>NC_073624.1:39690000-49690000 GCF_029407905.1 Bubalus kerabau | reverse complement strand
GACCATGGGGTCGCAAAGAGTCGGATATGACTGAGTGACTAACACAATGCAAGGTGCTCGGAAAAGGGGCACCTTTTGAAGCTGTAGTGTTTGGATTCAGCACTGATAGGGAGCCTGCAGTGCTGTGTGTGCTGGAAAGAACACAGAACTAGAGATGATCTGATTTGATCCCAGAGGGCTGGAATGTCTGAATACAGAATCCAGGTGGGAACAGCCCTGGCGAGGAACAGGCATCTTCCCAAAACTTGAAGCACAGGACAGAGGTCCCGAGCTCAGGGTGGGGAGGGAAAGGAGCTTTTGGAGGTTTGAGGAAGGAGGGAAAGGAGAAAGTGAGAGTAACTGACAGGGAAAACACGGTAGGAAGGTCACGCAGGATTGAAGGTCCATTCGACCTTCATGGACATGAATTCCAGGAGAGTGCTGTCAGCTGGGTGTGTGTTTTTGCAGATTCCATCCAACTTTCTGGGGGAGGAGCTGACAGGCTGAGTGTTGGAGTAGACCAGGATTTGAGTTTTGCCAGGCAAGTTCAATGGAGAAAGGATAGGCAAGAGACTTGACAGGCTAGGCATGGGGGTGACCACGGGGTACCCTATAGGGAAAGACTAGCCCCTTTATAGCACACATCATGGGAAAGCAGAGTGAAATGTCTTTTCCCCAAGGAGGTGGAAGAGAAAGGGGCTAGGTCACCAACTTATGAAGTGATTAATTCACTCTCCCTTTTCCGGGAAGGATAGAGGTTGGACATATTACCAAAATAGAGAGTCCTTTACTCAAAGTAAGGTTGTGGGGAAGGGGTATCCCCATTAAAATCAACAGAGCCCCTGGAAGGCAGTGATCCAGGGCCAAAGGGATGATGTCATCTGAGTTTGTGAAAATTTGAGTGCACCCTTCATTCAGGACCATGACCATGTTTGCTTATAAACTGTATATATGTCTGTACTGGTATTCATCAACCAAAGGCATCACAAAATATACACAAATATCAGGCATTAAAATGGGAGCTTAAATATAAATAGAAGCTCTAATAATTTCTTCTTGTACCCCAGGAGATCATTGTTCTAATTCCTGTGTAATACCACTTCATGTGGAAACTAATCTTCCAGCCTAGGTTTCCATGAGAATCACTTGTGGATCTTAAATTGCATATTTTGTGTGTGTGTGTGTGTGTGTGTCTGCGTTGGGTCTTAGTTGCTGCACATAGGATCTTTGTCATGGCTCACAGGGTTCTCTCTAGTTGTGGTGTGCAGGCTCAGTAGTTGTGGCATGTGGGCTTAGCTGGGTCACAGCATGTGGGATCTTAGATCCTGCACCAGGGATGGAATGTGCATCCTCTACACTGGAAGGCAGATCCTTAACCACTGGACCACCAGCGTGTATGCCTGCTCAATTTCTCAGTCATGTCTGACTCTTTGTGACCCCATTGAGGAGCCTTCTAGGCTCCTCTGTGGGATTTTCCAGGCAAGAATACTGGAGTGGGTTGCTGTTTTCTCCTCCAGGGGATCTTCCTGACCCAGGGCTCAAAACCCAAATCATCTACATTGGCAGGCGGATTCTTTACCACTGAGTCACCAAGGAAGTCCCTGGACCACCAGGAAAGTCCCCAAATGCATAATTCTGATTCAGTGGATCTTGGAGGTAGGAATACAAGAATCCAACAAGTTTCCCAAGGATACGAGCGCTTATGGTCCAGGAACATCCTTAGGGCAGAAAGCCTCCAGTTCATCACTTGTGATAGGTGAAACAAGGATGCCTTTTTGAGGGGCAGAGAATAGCAATGAAAAAGAAGCAGGGAAAAGGACCCTGTTTTGGCACCAATAGCTATATAACTGCCCTGAGCCATCTGTTTAACATAAAATATCTTAGTTCAATCTGATGATAATAATTATTATACCCATTTTACAGATGTAAACCTTGAACTTCAATTTAAGGCATTTACCTGAGTTCATATGGCAGATAAGTGCAAAATAACAAATATGAACCGAGGTCTGTTTTCACACTAAAAAAAAAACAAACAAAAAAAACCGCATGTTTACTGTAGAAAAAAGCTTCCCAGGTGGTGCAGTGGTAAAGAATCTGCCTGCCGATGTAGGAAATGCAAGAGACGTGGGTTTGATCCCTGGGTCTGAAAGATCCCCTGGAGAAGGAAATGGCAACCCACTCCAGTATTCTTGCCTGGAAAATTCCATGAACAGAGGAGCCTGGGAGGCTACAGTCCATAGTGTTCCAAAGAATCAGACATGATGGAGCACACACACAGGCACGCAAACATTGTAGAAAATTTAGAAAGGTATATAGGCAACAATTAAACTTCTTTGTATTCCCACTACCCTAAGATCGGCCACCAATATCTTGCTTTTATTTTATTTCGTTTTTACAAAATGTTGGATTTTTTTTCTTGGGTGGTCTATAGGTCTGAGAATGAATCTTGGCTGCATCCCCGAAGATCACCAATCTTTCTGGAAAGGTTGGTGCCTCAGTTTCCCCATCTGTAAAATGGAGAACAACACTAGGACCCAGATAGAGTTTTTTGGTAGCGATAAAACAAGTTCAGGTGAGGTGCCTAGATCACTCCCTGGCAGATAGAAAGTGCTCAGGAAACATTATCAATTATTATTTTTATTGGCACTAATAACACAAAGGAGGAAGACACATCTACTGCAAAACCCATACAGGTTAGATACAGAAAGATTCCAGCAATTCTCAGATTAGCTGTAGCAATTCACTGTGGGGGAGGGGAGGGGGTGGAGCTTGTTATATATGCAACTTTCAAGCTTCCCAACAACCAACCCCCACCCCCCCCCCCCCAATCTGAGTTCTTCGTAGCAAGTTTTGGTGGAGGTGGGAGTGGTGGTGGTGGAGGGATGTCAGGAATCTTCATTTTTACGTTATTTTATTTTAATTTTTCCATTTTTTTTATTGAGTGAAAGTCTTAATTCTATAGTGTTTTACAATTTTCAGAAGTTCCACACACATGATTTCATATAATCCCATAATAACCCCTTTTTCCCCTACCCCAATGTTGCCCCTACCCCGTTCTCTCACTCTCACTTCACTGGTAACCATTATTTTGGTCTCTGTATCTGTGAGTCTCCTTCTTTTTCATTTAATTCACTAGTTTGTAGTATTTTTTAGATTCCACATATAAGTGATGGCCTATGATATTTGTCATTCTCTGTCTGGCTTATTTCACTTTTAGCACAATACCCTCCAAGTCCATCCATGTTGCTGCAAATGGCAGAAGTTTGTTCTTTTTTATGGTTGAGCGGTATTCCAGTGTATATATATACCACCTCTTCTTTATCCATTTGTCTGTCAAAGGACCCTTATGTTGTTTCTATGCCTTGGCTGTTGTAAATAGTGCTGCTATGAACATTGGAAGCTGAAACTCCAATACTTTGGCCACCTGATGCGAAGAACTGACTCATTGGAAAAGACTCTGATGCTGGGAAAGACTGAAGGGAGGAGGAGAAGGGGATGACAGAGGATGAAATGGTTGGATGGCATCACTGACTCGATGGACATGATTTTGAGCTAGCTCGGGGAGATGGTGATGGACAGGGAAGCCTGGCATGCTGCAGTCCATGGGGTTGCAAAAAGTCGGACATGACTGAGTGACTGAACTGAACTGATGAACACTGGGTTGCGTGTGTCTTTTCAAATTAGTGTTTTTGTTTTTAGATCAAACCAGTCAAACCTAAAGGAAACCAACCCTGAATATTCATTGCAAGGATGGACACTGAAGCTGAAGCTCCAATATTTTGGCCATCTGATGCAAAGAGCTGACTCATTTGAAAAGACCCTCATGCTGGGAAACATTGAAGGCAGGAGGAGAAGGGGATGACAGAAAATGAGATGGTAGAATGGCAACACTGACTCAATGGACATGAGTTTGAGCAAGTTCTGGGAGATGGTGAAAGACAGGGAAGCCTGGCATGCTGCAGTCCTTGGAGTCTCAAAGAATTGGACACAACTGAGCGACTGTTACCAAAATACCCAGGAATGGAATTGCTGGGTCATATGGTGCATCTATTTTTAGTTTTCCTGACAAGCCTCCATAGTGCTTCCACAGTGGCTGCATCGATCTACATTCCCACCAACAGAGTAGGAGGGAGGAATCTGCATTTTAAATAAGCTCCCCATGTAGTTTTGTGGCCAGTGGCCTGGGAACCACATTTAAAGAAATCCTGCTTGTTTGAGTCACAGTGTTTCCATCTAAGGCGATATGTGTGGCCTTTCCATTGTTTTAACATTCTCCCTACACACCTGCACAGCTGATAAGAGGTCTCGATGTGTGTTAGTCACTTAGTCGTGTCTGACTCTTTGCGACCCCATGGTCTGTAGCCCTCCAGGCTCCTCTATCCATGGGATTCTCCAGGCAAGAATCCTGGAGTGGGTTGGCATTCCTTTCTCCAGGGGACCTTCCTGAACCAAAGATCAAACCTGGGGTCTGTTGCATTTCCGGCAGATTCTTTACTATCTGAGCCGCAGGGAAGCCCCAAAAGTCTACATGCCAGGGTTTAAATGTCACATTATTCTTATCTTGCTATTTGTCTTATGCAGGTGTTCAGAACCTGGCCTGAGCCTCTTGCAGTGTAGAGCAGCCAAACTCTGACAGCTAAGCCTGGCCCCTGGAGCCAATCCCTCCCAGCTCCTCTTCAGCCTCTACTTGCCCAGAATGAGCAGGGAAATGTCTGCTCCTGCTGCTTCTAAAAAACTTGCCCTGTGGGCCAGCCAGGAAGGCCAGTGCGCCCAGCTCAGAGAGGTCAGCCTAGCGCTTTTTCCAGGTGGGATCCCTAGCATCTCACACATGGCTGGGAACACAGTGGAAACTCATTAAATGATTGCTGAATAAAAGAAATTGAACTGCATTAAATAACCCATGCGAAACGACTTTCTTTTCATAAAACAACTAAAGTGTGTTGAACAAAATTAACCCACCACCCATATTTTGTGTTAGAATATGGGTCAGAAATCACTGCCCTATATTTTCCAGAAGCCCAAAGACATTAGTATAGGCTTTTTGACTTGGCAAGGAGGCATATTCAGCTGAGAGGGCACAGGAGGGGAAGATCTCAGGGCTGACACCACAGGGGCTCAATCAAATGCTGGTTCCTGTTTTTTTTCTCTTCCACCCAAAGATTCAGTAGATCAGGAATCCAAGTGGTGGCGATCTCCCTGAGACAGAGGTTTCTTGACAGATGAGGAAACCAAGGCCCAGAGAGGTTAAGCTCCATGCCCAAAGTCACTCAGCAAATCAATGACCTAGTAAGGGTTTGAATCAGAGTAGATATTGCTTTCTGATTCTGCAGTTATTTCTCTTTTCATTTAATCAGAGTTTCCTGAAGTTGACTTCCTAGCCATCTGCATCAAAATCATACCTATAATTTGCAAAATGCAGAGTCAAAAATACCACCCTATTGAATCAGACTTTCCTGGAATGGGGGCTAAGATTCTGTATTTTCAGTAAAGCAAGCAGGCAAATCAAATACATGAAAGGTCAAGAGCCACAGCAAGTCAACCTTCTCTAATTAACTTAGAGATCCCTATGCTGGGAGGGACTGCAGGCAGGAGGAAAAGGGGACAACAGAGGATGAGATGGCTGGATGGCATCACCGACTCGATGGACATGAGTCTGAGTGAACTCCGGGAGATGGTGATGGACAGGGAGGCCTGGTGTGCTGCGATTCATGGGGTCGCAAAGAGTCGGACATGACTGAGCGACTGAACAGAACTGAACTGAACTGAAGTTCATCTCAGTAAGGATCAGATTCTGAACCCCACCCATTTGTTATTTAAAATTGTTTTCCTTTTTTTTTTTTAACTTTTAATTTTCTCTTGGGGTATAGCTGATTAACAGTGTTGTGATAGTTTCAGGAGAACAACGAAGGAGCTCAGCCATACATATACATATATCCAATCTCCCCCAAACACCTCTCCCATCCAGGTTGTTACATAGCATTGAGCAGAGTTCCATGTGTCATAGAACTTGCCGGTTATCCATTTTAAATATAGCAATGTGTACATGACATCCATGGACCTGGCAACCATAAATTTTTTTTTTTTCTTTTTAAAGTTGGTGGCAGCACATGCCTCATTGAAACCCACCAGGAGTTGCTGGTAGCTCAGGAAATGCACTCTTGTCTAAAGCCTCTCCTTGGTCCAAATGTCACCATCTGGATGGCAGGCCAGCTTTCCTCTCCCTCTTACTCAAGAGCAAGGGGGTGACTTTTAAAAGGCAGCAGAAATAATAAGAATCAGCTCTTGCCAGGCCCCAGAGAGCTCTGCCAAATTTTTTAAACTCAGACCCCAGAGTTATTTGCCATCAGGACGACTTCTGGGAGAGAGCCAGGGATAGGGATTAAAGCATGCAATCTCTAAGAGGGTAAACTGGAAGCTGGAGTCCCTGGTGAGTTAACATTGGGAAGGAAGATGTGTAGCAGAGATGCTGTAGACAAGGCTCTGCTCAGGATAACAGAGGCAAGGACACGGTGCTTCCCAGGCTGCCCAGCAATATGCCTTCACCTGCAGTTCAGCTAACAGCATGTCTCTGGGGCTTCTATTGCTATCAAATTTATGCCTTATGAAATGTCAAAAGGGAAGTGTTGCTTTTCCAAGACGGCAAGAAATTTCTTTCTTTCTTTTTTCTTTTCTCTATTTTTTTCCTATGTAATGCCCTCCTGGAGGATTTTTGCAACCCTGGATAAATATTTCTCTGTCAACTCAAATGGAAAAGAGCTGATAATGTCTTAGGAAGGGCACTTTTGCCTCTTTATGAGGTTTTTCTGCAAAGCAGACAAGTTGGGCATCCTGGTACATGCCCGACACTGAGCATTTGCACCAACAGCCAAATCACAGATGCTTTCCCCATAGTCATTTACCTGGAGAAGAGAGAGAATACATTTTATTATTATTAAGCAGTAATTAAATGTATTTTGTCACCTTGCTTATTTAACTTATATGCAGAGTAAATCATGGGAAATACTGGGCTGGATGAAGCATGAGCTGGAATCAAGATTGCCTGGGGAAATATCAACAACCTTAGACATGCAGATGATACCACTCTAATGGCAGAAAGTGAAGAGGGACTAAAAAACCTCTTGATGAGGGTGAAACAGGAAGAATGAAAAGCTGGCTTAAAACTCAACATTAAAAAAACAAAGATCATGGCATTTAGTCCCATTATTTCAAAGCAAATTGAAGGGGAAAATGTGGAAACAGTGACAGACTTTATTTTCTTGGGCTCCAAAATCACTGCAGATGGTGACTGCAGCCATGAAATTAAAAGATGCTTGGTATGACCAACCTACACAGCATATTAAAAAGCAGAGACATCACTTTGCCAACAAAGGTCTGTATAGTCAAAGTTATGGTTTTTCCAGTAGTCATGTATGGGTATGAAAGTTGAACCATAAAGAAGGCTGAGTGCCGAAGAGTTGATTCTTCTGAATTGTGGTGTTGGAGAAGACTCTTGAGAGTCCCTTGGAAAGCAAGGAGATCAAACCAGTCAATCCTAAAGGAAGTCAGTCCTGAATATTAATTGGAAGGACTGATGCTGAAGCTGAAGCTCCAACACTTTGGCCCCCTGATGCAAAGAGCCGACTCATTGGAAAAGACCCTGATGCTGGGAAAGATCGAAGGCAAAAGGAGAAGGAGGCAGTAGAAGATGAGATGGCTGGATAGCATCACTGACTCAGTGGACATTAATTTGGGCAAACTAGGAAATACTGAAGGACAGAGAAGCCGGGTGTGCTGCAGTCCATGTAGCTGCAAAGATTCAGACAAACTGAGCAGTTCAAATGCACACATCTTAAGGGATATCTTACCAGGTTTGCTAGCCATCACCTACTTTTCTTGCCTTAGGGAGGTATATTTGGTGTGGTTACCAAAGCATTAAAGAGCTTCATCTTTTCCAATACAGGAAGCAAAACCTTTGGGAGAGGGACAAAGGCGTAACAAAACTCTCTCTTTTTATCTCTCTCTCCATCTTTCCATTTGCTCTCTCCCTGTTTTTCCTCTTTCCATTTTTTTCTTTGGAGGGCAAAAAGGTCCTTGAGTGAAGATTGGAGGAGCATTTATTGTGAACCTGTGCTGCAAAATTCAAATACATTATCTCTTTCAAGCAGTGGAGCAGACCTGCTAGCTAGCTTGGAGTCCCTGTGTTACACATGATGGGGATGGAAGTCCATAGAAGTAATGATAAAGCTGAGCTTAGCTCTACACAATGGCATAAGGATTTTGACTTCTCTTTTATTCCAGTGCCTGAGTTTTAACTACTCAGTGATTTTGGAAGAGTTTTTAATTATGTATTTCAATGCTGTGAAAGAAGAGGGTTTTGTTTGTGGGAATGTTAGGATTAAGTGATATAAATCATGTTGGCCCTTTAAGAAAGTATAGGAGCTGGACATATCAAAGAGATTCCACTCTGTCCCGGTCTAGTTTGTAGATTGAGATTGAGCTGAAAGGGTCAATCTGCTGAAAGGGTCTTCAGAAATCACCTACACCAAGGGTTGACAAACTATAGCTTGCAGGCCAAATCTAGCCTACCACCTGTTTTTGCAAATAAAATTTTGTTGGAACACAGCCATGCTCATTTATGTGCATACAGCTTTCATGCTATAAGAGCAGAGCTGAGTAGTTTTGACAAAGACCATATGGTCTCCAGAGCCCAAAATACTTTACTATTTGGTTTTCTACAGGAAAAGTTTACTGACCACATCAAGTCCAGAGGACTTCAAGCTATTTTGATCATGGACTCCTCTTAGTTAAAAAACCCATATCTTTTGACCTACATATGTATATTTGTTTACTTATGAAGTAGTATTTAAATGTCCTACCACGCCATTAATATGTTTTTTAACCATAAAGCATTTATGCAAAATGGACATTTAAAAATGAGTTGAAAATAAAGATCAATTCAAGTATTATTTCCAAAACCCCAAAGGGTCATTTTGAGCTTTCTTTGTTCTAGAGATTTGAAGACTGATCTAGAGGATGACTTTCAAACTTCATGCATACAGAGGAGCAATAAGGGATTCCATAAATAATGAAAGAATTATGTCTAAGAATATGATTTAAATTCAGAGGCACTCCAAATTTTTCACACTTACCCCTCTGCTCTATTGTGATCCTATGACAGGTTTCATTCAAAAAGAGAATTTTGTGGCTAAAAATAGCTTGAAAAGGGACAAGATTCCTGTTCCTAGTCAGGATGGAATAACTGGGACCAGATTTGCACTCTCCACTATAAACCGGTAAAAAACAGGATAAAGTATATAAAACTGTCTTCAGTCATTGGCTAGCAGGCAGTGTAGGACAATGACTGCTGAGAGAAGTGGAACGAGAGTGTAATTCCTGCCAGTGTCCTGGCTTTTGGCTTGGAGGCACTGTCCTAACCATGTTGCATGGTGATCTGGCTGAAGACATAGGGCTTGGCGGTCAGGGAGGTTGTGGTGGCTGGCACTTATGGGGCATAGAGTAAGAGAGGATGGGTTTCCCAGGTGGCTTAGTGGATAAAGAATCTACTGCAATGCAGAAAATGCAAAGGGCACAGGTTCATTCCCTGGGTCAGGAAGATCCCCTGGAGGAGGTCATGCCAGCCTGCTCCGGTATTCTTGCCTGGAGAATCCCATGGAAAGAGGTGCCTGGTGGGCTACAGCCCATAGGGTCCCAAAGACTCGGATACAACTGAAGCAACTGAGCATACACACAGAGAGAGTAAGAGAGGATACAGAGAGAGAGAGGGAAGTTGAAAGAGAAAACTCCAGAAATCTCCATAGGAATTCATCCAAGTCTTGCTGAGTGCTAAGCTGTGTGTGAAGGGTGAAACTCCATGAGGCTGGGCAAAGTGACTGGTAAGCTATAAGCTGAGGAATTCCCAGAGTTTACACAGGGCTGAAGACATCTGAGTTGTGACTATCCAGGGTGGAAGGGCTCTTTGAATACCCAGGGCAATTTGTGGAGGCCCAGAAGGATCATGCCTTAGTAGTGAGGCTAGACTAGACCCAGAGGGAAGGCCTGGGTCTAAAAGCAACACTAAAAAGAATGAACTCCGAATAACACATTGCTTGCCTGAAAATACCCAACATTTTTTGAAGGGAAGACAAAAATTTAATCTAATAAAAAATTTCACATACAAAGAAATAAATGTGACCAGGCAATCTAAACAGATATAGGAATAGCAGGAACAATGGTATAATCAGCCAAGGACATGAAAAAAGCTATTTTAAATATGTGTATATGTGTGCTTGTTCAGTTACTCAGTAGTATCTGACTCTTTGTGATCCTATGGTTTGTAGCCCTCCAGGCTCCTTTGTCCATGGGATTCTCCCAAGCAAGAATATCGAATCAGGTTGTTATTTCCTCCTCCAGGGGATCTTCTTGACCCAGGAACCAAACCCTTGTCTACTGAGTCTCCTGCAGACAGGCAGGCAGCTTCTTAACCGCTCATATCATTTGGGGAGATACCAGGATTTAAAAGAAAATATGAACATATTAAGTAGAGTAAGATATTAAAAATGAACCAAATGAAACTTTTGGAAATGAAAAATGTAACATCTGAAATGAAAAATGTGCTGGATGACTAGGGACTTCAAAAATCAAATGAAGTTGAAGATGTAGCAATAGAAATCTAATCATCTAAGCTGAATCAAAAGAAATTTTAAAATAAGAGAAGAAATGAACAAAGTTTTGGTAACGTGTCACTTTTGACGTTGTAAGATAATATCAAGTGATATAATATGGGTGTAATTGGAGTTCTAGGTAGACAGGAGCAGGGACAGAGAAGACATTTGAAGAAATAATTGAAAACTTTCCAATTTGCTGAACACTATAAATTCACAGGTCTAAAAAACTCCACAAACCTGAAAAAGGACATAGGATGTACTGGGGAGTCAAGACAAGAATGACTATAGACTTCATGACAGAAATAGAGCAAACTAGAAGACAATAAACTAAAATTAATATCACCACTGTTATGCACTGAATGAATGTGTCCCCCCTCAACCCCCAAATCTGTATGTTGAAGCCTTAACCCTTAGTACGGCAGTATTTTGAGTAAGGAAGTAGTTAAGATTAAATGTGTCATAAGGGTGGGGTTCTGATCCAACAGAATTAGTGTCCTTATAAGAAAAGATAGTAGACTCTATCTCTCTCTCCCCTTTGTGAGAACACAGCAACGAGTGTGTTGGTGCAAACCAAGAAGAGAGCCCTCATCAGAGACTGACCTTACTAGACCTTGATCTGGAACTTCTAGCCTCCAGGACAGTGGGAAAAGAAATTTCTTTTGTTTAGGCCTCTCAGTCTATGATTTTTTTTAAATGGGATCCCAAGTAGATTAATATACTGACCAAAACTCAAATCTGTCAATATAGAATTCTGTACTTGGTTAAACTATCATTCAAATATGAAAACAAAATAGACATTTATTCTATGTGGAAGTGTACCTATTGGGAAAAAATTACTCATGGAAGAGGACTACAGAATAGACCAGCTTAATGTTTAGAATCTAATGACTATTACCTTTCTCTTGAGGGAGACACTAAAAGAGCAGGATTTGTGAAGTCTTAGGCTTTAAGTACTTTCACAATTGCTCTTCACAATAGCATCTCCAAGGATGCAAATAACCCCCAGCTTTTCAAGTTAATAATGTGTCAGGACAAAGGGTATCTGCAGGGCAGTCATGGGCATCCAGCTGAGAGAGCATTAAGTGTGATGCTCACATGAGACTGTCTCATTTGATTCTAGAAGGAAACCAACCCATGCAGCATGCAACAAAAGGGAGAATGGGTTCCTCACTTTTACTTATGACTTAGAGCTGGACCTTGAACTCGGAGAACCATTGCATGTAGAGAAAAGGTTGATGTGTTTCAGAAGACAGGAAGGCCAGTGCAGTGCCTAGGTTCATTAAGGCTGGTATTGGAAGCAATATAGAAAGCATCATCTGGGTCTGGAGAAAATACTCTGTCTACTCCCAGTGCACATTTCAGGCACTAAACTGCTATAAGGAAGGAAAATGATATCAAATTACTCATCAAATTACCTGGGTTCCAGGTCACTGTGACTACAAAGGCATGAATCTCAACACCTCCTCCCTCTTATCCACATGGCTCTCTGGGTAGCTGGGCTCAGGGCTCTCTTGAGGAATCAGAGGGCCTTGGAATCAGGAGTTCTCTCTGTCTTTCTATCTTGTCTGTCTTGGCTGCATGCCTGTTTGAGCATGTTCACCCTCAGTGTCAGAAGGTGGAGGGATGCCTAGACCCGAGATCTGAGCCACATGCTCAGCATCGTACCTGAACTCCACAATGATGAGTTCAGCTAATGGGAAACTGGCTGAAGTGAAGTCTTGACAACCATTCTGTAATTGTCCCCTGTGTAGGCAGATGCCATGGTGGCCAAGTGAGTCTCGGAGCAATCTTGTGTGCACCGTGTTTTACTGCTGAGAAGTATGATTAACAGGTTGAGTAGAGACCTACACTACCAGAAGAGACTAGAGCTAGAATGACATTTTGGAATCAGGAAGAAAGGAATTAAACTCCACCTAGTCTTTGAGTTACTTAGCCCGAATCTCCTTTTCTGTTTAATGGGAGTGATATGACTTGTCCTGAAGGGCAATTGTGATGTGATTGAGTGATTTTCTATATATAAACTCAGTTATAGAGTGAAGCAATGTACACCCATGCAGTGAAAAAACCATAAGAGTAACCATAACAAGGGCATCATTATTATCAAACTTAATGGTATTAACCAAAGAAGATGCGCGCATCTCCCTGGATACCCCTCTCACATAGAGACACTAGCTGTGATGCGCCACGATGTAGCGCATGGTGACACTTGGTATGCAACAATGTCATTAAAGAGCACTGGCAGTGGCGCTAGATTTAGAACTGCAAAGTCTGAATTGAAGTTTCAACCAGCTCTGCCGCATAACCCTGGGCAAGCAAGCTATGTCTTAAAATTCCTACATGCAAATAAAAACATTGAATATAATTCTCAAGTAAAAGCTTGTAAATAAACACCTTAATACTACCACCCAGACCATCACCAACACCCATGGAGGCCCTGGGGAGTTCATCTTTCATCTCATAGTCTTCTTTGTATTCTGTGCCACGCCACCCCCTCTTACCTCCAGAATTTTATTTTATTTGTTTTTTGGTGATTTATATTTTTTATTTTGCTTTTTATTTTAGTTTTTGGCCATGCCCCGCAGCTTGTGGGATCTTAATTCCCTGACCAGGGACAGAGTGTGAGCCGCTTACAGTGGAAGCACCGAGTCTTAACCACTGGATGGCCAGGAAAAGCCCCCTCCAGAATTTTCGATGGATCACTTCTTGAAACAGATTTTTAAATTTCTCATACATTTGTTAAGAAGATTGAATTAATCTTGTTTGTGGACAGTGCGATGTAAATGCTCATTATTACAATTACCTTGTTTTAAAATCTGCAATCAGTATGTGTGGCTACGGACTGGAGATTAGACACCCACTGGCTGCTTTTTGGCTGCGAGATGCCCCGGTTTCGACAGTCAAGTGCATTTTGTTTTCCTGCTCTGCGCTCATTGTCAGGGTGGCAACTTCCATAAATTCCAACTAATCTGTTCTGGATGAGGAGACCTGAGAAGTCGTATTTCTTAAAACTGTGAACTGCCTCTCAGTTCTGTCAAGGCGTCTCGCCTTGGAGTAGAGTGCATGAACTTCACTGCTTGCCTTTAAAGGTATTTCCTTCCACGTTTCAGAGGACTTTTCTTTATTCCTCACATTTGGGCTGTGCGCTGAGGAACAGTAGCTCCCTATGTTGAATCATTCTTACATTTTTACTCTATTTGCTCATGCAGTAAACCTTTATTGTCTGCCAAATATATTCCAGTTGGAAATAGAGAGTTTTGAAGTACATTTTTTTTTCTGGTTTTTTTTTTTTTTTTTTTTTTTTTTTTTTTGTGGGGCAAGGGAGTATATATACATGTCATAGAACACTCTGTGCTGTAAGAGTGGTGTCCAAATGCTCAGGGACAAGAGGAAGTTCAAGAACAAGAAGAATGAGTAGTCAAGGGTTGCTTCTCAGAAGAGGTGGCATTGAGCTGGGTTCTGAAGGTAGAATAGGAACTGGCTCGGTAAGGATGGCTGGGAAGAGTATTTCAGACAGAGGAAATAGTAATAGAAAGGTGTAGTCCTGAAAGAGAACAGGTGGGCTTCTTGCTTATCCTTCCTCACCTTAGCATCATTTGATGCTTTCATCCAGGATGTGGAAGACCTCAAGGTCCTTCTTGGCACGGATGTTTCTTTCATGCTCTCATCAACTCACTTCAAGTCCAGTTACTCCAGCATCCGAGTTGCTCTCAGGTCTTCTTCTTTTCAAATCTATGGCAACCATTCTTCCCTGACTGGTCTCCTACCTGGGCTTTTGGAATCCTCTCCTCACTGTTCTGTTCAAGCCCATTCTTGCCCCCAGAGGATCTGTTTTCCATCAGCCAGATTGAACTTTCTAACACAGCAAATCTGAGCACCATCCTGCTTAAACCCTTCAAGGGCTTCCTAGAGTCGTACTCTGGCCTATGAGACCTTACACGGTCAACCTCTCTCTACCCCTCTACATGTACCTCCTGTGTCTCTCCCCTTGATCACTCACAGCAGCCACACTGGCTATTTTCTCTGGCTCTTTTCAAGATTTTCTCTTGATCTTCGGTTTCCTATCATGTGGTGGTTTCCAGGTCCTCAAACCCTTCCAGCTCCTTTTCTTGGGGCCTTAGCAAATACTATTTTCTCTGCTCTCATTTGCTGTCTGGCCAATTTACATGTATCTTTTGGGTCTTAGCTTTAATTTCAATTTCCTCAAAGAAGATTCTTCAGATTCTCCAGTATTTAAAAATTTCTTCTCTTTGTGAAATCTTGTTTTTTCCTTGTTTCGAAGATACCATAGTTTATAAATTAAGCATCTACATGGTGTTTGTTTGTGCCTTTCACCACACTCAAGGCTTCAAGAAGGTAAGTAGTATATTTCATTTACCACCATCTACTCATTGTTTATCAAAGGAAATGGCAACCCAATACAGTATTCTTGCCTGAAAAATTTTATGGACAGAGAAGCCTGGTGGGCTATAGTCCATGGGGTCACAAAGAGTCATACACAACTGAGCATGCATGAATGCACTCATTGTATATCACAGTGTGTAGCAGGTAGTAAGTCTTAATATGTGTAGGTTGGATGAATGGATAAAGGGGATGGGCACACCCAGGGGAAACACACATATCTGGGTTAGAATAGTCAGGGAAGACTTGTGCTTTTTTTTTTTTTTTTGATGTATAACAAATGGATACACATATAGCACCTTAAAAAAACATACATCTATTATCTCACAGTTCTGTGGGTCAGGAATTCAGGCACAGCTCAGATGAAACCTCTGCTCAGGCTCCATCAAGCTGTAATCAAGTGTTGACCATACTGTGGTTCTCAGTTGCAGCCTGGGATCCTCTTCCAAGCTCCTTTTGGATTTTGGCAGAATTCAGTTACTTGTGGTTATGGGACTGAGTCCCTCAGTTACTAAATACTGCCCTTCTCCAGTGCCTGGAGAATCCCAGGGACAGGGGAGCCTGATGGGCTGCTGTCTATGGGGCCGCACAGAGTCGGACACGACTGAAGCGACACAGCAGCAGCAGCAGCAGCAGCAGCAGCGGCAGCCCTTCTCCAGAGGCAGCTGCGTTTGCTTTCTTCCTTGGCACCAGCAGGATCATCTCTCTGAGCTTCATTTTCTTTTCCCTTTCCATTTAGAACAGATTCAGATTTATGAAAAAGTCACAAGATAACACAGATAATTCCCCATCTATCCCACACCTCTTTTCTCCTGTCATTAACATCTTACTTTTAGCATCATTGATGAACCAATATTGATACATTATCATGAACTGAAATCCATATTTTATTCAAATTTCCTCATGTTTTCTTCTAATATCCTCTTTTGTTCTGGGTTCCCATTCAGGATATCACATTCCATTTATTATCTGCAACACACCTTAACATATAATCTAAGTCTGGTTTCAAATAATACTACACCACTTCATAGGTCCTGCAGGTATCTCATAATAGAGTATTCCCAATTTCTCATTCTCATCCATTGTGATATTACTGTTATTTATTTCAACTATCCATACGATATAATTATGCAATACTTTGTTACCATTGTTACTTTACAATGTTATATTTTAAGTTGATTAAAAATTAGAAAAGTAAAAGATTTTATTTTACTTTCATTTGTTCCTCCTCCAATATTCTTCATTTTTAAAATGCATATCCAAGTTTTTGATCCATATAATTTTCCTTCTGCCTAAACAACTTCTTTTAATATTTATTGTAGGGCAGGTCTTTTGGGCAATGAAATTCCTCCAATTCTGTGCAAGAAGTCTTTATTTCTTCTTCACTTTTGGAGAATAATTTTGCTGGATATAAATTTCTAGGCTGATGGTATTTTTTTATTTCAACATTTAAAGATTTCACTACACTATCTTCTCTCTTGTATGGTTTCTGATTCAATGTCCCTTGTGATTCATTGTTGTTCTCCTATAGGTAAGGTGTACTTTTCTTTTGGCTTCTTTTAAGATTTTTTTTCTTTGTCTTTTTGAGGTTTGAATATGAATGCCTTAATGTTTTTCTTTTCATTTATCCTCACTGGTTTTCTCTGGACATGTGGTTTGGTGTTGTTATTAATTTTGAAAAGTTCTCAAACATTATTGCTTCACATATTTCTTTGTTTCACTCTCTCTTTCTTCTTACAGTATTTCTGTCATGTGTATGTTACACCTTTTGATGTTGTTCCACAATTCTTGGATGTTCTATTATTTTTCTTTCTTTTTTTACCTTTGTATGCATTTTATTTTAAGATGTTTCTTTTAATTGTTTTCAAGCTCACTGATTCTTTCCTTGGTTGTGTTGAGTCTACTGATGAACCCTTGGAAGAAATTTTTAATTTCTATTTCTGTGTTTGATTTTTAGCATGATTTGATTGTTTCTTAGAGTTTCTACCTGTTTATGTTAGTCTTCTATTTTTTTAATGTTGTCTACTTTTCCCATTAGATCCCTTAATATATTAACCATAGCTATTTAAAAATTCTCTGACTGATAATTCTGACATTTGTGTCATATCTGAGTTAGTTCTGATGATTGCTTTGTCTCCTTAGACATTTTTTTCTTGCCTTTTGACCTACTTTAAAATTATTATTGAAAGCCAGATGTGTTGTATTAGGCAATAGGAGCCAGCTCCCCAGGGTAAGTAGACCTTTAGTGTAAGGGTTTATGTTAATCTGGGAAGAAGTCGGACTCTGTTTAATGGTTACTTAGCTGTGGGTGCCAGTGGCTTCAAATTCATTACTGTCATTTATGTCTCTCTTCTTGACTTGGATCCTCCTTAAGTGTTCCTTCTCAGAGTCCGTGTCTTGCAGCTCTTTCAACTGTGACCTGCTAAGTTATATTTTTTTTACCTTTTATTTTATATATTTTTTTTAGTTTTTGCTTTTTTATTTTTTATTTATTTTTAATTTTTTAAAATTTATTTATTTTAATTGGAGGCTAATTACTTTACAATATTGTATTGGTTTTGCCATACATCAACAATCCTGTTGACAGTGGTAAGATATGAAGGAGGAGGAACATTCTATAACCTTCCCATTAAATCTCAATCTTTTGTTGTGCTTGTGTTTTGAGGCTGTGATCCTCATAAATATTTCTCCAGGAATAGAGTTATTTGTTTGTTTTATCCTCTTTTCTCTGGCTATGGTGTTTCCTATCTATTTCCTTGAATCCCTTGTTGACTATCTGTTTCCTCCCCTTCGGTGAGATAGAAATATTGAAGGGTGTTAAAGTGAAAGAATTTGCTTCCCTCATGCTGGATGGCTCTGGCAAAGTTCTTCTGTAGACTAGCCCTTTGTAATGGAGAAAGCATTGGTATATTTCCAAGTGATTACTCTTCCCCTTACTCCTTGGAAGGAAAGTTATGACCAACCTAGATAGCATATTCAAAAGCAGAGACATTACTTTGCCAACAAAAGTCCATCTAGTCAAGGCTATGGTTTTTCCAGTGGTCATGTATGGATGTGAGAGTTGGACTGTGAAGAAAGCTGAACACTGAAGAATTGATGCTTTTGAACTGTGGTGTTGGAGAAGACTCTTGAGAGTCCCTTGGACTGCAAGGAGATCCAACCAGTCCATCCCAAAGGAGATCAGTCCTGGGTGTTCATTGGAAGGACTGATGCTGAAGCTGAAACTCCAATACTTTGGCCACCTCATGCAAAGAGTTGACTCATTGGAAAAGACTCTGATGCTGGGAGGGATTGGGGGCAGGAGGAGAAGGGGACGACAGAGGAAGAGAGGGCTGGATGGCATCACCAACTCGATGGACATGAGTTTGGGTAAACTCCAGGAGTTGGTGATGGACAGGGAGGCCTGGTGTGAGGCGATTCATGGGGTCACAAAGAGTCAGATGCGACTGACCGACTGAACTGAACTGAACTCTTCCCCTCATGCTGCTGAGCCAGGAAAGCATATTTCTTGAACCTTCACCACGTAAACCTAGTAGAATTCCTGGGGGTAAAGTTCATAAGTGTGGGAGTCTTCCTAAGCCTGCTGTCCTCAGGGGTTTCTCATTCACATGCTAGAACATGCTGAGCCCCTAGAAATTCATCAAAATTGCCCTTTGATTTTTCCTATCAGTTTATGACCCCAGATGTTTCTGCTCCAGGTAAGATGATCTCAGCTATTTCTCTCTGGACAAGACTTCTTCTTCATCTTCAGTTATCTCAAGGGTCCAAAAAATTTACTGATTTTTCAGATTGTTCAATTTTTTTGTTGGTGTGAGAATAGGCGTGATAATTTTTAAGCTCTTCATATGTCCAAGTTGAAATAGATAGCCCCATATTAACTTTTTTTGATACCTGATTAAGTCAGGCCCACTGTGGATAAATTTCTTGGTTATTGTAATTCCAGGAGATAAATTCCATCATATTCATACATGCCACCCACGACCAAGGGGAGATAACACAGGCTGTGTATACCAGAGGATGGGAGTCTTGGGGATAATCTTAAAATTCTGCCTGCTCTAGCTGGAATTTAGTTCCAAAAGACAGTGAAGTGAACTGACCTAAAAGGTGGGATGAGCAGGCAACGCAGAAGGAAAAGCACGTGCAAAGAGGAGAGAGCAAAGAAGATAGAGAAAAGGAGTGGATGCTCTTGGATCTCAAGATCCAGATGCTAGTCCAAACTCATTAAGTTGTATACATTAAATATGTGCATATTTTTGTGTATGAATTATACCTTAATAAAGCTTTAAAAATAGGCTTCTCTGGGAGCTCAGATGGTAAAGAGTCTGCCTGTAATGCAGGAGCCCTGGGTTCAATCCCTGGGTCGCAAGTTCCTCTGGAGAAGGGAATGGCTACCCATTCTAGTATTTTTGCCTGGAGAATTCCATGGACAGAGAAGCCTGGAGGGCTACAGTCTATGGGGTTTTGCAAAGAGCAGGACACAAATGAACAACTAACACACACAAAGCTTATAAAAACCTAGACTCTGATTTTCTTCACTTTGGGATAGAATCTTAGAGTTTTGATTGGAGAGATTTTCTTAGGAACTCACTCTGAAGACACAAGTAGCTAGCTGCTGCTGCTACGTCGCTTCAGTCGTGTCCAACTCTGTGTGACCCCATAGACGGCAGCCCACCAGGCTCCCCCATCCCTGGGATTCTCCAGGCAAGAACACTGGAGTGGGTTGCCATTTCCTTCTCCAATGCATGAAAGTGAAAATTGAAAATAAAGTTGTTCAGTCGTGTCTGACTCTTCGCGACCCCATGGACCGCAGCCTCCTGGGCTCCTCCGTCCATGGGATTTTCCAGGCAAGAGTACTGGAGTGGGTTGCCATTGCCTTCTCTGAGTAGCTAGCTAGCAAGAACAAAAAATAAAAAACTCTTTCTATTGACCAGGAAAATCTTGAATTATTGGTTTTGAATGTCCAGATGTCTAGATCACCTGAGGCATGCTCCCGATGAGCACTTGCCTTGCATTTGGGGTGGTTGGGCTGATGGATATGTTCCTTCTAGAAATTCTGCCACCTCAACTTCAACGAACTAAAGCTTTAATGAACAAGATCTTTTCATGGAAGTGTTGTGTCTCTTCAATTTAGTTTTGTTAAGCAAACCTTTTCTGGATTCCCCCCGCCCCCCTAAAACAAGTTAAAACACAACAGTAACAAGATCCTTCCCCTGCTTTTTTAATTTGGGGAAAGAAGTTGGTGTATTTATAGATTGTTTCCCTTTTGTAATTATATAGATCTCATCCTTTTCTTGGACTGTCATTTTAGTGGACATTTTTATCGAAGATGTTTACGTTCCTGCAACACATTGGGAACAAATGAAGCAGCCGTTCTGCAGGGAAATGGCATTGACGGTTGCCATGGGAACTGTGTGAAGTCACAGAAAGTAGATTAATTCATAATACATTACGCAGTGTCAGAAAAAGGCAGCCCGACTAGAGAACAAACTACCAATTAATGAGGGACAATGCCAGGCCAGAGACTAGGAACAAAATAGAAGGCCACTTCAGAAAGGTCTTGTCCAAGTTAATTTATTGCTTACTTTGCTCGACTCAAACCAATTATTCTGATTGCTTTCCACCCATATACATCCATTTTAACTAGTTCAAACTTCTATATGAGGAAAATCCAGAAAAATGGAATTTGACATTTTGGAAAAATGTTTAAGATTAAAAAAAAGAAAACCAACAACTTTTGCTCAGTTGGCCAGGTTTTTAAATTAAATGTTTTGATCGTTTTAGTCTGAACATCTTTGGAAGGCAATAGGCTTAACAGTTAAGGGTATAGGTCCTAGCATCAAACTGCCTGGGTGTAAATTCTGGCTTTGCCTCATTAGATTTTTGGCCTCACAGGAATGACTTTGCTTCTCCAAGACTCAATTTCCTCATCTATAAAATGGGAATAATAATATATTCTGTACCTGCAATAGACATTTCTACCTCATGGGTTTGCTTTGAGGATTAAGTGAAGTAATCCATGCTAAAAAGCTCAGCACAGTGCCTGCTCATATTAAGTCTCCACTATGTGGTTAGCAGTGTTTGATGAAAATTCCTAGATTTTCTGGCAAAGAAATTCAAAAAAGTTTATCCTGTGAGAAAAAAAAATAAAAAGAAAATCAGTGCTTTTTGCAAAGTCTAACTTGAACTAGCATCAAAATCACCTGTAAATCTTCATCAAACTGTAGATTTTAGGGCCCTCCCCTGGATCTACTGAGTCAGTATCTCCTCTTATTAAGCCCAGACATGTACATTTTATATTTATTTTTTGGCTATGCAGTGCAGCATGTGGGATCTTAGTTCCCCAACCAGAGATTGAACCCATGCCCCTGCATTGGAAGAGCACTGTCTTAACCATTGGATAGAAAGGGAAGTCCTCGACATGTACATTTTAAGTGACCTTCCTAAGTGAGTCTGATTCATTTCATCAAGACTAAGAATCACTTTTGCCCATTGGAATGTATTTTTCTAAACCCCAGTTTCTGAGTTTGATTAGCACATGTGTGGGGGTGATGCAATGGAGATGGCAATGTTAACAGGCATCTCAGGAGGCTCTGATGCAGGTGGTAGAACAACCACACTTGGACAAACTCTGCCCTTCAGAGTTTCTCCAGGTCTCTCTCCAGCTCTAACCTTACCTCCCCACTTGGAAGGAGGAGCTCTTATAAAGTTGCCAATTGTCTATGAGGATGGAGTGGAGTTTTCCATGGAAGAAACAAAGAGTTTCATGCAAGACCTGCTTTCTCATGGCAAGCTGCTGTTTTCTTTGTCTCTCCTGTAACCCAACTGCTTCCTTTTGGGGGGCTCTTCTTCCCTTACATCTGGATACCTCAGAAACCAGACTAGGGTCCTGGGCTGGAAGCCTCCCACATGTGTCTTAGGCCACTTCTGCTCTGGATGAGGAAATAAAGATTGCTTTTCCATCTGTTTCCCACATTTCTCTGAGAATTTATAGGATTTAGGGAATTAGGAAGCGGTGTGATGGTTTAGGGCTTCCCAGGTAGTGCTAGTGGTAAAGAACACACCTGCCAATGCAAGTAGATACAAAGAGAAGCAGGTTTGATCCCTGGGTCGGGAAGACCCCCTAGAGGAGGGCACGGCAACCTACTCCAGTATTCTTGCCTGGAGAAGCCCCATGCACAGAGGAGCCTGGTGTGTTACTGTCTATAGGGTTGCAAAGTGTCATACATGACTGAAGTGACTTAGCATGCATGCCACATACTCGACAACCATAGATTTTTACTCTAAAACTCCATCGATACATCGGTTGTTTAGAAGATGTTTTAAGTGGTTTTAGGAAAACCCACAAAGACATATTAAGTTCATGTGTAATTTCAGCTAAATTATGAGTTCCAGAGGTTCTCTCCAATCACAAGTTTCTGTGCATGCTGAGTTCTCAGGGTAGTACTTAGCTGAGTCATGAAGCTAGGATTGGATAACACGGGTGAAAACCCAAACTGCAGTAGCCAGAGAGGTTATCAATAAACTGGTTATTGCTATAAAAGCATGCTAATAAACTAGGCATTGCCTTCATGTAAGCGTCAAACTTCTTTCTGGGTCTACTTTAAAGCAGATCCTCCAATTCCCCCTCTTTGTTCAGTCACCCACCAGGTGATTGGATCCTGGAGAAGTAAAGGAGTTTTGGAGAGATGGAATAGAGAAAGGAGGGAATAGAAAAACATATGAAAGATGTGTGTATGTGTGTGTGTACCTGCATTATCAAACATTAAGGAAAGAATTTTTAATTATTTTTTGTGGGTTGTTTTTTGTATTTATTTTATTTTATTACTTTACAATATTGTATTGGATTTGCCATATATCAAAATGAATCCGCCACAGGTATACATGTGTTCCCCATCCTGAACCCTCCTTCCTCCTCCCTCCCCATATCAATCCTTTGGGTCATCCCAGTGCACCAGCCCCAAGCATCCAGTATCCTGCATCAAACCTGGACTGGCGACTCATTTCATATATGATATTATACATGCTTCAATGCCATTCTCCCAAATCATCCCACCCTCTCCCTCTTCCACAGAGTCCAAAAGACTGTTCTATACATCAGTGTCTCTTTTGCTGTCTCGTATACAGGGTTATTGTTTACCATCTTTCTAAATTCCATATATATGCGTTAGTATACTGTATTGGTGTTTTTCTTTCTGGCTTACTTCACTCTGTATAATAGGCTCAAGTTTCATCCACCTCATTAGAACTGTATCAAATGTATTCTTTTTAATGGCTGAGTAATACTCCATTGTGTATATGTACCACAGCTTTCTTATCCATTCATCTGCTGACTTCAAAGCTTCTGCACAACAAAGGAAACTATAAGCAAGATAAAAAGACAGCCTTCAGAATGGGAGAAAATAATAGCAAATGAAGCAACTGACAAACAACTAATCTCAAAAATATACAAGCAACTCCTACAGCTCAATTCCAGAAAAATAAATGACCCAATCAAAAAATGGGCCAAAGAACTAAATAGACATTTCTCCAAAGAAGACATACAGATGGCTAACAAACACATGAAAAGATGCTCAACATCACTCATTGTCAGAGAAATGCAAATCAAAACCACTATGAGGTACCATTTCACGCCAGTCAGAATGGCTACGATCCAAAAGTCTACAAGCAATAAATGCCGGAGAGGGTGTGGAGAAAAGGGAACCCTCTTACACTGTTGGTGGGAATGCAAACTAGTACAGCCACTATGGAGAACAGTGTGGAGATTCAATGGCACCCCACTCCAGTACTCCTGCCTGGAAAATCCCATGGACGGAGGAGCCTGGTGGGCTGCAGTCCATGGGGTCGCTAGGAGTCGGACACGACTGTGCGACTTCACTTTCACTTTTCACTTTCATGCTTTGGAGAAGGAAATGGCAACCCACTCCAGTGGTCTTGCCTGGAGAATCCCAGGGATGGGGGAGCCTGGTGGGCTGCCGTCTATGGGGTCGCACAGAGTCGGACACGACTGAAGTGACTCAACAGCAGCATGATCTAGCAATCCCACTGCTGGGCATACACACTGGAGAAACCAGAATTGAAAGAGACCCCAGTGTTCATCGCAGCACTGTTTATAATAGCCAGGACATGGAAGCAACCTAGAATTTTTAATTTATTTTTATCTCCTCCATGTACAGATATAAAATGTGGTGGATGATGGAATCTTGTCTTACATCTCTTCCTTCTAATACCTCATGAAAAAGAGCAAATTTTAGGGTCACTTGGTCCCTGTCTAGGGATTTTTCAACTGTGTGCATGCATGCATTTAGATGCTTTGAGTATATAATTCAGGAAGACCTATGGCTCTACTCTAAAGCCTTTATTTATTTATTTGCACATGACATGTTTAATTCCAAGGTGCTTAAGGCATTTGCAAATATTAAATCAAGTGTTAATCCTCTCCATGTCTCTATAAAGCAGTGAAAAAAGTCTTTTATTATAAAACATTATGAACTAGATCTTAAAAATATACGTAACAGGAATAGGAATAGTCAAGAGGGATGAGAAAACAAAGAAGATGCAATAGGAAGAAGAGACCTCAATGAAAAATCTTCTGTAGTTCCAAACCAAGAAGGGCAGCCTGTATCAAATTTCCCCTGCAGTTGGATCCCAAGTCAACTGTCCAGCATTCCATAAGGTGATTCTGTTTGTTGCTGCTACTGCTACTGCTACTGCTAAGTCACTTCAGTCGTGTCCGACTCTGTACAACCCCAGAGACGACAGCCCACCAGGCTCCCCCGTCCCTGGGATTCTCCAGGCAAGAACACTGGAGTGGGTTGCCATTTCCTTCTCCAATGCATGAAAGTGAAAAGTGAAAGTGAAGTCGCTCGGTCGTGTCCAACTCTTAGTGACTCCATGGACTGCAGCCTACCAGGCTCCTCCGTCCATGGGATTTTCCAGGCAAGAGTACTGGAGTGGGGTGCCATTGGGTCTAGCCGAGACCTAATAACCTCAATGTATAGAACTCACCTGGAAAAACACTGAATAAATTTCTCAGGACCAATTTTTTTTTTTAAGGCTATATCTCTGAAAGTCACAATGGAGATCTGTAGGAAAATATACACATTTTAATTGTACACAAAGCCTTTTAAGAAATTACTTCATGTAAAGCACAAACAAGATGTATTTTACTAGTTTTGTTATTTATCATCTTAGTAGATAGAAAATTTTGAGTAAGGCACTTCCTTGCTTGAAAACTATGTTTCCTTATCTGTAAAATGGGGATCACAGCAGCATTTACCTAAGATATTTATGGAGGAGAACCCCTGTGATGTGTGATCTTTATAATCATCATCATTATCAACATTTTCATTATCATCAGCATCATCATTATCATCATCTGTAATCATTAAACAAATCTCTCTCTTGGTCACTGCTGGTAAGAGGGGATTTTGCCTCAGCCAAAGCTGTGTGTGGAAATTTCCCATGGTAGATTCATTGCAGAAATGCCCCCAGTTTTCTACCCCTCCCTATTCTGTGTCCCTAACAGTGTGACTTGTCAGCTCCTCCCATCTCTCTTTCCTTACCTCGTGAATTTGGACTGGTTGTACAACTTGCTTTGGCTAACTGGGTACAGAAGAAATGATATTGTTCCACTTTTGAACTCAGACCTCATGTGGCCTCCCATGCTTCTGTTTACTCTCTTGGAAACTTGCCTTGTTACCATGAGAACCCAACCTAGCATGCTAGATGAGGACACATGGTCCAGGAGTCCTCATTGCCCAGCTGACAATTGTCCTCTCTTGGTCAGTCCTCAGCAGCTTGCCAGATGACTACAGACACATGAATGAGGTGATGCCTGGCTCAGGTCAGCAGAACCACCCATCTCACCTATAAATTTGTGAGCAGCAAATCATCATTGTGGTTAAGTTAGTATGTTTTTAAGTTAGTATGTTTTCAGAATGGTGTGTTATATAGCAACAGGTAACTGCTACAGTTCCCTTTTCAGGTTTACCCCTTGTTGATTTTTCCCAAGTGTTTCTTTTCTAACTTGTAAGGATTAATCCATTTTGTGAATTTATTTATTAACGGCTAACTCTGACTCCAGTCAATGAGGAGAAATAAATCAATCAAAGTTCTAGTCACCAAAGGCAACAATCCAGTTGAGTAGGTAAGCCTATAATGAATGGTGAAAATTGCCAAGACTATAAGAGAATTGTCAATAAAAATGGCATTCTGAGAAAAAAGAGGCAAATTCTAGTCTGAGGTTGGAGCAGAATGGGAGAATTGGGGGAAGTCACATAAAGAAATTCCTCCAGTATCTCTTCAGTCATATCTGTCCTTCCATCTGAATTCTGGACAAGTTGCAATAGGTTTCTGATTTATTTTCTTTTTTTCTAGTCTTGCCCCCACTTCAATCCATTCTTCCGTCAGATGATTTTCCCTGAAATGCAAATCTGGCTATATTATTCCCCTACTTTAAATCTTTTGGTGGACATATATATGTCATCTGGAGAGGACTCTAAGAGGGAGGAAGAAAATGGGCTGAAGTCACTGTTGGAAGAGCAGATTGGGGTGAGATGCTGACGACTCCGGAGTGAGCTGGAACCTGCATGCTAGCGCCTTCAGCATCTATTCCTGGCCAGATTATCTAAACATTGATAAGTGTCTCCACTCTGATCCTGCCAAGACTTGGGCCTTCGGGCATGGAATTTGTCAGAGGAAAGAGAAAGGGAGCAGCATACAGACGTCCTAATGGAGATTTCCTAGGGCTATGATTTAAATTGGCTTTTGTTCCCTCAGCAAACTCTGAAGGACAGAGAGGCAAGAGTGGCCAATAGTTACTGGTTGGGAAATAAGGAACGGATTTGCAAGGGATAGGCCACACCCAATTAGTTGAGAGTAGGGAGCAGCCAGAGCTTAAGTGCAAAAAATTTTAAATCCTATGTAAGCTGGCTTTGTAAGCTTGCTAATAGAACTTGTGCAATGCCCGAGACAGAGGGTCAGTGAAGAAAAGGAGACATGTCAAGATAATTTTTTCAACAGTTTTTTTTTTTTTTTTTTTAATCCCCCTACCTTCTTTACCTTTCTAAACACTAAACTGAGTTTTCAACCAGCCTGATTTGGGTAACAGAATAAACAGTGTTTATGGTAGAAGGGATTTAGGGGTTAAAAATACAAATTTATTTAGATATTATATGTACCCGGATTTAAGTAATTGATTCACTATTTGCTTTCCATATAACCTCAGGCAAGTTACTTAATTTCCATGACGGCTCAACCCCATCTAGTCCTTGTGGACGGCAGCCATGGGGCAGGCAAAGCATAGACCTCCTGGCTGTACACGTTGCCTGGACTTTTCATCCTCTCATCTGAAAACGGGGACTATACTTTCCTCCTGGGGATCTTGGGAGAGTTAAGTAGGTTACTGTGCATAAATTGCTTAGCTTGGAAGCTGACACAAAATAGGCATGCAATAACAATTGGTTATTAATATGGCTATGTGCCAGGGATTTTAGAGGATTATTGAGTTTAAATCCCCATAACCATCCGATGAGTCAGAACTTTCCCAAGTTACCATAGCTAGTAACTAAAACATTTTACACTTAATTTAGGCAGTTTAACTCTATAGCCTGTGCTTTTAACTAGTATACTTTAAATTACATGTGCATTTTTATTCTTCTCTCTCTCCTTCACTGTCTATTATCTAGCTATCTATCTATCATCTATTTATCTATCTTCATCACCACCTTCATCATATCCATTATTTATCTGTCTACCATTCTCTATCAATCATCTTTCTACTGTCTACATACTCTATATACATATTTGTGTACATATAGTTAGCCCAGTAATACAGAGAAGAAAACAAAAGCCTCAGAAAACTTAGCAGACCCCAGATGACAGAGCTGACTTTCTAGTCTAAACTACCTGACTCCAAAACTTGTGCTGTTTTTTTAAAAACTAATTAAGATTATGAATAAAGTAGCCAGCAAGTCTTTTTCAGTACAGTCATTTAAAATTTTCCTGTGAAGAAAGAAAAAATACAGAAGTGTCAACTATCTCCCTCAACTATTTGTGCTCCTAGCAAATAAGAAAGCAGATTTCAATAAGAGGTATTGGAGTTGACATTTTGGGGATAGAGAATATGTAGTTTTAGGAATCAGGATGGTACACTTAACACTCACACACTATCAAAGGCTTTGTAGCTGTATCAAGCGGTAGCGGTATCTGGCTGTATTGTTTGTCCAAGCACAGCCACAAGTACTTCTGTTTTCAAGGCAACAAGCTAGCATAGAGACAAGCGGCTCCCAGGAAAAGTGTGGCTTGCTCTGCACATTTGTATATAGAGACACCCTATACCATGAATACAGTTATCTCCAATAGTAGAGGAGAGTTGGCAGTGTACAGGGTCCAAAACAGCAGGCAATTCTCAAATAATAATGCTTGAGCTTGGGAATGCATGGAATTCACTGGGATAATTTTGCATCTGATTAACTTCCTAATTAGTCTTTCCACAAACCAGCACGGTTTAGCTGGTTGTTAGCACCTATGATCTTTAGCATCTATCCCAGACTATATAAATCCATTTTCAGTTATATCCAATAAATTGGAGAGATGACTGCTGGTTGGCACCCTTTCCCACCTTCATGTCAGTTGGTCCAATTCATTGCCTCCTGAAAGTCCCCTGCTTCAGTGCTACTCTCAGCAGATGACCTTATTCCAACCCCACTAAGAAAAATGGAGATGTGTTGCCCTGATGTTTCTCAGCTTCCCTCACACTCATCTCTAAAAAAGAATAACTGAGCAAACTCATGTCAGAGTTTTCCTGGAAGCTCCCCATTTCAATTATTCTGTTTTGTTTTTTTCCAGTAAACTTTAGAAATACCTGGAAATGGCAATATATTTGAATCCAAAGTAAATCTCCCTGGACCATCTCTCTTTGATCTCAAGTGACCCAAATTGCTCTGTGTTCAGATATTTGGTTAAAAAATATGAGCCCTTCTCTTTAATGGAAGAGTTTGAGTAGGATAGGTGTTGCTAAGTCACTTCAGTCGTGTCCGACTCTGTGCGACCCCATAGATGGCAGCCCACCAGGCTTCCCCATCCCTGGGATTCTCCAGGCAAGACCACTGGAGTGGGTTGCCATTTCCTTCTCCAATGCATGAAAGTGAAAAGTGAAAGTGAAGTCGCTTAGTCTTGTCCGACTCTAGCGACTCCATGGACTGCAGCCTACCAGGCTCCTCCATCCATGGGATTTTCTAGGCAAAAGTACTGGAGTGGGGTGCCATTGCCTTCTCCGAAGATAGGTGTTAGCTCTTCTCTAAATTTTTGGTAGAATTCAGCTGTGAAGCAGTCTGGACCTGGGCTTGGTGCACTGGAATGACCCAGAGGGATGGTACAGGGAGGGAGGAGGGAGGAGGGTTCAGGATGGGGAACACGTGTATACCTGTGGCGGATTCATGTTGATATATGGCAAAACCAACACAATATTGTAAAGTTAAAAAATAAAATAAAATAAATTAAAAAAAATTAAAAAAGACAGTAGCTTGCCACACATACACACACACACACAATATGAGCCCTTGCCCAAGTTTACCCCTATCCTTCCTGCATACAGAAAGACGTGCTCCTCTTTCCTTTCCAAATAAATCTTTGTCATGTGTCTTGGATCCAGTTCCCTTCTAGGAGGCAATGTTATTGCTTTCCCTGGCTCTTGACTTCCAAGCTCTTCTTTTCCATTGGCTTCTTCTGGTAACCTTCAAATGTACTTTGAGGTTTGTGCAAAATACATACAAAATTCAAACCAAAATAAAAGCTAAGACAAAACAAACTAAACATTTCCCAGAATTCAGTCTTCTCCTCAAGGTGCTCCCTGATTTATTTTTCTCTTCAATTACTATTATTATCTTTATCTTTCCCTCATTATCCATCTTGCAGCAGTCTTGTTCATGCTCTGACTCCCTTTCCATTGAAAGCACACTTTGTAAGCAGACCAAAAAACTCCATCAAAACACTTATTGTTATTTTTCGATGTCTCTCTTCTCCCACTGGCCTGTTCTTAGAAATCTAAGAGCCTTATCAATACTGTGCTCTAAAGAATTCCCTGGCTGTCCAGTGGTTAGGACTCCCCACTTCCACCATAGGGTGCCCAGGTTGGATCTCTGGTTAGAAAATTAAGATCGCACAAGCCATGTGGCAAGGCCGAAAAATAAAAAAAGATTAAAAAAATACTGTACTCTAGCATCCAACAGTGGAGAAGGAAATGGCAACCCACTCCAGTGTTCTTGCCTGGAGAATCCCAGGGATGGCGGAGCCTGGTGGGCTGCCACCTATGGGATCACACAGAGTCGGACACAACTGAAGTGACTTAGCAGCAGCAGCATCCAACAGAGGGCCTAGCACATTGTAACTTCTTAGCTAACATTTATAATAAACTGATAAGAAGAAAGACTACACTTGGTCTTAGCCAAAAGACAGAGAAGTGTCAACTAACTTGTCTATAGTGAATGAGCTCAGCTTAATCCAATGGACTGTTTCCACTGTCATTCTAAGAGTCTTCTCGGACGCCTTTGATGTTGCTGACTGGTCATCCTTCTTGAAATGCTCTCATACCTTGGATTCTAGAATGCATCTTTTCTTTTCCTAGTCTCACCTAAACCTGCTCCTGGAAGAAATGGTCAGGTGTTGTTCATTCTTGTATCCCAGTGTCTTACACAGTGTCATAGTAAACTGAACAGGCTAGAGTGGGTGACTCATACTATGTATGTAAGGATTTTCTGTACTCTGCTTTTATTTCAAGGAAGGCATTACCTAAATAGGTTTTTAATTCTCAGAAACCTCAGATCTCTCCCATATGTGATAGCTTAAACTCTGCCTTATTTATATCCATGGATCATAAGACATTTACTGCTAATAAGTATGGAATACTCTCTTTGTATTTAACCTTTAAATTTTTTTTTAATAGGTAGCATAAAGAAGTTTTAAATCTAATTTCAACCAAGAAATCTAATGGAAGGTCAAATGTGCCTGATCTCTTTGCAAGAAGAAGCAATAAATGTGGCCAACACTACCTGTAAGATGAGTGGTTAATATGAAATTAAAAGCTAGACTTATGGCTCCAAGACTATGAAATTGATTGATTATAAAAACTGCCTCAATTCTTTATTTCCTCCTATATGCTTGCCCTTTGCAGTATGATTTTTCAGGGACACCCCCCCACCCCCTTAAATCTTGACTGGATTTATGACCATCTTTATCCAATTGAATGTGGTGGCAGTGACTATACTGCAATTTCCAATTTCAGGCTAGGGCTCAAGAGGTCTGGCAAGCTTCCAGTATCCTCTTAGAACTCCACTATCTCCATGTGAACCAAACTGGGATACTCCACTGAAGAAGGACAGAGCAAGTAAGACAGACATGAATCACTACAGTGGACCACTTTAATCCACCACTCCCCAGTGACTGGCCAGCTGACTACAGACATGAGTCAGCCTAGCCAAGATCGGCCAAGTTAGGCTCAACCCAGTCCAGCATCACCACAAGGGACCCACAGGTCTACGAGCTAAATAAGTGATTGCCATTGTAAGATACTGTATTTTGGGATGGTTAGCATATCCAGACAAAGGAAAAGACTGAGTCAAAAATGTCTGATTGGTGTGTCTGACTGTCTTAATGATGCAGTGACTGCTATCTGACTAAGCTAATTGTTTATCTTAATTGATTTTTAAAAAATAGCTTTATTGAGATGTAATTTATATTCCATCTAACTCATCTAAATGTATAATTTAATTTTCTTTTTACCATATTCAGAGTTGTGTGCTGTGCTGTGCTTAGTCACTCAGTTGTGTCTGAGTGACTCTTTGCCACCCCATGGACTGTAGCCCACCAGGCTCCTTTGTCCATGGGGATTCTCCAGTTAAGAATGCTGGAGTGGGTTGCTATGCCCTCCTCCAGGGGATCTTCCTAACCTAGGGATCGATCTCAGGTCTCCCACATTGCAGGCAGATTCTTTACTGTCTGAGCCACCAGGGAAGCCCAAGAATATTGGAGTGGGTAGCCTATCCCCTCTCCAGGGGATCTTCCTGACCCAGGAATTGAACTGGAGTCTCCTATATTGCAGGAGGATTCTTTACCACCTGAGCTACCAGAGAAGCCCTCAAAGTTGTGTAATCATCACCAAATCAATTTTAGGATATTTGTATAGCCCCTTAAAGAAATCCTGTACCTACTAGCAGTCATTCTCAAATTCCCATCATTCCTTCCCTTGAGCCCTAAGCAACCATTAATCTACTTCTATTTGCATAAATTTGCCTATTATGGAAATATCATACAAATGAAACCTGCATTATGTGATCTTTGGATTCTTTCACTTAGTGTGTTTTCAAGGAAAACATGGAAAGACTTTTCCATGCTGTCAGGACTTCATTTCTTTTTATTATCAAATAATATTTCATATACGAGTATACTACATTTTATTTATCCGTTCATCAGTTGATGGATATTTGGATTGTTTCTGCTATCATAATTAGTGCTGCTGTAACCATTTGCATATGAATTCTGTATGGACATATGCTTTCTTTCTTTCTTTTCTTTTTTTAGTATTTGTTTATTTAGCTGCTCTGGGTCCTAATTGCAGTGCATGGGGTCTTCAATCTTCACTGTAGCATGTGGGATCTTTAGCTGCGGCATGCGAATTTTTAGTTGTGGTATGTGGGATCTAGTTCCCTAACCAGGCATTGAACCCAGGCCCCTGCATTGGGAGCTTGAAATCTTAGCCACTGGACCACCAGAGAAGTCCCTGGATATATGCTTTCATTTCTTTCATGTATATAACTAGGAGTGGAGTTGTTTGGTCACATTTTGACCTGATGTTTAACCTTTTGAAGAACTGCCTGACTGTTTTCCACAGTAGCCGTGCCATTTTCCATCCCCACCAGTAGTGTATGAGGGCTCAAATTTCTCCGCATGTTGTCAACACTTGTTATTATCTACCTTCTTATTATAGCCATCCTAACGGGTATGAAGCGATATCTTATTGTGGTTTTAATTTGCAATTCCCTAATTGTTAATGGTGTTGAGACCTTTCCGTGTGTTTATTGTGTCTGTTTGAATACATACTCTGGAGAGATGTCTATTCAGATCCTTTGCCCACTTTCACTTGTGTTGGTCTTTTTACTATCGAGTTACACCTTAGTTAATATTTTCCAAGTGAAAAGATAAAATTCCAGTTGAAATTCAATTACCCAGCATCTTTCAGTATGCCTTGAATTAGTTTTGTGGTTCCCAGTATGACTGACCATCAGATACACTGGGGTATATTTCAAAATCAGAACATTTTGTGTCTTATCTTTGGAAATTCTAATCAAGGAGGAATAAGGAAAGTTTAAGAATTTGTATTTAAATCAAACTATGCAGGAGATACTACCAATTAGCCAAATTTAAATCATATAAAAGACATAAACATTGGTTTATGTATTCCTAGGAGAAGTAATGTTGAGAAATAAGGAGACTACTTAGATATTTCAGGTCAATATCAGGGGAAAATAAAGACTTCCATATCTCTCACTTGATATATTCTTTTCAACACATAGGAAGGCTTAATAAATGCTGTGTTTGGATAGAAACAATGGGCGAAGGGTGTACAAGGTTTAGCTGTAACATTTTATTAACTGCTTTTGAAAGGCATAGACTCTGTTTTCTGCAAAGTGTAACTCACAGGCCCCAGAAGATAAACAAGGACTCAAAGGAAAAACAAGGACTTACAGTCCCCTGCTATGTTCAATAGCAGTGGTCCAAATAGACCCCTAGCTGGGAGATGTGAAGGGGAGCAAAGGAAAGAAGGTATGGAGTAGTGTGCGGAGGAAACAGTAACACTAGATGGAAAGCAATGGAATGTTCCTGAGTATATAAAGTCAAGGCACCAACTAAACATCATCAGCTTCTACATTTCAGATTGAAATTCTGAGATGGAGGCTCTGTCAGAGTCCCTACAACCCTTGGTGGAGAGGAATTCCAACTTGTGGGCTGGGTACCATTACTTGCAAGCAATAAGCATGTTTATTATTTTCACTTTGCAAAACTTTTTTACAAAGATATTTGTAACAAAGTTAATTATGTAGCCATTTCCTTCAAAAGCAGGCTTTAAATTTGTATGTAAACTGTGGTTATAGTCTGCTTAAACAAAGTTAGAAGAAAAACAAGGAAGCCTAAAAGGAAGCAGACCAAAAGTTTAACATTCTGTACATTCTTATTTCCCTCAAATAAGAATACTTTTTTTTTAATGAGCAAATTTCTTTTTGCTTATTAAAGATAGGTAATACTTTTAGATTTAAGTGCACAGAATAAAAAACCAGGCTGCTGCTGCTGCTGCTAAGTCGCTTCAGTCGTGTTTGACTCTGTGCAACCTCATAGACGGCAGCCCACCAGGCTCCTCCATCCATGGGATTTTCCAGGCAAGAGTACTGGAGTGGGGTGCCATTGCCTTCTCCAAAAACCAGACTACCTGGGTTTAAAGTTTGACTCTGCTACTTACTATATGTGTGCAACTGGGAGAATTAGTACCTCAGAGAGGAAACCACACTGGCTGCGGAATCAGGAAAGACACTGAGCAGTTTTCATCTGATACCTAAGGACCCAAAAAAACAATATGAAAAGCAGAGGAAGGAGTTACCAGAAGAAAAGATGGCAGGTGCAAGATCCAGGGGTGAGGAGGGGCTTTTCATGACTGGCATTTTCTATGAGAAGAAGCTGCAGCGAATGGAGAAGAAGGAGCATGGGAGGGTAACAATAACTCTTTATGGGAGGCAGGTGGGCTGTAGGAAGGAGTTTGAATTTAGTCCAAGTAATCTTTTTTAAACTTTTTATTTTGTATTGGGGTATAACCAATTAACATAGTCTCCTAATCTTTAAGATAAACATAATAGAGGGATAGTCTTTGTAGAAAATGGCCTTGCTGGGAATGAATCAGAGTGGGATAAGGCTGGAAATAGAGGATTAGTTAGAAAGCCACAGTGGGGAACTGAGTGAGAGATGGTGGGATATGAGGCTGACAATGAGGATGGAGAAAATGAAAGAGTTTGGGACTCAAGGTTTTTATGAGGAACAAATTGGGGGTAAAGGAAAAAAAATTAAATGTCTCCTGGGACCTCCCTGATGGTCCAGTAGTTAGGGCTCCACACTTCCACTGCAGGGAGCACAGGTTCTATCCCTAGTTGGGGAATGGAAATCCTACAATCCCTGCTAAACACAGCCTGAGCAATATGATGGGTGCCAGGGCCACTGACTGAGATGAGGAAAGATAGTGAAAGGATGGAGAACTTCAGGGAAAATCCAGGCTTCAGTTCTGAATGTGTCAGGCATGAGATGCCTGTAGTTTTATGACATTGCATGTAAATATAATTTATCATTATTCTCCCAGGAACAGAGTCTTGATTAGAGGCACACTGGATTGAAAATTTCTTTCCATCTCTTACATTTACCCTTTTAACTAGGAGAAAGCGATTGTATTAAATAATATCAAATTATTAGACCCTAGTCAGGATTCCCAAATTCAATTAATAGAATGGGTTTTGGCAATGGAAAAGGTACTTTAGTATGGCAAATATTGGAAGAGATGTACTCTCTGGGTTGTGCCCTGAGAAAGGAAATAAAACAATGACACACACATCACAGTCCTACAGGAAAGCCCTTGGCCAAGCTCTGAACTGGGGGCTTGGTTTCTTGTTGGCTGGATACTGCTGGGTTGGGTTTCCTTACCTGTATAGTTGAGACAAGACACCATTGAGGGTTGTTATATGGATTACAGGATTTGATGTTCATCAAGTACACAGCTTGGCATATAAATGCTGGTTCCTTTTCCCCATTCTGGGCAGATTGCTTTGTTTAACAAAGCAATCTCTTGTACTTAAAAGCACTTCATATTTCCAAAGTGCTTACATGCACAGTCTTAGAGCCTAGTCTAATTTTCTCAGAAATCAGAATAAAATGAAAGCATTTTTTTCTCTTCAAAGTAAGAAGACTTGAGAAACACAGTTAATTAAATGATCTGAATTAATTTCATTTAGTACAGAATTAAGGTCTCTCAGCATGGGCTGATATTCTTGACCATCACATTAGCCTTCACTGTCTCAGAATCTGATGATTCCAATACTTCACCACCCAGGCATCTGAATGGCCTTTCTGAACTTTTGCAGTGAAATCTCCCTGTTTACATCATTATTAATTAGTGACTAATCTCCCACTGTGGGTAGAACTTGTGCAGAGGGTGTTAACATGCTCCTCACTCAGCCTGCATTTCATGGCAAGCTGGCTGCTGTCACCACCCCAAGACTCTGGCTCTATTTCACCCTCTGCTGGATCCTCTCTGCCCTTCCTCCTGAACCATCATGGCCAAAGTTGTTGGCCTCATCATTCATTCATTCACACCTTGTCTTACTCCTTAGTCCATGCTTGCTAAACTCTTCTTGCTCCAAAAACAGATTCCCCCCTTTGCCTCCTTCTCAGTCACTTGATTTTTACTTCTTAAAAAAATTATTTATTTATTTGGCTGTGCTGGGTCTTAGTTATGATGTGTGGGGGCTTCTCTCTATTTGTGGAGCATGGGCTTATTTGCCCTATGGCATGTGGGATCTTAGTTCCTTGACCAGGGATGGAACCTGTGTCCCTTGCATTGGACGGCAGATTCTTAACCACTGGGCCACCAGGGAAGCCCCAATTTTCCTCTTAATTTGAGTAACTGGAAGCCAATCTATGAGAGTTTCCTCAACCACCTGTTTCCCCATTATTTATTTATTGACTTACTATCCATTCAATCATTCATCTGGTCATTCACTTATTCTCAAATAATCATCCAGTTATTCATTAACTTGCATCACTCCCTTCATCCCTTTTTCCTGCTCATTCTCTTCCTTGATAAGGAGACCAGCAGAGTCTTTAGAGTTATGGTTATTGAAAGTGTCAGGCAGACTGTTTGTAGCTGGCATTCTGGGTTGAGTTCTGTCATGGACTGAATGTTTGTGTCCCCTCAAAAATTGTATGTTAAAACTCTGTCTCCACAGTGGGATAGTATTAGGAGGTAGAGACTTTGAGAGGTAAATAGGATTACATGAGGTTGAGGTCATGAGGGTGGAGTCCTTATGAATGCAATTGGTGCCCTTATAAGAATCACAAGAGAGTTTGTTTCTGCTCTCAGCTGTGTGAGGCTACAGCAATAAGTTGGCAGTCTGCAACCTGTAAGAGGGTTTTCACCAGAAGTCACTCATCCTGCCACCCTGATCTTGGACTTTCAACTTTCAGAGCTGTGAGAAGTAAACATTTTACTTACTAGCCAGTTGATGATCTTTGCTGTAGCAGCACAAGCTGACATAGCAACAAATCCCCAAGGGCTGAGGTTCACTCCTTCAGTGACTTCACTCCCTCCTCCCCCCACCCAACAAGTACAATCATTATGTGGAGTAGAGTTAATTAGGCCCCAATAATAGGGCCTCAGAAATCATCTTGTACACCCTGTCTCATCTCATAGATGAGAAGGTGGAGGGCAGCCCAGAAGGGTGAGCTGGCAGTGTGAGCCAGTGAAAGGTACCTAATTCATGGGGTCAGGTATACAGGTATTAAATCTTCCAGAGAAGGCAATGGCAACCCACTCCAGTACTCTTGCCTGGAAAATCCCATGGATGGAGGAGCCTGGTAGGCGTCAGTCCATGGGGTCGCTGAGTCGGACATGACTGAGTGACTTCACTTTCACTTTTCACTTTCATACATTGGAGAAGGAAATGGCAACCCACTCCAGTGTTCTTGCCTGGAGAATCCCAGGGACGGCGGACCCTGGTAGGCTGCCGTCTATGGGGTCGCACAGAGTCCGACACGACTGATGTGACTTAGCAGTAGCATTAAATCTTCACTCTGCCAATTCCTAACTGTGTGTCCTTGGGCAAGTGATGTCTTCTCTCTGAGCCTCTTTTCTTATTTAGAAATGGGATTACAGTACTTACCTTGAAGAGTTTTTGTGAAGATTCAAAACAGTACACATGAAGAGTCTAGCTCATTCATTTACAAATAGTAGTCGCTCAATGAATGATGGCTATTATTAGCTGAGACCCAAACCCAGGAACCCCAGTTCTTAGTCCAGCCCTTTTCTATTATCCAGGGCTGACCCATCCTTCTTGTACCTCCCTTTCGGAGTTAATCTAACCTTTCTTTGTGACTCATGGAGTTTTCCTTTAGACCTATTTGGGGCAGTCCTTTCCTTCTGTCTTGTATTATAGGTATCTGTGTACCTCTCTATCTCCTCTCCTAGGTTGCATAGTGTAAGGGCAGAGCGGTGTCTAACGTATTTCTGTCTCTTTAGTTCAGTGATCTTCAAATTCTAAAGAGGGAGGATCACACATCACCAGGGAGGCTTGTCAAAAATGCAAATTATGCAGTCCAACCTCCAAAGGTTTGGTTTCAATCTGACTGGTCCATGAATATGGAGTTTTAACAAATAACCAATGTCATTCTAATGCAGGTGGATCACAGTGCTCTGGGAATTATAGCTCATCAACCTATTTTAGTGTTTGCCAGGTAGTAGGTGCTCCAGAATCATTAAGTGAATTTGATGAAGATGCACCATATTAATTATCTGTTGCTACATGACAAACCACCACTAAACAGCAATGATTTGTTATTTTTTAAATCCTGTGGGTTGGCACTCTGGATTGTGCTGCTGGGCCCACCTGGGTCCCTCATGAGGCTGCATTCAGCTGGAGCATCAGCTGGGATTAAGCCAACTGGCCAGCTGGGCCTCTTTCTCCTTGGTGCTTTCCATCCTCAAAGAGGCTAAACCAAGCTTCCTCACATGGTGGCAGCAGCATTTCAAAAGAATCAGCCTCACTGCAGAAGCATTTATCAAGTCTCTGTCTGTGTTACGTTTGCTGACATATTATTGGCCAAAGCAAGTCACATGACCAGAGTCAATGTGGGAAGGGCATGCAAAGCTACGGCTGCTGGGAGCTACAATTTATTGGTAGGGTTGCCAAATGAAATACAGGACAATCAGTTGTATTTGGGTTTCAGTTAGGTAAAGAAATTATATATATATATATATATATATATATATATATATTATACATATATATATTACATATATATATAGTATAAGTGGATTCCATGCAATATTTGGGGAACACACTAAAATTTTTTCTTTGAAATGGCAACGTACTCCAGTATTCTTGACTGGAAAATTCCATGGACAGAGCAGCCTGATGGGCTATATAGTCCATGGGATCAGAGAGTCGGACATGACTGAGTGAGCACATGTCCTATGCACTATTTGGGACATACTTATATTAAATGTTATTTTTTGTTTACCTAAAATTAAAGTGTAACCAGTCACCCAATATTTTTATTGGCCACATCTGGCATCTCTATACTGAAAACCATTAATGTAAGACTATATCACCTGGGCTATGGCTTAAAGCTCAACATTCAGAAAACGAAGATCATGGCATCTGGTCCCATCACTTCATGGGAAATAGATGGGGAAACAGTGGAATCAGTGTCAGACTTTATTTTTCTGGGCTCCAAAATCACTACAGATGGTGACTGCAGCCATGAAATTAAAAGACGCTTACTCCTTGGAAGGAAAGTTATGACCAACCTAGACAGCATATTCAAGAGCAGAGACATTACTTTGCCAACAAAGGTTCATCTAGTCAAGGCTATGGTTTTTCCTGTGGTCATGTATGGATGTAAGAGTTGGACTGTGAAGAAAGCTGAGCACCGAAGAATTGATGCTTTTGAACTGTGGTGTTGGAGAAGACTCTTGAGAGTCCCTTGGACTGCAAGGAGATCCAACCAGTCCATTCTGAAGGAGATCAGCCCTGGGATTTCTTTGGAAGGAATGATGCTAAAGCTGAAACTCCGGTACTTTGGCCACCTCATGCAAAGAGTTGACTCATTGGAAAAGACTCTGATGCTGGGAGGGATTGGGGGCAGGAGGAGAAGGGGACGACAGAGGATGAGATGGCTGGATGGCATCACTGACTCGATGGATGTGAGTCTGAGTGAACTCTGGGAGTTGGTGATGGACAGGGAGGCCTGGCGTGCTGCGATTCATGGGGTTGCAAAGAGTTGGACATGACTGAGCGACTGATCTGATCTGATCTGATCTGATGGTCTTTTTTAACTTTTATGATAAAATTGCTGCTTTGGGTTTTTCTGCCTCAGATACTTCCAAAAGTGGGGGTTTATTTCTTTGCTGTTCCCAGGTACTAAGAGCTGCTTGATGTTTTTTGGATTTTCTGAGGAGCCGTTTCCACTTAGCTCTGTTCATCTCATGTGTGGAACCTTCCCTGTTGAATACCTTCTCTTCTGGATCAGGTTTGTTTCTGGAGTCACCCATCTTCTCCATTTTTCCTGAAACAGTTTTCCCCTGCTGGGCCCAGGCTTCCTTCTAGACACAGGCTCTTCATCTTTTTTGCATTGTGGATTCCTTGGTAGTCTGGTGAGGCTGATGGGCCCCCCTCAGAGTAATGCTTTTAAATGCAGAAAGTAAAACACGAGGGAGTACTAAGGAGTTACATTGAAATTCAGCTATCAAAATATTGATGAAACAAATAAGCATCATAATTTAATGATGTTATGTACTTCTTTATTAACACATTAAATTTTAAGACCTAGATGTCAGTTTCCTCCAATGTAGTAGGTGAGCATCAATAATATTTCAAGATACCTGCAACAACTCTAATATGATAGAGAAATTCCTTGATTCTTTGGGTGACAGGTCAGTTCAGTTGCTCAGTCATGTCTGACTCTTTGCAACCCCATGAACTGCAGCATGCCAGGCCTCCCTGTCCATCAATTCCCGGAGTCCACCCAAACCCATGTCCATTGTGTCGGTGATGCCATCCAACCATCTTATCCTCTGTTGTCCCCTTCTCCTCCTGCCCTCAATCTTTCCCAGCATCAGGGTCTTTTCAAATGAGTCAGCTCTTCGCATGAGGTGGCCAAAGTATTGGAGTTTTAGCTTCAATATCAGTCTTTCCAATGAACATCCAGGACTGGATGGACTGGTTGGATCTCCTTGCAGTCCAAGGGACTCTCAAGAGTCTTCTCCAACACCACAGTTCAAAAGCATCAATTCTTTGGTGCTCAGCTGTCTTTATTGTCCAACTCTCACATCCATACATGACCACTGGAAAAACCATAACCTTGACTAGACAGACCTTTGTTGACAAAGTAATGTCTCTGCTTTTGAATATGCTATGTTGATCATAACTTTCCTTCCAAGGAGTAAGCGTCTTTTAATTTCATGGCTGCAATCACCATTTGCAGTGATTCTGGGGCCCAGAAAAACAAAGTCAGACACTGTTTCCCCATATAATTCCCATGAAGTGATGGGACCAGATGCCATGATCCTCGTTTTCTGAATGTTGAGCTTTAAGCCAACTTTTTCACTCTCCTCTTTTACTTTCATCAAGAGGTTCTTTAGTTCCTCTTCACTTTCTGCCATAAGGGTGGTGTCCTCTGCGTATCTGCAGTTATTGATATTTCTCCTGGCAATCTTGATTCCAGCTTGTGCTTCTTCCAGCCCAGTGTTTCTCATGACGTACTCTGCATATAAGTTAAATAAGCAGAGTGACAGTATACAGCCTTGATGTACTCCTTTTCCTATTTGGAACCAGTCTGTTGTCCCATGTCCAGTTCTAACTGTTGCTTCCTGACCTTCATACAGGTTTCTCAAGAGGCAGGTCAGGTGGTCTGATATTCCCATCTCTTGAAGAATTTTCCACAATTTATTGTGATCCACACAGTCAAAGGCTTTGGCATAGTCAATAAAGCAGAAATAGATGTTTTTCTGGAACTCTCTTGCTTTTTTCATGATCCAGTGGATGTTGGCAATTTGATCTCTGGTTCCTCTGCCTTTTCTAAAACCAGCTTGAACATCAGGAAGTTCATGGTTCACATATTGCTGAAGCCTGGCTTGGAGAATTTTGAGCATCACTTTACTAGCGTGTGAGATGAGTGCAATTGTGTGGTAGTTTGAGCATTCTTTGGCATTGCCTTTCTTTGGGATTGGAATGAAAGCTGACCTTTTCCAGTCCTGTGGCCACTGCTGAGTTTTCCAAATTTGCTGGCATATTGAGTGCAGCACTTTCACAGCATCATCTTTCAGGATTTGAAATAGCTCAACTGGAATTCCATCACCTCCACTAGCTTTGTTCATAGTGATTCTTTCTTAAGCCCACTTGACTTCACATTCCAGGATACCTGGCTCTAAGTGAGTGATCACACCATCATGATTATCTGGGTTGAGAATATCTTTTTTGTACAGTTCTTCTGTGTATTCTTGCCACCTCTTTTTAATATCTTCTGCTTCTGTTAGGTTCCTACCATTTCTGTCCTTTATCAAGCCCATCTTTGCATGAAATGTTCTCTTGGTATCTCTAATTTTGTTGAAGAGATCTCTAGCCTTTCCCATTCTATTGTTTTCCTCTATTTCTTTGCATTGATCACTGAGGAAGGCTTTCTTATCTCTCTTTGCTATTCTTTGGAACTCTGCATTCAAATGGGTATATCTTTCCTTTTCTCCTTTGCTGTTCACTTCCCTTCTTTTCACAGCTATTTGTAAGGCCTCCTCAGACGACCATTTTGCTTTTTTGCATTTCTTTTTCTTGGGGAGGGTCTTGATTCTTGTCTCCTGTACAATGGCATGAATCTCCATCCATAGTTCATCAGGCACTCTATCAGATCTAGTCCCTTAAATCTATTTCTCACTTCCACAGTATAGTCATAAGGGATTGATTTAGGTGACAAAGGCACTGAAAGAAGTGCCAAGTATCAGCGGTTAGTAAAAATAAAGATGAAAAATTTTGCCCCCCAGTTTTACAGACCCATGAGTTCTGTCCACAGCTCCTCAAGGGATCCCTGCTTCTAGAATAATTTGAAATCAATCCTCTTTTTTTCCCTGGTGCTCTTCTGTCTCCTGCAACTGATGCATTTCATTTCACTTTGAAGCTGCAAGTGATTAACTACAATTAAAAACACTGCAAAGCAATTGTAAGTTAAGCAAGTTAAATATTAAGACCTTTCTAAAAAATTAATGGCCACTATGGAGACATCATCTAAAGGATGGAGTGGAGTTTCTCATGATATTTCTTGTCTAGTTGGTCTCAACATATTCTTGGGACTGGGGTTTACCAGATTAAGCTCTCAAAATTAATTCAAACCATGATCTGTGATTTGGGCTTGTAATTACTGTTTGAACCAAATAGTTCTTCTCCCTGGTGATGGTTATTGATTATCATGTAGTTATTTACCCAACATCATTTCCTCAGTAAGTGCCTCACCTTTCTCTATGGAGATGATAGCCCTGATTGAACGTCCTTCCAGAAGGGGTGATTGATTTGGACTTTCCTAACCTCATCTACTAGAGAAGGAAATGGCAACCCACTCCAGTACTCTTGCCTGGAAAATTCCATGGATGGAGGAGCCTGGTAGGCTACAGTCCATAGGGTCGCAAAGAGTTGGACACGACTGAGCAACTTCATTTCACTCACTTCATACTTTATCACTGAAGTAGGAAATGGCAACCCACTCCAGTGTTCTTGCCTGGAGAATCCCATGGACAGGGGAGCCTGGCGGGCCATAGTCCATGGGGTCACAGAGAGTCAGACACAACTGAAGTGACTGAGCAAGAGCAAGAGCAAACCTCCTCTACTCAGGTGCTGGGCTTCTCTTGGCTTCAGGATACCACCCTCTCCTGCTTTCACTTCTACCTCACTAGCTTGGTCATTCTCCCCTGATGATTTGTTATCCTCTAAGGCCTGATGTGCTGCGTTTCATGGGGTTGCAAAGAGTAGGACATGACTGAGCGACTGAATTGAATTGCAAAAAAAAAAAAAAAAAAAGTGCCCCTGGGCTCAGTCCAGGGTCCTTTTCTTGTGTGTGCATCTAGCCTAAGCCTTTATAATCTTTAAAAATATTTTTCCACTTGGTTTTGTTTCATTTATTTTTTAACTTTTTATTTTATACTGGAGTATAGCCAATTAACAATGTTGTAATAGTTTCAGGTGGACAGCAAAGGGAGTCAGCAATACATATATAGGAATCCATTCTCCTCTAAACTCCCCTCCCATCCAGGCTGCCCCGTAACATTCAGCAGAGTTCCCTGTACTATACAATAGGTCCTTGCGGGTTATCCATTCTAAATATAGCAATGTGTCCTATACATTCCAAACTCCTTAACTATCCCTTACTCTTGTCCTTCCTCCTGGCAACCCATAAATTCATTTTCTAAGTCTGTGAGTCTGTTTCTGTTTTGTGACTAAGTTCATTTGTATTATTTCTTTATAGATTCCACATATAAACAGTGTAAACCTTTATAAACCATGTATTTTGTGATAATGATAAAATTGTCTTCTCTGGACCTGACTTTCCTTGTCTTTACATCCCCATATCCATTATCCATTATTTCACACATCTAATTCAGCACTGTATGCACATCTCAACTGTGACTTGGGCCAAGTTTGACACTTTTAGTCTTCAACTCTTTCTTCTAGAACTTTCCATCTCAGTGATGTTGGCATGACTCACCCGCAAGCTCAAGGAAAACAACTAGAAGTCATTCTGTTTCTTTGTTCCCCTTAACCCCTTGCAATGGCAAGTCCTGTTGGCTAACTCTCCCCCTCCCCAATCTGACCACAGCTTAACCATCTCCCCTGCCGTTACCTCTGCAGAGGCTCCATCATCTTTCATGTCTCCTCCTACCTAGGTCTCAGCAATAGCTTCCTGATCGATTCGCCTCCTTCTCTCACCCCTTTATCTCCTCTTTCTGTAGCACTCAGAGTGATCTTTCAAGCTGGATTACACATGCCCATGCTTAAAACCCTCTGACTCCTCCCTATTGCTCTTAGAATAAAATCCCCTCCTTGAGTGGCCTGTTCAATTCTACGTCATCAATTCCTGCAGACATCTTGGGCCTTGACACATCCCACAGTTCACTCATTGAGTTCCAGCCACATTGACTGCCTCTCTGTCCCTGAATGTCTCAAGTTTGATCCCCTCTCAGAGTTTTTGCACTTGTTCCCCCATCTTTCTGGAACCTGATACTCTCATAATTTTGTCTCCTGATGCTTCTCACCATTGGGCACAGTTCAAGTTCATGGCCCACTTGCTTGGTGATGCCCTCTGTGGCCTGTGAGCAGCCTTCTTAGTCACTGGAATCAAGCATATTGTTTTAGTCCTTCAACCTTCCCTTGTCCTGTTTTGATTTCTTCATAGCACTTAACACTCACTAGTGTTTGTTGTTCATTTATGGGCTCAGTTCTCTATTCACTGTGTCCTCTCTAGAAGGCAAACTCAACAACAGCATAGCTTTTGTCAAATATGTTAACCTTTGAAACTCTACCACTGGGAACCATGCCTGGCTCCAAGTAATTGTCCAATAAATTTTTCTCGACCAGTCTGGAGAAATGGATGGGTTACTGCATTGGTACCATTCTCTGGATACTCCTAGTAACTGAGCATCAGGGTTGGTGTGGCATCTTCTCTGGCCAGGATGCACAGGAGTGTTATTTATACCATTTGTGAGTTGAATGCAAATTTACCAACCATCTGGCTGGTCCCTGAGTAACTATTGGATTTGTAATGGATGGATTAGGAGTTTACTGAGATCCCAGCCATTAAGCTGCTCTTGTAGGACAGATGGATTATGTCCTATAATTGGCCCCCAGCAGAGACCAGGTCCAGGGCAGGATGGGGTAGGAATGTATCAGAAGGAAGGGCGAAGTGGGAAAGAAAAAGAAGGGATCCCAGTGCAGGGGGCACAGCTGCTTCCATCAGGAGTGGGGAACAGGACAGCCTGGCAAGCATCCAGGGCACCTCCCTCACTTTAATTGCCCAAGTGTCGAGTGAATAAGCCCTTCTACCAGCTGGGCTTCCCCAGTGGCTCAGCAGTAAAGAATCTGCCTGCAGTGGAAGAGACACAGGTTTGATCCCTGGGTTGGGAAGATCCCCTGGAGGGCATGGCAACCCACTCCAGTATTCTTGCCTGGAGAATTCCATGGACAGAGGAGCCTGGCAGGCTATGGTCCATGGGGTTGCAAAGAGTTGGATCCGACTGAAGTGACTGAGCACACACGCACCAGTTGGGAAGTATACATTTGACAAAGAGACTCTGTCATGTAGGTGAGTCCTACCTGGGCATGGGAACAAGGAACTTTCATAGATTCTGTTGCTGAAAGAGGCTTTTGCCATTCACCCATGTAGACAAATCCCACTCAACTTGTTGGATAGGGAAAACACCAGGCTATGGGAGGAAAGAGGGTGGTCAAGCTCACAGAGCTGTTGAATAACAAGCTTAGACTCTGGTCTCCTTGGTGTAATTGAAAAATGTTTTTACTCTTCCTCTCTTGAAGCATGAATCACCAAGACAGTGGGAATAGGATTGGACATTAACTACATTCCAGAAATGGTTAGGATGTTTGATCTTGGCATGAGTCCTAGGCACACAGTGATGAATTTCTGGACCCTGCTCAGGTCTTTGTTCAAATCCCAGATCAGCCCAGAATCCCTATCTGAGTTGCAGTTGCATCTATTCTACTGCTTCATTATGATTTCTCTTTGGCTTTTTCATAATATATGGAATGTATATAGTGATTTGTCATGCAGAATTCATTCCAAACTCCTTCCAGAGTGACTTCCTATATTATTGAAGTTGGAAAGCTAGCAGTTACACTTCTTAGACTCGCTTGAAGTTTTGGATCAAAACCATCAACTCCATCAGTTATATGTACTTGTGTGAGATTTGAAAGGTGAGGTCATTGTTTTGCTGCAGTAGCTGGGATGTTGGATTTTTCTGCAGCAGAGTTCCAGGCTCTACTCACTGCTTTCCTGAATGTGGAAAGGCAGTTCTGCTGAAGGGATAGCTCAAGAGGCTTCTTGATCGTGGGATCATAAGACAGTGGTGTATTCTTGGAATCAGTGGTCCTGGGATAGACTTCCTGATGGTGGCAGAGGCATAAGCTCCCCTGGTGAGCAGACTCATTCTTAGAGGCTGAGCATGTTCTGCTATCATTTGAATGATTTGTTAAGTATTTATGGTAGATCGGTCACAAAAAATGGCCACAATTTCCCCTATTCCTTCTAAAATTCATGACTCTGCAATGAAACTTTGCAACCCATCCCTTGGAGAGAGTCTGTTTCCCCACTCCTAGAATTTGGGCTGCTTGTAACTTGCTTTAACCAAGAGAATGAGGCAAAGTAACATTGTGCCCATTGTCAGCCTGTGCCTTAAGAGGCAGTTTCCCTTTTGCAACTCTCTTGGCAGCTCTGTGAAAAGCTCAAGCTAGCCTGCTGAATGATCATAAATACATGGCCCCATTGTCTTCATCATGCTCAAGCAACAGATGCAGTGAGGCTTAGCTAATTTGCAACTGAGCACAGCAGAGAGTGACCCAGCCAAGACCAGAAGAATAACCCAGTTAAGCTCAACCCAAAGAACCCACAGGATCATGAGCTAAGTACATGGCTCTTGTTAGAAGCCAGAAAGTTTGGAGTGGTTTGTTACACAGCCAGAGATAGCAGAGAGAATACCTATCTGGGAAATAAATCCACTATTGCTTAAAATAGCTAGAGGGGGTTTTGTTGTCTGCAACTGAGCCTTGACTGATATATACCTAAATTCAACATTTTTAAGACCAAGTTCATCCCATCCTCTGACACATGCTGGTTCTCTTCTGGAGTTTCCACCTAGTCATGCAACTCTTTCTTCTCCTAACCATGGTATCAGCTCAATCACTGAGACTTGTTTCTATTTCCCCAAAACACTGTTGTGTCCATTGTCTACAGTCACCCAGTCCATGTCACCTTCCTTTCCAGTTTGGAGAACGATCGCCGTCCTGTTGTTTTTTCTGCTTTCACCCTGGTCCTCTTCCCTTCTCCTCTCAACAAAGCAGCTGGACTGAGAGCTCAAAAATGTGACCCTGATTGTGGGGTAGGGACCCCTGCATGCTGTGCTTCTCCAGCCTGAGGATGCAGAGCTCTCTCTCACTCTCTCTCTCCAGGACATAGACTCTTTCCCTTTCCTTCAGTTTCTAGAATCCTCTTTTCACCTTTCCATCTCAGGACCTTTGCACATGTTGACCTTCATGCCTGCAACAGTTTGCCGGTATACTTGGTAATTTCCTACCCAACCTTCAGAGCTCAGTACGAGTGTTACATATAAATATATAAGGACTATGTGGTTCACTGGGCTGTTATATAATAGTGATTTATATAAATCATGTCATTGATATATAATAATTATTATATGTGTAATGATAAAGAATATATATAATTATATACAATATAATTAAATGTCATATAACATATTATTTATATACAATAATATAGTTTACATATAAATTTATTTATATGTAGATGTATTCATAAATATAAAAATACTTTTATAATACATTTATTTATATTGATACATAAATAAATAATATACTCATTATTGGAATCTTATATATAATATACAATTTTATGTGGCATAATTTGTAATATATAAATCATGTTATATATGCTGCATATTTAATTTATAGCTTATATAAATTATATCATTTATATATGTTATATGTATACACTGTTTCAATATACTGCATTTTCTTTATCCATTCATCCCATATAGTCTGATTTCCTAGGCCTGGGCTGAGATCTGGCCACTTTCAATTTTAGCAGAATTCCTGGGGAAATCTCCATAGACCACACTTGGGGAAAAGGTGTAAATGGAGGCTTTAAAGGTATGGGAAGAGTGTAGGCTTCAGTAAGTATCTACCACGCACTTGCTATGCCTCTGGGTGGATGTGTAATTCATGAACCCAGCCTCCAAGTACCTTATTTTAACTGGGGATTCATGCTTTTCCTGCATGAAGTATTTAAGTGGATGGTATATGACGAAATTTTCTAAGAGAGCCTTCTTTTACATATTAGGGATACCTGGGGGTGGAGAAGACAAAACTCTTAAGATGCTAATTTCTCACTTGAGACTTGGGAGAAAATTTAACTACTGGAGAGAGCAATGGGCTTAGAGTCTGTTTGATTTTGTACCCAATCTTTTCCTGAACTAACTGTATATATAATCTTAGGCAAGTTGTTTCACATTTTCTAAGCCTTAGTATCTTCCTTTATTAAAAAAGAGATGATGACGAAAAGAAAAGAATCCTTATCCTACTGTATCGTTATTAGAAACATTATAGGCAATGTATTTAGCCTGGAGCACGGGCTTCTAGTGGGTACTCAAATGGTGAACTGTATTACTTACATTGAACTGTCAAGCAGTACATAATTACGACTTCAGGCTTCAATGGGAGAGTTTCTGTGACCCAGGAAATGTGTCTTGGATTTAAAGGTTCACTTTACCCTTTATTAGCTGTATGACTTAGCACTTTCTCTATTTTCTGAATTCCAGTTTGTTTACCTTTAAATTGAGAGTAAGACTGTGTATCACCTGTTCTTATAACCTAAGGTAAATCAAAAAGCCTAGCTAAAAACCAAACATGATGCCTTGAATATATTTGGTGCTCAACAAATACTTAGTAGCTGGGATTAAAGAGTGAATACTCTTAAACTTAAGAAAGTACCCACCCACTGTTTAAGAATGAGGCTTAGAAATCAAAGGGACTAAGGAAAACTGTTAACTGCTGCTAAGTCACTTCAATCGTGTCCGACTCTGTGCGACCCCATCCCTAGGATTCTCCAGGCAAGAACACTGGAGTGGGTTGCCATTTCCTTTTCCAATGCATGAAAGTGAAAAGTGAAAGTGAAGTCGCTCAGTCATGTCCGACTCCTAGCGACCCCATGCAACACAAGCCCACAAGGCTCCTCCATCCATGGGATTTTCCAGGCGAGAGTACTGGAGTGGGGTGCCATTGCCTTCTCCAAGGAAAATTAATACTGACCAAATAGCATGTCCCTGTGAAATTCAGAGAGTTTTGGAACTTTGTCAGTTAAAACACAAGATTCTTTTGTTGCAAGTGATACCAAACTGAACTGAAACATGCTTGAGAAAAAAAAAATCAACAAAGAGTATTCTATACAGTGAACATCTGTGTAATTGCTAAATTCAGAGTAGGACCATCTTCAGGCATGGCTGTATCAAGTGGCCACCAGGATGAAGTCACACTGTCCCATCTCCTGTTTCTATCTGCTATCTTTCACTGTTGGCAGACTCCCTACCAGTGATGACAAAATGATTTCTAGCAGTTCCTAGCCTTTCTCCTGTTCTCTCCTCAATCCAGGCAGAAGAAACATTCCTTTTCTCTAAAATCTTGAGCATATGAATTTGAATTAATGATGATTGAATTGACCTGGGTCATTTGTCCATCTGGAGACCCATTTTCATGAACAGAAGATGGAACATCCTGATTGGCCCCAGGACTGGGCCATGTGCCTGCCCCTGAGTCTGGTATGGCTGAGTCTAGCCATAACACAAATTCCAAGGACTGAGAGTTAGGGTACAATGGATCTCCCCCAATATGTAAGTGTTATACATCAGTGTCTCTTTTGCTGTCTCGTACACAGGGTTATTGTTACCATCTTTCTAAATTCCATATATATGCGTTAGTATACATATGGAATTGTTTGCAGACAATTATATTTTCTCCACTTAATCATCCTTACAAATATCATTGTTATAAATCTCCTATGGTGTATTTTTTAGGTTCATGTTATTGTCTTAGGAGAGATGGCTATTTTTTCTTATTTTCTCAATTGCTCTCTTGAGCTGATGTACAGTATAAACCTGTTTCTCTAATGGACAATTTTTCTCTGAATGATGTGGTGATTATTCTCCAACAGTGTTTGTTAGGAGGTCCCTGTATACTTCTGTCCTCCAGTCTCCATGATCCACGGTCATGGAGCTGCTATGATGGGCACTGTAAGGCCTCCCTCACATATTCATTTAACCAGAGACTTTAGATATCAAGTAATGAGCATACTTTGATTTGAGCTTTTATATTTTTTCTATAATATTTAAAAAAAAATTTAATTAGTCATGCATTAATCTTGATTCCAATAAATTTAACACCAAGGTTACTTCATGCAGTAGTATTATGGTCATGGCACCGGTGACACCTGTGGATGGTGGAATTTGTGATCTTCTTGCCTTCCTCCCAGAAAACTCCCTAGGTCCTAAGGGATAGATCATCTGTGGAGGTCTGCTACACACACCTCCTGTTAGTGGTTCTTTTTCTCACTGAGTAGACCTTGAGTTCCTAGAGAACAGGAAACATATCTCCTTTGTCTATCACTGAATGCTCACTTTAGTGTAATATCCAGCACATGCTAATCTGTGCTTAGTCACTCAGTCATGTCTGACTTTTTGCAACTCCATGGACTGTGGCCCACCAGGCTCCTTTGTCCATGGGGAGTCTCCAGGCAAGAATACTACAGTGGGTTGCCATGCCCTCCTCCAGATAATATAATTGTCTGCAAACAGTGACCTGTTTAGCTAATGTATGGCAGATACCAACTATAGGATATTACACTACAGTTGAAATTCTCCTGCTCCAAATACCTTTATTACAGCCGAGTTGTAAGGAAAGCTTGTGTTGTCAACCTAATTTTCTAACTTGCACCAACCTTTTTTCTCTTCAGACTCCAAGGTTGCTTTTGTTGTTATTTGTTTGTTTTGTCTTATTTTTATTGTCAGTAGCATTTACCCATGCACTTTTCTTTTATCCGCTATGCCCAATATCTTTTTGTTCTAGAAGTCTCTAAATCCCTCTCGTACATATACACAATGGAGTATTACTCAGCCATTAAAAAGAATACATTTGAATCAGTTCTAATGAGGTGGATGAAACTGGAGCCTATTATACAGAGTGAAGTAAGCCAGAAAGAAAAACACCAATACAATATACTAACGCATATATATGGAATTTAGAAAGATGGTAACAATAACCCTGTGTACGAGACAGCAAAAGAGACACTGATGTATAGAACAGTCTTATGGACTCTGTGGGAGAGGGAGAGGGTGGGAAGATTTGGGAGAATGGCATTGAAACATGTAGAATATCATGTATGAAACGAGTTGCCAGTCCAGGTTCGATGCACGATACTGGATGCTTGCGGCTGGTGCACTGGGACGACCCAGAGGGATGGTATGGGGAGGGAGGAGGGAGGAGGGTTCAGGATGGGGAACACATGTATACCTGTGGCGGATTCATTTTGATATTTGGCAAAACTAATACAATATTGTAAAGTTTAAAAATAAAATAAAATTTTTAAAAAATGCCAGCAAAAAAAATAAATAAAAAATAAAAATCCACTTTTTTTTTCAGAAATGAAAAAAAAAAAAAACTAAAAAAGAAAATATGTAAGTGTTAAAATAGGAAGGGGAAATAGATGCTAGAAAAATTTTAAAACAACAGATTATACTATATTTGTTTCTCTCCTTTTTCTATTTATATGCATCCCTCTATTTCCTAGTCCTGACATCCAAGGAAGAAAAGACTGGAGGCTTGTTTTCCACAGTGAAATTTGGGAGCCAGGACTACATCCTGATTTGAAACTAGTCTTTGGTGGGAGACAAATCTGAGAAATAGAGATGGTAGGGAGGAGGGATAGGAAGCAGAATTCATCCCTGGAGGCTTTCAGAAGGGAAGAGGGACCCATGAGGAGTTGGTCTGGGAGAAATTTACTTACTTCAATAGGCTTGGTGCCTGGGTGCTGGCTGTGATGCCCCATATCTCCACTCCAAACCCCACTTTCATCAGAAGATGCAGCTTAAAGGTCACGGAAGCCTGTGTGACCTGAGTCCTTCCTCTTGGCTAATACCACGGTGCCCCATGGGTCATCTGCTGGAGGGCAAGCCTCCTTCTGGTGAGCAGAACTATAGCCATTGGATAGCACATTAAGCTGTGCCCCATGGGGTCCAGAGCTATTAAAATAGACTCCATCCCCAGGAACTGAGCAAAATACATTGACCAACCTTTGCATCAAAGGCAACAGCAGTGGCCAGATTGCAGCAGTAACAGCCTCCCTGCACTCAGCATTTTCCTTGTAGAAAACAAGATCACTAAATGACTTTCCATATCCTTCCTTCATCCACGGACCCCAGAGATCACCGGCAGGCCTTGCCAGTAGGTGCATTTGCTCCATCTCTGTTCTCATTCATTTTTCTTGTTGTCATGGAGGGAGACTTAACAAAACACTCACATCAATAATTCTGATGCCCTGTAAATAGCCAAATCCCCAAGAGAGCCCCTTGGTCTCGCCATGCTCATTGCCTCCTCCTCCTGCCACTCTCATTGTCACACAACAGCATCTTTTTGCGGTGATGTCAGTCTGGACTGTGGTAATAACTTGTAGTGCTATACCTTCTGGCTTTCTTGTTATTAATTGTTCCCTACTGAAAACTCGAAAGTGATTTCTAACTTGGGACTTCTGTTTCCAAAACATGCTGATACTTCCTTTCAGGAGCCATCTCATCAACTTATTATGGAGCTGGCCCCAATGCCAAGGTCATCCTTAGGTACAACTACAATTAATCAGAAGTCCAGAGTGATTGTGGTCTTGTGCACAAACTTACTGTTATATTTTAAGCTTCAAGGGTAAATTCAAACCATGTAGCCCAGTGGTTCTCCCCGAGGAGGACATTTGGCAATATCTGGAGACACATTTTTGGCTTCCCAGGTGGCACAGTGGTGAAGAATCCACCTGCCAGTGCAGGAGACACAAGAGATGCGGGTTCGATCCCTGTATGAGAAAGATCCCCTGGAGGAGAAAATATCAACCCACTCCAGTATTCTTGCTTGGAAATTTCCATGGACAGAGGAGCTTGGTGGACACGGGAGTTCATGGGTCACAAAGAATTAGATACGATTGAGCACATACAAATCCCATGGATGGAGGAACCTGGTAGGCTTCAGTCCATGGGGTCGATAAGAGTCGGACACGACTGAGCGACTTCACTTTCACTTTTCACTTTCATGCATTGGAGAAGGAAATGGCAACCCACTCTAGTGTTCTTGCCTGGAGAGTCCCAGGGATGGGGGACCCTGCTGGGCTGCCGTCTATGGGGTTGCACAGAGTCGGACCCGACTGAAGCAACTTAGCAGCAGCAGCAGCAGAGCACATACACACAGAGACATTTTTAATTGTCAAAGTTTGGTAGTGGGTTGTTGCTACAGGTATCTGGTGTGTAGAGACCAGGGATGCTACTCAGCATTCTACAATACACAAGACAGACCCCCACAACAAAGGATTATCCAGCCCCAACTGTCAATGATGCTGGACATTTGAGATTGATGAGATCATTGAGTGATGAGAAACTCTGATGTAGAGTAAGGACAGTTAGGATTTATTCAATAGTCATTTGATTTATTCATTTAGCTGTTGACAGTGAAGCACCCAGGATGTGTCAGACATTATTCTATACATCAGGGATTTCATTGTGATCAAGACTGTCTGGGTACTTGTTTCCATGGAGCTGTTATTCTAGTGGGGCACTCTGACAAAAAGTACATAAACAAATAAGATAATTTAGAAGGTTATATATGCCATAAATAAAGGAATGAATTTGAGACAGTACTGTGGGGGTGGGGAGGCTGTTAGATATGGAGATTGTGGAATCAGCATTGGATCTGAGGCCTGAAAAGTGAAAGAAAGTCAGAGAGTCAAATCATGAAGGAAAGAGTTTCAGGCAGAGACAGTGGCAAGTGCACAGATCCTGAGTCAGGAAATCCAGGCTTGTTTGGGGAGAGAAGAAAGAATAAGGTGCCTGGAAAAGACTGAGCAGATGGAAGACAGAACATGTGAGAGAATGTGGCGCTGGACTAATCTCAAAGAGCCAGGGCAACATGTTTTATCTGTAAAGGGTTCGACAGCTAATATTTCAGCTTTGTGGCTCTAATACTTTCTGAAACAACTACTCAATTCTCGCGTCATAGTACAAAAGCAGTCATAGACGATATGCAAATGAGAGGGCATGGCCATGTCCCAGTAAAACTTTATTTACAGAGTTGGGTCATGGGCTGCAGTTAACTGGTCCCTAGTACAAGATGTTGCAGGACCTTGGGAGAGGTTTGACTTTTAAGTACACATGGACAATTTCAAGCAGGGCAATCATGATTACTTTAAAATGTGGTTCATGAGAATAGCCAAGTCACTGGCTTTGTGACTATATAGTCCTAATGCTTCACCTCTCATGGCCAGAATGTCCTTTGTAGGATGAAGTTGTCCAGGCTCCATCCTATACTGCTGTGAAGATGGAACAGCTTGGATGGGAGGAGGGAAGTGTAGATTGCAAATGAGAGTTGCTGTGGCTCTTAGGATTGTTTCCATCTGTGGCGGCCCCAAAGCCCTCACACGTATCTTTGCAGCCTTCTAGTATGAGGAATGGCTCCATTTCAGAGCTTAGAGGAGCTTCCTGAAACTCCAGGAGGCAAAATTACTCATTTGCCATCGCAGAAGGCAGAAGCAGTTGTGTTTGGGCTCCCGCCCGCCTGTCTGCATGTTTTCAGCTCAAATATAGACTTAGCGCTCAGTGCCTCGTGGGTGCTGCTTCTCCCCTAGGAAACCTATGAACTTTATTTTCTTTGCAGAGGAGTTACCTCTCTGTAAAAAAAAAAAAAAGACTTCCTCTGCTTTGCTCACCCTTGGCAAATGCACCTTGCAGTCTGCCGACTCAGTGCCCAGGGGAGCTCAGAGCAAGTTAACAGATGGACTGGATCTGGGTCCTGGCAGCTGGACAGGTCTGCGAGGAAGAAGCTGACTCATGGGGAGTGGTGGGAGAAATTCTGCCTGCCTGGGAGGCTAGGCAGGGTCAGTGTCACTCTATTTCTTAGAATAGGACTTGATGTCCTCACCAGGACCTGTTGTAATTTGACCCCTTGCTATCTTTCTGCCTCACTTTGGTCATTTCTCCTCACCTTGTTTGCTTTGCTCTGGCCACACTGGCCTTCCTGATCATCTCCAAAACACCCAGCTTGTGTTCTGCTCTGGACTTTTGCATGAGCTGCTCCCTCTGTCCAGGCTATCTTTCCTCCAGCTCTTTCTTTGTTGACTTGATCCTTTCACATAGGTCTCTGCATCCACACCACATCCTCAAAGCAGCCTTTCAGACCAATCTATTTAAAATTGCACTGATAGAAAACAACAAAATTCTGTAAAGCAATTCTGAAGCAATCCTTCAATTAAAAAAATAAATAAAAATAAAATTGCACCATATCCTGCTCATCACTTTCTATCCCTTTATTCTGCCTTATTTATTCTTTAAATAGCACATCACATTTTCCTACCTGATGTTATTATGTTTCTTTATGTGTCTATCTGTTTAGTTTCTATCTGCTCCATTAGAATATAATCTACCTGAAGGCAGGTCTTGATCACATCTATGACCACATCCCTGACTCCAGTCCAGTATACTACACATAGTAGGAGATTAATAACTCTGTGTTGAATGAATGAAAGACCTTCAGTCAGAATGGGAGAGGTCCCAGGTGCTGCCAGGTAGATGGTCTTTAGTGGGCTAGGCTGGTGGGAGTTGACTCTTTGACAGGTGGTGGGAACCTAACATTGTAAGATCTGGACACATATAAAATGCAGTCTGTATTAGAGTCACACTAGCTGCTGTAGCAAATGAACTTCCATATTTCAGTGACTTAAGACAATCTTTATTCTTGCTTGTATAACAATCCATTGTGGGTTTTCCTATTAACGGGAAATGGTGATTCAGGAACTTGAGACACTTCACTTTTGTGGTTCTGCAATCTCTGAGGACTATGAAATCCTCTACTTCCAGTTGAAGATGGGGGAAAGAGTAGGGAAAGCACACCCACCATGGCTTGAAGGCGACTTACCACTTCCACTCTACTCTGTTGGCTAAAACTGATTGATGTCCCCATCTGGATGCAAAGGAGGCTGGGAAAGGTTGCCTCTCAATGGTACCTGCTTTCCAAAAACAACTCTGTATTAAGAAATCCTCTGTACTCTATACACCAAATGTTGGTGGACATTTAACTATTGCTGTCATATGATCCTGGTTCTTTCATTTTCTTTGTTCTTTCCTTCACTGACAGCCTTGCCTGGCACAGTTTCCACAGAAGTCTTAGATATATTCTTGCTTCCCATCCTACCTGTGATTTCTCTTTACTCTAAACTCTCTCAAGCTACTGACATGGCCTCTTTCTCCCCTTCACTACTGCCAAACATCTTGGAAGGATTCTCTACTGATTTGACATTTCTTTCTTAGTTACTGAAACTGCTCCATCTTGATGTCACCAATGATCTTATTTCTAAATCTGATATTCTCTTCTAAGCCTTAATCCTAGATGTCTTCTTTGCAAAATTTGACACCATGGAACATAGCTTCCTGCCTGGAGCTCATGCCTTTCTGATCCTCCACTCTCCCAGTTCTTATCTATCACCCAGGTTCTATCCCTGGGTCAGGAAAAATCCCTTGGAAGAGGGCACAGCACCTCACTGCAGTATTCTTGCCTGGAGAATCCCATGGACAGAGAAACGTGGCAGGCTATGGTCCATTTGGTCTCAAAGAGTTGGACACAACTGAAGCAACTTAGCATGCATGCAGAGTAATCGAAATTTATCCTCTCAGAGTTCTGGAGGCCAAAAGTCCAAAATCAAGGTGTCATAGGTTTGGTTTTTCCAGGAAGCACTGAGGGAGCCTCTGTTTCATGCCTTCCTCCTAGGTTTTGGAGGCGCTAGCAATCTTTGGCTTGTAGATGTATCCATGTAATCTCTACCCCCATCATCAAATGTCTTTCCCTCCATGTCTCAAATCTCCTTTTCCTTTCTCTTATTTGGACAACAGTTACTGTGTTTCATTGTTGTTGTTGTTCAGTCATGAAGTCCTGTCCAATTCTTTGTATTTAGGCCCACTATAAATCCAGGATTATCTCATTTCAAGATCCTTAAATTAATTACATCCACCAAGACCCTACCTACAGATAAGTTCACATTCACTTTACCAGGGATTAAGACTTGGACATACCTTTTTGGGGAGGGATTCTATTCAAAGCACTACCCCCCCACCCCACCCAAATTGGTACCTCCATCACCAGCTACTCTCTGGGGTCCAGATCCACATTGCCAACTCCCTACCACACGTCTCCAACCCCAGGGTGCAGAAGAATCTCATAGGCACAGGTCCAAACTGACATTTATCATTTTTTCTTACTTCTAATCATTCTCAATTTTCTCTTGTGGTGGATGGCTCACCATCTGTCCAGTCTTACAAGCTAGAAGCATGAGGCTCATCTTAGATTCCTTCCTCTCTTACCTCCCACCTCCAATTAGGCTCCAAGCTGTGTTGATATGACTGGGAAATAGCCCCCAGAGCTTTCCATTTCCAGAATTTCCATCTTGCTGCAGCCGTCAGTGTTTATCACCACTGGTTTGCCCACAGCTCTTTCACCAGCTTCCTTCTCTCCTTCCTCCGGTTTATCATTAATGCTGCTGCCAAAGTTTTCCACCAAAAGATTATGAATCTGATGGTGCTAGAGATCCATAATCCTTTATCTTAAACTTGGAGTGCTGCAAAAGTCCAGAATCTTTCGGATGAAAGAAAATCAAGATGCAGGACACTGTGTAGGCCTTGTAGTGTACTCTGAGCCATCACTCTATCCTGAAACGCAAAAGAGCACTTACATGAAGAGGGACAAATAAAGATTACAAATAGCGTTCATGTAAGTTTAGTGTTCACTGACAAATGAGTTTGTGCCAAACTCATGAAAAAGTCTTCGATTGTTGGCTTTTAGAATTTTAAGATAAGGGTTAATGGATTGTGGAGTTGAACTCTTTTTCTAGAAACTTCCGTCAGCTTCTGACTCTCTTTTAGCAGCATTTGAAAACTGGTGCCTTGCAACTGGTTTATGACCTACAGACATGTTGTATTTGGCCATCATCATATTTTGGGGCATGCATTCATGCTCAGTCATGTCTGACTCTTTGTGACTCCTTGGACTGTAGCCGACAAGGCTTCTCTGTCCATGGAATTTCCCAGACAATAATATTGGGTGTGGGTTGCCATTTCCTACTCCAGGGTATCTTCCCAGCCCAGGGATCTAACGGGAATCTCTTGTGTCTTCGGCCTTGACAGGCAGATTCTTTCCCACTGTGCCACCTGGGAAGCCCCATCATATTTTTAAACATCGCTTACTGACAGCTTTCAGGAGAACATGCACCAATAGTTCATCAAGTTGTCCTGGTTTTCACCGGCACATATTGTCTTGACAACTTGCAACCTCACACATCCATAGTAGCCTGGTCTCTAAGTTAATAGTCAGCCACAGTGAAGCATGCAAGGGTCCCTGCAAATCAGATTCCCACGTTACTTCTCCAGGACCATCCCAACCCCTTCTCTTAAGTCTCCTCAGCCTCATCCTTGGCACATCACATTATCAGGTAAGTGGAAATCTTTAGACTACAGAGATAAGCCCCATGCCTCAGCGTATGCTCTTGCCTCTGTCTGAAATACTCTTTCACCACTAAATTTCTGAAATTCAAACCTCATTTATTCAACAAAAATCTATTAAACACCTACTCACCAGCCCCATAGGAGGGTTCCAGGAATATAACAGAGGATTAGCCAGACAAATCCCAACTTTCATCCAGCCTACATAATCTATGAAAGCCTGGCCCATTAATCTTACTATCACTGTACAGTTAAAGATAGTATTCATGACACATCACTTTCTCTGATCCCCAATGACTCTGTTCATGACCCTACCATGGAATTTGTTACACAGTGCATTGTGTTTCCTTGCTTACTCGGATGTGCTCTTCATAGAGCGTGAGCATCCAGAGCCAGAATTCATCTCTAGTGGTTCCTGTGAGCCCATGGTTATGCCCACAACTCTTGAGGAGCCATATTTCTTAGATTTACTGTGTTCCTACTGTCCCATGGCTTATTCTCTCTTGACTTAATTTTGGATATCCTGACTCACCCACTGTCCAACTTCTAGGTCAATGCAACGCATTTTAGATTTTTGCTATGACGGTCTCTTACTTCTAAGTATTCATTTCTGCGTTAGTCAGGATGGAGGAGCTCACCATGCTGGAATCATAACCACAAAGTCTTTGTGCTTTGACACAAGTTTATTTCTGCTGATACCTTATTTCCTCTTGGCAGATGCTCCCACAGTTGTGGTGACAGAGAGAGAGGTGGCAATTTGTACCTGGCTCTTAAAGCTTGTACTTGGAAGTGACACATGCCCTGTCTGTTTACAGTTCATTGGCTAAAGCAAGTCACTGATTGCATAAAACTTTCAGGGAATGAGGAAGAACCTGGAAAAATTATGACTAGAATACTTGTGAATATTCCCAATAACTGTCTTAACAAGTCTTCACCTGTCAGCAGCTGGCACATAGGAATACCCTTCCTTCTAAGGGGTCAGAGGCAAGAATTCCTTAGGTTCAAGTTAATGAGGGCTTGGTTTGGAAAGATCTGGGATCTCAAGTTAGGTTATGGAGGCAGGGTTTAGGTACAGGTGGGCCCCTTATAGGAGTCAAGGCTAAACATAATTCAGGGAACTGAGGTTCTAGGTTCTAGGTGGGAGTTTGATCACAGGAGCAAAGTAAGATTCTAGAATTGGCACAAATGATGCACATAAAGCTAACAAAGATTGCTGTTGTTCAGTTGCTAAGTCATGTCCAAATCTTTATGACTGCATCGACTGCAGCAGGTCAGGCTTCCCTGTCCTTCAAATCTCCCAGAGTTTGCTCAAACTCATGTCTACTGAGTTGGTGATGCCATCCAACTATCTCATCCTCTGCCACTCCCTTCTCCTCCTACCCTCAGTATTTCCAAGATTATGGAATGTCATCTAATTATTTGAGTAGTAACCTTGGACTTGTGTTCAGGTCATGTCTGACTCTTTGAGACCCTATGGACTGTCACCCACCAGGCTCATCTGTCCATGGGACTTTCCAGGCAAGAATAGTGGAGTGGGTTGCCATTCCCTTCTCCAGGGGATCTTCTTGACCTAGGGATTGAACCTGGGTCTCCTGTATTGTAGGTGGATTCTTTACCATCTGAGCTACCGGGGAAGACTTGAGTAATAACCTATAGCTCCTTAAATTTCCTTTGCTAGAGCCATAATTAATTTATTGAAGACCTACTATGTGCCAGGTCTCAACGTGGACTATGAGGCCAATCACAGCCCGATCACTGTCAACCTATCATCTCTCTCCCTCCAACTTCCTGTTGCCCTAACACATGGGTGGGTGTTTCTGCTCCCGAAATAGACATGACTCAGGGCTTTGCACTTCTGTCTCCTTGTCTGGAATGTCTTCCCTTTTCATCTTTATGGGCTGGTTCTGTCTCTTTATTCAGACCTCAGCTTAAATGTCACCCTATTTCAGTCCACTCTATTCAATACTCCTCCCACCTTCCCTTAAAGAAGGGGTGGGTAAAATATAGTCCCTGGGCCTGCCACCTGTTTCTCAGAATAAAGTTTCATTCCTCATTTCTTTATATATGGTCCATGACTGCTTGCATCCTGCAACAGGTGAGCTGAGTAGTTGTGACAGAGACCCTACAGCCCACAAAGCCAAAAATATCTACTCTCTGGCTCTTGACATAAAACAGTTGCCAGGCCCAGCTCTGGAGTCACTCTATAGCAATAAGTTCTATTTTCCTTGTTACACTGTTCTGTGAAATCATCTCCTTTGTTATTTCAGTCTCTCCTTCCCCATTGGGATGTGAATTCCATGAGCGTGGGGACCTCTGCCTTGATTTTGGCTTTAACTCCAGAGTATTCAGAGGCGTTCAATGCTTGTATACTGTCTGACTGACTAAATGCTCTGAAAACCTGGGGAGGAGCTCAGCCTGACCAATGTACATCAATGAGGGGAGGAGAGAATGGGCCATCTGGAAGTAGGGTGCCTTTTCAATTTCTGGATTTTTGTAGACCAACCACAGACACCCCCATTTGCTATTTAAACCATGAAAATAAAGTACAAGAAGTCAATTTAATAGCCTGGCCTAGGATTCAATGGGGTCTGATCTATGACAGGCTCTTTTCTCAATGAACCTCTAAACCTCCTTAAAGAGCTCTGGCAACCATGAGCCAAAGAAGCCTGAGATCAGCTCAGGCCACTTCCCTCCATGACATGAAACCCCACAAGGAATCAGCACTTCATGAAATGTTACAGCCCCCCATCCCATCCCCACACTGTTGACTCATCCAGTGCCTTACCATGCTTGAGATGGCATGGCTTTCCATAGAAGCCATCAGCCCCCACGTAACTCTTTCCTGTGTACAAATGATGTTTAAAAAAAAGTAAACCAGCCTCCCAAATTACATTTTGCTGGAGAAATCAATAGCAATGACTTGCAGGCTTAGGCCGTGCTTTTGAGAGGAAAAGATGCAGGAGGCAAGCGGAGAAGGGTTGGAAAATAGGAAGAAGGCAGCCCGGTGTGCTGGTAGATTTCATGCTCCAGCACCTTCCGCCAGATCCGTGGAGGGGCAAAACTGAGAGCGATCCTCTCTGGAAGCAAGGAATAATGGAAATGTATTAGTTTATAAATGTGTTTGTGCAAACAATCACTCCCCTCCACTCGTCTTTTTCTCACTCTTTGCACTGACTACACCAGCAAGGTCTGTAGGTCCCACCTCTGAAACATCTCCCGAATCTCACCTCTCCTCTACATCCCTACTATACATCTTGGACCAGCTGCCATCAGCTGACATTGGATTCATGCAGTGGTCTCCTAACTTGTTTTCCTGTGTTTCCTCCCGCTATAGCATCAAACCCATTCTCCTGAACCAGAGGAATTTCCCAACGACAAAAGGGAGATCAAGTCACCGTCCTTTTGCATACCCTTTGATCCACTAGCCTGGATGATCCGATCCTTACATATGGTCTCCAAGCTCATCTCCTCCACCCTCTTCATTCCCACCTCACCAGATACCCAGATCCCTTCACTCTGCCTCCAACATGATAAACCAATTTTTCCTGAGGGCAGGTCCCTCAATGCTCACTTTGCCTGTTACAGCTTTGCTCACTCATCTTTCCCACCAGCTCCTGCTGGTTATTCAGGCCTCAGCTCCTCAGAGAGGCCATCCCGACCTCTTGTTTATAAGAAATCCCAGTGACTCTCTCTTACATCCTCCCACATGATTTCCCTCATAGCATCACGGCTATACAACTTAATCTTGTTTAATTCTCTACTTGCTTCTTATCTCTCTTACCCTGTACAACACTTTAGCTCCAGGGCATTGAACTGTCCCCAGCACAGAATAGGCACTTAAGAAATAGCTATGGAATGTCCGAATGCTATTGCCTTCTGAGAAATCTTCTATTAAAAATACTGGACACATGCTGGTCATTCATTCACTCATTCATTTATTCAACACATTTCCTGAGCGCCTGCTAGCTGCCAGCCTCTCTGCTGGATGCCAGAGGTAGAGACAGGAAGACTCAGTCCTTGCCCCCAGGTAACTCTTCTTATGAGGAGGAGGACATACATGGCAAAGATTTCAGCCTGGCTGTTGTAAGAGCAGGACTGTGAACAACAACCAAAGTTCTTTAGAATCTGGGGGAGTGGGTGCTTATATTCCCTGATGGAGATGAGACGACTCTGCTGAGGAGGTACCACTTCAGTTGGGTTCTGAGTGATGACTAGAAGCTTGTTAGCTGTAGAGGGAGCATGAAAGATTTAAGACACTTAGTCAGAAGTCAATCTGCCAGAAGTAGAACTAGCATAGGAAAGTTGAGGATGAGAGATGGTTTTCAAGTTCTGTGATCTTCCTGGTAATGAAAAGATGGGAGGGAGAGAGAAAGAGAAGCCACAGGGATGGAAGGAGGAGGAGCAGATTGAACAGCCATCCCTCACCTTCATTCTCTTCCTCCAAGTGACATGTTCTGTGATGCTATTTTTCTTTCAGTTAGTCACTCAACAAAAAGGCTGGGGGCTGCTGCTTTAAGTACTTAAATGTGCCTGGCCTTAGTCACAAAGGGCTAATTCTGGTTTGAGGAAGAAAGGTGAAAACATGTCTCCTAGTTGAAGAGGTCTTTGGAGAAGGAAATAGGGCTCTTTGAGGAAGAAATTCTCCTTCCTGCCCTTTGTGGCATGCACCCAGGTTCCACTTCTGAGCACAAGGATGTGGAAACAAAAGAAGAGGTTCTTTCCTGTTGGACACACCTGGCTCTCATCTTGTGATTTACTCAAATTTCTGAGACAGTTGAACCAGCTTCAGCTTTTCTCCAGAGCTGGCATTAGTGTCTATACCAGGGTTAGGGTTAGGGATAGGGTTAGGGTTAGGAAGAGTATGGTGGGCAGATAAGAGGGAGGAGCTACAAACAGAGACCCTGAGAACAACAACTTCCTGCTCATCTTCCTAAGGCAGTGATTTCCAGCCAGTTTCTTCCTCCCAGACACCCAGTCTCCCTAACTTCTCCCAGAGTTTTCTCCTCTACTTATCTACTCATTTCCAGGCCTTGGGAGTATCTGAGAAGGGAAAACTGGAAAATATGCTGTCAAATTGGACAGTACAAGAAAGTGACAAGTGGATGAGAGCCAGGACCTTCCCAGATACCAGCCAGATGAACATAGTTATAAATAAGGCATTGAGGCCTCCGACTAAACACTCTGTCCTTGATTTTTGTACTCAGGCTCCATGTTCTTGGCAGCCAGCCAAAGGCAAGTCTACAGTTTTATTTCTTCACCTTGCCTGACATGAAATTATTCTCTAGATCAGGGGTCCCCAACCTCCAGGATCTAATGCCTGATGATCTGAAATGGAGGTGATGTAATAATAACAGAAATAAAGTGCGCAGTAGATGGAGTTCTTCTACAGACTTCTTTTGGGGATAGAGATGAGCTTTTAATGCAGTTTTCAAGAATGTGGATCCCAGAGATGGACTACCTAAATTAAAATTTGAGATTTCACATGTACTAGTTGTGTGTTCTTAGGAGACGTATGCAGCTTCTATATGCCTCAAGTATGTCCTTTGTAAAAGGGAGTTGAGAATAGTATCTATCTTTTAGGGTTGTAAATTGATGGCTTCATGACAAGTTTATTTAGCTTTCAATATATATATATTTTAAAATTTAGTTTCCAACATTTAAATTTTAGTATATTTTACATAAAGTTCCAGATGTTTTAGTTGTCTTTAAAAAAGACAAGCTCTAGAAACTTTGCATGGCCACAGCAAGCAAAAAGTGCCCTCTCTAGATGGCCTGTGTATATTGTTGTTTCTTCAGTGTTCCCGCCACTCCCCACTCATTGCAACCTCTCACCCTCACTCATTTGTATCATCTACTGGTATTTGATTTTGGATCTTACTTCACAAATTTTTCACCTCTGTATATGTGTAATCTAGAAAAAAAAATGGTACAGATGAATTATTTGCAAAAGAGAAATGGAGACACAGATGTAGAGAACAAAATTATGGACAGACACCAACAGGGAAAGGAGGGATAGGATGAATTGAGAGATTGGGATCGACGTATATACCCTACTAGGTATAAGATAGATAACTAATGAGAATCTAGGTGTTTAGCACAGGAAACTCTACTCAATCCTCTGTGGTGAAGGAAATTCAAAAAAGAGGAGATATATGTTTACATATAGCTGATTCCCTTTGCTGTACAGCAGAAAATAATACACCGTTGTAAAACAACTATACTCCATAAAAAGTTTTTTTAAAAGATTTTTCATCCCTGAGGCCTGTGTGAAAAGCTCTTGCAGCTACTTTCCCCCTAGAAATTGCTCTGGACTGTATCACCCCATCTTTAGCTGTTGGTTCTTCCTGGATTCTACGCATTGACTCTATGCAAGTCTCCAACTCTCACCTCTTTGAATTAAAGTTTGCTCACTTTTAAAAAGTCTCTCATGTCAAAACAAAATTAAGGTTTTTGGTGTGTGTGTAAGAGGATGAGTGAATATGCTCACATTGTAAAGGATTCAAGAAATAAGTAATAATATAAAGTACTGAGAGTCAACCATCATCCCATCACCCACATAATCCTGTTAAGTATTTGGATGTGCGTGGTTGTTTGGGCACTTCCAACATGGTGGGCACTGATCTAAGTGTTCTGCATGCCTTATTTCATTCAATCCTCCAAACAACCCTAAAAGATAGATACTATTCTCAACTCCCTTTTGCAAAGGACATACTTGAGGCATATAGAAGCTGCATACGTCTCCTAAGAACACACAACTAGTACATGTGAAATCTCAAATTTTAATTTAGGTAGTCCATCTCTGGGATCCACATTCTTGAAAACTATATCGTACTATTAAGTATGTATGTACTAAGCTGCTTCAGTTGTGTCTGACTCTTTGACTCCCCATGGACTAGAGTCTGCCAGGCTCCTCTGTCCGTGGGATTCTCCAGGCAAGAATACTGGAGTGGGTTGCTATGACCTGCTCCAGGGGATCTTTCTGACCCAGGGATCGAACCAGGGTCTCCTGTGGCTCCTGCATTGCAGGCAGATTCTTTACTGCTGAGCCACTGGGGAAGCCCATGTGCATGCATACATATTTTATAAATAGCTTGCTGGAGCTTGTATCACTCACCTCAGGAAACAGTACAATGCGAGTTCCCTTTATTGAGTTTTCAAAGAACTCACTAAAATGACCCTGAAAGTATTGGGGGAAGTCAATTCTATTACCCCATTTCAATTTCTAGCCCTTATTAGTCATCCTGGATAACCAGACTCCCTGAGTAACACTGGAGGGGTCAAGACATTGGCAAGGCATATATTTTCTAGCTTAGGTGCTTCTTATTAATAATATACAATTGATAACTTTTTATGAATATAGAAGATCATGAGAAAAAAGAAAAGGAAGCAATTTTTATTTCAGAACTCTTATGCATCTGGTACTTGACATATGGTGTTTCACAATGTCCATGTAGACAAACAATTATTATTTCATTTTTTTTCAGGATTCACTTGTTCCAGGGCATACAGCTAGAGGTGTTGGACTGAAATCTGACCCATGTAAGTCCAACTTTAAAGCTGATTGTTACTCACTATTCTGCAACATGTTCTACCAGATAACATCACTAATTACAACTGAAAGGGGAACCATCACATCATTTTGCTGGAAGAATTATGAACTATCTGATGAGAAAGCTCTGTGCCCTTTCCTGTGGGCATCAGTGTGAAATATATGTGTGTAATGTAAGTTGATTGATTTATGGGTACACTCATTTTACATCACAGAACTGCCCTTGAACAAGTGTAAGTTAAAGTTTTGAAAATGATAACTTTGAAATCTGTTTCAGGGGAACCAATACAAGGGATGGAGAAGGAAATGGCAACCTACTCCAGTATTCTTGCCTGGAGAATCCCATGGACAGAAGAGCCTAGCGGGCTACGATCCATCCTGTCACAAAGAATCAGACACGACTGAAGTGGCTTAGAACACAATATAAGAAGGAACCCTACTGTATTCTTTGTAACACAAGTAGCATGGTGTTCTGTCAACTTCTCTTTTGTGAAATCAGGCTTTCTTAAAGGGGTTACCCTTACTGTGGTGATGACTGTACACAAATATAGGCCTATGATTGATGTGCTAATAATTTTTGATTGAAAAAATTCCCCCACCAAGTTCTTAGAGCACCATTATAGCGGCATTTACAGATTTTCTATTTTGTGATACTTAGTTTTAAAGGACTAAATACATGGCTTTTAAATTAGTGAATTCACCGAGTAAATACTATGTGACAGGAGTGGGCTGGGCCTGGGAAGATTCTGAGATGAATAAAAAAATCTAGTTCTTATGTTTAAGAATTTCAAGGTCTGAAGAGAAGACAAATATGTAAACAGACATAAACAATAGTGTGAGCAATGCAACCAAAAGATTTTTTTGGATTGTTTCTGTTGTCCGTTTATTCAAAAGTATTTAGTATTTAGCTCCTATTACGAGCCATGCTGTAAGCTCAGGGATGGATATACAGTGGAGGGGAAAAAAAGAGATATGAATCTTAGCTTCCTAGAGCTTATGGTTTTTCCAAATGTATTTGCATAGCAGGCAACATACTATAGTATCTAAGTGTACGAGTTCTAGCCCCATACTGCCTGGGATCAAATGCTTCCACTTGCTAGTTCATGACCTTGGGAAATTCTGTAGCATTTCTGTGCCTTAGTTCCTCTATCCTTTGGATTTAAACATAGTAGAGTATCTACTTCATAGAATTGTTCTCAAATGAATTTTTTATCAAATGAATTAATATTTGAAAACAATAAATGAGTGACCCTCTCATAGTAAGGACAAAATGGCATTCATCAATTAAGCAAATAGAATTGCAGACGATAAACTTGGCTTGTTTGAATATTTGCCAAACCCATATTCTACCTTTACTATTTTTTATCTTTAAACTGACACATATTTTAAACTTAAATGTTCATCCATGAACTACCGAAGAGCCCAAATAAGCCCACATTGTTGTCCGGGATGCGCTGGCATAGATGTAATGATTGTACAGATCATCTCCTTTGTGAAACTATCTTTGTTCCCTGGGCAAAATCAGCAGCTCCATCCTCTGTGCTCCCACAGCACTCTGTGCCAAAAATTCTATTAAGTGCTCATCAGAATGCCTAAAATTCAATCCTCATTCCTGGCTGGCTGGCCAATATGAGGCTGAGCTTTGGTTTGCACTGCCCCAAAAGCCCAGGCCTACAAAGACTGAGAGTAAAACATAATCTACTTGTTAAGACGCCAGACATACTCAGGAAAGCTCACAGCACAGACTGTCAAATATCATTATGTGTGCATCCAGGTACCTATAAGTTCATCAAGAGGATGGACACAGTTCTAACACTCACCAGGAAAGGAATGTGCCCACTTGAGCTTTGAGAGAGCTTTGGAATAAGCCTGGGCCAGAGCCAGGGAAGATGAGTGTCTGGGACGGACAAGGAGCAAAGGGTCATGTTCTGAAGCTGGTTCTGACTCTCCATTTTTTTAAAATTTTTAATAATGAAGTATAATTTATAATGTTGTGTTAGCTACAGATATACAGCAGTGATTCATATATATATAAACTTTGCCAGATCTTTTCCATTGTAAGTTATTATAAGACATTGGTTATATATTTATATACTAAAATTTTCAGATTCTTTCTCCATTACAAGTTATAAGACATTCAATCATTAAATATAGTTCCTTGTACTATACAGTAGGCCCCGTTGTATATGTATTTGATACACGACTGAAGCGACTTAGCAGCAGCAGCAGCATGTATTTATTTATTTTTTTTGGCTGTGTTGCATCTTTGTTGCTGCGAGTGGGCTTTCTCTAGTTGTGACAAGTGGGAGTTACTTTCTAGTTGCAGTGCTTGAGCTTCCCATTGTGGTGGTTTCTCTTGTTGCAGAGCACAGGCTCTAGGCACACAGGTTTCAGTAGTTGTGTTTTCTGGGCTCTAAAGACTGGGCTTAGTTGCTCCTCAGTATATGTGATCTTCCTGAATCAGGGATCGAACCTGTATCCCCTGCATTGGCAGGTGAATTCTTAACCACTGGACCACTAGGGAAGTCCCCAGCAGTGTATATATATATTAATCCCAATCTCCTAATTTATCCTCCCATCCCTTCCAGTAATCATGTTTATTTTCTATGTCTGTGAGTCTATTTCTGTGTTGTAAATAAATTAATTCATATCAGTTTTTTTAGATTCCACATATAAGTGATATATGGTATTTGTCTCTGTCTGAGTTACTTCACTTAGCATGATAATCTCTGGTCCATCCATGGTACTGCAAGTGGCATTATTTCATTCTTTTTTTTTTTTTTTAAACTGCCATGATTCTCTATTTTTGTAAGGCAGGGAGGAGAGGGTCAGAAGCTCACCCCTACTCTCCAAGTAGCCAAGAGTAGGAACTGAACTTGTAGGTGTTGCTGCAGCAGAGAGAAAGTGAGTAAATTTATCCTGTGGATTCTGGAGGAAGTCATGTCTCTACTATTTCAAAGGATGTATACCGACAATCAACTAATCTCAAAAATACACAAGCAACTCCTACAGCTCAATTCCAGAAAAATATACGACCAAATAAAAAAATGGGCCAAAGAGCTAAACATACATTTCTCCAAAGAAGACATACAGATGGCTAACAAACACATGAAAAGATGCTCAACATCACTCATTATCAGAGAAATGCAAATCAAAACCACTATGAGGTACCATTTCATGCCAGTCAGAATGGCTACAATCCAAAAGTCTACAAGCAATAAATGCCAGAGAGGGTGTGGAGAAAAGGGAACCCTCTTACACTGTTGGTGGGGATGCGAACTAGTACAGCCACTATGGAGAACAGTGTGGAGATTCCTTAAAAAACTGGAAATAGAACTGCCTTATGACCCAGCAATCCCACTGCTGGGCATACACACTGAGGAAACCAGAAGGGAAAGAGACACGTGTACCCCAGTGTTCATTTCAACACTGTTAATAATAGCCAGGACATGGAAGCAACCTAGATGTCCATCAGCAGATGAATGGATAAGAAAGCTGTGGTACATATACACAACGGAGTATTACTCAGCCATTAAAAAGAATACATTTGATACAGTTCTAATGAGATGGATGAAACTGGAGCCTATTATACAGAGTGAAGTAAGCCAGAAAGAAAAACACCAATACAGTATCAATTCAGTTCAGTTCAGTTCAGTCGCTCAGTCATGTCCGACTCTTTGTGGCCCCATGAATCGCAGCATGCCAGGCCTCCCTGTCCATCACCAACCCCCGGAGTTCACTCAGACTCACGTCCATCGAGTCAGTGATGCCATCCAGCCATCTCATCCTCTGTCGTCCCCTTCTCCTCCTGCCCCCAATCCCTCCCAGCAACAGAATCTTTTCCAGTGAGTCAACTCTTTGCATGAGGTGGCCAAAGTACTGGAGTTTCAGCTTTAGCATCATTCCTTCCAAAGAAATCCCAGGGCTGATCTCCTTCAGAATGGACTGGTTGGATCTCCTTGCAGTCCAAGGGACTCTCAAGAGTCTTCTCCAACACCACAGTTCAAAAGCATCAATTCTTCGGCGCTCAGCTTTCTTCACAGTCCAACTCTCACAACCATACATGACCACTGGTAAAACCATAGCCTTGACTAGACAAACCTTTGTTGGCAGACTAATGTCTCTGCTCTTAAATATGCTATCTAGGTTGGTCATAACTTTTCTTCCAAAGAGTAAGCATCTTTTAATTTCATGGCTGCAGTCACCATCTGCAGTCATTTTGGAGCCCCCCAAAATAAAGTCTGACACTGTTTCCACTGTTTCCCCATCTATTTCCCATGAAGTGATGGGACCAGATGCCATGATCTTCGTTTTCTGAATATTGAGTTTTAAGCCAACTTTTTTACTCTCCTCTTTCACCTTCATCAAGAGGCTTTTAAGATGGTAATGATAACCCTGTATGCGAGACAGCAAAAGAGATACAGATGTATAGAACAGTCTTTTGGACTCTATGGGAGAGGGAGAGGGTGGGACAATCTGGGGGAATGGCACTGAAACATGTATAATATCATATAAGAAACAAATCGCCAATCCAGGTTTGATACAGAATGCTTGGGGCTGGTGCACTGGGATGACTCAGAGGGATGGTACGGGGAGGGAGGTGGAAGGGGGGTTCAGGATGGGGAACACGTGTATGCCCGTGGCAGATTCATGTTGATGTGTGGCAAAACCAATACAATATTGTAAAGAAATTAGCCTCCAATTAAAATAAATAAATTTATATTTTAAAAAATTAAAAAAATAAAAGAAAGTGTTCACCAGGCAGATGGATGTGAAAGTTCTCTCTAGGCCAAGGGAACAGCACAAAAACAGAGACACCCAATAGCATGAATGTTTGTTTGATTACTGACATTTTGGCAGTATTTGAGTATAGTAGATAAACGGAAGACTTTCCAAAAACGAAATGAACCAATAGAGGTTATATCTACTACTGTGGGCAAGAATTCCTTGGAAGAAATGGACTAGCCACCATAGTCAACGAAAGAGGTCAAAATGCAGTACTTGGATGCAATCTCAAAACAACAGAATGACCTCTGTTTATTTCCAAGGCAAGCCATTCAATATCACAGTAATCCAAGTCTATGCCCCAACAAGTAATGCTTAAGAAGCTGAAGTTGAATGGTTCTATGAAGACCTAAAAGACCTTCTAGAGCTAATACCCCCCAAAAGATGTCCTTTTCATTATAGGATCCTGGAATGCAAAAGTAAGAAGTCAAGAAATACCTGGAGTAACAAGCAAATTTGATCTTGGAGTACAGAATGAAGCAGGGCAAGGCTAATAGAGTTTTGCCAAGAGAATGCACTGGTCATAGCAAACACCCTCTTCCAACAACACAAGAGAAGACTCTACACGTGAACATCACCTGATGGCCAACACCAAAATCAGATTGATTGTATTCTTTGCAGCCAAAGATGGGGAAGCTCTATACAGTCAGCAAAAACAGAACCAGGAGCTGACTGTGGCTCAGATCATGAACTCCTTATTGCCAAATTCAGACTTAAATTGAAGAAAGTAGGGAAAAAGCACTAAACCATTCAGGTATGACCTAAATCAAATCCCTTACAATTATACAGTGGAAGTGAGAAATAGATTCAAGGGATTAGATCTGATAGACAGAGTGCTTGAAGAACTAAGGATGGAGTTTGTTACATTGTACCAAAGGCAGGTATCAAGACCATCCCCAAGAAAAAGATGTGCAAAAAGGCAAAATGATTGTCTGAGGAGGCTTTACAAATAGCTGTGAAAAAAGAGAAGTGAAAGGCAAAGAAGAAAAGGAAAGATATATCCATTTGAACACAGAGTTCTAAGTAGCAAGGAGAGATTAGAAAGCCCTCCTCAGTGATCAATGCAAAGAAATAGAGGAAAACAATAGAAGGAGAAAGACTATAGATCTCTTCAAGAAAATTAGAGATACCAAGGAAACATTTCATGCAAAGATGGGCTCAATAAAGGACAGAAATGGTATGGACCTAACAGAAGCAGAAGATATTAAGAAGAGGTGGCAAGAGTACACAGAAAAACTGTACAAAAAAGATCTTCATGACCCAGACAATCACAATGGTGTGATCACTCACCTAGAGTCAGATATCCTAGAATGAGAATTCAAGTGGGCCTTAGGAAGCATCACTATGAACAAAGCTAGTGGAGGTGATAAAATTCCAGTGGAGCTATTTCAAAACCTAAAAGTGCTGTACTCACTATGCCACAAAATTTGGAAAACTCAGCAGTGGCCACAGGACTGGAAAAGTCAGTTTTCATTCCAATCCCTAAGAAAGGTAATGCCAAAGAATGCTCAAACTACCACACAATTGCACATATCTCACACGCTAGTAAAGTAATGCTCAAAATTCTCCAAGACAGGCTTCAACAATATGTGAACTGTGAACTTCCAGATGTTCAAGCTGGATTTAAAAAAGGCAGAGAAACCAGAGATCAAATTGCCAACATCTGTTGGATCATCGAAAAAGCAAGAGAGTTTCAGAAAAACATCTATTTCTGCTTTATTGACTATGTCAAAGCCTTTGACTGTGTGGATCACACAAACTCTGGAAAATTCTTCAAGAGATGGGAATACCAGACCACCTGACCTGCCTCCTGAGAAATCTGTATGCAGGTCAGGAAGCAAGAGTTAGAACTGGACATGGTACAACAGACTGGTTCCAAATAGGAAAAGGAGTATGTCAAGGCTGTATATTGTCACCCTGCTTATTTAACTTTTACGCAGAGTACATCATGTGAAATGCTGGGTTGGATGAAGCGCAAGCTGGAATCAAGATTGCCGGGAGAAATCAATAACCTCAGACATACAGATGACACCACCCTTATGGCAGAAATCGAAGAACTGAAGAGCCTCTTAATGAAAGTAAAAGAGGAGAGTGAAAAAGTTGGCCTAAAACTCAATATTCAGAAAACTACGATCATGGCATTCAGTCCCATCACTTCATGGCAAATAGATGGGGAAACAATGACAGACTTTATTTTCTTAGGCTCCAAAATCACTGCAGATGGTGACTGCAGCCATGAAATTAAAAGACACTTGCTCCTTGGAAGAAAGGCTATGACCAACCTAGACAGCATATTAAAAAGCAGAGACATTACTTTGCTAACAAAGTTTCACCTAGTCAAAGCTATGGTGTTTCTAGTAGTCATGGATAGATGTGGGAGTTGGACCATAAAGAAAGCTGAGTGCCAAAGAATTGATACTTTGAACTGTGGTATTGGAGAAGACTCTTGAAAGTCCCTTGGACTGCAAGGAGATCCAACCAGTCCATCCTAAAGGAAATGAATCCTGAATATTCATTGGAAGGACTGATGTTGAAGCTGAAACCCCAATCCTTTGGCCACCTGATGTGAAGAACTGACTCATTTGAAAAGGTCCTGATGCTGGGAAAGATTGAAGGCAGGAGGAGAAGGAGACGACAGAGTATGAGATAGTTGGATGGAATCCCAACTCAATGGACATGAGCTTGAGTAAACCTCGGGAGTTGATGATGGACAGGGAGGCCTGGTGTGCTGCAGTCCATGGAGTCACAAAGAGCTGGACACGACTTAGCGATGACTGAGCTGAACTGAACTGAACTGAACTATAGAGGTAGGGAGCTGGTCTTAAGGTCCTCAAAGGTCCCAACCACTCCTGGATAGGCTTCAAAGTTTGAGAAAGAATTAAAAAGTCCCCCATGCTGAACCACTGAGTGCATTCTGAAACAAATGTCTTCAAATAGAATTTTTTCCATACTTCTGCAATAACCAGTCTGAAGAAACTGGCATTTAAAGACACAAATGTTTCTGAAATACCCCATAAAAGTAAAGTATCTGAAAATGTTTCTTAATTGTTAGAAAAAATGATTTCTGTACATGCTTGGAATGAGTCTTTTTAAATACCACCCTTCAGACACACCATCTTTTCTGGCCCCAAGTGCCTGAGGATGGTAGTGCTAAATGGTTTAATAGAGCTGTGCGTGTCTCTTCGAGACACGAGACAGAATGAAAGAAGAATAAAGTTTATTAGAGTGGGAGATGCTGTTAGAACAGTGGACTGGCTCAAGGGGGAGCTGAACCTTTCGCAGGCTAGTAGCCAATTTTTATAGCCTCAAGACAGAGAAAATTCCTACTGGAATAGTGGAATTAAGTGATTGATTAGGAAACTATAGGGTGGGTGATGGGGGAGTACCTAATATGGGGTCAGGAAACTGGCCTGTTTAGATCCGAAGGCTCAAGGCAACAGTTGCTATGAGACTTGGTCAGTTCCTGAGGTTTTTATCCTGTGACCCTGGTACAGGGCTCCCTACCTGTGACCTTGGTATAGGGGTCCACAGTGGATGTACAACCCAGCCCATGAAATAGTATCAGAGGATACGATACATAGCACTGTCTCTGTGTAACCTGCCTGGCAAAGACTTTTGGGAATCCTTTGGCCAAAAGGTACTTTAATTTATCCAATTTGAAAGAACTCCATGTACATTTACCAAAGCCTCGCCTCTCTAATCTGCCTTAATCAAATAAAAAAACAAGCCCCTCAACAACTTCCGGGTGGAAAAAAAAAAAAAATCTGCAAAGGGGCTGAGAGGAGAAAGGAGGCCTTTCTCATATTACAATTGGATGTAGAATAGGGATGTACTGGATTCTATTTTGGGCTTGGGGCCAGCGCCTGCCCCCTCTGTGGCCACATCCCCTCCAAGCATCTTTCCTGCCCCGTGGCCCCTGCTCACCATTTACTGAACTTGCCCTTCCTTGGAAGGGTATATGCAAATTAGGTTGACTTGGGTATCTGTTGCCTTTCATTTCTAATTCTCATTGTCATTGTTACCTCCCTTGTAGCACCAGTAATACAGGAACTGTGAACTCTGGAATTGTTTATAGCTCCCCCAAAATGGCAGGAGTTCCTCTCTTTGGGGGGCTTCCCTGGTGGCTCAGACAATAAAGAATCCTCCTGCAATGCTGGAGACCCGGGTTTGATCCCTGAGTTGGGAAGATCCCCTGGAGGAGGGCATGGCAACCCACTCTGTATTCTTGCCTTGAGAATCCCCATGGACAGAGGAGCCTGGTGGGCTACAGCCCATGGAGTCACAAAAGAGTCAGACGCAACTGAGCGACTAAACCCAGCACATCTCTTTGGAGTCTACTTGTGCTGCTTAGAATACCATCTCTCCCTTTAAGTCTGTTTGAGTCTGCCTGGACTGGCATTAAAAAAAAAAAAAAAAAATTACCACAGACTGTGAGGCTCAAACAAAAGGCATTTACGTCTCACAATTGCGGAGGCTGAAAATCTAAGATTAAGGTGCCAGGTGAAAACCATCTTCCTGGTTTTCAGATGGAAACTGTTGACTGAAAAAAAATGCACAACCGAAAAGTTAAGAATTACATTTTGTTTGGAAGCCCGGAAGGCAGACTCTCAGATAGCTCTGAGGGACAGCTCTGAAGAGGAAAGGGAGGAGCCAGGGTGTATAGGAGGTTTTTCGACAAAGACCAGGTAGTCAGAACATCAAATGTTACTGTTAAAGAAAACCAGACATTTCCAGTTAATGAATTTAGTGCTTTTCTGTGTATGGAAGATGCAAGAGTCCAGGCATCTTGAAATCATCCCTTTGATATCTAGGGGTGGCCCAGTCTGTAAAGAATTTGCCTGCAATGTGGGAGACCTGGGTTAGATCCCTGAGTTGGGAAGATCCCCTGAAGAAAGGAATGGCTACCCACTCCAGTATTCTGGCCTGGAGAATTCCATGGACAGAGGAGCCTGGCAGGCTACAGTCCATGGGTCTTAAAGATTGGACATGACTGAGTGACTTTCACTTTCTTTCTTTCGGGGTCCTGTGCTTTCCTACCCTGAGCCCCTCAGGATACACCCTTGCAGGCAGCTGCAGTGGTTGAGGGCTTGGCGTGCAGCCCATCTGTCTCCCAGTTCCCTCAGGCTCACTGTTGAGAGCAGCTATAGCGGCTTGATGGCATGATGTCTGAAGCGTCCTTTATTTGCTGATAATGGCAGGCAACATTTTTCATCCACAGCAGCTTCTCTCTGTGTCCTCTCTGGGTGAGAGAGTGCTCTTTCTCCCTCTTTTTAAAAAGCCACTCATCCCACCATCATGATGGGACCCTTCTTCGTGACCCTATCTAACCCTAATTACCTCCTAAAGGCGCACTTATTCCATCATGTTAGGGATTAAGACTTCAAAACTGGGGGAGGGATACAATTAAGTTCATGACATTGTTTAGTCGCTAAGTCATGTCCAACTCTTTTGTGACCCCATGACTGTAGACTGTCAGGCTTCTCTGTCCATAGGATTTCCCAGGCAAGAGTACTGGAGTGGGTTGCTATTTCCTTTTCCAGGGCATCTTCCCAACCCAGGGATCGAAACCTTGTCTCCCGCATTGGCAGGTGGGTTCCTTATTGTCAAGCCCCCAGGGAAATCCCACAACAGCAAACAACATACAGTTAAGTTCATGACGTAGACCAAGTTTTTTTTCATCCTTCAACTCTTGGTTCAGATGTCAATTCCTCTTCCCTCTCTGCAAATACATCTCATCACAGTACCCATTAAATTGCACTATCACAGACCCTTTATTTGTCCTTCTTCCTCTTTAGACTGTGAATCATTTGAAGAGTAGGGTCTGGTCCTTCATTTCTATTCCCAGGGACCATAATATGTAGTAAGTGTTCAATGAATGATTTAGCAAAAGTACAAGACAAGCAATTACTTTTAAAATAAATGCACAATAGATGAGATTATTGTCCATTCCTTGGATGAGTGTTATGAATGTCAGTTTAACTCCAGACACCCTGGGAGCAGCCTTCATCAGAACAGAAACGCTTGCTAACCAACCTTTTATCAAGGGCGGGATAGGAAACTAACTCTCCTCTGTTTAATAGGACCTTGACTTTTCAGCCCATGGAGTCCTTGTTTAATCACTTGTTCTTTACAACTCACCAATTTAAATCAAAGTTTATTTTTGAACTTGGGAAGGCAGATCCTGGGGGCAAGAGCCTTAAAAAAAGTATATCCAGCAGAATGGGAGAAACTTTTATTCACAAATCTACAGCTCACAACTTTTTGTTCTTTTCATTCTTTCTCTGGCAATCTTAGCTCTTCAGGCACATAACATTTAATTATGCAGCATAACGACACAAATGAACTTATCTACAAACCAGAAACAGACTCACAGACACAGAGAACAGATTTGTGGTTGCCAGGGAGGAAGTGGGGAGTGGGGGAGGAAAGGACTGGGAGTTTGGGATTAACAGATGCAGACTATCATATATAGAATGGGTAAACAAAAATGTCCCACAGTATAACACAGGAAACTATATTCACTATTTTGTGATAAACCATATGAAAAGAATATGAAAAAAAAAGAATATGAAAAATGATATATATAACTGAGTCACTTTGTTATAAAGCAGAAATTAACACAACATTGTAAATCAACTATATTTCAATAAAATTTTTTTTAAAAATTGTGCAGCATAAATGGAGCTTCTTTTTTTCCCCAAGATCATTCTTATCATTCAAATATCTCTGCCCCACTGGATGGGTCCAGGCAGTAATCAAAGTCTAGTGTTTTAAGCTCCCTTTTTATCTGTGATAATTCATTGATTTTTAGAGTGCCTTTCCTCCCCTGTGTCTCTGTAAGTTAGAATCTGAGTAAAAAGGGAGAGCATTTCTTAGATGATCTTAAAGAGGAGAGAAACAGGGCCTTTGAATTCAGATCAAATCTTTGAGACCCTTACTGGTCATTGCTCTAGAGAGGCTGGTCAGGGTTATCTCCACAGACGTGCAGAGCCCTGAAACACACATTGTCTGATGCCATCTGTTTTGTGTTTTTAATACACTTTTAATTTTAGTGTATTAAATAGTTTTTGATTTACAGAATCATTGCAAAGATAGTACAGGCAGTTCCCATAGACTGCACATCCAGTTTCCTTTGTTTTTAACATCTTACATTAGTATGGCATATTTGTCACAATTAAGAAGTCAATATTGATACATTATTATTAACTAAAGTCTGTACTTTATTCAGATTTCCTCAGTTTCCCCTAGCATCCTCTTTCTATTCCGAGACCCCAACCAGGACACCATGTTGCATTTAGGCATCGTGGCTCCTTAGGCATCTCTAGGTTGTGACATTTTCTCAGACTTGCCTTGCTTTTGATGGCCTTGACAGTTTGGAGAAGTATTGGGTAGGTATTTTGAAGGCTGTCCCTCAGTAGAAATTTGTCCAGTGTTTTTTTCGTGATTAGACAGGGGCTATGGGTTTTGGAGGGATTCCCTGGTGGTTCAGAGGTAAAGCATCCACCTGCAGTGAGGTTTGATCCCTGGGTCAGGAAGCTCCCCTGGAGAAGGAAAGGGCAACCCACTCCAGTATTCTTGCCTGGGAAATCCCATAGACAGAGGAGCCTGTGCAGGCTGTAGTCCATGAGGCTGAAAGAGTTGGACACACCTTATCGACTATCTCACCTATAGTCTTAAGGAGACCTAAGGGTTTTGGGGAGGAAGATCACAGAGGTAAAGGGTACACACCGTCAGCATGACTTGTCACTGTTGGTGTTGATCTTGGTCACCTTTCAAAGTCGCATACATCCGGCTTCTCCACCGCAAAGTTATCCTGCCCACTTGCCACATTGTTTTCTTCGGAAGGAAGTCCCTCTGCACAGCTGGCACTTAAGGAGTGTGAAATGAAGCTCCACCTGCTTGAGGGTGGAGTTTTTCCAAATATTGTTTGAAATTTTTCTGCGTGGGAGATTTTTCTCTTTCCTCCCATTTATTTACTGACTCAGTGATTTGCACAGACTCATGAATATTTTCTGGTTTGGGTTATAACCCAATAGTAATTTATTTTGTTGCTCACATTCTTCCAGCTTTTGTAATTGGGAGCTCTTTCAGCGGATCCTGTTTTTATTTGACTTATTCATTATAGTGGGCTTTGTTGTTGTTGCCGTTGTTGTCATGTTTTTGGTGCCTTCTGTTTTTGTGTTGATATGTTATTGGTTATTTGCTTCTGTGGTAGCTTTGCTCCATCACTAGGCTGCTGCTCTGATGTTTCTGTTCTGCATTGAAAAACAGCTTGCAGATTAATGTCTTGTGAAGACTAGTATATTGGAATGAAGTTCATCTGCATTCAAATACGAGGTGGTGACTTTTTAGCTGTGTGATCTTAAGCACATTATTCATTCTTTCTGAGTTCTGGTTGCTTTTCAAGAACATGGACCTTTAATGCCTATGGTAAAGATTGGGATTAAGTTTTCCTACTTAGGGAAAAAAAACCCAGGTACCACTGACTTGAATACAATTAAGGAAAAGAGGCTGAGAAGTCTTCTCTTTGCTCCCTCTTCCCCAATAATCAGGGCCATGTCACTGAAGAAGGAAGGTAGAAAGGATATTGTGTGACAGTTGTCAGTGTCTGCCCTCTCCCTGGCAGGGTCCCCGAGGGTGAGAGAGAATATATGTCAAATGCCTGAGTACAGTAGATGCTTGATAAATAAGCAGTCTGTTCTTATTTTACAGTAACTTGTGAAGAGATATGAATTCCATATGGCTATAGGGAAGAAGTGGATTAGACCAGAGCCTCCTTAAGACTATAGGTGAGATAGAATATGAATTTTAATTTTTATTAATTGGCAATAATAGGAAGAGCATTTTAAAGTAGAATAAGGGTAAATAGGAAGATAATGATCATTTCCATTTGTTGAGGTTATATGCCAGACACTGTATTTAGTGTTTGACCTATTTTCTCTCTCAGTTCTCACAATTACCTTATGAGATAAATGGCTTTCTTTTACTCTACTTTACAAATGAAAAAAAAAAAAAAAAAAAGAGAGAGAGAGAGAGAAAGACCTTGGACAGTTTGCAGTCAGGTAACTACTGATGGTTCAATCCAGGATTTACATGGAGGATGACAGACTTTGAAGCCTATGGTTCTAAGCATTAGGCTGTATGAACAAACCATTCATCCATGCAGTGCATACTTGATGAACTCTTACTTCATTTCAGGCATTATTCTGGGGATATCACGGTGAACAACATAGACAAGGTATCTGTTTCAACAAATGGATAGCCAAGCTGAGGAAATAGAAAGTAAGTGAAACTATTAATGAACAAAATAATTGCAAGCAGAGACAAATCCCATGAAGGAAACAGCAAACAGAAGATGGCATTTTTGGGAAGGGGAGGTTCTTTAGACAGGATGGTCCAGGAAGGCTACTCTGAGCTGAGAACAGAATGGGAAGAAGGAGCCAAACAGAGAAGGATTTGGAGGAAAGAGATTCAGGGAGAGGGAGCAGCCTGTCCCAAGGGAATGCACCTGGACTGTTTGAGGAGAACCTGAACTTGGCTCGAGGACGATGACCGAAGGGTGAAGTTCCTCCAGCAGCATCCTGACCTTTAGGCACTACAGAGAAAAGATGGAAGAGTTACAGTCTGGTGGAAGGGAGGAGGGTGCTGAAAAAATGAATCCGGAGAGCTCGTTGAACAAGCAAGGGGCTGTGTGTTCTTGTGTTTAGGATTTTTCTCCATCAGCTGCAGTGTTGGGTCATTATCAACCCACGTGATGAGGAGATGAGGAGAGGCACGCTTGCGCTGGTCTCAGGTGGCCTAATTGGCTTTGTCTCATTAGTAAGAGAGACATAGGTATATTCTGGGTGTTCTTTTCCTTTTTCCAGGTTGAATAAGAGTCTGTGAATGCTGTGGAGCTTGAGAGGATGGGGGAGAGAGGTTAGCAGTCACCACTGACAGTTGGCCATGTCCTGAGTGCCTCACACAGCATGAAGGTGGAAGTGGTGGGGGAAGGCTCAGAACCCCAGCTTCCACAAAACCAGGTGAAGGCTGAAAACACCTGGCGATGCTGTGCAGGGAATAAAGCCATCCTGTGTTTGCTCCAGCATCAAATCCTCGAGCATTGGGCTAGGAAGTTCAGGAGCTATGTGGTCGAGTTTTTGCTTAGCATACTGGATTTAGACAGCTGAGTACACCCTGGGTTGGAAACCCGGGACCAGGGTGTGTGATGGGAGTGATGATGTGGCTCAGGAAAGAGCCCAGAACTGTCCTCAGAAGACCTGCATTCAGCCGGGCTCAGCTGTGTTTTGTGCAATCTTGGCACACAACAATGGAAAGGTTTGCAAGAGACAGTTGAGGATAAAAAGTGAGCAAGATTTAGGGATGTGGGAGGTATCAGTTCTAGAAGCTAGAGAGGGTGATGGGACAGAAGGAAACCAGTCAGGAAGGGCAACTGCTTTTAAAAAGGCTGAGTTATCAGCACTATTGAAGCACCAGGTAGCATTATGAGTTTGGGGAAAGAGTCAAGGGATATAGATGAAGCTTTGGGAATCTCATGGTGGGAATTTCAGGTCAACAATAAAGACTTTTGCAGCTTCAGAGGACAGTTAAATCAAGCCCCTGAGGTGATGGCTTACTAACCTACAACTCTGGTCAGCTCTGAAAAACTGAACAGGGTCAGTTCTGGTTCTGGCAGAAGGAGCTGCTGCTTTGGGGTCGGGGGAATACCAGGGCGCTGGGGGGAGGGGGCCGCTCAGCTCTCTGCAGCCATGCAGGAAAGTCACTGCTCCTCTTGGTGCCCCCACCCCCACTCAGGCGCTGACCCCTCAACCCTCTTGCAGCCCATTTTTCTTGAGTGCTAAAGGATGGAAGACAGACAATTAAGCCAGAGCCCAAGCACTTCATCTGCTGTTAGTTTCCTTAATTGTATTTCCTACACATTCTTTTATAAATAGATTTAAGCAAGACAGTATGTTCTTTAATGTGTGCATTTCTGTTGCTATGGAAACAGTCCCTTTTATCAACTCCCCCTCCCCAAGGCTTAGCCATAAAGTTGAAGCTAGCACCTGTTTTTTTTTTTTTTTTCTAGGCAGGTGAATTATTTGCTAATCCTTGTTTTCTAAGAAGGTTTCTATGAGTGGGTCGACATAACCTGCTGATGACATCTTCTTAAGAAAAGCATCAGCTGAGGGTCTGCGATTTCCAAAAGATACACCCATCCTTGCTAGCCCTTCAAGTGATAAGTGACTCATTCCGTAGATTCATAGGCTGTTGGAACTGGGGAGGGATCTCTAAAGAGATAATCCTCATAATAATGGTAATAATTAAAAACTACCTTGCTCTCTGCATTCAATGTGGTGTTTCTAAAGGACTCTTTTAATTAAATCATTTGTTCAAAAACATTTCCTGAACACTAGTATAGATCTGGGCTGATCAAATCTAGGACCCGGTTTCCTGAATTCCCTTCTGACAGCTTCCTCCCACATCATGCTGATGCTCACACAGGGCTCCTCAAGCTTCCGTAACAGTCCCTTGGGGATTGTGTGAAAGTGCAGGTGCTTATCGAATAGGTCTGGGGTGGGATTCAAAAGACTGCATTTGTAACCATTGCCTGGGTGAAGCTGATGCTGGTCAGGCCATAATTTGATTGATAAAACTCCAAAACACTATTTTATTTTGTATTGAAGTATAGCTGAATTACAATGCTGTGTTAATTACTGCTTTACTGTAAAGTGATTCAGTTATACATATGTATTATTTTTTAAATTTTCTTTTCCATTATTATTTATCATAGGACATTGAATATCCTATACATATTGAATATAGTTCTCTGTGCTATACAGTAGGACCTTATTGTTTATCCATTCTCTGTAAAAAAGCTTACATCTGCTAATCCAGCCCCTCACTCCATCCCTCTCCCAACCCCCTCCCCCTGGGCAATCACTAGTCCGTTCTCTATGTCTGCGATTCCAGAACACTATTATTAAACTTTGGAGATCCTAGATCCTTTTGAGATCTGATTACAGCTAAGGTTATTTGGTTGATAACAGAAGCTCTGACTATAGCACAACATAGCATAACACAATATGCAATCAATTATATAAAATATCATATCATGGCCTATATGACTTTATATATACATATACAGTTGACCCTGAACAATGCTGGAGTTATGGGAGCCAACCTTCCATGCAGTCAAAAATCAGTGAAAGGGATCTCCATGATCCAGCAATGCCCACCACCGTCTTTCTCAAGTTTGGCTTTTCAGAGTGGGGCAATGCCACTGCATTTTCTATCTTTGGGCGAGAAACTTGCAATTACTGGAAAGTTATGGTAAAAACAATTGACACCCGTCCAGAGCACGGAATGGAATATGTTGAATACAATGTGCCTCAAATATCATTTGATAAATACAAGGGCAGAGCGAAATTTCAGTTTGGTTAAACATATTTACTGAGTATTCACTATGTCCCAGTCAGTCTTCCAGGTGCTAGGGGAATGGCAGCAAAAGAACACCAAAAGTTCTCACAGAATATTCGAGAAGGGCTAGGTAGACAATAAAATAAAACCTAGGTGTGCTAGTAAGACTATATAGAAGGTGAAAAGGAAATAATATCAGAGGAAATAATATCAGGGAAGAAGGATAGGCAGTACCACTGGTGACAGGAGTTATAAATAGGGTTTTCAGGGAAGAGCTGTCTATCAGAACAGAGTTGAAGGAAGTGGGGGTGGATACAAAGAGGTCTTGGGAAGTCTGTTCCAGGAAGCAAAAACAGGAAGTGCAAAGGCCCTGAGGCAAGAGTTTGGTTAGAGTGTTTGAGTCACAGGGTTGGAAGAACAATAGATGAGAAGGAAATGTCATCAGACTGGAAAATGTAGGGCCCCATGAACCTTTGGAAGGACCATGGCTTTGACTTTGAACAAGATAGAACTCTTTTAAATTCTGCAGGCAGAGGAGTGACCTGGTCCAACTTGTGTTTTCATAGGATCATACTGGCTGCTGGGTTGAGCGTAAACTCTAGGGTCAAGCAGGGAAAGAGTGGGACCATTAGGAAGATCAGTCATCATCATACAACAATCAAAACACATCTTTTCTTTCTCTCACTTGTCCTGGTGGATTTCACCGGCAGATAGTATCATGGGAACTGGGAAAGACTTCACTATTGTCAGTGAACACAGTTTGCCTGGGGAGAGAGAGGTCCTTCCCTCTAGCTGTGCCCCAAATTTCCCAAACAGAGGCGATCAAGATACGTGTTTGCTCCATTAAGACGGATGGTACCCCCAGAGAGCTGTCTTAGCTGGAAGATCTAGAAGAATCATCCATCTGGAAGTGTACAGCTGGCAAAGAGCTGAGTGATAGGAAAAAAGAAAAAGAAATGGTGTTTAAATCAGGAGCCATCCCACAAATTGAAATTAGTTAAATTCAGTCAATTGCTGACTGATTTTCTGTTATGGAATTCAAATGCTCTGAGGCTCAGTCAATTGAAACCCGGTTTCAGAATGAGCCAGTTATGGATGGAACTGGTGTTCTATTATTAAAACAAATGGATCTGTTCAGAGCATAACATACATAACACTAAGAGCCCACTTGGTGGATGGACACGCTTAACTTTTTTTTTTTTAATCCCTGAAGACTTGGAACCAAAATCTGGAGAAAAAGACATGCAGATTTTTTTTTTTTTTGTAGGTAATTAAGAAGTGTTTAATGAAAATTGAAAATCTGCCTTATTTTTTGCTTCCAAATGTTTTCTGTTACATGAGGGTTAAAGTAAGGTAAGAGATTTGTAGATTTTTTTTTTAAAGACAAGTCATCTTAGAAATTGCATGGTTGCCTTATTTTAGTTAATCCAGAAACTGAGGCTCAACTAGGGGCAGTAAATGGCCCAAGGTAGTCTAACTACTGTAGTGAAGACTCCAAAGATTTTAGTGGCTTAATGCATTCAAGTTGTAATTCTCACTCACATCACATCCAGCGTGGGCGGGCAGGGCTCTCCTCCACACAGTCCCTCAGGAACCCATATTCTTTTTACCTTGTGGCTCTGCTACAAGTCATCAGAGACATATCTGTTTAGCTGGAGAAAGAGTGTGAGGATCAAGCCAAGAAGGCTTTTATCAGTTGGACATAGAAGTGACACACATCACTTTTGTTCAGATTTCATTGGCCAGAACTCAGTTCTTCTTCTTCTTCTTTTTTTTTTTTTTTTAAAGAAATACATATTTTATTTTGGCCACAAGGCATGTGGGACCTTAGTTCCCTGACCAGGGATCGAACCCACACCCTCTTCATTGGAAATGTGGAGTCTTAACCATTGGACTGCCAAGGACGTCGTTTTCTGGTCTATTTTGCCCAGCACTTCTTATGCTCACAGAGTTAATATATGATTATTCAAAGTCTAACATGTAAATGTGTTAATATAAGGTGAAAAGTGTCTGACTCTTTGCAACACCATGGTCTGTAGCCTGCCAAGCTCCTCTGTCCATGGAATTTTCCAGGCAAGAGTACTGGAGTTGAATAGCCATTCCCTTCTGCAGGGGATCTTCCCAACCCAGGGATCGAACCCAGATCTCCTGGATTGCAGGTGGATGCTTTACCAGCTGATCCACAAGGGAAGCCCAAGAATACTGGAATGGGTAGCCTAACCCTTCTCCAGTGGATCTTCCTGATCCAGGAATAGAACCGGGGTCTCCTGCATTGCAGGCAGATTCTTTACCACCTGAGCTGTAAGGGAAGCCCTCATGCTGTGGAGAGAGGTCTCAGGAGATAAAAGGAGATATATATCGTTATATCAGATATATATCATTTGGGAAGATGCAATATAAGGTGCATCTTCCCAAATGCTAAGCCAGTCTCCATTGAAAGACCTCTAGTGGAGAGAGTTTGAACTCTCCAAATCCAAATCCAGGTCTCTGGAACCATACTGAGAATGGAAGGGATGGACCCTTGAGGAGAGGACTCTTGGGGTGCCCCCCTGATGTGATTACCCAGGCAAAGTGACCTAAGCCATTTCTCTGCACTCCTCACAATCTTTTATGTGTCTGCAGCACTTTGTGATATGACCTCCAGGCTGCATGGATGGGAAGAAGTCACTCATTATTGAGCTGATTTTGCAGGGCTAGAGTTATGGAGGGCTGCTGGCTGGGAAATAAATTGGATTAAGGACAGTATCTCCTTTTATCAGCACACAAGGGAGCCATAGACCAGTGTAGGTTTTCTGCTTCTACTGTGTTAGGCCTTAATGTTCAATGTGGAGTGAGCAAGAGATGCTCTTGAGTGATCAGCAGAAAGTGGCCAAAGTTTACAGCTATTTTGGCTTCATTGAGAAAAATATGAAATACTGGGGGCTATGTTAGTTTTCTTGGGCTGCTATAACAGAACACCAGCCTGGGTGGTTTAAAAAATCAGAAACATATTTTCCCACAGTTGTGGAGGTGAGAAGTCCAAGATCAAGGTGTCAGCAGGATAAGTTTCTCCTGAGACCTCTCTCCACAGTGTGTAGATGGCTACCTTCTTGCCATGTCCTCACATGGCCTTTTCTCAGTGCACACACTCCTGGTGTTTCGCTCTCTTCTTATAAGGACACTCATCCTATTGGATCAGAGCCCCATCCTTATGAATTCATTTAACCTTAATTATTACCTCCTTAAAGGCCACCCCACCTCCAAATACATAGGGATTCTTGTTCAATATATGAGTTGTTGTTGTTCAGTTTCTCAGTCACGCCTGACTCTTTGTCACCCCAGGGACTGCAGCATATTAGGCTTCCCCATCTTTTACCATCTCCTGGAGTTTGCTCAGACTCACGTCAATTGAGTTGATGATGCCATCCAACCATCTTATCCTGTGTTGTCCCCTTTTTCTGCTTTCAATCTTTCCCAGCATCAGGGTCTTTTTGAATGAGTTGGCTCTTTGCATCAGGTGGCCAAAGTATTGGAGCTTCAGCATCAGTCTTTCCAAAGAATGTTCAGGGTTGATTGCCTTTATGATTGACCGATTTCATTTCCTTGCTGTCCAAGGGACTCTCAAGAGTCCTCCAGCACAATTCGAAAACATCAATTCTTCGGCACTCAGCCTTCTTTATGGTCCAACTCTCACATTGTACTCTCAACATTTGAGTTGCAGAGAGTGGTGCAAAATTCAGTCCATAATGAAGATCATGCTTCTTGGTGGAAATACTCAAGGAGAAACATGTAACTTCTGGGAAAACATGCCTATTTGGAAAAACAACCACTGGATACAAACTTTGTTTTCCATGGAAACATATACTGTCTAATCAAAGTACCTACTGTGAAAAATACACATCAAGAAGAATTCTAACTAAAAATGCTCCCTAAGAAAAATGGTAATTATGAAAATGGTCACCAGGAACATATTCATTAGGAAAAGTATACACTGGAAAAAAATCATTGCAAAAAAACAGGGGTGAGGTGGGGATAACCTCTGGAGAAATAGTCTTTCTGGAAAAAATGCCTACAAGAAAAATTTTCACTAGGAGAAAAAAGTGCTCCAAAAATAGGCACAGATAAAAATATATTCTGGAAAAAAAAACACACTTAATATTTAAAATACCTACAAAAACATATCCTGAATGGGACAAATACTTATGCACAAAATATGCATGAGAAAATTATATTCATCAGGAAAATGGTCATGACTAAACATACCCACTGTGACAAACAGGAAACTACTGTTTATTTTGTGTATATTATGGACCATGCATTCCTCTAACAGCTTCATGTCTGTTTGCTCACTTAATTCTCATGAAAGTTCTATCTTGTTGTTGTTTAGTTGCTAAGTCACTTCCAACTCTTTTGCAACCTCATGGGCTGTAGCCTACCAGGGTCCTCTGTCCATGGGATTTTCCAGGCAAGAATTTTGGAGTGGGTTGCCATTTTCTTCTCCAGGGGATCTTCCCGACCCGGGGATTGAATCCGAGCTTCCTGCATTGGCAAATGGGTTCTTTACCACTGAGTCACCAGGAAAGCCTGAAAGCTCTTTGAGGTGGGTACTATTTTATGCCTTATTTTATCTATGAGGACACTGAGGCACAGAGCGTGAAGTGCCTAGCACAAAGTCGCATAGGAGTGATCCCTTGATTCATTTATTGAGCACCTAGGCAATGGCACCCCACTCCTGTACTTCACTTTCACTTTTCACTTTCATGCATTGGAGAAGGAAATGGCACTCCAGTGTTCTTGCCTGGAGAATCCCAGGGACTGGGGAGCCTGGTGGGCTGCTGTCTACGGGGTCACACAGAGTCGGACACGACTGAAGTGACTTAGCAGCAGCAGCAGCAGTTAGGCAATGGAGTCTAGCACGTAATGAAACAGACCTCCATTTTAAGAAGTTAATATGGGAGATAGATTCATAAGCAGACAGTGAAATTATAGTGGAACAAGCCTTTATACATTTGTCTTCGTCTTGGAAATCAAAGTAAGTATTTCTCCAAGCCTGAAGTTCCTTTGTGAGCTTATGAAAGAAGGTACTCTCCTGGCCTTGCAGTAAACCACAGCTCCCTTGAGAAGAACAGCTGCGGGGAAAACATTAACACCCAGGAGAATACTCAGAGGTGCATAGGGAAAACACACTCCTAGCGGGAAAGTCAATCAAATCATGTACTTCTGGGGGTACTTGTTTGGAACCTAGTCTGACCTCTCCTTTGTCCAGTCCAGGTCTTTGCTCTAAACCACATGAGCCTGGCTGAGATGATCGCGTCATGCCATGACCTGGCTAGTGATGCAAAATGGGCTGCTCCAGGAGCTTTGTTGCAATGGCAAAATTGAATGGATGCTGGTGGGAGTTCTGTGTTCTCTTGATTTTTAAAAACCTTTACTTGTATGTGGTCTAACTCCACCAATAAGTTAGCTCCATGAGTTCAGGTTCCTGCCTGTGTGGCTCATCTTAGCATCCTGGATGCTTAGAAGAGCCTATGATCAGTAAACAAATATTTCCAAAGGAAGAAATTGTTGACTGTAATGTAACAGCTTGTATGGCAAGCTGTTAACTGCATAGATGCTGGAGTCAGATGACTTTATTTCAATCCCAGCTTTGCTGTTTCCTGACTGTGCTGTCTTGGCTAAGTTACACGCTAACTGCGAGCCCCAATTTCCATCTGGGCAGTGGGGACAAGGATACATATCTCCTATGGTTTGTTAACCAAAACTTTAGAAATGAAGACCTGATTGAAGTCAAGAGGCATTTATTTGGGGGTTTTTTAGGACTGCAGACCGGGAAGCACAGATTCAAGAAGCACTTGAATTGTGTTTGTTCTGTGGCTGCTGCTGTATGTCACTAAGTCGTGTCTGACTCCTTGCAACCCCATGGACTGTAGCTTACCAGGCTCCTCTGTCCATGGAATTCTCCAGGCAAGAATACTAGAATTTCCTTCTCCAGGGGATCTTCCCCACCCAGGGATGGAACCCTCTTCTCTTGCATTGCAGGAGGATTCTTTACCACTGAGCCACCTGGGAAGCCCCTGTGTTTTTTCTGCTGGACCATAAAATGAAGGAGGCTTATAAAAGCAAAACTCACAAGGCCACAGTTAGGTACTTACATTGTTTTTCAAGTATTATGATTGGAGCTGGTAAGAAGGGTACTTGTTAAGCAAGGATTGGCTGGAGTCTGAATTGGTTGCCTAGTTGCAAGGAGAGATCCTTGAAACTACAAGGTGGCAGCTAGCAGATATTCTAAACAATGACTGGTGGTGTCTTTAGCTCTGGTACAGTCCAGAAAGTTCAGGTTCTCAGTGCTACAGGCATGCGTCTGGGATCAGATTCTCAGTGACTGCCTGACTCTGGTTTATATGCCTGAACTAAGATTACTCCACTATGATTTCAACCTGCCATCAGGTTACTAGGGAGAGCTGATGATATAACATCCATCGAGTTTGTGGAGTGGAATCCTAGCCCACACACATGAGGCTTTGCACCAAGGCCACGGACATGGAGAAATAAGGTCATCTCTGAAACTGACTGAGCCCCACTGGAACCGTTGCCAGAAGTCCCCATGATCCTTCCCAGCCAGCCTCCTGACCCCTAAATTTGGGGCATTTAGGCAAAAATGCCCCAAATAACCACCTAATGCCACCCTTCCAGCAGGAATTTTATTTGTCTTGAGGCTAGAAAAATTGGCCACTAACCCATGAAGAGGGTCGACTCTCCCTGGCATATCAGAAGGCGTCGGCCTGCCATGCTCCCATTGTCCGCACTATCTCTGCTCTTTGTTCTTAATAAACTCACTCCTTTGTGCAATACTCTGTGTCTGGAAATTCTTTTCCAACCTGCGTTTGGACCACCATGACAGAGTACTCAGTGTAATGACTGACATGGGGGAGATGGTCAGGAAATAATCGGATCCAGATCCTCCCTCTTGAAGTGTCTGGTCATGTGGCTCACCCTCCAGCCACCATTCTGCCTCCCAAAGCTCCGAATTGGAGTCAGGGGCCCAGAAAGGCTGATTACTGAAGCCCAGAATCTGCAACTCAGGTTTTCTTTCTCCTCTGTTGACTCTCTCGAGAACATGTGTCCTGTAGGGTTCCATCTGCTTCTGTAATAAAACATAAATTATTAAAACCATAAAATATTGATGAACTGTTTTATAAAACAGAGGGACTTTAATGTATTGATTATGAATTAAGAATGCCTTAATGAGCTTCAGAAGGAGAAATAATTGGGAAATAACAGGGAGTTGATTTCCTCCTGTGTCCCCAAATGATAAGCAGTTTTGAGGTGACGTTGCCCTCATCCCACTTGGCATTGCTGTCAGCTAGCATTTTTGCCATGGTGGCTTTAAAACCTACACTTTCCATAGACGTTAAATGCCACCCAAAGACAAAGAGAAGGAGGAGGGAATAAAACCTTCTTATTGAAAAGCAGTAAAGTATTCTGGTTGGAAATTTACTTGTTTTTGTTTAGTTCCACAGAAGAAACTGGTCCACAGAGGAGAAGTATTTTGTTCAAGATCTCACAGTTAACTGGGGTCAGGAGTTGGCCTGGCACCCAGCTCCCCTGACTGTTGTACGAGTGATTCTGCTATACCCACATCCTTAGGGACTCTTGAATGGTGAGAACTGTTCAAATGCAGAATAGACTTTTGGGGTCTGGCTTTGGTATATAGTGAAATCTCCATCACCAACATTATGGCAGAAAGTTTGGGTAACCTCTTGACCTCTTAGAAGGGGATTTGAAATTCTAGGGAGTGATGGGAAAGTGAAAGTGTTAGTAGCTTAGTCATGTCCAGCTCTTTGTGACCCCCTGGACCGTAGCCAGGCTCCTCTGTCCATGGAATTCTCCAGGCAAATATACTGGAATATGTAGCCATTCCCTTCTCCAAGGAATCTTTCTAACCCCGGGATTAAAAGGAGTGATTGTGTCATTTCTAAACCATCCACACTGGCCTGTTGATCTTCAAACCCTCCCAGCTAAGTCTCAGGCTGGCAACTTCAGACACAGCTGCACCTTGAAGATTTTCAGGAATACTGAGGTGAGAGAGGAGTCTGTTTTCAGTGATTGCTCAAGCCCTACAGCCGTGATATGAGACGGGAAGAAAGAGTCAAAACTGAGGAGGGACTGAGGCTCAGAGAAGTCAATGGAACTGCCCAGGTTCACACAGCCCATTGGGAACTCCAGGTGTTCAGTTCAGTTCAGTCGCTGAGTTGTGTCTGACTCTTTGAGACCCCATGGACTGTAGCATACCAGGCCTCACTGTCCATCACAAACTCCCAGAGTTTACTCAAGTCATGTCCATTGAGTCAGGATGCCATCCAGCCATCTCATCCTCTGTCATCCCCTTCTTCTCCCACCTTCAATCTTTCCCAGAATCAGGGCCTTTTCAAATGAGTCAATTCTTCACATCAGGTGGCCAAAGGATTGGAGTTTCAGCTTCAGCATCAGTCCTTCCAGTGAATATTCAGGACTGATTTCCTTTAGGATGGACTGGTTGGATCTCCTTGCAGTTCAAGGGACTCTCAAGAGTGTCCTCCAACCCCACAGTTCAAAAGCATCAATTCTTTGACACTCAGCTTTCTTTATGGTCCAACTCACATCCATCTATGACTACTGGAAAAGCCATAGCTTTGACTAGATGGACCTTTGTTGGCAAAGTAATGTCTCTGCTTTTTATTATGCTGTCTAGGTTGGTCATAGCTTTTCTTCCAAGGAGCAAGCATCTTTTAATTTCATGGCTGCAGTCACCATCTCCTGTGATTTTGGAGCCCAAGAAAATAAAGTCTATCACTGTTTCCATTGTTTCCTCATCTATTTGCCATAAAGTGATGGGACCGGGTGCCACGATCTTAGTTTTCTGAATGTTGAGCTTTAAGCCAACTTTTTCACTCTCTTCTTTCACTTTCATCAAGAGGCTCTTTAGTTCTTCTTCACTTTCTGCCATAAGGTTGGTGTCATCTGCATATCTGAGGTTATTGATATTTCTCCCGGAAATCTTGATCCCAGCTTGTGCTTCATCCAGCCCAGCATTTCACATGATATACTCTGCATATAAGCTAAATAAGCAGGGTGACAATATACAGCCTTGATGTACTCCTTTCCCCATTTGGAACCAGTCTGTTGTACCATGTCCAGTTTAACTGTTTCTTATTGACCTGCATGCAGATTTCTCAGGAGGCAGGTAAGGTGGTCTGGTATTCCCATCTCTTGAAGAATTTTCCACAGGTTGTGTGATCCACACAGTCAAAGGCTTTGGCATAGTCAATAAAGCAAAAGTAAATGTTTTTCTGGAGCTCTCTTGCTTTTTCTATGATCCAGTGGATGTTGGCAATTTGATCTTTGGTTCCTCTGTCTTTTTTCAATACAGCTTGAACATCTGGAAGTTCACGGTTCATGTACTGTTGAAGCCCGGCTTGGAGAATTTTGTGCATTACTTTGCTAGCGTGTGAGATGAGTACATTGTGCAGTAGTTGGAACATTCTTTGGCATTGCCCTTCTTTGGGACTGGAATGTAAACTGACCTTTTCTAGTCCTGTGGCCACTTCAGAGTTTTCCAGGTGGTTCAGTGGTAAATAATTCACTCGCCAATGCAGGAGATGCAGGTTTGATCTCGCAGTCAGAAAGAGGAGGAAACTACAACCTACTCAAGTATTCTGCCTTGGAAAATCTCGTGAACAGAGGAGCCTGGTGAGCTACAGTCCGTAGGGTTGAAAAGAGTCAGACTCAGAGGCAACTGAGCATTCAGGCACACAGCCAGTTGGAGGCAGAATCCAGGGCTATAACCATTATTTTTGGTGAGCTGGCCTACAGATCGTATATAAATATCATGTTGCCTTTTAATTGTATGTGGAAGATAGGCTCATTTACATGGCACAGTCAGAAAACAAGGTCACACCCATACCTGGGTTTTCACTGTGCTCTCTGAGCATTTTCAGAGAAGGACTGAAGCTCTATTGATGTCAGAGTTTGCTGCGAGGGCAATCATGTGTTTACATTAAGACCAGCTAAGGTGGGGGTGGGGTTGGTTGTTCACTTCATTTTGCCTCCACATTGGAGAAGGCAATGGCACCCCACTCCAGTACTCTTGCCTGGAAAATCCCATGGACGGAGGAGCCTGGAAAGCTGCAGTCCATGGGGTCGCTAAGAGTCGGACACAACTGAGCGACTTCACTTTCACTTTTCACTTTCATGCATTGGAGAAGGAAATGGCAACCCACTCCAGTGTTCTTGCCTGGAGAATCCCAGGGACAGGGGAGCCTGGTGGGCTGCTGTCTATGGGGTCGCACAGAGTTGGACACGACTAAAGCGACTTAGCAGCAGCAGCAGCAGCATGTTATGTATAGTTCCTGCCAGGAAAGTCAGCAGGAAGAACACTGAAATATTAGTAGCTAATATTTATCCATGGACAGAGGAGCCTGGAGGGCTACAGTCCATGGGGTCACAAGCAGTCAGACACGACTGAGCACACACATACATACACAATATTTATCAAGTATTTTCTTTGTGCCCAGCAACTATTCCAAGTGTTTACTCCTGTTAGCTCATTCTTTTCTTTGACAGCAATCTTTGAAACAGGAACCATTATCAGCCCATTTTATAGATAAGGCACCAAGTAACTTCAGCACCAAGTTACTGAAGCCAGGATTTGAGCCCAGTGAGATGAACTTGACAGCCTATATTCCCTTAAAAAAAATTAAGGAATAACTGACATATAATATTGTATAAGGGGTGCATCGTATTGATTTGATGCATTTATATTGCAATATGGGGCTTTCCTGGAGGCTCAGATGATAAAGAATCTGCATGCAATCCAAGAGACCTGGGTTTCATTCCTGGCTCAGGAAGATCCCCTGGAGAAAGGAATGACAGCTTGTCCCAGTATTCTTGCCTGGGAAATCCCATGGACATAGGAGCCTAGTGGGCTGTCCATGAAGTTGTAAAGAGTCAGACATGACTGAGCCACTAACACTTTCACTTTTCATTGCATAAGTTTTGCATTTATTTATTGTATAAGATGATGCATTTATATTGCAGTTATGTGATGGAGGTGTTAGCAAACACTCCAGTATTCTTGCCTGGAGAATCCCATGGACAGAAGTGCCTGGAAGGCTACAGTCTAGAGTATCACAAAGAGTCAGACACAACTGAAGTGACCTAGCACACACACAAGCACCTTAAACAGTATCTCTCCTATTTCCCCAACTCAGAGCTCCACCCTTTGTTTCTGTGAGTTCAATTCTTTTTAGACTCCAGGTAAAAGGGCTATTATACAGTATTTGTCTTTCTCTCATTTATCCCACTTAGCATCATGCCCTCAAAGTCCATCTGTGTTGTCACAAATGACTGGATTTCCTTTTTTTTCTCATGGCTGAACAGAATTCTATTATGTATGCATTCTACTGCTCTATCCGTTCGTCCACTGGCGGCCACATAGGTTGTTTCCATAGCTGCTATTGTGAATGTGTGTGTGTGTGCTTAGTCACTCAGTTGTGCCCGACTCTTTGTAACCCCATAGACTGTAGCTTGCCAGGCTCCTGTGTCCATGAGATTCTCCAGGCAAGGATACTGGAGGGGGTAGTCATCCCCTTCTCCAGGGGATCTTCCCATCCCAGGAATTGAACCTGGGTCCTCTGCATTGCAGGCAGATTCTTTATTGTCTGATCCACCAGGGAATCATGCTATAATAAACATGGGAGGGCAGATGGCTCTTCGATGACCTGTTTTCATTTCCTTTGGCTATATACCCAGAAGTGGGATTGATGGGTTGTACTTATAGTTCTATTTTCAATTTTTTGAGGAACTTTCATACTCTTCTTGATGGTGGTCAAACCACTTTACAATCCCAACAGTGAGTGCACAATGGTTCCCTTTTAGGGAGCCTGTACTCGTAAGTGGACAATAATTGTAGGCACCTTTCTTCTCATTTAGCATCACACTGCTTCTTTTGATGCTATTGACCTCTTGTTTTGTGTGTGTGTGTGTGTGTGTGAAGCTGTTGCTTCCCTTGCTCTCAGTTCTGATCACTTCTCAGCTGCCAGTCCTTTGTGGTTTCCCAGTGTTCTCCCATGGGTTCCGGGTTCTTCCATTAGATGTGTTCTTCTTGGATAATCTCAGCTAATTGCACGGATTTTGCACGTGCACTGCTATTTCCTACTACACTGTGCTGTTGTGCTGTGCTTAGTCTCTCAGTCATGTGACCCCATGACTCTTTGTGACCCCATGAATTGTACCTGCCAGGCTCCTTTGGAGGGGATTCTCCAGGCAAGAATCCTGGAGTGGGTTGCCATGCCTTCTTCAGGGGATCTTCCCAACCCAGGGATAGAACCCAGGTCTCCTGCATTGCAGGCAGATTCTTTACCATCTGAGTCACCAGAGAGGCCCAAGAATACTGGAGTGGGTGGCCTATCCCTTCTCCAGGGGAACTTTCTGGCCCAGAAATCGAACTGGGGTCTCCTGCATTGCAGGTGGACTCTTTACCAGGTGAGCTACCCGGAAAGCCTTGTTACACTATGACTCACACTTCTGTACTGCCAGCTCTGAACTGTCCTTGGTATCACGGTAATGCTGGTCTCAAAATGAGTTGGGAAGTGTTTCCTCTACTTACATTTTCTTTAAGAGATTGTTTAGAATTGACGTTATTCATTCCTTAAATGTTCGGGAGAATTTGCACTCATACAGTTTGGGTAAAGACATTTCTCTTTTGGAAGACTTTAAAACTCTGGATTCAACTTGTTTAATAGGTATAAGTCCATTCAGTGTATCTGTTTCACTTGGATGAAATTGTGAAGTTTGTGTATTTTTCAGGAATTGGTCCATTTCTTCCAATTAGTGAAGTTTACCTTACCTTGTCAATTACCTTACCTTACCTTGTCAATTTGTTCATAACATTTTTTCAATCCTTTTAATGTCTGTAGGTTCTATTACTAGTTCCTCTTTTCTTTCTTTCTTTCTTTTTTTTCTCTCTCCCCTTTTATTTCTGATGTTGGTAATTGGTGTCTTTTACAGTCAGTCTCAGAGATTTATCTTTTTTTTATTTGTCTTTTAAAATAGCAGTTCATTGATTTTCTCTTTTCATTTTTCTTTCTGTTCTTTTTTATTTTCTTCCTTCTGCTTAATTTTGGGTTATTTTGCTCATTTTTTTTCTAGTTTCTTAAGGTGTAAAATTAGATTGTTGATTTGAGACCTTTCTTCTTTTCTAACACAAGCATTTAATGTTATGAAATTTCCCTTATGCACTGCTTTACCTGCACCTGACAAATTTGGTGTTATATTTTTATTCAGTTCAACATGATTCCCTTGAGATTTTCTCTTCAGCTCATTGATTAATTAGAAGGATGTTTTTAATAAACAGCTGTGTTGGGATTTTCCAGACTTTGTTAATATATAATTCAGTTATAGTCAAAGAACATATTCTGGAGAATTTTGATTCTTTTAAGCTTGTTAAGGTGTGTCTTATGGCTAAGAATATGGTCTACCCTGGTAAGTATTCCACATGCACACGAATAAAATATGTATTTTGATGTTGTTGGGTAGAATGTTCTATAAAACTAATGAGGTCTGGTCGGTTGATGTTTTTGTTATTTCTTCTGTATCTTTGCTAATTTCTTGACTATTAGTTCTATCTATTACTGAAAGACTAGGGTTAAACATTTCATACCATAATTGTGGATTTATGTGGATTTTTTTTTTTTTTTTTTGGCTTGGGGTGTTTTGAAACTTGTTAGGTGGCATATGTTTTGATTTAGATTTATTGTTTTGTTTTTTGTTCTCTGTTCCCTTTGGTTTTGTTTCTTTATTTTCCCTATCCTGCTTTCTTATGGATTATTTTGAATGTGTTTTATTATTTTGTTTTAATGTTTCTATTTAGACTTTGACTATATTCCTTTTAATAATCCCAAAGTGCCAGATTGGGGAAGTCTTCAGCCTTTATTTCTTCAAATAGTTTTTCACTGTCACACTCTTTAACTTCCCCCTTTAGACTCAGATGACAATAATATTAAACCTTTTGTTATAATGCCACAGGCCTTTAATGGATTGCTTGTTTTTTTCAATCTTTTTTCTCTGTTCTTAAAATTGGATAATTTTTACTAATAAACCTTCAAGTTCACTAAATATTTCCTCTGTCATATCCAATCTGCAACTGAATTCATCCAGGGAGATTTTTTTTTTAATTTCATTTTTTTTAATTTTTAATTTCTATTTGATTCTTTGATGGATCTTTTATTTCTTTAATAAGACTTTTTATGTTTCTGCCTGTTTCAAGATTGTTGATGATTGCTTATTGGAGCATTTGTATATTGACTTTTATTTTTTATTTTTATTTTTTTGGTATCTAACATAAGTATTATTATACTTAGACTATACTTCTTTTTTCTTAATAAAATTTTTGTATGTTGACTGTCTTTGTTAGATAATTCCAACATCTATGTCATCTTTTAACTGTTTTTCCCCACAGGAGTTAAAAGTTTTCTGATTATTGGTATGCTAAATAATTTTGGATTAGACTCTGGAATTTTGAATTGCCTGTTATGTAACTCTGGGACCTGGTGGAACATTTTTGTTCAGGTAGGAAATCAATCTGCTTAGACTGTGGTGGAAAGTTCCAACTTTCCTTGTGTGGCCTCTGATTTTAATATCAATTGTTGCCAAGACTCCATAATGCTATATGTCTGCCCATGTCTGCACCCTCAAGTGGTTATTCTAAGTATGTGAGTAGTGGTGTAGCTGCTGATCCCGGTCTCAGGGTTAAGAGAGATTCAGATCAGACCCGTTTGGGCACAGCTTGGATGTGAGCATAGGAATTCATCAACCACTTTATGCAATCACTTTCCTGAGCTCTCATGTCTCCCTCATGCCTCTGGCACCTTACATTTTTTTGGGGTCCCCTTTCCTCTCCTTTGGGTAGAAAGGTAGGGTGTTAAGTACATTTCTGCACCAACCACTTAAACTGTGCGTGTATTCAGGGCCCAGCTCACACTGTAAGATGTTAACTATAGGAGAAACTGCCTGTGGGGTAAATGGGAATTCTCTGTGCTCCCTTCCCAACTTCTCTATAAATCTAAAGCTATTTTAAAATAAAAATGCATGTTTTTAAAAGTCCCACCTTCTCCCACCTTCTTGGGATCACAGTTGCACGGATCAGAGCCAGATCGCCTAGCTCAGAATTTGGCCCTTGTGGCTTCCCATAGAACCCTCTGCCCCTTGAGATCATGGGATTGCTTGAGATCCGGATAAGTGAGAACAGAGAGAAGGAAAAGGTGAGTGTTTTCGTACTCTTTCTGAGTCTGGAGCCACAGCTAGAAGCTTGGAGCACAGCTCCTTGCTCTGTAATGATCTAGAGGGGCGGGATGGGTGTGAGGTGGGAGGGAGGTTCAAGAGGAAAGGGGTCCATACATACAGATTGCTGATTCACTTTGTTGTATAGCAGAAACGAATACAACATTGTAAAGCAATTATATTCCAACAAAAAAGAAAATAAAATTAGTAAAAAAAAACAACAACCCCAAAACCCCCCTCCCATTTGGTGGTTCAAATTCTCATCTTCCCTAGTTTACCTGATGCTATTATTTTTGAAAATTTTTGGCGGCACTCAGTGCCATAGGGACCTTAGTTCTCTGATTAGGGTTGGAACCCACATCCCCAGCCCTGGACCACCAGTGACATCCCCTGCTGTTTATTTTTTAGCATTCTGCATCCACTGGGAGAAAGATGGTAAGTCTGTTTCTTTACTTTTCTCTTTTAACTTTACTTTTTTAAAAAAGTTTTTGTTATGAAACAATATGCATAAGAAAAGAGCATAAGGGATATATATATAACTCTCTATACACATATATATAGTTAAATGAGTATCAATTTACATAACAAATTTGCATAAGAAAAGAGCATAAGATATATATATATAACTATATGCACATATATAGTTATATCCATATAGCTGAATGAGTATAAATTGATATAAGAAAAGAGCATAAATATATATATAACAATATATGCATATATATACACATATATATAGTTATATGAATATGAATTGACACAACCACTCAGGTTAAGAAATAAAACATTATTGATATCACTGATGACCCATTCCCCTCCTTGCTAGAAGTGACTGTTAACTACTGACTTTATAGGAACTATTTCCATACTTATATTTTATTTACCATCTGTACCACAGTATGACTTAATTATACCTTTTTCGGACTTTATTTAAATCAAATGTACTCTTTTATGTCTGATTTTCTTTCGTTTGACAGTGTTTGTGAGACTCATCCGTGTCATTGTGCATAGCTGTTGTTAATTTTCATTTCTGTATACCGTTGTATAAACAGACAGCAATATGTTATCCATTCAAATGTTGATGAGCTTTTGGGCTGTTTCAGGTTTGGGTGTTGTCAGGAACAATGCTGTGTAACGTTTTTAGACACTTCTCTTGGTGCACACGTGCGTGGGTTCTCTAAGATAGAGGTCCATGAGTGAAATGGCTGGGTCACAGGGTATATCTTCAGCATTGACAATAATGGCAAACTGTTTTCTCGAGTGTTAGTCCCATTTACACTCTCAGCAGCAAGATATGAGAATCCCTGTGGCTTCATGGGGCCGTCCTTAGTCGTGTTTGTTCCTTTCGTGCGTTGCACAAACGATGTTCAATATACATTCGTTAAGGCATGGAACTTGCAACTGGCTATGACTGCGTTTTGTGTGCCTGAGATGAAATCCTTTTGTTCAAATTTTGAAAAGCCTTGGGTTATGCTCCACTTTCATTAGAAAGGAATTGAGGACATGTCACAACAATTATCTCCAGTGGAAAATGTGCTAAAGGAGGCTAATGATGATTCAAGAAGGAGAGCGGAGACACTTAGTCCTTTGAAGACGAAAATGGCATATCAAAGGCCATCATCTCCTTATTTGAGGGTGTTAGAGTCGGTGGGAAGCTGGGGACCGGGAGATGGAAGGAATATAAAAGAGATTATTTCAAGAACCACAGGACACGAAAGAAAAGAATAACAGGAAATTCCACGGTTGAGGAAGAGTGTGTGAGTCATTTGTTGTTCTGTGTCAAGAATCACAATTCACTCTATCAAAGTGATGGTATTCAAGACAAGCTAGGAAGAATTTGAGCCATGCAGTGTTAAGCAGATGACACCACTCCATTTCTGGACTCCAATTTTTGGTCCCGACTTCCTCCCCAAAACTAGTTTAAACTGGCAAATTTGAAAAATCTTTAAAACCTGGCAGACAGTTTAATACAGAAGGATGATCTCAGGGTCTTAAAAGGGTAAATTACAAAATTCTTAAACTCCTTCTGAATCTGGTACAGATGAAAAAATTGCAATGAGAAATAAGGATATTCTGAATTAAGTGAGAATTCCTGCACAAACCCCCTGAAGAGATCAGTCTTTGAATAACAAAGTAAAATCAGTGTACAACTGGACTAAACTTAATAATGAGAGTAAGCATTTTTTTATGATGACATTTATTTTATATGCCACATTCTGGATATGTATGATTTTCTCAGTCCTCCCCAAAATTTTATGAGGCAGAAAATATCTTCATTTTACAACACTGAGGCAAAGAGAGGTTAAGTGACTCACTGAAGGTCACACAGCCAGAGTTGCAGCTGAGAACCAAATAGATAAAATGATCCTAGAGCCTACCTTCTGGGTTTTATTTTGGGTTGTTTGCTCTTAATTTATATACAGTAAAACTCATTTGATTTTGTTGTTACAGTTCTGGGAGTTTTATTACATATATGTTTCTGTGACCCCCTTCACAGTCATGACAGCCCCAAGATTTAGAAAACCTCCTTTGTGCTGTTCCTCTGTAGTCTCACCATTCCCCATCTCTAGCATTTGTAACTGTTTGGTCTTTTCTAAAATATCATGCCGTATACTGTGCATAGGCTTCCCAGGTGGTGCAGCGGTAAAGAATCCACCTGCCAATTCAGGGGACGCAGGAGATGTGGGTTTGATCCCAGGGTTGGGAAGATACACACACCCACACGCGCACGCGCACACACACACACACACTGTATAATCTTTTACATTTGACTTCCTTCACTTAGCACAGTGCCTTTGAGATTCAGCCAAGCTGCTGTGAGTATCCGTAATTTGTTTCTTGTACTGATGAGTAGTATTCCACTGTGTAGATGTACCATCGTTTGTTTATCTACTCACCTTCTAAAGGACATATTGGTTATTTACAGTTTTTTTGGAGTGATTTTGAATAGAGCTGCTATAAACATTTACATATGGATTTTTGAGTAAATGTATCTCTTCATTCCTTTGGGAGAAGGAAATGGCAACCCACTCCAGTATTCTTGCCTGGAAAATCCCATGGATGGAGGAGCCTGGGAGGCTACAGCGCATGGGGTCTGCAAAGAGTCAGACATGACTGAGCGACTGAGCAACTTCACTTTCACTTCATTCCTTTAGTGTACATGTAAGGATTGTGATTTCTTAGCTATGTAATAAGTGTATGTTTACAATTTTATAAGAACTTGCCAAAATATTTTCCTGTATAATTTTACATTCTCAACAGCAAAGCACAAAAGATCCAGTGCTCTCTGAACTTATCAGGACTTGGTAATGTTGGATTTTTAAAAATTTTTTATTGTAGCCATTCTAACATGTATATCAAGATATCTCATGATTTTAATTTCATTTTCCTAATGACTTATGATGTTGAATATCTTTTTATTTTCTTATCTGCCATACAGATATCTTCTTTGAAGTATCTGTTCAAATCTTTTACCTATTTTAAAAATTAGATTGCTTTCTTATTGCTTAGTTTTTACTTTCTTTATATATACTGAATACAAAATTTGGGGGATTTGCAAATATTTTCTTTCAGTATCTGGCTCTCCCTTTCATCCTCTTAACATTTCTTTCTGCAAAGTAGAAGTTTGTTTTTTTTTTTTTCTAATGAAGTATAGTTTATAAATTTGTTATTTTGTGGATCATGCCTTTGCTTTCATGTCTAAGAACTTTTTGCCAAAGGTCACAATTTGTTTTTGGGTTTTTTTGCTGAGATTTTCTTCTAAGTTTTATAAGATTTTATTTTCCATTTATATATTTTACTGACATAGTAGACAAATATTGGTAAACAGTTCTGAGATGCATTCTAGAGGGTTCCTCTGAAGGTCTCAGGGGGCCATGTCCCAGGTGTTCACTGTGCGGGCCAACTTATACTTGCACAATATCATGCATCGTGCCTTACATGGGTTCCCCTTCTATGATTCACCATCCAGTCTCCCACTCCTGTTCCCTGGCTCATTTTCCAAAACAAAATACCTGCATATAAGGCCTTGACTCAGGCTCTGCTTTCCAGGAGGACCTCAGCCTAAGCCATTTACTGTGTTCATCCATCTCTCCCTCCAGCTCCATCATGAAATGACCTAATAAATGTTTGCCTGGCACTAAAAATGCAGAGTTCCCTAGACTCTGTGGTCAGGGACTGTGGAGTACTCTTTTTTTCTTTTAACCCACAGCACACATGCTAGTGACTGGCACATGTGGGTGTTCAGAAAGTTATGAATAAATAAATCAGTAGAAGCATTTTTACACTTACTAAATGAAAGTGGGTGGAAGGGATGGAGCAGGAGGAGAGAGCAGGTGGGAGAGGGAAGGTTAGCTCACACACAGTGACTGGAGCCCAGAGTGATCCTCCAGCTAAGAAAGGGCTGATTAGGGCTTGATGGTATGGCGAGCTCTGTTGGGATTCCGATTCTACCCTTTCCTGGCTGTGTGACCAGGAGTAGCTTTCCTGTTGAACGTCAATTTCCTCGTCTACAAAATGGGGGAATAATGATATCTACCTCACTAAATTTTATGGAGACAAAAGTGTAACAATGTACACCTGTCCACCAGAAGTGCGGTGGCAAGAGGATGGAATATTATACCTCTAAGATTTGCAGGAGATTGAGGCAGTAGCTATATATAGGTTATTAATATTTATAATGAAAATAAAAATGTTTATCAGTAGCAGCTAATAATATAGTGCATGTTCTATGCCAGGTACTGTTTCAAGAGTTTTACTTTTTTTTCTTTTTTTTGATGTATACCATTTAAAAAATCTTTATTGAGTTTATTACAATATTGTTTCTGTTTTATTTTTTTGGCTTCGAAGCATGTGGGTTCTTAGCTCCCTGCCCAGGGATAGGACCCATAGCTCCCTGTATTGGAAGATGAAGTCCTAACCACTGGACTGCCAGGGATGTCCCCCAAGAGTTTTTCTATATTGGCTCATTTGACTCTCAAGCCACTCCATGAGGTAATGGCATGATAGTCCCAAATTTACGAATGTTTAAACCAAGGCACAGAGAGGGTAAGTGACTTGAGAAAAATCACACAGTAATATGTTGAACTGGGATTTGAACCAAGGCCATCTTGCTTTTAACAACTGTGCTGTATTTCTGATTTGAAATAGTCTGTACTGGTCTGACTATGGAGCCCCTGGGTCTTGACTGCTGCGCCTCTCAGCACTCAGAGAGTATAGTACACTGTAGTCATAATGGCTTGTACTGCAATTTCCCATGTATCATATACAGAACATTACAAGTGGAGAAGAGGAAGAATGTTACAGTTATCTCCATAGCAGGTGTGTCCACTCTGGCCTACCCTGCATGTGTGCTAAGTTGCTTCAGTCATGTCTGATTCTTTGTGACCCTACGTACTGTAGACTCCCAGGCTTCTCTGTTCATGGGATTCTCTGGGCAAGAATACTGGAGTGGATTGCCATGCCCTCCTCAAGGGATCTTCTTGACCCAGGGATCGAATCTGCATCTCTTTACGTCTCCTGCATTGGCAGGGTTCTTTACCATTAGTGCCACCTGGGAAGCCCCATCCAATCCTACTCCATGCTATTAAACGCCTCATGTTTAATGAGCCAGGTACAGGTGAGAAACATGCAGCCTCTACCTGTAGGAAGCTGCCTCTACCCTTAAGGAGGGTGGACCATGTGAGCAGAGAGACGCCATGTATAATTCAGTGTGTGGAAGGAGTAAAAAGGAGAGGTTATTGGTCATGCATGGGAGATTTGGGATGGGTTCCCAGATGAGGCCATCACCAGGCTACCACCTCCCATGTCACCCTTCTTCCTCCTCTGCTCTCTCTGTCACTGGAATTGCCTTCTGAGCCACTTTACCTTCTCCCAAAGGAGAAAGCTTTTTTTTTTTTTTTTTAAAAAAAAGATTACAGCTAGAAATGTCAATACATAAGAGGATAGAATGAGAATTATTGGTGTTTGCACAAAGCATTTGCTTCTTGTCCATCCCTGGCTGTTTATTTGAGAAGTTGCCCTGCAGAGTGTCAGCTTCTGTTAGGATCTGGAAGGAGGAAGATTGAGATGCTCGGGCATTGCTTGTCTCCTCTCGTATTATTTGCGTACATGGGAAATGCAGAAATCCAATGCAAAGTCTTTTGTTTTCAGTTGGTCTGTTTGATGTGCCTGAAATTGATGGATTGTGCTGCTGGCTTAATGTAGACAGAATCTCCTTCTCTACACTCCATTCACATAACTTAGTGTCACGGTTTCCTTTTTAGCAGGACCCAAGGGGCTGGTAGACAAGAGGGAGAGGAGGACTGAACCCTGTTGGAGGGAACCCCCTCTGACCCCTGCCCAGTTTCTTAATTGGGACTTCCCTTCCCCCATCCTGAATTGTCCAGTTGGTGACCCATCCGCATTTCTGTTTGGGTTAATGAAGCAAAGGGGACTGATATGGTCCCTTCCTCCTTTTTCTACACAACGTGTGGCGGGCAGTGGCCAGGGTAAACGTATCTACTCTGAAGATTCCAGCTTCCTATGGATGGGCTGGCCCTACTTGGAGATTGAGAGGTTTAAGACAGTTAAACCATTTAGCCATCCTACCTAAACCCAGATATCCCAACGTGGATTTTGTATTGTATGACTTTTATTTGCCCCTCCAGATCCATAGTCTGCTTTCTCTCTTCTCTGCTGCATCTTGAACTGCCTCGTGCATCGACAGACTATCTTGCCCTCTGGTTGAAGACGTGGAATGAGGGGTCTGGAGGGAAATCAAAAGGAGAGTGAGGGTTGGGTATTTATTTCCCTGGCTCTCTCTGCACTGACTGTTTTTGGTTGGCCGCTTTCTTTACTGCAGTCTGCCAGGCAACCACTCCTCTCCCTTATCCCTCAGGCTAAGATGTGGTAACAACTTCCACCATAATTAGGTCTGGGTCCTTTCCTAAACTTTTCCCACATCTGTGTGTATACTAAACCCTCCTCCACAGCTTAGCCTGACTGGTTACACCTATCGATGGGACCGATTGTATTTTCCAAAGATGACTGTGTCAATACATATCCTGTTTCACATGTGTTCTTATTAAAATGTGATGTTGATGCTCCTCCATCAAGAGGCGGGAATCTGTGTCCCCACCCCTACTTCTGGGTGGGACCATGGAAATGGCAGAAGTGATGCCAGGTGAATGCCAAGGCTAAGTCATAAAAGGCAATACAACTTCCGCCTGGTCCTCTGGGGAGGCTTTCTCACAGAATCCAACTGGTATATCGAGGGGACTCTTATCAGTGTCCCAGCCGTGGGTCCCAGCTGACGGCAGCATCAATTGCCAGTTGTGTAACTGAATCATCACATGATTCTAGCCCTTGACCTTCGAGTTGCCCCACCTGATTCTCAGTAGAGCAGAGACAAGCCGTCCCCATTTAGTTGTGTCCAAATGGCAGCTTTAGAGGCAAAATGAAGATTGTTTTTCAGTCACTAAATTTTAAGGTGGTTTGTTATGCAGATAATTAGTAATGGTTTTCCCAGATGGCTCAGCAAGTAAAGAATTTGCCTGCAGTGCAGGAGATACAGGAGACATGGGCTTAATTCCTGGGTCAGGAAGATCCCTGGAGGAGGACATGGCAACCCACTCCAGTATTCTTGCCTGAAAAATCCCACGGACCGAGGAGCCTGGTGGGCTACAGTCCAAAGGGTTGCAAAGAGTTGCACATGAGTAATAAAGTTAATATTGGACCTCCATCTTTACTCTTGTGTTTTTTAATTTTAATTTTTATTTTATATTGGAGTATAGTTGATTTACAATATTATATTAGTTTCAGATATACAGGAAAATGATTCAGTTATGCATATACATGGATCCATTCTTTTTCAGATTCTTTCCCCGTTTAGGTTATTACAGAACATTCTTATATTTTATTTCTCCCCTTGCTTAGAAATGTGGGCAAGGAGAAGACATAAACATTTTAGTCTTCCTCAGAGACTCCCAGCATTCAACTGCTATATTGCAGTCCCTTCAAAAGGCATTTCATAATGTCCCATGTAGTCCTCTCCACAAACCCAGGTGGAAGATATTATTGTTCACATTCTTCAGATGAAGAGGCTGGAGAAACAGGAGAAAGATGAAGTTGCCAATCAAGATCACTCAGAGACTCAATAGGAGAGAATCTCGGTTGGCCAAACTCCAGATCTCATGTTCCTAAAGTGGTGCCAGGCTGCTCTATCTTATGCTAATGTTGCCACAGAAAGTTATTCTCCATTGTCACTCAGATTACCAGTGTTGGGTCTGTGGACTCTACATCCTTCTTATTTTGAGGAGAAAAAGAATACCTTTCTCCATCCTGGTCATCCTATTTCAAATCCTGTTTCACCAGATCCCTGTGGTTCTCTGGGAGCGCACTGCCTCCCTGAGTGATGACCCCCAGGTCAAGTTGTTCATCATCCACGCTTGCTCTGCTGGAAGGTGAAGAGATACTTGAGCATGTTTTGTAAGGTCTTTCCCATGTGACCCTTGAAGCCTCCTGTCCTCTGTGTTCTTCGCTTGTATTGACTCTGCTCAGGGGGTCAGGAACTACAGCAGTGTGTTCATCTTTGTGTCCCCAGTGCTTACAAATAAGCACTTAATATGAATTTATTGAATGTCTGAGTAAATGCTTGTCTTCTTCAAGCAAAAGGCCTTTTCTGGGCATTTTCTGCCTCCTTCATTTCTCATTTTAAAGCCTCCCCATCTCTGTGTCTGACCTCTATGCAGACATGATTCCCCATCTTAGAACATGAATTTCGTTCTTGGACCAGAGAATGTACTCTGCCTTATTTGCAGGCTACAGTTTGCTGACACTGTGTTCTATTTGTCTGTCCTTCACCAGTTCTTTGATCCTCAAAGTCTCTTCCACCGTTTCAAGTTCTGCCTCCACTACCCCAAACTGCCATGGGAGAATTTTCTTTAAAAAAATGCAGTTTGATAACCTTATGGGTCTATTTCCCTGCCATTCACTCCATGGTTTTTACAGGACAAATGCCAAAACTTGTCATACATAAGACTTTTCATAATCTGGCCCAGTAAACCTCTCCATGCTGAGCTTTTTCTGCCCTCTCAATCCACGCTCTATCCACTAAAGGCACACTGGACTTTCCATCAGCCTGGGAAAAGCATGCCCATGTGATTTTATGACCCTGTACCTGTTTTCCCATTTCCTTGGTTTGACCTCAGCTCCCTTTTCTCAGCCTGGTGAGCTCCTGAGCTTTGATATTGTCTCCTCTGTGATTCTGTTCTCACTTGACCAGACAGACAAGCTTCTCTCTCCTTGATATATTCACAGCATTTCTCTGTGACTCTATTCCAGTGCTTAACACGGTGTTGAGTCATTTATGTGTTTGCATGTCTGACTCCCCCATCAGTCTGCAAGCTGTTTGGGGGCTAGGATGGTGGGTTATTTATTGATGAATCCAGATGTTCCTGCTTCTGCTGCTGACCATGATATTGTAGGAATTAAGACCTAAGATTTGAAATCAGATTATCATCTGAATTTAAAACCTGTTCTACCCTATACTTGCTGGCTTTGAGACCAGGAAAGTAAGTTACCTTCTTTAAGTCTAAATTTTCTGGGTTTTTTGGTTGTTTGTTTTGAGTTGTAAATGCTGTTTTTAAAATTTTATTTATTTTTTTAATTGAAGGATAATTGCTTTGCAGAATTTTGTTGTTTTCTGTCAAACCTCAACATGAATCAGTCATAGGTATACATATGTCCCCTCCCTCTCAGCCTCACTCCCATCTCCCTCCCCACCCCACCCCTCTAGGTTGATACAGAGCCCCTGTTTGAGTCCCCTGAGACATACAGCAATTTCCCATTGACTATCTGTTTTACATATGGTAATGTAAGTTTCCAGGCTACTCTCTCCATACATCTCACCCTCTCCTCCCCTCTACCCATATCCATAGGTCTGTCCTCTGTGTCTGCTTCTCCATTGCTGCCCGCAAATAAATTCTTTGGTACCATCTTTCTAGATTCCATATATATATGTTAGTGTACAATATTTATCTTTCTCTTTCTGACTTACTTCGCTCTGTATAATAGGCTCTGGGTTCATCCACCTCATTAGAAATGACTCAAATGTGTTCCTTTTTATGGCTGAGTAATATTCCATTGTGTATATGTACCACAACTTGCTTATCCATTCATCTGTCAGTGGACATCTAGGTTGCTTTCATCTTCTAGCTGTTGTAATAGTGCTGCAGTGAATAATGGGTTACATGTGTCTCTTTCAATTTTGGTTTCCTCAAGGTATATGCCTAGGAGTGGGATTGCTGGGTCATGTGGTGGTTTTATTCCTAGTTTTTTTTTTTAAGGACTTTCCGTACTGTCTTCCATAGTGGCTGTACCAATTTACATTCCCACCAACAGTGCAAGAGGGTTCCCTTTTCTTCACACCTTCTCCAGCATTTATTGTCTATAGACTTTTTGATGATGGCCATTCTGATGAGTGTAAGGTGATATCTCATTCTAGTTTTGATTTGCCTTTCTCTAATAATGAGCAATGTTGACATCTTTTCATGTATTTGTTAGCCATCTATACGTCTTCTTTGGGGAATTGTCTGTTTAGGTCTTTTTACCACTTTTGAATTGGGTTGTTTGTTTTACTGGTATTGAGTTGTATGAACTGCTTGTATAATTTGGAAATTAATCCTTTGTCAGTTGTTTCATTTGGTATTATTTTCTCCCATTCTGAGGGTTGTCTTTTCACCTTGCTTATCGTTTCCTTTGCTGTGCAAAAGCCTTTAAGTTTAATTAGGTCCCACTTGTTTACTTTTGTTTTTATTTCCATTACTCTAGGAGGTGGGTCATAGAGGATTTTGCTTTGATTTGTGTCATCGAGTGTTCTGCCTCTGTTTTCCTCTTTTTTTTTTTTTAAAGAATAAGAATGCTTATTTATAGGATTGTGTGTATTACATGAACTAATCTGTGTAATGTGTGTAAACCTGTATAAACTACTTAACAAGTAAAACCTGCAATTATTATATTATAGCATAATATGTACAATAATAATATAATATTATATTATAATTCATACTGAACAGTTAGCATATACCAAGCATAAGTTCACTAAATCTTACAGAAATTATCTTGAGAAAACATTGTTATTCCCATTTTACAGGCAGGTAAATAGGCTCAGGGAGAAAAAGGCACTTTCCCAGGGGCATGTGGTTGGTATGTAATAAGCATCTAGGTGGGTATGCTTATTACTAGGGGTAATGAACAAGTTTGATGAATCTATTTGAGTATCCCTCTAGCTTTTGTCTCTCTGGTGGTCAATTCAAATCCCTTTGGTGGATTTCAAATTCCTTTGCCACTGGTGCCAGAGTTCAGCCCAAGAAAGGTCTGCCTGCTTTTCCCTCCCTCCCACCGTTCAGACTGAGTTGGGAGCCAGGCTGCCTGTGGGCTGGTTTGTTTGTTTTCGTCTTCACCAGAAAGATGTCTTCAGACCCATTCCCAGGTCAGTTCACAAACTCATTCCATCTGCCTTACAATTAAGATTCAGAAGCAGACAGCAAGAAAATTCCTCCCTCTGCACCAATTCCAATCAGCGATTATACTCTTAACGACCAGCTAATAATGAATTCACAAAAGCAAAACCACACCATTAAATATAGAATTGTACCGATGCCGACCTACTGGGAGCACTTTGTGTTCCTTTTCCAGAACAACGTCTGAGAACAAGAATATAATCCTCTTCCCTTGAACACTTTTTGCTCTTTTAGGCAGAGACATCTCTAAAATAAAGATCTGGAAGGAGTTATTCATTCCCCAGAAGCCAGGATGTTTTCAAAGTACAGTCCAGGGCCGCTTCATGTACCCTGTGAAGTGTTAGGATGTGACTGAGGCTCTGAGTTTGCCCGTCCGCAGACCAGCCTGAGTGGTGATTAAAATGCGGTCCTCTCAAATAAGTGCAAGTGGGCGCTGCACGTGGTAGCACGTGACAGGAAAATGGGAGAAGAGGCGTTTGAAAACGAAACCAAACCAAGCGTTCTAACAGCCTGGTTGGTGAACACGATGACAGGCCAGCCTCCATCCTGAGAGCTTTACATGTAAGATCTCACTGGGACCTGAGAAGAGTCCTGGGAAGGAGCCCCTGTCATTGTTCCCATTTTACAGATGAGCAGAGTTTGGAGAGCTCGTGATGAGCTAGAGATGTGTGCCCTGGTATATCTGGTTTCCGACCCCTGTCTCTAAGTCATGCCTCAAAGAGAAAAGTCCTGAGTCTCCCAGTAGTGGTGATGGAAGATGCTATGTCTGTGTTTTGGCTGAATGGCTACCAAGCCTGGTTGTTAGTTCTCTCATATACGTAAGTCCATTTGAGCCTGACTAGCTCATTGTTAGGTAGGTCTTGCCCATTGTCCTCATTTTGTTGGGGAACTGGGGAATCTGATAAATTATGTCACTCAAGGGATCCAGTCCTTGGCATTTCAGACTAGATCCACCTGCTTCTCTGGTAGGGTGATTGGGGTCAGTAGTGGGGATAGGCAGAGGGAAGCTCCTGATCTTTTATGGGGTTGAGTGGGTAGCATCTTGCTTCACTGAGGCTGGATTCACTGTTTGGAAAAGGCCAGCTGAGACTGGAAAGACCCAGGTTCCCCCATTCCTGCCAGGCTCAATAGCCCTTTGCACAATATCTGGAATATAATGAAGTGCTAAATAAATTATAATATTTATAATTCTTATTTTATTATTACCACTGCTAGTAAGAGACTGCCCACAGAAAGCTCCCAAATAAAGATATATGGCTTAGATCTCTCATAGCTTGTTTTATTTTTGGCAAGGAAAGAGACTTCTGGAAAGAGGCCTTTTCAAGGTTGAAGCTCAGACAGACTCCAGGAATCCAGGAACACTACCTCCAATGCCAAATCTTGAAAGCTCTGATAAAAGTGATTATTGATTAATGCTCTGCGGTCTGCCCACCCCAGGGGTGGATGCTGCCTGCCTACTAAGAGGAAAACCTGCTGACGACTGGCCTTATCAGACACTGCTGGGGTCCTGGAGAAGTCAGGGAATTTGCCTTCCTTGGCAAAGGCGGAGAAGCAGGAACACCCCCATCTGTCAGGATTTTGCAGGCTTAGCCTGGCTGGACATGTACACAACCCTGGGAGGAGCCCCCTCTCATATCACTACCCTTTTGATACCTGCAGTCTGTGTTGAGATTCTGCTTTGCTTACTGAACAGCTAGACTGTACAAATTAACAGGGAAAAAACAAATCTGACTCCATATTAGATTTGTTTCTTTAATCTTTGTATTCTACTGTTTTTTCTTCCAGTTAATAATTTTACCTATAGCTGGAAATATACAAGATCATCCATTGTCAAGGTTGTGACTTTTTTAAAATTTTATTTTATTTTTAAACCTGAAACACTGTATTAGTTTTGCCAAACATCAAAACGAATCCGCCACAGGTATACCTGTGCTCCCCATCCTGAACCCTCCTCCCTCCTCCCTCCCCACACCATCCCTCTGGGTCGTCCCAGTGCACCAGCCCCAAGCATCCAGTATCGTGCATTGAACCTGGACTGGCAACTCATTTCATACATGATATTACACATGTTTCAATGCCATTCTCCCAAATCTTACCACCCTCTCCCTCTCCAACAGAGTCCATAAGACACATTTGAATCAGTTCTAATGAGGTGGTTGAAACTGGAGCCTATTATACAGAGTGAAGTAAGCCAGAAAGAAAAACACCAATACAGTATACTAACGCATATATATGGAATTTAGAAAGATGGTAACAATAACCCTGTGTATGAGACAGCAGTAGAGATACTGATGTATAGAAGGTTGTGACTTTTAAGAGTTTGCTGCTGCTGCTGCTAAGTCGCTTCAGTCGTGTCCGACTCTGTGCGACCCTAGAGGCGGCAGCCCACCAGGCTCCCCCGTCCTTGGGATTCTCCAGGCAAGAAGACTGGAGTGGGTTGCCATTTCCTTCTCCAAAGCATGAAAGTGAAAAGTGAAAGCGAAGTCGTTCAGTCGTGTCCGGCTCTTCGCGACCCCATGGACTGCAGCCAACCAGGCTCCTCCATCCATGGGATTTTCCAGGCAAGAGTACTGGAGTGGGGTGCCATTGCCTTCTCCGTTTAAAAGTTTAACATGTTCCTATTCATAAGGAGAAGGAAATGGCAACCCACTCCAGTGATCTTCCCTGGAGAATCCCAGGGGCGGGGAGCCTGGTGGGCTGCCGTCTATGGGGTCGCACAGAGTCAGACACGAATGAAGCGACTTAGCAGCATTCATAAGGAGATAGAAAGTTGCAGAACAGAGAATAACATTTGTCCTGATGGAGGCTTACAGGAACATCATGAGCTGGCCTCTGTGGACAGCTACAAGAACAAAGGATTCCAACCCCAAGAAGTTTGCAAAAGCCAGTCATGCTCCCTCCTCTTTTAGTATAAAAGAAGCCTGAATTCTGACTTGGGTAAGATGATTTCCTAGGACATTAGTCTGCCATCTTCTTGGACTTTCAGCTTTCCAAGTCATTATTCCCTATCCCAGCATCTTTTATTGGTCTGTTGGGCGGCAAGCAGAACTTTTAATAAAAATAGAGTATAGTTTTAGTCTTGCTTGACCAAAGTCATTATCTTCCCCTTTCATAACAGCCTTCTCTTTGTCTCCCAGTGCTTTCTCAGTAATAGTAGCACCATGTACCCAGACATCCCTGGACAACTTCTTGAATCTTTCTCTCCCTGATGCCTTCTATTCATTTTTCTGGTCCTGTGGATGCTACTTCTATGATGTCTCTCAGCTCCATCACTTTCTACTGCCATTAGTTTATGTTTTCATCAACCCCTCTCTGGGGTGTTGTGAGCTTGGCTTTTACTATGCTTGCTCCTGCTAAAATAAAACAAAGCAAAACTCCCAGTAACTATCAGGTGATGCTATTCTTATCATATAGTTAAAAACAACTCTAAAATCTTGGTGGTGTTCAACACAGAGGTTTCTTTCTTGCATACTTTACATACTCATCACTGGCTGTCTGCATCTCTGTTCTACATTACTCGGGATCCATACGCTGAAATGCAGCAAACACTTTCTGGAATAATTAATGTTTGTCTTCCTGTCCCAGAGAAAGAGAGAGAACATGGTGAGTTCTCTTTCTCACTCTCTCTTTTTTTCCCCTGGTGATTTATTGCCTAACTATTTTCTAGAAGTGACACTGATGACTTCTCATCATATGTAATTGGCTAAGCAAGTCATATGACAAACCAAGTTTCAATAAAATTATTAAAAATAAAATAGAAGTAAGGGCCTACATCTGATAGATAGAGTGCCTGATGAACTATGGAATGAGGTTCGTGACATTGTACAGGAGACAGGGATCAAGACCATCCCCGTGGAAAAGAAATGCAAAAAAGCAAAATGGCTGTCCCGGGAGGCCTTACAAATAGCTGTGAAAAGAAGAGAAGCGAAAAGCAAAGGAGAAAAGGAAAGATATAAGCATCGGAATGCAGAGTCCCAAAGAACAGCAAGAAGAGAGAAGAAAGCCTTCTTCAGCGATCAATGCAAAGAAATAGAGGAAAACAACAGAATGGGAAAGACTAGGGATCTCTTCAAGAAAATTAGAGATACCAAGGGAACATTTCATGCAAAGATGGGCTCGATAAAGGACAGAAATGGTATGGACCTAACAGAAGCAGAAGATATCAGGAAGAGATGGCAAGAATACACAGAAGAACTGTACAAAAAAGATCTTCACGACCCAGATAATCACGAAGGTGTGATCACTGACCTAGAGCCAGACATCCTGAAATGTGAAGTCAAGTGGGCCTTAGAAAGCATCACTACGAACAAAGCTAGTGGAGGTGGTGGAATTCCAGTTGAGCTATTTCAAATCCTGAAAGGTGATGCTGTGAAAGTGCTGCACTCAATATGCCAGCAAGTTGGGAAAACTCAGCAGTGGCTACAGGACTGGAAAAGGGCAGTTTTCATTCCAATCCCAAAGAAAGGCAATGCTAAAGAATGCTCAAACTACCGCACAATTGCACTCATCTCACACGCTAGTAAAGTAATGCTCAAAATTCTCCAAGCCAGGCTTCAGCAATATGTGAACTGTGAACTTCCTGATGTTCAAGCTGGTTTTAGAAAAGGCAGAGGAACCAGAGATCAAATTGCCAACATCCACTGGATCATGGAAAAAGCAAGAGAGTTCCAGAAAAACATCTATTTCTGCTTTATTGACTATGCCAAAGCCTTTGACTGTGTGGATCACAATCAACTGTGGAAAATTCTTCAAGAGATGGGAATACCAGACCACCTGACCTGCCTCTTGAGAAATCTATATGCAGGTCAGGAAGCAACAGTTTGAACTGAACATGGAACAACAGACTGGTTCCAAATAGGAAAAGGAGTATGTCAAGGCTGTATATTGTCACCCTACTTATTTAACTTATATGCAGAGTACATCATGAGAAACGCTGGGCTGGAAGAAGCACAAGCTGGAATCAAGATTGCCGGGAGAAACATCAATAACCTCAGATATGCAGATGACACCACCCTTATGGCAGAAAGTGAAGAGGAACTGAAAAGCCTCTTGATGAAAGTGAAAGTGGAGAGTGAAAAAGTTGGCTTAAAGCTCAACATTCAGAAAACGAAGATCATGGCATCTGGTCCCATCACTTCATGGCAAATAGATAGGGAACCAGTGGAAACAGTGTCAGACTTTATTTTGGGGGGCTCCAAAATCACTGAAGATGGTGACTGCAGCCATGAAATTAAAAGACACTTACTTCTTGGAAGGAAAGTTATGACCAACCTAGAGAGCATATTCAAGAGCAGAGACATTACTTTGCCAACAAAGGTCCGTCTAGTCAAGGCCATGGTTTTTCCTGTGGTCATGTTTGGATGTGAGAGTTGGACTGTGAAGAAGGCTGAGTGCTGAAGAATTGATGCTTTTGAACTGTGGTGTTGGAGAAGACTCTTGAGAGTCCCTTGGACTGCAAGGAGATCCAGCCAGTCCATTCTGAAGGAGATCAGCCCTGGGATTTCTTTGGAAGGAATGATGCTCAAGCTGAAACTCCAGTACTTTGGCCACCTCATGCAAAGAGTTGACTCATTGGAAAAGACTCTGATGCTGGGAGGGATTGGGGGCAGTAGGAGAAGGGGACGACAGAGGATGAGATGGCTGGATGGCATCACTGACTCAATGGACGTGAGTCTTGGTGAACTCCGGGAGTTAGTGATGGACAGGGAGGCCTGGCATGCTGTGATTCATGGGGTCGCAAACGGTCGGACACGACTGAGCGACTGCACTGAACTGAACTGAATCAAGTCATATGACGAACCAAGTTTCAATAAAATTATCCACCACCAAGGTGGGTAATCAAATGTTGGCAAGTAGTTTCATAGTCCACTGGGCTTCCCAGGTAGCACAGTATTAAAAAATCTACCTGTTAATTCAGGAGACACAAGAGACGTGGGCTTGATCCCTAGGTCAGGAAGATCCCCTGGAGCAGAAAATGGCAACCCGCTCCAGTATTCTTACCCGGAAAATTCCATGGACAGAGGAGCCCGATGGGCTACAGTTCGTGGGGTTGCAAAGAGTCAGACACTACTGAGCATGCACACTTTCATCGTCTACTGTAGCTCTGTTATCCCAAGTCTTTATTTTGGCACAATTGATAACAATTGGACATTGGCATCTGCTCCTGGATTAAAACCTTCACCAGTATGATGTATTTTTCTATTTATATATGCTTTCATTCATTATTCCATTTTTCTATTAGTTCATTGAACCAGGAGCTTGACTGGTTGACATATTTTCAACCAAGTCCTATGCAAACAACTAGGGATATATGAGACACAAATACTGTCTTCAAAAGTTTCACAGATGGAGAGATATGAAAAATAAATTTACTAAAAACTGTGTCATAGAAAATTACAAACATATACAAATTTGAATTCAGTTCAGTTCAGTCGCTCAGTCATGTCCAACTCTTTGTGACCTCATGAATTGCAGCACACCAGGCCTCCCTGTCCATCATCAACTCCTGGAGTTCACTGAGACTCACGTCCATCGAGTCAGTGATGCCATCCAGCCATCTCATCCTCTGTCGTCCCCTTCTCCTACTGCCCCCAATCCCTCCCAGCATCAGAGTCTTTTCCAATGAGTCAACTCTTTGCATGAGGTGGCCAAAGTACTGGAGTTTCAGCTTGAGCATCATTCCTTCCAAAGAAATCCCAGGGCTGATCTCCTTCAGAATGGACTGGCTGGATCTCCTTGCAGTCCAAGGGACTCTCAAGAGTCTTCTCCAACACCACAGTTCAAAAGCATCAATTCTTCGGCACTCAGCCTTCTTCACAGTCCAACTCTCACATCCATACATGACCACAGGAAAAACCATGGCCTTGACTAGACGGACCTTTGTTGGCAAAGTAATGTCTCTGCTCTTGAATATGCTCTCTAGGTTGGTCATAACTTTCCTTCCAAGAAGTAAGTGTCTTTTAATTTCATGGCTGCAGTCACCATCTTCAGTGATTTTGGAGCCCCCCAAAATAAAGTCTGACATTGTTTCCACTGGTTCCCTATATATTTGCCATGAAGTGATGGGACCAGATGCCATGATCTTCGTTTTCTGAATGTTGAGCTTTAAGATAGTATAATAAACTCCATTGAACTTAAAATTCAGCTTCAACAATTATAAATTAATCACCAACATTGCCATTCTTATTTTGTCTATGCTTCCACCAATATCCTCAAAATTATTATTTTTTAATTTGAATTTTTATTGAGATCATTGTAGATCACATGAAGCTGTAAGAAATGAAACAGATCTGTATGCCTTTCACCCAGTTTTCCCCCTTAAAGTAACATCCTGTGAAAACTGTAATACAGGAAATTCCCTGGCAGTCCAGTGGTTAAGACTCTTATTTCTAATGCAAGGGGTACAAGTTTGATCCCTGGTCAGGGAATTAATATCCCACATGCTGTACAGAAAATAAAAACAAACAAATGAAACAAAAACTGCCATACAATATCACAACTAGGATATTAACAGTGCTACAATCTTCTGATCTTATTCAGATTTCTCCCTGTTTCACCTGTGTATTTGTACTCATGTGTGTTTTGTCCATAATATTATACATTGAAGCAAATCTCAGACATTATATAATTGCTCCCAGAATTACTAGCTATATATTTTTACAAATCAAGGAATCTATAAACAACACAGAATATCATTATTATACTTTCAAAAGTTAACAATAATATTTCAGTAACAATAATACTTAAGTTCTTCAACACTATATTAAGGTGGTAGTCAAATTTCCATTTTTCATGTGTCACTTTTTAATAACTTTGTTTGAATAAGTCCATACCTTGTTTGACATGTATTTTAAGATCCTAAATCTAACATTCACTCCATCTCTTTTTTCCCCTTTGCAACTATGTCTTTTGTCTTTGCTGCTGCTGCTGCTAAGTCGCTTCAGTTGTGTCCGACTCTGCGACCCCGTAGACGGCAACCCACCAGGCTCCCCCGTCCCTGGGATTCTCCAGGCAAGAACACTGGAGTGGGTTGCCATTTCCTTCTCCAATGCATGAAAGTGAAAAGTGAAAGTGAAGTCGTGCAGTCATGTCTGACTCGTAGCGACCCCATAGCTTCCCTAATTCTGGATTTGAGTGATTGCCTCCAAATGTTACATTTAAAACATTTTCTCTGTCCTCTGTTTCTTATAAACTGGCAATTGGATCTAAAGTATTCAGGTTGATTATTTTTTCTTTGACAAGACTTTCCACCAGGAGGCACATGAAGTCTCTTTTTGTGATGTTGGTGACAATTGTCAATACCTGCATTTGTTTATTAAGCAGGGGTTACAAAATGGCAGCATTCTAATTCTATTGCTTCTTTTTGATTCATTGAATTATTGATTCAGTATAGAATTATTGATTTAGGAATTAAAATACTTTTCCCCTCTACTCTCTTGTTGCCTAGAGTAAGGAAGTCAAGGTTTCAAAAATAGTAAACCGAGTTCTCTATTATCTTTCAATAGTGACCAATTACTTTACATTTTAAAATCATCATTATGTTCTCATGAGTGCAAAAAAATTTGTTGTGTTTTAACCAATTGAAGTTATTTCCGCCTGATGGTCAAAATGTCCTGTTTTTGGCCAGTGAAAGTCTCTTTGATTTGGTTCCTGATTCTGACATTATGCTAGTGGTCATCTTGGAAAGTTTCATAGGAATCCAGTGTGGCAGTATTAATATTAATATATTAATTTATATTAATAATGTTTTAGGTTCACCTTGTGCATTTCCCGCTTCAGGTAGAGAATCAGTCTTTTCTGCTAGGAACCTGATTTCTTCTACTAGGAAATGAAATTTCAAGATTGCAGTCTGTTCTTTGGGAATGTTCATTGCTATCAGGTTTTCAATGTTTTAAGTCTTTTCAGTCAACAAAGCTAAGAAATATTTTCTAAGAGAATCTATATCTTGAATTTATACTGGTATTTCCAATTTAATGCCAGGATTATAGAGTTTTTCCTTAACCTTTTCTGTATTACATATTTATCTCCTTTCTTGGGAGATGCTTGATCTCATGAAAATTGGGAATAATAGAATTAGAGTATTATAGATACTTGCCTAATTATTGAACACACAGTGGGAGAATAATACCAACACCATCTCTTGCACTATAATTATGGAAAACAGTTTATTTTGATATTGTATCTTAAAAAAAAATCCTTGGTCTGTAGTCCACTAGGGATGTATGGGTAAAATTACTGTCCTTTAAAGTTATTTGGAATGATTCCTGTCTGTGTGGCTTTGCCACAAATCAGATGCATTTTTAGGGATTTTTGTTGTTATTAACTTGATTTATTTTTCATTTTTAGTACTTTTATTTTAGTTTACAATTACATAAAATAATTTATAATTCTAAATCAGACTTGTAAGACAAAATATAGTCAAGTAAGACCACCTCCGATCTCTGCACCTTTCACCCTATTCCTTCTTTCCCTGATGTTGTCGCTGTTTAGTCTCTAAGTCATGTCTGACTCTTTCGTGACCCCTTGGACTATAGCCCACCAGGATTCTCTATCTGTGGGATTTCCCAGGTAAGAATACTGGAGTTGGTTACCATTTCCTCCTCCAAGGGATCTTCCCAACCCAGGGATCGAGCTCATCTCTCCTTCATTGACAGGCAGGGTATTTACCACTAAGCCACCAGGGAAGCTAACTCTAACCTAATCCTTCACTTATAGATAACCATTAAAAATACTCGTGGTTTATCTTTTATTGTTTTTTAAGAACTGAAGTATATACATAATCTTTCTCAATAAATAGGAGCGTACCAAATGCATGTTTATATATATATATATATTATTTTTTAACTTTACAATATTGTATTGATATATTTTCTTATTTTCTCTTAAACATGTAATTTGGGACGTAACTGCATAGCAGTGTATAGATATTTCTTTCTTTCTTTTTTTTTCCATCTGTATACTAACACCTCAATCTCCTTGTTTTTAGTTATGGTCTGTTGGTTTTCTGCTGTAAGCAATTGCAATTAATAAACAGATTCTTCCTCCTCTCATTCCCCACTAAGAAAGTAATATTTTTTTCTCATGATTTTAATTAACAGAACAGGCTCAGGACTTATCATTCATAATGCAATACATTTTCCTGCCCCTTGAAAACAAGAAAACTTCAAGAGTCACCGCTTTTTAAAATTTTATTTATTTTTGAATTTATTTCTTATTTTGTTATTAGAGTTTGGTTGCTTTACAATTTGTGCTAGTTTCCGCTGTACAGAAAAGTGAATCAGCTATAAACATATATCTTCTCTTTGTCACCACAGAGCACTGAGTAGAGTTCTCTGTGCTATACAATAGATTCTTATTAGTCCTCTATTTTATACATGTGCTAAATTGCTTCAGTTATGTTGAACTCGCTGCGATCCCGTGGGCTATAGCCCACCAGGTTCGTCTATCCATGGGCTTCTCCAGGCAAAAATACTGATACTGGAGTGGGTTGCCATTTCCTTCACCAGGGGATCTTCCTGACCCAGGGATCGAACCCATGTCTCTTTTTTCTCCTGTGCTGGCATGCGAGTTCTTTACCTCTAGTGCCACCAGGAAAGCTGGTGCTTTATACACAGTAGTGTACATATGTGAATCCCAATCTTCCAATCCATCCCACTCCCCCCACCCCCCACCCCAGTGTCTAGACATTTTTCTCTGTGTCTGTGTCTATATTTCTGCTTTGCAAATAGGTTCATCTGTACTGTTTTTCTAGATTCTACATATATGCATTAATATATGATATTTGTGTTTCTCTTTTTGACTTACTTCCCTCTATATGACAGCCTCTTGTCTATACAGTTTGGAGGGGTCATTCTTTTATCATATGTAAGAACATTATTCTGCACTTCAGTAAAGTTCAGTCGCTCAGTCATGTCCGACTCTTTGTGACCCCATGGACTGCAGCACACCAGGCTTCCCTGTCCATCACCAACTCCCAGAGTTTACTCAAACTCATGTATGCCATCCAACCATCTCATCCTCTGTTGTCCCCTTCTCCTCCTGCTCTTACCTTGCTGTTTTCATAATCATTTTGTGTGGTATTTAAGTGTAGTCTTTTTCTCATGCTCAGTTTTATATGAAATTTCTTTTCCTGTAGTCTTTGGAGGGAGGGATGAGTCAGGATAGATTTTCTGGCTTTAGAACTCTGGAGTTCTCTTTTCTACTGTTTTTGCAGTTTTAAGAAGACAAGGCCTTATGAATTCTGAGAGCTCATGATTGCTTTTCCTCCTTCCACTTTTATCTAGATTTCTCTGACCTTTGCTTCTATTGTCTCTATCCTGATCAATATCAGCTCTCTTTCCAGAGGTTTTCCTCAGTGTGAAGCTTGGTCTTGAAAAGGTGTGGTAGGTCGACCAGTTAGTTTTGACTGTTTATAGGGCATGGACTGCTTCAGCTTTGTGAGAACCCTTGGCATTCACTCACAAACGACAGAGGAAGCTTCACCCTGTGTCAGGTCTTTCTTAGGTTGACTCACTGCACTTCCTAATGAACATATGAGGTTCTTTTAGAAGCTCTTCTGGCCTCAGGCTGCCAGATTCCTAACTACTTCCCTCTCCTACCTGACACACACGTGCTGATACTGTGCAGCACAGACAGCCATGGGTTGTCTTCACTGGGTCTTGTTATGCTGCTCTTGAGAATATCTCATCACCTGGTTGTGTTGGAAATATTCATTGTCTGTGGGATTTTAGTTTGCCATCCTAATTGCTCCATATGGTCTCATGGGAAGGGATCCAAAAACTACTGGACCATTGTAGCCATCTTTCCACGATTCCAAAATGTAGCTCTAAAAGTGCTAAAATAGGGACTTCCCTGGCGATCCAGTGGTTAAAACTCTGCCTTACAATGCAGGAGGCACAAGTTCAATCCCACATGCCGCGTGGTGTGGCCCATTTTTTTTTTTTTTTTTAAGTGCTAAATTAGCTGTAGGCAGGGGATACTCCTGAAGTGTGGAGGAAGACTGGGGCAAGAGTTGGAGGTCAGCTTGAGGAGGGAACTGCTGTCTGAACAAAGTCCCAGAGGAATGTGTTCCATTGGGTAAATACTGGAGAATAAGACATTCAGGTAAAGGGAACATTGTGTGTGAGTGGTCATGGATGAAATAATAGGTTGCATGTGGCAATCTGAGAGGCCCTGGCACTTGCTCTATGCAGGGTGGGTGTCCATGGGTGTGGGTGTGTTGGACTTCTCTTTTTTTTTCCCACTTTTGTATTGGCCATAAGCCTCTGCTTTCCTGCCATGGCAGTCTTGTTTCCCAGGATGGATTGGTGTTTATGTATTGCTGGTTCTCACCTTTCTGATCCCTGTGTAATTTCTCATTATTCATTGCTATTTACAATCCTCTCAATTTAGAGCCATCTGTGAAGTTAATTTCAGTGCTGTTTACTCTTTTCTCCCAAATCATTAATGAAGATAACACATTCAATGAAATTGAATTTTGCAGGCATTTCTGGGAAATTCCCCTGAGGCTCCCTCTTGTTCCAGGAAATCACCTTTAATTCGAATATGTTATCACTCCTTTGGTCAGTTGCTCATAAGGATATGGGTTAAAGTTTGTGTTCATTTAAATCCAACTTTTCACAAAGACTCCATGGGGTAACCCAGCCCCAGTTCTCAACAAAACAATAAAGAAGTAATCAAAGATATGCAAATTAAGTCATTATTGAGAAGTTTGTGTTTTTCACTGATTAAATTTGTAAAAGTTTTAAAGCTTAGAACCCAGGGATGGTGAAATGTGCTGAAATTAGTATTTCTAAATGCTTTTATAAATCAATATGGCATTTAAGCGTTAGGAGGGTTTATCCTTTTCACCAGCAGTACTGTGAATTTATCCTCAGAAGAGGCTTCTACTGCTGCTGCTGACAAGTGCTCAGTTGTGTCTGTCTCTTTGTGACCCCAGGGGACTGTAGCCTGCCAGGCTCCTCTGTCCATTGGATTCTCCAGGCAAGAATACTGGAGTGGGTTGCCATTCCCTTCTCCAGGGGGATCTTCCCCACCCAGGGATCAACCCAGGTCTCTTGCCTCTGCTGAACTGGCAGGCTGATTCTTTACCATGAGCGCCACCTAGGAATTTATCCTGAGAAGATACTCTTAGGGGAAAGAATAAAAACTTTTCTGCATGAAAATGGTTTTTGAAGTATTAACCTTCATGTTACAAAATGGGAGTGATAGGGGAATTATTCACCAAATTAAGGTGCATCAACAGCATTAATGGGAAGTGATAAACACATAAGAGAATCTCAACAATTACTAGTACTGTTATTGTTATTAATATCTTTCCTTTGTTAAACTCTGACCCTAGAAACAAGTTGCTTTTTCCCTCGATGCTATGACAGGACTCCAGTTGACTAATGGGAACATATTTTTGTCTTCTAAAATAATTATCAAGAAAGTAAATTAAGACCAATAGTAACTTAGTCCTAGAATGTGGTTTACTATGAATAAAAACTTTGTAATGGTCAGAACTCTTCAAAGATGAGATAAGACAGGAATGTTTACAGCAGCCATGTTCATCAAAGCCCCAAATTGGGGTCAACCTAAATGTCTACCAGTTGATGATTGGATAAATAAAATGTGGTATATCCCTCCAGCGGAATACTATCATGGCAATAAAAGAAAGTACTGATGCATGCTGTAACACAGTTGAGCCTTTGAAACATTGTGCTAAATGAAAGAAACCAGGCAAAAAGTTCACATCATTTATATAAATGATGTCATTTATATAAAAATGTCTAGAATAGGCAAACCCATAGAGATAGAAAGTAGATTACTGATTGCTTAGGACTGGAGGGATAGGGTGCAATGGGAAGTGACTACTCAAGGGCATGGGGTTTCTTTTGGGGAGATAATGAAAAGGGGCCATAACTGACTAGAGCAGTGGTTGCCAACAGCTCTGCAAATATAAAAACCACTGGATTGTATACTTCAAATGGGTGAATTTAACGGTAGTAAATTATGTCACAATAAAGCTGATGCCAAAAAAGGATGAAATAAGCTGACTACACCAAACCTAATTATTTAACCAATCTCTCTAACAGGCAATAGTTCAACCTGTAGAAAGGCCTAAGAGAAATAGAGTGACTCGATATCCACGTCAATAATTCTTTCTTAACAAAATCCCAGCTCCTCATGAGTATGCCACAGTTTAGTGCAATTCTGATTTTTTAATGTCCTTCCATTTTTACAGTTTTTACAGACAACAAAGGTAATTTTAAGAAATTTAACACTGGCAAGTCACCTGAACCTTAAACCCAAGAGATTTTGAACCAGTAGGTCTCCTTGAAGATTTAGAAACCGTATCAGTTAAAATTAGATTTCAGAGAAAATAACAGAAACATTAAGGTAATAATAAATTAAACATTCATGGGGTCGCAAAGAGTCGGACATGATTGAGTGACTGAACTGAACTGAACTGAAATTAAACTGTATTGAAATTAATTCTTTCCCAGTAAATGTTCAGTTCAGTTCAGTCACTCAGTTGTGTCCTAGTCTTTGCACCCCCATGGACTGCCACATGCCAGGCTTCCCTGTCCACCACCAACCCCCAGAGCTTGTTCAAACTCATGTCCATCCAGTCGGTGATGCTATCCAAACATCTCATCCTCTGTCATCCCCTTCTTCTCCTGCCTTCAATCTTTCCCACCATCAGAGTCTTTTCTGATGAGTCAGTTCTTTGCATCAGGTGGCCAAAGGATTGGAGTTTCAGCTTTAGCATCAGTCCTTCCAATGAATATTCAGGACTGTTTTCCTTTAGGACTGACTAGTTTGATCTCCTTGCAGTCCAAGGGACTCTCAAGAGTTTTCTCCAACACCACAGTTCAAAAGCATTAATTCTTTGGTGCTCAGCTTTCGTTATAGTCGCACTTTCACATCCATACATGACTACTGGAAAAACCATAGCTTTGACTAGATGGACCTTTGTTGGCAGAGTAATGTCTCTGCTTTTTAATATGTTGTCTAGGTTAGTCATAGCTTTTCTTCCAAGGAGCAAGTGTTTTTTAATTTCATGGCTGCAGTTACCATCTGCAGTGATATTGGAGCCCCCCAAAATAAAGTCTGTCACTGTATCCATTGTTTCCCAATCTATTTGTCATAAAATGATGGGACTGAATGCCATGATCTTAGTTTTCTGAATGTTGAGTTTTAGGCCAACTTTTTCACTCTCCCCTTTTATTTTCATCAAGAGGCTCTTTAGTTCTTCTTTGCTTTCTGCCATAAGGATGGTGTCATCTGGGTAACCCAGGGGTCTCCTGCACTGCAGGTGGATTCTTTACCAACTGAGTTATCAGGGAAGCCCCCCCAGTACATGTGGGTAAATATAAATAATCTGTGGTGGACAAGACATTACCATGATCACTGGATCTTAGTTCTTTTCTAGCATCTAATCCACCATTTCAAAACAGCTTCACCTCATAGTCCATAACTACCCATGTCTTGCCAACACATCAACATTCCAGTTAGGAATCAGGAAGACAGAGAGAAAAGAAGAACATAGTTTTTCTGTGTATGACTTTATTCTAAAAATTGGAAATAACTTTCTGTATGTTTCTTTTTTTGCTGGAACTTAGTCACATGCCACAATTAGTGGCTGAGGTGCCTAAGAAATGTTGCTTTTATTTGAGTGACCACACACCCAGCTAAAATTTGACAGGGAGAATGAATTTTAGAGGACTAGCTTCCCCTGATACAAGTCTCCCTGTCCCTAATTTTTCATGTGCAGATGTAAGGAAATGTGTATTCAGAGTTCTTGGATGTGAATTCTATCTCTAATCTGGAAAATCATTTAACATCCATGAAACTATTTCCTTTCCTACTAAGTTAAAAATTTATTCCTACCTCATTCAATCATGGGAAGGGTTAAACATCTTAATATGTGATGAAAGAGTTTTTCAAACCTTAAAGCAATACAAGATGTACTTGAAAAAGAGGACACATAGGTAGAATATAATAGCTGGCTTTCAATATCAGAAGGAATTCCCGAGAAAGATTTTTTTTTTTAAACTTCTTGTCACTCCAGAGGGCAAAACTAGCCTCCAGTTGTGTATCAGATAGCCAGTGTCCTTCATCACAGAAATACTCCCTTGTTACCACTTTCTTGGAGATTGGCTTTCTCTTTCTTCTTCCTCCTTTCCTCCCTGCATCTGTGACAGACAGTTTACATGGTCTTCTGGTACACAGGATATCTAGATTGGAAAGCCAAGTATAGAAGGAAAAATTGGCATGTGTGTAAGTCAAACTTCTGATTTTCTTTTTGCAACACATACAGAAGAAAGAACATGGGCTTTGGTATAAGGCAGTAGGTTTCCTAAAAGCTCCTCAAAGGTAGATCTCACACTTTATTTGGGTCTATAACCCCAGAGTCTCACCTGGGCTGGGAGCAAAAGCCTGGTCTCATTGAAAATCTGTTGAACTGTTATTCAAGATGCACATTGTTTGAAATCTCAGCTCTCTTACTGACCAGCTATGAGACTACCATCACTTCACTTCTATGTGCTTCAATTTTCCCCTCGTGAAAAAATGAAAATACTGAAAGCTGAAAGGATTCAACAGGATAAGGATTCAATGTAAGCGTCTGTATCAGAGTCCTAAGGCTGCTATAACAAATTGTCACACACTTTGTGGCTTAAAACAACAGAAACATACTCTTTCACAGTTCTGGAGACCAGAAGTGCTGCATTTCCTTCGAAGGTTCTAAGGGAGACTCTTTCTTTGCCTCTTACAGCTTCTGGTGTCTGCTGGCATCCTTTTCTTTGTGGCCACATCACTCCAGTCTCTGCTTCCATCTTCACATCACATTCTCGTCTTTTTTGTGTATTTTCCTCTTTTGTCTCTTTTAAGGACATCTGTCATTGGATTTCAAGCCTACTAGGAAATCCAGGCAGAGAAGGCAATGGAACCCCACTCCAGTACTCTTGCCTGGAAAATCCCATGGATGGAGGAGCCTGGTAGGCTGCAGTCCATGGGGTCGCAAAGAGTCAGACATGACTTCACTTTGACTTTTCACTTTCACGCATTGGAGAAGGAAATGGCAACCCACTCCAGTGTTCTTGCCTGGAGAATCCCAGGGACGGGGGAGCCTGGTGGGTTGCCATCTATGGGGTCACACAGAGTCAGACACGACTGAAGCAACTTAGCAGCAGCAGCAGCAGCAGGAAATCCAGGATGATCTATCTCATCTCAAGATCCTTAATTATATCTTCAGAGACTCTTTCTTCCAAATAAGGACACATGCACAGGTTCTATGGGTTTGCACTTGGACTCATCTTTTAGGTAAGTCAGGGTTACCATTCAACCCATGCAGTACCTTTCATCAAGTTTCTCTTTCCAGCAGAAAAAGTCTAGCATCCTGTGGAATTCAAGGAGCTTTGTATGCAACTTTTCACCCTAGCAAACAAAAAATTTAAAGCATTGCTGTTATTCTTTCTTTCAACAATATTTCATTTCATTTTACTCCTCTGTGTCACCAGCTGTTTGTTCACTCCTGGGGATACAGAGATAAGGGACACCCAGGCTCTTAGAAGCTCAGTCCGGTGGAGTCAGTTCACTCATTTTGAATCTACCTTCTAGAAAATCTGTAGGAGGATAACATAAGTGTCCCTATGGAAACCTTAACAACCCATTTACTTATGCATTCTCCAAAATCTTATTGAATGCCTCCTATGTGTCAAGCTCCTTGCTAAGCCATAGGGGAGGCTTAAAGGTGACTAAAATACAATATCTACCTCCAAGAAGCTTATGATTAAAAAAAAGTAAATTTGAAACATACAAAAAGAAAGATCATTCATAGTAGAAAGATAAATAAAATGAGATTGGACTTTTGAACCTTTTGCGATGAAAAGAACATGCAAACATTGGAAACAAAGACTCCCTAAGCTTGGAATTTTTCAAACATTCATTGGAGGTCAAACATCCTCAGTTCAGAGACAGCCGAGGGAGGGTTTATTCTTGACAGCGCAGTTTTTCAGAATGTTCTGAGAAAGAGGGAATACTTTTAATGGAAAGGTTGAAGTTGAAGTGTATTTGAGGATTGAGGGAGGGGGAAGGGGTGGAAAGATACCAATTGTATTATTAATAAAATTGATTCAAGCTAGGCCAGTGGAAATAGAAGGAAGAATTACATCAATAAGATAAATGGTACCTCCTGTAACCTTGAACTCAGTATTGATAGAAGGGTGGATGGGGAGATTTGGGGAATCAATGAAGCTATCTCTAAAATCTTAAGGCAATTGATTGAAAGAGAGTGAAGAATACAAGTGGAAAAAAATTTCAGCCTTTCATCATTGCAAATGAGGCCATAGTGTTGATCACCTGCTCTTAAAATCAGACTCTTAATACAAGCTTTAGGAAGGAAAAAAAAAAAAAAAAAAAAAGGCGTCACGTCACCTGAAAATAGGTTAGGCTGCTCTGCTATATTTATAGGAAGAGAATGATCTAGTTCATGCATTCAAAGTAGTTCAGCTTTTATGTCTGAAATCAAATCAGACCAGTTTAGGATGATGAAATCTTTACCTTTACTTTCTTAAATACCCATCCTTATAGTTCTTCTTGTGTAAAGAAGGAAGGGGGAAATATTCAGTCAACGTGTTCTGATGCTAAATTGAAATATGAAATGGTGTATTTCACTGGTACCTTGCAACCTCACTTACAGCAAGCAGCTCCTTCACAAACTTCTTGTTTACTTTTGAACTTCTGAACCAAAAGTCTAAATAGCCCAGAACGCAAGTCCCATATCTCAGTAGTTTTTCTTCTTGCTGTTGTTCAGTCGCTAAGTCATGTCCAACTCTTTGCGGACTGCAGCATGCCAGACTTCCCTGGACCCCATGGACTGCAGCATGCCAGGCTTCCCTGTCCTTCACTCTCTCCTGGAATTTGCTCAAACTCATGTCCATTGAGTCAGTGATGCCAACTAAGCATCTCATCCTCTGCCACCCTCTTCTCCTTTTGCCTTCAATCTTTCCCAGCATCAGGGTCTTTCTTGAACATATTTAATAAACCCAGTATTTTGGATGAGCCAGGAAAAGGCTGGTCTCTTATGTGTGTTGTTATTATGACAACTACATGTGGTTCCTCTTAGTTACTGGAAATTCAGAAAATGGGTTGATCTGCTAACCAGATACTTCTGTATAGGGATACATTGTGGCCAGTACTTGCCCACCATTCTTTTCCCCTTATTCCAGTTAAATCTTAGATGGTTACCCATCTTCCACTATCAGTTTATTCTTTTCTTCAACAAATATTTCTGGCTCCTACCACATGCCAGGTTCTGTAATAGGTATGAGGGGCATAGAGGTGAGTCCGATGGATGAGTTTCCTGCCCTGGTAGAATCTGTATGCTAGCAGGGAAAATGGGAAATAAACAAATAAATGTTTAATTTATGGTGGAGAGAAATATTATCAGGAAAAATAAAGTAGGTAGAATGTACACTTTGGGGGAAATTGGAAAAGAAGAATATGTGATGGGGAAATATTTTTTTCTTTTTGTTTCAATTATACACACTCACACACACAGATACATTCTTTTTTGTATTCTTTTCTGTTACAGTTTATCACAGGGTATAGAATATAGTTCCCTGTGCTATATATAGTAAGATCCTGTTGTTTATCGTTCTATATACACTAGTTTGCATCTGCTGATCCCAAACCCTCAATTCATCCCTTCCCCACCCCACCGTGGCGAGTCTGTTCTCTGTGGCTGTGAGTCTGTTCTGTAGATGAGTTCATTTGTGTCATATTTTAGGTTCCACACATAAATGATACATATGGTATTTTCCTTTCTGTTTTTGATTTACTTCACTTAGTACGATAAGCTCTAGGTTCTCCCGTGTTCTTCAAATGGCAACACAATTCTTTTTATGGCCAAGTAATATTCCATTGCATACATGCAGCACATCTTCATTCATCTGTTGATGGGCATGTGGGTTGTTTCCATGTTTGTGCTGTTATAAATAGTGCTGCTCTGAACACTGGGTGCAGGTATCTTTTTGACTTATAGTTTTGTCTGGGTATATGAGTGACAGGGAAATATTCTTGAAGGAAGTTCACTGTGGTAGATACTGAATAACATGAGGAAACAAGCCTCATGTTATTGATTGTTATATGGTAGTTCTGTGAGGCAAATCGTTCAGGCAGAGAGAAAAGCAGATTAAAAGTCCCTGTGGTGGTGACTAGCTTGGCATTTTACAGAAATAGCAAGATCAATGTGGCTGAAATAGAGTGAGAAAGGAGAGTAGAGTGAGACAAGAGTGAGAGGTGAAGGTATGGCTTGTATCAAGTAGGACCTTGTGGGTCACAGGAAAGAATTTGGATCTTATTCTGAGTGAATATGAGCCACTGGAGGGTTTTGTATAGGGGAGAGATTTATGTCTTTTAAAGGTGATTCAAGCTGCTATGTAGAGAATAAAATATACAAAGCAAAAGAGGAAGTGGAGAGTACGGTTGGAAGGACACTACAAACATGAGAAGTGGTTAGATGTAGGATGTATTTTTTGAAAGAAGAGCTAAAAGACTTTCTGGTGGACACAGAGTGTGTAAATAGCCAGAAATTAAGGATGATCATGAAGAGAAGGCAATGGCACCCCACTCCAGTACTGTTGCCTGAAAATCCCATGGACGGAGGAGCCTGGTAGGCTGCAGTCCATGAGGTCACTAAGAGTCAGACATGACTGAGTGACTTCACTTTGACTTTTCACTTTCATGCATTGGAGAAGGAAATGGCAACCCACTACAGTGTTCTTGCCTGGAGAATCCCAGGGATGGGGGAGCCTGGTGGGCTGCTGTCTATGGGGTCGCACAGAGTTGGACACGACTGAAGCGACTTAGCAGCAGCAGCAGCAGCAGCAAGGATGTTGTGGATGGTGGTGACCTTTAATGAAATGGAGAAGATTAGGAGAAGGGTAGGCTTGGGGTAGAGTATCAACAATTCTATTCTGAAAACTTAAAATTGAGTCCTGCCTCAAACTGACATGAGTAGAGCCAACCATGGGTAAGATATTAACATCTGTCCATCAAGAACTTTTTTTTTAAACAAAATGTCTAATCTTTATTTTAATTAAAAAAAAGCTATTAATGTATTACTTACTTTTGTCTGCGCTGGGTCTTTGTTGCTGGTGGGCTTTTTCTAGTTGCAGCAAGCAGGGCCTACTCTAGGTGTGGTGTGTGGGCTTCTTATTGCGGTGGCTTCTCTTGTTATAGCACATGAACTTGGTTGCTCTGCGGCATGTGGGATCTTCCTGGCCCAGGGATCGAACCCGTGTCCCCTGCATTAACAAGCAGATGCTTTACCACTGAGCCACCAGGAAAGCCTGGTGTGTGCTCAGCACCACTACACAGAAAGAGCTCGGGATCATTCTGTTCAGACACGAGAATCCAGCTTTTCTGTCCGATGACTCGCTTGGTCTCGCCACCAGAGTTCTCTCCTCCTTTCATTGACAGATACTGCTCCCCATTCGCAACAAGATATCCTGGGGTCCATGTTTCAGTGGAATTGGTGAGCTTCTGAAGTCGCTCAGCCTGCAGCCTTTTACTTTACAGCACCCCCTGTGGTGCTCCATAATTGCCTGGAAATGCATGGTGTCTCCTATCTTGTTGCTTAATTAAAATTCAGTTCTGTTCTACAGAGTCACAATTCAGAGGTGCTTTTGTCTTTCTTTTTCCTACTATCTTTGAAGACCCTCGATTGTGAGGCTTCCTTGCTTCATCTGGAAATTGAACTATTTCCATGGGCAGTGTGTCATTGTAGCAACTCCTAGGGAAGAAAGGTACCATGTTCTGTGGAGAACATATTAAGTGCTGCTTTCTCTTAGTTACTTGATTTGATTTCCATTTGGCGGGTCATATTATCCCCATTAATGCTGAGAAGAAACTGAGGCTCAGAGAGGTTAGGTAGCTTGCCTAAGATTGCTTGTCAGGACATGAACAAGAATTAAAAACAGAATCATTTGTCTGTTTTATATACCTATAATTTTATTTATTTTTTGCTGTGCTGGGTGTTCATTGCTGTGCAGGCTTCTCTCTAGTTGCAGTGAGTGGGAGCTGCTCTCTAGTTGCAGTGTGCAGGCTTCTCCTTGCAGCGGCTTCTCCTGTGGAGCACAGGCTCTAGGGCGCGTGGGCTTCAGTAATTGTGGCTCCCAGGCTCTAGAGCACAGACTCAGTAATTGCAGCACACGGGGTTAGTTGCTCTAAGGCATCTGGGATGCTCCCGGATCAGGTATCGAAACTGTGTCTCCTGTATTGGCTGGGAGACTCTTTACCACTGACCCACCAGGAAAGCCCTCAGCTGTCTTTTAAAAACATTTATTTTTATTTGGCTGCATTGTGTCTTAGTTGCAGCATATGGGGTCTTCGTTGCATTATATGGGGTAGGGTGGGCTCCAGAGGATGTTGGCTCAGTAGCTGTAGCCCTAGAGCTTGGGAAATCTTAGTTCCCCAACCAGGGATCAAACCTGTGTCCTCTGCACTACAAGGCAGATTCTTAACCACTGGACCACCAGGGGAGGCCCCAGTAGGTTGTCTTTGCCATGTCTTGAGAAGGATATTAAAGGAGTGAAAGGTAGGATGATGAAATTGCCCTTATAAAGGACGAGACCTCAAATGTCTGAAGCAATTATTAATGCTTCAGTAAATGCTTTTGATTATCAGTTCATCAGGGGAATTAACAATAACAACTGGATGGGGGAAACCCCAAATCTGTGATACACAACCTCTTGAGTTTTGCGGAACTAATGAAAAAAAACTGGTGTGTCTTATTAATTTCACTACCCTCAACACCCAGAGTACATCGAACAGAGAGGTCTAAAAGTTCTGTGCCCTAAGCATCGACAGTTATCATGCTTGTTCAATTTAAAAAAATACTTTGCACATTGACTTAAAAATCAGTTTCTGTAGCTGCTCTTGAGAAAACTGAGTATCTCTGAAGCACTGGGCTTGACCCCATTTTTTCCTCAGTAGGACTGCATGGGAGCAGAACTCTGAGTTAGCATTCAAAAATTATAAAATTGTTTCCTTGAACAAGTCTCTCCTCGCCCTGTAATTCCAACGCTAAGCGAGGGCTGACCCTGCCTACCCCTCCCCACCCTCTTCCAGCTTAATTATCCCTCCAATTAAAGAGCAGCAGAGGGACAACAGAACTGGAGGTTCTGGTGAATTACTGCTAATCACACAGCGGAGGAATCCCACTTCGCTTTGATTTCTTATCGCCCTGTGCGCACAACCCTTCCTCTGTAAGGCCGGTTGCTCTCAGCATCGCTGTGTCTAATCAGACGTGTCACACCTCCGCTGAGGTAAATTGGGTTTATTGGAGAAGGGAAATTAAATTAAGTCTGTTTAGGAATTAATTGTGACTGTCTAGGCTTAATCTATCATATTATCCCATTGTGGTCTGTCAGGATCAAAATCTTCTGACCCGGTTTTTAGAAAATAGGCATAGTGTTTTGGACAGCAAAAGGAAAAGGAAAATTTAAGAGTTATAAGGCACAGGACCCACATGGTATCAGCTGATTCACTTTAGGAGGAAATGTGAAATCGATTTACAGAGATGACCAATAGTCCTGGGTTAGTTTGCTCTCAAATGAAGATCTGGTGGCTAATGTTAATATGTGCTCAGTAGATGGAAAAAGGAATGAATGGGTGAATTGCCATCATCTTTATTATCATGATCCTAAGGTCTTTATTGGGCTTCCCAGGTGGTGCAGTTGGTAAAGAATCTGCCTGCCAATGCAGGAGAAGTAAGAGACACAGATTCAATCCCTGGGTTGGGAAGATCCCCTGGAGTGGGAAATGACAACCCATGCCAGTATTCTTGCCTGGAAAATTCCATGGACAGAGGAGCCTGGTGGGCTACCGTCGATGGGGTCACAAAGAGTTGGACACAATTGAGCACCTACACAAGGTCTTTATTGGGTCATCAGTGAAGCAGGTTACATGGTAGTTACTGTCCATGTGCAAAACAAGTGTTTATTAGGCACTGATTCTATACTAGGAACTGTGCCAAGTGCTGGGGACACAAGGCCTGATTCCTGCCATCATCTAGCTTATCGTCTAGAAGGGAACACGATGACACAAGCAACCGTGATGGAGTAAACCTGTGTTCTGTGAGGAGTTTGGTGGAAGCATGTGGCGAGAGCCATAGTAAGAACTGAGTCGTAGCTCAGGCAGCTTCATCCTAAAGCCTCACGAGGCTTGGAAAACATGGACAGAGGTTAAGGGTGGAATACAAAGATGCTTAAGTAATTACTGATAGGGCTGTTGACTGAGATAGTCCTAGTTTGCACTTATTTCCTTGGTGTCATCAGGATAGTGCCCACTTTGACTTCCAAAAGTGCACTAATTTGGGATGATAAATTATAAAGTCACTCAAGTTATTGAAAATTTCTGTGAGCTGCTGATGCATTCAAGAGAATGGCAGTTGGTAGGAAGCAGCTAAAGGTTTTATCTGGTAGAGCATGGAGAGTCACTGCTGGACCAGTGTGCTCTGCTTGAGAAATCATGTGGTAGATAAACTTGAGGCTTTAAGAAAGGTAGGTTCAAAAGTGAAACTCTGCTTCTTCATCTTGAGTATGGTGCTCCTCTAAGAAATCTTTATTTGGTGATATTCTTTATACTGTATGGTGTGGGTTTTGTTCTTGATTTCTTAATAGGGTGAGAGGAGATGGGGGGAGCAGATTGTAGGTATTATTAGGTCAATGGTCAGTAGAGATCAGTAGTCTGGCTTAGGTAAGCATTCATTGGCTACCTGCAGGTGAGTATGCCTACAAAACAAAAGTAATTAGAAAGCTCCCTGTAATGCATCACTCAGCTGGAAACAAATGAGTGATGGGGACCTAAGGAAGGAGAGAGCCTAATTAGACTAAGTGGGAATTCCTTCTGGCATGGGAAAATGTCAAGAATCACCTAAAAAAAAGTCAGTATTTCTTTTGTAAAAAGGGAAGAGACTCATCTCTAACACAGAGACACATATAATAGTTTAGCAATATTCAAGGAGTAAGAAGAATGAATATGGACAAAGACTGAGATCCTATAACTTAAGCTTTCAGATACGATGCAGGTACTAAGAAATTATCATTTCTTGGTGAATCGAACTAGGCTTCTCTTCCAAGATTTTCTCCCTGCTCCCCACAAAGAATTCTACTAAACCAAACTTGGGCCCACTTGCCTGCATGCAGTGAAGTCAAACTTTTATCATTGGGTTGTGGTGAAGGAAAGTGTTTACTTCAGAGCACTAGCAAGGAGTCTAGGCAGCTAGTGTTTATAAGACCCAAACTCAGGAATGGCTTTCAGGGAAAGGCTTTTAAAGATAAGGTGACGGAGGGGTGTTTGGGGTGTGTGATCAGTTTGTGTACAGTCTTCTGGTTGGTTGGTGGTGAGGTAATCGGGAGTCAACACCATCAGCCTTCTGATTCCAGCTGATTTGAGGTCTACGTGCTTGTGGACAGCATACAGTTAACTTCTTCCACTTGGTAGGGATTTTAGTATCTGCAAAACAGTTCAGATATGGCTAAGAATATTATCTATAGCCCCGGGGGAGGAGGGACTTCCCTGGTGGCTCAGTGATAAAGAATCTGCCTGCCAGTGCAGGAGATGCAGATTTGATCCCTGGGTTTGGGAAGATTCCCTGGAGAAAGAAATGGCAACCCACTCCAGTATTCTTGCCTGGAGAACCCCATGAACAGAGGAACCCGGTGGGCTTCAGCCCATGGGGTCTCAAAGAGACACAATTTAGCAACTGAGCATAAGCACTTGAGGAACTATAGGTCCTTGACTTTGTATAATGGCTAAACTATTATTATTTAATTTATTATTTAGTATCTTAATTGTCATTATTATTTTATCTTGCTTGACTTTTCCTTTCTGCATTTTCTTACTTCTCTGGTTAAATTTATCCTTCAGGACTTGGGGAAGGCCTGGGACCTTCCCTGGTGGCTCAGATGGTAAGATGTCTGCCTGCAATGCGGGAGACCCGGGTTCAATTCCTGGGTTGGGAAGATCCCCTGGAGAAGGAAATGGCAATCCACTCCAGCACTCTTGCCTGGAAAATCCTATGGATGGAGGAGCCTGATAGGCTACAGTCCATGGGGTCGCAAAGAGTTGGACACGACTGAGCAACTTCACTTTCTTTCTTTCACTTAGGAGGGTAAAGTTTTTCTCAAGACAAGAGGCATGCAGAAGATGTGGAGAGGGGAAAGGTATTATAATAATAAATTATTTACTTTTTGCTTTAAAAATTATTAAATCATTACTATCTGTACTGTGAATTTTTACTCCAAAGACAAATCAACCACAATTCCTGCCTTCAAGGAGCTCATATTCTTTCTGGGGAGACTGATATTTCTATTGATATATAAAATTTACTTTGTATTGAAGACCTGAAATTAGATGTTAAGGAAACCATGAAAAGAAACAATAATTCCACATGATCAGGAAGAGGTAGGTAGCTGAGTATGGTTTCACTGAGAAGATGGTCAGATGGGAAGAAAAGGGGTAGTAGACTATTCATACAAACCCATTTTGAATTTCAAGCTGATTTTGATTTCATCCTTTTAAAGATACACTGTAACTTTCTTTGGGTAAATTTGCTAAAGAACAGGAGTGATACTTGTAAAAGGTAGATACTTTATATTTTTCATTCATTGTTTTCAACACAAATTTATATGGTGCCTGGCACATTTTCAGATGGCAAAATTTAGAGATGAGTAGGATGTTGTTCTTATCCTCAAGGTGCTCCTGTCTGGAAGAGTAGAGAAACAGTATATTTATTATAGCAAAATATGATAAATGTCATGATATGCAGAGTTGGGGGGGTGTGGGGTGGAGGAGGCTAAAGAATTAGCCAGGCAGACAGCTATGTATCAGCCACTGGGGATGAAGGATTAAAGGTAGAACAGAGCACACCATGCAGGGGAAACTCAGCTGTGTTGGTGTTAGTACATATGAAGTAGGGATCGAAGTCTCTTAGAACATTTTCAGGAATTTGAATTTACTATGTATAAAATAGATAACAAATGAAAACCTATTGTACAGCTCAGGAAACCCTACTCAGTTCTCTGCTGCTGCTGCTGCTAAGTCACGTCAGTTGTGTCCGACTCTGTGTGACCCCATAGACGGTACCCAACAGGCTCCTCTGTCCCTGGGATTCTCCAGGCAAGAACACTGGAGTGGGTTGCCATTTCCTTCTCCAGTGCATGAAAGTGAAAAATGAAAGTGAAGTCACTCAGTCATGTCTGACTCTTAGCGACCCCATGGCCTGCAGCCTACCATGCTCTTCCATCCATGGGATTCTCCAGGCAAGAGTACTGGAGTGGGTTGCCATTGCCTTCTCCGACTCAGTTCTCTATGGTGACCTAAATGGGAAGGAAATCCAAAAAAGATGGGATATGTGTATACGTATGAGTGATTCACTTCGCTGCACAGCAGAAAGTAACACAATGTTGTGAAGCAACTATACTCCAATAAAAATTAATTTAAAATAAAAATAAACTTATACACACATGAGTCATTAAGGGGTTTTAAGTAGGAGTAGTGTGGTCAAGTATAAATTTTGAAGAGATCAGTCTGGCTACAATGTTGAGGATGGACCAACAGGTCAAGAGAAGAGATAAAAGACCTTAGGAGGAATCTGGGTGAAACTGGATGAGGACATACCTAGAGAATAGTGGGAAAGTCAGAAAGAAAGAAACAGATTTCTGAAATATTCAGGATCTAAAATCGATCTCTAGACTCCCAAGTCCAGAGCATCTCATAACAGACTGCCTGTGCTGTAAGGTCATTAGGAGGGCAAGACCACCCAGTGGCATCCTTGTATTTAGACCCTAAGCTAGACAGTTCTGTTTCCCAAGATCACCACTCTCTGAACACCATGGGTCTGAACTCCTTGCCAACCACCCCATCCCTTCACAGATTTCAGTTCCTGGAGGACCGATCACCTGTACTGTAAAACACAAATCACTAAACTCCAGCTTTCAGATGTTTCTGAGCACATGCTGTGGTTATTTCATTTTCACAGCTTAAGCTTCCATATTTCTTATTGAGTGAGCAGGGTGCATGGGCTGAAGCCTTGGTGCCTGTGTTCTTTTGGAAAGTACAAGTAAAGCAAAGGGTCTTAAATAATTTAGAAGTGTCCTAAATTTTTCCAGCTGTCTCCCTTTTTCCATCTCTCCAAGGGATGCAAAAAAGCAGCCTCTAGCACTCTAAAATGTTCGTATTTCTAGAAGCTCTAGGAGAAACGAAAACCCACAAATGTTCCCTCTTTAAATATTCCTTCAATCCTATTTTTTTTTCTCAGACTCAACGATGGCAGTTAATAGTTATAATTTTAGAAGAAAACAGTGGTCTAGTGAAAAGACTGCATTTTTGCCATGGTTGCATCGAATCATAGCATGTTAGCGCCAAAGTTAGAATTTAGAAACAATCCACTTCAGAGCTGGAGAACACTTGGCGTGTGTGCTGCGGCTCTCGTCACCCGCATCCATGGCAGACATTGCTAATCCATCACTGCGGTCTTTTTCTATGAACCCAGGTGTATCCTCCAAGCCTTGTCAATACAGTGTGTAAGTGACTGCTGACTGATTGGAGTTGGCACACTAAATGGTACTCATTTGTCACCACTGTTCCACTCCCAGTCGCACAGAGGGGAACCTGAGCGGGGGAAATGACCCAACACCTGCAGCAGGACCTATGAATAGGGTTTTCCGCTAAGACCTGTCTGTAGTGGAAGAAAAGCTCGTCTGTTCCTGACTTTGGATCTCTCTCATGTTTCTACGTCTTTGCATCCACCAGAATCTGTGTCTTTCTTTTCCTTGGAATCTGTGAACATCTGCCTGCTTTCTGGTTGTCTTTGGGCTAGTCTTTCTCACTGGCCACACCTGTGTCTTACTGTCTCTCAGCTTCTCCACTGAGTAGATTTGGACCCTAGGAATTCTCTTGATCTCTTCATCTGTAAATTAGGAATGGTAGCTCTTGCTCCACATCTGAGGATTTTTACTAACAATGGTGAGGGAGAGTAGAAGACACATATCATAAGGGGAGATAAAGCTGTAGTTCAAAGTGTGATCATGGGGGAGAAAGATTTTTCAGGACAGTAGAAATGTTGAAAAATGCTTGTGCGTAAATAATCACCATTTAATTAGGTTCAGGAGAAACCTAATTTAGTTCTACCATTGTGGAGGTGGTGGAAAGAAAAACCAAAGGAGAAAAGGATGAAATGGGAGTTCGCTGTGCTTAGAGGCAGGAAGAGATCCTTCAGCATATCTGCTCTTTTTATTCTGGTTTGTTTCCTGGCAGTAGTGGGGGATATTGTTTTATGAGTCCCCAGCCTCTAGAAAATCAGAAGGATGTGACAAGAGTTCAGAGTTTGGGAAGTGCTTATAGCATCATCATGCTCGTTAAGAGGGTCCCTGGATCCGAGGGAGGGTATGGGGAGGGAGGAGGGAGGAGGGTTCAGGATGGGGAACACAGGTATACCTGTGGCGGATTCATTTCGATATTTGGCAAAACTAATACAATATTGTAAAGTTTAAAAATAAAATTAAAAAAAAAAAAGAACATAAGCTCCATCTCCTAACAGTGACTTGGTTTCTAAGCCAAGGACCCGCCTCAGTATTTTACCCGTGCCCTTTTCTCCAATGAGCTGACTTTTTCAGTGTATGAGTTTACCCAAAGATAGAACTATCTCAACATCAGTCACCTAAGCCAGTGGAGGTGCCTTACTTTTAAATCAAAGAACGTCCTGGAGTTGAGGCAGGCAGTGTAGAAGCCATCTCAGCATGGTCTGACTGCTCCTGCCAGGTCTCCAAGCTCTTGCTGAGTCCTACCTTTCTTCTCTCTCTCCTGGAACCTTCCTGCATCTCTGAGTGCAAGGTTTCTTTTGCAAGACAGAAAGTCAGAGGTGTGATTCTACAGCACTAGTGCTCAAACCTGACTGCATGTCAGAGTCACCTGAGAGGTTGTATCAAAAACACCAATGTCTCGATCCCACCCACCTGAGATTTTGATTTACTTGGTATTGAGTGTGACCTGAAGCATGATGGTTTTAAAAATCTCTCTGGTGATTCTTATATGTGGTTTCAAAACTGGTGCTCTATGGTTCCTAACCCAGATATGTTACCCACCCCCTTCCCACCAGTTTCTTTGGATTACTTTTATGATTTCTGCCAAAGTGGGAGCTCAAAGTGTCCCACGACCACTGTATCATCTGTCAGTGTGAGCATGGGATGCAATTGTCCCTGCAATTGCTAACAAGCAAGAAGCAGGTGGTGAAGGCAATTACTGGTCATATTTCATGCATTAGAAACATTTGTGTTTATCGCTACAGTTGCTGCATTGGGGGGCATTCCAATGGTAGGAAATATGTCACTCTCAGGGAGCTGAGGTTATATCAAAAGAACAGGAAACATACCAAGTGGAAAAAATACACCCATATATTTACCAATATCTCTTTTTCATGGAGAACTAGATTATTACTCAGATATAAAGCTCACCTGCCAGAAAAAAAACAGAGCCTGGGTGACAGCTGAGTCACTTCAGATGGCAGATGTCAAGCTGGTATTGTGTGTGCACCTGTACTCAGCCTTGAATCACACCCTGACGACTGCTACAAATTTATTTAACTTCTCTGATCCTACATCCTATCCCAAGATGAGTTTAATCAAACCTGCCTAACAAAATTGGTCTTCCCTGGTGACTCAGCCATTAAGAATCTGCTTGTAATGCAGGAGACATGGGTTCACTCCCTGGGTTGGGAAGATTCCCCTGGAGTAGGAAATGGCAACCCACTCCAGTATTCTTGTTTGGAAAATCCCATGGACAGAGGAGCCCGGCAGGCTACAGTCCATGAGGTCATGGAAGAGTCAGATACGACTGAGCGACTAAACAACAACAACCTAACAAAATTATTTTGAGGATTAAAGTAAATTATTAATTGAAAGTTTATTGCACATATTAGTCCTAGAGCTTTTATAATTATGCAGGGAAATATGAAACCTCAATTTAAAAATTAGCAAGAACATGAACAAGCAATTTATTGAAGAAAAATGTATGTGGCCAGTAAACAGAAGAAAATATTGCATCACTAGTAATCAAACATTTCAATTAAGATGAGAATGCTATTCTTTTATCTTAATAAAATGCCTTTGATTTACATTGTGGTGAGAGAGGTTCTCTTATATCATGCTAATGGAAGTTTAAATAGATTTAGTCTTTCTAGAAAGCAATTTGGCAATATCAAAAACCTTCAAAAAGTTTTTTTTGAACCAGAAATTTTACCTCTCTGATCTAGTTGAGGAAACTAAAAAGAGTTGTTTGTAGATGTTGCTTTCAATGTTGTGTACAATAGTGAAAATGAAATTAAACCTAATTAGCCCAAAATAGTTAAGTAAATTATGATGTAAAAATAATCTCTCTATAGAATTAAATTTATAAAGTTTATCTACCAACATAGGAAAATTCTCTTGGTAAGTGAAAAAGCAAGGTAAATTTTATTTTCAATATGGTAATTTTGCTTTAAAATATATTTTTTATTTGTTGAAATGCATTTGTTTTGCTGGTATCAGACATTGACTCAAACTGGCTTAAATGATAAAGTAAATATAGTAAGTTCATATAATAGGAAAAAAAAAAAAACCCCAGAGCATGTGAGGCTTCCAAATTGGTTGGTTTAGCAGCTCAGCATGTTTTATCAACAATCCAGTTTCTTTCTAAATCTCTCCTCTTCTATTCTGCGTGATGTCTTCATCCTTAGGGTCGAAGTGTTATATCCAGACCCAGTAATGTCCATAAAAGAAAAAAGATTGCATCTCTCTCTCCTCTTTGTCTTCTTTGCCCTTTCCTGCCTCCTTCTGCCGTTGGGTGAGGACGTTTTTCTCACTAGCCCACCTGCAGAATCCCGCTCATATTATGGTTCTGAATTGGGTACCATTCAGTCCTGCACCAACCCCTGGCCAGGGAAATAAAACTATGTTTAGACCAATCAGGATCTATTCCTGAACTCAGGGAGTGGGGATGGGTTTCCTGAGACCCATGGCTTGTGGAAGAGGAAGAGGGAGAAATGGATAAATGGATGCTGAGTGGGCAGCCAGCTATGGCCACTATGGATACGCATCCATCCACTAAGATACATGCCTTCCAGTTGATGTGATCAGCAGGTAGAAGTTGGGTGGAAAAATACATGGAGGAAGTTTTTGAGTCATATACCTGGTGTCAAGATTTTGTCTGAAGTCTGATTCCATATGGAGCCCTTTCAGAGCTCATAGGGAAAAACATCAAATCAGAAAGTAAACCAGTTAGGCTGTGACCTAACTGGTAATGACAAGTCTTCTGAGATGAAGACAGAGGCTACACTGCCTGGCTGGTTCTCCTTGTCTCTCTAGATGACATTCCTGCTGCTTGTCCTGGGATATATCTTATTATGGTGATGGAAGTTAGGTTGAAACTGTAAGAGAGCTAGGAGGCATTCGAAAAGGAGCAGAGTTCTTGGTTGTGTGTGTGCCTTATATAAGCCTCAGTTAAAATTCACCTAGTAAACGAGGCTGAAGATAATTCGTGGTTTTGTTTCCATGATGTCATAAAAAGGATGAATTCATAAAATCTCCCATGATTCTGAAACCCAGACTGCCGTCTCTCTAGGCTCCCAAAGGGCTCCAGAAACCCAAAGACGATGTCTGAAAGGCATGAAATCCTTCTTGTCTTCAAGAAGCCTTTTAGCCACATAATAATGATAACCAATTGTATTTTCTTCTAGTTGCCGTAACAAGGTACCACAGATGGAGTGGCTTAGAAAACAAAATGTATTGTCTCGTGTTTCCAAAATCCAGGTATTGGCAGGGCCATCCTCTTTCTTTATGTAGGCTCTAAGGGAGGCTCCTTCCTTGTCTCTTTCTAGCTTCTGCCCTTTGCCAACACTCTTTGACAGTCCTTGGCTTGCGGATGCATTACTGCAGTCTGTCCTTCTGTCTTAGTGTTATGTCCTCCATGTGTCTATCCTGACTGATGCATGAAGAGGAAGAATGAAGGGGTCAGTGCAGAGGAGACCAACGAATGCAGAGCAACCACTATAGGTGAACACATGCATTATCTCATTTAAACGCCTGCATCACCCCTGGAATTTAGCTATTGTTGCTCCTGTTTTACAGATTAGAATACTGAGTTGTCTTAGAGACTATGTGCCCTGACCAAGGTCATTGACCACTAACCAGCGATCAGGTATCAGAACCAGTGCCTCCAGATCATAGGCCCCTTTCTATGGCCCCAAGCTTTCTGTGAAAGCACAGACAGCCTGCATGCTGTTGAAATCACAACCAGTAGGAGAGGGTGACTCTGACTTTCCCCTGCTGTGTTCAAAGTCAGGCTGGCTCTCCACAAACCTGAGCTCCCACTGTTCCCAGCTGCTGAGGGGTGAGGCCAGTGCCAGAGCCAACAGTCCCTGAAAATAAGAGGGGGTCTGAGGTGCTGAAGAAAAGAGAAGTAGGTCATCCTTTCGACTGAACCTCTAGACCTACTTTGAAGATAACTGTGCTTATAGGTTACCACATTTCTATGTCCGGTGCAGAGAACTGTCTGCAGTGGCAAGAACTCAAATTTGGGAGTGGAGATTTTGGGGAAATCTATGCAGGAGTCTAGAATTGTGGACAAGGGGTTGATGGAGATAAATCATGTAAGATGAGTGAAGTTATGGCTTCCCAGGCATTGGGAAAAAGAAGGAAAGTCCAGGCAAAGAGGATAGTTATCAACAAAGGCATGAAAGCAGGGGCATGCCCAAGAATAACTCAGCCAGATTTGTGGAGGCAAGTGATGGTTATCAGGGGAAATTGAGACAAGTGAGGGCTCCGGTCAGTTTATAGGCTGAACAATCCTGTGGATCAGAGAGCCCAGAATTTCCCTTTTAGATATTCAGGAGTAAGGGACCATCAGTAACTTTGGCCAATGTGGGGAAAGTTGATTCATGATCCACACAGGCAAAATGAAGCAGCCAGTAAGGTGGCAGCCCCTTAAGAATAGGGGATGTTATGTGTATCCTCAGCCAGGCTGGCAACAACATTAACCATCTGGACATGCAGTGGTGAGGGGTACAGAGTAACCAGGCTTCTGAAAACAACAACAACAAAAAAGGGATTAAGAAACCAACTTTACTTGCTCAGAAGAGGCCAAAGCCCTTCTCTGTTTAGAAGGAAATGTAGTTGAAGAACAATAAATTTAAAAGGCAGAAGAAATACAATGGGATTCAGAGTTAGGCTGTGAGTGCGCATGCTCAGTCATGTCTGACTCTTTGCAACCCCATGAAGTGTAGCCCTCCAGGCTCCTCTGTCCATGGTGACTCTCCAGGCAAGAATCCTGGAGCAGGTTGCTATTTCCTTCTCCAGGGAATCTTCCCTACCCAGGGATCAAACAAGTGTCTCCTGCATTGCAGGTATATTCTTTACCATTGTGCCATCTGGAAAGCCCTTAGATCGTGAGGTATGTATGTGCTCAGTCGCTCAGTCACGTTTGACTCTTTGTGATCCTGTAGAATTTCCAGGCAAGAATACTGGAGCGGGTAGCCATTTCCTGCTGCAGTTAGATTGTGAGGCTAAGTCCCAAATCCATCATTTGCCGTCTGGGTGACTTTAGGCACATCACTTCACCTTTTATGGGTCTCGGTGTCTTTCAGAGAAAGAATGAAATAAAGAATAAAATGAAGTTTAATAATATCTAGGGCTGTTGTGATAAGCAAATATGATAGCATGTGATATTCAGTAAGAGAGGTATTTGTGGGAGAGGACTGGAGTTTGAGGGAATCCACACTAATAACAGCCAATGCATCAATAAACTGAACTCAAGAGGAGGCAAGAGAAAGTTGGACCAAAGTTGGGTATTTTTGCTCATCATCTGCTCCAATGTTCTTCTTATATGCTTTTCTAAACTAGACAGGTTGGGAATCTAAAAATAACACGCTCCATTGAAAGTGTAGTTTTTGATGTAAAAATCCTGCCAATCAGACACATGTGAGACTCGGATTCAGAACTGAGGTGAGTGGAAGGGGACAACACATGAAGTGTTATGTTGCCAGTGTCTGCACCACTCTGGCTCAAGAGGGGTTATCATGCTGATGGTGGCTTCCCGGACCCCACATGATTCTTTTTTTAAATTTTGTTTTATTAATTGGAGGATAATTGCTTTACAGTATTGTGATGGTTTCTGCCATATATCAACATGAATCAGCCATAGATATACATATGTCTCCTCCCTCTTGAACCTCCCCTACCATCCCACCCCTCCAGGTTGTCACAGAGTACTGGGTTTGGGTTCCTTGTGTCGTACAGCAAATGCCCACTGGCTATCTATTACATATGGTAATGTATACTCACATGACTCTTAAGGTGCATTGTTCCTAGATCCAGCATTTGTGGCACTGGGCCTGGATTGTGGAAGCAGTAGCTAGAACACTGGCTTTCTGATTCCCTAATAACCTTTTTGTTGCAGAGTTCCCTTGATGAGTCAGTTCTGGGGCACTCTTCTGGAGTCATGACTGGTCAATTCCCTACCTAGAACTTGCTTCTGTAGGTCTTGTATTGATTTGATTCCCTTAAATATCTTTTAAAAAATTTAAAAAGCATAGTTTTGTTATTTACAACTGAGCCCTGACTGGCTCACTGGAGTGAGTGCATCATTTAAGGTTCTGTTTTGCTGAATCCTTTGGTAACCTCTTTGGACTCTAACTTCCAACAGCCTCCTGGACACCTCTCTTTGGACCATCTGCTATTACCAAGTTGTATAAATCTGCCCTTTTGTTTTCTACTCCCAGTTCAACCTAATTACTATAGTCAAGATTTATCTTCTTAAAAACAAATTACTAATCACATATCATGTGATTTCCACTTTCTTTTTTTTATTTTATTTTATTTTTAAACTTTACATAATTGTATTAGTTTTGCCAAATATCAAAATGAATCTGCCACAGGTATACATGTGTTCCCCATCCTGAACCCTCCTCCCTCCTCCCTCCCCATACCCTCCCTCTGGGTCGTCCCAGTGCACCAGCCCCAAGCATCCAGTATCGTGCATCGAACCTGGACTGGCAACTCGTTTCATACATGATATTTTACATGTTTCAATGCCATTCTCCCAAATCTTCCCACCCTCTCCCTCTCTCACAGAGTCCATAAGACTGTTCTACTTTCATACGGTAGAGAGAGAGATCGTTTCTTCTTTCTCCTCTTGGAGTTCACCCTCAAAGCAGCAAAGATTGTGTGGAAAGAAATGAAATCTCCATCTCTAGGGATGCCAGGAGACATCGGTAACTCTGAACCACAGTTTATAGAGAGGAGCTGCTGATAGAGTGAAGATCAAATGAAGGGAGGCAAAGTACAGACAGAGTATGTTCACACTACAGATCCTCAGGAGAAAATGGTCAAACACATTCTCCAAAGTCCATGGTACAGCCAGAAGGCAAACCCAGTGAGCCCTTATTAGAACACCAGGGACTGGTATATAAATTCATGGCAGTAGTTTCCGTGGACCCAGTTTGACCTGATGGAGAAGCAGAGAAGAGAGGACTGAATGGGAAATTCACACAGACAAACCACAAACCCAAGAAGCAGTCTGCAGGTGGGGCAGGGTAGGCAAAACAGTCCACTGTGTTTTGAAGGATAGAGAGACATTTATCAGGATGTGTAAGGGCGAAGGGGCTACTCTGATAGCTCAGTTGGTAAAGAACCTGCCTGTAATGCAGGAGACCTGGATTCAATCCCTGGGTTAAGAAGACCCTCTAGAGAAGGGAATGGCAACCCACTTCAGTATTCTTGCCTTGAGAATTCCATGGAGAGAGGAGTCTGGTGGGCTACAGTCCATGGAGTTGCAAGAGTTGGTCATGGCTGAGTGACTAACAACACAACAACACAAAGCTGATAAATCAAGTAGTAGAAGTATATTTAAAAATAGAAGAATCAACTAGAGCAACCTAAATGTCCATCAACAGATGAATGGAGAAAGAAAATGTAGTACATATATACAATGGAATATTATTCAGCCATAAAAAAGAAGTAAATAATGCCGTTTGTAGCAACATGGATGGACCTAGAGATTATCACACTAAGTGAAGTAAGACAGAGAAAGACAAACACCATATGATATCATTTATATGTGGATTCAAAAAAATGATACAAATAAACTTGTTTATGAAATAGAAACAGACTCACAGACATAGAAAACAAATTTACAGTGACTAAAGGGTAAGCAGGGTGAGGGATAAATTGGGAGTTTGGGATTAGTAGATACCAGATACATACAAATATAGGAGAAGGAAGTGGCAACCCACTCCAGTACTCTTGCCTGGTAAATCCCATGGATGGAGGAGCCTGGTAGGCTACAGTCCATGGGGTTGCAAGGAGTCGGACACAACTGAGCTACTTCACTTCACTCATTTCATACTTTATCACTGGAGAAGGAAATGGCAACCCACTTCGGTGTTCTTGCCTAGAGAATCCCATGGACAGAGGAGCCTGGCAGGACACAGCTGAAGTGACTGAGCACGCACATACAAATATATGTAAAATAGATAAAAGACCCTACTGTATAGCACAGGGAACTATAGTCAATACTTTGTTGTTGTTGTTCAGTTGCTAAATCGTGTCTGACTTTGCAGACCTACAGACTGCAGTATGCCAGGCTACCCTGTCCTTAACTATCTCCCAGAGTTTGCTCAAACTCATGTCCATTGAGTCAGTAATACCACCCAAGTATCTCATCCTCTGGTGCCCCCTTCTCCTCCTGCCCTCAACCTTTCCCAGCATCAGGGTCTTTTCCAGTGAGTCAGCTCTTCGCATTAGGTGGCCAAAATATTGAAACTTCAGCTTCAGCATCAGTCCTTCCAAAGAATATTCAGGGTTGATTTCCTTCAGGTTTGACTGATTTGAGCTCCTTGCTGTCCAAGCTACTCTCAAGAGTCTTCTCTACCACCATAGTTTGAAAGCATCTGTTCTTCACCACTCAGCCTTCTTTATGGTCCAGCTCTCACATCTGTAAATGACTGCTGGAAAAACCATAGCTTTGACTATACAGATCTTTGTCAGTAAAGTGATGTCTCTGCTTTTTAATATGCTGTCTATGTTTATCATACCTTTTAACCTATAATGAAAAATAATCCAAAAAAATCTAAAAATGTGTATAACTCAATCACTTTGCTGTGTACCTGAAGCTAACAAAACATTGTTAAGTCAACATACTTAAATGAAAATTGAGTACTAACAAAAAGAAAGAAGATATGTGAGGAAGAGAAAATATATTGTTGTCATAGTTCATATTAGAGAGTTGACAGACATCAGCTGAAGAATAGAGAATTAAGTATCACACAGAGTTATAAAGACAGCCACTTGGAACAAACAAAGCCCCCAAATTTCCAAAATATCAGCAGCAAAACATGCCCACACAGTTTAAAAATAAAGAAAATCAGGCTTTTTAATGAATGATTTAAAAAAATGATAATGACAAAGAATAATAGTATACATGATTATTTGAGGATGAACGGTGCTTTTTCTATTCTTATTGTTTTTTTCCCATGTAGCAAGATAGTTCTGCTACTCCTGAGCTCTCTCTGCCTCTTCAGATGCTCTGCCGGAGGGGAGGAAAAATGATTTATCTATTTGGTAAATTTAGAAAAAGTAAACGGGTCACATTCATCTCAGCTCTTCCTGGTTCTTCTGTGGGATAAGCTGCCCTTAGGGTATATGAATTCTAAGCTGTTCCTGCAGGCAGTGGCTCTCATCTCTGCTTAGGGCTTTAGGCCTAGCCTGGCAGTTTCGCCTATGTCTGAGAGTGTTAGTCACTCAGTCGTGTCCAACTCCTTGCTACCCCATGGACTGTAGCCCACTAGCCTTCTCTGTCCATAGGATTCTCTAGGCAAGAGTACTGGAGTGGGTTGCCATTGAGGGTATGTCTTAAACTCTGGGGTTCAGTTTTAGAAAATGTACAAATAGAACTCATGTAATCCAACCTAGTCTTAATAATAAAAACAATACTACTTGGTTTGAAAATAATAAAAACATACTACTGCTATGGGGCTTCCATCATAGCTCAGTTGGTAAAGAATCTGCCTGCAGTGCAGGAGACCCTAGTTTGATTCCTGGGTCAGAAAGATCTGCTGGAGAAGGGATAGGCTACCCACTCCAGTATTCTTGGGCTTCCCTCCTACGTCAGCTGGTAAAGAATCCACTTGTAATGTGGGAGACCTGGGTTTGATCCTTAGGTTGGGAAGATAGCCTGGAGAAGGGAAAGGCTACCCACTCCAGTATTCTGGCCTGGAGAATTCCATGGACTGTATAGTCCATGGGGTTGCAAAGAGTTGGACCCAACTGAGTGACTTGCAGTTGCACTTGGCTTGATATTCTTGTCTCTCAAATTATTCCATACACCATGTGGGAGGGGATGGCACTTATCAGACCCTCACAAAAAACCCTCACAATAATAACTTTGAAGGGCTCACCTCAACCTGTAAGTATTTGTAGAGTGCTTAGAACAGTGTTCTGGCAGATGCTTCATAATACGTGCATGCTTTCTAGTTGTGTCTGACTCTTTGCGACTCCATGGACTGTAGCCCACTAGGCTCCTCTGCCAATAGGCTTTTCCAGGCAAGAATACTGGAGTGAGTTGCCATTTCTTCCTCCAGGGGATCTTCCCAACCCAGGAATTGAACCTGCATCTCCTGCCTCTCCTGCATTGGCAGGTGGACTCTTTACCACTGAGTCACCTGTCATAAGTGCAGTTAAGTGAGTATGTGGCTGAATTTTACAACTTCAGAGGAAAACAACAGCTAGTTAACCTCTGGTGTGGCAGAAAGTAAGGATGTAGAAATGCAGAAACTGTAGACTAGTCATCCTTCCATCCGGGCACAGAGTGAAGAGACAGCTATTCTGCACAAGATGAATGACTCTGGTAACATTGAGACCAGCAAAGAGGAGAGACCTTGGGGACACTGAGGAAATTGACTTGTGATCATCTTGTTCCCTGTGGGCTTCCCAATTCCTGGTTCCAGACCCTTGTAGGGACCAGTGACATTCTGCTCCCTTGGGTTCTGTAAGTCACATGTGTGTCCTCCAAATACATCCTCCTACCTCTCCCCCTTTTCTTTTTTTTTTTTTAATATTTATTTCTATTTATTTATTAGATGTCCCAGATCTTAGTTGTGGCCTGTTGAATCTAGTTCCCCAGCCAGGGATCGAACCTGAGCCAGCTGTATTGGGAGCACAGAGTCTTCACCCCTGGACCACCAGGCATGTCCCTCTCCACTTTTTGTTTTTGCTGCTTAAGTTCATTTGGAGTGGGTTGCTTTTACCCTCAAAAGATTTGATGAACACATGAACTGCTGTGATCCAGAACTGCTGGAAGATGCTTTCTAAGTTTGCAAAATTTTTGAGAATTTTGAATCTGGGCAAATAGCCAAACTATAGGAAGAGCAAGGGCAATTTCATGGCAAGGAAACCACCGCTGGATTTTCCTCAGCTGGCTGTGGTGGGTGGGTCTGAAGTCAGGCTATCACAGGGCCCATCACTTGGAGAGACGCCATGGGCAGTCAGGAATATTAAACAAAACAAAACACTGCAAAGATCCATATGTAACAGTTAAAATCCCAAACTTCCCACCTCATGAGTCATCAGCAAAGTGTAGCACTCTGAATGCTAACCAGTTGGGTACTGCATTAACGCCACTCTGTAATTCTCTCAATTCTACTCCTCAGGTGGAGGCCAAAAACAAAATAACAGCCTGCTCTGTTCAGATTCAGGACCTCATTTGCCTGTGCCCTGCTTCCCTGAGAGCCCAGAATGACTGATCGCAGACCCTGGACTTCTGCAGGTTTAAACTAACAGGTATGACAAGTGTCTATTCTGGGCTAAAGATAACCAGGAAGTGGGCGACAGGATGGAAGGAATATTCATTATACAAGCTGGGACCAAGATGAGATTCTACACTGGGTGTTTGGTGGTGGGGTGGGGTGGTAAATAACTGCAGTTAATAATCACATCCAATCCCTGGATGAATAGAGTGTGGTTGTCACTTACCCACAAGTGTCTGGCACACAGCAGGGGTTCAACAAATATTTGTTGAATATTGAATAAAGTCTGTTGAATCTCTCTTATTTGTTCTCATATTACATGTTTCTCTTTTTGGAAGCATTTAGCACAGTAATGTTTTCATTTACTTGAGTGTTCATTCGATCACTGTTCATCTTCCCAACTAGAGAAGCCACGGTGAAAAGACCACATTCATATTTGCTCACTATTGTTCCCCAAGTGCAGAGCATAATGTTTGTATATTCTGTATGCTTAATAAATATTTGGTGGATAAACAAGCAGTGTCTTTATGAAGTATATGCTTGGCAAATATTGGACTCAGAAGCCTGACTGTTTCATTTGAATGGAGGTCAATGACCTTGCCTATGGCCATTTGAATGATCTCTTGATGAGGCCATGAGTTTTCCTTCTTCTCTCCTGCTCAGATGGTCAGAGACTGGCACGTTAGTATTTGGCCTCTTTTTTCTCTTCTCCTGGAATGAAAGAGTCAAGCTTTATCAAATCAAGATCTGTCAACACTAAAGGTAGCGATCCCAGCTGTCTGCCGCTTCAACAAGAGAAGACCTATTATGCAGAAGCAAAGGGGAACATTTTACAGTGAAAATAATGCACAAATCTTCTCCAGGTAATGCCTTCTGGAGTGTTCTCTTCCCTCTGGGGGCCTTTCCCTTTGCTGTCACTCTTGTATGGTCAACTAGGTCTTCTCTAGGGCTTCTGCTGTGAAGCTGGAGAAGGGAATGAAAGGCTGGGGTCCTGTTGCTCAGGAAATCTACAGCATCCAGCTCAAGCACTAGGGCCTGTCTCTCCTGAGGTTCTGTTGACATTTTTGCTGCAACAGGATGGGGTTCTCTGTCTTCTTCACCTTTTTTGTCCCTCTCATTCATCACTACTAAATTGCATCAAATGACACATTGAATTTATGCTCTGAAAGGTGATCAACATCAACATGCAAGGCTTTGTATCTTGTTGATTCTTGCTCTGCATCTTGGTGGGGCTTGATAATGCAGATCCAGGGTGTGCAGATGAGATGTCTGGCCTGAATGCAAAGGACCACATCAGAATGAAATAGGGATACCTGAAGAAAGTGGTAGAAAAGCAAGGAGGGAAATGGAGAGATCATGGACTTTCTGCTGTTCATGGAGCTATGAATTGGTGCTGATTGGAAGACAGCTTGTATTCACCAGAATGCCTTCATTGGCAGATGGCAAAACCTAATTCAAAAAAATTAAGGAAAGAAAAAAAGATTATTTTATTGAGCCAGATTACCAGAAAGTCCCAGTGGCAAAGAAAGAATTTAGACGTGACAGGATGCAGACATTTGGAAAATATCACCAGGAATCAGTCATTTTATCTTGGCTCTGTTTTCTTTTCAAAAGTTTCATTCTCAAGCATGCTTTCTCCATGGGGTGGACAACCTGGCTGCTGGTGGTTTGAGGCTGACATCATAGAATTGCCAGATTTACAAATAAAAATATAGAAGGCTCAGTTAGACTTGAATCTCAGACAGCTAGTACATATTTTAGTATAAGTATTTCCCATGCAATATTTGAGATACGCGTCCATGTATACGCTGTCACTTCAGTGTTATCCAACTCTTTGTGACCCTGTGGACTATAGCCCACCAGGCTCCTCTGTCCATGGGGCTCTCTAAAGAAGAATATTCGACTGGGTTGCCATGCCCTTTTCCAGGGGATCTTCCCAGCCCAGGGATTGAACCTGCATCTCTTATGTCTTCTGCATTGGCAGGCAGCTACTTTACCACTAGCGCCACCTGGGAAGCCCATTTGGTTTACACTTATATTAAAACATGTATTAGTTATTCAGTTCTTTATCTGGCAACCCCACAGTATCATTCATCATCTGCACAGCCAGTAACTTCGAAGAAAGATCATGGTTTCCCCCTTTTACACAGTCTTATCTCCTTAAAATGGTTCTGATTGGCCAGCCCAGGTCATATACTCATCCCTGTGGTTGCAGAGGTTTGCTCAGGTGATTAAAGATCCCAGTGGAGAGAGGGATTTCAGTCATCAATATGTGATAAACATCACTTTGTGCCAGGCCCCGTTCTAGGTGCTGGAGATTTAGCTGTGAAGAAGATAGAGAGACACCCTGGCTGGAAGGATTCTCAATTTTCTAGTTGACTGTAGGAGTAGGCAACAATGAATATGCTTATCAGTCAATAGGATAGTATCATGTACTGATAAGTGCTATGAAGGTGATAAAACAAGATACTGTGGTGCAGTCATCAAGACAGTGTGGTACTGGCACAAAGACAGAAATATAGATCAATGGAACAAAATAGAAGCCCAGAGATAAATCCACACACATATGGACACCTTATCTTTGACAAAGGAGGCAAGAATATACAATGGATTAAAGAAAATCTCTATAACAAGTGGTGCTGGGAAAACTGGTCAACCACTTGTAAAAGAATGAAACTAGAACACTTTCTAACACCACACACAAAAATAAACTCAAAATGGATTAAAGATCTCAATGTAAGACCAGAAACTATAAAACTCCTAGAGGAGAACATAGGCAAAACACTCTCTGACATACATCACAGCAGGATCCTCTATGACCCACCTCCCAGAATATTGGAAATAAAAGCAAAAATAAACAAATGGGACCTAATTAAACTTAAAAGCTTCTGCACAACAAAGGAAACTATAAGCAAGGTGAAAAGACAGCCTTCAGAATGGGAGAAAATAATAGCAAATGAAGCAACTGACAAACAACTAATCTCAAAAATATACAAGCAACTCCTACAGCTCAATTCCAGAAAAATAAATGACCCAATCAAAAAATGGGCCAAAGAACTAAATAGACATTTCTCCAAAGAAGACATAAAGATGGCTAACAAACACATGAAAAGATGCTCAACATCACTCATTATCAGAGAAATGCAAATCAAAACCACTACGAGGTACCATTTCACACCAGTCAGAATGGCTGCTATCCAAAAGTCTACAAGTAATAAATGCTGGAGAGGATGTGGAGAAAAGGGAACCCTCTTACACTGTTGGTGGGAATGCAAACTAGTACAGCCACTATGGAGAACAGTGTGGAGATTCCTTAAAAAACTGGAAATAGAACTGCCTTATGATCCAGCAATCCCACTGCTGGGCATACACACTGAGGAAACCAGAAGGGAAAGAGACACGTGTACCCCAATGTTCATCACAGCACTGTTTATAATAGCCAGGACATGGAAGCAACCTAGATGTCCATCAGCAGATGAATGGATAAGAAAGCTATGGTACATATACACAATGGAATATTACTCAGCCATTGAAAAGAATACATTTGAATCAGTTCTAATGAGGTGGATGAAGCTGGAGCCTATTATACAGAGTGAAGTAAGCCAGAAAGAAAAACACCAATACAGTATACTAACGCATATATATGGAATTTAGAAAGATGGTAACAATAACCCTGTGTACGAGACAGCAAAAGAGACACTGATGTATAGAACAGTCTTTTGGACTCTGTGGGAGAGGGAGAGGGTGAGATGATTTGGGAGAATGGCATTGAAATATGTATAATATTATATATGAAACGAGTCACCAGTCCAGGTTCGATGCACGATACTGGATGCTTGGGGCTGGTGCACTGGGATGACCCAGAGGGATGGTATGGGGAGGAAGGAGGGAGGAGGATTCAGGATGGGGAACATGCGTATGCCTGTGGTGGATTCATTTCAATATATGGCAGAACCAATACAATATTGTAAAGTTTAAAAAAAATAAAATAAAACTAGTGAAAAAAAAAAAAGATACTGTGGTGGAAGTCTCTGGGGCTGTTGTGGGTTGATATGTGTCTCCCACAAACAGATATATTGAAGTCCTAATCCCCAGTACTTATGAATGTGATGTTATTTGGAAATAGGATATTTGCAGATGTACTCAAATTGAGCTGAGTTCATGTGTGTCAAGGTGGTCCCTAGTCCAGTGAGTGGTGTCCTTCTGAAAACATGGACGCAGACACAGAGAGGACAATGCCATGGGATGATGGAGACAGAGCCTGGAGTGAAGCATTGACAAGCCAAGGAATGCCAACGGTTGCTGGTAACCACCAGAAACCAAGAGAGAGGTATGGAGCAGGTTCTCCCCTAGAGAGACAGGGTCCTGCTGACACTTTGATTTCAGACCTTTGGGCTCCAGAGCCATGAGAGAATAGATTCCTGTTGTTTTCAGCTATCCAGCTGTGGCCATTGATTTTGGCAGCCTCAGGAAACAAATTCAGGGATAGAGGATAGGCTGAGTGGTCAGAGAAGAGATTTCTGGAGGAAGCAGCATTTGAGACTAAGAGGATGAGGAGTGGGCAGCTGTGGGAACCTCTGGGGCAGAATACTTAAAGGAGAACAAACAGAAAGGGCAGAGTCCTGGGATCAGACATGGTGGCATTTGGGGTTGTGTGCTTCCCTGGTGGCTCAGTGATAAAGAATCTGCCTGCCAATTCAGGAAACTCAGGTTTGATCCCTGGGTCAGGAAGATCCCCTGGAGAAGAAATGGCAAGCCATTCCAGTATTCTTGCCTGGAGAATCCCATGGACAAAGGAGCCTGGTGTGCTAGTGGCTAGTGTTGGACACGACTTAGCAATTAAACAACAACAATGGCTGGAGCACAGAGGAAAAGGAATTGAGAATTGGAGGGGTGCACTCAGAAGACCAGGCAGCTCCCTGAGGGCAGGGAGGCTGGAGGCAGCAAAAGCTGGTTTTGCATTCTAGCTCTACCACTTCCTCATTGTGTGATCTTGTTTCTTTACTTCTTAGAATATGCATTTGAGTTTCCAAATATAAAATGTCCACAGAAATGCTTTGGTATCCAAGAGCTAGTTCCCAAGCCTTCTTTGTTATTCTTATGACCTTGGATGTTCTAAGAAGGACATGGCAATCCACACCAGTATTCTTGACTGGAGAATCCCATGGACAGAGGAGCCTGGCGGGCTACAGTCCATGGAGTCACGAAGAATCAGACATGACTGAGCCACTTTCACTTCACTGGATGTCCTGTGAAATTTTATTCCCATTCTAAACCCACATGGACTTGCGTTGTCTTTTGGAATCATTTTCAATCTGTCTTGGCTATACTTCTGGAAATGCTTTTGCCTTATAGACTGGTATTCTGCCCAGGTTCTTTTGGCTTCTGACCACATCCTTGTCCATTCCTAGATTTGCTTTTACTGCCTGCTTCTGAGTGCTGATAGCGCATGGCCCAGGCCTGGCTCCTCAAATGAGCCAGGGCTGTGCAATAATCATTTAGAGCTGCAAGTTAGCCTTGAGCAGGGGACAGATGAGCACTGAAGCATCCATTGTTTCTCTTAGGACTAAATAGCCTACAATTGCACAAAGGCTAAAATTAGAGATCAGCATATAAGTGAGAAATATCTCCGACCTGCATCCATGAGGTTAATCCCATGACCTTGTCCTTATCAACATCACATTGCATCAGCTGGCCCAGATTCATGGAGGAAACTCTTCTCTGATATTGAATAAGAATGATTTTTTTCTTAAGCCAATGATTCTCACATTTGAGCAAACAGCAGAGTTATCTGGAGGGCTTGTTGTAGCACACATTCCTGTTGTTCACTCTCAGAATCTGTGATTCAGTAGGTGATGGTTGGTACCTGAGAATGTGCATCTCTAACAAGTTCCCAGGTGGTGCTGAAGCTGTAGGTCTGGGGACCACACTTCCCACTGCCCTGAACTGACACAGAAAGAAGTTGAAGACCAAGAAAACTATCAAATTGATGGGGAGTAAGAGTGAAAACTTCTGGGAGGATGAGGCTCAATCAGAAAGCATGAAATTAATATATGCAAGTCCTTGAGAATGTTCTACTTTGGAAGACAGAATGGAGAGAAGAACTAAGAAGGGCTTTGTGGAGGAGATAGTATTTGGATTGAAGATGTGTAGGTGGAAGAAGATAAGGAAAGACATTTCAAGTGCTGGGCTCAGAGTGGGTAAAGGCATGGAGGCAGAGATGTGTGAGGGAACCACTGGAGGGTCCTTCAGTTTGGCTGGAAGAGTGGGTTTCACACATTTTGACCTCAAGTGCCAATAAGACACTCTTACACTGTGCGCTCAAGGTGACACATTTCTGTTATTCTTGTGTATATATATATTTACATTCATCTGCAACAGACCTTCATAAAACAGTTACCCTTATGGAAGCAGTGCACCTGGATTTTCTCTTCTATTCCATATAGTTCTATAGCATAGGAGGCCATACTGCATGGTGGTTAGGGATATGGCCTCTGCCCTCAGGCTGCCCGGGGTCAAGTTTGTCTTAACCACCTTAGGCAACTTATTTAAACTCATGGGGTCCTAGTGTCCTCATCTGTGAGTCTAATGTAAAGGATTTAGCACAGAGCCTGCTTTAAGGAAAAAGTGAAAGTGTTAGTCGCTCTGTTGTGTCCAACTCTATGACCCCATGGACTGTAGCCTGCCAGGTTGCTCTGTCCATGGGATTTCTCAGGCAAGAATACTGGAGTGGGTAGCCATTCCCTTTTCCAGGGGATGAAGCCAAATATTAATGCATATTTGCCATTTTGCTGTACACCTCATTAAAAATACTAATCACAATACACTTAATTGATTTTTAGGACCTCCTTTTTTTAAATGTTGATACCCCCCCTTTCTTAAAATATTTATTTACTTGGCTATGCTGGCCTTAGTTGTGACATGTGGGATCTAGTTCCCTGACCAAGGATTGAACCCAGGCCCCCTGCATTGGGAGTTCAAAGGGTTAGCCACTGGGCCACCAGGGACATCCTGTAGAGCCTTCTTAATAAGCCATTGCCAGCACCTTGAAGAACCTGGTATAAAAGTGTCAGTGAGGGTAAGGCAGAAGGGTAGACATGGTGGTTTGGATCCATAGCAGGGACTCTGGATTTTGGTCCCTGAACAACCAGGAGCCACTAAAGGTTTGTTTGAACACAGTAATACGATTAAAACTGTTTTGAAGACCATGAAGCTGGCTGTAGCAGAAAAGTTATGTAGGAGTGAAGACAGATGGGAGTGGAATGAAGATAGATGTGGTCCAGGCACGAGGCATATGGAACCTGTTGATTAAAAAAAATACACACAACCTACAAGTTTAGAGTTAGGTTTTATTCAGTGTGAATATTAGGACTCAAGCCTGGGATATAACATCTCAGGTGACCCTGAGAAAGCAGACTCTGAGAAGGCAGAGAAGGAGCCAGTGAAAGAACTAGGCTATATACAAGTTTGCAACAAGGGGCAGATAATCCAAATACTAAAAGATTACTGTTTGTTAAGAGAAAACTGAATCTCTCACATGAAGAGATTTAGCGATCTTCTATGTATAGGAAGATGCAAGTGTCTGGGCTTGCTGAAATAATTTCTTTCATATGCATCTAGCTATCTGGGCCAATCTTGCTTTCTTTATTTTTTCACATACTAATTCCTTGTTTACTGTAAGAATGGTGAATGTGGCAGGTCACCACCTATCACATTCGCCCAGCTCCTCAGCCCTTACTGGGGAGGAAGTTCAGTTCAGTTCAGTCACTCAGTCATGTCCGACTCTTTACGGCTCCATGGATTGCAGCACCCCGGGCTTCCCTGTCCATCACCAACTCCAGACCTTGCTCAAACTCATGTCCATCGAGTCGGTGATGCCATCCAACCATCTTATCCTCTATCATCCCCTTTTCCTCCTGCCTTCAATCTTTCCCAGCATCAGGGTCTTTTAGGTCTTTTCTAGTGAGTCCATTCTTCACCTCAGGTGGCCAAAGTCCTGGAGTTTCAGCTTCACCATCAGTCCTTCTAATGAATATTCAGGACTGATTTCCTTTAGGATGGACTGGTTGGATCTCCTTGCAGTCCAAGAGACTCTCAAGAATCTTCTCCAACACCACAGTTCAAAAGCATCAGTTTTTCTGCACTCAGCTTTCTATAGTCCAACTCTCACATCCATACATGACAACTGGAAAACCATAGCTTTGACTAGACAGACCTTTGTTAGGAAAGTAATGTCTTTGCTTTATAATATGCTTTGTAAGTTGGTCATAACTTTTCTTCCAAGGAGCAATCATCTTTTAATTTCATTGCTGCAGTCACCATCTGCAGTGATTTTGGAGCCCCCCAAAATAAAGTTTGTCACTGTTTCTATTGTTTCCCCATCTATTTGCCATGAAGTGAGAGGACCAGATGCCATGATCTTCATTTTCTGAATGTTGAGTTTTAAGCCAACTTTTTCACTCTCCTTTTTCACTTTCATCAAGAGGCTCTTTAGTTCTTCTCTGCCTTCTGCCATAAGTGTGATGTCATCTGCATATCTGAGGTCATTGATATTTCACCCCAAAATCTTGATTCCAGCTTGTGCTTCATCCAGTCCGGTATTTCTCATGATATACTCTGCATATAAGTTAAATAACAGGGTGACAATATACAGCCTTGACGTACTCCTTTCCCGATTTGGAACCAGTCTGTTGTTCCATGTCCAGTTGTAACTGCTGCTTCATGACCTGCATACAGATTTCTCAGGAAGCAGGTCAGGTGGTCTGGTAGTCCCATCTCTTTCAGAATTTTCCACAGTTTATTGTGATCCACACTGTCAAAGGCTCTGGCATAGTCAATAAAACAGAAATAGATGTTTATCTGGAACTCTCTCGTTTTTTCGATGATCCAACATGTTGGCAAATTGATTTCTGGTTCCTCTGCCTTTTCTAAATCCACCTTGAACATCTGGAGGTTCATGGTTCACATACTGTTGAAGCCTGGCTTGAAGAATTTTGAGCATTACTTTGCTAGCATGTAAGATGAGTACAATTGTGTATTAGTTTGAGCATTCTTTGGCATTGCCTTTATTTGGGATTGGAATAAAAACTGACCTTTTCCAGTCCTATGGCCACTGCTGAGTTTTCCAAATTTGCTGGTATATTGAGCACAGCACTTTCAAGGCATCATCTTTTAGGATCTGAAATAGCTCAAGCGTAATTGCATCACCTCCACTAGCTTTGTTCATAGTGATGCTTCCTAAGGCCCACTTGACTTCACATTCCAGGATGTTGATGTCTGGCTCTAGGTGAGTAATTGTGACACCATTGTGATTATCTGGGTCGTGAAGATCTTTTTTGTATAGTGCTTCTGTGTATTCTTGCCACCTCTTCTTGATATCTTCTGCTTCTGTTATGTCCATACCATTTCTCTCCTTTATTGAACCCATCTTTGCATGAAATGTTCCCTTGGTGTCTCTAGTTTTCTTGAAGAAATCTCTAGTCTTTCCCATTCTATTGTTTTCCTCTGTTTCTTTGAACTGATCACTGAGGAAGACTTTCTTATCTCTCCTTGCTATTCTTTGGAACTCTGTATTCAAATGGGCATATCCTTCCTTTTCTCCTTTGCCTTTCACTTCTCTACTTTTTACAGCTGTTTGTAAGGCCTCCTCAGACAACCATTTTGCATTTCTTTTTCTTGGGGATAGTCTTGATCCCTGCCTCCTGTACAATGTCATGAACCTCTGTCCATAGTTCTTCAGACAGTCTATCAGATCTAATCCCTTGAATCTATTTGTCACTTCCACTGTATAATCATAAGGGATTTGACTTAGTTCATACCTGAATGGTCTAGTGGTTTTCCCTACTTTCTTTGATTTAAGTCTGAATCTGGCAATGAGGAGTTCATGATCTGAGCCACAGTCAGCTCCTGGTCTTGTTTTTGCTGACTGTATGGAGCTTCTCCACCTTTGGCTGCAAAGAATATAATCAGTCTGATTTCGGTGTTGACCATCTGGTGATGTCCATGTGTAGAGTCTTCTCTTGTGTTGTTGGAAGAGGGTGTTTGCTATGACCAGTGCCTTCTCTTGGCAAAACTCTATTAGCCTTTGCCCTGCTTCATTCTTTTATCCAAGGCCAAATTTGCCTGTTACTCCAGGTATTTCTTGACTTCCTACTTTTGCATTCTAGCCCCCTATAATGAAAATGACATCTTTTTTTGTGTGTTAGTTCTAGAAGGTCTTGTAGGTCTTCATAGAAGTGTTCAACTTCAACTTCTTCAGAATTACTGGTCGGGGCATAGACTTGGATTATTGTGATATTGAATGGTTTGCCTTGGAAACGAACAGAGATCATTCTGTCATTTTTGAGATTGTATCCAAGTACTGCATTTTGGACTCTTTTGTTGACTATGATGGTTACTCCATTTCTTATAAGGGATTCTTGTCCACAGTAGTAGATATAATGGTCATCTGAGTTAAATTCACTGATTCCAGTCCATTTTAGTTTGCTGATTCCTGAAGTGTTGATGTTCAGTCTTGTCATCTCCTGTTTGACCACTCCCAATTTGCCTTGATTCACAGACCTAACATTTCAGGTTCCTATGAATTATTGCTCTTTACAGCATCAGGCTTTACTTCCATCACCAGTCACATCCACAACTGGGTGTTGTTCTTGCTTTGGCTCTGTCTCTTCATTCTTTCTGGAGTTATTTCTCCAGTGATCTCCAGTAGTATATTGGGCACCTACCGACCTGGGGAGTTCATCTCTTAGTGTCTTATCTTTTTGCCTTTTCATACTGTTCTTGGGGTTCTCAAGGCAAGAATACTGAAGTGGTTGCCATTCTCTTCTCCAATGGGGAGTATGTAGCTGGGAAGGAAGTAGCTGGGGAAGAAGTAGCTGATGGCTTCCAAATAGCTGACTTTGTTTCACTTGGGATTGGAAGCTTGCATTTGGAAAAGGCTTGTTTACTGGTAAACATAGAGCAGAAAACATTTCATTTCATAACCCCTGTGAGGATGGAACAGTGGGAATGAGGGGAGGGAAGGAATGTCAGCTCCAGAGACCACACTGGGGGTCTTGACCATCAAAGCTCTTTAGAGTTGGCAAGCAAACCAGTGCTTTCTTGTATCTTCCCCAACATGAAGCCAGCGTTTGAAGACTTACATTCTCCTTGTCATCCCAACCAAGAACTTGAGTTAGGGGAGTGAGCTTCCTCTGAAGATGAAAACAGAATGGGAAGGAAGTCTAATGCTAGAGAGAGAGCTCTTTTAAGCACTCTCAGGGCTAATCTTGGGTCCACTTCTCAGCAGGTCTTCAGAAGCTGGCAGCAGTATTCAAATGGGATAAAATTCCTCAAAGGCCCTGCAAAATAACTGATGTATCTCTGGATGCTGAGGAATAATCCTCAGAGATTAAAGCAGCACCTGTGACCAAACCTTCACAAAAGATCTTAAGTCTGAATTCAAGTTGCTAATTAGATCCTTGTTTATAATGCTAGATTCTTTCAGAGGCTTAGTCGGGGTTAGGGAATGTGAGCAGAGGAGGAGGGTTAATACATAAGAAAGTCAGTAATTAATCTTCTCTAAGGCTTAATCACACCCTGACAATTTATATGTTGATATGAGTTTCAAGTTGGTCTTTTCAGGAGCCTGTAATGGGGTGAATGGAGTCAACCCTGAATTTAGGCAGTGGAACATAATGCATTTATTCCAGGGAGCTGTTCTGTGCTCTGTGCATTTGGCAGTGGATTGTATCAGATGTTTCTGGAAACTTTACAGAGGTAAGGCTTGGGGGATTTAGAGATTAAGGACTTTTCCAGAGTTGCCTGGCTGGCCAGTGGATACAAATATCTTCATCTTCCTGGCTGGCAAGTAAGATGCTCATATTACAAACTTCTCTCTGAGAGGAACATGGATCTAAATATAGAAGAACATGGAACTAAATCGTGCAGAATTTTGAGTATGGAGTGCGTTATCCAGGTGCAGTGTTGCTTCCTGCCATGAATGTTAGGATCTGTCATCCACATTCTGTTTTCTGCCTGATGATGTCTTTCCCGTTTTATAATCCTATCGCACACATTGCAGGGCACCACACTGCATCACAGCCCTTTCTATTTCATTCCTTTCTATAACATAGCATCTCTGCCCATCCCATTGCATTCAGTTTCATTCCATTCCAGACCATTATAACCCATCTCATCCTATCCTACCTCATCCAATCCCATTCCTTCCCATCCCATCTTATTCCTCTTTCTTGCATCCGTTTCCACCCTGTACCTCCCCATTTATTCTCACCTCATTCCATTCCAGACAACGCGACTGGATTAGGAAGCATCATGATGAATGGAAAGATTATAGGGCTGATAGCCAGGAAAGAGCCTTCCAGTCTCTGTCATCCCATTTAATTATGTAAGACCTTAACAAGTTCACTTCTCTTCTCCACATTTCTCAATTCTGCCTCTGAAATGTGAGCGATTTTGGTTTAATCTGTGGTTTCAATCCTGGCAGCATTTTAGAATCACTTGAAGAATTTTAAAGAACTATAGAACCTCTGCCTTCCTCAACTTTCCCCCCAATCCCATGTATTTGAATTTAGTCAGTCCCTTGAACTGCAAGGAGATCAAACCAGTCCATCCTAAAGGAAATCAACCCTGATATTCTTTGGAAGGACTGATGCTGAAGCTGAAGCTCCAATACTTTGGCCACCTGATGCGAAGAGCCGACTCATTGGAAAAGACCCCAACGCTGGGAAAGATTGAAGGCAGGAGGAAAATGGGACGACAAAGGATGAGATGGTTGGATGGCATCACTGACTCGATGAATATGAGTTTGAGCAAGCTTCAGGAATTGGTGATGGACAGGGAAGCCTGGCATGCTGCAGTCCATGGGGTTGCAAGGAGTCGGACATGACTGAGCAACTGAACTGAACTGACTCAATGGAACTTGAGCAAAATCCAGGAAATAGTGGAGGACAGCGGAGCCTGGTGTGCTGCAGTCCCTTGGGTCACAAAGAGTCAGACATGACTAAATAAAAACAATAAATAAAACAAATAAATAAATCAAAGACAGACTGAATAAAAACAATAATCCAAGGTAGGTCAGTGATTGTTTTCAGTTTTTAATTTTTAACTTAAATTTTTTTTTCTTATAATTCGAGTCCTTTTTTTTTTTTTTTTTTTAAATCCAGACATCCTTGGTTTTTCCCTAATGTGCTTTTTCTGTTCCAAGATCCCAGCCAGGATTCCGTGTGACATTCAGTTTTCATGTCCCCTCAGATTCCTCTTGGTTGTGACAGTTGCTTACATTTTATGACCTTAACACTCTGGGGGAGAAGGCAATGGCACCCCACTCCAGTACTCTTGCCTGGAGAATGCCATGGGCGGAGAAGCCTGGTAGGGTGCAGTCCGTGGGGTTGCTAACAGTCAGACACGACTGAGCGATTTCAGTTTCACTTTTCACTTTAATGCATTGGAGAAGGAAATGACAACCCACTCCAGTACTCTTGCCTGGAGAATCCCATGGACGCAGGAACCTGGTGGGCTGCCGTCTATGGGGTCGCACAGAGTCGGACACGACTGAAGCGACTTAGCAGCAGCAGCAGCAACACTCTGAGGAGTACTTGTTGGGTAGTCTGTAGAGTGTCCTTCATTTCATGTGTAACTGAGGATTTTTCATGATTAGAGTGGAGTTGCAAGTTTTTCTTTTTCTTTTTTAAATTTTATTGGAGTATAATTGATTTACAATGTTGTATTGGTTTCAGCTGTATAGCAAAATGAATCAGTTATACATAATACATGTATCCACATTTTTGGGGGGGACTGAGATTTTTAAATAAGCCTTCCAAGATAAATCTAATCTATAGCCATGATTGAGAACCACTGGTTGAGATGACCACTAAGGTTTCATGACTATCTACTCAACAAACACTTATTATACATTAACCTCATAACTGGTATTATCCTAGAATTGGGGTAAATTCAAAACGAAATCTACAAAGATCTTGTTCACAAAATTTTTTTGTCTAGTGGACAAAGATGGAAATACTCTGTGGAAAATCACAAGTTATAAAAGTGACTCTTCTAAGATGTACAATTAAGAGGATGTAAGATGTGCAATTTTCAGGTCTATAGTCTTGTTCTAAGTGTCTTTGAGCCAGTCATTTAATCTCTGGGCTTTTCTCACCTTCAAAATGGAAAAGGGACTTGTTCTTCCCAGGAGACCTTGGGTTAGCTAGGATGATAAGCAAAGGGCCCCCACACCGATGTGGAGGACTTGAAGTTTAATCCATGACTGGGTGGTATTGACAGTCTTTCAAAACACCATAAAGAAGTCACACAAGTTATTTAAGACATCTCTCTGCTGTTTCCTCAGATGCTGTCCTAGTCTGGGCACTTAATCTCATGTACCTTACTGGCATCTTGCTGTGGGCAGGGTTTCTGTGGTTGATCCATTTCATCTGCGCTGAAGATAGATGCTTTTGGCTCTGCTGGACCATCTTATTATAGCTAACATGAGAGACTTGTTGTCCAGCTCATGGATAAGCTCCATTATTTCAAGGTAATAAGAACAACTTATTACACTCCTCAACTACTTGTCCAGATGGACCAGTTGAAATAAATGCTTTTAACACTCATACTCAAGACTGAAGTGTATTTATTAGAGGAGTCACAAATAGCTAATTTCCCCTCATCTCCAATTCTTGGATCCAAGGCATGATATTCACATGCATTAGGATGTCTCTCCAGGTATGATTGCAGCTCTCATGTGACTGTAGTGAGTTTTCTCCAGACAGTGACTTGTGTAGAAAAAATAACAGAGTCAAGTCAGGTACACCTCATTTTGGAAACAAGTAATGTACACCTCATGAGTCCCATCCGTGACCATATTCAACCACCTGTCCTCTTCCTGCCTCTGTCGAATGCAGTGGGAACTTGCTTCTCAGGTGCCCATCTACCCCAAATCTATACACTCAGAGGTACTTCATTTATTTATTTTCTTTATTTTAAACTTCTTATTTTGAAAGAGTTTCACACTGACATAAAAATTGCAGGAAGAGTAAAAAGAAATGTTTTATAACCTCTACTCAGATTGCCCAACTGTCAGCAGGCTTTATTATTTTATACCTATGCCTATATCTCTATGTCTACTTTTGTATACCATTGGTTTTATCTTTCTGTATGTGTGTGTGTGTGTGTGTGTGTGTGTGTGTGTGTGTGTGTGTGTGTAGGCCTCTCTCTTTCCCTCTCCATTGTTCCTTTGCTCTCTCTCTCTCTCTGAATAATTTCATTTGAGAGCTTGATGCCTTTTTACCCCCAAATACTTCAGTGTGTGTTTTGTTAAAAACAAAATCATTCTTTGATACAACCAGAATACAATGAGGTTGTAAATGAGAAAGTGGTTTGTAAACTGTAATGAATAGAAAGATCTGAGGGGCATTTTAGGTGGTGACCAGGAGGGAGCCACCACCAAGTATTGCCTGGAGCTTTGCATCTCAGGGGAAAATTCCATTTCATTTTCCTTTTCCAGGTTCATCGCTCACCTTTCCCTTGTCTGTGATCCTGGAAGCTCTAGTTCTTCCAGGAAGAGTTCTCAGAATTTTGCCTTTGCTTCATCTCCTCCAACCCTGGGAGCTTGGCTGAATCAGCAAAATTTTCAACCTTGCTACTTGCACTCATGTCTGGGTTGTTAATATATATACCTGCCCTCTGTGCTTCTGGCCTCTGAGAGCCAGAGGGCATGAAAATATCAGCTTCTGTTCATGCAGAGAATTTCCTATTAACTCCAATGGTTCATTTTTTTAAAAATTCATTTCACAGAAACCTGATGAGATTTTTAGCTTTTCCAGCTTATCAACCTGATTCAAATATTTTAGTGGTTATTTTAGCTTTTCTCACCCTGTATATCCAGGATTGTTAAAAAAAATAAAATTTCCCTTGATTAAGAAGAAATCATTCTCATGGCAGAAAATTGGAAAGATCAGAAAAATATAAAGAGGAAAAAGAATTCCTTACATTTTAATTCCCTGAAGCATTTATTCTCAACCTTTGGGATATATGATTCCAGTTTGTCTGTTTTTCTTTTTTTCTTTTTCTACATTTCTAATAAACTATTCAGTATTTATAATTTTGAATGTTTTTTCCCCCCACAATTAGCTAATTATGCCTCGCCTTCAAAATCCCATTCAGTTCTCTGCCCATCATTGAAATTAACTGCTGATCCCAAGACTATGGAAGATAAACACCAACCTTACCCCCACATCAAATGGAGCAGGGACTTGCTTGCTATGTCGGTTGATTTGTAAATGACACAACAGAAGGCAGAATTCCAGGGAGTAGGCACTTAGAGATGAGATGTATTCTAAATAAGAGTCCCTGCAACTTTATTTACTAGTTTTGTGATGCTGGGGGAAAGTTTTCTCAAGGTACTGAGTCTCAGTTTATTTTATTATGAAATAGGGATAATGCTACCTATCTCTCAAAGTGGTTGTGGGGATGAACAGACACAAGGCATGTAGCTCTCTTAGCACATAGTATGCTGTTAGTGGTAGTTCAATAACCTTCCTTATCTGTTGAAGAAATCTGATTTTTTTCCTACCAGGGATCCATACCCTTTCTCCTTATGACTGTCCTGATACTCCTCTGGGAAAGCTCTCCTAGCTTAGTCTATGTGGTTCAGGTAGAGCTGACTTCACCCCTTGCCCCAGGGAAGGGTACGTAGCCCTTGTGAGCTTGGCTATTCACAGCATGGCTTCTTCCCTTTCAGCACAGCAGTTGGTTCACAATGGGTATTAAGAACTGAAGGTATGTGTCCTCCAGCCCCATCTCAAATTCATATGCTGGAGCTCTAACCTCCAATGTATTGGAATTTGTAGATGGGGACTTTGAGAGGTCATTAGGGTTAGATGAGGTCATGCTAATGGGATCCCCATAATAAGATTAGTGTCCTTATAATAAGAGAAACAGAAAGTGAAGCCCTCTCTCTTTGCCATATGAGGACACAATGAGACAGTGGCCATCTGCAAGTTAGGAAGAGGGCTCTTATGAGAACATGGCCATACCAGCATCTTGACCTTGAACTCCCAGCCTCCAGAATCATGAGAAGTAAGTGACTGTTGTTTAAGCTTCCCAATCTATGGTACTTTGTTACCGCAGTCTGAGTAGACCAAATCAGGGGGCATGTGACCCAGTCTGGGCATCAATAAGATGCAATTATAGAGTTTTGTTGGGACTCCTGGAAAGAAGAACCTTTCTTTCCTCTTGCCTTGAGGCTGAGATCATGCAAACATGAAGCTTGCAAGAGCTTCTGCCATTTATCCCCGCTCCTCCAACCAGTATGGAGAAGCGGTGGCTGAAAATGAAGCCAATACAATGGAAAGATGAGTTAAAGGACAGGGAGATTGATTTCTGTTGATACTGTCTGACTAACTGAATCCAGTCTTGCTTAAAGCTAGAATACCCAACTCTGCCTTTGAATGAGCCACCAACAGCTACCCCTCCATTCTTTCAAAGCAGAGTTGAGTTCTGTCATTTGCAGTCGAAAGAGATTTGACCAAGATATGCTTCTAGTCTCTGCTTTTCAAAAAGTGAAGGTCCTGCTACTGCTTTCCTCAGATCAAGTTTACTTGTGTATCAGGAGTGGTCCATTCAGAAGACTCCTAAGGTCAGATGGTTACTATTCACACGGGGCACCTTTCAGCCTGGATCTGAACGCACAGCTTCAGCAAATGGGGGACAAACATACAGAATGCTTGATAAACCACAGTGCAAGTTAACTTCTGATGGCTAGGGATAACAAAAGTTAAAGAAGATCAATGTGGAGTGTGACATCTTATTCTTAGTTATTCCTAATTAATACTGAAGCAATCCTTTTATTTATTGAATAGCACCCCCCCCCCCTTATTTTTATTCTGTCTTGCTCAAGAAATCCAGTGACTGGTGCACATCTCTTCTGTTTCATTTTAAAAACTTATCCTTTTATAATTAGAGCAGACATGCTCAGAAAAATAATGATAATGTAACTTTGCTTGTTCTGATAAAACCCTGTGATGATATGTATATTTCTAATCAGAACCATGTTTCAGAGTCATTCAGTCCCTTCTTATATGAGGTTGACTAGTTATGTAGAAGTTACTTTTCAGTTACAGTACTATTTATATGTTATTCTTATGAACTCATATCATCTTCCAAACTTTATTTTGTATCTTAATATATAACCGATACAATTTTATCAAAAAGGATTTTAAATCTAGATATGTAGTAGTTTAGGAATAAGACTATTTGAGGGTGGCTATAATTAATAGCATAAAACCTAAGTGATGGTTAAATAACACCCACCTTTACCCCATTAAGGAGTTTGTTGTTGTTACTGGTTCAGCTGCTGAAAAATGTTGTCAAAGACTATGCATTTTTCTGTCCTTCTGCTTCACTATCCTTAGTACATTGGCTTTTCCTAATCATAATTATATAATATAATTATAACAATATATAATTATAATACAATGATAATAATTGTTATTACCTAATAAATGCAAGATGATTGCTGCTGTGCCAGATACCACATCCATATCCAAGGAGAAAGAAGGAGAGAAGGAGCAGCTTCAGCGGTCTCTTTAATCAGAAAAGCAAAACCTTTCTGAAAAGTTCCTGGCACACTTTCCTTTTTACCCCTTGGGAAGAAACAGACGGGTAGCAAGGAAAAAAAGGCTAAGAGCAATCACAATTCATCAGTTGGAGATGGGCATGATTTTGCCCGGAATAAAGTCAGGTTCTGTTAGGAAGAAGAAAGAAGGATGGCTGGTAGGTAAGCAACTAACAGTATCTGCCACAGGTCTCTATTCCTGAATAAATAAGTTCCACTTCTATTGGATAAAATGCATATGTTATATGTATTCTTTTATCTTCTTGTATATAAATATACAAATAAATATTTAGAAATTAATTAGCACACAGGTGAAGCATTTAAAGTAGTGCCTACTAATAGGTAACATATAAAGATTTGGTATCTTTTTTGTCATTTAGGTATCTATAGGTTTATATGTATATTCAGACAGTTTCTAGAAGTATTCTCTACTGCCTTCAGTAATTACCAGCATCTCTTTAACTCCTGGGATACCAATGGGCAACAGGGAGAAATAAACCATGCTGTAAGCCAGCTGTCAGAGAAGGCGATGGCACCCCACTCCAGTACGCTTGCCTAGAAAATCCCATGGACGGAGGAGCCTGGTGGGCTGCAGTCCATGGGGTCGCTAAGAGTCGGACACGACTGAGCGACTTCACTTTCACTTTTCGCTTTCATGCATTGGAGAAGGAAATGGCAACCCACTCCAGTGTTCTTGCCTGGAGAATCCCAGGGACGGGAGAGCCTGGTGGCTGCCGTCTATGGGGTCACAGAGTCGGACACGACTGAAGCGACTTAGCAACAGTAGCAGCAGCAAGCCAGCTGCTTGTCCATCATTGATTGCCAGCAATGCCCTTTGTGTGGTGATAGACTGACTCTTCAGACACAGGTGTGGGCCTTTGCGGTGGGGGGGGCAGGGGGCTCTCTACTGTGTGTACTAGGATGTAATGCCTGTCTTCTGCTCATTTCCTATATTACAACTCTCATACTTTGGCTAAGAAAGTCTCCTCACTAGTGACCAACTCTCTGCTCCCAGCTCATGGCTACATTCTGCAGTATCCACTAACCCACAGGAGGCCCTCCCTCCTTGCCACAGCTGTGAGAGTATAGTCTTCTCTGCTGCTTCTTCCTTTTAGCCCTGGCATTTCTTCCCCGCTATCTTCTCCTTCTGCTCAAACAGGCATGGAACAAAGGGAAATCAGAAATATGCTGTATACCCAACAACTCACCAAAGGTTGAAGTGTCCCCAGCCTTTACTGGGGGTGCCCTCATCATCTTCCTTTCGTGTCTTGGAAGAAGGGGCCATCTTCTCTTTCCCCTGCGAGAAGAGAGGGACAAAACCATACTGACGCCTATGAGGACTCTGCTGGTATCTGGAATCTCATCCTTCCCCTAGCGATCTGCTGATACAGAGGAGAGGTTTGCAGGTTCAGCCTCCCCTAGACACCCTGAGGGAGGGTCTTCTCAGTTCTCTTTAGCATATGGGCTACTCAACACCACCTTGCCATTTGCTAATTCTAGGTCAACAGTAAAAATTGCATTTGAGATCCTGCTACTCTTGTTACTTTAACCTAATTAGAAATTATATAAGTTGATAAAATGTGCATGTAAAAGGAAATAGAGCAGCGTGCCCATAAAAATAAAGTTAAATTAATTGGAAAAATCGGAAAAGGCAAGTCATTTAAAAAATGCTGTTCCATCAGGTGTACATGAGGCAATAGTAAGTGGTTGGAAAATAGTAGTAAAAACGGAAAATTACTCTTCAGTCTGATTGCTTCACGTGGGTCTCTATACTCTCATTCCGTTTTAAAGGATTTGAAACTAAAAATTGAAACATAAAGGTGGTTTCTACAAGAAGACTGTGCGTGTGCTTGGTTATTCAGTTGTATCCTACCCTTTGTGAGTCCATGGATTGTAGCCCACCAGTCTCCTCTGTCCATGGGACTTTTTCAGGCAAGAATGCTAGAGTGGGTTGCCACTTCCCTCTCCAGGGGATCTTCCCCACCCAGGGATCAAACCCACATCTCCTGTGACTCTTGCATTGCAGGTGGATTCTTTCCCCACTGAGCCATTGGGGAAGCCACAAGAAGATTGTTGTGTTGTTGTTCAGTCACCAAGTCATATCCTGCTCTTTGAGACCCTGTTTGCTGCAGCATGCCAGGCCTCCCTGTCCCTCACCATCTCCCGGAGTTTGCCCAAGTTCGTGTGAATTGAATCGGTGATGCCATCCAACCATCTCATCCTCTGTCGCTCCCTTCTCCTTCTACCTTAAATCTTTCCCAGCATCAGGGTCTTTCCCAGTGAAGAAGACTGGGGGTATCCAATCTGCAGGATGATGTGGAAAAAAGATATGGGCCCTCTGGAAAAAGGCAAACACATGTTCATGAATATGTTTTAGGTGGAAACAAAATTTTTAAGATGTGCATCTTTCATTGTTAAAGATTTCTCTTCTTTAACCATCTTTTCAACTAGCTGGTTTTAATTGCTCTGGATTAGGGCTTTTGCAGCAGTTCCCCAGCTGCCTGTCTCCAGGAGCCCTTGCAGGCAATCTTCTAGCCTGTGAAGAATGTCAAGCAGCTTCCTACCTTTCTCAGAAAGGCCCCTCCACTCCTTTCCCAGACCATCATCCTTCTCTAGCAATTATCAAGTTTCCAGCCTCCTTCTGCATCTCAGGATTCTTGCATGTATTTCTATTGCTGGGTGAGGGTAGATAGAAAACCGTGGAGGTGAAGGGGGGTTAGGGAAAGACTTGAGAACCATTTGCCGTGGGTCCCTTATTGACTCTTTTATCCCCTTCTTTTCCTTCAGTAGTCTGGAGTAGTTTTCTTTTTTTTTTTTTTAAATCAGATACCTTGTTCCTCAAGGGTTAATATTCTGCCAAAAGTCCTCCCTGAGGGCTATATATAAGATTCAGTTTTTCACAGTGCTTGTATGTCTTTCTTGCCCAATATAAACCTTTTTTTATTAACTTTGTATGTCAAGGCTGTATATTGTCACCCTGCTTATTTAACTTATATGCAGAGTACATCATGAGAAACGCTGGGCTAGAGGAAGCACAAGCTGGAATCAAGATTGCAGGAGAAATATCAATAACCTCAGATATGCAGATGACACCACCCTTATGGCAGAAAGTGAAGAAGAACTAAAGAGCCTCTTGATGAAAGTGAAAGAGGAGAGTGAAAAAGTTGGCTTAAAGCTCAACATTCAGAAAACTAAGATCATGGCATCTGGTCCCATCACTTCATGGGAAATAGATGGGGAAACAGTGGCTGACTTTATTTTTCTGGGCTCCAAAATCACTGCAGATGGTGAATGCAGCCATGAAATTAAAAGACACTTACTCCTTGGAAGGAAAGCTTTGACCAACCTAGATAGCATATTAAAAAGCAGAGACATTACTTTGCCAACAAAGGTCCGTCTAGTCAAGGCTGTGGTTTTTCCAGTGATCATGTATGGATGTGAGAGTTGGACTGTGAAGAAAGCTGAGCGCCAAAGAATTGATGCTTTTGAACTGTGGTGTTGGAGAAGACTCTTGAGAGTCTCTTGGACTGCAAGAAGATGCAACCAATCCATCCTAAAGGAGATCAGTCCTGGGTGTTCATTGGAAGGACTGATGTTGAAGCTGAAACTCCAATACTTTGGCCACCTCATGGGAAGAGCTGACTCATTTGAAAAGACCCTGATGCTGGGAAAGATTGAAGGTGGGAGGAGAAGGGGACAACAGAGGATTAGATGGTTGGATGGCATCACCGACTCAATGGACATGGGTTTGGGTAGACTCTGGGAGTTGGTGATGGACAGGGAGGACTGACGTGCTGCGGTTCATAGGGTCACAAAGAGTCAGACACTACTGAGCAATTGAACTGAGCTGAATTAATTTTGGATGTCAGTTCAGTTCAGTCACTCAGTCGTGTCCAACTCTTTGCGACCCCATGAATCGCAGCACGCCAGGCTTCCCTGTCCATCACCAACTCCCAGAGTTCACTTAGACTCATGTCCATCAAGTCGGTGATGCCATCCAGCCATCTCATCCTCTGTCGTCCCCTTCTCCTCCTGCCCCCAATCCCTCCCAGCATCAGAGTCTTTTCCAATGAGTCAACTCTTCGCATGAGGTGGCCAAAGTATTGGAGTTTTAGCTTTAGCATCAGTCCTTCCAAAGAACACCCAGGACTGATCTCCTTTAGAATGGACTGGTTGGATCTCCTTGCAGTCCAAGAGACTCTCAAGAGTCTTCTCCAACACCACAGTTCAAAAGCATCAATTCTTTGGCACTCAGCTTTCTTCACAGTCCAACTTTCACATCTATACATGACCACTATTTTACCCAATTATGGCTTTGAAGTAATTAGATTTTAGCTACTAATCAGAGGGAACAGGAGACAGACAGTCCTGCTATATTTCTACCTACTTACCTAGATATCTAAATGTATGTAAGTGTGTGTATTTGTCTACCAATCTTCTAGAAAACATTGTGCCTGGCACACAGTAAATGCCTGATAATGGCACACTGATTGTTAATGATCATTGATAGTGTTAGTTGAGTGATAACAAATCATCATGTTAACAATAATAACAATCATTGTAACTAATGTTGATAACAGTGTTATCAACTGGTTGACATTTATTAACGTTCACACCTGATGTGTGTGTGTGTGTGTGTGTGTGTTAGTCACTCAGCCTTGTCCAGCTCTTTGTGACCCCATGGCTTGAGGAAAGAGTGATGTTTGTGTGTGTGTTCTCAGTTGCTCAGTTATATCTGACTCTTTGCCAGGCTCCTCTGTCCATGAGATTTCTGAGGCAAGAATACTGGATTAGTTTGCCATTTCCTTCTCTACAGGATCTTCCTAACCTGGGGTCAAACCCAGGTCTCCTGCATTGTAGGCAGATTCTTTATCATTTGAGCCATCAGAGAAGCCCTCATACCTGATACTTTTGTCCAATCTGCTACTGGGATTTTGTGGGTTTTGTCTTCTGGCTGGCTTCAGTTTCTGATGTCTTATTGCCTTTTACTCTTTTCCTATCCTAGTCTCTAACTCCAGTCATTCTCTGGTCTCTGTGAATTCCTATTTATTCTGATCTTGGATCCTCTGAGAAAGCTGTATTTCTCTGTTTTTCCCTGAATCTGGATAAAAAAAATAACAAACACAACTGCCGTGTCTGCCCCATTCCTCCATTGTTCTACCCTTTAGTAAGAAGCTTTTGAGACAAACTAAAGTTTCAAAACTTCAAAAAGAGAGAGAGAGAGAGAGAGAAAAAAAAAGACAACCCATACATCTGTGTCAAATATTAATGACAGGGTCCACCTGGAGAGGCTATTGGCCATGTTTGGATGTAGCGAGGGTATTTCTGACAGTAAAAAATTGAAGGCAGCTTTGCCCTATCACTCTGGCTTCTTCTTCAAGAGCTCAGGACACCCAGCTTCTGGTTCACAGAGGCTGTAAGCATTTTCTGTCTGCTTCTTTGCTGGACCCATTTTGCCTTTTCCAAACTGCTTCCTTGGTCAGAAGGTTTGTTGCTGTGGTGCAGTTGCTAAGTTGTGTCAGACTCTTTGAGACCCCATGGACTACATACAGCATGCCAGACTCCTCTGTCCTCTACCATCTCTCTGAGTTTGCTCTAATTCATGTCCACTGAGTCAGTAATGTTATTTAACCATATGCTCTGCCACCCTTTTCTCCTTTTGCCTTCAATCTTTCCCAGCATCACGGTCTTTTCCGATGAGTTGACTCTGCATCAGGTGACCAGAGCATTGCAGCTTCAGCTTCTGCATCAGCCTTCCAATAAATATTCAAGGTTGATTTCTTTTAGGATTGACTGGTTGATTTCCTTGCAGTACAAGGGACTCTCAAGAGTCTTTCCAGCAGCACAATTCAAAAGCATCAGTTCTTCAACTCTTAGCCTTCTTTATGGTCCAACTCTTACATCCATACATGACTACTGGAAAAACTGTAGCTTTGACTCTGTGGACTTTTGTCGACAAAGTGCTGTCTCTGCTTTTGAATATACTGTCTAAGGTTTGTCAGAGCTTTCCTTCCAAGGAGCAAGTGTCTTTTAATTTTCTGGCTGCAGTCACCATCTGCAGTAATTTTGGAGCCCAAGATAATAAAATCTGTCACTGCTTCCACTTTTTCTCCTTCTATTTGCCATGAAGTAATGGGACCGGATATCATAATCTTAGTTTTTTGAATGTTGAGTGTCAAGCCAGCTTCTTCGCTTTCCTCTTTCACACTCATCAAGAGGCTCTTTAGTTGCCCCTCACTTTCTGACATTAGAGTGGTTTACAGGCTTCAAAGAGCAGAGATGGTGTGTGTTTTAAATTTTGATGGCAACACTGCAGCCAGGACCAGCCTGAACTAGGGTGTGAGTAGTGATGGGCTCTCCCAATTCCCATGAGCACTAGGTGCCAGGTGTAAACTGAACACAGATGTGCCAGGTCATAAACCCCACATTATAAGGGATAAAAAGCAGTGAGAGTAGCACTTCTATCAGATGTGGTGCACGTGATCAACGGTTCCCGTTGCTTCACTGACTCTTGCTGTGGCCTCTGCCTGCTCTGCCAGCTTTCGCTCTCAACACTCCTTACACAAATACATCCCACCTCACTTCCTTGTCCACTGCATTACCCTCCAGAAACAATGAATTGCTTGCAAGTCCTACCACAAGCCTCACTGTGTCTTCCTTTTGCTTAGAAGACCTTCTTCTTTTCTGTCATGCCTTCTTGGCCTGAAACATCTACTTACACGTCAAGTCTCAATTTAAATATTTCTCTTCCCAGAAACTCCTCTCTCTTTCCAGAAATTCCTCTCTATTCCACAAAGACTGATGAGATGCCCACCTAGGTGTCCTGCTTTGCTCAAAGGCATTTTCACCACCGAGTATTTAATTGTCTTTCCACTTACTGGTCTCTCCCTCTTAATAATTTCTAAGAAATTAATGGCCATGTTTATTATGATATCTCCACTGCAAATCGTAGGCACCCCATAAAAATTCATGGAAGGCATGATGGTGAATGAATAAGAAGCTATAGCCTATGCTAGGCTGATTCTTGTCCCTCCAAATTAGACTCAACCTGGTGGTGTGCACGCATGCTCAGTCATGTCTGACTCTTGTGACTCCATGGACTGTAACCCGCCAGGCTCCCTCTGTCCCTGGAATTTTCCAGGCAAGAATACTAGATTGGGTAGCCATTCCCTTCTCCAGGGGATCTTCCCAACCCAGAGATGGAACCAGAGTCTCCAGCTTGGCAGGAAGATTCTTTACCACTGAGCCACCTGGGAAGCCCTCATCCCAGTGGGGCCAGAGCAATCTGCTGAGGAGGAGGACTGTCCAAATCAGTGCAATGGGTGCATGCTAAGTCGCTTTAGTTGTGTCCAACTCTTTGCGACCCTATGGGCTGTAGCCCGCCAGGCTCCTCTGTCCATGGGATTCTCCAGGTAAGAATACTGGAGTGGGTTGCTGTGCCCTCCCCCAGGGGATCTTCCCCACCCAGGGATTGAACCATCATCTCATGTCTCCTGCATTGGCAGGTGGGTTCTTTAATTCTGGCTCCACCTGGGAAGCCCAGTGCAGAGGGCACAGCAAAGCTGTTCACCCAGGAGAGGCTCCATCTGTGAGGCCAGCTTACCTGCTGGAGAAAGAGATCCCAAGTCAGAGAATCAGCCTCTTAGCCAGGGACAGGTGCCTGAAGTGAGCACAGGGAGAAGAGAGTGAGAGGAGCAGACCTTATCACTACAAGGGTATTAGGCTTTGAGACAGGAAATTTTAGAGAATTAAGAAATCTAATCAGCCTGGTGCACTAAGAAGGAAGCTGCAAACTCGCGGGTGTGGAAGAAAGCAGGAGTATCCTGAGGGAGATCCTAATTAAAGCACAGCCGATTACAATTCCTCTGAAAAAGAAAAATGAAAGGACTAAGAAACATCTGCTGTGGATTCATGAAGGACTGCTCAAGGATACAGAGTGTGAGAAAAAGAAATTCTTGACAGCCCTAAAGAGCACAGGGCATGTTTGTTTGTTCCCCATCAGGCAGAGCTGGTGGGGGAAGGGGCCCAGCAATGCAAAGATTTAGAATTGTTCTAGCCAGTGGGGCAGCATAAAAGGGACAGGGGACAAGACTTCCAGGGCAGCCTAGAATGGCTGAATAACCTCTCCAGCTCTCTTCACGTTGCCTGGCAACCAGTGAGAGGTGTCTGAGCCCTGCCCCTAGTGGGAAGGGCTATGCTTGACACCTGCTTCCCCAGGTCTCCAGGTGTTGGGCATCTGGTCATCCCCAAGGTGCCTCTCAGTATCTGGCACCCAGCCTCAGTCTGCCTGTGTACAAGTCCAGAATGTGTATTTCCCTTTGCAAGGTCATATTCATGATCACCTGTTACAAAGGGAGAGCAACAGGTGGGGTCCCTTCTCTTGAGTTCAGACTGACAGGTTGTCCAGCTGTGCCCAGACCCAAGTATCCATCATGGCAGGTGAAGAGATTACAGGGGACCCACAAACGTGTTGCCCTTCTTCCTGTGCATTCAGTGATCCCTGAGGGTTTGTTCCAGGCTTTATCCTTGCTATTTATATTGTTAAAGAGAAGTTTAGACCCAGCTAGAATAAGTGCTCAGCTATCCTAGATGTGACCTAGGAATTGCTGAGCTGGAAGAGAATTCAGAAGTCATACAGCCCAATCTCCCACAAATGTTGGAAAATAAAATGTGTTAATAAAAACCTAAGTAAGACTTAACAATTTTAGATAATAGCAGTGTAAGAATTTCCAGAGGGTGGACCAGGAAATAAGTACTAGTGATCTGTAGAGAAGGAAGTGTTGACCATGGCCTGAAGGAGCACAAAAAGGCCTTTCTTTGGGGTCTACAAGGCTTGGTCTAGATCCTGAAGGCAAGATTTTCAAAGGTCAGCATAAGCCAGGAGAGCCCTATGGAAAAGTGATAAATGGAACAGAAAAATTCTAAGACTGCTGGAGAAGACAGCTTCTCAAACACGTGCTACCCAGAGACATGGAAGGAGCTTACCTCCTTGATATAAACACATCTTCAAGGGTTCCAATAATCTGATGCTGTATAGCAAACCACCCCAAATTGTAGCAGCCCAAAACAACCACTTTTTTTAATTTTATAACTTGGTTGATCAGGAATTCAGACAGGGCTCAGTTGGATGATTCTTCTGTTCCACATTGCACCTAGAACCATGGTATTCAAGCGATGGCTGGGCTGGGCTGTAGGGTCCAATATAACTTGTTGACACTGTTTCGTTGTCAGGGGTGACTAGAAGACCAGTCTCAGGTCACTGTCCTTTTTCATGTAGTCTCAGCATCTGCCATTCCAAACATTCTCTCCTGCAGAATAGTCTGACTTCTCACATAGGTACTCAGGGCTACGAGACAGTGTTTCAAGAAACCCAAGCAGAAGCAGTAAGATTTCTTATGTCAAAGTTTCAGAAACACCCCCCCCCCCATCATTTCTGTCACATTCTATTAGTTAAGTAAATCCTAAGACCGGTGCAGATTCAAGCAGAGGGGTATTAAACCCCACCTCTCAAGCTTTCATTTCCACAGTCAGTATTTACAGAGCTCCTCTCCTGTGTCAAGGCTTGGCTAACTACTACTGGGGTTATGAAAGAGAATTATTCATATACCTAACCTGGAGAAGCTTATAGTCCAGTAATAGAGGCAGATGTGCATACTCATAATGTGCATATATTATGATAGTGACTAGAAAAGGAAGGAACAAAAAGAAAAAAGAGCATAGAGAAAAGCAGCTTGCTTCAGAGGTTAGCAAATTATGCCCTATGTGCCAAATCCAGCCTGCTACCTGTTTGTATAAGTAAAATCTTATTGGAACACAGCCACACTCAATTATTTAAATAGAGCTTACTTTTGCACATCAGTGGCCAAGTTGAGTAGTTACAGCAGAAACCATATGATCTACAAAACCTAAAATATTTACTTCCCAGTCTTTAACAGAAAAAGGTTGTTGATTTCTAAGCTATTTTAATGTGTGGCTGAATGCCAGGAACCATCAGTTCAAATCTGGGGCACCATTCAGGTTCTTTTTTTGAGTGTGTTTGGACAGAAATCCTTCATTTTCTACTTCATTTTCAATATATTTTAGTTTTCTCATATTGTATATGTTTTATATTATACATACATAATTTTATTTATTCAGAATTCTCTCTGAGCAAACTTTGTGGTAGATCTTTCCTGTGAAGAACTTAGATAGTGGAAAATTCAAGTATAAAAATAACTATAATACAGGACCAAAACAACAACAACAACAACAACAACAGGCAAGCATGTGGAAAATGAACAAGGTTGAGCTTAACCACATGCCAGTCTACGTATATTATTCATTTAAATACCATAATAGTCTTATGAGATAGCTATTAATAGACCATTTTATAAATATAGAAACAAAGGTTTAGAGAAATAAAATAATTTGCCTAACTGTGATTAATCAGTAGGTTATATAATTGAAATTCAATGAAAGATTTTCCATTCAATCTATTTACTGAAGTTTTATTTGTTTTCTATTGCTATATTTTTACTTCTTGAGTTTCTTTTTATTCTTTTTCAAATCTGGTGGTAATTTTTTGTAGTTATTGTATTAGTGAATCTCTTCCTTCTTTTATCTCTTTGAATATTTTTATTTATTTATTTATTTTTGGATTTTACAAATATATTTTGGATTTTGGATTTTTGATACACTTAAATTTTTACATAATTATAGAACAAGTTCAACTTCAAAAAGTCATCCCTAAAATTGAAAATAAAGTGAAATAAAAACCTAAATGTGTTATAATGTTAGAGGCATAATCGTACAGAAAACTACTCCAAGTGACTTTAAAATACATAATTTAACTCCATATCCCTAGTGAAACTCCACCCTAAAAACAGAAAGAATGTGAAAATAACTTTAATCTGTTTTCAGTAGTTTTATTACTGGTGGTTGGGTTACTATTGCTATTATTCTAAAACTGCTGTATGTGTCAGTTCAGTTCAGTTACTCAGTCATATCCGACTCTTTGCAACCCCATGGATTGTATAGCACACCAGGCTTCCCTGTCCATCACCAAATCCTGGAACTTGCTCAAACTCACATCCATCAAGTCGGTGATGCCATCCAATCATCTCATCCTCTTGTGCCCCTTTCTCCTCCTATCTTCATAGAATCAGGGTCTTTTCAAATGAGTCAGCTCTTCACAGCAGGTGGCCAAAGTATTGGAGTTTCAGCTTCAATATCAGTCCTTCCAATGAATATTCAGGACTGACTTCCTAAAGGATTGACTGGTTGGACCTCCTTGCAGTCCAAGGGACTCTTAAGAGTCTTTTCCAACATCACAGTTCAAAAGCATCAATTCTTTGGCACTCAGCTTTCTTTATAGTCCAACTCCCACATCCATACATGACTACTGGAAAAACCATAGCTCTGACTTAAACATACTTAAGTTGGAAGCCTCATCCCCTACCTGGCCTTGGCTCCAAAATGTCAGAATGTTGAGTAGAAAGTAACATACTGAATACTAGAAAAACAGCTTAACTTCTCTAAAACTGAGTTCTGTGTTTATAAAATAGTACTGTTATTACTATTATTGTCTTTGTTGTTGTTATTATCATATACGGTTCTTGACACGTGACTCTAACACTTGTACTGACTCTCACTGACATTTATTCCTCATGTAGTTACTAATTTTTTTTTTTTTTTACTACAAGCTCATTTTTAGTTGCAACTATTTTCCTTTGTGGAGCCCATATGTCTGACTTATGGAGATATCCAGTGAAGACAACTTCCTCCAGCTCAGGTGGTCAGGAAAGTTCATTGCTCCTTCTCCAAGGAAGGAACTAAAGATAATATGGAAAAAAGGAAGGAAGGGAATAAAGATAATATGGTTTACTTTTGTTTGTTTTTAATTTCTATGTTTCGATTTCATCTCCTTTTGCTTCATCTTGTGAATTGAGATCTTTCATTTTATAGTTTTCTTACTGTTAGTCTTAAAGTTAGCTATTTCTGTTCTTTTAGTAGCTAGATGTTTTAATATGTATGTTGTTGTTGTCATTTAGTCACTCAGTTGTGTATGACTCTTTGTGACCCCATGGACTGTAGCCCTCCACTCTCCTCCGTCCATGGGGATTTCCCAGGCAAGAATACTGGAGTGGGTTACCATGCCCTCCTTCAGAGGATCTTCCTGGCCCAGGGATCAAAGCCATGTCTCCTGCATTGCCAGGTGGGTTCTTTACCACTGAGCCACCAAGGAAGCCCTTTAAAATATATATTTAACTTAAAATAATCTAAGTGAAAGTGTTAGTTGCTCAGTTATGTCTTACTCTCTTCAACCCCAGACTGTAGCCTGCCAAGCTCCTCTGTCCAAGCAGGAAAGCTGGAGTGGGTTGCCATTCCATTCTCCAGGGGATCTTTCTGACTCAGGGATTGAACCTGGGTCTCCTGCATTGCAGGCAGATTCTAAACCATTTGAGCCACCAGGGAAGCCCAATTATCTTCCTGACCAATAAAAGGACCAATTAATATTTTCCTGATGAATAAATATAAGACTTCCTTGGTGGCTCAGACAGTAAAGAATCTGCCTGAAATGCAGGAGACCTGGGTTTAATCCCTGGGTTGGGAAGATCCCCTGGAGGAGGGCATGGCAACCCATTCCAGTATTCTTGCCTGGAGAATCCCTATGAACAGAGGAGCCTGGCAGACTGCAGTCCATGGGGTCACAAAAAGTCAGACATGACTGAGCAACTAAGCATAGCATAGACCAATAAAAGGATTAGAGAATGCTTTTATATGTCTTGTTATTCAGTTGCTAAATCATGTCCAACTCGGCGACCCCATGGACTGTAGCACACCAGGCTCTTCTGTCCTCCACTATCACCTGAGGTTTGCTCAAATTCATGTCCATTGAGTTGGTTGCTATCTGTCCATCTCTTCCTCTGCCTTCCCCTTCTTCTCTTGCCTTCAATCTTTCCCAGCATCAGGGTCCTTTCCATTGTGTCAGCTCTTCACATCAGGTGGCCGAAATATTGGAGTTTCAGCTTCAGCATCAGTCCTTCCAATGAATATTCAGGGTTTATTTCCTTTAAAACTGACTGGTTTGATCTCCTTGCAGTCCAAGGGACTCTCACGAGTCTTCTCCAGCACCACAATTCAAAAGCATAAATTTTTTGGTGCTCAGTCTTCTTTATGGACCAACTCTCACACCCATACATGACTACCAGAAAAACCATAGTTTTAACCGTACAGATCTTGGTCAGCAAAGTGATGTCTTTGCTTTTTAATACTGTCAAGGTTTGTTACAGCTTTCCTTCTAAGGAGCAAGAGCCTTTTAATTTCCTAGCTGCAGTCACCGTCCACATGGATTTTGGAACACAAGAAAAGAAAATCTGTCAATGTTTCCACTTTTTCTCTTTCTATTTGCCATGAAGTGATGGGACTAGATACCATGATCTTAGTTTTTGAATGTTGTGTTTCAAGTCAGCTTTTCATTCTCATCTTTCACCTCATCAAGAGGCTCTTTAGTTGCTGTTCACTTCTTACCCTCCAGTAATAAAAATTGATGCATTTTTTTAAGTTCCTTTTTGGCTTGACAAACAAGACTTCATTTTATTGCTGTGTACATTTCTAAATTATTTAGGTTCACCCACATTTACTTTTCCCACATTTACTTTCTTCCCTTACCATTCCTCCTTGTATGTAACTCCTTTTTTGAGGCTCACTTTTTTTCCTTTTTAAATACATACTTTATGAAAGTTTCTTAGTAGTAAATATTATTTTTTGTGTGTGCCTGAAAATGTCTTTATTTCTATTAAAAGATGGTTTCTCTGACTATATATATTCTAGATTGACAATGATTTTCTTTCACTACTTTTGATATTATTCAATCATCTTCTGGCTTTCATTTTTGTGAATGAGAAATCATGTTTTAGTCTGTAACCCTTTTGACAGTAACATGCATTTTTGTCTTCTGGGACTTATTAGATTTCCTAAAACTATAGAATTATGCCTTTCAGTGATTCTTAAAATTTTTCAGTAGCAATCTAAATATGACCTTTGTCTCTCTAGTCTTTCTCCTGTCTCCTGTGGACACCAACTGTTGGGTTAGATCTTTTGCTGTATCTTCTATGATTCCTTTTCATATTTCCTGTCTTTTTGTCTTTCTTGATTGCAATATTGGTGATTAATTAAACCTATATTCCAGTTCACCAAGACTCTTCATCTCTACCTAATCTACTATGTAATCTATTCATAGTGTCTAATTAGTATTATTTATTCAGTTATTAAAGTTCCCATTTTGAAATTCTTTTTCAAAATTTCCCCATCAATTTTGATAGTTATTTTTTTAGGAGGGGAAGAGATGATCTTTTGTCATACTTTTACTACCCTATTTTATTTCTTTAAATATGTTATGAGGTATCAGTCCCTGTTCCTCAATGGATATTAGAACCCTAGTCATAGCTCCTAAATTCCACATTTTATTCCAGTACCAATTTGGATATTTACTTCTACCCCTGCTGACTTCTTTGCTTTAAACTCTTTCTTTGTGGCATCTGAGAATCATCTCTAAAAGTGCAACATACTTTTAATTTTTGTTGTCCTTACTTTTGTCCAAGAATTCCATATGAGAAGCAATGAAGCATAGTATTTATGATCTCAGTCTCTCGCATGTGACTGCTGGGGCTGATGAGGCCCCACCACTCTGCTATGCAAACTTGGACAAGATATTTAAACCCTCTGTGCCTTAGACCTCCTCATAGACATAACAACTGTGCTTAAGAGTTTCTATAGGGAGTCAATGAGCCCATCTATATAAACTACTCAGAACAGTCCCTGGCAAATGATCTCCGTTAAGTGTTAGCTAGTATCCATAGGTAATATTTAGACTAGGAGAGAACCTTCCTGCTTCAGCTCAGGTTTTCCTAAACAGATCTAACTCCTTCCAAAGTCCATGTTCTTTCCATTACACCATGAAGTCTACCCCGGGATAGAAAAGGTGCTGCATAAGCCTGGCGAGATAAGAGAAACCTGCTCCCTAAGTGTGGGATATACAGTAGAAGCTTAGCTGTTAAATTATTAAGTAAAATGACACTTCATCTAATTAAGGAAATAAAAGCTAAAGCATGGGGCTGGGTAGATTTGGATGTCTTTTTGTAATGTACCCCTTACTTGAGTAATAAAAGTCTGTCACCACATTTGTGGCAGGATGGATCTATGGGTAGGTGTTAATTGGCCCATAAATTTAGGTTACAGGGAGGGCAGAACCTCAGCAGCTCAGCACATGTGTCCTTGTGTCCTTGGCAAAGACTTATACAGTGTCTCACACATCATAACAACTCACCAAGTACGTGCCAATCAAATTAAACACCATTTGAACATTGTCCTCTTTTCTGGGCACCAGGTGGATTTTTTTTTTTTTTTTTTCTATACTCAGATTCTTGCGATTAACTGGAAGGGCATAGACACAGTTAGACAAATTGTCTTGTGACATTCACCTGGAGGTGGAAAAGAACTCTGTTACTAAGTTGCCTCAATACTTAGCACACAGGAAATCTAAGCTAAGAAGTGGTAAACAACAAGCTATCTCTTGTCGAATGACACCAGGGAGGCATGGGGTAATGCTGTATTTTAGATTTTTAATTAATTACTCAGAAGAGGGATTGGGGAGTGCTCTAGGGACTTGCAGGTGTATTCTACCAGGAGGGAAGGCAAATGCCACAGAGAGGAACAGAACAAAAAGGGCTGGAGCTGTGCGTGGGACTTAACAGCAAGCCAGGGAGGGGAGGGAAGCAGCTGCCTTCTACCACCTGTGGTCAACACAGAACCCTTAATGGCTGAGCTACTCAGTAAAGTGGAGCCTTGTTTCTTTAAGATGTCTGGCTTACTGGTAGGTCCCAGCTCTTCTAACAGACCTCCACCCTGTTTCCATGGAACCTGCCTGCATCACTTAAAGCAGCAGAATCCAGTGTTTAAGGGTGAGTTCTCTGGAGTCAGGCAGACAGTCAAATTCCAGGAGAATTCCAGGAGAACTTTTTGGAGAAGTTACAGCCTCTCGGATGGTCTCCTCTATACAGGGGTGGTGATCAGGCCAGATTGAGGCTAAGTTGAGTGAGGAGCCTAGAGTGCAAAATTTAAGGAGGCACCCACTCTCTAGGTCTTGTCAGTGCAGGGAAGCCACCGGCTCAGCCCTGAGAATAATCTCCTTAAAATTTTAGCCTTTGATACCCAATCTTTCACCCTAGTCCCCTGGCCCTGATGATGATCATAGCTCTTTCTCATAGGGTTGATATGAGATAGAGATATAGGCCTGCCTGAGTCTAAATAAAGTGATGCACAGAAAGTAATTAGAGGGATGTTGGGTACATGGGGACAGTGAACATTCACATACTGAGCTCCCGTCTCCAATGTGCCAATCTCAACAGGCTGTGGAAAGGTAACTCAAGGAATTTGTTAAAAATTTCAAGCCTTTCGAAAGGGAAAAAAGCATCTTGCTAGAATGAATAGAGCCTTGTCTTTCCATGAGCAAAAATGAAAAGAGACTCACAGTGTGGGCCCTCTGGGTAGCTGACATTTGTAAACAATAATATACATTGTTGTGTATAGACATAGGGCATTTTATTATATATTCGTGTATAGTAGTAACTCAGGATGACAAACACAGATTGCTCCCGCTCAACAGCCATTTCCCTCTCTCTTCCTCCTTTTGGAAGAGACCACTTCTCACAACAGATGTTGAGAATGACAGGTGCTCACTACCTCAAACTCTCATGCAGCTATGGCAAGAGCATATGAACCTATTTTAAGAGTTTTCTTCTCCAATAAAGAGAGATACCTCAGTGTCACAGCTGGTAAGTGGCCCTGATCTACATTTGCTGAACACCCTGTCTGTTAATATCACAGCATCAATCTGTGGAAAATGGAGTTACAGAGTTGGAAGCTACCTTAAAAATTAAGCACCTGTCTCTAGAAAGCAAAATGGACCCAGAACTTGTTTTTCTTTATACTTTTGTGTTTGTTTTATTCTTCCCTTCATGTTTCTGAATTCTTCTTAGCAGAGAACTTTGTTCTATTGTAACTGATCAAGACAGAGAGGAGTTTTGATAGCTGTTGAGTGTCATGGCAATATCTACAGGAAATCAACCAGATCTGGAGACCCTAGGAGAGATAGAGGGGAAACCAGGATGCAAAGGGTTGGGTCAGCTGTGGGCCTGCCTCAGTCTGCTCCCTTTGAATGCGAGACTAGTGTTGTTTCTCCAGTCTGGCAGCTGGCAGCTGTGCTGTCAGAAAGCTTCAGAGGGCAGCCCTTGGCAACAACATTGAGCTAGCCCCAGGGAGTTTGTCTGCAGAAGCTCATGCTGGAAGCAATCGTGAGACACCTGCAGATTGACAACATGAGAGATGGTGAAAATTAACAGCACAGTGCCTTCATCTGAGGGTGCAAGAGGGACAATGAGAAAAAAATAATCAGCAAAGCCTGAACTGGGTGAAGTCGATTACAGAAGGTAATGTGGAAGAAGTGAGTCTGGAGCTGGGAATTCAGAAAATCAAGGGATGTATTTGAGTCAGGAAAGGACATTGGAGATCTTAACATTCAGAGTTTTCTAATTCACATTATATACAAGAGGTAAGCAAACCTCTTCTGTAAAAAAACCCAATAGCAAATATTTTTGACTTTGTGGGCCATCAGTCTCTGTTGAAACTACTGAACTCTGCCACTGCGGTATCAAAGTGGTCATAGACAATGAATAGTGAACAGGTGGAGCTGGATTCCAGTAGAACTTCATTAACAACAATAGGTGGTGGGCCGTGTTGGCTTGTGGACTGTGGTTTGCCAGCCCATGCTCTGGGGGCCCAGGAAGACAGAGTTATGACATCTCCTCTATGTCAGGAACTGTCTGCACTGTGGGAATACATAGAAGAAAAAGGGCACTGACCTTTTTTTTTTTTTTTCTAGGATTTTACAGTTTCTTCTCTCCTTTTTTGACTTCTCTTTTATCTCAGTCACCACCACCACCATTGGCCCTCTTAATGGTGCATCTTCTCTGGGCCAGACCTATTCTAGGAGCTCTTTTTCCCTCTCTCTCCCACCGGGACCTTTCATATATATATATATATATATATATATATATATATATATATATACACACATACATACATATATGTGGCTCAGTGGTAAAGAATCCACCTGCTATGCAGCAGGAGACATGGATTCGACCCTTGGGGTCAGGAAGATCCCCTGGAGAAGGAAGTGGTAACCCACTCCAGTATTCTAGCCTGGGAAATCCAGTGGACAGAGGAGCATGGCGGGCTACAGTCCATGGGGTTGCAAAGAGCTGGACATGACTGAGTGCACACACACACACACATTAGTTTTAAACTTCAAACAGTCCTGCAACATCAGTATTTTCATCTCCATTTTGATGACTAAGGAAATTAGAGATCCAACTTGCCCAAAACTCTGGAGCTCATAGTTGCCAGAGCTGGAATGTAAACCTAGATCTTTCTTATTTCAAAATATTTGCTTAATTCAAGAGCTGTTATGGATTCAGAGGGGAAATCCTGGAGACACAGTGCCTGGGAATAAATTCTGCCTGTGTGACTGTGGGCAAGTTATCTAACTTCCCTGTGACTCTTATGTTCATCTCTGTAAAACAGAGACAATAAAAGTACTTACTTCATTGGAGAGGTGATGATAAACTAATGTAAGTAGCTCTCTTAAGGACAATGCTAGGCATTTAATGAGGGTTACAGAAGTATTTTCTGTTGCTGTTTTTGCTAAAAGGGATACTAGATATATGAAGAGGAAAATTACAGTATCCTAGGTAGAATATGAGAAAGCTTCTTATGATCAGTATGATGCAATACTACTCAACTGCCAGCAGTTTTGCTCCCAGGGGACATTGGAAAAATGTCGGGATCCAATTTGAATTGTCATGCTTGGGGAAAGGGGACAAGTACCAGCATCTAGTGGACAGAGATCCAGGATGCTCCTAAACATTCTACAATGTACAGGGCAGCCTCCAACCCACCCCAACAATAAAGAATTACCTGGCCCTACATGTTAGTACTGTAGAAATATTTTGAATCATAAAGAACAGGTGGACCATGGAATTTGCTCTCACAAAGAATTGTTTAGGGACAAAGATAGAATCAGAATCCCTATCTATGGAGTCCACTTCCTGAGTTCTTTTTCTTCCCCCACATTGCCACAGGGGCAACTGGGGAGTGAGTAGTGGCAATCCACTTGGTGGTAACTTCACAGGCAAAAGCTTAGAAGCAGGGAAATTGTGGGTCTGGGACACAGCATCCTGATTTACTTGATTCAGACGGTCTCAGGGTGGGGGAGTCATGAGAAGCAAGTGATGGAGGTGGGAAGGGGCCCCTGTGAAGAGCTCAGAGTTGGTGGCAGAGGAAATAGGGATCCATGCTGGACATTTGAGCAGAGGAATGGTGCCTATCTGTTAGGACCAGGGAGGATCCATGCAGGAAAAGTCTGGAATCTGGTGGGTCAGGTGGCTGGTGGCTGAGCCCTGAGGCTCCAGATGAGATGGACAAGAAGAAGTGATTCTCAGGAACCTGGGGGAAGTGTCTCTGTGGAGCTTGTACAGAGCACATGCTCTGCCTTTAATCAGAGACAAATGGGTGCTAATGACCTCTGGCCATGCATGCAAACCCCACTCTGCACAGCCCCAAGTGATTTGATGCCTGCTAATGAGGTTTTCTGGAGGTCTGTTGAAGATCATTAAAAAACAGTTTTTCCAAACTCAATATTAGTTTTTAAGTAGTTAGCAAGGGTAAGCCCTTCCTGCTCAGTGTCAACCAAAGCGAGTGATGAGTTGCCATTTAGGAAGCAGAAGGGGGCAATGGTATGCCCTCAGGTCTCATGGATGGCAGGGGTGCCTCCAAATCAATTCTATCCCACTTATTTCCATTTGAGTCACAAAATGTTTTTTGAATACTCTCTCATTACTAGAACTGTGCTAATCATTAAGGAATTAATAATGATGATAGTAATAACAATAATAATTATAAAAATAGAAATTTATTAAGCATCTACTATAGATTAGGAACTGTGCTTTAAACAAGAACAAAATACTCACACTAATCCTGCAACTCAGCTGCAAAATACTAGCAACCCCATTTATACATGAGGATTTTGAGACTGAAATAAAGCAAAATTGAGATCCTTTGACTCTCACAATCTAAGGGGACAAATGCTTAAACAAGTGAATGTCATATCATGTGATAAGACTTAGAAAGTAGCAAGAGTATAAATTACCAACACTGTCCTGTCCCATGAGTAGGACGCTCTTTGTTGTTCTTGTTTCGTTGCTAAGTCGTGTCTGACTCTTTTGTGACAACGTGAACTGCAGCCCGCCAGGCTCCTCGGTCCATGGGATTTCCCGAGCAAGAATACTGGAATGGGTTGCCATTGCCTTCTCCAGGGGATCTTCCCAACCCAGGGATCGAACCCACGTCTCCTGCGTTGTAAGCGGATTCTTTGCCTCTGCAGCACCAGGGAAGCATGATAAGTCTGGAAACATACAACAATAATTTTAACATTTATGAAATATCCTGTCATTACTGTTACTACTTCCTTTCCAGGAAAGAGCTCATTTATTTCTCACAAGGCTTTACGAGGGAGTGACTATAATCCCCATTTCTCAGGTAGGGAAAGTGAGGCACAGAGCTGTCAAAAGAAACTTGTATCAAAATCAGACAACTCATCAGAGGAAGAGCAAAATACCAACAAGCTCAGGTATCACATTAGTTCCCCTAACCAACACTCATTTTATTTACCTATAACAGACTCAAGAAAAATACTGATCCCACAGACTTGTTGCAAGGATGCAGTCATTTGATAGACATAAAATATTTAGCAGACTGCCTGGTATATATCCCAGTGATGCCTCAGCTGAGTGTCCCAGCTCTCTTTAGGGCTTCCCTGGTGGCTTGGTGGTAATGAATCCACCTGCCAATGCAGAAGACACAGGTTCAGTCCTTGGGTCCGAAAGATCCCCTGGGGAAGGAAATAGCAACCCACTCCAGTATTCTTGCCTGGGAAATCCCATGGATAGAGGAGCCTGTTGGGTTACAGTCCATGGGGTCGCAAGAGCCCTACATGATTTAGTGACTAAACAATTGATATATTGCATGCTCCTTAACAGCTTCATCTGGGTATTTTGTTCATGACTTTATTCTCAATGTCTAGAACTTTGCCAGGTACAAAAGAGGCAATCAATCAATATTTGTTGAATGTATATTAAAATGTCAGCTATCAATTGATCATTATTATTGTAATTGAGGAGAGATGAAGGGTAATTTTACATCACATGCCTGAAGGAGTTTGATATGGCAACAAAGAGTAAGGTGTGCTGGGAAAGATGGTTTGGAGAAACTTCTCTGACTTATATAGTCGTAGGATGGCTGAGATATTGCTGGTGCAAACCAGCATCTCAGGCATTGAATAGATGTCTGAAGATGTCTTGAGATGTCTGAAGGAAGAGCCATGCATGTAGAGATGTGCACATGGAGGAGATGGTTGCCATAGAAGCCAGCACATCACCACACCATGAAGGCAGGAACCTGGGGAAGATGAGATCTGTGCTAAGAACAAAGGCCCGGCTTCCTCTGCAGGTAGGGCTCCTCCCTATGAGCTTAGGAGAAAGGCAGCCAGTCAGAGGAGAGAAGAATGGGGAGTAAGTCTCAAACAATAAGGAGGTCATCTCAGAAGTCCATGATGAAGAGTTTAAAGAAGGAGGTCATCAACAATGTCAGGCACTGGGGAATTCTACTTTAGGACTCGGCTGGACAAGGGAAAACTAATAGGTCCAATATAAGCAAGTTATATGTCACAACAGGTCCAGTGTAAACAAACATACATGTTGCGTGAACTTGCTGAAGATCAGAGCCTAAGTGAACATCCAAGACTTGAACTCTGGTGTCTGACTCCCAAGTTGTAATTTTATGCTATCTTTATGTTACCTCTGAATGCTTCCCTTTGAATCCCCCAAGCTTCAAGTCACATGTCCCTTGAGCACAGCTGTGCTTATGCCCATAATTCTTCCTGGCATGCCCATCCTCCTTTACCTTTGTTGGCCAAAAATTTTATAATTGTTTAAAAGATCCAATATTCTTCCATCATGATATTATATCTGATTCTTCCCAGCTATGTCATCCCATATTTTTTCTTCATCTTCTCATCTGTAATTCTCTTTAACATTGATCTTATTGTGCCTTTTATTAATGACTAATTGCCTCATGCTTTTCTGACTCATTTGGGGCTCTTTAGGGCAAGATGGTTCTCATTATCTTAGTGCCTCCTGTACACTTATTTAGCACAGTGCTTTGGACATAGCACAGGATCAATAATATCCTTGAAGTTGAAATAAGACATAAAGAGTATATTTCTCACCATCTATTAAAGACCTTATTGTCTATAGAGTCAAAGATTTCATAAAAATCTGCAGGAGAGCCTAAAAATACTCTTGGGCAAAAAGAAAGGCATATGACAGAGTGGGAATACCTAAATGCAGTTCATCAACAGGGCACTAACTGGATAAACTTTGGAATGTCCACAGGGCTATAACAAGGAGTATGTTTATAAACGGCAATGGAGTGATCTCAGAGTATATTCTGGGATAAAGCAAGTAAATCAAAAAAAGTGGAAAGAAGCATGTGTAATTTGAGAAAACAGGAGTAAGTTTATAAGTTATATGAGCCACCAAGGAAGCCCATGCGTATGTGTGTTGTATACACACACACACACACATATGTATATATGAATATTTAGAATAATGCTGGAAGGATAACACAAATAAAAAGGTTATTCATACCTCTAAGGACAGTGAGGAAACAAGATGAGGGACATAGTGGGTGAAGTGAAATATCTCTGAATATACCTGGCTTTATAGACTCAACTCTGGAACCAGAAAGGCATTTTACATAATTACAAAGCAAAATCAAATTTAGAAGATAGCAATCTCTAAAGATTGAAAGCAAAGTGAAAAATGAATTTAGCTGTGTGTTCAATAACCAAATAGAGAAGAATTATTTTGAGTGACTTCCAAACACAATAATTTGACTACATCTCTAGTGGCATACATTCCATGGATAAAAATAGCTATAAAATACACTTAAACATCTGCAGTAATAATGTTGGTGTAGTGTTGCTATGGTTATTCTGAGACTTCTGTGTGTACATTGTGGGATAAATTAAATGAGTGCTTATATTGGTATCTTGAGAACTAAAATTATTAGTGTGGGGGGCAGTAGATATAAAGGTGTCAGATTGAAGAGAATAAGTAAAAACTTCTTAGTCTTGAATTTGATTTGGAAGTTTGCATATGACTCATAATGAATCCCCTCAAATGAAAAAGAAAATAAAAATCTTAATTCCTAGATTAGCATACTGAGAAGTACAGGATTCGATGACCAGTCCTGTAGCAATGAGTATCCCTAGTATCACAGTAAGTAAGTAAGTAAGTGTTAGTCGCTCATTTGTACCCGACTCTTTTCGACCTCATGGACTGCAGCCCACTAGGCTCCTCTGTCCACGAGATTTTCCAGGCAAGGATACCGGAGTGGGTTGCCATTTCCTTCTCCAGGGGATCTTCCCAACCCAGGGATCGGACGTGGGTCTCCTGCACTGCAGGCAGATTCTTTACTGACTGAGCTACAAAGGAAGCAGAGTGGTCCCCAATCCCACTTCCAAATGGAAGAAACCAGGGCATCTGCAGAAATGTCTGATTCCAGATCCTGGACAGACAAAATAATAAGACAAGCCTGGACCGTCTTCATAGGACCCAGAAAGCTGTTGTAATTAACAAGAATCTGCCCAGGAGACCTGAAAGTCACCTTTATGAGACATCTATTGGTGAAAAGAGAATAATAACTCAAAACATACTTAAATCTGTGTTTATAATAGTACTTAAGCCCAAACAAGATTTTTATTTCTGGCTATGATAGAATAACTGAGATTAGTCTAACCTAGAGAATCAATGCAATAAAAAGAAAGCTTCAGACATCTGAACACGAGTTTTCTTGAGTCTGCTGATGACTACTAAGTCACTAATGCATGTGCTCAGTCACTCAGTTGTGTCCAACTCTTTGTGACTCCCTGGAATGTAGCCCACCAGGCTCTTCTTTCCATGAAATTTTCCAGGCAAGAATACTGAAGTGGATTGCCAGTCCCTACGCCAGGGGATCTTCCTGACCCAGGGATGGAACCTTTGTCTCTGACGTTCTCCTATGTTGGCAGGCAGATTCTTTACCACTAGCACCACCTGGGAGGACTCTAAATCACTAATACATTACATAAATGTACAGGGTATAACTGCAAGGTTGGACAAAGAATAGCCAGGAAGTTGTAAGTTAAATCATTTCCAGACCCCATACAGGGCTGAAGACATTAGAGCTGTGATCAGCTTCAGTAGAGAGTACTTGATGAATGATAGACATTCAGTAGAGACCCCAGTGGAGTCATGCTTTAGTACCAAGGATAAACTGGTTGCCATGCCCTGCTCCAGGAGATATTCCCAACACAAGGATCAAACACATGTGTCCCGCAATGCAGGTGGATTCTTTCCATCTGAGCCACCAGGGAAGCCCAAGGATAAACTAGCCTGGATTAAAGTCTGCTGTAAACACAATCTAGCAAAGTTTCAAAAGAAATCTCAGAATGAATAGGTGATCATCCAGTAACTTAAGTGCTTGCTAAAGCAAAGTTTAACACTCTTTGAAGGAAGGTTGCAGGTATCTGTAGAGGTCCAAGAGGTAATAATATATAGTTGATTCACTTCATTGTATGGCAGAAACTAACACAATATCGTAAAGCAACCATATCCCTACCCCCAAAGTGGGAAAAGTGGGGATGTGGCACAATTCTACCACTACAGGCACTTTGAAATGAAACCTTCTCTGGCTATCTCTATCTAAAACTGCAACCCTTTCCCCAACATCCTCTGTTACTCTTGTCTTCCTTGTTTCCTTAACACCCACTGTTATTAAACATATCACATATGTTGCTCACTTTAAAAAAGATTTCTGAGGGAGAATGTGATACATGTAGATGTATGGCTGAGTCCCTTTGCTGTTCACCTGAAATTATTGCAACATTGTTAACCAGTTATAATTCAATACAAAATAAAAAAGTTAAAAAAAATTCTGCCTTCTTCCATTGGAATATGAGCTCCATGAAGGCAGGGGATTTCTTATCTTTTAGTTCACTGCTCTATCCCTCATTTCACTAGGCATTCAATAAATCTCTGTTGGATGAGCAAAAGAATGTTGTGGGAAGTTAGGTATTTTGGCACAAACCAGAGCTGAATGTTGACCAGACTTCTGGAGATTCATGTTGACCTAAGGACAACTGTTCCTCCATGAGAAACAGCTTTGGTATAAACCTCATAGTCCCCAGAAAGTCATCTTATTCTATTCTCTTCCTCCAACTCAGTGTGTTTGCTTCCTGGCTAGCTACCATTTTTATTCTCAATTCATCTTTCCCAAGATTTTTAATTATCATAGGGAATCCATAAGATCCATGTCATGAAAGCGACTGAGGCAAGGGGAAGAAAGGGATTTCTTTTTCTTTCTGAGCAATATTAGTTATCAACTCTCCCTGCAAAAGGAAAAAGCCCAATCTGATTCTCGTCTACCTTGATTTCCATTGTTGTTTTGTCCAGTCACTAAGTCGTGTGCAACTCTTTGCACACTCCATGGACTGTAGCATACCAGGCTTCTCTGTCCTCAACTATCTCCTGGAGTTTGCTTAAATTCATGTCCATTGAGTCAGTGATGTTATCTACCATCTCAGCCTCAGCTACCCTCTTCCCCTTTTGCCTTCGATCTTTCCCAGCATTGGGATATTTTCCAATGAGTCAGCTCTTCCCATCAGGTGGCCAAAGTATTGGAACTTCAGCTTCATCATCAGTCCTTCCAAAGAATGTTCAGAGCTGATTTCCTTTAGGATTGACTGGTTTGATCTCCTGGCAGTCCAAGGAACTCTCCCTTGGAGAGAGTCTCAATTTCCACTGTTACCACCAACCAGTTCATCCACACCTATGCTTTTTACAAACCATTAGTGGGTGGAAAAAACCAATTTACTTGAATGTGACTGGTTTCTTAAAAAAGTATACTGAAAAGATAGAAGAAATCCAAGTTGTGTCAGGAAGTTTTTGTAAGTATTATTTTCAGAAACTTTTGTTTAGGTTAAGTATGTATGTTTCTGGGTATTTCTGTCAGCTCTTGATGTAAAAAATATTCTGCACAGGCATTCACTCTGTCTTTAATGAAAGGAGAAATGTGTTAAGGATGGATATTTGATGCACTCTGTTTCCTCTCTATTGCAATCTCTTCATCGTGCTTCTCGTCATTATAGCACAAGTCAGCACCTGACCTACACATGAGTGGGCGCAAGGGGCATCTGGGAGATCATGAAGAGGAGTTTCCCAGGCCCCATCCACCCTAGAGACATGTACCTGATATGCCTGGGTTGAGCTCAGCATCAGAATTTTGAGTTGGCTCCCTGGAGATTCTGATGTAGAGTCAAGGATCATATTTTACAAATATCCATAATGCAAGGACAGATTAAATCAATGCAGGTGTTGATTGATAGCAACCAGCTATGCCTGACTTGTCCAGTGGACATTCTTACCGAGACCGCAGTGGACTGAGGGATGACAAGCCTCATGCCTGAGGAGATGAAGATTCCTTGCATTGAGGCAGCTTCCTCTTTTCATGGAATTACCTATTCACCCTTCCTCCATCTATGGAGAATTCACCTGTGCTGACTCAGAGGACTCCTTTCCAGATTTTGTCTTGTGCAACAAAGTGTGACTTTGCCTTCAAAGACATTGTGCTGCTTGATTGTCCAGAGACCTGACAAAGGCCTTGTGAAAAGCAGAACTCACAGAACACAACAGTAGATCCCATCAAGAAGGTGAGATGTGAACACCTGGGGGCTGCCCTTGCTGGCCTCGGCCAGACTTGGAGGAGGTACCACAGGTGTTTTCTTGTTTTCACTGCACAGGAAGGGAGATTCTAATAATAAAACACAGCTTTAATGTGTAAAAAGTCATCTACCCATTTTTAGGCTTAGAACATAGCAGGGCATGTGGCAGAGCTGGTTGTGATAATGGTTGAGGAATACTCCCAGATTCTTAAAAGAAAAGTGCTGCACAAATACCATATACTGACAACTTTATGAATATATTACATCTATTTCACTCCTTCGTAGTCTAATTAATCCCTGGAATTTCCCACATCTTTGATTAACCATTACTTTATTTATAGATGCGGACTTCCCTAGTGGCTTAGTGGTAAAGAATCCACCTGCCAGTGAAGGAGATATGGGTTCAATCCCTGGGTCTGGAAGATCCACTGGAGAAGAGCAGCCCACTCCAGTGTTCTTGTCTGGGAAAATCTCATGGTCAGAGGAGCCTGGTAGGTTCCAGTCCATGGCATGCCAAAAGAGTTGGACTGACTTAGTGATGAAACAGCAAAAAATTTATAGATATGTACTACTAATCAAAGCATGAGGAAGTGAGGGGGATCTGGCATTGTCTAAGACTCATCTTGAACCTCAAGCAATGGAAACACATAAAGCTCACTATTAGAGAATGCCAGGCATTATTGTCAGCAGGTAACACATATTGATTCATGTAATTCTCCCACAGCCCTAGAGGTGAATACTGTTACTATACCTATTTTAGGGCTAAGAAAATTGAATGCAGTGAGGTCACATGGCTTACTCAAAGTCACAGAACTTGTAGTCATGAAGTTGAGACTTGAACTCACATAGTGTGACTCCAAAGTCTGTGAAGTTAACCACTATGCCACATTTTTTGGGGGAGGGGTGGGTAGAGTTTACAGTATAGATAGGGACGACGTGAGACTTTTCTCCTTAATAAATAAAGGAGGAAGCCTTGTTTTGAATGGATAAAAGGGAGCGGTAAGTACATGGTATAGTTGGAGCATCTTTAAAGTTTCCAAATTAGAATATGTAGGGACTTCCCTGGTGGTCCAGTGGTTAAGATTGCAAATTCCAGTGCAGGGGTTGTGGGTTCAATCCCTGGTTCTGGAGCTAAGATTCCACATGCCTAATGGCCATATAACCGAAACAAAAAACAGAAGCAATATTTTAACAACTTCAATAAAGACCTTAAAAAAAATGCTCCATGTCAAAAAAAAAAAAAAAACTTAAACAAAAAATTAGAATATGTATAAATTATTCCAGTCGTTTTATGGTATCATTTTGATAAAGTGGTTAATTGTGCATGCTAAGTCACTTCAGTCATGTCTGATTCATGGTGCACCCATGGACTGTACCCCTCCAGGCTCCTATGTCCATGGAATTCTCCAGGCAAGAATACTGGAGTGGGTTGCCACACCCTCCTCCAGGGGATCTTCCCTACTCAGGGGATTGGACCGGCATCTTTTACATTGCCTGCATTGGCAAGTGGGTTCTTTACCTCTAGCTCCACCTGGGAAGCCCCAGTTAATAGTAGATCATAGGTATTTAGAGGTGTGCCAGTTTTTGCTCACATTTCTGATGTATGACTCTTCTAACAGGTGGGACTCTGTGAATCTCAGCAGAGCTTGCTCATAGGTTTGCATTCACTTTGTATCGTTTGGCCTCAGCAGGTTGGCTGGTCATAGATGGCATCACTCAAACTTCTGGTGGGTTACTGGCAAGGAGCATGTCTGCCACAGGTCTCTTGTCATCCAACAGGCTCAGTTCAGTCAGTTCAGTTCATTCGCTCAGTAGTGTCTGACTCTTTGTGACCCCATGAATTGCAGCACGCCAGGCCTCCCTGTCCATCCCCAACTCCTGGAGTTCACTCAGACTCACGGCTAGCTAAGGCTTTTTCACGTGTCAGGATTGCCAAGGCTTATTGGTGGCTCAGATGGTAAAGAATCTGCCAGCAATGCAGGCGGCCCAAGTTTGATCCCTGGGTCAGAAAGATCCCCTGGAGAAGGAAATGGCTAACCACTCTAGTATTCTTGCCTGAGAAAACCCATGGACAAAGAAGCCTGGCAGACTCCAGTCCTTAGGGTTGCAAAAACTTGGTCATGACTGAGTAACTAAGCACACATTTCAAGAGAAGCAAGAAAGTGAAAATATAGTGTACAAGCCTTTCTAAGAAGAGTCTTTGGCTCCCTATGCAATCTACCACAGTCTGCCCTCTGAAAAATCAATTACGTTCCACCCACATGCAAAACATACTTGTTCCATCTCTGAATCCTCTGAAATATCATCCAGTTACAACAGTAGAATGTAAGTCTGGGATCTCCTAAACTTCTTCAAACCCAGATATGATGAGGCTCTGTGGCTGTGGTTCTTTGAATGTGGGTCTCTTTGATCTAGAGACCTTAGATTTTAGTTACAGCAGCTTCCAACTTTTAGGTGTCAATTCCTGTAGCAGTTAGCTTTTGTTGTATAATTTGTGTGTGTGTGTGCACACATGACCTCAGTTGCTAAGTTTGGTCTGACTCTTTGCGACCCCATGGCCTGTAGCCTGCCAGGCTCCTCTATGCATGGCATTTCCCAGGCAAGAATATTGGAATGGTTTGCCGTTTCTTACTCCTGGGGATATTCCTGACCCAGAATTGAACCCAAATCTCTTGCATCTCCTGCATTGGCATGCAGTCTTTCCCACTGCACTACCTGGGAAGCCTTTGTATACAAAACTACTCTAGAACTCACTGGCGTAATACACTAACCACTTTTTTTTCAGCTTCTGATTCCGTGGACCGACTCTTACTTTTGGTTTGGGCCAACCAAACTTGGTTGATGTTGCTGGGTTCCCTCATGAGCCTCTTGTCACCTGGCAGAATGACCAGTGACTGAGTGAGTCATCTGTAACTGCACTCATACACCTGGAAGTTGAAAACCAATTGAAAGTTGAGGCAGCAGGGGTAACTGGCTATGTGTTTCCCATCATCAAACAAGCTAGGTCAGGCTTGCCCACATGATAGCTGAGCTTTAAGAACAGATAAAGCCCCAACACATAAACACTTTTCAAGTCTCTGCCTGCTTTGCAGTCTCTGTTGTTCCGTTGCTCAATCAAGTTATACGGTCAAGCCCAGAGTCAGCATGGGAAGAGGTTACCCAGGGGTGTGGTCACAAGGATGGTAACTATGGCAGCCAGTTTGGCAAACAGTTATCACAGGTATAAAATGAAGAGAAGGAAAGAGGGAAGGACGTGTTCAAAATCCTATCTGAAGAAAACTGTCACAGTCAGAGATTTTCTCTCTTAGAAGAAGCAACCAGCTCCAAAAGAGTGAATACTTTGACGTCTCGTCCCATACTAAGTGAAATAGAACAGAAAGAGAAAGAAAAATACTGTATGACACCACTTACATGTGGAATCTAAAATTTGGCACAAATAAACCTATCTAGGTCGGGGCGGCAGCTGGGAGGAGCTACCCCACGCCCAAGGCCAGGGGTGGCTGCTGGGAGGAGCAGCCCCACATTCAAGGAGCCGTGGCTGCGTGGGCACCGGAGGGCCTAGAGGAGCGATTCCACGTTCAAGGTTGGGAGGGACAGCGGTGAGGAGATACCCCTCGTCCAAGGTAAGGAGTAGCGGCTGCGCTTTGCTGGAGCAGCCATGAAGAGATACCCCATGCCCAAGGTAAGAGAAACCCAAGTAAGACAGTAGGTGTTGCAAGAGGGTATCAGAGGGCAGACACACCGAAACCATAATCACAGAAAACTAGTCAATCTAATCACACTAGGACCACAGCCTTGTCTAAATCAATGAAACTAAACCATGCTCTGTGGGGCCACCCAAGGTGGGCAGGCATGGTGGAGAGGTCTGACAGAATGTGGTCCACTAGAGAAGGGAATGGCAAACCACTTCAGTATTCTTGCCTTGAGAATCCCATGAACATATGAAAAGGCAAAATGATAGGATACTGAAAGAGGAACTCCCCAGGTCAGTAGGTGCCCAATATGCTACTGGAGATCAGAAGAGAAATAACTCCAGAATGAAGGGATGGAACAAAGCAAAAACAATACCCAGTTGTGGATGTGACTGGTAATAGAAGCAAGGTCCGATGCTGTAAAGAGCAATATTGCATAGGAACCTGGAATGTCAGGTCCATGAATCAAGGCAAATTGGAAGTGGTCAATCAGGAGATGGCAAGAGTGAACATCGACATTCTAGGAATCAGAGAACTATAATGGACTAGAATGGGTGAATTTAACTCAGATGACCATTATATCTACTACTACAGGCAGGAATGCCTTAGAAGAAATGGAGTAGCCATCATGGTCAACAAAAGAGTCTGAAATGCAGTACTTGGATGCAATCTCAAAAACGACAGAATGATCTCTGTTCTTTTCCAAGGCAAACCATTCAATATCACAGTAATCCAAGTCTATGCCCCAACCAGTAACATTGAAGAAGCTGAAGTTGAATGGTTCTATGAAGACCTACAAGACCTTTTAGAACTAACACTCAAAAAAAGATGTCCTTTTTATTATAGGGGACTGGAATGCAAAAGTAGGAAGTCAAGAATTACCTGGAGTAACAGGCAAATTTGGCCTTGGAATATGGAATGAAGCAGGGCAAAGGCTAATAGAGTTTTGCCAAGAGAACACACTGGTCATAGCAAACACCCTCTTCCACGAACACAAGAGAAGACTCTACACATGGACATCACTAGACGGTCAACACCGAAATCAGATTGATTATAATCTTTGCAGCCAAAGATGGAGAAACTCTACACAGTCAACAAAAACAAGACCAGGAGCTGACTGTGGCTCAGATCATGAACTCCTTATTGCCAAATTCAGACTTAAATTGAAGAAAGTAGGGAAAACCACTAGACCATTCAGGTATGACCTAAATCAAATCCCTTATGATTATACAGTGGAAGTGAGAAATAGATTTAAGGGACTAGATCTGATAGATAGAGTGCCTGATGAACTATGGATGGAGGTTCATGACGTTGTCCAGGAGACAGGGATCAAGACCATCCCCGTGGAAAAGAAATGCAAAAAAGCAAAATGGCTGTCTGGAGAGGCCTTACAAATAGCTGTGAAAAGAAGAGAAGAAAAAAGCAAAGGAGAAGAGGAAAGATATAAGCATCTGAATGCAGAGTTCCAAAGAATAGCAAGAAGAGATAGGAAAGTCTTCCTCAGTGATCAATGCAAAGAAATACAGGAAAACAAGAGAATGGGAAAGACTAGAGATGTCTTCAAGAAAATTAGAGATACCAAGAGAACATTTCATGCAAAGATAGGCTTGATAAAGGACAGAAATGGTACGGACCTAACAGAAGCAGAAGATATTAAGAAGAGGTGGCAAGAATACACAGAAGAACTGTACAAAAAAAATCTTCACGACCAAGATAATCACGATGGTGTGATCACTCACCTAGAGCCAGATATCCTGGAATGGGAAGTCAGGTGGGCCTTAGAAAGCATCACTATGAACAAAGCTAGTGGAGGCAATGGAATTCCAGTTGAACTATTTCAAATCCTGAAAGATGATGTTGTGAAAGTGCTGCACTCAATATGCCAGCAAATTTGGAAAACTCAGCAGTAGCCACAGGACTGGAAAAGGTCAGTTTTCATTCCAATCCCAAAGAAGAGCAACGCCAAAGAATGCTCAAACTACCGCACAATTGCACTCATCTCACACGCTAGTAAAGTGATGCTCAAAATTCTCCAAGCTAGGCTTCAGCAATACATGAACCATGAACTTCCTGATGTTCAAGCTGGTTTTAGAAAAGGCAGAGGAACCAGAGATCAAATTGCCAACATCCACTGGATCATCGAAAAATCAAGAGAGTTCCAGAAAAACACCTATTTCTGCTTTCTTGACTATGCCAAAGCCTTTGACTGTGTGGATCACAATAAACTGTGGAAAATTCTGAAAGAGATGGGAATACCAGACCACCTGACGTGCCTCTTGAGAAACCTATATGCAGGTCAGGAAGCAACAGTTCGAACTGGACATGGGACAACAGACTGGTTCCAAATAGGAAAAGGAGTACGTCAAGGCTGTATATTGTCACCCTGCTTATTTAACTTCTATGCGGAGTACGTCATGAGAAACGCTGGGCTGGAAGCAGCACAAACTGGAATCAAGATTTCCGGGAGAAATATCAATAACCTCAGATATGCAGATGACACCACCGTTATGGCAGAGAGTGAAGAGGAACTAAAAAGCCTCGTGATGAAAGTGAAAGCGGAGAGTGAAAAAGTTGGCTTAAAGCTCAACATTCAGAAAACGAAGATCATGGCATCTGGTCCCATCACTTCATGGGAAATAGATGGGGAAACATTGGAAACAGTGTCAGACTTTATTTTTGTGGGCTCCAAAATCACTGCAGATGGTGACTGCAGCCATGAAATTAAAAGACGCTCACTTCTTGGAAGGAAAGTTATGACCAACCTAGACAGCCTATTAAAAAGCAGAGATATTACTTTGCCAACAAAGGTCCGTATAGTCAAGGCTATGGTTTTTCCTGTGGTCATGTATGGATGTGAGAGTTGGACTGTGAAGAAGGCTGAGTGCTGAAGAATTGATGCTTTTGAACTGTGGTGTTGGAGAAGACTCTTGAGAGTCCCTTGGACTGCAAGAGGATCCAACCAGTCCATCCTGAAGGAGATCAGCCCTGGGATTTCTTTGGAAGGAATGATGCTAAAGCTGAAACTCCAGTACTTTGGCCACCTCATGGGAAGAGTTGACTCATTGGAAAAGACTCTGATGCTGGGAGGGATTGGGGGCAGGAGGAGAAGAGGAAGACAGAGGATGAGATGGCTGGATGGCATCACTGACTCAATGGACTTGAGTCTGAGTGAACTCTGGGAGTTGGTGATGGACAGGGAGGCCTGGCGTGCTGCGATTCATGGGGTCGCAAAGAGTCGGACACGACTGAGCAACTGAACTGAACTGAAACCTATCTACAAAACAGAAGCCAACTGCAGAACAGACTTGTGGTGGCTAAGAAGGAAGTGTGGGAAGAGGAATGGACTGGGAGTTTGGGGTTAATTGATATAAACTGTTACGTTTAGAATGCATAAACAGCAAAGTCCTGCTGTACAACACAGGGAACTATATACAATTTCCTGAGATAATCCATAATGGAAAAGAATATTAAAAAAGAATGTGCATATGTTTATAGCTGTACACACTTTGCTGTACAACAGAAATTAGTACAACGTTTTAAGTCAATTATCCAGTACTGTTGCCTGGAAGATCCCATGGATGGAGGAGCCTGGTAGGCTGCAGTCCATGTGGTCGCTAAGAGTCAGACACCACTGAGCGACTTCACCTTCACTTTTCACTTTCATGCATTGGAGAAGGAAATGGCAACCCACTCCAGTGTTCTTGCCTGGAGAATCCCAGGGACGGGGGAGCCTGGTGGGCTGCCGTCTCTGGGGTCACACAGAGTCGGACATGACTGACGAGACTTAGCAGCAGCAGCATACTTCAATTTAAAAAATAGAGAGAAAAAAAGATATCTTGTACCAGTGGCTTAGCAGTTGGTACAATTCACTGTAACTTGCTCTTAAAAGATAAGAAATATAAAGCAATGAAACTATGGTAACCTGGTGTATAACACTGACCTTTGTACATTTAGGACACACTGAGGAGTGAATGGCCTAGAGAGTTACTTTCTTTAATTGCATATACACAGAACTGATTTCAATGTACATAGATTGAGAGAGTGACCAGTCTGGGCTATCCAGCACGTTCTACTTGTGAAGGCCCAAAACAACAGGGACAGCAAAAAAAAAAAAAAAAAAAAAAGAATTCACATGTTTGCAGAGAAGGCAGGGAATGCAAACTCTTGCCATCCAGGGCTGAATTTAGGGTTGCATTTCCTTACCGAAGGGCTTACAGGTGGCTCAGTGTAAAGAATCTACCTGCCAATGCAGGCGACAGGATACACTGGTTCGATTCCTGGGTTGGGAAGGTCTCCTGGAAGGAGACATGGCAACCCACTCCAGTATTCTTGCCTGGAAAACCCCATGGACAGAGGAGCCTGGTAGGCTACAGTCCATAGGGTCCCAAAGAGTTGGACATGACTGAGTGACTGAGCAGGCTTCCCTGATAGCTCAGTTGGTGAAGAATCTGCCTGCAATGCAGGAGAACCCGGTTTGATTCCTGGGTGGGGGAGATCCTCTGGCAAAGGGATAGGCTACCCACTCCAGTATTCTTGGGCTTCTCTTGTGGCTCAGCTGGTAAAGAATCCTCCTGCAATGCGGGAGACCTGAGTTTGATCCCTGGGTTGAGAAGATTCCCTGGAGAAGGGAAAGGCTACCCACTCCAGTATTCTGGCCTGGAGAATTCCATGGACTGTATTGCCAAGAACACACTTTCTTACTGATGCACAATCAGAAGTGGTGATACGTTGAAACGGAAAATCGAAGCCAGCACTCTCCTTCAAATATAATGGAAAGTTAATAGATGTTGCAGGGGGTGAAGCTGCTACTCTACAAATCTATAAATCATTATAAACATTGTTTCTGTAGATAAAAATGTTCTCTGTTCCAAACAAATAAATGACTTGGAAACTAACTTTTTAGGTAGAACAGCAGCCTAATTTGGTGAACGTGTGTCCTTAAATGTTCTCCCAAGGAAGGGATATTAAATTGTTCCTCTCCTAAACAATGGAATGCCTAATTATTTCTCTTCCAAATAGTTCCATGCTCAATTGTTCCTCTCTCAAGCAATGGAACATTCAATCAGTCCTCTCCTAAACAATGGAGCATACTCAATTGTTCCTCTCCCAACAGTTGAATACTCAATTGTTCCTCTCCCAAGCACTGAACCATTCAATTATTCAGGTGAATGCAGTTGAAAAGCTTCCACTTCTGGCAGTATTAAGCAATGCTGTGACCAGAGCAATGGTTTGGCTCAGGCTTGCTTTATTGGAGTCAGGCAAGTTCATGGTTGTTATCATGATCCTTTGGGATCATTTTGAAACTTTCTGAATAAGAGATTTTCAATAACTTATTGGATCTTCACCTTCTGCCAACCAAGCCAAGTAGACAAGGATGGTCTTCCCATTGTGGATACCGTTATTGATATGTCAAGTTCGTGCATGCATGCTAAGTTCCTTCAGTTGTGTTCAACTCTTTGGGACCCTATGGACTGTAACCCACCAGGCTCCTCTGTCCTTGGGATTCTCCAGGCAAGAATACTGGAGTGTGTTGCCATGCCCTCCTCCAGGAGATCTTCCTGACCCAGGGATTAAACCTGCATCTCTTATGTCTCCTGCATTGGCAGGAGGCTCTTTACCACTAGCGCCACCTGGATATGTCACAGCTGAGAGGAAGCTGAACAGAATACTTTAATATTTGATGTATAGTCAATGAGTTCTGGCTACAAAGCTGAGTGACTACCATCCTTGCCCTCAGGAAGCTCACATTCTCAGATTCTTTCTTGAATTATCTCCCTAGACATACATCAAGAGAGAATCATCTGGGTGGTTGCCAACTGCCCTGGCAACTCAGAGGATGGGGAGCTCCACTCTGCCTGGAGAGTTGGGGATGGCTGTCCAGAGGTGACAATTCATGTGGGCCTTGAAAAACGGGAAGTAGAAAGGCAGAGGACAGGAAGAATACATCTAGGCAGAGAAGAGCACAAGCATATTGTGCATGTGCCCAGCAGAGGATGGTGGAAAGCTGTAGCTGGTATGTTTTAGATTTTGAACCCCTGGAGTAAAGTGATGAGACTTGAGGCCAAATTTGGAAGGACGTAAAGTGACATTCTCTGAAGTTTTGCTTCTGAAACCCTCCAACTACACAGAAGGCAAGAGAAGATGTGGTTGACAACAGAGAGCCCAGAGATAAGAACAGTCTCAGAGATGTCCAACTCAGCCCTGATTACATGGGACGTGGGGCAAGTTCCCTGATGTCTCTTTAACTGACAAAAAGTGGAACATAAACAGAAATGCCAACTTTGCCCATATCTGACAGGAGCCAACTTTCTTATCTGACTCCTGTTTCTAATTTACAGTCTCCATGTCTCTGTGGATTCTCAAAATTCTTCTGAAGACAGGATGTGAAACAAACGGGCCAAGAAATGTCCTTAGTACTGAGACCCTTGCTTTGTCTTGGATATATAGGTGAGGTGTCTGGGGGATATAAACAGTGCACAGTCTTCCCCTGTAAATGAGGAAGTGTTAGAACAGAGGATACAGACAAGCTCCCCTTAAGCACGTACAATCATCATTTAGGGGGGAAGCTAATAAAATAATACACATCCTTTGTCAAAACTGGGAAAATCAGAAACATGTCAAGACTCTTGATCACATTTCCATGCATAGATATTTGTTGTTGTTGCTGTTCAGTTGCTAAGTCATATCCGACTCTTTGTGACCCCATGGGCTTCAGCGTGCTAGGCTTCTCTGTCCACTATCTCCTGGAGTTTGCTCAGATTCGTGTCCATTGAGTTGGTGATGCTATCTAACCAGCTCATCCTCTTCCATCCCCTTCTCCTTTTGCCTTCAATCTTCCCCAGCATCAGGGTCTTTTCCAATGCGTCAACTTTTTGCATCAGATGGCCAAGCAGAGATATATGTAGATCTTAAAAAATATTTCAAGTAAAGCTGGAATTATACTGGTAATGCATAGTTTTGTATTCTGCATTTTAATTTTACCTTCTCTCATGAGTATTTTTATGTGTTAATGTACTTGGAAAATATGTGAGATCTGTATTTGTGAAACAAATATATTTATATCATGCTCAGTGTGCCTGTCATTTTATATATATTAATGCTTTTATTTCTCACAGAGACTCTATAAGGTAAGTAACTTTCCTTCATTTTTTTATTGTGGTAAAGTACACATAACATAATAACTTCAGTATTCTTGCCTTCAGAACCCCATGAACAGTATGAAAAGGCAAAATGATCGGATACTGAAAGAGGAACTCCCCAGGTCAGTAGGTGCCCAATATGCTACTGGAGATCAGTGGAGAAATAACTCCAGAAAGAATGAAGGGATGGAGCCAAAGCAAAAACAATACCCAGTTGTGGATGTGACTGGTGATAGAAGCAAGGTCCGATGCTGTAAAGAGCAATATTGCATAGGAACCTGGAATGCCAGGTCCATGAATCAAGGCAAATTGGAAGTGGTTAAACAGGAGATGGCAAGAGTGAACGTCGACATTCTAGGAATCAGCGAACTATAATGGACTGGAATGGGTGAATTTAACTCAGATGACCATTATATCTACTACTACAGGCAGGAATCCCTTAGAAGAAATGGAGTAGCCATCATGGTCAACAAAAGAGTCCAAAATTCAGTACTTGGATGCAATCTCAAAAACGACAGAATGATCTCTGCTTGTTTCCAAGGCAAACCATTCAATATCACAGTAATCCAAGTCTATGCCCCAACCAGTAATGCTGAAGAAGCTGAAGTTAAACGGTTCTATGAAGACCTACAAGACCTTTTAGAACTAACACCCCAAAAAAGATGTCCTTTTCATTATAGGGGACTGGAATGCAAAAGTAGGAAGTCAAGAAATACCTGGAGTAACAGGCAAATTTGGCCTTGGAATATGGAATGAAGCAGGGCAAAGGCTAATAGAGTTTTGCCAAGAGAACACACTGGTCATAGCAAACACCCTCTTCCACCAACACAAGAGAAGACTCTACACATGGACATCACCAGATGGTCAACACCGAAATCAGATTGATTATATTCTTTGCAGCCAAAGATGGAGAAGCTCTATACAGTCAACAAAAACAAGACCGGGAGCTGACTGTGGCTCAGATCATGAACTTCTTATTGCCAAATTCAAACTGAAATTGAAGAAAGTAGGGAAAACCACTAGACCATTCAGATATGACCTAAATCAAATCCCTTATGATTATACAGTGGAAGTGAGAAATAGATTTAAGGGACTAGATCTGATAGGTAGAGTGCCTGATGAACTATGGACAGAGGTTCGTGACATTGTACAGGAGACAGGGATCAAGACCATCCCCATGGAAAAGAAATGCAAAAAAGCAAAATGGCTGTCTGAGGTGGTCTTACAAATAGCTGTGAAAAGAAGAGAAGCGAAAAGCAAAGGAGAAGAGGATATAAGCATCTGAATGCAGAGTTTCAAAGAATAGCAAGGAGAGATAAGAAAGCCTTCCTCAAAGATCAATGCAAAGAAATAGAGGAAAACAACAGAGTGGGAAAGACTAGTGATCTCTTCAAGAAAATTAGAGACACCAAGGGAACATTTCATGCAAAGATGGGCTTGATAAAGGACAGAAATGGTATGGACCTAACAGAAGCAGTAGATATTAAGAAGAGGTGGCAGGAATACACAGAAGAACTGTACAAAAAAGATCTTCATGACCAAGATAATCACGATGGTGTGATCACTGACCTAGAGCCAGACATCCTGGAATGTGAAGTCAAGTGGGCCTTAGAAACCATCACTACTAACAAAGCTAGTGGAGGTGATGGAATTCCAGTTGAACTATTTCAAATCCTGAAAGATGATGCTGTAAAAGTGCTACACTCAATATGCCAGCACATTTGGAAGACTCAGCAGTGGCCACAGGACTGGAAAAGGTCAGTTTTCATTCCAATCCCAAAGAAAGGCAATGCCAAAGAATGCTCAAACTACTGCACATTTGCACTCAACTCACGTGCTAGTAAAGTGCTCAAAATTCTCCAAGCCAGGCTTCAGCAATACGTGAACCGTGAACTTCCAGATATTCAAGCTGGTTTTAGAAAAGACAGAGGAACCAGAGATCAAATTGCCAACATCTGCTGGATCATGGAAAAAGCAAGAGAGTTCCAGAAAAACATCTATTTCTGCTTTATTGACTGTGCCAAACCTTTGACTGTGTGGATCACAATAAACTGTGGAAAATTCTGAAAGAGATGGGAATACCAGACCACCTGATCTGCCTCTTGAGAAATTTGTATGCAGGTCAGGAAGCAACAGTTCGAACTGGACATGGAACAACAGACTGGTTCCAAATAGGAAAAGGAGTACGTCAAGGCTGTATATTGTCACCCTGCTTATTTAACTTCTATGCAGAGTACGTCATGAGAAACGCTGGGCTGGAAGAAGCACAAGCTGGAATCAAGATTGCTGGGAGAAATATCAATAACCTCAGATATGCAGATGCCACCACCCTTATGGCAGATAGTGAAGAGGAACTAAAAAGCCTCTTGATGAAAGTGAAAGTGGAGAGTGAAAAAGTTGTCTTAAAACTCAACATTCAGAAAATGAAGATCATGGCATCTGGTCCCATCACTTCATGGGAAATAGATGGGGAAACAATGGAAACGGTGTCAGACTTTTTTTTTTTTTGGCCTCCAAAATCACTGCAGATGGTGACTGCAGCCATGAAATTAAAAGACGCTTACTCCTTGGAAGAAAAGTTATGACCAATATAGATAGCATATTCAAAAGCAGAGACATTACTTTGCCAACAAAGGTCCGTCTAGTCAAGGCAATGGTTTTCCCAGTGGTCATGTATGGATGTGAGAGATGGACTGTGAAGAAGGCTGAGTGCCGGAGAATTGATGCTTTTGAAGTGTGGTGTTGGAGAAGACTCTTGAGAGTCCCTTGGACTGCAAGAAGATCCAACCAGTCCATCCTGAAGGAGATCAGCCCTGGGATTTCTTTGGAAGGAATGATGCTCAAGCTGAAACTCCAGTACTTTGGCCACCTCATGGGAAGAGTTGACTCATTGGAAAAGACTCTGATGCTGGGAGGGATTGGGGGCAGGAGGAGAAGGGGACGATAGAGGATGAGATGGCTGGATGGCATCACTGACTCAATGGACGTGAGTCTGAGTGAACTCCGGGAGTTGGTGATGGACAGGGAGGCCTGGCGTGCTGCGATTCATGGGGTCGCAAAGAGTCGGCAACGACTGAGCTACTGAACTGAACTGACACATAACATTTACCACTTTAACCATTTTTAAATGTATCATTCTGTGGCATAAAGTATATTCACAGGGCTGTGGAGCCATCCCCACCATCCATCTCTAGACTTTTCATCTTCCCAAAGTGATGCTGAACCTATTAAATACTAATCTCCATTTCCTTTCCTTGCTGCCCTTGCTTACCAACATTTTGCTTTTTGTATTTATGAATTCAACTATTCTAGGTGCCTCATTCAAGTGGAATCATACAACATTTGTTCTTTTTTTGATTGGTTTATTTCACTTAGCACAATGTCTTCAAGGTTAATCCACCATGTAGCATATGTCAAAAACGTCCTTCCTATTTGAGCCTGAATAGGATTATTTTGCATTTATATAGACCACATTTTTTTAATTTTATTTTTTAACTTTACAATATTGTATTGGTTTTGCCATATATCAACATGAATCCGCCACAGGGAGGAGGGTTCAGGATGGGGAACACGTGTATACCTGTGACCACATTTTTTTTTATCAATTCATAGGCCAAACGGGCACTTGAGTTGCTTCAACCTTTTGGCTATTGTGAGTAACGTTGCTCTGAGCATTGAGGCACAAATATCTTTTTGAGTCTCTGCCTTCAATTATTTTGGAAGAAATCTGGAAGTGGGATTCCTGGGTCAAACAGTAATTCTATTTTTAAGGTTTTGAGAAATCACCGTAGTGCCATTTTATGTTATCCAGAGTTCTCCAGAGAAATTCAACCGAGAGGATATATGTACATTACATATATTTTCTCTATTTTTCTATCTATCTATCATCTATGGCAATAGATCTATGTGAAGCCAGCCCCCATGAGGACGGAGATTGACAGATCCCAAGATCAGCAGTCAACAAGCTGAAGAACCATGAGAACTAATGTTTCAGTTGACTCTCAGGGCAGGGAAAACCCATTGTCTCAGATCACAGGCAGTCAGGTAGGAGGTTTTATCTCGGGAGGTTTCATCTGGAGAAGTGTCAGCCTTTTTTGTTTATTCATGCCTTCAATTGATTGGATGAGGCCCTTTTACTTACTTACTGAGGACAATTTACTTCAGTTCAGGTCAGTTCAGTTGCTCAGTTGTGTCTGACTCTTTGCGTCCCCATGAATCGCAGCACGCCAGGCCTCCCTGTCCATCACCAACTCCTGGAGTTCACTCAGACTCACATCCATCGAGTCAGTGATGCCATCCAGCCATTTCATCCTCTGTCGTCCCCTTCTCCTCCTGCCCCCAATCCCTCCCAGCATCAGAGTCTTTTCCAATGACAATTTACTTAAGTCAGTCTAAATTCCTCCCCAAAACACCCTCATACAATCACCTAGAATAATGTTTGACCAAATATCTGTGTACCCTGTGGCCCAGTCAAATTAACATATAAAATTAACCATCATACATTTGGAGGTAGGTGGTTGTTGTCTAGTCACTAAGTCATTTCCAGCTCTTCTGTGGCCTCATGGACTGTAGCCCACCAGGCTTCTCTATCCATGGGATTTCCCAGGCAAGAATACTGGAGTGGTTTGCCATTTCCTTCTCTGGGGATCTTCCCAACCAAGGATCTAACCTACATCTCCTGCATTGCAGGTGGATTCTTTACCACTGAGCCACTGGGGAAGCTTGTAGGTAATATTACTGTATCTATTTTACAGATGGGGAAACTAAGGCAGAGAGGTATTAAGTGATTTGCCCACAGTTATGGAGCCAGCAATTGGCACAGCTGGGATTTGAACTCTTCTAAATTAGAGCAAAAATTCCTGCTCTTGGCCTCTACCATATAATGCCTTAAAATATGCGTAACCCCTCTCCTTATCATGCTGAGGACTTAAGTTGCAATTAGCTTTCAACATGAAAAACAGCACTGCTTCAAATAACATTGTTTATGTGTGTACATCTGTATTTTATTAGGATTAAGTTAAAAATAGAATTAAGAAGAGAAAGAAGAACAAACCTTTTTAAGGATCTTGATATAGACAATATTGCTACATTCTCAAAAATGGTTTTACCAATTAATCTTCCATCAGCTGGGAACACTTAGTTCATGATGACCCCCTCAACTTTGAGCATTTGATATTTAAATACATCATTGACAATTTGATAAGATGATTTTAATTTTTATCCTTTAAATTATTAGTGAAGTTTAACATTTTCTGCCCAGTTATTGGACAAATGCAATGCTCCCACATGTCAATGACCTGATTTCCCTATTTTTCTAAGTGACTTCTGAGATTTTTGCAGGGACATGCATGCAGTGACATCTTTGTCAGTAAATGACAAAGTAAAAATAAAAGGTAACTTCCAGCGACAAGCCTCCTCAGGATGAGCCTTTATGCTTGGGGCACCTTCATAATGACATCCTGGCACTTAAAGGAGAGTGGGAGTGATATTTAGTAGACAGGTGTGTTAGTATAGGCAGTTGTGGTTTGGCATTTTCTGGACCACTGCTCAAGTGTGGTGTACCACCTGAGAGCATGTTAGAAATGCAAATTATACTGAATGAGGATTTCTGAGGGGTGGATCCCACTGGTAGTTCTGAGTTTTAACAAACTCTCCAAACACCACTCAGCAAAAAGAAATGACTGCACTCTGATAAATGCTATATCATGGATAAACTTCAAAAACATGATGCTTGGTAAAAGTTCTAATGAGGTGGATGAAACTGGAGCCTATTATACAGAGTGAAGGAAGCCAGAAAGAAAAACACCAATACAGTATACTAACGCATATATATGGAATTTAGAAAGATGGTAACAATAACCCTGTGTATGAGACAGCAAAAGAGACACTGATGTATAGAACAGTCTTATGGACTCTGTGGGAGAGGGAGAGGGTGGGAAGATTTGGGAGAATGGCATTGAAACATGTAAAATATCATGTATGAAACTAAAAAAAAAAAAAAAAAAAAAAAGGAAGCCAGACACCGAAGACCACTCATTTTATGATTCCATTTATAGGCAATGTTCAGAAAAGGCAAAATTTATAAAGACAGAAAGTAGATTAGTGGTTATCCAGGCTTGGGGGTAGTAACAGGAATTAATTGTTGGTGGGCTTGAGAGATCTTACTGGGAGACTGAAAATGTTCTAAAACTGATTTATGGTGCCATTCAGTAAAGTTACTAAAAATCACTGAGTTGTGCATGTGAAATAGGTGAATTTTATGATATGTAAAATATATCTCAATAAAGTTGTTTAAAAAAAGCAAGCTTTCCAGGTGATTTTGATGCTCATTATAATTTTAGATGTGTAGACTCAGACACACTGACCTGGTGTTTCCCAAACCGATAAGCATCTCTCGGAGTGCTGAGTGAAAACAGAAGCAAAATAGATTCCTGGGCCCCATGTAAACTTACTGAATTATAGTCTCCATTGGATGGGTATGGAAGGGCACAGTAACTCTTGCTGTTCATTGGATATTGTTTGGGAAACAGAAGAGAACTTAATTATTAGAGAAATTGTGAATTTAGAGAAATGCAAATCAAAACTGCCATGAGGTATCACCTCACAAGAGTCAGAATGGCCATAATCAAAAATTCTACAAATAATAAAAGCTAGAAAGGGTATATAGAGAAAGGAACCCTCCTATACTGTTGTGGGAATGTAAATTGGTGCAGACACTATAGAGAGCAGTATGGCGGTTCCTTAAAAAGTGAAACATAGACTTACCATATGATATAGCAATCCCACTCCTGGACTTCTGTCCAGAGAAAACTGTAATTTGAAAAGGTATATGGGATCACCCCAGCGTTCACTGCAGCACTATTTACAATAGCCAAGACATGGAAGCAACCTAAATGTTCATTGACAGAGGAATGGATAAATAAGATGTGGTGTATATGTATATATATAAAGGAATATTATTCAGCCAGGAAGAAGAATGAAACAATGCCATGTGCAGCAACCTGGATGGACCTAGGATCATTATATTAAGTGAAATAAGTCAGAAAGAGAGAAATATCATATGATATCACTTATGTGTGGAAGCTTTTAAAAATGATACAAATGAACTTATATATAAAGCAGAAATAGACCCACTAGCATAGAAATCAAATTTATGGCTACCAAAGTAGAAAGAGGAAAGAGGGATAGATTAGGAGTTTGGGATTAACATATACACAGTATAAATAAATAAATAAATAAATATTAGGTAGGTCAGTGGGGTAAAGACTCTGTCTGCCAAGCAGTAGACACAGGTTCAGTCCCTGGGTCAGGATGATCCCCTGGAGAAGGAAATGGCAAGCCACTCCAGTATTCTTGCCTGGGAAATCCCATGCAAGGCTATAGTGCACAGGTTCACAAAAGAGTCAGACATTGACTTAACAACTAAACAACAACAATGTATAAAACAGATAAACAAGAAGGACCTACTGTACAGCACAGTGAACTATACTCACTATTTTGTAATAACATATAAGAGAAAAGAATCTGAAAAAGAATATATATATATATACATATATATGTATATATGAATCACTTTGCTGTACACCTGAAACTAACAACATTGTAAATCAACTATACTTCAATAATAAATAAAATAAAAAGAAGAGAACTTCCCAACTTTGGCCAAATAATGTAACCTAAGGGGTATTTAAGAAATACAGATGCCCACAGAGGTTCTAATTTAAACATTTGAGATATTAAGAGTTTTAAATGCTGCTTAGGTAATTCTAATAGGCAGGCAAGTTACAGACCATTGATAATGGTCATTACTTCCCAATTTTTCCAACTCTTGGCACTGCAAACCTTAGGACAGACATGAGCTTTATGGCTAACCTCATGGTCTAGATGGCTGTTTGAATTTCAGCCATCACATCCATGTTTTGAAAAGTAAGATGGAGGAAAATGAGATTAAGGATGGGCATATCTTTTTACTTTCAAGGCAAGTTCCTGGAAATCCATTCTATACTCCTCTATCTCTTCATTGGACAGAACGAAGTCACACTACCACAACTTCCTACAAGGAAGGTTAGAAAATGCAGTTATTTAGGTGGGTACCTAAATGCTAAGCTACAAATCAGGGTTCTATTAGGGAAAAAAAGAGGATGGATACTTGGCCACAACTAACACACTCAGTGACACTAATGTGCTTGGCAGTTACTTTCACCTTATTTTCATCTTTTCAGACAAGAAAACTGAGGTAGAGTTGCTAGATAAAATATAGGCTGCCCAGGTAAATTTGAATTTCAAATGAACAACATTTTCTTAGTACAATTATGTCTCTGATATTGCCTAGGACATACTTATGCTCAAATTATTCACTGTGTATCTGAAATCAAATTTAATTCCACTTCTGCATTTTACCTGCTAAATCTAGCAGCTCTCAGTGGAGGTTTAGAGAGTCAGCATTCTCAAGACCACTTCTCCGTTAACGGAGATTGACTTGAACCCAGATCTGTTTGTCTCTGGAAACCCAGTAATCATTCATCCACCTTTAGTAGATGTCCAGCATTCAGTCTCCTGATCTCTTTGTTCTGAGAGCCACCCTCAGAGATAGAGGTCACTAGCCACCTTCTATAAATGAGAAACTGAGGTTCTGAGTACGTGGGATGATTCTGCTGCTGCTGCTGCTAAGCCACTTCAGTTGTGTCCGACTCTGTGTGACCCCATAGACGGCAGCCCACCAGGCTTCCCCGTCCCTGGGATTCTCCAGGCAAGAACACTGGAGTGGGTTCTAGCTCTATCATTTACAAGCGAGTTGACTCTGGACAAACAATTTAATTCTTCATGTTGAACCTTTCTCACCTGAAAAAAAAATGAGCAAAATAATAATAGTTCTTATCTTACAAGATTACTGTGAAGAGTAAATTAGAAAGCAACTGAAGCTTTTAACACAAGGCTTGCCACTGAATTAGGCTTCAAAGAATATTTAGAAAATGGATTTGGTTTCTCATTGTCCTGTTGTTGTAGATGTTTAATTTGATCCAGATCTTCCCATTGTAAGCCCATTGTAGTGCTGAAATAGCTATGTAGCTGCACAAATGATTATAGATACCCTTAAGGTGAATGAGAATTCCATCACTGTTTAAATTGTTGGAGTGACATTTAACTCCTCTTCCAAACCTAGATTCTTAGGACAATCTGTTATATCATTTAGCAGATTTCTTCTAGTTTCTGTGTGCTGCTGTATGCAGTAGCACTCCCTCTTCATTTTCCCTTGATTTATTTTGCCAGACGTTTGATGTATTTATTAGTCTTTTAAAATAGCAAGTTTTTTTTATTACTCACCTTTATAGTTTTTTTTCTATTTATTTAATTTCTGATATTTTCTATGTTGTTTCATCCTCTATTTCTCAGTTTTTTACTGTAATTTCTAGAGCTTAACCTCAGTTTTTAAATTTTCTATGTTTTTCCTTTTACGTAAAAATTCTTTAAAAGATTTTGTACATTGTCCCCTACACACACACACACACACACACACACACACAGAGTTTTACAGTAATACATAAATGTAGTCATAAACCTGCTTTTCCTTAGTGTGACTTTTCCCCCCACATCCTTAATCTTTTTATCTTCTTGCTCTCCCTGTGTACTTGTATTAATAGACTATGATGAATTCTTCCATATTTCTATTGGTATCCATATAGTTCTGAGTTGTTGTTTCGTCTCTCAGTCATGTCTGAGTCTTTTGGGACCTCAAGGACTGTAACTCACCAGGCCCCTTTGTCCATGGGATTTCCCAGGCAAGAATACTGGAGTGGGTTGCCATTTTCTTCCCCAGGAGATCTTCCTGACCCAAGATGGAACCTACATCTCCTGCATTGGCAGGCAGATTCTTTACCACTGAGCTACCTGGAAAGCCCATAAGATTCTATATAGATATTTTGGCAACCCATTCCAGTATGCATGCTGGGAAAATCCCATGGATAGAGGAGCCTGGCAGGCTACAGTCCACAGGATAGCAAAGAGTCAGACATAGCTGAGTGACTGAGCACACATAATACACATACATATCAAATGTTTGATAGTATTGTTCAACCTACACAGATGGAGTCATAGTATATGATCTTTCAGGCATCTTACTTTTCTCACTCAACAGTTCCTTTTAGAAATGTTTCCAAATCCTCAGATAGTTTTAATTAATTTTCTATAAATGGACTACATACTATTGCATGTAAATATTCCATAGTTTACTCAGTCTTTTATCTATTAATGGGTATTCACTTGATTTCCAGTGTATTCTACTTAGAAAAATACTGAAATAAACACCCCAGAATTCATGCCTTTGTGTACTTATTCTTTCATTTCCATAGGTATATACTCTGAATTGAAATGGTTCATTGAAGGGACTATGTATTATTAATTTTAATAGATGTTGGAAAATTCGCTTTCTACAAATGCTGTGGCCTTCACATTTCCACCAGCAATATGTGGAAACACTTCTAAGTGTGTATCCCCCTTGGCAACACTATGTTAATTTGATTTTAGGAGCTTTGTAGTATAACCTGATACTTAGTGTTCTTTTTTTGTGACTATTCCTGGGCATTTATTCTTCCATACGGTATTGAAATGTATATAGAGATGGCAAACTTACTAATGTAATAGAATGGAGAATCCAGACATTGATCCCAAAATATTTGTGATGAAGAAAGATTATTTAAAATCTTTTGAGTTTGATTATATACCTCAAAGAAAATAAAAAATAGATTAACATAACAGATGGTTTTAGTCTCCTCTGGCTGTCATAACAAAATATCATTGACTGGTGGCTTAAACAACAGAAATATATTTTCTCACAGTTCTGGAGGCTACAAAGTCCAATATCAAGTTCTTGGTAGTGTTCAGTTTCTGATGGGGATTCTCTTTCTGACTTGAAGACAGTCATTTTCTCACTGTGTCTTCACATAATGAAGAGAGTGATCTGTCTCTCATGTCTTTTCTTACAAAGGTATTAATTCTATAGTGTCAAGAGTCCCACCCTAATGACCTCATCTAACCTCCTTTTAAGCCATATATTCAAATATAGTCATTAGGGGTTAGGGCTTCAATGTATAAATTTTGAGTGGACAGAACTCAACCCATAGAACACACGATGTACAAAAAATTCTATATAGATTGAAATATATATATAAGGAAAATGAATAAATATCTTACAATGTATTCAGGGAATAACATATACAATCTGGGACCTTGAGGACTGGCTAACCATAATTAGAGACCCAGAAGATTTAAAAGCAGAATATTTGTCTATATATAAAAAAAAAACTTAAACTCTGTGTGATGAAGGATGCCATAAACAAAGCAATGGACATAATCAATAAATAATAGATCTGAAAAAATTTAATATTGCTGAAAGATCAAGACATGGTATCTGTAAACTAAAAATGTGCTTACAGCTTGACAAGAAAAAGATAATGTAACAGTAAAATGATTTGAAAGGGCAGTTCAATATTTTTCTTTTTTACATACAGTGAAAACTCAATAAGTGTTTGCAATGTGTATACAACTGTGTAGCTGCCATACTAGTCAAAATATAGAATACCACCAACACTTCAAAAGATTTCTTCCTGTCCTCTCCTGCTCAATATTACCACCCCAGAGGTAACTTCTGTTCTGATTTCTAGCACCATAGATAAATTGGGTCTGTTCAGGCATGTCTAACAAGATCATATAGTATGTGTTTGCAATAATCAGAGTCCAATCAGAAGGTGGAAACTGCTGGCTTCACTCGTGCTAATACCTGTGAGATTTATTCATGTTGCTCTGTGTTTGAGTGCTTTGTTCTTATTTGTTGCTGTGCGGTATTTCATACCTAATACAGAAAATTTTATCACTTTTTCTGTTGTTGGACATTTTGACCATTTCTAGGATTTGACTGTGATGAATAAATGAATATAAATTTCTGTACATGCCTCTGTACATATGCACTCATTTCTCCTGTACACATACATAGGAGTGCTCTTTGCAATTTTTACTACTATGTTCACAAGAGAGGTTGACATGCAATTTTTTAAAATGTCTCCTGTAATGTTTATTCTTCAGTGCATTACTGGAACAAAAAAAATAGCCACTGAATTAGATTTGCTAATATTTTGATTTGACTTATTTCTTCTCTATTCAGGAAGGATATTAATCTCAAGTTTTTGTTTCTTACAATGGTCTTGTCAGGTTTTAGAACAAGATTTACTGAACTGTGATAGAAATTAGCAAGTGTTCATTATTTTTCTGTTTTATGGAAGAGTTTAAAAAAGATTTGTATTATTTGATCCTCTGCTATCTGACAATGAAGCCTTGTAGTTACAGGATTGTCCTCACTTTCAATTTCTCCCAGTAAAAGTTTTGGTAATTGTGTTTTTCAAGAAATTTATTCATTGCATGTATTTAGTAAATTTATTGGAATAAAATTTTTGATGATCTCTTATCCTTTAAATGTCAACAAACTCTGTAATAATGTAACTTTTAATTCCTGATATTCATAATTTGTGTTTGCTCTTTATTTTATTTCCTTGTCTCACTATTGTTTTATTTTATTGATCTTTTCAAGAATAAACTTTTAGCTGTATTAATTTCTCTATTTTATGTCTATATTCTCATAATTTTTTATGCTTCTATTTTTGTTTTTGTTAACATTTGGGGGGCTTAATTTGGTTATTCTTTTTCAAGTTTATTGAGTTAGAAGCTTAGATAATTGATTTTCAACTTTTCTTTTTTCCTAATATATGCACATAAATATATACTTTCCTCCCAGGTCCTACTTTAGCTTCATTTCACAAATTTAGATATTAGTATTTGAGATATTCAGTATTCAGATAAAAATATCTTCTAAATTCCATTTAGATTTCCATTTTACATGTGGGTTATTTAGAGCAATGTTAACTAAGTTTCAATCACTTGGAAATTTTCTAGTTATCTTTCTGTTATTGAATTTTAATTTAATCTCACATTCATCAGAGTACACATTGAATTATTTTCTTCTTTGGAGTTCTTTTAAAATAATTGTTGCTACTTCTTCCTTTTTAATAATTTTATTTATTTTTGGCTGTGCTGGGTCTTCACTGGTGCTTGGGCTTTTCTCTAGTTGCAGATAGCAGGGGCTACTCTCTAGCTGTGGTGCACAGGCTTCTCATTGGGGAGGCTTCTCTTGTGGAGCACGAGCTTCAGCAGTTGCCTCATGGGCTCAGTAGTTGCGGCTCCCAGGCTCTAGAGCACAGGCTCAGTAATTGTGGCACATGGGCTTAGTTGCTCCTTGGCATGTGGGATCCTCCCAGATCAGGGATCAAACTCGTGTCTCCTGCATCGATTGGCAGGCAGATTCTTTACCACTGAGCCACCAGGAAAGCCCTGGAATTCTTTTAAGACTTGATTTGTAGCCTGCACTGCAGTCTGTTTTGATAAATGTTATAGGGAGGCCTGGCATGCTGTGATTCATGGGGTTGCAAAGAGTCGGACACAACTGAGCGACTGAACTGAACTGATATATATTTTTCATCCTTTTACTTTCAACCTATCCCTTATATTTGAAATGTATTTCTTGTAATTAACACACATGCTGGTCTTGTTTTTTCTTGCTTCATTGGAAATCTTTTAATTGAAGTATTTATTGTAATTCAAGGCAGCTACTTATAAAATTGAGGTTAAGGTTATCAAATTTACCATGTTGGTATTTTTTGTATGTCCATCCTGTTCTTTGCTCTATTACTCCCTATTTACTATGTATGAGGTATTTATTATGTATTTTCACTAGTCCATTTTATCTCCTCCATTTTTTCCTTTCAATATCATCTTTTTGTGATTATCCCAGAAATTATGAAATGCATTCTAAACTTATTATAATCTACCTACAATTAATATTTTATCACACGAAGAACACTGCTTCATCTTTACTGTAGTTTAACTCCACTTATCTCTTTTCTGTTTTTTCTTTTTTTATCATATATTTCTCTCAACATATGTTGTACTTTTCACAAGGCATTGCTATTATAATGTTGCTTTAAACCATCCATATATTTCTTAAAGTGAACCCATATATTTACCCTCTTCAGATCAGATCAGATCAGATCAGACTCTTTGCGACCCCATGAATCGCAGCATGCCAGGCCTCCCTGTCCATCACCAACTCCCAGAGTTCACTCAGACTCATGTCCATCGAGTCAGTGATGCCATCCAGCCATCTCATCCTCTGTCATCCCCTTCTCCTCCTGCCCCCAATCCCTCCCAGCATCAGAGTCTTTTCCAATGAGTCAACTCTTCCCATGAGGTGGCCAAAGTACTGGAGTTTCAGCTGTAGCATCATTCCTTCCAAAGAAATCCCAGGGCTGATCTCCTTTAGAATGGACTGGTTGGATCTTCTTGAGGTCCAAGGGACTCTCAAGAGTCTTCTCCAACACCACAGTTCAAAAGCATCAATTCTCCGGTGCTCAGCCTTCTTCACAGTCCAACTCTCACATCCATACATGACCACAGGAAAAACCATAGCCTTGACTAGATGAACCTTTGTTGGCAAAGTAATGTCTCTGCTTTTGAATATGCTCTCTAGGTTGGTCATAACTTTCCTTCCAAGGAGTAAGCGTCTTTTAATTTCATGGCTGCAGTCACCATCTGCAGTGATTTTGGAGCCCACAAAAATAAAGTCTGACACTGTTTCCACTGTTTCCCCATCTATTTCCCATGAAGTGATGGGACCGGATGCCATGATCTTCGTTTTCTGAATGTTGAGCTTTAAGCCAACTTTTCCCCTCTCCACTTTCACTTTCATCAAGAGGCTTTTGAGTTCCTCTCACTTTCTGCCATAAGGGTGGTGTCATCTGCATATCTGAGGTTATTGATATTTCTCCCAGCAATCTTGATTCCAGCTTGTGTTTCTTCCAGTCCAGCGTTTCTCATGATGTACTCTGCATAGAAGTTAAATAAGCAGGGTGACAATATACAGCCTTGACGTACTCCTTTTTCTATTTGGAACCAGTCTGTTGTTCCATGTCCAGTTCTAATTGTTACTTCCTGACCTGCATACAAATTTCTCAAGAGGCAGATCAGGTGGTCTGGTATTCCCATCTCTTTCAGAATTTTCCACAGTTAATTGTGATCCACACAGTGAAAGGCTTTGGCATAGTCAATAAAGCAGAAATAGATGTTTTTCTGGAACTCTCTTGCTTTTTCGATGATCCAGCAGATGTTGGCAATTTGATCTCTGGTTCCTCTGCCTTTTCTAAAACCAGCTTGAACATCAGGAAGTTAACGGTTCATGTATTGCTGAAGCCTGGCTTGGAGAATTTTGAGCATTACTTTACTAGCATGTGAGATGAGTGCAATTGTGCAGTAGTTGGAGCATTCTTTGGCATTGCCTTTCTTTGGGATTGGAATGAAAACTGCCCTTTTCCAGTCCTGTGGCCACTGCTGAGTTTTTCAAATTTGCTGGCATATTGAGTGCAGCACATTCACAGCATCATCTTTTAGGATTTGGAATAGCTCAACTGGAATTCCACCACCTCCACTAGCTTTGTTTGTAGTGATGCTTTCTAATAAGGCCCACTTGACTTCACGTTCCAGGATGTCTGGCTCTAGGTCAGTGATCACACCATCATGATTATCTGGGTCGTGAAGATCTTTTTTGTACAGTTCTTCTGTGTATTCTTGCCATCTCTTCTTGATATCTTCTGCTTCTGTTAGGTCCATACCATTTCTGTCCTTTATCGAGCCCATCTTTGCATGAAATGTTCCTTTGGTATCTCTGATTTTCTTGAAGAGATCTCTAGTCTTTCCCATTCTGTTGTTTTCCTCTATTTCTTTGCATTGATCGCTGAGGAAGGCTTTCTTATCTCTTCTTGCTATTCTTTGGAACTCTGCATTCAGATGTTTATATCTTTCCTTCTCTCCTTTGCTTTTCGCTTCTCTTCTTTCCACAGCTATTTGTAAGGCCTCCCCGGACAGCCATTTTGCTTTTTTGCATTTCTTTTGCACGGGGATGGTCTTGATCCCTGTCTCCTGTACAATGTCACGAACGTCCATCCATAGTTCATCAGGTACTCTATCTATCAGATCTAGGCCCTTCAGTGCTGGTCATTCCTTCCTGAACTGTTGTACAATCATCTGGAGTAAATTTTCTTCATTCCAAAAGGTTTCATTTCTTGCAATGTGAATCTGTGGACCACAAATTCTCTCCTTTTGTGTTTTTCTGAAAATGTCTTTGTTTTGCCTTCATTTCTTAAGGATGGTTTTTCTGAGTAGAATTGTATACTGGCAATTGCTTTTTTCAGAGCTTTAAGAGGCCATTCCTTTTGTTTTCTGGCATTGCTGGTATCTGTTGATAAGTGTGTTATCTTTGTTTCTTTTGTTTCTCTGAAGGCAGTTTCTCCTTTTGGTTTGGAATTTTTAGATTTTCATTTTGACCTTGGTGCTCAGAGCAAAGTTTCTTAGGAGACTTGAGGTGAATCAGGAGGACCCTGGAGTAGCAATGTTGTTTCCTTGCCTGCTGTGTCATGACTGCCTCCCATCTCCCATCATGACTAATAGGCCATGCCTCCCATTTCCCATCATGAGTAATGGGACGAGACCTAGATGGCCCTTCACACTCTTTGCAGTTCCAAGATCTATGTGTCTCTGGCTCAGCAGGATGGCGCCAGAACTGGACTGAGAGCCCAAGAACTTGAGTTGAAGTCTGAGCCCTTTCCTTACCTCCTATGACCTTGAGTAGCTCAGTTCCCTCTCTGAACACCAGTTGTCTTGTCTATAATAATAGAAAGGTGGCCTGTGGTTGCCAGTACCCCTTTAGAGTCATCAAATTGATGGGAGACTTCTGCAGCACTGGACAAGGAATCATGGATTCTGGCTTCTAATTCTATAGTTTAGTAACTAGAAGTGAATAATGATGATGACAATACTAAGTATTCACTGAACATGTAATGATGCTCTAGTCTCTGTGTTGTGTACTTTGCCTGCACTATCTTACTTAATCCTTAAATCACAGTTGAGTTCAGTCATTCAGTCATGTCTGATTCTTTGAGACCCCATGGACTGCAGCACACCAGGCTTCGCTGTCCATCGTCAACTCTGGAAGCTTGCTCAAACTCATGTTCATTGAGTCGGTGATGCCATCCAACCATCTCATCCTCTGTCATCCCCTTCTCCTCCCATCTTCAATCTTTCTCAGCATCAGGGTCTTTTCCAGTGAGTCAGTTCTTCATATCAGGTGGCCAAAGTATTAGAGTTGGAGTTTCAGCTTCAGCATCAGTCCTTCCAATGAATATTCAGGACGGACTTCCTTTAGGATTGACTGGTTGGATCTCCTTGCAGTCCAAGGGGCTCTCAAGAGTCTTCTCCAACACCACAGTTCAAAAGCATCAATTCTTCGGTGCTCAGCTTTCTTTATAGTCCAACTCTCACATCCACATATGACTATGGTAAAAACCATAGCTTTGACAAGAGGGACCTTTGTTGGCAAAATTCTGTCTATGTTGACCATAGCTTTTCTTCCAAGGAGCAAGCGTCTTTTAATTTCATAGCTGCAGTCACCATCTGCAGTGATTTTGGAGCCCCCCCAAAATAAAGTCTCTCACTGTTTCCATTGTTTCCCCATCTATTTGCCATGAAGTGATGGGCCCAGATGTATGAAGAACTACAAGACCTTCTAGAACTAACACCCAAAAAAGATGTCATTTTCATTATAGGAGACTGGAATGCAAAAGTAGGAAGTCAAGAAATACCTGGAGTAACAGGCAAATTTGGCTTTGGAGTGCAAAATGAAGCAGGGCAAAGTCTAACAGAGTTTTACCAAGAGAACTAGTCATAGCAAACACCCTCTTCCAAAACACAAGAGAAGACTCTACACATGGACATCACCAGATGGTCAATACTGAAATCAGATTGATTATATTCTTTGCAGCCAAAGATGGAGAAGCTCTATACAGTCAGCAGAAACAAGACTGGGAGCTGGCTGTCACTCAGATCATGAGATCCTTAGTGCAAAATTTAGATTTAAATTGAAGAAAGTAGGGGAAACCCCTAGACCATTCAGGTATGACCTAAATCAAATCCCTTATGATTATACAGTGGAAGTGACAAATAGATTCACAGGAGTAGATCTGATAGACAGAGTACCTGAAGAACTATGAATGGAGGTTTGTGACATTGTACAGGAGGCAGTGATCAAGACCATCTCCAAGAAAAAGAAATGCAAAAAGGCAAAATGGCTGCCTAAGGAGGCCTTAGAAAGCTGAGAAAAGAAGAGAAGTGAGAGAAAAAGGAGAAAAGGAAAGATATACCCATTTGAATGCAGAGTTCCAAAGGATAGCACAGAGGGATAAGAAATAAACCTCAAAGTAGCTTTTATTATTTTTCATTTTACAGATGCACCAATTGGTCCACAAAGAAGTTAAGTATCTTACCCCAGGCTACAGAGTGAGGAAGAGGAGGAAAAAAAATTGGAACCTGGGGAGTTTGGCCCCAGGGCACATGCTGCCCTCCTGCCTTTGCCGACACTTCATAACTTCAGCATGAACTGCAGCTTCATAATTGAATCATTATAATGGATAAATGTTTGCAACACTTTAGAATTTATAAAACATTTTAAAATCATGTTCACCTAATCAAATCCTCTTAACATTGGTTTTATGGCCTCGATTTTGAAGCTGAGAAGACCAAAGATTGAAAAAGTTAAGTGACTTTGCACAAATTCACAAATTGGTTGGTAGCAGAGACATTACTTAGACGTGTGCTCCTGACTCAGAGTTCAGGGATTCTTTTCCTGCAGCATGGCAGCTAACTCTGTGAAAAGAGAAATAATCACCTCCCAACGGCCTGCCTCACACGTGAGAATGTGAGAAAGTGTTTTGGAAGGTGTAAAATGTCCTACAAACACGTGTCCTCCTGGCTTTAAGTTCAAAAGCAAGTCCCCATCCTCCTTGTACACTATCCATCCACAGCACTTTCCAACGCACTCCTTAATGAGCTGGCCGTGGTGCTGAAGATGGGAACTGACACAGGAAGCCGGTCCTCTTTCCCTCAGGCATTTCATCTGCTGGTGTCTCTGACACCCCGCCGGTCCCCATAGTGAGGTGGACATGACAAGTTAATTCTGCAGCAGGCTGGGCTGGAGACAGCCTTGCAGCCATGTAATGAGAAGGGCCCTTGTCGCTGCCAGTAGGAAGGGGGAAAGTTAGAAATGACAAGCTGATTATCAGAGACAAATTGTATTATGAAGAAAGCAAAATGATATCTCTTGGCTCCCCTGGAAAATTGTTCTGTCCACCTGGAATGACTTGGTATCAGGAAGAGGCACTGATCAAGAAGGCATCAGGCAGGTTGGTAACTACTTTGCAGTAAGAAAAATTCAGGATGCCATTAGAAGTTGACAATTCCACAAAAAGCAACAGGAAAGATTGCTCCTGTTTTTTAGGGTTCACAGAATCACAGGACCCATAGGGGCTTTGCAGTAACTGACATTGAATCCTCAGTAGCTCTTGTCCACCCTGACCCTGATTCTTTAATGCAGCTCTCCTTGCCCTCATCCCCATGACCCACACAAGCAATGACCAATAAGGTGGAGCTGAGAACATGCTAACTCCCTCAGTGACAACAGTGTCTAGAGGAGGGAGTCCAGTTCACCAAAGACCACATGGCCTGAGAGCAATCTCCCTAGAAGCTTTCTTCCTTTCTCCCCTACCCTAGTTCTGTTCTTATTTGTGCCTGAATTTTGACCTGGTTAATCACTTTTAGACTTGGTTAACTTCAGTTTGTTTGGGTTTGCTTTGAATTTGCCTGTTCATCTGTTTCCTCTCTCCTCTGATAAGCACCTCTCAGTCTGGCTGTCTGGCTGTCACCCCTTGTCACTCAGATCACAGCACACTCCACATGACTGATACCTGGCCAGATCTCCCCACCCAGCTCCCTCTTAGACCCAGGCTCTTTCCCAGACTTGGGGATTATTAAATACAAAGTTAATACTTATCCCCAGTGACTTACTCCAGACCACAGAGCAAGGGGGAAAAAATGAAGAATTGTCCCAGAATTAGAGCTGTGGGTAATAATACCAACACTGATAAAAGTACCATCAATACTGTTACTACAGTTTGCAGCAACAGCTGTCAGTGTACAGTGAGCACTCATGTGCTGGTCTCAGCACATTCTTTGCAGTTCATCTATTATTATCCCATTTTGCTGATTAAAAAACCCTGAGGTTCTGAGGTTACATAATTTTCCAAAGGTCAAAAGGGTAGTCAGCACTCCATATGGAGTACAGAAGAGTGTGGGAATGTGCATGTACTTTCTGGGGCCCATGTTGATCCAAAGAGGAGCATAACAGTAAGACTCTCCATGTAGCAAGTCAAGAGAAAGCTCTGATATTTCAAATGATGAGAAGTTGACTCAAGGTGGCTTACAGGCAGTGATCCAGGAAGCCAGGAGAGCAGGTTTCAGAGTTTGTTGCATTTATGGACATACCAGGGATATGGGGCTGCCGTTCCATTTCCCCCCAGGTGTCTTGGTTCTACTTCCTTGTAGTTTGGCTTTGATCTCAGGCTCAGTTCTCAGGTCAACACTATAGATGCTGACAGCTCCTGGGGCTACCTGGTCCCTCACTCACATCCAGAAGCAGAGAGATGACTTTTTACCTGCCAACCACTGAATGAAAGTCTTGAAGCTCATTCTCTTGTGACAACATCAGTCCTGTACCCACAGGAGAATGCCCTGTACTGGTTGGTGGACACCTGGGAGACTGCATCCCTCTGGCTTGGGTACCTTGTGTCCCAGGGGCAAGGGCACATAGGATTGAGGTGAAACAGTTTAGTTTGCAACTCCTGTATTTTGTGAGTTCATGAGCTCTTTCTTCCATCTCTGGCAGCATAAATATCTACCAAAAAAGGGTGAATTGTGCCAGGTAGACCTACTTCTTAGCCATCTTGTCATCTCCGCAGCTGTAATTCCTAGGAAATAACTATAATCCAACCACCTCCCACTGCTGGAGATGGGAAGAGGAATGCAGACAACTGGCAAGGGGGAGGAAATGAGCTGGAGGCCGCCAGTTGTTCTCTGTAGTCACCCACCCAGTCTTTGAAAGGGAACTGAAGTCTCATCCCAATCCATTTCTTAGGGATGAGAGAAGAAGTAGATAGAGAAGGTAAATAGAGCATACAGGCTACACCCAGAGTCACTTATAGGTAGTAGGGGCTCAGTGTAAATAGGTCAATAACTTCAACATCCCAGAAAGAACATCAGAATCCTCCACCTATGTTCCGGACACCTGCTCCCTCTGGCCTTTGGGCCAACCCCAGATCACAGGGGTGGGGCCCCTTATCTTCTCTCTGTTGTGTGCTTCTGTTTCTGACAGATCTCCTGTTTCTCACCAGCAGGTTTGAATCCTGATTTTGACCCCAATGTTAACCTTTTTTTTTTTTTTTTTTTGCCCTTTACTTCCCTAGATTCAACTCCTTCAGGCTCATCTTTAATTTTTTAATTTTAGACCTCAGCCGTTTTCACTCCTTACAGCTACTCAGAGGGATAATCATGACAACAATTACCATCTATTGAGTTCCTATTCTGTGGCTTGAGTTTTACAGATATTTTCTAACAATATTGCAAGGTTGGTTATCATTATTTACATTTTACCTGTGAGACAACAGATGCTCAGAATGATTCAATCACTTGCCCCAAATCTCTCAGTTTACTAAATGTCAGTCTTGAGGATCAGAGTCCTTTCTGCCTACCTCCAATCTCCTTCTCCTTTTCACAATATTCCACCACATCTCACAGAACAAGTGAGAGCAGAGAATCAGGTTGGAAGACCATCTTCATGTAAGAGGGGACAGATGTGTACATGGCCCCCAACTCCATTCCCCAGGGTTTTACCCTCCATTTGGGTCTCTTCCTGGCTGTTTCCTGCTGTGGCACCATGCCAGGGCCCCAAGGGCCACAGTTACCCTTTCAAAAGTCCAACCCAAGCTTGACAAAACTCCTTTTTCTTCTATTTCTTTAACACAACTGAGACAGGCTGGTATTTTCAGAAAGAGTTTTACTAAACACTAAGAGAAACTGAAAGGAAATAATTGCAGTGAATACAGGCAGTATAAAAATAGCTAGTGCTCCAAATACATATTTCTGGCTCTAAGAATCACAGTGAGAACAGCAGAAAGCTTTTATGTGGTCCAAACCTAATGCTAAGGAAGTGGTCCCTCCCAAACTCTCACTCCCCACCATGCTATAAATGCTATAAAGTCCATTTTAGTGGTGCTCAGCCACACCTATACTTCTGACATGGGCTGGGAGTCAAGATCTGATGGGGGAAGGAAGAATGAGTAAAGCAAGACATGCCTGTGGGACCTACATCTCCCTGAGTAATCTCATCTAGTTCCATGATCTTGATCACCATCCATATGATGATGCCTCTAGCCAGGATTTCTCTCTTAAAGCCTACTAGAAACCTCTGCTTGGATGTGCTGTGGGTAAACGAGAGTCCCTATACTTAAACTCATCACCTCTCTCCCTCCCAAATCCTATCACTCTACCAGTAAACAGAACCACCAATCACCCAGTAGAGCAAGAGAGATACCAGGAGAAAAGTCATTCCTGACTTTCCACCCAGGCACAATTGGCCATTAAGTTTTGCCAATTTCTTACCCTCCCCCTGCCCAAATCTCTTCATTTCCCCATCACCTCCACTGCTACCCACATTCAAGTCACCTTTATCTATTACCAAGAGTGCTGTCTCAGCCTGCCTCCTGACTAGTTTGACTACCTCTAGTTTTACTTCCTTGAGACTTCTCTAGACTTGGGGTAACACTTTTTAAACACAAATTGATTTATGCCATTTTTCTTCCCTGAAACTCTCTAGGAGGCCTCTGTTGCCCTAAGAACAAAACATGAAACATAATCTGATGCTGCTTATTTCTCCAGGCTTATGTCTCAGACACCCCTGTACTTATTATACTTGGTAACTTGTACCTGGCCCCTGCTCTTGTCATTCTGAACCACGCTGATCTCCTCTGATGTGCTACTTTGACATCAAGTCTTCAAGTATGCTCTTCTCTCTGAATGGAAGATCCTTGTCCCAAGCTCCCTTGCCTGCTTTCACTTGTTAGGTCTTAACTTAGATGTAACTAGCTCCCGAAAGTTCTCTATATCCCATAAAACAGAGGTTAAGTGCCTTTCCTATGGGTCCTAACTTAATACTTAATCACTTATTAACATCTTCTAGCTCTTATGAATATCTGCCCAATTAAAGGGGTATGCTGGAAAAGTAATCATGTCATCTCAGTCACTGTTATGTCACCACTTATTATCATAGGGACAGGCACAGATGGGGTTACACTCAATAAATACCTGATAAATAGATGAACTGATAGATGAGTGAATGAAAATAGGGTAAGCAGAAACTTGGAGGAAGATAACGTGATTAAACATTGGTGTAGGAAACAAAAAATAATTAATTTAACAAAACATTTCCAAAATGTCTCCTCTGTATCAGGCCATGTGCTGGACAAAATGACCCAAGACATAAGGATCAGACTTCTTTCTAATGCACAAGTCTCTCATCTTGGACCATTCAACTCTTGTTATGCTTTCACGACTGTGAATTTCACCTTTTGGCAGGCCTAACTATGTATTTCAAGTAGGTTCTTGGGGACTTTGTCAGACCCAGTTTATAGCAGCAGAATTAAGCTTTAAAAGAAAAATTAGCTCCTTTCTCTTTTTTCTTCTCTCCTTTCCCTTTGTTTTCCTTTCCTTTTCTTATCTTTCTTTTCCTATTTAAGTGAAAACCTATGCCATGCCTGTCTCTCCCACTTTCATTTTCCCCTTTTAATTCATTTGTGATGCTCCAGATCTCACTTCTATTGTGATTTACTTAAAAATGTATTGGTGGGACCATAGCTAATGCATTTCTGAAGGTGGTGTGTGAGCATCTTAACTGATTACCCAGGATCCTCTGTGACTGACAGATCCCCAGTGGAGCATCCAGGCGGAAGAGAAGATTGGTGAATGAAGGCACTGCGGAGTTGGAAAGGGATTAGTGTTAATTCCTCCCAGACACCTCCTTGTGATGTTTCTCGGTCAATAAGAGCTTAGATAGGGGAGAAGGTTTAAACACAGTCCTGCCTGTTCTCATCACCTGCTAATCCCCTGCTCTTCATTCCCACCATAGGCCCTGGTGCAGGGGCCTTAGGCGTGGATCTGCCGAGGCACACAGAGCCCTTGAAGGCATTCTTTCCTGCTCCTGGACCTGTTAGGAGAGCCCTGAGTGGCAAAGACTTCCAGTGTTGTTTCTAGGCAGATGTGAGATGTGATCAGAAGCTGCTGTGTGGTCTACGAGGATGGTGGCAGGGCAAAGTAGGAAAAGAGTGGGTGATGGGCACAAGAGATAGAGAGAAAGTGAGGAAGCTGAGAAGGCCCTCATCAGCATCTTGTCACTACTCTGCTCTGCAGCCCCAGTGGTTGTGGCAGACAGACTCTAGGGTGGTTCCAATGATTCTCGACTCCAGGTGTTCACACCCCTGTGTAAGTTCTTTCCCCTCAGTGTGGATAGACCCTGCCACTCACTTCTAACCAATGGACATGTCAAAGGCGATAAGACATCCTGTGAGCAGGATATGTAAGGCTCATTTTGCTCACCAGTTCACTTGGGCTTTCCTTGTGGCTCAGCTGGTAAAGAATCCACCTGCAATGTGGGAGACCTGAGTATGATCTCTGGGTTGGGAAGATCCCCTGGAGAAGGGAAAGGCTACCCATTCCAGTATTCTGGCCTGGAGAATTCCATGCACTGTATAGTCCACAGGGTCACAAAGAGTCAGACACGACTGAGTGACTTTCTCTTCACTCTAAACAATCTTTCTCTCTTGTGTCTGACTTGAAGAAGTGAGCCACTAGGAATCTTACAACTAAGATTGGAACTGACTGCTGCAAGCAAACTAAATGAGCTTGGAAAAGGACCTCTAGTCTCAGATGAAGTCCAGGTCTGGTCGACACCTTGCCTGCAGCCTTGTGACCCCTGAACAGAGAACTATAAGCCATGCTGGAACTCCTGATGTACGGAGACTGTGAGATAATAAATGTGTAATATCTATAATAAGCATGTAATGTCTGCAGTGGCAGAAACCAACAGTGATAAAAAATGAATGGAGTGGCTCCTTTTCCTTCCTGCCTTGAGCACTAGGGCCTGGATGTTATTTCTTCCATCATCACAAATGCCTCTTGGAAAAGGACAGTAAATCCATTCACACTTACATGAACTTAACTAGCTACTCTGCCAACAGAAGCTCTCATACACAGGGAGCCTTAAAAGCCGTGGTTACTTGTAAATGAAACTGTTGCATATTAACCCTTTATCAAATATATTAGGAATTCATACAACTCAGTAGCAAGAAAAAAAATCTGATTTAAAAATGATTAAAGAACTTGACAGACTTTATTTTTGGGGGCTCCAAAATCACTGCAGATGGTGACTGCAGCCATGAAATTAAAAGACGTTTACTCCTTGGAAGGAAAGTTATGACCAACCTGGATAGCATATTCAAAAGCAGAGGTATTACTTTGCCAACAAAGGTCTGTCTAGTCAAGGCTATGGTTTTTCCAGTGGTCATGTATGGATGTGAGAGTTGGACTGTGAAGAAGGCTGAGCGCCGAAGAATTGATGCTTTTGAACTGTGGTGTTGGAGAAGACTCTTGAGAGTCCCTTGGACTGCAAGGAGATCCAACCAGTCCATTTTGAAGGAGATCAGCCCTGGGATTTCTTTGGAAGGAATGATGCTACAGCTGAAACTCCAGTACTTTGGCCACCTCATGGGAAGAGTTGACTCATTGGAAAAGACTCTGATGCTGGGAGGGATTGGGGGCAAGAGGAGAAGGGGACGACAGAGGATGAGATAGCTGGATGGCATCACTGACTCGATGGACGTGAGTTTGAGTGAACTCCGGGAGTTGGTGATGGACAGGGAGGCCTGGCATGCTGTGATTCATGGGGTCGCAAAGAGTCGGACATGCCTGAGCGACTGAACTGAACTTAACTGAACTGAAAGAATGTGAATAGACATTTTCCCAAAGAAGACATGCGGATGTCCAACAGGTACATTAAAAGATGCTTACTATCACTAATCATTTGGGAAATGCAAATCAGAACCACAATAAGACATCACCTCATACCTTTTACGATGGCTATTATCAAAAAGACATGAGACCACAAATGCTGATAAAGATGGAGAGGAAAGGAAACCTTTATGCATTGTTAGTGGGAATGTAAACTGATGCAGCCAGGATAAAAAACATCATGAATATTCCTCCAGAAATTAAAAATAGAACCACCATATGATCCAACAGTCTCACTTGGGGTATATATTCAAAATGAAATCACTGTCTTGCAGAGATACCTGCATTCCTGTGTTCACTGCAGCTTTGTTTATAATAACTAAGACATGGAAACAACCTGTGTCCACTGATGGATGAATGGATAAAGAAGTTGTGATGTATATCTATCTATGTGCGTGTGTGTGTGCATGCACATGTGTGCTAAGTCACCTCAGATTATGTCTGACTCTGTGACCATATAGCCTGTAGCCTGCCAGGCTCCTTTGTCCATGGGATTCTCCAGGCAAGAATACAGGACTGGGTTGCCATGCCCTCCTCCAGGGGATCTTCCCAACCCGGGAATCAAATCCATCAAACTTCTGTCTCTTACATCTCCTGCATTGACAGGAGGGTTCTTTACCACTAGTACCAGCTGGGAAGCCAAATATATATGCGTATATATGGTCTTATATGTTTTGCTGCTGCTAAATCACTTCAGTTGTGTCTGACTCTGTGCGACCCCATAGATGGCAGCCCATCTGTCCCCCCGTCCCTGGGATTCTCCAGGCAAGAACACTGGAGTGGGTTGCCATTTCCTTCTCCAATGCATGAAAGTGAAAAATGAAAGTGAAGTCGCTCAGTCGTGTCCAACCCTTAGCGACCCCGTGGACTGCAGCCTTCCAGGCTCCTCCATCCATGGGATTTTCCAGGCAAGAGTACTGGAGTGGTGTGCCATTGCCTTCTCCCTTATATGTTTTATTCATCCATAAAAAGGAAAGAAAATCCTGCCATTGTGACATGGATGAAACTTGAGGGCATTATGCTAAGTGAAAAATTCAGAGAAAGACAAATATGATCTAATTTATATGTGGTATCTAAAAAAGCCTAACTCATAGAAATAAACAGTAAAATAGTGGCTATGAAGGGCTGGGGGATGGGCTGGGGGAATGTTGGTCAAAGGGGGTGAACTTCCAGGTATAAGATGAATAAGTTCTGGGGATCTAATATACAGCATGGTGACTATAATTGACAATGCCATACAACATACTTGAGAATTGTTAAGAGCATAGATTTTTAACTGTTATCATCACCTACACACAAAAAAATGGTAATTATGTGAGAGGAAGGAAGTGCTAAATAACCTTCTTGTGATAATCATTTCACAAATATATATACATATCAAATTACTGCAATGAACACCTTAAACTGACACATGTTATATGTTAATAATGTTCTAATAAAGCTGGGAAAAAAAGGTTTTTGGTTGTTTGTGACTATTTAATTTAGATAATTCACTATGTCTTGAATTATGTCCCCCCTTTGGGGGAAGGAATGTGGATAGTGGTAGCACTATGAATTTTTCTCTCTTTTAAACTATTCTTTGCTTGACAGATTTTCATGATTTGCTATTTTTGCTCTATTGGGGAGAAAATTACTTTCATTGTCAATTTCAAAACCCCTTTCTCAAAGCAAATCCTCTTTAGGCCTGAGTGGGTTGCCCCAGGCCAGAGGCTCTAGACCCACTCAGATTCCCAGTTAAAAGACAGCACTATATCCCCTGTGCCTCTCGTGGGTGGAAGCAGCCTTCTGAGAGGGTGCAGGTATGAGCACGGGGTTTGGATATCCAGGTGAGAATAGCTTTTACTTTTTTCACGTAGATTGAATGAGCAGGAGCTCTAAAATCAGAAAGAATTAATTATTGCTTTCTGTAAGCTATTTACTGGTGGTTAGCAAATTATTTAACTTGTCCTGGTACTCCTTTTTCTTTCTTTCTTTTCCTTTTCAAAAATGATGCAGAACTATTTATCTGGTTATTTATTTATTTATTATTTATTTTTTTATTTTTGCCATGCCATGGGTCTGTGGGATCATAGTTCCCTGATCAGGATAGAACCTACATCCCCTGCATTGGAAGCACAGAGTCTTAACCACTGGACTTCCAGGGAAGTCCCCTTGTGTCCTTTTTAACATACAATTATTGCAAACATTGGATGAGATAAATGGTAAGGAGTCCTCAGCACCATATCTAGTCCATGGCTTCTCATTCAACATATGCTAATTTTTTCTCCTCTGTGTTTTAGAGCACGGCAGTGAGCAAGAACAAGGGCAAACTGAAATTTCTCAGGGATGATAAGCTATATATCAGAGCAGTGAGTTTCCTTCTTGTCCATCCTTTCCCCCTGATTTCTTCTCTTTTCTTTCCTTCTCTCTCCTGAGCAAATACATTCAAAGTGCTTAGAACAGGGCCTGGCCACAAATCCTAATTTTTCTGTTGTTGTTAGTCTTTCTGTTGTAACTGTCATCATCGTCATCATCACTGTTACCACGACCACCGCTATCATCTTCTTCATCATCATCATTACCACTGCCATCTTCATCATCACTGTCATCACCATCTTATCACCATCTTCATCATTATCACCACCATCATCATCTTCATCATCACTGTCATCACCATCTTGTCACCATCTTCATCATTATCACCACCATCTTCCACACCACCATCATCATCATCACCACCATCATCATCTTCTTCATTCACCACCACTACCATCTTCATCATTACTGTCATCATCTTCATCATCATCACCACCATCTTCTTCATCACCAGCATCATCACCACCACCATCATCATCAATGCCATCATCGTCATCATCATCTCTTCCCTTCCAGTCCGTTTTCCTTTCTCCAGTAGAAGTGATACACCTGTACCTCTGTCTGTAATGCTGAGGCCAGGAGCCTGTGTAAATTACATTTCCTGAACTCACTTACCATCTGGCTTTTTGTTCAGTTTTGCCAATAAAAAGATACTGTCAGAGGGGGAAAAGCCTTATATTTACTTTCTCTTTTTCTGCTCTTTGCACTGTCTCCAGAAAAAGTTTTACCCTTTTGAGGTGATCCTAGCTTTAGCCACAGCAGCCTCCTTCTTGGTGATCATAGCATCATCAGGATGGTCCCTGTTAGTGCTTCCTATGGCAGCCCTCCACTGTGGTTTTAGTGTACACTTAGACATCTCTGGTTGGAAGATGAAGGGAAGGGGGAAGAAGCAGAGAAGGAAAAAAGGCAGGGTAATGGAGCAGAGTGGAGAAGAAAGTGGTGACAGCACAGCCTCTGACCCTGCTTTTCCCTGAAATATATTTGAATGAGTAGCCATTGGTTATCATTCCAAAGATCAGTTTAAAAAAAACACTGAAAATAGGAGTGCAGAAACATGAAAAAAAAAAAAACCTGAGTGCTTGATTCCTAACCCTGGAAGCTTCCTACATTTGGACCTTGCTTTCTTTTTTTTAATTTTATTTTATTTTTAAACTTTACAATATTGTATTGGTTTTGCCAAATATCGAAATGAATCCGCCACAGGTATACATGTGTTCCCCATCCTGAACCCTCCTCCCTCCTCCCTCCCTATACCATCCCTCTGGGTCGTCCCAGTGCACCAGCCCCAAGCATCCAGTATCATGCATCGGCCCTGGACTGGCGACTCATTTCATATATAATATTATACATATACACAATAGAGTATTACTCAGCCATTAAATAGACCTTGCTTTCTTGACATAAACTTCTTTATTTTTATACTAGTTTAAATATGATTCTATTAATTTCAGAAATTATCATCCTATACAAAGAGAGAAACAGAAGAAATCTCCTTCTGTTTCTCCTCCTTCTCTCCTCTCCCCTGCCCTCCTCCTCCTCCTCCTGTTTTTCATTCTCTTGGAAAACAAGAAGATTTGCCCAGAGGCACTATGAAGCTAGCTTCCTCTTGTATCTCATTGGTTAAAATCAGAGCTCATGTCCACACCTTAGTAGGTCTGTAAAAGGGGATAGAATTATCACAGTTAGCCTAGACTGTGTGGTATAGGGCCTGACGTGGAGTCAACTGTCAAGAACTGTGACGACTGCTTCAGCTTCCTGGGTGCTGGTAGGAGACATGAAATTCCTGAGTTAGAGTCAAAGGGCACAGATCGCTCACAGCACAGCAAGAAGCCTAAGCTTCAGATTTTCCTTGGTTTTCTTTGCCTCCCAAATCCCACAGGAGCAACACAGAAGGGCCCAGGAGAGTTTGCATCACCACTCAGGAAACCCAAGCTTAGAGAACTCAAATATTTCATAATAGGCTGCAGAGAAATCTGTTATGTTCTGTGCATGAATGTCAAACAATGTAGCACATGTGTTTAAAATTTCAGAAGCAGGTGGGAAACAGAAAAAGTATTTAAAGAAATAATAGCTAAAGAAAGCCCATATTTGATGAAAAGTATATACTCACAGAACCAAAGAGCTCAGTGAACCCTAAGTAAACTATTAAGAAAGTCAACAAAACAGAAACAGAGTCACAGATGTAGAAAACAGTCTTATAGTTTCACTGGGGGTAACAAGGAAGGGATAAATTGGGAGATTGGGATTGACATATACACACTACCGTATAAAAATAGACATCTAATAAGACCTACTGTGTAGCACAGGGAGCTCTATTCAATACTCTGCCATGATCTATATAGGAAAAAACCTTAAAAAGGGTGGATATTGGTATGTGTATAACTGATTGACTTTGCTGTAGAGCAGTAAGAAACACAACATTGTAAATCAATTATACTCCAATAAAAATTGACAAAAAATTAAGAAAATTGCACAAATATATATCATAATTAAATTGCCAAAAGCTAGTAGTAATTAGAAAATTAGAAAAGTCAGAGCAAAAGAAAATCATATAGCATGTAGAGGAGCAAATTTAGTAAACACAGCAGACCTGTCATCAAAATTTATACAAGCAAGAAGACATCGGAGTGAGGTATTTGACAGGATCAGAAAAAGTGTTCATTCAGTGAAAATATTATTCAAAAGTAATTGAAAACTAAAAGCTGGGTCAGTTTATGAACAAACCACATTATGAACATTGTTAAGCTATGTAAGCAGAAGAAGAATGATATCAGACAGAAATTTCAGTATATGTAAAGAAATAAACACGACCAAAAGTGACTAGTGTTGAAATAAATATAAAGTGCTTTTTCTCATTTTGTCTTTTGGCCACACAGCTTGCAGGATCTTAGCTCCCCAACCAGAGATTGAACCCAGGGCCACAGCTGTGAAAGCACTGAATCTTAACCATTGGACAGCTAGGGAATTTCTTTTTTCTCATTTTTAATCACTTTAAAAGTTAATTGACTGTTTAAAGCAAAAATTTTAGCAATATGTTGTGAGGTTTATAACCTATAGAAAAAATTATAAGATAAGAATTACACAAGAAATAAGGAGGAGACAAGGAAGTGCAAGACTATAATATTCTTATGCTATCCATGAAGTATTATAATATTGTTTGAAGGTAGACTATGATTAATTAAAGTTATATAATGTAAACTCAAGAGCAAACACTAAGAAAATAAATGAAGAGGCATAGTCAAGAAGCCAATCATAGACACAAAATGAAATGCTAAAATATACTGAATTAATTCAAAAGAAGGCAGGAAAATAGGGAAAAGGGAACAAAGAACAGATGGAATAAAAAGAAAACAAATGTGCAATATGGTAGTTTAAAACACAATCACACTGATGATTACATTAAATCAAAATGGTATGATGCTCCAGAGATGCTCATATTGGATAAAAAATAAACACCAAGCTATATGTTACTTACAATAAACCACTTTAAATATAAAAACATAGGTCATAAGTAAAAGGCAGAGTGTACACACAGACACACACACATCATGCAAATACTTCTCAAAATTCTAGGCTGTTTTAGTGTTTTATTTGCATGCATTACCTCAATAAATTAAAAAAAATTTTTTTTACATGGACCATTTAAAAAAGTCCTTATGTTTTTTGGCCTCGAGTCATGTAGGCCTTAGTTCCCTGTACAGGCATCGAGAACCCACACGCCCTGCATTGGAAAATGAAGTCTTAACCACTGGACCACCAGGAAAGTCCCAACCTCAAAGAATATTTAAAACAATTTATGATGAATAAGTCATCATTTTGAAGATAAAGAAACCACAAAGTCTATGCTCTTGACTACCAAAAGACTTTAGACTTCTGGAAGGTAGGAGTAAAACTGTATTTATGTTTTTATCTGGGCTTCCCTGATGGCTCAGTAGTGCAGAATCCACCTGCAATGCAGGAGACACAGGAGATGCAGCTTAAATCCCTGGGTCAGGAAGATCCCCTGGAGGAAGAAATGTCAACCCACTCCAGTATTCTTGCCAGGGCTGGCAGGCTATAGTCCATGGGGTCAAATCAGTCAATCTTAAAGGAAATCAACCCGGAATATTCACTGGAAGGGCTGATGCTAAAGGTGAAGCTCCAATACTTTGGCCACCTGATGCAAAGAGCCAACTCATTGGAAAAGACCCTGATGCTGGAAAAGACTGGGGGCCAACGGAAGATGAGATGGTTAGATAGCATCACCAGCTCAGTGGACATCAGTTTGAGCAAACTCCTGGAGATAGTAAGGACAGGGAAGACTGCATGCTGCTGTCCATGGGGTCACAAAGAGTTGGACACAACTTAGCAACTGAACAACAATGTTTATATCTATAGTGTCTGTATATCTACAACATGAGATCTGACTCATAAAAGGTGATTGATAATTAGACTTTTTGCTTTGTTTTGATGTTTATTTATTTTAATTGGAGGATAAATACTTTATAATATTGTGATGGCTTTTGCTATACATCAACATGAATCAGCCATAGGTATACATGGCTTCAGCAAAATGTGAACCATAAACTTCCAGATGTTCAAGCTGATTTTAGAAAAGGCAGAGGAACCAGAGATCAAATTGCCAACATCTGCTGGATCATGGAAAATGCAAGAGAGTTCCAGAAAAACATCTATTTCTGCTTTATTGACTATGCCAAAGCCTTTGACTGAGTGGATCACAATAAACTGTGGAAAATTCTGAAAGAGATGGGAATACCAGACCACCTGACCTGCCTCTTGAGAAACCTGTATGCAGGTCAGGAAGCAACAATTAGAACTGGACATGGAACAACAGACTTGTTCCAAATAGGAAAAGGAGTACTTCAAGGCTGTATATTGTCACCCTGCTTATTTAACTTATATGCAGAGAACATCATGAGAAACGCTGGGCTGGAAGAAGCACAAGCTGGAATCAAGATTGCCAGGAGAAATGTCAATAACCTCAGATATGCAGATGACACCACCCTTATGGCAGAAAGTGAAGAAGAACTAAAGAGCCTCTTGATGAAAGTGAAAGAGGAGAGTGGAAAAGTTGGCTTAAAGCTCAACGTTCAGATAACTAAGATCATGGCATCTGGTCCCATCACTTCATGGGAAATAGATGGGGAAACAGCAGAAACAGTCGCTGACTTTATTTTTGGGGGGGCTCCAAAATCACTGCAGATGGTGATTGCAGCCATGAAATTAAAAGACGCTTACTCCTTGGAAGGAAAGTTATGACCAACCTAGACAGCATATTCAAAAGCAGAGACATTACTTTGCCAACAAAGGTCTGTCTAGTCGAGGCTATGGTTTTTCCAGTAGTCATGTATGGATGTGAGAGTTTGACTATAAAGAAAGCTGAGTGCAGAATTGATGCTTTTGAACTGTGGTGTTGGAGAAGACTCTTGAGAGTCCTTTGGACTTTCAAGGAGAGAGAGATACAAGCAGTCCATCCTAAGGGAAATTGGTCCTGGGTGTTCATTGGAAGGACTGATGTTAAAGCTGAAACTCCAGTATTTTGGCCACCTAATGCGAAGAGCTGACTCATTTGAAAAGACCCTAGTTTGGGAAAGATTGAAGGCAGGAGGAGAAGTGGACAACAGAGGATGAGAGGGTTAGGTGGCATCACCGACTCAATGAACGTGAGTTTGGGTGAACTCTGGGAGTTGGTGATGGACAGGGAGGCCTGGCATGCTGCGGTTCATGGGGCCATAAAGAATTGGACATGACTGAGTGACTGGACTGAACTTAACTGATATGTTTTCCCCCCATCCAGAACCTCCCTCCCACCATAATGAATAATGAATGGATGATTGGCTGGCTGGCTGGATGAAGAAATGAATGTACCTGGAGATGCAACAATGCCTCACCAACCCACTGATAGACTGTGCCCTGGACAGACCTCAGTTTGAAAATGACAACAACCTTTTCCAGCAGCAGACAATGACATACACTGATAACCAAGGTAAGACTTCAGGGTCTTCGGGGTAGGGAGCATGCCTGAAGTTGGTTACTAAAACCAAGCAGTGAGCCTTTCTAGAACCTGGGGTTGAGATTAGGGTGGAATTGATAAATCCTTGACATAAAATCTCATTCTTCTAAGACTACTCCCTCCTTGACTCTGAGAACAAACATCCCACCTCCTGCCATCGCCTATATGGTATCCTGTCTAAAAGCAGTGTCTAGTCAGATGAGAATTTAGCGAGTCATTATATATTTAAATACTGCCAAAGAAACATTTCATTACATCTGTCTTGCAGTTTTAGAGCATAAGGATAATGTGTTTGCCAGAGTGGTTAGGATGATTAAACTCATCAAAACTATTCAGAATATAGCCAATGGATTAATGCCATTATACTTCTCACAGTATAGTGTATTTCTTTGTTTAAAAACTCCATTCTTATAATTCTTATAAACTTTATTAAAGTATAAATTGTAGATATCCACTGGAGGTTGCTAAACCAAAAAAAAAAAAAAAATCATGAGGGATTAGAGGACTTCATTATAAAAATACTTAAGTGTCTTACATCACTCAAGAGGAAGAAAGTAGCTGAGTCTCAGGAAAAAAAATTGGAACCAGGATCTGGAAACACATCAGGACAATCTCTTTAACTCACATGTTCACTTTTCTTTGAACAATTATGTCATATTCTTCTAAAGCTTTCTTTTATATTCCACATTACACATGCCAAGCTATCCTTGGCCACACAATAGAATCTTGAGTTACCATCTTTTTGCAAGTATAGGTCAGCCTGAACTAGAATATCTATAATCAAATTTTAACTTTCTTGGAGAAATATTCAAAATGGCCCATTTTTGATTCAGAGTAAAATTACCTAGAGGAATAATAAGTGTTATTTTGTTGAGTAATAGAAGTAATTAGAGAACCATTAAAAAAAAAATCCAGACAAACATTCCAAGGGTATAAACTTTAGAGAGTAGCAACTCTCCTCTTCATGAATCTTGGCACAATACCTGACACATGATAAGCAGTTGTAAGGATTTTCAATCCTAAAGGGAATCAACCCTAAATATTAATTGGAAAGACTGATGTTGAAGCTGAAGCTCCAGTACTTTGGCTACCTGATGTGAAGAGATGACCCATTAGAAAAGACCCTGATGCTGGGAAAGATTGAAGGCACAATGAGAGGAGAGTGCCAGAGAATGAGATGGTTAGATAGCATGACCAACTCAATGGACATAATCGGAGCAAACTCTGGGAGATAGTGAAGGACAGAGAAATCTGGTGTGCTGCAGTCCATGAAACTGAAGAGTCATATGCGACTTAGAGACAACAACAACAAAGATTTTAATTCCAGTCTGTCTAATTTCAAAGCCCTAAAGTAACTTCTACTTGTATCCTTCTTTTCCTCTATCTGTACAGAACTCATTTATTCTTCTCGTACTAGTCAGTGTAGGCTAAGTTATCCCACAGGACAATTGAACCCCCAAATTAGAGTGATTTAGAACAATGATTCTCAAGGTGTGATCCCTAGACAGGCAGCATCAATGGTAAAAATGCAGATCCAGACCTCCTGAACGAAAAACTTGGGATGGGGCCCATTTCTCTTGTTTTAACGAGACCTCTGGTTGCTTTTGGTGTACACTAAACTTTTAAAAACTTAAATAAGAAAGATTTGTTTTTCATTAAACTTACAAAAGCACTGGGGATTGTCTGTAGCTTTGTTCTATATCTTACTTTGCTAGCATATGGAGCACACCCTACTGAGACTGAAAAGAGAGACACAAACCAAGAGTTAGCTCTTAAAACTTCACTTCAGGGAATTTCCCTGGTGGTTCAGTGGTGGAGAATCTACCTTCCAATGCAGAGGACACAGGTTTGATCCCTTGTGGGAGAAGTTGGATCCCACACACTGCAGGGCTCCGTACGCTGCAACTAAGACTTGATGCAGCTAAATTAAAAAATATATATATTAAAAAGAAAAACAATTTTGCTCTGAATTTACATTCCATTGTCCTCATCAAATCTCCCAGGAATGAGGCAGAAACATAATCCTGTCACAGAGAGGGGATACATCAGAAGAGAAGCAGAACTATTGTATCTATTTTTAAATTTTCTCATTTCTGTATGGATTTACAAATGGTAGGCAGTGTGATGCTTTGACAAACATTTTCAAGGCCGTGGAACGATCATAATTGTTCCTGTTGCTAAGATTGCTTTGTTCTACTTGCATGGCCATTTTTCTGATCCCACACTCCTGTGCACAACAATGTCTGCATGTATTTGGAAGAGCAGTGATGTATCCTACCATGTGCCTTTTCCTGTCTCTACTCAAATGTACCTTCTCAGAGAAGGCTTCCCTAACTTGCCTTATTTCAGATGGTCCTGTTCCTCCTCCCTCTGTCACTCTGTCACATTATCCTATTTAATTTTTTCATAGCATTTACATCAAGCTGAAGCTATTCATTAGTTTAATTATTCTAAAATTGACTACAACAATTCATCAGAACAGGGACTCTGTCTGTATTATTCGCAGCTCTATCCCAAGAATTTAGAGCAGAGCCTCATACAAAAATGTTCATTCAACATTTTGGGATATGAATGAGTTACTATCCCCTGAGATGGGCTAGCTAAATTCTCACTGCTGTTTCAAAATGGAGCTGGGGCCACTCCTGAGTGTGAGCCAGGAGCTGGGGATGGCAGATAAGAAGGCTTCCAATCTGATGCCCAGACACAGAGCCCAATATGGATTTGGGTCTGCTGGGTGAGGAACTCATTTAGAGAAGCCGTAAGCCTTCAGTTTATAATTCTACCCTGGAGTCTAGGTTCTTCCTTCCCAATTTTGAGTATACCCAGCATTTGGAATGGAGAAGGCAATGGCACCCCACTCCAGTACTCTTGCCTGGAAAATCCCATGGACAGAGGAGCCTGGTGGGCTGCAGTCCATGGGGTTGCTAAGAGTCAGACACGACTGAGCGACTTCACTTTCACTTTTCACTTTCATGCATTGGAGAAGGAAATGGCAACCCACTCCAGTGTTCTTGCCTGGAGAATCCCAGGGATGGGGGAGCCTGGTGGGCTTCCGTCTCTGGGGTCGCACAGAGTCAGACACAACTGAAGCGACTAAGCAGCATTTGGAAGGAGGCTTCTTCTACCTCTTCTTAGTGAGAGAAATCAAATATCCTGGGAGAATACCTTATTCCCATCTCTAGGAAGGATATTATTTGAGTTATGTAATAATCCATTCATTTGAAAAATATTTATTGAGTTGCCAATATTTGCCAGGAAACAGTAAGGAAGAAGACATAAAAATCTTTACTCTAATGGAACTTATACTGGAAGAAGGAAGATAGGAATTAGTTTAAAAATTAATCCGCAGCATGTCAAGTGGTGAGAAGTCATATGAAAAAAAAATTAAGCAGGGTAGAGCAGAAAGAGATGAGGTGCTATTTTATATAATGTGACCAGAGAAGACCTCTATCATCAGGGGAACCTTGAGAAATGATTGAAAAGAAGTGAGAAAGAAGATATCTGGTACAAGAGAATTTCAGGCAGAGGGCAAAGTCCTTCAGGCAATGGTTTGATTGGCATGTTGGAGAAATTAAACAGGAATCTGAATGATTGGAGCAGAGTGAGCTAGGGCTCAAACTTTTGGACCATGACCCACAGTGAGACATAAATTTTCTGCTGGAACCAAGATACACACACACTCACTCACTTGCACACACACACACAATTAACTCAAAATTTCACAAAGGAATGCTTGCCTTTATCCTGTGCAGTGCACCGTGATGTTGTCTATTCTATTTTATTCTATTTCATTACCTAATAAGGACCTACTGTATAGCATTGGGAACTCTACTCAATACTCTGTCATGGCATGGCCTATATGGGAAAAGAATCTAAAAAAGAATGGCTATATGAATATGTGTAACAGATTCACTTTGCTGTACACCTGAAACTAACACACACTGTGAATCAACTATACCTCAATTAAAAAAAAAAAAGTCTGGTCATGATTATCTGTATAGATTACATTACCTATTAGTAGATCAGATCCCACAGTTACACTGAGATAGGTTGAGAGTGGTAGGAATTCAGATCAAAGAGGTAATGAGGGGCAGAGAATGTGCTTTTTCAGGTTCTGAAAGGGGACTGGGTAAGAAAGCTATTAAAACATTTGGAGTTAAAGAGTGATTTATATGTTTGAAACTTGACTCTGGGGTTTCCCTGGTGGTTCAGTGGTAAAGAATCCATCTGCCAATGCAGGGGACATGGGTTCAAACCCTGATCTGGGAAGATCCCACATGCCGAAGAGCAACTAAGCCCCTGCACCACAGCTACTGAGCCTGCGCTCTAGAGCCCAGGAGCTGCAACTCCTGAAGCCAGTGAACCCTAGAGCCTGTGCTCCTCAACAAGAGAAGCCACCACAATGAGAAACCCACTCACCACAACTAGAGAGTGGCCCTCACTTGCTGCATCTAGAGAAAAGCAAATGAAGCAAAGAAGACCCAGCCCAGCCAAAAATAAATAAATAAAACAAAAACATGACTCTGGTCGCTCTTTGGAGAATGTACTGTAATTGGCCAAGGGTGGAGGCGCAGAGAATAGACAGAGGCTACTGTGACAGCCTACGTAAGAGGTGGTGGTGGTTAGAAGCGAAAACTAGAAGTGGTGAGAAGTGGTCTGATTATAGATCTATTTCAAAGAAAGACCCAGCACATTTTCTGATAAGTTGGATGTGGGGTGATAAATAAAGGTGAAAGACAAAGACAATTCTAAGACTTGAGTGACTGGAGAAATAGAGGTGTCATTTACTGAGAAGGGTCAAACTGAGGAAGAATTAAGTTTGGGAGAGAAAGTGAGATCAGAAATTCTGTTTGGGGTATGTTAACTTTGGATGTACCTAAGTGGAGCTCTTAAAAAGTCAGTTTTATATTTAGATCTGGAAGTTAGTGCTGGAAAGATACATTCTGACTGATGAGTTTACACATGGTGTTTAAAACCTTGCTGTGTTATGTTACCTAGGGATTGTGTATGGAATATAGGACAATGAGGTCTAACTCCTGAGCCTGGAGGCACACCAGCATTTGCAAGTTGGAAAAGATGGGGAGAAACCAGCAGAGGGACTGAAATATAGTGACCAGAAAGGGGGCCAAAGAGCGAGTGATGTCCTGAAGCAAAACAAGGCAGTGTTTCACAAAGGAGAGAGTTGTCCTGTGTATCAAATGCTGCAAGTGGGCTACGTAAGATCAGGCCTGGGAACTGACTCTTGGATTGGACAATGTGAGGTCATTGGTGACCTTCAAAGAGGCAGTTTCGGTGGGCTTGGGGTGAAAAAATTGCCAGATTGGATTTGTTTCTAGAGAGAATGGCTGGAGATGAAGGAGAAAGAGAGGGCATGGAAAATGATTTTGAAGAGCTGCCCTGTAAAGGGGGTCAGAGAAATGAGTCTGTGACACTTAGGTGGGAAGTAACCCTTACAGCTGAGGCAAGACCTTTCGACCACCAGGGAAAGGCCAGGAAGACTTCCAAAGTTTGACCAGCGTTTACGTTGATGAAGTGCTGACTTTAATAGCAACTGTTTTTAGGCTCTAAGCTGCTCTGAAACAATCTATTACTTGCATTCAAATATATTCTAGTGGAAATGGTGCTACATACATATTTTCTTCAGGCTCTTGGGTTCCTAGCAAATGCCGATGTATAATAGCTAGGGATGTGGGCATTGGTATGAGTTCCTGACTGACCGCTGACCAGTTGGGCATTCTTGGGTAAGTTATTTAACATACATAGGCCTCAGTTTCTTCATCTAAACAATGGGTATATAATTGTTCTGAATCCATAGGGCTATTTAGACGGTTAAATGAAATAATCCTTAGAAAGCACTCCTGCAGTGCTTTGAAAACTAGAAATGTTTAACAAATATAAGGAAATACAATTTACTTTCTATAATCTTCACTTAACGGCTCTGGTTAAGGAAAATCCTTTGCACACACCCAGCCTTTGGGAGACCTAGAAAAGCCCAAGTATCCCTGGCTTCCCTGATAGGGCAGAGAGTTCTGAACAAAAATTACCTTAAATAAACTTCTAGACCAGGGATCAGGGCCCAAAGAGGGACTGTTGAGCTCTGAGTCCTGGACATTTTTCTGCGAAAACAATGGGGCAGCACAGTTCCCTTCACAGGGGTCTCCTTTCCTCCCCTGGCCTGCCTCCTCTTTGACAGAGTTATTCTGTTCATCATGCCACAACGGCCACCAGAATATCCCAGTTCTCTGCAAGCCTCCTAAGTGTATTTACTGCTGAGCAATGCTGCCTCAGAACAATTAAATCTTAAATGACAATTGTCAAAAGTCTTGGAGTTCTTTGGCCTGTGACTGCCAGACCCTACTTCCTTTGTAGCTTGGCACCTGGAATTCGTAATAAACCTGCCTGGCTCCCTGCCCCCATATTTCTCCAATCCTCTGCAGCACAAGTGATTTAGTCCTCAAAGCAGGTCTGGCTTGCCTCAGGCTCTGAAACTAATCAGCCTCTTAATCAGAGGTAGGGGTGGGGGGCAGAAATCTTTGGCTACCTAGCCTATCTGAGGATCTCATGGTGACCTGTGCTCCAAACCCAGGGTGACCCTGGCTATTGTTTCTTCCAAGCAAGGAATTTAAGTTTTTGTCTTCATTCTTGGCTTGTCACCCTACTTTTGAAACCTCATCAGGCTTGCATCCTTCTTAGTTGCCATCTGACAAACCTAACCTCTACCTTCAGCTCATCCTTCCACCTAATCTGTAGGGTCTATTTTGATCTGACCTGGGAATAGCACCACCTCTATAGAATCCAGGTATTGCTGTAGAAACTTTATGTATTTTACTCCTTTTACTGCCTCTGTCAATCATCTGAAGAAGGTTGAGGCAGAAGGACCAATGACTGTCCCAAGGGCACACAAATAGTGAGCGGGAGGGGTGGGTTTTGAGGGAGGGTAGGATTTTAGGATGTGAGATGCACCCAAATCATGTGTCTTCCTTCCCCCTGCAATTTTACTCTCCTTTAACCCTTCACTCAGGAGTTCTTCATCCGATAGGTACATTTGAGAAGTCTGATTTGGCTCAATATCCCAGAGCAGTGGTCCCCAACCTTTTTGGCACTGAGGATCAATTTAATGAAAAACAATTTTCCATGGACCAGGGCGGGGGGATGGTTTTCGGATGATTCAAGTGCATTACATTTATTGTGCACTTTATTTCTGTTTTTCTTACATCATAAGTTCCACCTCAGATCATCAGCCATTAGATCCTGGAGGTTGGGGACCCCTGTCCTGGAGGGTGGGGTTGAGTATCCATACGAAGGCAGCACTGGGATGACAATAGCTTCTCTATCTATCTGTCTTCTCTCTGTGTCCTCTCTTTGTTCCTTGGACTTGAATGTTGTCATCAGGTAAACATAGGGTTTGGTCCCTTGGGGTTGGAGTAGATCTCTCTGCTCCAAGCTTCAGCTGAACCTCTTCATTCTCCAGTTAAATTTACCAGAAAGCTCTGCATGTGGCTTTAGGCACAAGCCCAGCTAATAATAAAATTTTACCGAATTTTCCCACTTGTCCTTGTCCTTTGTGAGTGTCTCTCCCTTGGGATGAAGCCAGGGTGGCTGGATCTGAGTACTCTTTTGGGTTCCAAAGACCAAAACCTTATTACAATGAATTCCTGAAATCACGCCTGTCAGGCTTCAAATCCAGTGCTCTGAATGTACAAAACTTGGTATAACACAAGGCATTAAATGTAGCAATAAAGGCCTTTCCACCACCTAACAAAGCATGAGCTCTGATGGGATCTCCTCTGTATAATAAAATGCTAAGCATTTGCTCTAACACGCCTTTAATCTCAGACAGAAAATTCCATCTGCAAACTTCCTCTGGATATTCTACAATGGCTTCAAATTTCTTATGCTGGGCTGAATAAAATACCATCACTTCAATAATGGGAAATACAAAGGCTTTTCAAAGGAATGTGCTGTACAAGAAGTGTTCTTTTTATTTTATTATTTTTTTTTTTAAACTCCAACAGTTGACTTTTAATATCTGATGTTTGACTTTGTCGTTAGGGATTTTTTTTTTTTTTAACCGTAGGCCCATACATTTCTGTGACAGGAGAGAGAAGAGAGACTTGGGTTTATTAAAAGAACAATTATACATCTTTGAGAAGTTGTTGGGTTGGTCGTCTGGAAGATGAGGAAGAGGCAGGTCTGAAAGAGGTTACCCTGCATGTCAAAGATAGCACCCTTTGTGAAACTGAGGACTTGCTCACCAGTGTGGAGATTTCCCTCCAATGTGGCTTAGTCACTGAGTTGTGTCCGACTCTTGTGACCCCATGGACTGTAGCCTGCCAGGCTTCTTTGTCCATGGGATTTTCCAGGCAAGAATACTGTAATGGGTTGCCATTTCCTTCTCCAGGGGATCTTCCCAACCCAGAAATCAAACCCTGGGTGTCCTACATTGCAGGCAGATTCTTTACCAACTGAGCAACAAGGGAAGCTTGTACAATATTCCCTCCAGTATTGGTCCTGAACTCATCCTCAACAACCTTCATGCTGATTCACTCAATCTACTGGCCTGGAGAATTCCATGGACTGTATAGTCCATGGGGTCTCAAAGAGTCAGACATGACTGAGTGACTTTCACTCACTCACTCACCTTTCCAATTCACTCTGTGACCCCTTTTAGTACTTGCTTCCATCAAGCTCAGTTCCCTAAGGCTTTAGGATGAGCTGTATTCTGGCCAAATGCTCATCTAGATTGTGGGATGGAGATACTGGCCTGAGTCCAGGTCCGCTCCTTTCACATCTTGCAACAGGAAAGTATGGTGAAGAATATGGGTATTAAGGGAAAGGGCTTTAATCACATGTCAGCACACTCATTTCATGACTGTGGGTAGGATTATTATCTAGGGTGATAACTACATGCTATGATGAATGACAAAGCCCCAGATGTAAGAGATATGTAATTGATGTTTATTTCTTGTTCACTTAAGAACTTGAACTTTGTGCTCCTTGTTATTGGGCAGCCTTCCATATGGTGATTCAGGAGCTTAGGCTCTGCCCATTTTGGGGGTGCTCCACCCTCTCAGAGGCCCTCAGAATCCTCTTCATCCAGTCTCCATACAGGGAAGTAGGGGATAGAAGAGGTGTAACCAATGCTTAGCAACTCAGCCTGAAGGTAACACAATTCCATTGGCAAGATCTTTTCAAAAGACTCGATAAGATGACAGGTGAACTTGAAATATAACCTTTGGCTGGTCAACTACTTTGAAGCAATAACCTATACTATTGAAGAGATAACAACACTCTTTGGTGGGTGGTGAGCTATTTCTGGAGAAGGAAACGGCAACCCACTAAACCTCTCCAAGCCTCCAGTTCCTGACCTGAAAAATGGAGTTCCAAGAGATGTCAAATAAATTCTCTGAAGTCTCATTATTGGCAAACAATGGGGTTAATACTGAAAGCATTATCTCCCAGTTCATATTCTATATTGTCACTACTACCTCTCTCAAAATCATAAAAATGTTTCAGGTCGGTGAAGACCATTTCCCTCCCACTTTTTCCTTATACCCTAGTATGAAGCTTAGGGAAGAATTATTTTGAATTGATCAACATTTAGGTGCTTTTATAGAACAAAGAAATGGGTGATGGGGTCCAGCAATAGGTTGAATAGTACCACCCAAAAATATCCATTCAGAACCTCAGAATATGATCTTATTTGGAAATAGGGTCTCTGAAATATAGTAGGATATCAAGATATCCTCCTTGATGTAAGGTAGTTCCCACATCCAATGACTCGTATCCTTATAAAAAGAAGAGAGGGCACAGACACCCAGGGAAGAAAGCCATGTGAAGATAGGGCAGAGACTGGAGTTACACTGTGGTAGTCAATCCAAAGTATTAGTTGCTCAGTTATGTCTGACTCTTTGTGACCCCATGGACTGTAGCCCACCAGGCTCCTCTGTCCATGGAATTCTCCAGTCAGGAATACTGGAGTGGGTTGCCATTCCCTTCTCCATGGGATCTTCCCTACTCAGGGATCAAACCCAGATCTCTCGCATTGGTGGATTCTTTACCATCTGAGCCATCAGAGAAGCCCAAGGAACACCCAGAGCCACCATAAGTTGAAGGCAAGGAAAGATCCTTCCCTAGCAAGTTCAGAGGGAGTGGGGCCTTGCCAGTAACTTGATCTGGGACTTCTGGCTTTCAGACCTGGGAGGCAATAATCTCTTTTATTTAAACTTATCACCACAAGTATATGGAAACTTGCTATGCCAGCCTTAGAAAATCAATACTGACGCTTCCCAGGAACAAACAGGGGAATTTTCAATTTCACTCCAAGGGGAGGTGGAAACAGAGACTTTCCAAAGCAGGATTTTATCTGAGGCAGGGAAATGACAGTATTCCTGTTCCTTCTGTGAGGAATCTTGTCTATTTCAGTGACCCCCAGTATCCAATGAGGATTTGCTTTACTAGTATCACTTATTGGGGAGCCAATCAATCCTTTGGTCCCTGGATCCAGCATCTTAAGCTGTGACACTTTTTTTTTTTTTTTTTTTACAATATGTATTTATTTGGCTGTGCTGGGTCTTAGTTGCAGCATGAAGGATCTTTTCATTGTAGCATGTGGGATCTAGTTCCCTGACCAGGGATTGAATTTGTGCTCCCTGAATTGGGAGCACAGAGTCTTAGCCACTGGATCACCAGGGAAGTCCCTGTAGCACTTCTATTATTGCTGGAAGAACACACACTTGGAGTGAGACCTGGCTTCTGTCATCATACTCTTCATGAAATCTGGAGGCAATCGATTTCCCACCAAGGAGTACAATCCCTACTCCTTCCTTCTAGAATTAAATGATACAGTGCATGCCAAGCATCCTTCATGGTGTTGCCACAAAACAAGCACTCCTCTGAGGAGTTTATGATTAACCTCTCTATCCAAAACCTTATTCCCTTTCTTATCCAACATGTGCTCCCCTCAAGGTTGAGGGACATCACAGAAAAGGGGGAATTGAAACTGCATACAAGCTCCCGTGTCTCTGTCCTTTAAAGTAAAAGGATTTTTGGCCCTGACACTCCCAGGGCCTCCCCTGAGTGTCAAAAGGATGGCTCAAGAGTTGTTGTTGTCCAGTTGCTAAGTCATGTCTGACTCTTGCAGTACCATGGAGTGTAGCCCACCAGGTTTCTCTTAGGAAATGTGAAGATGTAGAAACAAAGAATTACTTGTTTGGCCTGGAAACTGTTAACAATTTAGACTATAAACCAACCACTTAGCAGAGTTACCAAACGAACTCCCAGTTCCTTGAAAGATATAAAGGTCTGACACACAGTCCTAGGTTGTTTTAACAGGAAACAGACCCCACCAGGTAAGAACTGCTGACTGTGAGCATGTAGATCTCAGAACCACTGAAACCAGAAGACTGATGCTCAAAACTTCACCTTGATGCTGATCAATCTGAGAACTGAGCACAAGCTGACCACACACCCTACAGACCCTCCCTCACACTGTCTTTAAAACCTTTGTCTCCTAATTTTCAACTTAGACATGGTCTTAGGACATTAGTCTACCATCTTTCCAGGTTGCTGACCTTGTGAATAAAGCAACTCTTCCTTTTCCATTAACACTTGTCTCAAAAGCATTGGCCTTTTGAGTGGCGAGCAGCCGAACTTGGGTTCAGTACCAGCCTCACCCAGTTACACTTTCAGCTTCTTCCTGTCCTTGCCACTTATCTGAGCCTCTGGGTTTCACTTTGGGTTGCCCATTACCTATTTTCAATAGATTTTAACCTCCATATGATTAAAGACTGTGTCTCTGTAGGTCCCTATTATAGCTCTAGCACCTGACAATACGTGTGGGGTAAATAATTGCATTTTCCTTGCCCCAGGTCTAAGTTCTTTGAGTCTAGGGTCCACATTCTCTTATTTATTTTGTATTCTCTGCCAGGCTTTCTTCAAGCTGGACAAGAAAATATGCTCCGGGTGTTGCTTTGATTGAATTATTATGAGAATGAGTGAGAATAGGAAGGAAGGTCTTTGGGTCCAAGAAGAGAAGAGTTTGAGATGAATGCATTTTTGTTTTTTTTAATTGTTAAGGACCGCTACTTCTCAGAATCAGAGCACTTCGTTATCTTTTTAACTTGTACATATATAGATTTATGAGCGCCTATTTCAAGGAATGTATTCAGGCTCATTGACTCCAAAGACATTGTGAAACACAAACCATTCTCTCTTTGGCTGGATTGAAAGGTCAGGGCTTTTAAAGTCAGTAAAATAATGCTTTCCCTCGCTCCCTATTTCTCTCTTTTCAAAAACTTTCTAGGAAGAAGAGTCCTGGAACTTGCTGACAGTGTATGCTTTGCAGGCTGCATTGTTCCCAGAATCTTGGGTTTTGACTTTATGTCTCGAGTGTTCTGCCAGTCCCCAGTGTCTGTCCTTCCTGTGGGCCACTTGCTCCTGCTCATCTGAAGTGTCCCCACTGAGAGCTGTGGAATTTGGCAGCAGCACAAGGGGATGAGGATGGCTTGGCAGCCAGTGGTGGGGAAGGATGTGACCTTTCCTTACTGGCTATCCTGGCAGATCTGGGGGTACTGAGTTGGTGTCAATCAGAAGTTCTTTCAGTGGCATTCTCCCACTGTTGAAATGATGGATATGTTAATTAGCTTGGCTGTGCTAATAGTTTCACAATGTGTACAGATACCAAAATATCATGTTGTCTGATTTTTTTTTCAAAAAACATTCATGATAGAAATTTTAAAAGTATTTTAAAGAAAGTGTGTACCAATTTACCCAGTCACCAGCAGTGTGGTCTGCAGTTCTGATCTCAAAGAGGGGGAGACTTGATGAGCGAGAGGTGGTGGTCTTTGAGTTGGGGTATCATGACTTCTCTGGATGACACCAAAATTGATACCCTAGTTCAGTCCCTACCATGAGTCCTTAGGACCCCACCCATGCAAATCTTTCTGCCCTTCCCTGCAGGGGTCCATGAGGGTGCCTTGTAGGGATCACCACTGGCTGCACCCAGCATTTCCTTCCATCCATGGCACCTTCTAGCTCTTCCTCCCTTGATACAGACCACTAAATGACCCTTTAGCTGAAGGGTAGTCCTTTCTCTACTTAAAAGCTACTGAGGTGAGATAACACTTCTCCCTAACAACTTAATAGATTTCTTCTGTTCCAAAAATTGTTAAGTGAATCCCTGTGAATTCATTTTCTATTTTACCCACACTGCCTTCTCTCACTGGGTTATAAAGCTTTGGTTTCCACTAAAAGATGCAGAGATATAGCCATTTCCTTGAATGCAGTCTTATTTTAGCATCAAGTTGCCACCCTATATTGCGATTCTGTTCCCTTGTTATTGTTGTTGTTCAGAGGCTCTAAGTTGTGTCCGACTTTCTTTGACCCCATGAACTGCAGCATGCCAAGCTCCCCTGTCCTTCACCATCTCTCCCAGAGTTTGCTCAAATTCATGTCCATTTAGTTGGTAATACTGTCTCATTATCTCATCCTCTGCCGCCCCCTTCTCCTTTTGCCTTCAATCTTTCCCAGCATCAGGATCTTTTCCAGTGAGTCAGCTCTTGGCATCAGGTGGCCAAAGTATTGGATCTTCAGCTTCAGCATGAGTGGATTCTGCTTCCTAGGACGTTGGTTCAAGTTCTTAGATAAAAGCCATTGCTTATGTCCATGGGAGCCTTGATCCAGCTTTTCATTAACTGTTACCATTCCTTCCCACAACTTTATATAAAATAAGTCTCTCTACAATTTATTTTTCTATTAGGGATGCCAGCTGGAAGTAAATTTATTTGGTATCTACAGTTAAGTACTTAGAGGCAACTTCCATGAAGCCAGGGACCATGCTTGTTTCATTCACTGTATATGCCTAGTTACTAGCGGAGGACGTGGCACATAATATAGTCTCAGCAAATACATGTTCAATAAACTAAATATTTCCCCAGATGTTCTTCTCCCTCTTAATCATCCAGTGGACACTTTCTTATCCCCCAGTATTCAATTGCACTCATCTCACACACTAATAAAGTAATGCTTAAAATTCTCCAAGCCAGGTGTCAGTAATACATGAACTTCCAGATGTTCAAGCTGGTTTTAGAAAAGGCAGAGGAACCAGAGATAAAATTACCAACATCCACTGGATCATCGAAAAAGCAAGAGAGTTCCAGAAAAACATATATTTCTGCTTTATTGACTATGCCAAAGCCTTTGACTGTGTGGATCACAATAAACTGTGGAAAATTCTGAAAGAGATGGGAGTACCAGACCACCTGACCTGCCTCTTGAGAAATCTGTATGCAGGTCAGGTAGCAACAGTTAGAACTGGACATGGAACAGACTGGATCCAAATAGGAAAAGGAGTATGTCAAGGCTGTATATTGTCACCCTGCTTATTTAACTTATGTGCAGAGTACATAATGAGAAATGCTGGGCTGGAAGAAGCACAAGCTGGAATCAAGATTGCTGGGAGAAATATCAATAACCTCAGATATGCAGATGACACCACCCTTATGGCAGAAAGTGAAGAAGAACTAAAGAGCCTCTTGATGAAAGTGAAAGAGGAGAGTGAAAAAGTTGTCTTAAAGCTCAACATTCAGAAAACTAAGATCATGGCATCCAGTCCCATCACTTCATGGCAAATAGATGGGAAAACATGGAAACAGTGTCAGACTTTATTTTTCTGGGCTCCAAAATCACTGCAGATGGTGATTGCAGCCATGAAATTAAAAGACACTTCCTCCTTGAAAGGAAAGTTATGACCAACCTAGACAGCGTACTAAAAATCAGAGACATTACTTTGTCAACAAACGTCTGTCTAGTCAAGGCTATGGTTTTTCCTGTGGTCATGTTTGGATGTGAGAGTTGGACATAAAGAAAGCTGAGTGCAGAAGAATTGATGCTTTTGAACTGTGGTGTTGGAGACGACTCTTGAGAGTCCCTTGGACTGCAAGGAGATCCAACCAGTCCATCCTAAAGGAGATCAGTCCTGGGTGTTCATTGGAGGGACTGATGTTGAAGCTGAAACTCCAATACTTTGGCCACCTGATGCAAAGAGCTGACTTACTTGAAAAGACCCTGATGTTGTGAAAGATATAATGCAAGATGAGAAGGGGAAGACAGAGGATGAGATGGCTGGATGGTATCACCGACTCGATGGACATGAGTTTGAGTAAACTCCTGGTGTTGGTGATGGATAGGGAGGCCTGGCGGAGAAGGCAATGGCTTATTGCCTGGAAAAGTACTCTTGCCTGGAAAATCCCACGGATGGAGGAGCCTGGTGGGCTGCAGTCCATGGGGTCGCTAGGAGTTGGACACGACTGAGCGACTTCACTTTCAGTTTTCGCTTTCATGCATTGGAGAAGGAAACGGCAACCCACTCCAGTGTTCTTGCCTGGAGAATCTCAGGGATGGGGGAGCCTGGTGGGCTGCCATCTCTGGGGTCGCACAGAGTCAGACACGACTGAAGCAACTTAGGGGCAGCAGCAGGGAGGCCTGGTGTGCTGCCGTTCATGGGGTCGCAAAAAGTCAGACATGACTGAGCAACTGAACTGATCTGAACTGATTCAGGCTAAGCCTCATCTTTTCCTAGAAGCCTTCTCTCCATCCCAAGTGTGATTAAGATGTTTTTCTCAATGCTAACATGCTTGCCAGTGGCATGGCGTTTTGCTCAAAGAACACAATCATTTATTTACATATTTATTTCATGAAAGATCCTTAAGTCAGGGACAATCTTCCATTTGTCATGTTTGATAAGTAAAAAATAAAAAGAATGAATGAATGTGTGACCTTGGTCCCTGATCACATGTGTTTAATCATTGGCCCTGCTATGTGGTTCTTGAACTCTCACGTAAATGGATTCTTGGAGTCTGGAAATATCTAAAAATGTAGGAGGGAGAGTGTCCATAGTTCAGGTTGTGATTCCAAGATTTCATCCCATATCTTATATACATCCCATAATATTAAAGCAAGGGCATGACTTGCTTCGAATACAATCGGCAGTAGATATCTTTATTTTGCATGAATAGGAGCAGACCCAAGACCTGGAAGATGGAAACTCCTGAAGATGGAAACTCTTGACCTCTGCTTAGAAGAGCAGCCTGGTCAGTTCTGATGCTGAGACTATGGCTGCTGGGGAGTTCCTGGGACTCAGAATCACAGAACGTTTGTTCCTAGACTTGCTCTGGCCACTGTGCCTCCATTTGAGTCAACGTGGCTTTGAACGTCCTTGTAGTCCAGTTCCTATCCATTGCAAGGCGCGTTGCCTGTGGAAAGAGTGTCAAATATTTACAATGTTAAATGTATTTATTTAATAATTTTAAAAGGTTACTTTCCATTAACAGTTATTACAAAATGTTGGCTATGTTCCCTGTGCTGTACAATATACGTTCTTGAGCCTATATTATACCCAGTAGTTTGCTTGTATCTCCCATTCCCCCATTCCTCTCTTGCTTCTCACTGGTAACCACTAGTTTATTCTCCATGTCTGTGAGTCTACTTCTTTTTTGTTATATTTACTAGTTTTTTTTTTTTTTTTTTTTTTAGATTCCATATTTGTCAAAGACGCCATACTTGTCTTTCTCAGTCCGACTTATTTCATTTACCTGAACGTTCATAGCAGCATTATTGACAATTGCCAAGATATGGAATCATGTCCATCAAAAGATGAATGGACAAAGAGGATGTGAGATACACACACAAACACAATGGAATGCTACTCAGCCATAAAAAATGAAATTTTGCCATTTGCAGCAAGGTGGATGTACTGGGAGAGCATTATGCTAAGTGGAATAAGTGAGACAGAAAGATTTGCTTCTGTACAAAATTCATAAAAAAAAAATGGAATTTTGAGCATGAAGTCTGTTCTGGTGAAGTGAGTCCTTGCTGCCTTAGATCAGGGTGTCCAGATGCTGACCTAAAGCTAAGGTCTTGAGCTTCTGCATGGTTCCCCCTCAGATTTCTAGTACTATCCCCACAGGAATTCCTGCCTTTGACTGACCAGCTAGAAACATGACCCAGGGCCTCAGTTCCTCTGAGCTGCCCTGAGCCTAGTAGGTCTAGCCTTTACCTTCTGTTCTGGCATCCCAGCTCCATGGAGAAAGAGAAACGGGCCCTGCATTTGTGAAAGGAGAGGAAAGAATGATTTGCCCTCAATAGTTTTAATGTCAGTATTGTCCAACCAGGGTTTTCTGACTGGGAGAGTGCCCAGAGAGTGCCCAGAAGTTTTGTCATCTTCTGGTCATCACTGAGATGATGTGGGATGACATTAACCATCCTTTATGTTTTCAGAAAGCACTGTTTTCTCCTCTACAGTTTCAGCTTTTTCCCTCATTTCACTCTCACAACAGCCTTGAAGAAAAGGAAGGTACAAGTGGTTTTATTGTGAAAGTGTGATCCAGTGATCAAGCTGTACTGCTCACCTCTTCCGTCTGACTCTGATAAGGCATCCTGTTTTTCCTGTACACATGGTCCTCGCCTTGCCTCTCATCTGTCTCATCTCCGCAGTCCATCCTCCTCCACTCCATTCTGTCTCAAAGCTTCTTACTGAAGTAATACTAGCGTATTACAAAAGCCACGAGTTCTGATATCGGACTGAAGTTCAAACCCTCACTCTACCACCACACCTCCCAGCTCTGTTTCTTTATTGTAAAATGTGGAGATCGATACCCAATCCTTAGGGGGACGGTGAGAACTAAGTGACGGGACCAAATGAAAGCTTGATATAAACTGAAAGGCCACATACCCGTGTTGTGATCATTATAATTATTATGTGAAAGGAAAAATGCTAGGCACTGGGGCAAATTCAAACACTGGAATACAGTGTCTTTGTCTCATAGAAATTTCACTTGCAATTTGTGAAAGTGGATAACGTTAGTGCCCTTGCCAATTGTATATGTCAGAATGTGTTAAATCTTATGGGAAGGATATAGTAAAAGGAAACATTACACCTAACATGGAGGCTGTGTCTGTGTATGTGTGTGTGTTTGCCCATCCATAAGTGTACATGTACTAGAAAGAGCTTCACAGAGAAGAGCATTTGTACTGGGCCAGGAAGTAGGGTGACATTTTGTTTGATAGACAGGAAGTGGCAGCAGAGATTTTAGGTGAGTTACTTCTCTGAGCTTCAGATTCCTCAAATGTAACATGGAGAAATATCGTCTGCCTTGTACATTAAGTGAACAATAATAATAGTGAATGTTTGTACAGAACTTAATTTTACTTGGACCTGTTTGTCCTAAGTGAAATATACACATCATTTCATTTAATTCTGACAACCACTTTATGGAGTACATAGGTACCATTTAATCCTAATTTTCCAGTCAATGCAACAATAACACAAGTGGTTAAAAATTTTTCCATAGTTATATAGTATTATGGAAAACTGGTATAAATACAAAATACTTACTCTAGACCTGGGAGGCTCCAGAGAACCATGCTGCCTTCCAGCAAGGATTGGGAGATGGGGGAGATCCTAGAGGTACCTTTGGGTTCCTAGAATGTGCTTATTTGTACTCTGGTCGCAGGAATTTTTAGCTTCCTGCTGACATGCGTTCCGAGGCCCTATTCCAGAGCCTAGTTTGGTATATCAGTGGAAGGAATATCTAGAGAAATAGTTTTGCTAAACCCTTTATCAATGTGCAAGGACTTCCTAAATGCCAATTTACCCTTGGAGGACATCTAAGAAAGAAGGCTCATCACTGCTCCATAAGCAAATGTGTTCTGGGAGACATTCTGCTGCAAAGTAGAAAAAAAAAAGAGTGGATTTAATAGCCCCAAACCCAGTATAGTCACAGATATCCCAAGGTAAGAGGACAGAACCCACTGGGTAAAGAAATGAAAATAAGCCCCATAGAGGCATTCTGCTTTGTGTTCAGACATGCTGGCTGTTTCCTTTCCTCCTGTTCCCAGATAAGAGAAGCATGTTTATGGTGCGAGAGGTTGAGAGTTGACTCAATCAGGAATCAGTTGCAGGCATAGAGACTATGGTAGATATTTTCATCAGGAAGTATTTTAAACAGAGGATTGCTGTCTGCTGTGCTTAGTTGCTCAGTCATGTGTGACTCTGTGCGACTCCACAGATTGTAGCCCGCTAGGCTCCTCTGTCCATGGAATTTTCCAGGCAAGAATACTGAAGTGGGTTACTGAGCATGGAAGAATCAATGCTTTTGAAGTGTGGTGCTGGAGAAAACTCCTGAGAGTCTCTTAAACAGCAAGGAGATCAAACCAGTCAATCCTAAAGGAAATCAACCCTGAATATTACCTGGAAGCACTGACAGTGAAGCTGAAGCTCCAATACTTTGGCCACCTGATGCAAAGAGCCAACTCATTGGAAAAGACCCTGATGCTGGAAAAGATTGAAGGCAGGAGGAGTAGGGGGGCCACAGAGAATGAGATGGTTGGATGGCATCACCAACTCGATGGATGTGAATTTGAGCGAGCTCCAGGATATAGTGAAGGGCAGGGAAGCCTGGTGTGTTTCGGTCCATGGAGTCACAAAGAGTCAAACATGACTTAGTGACTGAAAAACAATTGCAAGGGATCTTCCTGACCCAAGGATCGAACCCACATCTCCTGCATCTCCTGCCTTGGCAGGCAGATTTTTTTACCACTGAGCCACCTGGGAAGCCCAAACAGAAGATTAGGATGTCTCAGAATCTTTGGAAAGGACGGAGGAGTGGCCAGAAGTCTGGGCTCATAGAACATCCCAGAATGACACTACAGAACTAGCCCACCCATGGAGCTGCTTCCTCAGTCACTCTCAAGAATTTGGGGGATTAAGAAGTTCCAACACTAGAACTTTTGGCTTCAGGTGCAAAACAGCTGAGCTACGATTCAGGGGTCAGGAAACTGGCTGTAGCTTTGCCTCTGAGCCGGCTTGGGGGAGCTGGGCCTGAAGCTGGACATAACATCCCTTTAAAGTTCTGAATTCTGCCTTCTAGCCTTGACTGCACTGCTCTCTTACAGGGACCTTGTGAAAGTTACTTCACTTCACCAAGCCTCAATTTTCCCACCTATAAAATGTGGGTAATCTTCCTACCTCTCAGGGTTTTGTGAGACTTCAGTGAGAACACTCATAGGAAGAGTCCAGCAGAGCCGTTTGTTTGGCCATTCCTTCACCTGGCAGTACAGCGCGGTTTCAGGTTTGTCGACCTACATTCCGAGTCCTCGAACACTCCCTTCTGTCTGTCAGGAGGCTTACAATTTCCACAGGATGCTCATAGATGGTTAGAGCCAGAAGGGAATTCGTTAGGATCTCATCATTTTTAACACCCAGGCAGCCCTGTAGCTATTTTCTCCTGGGACCGAATGTTTCAGAAGGCTATATCTAAAAGAGTGCATCTGTTAAGTAATAATTAATTTGTACTTATGCTTTTTTGAAAACCAAAGATACTCCACAAAGAGACCTACTGATGGGCATGAATTAATCAGTTTTTTTTTTTTTTTTTTAACATTGAATGAATATAGTTTGAGTCCTAAGTTTGGAAAAAAAAAAAAAAAGGGGAAGAAAATTTGACGTTTTAGTTTGCTTGAGTGACCTCACTTTGAGTACATGTACAATTTCCATTTGGCTTTTGTAACTCAACAGGCACACACACATTCTTCATGTGAGACCTGAGGGTCTTGGATCTGTGTGCACTGATTGACTTGAGGCCACTTGAGCCAAGAGAGGGAAGCCCCCTGAAACATGTGAACCAAGATTGGGGAGGGAGAAATTCCTCAGATAGAAGTTGAAGTGTCATTAACTCAGGGAAGGTAGGAAGAGGGCTGGGAGGCCAAAACCCAACAAAGGCTCTCTCTTCCAGAGCTTTCCATTCAATCTTCACAACAAGCCTGTGAGGTTGGCATTATATCACCATTTTACAGATGAGAAAGCTGAGGCTTAAAGAGGTCTGCATTCACACAGCAAGTTAGCATCAGAGTTGGGCTCCTGGTGATGAGGCTAGTGTTCTTGCCACAGGCAGATGCTCTGATGCAGGCGCTCTGGCCATCAGCCTGGTCTCCAGCAGCTCTTGCCCTCCTGGAATTCCTCCTCCCCACTCCCCTTCATCTCTAGGCTCAGTCCTTCATACCAGAGAGCCCTTAGGGTCCAAACCACTTCTCAGCAGAGGCATTGCCCAAGTAGAGGTCCTTGGAATCCACATAGCTACAAGCCTGACAGCTTCCCACTGTGGCTGGAAAATAATTATTGTCGGTAATTAGAGCTAAATCACTCTTGTCAAAACACACAAAATTGCAGAGCCAGCACGACAGCATCTCAGGTCCCTTTGTCCCGAGTGCCTCCCCCTCTCTCCTGCTAGCCTAATGGAGGCCCAAGTGGCCTCAACAAATTCCCTCTCAGTTCTGGACTCCTGGCGCGGGCCATGGTCACCGCAAACTTAGACCTAATTTGCAGCTGTGAGACGCGGAGGCTGGGTGTCTGAGCTCCCATTTCCCTGGACCGTAAGGCAGGGGGAGAGCTGGTGATAATAACAGTGCTTGCTCATGGCACTTAGACAGAAGGAAACAAAAATGCAGCTGACAGTGCCGTGGAATTCTAGGAGCTCACTTTCCGTGAAGGCACCCTGCAATTATACAGAGTTGAAAAAACACAAGAGCCAATGAGAAAAAGAAAGAGAGAGAGAGAGGGATGGAGACAGAGAAAGAAACAGAGGAAGGAAGGAAAAAAGCAGGAGACAGGGAGGACTTCTACTGTTTCCTTTCTGATTATGACGGTAACAAGAGTCAGTCTTAGAAAATTTAGAAAATAGCAAAACATGTTAAGAAACCAAAATCATCCCAAATCCTGATATGCTGAGATAATTAGTATTTATATTTGGAGTATTTTCTTCTAGTTAGATTTTTGTCTTTTTCTCCTGTCTCCTCTCTCTCACACAGACTCCCCAAGATAACTTGATTCTCCCCTAAGCTCATTAGAAAGTACTAAGTGATATATTATTTTGCTCCGCCATGTAGCAAATGGAGGGCTGGATTCCACTTGCCCCAACAGGGAATGAATGAACATTCCCCCCCACCCCCAAAGCTGGGCTTTAGGGCTGGAACTCCCATGATGGGAAGAAGTCCAAACTTCATCAGAGGGAGCTGAGAAGACTAAGCCTGGAGGGAAGAAGAAAACAGTGGTACTCACAACATTTTTTGTACTGATTCTGTCCCTCTGAGCCCTTGAGTGAACTTAGAAAGTGGAATGGTCTGCCCGTTAATGACCCTAGAAGCCAGATTTCTTTTGGTTCAGAGAACACATTCTGAAATATTTTTCAACCTGAAATTTGTGGAGTAAAGTCATGCTTGCAACACTGGGTAATATCATGTTGAAAGTACAGGGTTTGTTCTACCAGCTGCCTCATGCCATTCCTAGGCTTTTCCAGATTCCTTGGGTGGATATATCTCAGAAGGTCAGTTGGGCAAAGTCAGGACCAGCAGCTGTGTCTGCATGATAGAAGAGGCCCCTGAGAAGCCTTTGGCTTCACTGAGTCTGGGAACTCCCTGGGCTGACAATAGGTTTGCAACTAAAGAGAAGGCCCAGGACAGATGGTGGCCTGCTGCTGCTTCCACCGAACATAGGAATTTTTGTGTACTTGGCTCTGAAATTACTAGTAAGGCAACTTTGTGAAGTTTGCTTAACTACTCTGTGCCTCCGTTTCCACTTCTGTACATTGGGGATGACAAGAGGGCCAAGCTCAAAAAATGAGTGTAAAGATTAAATAAGAAAATACTTTTAATGCATTGTTGTTGTTGTTCAGTTTCTAAGTTGTGTCTGACTCTTTGTGACCCAATGAACTGCAGCACACCAGGCTTCCTTGACCTTCACTGTCTCCCAGAGTTTGCTCAAACTCATGTCCACTGAGACAGTTATGCCATCCATCCAACCATCTCATCCTCTGTCGTCCCCTTCTCCTCCTGCCTTCAATCTTTCCCAGCATCAGGGTCTTTTCCAATGAGTCAGTTCTTTGCATCAAGTGGCCAAAGAATTGGAGTTTCAGCTTCAGCATCAGTCCTTCTAGTGAATATTCGGGACTGATTTCCTTTCGGATTGACTGGTTTGATGCATGGGACATAATAAGTGCTCAAGAAAAGATATCTGCCAGACCAAGTTTCTGCTTTTATCTGTTCCGGCCAATTAAGCTACAGTAAATTTTGCATGCCTGTGATGTTCTAATGGGAATGACCAGGGAAGTTGGTAATTCCAGTACCTGATTGTCATTCTGGCCCCTTCTCTCCCACCAACACAGCACCCTTTCACTCTGGACTATTTGGTCCATGGCCCTCCAACCTCCTAACAACCATCCATCCTGTAGCCCACAACTGTCATTTCCTCAGTGATGCCTTTCCTGATCTCCTCACCCTTCTTTAAGACACTTGAAATTTGCCCTTAGATCTCCATAACCTCTCCTTTACTTCCCAACATGAAACAGTTACTAAGTAAATAACTGAGTGATGACTTGGTTAATATACATCTAGACTGTAAAAGTACCACAGTAGGAACAGCTTCTATTTTTCTTATACTGAATCTCCACTGCCTGGCACATGGTAGGCACTAAAGAGGGTCAAATGCATGGTATTGAATTGCTATTGTAAGGAAAGATGTACATCTTCTATCTATAGGAAAAGAGAATCACTTGGAGATTTTGGTGCTTTAATTATTAGGAACCGACTAACTTTGCAACATGCCTCAGTGTTCTTATGTTTAAAAATCCAGGCTCCAGGACTTCCCTGGTGGCTTAGTGGTAAAGAATCCACCTGCCAATGCGGGAAACACAGGTTTGATCCCTGATCCGGGAAGATCCCACACACAGCAGGGGAACTAAGCCCATGCACCACATCTACTGAGCCTGTTCTCTAGAATCCAGAAGCTGCAACTACCGAAGCCCACGTACCCTAGAGACGGTGCTCTGCAACAAGAGAAGCCGCTGCAACAAGAGAAGCCGTGCACAACAGCTACAGAGTAGCCGTGCTCACTGCGACTAGAGAAGAGCCTGCACAGCAATGACGGCCCAGCACAGCCAAAAATAAAATTAAAAAATTAATTTTTAAAAATAAGAATATATGCTGCACACAAGCCTCATTCTGTCCTTCTTCTCCCATTTAAATGATAAATACTGGCTCCAAAAGCAGAAACTGAGTCCTCTCCTTTGAGCAAGAGAGACAGAGGACAGGAGATGCCGAGGAGCTGTCAGAAGGAGTAAAGGATGGCCCAATGAAGGACCATTTATGCTGGCTCCCTGCTTTACATTCTTGTTGCAGAAGACCCTGGGCAAGGGCTTTCTCATCACTCTTGATACATTTGCTCTTGCCCTTCTGTTAGCTGGAAGTTGGAGGTAATTACAGGCAGGATGCAGCTCTGCGAGGCACATTAGGCTGGTAGAGACCTCACTGGACCACAAATTGTGTCTCTAATTAGGCAGTTGCTGATCCAAAGAGCACAAAATCTAGTTTACAGCCTTGCTCAGGCCAGAAGCATCTCCAGCTGTAAGTGGTCTGAAATGGTGCCTGTAGGAGGGCGAGAGAGAGAATGGGGAGAGGACAGGTTGAGTGGGGAGAGTAAAGGAGGGAAAGAGAGGGAAAGAGATTAAAGAAAAAAGAGTGTGAGATTAAAGGAGGGAGGGAGAGATTGGAAAAGGAAGGAAGGATGGGAGGAAGGAGTGATGGAGGAAGAAAAGAAGGAAAGAATATTCTATCTTCACATTCTAGAAAAGAGAACCAAACTCCATTGTAGAAGGCTTGAGCACCAATCACTGGTGTAATAACTTTGAACAACTTTTGGTATTATTTATTGGATGGCATCACCGACTCAATGGACATGAGTTTGAGTGAACTCCGAGAGTTGGTGATGGACAAGGAGGCCTGCCATGCTGTGATTCATGGGGTTGCAAAGAGTCGGACATGACTGAGCGACTGAACTAAACTGAGCTGAACCAAAGCCGAACATATGAAATATGTATGACCCAGGCAATCTGGTCCAGCTCCAAGGTTTATATCTAGGAGAAATGAATATATATGTCCCCAAAAATATATATACAAGAATATCAGAGCAAGGACTTCCCAGGTGGTGCTAGTGGCAAAGAACCCACCTGCCAATGCAGGAGACTTAAGAGACACAGGTTCAATCCCTGGGTCACAAAGATCCCCTGGAGGAGGGCATGAAAACCCACTCCAGTATTCATTCCTGGAAAATCTCATGGACAGAGGAGCCTGGCGGGCTACAGTCTATAGGGTCACAAAGAGTTGGACACAACAGAGTGACTTAGCACACATGCCTGTATCAGAGCAAATCTCTTCAAATTTGTTCTAAACAACAGCCTTGCTAAGTCACTTCAGTTGTGTCCAACTCTGTGCGACCCCACAGATTGCAGCCCACAAGGCTCCCCCATCCCTGGGATTCTCCAGGCAAGAACACTGGAGTGGGTTGCCATTTCCTCCTCCAATGCATGAAAGTGAAAAGTGAAAGTGAAGTCGCTCAGTCGTGTCCGATTCTTAGCAACCCCATGGATTGCAGCCTACCAGGCTCCTCCATCCATGAGATTTTCCAAGCAAGAGTACTGGAGTGGGGTGCCATTGCCTTCTCCAAACAACAACCTTAATGTCCATCAAAAAGAGAATGAAGAGATACATTGAAGTGTTTTCTGCTGCTGCTAAGTCACTTCAGTCGTGTTCGATTCTGTGCGACCCCATAGACGGCAGCCCTCCAGGCTCCCCCGTCCCTGGGATTCTCCAGGCAAGAACACTGGAATGGGTTGCCATTTCCTTCTCCAGTGCATGAAAGGGAAAAGGGAAAGTGAAGTCGCTCAGTCATGTCGGACTCTTCGCGACCCCATGGACTGCAGCCTATCAGGCTCCTCCATCCCTGGGATTTTCCAGACAAGAGTACTGGAGTGGGGTGCTCTTCAAACCTTAATTCAGTCCGGTTCAGTCACTCAGTCATGTCCAACTCTTCGCGACCCCATGGACTGCAGCCTACCAGGTTCCTCTGTCCATGCGATTTTCCAGACAAGAGTACTGGAGGGGGTTGCATTGCCTTCTCCACTGGGTGTGGTTACATGGATACAAAAACTATGTATGTTTCATATGTGCACATTTTAGTGTATACATTAAAACTCAATAGAAACATATTTTTAAAGAAAAAATGTATTTACCAAAGCAATAGGTGAAAACTGCTGTCTTGTAGTTCAAACTTTCATTTCTTTGACTCAGTAAGAAAGAAAATCTTTCACATGTTAATCTGTCTTAAGCATTTAGTTGGTGAATTTCCCACGTGTATTCCAGACCCAGATTCCAATCAGAATTTGGGGGTCTTATCGCACTAATTTGAAAAGCCTTGTTAAGTAGCAGTGCATCTGAATCCAGGTCTAGTTATCTGTGGCAAATCCTTCTCCAGTTCATCATCTCTCATCCTCTTATTAATGATGATTTTTTTCAGTGATGATTTTTATGCAAAGAAGGTTTAAAATTTTATGTTATCAGGTCTATCAATCTTTTCTATTAGCTATTTCTTTCATTGCCTGTTTCTATTTTCTTCCCAAGCTTCTTATTTTTGAAAACTGATCAATGCAATGTAGCTGGAGCAGAAGATGAGAGAGAGGGAGATGTGCAAATTTGGGATTGGAGAGGCAAAGAGGAGACAGATAAGAATATTTTTTAGATTGTGGGATGTATTTAAGTGCAACAGATTGCCAGGAAGGGAAGTGCACTGGCGTGCGTGCTCAGTTGTGTCCGACTCTTGGTGACCCACACAGGTTCCTCTGTTCATGGAACTTTCCAGGCAAGAATACTGGAGTGGGTTGCCATTTTCTCCTCTAGGGGATCTTCCCGACCCAGGAATCAAACCTGTGTGTCTTGTGTCTCCTGCATTGGTAGGCAGATTCTTTACCACCAATGCCACCTGGGAATCCTGGAAGGAAAGTAAGGATACCAATAATGCAAATAAATTTGTGTGTGATGAAGGTCACTTTGGTTGCTAGGTGGGGAATGGATTGGAAGGATGAAAGACCAGAAGACCCCAGGAGATAGCAGAAGTGGTCCAGGGGAGAGTGACCTGGGCAGGTGAGGTAGCAGAGAAGATGGAGAAATGGGCATGCATTCGAGACAGGCTGTAGAACTTAGTTCCAAAGGACTTGATGAGGGGTGAGATTGGGGTAGTGGTGGGGTGTGAGGAGGAAGGCAGGGCTTGATGAAGAAACTCTGGTGAGCTACAGAAGTTAAAACACTTAACCATATTTTCCCCTTATTTCTGATTTCTGAGTTTGTATATTTGTTTGTTTGTTTCCACTTTTTTCTTTATCAGCACAAAGTTTGTGTGTAGTGGTTTGGTTGAAGTTACAGTTTATTCCCCTAAACCTAGAGTGAATTTTTCCATTAAAATATTGTGAATATTCTCTCACTTCCTGAGTAGAGGTTTCCTACTCAGATAGGAAACAGTCCTATTTCTCAACCACCCTCCTCAAATGAGCTTTCTCCTTTTGCTTTTATCACATGATTTTGATGGATGTATGCTTTGATTTTTTTATTTTTTGTAAGAAAATTCTCTCCTAATCACTTTTTTTTTTTTATTATTAGTGGAGTTACTTTATTTTTTATTTTTTTTTTATTTTATTTTATTTTTAAACTTTACATAACTGTATTAGTTTTGCCAAATATCAAAATGAATCCGCCACAGGTATACATGTGTTCCCCATCCTGAACCCTCCTCCCTCCTCCCTCCCCATTCCATCCCTCTGGGTCGTCCCTAATCACTCTTAAAAAAAAATTCTCTGTAGTTTTTCTTTTTATTAATCTGCTTTGTTTGTCTTATTATTGCTTTTTCCCCCAGGAGAACTTAAGAATCCAATAATTAAGTTTCAAACAAATTCCATTAGGATTGTAATGGGGATTTCATTAAGCCCATAAATTAATTCCAGAAGAATTATTATACAAATCTCTCACACATGAATATTTTTGCCTGTATGTTAAAAATTGTTCTTGTTATTTTCAGTAAATTTTTAGGGTACCCCATAAATTCTACCTATTCTTCCAAAAGTCTTTTTTTCCTCAGAGTTTTATATTCTGATTACCATGGTAAAATGTCTTTTTTGTCATTCTCATGGATTATTAAAAAAAAAAAAAATGAGAGGAGCTACCCCACGCCCAAGGTCAGGGGTGGCGACCGAGAGTGCCAGGCAGCAACGGCGCAGGAGCAGGTGAGAGGAGCTACCCCACATTCAAGGTCAGGAGGGGTGACCTCGTCCAAGGTAAGGAGCAGCAGCTACACTTTGCTGGAGTAGCTGTGAAGAGATACCCCACGTCCAAGGTAAGAGAAACCCAAGTGAGATGGTAGGTGTTGCAAGAGGACATCAGAGGGCGGACACACTGAAATCATAATCACAGAAAACTAGCCAATCTGATCACATGGACCACAGCCTTGCCTAACTCAATGAAATTAAGCCATGCCATTTGGGGCCACCCAAGATGGACGGGTCATGGTGGAGAGGTCTGACAGAATGTGGTCCACTGGAGAAGGGAATGGCAAACCACTTCAGTATTCTTGCCTTGAGAACCCCATGAAGAGTATGAAAAGGCAAAATGATAGGATACTGAAAGAAGAACTCCCGAGGTCGGTAGGTGCCCAATATGCTACTGGAGATCAGTGGAGAAATAACTCCAGAAAGAATGAAGTGATGGAGCCAAAGCGAAAACAATACCCAGTTGTGGATGTGACTGGTGATAGAAGCAAGATCCGATGCTGTAAAGAGCAATATTGCATAGGAACCTGGAAAGTTAGGTCCATGAATCAAGGCAAATTGGAAGTGGTCAAACAGGAGACGGCAAGAGTGAACATCGACATTCTAGGAATCAGCAAACTAAAATGGACTGGAATGGGTGAATTTAACTCAGATGACCATTATATTTACTACTGTAGGCAGGAATACTTTAGAAGAAGTGGAGTAGCCAACATGGTCAACAAAAGAGTCTGAAATGCGGTACTTGGATGCAATCTCAAAAACGACAGAATGATCTCTGTTCATTTCCAAGGCAAACCACTCAATATCACGGTCATCCAAGCCTATGCCCCAACCAGTAATGCTGAAGAAGCTGAAGTTGAACTGTTCTATGAAGACCTACAAGACCTTTTAGAACTAACACCCAAAAAAGATGTCCTTTTCATTATAGGGGACTGGAATGCAAAAGTAGGAAGTCAAGAAATACCTGGAGTAACAAGCAAATTTGGCCTTGAAGCAGGGATAGGCTAATAGGGTTTTTCCAAGAGAATGCACTGGTCATAGCAAACACCCCCTTCAAACAACACAAGAGAAGACTCTACACATGGACATCACCAGATGGTCAACAACGAAATGAGATTGATTATATTCTTTACAGACAAAGATGGAGAAGCTCTATACAGTCAGCAAAAATAACACCAGGAGCTGACTGTGGCTCAGATCATGAACTCCTTATTGCCAAATTCAGACTTAAATTGAAGAAAGGGAAATCCACTAAACCATTCAACTTTGACCTAAATCAAATCCCTTATGATTATACAGTGGAAGTGAGAAAGAGATTTAAGGGACTAGATCTGATAGACAGAGTACCTGATGAACTATGGATGGACGTATGTGACATTGTACAGGAAACAGGGATCAAGACCATCCCCATGGAAATGAAATGCAAAAAAGCAAAATGGCTGTCTGAGGAGGCCTTACAAATAGCCGTGAAAAGAAGAGAAGCGAAAAGCAAAGGAGAAAAGGAAAGATATAAGCATCTGAATGCAGAGTGCCAAAGAATAGCAAGAAGAGATAAGAAAGCCTTCCTCAATGATCAATGCAAAGAAATAGAGGAAAACAACAGAATGGGAAAGACTAGAGATCTCTTCAAGAAAATTAGAGATACCAAGGGAACATTTCATGCAAAGATGGGCTCCATAAAGTACAGGAATGGTATGGACCTAACAGAAGCAGAAGATATTAAGAAGAAGTCGCAAGAATACACAGAAGAACTGTACAAAAAAAGATCTTCACAACCAAGATAATCACGACGGTGTGATAACTCACCTAGAGCCAGACATCCTGGAATGTGAAGTCAAGTGGGCCTTAGAAAGCATCACTATGAGCAAAGCTAGTGGAGGTGATGGAATTCCAGATGAGCTATTTCAAATCCTGAAAGGTGATGCTGTGAAAGTGCTGCACTCAATATGACAGCAAATTTGGAAAACTCAGCAGTGGCCACAGGACTGGAAAAGGGCAGTTTTCATTCCAATCCCAAAGAAAGGCAATGCCAAAGATTGCTCCAACTACTGCACAATTGCACTCATCTCACATGCTAGTAAAGTAATGCTCAAAATTCTCCAAGCCAGGCTTCAGCAATACGTGAACCATGAACTTCCTGATGTTCAATCCGGTTTTAGAAAAGGTAGAGGAACCAGAGATCAAATTGCCAACATCTGCTGGATCATCGAAAAAGCAAGAGAGTTCCAGAAAAACATCTACTTCTGCTTTATTGACTCTGCCAAAGCCTTTGCCTGTGTGGATCACAATAAACTGTGGAAAATTCTGAAAGAGATGGGAATACCAGACCACCTGACCTGCCTCTTGAGAAACCTATATGCAGGTCAGGAAGCAACAGTTAGAACTGGACATGGAACAACAGATTGGTTCCAAATAGGAAAAGGAGTATGTCAAGGCTGTATATTGTCACCCTGCTTATTTAACTTCTATGCAGAGTACATCATGAGAAACGCTGGGCTGGAAGAAGCACAAGCTGGAATCAAGATTTCCGGGAGAAATATTAATAACCTCAGATATGCAGATGACACCACCCTTATGGCAGAAAGTGAAGAGGAACTAAAAAAGCCTGTTGATGAAAGTGAAAGAGGAGAGTGAAAAAGTTGACTTAAAGCTCAACATTCAGAAAACTGAGATCATGGCATCCAGTCCCATCACTTCATGGGAAATAGATGGGGAAAGAGTGGAAACAGTGTCAGACTTTATTTTGGGGGCTCCAAAATCACTGCAGATAGTGATTGCAGCCATGAAATTAAAAGACACTTACTCCTTGGAGGAAACTATGACCAACCTAGACAGCATATTAAAAAGCAGAGGTATTACTTTGCCAACAAAGGTCCGTTTAGTCAAGGCTATGGTTTTTCCAGTGGTCATGTATGGATGTGAGAGCTGGACTACGAAGAAAGCTGAGTGGTGAAGAATTGATGCTTTTGAACTGTGGTGCTGGAGAAGACTCTTGAGAGTCCCTTGACTTGCAAGAAGATCCAACCAGTCCATCCTAAAGGAGACCAGTCCTGGGTGTTCATTGGAAGGACTGATGCTGAGGCTGAAACTCCAATACTTTGGCCACCTCATGCAAAAAGTTGACTCATTGGGAAAGACTCTGATACTGGGAGGGATTGGGGGCAGCAGGAGAAGGGGACGACAGAGGATGAGATGGCTGGATGGCATCACTGACTCGATGTACATGAGTTTAGGTAAACTTCAGGAGTTGGTGATGGACAGGGAAGCCTGGCGTGCTGCGATTCATGGCGTCGCAGAGTCTGACACGACTGAGTGACTGAACTGAACTGAACTGATACATAAAAATACAGATTTTAATAATAACTTCTATGAAGCTATTTTACAAAACTAAAAAGATATATTTTAAAGATTGATTCTCTGAAGTTTTAAAGAATATAATTGCATTATTGTACAAAGAGATAGCTTTGCCATCTTTTTCATAATCATATCTCTTCTTCTTGTTTCATGATGATTGCATTTCTGGGAATTTTCAGAACAATGGCAAATGATAATGATGACAATGATATCTTGTTTGCTTGCTTTTGCCTATGGTTTTAATAGGAATTCTTTTTTAGTAGCTAGTTTCAGACTCAAAGCTTTAATATGTTTTTTAAAAAATCTTCTATTTATATTTCCCCCAAAAAGCAAATTTGGAGATTGTAGACTGTACTTTGCATGTTACTGACTTGTTTTTTCCTCCTCTATTAAAAATTGTTACTCCTGTTTTCTCCTTAAGTATATTCATATGAAATGTTACACTGATAGATCTCCTTATAATAAGTGATTTTGCATTTCTTAGGTAACTCTTATTTGGTCATTGTGAATAATTCTTTTAATTTTGCTGCTGTATGTGGTAGCTTCGCAGTAAGTGAAACAGAAGGTGTAAGTCCTCCAAATTTATTCTTCATTTTCAACATTTTGTTTGGCTATTCAGGGTCCCTCAAGATTCCATATGAATTTTAGGGTGGATTTTTCTACTTTTGCAAAAAAAAAAAAAAAAAAAGTCATTGGGATTTTGATAGACATTATATTGAGCTATGGCTGTCCTGGTGGCTCAGAGGTAAAGAATCCACCTGCAATGCAGGAGATGAGGGTTCAGTCCCTGGGTAGGGAAGATCCTCTGGAGAGGGAAATGGCAACCCACTCCAATATTCTTGCCTGGGAAACTCCATGGACAGAGGAGCCAGGTGGCTACAGTCCATGGGGTTGCAAAAGAGTTGGACATGACTTAGCAACTAAACAATAACTGCATATTGAACTCTAAATTCTTTGACCTCTTTTGTTTGTAAATAAATTGTATATTCAGTTATATGCCGTCAATCTGATAATTCCCACATCTACAGTCATCATGAGCATGATTACTTCTTTCTGCTGCTTCCCATTCAGTTCAATTCAGTAACTCAGTCATGTCCGACTCTTTGTGACTCCATGAATCGCAGCACGCCAGGTCTCCCTGTCCATCACCAACTCCCGGAGTTCACCCAAACTCATGTGCATTGAGTCAGTGATGCCATCCAGCCATCTTATCCTCTGTCGTCCCCTTCTCCTCCCGCCCCCAATCCCTCCCAGCATCAAGGTCTTTTTCAATGAATCAACTCTTCGCATGAGGTGGCCAAAGTATTGGAGTTTCAGCCTCAGCATCAGACCTTCCAATGAACACCCAGGACTGGTATCCTTTAGGATGAACTGGTTGGATCTCCTTGCAGGCCAAGGGACTCTCAGGAGTCTTCTCCAGCACCACAGTTCAAAAGCATCAATTCCTCAGCACTCAGCTTTCTTCACAGTCCAACTCTCACGTCCATACATGACCACTGGAAAAACCATAGCCTTGACTAAACGGACCTTTGTTGGCAAAGTAATATCTCTGCTTTTTAATATGTTATCTAGGTTGGTCACAACTTTCCTTCCAAGGAGTAAGCGTCTTTTAATTTCATGGCTGCAATCACTATCTGCAGTGATTTTGGAGCCCCCAAAATAAAGTCTGACACTGTTTCCTCATCTATTTGCCATGAAGTGATGAGACCAGATGCCATGATCTCAGTTTTCTGAATGTTGAGTTTTAAGCCAACTTTTTCACTCTCCTCTTTCACTTTCATCAAGAGGCTCTTTAGTTCTTCTTCACTTTCTGTCATAAGGGTGGTGTCATCTGCATGTCTGAGGTTATTAATATTTCTCCTGGAAATCTTGATTCCAGCTTGTGCTTCTTCCAGCCCAGCATTTCTCATGATGTACTCTGCATATAAGTTAGATAAATAGGGTGACAATATACAGTATTGACATACTCCTTTCCCTATTTGGAACCAGTCTGTTGTTCCGTGTCCAGTTCTCACTGTTGCTTCTTGACCTGCATACAGATTTCTCAGGTGGCAGGTCAGGTCGTCTGCTAGTCCCATCTCTTGAAGAATTTTTCACAGTTTGTTGTGTTCCACACAGTCAAAGGCTTTGGCATAGTCAAAGATGTTTTTCTGGAAATCTTCCTTTTTCAATGATCGAACAGATATTGGCAATATGATCTCTGGCTCCCCTGCCTTTTCTAAATCCAGCTTGAACATCTGGAAGTTCACTTTTCACATACCATTAAAGCTTGGCTTAGAGAATTTTGAGTATTACTTTGCTAGCGTGTGAGATAAGTGCAATTGTGTGGTAGTTTGGGCATTCTTTGGCATTGCCTTTCTTAAGGATTGGAATGAAAACTGACCTTTTCCAGTCCAGTGGCCACTGCTGAGTTTTCCAAATGTGTTGACATATCAAGTGCAGCACTTTCACAGCATCATCTTTTAGGTTTTGAAATAGCTCACCTGGAATTCCATCACCTCCATTAGTTTTGTTCATAGTGATGCTTCCTAAGGCCCACTTGACTTCACATTTCAGGATGTCTGGCTCTAGGTGAGTGGTCACACCACTGTGATTATCTGGGTCATGAAGATCTTTTTTGTATAGTTCTTCTGTGTATTCTTGCCACCTCTTCTTAATATCTTCTGCTTCTGTTAGGTCCATACCATTTCTTTCCTTTATTGAGCCCATCTTTGCATGAAATGTTCCCTTGGTATCTCTAATTTTCTTGAAGAGATCTCTAGTCTTTCCCATTCTGTTGTTTCCCTCTATTTCTTTGCACTGATCACTGAGGAAAGTTTCTTATCTCTCTTTGCTATTCTTTGAAACTGTGTATTTAAATGGGTATATCTTTCCTTTTCTCCTTTGCCTTTCACTTCTCTTTTTTCACAGCTATTTATAAGGCCTCCTCAGACAACCATTTTGCCTTTTTGCACGTCTTTTTCTTGGGGACAGTCTTGATCCCTGCCTCCTGTACAATGTCACGAACCTCCGTCCATAGTTTTTCAGGCACTCTGTCTATTAGATCTAATCCCTTGTATCTATTTCTCACTTCTACTATATAATTGTAAGGGATTTGATTTAGGTCATAACCGAATGGTCTAGTGGTTTTCCCTACTTTCTTCAATTTAAGTCTGAATTTGGCAATAAGGAGTTCATGATCTGAGCCACAGTCAGCTCCTGGTTCTGTTTTTGCTGACTGTATAGAGTTTCTCCCTCTCTGGCTGCAAAGGATATAATCAATCTGATTTCGGTGTTGGTCACCTGGTTATGTTCACATGTAGTGTCTTCTCTTGTGTTGTTGAAAGAAGGTGTTTGCTATGACCAGTGTGTTCTCTTGGCAAAACTCTATTAGCCTTGCCCTGCTTCATTCTGTACTCCAAGGCCAAATTTGCTTGTTACTCCAGGTATCTCTTGACTTCCACTTTTGCATTCCAGTCCCCTATCGTGAAAGACATCTTTTGGGGGTGTTAGTTATAGAAGGTCTTTTAGGTCTTCATAGAACAGTTCAACTTCAGCTTCTTCAGCGTTACTGGTTGGGGCAAAGACTTGGATTACTGTGGTATTGAATGGTTTGCCTTGGAAACGAACAGAGATCATTCTGTCGTTTTTGAGATTGCATCCAAGTACTGCATTTCAGACTTTTTTGTTGACTGTGACATTAGGTAAAGGGTAACTTTTCCCATCAGTTTTGATAAATATTGTTCTCATTTTTTCTGTTTTCTAAATATCATGTAATTACACTTTTTATTTCTTCTTTGAACCAATCCTTATTTAATAGAATGTTGTTTAATTTCCAAGTGGTTTTTTCACATTGTTTAGATTACACTTTGTGATTAATTTCTAGCTTTCATACAATGTTGCCAGAGAATATAATATGGCCTGTATGATTTCTACAATATAATTAAATTCTGGAAACATTACAGGAATACTTACAAAGGTGTGTCTTCTGTTTAATGTCAGTATATTTGTATATATAGTTTATTAATTTTTTCATACTGTTTAAATGATTAAACCTTCTTTGTCATTCTCTTCTTTTCGCATTCTGTTCTGTCCAAAGCAAGAAAGGTGTATTAAAGTCATTCTCAAGGATTGTTTTTATGAATTTCTCATCTAATATATAAAAATTTTGATCTTATTCTTGACCTTTAAGATGAGTGATTCTTTTATAATCACTATGGAATTAATATTTTATTCATTTTAATGACCTTTTTGAAATGATTATTGCCTAGAATTATTTTTATGAATTCTTAAAGAATTTTTGTTTACATTTGCTTAAACTTTCATTTTTCTTTTTTGAGATGTAATTTATGTATTATACAATTTACCTATTTAAAGTGTACAGTTCAATAGTTTCAGTATATTCACAGTTGTGCAACCATTGTCATGATCTATCTTAGGATATGTTTATTAACCTAAAAACGAAGACTTTCACCCACTAAGTTACCCTCTGTGTTCCTCCCCTGCCTCCACTTCTGAGCCCTAGACTCCACTTATCTACTCTCGGACTCTGTAGATTTGCCTATTTTGAATATTTCATATAAACTGAATTTTAAAATATGTAGTCTTCTGTGACTGGCTCCTTTCTCTTAGCACAGTGTTTTCAAGGTTCATCCACATTGTGAAATGTACCAGCACTTCATTACTTTTTATTATTAAATAATAATCTGCTGTGGATACCACATATTAGTTACCCATTCATTGGTTGATGGAAATTTGAGTTGTTTCTGCTTTCTGGACATTACGAACAGCGCTGCTGTGAATGTGCATGCTCAGTTGCTTAATTGTCTCTGACTCTTTGCATCCCCATGGACTATAGGCCACCAGGCTCTTCTGTCCATGAAACTTGCCAGGCAAGATTTCTGGAGTGGGTTGCCATTTCCTTCTCCAGGGGTTCTTTCCAATCCAAGGATTGAAACTACATGTCTTGCATTGGCCGGCAAGTTCTTTCATTTGTGCACAAATTTTTGCATGAACATTTGATTTCATTTGTCATGGTGTGTATCTACCTAGCCATGTACCCCAGCAATTTGATTTAATCAAAAAGTTTTGGTCTGTGCTGTCACAAGTATGCTTTTCCTTTCCTTGTATGTTTGGTTACTGTTTATTTAATCAACATCAACTCTTATTGAGTCCCATTAATCCCCCCTCTTGGCACCATATTTCTCTGGTTCCTCCCTGCCATATTTCTTCTTCATGAACATTTTCATAAAGGTCTTTTTAAATGTAAACATTATGAGGGCTTAAACATCCAAGAATATATTTTATATTAATTTTAACTTTTAGTTTAGTGAAGCATAAAATACAAATCCAAAATCCCCATCATACAACACTTTAAAATATTACATCATATTCTAGCATCTGGTGCTTTTTACAAGTTTTAGCCAGATAACAGAAATAAACACTTAAACATCAGTCCTGATGTGCCACGTCTTATTTTAGGCACTTGATGTGTAGTAGTCCATTTACTATTCATAAAGACTTCATAAATGTGGGTATGACCATTATTAGCCCTTTTTACAGATAAGGAAATGAGGCACAGTGAAGTTACATCACTTGACTAATGATATGTTGCTAGCCATCGGTCCAGCTGAATTTGACTATGCAATATTGCTTTTTTCTCTTAAATAAGATCTTTGTTTTTTTAACTTTTGTTTTATATTGAAGTAGAGTTGATTAACAATGTTGTGTTAGTTTCAGGTGTACAGCCAAGTGATCTAGTTGTACGTATACACATATCTATTATTTTAAATATTTTTTCCCTAAAAATAATATTCCCTAAAAACCTAAATTTTTTCTTAGGTTATTATACAACATTGAACAGAGCTCCCTGTGCTATAGCAGGTTCCTGTTGGTTATCTGCTTTTTTTTTTTTTTTACTTTACAATATTGTATTGGTTTTGCCATATATCAAAATGAATCCCCCACAGGTATACATATGTTCCCCATCCTGAACCCTCCTCCCTCCCCATACCATCCCTCTGGGTCGTCCCAGTGCACCAGCCCCAAGCATCCAGTATCGTGCATCAAACCTGGACTGGCGACTCGTTTCATATATGATATTATACATGTTTCAATGCCATTCTCCCAAATCATCCCACCCTCTCCCTCTCCCACAGAGTCCAATAAACTGTTCTATACATCAGTGTCTCTTTTGCTGTCTTGAATAGAGGGTTATTTTTATCATCTTTCTAAATTTCATTATCTGTTTTAAATTTAGTAATGCATTTATGTCAACCCCAAACTCCCCAAACCAACTATTCTCTCTCTTCACTTGGCCTTCCATTTTTCTCGTTGCTGTTCAGTCACCCAGTCGTGTACTGCTCTTTGTGACCCTGTGGACTGCAGCACACTGGGCCTCCCTGTTGCTCGCCATCTCCCAAAGTTTGTCCAAGTTCATATCCATTGCATCAGTGGTGCCATCCAGCCATCTCATCCTCTGACACCCTCTTCTCCTTCTGCCTTCAATCTTTCCCAGCATCAGGGACTTTTCCAATAAATCAGCTCTTCCCATCAGGTAGCCAAAGTATTGGAGCTTCAGCTTCAGCACCAGTCCTTCCAATGAATATTCAGGGTTGATTGCCTTTAAGATTGACTGGTGTGATCACTACAAAAAGACGTTTTTCTCATAAGCACTTATATTTTTCTCTTCGTCCTTTAATGCTTAGTTTCACTATGTATGTTGAGTTGAGGGCTTCTTTTTTCTACCTTGCTTGGTATTACATGAGGTTTTTCAATATGCAGTCTTATTGTTTCTTTACTTTGGGAACATTCTTGCAGATAATAATGGTTAATGTTATGTGTCAACTTTACTGAGCCATGTAATAAAGTGAATAAAACAGATTGCCCTCCCTAATGTTGGTGGGCCTCATCCAATCAGTTACAGGCCTGAATGGAACAGAAATGTGGAGTCTTTCTTGAATAAGGGGAATCTCCTCCTGCCTGACTGCCTTTGAGCTGGGATTTTTTTTTTTTCTTTATTTGCCTTCAGTCTTTAGCAGAAACATTGACTGTTTTGAGTCTTAGGTCTGCTGACTACAGGTCAGGCTAGAACTACAGGTCAGGCTAGAACTATACCACGAACTCTCCTGGGTCCCCGGCTTGCAGATCTTAGGACCTGTCAGCCTCCAACATCATATGAACCAATTTCTTAATATATATGTATGCCACTGTCTCTTTTTAATAGACAACTCTGACTGATACACGTATAATTTCTCCAGATATTTTCATTCCTCTATTTCTTATTTAATCTCATTCTGAAATTTCTATCATCCTTCCTGTATTAGTCAGTCATCATTATAATAGTGCTACATAAGTTCGCTATAAAATGCAATGACGTTTAGTAATAAGCAGATACTTCTCACTCAGGTTTTCACAGATGACTCTGCTTGGAGCTTCAGTTTTGAGTGTTGGTCAGATTAACACTGTTCCATATATCTTTAGGGGAGCAGAGGTCAGAGGAACATGGCTTCTTTAGACACATTCTTCCTATTTGCAAAAAATTCTTCCTACAGTGATATGGTTCAGAAGCACAAGAGGGAAAATCCAAATAGGAAGGCATATATTGTCTTGTCAATGTTACATTTGCTAAAATCTCATTGAGTAAAGTCAAGTCAAAGCATAGACAGGGAAACATCATCAATGACATGGCATGCTTGTGGATACATAACATCACAGTTGGGGAATGAGGCATCTGGGCTAATGATTCCATCTATCACAGCAACCTTCTTGGTTGCACATGCAAAATATATTCACCTTCACCCAAGGCCCCCAAAGTTTCATCCCATCTAGCATCAAGCTCATGGAAAAGGAAATGGCAACCCACTCCAGTGTTCTTGCCTGGAGAATCCCAGGGACGGGGGAGCCTGGTGGGCTGCTGTCTATGGGGTCGCACAGAGTTGGACACGACTGAAGTGACTTAGCAGCAGCAGCATCAAGCTCAAAGTTCTGAAAATTATGTTCTCTATTATTGGAGCTTGAAGAGTACCAATGAACTATAACTTTGTCTTCATCTTCTGGGTATGGAATCAATTGAAAATTGTACAAGGTGTTTGCTATGACCAGTGTGTTCTCTTGGCAAAACTCTATTAGCCTTGCCCTGCTTCATTCTGTACTCCAAGGCCAAATTTGCTTGTTACTCCAGGTATCTCTTGACTTCCTATTTGCATTGGCTGGTGGGCAACATGTGAACAGTTTGTGATGTAGAGGCATCCTTCATCTTGCAGTTTAGAAGCTTGGTATCTTGGAGACAGAAGGATGCCAGGCAACAAGCCTGTCTCTAGGGTTTGGATCCCATATTTGCAATCTATTCACTGTGTGCTCTTGAGTCAGTTTTTATTGGTCTGAGCTTAATTTTTACTCTTTGTAGATTGGGGGAAGGGGAAATGTTTCTCTCATGGTGATTTTAAAGAAGTGAAATAAAATTCATGAACAGTCTGGCAGAGTAAGCATTCAGTGACACCAGATTCCTTCTATTGTCAGCATTCAGGCAGCCACTTAGAGGCAGACAGGTGACCTGAACCCAGAACTCCAAACTTCAAAGCCATACTCTTTCTGCTCAGAGGCCCAGCTTTCTGAACTATCAGACTTCCCAGATGGTGCCAGTGGTAAAGAACCTGCCTGTCAGTGCAGTAGACATAAGAGACACGGGCTCAATCCCTGGGTGGAGAAAGATCTCCTGGAGGAGGGCATGGCAACCCACTCTAGAATGCTTACTTGGAAAATTCCAAGGACAGAGGAGCCTGGTAAGTTACAGTCCATAGGGTTGCAAAGAGTTGAACACAACTGAAACGACTTAGCATGCATGCACACATCTGAAATCATCACTTCCTCTTGACCTGATCTGCTTCTTCTGCAGCTATGGCTCCCAGAGTCCTCACAGGGTTGTAACTGTCTTGAAGGGCCTATTAGACTCTTCCCCTGTGCCTGCCTCCCTCACCTTGGATGCATCTGTAATAAAATTAGAGACAGTGGAAAAGCTGACCTATGACGGTTGCGTAATTAATTATAGACTTGGTGCCATGAACACCTTTACCAATCAATGCAGGACTGAGCGAGGACTCTTGTGTACACAGAGGTCCTGTCTCTCTTGATTAAAGGTGATCACTTCGAAAAAATGATTAGGACTCTAACTCAATCTTCATGAAAAGGAGACCTGCTCACTTAGGCTAATTTGGTATTATGCTAACAATGAGCTGAGATGAGAGACAGGTGAGATGTCAAAGCAAACAGATGCCAAATTGTGAAATGAATGTTTGCATGAAGATGCATAACCTCCCTGGGCCTCATTGTCAAAACTAACAACGTGAAGTAAAAACAAAGCAAAGAAATAACAAATCTGGATAAAGTCTCTATTACTGAGACCTCTAGAGTGTCCAAAACTATTTTCTGTCTGGTGTCTTCCTTTTATCCTCCAGTAACCCTATAAGGTGGATAACACTATTATTTACATATTATCCCCAGAAGGTGAAAGAGGTACAGCCCAGAGAGGTGCCTCATCTATACAATGGGTCAGTAGAGGATCTCTATGCTCACAAGAGGTATGGGGGAAGTATCTTTTTTTTTTTTAATTTACATTTTATTGAAGTGTAGTTGAATTCCAATGTTGTGTTCATTACTGCAGTACAGCAAAGTGACTCAGTTATATATATTCTTTTTCATATTCTTTTCCACTATGGTTTATCACAGGATATTGAATATCGTTCCCTGTGCTGTACAGTAGGACCTTTCTGTTCATCCATTCTATATATTCCAGTTTGCATCTGCTAATCCCAAAACTCCCACTCCCACCCTTTCTGACTCTCCTCCCCCTTGGCAACCACAAGTCTGCTCTCTATGTCTGTGATTCTGTCTTTGTTTCATAGATAAGTTCATTTGTGTCATATTTTAGACTCCACATATAAGTGATATCATATGGTATTTGTCTATCTTCACTTCACAGTGAAGTGTCTTACTTCACTTAGTATGATAATCCCTATTTGCATCTATGTTGTTGCAAATGGCATTCAGTTCAGTTCAGTCACTCAGTCGTGTCTGACTCTTTGTGACCCCATGAACTGCAGCACACCAGGCCTCTCTGTCCATCACCAACTCCCAGAATTTACCCAAACTCATGTCCATTGAGTCAGTGATGCCATCCAACCATCTCATCCTCTGTCGTCCCCTTCTCCTCCTGCCCTCAATCATTCCCAGCATCAAGGTCTTTTCAAATGAGTCAGCTCTTCACATCAGGTGGCCAAACATTGGAGTTTTAGCTTCAGCATCTGTCCTTCCAGTGAACACCCAGGACTGATCTCCTTTAGGATGGACTGGTTGGATCTCTTTGCAGTCCAAGGGACTCTCAAGAGTCTTCTCCAGCACCATAGTTCAAAAGCATGAATTCTTTGGTGCTCAGCTTTCTTTATGTCCAACTCTCACATCCATGCATGACCACTGGAAAAACCATAGCCTTGACTAGATGGACCTTTGTTGACAAAGCAATGTTATTTTGTTGTTTTTTATGGCTGAGTAGCATTCCATTGTATATATGCACCACATCTTCTTTATCCATTCATATCTTGATGGACATTTAGATTGTTTCCATGTCTTGGCTATTATGAATAGTGCTGCTATGAACATAAGAGTGTGTTTAACTTGTTTGGTGGTACTGTGATGGTGCTGGTTTCATGGCTAAGCCCAAAAAGGAAGCCATAATTCCCTTCCCACCCCCACCATTTAATGGAAGGGATATTTGAGAGCTGTTGTCTGGGGAGGACTTTTGTGTTCCATCAATATAGCCTGTGTTTGTTCCCTTCCTTTAGCCAGTGTCCACTTACAGGTTAGAAAATGGAAATAAGGTTGACCCTTGAGCAACATGGGTTTGAACTGCCCAGGTCCACTTATATGCAAGTTTTTTCAGTAAATATATACAGCATTGCATCATTCAGAGTTGTCTATTGGTCCTCAGATATGGAACTGTGTATGCTGCTTCTGCTGCTGCTAAGTTGCTTCAGTCGTGTCCAACTCTGTGCGACCACAGAGACGGCAGCCCACCAGGTTCCCCAGTCCCTGGGATTCTCCAGGCAAGAACACTGGAGTGGCTTGCCATTTCCTTCTCCAATGGATGAAAGTGAAAAGTGAAAGTGAAGTCACTCAGGTTGTCTACTTGAAAGTTATACAGTCGTGTCCTACTCCTAGCAACCCCATGGACTGCAGTCTACCAGACTCCTCCATCCATGGGATTTTCCAGGCAAGAGTACTGGAGTGGGATGCCATTGCCTTCTCCGAGAACTGTGTATACAGAGGGTCAACTATGGTTCTAGAGCATCTATAGTGTTTGGGGTCCGCCATGGGTCCTAGAACCAGCTCTCCACAGATAGATGAAAGGCTGTTGCTGAACCATGAAAGACGCCGGGATTCTTGGCCTCCAGAAGAATTCAATTCAGGGCCAGAGATGAGGCTTGATTGCTCAGAGCTTTTGTGTAATAAAGTTTCATTAAAGTATAAAGGAGATAGAGAAAGCTTCTGACATAGACATCAGAAGGGGGCAGAAAGAGTACCCCCCCCCACCTCCAGTGTTAGCAAGGGAGTTATATACTTTTTAATTTCTTATTACAGTGAATCAAAAGAATGTCTGGAGGTTGTAAAGACCTCACTAGACCCACTCCCATAATTTACATTTTAAGATAACAGGATTAACCAGAAGGTTTTCAGGAAGGTGAAACTGTCCTCAAGCAGGATACATTGTTGTTGCATAATCCCTAGTACAGAGTTTAAACTGAGTTGGTTAATTGACTAAGAATAAGGAATGTAGCCAAAAAAAGTTTGCCCTTTCCTCCTCCTTGAGAATTCCAGACCCCTCTCTCCTTGGGGACCCCTGAACTTCTTATCAACCTGCCTAGGAATTGACTCTCTCATAGTAAGGGGCAATTGTAGTTGCCATCGTTGAGGGTTGTTGTCATAAATACATAATTTCCCTTCCTCCTGCCTGTGTTCAGCACTGAGAGAGAAGATATTAGCATTATTAAAGCTAGATTCATGGCTTGGATGAGTTGCCACTGTGGACTTCCTGATACCAAGCTTCAGAATGAGACACAGGCAGGGTTGGGAAAAGTCTCACTAACAAGAGGCAGGACTTTACAGGTAAACTTACCTTGTGGTTGACAGAAGGGTGTTCTTAAAGAGATAACAAGAATGGAAGAGGTAGATCTCTATTCATACCTGGTTCATCTTCTCAAAGTCATATAACATATAAATGTTACCAGAGCAAACCCCTCACACTCAGAGGAGGAGGGGATAAGGTGTCAGCAAGATACAGGGGAATCTTTCTAGTGGATATTAATTCATTTGCAAGGAAACATCAAATTACAGGAATAAGACTTCCTGTCTACCAATTCTAAAGTGGAAAGGGGTGAAAAGGGAGCTGCTGTGTGTGGGTACTTATCCATGGGCACAGGTGAATTTGGATCGATATGAATTGATGAATACTGGCACTATCCAACCAGTCATTTTACTAGTATTTTACCTTGACAAGATACAGAAATTGAAATATCATCACAAAAATTTATCTTTAAAGAACAGAAACTCTTTAAAGTTATAAGTGTATGATTCATTTGGAAGACCAAAACCTTTGCAATGTATATACATTGTCTCTTTTTTCCTTAAGATTTAGCATCTACATTCAGCTGAGCTAATATCTAGATAAGCCCTGCACCTCATGCTGATACCTCTAAGAGTTTGACTTAGGTCTTTGTATTTTGGGCACAGGTCTTTTGAAAAGAACAGTGGGCTCCATAAGAACCAACAAGAGTATAAGTGAAAGTGAAAGTTTCTCAGTCGTGTCTGACTCTTTGCTACCCTATGGACTATACAGTCGGAGAAGGCAATGGCACCCCACTCCAGTACTCTTGCCTGGAAAATCCCATGGACGGAGGAGCCTGGTAGGCTGCAGTCCATGGGGTTGCAAAGAGTTGGACATGACTGAGTGACTTCACTTTCACTTTTCACTTTCATGCATTGGAGAAGGAAATGGCAACCCACTCCAGTGTTCTTGCCTGGAGAATCCCAGGGATGGGGAAGCCTGGTGGGCTTCCGTCTGTGGGGTCACACAGAGTCGGACATGACTGAAGCGACTTAGCAGCAGCAGCAGGACTATACAGTCCGTGGAATTCTCCAGGCCAGAATACTGGAGTGGGTAGCCTTTCCCTTCTGCAGGGAGTCTTCCCAACCCAGATTTCAAACTCAGGTCGCCCACATTGCAGGCGGATTCTTTACCAGCTGAGCCACCAGGGAAGCCCAAGAACACTGGGGTGGGTAGCCTATCTCTTCTCCAGCAGATCTTCCCGACCCAGGAATAGAACTGGGGTCTCCTTCATTGCAGGCAGACTCTTTACCAACTGAACTATTATCAACAAGGGTCTAATAACGTCTTTAAACTGCAAGTGGAATAGACTGGATTGCCGTGACAGAGATGGGAAAGGGCAAAAGGAAAAAAAACTGTCAGCCTCTCACACTCATCCTGCACACCTGGTAAGAAGGCTGTTTTGTCCCTATTCTTTTTTGAAATGAAAGAGAGTAACAAAGATATACCTGACTGTACTTTCAGCATCTTAGGATGGATTCTTAGGAGGAGAGTCCCAGCTGAAACGCTCATTAATTTCAATTAAGTAAAAAAAAATCTATAGCAATGTAATGTCAGCCTTGCAGTATTGCCATTGTTTCTAGACATGGAAATGGGATACTCCTTCAAGAAACACTATCTTCCTCTTGATGTAGCTCCTAAGAGACGTATTTGAACAGGCAAAGTGGAAATTAAAGTTCTACTTTCTCAGCAAGCTAGAGGGTATGAGGATGATAAAACTTGAGTCTATCTGCCCTGAATTTTGCTCACATCTGTTCCTATCAATACACAGTGAGATGGAAAAGCTATCCAGTTGAAAATTGGTAGAAATGGATTTGAATCTTGGCTCCCCTCACAGCTCTATTACTTGTCAGTCAGCGCCTAGACTCTCTGAAATTCAGTTTCCTCGTCGATGAAAAGAATGGAATAATGAGTATGTCTTCAATTGACAAATATATAAAACAAAAATAAAAGCAACATTAGTAGAGATCCAAAGCCCAAATGATTGGAAAACAGAGAGAAGGAAACTCAGCTTTATCTGGTCAAATACTTACGGTGGCTTGAATCAGATTTTTTATTAAATATAGTGTTGAGAAGAACTTAACAATGTTAATGTATTCATCCTTCACTTGACAGATATTGATTGAACATCTACCTTTTATTTGGCAGGTTGTATAGCAGTGGCAGGATTTGACTTCTAAGAGGAGCTCAAGGTCTCCTCTGCCTCATTTTACTCCAAAGGAGAGTTTCTTTGTCAAAGACTCAGTTTTGAGCCGTGACCTTGGGGGAAGGGGGAAGGAGTGGAATTTTGGGACGGAAAAATCAACTTCTTATTGCATTTGGGTACCTTTGTATTTTGAGATTTCTTGTTTCAAATTTGGGGAATTTATGATACTCTTTCCTTTGTTCTTTCTTAGACTCCTCTCTCTCTCTCATCTGATTCTTTTTTTCTTTTTTCCATCCCATGGGACTGGCTCGATAAGGCAGATCAAGGAATGCCTCTTCTCAAGAGAAAACTTCATCCTGAGGGACCTGGCAGGAATCAGAGTGTGGTTTATAGAGAAAGAAGCTTTGTTGAGGCCATAGATCTGCTCTCTGATCTAGGATAGAGAAACCAACGGACTAACCTTGATAACTAAGATGAGAACAAGAAGACCTCAGCGAGGTGATTCACTGGGGCTTCCGTGTGTGTGTGCTTAGTCGCTTAGTCATGTCTGACTCTTTTGAGACCCCATAGACTGTAGCCAGCCAGGCTTCTCTGTCCATGGGATTTCCCAGGCAAGAATACTGGAGCAGGTTGCCATTTCCTTCTCCAGGGTATCTTCCTCACCCAGGGATCAAAACCACATCTCCTCCATCATCCACATTGTCAGGCAGGTTATTTACCACTGAGCCTCCTGGGGATCCCTAGGGCCTCTGATTTTGTAGGAATCAGAATTTACAGGTCCATCAAGCTCTTTCTGCCTTTAGAACTTATGAAGGATGGGAAGAGGATTAATTATAACTTGATGAAGACCAAACAAAATCTATCATTAATTCTTAAGTAACTGCAAGCAAAGACAGAAAGCAAAGAACAAGAGAATGCTAAAACTAAAAGGAAATTTAGAAATAATTTACTCCATCAACTTTTATTCTTTATTGTTTCTTCTGCCATTTTACAGAAGAGGAATTTGAGCCCCAAGGAGATGTGTTCATTTTGCAGCAGTTAATGATGGGCAAGTTTAACAAATCAAGCTTCTTAAGGGTATTTCCCATTTGGAGTTTCCCAAAGACTCCCCTGTGTGTCCCTTAGGCTAAGCCCTCCTGATAAATCGGGTTTCCTGTCAAAATAAGAAACTTTGAGAGTCAGGATAATTGTTGATGAGATGTTGAGGAAGTGAATAAAGGTTGATTACTGAGTTGGGTGGTTGAAGGAATGAAGGGACCACTATTTGAAGCAGAGTGCAAGAGAAACAGATTTGGAGGGAGAGGAAAACTTTTGAGTTCAGTTTCAGATATGCTAAGTTGAAATCACAGTGAATGGCCAAGTTTAGAAGGTCCAAAAAGAAGTTGCATGCCTGAACTCAAGAGCAAGGAACCATCCACAAACCTCTTGTTTATAATCCTTCAAAATCCTACCTACTTCCCATGATCCTGCCCAAATCTACCCATGCTCTAAGGTAGGTGCTTATTTTCCATCCCCTCTAGCTTCTTCTTGTATGCACCAATTGCACATTGCTTGTACCCTGATTAAGCTCTGCCTCTGTTCAGCTGCATGAGAATTGTCTTCATGAAAGTCCCTTGAAACAAAGCAAGCACTAAGAGGCATGTGGCATGATGGTCAACATCCAAACAAGTGTCCAAACAGCTTGCATTCAACCAGACCTCTACCAATGTTTTTGACTTTGAGTGATTTATCTAACTTCTCAGTGACTCGGTTTCCTTATCTGTAAAAGGAGATGACTAATATGGCATTTGACCAGTCAAGGTGTTGTGATGTTTAAATGAATTAATAAGTGTAAATTTTTAGAACAGCACCCAGACACCTAGCAGGAGTGGCAGGGTTCTCTTCCTTTTCTTGTTTCTTACAACAGATCTCTTGGTTCTCTGACTCCTCATCCATCTTCAGGTCTTAATGTAGCATCTCTTCAAGGGAGTAAGTTCCTTAATTCAAAATCATCTCTTTTTTCCTTTGGCTCAGCAAGGATTCTATGCCCTCAACCAGGATTCCCTGGAGGCTGTGTTTGATGTTTGAAATTTTAAACAATTCCAGGGGAAAAAAAAAAAATCTGTTTGAAGAAGTTACCAGTTAAAGATAAGGGAATGGAATCGGGGCCAAATGACCTCTTCAATGACCTGAGAAAAACCTCCGGGGACTTCTCCAACTGCTACTCACACACAGTCACAGTAACTTAAGATTCACATTGGAGAACAATGACTGAAAAGTATTCTGTTTTTTTAAAAAAATCCTTCCCTGCCAAATCTGACTGAGTTGGGGCTAAAACAGAAAGGGTTTTGAACCATAACTGGCATGTCCGTAGCTGCAAATTCAACAATAATATACTTGTTAAACTGAAGGAGAGGTGCGAGTTGGCAGCTTAGAATAGATTTCATTTTCACTTTCGTCAGCTGCCAGGAACACTGCTCACCTGTCTTCTGTGCTTTATTTCCTGGTGGTATTCAGAGCAAACAGAAGTCCACTCCATGGACTATTAGCTTTCCAACCCGGAAGCTAATTTTCTTTAAGCCTTCTTGGGCTGATGAGAAGTTCAGCAGGGTCTTTGATCAGAGTATGAGATGGTTGGATGGCATCACTGACTCAATGGGTATAAGTCTGAGCAAACTCAGGGAGATAGTGAAGGACAGGGAAGCCTGCTGTGCTGCATTCCATGTGGTTGCAAAGAGTCAGACAGGACTTAGCAACTGAATGACAACAGTTGATCCCAGGTGTGATTGATCAGGAACCAGCTGGTCAGCTTCCCCTGGCACTGGCTCATCAATAGCGCGGTGTCCATGGGGGAAATCTTGTGTAACCTTGATGATAAAGAGGCAGGCTGAATGGACTAAAATATCACTGCTGCTAGCAGTGAGATCTGAATTTGAGTGCTGGATCTGCTACCTTGAGCAAGTGACAGAACTCAGTCTTTTCTCCTACTTCTTTTCTGTAGGAACATTTACTCCATACAAATGGGAATACTTGTTCCCATGAACTTGCACGTGATCATGCTTTTGCATGTGATGTGCTTCAGCCGCAATGCCTGACTAACCATTAGGGGGCAGTATAGCATAGCGACTAAGAGCAGAGTCAGACTGCCTGTGTTCCTAGTCTGGCCTCCGCACCAGACCGCCTGGGCCATTAGTTTACGCCTTTGTGCTTCAGTTTCTCATCTGTATAATGGGGAGAATAATACGACTTACCTCATAGGGTTATTCAGTTCAGTTCAGTTCAGTCGCTCAGTCGTGTCCGACTCTTTGCAACCCCATGAATCACAGCATGCCAGGTCTCCCTGTCCATCACCAACTCGCGGAGTCACTCAGACTCACATCCATCGAGTCAGTGATGCCATCCAGCCATCTCATCCTCTGTCGTCCCCTTCTCCTCCTGCCCCCAATCTCTCCCAGCATCAGAGTCTTTTCCAATGAGTCAACTCTTCTCATGAGGTGGCCAAAATACTGGAGTTTCAGCTTTAGCATCATTCCTTCCAAAGAAATCCCAGGGCTGATCTCCTTCAGAATGGACTGGTTGGATCTCTTTGCAGTCCAGGGGACTCTCAAGAGTCTTCTCCAACACCACAGTTCAAAAGGATCAATTCTTCGGCGCTCAGCTTTCTTCACAGTCCAACTCTCACATCCATACATGACCACAGGAAAAACCACAGCCTTGACTAGATGGCCTTTGTTGGCAAAGTAATGTCTTTGCTTTTGAATATGCTATCTAGGTTGGTCATAACTTTTCTTCCAAGGAGTAAGCATCTTTTAATTTCATGGCTGCAGTCACCATCTGCAGTGATTTTGGAGCCCAAAAAATTAAAGTCTGACACTGTTTCCACTGTTTCCCCATCTATTTCCCATGAAGTGATGGGACCAGATACCATGATCTTCATCTTCTGAATGTTGAGCTTTAAGCCAACTTTTTCACTGTCCACTTTCACTTTCATCAAGAGGCTTTTTAGTTCCTCTTCATAGGGTTATTAGAAGGATTTAAATGGTTAATACATGCAAGTCTTTAAGAACAGCGCCAGGCATATGATAAGTGCTCAAGTAATGGGAGCTATCATTACTGTCTCATCCTCTCACCCTGCTTTATCTGTGAGACTGGGACCACGGTCTCAAATAGCTTCAGGCACATGTCTTTCTAGATGGGAAAAAAAGGCCTCTTATTTCAGGCTTAGGCATGAAATTTCCAGGGAAGCATTCTGATTGACCCATCGTGAGTCAAGGTTTCGTTCATTAACCAATCATTATGCTTACAGATATAAGTAGATAGCAATTCACATTAGGGCTGCGTGGTATGGAAACACCTGGGATGACTGGAGAGATGGTGGAACCATCAACTGAGGCAGGGAACATGAGAGGACTGAGCTGTGTGGGAAGCTGTGCCTAAGGAGTTCCACTCTGGATACCCTGTTGAAACTCTAAGCAGAGCGTTCTTGTTGATGGGTCTGAGGGCAGGTGAACATGTGAATTCAAGAATCAGGAAAGAGGTCAGGACTAGAGATATAAATTTATGCATCATAAGAAAATGAGAAATGGTTTTAAAATGTACAAAGAGGACTTTTATTTCTAAGTGATATGTTGTAGGTTTAGGCAGACTCACTTTCCCTTTGCATTAACTGGAAAAAATTAGTAAACTGCAAGTTCATATTTTGAAAGATAACTGAGGGCTATGAGAGCAAAGAAAAATAGAAGAATGAAAACTCCAGAGAGAGATCAGACTTTTCTGGGTGAGCTGCTGATTGCCAGTCACTTATTCCCCGTCAGTTCTGCCACAATAGATACTGAAAATCAGGCATGAGAATTAGACATGTCATACCCAGATGGACTCTTCTTGAGGGGAAACCAACAAGGCATGGGCTACTCATGTGAGGCTAGTAAAATTGACTGGAAACTGCAGAAACCTCAAACAAAAGCCTGTATTTTCCCCATGGGATAGACTATTAGAAATGCATAACTAAGAAATGCAAGACTCTATCGTAAGAATTCTTAACCACAAACCTATACTCATGTGGACTAAAATTACATAGATCCTGAAGAGATGGAGATAAATGAAATACACAGCCAACTAGAAAAGTTACAGATAAAATAGAATTCAAAGAAGAGAGATGGAAGGAAATTATAAAGAAGATAATAGGAAGAGATTAAATAGAATGCAAATGTATAAAAAAATAGAAAGTCCTTTTCTATAAAAGGTAATGTATTTGTCAACCTCTGTCACAGTTGACACATCCCTCTTCGACAAAAAAGAGAAGCCAAATATAAAAAATACTGTAACAAAAGAAAGCCATAACTAGAAATAAACAATAACTGAAAAGAGAATATTATGAATAACTTTATGCTTATAAATTTTAAAACTTAAGTAATATCACAAATTCCCTCCAAAATGTATATTACTGAACCTGCTAAAGGAGAAATAGAAAAACTGAATGATGTTATGAGCATTTCAAAACCTGTAGATAATTAAAATCTACCCAAAGAGGCTCAAATGGTCTTATATGTGAATTCTGTGGAACATAAAGAACTAATCATTCCAATCTTTCATAAAAAAGTTTTTGAGGATAAAAGGATGACTGAATTTTCATGCAGGTCGAGATGAAATTAGTTTTTTATAGCCTGTCTTTCCCATTGATTATAACAAAGCTCTAGACTCCTGCCTCACTCCCCCCAAAAGTAACTACCTGAGAATTCTAAAAAATAATAACAGGCCAACTGGAGCAGGAAATCAAAACTTGAAGAATGACCATAACTGTAAGGGTGAGAAAATATTTTAAATCATATATATATGCATATATATGTGTAGTATTAGTTGTTCAGTCATTTCTGACCCTTTATGACTCCATGGACTGTAGCCTACCAGGCTCCTCTATCCATGGAATTCTCCAGGTAAAAATACTGGAGTGGGTAGCCATTTCCTTCTTCAGGGGAATCTTCCCAACCCAGGGACTGAACCTGGGTCTCCTGCTTTGCAGGCAGATTCTTTACCATCTGAGCCACTAGGGAAGCACATATATATATATATCTGTATATACATATGAATAATAAAGAATTTTTAAAGTGCAACAATAATAAAACAGATAATCCAGTTTAAAAAATGAGCAGGGTAATCTGAACAGATACTTTAACAAGGAAGATATATGGGTGGCTCGGTGGAAAGACATTCAACACCATCAGTCACTGCTTGAGATATCAGTGCACATCTATGCATTTGGAGGCTGAAATAGAAAAAAAAATAAACCTTGCCAAATGTGCATAAAAAATAATGAATTTTACTACATATAAATTTAAAATAAATTTTAAAAATACATGATGAAAAATTTCCCAACTCTTTGCCTTCCATAACTTAGACATCAAAACTATACCATACAATCATAATGACAAAAAATTATAGATCAATCTCACTCCTGAATACACTTGTACTCTAAATCTAATAATCCATAGGTATAAAAATATATAATATAGCATGACCAAGTTTCTTCCAAGGATGCCTGGTTGTTTCAAATTAGAAAATTTTGTTATTATAACCATTGTGTTTCAAGTTAGAGGGAAATTATTAATAAATGATCACCTCAATGGATACAAAAATGAATTTATCAAAATTCCATGCCCATTAATAACATTATAATTCTCAGATTTGGGGTTTAAAAATTGCTTTTAACATATATACACAAACCCTGCAGCAAATATTATACCTCTGGTAGAATAGATAATGTATTTCCTGTACAATCAGAAAAAAGATGAAAATGATAGGTATCATAAATTACTTTCAGTATTTTATTGGAAATTTCTAGTCAACAAAATAAAACAAGGAAAGGAAGTAAAAGATAAATGCACTGAAAACCAAGAATAAAACTATCATTTCTTGAGGATGAGATCTTCTATTTCAAAAATTTCAAAGAATCTATTGAAGATTTTTGTAATGTGTAAGAGAATTTAGCAAAATTTCTAGATAAAAGATCTACATGCAAAAGTCAATTGCATTTCTATACATTGCTGCTGCTGCTAAATCGCTTCAGTCGTGTCCGACTCTGTGCAACCCCATAGACGGCAGCTCATCAGGCTCCCCCGTCCCTGGGATTCTCCAGGCAAGAACACTGGAGTGGGTTGCCATTTCCTTATCCAATGCATGAAAGTGAAAAGTGAAAGTGAAGTCACTCAGTCGTGTCTGACTCTTCGCGACCCCATGGACTGCAGCTTACCAGTTTCCTCCCTCCATGGGATTTTCTAGGCAAGAGTACTGGAGTGGGGTGCCATCGCCTTCTTGAAAATGAATGAACCAACAATATTTAAATTACCAAATATATGAGAAGTTGTCTAGGACTTTTACTGCAAAAGGTATAAAATGTTATATGAAAGTCACTAAAGAAAATTCAAATACCAGGAAGAGATACTATGCTAATGAACAGGAAAACTCAATGTCATGAATATGTCGATTCCTTCCAAATTCATTTGAAAATTCACCAAAATCCCAATCAACATGCCAAGAAGAGTATTCATGGAACTTGATAGACTAATAATTATAAAGAAGAAAGGATGAATAGTTGTTGCTGTTGTGGTTTAGTCCCTCAGTCGTGTCCCACTCTTTGCGACACCATGGCCTGTAGCCCGTCAGGCTCCTCAGTCCATGGGATTTCCCAGGCAAGAATACTGAAGGGAGTTGCCATTTCCTTCTCCAGGGGATCTTCTTGACCTGGGGATCAAACCTGAGTTTCCTGTGTCTCCTACATTGGTGGGTGGGCTCTTTACCACTGAGCCACTGAGGAAGTCCAATTAAGCTATAATAGTTAGTAATTGATGGTATTGGTGTAATTAATCCATATGATCACAATTTTGTACCATAAACATACCCTTGTCTACTTGGAGTCATGATGCATGATGGAGCTGATGTTTCAGATGAACAGTATCATTAGCTTATTTTTCATTATTTATGTGTGTGTGTTAGTAGTTCAGTCATGTCTGACTCTTTGTGATCCCATGAACCATAGCCCACCAGGCTCCTCTGTCCATGGAATTCTCCAGGCAAGAATACTGGAGTGGATTGCATTCCCTTCACAGGATCTTCCTGACCCAGGGATCAAAGCCTGGTCTCCTGTATCACAGGCAGATTCTTTACCATTTGAGCTACAGGGAAGTCCTTTTCATTATATATTAAGTGCTTATTCATAAGGAAAAGTAGGATGGATCTTTTCTGCACAGTACACATAAAAATCACACCCAGATGGATCAAAGATTTAAATATGAAAGAAAACTTTTAAAATTACTAGACAACAGTGAAGGGACTTTCCTGGCAGAACAGTGGTTAAGACTTTGCTCTACAATACAGGGCATGCAAGGCCAATCCCTGGTCAGGGAGCTAAGATCCCTCTGTGCCTTGGGGCCAAAAAACTAACACATAAAACAGAAGCAATATTGTAACAAATGTAATAAAAACTTTTAAAAAATGGTCTACATCAAAAAACCTTAAAAAATAAAGAATGAAACAGTATAAAAGAAAGTCTTTCTGACAGCAAGAAGGATAGAATTTTTTAAACAAGATTCAAAAATATGCAACCTGTAAAGAAAAGTTTGGTAATTTTGACTAAGAATTCCTTCTCATCAAAAGACACCACAAACATATGCCATAAATTTGAAGTAGGTATTTGCAATATGCATAACCAAAGAAGAGTTATTATCCAGAATGTATAGTGAGTGCCTATGAAACAATATGAAAAGACAAATCAAAATGGAAAATAAGCAAAAGACAAAATTAGGCATTTCTCAGAATAGGAAACATGATTGGCTAATATGTATGTGACAAAAAGTTTGTTACCTCAGTATTAATTGGGATAAAGCCAAATAAATATATTAAATTGAAAAAAAAATTAATAAAAATACCAAAGATGTGAAACACTAGGAATATCATTTATTTACAAAAGGAGTGGAAAATAGAACAACTACTTTGATAAACATCTTGGCACTAGCTCATAAAGTTGAAAAGGGACTTGCCTTATTATCCAGCTTTCTACAACTGAAACTATACTCCTTATACATATGCATACTTATGAATATTAAAAGGCATGTAAAGAATGTTTATTGCAGCATTTTTTTTTCAGAATTGCAAAAACAATGACTAAAATGTCTGACTAAATTGTCTATAAATGAAATGTATAAATAAATTGTGTTCCACTCATACAACAGAAATGAATAAGCAGTGAAATTAACTATAGCTACAAGCATCAACATGGATACAGCTCAAGAACCATAACATTGAAGGGAAAAGAACAAGTTGCAGAAAAGTATATTAAGTTTGATATCATTTATTCAATTTTCAAGAACAGATGCATGCCTGCACGTTGAGTCATGTCCAACTCTGCAACCTTATAGACTATAGCCCACCAGGCTTCTCCGTCCATGGGACTTTTCCAGACAAGAATACTGGAGTAGGTTGCCATGCCCTCCTCCAGGAGATGGTCCCGACCCAGGGAACGAACCATGGCTCCTGCATTGTTAGGCAGATTCTTTGCCACTGAGCCACCAGGGAAGCCTATTCGAGAACAGATAAAACTAAATAATTCATAGTTAAAGAACTGTGGGAAATTCTTAAAGAGATGGGAATACCAGACTGCCTGACCTGCCTCCTGAGAAACCTGTGTGCAGGTCAAGAAGCAACAGTTAGAACTAGACATGGAACAACAGACTGGTTCCAAACAGGAAAAGGAGTACATCAAGGCTGTATATTGTCACCTTGCTTATTTAACTTATATTAAGAGTACATCATGCCAAATCCTGGGCTGGATGAAGCACAGGTTGAAATCAAGATTGCTGGGAGAAATATCAATAACCTCAGATATGCAGATGACACCACCCTTATGGCAGAAAGTGAAGAGGAACTAAAGAGCCTCTTGATGAAAGTGAAAGAGGAGAGTGAAAAAGCTGACTTAAAACTCAATATTCAAAAAATGAATATTATGGCATCCAGTCCCATCACTTCATGGCAAATAGATGGGCAAACAATGGACACAGTGACAGACTTTATTTTCTTAGGCTCCAAAATCACTGCAGATGGTGACTGCAGCCATGAAATTAAAAGATGCTTGCTTCTTGGAAGAAAAGCAATGACAAACCTAGACAACGTATTAAAAAGCAGAGACATTACTTTGCCTACAAAGTCCATACAGTCAAAGCTATGGTTTTTCCAAGTATCATGTATGGATGTGAAAATTGAACCATAAAGAAGGCTGAACACTGAAGAATTGACACTTTTGAGCTGTGGTGTTGGAGAAGACTCTTGAGAGTCCCTTAGACTGCAAGGAGATCAAACCAGTCAATCCTAAAGGAAATCAGTCCTGAATATTCATTGGAAGGACTGATACTGAAGCTGCAACTCCAATACTTTGGTCACCTGATACTAAGAGCTGATTCACCAGAAAAGACCCAGACATTGGGAAAGCTTGAAGGCAGGAGGAGAAGGGGAAGACAGAGGATGACATGATTGGATGGCATCACCAACTCAATGGACAGGAGTTTGAACAAGCTCTGAGAGATGATGAAGGATAGGGAAGCCTGGCATGCTGTAGTCAGACACAACTGAGCGACTGAACAACAGCAGCAACAACAACAAAAGAACATATGCATTTCTTCTAAAATTATTAGCAAAAGCAATCAAACTAATGTTTAAATATTCAGGACTCTGGGTACCTCTAGGTGGAAAGTAAGTGGATGAAATCAGAGAAAAGCATGGGGAGCATTAATAGTATTTGCAATGTTTTGTATTTTTATCTAGGGAATGAATATTTGAGATTTGTTTCATTTTCACTTTTTAACATTGCTTTACTTATTAGTTCTTCATTCAATGAAAGCTTATTTGTTTTGTTTTGTTTTGTTTTTTAAACTTTACATATATATTAAATTATTCCTTTGCATCTCTGACACATTTTTCAATAGAGTTTTGAGAAGAGTTATTGAGGGGATTAGGAGTGGTGGCTGAGAGGTGCAGGTTTCTTTTGGAGGAGATGAAAATGTTTGAAAATTAATTAGCAGATATTTAGTCCTGTCCAGGTCCAAATAGAGCTCCAAAGAGCTCTTGCTCTTGCAGTGCAAGAGACCCAGGTTTGATCCCTGGGTTGGGAAGATCCCCTGGAGAAGGAAATGGCACCCCATTCCAGCATTCTTGCCTGGAGAATTCCATGGACAGAGGCACCTGATAGGCTACAATCCATGGGGTCACAAACTGTTGGACACGACTGAGCGACTAACATTTGGTCCTGTCCAGGTCTCAATGATCACTGCTACTCTATTGCCAGGGATGCTGTCTGGGGCAAGCAGGGCTTCGAATGGGTGATTCAGAGGGATCCAAGAGGCCCTAAAGTCTCTACCATCTTAAAGAAAAAATAACAAAGAAGGGATAGGGAGAAGCAAGTAGCCAGTACTGTCTGTTCTACCAACATATTTCACTGACATGAATTATCTCCTATGTGATCAGTTAAGAAAGACATGATGTCTGTGTAAGGCAGAAGTCACATTAGCTCATTCACAGCTTTCCCCCAGCATTTTAATGCTTTGACATGATTAGGAGCAAGTTTTCCTGTAATTAAAGAAGAGCTTATAACAGAAGATAGTGACCCAGCAATGTTTGTACATGTCATGGCTAGTTTGATCATCTCAAGAACTATTGTGGTGGTGGTTTAGTTGCTAAGTCATGTCTGACTCTTGTGACCCCATGGACTGTAGCCCACCAGGCTTCTCTGTCTATTGGATTCTCCAGGCAAGAATACTGGAGTGGGTATCATTTCTTTCTCCACAAGAACTACTGTGCTTTCCACATATTAAGCTTCTAGAGGATCTGGGAAGACATCCCCCCTATATTAAACAGATGGGTTCAGGAAGAAAGTTGCACCCTAGGTCATATTTTTAATTTTGATGAAATTATTAGTTAAAGGAGACAGAAGTCCTAGGTGTAAAGCTCCTGAGATCTCTCTCTGCTCTGCATGTATTTGCTGCTGCGACCTTTATTCTGTTATTATTTGTACTTTGTTGTTGTTATTCAGTCATTCAGTGGTGTCCAACTATTTGTGACCCCATGGACTGCAGCACACCAGACTTCCCTGTCCTTCACTATATCCTGGAGTTCACTCAAACCTATGTCCATTGAGTCGATGATGCCATCCAACCATCTCACCCTCTGTTGCCCCCTTCTCCACCTGTCCTCAATCTTTCCCAGCATCAGGGTCTTTTCCAATGAGTCTTCTCTTCACATCAGGTGGCCAAAGTATTGGAGCTTCAGCTTCAGCATCAGTCTTTCCAATGAATATTCAGGGTTGATTTCCTTTAGGATTTCCTTTAGGTTTGATCTCCTTGCTGTCAAAGGGACTCTCGTAAGAGTCTTCTCCAGCACCACAGTTTGAATGCATCAGGTCTTCAGTGCTCAGTCTTCTTTATGGCCCAACTCTCAGATCCATGCACGACTACTGGAAAAACCATAGCTTTGACTACATGGACCTTTGTACTAGGATTGTGATTTTCTTATGAGTGCTCTGGTTACAAATATTGGGTTGGCCAAAAAGTTCATTTAGGTTTTTCTGTAAGATCCTACAGAAAAATACCAAACAAACTTTTTGGCCAACCAATAGCTTTGAATGATCTTCCCCAATTCATTCTTCCCATGAACTCTTTTATTTTTAGTGTGCAATTTTTACAACTGCAGGGCACTAGAGAAGAAATGTTTTCATGATCGTTTAATTTATAGATGTCCCAGATTCCAGCCAGACTCTTCATATCTCTTTGGCCTCCATCCTAGTCTCCGGAAATTCAAAGTACTGTCCCATATTTTTGACAATTCCCAGGGGCTGTACATTCCTCATAGCTGCCTTTGGCAGAGTTCTTGGCTTCCTTGTTGTTCAGGATATCTCACCCACCAGTGTATAGTCTTGGCTCCATACATGGTCGGCCTATATAGGAACTCAGCCACCCACACACTCATGCACCATACGCTTATATTAAGCTGTCTTTGTGTTGGTTGATATTACTGAAGATGTGTGTGAAGAGGAAAGCTGAGGCATGATTTAGATCTCAAGAGCATCATTTCATTCACTTAACCATCTTTCCCTTCTTAGGAACAAATGAGATTTCCTCTCCTTTACATTTGTTTCTTTTATCTCCTGCAGAATGGCTTATTTCCGCTTAGAGCTCCTGCCAGCATCACTGCTTTCAGAGTCCCACCTCCTACCCCAAGAAACTTCCTAAAGCATTTCCCTTAAAAAAGACAGTTTCATCCTCAAGAAAAATGCTGCTACCGGCTCCTAAGATAATGCATTTTCACTCCCACTCTACTTTGAAAGACTTTTGCTTTCTAGGAGTTGTACGACAGACTCAGATCCAGTGGTGCCAACTCAGGGCGTGCATACTTGCCTAGTCGCTCAGTGCTGTCCGACTCTTTGTGACACGATGAACTGTAGTCTGCCAGACTCCTCTGTCCATGGGGATTCTCCAGGCAAGAATACTGGAGTGGTGCCAACTTAGATCCAAGTAGACAGCATATTAAAAAGAAAAGACATTACTTTGCTGACAAAAGTCTGTCTAGTCAAAACTACGGTTTTTCCAGTAGTCATGTATGGATGTGAGAGTTGGACCATAAAGAAACCTGAGCACCGAAGAACTGATCCCTTTGAACTGCGGTGTTGGAGAAGCTACTGAGAGTCTCTTGGACTGCAAGGAGATCAAACCAGTCAATTCTAAAGGAAATCAGTCCTGAATATTCATTGGAAGGACTGATGCTAAGCTGAAACTCCAATACTTTGGCCACTTGATGTGAAGAACTGACTCATTGGAAAAGACCCTCATGCTGGGAAAGATTGAAGGCAGGAGGAGAAGGCGACAACAGAGGATGAGATGGTTGGATGGAATCACCGACTCAACGGACACGAGTTTGAACAAGCTCCAGGAGACGGTGATGGACAGGGAAGCCTGGCATGCTGCAGTCCATGGGGTTGCAAAGAGTCAGACGTGACTGACTGAACTGAACTGAACTGCCAAACGATCCAAGGCTCAATTTCTTTTCCTGAACTGTGGGACATGTGTTTCTGTGTGCTCTTCACAATGCTGATGCAAACCCTGAAGTTTTGTGTTCAGATAGTGAATTATAAGATGGTAGAGCCTCTGTTGACTATGAGCGCTACTCCATTTCTTCTAAGGGATTCTTGCCCACAGTAGTAGATATAATGGTCATCTGAGTTAAATTCACCCATTCCAGTCCATTTTAGTTCTCTGATTCCTAAAATGTTGACATTCACTCTTGCCATCTCCTGTTTGACCACTTCCAATTTGCCTTGATTCATGACCTTTCATTCCAGGTTCCTATGCAATATTGCTCTTTACAGCATCAGACTTTGCTTATATCACCAGTTACACCCACAACTGGGTGTTTTTTTACTTTGGCTCTGTCTCTTCATTCTTTCCGGAGTTATTTCTCCACTGATCTACAGTAGCATGGGCACCTGCCGACCTGGGGAGTTCATCTTTCACTGTCCTATATTTTTGCCTGTTCATACTGTTCATGGGGTTCTCAAGGCAAGAATACTGAAGTGGTTTGCCCTTCCCTTCTCCAGTGGACCACATTTTGTCAGAACTCTCCACCATGACCCTTCCATCTTGGGTGGTCCTACACAGTATAGCTCATAGTTTCATTGAGTTAGACAAGGCTGTGGTCCCTGTGATCAGATTATTTAGTTTTCTGTGATTGTGGTTTTCAGTCTGTCTGCCCTCTGATGGAGAAGGATAAGAGGCTTATGGAAATTTCCTAATGGGAGAGACTGACTGAGGGGGAAACTGGGTCTTCTTCTGATGGATGGGGCCATGCTCAGTAAATCTTTAACCCAATTTTCTCTTGATGGGTGGAGCAGTGTTCCCAAACTATGGTGGAGGTAATGAAGATGTCCTTTCCGTTATAGGGGACTGAAATGCAAAAATAGGAAGTCAAGAAATATCTGGGGTAACAGGCAAATCTGGCCTTGGAGTACAGAATGAATCAGGGCAAAGTCTAATAGAGTTCTGCCAAGAGAATGCACTGGTCACAGCAAACACCCTATTCCAACACAAGAGAAGACACTACACGTGGCCATCATGAGATGATCAATACCAAAATCAGATTGATTATACTCTTTATAGGCAAAGATGGAGAAACTCTATACAGTCAGCAAAAACAGAACCAGGAACTGACCGTGGCTCAGATCATGAACTCCTTATTGCCAAATTCAGACTTAAATTGAAGAAAGTAGGGAAAAACCACTAGACCATTCAGGTATGACCTAAATCAAATCCCTTACTATTATACAGTGGGAGTGAGAAATAGATTCAAGGGATTAGATCTGATAGACAGAGTGCCTAATGAACTATGGATGGAGGTTCATGACATTGTACAGGAGGCAGGGATCAAGACCATCCCCAAGAAAAAGATGTGCAAAAAGGCAAAATGGTTGTCTGAGGAGGCCTTACAAATAGCTCTGAAAAAAGAGAAGTGAAAGACAGAGGAGAAAAGGAAAGATATACCCATTTGAATGTAGAGTTGCAAAGAATAGCAAGGAGAGATAAGAAAATGCAAAGAAATAGAGGGAAACAATAGAATGGGAAAGACTAGAGATCTCTTCAAGAAAATTAGAGATACCAAGGGAACATTTCATGCAAAGATGAGCTCAATAAAGGACAGAAATTGTACAGACCTAACAGAAGCAGAATATATTAAGAAGAGGTGGCAAGAATACACAGAAGAACTATACAAAAAAGATCTTCATGACCCAGATAATCACAATGGTGTGGTCATTCACCTAGAGCCAGACATCCTGGAATGCGAAGTTAAGTGGGCTGTAGGAAACATCACTATGAACAAAGCTGGTATTGATGGAAAGCTGGAGGTGATGGAATTCCAGTTGAGCTATTTCAAATCCTAAAAGATGATGTTGTGAAAGTGCTGCACTCAATATGCCAGCAAATTTGGAAAACTCAGCAGTGGCCACAGGACTGGAAAAGGTCAGTTTTCATTCCAATCCAAAAGAAAGGCGATGCCAGAGAATGTTCAAACTACCAGACAATTGCATTCATCTCACACGCTAGTAAAGTAATGCTCAAAGTTCTCCAAGCCAGGCTTCAACAGTACATGAATGGTGAACTTCCAGAAGTTCAAGCTGGATTTAGAAAAGGCAGAGGAACCAGAGATCAAATTGCCAACATCTGATGGATCATTGAAAAAGTGAGAGAGTTTCAGAAAAACATCTGCTTCTACTTTATTGACTATGCCAAAGCCTTTGATTGTGTGGATCACAACAAACTGGAAAATTCTTAAAGAGATGGGAATACCAGACCACCTGATCTGCCTCTTGAGACATCTGTATGCAGGTCAGGAAACAACAGTTAGAACTGGGCATGAAACAACAGACTGGTTCCAAATAGGAAGAGGAGTACGTCAAGGCTGTATATTCACCCTGCTTATTTAACTTCTATGCAGAGTACATCTTAAGAAATGCTGGACTGGATGAAGCACAAGCTGGAATCAAGACTGCTGGGAGAAATATCAATAACCTCAGATATGCAGATGACACCACCCTTATGGCAGAAAGTGAAGGAGTAAAGAGCCTCTTGATGAAAGTGAAAGAGGAGAGTGAAAAAAGTTGGCTTAAAGCTCAACATTCAGAAAACTAAGATCATGGCATCCGGTCCCATCACTTCATGGCAAATAGATGGGGAAACAGTGGAAACAGTGACAGACTTTATTTTTTGGGGCTCCAAAATCACTGCAGATGGTGACTGCAGCCATGAAATTAAAAGACGCTTACTCCTTGGAAGAAAAGTTATGACCAACCTAGATAGTGTATTCAAATGCATTAAAAGACATTACTTTGCCAACAAAGGTCCATCTAGTCCAGGTTATGATTTTTCAAGTAGTCCTGTATGGATGTGAGATTTGGAGTATAAAGAAAGCTGAACACCGAAGAATTTTTGAACTGTGGTGTTGGGGAAGACTCTTTGGAGTTCCTTGGACTACAAGGAGATCCAACCAATCCATCCTAAAGGAAATCAGTCCTGAATATTCACTGGAAGGACTGAAGCTGAAACTCCAATACTGTGGCCACCTAATGCAAAGAACTGACTCTTTGAAAAGACCCTGATGCTGGGAAAGATTTATGGTTGGAGGAGAAGGGGACCACAGACAATGAGATGGTTGGATGGCATCACTGATTCAATGCACTTGAGTTTGAGTAAACTCTGGGAGTTTGTGATGGACAGGAAGGCCTGGTGTGCTGCAATCCATGGGGTCGCAAAGAGTCAGACATGACTGAGTGACTGAACTGAACTGAACTCAGAGCCTCTGTTGAGGCTTCCCTGGTAGCTCAGCTGGTAAAGAATCCATCTGCAATGCAGGAGATCCTAGTTTAATTCCTGGGTCAGGAAGGTCCCATGGAGGAGGGCATGGCAACCTACTCCAATATTCTTGCTTGCAGAATTCCATGGACAGAGGATCCTGGCAGGCTACAGTCCATGGGGTCTCAAAAAGTCGGACAGGATTTAGCACACACACAGAGCCACTATTAGCCTGGTGCCTGGGGGACTCCAAGGAGCAGGCTCCCTGTAGATCAGCCCTGCACCAATAGCAGGACCAGAAATCAAACTTCATTGATTTCAGTGGTGAGGAATGTATTTTCACTTTCACCCTCCACCACACAACCTGGCCTCACCTGCCTGAAACATATTCACTTGGCAGCCACACTGTGCTTCCTTCCTGTGTTCTCATAGGTTGCTATAGGGCAAGCCCCTTTATCCTAGATGACTTTTGTTGGATGTTAAACAGTTGCAAAAACAAACACTTTCTGGCATTTTGCCACATGCATGGCGACTGCATTTCTTATTTCTACTACTCTTCCTCCTCCCCATAGAAGTGTCATTTGCTCACCCCCAAAATACTTCTTTCTTGTCTATTAGAAGCCTGAAACTGTGGTGGGTCTTCGGGATTTAAAAGAAAACTTGATAGATGTTCTTAGAGGTATTTGGTGTTACTTTCAACGTTTGTTAAAGATTTTCAATTCATTAATTGAGTCACTCACTATTCAAAACTATTCAGTCTTTGATGTGCCATGAGCAGCAGTCATAATTCAGCAGTAAACAAGACAAACACACTTGCTGCACCCCTTGGATCTTGAAGTCTAGGGGCAAATGCTGATATTGAACAAATAACTCCAAGTGCCAAAGTGTAATCAAGGAAAATCATAATAATAATGACAATAACTGACAGTTATGGAATTTTTACTACGTGGCAGGGGCTGTTCTATGTGATTTATATGCTGTAACTTAGTTAATGCTCACAGCATTATTCTCCCAATTTAATATAAAATGGGAACATTGAAGCTCAGGGCAATGTGCTCAATTTGCCCAAAGATCACAGCTCTGGGTACAACTCCAAGTGGTAGCTTGGGTACAACTCCAAGCCAAGGGATTCCAGCTCCTACACTCTTAACCACTCTACCACTGTGACATAATCTGATGGTCAAGACAGACTTCTTGGAGGAGGTGATCTTTTGGCTGAGATCACAAGTCTGGATTCCAATGGCTTTGATGGAGAGACCAGAGACACATATTTTGAGCATGAGAGAATAATAGCAAGTGGAAAAGCTGCTGAGATCAGAGAGTGTATCATGTTTGGGCTTCTGAGGGAAGCCCAGAAGTCCTGGGGGCCTGCTACCTACCTCACGATTCCTAGCTACCTCCATGTCCCCAGTGCCAACTCTTTGGAGGAATGACACAGTGTCCTTAGCAAGAAGGCTCAACAGTCCTCTCAGTCCTAGTCCTGAGAATATGAGGAAAACCCACTTACAGAAAAGGGCTCTGTGTCCCCCTCACCTATGTCAACAAAATGAAGCTCTTCCAGTCTCAGGTCACCTATTCCAGGGAGAGCAAGGTGTGCTGGACGCATCAAGGAAATTTGTGGCGGGTGATGTAATTACTGAGGTGACAGCCTTTTCCTTGAAAGATCCATTCCAGAGGTGTTTCTGAGATCAGAACTTGAAGTATAGAAAACCTCCTTTTTTCCACTTCAGTGGATATTTGATAGTTCTGTGGACCTGTGGGAAAGAGCTTGAGACTTTAGGAAGAGCAGGGGCAGGCAAAAGAGATCTCTGGTTTTTCTTTTCTTTTTGAATTGGAGAAAAATGTGTTTCAAGCCAGAAATGGATGAATAGATCAGAGCAAAATTCTGTTAACTTCCTCCCCTATTTCCTTCTGCCTCCTACTCTGCCCTAACCCCTGAGTCTTCTTCATCACCAAGCAACATTTGGGAGACTGAAGGGTACCCAAGCTTCTTGCTTCTAAGACCCCAGGCACCTGCAGATCATAAGAGCTGTGCAGCATTACAGCACGTGTGGAGGTGATAGGATCATGCCTACACTGAAATATTTAGGCTCCACTTAATTGTTCATTTGCTGTCAAATGCAAACGTTCACATAGCTGCTCTTGCATTCATTCTGTGGATGTGTTTTGAAGTCCAATGTTTGTTCCAATCTAAAACGCGGGTACTATTTAAACTGTGTAACTTTGTATACTTTTTCAGAACTTGGTTTGGTAAATGGAAAAATTATATGACCATTCAGGATTCAGGGCAAAATTAAATGACATAATTTATGTATGCCCATGCTCAATAAACTGTGTCATTAATATTATAGCTATTATTACAACTATAGGCCAGGATTTAAGATCATTATTAATTAAACAAGTAGTTATTAATATTAAGCAACAGCTTTTGGCCAGTGCTGGACTAGGGCCCATAAAGATGAGAAAAGATGGTTCCTACTCTTCAGAAGCCTTGTCTAGTGAGAGAGATAGACCTCTATGTGTAGCAAAAGCATTCAAGAAAATCACAAGAATTAAGTCAAGCCTCCTGACTGAGATATTATGAAATGGGAAGAGGAAGCAGAAAGCTGAAAGAGCTGCTTGGAAGGTGGGGCAAGCTCTCTGAAAGGGCACCTTCCCCTATGGAGGGAACTGAATCGCTCCATGGAACTTGGAAAAAAAAAAAAAAAAACACCCAGATAATGGTGTAAGTGTCTGAGAAATGAGAACATTCCCAGTGTGAGATGTATCCCTTTTGGAAGGCTTTCACTGCATGATAAGAAAAATGACAAGTAAGACAGAAAGAACATCTGCTGATCCAATTACAGAGCATACTCTGAAGAATCATGCCAGAGGCCTTATTTGGCCCCTTACATGAAAGATTCTGTGACCCAGAGACAGAGCCCTAGGTACTATGGATGCCAAGCAGGAGCATCTTCAGTGACACTTTCTAGACTAAGAGGACTCATGTGTAGGGCTGCATCCAGCAATGGCCGGGAGGTAAGATAGTTTGGGTGTGAGCCAAGACAACATGGGCATGGAGGGGAGCAAGCAGTCTTTCTTAGGACACATCAGGAATCATTTTTCCATTTCTTAAGCCACGTATATGTTTATCCATCCACAGACTCATCCATTCAGCAGAGAGCATACTGGTTAGAGGGCAGAGAAATGCTCATAGATGGGCCAGCATTCCATTTGCAGAACATTAACAGGTGGGGGCTGAGCTATGGAATGATGCTTTTACTATTACCTTTTGCTCTGAAAACTTTTGGGATGATAATCCTGTAAAGAGGGGCTCACATGACAATATGATGAATGAAATGCCTGTAATGCAGGTATGCACAAAAACAGCTGAATGATTCATTTGGCCCTTGGAAAAATGAGACTTTGGGATTAATTCAAAAACAAGGAGAAACTTAAGCTGAGGCTTGAAGAAAATTTTGTTTGCTTAGTGACGTTTGATATTGCAGGCAGTGGAAGCATCAAATGTGGAGGCAGGAGGAAGTAGAAGAATAAGGTGCATTTGGAGAACTGTAAACATTTTGGTAATGAAGGAGTTTACAGTGCTTTGGAGGAAGAAGTGAGAAAAAAAGAATTGGGAAGTAAATCAGATCTTGAAGGCCTTATGTTTTAGTCTCAGCAACTCGGATTTAATCAGGAAAGTGATAGAAAGATATGGGAGACACAGAGATAAAAAGCATGGTCCCTACTCATGAGAAGCCCACAGCTGAGCAGGAAAGAGGGACACAGATTCATCACAGGAGAGCAATGTGACCAGGAAGAGCCACAAGCCATGTTTGCTGGGCAACCCCCTAGACAGTCTCTGCTCTGGGACTGTGTCTACCTGTGGCTGATTCTGAATGCTTTTCTATAACTCTCAAAGCCAATGACAAAAAGCATTCAAAAGTAGAGACTTCATGGAAGGTGTGGGTTGCTTCATCAGACTTTTCCCTTAGCCATTTCTGATACATCTCTCCAACTCTCCCCTCCCCAATTTTTTATCTCTCTTCCTTTGTTAGGCACATGTCCACTCTTCCCTTTAACTTGCAAATCTCACACAGCACAGAAAAGCCCAAGTAGGTCCCCCAATTGTTATAAACATACATGTTATCAAAGATCAGGCAGTTAAATCACTCAGTGGAATGGGATGGGGGTAGAGCAACAGGGAATGGTGAGGACGGGGGCAAACTAGGGGCACACACTTCACCTAGGAGGACAACATCACCTGCTCCCCCACTGGAGTGTTGCCTTTTAATTACATTTACAAAATAAGGGCGTAGTTTATAGTATTGTATAACAAAGTGAATTAGCTATATATATACTTATATCCCCTCTCTTTTGGTCCTTCCTCCCACCCCACCCACATCCCACCCATCTAGGTCACCACAGAACATTGAGTTGAGCACCCTACACTGAGAAAACCATAATTCAAAAAAGATACATGCACCCCAATGTTCATTGCTGCACTATTTACAATAGGACAAGAAGCATCCTAAAAGTCCATCAACTGATGAATAGATTGTTGCCTTTTAGAAATGCTGGCCCAGTAGGGCTAGATGCTCCATTTTTTTCAAGGGAAGAAATTTAGGCTCTTAGCTGATTCTTCAGTTTGATTTTCATTCTTTTATTTTTATTTTTTTTAATTTTATTTTATTTTTAAACTTTACAATATTGTATTGGTTTTGCCAAATATCGAAATGAATCTGCCACAGGTATACATGTGTTCCCCATCCTGAACCCTCCTCCCTCCTCCCTCCCCATACCATCCCTCTGGGTCATCCCATTGCACCAGCCCCAAGCATCCAGTATCATGCATCGAACCTGGACTAGAGACTCGTTTCATATATGATATTATACATGTTTCAATGCCATTCTCCCAAATCTTCCCACCCTCTCCCTCTCCCACAGAGTCCATAAGACTGTTCTATACATCAGTGTCTCTTTTGCTGTCTCGTATACGGGGTTATTGTTACCATCTTTCTAAATTCCATATATATGTGTTTGTATACTGTATTGGTATTTTTCTTTCTGGCTTACTTCACTCTGTATAATAGGCTCCAGTTTTATCCACCTCATTAGAACTGATTCAAATGTATTCTTTTTAATGGCTGAGTAATTCTAGTTGTTAACTAACTGATTCTTAAAAAAAAAAAAAAAAAAAAACCTCTGAGGTCACCAACCACCAACTCCATCTCAACGAGACATGAAGCAGACTTCTTGCTAATCAAGTCAGACCATATTTAAAGTGTCAGTGGAAATAACACCATCCACAGTGTTAGGAAAGCCTTCACAGTGCTTCTTGATCAACTGACTATAAGGAGTTAGAGTTAAAAAGAGTCCAATAGACTACTATGAATATGTAAATATACTTAGCCCATTTAAAATATATTTTGGGCTTCCCAGGTGGTGCAGTGGGTAAAGAATCTGCCTGCAGTGCAGGAGACACAGGAGACATGGGTTCAATCCCTGGGTCAGAAAGATCCCTGGAGGGGTGCATGGCAACCCATTCCAGTATTCTTGCCTGGAGAATCCTATGGACAGAGGAGCCTGGCGGGCTATAGTCCATAGGGTCGCAAAGAGTCAGACACGACTGAAGCGACTGAGAACACACACACAATATATATTTTGTTAATTACAAATGGGGGAAAAAATTTTAAAAGACTGTGGGTAAAACAAACATATATGAGGACTGCATCTAACTTCCAGTCCTCCATTTGCAAACTGAGAGACAACTCATCCTCTCTCTTCTTCACAGAGCCTGCTCTGGGTGTAAATGTATTCTGTCATGCATTCTCCAGAAATACTGCATGGGCCACATTGTGGAGAGGATGGCAGCAGAGATCATGATAAGTAGTAAGACCTGCCATGAGGCTTCCCTGTGATCTGCAAGACAGAGGACCTGTGTCAAGCTGCGGGTAGAGTAGTCTGAATGACTGGGAGAAAGAGCCCAGGAGTTGGAATCATGGGATCTGGTTCTTATTCTGCAGATTCACTAGAGTTCATGTTAAAAATAAAGTTATTCTGGCACTTAAAATGGCAGCTCCTGCTGCTATGTCGCTTCAGTCGTGTCTGGCTCTTTGTGACACTATGGACTGTAGCCTGCCAGGCTCCTCTGTCCATGGAATTCTCCAGGCCAGAATACTGGAGTGGGTTTAGAAGACTTTTATTCAGGACTATCACATTAGGAGTCAAGGCTATTGCAACTGGGGAGAAGAATTCAGCTCAACAGTAAACAGAGCAGAGGCAGCAGGATTTATAGCCAATCAACAGAGTGAGGGATCAGTGGATGGAAAATTGCTAAGAGGAGACACTAAGGGGAGGGAGATTTTTGCTAAACTGACTTAACAGGATTCTTGCTGAAGGCAGACATGATTTACACATCAAAGGTGAGGGATGATGAACTTGATAAGATTATCTATGGTGATGAGGTCCTCAAGGTTAGAAGATTGTTGAGGAACTGACTTAGCAGGATTCTTGCAAAAACTGGGCTATTGTAGGGCTGTCTTAGGACAGAATGGGGGCGAAGGTTGATGCTTACTCAAGAAGATGGCTCAGAGGGGCCTGACCAGAGTTCAGTTGAGGAGAGGAGTCCTTGTCAGTGAAAAGTGAGCCCTTTCTTGGATTTCAGCCTTTCCATCTGGGTAATGACACAGTTGCCCTAGGTGACTTTCTCTGGCTTCATAGCTAAATCCCTTCTTCAGGGAATCTTCCCTGGTCTTCCTGGCTCAGCCCCAGATGCCCTCTTTGGTCCAGATCAGCATCCAAACAGCTAATTCCCCCTCCCTCCCTTACCAACCAGCAGAGCCCCTGAAGCAGGTTGTCTTTGCAGCACACCCCAACCAGGCTTTTGCTTGGGATCCACTCTAGCTGCAAAAGGAGATAGAAATTATCCACATCTTCTTTTCTCTGCTTCTCCTGAAGAAATGGTCCCTTCTTGTCTTTTTTAAGGGTTTTCACTGTTGATCTGTATGAAAAAGCAAATAAAAAAACAAGAATGGGAATTTCACAAATTTTCCATGTTTCTACTCCTCAGAGTCCCTTTTACTAAGATGGTGACTTCAGCTTTGTCTACATCCCTGAAGGAGTCACCGATTTTCTTTCCTTGACTTTAGAAACAAGGGCCACATGGACCTGGACCTACCTCTACAAAGGCCACTTTTCTAAAACTTTGAAGAACCAGTCCAGGGAAAAACATAAGAACTTCTTCATCTAAACTGGATTCTTTGAAAAGTTAATTATTTACTCAGTTGACTGTACCAGGTCTTAGTTGCAGCATGTGGGATCTAGTTCCCTGACCAGAGATTGAACCCAGTCCTCTGCACTGAAAGCACAGAGTCTTAGCCACTGGACTACTAGGGAAGTCCCTAAACTGAATTCTTTATGTCAGTGAAAATGTTCGGACTGGGAATCTTTTTAATCCCTAAGAATTTTTATCTTTCCATTCCCAGACTTTTTTCATATCCCTTCCATGGTCAGGTGTATCTTAACATTCCTTTTGGCTCATACGGGCTTCCCAGGTGGCTCAGTGGTAAAGGATCCACCTGCAATGCAGGAGATGTGGGTTTACTCCCTGGGTCAGGAAGATCCCCTGGAGAAGGAAATGGCAACCCACTCCAGCATTCTTGCTGGGAAATCCCAATGACAGAGGAGCCTGGCAGGCTACAGTCCAAGCAGTTTGCGAGAATAGTTGAGCACAACTTACAGACTAAACAACAACTTGGCTCATAAATCCCCTTCATCAAAAAGCCAGATAGTAGGCCCAGTTGTTGCCAACTCATTTGCCTTCAAAGATTACGCAGTTGAAATAACTAGAGTGATCACAATACTCAAAGAAGAGAGATGAAAGGGACTGGCACAGCGATTCAGTGGTTAAGACTCCACCTTCCAATGCAGGGGGCAAGGGTCACTCTGGCCAGGGAACTAAAGTCCTACATACTGTGGCATGTGGCCTAAAATTATGAACAAACAAACAAGTAAATAAATTGTTGTATCATTGTAAAAAGCCTTGAAAAAAAGATAGTGAATAAGTGAAAGTTGCTTAGTCATGTCCAACTTTTTGTGACCCATGGACTACAGTCCATGGGAAAAAAAGATAGAAGGCAATCAAATGAGATTTGCCTTTAAAGCTCTCAACATCCAGTTTGAATGTGTCTGCAGATCACCCTCCTAGTTAGAAGGTCCATGAGAAGAGTGACGGTCTCTCTTCTTTCTGCCATGATACCCTCACAGTGCCTAGGCATTATCTGACCAATAAATATTTGTTAAATGAACACATAATGATTGAAAATCACTCAAGGAACAGATGGATTAGGATTATGGATTTCCATGAATTCCAGCTTCAAACACAGATTCTATCTCTGATTAGATTTTAAGTTCTTCTAGTTGAGAGCTCTGTCTTTATAGTAATGACAGCTTGAGGCTCCTTATAAAATAATTTTCTCTTTTACTGCCTACCACAACCTGAAACATCATTGTAGTTATTTACTGATGAGAAAATTAAAGCCTAAAAGGCATAAATAATTTATGCAGTATCTAGACTTTGTTGAGCCTGAGCTCACTTTGGTGAGCCTGAATTTGAACCCAGGTTTATCAACCTGCAATATGGAACTCTGTCTTTATGCCATGTGCTGCCCTCCTGTTTGTCTTGAGATGAATTTGTAGCTTTATATAGTCAAAGAAGCTGCAGAGACAAGGTGGCTTCTATTTCAGACCCAGCATTGATATTCTGTGAAGAAGGCTGAGCACTGAAGAATTGATGCTTTTGAACTGTGATGTTGAAGAAGACTCTTGAGAGTCCTTTGGACTGCAAGGAGATCCAACCAGTCCATTCTGAAAGAGACCAGCCCTGGGATTTCTTTGGAAGGAATGATGCTAAAGCTGAAACTCCAGTACTTTGGCCACCTCATGTGAAGAGTTGACTCATTGGAAAAGACTCTGATGCTGGGAGGGATTGGGGGCAGGAGGAGAAGGGGACGACAGAGGATGAGATGGCTGGATGGCATCACTGACTCGATGGATGTGAGTTTGAGTGAACTCCAGGAGCTGGTGATGGACAGGGAGGCCTGGCGTGCTGTGATTCATGGGGTCGCAAAGAGTCAGACACGACTGAGTGACTGATCTGATCTGATTGATATTCTAATGACCTTGCAGCTTCCCAAGGTAGGAGTTTGGAATGAGAAGCAGTAGGCAGGACTCATGTCACTCCCAGAGGCATTCCCACTATTCTACCATTACTACATATTAAGTTTCCATCTTGGATGTTCCAGAATGAATCAAATCTCCCCCTCAAAGCCTACCATCATAAATTTTACTTCCCCACGTGATTGACTTGTTTTTTTTTGTTTTTCCTTTTGTTTACATATTCAAGAATAATCAGAGGCAAAGTGTTGGAGCAGATTTCAAGGATAATGGACTTTCACTTTGGAAGAAACGTCAAAGAGAGGAGGCTAACTCCTGAGATTGAATAGCAATGAGGACATTCTCCAGGGCATCAGCTTCCTTCCTTCATTCAACAAAGACTTTTTTCAGCACCTTCTAGAAGGTGTGCTTCATTCATAATTTTACACACTTGGAACATAGGCTTGAATGTGGACTTTATATTCCTGTTTGTCAAGATCATCAATTTATTCATCATATGATTATTAAGTATCTCTAATGCATAAAGCTTTGTTTGTGCTTTGTGAACAAGACATGCATCCAACCCTCATGACCATTGGATGTGGCAGGGTGCGGGGGGGTGGGTTTCTAGATGTCTCCTTTTAGATGACTAATTACTTTGTAAAAGTTTCTCTGGTTTCCACACTGACATCTAGGGTGGTAGGATGGTATGTATGTGAAGGGTTCCTTCCCCAAAGCAAGATGCCTCCCAATCCTTGAAGGTCAGACAAGGGTTATTCACTAAGGTGTTCCTGGTGTTTGCCCTACAGCATGTGTCCTATAAGCAGAAACACTGATGATTGTGTTGAGGTCTGGTTATTAGCCGTTAAATTCCAGTCTAGCTGTCTGATTCATCTTTCTATTGTTGTACCATGTGGGTCAATTTCCCCCCATTTATGTCTACAAATACAAGCTCTTTATAAGAAAAAAAATAAGGAAAAAAAAATCCTAACATTGTAGCAGTTAAATCTTCTCCTTCCCAATAACACCCCCAGGGAGCATGTTAGAGTAACTATATATAATAGGTAAACTTCTTTCAGAGAACATTTCAGATTCAGAAGGCCGATTATAGAGCACATTAGCCAAACATAAGTCCAGAAAAGAATGGAAAAATGCCACATCTCCATGTCCTGAGCTTGCCCTGTTCTCACACCATTGTAATGCAAAAGTGAGTTTCTTATATTCTAGAGAACGCTTTTCCTTGGGAAGGTTAGAGGAAACAAGTTTGATGGGCTATATTCACAGAAATGTGCATGGTTTCCATCCTTATAAAGCCCATAGTTTGGTGGGGGTACAGATGAACACACAGACAAGTTCCATATGTTATGTAGTAGCACAGGAGATGGGTGCCATGAAAACGTGTTTTAAGAAAAGTTTACAGTCTCAGAGGATTGGCAGAAAGCTTCAAGTAGGAAGTTGCATTTAACGCTGAAGAATGGCCAGCACTGGTCACAAGAAGCAGAAGAGGGATGGTGGTAGGTTAAAAAAAGTCCAAACCTGGGTAAATAGCATGAGCAAAGGGCCAGAGAGGAAAAATAAACATGGAGAAGGTAGGGAATGCAATTAGTTTCCATGAGTCTAGATCATAAGATACGGTGGGAGTGAGGCAGATAGAGAAGGAAGGAGACTGGTGAGGCTGAGGATGAGGGGAGTCTAGCTAAAGACAAAGCCGGAGAGGTGAATGTGGCCCCAGTTCATGCAAGGCTTTATACCTATCTTTTCCCACATTGTCTCTGGACTTGGTCATGTGACTGGGTCTGTTTGGACCAATAGAATGGTAACAAAGGAATGAAAGTTGCTCTTGCTGCCTTTGGGACTTAGCCACCACAGGAAGTCATTCAGACTAACAAGGAGGGTGGTGAGAGACATGTGGCCCAGCTCCCCCATCACCCTCGGCAATCGTCAGGCATCCAGGGACAGCCAGCACTTGGCTGATCCACCAACTGGAAACACATGAATGAGCCCAGCTGACACAGGTGCAGCGGAAATGAGCCATCCCAGATGAACCCTGTCCAAATTGCCAACCCGGAGAGTGATGAACAAATCAATAGTCGTTGTTTTAATCCATTCGGTTTTGGGGTGGTTTGATGAGCAGTAATAGAAAATAATACAACTCTCATTTCCACCAAGTTCCTAAGGAAGCAAAACACAGGAAAACCAATAGGAGGATACATCAAAGTTCCACTTTATCATTAGCAGATCCAGTTCCCCAAAAGCTCAATGTACAGCCATCCCTTGGTATCTAAGGGGAATTTGCTCCAGGACCCCCTGCAGATACCAAAATCCACAGGTGATCAAGTTCCTCATATAAAATGCTGTAATATTTGTTTGTGGTATACATACGTCCTCCCACTGACTTAAAATCACATCTAAATGACTTATAATACCTAATACAGTGAAAATGTTATAGTTTCTGACATATGACAAATCCAAGTTTTGCTTTTTGGAAATTTCTGGACTTTTTTTTCCAAATACTTTTAATTTGTGGTTGGTTGAATCTGCAGATTCTGAGCCCATATATACAGATGGCTGACTAAGTATGATAAAAATTTGTTTTGAGCTATCATTGAGTTTAACCCTGGAGGTCCAAGTGAGATTCCTATTTTCCTTTGAATCAAAATCTTAAGGTTAGGATATTTTTCACAGAATTCAAATAAAAATTTTTACAATTTGTATGGAAACACAAAAGACCCTGAATAGTCAAAGAAATCTTGAGAAAGAAAAATGGAGCTGGGGGAACCAGGCTCTCTGACTTGAGACTTATACTACAAAGCTACCGTAAGCAAGAAAGTATGGTACTAATACAAACACAGAAATATAGATCAATGGAATAAAACAGAAAGCCCAAAGATAAACTGAAGCACCTCTGGGCACAAAGGAGGCAAGAGTATACAATGAAGAAAAGACAGCCTCTTCAGTAAATGGTGGGAAAACTGGACAGCTACATGTAAAAGAATGTAATTAGAACACTTCCTAACACCATACACAATAATAAGCTCAAAATGGATTAAAGACCTAAATGTAAGGCCAGAAATGATAAACATTTAATAAACAGAGTGTTAGTTGCTCAGTCGTGTCTGACTCTTGCAACCTCATGGACTGTAGCTCACCAGACAATTCTGTTCATGGGATTCTCCAGGAAAGAGTACTGGAGTGGGGTAGCCATTCCCTTCTCCAGGGGATCTTTCCGACCCAGGGATCGAACCGGGGTATCCCACATTGAGAGCTGATTCTTTACTGCCTGAACCACCAGGGAAGCCCAAATGAACAGAAACCACAGTTGAATAGTCAGGAGACCTGCAGGGGGAGCTCTCACACCCTGCGATGGTAGCTGAACCCAACAGGAGGAAGAGGGACTCCTCTTTTTTCCTGACAAGGATTCAGCCAATGAAAAGCCACAGATTCCTTGTTTACTACAGCTCTCCCATCTTGTTTTTCTCCCCCCTCTATAAAAAGGTTCTCATTCCCTTGCCTTGTGGGGTAGACTTCAAATTGCAATTGTCTGCTGATTCTAAATAACCCATCTTTGCTGGAGAAATATATGGCAGTCTTTTTATTTTAGATCAGTGTGTGCTGTGAGATTAATTTAGGTGGTATGCAGCCATGGAATTAAATATCATTGAGTCACATACTGAGACAGCCCTTTTTCAATTTCCATGTTTCTGATTAAGGCAAGCAGGAAGTCCAGTTTACTGTCAGCATATCTTTAGCAGCACTCTAACATTTGTTATGGGCTTCCCAGGTGACGCTAGGGGTAAAGAATCCGCCTGCCAGTGCCGGAGATGCAAGAGACACAGGTTTTATTCCTGGGTTGGAGTGATCCCCTGCAGCAGGAAATGGCACCCCCCTCCAGCATTCTTGCCTGGGAAATCTCATGGACAGGGCCCTGGCGGGCTATAATCCATGGGGTCTCAAAGAACTGGACACGCCTGAGCTACTGACTGACTGACTGAACCCTTTCTTTAGTGCATTTTAAAAAGAGAGAGCAGGTCTCAGGCTGAAAATCTTTAGCAGAAAGCACGTTAGAGTTTAATAACATTTTTTGTGTCTGTGTGTGTAGCATTCATTACCTATGCACACCTTCTGGTCTCCAGAAAGTGATCCCAGTTTTTTATTTACTAGAAATTTTTATAAGTAAATTTTGAGTAAAATGTGAGTAGATTTAAACCTATGTAGTGAGTTGTTGTTGTTTTTCAGTCACTAAGTTGTGTCCAACTCTTTGGAACCCCGTGGACTGTAGCACACCAGGCTCCTCTGTCCTCCACTATCTCCTGGAGTTTGCTCAGATTCATGTCCACTGAGTTGGTGATGCTGTCTAACCATCTCATCCTCTGTTGCCTCCTTCTCCTTTTGCCTTCAATCTTTTCCAGCTTCAGAGTCTTTTCTAATGAGTCAGCTCTTCGGTGGTCAAAATATTGGAGCTTAAGCATCAGTTCTTCCAGTGAATATTCAGGGCTGATTTCCTTTACGATTGAATAATTTGATCTCTTTTCAGTCTAAGGTACTCTCAAGAGTCTTCTCCAGCACCACAATTCAAAAGCATCAATTCTTCAGTGCTCAGCCTTTTTTATGGTCCAACTCTCAAATCTATACATGATAATGAAAGTACATGTGTATGTCAAAAGAGAGAGAAATACCTTGAAAGTGATATGAAAATGACCCATGCTTAGTGAAGATTAGTCCAAGGCAATCCATAGACAGCATTTGATTGCAGGTTAAGTAGCCACATGATTAAAGAGAGGAGAGTGGTGAATTTTTTATGTCATAAAGAGGATGCTTGGCAAGTTACTCTGAGCAGTAGGTTACTTGCACCACCTTGGGGAAGGATGCCTGTACCATCTCACTGGAACCCATCTTGCCATTTGGCAAGTCCGTTTCCCCAAAGCAGAAGCATTTTGGCCAGACTGGCACAACTTCTTGAAAAATATGACATAGAAATTTGGCTTCCAAACTCAGATTTCACATGTTCTCCAAGTGACAGCCAGACTTGTCAGTTTTCTTAAAGCCAATCCTCTAATAAAATAATAATCACTTTCCCCTCAGTCCTATGGACATTACCCCATTAGAATATGAAGTCCAGGACTTTGTCTATCTTGATCACTCTTGTATCCCCAGGGGCTACAACAGTGTCTGGATCACAGCAAAATAAAGTATACATGTGTGAATACCTGAATAACTAAATGAAAATGTTTAAGAGTTTTCAAATACTTAAAATCTTGGAGCCAATATGGAGCTACTCTGGACTTTGTGGAGTGAGAGGACCCAGACTTTATCTGTTTGGTTTTTTTATACCTTCTGCATAGGCAGAACAGTAGTGACACAAGAATCACATTTTTAAAAGACTTTTAAAAATTAAATTATTTATTTTTTAATCAAAGGATAATTGCTTTACAGAATTTTGTTGTTTTCTGTCAAACCTCAACATGAATCAACCATAGGCATACGTATATCCTCTCCCTTTAAACCTCCCTCCCATCTCCCTCCCCATCCAACCCCTCTAGGTTGATACAAAGCCTCTGTTTGGGTTTCCTGAGACATACAGCAAATAAGAGCAGTTTTAGGTTCACAGCAAGTAAAGACATTTTTCATATACTCCCTGCTCCCACACATAGCACCCCCCCACCCCCCGTTATTAACATCCCCCACCTGAGTGGTACACTTGTTACAGTTGATTAACCTACACTGACACATCATAGTCAACCAAAGTCCATCGTCTACCTTGGGGTTCACTCCTGTTGTGAATTCTATGGATTTAGACCAATGTATAATGACATGGATCCATCATTAATGACAGAGTCTTTTCACTGTTTTAAAAATCTTCTATGTTTTACCTCTTCATTCCTCCACCTGCCCCAACCAATTCCTGGCAACCACCCATCTTTTATTGTCTTCATCAGTTCAGTTCAGTTCAGTCTCTCAGTCGTGTCCGATTCTTTGCAATCCCATGAACTGCAGCACACCAGGCGTCCCTGTCCATCACCAACTCCTGGAGTCCACCCAAACCCATGTCCATTGTGTCAGTGATTCCATCCAACCATCTCATCCTGTGTCATCCCCTTCTCCTCCTGCCCTCAATCTCCCAGCATCAGGGTCTTTTCAAATGAGTCAACTCTCCTCATCAGGTGGCCAAAGTATTGGAGTTTCAGCTTCAACATCAGTCCCTCCAATGAACACCCAGGACTGATCTCCTTTAGGATGGACTGGTTGGATCTCCTTGCAGTCCAAAGGACTCTCAAGAGTCTTCTCCAAACCAGAAGGGAAAGAGACACGTGTACCCCAATGTTCATCGAAGCACTGTTTATAATAGCCAGGACATGGAAGCAACCTAGATGTCCATCAGCAGATGAATGGATAAGAAAGCTGTGGTACATACACACAATGGAGTATTATTCAGCCATTAAAAAGAATACATTTGAATCAGTTCTAATGAGGTGGATGAAACTGGAGCCTATTATACAGAGTGAAGTAAGCCAGAAAGAAAAACACCAATACAGTATACTAACACATATATATGGAATTTAGAAAGATGGTAACAATAACCCTGTGTACGAGACAGCAAAAGAGACACTGATGTATAGAACAGTCTTATGGACTCTGTGGGAGAGGGAGAGGGTGGGAAGATTTGGGAGAATGGCATTGAAACATGTAAAATATCATGTATGAAACGAGTCGCCAGTCCAGGTTCGAAGCACGATACTGGATGCTTGGGGCTGGTGCACTGGGACGACCCATAGGGATGGAATGGGGAGGGAGGAGGGAGGAGGGTTCAGGAGGGGGAACACATGTATACCTGTGGCGGATTCATTTTGATATTTGGCAAAACTAATACAGTTATGTAAAGTTTAAAAATAAAATAAAATTAAAAAAAAAAAAAAGTCTTCTCCAACACCACAGTTCAAAAGCATCAATTCTTCGGTGCTCAGCTGAGTCCAACTCTCACATCCATACATGACTACTGGAAAAACCATAGCCTTGACTAGATGGACCTTTATTGGCAAAGTAGTGTCTCTGCTTTTTAATATGCTGTCTGCTGCTACTGCTAAGTCACCTCAGTCATGTCTGACTCTGTGTGACCCCATAGATGGCAGCCCACCAGGCTGCCCTGTCCCTGGGATTCTCCAGGCAAGAACACTGGAGTGGGTTGCCATTTCCTTCTCCAATGCATGAAAGTGACCATTGAAAGTGAAGTCGCTCAGTCGTGTCCGATTTTAGTGGCCCCATGGACTGCAGCCTACCAGGCTCCTCCATCCATGGGATTTTCCAGACAAGAGTACTGGAGTGGGGTGCCATTGCCTTCTCCGAATACTCTGTCTAGGTTTGTCTAGGTTGGTCATAACTTTCCTTCCAAGGAGTAAGCGTCTTTTAATTTCAAGGCTGCAGTCACCATCTGCAGTGATTTTGGAGCCCAGAAAAATAAAGTCAGTCACTGTTTCCACTGTTTCTCCATCTATTTGCCATGAAGTGATGGGACTAGAGGCCATGATCTTAGTTTTCTGAATGTTGAGCTTTAAGCCAACTTTTTCCCTCTCTTCTATCACTTTCATCAAGAGGCTCTTTAGTTCTTTTTCACTTTCTGCCATACGGGTGGTGTCATCTGCATATCTGAGGTTATTAATATTTCTCCCGGCAATCTTGATTCCAGCTTGTGCTTCTTCCAGCCCAGCGTTTCTCATGATGTACTCTGCATATTAGTTGAATAAGCAAGGTGACAATATACAGCCTTGACGTACTCCTTTCCCTGTTTGGAACGAGTCTGTTGTTCCATGTTCAGTTCTAACTGTTGCTTCCTGACCTACATATAGGTTTCTCAAGAGGCAGGTCAGGTGGTCTGGTATTCCCATCTCTTTCAGCATTTTCCACAGTTTATTGTGATCCACACTGTCAAAGGCTTTGGCATAGTCAATAAAGCAGAAATAGATGTTTTTCTGGAACTCTCTTGCCTTTTTGATGATCCATTGGATGTTGGCAATTTGATCTCTGGTTCCTCCACCTTCTCTAAAACCAGCTTGAACATCTGGAAGTTCGCGATTCATGTATTGCTGAAGCCTGGCTTGGAGAATTTTGAGCATTACTTTACTAGCATGTGAGATGAGTGCAATTGTGCGGTAGTTTGAGCATTCTTTGGCATACCTTTCTTTGGGATTGGAATGAAAACTGACCTTTTCCAGTCCTGTGGCCGCTGCTGAGTTTTCCAGATTTTCTGGCATATTGAGTGCAGCACTTTCACAGCATCATCTTTTAGAATTTGAAATAGCTTAACTGAAATTCCATCACCTCCACTAGCTTTGTTCATAGTGATGTTTCCTAAGGTCCACTTGATTTCACATTCCAGGATGTCCGGCTCTAGGTAAGTGGGAGTGATCACACCTTCGTGATTATCTGGGTAGTGAAGATCTTTTTTGTACAGTTCTTCTGTGTATTCTTGCCACCTCTTCTTAATGTCTTCTGCTTCTGTTAGGTCCAAACCATTTCTGTCCTTTATTGAGCCTATCTTTGTATGAAATGTTCCCTTGGTATCTCTAATTTTCTTGAAGAGATCTCTAGTCTTTCCCATTCTATTGTTTTCCTCTATTTCTTTGCACTGATCACTGAGGAAGGCTTTCTTATCTCTCCTTGCTATTCTTTGGAACTCTGCATTCAAATGGGTATATCTTTCCCTTTCTCCTTTGCTTTTTCACTTCTCTTCTTTCACAGCAATTTGTAAGACCTCCTCAGACAGCCATTTTGCCTTTTTGCACATCTTTTTCTTGGGGATGGTCTTGCTCCCTGTCTCCTGTACAATGTCACGAACCTCCGTCCATAGTTCATCAGGCACTCTATCAGATTGTCTTCATAGATTTTCCTTTTCCAGAAAGCTATATAATTGGAATCATATAGTATGTAGCCTTTTCAGATTGGCTTCTTTTACTTAGTAATATGCATTTAAGTTTTAAGTTTCCTTTATATCTGTTCATGTCTTTATAGCTTATTTATTTTTAGCACTAAGTAATATTCCATTGCCTGGATATACCACAATTCATTCATCTACTGAAGGACAGCTTGGCTACTCCCAGGTTTGGGGAACTATGAATAAAACTTCTATAAACATCCTTGTCCAGATTTTTGTGTGGACATAAATTTTCTGTGCCTTTTGAGTCAATAATTTTAAGAGCACATTTAGTTTTGTAGGAAATCGCCAAACTGTCTTCCAAAGTGGCTGTACTATTTTGCTAAAAAAAAAAAAAAAGGTACACATTTTGGAAAGCAAATCTCAACTATTCTTACAACCACTCTTCAAGGTGTTTAAAACTTATTCCTATTTACAGATGAGGAAATTGAAATTCCAGGGCATTTTATGACTAGCTCAAAGACATTGCTGTAAGGGGCGGAGACGGGGCTGAAGCTTAGGATTGCATCATGAAACCTTGCTTTCTTTCTAAATAAAAGAGGCCATAGCAATCTGTAAGGCTGTATTATTCTCCTTCCCTCTGATAAATGCTGAAGTTAATTCAAGTCAATTCACAAAGGACAAGAGGTGAAACTGTTTGTTTTGGGGGACACATAAATGAGCAACCTTTTTGTTGCATAGTTTTTCCTGTCCTTTTTTTTTTTTTTTTTTTGCAGTTGACAGGTGTGACTCTGTGTAATCTCCATTTTTACAAAGTAATCAGTTAATTCTATGGTATCTTGAGGATACTGATGCCTTTGAAGTTAAATAATGTTAATAGAACTTTCTTCCCATCATCAAGCTCATGTTTAAAAATTTTCTTTCTCTGGATCACTGAGGTATTGTCACTTTGAACTCTTGTGAATAGTCTTTAGAACATCTAGTTTATCTATTAGGACATTTTAAAAGTTAGAAGTGACTTACAAAGAATCTTAAAGACTTTGAGTTTAAATTGCATTTAATACAACTTCCCATCCCATCATCTTTTAAAGTAATTAAAAAAGCAGGTTATTGTTACTATATTTAACTATTTCCAGCAATGGCAACAGGAGTTGAATTGTATGAATCAGTATATTTAATTACTGGGAGACCCCCAATATTAGTAATTTATTTCAAATACAGAGTAAAACGATGGATGACTGTGACCTCTACTCTGAATCATAGATTCAGGATGTTAGGAAAAAAAATGGTATTGTTACCTAACTCAGGTTGGGCTGCTCATTGCTCAAGAATCCAATACAGAGAGACAGATACTGGGTAAAAGGAAAGATAGCTTTATTGAGAAAGCTGGCAATCCTAGGGAGAAGGCAGACTCATGTCCCAGGGACTCAAGTCCTCACTGCAATCAAGGGGCCACAGTTTTTAAAGGGGGGATTCAGGAGTTCACAGGTAGGGGGTTACATGTATAACAGCACAGGTGGCTCCTGCAATCATCTTGAAATTGGTCATGTGATGGTCTGATCAGTATCATCTTGATTGCTTTAAGTACAATTTACCTTCAACTCCAGGGTAGGTTTGTTCCCATTTCCTTGGAATTTGGCCAAATGGAGCATCTTATGTCATGGCTATAATCTGGTTACCGTGTAGTTAACTTCTTCCACCTGATGGGAGTTTCAGTACCTGAAAAACAAATCAAAGGCTATATGGCTCAGAATATTATCTATAGCCCTTGAGAAGGGACTAAAGGTCCTTGACTTTGCTTGATGGGGCTAAACTATTATTATTTAGTCTTGTTTTCTTTTGTTTCATCATTTTCTGTCTTCTCTGATTAAATTTATTCTTTGGATAAAATTTTTTACAGGCAAGAGGCAGGCTGAGGACAAGGGATGGTGGTCGGGAGGGAGTGGTGTCTGTTCTGGGGAGGTCCCATAGTGTCCTGCATGGGATAAAGTAGCTAACGTTTTTGAGCATTTAGTATGATTTTACAATCTCTCACTCTTCTGTGAAAGTTATGATCATCCCTATTTTGAAGATAGAGAAATCAATACTAGGACTTGAACAACTTTTCACTCTCACTAATAAAAGATGCATTTGGAATTTAAATATCACCTCTCCAGCATCTAAACTTGTTCCTTTTCAACTACCTCACTTCTGAGAGTTTACTAAGCTCTCAGAAATACTATAATCCAATAGTTCTTAACATTTCTTCTTCATATTCCTACCCAAAAAATAAATAAAGAGTTTTTGTTACATGATTTTGGGCTTCTCCATTATGGGAGCAGGGAAGAATTTTCCTCTTCTTTCCTTTCTCCAGGAAAGCAACTATCAGAATACCCAGGAGGCTTGCACCATTTGAAGAAAGCATATCTATCCTAAAAATATTGACAACTCCCAAATTTCTCTTCTATACCATATATGTGTGGAATCTAAAAATAAAGCACAACAATGACCGCAGGTGAGCTCATAGTTACAGAGAACAGATTGGTAATTGTAAGAGATGCAGACTGGCTGTGGGTGAAACGGGTGAAGGTGGTCGAAAGGTACAGACTGCCAGTTATAAAATGAATAAGTCTTGGGGATATAATTTAAAGCATAGTAACTATAGTTAATAATACTGCGTTGCATATTTGAAAGTTGTTAAACAGAATAAATCCTAAAAGTTCTCAACACAAGAAAATATTTTGTAACTAAGTTAACTAGTTACAAACTAGATGTTAACTAGACTTGTTGTAGTATTCATTTCACAGTATATATACATATCAAATTATTATGCTGTACAACCTGAAACTAACACAATGTTATATCTCAACAAAAAATAAAAAAATGAAAAAAGATCCCAGATAATCAAAACTCCCCATTTTACTAATGAGAAACTGGCTGCCAAGATGAGTAAATTTCAGAAGAAATGTTTGTAAATGTATATTCACTTTAAGTTCAGTTCAGTTCAGTTCAGTCACTCAGTCATGTCCGACTCTTTGCAACCCCATGAATCGCAGCACCCCAGGCCTCCCTGTCCATCACCAACTCTCGGAGTTCACTCAGACTGACGTCCATTGAGTCAGTGATGCCATCCAGCCATCTCATCCTCTGTCGTTCCCTTCTCCTCCTGCCCTCAATCCCTCCCAGCATCAGAGTCTTTTCCAATGAGTCAACTCTTCGCATGAGGTGGCCAAAGTACTGGAATTTCAGCTTCAGCATCAGTCCTTCCAAAGAAATCCCAGGGCTGATCTCCTTCAGAATGGACTGGTTGGATCTTCTTGCAGTCCAAGGGACTCTCAAGAGTCTTCTCCAACACCACAGTTCAAAAGCATCAATTCTTCGGTGCTCAGCCTTCTTCACAGTCCAACTCTCACATCCATACATGACCACTGGAAAAACCATAGCCTTGACTAGACGAACGTTTGTTGGCAAAGTAATGTCTCTGCTTTTGAATATGCTATCTAGGTTGGTCATAACTTTCCCTCCAAGGAGTAAGCATCTTTTAATTTCATGGCTGCAATCACCATCTGCAGTCATTTTGGAGCCCCCAAAAATAAAGTCTGACACTGTTTCCACTGTTTCCCCATCTATTTCCCATGAAGTGATGGGACTGGATGCCATGATCTCAGTTTTCTGAATGTTGAGCTTTAAGACAACTTTTTCACTCTCCTCTTTCACTTTCATCAAGAGGCTTTTTTAGTTCCTCTTCACTTTCTGCCATAAGGGTGGTGTCATCTGCATATCTGAGGTTATTGATATTTCTTCTGGCAATCTTGATTCCAGCTTGTGTTTCTTCCAGCCCAGAGTTTCTCATGATGTACTCTGCATAGAAGTTAAATAAGCAAGGTGACAATATACAGCCTTGACGTACTCTTTTTCCTATTTGGAACCAGTCTGTTGTTCCATGGCCAGTTCTAACTGTTGCTTCCTGACCTGCATACAGATTTCTCAAGAGGCAGGTCAGGTGGTCTGGTATTCCCATCTCTTTCAGAATTTTCCACAGTTTATTCACTTAGATGTGCCTAAACCAGGGATACATTTGAGTGTCTCTGAAAGGCAGCTAGATTAACTCAAAGTCATCTTCCAACTGGCAACTCTTCAGGTCAGATAGATGTATGCTTTGGGGCTTCAGAAACAACTTGTATAGGAATCCAGAGGCTATAACCAAGGTGAGTAATCATAGTGCAATTTCAGCACCATTTATCTACATGAAAGAAATCTGCGATGGATGTGCCCAAGACTCAAGTTAGGGTCAAAGAGAAAAAAGACATTTTTCACAATTTTCACATCTGCTTAGGTTAATTAGTGTCTGGATAAAACATGATTAATCTATTCACTGGGCTTTAAAGACAAATCCAAAGTCCATTCTTATTCAGTTTTTCATCTCTGAAACCTAGTTGACAAAATTCCCTATGTGCTCTTTCTTGTTGGGTTGATTTTCTTATTTGGGTTACAGGTAAGAATCAGTGTTCACTGATTCCTAATGGAAAAAATAGGAAATTATTGTATCTCTTCTGTGTGATGAGAATATTTACAGCCATTATTGTGTTAAACCCTCACACTAATCCTTTGAGGTGCACATTATCACTTTTATATTATAAATGAGCAAATTGAGGTTAACAGAATTTTATAACTTGCCAAAGATTATCTGGACTCTGAGGGTCAAAACTGGGATTTGAACCTAGACAGTTTGAATTTCTTTGATTAACACTAGACAGAATCCTCCAGAGTCTAGGGAAATCTCATGGGTCTTGTTGAAAGACAAACTGAGAAATATTAAGAATTTTAAGAGTTTATTTGAACAAAAATCAATCTGAATCAGGTAGCATCCAATCTGGGCTTTCTTGGTGGCTTAGTAGTAAAGAATCAGCCTGCAATACAGGAAATGCAGATGATGCATCCCTGGGTCAGGAAGATCCCCTGGAGGAGGGAATGGCAACCCACTCCAGGGTTCTTGCCTGGAGAATCCCATGGACAGAGAAGCCTGGCGGGCTATGGTCCATGGGGTTGAATAGAGTCGGTCATGACTGAAGTGACTGAGCACATTCATATAGAATACAATCTAACAGATAGAAAGGAAATCTGAGGAGTTGAACAAAATGAAAGACTTATAGGCAGAAGGAAGCAAGAATAATGAAGTTATACTAGGCAAAGAGAAAAAAAGAAAGGATTGTTATTGAAAGCTGACTTTTCTTTAGGGGATAATAGGAGTATATCAGGCAGATTACCTAAGTAGGGCTGATCAAGCAATTCCTTACTGACTGTTTTAAGCTTCCATTTCTGGGAGAGCTGAAACTGTTAATTAAGTCTCAGTTTGGTGTCATGGGGCTTAACATAAATGACTCCATTTGGGGCCTGGTGTTGTTAAAAGTCTAGAATAGAACTTTTAAAGCTATAATCTAATTGCTAAGATATAATAACAACAACTAACATTTCTAAGCACTTCATGTGTATACTGACCCATTTAATCCAACAACATTTAAAGGTAGACAGTTATATTAGCCCCCATTTTATAGATAAGGAAACTGAGATACAACAGCCTTTAGCTCACATTTTAGCTCCCACAACTATGAAGAAGCCAGGATTCATACCCAAGCAGTCTGGCTCCACGTTCTTGTTGGCTGAGCTATATTGTAATAGGTTAGAAACAAGATATTTTAAAATGGAAACAAGTTATCCATATGGGACATAGAATAGTCCCCTCGCTCATAAAAGAGGAGGGCAGGTGCTCCGCCAAACTAATGATGGCAAGCCAACTGAGTAATGAGCTAATGAGGTGGGTTGTATGATCTTAATGAAGAATGTCATCAATGTATGCTTCTTCTGACATCAGGATCAGCGAGTCATTTCCTGGGAGTCTGGTTTCACGCATGCAGAGACTGCCTCATCCCAGCCCCTCTCCCTCACTGCCTCTGCCCATGGGATGAGCCCCAAATCCTCATATTCATGGTCTTCCCTGATATAACATCTGCTTTTCCACTTTCCACTGCAGCTTACATCACTTACATCCAATACTCCATTCCCATGGAACTCGTTCCCAAGATAAACATTTTCTAGAATGAGCAGGCTCTTTCATGCCTCCAGATCACAGTTCCCTCTGTCTGCAGGGCTCTTTCTTACCATCTCCATCTCCTACTTACTCTTCAAGACTGGGCTCAAGCAGTTGCTGCTCTCAAATCTCCCCTGATTTCCTACAAGAAGAGATCACCTTTCTTCAGTGATACTGAAGTTCCTAGACTTTATATTTTGCACTCATCTCTTGCTTCGCAGGCATCTGTTTGCCCAAATCTCTCTGCTGACAGAGTGTTAGCTCCTAAAGGGATCATTATTGTCGTCTTTGTATTCACAATATCTGGCACAGAACAAACTAAGCTTTGAATGAATGATTAAGTATAGATAAGTAACACATTAAATAAAACACCAATAGACAGATTTGTTAAAAATATACTGGCACCTCTTATATCACATACCAGGTCTCTTGTAAATTTGGCCAGTGTTAATCTATTCCCTTGAATTACACTGCCTCTAGGTATTCAGACAAAGTTGAGAATCCAAATTGGCAAAGTGGGCGACTAAACTCTAGAAATGTGTGATTTTGACAAGACAGTGCTGTGCTCTGAGCAGTCAGCCAAACTCTTGGCCCAATGTTTCTTCTATGTAAACAAAAAGAGAGTCTTCCCAGAGGGACAACTGTGTACTAACTGTCACGTGTAATAGTCCTAAATTATAGTTCTTAGATGCTTTTATAGAAAGTGCTGTTGCCAGTAAATGGATTTAGAATCAATGAAGGTGCATCAAGTACCTGAGCAATGTACTGAGGCCAGATCATGTGCATTCTCCTACTGATATCAGCCTAAACTGACGTGATCCCACTTGAGTCAATTTTAACAGCAACCCAATGAGATATGGCCAATTACTTCCATTTCAGAGATGGGAAATCTGAGGCTCAGAATAGAAAAAGATTTACTCCAGGTGAGAGAAGTGAATCAAAGAGCTGGCATTGGAGTCCAGATGTTCTGATTCCAAACCCAGTGCTCTTTCTACCACCAAAGAGCAAACTGAGGGAAAGACCAGCTGATTCAGCTCGGTTAAGATAAGGAAGTTTCTCTCTTGCCTCTGGGTGTAATGCTAATTGAAATTGAGGAGTCATGGCCTTGTGGCAAGTAAGACAAAATCTGAGTCTGGTGTCAAAGACATCCATGTGCTCCAACCCAAACATTCAACTCTCCTCTCCCAGTCTCTCTCTCCTGCCCTTCCTGGCTGGGCCCCCAGAATGAGTTATCTACATGGACAGTCTCTACTTCCTCGCTCCCATTCATTCCTCAGTCAGTTAGTCAGTTCAGTCTCTCAGTAGTGTCTGACTCTTTGTGACCCCATGGACTGCAGCATGCCAGGCTTCCCTGTCATGGTGTCCTATCACCAACTCCTGGAGCTTGCTCAAACTCATGTCCATTGAGTCAGTGATGCTATCCAACCATCTCTTCCCCTGTCATCCCTTCTCCTCTTGCCTTCAATCTTGCCCAGCATCAGGGTCTCTTCCAATGAGTCAGTTCTTCACATCCTCAGTGTCTTAAAATTTGGATTTTATCCCCACCACTGTTAGAAGAGAACATTAGCTTCTCCTCTCACTTTTGTTTCAAGCAGGGAAGGCAACTTTTCCTTCCCTCCCAGAATGAAACTTTGCCAAAAAGGCAGCTTCACTGTTCCCTCTGATTTTCTGTGGATGGATAGACTCATCTGATGGATGATACTGGAAACAAGATGAAGCCTGCTTCCTCAACCCTTTCCTGCCTTCTTTCAGGTTTATCTGTTCATCCATGCAGCGAGCTCACTCTGACACATTCTACACTGCAACCAATAGAACTCAACTAGCAAGAGAGGAGGTCAATTCAGGGAAGAGGGAGAAGAAGCAAGCCTCTCTCATTACACTTCTAAGCCACATTTTGCTTTCCATCTGATTTTTCTGTCTTAATTTCTCAGTTGGTTCTGCCCACAGACTGGGGAGGTAGGGATGCTATTAATTGGCTCCCCCAGAACTGATCTCTCTCAATCTCAATTACTCTTCTCACCTGTGACTTACTAATTGCCACCTCCAAAGGACTCTTCAGCCTGTCACTCACCTGACAGCTAAGTAGCCTTTGATAACAATGACCACTTGCGTTCTGTCTTGAGACTTCCCTCTTCTTTGTCTTTCCTTTTCTGGCCATTCTTTTCTTGGCTTTGTTTATCTGTTCTACTTCCTCCTTTCTTCCCTTACATCTTGGATTCTTGGCATACACAGCTGACACCTTTCATCAGTCTTTGTTATCCTTGAGCAATAGCACATGGTTCTGTGGATTTAACTACTGTCTCTAGTCTGGTGATTGCTGTTATTTAGTTGCTAAGTTGTGTCCAGCTCTTTTTGTGACCCCATGGACTGTAGCCCACCAGGCTCTTCTGTCCATGGGATTCTCCAGGCAAGAACACTAGAGTGTGTTGACATTTCTTCCTCCAGGAGATCTTCCCATCCCAGGGATTGAACCAACATCTTTTGCATTGGCAAGAGGATTGTTTAACACTGAGTCACCTGGGAAGCCCCTAGTCTGGTGAGACTCACCCTGACACAGAGAATTGTGGATGCAGTTACTTAACAGACCTATTCATTTAGATGTTCCTTGAATATCACAGTTTTAAAAACATCCTAAAACAAATTTTGGAGAAGGCAATGGCACCCCACTCCAGTACTCTTGCCTGGAAAATCCCATGGACGGAGGAGCCTGGTAGGCTGCAGTCCATGGGGTCGCTAGGATTCAGACATGACTGAGAGACTTCACTTTCACTTTTCACTTTCATGCATTGGAGAAGGAAATGGCAACCCACTCCAGTGTTCTTGCCTGGAGAATCCCAGGGACGGGGCTGCTGTGTATGGGATCGCAGAGTCGGACATGACTGAAGCGACTTAGCAGCAGCAGCAAAGCAAATTTATCATGGCTCCACTAAGCCTATCCCTCTTGCTTTCAGTAACTCATTTAATGGTACTACTTGTTCCCAGGTGGCACTAGTGGTAAAGATCCCTCCTGCCAATGTAGGAGATGCAACAGACGTGGGTTCAATTCCTGGGTTGAGAAGATCCCCTGGAGAAGGAAATGGCAACCCACTCCAGTATTCTTGCCTGGGAAACCCCATGGAGAGAGGAGCCTGGTGGGCTACAGTCCATGGATTCACAAAGAGTCAGACATGACAGCACACACACCCACACCCACACACACACCAGTTCCCATAGTCAGAAGCCTGGAATTAGACTGGATTTTGCCCTCTCCCTCAGCTCTATATTCAATCAGTTTGTAGCCTATCTGGCCAAGTTTACCTTCCATATATATTTTAAAATTAATTCTCTTCTCTCATCCCTACTAGAGCTCTGTCTTCATTCAAAACCTCATTATCTTCCAACTAAGTTATTGCTCTAGCTCTCTATTTCCTACACCCAGCTTTACCACTAATAGATCATCCATGAAGACACCATAAAGATATTTCTGAAATAAAAATAAGACCAGGCAGTCCATGTTAGGCCCTTCACTGGCTCTCTAACAACCTCAGGATAAGGTCCATGCTTCTTATACACCCAAATTACCCCCTCAACAACGTCATTTCTATCACATACTTTGTCCTTTGTAAAATACACTTTTTCATAATCTCTGTACATATTATAAGGCTTCTCATATTTCTTCAAAATGGTCTTCCCACATTCCTTTGCCTGGATAATGTGAACTCTCCTCCTTCGGGAAGCATTCTTGGAATGCCTCCTTGGACTGTATTTGATACCACTTTTCTGTTTTCCAGTTCCCCTGTGCTCCCTATCATGCTTCACTATCCTTACCTCTTGGGCTTCTTGATATGACAGGGAACATGGGTTCATTATCACATTTCAGATTCCAGCACGAGACCTGGCACAGAGTAAGGACTCAATGAATTTTAATAGAAAAGCATTGAGCAACTTGATGGGATGTTTAGAGAATAAGAATGAACTATTTTAGTTAAATCAATGAATTAGGCAGAGGATGACCCCCCCCAAAAGGGCTATTCTTTTGCTCTGTCTTACAGGGCTCGTCAGGCAAGGTTAAGTCCAAGAGTCTGGTGTAGAAAACATCTATGTACTCTAGCCAAATTATTCAACCCCCATACACCAGTCTCCCTCTCCCTGCCTTTCCCAGCTCATGTAAATGCAAATGTAGATATTATTCTTGAATCTTAGATGATGAGATATTAACACTAAGCTCTGCTTCCTGCATAGCCTTTCTTTTATTAATAATTCTTTCTTTGGACCTTTCCCAAGGAGGCTGAAGTGTAGGCTGTAGGACCAGAGTGATATGGGATGATGGAGAGAAGCTGGCATGGCTGAGAAGTCTTGAACCTGCTCTTCTCTCCACTAAAAGTATTTACCAAAAGACCCTGACATCAGTGACTGCCCCAGGCTGACCCTGCTTTTGTAACTGACCACTCCAGAGAGTTGAATCTAACTGACCTCTCCACCTCAGACCTTGAAGCTGCCTTGCAGGCTTTTGGGGGCATTTAAGCTCCAGTTTGCATTTTTCCAATCTCTCTTTGTTCTGGAACATGGCTTCATAACTCTCACTGTTTCCTCTTATGTTTGCATACAGCTCTCTGGGTAACAAAGTAATTCCACATAGTAAGTTTCATTTAATCCCCCTAGCAGTCCTGTGAACTAGCAGATCATGCCTTGGATCATGCATCTGGTAACACAGGGGTGTCTAAACTTGAATTCAGGTCTCATTATTCCAGAAACTCTATCTTTGTATTACTCAATGTGGAAAAGAGAAGTGAAGTTGCTCAGTCGTGTCCGAATCTTTGTGATCCCATGGATTGTAGCCCACCAGGCTCCTCTGTCCATGGGATTCTCCAGGCAAGAATACTGAAGTGGGTTGCCATGCCAGAAAAGATCCCACATTTATCTCTCAGCTATTTGTAGACAAATAAAGCATTAACATTGACTATCCCTCTGTGAAGTGCTAGACATATCAGAATTTTTACAAGAATTTTCACTTTAAAACATAATTTTCAAGTAGTTATCTCATCTGGTCCTAAAAACATAGAAAAGGAAACAAGTACAGACATCTGTTCCTTTTATCTATATACCACCCATCTCACCACTGCACTACCATTTCCTGCATCTCTGTTTTCATAAGAATATCCTATTCTCCTTGCCAAAGTGATTTGCTTAGGGATATGGAAATATGATCCAAGTTGGACCAATTAGAATCTTCCATGATGCCTTCTGCTGGAATTTTTGGAAGGATTTGTTTCCATTGGAAATAAACTCTGGGTCTGGAGTTGCCAGCTGCCATATTTTCCTTCATATGGATAGACTCTATCTGAGAACTGGGGAGAGTAACAGAATCTTGACTATTTTGACTGAATCCTTGCCTTGCCCGACTTTTGCATTTTTCTGGACTTTTCCTTGATACATCAATAAATTCTATAATGACTTTTAAAAAATGGTCCACATTAAAGAAAAAAAAATTGGCCCGGTGGTTAAGACTTCTCCTTCCAATTCAGGGGGCATGGGTTCAATCCCTGGTCAAAGAGCTAAAAAGCCAAAATATAGAACAGAAGCAATTTTGTAACAAATTCAGTGATGACTTAAAAAAAAAAAAAAAAAAAGGTCCACATCAAAAAGTAAATTTTAAATGATGTAAGTCATTGAATCAGCAAATTCTTTTTTTCTTAAGCTTGATTAAATTGGTTTCCTCTCATTTGTACCCAAGAGATTTTGTTTTATTTTTATTTATTTATTTTTGGCTGTGACATGCAGTATGTGGGATCTTAGTTCCCCAACCAGGGATCGAACCCATGCCCCCTGCAATGACAGCACAAAGTTTTAACCAAGGAAATCTCCTCAAAGAATCTTAATTTCTTTTTAGCAGATAGATAAATCAGCAAGGCATTGCAATGTTCAGTTCCTCAGTCGTGTCCGACTTTTTGTGACCCCATGGTCTGTAGCCTGCCAGGCTCCTCTGTCCATGGAATTCTCCAGGCAAGAATACTAGAGTGTGTTGCCATTTCTTTCTCCAAGGGATCATCGCAGATCAGGGATCAAACTCATGTCTCCTGTATTGGCAGACAGATTCTTTACCACTGAGTCACCAGGAAAGCCCAGATAGATCAGCTGCTACTGCTAAGTCACGTTAGTCGTGTCCAACTCTGTGCGACCCCATAGACGGCAGCCCACCAGGCTCCTCTGTCCCTGGGATTCTCCAGGCAAGAACACTGGAGTGGGTTGCCATTTCCTTCTCCAATGCATGAAAGTGAAAGATAGATCAGAGAGGTATGTAAATCTTTAAATATCTCATAACTTATAGTGCTATAAATGATGCTCAAAAAGAATTCTTTCAGAAGAAAATATCTTTCTACTAATGCACTGGTACCTCTATAAGTATATATGCATTCATGGAGATCAACCCAGGCCCCTGAGCCACACACTTGGCCTACTGAATTATTTGTAAGCTTTCTTGATTCAAGCAGGTGACCTTGAAACTGAGTAGAGCTCATCTGGTCCACCACTTGACTTGGCCCAGACCCAGCATTGATCCTCCAGTTTGTCCTTTATCATGTCTGTGCCTTTTATGATTGGTTCAAAACTGGGCAGCTCTTCCATCAAGGTCTTTGCACACTCTTTTATAGCAAAGCTGATGTAGTTTATATCGGATCCTTCCTGGACATTCAAGAATGCATTGATCAGAGTCTCCCTTCAGGTAGGGCAGTCCACTCATATTTCTTATGCATCTCTGCTGTCCAAGGACATGTTTCCTGGGGACCTTGTAGAGCTGGGGATGGTGTTTTCACAATATTAGAGTTAATTTGTTTCAGGCCTGACAGATGAGTTTAAGGGTCTGTTGGAAGAACTCATTTCCAACTCAAGTCCAGAGCTATTCAGGCTGCACATGTTTCTAAAGAGAATTTCTTTTGGAAAATGAATGCTTAGGTTCAAATATTTTAAAAAATGAAGAAAGAAATGAAAAGAATTTCCTCCAGAGCCTTTAATTTACCTAAATTCTTTTTTTTAATTTAAATTTATTTATTTTAATTAGAGGCTAATTACTTTACAATATTGTATTGGTTTTGCCATACAGCAACATGAATCTGCCACAGGTGTACATGTGTTTCCAATCCTGAACCCTCCTCCCACCTCCCTCCTGTTATCACACCAAGTTGGAGCTACCACTTACACACAGGTCCCTGACTCCATGACTTTGTGTGTGTGTCTGTATGTGTTGAACCACTTGTTAGAACTCACCCTGCATCTTTGAATCTTTCAATGATTTTTCTTCACATATTAGAGATGCCCATACCCTGGCCATTTGCCACATATTTTGTCTGTTCACTTCTCATTCTGTTTCCTGAAATAATCCTGAGTGTATCTGGATACATCACAACAAAAAGTAACAAGCTGGAAGTCTCAGACTGTAGCCCTGGGGTTTATCTTGATACGATTGGTCATGTCTCCTTCCAGTAGTTGACTGTCCAGCCGTTGCTCCTGCTGTGGTTTTGAGGACACTTCTGAGGTTTTTTTGCTTAACAGAAGGTGTGGATTGTGCTGCTGACCTTGTGGGTCTCTCCTGCCCAGCCCCCACATATACAGTCCACTCCAGTCCCTTGAGTTTGCCCAAGTTCTCCACAGTAAAATTTCTTACTCTGTTCATCATGGGTTGGATTTCAGTGGGAGCTTCTTAGAAGGGAAGAATTCTGAAATGTTGGCCTTGGCAATAACCATGTCTTATTAGTGAGTGTTCTCCAGAGAAACAGAGCCAATAGAATCTCTATCTATATCTGTCTATCTATCATCTATAACCTCAGATACACAAATGACACAATCCTTGTGGCAGGAAGTGAAGAGGAATTAAAGAGCCTCTTGATGAAGGTGAAAAGGCTGGCTTAAAACTCAACATTCAAAAAAATGAAGATCATGGCTTCTAGTCCTGTCACTTCATGGTGAATAGATGGGAAACAATGGAAATAGTGACATACTTTATTTTTTTGGGCTCCAACATCACTGTGGACTGTGGCTGCAGCCATGAAATTAAAAGACGCTTGCTCCTTGGAAGAGAAGCAATGACAAACCTAGACAGCATATTAAAAAGCAGAGACATTACTTTGCCTACAAACGTCTGTCTAGCCAAAGCTATGGTGTTTCCAGTAGTCATGTACAGATATGAGAGCTGGACAATAAAAAAGGCTGAGTGCCAAAGAATTGCTGCCTTTGAACTGTGGTGCTGGAGAAGACTTTTGAGACTCCCTTCGACAGTAAGATCAAACGAATCAGTCTTAAAGGAAATCAACCCTGAATATTCACAGGAAGGACTGATGCTGAAGCTCTAATACTTTGGCCACCTGATGCCAAGAGCTGACTCATTGGAAAAGACCCTGATGCTGGGAAAGATTGAAAGCAGGAGGAGAAGGGGGTGACAGAGGATGAGACGGTTGGATGGCATCACCGACTCAATGGACATGAGCTTGAGCAAACTCTGGTAGATGGTGAAGGACAGGGAAGCCTGGTGTGCTGTAGTCCATGGGGTCCCAAAGAGTCAGACACAACAGACAACTGAACAGTAACAGCCAAGTCATCTATCTATCCATCTAGCTAGCTATACATGCCATTCATCTCTCTGTTTACTTATATCTATGTTTTATCTATCAATCAATCTATCTATTGATCGATTGATCCATAGGAGAAGGAGATGTATTATAAGGAATTGACTCATGTGACTAGGGAGCCTAACAAATCCCAAGATCTGCAGTTGGCAAGCTGGAGACCCAGGAGGGCTGGCAGTGCAGTTCCAATCTGAGACTGAAGTTTTAATTTGAAAGCTGAAGCCTCGAGACCCAAGAAGGGTTGAATTTTCAGTTCAATCATGAATCCAAGAAAAGAACCGATGTCCCAGTTCACAGATAGCCAAGCAGGAGAGGTTCCCTCTTATTCAGGCAAGGGTCAGCATTTTCATTCTATTCAAGCCTTCAGTTGATTTCTCAGGATCCACCTACATTGGGAAGGGCAATATACTTTCCTCAGTCTACCAATTCAAATGTTAATCTCATCCAGAAACACCATCACAGACACACCCAAGAATAATGTTTGATCAAACGTCTGGATACTTATTGACTCAGTCAAGCTGACCCACATAGTTAACCAGTGTTCATGGTAATGAGGACAGTAATAATTCCCCTCATGGACATTGTACAATGCAACCTGCGAGACATTTTTACCTTTTTAAAATCACATTTTATCATCAAAACCATGCATTGAGGGACTTCCCTGGTGGTCCAGTGGTTAACTCTTAACCTTTGAATCCAGGGGTGCAGGTTCAATCCCTGGTCGGGGAGCTAAGATCTCACATGTCTCATGGCCAAAAACCACCAAAACATAAACAACAGAAGCAATATTGTAACAAATTCAATAAAGACTTTAAAAATGGTCCACATTTTAAAAATCTTAAAAAAAAAAAAAAAAAAAGAGCCATGCACTAAGATAGGACTTCCTATTCTCTTTTCTTGTACAAGGAAACTTAAGCTCAGAAAAGTCAAGTATTTATTTATTCATTTGCCTTCTATGTGCTAGATACTGTGCCGGGCACTGGAGATTCAAAAGTAAAGATCAATTCACCATTACTCTACAACCAGGGACACAAGAGTTCAGGAGAAATTGGCTCTGTGTAGAGCTGGAGCTGGGTGAGCATGAGCTGTGTCCAGAAGAACAATTAGTGCAGAACAATGAAGAGCTAACTGCAAACAAAGGTGATGAAAAGCTTGAGAGGGTACAGTTAAATCACCTCTGTGTTTGCAGTAGTTACAGAAGGAAGACTGAGGAGGCAGTGGGAGTCCTGGCATTCGGGGGCAGTTTCAGAAAGTTTCAAGATGTGGTATGCTGAGGTTCTGCATGGGAGGACAGCTGGAAAAGGGCTGGAGTGCTCTCCAAGCTGTCCTTTATCCCTGAGATCTCAGAGTCTGCAGCCCAGTCATGTTTTCTCTCTTGCTCACTTTTTGCTTTCAGTGAATAAGTCTTGTTTATTCTATCTCCTAAATACCACTCCAATCTGTTTCTCTCTCTTCATCCCCAGGGCCACTTCTTTAATTTAGTTTCTCCTTACCTTGACTCATGAAATAACATTCTGCTTGCTTTTTTACTTCCTCCAAGGTTTTCCCCACCCAGTCACTACCAATCACTCTAAAATGTGACTAGAAGTGCAGGCTTAGTGTGACAGGGCTGGATTTAAAGTTTGCATATTTTACTATCTACATTAGAGCTTCTTGGTAGGGTCGGTATGACTTCCTAGGTAGCATCCAGGCCCTCCTGGGTCACTAACTGTAATACCATATGATATTGTTATTAATCTCATTTAATTCCTTTCATCTCTAACAGTGAAATTACATGAAATTAGCACAGAGTCTGTCACTTTATTCTGGGCTCACTAAATGATTGCTATTTTAATTACAGATTTTTTTATTTGCTTGCTTATTACTTAATGGCTCCCAGTCACCTACAGTTTGAAACCCTATAGAGACCTACAGCCTTCTGTGCTCAGGCTTCAAACCTATTTTCCATCATTATCTTCCACTTTTAACCCTACACTCCCTACACTCTAGCCATGCTGAAGAACCTAATATTTACTTGGTCTATCGTGGTTGAGGCCTCCAATGTCTTTGCACATGTCTGGCCTCATACTAACCTCTCAGTTCTTTTTTGTTGATTTGTTCAGGGAGATGTCTGGAAGTCTTGTACTGAGTCTTAAAGACACAATTCAACTTTTACCTCCCTGAAAGGTTTTCCTGATTGCTCGAAGCAGAATTAACTACTCTACTTCCAGTCACCACTCCACAGTGTGCACACTGTTCAGATGTAAGATTGTTTTCCCCAATGTTTTCCATATTTGATTTTATGTGTGTCTACTGGATTACATGGTGAACTCTGCTAATTAAGCAGCATTGATCACAAGGGAATGTTTTATATCAGATGAAGAAAAATTATCAATATTAGTTAATGGAAGTAGAATAAGATACAGGGATAAAATGCAAAAAAGAGTATATAGGCAAATGGAACCTCAGAAAATAAATAAACTGCTATATGTTTACACCCTTGTGATCATAAAAATGAGATCTGCTGTATGTGCATAAAAAATTTGTCTGACTAGAGCTGAAGGTGCAGGTATAATAAAGTTGTATCCTGGTGATAAAGCCACCCTGTGGTGATGATCTTGAAATAAGGAACCAATCCATATGCTAATGAAATAAATCATAACTACAGACAAGCAACCAAAGTTCTACACAGCTCCATTTTGGAGGCAGGCCGAGAGAAGTATTTGGCAAATTTTTGAAGTATTTGGCAAGTATTTGAACAAATATGAAAATTTGCTCAGCAAAGAAGGAACTTGGGAGGAGACGAATTTGAACCTTGTGTAAAGGGAGTTATAGGCTTCCCATGTGCTCAGTGGTAAAGGATCTGCCTGCCAATGCAGGAGACTCTAAAGACAGGGGTTTGATCCTTGGGTCAGGAAGATCCCCTGGAAAAGGAAATGGCAACCCACTCCAGTATTCTTGCCTGGAAAATTCCAAGGACAAAGGAGTCTGGCATGCTACTGTCCATGAGGTCACAAGAGTTGGACATGACAGTCACTGAGCGTGCACACGCACACACACACGCAGGGGATTTATAAGGGGCCAACCTTTTCAGACTCTTCTTCGGTAAGCCACTGAGTATATTTGTGGTTAATACAAATAATGAAATAAATGGGAATCCTCATGCCACAACCCAGAATCACTACTGTGTGGAGGGACATTGGTCTGGCCAAGCTCCTGCTTCTCCTGGTCCATTAAGCTGCTTGGAGCTGGAGCGTTTGGCAGTAGCCTGTGTCTTATTTTCTCTCTCATCCTCCTCCTTTTAGGCAGGAGTATCTGGACCGCTCAGAAGAGATAGAGAAAAATCCAAAAGATGAGTAAAATTTTAATCTTGGCATCTTTCTAATTTAGCTCAAGGACTCGTTCTTAGTAAAAACAAAATTTATGACAAAATGGATGATAATACATATTATCAGGAAAGCTAAAAAACCCTAAATGTGTTGAATCCTACATAAAGAAGTATCTACCATTAACAGTACTCTACTAATTATCAGGGACACTCTGAGAGGCTTTATATTTGTTGACCTTTTAATCCTCATTTAAGACTCAAAGTAATTATCTTTGTAGGATAGGCATTATTATTTCTGTTTTGTGGATGAGAAAACTAAAAGTGTATGGAACTGATTCAAAGCTACAGACGCAGCAAGTGGCACAGTTAGCATTCAAATTAAATTGGCATGCTCCAAGCCCTTGTTATATCAATAGCCACAGGATCATGTTATCATGATAAGAAAATCAGGGAAAGGATGATGTGAACTTGCGGGTGAGGTTTAAGTTGATGACAAAGAGAAATCTCTACAGCTCCTATTCTGTTTTGTTTCTGCCTTATCTATCACATGGTTTACTATAAACCACCTACTAAGACCCTGATGCTGGAAAAGATGAGAGCAGGAGAAGGGGACAACACTGGATGAGATGTTGGAGGGCATCATCGACTCAATGGCTATGAGTCTGAGCAAGTGCCGGGAGATAGTGAAGGACAGGGAAGCCTGGCATGCTGCAATCCATGAAGTCGCAAAGAGTCAGACATATCTTATTGACTGAACAACAACCTGCTAAGAAGAAAAATGAATCCCCAAAATGTGTGAACTCTAACTAGATTTTTATCTATTAAAATCTAAATAGATTTCTCCTTCCCATGAATATGTGCAAAGACCACTAGTGTAGAGAAAACTGGCCAATGTGTTTTGGAGCTGCAGTGTGCTTAATGGTTAAGAGAACAGGTTTTGGGATGCAGAAGACCAGAATTCAAACAATATTTCTGCTATTTCCTAACCCTGTGAACTTGGATGGGTTCTTTCATTTCTCTGAGGCCCATTGTCCTGAGTGGGTAAGTGTTTATAATTGCATCTACCTTGTAAGATTAGTGCACAGATTCTAGTTTGGAAAATACATATGACATAGAAATATGTACTATGCTGCTGCTGCTGCTGCTAAGTCACTTCATAACTCTGTGTGACCCCATAGATGGCAACCCACCAGGCTTCCCCGTCCCTGGGATTCTCCAGGCAAGAATACTGGAGTGGGTTGCCATTTCCTTCTCCAATGCAAGAAAGTGAAAAGTGAAAGTGAAGTCACTCAGTCGTGTCCGACTGGCAGCGACCCCATGGACTGCAGCCTACCAGGCTCCTCTGTCCATGGGATTTGCCAGGCAAGAGTACTGGAGTGGGGTGCCATTGCCTTGTACTATGGACAAAGGTAAATATTCAAAGTGAGCTATTATTATTTTGTTGTATTCCAGACACTTACTTATACCCATGCAAGCAAGAGAAATTTGCATGTGTGCTGTGCTAAGTCTCTTTAGTCATATCTGACTCTTTGCTCCCCCATGGACTGTAGCCCTCCAGGATCCTCTGTCCATGGGGTTCTCCAGGCAAAAATACTGGAGTGGGTTTCCATGCTCCACTCCAGGGGAAAGAAAGTCTTAGGAAGTATTAATTATATTAATTTTTAAATTGAGATTCAAAATTGCACTCATAAAACCATTGAAACTATGCAAACATTGAGAATGAAAATAGAAAAAGACTGCAGAGAAATGTATCAAAAGTATTCAAGAGGTTGCCTTTAGAAGCATGGGCGGTATTTCCTTTTATTAAACTTCCATATTTTTAAACTTCTGTGATCAGAATATGCTGCATTTTATTAAAGGGAAATTTTAATTCTATATAATTTTAAATATTATATGCTAATGTTACCTTAATCATCAAAGGAAATGTGCAGAAAAGTTTTGAAATGTTTTCACCAGAAAAATGTCAGTTTGACTAAGTGCAAGCAGTCAAGGCTAGTCTTTCCAGCAGTCATGTACTGATGTGACAGTTGGACCATAAAGAAGGCTGAGCACCAAAGAATTGACGTTTTTAAACTGTGATGATGAAGAAGACTCTTGAGAGTTCCTTGGAAAGCAAGGAGATCAACCAATCAATCCTAAAGGAAATCAACCCTGAATACTCTTTGGAAGGACTGATGCTGAAACTGAAGGCAATCTAATGCAAAAAGCTGACTCATTGGAAAAAGACCTGAAAGATCTTTGGGAAAGATTGAAGGCAGAAGGAGAAGAGGGTGACAGAGGATGAGATGGTTGGATGGCATCACTGATTCAATGGACATGAACTTGGGCAAATTCCAGGAGACAGTGAGGGACAAGGAAAACTGGAGCATTGTGGTCCATGGAATCCTGAAGAGTCAGACATGACTTGGTGACTGAACAACAACAAGCAGATTTGCCTGGCAAATATTCACTGCAAACTGGAGGCTCCTGAAAGCATCTCTAAGTGAGGTGGGGAGGGAGATGTTGGAACTGAGTCCATAGGACAGCCTTCCCAAGAGTTCTAGAAGGCTGGAAAATGCAAATTCATCTCTGTGTTCAATCACCTGCAACTGAACTAAGAAATCCCTGGGCTCTGATGGAGGCAGGATGCATGCCACCTCCTTGTTCTGACACAATTGAGTCTAGAAGCAGCAGAGCTGCCTGAGTAGGGACAGCCCTGCTTTATCAGCACTGATGGCTTAAGCAGCCATTAATCAGGCTGAGATTAGCTTCAGTACAGGGCTTCCCTGGTGGCTCAGCCAGTAAAGAATCTGTCTGCAATACGAAAGACCCAAGTTCAATCCCTGGGTCCAGATGATCCCTTGGAGAAGAGAATGGCTACCCACTCCAATATTCTTGCCTGGAGAATCCCATGAGCAGAGTTGCCTGGTGGACAGAGTCAGACTTGACTGAACAACCAACACTTTCACTTCTTACTTTAGCTTAAATACAGTAGTTTGTTAATTGTGAGTTTGACACAAAACTCCCTGTGTTACAGCAGGCAGACTGGAAATGGAGCCAGAGATGTGGGGAGATATCCAGGCACAATGCAAGTGCATAATGTGGAAATTAATGTACAGCAAGGATGTGGAGGATGAAGGTGCCCTGGTGCAGCTTGACTTGAATCCTGGAAGGCTCTTTGAAAGGCTCTGAGTTGGTTGTACAAAACTTACTGGAGGTGGTGATGAATTCACCACCAAGAATTTTGAATGCTGAGTAGGAAAGAGCCAAATGGGTGATTTAGAAGACTTTTGAGATCAGTGTCTGTCAGACATCTGGATCCCCCCCCCAACCAAAAAAGGGGGGCATTTGGGAAATAGCTGGTAGATCAGAAGACCAGGTGTGGATAGAGAATGGAAGATGTTGGGATTGCTGAGAAAGATATAAGAAGTGTAAAAAGAAAAGAAAAAAGCAAGGTATGCAAAGATGGAAGATTAAGAAAGGTGAGAGAGGGACTTCCTTGGTGATCCAATAGTGAAGACTTTGCCTTCCAATGCAGGGGGTGTGAGTTTGATCCCTGATTTGGAGTTAAGATCCCACATGCCTTGTGGCCCCAAAGCCAAACCATAAAACAGAAGTGATATTGTAACAAATGCAATAAAGACTTTTAAAAAGTGGTCCACATCGAAAAAAAAATCTTTAAAAATAAGGGTGAAAAAATAACTCAGTAAGTCCCTCAGGGACAGTCAGAGGAAAAAGAGATCTCTGCTAGAAAGGAAGTGAAGAGGAGGACAGGAGTCCATCCAGTAGTTAAAAATATTCAGTCATATATCCCTCCATTCATTATTTTGTTCATTTTTTCACAAAAAGAAATTAAGGGTTGACTTTTTGCCTAGCACTGTCCTATCACAGTTCAACCGAGAATGGGAAGACAGACTCAAAATGGATTATTATAATACACTGTGATCAGAGCTGTAATAAAAATTTGTACAAGATGATATAGAGGCAAGGAAGAAAGAGGCCATTGGGGGAGTTAGGAAAGACTTCATAGAGGATGAGTCATTTAAATAGGGCTTGAAAGGAAGAGTTAGGGATGAATGAGGACAGAAGGAAGAATATCTCAAACAAAGAGAGAAGCAGGGCAATTTATGTTTGGAAAATGAGATGAAATCACAAGTAGATGGAGGATGGATGGAGGAACAAAGAAAGGGAAGGGTGATGGGATTGAAATGGGGAGAGTTTGGATTCTTAAATTAGGAATCAGAGAATAATTCTGTATACCAGTGGTTTCCATGCTTTTTTGGTCAGGTATTAAATTAATTCATAATTTTGAGTTATACCCCCAATATTCATTCATTCATTCAATAAATCATTAGTGAACATCTGTTATATACCACATTGCTTCCCTTAACTATAGACCAGGTTCAGTTTCCTGGATATCATGCATTGAGAATTCTTTAACATTTTGCTACATTTCCATATTTTATATAGTCAAAATATAAATGTGCTCACTTCTATAAAATATATAATTTTAAATACATAAATCATATCTATATAAATTTTTGAGAACCTCTTCTATTACAGACACAACTGTTTGTATTTTTCTCCATTTAATAGAGCTTAGAAACCATGGTCTGACTTCATTTCCTGACCAGTCAGTAACCTCTGCTTGTTTTTTAATTCCTTTCTCTTAGGTATTTTACGGGAGTTTTATTTGGTTGTTTCTGCTCATGTCCCTGATAGAATGAATTTTGTGTATATATGCTGTCGTCTTGTGACCTGAGAAACCCCAAGGACAGAGGAGCCTGGCAGGCTGCAGTCCATGGGGACACAAAATAGCAGGCACTTTGGGTCCCTTTGTGCCCCAAAGTAGATACTTTTTTTTTTAAGAAATTAAGACAATGTAATGGTTCCTGAGTCCTTATTTTAGCCAGACATTATTCTGAGTGTTTTTCATGTACCAACTCAGTTCATCTTAACAGCAACATCCGTGAGGATTACACTGTTATCACCATACTACAGGTAGGCAGGCTGAGACCAGGAAGACTGAGCTGCTGCTCAAGGTTGCCTACTGTGCTCCGGGAACTCACAGAAGGTTTTGAGTTTACTAAGTTTGGTTCTAGAGCCCACATTCTTAATCAATGTACCTCATATCATGTACCATGATGACTGGAGGTAATGAGCATCAAGAGTTTACTATGTGCCAGGGACTCTGTCAAGTCCATAAACCGCACTAGCCTGGCAAGCTCTCATAGCTGCCCCACAGTGGCACACTGGTATTATCACCCACGTCACAGATGAAGAAACTAAGGCTTCAGGACCTTAATAAGCCTGTTGCAAGCCAGAAAACGGGTGAGCAGTGGGGCTGGACTTAGAAGACAGGTAGCTTTGGCCAAAGTCCATGTACATAGCCCACTGGCTCTACCACATCTGAAACCTGGGGAGGGATTTACTTTTGACTTTGTTTCTTGCAGAATGTGCTTGGGGTCTGATTATAGGAAAAACACTGACTAACATTAGTCTCATTACCATCAGTTAAGGAGAAAAAGAGTTTGTCTCCAACAAACACTGGACATTACCAGATGCCAGCCTCCAAGCTAGTATTTTATGAAATACTATTGTACTAAATCACCCTGACAACTTTGTGAGGGAGATATTATTATCATCCAGTTTTCACATGGGGGATCACCCACGTTAGTGGGTTAGGCTGGAGACATTAAATGACTCTCCCATGGTCACAAAGTTGGTAACAGGAAGATCCCTGATTGGGACCTCAGTTTCCCTGTTTCCGAAGCATATTCCTTGGAGCTTTCGGGGTTAGTCCCTGGTTGTCCCCTCCTGTTATGCCTGAGAAGAGAACAGAGGACTATTCCTATCATACATTACTCTGCCTCTCAGCTGCCCAGGCTCCCAGAGAAGGTCCCATTAAGCCCATAATCTGGATGACAGCACCCTTCTCCTCTGCTCGTCACTTTCAGTCTCCCTAGGAAGAAGGCTTTGCTACCGGAAGGAAGATTTATGGCTTCAGCTTCATCAAGCTGGCTTCAAGATGCAGTGCTCTAGCACAGTCGCCTCTTCCCATTCATCTTCCTCAGGGTGAACAAAGATTATAAATTCACAGTGCTTCTGATTAAGTTTTAGGGACCCCGTCACATCACTGCCAAACAGAAACACACACACACACACCCTTACTCATATACTTATATCTGTTAACTTTTGTTGTTTAGTTGCTGAGTCATGTCCGCCTCTTTTGCAACCCCATAGGCTGTAGCCCATCAAAGTTCTCTGTCTATGGGATTTTTCAGGTAAGGATACTAGAGTGGGTTGCCATTTCCTTCTCCAGAGGATCTTCCTGACTCAGGGACTGAACCTGTGTCTCCTGCATTGCAGGAGGATTCTTTCCTGCTGAGTCATCAAGGAAGTCCATATCTATTATTAATAATTGTAGCTATGTAAAACACAGGATTTTCACACCACACTGTGATGGTCAAAGCTATGGATTCTGCACCTGCACTTCTTCTTGTTGTCGTTGTTGTTCAGTCTCAGTAGAGAGAGAGATACAAGTAAGGTAAAATATCTTGTTTTCAAAGACTTAGGGTCTTGGGAGGAGAGAGATAGAGACAGAATAGTAAAAAGATAGTTTCTAGTAAATGTTATGACAGAGGCAATCACAGATGTCTGTGGAAGCACAGACTTTGGAAAACAGTGGTCAGAGAAGGTTTGGCTCTTGCTTATGCAAACGTGACAAGCAATTAATCCTGAGCTTTGTAGAGCAGGTCTGAGTACAGATGAAAAGGGTTAGAGCTGAAAGGAACTGATATCTGAGACAGAATGCCTTCTGTGACATTCATACTCTTCCTACACATACTACAGTCATCTTGCATATTAATAACTATTTATACTGGCTTATTTTCAGTTTACATTAGGGAAATGGCACTAGCAGGAACATTTAAATCATGGAAGGTACTGAGTAAAACTGGTAATAGAAGCAAGGCCCGACACTGTAAAGGGCAATATTGCACAGGAACCTGGGATGTCAGGTCCATGAATCAAGGCAAATCGGAAGTGGTCAAACGGGAGATGGCAGGAGTGAACGTCGACATTTTAGGAATCAGAGAACTAAAATGGACTGGAATGGGTGAATTTAACTCAGATAACCATTATATCTACTATTGTGGGTAAGAATCTCTTAGAAAAAATGGAGTAGCCATCATAGTCAACAAAAGAGTCCGAAATGCAGTACTTGGATGCAATCTCAAAAATGACAGAATGATCTCTGTTCGTTTCCAAGGCAAACCATTCAATATCACGGTAATCCAAGTCTTTTCCCCAACCAGTAATGCTGAAGAAGCTGAAGTTGAATGGTTCTATAAAGACCTACAAGACATTTTAGAACTAACACCCAAAATAGATATCCTTTTCTTTATAGGGGACTGGAATGCAAAAGTAGTAAGTCAAGAAACATCTGGAGTAACAGGCAAATTTGGCCTTTGAGTACAGAATGAAGCAGGGTAAAGGCTAATAGAGTTTTGCAAGAGAACACACTGGTCATAGCAAACACCCTCTTCCAAAAACACAAGAGAAGACTCTATACATGGACATCACCAGATCATCAATACCAAAATCAGACTGATTATATTCTTTACAGCCAAAGATGCAGAAGCTCTATACAGTCAGCAAAAACAAGACTGGGAGCTAACTGTGGTTCAGATCATGAACTTCTTATTGCCAAATTCATACTTAAATTGAAGAAAGTAGCAAAAAGCACTGGACCATTCAGGTATAGATATAAGCGACTAGATCTGATATGATGAACTAGATCTGCTGAACTATAGACGGAGGTTCATGACATTGTACAGGATACAGGGATCAAGACCATCCCCAAGAAAAAGAAATGCAAAATGGCTGTCTGAGGAGGCCTTACAAATAGCTATGAAAAGAAGAGAACCAAAAAGCAAAGGAGAAAAGGAAAGAATTACCCATTTGAATGCAGAGTTCCAAAGAATAGCAAGGAGACATAAGAAAGCCTTCTTCAGCGATCAGTGCAAAGAAATAGAGGAAAACAATAGAATGGGAAATACTAGAGATCTCTTCAAGAAAATTAGAGATACCAAGGAAATATTTCATGCAAAGATGGGCTCAATAAAGGACAGAAATGGTATGAACCTAACAGAAGCAGAAGATATTAAGAAAAGGTGGCAAGAATACACAGAAGGACTATACAAAAAAGATCTTCACGACCCAGATAATCATGATGGTGTGATCACTCACCTAAAGCCAGACATCCTGGAATTCTAAGTCAAGTGGGCCTTAGGAAGCATCACTACGAACAAAGCTAGTGGAGGTGATGAAGTTCCAGTTAAGCTATTTCAAATCCTAAAAGATGATGCCGTGAAAGTGCTGCACTCAATATGCCAGCAAATTTGGAAAACTCAGCAGTGGCCACAGGACTAGAAAAGGTCAGTTTTCATTCCAATCCCATGAAAGGCAATGCCAAAAAATGCTCAAACTACAACACAATTGCATTCATATCACATGCTAGTAAAGTAATGCTCAAAATTCTCCAAGCCAGGCTTCAACAGCATGTGAACTGTGAACTTCCAGATGTTCAAGCTAGATTTACAAAAGGCACAGGAACCAGAGATCAAATTGCCAACATCTCTGGATCATTCAAAAAGCTAGAGAGTTCCAGAAAAACATCTATTTCTGCTTTATTGATCTGCCAAAGCCTTTGACTGTGTGGATCCCAACAAACTGTGGAAAATTCTTCAAGAGTTGGGAATTCCAGACCACCTGACCTGTTTCTTGAAAAATCTGTATACAGGTCAGGAAGCAACAGTTAGAACTGGACATGGAACAACAGACTGGTTCCAAATCAGGAAAGGAGTACATCAAGGCTGTATATTGTCACCCTGCTTATTTAGCTTATATGCAGAGTACATCATGAGAAACGCTGGGTTGGATGAAGCACAAGCTGGAATCAAGATGTCCAGGAGAAATATCAATAACCTCAGATATGCAGATGACACCACCCTTAAGGCAGGAATCAAAGAAGAACTAAAGAGCCTCTTGATGAAAGTGAAAGAAGAGAGTGAAAAAGTTGGTTTAAAACTCAACATTCAGGAAACTAAGATCATGGCTTCCAGTCCCATCACTTTATTGGGAAATAGATGGGGAAACAGTGGAAACAGTGCCAGACTTTATCTTTTTGGTCTCCAAAATCACTACAGATGGTGACTACAGCCATGAAATTAAAGACACTTACTCCTTGGAAGAAAAGTTATGACCAACCTAGATAGCATATTAAAAAGCAGAGACATTACTTTGCCAACAAAGGTCTGTCTAGTCAAGGCTATGGTTTTTCTAGTAGTCATGTATGGATATGAGAGTTGGATTATAAAGAAAGCTGAGTGTCAAAGAATTGGTGCTTTTGAACTGTGGTGTTGGAGAAGACTCTTGAGAGTCCCTTGGACTGCAAGGAGATCCAATCAGTCCATCCTAAAGGAGATAAATCCTGAGCGTTCATTGGAAGGACTGATGTTGAAGCTGAAACTCCAATACTTTGGCCACCTGATGAGAAGAGCTGACTCATTTGAAAAGACCCTGATGCTGAGAAAGATTGAATGTGGGAGGAGAAGGGGACGACAGAGGATGAGATGGTTGGATGGCATCACAGACTCAATGGACATGAGTTTGGGTAAACTCCGGGAGTTGGTGATGGATGGGGAGGCCTGGTGTGCTGCAGTCCATGCGGTTGCAGAGTCAGACACGACTGAATGACTGAGCTGAACTGAACTGAACTGAGTAAAATACACTCACAAACATACACACCTTCCCCATAAATTGACAACAAAGATACTCTATATTTGGAAAGCAGTTTTTGGTTTTTTTTTTTTAATCAGAAGGCTTTAAGGTTAACGACAAAGAGAACTGTGCGTAAATACTGTATTCTTATAGGATATGCATTGTATTTTCTTACTGTATATATATGTGAATAAATTGCAGATAATGAAAGCTAGTTATCTTTGCAGAGAAAGAAGGTAAGAATAAGGGATGGAGAAAAGCTAGAATGAGCTTAGTGCCATTGATTAAAATTGGAGATATCTGTATGAATTTATGTTTCTAGAATATATAAAGACAAATGAATGAGACGTGTATTGATACATGTGCATGATTGTATTTCACAAATCTGGCCACTTACAGAATTTAAGCAAAGCTACTGACCTCAAATTCAGTTCAGTTCAGTCATGTCAGACTCTTTGCAACCCCACAGAGTACAGAATGCCAGGCTTCCCTTTCCTTCACCGTCTCCCAGAGCTTTTTCAGACTCATGTCCATAGAGTTGCTGATGCTATCTAACCACATAATCCTCTGTCATCCCTTTGTCCTCCTGCCTTCAGTCTTTCCCAGCATCAGGGTCTTTTTAAAGGAGTCAGTTCTTCACATCAGGTGGCCAAAGTATTGGAGCTTCAGCTTCAGCTTCAGCATCAGTCCTTCCAATGAATATACAGGACTGATTTCCTTTACAAATGACTGGTTGGATCTCCTTGCAGTCCACGGGACTCTAAAGAATCATCTCCAGCACCACAGTTCAAAAGCTTCAATTCTTTGGCACTTAGCTTTCTTTATAGTCCAACTCTCACATCCACAGATGATTAGTGGAAAAAACATAGCTTTTTGTATATGGACCTTTCTTGGAGAAGTAATGTCTTTGCTTTTTAATATGCTGTCTAGTTTGGTCATAGCTTTTCTTCCAAGGAGAAAGTGTCTTCTAATTTCATGGCTGCAGTCACAATCTGCAGTGATTTTGGAGCCCAAGAAAATAAAGTCTCTCACTATTTCTATTGTTTCCTTATCTATTTGCCATGAAGGGATGGGACCAGGTGCCATGATCTTAGTTTTTTTGAATGTTGAGTGTGAATGACCTCAGACTAATCATGAGAAAATTCCAGACAAGCCTAAACTGAGAGACAATCTATAAGATAACTGATCAAAACCCATCAAAAGTATCAAAGTCATGAAAAACAAGGAGAGAATGAGGAACTGTGACCAATTCAAAGGTAATGAAATATGACTGATAACTAATACATGGAATGTGGGACTCTAGATTAGACTCTAGAACAGATAAGGGACATTCAGGGAAAGCTAGTCAGATTTGAATAGTGTTTAATGTTCATTTCTTGACCTTGATAATTGATCTATGGTTAAGTTGTTAGCATTAGTAATGTAAGCACTTAATGCTACTTTTGTAACTTTTCTGTAAATCTAAAATGATATAAAAAATTAAAAAGATGAAAAAGATACTTAATTTGGTTGATCCTTCACAGTGTCAGGTATACAGTAGAAACTTAATATATGCTAGTAGAATAGTTTTGGGTTCCCCGGGTGGCTCAAGTGGTAAAAAATCTGCCTGTCAATGCAAGAGCCACAGGAGACACAGGTTTGATCCCTGGGTTGGGAAGATCCCTTGCACAAGGAAATGGCAACCCACTCCAGTATTCTTGCCAGGATAATCTTATGGACAGAGGAGTCTGGTGGTCCATAGTCCATGGGGTTGCAAAGAATTGGACACAACTGAGAATACACATGCAATTTTTTTGCACCATATGCTTGATCTGCCAGTTTCCCCCACCTGAGGTGTTATTCTCTCAATCCCACATTTCTTGATTCGTTTTATGACAATAGGCTTCCCTAGTAGCTCAGCTGGTAAAGAATCCACCTGGAATAAGGGGTCCCCAGCTCGATTCCTGGGTGGGGAATATCTGCTGGAGAAGTGATAGGTTACCCACTCCAGTATTATTGAGCTTCACTGGTGGCTCAGCTGGTAAAGAATCCACCTGTAATGTGGGAGACCTGGGTTCAATCCCTGGGTTGGGAAGATTCCCCTGGAGAAGGGAACGGCTACCCACTCCAGTATTCCAGCCTGGAGAATTCCATGGATTGTATAGTCCATGGGTTGCAAAGAGCTGGACACGACTGAGCAACTTTCACTTTATGACATTATATGTGGCCATGAATTATTTGATGTTGATGTGAGCTGCTGATCAGTTTCACAAACATTCTGGAGAAGAAAGAACTAGAGAAGAAACAAAGACAGGCATGGAAACTGAGAGGCACTGCAGTGCACAGCGCAAGTGCTGTTGAGGCCTTGGAGAGCAGAAGCCCGGCTCCAGCATCTTATAGTCATCTGTACTGCTCTGCACTCCCACATAGGGGGCAGCAGACAACTGAGAATGATGCTTAGGAGGCGCTGCAGTTGGCCAGCTGAGAAGCTCCTGGGAGCTGTCCATGGTCCTGAGATAGATGTCCAGGACCTAACCTGGCCCAGGCATGGGATTTTCGATTTTTTTTTTAATTTTTGAAAAAATTAACTAATTTATTTTAAATGGAGGAGAATTACTTTACAATATTGTAGTGGTTTTTGCCATACATCAACATGAATAAGCCATGGGCGCACATATGTTCCCCATCCAGAAGCCCCCTCCCACCTCTCTCCCCATCCCATCCCCCAGGGTCATCCCAGTGCAACAGCCCTGAGCACCCTGTCTCATGCATCAAACCTGGACCGGCGGGGATCTTAGATTTTGCATGTGGCAACTATAATTAAATATGAGCTTTAGAGTACCAAGCACTGTGGGAATTATGGGGTGTGTGTGTGTGTTTGTGTGTGTGTGTGTGTGTGTGTGTGTGTATTTCCCTGTTTGTAAAGCTAGGCTCCAAAGAACTTCATCACTGTGGAAGGTGGAGCTGGCTCATTCCAGAAGCTTGGACCTGGAGGGAATTGAGCCCCCTGTAGTCAATGCTTTCTCTATAACATGCTTCATAAAGTGCAATTCCAAGTATTACACCTAGAACATAATTTCCCTGGACTTGTAAAAATGCAATTTCCAAGACTTGCTTATTAAGTCAGAATCAAAGGCAAAGTTAGAGTTAGAGTTTAAGGCAGAGTTCCAAAGAATAGCAAGAAGAAATAAGAAAGCCTTCCTCAGTGATCAATGCAAAGAAATAGAGGAAAACAATAGAAGGAGAAAGACTAGAGATCTCTTCAAGAAAATTAGAGATACCAAGGGAAGATTTCATGCAAAGATGGGCATAACAAAGGACAGAAATGGTGTGGATCTAACAGAAGCATATATTAAGAAGAGATGGGAAAATATACAGAAGAACTCTACAAAAATGATCTTCATTACCCAGATAAACATGATGGTGTGATCACTCACCTAGAGCCAGACATCCGGGAATGTAAACTCAAGTGGGCCTTAGGAAGCATCACTATGAGCAAAGCTAGTGGAGGTGATGAAATTCCAGTTGAGCTATTTTAAATCCTAAAAGATGATGCTGTGATACTGCTGCACTCAATAAGCCAGCAAATTTGGAAAACTCAGCAGGACTAGAAAAGGGCAGTTTTCATTCCAATCCCAAAGAAAGGCAATGCCAAAGAATGCTCAAACTATCACACAATTGCACTCATCTCATATGCTGGTAAAGTAATGTTCAAAATTCTCCAAGCCAGGCATCAGCAGTAGGTGAACCATGAACTTCCAGATGTTCAAGCTGGTTTTAGAAAAGGCAGAGGAACCAGAGATCAAATTGCCAACATCCACTGGATCATCGAAAAAGCAAGAGAGTTCCAGAAAAACATCTATTTCTGCTTTATTGACTATGTCAAAGCCTTTGGCTGTGTGGATCATAATAAACTGTGGAAAATTCTGAAAGAGATGGGAATACCAGACCACCTGACCTGCCTCTTGAGAAACCTATATACATGTCAGGAAGCAACAGTTAGAACTGGACATGGAACAACAGACTGGTTCCAAATAGGAAAAGGAGTACATCAAGGCTATATATTGTCACCCTGCTTATTTAACTTATATGGAGAGTACATCATGAGAAATACGGGGCTGGAAGAAGTACAAGCTAGAATCAAGTTTGCCGGGAGAAATATCAATAACCTCAGATATGCAGATGACACCACCCTTACGGCAGAAAGTGAAAAGGAACTAAAAAGCCTCTTGATGAAAGTGAAAGTGGAGAGTGAAAAAGTTGGCTTAAAGCTCAATATTCAGAAAACTGAGATCATGGCATCTAGTCCCATCACTTCATGGCAAATAGATGGGGAAACAGTGGAAACAGTGCCAGACTATTTTGGGGGGCTCCAAAATCACTGTCAATAGTGACTGCAGCCATGAAATTAAAAGATGCTTGCTCCTTGGAAGAAAAGCTATGACCAACCTAGACAGCATATTAAAAAGCAGGGACATTACTTTGCCAACAAACGTCCATCTAGTCAAAGCTGTGGTTTTTCCAGTAGTCATGCATGGATGTGAGAGTTGGACTATGAAGAAAGCTGAGTGCCAAAGAATTGATGCTTTTGAACTGTGGTGTTGGAGAAGACTCTTGAGAGTCCCTTGGGTTGCAAGGAGATCAAATCAGTCAATTGTAAAGGAAATCAGTCCTGTATATTCATTGGAGGGACTGATGCTGAAGCTGAAACTCCAATACTTTGGTCACCTGATGCAAAGAGCTGATTCACTTGAAAAGACCCTGATGCTGTGAAAGATTGAAGGCAGGAGGAGAAGGGGACGACAGATGATGAGATTGTTGGATGGCATCACCGACTCGATGGATATGAGTTTGAGTAAACTCCTGGTGTTGATGATGGACAGGGAGGCCTGGCATGCGGTAGTCCATGGGGTTGCAAAGAGTCGGACACGACTGAGTGACTGAACTGAACTGAAGGCAAAGATTGAACGGAAGAGAGAAGGGAGGTCTGGATAAAACTATTCATTTAAACAATGCTTCCCTGGTGATTCATATTCACTCTGAGGTATAAAAATATTTTTATATTCAATGAAAAGTGGCATAGATAGAAATATTTGGGGAGTGGAAGTTGTCACTGGAACTACTATTCATATTCATATCTCTTTCTTTAAAGTTTCCCCCTTTTCCAATATGCATCAAAATTTGCATAATATTTCACTACATGAATATACATTGGTTTGTTTAAGAACATGAATATAATTCATAAATAAATATACACGTATTTATTCATGTTTATTATTTCACTCTTCAATTATTTATTGAGCACACACTATGCTTCAGGCACTATTCTAGGCTCTTCAGATACAGTGTAGAATAAGGCAGAGTCTTTGTCCTTATGGAGTTTATGTTTTCCTCATGGAAAGTGAAGGAGAGACAGAGAAACTTCAAGTTGTGAATTTTCAAAGGTGCGCACATATGTTAGCATGTCCGACCACATAATTTAGTTCATGTGTCTGGCGTACATTGTCATGTGCATGCATCCTCGCAAGCGGTTGTGTTGCTGTGTATCTTACTGTACAGTACTGAATAGAGTACAATAGCATGGTATCTTTATGTCAAACCTGAAATGTCCAGAAGTATGTGTAAAAGCAGTGGTTTATGTTAGTTGGGTAACCAGGCTAACTTTGTTGGACTTACAAATGCACTCTCAGAATGGAACTCATTCATATGCAGGGGAGTTACTGTATTAGTGATGCATGCTCAAATTTTTTTTTAATTTATGAAGTAATTGATTTTGCAAAATTTAGAAACTGTTTATTTAGGCTTTCTAAGTATCACAATCAAGTTCATTCCACTCTATACAAACCCAGCATAAGTCTTGGCAATCACACTGGACACACTTATGTCCTTGCAGATGGTGCGGTCCCCTAGAACCTTACTAGTCTTAAGAGTGATGACCCAGCTCAACATTCTGGCCCCTGATTCCATGTCGCTATTAGTTCTCAGAAACTCTTCTGTGGCTCCATTTTCCTTTTTTAGAAAACCAGACAGTGTGGAGTCCCTGCTGTTCTGCTGCTGTGGCAATAAACGAGTATGTGTTTTTCCACACTCATTCCTTCTGTGAAAGAGCTAAAAAAATGCCAAGTAATTTTCTCCTCCAACATATATACATTTTTATTCATCAAAAATGTTGTTTTGTGCTCATCTGGTGCCCTCTTCCCAAGAAGAAGAATTTATTATTAGATCGGCAACTCCCTCAAACACTGAATAAAAGAATAAAGGAGAACTGTTTGTGCTGCACTGTCTTATTGGAGGCCTCTTGGCATAATGTATGAACTCCAGCGTGTCGCCATATTTTACAGTAGCACTGATGTTTTCACCAGGTGCTTTTAAGTCAGGCAAGCAGAACTCATATTTCAACCCAAACTCAATTTGCATAGCACCGATGATAACATCACATCTTTCAAAGCTGCTTCAACTCTTGGGATCCGTTGCACTCAGTGCAAACTCTCCTGTTCCCTATACAGAAGCATGTTCTGTAATTAATGTAAACAAGTCCTAAAGCCCATTGGAATTATGTGTATTGTAGGCTCAGCAAGTACAGTGATGTCTCATCCAAGTTCTGCCAAAGCAGATTGGTCATGTTTGTCACCTCTTCACCCCTGGGGCAGCAAAGACATTCCCAAGTCAGGGAAGTACATACGGTCCAACCATTTGGTTTGGAAATAGCATATCCCATTACTAAGAAATTATGTTAAGATGGTAAAGCTGTATATCCAGCATAAGAAGCGGAGAAGAGAGATTATTTATGTACTAAGAGACAGATCTCTAGACAGAGATCATCATGGTCATGCTTAAAATCTTGCATGCTAGGCTTCAGCATTAAGTGAACTGAGAACTTCCAGATTAGAAAAGGCAGAGCAACCAGAGATGAAATTGCCAACATTCACTGGATCATAGAGAAAACAATGGAATTCCAGTAAAACATCTACCTCTGTTTCACTGACTACACTAAAGCCTTTGACTGTATGGATCTTAACACACTTTGGAAAGCTCTTAAAAAGATGGGAATATCAGAACACCCTACCTGTCTCCTGAGAAACCTGTATGCTGGTCAAGAAGCAACAGTTAAAACACTGTATGGAACAATCGATTCCTTCGAGATAGAGAAAGGAGTGTGACAGGGCTGTCTGCTGTCATCCTGTTTGTTTAACCTATACATGGAGCACATCATGAGAAACGCCAGGTTGGATGAGTTACACGCTGGAATCAAGACAGGCAGGAGAAACATCACGACCTCAGATATGTAGATGATACCACTCTAATGGCAGAAAGCGAAGAGGAACTAAAGAGCCTCTTGATGAAGATAAAGGAGGAGAGTAAAAGAGCCAGCTTAAAAGTAAATATTAAGAAAACTAAGATCATGGCATCTGGCCCTATTACTTCACAGCAAATAGAAGGGGAAGTGGTGGAAGTAATGACAAATATCCTTCTCTTGGGCTCTAAAGTCACTGTAGATGGTAACTGCAGCCTTGAAATCAAAAGACGATTGCTTCTTGGCAGGAAAGCTATGACAAACATAGACAGTTTGTTGAAAAGCAAAGACATTACTCTGCTGACAGAAGTCCATACAGTCAAGGCTATGGTCTCCTCATTGGTCATGTAAATTTGTGAGAGCTGGACCATAAAGAAGGCAGAGTGCCAAAGAATTGATGCCTTTGAACTGTGGTGCTGGAGAAGACTCCTGAAGTCCCTTGGACACAAGGAGATAAAACAAGTTAATCTTAAGGGAAATCAACCCTAAATACTTGCTGGAAGGACTGATGCTGAAGCTGAATCTCCAGCATTTTGGTCATCTGATGCAAGCAGCTGATTCATTGGGAAAAAATCCCAGATGCTGGAAAAAATTGAGGGCAGAAAGAGAAGAGGGCATCAGAGGATGAGATGGCTGGATGGCATCATTGATGCAATGGACATGAACTTGGGCAAACTCCAGGAGATGGTGAGGGACAGGGAGGCCTGGCATGCTGCAGTCCATGGGGATGCAAAGAGTCAGACGTGACTGGGTGACTGAACAACAGCAAGCGACAGATCACTAGACAGAGATCATCCTTTCATTCACGAAGCCATTATTTATCGAGCATCTACTCTATGCCAGGTGCTAGGCTTAAAGCAATAAGCAACAAAAACTCAGATTCATATCTCATCAAGCTCATAGACTGCAGGAAGCATGGACAAATCATCAAGTGTAGGAGAAAATGTGATTAATTGCTTCAGTGGGAAAAAAAAACATGGTACTATTGGAGAAATAACTGAAGGCATCACACCTCATTCATGGATCTTATAAAAGGAAGATAATATTTATACTGAGACTTAAAGATGAGTAACAGGATTAGGATTCTAACAGGTACCTTGACACCACTTCTTTATTTCAACTATTTTCTTTCCAGGTGTACTATCTGAAAGTGGACATAAGTTTGAGCAAACTCTGGAAGATAGTGAAGGACAGGGAAGCCTGCCATGCTGCTGTCCATGAGGTTATAAAGAGTCAGGCATGACTGAGTGACTAAGACTGAACATAAGCACTTTTTATTTTCTATGCCACACACAACATTTTACCTACATTTATTCTCTACAATTTTGAGCTTTTACAAATGTGGGAAATTAGTTGCTATTCCCCCAGGTCAACAAACAACTAATGCTTTTAGACTCGTTATGTTTTACAGAGTGTTTTACAATTATTATATTATTAATTGACCACTTCCAATAATCGTGTGAGATGGGTACTAGTTCCCCATTTTGCAGAAGAGAACTGGGGAGTTTAGTGACATGAATTATTTTACTTGAATATGCCCAGTAAGCAGCAAAGCTACAGTTTGAACCCAAGTCAGTCTGACATTTCTTTTACAATAAATACTAGCTTGAGTAGCACATTAAACATGGGATGGAGCCAAGAGATTTCTTGTGTGAGTTAATTTCATTACATTGATGGGGAAACTTAGCCTTGAGGGAAGAGGAAAACTATGTCTAAGGCTAGAATGTCTGTGACTACTTTTTCTCCCCTTCCATGAATTTCTAGACTGATTTAGATTTTCACTAGCATTTTCTGTGGAATAAAAAAAGTGGAAAAAAAAAAGAGATATTGTTCTTATGAAATAAAAGAGAGATTAGTAGCCTTCCATTTGCTTCTTATCTCCTACTTTTTTGCTAAAGGGTATTTGAAGAGAGAGTTCATTTGTTCAAGACAAAGAAGGGAGCATTTTCATACTTTTCCAGCTGGCTAAGAACACCTGGTTTCCAATTTGGGAGATGTGAGTAATTGTTTATCTAGAGATTACCAACCTATGCTCCTAACTAATCCCCAGCTCCAGGGGACCAGAGAATTTGATGTTACATTTATTTATAGATGGGACTGCGTGCAGGAAGGGAGCACATGTTTCTGCTGACAGACACAGGCAGATTTTCCATCGGCTTCTGTGTGTAGGGGATTCAGGGAGAAAGGATGAGTCCCTTTCTGACCATGAATCTGCAGGAAAATCAGGCACACTGGGATTAGTTTACTGATGGTTCTAGTTAGTAATAGGTGTATGCACACACTTATGAATATGCCTGTACCACACATGTGCATGCCCTTGTATTGGAGGGACCTTGAAAATGCATCTGCATTGAATATTTATGTTGTGCAGGAGACAGAGGCTTTGGTGTGTGTAGAAAGGTGTGTATGATGCCTAGAATGACAGTGTCCTGTATGGAGACTTTGTGTGTTTGCTCATTTTGTGGAATGTAAGTTGTCAGGATGTATTTGCTAATTTAACATGTACAGTGAACATGAGTAGTATATTCCCTGGTGGCTCAGAGGATAAAGAATCTTCCTGCAATGTGGCAGACCTGGCTTCAATCCCTGGGATGGAAAGATCCCCTGGAGGAGGGCATGGCAGCCCACTCCAGCACTCTCGCCTGGAGAATCCCCATGGACAGAGGAGCCTGGCAGGCTACAGTCACAAAGAGTTGGACACGACTGACTGACTAAGCACAGCACATGAGCACTAGTCAATTTTAAGCAATTAGTTCTTCAAAAAGTGAGGAAAAGAGGAAAATTCCACTCTCTTGACCTCTCTTCATCTGTGGAACTTGGGTCTAGAGGGACATCAGCCTCTGGGTCAGATGGATCTGTGAAATGAACTTGAGTGTGTTCTGAAAAAGGATTTGTGCAGTATCCCCATGTCAGCATCTTGAGATAGAACTCTTTATCCAAGAGGGGAAGAGAGCCAGAAGTCAAATCAGAGCTCTTGAACTTGTTCCACTTTGCCTTGGATGACCTTGGATGGAGCTAGGGAGATGAGACAGTAGGAGGCGCATCCCCTAGAACTGCCCAGGGAGGAGGGGATTTACCAGACATTCTCTTTCTTTAGCTTCCTGGTCAAAAATCAAGAGGCCATAAATGCATAGGTTTCTTTCTGGACAGTCAACTCTGTTTCGTTGTTTAACGTGCCTCCTATAGTGCTTTGAGCATGCTAGTTCTGCTGGATGGAAACTGCTCCTGAGACATGACCAGAGAATCTTGTGGGTGCTGAAGCCCCAGTCCACTCTCACTACAGGTGGAATCCCTCCACAGCTTCCTATATAAAAGATCCCCCCAGTCTTAGGGCCAAACGACTTCTGTGATGATGCTGTATGACCCACTGTTGTACATACAGCACGAATGTTTCTAAGACGTTCCTCCTCCTCTGGAAACCACATCTGCCTTGATATAATGGCTGCCTCTCTTTGTCCTTTGGACTTATGATGAGTAAGTGACTGTCTTTCTTTTGAGGGTAGTGAGATGTAATGAAAAAAACACCAGCTTGGTCCTGAGTTCAAATCCCGCTTTGTCACTGACCAGTTACGAAATCTTAGACAAGGAATCTAGGATTCTTAAGTGCTAGTTTCCTCACATAGAAAAAAGTGGGAGTGATGCTCCATACTTCATAAAGCTTGTTGGACAGATTCAGTGAGATAAGGACTTCATTATTATTATTCATTTGTACCATATAGCATCTTAGTTCCCCAAGCAAGGATTGAACCCATGCTGTCTGCATTGGGATCATGAAGTCTTAACTGGTCCACTAGGGGAGTCCTGAGATAATGACTTTTAAGGTTTCTTTGATCATAATGAATCTCCTTTCCTTCAGCCCGTGAAGCCACACTTTCCTCAATGCCAGCTGTTTGCATTATTTACAGACACTCTGGACTTTGTTTTCCATCTTCTAGATGTGCTTCAGTTTGTTGACACTGTTTTGAATGTGTGGTGCTCAGGTCTGAACAGAGGACACAGCTGTGCACTGAGCATTCCGGGGAGACCAGATGCTCGCCTCCTTGATAAGGAACAACATAGCTCTATGAATAGCTTTCCATAGACATATCCTGCTGTTGCTATGCTGACTCACAGCACAATTTGGTCATTAAGGGAGTTCATGGTCTCTCCCAGTTCTCCCTCGTCCAGTATTTGAGCAGGTAATTTTTGAGCCCGTGGGAATTAGCACATATTTAGTCACAAGAAGTACAGCTCATTTTCCTTACCAAGGCCCTGTGCAATCTGGCCCCTGCTCACATCTCATTTCCTGCCACTCTCCTCCTCCTCCTCACTTCTTCCACTCCAGTCCCTCTGGTCTAATTCTTGGAACTCACCAAGGCCATTCCTAGCTCATGGTACAAGGCATTGCTGAGGACAGGAAAGCTCGTCCCGCTCCATAATTTTTCATGATTGCCTCCTTCTTATGACGCAGGTCCTTCCCAAATTCCAAACCACAAACCTCTAAAGAGCCCCTTTCCACCGACTACACTCCATTTCACCCTACTTTATAGCTCTTGTCACAGTTGGTAATGATCTTATTGGTTTACTGGTTTACCGTTGATCTCTGAAACTAGAATATAAGCTCAACAGAGCACCTGTAGATACCTTGTCTTCCTTGTTGATCTCTGAATTCGATCATTAAGGAAGTTCGTGCATCTAGCACAGTGCCTGGTGTATGTAGGGACCGCCCCCCCCCCCACCCCGCCCCTGCACTCCCCCCCCCACCAAGCAATGAATATCTTTTGAGTGAAAGAATGCATGGATGAGTTTATTCCTGTTGTATGTAATCTAATTGAATTTAATCCCTTTGACGGAAGCTCTTAATTAGATTTTTAAAATTATACTTGCTCATTTAGCTCTCTTGGCACTATGTCATTTGCACATTTTCTCAATGTGCTAAATCTCCCTCCAACTGATAAAACTATTGATGAGGGTGGTTCCAGGTTGAGCACAGACCAAGCCTCGAAAGACCCCTCCCCCTGGCATTTTGGACTATGCTCCAGGGCACAGGAAGGATGCTGTATGGTGAAGAGGATGACCCCATGCAAATTCAGCCCTATTAAAGGAAGTAGAAATCTGTCTTAAGACCATATCTGTCTTACATTGCATTTCATTGGAGGGGCTTCTGTGGGTTCAAAAACTGACAGTGTACATTGACAGCAGCAACAACAATAATATTAATCAAAATTGTTTTCCAACCTATTGTTGCAGAAACCAGTACTCGAGAAACCAAGCACCACACTCAGAGAGCTGGAGAACTCAGGTTTATTACACCGGTGGGCCCAGAGGAGTTAACACTCCAAGCTCTGAGCCCCAAACAAAGGACTTACAGAGTTTTTATGGACACTAGCTGCTAATAGGCTGGTTTAAACTAAGGGGTTTTGCATGCAGCAAAATAGCAGTCAGGATGGGGAGGGGGATGCCTGACCTTTACATGGACAGGCATGATTAAGCTAGTTTGCAAGGGCTGGGCAGTTGCAAAGAGCAGGACAAGGGTGAGTGAGATAAGCTCCAGTTCCTAGTATTGAAATCCCCACTTTCTGAGACTAAGTGACCTACGTGATCCATACTTTGCAAGGAGCAAGCTGAGTTACAGAGGCAGAAGGAGCAGGAGGTTATGTAAAATTTTAACTTTTTCTCTTCCCTCTAAAGTAGGAAAATAGGTTCCTACTGTAGATTCAACAGTAAAATATTGGTAAATTCACTTGCCTCAACCTACTACTCATGCCTGCCTCCAAGGATTGTTGTAAAGAGTAAATGAAAATACATATTGGAAGCCCTAGCATTGTCTCTGGCCCCTGTAGCACACTCAGCAATGTTTATGATTGTTGTTATTTTCATCTTTGTTGGTATGATTATCACTGAATGCAGGCTATGGGTCAACTACTCTGCTGTGTGTTTTTTGCTTAATTATTTGTGAAGACAGAACATCTCCTCCTCGCTCCTGCTGTTCCCTTCCATGTGTGGGAACATAAATGAGGGTAACACTCCTGGACCCTCGTCTTCCACCTCCATTTTTTGCCTCTACAGAAGTTGCATTTTTTTCCCTTGGTGAATTGGGAAGGAGGACCTGTTCAGGAGTAACTTAATTCTTTCTTTCTCTTTCTCTTCTTACTGAAAGGAGGTACCTAGTCCGGTGCATCAGTGTTCTCTGCTACTCCAAGCTGCAGTCTTCCCCAGGTTGAGCAGTCTGATGCTTCTGAACTAAGCCAAGGAAGAAGCTGCCCCCACAGTCACACACACATTGGCAGGGACACTGGTGGGAGGTGGCATTCAGAACTGTGTAAACAGGGCACAAGACAGAGGCCCCATGAGTAAGAGAGAGAGAGAGAGATGGCCCCAGGAAGAAGAGTAGAGGGGCTTGTTTCTCCTTCCTTCCAGGAAGTGTTGCTGCCAAAGTATTTGCTTCTGGGGGTGGTTTACAAATTAGGACCAAAGGGAAATAGTATTCAAAATGCATTTTTTTTTTAAAAGTACAACAGCTTTATTGAGATGCGATGCACAGACCATACAATTCACCCATTTAAAGGAAAACATTCAGTGGTTTTTAGTATATTTGCAAAGTTGTGCAACTATCACCATAATGAATTTCAAAGAAACCCTAACCCATTAGCATTCACTTCCCATTTCTCCTCAAGACCCCAGCCTTAGGCAACCACTAACATACTTTTGCTTGGTCTCTACAGATTTGCTTAATCTGGACATTCCACTTCAATGAACTGCTATCATCTATTGTGAATTCCTTCTTTCTCAGAGTGGATGGTGTTAAAGTATATTCCACCCTGGCTGAGATCCCACCTGATTTGTGGTCTGCTCTTCATTTACTTTTTATTCATTTGTTCAGCAAAAATTTATCAAGAACATATTATGTGCCAGCATTTTACATTCAGGAAATGATGAGAAGAAAGAAAAAAAAAAAAAAAGGAAAAGGAAAAAGAAAAGAAAGAAAATACCCAGTGCCCCTTGGAACTTACACTCTCTTCAGTCCAAGTCACATTCTCTTTTATCTTTCTCACTCCTTTTCGCCCTCTCACCCACCTCTGTGTCCAAACTGTTTGGTACCATCTTATTGCTTCCCCATCCCCAATGTGTGAAGCCTCCCTGCCTTGCACCTACAAGATTCACTCCATACAGAATTTGCTCCTGAGTGCATGTACAGTATCGCCAGACGCTGCAGTGTCTGCTAATGGCATAATTATTGATGTGTCTTAGTCACACACAAACTCCCTGGCTTCACTGACAAAGAGAGAGTGAATAATCTTTTAGTGCAATTTTACCTGTTCTATTTCCTGATTTTGTAGTTTAGAAAGAGATATCATTTTTTAAATGTGGAATTTTTTTTCTTATTTTTTAAAATATAAATTTATTTATTTTAATTGGAGGTTAATTACTTTACAATATTGTATTGGTTTTGTCATACATCAATATGAATCTGCCACAGGTATACACGTGTTCCCCATTCCGAACCCCCCTCCCTCCTCCCTCCCCATACCATCCCTCTCGGTCATCCCAGTGCACTAGCCCCAAGCTTCCTGTATCCTGCATCGAACCTGGACTGGCGATTCATTTCATATATGATATTATACATGTTTCAATGCCATTCTCCCAAATCATCCCACCCTCTCCCTCTCCCACAGAGTCCAAAAGACTGTTCTATACATCTGTGTCTCTTTTGCTGTCTCGCATACAGGGTTATTGTTACCATCTTTCTAAATTCCATATATATGTGTTAGTATACTGTATTGGTGTTTTTCTTTTTGGCTTACTTCACTCTGTATAATAGGTCCCAGTTTCATCCACCTCATTAGAACTGATTCAAATGTATTCTTTTTAATGGCTACGTAATACTCCATTGTGTATATGTACCACAGCTTTCTTATCCATTCATCTGCTGATAGACATTTCTCCAAAGAAGACATACAGATGGCTAACAAACACATGAAAAGATGCTCAACATTACTCATTATCAGAGAAATGCAAATCAAAACTACAATGAGGTATCATTTCATGCCAGTCAGAATGGCTGCGATCCAAAAGTCTACAAGCAATAAATGCTGGAGAGGGTGTGGAGAAAAGGGAACCCTCTTACACTGTTGGTGGGAATGCAAACTAGTACAGCCACTATAGAGAACAGTGTGGAGATTCCTTAAAAAACTGGAAATAGAACTGCCTTATGACCCAGAAATCCCACTGCTGGGCATACACACCAAGGATTTTTATTTTTATTATATTCGCTTACATGCAGATATGTTTGCTCATCCTTAGCACATGATCCCTCCAATCAAGATGTCTTTCCCAGGATTTCAGTGAAAAGCAAAGGAAAGCCTGGAGATCCAAGCCTGGGAGAGTGGGTCCAGTGGTCCTGATTCAGCCCAGGCCTCATGTTGCCAACCACGTTGAATAATTATGTGGGGGGGGGGGGGAGAGGGGGGGCAGGTTCTCTGGAATTTTTGATGCAGAGTAGCATTTATAAGTGAGTTCTTTTCCTTTAGATTCTGGTTAGAGAAGTTTCATTTATTTGGAACTATGGAATGGGAGCAGGGAGTTTTATGGCTCAGGGAAGAAATTTTATCATTCCTTCTGTATCTTGCTTTTGACTTGTGGAACTCACCTTCCTCAAGATAGCAAGAACTATGTCTCGTGTTTAAACTTTTCACATCTCTACCAGTGTATCTCATTGAATACTTAACATCTTCCATCAAAGCAGGTATCTTTATTTTGCAGATGTGGGGCCTGAGGTTCAGAGACTGACTTGCCCCAGTTTACCCAGTTTGAAAGTGGCAGAAAGGACTTTTCACAAATAATAGGCTTTCTGATGCTGAACCATGAGCTCTTTCTAGGGCTTGCTCCTCAGTTTTCCACCTATCTGCCCAATTCTTTTGGCACATCCTCATGCGTTCAGCCCAGACAGAAATTCCTGAGTAGGAAGTTTCTCTCTGCTGCAGCTTCTACAATGCCTGTTAGGAGCAAATGCTTGGCTTTCTCAGATGCTGTGCGAATTCCCACCCACTCTTTCTGCTGATGGAGTCAGAGGAGCCATTTTGCTAGCTTAACTAGATGCTATCATCATAATACACAATTGCTAATTTGCCTCTGGAGTCTCCTAACAGCCCGTTTAGTGGAACTCAGGAGCTGCCTTCCTTTTATCTTTCTAATTTTTATAAAACAAAATGCATAAGCCAAAGAAGAGAACCAAACTTAGATCTGCTTCAGAAATGCCTCTCTTCTTTGGCTTGTTCTTGTCCATGGCAATTCTGGGCCAAGACAGAGTCTCAATGTCTTCCTAGAGATAGCCAATGAAAAGACACTCTTGATGAAAAATCGAAGAGGCAGTGTTGGAACTAGGTGCCATGAAGTTAAGACTATGGCATGTTTGTCCTCCAGAGTCTACCATCAAGCTCCCCAGACAGATGAACACTCCTGAACTTGACTTTGTGGTCCTCAAATCCCACCAGGCTACACTCCCTTGTTATCCCAGGACACTGTTCATTCTTTTAGTCCTGCTATTTCCTTTATCCTCCCCTTATCAACCCTTCTCTTTCTTCTATTTCTTCTTATTTCTCACTTCTCTCCTCCAATGGCAAGTTGTTTGCAAAAGTGGCCACAATTCCTCACTCTTCCTTGCACTTTCCAGGTTTCCCATTGAGAGGTAGGATCCATTTCTCCCTCTCCTTGAATCTGGCTGTCCTGTGAGTTTCTTTGATGACTACTGCTGCTGCTGCTTAGTTGCTAAGTTGTGTCTGACTCTTTGCGACCCCATGGACTTAACCCACCAGGCTCCTGTGTCCATGGGATTTCCCAGGTAAGAATACTGGAGGGGGGTTGCCATTTCCTTTTCTAGGGGATATTCCCAACCCAGGGATCAAGCTCATATTTCCTGCTTGGCAGGAGGATTCTTTGATGAATAAAATATGGCCAAAAAAAAAAAATTGACCTTGTGCCAATTCTGAGCCTCAGACTGAAAGCATGTCTGGTATTTCTATTCATTCTCTTGGAATCATGCTGAGCCACCATGTTAACAACCCAGGCTATCCAGCTGTACAATGAGGGATACACAGGCCCATCACCTCTGCCATCATAACAAAGCCAGTCAGCACCCTAAATCAGAGCCACTCATTGACTGGCAGCTGACTATAAATTCAGGAATGTACCCAATCAATTGAGCCAATACCAATTGTCAACCTACAGAATTGTGAGCTAACCAAAGAGTGTTATTTAAGCTACTAATTTTTTTAATACAACCAAACTAATACACCTCCCTTTCACACTTTTCCAAATGCTCCTCTAGAACTATTTTTCACTGACACAAATTGGAATGGCTTTCTAGCTCCAGTGATGTCCCAGCCACCAATGATGTGTCAGCCAGGAGAACTTTTCCTCTTATTCCTTCTTTAGCCACAGGGTCCAAAGGGAGAGCCACAATTCTTACATTGACTCCACCTTCTTTCCTGCCTACAGATGAGCATATGGCCCAATATGGACAAAATTTGAGTGCTTTACTCCCAACAGCAGTGATTAGTCCAGTGGGAGGAGGGCACATGACCATGCCAGGGCCATCAGAGTCATTCCTGGAACTTCTCAACTGGAAAATGATGCAGGGTAAGAAAAATCTTTTATCCAAACTAGAAAGGGGACAGTAAAGATATGAACCTGAAGCTACCATTGCTCAAATCCCTGTCAAATGGAGAATCTGATCTAGGAGCAGGGAGCTGGAAGATAGAAGTTGAATTATGAATAGGTAACTCAGAAGGTGAGCTTAAGACTCCCTGGTGTCAACCTTCCCTGACCTTGCTCTGGACTCAGTGTGTGAATCAATCATATCCCCTATTTTCTCAAGCTAGTTTGACTTGGCCTCTGTGAGTTGTGACCAAAGAGTTCCAAGTGAAGCCTTACTCTATGGTAAACAATCTTCCTGTATAAAACCTGAGGGGGGGAAAAATATGTCTTGCCTGCTGAGTTGCTTCTGTGCTCAGCTGAGTGTACCTTAGTTTGAATGAAGCTCTTATCATCATATACATTTCTTTCCATGACCCTTTTCTTTGTATTTACTCAAAACATATTGGCTGTGCTGGGCAAGAACCATGCTATACATTAGAGATGTGCAGACAAGCCACGGGGCTCTACCATTGGCAAGGTCATCGTTGAGTAGGGCAAGAAGCCGGTCAGTTCTCTCTGACACAGTTGTTGCAAGAAAGAAAGTGGGGCATTGGAGGATATTCATGTCCTAGGTCACATTAGAATCCCTAGGACCACAGCCAAGTGTGGGTTCTTGGTTTCATGCAGGGAAGAATTCAAGAGCTAGTCATAGTAAAGTCAAAGAAAGCTTATTCAGAAATGGCAATCCACTTCAGTATTCTTGCCTAGGAAATTGAATGGACAGAGGAGCCTGAAGGGCTATAGTCTTTGGGGTCACAAAAGAATTGGACACAATTTAGTGACTAAACAACAACACACACCATAGACTGAGAGTGCACCAATTCAAAAGGCAGGAGAGGTGAGAGAGAGAGCAAGGGTATGGAGTTGTCAATTTTTATAGGGCTGGGTGATTTTATAGGCTAATGAGTGGGAGGATCATTCCAACTATTTGAGGGAAGGGGTGTTGGGTCAACATTTTGGCCCTTCATGGTTGGCCTCAGAGCTCTGATGTCACCTGTGGATGTGTCGCTTAGCTTGCTGATGTATTACAATGAGCATATACTAAGGCTCAACAACCAGTGGAGGTTGATTTGTCCACTATCTTGGACCCAGTTGTTCTAACCAGTCTATGCTGTGTCTTTGGGCCATGTCATTCCTTCATAGGTTTGTGCCCTACCCTCTTCCTATATCATAGTAAATGCTGAGAGAGATGAATATACAAAGTGCTGTGATAACACAGGAAAGGCCATGTGGTTCAGCCATAAGAGTGGGAGAGAGGGAACACTTAGGGAAGGTTCTGGCAGAATTGTGTGTGCTGGGTATGACAGTTAATAGTAACTAACAGGGTAAAGGCAGAGGGAACAAGGTGATACTCTCTCTGAACAGGGTATATTATATAGAAGTACATGAAGGGAGTTTGGAGAACTGAAGTGGGCAGAGATGACAGATCAGACGGTAAGAGGATTAAAAAAGAAATGAAATATTTGCAGGGGGCAGGGCATAAATAGACTTTTGAATTATGCTAAAAAGATTGGACCTTTCTTTTTCTTTTTCTGAAAGCAGTGGGAAGTCGTGGAAAGTTTTTAATCAAGAAATCTTTTGATCTGATTCTAGCTTTGGGGAGATAGGTTTAGCATCTGTGCAAAGAACAGATTACTGCAGCGAGAGCCTGGGGCAAGGAGATGGGTTAGGAATCCAGGAGAAAGATCTGAGCAATTCAAGGCAGTTACCTTAACTTCCCAGGTGATGCTAGAGGCAAAGAACCCACCTTCCAATGCAGGAGATGTAAGAGATTGTATTGATGTATTGATTGATGTATTGTAAGATATGTATTGATCCTTGGGTTGGGAAGATCCCCTGTAGAAGGAAATGGCAACCCACTCCAGTATGCTTGCCTGGAGAATCCCATGGACAGAGGAGCCTAGTGGGCTACAGTCCATGAAGTTGCAAAGAGTCAGACAAGACTGAAAGCAACTTAGCACACCTTAGGCTCTGGGGTTCCCAGGTGGCACTAATGGTAAAGAACCTACCAGTGCAGAAGACATAAGAGACATGGGTTCAGTCTCTGAGTCTGGAAGATCCCCTGGAGGAGGGCATGCTTGCCTGGAGAATCCCATGGACAAAGGAGCCTGGCGGGCTACAGTACGTGGGTCGCAAAGAGTTGGACATGACTGAAGTGAGTTAGCACAGCACCGCATGTTAGTCATTGGGGATGGAAAAGCAGGGCAGCTTAGAGAGATATTAAGGAGGCAGAAGCAACAGGAATTGGAGATTAATGGGATGTGGTATGGGATATGGGAGGTGAGGGCTTCCCTGGTTGCTCAGATGGTAAAAAATCTGCCTGCAATGCAGGACACCCAGGTTCGATCCCTGAGTTGGGAAGATCCTCTAGAGAAGGAAATGGCAACCCACTCCAGTATTCTTTCCTGAGAATCCCATGGACAGAGGAGCCTGGTGGCCTACAGTCCTGGGGGTTGCAAAGAGGTGGACACAACTGTGTGAATAATACTTGAGAGCTGAGGGGAGGAAACTCTCCCCCAAGTTGCTCCCAGCAAATAAACTGGAAGATAAATCAGCTCTGAACTGGAAGTATCAGAGTACAGTGCTGAGACCTCTGGTTTCAAATTTAACTAACTCCTTGATAAAAGAAGTCTTTGAAAAAGAATAGCTAGAGAGTATCAGTCCCTAATTCCTGGCTGATTTGGAAACCATGAAGTTCAACATTTGTCTCCCCAGTCCCCTCAGCCTTGCAGATTTACCTCACCCCGCCCCCCATGGTAAACAAATCAACCCATGTCTTCTCTCACATTATAGCTGACTTGATTTCTCTCCAAAGCCCTCAAACAGCTGCTTTTGTAGATATTATCATTGTTATTGTTGATTCAGCTTTTATAGTTGTTCTTGGCAAGAGGGTGGGTCTGATACAAGCTACTCCAACTTGGATAAAACCTGGAGTTCCAATGTCAATTGCAGTCAATCCAACAACATTTTAAATGTCCACTTGAGTGCCAGAAACATTTCTGTAGGGGACATAAGTGAAAATATTAAATGAGCACCTAGTGTTGCCGGGCAGTTTACTGGGTGCTTCATATAAAATGTAAGTGGTATTCTTTAGCAATTGAGTACAGTGGTTCTCAAGGGAGGCTGCCCAGGTTTAAATTCAGAATCTATTACTTAAACTTGAGCAGTGTGCTTTAACAGCCCTTTGCCTCGGGGTCCTCATTTATAAAGTGAAGGTGAAAGATACCTGTCTTCTGGGACTATCATGGGAGATACATGGCATCATGCCGTAACTATTACCATCATGGTGCTGTGCTTCACTTCTGCTAAATACCTAATAGATGACTGCTGCTAAGTCACTTCAGTCGTGTCCGACTCTGTGCAGCCCCATAGACAGCAGCCCACCAGGCTCCCCCATCCCTGGGATTCTCCAGGCAAGAACACTGGAGTGGGTTGCCATTTCCTTCTCCAATGCATGAAAGTGAAAAGTGAAAGTGAAGTTGCTCAGTCGTGTCCGACTCTTTGCGACCCCCATGGACTGCAGCCTACCAGGCTCCTTCATCCATGGGATTTTCCAGGCAAGAGTACTGGAGTGGGGTGCCATCGCCTTCTCCATAATAGATGACAGATATTTTTGCATTTACATGGCACCTGAGGAATAGTCCCTGGCCCTGTTTTACAAATTGTGAAGTCAAGACGAGAAAATGTGAATATATGTGAACATATGTGTGAGCGTGTGTGAATATGTATTTATGTGTTTGTGAATATGTATGTGTGAATATAGCAGAGAGTAAGTGATATGACCAGAAAAAGAACCACTTTAGTGCTAGACTAAACAAATCAGAGAATGGATGCAAGAGAATGATACTAATTAGGTTGTCATTGTAATGGATGAGGAGAAAGTGAGTGAGGACATGAAATAAGTTAATAGTATCAGAGGCAGGAAAGAGCAAATGAATATAAAGATGCTGTGGAGGGAGAAGCAAGTGGATTGAATGACAACTTGGCTGTGGAATTTAAGATAAAAGATTCAAAGCTGACACTAGGATTTCACATGTAGACAATGGCAAGGAGAAAAGCACTGCTAATTACCAGGTTTCTCTTTGTGGAGGAAGAATTAATAAATAGATGAGTGAATGGGAAACATGACAGATCAGTTCTGATGAAAAACTGTTTCTCATCAAAGCTCCAGCATATGGGCAACAGGTGAAGGAAACAGGCCCAGGCAATGTGGCATAGTAGGAAGTTTCCTAACATCTGTAGACATAGGAGAATATTAGTCCTTTGGGAGACACCAACTGACCAGGATAAAGGAAGGTGTCAGAAAGAAATTCATTCAACTTTACAATTTTCTCTAGTTCAACCCTAGGCACTGTTTCAGTTCAATTCAGTTCAGTCACTCAGTCATGTCCGACTCTTTGAGACCCCATGAATTGCAGCATGCCAGGCCTCCCTGTCCATCATCATTTCCCAGAGTTCACTCAGACTCATGTCCATCGAGTCAGTGATGCCATCCAGCCATCTCATCCTCTGTCGTCCCCTTCTCCTCCTGCCCCCAATCCCTCCCAGCATCAGAGTCTTTTCCAATGAGTCAACTCTTCGCATGAGGTGGCCAAAGTATTGGAGTTTCAGCTTTAGCATAATTCCTCCCAAAGAACACCCAGGGTTGATGTCTTTTAGAATGGACTGGTTGGATCTCCTTGCAGTCCAAGGGACTCTCAAGAGTCTTCTCCAACATCACAGTTCAAAAGCATCAATTCTTCGGTGCTCAGCCTTCTTCACAGTCCAACTCTCACATCCATACATGACCACTGGAAAAACCATAGCCTTGACTAGATGGACCTTTGTTGGCAAAGTAATGTCTCTGCTTTTCAATATGCTGTCTAGGTTGGTCATAACTTTCCTTCCAAGGAGTAACTGTCTTTTAATTTCATGGCTGCAGTCACCATCTGCAGTGATTTTGGAGCCCCCAAAATTAAAGTCTGACACTGTTTCCACTGTTTCCCCATCTATTCCCATGAAGTGATGGGACCAGATGTCATGATCTTCAGTTTTCTGAATGTTGAGCTTTAAGCCAACTTTTTCACTCTCCTCTTTCACTTTCATCAAGAGGCTTTTTAGTTCCTCTTCACTTTCTGCCATAAGGGTGGTGTCATCTGCATATCTGAGGTTATTGATATTTCTCCTGGCAATCTTGATTCTAGCTTGTGCTTCTTCCAGCCCAGCGTTTCTCATGATGGCACTGTTTAGCACCTTTGAAAGTGCCAGAATAGTGCCAAAGGCAAGTCACATTTTGAGAAAGAGATAGGATGGAGAAAGCTTCTGCCTAAATCCATCCATTCATCCAGTCAGCCATTCATGCATCCTCTCATTTATCCCTCACTCTTTTCCTATAATCTGTCAAATATTAAAATATTGGCAAATTAAAATGAAACATCTGACCACCAGAAATTCTCATCCTAACAGGGAGATAACTATTATATAATTTGTAATTCTGCAATATAGATTAAGCACTACAACTTTACATATAGATACTCTCTGGTAGAGGTGAAAGGAATCTGGTTGGGATGTAGACTTTGGCTTTTACACTGGGTGGCCTTAACTAGGTGACCACTCCAGTATTCTTGGGCTCTGCTTGTGGCTCAGTTTGTAAAGAATCCACATGCAATGTGGGAGACCTGGTTTCAATCCCTGAGTTGGGAAGATCCCTTGGAGAAGGGAAAGGCTACCCACTCCAGTATTCTGGCCTGGACTGTATAGTCCATGGAGTTGCAAAGAATTGGACACAGTTGAGCCCTTTCACTTGAGCAAATCACTCCCTCCATAGGCTGAAAGGTCATAGGAAAATCTCACTGAGCCTTAGTTTCACATCTGTAAATGGAGGGTTTGGAATAGCTATCCTCAGAGATCTCTTCCAATCATTTGACTGCAAGAATTCTTCTATGTGAGACCCTTCAGGCCCGCAGCATCTCTTTCTGCCAGAGCATTCAGTGAGCTGTTGGTCCTAGGATCACAAGGGGAAGACTTTTCGGGGAACAGGACTGGAAATATATCTCAGACAGTGGCTGATGTGTGAGCACAAATATACCCTGTAGTAGACCCCAAATAGAGCTCTTTGGCAGCTCAGATGACTTGAGATTTGTGATTTATTGGACTGTAAGGGCTTCTGCAGCCTCATAAAACTCCTAGCTCTCTTTTTAAGTGACACAGAATGGGGAAAGAATTGGACAAGAAGGAAATTTCACCAAAGAAGGAGGGGTGGTAACTATTGCCCCCTCTTCCTCCCCTAGACCTCAATTCACATGCCCTATCTATTTTTCTTAACATCGTGCATTGCATTGGCCTCAAATGTTTTATGAAAACAGTCAAAGTGTAAAGCCTGGTGAGGTTGCCCAGGGACAGTTTTTGCAGCTAAATTCTTATGGTGAAGTGAGCAGCTCCCTAAGGGTCTACTCCATGCAAACTGTCCTCATCATGGTATAAACATACTCTCTGGGTATGTTTACTTTTCAATGCCTGATGGGTAAATCTGAACTTGAGCCAGGATGACATTGCTCAGGGTAAGCAGGACCAGGGACAAAGAGCTCCAGCAGATGCTTTCTTGATGAAGACTACTGTCCCTCCATGGATTGTGTTACCTGAAAGCAGTGCGTGACTTTCAATAGGTCTTTAACAATCATCTGTGAGTGAATGAATGACTGAAAGAAGCAAGAAATTGGATTTGGCCCTGGGACCATTCCCCCTGGCCCTAATCTCCATTAGTAGGAGGCCTTGGGCCCTGGGATGTCTTGGCAGGACTGCTAATTGGTTAGAAAAGTGGTTCCTGAACTTGGCTAAATATCAGACTCACCTGGATAATTTAAATCAATATGAATAACAATTCCTAGGTCCTACTCCAGACCCACTGAATCTGACATCCTTCAAGTGAATCTCAGCCACCGGTGGTTTGGCAGGCATCGGCTTAGAACAGGTGGAGGAGGCCAGAGGGCTGCAACTGAGCCTATTGTGTGTCACAATGAGTTTTCACAAAGAAATCTTGAGGCTCTGGTCACACAAGGCCTCAGCAATGTGAACCTCTGTTCCCATGGGAACTGGGTCAGAAAGGTCTCTTTGAACTGAGAGGAGTAGGCAGAGAAGCTTGGGAGGAGAGAGACTCAGGCTTTGTTCAACCAGGAAGCCAGGAAAACAATGAAGCAGCAGTTTAAACCGCTAGTGAAGGAGGGAAAGGGCGAATTGACTCCAACTAGATGAAAATATTGCTTTCCTGAGGGAGGAGAATGACCCCAAATTTTGGAGAAAAGACTGAAATGAATGCACTTTGGAAAAGTCAGATGGGACACCTTGGCCTAATATGCATACAGAAAGAGGCTTGCCTTGTTGCTAAGCAAGTTTAAGCCAAATGACTTTTTAAAAAAATTTTATTGAAGTATAGTTGATTTGCAATGTTGCATTAATTTCTGCTGTACCAAATGACTTTTTAATGTAACTCACATTTTAGGATAAATAATACAAAGAAATGAGTTGCTAATTTAAATTAAATAAGAGACAGAGAGAGGGAGAAGCTAGAATTGGCTTAGCTATGTATTTTATATAATATGGCCTTAGGTTGACTGAGTTTTATGGTTGACAACATTGAGTTGACCAAAATGAATGAACATTTTGGCCAACAATAGATTCAGGGGGTTACGGATATGCTTTTGTCTCATACTTGGGCAGCAGGTAGGTAGTTGATTCTATCTCTGTGGATATATCAGAACAGGCTTTGGAGCCTGAAAGAATCTTGGCTCCAACATCGTGTACTTGTAGGCACATTTCTTAACCTTTCTGAGTCTTACTTTCCCCGTTGGTAAGTAGCAAGCATCCCAGATTTGGCCTGACAAATGTCTAGAGGCAGCTATAAAGGACTGTAGGGGAGATACCCGAGGACGCATTTTTCATAAATTTACTTGCTCAATGGGGTTTGGTAGAAAGAACGCAATGAATGCTTGAGCAGAGTGGAAAAGGATGGGGAGAAACAAACATTATTTCTCTCGCAAATTGTCCTTTCAGCCTCGATTTCTAACTTGTATCCAGATCCTAGAAAAAGAGACAATGAAGGCAGAAACTGAAGAAAAGCTTTCTACTGTTGTCATTTAAATGCTTGGGGCTGGTGCACTGGGAGGACCCAGAGGGATGGTATGGGGAGGGAGGAGGGAGGAGGGTTCAGGATGGGGAACACATGTATGCCTGTGGCGGATTCATTTCGATATATGGCAGAACGAATACAATATTGTAAAGTTTAAAAATAAAATAAAATTTAAAAAAAAATCCTTGGTATTTTGGGGCTCAGGCAGCCCTGTTTGGGGGCTGAGAGGACCAAGTGAGATGTCCAATCTAGGGAGTGGGAAAGTTTTCTCTATGGGGCCCTTTGTAAGCTCCTGGGAAAGGAGTGCCATCTTGGAACTCCAAGGGTTGCAGTGCATCATGGAAAATAGAGGCTATAACAGCACCCAGAAGAAGGACTCAGGGAAATGAGCCTCAGAAGCAGGGACAAGTGCCTTCCCACAGCAGCATAGGTGTTCACCACCCAGGCTGGGAGACATCGGAAATATCTGAAGTTGAATAGGAGCCTGGTGAGTGCCTTTTGATGCAGAGAACATCTCTGTTCATGAGATGTGTGGGATAACAGAGGGAAGCTGAGTCTTTTCAGGTTGGAAGAGGGGGAAGGTAACAGCCTACACAACCAAGATAATTACTATTGTTATAGTCCAATTTGCCTAAAAGTCTGGTGCACTATGAGAATCTTGGGAGCATATGAGCTGTAGGCTTTAACTCAAAGCATGGTTTCTCCACCTTGGCACTATTGGCATCTTAGGCTAGAGAATTCTTTACTTTAGGGGCTATCATACACAATGTAGGATATTTGAAGCATCCCTGGCCTCTGCCCACTAGATGCCAGTAGCACCCACCCCCTGCCCCTAGTTGTGACCACCAAAAATATGACCAGACACTGCCAGGTGTCCTCTGGGGGCAAAACTGCCCCATTGAGAACCACCGATTCAAAAGATTATCATGAGAATTTAGGATGTGGTGTGTTCAATGCCCAATCCAGTGTCTGAAACGTGGAGTGGACTCAGCAAGTATTGGGTTCCTTCTTCCTGTCTCTGGTCTCTTGTCTCTGGTTCCTTCTTCTGCTCTGGTTCATTGCGCGGGAAGATTCTTGTCTTCCCCACTGGGGCTCATGGATCAGAAATAGCCAGGGACAATGTAGTTCTAACGACCCTTTGATGTTATGACCTTGAGCAATCTCTCGGGTAACCTGAGCTTCCTCAACAGAAAAATGAGAGACTTGGACTTGGTGACTTAAATGCCCTTTCTGGGATGACACTTCCTGGTCCTTAAAGGATGCAGGCCAGGATTGGAAGAAGGAAGGCTGTCAAGAGTACTTTATGAGGAAAAATGCAAAGTCCTGGCTTTGTGAGATAAAGCAAAATGATGTTGGGGGTGGGGGTTGCTAATCAATGCCAAATATTTGAAGGCTGGATGTCAAAAAGAGATCATACTCTTAGGTCTCAGCACAGTGATTACTTAAGAATGGATTAAAGCCAGGAGATTAAATGAAAGTGGAAATACAGATACCTGGCTAAGTAAGGGCCAAAGGAAATCTTAACAGAAGTGAGTCAGATACCAACTGCTTGGGTGTGGTTGGCAGAATTCTATGATGACCCTAAGGTGCCCAGTCCATGGTTACACACACCTTTTCCCAGTTATTAAAATACTAGTCTAGGGATTTCCCTGGTTGCCCAGTGGTTAAGAATCTACCTTTCAAATACAGTATACTAACGCATATATATGGAATTTAGAAAGATGGTAACAATAACCCTGTATACGAGACAGCAAAAGAGACACTGATGTATAGAACAGTCTTTTGGACTCTGTGGGAGAGGGAGAGGGTGGGAAGATTTGGGAGAATGGCATTGAAACATGTAAATATCATGTATGAAATGAGTTGCCAGTCCAGGTTCGATGCACGATACTGGATGCTTGGGGCTGGTGCACTGGGACGACCCAGAGGGATGGAATGGGGAGGGAGGAGGGAGGAGGGTTCAGGATGGGGAACACATGTATACCTGTGGCGGATTCATTTTGATATTTGGCAAATCTAATACAGTTATGTAAAGTTTAAAAATAAAATAAAATTAAAAAAAAAAAAATATATGGCAAAACCAATACAATATTGTAAAGTTAAAAATTTAAAAAAAAAAAAGACTCCACCGTTCAATACAGGGGTTGCAAGTTCAATCCCTGGTCAAGGAACTAAGATCCCACATGCCAAGGGGCAACTAAGCCTGCACACCAGAACTAAAGAGCCTGTGCACAGCAACTAGAATAAACCCCTATACCGCAAGGAAGAGCCTGAGTGCTATAATGATGTGTATATATATGTATATACACACATTTTATTAACAAATTGATGTATATGCATTTTATTTTATATATATGTTTATATATTACCCACTAATCTAAGCACTTCTGGGAAGATATTTTGCAAATGTAATTAAGGTCCTAAATCAGCTGACCTTCAGATAGATAATCCTGGTGAGACTGACCTAATCACACAGCCCTTTAAATCTGGGTCTAGATGTCAGAAATGAAGGTCAGAGTTACAAAGCATGAGAGAGCTTTGACGTCAGAACCTAGATGGTGTATGCCTTCTAGGAGCAGAGAGCAACTCCTGCCTGATAGTCAACAAAGAAACAGGGCTTAAGTCCTATAACTGCAAGGAACCAGATTGCAAGCATGAATGAGCTGGGAATAAATTCCCTCTGCAGAGCCTTCACATGAGAACTTGGCTGGTACGTTGATTTCAGCCTTTGAGATTCTAAGTAGAGACCCATGTTCAGGTCCCTTACCTACAAATCTTTGGGACAGTAAATGGGTGTTGTTTCAAGTCACTAAGCTATAAAACGGATGTTCCATAATGATCTCTGGGCCATTGACTCCTCTAAAGCACCCCCACCCCTCTAGCTTCGTGGGCAGACATGCGGCTGCTTCACTCTCTGTAGAGTTGGCCAAGTCACCATGCTGTTGTCTCCATCAGACCTCTGGAACAATCTTTGTTTCTAAAAATGAATGGCCAGTGGAGAAACTGAGGTGAGGGAAAGGAAGAGGCAAGTTCCCTATGGCTTTGACTTCAAGGGAAATGACAACATGTTCTTGATGTGGATCTCAACCAAATAAATTTGTTTCTTTTTTCTTCCTATCACTGTTTACAGATATCATTTAGTTTGAGATTAGAGTAAGCTCTGTCTTTTCTTAACAGAACTACAGACTGAATGATCCTTGGGGCTGTGGCAGGAATAATAGGCACTGTATTTCTTGAAGTAAATTGGTGAACAAGACCAGATGCACTCCCTTCTGAAGCAAAATGCCAGATCAGCTGTGTGTGTTTGTGTGGGAATCAAGTGGGTGTGAATGTTGTGTAAACAGAAGGTGCAATCTACAGATACCCGAGTGCTGTGTTGTGGAGTCCCTGTGGAGTCCTGTGGCATGTTGGTGAAGCTGAAGTGTGGTTGGGGGGAATTATGTGTGGGTCTACCCATCTGTAAGAGTTTGTCATGGGTGGTAAAGTAAGGTAGTTGTGATGGGGAGAATGTGCTTGTAAAACTGTAAAATATTTGTATGTAAACAGGTCGTGATACTACATGGTAGGGAAGGAGTCATGTGTATAGTTGTCTATAGGACATGTGATGATGTGGGTGATGACTTGGGATGGCAGAGTAAAATGAACTCGTGTGTAGGGTATACACATGGGGCCATTTGCAGTAGAGTCTGAGGTGTAATGCATGTAAGTGGTAGGGGTGTGAGTTTGTGGATCCTGCTCAATTATTCTCTGTCTCTATGACATCATCTTGTTTAAATGTCTTCTTTCCACTCATAACTGTCTATCTTATTTACATAATTGCATATTTGTTTATCCACTGGAATGTAAACTCTATGAGTAGGATTCACCTGTATCTTATTTATTGATATAGCATCAATTATTTTTAGAACAGTGCATGACATATAAAAAAATAAAAGGATCTAGGAGGTGATGTGACAGTGGGGTGTATGTGCATATGAGTATATGTAAAATGGTAGTAGAGAATTTACTGTGAGAGTAGAAATGAGATTGGGTAGCTCATTATCTGTGAGTTAGTGAAGAAGTAGAGTGAGGTTGTGTAGAGGTGACAGGCTTTGTTTGTGATTGCATACTGTGTGCACATAAATATGTAATGAAAGTTTGAATGTGTACTTGAAGGATATGTGGTTGGTGTTGATGGTAGAGGGAGAAGGTGGGGTGTATTTATGTTTGAGTGAATGTCATTTGCAATCTCACTGGGGTGTGTCTTGTCAGGTGTCGACTTCCCCCAGGTTCCAGGGACCTGAAGCTGTATTGTGTCTTCCTAATGAGGAGTCCTGTCTCAACAGCTGGGTCTCAGGAGCCATAATTACCTAATAAAGTACAGATGGGGTTAAGGGAAGATAGAATTCTTTCTTCTTAAGTGGTCTCTCAAATGAGCAGCAGGTCCTCCTGGATACCTGTAGGATATACCTATAAAACATGAGGATCTCAAGTCCAGGTAGCTTCTTTAGTTTGTAGCAGACATTTATTGTGGCAGTGTGTGTGTGTGTGTGTGTGTGTGTGTGTGTGTGTGTGTGTGTGTGTGTCTGTGTGTGTGTGTTCTTTCCAAGAGTCAAGCCTTTACCTCTCAGGTTCTAGAGACACTCTCTAAGATTTAAATGAATATACTCTGAAAGTTTAAATACCCCTGTCATTTCAGTTCCCTCTTTCTTCAACTAGGGAGGCTCATTTCTTTTCTAGTTATTTCTAAAGAATTATTCTTTTGTTTGTCATCTCTAGTTTTGCTGACAAGAGCTCTAAGTGCTGGCTAATTCTCTTGCCCTGCTCTGGGATTAAAGCAGTTTGGGGCACCTTCCTCTTATCTGAATTACCTCAAAGCCATTCATCCCAATTTATCTTGAATTCCATCTACTTTCACTTTTTGAAAAAAAAAAAAAAAATTCTTCTGGGTACTTCTGAGCTTCTAGCTTTAGGATTCCTCTGCCCACCCTAACCCCTTCTCCTGTGTCTTCTGTAACTGGAGAGTAGTTGATCAGCTACAAAGAACTACCGAGTTTCAAGTGTAGTATAATGGGAAAATAGCCTATCTGGGTAACAAAGAAATATTTTCCCTGGAACTCTTCAGTTAGATTGTTTGACCTAAAATCTACTAAGTGCTAAAAGTGGTGAAAAACTCCTTCTCCTGCCTCACTTTTTAAACCTACTATGTGAAATCATTGTCTTAGAACCTAAAAGTGACATGGGAGCTGTCAGAGAGAAATTCTAAGGGAAAATAAGTAAATATTTCTCGCTTAGGAAAAGAATTCTTGGAAGAACAAAATCCAAAAGACAAACTTGACCATCACCACCATCAAAAGCACCATGACCATCATACTCATCCTTACCAATAGCCCCATAAAGTTTATAGAGGGTGAATGATAAGTATCTCCTCTTCATCTGTCTTAAATCCATATGAAAAGGGGAAAAGATTAGTGTCCTACCCACCCCACGTTTTGGCTTGGGTTTCATAGAACACACATTTTATGAGATTACTCATCTGCCCAGGGTCATTTGATTCCCCAGCCCAAATTCAGATCAAATCTAAACCTTCCTGATAGCTAGTCAGAGCTCACCATGACCTGACCTAATTTGGGGTAAATCCTCTGCATATGTATCCACCAGGCTATGTAAACTGAGGGTACAGAGATGTGAAAGAGTATAAAGCCCCATCTATGACATCAAAGAGCCCACAGTATAGCAGAAGGGGCAAGGTGTAGCAGAGATGAAGTAGTCACCCTAATTTATCTTGGGTGAAGAGTGGTCATGAAGAAGCTGGGAAAAGTGATGATGCTGGAGCTGAGCCCTGAAGGAGGGTTCTGGGGTGAAGCTGAAACTCCAATATTTTGGCCACCTCATGCGAAGAGTTGACTCATTAGAAAAGATGCTGATGCTGGGAGGGATTGGGGGCAGGAGGAGAAGGGGACGACAGAGGATGAGATGGCTGGATGGCATCACTGACTCGATGGATGTGAGTTTGAGTGAACTCTGGGAGCTGGTGATGGACAGGGAGGCCTGGCCTGCTGCAATTCATAGGGTCGACAAGAGTCGGACACAACTGAGCGACTGAACTGAACTGATGCTTACCAAAAGTGTTACTTTCAGAAAGTTTTTTTTTTTTTAAGATTTTTTAAAAAGTGGACCATTTTTAAAGTTTTTATTGAATTTGTTACAATACTACTTGTGTTTTATGTTATGGATTTTTGGTTGCAAGACATGTGGGATCTTAACTGCCCAACCAGGAATCAAACCTGCACCCCCTGCACTAGAAGTTGCTGTCTTAATCACCGGACTTCCAGGGAAGTCCCAGCAAGTCATTTAAATGTCCTGTGCCTCAGTTTATCAATCTGTAGAACAAGAATGACTAATGAGATTAATGAGAATTAAACAAGTCCATCAGTGTAAGGCCTTTAGAACAGTGCTTAAGTTCAGTTCTCTTCAGTCACTCAGTCAGGTCCAGCTCTTTGCGACCCCATGAATCGCAGCATGCCAGGCCTCCCTGTCCATCACCACCTCCTGGAGTTCACTCAGACTCACGTGCATCGAGTCAGCATGCCATCCAGCCATCTCATCCTCTGTCGTCCCATTCTCCTCCTGCCCCCAATCCCTCCCAGCATCAGGGTCTTTTCCAATGAGTCAACCCTTCCCATGAGGTGGCCAAAGTACTGGAGTTTCAGCTTTAGCATCATTCCTTCCAAAGAAATCCCAGGGCTGATCTCCTTCAGAATGCACTGGTTGGATCTCCTTGCAGTCCAAGGGACTCTCAAGAGTCTTCTCCAACACCACAGTTCAAAAGCATCAATTCTTCGGCGCTCAGCTTTCTTCACGGTCCAACTCTCACATCCATACATGACCACAGGAAAAACCATAGCCTTGACTAGACGGACCTTTGCTGGCAAAGTAATGTCTCTGCTTTTCGATATGCTATCTAGGTTGGTCATAACTTTTCTTCCAAGGAGTAAGCATTTTTTAATTTCATGGCTGCAGTCACCATCTGCAATGATTTTGGAGCCCCCCCAAAATAAAGTCTGACACTGTTTTCACTGTTTCCCCATCTATTTCCCATGAAGTGATGGGACCAGATGCCATGATCTTTGTTTTCTGAATGTTGAGCTTTAAGCCAACTTTTTCACTCTCCACTTTCACTTTCATCAAGAGGCTTTTTAGTTCCTCTTCACTTTCTGCCATAAGGGTGGTGTCATCTGCATATCTGAGGTTATTGATATTTCTCCCGGCAGTCTTGATTTCAGCTTGTGCTTCTTCCAGCCCAGAATTTCTCATGATGTACTCTGCATAGAAGTTAAATAAGCAGGGTGACAATATACAGCCTTGACATACTTCTTTTCCTATTTGGAACCAGTCTGTTGTTCCATGTCCAGTTCTAACTGTTGCTTCCTGACCTGCATATAGGTTTCTCAAGAGGCAGGTCAGGTGGTCTGGTATTCCCATCTCTTTCAGAATTTTCCACAGTTTATTGTGATCCACACAGTCAAAGGCTTTGGCATAGTCAATAAAGCAGAAATAAATGTTCTTCTGGAACTCTCGAGAAGGGAATGGCAAACCACTTCAGTATTCTTGCCTTGAGAACCCCATGAACAGTATGAAAAGGCAAAATGATAGGATACTGTAAGAGGAACTCCCCAGGTCAGTAGGTGCCCAATATGCTACTTAAGATCAGTGGAGAAATAACTCTAGAAAGAATGAAGGGATGGAGCCAAAGCAAAAACAATGCCCAGTTGTGGATGTGACTGGTGATAGAAGCAAGATCCGATGCTGTAAAGAGCAATATTGCATAGGAACCTGGAATGCCAGGTCCATGAATCAAGGCAAATTGGAAGTGGTCAAACAGGAGATGGCAAGAGTGAACGTCGACATTCTAGGAATCAGCGAACTAAAATGGACTAGAATGGGTGAATTTAACTCCGATGACCCTTATATCTACTACTGCAGGCAGGAATCCCTTAGAAGAAATGGAGTAGCCATCATGGTCAACAAAAGAGTCCGAAATGCAGTACTTGGATACAATCTCAAAAATGACAGAATGATCTCTGTTCTTTTCCAAGGCAAACCATTCAATATCACAGTAATCCAAGTCTATGCCCCAACCAGTAATGCTGAAGAAGCTGAAGTTGAACGGTTCTATGAAGACCTACAAGATCTTTTAGAACTAACACCCCAAAAAGATGTCCTTTTCATTATAGGGGACTGGAATGCAAAAGTAGGAAGTCAAGAAACACCTGGATTAACAGGAAAATTTGGCCTTGGAATATGGAATGAAGCAGGGCAAAGACTAATAGGGTTTTGCCAAGAAAATGCACTGGTCATAGCAAACACCCTCTTCCACCAACACAAGAGAAGACTCTACACATGGACATCATCAGATGGTCAACACCGAAATCAGATTGATTATAATCTTTGCAGCCAAAGATGGAGAAGCTCTATACAGTCAGCAAAAACAAGACCAGGAGCTGACTGTGGCTCAGATCATGAACTCCTTATTACCAAATTCAGACTTAAATTGAAGAAAGTAGGGAAAACCACTAGACCATTCAGGTATGACCTAAATCAAATCCCTTATGATTATACAGTGGAAGTGAGAAATAGATTTAAGGGCCTAGGTCTGATAGATAGAGTGCCTGATGAACTATGGAAGGAGGTTTGTGACATTGTACAAAAGACAGGGATCAAGATCATCCCCATGGAAAAGAAATGCAAAAAAGCAAAATGGCTGTCTGAGGAGGCCTTACAAACAGCTGTGAAAAGAACAGTGCTTAGGAAGTGGTAAACACTAAATTAAATGCTGCCTGCCATCATGATCACCATCATCATCATCACTGTCACCATCATCTGATTTAACCAGCCTCTCTGCTATTTCCTAGATGAGGAGGGACAAGAAGAGAAGTGACCTTTATAAGGTCATACAATTCGTGAGTATCAGAGCTGGAAGCAGAACATAAGTGTCATAACTCCCAGCCAGGGTTCTTTTGGCAACATCACGCCACTTCCTGGTCTTCCCATGGTCCTAGTTCAACCCTTAACCAACAGCTCCAGCTCCTTGGGTTTGTCAAGTGAATGACAGACCACTAACCCAGAACCCAAAAGGCCCCAGAACTGGCTGGGTATGAAGAGAATAGCTGCTGCTGCTGCTGCTGCCTCCAAGTCACTTCAGTCGTGTCCGACTCTGTGTGACCCCACAGATGGAAGCCTACCAGGCTCCCCTGTCCATGGGATTCTCCAAGCAAGAACACTGGAGTGGGTTGCCATTTCCTTCTCCAATGCACGAAAGTGAAAAGTGAAAGGGAAGTTGCTCAGTTGTATCCAACTCTTAGCAACCCCATGGACTGCAGCCCACCAGGCTTCTCTGTCCATGGTATTTTCCAGGCAAGAGTACTGGAGTCATCCAAATCCCAGGGGTCTAAGCTCTCTGTCCAAACCTAGAACACCTAGCCCACGCTTCAGAGAAGACATTGCCTGTGGCCTAGATGAAAAGAAGAGACGGGTAGTTTAAAATTAATGCTCTTGGATTGGATTTAAAAGCTCCATCTTCCTCTCTCTCCATCTTCTATTACAACCTGGAGGCAAGATGGCTTTTGCTGGCTTAAGAAGCAGCTCCATTTAAATGCTATTAGTTTCTTAATTGCAGAGAGATTGCACTCCTGCTGCCTGGCTGCGGGCTTTCACGTAGTACCAGGTATCTGGGATCTGATGTGCCAGGCAGGCAGCCAGCCATGCCCCAGTGCCCCACAGAGCAGAGCTGGCTTGCTGCTCTCCTTAACCCTGCCCAGGTCCTTTTCTTACCTGAAGGTCCTCCTCCTGGTTCAGTTACACAGATGTGCAGCTACTGAGGCAGAAGCAATCCTGTGTCCTGTTCCTTATTCACAAACTTGCTGTGTGATCTCGGTCAAGTTCACATGGTCCTCTGCACTTCCTGATAAGAAGTCTTTTCCTGATAGTAAGAACTGTTTATTGAATGTCTTTAAATAATTCAATTCAGGTCCAATCTAATTCATTTAACAACCCAGGAGGGAAGGCTTTATTGTCCATTTTGTATTCAAATAAGCAGGCTCAGAGAGGTGGAGTGACTTGTCCAAGTCTGTGTAGTGGATCTCAGTGGAACCTAGACTCAGGGTGTAGTAAGGAAGAGTGAATCTGACTCCATGTTAGCTGCTTCTTTTACTTTAACCCTTGCATTCTATTGTTTTTGCTGTAAGTTAAGAATGTTACCTACAGCCTGAAATATACAGAAGAGCACATTCTCAAGAATTCTCACATTTTCCATTCATATAGAAATAAAAAGTTCCATAACAGAGAACAACATTTGTCTTGTTGGAGGTTTATAGGAACATCGTGACCTAACCTACATGGACAGCTCAAGAACAAATGATTTTTACACCAAGAAGTCTGAAATAATCAACCATACTCTCTCCCCTTTTAGTATAAAGTAAGCCTGAATTCCAGCTTAGGTAAATTGTTCTTTGGGACACTTGTCCACCATCTTCTCAGTCACCTGGCTTTCCAAATAAAATTGCTATTCCTGCCTCAACAACTTGTGTCTTGACTTATTAAAGATAAGATGGGAGGAGCAGTAAAGATAAAAATCAGGATGAAATTAAAACACAGAGGAGGAGTGGATAACAGTGAGAAGACGTCAGAGGTACTATACCTTTTCATTGACCTTTCTTTCCTGTCTTTTGTTGTGATGGAAAGCATTTCGATTTTGGGTAGACTTGGGTTAGAATAACAATTGTCAGTACCTGAATGACTTTGGGCAGGGCACCCAACTTCCCTGGACCTCAGATGCCCCATTTGTTAAGTAGGCATCTGTGCAGATGTGGGAGTGTCCCACTAAAACCTCCCTTCAAGAGGGAACCTGCTTTGAGGGATGGAGGTGGCTGATAGCCCCCAAGGGTGACACCTTCAGATTTCATGGAAGCATTTTTATGCAAAGAGCAGTCTCCCTGGGCTGTTCCAAGTCAAATATTGAGCACATGGAGCTCTAGTAGTGTCAGTTCTTAACCTGACCTTGGAAGAAATCTCATGCAGGTACCACAACTTTTTGAGTTCCTTTCATTCTCAAGAGTAATTTCATCTAGGCAATTAAACCATTTAATACAATCTAGGGTTTTAGGCTGAACCATGAGAAATTGCCAATGTTTGATAATTTTTGATCTATGTAAAAGAAATTTCACGTGGTTCAGATTTATAATGCATGTAAGCATTGTCACTCAGTTGTGTCTGACTCTTTGCAACCCCATGGACTGTAGCCTGCCAGGCTCCTCTCCACGGAATTCTCCAGGCAAGAATACTGGAGTAGGTATCCATTCCCTTCTCCAGAGGATCTTCCCAACCCAGGGATCAAACCTGGGTCTCCTGCATTACAGGCATTCTTTACTGTCTGAGCCACCAGTGAAGCCCATAATGCATGTAAAGCCATACATAATTCAAATTTAAACTCCTGACCTCCCTCAGCTTGGAAAATGGCCCTCAGTGGGGACAAAGAATATGGTTCACTCTGGTCTTTCTTTTGATCACCTTCTACTCCACTAGGAATGTGCTGCTTCTGTCACCTTTAGGGCTAGCCCAAATGAAGAGGGGAGTAATTGCACGTGGCTGACATTGTTGGAAGCTAATGTTGACATCTAGGCTTGGTGAACAGTTAAAACTGACTTTTCTTTCTTGGATCATTTTTGTGTGTTTTCCTTGGGATTTTCCATCAGGGCAATTCCTTTACTGAAACTAATGTGTTCTCTGGGGGACAATCTTTTGTTTCCCATCAGCCCTTGGTCTTCTGGTAGTTCATCCTCTGATTGAGTGCTTCTAGGCATCCTCATGGACAAGATTCTTCAGAGACATTCCAGGCAGTCTCTCATTTGTGGCTGATATCTGTCTGGTCCAAGAAAATACACACCTTTGAAAGAATAGCTTTCACTCAGTGGAACTCTACTCATGTTCAACTCAGCTGCTTATGCCATTCTAATATTCTTTTAATCCCCAGGGACACAGGCCAAGTTGTCTCTGTTACCCCAGTAATCTTTTATTATCTAATTTAAAGTCAAGAGGTATAGCTCCTTCCCTCCATCTTGAGGGGAAAAAGGAAAAAAGATCCTACAGCATTCCAACAGCATTTTCCAAAGGGCTCCACTCTACAAATACTTGCCACTTAACATTTTTACAGGCTGGGATTTTGCTGGAAGAGCCAGCTTTTATCACATCCTTTCCAAGTCCCATATGAGGGATATGGTATCTCATTTTAGGGTATAGGGGTACATATCATCTGTTATACATTCTAAACTTTTGAGATCTCTGTTGAAACACTGAGACAACAGAAAGAGCCACCTTTGACAGTTGGTTTCACTTATATACAATCCAGCTTTCCCACTCATCCCATTTCAGACATGACAGTACAGAACAGGCAATTTTGCAAAGTACAGCTGCTTCTGAACCCATTACGTGAAGTTTCAGGAAACAACTTGGCTGACTGTTAGAAGATTTTGATCAGCTTGGCCTTTGAAAAAGATGGATGATAAGAGCAATGTGCACGATCACTACTGTGAGGGAGACTTTCAAAGTCAGTTTTCTGCTAGACAAGGTTATTCGAAAGTATATTGACTAACTGATCAACCATTCACCGGACCAGATCAGTTAAACATGGCAGCTGCTAACAGGGTTTGACAGGTATCAAACCTCATTTCTATTTTTTAAAAAAATGACATTGTACAAAGAATCTAAGCCTTCTGGGGAACAGTGAAAAGCAAAGTAAAATTCTAGGATTCCTGACTTTTTAGCAACAGATAGATGATGTAGTATATTTGCTTAGAGTCCAGATTCTGGGGTCAAATAGAGCCAGGTTTGAACTTTTACTGCCCAAACTTACTAACTGGGTATCATTGGTCACATTTTCCTTATCTGAAAACTCTGATTTATAGGGTTCATGTGACTCTTGAACAACACAAGTTACTAGTGTTGTGCCTTAGACATGTTAAATACTTATCGCCAAAATGTTAATAGTTGTTATTACCAATACAGCAATTTTGGCCCCAAGAGTCAACATACACAGGCTTGAATCTCAGCTATGTTACTTACCAGATTTGTGGGCTTGTCCATAAAATGTGGTATTAATAAAATCTATCCTTACTTATGGGGTTTCCCAGTGTCCCAGTGGTAAAGAATCTGTCTGTCAACGCAGGAGACATGAGTTCTATCCCTTGTCAGGAAGATCCCCTGGAGAAGGAAATGGCAACCCACTACAGTATTGCCTGAAATCCCATGGACAGGAGAACATGGAGGGCTACAGTCTATGGGGTTGTAAAAAAGAGTTGAACATTACTTTGAGACTAAAAACAACAAATTGTTACTGAGATCCTTTTTGTAGTCTTTTATTCTAGGAATTGCAAAAATTGGAAAATATAGTCTGTTCAGTCATGTAAGGATTGCTTAATTTCTTCCCTCTTTCACCACTTCATTAAAAATGGATCAAAAATATTCATGAAGGACTTCCCTGGTAGTCCAATGGTTAAGAATCTGCCTGTCAATGCAGGGGCCACTGGTCCAATCCCTTGTCTGGGAGGACCCCACATGCCACGGAGCAACTAAGCCTGTGCACCACAAGTACTGAGACTGTGCTCTAGAGCCTCACGCTCCGTGACAAGAGAAAGCACTGCGATGAGAAGCCTATGCCCCACAATTACGAGTAGCCCCTGCTCGCAGCAGAGAAGACCCGGTGCAGCCAAGAATAAAATCATTAATTACAAAAAAGATATTCATGACTACAAATCAGGATTTCTGATTGAGAGGAACAGAAATCCCACCAGTGTTAATCAGAAACTAATTCCAATCAAAGACTTTGGGCATTTTTCTTAACCAACGCAGAGTTATCCCTCCAACTGCCTTTAAAATTTTTTGAAACAGCACTAAAATTATGCAAAAGATTATAAACACTTCCCTAAATCAATTGAAAGTGAGTTGGCAACATGATGTCCGATTACCCCAGAATACGCTGGTGTATATCTCCTATAAACAATGGTATTCTCCCAAATAACCACAGAATATCACTCAAATCAGGAAGGTAGCTTGAATATATCACTGTCATCTGCCCCACAGATCCATTCAAGTTTTTCCAATTGTCCCAAATAATTTCCCTTATTGCTAAAAGACTGAGTTATAATTCTTGGTTTGTGTCTGGTTTTGTGCAACCTGGGTCTTTTTCAGTCTGTTGTCAATCTTTCTTTGTCTTTCCTGACCTTGACTTTTGAAGAGAACAGGTCACTCACTTTGTAGGATGTCTCTCAATTTGATTTTATATTTCTTTATGATTAAATTCAGGTTCTGCATTCTTGGCAGAAATGTTGCCAAAGTGATGCTGCATTCTTCTCATTGATTCTCATCAGGTGGTGAATGATTCCATGTGTTTCCTTGATCTCTTGATTAAGGTGCGTCTGCCAGTCTTCCTAGCTGTAAAGTCACTACTCTTCATTTTGTAACTAACAAGTATTTTATGGAAAAGTATTTTCACATTATGTAAATATGCCACCATCATTATACTTTTAAGTTATTTTTATCAGTATAAATTCATGATTTTCTATTTTATTCAGTTATTATAATCTATGACTATCATTACTTATTTGGTTACTCAATTGTTCCCAGTTTGGCCAGTGGGATTCCATTCAAGCTGAGTTTTATGCCCCTTTAAAATTTTCTTATTATCTCTCTCTGTTACAAGATATTTCAGTCTGATCTTGTACTTTCTTTGCCCACTCATGAAATTAGCTGTTTCCCTAGGAGTTCAGATTTCTTTTAGTGGATAGTGATATTAAGAAACCAAGATATTCACTCTAGGTGTGTTCATTGCTATCAGGATGTTGCTGCTCCCAAATTTTCTTGACAGACAGAGCCAGGGAACATATGTGTATATATACACATATTTTAATGCAGAAATATTGATATTTTCAAATACATAAAACTGACCTAAAATTGACCCAAGTCTAATACTTTATCTTTCAAATAGGATCAAAATCTTATCCCAACCAATGTTGCAGAGGTGCTGTAAAGATCAAATAAGATAATAAATGTGAAGTTGCTCTTTAAATGTTAGTGTTATCTAAGGGGACAGAATAAAATTCTCAAGCTGGTATCTCAATTTTCCATATACACAGGAACCATTTCCCCCAGTAACTGTTGTTACTGTCCTCTAGGGAAAAGAGTCCAGGACCCCAATCCATCTTTCTTCCACTCTTATCTTTAGTCACCCCTAAAGAAGTAGCGGGATCAAGGTCACAGCATTCCCCCATCAGGGAGGAAGAGTTGGAAGGGGGAGGCTCTCTTGGATCACTTTATTCCAGGCTATTTTATTAGGACCATGATCCTGATGGGTAGAACTTTCAAGGAAATGAGGAGGGTACACATGCCCTTCTGTTTCATTCTTTTGAAGTCAATGATTTTACAGCCTTACTTTTCTCTTTCTCTTCCTTTATTTTTCCTCTTTTCTTCCTATAGATTCTGACCCAGGCTGAGAGGTCTGTGGGCAGCCTAAGCAAGGTTGGCTCTATACCATGGAGCAAACATTCTTTTTCTCTATATATCCTTTTTCTGCAGTGCCTCTATGTTCATTAAAGTAATTAGAATATATATTTTAACAATGGGAGGAAATAGACATATATCTTTGGCTGGATTGATTTAAGCTATATTTAGAGATAACAAGTATAGGGAAAAAAGCACTTACATGATTATTAGAGTTCAACTCTAATGTAAATTCCCTGTCTTGTTCTTATTTCTTTGTGTATATAGTTCTTCTAAGACCTACAGGAAGGAGATGTGGCTTGACCAAGCTAAAGTTTGGATATTTTTGTGTTTTCTTTATTCACTCAGTAATTGTTTATCCTACATGCTAGGCACTTTTTAAGGATGCTGGTATACAGCAGTGAGCATATGAAATATGATTTTTCTCCTCTGAAACTTGGAGTCAGATGAAATAGATAGACCTTCAACAGGGAAACCACTAGTAAAATTAAAAAGAACCTCACATGAATATATGGCATTTACTTAACTAGAAATTAACAAGGTAGACTTCAAAGAAACTTGATTCAGACAAGAAGCAACTGCATTGTATAAGGGCCCTGGGCTAGAAATAATTTGATAGGTTCAAGGAGCTAAAATAAGGATATGGTGACTTGAGGGCAGAGGATGAGGGGGAATAAAAGCCTGAAACAGAACTTAGAGAGACAGGCATCTGCTGGCTCATGCTGGTCTTTTAAGCTGGTAAGAATTTCAGGCTTTATCCTAATTTTATGTAAGAACCACTGAAAGACCTCAAGCAGAAGAGTAGCATAATTTATTTTAAAGAGTAGCATAATTCTAGCTACTTTGTAGAAAATGAGTTGAAAAGGAGCAAGATTAAAAGGCAATAGGCCATTAAGGAGCTATTGCAGTTATCTAGGTGTTAAATGATGGGAGCTTATACCAAGAGTGCAGCAGAAAGACTCCCATAGTTCAACCTTAGCAGACCCAGGCAGGGCTCAGGTGGTAAGCCCATGAGGACTTTGAAGACATAGCTTCAACCTCAGTTCAGTTCAGTTCAGTTATTCAGTCATGTGAGACTCTTTGTGACCCCATGAATCGCAGCACGCCAGGCCTCCCTGTCCATCACCAATGCCCAGAGTTCGCTCAGACTCACATCCATTGAGTCAGTGATGCCATCCAGCCATCTCATCCTCTGTCGTCCCATTCTCCTCCTGCCCCCAATCCCTCCCAGCATCAGAGTCTTTTCCAATGAGTCAACTCTTCACATGAGGTGGCCAAAGTACTGGAGTTTCAGCTTTAGCATCATTCCTTCCAAAGAAATCCCAGGGCGGATCTCCTTCAGAATGCACTGGTTGGATCTCTCAAGAGTCTTCTCCAACACCACACTTCAAAAGCATCAATTCTTAGGAGCTCAGCTTTCTTCACAGTCCAACTCTCACATCCATACATGACCACTGGAAAAACCATAGCCTTGACTAGATGGACCTTTGTTGGCAAAGTAATGTCTCTGCTTTTCAATATGCTATCTAGGTTAGTCATAACTTTTCTTCCAAGGAGTAACTGTCTTTTAATTTCATGGCTGCATTCTCCATCTGCAGTGATTTTGGAGCCCCAAAAAATAAAGTCTGACACTGTTTCCACTGTTTCCCCATCTATTTGCCATGAAGTGATGGGACCAGATGCCAAGATCTTCGTTTTCTGAATGTTAAGTTTTAAGCCAACTTTTTCACTCTCCTCTTTCACTTTCATCAAGAGGCTTTTTAGTCCCTCTTCACTTTCTGCCATAAGGGTGGTGTCATCTGCATATCTGAGGTTATTGATATTTCTCCCGGCAATCTTGATTCCAGCTTGTGCTTCTTCCAGCCCAGTATTTCTCATGATGTATTCTGCATAGAAGTTAAATAAGCAGGGTGACAATATACAGCCTTGACGTACTCCTTTTCCTATTTAGAACCAGTCTGTTGTTCCATGTCCAGTTCTAACTGTTGCTTCCTGACCTGCATATAGGTCAGCCTTATTAAAATACGACTGTTTCCCCCTTATCTGAGAATCAAACTCATTATCGTTTGTAATGGTGGGGGATATCCACTGATTTATCATTCCACATATTATAGAGTGCATCCAAGGTGTTCTACCTCTAAGTTGGCCCCTATAATGAGCAATGTCTCTTGGTGTTCATGCCCTGTGTCATCCTCTGCCCCTATCGAATGACTATGAACTGGACTTATTAATTATCTTCTAATGAATAGGATACAGAAGGATCAGGTGTCACTGTAGATGTTAGATCCCATTAAGACTATGGCTCGCTCCTTCTTAGGAAGCCAGCTGCCCTGTCGTGAGTTGCTCTACGAAAAGACCACACGGCAAGGAAATAATCTGTCTACCCAGCAGCCTGTGAGGACCTGAAGTTGGCCAGAAACCAAAGCAATGAGCTTGGAAACAGATTCTCCCCCAGTCAAGTGTTGACTGTGGCTCTAACACCTTAATTACAACCTGGTGAAAGAGAGACTCTGAGCCATTGGTACCCAGCTAAGGTGAGCTCAGAGTCCTCGCCCATGGGAACTGTGAGATAGAAAATATTCCTTATCCTAAATTGCAAGTTTTTTTATACAGCCATGCTGTGCCATGCTAAGTCACTTCAGTCATGTTCGACTCTGCAATGCTATGGACTGTAGCCTGCCAGGCTCCTCTGTCCATGGGATTCTCCAGGCAAGAATATTGTAGTGGGCTGCTATGCCTTCCTCCAGAGGACCTTCCCAACCCAAGGAACAAACCCACATCTCTTATGTCTCCTGCCTTGGTAGGTTGGTCCTCTACCACTAGCGCCACCTGGGGAGTCCTTTTATACAGCAATGAGTACTTAATGCATTATAAAATGTCTCATGTACTTATGAATTGTCTTTAAAATAACCTTGGTATTTGTAACCCTATCATCTAGAGCCACATGAGTGGATCCATTCCCATCAGGACAGTAGTGATCAGCACAAGGCAAAACCTTCCTGGAGACTTTGGTCACAGACCTAGAGGAAGCCTAGAGACCAATGTCCAGTCCTCTCAGAGATGAATAAAGAGGAGCCAGATGAACAAAGAGGAGGCAGATCTTTCAACTCACTATATTGTGTAGGAATAATGCCCATGATCTTATAATTTCCAGATTGATTTAGCATCTCTGTAGTTCTAGCTTTCATGGCAATGAGCCAGAATCTCTGATCAGAAACTTGTAGATGATACACAAACTGTTGGCACTGTTCTATTCTCCTATTGCTTCTATAACAACTAACCACAAATTTAGTAATTTAAAACAGCACAGATTTATTATATTACAGTTCTGTAGGTCAGATGTCTGAAATGAGAGTCACTGGGCTAAAATCAAGATGTGGTAGGCCTGAATTCATTTCTGGAAGCTCTAGGAGAAAATGTATTTACTTGTCTTTGCCAATTTCTAAAGGCTGCCCATATCCTTTCATCTCCAAAGCCAAAAATGGCAAATTGAGTCTTTTTTACTCCAACATGCATTTTCTCCTGCCTGCATCTTCTCCATTTAAAAACTCTTGTGATTACACTGGGTCCACCTGGACAGTCTAGGACAATCAACCCATCTCTAAGTCAGATGACCGGTAACCTTAATTCTATTTGCAAACTTTAAAAAGGCGCTATATGGTCTGCAGCCGGACCCAGAGGGATGGTATGGGGAAGGAGGGAGGAGGGTTCAGGATGGGGAACACATGTATACCTGTGGCGGATTCATTTTGATATATGGCAAAACCAATACAATATTGTAAAGCTAAAAAATAACATAAAAAAAAAAAAAAGGTCCTGTATGGTAACAACTTCATGCGTTCTGGGTCCTAGGATGTGGACGTCTTTGGGATGGGGGCATTTTCTTCCTACTTCCCTTGGCACCTATTGGTTGTGGGAATGTGGTAGGAACACCATTATTTACCACATATGTATGTTCTTCCCTCTTTCCCTTTAAAGTTACATCTTTAATGTGCCTCCTCAGGGTCCATTATTTTGTGGACAGGCCATTGACCGAGTATGTAAACAGGTTCCACTAGAGGCACTTCCAACCTTGTCTCCATCTGGGTCAATAGGTGGCAAATGGCCCACCTGGACTTCTGTGAAAATGGAGATCAATACTTGGAAATGTAGATGCATCCTGGCATACCGCTAAGTCTAGACTTCCTGCTGGCAGTGGGTGATGCCTAGTGTGGGAATGGCCCATGCCCTGCCATCCCAAGGACACATCTTGCCTTCATCCTCTATGAGGTCTTTGTTAGTGGCTGGAGCTCATTAGGCTTGTGAGATGAAGTATAAGATGGGAAAGGTAGAAGAAAATTTTCTTGGTTCAGGTGTATAATTCATGAAGCCTGAACATTAATATTAATGATCCTGTCCACCAAAGTTAGGCAAATGAAATATGCAAAGGAAGATATACTTGGAAGCTCAGAAGCTTTAGGTCTTTCAGACTTAGTTCCCCTGAGGGGATAGCTATAAAAATATAGTCAGATTTGTACAGCAAATTAGCTTGCTAAGAACCTTCACATTTATTAATTTGCCTTATGCTCACAATATTCCTATGAAGTAGGAAAAATAGGGAGAAGCTTTCAATTTTAGGAAGGGGAAAGTGAAGCCCCACATAGTCCCACAGTTTGAGCTAGAATTCAGGTGACCTGATTTCAAATCCCATGTTCCCCTGCCACGACTTCACTCTGTTAGCTGTTACATGGTATAAATAAGATGACATACAAAGCCCTCTTTATGTTAAATAAAGCAAAACAATAACAATAAATAAAAGCTATTCGGCCAAGAACATTTTAAAACCTCTCTGTCTTGTAAAATTTGTCTCTATAAAATGAGAAATAAACAGAGCTCATTGCATATGTTTTTTGGGTGATTAAATGAAGTAATGTACAAACAAAAATCAACATGGTGCCTGAAAATAGTGGTCACTGAGTGAATGGCAGTTACTACGAGAATAAGTAGCTAAATAAGATGGGTCTTTAGGCAAAATTGCCTTTATTTACTTATTCCTTCAGCAAATATTTTTGAGTTTCCTTTCTGAATAGCTTCATTGAGGTATAACTGATTTGCAAAAACTGCACATGTTTAATATGTACCATTTGATGGGTATGGACATATGTATAGACCTGTGAAACCATCACAATAAGGTAATAGACAGCCATCACCTCAAAATTTTCTTGAGTTTCTCCACCCTTTTGTGAAATAAACACAACAATGAATATTATTAACCGTAGACTATACAGAACTTCTGCTACATACTACATGCTTGTTCTGAATACTAGGGTTATAATTGTGAATGAAAAAGACATATATCCTTTTCTTCTTTCTTTTCATGTAGGAGGTTGACAACAAATAAGAATAGTAGTCAGCTAGTAGTAAAATGGAGATAAATAGGATAAGGGGTGTAAGGAGTTCAAGAGAGACATGCAAATTCTCTCCAATGAAGTGATATTTGATCCACATGAAATATTTTCCATGTCCGGACCACTCTTTCCCGTAGGCTATCTTGCATGCATGCTAAGTCACTTCAGTCAATGTCTGACTCTTTGTGACCCTTATGGACTGTAGCCCTCCATGCTTCTCTGTCCCTGGCATTCTCCAGGCAAGAATACTGGAGTGGGTTGCCATGCCCTCCTCCAGGAAATCTTCCTGACCCAGGGATCGAACCTGAGTCTTTTAGGTCTCCTGCACTGGCATGTGAGTTCTTCACCACTAGCACCACCTTGAAGTATAGGTTATCTTGGATTTTAGCAACTCAAAAGTCTGGCTTCTATCTTGGGTATTTTCAGTAAGGCTCAAACTCAAGGTTCCACAAGGTATCCTGTGCTTCCACTCTCCACCACTGCCCCAAGTTTGTTAGCCCTCACTTCCCAACTCTGCCAGCAGAAGGTACTGGGTTGGCCAAAAAGTTCATTTGGTTTTTTCTGGTATGGAAAAACCAGAATGAACTTTTTGGCCAAGCCAATTGTAATTTTACCCTTCACATCTCCTTCCAGGGCACTGCCTTTTTACCATGAAACTGATTCTGTAAATTCTCCTTCAAACCTACATCTGCCTCTGCTTAGGTTCAGCTGAAAAATCCCTTCTACATCCTTATCATGGCATCATTATATTCAAATTATTCATTTATTTGATTCAACAACTATTTACTGACCATCTGCTGTGTGCTGGTACAGTTCCAAGCATGGATATACAACTGTTTATCCATCTCCTTTTACTTGTAGTTGGTTCCTTGAGGGCAAAGCTTGTGACTACTTCTCTGTTTTATATTTATTTTTAATTGGAGGACAATTGCTTTACAATACTGTATTGGTTTCTGCCATTCATTGGAGAAGGCAATGGCAACCCACTCCAGTGTTCTTGCCTGGAGAATCCCAGGGATGGGGGAGCCTGGTGGGCTGCCGTCTATGGGGTCGCACAGAGTCGAACACGACTGAAGTGACTTAGCAGCAGCTGCCATACATCAACATAAATTAACCATAGGTGTACATATCTCCCCTCTCTCTTAAACCTCCCTCCCACCTCCCACCCCATTCCACCCCTCTAGGCTGTTGTGACTACTTATGATGATATCCTCAGCACCTAGAATTCCCTCAATGAAAAAGCATGAGCTCAAAGACATATTAAGTGAATTAATCAAACTGAAATTCAGTGCTTTTCTTATTTCTCTACCTTTTCATAAAAATAACATTAAGTCCCTTATGTTTTATTGCATTGAGGTTTATAAGGATCTTTTGTGTAAATTATTCCATCAGGAATTAGAAGATATAAAAATGTTCAGTCACTTCAATCCAGTAATTGTACTTTTAGGGAATTATCAAGTACATAAAAAGAATACAGTCAAACTTCTGAGTATAAATATACTCTTTTGAGCATTAATTATATTAGTTGAAACTGGTCAAAGTCTGTATGTCTAGCAATATGGTAACACTCATTTCTTTCTATATATTTGCACCTTTCTTCTCCTCCTCCTCCTTCTCATTCTAATTTTTATTCTTATCTTCTGTTCTATTTTCTTCTTTTAAATAAAGCAGTATCATCCAGGACCCAAATGAAAGCTTTCCATTTTGAAAGATGGTAACTATCAGGTTGAGGCAGAAAGCTATGTCTAGCCTATAAAATGCTGTATACAGTCAAGAATTTATTGAGATAGACATATTTCCCTGAAACTTTACCTATAGACATAATTTAAGATGGTTATTCCAAAGAAGATTGGCCTAGGTTTCTGCTGTCTCTCAGGGACAACAAGGATAAAACCATTTTAAATTTTTCGTAGCTAGATATTCAACAGAGTGACTTCCTATTACAACTTTGTATGATGGCTGGTTTGCGTTTATGACTTCTCATGGGATGTGTTTTCTCTCCATTCATTGCTAAATTTTCTTGAGCAAACTTCTTTCATTGTAAATTTCTCTGAAATCGTCCAGGGTGTATGTTTCTAATTCTCCTGTACACTAAAGTGTACTAAAGCTCTGTCAGGTGCCATCCTCTTGTGTTGGGTGGACTGAGTTTTGTATTCTGTCTCTAAGCTCCATAAGGCTGCACAAACTTGTTTCACAGAGATCAGAAAATGCCCTCTAGGCACAAGGCAGCTTCAGTGTTATGTTTACATCTCTAGGTCCTTATAATGAGCACCATTTAACTTCTTGCCAGCTCAGAGAAACATTCAAAAAGGCATAAAAATGTTTTATCTAGCATTGATGGTTGTTTTCAGCAGGAGAACTGGTAGCGGGGAGCTGATAGGAGACACCTGGTAGACCATGATGCTAGAAACAGAAGTCTCTCACTCAGTAAGAGAAAGAATTTGGACACAAGCCCAAATTTGCCTCCCTCTAAGAACCCATCTTTGGTAGAGCTCCTGAAACATATTACATCTACTACCAGAATAGTGATGGTTCCTCTCTATTCCAGTTGAGTCAGATCAGAATAAGGATACTAGCTTTATTGCTAAGAACTTATACGTCTTTTCCTTATGACTGAGCTCCATATTACAACTTGTTTCTGCTCATTCCGAAGCAGAGAAAGCAGCTAAACCCGGTGGCAGGAGCACAGCAAAGAGCAGGCTAAAGGACGAAAGCAGGACTTACTTGTCTGAGTGCTGTTTTGCCCTATGAGTGATACTAAGTGATTAGCTTGTTCCTCTTCCTGCTCCATTCGCCTCCAACCCCTTTCTCTCTCCCTGTAAAAGTGGACAGTATTACTCTCAGAGTTCAAGATTAATGGACTGTCATATGTTTACAGAAAGTATCTTTCTCCATTTCCTCTTCCCTAAGATACTCAGACACCTTATGATGTGTAATATGTAAACCACAACACAGGTAAACATTTTACTTACATTTCTGCAGACTCCATCTAAAGAAGGCATCAACTTTCCCTGATGACTTCTAAGATATTAACCATGGAAAAAGGAAAATTGTGCCAGCTGCATATTTTATTATTTTATACAAGACAGAACTAAAATTCTATGCATACTTGAAAGGAACAGGTGTCCTTCAGATGCTTATGTTGTCATTTCAGCTACCTCTCTCATTGTCCATTTATCCATCCTCCAATATGTCTCAGTTCAGTTCAGTTCAGTGGCTCAGTAGTGTCCGACTCTTTGCAACCCCATGAACCGCAGCATGCCAGGCCTCCCTGTCCATCACCAACTCCCAGAGTTCACTCAGACTCACATCCATCGAGTCAGTAATGCCATCCAGCCATCTCATCCTCTGTCGTCCCCTTCTCCTCCTGCCCCCAATCCTTCCCAGCATCAGAGTCTTTTCCAATGAGTCAACTCTTTGCATGAGGTGCCAAAGTACTGGCGTTTCAGCTTTAGCATCATTCCTGCCAAAGAAATCCCAGGGCTGATCTCCTTCAGAATGGACTGGTTGGATCTCCTTGCAGTCCAAGGGACTCTCAAGAGTCTTCTCCAACACGACAGTTCAAAAGCATCAGTTCTTCAGTGCTCAGCCTTCTTCACAGTCCAACTCTCACATCCATACATGACCACAGGAAAAACCATAGCCTTGACTAGACAAACCTTTGTTGGCAAAGTAATGTCTCTGCTTTTGAACACGCTATCTAGGTTGGTCATAACTTTCCTTCCAAAGAGTAGGCATCTTTTAATTTCATGGCTGCAGTCACCATCTGCAGTGATCTTGGAGCCCAAAAAAATAAAGTCTGACACTGTTTCCACTGTTTCCCCATCTATTTGCGATGAAGTGGTGGGACCGGATGCCATGATCTTCGTTTTCTGAATGTTGAACTTTAAGCCAACTTTTTCACTCTCCACTTTCACTTTCATCAAGAGGCTTTTTAGTTCTTCTTCACTTTCTGCCATAAGGGTGGTGTCATCTGCATATCTGAGGTTATTGATATTTCTCCCGGCAATCTTGATTCCAGCTTGTGTTTCTTCCAGTCCAGTATTTCTCATGATGTACTCTGCATATAAGTTAAATAAACAGGGTGATAATATACAGCCTTGACATACTCCAATATGTCTACTAATACAATAAACTATTCATACATCAATCTAACACCCACAAAATATCCCCCTCCATCCATTTGCACCCATCCATCCTTCAGTCCATTCATCCGACCACAATTCTATCCATCAGTATATTTCCATCTCTCATTTATTTATCCATCCATCTATTCATCTACATGTTCACCTTACCTCTACCCATTTATCTATGTAGCTCTCAAGCCACCTCTTGATCTACCCATCAATCTAGTCAAATATATTTAAGCAGTCAATCTGCTAACTGGTCGATGTATGAATGCAAAGAAAACTACCACCACAATATAAGGTAAAACATGGCAAGTACTTTCATACAAAGTATTCAGGGAAATCTGAGAATAGAGCAATTAGTGTTTCAAGGTGAAGAGAAGGAGAAAAGTAATGAAGAGAAATGCACCTAAATAGTATGCAATTTTTATTATAATATCTGGATATGGGGTGAGTATAGTTAGGGGTCCTGGAGAACATAAGATTCCAGGAGTTCTTTCAAATCTCGGAGGCTTAGAGTCTTCCCAACTATTTGAATCACAAGTTTCTCTTTGGCTTGTGTTATTTGAAGCTGCCTTTCTATCATTTAGACTAACAGTGTCTTGACTCTCAAAAAACTTGGATTCCCCCATTTGATGAATGTCAGCATCATGGAGTAGAGAGGAGCTTGGAGTCTAAATTGGGCAGAGCTTTGTCAGGGCTAATGGTTACTGTCTGATAACGTTATCAGATGCTGTTTCTAAATATTTGCATATTGGAGGTGCTCACTAAATGGTTTTGATTATTACTGTTTAATTTTTATGTAAGATCTTCAGTAAGTGGTCATGTAGTCTTTAAATAAACCAGAATTGACTCCAACTCCATCCGGTGTACATCCCTGGTCCTGTCATCCCCATTTGTTAATTTATTAATTCATTCAGTAAGCATTTTATGAATACCAAATTTGTCATAATTTTCTGTGCTGTGCCTTTTACATACAGTATCTTTTAATCTCAAAATCTTTCAGAAAAGTATTATTCCTATTCTAAGGGTAAAGAAATTGAAACTCAAGGAGATATCTAAAGTCAAATGATTAGTAAGAGGTAGAGTGCTGTTCTGGGCTTCATTGGTGGCTCAAACAGTAAAGAATCCACCTGCAGTGCAGGAGACCCAGGTTCAGTCCCTGGGTTGGGAAGATCTCCTGGAGAAGGGAATGGCTACCCATTCCAATATTCTTGCCTGGAGAATTCCATGGACAGAGAAGCCTGCCCTAGTCCCTGGGGCAAAGTGTCAGGCACAACTGAGTGACTAACACTTTCACCTCACTTCAGAGCTAGGTTTTAACATCTATGATGTAGATATTAGTACAGATCCACCTCGAATTTCAATGTGATTCAGTTCAGTTCAGTTGCTCAGTCGTGTCTGACTCTGCGACCCCATGAATTGCAGCACACCAGGCCTCCCTGTCCATCACTAACTCCCGGAGTTCACTCAAACTCACATCCATCGAGTCAGTGATGCCATCCAGCCATCTCATCCTCTGTCGTCCCCTTCTCTTCCTGCCCCCAGTCCCTCCCAGCATCAGAGTCTTTTCCAATGAGTCAACTCTTCCCATGAGGTGGCCAAAGTACTGGAGTTTCAGCTTTAGCATCATTCCTTCCAAAGAAATCCCAGGGCTGATCTCCTTCAGAATGGACTGGTTGGATCTCGTTGCAGTCCAAGGGACTCTCAAGAGTCTTCTCCAGCACCACAGTTCAAAAACATCAATTCTTAGGAGCTCAGCTTTCTTCACAGTCCAACTCTCACATCCATACATGACCACGGGAAAAACCATAGCCTTGACTAGACGGACCTTTGTTGGCAAAGTAATGTCTCTGCTTTTGAATATGCTATCTAGGTTGGTCATAACTTTCCTTCCAAGAAGTAAGCATCTTTTAATTTCATGGCTACAATCACCATCTGCAGTGATTTTGGAGCCCAGAAAAATAAAGTCTGACACTGTTTCCACTGTTTCCCCATCTAATCAGTGTGATTACATCCGAATAAATCCATGGTAAATTGAAAATATTATTAGTCAAAACTGCATCTTAGCACTTAAGCTACTAAACATCACAGTTTAGCCTAGCCTACATAAATATGCTCAGAACACTTACAGTAGCTTACAATTGGGCAAAGTCACCTAACTCAAAACCTATTTTATAATAAAGTGCTGAAAATCATATGAATTTTTAAATATTTTTTGAATACTGTACTGAAAATGAAACACAGAATGGTTGTGTGGTACAGAATGGTTGTGAGTATGTAGGTTGTTTACCCTAGTGGGCCTGTGGCTGACTAAGAGCTGTGGCTCACTTCTGCCCAGCATCAGGAAGAATTATCATACTGTGTATAACTAGCCTGGGAGAAGATCAAAATTCAAAGTTTGAATGTGTATATCTTTCACACCATCACAAAGTAAAAAAAAAAAAAACGTAGGTTAAATCATCATAAATTGAAATTCATTTGCCCCTCCTTATTAGAGATGAATAAAATGAGAGTTGGAGAGTTTACATCACTTACCTGAGGTTACAGAGCTACTAAGTGGCAGAACCAGAATATGAACCCAAGTTCCTTTGCCTCCAGGTCAATGTAGTCATCACAATGCCTATTTTTCCTTCAAAACATTGTAGGGGAAATGAGAAGCATGCATCATTATTGTAATACACGGCTGAAAAGGAGTAATTGAGCAACATAAGACAGACACAGGAAGAGATCATGTCTCGCTAAACAGGATTAGGGAATACTTCCAACAGGAGGAGGCAATTAAGTTGAGACTTGGAGATGAAATAGACTAGGATATATGAGAGGAGGTGGCACTGAGCCTACCAGACTTTGGGACATAAGATGAAGTATCGCACCAGCAAGAATGAAGCATACAGGACAAGGAGGATGAGCAAGCCGGTTAGGTTGGAAGCAGATATCCAGGATGCAGTGGCCCTCTTGCTTCTGCGTATACACATCGGATCATTCTGCACCATAGACAAAAGTCCTAAACATGGAAACAGGAGGTCAACCCCTCAAAAAGAAAAAAAGGCAAGACAATGTATCTATTACAAAGGGTAAGACAAGCGTGCCTCCCTGTTGGTTCTATCCTTTCCTTTCTATGAAGCTTGAAGCCCAGGGCTTCTTGGGCTATGTGAAGGTGAGGGTATTACAATTAACAGCCAGAGATGGCTTTAGCAAAATGGGAAAGAGAGTGGTGGAGTTAAGGAATAGAACTAGCATTAGTGCTGGATTCAGACTGTCTGTATTTAGAATCCCAGTTTTGCTGCTTACTATCCAGTAGTTGATCCAGCGGTTGTTGGCAATTTGAACTCTGGTTCTTCTGCCTTTTCTAAATCCAGCTTGAACATCTGGAAGTTCACGGTTCATGTATTGCTGAAGCCTGGCTTGGAGAATTTTGAGCATTACTTTACTAGCGTGTGAGATGAGTGCAATTGTGCGGTAGTTGAGCATTCTTTGGCATTGCCTTTCTTTGGGATTGGAATGAAAACTGACCTTTTCCAGTCCTGTGGCCTGGTTTTCCAAATTTGGAAAACTGCTGAGTTTTCCAAATTTGCTGGCATATTGAGGGCACCACTTTCACAGCATCATCTTTCAGGATTTGAAATAGCTCAACTGGAATTCCATCACCTCCACTAGCTTTGCTCGTAGTGATGACTTCACATTCCAGGATGTCTGGCTCTAGGTGAGTGATCACACCATCATGATTATCTGGGTCATGAAGATCTTTTTTGTACAGTTCTTCTGTGTATTCTTGCCACCTCGTCTTAATATTTCCTGCTTCTGTTAGGTCCGTACCATTTCTGTCCTTTATCGAGCCCATCTTTGCATGAAATGTTCCCTTGGTATCTCTTATTTTCTTGAAGAGATCTCTAGTCTTTCCCATTCTTTTGTTTTCCTCTATTTCTTTGCATTTATCGCTGAGGAAACTTTCTTATCTCTATATGCAGGTCAGGAAGCAACAGTTAGAACTGGACATGGAACAACATGGAACTGGACATGGACCAACAACAACAACAACAAATAGGAAAAGGAGTACATCAAGGCTGTATACTGTCACCCTGCTTATTTAACTTCTATGCAGAGTACATCATGAGAAACGCTGGACTGGAAGAAGCACAAGCTGGAATCAAGATTGCTGGGAGAAATATCAATAACCTCAGATATGCAGATGACACCACTCTTATGGCAGAAAGTGAAGAGGAACTAAAAAGCCTCTTGATGAAAGTGAAAGTGGAGAGTGAAAAAGTTGGCTTAAAGTTCAACATTCAGAAAATTAAGATCATGGCATCTGGTCCCATCACTTCATGGGAAATAGATGGGGAAACAGTGGAAACAGTGTCAGACTTTATTTTGGGGGGCTCCAAAGTCACTGCAGATGGTGATTGCAGCCATGAAATTAAAAGACGCTTACTCCTTGGAAGGAAAGTTATGACCAACCTAGATAGCATATTCAAAAGCAGAGACATTACTTTGCCAACAAAGGTCCATCTAGTCAAGGCTATGGTTTTTCCAGTGGTCACGTATGGATGTGAGAGTTGGACTGTGAAGAAAGCTGAGCACCAAAGACTTGATGCTTTTGATCTGTGGTGTTGGAGAAGACTCTTGAGAGTCCCTTGGACTGCAAGGAGATCCAACCAGTCCATTCTGAAGGAGATCAGCCCTGGGATTTCTTTGGAAGGAATGATGCTGAAGCTGAAACTCCAGTACTTTGGCCACCTCATGGGAAGAGTTGACTCATTGGAAAAGACTCTGATGCTGGGAGGGATTGGGGCAGGAAGAGAAGGGGACGACAGAGGATGAGATGGTTAGATGGTATCACTGACTTGATGGACGTGAGTCTGAGTGAACTCCGGGAGTTGGTGATGGACAGGGAGGCCTGGCGTGCTGTGATTCATGGGGTCACAAAGAGTCGGACATGTCTGAGTGACTGAACTGAACTGAACTGAACTGATCCAGTAGTCTTGTATGGATGTGAGAGTTGGACTGTGAAGAAAGCTGAACACCGAAGAATTGATGCTTTTGAACTGTGGTGTTGGAGAAGACTCTTGAGAGTGCCTTGGACTGCAAGGAGATCCAACCAGTCCATTTTAAAGGAGATCAGTCCTGGGTGTTCTTTGGAAGGACTGATTCTAAAGCTGTAACTCCTATACTTTGGCCACCTTATGCAAAAAATTGACTCATTGGAAAATGAGTCAACTTTTTGCATAAGGTTCTGGGAGGGATTGGGGGCAAGAGGAGAAGGGGACAACAGAGGATGAGATGGCTGGATGGCATCAATCACTCAATGGATATGAGTTTGAGTGAACTCCAGGAGTTGGTGATGGACAGGGAGGCCTGGCGTGCTGCAATTCATGGGTCGCAAAGAGTCAGACACGACTGAGCAACCGAACTGAACTGACTGACTGATGTGACCTCAGACAAATTCCCTCAGTTCCCTGAGCCTTAGTTTTCTCATCTTTCAATGGGGACAATGATACCTAGTTCATACGAATGTTGTGTGATTATTTCAGGCATAAACCTAGCTCTTGGTAGCTATGCAGTCAATGCTAGCTAGCTTTGCTTCTCCAACATTAAGAGAGAGAAGGAAAAGCAAGTAAGGGAAGGTGGTGATACAAAAAGAGGGAAGAAGAACAGGGGTCAAAGTGGATGGAAAAGGTGGCAAGGGTCTTTCTGGGGATTGTGACCTCTGTGCTGTCTTAAGTATTTTCCCCCATTCTGCCCACAAGATTTCCTGCAACTGACTGCGTTTGGAGTTGGAACATCAAGCATTTTTGAGCTTTTACTGCAGCAATTAAGGGCTCATAAAGCCATTTTTATGAGTGTATAATAAACTGAGCTACATCTGGGGTTGCCAAAGTGAGGTTTCTGTGTGGGGAACTCGATGTTAACTACTGCAGCCTACAGGAGCCTATGGGAGCATGCTGGATTTGGTTTTTGGATCAGCACGGTCCAGTAGAAATGTAATGGGAGCCATGCATTTAATTTCACATTTTCCAGTAACCACATTAACAAAGCACAAAAAGGAGAAATTAATTTTAATAATATATGTTAGTTAGACCAATGTATCCAAAGCATTATCATTTCAACATTGAATCAGCATAAAATATTTTTGTTTGGTTGGTTTTTATTAATTTTTACTATAATATAGTTGCTTTACAATGCTGTGTTAGCTTCTACTGCATAGCAAAATGAATCAGCCAGACATATACATGTATCTCCTCCCTTCTGAATTTCCCTCCCATTTAGGACACCACACAGCTTTAAGTAGAGTTCTCTGTGCTATAGAGTCCTTTCTCATCAGTTTTCTGTCGTATTGTCTTTGGTTGCTGTTTACTGTTTAGTCACTAAGTCATCTCTGACTCTTTAAGACCCCGTGAACTTTAGCCCACCAGGCTCCTGTGTCCTTGGGATTTCCCAGGCAAGAATATGAGTGGGTTGCCATTTCCTTCTCCAGGGAATCTTCCCGACCCAGGGATGGAATCCACATCTCCTGCATTGGGAGGTGAATTCTTTATCACTGTCCTGCCTGGAAAGCCCTATTTTATACATAGTTCCAAGTGTGTGTCAGCCCCACTCTTCCAATTCCTCTCACCCCACCTCTTTCCCCCTTGGTATCCATATATTTATTCTCTACCTCTTTGTCTATATTTCTGAATATTTGCAAAGCATAAAATATTATTAATGAGATATTTTCAGTTATTTTTATCACATTGAGCCCTTGAACTCTGCTGTGTATGCTACAGTCACAGCCCGTCTCAATTCAGTTACATTTTAAGTGCTTTGTAGCTACATGTGTCTACTGACCTGGACATCACAGCTATGGGGTCTGTTTCTGTAAGAAATAGCCGGGACTAGGCAGTATGAACAGTATGGGTTCTATGGTGCTCAAGTTAGTATGTCTAACCTCCGACCCTCCTACTTTTCCCTTATGCCTTATCATTATACACAGACATAGAGAAGGTCCTACCAAATGCCTGCCTGGTCAGTCCTCATGGAACAGCTGCCGAATGGAGGGGATGTTTGGAAGGTGCCAGTTGCCATTGCCTGCATCTGCCGAGGCTGCAGGTTGCCTGTGGGCAGTTGTATGGCACTGCTTCCCCCCTCTGTCCACTCACTCCTACCCATGATCGCTCACAGTCCTGCCCTGCCAGCTCTCTTGGAAACTCACCCTCCCTTCTTTCCCCCATTCCACTCATCCCCACTTTGAACAGAAGCAAAGGAAAGAAAGGCCCTTGTTATTTCAAATGGGGCTTGACGCAGCTTCACAAAGAGCATAAAATCAAACCATTTTCACAGGCAATCACACTCGGGCAGTTAAAACAAACTGAGAACTCAATTACAGTCCATTACTGTCGGATTTGGTGCTCCCTGTCTCTCCATATACTCTGGCTTCTGGAGAAAGGGGGTGGGAAAGGGCAAAGGGCACCCATTTCTGTAGGCTGCTAATAGGGCTGGGCTCACTGAAAAGGCCTTGATTTGTCCAATCAATCCAAGTGGGAAAGACAAGTGAGCAACTGTACTACTGTTTCGACATCTAAAGCAAGTGAGTCTGTTGACAAGCCCTAAGCAAAGATCCTTTCAACATTTGATTAGCAGTATGGACCAAAAAATGTATCTATTGTGTGTATATACAGATATCTGGGCATGTGTGTGCACATAGACATGTGTGTGTGTGTCCTCTCTTTCTCACACCCATATAGTGTGTACAGACATCAACTTTAACAGTAGTGAGAGTCAGAGTAAAACAAGAATCCAATTTCACATGGGCATCCTGGACATAGCAAATTAATGCTTCTGATGCAATAGGAGGATAATAAAACCATCTACCATATAGAGTTGTTATGAAGACCAAAGATAGTACACCTTCTATAAGTTATTCTCTGAGAGTTATTTATTTGATTGTAGGTGGAGAGAGTGTAGGATGAACCAGATAACCCTGGTTAATTGAATGGTAGAAAAAGCAATGAAGGTCTCTCCAGGGTAATTTGGAGAAGTGAGCGTGCTCTGAAACTTCTCTCTCTTTGATCCAGTTGCATAGATATTGTAGGTTAAATATTTTATATAATAAAAAGAACACAGCTACATTCAAAGATAACAGAGAACCCACAGTTGCAAGCCTGAAGCTAAATGATTATGAATTGTAGGGATTTGAACCAGATACAGGTAGTTGGGGTTGGAGTCCCCTTTCCCAAATGGGGATTAGGACCAAGTATATCTCATGCATGGAAAGGACTATTCTTCTGTTCTGTATGTGAAGCCTGCTGCTGCTGCTGCTAAGTAGCTTCAGTCGTGTCCGACTCTGGGCGGCCCCAGAGACGCAGCCCACCAGGCTCCCATGTCCCTGGGATTCTCCAGGCAAGAACACTGGAGTGGGTTGCTATTTCCTTCTCCAATGCATGAAAGTGAAAGTGAAGTCGCTCAGTCCAGTCCAACTCTTAGCGACCCCATGGACTGCAGCCCACCAGGCTCCTCCGTCCATGGGATTTTCCAGGCAAGAGTACTGGAGTGGGGTGCCATTGCCTTCTCTGATGTGAAGCCTAGAGGCCCATAAACTGAGACCATGCTATCTCTGTCTTCCTACAGCATATGGTAGCCAAGATTATGCCAGCAAAATGTGGCTGGTGGGCAGTGGGTTGCCTTCTGAGCCCGCTACCTTGTTGTTCAGGTGGACCCGGGACTGCCCAGCACAGGAAGAGAGGGAGTCCTTTTGCAGGACTAGATTTATGCGCTCTCCAGTTTGCACATACTTTAGTCTGTTATGCACTTCTTTGATGAAAGAAGAACTGGAATATCTTTTCCATCTCTCTGCCATTTCCACAGTGAAATAATAATGATATAATAGTCATTCATTCATCATAGATCTTTTATTGTTGGCCAGATATATGCTGGAGAAATGCAGTCATAACACATCCAGTCCTTCTGGCAAGTAATAGCAATAACACAGCAAAGCATTTGCAATTCATAACATCTTTGATTCTTATATCAACCCTGTAAGGGATGTTAATTCCCATGCATTAAACAAATAAAAAGCCTAAGTGTCCCTCAGGTCAAGTTGTCTCCTCCAAACCAGCTATTTAGTATGCTGTGAACTTGGATTTTCTGGTAACTTTTAAGAACCCAGAAGGTTATCTCTGCAAAATAAAGGACTTAGTCTGGGGTAGATGAGGACTACGGGGTTTCCTAGAGATAGCAACATCCACATTGGCATGAAAGAGGCCAAAGTTCTGAAGAATAAACCCTTTCCAACAGGAAGGAAAGTGGGAAATGGAGTAGAGGGAAACTGGTAGGTCAAGAGTGAGATGCTTTTTCATACCCACTAGCATAGCTATTGGGCTTCCCTTGTGGCGCATCTGGTAAACAATCCACCTGCAATGTGGGAGACCTGGGTTTGATACCTGGGTAGGGAAGATCCCCTGGAGAAAGGAAAGGCTACCCACTCCAGTGTTCTGGCCTGGAGAATTCCATGAACTATATAGTCCGTGGGGTCCGAAAGAGTCGGACATGACTGAGCGACTTTCACTTTCACTTTTCTTTCTTTCACTTCAGCATAGATATAATGTAAGGGGAAAAAAAGGAAAATAACTAGCTCTGGCAAGGAATACCTCCCACCCATATATTTCTGGTATGAAAATAAAATGGTGTAGGCACTTTGGAAAATAGTTTGGTGAGTCTTCAAAAAGTTAAACATAGAAATATATATATATATATATATGTATATATGTGTATATATATATATATGTGTGTGTGTGTGTGTGTGTGTGCATGAGTGCTCAGTTGTGTCTGACTCTTTGTAACCCCATGGACTGTAGCCCGCCAGGCTCCTCCATCCATGGGGTTTCTCCAGGCCAGAATACTGGAGTGGGTTGCCATGCCCTTCTCCAGGGGATCTTCCTAGCCCAGGGATCAAACCCAGGTCTCCCGCATTGCAGGTGGGTTCTTTACCATCTGAGTCACCAGGGAAGCCCAAGAATACTGGAGTGGGTAGCCTATTCATTCACTAAGGGAACTTCCTGACCCAGGAATCAACCCAGGATCTCCTGCACTGCTGGTGGATTCTTTACCAGCTGAGCTACCTCGGAGGTGTGTGTGTGTGTGTGTGTGTGTTTAGTCATGTTTGATTCTTTTTGACTCCATGGACTATAGCCCATGAGGATAGTCTGTCCCTGGAATTTTCTAGGCAAGAATACTGGAGCATGTTGCCATTTCCTACTCCAGGGGATATTCCTGACTGAGGAATCAAACTTGCATCTCCTGCATCTCCTCCATTAGCAGGCAGATTCTTTATCAGTAGCGGCATATATATATATATATATATATATATATAAAATATATATGAGTGACCCAGGAATTCCTCTCTTAGGTATAAACCCCCCCAAATTGATAACGAGTATGCAAACAAATACACATAACTGCACTTTCATAGCAATATAATTCCAAAAGTTGGAAACAACCGAAGTATTATGGTATATACATACAATAGAACATTATTTATCCATAAAAAGGAATGAACTACTGATATACACAGCAATGTGTATATATGATCCTCAGAAACATTATGCTAAGGGAAAGCAGCCAGAAACCAAAAGGTGACATATCATATGTTCCATTTATATGAAATATCCAGAATAGGAAGATCCATAGTGACAGAAAGCAGATTGGTGGATGCCAGGGACTTTGGGGAGGGGGGAGAGGGAATAATGATTTAGTGGATATGGGATTCCCTTTTGGAGTGATGAAAATGTTGTGGAATTAGAGAGAGATGATGGTTGCACAGCACTGTGACTATACTAAATATCACTGAATAAACTGTTGTTGTCACTTTTAAATTGGTGCTTTTATGTTCTGTGAATTTCACCTCAGCAACAACTACAAAAATAATGAAATATCCCAGTGTCTCTGGCCCCAAAGTTTCCATCTTCTTGCTTTCAACAGTCATGGTGTTTCTCTCATTTGGTTTGATCATAGAACCAGTAGAAAGACAGGTTTATCTGTGCCAGAAAGGATGGAAGTTAAGTATAAATAACCTCAAAAGTAACCATGAAACAGTCAAAAATAACAAAATTATTTTAAGTTCTTTTTTAATTCTCTTTCTTGCCAACAAAGGCATTTAACCAGCTCTCAAACCCTTTCTAATACTTAGTTTTAAAAGTTGAGCCTAAGATGAGCAATTTCTTTGTTTGAGGAATTGCTGGCACAGGTCAGGGTCTTGGGACTGATTTAGGAAGGAGCGGCAGAATGTCAAGAAATACAGATGGGGAAGGGATGGGTCAGAAGGCATGGGGGAGACAAAAGAAACAAATGTGTACATAGCTTCTCTCCCTGATGGAAAGTAAACCTCTCTCAGGCCAAGAAGCATGTCTCATTCATCACCACCAGAACTTATTATAGAATCTCATTTATAAGGGCATTCAGTAAATATTTGTTTAATAAGTAAACTATAAAGGAAAATACATTTGGTTTCACCCTGCTGGCCTAACTCATGAATCATCACACTTAGGAAAGGCAAGGCTTCTTATCTCATAACTAATTGAGCTCTTTTGTTCATTTAATTCACCCACACATCCATCCACTTTCCCTCCATTCAAAATTGGACAAGCTTGTATTGATTGCTTACCCTACACCAGACACTATTCTAGAAGTTGTGGCTAAAGATATGAATAAGGCACTGTCCTTGTGCTTCTATGAGAGGAGATTCCTAGCAGAAGGAAGTGGAGTTTGAGAGGTAGGCAGAGACTGGGCAGTGAAGGGCTTGAAGAAGTGCAAGGAGGATCAGTCAGGTGGAAAGGTTTCCTAGACCTGCCAACCCTAGCAGCCTTGTTTTTGTAGGTGACTCAAGTGGAAACCAGGGAAGCCCCTTCTTTATTAAGCCTAAGGACATGAATAGGGTTTGAACATGGAGACAAAAACAAAATCAAAAAGCAGACAAATTAAAGAGCAAAAGGAGGAGTAAACTATTAATCAGGAAAAGAGCCAAAATAATATCATCAGTTGAATGGTGGTGCCCCACCCTCATCATTATTGGATGCTGGCTGCATGGATAAATGGCAGCACTGCCTGATATAAAAACAAAGATCAGAGTGAACATTCACTCTGATGATGAGCCTGGTGTGACTGTTGCCCTAAATGCTGGTAGAAGTCAGAATGCACCCCCATCCCAAGACGTCTTCTTCCTAATCCTTAGATCTTGCAAATGAATATCTTATGTCACATGACAAAATGGACTTTGCAGTTATAATTAAGATAGGGAGGTTATCTCAGATTATCAAGGGGACACGTGAGCCCTTAAAAGCACAGAAAGGGCTGGAGTAAGAAATGTGAGACACATGGAGAAGTCAGGAATGTCTGCAGCAGAAGGACTCAACCTACTGTTATTGGAGGAGGGACAACTGGAAAACAGGAAAAGTGCCGGCAGCCTCTCAGAGCAAATATTGTTTTCAGGTGACACCAGCCAGGAAATAGAGACTTCGGTCTTACAACCATAAGGAACTGAATGAGTATGGAGGTAGATGGATGTCCTGAACCTCCAAAAAGGAACCAGCCTCCTTGACACGTTGATTTCAGCCCCACTGGCAATTCAGCAGAAGACCCAGTGGAGCCATGTTGCACCAGGCTTTGATCTACAGAAATGTGAGATGATAAGAGTTTTGTTACAGGCTGTTATATCTGTGGTAATATGTAATCTGTTAGGGAAGCAATAAATAACTAATCACTGCCTTTAACAAGAATTTGTTCCACAGCTATTGAAATAGTGAGCTACTCCAGAGCAGAGGATATCTTTCATTATCCTTGAGGTTAAGAACATAGACTCTGGAGTTAGACCACTGGGGTTCAAACTCTGCCTCTGACATGTACTGCTGGGTAACAGTGGGTCAATTTTTTAATCACTCTGAGTGTGGTAAAACTTCCTATGTGTTAGTCACTCAGTCATGTCCGATTCTTTGCAACCCTGTGGACTGTAGCCCACCAGACTCCTCTGTCCATGGAATTCTCCAGGCAAGAATATTGGAGTGGGGAAAAAAAAAAAAAAAAAAGAATACTGGAGTGGGTTGCCATTGCCTTCTAAGGGCTGTCTTAAAGAGTACATGAGTCAATATTGGTAACTTGGAACTGTGCCTGAAAGAAAGCAAATGCTAAAAGTGTTTGATTTTATTGTGAAGATGTGTCTGGGACGTGGTAGAAGGATTAGATGAATAATAGGTTTTCTCAGGGCTTCCCTGGTGGTTCAGTGGTAAAGAACCTGCCTGCCAATGCAGGAGACACAGGTTCAACCCCTGATCCAGAAAGATCCCACATGCCATGGAGCAACTAAGTTCGTCCGCCACAACTACGGAACCTGTGCTCTAGAGCCCACAGGCTGCACCTACTGAGCCCCCGGGCTCTGGAGCCTGTGCTCTGCAACAGGAGAAGCCGCCGAAAGGAGAAGCCAATGCACCACAACCTGAGAGGAGCCCCACTGTAGGCAGCTAGAGAAAAGTGCCCATAGCAGCAAAGACTGAGCACAGCCTAAACTAAAAATAAGTTTTCTCCTTCCAGGAGATGCAGTGTTTTGCCATCTAAGATCCCTTCTTTAGGACTGACACACTCATTCCCCAGATACTGGGATTGCTGGTGGAGGAGAGCTACCTTACCCAAGGTCACATGTCTCTGGGGCCAGCCTGCATCCAATGACTGTCATTCCTGGGCAGCTGGGCCTAGCTCCCTTGCATGATTCAGGACAACTCTTAAGGGCCATCCCAGATTCACAGCTCCATTGGAATTGGTCACAGTCTTCGTTGCAATGTCCCAGCAGCATATCTTCCCCACCCCACCCCACCCCGCCCCGTCTGCCTCCCTCACTCTCTCAGAGGTGGTGATCCTGAGATGATTCCCCAAGAAAGCTTCTGCTCACACATCTGCCTCAGAGTTTGGTTTTCAACAAACCTGACATGATACACTTCTCTTTCCCCGCTTTTCTTCCTCTTCTTGCTATTTGCTAACTGTGCTCTATATGCTGCAACACTGTTCTTAATCATCTTAAAGCCCTTCTAACCCTTACAGCTATAATGCAAGGTAGATATTATTTATTGTCTTATAATCAGGAATCCAAGACATTGAGTGGTGACCTACCAACTCAAAATGCTCCAAGAGGCAAAGCCAGGATAAGACCCTGAGTGCATTGGAGAGTTCAAAGCCAGAGGCACTCTGTTTACTGCATTGAATTGACCACCTTGCCCTTGACTCTTTCCTTTGGGATGTGTACTTCATCTTTGCTTGGGCTTGAGTTGGCATTCCTTCGGATATGGAGTCTTGAGCTACTTTTGCTGCTTCACAGGTGATTTCCATATTTCTTTTCCAAGAATGTTTGGGTTTGTCCCCAGCATCTCCTTTCTCCTGAGTGGGAGCAGTCAGGGAGCACCACAGTTGAGGCCCCACACATTGGGAGAAGGTAAAACCTTCCATGTTACCAGATGGCATATTCTCTTTAGGGACATTATGTGATATCCTTCTGGGACTAGTGCCCCTCATCTAAGGACCAAAGACCCCTTATACAATCCCATCACCTGAGAGCTTTGTCAGACAGGTCTGTGAATGGTCAGGGGGACCAGGCTCATCCTTGTTCCTAGGTCCTGGCTCTTCCAAAGTAGTCTGGACAATAAATACTGCCCATTAATTTGCACCCAGGCAGTCTCTGGGTATGAGAATTAGAACCTTAAACCATTATCCTGCTATGTCATGCAAACTAGTATTGAAGAAAACTTTCTGCTACAGCATGTGCATCACAATGTTGTTTATCGAAGCAAAAGAACAAGGGATTAATCTAAATGTATAACAAGAGGAGAACAGCTAAACCAACGTGAGCAGATAGCATTGCCTCAGCAATCATGTTTTCAAATAACATTTAATGGCGTGGAAAAATGACTCAAAATATAATCAATGAAAAAAGTAGAATAGTAAACACTTTCATTGATTCTTGTCACTAATTCTTCATATAATGTGCTAATAAAAAAAGACTGGAATAAAATACATCATAGTGGTTATTAGGTAGGAAATGTGGGGTTATGTGTTTTGCTTTTATTTTCTTCTACATATATTATTGCATTTTCCAAATTTTGGCAAATAGTGTGAATGACTTCTATTATCAAGGAAAACAACTATTTAAAAGATACTGTAACAATCTATTTTTATAATTGGTTTCTTTGGTAATAAAACACATTTTGGGGTCTTATAATCCAACTCAGTAGTATTTAGAGAGTTATCAGCATTTCTTGTCCAGTATTCTTTTTAAATTCATAACCTGAGTATTTCTGTATTGTCTTTTGTGTTTGTCAGTCAGTACTTATAATCAAAGCATTTAAATTATTCTAATTAATGAATATTATGGTGTTCTATGTGACATACTTTGCTAGCTTGTTTTTTTTTAAGTCCATGAGATCAAGGCAATTATTTTAAAAATGTCATACATGCAGAGCTTATGCCAGGTATTCCCTTAGGTAGTAAGGATATAGGGATGAATGCAAAGTCAAGTGGATCTTGGGGAGCATCACTACAAACAAAGCTAGTGGAGGTGATGGAATTTCAGTTGAGCTATTTCAAAATCCTGAAAGATGATGCTGTGAAAGTGCTGCACTCAATATGCCAGCAAATTTGGAAAACTCAGCAGTGGCCACAGGACTGGAAAAGGTCAGTTTTCATTCCAATCCCAAAGAAGGGCAATGCCAAAGAATGCTCAAACTACCGCACAATTGCACTCATTTCACACGCTAGTAAAGTAATGCTCAAAATTCTCCAAGCCAGGCTTCAACAATACATGAACCGTGAACTTCCAGATGTTCAAGCTGGTTTTAGAAAAGGCAGGGGAACCAGAGATCAAATTGCCAACATCCGCTGGATCATCGAAAAAGCAAGAGTGTTCCAGAAAAACATCTATTTCTTCTTTATTGACTGTGCCAAAGCCTTTGACTGTGTGGATCACAATAAACTGTGGAAAATGCTGAAAGAGATGGGAATACCAGACCACCTGACCTGCCTCTTGAGAAATCTGTATGCAAGTCAGGAAGCAACAGTTAGAACTGGACATGGAACAACAGACTGGTTCCAAATAGGAAAAGGAGTACGTCAAGGCTGTATATTGTCACCCTGCTTGTTTAACTTATATGTAGAGAACATCATGAGAAACGCTGGGCTGGAAGAAGCACAAGCTGGAATCAAGATTGCCTGGAGAAATATCAATAACCCCAGATACGCAGATGGCACCACCCTTATGGCAGAAAGTGAAGAAGAACTAAAGAGCCTTTTGATGAAAGTGAAAGAGGAGAGTGAAAAAGTTGGCTTAAAACTCAACACTCAGAAAATTAAGATCATGGCATCTGGTCCCATAACTTAATGGCAAATAGATGGGGAAACAATGGAAACAGGGACAGACTTTATTTTTGGGGGTCCAAAGTCACTGCAGATGGTGACTGCAGCCATGAAATTAAAAGATGCTTGCTTCTTGGAAGAAAAATTATGACCAACCTAGACAGCATATTAAAAGGTAGAGACATTACTCTGCCAACAAAAGACCATCTAGTCAAAGGTATGGTTTTTCCAGTGGTCATTTATGGATGTGAGAGTTACACTATAAAGAAAGCTGAGAGCCGAAGAATTGATGCTTTTGAACTGTGGTGTTCAAAACCACAGTTTTAGAGAAGACTCTTGATAGTCCCTTGGACTGCAAGGAGATTTAACCAGTCCACCCTAAAGGAAATCAGTCCTGAATATGCATTGGAAGGACTGATGCTGAAGCTGAAGCATCAGTACTTTGGCCACCTGATGCAAAGAACTGACTCATTTGAAAAGACCCTGATGCTGGGAAAGATTGAAGGTGGGAGGAGAAGGGGATGACAGAGGATGAGATGGTTGGGTGGCATCACCAACGTGATGGACATTAGTTTGAGTAGGCTCTGGGAGTTGGTGATGGACAGGGAAGCCTGGCATGCTGCAATCCATAGAGTTGCAAAGAGTTGGACATGACTGAGCGACTGAACTGAACTGATGTTTCCTTTTAATTTTTTATTTTATTTTTTTTTATTTTATTATTTTTTTTATTTTATTTTATTTTTAAACTTAACATAACTGTATTAGATTTGCCAATGTTTCCTTTTAAAAATCACAATGCATTACATTTTATGCTGCCATTACCTTAAGTACCAAGAATTTTGAGAGTACAGAGTGGAATAATCAACTCTAGAGTCACTAATAAATAGTACATGGAGCAAGTGATTTTTAAAAAATTTTTATTGTAGTATAGCTGATTTCCAAAGTTGTGTTTGTTTCTGCTGTACAGAAAAGTGAATCAGCTATACATATACATATATCCACTCTTTTATAGATTCTTTTTCCATTATAGGTCATTACAGAGTATTTTTTTTTTATATGTGTATCCATTCTACACAATGGAGTATTACTCAGCCATTAAAAAGAATACATTTGAATCAGTTCTAATGAGGTGGATGAAACTGGAGCCTATTATACAGAGTGAAGTAAGCCATTACAGAGTATTGAGTAGAGTTCCCAGTGCTGTACTGCTGCTGCTGCTGCTGCTAAGTCGCTTCAGTCCTGTCGGACTCTGTGCCACCCCACAGACGGCAGCCCACCAGGCTCCTCTGTCCACGGGATTCTCCAGGCAAGAACACTGGAGTGGGTTGCCATTTCCTCCTCCAATGCATGAAAGTGAAAAGTGAAAGTGAAGTCGCTCAGTCGTATCTGACTCTTAGCGGTCCCAGTGCTGTACAATAGGTCCTTATTAGTTAGCTATTTTATATATAGTAGTATATATTTGTGGTGTATATAGTGTATATGTCAATCCCAATCTCCCAGTTTAGCACTCCCCTTTGTCCCCTGGCAACCATAAGTTTGTTTTTAATATCTGTGACTATATTTCTGTTTTGTAAATAAGTTCATTCAAAGCATTTTTTAGGTTTCACCTATAAGTGATATTATCTATTTGTCTTTCTGTCTGACTTCATTTAGTATGATAATCCCTAGATCTATCCATGTTGCTTCAAATGGCATTATTTCATTCTTTTTATGGCTGAGCAGTATTCCATTGTGTATATATATCACATCTTCTTTATCCATTCCTGTCAATGGACCTTAGGTTGCTTCCATGTCCTGACTTGTAAATAGTGCTGCAATGAACATTGGAGGTGCACATATCTTCTTGAATTATGGCTTTTTCTGGATATATGCCCAAGAGTGGGATTGATTTTTCAACTGAATTTCAAAGGATAAATAAGAGTTATCTAGACTGAGAAAGGGACTTCCCTGGTGGCTCAGATGGTAAAGAGTTAGCCTGCAAATTCAGGAGACCCAGGTTCAATCCCTGGGCTGGGAAGATCCCTTGGAGAAGGGAATGGCTACTCACTCCAGTATTCTTGCCTGGGAAATCCCATGGACAGAGAAGCCTGGTGGGTACAGTCCATGAGGTCGCTAAAAGCTGGACATGACTGAGCGATTTAACACACACTTACAGACTGAGGAAAATGAGAAATGGCCATTGTAAAAAGAGGGAAAGATATAAGCAGAAGTTCAAAGTTGTGAAAATACATGCTGTATTAGGAAAATATGCAAACCTGATAAAATACATGTCTGGAAAAGTGAGGGTCCAGACTGGGAGAGTATTTGAATGTTGTGTTAAGGTATTTTTAGTTTGGTTTGTTAAGGAAATAGCAAATGTTGGGTATTCTGTATCTATACAGCACATGAATGGGGTTAAATGATTCATCAATTCAGCATGAATACACTTAGATTCTAACAGTTTGATGAACTGATTTGATAGAAATACCCTAATGCATCAGAGTACAGTTATTTAGTATTTTATTTAGCATCTGTCCTATGTGTTCAGTCTTGTTTTAGGCACTATGAGTAATACACTAAAATGCTAAAAATCATATTTTTCCTATTAATTACATTTATAATTTGCCGAATATAGGCCATAGGAAAATGATGATGATACTTTCAACAATAAATGTTATTTGGAGATTAAACCAAAATATGTGCCCAAACTCTAAAAGAATAAGAGGACTGGGAATCCTAAGGTCCCTCCAGTGTCGGTACAAGTTATAGCCTCATTATGTGTGTGGACTGCTGTTTCCTGTTTCCAGCAGCGGTAGACCATGCAAAGCAGATGCCCCATGAACATGGAAGGTATGATCCAGTGACCCACTGAGATATCACTTTGATGTGCCATGATTTTCTCTGAGAGTGAGACTGCTGCTGCTGCTAAGTCACTTCAGTCATGTCCAACTCTGTGTGGCCCCATAGATGGCAGCCCACCAGACTCCCCTGTCCCTGGGATTCTCCAGGCAAGAACACTGGAGTGGGTTGCCATTTCCTTCTCCAATGCATGAAAGTGAAAAGTGAAAGGGAAGTCGCTCAGTCATGTCCAACTCTTCGTGACCCCATGGACTGCAGCCCACCAGGCTCCTCCGTCCATGGGATTTTCTAGGCAAGAGTTCTGGAGTGGGGTGCCATTGAGTGAGACTATGGCTAGCCAATATGCTCTGTGTCTCCTAGTACACAGAGAACAGAGGGAGTGATGGTTAATTTCATATGTCAACATGGCCACACTGCTGCGTCTAGGTTTTTGGTCAAACATTAGTCTTGATTTTGCCCTGAAAGTATTTTTTAATGAGATTAACATATAAATTAGTAAACTCTGTGTAAAGAAGTTTACTTTCTGTAATGGGAGTGAAACTCAATCACTGATGTATAGATCAATCAATCAATTTAAGAGGAAAAGGGTTTACCTCCACAAGGAAGAGGGAATTCTCCCTACACTCTGTGTTTGGACTCAAACTGCAACATAAACTCTTCCTGCCAGCCTCCTTGCATATTTTGGACTTGCTGCTTCCACAATCATGTGAGCCAGTTCCTTAAAACACATTGATCTCTTGATAGACATATCTGACCTATCTGTCTGTATTCTCTATCTATTTAATGACCCATCTATTCATCCATCTATCAATCGATCCACATACATACACACACTGTATTGGTTCTGTGTCTCTAGAGAACCCTGACTAGTACAGAAGGGAATGGGTACCTCAGTCACATTTGGAAAATTCCCATTCTTCCTTCAAGATTTATAGTTCAGCTTGTCACCTAAAAAAGTGATATTTTTCATGGTGTCTCAACTTGGGGTCAGATACATTTTCTCATTATGTAATAATTGTTTCCATATTGTCCTTAGAGAATTAGGATCAACTCTTTTGAAAATACTTCCTTTCCAGTTTACCCAGGCACCTAGCTACCTAGACACCTTCTTCCAAGTCTTCAGTATTAATATTTAAGGGAGAAGCTGAATATTTGAATCAATGAGAGATCACAGAATCTTTACCTTGTTTCCTGTTAGCCTTCTATTTTGATCACAACTAGAAAGTGAATTATTTCTACAATGAAGCCTTGCACTTAGTAGGCATTCAATAAGTATTTGTTGAAACAAATGAAATGTCATGAACATGCTCCATGCTCGTGCCTTCCAGCAAAATAAAACCAACCTCCCATGTCCTGTTTGGCTGTCTTAGATCAGACTCCATAATCTGCCCCAGTCCCAACCCCCTTTGAAGTTATTTATTCCTTACCAGGTGTTCTGTTTCATTAGTGGTTTCCATTAAAGCTATGGTTGAAAAGAGACTTTCATTTGCAACCCTCAAGCGTGGTGTTTTTGTTGGCTGGCTTCTGCTCTGAAATAATTACTTTTTTTGAGGTGCTGAACTTTTTCATGTTTGTCTCTCCTCCCCGACAGCCTTTTCTTTGATCTTTCTGGAAGAACTTGCCCGGGCCCATTTAGTAATGCCAGAGGATCTTAAAGAAAAATAAATCATTGACTACTGATGCTGAAAAAGACCCCAGGAGATGCTTTTGTTCAAACCCTTTCAGTGAGGTCACAGTTTTCAAAATAAGCCATGTGAATGGTGGTAGTTGTGGTAATAAAAATAATAACAATAATAGCATGTGCTGTAGACTTTACCATTTGCAAAGGATTTTCTCTGATGGGGATTACATTTCATACAGTACATTATGCAGAGTGATGTAGCTTGGAGGGTGAAAACAGATCACTGGCCCTATGTCAGGAGGCCTCTGTTAGAATTCTGGTGTTGCCACTTCTCTTCTGTTATGACTTTGGGCAAGTCACTTCACCTTTATGAGCCTGTGTTTCCCTAACCCTAAAACGGGAATAAACAAAGCCCCTCAAGACAAAGAAAGCAAAAGACCTTTGAACACTATAATGTTCTACCTCGGCTTCCCTGGTGGCTCAGATGGTAAAGAATCTGCCTACAATGCAGGAGACCTGGGTTCGACCCCTGGTTCAGGAAGATCCCCTGGAGAAGGGAATGGCAATCCACTCCAGTATTCTTGCCTGGAGAATCTCATGGACAGAGGAGCCTGGCGGGCTACATTTGGTGGGGTCGCAAAGAGTCAGACACGACTGAGCAAGTAAGAATGCAATGTTCTACCAAAATATAAAGTATGGTAACATTTTACTTCAGCTTCTTCTTACTTGACTTTTTATTGCTGTTATCAGCAAAACACAATTTTTAAGGAATTTTATTTTTAAGTGAGAAGTAAATTTGCGCCAACTACATAGGTGCTAATTGAATTCAAAGTGAAAAGCGTAATTTATCAGGGATGCCACTCAAATCATGGCATTCATTAATATAGTCTTGAAATTTGTGACATGTTAGTATGTGACTTACTGTCTCCTCCACGGATAAGTTGCTTTTTTAAAGAAACATACTTTCTTCACTACCCATTACTTTTTTTATGCTAATAAAAAGTTCACTTATTCATTGACTCAATAGATATTTATTGATCCATGTGCTGGATACAAGTCAAATACTGGGAAAAATAGCAAGTAACAAAATAAAATTTCTGCCTTCATGAGGCTTACATTTTAGGAGGAGGAGATGGATGACAAATATAAAGTGAATATATATATATATATATATATATATATATATATGTCAACCCAATCTTCCAATTCACCCCACCCTCCTCTTTCCGCCACTTGATGTCCATACATTTGTTCTCTATGTTTGTGTCTCTACTTCTGCTTTGTAAATGTGTTCATCTGTACTATTTTTTCTAGATTTCTACATATGTATGTTAATATATGATACTTTTTTTTCTCTTTCTGACTTACTTCACTGCATATGACAGTCTCTAGGTCCATCCACATCTCTGCAAGTGGTCAAAATCATAGAGTCAGAAAGTACCTTGTTTGGTGCCAGGAGCCAGGCAGTATGGGGTGGGATGGGAGTCGAGAGGGGAAATGGGGAATTAGCATTTAGTGGGGACACAGTTTCAGTTTAGGGAGGTGAAAAATTCAGGAGATGGATGATGGTGAGAGTTGCACAACAATGTGAATGTACTTAGTGCCACAGAACTATACAGTTAAATAAAGTTAAAACGTTATTGTTGTTCATTTGCTAAGTCATGTCTGACTTTGTGACCCCATGCACTACAGCATGCCAGACTTCCCTGTCCTTTACTATCTCCCAGAGTTTGCTCATGTCCATTGAGTCGGTGATGCTATCTAACCATCTCATCCTCTGCCACCCCCTTCTCCTTTTGCTTTCAATCTTTCCCAGCATCAAGGTCTTTTCCAGTGGGCTGGCTCTTGGCATCAGGTGGCCAAAGTATTGGAGCTTTGACTTCAGCATCAGTCATTCTAATGAACATTCAGGGTTGATTTCCTTTAGGATTGAGTGATTTGATTTCTTTGCATTCCGAGGAACTCTCAAGAGTCTTCTCCAGCACCACAGTTTGAAAGCATCAGTTCTTCAGCACTCAGCCTTCTTTATGGTCCGCCTCTCACATTGTGCATGACTTTTGGAAAAACCATGCTTTGACTATATGGACCTTTGACAACAAAGTGATGTCTCTGCTTTTTAATACACTGTCTAAGTTTGTCATAGCTTTTCTTCCAAAGAGCAAGCATCTTTTAAACATTAAAAAAGCTAAGGTCATGGCATCCAGTCCCATCACTTCACGGCAAATTTCAGAAGGGTAAAAAGTGGAAGCAGCAACAGATCTTATTTTCTTGGGCTCCAAAATCACTGTGGACAGTGACTGCACCATGAAAGCTTAAAGTGGTATGTTTTATATTGTGACTTTTACCACAATAAAAAACTTTTTAAGGAATGAAAAGAAAATATATAGTTATAATATTTAAAATGTAAATTAAAAATAAAATATATATTATTCTGGGTGATAATATACATATGAAGAGAAATAAAGAATGGTAGAAGGAGAAGGAGTGCTTGAAGATAAATTGTGGACATAGAAAACTGTGCAGACCAGAAGGAAGTGAGGGAGGAGCCATGGGATATCTGAGGGAAGAGCAACTATGCAGTGGGAACAGCAAGCACAAAGGCTAAGAGGCCTGGTGGTATTTAGCATCTCTGAGGAACAGCAAGGAGGTTAGTTGATTGAAGTCCAGAGAGTAGAGGAGAGGAGTAGTTTATGAGATCTGAAAGATAGTGGTTTTGAATACAGAGTGACATAAATGGCCCTGCAAGGTCACATAAGGCTTTGGAAACAAGTGCACAAGGCTGTCATACTTTATTTTAAGAAGAAAAGGAGTTGGAAGTTTTTAAGTGGAAGGGTGACATGGTTCAGTGTGTTTTTAAAGGATCTGTCTAGCTGCTGTGTTGAGAATAAACCATAAGAGGACAAAGAAGAAACAGGGAATTATTGCAAGCTTGCTTCTGAAGATGAGGAAACTTGGATTACTATGGTCATAGTAGAGATGACCAAAGTGACTTGTGACCATCAGAATAGTCTGTATAATGCTGTGATAACAAAAGTTATCTGATATCTCAGTGGCATAGAACAATAAAGATTTATTTCTTGTTGAACTACTTGTGCTTCATGGAATGTCTGTGGTTCTGATTCATGTCATTTTCACTTCAAGACCCAGGCTAGCAAGTTGGTTTCCATCTGGAACAGTGGCAGGTGTAAAAGAGACATTCGCCAAATGAAGTCACAGAATTCCTCCTGAGTTCAGCAATGCAAAGATGAAAACTCCTTCTGCCCACAGGTAGGAGCATCACAAGGAAAGAAGTCAGGATAGTTGGAAAATAATTCCATCATCTACCACATGGTCTAATCCAGCTTCCACTCTGAAGACAGAGGCAACAGATTTGCTATGGATTGGACCTGAGCTGCAGATGAAAAGAAAAGAAATGAGTGAAGAATGTCCTCAAGGATTTGACCTGATCAAGTGGAGAGACAGAGTTAGTCTTTTCCAAGATGAATATGACTGTGGGAGGACCAGGTTTGGGACATGCTAAGTTTAATAAGTTACTCATTAAACATCCAAGTACAAATGTCAAGGATGCAGTTGGATACTGAGTCTGAAGTTCAAAAAAGTAGTTTAGATGATAAAAGAAATTTTAGAGTCATATCCAGTGTAGAAAAATGGAAAATACAGGAAAACATTTTTTAAAAAAAGAAACATAGAGAATAGATTTATAATTGAAATGCAAGGAACTGCACATGTTTAATGTCTGCAGTCTGATAGGTTAGACATATGCAAACACCTGTCATACCATCACCACAGTCAAGGAAACAGACACACTCAACAGTTTGAGATGGAAATTCTACGGGATGTATAGGTGAGGCTTTTCCTACAACCTAGCAATAGGAGGATTTTTCTCTTGGGGGCACAGACTGGCCCAATCAATCATAAAGTATTCATTTTGTTTCTCATTTTTCCACTGCTCCTTGTAAGTACAGTTTCCTTAAGAACTGCACAGGGAAGAGGTCACTGGGATGAGGCTAGGATTTAGGTATTCCCAACTTTCTTGGCAATAATGATATCAGAACTTTGTCCCATTTGTAAGAGAAAGAATTCCTAATGTTACAACCACTTATCTGTTACTTGAATGTTATCTTCAACATCTTCAAAAAACACTGATGCGAGCTGTACGTATACACCTCCCGTGACAAGGATCTCTTTATCTCACAAAGCCCCTCTTTCCATCTTTCCACACTTGTGATGAATAAAAAGTTCCTTTGTGTATCAAACCAAGTCTGACTTCCAGTAACCTCCATCTCATAGTCCTATTTCTACCCCTCGGGGATAAAATGGAATGAATTTAACAAACCTATTCCTTTTTTTTTTTTTTTTTTTTTAGTGTAACAGCTCTTCAACTTGATTACAATTCCCTCTAGTTATGTCAAGGTCTGATAACCCACGAAAAGGAGATATTCCCAAGTGTCGGCTTCTTCTGTGTAATTGACTTTTCTGCTCAGCGCTCAGTTCAGGCAAGCCACTGTTGATCTGCTGCTCTGAAGTCCCCTCTGTGTACACAGCCAAATGGAGTGCAACAGCTAGGGTACAGGTAATGGCAATGGATGGATGTCAAGGGTCCTGATACATCTCCATTTCATTTGTTAACAAAATTGCCCATTCTCAGGGCCCTAAAGGAGACCTGACCTTGGTGCCCAATGATCCTAACAAATGTGGAATTTACATGCAAATGGCACCCTTGTTTCGGTGCCAGATGGTCAAGTGGTCTTTGGTATATCCAGGGCATCACTGTATACACACAATGACAGCATTTGTACATCAAAAGTATGAAGTCTTTATCCTCATTTAAGAGTGAGAGAAAGTGGTAAACATGCAAAAGCAGGAGCTGTGAACCAGACAGACCTGGTTCAAAGCCAGCCTCTACCACTGACTATCTTGTGCCCTTGGACTCGCTAAGCTATCTCCCTAGACCTCGTTTTCCTCTTATATTTGCATGTCAGAGAAGTAATATACTCCCCACGGTGTCAATGTCATTGAGATCAAACAAGCAAAGGGTCTAATATAATGCTCAACACATAAAAGATGCCCCATATATAAGTTATCTTCTTCCATTTTTTTCTGTTTAAAATGCGTTTTTTAATATATTGTGTAATGGCAACAGGAAATTATTTGATCAAAATTTTAGCTTTCAGACAGGGCCATTGCATGTGTAAATACACTCTATTCTAGGAAGAAAAAACTATAGAGGAGATTGTACACCCTCATCCTTGAAACATTCTCTGTTCTACCCAGGTTTCATTACTCATGTTTCTGTCTCTCCATCTACAAAATGTTTAGACTGAACTAGACAATCTCTAAGGTCTGACACTCTATTCTTACACTGATCTGTTATTCACATAGCAATCTATAGCTGTTTTATTCTGTTTTTGAAAGAGAGTTGAGAGAAGCACTAACATTTCTTGGGAACCTCCTCCCTTCCAGGGACTCTGTTGGATACTCTGCTTAGCAACATTTTATGTTCTCTACCACTCTATGAGGGAGTTATAATTACTCCTTTCTCACAAGTAGATGGAGAAGGTCATCAGTTCAGTTGTTCAGTCGTGTCCTGCTCTTTGTGACCCCATGGACTGCAGCACACCAGGCCTCCCTGTGCATCACCAACTCCTGGAGTTTACTCAAACTCATATCCATTGAGTCAGTGATGCCATCCAACCATCTCATCCTCTGTAATCTCCTCCTCCCTCCTTCAGTCTTTCCCAGCATCAGGATCTTTTCAAATTAATCAATTTTTCACATCAGGTGGTCAAAGTATTGGAGTTTCAACTTCGGTGTCAGTCCTTCCAATGAATATTCAGGACTGATTTCCTTTAGGATGGACTGGTTGGATTTCCTTGCAGTCGAAGGGACTCTCAAGAGTCTTCTCCAACACCACAGTTCAAAAGCATCAGTTCTTTGGCGTTCAGCTTTCTTTATAGTCCTACTCTCACATCCATACATGACTACTGGAACAACCATAACTTAGGGTTAAAGATTTACAGAGAAGCCCCAGCAAGATGTTAGGTGCTGGAGCGGTGGCTGGGGTGGTGCTGGAGTGACTTTGAGGAGATATTCACATCCAAGGGCAAAGGAGAAGCCCCAGCAAAATGATAAGATGGGGGAAATCGCATTTATTTATTATTTTTTTAATTTAATTTTATTTTTAAACTTTACATAACTGTATTAGATTTGCCAAATATCAAAATGAATCTGCCACAGGTATACATGTGTTCCCCATCCTGAACCCTCCTCCCTCCTCCCTCCCCATACCATCCCTCTGGGTAGTCCCAGTGCACCAGCCCCAAGCATCCAGTATCGTGCATCAAACCTGGACTGGCAACTCGTTTCATACATGATATTTTACATGTTTCAATGCCATTCTCCCAAATCTTCCCACCCTCTCCCTCTCCCACAGAGTCCATAAGACTGTTCTATACATCAGTGGAAATCGCATTTAGAATCAAACCCCATACCCGCCAGAGACGCTCAGAGAGCTCAAACATTCCTTGTGCGTGCCAGGACCCAGAGACCCCACAGAGACTGAGACAGAACTGTGTTCGGGTGTCTCCTGAGGAGGTACGGGTCAGCAGTGGACTGCCACAGGGGCAGGGGACCAGCAGACCTGGGTATGGCATAAACCCTCTTGGAGGAGGTCACCATTAACCAACCATACAGCCACCAGAACTTACTTACACAGGACTGGGGAAACAGATTCTGGAAGGGCACAAAAAGAGCCTTGTGCACACCAGGACCCAGGAGAAAGGAGCAGTGACCACACAAGAGGCTGACCCACACTTGTCCGTGAGTGTCCAGGAGTCTCTGGCAGAGGCGTGGATCAACGGTGCCCTGCTGCAGGGTTGGCGACACTGAGTGTAGCAGTGTGTGCATAGGACACATTGAAGGAGGAGGAGGTCATAGAGATGAATAAATTGGCAAAATCACTTATGATTAGTAAGTAGCAAGTTTCCTAATTTACATGAGGACTTGACTTCAGGGAAGAGTATCTTGTGACACAACTGAGAGATACAAGAGTCCTTACATAGCCCAGTACTTTCATTTCCAGGAAAGAAAATCATGGAACAGAGAAGAAGTACATAGTCCAAACTTCTAACTTTTACTTTATGCCTAAATGGCATCCTGAACCATTCTTTCTCAAAGGAACTGAAAAATTACCTACTATTTTTGTTTTACCTTCATGTCCACCCTGAAATGTATGTGAGCAGGTTAAAGCAGATTTAAAGACAGGTATGAGGAGCTGCAAGTCTAAGATGAAAGGTTACATTACTCACTGTGTGACCCAGGGACGGTTGCTTGCACCTTATGAACCCAAGCATCTTCACCTGTCAAATAAAAGAGGTGGATCAGGCTCTTAAACTGTGGTCCCCAGACCAGCAGCATCAGCATCACCTGGGAACTTATTAGAAATGCAAACCTCCGTCCCACCCCAGACCTGGTAAATTGGATGCTCTGGTGCTGCTGCTGCTAAGTCAATTCAGTCGTGTCTGACTCTGTGCGACCCTGTAGACGGCAGCCCACCAGGCTTCCCCGTCCCTGGGATTCTCCAGGCAAGAACACTGGAGTGGGTTGCCATTTCCTTCTCCAATGCATGAAAGTGAAAAGTGAAAGTGAGGTTGCTCAGTCGTGTCCAACTCTTCGTGACCCCATGGACTGCAGCCCACCAGGCTCCTCCGTCCATGGGATTTTCCAGGCAAGAGTACTAGAGTGGGGTGCCATTGCCTTCTCTGGTGATGAAGCCCAATAAACTGTGTTTTCATAACCTCCCCCATCCCACCCCACAGGAGGTCCTGACCACAGCAAAGCTGGAGAACCACTGGACTGGCCGAGTTCTCAGGACTCTGCACCTGGAAGAAACTCTGGAAGGTGTGGATGACAAGCTGATGCCAGCCCAAGAGAGTGGGTGAAGCTGAAAACTGGGAATAATCAAATCAGATCCTCAGGGCAGGAGGAATCATATCTTGTGTGTAAAGCATCCCACCTTCAAGTTTCACCTCAAGCACTCAACTGTTACTTTAACTTTATTCCTATTTCTTAACCTTGTTCATTCCCATTTCTCATCTGCAAGGGATAAGGAGAGGTAAAGATAAGTTCCCTTGGAATTGAATAATTGAATTTGTGGGAAGTAACCCCTGCATAGGTGGTTACTTAACCTCTCTGGATCTATACCCTTGAGGTAAAATGTACTTTTCTTTTTTCTAGTAAGCTCTTCCTTTTTCCTGAGTGCCAAGGAGGTTTTCTGAGCCAACTCCTGCAGATCAGACCTAAGGACACCTAGCACATTGGAGGTGTCATGACCCATGGGGCAGATTCTGAATCCATTTTCAGCCCAGAACTTCTGAATTTGTTCTTCAAGGAAGTTCTGTTTTTTCACAGTTGACTGGAACTCTTTTAGGGAGTGTGAGCAGTCGAGGCATTTTTTAAACAGCAGGAACCAGCATACACATTAAGCAAAATAAAAGTAGAAAGCATTTTAATATGGGAGGACATGATCTCAGGCCAGGAAGATGGCCAAGTCTTGGTGGGAGCTGTTGGTACCAGAAGCCATATCACCACTCTGGCTTGGTGGGTCTGATTTTTCTGTTCTCCAGTCCACTTGGTGGATAATCACCAGCCAAGTTCTGGAGATTTCTGGCTACATGATTCTGTACCCTCTGTCTCTCTGTTTACTTCTCTCTCTTCAGAAGTCATCCTCTCCTATTTCCAGATCCCTGGGAAAGAGAAGCTAGTTGGCTGACTTGAGTTAAATACCTCCCATTTCTTGGTCTAATCATCTGTGGTCAGAGACACAGCATCATTATACAACTTAATAGCTGAGAACCACCCCTGGTGTGTGTGTGTGTGTGTGTGTGTGTGCATGTGCTCAGTTGTGTCTGACTCTTTATGACCCCATGGATGGTGCACCGCCCCCCGCCGCCTCCCTTGCCAGGCTCATCTGTCCATGGGATTTCCCAAGCAAGAATACTGGAGTGGGTTGCCATTTCATTCTCCAAGGGATATTCCCAACCCAGGGATCAAACCTGCATCCCTTGCATCTCCGCATTGGCAGGCAGATTCTTTACCGCTGGGCCACCTGGGAAGCCCACCACCCCTGGATGTGAGAGCAAGTTAGGAGGCTCCTAGAAATGGGGCAGACCATCAGACATGTTCATTTTGTTTGACAAGATTGGAGAAAAATCTCAAATTCTCTTCACCAGGGCTGTTGTATAGCTGAGTGGATCAGCTATATTTGTATATATCCCCTCCCTTTCTTTTGGATTTCCTTCCCATTTAGATCGCCAGAGAGCACTGAATAACCCAATAGACTTTCATTAGTTATCTATTTTATACATAGTATCAGTAGTGTATATAAAACAATATTGTAAAGCAACTATATTCCAATACAAATTAATAATAATAAAAAAAAATGAACCAGGGTGCTGATTGTTGGCTGGTGCTGAATATGATCACCATCCTGTCATCTTATGTCTCAGGTGAATGGTTACAGTTTATAGTGCAGATACCCTTTTATATTTCAGCTAGAAATTTAAAAGAAGAAATGTTGACTAGACAGGCATAGGATTGGGGAAAGAAACTCTTGATTCTACAAACACAACAAACTTCAGCTCAAACAATCTGATGTGGCATAATACAAATTACTATTTTCTTCTGTGTGTGTTATATTTAATAGCAGCTGATTGAATCTCCATGTTATTAAGGCAGTTCTGCTGTGATGACACAGTTTTAGTTTTACAAGAGGTAATTGATACAGAAAAAAATATTTTTACTTAAGGCAAAAAAATGGTGTAATGTTATAGAAAATATTCTATGATAAGAGTCGTTTCTCATCCAGCCATAACTTAACTATGATGAGCTTCAGATTCTTCAACTGCAAAATGAGGAAGTCAGACCCAGTGGTGTCCAAGGTCCTTCTCACCATCTAGGTTTTCTGTGATCTGTTGATAGAGATTCCGTGACGATGTATGTAACCTACGGATGCTGGATCAGTCATCGTCCAGGCAGCAAACAAAGAGTACATTCAAAGGGTTGCTGAGAAAGTTTAACAGAAAGGATTGTTTACAGAGTTTGGGGTGGAGTTGAGAAGACCAGTAAGGGCCAATGAAGCAGCCAGAGACTAGCAACCATAGGAAGGTGTTGCCTTAGGCTGAACATACTATAGCCTCCACCTGAAGCTGCCAAGGAGGGAGCAGGGAACAAGGGCTTGTGTGTCTTGCTCCTCCTTTCTCAGACTCCAGCTGGTGCCTCCCATTGCCTAAACCCAGTAGGAAACCAGAATACAAGTTAGCCGCAGAATATAGATGTCCAATCCAGAGGGACAAATAGATAGATACTAAAGGAAATGGGGCAAAGTGCAGTAGATATCTCTACTCATTGTGCTGTTAGCTCCAAATATATTTCAGCTCTAACACAGAATTAAACCTGCCTCTGGCTGTTACCCTCAGTGGGTGGGTAGTGCAGGAGCACTCCTGGTTTCAGATTGGTTGTTCCTACAGGGAAGAGGATCAGGGTCTCTGCAGCACCCTCTCAGGAGGTATTGCAACCTGGGATGGTCTTCCTACGGTTTTCCAAGCATTTTCCTCTATAAGCTACAGTGAACATAAGGGGATTCAGCCCATGCCACCACCTACCACTGTCCTGAAAATGGCCTTCTTCCCAGCTCTGATCAACTCTCCTTCCCCCAAATCCTGCAGCAGGTCATTAGTATCCATAACAAACCTTTCTTCAAGTGCTTGTGCCCAATTTATCAGCAGGTACAGTTGTCTTCCTATTACAGTAATTTCTCTTGCGTTGTTTTCCTCCCCTAAAGTGTGCTTTTTCTCTACCTCCCTGGAAAAAGAAATATCTTAGGCTCTCAGTCAAACCAATCAGGCACAAAATCACCTCGAATGGAAGTGAGCGCCTCTTCCTCCATCAAACAACTTTCCTTTGTTTCTGTCTTTAAATGCATGTGTAAAGGGTTAACCAGTTCCTCTTTTAAGCTCTCTTTCTGTTCCATCATTGCTACCCTGGTGGCCCTTTTGCTTGTTGGTTCTCAAAAGCTCACTCCCAGGTCCTCTCCCAGTGTGCTCCCTGACCCCCCCACCCCAGAGAACTACACTCCCCAGAATCCTTTGCACTTTAATCGCCAACTGGTTTCAGGCAATGGGGGGCACTGGCAGAAGACTGGCAAGGAGACAACTTGGCTATTTCTTTTCCCCTTTCTCTGGACTTCTGGGAGCATCTCCAGCTTTTATCTCTTCTGGGATTCAGGTCCTCCTGCTGGAGGGCTTCCACTTCTGGGTTCTGTTCACTCCATCATTTCTCCTTGACATTAAAGCCCTAGAGGGGATTGCAGCAGAACCAGTTTACTGCTGGAACCTGAGAGTTGCCTGTAGTTGTGTGGTTTTTGTTTTTTTTTAAACTGTTGGAACCCTGTAGGGTTTTTCAGCTCTTCTATCAGCTGTATAATTAAATATCCTTTGCTTTGTATCTGAAATATTTTCTGTGTTCCTCGGTAGGCCTGAATGATGCATCATCTCATACCAGCATAAAAGTGTGGAAAGTGTATTCACCTTAATCACAAAAGATGGACACAGATTCAAGTTGTGCTAGTTTTTTATCAGTGACTTCAGGCAAGGAATGCAATCAACAAGCATACTGATTTCTTAAGGGTCCTAGAAAGATTTTAAGTGAATTAACACATAGGAAGGTATAAAAAATGATCTGATACAAGGTAGGTACTCAGTAACCTAATGTCATATTCATCAATATCAGCAGTAAATAAATTCATCTCCTTTGTGAGCCTCAGCTGTGAGTTTCATCAACTCTTTGTGGATAAGCTCTCCAGCCTTTGCTGTAATGGGAGAGTTAGAAGTGGAGTGAAGAAAACCAAAAGAAAGCAAAGAAGAAAAAAGTAACATTGATTGAACAGTTGTTCCATTCCAGGAATTGTACTAGGTCCCATAAAAATATCTCCTGATTTTATTTCCCCTAGAGGAGAGGATTTACAGAAGAGGAAAACTGGCCTCTTGAAGGTATGATAGCTTGACTTGTCCAAAGTCATGTAACTAGTGCACTGAATAGAATCTAAAACGTCCCACCCCTGGAATCTGAAGTTGCCATCATGGATGGAAGATCAGAAGAGTGGAGATCAATTCCTTGAAAAGAAAGAGGAGACCCTAAAGTCACATCATGTCTTCAGATGGCACATGTTTCCTTTTAATCTTGGAAAGTAAACCCCAGAGATGAGGATGAGAGTGTTAAAAACAAAGAAGAGAGAAAGTAGGAGACATGTGATGAGCCAGAGATCTGGAAGAGCTGGGGAGAGACAAGAAGGAAATGGTGGAGGTGGAGACAGTAGTGACCTTGTTAGGATAAGGAGCTGCATCTCCCTAACAGAGCTCCTTCCCCAATTCTAAGAAAATTTTATTCCCAGAAACTGTTGGAAGAACAGATGGAAAGGGAAAAAAAAATGGAGGTGGGGGAGGCAAGCAGAAGGGAGCTGTCTTTCCAAGGAACCATCTTAGCTTTGGAGGTCACCTTGCTCTTGACCTCTGTATGCCCTCCTTTTAGCAAGAACTGTAAGAAATGGACAATTACATGGCAGATTCAGTACCTCACTCTTCAAAGAAGAGACTTCTCTATCCAGCAAAGAAGACAGTCATGGGCCATTGACTTCTAAAGCTGCTACTTCCTCTCCAAAAGCCTTTAAAGGAAGACTGTCCCCACAGTCCACTCTTCTCAGAGGGGAACAAAAGCAAAATCTGTCTTTGGGGTGTTTCAGATTCAGATGGACTTTGCTACACACCAATTCCACACCAGGCTTGGAGTTTTGGTGCTTTATCACCTAGTCTTCTCAATCAGCCCCTGAAATGGACTTTACTCTCTCCGTGTTTAATACAGGAGGACACTGAGTGTTAGAAGAGAGAAATGACAGCCCAGGGTCAAACCGCAAATAACTGGAGTCTGAGTCTTCTCATTGCAGGTCAGGTGTTACTTCCTGAAGTGGGGGGCAGGTGCACCAATAATGTATAAGATGACTGCAGATGTCACATGTTTAAACTTGTGGGTTTGTTTTAGTATTGACTAGAATATATTAGAAAAAAAGCTTGTATATGACTAGTATGTTGTGTGTGTGCTAAGTCACTTCAGTTGTGTCCGACTGTGCAACCCTATGGACTATAGTCCACCAGGCTCCTCTGTCCATGGGCTTCTCCAGGCAAGATTTCTGGAGTGTATTTCCATGCCCTCCTCCAGGGGATCTTCCCAACCCAGGGATCGAACCCATGTCTCTTACATTTCCTGCACTGGCAGGCAGTTTCTTTACCAATAGCACCACCTGGGAAGCCCATATAGCCAGTACACTATGTCTCATATACCACCTGCACATAATTATCATTGCCTTGGAAGAAGTTACATACATGTTAAGCAGAGTCTATGAAAATATAGGGTTCACCAGTACAATAATAGCAAATATTTTTATAGTGCTTGCTGTGAAGTGACCATAGTCTAAGCTAGATACAGATACAGGCTTGTCTGTATAATTAATTCTTACCAGTTGGATAGTACTATTTTTGGTAGTTTACAAATGAGGAAACTGAGGCACAGAGAGAGAGAGAGAAGCAGCCTGGCCTCTTGCCGCCTTTGTGGAAAAGTTATTCGAGTTCAACCTTTATGTGAGAAAGAATTAACCTTCATCTTGCTTGCATGCTCAGTTGCTTCAGTCATGTCCAACTCTTTGAGGCCCCAAGAACTGTAGCCTGCCAGGTTTCTCTGTCCATGGGATTTCCCAGGCAAGAATACTTTAGTGGGTTGCCATGCCCTCCTCCAGGGGATCTTCCCAACCCAGAGATGAAACCCGTGTCTCTTTTGTCTCCTGCATTGGCAAGTGCATTCTCTACCACTGGCGCCACCTGGGAAGCTCAAGTCAAATAAATTTAAAAAAAAATTTTTTTTAAAGAATATTTGTTGAGTGAGGATTAAACAATATTCAGTTCTCAGAACAACCCTTTGATAAAGGATTACCATTTACTTTTTAAAGAGGTGAAGAGGACAAATGATATGCTCAAGATCATGCAATACTCAAGTGACACAGACTGGTTTGGAGGTCAGATCTTCCAGCCCTGTCTTGTGTTTGGTGTTCTCACCCAAGCAGTTTTTTTTTCCCCCCAAGCATCTGCTTTATATTTATTTATTTATTTTTAATATAAATTTATTTATTTTAATTGGAGGTTAATTACTTTACAATATTGTATTGGTTTTGCCATACATCAACACTTTGGGGACATCCGTGTTTTCCTTAGGTCCCCCAGATTTTATCCCTGCTCCAGTTCTGTTATCCTTTGTGATGATCAAGATCTTCCTACTTTCTTTGCCGACTTTCTTTGTACACCCTTTCCCTGGTCAAAGACCGACCTCAAATCCTCAAATTTACTAACTTATGATAACTTGATAGCTCAGTTGGTAAAGAATCCGCCTGCAAGGCAGGAGATCCTGGTTTGATTCCTGGGTCTGGAAGATCCACTGGAGAAGGGATAGGCTAACCCACTGCAGTATTCTTGGACTTCCCTTGTGGCTCAGCTGGTAAAGAATCTGCCTGCAATGCGGGAGACCTGGATTCAATCCCTGGGTTGGGAAGATCCCCTGGAGAAGGGAAAGGCTACCCACTCCAGTATTCTGGCCTGGAGAATTCCATGGACTATACCCATGGGGTTGCAAAGAGTCAGACACGACTAAGCGACTTTCACTTTCACATGATAACTTTAGTATGTGAGGATTGAGGAAGATTTTACATCGTCATAGAATTCCCTGCTCCAGCCACATTGGCCTCCTTGCTCTTCTCAACACCCCACCTGCACCCGCCCCCCACCTTGGTGCTCCTGCTCTTCCTGTGTCAGGAACAATTTCCCCAGCTACTTCATCATTTGCTCCATTACCCAAAACCAGCCTCTGCTCAGAGATGACCTCCCCAGAGAGGGCTTCCAGGACCATCTGATATAAAAGAGTGCCTTTCATCACTCTCCTTTTGCTTATCTGCTCTGTTTTCCTTCTTAATACTCCTCCCCGCACCACATGTTATGTATCAGCTTATTCCTTTATGGTCTATCACACCTCACTAGGATGTAAGCTTTCGGAGAGCTGGAACATGATTTTCTGTTTTCTGTTGTTTCCCAGCACCTGGAACAAAGCTTGACACAGAGAATTTGCTCTAAAAAATACTTATCTAAAGAGAGCTGGGCTCTGTTTTTTTCTCTCAAAGCAAAACCGACCCTCACATACGACATATGTAAACTCAAACATACACACCACCACAAGTCTCACATACCCTCTGATGTACATTTGCTCTTTATCACTCTTACACACCTGCAGGGTGTCCACAAAGTCCTCTGCATCTGACTCCCCCTAACACCAGGTGAAATCTAACATCATTTCTTGGTGTCTGTCAACATGAAAGAAGATGGTCAAAATGAAATTTGAAATCTGTATGGAAAATGCAAAGGAGCATGTGGAAAATTTTAATAAGTCTTCATAAGGACTTTAAGGTCATACAGTAGTTTCTGGTTTCTACCTGTATGCACACACTCAGATTCATATACACACTGTCATGCACCCATATGCACATTCACATACATTTGCCATCACTCAAATATATACATGGGACCTTCGTGGTGGTTCAGTGGTAAAGAATCTGTCTGCCAATGTAGGAGATGCAAGCTCGATCCCTAGGTCACTAAGATTCTCTGGACAGGGAAACAGCCACCCACTCCAGTATTCTTGCCTGGGAAATCCCCTAGACAGAGGAGCCTGGCAGACTACAGTCCATGGTGTTGCAAAACAGTTAGATAGGATTTAGTGACTAAACAACAACAATGACAAGGTATATATACACAGACACGTACCTACTAACTTGAACATACACACTCAAAACTCACATGCTTGTGGATTCTCCCTCACAAAAACCTACATATCACACACACATGCCCAGACACCAACCTTTCCCTTGTGTTCACACCATCATGCTGATATTTGCAACCCCATGGACAGTAGCCTACCAGGCTCCCCCATCCACGGGATTTTCCAGGTAAGAATTATGGAGTGGGCTTCCATTTCCTTCTCCAGGAGATCTTCCCAACCCAGGGATAGAACCCGGGTCTCCTGCATTGCAGACAGACGCTTTACCATCTGAGCCACCAGGGAAGCCCTATACCCTAACACACTCATACCTAGGGTTCAGGATGGAGAACACGTGTATACCTACCTGTGGCGGATTCATGTTGATATATGGCAAAACCAATACAATATTGTAAAGTTAAAAAATAAAATTAAATTTAAAAAAAGAGAGAGAGACACTCAGTTGCTGCCTCTCCATCACCACACACCGACACACAACAACGATTCACACTCTTGCCAACTTATTATCCACATGCATAATCACAAGAAACACCTAGTCTAACACTCAGACACTTCAGCCCATATTCACATCATGCTTTCTACAATATGCAAGTCTGTCTGTGCATAGCAAGCACACACACACACACACACACTCTTTAAGAACTAGGCTAAAATACCACATCCAGTTGTTATGGCAACAAAAACCCCCCAGCTGCCTGAGAAAGTACAAGGACACACAGAGACAATCCCAGAAGCAAAAAAAGCATGTTCTCTGGAACATGGGCCATGTGATTATGAAAATGGCCCTCTGACTGGAGGTCCTTCTTTGCTACTTCCTAAAGAAAATTGATGATATCAGATGAGACCTTCCCACACTTCCTAGTAGGGTACTGAAAATGTAACTTCAATTCGCATTTACATCTCCTTTCTCCCAGGCTCAGAGGCCATGGTATCTTTTCTGTGTGGACACCCTTGACCTATGCTGTTGATCTCATGCCTTTCCATCTCAGCTCAGACCCTGTACCTCCAGACTGTCTCTAGGCTGCTTCCTTTCCGATGAGTAATATACTCAAATGCCTTCTGTAGTAAGAAAACCCTCCCTCAACCACTTTTTTCCCCTCCAGTTGCTTCCCTCTTTCAACTTCAGAGGCAAGCTCCTCCTTGACGCCTTTACTGAGCATTTCCACCCCTTTCTCCCTCAGTCCCCTACTTGATCCTGGACAAGCTTCTATCCCTGCAGTTGTAATGGTGAGCAGCATTAGTGTAGGTCTGTCTCCACGTTGGATACCATTAGTGTAGGTCTGTCTCCTTGCCAGATTAAACGTGTTCAGGAATGTACCAGGATACCTTGAACTCCACCCATATTATATGTATCTGCATTCAATCAGTTGTGTGTTAACAACTTATTCTATGCTGTCATAGATGAAGTACTAAGTACACAAAGACACCAACGAAGGAGTAATAACCAACACTGATCTCTGAGATGTGGCCAAAGCAATGTGGCTGATTCTCAAACCTATGGACTGCATCCAGCAGAAACACGCTTTGGTCAATGCATACCAGCGTTTATAAGAAAACTAGACAAGTTGCTAATTTATTACAAGCCCACTGCTCCCATAATTTTATCTAATGCCTTCATATATTTTTGTTCCTGCTTGATTCCTGAATGCTTTTAAGTTCATGACCTCTAATTTAGGCAAAGACAAGATTCAGGGCATATAAAAAACAGAAAAGGGGCTTCCTCTGTTGTATAGTGGTTAAAAGAAGAGATATTTTGGAATCAAATGTCCTATGTTTGAATTGCTCACCAGCTACATGACATTAGATAATTTAATTCACCCTCCTGGGCCTTGGCTTTCTTCCATTGTCGACATAGGGATATTAAAAGTGCCCAAATCACTGTATTGATATGAAGCCTAAATAAATAAATGCATTTAAAGCACTGGACCAGAGCCCTCAATAAATTTTAGCTATTATTCATTATTATTCGTTGTGCAGAGGAAATCACAGGGTTAGTGAACTCAGAGTTTGAAAGAACATTGTTTGCTTGGGGAAAATTAATGAACTAAGTGGGGATGGAGTATAAAATGAATGGGTGGGGGTTGAGAAGAGACAGAGGTAAAACATCATTGTTTTGATAATACCTCGCCAAAGGCAGAAAGCCAAATAGACACACTGAATATATCTTAGTAGGGTGAGTGGATGATTGAATGAATGAATGAATGAATGTCCCCAGGGCTCTCATTGCCTGAGGAGTCTGGCTATCATGTTCTGGATAAGAATGAAAGAGATTCATTCATGGTTCAGGTTTTTAGTTTCTCCTGTGTGCCAAACATTGTACAAGGTGCTTGTAAGATATCACTGAATGAAACAAAGATCTCTGCCCTCCTGGATCTTACATTCTAGCAAGGTCAGATAGGAAATAAATGGTACGCATAACAATTAAGTGAATTATGCAGTATATTGAAATGCAATGAGTCCTGCACACCCTGGCTTCTGTGAGTATTAGACAGGGTGGCAAGTATAGTGATAGGGATCCTGTTAGGATGCTATGGGTTGGTCCAAGAAAGGGTCATGATGGTAATTGTATGGCAGGGAAAGAAGGACCAAGTTAGCCAAGGGGTTGAAGTTGAGGAGGCAGGTAGTTTCATTAAATAGTGTGGCTGGTGTAGGTTGCATTGAAAAAGGATATTTGAGCAAAGATGTGAAGTAGATAAAGAGTTAGTTCAGTGGGTAAATGTGGGAAGAACATCCTAGGCAGAGAGAATAGATAATGCAAAGGGTCTGTGGCAAGAGCACATTGGGTATGTTTGAAAAGCAATAAGGAGCCTGAGGGGCTGGAGTGGAACCAGGGAAGGGAGAATACCAGGAGGACAAAGAGGTAAGAAGAACTGGACCATGGAAAGCCTAAAGGGTCATCATAAGGACCTTGTCTGTCACTGTGAAGAAATGAGTAATCATTGTAAGGTATTGAGCCAGGGAGTGGCATGGTCTAACTTCTTTTTTAAAAGGAGCCTTCAACTGCTGCACAGATTGTGTGTGGCAGAGTCTTACTAAGAGGCAGGGATTTCCCAGGTGGTGCTAGTGGTAAAGAACCGGCCTGCCAATGCTGGAGACATAAGAGACTGGAGAAGGGCATGACAACCCACTCTAGTATTCTTGCTTGGAGGATCCCTTGGACAGAAGAGCCTGGCAGGCTATAGTCCATAGGGTTGAAAAGAGTCAGACACAATAAGCGACTCAGTGCATGTGCATACACACACACACACACACACATGAACCCACTAAGAGGCAAGTGAGAGACGAAGATGGTATGGCTTCCTCAAGGCTTGGGAGCTTGGGAAAAAAATAGAGTTGACCACTAATAGAGTGACCACTAATTTGTGATGGTGAATGGGTCCAACTGATGTGGCAAATTCAGCCATGTCTGCAGTCTACACGGTCCTGATCCTTGGCTTTGCCTCCTTCTTCTCTACTACGATTCCAACTCTAGAACCACTCATCAGTTTACCAAAGATAATGATGACATCTGCCACAATGGCAACAACATTAATCTGATATCACCTAATATTTGTGTAGCATCTAGAATTAGATAATCATAGTTCGAAATGCTTTATTTATATTGACTACTTAAAAGTATAATTTGGGTTCTATTTCTACACAACATACAGAAATGGACAAGGAAGCACAGACAAGCTAGTGAGTTACTTACTGTCAAGAGTTTGCATGCTGCAACTAAAGATCCTGCCTGCCATAGCAAAGATCAAAGATCTCATGTCCTATAACTAAGACCTGGCATAGCCAAATATAACAAATACATAAATAAAAATAACAAATAAATGACTGAGCCAAATTTGATTCTGGGCTGTACAAGTCCAAGACTCATACCCTTTGCCACTATTCTGTGCTATTGCTCAAGTCATTGAAATAGAAATTCAAGGACTTTTGCCTGCTATTCCTTCTTTGAAAAGTGAAAATGTCAGTCGTTTCAGTCGTGACTCTTTGCAACCCCACGGACTGTAGCCTGCCAGACTCCTCTGTCAATGGAATTCTCCAGGCAAGAACATTGGAGTGGATAGCTATTCCCTTCTCCAGGGGATCTTCCTGACCAAGATTGGACTTGGGTCTCCTGCACTGCAGACAGATTCTTTACTGTCTGAGCAACCAGGGAAGCCCGTTCTTTATTCTTTAAATATATTTTTAAAAATTCCTTGGTGTTACCAGTTCCTGTAGAGTGAATTGGGCATAGGGGTAGGCTATTAAGGGTTTGGGAATGATTTTTGAAGATCCCACTAAGACAAATTCATTAGTGTCTACCCTTAGATTTTTGTACCCTCAGTTTTTAATTGTGAAGTATTTTATGTTTTTTCCAAAATTATTTAAGCAATCTTGATATTTTCTTTCTCTTAAGAGATCACCTCAATTTTTAGGATATGGAAGTCAGATTGAGTTGTTACTATTCTTCTGATTGTTATTATAAAATAAACAAAATAATTTTGAGGTGAATTTGGGGGAGAATGAATACATGTAGATGTATGGCTGAGTCCCTTTGCTGTCCACCTGGAACTAGGTGATGCTCAGTTCAATTCAGTCGCTCAGTCACGTCCAACTCTTTGCAACCCCATGGACTGCAGCGTGCCAGGCTTCCCTGTCCATCACCACTCCCAGAGCCTACTCAAACTCATGTCCATTGCATTGGTGATGCCACCCAACCATCTCATCCTCTGTCGTCCCCTTCTCCTCCCACCTTCAATCTTTCCCAGCATCACGGTCCTTTCCAATGAGTCAGGTCTTCACATCAGGTGGGTAAAGTATTGGAGTTTCAGCTGCAGCATCATTCCTTCCAATGAATATTCAGGACTAGTTTCCTTTAGGATTGACTGGTTGGATAGCCTTGCAGTCCAAGGGACTCTCAAGAGTCTTCTCCAGCACCACAGTTTGAAAGCATCAACTCTTTGGCTCTCAGCTTTCTATTTAGTCCAACTCTCACATCCATACATGACAACTGGAAAAACCATAGCTTTGACTAGACGGACCTTTGTTGGTAAAGTAATGTCTCTGCTTTTTAATATGCTGTCTAGGTTGGTGGCACTAGTGGTAAAGAATCTGCCTGCCAAGAGGGTTGGATCCTTGGGTGGCGAAGAGCCCCTGGAAAGGAAATGGCACCCCACTCAAGTATTCTTGCCCGGGAAATTCCATGGACAGAGGAGCCTAGAGGGCTACAGTCCAAGAGGTAGCAAAGAGTCGGACACAACTGAGAACACACACACACACCATATAAAATAAAAAGTTAAAAAAAAATAATTTTGCTTCGTACTTCTATTAACTAGAATGTCTTAATATCTTCTTGGATTTCTGTAGAAAAAAGTTCTAAATTTCAAACCAAAACACCTCAGAGAATCCTAAGGACATTACCACTTACTTACTCATTTCTTGTAATAATTGTCGTCTTTAACTTTTTAATATAATTATTAAAGACAGGAGACATGCTTAGAGTACCTCTAATTGGTTAAGTTAATAACACAGATTTAATCTTATAGATTCCAGTTTTTAATCTACTCCTAATTTATTTTTCAAGCATAACGTGTCTATACAGTTCCATAATCTGGATGGTTTCAGTAAAGTTGGGTTTTCTGAATTTAGAGTTGATATTCATCATCTCTGAAGTATTTATGAAGAAACGGTAAGTTGAGAGGGTTGGTGACAGTGGTGATGAAGTGTATGTGCGTATGTGTCTGTGTGTGTATCAGGATTTTCCGTCCTACTGACGTTGGCGATGGTGGTGGGGGGGCTGGTTTAGTGGCTAAGTCTTATCTAACTCTTGTGACTCCATGGACTGTGGCCTGCCAGTTTCCTCTGCCCACAGGATTTCCCAGGCAGGAATACTGGAGTGGATTGCCATTTCCTTCTCCAGGAGATCTTCCCAACCCAGGGATCGAAACCAGTTTTCCTGCATTGCAGGCAGTCTCCCACAGTGCCAGCAGATTCTTTGCTGACTGAACCACGAGGGAAGCCCTACTACTGACATCTGGGGTTGGATAATTCTTTGTCAAGGATCAAAGACTGTCCTATACACTGTGGGATGTTTAGCGGTATTCCTGGCCAGTACTCTCTGAATGCCAGTACCACCCCTCTCAGTTGTGACAACCAAATACTATGTTTTGTGACCTCATTTTTCTGACTGTTGTAACCAGAGATGGAATTTACATTAGGCAGTCAATCATTATTTATTTATTAGATGGATAAATTAATGACCTAATGGCAGACCTTGGTTCTGACACTGCCTATCAGTCTGTACCTTTTGCTTATGCTCTTTGAAATCCATTTTTGTCATTATAATAATAAGTACCTCCTCATGTGGAGAATTCCCTGGACTGTATAGTCCATGGGTTGCAAAGAGTCAGACATGACTGAGTGACTTTCACTTTCACTTTATGTCAAGAATAAATTTATGTTAACTGTCTTATACATAGTAGGAGCTCCATATATATAAGTGGTTGGAGGGCAACTCAATCTTCATCCCCTTTCCAAGTCAACATTTTATTGATCCTGGTCTAACTCAAAGACTGGGACACAACCTCAAATTCTCCCTAATTGCACTTGAAGGATGAGATTCCAATAACAAATGAAAGATGATTTTGTCATAATGGGGTTTCATTTTCATATAGCTAAATTTGAAAGCAATTTTAAAGGAAAAAGATATCGTGTGTCCCGAATGGTTAATGATCCTCAGCAAGCAATCTGTCCAGCATGAGAAAGATTTCTTCTGCAGTTTGACAGCTGATCTATAATCAGGTTCTGCTTGGCTGCTAACCTGAGTTCTTCCCCAGAGCACCCTGTGGGGCTCAGTGAATGCCCTATGGAAGAAAAAAGCCCAAACCTTTTATTACATACATTTCTGATTTCCCAGAAGCTTCTCAACAAAGGAGGACTTGCAGATGCCTGCCAGATGTTGCTTTACAGGAGAGGAATGCCTTCTCCCAGTGTTCTGAGGTTGATGCTTGGTAAAATTATAGAGCTGCTGCATTCTTTCCCTTCTTAGCTTTTATCCATTCAATAAATATTAATTTAGCAACTGCTATCTCAGGGATGGAGGTTGCAGGGATAAGCAACAGAGTTTCTGCCACGAAAATCCCAACTCAATAAGGGATATAGAACAAATTGGGGCTTCCCTGGTGGCTCAGTGGTAAAGAATCTGCCTGCAAGGAAGGAGACTTGGGTTCCATCCCTAAGTAGGGAAGATCCTCTGGAGAGCATGGCAAGCCACTCCATTATTCTTGTCTGGAGAATCCCATGGACTGAAGAGTCTGGCAGGCTACAGTCCATGGGGTTACAAAGAGTCAAACACAACTGAAGCGACTAAGCACATGCACATGCGTAGAACAAATTGGCAGACTATTGTGATAAAGATTGGTTGCTGCTCTGAAAGGAAGTGCACCAGTGATGTAGGAACCTGGAGGATGAGTGCCAAATACACTCTGTGCTGAGGTCAAGGAGGGCTTCAGGCAGAAGGAACTGCATATGAGAAGAGGTGAAATAGCCTAGCATGCAGAGAAAATAGCAAATTATTTAGGAGAGCAGTTTTATGTGCCAATCAGAGTATTAGTTGATGAAGACAAAGAGGTAGACAGGACCCAGATCATGAAACCCTTAGCTGTCATAAATAGGAGATTAAGCTTATTTTAAGACTATAGGGACCATAGAAAGTTTTAAGAAGAATGAATTCCAGTCCAAAAAGACAGGACAAGGGACAAAGCCTACCAATTTGATCTAGTAATCAGTGCAGTGACAGCCAGCCTGCTGGGTGACCCACACACGTCTACCCAGAATCCCCACTGGCAAGGTTACCGTGCAGCCAGGTGTGGTCACGTGACAGGGCTCTAGCCAAAGAGATACAAACCCACGTCATGGACTGGGCTCTAGAAAAGCATTTAAAAGGGACACAATTTAGATCCTGTGTCTTTTTTCCTCTTCTTTGACCATGTCTGTGGAATATGAAGTCCTAAGTTACAACACCCATCTCAAAACCCTGAAACAAAAAGCAGATGCTGAGAGACAAGAGAACCCAAAGACACCATCTGGGCATCCCTGAATTGTTGACCCTAAACCTCTGGCCTGCTTGATCATCTTCAGGATGGACAACCATGTTTTCTCTGGCTCTGGTTTTGGAAGGCTCTTTCTCCACCCCCTCAACTCTCCTACCTTCCCTTTCTTTCTTCCTCCCATTTATATTTTCTTTTGCAAATCTCAGATATTTTTTTTTAATTTAAATTTTTTCAAAACCTTAAAAATTCCCTCTCCTGATACTGTTTTTTACAATTGTTTTAAAATTAAGATTTCTGTTAATTAAAAGACAATATTTTACAAAGTAAAAAGGCAAGGCATAGATAAACAGATGATAGATAGAAAAAGAGGGATCCAAGTAAAAACTTTTATCCTAAATATATAAAGGACTTTTACACAGTACTAAGGAAAAGATAAATAGCATAATTTTTTATAAGGGACCAGATATTTTAAAAGCACCTTACAAGATAGACTGTGCAAATGTTTATTGAAGTGAAGTGAAGTGAAGTCACTCAGTCGTGTCCGACTCTTTGCGACCCCATGGACTGTAGCCCACCAGGCTCCTCGGTCCATGGGATTTTCCAGGCATGAATACTGGAATGGGTTGTCATTTCCTTCTCCAGGGGATCTTCCCGACCCAGGTATTGAACCTGGGTCTCCCGCATTGTAGGCAGACGCTTTACCATCTGAGCTACCAGGGAAGCATGAAAAGAGGCATAATCTCATTAGTAAAGGTTTTCCTCATTTATTCTTTTTTAGAATTTGAATTCATTTATAAGTGAACAAAGGCATATATTCTTCTTTCATTTCTATGCAATTTTTAATAGCATTTATTTTATGTAAAACAACTCAGAAGTATTCATTATCATAATAAGTTTTTATTCTTTAATTTATTCTTCTACATGATAAATTTGAAGGATAACATACACACAGAAAAGTGTACATATCATAAATTAATTGAATTTGTACATTGTGATAACACCCTTGTGACTATACCCAGATTTTAAAAAGTATCACCCATACCCAAGAGGCCTGCGTGCATCACGAACTCTCACAACTTGCCCCCTCAATCAAGGCAACTGTAGTTTCACTTATATATACACAGATTAGCTTTGCCCTTTTTTATTTTATTTATATAAAATTGTTCAGCATATAGTCTATCATCTATCACCTATCTATCTATCCTTACTCTGTGCCTTGCCTTTTTACTTTTTAAAAAATATTGTTTAATTAATGGAAGTTTTAATTTTAGCTTGATCAAATTAACCAATTTTTTCCTTTAACATGGCTAGTTTCTTTGTATCTACTTTAACAAAACTAAGCCTGTCTCAGTGTCATGAATGTATCTCCTAGGTTATCTTCCGGAATCTGTATTGTTTTATCTATCATACTTAGATTAACTATTCATGTGCTATTGATTTTAAAGTATTCAAATTTTATTCAATAAGTTTTGGTTCATACTATCATTTTTTTTCTTTAGGAAAATTGCTTTACAATATTGTGTTGGTTTCTGCCATACAACAATACAAATCAGCCAGAATTATTCATATATATATATATATATCCCTCCCTGCATCCCCCCATCCCACCCCTCTAGGTCATCACAGCACACCAGGCTGGACTCCCTGTGTTTTATAGCAGCTTCCCACTGGCTATCTACTTTACACATGATAATGTATATATGTCAATGCTACTTTCTCAATTCATCCCACCCTCTCCTTTACCTGCTGTGTCCACAAGAGATGGCCAATAAACACATGAAAAGATGTTTAACATTGCTTATTATTCAAGAGATGCAAATCAAAACTATAATGAGGTATCACCTCCCACCAGTCAGAATGGCCATCATTTAAAAATCTACAATAAATGCTGGAGAGGATGTGAAAAAGGGAACCCTCCTACACTCCTAGTGGGAATGTAAACTGATACAGCCACTATGGAGAATAGTACAGAGATTCCTTAAAAAATCAGGAATAAATCTGCCATATGACCTAACAATCCCATTGCTATACATATACCCTGAGAAAACCACAAATGTAAAAGACACATGTGCTCCATTGTTCATATTATCGTTTTTAAAAGTTTTTAATTTAAACAGCTTTGATCCAGTAGACTTTGGATGTATTTAAAGTGTAAATTTTCATAAGTTTTGACCTATGTGTACACCAATGAATCTATCACAAAAATCAAGAAAACAAGCATATAAATCATCTCCAGAGGTTTATTAATGGCCTCTGCCATCACTCCCTCTTTGACCTCTCTGCCTCTCACCCTACCCCCAGGCAGCCACTAATCTTTTTTATGCCTTATTCATTAGTATCCATTATCTAGAGGTTTGATATAAATAAAATCAACTGCATATACCCCATTTTGTTTGGTTTTGTTTTTAACTCTCATAAGTATTTTAAATTTTATTGGTGTTGTTGCATGTATAAATAGCTCAGTCCTTGTTATTAAGTATAATAGTAGTCATTTGAAAAGATAAACAGCAATTTGTTTACACATTTACCTGTTGATGGACATTTGGGTTATTTCCAATTTGAGATCATTACAAAAGAAAGCTGCTCTGAACATTAGTGTGTAAGTCTTCACGTGGGCATACACTTTCATTTATATTGGGTAAATGCCCAGTAATAGAATGTCCCATTACAATGGAAAGTGTATATAAAGATTTTGAGAAACTGTTAAAATTTTTTCCAAAGTGGTTATGTCATTTTCATTGACACCAGTAGTGTTATGAAATTTAAAAAAAAAAAAGAATGTAGACCATTTCTTGAAAGTCTTCATTGAATTTATTACAGTATTGCTTCTGTTTTATGTTTTGATATTTTGGCCATGAGGCATGTGGAATCTTAGCTCCCCAACCTGGGATTGAACCTGTATTCCTTGCATTGGAAGGTGAAATTTTAACTACTGGACCACCAGGGAAGTCCGCCTTGTGCAAGATATTTTGAGTTGCTCCATATCCTTCCCATGTGAAGAAGGCTGAGCACCGAAGAATTGATGCTTTTGAACTGTGGTGTTGGAGAAGACTCTTGAGAGTCTCTTGGGCTGCAAGGAGATCCAACCAGTCCATTCTAAAGGAGATCAGCCCTGGGATTTCTTTGGAAGGAATGATGCTAAAGCTGAAACTCCAGTACTTTGGCCACCTCATGCAAAGAGTTGACCCATTGGAAAAGACTCTGATGCTGGGAGGGATTGGGGGCAGGAGGAGAAGGGGACGACAGAGGATGAGATGGCTGGATGGCATCACTGACTCGATGGACGTGAGTCTGAGTGAACTCCGGGAGTTGGTGATGGACAGGGAGGCCTGGCGTGCTGCGATTCATGGGGTCGCAATAAGTTGGACATGACTGAGCGACTGATCTGATCTGATCTGATATCCTTCCCATTACTTGGTACCATCAGTCTTCTTAATTATAGACATTCTGATACATATGTGGTGGCATCTTAAATGTGTATCTTGATTTGCATTTCCTTTATGACCACTGATTTGTTCTGATTTGTTGTTGTTTAATTGTTAAGCCATGTCTAACTCTTTGTGACCCCATGGACTGAAGCACACCAGGCTTTCCTGTCCTTCAGTATCTCCCGGAGTTGGCTCAAACTCATGTTCATTGAGTGGGTGATGCCATCCAATCATCTTATCCTCTGTCATCCGCTTTTCCTGCCCTCAATCTTTCCCAGCATCAGGGTCTTTTCCAATGAGTCAGCTCACTACATCAGGTGGCCAAAGTATTGGAGCTTCAGTTTCAGCATCAGTCCTTCCAAAGAATATTCAGGGTTGATTTCCTTTTGGATTGACTGGCTATCTCCTTGCTGTCTAAGGGACTCTCAAGAGTCTTCTCCAGCACCATAATTCAAAAGCATCAATTCTTTGGCACTCAGCTTTCTTTATGGTAGAACTCTCACATGACCACACTATTTTATGTGCGTATTTGCTATCCCTATATATTTTTGATAGAATGTCTACTAAACCATTTGCTCTTTTATTGAGCTATCTTATCATTATTAATGTATATTGATTTCTTTATATGTTACAAATACAAGTCTCTGATCAGACATGTAATTTGTTAATATTTATTATTACTTCCAGTCAGTCATTTGTTTTTCCTTTGTTCTAACAGACTTCCCTGGTGACTCAGTTGGTAAAGAATCTGCCTGCAATGCAGGAGACCCACTCGATCCCTGAGTGGGGAAGATCCCCTGGAGAAGGAAATGACAACCCAGTCCAATAGTCTTGCCTGGAAAATCCTATGGACAGAGTTCTAACAATTATCTTTTAAAAAGCAGAACTTCTTAATTTTAAAAATTCCAAAAATTTGGTTGAATTAATAAAAATTTAAACAAACAAAAAAAAACCTTCTGAATTTCAAAAATTCAGTTGATCAATATTTCACTTTTTGGGTCACAATTTCCATATGTATCAAAGAAATCTTTTCCTTATCCAAGATCATGAATATTTTTTCCAATGTTTTCTTCCAGAAATGTTATCATTTTAGGTTTTACATTTAGTTCTGTATAACCTCTCACAGTTCTGGATTTCAAAAGTCTAAAATGAATCTTAAAGAACTAAAATCAAGTTGTCAGTATGCCTGGCTCCTCCTGGAGGCTCCAAAGTGGTCTGTGGTCTTTGCCATTTCCAACTTCTGACGGCTGCTGGCATTTCTTGGCTCCTGGCTCCATCACTCCACTCTTTCCTACTGCTATCTCTCAGCATCACTTTCTGCTTTGTCTCTGAACCTTCTATGTCCCTCTTAAAAGGATCACTGAAAGTAAAGCAGGGCCACCCAAATAATTCAAGATAAGCTCCCCATCTCAAGATACTTTATCACATCTACAAAGACTCTTTTTTGCCTGATAAATTAACAGTCACAGGTTCTGAGGATTAGAACATGGAAATATCGGGGGGACCACTATGCAGTCTCCTGTATCATGTAACATATTTGCAGATTGGAGACTAGGCCATTGTTTATTGTAGAGGCATTATTCTGCCTACCACTCTCCTTTGTCTATTACTTTCCCTTCGGAACATATTAACAGACAGATATTGGAAGTTCTGTATCTATTCTTCATACCTCCTAACTCTTGTCTCATATTTTTCATCTCTTCATCTTATTGCACTATATTCTTGGGCTAATTACTTGGTTCAGTCTTTTAGCTCATTAATTGAATCTTCAGCTATTCACATTCTGTCATTTATCTATTAATATATTTTTTCTAATTATCCTATTTTTAAGTTCCAGAATTATGGTTCTATTTCACAGCAGATGGTTTTTTAATCTCCCTGAGGATATTAACTGTATTTATTCTGAAGTGCTTTCTCTATATCTTCAGTTGTATTTGGGGTTTCTTGAGGGGGCAGAAGGAAGACAGTTTTTCTGAGTATTCAATCTGATGCCTTTTTCAAGGCGCATGTTTTTTCCAATACTTTATGATTCCTGGCTGCTCCTATCAGTAGGTTAAGGCTAGACTGATCAATAGTGGAAGCTAGTATACCCTTTTCTTGATTAACTACATATCTCTGTTTACCTGTCAATGAATCTAAATTCTGGACATTGCAAAAACATTTTATGAGTGCTGACAAATGAGGGGAAGGTGCTTATATAAAGTTTTTATGTTTTATCATCTAGGTGTCATTTCTTATTTCTCTGAACACAGAATGTGTTAAATCTCTCAGGCTAAATCTACACTTCCAACTACTTTGTTGAAGACCTTAAAGGCAGCTAACATTTTCAGAAGTGTGATGTTCTATTTGTATGTATGTACACTCTTACAGATTTACCTGAGACTCTATGTTTATTTCTTCAGTGCCAACACTTCTGCTAAGAGCCCTTCAGAGAAAAGTTATTCACTTTGTTTTTATACCACTTCTCAAGGCTTTCTCCCAAGGGCAAAAGCCCTTGCAGCCAGATGTTCAAAACGGAGGAGGGAGAGAAGTTCAATGTGAGCAGCTGTTTTGAATTTAGCCCTTTAATTAACTTATCTGATGATTTCCTCATGTTCCCTCTAGACCTTTGTCTATGTTCACTCTGAGCTCGGCATTTCTCAGGAGAGTCTATGGGAGAATGAGCTTTAACATCAGTGATTACTTCTCCCCAGAGTTGACTTTTTCTGTCTTTGATTCTCCTTTAGACCAACCCAGTATGCTTTATTTTTCTGTCTCTTTCAGGTTTTATGTTTGGTGTTCCAATTTATAATCACAACTAAAATTCCTGGGTCATCAAGTATGTTCATCTTCATCTATAGTAGGTATTGCCATATTGCTCACCGAAGTCTTTGAAACAGTTTCCAACCTCACCAGAGTATGTAAGAGCTCCCATTTATCCACATCCTCAAATGCTTATTACTGTCATAATTTCTGTGTGTGTGTATGTTCAGTCATTGAGTCATGTCCCACTCTTTGCAACCCCATGGACTATAGCCCACCAGACTCCTCTGTCCATGGAATTTTTCCAGGCAAGAATACTGGAGTGGGTTGCCATTTCCTACTCCAGGGGATCTTCCTGACCCAGGGATCAAAGCTGCATTGCCTGAGTCTCCTGAACTGGCAGGCAGATTCTTTACTACTAGTGCTGCCCCTGAAGCCCCAGCATACTTTCTAAATTTTGCTTAAATAGTAGGTATGAAATTGTATCTCATAGTTTTAATTTTCATTTCTCTGAGTGTTGGTGAAATAGAGTATCTTTCATATTTTATTAGGTTTTGTTATTTCTTCTATGAATTAACATTTTATTGGTTAACTTTACCTTTTTATTGAGGAGTTTCTTATATGCTTGTTAGTAATTCTTCTGTTGTTGTTGTTATTCAAAAATTTTATTTATTTTTTAATATAAATTTATTTATTTTACTTGGAGGCTTATTACTTTACAATATTGTATTGGTTTTGCCATACACTGACATGAATCCGCCACGGGTGTACATGTGTTCCCCATCCTGAAGCCCCCTCCCACCTCCCTCCTCATCCCATCCCTCTGGGTCATCCCAGTGCACCAGCCCTGAGCACCCTGTATCATGCATTGAACCTGGACTGGTGATATGCTTCACATATGATAATATACATGTTTCAATGCCATTATCCCAAACCATCCCACCCTCGTCCTCTCCCACAGAGTTCAAAAGACTGTTCTATATATCTGTGTCTCTTTTGCTGTCTCGCATATAGGGTTATTGTTATCATCTTTCTAAATTTCATATATATGCATTGCTGCTGCTGCTGCTAAGTCGCTTCAGTCGTGTCTGACTCTGTGCGACCCCATAGATGGCAGCCCACCAGACTCCCCCGTCCCTGGGATTCTGCAGGCAAGAACACTTTAGTGGGTTGCCATTTCCTTCTCCAATGCATGAAAGTGAAAAGTGAAAGTGAAGTCGCTCAGTCATGTCCAACTCTTCGCGACCCCATGGACTGCAGCCTACCAGGCTCCTCCATCCATGGGATTTTCTAGGCAAGAGTACTGGAGTGGGGTGCCATTGCCTTCTCCGTATATATGCATTAGTATACTATATTGGTGATTTCCTTTCTGGCTTACTTCACTCTATATAATAGGCTCCAGTTTCATCTACCTCATTAGAACTGATTCAAATGTATTCTTTTTTTTAATTATATTTTATTTTTAAACTTTACATAATTGTATTAGTTTTGCCAAACATCAAAATGAATCCGCCACAGGTATACATGTGTTCCCCACCCTGAACCCTCCTCCCTCCTCCCTCCCCATACCATCCCTCTGGGTCGTCCCAGTGCACTAGCCCCAAGCATCCAGTATCGTGCATCAAACCTGGACTGGCAACTCGTTTCATACATGATATTTTACATGTTTCAATGCCATTCTCCCAAATCTTCCCACCCTCTCCCTCTCCCACAGAGTCCATAAGACTGTTCTATACATCAGTGTCTCTTTTGCTGTCTCGTACACAGGGTTATTGTTACCATCTTTCTAAATTCCATATATATATGTTAGTATACTGTATTGGTGTTTTTCTTTCTGGCTTACTTCACTCTGTATAATAGGCTCCAGTTTCATCCACCTCATTAGAACTGATTCAAATGTATTCTTTTAAATGGCTGAGTAATACTCCATTGTGTGTATGTACAGTGGCTTTCTCATCCATTCATCTGCTGATGGACATCTAGGTTGCTTCCATGTCCTGGCTATTATAAACAGTGCTGCAATGAACATTGGGGTACATGTGTCTCTTTCAATTATGGTTTCCTCAGTGTGTATGCCCAGCAGGAGGCAAAAATATACAATGGAGAAAAGACAATCTCTTTAACAAGTGATACTGGGAAAACTGGCCAACCACTTGTAAAAGAATAAAACTAGAACACTTTCTAACACCATACACAAAAATAAACTCAAAATGGATTAAAGATCTAAACGTAAGACCAGAAACTATAAAACTCCTAGAGGAGAACATAGGCAAAACCCTCTCTGACATAAATCAGAGCAGGATCCTCTATGGCCCATCTCCCAGAATATTGGAAATAAAAGCAAAAATAAACAAATGGGACCTAATTAAAATTAAAAGCTTCTGCACAACAAAAGAAACTATAAGTAAAGTGAAAAGATAGCCTTCAGAATGGAAGAAAATAATAGCAAATGAAGCAACTGACAAAGAATTAATCTCAAAAATATACAAGCAACTCCTGCAGCTCAATTCCAGAAAAATAAACGACCCAATCAAAAAATGGGCCAAAGAACTAAATAGACATTTCTCCAAAGAAGACATACAGATGGCTAACAAACACATGAAAAGATGCTCAACATCACTCATTATCAGAGAAATGCAAATCATTAGTAATTCTTATTGATCATAGTGAATTGCAGGTATCTTTTAGTAATTTGTAGCCTGTCTTTATATTACTTATTTACATGAATTTTGATAAAAGCTACTGACTTTAATGTTGTATAAGGTAACTTTTCCTTATGCTCTATGTTTTTGTGTTTTATTAAAATAAAACTTTGCTGGCATAAGTTTATATAGATAGCCTCTCAATTTGTTTTTAAAGATTAAAAAGTTTGCTTGTTAGGAACTTCCCTGGTGGTTCAGTAGTTAAGACTCCATGATTTCATTGCAGGAGAAATGGGTTCAATCCCTGGTTGGAGAATTAAGCACAGTGTGGACAAAAATTTAAAAAACGAAAGATTGCTTATTATACTTAGGTATTGAGTTCACCAGGAATATATTTTTATTTATGAATGAGTTAAGAATCCGTTTTCCCTCTGTACCTAATCAAATAGCACCACATCTTTTATTCAATAAACTGTCCTTTCTCCACTGGTGTGCAATGCCTATTTTAATTTGTTAAGTTTCTCTTTAAACAATTTTGTTTCCTGATTCTTTACCCTGGTCCATTGTTTGATCTGTCTATTCCTTTTAAAATGCCATATTTAAAATATATATTTCTAGAATTTTTGATATTTGATAGGACATGTCCCTTCACCAGGTTTTTCTTGCTCAGAAAGGAACTGGCTGTTTTTGGCCCATCAATTTTCCAAATAAATGTTAGAATGAACTTGTTAAATAAATAACCTGGTTTGGATTCTAACTGGAATTATTTGAACATTTACACATATTTGGGCATAAGAGACAGCTTTGTGATCTTAGTTTTATCAAGGTACACAGGCTGTTTTCTCACTTTTGTATGTAATTGATACAATGTTTTGTACCAGTGTTATATCATAATATTCACCAATAAATGCCGGGAGCCAGCGTGAGGAGCTCCGCCAGTGGCAAAGGTCATGAGGAAGGAGGCTCGACATACACAAAGGCGGGATCGAGCCCCAGGAGTCTCCCTGGAAATTCTCGAACATCTACCCCCCAAACCAGAGTCTGCCTACTTCACTACTTTGTGCTCTCACCTACACCTCTGACTTTACGGGGGGCTGTCCCCCACCACCTCTTTCGGAGAAGGAGTTAACTTAGAGATCCAGGTAATAATAATTCCTGGGCATGACAGGAGTGTTCCAAACTTACAAACTCCTCTGAAGGTTCTCTAGCCTGCCTGACAGGCTTGTCCGGCCACATGTGATTGCTCACAGCCTCCTAACTGTGAGAGGCATGAGATGCTTTAAACCTTCTAAAAACAGGTTCTTTAGAGAAGTTAGAAAACTATTAGTATAGTATAGTGGGCTGATTAGAAATTGTATTGGTGAAGGGTTTTTCATTTGTTGAGCCAATGTTTGCTAAGTCTCCACATCCCCTGCCCTTATACACATTAATGAATATATAGAAGAAATAAGTATTAACCTTTGATATTTTAGGCTAAGCAAATTCTTTCCTTAATTAAAACCCACTACACCCTCACCCTATAGGAATGTAACTTTATCTCGTACCTTTGGAAGGTGGTGTCTGTTTTAAGAATAATCACCCTTGGAGAAATAAGTGTTGACTGACCGCTGTCACAAGGAGAGAGTCATAAATTGTCAGCAGGCCCCCTGGCCAGAAGATGATGTAACACCCCTAAGACCTCTGTATACATTTGTATGAAGCACCTGACTTTAATAAAAGTCAGGACTGCTGACCCCGTGTGACTTTTGTATAACATCTCAGTGTATAAAAACAGACCCTGGAAAAATTAAAAATGGGATCACTTCCTCGAAAGACTGGTCTCCCCGTGTCGTTCTTTTTCTCACCTTCTGGCTGAACCCCCATCTGGAATGTGGAGGCTTGTCAAGCCTACTAATTGTGCCTGGGCTTCTAAGATCTGATCGGGGAGGCCTTAGTGTCTCCTCTCCTTAGGGAGAACGGGAGGACGCCTGTGGCCTACGTAGGTGACGTAAATTCCTTGCCTTGGAATTTTACTAGCTTTCCACGTAAACCAAGTTATTCAGCCTCTTTTCTCCACTGAATTTTCCTACTGAGCTATCCTCATTCTATTACTCTTTATATCTCTAATTAATATTTAATTAAAGCCAGTGTATTCGCCGAAGCCATCTCTCCTTCGATTTTCCCTGGATCCACCGGGGCTGGCCCCCAGCAAATAAAGATCTTACACATTTTCTTTAGATTTTTTCCTCTGTGTATCCAATCATCTGTCTGCCTTATCTAATTAGCTATTTGTTGCTGGTGCATCAGATCAGATCAGATCAGTCGCTCAGTCGCGTCCAACTCATTGCAACCCCATGAATCGCAGCATGCCAGGCCTCCCTGTCCATCACCAACTCTCGGAGTTCACTCAGACTCACGTCCATCGAGTCGGTGATGCCATCCAGCCATCTCATCCTCTGTCGTCCCCTTCTCCTCCTGCCCCCAATTCCTCCCAGCATCAGAGTCTTTTCCAATGAGTCAACTCTTCGCATGAGGTGGCCAAAGTACTGGAGTTTCAGCTTTAGCATCATTCCTTCCAAAGAAATCCCAGGGCTGATCTCCTTCAGAATGGACTGGTTGGATCTCCTTGCAGTCCAAGGGACTCTCAAGAGTCTTGTCCAACACCACAGTTCAAAAGCATCAATTCTTCAGCGCTCAGCCTTCTTCACAGTCCAACTCTCACATCCATACATGACCACAGGAAAAACCATAACCTTGACTAGACGGACCTTTGTTGGCAAAGTAATGTCTCTGCTTTTCGATATGCTATCTAGGTTGGTCATAACTTTCCTTCCAAGGAGTAAGTGTCTTTTAATTTCATGGCTGCAATCACCATCTGCAGTGATTTTGGAGCCCCAAAAAATAAAGTCTGACACTGTTTCCCCATCTATTTGCCATGAAGTGATGGGACCAGATGCCATGATCTTCATTTTCTGAATGTTGAGCTTTAAGACAACTTTTTCACTCTTCTCTTTCACCTTCATTAAGAGGCTTTTTAGTTCCTCTTCACTTTCTGCCATAAGGGTGGTGTCATCTGCATATCTGAGGTTATTGATATTTCTCCCGGCAATCTTGATTCCAGCTTGTGCTTCTTCCAGCCCATCATTTCTCATGATGTACTCTGCATAGAAGTTAAATAAGCAGGGTGACAATATACAGCTTTGACATACTCCTTTTCCTATTTGGAACCAGTCTGTTGTTCCATGTCCAGTTCTAACTGTTGCTTCTTGACCTGCATACAGATTTCTCAAGAGGCAGGTCAGGTGGTCTGGTATTCCCATCTCTTTCAGAATTTTCCACAGTTTATTGTGATCCACACAACCAAAGGCTTTGGCATAGTCAATAAAGCAGAAATAGACGTTTTTCTGGAACTCTCTTGCTTTTTTGATGATCCAGCAGATGTTGGCAATTTGGTCTCTGGTTCCTCTGCCTTTTCTAAAAGAAGGCAAATACGTTTTGTATGATTATTTTATGTCCAGACAACTTGGCAATGCTCTTATTAATTTTAATAATTTGAAGATAGATTCTATTGGATTTTCTAGATACATAATCATAATATCTAAGAATTAAGAAGCTTTTCAATCCTAATATTTTTTGTTTCTTATCAAGTTCTGCTAATCATAGCCATACAGGATGAGCTCTGTAGGACTCTGGGGAATACCATTTATGCAGTAATGCCCTTTGGGAAAGGCAGAAATACTATGGGCTGGCAAGATCCCCAAAAGAAGCACTAGCAGACAGCCCTGTTATATTTCTGATTTGACAGGGCAAGAGAGTCTAATGTTTTGCCCACTAATTATGACACTTTCTGAGGGTTTTACAGAGATGTTCTTGATGAAATTAAGTTCTCTTTCCATTTAATTGCTAAGAATTTTTGTCCCTGTGAATATTCATCTTTATCAACTGTGTTTTCTTTCCCTATTGAGAAAACCACGTGATTTTTCTCTATAATCTCTAAACGCGGTGAATTTCAATAGTAGATTGTCTAATACTAAATTCGTGTATTCTGTGGTAAATCCAACTTTATCATGATTATGAGTCTATGGAAACAGAAAGAGAATGTCGGGGGTGGTGAGAAAAACTCACACAATGTTTGATTAACCAAGATATTTAGAGAATGTTTGGCCTCTAAGTTCATAAGTATGATAGATTTGTCATTTTATTTTCACAAAATCATTGTCTGGTATTGGTATAAAAGTCATATTAGTCTTTTCAGTAAAACTATAGTACTGTCTTTGATTTCTGTCTCTTTGATTTCTTATGAGATTTTCCATAATATTGGAGCTCTGTTTCTTGATTTTTTTTAGTAGAACTCACCTGTAAATCTGTTCATGATGATTTTTTTTTAAATTCATATTCAGTTTCCTTAATGATGTCTGTCTATTTTGATTTTTGCCTTTTTTGTTTGTTTTACTGAGCTAGGCTTTCTTTGTGTTTAAGAAATCGCCCATGTAATAAAATTTTAATCATCTATTTTAAAACAGCATTCTTTCACTTATATTTTGAATCTTTGCTCACCGTATTTCTTTTCTACTCCATTCTCATATTATTTACTTAGACCTTAACTCTTTTTGGTATGACAAATCATGCTAGGTTATGTATTTTATTAGTTTATATATTTCATTGGTTTAAAAAAAATATTAGCAATCATTTCCAATCCATTTAAAGTTTGTTTTCTATTTATTGTTATATGCTGTCATCCTGGTTATTTCCCTACTTGATTTTTGGTTTAGTCCTCTTTATTTTACTCTAAATTCTTAAGTGAATTTTTGTTTCATCAATTTTCAGATTTAGCACAATATTTAAAAGAATATTAGTTTTATTCTAATTGTGCCTTCAGTTGTATTCCATAAAGTGTGATATGTCTTATTTACATTGTTCTAATGCTTACTCTTTTCTGAAATATTTAATTTAAAATTTTTTTTAATTTAAGTTGCACTGCACTAAAAAAATGTGATGCCTGGGATAATTATTTTTGGAAATTTATTGAGCCTAGCCTTATGATCTGCTAGTTACTAATTTTCATAAATGTTGAGTATATCCTCAAGAAAAATGTATATTCTTTGAGTTGTGTTCAGGGTTCCCAGTACTCTTAGAATAAGCTTGTCAATTATGTTGCTCAAATTATTTTTCAATTGTGTTCTATTCTTTTATATACTCCGGTTTTTTCCATTGCTTTTTCTTTAAATACAAAGAATGGTGTGTTATGGTATCCTCTTGTAATTCACTATAATTCTATTTTTTCAATTTAGTTTTAAATTGTTTATTTTTCTTTTGTAAATTATGTATGTATCCCAGGTGGCACTAGTGATAAAGAACCCTCCTGCCAATGTAGGAGATATAAAAAAGATGACCCCTTGGGTTTGAGCCCTAGGTTGGGAAGATCCCATGGAGGAGGTCACAGAAATCTACTCCAGTATTGTTGCTTGGAGAATCTCATGTACAAAGGAGCCTGGTGGGCTACAGTACATAGGGTTGCAAAGAGTAGGAACCAACTGACTCAACTTAGCACAGTTTCACAGCAGCACAGCACATATGTAAACATGCAGTGTACATGTAGCTATGTAATATGCATACAATTTCAGAATCATCCAATTTTCCCAGTTCATTTTTTAACATCATAGAGTGATCCTTTTTATTACCACAAAACTGTTTGAAGTTGTTTTTTTAGTTCTTATATTACTCCAATGTATCAGGTTTCTTTTTTCCAGAATTTACCTGGTATATCTTTGTTCTAACTATTTTACTTTCAAGCTTTGTTTGTACTTATCTTCTAAAGACACATGTCTGGCAAAACACACACAACTGAGTGTCTTAGTTTGTTAAGGCTGCCATAACTGTACTGTAAAAAGTATCATAAGCTGGATGACTTACACATAGACATTTATAGCCTCACAGTTCTGGAGGCTAGAAGTCTGAGATGAGGTGTCAACAGCTTTTGTTCTTTCTGAGGTTTGTGAGGAAGAGACTGTTCCATGCCTCTTGCCTAACTTCTGGCTAATCGCTGACAAGCTTTGGCCGTCCTTGGCTTACAGAAGCATCACCCCGATTGAGCTCTGCCTTAGTCTTCACATGTGTCCTCCACGTGTTTATGTCTTTGAGTCCACTTTTACTCTTTGCTAAGAATACTTATTTAACTTATATGCAGAGTACATCATGAGAAATGATGGGCTGGAAGAAGCACAAGCTGGAATCAAGATTGCCGGGAGAAATATCAATAACCTCAGATATGCAGATGACATCATCCTTACGGCAGAAAGTGAAGAGGAACGAAAAAGCCTCTTGATGAAAGTGAAAGAGGAGAGTGAAAAAGTTGGCTTAAAGCTCAACATTCAGAAAATGAAGATCATGGTGTCTAGTCCCATCACTTCATGGCAAATAGATGGGGAAACAGTGGAAACAGCATCAGACTTTATTTTTGGGGGCTCCAAAATCACTGCAGATGGTGATTGCAGCCATGAAATTAAAAGATGCTTACTCCTTGGAAGGAAAGTTATGACCAACCTAGATAGCATATTCAAAAGCAGAGACATTACTTTGCCAACAAAGGTCCGTCTAGTCAGGGTTATGATTTTTCCAGTAGTCATGTATGGATGTGAGAGTTGGACTGTGAAGAAAGCTGAGCACCAAAGAATTGATGCTTTTGAACTGTGGTGTTGGACAAGACTCTTGAGAGTCCCTTGGACTGCAAGGAGATCCAACCAGTCCATTCTGAAGGAGATCAGCCCTGGGATTTCTTTGGGAGGAATGATGCTAAAGCTGAAACTCCAGTACTTTGGCCACCTCATGCGAAGAGTTGACTCATTGGAAAAGACTCTGATACTGGGAGGAATTGGGGGCAGGAGGAGAAGGGGATGACAGAGGATGAGATGGTTAGATGGCATCACTGACTCGATGGACGTGAGTCTGAGTGAACTCCGGGAGTTGGTGATGGACAGGGAGGCCTGGCATGCTGCAATTCATGGGGTCGCAAAGAGTCGGACACAACTGAGTGACTGAACTGAACTGAACTGAAGAATACCAGTCATAATTGGGTGTGGGGTCCACCTTAGTTCTCTGTGACCTTGTCTTAACTATTTACATGACCCTATTTCCAAATAAGATCACATATTGAGTTGTGAAGGATTGGAGCTTTAACATATGAATATGAGAGGAGACACAATTTCATCCATCACATTAAGTTATAAAAAATCCTATGTATTTATTGTGGACTTCCCTGCTGGCTCAGTGGTAAAGAGTCTGCCTGCCAATGTAGGAGATGACAAGTTTGATCCCTGAGTTAGGAAGATCCCTTGGAGAAGGAAACAGCAACCCACTCCAGTATTCTTTTCACACTGTTCATGGAGTTGATGCTTTTGAACTATGGTGCTGGAGAAGACTCTTGAGAGTCCCTTGGACTGCAAGCAGATCAAATCACTCAATCCCAAAGGAAATCAACCCTGAATATTCATTGGAAATACTGCTGCTGAAGCTGAAGTTCCAATACTTTGACCACCTGATGAGAAGAGCCCATCTCATTGGAAAAGACCCTGATGCTGGGAAAGATTGAAGGCAGGAGGAGAAGGGGACGACAGAGGATGAGATGGCTGGATGGCATCACTGACTAGATGGACTTGAGTTTGAGCGAACTCCGGGAGTTGGTGATGGACAGGGAGGCCTGACGTGCTGCAGTTCATGGGGTCGCAAAGAGTCAGACGTGACTGAGATTGTTGGATGGCATCACTGACGCAGTAGACATGAGTTTGGGCAAACTCAGGGAGATAGTGAAGGACAGGAGAGCCTGACATGCTGCAGTTCATAGGGTCTCAAAGAGTCGGACACAACTTACTGACTGAACAACAATGAATGTATTTATTTATTTATTTACATGTGTATATAATATACATACATATATGTGTGATGGTCTTATATACAATAATGTAAATACTTTGCATATAAATACAGTATATAAAGTATATAAATATTGTATATTCATATATATCTGAAAATAAATTGTTGCTTTCTATTTATCTATTTTATAGTTATTTTTCTCCTTTCCTGACTTGTTTTTGGTTGGCCAAATAGTGTTTTCCTCATTTTTTGTAAGTTACACACTGTTTTCTATTCTTTTAGTGCTAATCATTAAAATTTAAGTGTACAATCTCCTACAGGATTATACAAGAAATTTAGAGAATTTTGCTACAATATACTCATATCAATTTTATTATTATCCATATATTTTAATTTCCAATTTGCCTTTAATACACCTCCAAGTTAGCTATTATTATCACTGTTTCATATAGATAGTACTTTTCAAATTCTCTACCACATTTCTCTGTTAAATTACTCACTACTCCATCTTATATCTAAGTCCTTCCTCTGGACACGAGTTTCTTCTTCCCAACGTACATCTTTTATACATTCATTAGTAAGGAACTTTTGTAATAAACTCACTTTTTTTCCCCTGAAAAATAAGAAGCTATTTATTTGATACTGAAAGCTATATATCTCTGCCTTTCCTGCTTTCTTGCTTCAGCAAATTTACTCTATTTTTGTGTTCTTCAGTATTATAGTAATGTGTTCAAACGTGTATTTAAAAAAAAATTATCCCGAATAATTTCCATTGTGTTCTAAATCTGAAACATACTGCCAAGTCGCTTCAGTCGTGTCCGACCCTGTGCCACCCCATGGACTGCAGCCTACCAGGCTTCTCCGTCCCTGGGATTCTCCAGGCAAGAACACTGGAGTGGGTTGCCATTTCCTTCTCCAATGCATGAAAGTGGAAAGTGAAAGTGAAGTCACTCAGTCATATCTAACTCAGCAACCCCATGGACTGCAGCCTACCAGGCTCCTCCGTCCATGGGATTTTCTGGGCAACAGTACTGGAGTGGGGTGCCATTGCCTTCTCCAAATCTGAAACATAATTCCTTATCAATTATGGAAAACTTTTGCCCATTATATCCTCAACAATTGCCCCACACTCCATTCAATTTCTTCCCTAGAAATCTGATTCAGTATGTACTGCTAATTTCTCTATTTATGCTTTATACCTGACATGTTCTCTCTCTTTTACTATTTGTGCCACATTCTGAAAGTCTTCTAATATTTATTCCACTTCAAAATTTTTCAAAACTGAAGTATATCTTATTTTTAAGATTTATTTGTTTTCTTCGCCGACCTTACTTTGTAGTTTTTATTGTGCACTGCTCATTTCATATATTTTCAATTCTGCTTTTAATTCTCTACTTATTTGTCTGAATCAAATAATTCTATTAGCTGAGCTGATTGCGTGTCTAATTCTGGTATTTATTCTTTCTGCTGAATCTTGCTTTCTGATTTGATTTTCTCATGCTTTCTTTCTTGAACCTGGCTATGTTCTTCAGTGCATCTCCAGCTTTCAAAATCCTGTGATGCTTAAATTGAAGGCATTTCTCTGCTAAGAGATTTTCATTTGTTATTGAGAGGTACCCTGATGTGCTTGGGCTGTCTCAGAACCTCATTTCTTCATAATGGACAGCCTAGGGTTATAAATATACAGGAAAGACGTTTTCCCTCCTCAAGCTCATGCGGTTACAGGTGATTTCCTTGCGGTCTCCTTTGTTCCAGGATATATTTTTTTCTGATCCACTATTTTACCCACAGTGCAACCTCTTGAGGGTTCCAGGTTTATGCAGAGTTTCATTTGCAACTTCTACTTTTAAAAAGTCAAAGGCCTTGTTTTCTTCCGTGACAGCTACTAAAACTTAAGCTTCTTACTTAATAAGCATGGCAAATGCTCTCACAGTTGATCTACATGGGTGGTAACTTACAATCTGAATTACATCTCCCTCTGTTTCAGGTCCCTGGGGATTTCTCCTTCTTTCTCAGAAGCTCAGCTATGCATTTAAAAGAGTGCTTGCAACATTTTATCTATCATTTCCAAGTATTTTTTCCTCATTCAGGAGCTTTCCAAAAACCTTCTCAGATAGCCAGAAATAGAGATGTTCTGATTGCTTTCTGTATTTTAAATATACATCAGAATTATGGTTCACTTATGACATTCTCTTATGTTTTCCAGTGCTGTTAAGTATTTACTATCTTTTACAATATTTTTTCCATCATTCAAAGAGATTTTTATGCAAAAGGTATAAAAAAAAGTGAATTCAGTCTACCATCTTGATCCAATTTTTATAATGGGTCTTGAAGATTAAGAGGGTATTTGCCAGATAGAAACAGAGACCAAGGCAATGCAGTTATGAAAACACAGAGAGACAAGATGAATCTAAAAGTTAGATAGGTTTAGAGGGTATTACTAATAAAAAGAGTCTTGTGACTTCCTTGGCGGTCCAAAGGTTGAGGCTTCACCTCCAGATGCAGGAGGTATGGGTTTAATCCCTGATCAGAAAGCTAAGATCTCACATGCCTTGGGGCCAAAAGACCAAAGATAAAACAGAGGCAATATTGTAAGAAAATTCAATAAAAACTTTAAAAAGATTTTTTAAATGTGTTACCTGGTATTATAGGAGTCTAGAATCTGCCATATAATTCAGCAAAACCACCTACTATTTATTTATTACTTACTAGGTGGTAGGCACTGTACCAGAGATTTTACATAGGGTACTCTCATGATTTTCATTTTATAAATAAAATGGGCACAATGGGATTTAGTTTCCAACAGTTACACAGATCCCAGGGGGTGGATCCTGACTGCAGAGCTCAAGAATTAAATTAATTTCTTCAGTGTTCCACAATAAACAAAAGTCAGTTGTTAAACCATTTTAAGGCAACAGTGAAATCCTAAGGCTGGTTACTTAGGAAGATTACTGAGTGGCCCATCTAGCAAGATGAGTGAAGGAATGACACACTTTAGCACTCTTGGCAACTTATCAGCTTAGAGAAGAAACTTGAAAAACAGAGAGAAGGACAAAGGAGAGCCTTGCAGGTCATCTTAAAGACATTGTACCCCCTATTGAGACAGGAGGCCGCCTGAGAATTTTAGCAGAGAAGTGAGATTCTTGGGAATTTTTAATAAAGTATTGTCATGACTATATGGAGAAAGGATTAAGAGAGCATTAATGCAAAGAATTATGCATTACTGCATACTCCATTACCTTTATTTATAAGGATAGAACCTTTGGGTCTCCTTGGTTGATACCAGAGGTGAGAAATACAAGACAATTCAAAGAGACCAGTATTTTGGAAGACCAGCTGTGCCAAGTGGTCCACGGTGGCCATGTTGTCTTTCTGAAGAGAAAAAGAGGTGAGGCCAGATCTTGGTGATGGGGGAGAAATGGAAGAAATAAACCAAGCAGGGAGCACTAGTGATAGGAATATAAATCACAATCCTTCTGGTTAACACTTAAATCCCCAACCTCAGAAATTCTTCAGAGAACTGGGAAAGAGAAAGGGGCTTTGCCACGTGGAAATCGTCCATGCAAAGAAGAAATGATTGACAACAGCATATTCATATTACACATATGCTCTCTCATTTGATGCTTCAAATAATTCTGAGAGACCAACATTATTACCTCCAAAGTACAGACAGGAAAATGAGGCTCGGAGATGTTACATAACTTTCCGAAGTCAGTCTCTAGTGACTGGCAAAGATGGAATTCAGACATAGACTTTTATGGCCCTAATAGGTGTGTCTCTCAAGGACACCATGCTGGGAAGAAAACTTCATCTGAATCTAGGTGAGAATTATTCTGCAGAGGATTGGAACTCAGAGGGGAGCCCAAGGAAATGGCAGTAGCAGCTCAGACACATACATCCTGGAGGTGGCTTTCACTCTGTCTCACTTTCTTTAATGTTTTCAGGTATGTCGCTCCTGGGATAGCTCTCACCAGTGCTGGAGACACGTCTTCCTCCCAGAATTCAAGTGTAGTTCTAATTCTTAAAGCCTCCTTTTCCCTCTCATGGGTCAGAAGCCAGAGCTCCCAGGGGGAGCCCAGTCCATTCTCAACAAGGCAGTTCTGCACACCCCAGGGGCCCATGTTATTCTAAACGCTCACCTGCCCTGCTGCTTCCTAATGGTGGAACCTGCTGATGCCATGCTGGGCAGGATGCACTTAGGGGGCTTCCCAGGGCTCTGTTAAGCAGTTCTGCTTTTGTAGCTGGCACTGCAGAGGCAGGGGTATGGAAATCACTTCCTTTCCATTTTCACTCCTTTCCATCACCACGGGCAATGTGTGTGTGTGTGTGTGTGAGAGAGAGAGAGAGAGAGAGAACTGACTTTTCTACTTCTCCAGATAAAAGTATCTAACTATCTTCTCTTTTATTTCTCTTTGTTCTAAAACCCAAGAGTTTGCCATCTTGTGGATAGAGGAATCAGAGAGACATAAGAATCCTGTGGATTCCAAGACTCAGACTAGAGGATTTTCAAGGAAAGAAGGAATGGGAAAAGAGTCTAAAAGAGAGACAAACAGGACAAATTCCATCAGCCGAGGTTTTAAATAAAGCCAGAGAGATGTCAAGTCACATATAAAGTTGATCAATTCCTGCCAACTCAATAGGCTCCATTTACAATTCTGAGACTCCGTTGTGTATGTTGGGTATGGGATATTTTCTTTTACCTTTTCTATTTAACACATATACAGAACTAGAGCGGTAGTAATCATTGTTAGCCGCCTTTCATGGATAAGGAAAATGACATTCCCAAAGATTAAAGGGTGTGTCCAAATTCATTCAGCTCTCAGTGTCAGAGGCAGGATTCTAACCCAAGTCTTTCTAAGAATCCAGGACTCTTTCCACTACACAACCCTGGCTCCTTTTCCAACAGTGACTGGGAATTGGAATCCAAAAGAGAAAAATGAGATCTGATGGAAGGAAAAGGGCACAGAAAAATGACCCTGTTCTCTTACCTCTGCATCCACACTGACACTAGACCTGGCACTAAGATTCTCATGAACCCTCTCTACTTGTGCTTCTGTTCATGCTCCCCATGCTCTGAACTTGCTCCTGGAGACCCTATTCTGCTCTCTTTCTGGACCCTCTCCAGTTTGCAAGACTCTTGGAATTCAGTTCTATTCATTAAGATGGGCTTCTCTGGGGGTTCAAATGGTAAAGAATCTACCGGCAATGCAGGAGACCCGGGTTTGATCCCTGGGTCAGGAAGATCCCGTGGTAAAGGAAATGGCTACCCATGTCAGTCTTCTTGCCTGGAAAAATCATATGGACAGAGGAGCCTTGGAGCAGGCTACAGCCCATGGGGACACACGGAATCAGCATGAAGTGGTCCAATGTGCTGGCTGCTGCAACACCAGGGGACCTAGATATAGCCGCAGATTAGAAGGAAAAAATGTAAGTGATGGGATCAGATCCAGAGTTCAGTGTTTACTTCAGATTTGGCTGCCAGGCACATAATGGGATGTATTCACTTATTCAACAAGTATTTGTGAATACATACTAAGTACCCAGCATTGTTCTTTCTGCTAGGGATATAGCTAACGAAATAATAAAGTAGCTCTTTCATACAGAGTTTAAACTCTAGTGTGGGAAGTTATACAATAAACAAATAAACAGCCATAGTATATCCACTGGCAATAAAACAAAAAGTGGAAAATAAAGCAGATGAGAGCGAGAAAAAAAAAAAGTAATCACACCAGAGAAATAGCAGGGGGCCAGAATAATTTAGGGCCCGAGGCCACTTAGAAGGTTTTGGGGTTTAAAGAGTAATATGGGAAGCCATTTGAGGGTTTTAAGCTGAGAAGTGAAATATTCTGACATGTTTTACAAGGACCTCTCTGATAGCCATATAGAGAATAGATGATGCAGACAAAGCCTGAAGTGAGAGGAAGGATTAGGAGGTGTAAGCGAATTCCAGAAGAGAGGTGGTAGTGACTGTGACCTAGGTCTTATCAGTAAGAGTCTTGGAAAATGTTTGGATTTTGGATATACTTTGAAATTAAAGCTAACTGAATTTCCAGACAGATTGGAGATGGGATGAAGTGTAAGGAATGACTAACAATTTTGGCCCGAGAAGTCAGAATGACAGAGTTCCCAGTTATTCAGGTGTTGAAGACTGGAGCAAAGATCAGGAGTTCAGTTTTGGACATGTTAACCTTGAAACGGTCATTAAATAAATAAGCAGAAAGGCTGAACAGGCTTCGGTGTATGAGTCTGGAGAGGAGAGAGTAGGAGGGTCAGAGTAGAATTACAGCTGGGAATATGTGCCACTGGTAAGCATTAGCTAGAGCAGGGAAATGAACTGAGATTATCCAATAAATAATTGCTGCTAAAGAGGAGATCAAGGTCCAGTTCCTGCAGCATCGATCTGGCATTTAATCACCAGGAAGTCAGGAGAAATCAGCAAAGGGTATTCAGAATAACTGGTGAGGAACCAGAAGTGTACAGGAACCAAGTTCGAAAACAAACGTCCTTCCAAAAGGAAGATGCTTATACCATTGCATTGAACCGACCTGTTCTGACATCCTGAGGACTGGAACCTAACCTGGTGGAAGGACAATGCTCTTGGTGTGGGGATTAGAGTCTCCAGGGTTGATGTAAGTAGCTGTCTCCATGTGGCTTTCAGAAAACAGGTAGCATGGCAGTGGAAGAACAAGAGCAAAGCCCAAGAGGGATTTGAAGTGATAGTGGACTGTGAACCTGTGTGAGACATTCTTTCAAGAACACCTAGGGACTCCCCTGGTGGTCCAGTGGTTAAGATGCCCCACTTCCACTGTAGGGGACTCAGATTCGATCCCTGGACAAGGAACTAAGATCCCACATGACACATGGCATGGCCAAAAAAATAAAAAAGAATGCCTAAAATAATTAGGAGCAAGCTTGAAAGGACCCATTTACAGTAATCAAGCCACTGGGAGCTTTATTTGAGAATAAAATAGAAGTGTGATGAAACTCTGAAATTGTAAATGAAGAGAGATTTGATTACCATAAATGCTAAATTTTTGCATATTTTTAAAAAATGAAAGAACGTCAAAAGAAAACAATGTGCATAAAAGTTTTGCAAACCTATAAAACAAAATGATTATTTTTTTAACCATACCAAGAGCTCTACACAGGAAAAAGACCAGCGATCAGTTGGAAAAAGACCAGCAACCAGTTTGAAAAATGAGCAAAAGATAGCAAAGTACAGCTGTAGAAAAAGAAATATAAATGACCAATCAATGACAAGAGAGTTGCTAAATCTCATTTGTAATCTAAAAATGCAAATTTAACTGTGAGATATCATTTGTCACCTTTCAAGTGTACAAATATTAGAGGATTGATAATATTCACTGTTACCAAGGGTACAGAGAAGCAGAGACTTTCACATATTGATGGTAGAAGTACGTACTGATGCATTTTAATGGAGTAATTTGTCAATATCAATTAAAATTTTAAATACATTTTTAGTTTCAGAATTGTTTTGAGTTTACAGGAAAATTAAGAAGATAGTATAAAATTCACTAATGCCCCATAGCCACTTACCCTTTTTAGTAGCATCTTATGTTCAAGTTCAGCTGCTCAGTAGTATCCGAGTCTTTGCAACTCCACGGACTGCAGCACACCAGGCTTTCCTGTCCATCACCAACTCCCTGTCCATCACCAACTCCCAAAGCTTGCTCAAACTCATGTCCATTGAGTCGGTGATGCCATCCAACCATCTGTCATCCATTCTCCTTCTGCCTTGAATCTTTCCCAGCATCAGGGTCTTTTCGAATGAATCAGCATCTTATGTTACTAAAGTATTTTTGTCACAACTAATGAATAAATATTAATCCATTTTCATTAACTAAATTCATTACTTCAGATTTCCTTAGTTTGTACCTAATATGCCTTTTCTGTCCCAGAATTCATTCAGAACACTACCTTATATTTATATTTGCATAATATTTATGTAATGGCTCCCTTTTCATACTATTGAAGTCATTTAAAAAGCAGAGACATTATTTTGCCAACAAAGGTCCATCTAGTCAAAGCTATGGTTTTTCCAGTAGTCATGTATGGATGTGAGAGTTGGACTATAAAGAAAGCTGAGTGCCGAAGAATTGATGCTTTTGAACTGTGGTGTTGGAGAAGACTCTTGAGAGTCCCTTGGACTGCAAGGAGATCCAACCAGTCCATCATAAAGGAGATCAGTCCTGAATATTCATTGGAAGGACTGATGTTGAAGCTGAAACTCCAATACTTTGGCCATCTGATGCAAAGAGCTGACTCATTTGAAAAGACCCTGATGCTGGGAATAATTGAAGGCAGGAGAAGAAGGAGACGACAAAGGATGAGATGGTTGGATGGGATCACCAACTCAATGGATATGAATTTGAGTAAACTCTGGGACTTGGTGATGGACAGGGAGGCCGGCATGCTGCAGTCCATGGGGTTGCAAAGAGTTGGACATGACTGAGCAACTGAACTGAAACTGACCTGTGTCTCCCTAGGCTCCTCTTAGCTATGAAATTTCTCCTATTTTTCCTTGTTTTTGATGACCTTGGCAGTATTTTGCAGACTCTCTTTCCATTGGTTTTCTGATGTTTTTTTCACATTTTGACTGGGATGATGAGTTCTTGGGAGGAAGACCAAAGAGGTAAAATGCCATTCTCATGACATACTAGCATCACGAATTCTCACTTCAAGATGTTCACTTTGATCATGCAGTAAAGGCATCATTTGTCAGGTTTCTCCCCTGTACTCTTGTTTCCATCTTGGCATACTGTGCTCTTTGCAAGGAAGTAACCATGTAGGGTCCACACTTAAGGAGTGAAGAGAGACGCTCCAAACCCTTGAGAGGGGGTTATCTGGTACATTATTTGCAGTTCCTCTGTGTGGGAGATGAGTCTCCTCTCCTTCACTTACCTATTCAATAACTTATTACATCAGTGTGCATTCATACATTTTTATTTTGTACTTCAAATGGAATACCATCTTATTTTGTTGCTCCAATTGTTCTCACTTTTCCTTTGGCAGCTCTTTCAAAGGCTCTCATGTCCCTTTGACATTCCCCTTCATTGTACTCTTTTTGGAAAAAAAAAATAAATAACTTTCTTATTTTCTGGAACCACAAGAAGCTTCAGATTCATCTCATAAATCCACTGCCCCAGTCTTAGGAACAGCTGCTTCTCCAAGAGCACAGATTTATTTTATTAGAAAATGGTATTAAAAACCAAGATCTGGGTACAAGGTAGTCTCATTGCTCCTGCAGTGACTTTGTTTCCAGATGCTCTCAGCCAACAGAATGAGAAAGTAGATGTGTATCTACTAATTACTTCATATGTAATATCTATAAATAGTTCTGTATTTAGACAACTGTATCTATATCAAACAAAATAGTAATTGATAATTGTCCAATTCTAATCTATTACTGCATGGACTATTAATCCAGCAATGTGCTCCTTGGTATTTACCCAAAAGTGTTGAAAACTTATATCTTAACAGAAACCTGAGCATGAACATTTACAGCAGTTTTATTCATAATTGTCAAAACTTGAAAGCAACCAAAATTTCCTTCGGTAAGCAAATGGATAAACAAATTATGGCACATCCATACAATGAGATGTTACTCAGCACAAAAAAAAAAAATGAAAGATCATGCCCTGAAAAGACCATGGAAGGACCTTAAATGCATATTACTAAGTGAAAGAAGCCAATCTGAAAAGGCTTCATGCTGTGTTATTCCAAGTGTATCAGTTCAGTTCAGTTCAGTCGCTCAGTCGTGTCCAACTCTCTGCGACCCCATGAATCACAGCATGCCAGGCCTCCCTGTCCATCACCAACTCCCAGAGTTCGCTCAGACTCACATCCATCGAGTCAGTGATGCCATCCAGCCATCTCATCCTCTGTCATCCCCTTCTCCTCCTGCCCCCAATCCCTCCCAGCATCAGAGTCTTTTCCAATGAGTCAACGCTTAGCATGAGGTGGCCAAAGTACATGTAAAATTCAAAAGTATGGAAAACTTAAAAGATCAATGGTGGCCAGAAGTTGGGGGAAAGGGAGAAATAGGGGATCACAGAGGATTTTTAGACCACATAGAGTATTTCATATGATACATTATTGGTGGATATTTGCTACATGTTTGTCAAAACACATAGAATGTACATCAAGTGTGAAACCTAATGTAAACTATAGACTTTGGGTGATAGTAATGGGTTCCTTGACTGTAATAAATATACAATATATCAAGTAGGTTCCTTGACTGTAATGAGTATATCATCATGGTATGGGATGTTGCTAATGGAGGAAGCAGTGCAGGTTAGGAATAGGATTCTTTGAGGATTCTTTAATGTTGACTCAATTTTGCTTTGAAACTAAAACTGTCCTAAAAATATGAAGTGTGTTATAAATACACAGACATTAAATATAAATAGAATAAATAGTATATGCATCAGTCAGTTCAGTTCAGTCGCTCACTCGTGTCTGACTCTTTGCGACGCCATGAATTGCAGCCCGCTAGGCCTCACTGTCCATCACCAACTCCCGGAATCCATCCAAACCCATGTCCATTGAGTCTGTGATGCCATCCAACCATCTCATCCTCTGCCGTCCCCTTCTCCTCCTGCCCTCAATCTTTCCCAGCATCAGGGTCTTTTCCAATGAGTCAGCTCTTCGCATCAGGTGGCCAAAGTATTGGAGTTTCAGCTTCAACATCAGTCCTTCCAATGAACACCCAGGACTGATCTCCTTTAGGATGGACTGGTTGGATCTCCTTGTAGCCCAAGGGACTCTCAAGAGTCTTCTCCAGCACCACAGTTCAAAAGCATCAATTCTTCGGTGCTCAGCTTTCTTTATAGTCCGACTCTCACATCCATATATGACCACTGGAAAAACAATAGCCTTCACTAGATGGACTTTTGTTGGCAAAGTAATGTCTCTGCTTTTTAATATGCTGTCTAGGTTGGTCATAACTTTCCTTCCAAGAAGTAAGTGTCTTTTAATTTCTTTGCTGCAATCGCCATCAGCAGTGATTTTGGTGCCCCAAAAAAAATAAAGTCAGCCACTGTTTCCACTGTTTCCCCATCTACCTGCCATGAAGTGATGGGACTGGATGCCATGATCTTAGTTTTCTAAATGTTGAGCTTTAAGCCAACTTTTTCACTTTCCTCTTTCATTTATATCAAGAGGCTCTTTAGTTCTTCTTCACTTTCTGCCATAAGGGTGGTGTCATCTGCATATCTGAGGTTATTGATATTTCTCCCAGCAATCTTGATTCCGCTTGTGCTTCCTCCAGCCCAGTGTTTCTCATGATGTACTCTGCATATAAGTTAAATAAACAGGGTGACAATATACAGCCTTGACATACTCCTTTTCCTATTTGGAACCAATCTGTTGTTCAGTTCTAACTGTTGCTTCCTGACCTGCATACAGGTTTCTCAAGAAACAGGTCAGGTGGTCTGGTATTCCCATTTCTTTCAGAATTTTCCACAGTTTATCGTGATCCGCACAGTCAAAGGCTTTGGCATAGTCAATAAAGCAGAAATAAATGTTTTTTTCTGGAACTCTCTTGCTTTTTCAATGATCCATCAGATGTTGGATCCATATTATGCATATTATATATGTATTATATATATATATATATATGCATATTATATCGGAGAAGGCAATGGCAATCCAGTACTCTTGTCTGGAAAATCCCATGGACGGAGGAGCCTGGTAGGCTGCAGTCCATGGGGTTGCTAGGAGTCGGACATGACTGAGGGACTTCACTTTCACTTTTCACTTTCATGCATTGGAGAAGGAAATGGCAACCCACTCCAGTGTTCTTGCCTGGAGAATCCCAGGGACAGTGGGGCCTGGTGGGCTGTCGTCTATAGAGTCACACAAAGTTGGACACGACTGAAGTGACTTAGCAGCAGCAGCATGCATATTATATATGTATTTTATGTATGTATGGGGCTTCCCAGGTGGTGCTGATGGTAAAGAAGCTGCCTGCCAAGGCAGGAGACATAAGAGATGCAGGTTTGATCCCTGGTTTGGGAAGATCCCCTGGAGGAGGGCATGGCAACCCACTCCAGTGTTCTTGCCTGGAGAATCCCATGGACAGAAGAGCCTGGCCTGGCGGGCTGCAGGCCACAAGTCGGTCACAGAGTCAGTCACGACTGGAGTGACTTAGCAGGAAAGCATGCACGCATGATAATACATACACACACACACACATATAGCAATGCAGTACTTCCCATTTTATTTACAGAAAATGTAATGAATCTTAGGGAGTATAAAATATGCTAGTCAGATTTGAACGAAAGCATTTGCATAGTTGAAAAATCATTATTATGATTTAATCAGTCCAGCCAATGACACAATTCTTCTATTTGAACCCTGTACTATTTGGTTTTACAATTTTCAGTTAGAGGGACTTCCCTGGTGGTCCAGTGGTTAAGAATCCTCCTTCCAGTGCAGGAGACTTGAGTTCGATTTCTGGTCAGGGAACTAAAATCCCGCATCCCGCGGGGCAACTAAGCCTGAGTGCCACAACTAGAGAATCTGTGTGCTGCACTTAAGATCCTATATGATGCAACAAAGATCCTGCATGCCACAACTAAGACCTAACACAGCCAAATAAATATTTAAAAAATTTTTTCCAGTTATGATGATCATTAAAATCAAGTATCAGACTGAATTTTGAGCCAGATCTTCAAACTGTTGTATCATGTTATAATAAACTACAGTTTCCAAAAGTAATAGATTATATTTAGTCACATTGTCTTCACTAAAATATTTTTAATGTTGAGATGTTTTAGTGAAAGAAATGAGATTTTTTGTTATCATATCAAATGAAATTATTGTAAATAAATTCATTTTTAACTTAGCTGTCTTTCTTTCTATTGTTTTGTGTAAAATAGATATATTTGGATAAAATATGACATATGTGTGATTTTAAAATAAATGATATATGTTTAGGAACTTTATACCCATTTTGGAGGTCTATTATCAAAAAGTTTTTAAGTTTCTGGTTCAGGGAGTCAGACATACTAGTAAGTAAATGTTTGCTTTTTTTGTTGTTGTTTTGTTTTTGCCAACTTTAATGGCAAAGACGTAGAGCAGGGGAGTCTTAAAAACTTCAAAGGGACACTTTTTGTTTTTGCTTCAGGGAATATTAGTAGCATTATCATGCAGTATTTATTTGTTTCATATTTTTATGTACAAAATATTTATAGGCCTCCAGAAAAACACATTTGCCTGACAGAAAATGCCCACATTTTGGAACTGAGATCCTTTTCCTGTAAATGGTTTCCTATATGTTGCAATACAGTATTTAAAGCAAAATTAAGATCTATCTAGAGGAGAAAAATTCCTTTAGCCGTGCCTTCTTGGCTAGTCCATTACCCAGTCTTCTTTGGCACAGACTTTAAATTTATTCCTGTTTCCTACCTTCTGTTTCTTTCATTTCTCCAGAACTAAGAAAAATCTTTGGCACCCTCTCATGCATCTGTGCGAGGGGCTGCTGATAAGGTAGTAGCCAGCCAACATCTTATTCCTGGAGAGGAGAGAACAATAAACTCGAAAATGCTATCCACCATGTGGAATAGCAATGAGTCATCTCTTCCTTACACATTAAGGAGGTCTTAGGGTATGAAAATCACAATTATTAGCTCAGCAAGAGACCTTAGAAATCATTTAATCCAACCCTCTTATTTTAAGATAAGGAGATTGAGTCTCAGAGAGCCTTAGTAGCCATAGAAGCATCAGTTTGATGTATTAGTAGTCCATGGAGATATTGTGGTCTAACATTTTCACTTGCAGTTAGGGACACTGAGGCTCAGCCAGTTAAAAGACTTTTCCAAGATTACAGAGTGAGATGGAAGATCCAGGAGGAGACTCAGGTGTTTAAACTCTCAGAATCCCATGCTGAGTTGGCAGCACTCAAAATCAGTTAAGATGATTTGGTCTAAGGTGGAGAAGAGATAAAATGGCAAAATCCATTGATGTCCCCAACCTCCAGAATCTAATGCCTGATTATCTGAGGTGGAGGTGATATAATAATGATAGAAATAAAGTGCAAAATAAATGTAATGCACTGCAATCATCTCAAAACCATCCCCGCTCTGCCCCAGTCCATGGAAAAATTGTCTTCCACAAAACCAGTCCCTGGTGCCAAAAAAGTCAGAGAACACTGTTTAGGTCATATTTAAGCCCAAATCCAAACTTCCTTGTTGTGTAATAAAGAATTTAGCTATCTTTGTCCTCAGCTATGGAGAAGGCAATGGCACCCCACTCCAGTACTCTTGCCTGGCAAATCCCATGGACAGAGGAGCCTGGTGGGCAGCAGTCCATGGGGTCTTCAAGAGTCAGACACGACTGAGTGACTTCACTTTCACTTTTCACTTTCTTGCATTGGAGAAGGAAATGACAACCCACTCCGGTGTTCTTGCCTGGAGAGTCCCAGGGACTGGGGAGCCTGGTGGGCTGCCATCTATGGGATCGCACAGAGTCTACACGACTGAAGCGACTTAACAGCAGCAGCAGCAGCATGGGTGACAGCCTCTAAATTATCAGAATTTCTTGAGTCCTGGGAATGTCTTTTCTATTCCTATAAGTACCTCTGATCACACCTGCTCACCTGATAGTTTATGCTAATAAAGTCACTCCTGGTAGGCCCTTACATAGTTTATGCTAATGAGATGCCTGAGGATAGGGGTCCATCATATGAGAAAGACCAACTATGTGATTAGAGAGTTGAGGCTTTGTATTATATGATATCACCCTCACCTCTACGATAGAGCAATTGGAAACAGAATTCAAGTACATGCCCATGAACCAATCAATCATTTGTTGTTATTCAGTCTCTCAGTCATGTCTGACTCTTTGTGACACCATGAACTGCAGCACACCAGTCCTTCACCATCACCTTCCCTGCCCTTCACCATCTCCTGGGGTTTGCTCAAACTTGTGTCCATTGAGTTAATGATGCCATCCAACCAGCTTGACCTCTGTTGCCCCCTTCTCCTCTTGCCCTCAATCTTTCCCAGCATCAGGGTCTTTTCCAATGAGTCATCTCTTTGTATCAGGTGGCCCAAGTACTGAAGCTTCAGCTTCAGCATCAGTGGCCAATCATACTCATGTAATTAAATCCCCCTAAGCTCCAGTGAGCTCCCCTCATTGTAATAGTCCACAGTGCATTGGAGGGTGCTCATCCTCACCCAACAGAAGCTGGGGCCCTCCCAGACCTCACCTTATGCTTCTCTCTGTATCCTTTGGCTATGACAACAATGTCATTATAAGTCTAGACTTTTCCTGAGTTCTGCAAGTCATTCTAGTGAGTTATCACACCAGAAGAGGTAGGAAGAGCTCTTGAGTTGTGCCAGCGAGTCAGAAACAAGGGGACCTGGGAATCTAAAGGTCCTGTGACTGATGTCTAAATTAAAGGCAGGCTGTGAACTTCGTCCTAACTCCAGGTAGGTAGTTTCAGAAGTCATTGCACTCATGTTCCTAAGCTGCTAAAGTTTAGGGGGTAAGGACAGAGGTGAGCCTGAAAAACTAAGGTTAAGATAATCAGAAGTATTCAGCCATTAAAAAGAATACATTTGAATCAGTTCTAATGAGGTGGATGAAACTGGAGCCTATTATACAGAGTGAAGTAAGCCAGAAAGAAAAACACCAATACAGTGTACTAACGCATATACATGGAATTTAGAAAGATGGTAACAATAACCCTGTGTACGAGACAGCAAAAGAGACACTGATGTATAGAACAGTCTTATGGAATCTGTGGGAGAGGGAGAGGGTGGGAAGATTTGGGAGAATGGCATTGAAACATGTAAAATATCATGTATGAAATGAGTTGCCAGTCCAGGTTCGGTGCACGATGCTGGATGCTTGGGGCTGGTGCACTGGGACGACCCAGGGGGATGGAATGGGGAGGGAGGAGGGAGAAGGGTTCAGGATGGGGAACACATGTATACCTGTGGTGGATTCATTTTGATATTTGGCAAAACTAATACAGTTATGTAAAGTTTAAAAATAAAATAAAATTAAAAAAAAAAAAAAAGATAATCAGAAGTAAGTCCTGCTTCAGAGAACTATAGTCAATATCTTGTAATAACTTATAGTGGAAAATAATTTCAAAAATAATATATGTGTGTATGTATAACTTAATCATTGTAAAGTCAACTAGACTTCAATAAAAAAAATATATATATATATATGCATATATATTAAGGAGAAAAAAGAAGTAAGTCCTGCTTTACTTTCTTCACAGAAACACCTATTTTCCCCAAACTGTGTCACTTAATACATTTCCTAAGGCTCTGGGCCCATGATCAATTCTTTGAAACATTCTAGAAATATTCTCATCAGTTGACACAACACAGCAGAGCTTTTTTTTCTGCTGGGCCAAGACTGGTTCTTTGGAGAGCAAGATAAAAATTTTTGTCATTTCCCTCATGTAGGCAAAAAAATGCAGGCAAGAATAAAAACCACTTCACTTCTTGTCTTGGGTAATTGCTGATTTGTATTTTGCCAAGTAAATAAAGGCATTGCTTGGATGTTGGAATGAGTTGGCAGCCAAGATGGCTGCCTCCCCTTCCCTCTTCAGGAAATCGGGCTTCCCCTGCTGTTTTCTGTCTTCAGAACAGCAGGAAATTTTTAGAAGTCTTTTCTTGAGTCTGCTTGGTGCCCAAGCATGAACTGTGAAAGAGAGAATGAAATGGCCAAAGAGTAGTTTAGCTTTGATGTTGAAGGACAGGAAAATACAAGGATGTTTTTCACATAAGGAAGCCAGAGGGTACTATTTTCTTTGTTTTTGTTGTTCGCTTGTTTGGTTTTTCAGAGGCCATCTTGTGGCCACAAGATCTAGAAAATGAACTAAGAAAACAGGGTGAAGCTGCTTCAGACTTCTAGAAGGAAAGGAGTCTCTGACTGAGACCTGCTTAGCTGGACTCAGTAAGAATTCTCTGGCAGGTCAATCCTTTCAAAGGCAGCAAGACCTTGAGAGTTCAGGGCCCTTGAACCAGTGGAGCATGGTGGGTAATTCTCCTGCCCTTATCTTATGGCAGGTGTATCTGGAGAAGACTCTTGAGAGGATAGCAAGGAGGTAAACCAGTCAATCTTAAAGAAAATCAACCCTGAATATTCACTGAAAGGACTGATGCGGAAGCTGAAGTTCCAGTATTTTGGCCATGTAATGTGAAGAGACAATTCACTAGAAAAGACCCTGATTCTGGGAAAGATAGAGGGCAGGAGGAGAAAGGGGTGAGGATGAGATACTTGGATGGCATTGCTGACTCAATGGGCATGAGTTTGTGCAAACTCAGGGAAATACTGAAGGACAGGGAGGCCTGGCATGCTGCAGTTCATGGGGTTGCAAAGAATTGGACACAACTTAGTGAGTGAACAACAGCAACAACCTAGAGAGAACAATGGGCCAGTTGGGTACCAAAAAGATTGTTCTTACAGAAAAGAATGGACAGATAGGGGATTTCCTTCTCATTCACAATTTATGTAACTCTCTACTCCCTCTACAAAAGATAATATATTTGATAATTAGAAATGTAGGAATTTAATTAATTTCTAAAAATATTCATGGAGCAGGTGTTATGTAGACCTGACACTGAACTGAGAATGTGGAATAGAGGGGAGAATAAGACACTTCCCAGAAGGTCATAGGTGGGCAGATGAATAATTACGAATAATCTCATGTGATAAGAGCTAGCCTAGAGAGATGTGCCAGTTTTGGGGGAGCAGAAAGGAGTAAATGGTGTTAGAATGGAGACAGTGGAGAAGGGAACATCTGACCTGGAAATAATCTGACAGTGTGGAAAGGGCAAGAATTTTAAAGTCCATCTAATGAGGTGCACATTGGAGGAGACAAAGAGAACCTTGTGTGCACAAGAACCCAGGGTAAAAGAGCAATGATCCCACAAGAGACTGACCCAGACTTGCCTGTGAGTGTCTAGGAGTCTGCAGCAGAGGTCTGGGTCAGCAGTGGCCTGCTGCAGGGTTGGGGACACTGAGTGTATCAGTGCCTCCATGGGACCTTTTGAAGGAGGTCACCATTATCCCCAGGCAATCATAGTCAACAATAGTCTGAAATGCAATACTTGGATGAAATCTCAAAAATAACAGAATGATCTCAGTTCATTTCCAAAGCAAACCATTCAATTTCACAGTAATCCAAGCCTATGCCCCAACCAGTAATGCTGAAGAAACTGAAGTTGAACTGTTCTATGAAGATTTACAAGACCTTCTAGAACTAACAGCCAAAAAAGATGTCCTTTTCATGATAGGGGACTGGAATGCAAAAGAAGGAAGTCAAGAAACACCTGGAGTAACAGGCAAATTTGGCCTTGGAGTACAGAATGAAGCAGGGCAAAGGCTAATAGAGTTTTGTTAAGAGAGTGCGCTGGTCATAGCAAACACCCTCTTCTAACAACACAAGAGAAGATTCTACACATGGACATCACCAGATGGTCAAAACTGAAATCAGATTGTTTATATTATTTACAGCCAGAGATGAAGAAGCTCTATACAGTCAGCAAAAACAAGACTGGGAGCTGACTGTGGCTCAGATCATGAACTCCTTATTGCCAAATTCAGACCGAAATTGAAGAAAGTAGGGAAAACCACTAGATCATTCAGGTATGACCTAAATCAAATTCCTTACATTACACAGTGGAAGTGAGAAATAGATTCAAGGGATTAGATCTGATAGACTAGCATGCCTAAAGAACTATGGATGGAGGTTCATGACATTGTACAGGAGGCAGCAATCAAGACCATCCCCAAGAAACAGAAATGCAAAAAGGCAAAATGGTTGTCTGAGGAGGCCTTACAAATAGCTGTGAAAGGAAGAGAAGTGAAAAGCAAAGAAGAAAAGGAAAGATATACCCATTTGAATGCAGAGTTCCAAAGAACAGCAAGGAGAAGTAAGAAAGCCTTCCTCAGTGGTCAGTGCAAAGAAATAGAGGAAAACAACAGAATGGGAAAGACTAGAGATCTCTTCAAGAAAATTAGAGATACCAAGGGAATATTTCATGCAAAGATGGGCACAATAAAGAACAGAAATGGTATGAACCTAACAGAAGAAGAAGATATTAAGAAGAGGTGGCAAGAATACACAGAAGAACTATACAAAAAAAGATCTTCACCACCCAGATAGTCACAATGGTGTGATCACTCACCTAGAGCCAGACATTCTGGAATGCAAAGTCAAGTGGGCCTCAGGAAGCATCACTAGGAACAAAGGTAGTGGAGGTGATAGAATTCCAGTTGAGCTATTTCAAACCCGAAAAGATGATGCTGTGAAAGTGCTGCACTCAATATGCCAGCAAATTTGGGAAACACAGCAGTGGCCACAGGACCAGAAAAGGTCAGTTTTCACTCCAATCCTAAAAAAAGGCAATGCAAAAGAATGCTCAAACTACCACATATTAGTAATGAGATGAATAATGCTCAAAATTCTCCAAGCCAGGTTTCAACAGTACATGAATCATGAACTTCGAGATGTTGAAGCTGGATTTAGAAAAGGCAGAGGAACCAAAGATCAACATCCACTGGATCATCGAAAAAGCAAGAGTTCCAAAAAAAATCTACTTCTGCCTTCTTGATTATGCCAAAGCCTTTGACTGTGTGGATCACAACAAGCTGTGGAAAATTCTTAAAGAGATTGGAATACCAGATCACCTTACCTGCCTCTTGAGAAATCTGTATGCAGGTAAGGAAGAAATAGTTAGAAATGGACATGGAACAGCAGACTGGTTCTAAATCAGGAAAGGAGTACCTCAAGGCTGTATATTGTCACCCTGCTTATTTAACTTATATTCAAAGTACATCATGAGAAATGCTGGGCTGGATGAAGCACAAGCTGGAATCAAGATTGCCGGGAGAAATATCAATAACCTCAGATATGCAGATGATACCACCCTTATGGCAGAAAGCGAAGAAGAACTAAAGAGCCTCTTGATGAAAGTGAAAGAGGAGAGTGAAAATGTTGGCTTAAAACTTAACATTCCGAAAACTAAGATCATGGCATCTGGTCCCATCACTTCATGGCAAACAGATAGGGAAACAATGGAAACAGTGACAGACTTTATTTTGGGGGGCTCCAAAAGCACTGCCTATGGTGACTGCAGCCATGAAATTAAAAGATGCTTGCTCCTTGGAAGAAAAGGACAACCTAGACAGCATATTCAAAAGCAGAGACATTACTTTGCCAACAAAGGTCCGACTAGTCAAACTATGGTTTTTCCAGTAGTCATGTATGGATGTGAGAGTTGGACTATAAAGAAAGCTGAGCACTGAAGAATTGAGGCTTTTGAACTGTGGTGCTGGAGAAGACTCTTGAGAGTCCCTTGAACAGCAAGGAGATCCAACCTGTCCTTCCTAAAGGCAGTCATTCCTGAATATTCATTGGAAGGGCTGATGATGAAGCTGAAATTCCAATACTTTGGCTACCTGATGTGAAGAACTGACTCATTTGAAGAGACACTAATATTGGGAAAGTTTGAAGGCAGGAGAATGGGACAATAGAGGATGAGATGGTTGGGTGGCATTACCCAACTCAATGGACATGAGTTTGAGTAAACTCTGGGAGTTGGTGATGGACAGGGAGGCCTGGCGTGCTGCAGTCCATGGGGTCACAAAGAGTCAGACATGACTGAGCAACTGAACTGAACTGAATCAGAGGTGTAAATCCTCTGATCCAGCTCTGTGACCTTGAGAAAGTCACTTAACCTTTCTGAGTTCATATTTATTCACTATGATATAAAGATTATATCCACCTTATGGAGTTATTGTGAGGATTGGATGGGATCTCTCACATTGGTCGTCTAGTGCAGTGCTTGGCCCTTGGTAAATCCCCAGCAAATGGAGGCTCAGTGCTGGTAATGAAGGTCAAATTGGATTTTTCCATTTCAGTGAAGCAGTTTTAGGGACGCCAGTGACTCAGATCTCTCAATTGGACAACTAGGCAGCAACTGAGGACAAGCACAATTAGTTTGGGAGAAAGAATCTGGAAAATGACTATGGTTTGGAATAGGCTGCAGTTGACAGGTCTATGGCACATTAGGGAGGAAGGAAAATCAGGGAGGGAGGCAGAGGAAGGAGGCAGGAGTTGCAGTCTGCACCAGGGGAATTCAACCCACTAGGATAGCTCGGAACCTCTCCTGCCTCCGTCTTTGCAATTCTTATGAGTCAAGCAGAGGACCTCATCTCTCCAATGACTCAGACTTTATTTTGCCTCATTTCTCTGAACCCTTTGAGGACAGCTACAGACAGCCATGAGCCCTTAATTTGACTCATTAATTCAATTACTAATTTATTTTATTCTGTAAATATATTGAGGCCTACTATATGACAAGAGGGAATGTAGAATCTAGATAAATCGCATTGAATGAAATAGTTGAGTTCCTTTCTCAATAGGATTCAATATACTTATGTGCATTTAAATGCTGGCATCTCCATGCCCCTCCCTTTTCACTGACAGCTTCATTTCAATAGAGGAGGATATTTCTCCCTTTGCCATAAACTCTGGATGACTTTATGGCAAAAAGGGAAAAAAAAATAAAAGAAAACCACCTCATAATGACTCTTAGTAATTATATAGTCAGTCTTGAATTATTGACTGTGTACTGTGTACCAAGCATCCTTATAAATAAAAGATGCCTAAGAGGTGCTAAGAACTTATAAACAACAAACACTGCCTAAGTGTTTGTTTTTGTTGTTCAGTTGCTAAGTCGTGTCTGACTCTTTGCGACCCCGTGAACTTGATGCTGTATGTCAGGTTTACCTGTCCTTTGCTCAGACTCATTTCCATTGAGTCAGTGATGCCATCCAACCATCTCATCCTCTTGCTGTCCCCTTCTCCTCTTGCCCTCAATCTTTCCCAGAATCAGAGTCTTTTCCAATGAGTTGGCTCTTCACATTAGGTGGCCGAAGTATTGGAGCTTCAGCTTCAACACCAGTCCTTCTGATGAATATTCAGGTTTGATGTCCTTTAGCATTGACTGGTTTGATCTCCTTGCAGTCCAAGGGACTCTCTTAAGAGTCTTTTCAGTGCCACAATTTGAAAGCGTCAGTTCCTCAGTGCTCAGCCTTCTTTACTATCCAACTCTCACATCCATACATGACTACTGGAAAAACCATAGCTTTGACTATATAGACCTTTGTCGGCAAAGTGATGTCACTGATTTTAATTACACTGTTTGTCATACATTTGCCATACATTTTCTTCCAAGGAGCAGGTGTCTTTTCATTTCACCCCAAAATTCCTATGTTGAAGCCCTAACCATCACTGTAGCTGTATTCAGAGACGGTGCTCTAAGGAAGTAATCAAAATTAAATGAGGGTATAAGGTGGGTTCTTTAGGATTAGTGTCCTTATAGAAAGACACATCTGGGAATTTATTCACTCTACTCCACCTTCTGCTCTTGCACAAGCACTGAGAAAAGGAAAAGTAGCTATCTGCAAGCTAGAAAGAGAGAAGAGAGCACTCACCAGAAACAGAATTTACCAGTACCTTTTTCCTGGACTTCCCAGCCCCTGGAACTGTGAGAAAATAAACATCTGTGGTTTAAACTACCCAGTCTATGGTATTTTGTTATGGCAGTGAAACAGAAGGGAAGGGGGCAGGGCACAACCTTTAAAAGAATGACATAATCAAGGACAGGACATAAACCAACTAGAACCAAATGGGTCCCACATGATGGATAAGTCAACTTCCACTAGACCTTGAGCCTCAGTATACATTCATTGTGTCACATCAGCAAGCTAAACGACACATCCACAGGTGGATGACAGTTCCCAGGCAGATCATCAGAGATCAAACGTAGGTGGTGGCCCATTTCCTGGACATCTCCACCACTTCCCTGATATACTTGGAATAACCCTTCCACTCATTAACCTATGAAATTAACTCAGCCCATAAAAACTAACCCTGCCATATTTTAAGGCTGCTCTCTCCTTCTGAGATGGTCTACACTCTGCCTGTGGAGTGTGTTTCTCCCTAAATAAATCCATTTCTCACCTATCACTCTGTCTCTCACTGAATTCTTTCTGTGATGAGACATCAAGAACTTGAGCTTCATTAAATGCTGAGACCAGGTGTTTGATCTCACTTGGAAGATGGGTTTTGGCTAGGTTCGCGTTCTGGCCATGTGTGTTCAAGTCCTAATTTGAGGAACACAGTTTCAGCAGCTCTAGCTGACTAAGAATGGTGGATCGATGTTTTGCTTAAGACCCACCAGTGAATACAGTGAATATATGGAAGGATCGGTCTATTAGTTACCTATGGCTATGTATTCACACCCCTGTGAAACTCAGCAAACACTAATCATTTATGACTTACAATGTATCTGCCAATTTTCCAGGGGTTGGCCAATCTGGTCTAGTCTCTGCTCTGGATAAGTTTCTTCCATGTGTCTCTAATCCTCCTCCTATGATCAGCAGACTAGCCTGGGAAGGTCCTTCTCAGGGCTATGGCATAGACAAAAAAGAACAATTTAGGTGAAGCAGTAATCATAGTCAAAAGCCAGTGATTTTTCCCTTTAAATTTCATTCATAACCTTTTATGTCCATTCTCTATGCCTCAGGCTACCACTGTATCCCATGACCAGAGTCTACCCACACTTCCAAACCTGGGATCCTGAACTTTTCTTTCCTTCTCCCTTCTTCATTAAAACCAGCTCTCCAGGGGCTTAGCTGTAAGAAAAAGAGCTGATCACTAAATTCTGATAACTTGTGTTTGCTAAAGCAAATATGATAGATACTAAGTATTTAATCTATATGTGGCTCTGTGCCTGGAGCTAGGGTGTTGGTCTTAGAGATGAATCATAGCATCAGTTCTCAAGGAAGTTGGACTCCAGTGGGAGAAATAGCACATGCATATCATTCATTGTTTTCATCCTTGTGCAAAAACTTTCTGAATATAACGCCAAGCAGTGCCCTTATGGAGCAGGCATTTGGACCCCTCTCTTTGGTTGGTGATGAGATTTCACTATCCTACAACTTAGAGTGGAGGAAAAAGGAGCCTGCATCTTTGAGGGATAAGAAATCTGGAAGGAATTCGAAATGGAAAATCTCAGATGGATAAACAATGATAATAATAATAATAACACACATCTCTGGGTTTTACTCATACCCAGCCCTCTGCTGAGAAGTCACTCCCCTTTTCCTCCCAGCCTAGCTAAGCTGCAACAATCCACCAAGTTCTGGCTCAGGTTACAGTCTGTCCATGACAAAGTTCTTAACAACTGCATTCTGCACACACCACTCCTGATTTCTGCCTTCCCGTATGAGGGAAGGGAAATTGACTATATGGAAGCCAGGAGCCAAGTTTGTACTCACTTGTGTTTATTTTTTTGCTAATTTGTTTTATGTATAAATGTCTTATCTTCATGACAGGAGAACACGTTCCTTAAGGGAAAAGCAATATGCCCTCTCTTTATTCTTTCCCCTAATGATGGTTAATATATGTAGGCAATGGTTGGAAAATAAATGCTCATTCGGTAAAGAGTGCCCTGGCTTATGCTAAGCTATGCAGGGAGAGAGATGAACAGAATGTTATCTCCACCCTCAAAAGCTGCCAATTTCCTGGGAAACACAGGCATTTAAAGAGATGTGGCAGAGTCCTGCCAGAGAATGAATTTCTACCACCCCACCCACGCTTCACCCAGGAAGGTGTCAAAAAAGAACATAAAATAGCTGAGGTTTATGAGCTTCCCTGGTATCCGCTCAGTTGGTAAAGAATCCACCTGCAATGCAGGAGACCCCAGTTCAATCCCTGAGTCGGGAAGATCCCCTGGAGAACAGATAGGCTACTCACTCCAGTATCTTGGGCTTCCCTGGTGGCTCAGACAGTAAAGACTCCACCTGTAATGTGGGAGACCTGGGTTCGATCCCTGGGTTGGGAAAATCCTCTGGAAAGACATGGCAACCCACTCCGGTATTCCTGCCTGGAGAATCTCCAAGAACAGAGGAGCCTGGAGGCCTGCAGTCTGTGGGGTCGCAAAGAGTCAGACACCACTGAGTACTAAGCACAGCATGAGCTAAAAAAGGACTTCCTAGGTGGCATTATTGGTAAAGAACCCACCTGCCAATGCAGGGGGCATAAGAGACATGGGGTCAGTCCCCGGGTCAGGAAGATCCCCTGAAGGTGGACATGGCAACTCACTCCAGTATTCTTGCCTGGAGAATCCCATGGACAGAGGAGCGTGGCAGTCTACAGTCCATGGGGTCACAAAGAGGTGAACATGACTGAAGCAACTTAGCATCCACATGAGCTAAAGAGGAGAGATGATCTGAGTTTCAAATCTGATGGGAGGAAAGCAGACACGCACCCTAAGATCACTACAGGTGGTCTCCCTTATCTTAGACCCAGTGTACAGAGGCTGTCTTCAGAAGTGTTATCTGATACTTTGTGTGTTTTGGTCCAAAAATAAAGCCAACCTGAGCCTGGGCAGAGGACCAAGGGGAAAGAGGAACTCTAGGGACTTCCATGGACTCAACACTCCACTCTGACTTGGAGCCAACCCAAGGCTGACTTCTTTCGTAGAATGTGCTCACTCTAGTGGATTTCCTAGAATGTGCTCACAATGGTCTTTGTTTCCAAGCGCATGGCAGTATCCAGAAAGGATGGCCCAGCATCCGCCTCTGTGTCCCCAACCTGCCATTTTCTCAGCTCCCATTCCCTATACCAGGTAAAGATGCATGCCCTGGGCTTCTCAGACACGGATCACCTAAGCTGACATCCATCACTGCCAGTGTCCTTCTCCATGTGGCAATGGGGAGGGGCCAGCTTGGACTTGCTCTGAGATGCTCTATCATGAAGTATGGACCCCTTGTCAGCATCAGGGATGAGCCCGCTGAAGGACATTACCAAAAGGAGCAGGGTAAAGTTTGAGCCTCTGTAGGCTGAAGACAGACCACGAAGCATTAGGTATGCCTGTCCGAACCACCAGCAGCACATGAAGTTTGGGATGGACACTTGGTTATTGAATAGTAGAGAGAATTTTTAAACCAAATTCATTGAGTGAGGATTTAGGTACAGTAAAACAATGCACCCATTAAAGTGAGCAGTATGAAATATTTTGACACATGTATGCACTTTCCTTCATCCCAAATTATTCCCTCCTGTGCCTTCCCAGTCAACCTCCCTTGCTCTCCAGCCCAGATAACCACCGAACTGATTTTTATCCTGAATGATTAGTTTTGCCTATTCCAGAACTTCACATAATGGAATCAGACAATGTATACTCTGTGTCCAGCTTCTTTGGTTCAGCATAATTGTTTCCAATATTAAAAATTTCAAACATAGTGAATCTCTATACACCAGCCACCTAGATTCCACCATTAACATTTTACTTCTTTTCCTTTATTTATTGCATGTTTATATATTTGTATATTTCTCTCTTCATCCATCAATCTACCTTATTGCTGGTGCATTTCAAAGTAAATTATAGACATCAATCAAATTCTCCCTAAATATTTCAGAATATGTTACTAATTTGAATATAATATTTGTTTACATATGTATTTTAAGGTAAAATTGTTATAGAATAAAATACAAATGTTAAGCATGCATTCCCTAAGTTTGGACAAATACAAATCCCTATAAAACATAGCCTAGAAGCATCAGTCTGGAGTTCCTGAATGCCTTTTCTCAGGCAACACCCCATCTTTCCTCTGTCAAGACAACTTCTGTTTTGATTTTTTCCAGCACAGGTTAGTTTTGTCTGTTGCAGAACTTTTTTTTTTTTTTTTAAACTTTACATAACTGTATTAGTTTTGCCAAATATCAGAACTTTACATATATGGAACCACACCAGACGCATTTTTTGTGAGGTTGCTCTTAGTCAGCAAAATGCCTTTGAATGTTACCATGTTGTTGTATTTTTCAGCAGTTTATTCCTTCTAATTGCTCAATAGTATTTCACTGTTTCAATATACTGCAATGTATAGCTTTTAGACGTAATTCTATAATTTGTTTAAGCTAATTTTGTGAAGTAGGAGTTACATTTATTCTTCTCTCTATGAATTTTGGAACAATGTGTAGGATTATTATCATGTCATCTTCAAGGGTTTGATAGAATCCACTATTAAAGGCATCCAGGCCTGGAGTTTTCTTTGTGGCAAAGGCTAATTACCAACTCAATTTCTTTGATATAGGGTTTTGAATTTTTTATTTCCTTTTTAGTCAGTTTTGTATATTTCAATGAATTTGTCCATTTCATCTAGGTTATAAAATTTATTGAAATACAACTGTTCATAATATTTTTACTATCAATTTAGTGTCTGAATGTCATTCTTTCTGTATTCTGAGTGGTCCCATGACAGGGTAAAGCGAGCTTCAGTTTTTCCATCTGTATAATGGGAAGAATTGCCTTGACCATCCAGCTGGGTGGCAGTGAGGCTTTGTAACTTTGTAATTGTCACAGTTGGGTAAAGCTGGAAGGGTTTACTACTGTGGGCTTCTCATATGCTATAGGGTGGAGCACTGGAGTAGGGGTCATTTACTTTCTAATTCCTCGACCAGTGCATTTCATTCTGATGAGCACCCTAGGGCCAGAAACCTTTCCCTGCACCTGGAAATGAAAGCCTGGTGTGACACCCTCAGAGTAGAGGACATTGTGACCGTCCATGCACTAATGTGACCCACACATTGATAGATCGGGGCAGGAGGACTAGTGGACAGCCTGGTCATCTCCCAGGACTCCCATCCCAGCTCAGCTTTGTGATTCTTTAACCTTGACAGCACATAAATTTAATAGGGATACACTTGAGGATTCATGAATTGATTCATTCCATCAATAGATGTATATTGAGTTCCTGCTGCATGCCAGGCAGTGTTATAGGTCCTGGGGATAAAATGGCTAGCAAAATTGGCCAAAAAAAAAAAAAAAAAACTCTTGCATTTACTGGGTTTATATTCTGATGACATTCAGGACTCCTGACTCAGTGGCCAGTAAATGACTCAAACATTACTTCTTCATGATCCTTCCTTTTCTCCCTGCTAGAGCTGTCCATTTCACTTTGCATCACCTTCCCATCCAGATTTCAGTGAACATCTGTAACCCTTGTTCATAAGCCTGTTTCCACAAGGTTAGTAACAATATCCCCTGTACCTGATACAGTGTCTGCTATGTAGTGGGTGCCAGATTTGGTCACCATTCTAGTGCTTAAGGACACAGGAATCAGAAGGCTGAGTTTAATTCCAGCTATGCTGTTGATTAAGCTGTAAGGCATTGGGCAGGTTACTTACCTCCCCCATGCTTCAATGTCATCATTTGTAAAATCATGCACATTGAAGTCCAAAGTGTTCAACAGCCATTAGCTTCTATAGTATTAATGATAAATCTTCATTGAATACCATCTTCAGGCAAATATACTAATTTCCTAAAGACACAGCCATTTAGTGATCCTGACTTGCTGGCCCCAAATCCCATCTAAACTCATGCTGAAATGAAGCTGGAGGAGAAAAGAGATTATTGGACAATGCACACTAACATGTGGGGGGCAGAGATAATTCAGTCTTCTGCAAATGGAAATTAATCATCCAGGCTTTACTCAGCAGGCAGGCAGCAAGAATGCCAGCTTGTCCCCCTTCCCTGCCACTGGCGGGATTGTTCAGGAAATGAAGAAAGGAGATGAGATTGTTGGAGGAGACGGCCCTGTGGACCACCTCCTCCACATCAGATATGCACATTATCAGCTTTCTCTGTTGCTGCTTACTTAGCCACCCAGGGCGACAGGCACCCAGTACAACAGCCTCATGCTTCCAGCATTGTTATTCCTTAGATTAATCTGGCTTCAATATGTTCCAACAATACACACTTTATCTAAATGCTAAAAAAAAAAAAAAAAAAAAAAAAAAACCACCTTATCCACTACAATTGGAATAGAGTCTAAGGCATTAGATATATATGCTAAAATGTGGCTGCGGATTTAAAGACACATCAGTATGTCCCTTAGTACCTTGGAGAACATTTTCCTGAGTGAATGATGGTCCATTTCCTGAGCCTCCTTAACAAAATGATTAATAGGATACTGCAGGGCTTCTTCATATACAAGAGAAGATTTTTACTTTCAGTCCCATGCACTTTGCAATGTGCCTTTGGCCCTGATGCTAATAATTGCACATGGTGGAGTTCATATCATTCACTGCATATTTTTTATAGAAGGCAAAAATAGAGACACAGAGACTTTATCTGATTTGACTGAAGTCATAGTTATAATGACATAGCTACAGCTAGTAGTAGACCCACAATTTTTCTATAGCAATATGGTAGACACCTGTTACCTACCCATCATCCATTCTCCCTTTCCTCTCACTAATAGAGTAATCACTGCTATTATAATGGGGTAAACTCAAGGCTTTACTGAGAGCAGCAGCCTCACATGTCTGGTTCAGCTCAGTACTGTGTCCTCACACCTAGCACAGTCCCTGAAGTAGAGTAAGCCCAAAGTAAATATTTGTTGCTCTTTACAGCATCGGACCTTTCTTCTATCACCAGTCACATCCACAACTGGGTATTGTTTTCACTTCGACTCCATCCCTTCATTCTTTCTGGAGTTATTTCTCCACTGATCTCCAGTAGCATATTGGGCATTCACCAACCTGGAGAGTTCCTCTTTCAGTATCCTATCATTTTGCCTTTTATATTGTTCATGGGGTTCTCAAGGCAAGAATACTGAAGTGGTTTGCCATTCCCTTCTCCAGTGGACCACATTCTGTCAGAATGTGGTGGCCCCACACGGCATGGCTTAGTTTCATTGAGTTAGACAAGGCTGTGGTCCATATGATTGGCTAGTTTTCTGTGACTATGGTTTCAGTGTCTGCCTGCTGATGCCCTCTGGCCACACCTACCGTCTTGTTTGGGTTTCTCTTACCTTGTACGTGGGGAATCTCCTCACGGCTGCTCCAGCGAAGTGCAGCCGCTGCTCCTTACCTTGGGCAAGGGATATCTATCTCCTCACGGCCACCCCTCCTGACCTTGAACATGGAGTAGCTCCCCTCGCCCTCCTGCATCTGCGCAGCAGCCACTCCTCGGGCATAGGGTAGCTCCTTTCGGCCGCCACCCCTGACCTCAGATGACCCCAGCTCGTCTGGGCCGCTCCTGTGCTGTCGCAGTGAAACCTATATGCAGGTCAGGAAGCAACAGTTAGAACTGGACATGGAACAATAGACTGGGTCCAAATAGGAAAAGGAGTTCGTCAAGGCTGTATATTGTCACCCTGCTTATTTAACTTATATGCAGAGTACATCATGAGAAACGCTGGGCTGGAAGAAGCACAAGCTGGAATCAAGATTGCCGGGAGAAATATCGATAACCTCAGATGTGCAGATGACACCATTCTTATGGCAGAAAGTGAAGAGGAACTAAAAAGCTTCTTGTTAAAAGTGAAAGATGAGAGTGAAAAAGTTGGCTTAAAACTCAATATTCAGAAAACAAAGATCATGGCATCTGGTCCCATTATTTCATGGCAAATAGATGGGGAAACAGTGGAAACAGTGTCAGACTTTATTTTTTTTGGGCTCCAAAATCACTGCAGATGGTGGTTGCAGCCATGAAATTAAAAGACACTCCTTGGAAGGAAAGACCAACCTAGATAGCATATTCAGAAGTAGAGACATTACTTTGCCAACAAAGGTCCATCTAGTCAAGGCTATGGTTTTTCCGGTGGTCATGTATGGATGTGAGAGTTGGACTGTGAAGAAAGCTGAGCCCTGAAGAATTGATGCTTTTGAACTGTGGTGTTGGAGAAGACTCTTGAGAGTCCCTTGGACTGCAAGGAGATCCAGCCAGTCCATTCTGAAGGAGATCAGCCCTGGGATTTCTTTGGAAGGAATGATGCTAAAGCTGAAACTCCAATACTTTGGCCACCTCATGCGAAGAGTTGACTCATTGGAAAAGACTCTGATGCTGGGAGGGATTGGGGGCAGGAAGAGAAGGGGACGACAGAGGAAGAGATGGCTGGATGGCATCACCGACTCAATGGACATGAGTTTGAGTGAACTCCAGGAGTTGATGATGGACAGGGGGGCCTGGCATGCTGCGATTCATGGGGTTGCAAAGAGTCGGACACGACTGAGTAACTGAACTGAACTGAACTATTTGTTGGAAGAGTAAACTAAGTTAATGACTCAGAATTGGATGCTGAATGGCTTAAGCTCCATGCCTCTGCCATTCCTATGCTTCCAGAATTCCAGTTCTCCCTGTGATGCTTCTCTGAAGATAAGTCACAAAACCTGCATCATCTGGATGATGCCTCAAAACTATGTACCAGCCAGCAGCACCCAGTAATTGGAGCAGATGTGAGGGCATCAGGGCAGATTCATTGCCTTTCACTTGGGCTCTGGCTGAGACAAAGAACCTTTGAGAAATTGTGTCCCTCACATGTCCCAGAGTGGGATGTCCTGACTTATCTGCCTCCCATAATCAGCAAAGGACACTGAAAGCCTGGGAATGAATCTGGCTAGCTGTCTGCCCTAAATCTATTTGCAGTTGCTCTTCCAAAGGAGTAGCATTCTCTGTGCCTCATCTCATAAAGACTCTGTCCCCTCCTCTTGAGTTTTCCAATTTGTAATCCTAGGATGGGCATGCAATATCATTCAGTTACAGCCAATTCTTGCTTTCAGAATAAATCAGCAGCTGGAAACGGACCATAAAAATAAAAATGTTTTTTTCAAATAAACTCAAAATGGATTAAAGATCTAAACGTAAGACCAGAAACCATAAAACTCCTAGAGGAGAACATAGGCAAAACACTCTCTGACATACATCACAGCAGGATCCTCTATGACCCACCTCCCAGAATATTGGAAATAAAAGCAAAAATAAACAAATGGGACCTAATTAACCTTAAAAGCTTCTGCACATCAAAGGAAACTATTAGCAAGGTGAAAAGACAGCCTTCAGAATGGGAGAAGATAATAGCAAATGAAGCAACTGACAAACAACTAATCTCGAGAATATACAAGCAACTCCTACAGCTCAACTCCAGAAAAATAAACGACCCAATCAAAAAATGGGCCAAAGAACTAAATAGACATTTCTCCAAAGAAGACATCCAGATGGCTAACAAACACATGAAAAAATGCTCAACATCACTCATTATCAGAGAAATGCAAATCAAAACCACTATGAGGTACCATTTCACACCAGTCAGAATGGCTGCGATCCAAAAGTCTACAAGTAATAAATGCTGGAGAGGGTGTGGAGAAAAGGGAACCCTCTTACACTGTTGGTGGGAATGCAAACTAGTACAGCCACTATGGAGAACAGTGTGGAGATTCCTTAAAAAACTGGAAATAGAACTGCCTTATGATCCAGCAGTCCCACTGCTGGGCATACACACTGAGGAAACCAGAAGGGAAAGAGACACGTGTACCCCAATGTTCATCACAGCACTGTTTATAATAGCCAGGACATGGAAGCAACCTAGATGTCCATCAGCAGATGAATGGATAAGAAAGCTATGGTACATATACACAATGGAGTATTACTCAGCCATTAAAAAGAATACATTTGAATCAGTTCTAATGAGGTGGATGAAACTGGAGCCTATTATACAGAGTGAAGTAAGCCAGAAAGAAAAACACCAATACAGTATACTAACGCATATATATGGACTTTAGAAAGATGGTAACAATAACCCTGTGTACGAGACAGCAAAAGAGACACTGATGTATAGAACAGTCTTATGGACTCTGTGAGAGAGGGAGAGGGTGGGAAGATTTGGGAGAATGGCATTGAAACATGTAAAATATCATGTATGAAACGAGTTGCCAGTCCAGGTTTGATGCACGATACTGGATGCTTGGGGCTGGTGCACTGCGACGACCCAGAGGGATGGTATGGGGAGGGAGGAGGGAGGAGGGTTCAGGATGGGGAACACATGTATACCTGTGGTGGATTCATTTCTATATTTGGCAAAACTAATACAGTTATGTAAAGTTTAAAAATAAAATAAAATTAAAAAAAAAAAAAAGAAAAAAAATGTTTTTTTCAGAAACGGGAACGGGCAGAAAGAGAGCAGGATCTTAGGAGAAACTAAGTAAGAAAAACATACATTTGATCTCAGAAGCTCTGTTCTGAACTCACTCCACTCCACTGTCCAGAGCTTGTGGTTTGAGCATGCGTGCATCCTAAGTTGCTTCAGTCGCGTCCAACTCTGTGTGACACTACGGGATGCAACCTGACAGTCCCCTCTGTCCACAGGATTCTTCAGGCAAGAATACTGGAGTGGGTTGCCATGCCCTCCTCCAGGGGTTCTTCCTGACCCAGGGATGGAATCCGGGTCTCTTATGTCTCCTGCATTGACAAACAGGTTCTTTATCACTAGCACCACCTGGTCTGAGCAGGTCACTTAAACTCTCAGAGCCTCATAGGTGCCATCTGCATAATGGGGATGTGATACTCTTCTCACAGAGATCTTGTGAGATAAAGGAGATAGTGCTTATGAAAATGCCTTGTAAACTGTTAGGTTCAGAGTAAATAAAGGGGCTTATTATCTTTAGAGAGCTGGAGATTTGGAAATACTGTATGCCCTGTGCCTTCTTCCCACCAATTAACCATTTCTATTCATGTATCTGATGAAATTGGCTTAAGATGAATGTCACTGTATTCTGATATCTAAAAGATTGTATGGGAGATAAAGATTAAATTGGTTCTGTTAACTCCAGAAATCAGACCCATGGCCAATGAGAAGAAACTAGAAATGATGGTTTCTATTTAGAAAAAAAAAAAAAAAGAATAACTTCAAGAGCAGCAAATGGTTGGCAGTCTTAACATCTGGAAGTACTACCCTGGGAGGTGACAGTCCCCCTCCCTGGGAGCTCAGGCCATGGGTCAGTACTACTGGCGAGGATGTCAGAGCATTCATGCTTCTCCTACAGACACTGACTCCAATCCACTTAAGTCCATCTTCATCTGCAGTTCTGATTCCACAATCCTAAACATGACCAACGCACAAACAATGGGCCCCTTGCTCCTTTTTCAAAGGTTGACCTTTACTCCAATCCCACAGATTGACTTGCCAGATACAGGTTATAAATACATCTGGTATGACTAAAGAAACAAGAACAAGAAATGAACAAAAATGTTTGGGTGTACTTGCAAGAGAATCAACCAGACCTTGAAGAAACCCAGAATATGTACTTTTTTTTTTTAATGACTCAACAGAAAGATTAAACTAAAGAATTGATGTGGCAAAAGAAATAACACAGACTGTTAAGCATGGAGATAACTAAATGTAAATTATAGGGGAAATGTGAAGAGACATAGCCAAGAGATACATTTTATTTCATTTTTAAATGATTTTTTTCACTGTTTTTTCCCTTTTTACTGAGATATAATTGACATATAACAATGTGTAAGTTTAAAGTGTACAATATAACTTCAAATATGTATATATTGCAAAATGATAACCACTTTAACATCCATCACTTCACACAGTTATAAATCTTTTTTTCCTGTCATGAAAACTTTTAAGATCTTACTCTTTAAGCAGGTTTTGAATGTACAATATAGAATTGTTAACTATATTCATCACACTGTACATTACATACCCAGAACTTATTTTTGGTGGGAATTTAAATTGGTACAGCTGCTGTAGAAAACAGTATGGAAGCTCCTCAAAAAATTTAAAATAGAACTACCATATGATCCAGCAACTCCACTTCTGGGTATATATCCAAGGAAAATGAAAACAGGGTCTTGAAGAGATCGCTGCACCTCCATGTTCATTGCAGCCTTATTTACAATAGCCAAGACTGGGAAACAGCCTTGTGTCCATCAAGAGATGCATGGACAAAGAAAAGCATATATATGTACACACATATATTTATATATACATTCAACCACAAACAGAAGGAACTCTTCAATATGCAACAACATGGATGAAACTTGAGAGCCTTATGCTAAGTAAAACAAGTCAGAGGAGGACAAACAGTGTATTTCACCACTTATATGTAGAATCTAAAAGTAAAAACTCATAGAAACAGAGAACCAGAGGTGGGAACTGGAGGAGTTTAGGGAAGTGGCTAAAGGTGATCAAAAAATGGAAACTTCCAGCTATAAGAAAACATTTTCATATATGCTTATTGAAGTGTCAGAAAAGAAAATAGAAAGGGGAAGAGGATAATTTGAAGGTTAGAAGAACAAGATAGAACTAAAATGTTTGACAACATTATACAAACAAGGAAAGTTCCTTACAGTTTTCAAGAGGAGAGTATATTATTTTATAACCTACACCTGGCAAGTCAATCTGTGGGATTGGAGTAGAGATCAATCTTTCAAAAAGGAGCAGGGTACCCATTGTTTATGTGTTGTTCATGTTTAGAATTGTGGAATCAGAACTGCAGATGAAGATAGCTATAAGTGAATTGGAGTCAGTGTGAAGTATGACTCCAATTGGAGTCATATTGGAGAAGTATGAACTTTAGACTTTATTAAGTGTGTATATTAAAGTTGCTATGGCAGCTCTTAAATAATAAAAATAGAATACATGACCTCCAAACACTGAAGGAGGAAAATATCATATGCAGGGGGAATGGTGCCTCAATTACTAATGTAACGAGAGCTTCACCCTCCTAAGACACATAAGCCCCTCACCACCTCCCATCTCTTTTCTGCTCCCCAGCCCTATACTAAGCTTAGAGCCTCATTTCACATATGAGGCACTTCTACCTGCAACTAACAAGCCTGGGGGCTGTTTATATCACACAAGAAGAAGACTGTAGGCAAGTCACCTGCAGCTATTGTCATGGCTCCGTGATCCTTTTCATTTTTCTACTTCACTACATTAGCATTTCATTTTGTTGTCTTATGACTCCTGCTGAAATTTCAGAATCACATCTATGTTCAAGACTGGAAAAAGAATCATGATAACTGCAGTGTTATTTTCTTTTGCTAGAAAAGCAAAAAATTCCCCAAAATTTCAGCAGAACTTAGCCAATGCCTGATTGACTAGAACTAGTTGTCTGTTGAAGTTGGCTTTTTACTAGCTTGCAAGGGTTGATTGTTAAATTTTTAGGGACTTTACTTGCCCGTTTTTAACCATGAGTGGCTTGAAATCAACCATATTGGAAGCATTTACATCTCAGAAATTGGCTATATGTCATAATAGGGTTGCTGTTGTTATTATTAAGAATGATGTCACAGACCAACCTTGGCTGCGTGGGAGGCTGAAATTAGGAATTATTTGCTGAGCACACTGCTTCCCTGGGGGCTCAGTCGGTAAAGAATCCACCTGCAATGTAGAAGACTGCCTGCAATGCAGAAGACCTAAGTTCGACCCCTGGGTCAAGAAGATCCCCTGGAGAAGGAAATGGCAACCCACTCCAGTATTCTTGCCTGGAAAATTCCATGGACAGAGGAGCCTGTCAGGCTACAGCCCATGGGGGTCTCAAGAATCAGACACAACTTAGCAATTAAACCACCACCATTGCCTATCTTAAGGGCTTCCCCAGTGGCTCAGTGGTAAAGAATACACCTGCAATGCTGGAGCCACAGGAGACACGGGTTCTATCCCTGGTAGGAAAAATCTCCTGCAGGAGGGCTTGGCAACCCACTCCAATATTCTTGCCTGGAGAATCCCATGGACAGGGGAGCCTGATGGGTTACAGCACATACGGTCGCAAAGAGTCAGACATGACTGAAATGACTTAGCACGCACACACACCGCCTATCTTAACGGACTGTCTGTTTTCAATAAAAAGTCAATGGATGTTTAAAAGGGAACAAGTCAGGTCTGCTACTGATGACTCTAAAAGATTTTCAAGTCCTATTTTGTTGGGGCTTGCCTCCTTAGAACATCTTCAGAGCATGTGGTTTTGTTTCCCAGTTGCCCAAGTTGTAAATAGGAGGGAAGAATAATGTGTCAGGGAACTGAGAAAGCATAGAGTGGAGGGAGGAAGCATATGTGAGTATAATGCATCTGAGCTTCTGATTGTCTTTATACTATTTAGGTGCAAAACGCTATCTTTCTGCAGTCTTTCTGAAACACTGTTCAGTGGCCTGGACAAAGCAAGAGAAGGATATAGGGTCTCTTAACCAGTGGTTTTATTTGGGGATACCTCTCACCAGCATCCAGATCTTAAATTCCAAAGAAAATCATTGAATAACTATCCTATTTTACAAATGTATAGATCCCTGGGAAGGATTTTTAGAAGACTGACAAAAGGAAGGCCAAATAAATTCCTGATTTGCCAACAATTGACCCACACATCTTTGAGAGATGCAGCCCTTCAGATACAAACCCTCATCTGGGGATGGGCTCTTTGCAAAAGTGATTTCATTTCACTTATGCCAATGAATGCCTGAAAAGTCTAAGAGACAGAGTACCAATGAGTGTTTCAAGTTAACAGATACAGATAAAATCACCTCCAAGCACAAGAGACTAATTAAGAGGTGGATAGATAGCCCCAAAGAGACAGACCAGGACTAAAGGATATCTGACCCACTCAAATCACGTCAAGTTCTACCTGATTTCAGATTCTTCAAGATTGTACACTTAGGTGAAGATACCAGAGCTATTGTTTTGTTTGGTTTGTATTCATTCTCTCTACTGTGATAGGAGTACCCCTAGAAAAGCCATTTGTTCACCTCTGATTTGCTCTCCCAATGAGCTGTGGAACAGTTTGTACTTAGTGGGAGCTCAAGAAATGTTCACTGCCTGACATTTCTCCTCCCACATAACAAGATGAAACCAGTGGGAAAGTGAGTCTTTCTCACCCCCTCACATTCTTTGACTTTAAATGGTAAGTGGACAAGCTAGGATTTGAACCCAGATTTTCTGAAGCCAACTTCCAGAGACTTTCTCCTAAGTCATTGTATCCCCAGTGGACAACTGTATTTGCAAACTTTTGTAAAAAGAACTATAGGACCCATGGAAGCATGCTCTCAAGGAAAGCAATTCTGTATCTAGTTATATTCAATAGAAAACAAATTATCTCCAGGACCAAAAAAGAAAGAAAGAATTCAACATTGACTTGCCTCTCTCATAGGATAAGGAAGATCTAATTCATCATTCATAACAATAATTCTTTAAACGTTTCTTCTATTTAATTGTTTTCACATCCGACAATAGCTCTGGAGCAGCACTATTCTAAAGAACTTCCGGTGACGATGAAGATACCCCACATCTGTTCTGTTCTCTATAGTGCCTGCTGGCCATGTAAGGCTGGTGGGCACTTGAACTGAAACTTTTTAGCCTATGACTGAAAATATGAATTTTTAATTTTATTTGACTTAATTTGTTTCAGTTTTATAGTTTGATGTGTCTAGTGGCTACTAGATGGATGTCACAGCTACAGAGTGTCTCACCCTTCATCCTCCAAATTCTCAGCTGCATCCAGCTGCCATGTTTTTCCATCTCCCCTCCGTCCACCAAGCTCTTTATTATGTAGATGACATGACCCCTGAAGCTGTATCCTTGCTATACTCATTGCTCAAAACAAAACAGCACCTGAAAAATGGACTCCATAACAAAAATTTTTGCCCCATCCCTCCAGTCTTGTCCTCCTCTTTACTCAGATTCCTGATTCTGCAGTGCGTTTGGGGACCTCCAAGCAGACACGGGACTCTCCTACAGGGTGGGGAAAGAAAAAAAAAAACTTGAGTGAGACAAGACAAACTTTCCCTAAGTGAGGGGGAGGGGTGAGAAAGAGGCATGAAGTGCTGGGAATTCTCAGAAATTAATAAACCATGTCTTATAACACTGCAGTGATGATAACGCCAACACACTAAATAGCATCCAGTGATTCAGTTTGCCACATACTCACTTTTTATTTTCATGGTGGAGGAGGTGGTTTAAAAAACCCAGTGGGGGTAAGATAGGTAAACAGAGTGGGGAAAACAGACACTGGGTCCATCAGCTGGCAAGCAGCCACTTGTCATCAGAAGTAAAGGTGGGACCTGAGTCTGAAGGCTGCATCAGGGCCAGCAGAGGCACAAAGGTCAGTGAAAGCTGATTCCGGAGATGCGTGTGATTTGGGTAAAGCAGTCAGTTTGTTCCTCTATGGCTAGTCTCTTTGGAAAATTTGGGGTCTTGCAATCTACCCTAGTTAGCTTAAGTGGGCATAGCTTCTGAGCCTGGCACAGCTGCTCTGTGTTAAGTCCCAAAGGGGGAATAATGTTAGGTTAGAGACCATCAAGGGCCATGCCAGTGGTCCCCTGGCGGGGGGGTGATGCCATAAACACTAATTCATTGCATAGCAGTACAGAGAGGTAACTGCATAAAAGCTCAGGCAACCTGCTGTGGGTGCGGAGGTGGAGGGAAGCTCTCAAAAGGTGATACAATCATTAATATTAATAATAAGGCACCAGGACGTCTGGTTCCTCTTTTTGCTTTCTAGTTCAACCTCAACTATCTCAACTATCTTAAAGCCCTTTGTTTCTGATTATTTTGAGGTTGTGAAATCTGTTCTGTTCTGAGGCATAAATGAAGAATTCAGAGGTCCAGGGTTGTTTTTGGAAGGAGGCTTTGAAGGGCAAAGAAGGAAGGGTGAGAGACTTTTGCAAGACAGTGGGAGGTAGAGCAGTGGCGGCGGTGGGGATGGGGGGCAAGAAGAGGCCCCGGTGGTACTGGGACATTGTCTACGCTGAGATTCTGTGTTGGTGGCTCTGTGACAGCTGCCAGTTGTTCCAGAGTCTCCAGTGAAATCTATGTCATGCACATATGTATTCTTTCTATTTTTGTCTTGTTTTGGGGGGGAAAAAGATACATTTAATGACAAGGGCTATGTCCTACATACAGATGAATTCTGGGAGTGGAAGAGTGAAGAAAAGTGAACAAAAGGACAACTGCGAAACTCCAAGAACTCAGAGGACCTTGGGGAAAGGATGACAAGATAGATGAGCGACGGGGGAGGAAGCAGAGAGCAAAGAGCTCGTGTAAGGATGCAGCTACGGAGGAGCTTGGCCAGCATGCAGACCCAGGAGGGCACAGCTTCTTCCACCTACGCTTTCAGCAGACCCAGATGCAGGTGAAGGCTGGACTGAGAAAGGGGGTGAGCAACCCCCAACACGTGTCCAGCCTCCCTCGTGCTGACCACTCACCACTGTCACACACATATGTTCTGGCTGTCACTCTGCCGGAGCTTTCCTGTTTATTATTTTTGTGTCTCCAGGCAGCGACATTGCTGTCAAATGGTGATAGTGTGTCAGGTCAGATTACTCCCAGGATGATGTGAAGAGACAAGCGCTGATGGAAGTTGCCACTTCCCCGTTCGGATGTACACACGAGTCACCAGCGATTAATGCTGCTCCATTGGCCCTGCCTCCCTGTTGGAACAGGCCTTGACGGTCTAGGCCTGGGAGGAAGGCAGGAAGGAAGAAGCTTCCCGGACTTTACATTTATAGGCCATGAGTCTGTGCTGGTGGCAGCAATGATCAAAGAATGGGGTGGAAAAGAATGAGAGGAAAGGGGTTTATCATCCTACTGTGGGCCAGGTACCACGCTGTGTGGGTCACATGCTTCGTCTTAGTTTAGTAGCCAAGAGTATGGCCTTTGGGTTGGACAGACCTGGTTTTGAATTCTGAGTCTGCCACTCATTTGCAGTCATGGCGAGTTACTTAAACTCTATGAGCATCAGGACATCCCTGGTGGTTCATCGGTTAAGACTCTGAGCTTCCACTGCAGGGAGCGTGGGTTTGATCCCTGGTCAGGGAACTAAGATCCCTACAAACCTTGCAGTGCAGCCAAAAAAAAAAAGTTTTACAATGTTATGTGGCAGTCTGGATGGGAGGGTAGTTTGGGCGAGAATGGATACATGCATATGTATGCCTGAGTCCCTTTGCTGTCCACCTGAAACTATCACAACATTGTTAACAGCTATACTCCAATACAAAATAAAAAGTTAAATATATATATATAAACTCGATGAGCATCAATTTCCTGACTTGTAAAACTGGAATGGAAATAGCTTACCTTACAGTTTGTGTTGTGCAGTCTGCTAAACTGTGTCCAACTCTTTGCAACTCCATGGACTGCAGCACACCAAACTCCCCTATCTGTCCCTCATTATCTCCCAGAGTTTGCTCAAACTCATATCCATTGAGTCAGTGATGCCACCCAACCATCTGTTCCTCTGTTGCCCCCTTCTCCTCCTGCCCTCAATCTTTCCCAGCATTAGGGTCTTTTCCTGTGAGTCGGCTCTTCGCATCAGGTGGCCAAAGGATTGGAGCTTCAGCTTCAGCTTCAGCATCAGTCTGCCCAGTGAATAGTCAGAGTTGATTTCCTGTAGGATTGATTGTTTTGATTTCCTCTATAATCGTTCATTTATTCACCCAACAAATATTCAGAGTATGACCACTCATTTCCCCCTATCACTGAGATATGATAGAAAAGAATGCAAATAAAATTCCCATATTCATGTACTTTTTTTTCTATTGATGGGAGACAGAAAGTAAAGCAAATAGTTTAGTACATATCAATAAAAGATATGATTTCTGGCACATAGTAAACATTTTATAAATGGCACAATTCAATCTTTTATAACCCCCTGTGAAGCATTGTTAGTCCCGAAGAGGAAGAGGAAACTGTTTAAGTAACGTGCTCAAGATCATGTAGCCCAATCTTTGCCCAGGGAGGAGTAGATGAGGTGACGGAAAGCAGAAGGATTCGTGTGCACCTGTGTCTCCCTGCTTCTCATGGTGGTTGAAGTCATAACCTAGAAACGAAGTGAGTTCCCAGAGAAGCATTCACAAAGTGTTTGAACATGAACTCACCCTTATTCCTAAAGTGATAGTGTTAGTCACTCAGTCAGGTCTGACTCTTTGCAACCCCATGGACTGTAGCCCACCAGGCTCCTCTGTCCATGGGATTCTCCAGGCAAAACTACTGGAATGGGTAGCCATCCCCTTCTCCAGGGAAACTTCCTGAGCCAGGGATCAAACCTGGGTTTCCTGCATTGCAGGTAGATTCTTTACCATCTGAGTCTCTAAAGGTGGCTACGAAATGCCTCCCCTAGAAGAACCCCTTAGCCATCCCCTTAACCTGACACTGAGGGGTTTCCTGGGCTTCCCTGGTGACTCAGTGGTAAAGAATCCACCAGCCAATGCAGGAGACACAGGTTTGATCCTTGGTCTGGGACGATCCCCTGGAGAAGGAAATGGCAACCCAGTCCAGTATTCTTGCCTGGAAATCCTCAGGGACAGAGGAGCCTGGTGTTCTACAGTCCATGGGGTCACAAAAGAGATGGACACGATTTAGCAACCGAACAACAACAGGGGGTTTCCTAGGGTGGGTGTCTTTCAGTGCTAAAATGAGGACAGTCCCAGGTAAACTGAGACAAGTTGGTCACTGTAGCTAAGACCAAGACCAGATTTTTATTTCCTAAGCCACATAGTGAGGCTAGAGTATTTCCAAAGACAGAAATAAATAGGCAACACTGACAAACTGAAAGTAGGTGGCAGAACCAGCCTGCAGGAGGCATGAGAAAGCCACCTCCACTCTTGAGCTAAAGCTGCCAGTACCTGAGTCATTTATTTTACCAGTTTCTCTGTGGAATCTGGCCCAGATCACATCAGTTCAGTTCAGTCGCTCAGTCGTGTCCGACTCTTCGCGACCCCATGAATCGCAGCACGCCAGGCCTCCCTGTCCATCACCAACTCCTGGAGTTCATTCAGACTCATGTCCATCAAGTCAGTGATGCCATCCAGCCATCTCACCCTCTGTCGTCCCCTTCTCCTCCTGCCCCCAATCCTTCCCAGCATCAGAGTCTTTTCCAATGAGTCAACTCTTCACATGAGGTGGCCAAAGTATTGGAGTTTCAGCTTTAGCATCATTCCTTCCAAAGAAATCCCAGGACTGATCTCCTTCAGAATGGACTGGTTGGATCTCCTTGCAGTCCAAGGGACTCTCAAGAGTCTTCTCCAACACCACAGTTCAAAAGCATCAATTCTTTGGTGCTCAGCCTTCTTCACAGTCCATCTCTCACATCCATACATGACCACCGGAAAAACCATAGCCTTGACTAGACGGACCTTTGTTGGCAAAGTAATGTCTCTGCTTTTGAATATGCTATCTAGGTTGGTCATAACTTTCCTTCCAAGGAGTAAGCGTCTTTTAATTTCATGGCTGCAAATCACCATCTGCAGTGATTTTGGAGTCCCCCAAAATAAAGTCTGACACTGTTTCCCTATCTATTTCCCATGAAGTGATGGGACCAGATGCCATGATCTTAGTTTCTGAATGTTGAGCTTTAAGATCATATAGGCAATGAATAGTGACCACCTGGTTGAGTACCATGTAACCATCTCAGGAAACGTAGATGGTTTCCTATGTTTTTCAATATATAGTTATTGACTATTTCCTATAGTCAAATAACTGTTTAAATACATGCACCTCTTGGGCTGTATCAATCATCCATCCTTGAACTCAGGCTCAATTTTTTAGAGTAACAGGTACCACAAAATTGAAAAAAGTGCTGAACTTGGCATTTGACATCCCAGCCCTGCATCTCATGAGCCTGGTGCCTTTGCCAAGTCACTTAATCTCTGTGAGTTTCAAGTTCCTCATTTGTAAAATGGAGATAAAGTATTACCTTTCCTATAATGATAATGGATTCCCATGAAAATTGAATTGAACAATGTGCATGCTTTCACTTTGCAGCTTTGAATTTCAGGTTCTAGGGTCTGCCAAACTTAGGCCACCTCCCCTCATTTTCAAGCCAAACTTTGATCTTTGTTTTATTTCCATAATTTTCTGAAATTGAATGATTATTCCCTGCCCCACTTCACCCTCCTGTTATTTCCTATCAAATGCAGTGAAAAGTATCATCCAGGTATGACCTATGTAACACTTGCCTTCTGCCTGCTTATTAAATGTGATTTTAATTTCTGTTAAGGATATATCTGAATATTGTATGAGAAGACAAAGAGCTCTATGAGACTTATTATGACAAACAGCGATTCTTGTTCCTGTCCTGTCCCTACTCCCAACTTCTCTTTCCCATTCCCCAGAGATGGGCATTTTCAACTCCTTGAGTTGTATTTTTAAGGATAAAACTTCGTATCTCAGGGTTTCCCCAATAGCTCAGTTGGTAAAGAATCCGCCTGCAATGCAGGAGACCCTGGTTCTATTCCTGGGTTTGGAAGATCTGCTGGAGAAAGGATAGGCTACCTACTCCATTATTCCTGGGCTTCCCTTGTGGCTCAGTTGGTAAGGAATCTGCCTGCAATGCGGGAGACCTGGGTTTGATCCCTGGGTTGGGAAGATCCCCTGGAGAAGGATAGGCTACCCACTCCAGTATTCTGACCGGGAGAATTCCATGGACTGTATAATCCATGGGGTTGCAAAGAGTAGGACATGACTGAGCAATTTTCACTTTCACTTTCCTATCTCAGGGCTTCCCAAGTAGCTCAGTGGTAAAGAATCCACCTGCCAATGTAGGAGATGCAGGTTCAATCCCTGGGTTGGGAAGATATTTTGGAGTAAGAAATGGCAACCCACTCTAGCAATCTCAATACTATACCTATATTGGAAAATCATCACCTCTTAGTTTTGATCATCATATATTGTATTGACTCCTCACTATTAGAAGATGAGAATTCATCCTGTAATTATGTTACTATAACTGTGTAACCACATTCATAGCTGAGCCAGGAGGCATACTCTTGTCTTAATTTCCTTTCTTGTTGTATGCCCCACCCCTTACCTTGGAGTTAACTATTTATTTTTCATTCAGTTACATAATTTTCTCTATTCCTATCACAAATCTCCAAAGCCCTATCACATATCTAAATCTCCCTTCAATACACTCAAATACCTTGGATTTCTATCAGCCGCATCTCCCCAGAGACACCTTTTCTGGACCTGCTGTCCTGTCATTTCAGTCTCGGGGGCCAACACAATCACCTTGGAATTCACTTTTCCTCTCTCCTGTGTTTGTTCTTCTGTTTCTTAGTGCCCTTACCTTCTCTTTCTTAGATGACTTCCTTATTTTGGTAGAGTCCTTCTCCAGTAGCTTCCTGAGAAAGCTTGCAAGTGTTTGCTCAGCTGATCAGTCATATCTGACTCATTTGTGACCCCATGGACTGTAACCCACCAGGCTCCTCTGTCCATTGGATTACCCAGGTAATACTAGAGTGGGTTGCTACTTCTTCCTCCAGGGGATCTTCCTGACCCAGCGATCAAAACTGCGTCTCCTGCATTAGCAGGCAGATTCTTTACCACTGAGCCACCTGGGAATTCCAAGAAAGACTGCAGAGGAGATAAATCTTTAGAAGTTTGAAAATTTAATAGTGTATTTTATGTTCATACTTAATTGATTCTTTGGGCTGAGTATAGAACTGAAGATTGTTCAACATTGTTATAATCCCTTCAGAATTACAAAAGAATTCCTTGTCTTTTATCTTTTTTTTTTCTTCTTTTTTTCTTTTTTTCTATTGTTGTGCAATCTCATGCCATACAGATACTTGGTCTTTTGATTGTGACTTTATTTTTTTTCTCTAGAAATTTTAAGGCTCTTGTCTAGAGTTCTGAAATTCCATGTTAGCCTTTTTATCCATTAGACTGGGCATTTGGGGACATTTTGGGCTAGAAACTCACATGCCCTGAGATTTTAGAAAAGTTATTTTTCTAAAAAAAATAGTTTTCTCTCTTCTGCTTTCTCTCTCCCTGGAATGTTTATCATATCTATCTTTTTGATCTTTATTCTGAGATATGTACCCACATTAATCTTTCATACTTGCTATTGAGTTTTTCATTTCTACTATCATTTTTAATTTTAAAGAGTTTCTTTTGGTTCTCTGAAGGTTCCTTTTTATAGCATCTTGCTTTTGTTACACGAATACAGTATCTTTCCTTATCAGCCTGAGCATTTAATTTTCTTAGCTGTCCTGTTCTGAGTCTCTGTTTTCTCCAAATTATTGTTTTCATTTCATTTCTTTCTTTCTTTCATCTCTTTGCTTTTCTTTTGCATCTTTATCTCTGGAAGTTTTCCTCACATGTCTGGGGCTATTTGGCTGTCTAGTCACATTAAGAGAAAAGAGTAAGATGATCGGGGACCCTTTGTGGGCTGGGTAAGACTTATACCTAGTATAAGCTGGGGAGCTTTACTATGGAGTAGTCCACTTGACCCCATACAGTCAGACAGCCCCTAAAGCCAGAATTGCTCTGATAAAATATTGATAAAATGGAGACAAAGCTTGAAAATCTCCCAGACAAATCCACTTAAACCATTGAAGCAGATCTAAATCTAGCTTATTTCATGAACCTAAGTTCGATCTGGGCTTCCCAGGTGGTGCTAGTGGTAAAGAACCCACCTGCCAATGCAGGTAGGTATAAGAGACAAGGGTTTGATCCCTGGGTTGGGAGGATCCCCTGGAGGAGGACATGGCAACTCACTCCAGTATTCTTGCCTGGGAAATACCATGGACAGAGGAGTCTGGTGGGCTACAGTCCATAGGGTCACAGTCAGACATGACTGAAGCAACATAGCATGCATGCAAGCTAAACCTAACTTAGGTTATTTCCTGTAAATGTTTCTGATAATCATAAACAAAACTGAAGTCATTTTCCTAAAATGGTACAAGATCATCACTTTTAGCCAATCATCTACTGTCTGGAAATGCATATGGTAACAACTCATCACTGTAAAGGTTAAACAGCTTCTTCATTTTCATTTTATCAGCCATTTTGGTTCATTATCTCCGTAGTGGAAACAACAGTCTTCTGCCAGGGTTGGGGAATGAATGGGATTAACTTTTGTCACAGACTTTCAACCACTCCTGTATTTGCAGCCCCACATTCACCTCCATATTTGCTTGTACCTGACCCTGGTTCTGAACCTCTCTGACACATTGCAAAAGTTTCAGTTTAGCTTTCTTAGGTTCATCTGCCTCTCAGTTCCCCCCACAATGTTATTCATTTCTATTCCCTTTGTCTTATAGATTGATACCTTAAAACATAGAACAAAAGCCAGTGATGGAAGGAGCAGCGGTAAACATACATGTTCAGTGAACCATCCTTACTCAGGTATCTTGTGAAGGGGGGAATCTTAAACTGTGTGAAAGGCAGAGACCCAGAGCAGCTATTGCTCACCCAGTTGCTGGAGGAAGCAGAGAATAGCTTACAGATAACCCACTCCCTGGAGAGACAAGTCACTCCTTATGGGGAAATCGATTCATAATCATCCTTTTTCTTATTTAAGTTCCAAAGGGGCACACATTTCTTCTTGATGTTGGTACCAACAGAACAGGCAAGTAAGCACACTTGCAAACAAAGGAGTATTAAACAGGATGTTGCAAACACTTTTCTCCCATGTGGCAAAGGGGTGGTGTGTCTCCGAAAATGGCAACCAGACCTGGGCTCCCTATTTAAAAATAATTGATAATAGCCACAAGTCTGTATGTCCAAAACCCATAAACAGTAAAAACTGAATCCATAAACAGTGAAAATTGAAACCAATAAAATAGTATCTAGTAAGAGTTTATTGTGCACAAAACAATAGTTCACAAACTGGGAGTATTCAAATCTCAAACTTGTATGAAGCTCAGAGGCATGATGGCACAGGACAGCTTATAAAGTAAAAATGAGAAAATTGTTTTAATGAATATCCTTTAGAGTGATTGGTAATTACAATGGAATTTCTAGACAGCAGGGAATTGGTTAAACTTTATTATCCTACTAGTTTAGGAAGATGACAAATTTTATTTATGATTATCAGTGACATTTGTAAGAAAGAACCTATTAGGTTTAGCCTATGTTCATGAAATAAGCTAAATTTAGTATGAGGCTTACATGGCTGAAATGATTTTGTCTTGGTGATTTTCAAGCCTGGTCTCCATTTTAACAGTCTTATCTGTTTCCCTTAAAAGGAGAAACAGCATAAGGCAGCTAGCAAGAATGTAAATGGGTCCTTGGACTCCATGTAGGGAACTTTCTGGAGAGTCTCCAGTTTCGCTTTTATTGAAAGTTATAGGTTTACCTTTAAACTTAAGGAAATAGTTTGCCATCTCTGAGTCTTAGTCATACAGAGTAAAGTAAGTCAGAAAGAAAAAAACAAATACTGTATATTAACACATATATGTGGAATCTAGAAAAAATGGTACAGATGATCTTATTTGTAAAGCAGAAATAGAGACGAAGACATAGTGAACAAATATGTGGATACCAAAGGGGAAAGCAGACGTGGGGAGAGTGGGAGAAGTTGGGAGACTGGCATTGATACATATATACTATTGAAACTATGCATAAAATAGATAACTAATGGGAACATACTGTATACAGTACAGGGAACTCCACTTAATTCACTCATGGTGAATGGTGACCTAAATGGGAAGGAAGTCCAAAAAGGAGGGGATCTATGTATATGGATGGCTGATTCATCTTGCTGTACAGTAGAAACTAACACACCATTGTGAAGCAACTGTACTCCAATAAAAATTAATTTTAAAATAAAAAGAGATAAAGAAATGGGAAATAATGAAAGAAAGACAAAATTAATAATATCAAAACAAATTAAATACTTTAGAATAGCATTTAAAAATAAATAAGATAAAATAGGAATGAAAACACAGACCTCACCATTGTTATAACAGCTAAATAAGTTATATTCTAATAAATATAATCTTAATAAATGTGTCTTGAATCTCATTCATCAGTAATTTCCATATCTAATTCCTTTCTTAGTTACTCCTATGGTGGTGTAGTCCTGACATGAATGCTCCTTAGTCCTCACACAAGTTCTCATTTTTGCAACCATACTTTATTGATTAAAATGGTTAGTCTTTAAGAAATTAGTCTACAGAAATTAAATTTCAAAACAGCTGAGACTAACGGTTTTTTTTTCAGTTTGACATTTTTCATGGAAATAATTCTTAAAAGTAATACACATTTCCTTGTTTTCTTAATTAGATGGTTTGGAATACATTTTCACTCTTTCCAGATAGACTTAGGTTCTTTGTTCAATTCCAATGTATTCTGTTTGATTTTATAATGATCCTTTGCATAATGACAAGAAAAAAAGGTTTTTCTTATTCCAGATTCTAATAGAGTCTCACTGCGTAGAAATGATAATTGCCAGTTAGTAAAAATTAAAAAAATAAATCCCACCAACACAGAAATAATCAGAAACTTCATGGGCAGACTTATATACCCAAAGAGGCTGAAAGAAAATGATTGACAGACTTGACTACACACACACACTGAAAGTTTCTCCAAGTTCACATCCACACAAACAAAATAAAAAGCAAATAGCACACTGACAAAATATTTGCACTACAATGACAGATAATGCGGCTAATATCTTAAACACAAAATTACTCCTTGTTTTTCATCTTGTCTCTCCAACCAGACTTGGGACTCCTTGAAGGAAAAGAGTCAGCCTGTGGTTTGATAGTTACTCTCGTTTCAGGCCAACCTCATGCATTCTTTCCAAATTGAACTGGGTTGATTTGAAGAAGGCTGGATTCAAAGTTCATTTCTAGTTCTGCCTCACAGCATCTCATGCAGTATTGATGTCCAGTAAATATTTGCTGCATGAATGAGTGTGTAGAGAATAAAAAAGCCATTTCTTCCCTGTGAAGTGCTGTTGTTATGTATTGGATTTCTGTAACAAATAGAGCTATGTGTCCCTCTTGACTTCTATGCCACACCATCAGCTGGTGAATCTCCTGCCTTCACTGTGTCTTCCGCTCACCTAGGGTGTTGTTTCAAATCCCTGGGCCACAGGAAATCAGAACACTTATTAGATACTAGGTGCTTTGCCTGGTGATAGGGATATAGAAACAAATGCAATCTGCAGGTCCAGAAATAACTCTCCATCTTGGGAGGGAAGTTTAAACAATTGTGGTTGACTTTGATAAGCTTGGTGCCAGAAGGATATACACTGTCAGCCTTGTGAGTCAGAAGGCTGGCTGGGTGAATTTGGCCTGTGGGAGACACAGAGCTTTATACCTCCCACCAAACACCTGTGCTGAAAAATGGGTTGGGAGGCAGGGCATGTTTAAGGAATTGTATATTCAAAGATGACCATACAAATTGAGAGAGTAGCACTGACATATCTACACTATCGTATGTAAAATAGCTGGTAGAAAGCTGCTGGATAACACCAGGAGCTCAATTTGGTGCTCCGTGAAGATCTAGAGAGGGTTGGGATAGAGGTTGCGAGGAATGTTCGAGGGGGAGGGGATACATGTAACCTTACAGCTGATTCTGGCTTATAACTGGCTTAAAACTCAACATTCAAAAAACTAAGATCATGGCATCTGGTCCCATTACTTCAAGGCAAATTGATGGGGAAAAAGCGGAAACAGTGGCAGATTTTATTTTCTTGGGCTTCGAAATCACTGCAGATGGTGACAGCAGCCACGAAATTAAAAGACACTTACTCCTTGGGGGGAAAAAGCTATGACAAACTAGACAACATACTAAAAAGCAGAGACGTCACTTTGTCAACAAAGGTCTGTATAGTCAAAGCTATGGTTTTTCCAATAATCATGTATGGATGTGAGAGTTGGCCCATAGGGACTGAGAAGTGCCGAAGAAGTGTCAAAGAAGACCAAGTGTTGAAGAATTGATGCTTTTGAATTGTGGTACTGGAGAAGACTCTTGAGAGTCCCTTGAACAGCATGGAGATCAAACCAGTCAATCCTAAAGGAAATCAACACTGAATATTCATTAAGAGGACTGATGCTGAAGCTGAAGCTCCAATACTTTGGCCACCTGATGCAAAGAGCTGACTCATTGGTAAAGATGCTGATGCTGGGAAAGATTGAGGGCAGGAGGAGAAGGGGAAGACAGAGGATCAGATAGTTGGGTAGTATCACCAATTCAATGGACATGAGTTTGAGCAAACTCAGAAAGATAGTAAAGAACAGGGAAGCCTGGCATGTTGCATTCCATGGGATCACAAAAAGTTGAACACTCCTTAGCAATTAAACAACAGCATAAACAGATTTACACTGTTGTACAGCAGAAACTAGCACGGCATTGTAAAGCAGTTGCCCTCCAATTAAAAAAAAAAAAAAAAAACAAGCAAGCAAGAAAAAAGATGACCATGTAGGCTCAGAGCAAAGACCAGACTAACAGACAAAAAGAAAAGAAACATAATTTACTGATCACCTACGATGTCCCCTGAATGTTGCCGGGTGCTTCATATGGTTGCTAGTGATTCTTCCAATAGTTCCTTTGACAAAAGATGAAACTAGGACTTTAGGCAACAGGATTAAGGTTCTGTAGGCAATAGAAGGAGGGCTCAGGTTTCAAACCCAGGTCTGTCTATCCTCAAAGCCCTTGCATGCCATTTTGTTGGGAGTAGGTCCACAGAGGTCTTTTCTCACTCACCTCAGATGCATCTCGAAAAGATGTGGCTGTAAGGTAAATTAAAGTTCATTCTATTGCCTTTTGTTCCAATAGGGGGGCACCAGCTGGAGCAGGTGGGATGCTGGCAGGGCAGAATACTTGTAACCATGAACCTCTTTGCAGCTTCATATTCAGACAACCTCTTCATCCTATAGGGAGGGGACTTGAGTCTCAGGTTGGAGCAGGTTCAACCTGGTTTGGGAACCTCTTTTCCTGGAAGTGCTCAGGGGAACCCAAAATTTAAGGGCTCCTCTGAACCAAAGGTGCTGCTAAGCTATTATCACCCTCAACGTGACACTGGGACTGTTTTGTTTGTTTTTTAGAAATGGGCTGCATTGATTTCTGCCCAATGTTACATGTGGCCTGGCTGTCTGGGAGGCACTGAGGTGAGAGAAGACAAGAGCTGATCAAAGAGTGGTTTTCTATGTGGCAGCATTTGAGGAGATGCAGAATCTGCCCCAGATATTCTTTCTCTCCTCTGACCTAACCCAATGCCTACAGTTCCACTATAAATGTCAGAGTAATCTCAGGGCCAGAGAAGCCTGTAGCGACACAAACACCTTGGACAGAGGCAAATGAGTCAAGGAGACCCGGTGGGGAAGTACCTTTCTGAGTTCACACAGAGACATCCTGGCAGCTTTTCCAGCCCTGTGAGCCCCAGTGCCAGGGCTTCCCTGGTGGCTCATACGGTAGAGAATCTGCCTGCAATGCATAAGACCTGGGTTTGATCCCTGGGGCAAGAAGATCCACTGGAGAAGAGAATAGCTACCCACTCCAGTACTGCTACCTGGAGAATTCCATGGACAGAGGAGCCTGGCAGGCTACAATCCATGGAGTCCCAAAGAGTTGGACACGACTGAGCAAATTTCACTTTCACTTTTTCACAGGCACCTACAAGTCACTCGCTAAATATTTCTTCATTTGTTGAGTCTTATACACAGCACTTTTATAGACTTATAAGGCCACAATGGGAAGGCAGGAATTCTTAGCAAAGGGAACTGTTGAGGAAATGTATTAGAGGTAGGAATACAATGGGAGTGGCTCAGGAATAGGGAGTGCTAAACAGAGGATGGGATACTCGTAGGGTCTAATGAGACCTGGGGACCAAACACATGGATTACGGCCACATGGAGAGGAGCCCTGAATGCCAGAGTGAGACACTGCACCTCTCCCTCTACCCATCATCGAAGACCACCAGGCCATTTGCTCAAAATGACTTGAATCACTGGACTTCTGTTGAAATCTTCCATCTTCCTTGATTCCATCAATTGTCCATACATTTAGTGAACATTCACTGAATACCTATAAAGTGTCAGGCACGGGGCTGACACTAGGTTCTGGGGACCCAGTAGAGAATGAGATGACACAGGTTCCTGATGTTGTAAAGCTTACATTCCCATGGGATGTAACACAACAAACACAAATGAATGAACAATAGCATGATTACAGACTCTGCTACATGCTCTGAAGAAAAAAAGCAGAATATATGATAGGAACCAAGTTGGAGGAGGAACTTTAAAAATAATATTCAGGGGAGACTTCTCTGGGGAGGTGACATCTAAACTGAGGCCTAAAAAAATGGGATGGAGACACAATGGTTCAGCTGGACAAAACTGCAAATATAAGGCTTTACAGATAAAGGATAAGATAAAAGAGTCAGAAATGACCTGGGTAAAAAGAATTGGGGGATCATAGGAAGGAGTCTCGGAGAAGGCAATGGCAAGCCACTCCAGTACTCTTGCCTGGAAAATCCCATGGATGGAGGAGCCTGGTAGGCTGCAGTTCATGGAGTCGCCACGAGTCGGACATGACTGAGTGACTTCACTTTCACTTTTCACTTTCACGCATTGGAGAAGGAAATGGCAACCCACTCCAGTGTTCTTGCCTGGAGAATCCCAGGGACGGGGGAGCCTGGTGGGCTGCCATCTACAGGGTCACACAGAGTCGGACATGACTGAAGTGACTTAGCAACAGCAGTAGGAGGAAGGAGTCTTGGGCACTGGACAAATTAAAAATAGGACAGATCCGAACTACAGTAACAGAACCAAGTTCCCTCAATATCTAGGTTAAACTCAGTCATTCCCAAACTTGAACGAGCAAAAGAATCCCTTCACAGAGTCTGTTTAAAAAGCACATTCTGGGGCTACAGCCCAAGAGATTTAGAAAATCTTGAAACAAACACCTGAGTTGGTTTTGATGCAGATAAGGTCACGCTAGTGGTAAAGAACCTGCCTGCAATGCAGGAGACATAAGAGACGTAGGTTCAATCCCTGGGTTGGGAAGATCCCCTGGAGGAGGTCATGACAATCCACTCCAGTATTCTTGCCTGGTGAATTCCATGGACAGAGGAGCCTGGTAGGCTACAGTCCATGGGATCACAAAGAGTCAGATACAACTGAAGTGACTTAGCATGCAGGCATCCTCAGAACACATTTGGAGAACCACTGAATTGAAGATAAGAAGGAGGACGCAGGAGGGGCATGACAGGTATGGGGCATCAGGGGAAGTAGTGAATCAGATGGAGGATGTGAGGTCATACCACCAGCATCCTGCTTCCGTGTCTTATTGTGATCTGCTTGTTCTGGCTTCTTCGTGCCTGGATTGGCAAGCTGAGTCATAATGACAGCAGTGGGTGCTGAAGAGCTCCATTCTGGGAACCCTGAAATCTCTGAGGACATGAGGATGGAGAATTGGTATGAGATGGAGGGAAATTACTGCTAACGGGACCCCAGTAAGAGTCATCACACCCACATTTCCCCCACTGCATCCTCTTTGAGATTGAGATTGAAAGACAATTCCTGGCTTTCCTGAGAGAATTTCAGGAAATGATGATTTCAGAAAGTGATGCATTTTCAGCAGGCTTGCTTTCCCACAGGGCCAGCTGGATGTCATTGCAAGCATGGCATGGGCTGCTGAGGGACTCTTCAAAATAGGGCAAAGTCAGTGGCTAAACAATTGACTGTGTCATTCCAAACCCATCTGAGCAAATTACAGGGAAAGCAAGCAAGAGTCATTCTGATTTATATAAATATATGTTGCAGATTTCATTAAGATTAGGCCAGCTTTGCAGGTATTATTTGCTGGGTTGTTTGCCTGGTTCTTAATCTTCATTTGCAAATGCCGATTGGCCTCACAAAGGACTCCTGGTGGCCAGGAGTAAATCCAACCCTTGCTTTGCTTTCTTCCCCCTAGGACCTCAGCCAAGAAGATGCCTACCTGGCGACACAGCCTGGAAAGAACCTCAAAGTAGATCTTCTCCAGGTACCTAAAGGCAAAAGAAACACAGACATAAATCTAGAAAGATGGTACTGATGAGCCTATTTGCACGGCAGCAATGGAGACACAGACATAGAAAAGACATTGTGGACACTGGGGGAAGGAAAGGGTGGGACAAATTGAGAGAACAGCATGGAAACAAGTACATTACCATATGTAAAAATAGATAGCAAGTGGGTATTTGCTGTATAATACAGGGAGCTCAACTCAGAGATCTGTGATAACTTAGAGAAGTGGGATGGGTTGGAAGATGGGGAGGGAGGATTCAGGAAGGAAGGGACATATGTATACCTGTGGCTGATTCATGTTGATGTTTGGTAGAGATCAACAAAATATTGTAAAGCAATTTTCCCCCAATAAAAAAAAAAGGAAAAAAAAAGGGCAATTTAAAAAAAAAAAAAAAAAAAAAAAAAAAACCTTCTCAAGCCAGAGTCTTTCTGAGGGCTCCAGGCACGGCAAGAGACCAGATCATCACCTCTCAGGGTTCCCACCTGCAAACGGGCACCAGGCTAAGGACACACTCAGAGCAGGTAAACAGGACGATAGTGGTTCCATGTGCATTGGACAGTAATTCACCCTTTCCTTTAAATTCAATTATTAAGCCAGAGGTGGGAGGCAGTGACATAGGCACCAGGGATACAAAGACAAAAGAATTAAAATGCTAAAATTCCTGGTCCTAAAGGAATTTGGTCTGACTTAGAGACCAATGTCCTGGAGAAGGAAATAGCAACCCACTCCAGTACTATTGCCTGGGGAATCCCATGGACAAAGGAGCCTGGCAGGCTACAGTCCATGGGGTCACAAAGAGTCAGACATGACTTAGCGAACGAGTACAAGAGGCCAATTTATAAACATGATAGTAAATTGGAGGGAAGTGAGAAAATCATAATAATACTACACAAGACTGAAAGATTTGGGTTTTGTGAAACAGTCTGGAGGTTTAAAGTCTCCTAGAAACCCCATATTTTTTTGTTTCCAAATGAGATCTTATACAGAGCTGCACACAGCTTTTAGAACAATCTTTCTAAAGTGTCCATCTGACCATATTATTCCTTGGCTTAAAGCAAGGGTCTGAAAACTCTTTCTATAAAGAGTCAGACAGTATATGTTTTAGACTTTTACTAGGCCAGATAGCCTCTGTTGAAGCTACTCAACTCCAACCTTGCAAGACTAATGAAGAGCCTGACACAGGAAGTACATGAACGGTCATGGCTATATTCAATAAACCTGCATTTGTAAAAACAGGCAGCCTGTAGATTTGGCCCATGGGTTATAACTTGTCCACTCTGCCTTAGAGTCACTCGTAGGCTCCCATCTCCTTAGCATGAAATTCTGACCGTGATGTGATGAGGCTATTAGAAGAAGGGCCATTGGGAAGTGATTGGAACATGAGGGCAGAGCTCTAATGAATGAGATTAATGACTTATAGAAGAGGCCCAAGAGAGTTCCCTTGCTCCCTCCACCATGTGGCCCTCACCAGCCCATGCTGGCACCTTGATACTTCCAGCCTCTAGAGCTAGAAGAAATACATTTCTGTTGTTTATAAGCTACCCAATCTGTGATATTTAGTATTTATTTAACAGCCCAAAGAATAAAAGATATCCCTCAACTCATTTTTTATAACACCTGATTATTTTAAAGTACTGATTATATCTATGCCCCTCAGTTGGAGCAGAGTCTGAGTTCCTCAAAAGTAGGGGTCATGACCTTATTCTTCTCTGGACCCCAGCTCCCAAGACCAAGGAATGTTTGATAAGTGAAACAATTTCATCTCAGGGAAAGCTATAGCACATTCAAAGTTTGATGGGGGCCAACATCATTATTTAGGAGTCAAATCTGGTGAGTGGGACCCACAGCAGAACTCTCAGGAAGAAGCAATACTTGGAGTCATTTAGGTAGAAACCATCAAATTCCAGCCAGCCTGGATTAGAGCAGACTCAGCTGTTACATGGAGGCACATACAATGGTGAGACAGACAGACATGGACAGGCAGCTCTTCAGAAGCCCATCAAGGGGGCTACAGTGAATGAAGACAGATGGGAATCAAGCTCTACTACTAGGATGTGTGTGTCGGTGGGGGGACTGAAAAGTCAATCAGAAAGCAAGATAGAATGAGGGAAACAGAAAAGAAGAAAAAGAAAGACTCCCAGCTATGGGAATCAAGGTTGTTGGTTACTCACTAAGTCATATCTGACACTTTTGTGATCCATGGACTATCGCCTACAAGGTTCCTCTGTGCGTGGTATGTTCCAGGCAAGAATACTGGAGTGGGTTGCCATTTCCTATTCCAGGGGATCTTCCTGACCCAGGGATTGAACCCATTTCTCCTGTATTGGTAGGCATGTTCTTTACCACTGAGCCATGAGGAAAGCCCTGGGAATCAAGTTAGCAAAGTTCTTATTTCAGATGCCACTCCATGGTACATTGGAACTCATCACTATTCGCTTTAACTGGCTTGGATGCCCCCTGGATCTTGAAGTCAGTGTTGCTAAGCATCACAGCTGACATTGTCTGGGTCTCTGGTCAGATCACCTTCTCCAGCTTGCATGGTCTGGTTGAGGAACCCCAAGTGCCCAAACAGTTTAGAGACAAGCTTTCATCAGGATTGATATTGCCAGGGACATGCCTTTCTTTTCTTTCAACGTCGTGCTACCATTTTATACTGTGAACTGAAGGAAAAAAAAAAAAAACCAGTGTAGTCAAGTCCTTTTCACTGAGATTCCTTTTAGCTTTCTTCTTTAACCTTCACTATTCCCTCCATGAACACCTCACAGAGCCTCCTTCTGAGCTTTTGTGGATTCTGGGGTTAGAGTTCAGCCTCCCCACACCATGATCAGACAACAAAGGCTGTCTGCCAGGGAGGATTTACATATTCAGCAGCCCAGCTTCTCTTTCCTCTTCTCCATGAAAGACAGAAGGGGCTGCAGAAGCCTTGATCTCTGAGTGGTCTGTGACCAGGAAGTGAAGAGATAAAACCACTTTGTTGAGGACCCAAGGGAAGACCAGGCTGTGGCTGCCTGAGTTTTATCAAAAGAAAAATGGTTACAGTACTTTTATTTTTTAATAAGTAATTCAAGAAAGGGAAAAAACCTTGTAAGTAAGAATATAAAATTAAGTTTTCTAAATATGCTGAGAGTTGGTCCTTGGAGAAGCTTAATCTCTGCTGCATAGTCAAACACATCAACTTTGGGGGCGCCGGGCAATTACTGTGTGGCAGAGATTCAATTTGTTCTTGTGTAAACAATATTCCCTGGCACCAGAAATAGAAAACTTCAGTGCATATTTTAATCAACACAATTCCAAATTGTGCATATTTTAGTCAACATAATACCAAATTGTGAGGGAGGAATTTGGGGGGCTCGTCATTGTTGTGGCCAACAAGACCGGTACAAGTTCTCAACTAGTGACTTGTCAAGCAGCCTGAGATGGGGTAAAGTGGAGAGAGCGGACAATCTCCAGGGCTTTTGACAGATTGGCATTCCTAAAATTTGGAGCTGGACAACTTGTGGAAAAACACTGAAATGCACTAGCATATCCATAAAGACCATAAAGCCAGTTTTGTTTACCCTAAAAGTGAATTTTAGTTATTTTTAGGGAATAATTCTTCCTCACTTGTCCGTATAAACACATACATACTCACCTATCCAAAACTGTAATAATTTCATTTGGAAGAATGATAGGGCATTTGTCATGGCACCTCCACCAATTTCAGATAAGTGTCAAACACTGTTCAGGGGAAAAGTCATGTGGATGCTCAAATATGCTGCCTGTTGGAAGAAGGAGGTAAGTCAGGCCCATTTTCCTCCATTCACTATCTTAGTTTACTAACCTTCGTCAGATGCCAGGTACCTGGTGTCAGCAGAACAAAATCAGTTGCCGCTCTGTTTGCCAAAACTGTGCCTCCAACAGATGCTTCATTCCAGATGACCACATGTGGCCATTTAAATACTGTTTTACCACATAGGTTACTAGTGTTCTAGTCTCAAAGGTAGCCAGGGCTTCACTACCTTCATTTTAGCCAGGTCACATAATCTACCTTAGATTTTCATCCTTGGGAATCCAATGCTGATAACCATTTCTGGTACCAAATATTGTATCCATCACATCTTAGCTATAGATGACAGGACTTCTTTAATAATTTTTGAGAGATTTAATGCAAGGAATTATTAGAGGAATAAGAGGAGCATGCTGTAGAATTAACTTCCAAGGCTGATTTCTAGAATAACACTATAGAATTGGCTACCAAAGGGACTACTGCCTGTATCACAGGAAGGATGCTGAAGGCCAGGAAGGCACTGCTGGAACTCTTGGTTCCAAGGTCATATTGAGACTGCAAGGTCAATCAATACCAACAACACAATGCCTTCTATGTTACAACTTAGCCTGCCCAACTTGGGTCTGATTCAAGTGCTGCCAGGTGAATCTGAATGCAAAACCAAAATTATATCCAAAACCTTAGGTCCTAGGGAATCTAGGAAGTACCACTTTTAGTTTTCCAGTCTCTGTAGCACAGAAGAAAGACTACTGGAAAGAGGTGGCTAGCAGATGTGGAGGGAGCCACCTATAGTATTTTCTTCTCTTCTACCATAAATTCCATTTAAGCTCTCAACCTGTGAGTCAACTAGCCAAGTATTTGCTGGGGTCTTTTTGTGCACAAGTGGAGTTGCTCAGTCATATCCGACTCTTTGCGACCCCATGGACTGTAGCATACCAGTCTCCTCTGTCCATGGGATCTTCCAGGCAAGGGTACTGGAGTGGGTTGCCATTTCCTCCTCCAAAGGATCTTTCCGACATAGGGATCTCCCATATTGCAGGCAGACGCTTTACCGTCTGAGCCACCAGGGAAGCCAAACTATGGTGGCTCAGATGGTAAAGCGTCTGCCTGCAATGTGGGAGATCCCTATGTCGGAAAGATCCTTTGGAGAAGGAAATGGCAACCCACTCCAGTACTCTTGCCTGGAAAATCCCATGGACAGAGGAGCCTGGTAAGCTACAGTCCATGGGGTCACAAAGAGTTGGACATGACTGAGCGATTTCCTTTCTTTCAGTACACAAAAATGTCTTTGAGTTGGTTATCTGTATTGAAGCAATTGTAGCTACCTGAAAAGGGATAATAATACCACATATAATAATCACAGGATGCATAATCAAAACTTATCAAGTAGGATAAGGTGATACATGCTTATTTAAAATTTAGATATGTTACTTCATTATTATACCACATTAATACCTGACCCCTGTTCCCATTTTGTAGATAATTTGTTTCCTTCTTCACCTTTTTCCATCTTGATGCAATATTAAAGCTGAACACGCAAGTTCAGTTTAGTTTTGATCCCTGGCTCATCCAGTTGCTAGTAGTAATTCAGTTCAGTTCACTTGCTCAGTCGTGTCTGAGCTTTTGAGACCTCATGGACTGCAGCACGCCGGGTTTCCCTGTCCATCACCAACTCCTGGAGCTTGCTCAAACTCTTTTCCATCAAGTCGGTGATGCCATCCAGCCATCTCATCCTCTGTCGTCCCCTTCTCCTCCTGCCTTCAGTCTTTCTGGTAGTAGAGACTTGAGCTAGTGACTTCTTTCCTCTTAAGCTTCATTTTTTCTCATAAGTAAAATGCTAGTAATAGCAGCTGCTGTTGTGCCGCTAAGTCGTGTCTGACTGTTTGGTCATCCCATGGGCTGTCTGTGGGATTTTCCAGGCAAGAATACTGGAGTGGGTTGCCACTTCTTTCCCTGGAGATCTTCCTGACCCAGAAATCAAACACATGGTTCCTGCTATGTCTCCTGAATTGCAGGCAGGTTCTTTATCATTGAGCCACCTATGTTATATGGTTATTTATAGAGTTATCAAACAGATTAAATCTAATATTCCATTGAAAGAATCGGCATTCTCTCTGGTAAATAGTAAACAATGACTAATTCTTATATATTACTAATGATTAATCATACACAAAATTCTGCACTTGGTGCCTTGAAAATTGTCACTTTTGCTAATTCGACACTTACCAAGCCCTGGACGTTAAAAAGGATTCTAGTATGGTCTCAACTCTCCAGTTGCTCACCATGCAGTGGAGGGCACAGATATGTAAATAAATCAATGGATGGAAAAGTCTATAGCATCCATCCATGGTTCATATCTAACCTGTCTACAGTTCAGGCCCTGGAGTGAGTGGATGGTTCTACTTGGCTATAGTATCTGCGGAGGCTTCAGAAAGGCCATACTTGAGATAAATCTAGAGCTTCTAAGGCTTTCCTGGTGTCTCAGTGTTAAAGAAACCACCTGCCAATGAAAGAGACATGGGTTCAATCCCTGGTCCAGGAAGATCCCTCCTGCCCCAGAGCAACAAAGCCTATGGGCCACAACTCCTGCTACTGTGCTCTAGAGCCCTGGAGCTGCAACTTCCAAGCCCCGTGCCCCAACTACTGGAGCCCATCCACCTAGAGCCTGTGCTCCACCACAGAAGAAGCCCGCTACGAAGGAGAGTTGCCCTCGCTCACCACAACTAGAGAAAAGCCCACGAAGCAACAAAGACCCAGCACAGCCAACAATAAATGAATAGATAAATAAAATTATTTTTTTAATGTTAAGGTATAGGAATACAATTGGCTCTAATAATTCCTAACAATTCTTACTTTCAGTTTTGTGTCCTTCTCCCCAAAACCTCACACTCAGCACCTACCAAACACCTTTCCCTTCTCCACTCCATGAGCCCTTGCATGGAACTTCATCATGCCATGCCCTCCTTCCCCACCCCAGCCACAATCACCCCCTACACATCTGCTTGGCTCACGCCTGCAGGACAGTCCAGGTGGGGCTAGCATACAATTCTCTATCTTGTTGTGCTGCAAGACAGCACAGAATAGACAGTAATTCGCTGGGGGAGTGCATACTGTTTTGAGGTATAGGAGCCACCTCTAGCTCAGTGGCTCACAGAAGGCCTCAAGTAGCAGATGGCACAAGAATAGGAATTATGCTGTTTGAGAGAATTTGGACAGATGGAACAGAAGAAAGAGGCCATTTGAGGGCAGAAGGCCGGAGAGTAATGGACACGATATTGATACATCATGCCCATGCACTAGGGTTGGTTGTGTTCCCTTTGCTCTCAGCGTACCCATGGTGCAGGTTTTCTGAGGAATCAGAGCATTTTGGAATTGGAAGGGACCTCAGACATTCTGTTGTCCTGCCCTCTGGCTTTAGAGCTAAAATTGAGACACAGAGGGGGGAAAAAAGGACACACTGATTCTTGCTTAAAATTTCCAAATTTACTTTTTCTTGAAATTGATTTTTTGGCCAGAGCTCCAATCTAGATTCATAACCCCCTAGAAAATTGTGCTGTTACTAATCATGAGTGTGAATAGGTAGTCACACTGCTACTAGTCATGCGTGTGAATAGGTAGTCACACTGCTACGAGTCATGCATGTGAATATAAAGTCACAAAAATGTATGAAATAGGCAGATGTGCATTTTTGTCTTCCTTTTAAAGGGGGCTGACTCCCTGGGGTGTGTGTTTCAGGATTTACTTCACCAAGGACGGAACTAGGGGAAGGCAGTGTGGAATAGGAGTCTTCTAGGTTGGCGTGCATGCATGTGTGTGCTGAGTCACTTCAGTCATGTCTGACTCTGTGCGACCCTATGGACTGTAGCCTGGCGGGCTCCTCTGTCCATGGGATTCTCCAGGCAAGAATACTGGAGTGGGTTGCCATGCCTTCCTCCCCAGGATCTTCCTGATCCAGGGATTGAACCCACATTTCTTATGTCCCCTATACTGGCAGAAGGGTTCTTTACCACTAGTGCCACCTGGGAAGCCCTTCCGGGTTGGGACTAATTCTAACTCTACCTGAGCTCTGCTGCTTACCAGTATTGGGGTGAAGTTAGCCTCTCTGAGCTTCAGTTTTCTCAGTCTGGAGAATGGAGTGTGTGGCCCCACCTTCCTCTCTGTGTTGTACGGTTGATGGAGATAAAGTGCCCAAAGCACTTAGAAGAGAAACTGCACCTAATCCCCCTGCTCAGTCAGTGCTAGCTAATATTATTAGTTTTGTTGAACAAACACATTTTGCAGGTGCCTTGCAGAAAAGACATTCTAATATGCTCCGTGTCCATTTCAATCTTATTTATAGTACTTATCTTGTCTTCTGAGCTGTGGTCAGTATTTACAGGCAAGGGGTTCTGTTGGCAGTAGCAGCATTGCTTGTGGGGCCACCTGGGACCTTTAGGCTGGGCCCTTTCTCAAGACGGCCAGGCCACACAGCCCTCGAGGGGCCTGACTCTGCCAAGTCGCCTGGCATGGAGTGTGTGGGCAGCAGGGCTGGTGCAGCCCCCATCCTGGCTGGGCAAGGTAAGCCGGCAGATGTTGGCTCCAACAAAGACATTGCCCAGGAGAGAAGCAGCCACTGGTGTCAGGATTTGCTAATTGCGTTGCCTTCTGGCACATTTTCACATAGCCCTGGAATCGCTCTGGCAGTTAGAAAAGGATGCTTCTTCCTGCCTCTCATTTTGTGGCAATTTTTCCACCCAGGGACAAAGCCTGGCTCGGTTATGAGATTTGTTTTTCAGAAAAAAGCTCTTGTGCTGTGCCTGGTTTTCCAACTGGGCTGCTCTTAGATTACAAAGAAAATCCACTTGGCCAAGTTCACCTGGTAGCCCAGGAGCTCAGTAGGGCTATTCCTGCCATTTGGACACCAACCTCTTCCACCGAAACTCCTCTCTTAAAGGTAAGACACACTGATGATTTAGTTTGCTCTGAGACAGAGATCTCACAAATACACACTGTTGTTGTTGTCCAGTCATTAAATTATATCCGACTCTTGGAGACTCCAAAAATACATACACATCCTTTAATCTAACATGTTTATTTCTTATTTACTTATTGGCCAAGCTACACAGCTTGCAGAATCTTAGTTCCCTGACCCTAGATTGAACCCGTGCCCCTGCAGTGGACGTGCAGAGTCCGAACCAAGGGACCATCAGGGAATTCCGTAAGCTAATGTGCCTACTGTAACATTTCTGTCTCTATAGTTCAAGCATGGCTGTGTTTCACAGTGGGAAAGGCTTTCTGATAGAAAGGCTATCAGAAATCTTGAGTCTGATTTCTGTCTCGGCCATACCACAGTTTGGTGATCTTGAATGAGTGATTTCCCTTCTCGGGGCTCAGTTACCTTGAGTGTAAAATGTACTTTGAGTGTAAAGTACCTTTTCATGTTGCAAAGAGTCAAGGAGTTATGTTATGTAAATGACTTGATACTGTGCCTGGAGCATCGTAAGTTCTCATTAAACGTCCCCGCTATTATTACATGTAACTAGTTGCAGAACAAATAAAGTCACAGCTCTTTTAATAGTACAGTTAATTTCTCAAGCTTCTGATATGCCCAGATTACCAAAAAGCCCAGAGTTTCCTATAGGGGCCCTGCTTGTGGCTCCTGAATGGTCCAAGAATGTTTAATCATCACAAAAGAGGCAGCTCTATTTGCGGATGCTTTAGACAGAACTGGATGTACCAGCCAGGAGGTGGGCCTACATTTCCTGCTATTGCTTCATACAGGGTTGATTTAAGACCTGTGCTCACATTGTCCAGTGAACCCACATGTTGCTGCAGAGATGTCAAAGCTGTTCCAGCAGTGGCTTTTCTAGGATATGTAGGTAGAGGGCAAGACAGCCACCATCCCCAGTGGAATGCAGATTCTGGTCCCAGATAACACCATAGGTCTATCCTTCAGATACAGTGACACTTGAACTGCAGGTGTTCAGAACCACTGATACTTCTGTGGGCCATTGCTGGTACATGTTAGTTTAGCAACAGTGTCCCATGCAGTTATCAGAGAAATTCTAATAACACTGAAACTTGAAAGCAACAGGCTCAAAATAAAAGCTAGCTCCTTTGCTAGGCACAGACTCCTTAGCCTTCATGCAAAATGCTCTGTCTCATCACCCACATATCTCTAGTGGTAAAGAATCCACCTACCAATGCAGGAGAGGTAAGAGACTCAGATTTGACTCCTGGGTCAGGAAGATGCCCTGGAGGAGGGCATGGCAGCCCACTCCAGTATTCTTACGTGGAGAATCCCATGGACAGAGGAAGGAGCCGGGTGAGCTACAGTTCACAGGGTTGCAAAGAGTCGGACACAACTGAAGCGACTTAGCATGCACACATGCATGCATCACCCAGTGATTGGCTAGTATGTTGCTACTAATACCGTTCTTTATGTTTCATTTTCCAAACAAGAGCTCAGACTTATTTGTACTTCAGGGGGAAGAATAACAAGGTCAGGTTGAGAGACTCAGAATACCATGGAGAAGAATTGTGTAAACACAGAATCCAGATGATCTGTGTCCTAATGTGGTTGCCTCCTGTGCACCCCTGGGCAGTGTACTTGACCTCTCTGGGTCTTCATCCCCACGTCTGAAAAATGAGGATCTTAACTGTAACTCTTAAGGTTGTAGAGACTAAATTTTTTGATATACATAATGCACTGAGATAATGCTTAACACCTACAAAACACACTTAAAGGTGAGCTATTATAAATATGATTCCTAGATTTATCACTACTCACCTGAGTGACCACAGGCAATTTGCTGTCTCCCCAACTTTGGTTTCCTGGTACGTTAAATGGAATAGATGGAAATATAACTATATGCTGAGTCACAAGATCTGGTTTCCAGTCCCAATCTGGCCCTAATTAGCTCTGGATATTGACAAGTAATTCTATTTCATTGTGCCTGCATATTCTCATCTATAAAACAAGAGAACAGGATATTTAAAATGGATAACCAGCAAGGACCTACTGGAGAGCACATGGAACTCTGCTCAATGATATGTGGCAACCTGGATGGGAGGGGAGTCTGTGGGAGAATGGATACATGTACACATATGGCTGAGTCTCTTCGCTGTTCACCTGAAACTATCACAACATTGTTTGTTAATCAGCTATACCCCAATACAAAATAAAAAGTTTTTAAAAAGGAGAGACAGCAGGATCTGATCATTTCTGAAATCCTGTTAGTCTAAAGATAGATGTTTCTATTATCTTAGTATATTGCTGAGTAGAGCTCAATATCAATGATCCTTTAAACCCATAATGTAGTTTTTATTGTCCATATATAATTACAATTACTTCATGGGGTTGTATCAAATGGAGTATACATAAAGTCTCATTTGCTGTTTACAAGCACCCTATGGGAAAATAACATTGACAAGAACCACTGACATTATTTCATGGCTTACCATGTGCCACATTCTTTGTTAAACACTTTATCTGTTCTGTTCCTTTAAGCTCCACAATGGCCTAGTGAGTCACCTATTATTCTTGTTCCCACTGTTCAGATGAAGAAACTGAGGTTCAGTTTAAGTAACATGCTCAGAGCTACACAGCTAGCAAGTGGTAGAGCTGAGGTTCAAGAATGGGCCTGTTTGACGCATGAGAAACCCACTGCTCTGCGAACAGGCAGTTATTAATGAACCTGCCTTAGGGAGGGAGATTCTGAGACTCAGGCAGCAAATAATGTGTCCGAGTTCGCTTGTAAGTTAGCGGCAAGGCTGAGACAAGAAGCCAGGCTCTTTCTTCCCTGTCTGGCACCCTGCAGCCTCTCAAACCCGCTAGCTTGTGGAATCAATGAATACAAATGAGGGCTGATTTGTATTCATTTCCAGCTAACAGACAGATTTACACTCTCTAGGCTGCATGCCTCCAACAAACGCATTCTCGTGCATATATGGTCAGAGCTTCAGGGACCCGTCCTCTCTCCCTGACTCGCTCTCTGGCCCTTCAGAAGCTAACATAATGGCCCCCTCTGCAAGTTTATCAGAACCAAACTCCAACCAGGGCCTCAGTCAGCGCTGGTTCAACACTGGCAGGTGCTACTGCTTTTTCTGGTAGGAAAACCAAAGACAGAGGTCCCTAAGTACAGAAGATGGACCACCCAAGAAGTCAACCATGATAAATCCCAGCACTGGAAGCAGTTGTGTGAGGCTTTGGAAGGAATTCCCTGGACTAATTAAATGTGGAATGATACATGCAGTAAAGGATACAGCATGGGAGGAAGGAGGAAATGCTACATTCCTTTTGCTTAGTAGTTCTGAATCCATGGGGCATCTGCCATTTTGGTATCAAATCTCAGGCAATATCCTCAAAGGAGGAATATAAGGAAGAAGCTCTACTCTGCTTTAAATAGAGAATAAAGATTCTATTGGAAAAACTAATAAATTCATTAATGAAAGATAAGTAATAGAGCTGAAGGGCCAAATACAAGGCTTAGCACATAATATGAGTTCAAGGGTATTTGATGAATTAATTTATGTCTTCTTTCAATTGTGTAGCTGCTTTAAGGCCAGGTTAAGTGATAGGATTTACAATTAGACAAGTCTGAATCTAAACCTTCTGGCTGCTCCCCACTTATCTTACCAATCTAGAAGGCTTACTATTAACTCTAATCCTCGATTTCCTTATGTGTACATTTTACTACAGCATTTCTTTGGAAATTAAATGAAACCTATATAAAATAATTCACTTAATCCACATCCATTTTGATAGACTTTGGCACTTTGACTACACAGAATGCAATTCAGAAGAGTTGCTTTCAATCACATGTATCATTTATTCACACTTTCATTCAACAAGGCTGTTTTTTGAGGAGTGGGTCTGGTCTTCTCCTCATACTGAAGGGACCATGCAAACCAGCTTTGAAGAGCAAAGTTCAACCCGAACCTAGTGGATGTTATTTTGTTGTTGTTGTTTCTGTTTAGTTGCTAAGTCCTGTCTAATACTTTGAGACCCCATGGACTGCAGCACGCCAGACTTCCCTGTCCTTCACTATCTCCCGAAGTTTGCTCAAACTCATGTCCATTGAGTCAGTGATGCCATCCAGCCATCTCATCCTCTGTTACCTCCTTCTCCTCCTGCCCTTAATCTTCACCAGCATCAGGGTCTTTTCCATGATTCAGCTCTTTGCATCAGGTGGCCAAAGGATTGGAGCTTCAGCGTCAGTCCTTCCAGTAGATATTCGCGGTTGATTTCCTTTAGGATGGACTGGTTGGACCTCTTTGTTATTTAAAAGTGAATAACTCTGCCCAGGGGAACTGTACTAGGTGGAAATTTTGCATGTTGATATAGTTGTCCTACTGGGGCCAGAGAATAAAGTCATATCTCTCTGGATGGGACTGGGTTTCCCTGAAAAGCAGGGGACAATTTGCCAATCTAATGAGAAGAGTAGATTGCGAAGTGTAAATGAGGACGCACAAGGTGGTCCCTGACCTGAGTGAGAACAGAACCTCTTCTTCCCTCTGAACTACCAGGCACTTAGAACCTCAGGGCTGGAAATGGGGACATGCACAAGGACACTCTCATGGTGGAAAGGGAACAGAGACCTTTGACCTGTGAAGATAGCCTGGAAGCTAGTCAAAAAGACACAATGAAGAGTTTTTCCTAGGGAGGGTCTGAGCCTGCAGAGCCACATCTCAGAGGTACAAGTTCTGTAATATGCTAATACAGTTCATGGAAATATGAGTTTTGAGATATTAATGCAAATGTGATGATAATGTGTGTTCTCACCTAGGAAATCCAGAAAAGCTACCAACAGAGAGGTTACATTCATTTTTATTTCATGGGAATTGAGAGCTGCACTAACAAAAACAATGTTTGTAATCACACTGCCTTCTAGAAAGCTCAGAGGAACATTTTTTTAAATTTATTTTTAATTGGAGAATAGATGTTTTACAATATTGTGTTGGTTTCTTCCATACATCAATATAAATCAGCCATAGGTATACGTATGTTCCCTCCTTCTTAAAACCTTGCTCCTATCTTCCATGCCATCCCACCCCTCTAGGTTGTCACAGAGGGCCAGATTTGAGCTCCCTGCCTCATGCAGTGAATTTTTGGAAGAATTTTTCTTACCAACTCCAATATTCATTGAAAAATGTTTACTCAGTGCCCACTCTGAGCCAGGTTTTCAATGTCTGCCTTTTGGCTACACAGTTATTTTCTTTTTTTTTTTTTAAACTTTGTCTCTAATTTATGCTATCTTATCTTTTTTATGTTTTCTTGTAAGATGCCTGAAATTCTTTCTGAAACAAGGCAGGGTATAATTAAACCATGTGATACAACTGCCAAAGGAAGCTGACACCACCTTAAGATACATTAATCTTCATTCTTACTTTCGAATAGTTTTGCAATTTACAAAGAATTGTTATATCTGTTATTTCATCTGATTCACATAGCAATGCTTTGAGGTAAACAGAGATTGCTTTCCCCATTTTATCAGAAAGATACCTGAGGCTCAGCGTGGTTGAAAGATTTGCTTCTAGTGGGCGGATCCTAAACTTGAATCCATTACAACCACACTCACTCCAGTTTTCTTTCCATTACACCAAGCTGAATCATATATATGAAACATAATATTCTCCTTGCACCCAAGGAGACCAGACCACATTTGGAATATGGGGTCCAGTTTTGTAAACTTTGTGCGACTTACCAACATGATGAGAGTCTGAATGCCACATCATATGGTGATCTATCAACCAGCCTGGGAATCATAGCCTGAAGGATAGACTTCTAAGATGGGCGTGTTAGCTGGCAAAGTATTATACCACCTTGGAGGGCACTCATTCTTAAATTCTTCAGCAGTAGATTTTGAGCCAGTGGATAGATGACAGAGAAATCCTATGAGGTTATGCTTGCTGACTGACAGTATTGCCAAGATCCTTTCCACCTGTGCCAGTAAAGATAATTTTTATTTCAAAGTGTAGAAATCCCAACATAAATAGTTAAATAAGACATCAGGAACTTGGTTGCAGAAGGTCCAGGCATGAAACCACTAGGAGCTCAACAACACTGCTGGTAACCTGGTCTTTTCTATCTCCTGCTTCCAATAGAAGTGGCTTCTTTCTAAGTCTGACCATTGCTATTGGGACAAAACGGCTGCTTTTAGCAAGGACCTTAGACTTTCCTATTTATCTCACTCAAGGAGAAAGGATAACCTTTTCTGTAAGCACAGAATACAATCTTTAGCTGATGGCCTAAGTCCAAGCCAGGAACAGTCACCAGGGGAGTTCCATGCACTGACTGTATTAGGCTAATTAGGATGTAACCATGAAAATTCACCCAGGGATGGAAGGGCTTCTTCTTGGTCATATGAACTGCATGGACAATAGGTAGACACACGAATATTAATAAAATCTGGTTTCTGCTGGAAGAGTAGAAGGGTTGTAGGGTTCAATAGTGTTCACTAAACTCACCTTCCCACAGCCTTGGGACTTTTGACTTAGGTTCAGTCAGTCCCCATATTTCATCATCCTGGTCCCATGAGTTACCAGATCTTAATCCTGTCTGATCAGACTAAGCCTTATGACTTTTCTTGATGGACTGGAACAAAATCTCTTTCTCTCTTCCTCCATGTAACAGTAATGTGTAGCTAAAAGGCCCTAGAACTGCATTTTTTTCTTCTTATTGCAAAACAAAAGGAGCCCAAGGAGACACTGACACCTGGAGGATGTCAGAGCAGAGAGAATTCTGGAGAAATGGAACAGAACCCTCAGGACACTATGGGCTTTTGACTCAAATTATACCTGAAACTTACACCCACACTGCATTTCTCAATCACTGACTTGATAAATCCTCATTATTTAAAAATCCAACTTTAGTTGTGCTTTCCGTTTTTTGAAACATGAAGAATCCTTACTGACACAGCAGAATCTAGTTCAACTCAATTGAAAATGTTTCTAATCATCAGAACTGCCTCCAAAATGAAACAGTCTGCCTCCTGTTCTCTTCTGTCCTCCATCACTGGAGGTGTCCATGCAGAGACTGGCAACCATCTGTCCAGGAGGCTATAAAAAGGATTTCTACATTGGTGGGAAACTGAAAAACCACCTTCTAAGAATGATTCCAATTCCAGTATGCTAATATCCCTATTAAGTCAAGAAGAAGATAGAAGGTTTGCTAAAGCATGTACAGTAGAATTTAAATCAAAAGTACTTGGATGAAAGGTAAGAGCTTTCCCTCTGAAGCAGAAGTAGAGAAGAGGCACGATCCATTCATCTGTTCTTCGATTTATTAATTTTTTCAATATATGTGCATTTGATCTTCAAATATGCGCTAGGCACTAAGGATTTTTTGTTGTTATTATTCAGTCTCTAAGTCATGTCTAACTCTGTGACCACATGGACTACAGCATGCCAGGCTCTTCTGTCCCAGAGTTTGCTCAAATTCACATCCATTGAGTTGGTGATGCTATCTAACCATCTCATCCTCTGCTGCCCCCTTCTTCTTTTGCCTTCAATCCTTCTCAGCATTGAGAGTTTTTTCCAATGAATTGGCCCTCTGCATCAGGTAGCCCAAGTATTGAAGCTTCAGTTTCAGTAACAGTCCTTCCAATGAGTATTCAGAGTTGATTTCCTTTAGGATTGCCTGGTTTGATCTCCTTACTGTCCAAGGGACTCTCATAAGAAAGTAACTAAGAGCTCATTTTCATAGAGTTTACATTCTAGTGGTTATGCTATAGTGGAAAGACACAGTCTTTGCATTCAGAAATATCTGAATGGCAGGCATAGCCTCTACTAGACAAGTAAACTTGGGCTGTCTTCTCTGACCTTCAACTTCTTTGGTCAAATGGAAGCTAGAACACCAACCTCATACAGTAGCATGAATGTTACATGAAATAGTGCATATATGTAAAATACCTAGGAAAGGCCAGGAATGAAGAAATTAATCAATAAATAGTGTTTCCCATGCCTAGTTAGGGCACAAATGACTCTGGGTGAAAGGGAAAATTCCAGCATTATATCTTCTGCATAATCTCTATGAAACTCAGAAGAAAGTAAAACATCATGTACAACTCAGGAAGAAATTGAATTATAAAATGGATCAGATCAATATAGTTTGAATGAAAGAAGTGAAAGAGTCTAAGTTCATTTGTTTGTTCATTCATTCCACAAAAATGCATTGAGTATCTCTAGTGAATTAGTACCTGTTCTAGGTACCTGGGGACTTCCTAGATGGCACTTGTGATAGAGAATCCACGGGCTGATGCTGGAGAAGCAAGAGACACAGGCTCTATCCCTGAGTCGGGGAGATCTTCTGGAGAAGGAAATGGCAACCCACTCCAGTATTCTTGCCTGGAAAATCTCATGGGCAGAGGAGCCTGGCAGGCTACAGCCCAAGGGGTTGCAAAGAGTCGGACATGACTAAGCAGCTGAATGCACACACACACTGGGTACTTGGAACCTAGCAGTAACCAAAATGAAAAAATTCCTTCCCTCATAAGGCTTATATTTTGCTGAGGGGTAGAAATATAATAAATAAAATATAAGGGAATCGTCATAATGCCACGAGGCTCTAAATGCTAAACAAGTGATGCTAACACCTGGTGCTCAGGAACTGTGAAGGAAGTAGAAGTTCCCAGGTGTTTGTGTAGCCAGATAAGGCTTGAAATGGGGTACAGGGAAGCTGGAGCTAAAGGCGGACATGACTATAGCCCCATGATGCTCCTTAGCAAAGAGGAGACGGCGTGATGATGCATGGAATAGTGGCATCTGTGTTTGAAAAATCTGCAGTGATTGCAGGTATTGATGAACCAATGCTTAAAGCTGTGGGTAACAGAGTCATTTTGTAATTGAATAGAAGGATTCAGCTAAGTTCAAAGCCTGGCGTTACAATTTGTTTGGCCAAAATGTTCACTCACCTTTTTCTGTACCATCTTGTGGAAAATGTTGAATGAATCTTTTGGCCAACCCAATATTTAGTAGGTTACTTTGAGCAATTTGTCATCTAGGTCATAGCCCTGGGATGAGGATTCATTGAGAGAATCCCTTTAAAGTATTCAGTACATATCAATACATTTATATCAATAAATTGTTACTGTTATTACTATGTTATCAAGGCATATTAACCAAGTACAGGCAGGCCTGGTTTTACTGCACTTAACTTCATTGTGCTTTGTAGATACTGTTGTTTTGTGGTTTTGCTCTTGCTTTTTTTTTTTTTTACAAATGAAAGTTTGTGGCAACCTTGCATCCAGCAAGTCTTTAAGTGCCATTTTTCCAACAGAAATTGCTTGTTCCACATTATGGCAACTGTAGCCATATTTCAAAAACTTTTTCATTATTATCATATTTGTGATGGTGATCAATGATTGAGTTACTACTACAGCTCACTGGAGGCTCAGGTCATGGTTAGAATTGTTTAGTAATTAAGTATTTTAGATTAAATTATTTTTAGACACAATGCTATTGCACACTTAATAGACTACAGTAGAGTGTGAACATAAATTTTATATGCACCAAAAATTTCGTGTGACTCTGTTTATGGTGATATTCACTTATTGTGTGGTCTGGAACCAAATTTGAAGTATCTCTGAGGTCTGTCTGTAAATCTATTTTCCATTGCTTCTGTAACAAATAGCCAAAAACTCAGCAACTTGACATCCATTTGCTAACTCAGTTTGTGAGTCAGAAATCTGGTTGAACTTAGCTGAGCTCTCTACTCACACAATTACAAGGCAGAAATCCTGGTGTCAGCTGCTGCTGCTGCTGCTGAGTCGCCTCAGTTGTGTCCGACTTTGTGCGACCCCATAGACGGCAGCCCACCAGGCTCCCCCATCCCTGGGATTCTCCAGGCAAGAACACTGGAGTGGGTTGCCATGTCCTTCTCCAATGCATGAAAGTGAAAAGTGAAAGTGAAGTCGTTCAGTCGTGTCCGACTCTTAGCGACCCCATGGACTGCAGCCCACCAGGCTCCTCTGTCCATGGGATTTTCCAGCCAACAGTACTGGAGTGGGGTGCCATTGGGCTTTTATCTGGAGGTTCTGGGGAAGAATCCTTTTCCAAGTTCCTGTACATTGTTGGGAAAATTCAGTTCCTTGTGGTTATGGGACTGAGGTCCTCATTTCTCTTCTGCCAGGGTCACTCTCTTCTCCTCAAGGCTCTCCGTTTTCCTTCTTTCATAGCCCCTCCATCGTCAAACCAGCCACATTGCATCTCCATCTTCTACACTTTGAAACTCATTGACTATTCAGGGTCTTTGATGGTTCCATCAATATTTAGGGTTATGTGTTCTAGTTCTATGAAAAATGCCCCTTGATATTTTGATAGGAATTACATTAAATCTGTATATTTCTTTGGGTAGTATGGACATTTTAACCATATTAATTTTTCCATCCATGAACATAGGATATCTTTCTATTTCTTTGTATCATCTTTAATTTTCTTTCATCAATATCTTATACTTTTCAGAGTGTAGGTGTTTCACCTCCTTGGTTAAGTTGATTTCTATATATTTTATTCTTTTTGATGCAGTTTTAGATGGGAAGTTATAAACCATTATTTTATCAAATATGTTTTCTGTCCTTTAACCTGTCTCTCCTCCTTTTGGGATCCCTATAGTGCAAATCTTAATATGCTTGATGTTTTCTCAGAGGTCCCTTAAATGATCCCCATTTAATTTTTTTGTTTGTTTCCTTTTGCTGATCTGATTGGGTGAATCACACTGTTTCATCTTCATCAGACTATTCCACTATTCCATCTTTCAGGTCACTTATGCATTCTTCTGGATCACTTAATCAGCTGTTAATTCCCTCTAGCATATTTTTCATTGCAATTATTGTATCCTTCAGTTCAAATTCTCTTTATATTTTCTAGTTATTTGGGTTTTTCTTAAGGTATATTTATTTATTTATTTTGGCAGAGTGTCCTGAACTTTATTTTTTTAATATAAATTTATTTATTTTAATTGGAGGCTAATTACTTTACAATATTGTATTGGTTTTGCCACATATCAACATGAATCCGCCACGGGTGTACACATGTTCCCCATCCTGAACCCCCCTCCCACCTACCTCCTCATATAATCCCTCTGGGTCATCCCAGTGCACCAGCCCCGAGCATCCTGTATCATGCATCGAACCTGGACTGGCAAGTCATTTCACATATGATATTATACATATTTCAATGCCATTCTCCCAGATTATCCCACCCTCGCCCTCTCCAAAAGACTGTTCTGTACATCTGTGTCTCTTTTGCTGCCTCACATACAGGGTTATCGTTACCATCTTTCTACATTCCATATATATGCGTTAGTTTCTCTATTCTTTTTCCAAGCTCAATAAGCATTTCTATTACTACTGCTTTGACCTCTTTATCAGGTAAATTATTAATCTCCTTTTCATTAGGATTTTTCTGGGTTTTATCTTATTCTTTCATTTGAACATATTCCCCTGTCTTCTCATTTTGTTTGACTCTCTCTGTTTGTCTCTATGCACTTAGGCAAAACAGTTACCTAACCCAGTCTTGAAGGTATGCCCTTGTGCAAAGGAGCATTGTAATTCAGGCTGCATATGGCCAGCAGCTTTGGTGTGAGAGCTGGATCTGAAGTGAGCAGGGAACACATCTTCTTTTGGGTGTACTGACAGCTGCCTTGGTGGTAGGTGGGGCTGGAGTCAGAGGGACCAGAGGCAGAGCCAGGTGAGAACAAGGGTTTCTCTTAAGCTCAGTGGCAGTCACTGCCCTCTTGGGGTCACAGGACTGGGGCCAGAGGGCTGGAGCAGGAGCCCTGAGGGTGCTGGGCCTCTTTGAGTGACAGAAGTCTCGACCTTGATCAGAGGCTGGACTGGGGCCCATTGGGTTAGAGCCACGTTTGTGAGCTGGCTCCACTTTTTTCCCTACTCTTTGCACACCATGGCAATAGCAGTCTCCACCTTAGTGAGGAGCAGTTCTGGAGCAGGAGGGGCTGAAGCAGGAGCCAGTATGGGCTGGGGCAGGCTGGAGTGTCCCATCAGGCCAGCCCGAGCACCAGGCAGTTTTCACTGTTGCCTCTGCATGGGGACTGGGAGCAAGCAAGTCTGTACATGCACTCTTCAAGAATGGAGGCTCAGTTCCTTACAGCCCTCCAATGAGCCCTACTGGCTTTCAAACCAGCTGCTGCTGCTGCTGCTAAGTCACTTCGGTCGTGTCCGACTCTGTGCGACCCCAGAGATGGCAGCCCACCAGGCTCCCCCATCCCTGGGATTTTCTAGGCAAGAACACTGGAGTGGGGTGCCATTGCCTTCTCTGTTCAAACCAGCTAGAGGGGGCTAATCTACCCAGTGTCATATGTCAGGGCAGGGGTGCCTAACATGGGGCTTGAACCCCTGACTCCTTCGGGAGAATCCCTGAGCTTGGGATACCCCATTCTTTTTCTGGGTCACTCGCTAGAGGTGTGGGTCCTGACAAGATCATCTCCTTCCCCCTCACCAGACTCTGGGGTCCTTTCTTTACAGCCTTGGTTGTAGAAGAGCCATGCTGCTGGTTTTCAGGTCTTTCTCAGCAAGAGTTGTTCTATTTGTAGCGTTGATCTGCACATGGGGTAGGGGGAGGAAGGGGATGGTAAGTTCTGGTTCTTCTCACTCTGACATCTGGAGCCTGCCTTCTTGGGAGTCTATTTTGAATCCTGCTTGGGCTGCAGAGGGCTTCCCTGTTAGCTCAGATGGTAAAGAATCTGCCTGTAATGCAAGAGACCTGGGTTTGATCCTTGGGTTGGGAAGATCCCCTGGAGGAGGACTTGGCTACCCACTCTAGTACTCTTGGGTTTCCCTAGTGGCTCAGATGGTAAAGAATCCACCTGCAGTGCAGGAGACCTGGGTTTGATCCTTGGGTTGGGAAGATCCCCTGCAGGAGGGCATGGCTACCCACTCCAGTATTCTTCCATGGAGAATCCCCATGGACAGCAGAGGCAGGCTTCAGTCCATGGGGTCACAAAGAGTTGAACATGAAGTTTTGGAGACATAGAAAATGGGGATAACAACAATTCCTGCCAAGGAATTATCTCAAGATTAAATAAAATTCATATGTAAAGTTCAGACACAATTCTTGGACCATAGAAGACACCAGTACCTGACATAGATGAAGAGACTGATGCTCATTTGAAAAGGTAAATGAAATATTATCTTTTTTCTATAACTTTCCACCCATTTTTAGCTTCTAATACCCTGTTGACTAATATTTGCCTTTTATATCTTATGAGATATTTCCCTGAAAGAAACATACTTAAAGTGGGGGCAGGGGGAGAGTATGATTTTCTCATTGTTACATCAGAGTTTTATAGCTGGCCTCAAATGAGCAGCCTATCTCTTACTTGCATATCTTCTTATTCTAAGCATGTTTAAAGTTCTTTTTTTTCTTTTAAGTTCTTTTTGACTAGTGTGATGCTTGCACGGGACTGGACAGAAAGATCAATGGAACAAAATAGATAGCCTGAGAATAGATTCCAGGATGTATGAGAATTTAATATGTGATAAAGAAGACATCACACATCAATGAGAAAAGGAAAGATTATTTAACAAATGGTGCCAGGACCTCTGGGTAGCAATTTAGGGGGAAAAAATCAATTTTAGGCCCTTACTTCACATCATGCAGAGAAATCAATTCCAGATGGATTGAAGAATTAAATAAAAAAAATATCAAATCTTAGAAAAACTAGAGGAAAAAAGAGAAGTGAATAACAATCCAGTCTCTAGAGAAGTAAAAACTTTTCAAGCATAGAGCCAGAAAATAAAACACAAAGAATAAAATCAAGAGATTCAGCTACTTATAATTTTTTTAAATCTTGACACATGGACATTCAAAGGCTAAAATCAGACTTAAAATAATAGTTGCAGTAAATATTAACAATGTGTTAAATTTTCTACACATGGCACATAACAATTAATATGAACTAATGCTATAGGGTAGCTCAGATGGTAAAGAATCTGCGTGCAATGTAGGAGACCCAGGTTTGATTCCTGGGTTGGGAAGATCCCCTGGAGGAGGACATGGAAACCCACTCTAGTATTCTTGCCTGGAAAATCCCATCGACAGAGGACCCTGGCTGGCAACAGTCCATGGGATCACAAAGAGCTGGACATGACTAAGCGACCAACACAACTAATGCTGTAGACACCATAAAGATCAAGCATAGTGTAATTTTGTGCTAAGAACATTGGTACTAGGCAGATAAGGTAAATCCATACTTGGAATCTGTGCCTATCTTTGCCAGAACAAAGGGTTACCCTTATCTGTGAAGGGAAGGATGCGGTGATACCAATATTGTAACAGATAGCTGAATTGTTCCTCCTGGAATGGTGCCATATCCAGAGCTTAGAGTTGGCCTGTGATCTTGCCAAGTGAGACTCCAGCATGGCACAGCCAGGCCAGCACTGTTAAAGGGAACTCCATGATGCTGAGATCATGATGGTCTGCATCTCTGTAGTCATGGGTACCACTCTGTATATATGGGTCCACTGAGCAAACACCAGGGTGTCCAAAACTGACAAATACAAAGTATTGTTTCTTGTCCACCTAATTTATAAAAGCTTCTTCTGTAGAGTCACGGATGTAGAAAACAAACTTATTGTTACCAGGAGATAAGGTAGGGGGATAAACTGAGAGACGGTCACTGACATATACATACCACTATATATAAAATAGGTAACTATTAAGAACCAGCTCTATAGGACAGAGAACTATACTCAATATTCTGTAATGGTCCGTATGGGAAAAGAATCTAAAAAAGATCATAGCTGAAGCCTGCATGGCTGGCCAACCAGATACGAAAGGAAGGTAAAAAGCAGCCGCCTTCGCTCTGGCCAGTCAGGGGTGCAAGTGCATAGTGGTCAAAAGGAGGCCCTGCTCAGGTGAGGGCAGTTACCACGAGTGGATGTGAGGAAGGGAATGCTTCCCCTGGCAGGGTCCTCCCAGCCGCAGTCAAGCCCCAGGTTAATACTGGGTTCTGTGTTGGGGTCAGAATTTTCTAGCCACGATTACATTTAAAAGCCTGTATGAGGAGTCACACTTGAGTTGGCTTAAGAGAAATCTCACTCCAGCTAATTTTTCACATTTGTTCTCTTTTGAGACAATACGTAGGGTCTTTTGACAACATTGGTCCCGTGAGCAGTGGCGGAGTCCGTTCGGGGCTGACCTTGGCTGCACCTGGACCCCTAAACTGGGCTGCCTCTACTGCCTCCTCGGAAGCCACATGAGCCACTCGGTCTCTTTGTACCTAGAAATCAAAGGTAAAACCTGGAGAACAGGTAGTAAGTTGGAGTCACTGTACAGACAGGGATCTTTGATCATTTTATTGCTTCTGGAAATTTTTCTAGAACTTGTCTTCAGAGTAATGTGTGGAAGACAAGAACGGTGTCATCTGCCTCTTTCTAAACTGGGACCAAAAGAATTTAACAAATCCGCGTATCCCTTCTAACAGGTTTGGTAGTGCGGCGGTCCCTGGCCTGTGGTCCCAGGGAGGAGGCTGATGACAGAGCACTGTCTGTCAGCCCGCGGCCCCTGGAAGGCATGAGGGGACCCAGGCTGGCCTTCCCCAGCACCCCCCAGACCCTGGACCCCGAGACCCTGGCCTCACAGTGCCCCTCCCATCTTTGTTTCACTGCTCCTCCCCATGAAGGTGGCCCGGCTGATTCCAGAAGACTCACAGCCGCCCTAGTTACACCACCATCTTGCCCACATCTCATATGCAGATTTCAACACATTGGGCAGAGTCATGCACCTGCTGTTGCAGAGACTGAGAAAGACGCAGCAGCACTGCCCACAGTCAGGGTGGGTTTGCTGGTTCCTGCCAGGCATCAGCTCGTCTGTCCAAAAGGAGCAGTAGCTTCTATCTGTTCATTGATTTACCCAGCACTTTCACAAGTGATCTCTGCTAATTCCTCACAGCAGTACTATGAAATTAGTTGAGCAGTTAGTCCTCATTTTTTACGGCTGAGGAAACCAAAGCTCTGTGAAGACTGACGTCCAAGCCACAGAGCTCAGGAGTAGAGGAGCTGAGGGAGGCTCCTGGGATGCTCTTCCCTCCTCAGTAGCAGTTGAGGCATCTCACGAGTAAACAGCTATATAAGCAAAGCCCCATGTTGGTTAAGCGCTGGATAAATGTGACATTGTCCCCGAAACCTTATTCCCAATCGACTGCTGCCTGGCTTTGGTGGAAGGGCTGCCCTCCAGGTAGCAGCCGTGCATGAGCGAGGCCCAGGGAGACGGAGAGCCCACAGGAGCCATCTTCCAGTGTCCAGTTAACTGCAAATGCTCAGGCTCATGTCAGAGATGCCTCGTTTCTCCATCTCCCAAAATAAAATAATTTCCTGCAGAAGCTGGTAATAGGACACACCCTTTCTTGATTCCAAGGGGTCCAATTGCACAGCTTTAGCCACCATTGCAGACGAACAGACTCAACCCCAAGAAAGGGTCCTGCTTAGAAAAGAATCAGGAGCTCAATACAGTCCTGAGGAGGGGGGTGGAGCATATTTACAGTGAAGGCCCATAGAGTTAAAAAAATAACATACTTTGAATACTTTTGTCTTCAGAGGCAAAGTGGGTGGGTAGGGAGAAGCTTTAAAAATAGAAGTACAAAATTACATCCTGGAAAAATGTGACCCCAGATTGGAATAATGTTACATTAGCAAATACAGATAACTGGGCCTTGCTAGGGGCTGTGAGATACTTATCTGTTCAAGATTTGCTCAGTCAAGGAAATTCATGTGGTGATATCATCCCACTATTGATGGCGAAAGAAATCTGCCTCCACCAAAATCTCTGAAGGCAAAAGAACCACAGAGAAAGGAGGTTTGCTTCTCTTTGGGGGTTGCAATTTAGAAAACAAAAGTGATAGAGATATTTGCACTTTGTAGAAAGGGCAAGATTATTTGCTTATTTCTGAAGGGAGGAGGGTGGTCTTTGCTGGATGTTTGGTTTTGTGAAAGAGTTACTTTTGATATAATTAATCTAATTGTAGTTATTTTTTCTGTGTGCTTTTTTTTTTAATTACTAAGAAAAAATGGTGAGTTCAATAGCTTTGGTATTTTGAGTGCAAATCATAATAGCTCCAATGTGAAAAAAATCAAAATGTAACCTGTCACTCAATGTTAGAAAATTGCTAAAAATACAGTTTAATAAATGATCTTTGTATCAAACGTAATTTAAATGGGGTAATTTTCTGCAAGGAAAATGTACTGTTTCTACCTTTCCAACCCTCTTGAATTAAAATAAAAACAACTTGTTTTCTAAGAAAAACAAAAGAAAAAAAAAGCTTCCTCTGCAATGAATACCCACAGACAGAAATTCATGTAGGATAGAAATGTCTCTCTATCTACTCTAAGTAGGTCTAGATCTATCTCTTCCTTATAAATATCTTTACCCCCAAAATCATTCGATCCTTTTCCATCCTCCAAGAAACCATCTAACCCAGTGAAAACTGCTCATTGAGTCAGTGTTGATCTGATGCTCAGACCATCTTTCCTTCCCCACGAATTGGACCACCAGACATAGCACCTGAGGTTCTTATCTTTGGAATTCTTCCCTCCATTGCTTTCAGAGAGGATCCAGAGTGGGAAAGAAGCAGTCACCCATTTCCAGCTTATTCTCTCATACTTTGCAGACCCATCATCAAACCAGGCCTACATGCTTTCCTCTTCTAGTAACCAACATAGGGAACTACTCAGATGAAGCCAGATGAAAGAGTTGAGGGATGGACGGCAAAGCAGTATATGAACTTCAGAGTCTTACCATCCGCTAAGTGTAGTTTACTGGTATCTCCAGAACAATGCAGACCTGGCACCATATATTCCATTTGTGTTTTATAATGAAATGCTACTCTACATGCCAATGTTATGCTTCAGGGTATCAGATAACACCAAGGTCATGATGAGTTGGCTCCCATATTCACTTAGTATCTCATGGCTGGACATTCAGCTTCTACCTGGGTCCAAGAGCTGCTTTTCAAATAGAGAAAAATTGTCACAGAAGAAGATCTTATTACAAACCCCAGGGGCCAAGGACCTTTGGGGACTTGCCAGAGGCTTCATACAGTATCACTGTTTGCTGTCGATGTTTCCTGTGCCACTGGGCCTGCAGCAGCATCAGAAAGCTCCTTATCACTTTGCACCACAGACTGGACTTGGTCCAGAGCCATATTTTGCTCTAAGCCCCATTCAAAACTGTCATCATTATGAGTTACTCAATAAATGGATCAAAGGAGCATGATCAAGTGTGATGTATGCTGCCTGCAAAACACAAAAAAGACCCACCAAGAGTGTGCTTCTTTCCTCATGGTGGGGGATGAAAGGCAGAGCAACAACACTCTGGCTTCAGTGACAAAACGCTGATAAGCCTAGGACCATTGGAACCTACAAACTTCATCAGCGTGATAGCTATTGGCAAATTTAGCAGGATTTATCTCCTACCCTGTGACATGGACATATCTTGCCAAGATTTGTGGGGTGTTTGAAATTTCCTGTTAACCAGGATATATACACATACATATATTCCAAGATTGGGGGGAATGAGTGAGTGTTTGGGCCACTTGATCCATGTGACACATTCTCAAGCCAAGATCCCATCTATTATCTTATCTCTATAAGATAATGGGTGGACCATCAGGGCAATATTTCAGGTTTCTGCATATTAATATCCGTTAGGAGCTAGGACTTGATGATTACAGAATTATGTAGATATGATCCTTTTTTTCAAAGTGTAACCATCCTAATATGTGGCTACAGGTACTTTTGGAGAAAACTTTAGGGAAGATTCACATTATACATGTAATAAAACACTGTAGAATCTTTGTTCGAGGAGGGACAGTCTCATCCACAGTTAATAGGTTGTGGATAGATATGTGAATTAGCCTGAGTTTAGAGACTAAGTACCAAAGAAGGCAATGACACCCCACTCCAGTACTCTTGCCTGGAAAATCCAGGGATGGAGGAGCCTGGTAGGCTGCCGTCTATGGGGTCGTGAAGAGTCGGACACGGCTGAGCGACTTCACTTTCACTTTTCACCTTCATGCGTTGGAGAAGGAAATGCAACCCACTCCAGTATTCTTGCCTGGAGAATCCCAGGGACGGGGGAGCCTGGTGGGCTGCCATCTATGGGGTGGCACAGAGTTGGACACGACTGATGTGACTTAGCAGCAGCAGCAGCAGAGACTAAGTACAAGGCTGAAAATCCCTACTGCAGGACTTAAGCCATGTTTCTGCCCAACTGTCTTAGAATTTTTACTATCTATGTAAAGCAGCACATTCATAGATTATTTTGTATTTAGAGACACTGTGATCAATGCCATCTTTACAGATCCCTGATAGTTAAAAATTCTGATGAGCAGTCTATCCCTGTGGCTTTCCTGTTCCCTGCACCCGCATTGTCTCCACTGGTTATTTAAGAGCTACCACCTAGCTTGCATCAGTCTGGGATTCCATTAACTCCATCGTGATCAAGAAATCCAATTCCAAAATCCATCCTTCAGAAGACAGCCCATACAGTGTGTTTCAAGGATGGCTCTGCCTCTCACCAATGAATTCTTAGTGTCTTAAACCAGTAGTCCCCAAACTCTTTGGCATCAGGGGCCAATTTCATGGAAGACAATTTTTCCACAGACTGTGGCGGGAGGAGGGTGTAGTTTCAGGATGATTCAAGTACATTACAGTTATTTTGTACTTTATTTCTAATATTACTACAGCAGCTCTACCTTGGCTCATCATGCATTAGATATCAGAGATGGGGGACCCCTGCCTTAGAGGACCCATCTGACACATCTGTGAGAGTATAGTCAGGGGCAGTCTAAACAGATTACATGTGATAGATCCATTCTAACTCTCCCCTCTCCCTGAGCCTTCAGACCTCCTCCTCTGAAATATACTCAGAAAGCTGCAGTTTTTACACCTTATTAACTTAAACTCTTTTGAATCCAAATTTCAATTATCCAACCTAAGAGATGTTGGGTGTCTAGGCTATATGGCTTAATTAACACATTAAGTCCCAAATCCTAGAACGATGCTCCCATGTCTATGAATTTGGCCCATTAAAACTTACTATCCCCCTTGAACTAACACCCTTGTAATTCAGTCCCACACATGCTTTGCATGACTTTTCTGGTGAATAAGCTCTTTTATTGGAACAGGCCTTGTACTTCTCAGTCCTTGCTATGTTGGTTTTGGTTATGAACCTAGAGATGATGAAGTGTGCAGGCAGTGAGTGCAGAGATATTCAGCATCACCTTCCAATTATCAGTTTCTTCTGAAGGTTGCACATCAGATGGCAAGGGTGTGGATCATGGTTGGGGACAAGGAAGGTACAGGGTAGAGCTGCTTCTGTAGCCAATGAGATTCAGAGGAATCAAAGACATCTGAGGACTTACTTTTCAGTCTCAGCCATCCACCACTATCTCTTACCTGTGTTGCAGAGCACACAGAATGTGCAAATGATGGATGCTATAGATTCTGCAACCCACCACAGAGACCTCTGGCTTGGACCTCACCACAGCTATCTTACAGCTATCTTATCACATCTAGTTTACATCAGCCTGGGATTCCATTAATTCCATCATGATCAAGAAATCCAATTCCAAAATCCATCCTACAGAAGACAGCCCATACAGTGTGTTTCAAGGATGCCTCTGTTCCTCTCACCAATGAATTCTTAGTGTCTTGGACCAGTAGTCCCCAAATTTTTGGCACCGGGGGCCGATTTCATGGAAGACAATTTTTCCACAGACTGCAGGAGGGTGATTTCAGGATGATTCTAGGTGGCACACCACAGCTATCTTATCACTTGTGGGGCTTCTTTGGACATAACATCAAAGCCTCCTGATTGTCCATCACTTCTCTCAGCCTGACATTTACAGCTTGCAAATTCTCCTCTTCCTAAATCATACTTTCTAAGGCCATCAAAAGAGGCCATGTGAACTCACAATATTTACAGTCATTGTCATCACAGCAACAAAGAGTCACAGGCACTTAACTTCCCTCCATCTTTCACCTACCCACACTTCATCCATGCTTGTAGTTGTTGTCATTCAGTCGCTAAGTTGTGCCCAACTCTTTGCAACCCCATGGGCTGCAGTGCGCCGGGCTTCCCTGTCCTTCAGTATCTCCTGGAATTTGCTCAAATTAATGTCCATTGAGTCAGTGATGCCATCCAGCCATCTCATCCTCTGTTTCCCCCTTCTCTTCTTGCTTCAGTCTTTCCCAGCATCAGGGTCTTTTCCAATAAGTCATCTCTTCGCATAAGGTAGCCAAAATATTGAGGCTTCAGCTTCAGCATCAGTCCGTGCAATGAATATTCAGGGTTGATTTTCTTTCAGATTGACTGATTTAATATCCTTGCTGTCCAAGGGCCTCTCAAAGAGTCTTCTCCAGGACCACAGCTCAAAAGCATCAATTCTTCAGCACTCAGCCTTCTTTACAGTCCAACCCTCATATCTGTACATGACTACTGGAAAAACCATAGCTTTGACTATATGGACCTTTGTTGGCACAGTGATGTCTCTGCTTTTTAATATGCTGTCTAGGTTTGTCATAACTTTTGTTTCAAAAAGCAAGTCTTTTAATTATATGGCTTCACTCATTGTCTGCAGAGATTTTGGAATCCAAGAAGCAAAATCTGCCACTCTTTCCACTTTTTCCCCATCTATTTGCAATGAAGTGATGGGACCAGATGTCAAGATCTTAGTTTTTTGAATGTTGAGTTGTTTGGATTTCCTTCCCCATAGAGCCTTGAGTACAGTTTCCTGTGCTATAAACATTCAGAAAACTAAGATCATGGCATCTGGTCCCATCACTTCATGGCAAATAGATGGGGAAACAGTGGAAACAGTGGCTGACTTTATTTTACTGGGCTCCAAAATCACTGCAGATGGTGATTGCATCCATGAAATTAAAAGATGCTTACTCCTTGGAAGGAAAGTTATGACCAACCTGCTGCTGCTGCTGCTGCTGCTAAGTCACTTCAGTTGTGTCCGACTCTGTGCAACCCCATAGATGGCAGCCCATCAGGCTCCCCTGTCCCTGGGATTCTCCAGGCAAGAACACTGGAGTGGGTATGACCAACCTAGACAGCATATTAAAAATCAGAGACATTACTTTGCCAACAAAGGTCTGTCTAGTTGAGGCTATGGTTTTTCCAGTGGTCATGTATGGATGTGAGAGTTTGACTATAAAGAAAGCTGAGCGCAGAATTGATGCTTTTGAACTGTGGTGTTGGAGAAGACTCTTGAGAGTTCCTTGGACTGCAAGGAGATTCAACCAGTCCATCCTAAAGAAAATCAGTCCTGGGTGTTCATTGGAAGGACTGACGTTAAAGCTGAAACTACAATACTTTGGCACCTCATGCGAAGAGTGGACTCATTGGCAAAGACCCTGATGCTGGGAGGGATTGGGGGCAGGAGGAGAAGGGGACAACAGAGGATGAGATGGCTGGATGGCATCACCGACTCAATGGACATGAGTTTGAATAAACCTCAGGAGTGGGTGATAGACAGGGAGGCCTGGCGTGCTGTGGTTCATGGGGTCGCAAAGAGTCGGACACAACTGAGTGACTGAACTGAACTGATAGTAGGTTCTCCTTGCTGCTGCTGCTGCTAAGTCGCTTCAGTCGTGTCCGACTCTTTGCGACCCCATAGATGGAAGCCCACCAGGCTCCCCTGTCCCTGGGATTCTCCAGGCAAGAATACTGGAGTGGGTTGCCATTTCCTTCTCCAATGCATGAAGGTGAAAAGTAAAGTGAAGTCGCTCAGTCCTGTCCGACTCTGAGCGACCCCATGGACTGCAGCCTACTGGGCTCCTCCGTCCATGGGATTTTCCAGGCAAGAGTACTGGAGTGGGGTGCCATCGCCTTCTCTGAGGTTCTCCTTAGTCATCTAATTTATACATAGTATCAATAGTATTCTATGTGTCAATCCCATTTCCTTCCACCTCCTCTTTACCCCTTGGCATCCATGTATTTGTTCACTACATCTGTATCTTTATTTCTGCTTTGCAAATAAGATAATCTGTACCATTTTTCAAGATTCCACATGTATGCATTAATATACAATGTTTTTCTCTGTCTAATTTAATTTGATATGAACCTAAGCATGCAATCAAACCATGCAGTGCATTCCCCCAGAGTGGTTGCAGCCCCTCAGTCTGAAGAAGAGGGAGAAAGAAATGGTTTCTGAAACCTGAGGCAAGGATATCATGTAGAGAGGAGTTCCTCAACAGGCGCCTTGATCTTCAGCTGAAGAATGAAGTCCGCCTGCAGTGAACTGTAGGAAGAGAGTCAGAAGAAAAATTAAACCAATATACCATTCTTTTCCTCCTTCTGACCTCCTGCTGAGCATCCTCATTAGCCAAATGTTTACTGGAATCCAAAGGGAAGAGAAGCTGTTGATGTGTCCACACCAGCCAGACTCTCAGGACATAGATGAGGGCTGAGGAGAGTGGGTGTCAAAAGACAAAGTAGAAACATCTAACAGAGTGCAGAAGCACAGAGCATTCGCTTGTCCTCATGACATGATTAAGTTTAGGAATAGATATGTAGGAGGGAAAATTAGAATAAGGAAAATAAAACGTTAACATTTTTGTTAGATTACAGGTGTCTTTTTTACCTTCATAAACCCATTTCTTAAAAAACCTGAATTGCAATGACAGCTAAATTGTAGACTCTTTAAGAATAGATATTGTGGCTTTTTTTTTTCTATTGAAGTAGAGTTGATTCACAATGTTGTGTTAGTTTCAAGTGTACAGCACTGTGATTCATATATATATATATATATATACACACACACACACACACTGGAATATATCTAAGTACTATATATATACACATTGTATATGCGTATATGAGAGAGTCTTTTTTCCTTAGGTTATTACAAAATATTGAGTAGAATTCCCTGTGCTACATAGTAGGTCTTTGTTGGTTGTCTCTTATAAATTAATAGCATGTATATGTTCATCCTAACCTCCTAATTTGTTCCTCCCCAGCCTTTGATAACCTTGTTTTCTATGTGTGTGGGTCTATTTCTGTTTGGTGAATAAGTTCATTTGTATATTTTGTTTTTTTAGAATCCACATATAAGTGATATCATATGATATCTGTCTTTCTGTCTAGCTTACTTCACTTAAAATGATAATGTCTAGGTCCATTACTGCTACTGCTGCTGCTAAGTTGCTTCAGTCGTGTCCAACTCTGTGCAACCCCAGAGATGGCAGCCCACCAGGCTCCCCAGTCCCCGGGATTCTCCAGGCAAGAACACTGGAGTGGGTTGCCATTTCCTTCTCTAATGCATGAAAGTGAAAAGTGAAAGTGAAGTCGCTCAGTCATGTCCGACTCCTAGCGACTCCATGGACTGCAGCCCACCAGGCTCCTCTGTCCATGGGATTTTTCCAGGCAGGAGTACTGGAGTAGGGTGCCATTGCCTTCTCCCTAGGTCCATTAATGTTGCTGCAAATGGCATTATTTCATTCTTTTTTATGGATGAGTAATATTCCATTATATAAATATAATATATATTTATATATACACAGATATTCTTTACCCATTCATCTGTCAATGGGCACTTAGGTTTTATGGATGAGTAATATTCCATTGTGTGTGTGTGTGTGTATATATATATATATATATATACATATATATATATATGTATATGCATCTTCTTTATCCATTCATCTGTTAATGGACATCTAGGTTGCTTCCATGTGTTGGCTATTGTAAACAGTTATTATGAACACTGGGATCTATGTATCTTTAGAACTATAGTTTTCTCCAGATATATACCCAGGAGTGGTATTGCTGGATCATATGGTAACTCTATTTTTAACTTTTTAAGGAACTTCCATACTGTTCTCCACAGTGGCTGCACCAATTTACACTCCCACCAACAGTGTAGGAGGGTGGCTTTTAAATAAAACTGTTAATCTCTAGCATCCAGTATGATAAAATGAGAATAACAGGTACTTATTTAATCTGAGCAATCATAAAAATATAAAACATGCATTTAGAAACTGCAAAATATGTACTTTTCAAGAGCATGTGGGAAAAATATTTATTAAAATTGTCAACATGCTGGACCGTAAAGTGAGTCTCATGCTGCTTTATTAGTTGCCACTTCTTCCAGATATTTTCAGTTCCTTCATCTGCTAATGAGCCTTCTCTCATTCTGTTTAGAGTTACTTTTCCTCTAGTGGGACTTTGAAAAGAGAAGATAAGTATATCTTTAAAGTCAAATCCCTTGTATGTTAAAGAAAATACCTGAAATTATATTTATCTTGTTATCAGCTTCAACAATGAAACCATTACTTTCAACAATGAAACCAATAAAACCATGTCTTTTATAATGAAGACAACAGCATACTTGCCTCCTTCAAAATGCTTCTCTACCAACTTTCTTATCTTGCTTATAAAATTTGAAGCTTACTCCTGGATTATTATTATTAAATACTTCATTTATTTTTTAAATTTTATTGAAGTATAATTCTATGAGGTATAGGAAGATTTACATTGTTGTATTAATTTATGTAGTACAGCAAGTGATTCAGTTATATATATATATATATATACACATATATATATACACATATGTGTGTACATATATATATTGTTTTTCATAATTTTTTCCTTAATGGTTTATCACAAGAGACTGAATATAGTTCCCCGTGTCATACAGTAGGACCTTGTTGTTTATCCATCCTAATATATCTAATAGTTTGCATTTGCTAATCCCAAATTCCCAACCCTTCCACCTCCCACTTTCCCTCCCCCTTGACAAAGACAAGTCTGTTCTCTGTATCTGTGACTCTGTTTCTATTTCATAGATAGGTTTATTTGTGTCATATTTTAGAGTCCATATAGAAGTGGTATCATATGGTATTTGTCTTTTTCTTTCTGACTTCCTTTGATCATCCCTAGGTCCATCCATATTGCTACAAATGACATTATTTTATTCTTTTTTATTAATGAGTAGTATTTCATAGTGTAGATAAATCTACTTTGTTTATTTTTAAAATCTTTAATAATGTAATCTTTTGTGAATATTTTTGCACTTGAATTCTCTTTTGCAACCACATTAACAAAGGTCACTAATAATCATTCTGATCCTTAATTGCTTTTAATCTCACAGGACCTTCTCAGGAGGAGGCTATATCCCAGAGTTGCCAATCTGTCTGCAATTCAGGAGATGTGGGATACAGAGGTTTGATTCATGCATCGGGAAGATCCCATGGAGGAGGAAATGGAAAACCCACTTCTCTATTCTCTCCAGGAAAATCCCATGGACAGAGAAGCCTTGCGGGTTGCTGTCCATAGTCACAAAGAGTCAGACACAACTGAGCAAGCACGCACTGCTCTGTAGAACCACCACCTAGTTCATAAGGATAAGAAGAGAGAAAGGTGCAACTCCAGCAGAAATCCATATAGTATCCCACCCTTGATTACATTCCCTTCCGTATTTTATTTTTCTATACCAGAAAAATTAAAACTTTTAAAATTAAATTAAAAATAAAATTTCTAGTAACACTCAGGCTATATGACAAAGGACATGAGCTTTGGGTTCAGGCCCTTCTAGATCCAAATATGGCTCTAATATAACTAGCTGTTTGAGCCAATTTTAAAAATTTCCTCCAAGCTTCAAATTCTTCATCTGTAAAACTGTGACAACAGTGCCTGCCTCCGAGGATTACTATGAAGATAAATTAGATGATGCATAGAAAGTACTTCTCACAAGGTTTGGCATAAATTTTTAATAAGTCCTGGCTCTTGTTATTATTAGCTGTGGTTGGAGGATGTCTCTTTCATGAACAGATCTGTTACATTACTGCATAAGGTACAACCACCCCGTCCTCATTGGACTAAGATGCTGCCAAGAAGGTCTGCATGCTACAGCTATAATGGAGAAATGTGAGACCCAGAAGAGCAGGTGCCTTGTATTTCTGATTCACTGATATTTCCTAAGCTTCTAGAACTGTGTCTGGCATATGGTAACTACCAAGTAAATATCACGGAATAAACAAAAAGAAGGACTTCTATATTAGATATCTGCTTGAATCCTGGCTCAGTGATTTCCTAGCCATAAAACTTTGGGGAAGTCACATAACTTCTCTGCATCTTAGTTTTCTTAGCTATAAAGTTAGAAAATATAATCATTTATAAATAGCAGAGTTGGGCACATATAATTACATGTTAAAATTCTCCATAAACTCTACATCAAGATTCAGATGTCTGAGTGATGATTGTTGTGGTCGCACAGAAATATCAAAAGTCCTTCCAAAGCAGTGATTATCCTCCTATTTTTGGCCCACCTCTCTCTTTCCATGAGTCTTCTGGCTCAAAAACACTGCTTGAGAATTCTCAGAATCCCACCCTGACCTCCTATTTCCCATCCCATCTAAGCCAGGCCATAAGCTCTTGGCTTCAAGACTCTGTCCTCATCTTGGCCTCTAGGACTCTGGCTTGAGGGTGATTTGGTGTGCCTGGCATTTGAATTTATAATGTCCCAGAGAGGCTCTGTATGTGACTCTGGTTCTCAGTACCCTTGGCTGATTCAGTTAGGAATTCCCCACTCTGATTCCTTCCTGTGGCACCGGCACCCATTCCTAACCCCCTGGCCTTCCCCACCCCCCATTATGCCACACACTCATGGGGAAAGCAGACCTAAAGCGTGAGTCCCATTAGGGCATATCCCTAAATCCCTGACTGCATGCATGCGTGTTCAGTCACTCAGTCATGTCTGACTCTTTGTGACCCTATGGACTGTAGCCCACCAGACTCTTCTGTCCACGGAATTTTCCAGGCAAGAATACTGGACTGGGTTGCCATTTCCTCCTCCAGGGGATTTTCCCTACTCAGGGAATCAAACCCGTGTCTCCTTTGTCTCCTGCATTGGCAGGAGGATTCTTTACCACTGAGCCACCTGGGAAGCCCAAGATGAAGCATTTCCCATTTAGATCAAAAGGATTTAGGGTAAAAGAAGACCATGAGTACTCCTAGGAATTTTTTTTTTAATTGGGTTATTACCCTACACAGCAGACAACAAAACAGGACATAGACAAGTGCTTGGTAGAGTGTGCTGGAAGGAAAATGGTAAGTCTGTGTGCATGCTGTGATGGGCTGGATTAGTGACAGTCTCCCGAGGGAGAGTTCACAGTCATCTCAGAAAGTTCAGCAAAGACATCTGCTTGGATGAAGACATCTGCTCAGTGAAAATACTGCAGTGGGAGTGCAAAAGAAAAGAGAATGTTGGAGTGAATTAAAATTAAAAGCAACTGACAAAAATTAGTACAGAACTGAATATCTTATTAAAGGCTGCTGGGACCCTTAATTCCATAGACTCCATATAGATGTGGCATACACCATACTCAGCTGAAAAGCACAAACTAAGAGCAAAAAGATCAGTCTGTCCACAAACATGATTGTGTGCCCAGATCTGGGCCTCTGCAAACTTATCATAATAATTTCTATCATAGAATCAAAATAATTTGGAAAGCGCAAGAAATAACATGGTTTAGTCAGTAAGTCATGTCTGACTCTTGTGACCCCATGGACTGTAGCTTGCCAGGCTCCTCTGTTCAGGGGATGCTCCAGGCAAGAATACTGGAGTGGGTTGCCATTTCCTTCTCCAGGGGAATCTTTCCCACCCAGGAATCGAACCCTGAATTGCAGGCAGATTCTTTACCAGCTGAGCTACAAGGGAATCCCTAGAGATAACATATAAAGAAGATAACAAAGGACCTGATCTATAGCAAGCCTCTGGTCCACACCGTCAGAGTAATTAGGGAATTGAATCTTCAACAATCATTTCATGAACACTTAGAGCATACCGGGCACTGTTCTAGGCACTGGAGACACAGAGGTGAACAGACATCCACCCACCATTATGGACTTTACATTCAAGACAATACATAGGTGGTGCTAAATGCAGGATGAGAGGATAGAGGGCAGAGGGATAAGGCTAAGAGCATTTGAGCAGGAGCTTTTATGAAGTGAGCAAGCCAAGTAATCATCTGAAAGTAGAGAGAGTCACAGATAGACAGAACAGAGGGCACACAGACCACAGGGCAGCTCAAATGTGGCATGTATGACCCACAGTGTGAAGCAAGTGTGGCCAGAGCAGAACGTGCCAGAGGGAAAGCAGTAGATGCTGAGTTTGGGAGGGAAGCCAGGACCTGACTTGCAGAGTCTTAATAAGCTACAGCAAGAAACTCAGTGAGTTGGAGACAGGGCCTCAGGTGAGCAGGTGAGCATGGATATGAACTGGCAGTTTCTCTGTGGTCTCCATATTTGACTAAGATCCATCAGTTCAGTTCAGCTACTCAGTTGTGTCCAGCTCTTTGTGACCCCATGGACTGCAGCATGCCAAGCTTTCCTATCCATCACCACCTCCCAGAGCTTGCTCAAACTCATGTCCATCAAGTCAGTGATGCCATCCAGCCATCTCATTCTCTGTCATCCCCTTCTTCTCCTGCCTTCAATATTTCCCAGTCTTCTTGGAAGGTCTTTTCCAATGAGTCAGTTCTTCACATGAGATGGCCAAAGTATTGGAGCTGCAGCTTCAGTATCAATCCTTCCAATAAATATTCAAGACTGATCTCCTTTAGGATGGACTGGTTGGATCTCCTTGCAGTCCAAGGAACTCTTCAAGTGTCTTCTCCAACACCACAGTTCAAAAGCATGAATTATTTGGTGCTCAGCTTTCTTTATAGTCCAACTCTCATATCCATACATAACTACTGGAAAAATCATAGTGCCATAGTTTAAAACAACAAGTTCAAACTATGCTTGCCTGATAGAAGCAGCCAGATTTTGCATCATAGATCTTATTAAAAGATAGAAGACCTTCATTCCTCACCTCCATCATGTCACCAGTCCAAGGAAGAGAAGATTAAAATATTCATAAAACTATTGGCCTCATTAAGTCATGGTTGCATTTTTTCCTGCCCTCAGTAAGAGCGGAGACTACTCTCATTCAAAGGAAAGTGAGATGATTTCTAAAAGAACCCCACTGAAATGTTGGGGGTTTTTTCCTAGGAAGGGAATTGACATCTTACTCTGTAGTTGGGACACCAGCTGGGATGCAAGTATTGTACATTTATCCTAATATGCTCCAGGAAAACTCTGGGGAGACAAGAGACTCCTGGAGGGATGTACATAGAGAGCAGCCAGTTCTTACCAGGTTTCTGTAAGTGGAGAGCTGATTTGATTGTGTTGGAGAGACGGATGGGAAGGACAAAGAGTAACAGGGACTCCAAACATGTGTGTCCAGTGCTGCTGCTGCTACTGCTGCTGCTAAGTCGCTTCAGTCGTGTCCAACTCTGTGCAACCCCATAGATGGTGCCCACCAGGCTCCGCCATCCCTGGGATTCTCCAGGCAAGAACACTGGAGTGGGTTGCCACTTCCTTCTCCAATGCATGAAAGTGAAAAGTGACTGTGAAGTCACTCAGCCGTGTCCAACTCTTCGTGACCCCATGAACTACGGCCCACCAGGCTCCTCTGTCCATGTGAGAGAGTCATTTCCTAGGCAGGTTGATAGGAAATCTAGGGGTCCCCAAGGAGAGAGGGGTCTGGAATTCTCAAGGAGGAAGAAAGGACAAACTTTTCACAGTCTTTGTAGACCAGGACCTGGGGACTGGAGTCGATGAAAATGAGGGGGTAACAGGCAGGAAGGCCAGGGGTCTCCAAATGGAGGAAATAGCCTGCAAGTGTCAGACATTTTTATCTCTCTTAAGCGGCAGGAGGAAACAAACTAACAATATTTTTTTCCTTCTCTATACAAATTTAAAGGGAGGTTTCTCTTAAAATACTGTGTTGCCATAATGACCCCTGGTTTCGCCTGAAGTTAGCTATTCTTGAGCCTAGAGATAACCAATGCCTTTTTCTTATGGAAATGTTTGTCTTAAGCTATGCTAATGTACTATGCCTTTACCCCATACTCTGTCTCCAAGTCGGTTCGCCTCTTGGCCCAGAACCTACTTGACAAACCAGTATGTTATACTCAGATATTGTTCCCCTAATCTATGTAAATGAAACTATTTGTATGGTGGTCTGCCCTTCTTTAAGATTCAAGTTAATCATTTTATGGCCCAGGATAAACCATTTGGTGCCAAGATTATCCCAAAATGCATCTTATGGGTGAGGGGCCTGGTGCCATTCTGAATTTTAAGACATTCCTTTCTTTCATTAACAGACTGCTAGTGACTATATAACACCCAGCTGAAGACTAGCAGGGGGGTACTCTTTCTTCCCCCTTCTGATGCGTATGTCAGAAGCTTTCTCTATCTCCTTTATACTTTAATAAAACTTTATTACACAAAAGCTCTGAGCAATCAAGCCTCGTCTCTGGCCCCGGATTGAATTCTTCTCCTCTGGGGGCCAAGAATCCCTGTGTATTCGCGTGATTCAGCAACAACCTTTCACATGGGATTTTCCAGGCAAGAGTACTGGAGTGGGGTGCCATTGCCTTCTCCGGTGTGACCACTACTATGGGCCTTTTCATTAACTCGTTCCCTAAGGAAACTGTTGGCCAATTGCTGTAGACCCTTATAAGCTGTCTCCTCTGGTGATCAGAGGGCAGAAAACCTACACAGAAGGGGCAGGAGGGAAAACAATGCTCCCCGGCTAGGGTGTGTGCTTAGTTGTGTCTGACTCTTACAACCCTGCAGACTGTAACCCAATAGGCTCCTCTGTCCGTGGGATTCTCCAGGCAAGACTATTGGAGTGGATTGCCATTTACTTTTCCAGGGGATCTTCCCAACCCAGGGATCGAACCCCCTTCTCCTGCATTGACAGGCAGATTCTTTACCACTGAGCCATCTGGGAAGTATCCCCACTAGTCACCCTAGGTGTGGGTACAATTGGATAAAACTTGCTTGAAATTTTCCTATAGAATGAGTAGCTAAGATTATCTCATCACTCTTATATTTGTGAGGCTTATAAAAAATCCTTGAGGAGTCAACCTCCTAGACATGACAGGTGTGCAGTAAAGCTGTCAAAAACTACAGAACAATGAATAAAAATTAGAGGACTGACACTATCTGACTTTGAGATTTTCTGTAAACCTACAGTAATCAAGACAGTGTGGTATTTGTGAAACAATGGACATGTGTAGACCAATGGAACAGAATAGAGAACCCAGAAATGGACCCAAACAAAGATGCAAAGGCAATTCAATGGAGAAAGCATAGTCTTTTCTACAAATGATACTGGAACAACTGGATATCCATATGCCAAAAAATAATCTAGACACAGGCCTTACTTCTTTCAAAACAATCTGTAAAAATGGACCATAGACCTGAATGTAAAATGTAAAACTATAAAATTCTAGAAAATAACATAGAAAAAAATCTGTGTGGTAATGAATTTTTAGACGCAACATCAAAAATAAATTCATGAAAGAAAAATCAACAAGTTGAACTTCATAAAATTAAAAACTTGTTTTCAGAAGATACCAATAATAGATTGCAAAGTCAAACCATGGGGCTTCCCTCATGATTCAGTTGGTAAAGACTCTGCCTGCAAAGCAGGAGATCCCAGTTCGATTGCTGGGTTGGGAAGATCCCCTGGAGAAGGGAAAGGCTACTCACTCCAGTATTCTGGTCTGGAGAATTTCATGGACTGTATAGTCCATGGGGGTCACAAAGAGTCAAACACGACTGAGCAACTTTCACTTCTTCACTTCAAAGTCAAGCCATAGATTAGGAGAAAATATTTGCAAAATGCAAATCTAAAAAAGTACTTGTATCTAAAATATGCAAAGAACACTTTTTAAAGTATTCAATGATAAGAAAACAATCAGATTTTAAAATGGGCCAAAGATCTAAACAGGGCTTCCCCCAGTGGCTCAGTGGCAAAGAATACACCTGCAATGCAGAAGACCTGGAGAAGACCCAGGTTCAGTCCTTGGGTTGGGAAGATCCCTGGAATAGGAAATGGCAACCCACTCCAGTATTTTCTCCTGGAAAATCCCATGGACAAAGGAGTCTGGCGGGCTTCAGTCCCTGGGGTCACAAAGAGTCAGATACGACTAAGCAACTAAACAACAGCAACAGCAACAAAAGATCTAAACGGATACCTTATCAAAGAAATATACAAAAGGCAACTGAGCATTTGAAAAGATCCCTGACATCATATGTCATTACGGAATTGTGAATTAAAACATCATATTGTGTCATTCTGTCAATCTGTCCCACTCTCTACTTCCCCCACTGTGTCCTTGTAGAGAACGACAAGACTGTTCTCTATGTCTATGTCTCCACTGCTTCCCTGAAAATAGGTTCATCAGTACCATCTTTCTAGATTCCACACTTCTCAATACTATACAGTTATAATCTTTGATGATTATTAGCTACTCAAGAACAGTTGTGCTTTATGATATTGTTCAACTGTCACCAACAATAGAATGATACATGTGTTCTTTCTGTAAACTTTATAAGCAATTAAAAAAAGAGGAAAAAGCATCATACCACTACATAATTATGAATGTGAAAGTGAAAGTAATAGTCACTCAGTTGTGTCCAGCTCTTTGTTACCCCATGGACTATAGTCTACCAGACTCCTCTGTCCATGCGATTTTCCAGGCAAGAATACTGGAATGAGTTGTCATTTCCTCCTCCAGGAGATCTTCCAGACCTAGAGTTTGAACCCAAGTGTCCTGCATCTCCTGCCTTGGCAGGTGGGTTCTTTACCACTGAACCACCTGGCGAGCTCTCCAAGCCTGTGAGGGAGATGTTATTAGCATACCACTTGAGAGATAGTAAAACTGAGGCTCTGCAAGGTCATATGACATCTCCCATAACCACACTCACAGCAAACAACTAAGACACAACTGAAATCCCAGTCCATGTTCTAACAGTCTTTATACTTTTAAACCCTACGTTTTCAAATATCAATATTTCAAATATTCTTTCAAGCATAACCTGATCAGCTTCAATGGGTGTGTATACCTATCTAACCTTTCCACACACTCAGAGGTCTCAGCCTTTATCAAGCTTTTCTTAAGGAAGAAATATCTGAGACTGCTTTGTTATTCTGATCTTTGCATGCTCCTTTAATTTCTATATTGCAGTAAAAACCGGAAAATGTGATCAGATAGTTTTCAAGTCTCATTAGTCAAATTAATATTGGTATTGCAAGCAATCTGAAATTTTGGCAACTGCAATAGAAAAGGCTTAGAGGAATTAGGGGAGAAATTGGAGGAGAAATTAAATAGATTGTTTCATTTGGAAAAAGAAAAACAACTTTCAATTTACAACGTATTTTTTTTTAGAAGATTCCCTGGAATGAAATCAGAGCTGAGATGGGAAGTCCAGAATTTGAGACTTGGTGGCTCCGGGTCTGTTAACAAATCACTTCTCAACTTTAGACCTCAGTTTCCTCATCTGTTAAGGGAGATGAAGAGTAGTTGCCCTGGATGTTTCACAGGGCTTTGAGGAGACACAGGTGAGATGATAAATGGGGAAGCTTCATGAAGTGTAAAAAGCAGTAGACAAATACAGGAATTAATTTGAATAATGATTACACTTCATATAGAGACAAGCCACTGTTATTCACAGACTGCATATCCACGCTGGGTATTGCAGTCAGACACATGGAGATGCAGAAAGACAGACCTGAATGATTGCCAGGATGAAGACCCTCCCTTGACAGATGAGGAAAATGAGACAAGAAAAGGTAGCGGATTCACCGAGGGTCAGTGATAATAGAACTGATAATGAACACCTGTATTTCTCCTTCCAGTCTATCAGTTTCTTTCTCTTTCTTTTAGCTAAGAGGTCTCTTGGCCATAGAGGAGACGGAGTGGTCCTATCACCTGCCAGTATCAGTTTGGATCTTAGTGATTTTTTCCCAGGAAGAAAAATACAGTAGCCTGAAGCTTACAGAGGATTGTAGCTCCACCTCTCCGAGACCAGGAGTGAAACAACAAAAGCATCAGTATCAATAGCAGCTCACCTTCACTAACTGTTCAATTTGTGCCTGGATCTGTGCCGAGCATTTTACTTGCATGTGTGTCTCATTTTATCTCCACAACAGTCCTCTGAGTTGGGTGTCATTACTGACTCCATTTTATAGATAATAAAACTGAGGCTTGGAGGTGTTCAAGAAGTTGCACTGAAGCACAGGCTGTAAGAAATGAAAGCAGAGATTCACCCCAGCCAATGCCACTGTTACTTTCCAGATTTTAACCACTCTGTACATTATCTTCCACCAAATCCTGAAGTCCTTGAGGCTGCAGTTTTAGGCTTCTCACAGTCTAGACTGTCTATCTTTCTCTCTAGCTTTCAATCTGGAGAAACTGTGGGTCTGACCTCTCAGCTCCTCAGATAGTAGGATAAATCTGAAGGACGAAATGCACAGCCTCTCTGAAGTCTTGGCACTTTGCTCCAGGGTGTGCTTTCTTCCTCTCTGCCGGTTCGGATCTCCCTTTCCTGTTAAGTGCCCCCACAATTCCACACCCTGCTGGTCTTCCTGGTCACTAAGACTACACTGGCTTCCCTTTCTCCTTTGAGTCCCTGTGACATACACTCCACACCACCCGTGTGGCTAGCAGAGGGCTCAGCCTTCTGAGAGTTTTTTCATTGGCTGCATAGATCTTTGGGAATGTTCACATTGTATCCTCAAGCACATTGGAAACTCCTCCAGGGAAATGTCAATGGCTGTTTCTCTTGGGTCCTCCACAGTGTCTAGTACAAGGCAAACAGTCATCAGTAGTCAAAGTTTTAAATGAAATAAGAACATAAGGAGGAAGCTACAGAGAGGCAGTTTTTAGTTAAATAGAAGGATAACTTTCTCCATCAGACAAACTTTTTTAATAATGGGAAAGACAACCTTGCTATGTCAGTATTTAGCTATCATTGGAAGTGTTTACACAAAGGATTATTACTCAAGGATATTTTAAATGGGATTCCTGCCTTGAAGGAGGAAACTCCAATATTCCTTCTGTGAGTGAGTGAGTGAGTGCGAGTTTGTGAGTGAGTGAGTAATCGGGTGAGTGAATGAGTTTGTGATTAAGTAGGTGAGTGAGTTTGTGAGTGAGTGACTTTTTGAGTGAGTGAGTGATTTTGTGAGTGAGTGAGTAAGTGGATGAGTGAGTAAGTGGGTGAGTGAATTTGTGAGTAAGTGAGTGACTTTGTGAGTGAGTTTGTGAGTGAATGACTTTGTGAGTGACTGCGAGTGAATGAATTTGTGAGTTAGTGAGTGAGTGAGTGGAGGAGTGACTGAATTTGTAGTTAGTGAGTGAGCTTGTGAGTGAGTGAGTGAATGAGTTTGTGAGTTTGTGAGTGGGTGAGTGAGTGATTTTGTGAGTGAGTGAGTGGGAGGGTGAGTGACTTTGTGAGTGAGTTTGTGAGTGGGTGAGTGAGTGAGTGAGTGGGTGGGTGAGTGAGTGAGTGAGTTTGTGAGTGAGTGAGTGGGTGAGTTTGTGAGTGAGTGAGTGACTTTGTGAGTGATTTTGTGAGTGAGTGGGTGGGTAGGTGAGTGTGTGAGTGAGTTTGTGAGTGTGTGAGTGAGTTTGTGAATGAGTGAGTGGGTGAGTGAGTCTGTGAGTAGGTGAGTGAGTGAGTTTGTGAGTGGGTGAGTGAGTGAGTGAGTGGGTGGGTGAGTGAGTGGGTGGGTGAGTGAGTTTGTGAGTGAGTGAGTGGGTGAGTTTGTGAGTGAATGAGTGACTTTGTGAGTGATTTTGTGAGTGAGTGGGTGGGTAGGTAAGTGCGTGAGTGAGTTTGTGAGTGGGCAAGTGAGTTTGTGAGTGAGTGGGTGAGTGAGTTTGTGAGTAGGTGAGTGAGTGAGTTTGTGAGTGGGTGAGTGAGTGAGTGAGTGGGTGGGTGAGTGAGTTTGTGAGTAGGTGAGTGAGTGGGTGAGTTTGTGAGTGAGTGAGTTTGTAAGTGGGTGAGTAAGTGACTTTGTGAGTGAGTGAGTGGGTGGGTGGGTGAGTGAGTTTGTGAATGAGTGAGTGAGTTTTTGAGTGAGTAGGTGGGTGAGTTTGTGAGTGGATGAGTGAGTGACTTTGTGAGTTTGTGAGTGAGTGAGTTCATGAGTGAGCAAGTGAGTGAACGCATTTGCAGCTGTCAGTCATTCACAGCCGGGCTCTCCTCCACAGTAACTGAGACATGACATTCCGCGTAACTCAGTCTTTTATCTGGAAAACACTGACATGAAGTAACTGGAAAGCACATCTTACTTCCTCTATTTTCCAGATGAGGAAGCAGGCTTATTGAAGTAAAAATAATTTGCCTGAAGTCAGCAGTTGGTTGCACACCAGCTCCAGCCTTTGCAGTTCCGGGCCAGTTCAGTCTTTGCCTCAAAAGCCCCAGACTGCTTACAGTATCATCACACCTGCTCTCCTCATTCGAAGCTTAGAGGGGGAGTTGGAAGAAATCCGAGGGAAACTTTGGCTTCTCTATGTTCTGCATCTTCAGCCACAGAGCCATTTGGGCTTTCTCTCGTGAGTATTTCTCAGTTTGGTTCCCTTCCCTCCATCAGCATGGCACTGCCTTCATGTTCTCTGATGCGGAGGAAGGCTCTGGAATTAGACAGGCTGGATTCCCTTCTCAGTGCTGGCTCCTTGGCCATGTTTCTTAACATTTCTCAGTCTCAAGAAGAGAGCCATAACTAGAGCCCACCTCGTAGATTTGTGCTGAGGATGAAGTGAACTTATGTGGAAACAGGTGGATAGATGGAGCTTAAAACTGTGCCTCAATATATGTTAAATGGTGTTCATTTATTAGTTGGGAATGGGGAGAAAATGCCCTTTTCTAACTGTGTGACCTTGGGCCAGTTGCTTAGCCACTCAGTGACTTGGTTTCCACATCTATAAAATGGAGATAATGACAGTGACCCCCACCTCTTGAGAATGATTGCAAGAAATAAACATATTAATGCACACAGCGAGGACTTAGAAATCGCCTGGCAAATTGCAGGTGCTCTAATGGTGTTGCTATATTGTTTTTCCTGATGAGTGATGATTACACCCACACAGCCTTTTGCATATGCTTCATGGTCTGTGTTCTGTCTTTAGGTTCACGTCATCCCATAAAAATCATGACATCTTTCCTTTTTTCACAATTTTCTGCTTTTATTCCTTCCATAATCGCACTCCTCTTTTTTGTCAGAAACTTCCACAGTATCTGCTTTTCCCCTTACCTGACATGATGGTGGTAATCATGTCCATAAAACACCACAAGACTAAGCATGAATACTGCAAACATAGATACTAACGGACAATTTAACGGTAGAATCTGACCAACACTTCCCAGAGGAGGCAATCATGGATGCTGGCCTTGCTTCTGAAACAAAGATTTCGAGGCATTTGAAAAAGTCCGAAGCTGGTTCATGCTTAGCTCTCATGGTTCATGATGTAACATCTTTGGGATTGTTTACTGAGAGGTCTCACCCATTCCATCTCTTTATCACTAGTGTCTAGCTGCTTCAGAAAAGATGCTCATCAAAAGGTGATCCATTTACACAGCTAGATGGAAGCTTCTCCATTTTACAGATATAATAAAAAGATTGGAAAAAAAAAAAAACTATGACACAGAAATAGAAGTAGCACTCCAGGTGACACTTCAAGAGTTGTTCAGTCTCTTTTTATTCTGCAAAGCCTTGTTCAAATGCTGACTCTTCCATGAAGACTTCGATTTACCCCAAACTGAGATAGAAATTTGTTTTCCCCTGAACTCCCTTAACTCCCTTAATTGAATAAATGGAGATATCAAATAACTCTATATGCCCATCATATCATTACCATGGGATTTTAGAGCATGAATCTTTGAGGGTAGAGTTCTTGTCTGGCACTTAGAAATTACCAGGAAAAAATCTTCTTATATGAATAAATAGATGAGAAATGGCATAATGAGAACCAAAATCTAGGATCCTGTCTCCTTCTAGGTGACCACACTGTTTTCAGCCAAAATGAATCCTCCTGAACTCCTGCCTCCTTAGACTACTGAGTTGGGTGAATTGCTTCCTAAGGATGTGCATTTGAGAAAGCTATCTATGCTAATATGCTCTTTAGCCAATGGATTACTCCAGACAAGTGTTAATGGTTCTGTGACAACTGAGAATGGAGGAAATTATGAGGGGTGGAGTGGGAAAAGGAGTGCTGACCCCATTATTCACAGGGCCCTCCCCATGGCTCAGCTTTAAAAGGGAACAGAATTAAGACTTCTTTTAAATAATTTTGGAGAATGGAGAATCATAGCCATAATGGGATAAATTAACAGGTTCCTACAAAAGAAAATACCCACTATAATGATCTTTGGCAAGCTCTCAGCTCCCATGATCCTAAACGCAAATGCACTCAAAATAAGGAAGTGGGTCTCCCCCTTCACTACTTTTTAACATGATCTTAAAACAACCACTCTACCTATGTACTTGTGCCCTGCCTTCAACAACCCTCCCTCCCCCATATTTCTCTTTTCCTTCACAGCTTCTCAAAGGCAAGATAAAGCACAAGTCCTTTACAATACCCCCTGATTTCAAGCCTCAAATGACGCATGGTCCATCCTGTAACCCTCCAGCCCCGAGGTGGTATCACATGACCCTCACCCACAGACACAGTTGCCTTTGTCTAGCTGCTGGCCATAGTTTATCTACTTCCTAGGAAGGAGGAGAGTTGTGGTTTCACAAATCTCTAGTTTAATCACAACCTAAGAATGCCTTTGGGCTTCCCTGGTGGCCCAGTGGTAAAGAATCCACCTGCCAATCCAGGAGACCTGGGTTTTGATTCCTGGGTCAGGAAGATCCCATGGAGTAGGAAATGGCAACCCACTCCAGTATTCTTCCCTGGAGAATTCCATGGACAGAGGAGTCTGGTGGGCGACAGTCTATGGGGTCACAAAGAGTTGGACCCAACTGAGCAACTAAACAACAACAACAGTAAGGATGCCTTTCCTGCTTTTCTTGCTCGTATTAGTAGTTCAGTCATGTCTGACTCTTTGTGATCTTATGGACTATAGCCCACCAGGCTCCTGTAACCGTGGAATTCTCCAGGCAAGAATACCAGAATGGGTTTCCATTTCCTTCTACAGAGGATCTTTCCGACGCAGGGATTGAACCCAGGTCTTTTGCATTGCAGGTAGGTTCTTTCCCTTCTGAACCACCAGGGAAGCTTATGTCCCAATTCTAGAAACCAGACTTCTGCCAGCTTCTATACCCCACCTTGTGCCTATTACTGGGCACCTGAGCCTTGCCTGGGTGATCTGCCATGTCCCAGCTCCTCTAAGATATTCTGCTTTGAAGCCTACCATTGAACTTAAGGCACCATCCCCATCTCCACCCTTGTTGAAACCTGTTAGTAGGCTGCCTATTTCTCCTGGACATTAAAATACTCCATGGGAAGCTCAAGGTCCTACAAGAGCTGGCCCCTGCTCACCACCACACCTCACACCACACCCTTCAGTGCCCAGCTGCTCTGACTTTTCAGTTCTTGGAGAGCACCTCCACCACAGGGGTTTTATGCATCTAGGTCTCTCTGATGGAGCCTTGTCTTGGAAACACCAAGCTGGGGGTTGGGAAGATATTTTAAGGTCTTAGAAAGTAAGGCCAATTGCTTACAAAAAGTCACAAAGTTTATTTACTTTCTTCCTGTGCCAACATGCATTTGGGAGTATGGGAGGCAGAATGACAAGTTTAGAAAATGGAGAAAGAGTAATGAAACTACTAGACACCTGACTTAAGAGAACACCCAAGGGGAGAGCAGGTCCCTGAAGTATTATTGTCCTGCCGCCAAGCAGCTGTTGACCCCTACCTCTGTTTTGAGGTGAGATGATGTATAAGGGCATCTTCTTTTTGGTTTTTGATATCATGGGGACTAAGGCAAGCTGATGCTGGGAAAGCCTGAAGACAAAGGGAGAAGAAGGCGGCAGAGGATGAGATGATTAGATAGCATCACCAACTCAATGGACGTGAATTTGAGCAAACTCTGGGAGATAGTGGAAGACAGGAAAGCCTAGCATGCTGCAGTCCATGGGTGTCACAGAGTCAGATGCAGCTTAGCAACTGAAAAAGGGAAGCTGATTCCAGCCACAGCAGGTGGGAGGGCCAGCTCCCCTTCCCACTCCCTCTTGCAATTAGCTTAGTCAAGCTTTTGGAGATTTATGAAACCTTCTCTCTGTCTATCACACTTAAAAGGTGCTAGGGAGAGAAGAGAAAGCTTTTAGCTGCAATGCAATCCAATGGGCATTTTTTTTTTACCCGTTCTATCTGATCTAATGGAATTTAGAAGGAAGTTATTGCTTGGCAAAGCAGAGGATGAAAAGTGCGGAATGTCCCTCTAGAAGGATCCATTGAGTCCCTAGTCTCCCTTGCATCCAGAAGCCCAGAGAGGGATAGTTGCTTGCCCAATATCACACAGCATGTTGGTGACAGAGTCAGATCCAAAGTCAGATCAGACATTCCTGACTGGAGAGCCATTGCTGGCGGTGGGTGAAGTTCCTAAAACTGGTGGGCGACACTTTGCATCTGTGGGTCCATGCGCATTTGCAGGGCAGGAGCAGCCATACTTTTCATTAGATTCTTAAAGAGGTCCATAATCCAAACCAGGTTAAAAATCACCAGCATCCCAATGAACAATTCTTAATGTTAGAGAGTTTGTAAAATGTAATGGAAGCAACAAAACTAACCCATAAGAAACAATCAGAGAAAAACAGCAGACAGGCAGTGGTTTGGTGTTAAAATGTATTGTGTGGACTATTAATACCCTGAAACAGAAGGAAAGAGGTCAGTAAGAATTATAATGACTAACAGTGATATAGAGCTTCTCCCTGCCAGGCATCACTTTGTCTTTACATTTATTGGCTAAATTAATCTTCACGGCAACCCTCTTAGGTATATACTATTATCCTTCCCCATTTTACAGATGAAGACACTGAGGAAATGGAAGTTAAGTCACTTGCCTAAGATCAATGACTAGTAAGGAGCAGAACCAAGATTGGAATCATCCTGTTAAATTGTCACATGTAGGATTCCACACAGGACACAGGGCATAGACGAAGATAGATCACATAGCCTTGCCTCTGAGAGTCTGTGGTTTTTTGGAGGAGGCAGGGGCAAAACACTGATGATGCTTACAAAAGTTCTAGCTCTAAGCAACTTCTTCAGATGTAGTGGATGGGCAGAGTAGACAGGAAACCTGGACACAACCAGAAACCCAGCAGGCAGGTGGCAGAGAGATGAGTTTAAACTAGTTATGCAGGACAACCTGGCCATGTTCTGTGTGTTCTATTTGGGCAGCTAAATAAGCCTTGTTTTCAGAAGGAGAGCATCTCTAGCCAGCTGACGAGACAGGCCAAGTAGCAAGCCCAGCCAATGGCCCAACACCTAGGAGCTGGTGGTTTTGTTCTCATTTAAGAACACCTGTCTCTGCAGGCAGCAAAATTGGGGTAGCATGAAGACTGGCAGTTGGGATACCCGAATCCCAACCAAATGGTCTGAGATCTGGCCAGAGATGGATAGTGAGTAAGTGAAAGGAATTTTCCTGGCTTAGACTGAGACAAGAAATTGGTACCAGGTAGAACCTGCCCCTACTGGCTGTGGGACCTTTTATGATAGAATGTGTACCCGCCTTAGTTTTCTCATCTGTAGACTGGGTGCTCCTATCACCTCTCATAGGATAGTTGTGAGGCTGAAATGAGTGGCACAAAGAAAGCCCTCAAAATACTTATTTCTTCACTGAACAGCCATTTGTTTAAATATCAATTATGCACCAGATTCTGGACCAGATGCTGCTGGTACACAAGTTTATAAACCAGTGTGGCTTCTGCTCTTAGAGAATTCAAAATTGATCATCCTTCCCATTGAGAATGGTTATCAATGGTAAGTGTACTGTTATCACCATCTTTGTTAGGAATAAATAAGGAGGACTTACTCTCTCTCCTCTCCCCTTTTTCTCTCCATTCAACCTCCAAGAGTGTCCACATAACAGGATACATCACCTTCTTTGTGTCTTCATCTGGCACTAGGGCAGGCCTTTTATTCTTATTCATTCCTATATTCCTACAGCTGCAACCTATTTGCTCCTACATCCTACAGTCTGACCCAGAGTAAGCCCCACGTGTGTGGATTGGCTTGGATTGGATGAAGCCTGGACAGGGGCCCAGCCCCTTGATCACGGCCAATCTGGTCAGGATTGAGGAACAGACTAGTGGGGTGCATACATGGCTGGGGGAGGGGCTGCTGCCTTCCTAAACTTTAGGGTTCATCTCCCCTCTGCTAGATTTAGACCTGGATGGGATGTGTGGAGCCTCTGGGGCAGCAAAAGACTCCAGCCATCATCTGGAGCAGATCTGAAAGTGGGATTGCACCCCAACTTCTGCGGACAAGAGGAAGGGCAGCAGCTACAACCCTTGCTGCTGGGATTTGCTGAACCTCAGGGCTTGGCTGCAGGCTACCTCGGAATGTTTTGATGGTCCCAGCTGTGGTGTGGATGGATCCATACTTTATACTGTGTGGACAATTTGGGCCCTTTTTAAGAAACAAAATGCAAATTAGGTTAAAATGGAATTAAGCATTTTAAAATGGTACAAATGAACTTATTTACAAAACAGAAATACAGTCACAGATGTGGAAAACAAACATATGGCTACCAGAGGGGCAAAAGGAGAGAGTGATAAATTTTGAGACTGGGATCGACATTAACAGACTACTGTATATGAATTGCAAGGAGATCCAACCAGTCCCAGGAGATCAGCCCTGGGATTTCTTTGGAAGGAATGATGCTAAAGCTGAAACTCCAGTACTTTGGCCACCTCATGGGAAGAGTTGACCCATTGGAAAAGCCTCTGATGCTGGGAGGGATTGGGGGCAGGAGGAGAAGGGGACGACAGAGGATGAGATGGCTGGATGGCATCACTGACTCAATGCACGTGAGTCTGAGTGTACTCCGGGAGCTGGTGATGGACAGGGAGGCCTGGCATGCTGCGATTCATGGGGTCGCAAAGAGTCGGACACAACTGAGCGACTGAACTGAACTGAACTGAACTGATATATGAATTAGAGGACTCACAAGGACCTACTATATAACACAGGGAAATCTACTCAGTACTCTGTGATGACCTATATGGGAAAGAACCTAAAAAAGAGTGTATATATGTGTAACTAATTCACTTTGCTGAACACTTGAAACAAATACAACATTGTAAATCAACTATACTCCAATAAAAAAAATTTTTTAAAGACACTCACAAAAGACACCACAACATTAGAGAAATCACAGAATATTTCTATGAACTGACCACTGCTACAATCCTTCTTTTGTTCTAAACTTTGGGCAGCATACTCTGCTCTCCAGGTGACAACAGTTTTGTAGCATTATTCTGCACAAAGAACAGGGAGATGATCGGGCTTCACTCCAGATCAAAAAACATCTCATTAATAGTTGATAAAAAGGCTTCTAACTTCACAGCACAATGTTGTTAATGTCATGTAAATTATTATGATTATAATCCAAAATGCAATGAATCTTCTGTCATGTGCTTCACATATGAGCTGCTAAGGTTGCACTCACTGTGGTACTGCTATAGGTTTTCCCCCTAAAAATATAGAAATTGGTCTTTTAAAATATTCATTTATTTATTTGCTGCTTCAGGTCTTAGTTGCAGTGCACGGGCTCTCCAATTGTGGCGTGCAGGCTTACTTGTCCTGCAGCACATGGGTTTCCCAACCAGGGGCCGAACAGGTAACCCCTGCAATGGAAGGCAGATTTTTAGCCACTTGACCACCAGGGATGTCCTAAAACATGGGAGTTTTGGTAAACCACATTTCTCCACAACTCCCTTCCAAGAATAGAAGAAGCTGACACCCTGAAATGCAGAAGAAAGTCTTCACCAAAACTCAGAACACCTCCCTCCCCAGAGTTACGTAGTGTTTGTAATTGTATGTGCTGAGTTATCAGGTCTGTTTCCGACAAAGGGGCTTTCATGCTGAAAAGGCATTAATAGGAAAGGAATCAATCCTTCACTCAAAAATTTACATCCTCTGATGAGGGAAAGAATCTTCCACACACGAATTTCTGATTTTGTACATTTCAAACCTGTTTTTTGCTTCCATCACCCATGCTTCTCCAGAACCCAGTGCTGCAGAACACTTTCATTCACAATATATCCCAGTCCAGGTCTCCCAGTCACACTGCAAACAGAATTGACACAGCAGGAAGCCATTCCTACACCAGAATGACCAGCAGTGCTGTGATTACATGCAGTGATGGCTGCAACCACATCAAAATACCTCACTGGTACTGACCAAACATGTCCCCTCATCCTAGCTCCCCCTTTGCCAATGCCCGAGATGCTTGTGGTCCCTCCAAACCAACAACCACCCAGCATGAGGGGATATCTGTCTTAACCATTTATGGTTAATACTTCTTACTTTCACAAATTTTACAGCAGTACATTGCTATGAACTCAGTGTTTGAGTCCTTCCAAATCCCTAAATTGAAACCTATTCCCCAATGTGATGGCATCGGAAGGTGGCCTTTGGAAAGTAACTAGGTCATAAGGGTGGAGTGCTCATGAATTGGATTAGTGCCCTTCTATGAAGAGGTCAGAAAGCTACTGGCTTTCTTTCCACTACCTGAGGACACAAGAAGTTAACAGTCTGCAATGCAGAAGACAGTCTTCACCAGAACTCAATCGTGCTGGAATCCTGACCTTGGGCTTCCAGCCTTCAGAATGATGAGAAATGAATTTTCTTGTTTATAAGCCACTTGGTCTATAGTACTTGATATGGCAGCCTGAACAGATTCAGACAGTGATACTCAGGTGAGCATATTGCTAGGGTTTCCTCCAAGCCTCAAAAGGATCTTGGCAAGTAGGGGTCCTGAATCTTCCATTTCATTTACTCCCTTTGAGGTAAACCCACCTCTGTTTGTAAACCCTGGGGAAGAAGGAGGCTTAGGCCGGCACCAGTTAGGTGTGACTCCTTAGTGTGCAAGCACCAGGTAAAGGCTCCTCAAGACAGTCTGTCTTTTGTCTGTTGTATCCCTATTTGTGACAATCAGAACCCATGTGTCTGGAAGAAGAAGGTAACTCTGTGCCTCCTGAAAATAAGACAGGAAAACAAGTGAAGAATTCCTCCTGTTCACAGAGGCAGCTTCCACAATTGCAGTAGCTATTTCCATTTCTCTAAGAAATGATGAGCTAATGATGAGGCCAGTGGTTGTACCCACTGACCCTCCCCCAACTGCTAAGTCTGAAGCTTATAACCAAGTGGCCAATTGACCACCAGTCACCGTGATTAAAAAATCATATTAGTTGCAACAGGGATGAGGTAGAAGCTTGTAAGTTGGAAGAACAAATGCAGTTAATGTTGAAAAATCTGTACAGACATCCACTGTCACAATCTTCTGGGAATCAGCGCCTCTGCACTTTACAAGTCTATCATTCTTCAAGCTGCCTTCTGAGTCTTCAGTGCAGAATCTGAGTTCAGATGGAAACAGAAGCAGAAATCTGATGGAATACCTTGAGTCCAATGGGCCAGCCCAGTACCATCCCTAAGTTCCATGTTTTTGGCAAAAATATGAGTTTTCTGTTGAGAACAGGAATCTGCGAACACAGATATGAACCCCCACCTCTCCAGCCTGCTCCAGACACAAGAGGTCAAGAGCAGGACTGAGCAAGCCTGACCTAGTACCCTCTGGGATACTCGGTGCTGAAACAGAGGATGCTTCCTGATCATCCTTTGTATATTTCTCATCTTCACGGCATTCTATTAAATCCCAAAGAATCCCACAGAGCTCTGATTCCTCCCCATGATAGCAACTTAGAAGCATCTGTTGGAATATTGAAATAACTAACTATTTGGAAAAACAATTTTTCTCGCTGCCCCTTTGTTGCAGCTGCTCTATGTAGGGTTCAGCTCATGAATTGAGTGCTAAAGCCCTGGGAACAAGGCACCTGCCAGAAATTTCAGAGTTCATTCAATGCCATGCCCCCTTTTTTTACAGAGATAATAAGGCCCAGAGAGGGGGAAAAATGACTTGGCCAAGATCATAGAGTAAGCTGGTTGCAGAAGCATTATAAATACTTAGATCACCAAATTCTTGATTCAGAATTCTACAAAAACTGCATTTTTCCCATCTGCTCTGCCAGAAACTTAGCCAGTATTCCTTGCAAATACCTGGCCTACCACACAACCTCCTGAACAAGGTCTGTGGTCTTCTGAGCCCCAGAGAGCCCTTCAGCCTTTTGCCATAAGCTCCAGTGCCTCATCCACTCCAAAGACACCTGGTTACATATTTGCTCCCTGAGACTTGGCCCCCAACTCTGACAGAATTAGGAAATACACGTTTACCTGTTCAACGCTCAGACTGCATATGTGTATCATTGAGTTCTCAGCCAGAGCACCAGGCCAATGAATATTAGCCAGAAATAGCTGGGACCTAGGGAGAGTGGTTGCAGGCTGGAGCCCAGGGCAGCTATGCACTGAGGTGGGGGCCGGCATCCGGCCTTGACGCCACTTGGGCTTAAGTCTCCTTTGAAAACTTCTCTAGCCCAGCCCTCCTCTGACCTGGGCATCCAGCCCGGAGACAAACTGCATTGTAGTTGCTTTTTTCTCCTTCACTCTCAGTGGCCCAGTGGAGGCCATTAGACCCTCGTGCTGGGGCCATTTCACGCCAGATCTTCCTCATCATTGGAACTTCCTCATCAGACTTCATTGGAACATCACCTTCTGAGTGAGGTCTTCCAGAAGCATCCCGTCATAGTGACACTACTCCACCCTTCTCTTCACTCTCTACTCCATGGCCCTGGTTTGCCTTCTTCATGGCACATCTCATTTCTTAACATTTCTCTATTCAATTAGTGAAGAGGTCACTTGACCTGATTTGAAGAACGTTATCTCTGAGTTCCAGCCATCTAGGCTCAAATCATGGTTCTACCACTTGTTAACTGTAAGATCTCAAGGAAGTTATCTAACTTTCAGCTCTGTACCTCAGTTTCCCATCTCCAGAAGCAGCTGCTAATGAGCTTCAAAGATAAACTTTGAGTCACGCAAAGGCATGAGGCCACACGGAGCCAACCTGCTTGCTGTGAGCAAAGGGAATATCATAAAAAGAAGTTACAAATATTAGCTACCATCACATGACCAGTTGAGAAACAAAGGCTGTAATAGTGATAAATATTTATCCCTTATTTTGATATGAATATCACTGTGTACATATTAACCATTTCTTTTCCTTCCCTTGCCCATTTCCCTACCATATAACATAAAATGCATTTAATAGGATTTTATCTTATATCTCAATATTGAAGCTATGAGATATCAGAGGAATGGACTTAACTGGAAGAAGAATGGACATCACCCAAAGGTGGGTAAAGCAACATGCATCCTTTTTTAAGGAGGTTAGTGTGTTTTCAGTTGTATACAAAAGCATGTTAGATGGGAGCAATTTTCTGCCATTGTCATTGTTGAGGAGTTAACTATGGCTAAAAGAGATATGAGGGCATGACAGGTTGACAAAGGATGGGGTCTCCTTTGAGCTAGTAAGCTAGAACTGGGCTTCCCAGAATTCCCTGTGTATCTCCAGGATACACTGACCATCAAAGGCACATGTATGAGACTGAGAAGAGGAAGGGGAAAAAATGGCAGCTCTTTTTTTCTTTTCTTACCCCATGAAGGTCTGTTTGGAACCCAGGTACTGTTACTGTTCACATAAACATTGTTCCTAGTCTGCTGCCTCACCTAACGACATAGCTGGACCAACTCCAGCACCTACTTGCCCCTTTCTTTAGCTCCTCCAAACCCCGGTCCTGTGTGTGCAACTCCATGGCAAAGGGCTCCAGCTGCTGCTGGTCACATACGCCCCTGCTGTCTCCACTTCATGTCCATCTTTCCTTCCCGCCTGTCCTGCTGACTTCAGACCCAAAACCAGATGTGGAGTAACAGCCTTATACAAGCTCTTCAGTGAGATCCTACAAGTACACAAGGTTAAACCCCCATAACAAATGCTCTGGCTATATAATTCTCAGTGTTTCTCCTTCTCTGATCAAATCCTCTTTTTGAGGGGGTCACAAAGGGGGGCCTTTGTGATCCCTTTGACATGATGCCACAGCCACAGTGGCCTTTCTCTTGCCCCTTGAGCATGTCAAGCTTATTCCCACCAAGGACAGTTCACACTTGCAGGTCATCTACCTGAGACACCTTTCCCAGACATCCTCAGGCCCAGCTCCTTCCCATCAGGACTTCTCAGCTCAAATGTCACCTCTGTTGTGAGGCTTGCCCTGATCACAGCAACTAAAATAAACCCCTGGTTATTCTTAATCACGTTCTATCACCATTGTTTCCATGGCACTGATCACTCTCTAAAATCACATTTGTATTTCTTTAGATAACAGCTGTCTATCTTTTGACAGCATTTTAACAGGGAGGATCTTGCCTAATTTGTTAACCCCAGTATCCCCTTGCCCAGGGCCAAGCCACATGCTGAGGGTCTACATAGAATGAATGGATGACCTTGTTCCAGCTAACTACCTCTGGGAGCCTCAATTCCCTGCTGGGTTCGGGTTGTCAGCAGGCTTCTCTCACGAGCCTCAGGGCGCTGGTCGAGCCTGCAGATGAAGAGCCCCAGCTCAGCACCTGGCAGGGAGTTGGCTCTCAGAGCCTCCCTGTATTCATGCCCTACTAGGAACCTCTGGGGCACCTGAGAGCTGAGCTGGACTCACCAGGGTAGCACCAGAACTCTGAGATTCCTAGAGGCCAGAAGGGTACTTTTACTTTATGTTCTTATTATTTGTTAGTGTTTTCAAAAGATGCCAGAATTGTCTTCTGCCAATAGGTCTAGTGTGCTGTGTGCCTTCATGTTAAAAAAGACTTTGGGGACTTCTCTGGTAGTCCAGTGGTTACGACTCTACTCTTCCACTGCAGGGAGCATAGTTTTAATCCTTGGTCAGAGAACTAAGATCCCATTCCATGTGGTGTATGATGTGCCCAAAAAATAGAAGAGGGAAAAAAAGACTCTCTCAGCAACCATGCCTGGTAATTCTTATTTCTCCTCCTTTTGCTTCCTCCTCCACACACAGAGCCAGTGACAATACCCCAGCCTCTGCCCAGAGCCCACTGAATCACGCTGTCATTGGGCTCAATTGATTTCCTTGCCTTACAGACTTGGAGAAAGAAACACTATTTCATCTGGCCTGGTGGGAAGCTGGGTACTGCGGGAGAGATGCAGAGGGATATTTTGGAAAAGGATGCAGAGATCCTGTGCATCAGCAAAATCCAAAGAGCAGGGTGATTCCTGCTCACACATCCTCAGTTTGGATCTGAAAAAGTAAAAGATAAAAAAAAAAAATCCCTGTACAGACCTACAGTTAAAATAAGAAGCCAGTCAGTGATACTACAATTCATTTTCAACTCCTAATTTGGGAAGTAATAACCTCATCTCTGGGCTTCCCTGGTGGCTTAGTGGTAAAGAATCTACCTGCCCATCCAGAAGATGTGGTTTTGATTCCTGGGTTGGGAAGATCCCTGGAGAAGAAAATGGCAACCCACTCCACTATTCTTGCCTGGGAAATCCCATAGCCAAAGGAGTTTGGTGGGCTATAGTCCATGGGGTCACAGAGTCAGATATGTCTTGGCGACTAAACACACAAAAAAATAGTACATTATTTATTTTGTCCTCCTTCTCCTCCTCCTTCTTCTTGACAGAACCCATTAAGTTCATTCCACAGCCAGAACTAATGGGTTCTGACTGACATTCTAGATTGTAAGCCCACAAGATCAAGGATCAGAGCTGTTTCGTTCACAGCTCTATCCCAAGAACCTACTGAAATCCCTGACATATATTCATTACTTAATAAAACTTAGCTGAATTAATGAATAAATAAATGTATCTAGTTTCTTTTGTGGCATCTCCTAACGAGTTCTCTCTTCTCACATCTAAAGCTCTAAGACCAACCCTATCTTTTTTTTCCTGACCCTTTTCAAAGTCTCCTGTGTTCAAAACTAGGTAAGGTAGATTGCATTTCATTATTTATGTTCAGAGTTCCCTTCTATGCCATTAACCACTCAGTTCTAGGTGCTAAAATGCAAATCTAATCATTTAACTCCTTTATTTAAAATCCTTCTATTTATTTGCTTTTACAAGTCACATTTATCTAACACATACAACATGTGTGAAGCAGACACCTTTACAGGCTCGCATTTGCAGGCTTACCTTGGCATTCTTTCTATATACCTCTTAATTCAACTACACCAGGCAGTTCATCATTCCTCCATACACTCTGACATGCTTTCATGTCCATGCCTCTCCCAAGCTTCCCCCTCAACTTGGAATTCTTGTCAAGCTCTTTGCATATCTCACTCGGTTGAAGTGGAAACTCTTACACATGCTAACAAGGAAATTTTCAAATAAAGCCAAATAGAGCCATCCCTATAGCCAGTGCCACCATATGCACACCATTCTTTGTATATAATTTTGCATTTTGAACCCAGATAAAGCATCCCTTACATTACTTTTTAGTTACCTATGGCTGTCTATTTTCTCCTTGGGCTGTGAGCTCCTTGAGGACAGAAATGAATGGACTGTTATTAATCTTCATCTTGTGTCACCGGCACTGAGCACACAGTAAGTGCTGAAGGAAAAGAGAACAGGAGGGAGGAACAGAGGGAAGGACTCCAAGAAAGGGCCTCTACTTCCTTATCACTGCCCTGCTCTGCATCCATCATGGCTAAGTTCACTGCATCCCTCTTCTTTATTGCTTGTTCCAGCCTCTGAAAATTGAAATGATTGTTAGACTTTTACAACAATTTACCAGTTGATGCATTTTCACAGGGTTAGACATCCAACAGATGTCTGCCTGGTTGAAATTCCCACTGGTAGGAGATCTTAATTCTTTGAAGATTTTGAAATCCACATAGAAAAAGCATCATCTGTTATTTTAAGTCTGAAAATCTCTAACCCCCTAACCTTCTTTTCGTGTTGAAATGATACTTAAACAACTTGATTTTTTTATCATATGAAGTTTTTCAAGAACATTGCATTTCTGTTCTAGCAGAACGAAGTGCATTGTCTCTTTGCTTTCTTTGGATTCTAGATACTGTTCCCTTGGTATGGACTCTTCTTGCCCACCTGTATCCTTCCTCCTTACCCCTGCGACTCTTCAACTCACTTGCTCATATTTATTCTTCATGTCTTGATTGTCTTGATTTGGCCAAATGAGCTCCTCCAGATTCTCACTAGACCTCATCTGTTCCTTCTTCGTTTCAGTTCGGTTCAGTTCAGTTCAGTCGCTCAGTTGTGTCCGACTCTTTGCGACCCCATGAATTGCAGCACGCCAGGCCTCCCTGTCCATCACCAACTCCCGGAGTTCACCCAGACTCACATCCATCGAGTCAGTGATGCCATCCAGCCATCTCATCCTCTGTCATCCCCTTCTCCTCCTGCCCCCAAATCCCTCCCAGCATCAGAGTCTTTAAACCTCATCAAAAATCTCTTCTGTCAATTCACTCATTCAATCAACATTTATAAGATCATTATTGTGCTTCAGTACAGTTCAGTTCCATTGCTGAGTCAGTGTCTGACTCTTTGCAACCCCATGGACTGCAGCACACCAGGCTTCCCTGTCTATCACCAACTCCCAGAGCTTGCCCAAACTCATGTCCATCCAGTCGGTGATGCCATCCAATCATCTCATCCTCTGGTGTCCCCTTCTCCTCCTGCCTCCAATCTTTCCCAGCATCAGGGTCTTTTCCAATGAGTCAGTTCTTCCCATCAGGTGGCCAAAGTATTGGAGTTTCAGCTTTAGTATCAGTCCTTCCAATGAATATTCAGGACTGATTTCCTTTGCTTGGTGTACTGTAAACAGTAAACAAGACATAGCCTCTGTCCTGGTTATTATAAATAGTCCTGCAATGAATATTGGGTGCATGTGTCTTTTTGAATTATGGTTTTCTCAGAGGATATGCCCAGATAAGGAGAGAAAGGGAAGGTGGGACGAACTGGGAAATTAGGATTGACATATATACACTACCATGAGTAAAATAGATAGCTAGTGGGAACCTGCAGTATAGCACAGGGAGCTCAGCTCAGTGCTCCATGATGACCTAGATGGTGGGGGTGGGGGCCCAAGAGGGTGATGATATATGTACATATATACTGATTTACTTTGTATACAGTAGAAACTAACACAACATTGCAAAGTAAGTATGCTATTGTTCAGTCACTAAGTCGTGTCTGACTCTTTGCAACTCCTTGGACTGCAGCACGCCAGGCTTCCCTGTCCTTCACCGTCTCCCAGAGTGTGCTCATACTCATGTCCATTGTGTTGATGATGCCATCCAACCATCTCATGCTCTGTTGGCCCTTCTCCTACTGCACTCAGTTTTTCCCAGTATCAGGGAAGCTACTATACTTCAATTAAAAAATACATTTCCTAAAAAAGACATAGCCCATGCCATTTGGGAAAGTTAAATCTAGTCCAGAATGGATGGGCAACATGTAAATACATAATAACCTGCTGTGATAAGGTCTGACCTTGGAATGGAGATGGGAAAGATTTCCCAGGAAAGTGATATCCAAGGTAAGACCCTGCATAGAAAAGAGGGAACTTGTTACATCACAAGTCCTTTGTCCATCCTTCACTCTCCCACAAAACATAAAAGATATATTCTTGAGAAAACACAACTTTTATCAGGAAATCATGTTATAATAGCAATTGTTTCTTCTAGGAAAGAAAAAAAAAATTGAGTAGAGAATTTCAGACTCAAAATAACAAAGCTGTTTTTCTTTCAAAAATTTCAGAATGAAAGGTGTTTTTCATAGCTCGAAGTTGGTCTTGTTATTGCAAGTTAAAAATAATAAATAGGTTGGAAAAAACCTATAGGTTGCTAGGTTTTAAAACCAAGTACCAATGTCGCTTTGTCCTTCAATTCACAGTCTCTCTTATTACCCTTGACCACGACCTTGCAGTTTTGCATGCTGCATATACCTGAGTAAACTAGAAGACCAAAGATCACAACAGTTTGTTTTTTTTTTTTAAAGAAAGACAATGGTGGAACCTCAATCATTATTATTTTTTACTATGCAACTGTAATTTTTCACCTGTGTTATAATCAACAGAAGTCTATGTAAGTTGTGTATATAATTAACTCATTCATGGTTTTATAACCAATGCTTTTAATAAAACCCTTTCTTTCCAGTTGCCTCTAGTCCTAGCAAATTCTTTATCCTAGTATTTCAAAACACAGTCTAGAAGGCCAAGGCCCATTTCTTTGACATTTTTACAAGTTTCATTCCACACATCTTCCTTTCTCCTCTAAATGATCATCATTTCATGGGGAAAAAAATGCCAATATCTTGTGTTGTGGGGAGCCTTCAGTCTTCTTCCCCAGACATCAAACTATTAATACTGAGACAAGTTTCAAGCTACATAAGGTTGGATCAATTTTACCCACACATCCTGAAAGAAGTGGGTAGTGATTGCTAAGTCTGACACATCTTGGCAGACACTCAGCCACTGCAAGGAGCCAGCTCCCCTCCAGATCAGGCATATCCAATCTGCGTGCACACACCCCCATACAGCTCGGCAGACTTTCAGACCACCCCTGGTGTCTTTTTCTCCTGGACTCATTGTCTAAGGCCCCTTGATCCTGTTTCTTCACTGCTCCCAAGCGTGAGCTGCTGCAGTTCTTCCAGAACACACAGAGTTACCTTCGGCAGGCAGAGCCCCAGACCTGCCAGCACTCCAGTTTCAAAGTCTTTCCCTTCCCTTGCTCTTCCACAATGCATTCTTCCTCTGGCCAGCCCTGTGGACAATGGTTTTAATTTCTCTTCTGCCTCCCTGAATCTTTTCTTTTCTTTGACCTTATTGGATTACATCTCCCACCCAGACAAGGACTGTTTCATCCTTACTAATAAGAAGCAGCACAGAAAGAAATCCCCAAAGCCCTGTAACCTTCTCCCCTACAGGGTGCCAGTTTACATTTATAGAACCCATAACTGACAAGAGCCTTCAGGGAGAAAAACAAACATAACTCATTCCTCGCAGGTCACCTGAGTTCCATCCACACCTCCTGAGCAGCAAGATAAATGACAATTTTTTGTGGCACCTCCTAAAACTCCCACACTCTTAACTGCAAAGCAAACTCAGATTGTTCATACTCTCTGCCACTGGGATCCCAGCAGGAACTCGAGGGCTCATAATTTGTAGATAACCTGACCAGCCCTTCGCTACTCCCTACCTACCAGCCCCCACTCATCTGATAGCACTGTATTTGCCAATTATTAAAACATTTGACACTTTGAACACTGTCACAACTTTCACGTACTGATGGAATGCCAATAGTAACTCATGTATTATAAGGTGCAATTGTTTGTCTTCATTTGGAATTGTATTTTGAGGGGCTTTTTGGTTATCCTTTTTTTGTTTGTTTGATTCAGATAGTTGAAGTACATGAGACTCACAGTTGACTCAAAGCTTCCTTCTTTCTGCCATAGATCCATGGGGAATAGGTAAATATTTACCATGCAATGCAATTTGAATACTATACAAACATGTATTAAGATGATAAGACAATATGTTAAAAAGGATGACATTAATGTTGTGACATGACACATTTTCAACGTAGTTTATCACATAATTATTGAGATAATTTCATAAACATATTTAGCTTTTTATATGAAAAAGTGATCGAGGATACTCTGAAGCCTAGAAAAAGTAAATTTTGTTATCATCTTGTTAGGTTGAGGAGGTCAAAACTACATTGTTAGTCACTCAGTCGTGTCGGATTCTTTGCAACCGGATGGACTGTAACCCACCAGGCTCCTCTGTCCATGGGATTCTCCAGGTAAGAACACTGTAGTGGGTTGCCATGCCCTCCTCCAGGGGATCTTCCCAATCCAGGGACTGAACCCAGGTCTCCCACATTGCAGGCAGATTCTGTACTGTCTGAGCCACCAGTACATTTAGTGGTTGGTAATAGAGCACTTTTGCAAAAAGAAATTAACATTTGCTTTGTCAAGTCATCCTCCAGAAGTAGCTAATCTGGGGACAGGAAATAGGGTAGTTTTTGGAATAAAGGAAAGAAGACTTCTTCTCTGGGGCTGGAAGCAGTGGAGACATGTGGAGAGAGGGGAAGTGGTCCAAGTGGTTGACACCTCAATGTGCCCCGGGTGTGTGGAGACAGCTAAGGATGAGGGACACCATTGAGCATTCTGCTTTTTCAGGCACTCTCGACAGGTGGCAGCATCAGCACCATAAGAAGAAGAAGTGGCTGGTTTCTGAGACGAACAGTTGTAAAACCCTCAGTTTCAAGGGGGCAGATCTCATTTCTTGTTCCAGGGAAGCAGTGCAAGCAACCAGGATGACACTGTGGCCATGAGGAAAGCAATGCCTTCTCACTGGGGTCAGGGAGAAGTCATCAGGGTCAGTCCAGTGGAATCATCAGAGACTAGCTGATCGTTGTGAAACCAATGACAGAAGAGGCAGCAAATTGCGACAAGAAAATTAAATGGTGGGACCAGAAAGACTTGAATTTTCAGATAAGAATTTCAACATCACAGAAGAAAACTCAAATGACTAGATGTAGACACTGTGATGTGAAATCATCTCTAACAAGTAGGCTGCTGGGTGCTCACTGTGTAACAACGCTGTAAAAAAAGCATAAGACCAGGTTGCTGTTATCTGTAGGTAAGGCCAGTCACCAAGACGTCACACTTAAATATCCATAGCCAGTCAACTGAATGAGCCACACTCAGTAAGATGTGAGCAGAAACTCACAGTGTTTCTCACACATTTTTCTCTCTCTTGATTTGTTTTTCCTTAGCTATGAAGAAACCTCAGGAAGATCTCATAGTTTCATGGCAATATTATTAAGCAAATAGCCTTTGGCTAGGTATCAAAAAATAGAGTCCAGCAAAATATCAAAACTCCAACTTCAGACAATTTGAAACCTTTTTCTGCCCCCAGTTCAGGCCAACCTTAGGTTGAGGAGCTGAGATGAGAAGGAAAGTTAGAGTCCCTTTTTCTCTACTTCTTCACTTTCTACTACCTTCTCCTCCACTTCCCAACTGCTCTTTGAGACCCCCAAAGTTTGGAATGGGTTGGAAGATCTGATCTGACAAACTCTGTTTGAGTTCAGTTGGAAACTTACAAATAATATGCATGCCCAAAGGTGACCCTTCTGTTCTTACAGCATCTTTGTTGGGTCTCTATAAACTTCCTTTCTCACTGTATCTTCTTAGCCACTGCCCCTTTGATGACTTTTCCTACAGTTCCCTGGTTTCCAGTGAACCACTCCTCTATTTAATTCACTTCACCACCCATATTCTTGCCTGGAGAATTCCATGGACAGAGGAGCCTGTCAGGCTACAGTCCATGGGGTTGCAAAGCGTCAGACACAACTGAGTGACTAACACTTTCACTTTCACCCCCTTCCAGGTGGTCTTTTCAGGGAGAGTCCTTCTCAGGACCCCCAAACTCCATGCCCTTCCTAAGGATCCAAACTTGACTTTACATAAATAGGAATGCATTTTGTGCCCCATATTCTATCAGTCAGGGCCCCTCCCAGAGCAGTTCAACTTGCTCTCATGCCAGCTGGGGCAGCCCCAGTTCTCATGTTCAGACTTTTCAGATGTGAGTCAGATACCAGGCCCTGCACTCCTCAACGCCAGGGAACACATGTCAAGTTCTTTATATGTCTTCTTGAGGTTCTCCTTGCTTGGCTGGAGTTGTGGGGGAAGCACCCCCTGCTCTATGGTGGAGAGAGGACTGGGGACTCGCAGCTCCCTGACAGCCCTTTCTCTGAAAAGCCTTCAGTTTTTAATCTCTCCAGAGTTGTCTATCCCACCCACCTCCCCTCATACCAAGGCTGGAGAGGGTGTTGAGCCAGTGCAAGCCAAGATGCATTCACATCCTTGGAATAGTAACTCTTTACCATGTGCCAGTACTAAGGACTATGGTATTGCTCTTGACCTTTAAGTCCTTCAAGAAAGCAGGATACTTAATATTCTTTAATTAAAACTATTGTTGCATCATTTACGTGTGCATGTGTGTCTGTATGGGCTTCCCCAATGAGTCAGTATGGGTTTCCCCAGTGGCTCAAGTGGTAAAGAATACTCCTGCAATGTAGGAGACGCAGAAGATGCATGTTCAGTTCCTTGGTTGGGAAGATCCTCTGGAGGAGAAAATGGCAACCCACTCCAGTATTCTTGCCTGGAAAATTCCATGAACAGAGGAGCCTGGTGGGCTACAGTCCATGGGATCGCAAAGAGTCAAACACAACTGAGCATGCATGCATGCAATGTGTGTGGATATAAACCACATTAATATCTTGCAAAAGTCTATTTGAGAAACCTGGGATAAGAAATTTCTGATTAACTTCTACCAGATAGCATCAGTCCAACTTTCTTCTGAGAACAACACTTACTCAGAGAGTCTTGGGCTGAATGAGCCAAACCACCAACATTTTGCTGAAAACAAACTTTAGGCTGCAAAGTTGCCACTGAAAGTTGGCACGTCTTCCTAGCACAAGGGATTGGATTGGAATCGTTCAGCTCTAGTTGGACCCAACAAAGCACAATTATACACCAGTCGTTCTGGGCTTCTAAATGATGTCAGAGGATGGGGAACACATAAAACAATTGTCGCATTTAGGGAAATTACCTAGGACCCCAACCTCCCATTATGAAGCTAACCAGCTTATTCATGCTCAGTCACTCAGTCTTATACAACTCTTTGCTACCTCATGGACTATAGGCTGCCAGGCTCCACTGTCCATAGGATTCTCCAGGCAAGTAAACTGGAGTGGGTTGCCATGCCCTTCTCCAGGGGATCTTCCCCACCCAGGAATCAAACCCTAGTCTCTTGTGTCTCCTGTACTGGCAGATGGATTCTTTACCACTGAGCCCCCAGGAAGCCCCGATCAGCTTATTCATCAGCTCTATATCCTGAGATTACAGTATTCTTTATAAAGTTTCCATGAGGATTAGAAAATTTGCCTCCTCTGAGACATAGATTAGAAAGAGGTAGAATTCTGGGAAGGTGACCTTGATGCCATAGTCAAGCTTGGTCTAGATTTCAGCCCCAGCTGATCCCTTCAGTCAGGTGCTGTGAGCAGTGTGCAAACCCCACAATTTCAAATCGTGAACATAAACCTATTTTAAATAAAGTTAATATTTTCACTGAACATGCAATATTTAGTCATCAAATATTATTTTAAACATATACAATTATACATGTAATTACGTAAAATTAACTCCTTTTTCCACATCCCAAAGTCATGTATGCTCTTTTTTAAGTGTTCAGTTTATATTTTAAATGGTTGTGACATATTGTGTATATGGCTTTGTAAAGGCATCTTTTAATATAACACTGTAATACAAACTCTTTTCATCTTCTACAAGTTCTCTAACAAAGTCAATTTAAATGGTTCCTCCATAGATATCAATCAGAAAGATATCACTGTATCTTAAGCAACTCAGAGAAAGGCCAGAGATAGCTGAAAATGAACAAAGAATTCTAGGGACTATCTTTCTGGAAAAGATTAAAAGAGAGAAACATATACACAGATGGTAATTCTGAGACCAGGATTTTGGCAGGTACTTTCCCAGGGTCAGAGTGAAAGTCTTTAAATACCCTGGAATAAGGCTCAAGAAATCTGGTACTCACCATGGTCCATGGTTCTCTCCATTTGAGGAAAGTTAGATCAAAAAGTGCCTCAGTGAGCCGACTCATGCCAACTTCTCAAAGCCAAGGATAGCACTTTATACAAATATGTTGCTTTAAAGTCAACTGAAAGTCAAGCCTTAAAAATAGTCAGAGGCAAGTGGAAAGTAACCTCTAAAAATTATATGAAAATTTAAAAAATTAAATATAAAATAGAAACATTTAGCACACCTAATTAGTCACCTCTGAGGTGTTATGGACACTGAGTAGCATCAGCCTGCATTTGGCAAACAAGAATGGAGGAAGGGGAGTAAAATCACCCACTGTATTTCCATTCACATGGGGGCCAGGCTTTGGAGGATCTTAACAGAACAAGCAGAAAGCCACCCCTCTCACTCCCCTGCTTGGGGGAGACTGGAGTTGAAGTTGAGGGTCAGCCTTTAGCAGCTGTTACTTGCAAAAAGTTGTGTTTAGTGCTCCCACTCTTTTCGTGTACCCTTTCAGAAAGTCCTTCAGCAGAGAAGATTCTCATCCTCAGTGCTCTCTCTCTCTCCTCTCTCTCCATCAAAATAAGTTCTGTAAAGGGCCAAATTTAGCCAGTTTTCCCTTTAAGGAAAATTCAGAACTGTGTGCATCATGAACTCAGGCCAGTCACATCTATCCTTCCAGACTCTGGCAGTGACTCGTCACTAATATATTTGAAAGTTCCTTCACTTTTGTCCCTCTGGTCTTGTTAGATTTCAGGTCACAACTTATACATTTCATTCAGTAAGTGTTTATGGAACATCTTTTGTGAAACACAAAACAAATTTTATCATCAGATCAGATCAGATCAGTCGCTCAGTCGTGTGCGACTCTTTGAGACTCCATGAATCGCAGCACGCCAGGCCTCCCTGTCCATCACCAAATCCCGGAGTTCACTCAGACTCACGTCCATTGAATCAGTGATGCCATCCAGCCATCTCATCCTCTGTCATCCCCTTCTCCTCCTGCCCCTGATCCCTCCCAGCATCAGAGTATTTTCCAATGAGTCAACTCTTCGCATGAGGTGGCCAAAGTACTGGAGTTTCAGCTTTAGCATCATTCCTTCCAAAGAAATCCCAGGGCTGATCTCCTTCAGAATGGACTGGTTGGATCTCCTTGCAGTCCAAGGGACTCTCAAGAGTCTTCTCCAACACCACACTTCAAAAGCATCGATTCTTCAGCACTCAGCCTTCTTCACAGTCCAACTCTGACATCCATACATGACCACAGGAAAAACCATAGCCTTGACTAGACGAACCTTTGTTGGCAAAGTAATGTCTCTGCTTTTGAATATGCTATCTAGGTTGGTCATAACTTTCCTTCCAAGGAGTAAATGTCTTTAATTTCATGGCTGCAGTCACCATCTGCAGTGATTTTGAAGCCCAGAAAAATAAAGTCTGACCCTGTTTCCACTGTTTCCCCAACTCTTTCCCATGAAGAGATGGGACCAGATGCCGTGATCTTCATTTTCTGAATGTTGAGCTTTAAGCCAACTTTTTCACTCTCCTCTTTCACTTTCATCAAGAGGCTTTTGAGTTCCTCTTCACTTTCTGCCATAAGGGTGGTGTCATCTGCATATCTGAGGTTATTGAGATTTCTCCCGGCAATCTTGTTTCCAGCTTGTGTTTCTTCCAGTCCAGCGTTTCTCATGATGTACTCTGCATATAAGTTAAATAAGCAGGGTGACAATATACAGCCTTGACGTACTCCTTTTCCTATTTGGAACCAGTCTGTTGTTCCATGTCCAGTTCTAACTGATGCTTCCTGACCTGCATACAAATTTCTCAAGAGGCAGATCAGGTGGTCTGGTATTCCCATCTCTTGAAGAATTTTCCACAGTATATTGTGATCCACACAGTCAAAGGCTTTGGCATAGTCAAGAAAGCAGAAATAGATGTTTATCTGGAACTCTCTTGCTTTTTCGATGATCCAGCGGATGTTGGCAATTTGATCTCTGGTTCCTCTGCCTTTTCTAAAACCAGCTTGAGCATCAGGAAGTTCATGGTTCATGTATTGCTGAAGCCTGGCTTGGAGAATTTTGAGCATTACTTTACTAGCGTGTGAGATGAGTGCAATTGTGAGGTAGTTTGAGCATTCTTTGACATTGCCTTTCTTTGGAATTGGAATGAAAACTGCCCTTTTTCAGTCCTGTGGCCACGGCTGAGTTTTCCAAATGTGCTGGCATATTGAGTGCAGCACTTTCACAGCATCATCTTTCAGGATTTGGAATAGCTCAACTGGAATTCCATCACCTCCACTAGCTTTGTTCGTAGTGATGCTTTCTAAGGCCCACTTGACTTCACATTCCAGGATGTCTGGCTCTAGGTCAGTGATCACACCATCGTGATTATCTGGGTCATGGAGATCTTTTTTGTACAGTTCTTCTGTGTATTCTTGCCATCTCTTCTTAATATCTCCTACTTCTGTTAGGTCCATACCATTTCTGCCCTTTATCAAGCCCATCTTTGCATGAAATGTTCCTTTGGTATCTCTGATTTTCTTGAAAAATGTAGTAAATAATTCATGAGCATACACTTCAATTGCATATATCTTCTGAATGGAAAAGGAAACCAATATTCATAAAAATTTCTAATGCATCACTGTAACTGAATTGATCATGATCCCAACATGAAATACATGGTTTGCACAAAAGGAATGAAGTTTAAGAGAGAACTATTTATAAAAGTGAGGGCAGGGTTAAGAGAAACATACAAGGGATAATGAAGCATCCTGAGGCCAGCAGTAGTGAAAATCTTTTACCTCTCCTATACCAGAAGGCAATGGCACCCCACTCCAGTACTCCTGCCTGGAAGAGCTCATGGACGGGGGAGCCTGGTAGGTTGCAGTCCATGGGGTCGCTGGGGGTTGGACATGACTGAGTGACTTCACTTTCACTTTTCACTTTCATGCATTGGAGAAGGAAATGGCAGCCCACTCCAGTGTTCTTGCCTGGAAAATCCCAGGGACGGGGGAGCCTGATGGGCTGCCATCTATGGGGTCACACAGAGTCGGACACGACTGAAGTGACTTAGCAGCAGCAGCAGCATACCAGAAGGGGCAAAGGAAGAGGCTGTTACCAAAACTAATGAGAGCTTTGGATCTAGCAGAACATGGTCTTCTAATTAGAACTGCGACTTAGACTAGAAGAAAATATCCATTGCCAAACTGTGATGCAGAAGGGACAGAGGGAGATAAATACTCAAGTTCTCTTCCCTGCCACCTCTAATCTTATCCCAATGACTCTCTTTGACTGAATCCTACAGAAATCCAACTATCCTTAGAGGTCAATCTCTCAGGGCACAGAGAGCAGTGGTAGAGAAATGTAGGGAGTGGATTTGGGAGAGAAAATGAAGAATATTCAACATAATTACCTTCTTTTGTCCCTTTGCATTCATTCTTAGCTTAGGGTAGAAAATTCACATCCTTCACAGGTAGAACACACAAGATTCCATCAGCTGTTGTATCATCACCTAATAATGCCAATTCAGTCATATCCACCTTACACCTAGAATATTAACACAAAGAGAGGTCTTTATATAAGGTAGTAGAGGGGTGAGGAAGAAGGCAAAGGAACAATGAATTCACCCAAAACTTAGCTGCTACAGTTCACACTTTTGTAACTAGTCACAGGCATGAATTGATAACCACAACTTCCTTCTACCATGCTAAAATTACTACCTACAGAGCATCTCCTGCATTTTCTTTTCCAGGTGATATGACCAACCCTCATCTCTTTAGGGTCTTAGTCATTCATCATCTTTCCTTATTAGACTGTAACAGTTTTCCATTGACCAGGGCTACTGGAAAAGGAAGTGTGAGGAGGGACCTAGAGAATTTCCTTGGGTCCCATTTGACCTTCAATGTAGTCCTTTTGTGTGATAGGACACAAAAGAATAAAGCCTATTGGTTCAATTATTTTATCATAAAATAAGTACCTTGAGGCATGCAGCCTTCTTTTTAAAATGTTTTTTTGTTGTGCCAGATCTTAGCTGTGGTACGCAAACTCTTAGTTGCAGCATGTAAGAATCCAGTTCCCTGACCAGGGATCGAACTTGGGACTTCTTCACTGGGAGTATGGAGTCTTAGCCACTGGGCCACCAGGGCTGTCCTTATGCAGCCTTTTAAATTGACCTCCTGTGGTCTCTACCTCCTGGTATTTACACCTTTGTGTAAACCTCTCCCCTGATTGTGCAGGTATGGGTGAGACTTAGTGACTTGATTCTAATGTTTAGAATATGGCAACAATGATGCCATGTTACTCTTGCTGCTGCTGCTGCTGCTGCTAAGTCGCTTCAGTCGTGTCCGACTCTGTGCAACCCCATAGACGGAAGCCCACCAGGCTCCCCCGTCCCTGGGACTCTCTAGGCAAGAACACTGGAGTGGGCCGCTATTTCCTTCTCCAATGCGTGAAAGGGAAAAGTGAAAGTGAAGTCACTCAGTCGTGTCTGACTCTTAGCGACCCCATGGACTGCAGCCTACCAGGCTCCGCCTTCCGTGGGATTTTCCAGGCAAGAGTACTGGAGTGGGGTGCCATTGCCTTTTCCAATGTTACTCTTGAGATTAGGCAATTCAGGATTTCACCTCCTTTTCTCTTTTTCTCTCTTGCTTTCTGTATCCACTCCCCATCTTTCTTTTGCTCTTCTGGTATGTCTGTTCTGATGAAGAAGCAACTTGACATGTTATCAGGGACCCTATGAAGAGGAACTGAGGCAACCTTCAGTAAATAGCCGAGATAGTTCAATAGCTAGAGCAGAACAGAATTCTGCTGACAACATTTTGAGTAAACTTGGACTCCCCAGTTGAGTCTTCACATGAGATGCTGCCTTGACTGTAGCATTGTGAGAGATCCTTAAGCATAAAGCTGGACTAATAAATGCCTATTGTTTTAAGCCACTAAAGTTCAGAATAATTTGTTATACACCAATAGATAAATGGGCTTCCCGGGTGGTGCAGTGGTGCCTGCTGATGCGGGAAACTTAAGTTCGATCCCTGGGTCGGAAAGATCCCCTGGAGAAGGAAATCGCAAACCATTCCAGTATTCTTGCCTGGAAAATCCCACAGACAGAAGAGCCTGGCAGGGTCTCAAATAGTCGGACACGACTGAAGTGACTTAGCATGCGTACATGATACCTTGGAAGTTCTGACCTCACAAAGTGTCTTCTCCCAGGTAGCACTGTAAGCACTTCAAACAAGGCTTTCCATCTGTCTATCAAGTCAACTTCTCCTCAGTGATGGGACCCAGTGGATTTAAGTCTAACGATGTACTTTCTTCTTTCACCATAAAATAAGTTCCTATGTAAGAGGCATAAAGTATGGGATAACATGGAAATAGATGAAACATTTTTAAGTCCATGACTGGTGGTGCTGGCAGAAGCATTGCAAGCAGGGATGGTTAGTTGATTTTGGGAATACCTACATCTAGCTAGCTAGCCAGCTATCCATCTATCTGTTTTATGCTGGTCTCACCCTAACAATGGTAGTACTATCGACTAGAAATGCCTGGGGGCACTCACCTGGGTCCTGATGAGCTTCCCAGGGACATCTCTTTCCAAAACAGTGTTATGAGTGGACTGATGCTTGTGGTTCTTATTATGATTGCAAAACACCCTTTATCAATGATTATTAGGAGACTCTGAAGGAGAGTTTGTTACTTATAGACCCTAGAGTATACACGGCACAGCAGAGGGTGGACAGCTAAGTCACAGGGAGAGAGAGAATGCAAACTCAGGGCCTGGGGTTCTGCTTTTATTGGGGTCGAGGGTGGGGATCTAAGGTCTTCCAAGCTCACTATTGGTAAATGTAAAGCATTAGAAGAGAGAGAAAGAAAGAAAAATGGGGAGCCTAAATGGCCAGTTATCTAAATCAGCCAGAATCTCTACACAAAGGAGCTTCATGGTGTGCTTGTGGAGGTGGGAGGCTGAGAACATGTCCTGCTCTTCCCTTTATCTAGTCCTGTGGCTCTCAAGTGTTTATTCGAGATAGCCTTCACTGAAGTGAATGCTTCTTTAAAGTGGATGCCTGGGCAATCAAAACTTAAGTCAGGCACTGGAATTACAATAACAAAAGCCAGCTGTCAGGGTTTACACTACACTATCTATAAAGACATACACACACACACACACACACACACACACATTCCCTTGAAGACAATAGGCAGATATTTGTATCTTACCCCTAAATGAAATTTTTCCAGACCACTAGATGCCTAGAAGCTTTACCAATATACCAGGCTCTTGAATTTTCGGTTTTTCTCTCATCCTCTGGCATGCCATGTGTCTCAGAATGTATATAAATTTTTAGTCCAATTAACATCGTGTCTTTTATGTAGTAGAACTAACGTGGTATTCTATAGGACAACAAGATAATCAAGTTCCCTCATGACAATATTAAAACAGTAAGCAGGAGAACCGACAATGCTGATTTAACCCTGTCTTAATAGCATGGACTCATGTCCTGGCCACATGAAGGCAAACTGCTTCTGACTACCTCTGTCAGTGGATATTGGGGAAAAAATAATAAAACATTTGCCTCCTCGATAGCTGTGTACTAGGTCACCACAGGGCACAGAGCACAAAGCACCAAGCTAAGCTCTCTGTGTATACCAAAGGTCCCAGTGGAAGGGAGGTCCAAGCAGGAGGGGATATATGGATACTTATAGCTGATTCACTTCAGCAGAAACTAGCACAATATTGTAAAGCAATTATACTTCAATTAAAAAAAAAGAAAGAACTGTATATTAGATGACAGAGACTTAATCTCTTCTAGCTAACATCTCTCAGTTTGAACTATTGTTTTTGTTGGCATCACTATCTGATGTATTTGTGATTATCTGGTTATTCTCAAGCCACTTGTATTTTGCACTAGACAAAGACTTGAGTTAAACAGGGAATCATCACCCCTAAATCTTTCAGGTCTTTTATGGTGGTGTTTATGTCCACAGTTGCCCCCAGAGATATGGTGTTGCTTCTTTATTTGGAAAAAATAGGTGGGAAATTCCTTATCAAGTATCAAAGTGTCCCTCACTTAATGGGTCAGTAAATTGGAAGGATTCTGCCAGTTACTAAGTATGTCTATTCCCAATGTATTTCTAATTCTCTGCCACTGAGTAACAAATTACCATAAATTTAGCTGCTTAAAAAAAAGTGCCTATTTATCATCTTGCAGTTCTGCAGGTGAGAATTCTGGATGGACTCAACCAGGTTCTCTGCTTGAGGTCTCACACAAATTCAAAATCAAGGTTTGGCTGGGTTGGACTCTTATCTGAAAGCTCTGGAGAAGAATCCATTTCCAAATTCATTCCAATTTTTTGCAGAATTCTGTTCTTTGCAACTGGAGGGCTGAGGTGTTCATTGTCTTGCTAGCTGCGGCTGAAGACTGCCCTCTGTTCCTCAAATCTCTGACTTCCTCTTCTGCCATTTCTTCCTTTATTTTGCTGTAACAGAACTCCGCTTTCAAAGGATTCATGTTATTAGATTAGGCCCATTCGGATGATGTGTCTCTTGATACATAACATAACATAATCATGACTGACAGCTCATCACATTCACCGATTCCACACGTGCTCAAAGAGGATATTACATGAGGGGCGAGAGTCACTGCGAGTCATTTCATAGAAATCTACTTGCATATCAACATACATTTGTGGTCTGGGAATATAACCACAGTGTGCGTCCACAGATCCTTAGTCCCTGTGAATTAGACTCATGCCAAGACTTATAATTCATCATCGGACTTCCAAAAACCTCTAGGTTGCATGACAGGACCACATTATTGTATGTCACGTCTCTGAGGCTTCCCTGGCGGTTCCGTGGTAAAGAACCCGTCTGCAATGCAGGAGACAGGGGTTTGATCCCTGGGTTGGGAAGATCCCCTGGAGAAGGAAATGGCAACCCACTCCAGTATTCTTGCCTGGGAAATCCCATGGATAGAGGAGCCCGGCAGGCGGCAGTCCATGGTGTCTCAGAGAGTCGGACATGACTTAGCGACTAAGCACATGTCTCTGAGGAATAGACAAAGGCTTAGAGCCAATAATTTCTGGGACATCCAGATACTTCCCATTCCCTTGTTCCCTTTCACCCTAAAAAATGGCAATAGGCCCCCTCTGAAGAAACTGGGGAAAAATTCATCAGGTAAGCGTCCCAAGAGTCTTCTCTCAAGGAGACCTGACCTCCCCTTCAATGGATTGGCCATGGATAGTTGAGCTACCCTGGATCTGGGAGCTGGAAATAAGACCATGAATCCTCACTATGGTAACTTGAGTCAGATTGGTATGCACTAAAGGTTAAAATTTTCCATCTCTAAGTCAAGATTGCATATCTATTTCATTACTAGGTACCCACTGATCAATTAGCCATCACCACAGTTTCCTGTGGGTCAAACCACTCTGATTGCCACTTTCTCCCTGGGGCTTAATTTTATAATTGCACTCACTTGTCTCTGACAATTAAGTTGCACCACAGGCCTCTACAACTCCTGGATCCCATTATTCCCACTGAAATTTGTGAGACCAATTTTCTTGTAGCATCTCCCACCGTCATCATGGGTCTGCAAAGCACAGTCATCACAGAACTTTTCAAGAATTCCTTCCTTTTTGCCAGGAAAGTTCTATCATTCAAACCTCTTTGACTCCAGAGTCCTATTGAATAAAGTCTTCAGTTACCAAACCTGGTAGACTGTTCATGCCAATCCCAGCTGTAGTTATATCAATACATTAAGCCCAAACCTTAGATGAATGTCCTCCATTGACAAATGTGTTCTGATTTCATCATATATTGTGATCTATTACTTGATCTTTACTCTCAGAATCAACTCGCATAATCCCTAGACCTCTGTTGATAACTGTCAGCCAGACACTGCAAATCTAGCAGTTTATAGATCTGGTAAAGATGGCTGCAAATACTTTGTTATTTTTATTAGTGTGCTATAGGACTGCCATATAAAGTTCAATAGACTGTGTGGCTTAAACAACAAAAATTTATTTCCTTGGTGCTCTTAAGATTGGAAACCCAAGATAAGAATATTGACAAGGTCAATTTTCTATAAGGATTCTCTTCAGCTTGTAGATGGTCATCTTCTCTCTAAGTCTTCACATGGTCCTCCCTCTGTACATGGCTGTGTCCTAATAGCTTTCTTGTAAGAATACCAACGGAGAAGGTGATGGCACCCCACTCCAGTACTCTCGCCTGGAAAATCCCATGGATGGAGGAGCCTGGTGGGCTGCAGTCCATGGGGTCGTGAAGAGTCGGACACGACTGAGCGACTTCACTTTCACTTTTCACTTTCATGCATTGGAGAAAGAAATGGCAACCCACTCCAGTGTTCTTGCCTGGAGAATCCCAGGGACGGCAGAGCCTGGTGGGCTGCCATCTATGGGGTCCCACAGAGTCGGACACAACTGAAACAACATAGCAGCAGCAAGAATACCAAACAGATTAGGGTGCAACTTAGTGACATCATTTAATCTTGATTACTGATTTAATAACCCTATCTTCAAATACAGACATAATCAGGAATTCTAGGGACTAGGACTTCAACATATAAATTTGGGAGGGACAAAATTCCATGAACAGAGGAGCCTAGTGAGCTACACCTCATGGGATCACAAAGAGTCGGACATGACTGAGTCACACACACTTCAGCCCTTAATACTATCCATATTTATTCATAAATAAGGAAAATGGTCATTCCTTCCCTTGAATATTGGGCTGACCCTGTGATCTGTTTTGGACATCAGGATGTGGTGGAAGTAATATTATATAACATCGGAGGCTAGACCTCAGGAAATATGCAACTTCTGCCTTCCCCTAGGACCACATCTTCTTCAAAGCCATTTGCATGCTAAGTTGTTTCAGACTCTTTTGTGACCCCATGGACTGTAACCGACCAGGCTCCTCCATCCATGGGATTCTTCAGGCAAGAATACTGGAGTGGATTGCCATGCCCTCCTCCAGGGGATCTTCCCAACCCAGGGATTGAGCCAGAATCTCTTATATCTCCTGCATTGCAGGAGGGTTCTTTACTATTAGCACCACCTGGGAAGCCCAAAGTGAAAGTCGTTCAGTCATGTCAGATTCTTTTCGACCATGAACTGTAGCCTGCCAGGTTTCTCTGTCTGTGGAATTCTCCAGTCAAGAATACTGGAGTGGGTAGCCATTCCCTTCTTCAGGGGATCTTCCTGACCCAGGGATTGAACCCAGGTCTCCTGCATTGCAGGCAGATTCTTTACCATCTGAGCCACCTCAAAGCCACTTACTATGGAAGAAGACCCACTACTGCTGGAGAAAGAGGTCATGTGGAAGGAGATCCCAAACTATCTCGAATGTTCCACATCCAGGTAAGCTCCCAGCCAAAGAACTGCCAAGTTGAGCCCTAACCAAACTGGAGTGAAGTGAGAGGTAATATACAGTGGTTAGTTCAAGTCTCTGAGTTTCAGGGTGGATTGTTACTCAAGGCTAAACTAAGACAATAGGCTAGCCCCTTTTGGAGCAAGTCTTCTTCTTCTATCTGAACAGAAATTCTGATTGTCCTGAGGAACCTGGAGGCAAAGAGATAGTAGGAAGTCCTAAGAATTCATCTTTTGCCTGGTTTAAGTTAATGAACTGCATTTATGCATGGGAAGCCTTCCCCTCACACAGGGACAAGGAGTCTTCAAAGGGTGTTGTCAGCTGCTGCTATTTCCATTCAAAATTCCCATCCCATGCTTCGGGGTCTGTGTCTATGCCCCAGCCTTTTGCTTTTCCTGAAGAAAGACACCAGCCTTTGGCTCTGCAACTCCACAGCCCTTACTATCAGGCCCTGAGCTTAACCCTCAGCTGCTATTACTGGGCATTAAACACTCATTCAGAATGACCACAGGGGCTTTCTGATTTTACCCCTGTGCCCTCTCAAGGACATTCAAGTCTTGCAATTTGTCATTTGTCCTTTTCTCTGTATATATTCTCCAGCGCCCCCAGATGCAAGCTGCCCAGATGACTTCTCTGAAATCTCTGTTGTTGCCATAGTGACTAAGTATCTCAAACCTTTGATTTCCCAAGGTCTTGGCCTCCACCAGCACTCTCCCATGCCACCCCCAGTAATAATTTAGGTAATTGACACCAACACATGGCACAAATTACCAGCATCTCATTTTCCCCAGCAAGGAGGCTGAGCGATCCAAACCCTGAGTCCTATTTAACCAGCTCTGATACAATCACTGTATAAGACAGCATCTTAACTGAGAGTTTGTTTTTTTTTATATATATAATTTTATTTATTTATTTATTTTTCTGTGCTAGGTCTTTGTTACTGTGCTTGGGCTTTCTCTAGTTGCGGTAAGAAGGAGCTAGCCACTCCCTATTTGCACTGCGCAGGTTTCTCTTGTTGCAGAGCATGGGTTCTAGGACACGCAGGCTTCAGCAGCTGTTCCTCCCAGGCTCTAGAGCACAGGCTGTAGAGCTGTGGCACACGGGCTTTCTGGGCTTTGTTGCTCCACGGCATGTGGGATCTTCCTGGATCGGGGATCAAACCTGTGTCTCCTGTATTGGCAGACAGATTCTTTACCACTGAGCCACCAGGGGAGCCCCTGGCTGAGAGTTTAAGGGAGGAACTATTTGCAAATGCATGGACAGAGGTAAGGAGGCTGAAGAACCTGGACCATCCATTGTAGGATGCTGTACACACTCCTAGGTCTAAATGGAACAAGGGATGGGACTAGTCACCAGAACCAGCAAGAGCTGAAGCTATAAGAGAGATCTGACCCGTTAGAGCTGTGGCTTTCAGGCTAGATGTACAAGCACTCAGAAGGCTGGTGGGTAGGAGTCGAGGGAAACCAAAACCCCAATCTCTCTCTCTATTCCAAACTTCTATCTCCTGTCGCTTCTTCTACTGGCCTAAACCATTAAGGAGCCAGAGGGTAAGGGAGCCAGGCGAATGCTGTTTATAGATGTCAGCCTCAGGGCTCAGAGCAGGTGGAAATGGGAGCAGAGCAGACCTGGAGAGGCCTAGCACCATAAGAGTGATCCAAGTCTTCTTGTTTTCTTTTTTTTTCTTTCTTTTTTTAAAAATATAAATTTATTTATTTTAATCGGAGGTTAATTACTTTACAATATTTTATTGGTTTTGCCATACATCAACATGAATCCACCACAGGTATACATGTGTTCTGCATCCTGAACCCCCCTCCCTCCCCCCTCCCCATACCATCCCTCTGGGTCGTCCCAGTGCACCAGCCCCAAGCATCCAGTATCATGCATCAAACTTGGACTGGCGATTCATTTCACATATGATATTAAACATGTTTCAATGCCATTCTCCCAAATCATCCCACCCTCACCCTCTCCCACAGAGTCCAAAAGACTGTGTCTCTTTTGCTGTCTTGCATACAGGGTTATCGTTACCGTCTTTCTAAATTCCATATATATGCATTAGTATACTGTATTGGTGTTTTTCTTTCTGGCTTACTTCACTCTGTATAATAGGCTCCAGTTTCATCCACCTCATTAGAACTGATTCAAATGTATTCTTTTTAATGGCTGAGTAATACTCCATTGTGTGTATGTACCATGGCTTTCTTATCCATTCATCTGCTGATGGACATCTAGGTTGCTTCCATGTCCTGGCTATTATAAACAGTGCTGCGATGAACATTGGGGTACACGTGTCTCTTTCCCTTCTGGTTTCCTCAGTGTGTATGCCCAGCAGTGGGATTGCTGGATCATAAGGCAGTTCTATTTCCAGTTTTTTAAGGAATCTCCACACTGTTCTCCATAGTGGCTGTACTAGTTTGCATTCTCACCAACAGTGTAAGAGAGTTCCCTTTTCTCTACACCCTCTCCAGCATTTATTGCTTGTAGACTTTTGGATCACACCCATTCTGAATGGCGTGAAATGGTACCTCATTGTGGTTTTGATTTGCATTTCTCTAATAATGAGTGATGTTAAACATCTTTTCATGTGTTTGTTAGCCATCTGTATGTCTTCTTTGGAGAAATGTCTTCTTGTTTTCTATCTGGACACTCTCTACACAAAATCTAAACCAATTGTCACTACATTCTGATTGTGGCCCTAATTAGGACATGCTTCCTATTTTCTCTGCATGTTCTGAATTCCACCAGAACACAGATGTAACGTCCTGAGCGTGGGTCACTGACTGTGGGCAAAGATTTTAGCTTTTCTTTTGTTGTTCTTACTACATTTTTCCCTTATATTGATTCATTTATCCTTTTGAAAAATTTCCATTCCCAACTCACTTTCCCCACCCTCCTAAACAGCTGTGCTAATGCATTTGTTAGCTCTTCTTGAATTTACTTTGTAAGTATGCAATTTTATTTTAGGAAAATTGGTGTCTTGAAGTCACAGCAATGGTATTGCACTATAGGGTTCGTTCTTCTGTTTAGCTTTTTGTATGTGTTAGTCGCTCAGCAGTGTCCAATTCTTTGCAACCCCATAGACTATAGCCCACCAGGCTCCTCTGTCCATGGAATTCTCTAAGCAAGAATACTGGAGAGGATTGCCATTTCCTTCTCCAGGGGATCTTCCTAACCCAGGGATTGAACCCTGGTTTCCTGCATTGAAGGTAGATTCTTTACCATCTGAGCTATTTAACTCAGCATTGTATTTTTAAAATCTATTCTTATTACTATGTATATAACTAGTGGCTTCCCTGGTGGCTCATCAGTAAAAGAATCAGCCTGCAGTGTAGGAGATGCAAGAGACATGGGTTCGATCCCTGAGTTAGGAAGATCCCTAGAGCAGGAAATAGCAACCCACTCCAGTATCCTTGCCTGGAAAATCTCATGGACAGAGGAGCCTGGTGGGCTATGGTCCCTGCGGTCGCACAGAGTTGGACACGACTGAAGCAACTTAGCAGCAGCAGCACAAGTGACTGAACATGTATAATTAGTTGGCTCTTTCTGACTACTGCTAACCAGTACTCTGGAGTTGGTATCTAACCATTTCAATGAGGCATTCCCTACAGTGCTGAATGTCTACATGGCTTCCATCTCCCAGATACTGCAAACAACCCTCTGATGAATACCCTCTACCCGTGTCCTCAAGAAGCAGTGTGAGAATTACTCAGAGCTGTATATTCCATATTGGTCTCCTGGGTTGAAAGAAATCTTACTTTGGACCTCCTATACATGAGTTCTCATTCTCATTTTTAATGTCACTTGATTTTTTAAAACTTCACATTCAAGAAATGAAGATCATGGCATCTGGTCCCATCACTTCATGGCAAATAGATGGGGGAAAAAAGGAAACAGTGACAGGCTTTATTTTCTCAGGCTCCAAAATCTCTGCGGATGGTGACTGCAGCCATGAAATTAAAAGATGATTGCTCCTTAGAAGAAAAGCAATGACAAACCTAGACAGCATATTAAAAATCAGAGACATCACTTTGCTTACAAAGGTCCATATTAGTCAAAGCTATGGTTTTTCCAGTAGTCATGTGTGGGTATGAGAGTTGGACCATAAAGAAGGCTGAGCACCAAGGAATTGATGCTTTCGAACTGTAGTGCTGGAGAAAACTCTTGAGAGTCCCTTGGACTACAAGAAGATCAAACAAGTCAATCCTTAAGGAAATCAACCCTGAATATGCATTGAAAGGACTGATGCTGAAGCTGAAGCTCCAATACTTTGGCCACCTGATGCAAAGAGCTGACTCACTGGAAAAAACCCTGATGCTGGGAAAGATTGAAGGCAGGAGAAGGGGAGAACAAAGGATAAGATGGTTGGATGGCATCATTGACTCAATGGACATGAATTTGAGCAAACTCCAGGAAATAGTGAAGGACAGGGAAACCTGGTGTGCTGCAGTCCATGGGGTCGAAATGAGTCAAACACGACTGTGGGACTGAACAACAATTGTTACTCGATCAAAATTTTTTTTTATTATGAACTGTATTTTAGCATTGGTTACATCAGTCTTTTTACCTGAATTTCTTGACTGTAACCATAACATAGAATAGCAAAAATGAAAGACACCTAAGTTGGCCAATTCTCTTATTTTCTAAATGAGGAAAATGGAAGCTAGAAAGGAAACTTCTAATTCAATTGAAACTTTGTTTAGTTTGGTTGCAGGTAAATTATTGAATACCCTATTTCTTTTTCTTCCATTTTTTATTGAAGTATAGCTAATTTACGATGTTGTGCTAGTTTCAAGTGTAGAGCAAAGTGATTCAGTTGTACCTACATATGTACCTTTTTTGTCAGATTCTTTTCTCTTGTAGTTTTTTACAAAATATCGAGTACAGCTCCCTGTGCTATACAGTAGGTCCTTGTTGGCAATCTGTTTTATATGTAGTAGTTGAGCACCCTACTTCTGATGTCCCAGGCCTGAGAGAAGGCCTATGTTGACCCTGGCTGCAACCTGGCAAAGTTGGTGTTACTATACTCACGTCACAGATATGTTAACTGGATCACATAGAGTTCCTAGGATGGCAGGGTTGATGGGCCCAAAAGCTGTGCCTCCTGACTCCAAGTCTCATGCGTTTGCCTACAATGCACTGGAAGCTCTGAGGATGGTTTGAGATACCTCTGCTAAAGCTAAACCAACAGAAACAAGTATCGATCGCATTATAAACCTAGGTGTGTCCCACGGTGTTTCATCATGTTTCCCAAAATAAGTCAATTTATTTCATTTCCCAAAATAAATCAGACCCTTTGGCCTCATCGAATGGCTGTAACTAGACTACTGGCCACTGGTCACACTTAGATTTCACCTCTGCCTTTCTAAAGCATGCTTTTGAAAGTTAAATGTATCTGGTGAAAAGGAAGATGTTCTCAATATAAAAATAGATTTAGGAAAATATTTGCCTTCTCTAAAAAAGCATGATACTAAATCAGATTATCAATCATAATAGTTAACAGCTACTTTAAATTGAGTTTTTTACCCTATACTGGTCACTGTAAGGCTAAGTACTCAAAAAGCATAACCCTTTGCCATGTGACTTGTGCCTACTCTCTTTAAGATTCAGATTATGGGCACGAATAGTATGTCTCACTTGGCCTTGGTGCCTGTGCCTCTTGGCTCTCTAATGTCACCCCCACCTGGGTGTGCAAGCTCTCAATAAAGGCAGCTCCCTGGCTCTCATGTGGTTCTTTCTCCCCGTGTGTACATTCCTCCCCAGGACAGAGGAGATCATTGGAGCATAGTGGAAACCTCACCCCGAACCCCTGAAACGTGAAACCACTCATATATATATGTCATTTGCTTGTCAGCAATTAGGTAGCAGTTTGGGAGATTTTCAGTGACATTCCTAAGTCACCTGAGTGGCGGAGAGGAATGCCCAGCTGTCCTGTGCCCCACTCAGTGGATGGGCATTAAGGCTGGTCTGTTGGGAAATGCAAGTGATCAGTTTCTTCCTGAAGGACAGAAGCATAATAGCTGGTGCAGCTGTTGGGAGATACTGGTGAAGAGATTTTTTGACTGCTAGATTATAGGTTTGCCGACACTGATGCTTGCTTGTAAATAAAATATACCCACACTATCGTTCTTTGGCATTCTCTCCTAGCTCTCCTTGCTAAACCCAGTTCACCTCCCATGCTACCCCAAGTCTTCTCTGAATCAGCAGTAGGAGAACCTGAGATCTACCTCCAAGCCCCTCCCCTCAGTCTGCAGAGGGCAAAGCTTGGTCTCGGGGCCCAGAATCCCCTCCCACATACTTTTGTCACTCCTGTCCCCGGGACACCCAGTTTCTTTTCAGAACCTCAAGACTTCCATTCTTCTCCCTTACCCTCTATAAATCAACAAGTTCCCAGATAGGCATCAGGGATTCTTGTCAAGTCTTAGACAAGGTCAGATGCTTAGAGATTATCTTTTCAAAAGCTTTTGAAGGGAGGAGGCTGTCTCCAGCACTCTGGCAGACAGTCCCTGCCCACTCCCTTCTCCAGGGGATCTTCCAGATCCAGGGATCAAACCCAGGTCTCCCACATTGCAGGCAGATTCTGAGCCACCGCCTGAGCGTCCAGGGAAACCCGCTTTGCCTGCGTTGCTCACATCTGCGTCGCCCCTGTGTTGCTCCCTCATTGGGAAAGAGTGCCAGCCTGTCTCTGGTCTGAAATCACCTTCCTGCATTTCCTCAACTTTGAGCAACAAGGCAGCTCCTGGTGTCACCCAGTTCAAGGTGCACCTCCTGTCTCTGGACAACTGTCTGGGCATAGTCACTAATCCTGACTCCTCCAGGGAAGCAGCACCACCCCCTTGTGTTGTTGTCGTTTAGTCGCTCAGTTGTTTCCGATTCTTTGCGGCCCCAGGGACTGTAGCCTGCCAGGCTCCTCTGTCCATAAGATTCCCCAGGCAAGAATACCGGAATGGGTTGCCATGGCCTCTTCCAGGGGATCTTCCTGACCCAGGGACTGAACACGCATCTCTTTCGTCTCCTGCATTGGCAGGCGGATTCTTCACCCACTGAACCACCTGAGAAGCCCCTTGGTACCTTTTGTAAATAAACTTAGGTCAAAGGCTTTTCTCTCTAAGGGGTATTTCCCTCTTTACTCTTAAACCTTCTTGTAGAATGGAGGACTCTTAGCCCTAAAAGGCACCTCAAGAATTTGTGCGAGTGTTTAGCTGCTGCTGGGGATTAATAGCACCTTTAATGGTCACTCAAGGGAGACCAGGTAAACAACCACATATCTCTCTCACCCTGTGCGTGCTGTGGGCTCCAGAATGACAGTGACAGAATAAATAGGAGATGGGAGGAGCCACCCAACACACAGGCAGGCACGCAACAGAAAGGACCCTGGGCTTTGCCCTGGGCAGGTGGCTGAGACTCCTGCCAAGACTCCATGAAAGGAAAATAAAGGCTATAACTCCAAGGAAGCCCGTCCAGGCTAAACTGCCCTAATCAGAAATAAAAGGGACGAGACTGAGGGCTGGAGAACTGCGCTGCATGGGATGCTGGATCACCCGACCACGCTAAGAGAGGCTGCTCCTGCCAGAGAATTCGTTGCTTCATTAGCCAGAGCCAGATTCAGTCAAGAAAGTTAATAGAAGTCCATGGCCCTGTGCTTTCACAAAGGACCTCAGCTGCCACACATTGTAGTCGCAGACTAGACACACCCTGGTATTACAGCCCTTGCCTCCCCTCTCTCCAGCCAGACAGAGGAGCCTGAGAACCTTTCTTAAAGAGGCGAAACTGGATTTACTTGGAAACGTCCATCTTAGGTCCTCACAAGGCAAAGGGTTATTGTTCTAAAAAAAAATTAACATCTTTTTAATTTTTTTAATTTCCTGAATTTTTTAAATTCAGATAATTTCCTGAGTGTATATGTGTGGGTGTGTAGAAGTGTGTGTGTATGTATGTTAGCATGTGTATCAACAATTAAATGAATCGTCATCCCAGGAAGCATGTGAATGGCATACAACAATGGCTGGAGAAGCTCAAGCATTGGTCTTAGAATCAAGGGAGGCTGCCCCTTAGTCTACTGAGGGCTGATCTGGCCTTTCCAGATTGGGTATTTCAAGGACTTCAAGACCATAGTTGATCTATGTGAGTATGATTTTATTTAAGACTGTATACAAATGAACGTGTGACTGATCCACTTTACTGTACAACAGAAACTAACATACCATTGTAAAGCAGCAACTCATTGTATACAAATGAGTGTATTTATAAAACAATAATTAGTCCTGCAGTTTGAAAAACTGTATATATGAATGTATGTCTGGCTCTGGCCCAAAATCTATCTATTTACCTGGATACCTATCTATCTGTCTATCTATCTATCAGTCATATCATACCCTTCTGGAAGAAGGCTGAGGATAAATATTATGGCCGAGTTTTCAACCCACAGTGTCAGTAGCAGAAACGGCACCTTTTCCTCCCCAAACCTCCCACTCGCCTCTAACAAACCCATCCAAGCATCAGTACTATTCTGTGAGGGCCCTTGTCAACTGGCTTAACAGATTCCAGTTTTCAGGGTCTGGCGTCTTTTTATGCTTACTCTCAACTGGGACTGGGGCTTCCTGGAAGATCTTTCCTAAAGCTGTGTGTAGAATCTTCAGATGAACTCAAAGTTTAGCAGAATTGCTCTCCCAGATGAATGCAACTATTACATACCACCCTCCTCCTTGGGAGCCTGCTGGGATTCCCAGTAGAGATCAGACCATGGCCACTGGGGCCATTGCACTCGCCACACCATCCCCCACTGACATGTTCTCTTAGAATGGGCCCCCACCTCACCCCTACACCTGCTAGGCCCATTTTCAGGAGGCTTCAGAGAAGTCAAAAATAGCTCCTCATCAGAAAAAGCTTGAGCCCCCTGCTTTAATGTGAAAACCTTTGAGAATGGCCTTTTCAGCTTCAAAGCCACCACGGTGGGTGATACATCAAAGACAGGGCAATGTTAGCCTTTGATGGTCTGGTGTCTTTAAAGCAGTGGTCCTAACCTTTTTCTAGGTCATAGACCCCTCTGGAAACCTAATGAAGCCTATGGAGCCACATAGCATAAAAATACACAAGGTTAATGAAAAAATTGCCTGTAATTTCAGTGAACTGGTGGACACCCTAAACACTACTCAGAGACCCCAAGATAAGAATTGCTAGTCAAACATCATAGCCAAGAGACATCAAGATGTCTTTTCGAGTCTTCTCTAAAGGACCTCAATGGGCATTGAGCCCTCTGATCTCATTTCTCAATATTTTTATTTTTCCCTATTTCTCAGGGATCTGCTAGATTAATCTATTCATCCTGGACTGACATTCAGTAAGCACATATGATTTGGGTTGTATTGTTTTTATAGTTAGCATTCATTCTGATTGGTACATGCCCATGTCTCATAGGTCTGTTTTGAGTATTACCTCTGTATTCATCATTCATCCATCCATCTATATATCCTTCCATCCAACTACTAATTCAACCCCAGTCAGTCCTTTTTTTCTCAGGATCCTCCATGTCCTAGGAACTGTTCTAGGCACTAGAAAGACAAGAGGAAACAGACATTGATTCTCTGCCTTCATGTCATTTACAATTGAAAGAAGAGATGAACAAATAAACAAAAAATGTAATGGGATAAATGCTCAGAACACTTTGAGAGCATATAGAGGGGAATTTTAGTCCAGATTTGGGGCAAGGGATAAGGTATAATTTCCAAAGAAAAATTATGTTTTCTGAGAATAAAAGATAAGTACAATTACCCAAATATAGTGCAAGAGTAGATGAAAGAATATACAATGTCCAGAGGTTTGAATTTAACCTGAAAGCAACTGAGAGTAACTGCAGGGTTTTAAGCAAGATAGCAATGATCAGAATTGAGTTTTCCAAAAATCAATCCAGTTCTGCAGAGAAGAAAATGGATTGGAGGAATCAAGTCTACAGTCAGGGAACCAATTAGAGACCTGTTGCAATATCCCAAATGGTGGTCTAGACTTGATCATGGCAGCTGGGTTGGAAGAAAGGGATGAATTGGTAAGATACAGAGGGTAGAAATGATAAGATTTTATGACTGGCTGAGAGAGGAAAATTAGCCAAGGATGATGCCCTGGTTTCTCAAACAGGCAACAAAATAATTGGGTCCACTACTTACGGGAATAGTAGGAAAGAACCCAATTTAGCAGGGAGGCGAGATGATAAGATGCATGCAGCTTTTAACACACCGAGTTTGAGCTGCCCACAGGACATCAAGTAGATGCTTCAAGCAGAGGCATCTAGCAGCCAGTTGGGTCTAAAATGCAAGAAAGGTCCAGCCTGGCAGTACAGATTTGGAAATCACTAGTGCGCATATGGTCCTTACCTCCTGGAGCAGAGTGTGAGGAGTGGAGATTTTCAACAAGGGAAGTGTTGCTTGCTTGCCTGGAGAATTCCATGGACAGAGAAGCCTGGCAGGCTACAGTCCATGGTATCGCAAAGAGTCACATACGACTGAGTGACTTTCACTTTCTCAGTGTTGCAACTCAGGGAACACTTTGGAGATGTGTGCATTTTTTTCATTGTCACAATGACGATAGGAAGCAATAGTTGGCTTTTATTGGGTGGGGGCCAGGCATGCTAAATGTCCTCAATGTTGGAGACTTTTCCATATAAAGAAGCCTTTACCCTGAATGTTTCTCTTGCTGTTTATAACCTTCTGAGCTTAGATTCTGACTCCAAATAAACACTACACATCTTTTACATGGCTTTCATATGCACTGAATTTCATATACATTGAATTTAACACACATTGAATTTTCCGGGAAAGTAGCTATAGCTATAGGGTAAGGTGAGGGAAGGTTTTTTATAAAGATGAAGCCCATACTTGCATTTTCAGCTCAGGCTTCTCTCCTGAAACCCTACCTTGTCTAACCATCCACATGCTCAGTATCTCCGCTTAGAAGTGTAACAAGCTCTGGGTGCTCGTGCATGCTTAGTTGTATCTGACTCTTTGAGACCCCATGGACTATATCCCGCCAGGCTCCTATCTTCATGGGATCTTCCAGGCAAGAATACTGGGTTGCCATTTCCTTCTCCAGGCGATTTTTCCAACCCAGGTATCAAACTCACTTATCCTGTGTCTCCTACATCAGCAGGCAGATTCTTTACCTGCTGAGCCATCAGGGAAGCCCCATCCTTGGGACATTCTTTGGTTAAGCCACACAGTCTTACTTACTTCATCACTTGACCTTGGCTCTGTTTTCTGGAAGGAAAAAGGACAAGGCTCCACTATTCGATGCGGAAAGCTTTCAGAAGTTGGAGGACAGGTTAAATCCTCATTGTCCCATCTCCTTGTCCTCTCGTTTGAACATCTCCTGGTCCTGTGTCCCTTCAGTGTTCTCATGGTATCCTCTGCATGGGCTCAAATTTGCTTCTATGCTTCTTACAGCCAGGCCTCAAGACTGGACACGACATTCTAGATGCAACGTGGCAGGTGCATGGTTGAATAGGAGCAGAACCCAATGTTTTATTTATTTGTGCAGTCATTTCACATTGGCCTAAAGCTTTGAATGTTATCCTAAGGGTAATGGAGGCTAACTGCAGGAGAATGATAATTAGAATTGAGTTCATCTAAGGCCACTCCAGCTCTCCGGGGAAGACAATGGAGGGGAAGAATCAAGTTTAAAGGCAGGAAGTCAGGTAGAAAGCTGTTGCCTTGTTCCAGGTGCCAGTGGGTTCATTCGGAACGTCTGGCCTGTAAATTCTTTTAACACGTGTTCTGTGAGGCTGGATTACCTCTGTATTATGCTTTTGAACTTAGATTTCAGCTTCCTTTATTCAAAGGTTGGGAGACAAGGGTGCTCATTTTTTTCTTAATCCTTTATTCATTTGTAATAAGGTAAAAGGCTCCTTTTTGTGTTCCTTTAACATGTTTTTTAAAATTTTGCTTGCCATTTTTCTGAGTATTCAGGTTGGTTATTTATATTCCCCCACCTCCACTAAAGAACCTGAGAGTCCTTTAAAGGGAGACCCTGGGCCTTTTTCATTTTATATCCTCCAGAGCACATAGCCAAAGGCCTTGCATGTAGCTAAACTTGTCATATTGGTTGAATTAAACTGGGGGGAATAGGGCTGAATTAAAAGTTGCTGTTAAAATGCAAATATGCTATCTGGGCTCCACAAGACATTAAGGTACCCATTAAAACCTTGGCACAGAGTAATTTATTGAATCAGTTAATAACCACCCAGTAAGCAGTGAAGGGCTGAAACCCAGGGAAGTATTGACTTGAGAGAGAGCTTCTTGAGAGAGGGTTGTGTGGTGCAGAAATGAGACACAAACCTAGCCTGGCTGAAGGGTAAGTTTGAACCCTGCATCCAATAAAGTGAAAAGGAACGTTGAAAGTGAAAATGTTAGTGTCCAACTCTTTGTGACCCCATGAAGTGTAGCCTGCCAGGCTCCTCTGTTCATGGAATTTTATAGGTGAGAATACTGGAGTGGGTTGCCTTTCTCTTCTCCAGGGGATCTTCCCAATCCTGGAATCAAACCTGGGTCTCCTGCATTGCAGGCAGATTCTTTACCATCTGAGCCACCAGGGAAACCTTGAAACCAGCGTAAATAGAGTTCTGGTTCCAATGATGTTCAACGACCTTGGGATCAACCCTTCTGGATCATGGTCTTGTGTAGCTGAATGGCAAAGACTTTCCCAGGTTGTTTTTCATTTCTGAAGGTTACAAGCTTTACCATCAGGAGCAGATGTTTCCCTGATGTGCTGTGGGCTGATGCCTGGCACATACTAGGCATTCATAGAATACTGATTCTGATTTGAATGAATGAAAGTGACCGTGGGACATTAGCCTGACATGGGTTTGAAAGCCAGTGCCACTGTTTCCCACCAGCTTTCTCTGGTTAAGCTCACAGTCTCCCTCTTTCAATCTATGAAATGGAAGGTGCTTTTCCATTGCCTGGCTCTCAGTTTATCACAAAGATTCAATGAGAAAGTCTACAAAGCATCTTGCACATGGCAGTTCAATAAGGACTGATTCCTGAGCGGCTAACACACCAAATGCAATTGCTACACATTTCTGGCTAGAAAAGAAATTGCTTAGCGTCTGGCTTTATCTGAAATTTTTCCCTTCCAATTTCTGACCGAATATGACATATACCATTTTGGGTGGACTTTTCAACTCTCTGTATGTGAATTTGGGCTGAGGTTTTATGCGCTCAGGTGTCTCCACTTGCTTTCTCCCAAAGAAAGAAACCAAAACGTGCATATGTTCACTCATCCCTTTGGAGCAATAGCAGTAAACAACCAACAGGCTGCAGGAACCAAGCGCCAGCCCCTATGTGGCAATGAATTTCTAGCAGCCCTAGCATAAAAGGGCAAGTGGCCCCCACTGGAGGGGAGAGTTTACAACTCACAGGTGCAAGAATGATTTTTCAATTAGGGATAATATTGTTCTTCATCATGTTTTCCTGGAGCCTTGCAGGAGGAGGGGCTCCGGTTGGGTGGGAACTCAGCATCACGGTTACAGTTTAGCCATCTGAGATCTGTTTTCCAAGCTTTTGATCTCATAGCTTTGCACTGTAAAAGTCCACGGTGGTGATTGACTCCACTTACATGAATAGGCAGACTCAGGGGTAATCTTTTTAAAATTATTGCGAATGTACAGACGTATTCAAAGGTCCTTTTTGAGCTGATCAGGCTGAACTATCCTTTTGGCTCGATTGTCCAAACCTAGTTGATTTTTCCTTTTAATGTCTCGCCTATCCATCTTATCCTTTCAAGCAAGCCCTTGCTCCTACTGGTTAGGATGAATAGACAAGATAGCAGAGCCTGTGTTCTACCTGAATGAAGGAGTTTGGATGAATAGAGGGGAAGTAGCCAGGTGCTCCAGGTTGTGACAACCATGTGGGTGTGTGTCCAGCATGGAGAGAGGACAATGAGGAAACCAGTGTATGTGAAGTAGAGAATTTGTCCAGATGCCGAGGAAGAAGCTGGAGACAGGTGATTGTCAAACTGTTGAGAAGCTTGACTGCCTTATCGATGTATTTTTGATTTATTATAGACCCTGCAGGAAACCACTGTTGGTTTTAGAAAAGAGGAACGTTGTCATCAGTCTGGTGTCCATGCAAGGACAGATTGCAGCAGAGACTAGAAACAGTGAGATTCTTCAGGTTTATTCTGGATTCTTATGTGGGGGAACAAAGTGAACGTTAACTCAACTCAACATGCTTTAAACCCAACAGTGTAACAGGCACGGGGGCTTCCCTGGTGCCTCAGATGGTAAAGAATCTGCCTGTCAATGCAGGAGACACAAGTCATGTGAGTTAGATCCCCTGAGTCAGGAAGATACCCTGGAGCAGGAAATGGCAACCCACTCCAGTAGTCTTGCCTGGAAAATTCCATAGACAGAGGACCCTGGCAGGCTACAGTCCATAGGGTCCCAAAGAGTTGGACACAACTGAGTAACTAAGCAGGTAACAAGCATAGTGCTGAAGGCTGTGGGGAGCCAAGATGTGATTAATGCTGAATTTTACCCTCAAGATACACAAGTGCAATGCAGATTCATATTCAGCAAATGCTTACTGCATGTCCATGCCATCAGTTAGGAACGCTTTTGATCACAAGTACCAGAAGACCCAAGTAACAGTGGCTTAAACAAAAAGACCTTATTTACTTTATATAACAAGCCTGGAGATTGCATTAGTGTGTTAGCCATCGGTAGGCAGATGGTCACCGTCTCCTAGCCCTCCCAATCCAAGCCTGTTCGCCATCCTCTTCATTACAGTTAACACATAGTTGTAGACCATGGCTCCAAGCCAGCCAGGAACCTGCCATTGAGTATTTTGTTGTTGATTTCCCAGAATTGCAACTTTTACAGCTACTTTAGTTCATACATAAAACTGGTCAGCCTCCCTGAGAGGAGAATACCTTGTCTTCTCAGCATTCCCCATGCCCAGTCCCTCAGTTGGCATTTCTCCTTATAGAACTTGCTTCCTATAAGTTTCAAGTACAAAGACTCATGCATAAAAAAGTAACAAGTAGCCAACTTCCTCCCCATGGTAGAAGTCATATATTCAATAGTCACTAATTGAGGTACCTAATCAGTCCTGGGTGTTCATTGGAAGGACTGATGCTGAAACTGAAACTCCAATACTTTGGCCACCTCATGTGAAGAGTTGACTCATTGGAAAAGACCCTGATGATGGGAGGGATTGGGGGCAGGAGGAGAAGGGGATGACAGAGGATGAGATGGCTGGATGGCATCACTGACTCGATGGACATGAGTTTGAGTGAACTCCAGGAGCTGGTGATGGACAGGGATGCCTGGTGTCCTGCGATTCATGGGGTCGAAAAGAGTCAGACATGACTGAGTGACTGAACTGAACTGAACTGAATGGCTAAAATCTGGGTTGAATTTAGAGACGCCATTGAATGAAATTCTGCCTTCTTAATCAAAATAGACAGAGCAGACAATGGCACCCCACTCCAGTACTCTTGCCTGGAAAATCCCATGGATGGAGGAGCCTGGAAGGCTGCAGTCCATGGGGTCGCTGAGGGTCGGACATGACTGAGCGACTTCACTTTCACTTTTCACTTTCATGCATTGGAGAAGGAAATGGCAACCCACTCCAGTGTTCTTGCCTGGAGAATCCCAGGGACGGGGGAGCCTGGTGGGCTGCCGTCTATGGGGTCACACAGAGTCGAACACAACTGAAGTGACTTAGCAGTAGCAGCAGCAATCAAAATAGAATTTCACATGTGTGGTGGTGACTCTATATTTAATAAAAAGATGAGCATGTGAATTTGTGAGACATCGTATCTATCTGCTTTACAGTTCTGGAACATTTGTGGATTTGAGAAACCTGAATAATAATTCCATTGTTTCTGGGAGGTGTCCAACCTCTGGTTTAAAGCATTTTCTCTTTTTGACTTCACTCTGTATGATAGACTGTAGGTCCATCTACCTCCGTACAAATGACCAATGTTGTTCCTTCTTATGACTGAGGACTATCCCGTTGTATACACATATCTTCTTTATCCATTCCTCTGATGATGGACCTCTAGGTTGCTTCCATGTCCTGGCTATTGTAAATAGTGCTGCAGTGAACACTGGGGTGCATGTGTCTTTTTGAATTAAGGTTTTGTCCTGGTATACACTCAATAGTAGGATTGCTATGTCATATGATAGTTCTATTTTTAATTTTTTTAAGGAGCCTCCATATTGTTCTCCAAAGTAGCCGTATTGATTTATATTCCCACCAACAGTGCAAGAGGGTTCCATTTTCTCTACATCCTCTCCAGCATTTATAGGTTTTAGATTTATTTATTTATTTTTATGATGGCTGTTCTGACCGGTGTGAGGTGATAACTCATTGTGCAATGTGTAAAATAGAAAGCTAGCAGGAACCTATGCAGGGTGCTCAGCTCAGTGCTCTGTGATGACCTAGAGGGGTGTGGGGTGGAGGTGGTGGGAGGAAGGACCAAGAGGGAGGAGACATATGTACACTTACAGCTGATTCACGTTGTTGTAAAACATTGCAAAGCAACTCTACCCCAATAAAAATAAATAAGTAAAACAAAGCATTTGGTGTTTGCAACAACCGTATGGGGATTTTTTAAACAAGGAAATGAAGACAAGTACAAAATAAGAAAAGAAGATCCACCAAAGCAGGGACACCAGTGTCAAGTAAATGTGTATTCAAACCCTGAAAAGTGAAAGAGTCAGATGAATTTGACTCTTTCTGACCCCATGCACTGCAGCCAGCCAGGCTCCTCTGTCCATGGAATTCTCCAGCAAGAATACTGGAGTGGGTAGCCATTCCTTTTTCTAGAGGATTTCCCAACCCAGGGATCGAACCCAGGTCCCCTGGATTGCAGGCAGATCCTTTGCCACCTGAGTCACCTATCCCCACACTAACATGGTTTAGGAATTCTTTCTTTTCTTCTGCCCCCAGGACCCTCAGCCCCACTGCTGAACTGAAGCTAACCTCTGTTGCTTTATTTTTGACCTTTTCTGTGCCCACACGTGCCGCTGGACACAAGGTTCTGTCCTGGAATGTGCAGGGGTGATTTGTCATTTTACAGAACAAATACAGTTTGGGTGATAAGAGAGCCAAGTGATAAATAATCTCAAACCAGAACGCTACCATGGAAGTTTTGGAGCAAAAGAGAAAAACAAAAACAAACCCCAAGAAAGCATAAAAGCTCAGGATGATTTATTTCATAATTTAAAAATCAAAATTGCCTTTGGGCGGTAGGTCTTGTTCGCCCAGTTCTCCCCTAGACTGAGTCATAATAGCTAAGTTATACACCCTTGGAAAAACCAGGGCTTTTCTAGTGGGAGCACTGAGATATCATTAAGCTCAAAACTGTGTGTGGTGGTGCCAAAATCAAATGAACTTTGAAATGAAGACCAACAGAGAGAAAGCCTCAGGGCCTGTGCTGCATTTCGCCAGACCAATATGGTCCCCACAGTCTCATCCAGGAGGTGGCAAGGAAAAAATTATGAGGAGTGTAAAACCACTTTGGCCTTAGGGATAAGAGAGATGTGGGGGAGACTTCTAAATTCAGAGGTGGGTAGACAAGGGGGAAGGATGATAGTAATGATAAGGGGTAGGATTGACTTGTCTCCAATAGAGACATGGCTAGATACAGCCACCAACAATTCAGACCTGTATCAGTTACCTACTGCCATAGTAACGCAATGTAACAAACAGGCCCCAAACCTCAGAGGCATAGAGCAGGAAGCATTGATCTTCTCTCCCAAGTCTGTGGGCCAGGCTGAATCTCAGCTGATCTTGTTGCTGTATTGGTGGTCAGTTGCTGGGTCCACTGGGGCATGGCTGATCTACTTCACTCCCCTGTCTGGCAGTTGGCTGGCTATTAGCTGAAGCAATGGACGTGGAGGTGGAGGAAAAGCAAAAGTTCTTTGATGCTTTTAAGGTCCCTGATGGGGTCTGAAAATTAAATTGACAAAGATTAACAGGAGAAACGCATATACATTTATTTCGTAGAAGTGCTACATGACATAGGAGCCTTCAGGGGAAATGAAACACCAAAAAAGCAGTTTAGCTGAGTATTTTTGTGCTAGGTTTGATAAAGAGTAGATTGTCATAGAAAAATATGATAGATGAAGAGTGAGAGGTAAGTGCAATAAACTGAGGGAAACTTAGTAAGACTTGTTTGTTCAGATGCTTCTCAGCATCCCTTTGTCTTCAGAGATAAGAATGCTCTCTTCCCCCTGGTATGGGGAGGGCAACTCTCTCAGGAGAGTTTTATGACTTGCTTCAAAGGGGAAGAGCAGGGGGAAAGGTCAGAGTCACCTTCCTACTTTCTGCTATTTTTCTCAAACTCCCTTGACTTAAAATATTCAATATGCCAAAGTGCCTTATTTGGGGGATGCAAGTCCTGAAGCCCATCATCTAGCCATCTTCCCACACATCTGCCATCATCCAGACTGGACTTGTTCATATGGTGATGACAGAGTTGCAAGAAAGAAGGCAAGCATGAAAGCCTAGTTCCCAGGCTAGGTCAGATTCACAGGATGGGAAAACAGATTCTAACTTGTCACAGGAGAAGCCCAAAGGCAAAGGGCACAGATGCAAAGACAAGGGGAGAACTGTGGACATGTCTGTAATCAATATTCCACAAGAAGAGTCCAAGGAGTGATGCTGCAGAAGAGAGCTTATGAAGTCACAGAGAGTGGGGTGAAGATCTGCTTGTTAGGGGGCAGATTTCATCTCAGGAGATAGGTGAAAATCATCCAAGCTGTCCCATGATAAAACAGGGCTTTAAAGGCTAATATTTTGCGTTATAATAATTACTAATGCTGACCACAGTTTATTGTGATCCACACAGTCAAAGGCTTTGGCATAGTCAAGAAAGCAGAAATAGATGTTTTTCTGGAACTCTCTTGCTTTTTCCATGATCCAGTAGATGTTGGCAATTTGATCTCTGGTTCCTCTGCCTTTTCTAAAACCAGCTTGAACATCTGGAAGTTCAAGCTTCCCCTATTGCTGAAGCCTGGCTTGGAGAATTTTGAGCATTACTTTACTAGCGTGTGAGATGAGTGCAATTGTGAGGTAGTTTGAGCATTCTTTGGCATTGCCTTTCTTTGGGATTGGAATGAAAACTGACCTTTTCCAGTCCTGTGGCCACTGCTGAGTTTTCCAAATTTGCTGGCATATTGAGTGCAGCACTTTCACAGCATCATCTTTCAGGATTTGGAATAGCTCAACTGGAATTCCATCACCTCCACTAGCTTTGCTCGTAGTGATGCTTTCTAAGGCCCACTTGACTTCACATTCCAGAATACCTGGCTCTAGGTGAGTGATCACACCATCATGATTATCTTGGTCATGAAGACTTTTTTTGTACAGTTCTTCTGTGTATTCTTGCCACCTCTTCTTAATATCTTCTGCTTCTGTTAGGTCCATACCATTTCTGTCCTTTATCAAGCCAATCTTTGCATGAAATGTTCCCTTGGTATCTCTAATTTTCTTGAAGAGATCTCTCATCTTTCCCATTCTGTTGTTTTCCTCTATTTCTTTGCATTGATTGCTGAGAAGGCTTTCTTCTCTCTTCTTGCTATTCTTTGGAACTCTGCATTCAGATGCTTATATCTTTCCTTTTCTCCTTTGCTTTTTGCTTCTCTTCTTTTCACAGCTATTTGTAAGGCCTCCCCTGGGAAATAGATGGGGAAACAGTGGAAACAGTGTCAGACTTTATTTTTGGGGGGCTCCAAAATCACTGCAGACGGTGATTGCAGCCATGAAATTAAAAGATGCTTACTCCTTGGAAGAAAAGTTATGACCAACCTAGATAGCATATTGAAAAGCAGAGACATTACTTTGCCAACGAAGGTCCGTCTAGTCAAGGCTATGGTTTTTCCAGTGGTCATGTATGGATGTGAGAGTTGGACTGTGAAGAAGGCTAAGCACAGAAAAATTGATGCTTTTGAAGTGTGGTGTTGGAGAAGACTCTTGAGAGTCCCTTGGACTGCAAGGAGATCCAACCAGCCCATTCTGAAGGAGATCAGCCCTGGGATTTCTTTGGAGGAAATGATACTGAAGCTGAAACTCCAGTACTCTGGCCACCTCATGTGAAGAGTTGACTCATTGGAAAAGACTCTGATGCTGGGAGGGATTGGGGGCAGGAAGAGAAGGGGACAACAGAGGATGAGATGGCTGGATGGCATCACTGACTCGATGGACATGAGTTTGAGTGAACTCCAGGAGTTGGTGATGGACAGGGAGGCCTGGCGTGCTGCAATTCATGGGGTCGCAAAGAGTTGGACACGACTGAGCAACTGAACTGAACTGAATGCTGACCAAGTGCTTATTGTGTACATACCAGACTATGTTCTGAATAACTCCCAGGAATTAATCATAGCAGTGACACTTGTCAGCACACAGCTGTGGTGTGTCCTGCAAAAAGGGGCCTGCCTGGCTGAGAGAGGACACTACTGCCAAGTCTTGAACCCAGATGTAGAGTTGTATCCACTTGGAGGAAGGAGAATCTTTTCCTAATTCACATACAGTTCAGTTCAGTTCAGTTCAGTCGCTCAGTCGTGTCTGACTCTTTGCGACCCCATGAATCGCAGCATGCCAGGCCTCCCTGTCCATCACCAACTCCTGGAGTTCACCCAGACTCACATCCATCAAGTCAGTGATGCCTTCCAGCCATCTTATCCTCTGTCGTCCCCTTCTCCTCCTGCCCCCAATCCCTTCCAACATCAGAGTCTTTTCCAATGAGTCAACTCTTCCCATGAGGTGGCCAAAGTACTGGAGTTTCAGCTTTAGCATCATTCCCTCCAAAGAAATCCCAGGGCTGATCTCCTTCAGAATGGGCTGGTTGGATCTCCTTGCAGTCCAAGGGACTCTCAAGAGTCTTCTCCAACACCACAGTTCAAAAGCATCAATTCTTTGGAGCTCAGCCTTCTTCACAGTCCAACTCTCACATCCATACATGACCACTGGAAAAACCATAGCCTTGACTAGACGGACCTTTGTTGGCAAAGTAATGTCTCTGCTTTTCAATATGCTATCCAGGTTGGTCATAACTTTCCTTCCAAGGAGTAAGCGTCTTTTAATTTCATGGCTGCAGTCACCATCTGCAGTGATTTTGGAGCCCCCAAAAATAAAGTCTGACACTGTTTCCACTGTTTCCCCATCTATTTCCCATGAAGAGATGGGACCAGATGCCATGATCTTCGTTTTCTGAATATTGAGCTTTAAGCCAACGTTTTCACTCTCCACTTTCACTTTCTTCAAGAGGCTTTTGAGTTCCTCTTCACGTTCTGCCATAAGGGCGGTGTCATCTGCATATCTGAGGTTATTGAGATTTCTCCCGGCAATCTTGATTCCAGCTTGTGTTTCTTCCAGTCCAGCGTTTCTCATGATGTACTCTGCATATAAGTTAAATAAGCAGGGTGACAATATAGAGCCCTGACGTACTCCTTTTCCTATTTGGAACCAGTCTGTTGTTCCATGTCCAGTTCTAACTGTTGCTTCCTGACCTGCATACAAATTTCTCAAGAGGCAGGTCAGGTGGTCTGGTATTCCCATCTCTTTCAGAATTTTCCACAGTTTATTGTGATCCACACAGTCAAAGGCTTTGGCATAGTCAAGAAAGCAGAAATAGATGTTTATCTGGAACTCTCTTGCTTTTTCGATGATCCAGCGGATGTTGGCAATTTGATCTCTGGTTCCTCTGCCTTTTCTAAAACCAGCTTGAACATCAGGAAGTTCATGATTCACATATTGCTGAAGCCTGGCTTGTAGAATTTTGTGCACAGGACTGGAAAAGGTCAGTATACATTCCAATCCCAAAGAAAGGCAATGCCAAAGAATGCTCAAAGTACTATACAGTTGCACTCATCTCACATGCTAGTAAAGTAATGCTCAAAATTCACATACAGGTGATGTATAAACTCGCAGTAGCCCTGTCTGCTTCGGAGGATAGCATTATTCTGACTTTCATTTTGGAACTAAAGAAAATGAAGCCTTAAAAAGTTTAGGTAAATTTCCCAGGAAAAGATGGGCTTCAAGGAGAACAGAGATTTGAACACAGTCTGACTCCACAGCCCATGGTCTTGACCATAGAACCATCCCATCATACTGTTGCGGAGAAGAAGCCAATTCTGACTCCATGTTGGAACTCTTTCTTGACTTGCTTTTCATTGCTTTTGTTATTATAATCAGACAGAATGGCCTGCCTCAGAGCATCCTGCCCCTCTGCCTTAACGCTAAACTAAAGTGCCTTTGTTCAGTACCCTGTCCACCTGTGGATGGCAGGAAGAATGAAATTAACACATCTCTTGCCTGAGGCTTGCCATTCTAGGAGATGTTTGCAAGATTAATGGCCTTTTTCACTTTGCTTCCTCACCTCCCCCCATCGCCGATCTATAAAAGAACCTGGCATGCGGATCCGATAAGATGGTTATTTTGAGGCACTAGCCTGCCATCTTCTTAGTCAGCCAGCTCCCCAAATATGGTTCTTCCTTGTTTCAACCCCTTGTCTCGTATTCATTGACCTGTTGTGCTGGCAACAGAGCAAGCTTTAACTCAGTAACAATACTAGATCCTTACAATAACCAGCTAGGAAGAGAGCGGCATTTCCATGTTACAGGAAAGAGATCTGAAGTCAATAATGTAGGAACTTGCTAAAAAATTAAGGGAACAGGAAATGAATGGGTCAGCTAGAGAATGCTAATTTATTGTCTTTTAACCTTTGAAATTCTGTGAATATGACTGGCTGAGAAAACTTTCTTGATTGTACCATTTTTGACTTGGTCAATCCCCAACGTTCAGAAGAAGAGTAAGACCAAGGCAAGAAGCCCTCTGAGATAGAAACAAGAATCCAAAGCTAAGAAAGGCACCAAGATCTGGTCAGGACATTCATTTTATCTTTCATTATTTACCTGCTCCATGCAAGGGGAAGCTGTGAAGCCACAGGATCAGAGGTCTCACTGAGATACGATTATTGTGTGTTATATCCAATGGGCCCAGGTAGACACATCTCCTTTCTGGAAATATCCCCAGATTTGCTAAACCATGCTGATGCTACAATTATGTCATATAAATGAAGCTTAATCTGGCCTCTGTACTCCGACATTAAATTAAATCTTGAAGACGAGTTTTGGGTGAAGTAGAAAGATAGCTTTATTGCCTTGCCAGGCAAAGGGGGCCACAGAGGGCTAATGCCCTTAAAACTGTGTGTCCCGACCTGGAGAGGGTAGTGAGGAGTTTCACAGTAATGGTTCAAAGAGGAGGGCACGATCAGCTCAGGGACTTCTGATGGTTGGTGGTGAGGTAAGTGGGAGTCAGCATCGCCACCTTGGGCAGCACACAGTTAACCTCTCCTATTTGGTGGGTGTTTCGGTATCCAGAAAACAGTTCAAAGGTATTGTCATGTATATCCCTTGAGGGGGAATCAGAACCCTGACCCCAGGCTGCACTTTTACTTTTTTTCTGCTCCTCCCTTATCTGCTTCCCCTCCTTTCCCCAGTTAGCACCTGTTTGAACCTGCAGTTGGAACTTAGGGAAGGTCATGGAGGCTGAATGAATTCTATCTCCTGTATTCAAGAAATGGGGGGTACAGAAAGGCTTTTGTGCCCAAGAGCCCCACAGGGTCCTGCTCTGTTTCACAAAGAAGAATTTAAAGCAAAATGTCTAGCTCTGCATGTTACTCACCAGCATGGCTCTGGAGTTTTCATAAAGAGAAGGAAGCAGATGTTGAGCCACCAAAGGCCAGGGTATCTCCAAATCCCTGTTTCCCTTTCCTGCTTCATCATTCCCAAACTCTAATTCCATCCCTGATTAACAGCTGGCTTATCAGCATATGATCCCTTTGGGATCTGGGTACCTAAATCACCCCACCCACCCTAACTCGCACATGCTTCTCTGACCCTGCAGATTTCACTGACCCTGTACCGTCACTACCACAACAAACTTGCTTTGGCTCCCAGCTTCTGTCCCAATGCAGTTGAACAGTTGATGTAGCATAACCCTAGTTGGGTGGTCCAATTGGAGCAATGCCCATGTTTATCCTAGAATGACATTGTGTTTGAGACCTGGTTCTACCATTGATTCATTGCATGACCCTGGGCAAGATGCCTGAAACTATCTAAGCCTCGGTTTTCTCATCAATAGGAAATATTATCTCCCAGGGTAGTGTTAAGAAATCAGTGAGATAAAGTATATAAGATTCTTAATATAGTGCTGGCAATTAGTAAGTACTCCCTGAATTTATATCTCCAGTCCAAACCTCCCCCCACCCAATCTGCCCACATACACATCCAATTATAGGCTTGCATAAATAACTGTCTACTTGGCTTCTCCAGTTGGATTTATTTTGGCTGTTTCCAATGTAACATGTCCAAAATGAAACTAGTGATTTCCCTCCGAGCCCTGTTCTCTGAAGAGCTCTCCCAGTCTCAGTGGATGGTAACACCAACTTTCCCGGGGCTCAAGCTAATCTGGTCCTCCTTTTCTCTCAACTCCATATCTGATCCATCAGGATATTCCTTGGTTCTACCCCCAGAGCATCTTCAGAATTTGCCCGCCTCTCCCTACTTTGCTTCCCAGAGCTCACCCAGGCACCGTGGTCTCTCATCTGGATGAAAGGAACATCCCTCTCTCCTGTCTCCCTTCTTCCACCCTTGGTGAAATTTGAGAAGCATCCTTTCTAGTCCTATGTCACATCCTTCCTCTGCTTAAAAACCTGCAGCAGCTTCCCATCTCGCTCAGAATCAAAGTCAAGTTCCTGCCAGTGGTCTACAAGGCCCCCACACTGTGTTCCCCCATTTCTTTTTTGATCCAAGCTCCTCCTCTCTCTCCTCTCTTTCCTCTCCAACCCCAAGGGCCTCCTTGCTGTATCTCAAAACACATCAGGCACACTGCACCTAAAGTGCATGGGTTATTCCCTCAATTCACACAGGCCTCATTCTCTCTTTCAAGCTTTCCTAAAAAATATCTACTCCACTACCCTATTTGCAATTGCCACCCTCTCTCTCATCCCTAGCACTCTCAGTCTCCTTAATGCTGTTCTTAATATTTTTCCATTTTCTTTAGCATTCATCACATTCTAATATATTATGTAATTTACTCACTTATTGTGTTTGCTATTTACCAGTCTCCTGACAGAATATAAACTCCAACAGGACAAGGTTTTGTCTGTCCTGCTCACTGATAGATTCCATGTGCCTGACACAGTGTTTTTCACACAGTAGGTACACTGACAAATATTTATTGAAAGAAAGAGCAGACTAATAGTGGTGAGTAGCATTATCATCGGAGAAGGCAATGGCACCCCACTCCAGTACTCTTGCCTGGAAAATCCATGGACAGAGGAGCCTGGTAGGCTGCAGTCCTTGGGGTCGCAAAGAGTCGGACACGACTGAGCGACTTCACTTTCACTTTTCACTTTCATGCATTGGGGAAGGAAATGGCAACCCACTCCAGTGTTCTTGCCTGGAGAATCCCAGGGACGGGGAAGCCTGGAGGGCTGCCATCTCTGGGGTCGCACAGAGTCAGACACGACTGAAGCGACTTAGCAGCAGCAGCAGCAGCAGCAGCATTATCATGTTTTGAGCCTTTTAAAGCCAGCAGCTATATCATCCCTGTCCTCACAGGGCCCAGCACTGCTGAGATGCTCAGTGTAGCTTTGCAGAAGGAATGAAACCAAGAAGCTGACCCTTCCTTGAGACAGGCAGATACCCAGGCAGATACAGGCAAATACTAAGCTCATATTGGCTTCCCTGAAAGGACAACCTCTAATATCACTTCCAGAGAGCAAAATTGCCTCTGACATGTAATTTAAAACTAGAGATGCCTGGGTATAAAGTCTTATTCAAGTAAATGGGATCAAACATCAGGGCATTTCCACTCTACCAAATGGAAATTCTGGATTTAATATGGTCTCACATTCCCTCCCAGGCTGCTCCTCTCCAGGGAAGGAGAAGATGAATTTGGTAGAACTGCCATGCAGAGGTTGATGGTCTGACTTCAGTCAGTTGATCCCAAGTCCCATAAGAGTCTCGCTTTAATATCTAATCAGTGAGAAGCTATTACCTCTCCCAATTTCCACTCTGAGCAGCCTCTCTCTATCTCCTCCTCTATCTATCCTGAACCTAGAAGAACCTACAATCTTCTAAGATATCCTCAATTCTGAAGGATGTGGACTCCACCTGAGGCTACAGCAATTCTCAGACCACTATGTCACAGTTACTTATAATTGTGAGGCAAAGGGAACAACACTGGCTTCAGTTTCAATCACCAGTCTGCTGGCTGCTCACTGTGTGACTTCAAGCAAGTAGTTTAGCCTCTGTGAGACTCAGTTTCCTCATCTGTAGAATGGGCATAATAAAACCTGTGCATGCAAAGTCGCTTCAGTCATGTCTGACTCTTTACAACCCAATGTTGGACTGTAGCCCACTAGGCTCCTCTGTCCCTGGGATTCTCTAGGCAAGAATACTGGAGGGGGTTGCCATGCCCTCACCAGGGGATCTTTCTGACCCAGGGATTGAATCCACATCTCTTACATCTCCTGCATTGGCAGACAGATTCTTTACCACAGTGCCACCTGGGAAACCCCATAATGTAACCTACCATTAATTATTTTTGTGAGACCTTGATGAAATCAATGTTCTTCTCTATTAGACCATGAGTTCTCTTGGACATAGACCTTTTTTTTTTTTTAATTCTTTTAATCATTTATTTATTGAGCACCTACATTTACTGCGATGCACACAAGATCTCAAAACGACAAGCATGAAGGTGCTGTCCTTTCTTTGGAGGAGCTCACAGTCCTGTGTAATAAACCATTGCAATCTAATGTGGCAAATATTCAAATGAAAGCAAGAAGAAATGCCATGAGAACAGAGAGAGAGTATTATACATAGATGGATCGGGGAAGGCATCAAGCTAAATATGATGTGTGAAAAGAGTTTTGAAATAATGGGACTTCCTTGACAGTCCAGTGGTTAAGATTTCACCTTCCAATGCAGGGGGTGCAGGTTCAATCCCTGGTCAAGGAGCTAAGATCCCATATGCATGCATGTTTAGTCATGCGTGACTCTTTTGCAACCCCATGAACTGTAGCTCACCAGGCCCCTCTGTCCATGGGATTCTCCAGGCAAGAATACTGGAGTGGGTTGCCATTTTCTCCTCCAGGGGATCTTCCCAACCCATAGGTAAAACCCAAGTCTCCTGCACTGCAGGCAGATTCTTTACCATTGAGCCACCTGGGAAGCCCACATCCCAAATGCATTTTGGTGCAAAAAAACCAAAACGTAAAACAGAAACAGAATTGTAACAAATTCTATTAAGACTTTAAATGTGGTACACAACAACAACAACAAAAACTGGAAAAAAAAAAAAAAAAAAAGAAACAGTTTGCCAGCCAGACACAGACAAGGGGGTTAGGAGAAGGAGTGGTCAATGTAGAGGGAATAGCCTGGGCAAAGACATGGCATCATGGTGATTCTCCAGCATTAAAATCCCACACACAGAGGTTCTAAGTAAAAATATGCTAAATAAACAAATAACCAGAAAGTCATTGTGGACTGTTCAGGGCATACAAAGAGTTCAGTTTTGATTCACACCCAGCTTTTTGGTAGTGGAAGGGTGTGTGCCTGCCTGCTAATTCATTTCAGTAGTGTTTGACTTGGGACCCTATGGACTGTAGCCCACCAAGCTCCTCTGTCCATGGGATTCTCCAAGTAAGAATACTGGAGTGGGTTGCCAAGGCCTCCCCCAGGGGATCTTCCTGATGCAGGGATCAAACCCGCATCTCTTATATCTCCTGCATTGGCAGGTGTGTTCCTTATCGCTGGTGCTACCTGAGAAGTGCAGTGGAGGGGTATTGGCACTCAACTGTCTTATCACCAGTTTCTTGCATTTTTGAAAGAATTGCTGGGACCCAGGAGGACAGAGAGTGTATCTTGAAACATCATGAATTTACATGAGAAGTAGCTTCTGTCTTCTTTAATTATCTATGCTGGGAGAATGTTTCGATCTTTGTTTATCCACACATTTGGACTTCAAACTCTTCCAGCTTAATTCTACCCTGATAAACCTAACCCGGGGTAAAGTAAAACTTGGCACTCAGAGAATGCTGGAGAAAAGTGTAAACTTTTTTCTCTTCCAAGGGAAAGAGATAGAAAGTGACATCTTCTGAGCACTCAAATATCCCTTAGAGCTGTCACACACTCTCGTATGCCCATTTGACAGAGGGAAAAAATGAGCCTTGAGGGCTTGGGGAATTTTTTTTTATTATTGAAATATAGTTGCTTTACAACGTTGTGTTAGTTTCTGCTGTATAGCAAAGGGAATCAGCTATATATTTACATACATTCCCTCCTTTTTTAGATTTCCTTCCCATTTAAGTCACCATAGAGCATTGAGTAGAGTTCCCTGTGCTTTACACTAGGTTCTCATTAGTTATCTATTTTATACATGGTATCAATAGTGTACATATGTCAATTTCAATCTACCAATTCATCCTGTCCCCACTGTGATATCCATACATTTGTTATCTTCCTGTGTCTCCTTTTCTGCCTTGCAAATCAGAACCATTTCATCTGTACCATTTGTCAAGATTCTATATACGTACACATTAAAAACATCATATATTAATGCATAAATGTGGCTTGGAAAATTTATGTTTCTTTCTAATAAATGGCAGAGCTGGGATTCTAAATTGGGGTATGAAAAGAATAGGCTTATTTTCCTTGTTATGAACTAAACGTGTCTCCTGCAAGTCCACATGTTGACGCACTAAGCCCAGTGTGATGGTATTAGGAGGTGGGGCTTTGGGGAGGTTTTGATAAATAGGCTTGAATGAGGTCATAAGGGTGGGGCTCCTGTGGTGGTATTAGTGTCTTTATAATAGCATCTGCAATAGCATCTGCAGAAGGGGCTTCCCAGGTGGCTCAGTGGATAAAGAATCTGCCTGCCAATGCAGGAGACTTAGGAGACACAGGTTCAATCCCTAGGTGGGGAAGATCCCCTGGAGGAGGGCATGGCAACCCACACCAGTATTCTTGCCTGGGAAATCCCGTGGACAGAGGAGCCTGGTGGGCTACAATCCATGGGATCTCAGAGTCAGACACAACTGAAGCAACTGAGCACACATACATGCAAGAAGCAGAAGAGAGACCAGAGTTGACTTTCTCTCTCTGTCAGGAGCAGACACAACAAGAAGATGGCTGTTTGTAAGTTGGAAAGAGTGCCTTCATCAGGAGGAACCAGACCAGTCAGCACCTTGTTCTTAGACTTCCCAGCCTCTAGAACCATGAGAGATAAACATATGCTGTTTAAGGCACCTGGTCTATGTTTTTTTGATGTTAGCACAGGCTGAGCTGAATCAGACACTAACCCTTGCTGGATGCGTATGCCTGGTGGCCTCTGAACAGAAGCACCTGTCTCACCTTGTTCCACCAGTGAGTACCGAGAGCTTCTCAGGTTTCCTGGAAAGGATGGAATGGCTGAGTCTTCTCCTCTCTCTCTTGTGCCTTCCTTAGCCTTTCTCAGCCTTGGCCACTGAGTCACTGAATCTTCTAGAGTGTCAGTTAGTCCTGAGGAAGATGACCAGTCTTTAAGATGTCTGAGCGCATCAGAAATTCAGAAATCAACCACTACTGAGAAGGCAGGGAATGACTTGATCAAGGATACGGTTCCCTGGGGCCAGGTCTGAATAGCAGTGCTTATAGGAATCACCAGGGAATACCTAACCAAAAAGAGCAAGGAGAGTCAAAAACAAACCTGAAAACTGGTAGAAGATAAAGCCATAGAAAAGAGAGTTTCTGGCTGTATGTGTGTGTGAGAGAGAGACAGACACACAGACAGAATGAGACCAGGGAAAGAGATGGATGGAGGGAAGTGAATGCACATGATCACATACAGTGAGAAGAAATAGAGTATAGCCGTGAACTTAAAAACATGAACGTGAAAGTTGCTCAGCTGTGTCCAGCTCTTTGCGACCCCATGGACTGTACAGTCCATGGAATTCTCCAGGCCAGAATACTGGAGTGGGTAGCCACTCCCAGGGGATCTTCTCAACCCAGGGATTGAACCCAGGTCTCCCACATTGCAGGTGGATTCTTTACCAGCTGAGCCACAAGGGAAACCCAAGAATACTGGAGTGGGTAGCCTATCCCTTCTCCAGGAGATCTTCCCAACCCAGGAATCGAACCAGGGTCTCCTGTATTACAGGTGGATTCTTTACCAACTGAGCCATCAGGGAAGTGAACTAAAAAAGAGAAGGTTCAAACAAAGTAAATGTTTCCAAGGGGAACCTCAAAGAATTCTTCTTCTGAAGACATTTTTAATACCCTCATATGCATGTCCATTCACTCCATTAAGACCTTCTAACATGCTCTAATTTTGATTAACCGGACTGTTTGCTTCTCCAAATACCAGAAAATTATTCAAACCTGTGTTAGTGAATGAAACACTTTATATCAAATATAGCATAGGCTTTTTTTTAACCAATCATTACATATAATAATAATCTTAGTAATGACGTTCTCAAGGTGATGTAAGTTGATTCTCTGGTATTGAAAATGTCATTTTTTTCGTGCACGTCAATGAAATATCAGACTGAGGATAAATAATGTGGTTTGTGGGGCTTCACAAGTGACGTAGTGGTAAAGAATCCACTTGCCAATGCAGGAAACACAAAAGACTTGGGTTTGATCTCTGGGTTGGGAAGATCCCTTGGAGTAGAAAATGGCAACCCACTCCCGTATTCTTGCCTGGACAATCCTGTGGAGAGAGGAGCTTGGCAGGCTACAGTCCATGTGGTAGCAAAGAGTCATAGTTGACGAAACAACTGAGCACAGGTGATAGACTACAGCTTAATTATTCTTTAGAGGTTCTCTGTTAAAACTGCTTCTCCAGTTTCATTGTCTTCCTGGGAGGAAGCATTGGATAACAGAATCAGGAGGAACAATTTCATTGGACAGGGTGGGGAATTAAATGTGATTGTATAGAATTGTACTAGGTTCATTGTTGGGTTCTGCATTGTGTCCAAGAAACAAGCTGTCCCTTGTCCTCCCAGGACAGGGAGGACAATAAGATAAAGCAGCTCACAGAAGGCTCAGAGTAAACCAACCATGCTGAGAATATACTAAAGCTGTGCCTGCAAGCTCCAAGCATCCCTGAACACAGAGAAAGCTGGGAAAATGTTTCTTGAATTTAGTATCAAGATGAATGAATAGGAAGGGGTCTTCAGAGCACAAGTTCTCCCTTCCTCAACTCTTGGTCAATGAATAGTTTCTTCTCTGTTTCAAAAAAAAAAAGATGAATGAAAACAAGCATAGAAATGTTGGTCTACAAGTTGAGCAAAACTCATGTCCAGGGTTGGAATTTGTCCTGAATGAGCATGCTTTGAGGACTAGAGACACCCTAGGAGATTGGTACCTGACTCTCAAAACAATGTTATATGAAGGAAGTGGAAGGGTGAAAAGATGGGTAACATTTAGCCCCCAAGAGCACTCGTGGGGCATGATCCTTGTCTTTAGAAAATGGAAGACTCTGCATGTAGGAAGAGTCATTGCATCATATGGCCACAGGGAGAATGGAACTCTGCATGTGAAATACTGAGCTACAGGTACCTTAGAATTTAAGTTTTACCAACTTTCTAATGATAGAGCCTTTAAGGAAAGAATGAGCTGACTCAACAGAAAGTAAGACAACTACAATTTAAGGTCTTCAAGAGATGATCTACCAGGTGATACATTCAGAAGTTAGTCTAGGGGACTACACTGGTGGTCCAGTGCTTAAGAATCCACTTTGTAATGCAGGGGACATGGGTTCAATCCCTGGTGAGGGAACTAAGATCCCACATGCCACAGAGCGACTAAGCCCAGGCACTGCAACTACTAAGCCCGAGTGCTCCAAAGCCTACACGCCACAGCTAGAGAGCTCATGGGCCGGTGCTCCAAAGCCCACGTGCCACAGCTAGAGAGCTCATGAGCCGGTGCTCCAAAGCCCACGTGCCACAGCTAGAGAGCTCATGGGCCGGTGCTCCAAAGCCCACGTGCCACAGCTAGAGAGCTCATGGGCCGGTGCTCCAAAGCCCACGTGCCACAGCTAGAGAGCTCATGGGCCGGTGCTCCAAAGCCTACACGCCACAGCTAGAGAGCTCACGGGCCGGTGCTCCAAAGCCCATGTGCCACAACAAAAGATCCCATATGACGTAACAAAGATCCTGAGTGCCACAGCTAAGACCTGATGCAGCCAAATTCTTTAGTTTTTTTTTTTTTTTTTTTTTTTAATGTTAGTCTAGATTACCTTTCAAGGAAAAGACTTTTTGATTCTCTGAGAGGGAAAGAAAAATCACTATGTTGTTTGGAGTAAGGGTTAGGCTGCTGTAAAAAAAGAGATTCAAACAGTCACTTAAAGAGCAAAGAAATTTATGACTCCTACCTATGAGTGTAGGGGCAGTCCGGCAGTCCCCACTCCATAAAGTCGCCACGGGAACCAGGCTGCTGTGGGCATGGCTCTGCCTTCAGCCTGAGGCTCCCACAGAGATCCCAGTCATCTTCACATCAATCAGTGAGAAGGAAACAGGCAAAGGCCAGGACAAATACTTCTTCCCCTGATGTGCTCAGTGACTGCCTCACTGCAAGGGATGCTGGCAAACATAGTCTGAGCTTAGCATCCAAGAAGAAAGAAAAGGGTTGTTAAACAGCAAACTCTACCACGATCATTTATCAGTGTAATAATCTGCCATTATCCATCAACTAACTTGTTTATTAAGCTATCAATATTAATAACTAATATACTTAAAAATGCAACTTTGGAGTCAGTCTGCTTGGTTTCGACATCTAGCTCCACCATTTAATAGTTGGCAGTGGCCAAGTTAAACTCTGTATCCTTCCATTTCCTTGTTACATGGGGATAATAAAATCACCTACTCAATAAGGTTTTCATGAAGAGTAAAGAAAGTGAAAAGGTCAGTTTTCATTCCAATCCCAAAGAAAGGCAAAGCCAAAGAATGCTCAAACTACCTCACAATTGCACTCATCTCACACGCTAGTAAAGTAATGCTCAAAATTCTCCAAGCCAGGCTTCAGCAATACGTGGAGTGTGAACTTCCAGATGTTCAAGCTGGTTTTAGAAAAGGCAGAGGAACCAGAGATCAAATTGCCAACATCCACTGGATCATCGAAAAAGCAAGAGAGTTCCAGAAAAACATCTATTTCTGCTTTCTTGACTATGCCAAAGCCTTTGACTGTGTGGATCACAATAAACTGTGGAAAATTCTGAAAGAGATGGGAATACAGACCACCTGACCTGCCTCTTGAGAAATTTGTATGCAAGTCAGGAAGCAACAGTTAGAACTGGACATGGAACAACAGACTGGTTCCAAATAGGAAAAGGAGTTCGTCAAGGCTGTATATTGTCACCCTGCTTATTTAACTTCTATGCAGAGTACATCATGAGAAACACTGGACTGGAAGAAGCACAAGCTGGAATCAAGATTGCTGGGAGAAATCTCAATAACCTCAGATATGCAGATGACACCACCCTTATGGCAGAAAGTGAAGAGGAACTAAAAAGCCTCTTGAAGAAAGTGAAAGTGGAGAGTGAAAAAGTTGGCTTAAAGTTCAACATTCAGAAAATGAAGATCATGGCATCTGGTCCCATCACTTCATGACAAATAGATGGGGAAACAGTGGAAACAGTGTCAGACTTTATTTTTGGGGGCTCCATAATCACTGCAGATGGTGACTGCAGCCATGAAATTAAAAGATGCTTACTCCTTGGAAGGAAAGTTATGACCAACCTGGATAGCATATTCAAAAGCAGAGACATTACTTTGCCAACAATGGTTCATCTAGTCAAGGCTATGGTTTTTCCAGTGGTCAGGTATGGATGTGAGAGTTGGACTGTGAAGAAAGCTGAGCGCCGAAGAATTGATGCTTTTGAACTGTGGTGTTGGAGAAAACTCTTGAGAGTCCCTTGGACTGCAAGGAGATCCAACCAGTCCATTCTGAAGGAGATCAGCCCTGGGATTTCTTTGGAGGGAATGATGCTAAAGCAGAAACTCCAGTACTTTGGCCACCTCATGCGAAGAGTTGACTCATTGGAAAAGACTCTGATGCTGGAATGGATTGCAGGCAGGAGGAGAAAGGGACGACAGAGGATGAGATGGCTGGATGGCATCACTGACTCGATGGACGTGAGTCTGAGTGAACTCCGGGAGTTGGTGATGGACAGGGAGGCCTGGCATGCTGCGATTCATGGGGTCGCAAGAAGTCGGACACAACTGAGCGACTGAACGGAACTGAACTGAACTGAAAGAAGGTGACGCAACTTAAGTACTTAGAACAGTGTCTTGTGCTGTGCTTAGCTGCTCAGTCGTGTCCAACTCTTTGCAACTCCATGGACTGTAGCCCACCAGGCTCCTCTGTCCATGGGGATTCTCCAGGCAAGAATTCTGGAGGGGGCTGCCATGCCCTTCTCCAGGGGATCTTCCCAACTCAGGGACTGAACACAGGTCTCCTGCATTGTAGGCAGATTGTTTACTATCTGAGTCACTAGGGAAGCCCAGAACAGTGTCCAGAACCTCATAAAAGCTCAATACGTATTATTACTTATAGCTACATAAATATAAGGGGGAAGAGGTACATTTTTCAGGGAATCTTCTGGGTACAGATTTCCCATGATGTATATGAGCCAAATGTGAAATATGTTCATGGTATGTAACTGAAAGGGATGACTCAGTTTCTTCACTTTCAGCAATGGATCTGCTCAAATCCTCTGGCCGCCATTTATTTACCAATTCTGAGAAAAATGATTACTCTCTTCCGTCCACCTGCCTTCATGTTTTGGAAAAGGAAAGCAGACTAGAAAAACTGCAAGATGCCAGCCCTGACTGTTCTATAATGTGATTAGATTCTACGCAAATAAATGTGCCCTACTTGCTGAATGGGCTCCAATCAGTCTTTGGAAGAAGGATAAAAACATCATTGCAAGAACAAACACGAACCCAGAAATAAATAAATAAAAATCTTACCCTGTCTCGGTGCCAGCTTGCATTAGCATAAGGGTAATCAGAGTTTTCAAATGGAAACACACTTTTGCCATCTCATTTGGATTTTTATGATGAATTTTGCACGATGCCCGAGGCTGCCTTACAGGAGACCTGCGAAGTCCTCCTCTGATTAATGGGGCTGACGATCCCCTCTGAGAGGTTAAGATCGCGCAAAAAAATTCAGCCCATTAATTAGCAAGAACCCTGGTTGCCTGGGGTGACCCAGGCACTATGAGGAATTGTGGATTTGGTCACCTGGGAAGATTCATAGCAGGTGGGGGTCGGGGGGGGGGGCGGCGTGCAGAAATGGAACTGAGAAAGAGGTGAGATATAATTGTTTTGGGCACCTCTCTGTGCTGAGTACTTTAAAATGCAATCGCATGACTTCCCTAGTGGTCCAGTGGTTAGGGATCCACCTGCCAATGCAGGGGACATGGGTCCCATCCTGGTCTGGGAAGATCCCACGTGCTGCAGGACAACAAAACCCATGTACCACAACTACTGAGCCTGGGATCTAGAATGCATTCTCTGCAACAAGAGAAGCCACGGCAATGAGAAACTTTTGCACCACAGCTAGAGAGTAGCCCCAGCTCATGGCAACTAGAGAAAAGCCTGCACACAGGAACAAAGACCCAGCACCACCAAAAATAAATACATAAATAAATAAATTTTTAAAAACGCAATTGCATTTACTCCTCACAACAAACAAAAAACAGAAGTGTGCTCCGAAATCACTGCAGATGGTGACTGCAGCCATGAAATTAAAAGACGCTTACTCCTAGAAAGGAAATTTATGACCAACCTAGATAGCATATTCAAAAGCAGAGACATTACTTTGCCAACAAAGGTTCGTCTAGTCAAGGCTATGGTTTTTCCTGTGGTCATGTATGGATGTGAGAGTTGGACTGTGAAGAAGGCTGAGTGCCGAAGAATTGATGCTTTTGAAGTGTGGTGTTGGAGAAGACTCTTGAGAGTCCCTTGGACTGCAAGGAGATCCAACCAGTCCATTCTGAAGGAGATCAGCCCTGGGATTTCTTTGGAGGGAATGATACTGAAGTTGAAACTCCAGTACTTTGGCCACCTCATGAGAAGAGTTGACTCATTGGAAAAGACTCTGATGCTGGGAGGGATTGGGGGCAGGAGGAGAAGGGGACTACAGAGGATGAGATGGCTGGATGGCATCACTGACTCGATGGATGTGAGTCTGAGTGAACTCCGGGAGTTGGTGATGGACAGGGAGGCCTGGAGTGCTTCGATTCATGGGGTCGCAAAGAGTCGGACACGACTGAGCAACTGTACTGAACTGAACTGAAGGATATTGAGGTCCAGATAGGTTAAATGGTTCACCCAACTTATAGAGCCAGGAAGGGACTAGGACCAGGAATCAGGTTCACCTCTGCTTTTCTCCTCATCCTAAGTCACTTTTGCATAATATTGATGTAAAATTGGGGCCATGTCCCATAGAAGCTCATGACCCAATGAATGAAATACATCACCTGAACGCTGGGAGACAACCCCAGGAAGCACATTTACAACATTGGGTACAGGTTACATAAAAAAGGTTGAGCACCGAAGAATTGATGCTTTTGAACTGTGATGCTGGAGAAGATTCTTGAGGGTCCCTTGGAATGCAAGATCAAACCAGTCAGTCCTCAAGGAAATCAGTCCTAAATATTCACTGGAAGGACTGATGCTGAAGCTGAAGCTCCAGTACTTTGGCCACTGGATGCAAAGAGCTGATTCATTGGAAACGACTCTGATTTTGGGAAAGATTGAAGGCGGGACGAGAAGGGGACGGCAGAGAATAAGATGACTGGATGGCATCACCGCTTTAATGGACATGAGTTTGAGCAAACTCCAGGAGATAGTGAAAGACAGGGAAGCCTGGTGTGCTACATCCATGGGGTCTCAAAGAGTCAGCCATGACTTAGCAAATGAACAACAACAGCAAACAGATTATAATACACAGGGACTCTGAGAAAGGTCATAGTTAATATTAATAAGTAGCAAAGGTAAGATTTTAACTGAAAGTTATGAGATTCCAACTCACACAGTTTACAGAAGAGTAGACTTTGGCTGAGCTTCAAGGGATATGTGGGTTTTGGGGAATGGAGAAGAAGCATGAGAGGTGGTCGGTGGGGATCCAACACAGTCACAGGCTGAAGTGAGCGTTTCCATAAAAATCAGCATCTACTTTTCCCTTTTCTGGCGACTCATGCCTTCCTCTTTCTGTCATCTTAAACCCCCACCTGCTCTATTTCTCTTGCACTTTTTCACCTTCACGCTTTTGCCCATACTAATGCTTCCTCCTGGAATGCCTACTTAACTGAATCCCACCCATACTTCAAGATCAGCCCATGATGTTCCATCCGCTGGAAGACTTCTGTACTATCTACCCATTCATTTAATAAGCATCAATTTAGCATTTACTATTTTTCCAGCGGGGCTTCCCAGGTAGCTCAGCTGGTAAAGACTCTGCCAGCAATGCAGGACACCCCAGTTTGATTCCTGGGTCAGGAAGACCCCCTGGAGAAGAGATAGGCTACCTACTTCAGTATTCTTAGGCTTCCCTGGTAGCTCAGACAGGAAAGAATCCTCTTGCAATGTGGGAGATCTGGGTTTAATCCCTGGGTTGGGAAGATCCCCTGGAGGAGTGCATGGCAACCCACTCCAGTATTCTTGCCTAGAGAATCCCCATGGACAGAGGTACCTGCCAAGTTACAGTCCATGGGGTGGCAGAGTCGGAAATGACTGAGCAGCTAAGCACAGCATAGCACAGCACATGCTCCCAGCAACCTTTGAGGTACCAGGGATTAAGCAGTTCAGTTCAGTTCAGTTCAGTTCATTCGCTCAGTCGTGTCCGACTCTTTGCGACTCCATGAATCGCAGCACGCCAGGCCTCCCTGTCCATCACCAACTCCTGGAGTTCACTCAGACTCACGTCCATCGAGTCAGTGATGCCATCCAGCCTTTCTTCTCCTGCCCCCATTCCCTCCCAGCATCAGAGTCTTTTCCAATGAGTCAACTCTTCACATGAGGTGGCCAAAGTACTGGAGTTTCAACTTCAGTATCATTCCCTCCAAAGAAATCCCAGGGCTGATCTCCTTCAGAATGGACTGGTTGGATCTCCTTGCAGTCCAAGGGACTCTCAAGAGTCTTCTCCAACACCACACTTCAACAGCATCAATTCTTCGGTGCTCAGCTTTCTTCACAGTCCAACTCTCACATCCATACATGACCACTGGAAAAACCATAGCCTTGACTAGAAGGACCTTTGTTGGCAAAGTAATGTCTCTGCTTTTGAATATGCTATCTAGGTTGGTCATAACTTTCCTTCCAAAGAGTAAGCGTCTTTTAATTTCATGGCTGCAGTCACCATCTGCAGTGATTTTGGAGCCCAAAAAAATAAAGTCTGACACTGTTTCCCCTGTTTCCCCGTCTATTTCCCATGAAGTGATGGGACCGGATGCCATGATCTTCGCTTTCTGAATATTGAGCTGTAAGCCAACTTTTTCACTCTCCACTTTCACCTTCATCAAGAGGCTTTTTAGTTCCTCTTCACCTTCTGCAATAAAGGTGGTGTCATCTGCATATCTGAGGTTATTGATATTTCTCCTGGCAATCTTGATTCCAGCTTGTGTTTCTTCCAGTCCAGCGTTTCTCATGATGTACTCTGCATATAAGTTAAATAAGCAGGGTGACAATATACAGCCTTGACGTACTCCTTTTCCTATTGGAACCAGTCTGTTGTTCCGTGTCCAGTTCTAACTGTTGCTTCCTGACTTGCATACAAATTTCTCAAGAGGCAGATCAGGAAGTGGATAGTATTAAATCCTGCTTACCTTCTACCTGGAATAGACAGAAAATAAACAAACACCTGAAATATATCAAGTTCTCTAAAGAAGAATAAGAAGTGTGTGGCAACAGAGAGTGAGGGGGTAGAGGGAAGGCAGGGTGACAGGATTGGGAGGGCTTCTCCCATGCGATGGTTGACATTTGAGTAGAGACCTGGATAAAAGGAAAGAGGGGTGTGTTCAGGGAACAGTTGGAAGGCTGCCCACCTGGAGCAAGGTGAGTAGCAGGAAGACAGGTAGGAGATGACGGCCAAGAGGGAGGAGGGCTCTTGCTACCCCCTGACCAGAATCGACCACTTTCTGCTTTTCACCTCTGAACAAGTTGCTCTGAACACGCAGGTTTTCACCCCCCTACTTTGCTTCCCATCACACTCAGGTCAGCTGTGAATGTGTGAGTCCTTATGGGATTGTGATGCACTGGGGCTGAGAATCTTGTCTAGTTCATCCTTGCAGCACTAGTGCCTAGCACAGAATGGCTCATGTCTCCGACTTGCACAGATCAGGAACATGTGCTGAAAGTTATGCAGTTAAGAAGATGAGAGGAGTCCAATACACCGTGTTTGCAGGGGCTCAGCTTTCCAGTCTAACAGATGTGCTCCCATGAGTGTGAGATACTGCAGCTAGTGTATCATGTCTATAGTCCACGTATGAGTCATCAGAACAGTTCCAGTGGTAGGGACAGGACCCCAAGGGACTGCTAAGATATAGATAAAGGAGTCAGGGGGCTGAGAGTCAGGACAGAGTTCCAACTGTCCCTGCAAAGAGATGTGTTCAATAGGAACCTGGGGCAGGAAGCCTGTCTGTGAGGCTGAGCTGGCCCAGCCAGAGGAGGAGAAGGCTATGACTTGATGTCCCCAGAGATACCCAGGCTTACCCCAAAGTCCTACGCCTCTTGTTTCTACAAAAGCAGAGACAACAGTTTTTCCCAATGGACTCAGGGACTGGGAGGAGCCTCCATCCAGCAGACAAAGATTTAAGATGCTTTATTTCTGGCCTCTTTAGATACACAGAGACCACGCTTCAGCCTCTGATACACCAAATGGTTCAGCTAAGGACAACTTCCTGTTTTGTCATCAGCATGCATCTTACACACACAATCCCCTCCCCTGCCTCGTCCTTGAGTTCCTAGGAGAGCCTCACATAACAGCCCAGGAGGTGGTTGTGGGGAGCCCTTCGAACCTAAAAAGTCTCTCCTTAGAGCCAGTTCTGAGCCTGAAAAGCAATTTGTAGCTGCAAATGTCTAACAACTTCTGGGCCCACCCCTCCTTACCCTCCCTCCCATGATCAAAGAGCTTTTAATGAGCTCCCTTGGCTTCCTGTTCTCCTCCAGGCTTGCTGCAGAGTCTCTGGTGAAGTCCCCAGAATCCCTGAAAGTGGACTCTTGCAGCTAACGGTCGACTCTTGCCTCTGCTGGCACCAAGCTCTCCAGAGCTCTATGGAGAGACCTGGTGCCTCAAACACCATGAACAATATGAGCAGAGCTCAGAACGGCAGGTCCCGTAGCACTTCCTGGTCTAATAGTGTCACTTTGTAGTGAAATAAACTGAGATGCAGAGACAGAGATCTTTTGTGGTGTTTGTCTGCATTTGGACCTTTGAAGAAATTGCCTGCATCTCTGGTTACCTCTTAGTTTCCAGATTTTCTTTTAATCTCTATTATTAGTCTTTCAGCTAGGATGACTTTATATTAAATAAGAACATTCCAGAGCACTCCTGTGGAAGAGCCCCATTCCCCAGTTTAAAATGGGCAGGAACTAGGAAAAAGAGTTACTGAGTGGATTTCCTGTTAGTGTTCATTCCATTTCTGAAGATACCCACCCATTCCCAGGCCCACAGACATCCAGGTCCCTAGTTGGGCATCTCATGAAACAGAGGGACACTGTGGTTATAGCTAGACCAGACGGGGTGGTCTAGGAACCCTCATGGAGGAGATGTGTTAATGGAAAGAATGAAGCAACCATAAGGAGAGCTAGGAGCAAAGGTCTCTGAATTGATGGAGCCTCAAATGCAAAGGTCCTGAGGTAGAAAGAAATCTTACATGAAAGTAGAGAAAGAAGCTACCATCTTGTCCTGCCTAAGTTATTACAAGAACTTCCAAACTGGTTCTCCCTACTTCTATCCCTGACTCCTTCACACACACATTGTATTTCAACACAATAACCAGAAAAAAAGGTATCATTTAAATCAGATTACTCATTTTTCCTAACCTCTTGGCCCCTTCATCTAGAGAAAAGAGAGTGGGAAAGCCACCCAATATCAGTGTCACTCAACCCAATACCAATCACTCTTTTATATCACTCTATTTTATTATCTTCATAAATACTGAAAGAGTCTTGTTTCTGTATTGTTCATTATTTTCTGTCCTTACCCCCTATCAGAACAAGGACCTATCCTTTTCATTGTTTTATTGCCTGAAAATGAGTGGGCATGCCCTAAATATCTGTTGAATGAATGATAAGTGAATGAGGATAAATTTTGGAGGCAGAGATATTTAAGGACTTGCTCTTGAGTTGAATGTAGGGGAGGGGAGAAAGAGAATAATCAAAACACAACCCCTAAATCCATCTCCAGGAGAGTATTTCTCCAAACTCAGGTTTTCAACATCCTATTGGACATTTATATCTGAATGTTCTATGATAAATCTAAAAATAAAATCTTTATATCCTTTCTACCAAAAGAAATGTTCCTCCTTCTTGTCTTTATTTGGGACTTCCCAGGTGGCATTAGTGGTAAAGAATCCACCTGCCAATGCAGGAGACACAAGAGAGTCCGTTTCAATCCCCGGGTCTGGAATATCCCAGTGGAGAAGGAAATGGCAATCCACTCCTGTATTCTTGCCTGGAAAATGCCATGAAAAGAGAAGCATCTATTTTCTACTGAAAGAAATATTCCTCTTCCTTGTCCTTCTCTAGAACTTTAGAGACAGACCCTGATTGGTCCATTAAGATCACATAGCCCTTGTGTTTGGATCAAGGGGTTAGGGCACTAGGATTGGTCAGATCTGGGTCACGTGGGTGGAAGAAAGCTGTGATTGGCTAGCTGCCCAGAACAAGTGGAATTCAAAAAGGTATTTCTATCAAAGGAGGGATTGGAGGGAGTGACATCAGAAGAAGGAAATGAACGCTTGGCGGACAAAAACAACAGATGCCAACTCCTAATGGCTTGTAGTCATTGTCCTAAAGATGAAATATACAGCCTTTAGCAAGACATGCAAGGGCCTTTACCATCTGGCCCTGTCTACCTCCCCTGCCTCATCTCTTAGATCTGTCGATAACTGTACTGTGATGGTACATACTTGGAGGATGTCCTGCTTTTTATTTTACCTCTGAAGCTCCACTGGAAATGCCCCCTGACTGTGTCTTTGCCCAAATCCTGTTTTATTCAGCTCCGATGTGATGTTTTAAGAGAAAGCCCTTCATGATAACACAGCCTACCATGTATTCTGTGCTTCCATCTTTCATCACCCACAGTCTGTGTATGCACGGGGTTTAGCCCTGTGTATGCGCTCAGCTGGAGCTCCTTGAGAAAACAGCTGTGCTTTTCATCTCTATTTCTATCTACACTTCAAATTCCCCTGTGTTTGCTGCCTTAGCGAATAGGAAGGAAGAATCAGAGAGATGAAAGAGAAGGGGAGGAAGCCAAGAGTCTTAGCAATGAATGAGAGACCATTTCTTTCTTCTTTTTTTTTTTTTTGTATTGGGAAAATAGTTACTTTACAATCATGTGTTGGTTTCTCCTGTACAACAAAGTGAATCAGGTACATATCCTTACCCTCTTGGACCTCCTTCTCAACTCCCTCCATCCCATCCATCTGGGCCACCAGAGAGTACGAGCTGAGCTCCCTGTGCTGCACAGCAGCTTCTCACTAGCTGTCTATTTTTCATGTGGCAGTGCATGTATGTCCCTGTTACTCTCCGGATTCACCTCACTCCCCCGTCCCCCGGCTCCCATGTCCACATGACCATATTCTACATCTGCGTCTCTATCCCTTACCTGCAAATAGGTTCATCTGGACCATTTTCCTAGATTGCACATACGGGAAGGTCAATCGGTTACCTTCAGTTTCTCAAGTAAAAGTGAGTTGGATGAAGTTTGTGACTCGAATAGAAGCCAAAAGTCCTGTACATACCCTGAGGCAGCCATTTGGAAGTGTCCAGCTAACACATTTTCCCCAGAACGCCCGGATGTACTAATAGTCACAGCCGTGCTCTGCTGATGGGGTGGGAGTGCGCCTTGGGACAAGACTTTTGAGGAGCAATTTGGTAGCATCTTGCAAAGCTGAAGATGCACATACCCTGTGTGTTAGTCGCTCGGTTGTGTCTGATTCTTTGTAACCCCATGGACTGTAGACTGCCAGGCTCCTCTGTGCATGGGGTTCTCCAGGCAAGAATACTGGAGTGTGTTGCCCTTTCCTTCTCCAGAGGATCTTCCCAATCCAGGGACGGAACCCGGCTCTTCAGCATTCCATGCAGATTCTTTACCATCTGAGAACATAACCTATGACCCAACTATTCCACTCCTAGGCGTTCAAACATTTTGGGACCTGTACAAAACTGTTAGTCTGCCCTGGTGGCTCAGATGGTAAAGAATCTGCCTGCAATGCAGGAGACCTGGGTTCGATCCCTGAGTTGGGAAGATTCCCTGAGGAAGGAAATGGCAACCCACTCCAGAATTCTTGCCTGGAGAACCCCTTGGACAGAGGAGCATGCCAGGCTACAGTCCTTGGGGTTGCAAAGAGTCAGATACAACTGAGTGACAAACACTAACAAGACTGTTAACTGCAATACTGTCTGTAAATGTCAAAATTTCAAATTAGCTTAAATGTCACTTTGAAGGAGAACAGTTAGATAAATTCTGATATTAGACTAGAATACAGGAGGCCAGTGGAGAAGGCAATGTCACCCCACTCCAGTACTCTTGCCTCGAAAATCCCATGGACAGAGGAACCTGGAAGGCTGCAGTCTATGGGGTCGCTGAGGATCAAACACGACTGAGTGACTTCACTTTCACTTTTCACTTTAATGCATTGGAGAAGGAAATGTCAATCCACTCCAGTGTTCTTGCCTGGAGAATCCCAGGGACGGGGGAGCCTGGTGGGCTGCATCTGCATATCTGAGTCTATGGGGTCGCACAGAGTCGGACACGACTGAAGCAACTTAGCAGCAGCAGGAGGAGGAGGCCAGAGCAATGAACTAGCCCTACCTTCATCAAAATGGACACATCCCAAGGGCATATGGAGAAAAACAAGTTGTACAGAGACATGTAAAGTATGATATAAACCTCATTTTAAAATGTGCAAAGCATATCAACAATTTGCTTACGGATAGATATATGATACTAGTGTAAAAGTGTGCAGGGAGTATTAAACTATGCTCAGAAGAATGGTTACAGTGGGTAAGAAAGGGATGTAAATAAGATGGAGGATGCAGAAAGTGTTTATAGGGCAATTTAGCTGTTTCTATAACATTTTGTTTCCTTTTTAAAAGACTAAAATACATATGAATAATATTTGATAAACGTGGATAGTGAACAAGGGGGCTTTTAAATATTATTCTTTCTAGCACAGTTGACACTAGCCACCTGTGGTTAATTCATTTTGAATTTAAATTAATTAAAATTGTATAAAATTAAAATTTGAGTTCAGTATACTAGCCACATTTCCTGTGTCCCAGCTAACATGCAGCTAGTGACTGCTTTACTGGAAAGCAAGTGGCTGTCATATGAGCGAGGTAGATTACAGAACTTTCCTATTATTATAGAAAGTCCTATTGGACAACCCCAATCTACACTCTCATATAATTGAATATTTCATAGTTAAAACTTTCAGATTAATTTGACTAAAGCATCCTCTGCTGTCAGTTATCATAATGACACAGGATCACAGTAGTTAATTATATAAAACCTGCTGCAAAGGCAACAAAAGCAAAAATGTGGACCTACACCACACAAAAGCTTTCTGCACAGCAAGGAAACAATCAACAAAATGAAAAGGCAACCTACAAAATGGGAGAAAATATTTCCAAAGCATATACCCAATAATGGCTTAATATCCAAAATGTATAAGAATGTATAAGAGACCCTTACAATTCAATAGCAAAAAGCAAGATAATTTTAAAATGGTTAAAGGACCTGAATAGACGTTTTTCCAAAGAAGATGTACAATGACCAATAAGTATATGAAAAGATAACATCACTAATCATCAGTCAGTCAGTCAGTTCAGTCCCTCAGTCGTGTCCAACTCTTTGTGACCCCATGAATCGCAGCACGCCAGGCCTCCTTGTCCCGGAGTTCACTCAAACTCATGTCCATTGAGTCGGTAATGCCATCCAGCCATCTCATCCTCTGTCGTCCCCTTCTCCTCCTGCCCCCAATCCCTCCCAGCATCAGGGTCTTTTCCAATGAGTCAACTGTTCTCATGAGGTGGCCAAAGTATTGGAGTTTCAGCTTTAGCATCAGTCCTTCCAATGAACACCCAGGGCCGATCTCCTTTAGAATGGACTGGTTGGATCTCCTTGCAGTCCAGGGGACTCTCAAGAGTCTTTGAACCACAGTTCAAAAGCATCAATTCTTTGGCACTCAGCTTTCTTCACAGTCCAATGCTCACATCCATACATGACCACAGGAAAAACCAAAGCCTTGACTAGACAGACCTTTGTTGGCAAAGTAATGTCTCTGCTTTTGAATATGCTATCTAGGTTGGTCATAACTTTCCTTCCAAACAGTAAGCGTTTTTTAATTTCATGGCTGCAATCACCATCTGCAGTGATTTTGGAGCCCAAAAAAATGAAGTCTGACACTGTTTCCACTGTTTCCCCATCTATTTGCCATGAAGTGATGGGACCAGATGCCATGATCTTCATTTTCTGAATGTTGAGCTTTAAGCCAACTTTTTCACTCTCCTCTTTTCACTTTTATCAAGAGGCTTTTTAGTTCCTCTTCACCTTCTGCCATAAGGGTGGTGTCTGCATATCTGAGGTTATTGAGATTTCTCCCGGCAATCTTGATTCCACCTTGTGCTTCTTCCAGCCCAGCGTTTCTCATGATGTACTCTGCATAGAAGTTAAATAAGCAGGGTGACAATATACAGCCTTGACGTACTCCTTTTCCTATTTGGAACCAGTCTGTTGTTCCATGTACAATTCTAACTGTTGCTTCCTTACATGCATATAGGTTTCTCAAGAAGCAGGTCAGGTGGTCTGGTATTCTCACCTCCTTCAGAATTTCCCACAGTTTATTGTGATCCATACAGTCAAAGGCTTTGGCATAGTCAATAAAGCAGAAATACATGTTTTTCTGGAACTCTCTTGCTTTTTCGATGACTAATCATCAAGGAAGTGCAAATCAAGACCATAGTGAGGTATAACCCATACCTTTTAGGATGTCTATTATCAAAAAGACAAGACATAACAAAATTTGATAAAGACTTGGAAAAATTGGAATCCTTATGGATTGTTAATAGGATTTTAAATTAATACAACTATTATAGAAAACAGCAGGGAAGTTCCTCAAAAAATGAAAAACAGAACTACCATATGATCTAGTAATCACATTACAAGGTATATAACAAAATGAAATCAATATCACGAAGAGATAGCTACACATCCATGTTCATTTCAGCATTATTCACAGTAGCCAAGACATGGAAACAACCTAAGTGTCCCTCTAGAGATGAATAGATAAAGAAGATATTATAGGTAGATATATAGATAGGAATATTATTCAATCTTTAAAAAGAAGAAAATCCTGCTATTTACAACAACATGGAGAAACCTAGAGGGCATTTTGCTCAGTGAAATAAGCCAGACAAAGACAAATACTGTATGAGATTAGTAGACTGGTGGTTGCAAGGGCTGAGAGTGGTGGAAATGGGGAGAGGTTGATCAAAGGGGGCAGACTTTGAGTAATAAGACGCAGATGGTGATTGCAGCCATGAAATTAAAAGACGCTTACTCCTTGGAAGGAAAGTTATGACCAACCTAGATAGCATATTCAAAAGCAGAGACATTACTTTGCCAACAAAGGTCCATCTAGTCAAGGCTATGGTTTTTCCAGTGGTCATGTATGGATGTGAGCGTTGGACTGTGAAGAAAGCTGAGCGCCGAAGACTTGATGCTTTTGATCTGTGGTGTTGGAGAAGACTCTTGAGAGTCCTCAGGGCCTAACGTATAGCATGGTAACCATAGTTAATAACAATACTGTATTCTATACTTGAATTTACTAAGAGAGTAGATCATAAACATTCTCATAAAAAATGTTAACTATGTATGATATAATGGATGTGTTAATTAACTTGGGAATAATTTCACAATACATACATATATCATATCATTACATTGTACACTTTAAATATATTACAATTATTCTAGGTGGTGCTAGTGGTAAAGAACCCACCTGCCAATGCAGGAGAGATAAGAGACAAGTGCTCAATCCCTGGTTGGGAAGATCCCTTGGAGGATGGCATGGCAGCCCACTCCAGTATTCTTGCCTGGAGAATCCCCATGGACTGAGGAGCCTGGCAGGCTATGGCCCATAGGGTCACAAAGAGTCAGACACAACTGGAGTGACTTAGCATGCAAAGTTGAAAAAATTAATTTCCATGTCTACTATTAACATGATACACATTAATATAAATAAATATAACTTTTCCCCAAATAAAAATATTTAATTACTATGGCAAGTAAAAATACAACTAATTTTTTTTTTAATTTTAAGAAGGTGTTTTTTAAAATTTCAAAAAGGGAGCGTTTCAGCCTCAGGACACAGCATGTGGAAAACTTCCAACAAAGGGAACTTGACCTTCACACAGATGACGTGTTAGGGCATATCAAATAGCTCGTTATGGCTAAGGTGTAATTCTGGAGAGGTATTGGAAAGATGAGAGGCTGGACAAACAGGAGGCAGTGATCAGGGGATGAAATTGTTGGTCATGCTTAACATTCAGGGGGAGAGAGAGTCACTGAAGATTTTTATTTAAGGAATTGGCTGCATTTGATTTGCTTTTTGAGAGTCTTCCTCTGGCTGCTATGAGGATGATTATCTGGAGGGAGATTGCTTAGAGATTATTGTAATAATCCAGCCAAGAAGTGATGAGTGCATTAACTAGGTAGAAAGAGTGGACAGAATTTAGAGCCATTTCAGAGGGAGAATTCACCAGATATGGTGACTAATTGCATGTGAGGGTGAAAGGAGAAGATGAGGTTGAGAGTGACTGCTGTGCTTTGTGCTTGGTTGACAGCTAAATGGGTGTTATCACTGAAATGAGGAACATAGGGAAACAGAGCCAGTTTGGAGAGAAAGGCATAAGTTAATTTTTTGACATGTTGCATTTTAGATGCCCATAAAACTCACAGGTGGTGGGTGTTAATAAGCAGTTGACTTTAAAGGTTTAAAGCTCATGAGAGAGTTCTGTACAGGTGAAAAGGACAGAGGTTTGTGAATCATTCATCTGGAGATGGTGACTAGATGTGGGGTGAGAATGATGTAACCCAGTGGAGTGTGTTAGTGGGAAGCAGTAAAGGACCTAGAAAGGGACCTATTGGGAAAGGTTAAGAGAGAGGAAACGTTTCCCCACTCTGCATGCCATCCCCCACCAGAAGGAAAAAGTAATCTGATTGGCCAGATTTTATGACACCTGCATACGCATGCTAAGTCGCTTCAGACATGTCTGACTCTTTGTGACTGGACGGACTATAGTCCACCAGGCTCCTCTGTCCATGGAATTCTCCAGGCAAGAATACTGGAGTGGGTTGCCATTTCCTTCTCCACGGGATCTTCCCGACTCAGGGATCAAACCTGTGTCTCTTATGTTCCTTGCATTGGCAAGCGGGTTCTTTACCACTAGAGCCACCTGGGAAGCCCTTTATATAGTGTATGTACGTCATTCCCAGTTTTCCAGTTCATTCCACTCCCCTTCTCACCTTCATATCCATAAGTTAGTTCTCTACATCTTTGTCTATATTTCTGTTCTGCAAGTAAGTTCATCTGTACCATTATTCTAGATTCCACATATAAGTGATATTATTAATGAGGAAAAGACCTAAACAGACATTTCTCCAAAGAAGACATACCGAATATTCTTAATGTCCCTTCGCACGGCAGCATTGTGCAGCCACAGTTCATGTTCTAGTAAAAATAAATGAAGTAAAAGGATATATTATACAATATGGGGAATATAGCCAGTATTTTATAACTATAAATGGGTCATAACCTTTAAAAATTGTGAACAACAATTTTTAACAATCTACACCTATAACTTATAGAATATTGTAAGTGAAGGAAAGTTACAAGGCTCAAAATAGCCAGGAGTTAAAACTCCTCTCCAGGTCCTCCCCACCATCCTATGCAAAACAAAGAACTCTCTCACCCGAAGGAAAAAAAAAATGGACGTTAAGGTTGATTACCCCAGCTCCCAGCCAGTCCAGCCTCTGGCCAATGTCCAGAAACTTGCCCCAACGTTTTAAGAGATATCTACTCTGAACAACCTAGGAGAAGAACAGGCCCCCTTAAGACAGTAGCTTTCCACATATATGCCTATATATACTACTCTTTTCTTGGGTTATGGCAGCAGCTCACTAATCTGACTGCTTCCCCTTCTTGCCTCATTAAAGGTGATCTGTTCCTGTAAAGTGGCAGTCTCATTCTTTTTCCAAACCTCACCTTCTCTAACTCCCTTAGCCTACAGTAAGGGTTTCCCTGGTGGTTCAGTGGTAGAGAATCTCCTGCCTGCAATGCAAGAGAGTACAAAAGACCCAGTTTTGATCCCTGAGTTGGGAAGATCTCCTGGAGAAGGGAATGGCTACCAACTCCAGTATTCTTGCCAAGAGAATCACATGGACAGGGGAGCCTGGCAGGCTACAGTCCATGTGGTCGCAGAGTCTGACATGTCTGACTGACACACTAGAGCAACTACACTTCAATTTTTTTTTAAAGCTAATGAAGTAAATTTGTCTATAATCATTGCCCTAGTGATTGAAGTTCATCACCTTCTGAGAACCCACCTGTGTGAGTGTCATTTTAGGGGTGGGTCCTTGTCACCTGAGCTCAAACCCTGTCCTTCCACAATCAAGGCTACAGGTCTTTGACCTGAGTTGATCAAGTTGTCTCCATTCTCTTTTCCCTGTGGGTACTACCATACATTTCTGCCTTCTGTTGTTCCATTCCAGTGGTTAGGAAAGATGGGCTTAAGGAAGAGCATGCCAGGGAAAGAAGAGGAAATGGGGCTGTCCTCAGGGTATGCAGAGCTGGCTCCTACAGGCTCATGGGACATAAGGCATGCATTTCTGCCCACCATCATGTAGAGTCACTTCACATGGATGGCTGAAAACTGGTCATGAAGGGAGTATTTATGCTATCTAGTCCATGTTCATAATGTTTGCCACACGCAACATGCCAATAAATTAAGAGACAAGTTGTTGGAACAAGGAATAGCAACTTTATTCAGAAAGCCAACAGACCAAGAATATGGTAGACTAGTATCTTGAAGGAGAAGGCAATGGCACCCCACTCCAGCACTCTTGCCTGGAGAATCCAGTGGACAGAAGAGCCTGGTGGGCTGCAGTCCATGGGGTCCTGAAGAGTCGGACACTACTGAGTGACTCCACTTCACTTTTCAATTTCATGCATTGGAGAAGGAAATGGCAACCCACTCCAGTATTTTTGCCTGGAGAATCCCAGGGATGGGGGACCCTGGTGGGCTGCCGTCTATGGGGTCGCACAGAGTCGGACACGACTGAAGTGACTTAGCAGCAGCAGCAGCAGCATCTTGAAGAACCATCTGGCCTGGGTTTAGATACTGATTTCTTTCACAGAACAAAGAAAAGGGAGGTGAGGAGGCGAAGTAAAAAAAGTAAAAAAGTAAAAAGTAAAGTGAAGTAAAAAAAGTAAAAAAGTAAAAAAAGGCAAAAAAGTAAAAAGTAAAGCAAAGTAAAAAAGTAAAAAAAGTAAAAAAGGCAGAAGTAAGTTGTTGCAAGTATTTCCTGGTTCTGGCCAAACTCCAGAGGGGCTGTGTTAATTTCCTCTTTCCTGAAGCCATTCATAGGTGGACTTGGTCAGGATGTTTCCTCTGAGCTAAACAGAGGTATTTCAGCTTAATTGCTCAGGCAGGGATGCAGAGTTCCCAGAGATGGGCCATTATGTATATACTTTAAGCTATAAGCAACATTTATTCAGTGGTTAACTTGTAGCAAAAGCAATAAAATACAAAGGTTAGAAAAAAAGAAACAAATCCAATATGGAGTCAGACTTGTTCTTCCTTATGACATTTACCTGGTGGCTCCAGTGGTAAAGAATCCACCTGCCAATGTAGGAGATGCAGGTTAGATCCCTGGGTTGGGAAGATACCATGGAGAAGAAAATGGTAATTCACTGCAGTATTCTAGCCTGGGAAATCCTATGGACAGAGGAGCCTGGCAGGCAAGAGTCCATGGGGTCACAGAAGAGTTAGACACAACTGAGCACACACACACATCACATTTACACCACAGAAACTGGGATACACTACAAACCAGATTGTCTTTTGTTTTGGTTTCTAAGAGGCAGTATTAGACATTTGCCAGCACAACCCTGGCATCCCTGACTGCTTAAGACAGCTACTTTGCTCATCTTGAGCTTCTCTGGGTAAAGAAGTGTTCAAAGTGGCAATTCCTGGTCGGTTATACTGTTGTTGCTTGGGGAAAAAAGATGAAAAGACAGAAATGAGTGAGGGAAAGAAAAAGAGGAGAAAGGGAACATCCCCATGCTAAATTCAGTGTTAATCCCTTTATCACATGACCTTCTATACTTTCTCCCCAAAAGCTGACCTTGAACTTGAGTTGTCTCTGCCAGCTCTTCTTTTAAAGAGAGTATAGCAGGAGAGGTGAGAAAGATACCAGAGAGTTTAGATCTCTCAACAGGCCCACAACCTAGCGTTGAAAAACATCTTCTATATGTTCAATAGCTTTCCACAGCATCTCATTATATTCTGTGGAGAGACAAAGTGGGTATTAAACCTGCCAATTACAGACAGTTATGCTGCAGATTTAAAGCCTCGGACATTCTATGGCAGAGCCAGGATGGAAACTGGCAGCCCTCGTAATCATTTCTAAGATGAAATGGGCATATCTCTCCCTCCATGCAAACAGCACTCGAGTTTCACCTGAGAAAGGCTGGGATTGGATCACCAGGAATTCACCTGATAGGCAGAGTGGAGTGGCATGGGAGTTAATGATCTGGTGGGCAGCACGCAGCGACAGGGTAATTGAAGGCTTAACACCGTGGGGTGGTGGGGTAATTGCTAGATTGATGACTGAAGCTTTTGTTTCAGGTCCAGACAGCAATTAAAGACCCTGGCACAGCGTTTATTTAAGCAGACATCCAGGTGGCTACAGGATTTCCATACACTGTAATTTGCTATAGTCTCTAGCTGGCCCCCCCTCACCTGCCCAATGCTAGCTCTGGGAACAGTCCCCCAGAGATGGGTAAGGGCACTCCTCTCTCTGCTTTAAGCAAGATGGTTTTGTTCAACACATTTCGTTCTGCAGTGGAGAGCTGCAGGATTATTCTTTTTTCTAACAAACATCAGAAAGGCTAATTTTAAAAGACAGTGGCACGAGTTGCTACAAGTTTTCCAGAGGTGAAAAGGAGAGGGTCTGGGGAAATGAAGGAGTTGCTTTGTGATTTTTTTTTTTCCCAATTTCATCCTCAGCTGTATTTTTACTTTCCTACTTTCAAACATTGTCTCTGTTCTGTCTTTCGAAGATTCTAACCGGTGCCTTTAGAGTAAATTCCCAGGAGGAAACCAAGTCTTATCTGTCAGTTCTGGATGTTTTCCACTTATTTTTAAGAGAGTGAAAAAAGGTCAACAACTCAAGAACCATTAAAAAAGGAGTGAACAACAAAATGCTGGTAGCCACTTTAATTTTCTCTCAAAGGTTTCCTGGCCAGGCAGCCTCATGGGGGCTGGCATGAGGGCTGACATTCAGAATTTTTTGCAGGCAGCTATTCTTCCCCTGGAGAAGGGATAGGCTACCCACTCTAATGTTCTTGGGTTCCCCTCGTTGCTCAGTTGGTAAAGAATCCACCTGCAATGTGGGAGACCTGGGTTAGATCCCTGGGTTGGGAAGATCCCCTGGAGGAGGGCATGGCAACCCACTCTGGTATTTTTGCCTGGAGAATCCATGGACAGAGGAGCCTGACAGGCTACAGTCCATGGGATAACAAAGTTGGACTCGAATGAAGTACCTAGCACAGCACAGCACAGAGGGCTTCACTTGGCTTCCCAGACCTCAGTTATCCACTTATTACCAGTCTGAACCAACCAGACATTTTTTTTTCCCTTTACATCGATGCGTGTATTTTTACTTATATTTTTCTTACATAAATGCATTTAAAACACATTTTTGTTGCTTAGTTGCCAAGTCGCATCTGACTCTTCATGACCCCTTAGACTGCAGCATGCCAGGTTTCCCTGTCCCTCACCATCTCCCAGAGTTTGCCCATTGCATCAGTGATGTCATTAGGCAAATTATTTTAAAAGGAAACTGTATCAAGGGCAAGAGGAATTCCTTCCTTTAAGCCTAAAGGGACTTATGGAAATTTAATTTGGAGCAGGACCCAGGGACTGAGGTGGATCCTGATTCAGATCAGGATTGCAGCTGGCGGAGGGGTATTTGAGTGTGAATGACTCCACACCTCCGTGCAAAACTATCCCTCTCCCACCTGCCTCAAAGAGAGATTGCCCAGGTCATAATTCCAAGAGCTGGACAAGAGAACCCCATTGTCCCCACACATAATACACATATACATTCAAGTGCATTCCTCTCCTGTCTTCCAAGAGACTTAACCCTTCCTCTCTCCTCTGGCTCCAGGGCTCTACACTGACTGAGGCTCCCAGGAAAGAGTAATAAATATTTACAAAGCAGAAATAGAGACACAGATGTAGAGAACAAATATATGAATACCAAGTGGGGAAGGGAAGTGGGATGAATTGGGAGACTGAGAGTGACATATATACATGATTGATACTATATACCAAAAAGATAACCCATGAGAAACTACTACATAGCACAGGGAACTCTGCTCAATGCTCCCTGGTGACCTAAATGGAAAAGAAATAAAAAAAAAAAAAGGGGGGAATGCATGTATTCTTGTGGCCGATTCACTTCGTTGTACAGTAGAAACTAACACAGCATTATAAAGCAACTACACTCTAATAGAAATTAAATATATATATATATATATATATATGTGTGTGTGTGTGTGTGTGTGTGTGTGTGTGAACAGCAACCCTAACGAAGGATAGAAGTTTAAAAATGGAGTCTTTATGGTGTGGAAACATGACTCATGTGACTCTTCCTAGTAACACCACTCAAGATATCCATGGATGTAGTGTTTAAGACATGTTACAATTTGGGGCCATTTTGTGTCCAGTATCTTGTAGACTATGAGACCACCAAGAATGGGAAAATGAATACAAATCAGAAGAATTAAGGAAAACTTTAAGTAGAATGTATTTACTCTGAATTTAGAAGGATGGATTCAATTTTTGAAAGGAGGTGATGCTTGAATGGAGTTATGGCTAGCGGGAACAGCATAAACAAAGCTAGGAAAAGCAAAAGTGTCGGGGAACAGCAAGCAGTTGAGTGTGACTGAATGTGAAAAAACAAATGCAGAGGGCAGTGGAAAGAGTAGAATTAGGAGACAAAACTGAAAAGTGAGGTCAGAAATATAACACACTCTGTTCTTGATGTAGTGGAGAACCATTAGATAGTTTAATGCAAAGAAATAGCAATCAGATTTATGATTCAGAGTTAATTCTGGTAGCTTTATGTACAACTGGAGAGACAGAACCATTTTATGAGGCTGTGTCTGTAGCTCATATAATATAAAGGGGCTGAATTAGGTCAATATCCATTCATTCATTAGTCACCCAACAAATATTTGCTGAATCCCTCCTCTGGGAAGAGAATGGTGGGCAGTAAAATTTTACAGTCTGCTGGAGAAGAAACAGACCTTGATCAAAGAGTCACAAAAATAAACGCAAAATTGCAGTGGCCCTTAAGTACCCATTTGGGAAATATACGAGTGTGTTCAACAGGAATGTTTGACTTGGTCTTAGAACTCTCTCCAAAGAAGTGACAGTTGAGCTAAGATCTAAAAAATCAATACAATTAGCTTGGCATAAAAATAGAAGAAAGATATTCTTTCACTGTAGAAAGAATATCCAAAAGTCTTTTGATAGCAGAAACATGATGTATAAAGAAGAAAGGAGAGAAATCAGGAGTCAAAAACAATTGCAGGTGAGCATTTATCATGCAGGGTCCCTTAGCCTATGTGAAATAGTTGTGCCTTTATTCCAAGAGCAAATGGAAAACATGGGACACTTTTAAGCAAAAAGGTGACATGATGGGATTTGCATCAGATCTACATATAAAGATATAGATCTATAGCCTAACTAGAGAATAGATTAGAGAAAAACAACCTTCAGTGTAGAGAATCCCAATATGAGTCTATTGTTATAGGTCAAGTGAGAGCTATCATAACCTGGGCCAGGGTCGTGATGGGGGAAGCCACAAGAAGTGGATAGATTCAAAAATATTTTAAAAGTAAAATCAAGAATATTTGGCAATAGACTGAATATGGGGAGAGAAGGAGAAGGAAGTGTCAAGAGTGAGCTCTAAGTTACAAAGCTAGAGAGGGTGGTCATGTTTCCTGAGACAAGGGCCCATGGGAGGGGAGTGTAAGAGAGAGGGCGAGAAAACGTATACATGTGTGTCCATACACCGGCACACACAGAAATCACGGGCCCAGCTTTGGAGATGTCAGGTTTGCGCTGTATCGTTTCAGATGTCCAAGAGGAGCTGTCAAGCCCACAGTATATAGAAAGGTCTGAAATTCAAGGAGAATACCAAGGAAAGGAAGACATCAGAGGGGCAAAGTGTCATATTAACCATTTTCTGACAAATAAATTTCAGATCTCCCATGGAAAAGTAACTGTTGTATCCTGATCATATCAGGATGTTTTAATTTGCAAGTAACTGAATACCTTAACTCCAGCTGATGAAAACATTTATAAAGCTATTCTCTCATATATTTGAAAGAAGTGAGGCAGGGTGAACATGTGTGTTGTTCATCCAAGGGCTCAACAATGTCCATGAGGACCCAGATGTTTTCTATCCTTCTCTGCCATTCCTGGTATTGGGTTCATCCTCAGATGATGAAGACCACCATTGGTCCAAGTGTTACATCTAAATTGGCAATGCTCAGAGAAATAAAACAGATCCATTCTTTGTGTGTTTCTCCTTTCAAGTCTCATTATTTAGGATTAGCTCTCATGTCAGTGGGCTTCCCTGGTGGCTCAGTGGTAAAGAATCTGCCTGCAATGCAGGAGACTGGGGTTCGATCCCTGGGTTGGGAAGATCCCCTGGAAGAAGGAAATGGCAACCCACTCCAGTATTCTTGCCTGGGAAATGCCATGGACAGAGGGGCCTGGCGGGCTACAGTCCATGGGGTCCGAAAACAGTCAGACATGACTTAATAACTAAAAAACAATAACTTATACCAATGCCTGGATCAATCACTGGAAGGAGGAAGGGGCACCATGATGGCTTTCACTAATAGTCTATGGTAAATGGATATAGGATACTCAACAATTATGCCTTTTAAAACTATGGTATGGACTTTGCATGTGGTTCATTGGTTAAGACTTCGCCTTCCAATGTAGGAGGTATGGGATCGATACTTGTTCCGGAAGCTAAGACCCTGCATGCCTCAGGGCCAAAAAAACAAAATGTAAAACAGAAGCAAACTCAATAAAAACTTTAGAAATGCTCCACATCAAAAAAACATCTTATAAAAAACTTTGATAGGTTAGATAGATATATATGCATAAAAATAATAGCAATCACTGAAAGTTAGCTATGCCAAATATTGTAGTAAGTTCTTTACATGTATTTCCTCATACATACATGTCTACCGTAGTCCAAAAACAGAAGCTGTATTTTTTATTCCCATTTTACTGATGCAGACACTGAGACCCAGAGAAATCAAATAATTTGCTCAGGTTTACACCACCGTAAGTGGCTAAGATTTCATCACATATTTAATTCCAAAACTTACTAACTTGATATGGAATACTGCCTTTCCCTGACCTCTACCAGTAATTTTAACATCAAGATTTCTTTAAAAATAAAATATGTTCCTTTATAAACACATACATACACACAGAAAGCATACTTCTACAATGATCTTTTCCCAAAGAGTCTCATTCTGAGTTCTAGCCTCTAGTTTTGTCATATGCATTTACACGTTTTACTTTGTAATCAAAGATTAGACTTTTAGCCTCTTTTTCCTCTAAACACTATGTTGGACACTTTTTTATTGTTTCCATGGTCTTTATAATCACTTTTTAATAACTATATAATATTTCAGTGAGTGACTGTGCAACGATTACTTAATCATTTTCCCACCGTTGGAGGTCAGTTCCAATTTTGCATGCTATAGATAATGTTGCCTGCAAGAGTTTCAGGCTATAGGGAATTTTTCATCTTTCATTGAATTATTTCTTCATTTTCCATACAGATGAGAAAAAAGCTGGCCCAACAGGTATGAAGCATCATATAGTTCTGGATGTGTACTGCTAAATTGCCCTGCAGAAATGTTTCACTAATTTGCACTGCTATGCAAAGTCTATAGCTAGTGTTAATCACTCAGTCATGTCCGACTCTTTGGGATCACCTGGACTTAACCCCCCAGACTCCTCTATCCATGGGATTCTCCAGGCAAGAATACTGGAGTGGGTTGCCATTTCCTTCTCCAAGGGATCTTCCCCACCCAGGATCTGGGTCTTCTGCATTGCAGACAGGTTCTTTACCATCTGAGCCACCAGGGAAGGGAAACAAAGTCTACTAGTTAGCACTAATACAACTACCCAACCATTGGTGGTCTGGATGCCTACCATTTATTATTATATGAGAAAGATGCAAGTGTTGCTGTTGTTCAGTTGCTAAGTCATGTCTAACTCTTTTTGGGACCCCATGGACTGGAGCTCACCAGGCTCCCCTGTCCAAGGAATTTTCCAGGCAAGAATACTGGAATAGGGTGCCATTTCCTTCTTCCAAGGGATCTTCCTGACCCAAGGATTGAACCCTCATCTTCTGCCTGCCTTGGCAGGCGAGTTCTTTACTACTGAGCAACCAGGGAAACCCAAAGATACAATGGAACTTTTCTATTTTCTTGTGACAAACAGTGAGGTTGAGTGTTTTCCATGTATTTAATTCCTATTTGTATTTCCTTATACATGAGTGATCAGTTTCTACTTTTCACACATCTGATCTAAGAGTTTCAGATGGTGTTCACTGCGGGTGGCCTGGGAGATGGGGTCCCTTTAAGGGAGGGCTTGTGTGACATGAAAAGTGCTTTCCTTGAAGCTTGGGCTTTTTAAGACCCAGGAACCGATTTGAGCGCATGGCAGCAAGGCTATGGTTGTGAACGACCTTAATGGGGCTGTTAGGGAGATGTTGTTACTGAGAATTATTTGACTCATTCCAAGCTGTAAATTCATTTCTTTGCCCATTTTCACCGTGTGTCATAAATAACGAGAGCTGTGTAAACAAATGTCACCCGGGCACATGAACCCACTGAAATGAGACTTTAAAAAATACTAACAATCTGATAGTTACTTGATTCTTGCATAAGCCATGCACCAAAATCACCCATGATCCTCTGAAACCTACACAAATGTGTGTGTGCGTGTGTGACACACACCCTATGGTTACCTAATGAAAAATAAATGGCCTCATAGGGTCATTTCAACCAAGTGCAAGGGAATAGAGAAAGATGTTGACAGATAAATAATTGCTAGGAAAAAAATTAACGTTTTGTCCGTAAACAATTTTTCAGATCAAAAAGAGTATTTTTAATGGATAACCAACAAATTCAATAGCACACAGAATTCTGTTTAATGTTACGTGGCAGCGTGGATGGGAGGAGAGTTTGGGGGAGAATAGATACATGCATATGTATGACTGAGTCCGTTCGCTGTTCATCTGAAACTATCACAACATTGTTTGTTCACTGGCTATACTTCAATACAAAAGAAAAGGTATACAGTTGAAAAAAAAAAAATAAAGGAGTATTTTCTGGAAGGTACATGAGAAAATAAAAAGTAAAATCGCAAAAATGGGGGCTGACTGCCAGCTTTCCTATCACTGCCCTCTTCTTGGGTGAGGAAAACGTGTCAGGTTAGTCAGGTAACTAACTCAGTGGGAAGTGAAAACTAACAGACAGAATGAAAACTCAAAAGAAAACCCAATCAGGGGCAGGATGTAGTGACTCAAGTTTGCAATCACAGGCTTAAAAGGCAGCCTCAGCTTCATTCAATTCTGAGTGATGCTTAAAGATTCAGGGACCTAGAAATTTCCATACAAATCATGGGACTTGCCAGATGAGCTTGTCAAGCAGCAATTTTAAAGGATGCGAATGGACCGGGAGTCCCTTGCCTGTGCGGAGAAATGAGGTTTAACCCTTTGAGCAACCCTGGCTGAAGCCAAGAGGGGCTGCAGACTTTTACCCAAAGCCTGTGGTCTCTTCCCACCCTGGGCGATGATGCCAGGGGCACCACGTTAGTATCATGATTTGGAGAGTTCCTCCATGTGCTGTCTCATTAGACTATCACTCAGCCAACATTTTGAGGATCACTCTGGACTGAATGTGTCCCCCGCAAAGTCCATATATTGAAGTTATAACCCCTCCTACCCTGCTCATGTGATGGTGGGGTCTTTGGCAGCAGATTAGGTAATAAGAGTGGAGCCCCCATAAATGAGATCAGTGACCTTATAAAAGGGACCCTACCTAAGGAGCTCCGTCCCTACTTCCACCTGTGAGAACACAGCAAGAAGACAACCAGCTATATGAACCAGGAAGCCAGCCTCACCAGACCCCAAAACCACCAGCACCTTGATCTGGGACTTCCAGGCCCCAGAACTGTGAAAATTAAGTGTCTGGTGTTTATAAGACACCCAGTTTGTGGTACTCTGTTATAGCAACCCTAATGGATTAAGGGGCTACTCTGTGCTGGGCACTGTGCTTTTTTTTTTTTTTTTTTTTTTAATTTTATTTTTAAACTTTACATAATTGTATTAGTTTTGCCAAATATCAAAATGAGTCCGCCACAGGTATACATGTGTTCCCCATCCTGAGGCACTGTGCTTTGAATAACACATAATTTTTACCCTCAGTGTGCTTCAGGTCTGGTGCAGGAGAGAGGAGAATTTTTTAAAAATTAAAATACAGGGCTTCCCTGATGGTCTAATGATTAAGAATCTGTCAGTGGAGGGGACATGGGTTCAATCCTAGGTCTGGAAAGATTCCACATGCCAAGTAGTAACTAAGCCTGCGGGCCACAACTAATGGGCCTATTCTCTAGAGCCCATGAGCCACAACTACTGAAGTCCATGCATCCTAGAGCCCACGCTCCGCACCAAGAGAAGCTACTTCAATGAGAAGCCTGTGCACCACAACTAGAGAGTAGCCCCTGCTCACTGCAACTAGAGAAAGCTCGCAGCAGAGAAGACCCAGCACAGCCAAAAAGGAAGAAATGAATCGTTTTCAAAAGTTAAAATATAGTAGGAAATGCACCATGATGGGAGTAGGCAGAGTTGCTGTGGGCAGGCTGAGTGGGGAGAACTTGACTTGTCCTTGAAGGAGTTGAGGCTCAGAGAACTTTCCTGACTTGTCCAAGCTCTGACAGCTAATAAGCATCAGGGCTGACACAGCTTCTGCCAAATACCTACATCCCACCAAAGGTCAGTTTTCCCATCTGTAAAGTGGGAATAAAATAAAAGGCTTGATGTAAGGGTCAAGTTAAGGAATGCATGTGAAAGTATTTCTTTATGAAATCTAAAAAATTCACAAAGTGCTATATATGGTCACTGTCACAGTTATTACCAGTCTATGACGTATACCAGGGGCTTCCCTGGTGACTCAGCTGGTAAAGAATGCGGGAGACCTGGTTTTGATCCCTGGGTTGGGAAGATCCCTTGGAGAAGGGAAAGGCTACCCGCTCCAGTATTCTGGCCTGGAGAATTCCATGAACTGTATAGTCCACGGGGTCACAAAGAGTCATGAAAGGTTGTTGTTGAATCATGCAAAGACACCGGGATTCTTGGCCCTCGGAGAAGAATTCAATCTGGGGCCAGAGACGAGGCTTGATTGCTCAGAGCTTTTGTGTAATAAAGTTTTATTAAAGTATAAACGAGATAGAGAAAGCTTCTGACATAGGCATCAGAAGGGGGCAGAAAGAGTACCCCCTGCTAGCCTTCAGCTGGATGTTATACAGTCACTAGCAGTCTGTTAATGAAAGAAAGGAATGTCTTAAAACGCAGAATGGCACCAGGCCCCTCACCCATAAGATGCATTTAGGGATAATCTTGGCACCAAATGGTTCATCCTAGGCCATAAAATGATTAACTTGAATCTTGAAGAAGGGCAGATCACCATACAAATAGTTTCATTTACATAGATTAGGGGAACAATATCTGAGTATAACATATTGGTTTGTCAAGTAGGTTCTGACTTGAAGACAGAGTCTGGGGTAAATGCATAGTACATTAGCATAGGTTAAGACAAACATTTCATAAGAAAGAGGCATTGGTTATCTCTAGGTTTGAGAATAGTTAACTTCAGGTGAAACCAGGTGTCATTATGGCAACACAGTATTTTAAGAGAAACCTCCTTTTAAATTTGTATAGAGAAGGAAAAAATATCGCTAGTTTGTTTCCTCCTGCTGCTTAAGAGAGATAAAAATGTCTGACACTTGCAGGCTATTTCCTCCGTTTGGAGACCCCTGGCCTTCCTGCCTGTTACCCTCTCAGTCAGACATGACTGAGCGACTTTGACTTTCACAACATACTAGCCCAAGGATTTGAAAGGAGAGAGTGATAGACATCAAAAGCTGAGTGCAATATGATTCATTTATCTGATTTAACCTCTGTGTTCATTCATATAGTCAATTGAAACCATCAAAGGCCCATCCATGATGCACATGGCCTTGAGATAGGCTCTGAAGATGCAACAGTGAATAAAACGGTCAAACCACCAATTACACATTTCCTCAGTCATCAAAAACTCAAACATGCGGCAGTGGTGGGGCGGGTAGAAGGGAGGCCGACCTGCTTCGGAAGGGCAGGGAGGGCTTCCCTGAGGAGGTATGGTTGTGTTAAGAGCCAAAGGTTGAGTAGGTGTTCCAAGCAGAGGGAAGAGTGTGTAAGGGTCCCTGAGCCAGAAAGGAACATAGATGTAAAGGCCAAAGTAGCTGCAGTCAAGAGCAAGTTCAACAGGAAAGCTAAGACCTCTTATATACAAGTAGAGGATCCAGGCTACGAGGTGCTGGTAAAGGACTTAATGCAAAAAACTGCCACTGAATTTACCTCTTTAAAAGCTCATTGTGCCTTGTTGTGTTGGCACTGGCTGGGAAAAAGGCAAGAGGAAATGTGGAGAGACAAATGAGGGGGTGAGTGCTGCAGTTCAGAAGGTGTAACCAAAAGTGGGGTCTGGATGCTCACCACTCAAAAGCCAATAATGAGGCAAAGTTCGTGGGAAAGAAAGTTTGCTTTACTTTGGATGCCGGCAATGGCTATGGGAGTCGGGGGGACAAATTCCTGTCCAAAGGCTGACTCCCCCACCTACTGACAATCAGTAGGAAAGAGATTTTATAAGGGAGAGAAGGTGGCTACGTGCAGAAACAGCATAGTCAGCTCTGACAAGTCATCTTGAAATTGGTCATCTGTGGTCTGACTAGTGTCATCTTGATGGGGTTGTTGTAAGCATAGCTCATCTTCAGTTCCAGGGCTGCTTTGTTCCCATTCCTATGAGGCAGCTTATGTCATGGCTACTGTCTGGTCACCATGTAGTTAACTTCTTCCACGTGGTGAGTGTTTCAGTATCTACAAGACAATTCATAAGATATGGCTCAGAATATTATCTACAGCCCTTGAGAAGGAATTAAAGGTCCTTGACTTTGTTTAATGACTACATTATGGCTCAGCAGCTGAAAAATCCACCTGCAATGCCTGAGACATAAGAAATTCAGGTTCAATAAAAAAATAAAAAATAAAAAAATAAATATTTCAAACACACACAAAAAAGAAAAAAGAAAAAAAGAAATTCGGGTTCAATCCCTGGATCAGGAAGATCCCCTGGAGGAGAAAATGGCAACTCACTCCAGTATTCTTGCCTAAAAATTCCCATGGAGAGAGGAGCCTGGCGGGCTACAGCCTGTGGGGTCACAAAGAGTCAGACAGGGATAAGCATGCACGCACACTATTATTATTTGGTCTCTTCTGACTATTTTCCTTTGTTTCTGCATTTTCTCACTCCTCTGATTAAACTTATTCTTTGGCTAAAGTTTTTCCACACATAAAAGGCAGGCTGAGGACATGGGTGGTGGGGCAATGGCCATAGGGTCTTGCTCCATTTCAGAAGGAAAGGATGGATTTTGGACTAGAGGGTTGGCCATGGAGATGGCAGACCTCAAAGAATATGTGATAGAGAAACACAGGATCCTCTTGATTATAAACCTCCCCATGTAAACAACATTGGAATCCACTTACTCATCTAGTTATATGTGAATATGTCTTTCCCATCAGATGCTGCATTCTCATCCCCATGCCAGGCCCTTGCACATACAACGTCCTGTCCTCAATAAATATGTTTCTTTGCACTGATCTCTAGATGGAATGTACTAGCAGGGAGCATCCCTCAGTTCTCGGATGGGTGTGCACTGAGAAGCATAGGAAAGAAAAATGCTTGAATCAATTCCAGGTTGTTTTTCTTCTTCTTAAGCGTAGGCTCTTTGTGTCATCTAATTCTGAGTGATTCTCAGATGAAGGCAACCTAACCTGTTATGCCATCCAAACCATATCTGCCTGGAGGAAATTCCCCTAACACTTAGCAGAAAAGAGGCAGTGTTTCATGCTTCTGTGTTGGCATCCAGTCTTTCATAACCATTTCTACCTCAGTCAAGACATCCTCGCTGCTCTCCCAAAGAAATACTTCTCCATCCCTGCCCCCCTGCCTCATCTTACCTATTTCAAGGGCAAGGTGTCCAGTGCTCTCTGCAGAGGACAAAGATGAAGGCCATGATTGCTGAGTATGATTGCTGCCAGCATACTAACAGCCCTGTTGTAGGCCAACTACCTTATTTAAGTGATGGAGAATGGAAGCCCATGGAGGCAGATGGGGTGGTAACATTTGTTATAGAGCACATTTCCCAGAAGTTGAGCCTTAGGTGGAGGAGAAATCTAGAGTGGCATGAGGAAGCAGGAGCAGGTAGAGAAGAAACTAGACCACAACATGGCTTCAGGAGAAGCCTAGATGCATCCTGATTCCTCTGGGAGCCCAGGGCATAAACTGCAGCAGAGAGGTTTTCTGCCCAAATGCAACAGACCTGGCGCCTCAGTGCCACACAATAGTCATTGGTCATGAGCTGCCCCCTGCCAATCTTCCAGGCATCTTTGGGTAAGTGGCAACATCAGCCAAAGGCAACTACTCAGAAAAGAATGCAGATGAGAGCTGCCAACACCTGCAGAATCTAGGGAGGGGTGAGGGGAAGAGGGTGGACCTGCACGGGATGCCACAAGCATCTGCACCGAGTCTGTGACACGTCTACTTTTTGTTTTGTTTCTGTGGCTGTGCGGCATCCAGGAGCTTAATTCCCTGACCAGGGACTGAACCCGTGTGTAGAGTCTTAACCACTGACAGTCAGAAAAGTCCCTCAAACTCTTCTTAAATGATGTATTTATGATGGAGACAGCAGTTAGGGATAATGTTCAAAGGGTGCCACTGTATGAACCAGACCCTCTCATGTGATGTAATCTTAGATAAATGACTTTCCCTCTCTGAATTCCTGTGACCTCTTTTGCTAAATGAGGTTATGAGTCACTGTGGACTTGAAAAACCTTCCTGGTTCTGTGTTTGGAAAATTCCGGAGCAGAGTGTGGAGAGGGAAGTGGAGTGACGGCCACAGATCACAGACTGTGATGTCCTCCAGGCCAGCGACTGTTGCCCCTCACCTTTGCATCTCCAGGGCTCTGCCAGCAACTGGCAAAATCTGCACAAAGAAAAAGAGAGAAAGAAGGATAAAAGGAGGTTGAGAAAGGAGTGGGTAGGGCAGTTGGGCAAGTCTCTGGGAAATAGTATGGTAGTTACTCTGTTTTGATTCCCAAAACTTCCTCACCTTGGGTAGCAATGTGGATGCTTCTCAACGTATACAAATTTAACCTGCAAAAATGGATGGAGCAAGAAGGATTCAGAGAAGGAGGAAAATCGAAGGAGGCCAATGTCCTAGAACTCATTCAGGGTCTAAGGGGCACAGTCAGCAGCGTCATACCCACCAAGAAGTCAAGCAGCTGCTGCTGCTGCTGCTATGTCACTTCAGTCGTGTCCGACTCTGTGCGACCCCAGAGACGGCAGCCCACCAGGCTCCCCTGTCCCTGGCATTCTCCAGGCAAGAACACTGGAGTGGGTTGCCGTTGTGAAAAGTGAAAAGTGAAAAGTGGGTTGCAAGTGAAAAGTGAAAGTGAAGTCCCTCAGTCGTGTCCGACTCTTAGCGACCCCATGGACTGCAGCCTGCCAGGCTTCTCCATCCATGGGATTCTCCAGGCAAGAATAATGGAGTGGGGTGCCATTGCCTTCTCTGAAATCAAGCAGAAGAGGATGGAAAAGTCCTATTTAGATTAGTCAACAAGAAGGTGCTGGGAACTATCTTCAGCAAGACCAGTCTTTGATTCTGTGAGTTTTTATTCATTCTCATGGCCACGATCTGCCCCAGCAGGGCTGGCAGGGGTTGCAGAGTGAAGGATGGGAATAGGAGAAGAAGGCCACCCTGGAGAGAATGGACTCAGGGGTCATGGATGTAACCCCACGTGGGTAATAAAATCCTGCTTAAACTGCCCCCCTACCAGCATGCCTCCTCCCACGTCAGGAATTGGAGCTAATGGTAAAAACATCCCATATGTTCTGATTAGTTCCAACCTCATTATCATGCTTCGCCTTGCAATGTCGCCCTTCAGTTAATGAAATCTGGTGCTGGAGCAAATGAGTCCACGTGAGCATGGGGGCTCTGATGGTGGCAGCTAAGCCTGAGTTTTGCTACTTACTTGCAAGGCTTCCACCCCTACCCTCCTCCCGGAAAGAGAAAGAGCTAAGAGAAAACAGGAGAAAAGAGACAGAGCTTGAAACAGCCTCCAAATCCCAACAACAAAAACAGCAATCGCAGTATGTCAAAGCCAGTGCAAATTAGACGAAACGGCCGCAGAAGCCAAATGGAAACCGTAATTCTTCCAGTCCCTTGCCGCTCCGACACGTGTAATGGGTTTGGCAGGGAATCAAGGAAAATGGGGGCCAAGCCGTGGTATGTTTCAAAGAATCTAAGGGCTGCTCGCTGCGAGGATGCCAGATTTCTGCACAGCTTGGCGGAGGGATGTCAGGACCAAAAGGGACTGGACCAATTCTCCACTGGAGGATGGTCCTGGTCTTCTCAGAGGCTGGAAAGCCTACCAGAAGAGGCAGACCTTTTTAACGTGAATGAGAAATCTTGCAGGACCAGGGCAGAGTTAGGGTGGGGAAGACTGCAGACCACCCAGGAACAGAGAGGGGAGCAGTTTCCTTCCAGGAAAGACTAAGGAAGCTGCCAGGAAATGCTCCTGGTTAGGTTTGTCAGAGGGGCCAGGTCGAGGTGGAGGAGGGCACATGGGATGGGAATATCCCTCCTCTGATCAAGCACTATGCTAGGCATCAACATCTAACCCCCAGGGACAGCTTCAGCCTGCCTGCCTCCCCAGGGAGGAAGGTGAGGTCCAGGGGGCTTGTCCAGGCTAGGAAATGGTGAGAGTCAGGATTTGAACCCAGTTCTTCCCAAAACTTCCTTGGTGGCTCAGCGGTATAGAATCTGAGTGCTAATGCAGGAGACCCAGAGAGAGGATTCCATCCCTGGGTTAGGGAGATCCCCTGGAGGAGGAAATGGCAACCCACTCCAGTATTCTTGCCCAGAAAATCCCATGAACAGAGGAGCCTGGTGGGCTATAGTCCAGGGAGTTGCAAAAGAGTCAGACTCGACTTAGCCACTAAACAATAACAATTTTCCAAAGCTCATGCTCTCTCCCCTATTCCAGGGGTCAGCTTTATGTTTTTCTGTAAAGCAACAGATAGAAAATATTTTCAGTTTTGCAGGGCAGATGGTCTCTGTTGCAACTCCTCAACTCAAATATTGCAGTGCAAAAACAGCCATAGAGCCCCAGAATGTATGTAAATGATTGGGTGTGGTTATGTTCCAATAATACTTTATTTACAAAAACAGGTGGCAGGCCAGATAAAGCCTGTGGGACATAATTTGCCATTCCTACGGAGAAGGCAATGGCACCCCACTCCAGTACTCTTGCCTGGAAAATCACATGGACAGAGGAGCCTGGTAGGCTGCAGTCCATGAAGTCACTAAGAGTCAGACACGGCCGAGCGACTTCACTTTGACTTTTCACTTTCATGCATTAGAGAAGGAAATGGCAATCAATCCTGTATTCTTGCCTGGAGAATCCCAGGGACGGGGGAGCCTGGTGGGCTGCCGTCTATGGGATCGCACAGAGTCAGACACGACTGAAGCGACTTAGCAGCAGCAGCAGCAGCAGCAGCCTTCCTCTAAGGTGGCACTAGTGGTAAAAAATACCCTTGCCAATGCAGGAGACAATGGAGACTCTGGTTCTATCCCTGGGTCAGGAGGATCCCCTGGAGGAGGAAATGGCAACCCACTCCAGTATTCTTGCCCAGAAAATCCCATGGACAGAGGAGCCTGGTGGGCTATGGTCCATAGAGTTGCAAAGAGTAGGACACTACTGAATGACTTAACACATACGACCCAAGTAAATTGCACACAGAGCTCCAGCATAAAAAAAAAAAAAAAAAGCTAAAGGGTCTTAATTCAGATTTGAAAAATCATAGTTTTGCTTCATTCCTGACATAAGTTTCTCTTTCTATATGTCTTTGGTTGTGTATATTAGTATCTCATGACTGCCAGAACAAGTTACCACAAACTTCAAGTCTTTAAAATAAGAAAAAAATGGGGATGTAGTCTCTCATAGTTCTGGAGAAGTCTGAAATCCATGTGTCATCAGGGACATCCTTCAGCTGGGCTCTGGGGAGAATTTGTTTCTTGCCTCTTCCAGTTATGGGTGCTTCCCTGACATTCCTGGACTTGTGGCCTCATCGATACAATCTCTTGCCTCCATCTTCACTTCATCTTCTCTTCTGTGTATCTCTCTTATCAAGACACTCATCACTGGATTTGGAGCCCACCCAAGTCATTCAGGATGGTCTCATCTCAAGACCTTTGACCTAAGTAGGTCTGAAAAGATTCTTTTTCCATTTAAATTCCCTATATACAAATGACTTCTATTCCAAGAGTGTGTTGGTAAGTCCAATATGTTCATAAATCCAACAAAGTTAGCCTAGATATACAGCTAACACAGTCAGCTATATATTACAGTGCTGTACTATAATAGGTTTATAATGTTGTTGTTGTTTAGTCACTCAGTCATGTCCAACTCTAGGCAACCTCATGGATTGTAGCCTGCCAGGCTTCCCTGTCCTTCACTATCTCCTAGATCTTGCTCAAACTCATGTCCATTGAGTCAATGATGCCATCCAACCATCTCATCCTCTACTGCTCCCTTATCCTTTTGCCCTTAATCTTTCAAAGCATCAGAGTCTTTTCCAATGAGTCGGCTGTTTGTATCTGGCAAAGTATTGGAGCTTCAGCTTCAGCATCAGGCCTTCCAAAGAGTATCCAGGATTGATTTCCTTTAGGATTGATTGGTTTGATCCCCTTGCTGTCCAAGGGACTCTCAAGAGTCTTCTCCAGCACCACAGTTGGAAAGCATCATTTCTTCAGTGCTCAGCCTTCTTTATGGTCCAACTCTCACAACCATACATGACCACTGGAAAAACCATCAGTTTGACTATATGGACCTTTGTGGACAACGTGATGTCTCTGGTTTTTAATATGCTGTCTAGGTTCGTCATAGCTTTTCTTCCAAGGATACTTTTCACATAAATAACACATAAAAAACATAAAAAAACAAAATATTTAAAATCTTACAGTACAGTATCTTGAAAAGTACAGTAGTACAGTACAACAGCTGGCACACAGGGGCTGGCACTGAGTGAACAGGCAGGAAGAGTTATCTACCAGAGCGGGTAGAGGAGGTGGGAGACGGTAGAGCTGAAGGATTGTCAGCAATAAGAGACTAGGGAGAAGCTGCAATTTCATCACACATAACGTTGATGCCACGTGCTCTGGTTCCTTGCCAGATTCAATTCCATCTACCCTCTTGAAAAAATGATTCAGTGATGTCTGGGTAATAGCTCTTTTCCTCTCATTATAGATGACTTTGTAGCCCTGGATTGCATTCTGAATGGGCGCTGCAACCTTCAGGTACCATTCTGCATTCAGGTTCTATGCTTCTAAAACTAACAATGCCTCCTCAAGTAGAGCTAACTTAAGAGATTGGCCATGTGAACACACACTCTCTTCTTTGACAGTTCGAGACTTGAAGATGTATGTAGGAGACTTACTGTAAAGTCACATTCACAGATGCTGGGGTTTAGGATATGTCTCTTGGGGATGGGCACAATTCAATCCACAGTGTGGGGGAGGGGTCTCATTTTCTGATTCAGAATCAAAGCAATGTTTCCTGATGATAGAGAATCCCTAAATGTCAGAATGTGATGAGACATTAGAAGACTTCTGATACAGCCCTCTCTGCTGTTCCCTCCTTTTTCCTACAAGAAGTTAAGTGATTTGCCCCAAGTCACTCCACTCAGAGCAACAGAGCTGAGCCTATAATCTGGCCCTACCTGTCCAGCTCTCTCCCTGTGTGTTCTTTTTATTGCCCTCCCTGAAGAAATAAATGCACCTCCAATTCCCTGCCTCTCATGCTTCTGCCCAATCTGATTAGGCTAACTACAGCCAGCTCGGTGGGATTGTGCTTTTATAAAACACACCATGCTATCATGCCAGGTCAATGTCATTTTTTCCTACCACTTGCATTGCAATGGACTTCAAGTCAGCTCTGAACACATCCTTCAGAGCACAGAATGTTGGTTGGTGACACTGACTCTTCATCCTCTGTCCTTTCTGCTCTGGTGCTGATTTATGGGCATCCAAACAGACACAGGAAAAAGTTGGCTTGCTTCTTGCCATGGGGGCTGATGGCAAAAGAGAAAGGCCTCCCTCCCATCATTCCCCTGTGATCACATTTCACCATTAGATATAGGCAGCAGCAGAAAAATAACCATGAAAGGGTTGGGACTTGAAAGGAGCTCACTGTCAAGTCCCTGGAGTTTTACAGAAAATCGATGGTATGTGTATCATGTTACAAGCACGTGAGCACATTTTTGTGGAAAAATAAATGATGGATCAATAAATATCTATTAAGTGCCTATCGTGCTTTCCAGACCATGAGTGGAGCTGAGAGTTTACAACAGTTTATTTAAGGAGAGTATATCTTTGTTTATCTACCTGGCTGTTGATGCTAATTTGGCCTGGCAGTGGCTAAGATACATTGCTGAGACAAGAGATTTCTATAAAAGATGGCTCTGTAGGCATAACTGGAATTAGTGTGCACTAAAAAGAAAGAGCTGTTCTGTATATAAATGGGACTGTGTATCCCCAAAGTCCATTGTCAGAGGGGACCAAAATAAGCATGCCCTGTGGGGTGGCCAGCTGTAAGACTAGGAGGAGCCTTGAGGACAGACTCTGGAAATAGCTACACTCTTCCCATGTTATTGAGGTAATTGAATTTTTTGCCAACTAAAATCAGCCAGAAATTCCCACTTCCTGTCTACAGCAAGATACTTAATGAAGCAACACATGTGATGGAAGATATGTGTGTGCCATGGTGTGTTCTCTTAATTAAAATTTTAATATGTTTGCAGTTAGAGGGCTTGGGGCCATTCAAAGGAAGGGAACTAAATGCATTCAAAGTGTTTAATACAATCCCAGGTATTTAATACAATCCCAGGGAAGCATCCAATAATGGCAGTCATTTTTATTAAAAGGACCATGTGGTCCCATTGTCTGAAGCTGACTTCCTGGGAGAATTCACTGTCCATGACATAAAGAGAGGCATGCGCTGTGGGGTGTGGCTGACCCCCTCATCCATATTCAACATGGGTCTTGAGAGTAAATGCTGAATTTTCCTCCCCTCTGGGTCTGCAGCTCCTAGTTCTCTGGTAAACAGCAGGTGCAGAATAAGTGACACTCTGGGACAGCAGAAACCACTATGGCCCCCAGCAGTGCAGGGTGAGCTCATTTGCCAGCACATCAGGACATCTGGTTCCAACTAGTTGTGTGACATTGGGAAAGACATAGCTCTTGCCTTAGGTTTAGGGTTTTCATCTGAGAAATGGAATATTTAATTACTTGACCTCTGTTATCCATTCTGACCCACATAAATGCCAATGATTCCATGATACTTTGTACAGAGGCACACGTTTTGGTGAAATGGCTTTGGGATTGGAGCCATTATGCTAGGCTTGTTGCAGGAAGGGGGTCACCTGCCAGGACCCGAGAGTGGGCTCTTGTCGACCCTGGGAAATGAATTGTCTGCAGAGACACGCCTGCTGACAAAGCATGAGACTTTATGGGGAATGGGTGCCTGGGCGGAGAGCAGCAGGGTCAGGGAACCTAGGGGAAATGCTTTGCCACAAAGCCAGTAGTCTCGGGTTTTATGGTGTTGGGATTAGTTTCCGGGATGTCTCTGGCCAATCACTGATTCGGGATCCTTCCTTATGGCCTGTGTCCATCACTCAGTCAACATGGATTCTGGGAGGTTGGTAGGACATACGGACTGGAGTCTCCTATCTCCTTTTGACCTTTCCTGAATTCTTCAGGTGGTAGCTTGTCAATTCTGAGTTCCTTATCAGGCCCTCCTCTTTAAGATAACTCATGCAGTGGTTAGCACTGGGCCTGGCCAGGGTGGAAGTTTTAGTCAGTGGTTCCCCTAACAGATTTATGAGGCTATTTAAAGATGAATATGACCTTTTACCCATAAACTGTTTTCCAATCTAATGAAAGAAATAGAGACTACACAACATGGATAAATATTAAAGAGTTAAATGGTAATATATTGCTTTGTAGCTGAAAATAACTCTAAACAAGACATTATTTTTCACAAAATAAATGGTCTAAATCAGGTATAGGTGAGTAACTGCCCAGGAGCACTTAATTCAGCCCCCATCTGACTTTGTAAAGATAATTTTTTTTTTTTTTTTGAAAAGAGCCACCACATTTGCTTAAGCATTATCTATGGCTACTTTCCTACCACAATAGTAGAGTTGAGTAGTTGCAACAGAAACCATTTGGTTCACAAAGCCTAAAATATTTACTACCTGCTCCCTTACAAACACAGTTTACTACCCCCCGGCTTATATGAACAAGGATATATCTCACAAAGGGGTTTCCCAGGTGGCTCAGTGGTAAAGAATCTGCCTGCAATGCAGGAGACATGCGTTCCATCCCCGGGTCGGGAAGATTCCCTAGAGAAAGAAATGCCAATCCATTCCAGTATTCTTGTCTGGAAAACCCCTGGACAGAGGGGCCTCACGGGGTACAGTCCATGAGGTCGCAAAAGAGATGGATGCAATTTAACAACTAAACTATCACCACCACCTTATCTTCCAAAAAGCCTCCATCGTGGGAGTTGTGGCAGCCTTGGAAAGCTCTCAGAAGCAGAGAAAAGAATTCCATCGTCTTGGAATCTAAGAGGTACCTATGCCGCTTGTCCTCAGGATGGAATCATCTGTGGGTCACGCCTGACAGATACCTGTTTAGACAAGCACTGCTGGAACTCAAGCAGCGAGGCAGATATGCGAAGCCATAGGACAGCAGCAACTACAGGGCTCCACCCCAGGGCTGGCAAGCCATGATGGTCAGTGAGCACTTCCTTCAGAAATGCTGATATCTACCTCCCTGTAATTTCTGCTGGGTTGTTTTTCCATGTGTCCACCCTCGGGTATTTGGAAAGATAAATTAGCTGACCCCATAATCCTCTCTGAAACAGACTTAACTTCCCATCAACAGTTCCTATACGTGGTTCTCAGCCTCTGGACCATCATTCCTGGCCTCCTCTGAGCACACCCTTGTCTGTGAATACCCATTTCCAGCACAGCACCACAAACCCATCTCAATGTTCCAGTGCTCTTGGGCTCTCTTGTTTCTCTCCCCCAATAACTGGCCTTAAGTGTAATGTGTTTGAAAGAGCTCTAGCTTTTCTTTTCCTTTATATGTCTTCAATTTTTAATTGAAATATAGTTGATTTACAATGCTGTGTGATTTTTCAGGTGTGCAGCAAAGTGAGTCAGACATTCATATATAATTTATGTATAAATCTATTATTTTCAGATTCTTTTCCATCGTAGGTTATTATAAGATATCAAGCACAGTTCCCTGTGCTATGCAGTAGGCTCCTTCTGGTGATCTATTTTATATATAGTACTGTGGAAAGAGCTCTAGCTTTAGCATCTTACAGTGTGTGTGTGTGTGTTTAAGTCGCTTCAGTCATGTCCGACTCTTTACAACCTCATGGACTATAGCCCGCCAGGCTCCTCTGTGCATGGCATTCTCTAAGCAAGAATGCTGGAGTGGGTAGCCATTCCTTTTCCAGGGGATCTTCCCGATCCAGGGATTGAACTCCAGTCTCCTGCATTGCAGGCGGTTGCTTTACTATCTGAGCCACCAGGGAAGCCCTTAGCATTGTACATACTTTTATATAAATCCTGGCTCCCCTTTTTACATCTCTCTAAACCTTAATCCCCTCGTCTTTGAAATACAGACTGCAGGATTACTATAAGGACTAGAAATGATAATTGTAAAGAGCCCAGGACATACTAAGCACTCAATAAATGATAATTATCTCTATCTTCCTAGGTAGCCACTTCTAATGCAGTCTGATGCCACAGGGCCATCAATTCTCAAGGCAAGCTTTACTCTTTGATAGAAGTCCCTGCTTCTGTTCCATAAAAAATTTACAATCTTTTTTCTTTTTCTGGAAAAATAAGGGTCCTAATTTATCCCAATAGAGGTCTAAATCTAATTCCATGCTGCCCTCCCAGGTTGTGTGGCTCTCTCTGCGCCACTCTCCTCTGGTTCTTCTGAGAATCTCCCTCTACAATCCATGATCCTGGCATCTTTGCTTTGACCTTCTCCCACTTTTCTGGCTCCTTGGAGCAGCACAGCAGGCTCTGACTGGACCTTATCTTGCTCCTTCACATGGCTGGACCATGAACCTGACAGTGCTCTGTAATCAGGGCAATGAGAGGCAGTATGAGATTCTGAGTACCAACCTCATCTTCACTTCCATTTTCCTTCTATCAGGTAGCTCCACCAAACCAACTTTTCCTTTCCTTACAAGGCTACGTTCCAAATATGCAGCAGAGAGATAAAAACAGATTCCAAACATGAGTCCAGCAGCTGGACTGAGGTAAAGAGCCAACGATGAATATCAATTTAAAGATGGACTCCAGAAATGACTATGAAACCCTCAGTGTGGTTGGCACAATAACAACCCCCTAAAGACGCCCATTCCAATCCCAAAGAAAGGCAATGCCAAAGAATGTTCAATCTACCACACAATTGCACTCATCTCACATGCTAGTGAAGTAATGCTCAAAATTCTCCAAGCCAGGCTTCAGCAATACATGAACCGTGAACTTTCAGATGTTCAAGCCGGTTTTAGAAAAGGCAGAGGAACCAGAGATCAAATTGCCAACATCTGCTGGATCATCAAAAAAGCAAGAGAGTTCCAGAAAAACATCTATTTCTGCTTTTTTGACTATGCCAAAGCCTTTGGCTGTGTGGATCACAATAAACTGTGGAAAATTCTGAAAGAAATGGGAATACCAGACCACCTGACCTGCCTCTTGAGAAACCTATATGCAAGTCAGGAAGCAACAGTTAGAACTGGACATGGAACAACAGACTGGTTCCAAATAGGAAAAGGAGTTCGTTAAGGCTGTATATTGTCACCCTGCTTATTTAACTTCTATGAAGAGTACATCATGAGAAACACTGGACTGGAAGAAAGACAAGCTGGAATTAAGATTTCCGGGAGAAATATCAATAACCTCAGATATGCAGATGACACCACCTTTATGGCCGAAAGTGAAGAGGAACTCATAAGCCTCTTGATGAAAGTGAAAGTAGAGAGTGAAAAAGTTGGCTTAAAGCTCAACATTCAGAAAACGAAGATCATGGCGTCTGGTCCCATCACTTCATGGGAAATAGATGGGGAAACAGTGCAAACAGTGTCAGACTTTATTGTTTTGGGCTCCAAAATCACTGCAGATGGTGACTGCAGCCATGAAATTAAAAGACGCTTGCTCCTTGGAAGAAAAGTTATGACCAACCTAGATAGCATATTCAAAAGCAGAGACATTGCTTTGCCAACAAAGGTCCGTCTAGTCAAGGCTATGGTTTTTCCTGTGGTCATGTATGGATGTGAAAGTTGGACTGTGAAGAAAGCTGAGCGCCAAAGAATTGATGCTTTTGAACTGTGGTGTTGGAGAAGACTCTTGAGAGTCCCTTGGACTGCAAGGCGATCCAACCAGTCCATTCTGAAGGAGATCAGCCCTGGGATTTCTTTGGAAAGAATGATGCTAAAGGTGAAACTCCAGTACTTTAGCCATCTCATGGGAAGAGTTGACTCATTGGAAAAGACTCTGATGCTGGGAGGGATTGGGGACAAGAGGAGAAGGGGACGACAGAGGCTGAGACGGCTGGATGGCATCACTGACTCGATGGACGTGAGTCTGAGTGAACTCCAGGAGTTGGTAATGGACAGGGAGGCCTGGCGTGCTGCGATTCATGGGGTCACAAAGAGTCAGAGATGACTGAGCACTGAACTGAACTGAACTGAAAGATGCCCATCCCCTAATCCCTGGAACCTGTGAATATATTACTTTATATAGGGACTTTGCAGAAGTCTCTAACTAAATGAATGACTGTGAGATGGGAGACTGGAATAATATGGGTGGGCCACTATAATCATAAGGGTCCTTAAAAGTTGAAGAGGGAGGCAGAAAAGAGGCCAGTGGGATGCGGGGAGAGAAAGTGATCTATGATGGCTGGCTTTGAAGAAGGAGGAATGGACCACGAGATAAGGAATCCAGGCAGCCTCTAGAAGCTGGAAAAGGCAAGGAAACTGACCTGGCCCTACAGTCTCCAGAAGGGAACACAGACTGCTGACGCCTTGACTTTATCCCAGGGAAATGTGAGTCAGATATCTAAACTACAGAATTTTGAGATGATAAACCTGCCTTATTTTAAGCCACTAAATTTGGTGATGTGTTATAGCAGCAATAAAAAACTAACACACTCAAGAAAAACAGGAAGAGAAGAAGACTCAGGAGAGAGGATTGGTCAAGGAAATCCAGGGACATTAGCTTCAAGAACTAGAAGGTGGCTAACTATTTTAAGGGCTTCCCTGGTGGGTGAGATGGTAAAGAATCTGCCTGCCTTGCGGGAGACCTGGGTTCGATCCCTGGGTGGGTAAGATTCCCCTGGAGGAAGGAATGGCTAAGAACTATTGGAAAATTAAATGATATGAGAACTGAAAAAAAAAAAATCCTCACCCTCTTCTCCCTGCATATTAACCCACCTCTTCTATTTCCAGCTTCACCAGCAACCAGCAGGGTGATATTTTTAAACTAGAGATCAGATCACATCATTTCCCAATGTAAAACTCTATCCTAACTCCCCACAATTTTTATAATCAAGTCCAAAACTGCTTGCAAGACACAGTCTACTAGCACTCAACTCTCCAAGTCTATATCCTGCTATTTCCTCCATGTTCTGCTCACCATTGAAGATGCACTGACTCTCTAGGGCCCCATTTAGCAAATATGATACATCCAGTAGTTAGGTTTCCCAAGTGGCGCCAGTGGTAAAAATCTGGCTGCCCATGGTGGAGATGCAAGAGACTTGAGTTTGATCCTTCGGTTGGGAAGACCCCCTGGAAAAGAAAATGGCAACCTACTCCAGTATTCTTGCCTGGAAAATCCTTTAGACAGAGAAGCCTGGTGGGCTATAGTCCACGGGGTTGCAAAGAGTCAGACACGACTGAGCTGCGCACACACACCAGTACTCATGCCCTCACATTTCATGTGCTGTTTTCATTCTCTGGCCTGCCTTTGGCCTGCTTACCATTCCTGCAGCAATCCTCAAGACATAGCTCAAACATTATCTCCCTTGGCATGCCTTCTCTGATCTATCCCCAGTCTCAGTCCTGTATTTCTCTATGACAACTTGTATGTTTCTCCCTCACACAAAACTGTGCTCTTTAGGGCAAAGTACATTTGGCTCCCAGCTCTCAGCATATGACATCTCAACTCCCTTTCTTGGGTAAGTCAGGATCTTGGATCTGACCTGGGGCAAGATTCTCCCTGAGAGCCAAGGCTGGAAAGACAGAACTGGCCTGTGGCTACCAGACACATAGCAGAAGAACATGGAGAAAAACAGGGTGTAGATTATGCAATAGAACTGTACGCAATGATGGAAGTGTGTTGTGTCTAATGCTGACCATTAGCCGAGGTGGTTATAGGCCTCTTGAACAGTGGCTTGAAGTGTAACTAAGGAACCAAACATTCCATTTTACTTAATTTTAATTTACATTTAAATAGCCACACATGATCAGTGGCTACTAGACTGAATAGCACAGCTAGCAGAAAGATAAGGTAAACAGCAGTACAAGCAAAATATCAAATTCAAAGGAACATAAAGTTAACAATTCTGAAACTACTCTACATTTTCACTGGAATTGAATCAATCAACTATTTTTACTGGAACTGAACAAACAGAAGTGGGAACCAGGTTTCTCACTGTAGGGTGGAAGGTTATAGACAAGCAACAGGAGAAGGTTGGGATGAGTCATGTGGTAATGAATCAGAATTCAACACATAAATATGAACTCATGTTTAGCTTAATATACATACAGATGGTTGCATACAGAAATATTTATAGATATGTGTATACACGCCTGTTGGTCTACAACATATTATTTCCTTGTTCAGTTGCTGAGAGGCCAGAATCATAGACACCCCAGCAGCCACAGGCACACCTAGCACCCTGATATAGGTGTCTAAAACCATTCTGCAATAAAAGGAACCAGGAATTCTTGGAGAAACTACTGATTTTAGGACTGGGGCAGGAAGTAAACCAATATATAAGATAAGCCTGGTGCACTGGGACGACCCAGAGGGATGGAATGGGGAGGGAGGAGGGAGGAGGGTTCAGGATGGGGAACACATGTAAACCTGTGGCGGATTCATTTTGATATTTGGCAAATCTAATACAGTTATGTAAAGTTTAAAAATAAAATAAAATTAAAAAAAAATAAATAAATAAAAGAAAAAAAAAAAAAAAGGAAAAAAAAAAAAAAAAAAAAAAAAAAGATAAGCCTGGAGAATCTTAGAATGCTAGGAAGCAGGAAGGTTGAGGGGTGGGGAACACAATGATGGGTGAAGCAAGTGGACACAGGAGCCAACTGCAAGAAGACCTTTCCCATGTATAAAGTTGGAACCATGTAGACTAAACAAAGTAGAATTCGATTACAACCCCAAATATAAAACAAATACCCATGAGGCCATACTAATGTAAATGATTGATTAAATAAATAAATGAGGGAAATAGGCAAATCTCCTGCACAGAAAAATTTCAAATAATTAACTAATGTAAATACTTTGCTTTCAAGGTGATGGAGCATAATTATCATTCCTTATGTATAAACTGTACCCAGTAACTTTTTGCCAAAGAGTACAGTACAGGGTAGGAAAATTAATACCTTTACAACTGGAAAACCTGACCAAAAAAGCCTTGGCAAGGTGATCACGAGTTGCCATCAACAGTGACAACTCATGTTTATAGCATGTTCTCTAGATGTGATGTGAAAGAGGTAAAATGGTACTTTACCTCTGTGGATTTCCTTCTAAAACCCATGACCCTGGTCTAACTATGAGAAAAAACATAAGACAAATCCCAACTGAGGGAGGTTCTATAAAACTCCTGACCAGCACACCTCAAAGCTGTCAAGGTCATCAAAAACAAGGAAAAATCTGAGGAACTATAAAAACAGCCAAGAAGAATCTAAAGAGACATGATACCTCCCTGTTATATAGGTATCCTTGATGGGATCCTGCAACAGAAAAGGGACATGAGCTAAACACTAAGCAAATATGAATAAAGTACAGAGTTTACTGGATGATAATGTATCAGTGGGCTTCCCTGGAGGCTCAGTGGTAAAGAATCCACCTGCCAGTGCAGGAGATGCAAGAGACACGGGTTTAATCCCTGGGTGGGGAAGATCCCCTGGAGGAGGAAATGGCAACCCACTCCAGTATTCTTGCCTGGAAAATGCCACAGACAGAGGAGCCTGGGATTAGGAAGAGTTGGACACAACTGAGCACACACACACACACACACACACACACACACTGTATCAATATTGTTTCATTAATTATGACAAATGTACCACAGTGATGTATGATGCTAGCAATAGAGACAATTGCCTGTGGGTTATAGGACAACTCTCTGTACTATCCCCACAAGCTTTTTGTAAATCTAAAACTATACGAAGATAAAAAGCTTATTTTTAAAAAATCCACAGAGATCAGTACAAAGATAAAAGACTGTGATTTATTTTTCTGTGTGTCTCCTGGTCTTCGGGAATCCTCTCCTCCTCCAATCTTAGCCCATGTGATTTGGATAAAACTTTTGCCTATTGTTTTTGTTCCAGTGGAGGGCTAACATATGATCCAGGCCTAACGAATCACAGCACCCTTTCACCATGGCCACTGTGATTGGCTCAGGAATGGACACATGACCCAGGCCACACCCATGAGACTCCCCTCTGGTTCAGAAATACCAATAACCTCAGATATGCAGATAACACCACCCTTATGGCAGGAAGTGAAGAGGAACTAAAAAGCCTCTTGATGAAAGTGAAAATGGAGAGTGAAAAAGTTGGCTTAAAGCTCAACATTCAGAAAACGAAGATCATGGCATCCGCATGGCATCCGGTCCCACCACTTCATGGGAAATAGATGGGGAAACAGTGGAAACGGTGTCAGACTTTATTTTTCTGGGCTCCAAAATCACTGCAGATGATGACTGCAGCCATGAAATTAAAAGACGCTTACTCCTTGGAAGGAAAGTTATGACCAACCTAGATAGCATATTCAAAAGCAGAGACATTACTTTGCCAACAAAGGTCTGTCTAGTCAAGGCTATGGTTTTTCCTGTGGTCATGTATGGATGTGAGAGTTGGACTGTGAAGAAGGCTGAGCGCCGAAGAATTGATGCTTTTGAACTGTGGTGTTGGAGAAGACTCTTGAGAGTCCCTTAGAATGCAAGGAGATCCAACCAGTCCATTCTGAAGGAGATCAGCCCTGGGATTTCTTTGGAAGGAATGATACTAAAACTAAAACTCCAGTACTTTGGCCACCTCATGCGAAGAGTTGACTCATTGGAAAAGACTCTGATGCTGGGAGGGATTGGGGGCAGGAGGAGAAGGGATCGACAGAGGATGAGACGGCTGGATGGCATCACTGACTCGATGGACGTGAGTCTGAGTGAACTCCGGGAGCTGGTGATGGACAGGGAGGCCTGGCGTGCTGCAATTCATGGGGTCGCAAAGAGTCAGACACGACTGAGCAACTGATCTGATCTGATCTGATCAAGAAAGAGATGCTCTTCCCAGTCCCTACTAGGATCACTAAGAAGACATAAGCTGGCAGCCATCCTGTTAGCAAAAGCAGACAGCTTGCTTAAGAACAAGGCCAAAATAGAGGAAAACAAAAAAAGGAAAGAAATAGAATCCTGATAATATTCTTTGAGCCCCTGATTTGCCACGTACAAAACGAGCGGTAGTCATTCATTTTGTGATTTGATAAACCACTCTCGTTCCTTTTGCTTAATTAAGTTGAGGTTTCAATCAGTTGCAACCACAGAGTCTTGACCAATACAACGGGTCTAAGGGAAATGGTCTGAACCACAATCTATGAGAGATATTTGGGGTCCCCCTTCTTCCCAGCCTTCATGTTTCCACATAGAAATTTCTACTCCCGTGGTGAAACAATATGTACTTAACTCTTCCACCCCTCTTTTCTGGATACAGTGATGACTTACCTAAGAGGTTATATCAGAAAAGGGAAATAAGCATGCACAGATCCATCTGGGCCTCCCTTTCTCATCTACCTGTCTGCAAATTTGATCTGTTCTACTGCATGGCTGCCACGATGGGGCACACATATCAGGATCAGGGTCCACACCTGCATTCTAGCAGCAGGTCTCAAGGCTTATCCTTCCCTGACCTCCTTCTTTGACCTTGATATGTTTAATGCAACTATTCTGTATAAGGGGGAGAGCTTCACAGACCTCAGCTTTCACTTGGATGCATCATTCTGAGGTCTCAGTTCAAGGATAAAAACTCAGATGCTTGATTATCGAGGTACATCCAAGGTGACCTCTCCAATCTACTGTTATCCTTTATAAAAGTGGTACTTTGCCCTTCAGTTGTCTGATAACTGTTTCTCATCCTGTTGTGAACTCAACATTGAGAGAAAGGGTGTGATTCATTCCTCTCTCTCAAATCTGGGCAACAGAACGGGTTTGATGATGGAGTGTGGAGAACAGCATAGGGACAGACCATGACAGAAGTCATTTTACAGTCCTTGTACAGTTCCTCACCTGTGCCTGTGTTCAGAGAGGCATTCAGGACAGTGTCTTTTTAAAACCATAAAGGGGGTCAAGAACTAGCTTTTGAAAGAACAAACTCATTATAAGCAGCTAAGCAAGCATATATATAAAACCAGCAAAAAAAATCCATAATATCTTTTCTGCTGCCCTGAATGATAATTAAATTGAAATAAAAGACACAATTACATTGTCCCCTAAATAAGCTATAGGGAAAACTGATCTTTTCAAAGATTCTTCTAGCCATACGTCTTGAAAGGGCATCTTCCCAAGACTCTATGTCAGAACTAGTCCCTTTATCCTTCTGTTCAATGGAACCAGTAATTTCTCTCATTTTGACAAGAGATTGGCTGCAAAAACCAACTTGGTTAATGCTTCTGAAGTGCTGGGCCAGAACAAGAATTGCAGCAAGGGAAGTTAGAAAGCAGGAGGGAAGTCTGAGAAAGCTTGCATTCTTTTTGCATAAATAACTTGTGACATTATCTCAATTTCTCAAGTCAGAGTTTCTTCTGTAAATAATTCACAGTAATAGGCAGTGAGCTAGCTGTGAGGGGAAGTGGTAAATTATTTGCAGTAGTGGTGGAATGTGAAACCTAACACAATCTGGATGGAGAATTAGGGATGCGTTAGGGATAAACGAGAGCAGGCTCCATCTGAAGAGAGGATGGTCATGAAGGAATTCAATAATTTAGGGCACTACTTAGAGAGCTGAGAGTGATGTACTGGGCTTAGTCCCTGAGTGGGATAGTGCAAGGGCCAAAGAGCAGATTTCAAGCATCTAAAAATAACTTCAAGTAGCTGTTGCTTGTGTGCCTCGAACCCTATGTGAGACACACGTAACTGACAAACCTGTCCTGCAGACTCTCTTCACCAGAGACACCAAATCTGCCAGCACCTTCATCTTGGACTTTCCAGCCTCCAGACTGTGAGAAATGAATTTCTGTTGTTTATGGTTCACCTAGTTTATGGCATTTTGTTAGAGCAGCCCAGACAGACTAAGACACTGGCAAGGAGTAGGGCTCTGGAAAGAAAGTGTGCTTTGAAATTGGGCATTTGTAAGTATATTTTCTCTCTCTCTCCCCACCCCATCCTGCCACCCATCTCTCTCCCCTTACTATCTACATATTCAGGTGAGAAGCAGAGCAGTCTAATTAAAAAAGGTGAAGAAAACTATTTACAATAGCCAAGGCATGGATGCAACCTAAATGTCCAACAGCAGATGAATGGATAAAGAAAATGTACTCTCTACTTCAATTAAAAAAAAAATTTTTTTTAAAGAAAGGTGCAGAAGAAAAGAGGAAGGCTCAGAGGAAGACAGGGGAAATGAGAAAGAAAAGAGAAGGGAGGGATTGTGTGCTCCTTCACAGAGAAACCACCCCCTACAAATGCCCTCTGAGACTGTTAAGATGCAGCCTTCATGAACTAATTACCAATTACCAGGCTGTCAAACCATAAAAGCTAAGCTTGCCCATTAAAGTTGTCTGTCTGGAAAAGGAGTTAGAGAAGCCTGGGACCACAGCCCCTCTATCATGGTGCTCAAAATAGAAGCTTACAATTTAGCAGAGACCATGTGCCTACATTTCAAAGGGCACTGCTGTGACCCGTAAGGCTGGATGAGGAGGGTCTTTTTAAAAAGGCTCTGCATTTCAGCACTCCTCAAATTAGTGAGGAGAAAACAGATGGTAGGGGGGTCCTGGGAAGTCAGGCAAGTCCTTCCTTCAATCCTGATCTTTTCTAAGTAAAACAGAGCAGGAGAATGGCTGAGGGGAGGGGCACCAGGGCTGGGTCACACAGGCCTGAGTTGAAACTTGGGTCCTGCCATACAAGCATAGCATGTAGATGTCTTCAGTTTGGGGGTTACCGCTCAAAACTCACTTCCTTGCCTTTACTCCCCTGGCCTTCTGTAGCAGAGCCAACACTATTCCCAGAAGGCATATGGAAAACTCACTGGAGTGTTTAGGGCTGTCTCATTGATGGGGATGTTTGTGGGTAAGGACCTAGTGCACTTACTCCCTGCAATGATCATGTCTGTACATAAAAGAATTGCCCCAAGACCCACATGACCTCTCAGCATCTCTGCAAAAAGATCTGTATGGGAAAAAAAAATGCACAGCTACATAGTTATCCACACTGAGAAACTTTCCCTGCTTTATAGAAAAACACAAACTAATGTTTCCCTATTTCTATATTATTTTTACATTGAATTATCCAGGAGTACAACTACCAGGTAAATCAAAAGTATATTATATTAGTCTTGTTCATACTTTCCCAAGAGTTGATAACTAATTCACAAACTACCCCCACAGCAGCACTACCAGCAGCATTTAAGTTGGCAAAACAACACCCCTGGATCATGTGTCTCTCAAATTCTGGGTGATATTATGGTGCGGGCATCTGAATGCTTCTTATCTTCAGATACAGTTGTACCTGATATATTATTACCTTATTAAATATTAAATGCACTACTATTTTATTAAGCATTGCTGTGCTTTTTATAGTTAGGGTTTTTTTTTTTCCTTCTTAATTTTGTGTTGTGGTAGGTATATTATCTATAAATTTCCTATAAAGAGGACATAATAAAATATTTGTAATATAAAAGGGTCTCAGGCCAGGTTTCCCAGGAAACAGGCTCTGAGATGGAAATCTGCATGTAGGAAGCATATTAGAAGTTGTCCTTGGGATCAACTGTGAAGGATGGAGAGGGGGTGGTACAGGGCAGAGGGAAAAGCTGATCTGGATAGAGTCACTACAGAGGCCTCAGCCCTACCTCCTGTACTTACCAGTCATCAGATTCAGGTTGTCCCTGTGGATGGGATATGAGCTAAGGTGAGGACATGAACTTCTGCTGAGGTCAATTCTTGGAAAGAGACTCGAGGCTTTCTATTTACCTAATTTTTGTTGTGAGTCAGCAAGCTATTCAGCTTCCTGCCGGAGTACAAGACACAGTGACAGATGGCAGTGCCCAGGCTGGGGAATAAGTTGCACGTTTCTGCCAATAGAACGAGCCAGACAAGCAGGGAGGTCATCATTGATGGGCAAATTAGGCCTGGTGTCCTTGAGTTTGTTTTCAGTGTAGACTGATGGGGAATGAAAGCAGTAGCTTTGTAGGTGGCTCTTTGTCCCTTTTCTGTTTGTTCATCTCTGTTCTCCTTAGACCTTAATTATAAAAATGAGATCACTAGGTAACATTTAACCTGACTCCTGACTTCTGCTTAACTGAGAGTACACAATGCCTTTCCTAACCCATTGATTCCTTTCTTGGATTAAAAGGAGTAAGAATAAATAATTAAGTAGTTAAAGAATGACTGACTCTGTACCCCCAGCCTTCCCCTTAGCAACTTTGCAGGACCAAATGGGCAAGATAGCATACAAAGAAAAATCAGGAGAAGTCAACAATGGAAAAATAAGGAGGACCTGGGACTTGGCCTGTAGATCACAGGTGGAGAGAACAAAGGAGATAAAAATGCGTGGGGAGAAAAAGAAAGAGCACATACACACATACATATACATACAACTTGCTGCTGCTGCTGCTAAGTCGCTTCAGTCGTGTCCGACTCTGTGCAACCTCATAGACGGAAGCCCACCAGGCTCCCCCGTGCCTGGGATTCTCCAGGCAAGAACACTGGAGTGGGTTGCCATTTCCTTCTCCAATGCATGAAAGTGAAAAGTGAAAGTGAAGTCGCTCAGTCGTGTCTGACTCTTTGCAACCCCATGGACTGCAGCCTACCAGGCTCCTCCATCCATGGGCTTTTCCAGGCAAGAGTACTGGAGTGGGGTGCCATTGCCTTCTCCAACACATACAACTTAGGAAAGGAAAAACTTCTCCAGGGGCTTGGTCATCTTAAAATTACCAAGCCACATGACCACCTTCTCAGATAACCAAACATCAGCCATGTTAAGTAAAACGACCTGTGCTAGCTATGGTAAAATGATAGCCAAGGTCAAAGTTGAAGGAAAAGGAAACCACTAATAGTTTTGCACATATCTTATGTCCTAATTCTTATATTGCAAATAAGAATTCTGAGTCTCAAAATCTTTGTGATTTATTCAAAGTCACAGAATTAATAAATGGTAGAATCAGATTTTGAACACAGGTCTATCTCATTGCAAGGTCCAAGCCCTTTCCTCCAGAGTATAGCCAAAAGTCTTACAGTTCTCTAAAAAATTATTTTACAGTAGCAATGGGGCACACTGTGAGCACAAGTATTAGGTGTGTTTCACTTATTGATATGCCAGCTTCTCCCCAGAGCACTATGGATGAAGTGTGGAGTTTTCAGGATATGAGTAATTTGTTCAAGGTCACAGTTATAATCATAAGTGATGGTGTTGGAACTAGAACCAAGGACTGTTTCTTCCAGCCCTATGTTGATCCCACTCTAGAGAATGATCCCTTCATTGCAATGAAACCTTAACACCTGACACCTACACAGCTAAGCATCTATTGAATGACCTCTATAGAATTGCTGGGCAGGTGACAAGCAGGAGAAAAATCCAGGAACTTCTGGGGAAAGCAAAGCAGGCTGGTCCCCCATTGAGGAGAGTGCACTTCTGAACTCCCACTTCTCAGAATTCCTAAGAGGTCATGCTGTCCTCCATGCTGATCTAGTAAATGAATCCACATCAGCATACGCTGAATAGGGGAGATGGAGGTCCTGATTAGTGACTCCCAGTCTTAATGATAAAGCTGTAATTGTGTCCCTGGGCCAGACAGCTGCCAGCTTCCTGAGGAAGGAGATGATATCTCTTAAGTTTTAAAGAGGCTTTGTTTAAAAATAAGCATAGAGAAAGTCCTAATTTTACTCACTCTCCTCCACCTTGTCCAAGGAAAGGGCAGAGGAAAAGGCAAAGGAACTTCTGATATAATTGGTCCAGGCAACTGCTAAATAAAGTAATGCAGACATGCAGTTTCTGCAACTGTGCAAGGTGAGAGTCAGAATTTGAAATAAGTTGATGAAAATGCGACAACAGAAATAGACTGCAATACACCAAGTAAAGGTCATAAATAAAGCAACAGTCTCACGTTAATGGGCATGGGATGTGAATCTTGATCCAAAATCTAAGGGGCAGAAGCAGGCAAGAGGCATCCCCTGACTTGCTTTTGAGCAATGTCTTAGAAATGGTTCATAACAGCCGTGAACTTCAATTTGGCTTGGTAATTCCATCCGAAGCAAAACCTAATAAGGGAGTGATCAGGACACCACATTGCAGACAACTTGAGAAGACTATGAGGGAATTTCATGGAAGCTGATCAATAAATGGATAATCATGGATGTTTCAGTCATGCGCAGCCCTCCATATACTCCAAGATGAGCAGAGACTATTAGTAAGGGGAGGGTCTGAATGGACAGCAAACTCAATGAAGATAAACAAAAAAAGCAAAGGGGGACAGGATGAGAAGGGATGCTCAGAAAATTATTTTCACAGTTATGATTAGCAGTGTCACTTTTACTTTACAATCCCACACTCATGAGCAGATGTATTCCAAAAAGCATCTTGGTAAGTGACTGAGAGATACGGAGGTTCCAGGGTCCTTTTTCAGTCCAAGTTTGGTTCATGCTGGTCTCTAGGGGATTCAGCTATTTTCCTTCTGCTTTTGATAACAAGCAAGGCCAGTGGGGCTCCTGGGCACAAAGCTTTTCTGTGTCCCCCACTTCTTTGATTACGGGAAACAGCCATCTTTCAGCCTCCGTGATCTTCCCTGAGTTCCAACACACAGATTCAAGCAGTTGTTAATTAGGGCAAGAAGGAGATGGAAGACCAGGGAGAAGCAGTCAAGAGAAACAACAGTGCAGCCTTGGGACAGGGTCCTGGTTCTCCATCAGCAGATACACACAGCAATATCCATCAGCTGTTCTGCAGATTCTAAAACCCCCTCCAGGTGTGAGAAGTTACCAATTAATGATGATATGCTGCCCACAAGTATGTAGACTGCAGACAGATTAGAACCTGAAGATTGATCATGCTGACTCCTACTTACCTCACCACCAACCAATCAGAAGAATGTCCATGAGCTGATCATGCCTCCTTTGAACCATTACTGTAAGACTTATTACTCCCTCCAGGTTGGGACATACAATTTTCAGGGCATTAGCCTGCTGTGACCCCTTTTGCCTGGCAAAGCAATAAAGCTATTCTTTTCTACTTCACTTAAAACTCTGTCTCTGAGATTTAATTCAGTGTCAGGGTACAGATGCCATATTTGGCTTCAGATGAAATATAATAATTAAAATATTTAATATATACTGACCCTGGGAATAGAAAAAGAAATTCTCAGATTTCAGAAACAAAGAGGTCAAAGTTCAAGCATCAAGAGTTTTCATTTATGTCACAGTGGTTCAGAAGCATTCAGCCAAGAAATAGGGCTAATTGCTCAGGGATTGAGAATAAAGTTATAGATATAGTATAGTTATAGTTAAGAAACTGGGCTAAGGAAGTGTGCATGTGTCACTTCAGTTATGTCCCACTCTTTGCGATCACATGGACAGCAGCCTGCCAGGCTCCTCTGTCCAGGGGATTCTCCAGGCAAAAAGTACTGGGATGCATTGCCACGCCCTCCTTCAGGGGATCTCCCAGAACTGAGGATCGAACCCACATCTCCTATGTCTTCTGAATTGGCAGGTAAATTCTTTGCCATTAGGGATACCTGTGAAGCCCTGGGTTAAGGATACAGGGACCTCTACTATCTTTGCCACTTCCTGTGAATTTAAAACTATTTCAAAATGAAAACTTTTAAAAAAGTCTATCAAACAAGCAATATCTTTTTTTGTGAAAAGTCTTCAATAAATGAAGCATTATTATAATAGCAATGTTATTATAATCAACTGCCTAGTCAGCTATGTAAATGGCAAAGTTACTTTTCTACTGAGTTATTGGAGTTAACTAGACACAGAATGGTAGAACAGAGTGCTCAGCTTGTCTCACAGATATTAAAGCCACATTAGTTTAGTGTTTTCCTAATTGATGTTAGAGCCTGACAGACCAGGGTGTGCATACAGGTTTCACCACTTACTGGGTATCTCTTTGGGCAAATTCTCTAAGTGTCACTAATGGTGGTGACATGGATGCCTTGCTCCCTTTGAATCCTTAGAACTCAGCACAGCATCTGGCACTCCATAAATAATTGTGGAATGGAGTATCTTGATAACTCTGAATCTCCATTCCTTCTATTGCAAAATCATTGCTGGGTTTTTTCTCTTTTTTCCTGTTTACCACCTGTTGCCTCCAAGAAATTGGCATTTTCAGAAGCTGCATTTACATATGAAATCAACAAGATTAACACATTTATTGGTCTATTGTGAAAAGGAAGTATAATCACAATACTGAAAAACAGGAAAGGAAGATTTTAACAATAGCTGTCTTAAGAGTATGCAAATCGAATTTATGAGCCCTAATTGGGAGACTAGACATTTGGGCTTGTTCTAAAGGTGACTGCCATCATCTACTTCCTCCTGGGAAAACTCTTTTGGAGTTACTGCTGATTTGGACAACTAGTCAACGCCTAATGAGGCAGTGATCGGACCTTGGATTCCTTTTCTTTTTTTGGTCCTTTCCTTCTCTCATTTTCTAAAAAAAAATTTCTCCACTTCTCTATTTTTTTATTTCCCATTTGAGAATTATAATTGATCATTTCTATAAAACAGAAGCACAGAACTAGAACAATTTTTGCATCTTCAGCCTCATTAACTTTACAGGGAACTGAAGGACAAGGCAGCAGAGTGGTTTCCCAAATTCACACCTCAGGTCAATCACAGAGTTGGAAATTCAAGTTGGGTCTCCAGCAATCAATCCTTACCTCATTTACTCTGAACTATCTCTTAATGAGGGTGAAAAAGGAGAGTGAAAAGCTGACTTAAAACTCAAATTCAAAAAACTAAGATCATGGCATCCGGTTCCATCATTTCATGGTAAATAGAATAGGGGGGGAAGTGGAAACAGTGACAGATTTCATTTTCTTGGGTGAGATCTCTTCAGGAAAATTAGAGATAACAAGAGAATATTTCATGCAAAGATGGGCTCAATAAAGGACAGAAATGATAGGGACCTAACAGAAGCAGAAGATATAAATAAGAGGTGGCAAGAATACGCAGAAGAACTGTACAAAAAAGATCTTCATGACCCAGATAACCACGATGGTGTGATCACTCACCTAGAGCCAGACGCCCTGGAATGTGAAGTCAAGTGGGCCTTAGGAAGCATCACTGCAAACAAAGCTAGTGGAGGTGATGGAATTCCAGTTGAGCTATTTCAAATCCTAAAAGATGATGCTGTGAAAGTGCTGCACTCAATATGCCAGAAAATTTGGAAAACTCAGCAGTGGCCACAGGACTGGGAAAAAAAAGGCCAGTTTTCATTCCAATCCCAAAGAAAGGCAATGCCAAAGAATGCTCAAACTAACACACAATTACACTCATCTCACACACTAGTAAAGTGATGCTTAAAATTCTCCAAGCCAGGCTTCAGCAATACGTGAACCGTGAACTTCCAGATGTTCAAGATGGTTTTAGAAAAGGCAGAGGACCCAGAGATCAAATTGCCAACATCCGCTGGATCATCGAAAAAGCAAGAGAGTTCCAGAAAAACATCTATTTCTGCTTTATTAACTGTGCCAAAACCTTTGACTGTGTGGATCACAATAAATTGTGGAAAATTCTGAAGGAGATAGAAATACCAGACCACCTGACCTGCCTCTTGAGAAACCTATATGCAGGGCAGGAAGCAACAGTTAGAACTGGACATGGAACAACAGACTGGTTCCAAATAGGAAAAGGAGTATGTCAAGGCTGTATATTGTCACCCTGCTTATTTAACTTCTATGCAGAGTACATCATGAGAAACGCTGGGCTGGAGGAATCACAAGCTGGAATCAAGATTTCCGGGAGAAATATCAATAACCTCAGATATGCAGATGACACCACCCTTATGGCAGAAAGTGAAGAAGAACTAAAGAGCCTCTTGATGAAAGTAAAAAAGGAGAGTGAAAAAGTTGGCTTAGAGCTCAACATTCAGAAAACAAAGATTATGGCATCTGGTCCCATCACTTCATGGGAAATAGATGGGGAAACAGTGGAAGCAGTGTCAGACTTTATTTTTTTGGGCTCCAAAATCACTGTGGATGGTGACTGCAGCCATGAAATTAAAAGACGCTTGCTCCTTGGAAGGAAAGTTATGACCAACCTAGACAGCATATTAAAAAGCAGAGACATTACTTTGTCAACAAACGTCCACCAAGTCAAGGCTATGGTTTTTCCTGTGGTCATGTATGGATGTGAGAGTTGGACTATAAAGAAAGCTGAGCACTGAAGAATTGATGCTTTTGAACTGTGGTGTTGGAGAAGACTCTTAAGAGTCCCTTGGACTGCAAGGAGATCCAACCAGTCCATCCTAAAGGAGCTCAGTCCTGGGTATTCATTGGAAGGACTGATGTTGAAGCTGAAACTCCAATACTTTGGACACCTGATATGAAGAGCTGACTCGTTGGAAAAGACCCTGATGCTGGGAAAGATTGAGGGCAGGAGGAGAATAGAACGGCAGAAGATGAGATGGCTGGATGGCATCACTGACTCAATGAACATGGGTTTGGGTGGACTCCCGGAGTTGGTAATGGACAGGGAGGCCTGGCATGCTGCATTTCATGGGGTTGCAAAGAGTCGGACATGACTGAGTGACTGAACTGAACTGAACTGACTGGGCTCCAAAATCACTGTGGATGGTGACTGCAGCCATGAAATTAAAAGACACTTGCTCAGTGAAAGGAAAGCTATGATAAACCTAGACAGTGTATTCAAAAACAGAGACATCACTTTACTGACAAAAGTCCATATAATCAAAGCTATGGTTTTTCCAGTAATCATGTATGGATCTAACAGTTGAACCATAAAGAAAATTGAGCACCAAAGAATTGATGATTTCAAACTGGGATGCTGAAGAAGACTCTTGAGAGTTCCTTGGATAGCAAGATCAAATCAGTCAGTCCTAAAGGAAATCAATCCTGAATATTTATTGGAAGGACTGATACTGAAGCTGAAGCTCCAATATTTTGGCTATGTGATGTGAAGAGCTGACTCACTGGAAAAGACTGATGCTAGGGAAGACTGAGGGGAAGAGAAGGGGGCAACAGACGATGAGATGGTTGGATGGCATCACCAACTCAGTGGACCTAAGTTTGAGCAAACTCTGGGAGACAGTGCAAGACAGGGAAGCCTGGCATGCTGCAGTCCATGGGGTCCAAAAAAGAGTCAAACATGACATAATGATTGAACAACAGCAATCTCATGGAAACTCAGATCCAAAATGCTCTTCTGAAAAATGGTTGGGTTGATTCTTTAGAAAGTTGAAAAAATACTAAGTGAGCTGACAGCACCCCTTCTTATGAGATGGCAAGAGATGAGTTATTTCTGTGATATGGTACACACATTACATCTGCAATGCTTCTTATTTAGGACATACATTCTAAATTCAGCAAGACAGGCCTAAAGAGAGCTGTGATGTGATCAAGATGACTTTGTCCACCCTATAAAATAAATCACTTTAAAATAAGCACATATAATAAGAAAAATGATTTTAAAAATTGACAATAGCCAGCATGGGTAAGAATATTGGGAAATGGATACTCAAACACTCTTTGGAAGCCCTACCTAGTAAAACTAAAATGCACTATAATTATATATCTAACAAAGTACATACAAGATTTGTATGAAAACTAAAATAGGCTGATGAAAGAAATCAAAGAAATCCTAAATAAATGGAGAGTCAGGTTGTGTTCATGAACCAGAAGATTCAATGTAATGAAGATGTCAGTTTTTTCAATTGATCTATAAAGTTAGCAAAAATCCAATCGAAATCCTAGCAGGACTTTTTATAGATAGATAAGTTGATTCAAAAATTCATAGCAAAAGGCAGTTAAAGAAGAATGGTTAAAACAATTTTTTAAAAGAAGAAGAAGGTTAAGGAATTACACCATCCACCATCCAATTTTATGACTTCTGATAATCGTACAGTGATTAAGACAGCATGGTATTGATGTGGGCTTCCCTGCTCACGCACTGGTGAAGAATTTGGCTGTTAATGCAAGAGATGCAGGTTTGATCCCTGAGTCATGGAAGAGCCCCTGGAGAAGGAAACAGCAGCCCACTTCAGTATTCGTTCCTGGGAAAGCCCATGGACAGAGAAGCAAGCAGGCTATAGTCACAGAAGAGTTGGACACGACTTAGTAACTCAACAACAACAACAACACGGTATTGGTAGAGGAATAGAGACATAGATCAATGGAAGAGAACAGAGCTGAGAAATAGCCCCGCACAAATAAAGCAAATTGATTTTCAACAAATGTACAAAAGCAATTCAATGACACTGTAACTGAATATCCATATGGGAAAAAGAACTCGATCCATAACTCACAGCACATATGAAAATTAACTCAGAATGGATCACAGACCTAAAGATAAAAGATGAAATTAAAATTTTTAGGAAAAAAGAAAGAAGGAAAATCTCTGTGAGCTGAGTTAGGCAAAGCATTCTTAATTATGATGCCAAATCATGATCCTTTAGAGGAAAAAAAAGATAAATTGAACTTCATCAAAAATTTAAAAGCTTACCCTGTGAAGACATTGCTAAAAGATTGAAAAGACAGCTATTGACTGCAATAAAATATTTTCAAATCACATATCCAACAAATAATTTGCATACAGAGTACATAAAAAAACACTCAGAACTCAACAATAAGAAAACAAGCAACCCAACTTAAAAATGAACAAAAGACTAAAGCAGACATTTCATTAAAATGTTATTAGTCACAAAGAAAACGCAAAACCACAGTGAGATACCAGCACACATCTATTATAGTAGCTGAAAATGTAAAATACTATCAATACCAAGTACTGATGATGATGCAGAGAAACTAGACATGTCATGCATTACTGATGAGAATGCAAAATGGTCCAATCATTCTGGAAAACTGGAAGTTTCTTATAAACCGAAAGATATATTAACATATGGCCCAGTAATCCCACTCCTCAGTATATACTCTGAAACATAAAATTGTGTGTTCAGTCAAAACTGTACACAAATATTTGTAGCTTCTCTGTGCATGTGTGCATGCTAAATCACTTCAGTTGTCCCTAACTCTTTGCGACCCGATGGACTGTAGCCTGCCAGGCTCCTCTGTCCATGGGAATTCTCCAGGCAAGAATATCAGAATGGGTGCCATCCCCTCCTCCAGGGGATCTTCCCAAGCCAGGGATGAAAACCAAATCTCTTATGTCTCTTGCATTGGCAGGTGGATTCTTGACAACCAGCACCACCTGAGAAACTCTACAGCTTCTCTATTAAAGCCCCAATCTAAAAACAATCCAAATGTCATTGAATAGGTGAATGAATAAACACAATGTCATTCATTCATGCACTAGAACCCTACTCAAGAATAAAAGGGAAGAACAACTTATACATTCAGTTTAGATGAATCTCAAAAGCATTATGCTGAATAATATAAGTCAGACTCAAAACATTACAAACTACGATTTCATACATATGACATTCTTGAAAAGCCAAACTCTGCTTATGGAGAATGGATCTGCAGTTGACGAATTATACAGAGATGGGGAAGGGTATAAAGAGAGAGCAAGAGGGAGGTTTAGGGGTGGTATATTTGCTCTATATTCTGATTGTGGTGAGGATTACACAAATCTGTACATGTATCAAAAGCCATAGGAATGTACCCTTAAAAAGATCAATTTAACTATATGATAATTTTAAAAATAAAATTTAAAACTACATACCATTAATGAATCTAGTCAATGAGCATCAGAGGATGACAGGGAAGTTTATATAGGATGCTCCAACTGTCAATTCCTGAATCCAGCCAGTGATGAGGCAAAGAATAAATCAAAGGAAAAATAAAACAGGCTGACTTTTCCACAGAGCATTCAATATCTGATGAAACAGAACACTACCTACAAAATCTTGAGAAAAAGAAAATATGGCCCAATAATAACATTTACATTACCAAATTACTATTCAAGTATAAAAATAAAAGACAAATATTCTTTAAAAGCTTTTTTCTCTTTATTATTCTGCAATTAAAGTATAGCATTAAGTAAATTATAAAGTTGTATAAATTATAAAGTATACAATTAAGTAAATCTTAGCATAATCTATTTTCATGATCAACATTTGTGTTAATGCTTTTTGGACTGAGATTTCATGTCTTTTATAAATTCTAGTAAAGCCTCAAACCGTTAATGTTGTTTCTCTTTTATTCTCTCCATTCTTTCCTATTAAATACTGAACCTTTCTACTCTAGCCTATTCTTCATTTCAGAGCTAGCTCCGATTTACTAATCCTCTCCTTGAGTCTAAATTGCAAATTAATTCAACCATTGATTTTTTTAATCTGTCACACTTTTTTCATTTTTAGAAGTCCTGTTATTTTCTTTTTCAAATCTACTAAGAACTGTTTTCTAACTTTCTTTTACAGCTTTGATCATTTTAAAAATATTTCTTTTATAATTGCCATCCAGTAGATTAATTACGTAAAGTGTGAGACGTCCTAATTGTATTGCTTGTTGTGTCTGCTGACTTGCTCTGCCACGGAGCACTGTTGTTTCATGTTAAATAACTTTTACTGTGAACTCATCTTCACTGGGACTTCAGCTGCGGTAATCCCATGCTATCTGGCATTTCTTGCCAAAACTCCTGCCCGTGTATGTCCAAATTTCTACTTACATAATTTCTCAGTTTGGCAGTTCTAGAGCATAAAGATAGTACAAATATTAATCCTACCCCTACATGAGAGTAGGTCTATGATTACAGCTTCTTAAAGGAGATTTTCCACACTGAGAGCAGAAGCCATATAGTTTTTCTTCTTATCTCCTCAGGCTGGTGGGCAAAGTTTTCTAATACACACTTTAAGTGAGGATGTAGCTAGCTCTTTGAGAGTCCTGGCTTTATGACTGTCTCATTTCCAATTAACCCTCTCAGGGAGCCAAAGGCATTTATCTTATCTCCACATGGCTCTTAAACCCAATCCTCTTAGCAGTGAAAACTAAAAAAGAAAAAGAAGACTGCTTCCTACTGTAGTTTTCAGTTTCTTCTTCTTTTTGACCTCAGAAATGCCCTTTACATTCTTTTCAACTCAGCAACTCCTTTAAAACTTTGGTGGGGGAGGGGGGTGGGCAATGCTGTGCAGCATGTGGGATCTTAGTTTCCTCAGCAAGGATCGAACCCACACTTCCTGCCTTGGAAGCTTGGAGTCTTAACCAGTGGAAGTCCCTAAAACTATTTCTGGTCTATTTAATCCAATACACTAATTGACTCGCATTTCAAAGTTAGTTAGATTACTCTAATTTATTAAACTGCTGGAAATGTAAGTTCTCAGGCAGACAATATAAAATATGAAATTACTTAGTAAATACAACAGTTATTAGCTTATCTTTAAAACAAACAAAAAACACAGAAACAAATCTACATAGTCTTAACTGTGTGTATGCACATAAATACGACTAAATATTGATCTGCCAGCCTCTCAGGGATTATTTTGAAAGAACCCAATGAGAAGTCAGGAAGGACCAGATACAGGGAGACAACACATCCTTCAAATGTATGTGTTGTTCAATTTTAAAAGATAATGGCTTGGTGATAAAGGCTTTTGCATTATATGATCCACAGCTCTGTTTTAGCCATAATGAAGGATTAAAGTGTTTAACATTAGTGGTTTAGGTAATTTAAACGCTGCTACACCACTCAATCTTTTCTTTTCCACCCAGAGCCAACAGATTCCTGCTGAACTAAAATAAAGTAATGCCGAGTGACCTGCTACCCCAAACCTCGGCAGCCTCAGTATTTAGCGCAGAGGAGGCTCATTTGTAAACTGGAAGGCAGCTGGCATCTTTTCCTCCTTCAACGCCCAGGAGACAGAAGCCTTAATTTCAGTTACGGGGCCGTCCATCCCAGAACTCACAGACTGAAATCAAGGGTCTAAAAAAAATGCCAGACCAAGGAGAAAAGAAGTTGCTGATGTTTCTTCCGCATCCATAAGCCTTCTACCTAATCTAGGACCTTTGAGAGAAAAAGAAATAAATAAAATATTTTCTACTCCTGACCCAGGTTTGTCTGGGATTTCTGGCAAATAGGAGGTGATCGGCAGGATATCAAGTAATGCAAGTGATTAAAAAATGATGGTGGGTGTCCGTGCTATGTGAGTGCTTTGCTGCCAGGCACAGCCCGCAGCCAGCGGAGTCCTTCCCCACAGAGAGCTCTGCAGGGGCTATTAAAACCAGGATGTCTGGTTACTTTTTATGCGTTTGTTGGCCTTCCTTAGATATGTAGATATATATAGCCACTGGTGTCCTTCACAGCTGAGACATGGCTGCTGACAATGTTATTTCCCACGCAGGCGAATTAAAATATTGGCGATAATGATACACTCGAGCAGCAGATGCGAGAGGCCCCTCCGGCTTGCTTCCAGACTCAGAAGAATGCCGGCCTACACAGGGGTGCTTGCGTGTTCCTGCAGCTCTCAGCCCCCACGGAGAGCGCTTCCCTCTCTTGTTCCTGGGGCCCCAGGAGGGCCTGGGTATTTGCTTTTCCAGCCATGGAAGGAGAGCTGAAACCAAACGTTCTTACAGGTGAATCTGGCCCCCTTCATAATCGGACCTTTCTCTCCGTGCAAATGCTTTTTGCCCAGCAGCACCTACTGTTCACGCAGAGAGCCGTGAAGGAGAAGGCTGGTTCTGACTTGAATTATTTTCCACTCTGTTTCCCCTGCCGCCTCCTTTTGTAACCATGCAGGACCCTAAAGTGTCTTCCCAGGACAGGCCCCCTCCCCCCTATTCTCTGTGTAGCTCCTTCCTAAAGTACCTCGGTAAGAGGATTTGAGGCACACTTCCTGAGCCGTTTTACAGATGCTAAAACCCCCACCAGATGGAAGAAATGAACTTGATGACAAGGAGCATAGAGCCCCCAGACTTACTGGCACCTAAGGATTGACAGTGTTAACCCCTGTGACATCACCTTGTTACCTCACCATCAGCCAATCAGAGGACTGTACCGGAGCTGATCATATGCCCTGGAACTCCCCTCCCTCACCTGGTCTTTAAAAGTGCTTTGCTGAAACCCATCAGGGAGTCTTTCTGAGCACTAGCTATCCCTGGACTCTTGTCTGGCGTTTTACAGTAAACTGCACTTTCTGTCACCACAACTCAGTGTCAGTAGATCAACTTTCCTCCCTTGCTGGGCAAGCAGACCCAAGGTTTGGTTCCTTAACGCTTTCTCTTATGTGATATCACACCCCTTCCCCAGTTTCCCTCCCCGACCCAGACTCACCCAGACCCGGTTCCTTCCATCCCTGCCTGTTTCCTGGTCCTCCTGCTTCCCCTCTGGCCTCACACTCATCCACAGTCCAGGTTACTGATGGAAAGACTTTCTCAGGAATGCAAACCAGAGCACAGCATTGTCCTGGTGCAGGGAAAGCACCCCCCATCTTCTCCCCCAAGATCCCTGGGTGGTCTGAGATCTGGGCCCCCCTTCTTCCAGCAGACTCTAGTTCCCGGGTCAGGTACTCCACTGGACCCTTAAGCCTCCAGTCCAATTGCCCGTCCAGCTCTGTTGTGTGCCCGCCTTCCACCTGGTGGCCTCTCTTACCATTCCTTTTATCGATCACTTGCTTCTTAAGCCCAAATTCAGGGAGGCCTTCTCTGGCCCTGCCTCTCCCCCCTAGTCCGGGTTGGGATGCTTTGCTTTGCACTAAACTGTGCTGCTGCTAAGTTGCTTTAGTCATGTCTGACTCTGTGCGATCCCATAGGACAGCCCACGAGGCTCCCCCGTCCCTGGAATTCTCCAGGCAAGAACACTGGAGTGGGTTGCCATTTCCTTCTCCGATGCATGAAAGTGAAAAGTGAAAGTGAAGTCACTCAGTCCTGTCCGACTCTTAGCGACCCCGTGGACTACAGCCCACCAGGCCCTCCGTCCATGGGATTTTCCAGGCAAGAGTAGTGGAGTGGGGTGCCATTGCCTTCTCCGGCACTAAACTGTGATCTTCGACCAAATCCAGCCCACCATCTGTTTCCATATATAAAGTTTTGCTGGAACACAGCCACACCCACTGATTTTGACATGGTCTAGCTGCATTCAGGCTGTAACAGCCAGTCGAGTGGTTGCCACAGAGACCATATGTCTGGCAAAGCCTGAGATCTAGCCCTTTACAGGAAAATTTTGTCCACCCCTGTTCTAGAGTTGTGGATCCAATCACTTCCTTTACACACCCATTCCTGGACAGATGGCAGCTTTCTTGAGTTGATGATCTTGGCTTATCCATTTTTCACCAAAGCAAGGTGGTTAATGGTCTGACTCTGTAATCAGACAGGTTGAGTTGGTATCCTGGTTTCATTATTTACTAGATCTATGATACTGAGCAAGTTACTTAACCTCTAGTCCTCTGTTTGCCCATCAATAAAATGGGAGCAATAACAGTGCCCACCTTACAAGCTTGTTAAGAGTATTAAATGAGTTCAGTGCAAACTTCTTATTACACTACCTAAGCATGGAATATATTATACAACAATTGACCATTATAATTATTATTATTACTACGACTACTATTATCATCCTCAGGCCCTAGTAAATGGTAGTGGATGTGTTTGAACGGGGCCACAGAGGATGAGATGGTTGGATGGCATCATCAACTCAATGGACCTGAGTTTAAGCAAGCTCCGGGAGATAGGGAAGCCCAGCATGCTGCAGTCCATGGGGCCACAAAGAGTCGGACACAACTGAGCAACTGAGCAACAACAAATGTTTGAACTCAAACTATTCTGTTTTGACTCAAAACTGTGCAGAGACTTCCTGGGCAGTCCAGTGGTTAAGACTTCATCTTTCAATGCAAGGAGTATAGGTTTGATCCCCTGGTTGAGGAGCTAAGATCCCATACACCTCACAGCCAAAAAACTAGAAACATAAAACAGAAGCAATATTATAACAAATTTAATAAAATGGCCACATCAAAAAAAAATCTTAAAAAAAAAAAAAAAGAATCGAGCAAAGGATGACTTCCCTGAGTCATACCATGGGCCAGACTCTGAATTAAGCACTTTATTCTCAATGTCTCAAGTAACCTGAGAATCTACCTGTGAGGTAAAAATTCCCATCCCAATTTTATAGTTGGAGAAATCGAAACTCAGAGAGGCTGATGTTCTTTTTAAACTCTAAGTCATTCTTAGCAGAGACTATTCAGTCTTTGTTGCTTAACACTTACTTCTCAGGATATATTTTTCTGTGTGCTGTGTCATTTTTTTTGTTTGTTTTATTTCATTTTGCACCATAGTGCACAGAATTGGATTAAAGCTGATATGTGATACATGATGCTTCTTTCTTGGGGTGAATATTTTCCTCTTGACTTTAGGAAGCTAGCCTCTTAAAATAGAGATGTTATCTGTACACTGTTGATTCAGTGTCTCCTCCAACCCCAGACTCAAGGGTGAGGCTGTCTGTGACACAGGGGCACATAACACATGTTGGTAGAGATGATGGGTGTGTTAAGATACCTCTGGCTGTTAAAGATGTAGATTTCACTTAAGGGTCACCTAATTAGCCTCCATCACACCACAGTAGGACCAGCAGAGAGCAAGAGGTGGGTGGTTACATGCCAAGGCCACTTTGTGACGTCTGCCACTTACTGGCAGATTATACCAGAAGCAAGGTCTCTCGTGTCGTTAGACTCTTTCCATTCTCTGATGTTCCCTTCTTTTTCCAAAGCAGATGGAAGTAATCAGAGGACCAAAGGAATATACTGAGGTATAATACTTGAAGTGTTTTTCCTTTATCCCTCGCTGGTTATAATCCCTTTCTTGAAATTCCTTCCAATGCCAAACAGTGGGCACTTCTGTATGACTAAAATACTTTAAAGTCCAAGTCATCTAGTCCTTTCTGCTGCTTTTAACTTCAGAATACAAGATCAACATGAAAGGGTATGGTCCTAGCCATGTTATTTCCCTTCAATGGACCCCATCTGCTGATCTGCAACACAGGATGCCAGAAAAATAGCCCTGGCTCCTCACATGGTAGTCACAAGGATGAAATGAGATTAGATGTGTCAAGTGTCAAGTATGATGTTTGGCACATAATAGATGCTCAACAAATGTTAGTTTCCCATCCCTCTTACTGTTTGGGGTCTTTTCTAAAACACAAGTCAGTGGTTATGGCTGACAAAGGAATAGAATTCTAAAATTGGGCTCTTCAGCAGAACCTGTACAGTTGCCCATCTATGGCTTCAGGATATAGCATCCTTCCAGGGTCAGTGCTCAGCCACTCTCCCTGCCTCCTCTCCTCCTACCCACTCTCAGAAAAGTCCTTGGGTGAGATTACAATCTTTCTAAGGAAAGGAACCTCGTCATGCTCAACTTTGTACCTGGTCCAGTGCCTGACAGATACCACGTGCTCAAACAAGGTCTTCTTGGAACCAGCCTAAGGTTGACGGGTTCCTCCACAGTTAGCGAAAAGAGATCTTCACTCTCATCCCAGACTTTGCAATTGGGCTGAGTGTCTTCTAGGACAGACTCATTCCCTGGAACATTTTTTTTTTCAATTAAAGTATAGTTAATTTACCACATTGTGTTAATTTCTGCAGTACAGCAAAGTGATTCAGATATATATGTGTGTATATATATATATATGAAATATCTATAATATATATAGATACCTTATTTCTCATATCCTTTTCAATTATCAGTTGTACAGGATACTGAATATACTTCCCTGTACTATACAGTAGGAAATTGCTGTTTATCCATCCTAGGTATAATAGTTTGCATGTGCTAATCCAAAACTCCTAATCCATCTCTCTCACAGGTACCCCGGAAAGCATCTTTGCTACATCCTTGGTGAAGAATAACAGAGTCCAACAACACTTCATTTAGAGTCTATGACATAGAAGGGTACAATATTAAACACAACCCACTCCACAGTGCCCTAGCTACAGAGTGTATATTAGTCATTCTTAATACATCCTTTATACCTAATACATCCTGCTTATTTAACTTATGTGCAGAGTGCATCATATGAAATCCCAGGCTGGATGAAGCACAAGCTGGAATCAAGATTTCTGGGAGAAATATCAATAACCTCAGATACGTGGATGACACCATCCATATGGCAGAAAGTGAAGAAGAACTAAAGAGCCTTTTGATGAAAGTGAAAGAGGAGAGTGAAAAAGTTGGCCTAAAACTCAACGTTCAGAAAATTAAGATTATGGTATTTGGTCCCAGCACTTCATGGGAAATAGATGGGGAAACAATGAGACAATAGAAGCAGTGAGAGACTTTATTTCCTTGGGCTCCCAAATCACTGCAGATGGTGACTGCAGCCATGAAATTAAAAGATGCTTACTCCTTGGAAGAAAAGCTATGACCAACCTAGACAGCATATTAAAAAGCAGAGACATTACTCTGCCAACAAAGGTCCATCTAGTCAAAGCTATGGTTTTTCCAGTGGTCATGTATGGATGTGAGAGTTTGACTACAAAGAAAGCTGAGCACCAAAGAATTGATGCTTTTAAACTGTGGTGTTGGAGAAGACCCTTGAGAGTCCCTTAGACTGCAAAGAGATCCAACCAGTTCATCCTAAAGGAGATCAGTCCTGAATATTCATTGGAAGGACTGATGCTGAAGCTGAAACTCCAACACTTTGGCCAAACCAAATGATGCAAAGAATTGACTCATTTGAAAAGACCCTGATGCTGGGAAAGATTGAAGGCAGGAGAAGAAGGAGACAACAGAAGATGAGATAGTTGGATGGCATCACCGACTTGACGGACATGAGTTTGAGAAAGCTTTGGGAGTTGGTGATGGACAGGGAAGCCTGGCATGCTGCAGTCCATGGGGTCGCAAAGAGTCAGACACGACTGAGTGACTGAACTGAACTGAATACATCCTTTTACTTTGTTTTCATTAAAACCTGGCTTTAAACAGACTAGCTCTGGATGAATTAGTAAATAAGTATCTCAGCAAGGTGAAACCTCCTAGAGGCAAGATCTTGGTAGCCACAGTGGCCACAGGAATTAGGATACTGCCTGAATCAAGTTCCTGTGCATGCCTGCTTAGTCGCCGAGTCATGTCCGACTCTTTGCCACTCCGTGGACTGTAGCCTGCCAGGCTCCTCTGTCCATGGGATTCTCCAGGCAAAAATACTGGAGTGAGTTGACATTCCCTTCCCCAGGGAATCAAGTTCTTACCTGTCAGCATTTACCGACTGCCAGTCAAGAAGTATGCTTGCAAGAAACATTTAACTGGTGAATGCAATAAACCAAACATTCTCCCTCTTACTAACATTATCCATTTCTTGCACTTCTCCTCTGCCACTATCTCTACACACAGAAACTGGACAGCCAGAGTTTGATTTGCAGTTCATTTGGTGTGTGATTCTGTCCCCTGCCCTCCACCTGCCCACACACACACCTACCACTCACCTTTTAAAGTCCATCAACTCTCAAAGCAGCAGTGCTTAGCTGCTCAGTCGTGTCAGACTCTTTGTGACCCCAGGGACTGTAGCCCACCAGGCTCTTCTGTCCATGGGGATTTTCCAGGCCAGAATACTGGAGTGGGTTGCCATGCCCTTCTCCAGGAATCCAACCCAGGTCTCCCACATTGCAGGCGAATTCTTTACCATCTTAGCCACCAGGGAAGCCCATGAATACTGGAGTGGGCAGCCTATCCCTTCTCCAGGGGATCATCTTAAACCAGGAATCAACCCGGGGTCTCCTGCATTGTAGGTGGATTCTTTACTAGCTGAGCTATCAGGAAAGCCCTTCAAAGCAGCTATTTCTATGTATATGCGCTACTTATCAGAGCAAACCAGAACAAAGTCACAGATTAAAAAAATCACGTTAGGTTCCTCAAAAATGTCATTAGGCCTTCCCTGGTGGTCCAGTGGTATAAGAATCCACCTGCCAATGCAGGGGATGTGAGTTCAATCCCTCATCCAGGAAGATCCACATGCCCTGGTGCAACTAAGCCCATGCACCACAGCTACTGAGCCCTCACTCCAGAGCCCAAGAGCTGCAACCACTGAGCCCACGTGCCTAGAGCCCATGCTCCACAACAAGAGAAGCCACTGCAGTGAAAAGCCCAAGCACTGCAATGAAGAGTACACCCCTCTTGCCACAATTAGAGAAAGCCCATAGCAATGAAGATCCAGAGCAGTCAAAAAATAAATAATAAATAAAATTTTTTAGAAGTCCCATTGCCTGCGTGTTCAGTCTATAAGTTGTGTCTGCCACTTTGATGGGCACCAAAAAGAAGTTCACTGAAACAATGTAACATTCTTAATTCAGTTGATATGCTCCCTCCTGTTATAACAAGTTCATGAATAATTGATAAAAGAAGCTTCATCTGTTTTAATTAATTTGGTCTTGAAATTAATTCAGTCCAGTACAAAATTAGCAGGCAATTAAGCCTCATTGGCCCAACTGGACAAAAATATGCCCATGTCATTGCCTAGAGAAACAAACTGGAAATGGACAAGGGCTGTGGTCCACTCTCCCAAACCTGAACACCAAACAGAGCATCACCAAACCCCATGAGACCACGGCTTGTTCTTTCTGGACCTCGTAATCAAACAAAAAACCTCATCACTGGACTTTAAGCATTTATATTTTAGGAAATCCTGTAGGAAGATTCCAAATGCATAGCAAGATTGCTTTTGTTTCGGTTGCATTTCACTTTTGAAACCTTCAAATAATTGATGAGAATTTACTAGGTCTAAGGAACAGAACATAATAACAATTATCCACTGCAATACTTAGGCACATGCAATAAACACATTTGGTTCTAAGAAATTATCACAGTTTGTAATGTACATGAGTTTAGCAAATTCTTGGTTCCATTATCCACTTGGCAATTACATATAGTGTTATAATAATAGTTTATCTTAAAATAGTACATTTCCTCTCTGGATCTTGGCATGCTTAATGAGCACTATTTTCTTAACCCTCAGAATGCCCTTTAGAATGGAGAAGATAGAAAATATCATTAAAATTACTTCGGGAACAAAGATACTAGGGTTCAGAGATGTAGACAATCAAAGAGGGGCTTTGGGGGGCTGGGTTTTTTGGGGGGTTTTCAGCCATGTGGCATATGGGATCAGATCCCCAACCAGGGATGGAACCCATCCCTGCATGACCAGGGAAGTCCCGATCGTAACAGTTTTAAAAGACAACTACTCCATCCACCTTTATGGTTGCTTGAATTCTACCTGGATTTTTTTAATACCTCCAGCAACAAAGAACTCATTACTTCACAAAGCCACCAATTCCATCTCTAGTGATTGATCTGAAATTCTGTCTTCAGTAGATAAAGACTATTTCTACCCCAAACAAGTTTCTTTCCTCCTACATGTGGCATCTGTTTTCCAGGATTAGTCATCAGCCCCCCACCCCCACTCCTCCCGTCAAACCTCACGACATGGCTCTGAGCCCTTCCCCATCTTAGTCATTCTCTTTGGAATCAGTTTCACTGGACAGCACCATGTAATATTAGAAAGTTTGTGAACCAGGCACCTGGAGTTCAGTTCTGGGGGTGTCAGATCAAGGGTATCTGTGAGTTGGCTTCCTGCTTAACCTTTTGAACTTCAAGGTCCTCATCTATAGTGTTTAAACTACCTACCTTGTAAGATTTTTATAAAGATTTCATTAGATGATGTATAAAGAACAGTTGTGGAATCCACCATGATTAAGTGTTCAGTAAGCAAATAACGATTATAGCTAATTCCCATATAGCACCTACTAAGCACTTTATACATGAACTCATTTGCACTTCACTAGTCATGACAGTGTTATTATATATGACATGTACATCTGTACACGTACCACTCATGTAGAGAGAGGTTAAGTAACTTGCCCAAAGTCACAGTCAACAGGAGACAGAGACAGAAACTGAGCCTCAATATTCTAGTTTCAGAGTCGATATTTGGTAGCCATGTCTGTTTTAAATTGTGGTGCCCCAAACAATGCTTTTCAGGTGTTGTCTGATCCTAGCAGAATAGCTGACCAGGATCCTCAACTTCTCCCCATGCAGCTGAGGTTTATACTCCTTTTCTTCAAATGGGCTTTTATCCACTTAAATGCCCCTCCCTCTATAATGTTCTTACTATGACTTGTGTGCAGCCTTGAATCCCCAGACCTTTGTTTGTTCAGCTGCTTTGTAAATCCAACTGTAAAACTTCTTTTTCCTTTTTTAAAGTCTTCCCCTTAAATTTGGTCTAGAATTGGAAGCTGTTGCTTCTGGGGTCCTGATTTTCTCATTCAACACATTTTCTCCACTCCCAACTTCCAGTCTTTCACAGATTTGATGGAAGTTCTTCCCTAACTTCATCCCAGATGCTGATAAAATTAGCAGGTTGGACAGGGCACAATGCCATTAGCGTCCTCTCTCCAAGAAGTCACTGATCTACTAATCAGTACCGTCTCAGTAGGAATCAGTCACTGATCTACTAATCAGTACCGTCTCAGTAGGAATCAGCCACTGATCTACTAATCAGTACCATCTCAGTAGGAAACAGTCACTGATCTACTAATCAGTACCCTCAGTAGGAATCAGTCACTGATCTACTAATCAGTACCCTCAGTAGGAATCAGTCACTGATCTACTAATCGGTACCCTCTCAGTAGGAATCGGTCACTGATCTACTAATCAGTACCGTCTCAGTAGGAAACAGTCACTGATCTACTAATCAGTACCCTCAGTAGGAATCAGTCACTGATCTACTGATCAGTACTCACTGATCTACTGATCAGTACCCTCTCAGGAGGAATCAGTCACTGATCTACTGATCAGTACCCTCTCAGGAGGAATCAGTCACTGATCTACTAATCAGTACCCTCAGTAGGAATCAGTCACTGATCTACTAATCAGTACCCTCTCAGGAGGAATCAGTCTTGGACAAATATAGCATATGATTCACGTTATCTTTAAGACCCTGGCTTCACTTCTGTTGCTGTGTTGTTTAAACTTTTCCTTTTTTATATAAGGTAATTCTGGCTAGAAAAACACATAAAGTCAGAGTAGTAATCAAACTCTAAAATTAAGTCAAGTCCCTTTTTTGGACTTTCATCTGTTGATGTGTACAATGGGGAGGAAATTTATAATCTCCAAGAACACTTCCAGCTGTAACAGTTCAGGAAAATACTAGGATGCGCTAGACTCTCCACAGCCTGGACTTTGCCTCCTTAAATCCCACTACTCTCCTTTCACTTGTTGTGTCCCAGCCAAACACAAACCTGGACAGTTTCATAAACCCATCCTCTCCTTCTCAGGACTGTGATTTTGATCCTGCTGCTTCTTCTGCTTGTCCTCTCTTACTTATCCAGCTGCTGACATTCTAGTTATTACCCCAAACCAACTCAGGCCAGCAAATGGCTTTGGAACAACTGGATATCCATATGCAAAAAAAGAATTTTAATCCATACCTCACACCATATTAAAAAATTATAATCAAGGGCCTAATTGGGAAACACAAAATATAAAACTCTAGAAGAAAAATAGGGAAAAAAGATCTTTGCAACCTTGAATAAGCAAAGATTTCCTGGCTATAGTGCCAAAAGCATGATAAACTTTTTAAATGATGAACTAGCCTTTATCAAAATTAAGCACATTGCTTTTCTAATTTGATGTTTATTTTGTATTGGAGTATCATTGATTTACAATATTGTGTTAGTTTCAAGTGTACAGCAAAGTGATTCAGTTATACATATATCCATTATTTTTCAGGTTATTTTTCCATATAAGTTTCTACAGAATATTGACTAGAGTTCCCTGAAGCATTTTTCTCTCCAAAAGTCACTCTTAAGAGAGAGAATGAAAAGATAGGCTGTGGACTGGGAGAATGTGCTTACAAATGACATATCAGATAATCTGGAGTCCACTCCTAAACCAATTTCTCTCATATTCATTTAAGGGAAAAAAATATTGATTAAAAAAAAAGAATATGTATGCATATATATTATATATATATATATATATATATATATATATATATCCGAATCACTTTGCTGCATACCTGAAACTAATACAATATTGTAAATCAGCTATACTTCCCTGGTGGCTCAGTGGTAAAGAATCCCCTGCCAATACAGGAGACATGGATTTGATCCCTGGTCTGGGAAGATCCCACATGCTGCAGGAACAGCTAAGCCTATGTGCCACAACTATTGAGCCTGCACTCTAGAACCAGGGAGCCACAACTACTGATCCCACAAGCCTCATTGCTTCATTGACTACTGAAACCCACACACCCTAGAGCCCATGCTCCACAACAAGAGAGCCCACCGCAATGAGAAGCCTGTGCACCACAACTAGAGAATACCCCTGCCCTCCACAGCTAGAGAAAACCCTGTGCAGCAATGAAGACCCAGCACAGCCAAAAATAAATAAATCAATTAAAATTTTTTTAATTCTGAAAAAATAAAAGAAAAAGATTATCGAGCATCTTCTATGTGTCAGGTACTATTCTAGGCACTTGCAATTGAATGAAACAGATGAAGATCTCTGCCCACGTGGAACCTACATTCTAATAGAGGAAACTTATATTCCCAGGAAGTAGCAAACATGAGTCATCCTTGACTCATCGCTTTCCCATCAGTATGTCCTGTCAATTCAATCTTCAAAATCTCTCCAGAGTCTGAGCATGGCTCTCCACTTCCACTGCAACAACCCTGGTTCAGCCACCATCTTCCTCTCCTGGATGATTACTGCAGCCTCCTAATTGCTCCCTCTGCATCTGTCTTCCCCTTTTTCAGTCTTCTAGAAATAGCACCCAAAACGATCTTTCAAAACATAAGCTGGATCATGTCACATCTCTTCTCAAAACCCTCCAGTGGCTCCTGCCTTCACACAAAGTAGAGGAACCTTATTATAATACCTGATCAGGACACCCGGATTTTTCTCTCCTCTGTCCCCCTAAAGTCTTCAAAACCACTATTGCTGCTGCGTGCAGGGCTCAGAATGGGCCTTTGCAAAATGAGTATGAAACCCCAGAACCTAATATACAGCCAGAAACAGACGCTATTTAGCACATGGTAATACACTGACATTTATAAGACTCAAACACCAGGTTCTTATGGAAGATAGGATACCTGAGATAGGACCTTTCATCCTGGACTTCCAGAAAGGAAAAAGGGCTTTCCTCAGTTCAGTTCAGTTCAGTTCAGTCGCTCAGTTGTGTCTGACTCTATGCGACCCCATGAACTGCAGCACGCCAGGCCTCCCTGTCCATCACCAACTCCCAGAGTTCACTCAAACGCACGTCCATCGAGTCGGTGATGCCATCCAGCCATCTCATCCTCTGTTGTCCCCTTCTCCTCCTGCCCCCAATCCCTCCCAGCATCAGAGTCTTTTCCAACGAGTCAACTCTTCACATGAGGTGGCCAAAGTACTGGAGTTTCAGCTTTAGCATCATTCTTTCCAAAGAAATCCCAGGGCTGATCTCCTTTAGAATGGACTGGTTGGATCTCCTTGCAGTCCTAGAAGGGACTAAAATCCAGCCCAGGTTTTCACCAAGCCCTCCAGTTCTCCAGTCTAAAGAAGTATAATCAGTGATGGTGTGGCTTCTAGGGAGAATGGATGTTTTCAATAAAGGGGCAACCTCTTCCTTTTGCAGGAAGTTAAAATATGTTCATTATCAGCTTTGAAGTTCAGACAGAGTCAGCAAAGACAGTACTTATAAGCAAGGAAAGTTCACAGAGGCTGGAAATTCTGATTCTCCTAATGACTGAGTAGCAAACAATGGTATAAGCTTGTCCTTGGGGCTCCACAGAGGAGTGGGGCTCTTCTCTGCCCCCACCTCTAGAGCAAACCTGGCATACCCTCTTTGGTGGGGTGTGGGGAGAATTAATGGGAATTTCCCCTAAGTAAAAGATGCTCCCTCCTTCCAACTTCCTCCCCTACTATCAACCACTCTCTATCTTAAGTAAGTACACACACACACACACACGCACACACACACACCAGAATGCCTAAAATTCCACCATTATGAATTCATCTTTCAAGTTATGCTTGGCTGTCTTCCAGACATTGTCATTTAAGATGCAAATATTCCAGAAGGGGTAATAAAAATATAGTTTGCATTTAGTTAGCAACTTAGAGTTTGAGAAGCACTTTCACTCCCATTATGTCTTTGCTCTTTTTTCATTATATCATTTTTACAAAACTTAGTCTTATGTATTTTATAGTTTTTAATGCAAGTGTGATTGGAATCTTTACTTACATTTTATTTTCTAGCTAGTTTTCACAGATACAAATAAAAAAGCTCTTGAATTTTTTATATTTATTTTGCATCATTCAACTTTCTTTTGTAGAGTCTGTCACATATTCTAAGCAAATTTTGAACTTTCTATCAACTGAAATGCACTCATTTCACATGCTAGTAAGGTAATGCTCAAAATCCTCCCAGGTAGGCTTCAGCAGTATGTGAACCAAGAATTTCCAGATGTTCAAGCTGCATTTAGAAAAGACAGAGGAACCAGAGATCAAACTGCCAACATCCATTGGATTATAGAAAAAGCAAGGAGATTCCAAAAAACATCTACTTCTGCTTCATTGACTATGCAAAAACCTTTGATTTTGTAGATCATGACAAAATGGAAAATTCTTCAAGAGATGGGAATATCAGACCACTTTACCTGTCTCCTGAGAAAACTGCAGGATCAAGAAGCAACAGTTAGAACTGGACATGGAACAACAGACCGGTTCACAATTGGGAAAGGAGTATGTCCAGGCTCTCTATATTGTCACCTTGCTGATTTAACTTATAAGCAGAGTACATCATATGAAATGCTGGGCTGGATGAATCACAAGCTGGAATCAAGATTGCCAGGAGAAATACCAACAAACTTTTAGGCAGATGATGGGCTTCCTTAGTAGCTCAGATGCTAAGGAATCTGCCTGAAATGCAGGAGACCAGAGTTTGATCCCTGGGTTGGGAAGATCTCCTGGAGAAGGAAATGGCAACCCACTCCAATATTCTTGCCTGGAGAAATCCATGGACAGAGGAGCCTGACGAGCTACAGACCATGAGGTGGCAAGGAGTCCAACATGACTGAGTGATTAACACACACACACATGCAGATGATGCCACTCTAATAGCAGAAATCAAGGAGGAACTAAAGAACTTCTTGATAAGGGTGAAAGAAAAGAGTTAAAAAGCTGAGTTAAAACTCAGCATTCAAAAAACAAAGATCATGGCATCCAATTCCATCATTTCATGGCAAATAGATGGGAAAAAAATGGAAACAGTGGCAGATTTTATTTTCTTGGGCTCCAAAATCACTGCAGATGGTGACTGCACCCATAAAATTAAAAGATGCTTGCTCCTTGGAAGAAAAACTATGACAAACCTATACAGCGTATTAAAAAGCAGAGACATCACTTTGTGGACAGAGGTCCATATAGTCAAAGCATGGTTTTTCCACTGGTCATGTACAGATGTGAGAGTTGGACCATAAAGAAGGCTGAGCACTGAAGAATTGAGGCCTTCAAACTGCAGTGCTGGAGAAGACTCTTGAAAGTCCCTTGGACTGCAAGGAGATCAAACCAGTCAATCTTAAAGGAAATCAACACTGAACATTCATTGGAAGGACTGATGCTGAAGCTCAAACTCAAGCTCCAATATTTTGGCCACCTGATGCAAAAGGCCAGCTCATATGGAAAGTCCCTGATGCTGGAAAGATTGAAGGCAGGAGGAGAAGGGGGTGACAGAGGATGAGATGGTGGGATAGGATCATCAACTCAATGGACATGAGTTTGAGCAAACTCCAGGAGATAGTGAAGGACAGGGAAGCCTGGTGTGCTGCAGTCCATGGGGTTGCAAAGAGTCGGACATGACTAGGCACATGTGTTTAATGTTTCTGATAAACATTGTATAACATTTTAAGGTGTATTATTCCTGTTTTGCCTGTATGGAATTTATCTGAAATGACCTGAATTTCATCAAGTACTTTTCAGGATAATTTTATATACTCATATTGTTTTGCCATCAGTTTATTAATAATGGTAATAGCTAATGATTATGTAGTTCTCACTATAGGCCAGACATAATTAAATATTTTATATTTATGAACTCATTGAGATTTGCCACATCATTACCCCAACTTTATTTTTCTTCCTTTGAGTTTTTTCCTTTTATTTAATTTAATTTTATATTAGAGTATAGTTGATGTACAATGTTGGGTTAGTTTCAGGTGTGCAGTTAAATTATTCAGTTATGAGAATGGATATATGTCTTTAATCTTGAACATAGCCTTAAGCTCTGAATACCAAACACTGGCACATGACAAAGGCCAGACGCTAAGGAAACATTTCTTGAATGAATAAATGAATGAAATGAATGAATAAACTGATACTGTGGAATTTTTAAAACATAAATTATTACTTCTACTGACAATAATTTATGTTTTACAAATTGTCTCTATTGTCGCAAAGAGTCATGTCCGAGACCCTACAGACTATAGCTCTCCAGGCTCCTCTGCCCGTGAGATTCTCCAGACAAGAATTATTGGACTGGGTGATACTGGAGTGGGTTGCCATTTCCTCTTCCAGAGGATCTTCCTGACCCAGGTATCGAACCCATGTCTCCTGTCTCCTACACTGGCAGGCAGGTTCTTTACCACCAGCACCAACTGGGAACCCCTCTCTACTGAAATCAAGAGTTAAAAAAGTAAATAAATTTCCCCTAGTTGAAAACGAGTGATAAAGCCTAGGACTTGAACACTTAGTCACAAAACCAGAAGAGGTAATCAAGTTTAATGAGCCATCGTCTTTCCTTTGGAACATAACATCTTTTGCCAAATGAGAGTTTGGAGAGTACCACAGGGTTGGCATGAAGAGAAATTTGGATGCTGGGTGTAGGGAGATATTGAGCTTGGAGCTGAAAGATTCAGGATGATTATGCAAACTTGAGCTTAACTCGTCACTTAGCCTCATTTTCCTAACTGGCAAGATAGAGATAACAGCATCTTAATGTGCAATGCTCTTATGAAGATCTAAATAAATAACAGTTATAATAGCACTTTGCAAAACAGTAAAGAGTTATGCTGGTAATAATAAGAGTGAACAAGTTAGCAGCACCTGGGCAGCCCATTGTTTAGTCGCTTGTCTTTACTCTCATTAAAAATCAACTTTAATAAATCTCTAGAGAAATTAAAGAACACCTCTACTCCATTTTTTACATCCCTACTGTCCCACTCCACCACCCTCCTCCATGACTGGGCCCCCGTGGGCATATCATTGCATATCTGCTCTGGGGTGATTCTCTTTGGCATTCCCTTGTTCATTATTTTCTACCCAGTGGTTTCCTTGCAATCTTGCAAGTTTTCTATTGCAAACTTAATTTCCTTTGAAAATTAATTGTTACAAGAAGAAGATTTTACAAAAGGAGCTACATGAGTGAGAAAGCAACATGAGGCAATCACGTTTACTGCCAACAGATCACGATGAAAGAGCTAGGATGGAATCCCATTAGACTACACCATGGCCTGGTCCCTGAACTCCAGCGCAAGGATAGCTCAGGTGTTGGCTACCAGACATTCAGAGAGCCAGACATCCAAGTCCTGCCTATGCCACTGAACCTCCCTGTCTCTTAGAAGTCCTTCCTTCAAGGTCAAAACACCCTGTATAACCATCTGTTTAGAGCTAGCAGAGAAATTTCATTCTGAAATTCTGAAACACCAAGATTTGCTTCTGATGCATCACACTGCTATGTAGGAATGTCCAGCGGTCTTCCTTTTCATGAAGACCAGTATTTCGCATAACTGTCCAGCTCTCTAGATTGCTGACATGTTTATTTCTCTTAGACTTGCAAAATTCCCACTCCAAGGAACTGTTAAAGGCAATTCTCTCAGATGATGAGATGCTGGGGCCCAGAGAGATGGTGGCTTGACCCAAGTCACCCAAGTAGAAGCCTATAACTTTCCTGAACTGGAATGGAGATTTAAAGACCATCTAACCTAATCACCATCCCCTCCATGAGTGTCCTCTGTCTATTCATCTGGCCTCTGCTTGAACACCTCTAGCAGTAGAGAACTCCTCACTTCCCAGGCCAGTCAATTTATGTTTGTTTACGTCTGACCTCTAGGAAGCTGGAATCAATCTTTCTTTCTCCTTCCCTCCCTCCTCATCCCTCAGTTTTGCCCACGTTCTGGCCACACTGAGAAGATTCCCCTCCAGGAGCAAAACCAGTCCTAGAACTGCCTGATTTCCCTTCCTTGCTCATCCCTCACACTATGCTAGCTCCCTCACCCTAGGACAGAAACAGAGAACAAGAATTAGAGTGTTTCCAACAATACTTTTGGCAGTAGTATTCCCTCTTTATCTTTTGAATATAATCTTTAATCCATCGTTTTCTCATTCACTCGGTGGGTTTATTGAATATTTTCTTTGTACTAGGCACAGTGCACTAAGCATTAAAGAGCATAGGGTCTATGTCATCAAGAAGTTAAAAAAGGGGGCTTCCCTGGTGGTCCAGTGATTAAGAACCTGCTTGCCAGTGCAGGGGACATGGGGTGTGATCCCTGGTCCGGGAAGATCTCACATGCTGTGAGGCAGCTAAGCCCACACACCACAACTACTAAGCCTGTTCTGGAGAGCCACACTCCACAGCAAGAGAAACCACTGCATGAGGAACCCAAGCATCCCAGTGAAGAGCAGCCCCAGCTTGCCGCAATGAGAGAAAGTCCGTGCAAAGTGACAAAGACTCACCACAGCCAACAATTCGTTAATAATTAATTTTTTTAAAAGAATGTCTCACCAAAAAAAAAAATTAAAAAAACTACCAAAAATATGATGTGATAAGGGCTACACTAATGGGCTTTGCAAAGTGCTATGTGAGCACCACGGAGAATATGGCTAATTGGCTGGGAGTCATTTTATCCAAAAACAAAAAAGCCCTATTTATAGCTCATTGCTTGACTTGTAGTAGACAATTAACTAATGTTTGAATGAATGAGTGGAGTGACGTTTCCTCAAGCTTTGACTGATAAGGAAATGTTTCCAACTTAGAAAAAGAAATGGCTTGCAATTTCTTTAGGATGCTAATAAAATAATTTGTTGAGGATACCATATTAATTTTCCAGAGCCACCCTAACAAAGTATTACAACTGAATAGATCAAGAAAATAGAAATGTATTCTCTTACAGTTCTGGAGGCTAGAAGTTTGAAATCAAGGTTTCAGTAAGGTTGATTTCTCCTAGAGGCTCTGTGAGTGGTCCGGTCCATGTTTTTCACTGAGCTTCTGGTGATGACTGGTGATCTTTGGTGGTCCTTAGCTTGTAAGCACATCACTCAAGACTCTGCCCCAGTCTGTCCATCATATTCTCCCTGTGTGGGTGTCCAAACTTCCCTTTGCTAATAAGGACACCAGTCATTAGATCAAGGCTCACCCCACTCCAGTATTTGCTCATCTTAACTTAATTACATCTGCAAAGATCCTATTTCTAAATAAGGCCACATACACAAGTACCAGGGATTAGAACTTGAACAAGCTTTCTGGGGGCCGGGGGCAGGGGGACACAGTTCAACCCAAAGGAAATGCTAGAGTTTTAAGAAGTAGTGCCTGTTACAAAACAAGCACTGTTCTAGATCTAAGGGCCAGAGAGACAAAACAGACAGGGAACCTGCCTTCAGGGAGCTTACATTCTAGAGGTGGTACTGGGGGAGTGGCCAAGACAGATAGTTAACCAGCAAATACATAAACAAGAAAATACGGATAGTGTAGGCAAGCGTTATATAAGATGGTTAGACATCTTTTGAGAAGGCAGTCAGAGAGACTTCTCTGAAGAGGAGACATTTAAGATGAGATCTACATGAGAAGGAGGAATTAAGCAGAGGCCATATCCTCACTTTGGGCCTTGTCCCAGAAGATCAAAAGGACAAGAATGCCAGTGTCAGAGCTCTGCTTCTCCCCGTGTGCCCACTGCCATTTCTTCTGGTTACCAAACTGTCACTCTTTTTCATATTCTCTCTTGAAAATTCAGAAGAAGTCACTGGTCAGATTGACTTAACTGATTACAATGGTACCTGCTTGGCTGAGCCCAGCGGGGCCATTGCTTGAGGGGCTGGAGGATGAGCGACACTTGGTCCATCCTGTCCTACGTGGTCATCTCTCTCCTAGGCCAGCTGCCTTCAGACCGAGGCATGAGGCAATAGTTTCACTTAAAAACAGAGAAGGGCACATCCAGTAACTCTGACCCCACTGCCCAACACAAAGGCTTCTCCTATAGAGGGCGCCACCGGCAACGTTTCCATGGTGAGAATCACAGGGCCATCAGGCCACAAACAGCAACTCTGACTTGAGCAAAAATGAACTACTGACAGAGTATGGATAACTCCCAGAGTCAGATAGCAAGCTGGAGAGAGGAGTCTTAGAAAGAATCGAAACTAGGACAACTCTGGGGATCTGAGAGTCAAGAAAGAATGAATGCTCCCTTTGGGCGATTGTTGGAATGAATGGAGGCCACCACGTGGTTTTTCTGTTAAGATTCAACTTCTTTGGCTAGGGGTGGGGCATCTTGATTGACAGCCCTGCCAAGACTACGTTTAATAGACAAGAGAACATTTCCCACAGTAAAATCTGGGCGTGGAACCAGAAGAGATACTGTTCATCAGGCAGGCAAAACTTACAGCGGTCCTTCGCAATTATCAGCAAATGTATTTCATTGGTTAAGGAGAAGAGTCCACAGAAACTCTGTGGAAGTTTCCAGATTTGCTGATTAGTGTATGGCACTTTGCCTATGTACTTAAAGTTTTAAATTTTCCAGTAGTCCCATGCAGTTCATTTTTTCCTAGGAAAGCTTATGCCAAAAAGCTAGCATGCCTCCTTCTAGTCAGACAAGCTGATAAGCAAACACATTGGCATTTGAAAGACCAGGTCTGCAAATGGTTTCTTTTTTTCCCCCAAGAAGTAATTCATATTAGGGCCCTGGAAAAAATGACATGCCCTGGTGCTGAATGAGTTTGAACCTTAATGCTGTCAGCCGGTTCTGGTGGTGACAGAGGCTGATCTCAGATTAAACAGCTTCGTTAGGGCAGAGGCACTGGGTCCAGGTAATGCCTGGAGAAATGGAACTGCAGAAGTGAATGTCTTTTTGCTTGTCGGGGAAATATCCAAACTGCTCAAGTGCTGACCCCTCCTGGAGAAAATCAGCCCAATGGAAGAGACCAGTTTCTATGTGAAGTCAAGTCTGGGTGGTCCTTCTCAAGCCTTGCAGCTGGCCCAGGCAGGGTCCTACCTGGAATGAGGGTACTTGCCTCTTTTGATAAGGATAGTGCTGAGCAAGGATAAAGCTAGTCTTTTCTACTTCACCCAAAACTCTGTCTCTGAGAATTAATTTTTTAATTAAATTTATTTATTTTAATTAGAGGCTAATTACTTTACAATAATGTATTGGTTTTGCCATACATCAACATGAATCCGCCAGTGTCCAGATTTAGCTTCAGATGCTGGGGATAAATTTGCAAGTACCACCTCTTCTGCAGCTTTACTAGCCACGCCCACTGACCCCCATCAAGGCAGTTTCTATAGAGACCCAAAAAGGCTGAGATTTGGCCGGTCTTGGCTGATACCTAAGACCAACAACGTCCCTCTTAACCCAGTCCTGGCATCAAACAGGCCATCTGAGAGACGGTTTGGAGGAGGAGAGAACACAGGCTTTGGGACGGATATCCCTGGTTACTATCCTCTGCTGTCTAAAGAGCCTCCGATCAAACATTACCACCTCTCAGGATTTCATCTGACTTTCAAAGATGTTGCAGGTTTTAGAAAGAATACATATAGCTGTAGAATGAGGGCATTCTACAGGTGGGGTCTGGGTGCTTCTTTACTGTATCAGATGTCTCCTTCTGTGTGGAGACAAACTCCTGGCCTCTCTCCTACCCCTTCCCAGAGAAGAAGAAAGAGTGTTTTTGTGGCCATCCTGTGCTTCCCTTGTGGCTCAGACAGTAAAGAATCTGCTTGCAGTACAGGAGACCTGGGTTCAATCCCTGGGTTGGGAAGATCCCCTGGAGGAGGGCATAGCAACCCACTCTAGTATTCTTGCCTGGAGAATCCCTATGGACAGAGGAGCCTGGCAGGCTACAGTCCATGGGGTCACAAAGAGTCAGACACAACTGAGTGACTAAGTAGTGTACGCAATTTGCGGGATCTTAGTTCCCAGAGCAGAGACTGAACCCAGACCCTCAGCAGTGAAAGCATGCCATGCCCACCATGGAAAATCCCACAGACAGAGGCGCCTGGCAGGCTACAGTCCATGGGGTCACAAACAGTCGGAGACCACTCAGCAACTAACACACACTAACCACTGGGTCACCAGGTAATTCCCAAGAGAGTGTTTTATACAATGAGATGTTTAAGTGTGTGTGTGTGTGTGTGTATCTGTAGAGAGGGAGAAAGAGAGAGGAGAGGAAGAGAGACAGAGATTCAGCAGCTTCAACTCTGTTCTTCTTTCTCATCCAGGAACTGCCGGATGGAAATCCATGCTTCCTCTGCTCCCCAGGGATGCAGGTTTCATTGGGGACCTAGACTTGCAAATCACACTCTGCCCCATAAAGGTGTTAACTCTACCCCTAAAAAGATGTTAATTCTATCACTGGTTGAGATTCCCAACATCTTGTACAATGAGCCATGAATCTGGGGAAAGACTCAAGAAGAGAAATTTGGGGGAGCAAAAGAACATGAGGAGAAAGAGCCTAATGTTATACCTGATGCATGTGAGATCAGTCGTGTCTGACTCTTTGTGACCCCATGGACTGTTGCCTGCCAGGGTCCTCTGTCCATGGGATTTTCCAGGCAAGAACACTGGAGTGAGTTGCCATTTCCTTCTCCAGGGGATCTTCCCGACCCAAGAATCAAACCCTTGTCTCCTGTGTCTCCTGCTTTGTCAAATGGATTCTTTACCACTGAGCCACCAGGGAAGCCTCTGATATACCTAGGTGGTAAGTGAACTTTATGGTAACTTTGTGAAGGCAGGTCATTGAGTTGAGCCTCATCCTGGGCTACATGCTGTGAATCCCAATTTTGCTAATAACTAGCCATGTGACATGACTGAGCAACTTCACTTTGACTTTTCACTTTCATGCATTGGAAAAGGAAATGGCAACCCACTCCAGTGTTCTTGCCTGGAGAATCCCAGGGATGGGGGAGCCTGGTGGGCTGCCGTCTATGGGGTCGCACAGAATCAGACACGACTGAAGTGACTTAGCAGTAGCAGCCATGTGACCACAGGCAAATGATTCTGCTGGCTTCACAGGGAGGAAGGGAACAAATGCAAGTTCCTCCCTCAGAGTGTCTGTATTCTTATAATCATCAGCATTAGAATTTAAAACGCCCACATGTGTGTCTCTGGAGGTAGTAAGGAATGGGCTGGGGGTGTAAGGTCCCCTCCACATTCAACATTTGGGGAAGTTATAGGATGCTCACCTAGTAGTTTAATTATCTTAATGATTTAATCTACATCTATCTCTCAGCTTCCTGTATCTTTCTTTTCCACCAACCAGGCCAAACTGTGAAAAGAAAACTTCATTTGTTTACTCAAAAAAAAAAAGTTTTTGTTTTTTTTTTTAAATAGTGTGAAAGATTAATTTGGTGGTAGGCATTGTTCTAAAGGTTCAAGATACAGCATGAACAAAAACCAGAATTCTTGTTCTCCTAAAGCTTACAGTCTCCTGAAGAAAAGCAATAAAGAAAACATTTCAGTGTCTTCTTTTAGAGGAAGAGAGAAGCTAGAGTGTCAGAGGGTACTAAGTGCCCAGCAGAAAAATAAAGCCAAGAACACAAATAAGATTTAGAATGCAAGCAGTGGGGAGGAAGAAACATAGAGCTCCGTTGCTTTTTTTATATGTAAGCCTTAAACAATAGCCAAGCATACAAACGTTGCAGAGATTTTGAAACTGCATCAGTGCAGGCTTGCTGAGTCGCTTCAGTCATGTCTGAAACTCTTTGTGACGCTATGAACTGTAGCCCACCAGGCTCCTCTGTCCATGGGATTCCCCAGGCAAGAATACTCAAGTGTGTTGCCATTTCCTCCTCCAGGGAATCTTTCTGACCCAGGGATCGAAAACGTGTCTCTTGTGTCTCTTGCGTTGGCAGTTCTTTACCACTAGCACCTCCTGGGAAGCCAATCAATGAAGGCCAGCTCCAGTCTCTGTGTGTCTGGGACCTTGGAACTAAACCAGAGGCCCCTGAGGGATCTCCTGAAACCTGCACAGTCAAGACAGGAGGCAGAGGTGTGCCGAGCATGCTGATCACAGCAGCTGGGCCCTTCAGGCCCAAGCGGGAAATGAGCTGCCATCAGGGAGCAGAGAATGGACTCCGTCTGCACACTCTCCAGCTCTGAGCCCCTTGACTGTAGCTGCAGGTCAGAATCACCTGGAAAGACTTTTGTAACCCGGATCCCCCAACCAACTCCCAGACACTCTGACTTGACTGATCTGCGCTGAGGCTCACACAGTATCTTCTTATGGCTCCCCAGATGACTTCTAAGTGCAGCCAGGGTGAGGGACCTCTGTCTGCAGGTATCCCTGGGGCTTTGCTCAGACGTGAAATCAGGAGGGACAGGATTGGACCCAGCTCTGGAGAATGGAGCTCTGGGCAGGGATTCAAGAGAGGCTGAAAGTTTTCCTTTTGCTGAAATACTCTCTTTGGTGTGGCTTCAGGGATTGTTCTGCCTTCTCAGAACTTCTCTCTCAAGCAGCTGAAGGAATCAGGGAGACATACAACCAACACCACTCCCAACAACTCCCATCCTTGAAGGGCAGACTAGAAAGAAACAGGCAAATCCAAGCCCCTAGAATAGCTTGCTCTTCCATCTAGCTCAGGCAAAAGCAGGTCTTAGAGCCTCACCACTCACACCGGATCTTGTCCAGCTCATCCCAGTAATCTGAGGCCTGCCTACCTGCTTCAGTCATGTCCAACTCTTTGCCACCATGGACTGTAGCCCGCCATGCTCCTCTGTCCATGAGATTCTCCAGGCAGGAATACTGGAGTGGGTTGCCATGCCCTCTTCCAGAGGACCTTCCTGACCCAGGGATGGAAACCGCGTCGCTTATATCCCCGCATTGGCAGGCTAATGCCACTAGCATCACCTGGGATGCCCAGTCTGAGGCCAGCATCCAGCAAAAAGTAATGGCTGTCATTGGTCAATGATCCTCTGCCATATCGAAGTGGCAATGGATATTAGGAGATCCTGGCCAAGTCTTTCTCCATCAGAGACCCAGCTCAGAAGCAAATGACAGGAGACAGGCAAATAAGTGACAATTTAAATATCTATGAAAACACTAACAAATGCATGGGTGCGTGCTGTTATGAGCAAGGCACTCCTTTAAATGCCTTACATGTATCATCCCATTTGTAACCCCCATCATTCTTGGTTGTTATAATCTCTGTTTCATAGATGAGGAGCCAGGTCACAGAGAGCAGGTAAGTTGTCCAACATCACACAGCTGGCAAAGAACAGAGACAGATCTTACCAAATTAGCCCGTCTGACTCCCATGTAGTCACAGAGATGGGTGCTGGGTGGTCAACACCAGTGCAGAATGCCTTACATTGAATGTGGAAAATGTCTCTGCTGGGACTTCTACCATGCATGTGCTCCGAGGGTCGGGGTTCTCACAGCAACAGTGGGCTCAAAGATATCTACCCTAGCTACTAGGAGCAGGTTGCATCTGTCAGGCAATCCCAGGGGAAATCTTAAGCTTTTTACTAAGAAGATTTTTTGGAGGGTTAAGTTTTCAGTCACAATGAGCTTATCAAAGAAATTCCCTTTGCTAGAAGGCAAATCACAGAATAAAGTCAAACCAGTGGGCAACCTCACTGAGCATGGACCTGAGGCTTGATTTAGACTCCAGGGGATGAGCAGAGGGCATTCAGCGTGGCAGAAGGGGAGGCTGTAGGGATGGGCTCATCATGGTTCCTGGAAGCTGCTCCCAGGCAGGGTGAGAGGGCATCCCCAGGCAGTGGCTTCTGCCCATGAATTTGGAACTCATGATAATTTTTTCCCTCCCCAAACATGTCCACGACGTGCACTGTGCTTGTGTGTAAGTCAGGGTGAATTTTCTTAGCTACACGTGTTCCTCTGACCTCGCCTGCCAGTTCTTAGCAGGTCCTAATTGCACAAGGCAGCTGATCCTGCAGATGTGCCTTTTGTTTCTGCTCATCCAAGGTCAGCAGTGGGCTGGGGAGGAGTCCCTGCCTTCTCGGGAATCTTTGCACCAAAATCTGCCCATGGAGATCCTAAGTAGCTGCTCTGAGTCAGGAGGAATGTCTTTTTAGTTGAAGGAGCCAGCATCTCACCCATGAAAGTCTTTTATTACCACCAGATTGTCTAAAAATGATCTGTTTATCAAGAGGGGGAAAAAAAGGCAACTCCACTTTCCTTCCATCACACTTATTCCTCCCAGTAGCCCTCATTCAGATCAAGGGATACATCGCCCAGAACATGCTGGAGATTGAAAGAATTGGTTATCTGGGGGTAATTCCCAGAAGAAGGGAATGAGAAGGGGTTCACAGAAACTCTAAATGGTTTGGGGAGACTTCAGAGCAGACATGTGCCTACCCTTCCAGCATCCCCTGGGGAAGCTGCAAGCCTTTCAGAGAAAGGCTTGTTTCCAACAAGGGTGAGGGTGTTGGTTTAGAATGACCAAGCGGGGAGTTTTGCTGCGTGAGCCCAGAGTGGCCTCATAGCATGGGATCCTATATATTATCAATGCAGTGTGATGGGAAGAAGTAACCCCAAGAGTTTCAAAGACATCAAGGGGGGAGCAGAAGTGCTGAGAGAGGATGTGTGCATGCGTGCTCAGTTTCTTCAGTCATGTACGCCTCATTGTGACCCTGTGCACTGTAGCCCACCAGGCTCCTCCGTCCATGGGATTCTCCAGGCAAGAATTCTGGAGTGGGTTGCCATTTCTTCCTCCAGGGGATCTTCCCGACCCAGGGATCGAACCTACGTCTCCTGAGTCTCCTACACTGGCAGACAGATTCTTTACCACTGAGACACCAGGGAAGCCCCTTGAGAGAGGGTAGTTGACACAAAAGCTCTTAAGGTCAGGCCAAGGAGCTCATAAAGAGCATGGCCTGTGAACAGGAGGCAAAAAAACCACAGAAGCAAATGTCAACACATGTTGACAAGGAACAGCTTAGTTAAGATAGTTCATCAGGGGTCAGAAGGTGACCACGGACCAGACGGCCCATGTTCTTCTGATGCCCATCGTCTGAGGAAAAGAAAAAGGAGAAGGCAAGAATCCAGAACTGATTGAAAAGTTATCCCAAAGAGATTGAATTTTAAGCAAGACTTGGCTGAGCCTACTTGGTTTTGTAAGATTAAGTTCTCTGTTATAGCTAGAATTAGGGACATGAGAACTAAGACTCTCTTTATATAGAAATAAAGCAAGTTAACATTGTTTACAAACCTAAGTTTTTGAGGGTTGTTATGACTATGAAAATTCACCCCCCATCACTTGCTCTTGGCATTGACAAGGGGGAAAAAGTAGCTGTACAGACAAGTTCATTGTGACACCATAGTTAAGCTGTTTTGGGTCTTAGAGAACTGGGGGGGAAAAAAAGCAGCCCCTCAATCAAATGGCACCACTTCCAAAACATTAAATTTCCTCCAGTATTTGGAAGCAGGTTAGGAATTGACAGCTATTTACCTTCGACTTGCCAAAGGATGTAACTACTGATGTCTTTCAATGCATCCAACTCTTGGTTTTCATCTATTTTCACTTGCTCTGTCAAAGAAGAAGTCCTCTATTTTGCAAGTCCCATTGGGAAACTTCACTGGCCATCCACATCTTCAAAATGATGAATAGTTTCATTGCCAAGCAAATTTCACTTAGAGGGAAAAAAATGGCTCTCAGGGCACAAAAAGAATACCTTAGTTGCTTGGAAACACATCTGGGTTAAAGGGAACCATTTTTCTCCCTCTCATAGCACTCCCTCCTAGGCTCATAAAATAGTCACTTTTCCCCCTTCCTTCCACATTTTTCTTTAGCTCCTTGATGGGAGAGGAGGTGTTTAGCATCCATTGGTCCACTTTTCTCTACAGATCAGATGATAAAGCATCTCCTCCTAGTCACTTCCTTTTGTTTCTGTCTCTGGCTGCCCACCTCCACAACACACACATTTTTTTTTAAGTTTCTGCAGGGGGACATCCCTTTTCCAGATGGTTACTTTAATTCCAGGGAGTTGTAGAAAGTCTTTTCAGACTACAAAAGAAAGCCAAGTCCTCATTCCAATTTCACCAGTAATAAAAGCTGATATTTGATCTGCCCCATTTGAGTCCCATGTACTTCTCTCAATTGGTTGTAAACTCAGACATGGGAGAAAGGGTATAATTTATTGGCCCCCTTAAACCTTAAAGGAGCTTGTTTTGTGTTTTGTGAATGTAGTAAGTTGGAAAAATCGCCGTAAATTCTCTTCCTCCATGTATCTTACATCCTCAAAAGGTGGCTTCTCTCACCGCTAGTTGACTTTTGGTCCATGCCTTGAATCTGCACTGACCACGTGACCTGACTTTGTCCAGTAGGACAGGAGCAAAGGCACCACACAAGAACTTGGAAAGAAACTTGGGCTTGTTCTCAGAGGTGGGCTCTCCGGCTTTCCTTGGAACCCAGCCACCACGTGAACAAGCCTGGGCCAGTCGGCTAAAGAGTAAGAGACTATGCCAACAGAGGGCTCAGTCAGCCCAGCTGCAGAGACCAGGAGGCCATCACAAACCAGCTGGTCTTGCCAATCCACCAGCGTCAATGCAGAAGAATGAATAAGCCAAAGATACATGAGCAGAGCCAAGCTGGGCCAGGAGAACCACCCGCACGCCCCTCCTAAACTGCCAACCTACAAAATCATGAGCCAAACTAATGGCTGTTGATGAAGCCACTGAATTGTAGGGTGGTTTGTCATGTGGCAGTGGAGAACTGATACAGAGAAGAAAGAAGTGGCAGGTAACATTGCTACATCGCTGTGCTTAAGGTTCAGACCCAGACAATCAGCCTCAGAGAAAGTCCTGCTGCCCTTACCTTGAACCACCTTCTCAATGCATTTTATCAAGAAATGGAGCAGAGACAACCTACAGACTAGGAGAAATTTGCAAATGATGCAATTTAAAAGCTCTAATTCATAAAGGTATATGCTCCCCAATGTTCATAGCAGCAATTTACAATAGCCAAAACATGGAAGCAACCTAAGTATCTATCAACAGATGAATAGATAAAAATGAGATCCATTTCTGTGTGTGTGTGTGTGTGTGTGTGTGTGTGATAGTCAGTCATGTCTGACTCTTTGCAACGCCATGGACTATAACCTACAAGGCTTCTCCTCCAGTTCAATTGTAAGGCTGTATGCACAACAGTAGATGTCAAAAGAACTCAGCCCCATTTCCAGGCATCTACAGATTTCTGCTGGAAGAGCAACTGACAAGGTGTTCCATGGAATTCTCTAGGTAAGAATACTGGAGTGGGTAGCCATTCCCTTCTCGAGGAGATCTTCCAGACTCAGGGATCAAACCCAAGTCTCCTGCATTACAAGCAGATTCTTTACTGTCTGAGCCACCCATATATATATATATATATATAATGGAATATTACTCAGCCAAACTAAATGAAGTAAGACAGAGAAAGACAAATATGATGTCACTTACATGTAAAATCTAAAAAATAGACACAAATGACCTTATTTACATAGCAGAAAGAAACTCACAGACATAGAAAATAATCATAGTTAACAAAGGGGAAGAGGAGGAAGGGTAAATTGAGACTGTGGGATTTAAAAAAAGGAAAATAAACAGGAAACTCTAAAGCCCTTCTCTAGAGAGATTTACCAGCTTTTTGAGAACAAATCTTAAAACACTTGAGTGAACTTCTGGCAGACGAAAGATGACCCCTTCTCAGTATATACTGACAAGGATAAATTCTTGGTGGGCATTTTTAGCAAGTCGAATAAGGCAGCAATTAGAATTTAAGCCCAGCATTCGCCATTATGGGTGCTGCCCAAAAGCCCCAAGCTTTTCTGCCATATTCACTGTTCTGGAAGAGCTGAGAGGAGAAATGCTTTTGTGGATTGTTGCCCGCAGTGAGAACACCTTGTCAGTTGCTCTGCAAGCAGAAATCTGCAGCCCCCTGGAAATGGGGCTGAGTTCTTTTGACATTTAGTGTTGTGTAGACAGCCTTACAATTGAACTGGAATCTCACCCTCACCTTGCTGACACAGACAGCATCAAGAATGCAGAAAACTTGCCAAAACTGACCTCATTAACTCTAGGACAAAGGGAATTATACAAAACAAATTAAACTCAAAGAGTCTTAGGGAATTCTGGGGCTCCTTGACACACATCTGACTGTGTCTAGCAAAGCGAGCTCAAGGACTGATGATGTGGTTTTTTACTTATCTTTGAGAGGCATGGTGTAGGGGGACTTGATGCCAACAAAAGTGTTGAAATTGATTAGATAGCAAAAAAGATGTTGTCATGTAAAGACAGCTCCGAAATTTTAATTTCTTATTTAGTCAAATAACAGCAAGCTTCTGACTGAAATTTACATTTTAACAGAATTTAAATTTACATTTTTATTCATTGGCAAAATTTGGATTTATTGCTTTTTTAAGGAAGTGGCTATTAATGCTTTGCAGGGAAAAGATAAGAAATAAATTTTTGTAAATCTCTGTTTATAGTCTCGATTCCCATACAATGAAATGAAATCACAGGCAAAATTTCATTTGTATGTATGTCCATGTAAACACATCAGAACCGATAGTTTTTATCAGATGATCAGATGGGGAAAAAATGATTAAACATAACTGTCATACATACAGATGGCCAAGAGACACATGAAAAGATGCCCAGCCTTGCTATTTACTAAAGAAATGCAAATCAAAACTACCATGAGGTATCACTTCATACCAGTCAAAATGGCCATCATCAAAAAGTCTACAAACAATAAATGCTGGGGAGGGTGTGGAGAAAAGGGAGCCCTCCTCCACTGCTGGTGGGAAGGTAAACTGGTGCAGACACTCTGGAGAACAGTGTGGAGGTTCCTTAAAAAAACTAAAAACAGAGTTAGCATATGATTCAGCAATCCCACTCCTGGGTGTATATCCAGAAAAGACAAAAACTGATTAGAAAAGATGCAACCACCCTAATGTTCATAGCCGCACTATTACAATATTCAAGATACGGAAGCCACATAAATGTTCATTAACAGATGAATGGATAAAGAAGATGTGGCAGATTTATAGATATTTCTCAGTCATAAAAAAGAATGAAATAATGTCATTTGCAGCAACATGGATGGACCTAGACATTATCATACTAGTAAGTCAGACAAAGACAAATATATAATATCACTTATTTGTGGAATCTAAGAAATGATATAAATGAACTTATTAATATTTACAAAACAGAAACAGATTCACAGGCATAGAAAACAATCTTATGGCTGCCAAAGGAGAAGGGGGGACAGATAAATTAGGAGTGTAGAATTAACGGCTACGCACTATTGACATATATAAAATAGGTAAACAACAATGATTTACTATATAGCACAGAGAACTATACTCAATATCTTATAATAACCTATAACAGAAAAGAATATATATGTGTGTGTTTGTGTATAACTGAATTGCTTTGCTATACATCTGAAACTAACATAACACTGTAAATCAACTATACTTCAATAAGAAATAAAATAATTTTAATAAAGAAAGGGGGGGAAATACAGTAGATAGAAAATATGTTAAGGGAGCAGGCTTTTTTTTTTTTTTTTTTGCCACTTACAAGTACCATGATTTAGGGAAAATCGAAATATGTCTGAGTTTTGTTCATAAGAATGTGGCTCACAATGCTTAATAGGTAGGGTAATTATAAGGATTTCATGAGGTCAGGTATTTGCCTGGCATATAGTGAGCGCTCAGTAAATTGCAGTGCCCTTTCTGCCCTCTCATTAAACCCTTTGCATTATATTCTAAGACATTTGCAATCTGGCCTAGAAATTTAGCAAATATCACAAGAATTTCATCCGCACTCACTCCACATATTTCGCCTTAATCCCAGCCACCCTGGGAACTAGCTTCCAGCAAGTTCTTTGACTTTCTTACCTATGGCATGGATACCTGCTGCATGGACTCATCAGGACAATTAAATGAGATTGTGTATTTAAACTACTAGGAATATGGGACTTCCCTAGCCATCCAATGGTTGCAACTCCTTTCCAACAGTGCAGGGGGCACAAGTTTGATCCCTGGTCGGGGAACTAAGATACTGCATGCCTCACAGCACAGCCTAAAAATAAAAAAAAAAATTAAAAAATAAATGTAAGTACTAGGAATGATGTTCTGTTTAATAAATACTCATGTGCTGTGTGCTAAGTGGCTTCAGTAGTGTCTGACTCTTAGCGACCCCATGTACTTTAACCCACCAGGTTCCTCTGTCCATGGGATTCTCCAGGCAACAATACTGGAGTGGGTTGCCATGCCCTCCTCCAAGGGATCTTCCCGACCCAGGTATCAAACCTGCATCTCTTATATCTCCTGCACTGGCAGGTGTGTTCTTTACCACTGAGCCACCTGGGAAGTCCCGATAAATACTCAGTTAATGTTAACTAGGCATAATACCTCTCCTACTCTCCATTGTTATTGCATACTGGCCTCCTGCCTCACCCTGATCTCTCTCTTCATGCTATCATAGATACCACTGTTTTTCTGAATCCTGCTCATGTTTCAGTGTCAATCCACTGTTCCCTGTCAGGAATGGTTGCCTCCACTGGGCTAGCATGGTGCCCTCTATGTGTCTCTCTTAGCTCCCATACTATATCAGCAGTGGTCACTGGCTCACCTGTCTGTCTCTCCAGTAGGCCTGAGCTCCTAAGATCAAGGATAACTTTATTCATCTTTATTCATCTTTGTATCACCAGGGCCCAGCACAGAGCCTGACTCATCACAACTGCTCATTGAATATTTATGGTTGTGAGAAAGAATAAATGCATGGCTTCTATCTCCTTCCAAACAAATCATAACCTTTGGTTGATTTTCTTATCAATTTTCATTATTTTAGTTTTAATGGGAAAAAAAAGGAATTTAACTGGGTTTAAGTAAAGAAAAACTGTATCTTTGATTAAGTCCAGGTGACTAGCTTCTAGCATAGCTGGATACACACATGGTATCTCTGCTTTCAGTTGTGATGGTTTCTTACTGATGTACATGATATATGTGTGTATATGTATGTTATTGTTGTCCTTGTTCAGTCACTAAGTCGTGTCCGACTCTTTGTGACCCCATGGACTGCAGCACGCCAGGCTTTCCTGTCCTTCACCATCTCCTGGAGTTTGCTCAATCTCATGTCCATTGAATCGGTGATGCTCTCTAACCATTGCTATGATGTATCTGTCTCTCTATATATGTACATAGGATGTGTTCATCTCCCACTTGGTGCCAAGATGCCCACTGGTGACCTCAGACTTGGTTCCTCCCAATCTACCAGTCCCAGTGCAGAATCTCTCATTCAAAGTAGTTCCACGAATGTCCCCAAGTTGCAATTCATTAGCCTGATATTCACCCTTAGAGAAAGGTAAGAGAAAGAATAAATACCCTAAGTGATGAGTAACTTCCCAGTAGAAGACGGGTGCAGTTACCAGATGAAGGGGGCATGAATAATAAACAGATACACACATCTTTTACAGGTCCCCCACTTGATTTTCCAGCTTTGCTTGCTTCTAAGCCCCCACCTGGAGATCTGGGCTTCCATCAGTACGCACTACCTGCTTTCCTCAACAGCAGTTTTGGGGTAGCCTCTCCTTATACTTTGAGGAGACCTTCCAGCCCTCCTATGAAGTACTCTGTTACTTGAGCCTTTGCCCAGGGCTGTCCTATGTCATGAACATGCAGCTTTCTTCTCATGGTCAATATTTGGGTTGACAGGTCTAGATCCAGGACACCCCTTCCCTACTCTGGGAAGGCAAGAGGCATCCAGCAGTGAGGATTTGAAATGTCACCTTTACCATTGATACAGCTGTTGGAGAGCAAGGTTTAAGAGAAAGGCAACAAGTGGCTTCCTGATGCCACACCCCAGCATTAGACAGTCTTGCCTCTTAGGTCACAAACAGTGTTCAACACCTGTATGCTCCCCATAGAGCCAGTCCCAGAGAAAAACAACCTACAATGTGGAGGAGCAGAGAGGGAGTACTTTCTGCAGTCAGGTAGAATGAAGAGAAAAACAGGAAGGGGCCAAGGCAAGCATGCACTTCTTCTCCAAACTGACCAGCCAGATTAAGTCTTTGCCCTCCAAGAGGAAGTCATGGAGATGAGAGAGGGTCCTGGGGTAGGATTACAATGGATGCCCTTCCCAGATGGAGCAGGAGCTAAGGGCTCCCCTCTCCCCAGCTGCCAACGTAGTTTGACTAGTTTGTGCATTTCTGGTGCTGTAATTCTAGGAAAAAGAAAATCCTCCCCTTTCCAGCCATGCTTTCTTTGCAAGCAGTGGGAAGTAACTAATGAGGATGTTGTCACTCTTGGAAACTTACATGTTCGGGACTTCCCAGGGAAGATCCCGCCTCACATTCCACACAGGGCAGGATGGGACGGGGAACAAGAGGACTAGAAAGGGGGCGAGTAGCTGACCCATAAAACCAACTTGATGGCAGTGCCTTTTGTCTTCCAGAAAGCAGAGTGCCCGAACTGCCAAAGGATTTTGCTGACTCTTGGCTTCTTTGCTTTTACATCCAGTGCTATTGTTCACCCTTGGGATTTATGGTAATTCTTACTCCCTAAAAGATATCTCTCTAAGAATGCCCGTAAATTTAGGAAGCACTGTTTCCATTTTTCTCACTAATTATTTTCCCTCTCAGTTATTTCCCATCAGCAATTTTTAAAGTCAGAGGATGTTTCTTAGCTACGATGGGGGTGTGCTACACAGGGCAATGGGATTCTGTAGACATCTAATTAAGGGTAAACCAGGCGATTGCATTGACAGAGAACCTACTATGCTCAGAAGACCCCTCTAGGAGCCACGAAGGGAAAGGAAAAGTGGGGCCTGATCTTGAAGAGATGGTCATTCCCAAGGAAGTGCCTGTGAATATGAAATAACTTCACAAATCAAGCACATTTTAATACAGCAATTTTTGTTAAGGATAGTTCATACTACACAGACAGGGTTCTTTACAGTCTGAATCACCAGAGAAGACCTGTCCTCTGTACAAGGAAAATCTCAACTTCCATTGACAAATTATTTTGTTTTCAAAATAATGGATCATTAAAATGGATGATCATTAAATCTTACAATCCCATGGATCATTAAAATCTTACAATCATGTTTTCCCTTTTTATTTTGGTTGCTAGGGAGCTCAAAGCCATTTAGCAAGGCATTTTACATATTAATCTAGTTTTGTTTGATTTTTCCAATCTTCATTGTCCTTTAGCCTTGATCTCTTCATCCAGGTTTTGTAGCCTGTGTTACAGACTCCCCGGCCTCCAGTCATCCACAATGTTAGGAAGAGGTCTCCTGCTTCTCCACTCAGCATGTCAGACATTCATCATCATATATAGCTTGTCATCATATATAGCCCACACAGGGAAGAGGATAAGAAGTGCCTGAAATGAGGGGGCTTAGTGACTATGGGTAGAAAAGAATAGACTAGAGAAGTATCCCAAAAAGGGAGGCAGAGAGTACAACAGATCAAGAACAGCCCAGAAGGACAGTTAGCGTTACAGAAAAGGCAGCATCAGAGAAAAGCAGTTCCCAGCCCCTGGGTCGAAGCGGGGTGGGGCTGGGTGGTGGAAGAAGAGAGACAGAGAAGAGTAGGGGCAGTAGCCTGTGCCATAGAAGGGGGACTCATAGGAAGAACATACATTCCACACATGCAGGAAACGTGCTGTCCTGTTTGTTACTTCTCACATGGCGGCACGTGGTTGGCACTCAACAAAAACATGTCCAGTGAACAAATGCCTCCACAGGCATGGTTCATCAGTAATCTGAATCTCTGTTGGACCCTCTCTAGTTTCCTGTCTTACGTGGTGAAATGGTGCTTGAAAAGACAGAGGAAGCTCAGTGGTCTTGACCGAGCACAGTTCTAACCCCAGTGAGCCCTCAGCACACACTGGGTTGGCCACTATACCAGCAGGACACATTGATACCATATTATTTATGATTTTGCAGAGCTTAGTAATTCAGCACCTGGGCTCTGGAGCCAGATGCTTTGAGTTCATACCCAGCTCCATCACTTGGCATCTGTGCGAATTTGGGCAAACTACATAAATACTCTTGACCTCACTTCTGTTCAATGACAGTAGCTACTGAATAAGACTACTGTGACAACTGGTTGAGCCAAGATATGTACCCGGCATACAAGTGGTGATGCTGCTGACTTTGCCCTCTGGAGCAGAATAGACACTGGGAGCTGGGACCAGTCTGGGAGGGGGTAATAGAGTGTGTGGAAACAGAGCAAGGTACAGAGAAAAGGAGGAAGTCTACAATGGCAGCCAGAATAGGGTACAAGTGGGGATGGGGTCAGAAAGGACAGGTGTATACCAGTGGAACATGCCCCTGGAGGATGTACCCCAATTTTCCCTAGCCTGGGATTCAAACACAAGACCCGGCTGTCTGGACAGATTGGAAAAAGCAAGTCGGAAGTCCAGACCTGGAGAGTCTAGCACCCAAGGGAGGATTTTTGATTCATGGCTCTTTCCTACCCTTTCTCCGGGAGTAGGGGGACAACTCAGCCCCCATCCCCAGTGTTTTGTAAAATGCCACCATCTACCTAGACATGCAGACCAAATACTTTAGAACCATCCTAGAGTCCTTCCTTGCCCTCAGGCTCCGAATTCCACTGCCAAAACATGGCTTGCCTCCTGCTACCGCTTTCCATCTCTCCACGGAGGTCACCTGGCCCAGACCACCACCATCACCTCATGCCTAGAACATGGGCAAGACTCTCCTCACCTATCTCCCCAGAGTTCCCTCTTTCTTTCTGCTACCCATTCTCCACATGACAAGCAAGAGTGATTTTTTTTTTTTAATGTAAGTCTAATCACATCTTCTTCTACTTAAAACTCCTCACTGGCTTTCTATCATCCTTAGAATTAAATGGAAGTGTCTCCCTCTAACCCACGAGGCACTCATCACCTGGGCTCTGCTAACCTTGCCTTCCACACCTTTCCTTCTCATGCCCTGTGATTCAGCCACTTTTTCTGTTTCCCAAACATGCCAGGTTTTTACCACCTGCTGACTTTTACATGGATTGTTCCCTCTCTGCCCTCCACTCTTTTTCCAGGATTGGTGCCTCCTTATCATTCAGACCTCAGCTTAAGTGTAAGACCTCCCCTAACTGTTAGCAACCAGGGTTCTTAGCCTCCTTAATCAATAGAAATTGACGAGGCCAGACGAGGAATTCAGACAAAGCTTTCTTGGGGCCCCTGCTGCAGCAGTGGGGAGCAAAAACAAAAAACAGGTTCCCTCATTTGCTTGCTTGCTTGTTTGCTCCCTGAGAGGGGGCAGGGAGTTTGTTCTTTATATGGGATGAGGGCAGGGGTGGATCCAGTGCTGGGCCTAGAAGGGTGGCTTAGGAGTTTGCCCACCCCTTTGGCAATGTTGTGTGCAAGGGGCATACACAGTACCCTGCTTTTGCTCCCGGCTCTTCAGACACGCCTGTTGTATTTTTGGTCTCTTTGTATTTTGCCAAATGTTCATAATTTGTCCCAACTGCGCTGCTGCTGCTTCTGCTGCTGCTGCTGCTAAGTCACTTCAGTCGTGTCTGACTCTGTGCAACCCCATAGACGGCAGCCCACCAGGCTCCCCCGTCCCTGGGATTCTCCAGGCAAGAACACTGGAGTGGGTTGCCATTTCCTTCTCCAATGCATGAAAGTGAAAAGTGAAAGTGAAGTCGCTCAGTTGTATCCGACTCTTAGCAAACCCATGGACTTCAGCCAACCAGGCTCCTCCACCCATGGGATTTTCCAGGCAAGAGTACTGGAGTGGGGTGCCATTGCCTTCTCCGCAACTGCGCTGGCACACAATTATTTTCAGCCCTGTATAGTGTCTTTGTATTTTGTTGCTTGAGGAGGTGTTTGTGCAGGTGTAAGCACTGCAGCAAAAGACCCCAGATCCAACCCTATCTCATAACCACCCCAGCCCACATCAAGCTCCAACCGCCTTCACTGCACTGAAAACCACCAGCACAAAGAGAAGGTGAGTTCTGTGGAAGCAGAAACTGGGCTTGTCTTGCTCATGACCACTCCTCCAGTGCCTAAAACAATGCCTGGCACATGGGTGGTACCCAGTAAGTATTTGTCAAGTGAGCAGCTTAATCAACCCATCAGGAGGCACCCTGGGGTCTGAGGTGGTTCTGAGCCTACAGGTGAGCAGAGGCAAGACACAGAGACCAGGAGCCAAGGAAGACGTGAGCAGGAAAGCTGAATGGGTCCCGCCAAGTCCCTACCCTGGAAAAGCTGCTTGTGTGCCATAACCAGCATGGCCATTCAGATGGAGAAAGTCAAAGTGACAGAAAGTGCATTCGATGAAATCATCCTGCCCACAAACCTCCAGTGTCCCCTGTTGTGAGCAAGACAGTGAGGGTTGTGGACACAGAAGTGAGTAGATGTGGTCCCTGCCTTAACTGAACTTCTAGGCGATGAGAACACAGGCAGAGCTGGGGTCCTGCATGGTAAGTACCATGACACAGGTAATCTTCAGATCTAATGAGGCACACAGGCAGGAGTTGTCACCTCAGCTCTACCTGGGAGCCCAGGAAGGCTTCCCAGAGGAGGGGGCACTGGAGCTGGGTCTTGATGACTGAGAAGGAGTTCCCGGGAAATGTGTTGGCCCAAGCCGAGTAGAACCCGGAGACCCTGTGAAGTCCACAAGATCTATCCCTCTGCTTATTGCCACTCTGCCTCCCCAGCAAAACCTCCTCCAGCCACCAGGCCTGCCAATTGTCCCCTGTCTCCTTGACATCCCCTTTCAAATTGTGCCTTTCATCTGAATCACCTTTGAAGCCTACTGGGCTAGCTCTCTTCCACTGTTCAAAGTAACTCCTGAAAAACACTGCCTTTTAGCAGTGAATGGGCTCTCTGATCCAACGCTGGTGGGAGGTTAAATTGGTGCACCCTTTGGGAGAGTAATTTAGAAAATGGTTTCAGAAGTCTTTTTTTAAATGACCATGGCTTTATTATTCTAAATCATCCTGCTTTGGGAAATCTAGCCCAAGAAGGAGATCCTAAATTTGGAAAGGGAAAAAAAAAAACTTTACAAGTAGATATTCACTATATATACTAGTAACATTAAGAACACCCAAAATGTTCAACTGTAAGAGAACAAATGTTTTAAATTTTTCCATGTAGTGGAATATTATGTAATCAGTCCAAAAGGTGTTTTGTTAGAATATGTAAGAGCTCAGGGAATAACATAACATAATAGTATATTTTAATGCTGAAATAACATTAAGTGAGATAAGCGTTCAAGAATTATGGGCAATAGCCCTACTCTAAACCAACTTCTTGTTACCCCATTTCTTTCCAATAAATCTTTTCAGACAAGTATCTGAGGTTCTGAATTTAAGCAGTAATAGAGCTTTGTCCTCAAGACATTTGATACCAGAAGGTTTTGGATCTTAATCCTGACTCTACCATTTATTATTATTGCTAGATGTGTGAGTGTGTAAAAATTATTCAGCCCCCTTAAGGTTTTGGTTTCTCCTTATAATATAATACTAATAATAGTATCTACCTATTGTTGCCAAGATTAAATGAGGGACTTCCCTGGTGGTCCAGTGGTTGAGACTTCACCTTCCAATGCAGGGGGTATGGGTTCTATCCCTGATCAGGGAGGTGAGATTTCACATGCCTCACAGCAGCCCTCCCCCCCAAAAATATAAACAACAGAAGCAATATTGCAACAAATTCAATGAAGACTTTAAAAATGGTCCATGTCCAAAAAAAATCTTTAAAAAAAATTTTTTTTTAAGATTTAAATGAGCTATTGTTTGGCAACGAGTGCATATTATTACTTCTTAAGTTCCAGGTATGTTTGGTAGCCTACTGTTTATGCTAAAATTTTTAACTGGAATTGAACCGATAAAATGTAAAATCTTGGGGGGAAATGTTACAAGCAATATGATCATAACTATGCAAAATTAAAAAACATCTGCCTTGGCCATCTCATGACAGAGGCTGAACACAGTTAGGAGGAGTGCCATGTGCCGCCTTCCTGCTTCTTGGAGGTTATTTATTGGTGATACAGAGGTAGCACTGGGGCCATTGGAAAGGAGTGGGTCAGTGTTATGTTGAAACCCAAACTGAAAGTCAGTCTCACATCAAGATTTTAAATGCCCAATGTCGACCGGCGTAGCTTGTCTGCCCCTCCCCCACCCTCCCCATACACAGAGAATATAGGTTTGGGTTACCCAAAGCATGGAAAGAGGCAAAGGCTGCGAGTCAGAGAGAAATAGAATTGTTGGAACTCACAGGTGGCACATCATTCACAGAAACTTGCTAATGAAGATTCGACTTATCTTTTTAAAGCTGTGCATATTTGATGTGTACAAATGATGCATTTGAAAATAAGCATATGAATCTGGAAAACAATACGCAAGTGAAATAAACCAGACCTAGAAGGAAAAGACTACATGATACCACATATATGAGGTTTCTAGTGGTCTCAAAGGAGCAGAGTGTGGAATGCAAGTTGCCAGGGGCTGCGGGGAGGAGGAAATGGGGAGAAATCAGTCAAAAGGCACAAAGTTTCAGGTATATGAGATGAATAAGTCCTCAAGATCTACTGTGCAGCACAGTGGCCATGCTAACAATACCATACTGAATACTCCCACATTTGCTAAGAGGGTAGATCTTCTGTTAAGTGCTCCTCTAACAACAAAATCGACTCTTAAGAACTTGGAGCAAGTACCTAAGCAAAGACGAAGAATGATCATTGAGCCAGACACTTCAATATTAAGTAACTTGTGACTCCCAGGAGATCCAGCATCTGCCTGAAGACAAAGGATGCCAACCACATCTGAACTGGACCAGGCTCCCAACCGTTCCATCCTGGGCAAGAGCTTACACCATTTCCTCAGTGTGGGAAACCAGAGTCCATATTGGAAAGCACTCTGTGTCTGTCGATGTTGTGTATGCTATGAGTAAATTTTATGTATGTTTTATCCTAGAATTCGCATAAGTCATTTTGTTCTTTTTACCTTTGAAAACAGAAAGCAAACCCTTTCAACTTCTAGATATTCAATGGGGAGGAGGATAAATTAGGAGTTCAGGATTAACAGATGTATGCAGATTTGGGGAATAAGTTATCACCAAAATGTGGGTACTTAGAAAAAAAAACCGTGTCCAGTTCTTCCCATTTTAGAGGTGGGAGAAAACAGTGCCCAGGAAAGTAAAATAACTTGAACAAAGTCGCACAGAGAGTTAGAGGCAGATTTTCTATTAGAACCCAGGGTATTCATCAGCTACTGCTGTGAAACAACATCTATCATGAGCTTAAAACTTCTATCACATATTCACATGCATTCATCTGTAAGTTGGCTAGGGTGTGCTAACCCAAGATGGCAGCAATGGCAGCCACAGAGAGCTCCATGGCACAAGCATGGCACACTTAAGCCTTACTCTTATATCCCTATCTGCTAACTTTTCCGTTTCCAAACAAGTCACATGGTCAAACCCAACATCAATGGGGAGTATCCCTCATTGAGGAGGCTGATTCAGCCCAATGTGTTCTCTTGGGGATGACAGAACATAGAGAAGGAACATAAACACCTTCAGGAACAGGCAGGTCATAGACAAGGGTGAAGTGGGCCAGATGAAAGACAATAAGGGGAAGTAGAACATAGTGAGCTGGAGAGAAGGTGACCTCAACTTTAGCTGACTATTGTCAGATTATCTGTATCTTTCATGGGCTGCTGAAACGCAGACCTTTATAAAGAAAGCTTCCTGATTCTTAAATCACTGAGCATACCAACAGACTGAGCCCTTGAGACACATTTTTACAGGCCCTGCTCTTTGCTATGCTACCGGTGCCTGAGGATCCCATTGGTCCTTCTGTGGCTAAGGCTCTCAGGGTGAATCCCTGGGAAAAGTCAGATTACGACAACAGGTGAAATAGTATCCTGGGCACACCTTGACTTGAGTAGGGAGCAGGTGGATCACATGGCAGCTAGGTGGCCTCAGAAAGAGGGGGAATGAAGAAGTGCTACGAATTTAATTCTTAGCAGCAAGCACCTTTTTTTCCATTAGTCCTCCAGTTAGAAAAATCTGCAAAAGGAGTATCATTTTCATTCCATCTATCTTCCCAGGTTATTCAATACTTCTAGTCTCAGCTATGTTGACAAGGACTTCTCCCTTGGCATCTGGGCAGTTTAGAATCTGAGACCCTGCAGTGAAGAACTGCATCATATTCTCCTGCTGAAGAGTAGCAGAATGATAACAATATTAATGATAAAAGCAGCCCTATATTCAGCCCTTCCTGTATGCTGGTACCTATTAATACATGCATTATGATGTTGAATTTTCTTAATGATCCTGTAAGGTAAGTATTGTTATCCCATTTTTCAGAAGCTGAGACACCAAGAGGTGGAATAACATGCCTATCATTACACAGTAAGTCTAGGCACCCATTTTTCCCAATACATAAATCTGATGGAGCAAATGTCAGAAAAATTCAGGTAGCATCCAAAATCACTTGCGTGAATCACAAAGACATTTATTAAATCCATACTCTGTAGTCAACACATGTTATTAAATTCTCCCACAGCAGCCGTAAGGGGTGTATCTTACTTTCATTTTCACCATAAGAAATTAATGTTAGGAGATTTAAAATCATTTCACTCCCTGTAAGGCTAGAATGTGGAAAAAGAGGAATAGAATCCACAGCTGTCTGGTGCCACCAAAGACCAGGGCCTTCAATTCAGGAATGAGGCTCATGAGTTCTTATTTATCTCTCTTCCCAGTCCCCCACTCCTCACTGAAGTTCCAGACCCATTGCAGCCTCCCCAAGAACCTAGCTGAGAGATCCCAGAAGGTAGGTCTTGTCTTCCCACTGCTGATTTTTAAAGCACAGTGCCTGTTCCTCCAAGAGCTCAGAGAAGGTTGTGACCAGGACAAATTCTTCTTCCTTTTGGCACCTTTAACTTCCCTCCAGCAACCCTGATTCAGCTTGCTTCCTGATGCCCAGACAAGGTGAGCTGTGACCTCAGACAACTCACTCAGCCTCTCTGGGCCCCAGTTGCCCTCTCTGTAAAATAAAGGGTTTGATCTGAAAGATCTCCAGGTCTTCTTCCAGCTTTAAATAACAATCAAGCTGAAGAACTAGAAACAAAATGTCTTTCAGCCCATCTGGCTCCTTGGTGGGGGAACCAACACAGGGCTTTATAGTCAGGGCTGGGAATATAGCTCTAAATTGAAATCATAGCTTTGGGGAGGGTTTTGTTTATTGTGACCATAACTTACAGTGGCATGGTGGTATACCACTTGCAGCACCATTTTATGTAGAATCTCATTTCCTCTGTGCAACAGCACCATGAAGGTGGTCAGACACACTCTGTAGAAGAGAAAGCATGTTCCAGGAGCGTATGTATTTGTTCAGCTGTCACTCACAGAAGCCCTGACTTCTGTGGGCTTTAAGAAGTGTGGTTTAAGGAAGGAAGGGGCTAGAAGGGAGCCATTATAGGTGGGATGATGGCAGCATGGCTGGCATCTCCGCAATTCTCTTGCACTTTCTCTCATGGTTATAAAATAGCCAAAACATCCAATCTGCTGTCAAATCAGGTGAAGGAGAGGTACCAACCACCTCTCCCAGGAACATAAGACTTTCTCAGAAATCCCCCAGTGTCCTTTTCTCTCATATATTCACATTTCATTGGCTTGCATTGTGTCACCTGACCAGATCTAGCTGCAAGGGAATCTTCAAAAGCCCTTTCTCCTGCCTGTGTTAGTTCTAGCTCTGTCATAACAAAGCGCTACAGGCTGGGAATGCTAAGCAACAGAAATTCACTGTCTCGCAGTCTGGAGGCTAGAAGTTCAAGACGAAAGTGTCAGCGGGTTTGCTTCCTGCCAGGGGCTGTGCTTTCCTGCTTGGCTGTAGAAGACTGCTTTCTCCTTGTGTCATTTTTCTTTTATTGAGTATAGTTGACTTACAATGTCATGTTAATTTCTGCTGTATAGCAAAGTGATTCAGTTATACACATATTTTCTTTATCATATTCTCTTCCATTATGTTTTATCACAGGATAAATTTACTGAGGGGGCTTGCCTGGTGTCTCAGTGGTAAAGAATCTGCCTGGTAATGCAGGAGACATGGCTTTGATCCCTGGGTCAGGAAGATCCCTGAGTCAGGAAGATCCCCAGAGGAGGAATGGCAACCCGCTCCAGTATTCTTGCTGGGAAAATCCCATGAGCTATATAGTCCATAGAGTCACAAAAAGTCAGGCACAACTGAGCATGGTACAGCAACAAACTCTCTGAGACTCAGCTTACAGAGACTACCTTGCCTCTCATATAGCCTCTTGTCACAGGAACCTGCATTGAATAATGATTGAAAAAACAAACTCTAGATACAGATTCCCTGGGTTCAAGTCTTCTTTTGCTGTGTGACCTTCAGCAAGCTACTTAACCTCCCTGGCTTCAGTGAAAGAGGCAATTTATTTATGACACCAAGTATGAGCTCTCACCAAGTATGAGTCTCTTCTATGTGTCAGTCATTGTTCTCAGGGCTGACAGTGACTGTAATAGAAATAAAAGTGTTAATGAATAGTGTTATGGGGGGGCGGGGATCTGATGAAACAGTGCAAGTAAATAAAATACTTAATTCTACAGTGCCTAGCACTAGCAAGCCATCAGGCAATGTTATTACCATCAGAGTAACTGTTATTAGCCACTCTCCCTCTCTCCTTTCCTGGCTTTCTGAGATTGTCCTTTATGTCCTGGTCACTGCACATAGCAGGATGATGGGTGTAGGTCAGCCGTGGACACTGCTGCTGGCAGGCACAGAAGCACATGACCTATGGTGGAAGCTGCCCTAATGCTCCAATATGAAATGTGTGTTTGCTGGCCCAGAAGTCTGGAGAAGGAGGCCACTTTCCCCTTGACACCCAGCAGAGCAGAAATGATGGAGAGACCAGAACCAGTAGCCTCTAGCAACAGAAAGGGGATGGAGCTATCACTGCAACTTTGATGGCCACAAAAAAAAAGTGAACTGTGGCAAGAGGTAACTTGGGACCCTCTGGGAAGATAGTAATGGGAAATGAAGGATATACTCAGGAACACGGAGTCCAGAATAAGATGTTTCAATAGGGAGAGTTAAGGTCTGTATCAAAGCGGGAAATGTGGGATTGCACAGCAATGACCTTGAAGAGGAGAGGAAGGAAACTAACATTTAGCATCATCCTAACATTTATCACCACTGGTTGGGGGGCTTCCCAGGTGGCTCAGTGGTAAAGAATTTGCCTGCCAATGCAAGAGACATGGGTTCAATCCCTGGGTCAGGAAGATACCCTGGAGAAAGAAATGGCAACCTACCCCAGTATTCTTGCCTGGGAAATCTCATGGACAGAGAAGCCTGGCAGGCTACAATCCATGGAGTAGGACACGACTGAGTGACTCAGCACACACACACACACACACACACACTACATGTTGAACACTTCATATGCTGTATCTCCTTAGATCCTTATGACAATAAAGACAGGCAAGACAGTATCATAGTTAAAGGAGAATGTTAGGAGAATGGTCAGACAAAACCCAGATATAAATCCCTGCTCATCTGGTGGTTTCCAAGTCCTGTGCTGTCTCTGGCAAATTACTTAACTTCTCTGAGTCTGTTCCTTTATTTGTTAAGATGAGAGTGGTTATTCCCAACATACTCAATGAGTGAAAAATAACAAAGGCACATGCTTAAAAAAGAGCAATTGCTGCTGCTGGTTTTGTTCATATCTCTCTACTGCTACCATCTCAACTCCTAAGTAGATTTTGGTGCCAAAGGAAATTTGGATAATTCTGACTCCTTCTGCTAAAAGGCTTCTTGGCCATTTGCATGTGATGATCCATCCTCCATGTCTGAACGTATAGAATGGGTGAGTGGATTCCAGGAGAGCTTAATCTGTTTTGTTCCCAGGAGATCATTTATATAAGTTATAGCAAATGATTTAGAAGAAAAAACAGAATAAAGGAAACCCCATCTTTCAGGATCCCAAAAGACAAAAGACATCATCAGCTCACCTTTCCCTGCCCCCTTATCTCCCCACTCCCACCCTCCCAAAATGGGGAGATGTCTCCAGATCTCCTCAGGTGGAGGAGACTTCACCATCAAGGGGCTGGTAGTAATTGATTTTTACTTAATAGCATTTTGAGTAAAAAACAAATACTACTTGAATTTTTTTTAACTTTCTAATCAACGTCTGTCTCTTGAGGTTCTGAACCATTTATGCAATACCTTCTGAAAACATATATTTTATGACAGGCAAGAAGAATGTTCGCCCTAAAACAAAATTCTATTTTCCATAGAAGGAGTCTGCCTGTCTGCCTGCTAAGTCACTTCAGTCATGTCCAACTCTTTGCAACCCTATAGACTGTAGCCCACCAGCCTCCTCTGTCCATGGGGAGTCTCCAGCTAAGAATACTGAAGTGGGTGGCCATGCCCTCCTCCAGGGAATCTGGAGTCCTCTGTCACTCCCAGGGAATCTGGAGAAGGAAATGAGGACACTACAGTCAATGAGTGGCCATCCATGATTCACCCTGAATAACATTGGTAATGACTCATAGCTATCACTGATGGACACTCCTTCTCAACTAAGGGGTACAGGCCCAGATGCATGAGAAACCAAGAAAGGGGGTGAGTCAGAGGAGAGTATGCCAAGAAGGGTATAAGCTGGCCAGTGCTAAGGACAATGGGTTTCTCTCCTGCCAGGGTCCAGCCCCGGTGGATCCAGGGAATTCGAAGCGGGGATGGTGTTGGCAAGGATCGGGAAACAATTGCTTAATTAAACGTTAATTAAGGATATAAATAGCGGTTAAATAAGGATAGCTCAGTGAGGAAATTCAGCCGAGAAAAGAGGCTGAATAACTTGGTTTACGTGGAAAGCTAATAAAATTCCAAAATAAGGAATTAACGTCACCTACGTAGGCCGCAGGCGTCCTCCTGTTCTCCCGAAGGAGAGGAGACACTAAGGCCTCCCTGGTCAGATCTTAGAAGCCCAGGCAAAATTAGTAGGCTTGACGAGCCTCCCCGCCCCAGATGGGAATTCAGCCAGAAGGTGAGAGAAAGAACGACATGGGGAAACGAAGTTTCGGTGAACAAAGCCCGCACTTTATTTTCCAAAGTAGTTTTTATACCTTAAGTTGTGCATAGGGGATAATGGGGGAAGGGGTAGAGTCAGCAGTAAGCCAGGCTTTCTTCCTGCAAACTTATCATATGCAAAAGTTTAGGTGATTTACATCATCTTCTGGCCCAGAGGCCTGTTAACATTTTAAGACCCTTTCTTCAGAAAACTTATTTTTCTCTAAAGGTGGTTAGTCAGGCACCACCCTCCAAAAGCATTAGATAAAGTTTCATACCTATAGGGCAAAGGTGTGGTGGGCTATAACAAGAAAAGGAATTAACTCAAGGGTCCAAGGTTACAAACATTAAAGCTACTACTTACATTCCTATACACCAATTATATTAATCAATACACTGCCAGGGACACAGTAGGTAAGGGATATGGAAACTTAGCAGCAAACATTGGCCCAACAAGTGAAAAACCCTTCACCAATACAATTTCTAATTAATCTTTTAACTGCTCAAAGGAATCTGCATTTAGACAGTTTAGAACATCTCATGCCTCTCACGGTTGGGAGGCTCTGAACAATCACATGTGGCCAGAAGAACCTATTCAGGCAGGCTAGAGGACTTCCAAAGGAGTTTGTGAGTTGAAACACTCTTGTCACGCCCAGGAACTTTATTAACTGGAGCTGTAAGTTAACTCTTTTTCAGAGAGAGGTGGTGGGGCACAGCCCCCCATAAAGTCAGAGATGTAGGTGAGAGCACAAAGCAGAAAGTAGGCAGACTCTGGTTTTGGGGGTAGATGCTCGAGAATTTCCAGGGGCACTCCTGAGGCTCGATCCCACCTTTGCGTATGCCGAGCCTCCTTCCTCATGACCTTTGCCATGGGTGGAGTTTCTCACACTGGCTCCCAGAGCTCTCCCTTGCAGGTCCATCTTCCAATCAGTCGTATCAAGAGCATCTCAGGATGGTCCACTCGGGGGGCAGTGGAAAGAGAAGGGAGTATCCCCTGGCTCCTACCTACATCCTATATCCCATTAAGAATTGACTCGCAAGAGGATATCAGTTACCCTAGTTCTATAGGCACCTGACCCATCGGCCTCAACAGAAAAGCTCTGGGTAGGAGGCAAGAGGCTGGCAGCATTAGACTTCAGTGAGTTTTGGTCAAGTTATGCCTGCATGAACCTGGTCAAAATCCACATAGCAGGACTGGATTGGGAGGGGAGTGCTTTGGGGTAAATGATTATACATTATCTGGGGAGAAAAGAAAAGGGAGATGGGTTAGGGTCTTCCTAGCCCACCCCTAGCTATCCTATTTTTAATTCACATCTAGCATTTTTGGACCAGGTCTGAGAACCCCTTCTCTAGAGTACAGCACTTCTGAAGTGCAGTGTCCTCCCAAAAATGGGAACCAACTCTTTCTAGTTCAATAAAATGACCTTCAGGGTCAAACCCAAAAGGAAGAGATCACCTAATTATAATACCTTCTCTCTGCATAATTTTATAATTTAGATTTAGGTTATATTTGTCAGATTCAGAATCTTGACCACTGAATTAATGAGGCCTTAATTGATGCTATAGCATCCCCTCCCCCATTCTAGTGGTCTATTCTAGCTTTACCTGGATACACATGGCCTGCATTATACATCATGTGTGAGTTCTCAGTCACTCAGTCATGTCCAACTCTGCGACCCCACAGACTACAGCCAGCCAGGCTCCTCTGTCCCTGGGATTTTCCCAGCAAGAATACTGGAGGGGGTTGCCACTTCCTCCTTCAGGGGATCTTCCAAGCCCCAGGGATCGAACCAGCATATCCTGAATCTCCTGCATTGGCAGGCGGATTCTTTACCACTGAGCCACAAGGGAATCTCACATTATATGCCAATGCCTTTCAAAATCTAGGGCTCACCACACCTCATCCTTTACAGTATCTTCACATCATTTCTAGTATTTGTTGGTCTGCTCCAACCTGATCCTGGATCTGCCTGTCCTGTCTTGGGCTGCGAACTGAGTCAGTCCCAACCACATTGTACAACTCACCACTGCTGCTGCTGCTGCTGCTGCTAAGTCATGTCGGTCGTGTCCGACTCTGTGCAACCCCAGAGACGGCAGCCCACCAGGCTCCCCCATCCCTGGGATTCTCCAGGCAAGAACACTGGAGTGGGTTGCCATTTCCTTCTCCAATGCATGAAAGTGAAAAGTGAAAGTGAAGTCGCTCAGTCGTGTCTGACTCTTAGTGACCCCATGGACTGCAGCCTACCAGGCTCCTCCGTCCATGGGATTTTCCAGGCAAGAGTACTGGAGTGGGGTGCCATTGCCTTCTCCACCAAACCCCTCTGCTCTTTGCCACCCATCTGTTCGGCTACTTCAATAAACCCCACTGCCAAACCTGGGTCTAAGATAGATGCAGCCCCCAGACCCTACACCTGGATGTCCCAGCTGTTCCCTTCTGGAGCCCACCTCTGTGACCGGGTACATTTCCCCAGCTCTACCCTTGCCTGGTCCCCACACCTTCCTCCCCACTGGTGGGGCCTGTGCTGCCAGGACCCCAGCAAGCTGATTTCCAAGCCCAACCAAGCAGAAATAAGCACTTCCTTCCCAGAATGCTCTATTCATCACGCCCCACACCAAGAACAGAAACCCTGAATAGTCAGAGTTCATGCAGACAGGGATGCCACCAGCCCCAGCAGCTCTGGATTTCATTTAGCTTCATCCATTCATCCGTTTCTCATATTTAACAAATATTTATTGACCAACCTCTACATGCCAGACACTGGAAAATTGCACTAAAAGGGAGAGAGAAAGTCATTACGCTTAGAATCTAGTCGGGGGAAGAGACTGTAGACAGTTTTACAAGGCACTACCCAGCAATTACATCTGTGATATCAGTAGATGCTAGAGAGAAAATGTACAACCCTGGTCCACAGAATACAGACGGACCAGTGACTCGCCTTCTGTTTTTACAACCAAAATAAAAAGGAGATTTTAAACTAATCTGCTTTCTGATTCACAAATTCTTTGGCATTATCTCCAGTTGTTCTTAACTTTAGTACAAGCCACAAGTTTATGATTCAAATGAAAATGAAAAGCAAACTCCAAACCTTCTGAGTTACCACCATCAGCTTTATTAATAGCTTTCAGCTACTTGGAAAGAAATTTGAAAAAACAGAAGTGAACTCTCTGGATAGATAAAGGCCAGGCATTGTTTGATGAATGTAGTTCACATTACGGAGAGAAGCAGTGAGCTGGGAGGCAGATGGAAGGTGCCTTTGGGATTTCACAGGCTGGAGACCCCATGCATTTTTCTAATTCAAATAGGATAAGCCTCAGAGGCCCTTAATGCAAGATGGTTTTTAAGTGTTTCCAAGCTTCCTGAGAAAGATAAAACTGCCTCCTTCATCAGAATTATTCGACTGTGGCATTACTGCTTAGCACGGGGTGGAGGGTGATTGCATTTCCTCCATAGCCCACCTCACCCAGCCGTGCTGACCCTCTTTTCTCCCAAAATGATTTGCATACGGCTAGAGCCACTCTGCATTCACTCACCATTCCTCTCCTGGCCTCTCCCCACCCTATCTTCCCACAATGTTTTCCCCAAGCCTCAAATCCCACGCCACACTACAGCCACCTGCTGCCCCTCCACTCCGGCTCCAGAATCACATCCTGCAGTGAGACCTTCCTTGGGCAGTTTACAAAAGCTCTCTGTACCTCAGTTTCCTCATCAGTAAAATGAGGATAACAATAATGTTGACTTGAGAGGGCTTTGTAAGAATTTATTGAGTATGTGGACAACCTTCAGGCAGTGCTGGCAGGTCTGAATCACTAATAATATAAGGGTTAGCTATTATTTGTCATAACAGCAGTAGCAGAATATGCTTTGCAAGATTAATGTGAAGACTAAATATGGGAAATCATTGGGACAATGCACCTTGTATTCCAAGGGCTAATGGGAGTCTCAGAACTAGAAGTCAGTGAGCGGGTGTCTTAGGAGCAGAGGGAGGGGACAGAAAGAATAGAGGCTCCCTGGAGGGTCCCTCAAGGACACAGAATGTGTCTGTTTTTATCACCATTGTATCCGCAAAGGGCAGTGCAGGGTCTGGCATTGATACCCAAGGAAGGAAGGGAGGGAGGGAACAGGGCTGGGGTGGAAGGAAGATAAAGAGAAAAGTCACACATACAGTTGAGTGAGCTCCAATTGGAGCTGAGTACCTGAGGTTGGTGGAGGTGAAGATCACTAAATTGGAGAAAGTCAATGATAAACAAGAGGAAGGTACAAGAAGTGCCATACTCATAGGCATCAGGTCCTTCCTGATAATGGTAGGAAGGGATGCAGCTAGGAAGCCCCCAAGGCAGCATCTTCAGGAGGCTGGAAGAGGGACCAGGAGGTTGAGAAATGTCCATCACGAGGAATGATGGAGGGTGGCAGTGTGGGAGAGACCTTGAATCTCAGCAGAAGGGCTTCTGCACCAAGATGGGGCGGGGGCAATGATCTGAAGCCAGGGGAACATTCTACAGCTCATAGTGACATGCACGGCCCCTCAAGGGGGTGACAGGTGAAGAGGCATCTGTAGGGAATAAGCAGCCCCTCACTATGCTTGAGAGGACAGGAGGCAGAGATACAGTCAAGGATACAGGAACGTATGTGCACCGGCATAACAGTTAGATCTGGATGGTCACAGGTTATATACAGGAGCACCTAAGCTTGCTTCAGTTTTATACTGCCCATACTTTATTTTAACAAGCCTCTATTCCTACTTGACAGTGAGAAAATTAAATTTAGTCCAATTCAGCCCACACAGCCCCGTCTAGTCATTTTTACAGTCACTTCTGTTTTAAGACTTAGCCTTATTTCATGTATGTATTCAACTTAACATAGGTATTATTATTATTATTAATTTTATTATCATGAGTAAATGAAAAGTAAGCTGTAAGAGGGCAGGGTCATGGACTGATTTGTTTACCATTGTATACAGAGCACCTGAAATACTCCCTGGCTCCTTGCTCATCAAATATGGATAACTATCCAGCTCAACTCCTCTTGCCAGATACACACTCTGCTCCCGTGAGGGGTCTCCATGCTGCCTCCACCTCCACAGCAAGGTTAATAGACTTGGGCACATCCAGCTACTGCATCTATTTCAAGAACTGTTTCATGTTCCCCCAGCCCCCAGCATGGTGTTCAATGCAGCCTCCTGCCATGGGTAACCCTATCAAGAGAGCATTTTTCCTTTCCCAAATACTGGTTCTCACTCCACCAGGAAGTGTCCTGGGGTCTGAGCTAGCCCCGGCCCTTCCTACTCCCTTGCCTCACTTCAGGCCCTGACAAGATGTATCAGTTAGCTCTTGCCACAACAAAGCCACATAATCAGATCACATCAGATCAGTTGCTCAGTCGTGTCCAACTCTTTGCAACCCCATGAATTGCAACATGCAAGGCCTCCCTGTCCATCACCAACTCCCGGAGTTCACTCAGACTCACGTCCATCGAGTCAGTGATGCCATCCAGCCATCTCATCCTCTGTCGTCCCCTTCTCTTCTTGCCCCCAATCCCTCCCAGCATCAGAGTCTTTTCCAATGAGTTAACTCTTCACATGAGGTGGCCAAAGTACTGGAGTTTCAGCTTTAGCATTTTTCCTTCCAAAGAAATCCCAGGGCTGAATAAATACCCCAAATCTGTGTCTTACTGCAATAAGCAGTTATTATCATACTCACAGGTCTGTGGATCAGCTGGAAAGCTCTGTTTCAGGCTTCAGGTCTCTGGGATGAACAACAATGTCACTGGATAAAGAGCGTGGAGACCGGAGGATGAAATACCAGAATGGCAGTGCACTCTGCCACCGCAACCCTGCCCTCCATGTGCTGGGAACCCCGCATGCTGTCCTCTCAGCCATTCCCCCATCTGCCACTTCATGCCAGCTCACAAGCAGTCTCTTTGTAAGCCACCAGCTTTCACTTAGTTTCCAGACAGGAAGAAGATGCCAGAGCTGGCTTTGGAATCTCCACTCTTCATGGAGAAGATGGCTCCCCCAACACTTTCCCTTTTAAAGTGGGAAGGAGGGAATAGGATGACCTCTCTCAAAAGTGGCGCTTGCCATCTTCAACTTGTTCTCTGAGAGAGGAAGGGACACAAATCAGCTATTCTTAGAAGGTCTCCTTTGGGATGAATCTTGGGTAAGGTGGCACCTTTACTCTTAGTGATCTTGGTGGAAACAGAGAAAAAATGACAGCTCAGAGTTCAAACTATTGCCACAAGGAAATACTAGATATTCTGCTTCTTTGTACCAGGAACAGAGGCTTCAGAAGATGGCAAAAGGAAACACAGAAGGAAGAATAGAGATGGAGAAGAACAGAAGGAGAAATACAATGCCCTTTCAAAGGGATTAAAGGGAGTTCAAATAAGAAAATATGGGTGTTTGATAAATATTTGTTTGATTCTATTAAACTTTTAATTTCTTCCACCTCCACTAAAAAAAACTCTGGCCAGAAACACCACTGAGTGACTTTATAGAAAAGTATTAATAGCATCAGGGAATGCGGTCTGAGAATGGTAATGTGCCAGTGTATGGGGGGAATTTAGCAAAAAAAAAAAAAGAAAGAAAGAAAGCATTATTTATCTTAAATTTCTTTAAGTGCTAACCTGGCCCAAGCACAATCTTTTAAGTGGCACACATACACATACAAACTCTGTTATTATCCAAAGCAAATAAATGTACTAAGCAGATTTCTCACTGAAAGGAAATAATGGCATGAAACAAAGAAAAAGTAATAATGCCTAGAAATTGTGGTTAATAAAAGCACAAAGCTGGCCAACTTTTGCTCTTTAATTTGTTTATTAAAATTATTACAAGGCATATGCATTAGGTGGGCTGTAGGCGTAAACAGTATTTTATGCACCATAGAAAATAAAAGCTTTAATCCACAGGCAATATTTCCTACCACTAGAACCAAGTCCACCCCATCAGGCAAGAAGGCCAAGGAAAAGATGACTTAAAGCAGCTGAAATGTTGCCTGCCTCCTGCTTGAGGTGAGTGGGAGCATCAGAAAGTATGGTACATTTTAGGACGTAGAAAGAGCTTGTGCAAGGCACTACGGTAGGGGTGACACTGAGTGTGTGTGTGTGTGTGTGTGTGCTTAGTTGCTCAGTAGTGTCTGACTCTCTGCAAACCTTTGGACTGTAGCCTGCCAGGCCCCTCTGTCCATGGGATTTTTCAAGCACTGGAGTGGGTTGCCATGTCCTTTTCTAGGGGATCTTCCGAATCCAGGGATCAAACCCGCATCTCCTGTGTCTCCTGCATTACAGAGGGATTCTTAGGGAATCAAAAGGACAGTATGGCTGGAGTTCTGAGTAGGAGAGGGAAAGGGCCAGGAGATATCAATGGTTGGATCATTCTGGACTTTGGAGATCACATTCATTATGACTTGATTGATGACACCAGCTTTCAGCTCATTTTCTGAGCAGACATGATTGGTCAACATACACAGAATCTAATACAGAATCAGATCTTTGCCAACTCACATTTCTAGATCCTCCCTCTTGTAGTTTTCTTTACTTATATCTTAAGTGATTCTAAAGCAATTCTCTGACAAAACAAAAGAAAACAAAACTCACTCCAACTCATTGGCCACAAAGTAGAATCTTTCAAAAGCACAAGTCTCTTTTAACCTTACCTGATAGTTAGGGATTAAAGGCTACATGCTAAGTTGCTCAGTTGAGTCTGACTCTTTGCAACCCCATGGACTGTAGCCCACCAGGCTCCTTTGTCCATGGAATTCTCCAGGCCAGAATACTGGAGTGGGTTGCCATTTCCTTCTGCAGGGGAATCTTCCCCACCCAAGAATTAAACCTGGGTCTCCCACATTGCAGGCAGATTCTTTATCAACTGAGCCACCAGGGAAGCCCAGGGAGGGGTTAAGGGCTACACCACAGCTAACCAGCTGTCCAACAAATCTGTTTTCCTTTCACCCTGGGACGACAATGTTTCACAGCCTCCTCAGTCACTGGGTGTGACTAGATGGCTAAGAATTGCCAGTGGGATCTGCCATCTTGAAAAGACCGACTTAAGCAACAAAACTTTAGTTTCTCACAGTTGTGGAGGCTGAAAGTCCCAGATTGAGATCCTAGCTAGCTCAGTTTCTGGTTAGGGCTCTCTTCCTGACTTAAAGACAGTTGCCTTCTCACTGAGTCATAACCTCTTCTTTGCCTGTATGGACAGAACAAACAGTCTCTCTCTTCTTGCAAGCCACCAATCTTACTGTATCAGGTTACCACCCTTATGACCTCATCCAACCTTGCTGCTGCTGCTGCTGAGTCACTTCAGTTGTGTCCGACTCTGTGTGACCCCATAGACGGCAGCCCACCAGGATGCCCCATCCCTGGGATTCTCCAGGCACGAATACAGGAGTGGGTTGCCATTTCCTTCTCCAATGCATGAAAGTGAAAAGTGAAAGTGAAGTTGCTCAGTCGTGTCCGACCCTCAGCGACCCCATGGACTCCAGCCTTCCAGGCTCCTCCAATAATGGGATTTTCCAGGCAAGAGTACTGGAGTGGGGTGCCATCGCCTTCTCCGCATCCAACCTTAATGACCTCCTTAAAGCTGAGCGCTGAAGAATTGATGCTTTTGAACTGTGGTGTTGGAGAAGACTCTTGAGAATCCCTTGGACTGAAAGGAGATCCAACCAGTCCATTCTGAAGGAGATCAACCCTGGGATTTCTTTGGAAAGAATGATGCTGAAGCTGAAACTCCAGTACCCTGGCCACCTCACTCGAAGAGTTGACTCATTGGAAAAGACTCTGATGCTGGGAGGGATTGGGGGCAGGAGGAGAAGGGGACAACAGAGGATGAGATGGCTGGATGGCATCACTGACTCGATGGATGTGAGTCTGAGTGAACTCTGGGAGTTGGTGATGGACAGGGAGGCCTGGCGTGCTGCAATTCATGGGGTCACAAAGGGTCGGACACGACTGAGCGACTGAACTGAACTGAACTGAAAGCCCTGGGGGCAGAGGAGTTGGACATTTTACACCCACTAGTCAACTCTTGGCTACAAGCTGTTGGGAGTGGGAGTGAGATAGACTCCCAGGCAGGTCCACTCTCCCCGGGATCAAGAAGGCTCTAGCATCCAAGGACAGTTCTCTAAGGTGCCAGGGGCAGGTGTGAGTTGTAGCAGCAAAGCACACAGTGACGGGATGGGCACACAGAGCCAGAAGAGGGGTCTGAGGGGTGGGGCCAGGTTCCAGCACTGCCTGTTTCACTACTTCACACTGTTCTGTGGGGATGAGTTAAATAGCAGTGAATACCTATCAGGTTTGCTTTCTCATCGTCTCACCTAGGGGTGCAATCACATGGATTATCACTCATATGACTCTTACTATGTGCCAGACACTGTTCTGAGTGTATTAACATATTTAGTTCTCACCCTCGGCCCATTATTATCCCCTTTTAAAGATGTGAAGATTAGAGCATAAATAGGATAAGTAACTTGCCCAAGGTCATGCCACCAGTAAGTAGCAGAATGGGTATTTATGCCCAGAAAATGGGTCCAGAGTCCTTCGCTTAAACACTATGCTGCACTGCATTTGCCCAAGTCCCTGCTTTCTCAGACTCTAACACAAGAACTGCCAGCCACATGCGACTCTAAAAAGCTAGTTAAAAACATTAAAATGAAATAAAATTTAGAATGCCATCCTTCAGACTTCCCAGGTGGCACAGTGCAGGCAACGTGGGTTCAATCTCTGGTCAGGAAAGATTCCATATGCTGCGGAGCAACTAAGCCCGAGAGCCACAGCTACTGAGTCTGTGTGCCGCAGCTATTGAAGCCTGCACACCTAGACTCTGTGCTTCACAACAAGAGAAGCCACAGCAAAAAGAAGCCCGTGCACAGCAACAAAGAGTAGCCCCGCTTTCCACAATTAGAGAAAGCCTGCACAGAGCAACGAAGACCGAGTGCAGCCAAAGATAAATAAATAAATAGTTTTTTAAAAGAGAATGTTATCCCTCGGTCACACTACTCGCCACCTTTCAAGTGCTCCACAGTCTCATACAACCAGTGGCCAATCAGACAGTGCATACACAGGACATTTCCAATAGAAAGTTCCACTGCATAGCATGAGGGAGAATAGAATCCTGGAGAGAGGGAATAAAGGGATTAAGACCCTAGGATCTGCAATAAGGCAGATGTAGTTCCTACTCCAGCTTTAGCACTATTAGCTGTGTGACGCTGGGCAAGCCTCAGTTTCATGACCTTTTGAAATGGGCAGAGCAATGGCATCTTGCCTTCCTGTGCTTATTGTGAGAATGGTGGCTCAGATGGTAAAGAATCATCTCCTGCAATGCAGGAGACCTGGGTTTGATCCCTGGGTCAGGAGATTCCCCGGAAATGGAAATGACAACCCACTCCAGTATTCTTGCCTGCAGAATTCCATAGACAGAGGAGCCTGGGAGGCTACATTCCATGGGGTTGCAAAAAGTCAGACAGGACTGAGCAACTAACACTTTCACTTTCACTCACTTCTTGTGCTTATTGTGTGGATGAAATGAACATAAGGTGCTCAAACGATGCCTGGCACAAAGTAATCACTGAATAGACACTAGCTATTATTATTCATGTTCTATTTATTATCATTATTGTTACTGTTACTGTAGAGCCAGGGCGGAGCTGCTGAAGAGCTCACACCATATCACAGATGGAGAAATTGAGGCACAGAGAAGGATTGGGGCATAAAGGCAGCAAAGCCAGGACCAGACTCTAACTCTCTCCATTCCCTACACGGTCATCTTTCCACTGGTCTGTGCTATAAAACAATTCCACAGCCATTTTAGCTCTTCAACTCCAGGCTTTATCTATTGGATTTAAATATTCCATCTCTGACCAACCGTGAAACCATGGAAACTGAATGGCAAATTGAAAAGGCAGCAAACAAATTAGCTTGCAAAGCCCCACAAATGATATAATCGCTCCAGCATTTAAGCTGCAGATATTCTCTGCATTCCGGCCAAGGCCTTTCTCAATTGCTTTTGTAAACCTGCGCTTTGTGTGTTCCTCAATCAGCATCAGCCCACACAATATTATAGCCAGAATCTACAACCATTCTCAGTCCCGTTGATTCAGAGCCAAACTCCAAGGGGTGAAACTTCCACTGAAGGTAGAGGGTGGGGTGCCTGTACCCTCCCATTCTCTACAGAAAGGCCAAACTGCATGAATGGGTTTCCAGTTCTGCTGTCTCCTTCCTATCAGAAGCTCCAAGGATAAGCAAACAGAAGGAGTGTCCTGTGGGTGGAGAAAGAGAATTGTTTGGAGTGGACCAGAGGGGAAATTATAATGCATACTGGCCAGCCAGAAGCATGAGAGGCATCTGTGGTAGACTGCAACATGGCCCAATCCCTCACCCTTCATGGTATCCACACCTTTTGGATGGCAGCACTCCCCATACACTAAAGCACAATTCCATGGCCCTGCAGGACATTTTTTGGCCAAAAATGAATATTAACAAATGTTATGCAGAGTCTTGAATTGCTCTTATATGATTTCTGCTTTTTGTGCCTCTGCTATGACCATGAGGAGAACATACCTGCTCACCCAGGAGGAAAAAGAAGAGCATCCATTGCATCTGAGCTGTCTCAGCTTAGTTAACCCAGATCAGCTTAGGTTCAAACAGAGCACCCACTACTCCCACCCCTGAAGATCCACAAAAGCATGAGCAAGTTCATCTAATATCAACAGGGAACCCTTCTTAGGACAGTCAATGAATAACAAGAGGCATGAGCTGTAATAATAAATGAGTGTTGTCTTAAGCCATGAATATGAGGGTGATTCTCTCACCTACACTCTTGCCTGCCTCCAATCCAGTTTCCACACACTTTCCCCAAAGCAAAATTGGATTATATATCCCTAAACAGGATGGGGGTATCTGGTGGTGGGCTGCCGTCTATGGGGTCACACAAAGTTGGACATGACTGAAGCGACTTACCAGCAGCAGCCGCAGCAGCAGACATAGAATAGGAATAAATTATCTAAGAATAAAATCCAGCCACTATCCCTAAAGATCCAGCCTCTGTTGACCTCTCCTAATTCTGCTCATGTCACTCTCCCTGAAGTCAGACCAATCTTCTCTGTTTCTGGAACATGCCAAGCTCTCTCCCACATTGAGGACTTTGTATATGCTGTTCCTTCTCCTGAAATGGCTTTCTTCCTGCTGTCAGCATGGCTGACTCTTTCTCTTTCTGGTGTGTGTTTGTGCTAAGTCACTTCTGTCATATCCTACTCTTTGTTACCCCCATGGACTTTAGCCCTCCAGGCTCCTCTATGTCCATGGGATTCTCTAGGCAAGAATACTGGAGTGGATTGCCACATCCTCCTCCAGGGGATCTTTCCCACCCAGGGATCGAACTGACATCTCCTGTGTCTCCTGCATTGGCAGGCAGGTTCTTTACCACTAGCGCCACCTGGGAGGCCCTCTCTTCTTAAACTATTGCCCTGCCCATTGTCCTAAAGAAAGCCTTCTTCTGTTTTGTCCATGTCAAAGTCGCTGCATCTTTCTGCTTTGTAATTATTGGAGCTGGATGTTGTTTTATTTATTTGTCTGCTTACTTTATTGATTTACTCAAATATTATTTATTGAATTACTATTATGTGCCAGGCCTTGTTCTAGGTGCTTTGGAGAAAGCTGTGAAGCAGACAGACCAGGTCCTCACCCTCATTAAGGTTTCCTTCTAATGAGGGAGACTGACAATGAACAGGTAATAAACTGTCCTCACACATCTCATCTTCCCTGGGCATCTGGTCAACAGACTAACCACGGGAGACTACATAGATGTCAGTCATTGACTTCTTGTGATTGACTGTGAGTTGTGTAGTGGGAGACATAAGACCTCAGAAGTTCCAGGTCAATCTCTTCTCTGCACCATCCAGTGTCATCCTTATGTTCATTCTGCAGAAGGCCTCCTCTCAATCCCCTCCCCTTCAACTAACCTTAAGTTATCCTCCTTCATGGTTATTTACTCCAGTTGCACAGGGCTTTTCTCATTACTATTTGAATGGGCCCCAAGGCCCAATCCACTGAACTGTGGGAGATGAGTCCTTTCCAGCTACCATTATACCCTCTGCCCCATCTTACCAACTCCCTACCTGTGTTCAGGGCTCACCTCACCTTGTGCTCATCAGAAAGCAGACTTCTGCTGGGTTTCAAATTCCCTCTTATTTTTTGTCTATTTCTTCACACGGTCATGATGATTTATACCAGTTCCCATGGATTCACTAACTTCCCACATTATATTTCTTCTTGCAAAACTTGCTAACATTCTGTTCTCCGATGCCATAAATTTACCTTCTGGTAAATACTACTGCACTCAAGACAGATAATGTAATTTTTGATTGTGATAAGTGAGATGGAGAAAATGGAGCAGGGAAGAAAATATAGCTGAGTGAGTTGGGTGGATGCTGTGGCACATGCTCAAGAAGTGTTTGTGGATTAATAAACTGACAAAATTATGAATTTGCTATGAATAAATTGAGGGACCTGCAGCTTTTCTCCTCTTCTGCAGATCAAGCTTCTCCTGCTCCTTCCTTTTCTCTCTTCTCCTGGGAGTTGAACTGAATGAACTGAGTGACTCTTCCTCCAGATTTGGTCCAGGTTGAGATCCAAACTATTAAAAGACTAAGCTGTTGTCATGCAATAAAGAAGCCCTGAATTGTAGCCAATTTAATAAAATAGCAAGTTACTTCTTTCTCATCTAACAATCAAAGATGAGTGGTCCAAGCCACAAGGGCAGCTGTGCTCCACAAAGTCATACGGAAGCCCAGGTTCCTCCCATGTTCTTGCCACAGCAGCACCTAGTATGTCACCTCCACCTCCGTGATCATAGCTGGATCATTGCCAGTGCTTTGCTTCACAGGAAGTAAGCTCTTTCTTTTTAAAGAAATGACAGGGAGGTTACTGATACAAATTTTGTATCCACTGATACAAAATTAATCAGAGGACTACAGCTGGGATCAAGGAAGTCTGGGAAATCCTGTTGATAGCTGGGTAGCTATGTGCCCAGATAAAAGTTAAGGGTGTGTTATTTTTAACAAAAAGAAGGAAAGCGTGGACACTGGAGAACAGTAACAGCCCTAGCCACACCCATACCTTTCTGAGGACCAAACTCCAGCAAAGCGATTTTGATTCTATTGGTCCTTGTCTGTTAAATGACTGGTTGCATCTTCAGATATCAAACTCCTGTTGTTGTTTAGTCGCTAAGTCATCTCTGACTCTTTTGTGACCCCATGGACTGTAGCCCACCAGGTTCCTCTGTCCATGGGATTTTCCAGGCAAGAATACTGGAGTGGGTTACCATTTACTTCTCTGGAGGATCTTCCTGAGGTTGACCCAGGGATTCAACCCACATCTCCTCCATTGGCAGGTAGATTCTTTACCACTGAGCAACCAGGGACTCCTGCTGCTGCTACTAAGTCAGTCATGTCTGACTCTGTGTGACCCCATAGACAGCAGCCCACCAGGCTCCCATCCCTGGGATTCTCCAGGCAAGAATACTGGAGTGGGTTGCCATTTCCTCCTCTGCCAGGGACTCCTACTCTTCTAATAAAGTTCAACTCAAATGATCCCATCACCATTTATGCATTTAGAGCCATTTGTGCTGAGGGCTGTGGAGTGAGTGCTGGACCCCTGCCCTTTGAAGAGTTCACCATAAGCTTCTACAGGTAAAGGCAACAAGCTGAGCAAGCATGTGCTAAGAGCAGATGCTGGGAAAGTCAACCCATTGGACAAGTTGGGACAAGAGACATTTTCATGCAAGTAAGTAGACTCAAACCCTGGGTTGTTGTGGTTTATCAGAATGTCTCCCTTGCTCTGCAAAATCTCTTTAATGTTAAACAGTACTTCTCCCCCAAAATGGATCCCTTCTCCTATATTTTTAAAGTTTATTGAGCAAGTATTATGCATCACACACCATGCATGATTATACTTCTGCCTCACTATAGAAGGAAAAATGGGAAGGATTTTATAGACTGAAGAACCAAGGAAATTGCCCAAGTCTGCACAGTCAGCAAATGGCAAAGCTTGGACTCAGACCCAGATCCACCTGGTTCTGATTCATGTCCTTTCCCACTAAAACAAGTCTGCCAACCCAGAAATTGTGCTTAATGAGCTCAGGAAACCAGTTTCTTGATTCAACTCTGCAGAATTCAAATAAGGTAGTTCCACCATATTTCACAAAAATATGTATATTATATTGATTGTCTCACACTTGAGCTTGTTTCCCATAATCTTTCCCTAAAATATCATACATTTTCTGGTCTGTGTGGTCAAAAGACAAATGAACAAAGAGAAACATGCTTTCCTAGAAACAAAAAAAAAAAAGGTGATGTCATTAAGATTCTTTATATATTATTTTTTAATTGAAGTACAGTTAATTTACAATATTGTGTTAGTTTCAGGTGTCAGGATTCTTTACATATTTTTTAGGTTTAATGACCAGCATACACATAACAGAGTCAGATTTTAATATGATCGTGTGATCAGCAACATCACTTCTAGTTTGATTTCTAGAAGAAAACACACCTGTGAGTCCCAGCATTCCACACAGAAGCATATGTTTGCAACTATGCCAACTCCTGAATAAACTGGAAAGTTTAAAGAATTCTGGGTTCAAATTCCAGCTCAACTGTGCCAAGTGAAAAACAAATCTGGACTTAGGATGGGAAAGATTTTATTCAAAAAGACTATTGCAGTAGGAAAAATGCTGTGACTTCAGGATCTTCAAGCACCTCAAAATTCAAAAGAAAAAAGCCCTTTCTTTCGTGAGGGCTGTGCAGTGCAACATGTTGGGAGGGACTTTGGGGAAGGCTGACAAGCATAACAGGATTTCTCTTTGTGGCCAGTGTTTTGGAAAGTTGTCCTGGGTCTTGTTGTTGCTATGTTAGTTGTTCAGTCATGTCCAACTCTTTGCAACTCCATGGACTGTAGCCCACCAGGCTCCTCTGTCCATGGAATTCTCCAAGCAAGAATACTGGAGTAGATTGCCATTCCCTTCTCCAGGGGATCTTCCTGATTCAGGGATGGAACCTAGGTCTCCTGCATTGGCAGGCAGATTCTTTACCATCTGAGCCACCAGAGAAGCCCAACTTCTGCACCTTGGTTCCTGCTTACACTTGGAGACCAGCCAAAATTTCAGAGCTTGTGGGAAAGAGGTAAGCTTGACTAAAGTTTGGTCAAGCGAAACCTATGGATAATTGGGAGCACTTTTGGTCACCCACTTCTGAGCTGTGTGATCTTAGCTAAGTCACTTTACTCCTCTTAGAATTGGGTTCCTTTTTTTTTTTTTTTTTTCAAAATGTGGATGGTATCTGATCCCTACCTCACAGCATAATGAGGATTAGATGAAACGTGTTGCATGGGACCTTGGATCTCTATTCCTCCCACCCCCAAGGCACAGAAGGGTCCCCAGTAATGTGTTTAGTCCCTGACACTTAAGCTGCTATCCTGATACACCCCCACCAAGAGGACTGTAAAAGGCAAACTGCATTGATGTTGGCAAAGTGCTTCTGAAGTTGCAACCTGAAAGAGAGGCCGTTCCCATTCCTCTTTGTGCTCAAGGACCCTTCACTTCCCCACAATGACAACATCTCCAGTGCAGGTTTGGTAAACGCATCTCAACCTCAAAGAAAACGGATTAGAAAGCTCAGTCAAAAAGGAAATTCTCCTTTCTGTTGTTTTCTTATGCAACTGACTAGGGAAAATAAATACTTTTTATCAGCCAGGACATTCTTCAGATATATTTTAGACCCTGATGCCAGAACAGAGCAAAATGCTCAAGATTTGGAAAGCTCCCAGGCAGCCTTCCATTCTTAGGATAAGATCTAGAATCTGGGAGTAGAGGAAGGAAAAGGAACTAGGTGGTCTGAAGAATGAGGAGCATAGCTAACCCATCTCTGTCCCCTTGCCCAGCAGAGGGTCCAGCAGATGGCAGGTGGTGAATTGCTGGTCCTACTGGCCTGTGGACACCTACCACACCAGGCTCTTTCCATGAGCTGTCTTACAGATTCTAATTCCAAGACCTCATCTTGAACTCTGGAGCACTCCACCACCCAGTCCTGCTTCATGTCACTTCTTTCTCTTCCATTCGTCCTTCTGTCTCCTCAAACTATGTCAGCCACCTGCCCTTGCTGTTCCTGCATCAGGGTGGGGGGGATCCTCCCTCAGATGCTGCACTGGCTGCCCCCTTGACCTGAAATAAGCTCCCGTCCTCACTTAACTTGGGTCTCTGCTCAAACCCCAGCTTCCCAGAAGAGCTCCTCAACGCCCACTCCAAGCAAACAGTAACACTGTGTCCCTGCATCCTCTTGCCATAATGCCTTTTTGGACTTATTACCCCTTGAAATGATTTTTTTTGCTTTGTTTTCAAGGTTCTTGTCATGGCCTGTAGAATGTAAGCTCCATTGTGTCCATGACTTGGTCTTCACCACTGGCTCCCCGTTGCCCAGAAAAGTCCCTGGCACATAATGAATGCTTGATAAATGCAGAGCTATTATCTCACTTAATCCAGCCCAGGAAGTCGGTACTATGGTCCCCATTTGGCAGATGAGGAAATGGAGGCCCAGAGAAATGAAGTCAGTGGTCCAGGGTTGTACCACTAAGAAAAGGCAGCCCTGGCTTTGAACCCACATCCATCACCTTCCTCTGTCCCCTGCTGTCTCCTTGGAAGTAATGCTATTAAAGATGACTCTGAGTCACCCACAGTCCCTAAAGGACAAGAGCTCAGCCTAAACCCTGCAGTGTGGATGGGGCCATGAACGCCAGCTCATCGGGGTGCTGGCCATTTACGTAACCCCAGCTACTCCTTCAGGATCTAATATCAGAAGACTCCTTTGGTAAGTTCAAGTGTATTGAGATCATCTATCACCCTTTTAAAATTATTTATATTAAGAAACTGATCATGAGAACACAAGATACTCACCTTAAAAGTATTTTAAAGTGACAGTCAGTGGGAGCAGCGATCTGCATGTTACCTAACCTTCACTAAACATCAACTCCAATACCCAAATAGACTCCTAAGTGGGCAGTCTCCACTAAAATTCCAGGTGTAGGTGAGATGCAACTTCCCTGATAGCTCAGTTGGTAAAGAACCCACCTACAATGCAGGAGACCCTGGTTTGATTCCCAGGTGGGGAAGATCCCCTGGAGAAGGGATAGGCTACCCACTCCAGTATTCTGGACTGGAGAATTCCATGGACTGTATAGGCCATGGAGTCACAAAGAGTTGGACATGACTGAGCAATTTTCACAATGACAATGACAATGTAAGTGAAATGAGGATGAGTCTTTGGCTGTGCCAGGCCATGGCTAGACCCCTCAAGCCCCAAGAAGGCTGTGTGGAACCTGGCAAAGAACTTAGCTTTTGAGCCAAATGAACAAAACAGCCTTCCCTCCCACTTACCACCTGCAGACTTAATAGGGGACAGGGACTTGCCAGGTAACACAGTGGTAAAGAACCTGCCTGCCAATGCAGGAGATGCAAGAGATGTAGGTTTGATCCTTGGATAGGGAAGATCTCCTGGAGTAGGAAATGACAGCCCACTCCAGTATTCTTGCCTGGAAAATTTCATGGAGAGAGGAGCCTGGCAGTTTACAAAGAGTTGAACACGACTGAGCAGATACACACAACCTCTCTGAGCTTCACTTTCAACTTCTCCAAAATGGGAGCTAAGAGACATACAGTGTACTGATAGCCATGAGTTACTGGGAAGAATAAGCAATATACTGCATACAAAATTCTTGTCACATTTCCTGGCACATAGTAAGTGTTTAATAAATGATGGTTGACATATTTCTCTTCAATGTACCTGTTTCCCTGAAACAAGCTGCCTCAGAAGTAGAGCTTTTATTAACTTTTTAATAAAGAAAATATGCATTTACAAGACCAAAGTCATTCTTTGAAAAAGCATTCATTGATCACCTGCCTTGTGCTCAATTCTAAGAGAGACAGAGATGAATAAGACATGAACCTCCAAGAATAAGTCCCTGGTGAATATGTCTATGCAGGTAATATTGCATTTTGCCTTCTAAATTAAGTTTGTTTGTGCATGCTTAATTAGCACCAGTTCTTCTGTGTGTTTAGCAGTTGGCTCAATGGATTGTTAAGATTGTGGATAACAATGGGGATTGTATTTGGAGATGGGGCCTTTAGAATGTAAATAACATTAAATGAGGTCATAAGAGTGGGTCCCTGATCCAGTATGATTAGTGCTCTTTTAAGAAAAGACACCAGTCCTTGCTCCTCAGGCTTTCTCCTTCTTTCTCCCTCTCTCTCTCTCCTTCTCCACCCCCAACTCCACCTTCTCTGCCTAGGGTACTCAGTGGAAAATCCATGTGAGCCTAAAGTGACCATCTGCAAGCCAAGAAAAGATGCCACACCAGGGACAGAATCAGCCACCATCTTAATCTTGGACTTCCAGCCTTTAAGTACTGTGAGAAAATAAATTTCTGTGGTTTAAGCCCCCCAGTCTATGGTATTTCATTACGGCAACCCCGGTCCACTAAGACACAGCTCCACGCTATGCGTCCTGTCTTGCTGCCCAGACTTTCCCAGCAGTGCTTCCTGCCTCCATCTCTCCCAGACTCTCCTCCCCTGGACACACCCGTGTTCACTCCAGTCCCAGCAAATGCAAAGCAGACAGCTTCAGAATTCAAAACAGCCTGCAGGCTGCAGCCTCTTATTTTAATGATCCTAATTTATCTCCAGCATTATCAATAATAAATCAAACTAAGTGGAACTAAAGCAACTTTCCCCGCGGCTGTGTCATGTTCTGTTGGAAAAGACAACCCCCTTCAAAAGGCTGTGCTGATCACACTCAGTGGAAGTCACACAACATCACCTTGTAGCAAGATCAGGGTGAGAAGCCTGGTATCTCAATGCCCAGAACCGGTTCATCCCTCAAATTCCTTCCCAGCAGAATAACAGGCTGGCCTGTTGCATCATGCTCCATTCTTAAATTTGGGGGTAACCTGGTACACAGTAAAACCTAAGTGATGGGACCTGGTGCCCCAAATCATCCATATTCTAGGTTCTAAAGGAGTTATCTACACCAGAGTCTGTTGGCCAAGGAAGAAGATCCCTGCCATCTCTTCATGTATCCATAGCCCCGCATGGGCCCCTTCATCTGGATGCCCTGTCCGAGCCTTCTGAAGTGCTGACAAAGGTCCATGTTTGCTGGACAACCCAGCGCCACCCTGGGTCTGCTTTGTTCCCATCTCTCCCTCTTACTGTTTCCCATTATCACACAAACATATCAGAAAGGGAAAATGGCCCACTTCTGCAAGTCAGCTAAGCGCAGGCTTGCCAACTGGTGGGTTTGCAGCAAAGGCAGCTGCTGGGATTTCTGGCTTCCATGGGGCACAGTGGTGCAGGATGCTTCTCGGACAAAGAAATAGTCTGGGACCCACTGTGAGAAGTAGCCCTATTTCCACAAATATTTGAGTTTAGGAGTCAAAGAGATTTTGCAGCAGTGTGATGGGGCAGCAGTAAAACTTCCAGCCCCAGACACTGCATCCTCCTCCCCGCATCACTCGCCAAACTGATGCCTAAATTCTACTGCTCATCCCCTTCATTTTGTGCAACAGAAAACACTCAGACATTAAAATGCATAGTCTGTGTAACAAAGATAGCATAATCAGAGTTAAAAGACTATAGACTGGGAGATATTTGCAAAACACGTGACTGACAGTGTCTAGTGTCCAGAATATATAAAGAATTTCTACAAGTCAATAGCAGAAGACAAACAACTCAAAACAATGATGAATGAAAGCCATCAAAAGACAATTCAGAGATGATTTCACCTAAAATGGCCAATAAATGTTTGACAAGGAGGTTAGCCTCACTAGAAGCCAGGAACAGGTAAATAACAAGCAATTGTATCAACTTACCTCTACTAGGCAGGCAAGAATCATTACAGGGAGGAGCATAAATTGGTGCCATCATTTTGATGAAAAATATAGTAACACTTAGTCAATACGAAGATGCACATACCCTAAGACCCAGACATTCCACATCCCGATCTCAAAAAAATCTCACATATGTGCACAAAAGATACACCCAAGGGGGTTCACTGTGGCCTTGCTTGTAACAGCAAAAAATTAGAAATTACCTAGATATTCACTTAAAGGGGAAAATGTAAATGATTTATGGTATAATTATACAATGGGATTCTCTACCAATCTTAAAATGAGTGAATTAAATTTGCATGTATCATCATGAATAAAATATAATGTTGATATAAAAAAGCAAATTGTAGAAGGTTAGATATTCAGTTTATGTAAAATTGTAAAACCCCAGAAGAATACTGGGTACATGCACAAAAGCATAAAATCATGGCCCTGAAGACTACACACCAACATTAGAATAGGGTCACCTCTTGGAAAGTAATAAGGGGGCAGGGACTGGAAGAACTGGGAGCCTCCAACAGTATCTATTTTTTTTTAACATGAACCATTTTTAAAGACTTTATTGAATTTGTTACAATACTGATTGTGTTTTATGTTTTGATTTTTGGCCACAAGACATGTGGGATCTTAATTCCCTGACCAGGGATCGAATCCTCACTCCCTGCATTGGGAGGTGAAGTCTTAACTGGACCACCAGGGAAGTCTATTCAACTTAAAGTATTAAAGCATCTTATTTCTTAGGAAGAGAAAGAATTTAGGGAAATAAGGCAAAATGCCAACATTCATTAAACTTGGTTCTGGCTACATAGATGTTTGTAATTTTAGTCTCAATACTTCTCATTCATTCTTTCATTCTACAAGTACTTATTGAGCATCTACTGTATACCAGGCACTGTTCTAGACGTTGGGGCCATAGCTGTGAACGAGACCGAAGCCTGGATCATCTGGAGCTGATACTAGTCAAATGGGTGGTCAACAAATACATGAGGAAGATATATTAAATTGTGAGATGCTGATACAATTATGGAAGAAAAATTAAGCGAGGAAGGGCAATACGAGGTGTAGAGGTGTCTGGAAAAGGGGGCAGAGGTTATAAAGTAGGAAGCCAGGAAGGACTTGGATGAAAGGGAGATATAAGGGTCAAAATCAGCAGGAAGAAGAGAGCCGTGAAAGAGAGGAGAAGTGAGAGAGTTCCTGGCAGGGTCCTGGGTGAAGGAGGAGGCGGGAGATGAGGTCTAAAAGGTTAAGGGGCAAAGTAGGGGTATCATGTGACTTTTAAGTGGTTCATAGTTTTTACAGAGAAGGAAGAAAGGGATGGAAAGAGAGAGGACTTTCCAAATTATATCTGGTTGAATTTCAAGAAAACTATGATTAGGAAACAGAAATTTTAAAAGGGATAAACTGAGAGGCTGAAATTGACATGTACACACTACTATGCATAAAATAGATAACTAATAAAGACCTACTGTATAGCACAAGGAACTCTTCTCAGGACTCTGTAATGACCTATATGGGAAAAGACAAAGAGAACAGATACACATATATGCACAGCTGAGCCACTTTGCTGTGAAGCTGAAACTAACACAACACTGTAAATCAAGTATACTCCAATAAAAAGTTTTTAAATTATGAACTCTTCAAAGCTTTGATGTGCCACTGAGCATACTGAAGATTCAAGAGGGGAAGAGAGCAGAGGGAGTTTTAAAATACCCATGTGCCCGGGGGCACCCAGACCACTTACATCACAATGTCTGGAGCAGGGGTCAAGCACGGACCCCTTGGTGATCCCAGGGCTCCTCAAAGTTGGGGAATCATAGAGACAGAGTATGCAGGGTGTCCCTAACCTACTTGACTATGGAGCCTTCTTATTTTTATTTCACACAGGTCAAATCATGGGACTAAATTTCCCCCTCAGAACATCAGTTTGTGAAACGTGACTCAGTTGTTTTGGTTTTGCTTTTTATTTTAAAAAGGGTTTTTTAAAGCAATATATTCCCAGTCTTTAAACAAAATACAGATAAAGTCCTTAAAATAGTGCCTAGGGGACTTCCTTGGTGGTCCAATGACTAGGATTTCTCACTCACAGTGCAGGGGGCCCCATGTTCAATCCCCGGTTAGGGAACGAGATCCCACATGCTGCAACTAAGGGTTTAAATGCCACAACCAAGCATGCCACAATGAAGATCGAAGACCCCATGTGCCCTAACTTAGACCAAACGCAGCCACATAAATAAGTATTTTTTAAAAAACAGTGTCTGGCACATCATAAGAGCTCAATAGATGAAGGTTACTGTTATTACTGCTCTTGATGTTTTACCTTAGCATGAAGAAGTTTATCAGCTCCGTTCCTGATAATATGTCTTAATTAGGACATCAAAACATTTATTAAGAACATTTAACACAGTCTTATAATATGCCAGAAATTTTATATGTTTGCGAGTCAAAATGCCCTGATGTTAACGGTGAGGAAATAAAAGCTCAGAAAGGTAAAGCAACCAGCCAAAGGTCACAAGGCTAGAAGTGGCCAAACCAAGGCAATGGGCATAGTTCTCATCCAACTACTAAAATCCAACCAGACTTGATAAGATATTTGTTTTTCTCTGATATGTAAATGTCATTTTGAATTTGATTCTTGTGTAAAAGAACAAAGAAATGAGAGAACTGGATGCTTTTCTGGGCTCCTCTGTAGAACCAATCTCTCCCCTCTCTCGGATTCCGCAAGCCTTTGTACATCCTCCGTGATAGGTCTTACCACATCGCCCTACAGCTGGAGCCAGGATTCCGGTTAAGATCAGAGAATGAGACAGCTTCCCCGGACACATCCAGGGGCTGCAGCACTGGACTGTCCTGTGTGTACGGACTGCGATGCACAGGCTGTGGATCTTCTGGGAATCCTACCCCCACTAGTGGAAGGGATGAGATGACATGAAGCCAGTGCATCTCAGGGATTGAGAGGGGGAGCCTGGAGGCAGCCACCAAGGTTCCAATCCAGGGTCTGGCCCTTGCTTGCTGTGTAATCATGGGTGAATTTCTGGACCTTTCTGTGCCTCCATTTTCTTACCTGTAAAACAGGTAACTTAAAAAAAAAATCAAAGGTAATAACAATACCTTCTGCACAGTGTAGAGGATGAAATGCTTTCACATATGCAAAATTCCTGGAAGGATGCTCAGCATACAGTGAGCACTAAATAAATCCTAGCTATTAGTGTCATGTTATAATTAAAAGCTGACCCACTTAACTCCATAGAGACAGAACACAGATTCCTGGTTACCACTAACCAGGGGGAGAGGTTGATGAAAATGTTTTGGAACTGGATACAGATGGTGATCATGCAACACTGTGAATACATTAACTGTCACTGAAATGTTCACTACTAAAAGGCTAAGTTTATGTTATGTGAATTTCACCTCAATTTTAAAGAAAATCTAACCAACCTATACTCCCATCCCAGTTCACCATGTGGTAGCCAGATTTGTATTTCCTCACCTGTCAAAAGTAATGATAGTAATATTTTGAGCATAGGTCACATGTGAGATTTAAATTAGGTGATTATGTAAATTACTCCCTGCATATAAACCACATGGCATGTAATAAATGCTGAAGAAATAACACTGATTATTCTTTAAGGCTCAAAGTAGTAAGCACTTTAGAAGTTACCTTCTCTTCCTTTTCATAGGATGGATTGACCCCTTATTATCAAACTGTCAAGTATTCATAGATTTAAGTACTATATATTTATGTACAGAACATTCCCCAAGATCAACCTTCTGAGATTCACCTGGGAAATCCATTCTCTGTAAGTCAAAAATTCTCACTTTAGCTCTTTTAGAATAAATATTAAATTACTTAGCAAATATTTGAGGTAAGTCTGTCAATTACAATCAAACATATTAGTAAATAAGAGATTTCTGTCCACTTTTAAATACCAGGAAACAGCTTCTACTCCCATACTAAATGTTATTGCTCCAACAAGTAACTTGAATGGAAGCCATTGGCAGAAAGGATCCAGTTCTGTTTGAAAAGCAGTCACCCAGGAATTCCTGTAACACCTGTTCTGGCCTACAGGTAGGGAACGGCATTCATGAAAGGTATAAATGTCTACACTGCCCTTCTATAGTCTGTTCAAATTGCAACAGAAGGAGGGGAAGAAAAAACATTCAGAGATTCATAAGATATAAATCATAAGACCAAAGGAAAAAGAAATACAAATGGAAGAACAGGTGTGCTGTTTCCAAATGATTGAGTTGAGCCCAAATCCCAAACATCTCATTTGGTACTGGCCATCCAAACAAATGTCTTAGCCTTCAGGAAAATTACTAAAGATGGAAGTGTGAATCCTCATTGGGCTTCTCCTTTGCCCAAACCTGCAGCTACGTTGATGGTTGCAGCATTAAATTACCAGCAACAGCAGCAGCATGGTAACATAGAATGCCAGGACATGTCAAGCAACTTTTCTTGTTCATCTACTACACAGATGAAAACATCCTGAGAAACCCTGAGTCTGAGGACCCAGATCCCTGACCCAAAGAGCCTGTGAAATTGTAAACACTTTGTTTTGTTTTGGCTGTGCTGGGCCTTCTTTGCTGCTCGCAGGCTTTCTCTAGTTGAGGCAAGTGGGTGGCTTCCTCTCTAGTTGCAGTGTGAGGGCTTCTCCTTGCAGCAGCTTCTCTTGTTTCTGAGCGCAGTCTCTAGGCACACAGGCATTAATAGTTGCAGCACGCAGGCTGAGTAGCTGCAGCACACAGGCTTAGTTGCTCCACGGCATGCAGGAATGGAACAATGTTCCCGGCATTAGCAGGCAGATTCCTATCCACTGTACCTCCAGGGAAGTCCATGTTGCTGTTTTAAGCTGCTAAGTTTAGGGGTAATTTGTTATGCAGCCAGTGATAACTGATACATTATATGATGCCATTTTTATAGACGAGTAAGCTACAGCTTAGAGAGGTTGGCAAAATTTCCCACATCACACAGCTGACTCCAGAGACCAAGTTTATACTGAAGGCTGCCTGCTGCTTACTGAGATGTGAATTTTATTTCTCCTTCCCTTCAGTAGTCCCTGTGCCACCCACCCTCACTTAATGCCCTTCAAGCACTTGGCTTTATTGCTCCTTCTGGGGTCATTCTTTCTCTGCCCCTTGTCCTCTCTTTGTTTGCTTGCTTTTTTCTTCAGTGGGGTCTTCCTTTCAACCTCTTTCTTCTCTCGTCTCTTCTTCCCCTTCCTTCCTTTTTCCACAGTCCTAGAACCTGAAGGAAAGGGTTTACAGGTAAGACAACCTGCATTAAGGCTTTCAGTAGCTGATATCAAAAATATTAACTTAGAATGACACCCAAATTGTAATCTTAGAAATAAACTAGTCAAATACTCCCATCTCTGCAGTTCATCTGGAGGAAAATTCTTGCTATTTGATGGTATAGTAGATAGTAGTCATTTTCTTATCTATTGTTTGTTTCCAATATATGTAAGCTCCAAGAAGGCAAAGACCTGGACTTTTTCACCACTCTTCCCCAGGTCAAAATAGGACTTACTCCACCATTGGCAAGCAAGAATTACTTTCCAAGTGAATGAATATTAAATGAGGAAGAGGAGGATAGAGAAAGATGGAGAACAGGGCTACAATTTAATAAATACCTTCTTCAGGCCATTTATCAAAATTATCACTCGTAATGATCACAACCACTTTATACCATTCCCCAAGCTGTAGACAAAAAAATAAAAATAAAACTACTGAGGATCAGAGAAGTAAGTTGATTTTCCTAAAGTAGCACAGATAGTAAGTGACAGAACAAAGATTTGAACCCAGGTCTCCCTGGCTTCCCTGGTGGCTCAGTGCTAAAGAATCCGCCCACAATGCAGGAGACATGGCTTCTGTTCCTGGGTCAGGAAGACCCTCTGGAGGAGGGAATGGCAACCCACTCCAGTATGCTTTTCTGGGAAATCCCATGGACAGAGAACCCTGGCAGGTTACAGTCCATGGGGTTGCAAAAGAGTCAGACACAACTTAGCAACTAAACAACAACTCCCTGGCTTCAGAGCCTGTTCCTTTTGTTCTGTATCCCACTGCTATCACCCTATAGGTTTCTAGAATGGCACCTCATATCCTCAGACTAGAATCTGTATCTCTTATGACCTGGCTTCTCAGAAACCAGCCTAAGCAAGTAGAAATCTCATCTTGGCCCTTACACAACACCTTTAGAGACACAGATCAGAGATGTGTAACCCTTAGCAGCACCCCTGGTAACAAACAAGTAAATCTAGATGAGAGAAAAGCTGGGAATCCGGCTTTCCTAATTACTAACTGAATGACTGAGCAAATCACCTAATATTTCCGTTCCTCAGTTTCCTCACATGAAAAACAGGGATATGCATACACTTAAACTCATAGGGTTGCTATGAGAATGAAATGAGTTGATGCATGAGATGCCCAAAAGTCCAACACATAGCAAGTGCTCAGTAAAGCTAAGCTGCGAGAATCATTATAGTTTATCTTTAAATACCAGCTTCCCTATCCGGTTAAGTTGAGATGAAATGTAAGTGATTGGCCCAGTTTATACAACTAAGTCAGGAGTGAGGAAACTCCAACCTTCACCCTATTCTGTCCACCCCACCCCGACCTCAAATGTCTTCCCAGACAGGTCTTGCCCACTTTCCTGGATGTCCAGTGGTAAAGAATCCACCTTGCAATGCAGGATATGTGGGTTTGACCCTTGGCTGGAGAACTAAGATCCTAGATGCCACGGAGCAAATAAGCCCACGCACCACAACTAGAGAGCCCACGTCCTGCAAATACTGAACCCACAAGCCGCATCTAGAGAATTCGTGTGTCACAACGGAAGTTCACAAAACTAAGACCAGATGCACCCAAATAAATTTTTTAAGTGCTAAATTCATCAACTTTGTGATGTCTGGATTTTTTTTTTTTTAATCCCAAATCTTTAGCCTGTTCATTTAGCCTCACACTTCCAAGTTATCCTGAGTCATCCTTGAGGTCACAGCTGAGAGCTTCTCTGGGTTGTTCAGCGTTTGTTTCTGAGATGAGCCTTTTTCTAAGAGAAGCATGGAGCAGAAGATGGAGGCCCACATGTAGGGGGAAGCTGAGCAGGAGGACAGGAAAATAAACAGGATTTCCAGCAGGGCTGTCTGTCTACATGAAGCTCAGTATACTCATTTCTCCAGCAAAAGACTTATTAGCTGCAGAATAGAAGGGGGAGCCCACAGTAACGAGTCTTTAATTACAAAACTCTTTTACCTTATTGCTTTTGTGTGGTCCCAGTGAAAATGAGCAGTGGCTCATTTCTATTAGAAATGTTAATTACTTTCCCGGGTAATTAGACTCACTGGGTATCGCAAACACCTGACCTCCCTTCGTAAGAGCAGAGATGGAAGGGAGGGAAAAATTGGTTGTGGGGTGAGGAGGGGAGGGGAGGTGGGGGGAGAAAAGGAGAATGTTTATAAGTGCTGAGAAAAGCAAAATCATGCAAATTAGTTGGATGGAAAATGAAGTTACAGAAGCCCCTAGGGAAAGGCTCGGAGGATAGGAAATCTACTAGGAGGGGCTTCTGAACATAGAGCAGGGATCTGTCAAGAAGATAGAAACAGAGGCAAACCCCTCTCAAAATGATGGGCCCTTGGAGAGGTTCCCAGTCTTGAAAACGAGGCTACTAGCACCAGGCTCTCAGAGGCTTCCTGGGGTCACAAAGCAGGTGGAGGCAGGGCTGGGACCACAGCCTGCTGAATATTCCTCCCCTTCCTTCCTTTCTTTCTTCCTTCTAGAAGCATTCATTATCTGCGTGGGAAGGGCAACCAGAACAGAACAGACACAGTTCCAGCTTTCAAGGAGTTTTGGGTCTGGGGGTGCAGACAGGTATGATGGCGATGTTGCTGTGAAGGAAGCCCATAGGAGGCTGTGATGAAGGATGACTGGGTAAGAGGGCCTCGGTGAGGATGGAGTAGTGAGGGAGGGCTTCTCGGGGGAGGTGGCTTTTCTCTTGAGACCAGGTTGGGAAGAGTCATGCTACTTGGATAGTTGGAGTGAACAAGGGTATTATTAGTGTTGTGGGTTAAATAATATCCACCCCACATCAAATTCATATCTACCCAGAACCTCAGAATGAGAACTTAATGGAAATAAAGGTCTTTGCAGAGATGATGAACTAAGATGAGGTCTTATTGGATCAAGGTGGGCCCTAAATCCAATGATTGGTGGCCTTATAAGAAGAGGAAAATGTCACAGCAACATCGCCATCATACCTGTCTGCACCCCACAGACATACAGGGAAGAGGCCACATGGTGCTAGAGGCAGAGATCAGAGTGAGGCAGCTACAAGTCAAGGAAGAGCAAGGACTGCCAGCCACCACAGAAGCTGCAAGAGGCTGGAAGGATGCCCCCAGGATCCTCAGAGGAGGTAGGCCTGATTTTACTGGCACCTGGATTTCAGACCTCAAGCCTCCAGAACTGAGAATGAACGTCTGCTATTTGAAGTCACCTCGTTTGTGGTACTTTGCTAGCAGTCCCAGCAAACTAGCATACTTGTATCTCTGACACCACAGACTAAATTCCCAGAGTAAGACAGCTGGAGGTCACGGTGGGAGCACTGGCAAAGTGTCCAGCTCTCCTGCTAGCCTACCTTGTGTCTTTGAGCAAGTCATTTCCCACTTTGAGCTTTGATCTCATGAGGAGGAGTTTGGGGTTCCCTGCCACGTGGTCAGGGACCAGCCAAATCAGTACCACTGTGGCGGGGGGCGGGTCTGTTTAGCATCACATCCCTGGGCCCCTCCTCCCTCCTGCCCACCCTGAAACCTGCATCTCCAGTGGGGCTCTGGAATCTGTATTTCTAACAAACTCCCCACGAGAGGAAGCCAGACATGTCGCCAAGTCCTCAGAATCTCTAGATTCTAACACATGCCCTAATGCAGGGGTCCCCAACCTCCAGGAGCTAATGTCTGATGATCTGAGGTGGAGCTGATATAATAATAATAAAGTGCATGATAAAGGTAATGTACCTGAATCATCCCAAAACTATCCCCTCACCCCGGTCCACGGAAAAATTGTCTATCGCGAAACCGGTCCCTGGTGCCAAAAAGGCTGGGGACTGCTGCCCTAAGGGTCCTTCTAGAGCAGCGTGTGTATTACTCTAAGGACTAAGCACTCTGGCCGTGAGAGGCACCTGCCCATCTGTGCTGACCTAACAAGCTATTGTGTCTGTGCAAAACCCCAGATACCCAAGATGCCAGGAGAGGCTCACACCAAAAGAGAGAGGCAGGCTTGGTCCTCAGAGTCATTAAAGAAGCTGTTTGCAGAGCCCTGCTCCTCTTTTAATTTGTTTGTCTTTTCGATTGTGTAATTGACTCTCAGCCGCGGGGCTCGGCTGAGCTTCGCCAGGGAAGGCAGAAAGCCATCAATACCCAGGAGTGACTGACAGTGGTATCCAAGGCGAGAAGCTCTGTGGGCGGACAGCAGAAAGGCTTGAATCCTGCCAGCCTTCAGAAGCAAGGCCATATGTGCAGGGGAGGGTGTCTGGACTTTGCCAATGTGACAAACCAGGGTTCAAATTTCAGCTCAGTCACCAGCCAGCTGTGTGACCTGGGGCAAACTGCTAAACTTCTCTGTTCCTCAAATTCCTCGTTGTGAATCCAAGGATAACATACCCACCTGGCAGGGTTGCTGGGAGAACTATAAGAAACAAGCTAATGAGGACCCAATGATTTGTGGGTGCCTAGTAAACTGTAAATTATTATTGTCATTACTGGGGCTTCCCAGATGGAACTAGTGGTAAAGAACCTGCCTGTCAATGCAGGAGATGTGTGTTCAATCCCTGGGTTGGGAAGTTCCCCTGGAGGAGGGCATGGCAACCCACTCCAGTATTCTTGCCTGGAGAATCCCATGGACAGAGGAACCTGGTGGGCTACAGTCCATAGGGTCGCAAAGAGTCTGACACGACTGAAGCAACTTGCACACACATTGTCATTATTATTATTATTACCATTGAACAGTAGAAAGCTTGCCTTGGAGAATGCTAGTCCATTTGGCAGGGGACAGTACACAACTGTTAGAGCTGGAAGAGATTATGAGAAGGCTGTTAGATGTCATGGAAAGAGCCCAGGATTGGAATCAGAATTTCTGATTTTGAGTTCCAGTTCTGCTGTATTTTCTCTGTGGCCCTGGGCAAGTCGCTTAAACTCTCTGAGTGCCAATGTCCTCATCTCCAAGTGGAGCCCAGAGTCCCCGTCCCCCCACCTCTCCTGAGACAATTAAACAAGACAACGTTTGTGAAATTGGGTAAGCTCTCAATCTTTTGACATGTCCAAAAAAGAGATTGCTATTATCCAGCTCACAGGTTCATGAGCCTGGCTGCCCACTGAAATCCCCAGAGGGACTTCGAAAAAACACCAGTGCCCACACCTCTTCCCAGACCAAACAAACAGCAGACCCCCCAGGGCTAGGATCTCGGCAAGGCCTGCTGTCACAAAGCTGAGGGTCTGGCCCAGAGCTCCCTTTCTGCAGAGGAGGAAGGCGGGACCCAGAGAGGGGTGGGATCTTGCCCAAGTTCACATAGCAGGTTATTAACCCTCTGGAGTGTCTCTCGCTCCACCCTGCCCTCTGCCAGCACAAGATCCTGCAAGGCACATTCTCAGGGGCCCATCAGAAAGGATTGCTTGTTTTGAACAGTCTGCCCAGGGACCTGGGAGCACATAGCTGGTGTTCACCAGGAGGGCTGTAGCCAGCAGTTCCTCAGCCGTGGGCACTGACCCAGCAGCGGTGCCCCGATCCTGCACCATCGAGAGAGGCCAGGACCTTCCTGCAGGTGTCCTGGCTGGGGACAGGGGCCATAGAGGTGGTCATGGCAAACCACGATTGAGAGGCGTTCGTGGTAGAAGCAATTAGAAAGGAAGGTGAGCAAGCATCAAACCCACCTTGTTCTGACTCCCTTGCTGCCATGGTCTAACTGTGTGTGCCCCATTAAGCAGGTGGAATAAATGAGAATTTTGCTGTTTAAACACAGTTTCCCTGCCCAGCGGGCTCTGGCTCCTGCATCTTAGAAATGCCTCCTTCCACCCTGAGGTTCAGCCCAGCCCTTTGGGTGAATCAGCCTTTTGTGGGTAGGAACAATGTCAGGCAGCTCTTTGGTCTATAACAGAGCAGGTGGAGAGTTAAAGAACGAGGCTAGGGTGCCCGGAGAGGCTAGGGAGCAGAGGCAACGAGGCCTCAGCTTCTTAAAGGCTACGTAGGGAAGGGGGCCCAGGAGCAGGGTTAAGACCCTATGAGGAAGCCCAGAAAGCAAGCTTTAGCCCAAGGAGAGAAGTGAAACAAAGGAGCGAGCTACCTAGTGAGGTAGTGAGCTCCCCATCACACCAGAATTATGTCCGCGGAAGTTGCCCAGTCCTGGTAAGGATGGTATCCACGAGATACCTGTCTTCAATGGACACATGAACTAAATGAACACCAAGGGCCCTTCCATGCTCATATTCTACGTGTTGATGAAGCTGAAGTTCCAGTGACTAGATTTGCAAAAACGTATTCTGGCAGACATTCAAGCCCTAACTTCATCACTTGTTAGTTGCGTGACCTTGAGCAAGTTAAGTGATCTCTCTGAGGCTGTTCCCTCATCCGCAATACAACAATCATCACATCTATTTCAAATGACTGGGGTGAGAATTGAACAGTTCACTGGTGGCTCAGATGGTAAAGAGTCTGCCTGCAGTGCAGGAGATTCAGATTTGATCCCTGGGTCAGGAAGATCCCCTGGAGAAGGGAATGGCAACCCACTGCAGTATTCTTGCCTGGAGAATCCCATGGACAGAGGACTCTGGCAGGCTACAGTCCATGGGGTCACAAGAAGTCAGACATGACTTAGTGACTAACACACACACACACACACACACACACTCGGTACACAGAGCACTTGGATGGACCTTGTACATGGTCAAGTCTGAAAGAGCAGAGCACCCCAGCTGCCCTCTTAATTGTGAGCAGGAGATCTCCAGGTCTTCCAGAAGATGCACTCATTAAGCAGATTAATGCACAAAAGCAATCGTCGCTCACATCCTCGGATGCGCAGGTTTAAATGCTGGTTGCAGTCTCTTCCCATTAAGTTCATGCTTCGCAGAGCCCAGGCTGCTTCACAGGGAGTGAGGTCTTAATAGCCATGCCTAAAGGGAAGCTGTTATTGAGAGGAGGAGAAAAAAAAAAAAAACTAGGCCTAAAGGACCCTGAAGAATGCGTGCCTGGTGCTGGAACTGAAAGCTCACATGTCTGACTGCGGGGCTGCGCTGCTGGGTGGGAAAGCAAGCTCCTTCCTCCTCGCTGCGAGTGCAGACAGCCAGACACTCTAATCCCCGGGGCACCAGCTGGCTGTCTCCTCCACCGCCCCCCTCCTCCTCCCCCGGGCCCACCCTAAAAATAGGAGGTGAGCATCCCTCAGCTAGGCCAAGGCCAGCCAAGGCCAGGGCGACACCACACACCCTACCTTCTATGCATGCTGTGAGCAGGGGTCTCCTGGTAGAATGTGAGGTGCTCAGACATACTCCCACTTTAGTCCTCAAAGCATCTCCCCTACTAACTTAACAGCCGGGCTTGGACTTTTCAGCTTTTTTAGAAACTTTTTATTTTGTGTTGGAGTATAGCCGATTAACAAACAATGCTGTGATAGTTTTAGGTGGACAGCAAAGGGACTCAGCCAAACATATACATGTATCCATTCTTCCCCAAACTCCCCTCCCCTCCAGGATGCCACCTAACACTGAGCAGAGTTCCCTGTGCTAAACAGTAGGACCTTGTTGGGAATTCATTTTAAATATAGCAGTGTGTACATTGGATTTGTCAGCTTTTAAAGTACCTTTACTTCTGTTTCCTAAAACTGCATCCCTAGCCCTCCAGAAATCGAAAAAGAAAATGGTCAAAACCATTTCCTGCAACTAAGAATTCCTAGTTGTCTTGGAAATGATCTCTGAGTTAAGCCAGCAAACCTAAGGGGAAAGCTGGGGGTTGGGAGGTGACTTCAACTCTGGAAACTGAGAAGAAAGGTAATACAGTGTACAGAATCCTCAACTCCTTTCTCTCCCCAACACACACAGAAATCACAGAAATCTGTCTTGAAGCTATCAAGGTCCATTCATTTGAGATGATAGCAGCTAATATTCTAATTTTGTACATCAGGGAGGGGCAGTGACCAAGTGGCCTAGTCTGTACCAAGTCTTCTAAATGGGTTCATACTTTAGAGAAGTTCATGACAAACTTGGTAGCCAAAACACAAGAACAACTGTCTTCTTGGATGGACCACTGCTGCTGCTGCTGCTAAGTCACTTCAGTCGTGTCTGACTGTGTGACCCCATAGACAGCAGCCCACCAGGCTCCCCCGTCCCTGGGATTCTCCAGGCAAGAACACTGGAGTGGTTTGCCATTTCCTTCTCCAATGCATGAAAGTGAAAAGTGAAAGTGAAGTCGCTCAGTCGTGTCCGACCCTCAGCGTCCCCATGGACTGCAGCCCTCCAGGACTGCAGCCCTCCATGCTCCTCCTTCGATGGGATTTTCCAGGCAAGCGTACTGGAGTGGGGTGCCATTGCCTTCTCCGTGGATGGACCACATGGGAGGGTAAAAGTGAGCCTTCCCTTGGTATTGCCATGCCCATTTTACAAATGAGGAAGCTGGGGTGGTGAGAAGTGACTTGCTCATTACCATGGCCAACAGGTGGCAGTCAGTGAAAGTGTTAATCACTCAGTCATGTCTGATTCTTTGAGACCCTGTGAAATGCAGCCCAGCAGGCTTCTTTGTCCATGGAATTCTTCAGGCAAGAATACTGGAGGGAGTAGCCATTCTCTTCTCCAGGGAATCTTCCAGACCCAGGGATAGAAACTGGATCTCTTGCATTGTCAAGCAGATTCTTACCGTCTGAGCCACCAGGAAGCCCAACAGGTGGCAGAGCTAGCTGCAAATCCAAGTCTGCCAAGCACTGAAAGATGTATTATTGGCCTTATGTCACATGTGTTCTTATCTGAAAGCCTCTCTTGGCTTACTCCAGTGTTGAGAGAATTAGTTTGAGCCCTTTGGAAGCAAAGCTGTTCCCAGGGACCTGTGGTTGCAAAATTTAATGAGCACAAGCATCACCCAGGAGGTCTTTAACAATGCCAAACATAAGCTCCATCATGGTCCAGACCAGCTCTTTCACATGCACAGAATCATCTGGAGAGCCTTTTAAGCACAGGTGCTGATGCAATGACTCGGGAGTGAGGGTGAAACCCTGAATTTCTAACACACTCCCGGGTGATGCTGATGATACTGGTCCATGGATCACACTTTGAAGTCACAAGGGTGACAGTGAGTCTTCCAGTGCTTGAATCCCAGCATCACCACGACTAGTTGCACAAGACCTGGCAAGCTACTCAGCCTCTCTGTGCCTCCATTGCTTTATATGTAAAAACAAAAACAAAGACATGTATCAGTACAGTGCTACTTGGCAGAGTTATTTTTAGGGTGAAGGGAGATGATGCATGCAAGTCAGCACAGTGCCTGGTGCATAGAAAAATCTCAATAAATTATTATTAGTGAGTTTTGTCATACATTATAAGCTTCAAAAAATAATGTTCATAGTGGCACTATCTACAATAACCAGGACATGTAAGCAACCTAAATGTCCATCAGCAGATGAATGGATAAAGATGTGAAACATATATACAATGGAATATTGCTGGGCCATAAAGTAAATGAAATAATGCCATTTGCAGCAGCATGGATGAACCTAGAGATTATCATACCAAGTGAAGTAAGAGACAAATATATGATAGCACATATGTGGAATCTAAAACAATGATACAAATGAACTTATTTATGAGACAGATTTAGACTCACAGACATAGAAAATGAATTTATGGTTACAAAAAGGGAATGAAGGAAGAGGATAAATTAGGAGTCTGGGATTCACAGATACACACTATTATATATAAAATAGATAGACAACAAGGTCTTCCTGTATAGCACACGGAACTATACTCAGTATCTAGTAATAGCCTATAATGGAAAAGAATCTGACAAAGAATAGATACAGATGTATAACTGAATCACTTACTATACATCTGAAACTAACACAACTTTGTAACTCAACTACACTTCAATTCAAAAAATTAAAAATAAAGATAAATGCCGTTGCTACTGCTAAGTCACTTCAGTTGTGTCCGACTCTGTGCGACCCCATAGACGGCGGCCCATCGGGCTGCCCCATCCCTGGGATTCTCCAGGCAGGAACACTGGAGTGGGTTGCCATTGCCTTCTCCGAAAGATAAGTGAATAAAATATAAAAGTTGTTATATGTTATATATTCTGACCCAGGGATCAAACCCATGTCTCCTGCATTACAGGAAGATTCTTTACCATCTGAGCCACCAGGAAACTTCATGCTTAAAACCACCATGATTTATTACTTTTACAATTCTGTGTTTGATTAAGCTCAGCTGGGCACTTCTGCTCCACATGAAGGAGCTGAGGTCTCTCTGTATTCAGTAGGAGCTTAGCAGGGAGTGATGCTGAGCTGGACATCATTCCCACCACTCTCTGCCTCCAGGACTCTGTCCATGGAGCTTCTTGTCATCCATTAGTCTAACTGAGCTTCTTTCACAGCCCGATGGCTCCCTCCTCAGAGTGAGGATCTGAGAGAAGCCCCGCCACACACGTTTGTTTGTCAGTCCTTTACTCACATTACAATCGCTGATGGCCCATTGACCCAAGCAAGTCACAGCGACACAGTCTACATAGGGCATGAACATTAGGAAGTGTCACGTGGGGAGCCACCAGTGTAAAATCCATCACAGTCTATAAGCTTACTTGATTATAAGGCCCTTGAAGACAACTCGTCTACCCCATGCATTGTTTTACCCCAAGTTGTAGGAGACTGGTGAATACATCTGATCCCGTGACTGCCCTGAGAAACAGTTAAAGCAAAAAGATGATCTCCATTTGCAGACAGCTGTAAGAGTTTGAAGTCATGCAGCTAGATAGGGGCTGGCACACAGGACATCAAGTCCAGGTCTGTCATCCTTTCCTCTCCGCTCTTCCTGCTAATCTTCTCATGTAGTCATTTTCTGCCAGCCCCTCCTTATCACATGTATCTCCTTTCTCCAAGCTTCCTGGTAGCATCGTTAATTATTTACAAATGAACAGTTAAATGCACCAGGATACATGCTATTTAAAGGAAACCTGTGGTGACTCAACAAGTAAATAAAATAGTCACTTATTCCATAAGCATTTATCAGGGCTCAGTTTGCAGCAGGCACTGTTAAGTGGAGGTGGAGGGACAATGGTGGAGTTCAGAATTAGAAGATGGGGTTCCGCCCTCAGCAAGCGAAATATCTTATGCTTTCAGCAACAGATGCTTTTCAGGAGCCTACTGTGTCCAACTAACTGCCAGGCAATAAGGGCGAACCCAGCACCATTCCTGCCCTCAAGATGCTCACAGACTGACTGGCAGGGAGACCAGCAACAAGCACCCCACATCACACAGTTTGCGTGTGTGTGTGTGTGTGCATGTGTGTGTGTGTATGTGTGCACACACGCGTGCACACCCACATACATGCTAGTCCTGTCCGACTCTTTGCAATCCCATGGACTGTAGCCCATCAGGCTCCTCTTTCCATGGAGTTTTCCAAGCCAGGATACTGCAGCGAGTTGCCATTACCTATTCCAGGGGATCTTCCTGACCCAGGGATCAAACCTGCGTCTCTTGCATCTTCTGACATAGCGACTAAGCAACAGCATTCACATAACTTAGGTGTGTTTGAGAAAGGTCATTCAGTGTGAGAAAGGGACAAACTCTACCTGATGGAGTGGCAGTGGTCTAAGAAATCTTCCCAGGAACAGTGACCCACGAATTGTCCCCAAGAGAGCCTTGCAGGCTGGGACAGGAAGGCACTAAAGATAATCAAAGTCACTAAGTGTGGGGACAAGCTTTTCCTGCATCCTGTGTGCAGAGCCAGTTTCTTAAGATGCAGAGTCCAGGCTGTTCTACCCAGAGGTACCAGCAGTATCACTTGACCAGAAGGTGCTTCCCTGCCCCATCCTTCAGACTCCAGTCAAGGTCAGATGTTCGCAAAGGCCTTCCCTGCTGACTGGAGTGGTCCCTCCTTTGCTACCACTCCATGTTTATCTCCCTCATGGAGCTTAGCACTGACAGGACCAACTTGCTCACTGTCTGTCATCTCTATTCACAATAGGTCCATGGAGGTAAGGACTTTGCTATTCTCAGCCATCCCCATGAAAATGAAATCTGCATGGGGACCAGGACTTCATTTGGTTCCTGTGGCACCAAGCACCTATAGGAGTCTCTGGCACCTAGAGCATGCATACAGAATAAATGCAGGCAAGGGACCCCAACAGGAGGAATGAGGGGCTGGGAAGTAAGGTGGGCACCAGGAGCAAGTCCTAGGAGTCCTGTGGCTTTAGAACAAGCCCCATCTGAGTTCCCATCTTGCCTCTGTTCCTTAATCAGGGACTACAGAAAATCAGGCTTCCCAGGTAGCACTAGTGGTAAGGAATCCATCTGCCAATGCAGGAGACACCGGAGATGCGAATTCAATCCCTGGGTCTGGAAGATCCCCTAGAGGAGGAAATAGCAACCAGTTCCAGTATTCTTGCCTGGAAAATTCCATGGACAAAGGAGCTTGGTAGGCTACAGTACATGAGGTTGCAAAGAGTCAGACATGACTGAATGACTGAACCCATATGGAAAAGCAATTTCCAACCCCACTCAGGCTCCTAGATTCCCCATCCCCCTTGTTAGGCAGCCTTTTGCAGATCAAATTTCAGAACAAGTACAAGGGTTCTGTTTTTAACAGGCCTTGGAAAGAGGGAGGCAGCTCTGTGGGTCCTCTAGGGAGATCAGATCTAGGAGCCAACATCGTATGATCAAAATCACGACGAGTTATAAGCTCAAAGCTCGGTAGTGCTTGGTTCTGATTCAGGGTCACAGCCTCTGGATTCCTGAGTTCCTTCTAGCCCAGTGGAGCATTGAGATTGGTATGTGGCCCAAAATACACAAGGGTTAGTGAGTTAGCTGCTTGGCAATTTTGTCTGGGGCCTCAGCCTAAGACAAAGAGAGAGGGCAAGAGAGGTTTCTTATGGACCTTTGCTTTTTCATACATGCTGATCCCTCTTCAGGAAAAGACTTTCCTGCCCTTTACATGGTGAATTCCTACCCATCCTTCAAAACCCCATTGAAATGCTCCCCGTCTCTGAAAACTGCTTTGTCCCTCCATGCAAAATTAGTCACCCCCTCTTCTGTACTCACACAATACTCTATCATCTTCTCTGTTTAGCTAGAACTTTCCTAGAACAGAGGTGGCCTGGTCTCTCTGTAGCTCCAATGCCCATCATAAGAGCTCCTATGTGCTATACTAATAATAACCACCATTGACTAAGCACACACTCTGTTTCCAGGCTCTGTGCTAAGAGCTTTATGTACATCATTTAATTGAATCCTTACAACAGCCCACAAGCTGGGTTCTAATAGGATCCCATATTGCAGCTGAGAAAACTGAATGATGGAAGTAGAATCCACTACATGTCTGATGCGTGTGCATTCAATAAAGGGGCAAATGAGGAAGTGACTGAGAGACAGAACTAAGAAATAAAGTCATTTTTCTATTTTAGCTGCCTTTGCCATCTAGGGAAATGATCCCTGGGACATGCTCTTAGACTGAAGAGCTCAACATCCAGTCCTTAGAATCCAGAATGTGTGCTCAGTTGCTCAGTTGTGTCCAACTCTTGGCAACCCCATGGACAGTAGCCCATCAGGCTCCTCTGTCCATGGGATTCTCCAGACAAGAATACTGGAGTGGGTTGTCATTTTCTCATCCAGGGTATCTTCTCGACCCAGGGATCAAACCTGTGTCTCTTGCATCTCCTGCAAGATGGGTTCTTTACCACTAGAACAACCCGAAAGCAAGGTTGAATAGGAAGTATAGAATAAAAAGACTTGGTTATAAAAAATCATGTCCTAGATAGGCCCCCTAGAATGGAACACAGGCCCTAGAAATCTCAGCCTGTGGGCAGATCATCACCTCTTGGAGGGCTGCTGGTTCTGGAATGTCTTTCCTTCCATAATGTGCCCCCGCACTCCACCAGGCCACCTGCCTAATTCTCCACCCTGCTTGTGGATGGATTTGTCTGCAATTCGCATTTCTCGGGGCATGATGATCTGTCCATCTGTGGGTGTTAATGCACACGCATCTCCTCTCTGACCTTGGTTAGCAAGAGCCTTCAACAGGAATGCTGTGACCAGTGTCCTCACAGATTGAAATGGATTTGCTCTTTCGCAGCTTCTCTTTGAAGCCGGGGGCTGGGAAACAGTGATTATGGCAGATTCGTGGCTGGGGTGTGAGGATAAGAGCTTCTGGGCTCAGTCTCAAAACCACCGTTAGGTGATATTGTTGCTAGTTACACACCAGAGATAAGAGGTGAGTGAGCTTCAAAGACTTGCAGGAATCCTGGCCCCTAACAGACAGCCCCTTCTCAGGTCCACCCTTCAGGGTTTCCCCAATTTGCCCCTTCCCCAAAGCTTGTGACAATTACCCCAGGAGGGCAGAAGAAGTGCCTTCTTGCAGGTGCCGGCTACAGCCACAGAAATCATTTCAAGATGAAAAAGTCAAAAAGATGAAGGCATAATATGCTAAGCCCTGCAACAGATTTATGCATTCATTTCATATAGAGATGACATTAACTAGGAAAACAATCAGATTTTGACATCTTGGGAAGTCTTGCCAATTAAATCACACCTAATAAGGGTTCATATTTATTGGGCACTCATTGGAGTTAGGCTCTGTGCTAAACACTTCACAGGCATAATCTGATATAGGAAGCTTTCAACAACCCAAAGAGGAAACAACTGTCAGTACTACTCTCAGTCTTTAGGTGAGAAAACCAAGATTCGAATGGCTGGCACATAGTTTCCTATCCACAGGTGATGGGTCACAGATCTGACCCCAGGTCTGTGTGACCCCTGTGTCTCCGTGTTCTTCTGCCAGAGTAAGAGCCAAGCCCACCTTTGGCTGGCCAGTCATCTGACTGGTAGGAGCTTAAAAGCCAGGAATCCCAGAATCACAGAACTATACCAGGGCTTCTTGGCAAGCTCCAAGAAAGCAGATGGCATCCCCCCTCCTGAGGGGAGCCATGTACAACCAGTAGTCTCAGCAAACAGCCCACCTCCTCCCTATCACCCAAGAAGTGTCTACCTCTCGCAGCACCAGCTACACCTGCTCTGACTCTCGAAGGATTCAGCAGGAAGGAACGTCTCTACCTTTCAGAAACAACTTGGGCTGTTGAATCCATCACCCAGCTTCTGTTGACTATTTAGGATCCCTAGGTCACTGCTCGGGCACTTTACCACACTGAATCCCAAGACAACTGTATTTCTCTGGACCTCCTTTCTCGGTGAAACTGGGAATCAGACTACATGGATTCTGATAATTCTGGCAGTTTGACATTGCTGGGTCTTCTAGAACGGCACTGTTCAACAGAAGTTTCTGCAATGATAGTGTTCTAAATCTGAGCTGTCCAGTATGGCAGCCTGAGCCACATGTGGCTGTTAACACTTGAAATGTTGCCAGATGTGATAAAGGAACAGAATTGTTAATTCCTTCTAAGTCTGATAGATTTCTAACAGATTTTCACTGTGGCTAGTGGCTATCATTCTGGGCTCTGCCATTCTAGAACTGATATTAAGATAACCGCTGGGTCTCACGAGATATGGAAGCCCATTCCATATTATGAGTAACATCACTATAACAACCCATAGGGTACCCACAGGGTGGCTTGAGAGGCTTTAACCCCGTCACAACCTCCATCAGCCACCCAGCAATGACATCAGGAAAAAAGATATAAATTTTCTGGAAAAAAATATTTCCTCTGCAAACAAGTCTCAAAACTATTTGCTTTCTAGATTCCATACATATTCTTTAATATACAATATTTGTTTTTCTCTTTCTGACTTAACTTCACTCTGTATGACAGACTCTAGGTCCATTTATATCACTGCAAATGATCCAATTTCAGACCTAGATGGGTGGGATGGGAATGATGGAAGAGAGGATCAAAAGAGAGAGATGTGCATACATATGGCTGATTCACTTCATTGTACAGCAGAAATTAATATAGCATTGTAAAGCAATTCTACTGAGCAAGTTTAATTAAAAAAAAAATGTAACCATTTACTTGGCTTGTATAATTACATTGTGTCCCTACCTCTTCTTATTCAAGTATTTTGGTGTCACTACAGCTTCTCATATTGGTTCAACATTTTAAAATTTTTTCAATTTTAACAAAACCATTCTCTTTGATCCTCACAACCGGGCACTGAAGCAAGTACCCTTATTCCTATTTCATGGCTCAAGAAATTGAAGTTTCAGATGACTTCTAAAACAAAGAGAAATTCCAACCCAGACAGTGGGGCTCAAAGCCAATCGGCCTATTCTCTCAAACTTGGTACTGATGGAAACCTGCAGTTGTGATCATTGTCGATAGGTGAGCTGTCTATACCTTTGTGGCCTGGAGATATTTAATAAAAGTACAAAGTGGAGAGAAGCGTTCCAGGTCTGGATGAAGAGCAGATGGAGCCTGGCTCAACAGAGGGAAGAAGGGAGGACATCACTCTTGGTATTAAAGGTGCCCTTTGTGGGGCTCTGATCAAATTCAGTGCTCTGCATGATCTCTGTCTCTCTGGCCTTGGTCACCTTCTCTAGACATCCCAGCTGGGAAACACCAGATGATCTCTGAGGACTCAGGCACCTAGGACTTGAGGAACTGATGAAGTGCTTTCTGCATGCCACGTGCCTGGCTCAGTGCATCAGGGAGATACGGGGAGAAGAAGTCAGGGCTGTAAGTTTTGCCAGTTGGTCCTCATCATCTGTAGAGTCACCCAAACTGCAGCGGTGTGTGTGGAAGGGACAGGACAAAGACCTGGGTTCACCATCCTGGCCCTGCCACTTGAAGCTGTGTGGTTGTGAGCAGGTCACATAACCTCTCTTTCTGAGCCTGTCAACTGTAAAATAGCGCTGCCACTCATCTCAGAGGCTGTAATGAAGACCACCTGAGACAACCAAGAAGAATCCATCAGTGACGCTTGTGCCGTAAACATCACTTCCTTTGCCTGCCCTTTGTCAGTCAACTGATACAGAGCACCCACTCTCTGCCAAGAAGTCCCCATCACTGGTTGGATTTACTGCAGGTTCCCACTCCACCATGCTCTCCATCCCCGACCTGCACTTTCAAGCCTTCCTGAATGCCCAAAATGTGTCAAACCCACTTGGTGAGTCAGGAGACAGAGACAAGAAAAGAAACACGTCTCCATGATGGGCAGCGAGGAGGCCTCCCCAGGATGGGATCCTTGGCCAAATCTTCCCATGTCTCAGCTCAGGCAGTCTGGAAAGTTGCTCTCCTGAAGGGTCCGCCCAAAAATCCCACTCAGACATCATCCTCCAAGTAGGAACAGCTCCCACAGTGACAAGGAAGAGACATCTGTCCCTTTCCTTCCCACCAACCCCCAGAATGAGCCTAATTAGATTGTCTCTTCTTTCAGCTGCCTTGATGATCAGTGCCACCAAAGTGCAGCAACATGATGCCTCCAGGCACAGATGCCCGAAATGCCACACGTTTGCCAACCCCAGGCATGGGTGCTTGGCTGATGTCAAGGGACTGGAGTACAACCACAGAGTCTTACAGAGGGCACCATGAGATGAGACCAGGATGGGAACTGGGTTTCTGGAGGGAAGTGAACATTTTCTCAAAATAGGCTCTGAGCCAAGCTAGGTTTTGAAATCTTATTCCTGAATTTTGGATCTCTCATGAGAAATTATATCAGTCAAGGTCTTGGCAGGAAACAGAAGCTCACTCAGCTGGTATACTGAAGAGACTTTTAATGAAGGAACTCAGGTGGGCACCCAAGGATGGGCAGGATTCAGAGAGTCCACAGGGAGTATGAGCACCCAGGGACCAGCAAAAGTTCAAGGGGAGAGAAAGTTACTATCAGAGTCCATTTGAGAGCTGGAGCCTGGAAAGGAGGCTACTTACAGCCACTGGAAACCCACAGTCAAGCAGAGAGGAGCAGGAGGCTTCAGATTCCTACTCCTCTACCAGCTGAACCCAACCAGAAGTTAAAGGTCAAGAGCCTTGCAGGTGCAGTCCAGAGAAGCAGGCTCCCGGAGCATGGAGCCAGCCAAGGAAGGGATGAAGATGGATATGGGGCAATAAGAGATATCCAGGTCAGAGGAAAAAGTTTTTGGTATTGGTAATACTGACTTGGGATTAGATCTCAACTCTTGCACATATGATACAAGTGATGACAAATTCCTTACCTTTTCTGAACCTTGGTATCCTTGTCAATAATGGTATATTATCCAGTTTCAAAAACTAGAACTAATGTTTGTAAAGATCATGTATAGGGGACTGGCACAGATGAAGTCAATAATTGACGACATGGAGGTGGCTAAAATATCACAGGCTTTGGAATCAAATGCCTAGGTTTCCTATCCTGGCTCCATCACCCCTTAATGGTGTGATTTTGGCAAGCAGTTTAACTGATTTGAACCCAAGCTTGTCACCTACCACATAGATATTGTAAGAACACCTGATTCAGACTGATATTAACAACAGTATAAAGTGTGTATGGGGACTTCCCTGGTGATCCTGTGGTTAAGAATCTGCCTTCTAATGCAGGGCACATGGGTTTGATCCCTGGTTGGGGAACAAAGATCCCACATGCAGTAGGGCAACTAAGCCCAAATGCCACAACTAGAGAGAAGCCCTTGAGCTGCAATTAAGACCTGATGCAGCCAAATAAATAGAATAAATATAAATAATATATGTAAAGTGTTTAGCATAGTGATAGCACAGAGCGCATCAATAAATAGTCCTCATTAGAGATTGGGTAGAAAGTATCTCTCCTGCATGCCTGAAGGTTTGTGTCTCCCTCATCTTGACTTTGTTTCCCCTAGTAGGGGCTCTTGAACTTGAATTTCAGTGGTCACCACTCAGCAGAGCCTCTTCTATGCTTATGATTCTCTCCAAGTTCAGATGCACAAGTTCTAGGAAAAACAGGTCATCTATCTTCCCAGAGACTTGGCTCCCTCCCACCACAATTGGGCTATTCCTCCATCGAGAGAGAAGACCAGCCCTTACTTGATGAATCACAGAAGGAGGCCCAGTTGGATGAAAGAAAGTTTGGTCCCTCTGTGTCCAATGACAAAGGTGATGATTTCCCTAAATCATAATGAAGTTGGAGACACTGCCCAGAAATCCTGGGCTTTGATGATCCTTTTCCAGGTGAAGAAATGGGTGTGCTCTGACCCAGGCCCACACTCAACCATGAGCACCTAGAGGATCAGGATGTTCTTAAGCAACTTACTGCCCCAGAATCTGTCACAGTGATATACCTGAGGCCCACCATATGCCAGGCACTAGGTGTATTTCACTAAACAAAGAAAATACAGCTTATGCCCTTGTGATGCTTACAGACTGGCAGGGAAGTCAGGAATTTTATGTTAGTTTGTGTTAGTCACTCAGCCGTGTCTAACTCTTTGCAACCCCATGGACTGCAGCCCACCAGGCTCCTCTGTCCATGGAATTCTCCAGGTAAGAATACTGGAGTGGGTTGCCATTTTCTTCTCCAAGGGATCTTCTTGACCTAGGGATCAAACCCAGGTCTCCCACATTGCAGGCAGAATCTTTACCATCTGAGCCACCAGGCAAGGAATTTTATAAGTAATCACAAATGTTATCGCTGTTATGAAAAGTAGCATAGGAGATTCACTGCCAGCTAGGATGCACAGAGTTACAAAGAATTGTTTCCCTCATTAGCAGAAGAAAACATCAGATAAAATAAAGTCACCAAAGAGTGCTAGATGCAGTACAGCATCTAGTGGTGGACGCAGGTAGAACAGCCCTGTATTGTGAAGAAAAGTACCTGGGATAAATTACCGGGCCTGGGATTGTGCAGGCAGAAGAGTAGGCCTGCCACAGGCAGAGGAATGTTGCTGAAACAAGGATAAACCAGGAAACTTTTACTGACAATGTGGGCTGGCAAGGCAGATTGGAATCTAGAAGGGTCCAAATGCAATAATAAATCTCTTGGCCAAGCAGTTGTCCCTCATAGGAACTGTGCTGAGTAAGCAGTTGTGGAGGTGGAGCTTGAAACAGAGATGGATCTTGCAGTTTTGTGCAGTGCTTAGGTTGAATCCAGAGGTGAATTAAAACTAACGAAAGCTGCAAACCAATTCCATCCTAGCTCACATTTTGATAATATCAAAGGACCAGTCCATCAGCAGTGGCAGCATAGGAAGTTGGATTTAGGGATGAAGGACAAAGAGATATCTCTGTTATCTCATTTAAAACCAGAGGTAAACTTAAAACTAATTCAAACTTCATGTTAGCCCAGCTCAGCTTGCTCATGGTGGAATCTCAATGATTAGCCTCTCATCCTAGCCTTCTGTTAGAGAAAAAGCTGTCCTCTCTTGAGTAGGGGAGTAGATAGATGATAGATGGGTAGACAGACAGACAGACAGATAGATAGATTCTAGTTCAGTCTCTACTGTTCTTTTAATCAAAATATCCAACATACAATTAAAAATTAGAAGATATGCAAAGAAGCAAGAAAATATGACCCATAATGAAGAGAAAAGATAGCCAATATAGATAGACCTACAGATGGCCAAGGCATGAGAATGAGCAAACCAGGGCTTTGAAATAATTAGTATAAACATATGAAAGAATTTTGGGGGGAGGAGCCAAGATGGCGGAGGAGTAGGACGGGGAGAACACTTTCTCCCCCACAAATTCATCAAAAGAGCATTTAAACGTCGAGTAAATTCCACTAAACAACTTCTGAATGCCGGCAGAGGACATCAGGCACCCAGAAAAGCAGCCCAACTCTTCGAAAGGAGGTAGGAAAAAATATAAAAGACAAAAAAAGAGACAAAAGAGGGAGGGACGGAGTTCCGTCCCGGGAAGGGAGTCTTAAAAAGAGAGAAGTTTCCAAACACCAGGAAACCCTCTCACTGCTGAATCTGTGCTGAGCTTTGGAAGCACAGAGGGCAACATAAAAGGGAGGGGAAAAAAAATAAACAATTAAAAATCGCGGATTGTGAGCCCTACGGTAACTCCCCCAGCGGAGAAGCAGCGCAGACGCCTGCACACGCCATTAGCAAGCGGGGGCTGGGCAGGGAAGTGCGGCGCGGGCTGTGTCCCTTAGAGTAAGAATCCGGCCGAATGTCCTGAGCGCTATCTGAGCGAAATAATTTGGGCTAGCAAACCAGACTGTGGGATATCTACCACGCGAAAAGCCAGCCCTAACCTAAGACACCGCCAGGCCCGCGCACAGAACAAAGGACTGAACAGAGATAGCCGGCTGCAGACCTTCCCCCTCCGGTGACAGGCAACCAGAGCCGGAAGGGGGCAATCGCAGCCCCAGAGAGACACTATCTATAAAACTGTAAGCAGGCTTCTTTGCTAACTAAAACTTCTTGGGGGTCTGGACGGTCAACATCTGCCTGAGAAGGTGCGCCGGTTTTACACCCAGATAACCGAGTGGCGGGGAGGCGATAAGTCGCAGCATTGGCGCCCGCCAAACACCTCATCACCTGAGCTGCTCGGATCTGGGAAGAACACAAAACGCAGGCCCAACCGAGTCTGCGCCTCTGAGGACTACCCGAGTCCCTGAACCTGAGCGGCTTGGACCTGGGAGCTCAGCCCAGGGCAGGCCTCTGATCGTTCCCGGCGGAACAACCTAGAGCCCAAGCAGTGTGGGCAGAGAGGCTACACGCGCCGTGAGCAGGGGCAGACCCAGTGTGGCTGAGGCACTGCGAGCGCACGCCAGTGTTATCTGTTTGCAGCATCCCTCCCTCCCTCCCTCCCCACAGCGCGGCTGAACAAGTGAGCCTAAAAAAAAAAAAAAAAAAAAAATAGTGTCCTCAACCATCCCCTTTGTGTCAGGGCGGGAACCAGACACTGAAGAGACCAGCAAACAGAAGAAGCTATAACAGAGGGAAACGCCTTGGAAGCTACAGGCCATAGATTAAAACCCTGTGGTTACTACGGATTACATAAGAAGGGGCCTATAGATCTTGAGAAATATAAGTTGGACTAAGGAACTGCCAAAAATGAACTGAACCCACAATACTCACAACAAAACTAGAGAAAGACCTAGATATATTTTTACTATTTTTACGATCAATCTTTCTTTCTTTTTTTTTTTAATTAAAAAAAATTTTTTTAAGTCCTCTATTATCCTTTAATTTTCACTTTTATAACTATTACTTTGCAAAAAAAAAAAAAAAAAGACCCTATTTTTTTTTTCTTCTTCAGCAAACTTCATATATATATTTTATAATTCTTTGACCGTGGTTTTTTTTTTTTTTTCTTTCTTTTTTCTTTTTCTTCTTTTCTTTAACATTGTATTTTTGAAATTCCAAACTCTACTCTAGATTTTTAATTTTAGCCTTTTGATATATGTTATCAATTTTGTACCTATAGTTTTTTTCATAATTTCTGTGACTTTTTTTTTCCCTCTGTTTCTTTCTCTTCTTCTTTTATATAACATCGTATATCTGCAATTACAAACTCTACTCAAGATTTTTAATTTCTGCTTTTTGGTATTTGATATCAATTTTGTACCTGTATTTTCTTTATAATTTTTGTGACATTGTTTTTGCTGGTTTGTTTGTTTTCTCTCTTTATTTTTCTTCTTCTTCTTCTTTTTTTTTTTTTTTTAACGTTGTATTTTTGAAATTCCAAACTCTACTCTAGATTTTTAATTTTTGCTTTTTGGTATTAGTTATCAATTTTGTACCTGTAGTTTCTTTATTACTTTCACGACCTTGTTTGTTTTTCTTTGTTTGTTTTTTCTCTCTTTCTTTTCCTTCTTCTTTTCATTAACATCGCATTTTTGAAATTCCAAACCCTACTCTAGATTTCTAATTTTTGTTTTTATGTATTTGTTACCAATTTTATACCTTTAAGAACCCAATCTTCAGGACCCATTTTTCACTAGTGTACGAGATTACTGGCTTGACTGCTCTCTCTCCCTTTGGACTCTCCATTTTCTCCACCAGGTCACCTGTATCTCCTCCCTAACCCCTCTCTACTCTACCCAACTCTGTGAATTTCTGTGTGTTCCAGACAGTGGAGAACACTTAAGGAACTGATTACTGGCTGGATCTGTCTCCCTCCTTTTCATTTCCACCTTTTATCCTTCTGGCCACCTCTGTCTCCTGCCTCCTTCTTCTCTTCCCTGTATAACTCCGTGAACATCTCTGAGCGGTCCAGTTGTGGAGTGCACATAAGGAAGTGACTACTGGCTAGCCCACTCTCTCCACTATTGATTCCACCTCATCTCATTTGGGTCACCTCTAACTCCCTCCTCCCTCTTCTCTTCTCCATGTAACGCTGTGAACCTCTCTGAGTGACCCTCACAGTAGAGAAACTTTTCATCTTTAACGTAGATGTTTTATCAGTGGTGCTGTATAGAAGGAGAAGTTTTGAAACTACTGTAAAATAAAGACCGATAACTGGAAGTAGGAAGCTTAAGTCCAAACCCTGACTCCAGGGAACTCCTGACTCCAAGGAACATTAATTGACAGGAGCTCATCAAACGCCTCCATACCGACACTGAAACCAAGCACCACACAAGGGCCAACAAGTTCCAGGGAAAGACATAACAAGCAAATTCTCCAGCAACAAAGGAACACAGCCCTGAGCTTCAAGATACAGGCTGCCCAAAGTCACCCCAAAACCGTAGACATCTCATAACTCATTAATGGACATTTCATTACACTCCAGAGAGAAGAAATACAGCTCCATCCACCAGAACATCGACACAAGCTTCCCTAACCAGGAAACCTTGACAAGCCACCTGTACAAACCCACACACAGTGAGGAAACACCACAATAAAGAGAACTCCACAAACTGCCAGAATACAGAAAGGACACCCCAAACTCAGCAATTTAAACAAGATGAAGAGACAGAGGAATACCCAGCAGATAAAGGAACAGGATAAATGCCCACCAAACCAAACAAAAGAGGAAGAGATAGGGAATCTACCTGATAAAGAATTCCGAATAATGATAGTGAAATTGATCCAAAATCTTGAAATTAAAATGGAATCACAGATAAATAGCCTGGAGGCAAGGATTGAGAAGATGCAAGAAAGGTTTAACAAGGACTTAGAAGAAATAAAAAAGAGTCAATATATAATGAATAATGCAATAAGTGAAATTAAAAACACTCTGGAGGCAACAAATAGTAGAATAACAGAGGCAGAAGATAGGATTAGTGAATTAGAAGATAGAATGGTAGAAATAAATGAATCAGAGAGGATAAAAGAAAAACGAATTAAAAGAAATGAGGACAATCTCAGAGACCTCCAGGACAATATTAAACGCTACAACATTCGAATCATAGGGATCCCAGAAGAAGAAGACAAAAAGAAAGACCATGAGAAAATACTTGAGGAGATAATAGTTGAAAACTTCCCTAAAATGGGGAAGGAAATAATCACCCAAGTCCAAGAAACCCAGAGAGTCCCAAACAGGATAAACCCAAGGCGAAACACCCCAAGACACATAGTAATCAAATTAACAAAGATCAAACACAAAGAACAAATATTAAAAGCAGCAAGGGAAAAACAACAAATAACACACAAGGGAATTCCCATAAGGATAACGGCTGATCTTTCAATAGAAACTCTTCAAGCCAGGAGGGAATGGCAAGACATACTTAAAATGATGAAAGAAAATAACCTACAGCCCAGATTATTGTACCCAGCAAGGATCTCATTCAAGTATGAAGGAGAAATCAAAAGCTTTTCAGACAAGCAAAAGCTGAGAGAATTCTGCACCACCAAACCAGCTCTCCAACAAATACTAAAGGATATTCTCTAGACAGGAAACACAAAAATTGTGTATAAATTCGAACCCAAAACAATAAAGTAAATGGCAACGGGGTCATACTTATCAGTAATTACCTTAAACGTAAATGGGTTGAATGCCCCAACCAAAAGACAAAGACTGGCTGAATGGATACAAAAACAAGACCCCTGCATATGTTGTCTACAAGAGACCCACCTCAAAACAGGGGACACATACAGACTGAAAGTGAAGGGCTGGAAAAAGATTTTCCATGCGAATAGGGACCAAAAGAAAGCAGGAGTAGCAATACTCATATCAGATAAAATAGACTTTAAAACAAAGACTGTGAAAAGAGACAAAGATGGTCACTACATAATGATCAAAGGATCAATCCAAGAAGAAGATATAACAATAATAAATATATATGCACCCAACACGGGAGCACCGCAGTATGTAAGACAAATGCTAACAAGTATGAAAGAAGAAATTAACAATAACACAATAATAGTGGGAGACTTTAATACCCCACTCACACCTATGGATAGATCAACTAAACAGAAAATTAACAAGGAAACACAAACTTTAAACGATACAATAGACCAGTTAGACCTAATTGATATCTATAGGACATTTCATCCCAAAACAATGAATTTCACCTTCTTCTCAAGCGCACATGGAACCTTCTCCAGGATAGATCACATCCTGGGCCATAAAGCTAGCCTTGGTAAATTCAAAAAAAATAGAAATCATTCCAAGCATCTTTTCTGACCACAATGCAGTAAGATTAGATCTCAATTACAGGAGAAAAACTATTAAAAAATCCAACATATGGAGGCTGAACAATACGCTGCTGAATAACCAACAAATCACAGAAGAAATCAAAAAAGAAATCAAAATTTGCATAGAAACGAATGAAAATGAAAACACAACAACCCAAAACCTGTGGGACACGGTAAAAGCAGTCCTAAGGGGAAAGTTCATAGCAATACAGGCACACCTCAAGAAACAAGAAAAAAGTCAAATAAATAACCTAACTCTACACCTAAAGCAACTAGAAAAGGAAGAAATGAAGAACCCCAGGGTTAGTAGAAGGAAAGAAATCTTAAAAATTAGGGCAGAAATAAATGCAAAAGAAACAAAAGAGACCATAGCAAAAATCAACAAAACCAAAAGCTGGTTCTTTGAAAGGATAAATAAAATTGACAAACCATTAGCCAGACTCATCAAGAAACAAAGGGAGAAAAATCAAATCAATAAAATTAGAAATGAAAATGGAGAGATCACAACAGACAACACAGAAATACAAAGGATCATAAGAGACTACTATCAACAATTATATGCCAATAAAATGGAAAACGAGGAAGAAATGGACAAATTCTTAGAAAAGTACAACTTTCCAAAACTCGACCAGGAAGAAATAGAAAATCTTAACAGACCCATCACAAGCACAGAAATTGAAACTGTAATAAAAAATCTTCCAGCAAACAAAAGCCCAGGTCCAGATGGCTTCACAGCTGAATTCTACCAAAAATTTAGAGAAGAGCTAACACCTATCCTGCTCAAACTCTTCCAGAAAATTGCAGAGGATGGTAAACTTCCAAACTCATTCTATGAGGCCACCATCAGCCTAATACCAAAACCTGACAAAGATCCCACAAAAAAAGAAAACTACAGGCCAATATCACTGATGAACATAGATGCAAATATCCTTAACAAAATTCTAGCAATCAGAATCCAACAACACATTAAAAAGATCATACACCATGACCAAGTGGGCTTTATCCCAGGGATGCAAGGATTCTTCAATATCCGCAAATCAATCAATGTAATACACCACATTAACAAATTGAAAAATAAAAACCATATGATTATCTCAATAGATGCAGAGAAAGCCTTTGACAAAATTCAACATCCATTTATGATCAAAACTCTCCAGAAAGCAGGAATAGAAGGAACATACCTCAACATAATCAAAGCTATATATGACAAACCCACAGCAAACATTATCCTCAATGGTGAAAAATTGAAAGCATTTCCTCTAAAGTCAGGAACAAGACAAGGGTGCCCACTTTCACCATTACTATTCAACATAGTTTTGGAAGTTTTGGCCACAGCAATCAGAACAGAAAAAGAAATAAAAGGAATCCAAATTGGAAAAGAAGAAGTAAAGCTCTCACTGTTTGCAGATGACATGATCCTCTACATAGAAAACCCTAAAGACTCCACCAGAAAATTACCAGAACTAATCAATGACTATAGTAAAGTTGCAGGATATAGAATCAACACACAGAAATCCCTTGCATTCCTATACACTAATAATGAGAAAACAGAAAGAGAAATTAAGGAAACAATTCCATTCACCATTGCAACAGAAAGAATAAAATACTTAGGAATATATCTACCTAAAGAATCTAAAGACCTATATATAGAAAACTATAAAACACTGGTGAAAGAAATCAAAGAGGACACTAACAGATGGAGAAATATACCATGTTCATGGATTGGAAGAATCAATGTAGTGAAAATGAGTATACTACCCAAAGCAATCTATAGATTCAATGCAATCCCTATCAAGCTACCAACAGCATTCTTCACAGAGCTAGAACAAATAATTTCACAATTTGTATGGAAAAACAAAAAACCTCGAATAGCCAAAGCGATCTTGAGAAAGAAGAATGGAACTGGAGGAATCAACCTACCTGACTTCAGGCTCTACTACAAAGCCACAGTTATCAAGACAGTATGGTACTGGCACAAAGACAGAAATATAGATCAATGGAACAAAATAGAAAGCCCAGAGATAAATCCATGCACATATGGACACCTTATCTTCGACAAAGGAGGCAAGAATATACAATGGATTAAAGACAATCTCTTTAACAAGTGGTGCTGGGAACTCTGGTCAACCACTTGTAAAAGAATGAAACTAGAACACTTTCTAACACCATACACAAAAATAAACTCAAAATGGATTAAAGATCTAAACGTAAGACCAGAAACTATAAAACTCCTAGAGGAGAACATAGGCAAAACACTCTCTGACATACATCACAGCAGGATCCTCTATGACCCACCTCCCAGAATATTGGGAATAAAAGCAAAAATAAACAAATGGGACCTAATTAACCTTAAAAGCTTCTGCACATCAAAGGAAACTATTAGCAAGGTGAAAAGACAGCCTTCAGAATGGGAGAAGATAATAGCAAATGAAGCAACTGACAAACAACTAATCTCGAGAATATACAAGCAACTCCTACAGCTCAACTCCAGAAAAATAAATGACCCAATCAAAAAATGGGCCAAAGAACTAAATAGACATTTCTCCAAAGAAGACATCCAGATGGCTAACAAACACATGAAAAGATGCTCAACATCACTCATTATCAGAGAAATGCAAATCAAAACCACTATGAGGTACCATTTCACACCAGTCAGAATGGCTGTGATCCAAAAGTCTACAAGTAATAAATGCTGGAGAGGGTGTGGAGAAAAGGGAACCCTCTTACACTGTTGGTGGGAATGCAAACTAGTACAGCCACTATGGAGAACAGTGTGGAGGTTCCTTAAAAAACTGGAAATAGACATGCCTTATGATCCAGCAATCCCACTGCTGGGCATACACACTGAGAAAACCAGAAGGGAAAGAGACACGTGTACCCCAATGTTCATCGCAGCACTGTTTATAATAGCCAGGACATGGAAGCAACCTAGATGTCCATCAGCAGATGAATGGATAAGAAAGCTGTGGTACATTTACACAATGGAGTATTATTCAGCCATTAAAAAGAATACATTTCAATCAGTTCTAATGAGGTGGATGAAACTGGAGCCTATTATACAGAGTGAAGTAAGCCAGAAAGAAAAACACCAATACAGTATACTAACGCATATATATGGAATTTAGAAAGATGGTAACAATAACCCTGTGTACGAGACAGCAAAAGAGACACTGATGTATAGAACAGTCTTATGGACTCTGTGGGAGAGGGAGAGGGTGGGAAGATTTGGGAGAATGGCATTGAAACATGTAAAATATCATGTATGAAATGAGTTGCCAGTCCAGGTTCGATGCACGATACTGGATGCTTGGGGCTGGTGCACTGGGACGACCCAGAGGGATGGAATGGGGAGGGAGGAGGGAGGAGGGTTCAGGATGGGGAACACATGTATACCTGTGGCAGATTCATTTTGATATTTGGCAAATCTAATACAGTTATGTTAAGTTTAAAAATAAAATAAAATTAAAAAAAAAAAAAAGAATTTTGGAAGAAAACATATGCAGAATAAGTGGACAGACAGGGAATTTTAGAAAATAAAGGAAAGATGAGAAAAAGAACTAATTGTAAATTCTAGAACTTGAAAATACAATATTTGAAATGAAGAATTCAGGACTTAATAACAATAGATTCAATAGAAGAACAAATCAGTGAACTCAAAGAGCCATCAGTATAAAATACCCAAAACTGAAACACTAAGAAAATAAAACATGGAGAGAGAAAAAGGAGTAGGGGACAGAGAGAGAAGGAGAGGGAGATGGAGAGATTTGTAGCATAAGAGCTAACAATCTAGGGACTTCCTTGGTGGTCCAATGGTTAAGATTTCATCTTCCAATGCAAGGGGTGCAGGCTCAGTCCCTGGTCTAGGAGCTAAGATCCTACATGCCTTATGGCTAAAAAAATAAAACATATAACAAAAACAATATTGTAACAAATTCGTTGAAGACTTTTTTAAAAAGCTAATGATCTAACATACTTATAATTGAAAAAGTAAAGTATAATAACTATATGGGTATGTAACCCATCCGTGTATTTTCCTCTCGGGTCTTTAAAAATGCTGTTCCTTGTGCCTGGATCTCAGAGTCACAGGGATCATTCCCCCACATCCTTCAAAGTTTTGCTCAAAGCTCTCCCTCTCAGTGAGGTCATCCCTGACCACACTATACAAAATTTCCATTGTCCCACTCATAGCTGGAATTTCTTCTCACCATGTGCCTTATATTTTCCTTACCTCTTATTATTAATAAACTATATACTTTTTTTTTTTTGCCATGCCACACGGCTTGTAAGATCAGTGAACTCAAAGAGCCATCAGTATAAAATACCCAAAACTGAAACACTGAGAAAATAAAACATGGAGAGAGAGAAAAGAGTAAGGAGAGAGAGAGAGAGGAGAGGGAGATGGAGAGATTCGTAGCGTAAGAGCTAACGATCTAGGGACAAGATCTCAGTCTAGGGCAAGATCTTAGTTCCCCAACAAGAGATTGAACCCAGTTCAAGGCAGCAAAAGCACTGAATCCTAACCACTGGACCACCAGGAAACTCCCATTTCTTTTTTGATTACTTCTCCCCTCTGCTAGAATGTACATTCCTTGCTGGGAGGAAATTTTAATTTTTTTTTTTACCAATTTGTTCACTGACAACTCTACTGAAAACATAATGCTGTCAATAAATATCACTGATTAACAAATAGTGAGATTTAAACCTACTCAAAAGTAAAGCAAGGTGGGGCTTCCTGGTGGCCCAGCAAGGGGCCCAGGTTCAGTCCTTGGTCAGAGAACTAGATCCCACATGCTGCAACTAAGACCCGGCACAGCCAAATAAATAACATTTTTTTTTTAAGTAAAGGCGGGCATGACCAGTGATCCTCATGATTTATCATCAGAACTTCCACTTCCAAGATATCTCCATGAAATACATTTGAAGAGCAGAGAGTCTCCTGAAGTAAGAGAGGAGAGTGAGGATCTGTATGGGCATCAGGGAACATGGAGGGTCAGGCCAGAGAAGGAGGAGATCTCTGGGTATGATGGAAGGGGGACCCGAGGTTAACCATCTAGCTCAAGTTCTGATTTCATCACTCACAGTCACGTGATCTTGGTGCAGGTCACCTTGGAGAAACAGGCTTGTGAAGTTTGTCTGCAAGTAAAGGAGAATTTCTTAAAAAGTAGAGACAGGCATGAATAAAGAGCTTTTGGCTCTAATTGGAAAGATGAGTACATCAGGCAGGTCTCCTTTGAGTACAGGTGAAATTTAAATGGCCTAAGAAAAACAGAAGGCAATGGCACCCCACTCCAGTACTCTTGCCTGGAGAATCCCATGGATGGAGGAGCCTGGTGGGCTGCAGTCCATGGGGTCGCTGGGAGTCGGACACAACTCAGCGACTTCACTTTCACTTTTCACTTTCATGCATTGGAGAAGGAAATGGCAACCCACTCCAGTGTTCTTGCCTGGAGAATCCCAGGGACGGGGGAGCCTGGTGGGCTGCCATCTATGGGGTCGCACAGAGTCAGACACGACTGAAGTGACTTAGCATAAGAAAAACAGATAATGTATAGGTTTACATAACTGAAAAGTGTAAGGCTTCATGCTTCAGGCTACGTCTAGATCTAGTTGCTGAAAATATACTTCAAGAAATGTTCTCTCTTTTTCTCTGGGTTCTAGTATCTGCATGAGCTTCATTCTCAAGCAGGCTTTCTCCAGGGGTTAGTTAAGAAGGATCCTGAATTTTTAGCTTTGTGTCCCTTCAGCTTAGGCACTCCAGATCATGCTATGCTCATTGGCCAGGCTCACAGCCAATTCCTGGATGGATTCACTGTGACCAGGAAGATGCAGAGCACTGATTGGTCAGGTCTGGGTCATGTCACCATTCTTGGCATTGGAATGCATATTCACTCCAGTAAACCACATGGTCTGAGAGTGGGGTTTCCTCAAGGGAAAATCAAGGTGCAATTTCTAGAAGAGGGAATGCTACACAGAATTAAAAAAACATATATGTTTATTTATGTAAGCATCTGGAATGCAGAGACATGGAAAGTGAGAGTTGTCCTAAGAAAGTGCTTGAGGCCAGAAAGAGTATTAAAAAAAAGAATTTCTACTCAGTTGGAAAGAACAAGAAAGGAGTGATGAGAAATGGGACAGTAAACAGAGGCCAAACCTTGTGAGCCTTATACATCATGTCTACAAATTTGGATGTAGTCCTAAAAGCAAAGGGAAGCCCTTGAAACATTCCAAGCAAGAGATTTAAATGGCTAACCTGATTTAAAGAACTCCTATTAACTACCTTATTTAGAATGGACCAGAGAGCAATAGGACTGGAGCTGGCCACCCATGAGGTATTACAATTGTCCCTAGGAGAGACACGATGGAGGTCTATGAAGGTGACAGTGGGGGTGGAAAAATTAAAAGTATTTGACAATTTGTAGGCATAATCCAAGCATTCTCAAAACAGACCAGGATTTATCGATAGCTTTTCAAGCCTTCACCAGGAAGATCTCCAAGCTGTCTGCTGCTTCTCTGCTCTTCCACCATGGGTTGCAAAAAGCCACAATAGGAAAGCGATATTGTACTCACCTCCTCCCCTTCCCCTTTGCTCCCCTACCATCACTCCAGCCAAGCTTCTCCCAGCAATGGGCCCCTGCTGTGAAATCTATATGTAGATGAGTTGCATAAATTTGTGTGGATAATAAAGCTAAGTGTAGAGAACTCATGCTGGCACCACCTAGGGTATGCACAGTGCCCCAGAGTCAAATAGAGCCAGGTTATATTCCTGCCCTGCCACTTATTAGCTGTGTGTCCTTGAGCAAGTTACTTAACCTCTCTGAACTTCCATTTCCTCATTTGAAAAAATATATTACATTAGCTCACAGAGCACTTGTGAGATTTAAATGACTGTGCTTGTGAAGGTGGGGACAGCATTTGGCACACAGAGGGAGCTCAATGGAGAGGAGTTCCATTTTCCTCCCAATCCTAAGGACCTCTTTACACCTATTTTCCTTTTTGACAGAATCCTTCATCATGCCCCAGTTTTGTGATGCAACTGTGATAAATTAAATGCAAATAATCAAGCTGTCTAATTCATTACATTTGGCTCCAGTGACAATTACTAACTGTTTCAAGCCTCCTCGCAGGACACCACAGCTGTTGGGAAGCCTCCGGCTACTGGTTAGGCCCTACTGGGCCATGAGTTCAGTTAGGAGGGGATAAGAAGAAGCAAATGGCACTTATAGAAGTTAGACTTACCTCTTTAACTGCTGGGGCATTGGTTAGACCCCCTAGACGTTAGGAAATTACTGTCGTTCCCCAGAAACATGAAGCTCCCACCGCCCATTAATTCTCTCACATAGTATTTACTCAGGGCTTGTCATCCTACTTGGAGAAGGAAAAGGCAACCCACTCCAGTATTCTTGCCTGGAGAATCCCATGGACGGAGGAGCCTGGTAGGCTGCAGTCCATGGGGTCGCAAAGAGTCGGACATGACTGATCGACTTCGCTTGTCATCCTACTACAGCTAGGGATTACAAACTATGAGGGAAATAATAAAAAATAACTCGAGTGTGCCTATAACCTGTGACTTGCTTCTAACCAATGTTATTGTTGTTATTCAGTAGATAAGTTGTGTCTAACCTTGCAACCACATGGACTGCAGCACCCCAGGCTCCTCTGTCTCCCAGAGTTTGCTCAAATTCATGTCCATTGAGTCAGTGATGCTATCTAACCATCTTATTCTCTGCTGCCCCTTTCTCCTTTTGCCATCAATCTTTCCCATCATGAGGGTCTTTTCCAATGAGTCAGTTCTTTGCATCAGGTGGCCAAAGTATTGGAGCTTCAGCTTCAGCAACAGTCCTTCTAATGAATATTCAGGTTGATTTCCTTTAGGATCGACTGGTTTGATCTTCTTGCAGTCCAAGGGACTCTCAAGAGCCTTCTCCAGCACCAATTAGTCAAATGCATCAATTCTTCTAACCCATAGAATATGGCAAGAGTGTTTGGATATAAATGATTACATATAAGTGATTATGTGATTGAGTTACACTGGATTACAGCACCCTTCTTAGTGGAATCTCTTAGTCTCTTCCTATTTCTGAACAAACAAACAGCCACCTTAGGGCATGTCATGCATCAAAGAACTGCAGGCAACCTCTAGGAGCTGAGGGCAACCTTCACTAACAGCCATCATGAAACTAAAGCTCCCAGTCCTATAGCTCAAAAATTGAAACCTGCCAAGAACTGAGTTGGAAGCAGACCCTTCCTCAGTCAAGCAACCAGATGAGACCCCAGCCCTAACCCCTCAGTTATAATCTCATAAAGACACACCTATGTCATGTCCAACCATGTCATGGTGGGATGGCATCACTGGCTTAATGAACATGAATTTCAGCAAACTCCAGGAGATGGCCAAGGACAGGGAAGCCAGGCGTGCCTCAGTCCATAGGGTCTCAGAGTCGGACACGACTGAGTGACTGAACAGCAATGTCCTTCTAATCCACAGAAACTGTGACATAACAAATTCAAGACTTCTAACCCACAGAAACTGTGACATAACAAATTCAAGTTGTTTTAAATCACAACTTTATAGTACTACTCTTATGCAGTGGTAGATAGCTGATATATATGCTAAGTATTAAATGATAATGACTCAATGAATGGGAAATTAGAGAAAATTTCTAATCAGAAAAGGGACAGACCAAGACAGATTCAACACACATATATCTATTTTAAGCTCTGTTTATGCAGATTCTATCTAATTATTCTGAGAGATGGTGGAGATGACTTATTCATATGGGTAGGCCAACTGCTGTAACTAACAACCCAAACCCTTAATGAGGATGACCACAGTAAAGGTTGACTTTTCACTCCCAGCAGAGTCCAGTGCAATCTGTAGAGTAGCAGGAAAGGAAGGGACCTCTGCTTCACTTAGTCATTCAGGGACCCAGGCTATTGCTATCTTGTGGCATCCCCTGGGTCTCAGAGTCTTCCCCTGGGTCCTCTGGAGGAGACAGCATTTAATCCAAGCTTTGAAGGATCAGAGCCATCTTCACTCCATGGGCTGTTACTTAAAAACCAAAAGGTTTCTTCCTGGATAGGTACCAAATGAGAGCAGAGGGAGGAAATCCACAGAATTCAGGACAGGCCGAGAGGTGACAGTGAGCACATTCACCAGCTCCTGATTAGAGACTGGGACCTTTCCACTTCCATCTTTTCAGTAGCTTGGACGATTTTAGCAGAAATTTACAAAGAAGCATCAGGTGATGCAGCACATAACTTATGGAATTCATTTCCCCAGGAGGCTGCTGAGGTGGAAATTTTCAATCATTTCCCAAAAGGCTTAGTTAAGTTCATGAGTGATTGAGTCCTAAAGGATTGTCAAAGCCTGTTAGGAAGCAACTCCTTAAACTTTAAGGCTGAAATCTTAGAAAACAGGGGTCCTTTTTATAATACTTCTGTCTGCACCTCTGTCATAGGCAAAATTATGAGGTTGCTAGTAAAGTAATGCTCAAAATTCTCCAAGCCAGGCTTCAGCAATATGTGAACCGTGAACTTCCTGATGTTCAAGCTGGTTTTAGAAAAGGTAGAGGAACCAGAGATCAAATTGCCAACATCCGCTGGATCATCGAAAAAGCAAGAGAGTTCCAGAAAAACATCTATTTCTGCTTTAGTGACTATGCCAAAGCCTTTGACTGTGTGGATCACAATAAACTGTGGAAAATTCTGAAAGAGAAGGGAATACCAGACCACCTGATCTGCCTCTTGAGAAATTTGTATGCAGGTCAGGAAGCAACAGTTAGAACTGGACATGGAACAACAGACTGGTTCCAAACAGGAAAAGGAGTTCGTCAAGGCTGTATATTGTCACCCTGCTTATTTAACTTCTATGCAGAGTACATCATGAGAAACGCTGGACTGGAAGAAACACAAGCTGGAATCAAGATTGCCGGGAGAAATATCAATAACCTCAGATATGCAGATGACACCACTCTTATGGCAGAACGTGAAGAGGAACTCAAAAGCCTCTTGATGAAAGTGAAAGTGGAGAGTGAAAAAGTTGGCTTAAAGCTCAACATTCAGAAAACGAAGATCATGGCATGCGGTCCCACCATTTCATGGGAAATAGATGTGGAAACAGTGGAAACAGTGTCAGACTTTATTTTTCTGGGCTCCAAAATCACTACAGATGGTGACTGCAGCCATGAAATTAAAAGATGCTTACTCCTTGGAGGGAAAGTTATGACCAACCTAGATAGCATATTCAAAAGCAGAGACATTACTTTGCCAACAAAGGTCCGTCTAGTCAAGGCTATGGTTTTTCCTGTGGTCATGTATGGATGTGAGAGTTGGACTGTGAAGAAGGCTGAGTGCCAAAGAATTGATGCTTTTGAACTGTGGTGTTGGAGAAGACTCTTGAGAGTCCCTTGGACTGCAAGGAGATCCAACCAGTCCATTCTGAAGGAGATCAGCCCTGGGATTTCTTTGGAAGGAATGATGCTAAACTGAAACTCCAGTACTTTGGCCACCTCATGCGAAGAGTTGACTCATTGGAAAAGACTCTGATGCTGGGAGGAATTGGGGGCAGGAGGAGAAGGGGACAACAGAGGATGAGTTGGCTGGATGGCATCACTGACTTGATGGATGTGAGTCTGAGTGAACTCCGGGAGTTGGTGAGGGACAGGGAGGCCTGGCGTGCTGTGATTCATGGGGTCGCAAAGAGTCGGACACGACTGAGCAACTGATCTGATCTGATATATCTCCAAGTTGATTCCCTGTGACAATGCAGTTAGAGAATCACTATAGGAAGACACTTTGAACCAGGAAGGACCAGTCCAAGGCACCTGTGCCATGACTCCTCTTGATGGGTTCACAGCAGATATTACTAGTCCATCACAGCACTATTTGCTGCTGGGTACCATGATGGCCCCAGACTCTTTCCTAGCAGAGTCACTCCTTGGCCATCCTCAATAGACCCTCATCTCTTCACAGAAGGTGAAAACAAGGCCCAGAGAGTAGGAGAGATTAGTTCAAGATGTTTGCTCCACCCTCCCACTTCCATCTTTTCTGTATCCCTTTAAATCCTCTAGCCAAGCCATATAGTATGAGAATCCAATAACATCCAGGTGTCCAGTCTGATGTTTAATCACCTCTATGCCAGATAACTGAGAGACAGGCAATCCTGCTATCCCTTCTCTCCTTTACTGTTCATAAAACTGCTATCTGCATTCCCATAATGAAAGTCCAGACTTAGGAGATAGTAATACATGAGAATCAGGGAGCAGATGAGATGGAGGAAGGATAAGCAGGAAGAAGAGGAGGATGTGGAGGAAGAAATGGGAGAGGAAGGAATCTTTTGTGTATGCATCATATTTGACATTTTACAAACACATTTATATATACTGTTATTATATTTACCTCTCACTGTATCCTCATTTTCATAAAGAACGAAAAAATGAGGTTCAAGGAAGTAAGCTAATGCCTAAGATCGTACAACTCCTAAGTGATGAAGTTAAGACTCAAGTCAGACCTCTGTACCAGCTGAGCCCACTTTCCATTCCTCCACACAAATCCATCTAGAAGCAAATCTATCTCCTTGTCTTGCGATCAGACATTCCAGTCTTCCACGTGGATTGAGAGGGCAACTCAGCTACATCAGACCCTGTCTCCTGATAACATGACTTATTCCCTTGGCCTGTGCTGTTTCATCTCTGTTTCTCCCGCTGCTCAGAGAATGAAGACACATCCGCTGATGCACTAGCAGAGAATGTCATTCTGTGGCAGCTGAGGAAGCACTCAGGTACCAGATGTCCACTATCTCTCAAGCCAGATCTCCAACCCTCTATAATGATGATGTCGGCGGCACTGAAAACAATCTAATTTCCCAACTGCCTACTATTGATTCACCCAACAAATATTTATTGAGTGTTTACTATGTTCTGGGCACTGAGCCACATCCTGGGGACACAGCAGGGATAAGACAGTTCACGGAGGATAAATAATGAACATGTTTATAAACAAATGAAAATAATTTCAAATGTGACACATATAATAATGAGGGTCCTCTGACAGAAAGGAACTAGGAGATTAAGGAGGGCTAGCCTACTAGTTTAGACAGACCTCTCTAAGCAGGTGACTTTTCATCCAAGACCTTAAGGATGGAGTGGAGCCATTTGTATAAACAGAAGAGAGAATAGCACCACAAGGGAAGCCAAAGCCTCCAAGCCAGGAAAGTTTGAGTGCAGGAGTGGAAGACCAACAGGAAGCTAGGGCAAGAATTGTTATCCCATTTGAAAGATGAGCAAACTGAGGCCTGGTAAGTTGGAGCAACTTGGCTAAGATCTCAGGGAAATTTTTGAGTGGCATTTATTAAACAGGCATCTCCAAATGGATCGTGATGTAGTAAATGGTGTCCCAAGGTCTTTGTCAGAGAGCAGCCTTCACTGCACCTCTCCCTCCCATTCAGTCCCACTCAGGATCATAATATTCCCAGAGGAACATCACAGTCAACTCCCACAGAGCTGACTGCAGCATCACCAGATGGAGATGATCATCTGAACTGAGGCCAGACTACCAGAAAGGAAGGGAGATGCTCTCTGAACAGGGGAGCACCTCTCTGCTTTCAAATGTCCAGAGAACAGCGGAGATGGAAATGGCATATCAAATGACATGATCAACAGGGTAGGCGGCTAGTTTGTTTTCCCAAAAGCATCAGCTGATCTCAGGAGCTGGCTTGGGATTCCAGTGTGTGATGTCTGTTGAGTAAAGTCCTCTGTGGTCTGTTTGTTAGTTTGTTTGTTTTCAGCTGTGCCATGTGAGATCTTAGTTTCCTGACCAGGGATGGAACCCACACTCCCTGCATTGAAAGTCTTAACCATTGGGCCACCAGGGAAGTCCCTGTGGTCTCTCCATCTCATTAATAGTTCAACAAACTACTTCCTGAGCAATTATTTTATCCCTCACTCTGGGTTCATCCTTCCCCTCTAAAATAGATTCTGTACCCAGTAGGCACCTAGTAAGTATCAGTGGAATGAATGAGCAGGGTAAACGCAGTAAGAGAAGAATGCAAAAGTGCATGTGCCTATTCATTCATTTAGTTGTTATTTATCAATAAACACTGCATGCCTGACATCTGTCTAGCATTCTGCTAGATATGAGTGGGGAGGAGATAAAAGATGGAAAAGACAGATTTGTTTGTTGATTCATGCACTCACTCACCTGTGTTGGGGACCTGGATTAGTGTTTCACATCACGTTGTATTTCCATGGTTTCATTTTATATCAATCAGTTCAGTTCAGTCACTCAGTCGTGTCTGACTCTTTGCGACCCCATGAGCCGCAAGACGCCAGGCCTCCCTGTCCATCATCAACTCCCGGAGTTCACCCAAACTCATGTCCATTGTCAGTGATGCCATCCAACCATCTCATCCTTTGTCATCCCCTTCTCCTCCTGCCTTCAATCTTTCCCAGCATCAAGGTCTTTTCCAATGAGTCAGCTCTTCACATCAGGTGGCCAAAGGATTGGAGTTTCAGCTTTAGCATCAGTCCTTCCAATGAACACCCAGGACTGGTCTCCTTTAGGATGGACTGGTTGGTACTCCTTGCAGTCCGAGGGACTCTCAAGAACCTTCTCCAACACCACAGTTCAAAAGCATCAATTCCTTGGCACTCAGCTTTCTTTATAGTCCAACTCTCACACCCCATACATGACCACTGGAAAAACCATAGCCTTGACTAGACGGACCTTTGTTGGCAAAGTAATGTCTCTGCCTTTTAATATGCTGTCTAGGTTAGTCATAACTTTCCTTCCAAGGAGTAAGCATCTTTTAATTTCATGGCTGCAGTCACCATCTGCAGTGATTTTGGAGCCCAAAAAAATAGTCTCTCACTGTTTCCAGTGTTTCCCCATCTATTTGCCATGAAGTGATGGAACTGGATGCCATGATCTTTTTTTCTGAATGTTGAGCTTTAAGCCAACTTTTTCACTCTCCACTTTCACTTTCCTCAAGAGGCTCTTTAGTTCTTCACTTTCTGCCATAAGGGTGGTGTCATCTGCATATCTGAAATAGCAGCCTTTTAAAAGCAAGATCTTCTTACTGTGAGTTGACTGAGCCAACTATGAGGCAAGTGAGTTGGCTTACTTGCTGTGAGCCAACTATGAGTTGAAATCAAACCTGACCATCGATGTAACTAAGGCAAGTTGTTTAACCTCTCTTTTTCCATCAGAAAAATGGGAACAATAGTGATGCACTTCTTCCTATGTTTCTGAAAGTCTTTATGCAGTAACGTGTGAAAGGGACTGAGCAGAGATCTCAGCCTATGGAATGCATTCAGTGATAGGTAGCAAGTCTCATTATTATAACAGATGTTATTTCTGACTCTCCCTGAAGCAGGTATTCTGTTCTCACTTTATAGAGCTGAAAGTCAGGGGAAATCACATAGCAAGAAGTCAGAACTAAGCTTGAGCCTTGGCCGTCCACGACAAAAATCTCGCAAGCTCATACCCTGTGCTTATGAATAAAGCATTTGGGAGGCTGATCAGATGCTTTCCATATGATGCTTACTTTTTAGATAGGGGTCACTCACCAGATAGAGGTTAAGCAAATTGCCCAAAGTCAACAGTCTAGATGGAGCTGGGATTCAAACCCAACTTTCTTCGGTTCTTGGGTTCTCAGTCTGTGTTAAACAATGTGTTTAACTCCAAAGATGCGAAACGAAATAGGGCTCAAGCCTTTCCTCTGAAGACACACAGCCTAGGGAGGATTGGGTGATTAGAATGAAGATGTATTTCCTGCAAAGAAGGACTCTTGGGGAACCTTACAGTCTTCACAAATAGATGTAGGACTGTCATTTGAAAAGGGAAGGCAACACAATAAGGTAGCACAACACACAACACGTGGACTTTAAAGTCAGGCAAAGCCAGGTTCAAACCCACCGCCACCACTTTCAAGCTTTGTGATCTTGAGGAATTCATTTAATGTCTCCAAGTCTGTTTCCTTTTCTCTAAAATGGACATGATAAGCCCTCCATAGATTGCTCACAGCCAATCAGAAGTGGGCTTCATCCTTAGTCTTGCCCCTTCCCAAGGTGTGTAAGGCAAAGGAGTCTGAAGTCTGTGTTCCATGAGGGCAAGTACTCCAAGCTCTTGTCTATTGTGGTGCTCCTCATGGCTGGCACATGGCATGGGCACCATGTGGAAGAGGAGGGTGGGACAGGCAGGCTCCAGGCACAGAGGAAAGCATGAGAAAAGTCATGGAGTTATCAACACTCATAAAACTGGAAACAAAATACGCAGCAGTCATGTTTGCCTCTAAGAAGGTTCATGGGGGAAGGTAGGCAGGGTCATCAACAGAGGATGGGGTGTCAGGCAGGATGGACCATACCAAGGATCTGCCTTTTCCTACCTGGCTCCTTACCTGGAGTTGAGTGTCCTATCTGCCCACTCTCACATTTCTCGCAAGGCTGCTGGGGTGGACACTGTGTGTTGTCCACTAAAGGATATTTATAACCTATTTATAATTTCTCCTTGACTTCCTCTATTAGAAAGGTTGAAAAGCTAAAACAATCTATTTGCCATCTGCCTGGAGAGTTTTTTAAATGGTTCTGGCCAGCGAAAAGTAACAGAAGCCCCAAGGGATCTTTTCTAAGAAAAGTTGTGTGTATACATGTATGTGTGCACATGCAATTGTATGTATCTCTTTTTCATTTGCCTCTTTCCCCTTTTAACCTACTAGGAGACTTCTGGGGATGCAGCAGCCACTGTGCAGCTATGAAGTGATAAGCATTAAGGTGTAGCACCACGTGGTAGGCAAGGTGGAGTGCTTGCTCTCTCTGACAAATAATCCTTTAAGTCATGATGGAGGGTTTTGTATCCTTTGTAGCCAAAAGCAAGCCCAGTACACACAAAAACTGGCCAGTCATCCTATCTAAGTTGCCCTGCTCTGGCCAGATCTTTGCTGATTTCCCTGCCTCTTCTTCTCCTTAGACCAATCTTCTAGACGTTTACAACTGGAGTCCTCAAGATGCCCCCCGTCTGCTCCCACAAGATTTAGACTTCAGTTCCAAACCATCATCCTGGCCTAGTGACCAAGATAGTCCCTTTGGCCTTCTGACTAGGGCACAAGAAATAATGTCCTTATCAGGGTGAGACTCGAGGAAGAGATGGCTTACACACTGTAGTGACCCAGATTTTGCAGCTCCATCTAGTGCTGCCTCCTGACAACTCTGTCCACGTTGAAAACACTACACCACCTGGAAGATCAAGCTCCAGTGAGGCCTTTCCTGGAATCACGCTGTAGCAGGAACAAATGTCAATATGTTTATCTTCATGCTTTTTCTCTTTGCATTGCCTGGAGAATAATTAGAATTATGATGATCTTTCTACTGCAGTCTTTTTACTTCCTCAGTAAGCTCTTTAGAACCAAAGAGACAGACCCAAGGGAAGCTGGTGATGCTGCTTATGCCATAACAGCAAGCCAGAAAAAGAACAGAGAGCCAAAACACCGCGTCACCTGGGACACCAGAGGATGGCTCCCTCATGTCAGGGAAAATTTTGCAAAGACTCGGAAATGGGCAAAATCAAGTGTCTTGCCAGTGGAGTTCTGGGTTTTACCTAGTAGATCTCAAAGGGATTATCTTCTTCTACCAGGATGAACACCTTAAACAGATCTCAATCAACAAAGTTATTTTCCAGCTTTATAGAAGTTGTAGGAAACTCATAGTGATGCAAATGATCCTTGTCCATGATAATGGAAATGAATTTTATCTGGTAGAAATATAATTGATTTCTACCCAATAAGGAAAATCTAACCTCAGACATTCCATTTTATTGCCCAGTAGCAGTGGAGCTCACCCATGCATCATCTGTGTCCATCTAGGAGTTGCCCAAGATGCTTTCAGGGAGTCTGTTAGATCAAAACCATTTTCATATTAATATTATTTGCCTGTTTTTCTCTCATTTCCTCACAGGTATACAGAGCCTTTTGGGGGGCTACATGACTTGCAATGTTACTGTCATTGCTCTGATGGCTTATGGAATGAGTGCTTGTTGGTATGCTCCTGTGTTTTTAAATGTCCTCAGTTTTAATTTCTAACGTGGCAAATGTTGGTAGATCTAACGCACATAAACAAAAGCTCCTTGAGGTGTTGCATAAGCTTTAAGAGTGTAAAGGGATCTTGAGATGGAAACTTCTGAGAACTGCTACCCTACAGAATATTAACTAATTTTGCATTATACTAACTAATTTTGCCTCTATGAGAAATTTCATCTCAGCATTCTTGTTTGAGATGTGTGTGTGGTTTTAATATCTTACTGGCCCTATATTATTTAATGAGTCAAATAAAATCTTTGTTCATATTATATCTGTACAAGTGTTGTATTTTTAACTTTTAAAAACTTACCCTTTAGGGACCTTCCTGGTGGTCCAGTGGCTAGAACTCCTCATTCTCAATGCAGGAGGCCTGGGTTCAATCCCTGATCAAGGAACTAGATCCTGCATGTTGCAACTAAAGATCCTGCATGCTACGACTGAAGACCTCATGTGCCACAACTAAGACCTGGCACAGCTAAATAAATAACTTTTTTTAAGTTCCCTTTAGTAAACTGGAGAAGGCAATGGCAACCCACTCCAGTACTCTTGCCTGGAAAATCCCATGGACGGAGGAGCCTGGTAGGCTGCAGTCCATGGGGTTGCTAAGAGTCGGACACAACTGAGCAACTTCACTTTCACTTTTCACTTTCATGCATTGGAGAAGGAAATGGCAACCCACTCCTGTGTTCTTGCCTGCAGAATCCCAGAGACAGCAGGGCCTGGTGGGCTGCTGTCTCTGGGGTCGCACGGAGTTGGACACGACTAAAGTGACTTAGCAGCAGCAACACAGGGCTTGGCGTAGAAGAGAAAGAGGTGAAGAGTGACCGAGGAGAAAGTCAAGGGGCCCGGACCACGCTGAGGACACCCAGGCAGCACTGAGACGGCCGCCACGCTCTCACTGTGTGTAGTGCATGGAGCTGTAGGGGGGGGTGGTGAGGGGATGAAGTCAGTACCTCAAACCACCCTTCATTGTTCAGACAAGGACAGCACACAGATTCCCCACACAGCATACACAGGGCGCTGTGATCTGTCCAGCAGCAGGACAACAGCCCAGGCCCAGAGGCTTGGCTGTGCCCATCTAGAGCTTCCTGCATGGAAATCCCTCTGTTCAATGGCCCTGTGTTTTTTAAACACCTTCAAAACACAGCTGAGGTTCTTGACACCCAGAGGGTGGTATGGTGTAGAAGAGAAAGTTCTACTCCCGGTCTTAAGGTGGGTGATGTCACATCATCCCATTTCATGGCTTAAACTCCCAGAGAAGCCAGGAGACCTGCCCCAGGTGACACTGACTCACAGAACAGGTGACAGAAATAGACTGTAGGGGCCTCCTCTCCAACCTCAGGACTCTTACTACTACTTCTATGCCTCGTTATGTGTACAAATCCTATGAATTCTTGTGCTCAACTCTCCTAGGAATTTGTGGAGGCCTTCAGAGCTCCTGGGCTTCCCAGGTGGTTCAGCAGTAAAGAATCCACCTGCCAATAAAGAAGACACAAGGGACACGAGTTCAATCCCTAGTCTGGGAACATCCCCTGGTGGAGGAAATAGCAACCCATTCCAGTATTCTTGCCTAGAAAATTCCATGGGCAGAGGATACTGGTGGGCTACAGTCCATAGAGTTGCGAAGAGTCAGACATGACTGAGCATGCACATGTTCTACTTGTTCTCAGAGGAACTCCATGTTCAGAGTTCCCAGGAGGAAAAGGGGTATGGCTTTTGTTGCCTTTGCTTTCACTGGTTGGTCATCCTCACTGAGCCTGGTTTCCTGGCCTGATTATGGAGACAATACGAGAAATGAACTAGTCAAGCCCTGGGCCCTTAAAGGGTGCTGAGCGGATAATGCTGAGTCAGAACCCTTTTCTCCTAGAATCAATCCCTACCTATTGCTCTGAATGGAATCCCAGGGCTTGCCAGTGAAGGAGAGTGGGATTGAGGGAAACAAGAGAAGAAAGGGGAGCCGCCTCCCAAGTCAAATTCAGGTGGTAGCACAGCAGATTTTTTTTCCTGAGTAGTTTTATTTTATTTATTTATTTATTGGAGTATAATTGCTTTACAATGTTACATTGGTTTCTGCTGAACAACCATGTGAATCAGCTCTGTGTGTGTGTGTATATATCCCTTCCCTCTTGAGCCTCCCTCTTAATCTGCCCCCGTCCCACCCCTGTAGGTCATCACAGAGCACTGGACTGAGCTCCCTGTGAGCAGCTTCTCACTAGCTATCTGTTTTACACATGGCAGTAGTGTGTGTGCTCATTTGTGTCCGACTCTGCAACCCCATAGACTATGGCCGCCAGGCCTCTCTGTCCATGGGATTCTCCAGGCAAGAATACTGCAGGGGGTTGCCATTTCCTCCTCCAGGAGATCTTCTCAACCCAGGGATAGAACCCGCATCTCTTATGTCTCCTACATTGGCAGGTGAGTTCTTTACCACTAGCACCACCTGGGAAGCCCAAAAGTTAATTTGGGGCAAGCTCTCCTGCCCTGACACCACCCCAGGTGGGACTTGAACCCACAATCCCTGGCTTAGGAGGCCAGTGCCTTATCCATTAGGCCATTGGGACATTTACACGTGGTAGTGTATATATGTCAATGTTATTCTCAATTCCTCCCACCCTTTCCATCCCCCGCTGTGTCCACAAGTCTGCTCTCTCTGTCAGCATCTTTATTAAAGCAGATTTTTTTAAGGTAATCTTTTAAAGTGTGTGTGTGTGTGTCAGTGTGTGTGTGAGTACACAATACCCTTTTGGTGTAGCAGATACAACATGATAAATATATGAGTATTCCCAGGGTCCCCGCTCCATCTTGATGCTGAGTTGGGGGAATCTCGCCTGCAACCTCAGCTACTACAACCCTCCTTCACTGGAGAGAAGCAGAAGGAATACTAATGATATCTGAGAAGCTAAAATCATCCACATCAGGGGTCTCCAAACTGGGCCCATTACAACCCTTTTCCTGTTTTTCATACATTCCATGAGCTAAGACTAGTTTTTAAATGTTTAAATGGTTGCTAAGCTAAGTCGCTTCAGTCGTGTCCGACTCTGTGTGACCCCATAGACGGCCTCCTACCAGGCTCCCCCGTCCCTGGGATTCTCCAGGCAAGAACACTGGAGTGGGTTGCCATTTCCTCCTCCAATGCATGGAAAGTGAAAAGTGAAAGTGAAGTCGCTCAGTCGTGCCTGACTCTTCGCAACGCCATGGACTGCAGCCCACCAGGCTCCTCCGTCCAGGGATTTTCCAGGCAAGAGTACTGGAGTGGGGTGCCATTGCCTTCTCTGACTTTAAATGGTTGAGACAAAAATAAAAAATAATAATCATTCATGATCCATGAAAACGACATGAAATTAAATTTTCAGTGTCCACAGAGTTGCACTGAAACACAGCCATGCTCACGCATTTCCTTCTTGTCCAAAGCTGCTGCAGAGATAGTGTCAGAGCTGAGTAGCTGGAATCAAAACTGTGTGGTCTGCAAAGCTGGAACTATTTCCAGTCTAGCTCTTTACAGAAGTTTGCCAACCCTGATCTACATGATAAGCTAGGAGAGAAAAAGTGTTAGTCACTCAGTCGTGTCCAACTCTTTGCAACCCCGAGGACTGTAGCCCACCAGACTCCTCTGTCCATGGGATTTCCCAGGCAAGAGTACTGGAGCAGGTAGCCATTCCCTTCCCAGGGATCTTTCCAATCAGGGATCGAATCCAGGTATCCCAAAATGCAGGCAGATTTTTCACCATCTGAGCTAATATGATAAGCTAAGAGAGAGGTAGTACAGAATTCAGACAAGTTGAGTGTCAAGATGAATGTGGGGGGTTGGGGGAACTTAAGGGAAAGCAAAGATATTCAGAGGTGAGGGGAATCAGCCACTACCACTATAATAATATTGAGAGCATTTCAGAGGGTCTGCAGAATGTTTTAGTGTTTGAGAATGTTATTTGTTTAGCCACTGGACTCTTTGTGACACCATGGACTGTAGCTTGCCAGGCTCCCCTCTCCAAGGGATTTCCCAGACAAGAATATTGGAGTGAGTTGCCTTTTTTTCTCCAGGGGATCTTCCCCACCAAGGGATCTCCTGCATTGCTGGTGGATTCTTTGCCACTGAGCCACCAAGGAAACCCCTTTTTGAAAATAGTTCTGATCAGAAGTCAGTAATCTTTTTTCTTATGATTACAAACATATATAGTAAAAATATTAAAACATATAAGAGAGGGACTTTCCTGATGGTCCAGTGGCTAAGACTGTGCCTCTAATGCAGGGTGCCCAGGTTCAACCCCTGATCAAGGAACTAGATCCCACACAACACAACCAAGAGTTTGCATGACTCAACAAAAGATTCTGCATGCATAACTAAGACCCAGTGCAGCCAAATAAATATTTTTAAAAGCATATATGAGAGTTGTTGTTTAGTTGCTCAGTTGTGTTCAACTTTTTGTGACTGCATGGACTATAGCCCCCATGTTCCTCTGTCCAGGGATTCCCCAGGCAAGAATACTGGAATGGGTTGCCTTGCTCTCCTCTAGGGGATCTTCTTGACCCAGAGATCAAACCCGTGCCTCTGAGTCTCCTCCACTGAGCCACTAGGTAAGCCCATATCTGAGAGTAATATGCACCAAATTCAAGACAAAATGAACGGGGGAAATAAGAGGAAAGGGGAGATGGAACTGTAGCAGTAATACATGATTTGTTACAGTTTTAAAAATTTATCTATCTAAAGAAAATAAGCCGATATGTAATAAAAGATGAAAAGATTGTTTAGTGGTAGAGATTAAAACCAAAGAATTGATTGTTTTTATTTTTAAGTTGCCTCTGGAGTGGAGGACGAGGAATATAAAAGGCCAAGCTAAGTTCTTCTACACACTGTTGGTTTTTTTCTGGCTACTATAGTACTATAGTGGAGAAGGCAATGGCACCCCACTCAGTACTCTTGCCTGGAAAATCCCATGACGGAGGAGCTTGGTGGGCTACAGTCCATGGGGTCGCGAACAGTCAGACATGACTCAGTGACTTCACTTTCACTTTCACTTTCATGCATTGGAGAAGGAAATGGCAACCCACTCCATGTTCTTGCCTGAAGAATCCCAGGGACGGCGGAGCCTGGTGGGCTGCCGTCTATGGGGTCGCACAGAGTCGGACACGACTGAAGCGACTTTGCAGCAGCAGCATAGTACTATAGTATGTACTATCACTTTGCCCTGAATCTAAGACGTGCATTTTTTTTTCACGTTAGCATCTCTAAAATAAGGATGCATTTTACCATTGATTATAAAACACACTTGTCAGAGTTTTTCTTTTCTTGATGTTAGAAAAAAAATAGTGATTCATCTTACAATCAATAGTTATCTTACATTTTCTTTCAAAGGGACAAATAAAGAGGATTCTCTTTTTCTGGCATCCCATCAAGAGATCAAGAGAAAAAATGAAGCATTGTTCATTACCTTCAGGTTGTGTTGAAAACTTTAAGAGTTTATTTGAGCAAAAGCAATTCAAATGGGCAGCCAGAAACAAGAAATGGTGAGGAGTAGACATCGGTGGGATAGAAGCTTGGAGGAAGTTTTAACAAATATATATTAACACATATATGTGTAATCTAGGGGCCTTTCCTGGTGGCTCAGCAGTAAAGAACACGCTGGTCAATACAGGAGACGTAGGTTCGATCCCTGAGTCAGAAAGATCTGCTAGAGGAGGAAATGACAACGCACTCCAGTATTCTGGCCTGGGAAATCCCATGGACAGAGGACCCTAGTGGGCTACAGGCCATGCAGTCACAGAGTCGGACATGACTGAGCAACTGAGTACACATGCACGTGGAATCTAGAAAAATGGTACGTATGACCTTACTTGTTAAGCAGAAATAGAGACACAGACGTAGAAAACACATGCATGGACACCAAAGGGGGAAAAGAAGGGTTGGGAGATCACAATGGACATATACACACTACTGATGCTACACATAAAATAGACAATTAATGAGAACCTACTGGACAGCAGAGAGAACTAGTCAGTGCTCTGAAAGTGAAGTGAAAGTCATTCAGTGTCTGACTCTTTGCGACCCCATGGACTATGCAGTCCTTTGAATTCTCCAGGCCAGAATACTGGAGTGGGTAGGCCTTTACCTTCTCCAGGGGATCTTCCCAATGCAGGGATTGAACTCAGGTCTCTCTCATTGCAGGCAGATTCTTTACCAGCTGAGCCACAAGGGAAGCCCTTGTGCTCTGTGGTGACCTAAATGGGAAGGAAATCCAAAAATGAGAGGGTGCATGTATATTTATAACTAATTCACTTTTCTGTACAGCAGAACTCTATACAGATAGAGTACAGATAGAGACGTCTCTCCTGGTTCTTACATCCCCCATTTTAAACTGACACAACATCGTAAGTAACTATGCTCCAACAAACAAAATTTTTTTCAAAAACAGGCTCAGTTCAGAAAGTTTAGAAAAAGCTATGTTAATAAAAACAGCTTTTATTGAGTGCTTCTCTGTGCTGGTCAGGCGCTAGGTGCTTTATATTCCTCATTTAATACCTCATTTAATCCTCTCAATAAATCCATAAGATAAGGAAATAAATAAAGAAAAGAGCAGAAGCAAAGTAAGAAATTGCTGATTCGCTGTGGTTTTAAAGCACAGTTGACATTTTGTGATTTGTTGTCCTTTGGTTTCAATTCTGTAACCGAAGCAAGCACAGGGTTAGATTTTGGTTTGCTTACAGAGGTGGCCATGGAATTAGAGCCACCTGATTAATTTAACAATTAATTAATTGCTTAATTAATTTAAAAATTGACTGAGGATGTCTCTGAGTGAGACACTGCCTTGAGCCTGAGCCACATGGAATCCCAGGATTTATCTGTGTTTAATAAAGTGTTAGTCACTGACTGACTCTATGCAACCCCATGGACTGTAGCCCTCCAGTCTCCTCTGTCCATGGAATTCTCCAGGCAAGAATACTGGAGTAAGTAGCCATTCCTTTCTTTCAGGGAGTTATCTGATGGAAGTAGGAGAGCTTGGGTGATACACGTTGGTTATAAACATCTCTTCTTAGAAAAAGAAGACAACAAAAACCATATTAAGTCATTTTGATTTAGAAGATGTGATGAATCAGAGAAAACTTTGTGCTGGTCAGCAGAACATGACTTGAGGAAAAAAATTGTTCTAATTCTTAAACGTTATTAAACTTTGTCTGCCAAAGTAAAATAAAAGTACAAAGTAAAATAAAGTACTGAGTCAGTAGTAATTAAGCCCTCTTTCCTCTGGGTCTGTCTCAGAAGTAAGAGATTCTATTAAGAAGCAAAAAGCCCACTTCCTGATAAAACCATCGCATGGGAGAGAGCAGAGATCAATTCGTGCTCCGTGGAATAGAGCGGGGGCAAGGGAGATGGTGACGAAAGATCTGACCCTCAGGTGAAAGATTAGGACTGCAGAGGTTAGCACAGAAAAATCCATCCTGTTAGAAGAAACCCTGAGACTCAACCCAGCTCTTCTGTTGTCCTCCCACCATGCAAGAGAACAGAAGACTGAGGGGGCAGGCAGTCCCTGGAGCCAGATAAGGAGATGCCATTCCCTTGATTTAAGTGTTTAGTTTAAGAACGTTAAATTCAGTACCCACTCGGGTAATGTGTGGAATCTTTCATTCAGCAGATATTTTCTGAGCATTCTAGGGACCTGAGATAAAGACCTCTCTCCTGGTTCTCATATCCACCCAATTTAAACTCTACTTAAATGATGTCCCTTAATACTCTCAAAAATCCTATGAGGTGGTAGAGCTATCAGCACCCCTATGTTACAGATGATGAACTGAAGCTCAGAGAGGCTAAGTCACTTGCCCAAGGTCACCCAATTAGTAAATAACAGAGCTGAGATTTGAACCTACAGCATCAATGCTCAGAGTCTATGCTCTTAATCACTCTGCAATGTCACTCCTGTAGATGAAAGTGAAAATGAATACCTGAAAATTGCTCTGCTCTCATAAAAGTCACTCTAAAATAGGTGATAAAAGCCTGAGTTTTACATGTGATCTAGCAATCCCACTCTTGGATGTATATATGGAAAAGATGAAAACTTTAATTCAAAAAGATACGTGCAACCCAATGTTCATAGCAGCACTATTTAGAAGAGTCAAGACATGGAGGCAACCTAAGTGTCCGTGGAAAGAGGAATAGATGGATAAAGGAAGATGAAGGCATAGATAGACAAAGGAAGATTGATAAAGATAGATAAAGGAATAATATATATATATACACACATACATATATATATGCACACACACATATATACACAGAATGGAATATTAGTTATAAACAAGAATAAAATAATGTCATTTGCAGCAACATGAATGGACCCAGAGGTTATCACACTAAATGAAGTAAGTCAGATAAATCAGACAAATATTATATGATATCACTTATAAAAAATGAGTGTTAGTCATTCAGTCATGTCTGACTCATCACAACCCCATGGACTATAGCCTGCCAGGCTCCTCTACCCATGGAATTCTCCAGGCAGGAATATTGAAGTAGGTAGCCATTCCCTTCTCCAGGGGATCTTCCCAACCCAGAGATCAAACCCCAGTCTCCTGCATTACAGGTATATTTTTTATTGTCTGGGCCACTATAGGTGGAATCTAAAGCAAACTGATGGTTACCAAAGAGGAAAGAGGGAGGATAAATTAAGAGTTAGAGGTTAATAGATACACATTACTATATATTAATATACTGTATATACATACTTCTATACATACAGATATACACTACTACATATAAAATAGATAAACAGATAGGACCTACTGTATAGCATAAGAAACTATAGTCAATATCTTGTAATAACCTATAATGGAAAAGAATAGATATATACGTATAACTGAATCACTTTGCTGAATATCTGAAACTAACTCAACATTGCAAATCACCTATACTTCAATTTTTTTAAAGTCTGGGTTTTGTAAGTCAGACAAGAGTTGGAATTCTTTCCCACTGCTGGCCTCTGTCTCCATGAAGGCAGGGACCATGCCTAACCTGGCACCTTTGGATCCCCTAGCATCAAGCCTAAGACATAGTGATACTCAGTAAATATTTGCTGATTGAATGAAGGAGTGAATTCGTTTACCAGCAAAAGGATCTTAGAAGAACCCCCTAATCAGTCTTCCCTCTGGTTCCTCCCATGTATCCATTCCTCCTTAGAAATACTGTAAAACTTTAATGAAGTATTTCAGATAAATACCACAAGGCCTAAACTATAGTAGTTCAGTTCAGTTGCTCAGTCATGTCCAACCTCTGCGATCCCATGGACTGCAGCACACCAGGCTTCCCTGTCCATCACCAACTCCAGGAGTCCACCCAAACCCATGTCCATTGAGTCGGTGATGCCATCCAATAATCTCATCCTTTGTCGTCCTTCTCCTCCTGCCCTCAAATCTTCCCAGCATCAGGGTCTTTTCAAATGAGTCGAGTCTCTTGCGTCAGGTAGCCAAAGTATGGAGTTTCAGCTTCAACATCAGTCCTTCCAATGAATGTTCAGCACTGATTTCCTTTAGGATGGACTTGTTGGATCTCCTTGCAGTCAAGGACTCTCAAGAGTCTCTTCTAACACCACTGTTTAAAGCAACAATTCTTCAGCACTCAGCTTTCTTTACAGTCCAACTCTCACATCCATACATGCTGCTTGCTGCTGCTGCTAAGTCACTTCAGTTGTGTCTGATCCTGTGCAACCCCATAGCCAGCAGCCCACCAGGCTCCCTCATCCTGGGATTCTCCAGGCAAGAACACTGGAGTGGGTTGCCATTTCCTTCTCCAATGCATGAAAGTGAAAGTGAAAGTGAAGTTGCTCAGTCATGTTCGACTCCTAGCGACCACATGGACTGTAGCCTACCAGTCCCCTCCATCCATTGGATTTTCCAGGCAACAGTAACTGGAGTGGGTCATCCATACATGACTACTGGAAAAACCATAGCTTTGATTAGATAATCCTTTGTTGGCAAGCAATATCTCTGCTTTTTAATATGCTGTCTAGGTTGGTCATAGTTTTTCTTTCAAGGAGCAAGCGTCTTTTAATTCCATAACTGCAGTCACCACCTGCAGTAATTTTGGAGCCAAAAAAAACAAAGTCAGCCACTGTTTCCATTGTTTCTCCATCTATTTATCATGAAGTCATGGGACCAGATGCCATGATCTTAGTTTTCTGAATGTTGAGTTTTAAGACAACTTTTTCACTCTCCTTTCACTTTCATCAAGAGGCTCTTTATTCTTTTTCACTTTCTGCCATAAGGGTGGTGTCATCTGCATAACAGAGGTTATTGATATTTCTCCCAGCAATCTTGATTCCAGCTTGTGCTTCATCCAGCCCAACATTTTGCATGATGAATTCTGCATATAAGTTAAATAAGCAGGGTAACGATACAGCCTTGATGTACTCTTTTCCCCAATTTGGAACCAGTCTGTTGTTCCATGTTTAGTTCTAACTGTTGCTTCTTGACCTGCATACAGATTCTCAAGAGGCAGGTCAGATGGTCTGGTATTCCCTTCTCTTGAAGAATCTTCCAGTTTTGTTTGTGATCCACACAGTCAAAGGCTTTGACTTAGTCAATAAAGCAGAAGTAGATGTTTTCTGGAACTCTCTTGCTTTTTCGATGATCCAACAGATGCTGGCAACTTGATCTCTGGTTCCTCCTCCTTTTCTAAATCCAGATGGAACATTTGGAAGTTCAAAGTTCATGTACTGTTGAAGCCTGGCTTGGAGAATTTTGAGCATTATTTTGCTAGTGTGTGAGATGAGTGCAACTGTGCGGTAGTTTGAGCATTATTTGGCATTGCCTTTCTTTGGGATTAGAATGAAACTGACCTTTTCTAGTCCTGTGGCAATGGCTGAGTTTTCCAAATTTGCTGGCATATTGGGTGCAGAACTTTGACAGCATCACCTTTTAGGATTTGACATAGCTCAACTGGAATTTCATCACGCCCACTAGCTTTGTGCGTATTGATGCTTCCTAATGCCCACATGACTTCACATTCCAGGATGTCTGGCTCTAGGTGAGTGATCACACCATTGTGGTTATCTGGGTCATGAAGCTCTTTTTTGTACAGTTTTTCTGTGTATTCTTGCCACCTTTTCTTAATATCTTCTGCTTCTGTTAAGTCCATACCATTTCTGTCCTTTATTGTGCCCATCTCTGCATGAAATGTTCCCTTGGTATCTCAAGTTTTCTTCAAGAGATCTCTAGTCTTTCCCATTCTGTTGTTTTCCTCTATTTCTTTGCATTGATCCCAGAGAATGTTTCTTATCTCTCCTTGCTGTTCTTTGGAACTCTGCATTCAAATGGATAAGCCTCTTATCTTTATCCCTCAGAGGGCAGACAGAATGAAAACCACAATCACAGAAAACTAATCAAACTGATCACATGGACCACAGCCTTGTTTAACTGAATGAAACTATGAGCCATGCTGTGTGGGGCCACCCAAGATGACAGACCATGGTGGAGAGTTCTGACAAAATGTGGTCCACTGAGAAGGGAACAGCAAACCACTTCAGTATTCTTGCCTTGAGAACCCCATGAACAGTGTGAAAACCATAGTAAGTACTCACTAAACAAATCTGGTGCCGCGCCATGTGTCACACTGCTGGAGCACAGCACTTGGCACAAAGTAAGTTCTCCATGAATATTATTTATTATTTCTGTTGTCCTCTAGATGGGGAAACACATACTCTAAGAAAACCAGAGGAGTCCTGTCCTAAAGATGGGCTTGGAGCCACCCAACTTTCCCTAGGATGTTCTGTCTCTTCCAAGGCTATCCATCATGCTTTAAGCCATAGAATCACATAAGGGAGCTGGAAGAAGTCCTCCTCCTCACTCCTTTCTCTCTCCCCATCCTCACAGTGGAGCCCAGCATGGAAACAACCACTTCCAGTCCAACCCAACCGTTTTATACAGGAAGGAACTGAGACTCAGGGAGGAAACTGATTACACAGCCCCAAGATCATATAACCAGCTCCTAGCAGGGCTGAGAGCAGGACTTTGCTGTTTTTGATGCAGGGAATAAAAGAATCACAAAAAAAAAAAAAAAAAAAAAGCATTTATGACCTCCATAAGCCAGGGAGGGAAATGATGCGAAGAGAAGAGGAAATGGAATTTCCTGTTGCCGGGAGCAGCCCAGGACATCAGTCCTTGGAACAAACTGACAAGCAATGGGGAGATTTGAATGCTGGCAAGCTGGACCTCAGCTTGAGTCTTCCAGCCCGGCCGGGGGTTGGCATGGTGCTCCTTGGAGCTGGCTACCCTCCCCTCCTTTTCAGCTGAATATCTTCCATTATCTTTCCTCCCTCTCACCGTTGTTTGCCACGTCGTAGCCTCCTAAAAGGGACACTGGGTAAATCAGAAGGAGCTGGGTCCAGAGCTGGACATCTAAAACTCTTCAATAACAGGCACAGTACTGACCCTGGCCATCACCCTGTCCACGAGCCAGAGGACTAGAGCAGGAATTTGTCCCTCTAGTTGATCTTGCAGTGATCTAGGCGGTCTTGGAGGAAGGGTCCAGGGTGACCACGCTGTGAGAGAGGGCAATATGGAGCTTAGAATGTCACTGGTTGTTTATGGACCACCAATATGGAACTGTTCAGTCTTTTAATTCCCAGTAGCTGCTGAAATTCTGCATTGACTAAAGTCAGACTGCAGACTACCACCCAGCTCCCGGTTGGACACCTCCAGGGCCCCAGCTGGCATCAAGGCCATCCAAGATCACTTCATTGCAAATAGATGGGGAAACAGTGGAAACAGTGGCTGACTTTATTTTTCTGGCCTCCAAAATCACTGCAGATGGTGACTGCAGCCATGAAATTAAAAGACGCTTACTCCTTGGGAAGGAAAGTTATGACCAACCTAGACAGCATATTAAAAAGCACAGATATTACTTTGTCCACAAATGTCCATCTAGTCAAGCTATGGTTTTTTCCAGTGGTCAGGTATGGATGTGAGAGTTAGACTATAAAGAAAGCTGAGCACCCAAAGAACTGATGCTTTTGAACTGTGGTGTTGGAGAAGACTCTTGAGAGTCCCTTGGACTGCAAGGAGATCCAACCAGTCCATCCTAAAGGAGATCAGTCCTGGGTGTTCTTTGGAAAGACTGATGTTAAAGCTGAAACTCCAATACTTTGCCCACCTGATGTGAAGAGCTGACTCATTTGAAAAGACCCTGATGCTGGAAAGATTGAGGGCAGGAGGAGAAGGGGACAATAGAGGATGAGATGGTTGGATGCATCACCGACTCAATGGACATGGGTTTGGATGGACTCCAGAAGTTGGAGATGGACAGGGAGGCCTGGTGTGCTGCGGTTCATGGGGTCAAAAAGAGTTGGACACAACTGAGCAACTGAACTGAACTGAAGATCTGTCTGTCCCCCTGCATGACTTTCTAGGGTCATCTCCCACTGCCGCTCTCTGCATGAGACTGTGTGGTATCATGAAAAGGGGCAATGGATGCCGTGTCAGAAAGATCTGGATTAAAATTCTTGCTCTGCCACTTACAATGTACAAACTCTGGGAACTCAGGCTAAGTTCTCTGAGACTGATTTGTAACAAAGGATGCTGCTGCTGCTTCTGCTAAGTCGCTTCAGTCATGTCCGACTCTGTGCGACCCCAGAGATGGCAGCCCAACAGGCTCCCCCATCCCTGGGATTCTCCAGGCAAGAACACTGGAATGGGTTGCCATTTCCTTCTCCAATGCATGAAAGTGAAAAGTGAAAGTGAAGTCGCTCAGTCGTGTCCGACTCCTAGCAACCCCATGGACTGCAGCCCACCAGGCTCCTCCGTCCATGGGATTTTCCAGGCAAGAGTACTGGAGTGGGGTGCCATTGCCTTCTCCGCGTAACAAAGGATAAGCAGCCATCAAATATACAGCACCGTTTCAAACTCTAAGTGCTCACTTACTCCTCACAATCACTCCATAAAGAAGATCCCATCCACAGCCTTGTTTTACAGACAAGGACACTGAGGCACCAGGGCTAGTTCAACAGCCTGTCAAAGGTCATCAGCTTCCCAGTTGCAGAATGAGAAACCTGCCCAAGGTCAATCCTGTGCACCTGACTACATCCTTATATGGCCCCCATCAAGTGGGGGTAGGGAAAATAACCTGTGAATGGGTACTGATAGCTCTAAAGCCTCCACGCAAGTGGACTCCTGGATGGATGGGTGGGTGGCAGATGGATGAACAGAAAAAACTATGTATTTTTTTCTATTATTAATTAAAAAAAATTTTTACAATGTTGGTTGATTTCTGCCATACAAACAATGCAAATTGCACATACATAATTATACATACATCCCCTCCCTCTCTAGCCTCCCTCCCCTCCCCACATCCTACCCCTCCAGGTCATCACAGGGCACTGAACTGGACTCCCCGTGCTACACAGCAACTTCCCACCAGCTATCCATCTTATTTACACCTGATAGTTGATGTTAGTCTCTTAATTTGCTGATGTTACTCTCTTAATTTGTCCCACTTTTTCCCTCCCCCATGTGTACAAGGTCATTCTCTACATCCACATCTCCATCCCTTCCCTGCAAATAGGAGGTCAGGGAGGAGGGGGTTCCAGGCATGGGGCTGTTCCCTGCCTGACGGGAGGAGCATGCAGGCCCCCCACTATGGGCTCTTCCATTGGAGCCAAGTCAAAGGTCATAAGCCCCTATCAAAGTCTGGAACCTCAAAACCATTTCATCAGCTTCCAAATCCCAATTAGATCAGGGAAACAGAGGCAACATAAATCTTGTTTCATTGAGACCAGAGGCCCTGCAGCCAATCTGCCACTCCCTCTGTGTAAACCTGGGCAAGGTATTTAACTGCCTGATGACTCAGTTTCCTCCTCTGGGGACAACAACAACAACAACAGCAAAACAAACTGTTCTGAGGGGTGTGTGTGTGTGTGTGTGTGTGTGAATAGAGTAAAGCACCTGACTCCAGCTGAGTCTGAAATTCTGTGACCCTGGGCTTTGGGGAAGGGTCCAGGTACCATCCCGAATATAACCAGGCTGCCTCTTATGGGATGTGGCTATGACAGTCACAGGAGATGGGACAGGATGAATCGGGGAGGGTGTGAACAGGTTACAACGCAGGAAGAATTTGGGGCACTGCAGCTTGGAGCAAAAGCAGTTTTCCCACAACAGTGGCAAAGTAATTGATCTGTTGTTTACAACTCCCTGTATCCCCTGAAGAGGTGAATCCTAGTGACCCCAAGGGTCTTCTGGTTTTGAGCAGGAGAGCAATTGCCTCCTAGGAGGAGCCCAGGCTGAGCTTAACTGCTTTGCCAAGGAATAGGAAGGAGGCAGTGAGGCCCCAGGAGGACATCTGGGACAGGACAGGTAACTGGAGACACAGGGTCTGGACCCAGACTCAAGTAACCCAGAGCAAGTCACTTCACTTCTCTGTGCTTCAGTTTCCTCCTGTGGGAATGGGAATGCTAATGGGTCCTTGATTCACTGAATTGTGGTGGGAATGAAATGAGTTCATACACACAGGACACCTGGAATACTACCTCATCCATGGCGAAGAGCCCCAAGGGTCTGGCACTCCCAGGGTCTGACATTCCCAGCGGATTTCATCTCCACCGAATGCTTCTTTCCCTAAAAACACCCCAAAAGCCTTTTCTTAGCCTGCTTGGTTTAAACAGCACTCCACATGGCAGTTTCCCCAAGCTCAGTACCATTGTCTCCATCTTACTAGGGTCTCAGAGGTATGGAGAAAGCATCCTCTGAAAATTCAGGGCACCAGGTGAGAAGAGGGATGTCCTGAGAGCGGGACCCGCCAGGAATCTGGGCCCCCACCCTCAAAGCCCACTCTCATGACAGAGCATCCTTCCCCACCCAGGACAACGGGCCTTCACCAGAAACAGGAAAAAATTAAATGAAGCCAAATGGTCCATAATTAGAATGGTATTAAAGGCAGGGAGGAGGAGTAAGGCAGTGAACTCTATTAATAGTGCTAATAAATGTTCCAGGATAATACCGCTGTGTTCTGAACCTGCCCGTGGGAGGTGTTGCTTAACGCTTATTTGCATATTAATTTGGAAGGAAAATGCGGGGCTCTTTCTGCTGGGATAAATCAATTCCAGTGGAAGTTTTCAGATGGGAAGCTGCTAATTCTTCTTCCCTTTTCCTCCCAGCAGGAAGACACCCATTTGCTGCCAGGAAAGTATTGTTAAGAGCCACCATGGTTTGAAAAAAAACTGGGCCAGAAAACTCCAGATAGAGTGCAGACTCTGCCTATGGCCAGAGCCACGATGGACTCCCTAAGGCCCAGCTCAGTGCAGGCTCAGGAGCCAGGGTGAGACTAAACCGGTTCTGGCTTCTCTGAAACAACACTGTTGGAGCAAGAATGCCAAGTAGATTCACCTCGAATTCAGTGTTTATTGACTGGTACTGGATGTTACTGGGACATGAAGTTAAGAATTTGAAATCCAGGATCTGAGATCCGAGACCAGACTCAGAGGACAGTGCCGTGATCAATTAGCAATGTCTGCCATGGGAGAGGGTACCTAGGAGAAGTGATGTCTGTCATGCTGTTTTAAGAAGAGTCATGCTTCATATTCTGGATTATAGCTTTACAACAGGGCTTTCGAGGCATAGTGAGGCAGGCAGGGTTGAGAATGGGAAATGGGAATAAAACTGCAGAGCAGCCAAGCAGTTGAGAGGCACTCCAAGAATGGAGTGACAGAGGACATGACTGAATACCAACATTTTTTTGAGCATCTACTCTGTTGGTTGTCCTTGTTTAGTCACTCAGTCATGTCCAACTCTTTGCAACCCCATGGACTGCAGCACGCCAGGCTTCCCTGTCCTTCACCATCTTCTAGAGTTTGCTCAAACTCAATTCAGTCGAGTTGGTGATGCCATCCAACCATCTTGTCCTCTATCCTCCCCCTTGTCCTCCTGCCTTCAATCTTTCCCAATATCAGGGACTTTTCCAATGAGTCGGCTCTTCTCATCAGGTGGCCAAATTATTGAAACCTCAGCTTCAGCATCAGTCCTTCCAATGGATATTCAGGGTTGATTTCCTTTAGGATTGATTGGTTTGATCTCCTTGCTGTCCAAGGGACTTTCAAGAGTCTTCTCCAGCACCACAGTTCAAAAGCATCAATTCTTCAGCACTCACCCTTCTTTATGGTCCAACTCTCACATTGTACATGACTACCAGAAAAGCCATATCTTTGACTATATGGACCTCTGTTGGCAAAGTAATGTATCTGCTTTTTAATATGCTGTCTAGGTATTGGACAAGCTGTTAAATCTGAGGAATACAGAAATGATTAAGATAATGCTTTCTTAGACAAATGACATACGATACCACTTATATGTGAAATCTAAAATACAACACAAAAGAACTCACCTACAAAACAGAGACAGACTCACAGACACAGAGAACAGACTTGCAGTTGCCGAAGGGAAAAGAGGATGGAGTGGGAGTTTGGGGTTAGCTGACTCAAACTAATATATATAGAAAGGAAAAACAACAAGGCCTTACTGTATAGCACAGGGAATCATATTCAATGTTCCATGATGAACCATAGTAGAAAAGAATATGAAAAAATGTATTATATATATATATATATATATATATACACAACTAAGTCACTTTGCTGTAAGGCAGAAATTAACACAACATTGTAAATCTATACTTCAATAAAATTCATTTTTTTGAAGATAATGCTTTCTTTCAAAAATGAAATCTAATGAAGGAGACATGCATGTAAATAAGACTTACAACATAATGAAATATCACTCCTCTGCTTCTTCTAATGACTGGGTGTCTCTTTCCACACCCTCTGCAAGTCCTATTTCTCCACTTCTCCTCCTATTTATTAAGGTCCCCTCCTTGGACTATTTAGTTCTCCTCCTTGCTGGACATACTCACAGAGGACTCTCTTTTGCTCCCCAAACTTCCTCCTCTGCACCAATGACTCCCAAAAATCTGTCTCAAGGCAGCTCTTCTCCCCCAACACCATTCCCAGGTGCACATTAGATGTTTCCACTCTTACAGTTCCACTTTACAGGTAGGGAAACCGAGGCATGGAAGGACTCACATGTTAGCATGGAGTAGAGTGAGGATTAGACCTGCTTTCTCCTTAGAGCACCTTCCATTGCAGGGAAAGAGAACCCAGGTGTCAAGGGCAAGGGGTCCAGGACCACATGATTCGTGGCCCAGTCCCAGTTGTTTCCAGCTGGCTGGATGGTTCCCTATATCCCTGAGCCTCGACACCCTTGGTAACATGGAGAAAATCAGAGCACCTGCCCCACAGGGCTGTCATGAAGATAACATGAGTAAAGATGTAAAGACAGAATGACGCCTGGCACACAGCAAGAGTTGGTCCCCTTTAGATTCTTTTTTTTTAATTGATTTTATTTTTTTAATTACTTACTTATTTGGCGATGTCAGGTCTTAGTTTTGGCTTGCGGGATCTTTTGCTGTGGTGCATGGACTCTATTTGCAGTGGGCAGGCTTAGTTGCTCCACAGCATGTGGGATCTTAGTTCCCCAACCAGGGGTCGAACCCACCTCCCCTGTATTGCAAGGTAGATTCTTAACCTCTGGACCGCCAGGCAAGTCCCCCCTTGCCCCCACTTCGATTCTTATATGCTACTTTCTGTGTTTCCCCTGGCACAGAACCTCTCCTCCTCAAGGACAGGGATTGTATTTTGTTCATCACTGGATCCTTAACATCTAGAATAGTTCCTTCCACTGATCTGAGGCCAACTTGTAGAATATTTTTTGAACACAAACTCTGCCAGGCAAAAAACATGGCAGAGGCAAAAGGATTGGGAAGGCAGTAGAAGCAAAGGAATTTGTCTACTAGGAAGAAATATGAAGAGATTGTCAAAGTGTGAGGTGCAGACATCCGTGACCCAAAAACCTAGGTTTTGGGGTCAGATAAAACTGGGCCTGAGCCCTCAAACTGTTGTGTTCTGGAGGTGGGCCACTGTACTGACCTTTACGTACGGGAGCCTGCTTCCTCACCTGAGAAGTGGAGGGCTCTCATCCTGTGTGGAGGGGTATTGGCGGGGGACAGAAGGGATCACCTGCCTAGTGTCTGCAGGTACTAGTAAATTTCAGTCTCCCCCATCAGGGTCCCAGCAGAGCCTCCCCCACCTCGTGCATCTCCTGACCTTCCTGATGGAGTGATGGCTGCATATCCCAGTAGGGACCCCACAGTCCTCTGCCAGACCTCACCGCCTCTGCTCTGTGAAAGCAGAGACTCGCTTTTTCTGCTCCACTCTTAGCAGGAGGAGGGAGGGGGTTAAGCTCCTGTTTTTGCTTTTACAATGCAAAATTTGTCAACTTGGCACAGTTGACAGACTGCCTCTGTGTTCCTTTAATTGCCTTCCCTGCGTGAGAGCATCTGTATGTGTGTGTGCCTGTGTTCCCTGGGAAAGGCTCACTCAATGGCTTGGGCAGAAAAGAAGCTGATTTCAGAAGATGGACCTGTCCCTTGGAACGCCTGTCCACGACCCCAATCCCCAAAAGCAGTGTAGGGTGAGCTAAAGAGATCTCCCTTTGAGTCAGGAGACTTGGACTCTGGTCCACACGGCACCTTCAATTATAGTCAATAGCAACAGAATCAGTAACAGTACGACAGGAGCTAAAATGGGTTTTTTCTAGCTCAATTTCAATTTCCGGCCCCAAGGCATTCTACATTTTTAAGTGAGTGTTCGACCACCCCTCCAGGAGGTAGCTGAGCATCAGCTTTGCCATACTTGGTTGACCACCCCCTGCTGACATGTTCAATGATGGAGGAGCCTTGGGAAAGCCTAGTTATTGGTTACTTTTTAAAAATTTATTTTATTGAAGTATAGTTGATTTACAATGTTGTGCTAATTTCCGTTGTACAGCAAAGTGATTCAGTTATATGGAGAGTGTATGTTCAATCGCTCAATCATGCCCAACTCTTTGAGACCACCATGAACTGTAGCCCACCAAGCTCCTTTGTCCATGGAATTTTCCAGGCCAAGAATACAGAAGTGGTGGCCACTTCCTACTCCAGGGGATCTTCCTGACCCAGGGATAGAACTGAGATCTCCTGTGGCTCCTGCATTTGTAGGCAGATTCTTTACTAGCGCCATCTGGGAAGCTCCATATGAATATTAAATAACATTTTCGGAGTGCTTGTGGAGCTGTGAACTGACAGATACCCAAGATGATGGAATGGAGGTGAGATACTTCCTTCTCCCCTCAAGCCAGAGAGATGGGCTTCAGGGAGGCCAATGGAGACCACCCCCTGGATTGGTCCATACCTTCTGTGTGATGGTTGTCTAAGGAGTCTAGGAGTGAGAGGCTGAAGCTATGGGCCTGGACAGGGAGGCAGGAATGGAAGATGTACTTCATCAGGATCTCACTACACAGGTGTGGGCAAGGCTGGGCCAGGTCTGGGCCACAGGGAGAGAGCCAGCCCAGAAACCTCCCAAGGTGACCCCAAGAACAGGTGAGACCACCAGATTCCCAGGTGCAGAGGGAGGAAATCCAAGCAGGCAGGAGGAAATCCAAATGGGCAGGAGGGCATCTTGTGGCTCTGAAGGGAGCCGAGACAAGCTAAATAGAGAAAAATTCCAGACAGAGAGAACCTGAGCACCAATCAGCTCATGGACTGTAAATGAACCAGCCTTGGCTCCTCCAACCTCAAGACTTCTCATTGGGTGAGGTTTCAAATTTTCTTCATTGCTTACATCATCTGAGTTTTGTCTCTTGAATTCAAGCCAATTTGAGTAATTTGTCCTGAAGTTCTCAATAGCAAGTGGAAGGGTTAAAACCTGGTGTCAGATATGTACGCCCCGTGCTTGTCACGAATCACTGTGCTGAGACATTGTGCTGCGGGAAAAGTGCTGTGTGAGCCCAAGTCACAGACGTGTCAGCTCAAGTCACACCTGAGACACAGGGGACCCTTAAGACACAGATTGTGAGATGCTTTAAGACAGCAAAAGCAGAAGCTCCAAGCATATATCAGATACACACTACTACATGTAAATTAACAGATACACACTACTACATGTAAAATGCATAAACAACAAGGACCTGCTCTATAGCACAGGGAACTGTATTCAATGCCTCACAATAATCTATAATGGAAAGGAACCTGAGACAGAGAAGCTATACACATGTCTAACTGTGTCACTTTACTGTATACCTGAGACGAGCACAACATTGTAAATCAACTGTACTTCAATTTTTTTAAGTTTTGTTTTTTAAAAACAGGTGTAGAATGAACTCAGTAAAAGCATATTCTGAGAAACTGCCATGGATCAGAGGGGGAAGGAGACACAACAGCTAAAAGCAGTATGGTAGCCAGGATTGGATACTGCAACAGAAAGAGGACATTAGTGGAAAACTGATGAACTCCAAATAAAGTCTGGACTTTGGTTAAAAGTAATTTACAATGTCAGTTTCTTAGCTTTGACAAAGCAAGACATTAACAATGGGAGAAAATGGAGGAAGAGTTCATGGGATCTCTCTATACTATCTTTGCAACTTTTCTGTAAACCCAAAATGATTCTAAAGTTAAAAGTTTATGTTTTTAATTTATTGAGTGAGTGATGAATAAAAAGTCTGGGTTCAGGAACTAATGGGACACCTGTCTTCCAACTGGCTGTTCCCACATCTCTTCCAGTCCCTTCAGCTGCGCCATGAGGAGTGTATCACACACTACTTGGCACATTGCAGGTTCTCAGTAAATATGCATTAACTGGATCAATTAATCCTCTTTGCATATTAGGAATTTGAAGCCAAAAGAGGCAAAGTCTGTACATCCAACTTTATTTTACTCCAAGGCTTGTTGTTCTTGGACTTCACTCCCCTCCGAGCATCAGGGTTAGAGCCATGTCAGAGCTGGGAATTTTCCCCTGCCCTACTCTAGGCTCCAGCTGCTGAACTTCATGGTTTATGCCTAGAAAACCTAAAAGCAAGAAACTACAGTCTCTCCATGGCTCAGAAATCAGCACCATAAATCTCAATTCTAAAATTTAATAATATTTGCTTTCACATTGATGGCATCATTATTACAGAGCAGTCTGCTCAGGCTTAAGGTGGCTGTAGTAAATCATTTCATTTGACAGACTCAGCCCACCCACCACTCTGTGACCTGGCCTCCCCTAGTGCAGGGACAGCTGGCCAAGATGATTCCAAATGACATGGCGGGGGGCAGGGGGAGGATCCCAATTAATAGTGTCCAGGCAGCTGGGAATGAGGGTACTTTTTCTTCAGATCATAAATACTTCCCAAGGATTTCCATCCCTCTAGTGTTTAACAATCCACCTGCTTTGGTGGCAAGAATTCTAACAAAAGAACTAAAAAAAACCAGGAGAGATATGGTGAGAGAAATTAGCTAATCCCCTTCCCTCCACCCACTCCTCCCCTGGACATGTCAATCCCATCCATCCTGCAGAGTCCAAGTCAGATTTCATCCCCACAACACACACACACATGCACGCACGTATACTAAGGCACGGACATCCCAGTGGCAATGAATCTCTCATTCCTCCAAATGTCTTGCATTTCTATCACAGCACCAGTCAGAGTCAGCCTGGATTAGGGAACTCATTTATTCATTGATTTTCCCATTCACTCAACAGATATTTATTAAGCACATATTATGCACTATGTTCTATAGACATAATACTCACCAAAACAGGCATGAACCCTACAGAGCCAATCATCTAGTTGCTCATGTATGAGTCTGTCCACACCCTCACTGAATGGTGGGTTTCTGGAAGAAGGAATCTATGTCTTCATCCCTGATCCCCAGGACTTAACACAACACCTGGCACACAGTAGGAGCATAATACATGCTTGCTAAGCTATTGAATCAATGACTCAATCAACACTAAAACCAAGACTGTTTCTCATACTTAAAACTCTCAAATGTCCTCTGCACCACCCCCATTGTCTGCAACAGGGCCAGCAAACTGCAGCCCATGGGCCAAACCCAACCCATCACCTGTTTTTGTAAATAAAGTTTTATTGGAACACAGCCACACTCATTTGTTTACATGTCACCAATGGCTGCTTCCACACTACAATAGGAAAAAGCAATATGACCCACAAAGCCAAAAAATAATACTGTCTGATCCTTTGCCAAAAAAAAAAAAAAAAGTTTTGACGACCCTGGTCTATGAAATAAAGCTCAAACTTCTTAGAGGAGCCTACAGCCCTGTCCAACACACATCTTTCCACTCAGAATGTTCTGTGTTCTGCTACTGCTACTGCTAAGTCACTTCAGTCATGTCCGACTCTGTGCGACCCCACAGACGGCAGCCCAACAGGCTCCCCCGTCCCTGGTATTCTCCAGACAAGAACACTGGAATGGGTTGCCATTTCCTTCTCCAATGCAGGAAAGTGAAAAGTGAAAGTGAAGTCGCTCAGTAATGTCCGACTCTTAGCGACCCCATGGACTGCAGCCCACCAGGCTCCTCCATCTGGCTACACCAAATCACACATAGTCCCCTCGTTGTTGTGCAGTCACTAAGTCAGATCCAACTCTTTTTTACCTCATGAATTGCAGACCACCATCTCCCACATCCTCCACTATCTCCCAGAGTTTGCTCAAATTCTTGTCCATTGAATTGGTGATGCTATCTAACCATCTCATCCTCTGTTACCACCTTCTCCCCCTGCCCTCAATCTTTCCCAGCATAACTGTATTCTCCAATGATGCAACTCTTCACATCAGGCAGCCAAAGTATTGGAGCTTCAGCTTCAGCATCAGTCCCCTCCTAGATCCAGCCTACTAAGGCCTCGGGGACTCACCTGAGTCCCTGCTCTTGGGTTTGCTCAAAATTTCTCATCTCCAAACCTTTCCAACCACGTGACTACAGACTTCACAGATAATTTGCTCAAGTATCTCCTGTAGGTTGTCTGCCTCATCATCCTCCCCTCCTCTATCCCCAGACCAGATTCGGGGCTTCTCCTAGCCTCCACCATAGCCAGATTTTTCTCTCTTATGGCTATGATCTTCCCAGACTAGAATTCTCTTTGTCCTAGTTTTTCTCCCCAACTGGTTCATATTTCCTACAGGCAAGGACTTGTCCTGGGTGTGATTGTTTTGACAAGGTCTTGTTTATCGGTGTCTTCCAGCAGCTACCCCAGGATGTGGCACAGAGTAAGCTTTCAGTGAATGAACTGAGTCAACCTGAATGTCTCGCTATCACCTGTCTCATTCCTGTGCCCCCTCCACCTCCCGCCCCAGGGCCCAGCCTCCCACTGACTCAAAGAGAACAGAAGCACAGAAGTCAAGGAGAAAATCCCAGTTACATAAATTGGGGATAACCTAGGGTCTGGTAGCTTCGTTGGTAAACAATCCGCCTGCAATGCAGGAGACCCGAGTTCAATTCCTGCATCAGAAAGACCCACTGGAGAAGGGATAGATTACCCATTCCAGTATTCTTGGGCTTCCCTTGTGGCTCAGCTGGTAAAGAATCCACCTGAATGTGGGAGACTTGGGCTCGATCTCTGGGTTGGGAGGATCCCCTGGAGAAGGAAAAGGCTACCCACTCCAGTATTCTGGCCTGGAGAATTGCATGGACTGTATAATCCATGTGGTCGCAAAGAGTCGGACACGACTGAGTGACTTTCACTTTAGGGTCTGGTACCTGTGGATGAGAGTGGAGAACAATGTGGGGGCTGCGTGTTGTTACAACACAGCAGAGGGCAGGAATGGGCAAGAGCAGATACCCAGGAGTGACCCTGAAATAGAATTCCAATTGGCTGCCTCACTGGGGAGACCAGCTGGAGGCACCGTCAAAGGCAGCATAGAGCCAGAGGCGCCACCAGAATCTGGTTAAAGATGGGGAGATGTGAGTTGACAGACGGTGAGGTTGCTTAAGGGCCTTCTGCCTCCAGATTGGCTTTACCTGGAAAGTAAGGCTGTGGGTGTGGCAGCAGGCATAGCATGTAAGATACTGCAGAGGGAAGGGCAAATGGGGAGGGAAGACGTGTAATTCGTCGTGTAGCATGAGCTCGGTGTGTGGTTCCCTGTTATTGTGGTATTACACCATATCCCTCCGCCTTTCCACCCCCGTGCCCTGACGCCACAATCTTGATGTCGGTGACTTCAAAAAGCAATTAGAGCAACTTCCCTAGTGGTCCAGTGACTAAGACTCGGCACTCCCAATGCAGAGGCCCTGGGTTCGATCTCTGGTCAGGGAACTAGATCTCACATGCCGCAAGGAAGATAGAAGATCCTGCGTGCCACAACTAAGACTTGGTGCAGGCAAATAAATAAATAAGCAATAGTAAGACTGTGCATGCTCAGTCGCTTCAGTCTTGTCCAACTCTTTGCAACCCCAAGGACTGTAGCCCACCAGGATCCTCTGTCCATGGAATTTCCCAGGCAAGAATACTGGAGTGGGTTGCCATGCCCTCCTCCAGGGGATCTTCCTGACCCAAGGATTGAACCATCGCCTCCTGCGTCTCCTGCACTGGAGGTGGATTCTTTACTGCTGAGCCACCAGGGAAGCCCAAACCCAAGCAAATGTGGAAGGGATAACTTCAGAGGGTTTTGAAAAATGGAAGCTGACTGCCTGATAGATGAGGCAGGAGTCTTCCGAGACAGGCAAGACAGCAATAGATCTCTGTCTCAAATCCCCGAGAACTAAGAGCCCAGAAAGCATAGGTCTGATCCATCATCTGGGGCTGACTCTCTCTGAATTTTCTCCTTCTTACACTTCAGATTTTGTTCTCTGCCCAAGAAGTGGGGAGGCTTTTAGCCTGGACCTCTTATGTTTTGGGTCCAAATCAGCTTTTACTGCAAGTGATGATGTGAATTTGGAATGGGTGCTTTTTCCCTGGTACCAGGACTGCCCTCTGAGTAACAGCAGTCTTTGGGATCCTGGGATGAATGGAAATGAGAAAGATGTCTTGACTAATAGGATCTTAGAAGATTTTCTGATTTCTTAAAGCCTATTGGCATGATGGGAAGAAGGCATGGCTATCTCTCAGTAAACCAAGGTGGACCAAAATTTCTATGTCAGTTAAAATAAAACTTTTTTTAAACTTCTCTCCTTGCAAACATTTCACAGTCCTCACACAGTTCCAGCCCCTTCCCCTATCTTGATTCTCTGAAGCAAGTTGCATCCTAGAAATGATGAGGGGGTATATCAGGTAGCAACAATCTTCACCCCAAGTCACCCTCTCAGGGTTCTTATTTGGGGGGAAAAATAAACCTATTATATGCTACCACTGTGAGCTCTGAATAATTTCCAAGTAATCAATCATTCACTCAACTTCTTGACATAGAGGAGATTACTTATGCCCCTGCCAGGTCCAACCCCAATGGATCAGACAGCTCCCTGGATTATATGATTTCTCTTTATCATCTAGGAGTTTGTCTCTGATGGTATGATCTCCAAGTCAGATGCAATAGGATGTCCTAGGCTTCTTATTTCAAATGCTTGAACTGCCCTCAAAACCTACAGAATAGGGTGTCATTTACCTTCACATTTTACATGTTCTGGGTAAGTCTGAAAACCACGGAGAACCATAAAAAGATCACATCCAAAGATAAATGTAAATGCATGCTCACCTGGAGAATATAAATGCCAACCAAAGCCAGAATATCCCTCAATACCCACCATTAAACAAGATGCACCTAATGGGGCACCTTTATCACCATCCATTCTCCATCTCCCTAGAGGAAGAGCTCTGAGTGACCACAGTAGCCTCCTGACTAGTGGCCCTACTTTGTCCCTCATCCGCCACAATCTCCTCCCCACAGAACATCCAGAGAGCCCATCTTGTCAAGTAAGTTGCATCATGTCACTTCCCCACTCTATCAGCTTCCCAGCACACTTGGAACCCAACCCCACATCCTTACCATGGTCCACTGGGGTCTCCATGACCTGGCCTCCACAAAGGGTCCACTCTCCCCTCACCTCTGTGCACCAGGCATCCTTCCCCCTGCTGTTCCTTGAGCACATGGACCAGGTGCTGACCTCAAGCTGTTAGCATCTCCTGGCACCTCTGCCTGGAAGCCCTTCCCTCGACTACCCACTTGGCTCACCCACCCCTCACTTCCTTCAGCTCATGGTCACCTACTCCACAAGGCTTTCCCTGTTCACCCCATCTACAAAAGCACCTCCATCACTTCCTATCTTTTGTCTTACTTCCTATTTCCTCAAAGTATCTAATATTACATCACATTTATTTATCATGGATCACTGCTTTTCTCCACTAGAATAGAATCTTCATAGAACAGTGTTTCAGTCAGTAAAAGGCAAATTCTGCTGCACAAACAACTTCAGAAGCTCAGCAGCTTTGAAGCATGAGAGTTTATTTCTCCCACCCTGTCCAACATGGATCAGCTGTGGGTTCTGCACCCATGTTACCATCATCCTCATTTGAAGACCTAGGCTAATGGACAAACCACTATCTGGAATATTGCAGGTGACTTGCCAGATGGAAAAGAGAATGTGCCAAGGGTGACCTGGCTGGTACACATCATCTCATTCAGATTCCACTGGCCAAGGCTGATTCAGTGGAATAGGGAAGTACAGTCCTTCTCCAGGAAAGGAAGTAGAGCTTGGGGAATAGTAACCAGTCTGCCAGAGGCTAGGAATGTTGTTTTATCTATTCCTCTGTCTCTGTGTCCAAAATAGTGCCCAGTATGATTCAGTTCAGTTCAGTCAATCAGTCGTGTCCAACTCTTTGTGGCCCTATAAACCTCAGCACGCCAGGCCTCCCTGTCCATCACCAACTTCCAGAGTTCACCCAAACTCATGTCCATTGAGTCAGTGATGCCATCCAGCCATCTCCTCCTCTGTTGTCCCCTTCTCCTCCTGCCCTCAAGCTTTCCCAGCATCAGGGTCTTTTCCAATGAGTCAGTTCTTCACATCAGGTGGCCAAAATATTGGAGTTTCAGCTTCAATATCAGCCCTTCCAATGAACACCCAGGACTGATCTCCTTTAGGTTGGACTGGTTGGATCTCCTTGCAGTCCAAGGGACTCTCAAGAGTCTTCTCCAACACCACAGTTCAAAAGCATCAATTCTTCACTGCTCAGCTTTCTTTATAGTCCAACTCTCACATCCATACACGACCACTGGAAAAACCATAGCCTTGACTAGATGGACCTTTGTGGACAAAATAATATCTCTGCTTTTTAATATGCTGTCTAGGTTGGTCATAACTTTCCTTCCAAGGAATAAGCATCTTTTAATTTCATGGCTGCAGTCACCATCTGCAATGATTTTGGAGCCCAGAAAAATAAAGTCTGACATTGTTTCCACTGTTTCCCCATCTATTTGCCATGAAGTGATGGGATGAGATGCCATGATCTTAGTTTTCTGAATGTTGAGCTTTAAGCCAAAATTTTCACTCTCCTCTTTCACTTTCATCAAGAGACTTTTTAGTTCCTCTTCACTTTCTGCCATAAGGGTGGTGTCATCTACATATCTGAGGTTATTGATATTTCTCCCGGCAATCTTGATTCCAGCTTGTGCTTCTTCCAGCCCCACATTTCTCATGATGTACTCTGCATATAAGTTAAATAAACAGGGTGACAATATACAGCTTTGACACACTCCTTTCCCAATTTGGAACCAGTCTGTTGTTCCATGTCCAGTTCTAACTGTTGCTTCCTGACCTGCATATAGGTTTCTCAAGAGGCAGGTCAGGTGGTCTGGTATTCCCATCTCTTTAAGAATTTTCTACAGTTTATTGTGATCCACACAAAGGCTTTGGCATAGTCAATAAAGCAGAAATAGATGTTTTTCTGGAACTCTCTTGCTTTTTCGATGATCCAGTGGATGTTGGCAATTTGATCTCTGGTTCCTCTGCCTTTTCTAAAACCAACTTGACCATCTGGAAGTTCACAGTTCATGTATTGCTGAAGCCTGGCTTGGAGAATTTTAAGCATCACTTTACTAGCATGTGAGATGAGTACAATTGTGTGGTAGTTTGAGCATTCTTTGGCATTGCCTTTCTTTGGGATTGGAATGAAAACTGACCTTTTCCAGGTGCTCAATTAATATTTGTTGGATGGATAGAGGTTCAGAACCCAAGGTTGATGGCTTGACTTAACTAAGGCCCTGCGTGCTGGGGCTGATGCAGTCCCAGGTAAGATGGGCTCAATGGCATCTGATATACCCAAAGATTCAGCTCCCAGAGCTGGAAAAAAAGGCAATGAAACTGACAGCAGCCTTAGATGCCTACAGCCAGAAGGAAACATAAAGACCACCACTCCAGCCTCTCTCACAATGAAAGACTCCTTCTGTCCTCCCTAGAGAACCCCACTGGGCAATGCAAGGAGGTGCTTGAGCAAGGCAGATCCTGAGACACAGAGCAGCAGTACCTACACTCAGGAACCGAGGGCTTAAAGTCGGGAGATCAGACACCCAGGTCAAGTTGGGTTACTCAGGAGACCTGGGTCAAAAGGCAGTTGGGAGATCAAGATATTAGAGCTTCGAAAACAGAAAAGCAGCCAAGGAAAGGGCTTCTCCAGGGAACAGATGGTGATTCTGAGACCCAGAGAAGGGCAGCAACTTACCCCAAGTCACACAGGGAGGAAGTGGTAAAGAGAGGACTTGAATCCAGGATTCTCCTCTCCTAGCCCGGTGCAAACAGCCCGCTGGGAACAGCAATGGTGATGATAAGAGTAGTAATGGGTACCCCTTCCTGGCCTCTTACCGTGTGCCAGGCACTACTGCAAGCACTTTCCAGGACTGTTCTCATATAAACCCCATCCTAAGCCTATAGGTAAGTATTGTGTTGCATTTCCATTTCGTAGATAAGGGAACTGAGGCCCCAACGTTTACAGAATTGATCCAAAATCACACAGACACTAAGTGACAGAACTAGAATTGAGCCTGTTTCTGACTCCAGATCCCAGGCTGTTTGCTTTTTTTTAATTGGAGGATAATTGCTTTACAATGATGTGTTGCTTTCTGCTGTATATCAATGTGAGTCAGCTATAAGTATACATATATCTCCTCCCTCTTGATACTCGCTCCCACTCCACCCCATCAACCCAGCCCTTTAGGTCACCACAGAGCACTGAACTGTGTTCCCTGCGCTATACAGCTGCTTCCCACCAGGTAACTATTTTACACATAGTGCTATATATACATCAGTGCTACTTTCTCATTTGTCCCACCCTCTCCTTCCCTCAGGCTTCTCTGGTGGCTCAGTGGTAAAGAATCCACCTGCAATGCAGGAGACACAGGTTCAATCCCTAGGTCAGAAAGATGCCCTGGAGGAGGGCATGGCAACCCACTCCAGTATTCTTGCTTGGAGAATCCCACAGACAGAAGAGCCTGGTAGGCTACAGTCCATAGGGTCACAAAGAGTAGGGCATGACTGAAGCAACTGAGCATACATGCACACACGCTCCTTCCCTCACTGTGTCCACAACAGACCCCAGGCTCTTAATTGATAATATGAAAGAAGTGAAAATGAAAGTGTTAGTTGTTCAGTCGTGTCCAACTCTTTGCGACCCCATGGACTGTAGCCTGCCAAACTCCTCTGTCCATGGAATTCTCCAGGCAAGAACACTGGAGTGGGTTGCCATTCCCTTCACCAGGGTCTCTTCCTGACCCAGAGATCAAACCCAGGTCTCCTGCATTGCAGGCAGATTCTTTACCATCTGATAATATACTAATAATGTATTATGCTAGTGACCAGCACCCACTATAGACCCAACATGAGAAACAAGGTAAGCCAAAATTAGAAATGGAGACCCAGGCATGGGGAACCAAAGTCCATGGAGCCAGGGAACAAACCCTAGGAAACCTGAACCAAAGGTTAGAGCAGGGGCAAGGCCAAGGGCTCGAGGGCTAGGAAGGATAGTGGGGGAGGGGGTACAAATGGAAAACAGAAATAACAGCAATGGTGTTCATGTAGTACTTTTTATGTGCCAGACAGTCCAGACTCTTACCACATACTAATTCATTTAATCTTCACAATAGCTGTATGAGGGAGAAACAGTATTATTCAGTCTTCAGTTCAGTTTAGGCACTCAGTCGTGTCCGACTCTTTGCAACCCCATAGACTGCAACACACCAGGCTTCCGTGTCCATCATCAACTCCCAGAGCTTACTCAAACTCATGTCCATTGAGTTGGTGATGCCATCCAACCATCTCATCCTCTGTTGTCCCCTTCTCCTCCCGTCTTCAATCTTTCCCAGCATCAGGGTCTTTTCCAATGAGTCAGTTCTTTGCAACAGGTGGCCAAAGTATTGGAGTTTCAGCTTCAGCACCAGTCCTTCCAAAGAATATTCAGGAGTGATTTTCTTTAGGATGGACTGGTTGGATCTCCTTGCAGTTCAAGGGACTCTCAAGACCCTTCTCCAACACCACAGTTCAAAAGCATCAATTCTTCAGCACTCAGCTTTCTTTATAGTCCAATTCTCACATCCATACATGACTACTGGAAAAACTATAGCTTTGACTACACAGACCTTTGTTGACAGAGTAACGTCTCTGCTTTTTAATGTACTGTCTAGGTTGGTCATAGCTTTTCTTGCAAGGAGCAAGCGTCTTAATTTCATGTCTGCAGTCACCATCTGCAGTGATTTTGGAGCCCAAGAAACTAAAGTCTGTCACTGTTTTCACTGTTTCCCCATCTATTTGCCATGAAGTGATGGGACCAGATGCCATGATCTTAGTGTTTTGAATGCTGAGTTTTAAGCCAACTTTTTCACTCTCCTCTTTCACTTTCATCAAGAGGCCTAGAGAATTCCATGGACTATGGACTATACAATCCATGGAATTCTCTAGGCCAGAATACTGGATTTGGTAGCCTTTCCCTTCTCCAGGGGATCTTCCCAACCCAGGGATCCAACCCAGGTCTCCCACATTGCAGGTGGATTCTTTACCAGCTGAGCCACAAGGGAAGCCCATTATTTGGTCTTAGTAATGAGGAAACTAAAACACAGAGAAGTTAACCAACTTGCTCAAGATCACACAGCAAGTCAATGTGGAGCCAGGATGTGAACTTGGGTCTGACCCCACTTTCCACTCCTGCACTGGGGATCAGTGATGTCCTGAGTACAGATCTGTGTGGACACAGAGCCAGCTGGCCACCAGGGCCCCGCTCAGACCTGTCTGGGGAGAACGCTGGTCAGCTTCATTAGGTTGCCCAGTCCTCTGGGAGGTGTGCTAGTGCTTGGAAGTTTCTGGTTTATCTCAGGCTAAAGCCTGCCTCCCCTTATTAGTGTCCCTCACTGGTCCTACCTCTGGCCAGTATGGCCATGGTGATCAAGTCTGCTGTCCACTCCATGATTGCTGTCTCCATTCTCAGCACTCCCTCTTGACCTTGGCGTGCCCTTCAAGCTCATCCCCCTCCTCTGGATGAAGACTGGAATGCCAGCATCCCATCCAATTCATCTGGTCCTGGTTCCCCAGACAGCACTTTGTAGCACACAGAGCCTTGAAAGAGACACTGGCTGGTCAGTGTCTTCCAGATGCACACTCTGATGTGTCACAGACCTCCTGCCAGGTTTCTGTTAGGTCAGGCAAATTAAGCAAGAGCTCATTTTCCCAGCTCTTCCAAAGAATGTCCCTGGACATATGCTGTCTTGCTCTTTCCAGGGCTTACAGGACAGAATATTTACACAGGTGCAAGGGAGGCACTGTCCAATTGAGCTTCTACTCCCAGCCAGTAGGTGTTCAGGCTACAGGCCCAGTACTGCCCATCTGGGCCAGGCCCTGGTGCCTCTGTCCCCCATGGAGCTGCTCTGGGGGTATTTCTGCCCCCACTACTTTGTTCTAAGTCTCCCCAACTCTTCTCTTCAGAATATTTGGCCTCAAATAGCCCCCAGAGGAGACTGGAACAGACAAGTGGTTGTTACAGTGACTTTCGCATGATGGGCTTAGTTGACGGGGGATGAAGGGAGAGAGGAAGCAGATTCCATGGTCAAGCAAGATGAGACGCTCTGGGTAAGGTAAACAGACACTGGCTTCTCTGCTGTCAGACTTCTTAGGGCCTTGAGTGTGCATTAGAAATCTACTTAAGAGGCATCGTTTGATTCAATTAATATTTACTGAGCATCTATCAAGTATCAAGCATCCTTTAAACACCAAGAATACAGATGCTGCTGCTGCTAAGTTGCTTCAGTCATGTCTGACTCTGTGCGACCCCATAGACGGCAGCCCAACAGGCTCCCCCATCCCTGGGATTCTCCAGGCAAGGACACTGGAGTGGGTTGCCATTTCCTTCTCCAATGCATGAAAGTGAAAAGTGAAAATGAAGTCACTCAACCGTGTCTGACTCTTAGCGACCCCATGGACTGTAGCCCACCAAGCTCCTCCATCCATGGGATTTTCCAGGCAAGAGTACTGGAGAAGAATATAGCACTCATTATAATAAACCAAAAAAGAGATGGACAACAAACAAGAAACATAGGAAATAATTAACATTAACATACATATAATTAACATACATATGTTAATCATATGTAATTAACATACATATGATGCTACAAGGTGGTATGTGATATGAGTAAAAAAAAAAAAAATGCAAGATAAGAGGGATTAGAAAGGCCATGGAAGAGGGACAGGGATGCAACTTTAAATAAGGTAGTTGGGATTTATGATTAAAACTCTTCAAAAAATGGGCATAGAAGGAACCTACCTCAACATAGTAAAGGCCATATATGATAAGCCTGCAGCAAACATTATTCTCAATGGTGAGAAAATGAAAGCATTCCCCCTAAGATCAGGAACAAGACAGGGTGTCCACTTTTGCCACTATTATTCAACATAGTTCTGGAAGTCCTAACTACAGCAATCAGAGAAGAAAAAGAAATAAAAGCAATCAAGATTGGAAAAGGAGAAGTAAAGCTCTCACTGTTTGCAGATGACATGATACTGTACATAGAAAACCCTAAAGATAGTATCAGAAAATTACTAGAGCTAATTAGTGAATTTAGCAAAATTGCAGGATACAAAATCAATACGCAGAAATCACTTGCATTTCTATATACTAACAATGAAAAATCAGAAAGAGAAAGTAAGGAATCAATCCCATTCACCATTGCAACAAAAAGAATTAAATGTCTAGGAATAAACTTACCTAAGGAGACAAAAGAACTGTACACAGAAAATTATAAAACACTGATGAAATAAATCAAAGATGACATAAACAGATGGAGAGATATTCCATGTTCCTGGGTAGGAAGAATCAATACTGTGAAAATGACTATACTACCAAATGCAATCTACAGATTGAATGTGATCCCTATCAAATTACCAATGGCATTTTTCACAGAAATAGAACAAAAAATTTCGCAATTCATATGGAAACACAAAAGACCCCAAATAGCCAAAGCAGTCTTGAGAAAGAAGAATGGAGCTGGAGGAATCAAAATTCCTGACTTCAGATTATACTACAAAGCTACAGTCATCAAAACAACATGGTACTGGCATAAAAATAGAAACATAGACCAATGGAACAAGATAGAAAGCCCAGAAATAAACCCATGCTCCTATGGGTACCTTATTTTTGACAAAGGAGGCAAGAATATACAATGGGGCAAAGACAGCCTCTTCTATAAATGGTGCTGGGAAAACTGGACAGCTACATGTAAAAGAATGAAATTAGAACACTTCCTAACACCATACACAAAGATAAACTCAAAATGGATTAAACTCAAAATAGTCTTACTAAATGTAAGACCAGAAAATATAAAACTCTTAGAGGAAAATAGGCAGAACACTCGATGACATAAATCAAAGCAAGACCCTCTATGACCCACTTCCTAGAGTAATGGAAATAAAACCAAAAGTAAACAAGTGGGACCTAATTAAACTTAAAAGCTTTTGCACAGCAAAGGAAATTATAAGTAAGGTAAAAAGACAACCCTCGGGATGGGAGAAAATAATAGCAAATGAAACAACTGACAAAAGATTAATTTCCAAAATATACAAGCAGCTCATACAACTCAATACCAGGAAAACAAACAACCCAATCCAAACGTGGGAAAAAGACCTAAACAGATATTTTGCCAAAGAAGACACACAGATTACTAACAAACACATGAAAAGATGCTCAACATCGCTCATTATCAGAGAAATGCAAATCAAAACCACAATGAAATGTCACCTCACACCGGTCAGAATGGCCATCACCAAAAAGTCTACAAACAATAAATGCTGGAGAGGGTGTGGAGTAAAGGGAACACTCTTGCACTGTTGGTGGGAATATAAATTGATACAGTCACTATGGAAGACAGTATGGAGATTCCTTAAAAAAAAAAACTAAGAATAAAACCACCATATGACCCAGCAATCTGAGAGGGTAACAGGCAGGAAGGCCAGGGGTCTCCAAACCGAGGAAATAGCCTGCAAGTGTCAGACATTTTTATCTCTCTTAAGCGGCAGGAGGAAACAAACTAGCAATATTTTTTTCCTTCTCTATACAAATTTAAAAGGAGGTTTTTCTTAAAATACTGTGTTGCCATAATGACACCTGGTTTCACCTGAAGTTAACTATTCTCAAACCTTGAGATAACCAATGCATTTTTCTTATGGAAATATTTGTCTTAACCTATGCTAATGTACTATGCATTTACCCCAAACTCTTCAAGTCGGTTCCACCTAATGGCTCAGAACCTACTTGACAAACCAGTATGTTATACTCAGATATTGTTCCCCTAATCTATGTAAATGAAACTGTTTGTATGGTAACCTGCCCTTTTACAAGATTCAAGTTAATCATTTTATGGCCCAGGATGAACCATTTGGTGCCAAGATTATCCCAAAATGCATCTTATGGGTGAGGGGCCTGGTGCCATTCTGAGTTTTAAGACATTCCTTTCTTTCATTAACAGACTGCTAGTGACTGTATAACATCCAGCTGAAGACTAGCAGGGGAATACTCTTTCTGCCCTCTTCTGATGCCTATGTCAGAAGCTTTCTCTATCTCCTTTATACTTTAATAAAACTTTATTACACAAAAGCTCTGAGCGATCAACCCTTGTCTCTGGCCCCGGATTGAATTCTTCTCTTCTGGGGGCCAAGAATCCCTGCATCTTTTCATTCAACAACAACCTTTCAAATCCCACTCCTAGGCATATACCCTGAGGAAACCAGAGTTGAAAAAGACACGTGTATCCCATTGTTCATTGCGGCACTATTTACAATAGCTAGAACATGGAAGCAACCTAAATGCCTATCAACAGATGAATGGATAAAGAAGTTGTGGTACATATACACGATGGAATGTTACTCAGTCAAAGAAAGGAACGCATTTGAGTCAGTTCTGATGAGGTGGATGAACCTAGAACCTATTATACAGACTGAAATGAGTAAAAAAGAGAAAGATAAATATCGTATTCTAACGCACATATATGGAATCTAGAAAAATGGTTCTGAAGAATTTATTTACAGGGCAGCAATGGAGAAACAGACATAGAGAAAAGACTTATGGACGTGGGGAGAGGGGAGGAGAGGGTGAGATGTATGGAAAGAGTAACATGGAAACTTACATTACCATATGTAAAATAGGTAGCCAATGAGGATTTACTGTATGGCTCAGGAAACTCAAACAGGGGCTCTGTATCAACCTGGGGGGGCAAGGGGGGATGGGGAGGGAGATGGGAGGGAGGGGATATATGTATACTTATGGCTGATTCATGTTGAGGTTTGACAGAAAACAACAAAATTCTGTAAAGCAATTATCCTTCAATAAAAAAATAAATTAAAAAAATAAATAAATAAGGTGGTTGGGACTTCCTTGATAGTCCAGTGGCTAAGACTCCGAGCTCCCAGTGCAGGAGGTCTGGGTTCGATCCCTGGTCAGGGAACTAGACTCTGCATGCTACAACTAAAGAGTTGCAACAAAATGGAAGATCTAGCATGCTACAACTAAGTTGTACCCAGTATAGCCAAATAAATAAATCTTTAAGTACAGGGAAAAAAAATTTCTACAAACTTTAAAAAATAATAAGTAAATAAATAAGGTGATCTGTCTAGGTCTCATTAAGAAGGGCTGTGTGTGGGATCAGCCTGGATCACCCACCCAGCAAATTTCTATGTCCTTGGTCTCATTTCTCAAGAAAAGAGCCTGGAAACTGCAGGGCCATGGAACCCAAGGAAGGGAAGCTGCTGGATCGCCTGCTGGGTCTCCAGGCTAACCTGAGCTTGGACTTGGCTCTACCACTTCCTGGCTGCCTGACCCTGCACAGTGGGGGCATTGATAATAACCAGGCTTATGAGACCATGGCAAAGTGAGAAGACAATTGTGAATGCACCCAGCAAAATGCCTGGCACCGAGTAGCCTCTTCCACGCTGGCTTCTGTCTTAATACCTTGTATGCAGTTGCTGTGGCTTCTAGAACAAATTCCCACACACCTCCTTGGCTTCAAACCACAGGAATTTCTTCTCTTGCAGTTTTGAGGCCAGACATCTGAAATGGGGGTATTGGTGAGGCCATGTTCCCTCCAGAGGCTCCTAGGGAGAAACGTTCCTCACCTCCTCCAGTTTCTGGTGGTTCTTGGGTTCCTTGGCTTGTGACCGCATTGCTCCCATCTCTGCCTCGTAGCCTTCTTCCCTGTATATGTGAGTCTCTCTTTGTTCTCTCCTTCTATATGGACTCCAGTCATTGGATTTAAGGCCCATCAGAATGATTACCTGGACTTCCCAGGTGGCTCATGGTAGAGAATATGCCTGCAAATGCAGGAGATGCAGGTTCAGTCCCTGGGTGGGGAAGATGCCCTGGAGGAGGAAATGGCAGCCCGCTTCAGTATTGTTGCTGGAGAATCTCATGGACAGAGCAGGCTGGCGGGCTACGGTCCAAGAGGTCACAAAGAGTCAGACACGACTGAATGACCAAACAACAACAGGATGATTACGTCTTGAGATGTTTAACTAATTGAAGCTGCAAATATCATTTTCCCAAATTAGGTTATATTCTGAGGTTTTGTGTAGACAGTGTATTTGGGGAGCGAGACCCTCTTCCAGCCAGCGCACACCTCACGGACAAGGAACCCAAGCCCCCGCCTCTGCCCTGTACTTCTGCTCCCTTCTTCCAGCAAGAAAGTCCATCCTGGGGTCGCTCACACAGTCTGAGCCTGTCTCCTCCCCTGCAAACCAGACCTTCCTGGTGTCTGGACCCAGATGCGTCCAGATCACATCCCAAGGCTGACCCAGGGCAGGAGAAAGGAGCTCACTTTCCCAACAGTTTCTGTCCGGGGTTAGCCCAGAGGTTCTCTGGGAACTTCTAGGGCACAGTGGGTGACCTACTGGAAGAAGGCAAGCGGGGATGGGGTGGCGCGAGTAGAATGCCCGTTTTAACCCTTTCTTTGCCCGGAATCAACCCTAAGCCTAAATCTCGGGTTGCGGCCAAACCCGAGTCCGCAGCGCCCCCTGGCGGTCATCCTAAGTCGGCACCGCAGCTCCCCTGTGTCGGTGCAGCCGCGCGCGTCGGAGGTGGCTGTAAATGAATTTAGCATCAGCATAGTTATTTAAATTGTTTTAATTAATCACAGATTGAGCAGTAAATGAACCACTAAGTGGAGAGAGAGCGCAGAGTGAGCGAGAAAGAGGTGAGGGGAGGAAGACGGCGCCTGGCGATGGCTTAAAGGAGCACAAATAGCTTCCGGTGGGCGGGGGGTAGGGGGGAGCGCTGGAGGCGCAGATCGCTGAGCTCTGCCTCCCACTCCTGACACACCTCCCCGCCCCAGATCTGGGTACCACGCGGCTGGCGCGGAAGGCGACCCAACCAGGAGGGCTGGGTTGGGAGGGGCGCCTTGAGCGGGGTGGTGGGGGAGGGGTGCCTACTCCCCGGAAAAAGGACAGAAAGTTGCCAAAAGGGGAGTGAGCAAGCAGGAGAGGGGAATAACTCTTGGTAAGAGTTTAAAACGTGCCTTGGTAGTGCTCAGCACTTGGACATCCGTTCTTGTATCTGAAAAGCACGCACGGTTGAAAACGGCGAGCATCCTGGCGCAACTAGGTCAATGGTGCACTGAGGGGTCTTGAACGTGGATTCGGCGCCTGAATCTGAATCTGGGGACCTGCAGAATGGGAAGGGGCCCGGTGGAATTGCAGAAGACACTAAGAGCTCCCAGATCCGGGATTCTTTGCCCTTGAACAAGACATTTAGTGATGCCCTGGGCCAGCTTCCTTCTCTGTAAAGCAGGTTTACCACATTCTCCAGAATTTAATGCGAGATTCTGCAACCTGCAGCATGCAGGCCTATTTTTGTAAAGCCTGTGAGCTGAGTGGGTTTTTTGGTTTTTGGTTTTTCTACACAGTTGAAAAAAAATCAAAAGAATAATATTTCATGACACGTGAAAATTGTATGAAATCTAAATTCCATAAAGTTTTATTGAAAAGCAGCCATGCTTTTTCATGTTAAGGCTTGTCGGCAGTTGCTGAAACAACACAGCAACAGTTAAGTAGTTACAGCAGAGATGGGATGGCCCTGGAAGCCTGAAATATTGACCATCTGACCATTTACACAAATGGTTTGCTGACCCCTAATTTAATACACCATGATTTGTCAGATGCACGATTTTTATCCGTTAACAAGGAAACACACTGCCAAATTAAACCATACCATGAGCCTTTCATATTACTTAGATTTTATCTTACATGGATTGGAAGTTATTTAGACCATTTAAATGTAGATTTGGACACACTTGTGAAAATGTAAAAAGGAAAATGTGTGTGAAATAAAAAGGGCTTCCCTTGTGGCTCAGCTGGTAAAGAATCCACCTGCAATGAGGGAGACCTGGGTTCAATTCCTGGGTTGGGAAGATCCCCTGGAGAAGGGAAAGGCTACCCACTCCAGTATTCCGGCCTGGAGAATTCCACTGTATAGTCCATGGGGTTGCAAAGAGTCAGACATGACTGAGTGACTTTCACTCATTCATTCCACAAACATTTTCATATCCTAAGACCAACTCTTTTGAATCACTTTTTGACTCAAAAATCACTTTTGTCCTTGTCTTGTATACAGTCTCATCCTCAGTGCCTTTACATAAGGTAGTATTCCTTTTTTTCCTCTTCTTTTTTATTTTTTGAATTGAGGCAATATGGGCTTCCCAGGTGGCTCACTGGTAAAGAATCCACATACTAATGCAGGAGACACGGGGGACTTGGGTTCAATCATTGGGTCTGGAAGATCCCCTGGAGAAGGGAATGGCAACCCACCCCAGTATTCTTGCCTGGAAAAATCCAATGGACAGGGAGCCTGGTGGCCTGCAGCCCATGGGGTCGAAAAGAGTCGGACACACACAACACACAACGTTGGTTTATAACATTATATAAGCCTCATGTGTACGATGTTATATTTCAACTTCTGTGTACGCTGCAGGGTACTCACTGCCAAAAGTTTAGTTTCCACCCATCACCATACAGTTGGCCCTTTTCTCCATTTTGACCTCTACCCTTCCCCTCTGGTGACCATTACTCTTCTCTCTATCTGTATGTTCTGGTTTGGTTTGTTCGTTCCTTTTTTTTATTGCACTTATGAGTGAAATCATAAAGTAGTTATCTTTCTCCATCTGATTTATTTCATTTAGAAAATTACCTTCAAGGCTCATCCATGTTGGTGCAAATGGCAAGATTTCATCTTTTTGTGGCTGAGTAGTATTCCACTGTATATATACAACACAGCTTCTTTATACATTCATGGCAAAGAGTTGGACACGACTCAGCAACTAACACTTTTCTATAGAGGAGGAGAACTGTGAGGCAAGATCCAGAGGACACTAAGGAATCGAGGCAGACATTATTATTCTTTATTGTTATCGCCTATTTATCCATTGACAAACTATTCAGTAGAGAATAAAAAATTGATAAGACAAGAAAGAAAGGAGGCCATTGGTGTGAGAAGTATCCTTGAGGGCTGGAAGAGTTGACTTTCTGTGGAAGGACAGTTTGTTGATGGTGGGAGGAAGGAAGTACAGCCTAGAAGTGGGCGGGGCCATGTGGAATTGTCGTCATGGCAACTACCATCTCCATGAAATGCGAAGCAATGCCAGAGCATCCCTAACACAAGGGAGGGAAGAGGACATTTTGGAGGTTAGAGAAGAGCGAGTCTGAAACAGTCATCTAGGAAAGTGTAGGGAATGAGCCTGGTTCTATGTTCAGACCTCTTTGGACCACTCACCAGGGTGAAAAATTCATTTACATTCAGATCCAATAGACAACACATTTCACAAAACAATATTTAACCTTATTATATTTGGTGGGCTCTGACCTTTTTTCTATTTTAGCTCACTTTTTTAATGCTTATTGGACCTACTAAATTGGCTCCTTGACCCACAAATGAATCTTGACCTGAGGCTTGTAAAAGGCTGAGTTAGGGAAGCAGCATTGACCCACAGACCTCCTAGAGGCTTGTAGGAAGGAGTGGTCATCAAGACAAAGCAATGCCTGGGTCCAGGTAAGGAGTAGAGAGGATGTTGGATTTAACAAAGACTGGGTTTTTGCCAAGCAGGTGTCACTCATCAAAAACTGACAAGTCATAGGATCTAAGGAAAGAGCTGAGGGTGTAAGGGGTGAAAGGCAGTAGAAAGATGCTGGGGGTTGGGGTGGAATGAAGGTCTGGATGAGATCAAAGAACCATGAAGACAGGGAACCACAGGGAATGATAGGGAATAACACAAAGTTTAGTTAAAGCATGGAAATGGCTGGCCAGTGGAGAGTTGCAGTTGCCAAATACTGGTAGGAACAAGGTCCAGCGTGTAACCATGGGGGTGACTGGCTGAGCCAGGATGAGGAAAAGAGTCTAAGGAATGAGGAGGCTGGGTTACGGGAGAGATCCCTTCTGTAGACACTAAAGTCCCTCCAAATTATGACCCCAGATGTCCCAGGCTGGAGTCACAGCAGAGGCCAAAGGCTTCAGTCTCTGAGACACAAACCCAAGCCCTAGAGATGACAACAAGGAAGAGGGGTGGCAGGAGGCTTGAATCTCACCGTCTGTGGCTGACCCTGGGCAGCAAGGATGGGCAAGGAGTTCCCGCAGTGTGGAGGGCAGGACTACTTGAAAGGCTGCCAGGGACGCATGTGCTCAGGGAGATCCATGCGTCCCCCAGAGCAAGAGGGCAAAGGGAAGATCCAGGGAGGAGGCTGAGCACCTGAGAAATCTTGCAGACACAACGCTGAGTGCTAGAGGGTCTGGGCCTCGGCATCTTAGGCATGGCAGGTGGGGGACTTCCTGTCCGGGAAGGAGGAATGTTTTATCACTGACAGTGTTTAGAATTGTGGGAGGGCGGGGATTCTGGAAAGCAAGCTGACTTTGGTGTAATTCGTGTTTTAAATCCTCTACAGCCCTTCTCACCTGAACCAGGGTAGACTGCTGGTTTGCAGAGTTGCATGAAGTTGAGTCAGTTAGGGGTGCAGCCAGAACAGCAGAGGATGCGATTTGGCGGGAGCGTGGCATTAGAGCAGCTAACGCCCCATGTGTGCTGTCCTCTTCTGAGGACTTCTTCACACAAAGCAATTCATTGAATCCTCGCAACTACCCTGTAAGCTGGGCCCTATAATTAGCCCCGTATTACGGAGGAGGAAACTGTGGCCCTGAGAGATACGTGACGGGTTGGAGGATCTACAGCTTCCAGATGAAAGAGCTGAGGCTCCCACCAAGGTCAGCTGGCTCTAGACTCTGGGCTTGGTACCCCTGTGTGCCCCTGCCTGTGTACCCACGGGCCCCACTGTGATGCCCCGGGGGCCTGGTATCTCATGGTGGCTCCTGTACATGGGTCTGTGAGCATGCTGGGTTCATCCTGGTGGTCCCTTGGGCTCTGAGAGTTGCGAGCAGGGTGTTTACTGGGCTCCTGAATCTCCCTTCCCTTACCCCACACTCTGTCACTCCAGTGGCTGTGACCTTGAGCAGAGGGCCGGTTCCTTGGGCCCTAGGAACTCAGCTGCCTGCCTGTCTGTCTAATGAGATTAGGGATGGACAGGTTTGTGGATGCAGCAAGAAGTGACTGCTAGAGGCCAGACAGATGCAGGACTCCACACCTGTTACGGGGATAAGATAATTTCTTTTTTAAGGCAGGTTGAATTGGAGCATTCCTCTCTTGCACCCAAAGCATCATTAACTGTATTACAGGGAGGGTCTGCCATGAGAGACGTCCAGGGAAGAGCAGCATAGAATCCAGGGAAAGCCAAGATTTGGGGAATCGCACTTCAAAGAGGTCTGGCAGCCAGGCTGTACCCACCAGGAAGATCCTTATGATCCCTGAATAAGAGGGGCCTCAAAAGGAGGCCCTATGGGAGAACTGGATGCAGAGCCAGGACCCAAGATGTACCGTCGGGCCATTTCCTGGCAGGGAAGGTGAGAATACCAGGCAGAGAGTGGAACTGCCCTTACTGGAGTCTGCCCCCCACCATGTATTAACTGTGTTCCTTCAGACGCACGAGTGAACCGCTCTCTGCATCCATTCCCTTCTCTGCCATGTGAGGAGGGTATAGTACCTGCCTCCAGGGTTGCCAGGTGTGCAAATGAGATCATTCTTGCCAGGTGATTGTGCTTGCCTAGCACAAGGCCTGGAGGTGCTGAGAAAGTGCCAATGATGAGTATTATTCCCCTTCCTCTGCTTCCTAGGCTTGCCACCCAGTGGCCATGTCCTCCCACTCTCCACTCCCCTTCATTCCTGCCTGTCTGACTTGTGCACATCCTCGACGAGGCAAATTTAGGCATCCCCTCCTCCTGGAAGCCCTCCCTGCTTTCCTCCTACTCCGGGTCTGGGCAGATGTCTTTTTGTGTGCTTTTACCCACTGATATTTTGAAATCTGCCTCCCAGCCCCTGTCACATTATAGGCTCTTGGTGATTGCTGAACCAATAAGGGAGTGAACAAACAAACTGGGATGGCATCACCAACTCGATGGACATGAGTTTGAGCAAGCTCTGGGAGTTGGTGATGGACAGGGAGGCCTGGCGTGCTGCAGTCCAAGGGGTCACAGAGAGTCAGACACGACTGAGTGACTGAACTGAAACAAACTGGGGAAGTGGGGACTGGGTTTCAGGAACAAAGTAGAAGCTTATTTATCAAAACTGAGGACTAAGGGACAAGTGATGAGAGGGGCTGATACTGAATGCCCTAGGCCTACACACACACACACACACACTCCATCTTGTTGGTCTCAGAGCTGTTTTTCACTCTTGCAGCAAATATCCCTAGCTCCCATTACACCCTATACCCAATTCTGGGCACTAAAGACACAGAAGTAAACAAGATGTTCATAATTCCTTGTCTCTTTGTGTCTGCTATATTCTAGTAGCAGAAACAGACACACAAGGAAATACATAATACACAAGATAATTTCAGATCAAAGATAATATGAGGGAGAAAATGAAAACATGCAGAGCAGAGGGAGTGGCAGGGATTAAAACAAAAACAGAGACAGGAGTAAGTGACGAGATGGAGGAGGCCAGGCCAAATCTGGAGGAAGGACCCCACACAGAGGGAACAGGCAGGATGTGCAAAGGTCCTGAGGCAGAACCAGGCATGGTGTGCTGGAGGAGCCGAAAGAAACAGGGAGGCAGTGCATGGATAGCCAGATGGAGAGGAGAAATGTAGGTCAAGGTAACCCATGCAGTAAGAAGCTTTTAGAGGTTTCTTTACCAGCTGAGCCACCAGGGAAGCCCTTTAGAGGTTTAAGCAGGTTTCAAGCATGATCTGACTTACGGTTTTAAAAGGAGTGATCTGGCTGCTACATTAAGAAATGTCTGTGTTAAATAGATGGTTAATGGGAGCCTGCTGTATTGCACAGGGAGCTCAGCTTTGTGATGATCGCTAGGGGTAGAATGAGGGGGATCAAGGGAGGTTCAAGAGGGAGGGGATCTGTGTGTACATATAGCTGATTCACATTGTACAGCAGAAGCCAGCACAACATTGTAAAGTAATTATATGCCAATTTAAAAAAAAAAATTTTTTTAAATAAAAGAGGTGATCATAGTGGGCAGGGGGCAAAGAGAGTAGCAGGGAACTGGTGAGGAGGCTTTCATGACGGGCCACCATTGTTCAAAGCAATGGTGGTTTGAACAAGAGCCGTGGCCTTGTCCAGGGCCCATGCTCAGGGTCCGCACTCAGGGTCTACGCTCAGCCCAGCTCCCAGCATCTCTGCTGTTCTTCCTGCAGCTGGTCACCAACAGTGGGTGGACACACCCTCCTGCCCAGGACTGCTCTTCCTTCCCTCCCTGCCTTCTGCAGCTAACACCTGCTCTCAGAGTTATTTATCACCATTCTCTTCCCTAAGGATGTCTGCCTCTGTCTGAAAACACCTTCTATTAATATAAAGGAAATACCAACGGCCAGCCCCAGCTCTGCCCAGCGGAACTCTGTGTGCTGTCTCCTTTGAGACTTCAGAAGTCATAATAAAGGCTAATATTGATTGAACACTCATGAGGCACCGGCCCAAGCTAAGTGCTTTCCTTACTGTTGTGGGTTTAATTGTGTCCCTGAACAATGTAATTGTGGAAACCCTGACCCCAGTGCCTGTGAATGCACCATTGTTGGGAAACAAGGTCTTTGCAGGTGTCCTCCAGTTAAGATGAGGTCGTTAGGGCAGATGCTAATCCAGTCCGACTGGTGAGCTTCTAAGAAGAGAAGGGACAGAGAGACAGACTTGAGGGATTTCAAGCTTAATCCCTTCCCCTCCCAAGGAGCCCTGCCCCTCCCATTTCAGGGTCATCACCTGGTGGCAGAGCTCAGTGCCCATCTGGCCTTAGGAAGGGCACACCTGGATTCCGTCCAGGCGTGCTGACCTGTGGAGCTCTGCTCGTTACCACTTTGCCACCCAGTCATACTCGCTCCTGTGCTGTCCGTGCCCCAGACTGTGACACAGCTCTCATCCGGCTCTGCCTTCCAGTGCGAGAGCAGCCAGCATCACACAGCGGCTTGGGGACCAGCCACCAGTGATGGGAAGACCTGCTTTCAGTATTAGAATATTCCACATTTTGGAAATGGGTTTACAAAGAGTCGGACACAACTTAGCAACTGAACAACAGTGACATTTTGGAAAAATACAAAATTTGAATCATTTACGTCTTGAGACATACCCAGAAAGTCATAGGCCGAATAAACAAATTCAAACTGAGCCAAACTGACTGCTTCAGAAAGCAGTCCCTTCCCATCCCTTTCTCATATAAAACAATTTCCAGGTTGTCATCTAAATTCCCAGGACTTCCCTGATGGTCCGGTGGTTAAAATGTGCTTCCACTGCAGAGATGCAGGTTCGATCCCTGGTCAGGAAACTAAAGTCCCACATGCCACAAAACACAGTCCAAAAATAAATAAATAAAAAAATCTTAAAAATGCACTTCCAAAACTAATACAATTATGTAAAGTTTAAAAATAAAATTAAATTTAAAAAAAAGAAAAAAATGCACTTCCATTTCTTGGGTTACTAATGAGAGGGAGCTCTTCTCCATATGTTAATAATCATTTAGCAATTTTAAAATGTTAATAATAATCATTGCCATTTCCTCCAGAGTCCTTTTAAACCCCAAGACTACTTCCCAAAGTCCTCATGGAGTCACCTTAGCCTAGGGCTGGGGGACTAGAGGGCAATAATGAGGGAAAGCAATCATGGAAGTGATCACAGTGGGACTGAGGAGAGCAGGAGGAAGGCAAGGGTGGTGCCATATCCCATCCCAACCTCTGGATCCCGAGCACCTCCTTTCCTGCAAGGTAAAGCCCTCTGCCCCCCTTCCCACCCCCATCACCACCAGGGCCCTGGCCACTTGTGACTGTCTAGGTTGTATCTACACAGGCTCAGCAGTTGGGAGGGCCAGGAAACCCCAGCTCTCCCTGTTACCAGGCTCTGCGCCCTCCCGTATCTGCCTCAGGAGAGCCTCTTCCTACCTGGCCCCAGGTCCTCTGTAGGCTGACGGCAGGTCTGGCACTACCAATGACAGAGGACACAAGGGGGGCCCAGCTTTCTGAGAAATAGAATATTCCCGCCATATCAGTAAACAAGGATGTCACAGTCATCAGCGATTGCAGCTCTCCAATGTGAGCTGATGAGCTCGGGGGGAACATGGGAAGGAAAAGAATACCTGCCATCTAGCCACCACCAGACTACAGCAACTCCCTATGCTGAGCCCCAAGGAAGCTCAGGATGTGAAAAATATAAGATACTGGCCCCAGTAGCCGAGGTGCATATCAAAGGAAGGATCTCAGTGAGTCCAGACTCTTGCATCTTCCCATACATACAAAAGTCCTAAATTCCTTAGCTTGGAATATCTGATTTTCTTTAATTATCAGTAATCTCTTGATGTTCAGACTACCTGCCCTTTGTTGCAAAACTTCTATATAACCTGGTTCATCTCCTCACCTCCTTGAAGCAGTTTTTTCAGGGTTACTTGAGATACTATCTCTGGGGCTTGAATTTCTAAAAATTTCCACTGAATAAAACATAACTCTCAACTTTTAGGCTGTGAATATTTTTTAAGTCGACAGGTCCTACTCAAAGCATCTCGACCCAAAGGATGCTGTTGACCTCCAACCATCTTGGGAAACTAAAGGAAGAGAAAGGAGGTCTTCCAGCCTATGCAGACCGACTGTGAGATGTGTGTGGCCCCCTTCCCAATGATTCCCGGGTGTGCCAAAACTATAATCCACTCCATCAGCCTCCAGGGGCCAGGCCAGGAGGCGGCCAACCACAGCTGAGCAATCGGAGGCCTGCATGGGCTCGGGCATGGACAGATGGCCTTCTGCTTTATTTCATATTAGCCTTGTAATGTGATACACTGAGTGTAATTGGTACGTGAATCAGAAGACACACTCCCTTTTATGTTCTCGGTGGGAACCTCCTTGTGTCCCTCTGCCACACTCTGGCACTCCTCCAGCTGGTCACTCTGACATTTCTGGAGCTAGCAGAGAAGATGCTTGGTTGCACCCCCTGAACTGGGGAGTGACATCTTCTCAGGCTTTTGGAAGTAGCAGCCTTCAAACCATGGGGAGGACTAGCCTCCCGTTTTCATCCTTGGAGAAAAAGTCTGTTTCCAACAGTAAGGAACTGGAAAGGCCAGGCAGCAAGCAATGGGAACAGATGCTGGCTCCGCTGTATCTGTTCAGGGCTATGGCTTCCTGCAGGCCCAGCTTCTCTCTTCCTGTCACCACTGCCACACTAGCTGCCTCTCAGCCCAACTCTGCCAGCAGTCCCCAAGGTCCTTCCCAGCCTCAGCTAATCCTTCTGTACTAGCAAGGACACAGTGTCTTGGGGAAAGTGAGGCTTTGAGAGACCCACAAACCCAAAACTGAATCTACATCTGAGTACCTAGGCCAAGTGACTTTCCCTCCTAATGCCTCAGTTTCTTCATCTGTAAAATGGGTAGGTCATACCTCTCACCTTGGCTTGTAGGAAGGATGAATTAAATCTCCCAGAAACTCTGGTACAGTGTTGGTGTCCAAAATGTTAATTTCACTCATCCTCCTATATACACCCCTCCAGCCCTGCCTCCCCCATGACTGTCAAGAAGTGCTTTTCATTATGTCAAAGAATGAATTCAGGAGACAGCTTGGGGAAGGCCCAGTCTCTTCACTCTGAACACACAGCTGTGAGTTTATCTATCTCTAAAACACAATGGCAACCCACTCCAGTATTCTTGCCTGGAAAATCCCATGGACGGAAGAGCCTGCTGGGCTGCAGTACATGGGGTTGCAAAAGAGTCAGACACGACTGAAGCAACTTAGCAGCAGCAGCAGCAAAGCAGTTCTCCTGCAATTCCTTCCATTGTCAGACATAAAAATCATCAATAAACTAACCACTTATATACATGTCCTTGCTGGAATGTCCCACCCCATTTAACATCGTGTCTCCCACGGCTCATCACACCACCCAGTCAGCGGTGAGTCACCCTCAAGGACAGACCTCAGCACTCCAAGATGCTGTGCCCATGAAGTTCAATTAACTGTATTTGAAAATGCAAATCTCAGGCTTCCCTGGCAGCTCAGTGGTGGGGAATCTATCTGCCAATGCAAGAGACATGGGTTCAATTCCTGGTCAGGGAAGATCCCACATGCGGCAGAGCAACTGAGCCCACGCACCACAACTATTGAGCCTGTGCTCTAGAGCCTGGGAGCCGCAATTGCTGAAGCCCAAGTGCCCTAGAGCCTGCGCTCTGAACTAGAGAAGCCACTGCAACGAGCAGCCCATGCACCACAATTAGAGAGTAGCGCCTGGCCTCCGCAACAATAGAAAAGCCCTCACCAGCAACGAAGACCCAGCACAACCTAAAACAAATAAATCAAAACAATTTTAAAAGAAAGTGCAAATCTCACAACTGAGACAGGATTTCATGAGCTCAACGAAAGTGATATGAGAGCATGGTTCCAATCACACACAGAGCCTTTGATCAGTGAGCAGCTAAGAAGCAGTCTTGTGATTCAAGCCCCTCCTTTTTCCTGTTACTCCTTACAAACCTATGAGCAAGTTTCTAAACCTCTCCATGCCACAGATTTCTTATAAAACACACCAAATATGTCCTACCACATAGAATCATGGTAAGAATAAATCCATTAATATACACAAAGAACCTTGCTCACGGTAAACACTCAAAAAATGCTAGTTATCAGTACTGTGTAGAAGGGTGAGACCAGTTAATAATTAACAAAGAGGAAGTCAATGAGGATAATGAATAAGTATCTCCAAAGAGAATAATTTAAATATCAAAGAACTGAGAGAAGCCCTTAGGAAAACTTAGGAAGCCCTCAAGCATTTCTGCAAATAAAGAAAAAAAAAAATGACCCTCTCTATAGTGGTGCCTTGAAAATCTAATAAGGAGTGAAGGTTGTCCTAACACACCATTAGACCGTCTTGTCAGAAAACTTCCACCAAAAGTATAAAAATGTGATTCATTCTTTGTTCATTCTAAAAGCTCGAAAGCACTCGTTTAATTATAGTAAAATAGTGTTTAACGTAACGTGTGTGTGTGTGTGTGTGTGTGTGCGTGTGTGTGCGCTCAGCCACTCAGTCGTGTCCAACTCTTTGCAACCCTATGGACCATAGCTCACCAGGCGCCTCTGTTCATGGGATTTCCCAGGCAAGAATATTAGAGTGGGTTGCCATTTCCTCCTCCAGGGGATCTTCCTGACCCAGAGATTGAACCTGCAAGTCCTGTGTCTCCTGCATTGGCAGCTGGATTCTTTACCACTGTGCCACCTATATTTTGCTTTATGTTTAGTGACAGGTTGGCCTCAACCAAGGAGATGGCACACAGGCTGACATTCAGCAGAGATGATGTCCTTGTGTTACAGGGAAGGACTCCATGTTGGATCTGTTTCTTTTACTTTAATCTTTGCTTCTCATTGCTTTTGTTCACTAAAAGGATGCTGTTTATATATAATGGCCTGCCTCAAGTAACCCTACCCCTCTGCCTGAATGTTAAACCAAAATGCCTTTGTTCAGGACCCTGTCCACCTGTGAATGGTTAGGGGAAGGAAGAAATTAACACATCCCCTCCTAAGGCTAACCATTCCCAGAGATATTTGTAAGATTAATAGCCTTTTTCACTTTACCTCCTCACCTTCCCCCACCTTATTATAAAAGAAACCTGGCATCCAGACTCTGATATGATGGTTATTTTGAGACATTAGTCTGCCATCCTCTTGGTCTGCTGGCTTTCAGAATAAAGTCATAATCCTTGCCTCAACACCTTGTCTCCGATTCATTGACCTGTCCTGCAGTGGACAGAATGAGCTTGGACTCGATAACACTTGCCCTTGTGTGACATAAATAACTTGTGTGGCCAGAGAGGGAGTTCAGGTCAGAAGAAAGTGGAAACAAGAGATTTTCTTTCAGTGAATATTTACTGTGTCAGATACTGTTCTAGATCCTTGAGATACAGTCATGAACAAATAGACTAAAAAAAAAAACTCACTTCTCATGGACTTATAATCTAATTGGCAAGAGGGACAGAAAGTAAGCTCTAAGCCATAGGCATACCAAATAATAGAGAACAGACTTGTGGACACAGTGGTGGAGGGAGAGGGAGGAACAAATTGAAAGGGTAATACTGAAACATACATTATCATATGTAAAATAGATACTCAGTGGGAATTTCCTGTATGATGCAGAGTGCTCAAACCCAGTGCTCTGGGACAACGAAAGGGGTGGGATGGGGTTCAAGGTTCAAGAAAGGTTCAAGAGGGAGGGGACTGATTACTTATAGCTGATTTATGTGATTTATGTTGTTGTATGGCAAAAACTAACACAATATTGTAAACCAATTATCCTCCAATTAAAATAAAAATTAAAAAGCAACTTACATGCACATAAGTGCTGTAGTACATCATGAGAAATGCTGGGCTGGAAGAAGCACAAGCTGGAATCAAGATTGCCAGGAGAAATATCAATAACCTCAGATATGCAGATGACACCACCCTATGGCAGAAAATGAAGAAGAACTAAAGAGTCTCTTGATGAAAGTGAAAGAGGAGAGTGAAAAAGTTGGCTTAAAGCTCAACATTCAGAAAATGAAGATCATGGCATCCAGTCCCATCACTTCATGGCAAATAGATGGGGAAACAGTGGAAACAGTGGCTGGCTTTATTTTTCTGGGCTCCAAAATCACTGCAGATGGTGACTGCAGCCGTAAAATTAAAAGATGCTTACTCCTTGGAAGGAAAGTTATGACCAACCTAGATAGCATATTCAAAAGCAGAGACATTACTTTGCCAACAAAGGTCCATCTAGTCAAGGCTATGGTTTTTCCAGTGGTCATGTATGGATGTGAGAGTTGGACTGTTAAGAAAGCTGAGCGCCGAAGACTTGATGCTTTTGAACTGTGGTGTTGGAGAAGACTCTTGAGAGTCCCTTGGACTGCAAAGAGATCCAACCAGTCCGTCCTAAGGGAGATCAGTCCTGGGTGTTCATTGGAAGGACTGATGTTGAAGCTGAAAGTCTGGTACTTTGGCCACCTGATGCGAACAGCTGACTCATTTGAAAACACCCTAATGTTGGGAAAGATTGAGGGCAGGAGGAGAAGGGGACGAAAGATGATGAGATGGTTGGATGGCATCACCGACTCAATGGGCATGGGTTTGGGTGGACTCTGGGAGTTGGTGGTGGACAGGGAGGTCTGGCATGCTGCGGTTCATGGGGTCACAAAGAGTCAGACATGACTGAGCAACTGAACTGAACTGAAGTGCTGTAGAAAATGGAAAGGAAGAACAGGGTACCAGAGCAGGGGTGAGCAGGGAGGGTCTAGATGAGAAAGTGGTGTTCGAGCAGACCAGGAGGAAAGAAAGAGTGAAACATGAGACTGTGCAAGGAAAAGCACTTCAGGCAGAGGGAAGAACAAATGCAAAGATTAGAGTGTGTTCAGCATGTTCAAAGGAACTGCCAGGAGGTCTGTGTAGCAGGAGCACAGAGAGATCAGATTTCACAAGGCTGTTGGTTCTCCTCTAGATTCTTGGGGGATCAGGGCAGGTGCTTGAGCAGAAGAGGCTGGATACAGCAGTTATATGGGGCAGAGACTGGAGGGGAATAGAGGAAAGAAGGGAATCGTATACAGTTGTCCAAGGCAGGGACCCAGCTGGCTCACCAAAGGGGAGCAGAGATGAGGTAGGATTCCAGACACACCCAAAAGATGTAACCAAGAAAAAAAAAGTTGTAACCAACAGAATTTGCTGATGAATTAGATGTAGGATGAGAGAGGAAAATGCAGGATAATTTTTAGGTTTTTGGTTTTGGCCCATCTGGGCCCCTGACCTGGGACCTCGGTCAGCTCCCCAAACTGAAGTGACACCATCCAACAGATCAAGGCTGCAGTGAGTGGTGGGGAGTTAGTCACAGGGCCCCCACCATATGGCCATCCACCATGTGCAGCCTTGGATTTAATAATAACAGCATGCACTAGGTAGAGACTTACGGAGTGCCAGGCACTGTGCTCTGCTCCTGTCATCTCATTTAATGCTCACAGCAAGCCTGTGACATGCGCATCATTAGTTCCACTTAAGAGATGAGGGACCCTGAGCCCAAAGACATCAGCGAAGTTCACACAGATAGAAGTGGCAGGGCTGAGACATAAACCTGGGATTCTCTTGACAGGAGAGCCTGTGTTCCCAACTACTATGTGACCCCGCCCCCGACGCTGTGCCAGACAGGTCACCTCCCCTCCCTGACCATCAAGCACATGGGAGGGATGACCTCTAGTGATCTCCCAGCTCTGGTATATTTTGTGCTATGAAATCAGGAGTCAAGAGACCCACGTGCCTCCCTCTTGGCTTTCCCACTAACTGACCTGTGACCTTGGGAAAGTCGCTTCCCTGATGGGCCCCACCTGGGCTTAAACACCCCCCCCCCCCCGCCCCATGCCTTTTCTGCTCAAAAACTCTATGTCTGTATGAATATCGCCATTTCCAGAAAGTTCCAGTGGGTATCAACGGACATTTTCAGAGTGAGGGATGGATTGTAGTGCCCTCTACACAGACGACTTCAGGGAGAAGCCCTGTCAAACCGCCCTTCATTCACGCCGGCCTGTCAGCAGTCCCCTACCCGCCCACTGCCCTCTGAGGAAGTGGCCGCCGATGGAGCGCCAGCTGGCAGGGCCCGCCCCTCGGAGCCCTGTCCACACCCACCTTCCTCTGCGCTGCTGACCTTCCGTGGGTGTTCCTTTTCTCTCTTTGGTTTCCTTCGTCAAAACCAGAACTGCGCAGAGGGGTTTGTTTCAACTGTGAGAACGTCTCTAAATGCAGCTCGTGAAGTCACCATTCACTGCACCCATGCGACATTCACACGCCTCGCCACATCCACCCGCTCAACAACTGGGGAGGGAGACAGTTTAATGCACACCTGCGTTGGTGAGGCGAGGGCCCTGGCACAGGAGGGTGGGTCTTTGCCTCTCTCCACTGTCCCTCTATTCTCTGCTCTAGGCAAACCTAACTGCAGCTCTTCTCCAGACAAATCCCACCCTCTGCGTTACCATTCCCATCCTCACAGTATCTCCTCCCCATTCTCTCAGAGACGTTTCAAGTGCCACCTCCTCCAGGAAGTCCTCCATGGTGCCCCCTCCACAATGGGGCAGATTAACTGAAACCACGTAGACAGTTTCATTTTCTGCTTTTAACTTTATTTTTTAATTAATATTTTGTGTGTTCAAGATGTACAACATGATGATTTGATATACATGTAGACAGCAAAATGATTACTACAACCAAACTAGTCAGTGCATTACCTCCTCACATAGTTCCCGTGTGTGTGTGTGTGTGTGCGTGCGTGCGCGGGCAAGTGTGCACATGGTGGAAGCACCTTAGATCTACTCTTAGCAGATTTTCAGCATTCATTATGTTATTTTTTTAAGTTTTTAAAATGAATTTTTAAATTTACAATGTTGTGTTTAACTTCTACCATACAGCAAATGACTCAGTTATACCATATTCATTCTTTTCCATTATGCTTTATCACAGGATACTGAATATAGCTCCCTGTGCCATTGCAGTATTATTGACCAGAGCCTCATGCTGCACCTTAGATGGCTAGGCTTGTTTATCCTATATAACTGCAAGACTGTTCCCTCCTCCAGCATCTTCCCATTCCCACCCCACCCCTCCTGACCACCATTCTACTCTTTGCTTCTACAGAGTCAACTTTTTTAGATTCCATATAGAAGTGAGATTACCAAGTTTTTCCCTTTCTGTGTCTGCTGAATGTGACTTCCAGTTTTTGTTTTTAGGTTGTGAGCTGAAAGGTAAAGTGCTTTCTGAATGTAGAGGCTCTAGAGCAAAACGGATCCGCGTTCAAATCCCACACCAGCCGTTCCTTCACTGGGCAGCCTCGGGCAAGATACTCTGTGGGTCTCCGTTTCTTCATGATCAATTTTAGGTTCAAGACTGACAGCAGTACTTTCTGCAGGTCTGGCACTGTTCGAAGCCCTTCATGTTCAATTCTCACAGCAGCCCTGTGATATGGGTTCTATCTATCTTTTACCATTTTACAGAAGAGACTGAAGCATAGAGTGTTAGAGCAATTTGCCCAAAGCTCCCTGGCTCCTTTCTTTTTCTTTTTTGCTGTGTGGCTTTGGGTAAGTCATTTAACTTCCCTGATCTTGGACAAGTTATTTTACTGCTGTGTGCCCTAGTTACCTTCTCTAGAAAATGAAATATCTGCCACATATTAATACTCAAAAACAGATAAAGTCAAGTTCACTTCACTCAGTTGTTCAGTCATGACCAACTCTTTGTGACCCCATAGACTGTGCTGGCCGTGATCCTCTGTCCATGGGATTCTTCAGGCAAGAACACTGGAGTGGGTAGCCATTCCCTTCTGCAGGGGATCTTGCAAACCCAGGGATTGAACCCAGGTCTCCCACATTGCAGGCAGATTCTTTACCATCTGAGCCACCAGGGAGGGGTGTTTTTTAAATCCTTATCACCTTCATCATCCCTACTGATATAATTACAGACTTACCCAAAGCAATACGAGATACTCAGGAAACTTTCAGCAAATGGAGCAGAGAAGCTGGGCAGGAAGGAAGAAGTAACTGAAAGAAGAACGAATGAAAAAAATGAATAAATGGATGTATTACCCACAGAAAGCTCTGGAATGCAGAAGGGGAGCAAGAGGGTGTGAAGCAAATTTAAGTGATACACTTGTGAACTGATGGACCATGTGGGTGCAGAAGAACTAAAGACCCACATCACTATAGCTATGTAACCTTCCACCCCTCCGCTGATGTCTCTTTTGAACCCCCAGAGCACAGTCTGAGAACCATTTGCACCCTGAATGGATGATGATACAGATGGAAATGTCAACTGATCCTAATTGATACATAAATGGACCCTGCAACCCAAGTTATCAGTTTAAGACCCCAGGGATTCTTTATTAATATTTCTAATTTATGGGCTCATTTGAGAAGTCATTAGTGACAACAAACCTAATAAATCACAGGTTAAAAGGACTCCAGACAGCAGCACACGGGGTCTTCCGCATGCACAGTGGGTGGTAGTCGTTTTACTTCTGAGACAATCATAGCAACGGTCACCAGGGAGACGGGCTGCCAAAGGAAGCCTGGAGTTGGCGGTGGTGACAGCTGGAAGCAGATTATCAAGCGAGGACAGCGTTTCCTGGTCCAGTGGAGTAGGCCAGGGAGGAAACCATCGACTGTGCACTGCTTTGTGCGTGTGTGCGTGTGCTCTGCTGTGTCCGACCCTTTGTGATCCCCTGGACTATAGTCCACCAGGTTCCACTGTCCATGGAATTTTCCAGGCAAGAATACTGAAGTGGGCTGCTATTTCCTCCTCCACGGGATCTTCCCCACTCAGGGATCAAATCCACGTCTCTGTGTCTCCTGCTTTGGCAGATAGATTCTTCACCACTGTACCATCTGAGAAGCCACACTCTTCTGTGCAGACACTTTATTTGCATTGCCTGGCTTAAGCCTTCTCAAGTGACGCCTATGGATAGCTGCCCTGGTTCCCACTTACAGGCAAGGCAACTGAGGCTCAGAGAGACGAGGTCACTAGGCTCAGTTAACATTTGAGCTGTTCAAAGTCAGGAGGCACCCATCCAACAATCCATGCTCTTAATCACTGCACTTTTCTGGCCACCAGTCCAATGTCCCCATTCCACAGAGCTGGAGACTGAGACCCGGTGAGGCAGACACACATGCAAGTCAGTAGGAGAGCAGGGATGAGGACTCTGCATCCTGATGGTCTATTCTCTTGTTCTTTCTGAAGAGCTTCCCTAATTGTCATTCTCATCCCCTTGCTCTTGTTTTCTTATTTTCTTCCCTTCATAGCATTTATCACCTGCCATCTTATAGATTTATTCCTTTGGATCCCAGCATGCTCATATTTGTGAGCTAAGCATTTGGGCCGTTTAATCAATGTGTACCCCAAGTGATACAACTGGTTGCACACCCACCTCAAGCATAGGATCTTCCCAGTGGTACCAAAATAACTAAACTTACTAAAATTCCCCCCACCCCTCCGATGCACTTCCTCCTGCCAAAGTTCAGGAAGAAATGGAGCCTCCTACATGTGCCCCAGTGAGGGTTTTCACTGAGCCCCTGGAGCTGATCAGCCCCTTTCACATGGCCACATTACTAACAGGGTGCAACTTTTGTGTCTTCTTAAGTTGCCTTTACACTTCTCCACTTCAGTGTTTTATGTGTTCAGGATTAGCTGTGTCACCAAAAAGGCCATCTCACTTCCTTTCTCCGTGTTTTTAAGGGGCTCACTCATTGTAGCTCCCAACTACAAGCTGTAGTCAGGCTTCTGTTGTATATCCAATATGCATATTTCCCTTCTTGTCAGCAATAGAATCCCAGTCTCATTCAGGGTAGCAGTGTTTTCAGGTTCAAGATTACATTTCCTAGTCCCACCTTCAGGCATAAGAGGAGGTTTAATGGAATGAAAGAGAAAGTCATTGGATACATTTCCTTCCAGAAAACTCTTGAGGGAAAACTGACCAAGGTAAGAGAATAGTCCTTCTTCCTCTCCACCTGGAATGCAAACTTGATGTCCAGAGCCACAGCAGCCAACTTGCGCTGTGGGGCAACATTGAGGATAGAAGTTGGCACAAAGGTATGTAGACCCTTTTGATAGTGAATTTGCCAGCCCAACCCAGCCCAGCCCTGACCTGACACTCTTCACTCCATTTACATGACAGAAAATAAATAAATACCCTCTTGCATGTGAAATCTCTGGTTATTTTTACCCAGAATTTCCATCTATTGGTGCAGTAATGTGTTGCCTCCACAAAAGTGAAACTCTTCTTGTTAAACTCATATGCACTTATCATGGTCTGATAGGAAAGCACCAGTGAGGCAGTCAGGAGACCTGGAATCCAGTCCTCATATTGAACTGTTCTAGGATGACAGATCAGAGAAGGCAATGGCACCCCACTCCAGTACTCTTGCCTGGAGAATCCCATGGATGGAGGAGCCTGGTAGGCTGCAGTCCACAGGGTCGCTAAGGGTCGGACACAACTGAGCAACTTCACTTTCACTTTTCGCTTTCATGCATTGGAGAAGGAAATGGCAACCCACTCCAGTGTTCTTGCCTGGAGAATCCCAGGGATGGTGAAGCCTGATGGGCTGCCGTCTATGGGGTCACGCAGAGTTGGACATGACTGAAGCGACTTAGCGGCAGCAGCAGCAGCAGGATGACAGATGGGTTGTTGTCCCATTCTTCACACTAGTGTTTATTTACATCTCTACCTCATCCTGGAAAAGAGATGAAATGTGGATAGCAGACAAGTTCGAAGTTACAGTCTGGAGTAAGAACTGGCCTGAGGAAGAGGCATGCTGCGGTGCCAGTTAAGGAAAGATCTGTGTGATTTACAATCAAGTGGACTTACCTCTACACAAAAAGAGGTCAAAATACCTGTGGGAGTGTCTGTGGGAATACTTTTGGGAACACCTGTAAGAATACTTGTGGGAATACTTGTGGGGGTACCTGTGGGAATAATTTAGGAATCATCTCTCAGAATATTTGTGGGAATACCAGTATAAAAGCTTTTGGGGGATGCTTGTGAGGGTATCTGTGGGAATACTTCTGGGACTACCTATGGGAATACTCTGGTAATACCTGTGAGAGTACTTGTAGGAATACCTATGGAAATACTTGTGAGAGTACCTGTGGGAATATTTTAGGGAACATCTCTCAGAATACTTGTGGGAATACCAGTCGAAAATCTTTTGGGGATGCCTGTGGGAATACCTGTGAAAATACTTGTGAGGGCACCTGTGGGAATACTTGTGGGACTACCTATGGGAATACTCTGGTGATATCTGTGAAAGTACCTGTGGGAAAGCTGTGGGGATGCCTGTGGAAAGCTGTAGTCCTTAAGAGAACAGCTCTTCATCTTCTCCCACACCAAGAAATAAAGTCCAAGCCCATCAAGCCAAACCATAATAATTTTAGCTTAAAATTTTTTCAAAGTATGTTTTACAAATCACCCAGAAGGCCCTAGAAAAATCCTAACTCTGCACCCACAGACACCTAATGTTAAGCCAGTATCACCTCCTGGTGAGTCCCACAAATGGCTGAGTAGGAAAATGCAACCCTCAGTGACTAAATGAGTGAATGCAATTCACAGGTTGTTGAATAAAAGCCAACTCAATGTTGGAGGACATCTGCCGACAGTGACAATTGGGGGTTAGAACAGTTCATCCTGAGCCAGTTTTTCCTGACAGTAATGAGGCCATTCTTGCTTCGTGACAATAAAATCATGTCATCTGCATAGAAAAAGACTTTCAACTTTCTGTTCTTTGTAGCAAAGGGAAATTCATTCAGCTCATCCAGAAATTCTTTCAAGTCATACAAGACATGTTAGAGGGAGCTGGGACCAGAGCATGGCTCCTGTGCTCTGCTTGAACTCGACATCTGCTTTTGAGGACACGATTCCTTTGGACGCCGGCCTGAAGGCGCTGCTAAGGGGCAGGTTCTGTGTCAGTGCCCGTGGCAGGGTGGGGATGACTATCAGAACCTCCAGCTTAGCCCATAATTGCTTTCTCTCCACATAATTAGTTTCTCTCCACTGAGTCAAAAGGCCAGACTCAGTCACTACTACTGCAATTCGTATATCATTCCTGACAAATTTTTGCACCAGTGGCATAAAAAAAGGTCAATCATGTGGAATAAATATGCTGAAAACCCAAGGGCTTCTTCATACAAAATACGAACCTGAAAAACCCCAGACCTGCCATTTCTAAAAGAGGATATTGACAGGTGCTTTAGTTGGAATAGTAAATAAACCAATAGGTCTATCATTTGGGTAAGGTTAATAGAGGGATTGGGGGCAAGAGGAGAACGGGACGACAGAGGATGAGATGGCTGGATAGCATCACTGACTCGATGGATGTGAGTCTCAGTGAACTCCGGGAGTTGGTGACGGACAGGGAGGCCTGGCATGCTTCGATTCATGGGGTCGCAAAGAGTCGGACACGACTGAGCGACTGATCTGATCTGATCTGATCTGAATAGAGGCTGGGCCTTTACAAAGTGGGAGAATCTACCTTTAGGATCCATCCAGACAAGGTTACCTGTAGAATTAAGAAGAACAAGCAACTTGGTGAATGAATGCTTGAAACACGCCAGGTCCAAATAGAGATGACCTATGAATATAAAGCAGACATCAGAATTCAAATTTAGGATAAAAAATAATGCAAATTTTTTTATTGAGTATGGGTCAGAACAATAATATTTGGATAGATTGGTCAAATAAAATATATCATTAAAAATCATTCTATCTTTTCTTTCTTTTTTTTACTTTTTCGTATGCCTACTAAAATGTTTTAAATTACTCACATGCACCCTGTGGTAGCCATCTCCAACATGACCCTCAGTAATTCTTTCTGATATTCACACCCTTCTGCGATCCCCTCCCACTTTGTATCAGGGTTGGTTTGTGTGACCAATAGAATATTTTTGTTTGAGTTCATTAGGTGGTGCTAGTGGTAAACAGCCCATCTGCCAGTGCAGGAGACAAAAGAGATGTGGATTCAATCCCTGTGTTGGGAAGATCCCCTGAAGAAAGGAATGGCAACCCACTCCAGTATTCTTGCCTAGAGAATCCCATGGACAGAGGAGCCTGGAGGGCTGTAGTCCACTGGGTCACAAAGAGTCGGACATGACTGAAGTGACTTGGCACACACATTGTTAGAATGTTCATGTAACTTTTTGTGTACATCTCTAAATGTAAGACTGCCACATGCTTGTCTAGGACCAGTTTATAGAACACAAAATATTTTCTAGGTTCAAGGATTCAGTAATTCCCAGATTTGTGAATGTCATCTTGCCCCATGTCCTGTACAGTCTTCCTTAAAGGAACATTACAGTATATTTTTTAGTGGAATACACCAGAAGTAATGGTGTATCATTCAAGATTAGGTTACAAAATATGCTGAAGCTTCTCCTTTGGTCTCTCTTTTCAGTACTTCTGTCTATCAGTCTGTCTCTCTCTTTCTCCCTCTCTCTCTCTAGTCAGGTACTCTAGAGGAAGTTAGTGCTAATTTGTGAGCAGCCCTATGAACAAGCCTGCACTGTGAGGAACCAAGGCCTCCAGCCAACACCCGTGTGGATGAACCCTCTCAGGTCCTCCGGCCATAGTCCAACCTTCAGATAATTGCAGCCAAAGCAATGCCTTGACTACAACCTCGTGAAAGACTCTGCATTGGAATCACCCAGTTAAGCCACTCCCAGATTTCTGGCCCTCAGAAACCATGTGACATCATAAATATTAAGTCATGGGTAATTTATCACACAGCAACATACAGCTAATACACATTCATGTTATTACTATTAAGCACTAATCTCAAGTTGGCTTCCCTGGTGGCTTCAGTGGTAAAGAATCCCCTGCCAATGCAGGAGACATGGGTTCAATTCCTGAGTCAGGAAGATCCCTTGGAGAAGAAAATGACAACCAACTCCAGTATTCTTGCCTGGGAAATCCCAAGGACAGAGGAATTTGTCCTTATAGCCTGGCAGGCTACAATCCATAGGGTCACAAAGAACAGCTAAACAACAACAATGATCTCAAGTTAGCAAAAAAAAAAAAAAAAGAATCCTCTAGACAGCATATTCAAAAGCAGAGACATTACTTTGCCAACAAAGGTCTGTCTAGTCAAGGCTATGGTTTTTCCTGTGGTCATGTATGGTTGTGAGAGTTGGACTGTGAAGAAGGCCGAGCGCCGAAGAATTGATGCTTTTGAACTGTGGTGTTGGAGAAGACTCTTGAGAGTCCCTTGGACTGCTAGGAGATCCAACCAGTCCATTCTGAAGGAGATCAGCCCTGGGATTTCTTTGGAAGGAATGATGCTAAAGCTGAAACTCCAGTACTTTGGCCACCTCATGCGAAGAGTTGACTCATTGGAAAAGACCCTGATGCTGGGAGGGATTGGGGGCAGGAGGAGAAGGGGACGACAGAGGATGAGATGGCTGGATGGCATCACCGACTTGATGGACATGAGTTTGAGTGAACTCCAGGAGATGGTGATGGACAGGGAGGCCTGGTGTGCTGTGATTTATGGGGTCGCAAAGAGTCGGACACGACTGAGCAACTGAACTGAACTGAACTAAGCTTCCAAACTCCTCTTCCAACATTAGCTCACTTTCTTGGTTACACTTGAAGAATTGGTTCTGTTTCTTACTTCATTTATTTTCCTTTTCCTTTCTGATAGTCTTTATCAAACTAAGAACTACAATGACAAAATCCATATTGACACTCCCCCCAAAAAATGAACCAACAAAGCCAGTTTTAATTTGCTGACAATTACGTTGATAATGAGTGAGGGGTAAACCCAAGGCATTTCATGATATTTAAAGAGATTCTCAAAAAAACAACTTTCGCCAATTTGAAAATTCCATTCCTCTGAAATGCCCCCACTCTTTGAGTAGAACCATGAGTTCTAACAGGTCTGGCCATACTTAGTTTACGGTGGGATGAATATCATCACTTGTCCCCATCTGAAAATCACCTTCCTTAACATAATAATGAATAAGACAGGCTAACTGTAATACTATTTACAGCATTGTCTTCTTCAAGCCATTTACCGTAATTTGTAATATCTATTTGTCTGCTGCTTACCATGTCACCTCTCTGATCATAATCCCATCTGGGCAGGAGTCTTCTTGGTCTTAATATGTTCCTCGTCCTAGCCTAGTATCTGACACATGTGTGCATCTTGCCGTCTCTTCAGTCATGTCCGACTCTTTGCACCCTTATGGACTGTAGGCTGCCAAGCTCCTGTGTCCATGGGATTCTCCAGGCAAGAATACTGGAGTGGGTTGCCATTTCTTCCTCCAGGAAATCTCCCCGACCCAGGGGTCAAACCCATGTCTCCTGCATCTCCTGCATTGCAAGTTGATTCTTTACCTCTGAGCCACTGGGGAAGCCCATCTGACACATAGAAGGTACCAAATGAATGTTTGCTGAATGAAGGATTGAATGGAAATTTCCCAGATCGATGCAATGCACTAACACTCAGAAATACTAGACCCTATAAATCCATTGATGACTATCTGTCCTCTGACTATCAGACAGCTTGATACAGCTGTCTACAGAAGACATGATCTATAGGCAATCAGAGTGGTTCAAACTGGCCCCTACAAAATCTATGCCAACTCTGACATGCTGGCCTTTGGACTGACTTTTTTTTTTCCAATATAGAAAATTTATATTTTTATATGTGAACAACAAACATTCGGAAAATGAAATTAGCAAAACAATTCCACTTACAATGGAGGCTAAAAATATCATAAATGACTTTGGAAATAAATTTAATGAGAGATATGGAACTGTACAAAAAAGATCTTCACAACCCAGATAGTCACGATGGTGTGATCACTTACCTAGAACCAGACATCCTGGAATGGGAAGCCAAGTGGGCCTTAGGAAGCATCACTATGAACAAAGCTAGTGCAGATGATGGAATTCCAGTTGAGCTATTTCAAATCCTGAAAGATGATGCTGTGAACGTGCTGCACTCAATATGCCAGCAAATTTGGAAAACTCAGCAGTGGCCACAGGACTGGAAAAGGTCAGCTTTTATCCCAATCCCAAAGAAAGGCAATGCCAAAGAATGCTCAAACTACTGCACAATTGCACTCATCTCTCACGCTAGTAAAGTAATGCTCAAAATTCTCCAAGCCAGACTTCAGCAATATGTGAACCATGAACTTTCAGATGTTCAACCTGGTTTTAGAAAAGGCAGAGGAGCCAGAGATCAAATTGCCAACATCCACTGAATCATCAAAAAACCAAGAGAGTTCCAGAAAAACATCTATTTCTGCTTTAGTGACTATGCCAAAGCCTTTGACTGTGTGGATCATAATAAACTGTGGGAAATTCTGAAAGAGATGGGAATACCAGACCACCTGACCTGCCTCTTGAGAAACCTATATGCAGGTCAGGAAGCAACAGTTAGAACTGGACATGGAACAACAGACTGGTTCCAAATAGGAATAGGAGTACGTCAAGGCTGTATATTGCCACCCTGCTTATTTAACTTATATGCAGAGTACATCATGAGAACGCTGGGCTGGAGGAAGCACAAGCTGGAATCAAGGTTGCTGGGAGAAGTACCAATAACCTCAGATATGCAGATGACACCACCCTTATGGCAGAAAGTGAAGAAGAACTAAAGGGCCTCTTGATGAAAGTGAAAGTGGAGACTGAAAAAGTTGGCTTAAAGCCCAACATTCAGAAAACTAAGATCATGGCATCCGGTCCCACCACTTCATGGCAAATAGATGGGGAAACAGTGGAAACAGTGGCTGACTTTATTTTGGGGGACTCTAAAATCACTGCAGATGGTGACTGCAGGCATAAAATTAAAAGATGCTTACTCTTTGGAAGGAAAGTTATGACCAACCTAGACAGCATATTCAAAAGCAGAGACATTACTTTGCCAACAAAGTAGTCTAGTCAAGACTATGGCTTTTGCAGTGGTCATGTATGGATGTAAGAGTTGGACTATAAAGAAAGCTGAGCCGTGAAGAATTGATGCTTTTGAACTGTGGTGTTGGAGAAGACTCTTGAGAGTCCCTTGGACTGCAAAGAGGTCCAACCAGTTCATCCTAAAGGAGATCAGTCCTAAGTGTTCATTGGAAGGACTGGTGCTGAAGCTGAAACTCCAATCCTTTGGCCACCTGATGCGAAGAGCTGACTCCTTAGAAAAGACCCTGATGCTGGGAAAGATTGAGGGCAGGAGGAGAAAGGGACAACAGAGGATGAGATGGTTGGATGGCATCACTGACTCAATGGACATGGGTTTGGGTAAACTCCGGGAGTTGGTGATGGACAGGGAGGCCTGGCGTGCTGTGGCTCATGAGGTTGCACAACTGAGCGACTGAACTGAACTGAACTGAACTGATGGAAAAACCTCTACCCTGAAAACTATAATATGTAATGTAAGGTCATTAAAGGAGATCTTTTTTATTATTTTTATTCTATATTTGGGTATAGTTGGTTTACATACCGCCTGTAACTCATCTCCATCTTATTCAAGTCCCTGATGAATGCTTCACTTCACCTTGTAGTTGGGTTCATGAACTGTCATGCACAATACCACCCACAACTCTGTATCACCTGTGGCATAAAATTTTAACCTGAAAAAAACTAAAGTACCCTCGCTCACCTGGCTGCTCTCCAGCTCATCATTCTGTCTTATTTTCTTTATAATACTGTCACAAATAGAAATTACATTGGCCATATTTTTTTTACCTGTTTATTATCTATTTCCAATGTAAGCTCGGTAAGATGGGGGCTGCGGGGGGAGGAGCGGGGTGCTTGCTTATTTTGATCACAACTATCTTTCCAGTCCTACAATCACAGTCTGGCACATATTCATGGGTACTTTAAAAATATTTTTTTAATTGAGGTATAGTTAGTATGGGCTTCCCTGATGGCTCAGGCGGTAAAGAATCTTCCTGTAATGCAGGAGACTCAGGTTCGATTCCTGAGTTGGGAAGATCCCCTGGAGAAGGGAATGGTTACTCACTCCAGTATTCTTGCCTGGAGAATTCCCTGGACAGAGGAGCCTGTCAGGCTATAGTCAATAGGGTCACAAAGAGTCAGACACAACTGAGCGACTAACACTCTCTCATAGATAGTGGATATACAAAATTATATAGTTTTCAGGCATACAACATAGTGATTCACAAATTTTTAAAGTTCTATGTCATTTATCATTATTATTAAATATGGCAATGTTCCCTGTGTTGTACAATATATCCTTGTAGCTTTTTATTTTATACATAGTAGTTTGTGTCTCTTAATCCTTCCCACTATATAGCCCCTCCATCCTTCCCTCTCCCCACTGGTAACCACTAGCTTGTTCTCTATACCTGTGAGCCTGTTTCTTTTTCGTTATCATCACTAGTTTTATTTTTTAGATTCCACATATAGCTGGTATCACACAGTATTTGTCTTTGTCTGATTAATTTCACATCACATAATACCCTCCAAATCCAGCCATGTTGTTGAAAAAGGCAAATGGCTGACTTGTTCTTCCTAAACGGCTTTTCATAAAATAAAATGGACTAGTAACAGTGCACCATGCTGCCAAGGGTCTCTCCGTGCTTGTGTGATGTAGGGTGGATTAAATGAGGGAACCTGTGTGATGACTCCCCTTCTCTCCTTCCTCCTCGGCAAAGCCTTCTTTGGTTCAACCGACTGTACGGAGTTACTCCTCTGAACTCCTCCAACACTGACCACTGACCGCTTTCCACCTTGTGTCCCTGGCCATCTCCTCCACTCCCGACACACTCCCCACCCTAGAGTGAGGGTCCCTCTGGTCAGGTTCGTGGCTCGTTCATCTGCATCCCACACCTCCATGGGTGGAATGAGGAGATGCTTAAGCAACATCTGTGGGATGAACACAGATGTGACTGCCTGGACTACAGCTCACCACGAAGGCCATGGTTTGGAAGATTAACACTCCACACCATGAGCGCTGCTTTATTACCATGCCAAGGATTGCAGCGGGGCAATGCTCACCCCAGAGAGAGAGAAAATACAAGGAACTCAGTGCAGTGCTGAAAAGGACAGGTGTGACTCGGGAAAATACCCCCTCAGAGACGTGGTTCTTCATCTGCACAGTGAGAGGCTTGGGTTGGGTGGGCTCTGGGGATTATGGCAAAGGGAGCAGAGCGTGGACTCACCTGGGCGTGACCGCTGCTTCTTCTACAGGATTAACCGTGCAGCCTTATATCCGCACTTACCTCTCTGGGCGCCTCTCCTTGGCTGTAAAATGGCGTGAGTGACCCCAAATGATAGAGCTGTCAGGTAGATTAAATCAGGTGATGCGTGCACAGCCCCTGGCTCAGTGGCCTCCCCTCATACCTGCTCCTTCTTTGGAACTCGGAGTCCATGTCCTCACCCTGTTTTTTTGGGGTTTTGGGGTTTTTTTTTTTTTTGGTCCATGTTACACAGCATGTGGAATCTTAGTTCCCTGAGCAGAGATTGAATCCACGCCCCCTGCAGTCAAAGTGTGGAGTCTTAACCACTGGACTACCAGGGAAGTCCCCCCGTGTTCACTCTTGACTGGCCACCACAAGTGTCCATCATACCTTCTCGGCCCCAAGCAGAAGGAAATCCACACTCCCAAGGCAATAACTCTTTTGAACGGGGCAGGTGCTGACGTCTGTGGGCCTCTGGCCTCCTGACCATAAAGCAGGCATTTCCCTGTGCACCACCCCAGCTGGATTACTTCCCTTCTGGCCCAGAGAACTCCACCTCCCAGAATCTGGGCAAGGCCATGTGACTCATCCCTGCCACATAGTACAAGCAGAAGTTACTGAACCACTTCCACTGCTGACTCATTAAAATTTCCTCCTCTGCTCTCTCCTCTTCCTTGGAAAACTTGAAGTCCTTGATTGATTGGAGGTTGGTTACATCACAGTCTGGAAGAAGCTTGAGTCCCCAGAGGGATATCCAACTACATTGACTGTGACATGAGTAAGCAACTGAAGCTCCCAAGATTTGAGGGTTTGCTGGGCTTCCTAGGTGGCAGAACCTGAGGTAAGGAACCTGCCTGCCAATGCAGGAGACATAAGAAATGCAGGTTCGATCCCTGTGTTGGGAAGATCCCCTGGAGAAGGGCATGGCAACCGACTCCAGTATTCTTGCCTAGAGAATCCCATGGACAGAGGCTGGTGGGCTACAGTGCGTGGGGTCACAAAGAGTCGGACATGACTGAAGCACGCACGCTGTGACATGGCAGAGACAGGATCCCCTGGCTAGACCAGACCACCTGACACTTCCCAGGGGCACAGCTCCTCAAACAGTACAAGTGATCTGTCCTCCGACTCGCCCTCCTCAGGGAGGAAGGCTCAAGCTTCTCCTTCCCCCTCCTTCCACGAGAAGGTCTGGGTTCTCATGCCCCATTCAGGTCCACAGACTCCCCCAGGTATCTATCACCCTCGTGAGGACGCACCTTGTGGCCAGCCTGGCAGTCTGGAGCTCCCCCAAGTCCCGCTTAGATGAGACCATGACTTCTACCACACCCTCTTGGTCTGGACCTCTGTTTCCCCACACACCCCAGAAGGACCTCAGAAGATGGCCCTCAAGTCCAGGAAAGCACATCTGAAACGGACTGCCCACAGCCAATACCCAGCAGACCGCACCCTGGCCCAGCCTCCAGCCTACATATGACCCATAAATTCTCCCAGCTGAACAAACACATTTTATGGGGCCTGGGGACACTTCCTAGCCTCACTGTTCCCACCTTCCCGTGTCCTACTCTGGCCAGGCCAGCTCCCCAACACCGCACCTCTCTGGGACCCCCAAGCCCCATCCTTAAGTTTCCCTCCACCTCCTACCCCTCTCCCCCAACTCCCGCCACAAGGAGGGTGGAAAGTTTCTTCTCTTATCAGCCGTTTTACTGCCCCCTCCTCCCTGGTTACACAGTAATTGGGAACAGAACTCTGGCAAGAACGGGTTGATCCTATCAGTTTGCAGTCGACAGTTTACTAGACAGAGGGAAAGGGTCCCCTCAGTGAGGACCCAGGAGGCAGGTAAGAGGTGTGCAAACAAGAGGGGGACAGAAAGGACCCCCAAAGGAAGGGAAAGGAGCCAGGAAGGAGCCTACCGAGAGGCTTGTGCAGTGAAGTCGGGGAGAGAGCAGAAGAAAGTGCTGGCTGGACCAGAGACACCAGGAGAGGTTCAGACACCAGCGTTCAGCCCAGCCCCGGCACAGAGAGCCAGCCTGGCGGTGACCCCGCGACCCTCTTCGGAAGCCTCCACCTGCAGGTGCTCTGGGAGGAAGGCCTGTTCTGGAATCTGGGAGCAGCAGAAGCCAGAGGAATCTAGGAGGATTTCTGGGGGCACCCCTCAAGCTGCAGTGTGGCCCAGGGCTGGGTTGGCCACCTGGGGCTCGCCGGTGGCACTCCAGCCTTCCAGAGGTCTGGCCGGAGCCAGCAGGAAAGAGCCACACGACAGAGAAAGGGTAAAAGTGGACACTTTGCCTCCAGATCTCCTCTGGGGGCAGCCTCCCTTTTCCTTCCAGCTCTTTTGCCCTGTTCCCCACTGGCCATGACTTCAGGGTCCCTGGCCTAGGCTGGGGACTGTGAAAGTGACCACCTCGGAGAAGACCCGTCACAGTAGGACTGAATTCAGTTTAGCAATGGCGATTCCTTTGATGCTGAGTCAACGAGGGCTCTAAGCCCATGGGCACGGGCACAGCCCCTTCCAGCTTTCCCAACGGGACCAGCATCCTTGATCCCAAGATGTTTTGAGGTGACTCACAGAAGTACCCATGGAGACATAACCGTGCTGGATAATCCAACGTGAGAATCTCTGTTCACCTCTGCTCACCCTCTTGTCCAGGAGTTTCAGGAAAGCAAGGACCCCTCCCTCCACGGGCATTGGCCCCTCTTCCCCCTCGCAGCTGCCCACGGAGGGTGCCAAGGCAGGCTCTGATCTCCACGGGAGATGGAGAGGAAGAGTTTGGGGTGCTATGAGGCCCCAAAGAAGCGGGGCCTGTCCTTCTCCATTGAGGACATCTTAAAGAGGCCAGCTGAGAGGAGTGATGTGGTCAAGCCAGAAGGGGCAAGTGGACAGGGCACCAGGCAGGCAACAGCTGCAGATTTCGGGCCAGAAAGACCCCCACAGGACCAGCCCAAAGGTAAGTGTCTTTTTGCCAGTTCTTACCCACTCCTGGGTCTGCAAGCCCCAGCTGGGCTCAGGCAGAGAAAAAGCTGCTCTGTATCAACAGAAGAGAAGACTCCACAATTCAGAGAGATGTCAGGTACTGGGCCAGTAGCCTTAAATACCTTTCTATCTAGCCCAGAAATGGAGCTGTTCTAATTCAGTCACCAAGGCCCAGTTCACTGCAGGACGCAGGGATCTGGGGCTTGTTCCTATAACCAGGCCGTAGCTGAGAATGCCGGTGACCATTTATTTATTCTGTGGTCGGCACCATCCTGGAGGCTGTGCATGTCTCTAACTTCAGCAGAAAAGTATAATTATCATAAACTTGACTGATGAGAAACCCACCTGTGAAAGAGAAGAGGCGGGTGGTGCCCCCAGGTCACACAGCTGCAGAGCAGAGGACCCGAGACCCAGCCACCCGAACACCTGCTTAGGCTGTCATGTTCTTTCCCTTCAGAAGCAGAGTTCGGCCTGCACGGCCTCTAGTGGCTGAAGCTCTGCCCCAAATCTGCCCACCCTGATCACACCCTAGGCCAGTGACCTCCCCAGGGTTTACCCCCAAATAACAATGACCAGATCCCGGGCCCCTCCTTGAGGGCCAGCTTGAGGAGGGGACGGAGGAGGGAACAAACATGTTCCTAGGATTCAGGCAACCGCGGTCAGTCTCAGCTCTCCCCCCGCCTGCCCGTTTCCACTCTGGCCTCAGCTTCATCTCCAGTGAGACAGCTGAGTGAGGGAGAAAATGAAGCTAGTGATGTCTTGGGGGTCCACTGGAGTCTGACCGGCGATGAGCCTGGAGTGTCCACAAGAGTGTCCTGGTCCTCTCTCCTTTCTAACGCTTTAATCCAAGGAAAGGCTTCCCCGGCAGCTCAGTGATAAAGAATCCGCCTGCCAATGCAGGAGATGCTGGTTTGATCCCTGAGTCAGTAAGATCCCCTGTAGGAGGAAATGGCAACCCACTCCAATATTCTTGCCTGTGAAATCTCATGGGCAGAGGAGCCTGGCGGACTACAGTCCATGGGGTCACAAAGAGTCGGACGTGATTGGGTGACTAAATAACAGCAATCCAAGGGAAAGAAACTCAGGGAAGCCACGATGCCTTCTCCTCCCAAACACGGAGCCCCACTCCCTCCCCCAGGTGGAGTCTCCTAAGAGGGGGTTGGTGCTCACTGCTGGTGAGCCAAGGGAAAGAGTCTGCAGGGGGTGGGGGGTCATGTGTCCCCAGAGAGCTAGTGGGTTTCCTAGTAGCTGACCTTTTCAAGAGGAAAGGGTCCCAGCTTAATTGTCAGAAGTTCATTAATACCTTCCAGTGAATTGAATGAGCAATGAGAGTTCACAGGAACCATTCTGCAGAGGGTCTGACCTGAGTGTCTCTTGCTGCAGCTACGTAAAATCTATGTCCATCCTCTCTGCTGCAGAGGAAGAGAGAGAGAGATCTTATTTCCCTTCCCAGAGCAGTTTCCCTTCCCCTAGCCCAACACTGGCTGTTGACAAAAAGGAGGCCAGTCATGCTAAACCTCCGCTGAAGCTGCTGGCATGTTCCAGGTCAACTAGACCCAGAGGAGACACCCTGTAAGTGCTTGGGAAAATGGCAGTCATAAGATTGGACTGGGCTCTCATGGCAGTGTGATGGCCATTGTGCCCATCCATTTGTCACGGTTGTGAGCCCCACCTTAGAGCTGGTGAAACCAAGAAGAGAAGATAAATCACCTGCAAAAACCACACGAGTAGGTAACATTAGAATTGAACCCCGGTTGCCTGAGATCATCCACTCTAGATTATTTCTGAATGTGGCTAAAATCCATCCATCTCCCTGCTAGGCTGGAATTCAGCATGTCTACTTTTTTGGCCACGCCACACAGCGTTAAGGATCCTACTTACCCAACCAGGGATCAAACCCATGCCCCCTACAATGGAAGCGCAGAGTCCTAGCCACTAGACAGCCAGGGAAGTCTCAGGAATTCAGTGTTTCTAAAGAGACTCATGAGGGTCCCCCTGGAGGTTTTCAAAATGCCTTTGAATGTGAGGAAGGCAAAGATTATTTATGTCAATAGTCCTGTAATGATTTCTACACTAACCTTCTATCTATGATGCATGATACCAATTATCCATTTATGGTCATGATATGAGGTTTTCTTTTAATATATATGCATTTATTTAGGGCTTCCCAGGTGGTGCTAGTGGTAAAGAACCTGCCTGCCAATACAGGAGATATGAGAGGCGTGAGTTTGATCCCTGGGTAGGGAAGATCCCTGAAGAAGAAAATGGCAATGCCCTCCAGTATTCTTACCTGGAGAATCCCTTGGTCAGAGGAGCCTGGCAGGCTACAGTCCGTGGGGTCACAAAAGAGTCGGACACGACTGAGCGGCTACACAACAACCGTCATAGCTAAAAAGCAGACAAGGTGTAAATGAATGGGTATGTTTATGTTCCAATAAAATTTTATTTACAGTTATGGGCAGAATGCCAGGTCTGGCCTCAGGCTGTAGTTCATCAACCCCTAAAGCTATTGGCATGACATGCAAAGTCCTTCACAGACCAGCCCTGTGGGTCCCCAGATTCATCCCCCATCATGGCCTGCCTGGCCTCACCCTCCAGGCACATGGAGCATCTCTCTCACTTCCAGTCTTTCAAGCCCTTTTATGTCTCCAAACTTTGCCCTTTAAAACCCTCATGGGGAGGGAGGTGGGAGCGGGGTTCAGGATGGGGAACACATGTATACCCATGGCGGATTCATGTCAATGTATGGCAAAACCAATACAATATTGTAAAGTAATTAGCCTCCAATTAAAATAAATTAAAAAAAACAAACCCTCACTCTTTCCCCTTCTTCTTCCTCCCTTTCCTCTTCCTTCCCTCATCCCCTCCCTCCACATGAGCTTCCTTTAGCTGCTGTGCCAATTACCACAAACTGAATGGCTTAAAACAACAGAAACTTATCATCTTAGAGTTTCAGAACCAGAAGTCCAAAACCAAGGTGTTGGTAGGGTTAATTATTTTCAGAGGCCCCAAGGGAAAGACTACTCAGTGCCTCTGTCCCAGCTTCCCATGGCTGCCAACAATCCACGACAGTGATGTGCCTGTAGACACATCATCCCACACTCTGACTCCATCGTCACTTGGCCTTGACCTCGGGCTCTATGTGGAATCCCCCTCTCCTTTATCTCATCAGGACACATGTCATTGGACATAGAATCTACCCTAAATCCAGGAGAGTCACATCTCAAGATCCTTGGCCTAATTGTACCTGCAAAGACCTTATCTCCATATAAGGTCACCTTCACAGGTACCGGGGGTTAGAACTGAGATGTTTCTTCCTGAGGGGGAAACAATTCAACCCACTCCATCTTTCCTCACGTCTTCATCCCCCTCATTTTCCTCATTCCCCCTCCTTCCTAGTCCCCTTCCCCTTTCTTCTCTCTTTCCCCCTTCCCTCCTTCCTCATCCTCTCCTCCTCACCCACACTGCCTAGGACTAAAGACAGTGGACCTTCTGCTCTGCTCTGGGCCCTGGGAGAGGGAGCCCTGACTCAGGGGCCATCTTCTTCTTGCTGTTCCTCCTCTTTTCTCACACTGTTCCATGCTCGGATGATGGGTTTTTATAAGTCTTCATAGATCATTTTTGGTCTCCATATGTAAAACTCTCAAAGTTTCCTTTTTCAGTTTTTAAATCCCTACAGTGTTCCTACAGAGTGTTTACTTCCCCAGATATGCCTTGTAGTGGGGCTTTCCTGGTGGCTCAGATGGTAAAGAATCCACCTGCAATGCAGGAGACCTGGGTTCGATCCCAACCCCTGGAGCGGGGCATGGCAACCCACTCCAGTATTCTTACCTAGAGAATCCCCATGGACAGAGAAGCCTGGCAGGCTACAGTCCATGGGGTCACAAAGACCATAGGATCATGGACACGACTGAGTGACTAAGCACATACGCCTTGTAAGGTGGTAGTTGGTCATCATTTTTTTGGCTAGAAGTGGCTCTTCTCCCTCTTACAAGACCAAGGACTTTGGCTACCTCTAATCTGGGCACTCTGCAGGTTTGCATTTAGGTTGGCCTTCTGTGTGTATTTTCACAGAGATAAGCGTTAGCTGACTTCCTCCTCAGTCCTTTGCAGGAAGGAAAACTAAACATGAGCTCTCCCATTGAATAGAAACAAGTTCTGTGGCTCTTTCCAGGTCACATCAGGGAACCTCCCCCAGTGTTATTAGCTGGTGTCATGTCTGGTCCCCTGCTTTGTCACAAGTATAAAATGGAAAGGAACAAGGGCAGGCTCCCTTTGGAGCCCTCCAGCAGGCTGAGGACACCTTCTAGACAGGACAGGTGGCTTGCAGAGAGGCACCTCCCAGGGCAGAATATGCCAGCCTTTTCCCCCCATAGTGGTCCTGGACTTCTACAATTGCCTGTGCCCACAGCATGCAAGGCATGCTACTTGGCTTGGCATTCAAGGCTTTTCACTCTCCCCTTTAACAGTGTCATCTGCTTTCTCCCCAGTCCTCACTTCCATGGGTGTGGGAGCCTGGATCTTCTTCCAACCGCTGCTTTAGGATGACAAGGACAAGGCTCATTTCAGGAGTCTTAGCCCAGCTGCAAAGCCCCTGGGGCCTCTAGCTGAGCGGCCAAGGCCAATTAGCAGACCGCAGAGAAGGAGCAATCAAGGGAGGGAGCCAAGCACAAAGAAACATCAGTTTATAATTAGGTGGCCTAATCACCTGTGTAAATTGTGTATTTCTTATGATCAATGTGCTAAATGGCTCAGGTTTAATTAAGTTCTGCTGACTCAGTCTCTTTGAAGACCCAGTGAAGTGTGATCACAGCTCAAGCAATTAATAACCTGAGAGGAGCAACTTGAGAGAGGTGGCAGTTCCCTGCCTCCTTCATCTCCCCTCTTCCCACCCTCCCCTGAGTGTCCTTGAATGGGGTTCCACACCCGCATTGTCTTCTCTGACCCAGGGCCGGAAACTCCCAGCCCTTTTCCACAATTAAGAATCATCCTGTGTGATGGGCATTCCACCCATGAACTGGTTCTTCCAGCTTCCTGTTTAATGAGGTTCCTTCTGGTTCCAAAATACTATGTTCCTTCAGTGTCCTGTGTTCTGCCTTCTTCTCTGTTCCATAATTCCTTTATGCTGTCCTTCCTGCCCTCACCAGCTTCCTCTCTCTTACCACCTACTATGGTCTATAAATCAAGCATCAGGCTTGCTGGCTTCCCTCCCTCCTTTCCTAAAGCAGCTCTAGCATTTGATGGGAAAACTGAAGTGTCAGCCTTCACCCTTCCTGAGCCAACCACTCAGCTTCTGCTCTTCCCCATCCCCACTTCCCTGTGGACCACAAGCAGGTCACTCTGCTCTGAGTCACTGCCTGGAGCTCCAGGGCAACATCCTCTCCACTGGTCATCCTTCTCCCCAGGCACCAGCAAGGAGATGGGTGTGGGCCAGCCTTCCCTTTCTCTTACTTTTCCTGTAATTCCAGTTTTCCCAACACCATCAAATTCGGCTCTATGACCAATGGATACCCATTTTCCTAGAGATATGTGGCAATTAGAGGAAAGTGCAACACAAGGAGAAACTTAAAGTGAGGCCCAGAATATGACTTTTTCCAGAAACCAATGGAAAAACCTATAAGGGAGCCCTACCCAATAGAACTTTCTCTGATGATGGAAATGTTTTCTATCTATGCTCTCCAATATGGTAGCCACTAGCCACATGTGGTTGACCTATAAGTAGTGTGGCTAAAGAACTATATTTTTTATTTGATTTGATTTGATTTAAATAGCCATAGGCAGATAGTGGTTACCATATGAACAATGCAGATCTAAAGAGTTGAATTTCTAATAAGGTCCAGCCTTGATCCTATCCTTATTTCCCTGATGTCAGGTTCAAGTCTATCTGTCTCCCAAAACTGCTCTTCTGGTTGGGTGTCACTAGTCATATTTCAGGGACCCCCACTCGCTGGGACCCCCACCCCCATCCGTTTCAAATACAGAGAAGGCGATGGCACCCCACTCCAGTACTCTTGCCTGGAAAGTCCCATGGATGGAGGAGCCTGGTGGGCTGCAGTCCATGGGGTCGCACAGAGTCGGACACGACTGAGCTACTTCACTTTCACTTTTCACTTCCTGCATTGAAGAAGGAAATGGCAACCCTCTCCAGTGTTCTTGCCTGGAAAATCCCAGGGACGGGGGAGCCTGGTGGGCTGCCATCTATGGGGTCGCACAGAGTCGGACACGACTGAAATGACTTAGCAGCAGCAGGAGCAGTTTCAAATAACATCCCAAGAAGGGTTGTATGGAGATAACCAGTGTTGACTACTGACACCCCAAGAACCCATGCTGTCTTGGGAGAAGGGCTTTGGCCCTTGAGTGCTTCAGGCTGGTCCACTTGGGGCTCAGCCTCCATCTCGCCAACCATGTATATTTTAGACAACCCTCTTTCTTTACAGGAGAAGTCACTACATCTGTTGGACACACACATATACAGCCTGTCACCATGATTGAGAGATCATCATCTCTCAAGAATAAACATTTATCCTGAGGATGTTTAGTTCAAAGTTAATGAGAATAAATATTTTTCTAACTGGCTCATAACTGACAGGCAGCCCGTCTCCACAAAGTCAACAATCACATTATTTTGCTGAGGAGGGCTCAGATCCTTTTCTTACAACCTTATCTCCAGGTTATGTCCTTCTGATCCTCTAGGAAATAAGGGGAAGCTGTATTTGTCTTGTTAGCTGCTTCCCTAGTTACACAAATGGAAACTGGAGATAATTATTTTATTAAGGAGTCTATACTTAGTCATGGACACTTGTTTGCCTAAGTTTCCTTCTGGGGAAAAAGCAAGAGATAGCTTATTTTTGCTAATTTCTTAATAACTTTTTAAAATATGTATTTACTTAGCATTCTGACTTCTTAGTTGGAGCATGTGGGATCTAGTTCCCTGACCAGGGGCCGAACCCAGCCCCCTATATTGGGAGCACAGAGTCTTAGTCACTAGAACACTAAGGAAGACCCTATTTTTTTATAATTTACAGTCTGTTTCTAATCCTCTGTTCTCCATGTTGCTTACTTTCCGGTATTCCAGCTCTACACCATACCTTTTTGGTTCAGTATCTTCTATTCCAAAGTTCTATATTCTTAGAAGAATCCCAGATGCATGTTATCCTGAACCTCCGTTTGCCCATCCAACCTGAAATCTTCCATTCTGTGAATTTTTTGGCAATTTTCTATAAAACTGCACTGTATCATTACAATTGTCTAAAACATTGACCTTGTGAATGAATGAATGAGATACTGTCAGCACAATTTGTTCATTTTTGTACTCCTGCAGACAGGCCCTCTGTGCCTAGCACAAAAGACATTCAGTACAGTCTTGGCAATGGATTCATACCTTCCATTTGTCTACACCAATTCTAGATGGGTTTGGCTCTACCCCTTAAATGCACCGCCAGCTCTAAATATAGAATAAATCTCTCTTTTTTTTTAATTAAAAAGTACAGTGGACTTGAGGAGGGAAAGGGAGATAGAAAAGGTAAGAGATCAGATCATATCAGCTGGTTCACAATCCAACAGCTTCCTCCAAGGGGTAAATATGTTTGAAATCTCACTGTCCACAACCCCCAAGAAGCTTCCAAGAGTCAGGAAAATGAATAAAATTACTTTGAGGGGATAAAAAAAAATGGACTGATAACAATGAGGGGTAGTTGGGAGGGGTGAGACAAGTGGCTCGATGGGTAGAGTGGCTGGACCTAGAGTCTGTCATAGAGAATAAAGTAAGTCAGAAAGGGAAAAACAAATATCATGTATTAATGTGTGTGTGTGTGTGTGTGTGTGTGTATGGTATCTAGAAAAGTGGTACAGATGAACCTATTTGCAGGGCACGAATAGGGACACAGACATAGGGAACGAACATATGGACACAGTGGGGTGGGGAGAGTGAACTGAATTGGGAGAATAGCACTGACATAAGTACTCTGGTGGTTTAGTCTCTAAGTTGTGTCCAACTCTTGTGATCCCATAGACTGTAGCCCCCCAGGCTCCTCTGTCCTTTACAGGCAAGAATACTGGACTGGCTTGCTATTTCCTTCCCCAGACATAAGTACACTACCATGTATAAAAGAGATAGCTTGTAGAAACCTGCAGTATAGCACAGGGAGCTCAGCTCACTGCGCTGTGATAACCTAGAGGGGTGAGATGGTAGAAGTTTAAGAGGGAGGGGGAAATATGTATACATATAGCTGTTTCTCCAATGATTTGGCCACTTGATGTGAAGAGCTGACTCACTGGAAAAGACCCTGATGCTGGGAAAGAATGAAGGCAAAAGGAGAAGGGGGTGGCAGAGAATGGGATGGTTAGATAGCATCACCAACTTAATGGGCAAGAATCTGAGCAAACTCCCGGAGATAGTGGAGGACAAAGAAACCTCATGTGCTGCAGTCCATGCAGGCGCAATGAGTCAGACACATCATAGCAACTGAACAACAACAGAGCTGATTCACTTTGTTGTACAACAGAAACTAACATAACATTGTAAAGCAATTATACTCCAATAAAAAATAGATTAAATAAAATCAGAGATTTAAAAAAAGGGCAGACTATGGAAGGCACTTGTCAATTCTTAGAAATGCAGGAGTAACTCATCCAGAAGTGTTATCCTCAGCAGAAATCTCTCCTTCATCCATCTACCTTTTGCCCAGCCAACTGGGCCCCAGGCAAGGCTGAGGCCAGGTCTTTCAAGCCTCCACCTGAAGAGAAAGAGAACTGCAGAGTGCCAGGGTGGATTTGGCCTTTGTAATTTGATCATTCAACCCCTCTCCACTCCTCCATTCTACAGATCGGGAGACTGAGGCCCAGAGAGTAAATAAAATATGGCCCAATCAAGGACCAGGGTCCTGGAGCCTTAACTCATGCTCAGTGCCCCTCTCACCACCTCCTTGCTTCCTGGGATGGGCTGCTTCTCAGTCCTATTTCCCCATCCCCCTCAATCCAGTGACCTCTGCCACCCCCATCGTGTGTGTGTTAGTATTCTTGTGCCTGAGGGAGAAGGGCCTTAAGTAGCAAGTGAAAGACCACTATGACTGTTGAGAGGGAGACTGTGGAAGAAAGGAAAAAGCTTTTTTTCTCCTTTTGCACTAGGTCCCACCTATGATGTAGCATCCCTGAGTGGGCCTGAGACTGGACAAGTGGCTGGAAACAGGCTGTGAGGGGCTGACTGCTGAGGTTTTTCTGTAAAGGGCTAGATGGTAATTATTTTAGATTTTGCAGTCTCTGTTTCAGCAACACAACTCTGCCCTTATAGCACAAAAACAGCCATAGACAATACATAAACCCATGTGTCAGGCTGTGTTTCAATAAAACTTTATTTCTAAAAACAGACAGTAGGCCGGATGTGACCCCCAGGCTGTGGTTTGCCATTCCTTGTTACAGACAAGGGAAATTTGCTTGAAGGCATCTGAGCAGCAGAAAGGACAATCAAAGAAGTTTCTAGAAGGTCATTTTGGCCACACTGTCCAGAATGGATAGAGGGAGTCAACCTAGGGGGAGGGGTTCTAGGAGAGAGAACATTGTAAAAGCCCAAGCCTAAGAAGCCAGAGGCCAAGTAGTAGCAACATTGGTTTAATGGGTACGACAAGGCAGCACAAAAGCTTCACTGAGACGAAGGTCACTAACCTAGCTTGGACCCTCCTCCCTCCAGAGGGGAAGAAGGGTAAGCGGAGGCTCCGAACCACCTTCACCACAGAGCAGCTGCAGGAGCTGGAGAAGATCTTCCACTTCACTCACTATCCTGACGTCCACGTCCGCAACCAGCTGGCGGCCAGGATTAACCTCCCGGAAGCACGTGTGCAGGTACAACCATCCCCACCCTCAACCCCCCTCCTCAATGCCCTTGGAGGCATGGGTGAGACCCCAGGTATCCTGCACCCTCTGGGACTGCCCCATCTGAAATTTTCCATTTGCTTTATCCCATGAATACAGTTATTTTGTCCAAGTATCATTTTCCAGGAAATGAGGTCACCATAGTTATAAGATAGATGCTTTCTCTCCTTGGAGAATAGATGTGGAGGGGGTTTTATGATGATGGCCATTGGCATCTGCTCCACTCCCTTCTCCACTTGACTGTACTTCCAAAGCATTATTCACCACGCAGCCTCAAAATAGGTCTTGACAATCTAGACTAGGGCTCAACAGACTTCTTCAGTAAGGGACAAGGTGCTAATTCTGTTAGGCTTTGTGAGGCCATATGGTCACTGTCATAACTATTCAATTCTGCCCTTGTAGCACAAAAATAGCTATAGTTTACAACATACAAACAAATGAGCATGTTCCAATAAACGTTACTGATGAGCACTAAAATTTGAATTTTGTGCCATTTGCATGTCACCAAATTTAGATTCTTTTTCCCAACCACTTAAAAATGTGTAAACCATACGTAGCACAAGGGCTGTACAAAAACAGGTGGGAAGCCAGAGTTAACCTGAGGTTAACTCTGCCAACCTCTGACTTGGAACACATAGGTATCACTTTGGCAGCAGCACAGAGAAGTGGCAAAGACCCTCCATGGTCAGAGACCTAATCTGTAATCTGTCATTTCTTCCCCCTACCTGAGTGTCTAGGCTTCCTCTGTGGTTAGAGATACAGTAGCCCCTCACCAATGGTATGTCCAACTCTCTTTGCACATCCCCAGTTCTGCAAGTATTGCTCTAGCAAATCCAAAACCAATTGTTACATATTTTCACTCTCTCTAAAACAGTTTTCTAAATCACCCTGCATTTTTTTTAACAAATATGATGTGGGAACTATACTCAACATCTTTTTTTATAACTTAATTTTTAATGAATAAAAAAATCTTTGAAAAACAGAAAAATACAATTTTTATTTTATATCAGAGTATATTTGATTTACAATGTTATGTTAGTTTCAGGTGTACAACAAAGTGATTTGGTTACACATTGCATAGATCTATTCTTTTTTTATTTTTTTATTATTTTTTTTTCACTTTACAATATTGTATTGGTTTTGCCATACATCAACATGGATCTATTCTTTTTCAGATTCTTATCCCATATAAGATTATCACAGAGTACTGAGCAGAGTTCCCTGTGATATACAGTAGGTCTTTGCTATCCATTTTATATACAGTAGTGTGTATATGTTAATCCCAATCTCCTAATTTATCTCTTCTCCTCTCCACCTTTCAACATCTTGTAATAACCTATAACAGAAGAGAATGTTAAAAAGGAATACATATATTTGTAAGTATACATAAAACTGAATCACTTTGCTGTACGTCTGAAACTAACACAACATTGTAAATCAATTATATTTCAATACTTTCTTGAAATATACAATGGACTTATTAAATTCAAAATCTTCACCAGGGTCCACATCAATATTCCACCCAAGCCTACCTCTCGTCTGGTCAAGGTCCACCCCTGTCTGGACTTCTCCCCTTTTACTTCCCATTTGAAATCAGTCACCAACGAGGTGGGCAGCATCTACATCTAGTGTAAAGCCCAGAATTCAGCAGCTGTCTCAGCAGAATGAGCAAGTGCAAATGGCCATGTTTCACAGACAGTCAGGGTGCCCATGAATACAGGCAACCCTCAATAGCGGATACCAGAGGGCCCACTGGGGTTGCAAACGGGTGGCCCACCAGCAGGCAAGAGCCCATGGATGGGTTTTCACTGATCTGCATGGTTTTTAAATCTCAGAGCTTTCACAGAAAAATCAAGATTTCTGCCTTAGAAGTTGGATGAAGCTGCAGCGCTGGCCTCACATTTCCACATGGTGGCTATTAGCTGAGGCTGAGACGCTGCCCCCTTCAGCCTCTGTTCACCCCGCAGACCCCACCACTCCCAGTTACAGGGCACCCTGCTGGTTCGCACTGCCTCCTATGAGCCCCCCAGCCCCTGTAGGCATGGAAGGTTGTGACCTCGGATCCTCTCTCCTAAGGCAGATCAGATTCAAAGAAATCGTGGCTGCCGTTGACCTTTACAAACTGTAAAGGGACGGTCCCTTGGAAGGTGCAGTCATCATGTATTTTAAGGAGAGGAAATGGATGGAGAAAAGCCCCTTTGCTTATCTCCATCCTCTCTCACCTTCATCTCAGATCTGGTTCCAGAATCAGCGAGCCAAGTGGCGGAAGCAGGAGAAGACAAACAGCCTTGGGGCTTCGCAACTGCCGAGTGAGGCCGGCTTGGCCCCGTCCACAAACCCGGATGTGGCCGTGAGTGGCTGGGGGCGGGGGCTGGGGGCGGGGCTGGGGGCGGGGCTGGGGGCGGGGTCACTGTCTGGGACCATCTTATCCAGATTGGAACACCTCGGGGGCTCTGTTCACTGCTCAGATTAGTTCAGTTCAGTTCAGTTCAGTCAAACAGTAGAGTCCAGCTCTTTGCGACCCCATGGACTGCAGTACGCCAGGCTTCCCTGTCCATCACGAACTCCCGGAGCTTACTCAAACTCCCCTGTAAACACTGGAAATTTTTTTAGAAAGAGAGTGGGCATGGATGCCTGGGAAACCTGCTAGAAGTCTCTGCCTCTGTCCCCGTGTCCTCATCCACTGCATGACCATCACAGTCCTCTCCCTCTTCCAGGGACTGACTTGTATTACTTGTGTAAAACGTCCCAGTTTATGGAGCAGGGTCACAGAGTAAAGGGCGTTATGTGGGAATGGAGCCCATTGGCTCAGGAGTCAGGCTGCCAAGACCGAGATTCGAATCGCAGCTCTGCCCTAAGCAGTATGTGACCTGGAAGAGTCATTGTGCCCCTCAGAGGACAGTCATAGATTTGATGAGGATGAAATGACCAAGTCTTGAAGAATGTCTGCCACACAGGAAGTGGTCGCTAAAAATTAAACATTCATCGAGTCAACAAATTTGAAGTGTGTACCAGATGCTAGTCCTGGATTCAGATCCAGTCCTGAATATTCATTGGAAGGACTGATGTTGAAGCTGAAACTCCAATATTTTGGCCACCTGATGGGAGGAACTGACTCATTTGAAAAGACCCTGATGTGGGGAAAGATTGAAGGTGGAAGGAGAAGGGGACGACAGAGGATGAGATGGTTGGATGGCATCACCAACTCGATGGACATGAGTTTGAGTAAACTCTGGGAGTTGGTGAGGGACAGGGAGGCCTGGTGTGCTGCAGTCCATGGGGTCACAAAGAGTCGGACACGACTGAGCGACTGAACTGAACAGGGGCGAGACAGCAGTGCACAAAATAGATAGTCCTGTGGTTAACGATTTGTACAAACCCACAATGACTCTATGAGGCAGGATTTTTAATTTATCCATTTTTGCTGATGCAGAAACTGGACTCTGAGAAGCAAAGTGACTTTTCCGAGACAAACAGTTGCTGTAAATGCTGGAATGAGGACCAGATTTCCTGGCCCCCCTGGGCAAGCACTTCTTCCCAGGTTGGTCTCTCTATCCACCCCAAGCTGCCAGAGAGTCACTGGGAAAGGTTGGGAAGTCGAGGGACAGTGTGGAGTAAAACTTAAAGCTGACCTCTCTCCTGGCCTTTCCTTCTGACAGGGCCCCATACTGCCACCCCCTGCACAGCCCAGGCTGCTTCCTCTCACCAGGTGCTGTCCACGAGCTCAAGGTCAACTGACCTCTGCCTGGCTCCCCACCCAGATTGCCCTCCTCCCATGCCACCCATGGGAGACACAGCCTCTGCCGGGCCCTCTCATCATCCAGCAGACCTGCATCCCTACATTCTGCTTTGTTCCCACCTCCGCACCCCAGAGGAGGCAGCATCTGTACCACCTCCATAACACAGACTGGACATCCTCTCCTGAGTGGAGCCTCTCTCCTCTCCAGATGAAAACAGGTGGCGGGAAAGTGACCAGGTCTCTGGGGGAGTCAATCTCATGATTCAGAGATGACCCACAGTTCAAAAAGCCACCCTGAGCATGTCCTTCGGCAGGTTGCTTCAGATTCAGCAGCAAGGTGACCAGTAAAGGAAGCTCTCCTCTCTCCTGGCCAATGTGGCCCTCCTGCTTCAGACAACAGATGCTATGTGAGGTCTCAGGATGAGCCCTGGAAGGAAGAGGTTGCCCTCTTGCACCTGTGCTTCCTTTACGTGGTTGTGTGACCTCCAGTCAGTCGCTCGCCCCTCTGGACTTCATCTGTAACACAGGCAGTTGCACAAGATGACTCCTGAGCACCCTTCTGGCCCTTACCTTGGTGAGATGAACCATGGTGAGAACAGAAGCACAGAGAAGGCCAAGGAGAGGTTGTTTGTTCACTCACTCATAAGACACTTATTAAGTACCTACTGAGTGCTTCATAAGTGGAACTGGATATTGGCATGAACAACTGAGGCTCTACCCACAAAAGCTCGGTCCAGGATGACCAAAAGGGTAATGCTGACCTTCCCCTGCAGGCAGAACATTCACTCAATGACCTTGCAAGAGGCCGACGGCTAACACATTCTGTTTGGCATTGATATGAATGTTCTAAAGAGGAAGAGACATACAGAAACATTTCTTTAAAACTTTAAACAGAATTTAGTGTCTTTGGTTATTCTGCCGGGCTGTGGAGGGATGTTGTCATTTCTAGTTTGGATGAAGGGAAAGATAGTAAGCTCTTGTCACAGTTCATCTTCCCAGGACCTTGCAAGGGGTCCAGTTAGAAAGCCAGCCTCACTCTATGCTGAAAAGCCTAAGAAAGAGGGAGAGAAGGAGAAAGAGAAATTGATTTTTTTTAATATAAGGAATTAGCTTTCACAGTTACGGAAGCTGAAAAGTCCCATGAGCAGCAGTTGGCCAATTGAAAATGGAGACCCAGGAGAGCAGAGGGTATCAGCTTCAGTGTGAGACTGAAGGCAGAAGCTCCATGTCCCAGCTCAAAGACAATCAGGCAGAGAGAGCAAATTCTTCCTTCCCGCACAGTTTTGTTCTATTCAGCCCTCAATGGATTGGAGGGGGAAGGCCATCTGCTTTACTCAGTCTACTGATCACAGTGTTCATCTCATCCAGAAACACCTTCACAGACATACCCAGAATAATGTGAAGCTGAATATCTAGTTACCCTGTGGGCCAATCATGTTGACACACAAAATTAACCATCCCAGGCTCCATCCCCTTTCCTAGGCACATATCCTCCCTCCAAGCATAAGGGGTTCAGGTGACCAGAATGCCTCAGCTTCAGTACAGATGTGAACGTTGGTTTTAGGGGGCCACCTCTTCCACTCTAGGTGTTCCTTTTCCCCCAAGAACTATTTTCTTATCTTTACCTTATATCTGTGGGGCAAATGAATCACTTTAGCACTCTTACCAGCTGTGAAAATTTGGGCAAGAGACACATTACCAGGACTTCCCTGGTGGTCTAGTGGCTAAGACTCCAAGCTCCCAATTCATGGGGACTGGGTTCAATCCCTAGATTTCACATGCCACAACTAAAGATCCCTCATGCTGCCAACGAAGATCAAAGATCCTGCATGCCGCAGCTAAGACCTGGTGCAACCAAATGAAGAAAAAAAAAGAGAGAGAAAGAGAGAAACACATTCCCTATGTGTTCCTTGGAGAGCAAGTTTCTTGTCTCTGACGGTTTCTCTATTACATGAGTTAATAAGCATGTGCATGTGCATACTCAGTTCAGTCGCTCAGTCGTGTCCGACTCTTTGTGACCCCATGAATTGCAGCACACCAGGCCTCCCTCTCCATCACCAACTCCAGGAGTCTACTCAAACTCATGTCCATTGAGTTGGTGACGCCATCCAACCATCTCATTCTCTGTCGTCCCCTTCTCCTCCTGCCCTCAATCTTTCCCAGCATTAGGGTCTTTTCCAATGAGTCAACTCTTCTCATGAGGTGGCCAAAGTATTGGAGTTTCAGCTTTAGCATCAGGCCTTCCAATGAACACCCAGGACTGATCTCCTTTAGAATGGACTGGTTGGATCTCCTTGCAGTCCAAGGGACTCTCAAGAGTCTTCTCCAACACCACAGTGCAAAAGCATCAATTCTTTGGCACTCAGCTTTCTTCACAGTCCAACTCTCACATCCATACATGACCACTGGAAAAACCATAGCCTTGACTAGATGGACCTTTGTTGGCAAAGTAATGTCTCTGCTTTTGAATATGCTATCTAGGTTGGTCATAACTTTCCTTCCAAGTAGTAAGCATCTTTTAATTTCATGGCTGTGATCACCATCTGCAGTGATTTTGGAGCCCCAAAAAATAAAGTCTGACACTGTTTCCACTGTTTCCCCATCTATTTCCCATGTCACCCTGCTTATTTAACTTATATGCAGAGTACATCATGAGAAACGCTGGGCTGGAAGAAGTACAAGCTGGAATCAAGATTTCAGGGAGAAATATAAATAACCTCAGATATGCAGATGACACCACCCTTATGGCAGAAAGTGAAGAAGAACTAAAGAGCCTGTCGATGAAAGTGAAAGAGGAGACTGTGCATGCTCAGCTGTATCCAACTCTTTGCAATCCCACAGACTGCAGCCTGCTAGGCTCCTCTGTCCATAGGATTCTCCAGGCAAGAATCCTGGAGTCGGTTGCCATTTCCTACTCCAGGGGATCTTCCCAACACAGGGATCAAACCCCTGTCTCTTGTGTCTCCTGCAGTGTCAGGGTATTCTTTACCACTGAGTCACGAGGGAAGTCCAGATAAGATAATGCATTGTGGTAGATGGTAAGCACAGGTATTAAGAAAAAAGTCATTGTACCAATTCTCCCTTCTACCTCCTTCAACTTCTGATCTTGACCAGCTATATTCATCCCAGACTCTATGCCAGGAGTTCTTAAACCAGTTTGCAGGAAGTCAAGGAACTCTGAAAAGAGTAAGCAAGATTGTGTGTGTGTGTTTATTTTTCCCAGGCAAAACATTCATTGTTTTCATCAGCTTTTCAAAGAGGTTTCAGCTAACAACAATAATAATAAAGGTTTCCTGTTATACATATCTGAGTCAGACCCAATAGGATCCTTTTCTAGCTGTGTGGACTAGAGGCATGAGAGAAATGAAAGGGTCATTTTTTTAAAGGTACTGAAACCTCATATTTCAGATTGAGACTTGAACTCATTCTCTTTTAATTGAAAGCACATACCTGGTCTCAGGACTTACTGAATCTCAAGTTCTTTATGTCTCAGCACAGAAAGAATGCAGTGAGAGGCAAAGTGATAGGTAAGAAGTGGATTTATTTAGAGAGACACACACTCTGCAGACAGAATGCAGTCCATATCAAAAGGTGAGACTGGCCCTGGGAGAAACACACTCTACAGACAGCGTGTGGGTCACCTAAGAAAGCAAGAGACCCCAAAATATGGGGTGGTTAGTCTTAGTGGTGGAAGCGGGGGTGGGGGGCTTCCCAGGTGGTGGTAGTGGTAAACTGCCTGAGACATAAGAGATGCTGGTTAGTTTCCTGGGTCGGGAAGATCCCCTGGAGAGTGGCTTGGCAACTGTTAGGTAGTTAGAATAGGAATACAGGAATCCAAAATGGCAGTGGCTAAAAGACAAGGAAGGGAAAAGCCTGAGAAAATAGAACAAAGGAAGGTCAAAGGAAGGTCCAAGGACCAGAGTGAGGACATCAGGTAGAACAAACAGCACTCCTGGCTAGCCCAATTTACATAGGGAAGGCCCATGGGGGAGGAAAAAACATAAAAAGAGGAGCCAAAGGGCCAGGGCTCTTTCTTCTCTTCGTGTCTTTGGGTCGGCATGCCCTCACGCCTCAAGGATGTATTTTCCTGCTATTTTCTAAATAAAACTGAGCTGTAACACGGATCTGTAACACTGATCTAAGAGCTATAACACAGTCTGTTCAAGAATTGAGAGCTATAACATGGTCTGTGACGCACCGAGGGCTTTAATATCCATCGCTTCAAATTTGTGTTTAGATGAAATAGAACCGAGGAGATTATACTCACCTGACAGCAACCCACTAGAGTATTCTTGCCTGGAGAACCCCATGAACAAAGATCCTGGTGGGCTACAGTCCATAGGGTCACAAAGACTCTGACATGACTGAAGTGACTGAGCACACACAGCTTAATGAACTGGGTCATTTCATAGGCTAGTGAGTGGGAGGATTATTCCAACTATTTTGGAGAAAAGTGAAAGTGTTAGTAGGTCAGTCATGTCCGACTTTTTACAATCCCATGAACTGTAGTCCTGCCAGGCTCCTCTGTCCATGGAATTCTCCAGGCAAGAATCGTGGAGTGGGTTGACATTCTTTTTTCCAGAGGATCTTCCCGACCCAGGGATCAAATGCAGGTCTCCCACATTTTCAAGCAGGGAAAGGGATTTCCAGGAATTGGGCCACTGCCCTCTTTTTGACCTTTTATGGTAGGCCTTGGAACTGTCATGGCTCTGCTAGGTGTGTCATTCAACATGTGTTAATGTATTGTGTGTGTGTATGTGTGTGTGTGTGTGTGTGTGTGTGTGTGTGTGTGTGTTAGTCGCTCAGTTATGTCTGACTCTTTGTGACACCATGGACTGTAGCCCACCAGGCTCCTCTGTCCATGGAATTCTCTAGCCAAGAATACTGGGGTGGGTTGCCATTCCCTTCTCCAGGGAATCCTCCCAACCCAGAGATCGAACACTGGTCTCCCTCATTGCAGGCAGATTCTTTACTGTCTGAGCCACCACAATGAGCATATAATGAGTCTCAAGTTCTACTGGAAGTCAAATCTTCAACTATCTTGGACCTTGTTAGTTCTAACCAATTCTGTCTCATGTCTTCAAGAGCTATGTCATTCGTTTAAAGGTTCTGCCCTGCCCCTCTTCCCTCCTGTTTCAGTTCAGTTCAGTTCACTCAGTCATGTCTGACTCTTTGCAAACCCATGGACTGCAGCACGCCAGGCCTCCCTGTCCATCACCAACCCCCAAAGTTTACTCAAACTCATATCCATTTAGTTGGTGATGCCATCCAACCATCTCATCCTCTGTCATCCCCTTCTCTTCCCTCCTTCAATCTTTCCCCACATCAGGGTTTTTTCAAATGAGTCAGTTCTTCGCATTAGGTGGCCAAAGTATTGGAGTTTCAGCTTCAATATCAGTCTGTACAATAAACATCAAGACTGATTTCCTTTAGGATGGACTGGTTGGATCTCCTTGCTGTCCAAGGGACTCTCAAGAGTCTTCTCCAACACCACAGTTCAAAAGCATCAATTCTTCAGCACTCAGCTTTCTTTATAGTCCAACTCTCACATCCATACATGACTACTGGAAAAACCATAGCCTTGACTAGACAGCCTGTTTCAGTAAGATCATATAAATATAAAATGAACAAGTGCTAACTCACTTTATCTAACTCACTAATTAATGGGGAACAAGTAACACATCAGAACAGTTCAAAGGAGAACTCAAAGAACAGACATGGAGCAGAGGCAATCAGGAATGCTGAAATGCATTACAAATAGAGACCAAAAGGTTCAATGGTCATACGGAAGTAATCAATAGCATCTCAATGGGACACAATTCATTTTCATTTCTATGGACAAGAATCATTTGCATTAGTACTAACTTTTTATCAATTTAATGAGTGGAAAAATAGCTCACAAACGATGGAATGGCCTGAAACTCTAAGAGTGTGCTAGACAGAGCAATCTAATGCCCATTTCAAAGTCTTTCACAGTTTTTCCTGACCTGAAGTTGCTTAATCTCTCTGAGTATATCAGGACCTGCCTCAGAAGTTAGCTGTGAGATTATATTAGATCATATAGCAAGTTTTTTGTACTTGTAAAACACTGTAAAGTTAGGAAATGATTATTTATTGCCTTTCTAATTCCTCTAAGGACTTCCCTGGTGGTCCATGGGTTAGGACTTTGCTTTCCAATGCAAGGGATGCAGACTTGATCCCTGACTGGGGAGCTAAGATCCCACATGCTTCCTGGCCAAAAAAGCCAAAACATAAAACAGAATCAGTATTGTAACTAATTCAACAAAGGCTTTAAAATTAGTCCACATCAAAAAAAAAAAAAAAAAAACTTTAAACAAAGAAAATAACTCCTCTAGAACTCAAGCTTAAAAGTCCACATATAGAAAGTGTTTAGAAATACAGTGCATGCTAACTTCAATCTTATCCAACTCTTCGTGACCCACCAGGCTCCTCTGTCCATGGGATGTTCCAGGCAAGAATACTGGAGTGAGTTTCCATGCCCTCCTTCAGGGGATCTTCCCAACCCAGGGATCAAACCCCTGTCTCTGAAGTCTCCTGCATTGGCAGGTGGGTTATTTACCACTAGCACTACCTGGGAAGCCCAGAAATACAGTAACACTTCTTTAATGTTCATTGACCTTTTTTGGTTCAATTTTTCAAAAGCCTAAACAAGCCACAGAGAATGGGCAAAGAGCAGAAATAAAAGATTCACAGAAAAAAACATACAAATAGATACTAAACATATGAATATAGTCTCAACCTCATCCATCATTTTAAAATGTAAGTAAAACAGTAATAAAATACTTTTTTTTTTACCTTTCAGGCTTGCAAATATTTCAAAGTGTTGGTGAAGGCTTGATGAAAGTCACCCTTATATATAATGAAGTATGAATTGGTAAATTATTTTGGATGGTAACTTGACAACTACTAACATCCTAAATGTACATATCTTTGACTCAGTAAATTTTTTGTAAGAATTCATCTGATAAATTCACATAGATAAAAATACTGAGGCTCTAGTACTTTGGTCACCTGGTGCAAAGAGCCAACTCGGTTGAAAAGACTTTGAGGCTGGGAAAGGCAAAAGGAGAAGCAGGCAGCAGAGGATGAGATGGTTAGATAGCATCACTGATTCAACGGATGTGAATTTAAGCAAACTCCAGGAGATAGAGAAGGACAGGGGAGCCTGGTGTGCTGCAGTCCATGGAGTCTTAAGAGTCTGACATGACTTAGCAACTGAACAACAACAAATAAATATGGTCTACAAGAATGTTCACCAAGGCTTTGTGACAGATATCTCTGGAAACCACAAAAATAAGACACTGGTTGAGCCAATTAATTATAGCATATTCACCCAACTGTTAAAAATAATGAGAGACTGAAATATACCTCATGGGAAATTGTCATTAGACACATCATTAAATGGAAAAGACACGTTTCAGTGCAATATTATGGTCTCATTTGAGTGAGAAAAATATCAAAATAGCCTGATAAATAAACACCATCAAAATGTGATACTTTCTGCACACATTAGTTGCTCCACAACAAATCTCACCAAAACATCAATGCTTGAAGTAATGACTTCTTTGGCTCACAACCCAGGATTGACCAGGCCCTTGGTCTGTCCGGGGCTAACTTGGCTGACCTTGGCTGGGCTTCGTCAGGTGTCTGTGGTCAGCTGGTCAGTTGGTGGCTGCTGAGGGATCTCAAGTAGCCTCACTCACAGACTGGCCTGGGTTTAGCAGGCTGTTGGTGGAGGGCATGGCCACCCACTCCAGTATTCTTGCCTGGAGAATCCCCATGGACAGAGGAGCCTGGTAGCCCATAATCCATAAGTTAACAAAGAGTCAGACACGACTGAAGCAACTTATCATGCATGTATGCATAGCTGAGGTCACAGGGTTACTGGGTCACAGTAGGCTTCCTAGTGGAATAGCCACAGGATTCCAAAAGCACAAAAGCAGAGTGTGCAAGGGCTCTTGAGGCTTGGCCTGAGAATTCACTTGTCACTTCTGCTACATCCATTGGTCAAAGCAAGTCAAGGTCAGCCTAGACTCAAGGTGTGGGAAAAGCTGTGAAGTGTGTGGCCACATTTACCATCCACCATAACACCCAAGATGCTTGCTTCTGGAAGAAAGCAAACCTAGACAGCATGTCAAAAAGCAGAGACATCACTTTGCCAACAAAGATCCATACAGTCAAAGCTATGGTTTTTCCAGTAGTTATGTACAGCTGTGAGAGTTGGACCATAAAGAAGGCTGAGCGTCAAAGAATTGATGCTTTCAAACTGTGGTGTTGGAGAAGACTCTTGAGAGTCCCTTGGACAGCAAGGAGATCAAACCATTCAATCCTAAAGGAAATCAACCCTGAATATTCATTGGAAGAACTAATGCTGAAGATGAAGCTCTAATACGTTGGCCACCTGATGTGAAGAGTCGACTCATTGGAAAAGACCTTGGTGCTGGGAACGATTGAAGGCAAGAGGAAAAGGGGATGACAGACGATGAGATGGTTGGATGGCATCACCAACTCAATAGATGTGCATTTGAGCAAACTCCAGGAGATGGTGAAGGACAGGGAAGTCTCGTGTGCTGCACTCAATGGGGTCACAAAGAGTCGGACAAGACTCAGCAACTGAACAACAACATAACACCCAAATGAATATCTCATCTCAACTTCTTCCTTAATTTCTCCTGACACCTCTACTTGATTGTCTAATGATCATCTCAAACTTAACATGTCTAAAAACAAATTCTATTCACGCTCTAGCCCAAACCTGTCTCTTTCTCAGCCTTCTTCCTCTCAGCACAGGGCAATGCCTTTCTTCTCGTTGTTCACACTCAGATCCTTACAAACACATATAGCGCTTTTGATGACTATCTTTTTTTTATAAATAGATGTATATATATATGAGGGTAGACACATGGCTTGCAGAATCTTAGTTACCTGACCAGAACTGAAACTGGCAGTGTAAGTTCAGAGTCCTAACCACTGGACAGTTAATAAATTCCATATATATATATATATTACATATTAAAAATATGTGTATAGGGGACTTCTCTGGTAATTCAATGGCTAAGACATCACATTCCCAATGCAGGGGGCCTGAGTTTGATCCCTGGTCAGGGAACTAGATCCCACATGCTGAAACTAAGATCTGACACCACCAAATAAATATTTTTAAAATATGTATATATATTTAGTTTTTATTGGAGTGTATGGTTGACTTGCAATGCTGTGTTACTTTCAGGTGTATTTGTCTGATAACTCTGTTTTCTCATCAAGTAGCAAACCCAGCATTCAACTCTTCCTCCTCTATGCCAGCCTGGGTCACCTTGGTCATCTCCCCAGTGTCTCCCTGTGGTGACCTCGCCCCACCTGCACTCTATTCTTCACTCCACAGCCAGTGAGATGCTGGAGAATGTGAGTCAGATCATGACTCAGACCCTCAAGCTCTTCTCTGCCTCACGTGGAATCAAGTCAAAGTTCTTCTCATGGCCACAGGGAGGTTTTCCATGGCACCCATCATTTTCTCCATTGCTCCCTTCTCCAGTCTTGCCAGTCCTGTACCAGTTGCTGCTCCACCATGCTGAATACACTCCTGCCCCAGGGCTTTTGCACCTCTGGTCACTGCCTGAAAAATCCTTTTCTAGCTATTTTTCTGGCTGACTCCCTCACTCCCACCAGGTCTCCACTCAAATAGTACTCAGACAGTCATCCTCAGGCCATCGTATCTAAGACAGCACACACATACATTCCTTGTCATCCCCCACCCCTTACTCCATTTCTTAATTTTTATACTTCGTATCAATACCTGACATATTATGCATTTACTTATTTACTGTCTCTCTCCCAACAGTAGAATGAAAGTTGCATGAGGTCAGGGATGTCATGTGATTTGCCTCTTGAGAAATTTGTATGCAGGTCAGGAAGCAACAGTTAGAACTGGACATGGAACAACAGACTGGTTCCAAATAGGAAAAGGAGTTTGTCAAGGCTGTATATTATCACCCTGTTTATTTAACTTATATGCAGAGTACATCATGAGATATGCTGGACTGGAAGAAACACAAGCTGGAATCAAGATTGCCAGGAGAAATATCAATAACCTCAGATATGCAGATAACACCACCCTTATGGCAGAAAGTGAAGAGGAACTCAAAAGCCTCTTGATGAAAGTGAAAGTGGAGAGTGAAAAAGTTGGCTTAAAGCTCAACATTCAGAAAACGAAGATCATGGCATCCGGTCCTATTGCTTCATGGGAAATAGATGGGGAAACAGTGGAAACAGTGTCAGACTTTATTTTTCTGGGCTCCAAAATCACTACAGATGGTGAGTGCAGCAATGAAATTAAAAGACGCTAACTCCTTGGAAGGAAAGTTATGACCAACCTAGATAGCATATTCAAAAGCAGAGACATTACTTTGCCAACAAAGGTCTGTCTAGTCAAGGCTATGGTTTTTCCTGTGGTCATGTATGGATGTGAGAGTTGGACTGTGAAGAAGGCTGAGCGCCGAAGAATTGATGCTTTTGAACTGTGGTGTTGGAGAAGACTCTTGAGAGTCCCTTAGAATGCAAGGAGATCCAACCAGTCCATTCTGAAGGAGATCAGCCCTGGGATTTCTTTGGAAGGAATGATACTAAAACTAAAACTCCAGTACTTTGGCCACCTCATGCGAAGAGTTGACTCATTGGAAAAGACTCTGATGCTGGGAGGGATTGGGGGCAAGAGGAGAAGTGGACGACAGAGGATGAGATGGCTGGATGGCATCACTGACTCAATGGACGTGAGTCTGAATGAACTCCGGGAGTTGGTGATGGACAGGGAGGCCTGGTGTGCTGCGATTCATGGGGTCGAAAAGAGTCGGACACGACTGAGCAACTGATCTGATCTGATCTGATCTGATATTCCCAAAACGGTGAACAAAATCAGGCCTGGCACATAGTAGACAATATTTCTTACGTGGGTGTGCACACACACATCTCTATATGTGTAGAATGTTCCTAGACAAATACAAAAAAAAACCCTGACCGCAATTATTTCTAAAGAGTGGACTATTGTGATGGAGAGAGGGATGTTTGTTTTCCTGCTGCCCGGTAGTGTTTGAATTTTTGTGCCCTACATATATAATTTTATAAATTAAATGTTAACAAATAACAGGACAATGGATGTTTTTTCTCACTTCTTTTGTGCTTTACAGTTTGACCCCTTGCTATCAAAGAAAATGTTTTTCTGCCTCTTCTGGTGCTGGAGGGGTCCCCTGTTGGGACAGGGGGTCACCCAAGAAGCCACTGCTGAGAATCACAAGACGAGGATGGAGGGCTGGAAAGCAGCCTCTGGAGGTGGGGAGGGCAGACGCAGGCACAAGGGGAAGTGAACAGAGAGATCTGGGACAAAAAGCAATGGAGATCTATTCACAGAAATAAATAAATAACACAGAGCAGGCAGGCAGGCCCGGAATCTGAGAAGAGAAGGTGGGGTCATCAGTGGAACAACCTACTCCACGGTGCATGATCGTGAGCAACTTAATTCAAGAAAGGGAATTTCTCTGCACTTCATTTCTTCATCTATAAAGTGAGGGAGCTAAAATCAAGGCTCTCAGCTGTCCCTTCTCCCAGCAGCCCTCCTATAATGACAAAATCACAATGGAAATGAACCTTGAAGAGTTGGCTGAGACAAAAAAAAACTTCACTTTGAATAATATAAAATATAAAGATTACATACGTATGAGATTTATAAGTTTTATCTGTATAAATATAGAGACCAAAAAACCAAACAGGAAAGTGTATGAAGAAAGAGAGGTGGCTTAACAATAGCCCATGAGAAAAAGACTTAGCAGATTCATTCCAAGTGAGCTTAGTGGAAGTTAGCGGTGTGTTGCAGCACTGGAATGAGTTAAGGGAGCCTTTGGCTGCATGAAGTACAAAGTGCAGAATGAGGGAGGGGATACTTCTCTATAATCCAACAACAGCAGGAGTGATGCAGTCCTTTCTCCATGCTTCTTTTTAAAACTGAAGAGTAGACAAACTGGACTCTGTTCAGAAGAGATGACCTGTAGAAAGATCAGGCTGACACCATCTAAGCTTCCATCAGCTTCCACCTCACTAAGAGTGGAACAACCGTCCACTGTGGGACTCCTGATACAAAGCACACAAAGCCATCTGTGAATTGTTTTTCTCCTTTAAAAAAATATTGAACTTGACTCCAGTCATGTTCTAGAAGACAGAAGAATAAGTTAAATACCAGGAAGAAGCAGTTAGTCATATTCAGAATATGGGACGGTAGAGGTGGTGCTGGTTGAGTTGCTCAGTCGTGTGCGACTCTTGCAACCCCAGAGACTGTAGCCCACCAGTTTTCTTGTGCATGGGATTCTCCAGGCAAGAATACTGGAATGGGTTGTCATTCCCTTCTCCAGGGGATCTTTCTGACCCAGGGATGGAACCCAGGTCTCCTACACTGCAGGCAGATTCTTTACCATCTGAGTCATCTGGGAAGCCCCAAATATACTATAGGAAACATTTTTTGGATCCCGATTTTTTTTAATGAGAAAATCTCAAATATAATCAAGGAACTCTGAACATGAGTAATAGAGGATATTGAAACTGTTAATTGTCAAAGTAATATGGTCAGGTTTTTTACTGTCCCTTTTTGTTAGTGATGCATACTAAAATCTTTTGAACTAAAAGACATAATGTTTGAGATTTGCTCTAAACTACTAGGAAACCTGACTGGCAAAACGTTCATAGTTTCTGAGACTTATTGATGGGCAAAAGCTATCCTCTAGCTTTGTATATGCTGGAGATTTTTCATAATGAAGAAATCTTAATCCAGAAACCATTCATTTAACAGAGGTAGAGGGGCACAGAACAGAAAAAAAAAATTGATCTGGAAAGCACAAGAGCACAAGTTCTTGAAACCAGGTCTCCTGAGGGTCACGTGAAAGAACCAGGGATGTCTGTGACATGGGTAAGAGATTCCAGGAGATCCAATGTTTGAAGGGCTTGTCTGGAGGAAGAGGAAGGTTCACTCTAAGTACCCCAGAAGGCAGCATCAGGACCAATACAGAAATTATAGAAAGGGAGGTTTAAAGTCAGTGCAAAGAACATTGGAACTAGGTTTTCCAGAAGTCCCTTAGCCCCCATTTTGTTGAATTCCTCTTCTCCTGCAGCCATCTGTGAGCCCTGTGTTCCAACCACACTAAATCGTTTGAGGTTCTAGGGCACAGCAGGGACATTCCTATCTTGTGCCCTTTGCACTGCATTTTCCTGGCTAGGAGTGCACTCCCCTCACCCCAGCTATTGGAATTCTGCTCATGCCTCAAGGCCCAACTCAAATGCTGCCCTCGTTGCCCTTGATCTCTTTTGAAGTAATATCATCCTATAATTGCTCTGAATCTGCTGGTGGCTGTTCCGTGCATATCTCTATAGATGGATATCAAAGATAAGTTATAAATTACCTTTTATAATGATTCTGCCTTTTTACTCCCACAACACTATGTACCTTAATTATGATAAGAGTGGCTCTTACATATGGAGGGCCCTGCTGCTGCTGCTAAGTCACTTCAGTCGTGTCCGACCCTGTGCGACCCCATAGACGGCAGCCCACCAGGCTCCCCCGTCCCTGGGATTCTCTAGGCAATAACACTGGAGTGGGTTGCCATTTCCTTCTCCAATGCATGGAAGTGAAAAGTGAAAGTGAAGTCACTCAGTTGTGTCCGACCCTTAGCGACCCCATGGACTGTAGACTACCAGGCTCTGTCCATGGGATTTTCCAGGCAAGAGTACTGGAGTGGGGTGCATATGCTCATTCTCACCCTAGTCCAATAATGTAGGCATCATAAGTATCAGAGCAGGGTGCAACTTGCTCAGCATCACACAGCAAAGGGCTAATTTCAACTCAGACTTGCCTGATGCCAAGATTTTAAGCATATATGTTATAACATATGTGTTGTTCAGTCACTGAGTCAGGTCTGAATCTTTGTGACCCCATAAACTGTAGCCCACCGGGCTCCTCTGTCCATGGGATTTCCCAGGCAAGACTAGAGCAGGTTGCCATTTCCTTCTCCAATGTGTGTATATATATATATATATATGTGTGTGTGTGTGTGTGTGTGTGTGTGAATATATATGTTATTCCTTATATATGCTGGGACTTCTCTGGTGGTCCACTGGCTAAGACTCTGTACACCCAGTGCAGGGGGCCTGAATGTATAAATGGTGTATGTGTGTATTTACACTCATCCCATTATTCATTGAGTCCATTTTCCTTTCTAGTAACACTGTCTGGAATATAGTAAGTCCTCAAAAAATACTTGAGAATGGATGGATAGATGAATGAATAAATCCTGTAGTATGCTTATATGCATACACTTCTTCCCACAGTCCCCCAACCCTGGTAAACTTATAGACAATAGAATAAATAAATGGGACTAGGCTCTAGGATTCCACATGGGATAGAAAAGCAGTCCAAGTGGTAAAGAGTGGCAGGGGCCTTGCCAAGGTTCCCAGGAAGCCGATGGGGTGATGGAGGGAAGGGAGTTGCCAACGAGGTCCCATTACAGTGGCAGCCAACAGCCCAGGCTGCTCCAAGGTGTTGCCAGATTTGGGGGAGGAGGTGATGGGAGAAGAAAGCCTCTATGTCTTCTTCCCCAGCTGCCAGGGCCCTGACCGCTGTGTGACCCCTGGGAGTGGGGACCCACACTCCCCAGGGGAGGAAGGTTACAGCCCAGTTATCACCAGGAGGCAATAAAGTCATTTCGTGATAATTAGAATCCTAACCAATTTAAGGCATTTACAGCTCTCAAACAATTACCTGGTGACTCTTATCTCCCCAAGAATTCTGAGATGTTATTCGAAAGAGGTCATAAACTAAGAACCTGGTTGGGGGCAGGGAATGATGACAGAGGACATGGAAGAAAGATGGCTGCCCATGGGGATGAGAAAAGAGAAAAAATTTAGAACTCCAGTCGCATGCCTGGTCATCGGATGTGGGCAAGGCAGGCCTATCCGTGTGGATTTTGTAGGAGAAAAGTGTTCTGTCTCTAGAAGATTCCTTTTCAGAATCATGAAATATTAGCTAGAAAACCTTAAAAAAACAAAACAAAACCCAGGAATGTATTTCCCAAATCAGAGACTCTGGACATCTTTGGTTTATGAGATGTTTGTGGCTACTGGATGAAAATATTCCTATCGGGTGTATGGGTTTGGGACATCCATAAATTGTGACTCCCTCATAGAGAACCACAGGCCCCACTGCATCTCAAAGGTTCTGGCAAGATTTATAGGAAAGAAACCAGGATCTACAAGAAAGTTTAATTCAATGAAACCCCCAGTGTGTTCAGACTCTGACTACTGGACCTTTTCAAACCCCACAGGAAATCTATTAGTAGCACAAGAAGGTTCTAGAAATCTGGATCATTTTATCCAAGTTGCTTTCTCATTCTTGGGCTGAAGTTAAACTGAGTGGCTTTCTGTTCTGTAATACACTCCTGGTTAGGACAAGTCGTGTAGTGTTAGTCACTCGATCATGTTCGACTCTTTGCGACCCCATGGACTGTAGCCTACTAGGCTTCTCTGTCCATGGGCTTCTCCAGGCAAGAATACTGGAGAGGGTTGCCACTCTCTTTTCCAAGGGTTTTTCCCAACCCACAGATTGAACCTGGGTCTCCTGCATTGCAGTTTACCTTCTGAGCCACCAGGGAAGTTCAAGTATCTGCACTCAACAGTGGGCAGTCAGTCATCTGATTTCCAAAGATGGTAGGAAAAGACTTAGTCTGTTGATACTAAAAGAGCATCAATCCAGTTAAAGAAGGAACTCTCTAACAGTCAAAGCCACAGACAGCAGAACAGGTGACCTCAGGAAGGAACGAGCTCCCTGACAATATGTGCAGATGAGCTGAAGCTGAACAACCCCCTTAGGAGTGCAGGACTCACTCAGTTAGTAAATATTTGAGAATCTGTATTGTTCAAAGCCACAATTGAAGGTAGAAAAATAGTAATGAGCAAAGTCCCTGATGTACTGGGGCTTATATTCTGATGGGGAGGGGAGATAAACAGATAAGGGGCAAGTAAACAAAAATAAATGTAATAGTTACAGAGAGCTCTAAAGATATTAAAAGGGTGATGTCATAGAATGGAAGAGAGGCTAGTCAAGTTACGGTGACCAGGCAAAGCCTCCATAGGACCAAGACATCTGAGCTGAAAGCTAAGATTGAAGAGCAATGAGCCAAGTGTAAAGATCAGCACATCCAGGAATTCTGCAGTGGAAATAATTTGAGCATATCTGAAGAACAAAAGGGAGGCCAGCATGGAGGAACTTAGTGAGTAGGGCTGAGAGGACCCCATGGGTGAGGCTGGAAAGGTACAGCACAGTCCAGCATCAGTGGACTAGGCAGCCCTGTGTGTCCTTACAGTTCTGAGAATCTTTGTCGATGCCTCTGACTGATCAGACTGAGATCACAGTCCCTCTCCCTTGACAAATGTCAACAATATCAGGCTTCAATTTCCTCAGTTTCCTCACCTGACAACTGAAAGTCATAAACCAACTTTGTGAAAATTCTACCCAGGTAAGGGTCTATGTACTTACTTAGCAAGCACAGATACAGCACCATGTGCTGTTCTGAATCCTTTATAATATTACTCACTGACCCCTCCTAAGAGACCTAGGAGATTTTATTGTTACTGTTCAGTCACTAAGTCATGTCTGACTGTTTGCAACCCTGTGGCTTGCAGCACACCAGGCTCCTCTGTCCTTCACTATCACCACTGTTTGCTCAAACTAATGCCCATAGAGTTGATGATGCCATCCAACCATCTCACCTTCTGTCACTCCCTTCTCCTCCTGCCCTCAATCTTTCCCAGCATCAGGGACTTTTCCAATGAGTTGGTAGACACTGGTAGTATTCCTATTTTATCAAGGGGGAACTGAGGCACAGAGAGGTAGTTGGTATGTCTATTCCATAGTAGATGCTAAGAACATCATAGTTACTGCATGCTTAGATTTAAGACTTTCCAGGAGATGTAAATAAAATATTCTCTAGAATCTTTGTGCTCTCCTACTCCTACTTTTGAACTCTCAGTCTGGAGCATGTACATGTCATTATAGATTCTCAACAAGGAATTATTCAGTTAAGTCATATGGCACCAATACACATCTCCAGAGCCTGAGGATAACTAAGAGTCTTGCAGTCATCCTTATCAAAATCCCAATAGCATATTTCACAGAAATAGAAAAAGCAATTCCCAAATTCATAAAAAACTATAAAAGACCCAAATAGGCAAACAAATATTGAGAAAGGACAAAGTGGGAGGCATCACACGTCCTGACTGCAAACTACATTACTAGCTATAGTCATCAAAACAGTATAGCACGGGCATCAAAACAGACATACAGACCAATGGAATAGAATGGAGAGCCCAGAAATAAACCCGCACATATATGATCAACTAATCTATGACAAAGATGCCAAGAATACACAATGGAGAAAGGATAAATATATGGTGTTTGGAAAATCAGACCCCCAATGCAAAAGAATGAAACTGGACTCTTAGACCACTCACAAAAATCCACTCAAAGTTGATTAAAGACAAATGCAAGATGTGTAACCATAAAACCCCTAGGAGAAAACATAGAGTAAAAGCTCCTTGACATTGGTCTTTGCAGTCATTTGCAGGGATATAACACCAAAATCACAGGCAAGAGAAAGCAATAATAAATAAATGGTATTAAATCAAACTGAAAAGCTTCAGCACAGCAAAGGAAACCATTGACAAAATTAAAAGGCAACCTACAGGATGGGAGAAAATATTTGCAAACTATATATCCAATTAGGAGTTTATAACCCAAAATATAAGCTTTGGTGTCTTAGAGGGTAAAGAATCTGCCTGCAATGCAGGAGACCCAGGCTCCATCCCTGGATTGGGAAGATCTCCTGGAGAAAGGAATGATTACTCACTCGAATATTCTTGCCTGGATAATTCCATGGACAGAGGAGCCTGGTGGGCTACAGTCCATGGGGTCGCAAAGAGTCTGACACAACTGAGGGAACACTTACAACTCAATAGTAAAACAAAAACAAACAAACAAAAAAATAACCCATTTTAAAAACAGGCAAAGGACCTCAAAAAACATTTTTCCAAAAACAATAGGCAAATTTCTGGCAAGGACATGAAAAGGTGCTTAACATCATTAATCATCAGAGAAATGCAAATCAAAATCACAATGAGATATCACCTCACACCTGTTGAGATGGCTATTATCAAAAGGACAACAGCTAAGTATTGGCAAGGGTGTGGAGAAAAGGGAAGTCTTGTGAATAGTTGGTGGAAATGTAAGTTGGCACAGCCATCATGGAAACGTTGCTGCTGCTGCTGCTGCTAAGTCGCTTCAGTCGTGTCTGACTCTGTGCAACTCCAAAGACAGCAGCTCACCAGGCTCCCCCATCCCTGGGATTCTCCAGGTAAGAGCACTGGAGTGGGTTGCCATTTCCTTCTCCAATGCATGAAAGTGAAGAGTGAAAGTGAAGTTGCTCAGTCGTGTACGACTCTTCGCGACCCCATGGACTGCAGCCTACCAGGCTCCTCCGTCCATGGGATTTTGCAGGCAAGAGTACTGGAGTGGGGTGCCACCGCCTTCTCCATGGAAACATTATGCTGCTGCTGCTAAGTCGCTTCAGTCGTGTCCAACTCTGTGCAACCCCATAGATGGCAGCCCACCGGGCTCCCCCGTCCCTGGGATTCTCCAGGCAAGAACACTGGAGTGGGTTGCCATTTCCTTCTCCAATGCATGAAAGTGAAAAGTGAAAGTGAAGTCGCTCAGTTGGGGCTCCTTAAAAAGCGAAAAGTAGAGCTACCGTGCAATCCAGCAAGCCCACTAACAGGTAGGCATCCAAATGAACCTAAATCAGTGTCTCAGACAGACATCTGCATTCTGTGTTCATTTCAGCATTATTCAAAATAGCCAAGATATGAAAACAGCCTATGTATCCCCCCCATAGATGAATAGGTAAAGAAGATATGGTATGTACATATACATCATGGAATACTGTTTAGCAGTAAAAAAGAAGAATCACCTGCCATTTGGAACACCAAGGAGGAACCTGAAGGATATTATGCTAAGTGAAATTAGTCAGACAAAGACAAATACTGTATGATATCACTTATATGTGAAATATTAAAAATTGAACTCATAGAACCAGAGAGTAGAACCATGATTACCAGGGGCTAGAGGGTGGGGGAAAATAGAGAGAGGTTGGTTAAAGCATACAAGCTTTCAGTTCTAAGATGAGTAAGTTCTGGGGAGGTAATGTGCATTCCATTAATAGTTAATCATATTCTATAATAGTCTAGAAATTTGCGAAGAGAATAGATCCTAAGTATTCTCACCTCCCAGAAAAAAAAAAAAAAAACTACGTGAGGTGATAGATGTGTTAATTAATTTGACCATGTTAATTAATTTGACCGTGCTAATTACTTCACAATGTATATGTATATCAAACCATCACATTATACTTCTTAAATACATACAATTTTTATTTGCCAATTACACCTTAATAAAATTGAGGGGAGTAGGGGAGGTCCTGCAGTTAAAATATTGGGTACTGAAGGCCATGTCATGTAGCTACACAGGCTGTACAAAACTATAGGACCTCAAGAGAACTCATATTCATTTAGCCTCTATTCTGCACCACAGGGCTTCCCCACAGGTAAAGAATCCACCTGCCATGCAGGAGACACAGGAAACGCCAGTTCAATCCCTGCACAGGGAAAATCCCCTAAAGAAGGGACTGGCTACCCACGCCAGTATCCTCACCTGGGAAATCCTTGGAGAGAGGAGCCTGGCGGGCCACAGTCCACTGGATCACAAAGAGTTGGACATGACTTAGCTACTGAGCACCAGCACATGAGCCCTGCATCCCATCCCTGGATTACAATCCCCACGGTACAGCTCACGAAAAATTGAGGCTCAAGTAAAATCTATACTGAGTAGTAGAGCTTCATACTTGAAAGAGTCTCCCTCTGACCTAGTCCACGGGGACGCTCCAGAGAGTTGGGGGGAGGGGCACCTAGCTTTCAGAGATCTTTTCCTTATGAGGGGAGGGGTCTCTCCGACCTAGTTTATAATACATCCAAGTCGTGAGAACTCTACAGTACACTTACCCTCAACAGTGGCTTAACAGAGGGAAAAATAAGTATACATTCCCTCTTATGCTGAAAAGAAAAGGGTATCTCTATTACAAAATACATATTTAACACATTTTATGGTGTTAAAATATTTTTAAAAGATTGAGGAAAAAAAAGATCTCCTAAAGCAGACAAGGGTATTATTTAATACCTTTCCATTTAACCTTATGGCAATCAATTTATTCAAAACACTAACCTTTTTATGAGCCTTGGCTCAGACTATTTTCTTATTATGCATCCACATCCCATGGGCATGTGCATCTGTATTTTCACAAACCTCCAACTAAGATGCAGCATTTTCTTCCATTAGGACTGCAGACAACAATTACACAGGAGTGTATTCACAGTAGTTATGACCTGCAGGTATCTCAAAATATCTAAGGTATTACTAAAAAAACACGTGTATGCTACAGAATCACAAATGTTTTTCTATTTTGATAGCTGGATTTCTGTAAAATTAAATGTCTTTAAAAATCTGTATCTTATGTCATCAATTCATTATTCAGAGAAAGGGTCACAAGTTTTGCCAGCCAGAAGAGGCTGTGGTTCCAAAAAGCTAAGGACCCCACCCCTTCAGGATGCCTTCCTTCCCCGCTAGGGGCTCCCGACAGCAAGCCCCCGCCCCCGCCCCCCCCCCCCCCAAGCCTTTTGTGACTCTTTAGGCTAATCAGAGGCCCAGCATCTCTCAGCTTCTGTCCTGCGCCCTCCCCACCTGAATCATTCATTCATGCTGAAAGAAATTCCAGTCACAAGGGGTTTGGATCCTGCCCACCTCCTTAACCTCTGGAACGGATTTTCTCCAATCCCACTTGCTCCGCCCACTTACCTTTTTGAAGAGCAGGGAAAGCGCCCGCCTCTTCAGCCTTTCAAAGAAAGGCTTTGAGTTGGTACAGGACTTTTACACCCGAAGGGAAGGTCAGATTTCGTCTGCAGGGTCCCTGGGTGGCAAGGAGCTCAGCTCACAAACTTTCTGTAAACGGGCTGACATTTCTTTCCATAGAGCAGTGGGAAATGCTACGGGAGAACACTTCCGGTGAGTTTAAACGCAGAATTAAAGTTCGTTCCTTCTCAAGCAAGGAAACCTTTTCTCCTGAATCACCTGATGCAGATCTCGGAGCACACTGCCCTCCAGGGAACTGTGGCGCGATGCTTTCACCACCTCATCTTCTGTAGTGGCTGGTAGGTCATAAGTCTCAGGTTAGGGGCTCAGAGGCAACCACTTAGTCAATTTTGTTCTGTGTCATCACCCCACCATTCATCCTCCAGGGTGTTTCCTATGTCCTCTGGGAAGATGCGATCCCAGGCAGAGGACAGAGGGTCCTGGGCTAGCAGCAGGCAGTTCTGATTCATGTCCAAGCTTCCCTCAGCTGCTGGATGCGTATGGACAGTGGCTCCCACACCCCTGGGTCTCAGTGTCCCCATCTGGAGAATGAGAACGGATGACTGGATATTCCTTCTCTGGAGGCCTTGGGTACCACATCAACATCACCCAGTGAATGATGCCCCTGGGAGGTGCTGCCCACACCCAGTGTTGCCTGGCTTCATTTCTGGCTTCAAGTGGTCAGACAGGTAGCCCCATTCAGGCCCCAGAGTTCACAGCTTCCTGTCATGAAAAGAAGCGCCTCCATGAAGGCAGGATGTCCAGGGGTCCTCAGTCAAGAGGGCCAGGAAGTGCAGAGGGCCCGGGACTGTGTCCAGTGACAGACGTTGCTTCTTGCTTAGTCTTAAATTTCCTCATTGACATGCCTCCTTTGGGTCCTTCTGGGTCAAGGCCAAGCTGGCCCAGGCAAAGAAGTCTGACTGATGAGCCCTCTGAGAATAACATGTAGGGGATGGTGACATGCTAGCCCAGTCTCCCCTGGGGGCTCCTGTGACTTGGAATGCCCTTTGGGGCTAACAGGATGGGGAATCATTGCCCTTGGAGATTCCTCATGCAAATGGCTTGTTTACAGCAGAGAAGAAGCAGAGGAGAAGGGCCTTGCACAGGGTCATATGCCAGTGTCAAGAGGACCAGAATCGAGTCCTTCTCTCCAGTCTTTTATTTATTGATTGATTTTATTTAAAAGGACCCTGTGACTCAGACAACACAGAGGTGATGTGTGAAGGAGACAAAGTATCTTCTCCCCTCCCTCGCCCCTCAACCCCATGCCCTAAGTATGGTGAATCCATGCTCCTCCCCAGGGGTACCCCAGGTGTAAGGCCAAGGTCGCCTCCATCTCCCCAGCTGGTTTCTGAAGGGCACATGACAGGAGCTGGCAGTCCACAGCTGGTCGGCGCTGCCTCTTTGCACTCAAATGTTTTCTCCTCTCAGCCCCGCTGCCCTGCAAGAGAAAATGGCTATCAGTCTTCTTTCCCTAAGTCAGATCCCAGTAGGGATTTCTGGAAAGGGGCCTTAGATACAAGCCCCTCAAATGTCTCATGGATGAACACCAATCCTGGCCATCTGCCCCCACCCAGCTTCTGCTCTCATGACCTCTGGTCTCATGGGTGGTCTCCCAGCTTCCGTAATCACCCACTCAGTGCCTCTCTACAGCACTATTGGAGGGAGGTTTAAAACCACCCCTGCTGAAAACTTTTCAGTTCCCTGTGACCCCCCAGTTGCCTGGATACCCAGATGGAGGTCCAGAACCCCCAGACCAGAAGGTCCAGAAGAACTTTTTGTGATCTGCCCCCAGGAGACCTCTCAATCCCACCTTTGGTAACATCAATGGACATTTCAATTGCTTCCATGTCTTGGCTTTTGTAAATAGTGCTGCCAGGAACACTGGGGTGCATGTATCTTTTTGAATTATAGTCTTGTCTAGATATATGTCCAGGAGTGAGATTGCTAGATCATATGGCAACTCTATTTTTAGTTTTTTGAGAAAACTCCCTGCTGTTTTCCACAGTGGCTGTATCAAGTTACATTCCTACCAATGGTGTAAGAGGGTACCCTTTAAGAGTTGTTGCTGTTCAGTGTCTAAGTCATGTGCCACACTACGATCCCATGGACTGCAGCATGCCAGGCTCCTCTGCCCTTCCCTACTCCCTAGTTTTCTCAGATCATATCCATTGAGTTGGTGACACTATCTAACCATCTCATCCTCTACTACCCACTTCTCCTTTTGTTTTCAATCTTTCCCAGAATCAGGGTCTTTTCCAATGAGTCAGTACTTCACATCAGGTGGCCAAAGCATTGAAGCTTCAACTTTAGCACCAGCTTCAGCTTTAGTCCTTCTAATGACTGTTCAGGGTCATTTCCTTTGGGATTGACTGATTTGATCTTGCAATCCAAGGGACTCTCAAGAGTCATCTCCAGCACCACAATTCGAAGGTATTAATTCTTTGGTGCTCAGCCTTCTTTATGGTCCAACTCTCACATCTCACTCTCACAAAACCATAGCTTTGAATATATAGACCTTTGTAGGCAAAGTAATGCCTCTGCTTTTTAATACACTGTATAGAATCAAGCGAAAAACTAAAGAGCCTCTTGATGAAAGTGAAAGAGGAGAGTGAAAAAGTTGACTTAAAACTCAACATTCAGAAAACTAAGATTATGGCATCTGGTCCCATCACTTCATGGCAAATAGATGGAGAAACAATGGAAACAGTGACTGACTTTATTTGTGGGGCAGGGAGCTCCAAAATCACTGCAAATGGTGACTGCAGACATGAAATTAAAATTCACTTGCTCCTTGGAAGAAAAGTTATGACCAACCTGGACAGCATATTAAAAAGCAGAGACATGACTTTGCCAACAAAGGTCCATCTAGTCAAAGCTTTGGTTTTTCCATTAGTCATGTATGCATGTGAGAGTTGGACTATAAAGAAAGCTGAGTGCCGAAGAATTGATGCTTTTGAACTGTGGTGTTGGAGAAGACTCTTGAGAGTCCCTTGGACAGCAAGGAGATCCTACCAGTCCATCCTAAAGGAAATCACTCCTGAATATTCTTTGGAAGGACTGATGCTGAAGCTGAAACTCCAATACTTTGGCCACCTGATGTGAAGAACTGACTCATTTGAAAAGACCCTGATGCTGGGAATGATTGAAGGTGGAAGAAGGGGATGACAGAGGATGAGATGGTGGGATGGCATCACCAACTCAATGGACATGAGTTTGAGTAAGCTCCGGGAGTTCGTGATGGACAGGGAAGCCTGGTGTATTGCAGTCCATGGGGTCTCAAAGAGTCAGACACGACTGAGCATCTAAACTGAACTGAACCGGAATCAAGATGGCCAAGAGAAATGTCAGTAACCTCAGATATGCAGATGACACCACCCTTAGGGCAGAAAGCAAAGAAGAACTAAAGAGCCTCCTGATGAAAGTAAAAGAGGAGAGTGAAAAAGCTGACTTAAAATTCAGATTCAAAAAACTAAGATCATGGCATCCAGTCCCATCATTTCATGGCAAATAGATGGGAAAACAATGGAAACAGTGACAGACTTTATTTTCTTGGGTTCCAAAATCACTGCAGATGGTGACTACAGCCATGAAATTAAAAGATGCTTGCTCCATGGAAGAAAAGCTAAGACAAACCTAGATGTATTCAAAAGCAGAGACATTACTTTGCCAACAAAGGTCCATCTAGTCAAAGCTATGATCTTTCCGGTAGCCATGTATGGATATGAGAGTTGGACTGTGAAGAAAGCTGAGGGCCGAAGAATTGATGCTTTTGAACTGTGGTGTTGGAGAAGACTCTTGAGAGTCCCTTGGACTGCAAGGAGATCAAACCAGTCAATCAGAGTCAGTGTAAGAAAAATGTAGGGTAGGAGTCAAACCTGGATCTCTTGGCCTGCATCGCCCTGAGTTCAGATGAAATTTCACAAGACGTTTCCTCTGAATATAAATTGAGTCAATCCACAAACTCTTGTGGGATATTTGCCATGTGCTAGGAGTTGGAGATTTGCTCAAGTCCCGAAGTTTACAAGGATCACAATCAAAATCAGATAAAGATTTTGGGGGTTGCACAGAGTCGGACATGACTGATTCGACTTAGCAGCAGCAGCAGCTGCAGCAAAGCATTAGAAGGGAGAGGACATGAAGGGAAATAACTGCCTCCCACAGGAGCATCTCCGTGGCCCTGTGGCATTGCTTTTGTTGTCATCACTTTCAAGAAGAGGAACTTAGAGTGCTCTTAGAGAGGGGAAGCAGCAAACCTGAGGTAGAAAGACAGAAAGCAATGCAGCCAGGTCCAGAACCCTGGACCATCTGTCTCCATCCCCTCTTTCCAATAGACATATGTACCATATTGTGACAGTGCCCTTAGATCAAGAAATGAGGGAACTAGAGGCCTGGCCTCATCCCATCAGTCCCTGTGCACTTAAACCTTACAAGTGTAATGAGTTAAGCATCCAGACTCTGGAAGTCCTGGGCTAGTGTCCCAGCTCAACCAGCTGTGCAAACTGGTTCCAGAAGGCAACGTGTAAGGCCACCTGACATATCCCTGAGGCACAGCAAGCAGTCCCTCAATAGTACTGACGGTCAACCTGCTTAGCCCTATTTGGCCCTGTCCTGTGCTGTAGTCCTCTGAGTCTAGAAGACACATGGCCTCCAGGAAATGTGGCTTCTGCTTGGAGAAACAGGCAAAGCATCGGCTTAATTCCAAGGTAAGAGTCAGAAGTGTGGTAAAAATTAATCCCACCAAAGGAGTTCAGTAATGGATGAGAAATGAGCTTTTGCTTTGAGAGGTATGAAAAAGTTTCACAAAAAGTGGGGTGGATCCCTAACTCCTAAGAGAAAGAGACAGAGATAGAAGTCTAGTTCTCCAGGAGGGGGAACAGTATGAACAAGATCCCAGAGGCAGGAAAGAAGGCTGGAGAGAAAGCAGCAGCTGACCTAGATTAGAACAGAGACTCGAGAAGCACTTGGGGGAGAAATCCCAGGAACTCTGATTCTCCAGGCTCAGGTCCTTCCTTGGACATGTCTTGAACATTGCTTGATGCAGTCAAGCCCAGGACAAAGTTGTCTTCTTATCCCGCATATGATCTCTGAAATGGCATTTATGGCCCTAAAGCAAAGTTCAGTTTCAACTTTCAGATGACCATCAGGAAAGAGATGTTCATTCATTCAGCAGCATTTGCTGAGCACCTACTGCATGCCAGGGAACCACACTGGTGCTGGGGATTCAGGAGCAAACAAAATGGACATGCTGGTACTTCCCTGGTGGTCCAGTGGCTAAGATTCTGAGCTCCCAATGCAGGGGGCTTGGGTTTGATCTCTGGTCAGGGAACTAGATCCCACGTGCTCACAACTAAAATATCCCATGCACCACAACTAAGACCCAGCATAGCCAAATAAATAAATCAAAATAAATAAACTTTAAAAAAAAAAAAAAGAAGATGGACAGGCTCTCAGAGTTTTCTTTCCAGGAGGAGAGTCAGATAGTAAGCAATTTCCTACACAGTTCTAGTAATTCCTTCACTGTCATTGTGCTATGCATGTGCATACAGGTGGAGGTGTGATAGGAAGTGATCTGCCTGGGGACTCAGAGCAATCAGATAGGCTATGAAGCCTCTGGCAAAACCAGGGCAGACATGACAATGGGGAGCTGACCTCCACCCCAAGTGGCTGAATGCCTTTTTAAGGGCAAGAAAAAGCCTGCAGGACATTCCTCCTACATCCCAGTGTCACCATCTTTCAAAGGAACCAGTTGTTGTTCAGTCATTCAGTCCTTTCCAACTCTTTGAGACCCCATGGACTGCACCACGCCAGCCTTCCAGGTCCTTCACTATCTCCCGGAATTTGCTCAAACTAATGCCATTGAGTCGAGGATGCCATCCAACCATCTCATCCTCTGTCACCCCCTTCTCCTCTTGCCCTCAATCTTTCCTGGCATCATGGTCTTTTCCAATGAGTCAGCTCTTCACATCAGGTGACCAGAGTATTAGAGCTTCAGCTTCAAAATCAGTCCTTCTAATGAATATTCAGGGTTGATTTCCTTAAGCCAGATCAGGGCTAATTTGACAGGTTACAAATGTAAGCCCTCTCTGGAATGACAGGGTGTTGAAGAGGAAAGCACATTGACCCAAGAGCTTCTGAGATAGTTTGAGTTTCAGTATGAAGTGGACCACCAACTTAAGTAAGCCATCTTATCACAGCTTAGAAATGAGGGGCCTGAGACTTCCCTGGTGGCCCAATGGTTAAGACTTCACCTTCCAACCCAGAGGATATGGGTTTGATCCCTGGTCAGAGAACTAAGGTCCCACCTGCCTCACAGCCAAAACACCAGACATAAAACAGAAGCAATGTTGTAACAGATTCAATAAAGACTTTTAAAATGGTCCACATCAAAAAAATTAAAATTAAAAAAGAAATGTGGGGCTTGCCCAAGAGGTGGGATTTCTCCTAGATCCATGTTTTTAGAGTATTTTCTATTGAATAAAATTGCCATACAATCACTGAATGGGAAGGGACTCTATTTAAAAACAAAATAAAAGTTTTTTGGCTATTTTCTTTATTCATAGGATTTCTCAGAGCCTTGAATTTGCTGATATGCGCACGACTGACGGGACTTAGCACAGCACAGCATATGTGATTTTTTAAGATGGTCCATAGTATATAGCACTTTCCAACTTTATTTGACTAAGAATATTTTTAGGGACACCTATTAATATTTTCCCTCCTACATTTAGGAAAACACCCTAAGATTAATCTCTATGGCTGGACAAGACAACTAACCTTAATACTGAGGCTCTTTTTCAAGCTGGAAGGTATTGAGTTGGTCAAAAATTTCATTTGAATTTTTCTGTAAAATATTACAGAATGAATTTTGTGGCTAACCCAATACTTTGAGTGCAGCTAATGTAGCCTCCTCTCACTAAAGGGTTTCTTCCATTCCATCCTGACAAGTGATCCCTCAGCCCCTCCACTCACAAGGCACTCATTCCCTGATGGGGCAGCCCACCCCCACCACTGGAAGTGGAATTCCATCCAGAGCCCTTCATTAAACTGAAATTCACCTCCCTGACCTACTCATCTATGGAAACAGTAATAATTATGGCTACTGTTTATTGAACATCTACTATATGCCGGGCTCTGTGCTGAGTATTTTTGATGTGATCTCAAAGAAACTTCTCAAGCACTCTGAAGTCAGCATGTGATTCTGCTACACCTGAGGAATCTGATTTCAGAGAAGTTACGTTAATTTTCCTTGCTTATCCAGCTATTGAGGAACAGATCGAGGACTCAAACCCTGACAGTCTGACCCAAAAGCCAAGAATGGCGATGTACATAGCCATTGTGCTTCCTTGCCTTCTGCTCAAGGCTCTGCCCTCAGAGTCCCTAGAATAATAATACCCACACCTGTGGGCCCTTCCCATGGGCCAGGCTCCATTCTAATGACTGAATGCATCAAATCCTGACAGCAGAACAGGAACTAGGGTCTGTGACTATTTCTGGTGCACTGAAGAGACCCTGATCAGTCACCCTCACAGAGTGTATAGACCTAGGCAGCAGATGGGAACGTAGAACCCAGGCTCTTGGGTTCCAGAGCCACCACTCTGGCCCCATCTCTGCCCTTTTCCGGACCCCCTCCTGCATACTGGCTAAAGCAACAGTGTCCACATGAGTCCCATCTTCCCCAGCTCATCGACCTCTGGTCCTTCCCAGGACAAGGTCTCTAGTCCCCTGTCCCTCCTCATCATTCTCCTACAGCCCCATCACAGATTCTGTGTGAAGAGATCCTTTCCATGGCCCCAGAGAAGGGAAAGGTGGATAAGCCAGGACTGAAGACAAGAGCAAGAAGAGTACAGATAGCCATCCCATGGGGGCCTGCTGGGTCCAGATCCTTTGGGGGATTATTGTGTTTAATCCACGTGGCAGCTGCTAACATCTGGAAGAAAACTCTAGGACCCATCCATTGAACCAACAGGGAATACTATTGTCCTTATTCACAGATGAAGAAAAAGTTACACAGAGGTCTTAGGACAGGCTCAAAACCACACAGCTCATGACCAATTTCGAATCCAAACCCAAGTCCATCAGGATCCATGGCTTTTGCCCTCTTTTCTGGACCACAGTGCAGCCCTGCTCCACAGAGGAAGTCAGGAGAAACGGATGCTCATTCCAGATGTGTCTTGGACCACTTTGCTGGCCGTGGAGCATCCAGGAGATTTTCAAGGGCTGCCCTCTCCAGCCCGAGGAGCCTCCTGGATTTGGTGAGGGTGGGATGGAGAAGGGAGAGAAGCCATCCGCCGAGGCTCCAATTTCCACGGCCAGCGCTGGCACGCCACCAACATAACTTCCTTTAAAAAAAATTATTTATTTTTTAACACCAAAAACATTTTGTATTGGGCTATAGCCAAATGAACAATGCTGTGATAGTTTCAGGTGAACGGTGAAGGGACTCAGCCACGTATATACATGTGTCCCTCTCCCACAAACCCCCCTCCCATCCAGGCAGCCACATAACACTGAGCAGAGTTCCACGTGCTATACAGTAGGTTTTTCCAACACAACTTTCTTTTTATGACAGGAAAACACTCTCTCAAATATTCACTCAAAGAGGTGTCTGTAAAAGAGGTGTTCTGTAAAACTCTGTGTCTTGGTGCCTGACCAGTGGATAAAGCCAATGTGGGTCTGACAGCCTACAACATGAACAGAGGAAATGTCAGGCAGAGAGCTTGAAGTGATGGATTAAATTACAGCCTGGGGTCCTGAGCATTTTCCCATGTGCTCAGCTGTCCTGGCCTATGTCTCAAATGCAGAAGAATGCTGAAGGTTCTGAACTTGATGGCGAAGTCAGGAAGGAGCAGAGGGGGCTCTGAGTTCAAAATCTGCCAATGCTGGTCATGGGAATTTCAATGATCGCTCTAAAACATATATGAATTCCCTTGTACATTCTTTCATTCAACCTTTATTGACACAAATATTGGGTTGGCCAAGAAGTTTGTTCAGGTTTCCTTGTAACATCTTAGAAAAACCCAAATGATCTTGCCTAGGAGAGAAAACAGGGGACTACAATCTGCTTCACCAACTGCAAAGCACATCACACTTGATGGGACAGCTGAGGATCTGCCAAAAGATTTCCACTGTCGTCACTGTGATCCCTGGATGGGAACCGGACTGAGCTGACCATGTTGTACTCTCCCTCAGAGGCCAGCCCGCCATCACATGGCAGTGGACAAATCACTGACTCTCAGCTTCCTCTCTTATAAAATGAAGGGTGGGCATTGGATTCAAGCCCGGATCCCAGCCTCAGACCCCCAGCCACCGGGCCAAGGGGTTGCAAATGTGTTTTATCAAGGGCTAGGTAGCAAACATTTTAGGCTTTATGGCCTCTGTAGCACCTGGTTAACTCTGCCCTTGTAGCTCATAAGTAGCTAGAAACAATGGCATGGCTGTGTTCCAATAAAACTTTATTTACAAAAACAGGTAGTGGGTCGGATTTTTCTCACAGGCCATCACTTGCTAACCCCTGCCTTAATGGCTCCCCAAAATGCTGCTGGATTTTTGTGGCGATAAAGAATATCCCAATACAAAAGTTTCTATGGCCAATCACGTTGACCACTTCAGCAAATCCGTCTTGCCATTGACACGTGACTCTGTATTTTAAAACTTGAGTACCCCAGTTAGGAGAAGCAAGAAGCACCTTCCTTCTTCAGATGCTGGGAAGTCCTGCTACCTCCCTGAGTCCCCTTTAAATGTATGTAGTGAAGGCTTTTTTAGGAGAGATTCAGCAGCCAGTGGGGTGTCCCTGTGAACAGCCTCAGAACATCGGTACCGAAATCTGTCTCCTCTGAAGGTAGAAACTAGGACTCAGAGAGGTTAGGAAACTTGCCTGAGGTCACAGAGCTAAGAGGGATCCAGGTTTGAACCAGAATTTAGTTGGGCTAAATGGGCTCCTGCCCTCTAACTCTCACCTCTACCTATGGATAATTCCCAGGCCCCTTCAGGTCCAATTCTCTGAGTTCTAGGAAGTGGAGGGCCCCGCAAGGGAGAAGAGAAGGATGGCAAAGGGAAGACCAAAGAGCCTGTGTGCCAGGCTGTGACCTCAGTTAAAGGAAGTGTTGTCCTCCTCATGGACAAATAAGTAACCAGGCTCAGAGAGGTGAGGGTACTTGCCCAAAGTCACCCAGCCAATAAGTGGGAGTTGGGGCAGGAGCCCAGGGCTGTCAGAACCCACATGGCAGGGCATGGTTGATGTCTCTGGCCATGCTCTGCCCCTCTATTTACACTCTCAGAGTAGAGCAGAAGCCGGAGAAGACATCTCCCCAGGTGGCACACAGGTGAGAGACAGGGAAGATGGCACCCCACCCCGCTGCCTGTCTTGGGGCACCACCTGAGCCAACAGTTCTCCATCAGTCTAAGCCAAGAACCATGAACAATGGCCCCCCTTATTCAGTCTTCAAGAAGCTTCTGTGTCTGGGACACCAGCTGGTTCAGCTCCCAGGGATGATTATCAGCAGCCAGAAAATGCCTGGAGGTCTTGAACTTCTGAACCCCTCGCTCACCTCCACTTGAACCCAATGAAATAGCCCCTTTGCTATTATTACTTTATAGCCTTGATTGTAAATTCTTCCCTGATCCCGCTTTATGGCTGCAGGATAAAAACCCGTGCCTGGGACGCAGCACTGGTGGAAAGAACCCACTGGCTTTACAAAGTGGTGCTATTACAGCCAGGAGGAGGGGTGCATCTCGTTGGTTCCAGAACTGAGCATCCCAGGGCTTGCTCAGGCCAAAACGCTCCAGGCCTCGAGGAAGGCAAGCTGGCCAGACGCACTGAGCGGGTCATTGCAAAGCCCTTAACAGCAACCCCAAATCCTCCCTAAGGATGGCAGCATCCGCAGCAAGTTCCCACCATCTGTTCACTGCATCCCTGGGACCATATATCATGATTATCTGTTTAGCCCAGGCCACCTCCTCACTTCTCCTCCTCTGGAGGGCAAGGTTGACTGTCTTCTTTCTCTCTGCAGTAGAAGATAACTGCTGGTGCACAGGATCCAATTCCATCAAAGGGTCTTAGACCACCTCCCCTGCCCCAAAGCAGTGCCCCCACCCCCTGGGAATGGAGCCATCAGAAGACCACTGGGGCCCAAGACTGACTCATTGTTCAGCATGGTTGGACATAAGTACCTCCTTGTGCAGTTCTTTTTATCTTTCCTCACAAATCAATAACTGCTTACCTTGGAGGAGTTTTAATTAGTTAATGCCTGCTGAGTGCTCTGCTGATACACTAGCCTGCTAATAATGCTAAGTGTCTGCCTTACGGTTGCTATTTTTATTATTATATATTTTTGTGGCTATGAAATCCTCATTTCCTGAGCTACACAGCTAGTTTTAGGGTGGGGGGGAAAGACCTGGGGCTTGAGCCCCCTGCCCTGAATCCTGAGGAAAGGAATCCCTCTGGACAGCTGGCCCCTCCCTCCCCAACTGCTTTATACCCTCAACTAAAGGGTCTCAGAAGAGGGTTCCTTCAGCACCAGGAAACCACCCACCACACTGGGTCTCTGGCTTCGAAGCAATGGATTCCCCCTGGGTTCTCTGAGCCCCACCCCCTTAAATCAGTCACCTGCAGGGAGAGCAGGAGGGAACATTTATGAAGCACCGACCGTGAACCAGCAATGGTGCCATGTGCTTGCTGCTGGGACCTCATCTGGTCTTCAGAGCTCCCGCCTGCCCGGGGCCAACGCAGGCCCTGTTTCCAGTGAAGTGACTTGGGACTCAGAGAAGTCAGGCCACTTGCTCAAGGTCACAGCATCAGCAATTAGGAATATGTGGATCTAAGTACAGGTCAGTCTTCCTGGCTAGCTACTGGTAAGCCCTTTGGGGACCTTTCATAGCCTTGGTCAACTTCTCTCATCCATTTTATATCTCTTATTATGGGCTCTGAAACCCCAGCCTGCCTATTTATCTTGTCCTCTTTCAAACTGCCCCCACCTTCTCCAACCTTTGGGTTTCTGGCCAGCTGATGGGGCCAGACAGGGGCATGAAGCATGGCCTCTCCACGTCTCCAGGGTTTTCCCTGGAGGAAGAACCAATATCTGGGCTTCTGTGGCCAGGTGGTCCAGAACCTGGACAGAAGGAGCACAGAGGCCTGGGTTCAAAGCCTGTATGTGCCTCCTATTAGCTGTGTGACACTGGGCAACTTGCTGAAGCTCCAGTCTTCCCATCTGGGAAATGGCCATCCTGGTAGCATCTATCTCCCAGACTGTTTTAAGGGTTCAGTGAGAGAACCCATGTGAAGGACTTGACCACTGCCCAGTGCTAAGCAGTTCTTTTTTTAATGTTTATTTTATTATTTATTTTATTTTGGGGTCTTTGTTGCTGCCCAAGCTCTTCTCTAGTTGCAGTGAGTGGGGACTACTCTCTAGTTTGGGTGCACAAGCTCTTCATTGCAGTGACTTCTCTTGTTGCAGAGCTCCAGGCTGCTTGGGTTTCAGTAGTTGTGGTGCATGGGCTTAGTTGCCACGAGGCATGTGGGATCTTCCCTGATCAAGGATAGAAACTCTGTCTTCTGCATTGGCAGATGGATTCTTTACTACTGAGTCACCAGGGAAGCCCAGTTCTTTTTATTGGTAGTAATAATTATCAGTAACATGTAACAAGAAATGACTACAATCAGATGCTGTTCTGGGGAATTGTCCTGTTTTATTTAACTCACCACAACCAAACTCTGACCATCCTATTTTACAAATGGGGATCCTCCTGTGATCTCCATTTCACAGGTGGGAAGACCTGAGGCTAAGAGAAGTAATTTGCTGAAGGTCACTCACTTTTAATTTGACTTTTTATTTTGAGACAATTGGAGTTTCACAAGGAGTCTGTGCCTGGGTTCCCCCTCTCCCAAAGCTTTGTGTGTGAATGGTTTAATTTGGAAGTGTGATCCAGGAAGGAGGAGTGAAGACCAAAGAAAATTAAACACAGGATGGGAGGGAAACCAATACAAAGACTTGTTATACTTCTGATAAGAGTGGGAGATGCTGCCACAGAACCGCAATGGTCAGTATTGACGGAGAAGATGGATTCTGGCCACATGGTTGTGTATTGTCTACAGTAGCCAAGTGGATGGGTTTATCCAAACAGTAAAGTACCAAGTGGGCTTCCCTGATGGCTCAGTGGTAAAGAATCTGCCCACCAATGCAGGAGACACAATTCCATCCCTGGGTGAGGAAGATCCCCTAGAAGAGGAAATGGAAACCCATGCCAGTATTCTTGCCTGGGAAATCCCATGGACAGAGGAGTCTGGCAGGCTACATTCCATGGGGTCTCAAAAGAGTTGGACAAGACTGAGTATGCAAAGTACCAAGTGCCAAGCAAGTGATGCCCTCATCAAGCTCTGCCTCAGGCTCTGCTCTGGGGGAATCCCAGATGCAAGCATGACCATGACCTAATTTCAGTATCACTGATGCTCCTGCGCCTTTAAACAGGTGAGGAATCCCTAGCTCTGAGAAGATGCCCGAGGGTGGGGTGAAGACAAGTCCCCCCCATGACCCCTTTCTGAACTTTCTCACTGCCCGGGTTTTGCAGGATGAGGCCGGGGGAATTGCAGCGTCCTCTCTCATCCCCTGCCCATGTGGCTCTTTTGTGCTTTCAAATTTCACTGCTGGTTAACAGACTTGTCACCTGTCATAAGAGCAGAATCCATTATTATTATCAATAGCGGTAACGGATCATTAAACAACAAATGCCCTAATCTCATTAAGTCATTTATTTAATTAATTTATTTTAATTCATGTAATTAGTTAATATGATAATGCTTTCTTTCATCCAAAGACTGCCTGCAGGCTCTCCAAGCTGAGTGTATTATTATTAATGGCTTGTCACATGTTGAGAAGGAAGAAGTTTGGGGGGTTGCTCAAAGTCACAGAGTGGCCTGGTGGGGGTCATTTAGCCTGTGGGGAAGCCCACAGCTCTTTATCTCCTTCTCTCCCTGAATGTCAATGCCACCCATCCTTCGGGACTCAGCTTAGGAGTCACGTCCAGCAGGAAATGCCCCCCACTCCAAACCAATGTCTCCTGGCTGGGTTAGATGGCTCTCTGTGTAGCACGCGTCACAACTGCAGAGTGCCCCCCCATCAGAATGCACATCCTTTGGGAGAAAAGTCTGGATTATGACAGCAACAGCAGCAACCACAAACACAGCAACTACCATGCTTCACTGAGCACCTACTCTGTGCCAAGCATCTTCCAAAGCATAGGGCAAGGAGAGTCACCTTTCCCTGGTGGCTCAAAGGGTAAAGCAGCTGCCTGCAATGCAGGAGACCCAGGTTCGACCCCTGGGTGGGGAAGATCCTCTGGAGAAGGAAATGGCAACCCACTCCGGTACTCTTGCCTGGAAAATCCCATGGACGGAGAAGCCTGGTAGGCTACAGTCCATGGAGTCACAAAGAGTCGGACATGACTGAGCAACTTCACTTTCTTTCCCTTTCATAATTGATTTACAATGTGTTCGTTTCTGCTGTACAACAAAGCAACTCAGTTATACGTATATATTCTTTTTCATATTCTTTTCCATTATGGTTTATCACAGGATATTGAATATATTTCCCTGTGCTATACAGTATTACCTTGCGGCTTATCCATTTTCTATGTAACAGTGTCCATCTGCTGGTCTCAAACTCCCAGTCCAAGCCTCCTCTCCCTCCCTCCCCTTTGGCAACCACAAGTCTGTACTCTATGTCTGTGAGTCTGTTCCTATTTAATAGATAAGTGAAAGTGAAAGTGTTAGTCATTCAGCCATCTCTGACTCTTTTGTGACCCCATGGACCATAGTCTGCCAGGCTCCTCTGTCCATGGGATTCTCCAGACAAGAACACTAGGGTGAGTTGCTATTCCCTTCTCCAGGGGATCTTCCCAGGGATTGAACCTGGGTCTCCCACATTGCAGGCAGATTCTTTACCGTCTGAGCCACCATAAGTTCATATCATATTTTAGATTCCACCCATAAGTGATATCATAAGGCATTTGTCTTTCTCTGTCTGACTTACTTTGCTTAGTATGATCATCTCTAGGCCAACCCATGTTGCTGTAAACAGCATTATTTTATTCTTTTTTATGGCTGAACTGTGGTGTTGGAGAAGACTCTTGAGAGTCCCTTGGACAGCAAGGAGATCCAGCCAGTCCGTCCTAAAGGGGATCAGGCCTGGGTGGTTCATTGGAAGGATTGATGTTGAAGCTGAAACTCCAATACTTTGGCCACCTGATGTGAAGAGCTGACTCATTTGAAAAGACCCTTATGTAAAGTTTAAAAAATAAAATTAAATTAAAAAAAAAAAAAGAAAGAAAAGACCCTGATGCTGGGGAAAATTGAGGGCAGGAGGAGAAGGGGATGACAGAGGATGAGATGGTTGGATGGCATCGCCGACTTAATGGACATGGGTTTGGGTAAATTCCGGGAGTTGGTGATAGACAGGGAGGCCTGGCGTGCTGCAGTTCATGGGGTCACCAAGAGTCAGACATGACTGAGCGACTGAACTGAACTGAACTGGAGTCCATTGTGTATATATACCGTATCGTGTTTATCCATTCATCTAGGTTGTTTCCATGTCTTGACTATTGTAAATAATGCTACTATGAACTTTGGGGTGCATGTGCAAAATAGTCATCTTTGATTCTCACTCAAACACTGAGAGGTGGAAATGGTTTCCTTTTTGGTTTTGTTTGTTTTGAGGTTTTGCGGGGGGTGGGGGGGTGGTTCTTGGGGTTGGATTAAAGAAATGGAAACTTCAGGCAGTCAGAAAACTTGCCAAGGGCCATTCATTGGAACTGTGATTCAAACTCATGTCCAGGTGACCCCCAAAACAGACCCCAACTTCTAGGCTCAGCTGTCTTATTCATTCTGGAAGTCTCCACCCCTAGCATGAGGTCTATTTACTAAATGCTTATATAATGAGTGGGCTTCCCTTGTGGTTCAGCTGGTAAAGAATCCACCTGCAATGCAGGAGACCTGGGTTCAATCCCTGGGTTGGGAAGATTCCCTGGAGAAGGGAAAGGCTACCCACTCCAGTATTCTGGCCTGGAGAATTCCATGGACTCTATAGTCTACGGGGTTGCAAAGAGTCGGACACGGCTGAGCGACTTTCACTCACTCTATATAATGAGTGAATCCTTTAATTCTCCCTTGACAAGTTTGAATCTCATAACAAGACGAAGACCCCATGGCTGAAGGAGAAGTGACAGTGACATGTTTAGAAGAATTCTGTTATTATCATGTAAGTGATCATTCGCAGTAATGTTGAAGGACATTAAAAATTTCAGTACTGTTGATGGGATTACATTTTATCTGAAGGCTTAAAACCAGACACAAAACAATAATTCCATTAGTTGCTGAAAATGGTAATAATCCCAGTGAATATGAATTTTATCGCTATGGTAACCATAATGCCCAGAGATAATAAACAAAAAGTTCCCGCATGTTGTGGGTAGTACATTTTGTTGCCTCTATTCTGTCAGGCATCATAATTCCATTAGTAGTTAAAAATTGTAATAATGCCCTTGACACTAATTTTTATTGCTATACCTGTAAAACACAAAGATAAGAAATAATTTTGTCAACTGGAAAGTGGTGATAATAACTCAGTTGCAGTAGTGAGAGGGCTGTGGTTTGGTTTCAGTGTGATTAGCATCTTGATTGCAGGGAGGAGGGTAACAGCTGAAATAGCCACTCAAAAGCTGTTATGCATTTAAGTGCTTCCTTCCATTTCTAGTGCCTTCTTGGCAAAGAAGGAATGAACTCCAAAACAGGTGGATGATGGCTCTGCCATGAGCTTGTGATCACCCTGAGGCTCAGTCTTCTAATCTGTTAAATGGGATGATGTGGATTCCATTTCAGTTTAGACTGATGTCAGGAGATACAGCCACCCAAGTCAAGGTGGCCCTGACCATGTGGAGCTTACGTTTTGGGAGGAAGACAGATATTAACACTATTTACACACACAGTCTTTGTATCAGTAAGGAATCTGTCAAGAAAACAAGCCACTCTGTGTATTGCAAGTATGAAGGGATTCAGGGTGGGAAATCCGAGGTCTGCCTGATGTTGCAAGGCAGGGAGCCACCCCTGATGAGCTGGTTTTCAGGAGCTCACCCGGAAGCCACTGGGAAGCTCCCAGGAGCCACTTCAGCCTGCAATCCTGATGTAGGTGCCCCTCAAGAGGCCCACCTGGGCATTGCTTCCGGCCTCACGTCTGCACACCTGTCTGGCTGCAGCACCTCTGGAGCACAATGTCTCTCTTTCTCCTCCACGGATCATGTGTCCCACCAGTGCCTCAATGGCCAACTCTAACCCAGAACCATCCTGAGGAGGGGATTCTGGGAAACGGCAGTCCCTGGCCATCTCTCCACAGTGAAAGAAGTGACAGAGATGCTGACCTGGCCACAGACAACCCTGTATAATTCATAAGTTGTCACTTCATTAGAGCCTGGAAGGGCAAGCTTGAGGACCAAGAGGGATGTGTAAGGGAGGACCTGGGAGACTTTAGGGATTCTGGGAAGGCTTCCTGGAGGAAATGAATTTTGAGAACCAGAGGATAAGTAAGACTAGGTCAGTGAAGGGAATGGTGAGAGACCAAAGAGGGGAGAAAATTAGGAAAAAGAATTCCAGGCAGTGGGAATAGCATGTACCAAGTAGGACTTTGCTTTCATTGGCTCCCTCTGGGGGGCTTCTCCTGCAAGTCAGTGGCAGAGCCCCACAGGTGGGCTGGGAGCAGGGCAGGGGGTTGACATAGAGGCTTCTCGAATGCAGTGACGGAGTTTGCTCATGTCACCAAGTGTTAGCATCCACAGACTTCACCATAGCATGTAATTGTTTTGATGAAAAGTTTTTCATGAATGTGGAATCTCAGAGTGACTAGAACATCGACTCATGTTTCACAACTTAAGTACCTTGTTGAATTTATTTTTGGCAGTGTTGTCATGTTTTTGACAAATAATTTCTTTCCCCTTCTGGGACTAAAGGTTACACAGCCCTCCACAACAGTCCCACCCAGGCACATTTGCATTCTTCCAGCTCTCAGTTAAGACAACATTGAAAAGACAGAATAAACTGATGACAGAATAAACAGAATTTCCTGATGCTGGGAAAGATCGAGGGCAGGAGGAGAAGGGGACTTCAGAGGATGAGATGGTTGGATGGCATCACTGACTCCGTGCACATGAGTTTGAGCGAACTCCATGAGATGGTAAAGGACAGGGAAGCCTGGCATGCTGTAGTCCATGGGGCCACAAAATGTTGGACACAACTGAGCGACTGAACAACAACAATAAGATATTTGGGGGTAACAAGGAGAGTGGGGGACAGGGAGATCTTGAGTTCAGTTTTGAACATGTGGATTTTGTGGTACACCGGAGACCTCCAAAAAGGAGTGGCAAGTGACAATTTCTATGTTGGTGTGGAATCTAGCAGCGAGGGCTGCGCTACAGATAGAGATTTAGAAGACATGGATAGAGGTGGTAACTGAAGGCAAGATGGTGGATGAGGAAGAACAGAGCAGGAAGGACCTTCGGGGAACATTGACACTTAAGGCCAGATAAGGGACAAAGGGCAAGTGTCCAGAGAAGTGAGACAACAGGCAGGAAACTACTGCGTGGAATAAGCCCATGGAAATGGGCGCTTCAGGGAGGACAGAGATCTGAAATATATCCACATGTGTAGCAACACAGGGAACGCTGGCCGCCACAGTGACAGCAGCTTGTCGGAGAGAGTTGGGGGAACCCAGACCATCATGGGCTGACGAAGGAGGAGAAATGGGACATATTGGCCACTCTTTGGAGCTGTGTGGCCCCCAGGCTGGGGATAGAGGAAGGGTGGCAGCTGGAGGAAGCGTGGGGTCAAGGTTGAAGTGGAGGTGTTTGTTTTTCAAAACATGGGTGGGATTTGGGCACATTTAAAAGATCCAAGACAACAAAATGCAGGAGAGGGAAAAAAAGAGGCAACCAAAGCAGATTGTAGGAATGAAGCTGAGGCAAGCACTATGCGGGGTGCCTTTGTGACAACATAGATGGACCTAGAGATGATCACACTAAGTGAAATAAGTCAGAGGAAGACAAACACCATATGATACCCTTACGTGTGGAATCTAAAATACGACACAAAATTGGACTTACCTGTGAAATGGAAACCACTCACATACTCAGAGAACGGACTTGTGGTTGCCAAGGGGCAGGGATGGTGGGAGAGGGGTGAACTGGGAGCTTGGGATTAGCAGATACAAACTAGTATACAGAGAATGGATAAATAAAGTCCTACTGAATAGCACTGGGACGTGTATTCAATATCCTTGATAAACTATAATGAAAAATAGTATTTATATATATATATATAATGGAATCATTTTGCTGTACAGCAGAAATTAACACAACATCGTATATCAACTATATTTCAATAAAATAAATGTTTAAAAATGTATGCAGGGCACAAACTTAAGGAGACACTCATTCCTTAAAGAGCAGGAGCATTGCCCAGCCCTTAGAGTGTGCACCTCCTTAATTTTGTGAAGATCTTGGGGTCCTGACAGGTTCTGGAGCACAGGGTGACTCTGAATGCTGCTTTCTCCCAAAGAAAAGCCCCCAAGGGGAAGTTATCATCAGATTTTTAGAACTTGAAAGATCTCTAGAGTCTATTTATTTCTATGGCTTTTCAGACTGTCCTTAGGTGGGAAATCTTCCTCCAGGCTCACACAGAAGCACGATAAACAAAGTAGGAAAAGCAGAAGACTCCAGTGGAAATTGGGAGCCAGGAATACCAAACTATGGATGCTGCAAACCCAGGGGGCACAGAAGCCCAGAGGCTCTACAGGTCAGCTTGCAAACCTCTGGTCTGGTTCAAGATCCCCCTATTCATTTGTGTATTCACTTCAAATTTCAGTCCAGCCTTTTGGGGGCGAGAAGCCAGGTGATGGGAAACAGCAGGAAATCCACGCAGCTGTGGAATCCTCTCTCAGTTGCAAAGGTGAACTTTGCTTTCAACTAACCCGGCACTTTTAAATTAAATGGATTTATCTCTGCCCTGCCTGTTCTGTTCCCCCAGAGGATTCAAGGCAGCATACAGAGATATAAGTGATCCAACAAGATAAAAGTTAATGATGTATACAAGTTGATAATAAAATAGCAAAGGGGAGCCAATGGGAGAAAGGTTTGGACTTGAGGTGTGCTCACTGTCCCAGCCACTGGCTTGAAAGGGGTCACAAACAGACAGAGACAGAGGGACAGAGAGAGACAGAGAGAAACAGAGACAGAAGAAGAGAGACACACGAAAAGAGAAATGGACTGGGGAGAAGGAAGGGAGAGGAGGGGGAGAGGAGAGGAGGTTAGAGTTAAGGCTGAGATGCAGACCAGACAGGACACACTGGACCTCAATCCAGAGGAGCTCTGGACCTCAGAGCTGAGTCTTCAGACCTCAGCTCCACTGCTTGGCTGCGCCATCAAGGGAAGCTTCCTTACCATCCCTGGCCTCAGTTTCCTCATCTGGGAAGCATGAAGAAGAACCTTTGCTCTCCCTGCCATCCCCAATCCCACTCCCTCCTGGGCTGCAGCCAGCACCAGGAGTTGACTGCTGACTCAAGGGCTGTCCTGAGGTTTGTTAGAGCAGTGATTTTTTTCTGCTCCACATACGTGGCAGGCTTGTGTAGCTCCCCAATTTGACTGGACTCCAGCAAGTCCCAGTGCCCATCATTGGACCTGGCAAAGGGACCAGTAAAGTGGAGGGGGTGGGCTTTGTCTGCCTCTAGGGGAGCCCTCTGCTTCTTTTTACTGAATGGGAAGACAAGTTCTGGGGTGTTTTCTCTCCACCGCTCTGAAATCTACTGGGAACTCGGGAGGGGTTGACATGGAGGCAAATGTGAAATAGATCTGTGCCGCTGGCATCTCTCCCCCTCTTCTCTGAGTGTGAAAAGCCCATAAAACAATTAGAGTCCATGCTGCCCTCCTGCCAGAGCAAGCAAGATGAGTGTTTGTTCTTTGTCAAGTGTAATCAGCACGGCGATAAGGGCTCCCCTTGCAGCTGTGGGCGAAGATAGGCAGCCCCATAAACCTGGGTCACCAACGGGGCACCGGGGTGAAAAGGTAAAGGAAGGAGAGGGCAGCACCCGCCCTGTCCCAGAGAAAGTTTCTATCTGGAATTCTGACCTGGTCTGCAGGCAGCTTCTCCGATTCCGTTGGACTTGGCCCAGACTTGAGGAAAGTTGCTAGTGGGGGTTGAATCAGAGTTTATCCATGTCTCACCAACAACCAGGTGTGACAGTAAGTTTCGAGGCATGGGTATAGGCAGGCCATTTGTCAAAGACCCGATCATTTCTGTTCTGAACCTGCAACCCTGCCCCCTGCCCCTTACCCCTGCCCCAGAGCCACTCATCATGCAGCCATGGGGGTCCCCAGGACCCTGTCTAGCTGCAGCCTGCATAGTTCTGATTGGACAGTGCCTAGGTCCTGCCAGGGGTTAAACACTGAATATCTCCCCTGACAGCACCCCTAGTCTCCTGACCATGAATATCTTAGAAGAACATGTGTGTGCTTAGTCGTTCATTCTTTGCAACCCCATGGACTGTAGCCCTCCAGGCTTCTCTGTCCATGGGATTTCCCAGGAAAGAATACTGGAGTGGGTTGACATTTCCTCCTCCAGGGGATCTTCCTGACAGAGATCGAACCCTCCTGTATTTGAAAGCAGGAGGGCCAGAGAGAGGATAGAGGGCGCGAAAAGCTCTTCAGTGCCCTTGGGGACCGATGTGACTCTCGCCAAATGCTTTCTCTCATTAAATTCTAACACAGGGAGGTGGCTCTGCCCTTTGAGAATAACATACAGGAAAAAAGTCTTTCATTAAATTTCCACCAGTGTGTCCTCAGGAGAGACACTTCAGTAAACTCCCGGGGGCGGTGGATAAGGGCCAAAACCACCAGTCATTCTGAGAAGGAAAGGAAATTGATCTGTGCCAGGAGTCAGAGCCTGGCAGTGACCCATATGTTCTTGTGGTTTGGGATAAAATTCCCAGGAACAGAGGACAGGCAGTCTGAAGCCAAGCCCTTTCCTAGACAAGAAGTGAACTGGGCGGGGAGGTCAGTCAGCTAGCAGTTTCTCGTCATGATTCAAGATGTGTCCTCTGCAATCATGCTGCACTTTGGTTGCCAGTTTCCTCATTGGAAAAATGAGGGACTAGGAACTGGTGATCTCAACTCTACTCCTTCTGTGATTCAACGATTTTCATCCAACTACTAAATGAAAGGAGTATCTATGGAGGAGGCAATTCTACCCAACTGGGAAGTGGCATGACAGGACTTGAAGAGCACAAAATGAGGAGACAAACTCAGGCAGGGCTGCCATGTACATTTGTTCAGGTTGCACACTGTGCAAAGGCATTCAGCTGATAGGCTGAGGGGTTTGCTAGAATACCACTGAATTCAACTCATGAAACAGTGCATCCTGGTACAGGGCTTCATCTTCCTGGAGGATGGACCTTCTTCTGGTGTGCACTTTGCCATATGAGCTAGTCACAGAATTGAACTTGAGTTCTAAACTCAGTTTTGATATTTTTTAGCTCTATGACCTCACAGCATTCAGAGAACTTGAACCTGAGTGTCGTCATCACAGAAATAGAGATTCCTTAAAATACTAAAAATAGAGTTGTCATATGATCCAGCAATCCCACTCCTGGGAATGTATCTGAAGAAAACTCTAAATCAAAAACAAATACATGCACCCAATGTTTATTTAAAAAAAAATTTATGAAAAACTAAGATCATGGCATCCGGCCCCATCACTTCATGGCAAACAGAAGGTAGAAAAATGGGAAAAGTGACAGATTTTATTTTCTAGGGCTCCAAAATCACCTTGAATGGTGACTGCAGTCATGAAATTAAGAGATGCTTGTTCCTTGGAAGGAAAGCTATGACGAACCTAGACAACAGAGACATCACTTTGTTGATAAAGGTCCGTATAGTCAAAGCTATGGTTTTTCCACTAGTCATGTATGGATGTGAGAGCTGGACTATAAAGAAGGCCGGTGCCAAAGAATTAATGCTTTCAAACTGTGGTGCTAGAGAAGACTCTTAAGAGTCCCTTGGACAGCATGGAGATCAAACTAGTCAATCCTAAAGGAAATCAACCCTGAATATTCACTGGAAAGATTGATGTTGAAGCTGAAACGCCAATACTTTGCCCACTCCAATACTTTATGAAGAGCTGAGTCATTGGAAAATACCCTGATGCCAGGAAAGATTGAGGGCAAAAGGAAAAGGGGTCTGTAGAGGGTGAGCTGATTAGATAGTACTACCAGCTCAATGGATATGAATTTGAGCAAACTCTCGGAGATAGTGAAGGACAGGGGAGCCTGGCACGCTGCAGTCCATGGTGTCACAAAGTTGGATGCAACTTAGTGACTGAACAACAGCAACAACTTTATGTGGAATCTAAGAAGATGATACAAATGAACTTATTTACAAAACAGAAACAGTATCACAGACTTAAAAAACCACCTTATGATTACCAAAGGAGACATGTAGGGGTAGGGATAAATTAGGAGTTTTGGATTAATATATACACACTATATGTGTATATATAAAATAGATTATCAACAAGAACTTACTGAATAACACAAGGAACTCTACTCAATAATTTGTAATAATCTATATGGGAAAAGAATTTGAAAAAGAATAGATATATGTATATGTAAACTGAATCACTTTGCAGTACACCTGAAACTAACTCAGCATTGTAAATCAATTATGCCCCAACATAAAATAAAAAGTAAAGGAACTGGCAAAACCTAAAAAAATATAGCATTGTCTTCTTAGTATTAAAAAAATCTAAGATACTGTCACGTATATACATTGGACTATTTCTGCAGAAAATCCAAAAGATCCTCTTTTATAAATAACTACATATATGTATTATGGTTATATATATTAGAGAAATTTCAACATGTCTGTAAATCTAGTGAGTCTGTAAATCAGTATTGTTGCTGAACCCTAAAATTACATGGGTTTGTGGTGTGCCTTAAGATTTTAGCTCTAATTTGCATTGAAACCAACAAACATTGGGTTTGTTACAATCAGTGTATACTTGGACTGTGTTTGAGCATCAGCTCTACCAAATTTGTACCTGATGTTTGTTTGGTATCCACATTTGTTACTTCTCTTAAAATTGTACATCCTAAAATTTAGAAAATAGATTTGATGTTGTAAAACAAACTTAGGGTTCCCAAAGGGGAAGCAGGGTGTGGGCAGGATAAATTGGGAGTTTGGGATTAGCAGATACAAGCCACTACATATAGAATTGATAAAAACAAGGCCCTACAGTATAGCAGAGAGACTATATTCAATATCCTGTAGTGAAGCATACAGAAAAGAATATGCAAATGAATACGTGTGTGTGTGTGTGTGTGTGTGTGTGTGTGTGTGTGTATAACTGAACTACTTGTCTGTATGCCAGAAACTAGCACGATGTTATAAATCAACTAGCAGTGCTCAGTCTCTAAATCGTGTCTGACTCTTTGCGACCCTATGGACTGTAGCCGGCCAGGCTTCTTTGTCCAGAGAATTTTCCAGGTAGAGACACTTCAGTTTTAAAAGAGAGAGAGAGAGGATTTCCCTGGTGCTCCAGTGATTAAGACTGTGCTCCCAGTGCTGGGGGCACAAGTTTGATCCCTGTTCAGGGAACTAAGATCCCATGTGCCGCATGGAGCCACCTAAAAAATAAATTTCAAAAAAAGGAAGAAAGAAATGACTGCCCTTTACCTGGTAATTCCACCCTTTGAGACCATCTGTGTGCACGGGAGCCTCCCCTTGCCGTCACCCCCTGCCCACCACTGGATCATATTGTCCTAGCCTTCCATTTTCATCTCAGGATGTTCATCTGGAGTAATACCTGCAGCCTCCATATGAATGGGAAGTGGAAAGCAGATGGAAGTCAGGGAAGGCATCACACTGTAATTGCATGAATAGGTTTTCATTTTTGCACGTGAACCCAAGCACTTACAATAGAAGCATCCTCTCCCCATTGGTTTCTGCATTGCCTCTCTCTTCTTGGTTCTTCCATCTCTCACTAGAGAAAAAAAGAGACTGAAGGGTGGACATGGATCCCATACGTTCAAGCTGGGAGGCCCCAGAGGGGTCATCTGGTTCCATTTCTTCACCAAGGCTCCATCGTCAGGCATTATCCAATTATCATACTCTCTTGAAGTCACTTGCTGTCTGTTTCCACAGTGCTGAGAACAAGTTGCTAACAGCTTTCTCAATGGGCATAATAACCCAATTTTAGAGCTGGACAGGCTAGGAAAGGTGCCAATTGGGATGTACTTAGGGACACTCTACCTGCCTTCAGTCTAGCCATGTGTTCTGAGTTATTCGTTCATGATCAGGTCCTGCCTTCAAAACTTCCCCATCACAGGACTCTTGTCTTTTACAATTTGGAGAATGCTAATACTTATACTTCTATAGGGCTTCCCAGGTGGCCAATGCAGAAGATGCAGAGATGCGGGTTCAATCCCTGGGTCAGGAAGATCTCCTGGAGTAGGAAACGGCACCCCATTCCAGTATACTTGCCTGGAAAATTCTATGGGTAGAGGATCCTGGTGGGCCACAGTTCATGGGACCACAAAGAGTCAGATACGACTGAGCAGCTGGGTATGGTACTTCTAGAAAACCATGAAACATGATTCTTTTATACATAAGGCCTTCCTCCCCAACCTTCGGTGACTTTCTAGTACAGACAGGATTGATCCAATTCATTGAACTGGCCCTTTGCTGTATATTCTGGGGGGAAAACACAGGCTCCCAGCAGCTGAGAAGGAAAATCAGAGACAGTTCCCATCAGTCCCTGCTTTTGCTATCACCTGCATGACCGTGTGCAAATCCCCTCACCTTGATAAGCCTCTGTTTCCTCATCTGTAAAATGGGATGGTACTGGTTCAGACTTTACAGGAAGTGTTGAAAGAGGTGATGCACAGTATGAAATAGTACATTCAGTTTCAGTTCAGTCACTCAGTTGCGTCCAACTCTTTGCAATCCCATGGACTGCAGCATGCCAGGCTTTCCTTTCCATCACCAACTCCCAGAGCTTGCTCAAATTCATGTCCATTGAGTCAGTGATGCCATCCCACCATCTCATCCTCTCTCATCCCCTTTTCTTCCTGTCTTCAATCTTTCCCAGAGTCAGGGTCTTTTCCAATGAGTCGACTCTTCACATCAGGTGGCCAAAGTACTGGAGCTTCAGCTTCAGCATCAGTCCTTCCAATAAATATTCAGGACTGATCTCCTTGAGGATTGACTGGTTTGATCTCCTTGCTGACCAAGGGACTCTCAAGAGTCTTCTTCAACACCACAGTTCAAAAGCATCAGTTCTTCAGCACTCAGCTTTCTTTATGGTCTAACTGTCACATCCATACATGACTACTGGAAAAACCATAGCTTTGACTAGACAGACCTGTGTCAGCAAAGTAATGTCTCTGCTTTTTAATATGCTGCCTAGGTTGGTCATAGCTTTTCTTCCAAGGAGCAAGTGTCTTTTAATTTCATGGCTGCAGTCACCATCTGCACTGATTTTGGAGCCCAAGAAAGTAAGAAAGTGAAAGCATTAGTCACTCAGTGGTGTCCGACTCTTTGTGACCCCGTGGACTGTAGCCCCCCAGGCTCCTCTGACCATGGAATTCTCCAGGCCAGAATACTGAAGTGGGTTGTCATTTCCTTCTCCAGGGGACCTTCCTGTCCCAGAGATTGAACCTGGGTCTCCCACATTGTGGGCAGACTCTTTACTGACTGAACCACCAGGGAAGAAAATAAAGTCTGTCACTATTTCCATTGTTTCCCCATCTATTTGCCATGAAGTGATGAGACCAGATGCCATGATCTTCATTTTTTGAATGTTGAGTTTTAAGCCAGCTTTCTCACTCTCCTCTCTCACTTTCATCAAGAAACAGTACGTGGTGGATGGCATCTCATCGGGCACATTTTTACCACCAGACATCTCTGTTCAGGAACCCCAATTCACAGCCAAGGAGCTGAGATCAGCAAGACTGGATTGCCTGCAATGAATTACTGCGGCTGTGGTAATTGGGCCTTTTAAAGCCATTTGCCTCATTTTCTCCCCATCTCCCAACAGGTGGTGAGGCTGGATGCAGCACATTCAGAATGTGCAGAAAACCCCAAACAGGACTGTTTAGGAGACAGGATGGGCTGGCTAATTGAAGTGTGGGCATCTGTATTTGGGAACACGCCTCCCCCACCAGCACGGGAATTCTGGGAATCAACACAACCGTCAGCAAACAGTCGCTGTACTAGGCACCGGGACTCCAGGAAAAATGAATCACAGCCCTGCCCCCAGAGGCCCCACACTCGCAGCCCCTGGTCTAGTGGGGAAGAAGGTGGGCAGATAAACGAAAAACCACAGCCCACAGCGACAAGTGTCATGAGAGTGGGGATGCCAGAGTCCATGACCTAGAGCTCACAGAGACACGAGGGGTCACCTGGGCCAAGAACTGAAGGGTGGGTAAGAGTGATGCCCTGGACCCTGTGGGGCTCCTGGGCACAAAACCTTTTGGTCTAGTTGCACCGCCACCAGAGAAAGCTATCACACAGCAACAAAGACCCAGCGCAGCCAAAAGAAGAAAAACTACAGAACTACGGGACATCTAGTGGAGGAGGAGAGTTTCTGGAAAGGTCCTTCTAAAAAGAGGGATTTATTGGAGCTTGATGGAGCTTTCCAGGTGGCGCTAGTGGTAAAGAACCCACCAGCCAATGCAGGAGACATATTCAATCCCTGAGTTGGGAAAATCCCCTGAAAGAGGGCATGGCAACCCACTCCAGAACTCTTGCCTGGAGAATCCCATGGACAGAGGAGCCTGGTGGGCTACAGTCCAGGGGATCACAGAGAGTCTACAGGATTGGATTCGACTGAAGCGACTTATCACGTCTAGGAGCCTGAGGTCAAAAACCACTGCTTGGGAGTTTTAATATGCAGCCTGGGCCTCAGCAACAGGTAGCTGCTCATTCAATTTAAACTGAGTTGGAATTAGAATATCGTCCAGGTATCTGGAGAGGCAAATGTTTGAAAGCAGCAGAAGGAAGGCCTGGAAAGGCTCTTTGGGCTGGCTCAGGAAGGGCCTGGAATCCCAGGCTGCTGCTGCTGCTGCTAAGTCGCTTCAGTCGTGTCCGACTCTGTGCGACCCCATAGACGGCAGCCCACCTTGAATTTAACCCGAGGGCAGGAAGAAAACCATCAGACGCTTTTGAGAAAAGACACTCTTTGGGAAAGGAGGACACTTTCAAGGTCCAAGCTGGCTTACAGGAAATGGGAATTCGGCTGCTAAGGAGAGGGAATCTGGGCAGAGAGCGCCCCCACGTGAGGGACCATGCTTCTCACCTGGGAGGTCCTAGACTGAGACCAGACTGGGCCACACGGTACTCAGCAGGGTCAGGTGCAGTCCCGACATTTGTGGGGAGATGAGACAGACGCCTATGTGACATGCCCGAGACTGCCCTAAGCAGCCACAGTCATCGACGCCAGCCTGGAGGGGTGCTCCTGGCCCAGATTGGATCCTATGTGGGCCTCAGTCCCCTCTTCTACCCTTTGGGGTGCTCTCAGGCCCTCCCCCTCATAGCACCAGCCTCCTGCTCGGTCCGGTCCCTGACCCGACTCCAGTTCCAGGAAGGAGGCCAGATAAGCAGATGGTCCCCACTGGCCGGTGTGGCATTTCCTTCGTGAGATGATTTGGGATTGGGCCACAGGATGAGGCTGCCACATTGGTTTGGAGTGACTCAAGTTGTTTATGTAAACAGGGACCCACAAATATTTTCCCTGGCTACCACGTAGCCTAGCAGTAACCATATACCTAAATATTTTTAAATTATCACTCAAACTATATGTGCTGTGCTGTGCTGTGCTTAGTTGCTCAGTCATGTCCGACTCTTTTTGACCCCATAGATTGTATGTAGCCCATTAGGCTCCTCTGTCCATGGGGATTCTCCAGGCAAGAATAGTGGAGTGGGTTGCCATGCCCTCCTCCAAGGGATCTTCCCAACCCAGGGATCAAACCCAGGTTTCCTGCATGCAGATGGATTCTTTACCATCTAAGCCACCAGGGAAGCTCGAGAATACTGGAGTGGGTAACCTATCCTTTCTCCAGGGGATCTTCCTGACCCAGGAATTAAATCAGGGTATTCTGCATTACAGACGGATTCTTTACCAGTTGAGCTACCAGGAAACCCCACTCTAACTATATATTATTAGGTAAATATGTTCTATTCTCCTTCCTTGACAAACAGATCTTTATTGCAATGAAAGGTAGGGGGACTGAGGTCATGGTCAAAGAGCTGAGCCACAGGGTGGCTCCAATCAGTCATCAGCAGAGCCCAGGCTTTGTCCCCAGGATGAGGCTACTTCTGCCTCACTAATGGTCCTGCTCCCCAAGCATCCTTTAATGGATGTTCTCCTCCATATCATTTAGGTATGCATGGACCCTTATCCCAAAGCATTTGTGGGCCTCTTATCCAACCCCTGGCAACTAGGATCCTCTTCTTTTAGAGAAAGAAAGGGAAGAGGCAGGTTTCAGAAGGAGCGAAATCATTTGGCCAATTGTCTGTTTCCAGCTCACCACCCTCCCTCCCCCTTTCATGGTCTCTGCTTGAGAAGGAAACCCCTGGGAGTACCAGTCTCCCAGTCTCCACAACCTCCTTGCCTATCTGGCTCTAGAGTAGTGTCTGCCACTGGGAGGAGCTGGCATGAGATTTAGAAGGTGGAAGAGAGAGGGAAGCATCATTCTCAGGGAGTAGCAGCTCTTGGGAAATGGTGGATTTGCTGTGACCAACCAAGGTGGTCAGAAGAAAGTTTTAGAAATCCCCGGGCATTGTGACCATTTTCTTTTTTTCTGAACTATAGTTGCTTTACACGTTGTGTTAGTTTCAATTGTCCAGCAAGGTGAATCAGTTATACGTACGCATATATCCCCTCTTTTTTGGATTTCCTTTTCTTTTAGGTCACCACAGAGCATTGAATAGAATTCCCTGTTCTATAGAGTAGGTTCTCATTAGTTATCCATTCTATACATAGTATACATTTTATACAGAGTGGTGTATGTATGTCAATCCCAGTCTCCCGATTCATCCCGATCCCCATTTCCCCCTTGGTATCGGTAGGTTTTGTCTCTACATCTGTGTCTCTATTTCTGCTTTGTAAATAAGATCATGTGTACCAATTTTTTTCAGATTCCATATATATACATTAATACTTGTTTTTCTCTTTCTGACTTACTTCACTCTGTATAACAGTCTTTAGATCCATCCACGTCTCTGGGTCCATCCACATCCCTACAAATGCCACCTGCTTCAGTGCTTCAGGTCAGGTCAACATCCCTGGATTTGGGGAGCAGCTCCTTTGGCCTCTGATTCACACCCTCCTCCCCAGTTCTTTCAACTGTTACATAGACTCCTAGTTCTGTAGTAAACCTCCCTGCCTAGAACATATAGAGAGGCTTCTATCTTCCTGAGAAAACTCACACCAATATAAAAGTCAATGCCATAAAAGAACATTGACTTTTGACTGGACTATTGATTTATGAAAAGTGCTGAAATTTTAGAAAGGGATTTCTTTTTGTTCATTAATTTCCCAGAAGGGCCATGATCCAAAAATGGGCTGAATCTGTAACTCCAGTCAAAGAAGAAGCTGAGCTTTGGGGACAAGGAGTCCTGACAGGTGGCCCGGGGGTGGCCCATGACTGTGCTTCTCCTGACCAGGACCATCTCCAGACCACTTTATCTTTAGAATCCTGATTTGGGGGAGAGGAGAGAAATACAACACAGCTCCTCTTCAGAGGAGTCAGGAGACAGGAGGAGAGGGTTGAAGGAAGAGAAAGAAAGAAGGCCTGCCATAACCAGACAGCCGAGCTCCACCTAATTAGACCTCTTACACTAATTTGGCCCAGGAGACCCCGACAACAGGCTGTGCCTCCTACAAACAGCCTAGTCCCCTAAGGACTATTCATTCCACCCTTGGTAGGCATGGCAGGTCAAAAAATGCCCCTGCCTTAAACATCCATGTCAAGTCCCTGAAACCTGGGAGTGTTACTTTATCTGGAAAAAAGGTCTTTCTGACGTTCTAAGGGTATTGAAAAAAGAGTTATCCTGGATTATTCTTGGGTCCTGAATCCAATGACAATTGACCTTACTAGAGAGAGGCAGACTGCCAGTCTCACAGCACCAGGGACCTAGAGCTGGGAGGCGCTGCAGGAGGTTAGTCATCTGGTTAGACGGCTGGAAGGCTGTCACTAGGTGGCAAGGGACAGTGGCATCAGCTGATTAGCTGTCCCCTTCCCATCCTCTTGACAGGCTGTGCACCCAGGGGATCAGCTTCACTCAAAGGCAGGGGAGCAGGACACATGGGAACTGAGATGATTCCGGTCATTGACATGCATGGGTCTGCTCTGAACTCACACCCTCCTTAGGCTGGATTCACTAAAAACTGACTCTGAGATGGAGATGCATCTGCAGGCTGTTTCTTAAGGGGAACCTTTCCAGGAACAGCACCTCTGAGACAGTGCAGGTTGCAGGACTGGGCAGAGGGGAAAGCCGGACTCAGACACAGTGATCACAGAAGCCCGGCTGCTCCTAGGAACCGCCCCAGAGCTTGGATGGCCTTTCAAAGTTGTTCTGAATTACATTCCTTGAGGGATCAGCCACTGCAGACAGATGGCTCCTGGCCGGGGGTGGGGAGATTATCTAAGACAAAGTCACTCTCTTCCCCAAAGGGCCATGCCAAGAAAGGGACTCAGCCGTGAGGCATCAGCAACTCCCGATCCTTGCAGAAAAGAAGTGGGTGCTCCAGCCTGAATGGGAGAGCTGGGTAGCAAAGCACAGGACCACTGCACACATTCCTCGACACCAATACCTGATAGAAAATGACATCTGAGGACTTAGTAAGAAGCCGCAGTAAGAATATCATGGGTGCTTTGATCACAGGATGAGTATTCTTGAGATTTAGTAAGATACCAGAGTTGGAATGAGAGTTAGCATTCATCTGGTCCAGAGGTGAGGAGTAGCATTTGTACTGTCCCAGTCTGGGCCATGGCAGACATCACTAATCAATCAAAGCCTTCTCTCTTTGAAGAGCCCGATGGCTGTGGCCTCCACAGTGCTTCTCTGCAAGACCTTCAGGCAGCCAGGACCAATCAAAGGATGCTGACCTGCAAGAGGCCACTTACTCCCCACATTTTCCAGAGGAGGTGCCGCACTGAGGAGTGGGTTAGTTTCCAGTCCCCAATACACTAGAGGCAGAGCTGGGTGGGAGCCAGAGAGGTGCCTCCCCACGAGGGCTCCGTCCAACAGTGCCTGTCTCACAGGGCATCAGCCACTGCCTAGAGCACAGTAGGCACCCAGCTCTCTCTCCTGATTCAATCCCTGTCTCCTGGAGCCAGGCCACAGCCTCAGGGTCAAAGTCTCACAGCCCCTGCTCTGACAGCCCCTCGGAACGGAGGGCGCGAGCCTGCCCCAGTGGTGATTTCTATCATCCTCTCAGCAGGTTAGCAAGGGCTTAGAGTAATCTGCAGGCAGGCGCCAGGAGGCCTCCATTAAGCTTTATGGGATAATCCTGGTTGTATCGAAGACTCTTCCCCTAACTTGGGAGAAAAGAAAAATTGACATGCTCAGAAACGGGAGGGGGAGAACCCCCGAAGAAGTCGTCATCATTATGCTGCAATTTTTAATCCTCCGTGACAGCTGGGGATGGCAGCCAGATGTGGGGCCGAGCGCTCCCCTGACAGGAAGCCAGCGCCGGGAGGAGGTTGGGCAGGGGGAGCCCCCCGACCCAGTACCCATCACCCCCACCCCATGCTTCAAATGCGGCATCCCAGAGCCGAGGAGTGACAAATCCAGGGACACCCACCGAGCCCCCCACCCCATGTCCCCATGTCTGGGACTCGTGACATGCGGGCCAGGGCTTTTGCGACCACATTCTGCCGCCTCCCAACAGGGTGAGCCGCAGCCGCACCGGTGACCAAGTGATGACACCAGCTGGTTTGCCCCTGCGGTGCGGCCCTAGGTCTCCCGGGGCTGGCGCTAGGAGCTCTGTCTCCCCCTTGTGGCCAGACCACAGATATGCCCAGAATGACGCTGTCCATCGTCAGCTGGAGGTGGGCAGCCAGGAGCGGGAAGGATAAGCTGACCAGCCAACCCGGCAACACGAGTCACCGTCAGTTTCCTCATGAGTCTCTTGGTCCAGTTTTCACCCCCTTAATAGCAACAGAACGGACCTCAAACACCATTATGGGCTGAATTGTGTCCCTACAAAAATTCATGTGTGTGTGTGGGGCGGGGCGGGGCGGGGGGCGGAGGGGAGGGGGCGGGTGGTGCTTAGTCGTGTCCGACTCTTTGGCAACCCTGTGGACTGCAGCCCTTCAGGTTCCTCTGTCCATGGAATTCGCCAGGCAAGAATACAGGAGGGGTTGCCATTTCCTACTCCAGGGGGTCTTCCCAAGCTGTATCTCTTGCATCTCCTGCACTGGCAGGCAGATTCTTTGCCACTGCACCTCAAGAAAAATTCACATCGTGAAGCCCTAACCCCTAGTAATTCAGAAAGTGATTGCATCTGGAGATAGTATCTGTACAGAGGTGACTAAGTTAAAATGAGGTTATTAGGATGGGCCCTAATCGAATCTGACTAGTGTTCTTATAAGAAGAGGATTAGGGCAGAGACACGGAGAAGGCAATGGCAGCCCACTCCAGTACTCTCGCCTGGAAAATCCCATGGATGGAGGAGCCTGGTAGGCTACAGTCCATGGGGTCACGAAGAGTCAGACACAACTGAGCAGCTTCACTTTCGCTTTTCACTTTCATGCATTGGAGAAGGAAATGGCAGCCCACTCCAGTGTTCTTTCCTGGAGAATCCCAGGGATGACGGAGCCTGGTGGGCTGCCGTCTATGGGGTCGCACAGAGTTGGACACAACTGAAGCGACTTAGCAGCAGCAGCAGCAGGGCAGAGACACAGACATAGGGAGAAGACAGCCACCTGCAAGCCAAAGAGGCCTGGGGAGAAATCAAGTTTGTGTGTGCTAAGTCGCTTCAGTTGTGTCCGACTCTTTGCAAGCCTATAGACTGAAGCCCGCCAGGCTCTTCTGTCCATGGAATTCTCCAGGCAAGAATACTGGAGTGGGTTGCCATGCCCTCCTCCAGGGGATCTTCCCAACCCAGAGATCAAACCCAGGTCTCCTGCAATGGAGGCAGATTCTTTACCACTAGCACCACCTGGGAAGCCCAAAATCAAGCTTGCTGACACCTTAGTACCAGACTCTCAGCCTCCAGAACTGTGAGGAAATTCATTCCCACTGTTTAGGCCTCCCAGCCTGAGGTCCCTTGTGACAGCAATGCTAGGAAACAAAACCATACCCCATCCTTCTTTCTCCTCTGGCCCCCGATAACTCCCCCTACCCAAGTCTCTCTCCTTCTTCGTCTCTGAAGATAAGCCCTGGCTATTCATTCTACAAATGTTTCCAGAGCATGACAGCGAACTAGTTCCTGGAGAGAGAGAAACGAATAAGAACTTTAATTCATTCAATAAATAATAGCTGAGCACCTATTAAGTACCTTACAGGTTCTGTTCCAGGCATTTGAATATGATAATACACAAGAAAGAAATGATCCTGCATTCAAGTTACAGGCAGTCTGGTTGGTGAAACTGTCAAGCAAACATCTAACACATCTTCCACCAAGTTCTGGGCGCAAGTAGTATATGGAGTTTGACTAGGTGCCAGCTAATCAGAGGAGGCAATAACAAGCTCCCAGGAGAGTGGAAAGGAAAGGGCCCTGGGAGTCACGATTGAGAGGTGATGCTCATGCTAAACCTTGAAGAATGGGGAGGGATTCTCTCTCCTTCTTACTCTCCAGACAAGTGTCTATCCTCCAGCAGTGCTCGGCGGATATTTGCTAGCCACATGAGCAAAGAAATTAAAGCACACGAGTCTAGATGCATGGAGAGAAGGGAGGACAGAGGCAAGGGATGGACAGGCAGTGGCAGAAAGAAGGCAAAGACAAGACACCTGCCCCAGAGCTGCTAGCCCTCCCCTGTCTGACATCTGTTCTGGTCTAAAAGTTATTTATGGTATTTGGATGTTTAATTTTCCATCCTGCTTAATAATTACAATAGAACCCAAAGTGTGAGATAATGTTGCGTCATTCTAAAATGAGATTTAATTATTTTCCCAACTCATGAGAATTAATGGGCTCAGAGAAAACACATGCTTTCATGTAGCCATTTGGACAAGCAGGTATCTCCCTCCTAATTCCTCCAGTCCCTTGGAGGCAGGGTGCAAAAGGGGTGGAGATGGCGGCTTCTCCCCCCTGAGGGTGTGCGCCTCCAGGGGCACAGCTGCATGGGGTCACAAGTCCATGAACGCGGTCTGGCTGTTCCTCCAGGGGTGGGAGCATTCCCAGCAGTCAGGATGTTGTGGGTTTATTCATTCAGCAGAGATTTGTGGAGTGCCTACTGTGTGCCAGGCATCGAGCATCCTAGGTCTTGAGGCCAAGTTTCACACCAAAGCGGGTTCAGGGAAGAGCAAGTGCAGAGATCCCAGAGAGGAAGGGACAGACAGCAAGTCGGGGTGGAGGGAGCGAGGGTGACAAGGGTGTGCTGAGGCGGGAACATGCAGCAAAGGAGTCTTACAGATCAGCGTGAGGAACTGGATTTCATTTTTAAGGACAAAGGAAAACTATTGGAAGGTTTTAAGGGGTGGGCAGGGTCATTAACTATTTTTGATTCTTTAAAATTTATTTTACTGGAGACCTGGGTTCAATCCCTGGGTTGAGATCCCCTGGAGGAGGGCATGGCAACCCACTCCAGTATGTTTGCCTGGAGAATCCCCATGGACAGTGGAGCCTGGCGGGCTACAGTCCACGGGGTCGCAAAGAGTTGGACACGACTGAGTGACTTAGCACAGCACATAGTTGACTTACAATGTTGTGTTAATTTCTACTGTACAGCAAAGTGAACCAGCCATACGTATACATATGTCCACTCTGTTTTGGACTTCGTTCCCATTTAGGTCACTGCAGAGCAGTGAGTAGAGTTCCCTGTGCTATACAGTAGGGTCTTTACACATAGAAGCGTATATATGTCAATCCCAATCTCCCAGTTCACCCCTCCCCTTTCCTCCTTAGTATCCATACATTTGTTCCCTACGTCTTTGTCTCTATTTCTGCTTTGCAAATAGTCATCTATATCATTTTCTAGATTCCACATACATGCATTAATATACAATATATGCTTTTCTCTTTCTGGCTTACTTTATTCTGTATGACAGACTCTAGGTCCATCCACATCTCTGCAAATAGTACACTTATGCTCCTTTTCATGGCTGAGTAACTTTCCACTGTATATATAAGTGCAGCAGAGAAGTCTTGTAGATCAGAGTAAGGAACTGGATTTCATTTTAAGGGCAACAGAAAACTGTTTTTGATATTTTTAAAATGTATTTTATTGAAGTATACTTGATTTACAATGCTGTGTTAATTTCTTCTCTACAGCAAAGTGACTCCGTTATACACATATATACACATATATATACATTCTTTTTCATACTCTTTTCCATTATGGTTTATCAGAGGATATTGAATGTAGCTCCTTGTGCTATACAGTAGGACCTTGTTGTTTATTCAATATATATTACTAATAGTTTGCATCTTATTTTGCTTCCCTGATAGCTCAGCAGTAAAGAATCTGCCTACCAATGCAGGAGACACAGTTTCCATCCCTGGGTTGAGAAGATCCCCTGGAGAAGGAAATGGCAACAGACTCCAGGATTCTTGCTTGGGAAATCCCATGGACAGAGGAGCCTGGCAGGCTACAGTCTATGAGGCTGCAAAAGAGTTGGATGTGACTTAGCGACTGAACCACAACAATCTTATTTTTTATTATAAAAGATCACTCTGGTTGCTGTGTAGAGATAGGATTGTGAGACTGATGGAACCTGGGGAACAGTGAAGGGTCCTCTGTAGCCAAGATGCCATGGATACTACAGTGTCTATCCTACCCCCCAAAATTCCTCCTTGTCTCTGATGCTCCCCGCCAATCACATCTCATTTTGTACTGTGCTCTGCAGCTAAGAAGGTCCTTCCACTTGATAACAACACTGGATTGTGACCCTCATAACAAATGCAAGAGACAACACTGTCATCCTCATTTTTCGGAGGAGGAAACTGGGGCTCAGAGAGGTTGAGTGACATGTCTAAGCTTACACAGCTAGTTAGTGGCAGAGCCAGGGAATGGAAGAATATCGCTCCCTGATGAAAAAAATGGCAAATACACACACACACACACACACAGGGCTTTGAGAGTGTGACGTTAAAATACACAATCCCTGCTGCTGCTGCTGCTAAATCGCTTCAGTCGTGTCCGACTCTGTGCGACCCCATAGATGGCAGCCCACCAGGGACAATCCCTAGTGGCAAGTTTTTTGGACAAAAGTCCAGAATTTTTACAGCCTAATGTCCTTCCTGCCCACATTCTTTAAAGAAGTCCCCAGCGTGACTCAGTCCACTCAGTCCAACAAGGCGCTTGGTATTCAGGGCATTTCCAGGGCCAGGGTGGAGGGGCAGATGGGCACCGGCTTTGGAGCCACAGATCCTCAAACGGGATTCCAACCCAGCGGCTTTCGGAGTGGCCCACTTACACCCTCTGTCTCCTCAACCACCGTGGATTAACCCAGCTTTAGGGTGGCTGCAGGGCCTGGGCGCTTTCTCTGACTCTGGGGCGGGAATCTTTCTCCTTGGGGCTAGTATTCTGAAACATCTCAAGGTTCCTGGGGGTTGCGGGACACGTGGGTGCGGACGGTGGGGACACTCGGAAGCCTGAAACCTCTGTTCCTTTGCAGCCCAGAGCCCGACTGCCTGCCTCTCTGCTCAGGCCGGCCTGGGGATCCTGCAGTTCTATCCTGGCCTCGGCCCGGGCAACACCGCCACCTAGTGGTGACTCTCGCCTCTCCAGGATGCGGCTTCGTTTTGGGGAATCCGCCTGGGCCGATTCAACGGACATGAGTCTGAGCAAGCTCCGGGAGTTGCTGATGGACAGGGAAGCCTGGCCTGCTGCAGTCCACGGGGTCGCAAAGAGTTGGACACTACTGAGCTACTGAACTGAACTGGGCAGATTCGGACTCAGCAGGTCGGGGCTGGGGCCTGAGACTCTGCATTTCCAAGGCTCTCCCAGGAGAGGCTCCTACTGGTGGTCCTCGGACCCCACTCTGAGTGGCAGGGGAAAATGGCATTCCTGAGCGGTGCTGAGCAGCGGGAAGACTGGCGGGAGCCCATCCAGGAGGATCAGAGGTTGTCAGTGGTCCCAGAGGGCACAGCCTATGGGTGAACTAAACAGAAGAAATGGAGTTGGACTATTACCCGACAGCGCCCACAGGCAGAGAGCGCCCACAAGCGCCAGAGACAGGGACAGGTGCTGGGGATGCAAAAAGAAGAGCTTAGTCTGCACTAACGTCGCTGGGGTGGAAAAGCTTATTTCTTCGCACTCTTAGAACAGGGACTATTTCCAGAAAGTCCAGCAGGGGGCAGGAGAAGGACAATCTCCCAGAAAGGGCACAGGATTCCGTGTTCACAGGCCAACGTGAGATAAATGGAGGTAGTAGCATGGATGCATCTACGCTACCATATGTAAACAGATAGCCAATGAGAGCTGTATGACTCAGATAACTCAAACTGGGGCTCTGTAATTACCTAGAGAGGTGGGAATGGACGGGAGGTGGGATGGAAATTCAAGACAGAGGGGACTTATGTACACCTCTGGTTAATGCATGTTGATGTATGACAGAATCACTAACCAGTATTGTAAGCCAATCATCAATTAATTAAAAATAAATGAATATTTTAAAATTTTTTAATAAAAAATAAAATAGAAATATTTGTCATTAAAAAAAAAAAAAAAAAAAGGCCACTGTGCTACTCCTGGTTGTGTGACACCAGGTTGCATGACCACAAACAAATCCTTTTCTTAGGCCTCAACTTTTGTCAAAAAAAGGTACAGGGGGGAGACAGGGGAGTGCCACTGGTTGAGATCATCTATAAGAAATTCTCTGGTAATAAGATTTCAAGATTTGCAAGATGGTTACATAGCAATTAGGCACACAGACCACTAGACTGCCTGAGTTCGCAGTCTTGTCTCTGCCAATCACTAGCCCTGTGACATTGGGCAAGTTACTTAATCTCTGTGCCTCAGTTTCCTCCTCTGTAAGAAAAGACATAAGCATAGTGTGTACTCATTGAAAAGAAAAAGGAAATTGGTATGTAAAACACCACCTGGCCCTTCGTAAGTGCCAAGTGAATGTTCGGTCCTATTATAATGTGAGGTGCTCTGAAGTTCTTATCAGCCCTTTAAAAATCTCATTAAGCCAGGCAGACTGGGAGGAATTCTAAAATGGTGAACATTCCAAATTATAAATACTTTGAAAGCAAGGGAGTTTTTAAATGCCAGGCATGATTTTCCTGCTCCCTTTTTTTCTGGCCACCTAGCAGCAGCTTTGAAGGGGGAAATTCTCAAGGAGTTTCCCTGCACTCATCCCTATGACCCAAGTTTGGCCAATAAGAGAACTATTTTCCCAGGTTCAGTGATTGGTCCAGGAGTGAGCACGTGACCTAGGCCAGGCCAATCACAGGACTCTCTGGGGCTTTTACCAGCCAGAGGTACTGGGAGAGACACTCTTTTCTTTGGGGTCAGTAAAATCCTGAAGCTACTTGGTCATCAAAACTGTTATAGGGAGAGCGTCTACCTGAGAAGGGCGCCAAAACAGAAATTTGAGCTGAAAGATGGAAAGAGAGTTCTGAGAGCATCATTTGAATTCATGATCCAGGCATTCCTGACTCCAGACACCCACACTTCTGAGTTATATATGCCAGTAATTCTTTTTTTTAATTTCTTAAATTGGATGGAGTTGGGTTTCACCTCAGAGTTTACAAAGGAGTTCTATGATGGGTCTTACAGAATTCTTGTCTTCTATCCTGTGATGCCCAAACCTGACGTCCCTTTCTTGGTGGAGGAGAAGGACTTCTCTGAAGACAGTCACATCCACAACTGGGTGTTGTTTTTGCTTTGGCTCCGTCCCTTTATTCTTTCTGGAGTTATTTCTCCACTGATCTCCAGTAGCATATTGGGCACCTCCCGACCTGGGGAGTTCATCTTTCAGTGTCCTATCTTTCTGCCTTTTCATACTGTTCATGGGGTTCTCAAGGCAAGAATACTGAAGAGGTTTGCCATTCACTTCTCCAATGGACCACATTCTGTCAGACCTCTCCACCATGACCTGTCCCTCTTGGGTGGCCCCACATGGCATGGCTTAGTTTCATTGAGCTAGACAAGGCTGTGGTCCGTGTGATCAGATTGGCTAGTTGTCTGTGATTGTGGTTTCAGTCTGTCTGCCCTCTGATGCCCTCTTGCAACACCTACCATCTTATTTGGGTTTCTCTTACCTTGGACGTGGGGTATCTCCTCACAGCCACTGCTCCTGACCTTGGACATGGGGTAGCTCCTCACAGCTGCTGCTCCTGACCTTGGACTTGGGATTTCTCCTTGCCGCCGCTCCTGTGCCAGCTCCTTAGTTTTCAACATTCAGAAACTAAGATCATGGCATCTGGTCCCGTCACTTCATGGCAAATAGATAGGGAAACAGTGGCTGACTTTATTTTTCTGGGCTCCAAAATCACTGCAGATGGTATTGCAGCCATGAAATCAAAAGACACTTACTCCTTGGAAGGAAAGTTATGACCAACCGAGACAACAAATTAAAAAGCAGAGACATTACTTTGTCAACAAGGGTCCATCTAGTCAAGTGGTCATGTATGGATGTGCTGCTGCTAAGGCACTTCAGTCGTATCCGACTCTGTGAGACCCCATGAACTGCAGCCCACCAGGTTCCTCCATCCATGGGATTTTCCAGGCAAGAATACTGGAGTGGGTCGCCATTGCCTCCTCTGATATGGATGTGAGAGTTGGACTATAAAGAAAGCTGAGCACCGAAGAATTGATGCTTTTGAACTGTGGTATTGGAGAAGACTCTTGAGAGTCCCTTGGACTGCAAGGAGGTCCAACCAGTCCATCCTAAAGGAGATCAGTCCTGAGTGTTCATTGGAAGGACTGATGCTGAAGCTGAAACTCCAATCCTTTGGCCACCTGATGCAAGAGCTGACTCATTTGAAAAACCCTGATGCTGGGAAAGATTGAAAGCAGGAGGAGAAGGGGACGACAGAGGATGAGATGGTTGGATGGCATCACTGACTCAATGGACATGAGTTTGGGTAAACTCCAGCAGTTGGTGATGGACAGGGAGGCCTGGCATGCTGCGTGCATGGGGTTGCAAAGAGTCAGACATGACTGAGCAACAGAACTGAACTGAACTGAAGACAGTGATATTGTTTATTGATTGTCCATTCTCAAAGGGAGGTTCCTAGATTAGCAGCCACAGCATTGACAGGGAACTTGTTAGGAATGCAAAGTCTGGTCCCCCAACCCAGACCTGGGCTTTCCTGGTGGCTCCTGCAATGCAGGAGATGTGGGTTCGATCCCTGGGCCAGGAGGATGCCCTGGAGAAGGAGCAGCAGTATTCTCACTCCAGTATTCTTGCCTGGGAAATCCCATGGACAGAGAAGGCTGGCAGGCTGAAGTCCATGGGGTCACAACAGAGTCAGACACAACAGAGCGACTAAACAACAACCCAGACCTGCTGCTTCAAAAACTCTGAGGGTGGGGATCATGAATTTGTTTGAACAAGTCCTCCAGGAGATTGTGATGTAGGGTGAAGCAAGAGCACTTCTGCCAAAGGTGAAACATCAGCTTCATTTTAGTTTAATTAGGTGTTTGCTGAGCCGTTTGCCAGGGTGGGGGTGCAGAGATGGGCCAGGTGAGGGCCTTGACCTCAAAGAACTCCCAGATTGGTGGTAACAGCCAAGTCAGCACTCCACACCTGCTGAACCAACAGCTCAGAGTTGGGGGCATTTGCAAGCATCATTTTTGTTTCCTTGGTGGTGGCCAACACTTTGAAACACTCCAGGGAGACACCCTCTGCATCTCAAAGGCTCCTAATTTCGCTTCAATATCCAGCTTCCCTGCTATATAGCACAGGGACCTCAGCCTGGTGCTCTGTGATGACCTAGAGGAGAGGAATGGGGTGCAGAGGGAGCTAAAGAGGGAGGGGATAGATGTATACAAGTGGCTGATTCCCATTATAGAGCAGAAACCAACACAACATTGTAAAGCAATTATATTCCAATAAAATAGATACATAAAATAATAATAAACTTGAAACAAAATCCAGCTTCAATGTCACCTCCTTGAGGCCTCCCAGCAGAATTTAATTAGACTCCTCACCCAGTGGGACTCAAGACCTAATCGCATTGTATTATATTAGCAGTGCGTGTGAAACTGGTCTCTCCCACTTAACTGTGGGAAATTTGAGGGCAGGCACTATGTTCTGTTCCTTGGCTGCCCCAAGCACCCAGCACAGGGTCTGGCACACAGCAGAAGTTAATATATGTTCGATGACTGCGTTAAGAAGGGAATTAAAGGAATTAAGAAGGGAATCCTGTCCTGAAGGACAGGAAAGGTTCACAAGCACAGCCTGAGAAGGACCACACCTTGCCGTTCTATGCAGGGTCCCAGAGCCCGCAGCGTCAACACCAGCGTCCCCTGGGAGCTTATAAGCAATTGTGCAATTCCAGGACCCTCCGGACCTGCTGAGTCAGAATCTGCATTTTAACAAGATGCCAAGGTGTGCATTGAAAGTTTGGGAAAAACCCTGTAAGAGGCTATCTCACTCCCTTTGTGTTCATGTTCAAGGAATTATCACTGGGGTTGGTTTTATGATATAGAACACATCTATAGATGCCATCAGCTGAAATCATTTTCTTCTCTCGTGGGGAAACTTCCAAACTTGATACCTTCTGGAAGACAGAGTGGCCCACGGACAGACAAGCCTCAAATTTCCTCTCGCCCAGGACACAGCGGCTGGGCAGCATTCTGAGAAGGGAATGGGAGATATCGCTTCCTCTCTTGGCCAGGCTCTCGGCACTGCAGAGACTTCCAAGAAAGATACACAGAGCTTAGTTCTGGTCGAAAAGCCTCCACTCCTCTAAGAATGCGATCAATAACGGCCAGGGAAAATCGGTGGCGCCCGGAGATCGATCTTGCTGTGTATTTATGGAGCTCAGATCCCAGGGAGGTGTGGGGGTGGCGGAGGACGGGACAGCCTCTGTGCCTGCTTCCCGGAGATCCTGATTCCCTTCCCAAGAATTATGGGGTGTCCTTTGTCTCTGCTCGATAACACCCTGGAGTTACAGAACCATTTAGAAACGAATTGGCTCATTTTTCTCCCTCCCCCTTGCTCACAGTGACAGGTCGCCCCGGCCCAGGAGTCATTAAAGGAACGGATTGGACACTTGGCCCATTCCATCTGGCCCATGTCTGGCTCCACCGGCCTCCCTCTGTCACCAGCAGGCCCTAAAGCTTTCACTCCTCATCAGAGATATAACATTTTAGAAGAAAAAATAGTTGAAATATTGAGAGGTAGGTATTTTATTTTATTCCAAGTATTGTTCCCCGCCCCGCCCCCCGATGAAGAACATTGCTTTTTTTTTTTTTTTTCTGAAAACGTTTCCATTTTACACTTTTCTAAATGTACCATACCTAACAGTCCCATGAGCAGATAGTGACAAGACTGGGTTTATTTTTCCCCAAATTCGAAAAGCCGTGTGCTAAAATTAAACAGACTGCAAGGGACTTCCCTGGGTGGCCCAATTGTTAAGAATCCACCTTGCAGTGCAGGGGATGCAGGTTCCATTCCTGGCTGGGGAACTAAGACCTCACCTGCCACGGAGCAACTAAGCCTGCATGACCCAGCAAAAGAGTTCACACAACACAATGAAGGTCCCACGTGCTACAACTAAGACCCCAGGTAGACAAATAAATGAATACATAGTTAAAATAAACTGACTGCAAGCTGATTGCCAGAGTAGGGCTTCCCAGGTGGTGCTAGCGGTAGAGAATCTGCCTGCCAATGCAGGAGATACAAGAGACACGGGTTCAGTTCCTGGGTGTGGAAGATCCCCTGGAGCAGGGCACAGCAACCCACTCCAGTTTTCTTGCCTGGAGAATCCCACGGACAGAGGAGCCTGGCAGGTTACAGAGAGTCGGACATGACTGGAGCAACTTAGCATGACTGCAAGAGACAACATTTAACCTCCTCGACCTGCTTTCCCATCCACAAGGTTGATAATCCCAACTGCCAAGGTCATTTCAAGGAAATCGCTTCTTACAATACCTGGAGGTACCCAGTAGTTATTAATTCTTTTCCATCTACAATGTATTATTGTAAGAGTATTAAGTGCAATTTACTGAGCTTATCTTGTGGCTCAGCTGGTAAAGAATCCACCTGCAATGCAGGAGACCTGGGTTCGATCCCTGGGTTGGGAAGATCCCCTGGAAAAGGGAACGGCTACCCACTCTAGTATTCTGGCCTGGAGAATTCCATGGACTGTATAGTCCATGGGGTCAGAAAGAATCAGACACAACTGAGCAATTTTCACTTTCACTCCACACTGAGCTTACACATCTCAGGCTCTCCATGAAGTCCGCTTCACTTGTCACAGGGAGTAGCCTGTGCCTTGGTTAAGGCTTTGGCAACACCACTTATTAGCTGGAATGAAACATCAGGCGAGTCATCTACCCTCGCTGAGCATCCTCCTCTGTGAAATAAGGATGCTAATAAGGATACCACACAGGGATGGAGGAGAGGGTAACATAAGAATATATTTAGAAACCCATTAGGCGCAGGGCTTGGAAGGGGGTGAACCAACATCACATTTAATCTTTTTTAAGATTTTTTTTAATGTGGACCATTTTTTTTAAGTCTACTGAATCTATTACAATATTGCTTCTGTTTTATGTTTTGGTTTTTTGGCCATGAGGCATGTGGGATCTTAGCCCCCCAACCAGGGATCAAACCCGCACCCCGTGCATTGGAAGGTGAAGTCTTCACCACTGGACCACCAGGGAAGTCCCCGTGTTTAATCTTCACAGGAACCTCGGTTGGAGTGTCTGTCCCTACTATACCAGAGAGGACCCTGAGACTCACCTACAGTATCTGCTTGAAGTCACACAGCCAGCAAGCAGTAGAGCCAGGAATTAAACTCAGGGATCTGACACCTCTGTACTGCACTGATTTCTGAGTTAAACCAGCTCTGCTTCAGAGAAACCAGTTAGAGCTGCCCCCACACCCGCCCTTGAGGGTGGGGAGCCCTCTATGCTTGCAGGCAGGTAACAGAGCAGGGCGACCTTGACCCAGAGGTGAGTTGGATGCTGGAAGCTTCCATGAGCCTCTTCTCCTCCCTCTCCACTCTGCTCTGCATCTCGGAGGCGAGTCTCAGCTATAAGAAGAGGCTGCCTGGTCCTCTGCTCCCTGTAGGGAGCAGCCAATGGGAGGCAGCAGAAGGAGACTAGAGGGCAAGAGGAGAGAGAAGCTGGAATATTTATTCCCCCACTCCCTCCTTCCTCAACCCAAAGCCCCCGGTCCTGGTGGCCTCACTTATAGCTACAACTCTCTGAGGTTCCCAAACAGCTCCTTCCTTTGTCCATTCAAGCCGAGGGCTGATGGTGCTTTCCAGGAGCTTCCAGGCCCAGGAAGCTTTACCAGCCTGAAGGTTTCCTGGCTCCACCCCACCTTGTATGCAGCCCCCTGATTAAACACCCTCCTCTCCTGCCTGGAGGAGGACTGACTTTTCACTGAAGTCCTCCGGGGCTAGGCCAGGTGGGCAAGTAGAACACATGCCCTGGCCTGGGCTGTCGCTCCTCACGCCCCTGAGGTCCCTGTGGTCTTTGGCACAGCTAGCCATACAGCTCTCAGGCCAGACGGAAGAGGGTAGGCCAAGGCTGGAGTTTCCTCGGACAGGGTTGTGTGGGTCTGGCCTTTCTGCCAGTTGCTGAAGGGCCCGTTTCTTATGGAAAAACCCGAACAAACTCTTTGGCCAAATCAATAGTACTTTTTTTCAGAAGGGTTTCCTCCCAGGATGGATAAGGGTCTCACAGAAGGACTAGCCCAGGTGTGAAGCTAAGATGGTCAGCAGGGTGGGGGTCTTGTCTCTGGGGTGGTATCAGCAAGGGGGGCAGTCAGTGGGGAGGCTGGGGCCCCTTGTCTTGTCTAAAGGGAGTTAGCCACAGTTGGGCCATCCAAGGAAGGAGTCCTGGGCACAAGAGCGAAGGTACCTCAGGAGACGTCAGAAGGTGTGGTCCACAGGTGGGGCCTTGCTGTGCCAGGGAGAAAGGCACTGGCCAGTGGATAAGGAATTGGGAGAAAGTCTGAACTCTGGGGATGGAGTTTGCTGTGGTTGAGTAGGGTCTTGGGACCCCTACACTATGGACTGGCTGGGGGAGTGGGGGGTGGTCAAGAAGGAAGCCAGACTCCGTAGGCAGCTGCAATGCACATAGAAATCAGGCACAAGTCAAGGCTGGAGCAGTCTTGGCCGAAGGGAGGAGGAAGTTTGCAAAACAGCCGCTGTGAAGACTCCCATGACCCAGCTCACATGCTCCAGATCCCAGGCTTGTGACTTGCTGGTGGGCCTGTTCCTCCCACCTACGCTTAATCCTATCAAGCTGAGGTCACAGAGCTGGTAATTGACAGAGGCAGGATTTAAACCCAAAGTCAACCATGGTGATCCCAGGACACACACTTTTGTTCTGGATGGCCGACCACAGAATAGCAAACCCAGAAGAACTCCTGAAATCTTTAGGTCACCTCTGTTCATAGTGGAGGATTATTCTCAGACCTGGAGAGGACAGAGGTCCTGCTTCGGTAGAGCCGTGACTGCAACACACCAGCCAGTGAGAACATGTTCTCTCAAGGTGGTTTCTGGACGCATCATCCCCTTAGCCTATTGCCTCTCCGGACGAGGCTCTCAGTCCATTCAGGCGGCTATTACAAATATGTCACAGATGGAGTGGCTTATAAATAACAGAAATGTGTGCTTCACCATTCTTGAGTCTGGCAAATCCAAGATCAAGGTGCCCATAGATTTGGTGTTAGTGAGGGCCAAGTTCCTGGCTCAGAGATGGCCGCTTTCTCAGTGTAACCTCATGGTATAGAAGAGACTAGGGAGCTCTCTGGAGTCTCTGTAATAAGGGCAGGAATCCCATTCATGAGGCTCCGCCCTCAGGACCTAAGCACCTCCCAAAGGCCATGCCCCCTAATACCATCCCTTGAGGAGGAGTGCTAGCATTTCAACATATGAATTTGGGGGCTGGCACAAACATTCAGTCTATGGCAGAGGGACTGTCTGTTTCCGTCAGTCCTCACTTACTGCAGTGTGTCTTTATCTTCAAGCATCCCTGAGACCCCAAGGGACATCCATACCCTCTGGGTCTTTGTTTCCTTTATTGAAATCCTGGATCCAGACTGGGTGATGGCCGCTGTCTGGGATCTTCTCCTTTTCATTCTGTTAGAAAGATGCCCACAGCCCAGAATTTCCTAAGGAGGCGAGAGAAGAAGGAAAAGATTCTGCTTTCTCTGATAAACCAGGAAAGGATCATTAAGCACTCAAAAGTGTAAAGCCACACAAAAATGCTTAATAATTGCCAGAGATTATTTGTGAGGACTAGTAGAGAGAAAAGAAATGGAGGAAATGAATGATTTCAAGCCTGCAAAGTGGTTTTGCTCCCAGAGGACCCAAGAAAGACGCTTCAAGTTCAACTCCCTTTGAAGACAAAATGAAAGATTTTGAAGCCAAGGGCTGGGAGCTGCAGGGTGGGGGATGGGGGGTGGGGGATGACTGGCTTCACTGGAGAAGGACGTAAGGATGTAGGTCAATATCATTCCCTATGGAAATGGGTGGGGCCATGCTGAACAATCCCAGCCCCCGGTCCCTATTTGAAAAGAGACTTTTAAACAACAAAGTGAGAGCAAATGTTTACCAGAAACATTACAGAACAGGGATTAATAGCATTATATTCAAAGACATCATATAAATAGATAAGAAAAAACATTAACTCCTAGTGGAAAAATGAGGAAAGAACTGACAGTTTATAAAAGGGAAAAAAAAAAAATGAATTTCACTCTCTGAATAAAACTGCATAAAAAGAAAAAACATAGTCATTCACTTAACAAACACAGAGCACTTTATGTTCAACATTATAATAGATTTTAAGGATATGGAGACAACTAAGTCAGAGACCTCAATCCCAAGGATCTTGTTTGTTGTCAAATGAGGAGGAGATATACACTAACAATTATGGTAAAACACAGTTAGCTTCATAGAAACTTCAACAGGGAGTGACTGACTCCCAGCATCCGAGGAGTGCGGGGGAAGTTTCTTGGAAGGCTGGGGAGAAAGATATTTGAATGAGTCTTGAAGGGTTCCATAGAAGTTAGCTAGGTAGACACAGAGAAGGCAGAAAATTCCAGGTAGAGGAAATTGTATATATGTGGTTGACAAAATCACTACCCCCAAAGATGCCCACATCCTAATCCCCAGGATCTGTGAATTTGTTGTCTGACATGACAAAAGGGACTTTGCAGAAGTGATCAGGGTTAAGGACCTTGAGATGGAGAGATTAGCCTAGGTTACCCCAGTGAAAGTGAAAGTGTTAGTCGTTGAGTCATGTCCAACTCTTTGCAACCCCATGGACTGTATGTAGCCCACCAGGCTCTTCTGTCCACAGAATTCTCCAGGCAAGAATACTGGAGTGCGTAGCCATTCCCTTCTCCAGGGTATCTTCCCAACCTGAGGATCAAACCTGGGTCCCCTGCATCGCTGGCAGATTCTTTACCATCTGAGCCACCAAGGAAGCCCAGGTTATCCACATGAGCCCCATCTAATCACACAGGTCCTTCCTTCTGGCTGTGGTCAGAGGGATGTGTGATACACAAGATGACCAAAGAGATGCAACACTGCCAGCTTTGAAGGTAGAGGAGAGGGGCCAAGGCATGTGACAGGCCCCAGAAGCTGAACAGATAAGAAAAGAGACTCTCCCCAGAACGAAAGGAGAGAAGCCCAGCCAGCGCATTGTTTGAGCTCAGGGAGACATGCTTCAGACTTCCAGCTCTGTGAGGAATGTAACATAATAAATTCAAGCTGTTTCAAGCCACCCAATTTGGGGTAATTTGTTACAGCAGCAATAAGGAACTAATACATGGTACAAAGGTATATAAGACAGAAATGCAGGGAGATCCCTGGTGGTCCAGTGACTAAGGATGCCACGTTCCCAGTGCAGGGGGCCCAGGTTCAATCCCTGGTTAGAGAACTAGATCCCACAGGCCACAGTTAAGAGTTCTCATGCCACAACTAAAACCTGGCACAGCCAAAGTGAGGGGAGGGGAACATAAAAATGCATACAGGAGGAACTACAGTGAAAACAGCCTTCCCAAGTGGCGCTAGTGGTAAAGAACCCACCTGCCAATGCAGCAGACTTAAGAGATGTGGGTTCAATCTCTGGGCTAGGAAGATCCCCTTGGAGGAGGGCATGGCAACCTACTCCAGTGTTCTTGCCTGGAGAACCCCATGGACAGAGGAGCCTGGTGGGCTGCAGTCAATAGGGTCAGAGAGAGTCAGACCCGACTGAGTGACTTAGCACCAACGCGTGCACAGGGAGATCAGGGGTGTGCTCTGTAACAGGGGTGTGCTCTGGAATATTTATTGACTACCTGCCAAACATCAGTTCCTCTTTTCTGCTTTGCACAAGATCCAGTGCCCACCATTTTGGGGGCTCATAGACCAGGAGAAGACACAGACCACTGAAAGAAAAGTGACAAAGAGCTCAAGGGAGGGCAAGACCAGGGTGCCTGGGGGACTGGGTCATGGCTCCATTGGGAGGGGGACCATTGGGTTGGTTGGGTCTGGCATAGTAAGTAGCCACTAGCCTGGGAGAAGGGCCTTCCAGGCTGAGGAACAACATGAACTAAAACAATGAAAATATCTCAGCATCTTTGGGGCGCTAAAATCCGTAAATCCATGTCCTGAGTTCAAGACGCGGTGACAAGTAGGGGTTCCCATGAGCAGGTGGAGGACAAGGACTCTTGCCACCAATGGGCCTCTGTCTTTGTGTTTTCCACAGGCAGGGTACCCATCATTGAGACAAAACTAAAGTAGCTCAAATAGCAGGAATGGACCTGATTCCAGCATTAAACTCAAGTTACCTAAAGCCCTCCAATCCTGGAGAAAGATCAGCCCAGAAGCCCAGAGCAGGCCTGAGCCTTCTGGTCAAAGAGCTGTAGCTGTGGGGGACGAAGGTGGGGGGGAAGGGGAGCAGACAGGTCATGGCCACTGAAGGCTCCTTCCCACCAGAGGCCAGGCTCTGTTTTCCTGCGTCTTCAGAGTGCAGGCAGAATCAGTAGCTCTGACCAGTGCCTGGACACCCCCTAGAACGCCCCTCAGCACTTTGAAAAAGGTGACTCCTTCTTCCTTCCTTCTGGGCCCATGAGGCTAATCATAAAATACTCTCTGCTTCCCAGTCAATAGGAGAAAATGCCTTCTAAATCCATTAAGTTGCTAATGCGTACGTTCGCAGACCAGAAAGAAAGGTGCCGGATTGATGGATGTACTTGTCATATTTATGGTTTGTAGCCATGTGATTAATGGGCTTTGTGGTTTATAATGCAATGCTCATTTCACTCTCCTCTTTAAGCCCCGGGTGATGTATAGGACCCAGCCTTGCTGTTGCATTTCAATGGCATGACAGTGATAACATTTTATCACCCTGGACTATCAATTAGTCTCCTTTGAGAAAAGGCGGTCCCAGATTCAGTATGGGGACAGGATAGGGAGACGGGGATGCCCCTTGAGAGCATCTGTGCCTCGCCATCTGGAGATCACAGACTTTCTCCCTGAGAACCGCGTCCCAGTTCATCTCTAAGACGAGAGGCCACAGGCCTTTGGAGACAGGAGGACAGGAGCTGGACCATCCACCCCAGAGCCTCATCTCACCCCTCACCAGGCTGCTCGTGGCTCCTTGGGTCTCTTTACATCCTCCCCAACCTCTCTGATCGGCTTCCACATACAGCCTCCAGAGGAACTCTTATGAGTCGAACTGTCAACTGTGTCCTTGCCCGCTGCCCCCACCCCCCCACCAAATTCATCTGTTACAGCCTTAACCCTCAGAACCTCAGAATGTGACTGCCCTGGACATAGACCTTTTTTTTTTAACTTTTTATTTTGTATTGGGGTATGGCCAATTACGGAGAAGGCAATGGCACCCCACTCCAGTACTCTTGCTTGGAAAATCCCATGGACAGAGGAGCCTGTTAGGCTGCAGTCCATGGGGTCACTAAGAGTCAGACACGACTGAGCGACTTCACTTTCACTTTTCACTTTCATACATTGGAGAAGGAAATGGCAACCCACTCCAGTGTTCTTGCCTGGAGAATCCCAGGGACAGGGGAGCCTGGTGGGCTACCGTCTATTGGGTCACACAGAGTCGGACACGACTGAAGTGACTTAGCATAGCATGGCCAATTAACGATGTTGTGATAGTTTTAGGTAAATAGTGAAGGGACTCAGCATACTTATACACAAATCTGTTCTCCCCCCAACTTCCCTCCCATCCAGGCTGCCCCATAACACTGAGCAGAGTTCCATGTGCTGTTCCATGGTTCTTTAAGGAGGCAATTAAGTTACGACGAGGTCCTTAGGGTGGGCCCTAATCCCTTGTGATTGATGTCCTTATAAGGAGAGAGATTAGGACATAGACACACACAGAGGGACAACCACAGGAAGATACCGGGAGAAGATGGCCATCTGCAAGCCAAGGAGAGCAGCCTCAGGAGAAACCAGCCCTGCCGACACCTTGATCTTGGACTTCTAGCCGCCAGAACTGTGAGGACAGAAATTTCACTGCATAAGCCCCCCAAGTCTGGGTGCTTGGTTATGGCAGCGTGAACAGAATAATACAAGGACACACTTTCACCTTCACACCCTTTCCTAAAACCTCCGCTGTCTTCATTACTTTCTCACTGTGTGGCCTCGGGCATCCCAGTTAACCAGCCTGAGCCTCAGTTTCCTCATCTGTAGAATGGAATGAATAATAATTACCTGCAGACTGGTTGAAAGTATTAAACTGCCTTGGCTCAGTAGCTGAGAGACACCCTGTGCTGAAGCTTCAAAGAACACGACTCTGTTGGGCGGTCTAGCTGCTGCTCCCCGGGGCCAGACTGCCCTTCCCTGCACTTCTTATTTTCTCCAGGGAAATCATGTGCCTCCTTCGAGTCCCAGCCTGGATGCTCCCTCTTCTCTAAAACTTCTCTGATTCTTCAAGAAGGCATGATTCCTCTGCCGCTTCTCTGTACTCGTCCCACCGCACCCGTGCCTGCTTCTCTGCTCACAAGCCTTGTCCCACCGGGGCAGGTAAGTTCATTTAGGGTGGGACATGAACTTACCATTTCCCTCTATCACTCACACCCAGTGCAGGGCCGGCACACAGCAGGTGCACAATGTGAGGTCCTGGAAGGGCCAAGGGCATGCTGAGCAGGAACCTGGGAATAGTTACGGAGACCCTGGGAACCAGACAGGGCCCAGCCAGTTAGGAAGGCCTGGCATGGGTCTCACCTACTCACCTGCACTTTGATCTCATCCTCTCTCTTGACCTCCATCCCCTGTTCCACTTCTGCCCTTGGTCCTTCATTCCACAGATATGAACCAACACCCACAATGTACCAGGTGCTAGATACACAGAGAGGGCTCCCGCCTTTATGAGCTGGCAGTCTGGTGGGACATCCAGTAATAAATAAGTCAGTGCAGAGATGCACAATTCCAAATTTGACAAGAGCTAGGAAGACAAAACAGGGAAATGAGGACCAAAAAAGTGAGACCCACTCCAAACTGGGTGTTAGGGGATCTTCTCCAGGGAACTGGTGTTCAAGCTCAAGGCTAAAAAACAAAAAAGGAATGAAGGCTGGATTTCAGTCCCTACTTGCCCCCTGTGGTAGGCAGCCTCTTGTGCAGTTAACAACCTGTGCAACCAAATGCAGTATACGAGGGTCCCATTTCTGGACTTGTTGAGCCAACCAGACTTCCTGATTTTGAACTTCTGTGCTTCCTAGGGCCTAAGTTCAGTTTCATCATTTGTCCCCTCCCACTCTTGGCTACTGAGATGACTCCCTACCCCACAGATTCGGCTCTTGATTCTGGAAAGCAGATGTTGGTTTGAGCCCCTGGCTGCTGTTTCTAGGAGCTAGTGTCAGCCCCCAAACAAGAGCACACAGAGACCAAAGTGGAACATTCATCGGTGAGGGAGACGTTAGCACACAGAGAAAGCAAAAGGGAACATTGGCTGGGAGTCCCTTAAGGCAGGGACCACACCGCCATCACCTCTGGATCCCCAGCAGTCACATGACAGCTGGCACAGGACAGGCATGAAGCAACACTGATGCATGGGGAAGAAGGCTGAGGGAGGGGCAGTGTGGGGGGCAGAGGGAGGGAGGAAAGCAAAACTGTGAGGACAAGAACCCAGGCAAGCAGTCAGAGCAGCAGATCCACAGGACAAGGGTGGAAAGAGGGACTGAAATTAAGGCCACAGGTGTCATCCAGGTGAGAGATGACAGTGAGATCAGTGAACACAGTCAGGACATCACCAAGATACACCTGCTGCCAGATGGTGCTAGTGGTAAAGAGCCCGCCAGCCAATGCAGGAGACCTAAGAGACGTGAGTTCGATCCCTTGGTCAGGAATATCCCCTGGAGGAGTGCATGGCAACCCACTCCAATATTCTTGCCTGGAGAATCCCATGGACAGAGAAGCCTGGAGGGCTACAGTCCATGGGTCACACAGAGTTGGACACGACGGAAGCAACTTAGCACACATACTCACTAATGGACTGGATGTGGACTGGTAAGAGAGGAGGCGCACTTAAGGATCCTTTCTGAGGCTCTGACTTGAATAAGCATGCATGCTCAGTTGCTCAGTTGTGTCCAACTCTTTGTGACCCCATAGACTGTAGCCCATCAGACTCCTCTGTCCATGGAATTTTCTAGACAAGAATACTAGAATGGATTGCCATGCCCCTCTCCAGGGGATCTTTCCTACCCAGGGATCAAACCTGTGTCTCTTGCATTTCCTGCCAGGGGATTCTTTACCACTGAGCCATCATAGAAGCCCTGGGTGGATGGTAAAATCACTTACTAAGATGGGGAAGACACAGAGAAAATCAGAGTAGGGCCAGGGATGAAAGGAAGTAGAATCTTGAGTTAAGTTTTAGAGTTGTAAGTTTGAAGTATCTGTGAAATATACAAGAAGAAATAGGCAACTGTCAGGCAGATAACTGGATATACATGTCCTAGGTTCAAATAGGCATGGGCTGAAGGTATAAACTCTTCAAAGAGTTTTACAGTAAAGGAGAGGAAAGAAAGAGAGAAGATGACACTTCCCTGGTGGTCCAGTGGCTGAGACTCCACGTTCTCAATGCAGGGGGCACGAGTTCAATCCCTGTTCAGGGGACTAAGAGTTTGCATGTTGCAACTAAAGAAAGAAAAAAGATCCCACATGCCTTAACTGGGCTTCCTTGGTGGCTCAGACAGTAAAGAATCTGCCTATAATGGAGGAGACCCAAGTTCGATCCCTGGGTCAGGAAGGTCCCCTGGAGAAGGGAATGGCTACCCACTCCAGTATTCTTGCCTGGAGAATTCCATGGACAGAGGAACCTGGTGGGCTACAGTCCATGGGGTCGCAAAGAGTCAGACACGACTGAGCAACTAACACACACACACACACGCCTTAACTAAAGATCCCATGGGCCACAACTAAGACCTGACACAGCCAAATAAGTAAATAAAATTTTAAAATAAATATTTTTTAAAAAGAAAAGGGAGAAAGAGCCACAGGAGGGAAATTTGGATTCAAAGAAGGGTTTTGTTTAAGATGAAAACTATTACAGCATATCTGTATGATGATGGAAAGGATTCAGAGTTTAGAAGGAAAGCCTGATGCTGCAGGAGAGGCGCAAGCAGCTGCAGTGCTGTCCTCAAGAAGATAAGGGGCGACCTTGGATAGGACAGCTCATCAATCATTCCAGGAAAGAAACAGATGTGGACAGAGATACGAGCCTCACCTCTATGAGATGCTCCGCATACGTGGAAATTACACCTTACTGCCCACCTGATCCCAGACTGACTCAGCTGCTTCTCACCAGTCTTTCTGGCCCAGAACTAGTGCCTGCCTTGACCATGCTCTCTGTTTATTCCCAGAAGACCTGGGGGTCCCTAGCATGATTCCTCTGCACACCCAGCCTTTCAACAACTAGCCTCCATTCTCAGAGCTACCATCCCTGTGATGTGCCAACAAGCAGAGCACCAGGCTGGCACTGATGGACAGGAGAACATGGCCATGTCCTTGGTGGACATCAGGAAGCTTTGGGAAGCTGGCAGCCCCAGGGACACCAACACAAAATCAGGGACTTCTTGCCAAATGTTGGTGAAGTACCTGAATAGAAAATCAAAATGCAGCTGTGCCCATTCTCTGCTTTGTCTCCTCCCTGAACCAAGCCTCTTCCACTGTCCTGTCTCCCTGAAATTAAAGGAGCAAGACCAAGTGGGTATGTCCACAGGAGTCAGGGGCAACTGTGATTGAAAAGGGAAATTGGAGAGCACCAAACATCACAGAGGCATCCGAGGAATGCCAAGGAGATGCAGCCAGTGGTCTCTGCGGATTCTCTCAGCTGGGGCATCCATCCAAGTGAGTCCAATTGCACAATGGCTGACAGAGGGGTTAGGCACAGTAGGGGACACTCCCATTGGCTCCAAATTTGGTGGGTAAACTTCCTGGTCTTCTTAACAGGCAGTTGCCACAAACAAAGCTCAGCTGGGTGGGGAGCTGGGGCCAAAGGAGAGCCAGCCTCAGCTCTGCAGGTGCCATCCTGATGCTGCTGCTGTCCAAAGGACCGTCTCCCAGCCAGAGGCTGACAATGAACCAGAAAGCCATGGTTAACTATTGGTAAATATTTCAAAATAACAGAAAATAATGTGAAGTCCCTACCTTTAATGAGTCATAAAGAGTGTGAGCCCTGACTTAACAAAACCTCAATGAATTGAAAAGATACATGCACCCGATGTTCATAGCAGCACTGTTTACAGTAGCCAAGACATGGAAGCAACCCAAATGTCCATCAAGAGGTAAGTGGATAAAGAAGATTTGGTATATGTACACAGTGGAATATTACTCAGCCATAAAAAGAAGGAAAGAATGCCATCTGCAGCAATGTGGTTGGACCTAGAAATTATCATACTAAGCGAAGTCAGACAGAGAAAGACAAATCATGTGATATCACTTACATATGGAATATTAAAAATTATACAAATGAACTTCCAAAATAGAAATTCACAGACATAGAAAACAAATGTATGGTTGGCAAAGGGGGATAGGGGAGAGGAGGTACAAATTAGGAATTTTGGATTAACAGATACATACTGTATGTGAAATAAATAACAAGGACCTACTGTATAGCTTCCCTGGTAGCTCAGACAGTAAAGCGTCTGTCTACAATGTGGGACACCCGGGTTCGATCCCTGGGTCGGGAAGATCCCCTGGAGAAGGAAATAGCAACCCACTCCAGTACTCTTGCCTGGAAAATCCCATGGACAGAGGAGCCTGGTAGGCTACAGTCCATGGGGTCGCAAAGAGTCGGACACGACTGAGCAACTTCACTTCACTGTATAACACAGGGAATTATATTCAATACCTTGTAATAAGATATTATAAGAAAAGAACCTGAAAAATATGTATATATCTGATGTATAATTGAATCACTTTGCTGCATACCTGAAACATTGTAGATCCACTATACTTAAATTTTAAACAGTAATAATACAAAAACACCTGAATGAATCTATCTCCCTGTCTCTCCTCTTCTGCTCTCTCCCTTGCATTTTCCTTCTTGCTCTCTCCTCCTGAGTCTTGCCTCACCAATACCACTTCCTTTTACTATTTCTCTTTCTCCACTGCCATGGTCCTTTTCTCCTTCCCTCCCCCCTTCTTCTAAAATGATCAGAAGAGGAGTGTATGCCTATTTGCTAATCAGTCTCTGCTGCTGCTGCTAAGTCGCTTCAGTCGTGTCCGACTCTGTGTGACCCCATAGACGGCAGCCCACCGGGCTCCTGCACCCATGGGATTTTCCAGGCAAGAGTACTGGAGTGGGGTGCCATTGCCTTCTCTGAATCAATCTCTAGTCCATGCCTATTCGTGTTAAGCCTGGAACTAAAATCACTGCTGCTGCTGCTGCTGCTGCTAAGTCACTTCAGTCGTGTCCGACTCTGTGCGACCCCATAGACGGCAGCTCACCAGGCTCCCCCATCCCTGGGATTCTCCAGGCAAGAACACTGGAGTGGGTTGCCATTCCCTTCTCCAATGCATGAAAGTGAAAAGTCAAAGTGAAGTCGCTCAGTTGTCCGACTCTTAGCGACCCCATGGACTGCAGCCCACCAGGCTCCTCCGCCCATGGGATTTTCCAGGCAAGAGTACTGGAGTGGGGTGCCATTGCCTTCTCTGAATCAGTCTCTAGTCCATGCCTCTTCGTGTCAAGCCTGGAACTAAAATCACTAGATAATACTATAGATACGCTTATACATAATCCACACAACAACTCAGAAAGGTAATAAAGTAATAGTAATAAAAAAAGATACACTGTGTGCCTACTGTGTCAAATGCTTTTCAAAACACTTTCACAAGTGTTAAAACACATTTAAGCCTCATAATAACTCTAAGGTCAAGGGCTATGATTTCCCCTATTTTAAGAATGAAAAAAATTGAGGCACACAATTTTGTTCATTACAGGGTCAAACTTCAAATTCAAGTAGTCTGAATTCAAAGCCTGTACCATTGAGACTCAAAGAGGTTGAGTGACTTGGCTAAAGTTGCACAGCTGAGGATTAGTATGGTTGGGATGCAAGCTCAGGAACGTCTGATCCCAAAGCCCAGTTCCTACTCCCCATCAGAGAGTAATATATGTGATCCCTGCTCCTAATTTGGAATGCACAAGAGAAGGACATTCTACACTTTGTGAAATTTCTTGTCAAATTTTCTTTTTCTTTTATAGGTGACCCTTGATCAACTTTTATAGGACCATAAAGAAAGCTAAGTGCCAAAGAAGTGATGCTTTTGAACTGTGGTGTCTTGGACTGCAAGGAGATCAAACCAGTCAATTCTAAAGAAAATCAGTTCTGAATATTCATTGGAAGGACTGATGCTGAAACTGAAGCTCCAATACTTTGGCCACCTGATGCAAAGAATTGAGTCACTGGAAAAGACCCTCATGCTGGGAAAGATTGAAGGCAGGAGGAGAAGGGGATAACAGAGGATGAGATGGTTGATGACATCACCAACTTGATGAACATGAGTTTGAGCAAGCTCCGGGAGTTGGTGATAGACAGGGAGGCCTGGTGTGCTACAGTCCATGGGATTGCAAAGAGTTGGACATGACTGAACAACTGAATTGAACTGAATGTGATCAACTATTTTCTGTGGATTCCAGACTATGATCAGAATTAAAAATTCCCTACCCCTAAGCTTATCAGAATTCCTCTCCTCAAAGAATGAATGCAAGCATTCAATTAAGTACACTTCCATCTAAAATTTCCATGAACAGATGCTAATCATTTTTTCCCTTTGAGGATTTGTAAGTACCAGTGGTTCACATATATTATTAGATGTTCACATGTAGTTAATCTCCATATTTTGAGTGCCCACTACATGTTAGAGATAATGTTTCCCAGCCTTCAAAGAGCTCCCAGTCTGAAAGAACATGTAAGTCAGGGCCACCAACTCTTGGTCAAGGCAAAAAAGTGATAGGAGCCTTAAAATTGGAACAGATAAGTATTGCAATGGGAACTTGGGGGCTAGAAAGATCCTGGAAGGCTTTATTGGAGAGGAAGTGCTAAAGTTAGAATCCTAAGATGCACTAGATTTCAAAATTTCCTTTTTTGTAGAGTCTCAGCATCACCTTTGAAAACTCTGCATATTTGAGGATGTAGAAAGTTACAGAGACTGGACATACTCTGTGTCATGTCTAGAAGATGGCTTTTTACTACTGTTAACCTCCCATGCCCACCTGACACATATCACTTTATGTAAGATAATTGGTCTCTTTTTCCTAAAAAGAGAAGAAAAAATAATCTAGGTTTTCTGTGTTTTTTAAAAGCTTCCTAGACATCTCAATGCCAGAAAAGCAGGCTAATCTTAAAACACCATTCTTATCAAGTCTCTTCCAGGTTTAAAATTCAATGCCTCTGTACTCCACAAGCCTGCAAGATTCTGTTCAAACACATCAGCCTGGTGTCAAGATCTTCCATGATGTGTTTCCGAATTACACTTCTGGTTTTAACTGTAACATAACAGTATATACATTCACTAGATGTATCTATGAGAGTGAGCCATGTGCTGAAAAAGAACACAGAATTATCTGAGATTCCATAAAGGAAGAAATTAATAAGTGCTTCAGGTAGTTGAGCACACCCATGAAGACCTAGGATATTGGCCACTGCGCTTCCCTGATGGCTCAGCGATGAAGAATCTACCTGCAATGCAGGTGACACAATAGACACAGGTTTAATCTCTGGGTCAGGAAGATCCCCTGGAGGAAGAAATGGCAACCCACTCCAGTATTCTTGCCTGACAAGTCCAGAGGGGACCTGGAGGGCTACAATCCATGGGTCACAAAGACATGGACCTGACTGAGCGACTGCGCACACACACACACACACACTCCCCACCGAACTTTCCCTTTCCCCCTGAATTGTCCCATCTTCTGCCTAAATAGTGTACTATAAATAGAAAAAATTTTTAAAAAAGAATCAAACACTGAAACAGAAGGTGGACCAGGCATCCAGGAAGCAAATTAGCACAACTTTAGTTGGTCCAATACATCAAAGAATTCAACCATGTGATTCAATCATTATGGGATGTCTACTAAGTATTGAGCACAATGTAACATAATACAGTAAACAAACTTATGAGACTTAGCGATCAGATACAATGTGGACATCCTAGGGGGAGTACATGATAAGCCAATAATAATAATAGTCCAGCACTGCAGATGGAACCACAGTCCAAAAGCTCACAGATTCGAGAAATAAAACATATTACCATCAATGAATTTAATTTCTCTCTTAAGCTTCATTTCATTTGATGGCAGAAACTACACCTCACTCAGTTTCTAGTCTACTTTTCTGCTGGGTAGTTCTCACATTCTCAAGAGTTAAAACAGTCAAAGCACAAGTATAAGGAGCTTCAATCTGATCCTCAGACTGAAACGGAGCAGGACCCTATGGTCATTGCCTGCCCCCCATATCCTGCCTGCCTTTTGTCTGTGGAAAACTTTAGTCAAAGAAAAAGTTTAATCGGAGAAGTGAGAAATGCAGAAACAAAGGAAAACAGACAAAGGAGGCCGAATAATAATAATGTAGTCATGAAGCATATTTAGTTCCTTCTCAAGGACTACAGATAATATCCTGAGCCATATCCTGTGAGTTGTCTTACAGATACTGAAACCCCAGGTGGAAGAAGTTAACTACATGATGTCAACTTCTGTACCCACGACATCAGTTCAGCTCAGTTCAGTTGCTCAGTCGTGTCTGACTCTTTGCGACCCCATGAATCACAGCACGCCAGGCCTCCCTGTCCATCACCAACTCCCAGAGTTCACTCAGACTCACATCCATCGAGTCAGTGATGCCATGCAGCCATCTCATCCTCTGTCGTCCCCTTCTCCTCCTGCCCCCAATCCCTCCCAGCATCAGAGTCTTTTCCAATGAGCCAACTCTTCACATGAGGTGGCCAAAGTACTGGAGTTTCAGCTTTAGTATCATTCCTTCCAAAGAACTCCCAGGGCTGATCTCCTTCAGAATGGACTGGTTGGATCTCCTTGCAGTCCAAGGGACTCTCAAGAGTCTTCTCCAACACCACAGTTCAAAAGCATCAATTCTTCAGCGCTCAGCCTTCTTCATAGTCCAACTCTCACATCCATACATGACCACAGGAAAAACCATAGCCTTGACTAGATGAATCTTTGTTGGCAAAGTAATGTCTCTGCTTTTGAACATGCTATTTAGGTTGGTCATAACTTTCCTTCCAAGAAGTAAGCGTCTTTTAATTTCATGGCTGCAGTCACCATCTGCAGTAATTTTGAATCCCAAAAAAATAAAGTATGACACTGTTTCCACTGTTTCCCCATCTATTTCCCATGAACTGATGGGACCAGATGCCATGATCTTCATTTTCTGAATGTTGAGTTTTAAGCCAACTTTTTCACTCTCCTCTTTCACTTTCATCAAGACGCTTTTGAGTTCCTCTTCACTTTCTGCCATAAGGGTGGTGTCATCTGCATATCTAAGGTTATTGATATTTCTCCCGGCAATCTTGATTCCAGCTTGTGCTTCTTCCAGCCCAGCATTTCTCATGATGTACTCTGCATATAAGTTAAATAAGCAGGGTGACAATATACAGCCGTGACGTACTCCTTTTCCTATTTGGAACCAGTCTGTTGTTCCATGTCCAGTTCTAACTGTTACTTCCTGGCCTGCATACAAATTTCTCAAGAGGTAGATCAGGTGGTCTGGTATTCCCATCTCTTTCAGAATTTTCCACAGTTTATTGTGATCCACACAGTCAAAGGCCTTGGCATAGTCAATAAAGTAGAAATAGATGTTTTTCTGGAAATCTCTTGCTTTTTCCATGATCCAGCGGATGTTGGCAATTTGATCTCTGGTTCTTCTGCCTTTTCTAAAACCAGCTTGAACATCAGGAAGTTCACGGTTCGTGTATTGCTGAAGCCTGGCTTGGAGAATTTTGTGCATTACTTTACTAGCGTGTGAGATGAGTGCAATTGTGCTCTTTGAGCATTCTTTGGCATTGCCTTTCTTTGGGATTGGAATGAAAACTGACCTTTTCCAGTCCTGTGGCCACTGATAAGTTTTCCAAATTTGCTGACATATTGAGTGCAGCACTTTCACAGCATCATCCTTCAGGATTTGAAAGAGCTCAACTGGAATGCCATCACCTCCACTAGCTTTGTTCGTAGTGATGCTTTCTAAGGCCCACTTGACTTCACATTCCAGGATGTCTGGCTCTAGGTCAGTGATCACACCATCGTGATTATCTGGGTTGTGAAGATCTTTTTTGTACAGTTCTTCTGTGTATTCTTGCCATCTCTTCTTAATATCTTCTGCTTCTGTTAGGTCCATACCATTTCTGTCCTTTATCGAGCCCATCTTTGCATGAAATGTTCTCTTGGTATCTCTAATTTTCTTGCAGAGATCTCTAGTCTTTCCCATTCTGTTGTTTCCCTCTATTTCTTTGCATTGATCACTGAAGAAGGCTTTCTTATCTCTTCTTGCTATTCTTTGAAACTCTGCATTCAGATGCTTATATCTTTCCTTTTCTCCTTTGCTTTTCGCTTCTCTTCTTTAAACAGCTATTTGTAAGGCCTCTCCAGACAGTCATTTTGCTTTTTTGCATTTCTTTTCCATGGGGATGGTCTTGATCCCTGTCTCCTGCACAATGTCACGAACCTCAGTCCATAGTTCATCAGGCATTCTGTCTATCAGATCTAGGCCCTTAAATCTATTTCTCACTTCCACTGTATAATCATAAGGGATTTGATTTAGGTCATACCCGAATGGTCTAGTGGTTTTCCCTACTTTCTTCAATTTAAGTCTGAATTTGGCAATAAGGAGTTCATGATCTGAGCCACAGTCAGCTCCTGGTCTTGTTTTTGCTGACTGTATAGAGCTTCTCCATCTTTGGCTGCAAAGAATATAATCAATCTGATTTCGGTGTTGACCATCTGGTGATGTCCATGTATAGAGTCTTCTCTTGTGTTGTTGGAAGAAGGTGTTTGTTATGACCAGTGCATTTTCTTGGCAAAACTCTATTAGTCTTTGCCCTGCTTCATTCCATATTCCAAGGCCAAATTTGCCTGTTACTCCAGGTGTTTCTTGACTTCCTACTTTTGCATTCCAGTCCCCTATAATTAAAAGGACATCTTTTTTGGGTGTTAGTTCTAAAAGGTCTTGTAGGTCTTCATAGAACTGTTCAACTTCAGCTTCTTTAGCGTTACTGGTTGGGGCATAGACTTGGATTACTGTGATATTGAATGGTTTGCCTTGGAAATGAACAGAGATCATTCTGTCGTTTTTGAGATTGCATCCAAGTACTGCATTTCGGACTCTTTTGTTGACCATGATGGCTACTCCATTTCTTCTGAGGGATTCCTGCCCGCAGTAGTAGATATAATGGTCATCTGAGTTAAATTCACCCATTCCAGTCCATTTTAGTTCGCTGATTCCTAGAATGTTGACATTCACTCTTTCCATCTCTTGTTTGACCCACGACATAAGCCTCCACAATTCTAAGAACTGGCTTCAAAGAAATGGAAACAAACTAACCCTGGACCTGAAGATGAACTGTACCTGAAACAACCAAGATGACGCTGGACAGACCACTGATGACCAATCTGAAGATGGCTGTCAGAGCTGACTGCCATTTTTCAGCATGTATCCCCCCTCACTTTTGTCTATAAAAGCTCTTGGCCCACTGGCTACCAGTGGGGGGTGGGGGTGGTGATGGGAGAAGGGAGTTTTCGGCCTTTGGACAGATGTCTGCCACCCTCTCCCACCCACCCAGTTGCCAGCATCTGAAATAAAGCAAACTTCCCTTTCCACCGACTTGGCCTGTTTATTGGCTTTCTTTGGCAGCAAGCAGCCAGACCCTACACACACTTTCGGTAACAAGACATCATTATCTAACTATGTGGCGTCTTCAGACGTCTTCAGGCATCTTCAGACAATACAGTGTTGTATGTCTTTGTCCCAGCACCCAAACCTCCAAGTCCTCTCATGGCTAGATTCCACTCAGAGCCTCCAGACAACTTTCTGCTGGGAAACTGAAGCTTTTCTTGACCTCTATGATACAGGTGGGATCCAGGAAAGTAATTTTTTGCTCCCCAGGAAACTTATAAGACTCACCCAGTAATTTCTGCCTGACAGACCCCTGACAGACCCCTGACAGATCCCTGACAGACCTCTGACAGACACCTGATAGACAGACACCTGACAGACCCCTGACAGATCCCTGACAGACCCCTGATCGACCCCTGATAGACCCCTGACAGACCCCTGATAGATCCCTGACAGACAGACACCTGATAGACCCCTGATAGGCCCCTGACAGACCCCTGACAGACACCTGACAGACAGACACCTGATAGACCCCTGACAGACCCCTGATAGATCCCTGACAGACACCTGATAGATCCCTGACAGACCCCTGCGACTATTTTTACTCGGTTCCTCAGGCCAAATGGGACACAGGAGAATTGTGGGGTCTTGCCATTTTTCCAGGGCTGATGCAGGAAAAAGGGCACATATTCCCTCTGCTCTTGGGTACCAAAATCAATTGGGAAATTCTTTCATTTCCTCTTCTCTTTATTTTTTCCTGGAAAGAAGGAACAAGCAGAGCTCTTTCTAATGACTAAATAATGAAGCTCCAATCTTCCCTAACTATTTCCTCTCTCAATCCAGAAGTTTTGTATCTCCTCTGTGGTATGAAACTTTTAATTCATAATCTGTTCTTGACACTATATATAGAAGAGTAGAGAATTTATGTGATGGGTTCATCAAAACTTACTCATTTTTAATTTTGTTTTAAATTTCATCTCTACATGAAATTCAAAAATTTATTTTAGACCCACAGATCTAATAAGAACAGTGAACCTTAATCAGGATAAATATAAATAAATCCACATCTCAGGAGGGCACAGTTAAAGATTTTTTAAAATCTTAGAAGTATTAAGAGAAAAATGCCATATCATATATGGAAGCGCCAATAATAAGAATGACAACTGATGTCTCAGTGAAAACAAAATTGGCTGGAAAACAGTGAAACAGCATCTTTAAAGTGGTGAAAGAAAAAAAAGATTGTCAGCCAAGATGTCTATGTCCAATGAAAATATCCTTCAAAAATGAAAGTGAAAGAAATATATTTTCAAATACAAAAATGCAAAGAGAATTTTTCTCCATCAGACTAGCACTATAAAAACACAAAAACAAGTTCTTCAGACTTAAGGGGAATTAAATCAGATAGAAGTCTGGATCTGCAGGAAGAAATAGAGAAAAAATAATGATCAATATGAGGGTAAATACTTATATAACTCATTTTAATTATGGGAAATAGATGGGGAAACTGTGAAAACAGTGTCAGACTTTATTTTGGGGGGCTCCAAAATCACTGCAGATGGTGACTGCAGCCATGAAATTAAAAGACGCTTACTCCTTGGAAGGAAAGTTATGACCAACCTAGATAGCATATTCAAAAGCAGAGACACTACTTTGCCAACAAAGATTCGTCTAGTCAAGGCTATGGTTTTTTCCAGTGGTCATGTATGGATGTGAGAGTTGGATTGTGAAGAAGGCTGAGCGCCGAAGAATTGATGCTTTTGAACTGTGGTGTTGGAGAAGACTCTTGAGAGTCCCTTGGACTGCAAGGAGATCCAACCAGTCCATTCTGAAGGAGATCAGCCCTGGGATTTCTTTGGAGGGAATGATGCTGAAGCTGAAACTCCAGTACTTTGGCCACCTCATGTGAAGAGTTGACTCATTGGAAAAGACTCTGATGCTGGGAGGGATTGGGGGCAGGAGGAGAAGGGGACGACAGAGGATGAGATGGCTGGATGGCATCACTGACTTGATGGATGTGAGTCTGAGTGAACTCCGGGAGTTGGTGATGGACAGGGAGGCCTGGCGTGCTGCGATTCATGGGGTCACAAAGAGTCGGACACGACTGAGCGACTGAACTGAACTGGTATATTTTAAAAGACTGATCAAAGCAAAAATAATAACAATTTATTGTGAGGTTTAGAACATGCATAGAAGGAAACTATACAACCACAGAGTATAAAAAGCAAGAAGACAATAAAACGAAAATCATTGTTTTAAGGTTCTTACATTGTGAATTAGTATATTATTTGAAGGTACAGTAATGTATTAAAGATACATATTGTAATTTCTAGACCAATGACTTTTTTTTCCATTTTATTTTTTTTAATTTAAATTTATTTATTTTAATTGGTGGCTAATTACTTTACAATATTGTATTGGTTTTGCCATACATCAACATGAATCTGCCACGGGTGTACACATGTTCCCAATCCTGAACCCTCCTCCAACCTCCCTCCCCATACCATCCCTCTGGGTCATCCCAGTGCACCAGCCCCAAGCATCCTGTATCCTGCATCTAACCTGGAGTGGCGATTCATTTCTTATATGATATTATACACGTTTCAATGCCATCCTCCCAAATCATCCCACCAATGACTTTTTAAAAGCACATATAATGAAGCACAGCTAAAAACAATAAAGGAGTTCAAACTGAATAGTAAAAATTACTCAACTCACAGAGGAATTAAAATAGATGAGACAAAAAAATAAAGACAAATTAAAAACATATACCCAGAAGGAAGATCAATACTTCCACTTATGTAAAAGGACTAAGGATTTCAATTCAAAATCAGAGATTGTAAATTAACTAGACACTAATAAAATTTTTTTAATGACTAAATATGGTCCAGTGGTTAGGACTCCATGCTCTCAGTGCCAAGGGCCTGGGTTTAATCCCTAGTCAGGGAACTAGGATCCACAAGCCAGATGATGCAGCCAAAAAAGAAAAAATAAAACAATAAAAAACAAAACCAGAAATTATCAGTGTAAATAAAAAAAAAACCATAACAGCACTCTATTTGCAGATAAAGCACTTTAAATATGAAAACTGACAGATTAAACTATTTCTTTAAAAAAATACCATGTAAAATAAGCTCTAAAGCATGAAAAAGCTAATTTACCTATATTAATATTAGGCAAAGTGAACAAATCCCTTGAAAAATACAACTCATTGAAAACAATACAAGAAAACTAGGAAGTTTGAATAGCCCCATATCTGTGGAAGAAAATGAATTCTTAATCAAAACTGTTTCACAAGGAAAACTCCAGGTCAAGATAGCTTAATGAATTGTAACATCTAAGAAATAAATAAAACCAGCTTTACATAAACTCTGTCATGGATTGAGGTCCCCAAGAAACAGACCTTAGGATAGAGTTTTACTGAAGTGGTTTGTGAGAATATGCTCTGAGGAGCAACATCAATGATGGAGCAAAAGAAGAAAGACTAAACAGAAGGAGTTGAACAATGATGGGGTTGTGAGAGGTTTCAGCCTCTTTAAAGCTGTTCCAAACCGAAGCGGGATCCAGATCTTTGCAGTCCTACATCAACCTAGTCATTGGGTACAGAGTAAGTAAGACGGCTCCACTTATCCCAGGGCAATTCCTGAGGCTGAGTCATCAATAGGCACTATTCCCAGAAGCTGGAAAAATGATCCCTTCATTCCTGAGAGAGTATCTGGAGAGGATAGGGGTACCACAGGGTGAGGAAACACTTTGCAACTCATTTTATGAGGCCAGTCAAAATTCAATAACAAAAACTGAAAAAGATATCATAAGAGAAGACAATTACAGGCTACTACTCCTTTTGAACATAGATGCAAAAATCCCTTAATTAAATATTAGCAAATTGAATTGGTGAAATATAATGAAATTATAATACATCATGGCCAAATGGTATTTATTCTGTGAATCTGAATCTTGGTTTAATATAAAAAAAGAAAGCAATGTAATTCATCACACTAAAATAATAAAGAACAGGACTTCCCTGGCGATCCACTGGTTAAGAATCCACCTGCCAGTGCAGGGGACACGCATTCAATCCCTGGTCCGGGAAGATTCCACATACCGTGGGGCAGCTAAGCCGGTGCACAACAATTACTGAAGCCTGCACGCTCTAGAGCCCGTGCTCTGCAGTAAGAGAAGCGATGCAATGAGAAGCCCCTACACAGCAACTAGAGGGTAGCCCCTGCTCACCACAACTAGAGAAAGCCCACTCACAACAACGAAGACCCAGCACAGTCACAAATAAATAAGTAAATAAACAGCATAAAGGATAAAAGTCACACACTCATGTCAAAAGACGAAAAAAAAAAAAAAAACAGGGCTTTTGACAAAACTCTGTTCCAATTCGTTTTTTAAATTCTCAGAAAACTAAAACTAGGAAGGAGCTTCCTCAATCCAATAAAGAGCATCTGTGAAATACCTTCCCTGGTGGTTCAGACAGTAAAGAATCTGCCTTCATTGGGAGACACCTGGGTTTGATCCCTGGGTTGGGAAGATTTCCTGGAGGAGGGCATGACAACCCACTCCAGTATTCTTGCCTGGAGAATCCCTATGGACAGAGGAGCCTGGCGGGCTACAGTCCATGGGGTCGCAAAGAGTCAGACACGACTGAGTGACTAAGCACAGCACAGCACAGCACATGAAATATCCACAGCTAACACCCTATCTGGGCTTCCCAGGTGGCTCAGTGGGGAAAGAATCCGCCTGCAATGCAGGAGATGCAGGCAGATGGGGGATCGATCCCCGAATTGGGAAGATCCCCTGCAGGAGAGCACGGCAACCCACTCCAGTATTCTTGCCTGGAGAATCCCACGGACAAAGGAGCCTGGAAGGCTACAGTCCATAGGATCACAAAGAGTTGAACATCACTGAAGTGACTGAGCATGAACACACGCACAACGTCCTTCTTAATAGTGAAACACTGAATCTCCCTAAAATCTGGAAGAAGTCAAAGACGTATTTTCTTACTACTTTTGTTTAGCATGATATAAGAAGTCCTATCCAGTGCAATAAAGTGATAAAATGAAACACCAGCATAAATATTATAAAGGGAAAATAAAGATATCTTTATTCCATAACGAAAAACTGTTTACATAGAAAATTCTAAGGAATCTACAAAAACACCAATAAGACTAATAGGTGAATTTAGCAAGTTCACAGAATATAAGGCTGGCACATAAAAATTGGGTCCCAGGTGACTCAGTGGTAAAGAATCTGCCTGCAGTGCAGGAGACTCAGGTTGGATCCCTGGGTTGGGCAGATTCCCTGGAGAAGGAGATGGCAACCCACTCCAATATTCTTGCCTGGGAAATCCCATGGACAGAGGAGCCTGGCAGGCCACAGTCCATGGGGTTGCAAAAGACAATTGAGCAACTAAACAACACATAAAAACTAATTGTATTTCTATATACCAGAAAGGAACAGTTAAAAGACTAAATTTTTAAAAACAACCTAATTAAAAATAACATTAAAAATTAATTACCAAATAATGACTCTAACAAAAAAACATGCAAGACCACTCTATTAAAAATTAAAGATCTAAATAAATGAGGAGATACTCTGTCCATTTTCTTCAAATTTATGTATCATTCAGTGCAATCTCGATTAGAATACCAAAATTAATTTTATGTATTTATTTTTGGCTGTGCTGGCTCTTCAATGTTGTGTGGGCTTTTCTGTGGTTGTGGCGAGCAGGGGCTGCTGTCTAGCTGTGGTCTACAGGCTTCTCATTGCAGTGCTCCTCTTGTGGAGCACAGGTCCCAGACCATGGGCTCAGTAGCTGTGGCACACGAGCTTAGTTGCTCTGTGGCACGTGGGATCTTCCCGTTAGATCCTACAATCTAACCTACATTAGCAGGTGGATTCTTTACTACTGAGCCACCAGGGAAGCCCCCACAAGACTTTTTGAAGAAACTGATAAGCTGACTCTAAAACAAAGGAACATATAAAAGACCTAAGATGGCCAGAAAAGTCCTAAGAAAGAAAGTTAAAGAACTTTCACTACGTGATTCCAAGGTTTACCATAAAGCTACAGTAACCAGGACAGTGTGGTATCAGTGCAAGGCAAGGATTAGAGGGCACTTAAAGTATGACAGAAAAATAAGAAACAATCAGGATTAGCAGGCATATGTTTAAAACAGAATTACAGAACTAAAAATATAATTAAAACGTAAAATTCAGTGGATAGATTAAATTAGAACCAGCTAAGGTGAAAATTATCAAAAGAGAAAATAACTTTTTAAAAAGTATTTAAAATGCCCATGAGATAAAAATAAAGGTAGGAAAAGTGAAGAGAAATAGAGAACAGAATGAAATATCCAACAATGTTTAATTAGAACTCAAAGTGAGAGAGAAAATAATGAATACACTGTATTTACAGAAATAAAAAGACTAAGATTTTACCAGAACTGATGAAAGACATGAAACTAAAAAGTCAAGGAACCCAAGAAAGTTCCAAGCAAGATAAATTGAAAAGAAATTCCTATCTTGATACATTAAAGGCAAATTTCAGAATGCCAAAGATTCAAGATTCAAGGCTCCATGACAGGAAGGAGCACCAAGCACATAATAACCATCAATAAATACTTGTGCAGTGAAAGGATTAAATGGGAAATCTTAAAAAAAAATCAGAGAAAGGCATCTGCTACATACAAAGAAATAATAAGACTGACAACTGACTTCATAGCAACAATGGAAGAAAACTGACTTCATGGCAACAGAAAGTGAATTAACATCTTCAAAGTGCTAAAAACAATCATCAACCTAGAATTCTGCACCAAGGTGACATAAAGGCATTTGTGGAAGGAGGACGGTAGGAGAGGAGAGCAAGAAGTGATTATTAACCAACAGACTTTCACAAAGGTAACTCTTAAAGGATATGCTTCACAGGGAAGGAAAATGGTCCCAGAGAATGTTTCACATGAAAGAAGAAACAGGAATAAATAAATGGTAAATGTGTGGATAAATTTAAATAAAAACTGATTTAATGAAACACTCACAATAATGACCAGTATATGAGGTTAAAAAAAAAATTAAAATACTGAACAATGAGAAATAAGCCTGGAGGCAGATAATAATAAAGCATTCTCAGAACCTGGCTTTGTTCAGGAGGAAGGTAAAGATACTAATTTTAGGACATTGTCATATATGTGTATATGTGACATATAATATTTTCCATTTGTATGTGTTATATTCTTATATGTTATTTCAGTATGTTTTATATAATTATAACATGTCAGTCGTGTCCAACTCTTTGCAATCCCATGTCCACCAGTTTCCTCTTTCCATGGAATTCTCCAGGCAAGAATACTGGAGTGGGTAGCCATTCCCTTCTCCAGGGGATCTTCCTGACCCAAGGATCAAATCCAGGTCTCCTGCATTGCAGGCAAATTCTGTACCATCTGAGCCACCAAGGAAGCCCCGATTATATATGTTGCTTTATTATAACATACAATGTTAATATTATTATCATATATATTTCTAGGGAAACCACAAAAAATATAAACATGGATTTAGCACAACTTCTCAACATAGAGGTAAAAATGAAATAAGGCTAAAAATGTCTCAATCAGGGCAAAAGAAAATATGAAAGGAAAGGGGAAAAGGCTAGAAAAAGTGAAATGCATAAAAAATAAAAATTGGATGTCAGAAATGAGTCTAAATATATAAATTATAATTTATATGAATGGAGTAAATTCTCCAGTTAAAAGACTGAGATTTTAACAGTGGGTTAAAAATTCAACTATATGGGATCTGGGAATGGGTTCTGCCTGACAACCTCTAGGGATTTTCTGTTCTCATGCAGGCTTTGGGGTCAGGATGAGGAGGACAAGGATAGGGAGGAATACTTTTTCACTGATACACTACTTGATATCCAAAAGAATCAATGTGGGTTACAGGGATGCAAATAGTAAAACAGAATCTTTATCATGAAATCAAAGCAAAAGGAAAATAGGTAGAGAATAACATAAGATGAAGTGATATTAGCACACAAAATGCATCCAAAAATCCTTGCCAGAGGTCAGCTGGAGAGGTAACTCTGAGATTCCTAGCATCAAAAGCAAAGAGGGAAACATGGACATTATTGCAAATTCCCAATGTCCAAAGCATCAAATACAACCAGCCGAACAATGACAACTTTCCCTGGTGCATAGACTGAGAGAAGTTTGTCCCCAGTAAAGGGGAAAGTATAGAGGTAATGGACACCAGTTTCTGGATATTCCTGTAACAAACCCAAGAACCTGTTTTTGCCCTGCTTTTTTATAATGTCTTTCAATGAAGGCCTATATGAAACCAACTCTACAAGGGCCAAAACAATAAAGCCCAAATCCATAGCTGCCTGATGTCTGACTTGATCCAAGGACAAAATCAATAAGAACTGAGATAATGGTTCTTGACTGTTTTGGATTTGTGGGCCACTTGGGGAATCCATTTAAAGCATTGGGGTGTCAGGAACATTTCCTAGAAGTAATACTTTTGCTGAGTCTCAGTTCCAATTCCCTTGAGGTACTGCTGCACTGATTTGTTTGTTACCCTAGAATTCTATTAGAGATTAATATTAATAAAAAAATATAAGCAATAATATCAACAACAGCACAAATGGTTATAGTATCATGTATTAAACACTCGGACAAATTTTGAAGCCCCTCCCTACCCCCATGCACATACACTCTTCTTGAGCAAGTTTGTATAAATTTTCTTTACTTTGATAAACAGTAGGAAAAAGTCACAGTAGCTTCTTTTAAGAAATGGAATAACCAACCACTAAAAAGAAATGATGGTTATGAAACAAGATAGAGGTGCTAATTATCACTACAGTCATACTACAATATAAAATATATCAAATTGACATGCTATATACCTCAAATTTACACAAGGTTATATCTCAGGTGTATTTGAATAAAAATTTTCTTAAAGAGGAAAAAAAAAAAGAAATGGAGTAAGACAAAGAAACCCTCTTTCAGGAGAATCTTTCTTTCTGTGAAGCTAAATAGCCTGAGATGGAAGAGACAAAGGCAGGGAGATCAGTGAGGAGGGGTTGCAGCAATCTTGGCATAAAGTGGTAGAGAAAAGATACACACACATATATATACATACATACATAGATCATCTGTTATATCTATATCTATATATAGTGAGAGAGGAAAATGGTAACCCTCTCCAGTATTCTTGCCAGGGAAATCCCATGCACAGGGGAGCCTGGCGGGATAGGCTCCATAGCGCGGCAAACACGACTGAAGAGACTGAGCAGGCACGCATATGTATAATCAGAAGAGTCAATAATGTTGTAATGAAAAGGGCCGTGGAGAGGGAAGAGTTAAATACAGGTGACCTTGCACAAGTTTTCTCCTTCTGCCCTTGGTCTCCTGTCTGTCAACAAGGGAGTCTCTGATCCCCTGATTATGTGAGCCGGCACGTGGGCACAGAAGCAGTGCAATAGTGAGTGAAATTTATTATGTGTGCTGATTGACTTAAATGGATGACCTTGAGGTGCTCTGGGGCCTTCTGAACCCCGAGGAACGATTAAATGGCAGCCTCTGCAGCTCTGTCGTTAAGCATCTTTTCTTTACCCACCAAGACTTTTTAGAAATGCCATGAGATGCCATACACTGAGCCGGGGCACTGATATAAGACATAGAGCTCCTAGTCACAGCCCCTAACCTGGGGGAGGAAGCATCTCTTCCATTTGCTTGAAGCCCAGCCTGGGAGACAAACCCAGAGAGAACCACCGAAGACCCAGCCTAGACGTGCTGCCTGAGCTCCCACCCGGGCTCCAGGGCTCAGGGGAAGATGAGATGGATTCCGGTGCTGCTGCTTAGAAATAGCAGCAGCACTTGAAGCACTGGGAAGATGGTTTTGTTTTCCCCAAAGCAAGTTAAATCTTGAAACGTTATTACTTGGGGAGAAGTGTCAGGGGGATTTGAGTATCATTAAAACATAATTAGGGCTCAGAAGCACATTGTTTTCATCGCCTATGAAAACATAAACTTTTATCTAAAAAGATAAATAGTTAAATGCCAATGTCAAACTTGAGAGGTGACCTGATGGGGCTGGAAGAACAATGGATAGAGATTTTGTCTCATCTGTCCTGCGTAAATCCGTGAATTTTCATTTCCCTGTACATAAAGCAGCTGTAACTGTTGCTGCCCTGCTTCTCCCATGAACTTCATGGCTACCACTTACTGAACACAATGCCAGACACCATCCTAGGAAGTTTCCAGGCATTGATCAACTCCATTCATCTTGACAGTGAGTGCAAGGGCCAGTCATTATTATCTCAGTGTGATAAAGGCCACAGAGAGAGTTGACATAACTTTCTGAATTCAAAGGACTACGTGGGGTGGAGCCACATTCTGAAGCTGGACCTGTCTTGCTTTAAAAACCATCAGCTGAAGCTGTCTGGTACTCTGAGGCAATGAACTTGGTAGATATATGCCTGACTGTGGAGCTCCTTGAACGCCAGGCTGGAAGACACCTTGACAGAATCCACTCTTTCAAACCATGTCCTCTCCTGACCTAAGCAACTCTGCTGCCGAAATTTCCTGGGATCCAGGTGTCCCAGGAAAGACCAAGGTTTTTAGCACTTGTTTCTCAGTTGTCAGGTGCCTGAGAAGAAATAGTCACAGAAGCGGATGAAATGACAGGAAGCCTTATCTCCCCCTTCCTCAAACCCTCCAAGAGCCTTCCACTCCAACCACCTTCTCCACGGAGCCAAGCATCCATGCAGACCCACACAGGAAGCCCAAATTAGCTCAACCTGCCTCCCAGCTGCTGGATGAACCTAATTAGACCAAATTAATAATTTATTCAAGCAAGATGAGACATGCCAGGAATCTCTGGGGAGGCTGTAAAATGATAAAGTCATCTTATTAGGAAAATGTGTCAACACCCCATGCAAACTCGGGTTCTGGGATAGAAGGGGGAGGCCCATCTGACACCAGTCACCTTCTGAGGCCGGCTCCTGACTCCTCCCTTGGGCATCTCTCCAAGCATGACATTACCTGTCCTGCCACAGGCTCCTCTGCTGTCTTCCTCCCTCAAGTCCTCTCCCACCCTTCCCTTCCTCTTGCTCCACCCCACTACTCTGCCTCCTCATCCTTCAACCCGACACATTATTAACCTAAACATTCAAGATCTCTCTCCCCCACCAGAAAGGAAAGCCGGATGACAAGCTCATATGTCCGTGTCACACACTGAGTGATTCTTACATAAAAATTAACAGGCGCTTGACAAAGTCATAATCACTAACTAATGATGCATTATGCAATTTCCATAATTAGTCGTGTTATTGATATTTCCTTCCAACCGCAGAGCCGGTGCGGCCACCTTTATTTATGGCAAGAGAAATGGCTAGTCTGTGTGCAGGTTCTTCAGAGAAAACTTATGGGAAATACTTCCCTTGAGGTTTAGACGCACACCCAGAACCCGGCTCCCATCCTCCCCAAGGCCAATCCCCTCCAGAGCTGGTTTTCTCTTCAGAGCAACAGGAACAAATCAATCTGTTATGCGCAACGGTCAATGTGAAGACATTAAGGCTTGGCACCAGGGCCAATTTCTCAACTGTCTGAGGCCTATCACAAAGGCAGTGGTGGAAGTTGAATAATTTTATGGAACTTTGCAAACAGCCTCTTCAGCCATGAAACTTACAGCAGTCCTGAAGGTTGTAGCTGTTAACCCATTTTACAGGTGAGAGGACTAAGGCTCGGAGATACAAAACAACGTGTCCAAGTGTACAGTGAGCATGTGCAAAGCTGGGATGCAAATACACAGTTTTCTAATTAAAAGCCTGGGAGGCTGTGCTGCATACCAGAGTCAGGCAGCAAGTTCAAACACTGGCTCTGTTGCTCAGTAGTTACTCTGTCTTCTGGAGAAGACTCAAATTTGAAAAGATACATGTGCTCCAATGTTCATAGCAGCACTATTTACAATAACTAAGACAAGGAAATAACCTAGGTGTCCATCAACAGATGAATGGATACCTTGACCACCTGATGGGAACAGCCAACTCATTGGAAAAGACCCTGATGCTGGGAGAGATTGAAAGCAGAAGGAGAAAGGGGCGACAGAGGATGAGATGGTTTGATGGCATCACCAATTCAATGGACATGAACTTGGGCAAACTCCAGGAGATAGTGAGGGACAGGGAGATCTGGTGTGCTGCAGTTCATGGGGTTGCAAAGAGTCAGACATGACTTGGCGACTGAACAACAAACAGTAACATATATGTGTGTGTGTATGGGTGTGGGTGGGTGTGTAGGGTTGACCCAAAAGTTCTTTCCATTTTCAAGTAAAAATAAAAGACTCATTTTTCATTTTCACCAAAACCTTCATTGAACAAAACACTCACTGTTTTGTTCTACTGCCTTCTGCCATTTTAGGGCACCTTCATAATTCCAACTTCCCAAAACTTTTTATCTTTTTGAGCAAAGAATTGTCCCAAATGTCTTTTACACTCTTCCAAGGAATTGAAATTTTTCCATTAAGAGAATTTTGTAAAGACCAAAATGAAGGGAAATCCAAAGGTGCGATATCTAGTGAATACAGTAGGGGAGTCAGGACTTCCCAGTTAAGCTGTAACAGTTTTTGCTGGTCATCAAAAAAGCATGCGGTCTTGGTTACAACAGAGGACTTGCTCATAATGGAGGACTCCCTTCCAGTCCCACCGTATATACACCACCACCTTCTTTGGATGAAGACTTTCTTTGTGGTATGGTTGGTGGTGGTTCATTTCACTTGCCCCAAGATCTCTTCCATTCCACATCACTGTACAATATCCATTTTTAATCACCTGTCACAATTTATTTTAAAAACAGAATATTTTTGTTCCATTTAAGTAGAGAATTGCATGTGGAAATATGGTCAAGGTTTTTTTCCCCTTATGTGAAACCCAAACATCAAAGTGATTAACATAACCAAGCTGGTGCAAATAATTTTCAATGCTTGATGTGGGTATTTTGAGTATGTGAGCTATCTCCCAGGTGGTCTAACATTGATTGTTCTCAATTACTGTCTCAATTTGATTGCTATCAATTTTATCTAGTATACCTGACCTTGGAGTGTCGTCCAATGAGAAATCTTCAGCCTGAAACTTTGCAAACCACTTTTGACAAGTTCTGTTAGTCATGGCACCTTCTCCATACACTGCACAATTTTTTGGTGTGTTTCAGTTGCATTTTGAAAGTGAAAGTGAAAGTTGCTCAGTCATGTCTGACTCTTTGCGACCCCATGGACTATACAGTCCATGGAATTCTCCAGGCCAGAATACTGGAGTGGGTAGCTGTTCCCTTCTCCAGGGTATCTTCCCAACCCAGGAATCAAACCCAGGTCTCCCGCATTGCAGGTGGATTCTTTTATCAGCTGAGCCACAAGGGGTGCAATTTTTTACCTTTCTTGAAATCATAAAGCATAATATGCTGAAAATGTTGCTCTTTTCCTTCCATCTTCAATATTAAAATGGATACACAAAACTTCACCAGTTTTGATAAGTTTTTAAATGCACTCTGATACGACAACTGTCACAATACAATCTAACAAAATTGTTTCAAATGAGGTTAAAGTGCTACTAGAGCCATATTATGGGAAAAAAGCAAATGAGCTTTTGGTCAACCCAATATACATAATGGAATATTACTAGTCATAAAAAACGAAATAATGTCATTTGCAGCAACATGGACGGACCTAAAGATTATCATACTAAGTGAAGTCAGACAGAGAAAGACAAATTTATATGATATTGCTATGCTATGCTATGCTAAGTCACTTCAGTCGTGTCCGACTCTGTGCGACTCCATGGACGGCAGCCCACCAGGCTTCCCCGTCCCTGGGATTCTCCAGACAAGAACACTGGAGTGGGTTGCCATTTCCTTCTCCAATGCATGAAAGTGAAAAGTGAAAGTGAAGTCGCTCAGTCATGTCCGACTCTTAGCGACCCCATGGACTGCAGCCCACCAGGCTCCTCCGTCCATGGGATTTTCCAAGCAAGAGTACTGGAGTGGGGTGCCATTGCCTTCTCCGTTATATGATATTATGTATATGTAAATCTAAAATATGACACAAAGGAACTTATTTACCAAACAAAAACAGATTTATAGAAATAGAAATCAAACATAGTTATCCAAGGGAAGGTAGGGGGACAAATAAAATGAGATTAACAGATACACACTACTAAATATAAAATAAGTACACAACAAGGATTCATTGTACAGCACAGGGAACTATATTCAATATCTTGTACCAAACTATAATGGAAAAAAGAATCAAAAAAGAATACAGACATAAACACAAAGACATGCACAACCAAATCACTTTGTCCTAAAGCCACCACTAGGACACCTGGATTCAGCCATGCCTGAAGCCAACATGCCCCAACCTTTAACTTGCCTGAGTTAGAAGGTCCCTCTTTTCATTAATCCAGTTAAGAGGGATTTCTGTCACTTCCAGAGGAGAGACACTTGGATAGGTGGTGTCCTCAGAGTGCCCCATATTTTTCCTATGACAACTCTTGTCATGCTTGCTTGTAGGGCTAGATGTCACATCTGACTCTCCCACCAAAACAGAAGTCCCATGAGAGCTGGATGCCTACCTAAACCCTCCAATCCAGTGAGGAGTATGGCCCATTCCCTTCCATCTCTGGGGTCTCCACAAAGGCAACCTCCCTAAAGAGATCTCCTTTGACCATTTTGCCTAAAACAGTTCTTCCCATAATGCCCTACTTCCCAGGCCACATGGCTTCTCCTCAGAGCATCTCTCTCATCCCTTCAAAACATTTTTCTGTAGATGATGCTTTTGTTAGTTTCCTGTCTTGTCTCCCCATGAGAATGTAAATGCATATAACTTGCATGAAGCAGGGATCTTGTGTCTTGGGTTTTCCATCGCATTCACAGTGCCTGGAAAGTGCAGCATCTGAAAACCATGGTCGCAAGTGAGTGCGTGACCACCACTTACACTGTAGTGATTCTTCCTCTGTGCTAACCACACTTGGCCTTGTTCCAGGCACTGTGAGACTGCTAGCACATTCAGAGCGATAGCTAAGAGCTTTACACCTACTATTTTCCCTTAGCTTCACAACCACCCCAGGAGGTAGGTATTACTATCACCCCCAGTTTACAGATAAGAAAGGCACAGAGAGGTAAATTAACATGCTTAAGGTCACACAGCTAAGTGGCATTGGTGGAATCAGGGTCGGAACCCAAGAAATGTGATATCAGCATCCATCATGTCATCACAATTAGACAGCTCATATCTTGTGGAAATAAGTAAGGCAGAGTCTCTGCTCCCAGATAATAGCCAGATACATGAAATAAAGTCAGTGATACCCACACACACAACTGGTTTATTTATTACTAATTCATTGCATTTGTGGGTAGAGGAGATATTCTGAACCACAGAAGCCAAACTTACTCTGTCTCTTTTCGATGGTCAGCACAGATTTACCTTCATTAAAGCTGAGCAATCATTTAAGCCATAATTCCTTTTAGCCATTCTAGAGGAATCGATGGAAGGGTAGACTTACCTGAGATCTTTTCCTTTGAAGGTCAGCAAGGGAGGAGGTGGAGCAGAGGGAGGCAGGCAGAAGCATGGCTGTTGATTATGTTCAAGATTATATCTGATTGATATTTGGCAAAACTAATACAATTTTGTAAAGTTTAAAAATAAAAAAAAAAAAAAAGATTATATCTGAGCAACTTCCCTGGAGGTCCAGTGGTTAAGACTCCACACTTCCAATGCAGAGGGCCCAGGTTCCATCCCTGGTTGGGGAACTAGGATCCCACATGCTGCACAGTGTGGCCAAATAAATAATACAATCAATTTTAAGAGATTATATTTGAAATAATTTCTAAGGTGTCACATAGGAAATGGCCCTTTAAATGGCGAGTGATGTGCCTTCATGCTGCCATTTTTCTCCCCTCCATCCATGAGAATCTTCTAGCTCTATGGTCCCTCCCCCTCCCACCCCTGAGCAATATACAGGCACATTTCAGAGAAGCCAAGAATTAAATCAAAATTACTTTTCTCACTCTGTCTCTCAGACAGATGGGATGGTTCATTTTCATTGGCTCCTGGAGGCTCAGGGGGGCCAGGGGAGGGTTAATAATAATAATAATACTATATATCCATAGACTGCTATGCATCAGGGAGTGCCTGTAAACATCATCCTGCAGTATTATTAACTGGTAACTGGCTCTGAGCCCTTAGTCATAGGCTGGAATGAAGCCCCAGAGGCCAGTGAGAACTGAAAGCTACGTCTGAAAATGGCTAGATCCAAGGGTTAGTGCTCCATAAGAGCAGCCAGCATTTCCTTGTCCCTACCATCCACACAGACCCTTCCTCCTATCTGAAGATCTCAATGCCTTCACCTCTATGATGGGCTCAACAAGAGAAAAGGGAGTTAGGAATGCTTTCTGCTCCTGGTAACAGGGCATCTGACTAACACAAACAAACAAGGGGCTGTCAGAAACTATTCATTAGCTCAATGATGTCAGGGCTGTGTCCCTGCAATTCTACTGTCTGTTCCCTCATGGTTATAAAATGGTTGCTACAGCTCCAGGCATCATGCCCACATTCCAGGCAGAATGAAAGACAAAGAAGGGCAAAAACAAGTCTATCTAGTCCTTTTTACCACTAAAGCAAAAGCTTTCTTGGAAGCATCACCACATCCCTGGCAAATTTCCACTTACACCTCATTGGCTAAAATAGGATCACATTAAAACACCTAGCTGTACTCTAGATTGACTAGTCAAGGGAGAAAATGTTGGGAGTGAGTGCAGAATTAATCAAGTAGCAGTGCAAGGTAGTGTAAAGAGTACAGACCCAGTAGTCAGATGATTAGTCTCTTCTGCCATCTAGGTCTATAGTCTGTTTCCTCACCTTTAAAATGGCAAGTATTGAAATAGAAGATCCATACCTCTGACACTGAGTCAGTTTATGACTTCTACAGGAACACTGGAGATGACATAGAAAGAGGCAACAGACTATAATCTCCTGCTCCTTACTCTACCCTGAAATTGTAGCCTTGGGCATTGGAGCTTAGTCTAGAAGGAAAGGAGTTACAGCCAGGGGGAAATCAGAGGGACTGGAGGGTCAAGACTCCTGTGTTGGGCTTCCCTGGTTGTGTAGTGGATAAGAATCCACCTGCCAACACAGGGGACACAGGTTCGATCCTGATTCCAGAAGATTCCACATGCCTTCAGGCAACTAAGCCCATGCACCACAAGTACTGAGCCCATGCTCTACAGCCTGAAAACTGCAACTACTGAGCCCGAGTGCTGGAACTATTGAAGCCTGCATGCCTAGAGCCTGTGTTCCGCATCCAGAAAAGCCACTGCCATGAGAAGCCTGTGCACTGTAATGAAGAGTAGCCCCCCTTGCTGCAACTAGAGAAAGCCCTGAAAGCAACAAAGACCCAAGGTAGCCAAAAGTAAGCAAAATAAAAAAGACTCCTGTGTTCCCTTTCCTTGTTCATACTAACTTCCCAAGGATTTGGGTGTGCCCAGTACAGTATATGCAGAGTACATCATGAGAAACGCTGGGATGGAGGAAGCACAAGCTGGAATCAAGATTGCCAGGAGAAATGTCAATAACCTCAGATATGCAGATGACACCACCCTTATGGCAGAAAGTGAAGAGGAACTAAAAAACCTCTTGATGAAGGTGAAAGAGGAGAGCGAAAAGTTGGCTTAAAGCTCAACATTCAGAAAACTAAGATCATGGCATCCAGTCCCATCACTTCATGGCAAACAGATGGGGAAACAGTGGAAAAAATGGCTGACTTTATTTTTCTGGGCTCCAAAATCTCTGCAGATGGTGACTGCAGCCATAAAATTAAAAGATGTTTACTCCTTGGGAGGAAAGTTATGACCAACCTAGACAGCATATTAAAAAGCAGAGACATTACTTTGCCAACAAAGGTCCGTCTAGTCAAGGCTATGGTTTTTCCAGTGGTCATGTATGGATGTGAGATTTGGACTATAAACAAAGCTGAGCACCAAAGAATTGATGCTTTTGAACTGTGGTGTTGGAAAAGACTCTTGAGAGTCCCTTGGACTGCAAGGAGATGCAACCAGTCCATCCTAAAGGAGATCAGTCCTGGGTGTTCATTGGAAGGACTGATGTTGAAGCTGAAACTCCTTTGGCCACTTGATGCAAAGAGCTGACTCATTAGAAAAGACCCTGATGCTGGGAAAGATTGAGGGCAGGAGGAGAAGGGGACGACAGAGGATGAGATGGTTGGATGGCATCACCGACTCGATGGACATGGGTTTGGGTGGACTCCGGGAGTTGGTGATGGACAGGGAGGCCTGGCGTGCTGCAGTTCATGGGGTCACAAAGAGTCAGACATGACTGAGCAACTGAACTGAACTGAGTACAGTATAGAACCTTCCAATTGAAAGTCAGATAACCTGAAATAATAGCAGATAACCTATAATAATATCAGACATTGAAACTTTACTGTGTATCAGACACTGCGCTAAGAGTTTCACAGGCATTATCTCATCAAATCCTAGCAATCCCATAATGTAGGTGTTACTAACACACCCATTCAATAGATGAGTAAGCAAGCTCCAAGTCATGCCTTTGTCCAACTCCACACAGCTACAAAGTGGAGGAGCTGGAATTCAGACCCAGGGACTCGTACTTACCGCCCAGGTTCTTAACACAACCTAACTTTTATCCTCTACCCATCCTTTATCCTATTTATCCCCATTCCCATGGCAACCCTATAGGGATGCATTGTTCTGTCTTCTACAGATAAGAAAAGCGAGTCTCCAAGACATTACTTGAATGACCCAAAATGACTAGCTGGTAAGTGCTAGAGGGCAAATGGGAACAGAGCACTCGCCCTGAGTCTTACTCTTGCCACTGTGCCATGCTATGTGGGCATGCATGTAGGAAGGAGGCCCTGCGAGGCTCCTCTGCCAGGAAGCCAATCAGTGCTGACCCTACTTAGCTGACCCACTGGAATTTGCTAATTTCTGCTAATTCTGGAATTTGCATTGTCAGTAATAGCCCAAGGAGGGGCATCCTTAGTGGCTTTGCTCTTTTGGGGGTCCCTGTGACACCCAGGGATGCTGGAAGAGCTGTGTCATGACCAGAGGTTGACAAACACCACAGCTCAATCTCCTCCTCAGCTGGTCGTCCTGGGACTCATGGTGGCCAGTGATGGAGTACAGAAGGGGAGACTTCAAGCCCCACAGCCCCCCTCCCTGACCCTCAGTCCCTACAGAAGCAGAAGACAAATCACATAACAGCCATGCCTTCTGGGAAGATAAACCCTGCACGCTGCTCTGAGGGGTTCTGGAAGCCTGACCCTCCAGGCCACCATTCACAGCTATGCAGAATGCTGATAATCAAATCAGTCAATCTGAAAGGAAATCAACCCTGAATATCCATTGGAAGGACTGATGCTGAAGCTGAAGCTCCAATACTTTGACCACTTGATGTGAAGAGCCAACTCATTGGAAAAGACCCTGATGCTGGGAAAGATTGAAGGCAGGAGGAGAAGGGGGTGACAGAGGATGAGATGGTTGGACAGCATCATTGACTCAATAGACGTGAGTTTGAGCAATCCTCCAGGAGATTATCCTCCAGGAGATAGTGAAGGACAGGGAAGCCTGGCATGCTGCAGTCCATGAGGTCACATAAAGTCAGACATAACTGAGCGACTGAACAACAAGTGTGCAGATCCCCCATGAACATGGGGCAGCACCAGCCTCCTCTTAAATCCCACAGCAGACCACATCCTGACTATACTCAGTTCTGAGGTGCAGGGGAGAGCATCATGTCCTGCAGGGATGCAGTATCATTGGGCTGCCTTCAGGAATTAAAAGGAAGTTCAGAAGATTGCATCACATCAACACTCCCACTTCCTTAAGTCCTCAAACCCCCTTCACTACAACAAGTTAAAAGGGGCCCCCAAACAAGAAAGGCTCCCAGTGAGACCCCTGCCTCCCTCTCCCCGGCCCAGTACTCACCACCTCATGACAGCCACGGGGCAACTAAGCCGGTGTGCAACAACTAGTGAAGCCCATGCACTCAAGAGCCCATGCTCCACAACAGGAGAAGCCACTGCAATAAGAAGACCATGCACCACAACTGGAGAATAGCTCCCTGCTTGCCACAACTAGAGAAAAGCCCGCGCGGCAATGAAGCCCCAGCACAGCCAAAAATCAGTCAGTGAATCAATTTAAAAACTTTACTCACCAATTTTTAAAAAATAAAAATAAATAGCAACTTAAATCCTTACTTGGAGTGTCTCATGAAACTTTTAAAAAAGAGGGATCTATTTGTGCATGTGTGCGTGCTAAGTTGGGCTTCCCAGGTGGCACTTGTGGTTAAGAACCCTCTTGCCAATGCAGGAGACATAAGAGAAGTGAGTTCGATCCCTGGGTTGGGAAGATCCCCTGGAGGAAGGGCAAGGTAACCCACTCCAGTATTCTTTCCCAGAGAATTCCACGGACAGAGGAGCCTGGTGGGCTACGGTCCATGTGGTCACAAAGAGTCAGGCACAACTGAGCGACTAACACACTGAGCGACTAACCACGCTTTTTGCCTGACCCTCCCACCTTGTGCCTCAATTCTCCAACTAGAGTTTTCCTTCGTTTCCAAGAGACGCCTACCTACACTCCACTTAAGATAACTATACTCCTTCATTGTCCGCCACAAATGAATGCTTTGTGGGGGGAACCCCGCTTACCAACTGAGCTCTCTAGGGCTTTTTAAAGTTCAGTGTGCATGTGAATCACTTAGAGAATCTTGCTTAAATGTAGATGCAGATCCAGTAGGTCTAGAATGAGGCCCAGAAGCCTGTATCTGCAACAAGATCCCAAGTGATGCTTATAGCCCGAACTGCATTATAGGGTCTAGAACAGGGATCCACAAACTAGGGCACATGGGCCAAACACAGCCCACTCCCTGTTTTGGTTACATAAAGTTTTATTAGAACCCCATCTCACTCATTTATTTACACCTTGGCTATGGCTGTTTTGCAACAGTGGCAGAGATGAGTGGTTGCAATAGAGACCACATGGCCAGCAAAGTCAAAAATATTCACTAACTGGTCCTTGAGCAGAAAAGTTTGCAGACCCCTGGGCTAGAATGATCACTGGTTCTCAAACTTAGCTGTATATTGGAATCAGCTTTGACGTTTTAAGAGTTACTGATCCTAGACTTCCCTGGTGGTCCAGTGGTTAAGAATCTGCCTGCCAATGCAGCGGTATGGGTTCGATCCTGGCCTGGGAAGATTCCACATGCCATGGGGCAAGTAAGCCCACACACCACTACTACTGAAGCCTGCACACCCTGAAGCCTATGCTCTCCAACAAGAAAAGCCACTGCAATGAGAAGCCTACGTACTGCAACTAGAGAATAGCCCCCACTTGCCACTACTAGAGAAAGCCCACACGTAGCAATGAAGACCCAGTTCAATTCAGTTGCTCAGTCATATGCGATTCTTTGCAACTCCATGGACTGAAGCACACCAGGCCTCCCTGTCCATCACCAACTCCCAGAACTTGTTCAAACTCATGTCCATCACGTTGGTGATGCCATCCAACCATCTCATCCTCTGTCGTCCGCTTCTCCTCCTGCCTTCAATCTTTCCCAGATTCAAGGTCTTTTCTAGTAAGTTAGTTCTTCGCATCAGGTGGCCAAAGTATTGGAGCTTCAACTTCAGCATCAGTCCTTCCAAAGAATATTCAGGACTGATTTCCTTTAGGATGGACTGGTTGGATCTCCTTGCAGTCCAAGGGACTCTCAAGAGTCTTCTCCAACACCACAGTTCGAAAGCATCAATTTTTCAGTGCTCAGCTTTCTTTATAGTCCAACTCTCACATTCATATATGACTACTGGAAAAAACATAGCCTTGACTAGATGGACCTTTGTTGGCAAATGATGTCTCTGCTTCTCAATATGCTATCTAGGTTTGTCATAGCTTTTCTGCCAAGGAGCAAGCGTCTTTTAATTTTATGGCTGCAGTCACCATCTGCAGTGATTTTGGAGCACAAGAAAATAAAGTCGCTATTTCCATTGTTTCCCCATCTATTTGCCATGAAGTGATGGGATCAGATGCCATGATCTTAGTTTTCTGAATGTTGAGTTTTAAAGCCAATTTTTTCACTCTCCTCTTTCACTTTCATCAAGAGGCTCTTTAGTTCTTCTTTGCTTTCTGCCATAAGGGTGGGGTCATCTGCATATCTGAGTTTATTGATATTTCTCCCAGCGATCTTGATTCCAGCTTGTGCTTCATCCAACCCAGCATTTCACATGATGTGTTCTGCATATGAGTTAAATAGGAAGGGTGACAATATACAGCCTTGATGTACTCCTTTCCGTATTTGAAACTAGTCTGTTGTTCCATGTCCATTTCTAGCTGTTGCTTCTTGATCTGCATTCAGATTTCTCAGGAGGCAGGTCAGGTAGTCTGGTATTCCCATCTTTTGAAGAATTCTCCACAGTTTGTTGTGATCCACACAGTCAGAGGCTCTGGTGTAATCAATAAAGCAGAAATAGATGTTTTTCTGGAACTCTCTTGCTTTTTCAATGATTTCTTGCTTTTTTGATGCCAACAGTTGTTGGCAATTTGATCTCTGGTTCTTCTGCCTTTCCTAAATCCAGCTTGAACAACTGGAAGTTCAGAGTTCATGTACTGTTGAAGCCTGGCTTGGAAAATGTTGAGCATTACTTTGCTAGCCTGTGAGATGAGTGCAATTGTGCGGTAGTTTAAACATTCTTTGGCATTGTCTTTCTTTGGGATTGGAATGAAAACTGACCTTTTCCAGTCCTGTGGCCACTGCTAAGTTTTCCAAATTTGCTGGCATATTGAGTGCAGCACTTTCATAGCATCGTCTTTTCAGATTTGAAATAGCTCAACTGGAATTCCATCACCTCCACTAGCTTTGTTCGTAGTGATGCTTCCTAAGGCCCACTTGACGTCACATTCCAGGATGTCTGGCTCTAGGTGAATGATCACACCATCGTGGTTATCTGGGTCATGAAGATCTCTTTTGTATAGTTCTTCTGTGTATTCTTGCCACCTCTCCTTAATATCTTCTGCTTCTCTTAGGTTGATACCATTTCTGTCCTTTATTGTGCCCATCTTTGCATGAAGACCCAGGGCAGCTATAAATAAATTAAAAAAATTTTTTTAATAAAAGGAACGAGGGAATGCTAGTGTATGTAAAAAGAGACAGGAAGCAGTGATTACTAATTTGCAAGGCATAAAACAGTCCACAATTTTTAAAAAATATATTAAAAAATAAATAAGAACTGATCCTACTCCTAGAGATTCTGTTACGGGGTTCAGCCTAGGCCTTCAGTCTTTTTATACACTTCCCAGATGATTCTACTGTGCAGAATCATAGGGAATTGAGAAATGTAGTCTCCTGGACAACTCCCCCCGCCCAGCCCTGCAGCTGGGCCACTCCTCACATTGTGACATCCTTCACTTTAGCTGGACTCTGCTTCCAGAAGAACTAGGCTTCAGCTTTTTATCAGCTGCTTTAAACAAGACAGCCAGCTGGGTCCTGAAATGTGCCCTCTACCCAGGGCAGGATTTTGGAGAAGTTTCTGATCCTTTGGATATGTCAGGCTTCACATGCTCATTTGCAATAATATGGAGATTCCCACCTTGCAGCTCAGTTGGTAAAGAATCTGCCTGCAAAGCAGGAGACCCTGCAATGCAGAGTTTCATCCCTGGGTGGGGAAGATCCCCTGGAGAAGGAAATGGCAACCCACTCCAGTTTTCTTGCCTGAAGAATCCCATGGACAGAGGAGCCTGGCGGGCTAAAGTCGACAGGGTCGCCAAGAGTTGTACACAACTTAGCAACTAAACCTCCACCACCCCTTCCCAGCTAAACTTCATTCAATTTGCAAAACTGTGCATCCTGCCCCCACCCCACTGAGAGAGGCACTACTGTCTAGATTGCCATGGCATGAAGCCACACAACCAAATGTGTTCCTGAAAACATGTGAATTGCCCTTCCTGGAAATAAAGAAAAGAGAATTACTGGTAAAAGGAAGTGAATTTTCAGGCCTCACTGTCCAAATGCATGTATAGAAGCCCTTGACACTGGGCTCCAATTAAAGTCCCTAGGAGTCCCCTGGTTAAAACACTTGCATAGTCCTTTAGAATCCGCCAGCTTCAGGAGAAATGTTAAAAAAAAAAAAAAAATCAAATGGGCTCTGAAGCTCACAGAGGTTATCGTCAAATTTTATATCACAGATGATGACAGATCCAGATTTTGACACCTACTGACTTGTCACATTGTGATACAGTCTTCTAACGCACGTGCACTTTTTTTGTTTCCTTTGAGTTAACTGGGACCATGTTCCCAAAGGCCCCAGCTCTGAGCACCAGATGCCTGTTATCTTCAGATCCATTATAGGACAATACACGGCTATCTACAGCCATCAGCTAGAGGGAGAGAAAGCTCCTTCTGGCTCCTACAAGGCCGAGGGAAGAGGCCTGATGTGCAGGTCCAGTGTGTGGAAAGGTCACATGCATCCCCTGCTGGCATGCAGTATTGCTCTAACAGACACCGACCACAGCCTGCCTAGGGGTCACTCCTCCCTTCTCCCTTGTTAATGAAACGTCAGTTTCATTCAGGTGACAAAATGCCCAGCCTGGCAGATAAACCATGATTGATTGCTCCAAACTACTGTGCAATCTTCAATTTCTTTGCCAGGTATTAAGTCCAAAAATGGGCATTCGATCCAGTTCTGGAAATAAAAGAGAAAAAAAAAAAAAAAGGTGCTCAGAAAAGACAACCAAGTGCTTCTGGGAAAGCTATTTCTCTCCAGACTTCCCTGATGGTCCAGTGGCTAAGACTCCATGCTCCCAATGCAGGGGGTCCAGGGTTCCATCCCTGATCAGGGAACTAGATCCCACATGCCACAACTAAGAATTCTTATGTTGCAGCTAAACACTCTGAAAATCCTGCAAGTCTCAACTAAGACCCAGCATGGCCAAATAAATAAGTAAATATCAAAAAAAAATAATAATAATAGCAAGAGAGAGATTCCCCGCATACAACAGAAGACAGCATCCTTCACAACCCAGTCACAGAAGTCTGCTCCTTTACCATATTCCATCAGCAGAAGCAAGTCACAGGTCCTGCCCACATGCATAGAAGGATTTAGATGCAGGCACGACTCCCAGCAGGTGGGCGCTACTGGAGCCACCCTTCAACTCGCCCACCACTACCTCCGTATTGATACATCTACTGATAGAATTCTGATGAAAATCCTCTCTGGCCACTGTGCTCCTGAGTCAAACAACCCACCCTGCAACAGATGTTTAAGGTACTTGGAAGATTCTGAATATAAACTATAAACTGGATGATAGGAAGAAAACAGTGTTAATTTTATTAGGTGTGCTAACGGAATTGTGATTCTATATAAAAAACAAGAAAAGGTCAGTTTTCAATACAATCCCAAAGAAAGGCAATGCCAAAGAATGTTCAAACTACCACACAACTACACTCATCTCATATGCTAACTAAGTAATCCTCAAAATTCTCCAAGCCAGGCTTCAACAGAATGTGAACCGTGAACTTCCAGATGTTCAAGCTGGATTTAGAAAAGGCAGAGGAACCAGAGACCAAATTGCCAACATCCATTGGATCATCGGAAAAACAAGGGAGTTCCAGAAAAACATCTATTTCTGCTTTATTGACTATGCCAAAGCCCTTGACTGTGTGGATCACAACAAACTGTGGAAAATTCTTCAAGTGATGGGAATACCAGACCACCTGACCTGCCTCCTGAGAAATCTGAATGCAGGTCAAGAAGCAACAGTTAGAAATGGACATGGAACAACAGACTGGTTCCAAATCGGGAAAGGAGTACGTCAAGGCTGTATATTGTCACCCTGCTTATTTAACTTATATGCAGAGTACATCATGAGAAATGCTGGGATGGAGGAAGCACAAACTGGAATCAAGATTGCCAGGAGAAATATAAGTAACCTCAGATAGGCATATGACCCCACCCTTATGGCAGAAAGCAAAGAAGAACTATAGAGCCTCTTGATGAAAGTGAAAGAGTGAAAAAGTTGGCTTTAAAACCGAACATTCAGAAAACTAAGATCATAGCATCTGATCCCATCACTTCATGGGAAATAGATGGGGAAACAGTGGAAATAGTGACAGACTTTATTTTGGGGGGCTCCAAAATCACTGCAGATAGTGATTGCAGCCATAAAATTAAAAGATATTTGCTCCTTGGAAGAAAAATTATGACCAACTTAGATAGCATATTAAGAAGCAGAGACATTACTTTGCCAGCAAAGGTCTGTCTAGTCAAAGCTACAGTTTTTCTAGTAGTCATGTATGGATGTGAGAGTTGGACAATAAAGACAGCTGAGCACTGAAGAATTGATGCTTTCAAACTGTGGTGTGGAGAAGACTCTTGAGAGTCCCTTGGACTGCAAGGAGATCCAACCAGTCCATCCTAAAGATCAGTCCTGGGTGTTCATTGGAAGGACTGATGCTGAAGCTGAAACTCCAATATTTTGGCCACCTCATGTGAAGAGTTGACTCATTGGAAAAGACTGATGCTGGGAGGGATTGAAGGCAGGAGAAGGGGACAACAGAGGATGAGATGGTTGGATGGCATCACCAACTCAATGGACATGAGTTTAAATGAACTCCGGGAGTTGGTGATGGACAGCGAGGCCTGGTATGCTGCAGTTCATGGGGTCGCAAAGACTTGGACATAACTGAGAAACTGAACTGAACTGATAAGAAAATGACTTCTTTTTTTTCCTTTAGCCTCAACACATGACTTGCAGCATCCCAGTTCCCCAACCAGGGCCCGGGAATGAAATTGTGGAGTCCTAATGACTAGACTGTCCGAGAATTCCTGAAAATGACCAGTTTTTAGTAATACATAATAAAGTATGTTGGGATGAAATGCCATAGAATCTGAGGTTTGCTTTCAGGTATTTCAGCAGGGAAAAAGAAAAAATTATGGATAAAGCAAATGCAGTACAAACAAGGTAATTATGATGAATATATGAGAAGTCATTGTACTGTATCTCAACTTTTTGTATGTTCAGGTTTGATATTTCTTTTTTTTTTTTTGGCCTTGTGGCATATGGCATCCCAGTTCCCCAAACAGTGATCCAACCCTTGCCCCTTGCAGCAGAAGCACAGACTCTTAACCACTGGACCACCAGGGAAGTCCCCTGTTCAAACTTTTTATAATTATTTTCTTAAACCTGGCTACCCTTTTATGATCTCCATAAAGCCAAGAACTCCACATTAAACATACAAGATTGAACAAACCTGTGTTGAAAATACAAGCAGCTCTGAGCTGAGGGGCTTTTCTCTGAAGGTCTGCCCCGGCTTCCCTCTCCATCCTTTCCTACTCGTGTGCTCTGAGTCTGCGATCCTCAAGCACGCCTAGTTCCCCAAATAGACCACACTCGTTCACACCCCACCTCAACAAGCTTTTGCATTTCCTGCACATTTACCTGGTAGTTTGTCTAACACTGTCCTCGAAGCCATCCATCTGGTCTATACCTCCAAACTTCAGCTCAAGTGTCAGATCTCCAGTGAGGACTTCCCTGACCCCATTTGCTTTGTAGAATGTACCCTCCCGCTCTAGAGCTCCCAGTGAGTCTTCTGCGCCATACTGACTATTCTAGTATGTATCACAGAGTATCAGAATTGTCTCCCTATCTGATTTCCCCACCAGGCTAACAGCTTCTGGAGAAAATAAGATTTCTCATTCATCTCTGTATCCAGTGATTAACACAGGGTTTGGCACACAGTCAGTGTTAAATAAATGTTTATTGAATAAATAAATGAGTGAAAAAAAATCTATACATCCAATTTCAATCTGTTGATCAGAAAGAGATGAGCCCTGGGAAAGAGTCAGCTCACTAAGTGATTTCTGCAACCCAGCCTTGCCCTCCCCCCACCATCTGAGTCTCCCTTGGTCTAAATACAGGACCATTGCAAATCCCAATAAAGGAAAGACTCCAGGACGCTGATATTAAGATAAAGCACCAAGTGTCATTCCTTCATATAGCTCAGAAATAAGCACCAAAAACCATCCTTCAAGAGGAACTGCAGAAATTGTCTTAGAATTGATCTTGCAAAGTACAGCTTCATTGGCAGCTACCATTCTATGCAGGAAAGGGCTCAGAATAATAGAGCTATGGGATAGGAAGGAGGTTTTAGGCTCAATATCATAAAGAAGAATGTTCAAACTACCGCACAATTGCACTCATCTCACACGCTAGTAAAGTAATGCTCAAAAGTCTCCAAGCCAGGCTTCAGCAATATGTGAACCGTGAACTTCCTGATGTTCAAGCTGGTTTTAGAAAAGGCAGAGGAACCAGAGATCAAATTGCCAACATCCGCTGGATCATGGAAAAAGCAAGAGAGTTCCAGAAAAACATCTATTTCTGCTTTATTGACTATGCCAAAGCCTTTGACTGTGTGGATCACAATAAACTGTGGAAAATTCTGAAAGAGATGGGAATACCAGACCACCTGATCTGCCTCTTGAGAAATTTGTATGCAGGTCAGGAAGCAACAGTTAGAACTGGTCATGGAACAACAGAGTGGTTCAAAATAGGAAAAGGAGTACATCAAGGCTGTATATTGTCACCCTGCTTATTTAACTTATATGCAGAGTACATCATGAGAAATGCTGGACTGGAAGAAACACAAGCTGGAATCAAGACCGGGAGAAATATCAATAACCTCAGATATGCAGATGACACCACCCTTATGGCAGAAAGTGAAGAGGAACTCAAAAGCCTCTTGATGAAAGTGAAAGTGGAGGGTGAAAAAGTTGGCTTAAAGCTCAACATTCGGAAAACGAAGATCATGGCATCTGGTCCCATCACTTCATGGGAAATAGATGGGGAAACAGTGGAGACAGTGTCAGACTTTATTTTTCTGGGCTCCCAAATCACTGCAGATGGTGACTGCAGCCATGAAATTAAAAGACGCTTACTCCTTGGAAGAAAAGTTATGACCAACCTAGATGGCATATTCAAAAGCAGAGACATTACTTTGCCAACAAAGGTCCCTCTAGTCAAGGCTATGGTTTTTCCTGTGGTCATGTATGGATGTGAGAGTTGGACTGTGAAGAAGGCTGAGCACCGAAGAATTGATGCTTTTGAACTGTGGTGTTGGAGAAGACTCTTGAGAGTCCCTTGGACTGCAAGGAGATCCAACCAGTCCATTCTGAAGGAGATCAGCCCTGGGATTTCTTTGGAAGGAATGATGCTGAAGCTGAAACTCCAGTACTTTGGCCACCTCATGCGAAGAGTTGACTCATTGGAAAAGACTCTGATGCTGGGAGGGATTGAAGGCAGGAGAAGGGGATGACAGAGGATGAGATGGTTGGATGACATCACCAACTCAATGAACATGAGTTTGAGCAAACTCTGGGAGATGGTGAAGGACAGGGAAGCTTGGTGTGCTACAGTCTATGGAGTCACAAAGAGTCAGACACGACTTAGCAATTGAACACAACAACAACAATTGGGAAGAACTTTCTTGAGGGAAGTTCCTCATTTTCTAAAGAAGTTCCCCATTTATCCAAAAGCCAATGATTATTCACCAGCACCTACAGCTCCAGGTGTTGCATTACTCTCAGGAACACTATAGAAAGTTAACTACCCTTGGAAATGATATGCTGGATAAACCAAGGCAAAGTCTGGGTGATTCCAAGAATACTGCAGAAAGGGTCTAGATTGAAAGGACCCTTTCCAATTGGACCAGATAATCTCTAAAATTCCTTCCAAACAGCAGATCTGTTTTTCTTGTCCCGATGCTCCTTTCCCTGTTACAAATTTCACATAGGACTAGAGGCTTCCAGGGATCATCTAGGGAGACTGGAAAAGGAACTACATGTCTTCCATCAAAGAATGCAAACTTGAGACTTCCCTGTTTGTCCCATGGTTAAGACTATGTGCTTCCAATGCAAGGGGTGCAGGTTTGATCCCTAGTCAGGGAACTAAGATCCCACATGCTGCACAGCCAAAACAATTTTTTAAATTAAATTTTTTTTAAAAAAAGAATATAAACTTTATCATATCTCAACAAAGGGAGATGGAGGGAGGGAAGTGCAACAAAGTGAGAGAAGGAAAGAAGGGAGAACTTTAGGAACAAGAACCCAGACAGGCAGTCTGAACAGCAGATTCACAGGGCAAGGGCAGAAGAGGCCAGAAATTAAGGTCACTGGTGTCAACCAGGTGAGCAACAACAGTGGGAATGGTGGACATAGACCTGGAAAGAGCTGGGGAAAGCAATGCAAATTTGAGAAAGCAAGAGCCACGAGCCTTTGGTCTGCCATTATATTCAGAAACTGGCACATAAGAGAGACTCAATGCAAAACTGAATAAATAAATAGTAATGGAAGTGAATGGCAGGGGACAAAAGTAACAGGGTCATTATAGCAGAGAGGATTGGGCTGAGGGGAGCTTTATGTATATGAAAGACAGGAAGAGTATAAGAAATAAGGAGAAAGGAGCTTTAAGAAGTTTTGCTATGCCTTTTGATGCCAGTTTCTTTTGTTATTTTCTCAAGAGGATTGCAATAAAAAATTAAATTGCCTGTTCAATTACTTTTGGATCTGGACAGATCATTCTTTGCATGGGATTCCCGTTGAGAACAGAGAAAAAGTGGCCTACAATTTATATGAGTGACGATGTTTTTAACCTCATAGGAGGCCATAGCGTTAGTCAATGGGCAATGATATCTTTGAGATGCCAGTCTTATGCAAAATGAGAATGCCGTAGAATTAGCTCGACACACTGCAAACTTAAAAGTCATCCCTGAGATTCATTGACCCCTAGGCAGCTTGTTGTCTGGTCTTGTTTGTCCAAATTTCCTTTTTGTGTTTTATTCATGACCTAGCTAAGGAAGGACATACTTACTGACAGGATGTACAGAGTGGACAGAACACCAACGAGATCTGTTGTGTGTGGTTTTGATCAGCAGTGACATGTACAGTATCTTGTGATACAGAAGGCCCCAAGAGTTCATGCAGCACACATCGTCCAAAGCATCAGGAGACGAAGTCTTGGATGGATTTGCAGCAGAAGTTAGATTTTTTAAAATATTTACTTATTTATTTGACTGTTCTGCGTCTTAGTTGAAGCACGTGGGATCTTCAATCTTCTTCAAAAATCTGCAGCATGCAGGATATTTAGCTGCAGCGTGTGAGATCTAGTTCCCTGACCAGGGATCAAACCCAGACCCCCTGCACTGGGAACACAGAATCTTAGCCACTGGACCACCTGGGAAATCCCACAACAGAAGTTAGATTTGCTGCAGACACCCGGGCTCGGACTCCACAGTGGGTCCGTGGGCCACTGGGTTGGGTGGCCTTGGCACCAGTGGGCATGGAAAATACTCTTGCATGGTTCTCCTTCCGCTGAGAGCCGTATCTCCACCATTCCAACTAAGAAACCACAGCCTTCAACATTTTCTCCCACTTCAACACAAAATATTACCTGAATTAATTCATACAAAAGTCCCAAGAGTTAGCCATAATTGACCTAAGCCCACACCTCTAGTAAATGGAGAAACATGGTTCTTAGACCCAGTTTTCCAGCGCTTCTGTTATGGACTGAATGTTTGTGTTCTCCAAAACTTGTATGTTGAAGCTCTAATGACTGTATGACTGTATTCAGAGATGGGGCCTTGAGGGAAGTAATTAAGGTTAAATTAGGTCATAAGGGTGAAGCCCTAATCCTACAGGAGTGGTATCCTTTATAAGAAGAGGAAGAGACATCAACGAGAAAGACCTCACTGATGTCTCTTCCTCTGTCTCCCCACCTGCTCAGAGAAAAGGTCATACGAGGATACAGCAAGAAGGGAGCCACCTGCAAGCCAGGAAGAGAGTGCTCATTAAGAAACAAAATCAGCCAGAACCTTGATCATTGACTTCTAGCTTCCAGACCTGTGAGAAAATAATTGTTGTTCAAGTCACCAGTCTGTGGTCCATTGTTCTGACATCCCGAGCAGACTAAGACAGACACCAGCACCTTCCTAAAGTGCCCCACCACCTACCCTTCACTCTGAACTTTGTTCATTCTGATTCCCTGCTCTTAGGTCCCTTTCCTGGCTTAGATGCACTAGAACCACTCAAATCTCCCAACAAGCATCACCCACTCCATCAAACCATTCTGAACCCTTCTGACACTGGTCCTACACAGACATCAGCAATCCTGACAGCAGCAAAAGACGTTTATTGAGCACCAAGTGTCACCAGGCAGTCTGCCATGCATGCATAAACCTCCCACCCACTATTTCTATCTACTTTATCAAATACGCACTATTTCTATCTACTTTACAGATGAGGAAACTGAGGGTAAGTATCTTGCCCAAGTAAACGGCAGGACTCAGATTCGAATCCTAGCAGTCTGATGCCAGAGCCTGTGACCTTGCCGAATCTCATAGCACATGAATATCTGATCACCTGACCTGTTTATTATTTCATCTCCTCCCACCAGACTGTAAGCTCTGCAGGGGCTGGACCTGGTCGATCCATCTCTGAATCTCTGTGCCTCCAATGCCCAGCATAATGCCTAGGGTATCTTGGGCCTCCCAGAGGCTTGGGGAATGAATGATCGAATGAATGAATGAATGCCTCAACCTCACGCTGGTAGCCACCTGTCACAGTGATCAGAAGACGTGCAGTCCCTCTGACTGCGGTTATTAACAAAGAACCTCAGTGTGTGATAATGAAAGTTACAGCGTGTGCCCGTCTGTCCACACAGCCTCCCTCTGTCTCCATGCAGGCACGTCTGAGTGAACAGATAACTCACACTGAGATTTACTTAAAAGGCATTTAACTCAGCTCGCACGTCTCCAGACCAAGCCTATTACTTGCCGTAATCTATTCCATGAATTACCATTTTGATTTCCAGCGCAGAGAGACGGTGGTGGGTTGGTAGGGTTTTCGCCCCTCCTCTCATCAGTTGAGTTACTGTCTGCTTTTGTGGAATAAATCGCTGTAAATTGAGTTACCAGTACTCCAAAATGGGGAAATATATTCTCGATGCTATATGGGCAACTGACAACATTATGGAAATACACAAAGTGTATGTCCGAGTTTACGGGGAAGGTGATGAGTTGTGACGGATGTTGGGAGAAGGGTGGGGGTGGGGGTGGCCTCAGGCTCATGACAGGCTTTTCCTCCAGTGCAACTGGGTTCAGGCTCTAGTGAGGGGTTTTGGAAGTAAAATGCCAGGGAGGGCTGAGGTATGAGGATAAACAAGGGGGCTGATCGCTGGACAAACAACTTGGGAAATAAAATAAAACCATCCAAGTAGGGATGGTACTGGGGACACTGTTGGTGCCCTACTCTGGGTCAGGAAGATCCCCTGGAAAAGGGAATGGTTACCCACTCCAGGATTCCTGCCTGGGAAATATCATAGACAAGAGGAGCCTGGCAGGCTGCAGTCCACAGGGTCACAAAGAGTCGGGCATGACTGAAGCCACTAACACTAACACGGAGATAGCTCTTACCTGACCTGTGTGCCCACCTCTCAGTTGCGAGATGCCTTGATTATAAAGGTTACAAGTGCAAACTCTCTTTGGAAGCCCACCCTTGGGGTACTGGAGTAGCTTTGCCGCTCTGCAGTGTCCCACCCCAGACCGGAGGCTGCTCTCTGGTGTGACGCTATGAAAGACCAGCATCTTGCTCTGAGTGGGGAAGTGCTCTGAGGTTTCATATCCACTCCAGAGCTTCCCACGGAACCTGACTGACGCTGGGGTTTCTCCCGACGTCTCTCACCCGCACTTTGTCTTCCTCCCCTTCCCTGTCCACTTTTCCCCTACTAGCTTACAGGTTTCTCCAGGGAGCATTTCCTTAATAAACCATGTGGATACAAAGGCTGATCTCAGTGTCTGCCTCTGGAAAAGGACACAGGGTTTGCAGTCAGGAGCCTTCTACCAACCATGAGGCTCTGCGGCAGTGGATCATGGGAAAGCCAGGAGCTGATGGGGCAGCAATGTCCAGGGGAACAGAATAGGAGTGGAGGGCAGCAGGGGGATCCCCGGAAAATCTGGCAGAAGGTCAGCTCCATCAGCCAGTCCAAAGGTCAGGAAGGCATGTGATGACACTACCAGGCAAATAGACCTTCCCTGATCCCCTTTCCTCCTTCCCTCCACATTCCCCTACCCAACGCTCCACAGCCCCAGAGGAGCCAGAAATAACAGTTATCCATAAGAAGAAAAGAGAAGGACCATCCCCTTCCCAAAGCCAGAGCCCTGTCTGCAATCCAGCTGGATGGGGGAGGGAGAGGGAGGCGACTTACCTTGGAAACCCACTGAAGTACTAATATTGAATAGATCTAGATTGGATGTATGTAAGTGAATGCATGCTCAGTTGTGCCCAACTCTTCGCAACCCCATGGACTTTAGCCCGCCTGGCTTCTCTGTCCATGGGATTCTCCAGAATACTGGAGTGGGTTGCCATTTCCTATTCCAGGGGATCTTCTCAACCCAGGGATCAAACCCAGGTCTCCTGTAGCTCCTGCACTGGCAGGCAGATTCGTTACCACTGAGCCACCTGGGAAGCTCGGACTGTACATTCTAATTTCTGAACCAAGGCTCTATTTTGTATTTAAAGTGACCATAGGGGTTTCCCTTTCCTCAGCTGACCTGCAGAGCCATAAGGGACCACCAGAGTTTTCCTCCAGGGAAGGGAAGGGACAAAGCCAAATTTAGAGGGATAGGGAAAGACAATAATAAAGTAACTTTTAGGATTACACCTCACAAGTCCTGAATGTTTGAACTGGGGTCCTGAATCGATCCAGGGTCTCCTGCATTGCAGGTGGATTCTTTACCAACTGAACTATCAGGGAAGCTCACTTGACACACCAGGACACATCTAATAGACTTTTGCCATAAGTATTACTGTTGCATTTGTACTTTAATTGATTTGCTGGATATAATGGTTTCTTATGCCCCTAAGACAGACATACTGTCAATGGGAACACTCTGGTGAGAATGGAGACAGAAAGATCAATTCAGAGGCTGCTAGGCTGAGGCATGACATAGCAGATGCCAAGATTGGCTACCTAAAGCCATTTGCATCCCTCTTTCCCCTGCTTCCCTCTCCTATAGAGCCTGGAAAGTGAAACACAGCAACCAGGGGGAGTCACGTGACACAGTTCTGGCCAATGAGACATAGATGGAAGAGAGGAACTCCCTTCCCAAATAAAAAGACAAAGGCTTTCAATTAGAAGTGATAGCCCAGAATGTGGATGTGACGCTTGGAGAAGCAGCAGCTATATTGTGGTCATGAGAACCAATACCAACACTGAGGATGGCGGAAGAGAAAAAGCAGCAGCCAGGGTCCCTGGTGACATCCTTGGGCTTCTGTTCCGATCCTGAACTGCCTGTCCCAAACTTCCTTTTGCACATGAGAAACATACCCTTTACTTCTTAAAGCCACTGCAACAGAGTTTCCTGGTACTCAATCCTAGCTGATGTGAATGCTGAGGGTTTGACATAGAGAAGCTGTAGAGAGACAAAAAGGGAAAATGTGGGATATGCTTAGAAGATATAATTGATAAGACTTGACACCTGACTGGACATGAGAGGAGGAGGGAATCAGGGATGAAAAGAGTGACTGTTTTTCCCTAGATAAGGAATAGAGAAGTAGAAACAGATTTTAATGGACAGAGATAAACCATCATCATTTAACAAGCTGCTAAGAACTGAATCATGTCCCCCTAAAATTCCTATGTTGAACCAATGTGATGATGCTTGGAGCTGACGCCTTTAATTATCTCCTAAGTTATCTCTTTAGGAGATAGTTAAGTTTACATGAGGTCATGAGGGTAGAGCCTTCATGATTCGACCAGTGACCTTATAAGAGGAGGAAGGCACACCAGTGCTCCCTTCCTGCCATATGAGGACCAAAGAGAAGGCAACTGTTTGCAAACCAGGAAGAGGTCTCTCACCAGGAGGCACAGGCTGAGGGTAGAGGTGGAAGAGGGCAGAAATAGAGAAATAAAAGGTCAGATGGGAGGCAGCAGAGGGGCAAAAGGAGAGAGAAGAGGGAGGGAATCGAGAATAAATCTCTGACTGGAAGGAAGAAGCCTCATATGAATTCTAGATCTCATCCTCCCACTTCTGAAGTTGAGAAACTGAGACCCAAAGAGGAGAAAGAGGAAAAGAGAAAATCAGTGGCACTGGTGGATTGTCCGCCCCTCGTTTATTCACTCAACAAACATGTATAGACAGCTTACCATGTGCTACAGACCAGGAATCAGGGTCAAATAGGGCAGAGTCCCCAAGGGCACAGCCTCGTCCCATGGAGAGAGACTCTCTGAGCTGCTCATGAGCATCAGTGTCCCAAAGCTCCCAGCCCTTAATTATTAAAGTACTTGCAAGAGTTGGAGTAAATTCACATTTGGAGGAGTCTGAAGCTTATTGAGAGAATCCTATCATGGAAAAATAATATAAAATTATGAATGCAAAACTGTGTAAGTGAGAGACCCAGAAGCTTAAGCGTTCGGGGCTTTAGTAACAATTGTACTCTGACCACACCTAAGCTGGAAAGCGGGTACCAATACTTCTAAATTGGGCCAGCAGTGCCCTCTAGTGGACATGTGGAGGAACGCCTCAGAGAGCCCCTAAGCTCCGACTCCGCTACCAACAAAGCCAGGCAGGCCAGTTTTCGCCTTTGGATTCCCAAAAGTTTCTCATCACCTTCACCTACTGACCCCAGAATTGTGTAATTATTACTAGAGGCTCAGAGATAAGCACCTAGATGTACAGTTTCCTGTAGTTGAGTCTGAGGCAAGTAACTTACACTTCTGAGTTTCAATCTCCTTTCCTGTAAATAATATGTATCTGAATATGATTAAATTAAATGTCTACTTCCAGGATGGTTCTAAGATTAAATAACATGAGCCGGCGGGCCTAGAGCCTGTGCTCCACAACAAGAGAAGCCACCGCAATAAGTCCAAGCATCACAACCAGAGAGAAATCCCCACTCGCTGCAACTAGAGAAACCGTGCACGTAGCAATGAAGACTCAGCACAACCAAAAAAAAAAGAACAAGGACAGGCTCTTCTATAATCACAGTTCAGTGATCAAAAACAGACAATTAACATAAATGCAATAAATGTTGTTATCAACTCCACACACCCTATTTCAGTTTTACCAAATCACCCAATCATGCATCCCGTTTCATCACTTCCTGTCAAATAGATGGGGGAAAAGTGGAAACTGTGACAAATTTTACTTTCTTGGGCTCCAAAATTATCACAGATGGTGACTGCAGCCACGAAATTAAAGGACTCCTTGGAAGAAAAGCTATGACAAATCTAGACAGCATATTAAAAAGCAGAGACAAAGGTGCGTATAGTTAAAACTATGGTTTTTTCAGTGGTCATGTAGAGATGTGAAAATTGGGACATAAAGAAGGCTGTGCATCAAAGAATTGATGCTTTCAAATTGTGGTGCTGGAGAAGACTCTTGAGAGTCCCTTGGACTGCAAGGAGATCCAACCAATCAATAGTAAAAGAAATCAGCCCTGAATATTCATGGGAAGGACTGATGCTGAAGCTCCAATACTTTGGCTACCTCATGTGAAGAACTGACTCATTGGAAAAGACCCTGATGCTGGGAAAGATTGAAGGCAGGAGGAGAAGGGGACGACAGAGGATGAGATGGTTGGATGGCATCACCGACTCGGTGGACATGAGTTTGAGGCAGCTCCAGGAGTTGGTGATGGACAGGGAAGCCTGGCATGCTGCAGTCCATGGGGTTGCAAAGAGTCAGACACAACTTAGCAACTGAACAGCAATACAAAAGAAAATCCAGGATCATGCATGACATTCAATTGTTATGTCTTTTTGTCCCCATGAATTTGAGCCAGTTTCTCAATCTCGTGTGCATACATACTTTACAACACTGGCATTTTTTTAAGACTTTTTTAGAGCTTTTTTATGCTTACAACAAAATTGAGAGGGAGGCACAGAGATTTCCCTGGCATTGACATTTTTAAGAGGACAGGCTAATATTGTAGAACATTTTTCATTTTGGATTTGTCTGATGTTTCCTCGTAATTAGATTTGGGTTGTGCATCTTTGGTAAAAATAATATGAGAGTGATGTTTTCTTCTCAGTGCCTTCTATTGAGAAGCACATGATGTCAAGTTGTCCGTTTGCTGGTGATGTTATCTTTGATGCCTGGCTAAAGTGGCCTTTGCCAGGTTGCCCCAGTAATGTTGCTGGGTTTTCCTTTGTAAATAATAAGTACCTTGTGGAGAGCTAATTTGAGATTGTGTAACATCCATGACTCCCCAACTTTGCCCACTATATCAGCATCCTTTGCCCACTCTCATCTCAGTTGTAACTATAAGAGTTGCCAAAGAATGATTGTCTAATGCCATCTTTTTTTCTCTCGTTTATTTGGGTTTTCTCATAAGGCAGAGCTTTCTCTTCTAGCCCATTTTTTAATTTACGTACTTACCTTTATCAGTGGAGTCAGTGATTCTTCCTTTATTATGGGGTTGTAATTTGCTACTATGCTATGCTATGCTGTGCTTAGTCACTCAGTCGTGTCTGACTCTTTGTGACTCCATGGACTGCAGCCCACCAGGCTCCCCCTCCATGGGGACTCTCCAGGCAAGACTACTGGAGTGGGTTGCCACGCCCTCCTCCAGCAAATCTGCTACTACCGTTGTTTATTTTCATCCTCAAATGGTGCCACCAATATGGCCAGTAAGAAAGACTGGGAGGTGAGTGGGTTTGGGAGCTGGTGAGAATAAAGTATATTTTTAAAGTCACAGGAAGACAGTGCTCAGCAAGCACCTGGTATTTAGAGCCAGAATGGAAAGTAATAAGATGTCATCCTTCCCATTTGCATTTTATTTATCTGTAGCCACAGGAATAAGGAAGAGAACTCTGATCCCTTCCCTCTGTAGTTTAAAGTCATTAAAACATGTCTTACAGACTGGGTAGCGCCAGCTGGAGCTTGGTTGCTGGAAAGGAAGATGCTGGGAGGAAGCTCACCTTCCAGTGAGGGGCTGGGAACTGAGGAGCATGAGGATGAAGCAATGACTAGACTCTGCACTGAGATCCTGTCCTCGAGGAGAGGTGATGGTCCAGCCAACTGGCACTGTGGGTGTGCCAGGGGGACAATACAAGGCTACCATCATCCTCTGGGAACTCATCACTGAAGAGCTGGGACCCTTGGGGACCCATGTGACTCCCCGGCTAAGCATAACACAGAGAGAAGGAGGAGGGCAAAGCAAGGGTCACAGGGAATGGGCAGTGAGGTGGGAGAACAGGAAGGGCTATTGGGGACCAGGAGTGGCAGGATGAAAGCCAAATCATGGGTATGTGACAGGACCTCTGAGCATTTAGGAGACCCGAGGGAAAACGATCACCCCCCTCTAAATAAATTGAGGGCTCAGAGCAGTTGCCATTTGAGCAGGTTCATATATGCAGCTGTGCTTGGCTCCATGAAATGGAGAACATCAGGATACACTCTCTGCATCCCTGGGCACTGAATCAGAGTTACTAGTCTTCAAACACAAAGATGGGGTCGGGAATGACTTCTCTGGTGGGGTCGAGAGAAAGTGAGTTCTCATCTTGGTGGTGGCGCTCAGTCGCTCAGTTATATCTGATTCTTTTGCAACCCTACGGACTGAAGCCCACCAGGCTCCTCTGTCCATGGGATTTTCCAGGCAGGTATACCGGAGTGGGTTGCCATTTCCTTCTCCAGGGGATTTCCCAACCCAGAGATCGAACCTGTGTTTCCCGAATCGGCAAGCGGATTCTTTACCACTGAGCCACCTTAGGAAGCCCTCTCATCTCAGTACTGCCATTAATTTACTATGGGACCTTGGATAAGTCACTCCTCATATCTGAAAAACCAGTAGGATGAGGCCAGCCAATACAAAAGGAGTATTTATGAGAACACAATGTATGTCTCAAATGACCAAGCAAATGATTTGGTGTCTATGAACGGGTCCTTCAGTTTATTGGGTCGTACAGAAAATTGCCAGATATGTACACCATGTTGATTTTTCTTACACTGGACTTCACCAGGAGGTTGAAGCTTTGATCATATTTTGAAAGAGCAAAATTCAAGAGGTTATTAATGTATTTCAGGAGGTCTGGGTGTTTCCATCATCTAGGATTAACCTTAATTGGTCATCTCATAGGTGAAAGGCATGGAGAGGAGGGAGAGAGATGGAAGCCCCCAAGCAGAGACAGAACAGAACTCAGGAAGTCAACTATAGGAAAAACACGGAAGTTCATTCAACCACTTTGAAAGTAACCTGGTGATATCGGTAAAGATAGTGATATGCACTAGGTTATAGTATTTCCAGGCTTCCCAAGTGGTAAAGAACTTCGCTAGTGGTAAAGAAATCACCGGCCAATGCAGGAGGCATAACGAGGGTTCAGTCCCTGGGTCAGGAAGATCCCCTGGAGGAGGGCATGGCAGCCCACTCCAGTTTCTTGCCTGGAGAATCCCATGGACAGAGAGCCTGGTGGGCTACAGTCCATAAGGTTGCAAAAAGTCGGACACAACTGAAGCGACTTAGCACACACGTGTAGCATTTTCACTTCTAGCAGACTTCTCGAGGAAGCTCTCACACAAATGCACAGGGCACTCAAACAAGATTGCTGCACTACTGCTTATAACCATCTTTAAGTATTTATTTGCTGTGCCGGGTCTCTGTTGTGGTATGCGTAAGATTTGGAACCCAGGATCTTTAGCTGCAACGCTCACACTCTTAGTTGCAGCATGTGGGATCTAGTTCCCCAATCAGGAATTGAATCCAGGCCCCCTGCATCAGGAGTTCTGAATCTTAGCCATTGGGCCACTAGGGAAGTCTCTAATAATTTTTTAAATGGATACAATGTAAATGCCCAAAGTGATGAGAATGAAAAAATAAAATCTGGTACACTGCCACCATAGAATACTATGCAGCTGTGAAAATAAATCACTTCATGTACGTGTGTCAACACAGATGGACAGCGAAGGCAAGATTTATGTGTGTGCATTTTGCAGCTGGGTTTCTGATTTTACTATTTCATGCCTTCTTTCTTTTTTCTCTCTGATCAGTCCAACTAGAAATTTACCCATTTTATAGATATTCTCAAGGGACAACCTTTTGAAAATAAACCTTTATTTGGAATAATTTTAGACTTACAGAAAACTTGCAAAGATAGCTGAGAAAGTTCTCATACACCACTCACTCTGCAGTCTCAGGTTCCCCTTGTGTTACTATGTCACACTACTGTTGTATATTTGTCAAAATATAAGAAACCAACAAAGACACATTACTAGTAATGAAACTCTAGACTTTGGATGTTGCAGGTTTTCTGTTAATGTCCTTGCTCTGTTCCAGGATCCATTACACTGTAGAGATTACCACTTTGCATGTTGCTGTGTTCATGTCTTCTGGTCTGTGACTATGTTTCAACCTTCCCTCATTTTTCACGACCTTGACAGACTTGAGGAGTACTGGTCAGGTGCTTTGGAGATGGTCCCTCAATTTGGGTGTGTATCTGATGTATTTTATCATGATTTGGCTGGAGTGATGGATTTAAGGGAAGAATGTGTGCTCAGTCGCTGAGTTGTGTCCGACTCTTTGCGACCCCAAGGACTGTAGCCCATCAGGTTCCTCTGTCCATGGAATTTTACAGGCAAGAATACTACAGCAAGTTGCCATTTCCTACTCCAGGAGATCTTCCTGACCCAGGGATCAAATCCACGTCTCATGCAGTGACACACAGATTCTTTACCACTGAGCCACCTGAGAAGCCCGGGGAAGAATACCTGAAGGTGAAGTGTCTTTCTCATCCTGTCATATCAAAGGTAACTAGCATCACTTGGTTAAGGTAGCACTTGACAGAATTCGACATCTACAATTACTACCTTCTCGCTCCATGACTATAGTCTTCAGAATTGAGTCACTAAGTCTAGCCAACTCTCAAATGGAAAGGTGAGAATTAAGCTCAACCTCCTGGTGGGGGCCAGGAGTGCCTGCATATATTATTCGGGATTTTTCTACAATGCATATTTGTCTCTTTTCCCCTATTTATCTCTTCAATCATTGATATCATTATCAACTCCTGTATATTTATTTTATAACCTTGGTTATGATCCAATAGATACCATTTAGTTAGTTTCTTGAATTGCTCCAGCTCTGACCATTGGGAGCTCTTTCAGGTCAATTCGTCTGTCCCTTTGACATACCCTCGCCCTCCACACACACACACACAACAAACACACACACCCTCCGTTTCTCTTTCTGAAGAACTCTTCTTACTTTCTGGTACTACAGCGTGCTTCGGGCTCATTTGTACTTTCTCTTCCCCAACCCTGGAATCAGTTTTTCAGTTTTATTTATTTTCTCTATCATTTGTCTGCTTTCCATTTTAATGATTTTTGCCCTTCCTCTATTATTTCCTCTTTTCTGCTTATTTTGACTTTAATTTTAATTAATTTCTCTAATTTTTTTTTTTTTTTTTTTTTGGCTGCATGGTGCAGCATGCGAGATCTTAGTTCCCCAACCAGGGGTCGAACCCATACCCCTGCAGTGGAAGCACAGAGTCCCAGCCACTGGACTGCCAGGGAAGCTCCCAACCCACTGATAATTTCTTAAAGTGAAAGTTGATGTTATTGACTTCAAACTTTGAGACCTGGCTTTTATTGACAGATTTAGTACCATAGATTTTAGTACTATAAATCTTCCTTGGAGCCCTACTTTAACTGCATCCCACACATTTTGATATGTTTTGTGTTTTTTGTTTTGATTCAGTTCAATATACTTCTATATTTCCCTTTTGACTCATTTTTGGATGTCTGCATGATTTGAAGGTACATGATTTAATCTCCAGATAGTTGGGAATTTTCCATAGAGACATTATCCCTATGTCACTGATTTCTAGCTTAGTTCCATTATAGTGAGAACATATTTCACATGACTTGAATCCTTTCTAAACTTATTAAGACTTTTTTTATGGCTCAATATATAGTCTATCTTGGTAAATGCTCCATGTGCTCTTACAAAGCATGTATGTTGTTGGGTGGCACACGCTAGTAAAGTAATGCTCAAAAGTCTCCAAGCCAGGTTTCAACAATACGTGGACCATGAACTTTCAGATGTTCAAGCTGGATTTAGAAAAAGCAGAGGAACCAGAGATCAAATTGCCAACATCGTTGGATCAGTGAAAAGGCAAGAGAGTGCCAGAAAAACATCTATTTCTGCTTTATTGACTATGCCAAAGCCGTTGACTGTGTGGATCACAAGAAACTGTGGAAAATTCTGAAAGAGATGGGAATACCAGACCACCTGACCTGCCTCTTGAGAAATCTGTATGCATGTCAGGAAGCAACAGTTAGAACTGGACATGGAACAACAGACTGGTTCCAAATACGAAAAGGAGGACGTCAAGGCTGTATATTGTCACCCTGCTTATTTAACTTATATACAGAGTATATCAAGAGAAACACTGGGCTGGATGAAGCACAAGCTGGAATCAAGATTGCCGGGAGAAATATCAATAACTTCAGATATGCAGATGACACCACCCTTATGGCAGAAAGTGAAGAAGAACTAAAGAGCCTCTTGATGAAAGTGAAAGGAGAGTGAAAAAGCTGGCTTAAAGCTCAACATTCAGAAAAAAAGATAACGGCATCTGGTCCCATTACTTCACGGCAATTAGATGGAGAAACAGTGGAAACAGTGGCAGACTTTATTTGGGGCGGGGGGGGCTCCAAAATCACTGCAGATGATGACTGCAGCCATGAAATTAAAAGATGCTTACTCCTTGGGAGAAAAGTTATGACCAACCTAGACAGCATATTAAAAAGCAGAGATGTTACTTTGCCAACAAAGGTCCTTCTAGTCAAGGCTATGGTTTTCCCAGGAGTCATGTATGGATATGACAGTCGGACTATAAAGAAAGCTGAGCACCAAAGAATTGATGCTTTTGAACTGTGGTGTTGGAGAAGACTCTTGAGAGTCCCTTGGACTGCAAGGGGGTCAAACCAGTCAATCCTAAGGAAATCAGTCCTGAATATTCAATGGAAGGACTGATGTTGAAGCTGAAACTCCAACATTTTGGTCACCTGATGCAAAGAGTTGACTCATTTGAAAAGACCCTGATGCTGGGAAAGACTGAAGACAGGAGGAGAAGGGGACAACAGAGGATGAGATGGTTGGATGGCATCACTGAGTCAATGGAAATGAGTTTGAGTAAACTCCGGGAGTTGGTGATGGACAGGGAGGCCTGGAGTGCTGCAGTCCACGGGGTCGCAGAGTCAGACACGACTGAGCAACTGAACTGAACTGAAGCCAATTAACATGCTGCTCAAGGTTTTAGTTGCATTTCTGATTTTCTATTTAGGTATTCTATCAGTTATTGAGAGACGGTTGTTGAAATCTCTGACATAATTGTGTTTGTCTGTTTCTCCCTACAGTTCTTCTGACAACAATCTCTGATTTTCCTTAAGGTTCTGCCTGACCTACTCCTGGGTGAGGATGTGACCTAATTTAACCAATGAGCGTACCCCATGCCTTCACTCATACCAATTGCTTTCTGTTTGGACATATGATCCAATTCAGGAAAGAAGAGTCAGTCCCATGATACCTACCAAACAAACAGGAAAAAGAAACTTTCTCTCCAGGGATGTTGCTAGCAATAAAGATAATAAAGCCTGGAACTATTGGAGTCACCACCTGGAGCCTGAGAATAAAGCCAGTTCAGAAGAAAGCACCAAAGAGAGATGTCAAGAGAGCAGCTGGAGCTCCTCCCTGGATCCAGCCACAGCTGAATGCACTGGACACCTCAATAATGTTAGCCAATAAATTCCCCTTTCCTGCTGAACTATTTTGAGTTGGGTTTCTGTCGCTTACAACTAGAAACATCCTGACCAATATTGAAGAAGAGAGATATACATTCCTGAGGCTCTTAAATACTTAGCAAGGATGCTAATGTCAGGTAAGGTGTCCAGAAGTGCAATCCCATACCTTTTGGTGAAACTCATTGCCAGTCTTTTTGGTGAGCAGGATACGGGCTGTGCAGAAGGTCATCATGCAAGAGTTATTTTGTGTGCATGTGTGGATGTTTACATTTGAGGGATATATTCAACAACTCTGTCTCAAGTGTTTTAACATCTCAGCATCTCACAGTTGTAAGAACAGTAATTAAACAGAATCTCATCTTCTACATAGCATAGAGGAAGAGAGAGAGTGATATGGCGAAAACGGCAGTGAAAACCAAGAGTCCAATAACCTGGTATCTAATCCTAATCTGATCACTAATTGACAGCATGGGTTGAGACAAATTCCCCTGCTCCTTTTGACCTCAATTTGTAAGTCTGTAAAGTAAAGTGATAAGAATGACTATATCATCTTCAAGCACCTGTCCAATTCTGGAATGGACAGCCGGCTAGGATAGAGGTTCCTAATCTTTAATAGGATCTAAACCCCAGAAAAATACACACGTGCACAAACACATAATTTTGCATAGAGTCTCATGGGTTTCACAACTCTAGAAGCCATTCTTTTAAGATGGACTTCTTCTAAGATGGAACTAAGACGGACTGGAATAGGTGAATTTAACTCAGATAACCAGTATATCTACTACTGTGGGCAGGAATCCCTTAGAAGAAATGGAGTAGCCATCATAGTCAACAAAAGAGTCCGAAATGCAGTACTTGGATGCTATCTCAAAACAACAGAATGATCTCTGTTCGTTTCCAAGGCAAACCATTCATTATCACAGTAATCCAAGTCTATGCCCTGATCAGTAATGCTGAAGAAGCTGAAGTTGAATGCTTCTATGAAGACCTACAAGACCTGCTAGAACTAACACCCAAAAAAGATGTCCTTTTCATTATAGGGGACCGGAATGCAAAAGTAGGAAGTCAAGAAACACCTGGAGTAACAGGCAAATTTGGCCTTGGAATACAGAATGAAGCAGGGCAAAGTCTCACAGAGTTCTGCCAAGACAACTCACTGGTCATAGCAAACACCCTCTTCCAACAACACAGGAGAAGACTCTACACAGGGATATCACCAGATGGTCAACACCGAAATCAGACTGATTATATCCTTTGCAGCCAAAAATGGAGAATCTCTATATAGTCAGCAAAAACAAGACCAGGAGCTGACTGTGGCTCAGATCATGAACTCCTTATTGTCAAATTCAGACTGAAATTGAAGAAAGTGGGGAAAACCACTAGACCATTCAGGTGTGACCTAAATCAAATCCCTTATGATTATACAGTGGAAGTGAGAAATAGATTTAAGGGACTAGATCTGATAGACAGAGTGCCTGATGAACTATGGACAGAGGTTCATGACATTCTACAGGAGACAGAGAGCAAGACCATCCCCAAGAAAAAGAAATGCAAAAAAGCAAAATGGCTATCTGAGGAGGCCTTACAAATAGCTGTTTAAAGAAGAGAAGCGAAAAGCAAAGGAGAAAAGGAAAGATACACCCATTTGAATGCAGAGTTCCAAAGAATAGCAAGGAGAGTTAAGAAAGCCTTCCTCGGCGATCAATGCAAAGAAATAGAGGAAAACAACAGAATGGGAAAGACTAGAGATCTCTGCAAGAAAATTAGAGATACCAAGGGAACATTTCATGCAAAGATGGGGTCAATAAAGAACAGAATGGTATCGAGCTAACAGAAGCAGAAGATATTAAGAAGAGGTGGCAGGAATATACAGAAGAACTGTACAAAAAAGATCTTCACCACCCAGATAATCATGAAGGTGTGATCACTCCCACTCACCTAGAGCCAGACAGCCTAGGAAGTGAAGTCAGGTGGGCCTTAGGAAGCATCACTACGAACGAAGCTAGTGGAGGTGATGGAATTCCAGTTGAGCTATTTCAAATTCTAAAAGATGATGCTGTGAAAGTGCTGCAATCAATATGTCAGCAAATTTGGAAAACTCAGCAGTGACCACAGGACTGGAAAAGGTCAATTTTCATTCCAACCCCAAAGAAAGGTAATGCCAAAGAATGCTCAAACTACTGCACAATTGCACTCATCTCACACGCTAGTAAAGTAATGCTCAAAATTCTCCAAGCCAGGCTTCAGCAATATGTGAACCGTGAACTTCCTGATGTTCAAGCTGGTTTTAGAAAAGGCAGAGGAACCAGAGATCAAACTGCCAACACCCGCTGGAGCATCAAAAAAGCAAGAGAGTGCCAGAAAAACATCTATTTCTGCTTTATTGACTATGCCAAAGCCTTTGACTGTGTGGATCACAAGAAACTGTGGAAAATTCTGAAAGAGATGGGAATACCAGACCACCTGACCTGCCTCTTGAGAAACCTGTATACAGGTCAGGAAGCAACAGCTAGAAGTGGACATGGAACAACAGACTGGTTCCAAATACGAAAAGGAGGACGTCAAGGCTGTATATTGTCACCCTGCTTATTTAACTTATATGCAGAGTACATTTATTTTGGGGGGCTCCAAAATCACTGCAGATGGTGACTGCAGCCATGAAATTAAAAGACGCTTACTCCTTGGAAGGAAAGTTATGACCAACCTAGATAGCATATTCAAAAGCAGAGACATTACTTTGCTAACAAAGGTTCGTCTAGTCAAGGCTATGGTTTTTCCCGTGGTCATGTATGGATGTGAGAGTTGGACTGTGAGGAAGGCTGAGCGCCAAAGAATTGATGCTTTTGAACTGTGGTGTTGGAGAAGACTCTTGAGAGTCCCTTGGACTGCAAGGAGATCCAACCAGTCCATCCTAAAGGAGATCAACCCTGGGATTTCTTTGGAATGAATGATGCTAAAGCTGAAACTCCAGTACTTTGGCCACCTCATGCAAAGAGTTGACTCATTGGAAAAGACTCTGATGCTGGGAGGGATTGGAGGCAGGAGGAAAAGGGGACGACAGAGGATGAGATGGCTGGATGGCATCACTGACTCAATGGACATGAGTCTGGGTGAACTCCGGGAGTTGGTGATGGATAGGGAGGCCTGGCATGCTGCGATTCATGGGGTCGCAAAGAGTCGGACACGACTGAGCGACTGTACTGAACTGAACTGAAGAGTACATCATGAGAAACGTTGGGCTGGAGGAAGCACAAGCTGGAATCAAGATTGCCAGGAGAAATATCAATAACCTCAGATATGCAGATGATACCACTCTTATGGCAGAAAGTGAAGAAGAACTAAAGCGCCTCTTGTTGAAAGTGAAAGAGGAGAATGAAAAAGTTGGCTTAAAGCTCAACATTCAGAAAACGAAGATCATGGCATCCGGTCCCATCACTTCATGGCAAATAGATGGGGAAACAGTGAAAACAGTGGCTGCCTGTTTTTTCTGGGCTCCAAAATCACTGCGGATGGTGATTGCAGACATGAAATTAAAAGATGCTTGCTCCTTGGAAGGAAAGTTATGAGCAACCTAGACAGCATATTAAAAATAAGAGACATTACTTTGCCAACAAAGGTCCGTCTAGTCAAGGCTATGGTTTTTCCAGTAGTCATGTATGGATGTGATAGTTGGACACTAAAGAAAGCTGAGTGCTGAAGAATTGATGCTTTTGAACTGTGGTGTGGAGAAGACTCTTGAGAGTCCCTTGGACTGAAAGGAGATCCAACCAGTCCATCCTAAAGGAGATCAGCCCTGGGTGTTCATTGGAAGGACTGATGTTGAAGCTGAAACTCCAATACTTTGGCCACCTGATCCGAAGAGCTGACTCATTGGAAAAGACCCTGATGCTGGGAAAGATTGAAGGTAGGAGGAGAAGGGGACGACAGAGGATGAGATGGTTGGATGGCCTCACCGACACAGTGGGCATGGGTTTGGGTAGACTCCGAGAGTTGGTGATGGACAGGGAGGCCTGGTGCACTGCGGTTCATGGGGTCCCAAAGAGTCAGACACGACTGGGCGACTGAACTGAACTGATAAGTCATTCTATATCTCTAAACTCCCTGTTCCACAGAAACTATGACACTAGCTTCTGCTTGGACTCCTCTGGTGACAGGGAGCTCACTACCTTACAAAGTAGTCAAACATAACTGAACTGCGCTGGAAAAATTAATTCGTCTGCATATTGAACCAAGAGCTGCACATTGTAACTTCTACCCATTGGTCTGAATTCTCCAGAGCAAAATGGGGAAAAAACAAAACACTTTCCCTCCTTTGTGTAGCAACTTTTCATTTCTCTGAAAATTGTTTCTAACTTTGAAATGCAAACGATTTATGGGGAGAAATGCAGATGATTTGCCATGCAAATTATTTTTCAGTGCATTGTTATAAAGATATATTCTGCGTACCTCACCCCAAATACGCCAATCTTCTAAATGCATACGCTAAATTCCAGACAAGCAGCACTGGTATTAATCTGCACGATTTTGCAAAGACAGAAGTTATTGTATAAAAATATCTTGAAGGAAACAGCAGGGTTTTTCGGAAAGAGCACTTCAGTAAGAATCAAAAGTCTTAGAAGTGGCTGGTAGCCTGTCTTGCACTCCAACTACCTGTGTATCCTTGGGCAAGTCACTTAATCCCTCCCTCTGAACCCCATTTCTGATCTGTAAAATGTGACGGAACCTACCTCACAGAGATGCAGTGAGGATCAAATGCTGTCCTGTTCGTAAAGCTTCTAGCCCACGCCTGACACAGAACTAATTCTTATTACAGACTAGCTCCGGGGCTCAGCAAGCCCAGCGTCTCATTCGATGCGCTCGGCGCTCTTGCACCAGCGGGATTCCCCTTCCAAAGCAGAGTCTGCGCTCTGGGCTCGACTGAGGCTCCCTGGTCGCTCGCGCTTTTCTCTCCTTCTCCAAGATGGCGGCGGTCGGCGGCGCTGAGGCGGGATCCGGGCGAGCCTAGTGAAGGTAGCGGCGAGCGGAGCCCCCACGAGGCCGAGCTAGGCCCCCACCCCCAGGCGGCAGCGGCCCCGCCCCGCCGCCACCCGCCGCCTCGGGCCGCGACACCGCCCCGAGAGCGCCCCGGGCCCTTCGCGGCCTAGCCCAGGGGCCGAGCCGGGGACTGGAGTAGCGGCCGCAGTCCGCCCCCGGGAAGGGGCTGGAGCGGGCCGAAGGAGGAAGGCGGGCGGGAGCTGTTCAAATGGGGAAGGCGGGAAAGTGCGGGCCGGGAGGGGGCGTGCGGCCGCCCCGGGGGCCCGCGGGCCGAGGCCGCCCCTCCCCCTGCCCGGCCGTCTCCGCCCTCGGGGGCGCCTGGAGCCGCCGGGACGCGGGAACCCGGGTCGCGGCCGCCTTGCGGCTCAGGACCCGGGACACGGCCCCTGGGCTGTCAAGGGGCAAGGGAGCTGGGGTGACGGGAGGGCTGGGGCGCGGCTGGCAGGAGTGGATGCGACGAGCTTTCTTTTTTTTTCCCCCTCTTCGCCCAGCTTTGTTGAACTAGCTGTTGCTGCAAAACTGCCAAGAGAATCCCGTTGGTTTGCCGTGGGGACCACAAAAATGGTGGTCTTGCGGGCTCTTTGTAGCAATAACCTGTGTGGTATGTAATCTTTGCGTGCGACCCAGTTTGAACGTGCCTTCCTTAGTGGGATCTGCTCCATCCAGACCCATTTTAAACCCAAAGCTGTTGCTTGTAGATTTCACTTAATTTTTCTATCGGGCAGAAGAGGAGAACCATCTTATCTCTCTGCTACCTGATGGCTAAGTTGGTGGCTAATTATATTACCCCATAGCAGAATTTAAAAAAAAAAAAACACCACTGAATCTAGAGTAGAGCCTGTTGATTGGATAAGGCTTGTCAAAATTTGTACCGCTGGGTTTTTTTGGAAATGTGTGTTGTCAGCAGATCTGTGTGGTGGTCGTGGTTCCGCTCAATTGCACCCCAATGAGAGGATTCAATCCCCAACCCTGGCTGTCGGGATCTCTGCAGTTTCCAGAGCTGGCAGGGGCTGTGAGTGCTGCATAGGTAGGTTCGTGGAGAAGGGAGTGGCAAGAATTACGAGGCTCTGGGTTCTGAGATTGGAGGAAATCTGGGCGAAAATGAGAAGGCATCCCCTGCTCCTATCCTCAAAGTAACAACAGCAGCAATTCAGAAACTGGCAACAGCTGTATGTGCGTCTTCCTTTTCCTGCACCGACTGGCAGCTTGAGTTCCTGAAAGAAGGGCTGGAAGAAGAGAACGTGGAATCTTGAAAATCTTGAACAAGGCTTGCCTCCTGAACTGGACCCGCGCCTCAGGATTTCGCTTACTGCCCGGGTTTCCGAGGCTTACTTTGTCTTTTTCAAAACACACATTTTGGGATGAAGAAGCTTGCTAGTGAATGCTGGGGCTGAGATGACCTCAGAACACCATCTTCTGAAACTTTTTTCCCAAAGTACTTTTAATTTGGGCTTTCAAAATAACAAAGTACTATGTCTGATGATTTCCCCTTTTTTCCTGATTGCTTTGATAACTCCGAAAGCAAAGTCTAAACTTCACCATATACTTACCTACAAGTGGAAGAGTAGCGCTGTCTCCTTTTTCATCTCTTGAAGAGAAGTCCACAAGTTTGATAATTTTCACCTTCCAAAAGTACACATTTTTCATGATGGCATATTTCTTACTTCCACAAACAACATAAATAATGAACTTTTACTTCTGTTGTCATTTCTTAACCCACTGAGAGGAACATAATTGTAAAATTATCCTACCTTTTGAAGTTGACAGTTTTGAATTCTATACACACCAAAATTTATGGAGTTCCGGAGAATGAGCTTTAAACATCGAAATGAGTTTTTACATTTGCCAACATTTATTGTAATTATGGCCTCTGTTTTCTAATGTGAATATCCAGCCTAATATTTTTCAATTTCATTAATCCTCACAATCTGCTGCCTAAGCCTGGACTCTGAATTTATCATGGATAATGTTCAAGACCTGGAAGGAACATCAGGAGAGTTATCTTATATAAATGTTGCCCTAACTTTGCCTTTCCTCCACACTGTTGCTTGAGACTTCTTTATCTGGTTTCATCTTCCTTCTATGAGTCAGCATCCAAAACTAACCCCTGGGCTGCAATAATATCCTCACTTGAAAGAACCTACAAGTTCAGGGTCCATCAGTCTGCCCAAGCTGTGAGTGAGTGAGACCATTGTATCTAATTTTAGTTTTCTAAGCTCTTGACTGTCCCAGTTCTTTACTGAGTTGGACTTGCCTTCAGGCCCCGTTCATTTTTTACTATAGGTTGTTTAATCTTGTAATTTATAAATGCTTCTCCTGTGTCTTTAGAATAATAGTAGCAGACCTGATTGTAATACAAAATGCCAACACCAGCACACGTTTTCTGTGCTGTTCTGTGCCTCTGAGGATCAGCTCCTAATTTTCTGTTCCCTTGTACAGTTTTTTCATCCACTGGTTGTTTTTCAAAGCAGTCAGTTAAGAGACCATGAGTGCCTTTTCCTAGTCCAGTAAGTGACATCATTGTTTTCTTTCTGGAGCTGTCTTCAGAGCTACTTACTCCTATTCTGACTGTTAGTTGTTCAGCTCTGTTTTATGTTAGTTTTGATATTTCCAAAGGGAAGGCCTGGTTATAAGTCTCAGGACCTGCCTTCACTTCATACAGTAGAGCATTTTGTTCTTGACCACAGATTGGTGGCCGCATTGGCGTTGAATATTTCAGATTTTTTTGCCCATTATTTCTCAAAGGTTCTTAGCCAGAATCCATTTGGCATGGAAAACATTTAACTTGAGGTCACAAGTTGTGCTATTTCTTGGCATTATCAGCCTATGAAAATGAATGGGGTCCATATATTCTTCTAATAAACTTACTATGCTTTAGTGCCAGTGAGCAGATATTCTGTTTTTAAATGAATGAATGTAATTCCCTATGATGATGCTTCTCCTCTGACCCCTCCTGGAGTTGCACCATGTGGGTGGACAGGGGGCAACAGTAATTTCTATTTGAGAAAGTTTAACGCTTAGTATTGGAACATGAAAAACTGGCTATATTATGAATTTCTACATGATACCCAACCTCATATCCCCATAATTTCCTGCGAAAAGCCCTTTGAGTAAGCAGTTCTCCAATTATTTGTAAAAGAACCAAGTTCATTTCATTTTTCCACTTCACTCAAGCCTCTCTTACCTTGACCAAGTCCATTCTTCTTTCCACTCCTTAGGGAAGTGGAGAAATGCTTTTTTATGTTTCTGAATGTTACTTGTAAATCGTTCCTGGTAATACTTCTTTTTCTATTTTCAACATAAACTTATCTGTGCATTGCATATTATCTGACTTGTGCAAGTAGGTCTTTTTTCTTTTGGTTTATTTTAAATGTAACTCTTAGGAAAGTTTCCCTTGTTCATTCATCTTTTCTTTCCTAAAAGTTGCATACTTCACAATTACCTGTACCTTCCTCAAAGGGATTGTCAATATCTCGTTGAAGTGTCCTTCAGCATTTCTAAACCCCACTGTAGTTATGAAGGTAAAATATAAGTAAATAATTAGATCAACTTTTAAGCATTTCACTAACAGAATGAGGACATTTTCAATATATTTAGTATATAAAATTTAAACTTCCTGCAAAAACTTTTCCTGCAGGAATTGTGACATTGCCTGTCCTAAAAATATTTGAAGAACCTTACCTTCCAGTGCAGTTTATGGCTTGTCATCTTCAAAGTCAAAATGGACATATAAAGTTGAATGCCAAAAAAGTAATTTTAACAAATTTAAAGCAGTATTTAGAACACTTAAATTTTAACAGTTCTTCAAATTAGTGAAAATCTTAATAATGATAAAAATTACATCACCAGTGGACAGGTGGCAATTCCTCCTTATTTTCACCGGTGAAAGTGAAAGTTGTTCAGTCGTGTCCGACTCTTTGCGATCCCATGGACTATACACTCCGTGGAATTTTCCAAGCCAGAATACTGGAGTGGGTAGCCTTTCCCTTCTCCCAGGGATCTTCCTAACCCAGGTCTCCTGAGTTACAGGCGGATTCTTTACCAGCTGAGCCACAAGGGAAGCCCATTTTCACCTGTAGCCTTTAAGAAAGGCTTGATTGCATTAAAGCTGTTTTATGGGCAACTAATATAAGAAGTGTGCCTACTGTTACACTTCTGTGATTTTGAGCAAATTCAAAGAGCCCAAGAAAATACACACCAAAAAATTATGCTCTCAAGATCTTTACTATCCCTGTCATCATTTCTGCTTAAACTGCAATACAACAGATTTTAGCCTGTCACCAATTCAACCAGTAGGATGTTGTGGTCTCAAATGCCTGGCATGATCTGTCTTCCTCTGCATCCTGCTTTGTCTGTGCATTTTGTGACCGTAATTGAACCTAACCCTGACTTCATGTCGGCTTTCACCCTGTCTCAGTGTTACTAGGCCTGTTGGCATTTCACAAGTTCTCATGAATTTTTGAAGTTTTTTTTTTTTTAAATGGGAGGTATTTTATATACTTCCCCAACTGACAGCTTTAATTCATGAATCAAATCGAATTAAGCCTAATGCACTTGCTACAGCTTCATCCCTAGTATATTTACAAACAGAAAGAGGAGGTGGTGACAAGACCCTCCTTTATTCCTTGCTGCCCTTCCAGTCCGCCCTTGGATCACTTCGCATTTCCACCTGGAAGGTTGCTTCTCCACAGTGATTTCGCATTACAGGCGGGTTTTCCTTCTTTGTTTCTCAGACCTGGTCCTGTAGACGGGAAGGAGCCTGGACACAGGGACCCCATTCTCAAAGGCCCTGCAGGACCGCCATGGCTTATGATGACTCCGTGAAGAAAGAAGGTATGACCCCTTAACCTGAGAAGCATTCCAAAGAGGGTGTCCTCTTCAATCCTTGCAGCCCATGGACAGAGAGACCAGGACTGGCCATCACAGCCTGGACTCCCAAGTGATGACCCAGAGCACTAGTAAAACTTCACATCATCCCCAGACTGGGCCCATGGAAACGCAAACTGGGACAGGGTTCTAACCCAAGAGTCTGAGCCATAAGTCTCTAGTCTATGGGGTGATCCCCAGCAGCACTCGTGGTCCTTGCCAGCTCCAGTGTGCAGGAGCCTGGGGATAGGAACCACACAGTGGACGCCCACAGAGCAGCACAGCACATGAATCCTTATTCTTTTCAGCCTTACCTCTGCAAGTCCGTGTCCACCTGCCAAACCACAACCAAGAAACCATGTTTCAGGACGCACCTTGGGCCTTTGCATAGCATGGAAGCATTGTTTCTTCAGGTCTGATTCTTATTTGCAGCCAGCTCGTCAGGACATAATGCTCACCCCCTCGGATCTAGCCCTGTGTTCCAGTGGACTTACCAAATGACATGATTCTAATTCGGAAATGGAGGGACTGTTGCATTTCATGGGTGGTGATGCAGTCGTGACTTACTTGACTTTCTCATTTCCTTTCCCAAACGAACCTGTGCTTCTCAGATTGCTTTGATGGTGATCACAGCTTTGAGGACATAGGGCTAGCTGCTGGCCGAAGCCAACGAGAAAAGAAACGTTCTTACAAAGATTTTTTGAGGGAAGAGGAAGAAATCGCTGCTCAGGTCAGGAATTCTTCCAAGAAGAAATTAAAGGTAAATTCTAAACATTTGAATTAGGAATGTTTAAACTAGTTCATAGCGTGTTTCCTAGTATTCGAAGAAAGATGTTTCTTTGAAAAACGTTTAAAAAGAAAGATAAGCATCATTCACATCTTTTTTTTTTTTTTTCACTATTTCCTGTGTGGTACTTTATTTTCCAAAGTCAGAAATCGTCAGAAAACAACATTGGTTCCAAAGTGCCTGTGCCTCATCGTCTTATTCGTTGCTCAGTTCTCCTTCCTCTTGAATTCTAGGACAGTGAGCTTTACTTCTTGGGGACGGACACGCACAGGAAAAAGAGGAAGCACTCCTCCGATGACTACTACTATGGAGGTGAGGCTGGGGAGCGGCAGCAGGCGGGACAGACACTTCACTGGTTCTTGGAGTCGGGGTAGGGGAGAGAGATCCAGATGTTGCTGACTCAGTGGCCTATTTAACAGGACAGTGGTTCTTGTTCTGAGTGCCGATAAACCAGTGTGAAGGAGGAGAGAGGTGGAGGGCTGGTATTTTGGAGGATTCAGCATAGAAGAACAGTCTTCATTTGTGATACACCAGGTACCAGGTTCCTTCTCCCCCCAATCATCCACTTATCTTGCGCCCATTGTTATTAGCATCCCTCTTGCCATTTGTAGTCCTGGGCCCTCCAGCCTGCGCCTGGGGGTTCCTTCTCACTCCAGCGCGTATCCACTCACAAGACCAGCTTTTCTGAGCTATATTATGCACTTAGCTGACAAGACCGACTCTTTGCTAGAATGGATTTGTCCTGAACCCAGAAACAAATGATGCTTTGTCTTCAGCGTAATCTAAAGTTGTAACTACTCGTAACCCCGCAGCCACGGTCCATCCTTCTGAGCATGCTGTCTTTGGTGGCTTGTGAAGACTCAGTGAAGAAAAACATCTTGAGTAGCAAGAACTGTCTTCAGGGTCAGAGGCAGGATCTACCAAGCCAAGAAGCACGTGGGCATCATCTCTGAATGTTTACAATCAGTTGAAGGGCCTCCCCTCCAGTCATTCCTGTTAGCCTCTTCCTCATTTTAGTTGGGGGTTTTTGGTGAGAGAGGAAACTTGCTAGAAGTTACTCTGCCATAGGGACAATTACTTCTCTTGATTACTTCTAGATATTTCGTCTTTGGAGCCATCACAGAAGAAAAAGAAAAAGTCCAGCCCACAGTCTGCTGATACAGCTATGGACCTATTGAAAGCGATCACTTCCCCTCTGGCCACAGGCGCCAAACCCTCCAAAAAGATAGGAGAAAAGTCGTCCAGTTCCTCAAGCCATTCGGAGAGTAAGAAGGAACACCACAGGAAGAAAGTCAGTGGAAGCGGTGGGGAGCTGTCCCTGGAGGATGGCAGTTCCCACAAATCCAAAAAAATGAAACCGCTCTACGTGAACACAGAGACACTGACCCTCCGTGAGCCTGATGGCTTAAAGATGAAACTTATCCTCTCGCCCAAGGAGAAGGGGAGCAGCTCCATTGACGAGGAGTCTTTTCAGTACCCCTCTCAACAAGGGACTGTGAAAAAATCTTCTAAGAAGTCAGCTCGGGATGAGCAGGGTGCTTTACTCCTAGGACACGAGTTACAGAGCTTTCTAAAAACAGCCCGGAAGAAGCACAAGTCATCCTCAGACCCACGTTCCTCTCCTGGCCCCGAAGGCTGTGGCTCTGAGGCCTCCCAGTTCCCAGAATCCCACAGTGCTAACCTTGACCTTTCAGGGCTGGAACCTATCCTGGTAGAATCAGACTCCTCCTCTGGCGGGGAGCTAGAGGCTGGGGAGTTAGTGATCGATGATTCTTACCGGGAAATCAAAAAGAAAAAGAAGTCAAAGAAGAGCAAAAAGAAGAAGGACAAGGAGAAGCATAAAGAGAAGCGACACTCCAAGTCCAAGAGGAGTTCGGGGCTTCCCCCTGCTGCGGTGCCAGGAGAGGTCCCCGTGCCGCCTGTGCCCGCTCCCAGCCTCCCGTACACCGGAGCCCCCGCCCCGCCCCCGCCGCTTCCCAGCCCCCACACAGACGGGCACAATGAGAAAAAAAAGAAAAGAGAGGAGAAGGACAGAGAGAGAGACCGAGGAGAAAAGGTAAGGCATGTTTTTAAGTATGATGGAAGACAAGAGGTGAAGCAGGCTTTTTCCTTGACCATAGTAAGTGGACTCAGAATTAAGCAGGTGAACCATTGGGAATGTAGCAAGATAAATCCACTGGAACAATGCAAAGTATAAAATAGTGCTGGGCTTCCCTGGTGGCTCACGAAAGAAGATTGCAGAATCTCTAGTCCACTTTTTTTTTTTTTAACAGAAGCAACAGTTTTACTGAAATATAAATCTGATGGCTCAGACGGTAAAGAATCTGCCTGCAATGCAGGAGACCCAGGTTCAATCCCTGGGAACATCCCCTGGAGAAGAGAATGGCTACCCACTCCAGTATTCTTGCCTAGAAATCCCACAGACAGAGAAGCCTGGCTGGCTACAGTCCATGGTTTGCAAAGAGTCAGATACGACTGAGCAACTAACACATTCACTCATAAAATAGTACCAATGGTACAGAAATAGGAGCCATCTTAATTATTCATGGGTTTTCTTGAGAGAGTTGTTCTCCCACTGTGCCAAGCATGGGTTTAGAAATACCGAGGTTTTTTTTCTGACTGGCCCTTGGAATTCATAGAAGGAGCCAAACCCAATTTCTTTTACTCAGCAGTGCAGTCTGCCTAAGGCAGTTGAGAGAGATGAAAAGGTATTCATTCTGTGAGTTCATCTTGAAAAACAGATTTTTTAAATTAGAATGACAAAATAAGGTAATGGCTTCCCACTAACTGATACTGGCTATGGTGTGGTGTTCTTTTTAGTGTCAAAGATGTGTTCTCTCACCATGTGAGTGCTTTCTGTGTGCCAAGACCTGTGCTGCCATATGAGTTAAGAGGTGGGAAGAGGAGCAAGGGGCCTATAGCTCTTGATCTCAGGAAGCTCACCATTTACTGAGAAGAAAGGAATAGAAATCAGATGCCTTGGTTTGATTTCTGTCTCACAACTCAAGAAATTTTCTAACAGTTACAGGTTTCCTTTAAAAGATAAACTTTTTTTCCCCCAGTTATCAGAGTAGCATGTTATTTGTCTAGAAACTTAGAAATTCAGAATAGTAGAAAAAAATCAATCATAGTTTTTACCACCCAAGGACAACCATTTTCTTCCTTTCCCCTGCAAAGTTAAATGTCAGGTAAAATCAGAAAAAAAAACCAACTAAGAAAGAGAAAATCAACTATATTAAGAACATAGGATTGGTGATTTCATTTCAGCCTATAACTGAGGCACAAGTTATTTTCCCCACTAGTAAGATTGCTGTTTAAGAAAATATACAGATCAGAAAGAAAAAAACTTTACCTTCTAATCTAAGGATCATCAAGAACTGGACAAATTCCAGGGCAGGTTTTATTCATTGTTTATTCCAAAATTATTTCACGAAGTGATACATTTCCTGTGTAAGATACTGTTTATTCCAAGAATTTCCACTCTAGTGATACATGCTAATGCCATTAATTAATCTAGTTAAATGTGAGGAAGGCAAGGTGATCACAGAAAGCTTGAAGGAGAAAAAGGTTAATCAGCGGAAGGGAACACATGGAGGCAGAGAGATGTTTAGGAAGCAGGACAGCAAAAGAGCTGAACTCCGGTCCTGCATTTCCAACTCTCTGATAATATTTCTACCTGAACGCCTTGGCTACCTCAGACCGTGTGTCGCTCACGAAGCTCATCGCCAGACCCCTAAGCCTGCCTCTCCCCCTCCATCGCCTCCTATAATCCTCATGTCCTACCAGTCAACCCAGACTCAAATCTATATGCTTATTATTTTTCTCAGTCCTTTATTATGAAATTTTTCAAGCTAAAAGCATTAAAGAATTATACAGTGAACACCATATGCCACCCATTGAGATTCTGTAGTTAGTATTTTGCCATTTGCTTTGTCATCCATCCATTTATCTTATCTTTGTTAATATATCTTAAAGTAAGTTGTATGTATCATACACTTCACCCCTAGACACTTCAGTTTGCATATCATTAACTTGAGCTCAATATTTGTCTTCTGGGCTTTTATTAGGTAAAATTCACATATGGTAAAAATGCACGAATGTTAAGTATACCATGTGATGAATGTTGATATGTTCACACACCTATGTGACCAAACCTCTATCATGATACAGGTACTACCCTCATCACAGATACTCAGAGGTATTTCTCGTACCCATTCTCAGTCAGTCCCACTTTTTCTGATGTTTTTTCCCAACCTTATAGTTCACTTTTACATTTCCCTCCTCTTAAGGATTGAGCCTGATATTCTTCCTTTTTAATAACTTCCACACTTTTATGCCCTCTATCACCACTGCCTCATCGCTCTCGGTACTTAATGTAATAAATAGCCCTCTTTCCCTCTCTTCACCCATGCAGTTAATTAGTCTTACACTGATGCCAGAATGAACTGAAGTGTCACTTGATGATGACAGTTGTCCGCTCAACATCCTCAGTGAATTTTTACTGTCTTCATGTTAAACCATAAGCTCCAGAGGGACCGAGATCATGTCTGCCTTGCTGTCCACTCTGTCCCTAATACGTAATCTGCAGTCTGGCCCATTGTCAAAAAATCAATGAATGCTTGTTGAATGAATAAATATCAAAGTCCAAACCCTTGCCCAAGCATTCATAATGGTGATTTAGCCTGAAGCCTCCCTTTTCAGCTTTACCTGCTAGCAGTCTGATTTGCATGCAACTGTGCAGAAACCAGACTTGCTCCTCACAGTCTGACCTCCACTCCTTGGATTTTATTTTGCAGTGACCTTCTTCCCCTTATTTTTTCTCCTTCACATATTGAAGCTCTGCTTCCCCTTCAAGACCCAATCAAATGCCACCTCCTCTAAGATATCCTGACCCTCCAGTTATAAGTAACTAATGAATTCCCAGAACACCCTTGCTATGGGCAGTTACTGCACTTATTTTCTTCTTTATATTAGATTTGTCTTTGTGTGTATTCCATTTCCCCTGTTGAAGATGGTAAGCTCCTTGAGGATGTTTTAGCTCCTTAGGGACTCTTTTAGCCACCTACTGGGATAGCTTTCAACTCCTCGATGTCCTTGTAGGCATTTTGTGACGCATGTCAAACGAATGAATATGTGGGTGAAAACAGCATCCAAAATGTAGGTTGTAAACGAATGGTAAAGAATCTCCAATGCCAAAGTGAGAGATTTGGCCATGGCACTTTGGGTTCTGAGCAGGGTTTAAATATGCGGTAAATGATAATTTAAGAATAAAATGATGAAGCTATACCTGGTGGCTTAGACAGAGGAGAGACTTGAGGCAAATCACCCAGGAAGTTACTATAGTCAGAGGTCAGTAATGAAAGCCTGTTAGAAATAGAATTGAAGAGACAGATTCAGGAGAGACTCTGAAGGGAAAAGTGACAAGATCTGGCAGCTGGGCTTGGCTCTTGGGAGCCAGAAACATGAGTGAGTACATAGATGTCCCTTTAGGTTTTGAACCTGGGTGCCTGGGAAGATAAAATTATAATCTCAAGGGTGAGGACTTTTTTATAACACCCCCCAAGTGCTGAGCGGTTGCTAGTGAAAAATGAATTTGAATTTATAGCAAAAAGTCTTACCATGAATCAGTATTTGATTGTGACTGTCCACAGCTGAAACCTGATTACTCTGAATGCAATTCTTTATTTCTCCAACAGATTATTATGGGACATACACTGAGTTTTCACTGTGTGTGAAAATTTCCATGGAGCTTGAAAAAAATACAAAATCCTTCCCTGGGCTTTGTTTCAGTATAAAAAAAGAACTATCTGAGGGACTTTCCTGGCGGTCCAGTGGTTAGGACTGAGCACCTCCACTGCAAGGTCCATAGGTTTGATCCCCGGTTGAAGAACTAAGATCCTGCATGCTACTCGGTGTAGCCAAAAAAAATAGAACTATCTGAAAATTCACCTCAAGATAGAAAGGAAGGCTTCAGGAACAGCTTTCCCTTGGCCTGCAGGAAACACACATGAGGAGCTCACTGTGGAAGTGTGGTAGGCCTCCGTGTGCCCTTTCTACCCTAGGTTCTGTGACCAGGACAGCGGTAAACGTGGAGAAGCAAGAAAATGTCTGATTTGGAAGAAGAAGAAGAAAAGTTAGGTGTAGATTCCAAGACATAGGAATCTAGAGATTCAGCAGAGCTAAGTGTGTGGTGAAGCTAAGTGGTGAAGAGCAAGGCCACGGAGCCAGCCCCGTGGGCTCCATTCCTGGCTCTGCCACTCAGAAGCTGTGCAGTGCTGGACATGTTGCATAACTCCTCCATCTATAAGTTGGGGGTGAGGATGGACCAACCTGGTAGGGTTGTTAAGGTTCAGTAAGGTGATACATGTAGAGGTGTTTAGGGCCTCTGTATGCCAAGGCCCTCTGGGGCACCAACAGCAAACTCACAGGGTACCACGGGATTTTTTTCAACATTAAAATTTCAGGAGAAACAGCCATATTTGCCATCTGTCAAGTACCTTCTGAACTACTGGAATGAAGTAATTCTCAGTTTCAACATCTTTTTATACTCCATTTCTTTCCGTAATGCCATATCTTTTCAAAGCTAAGTTTTCAGTGATTGCTGTGATAAAAAGCATATACTCTCTGGTGGTCCAGTGTTGAAGACACCGATTTCTACCATAGGAGGCACAAGTTCAATCCCGGGTTGGGAAACTAAGATCCCACATGCCTTACAGCTAAAAAAATAAATATGTTTTTTAAACAAGGAAATTAAAAAAAAAAAAAAAAAACACCTATACCACCTGAAGACCTGCACAGGCACCGTGACCCAACAAAGTTTGGAAGCCCTTGACTTTGCACAGTGTTCGGCAAGTTAGCCAAAGAGCACTCGATACTTATCATTTGTCACTGACAAGTCACCAGTGACGAGTCATCATCTCAGGAGGTTTTCCAGGGAGCACTAGAAAAGTGAGGCCTTTGAGGTTGATGGACCACCTGAAACTCGGGTTAGAAGTTGGGTGCTTGTGGGCAGTAAACGAAACGTGAGTGGATGAGAGGTCATCAAGCCCAAAGCAGAATCATGTAACACACACGAAGGCCCTGGAGGGGAAAGAGAGGCTGTGGGTGCTGGAGGAGGACCAGAGAGGTCTAGTAAAGACAGAAGTTCAGGTGTAATGGGAGCGGAAGCCAGGTTGGCAGAGTTGACATCAGAATGAGAAATGACGTGGGGGGAGCTCTTCCTAAAGAACCATGACTGTCGATACAAATAAGGGAGACTTGACTGTCTCCCTCATGGACACGCTTTCAGTGTGGAGTTTTATCTTGGAGGAGGTTTTTAGCTCTTGTATTCGCTTCTTTGTTTCTTTGTTACTGAATCCTGCTTTCCAGGAGGAAGAGCGAAATCGTGAGGTGGTACCTTGCTGCATCATTTCCCCTTTAAGATCATGCTGTTGGAGTGGGGGTCTTCTGGTTTATATTGGACGAGCAGGATATGGTAGCATTTCCAAGACTCTTTTCCTTTTGTGTGTGTGAGGCTGTGCTGGGTCTTCATTGTTTTGTGCAGGCTTTCTCTGGTTGCAGCGAGTGGGGGCTCCCTAGTTGTGATGCTCGGGCTTCTCATCGTGGTGGCTTCTCTTGTTTCCAAGCACAGGCTCTAGGCACTCAGGCTTCAGTAGTTGCAGCATGTGGGTTCAGTAGTTGAGGTGCATGGGCTTAGTTGTGCTGAAACATGTGGAATCTTCCCAGATCAGGGATCAAACCCATGGCACCTGCACGGGAAGGAGGATTCTTAACCACGGGACCACCAGGGAAGTCCAAAGATACCTTACTTTTGGTTTTACTAAATCAGTGAAACCCCATTCACTACCACTTGAAATAAAATCTGTGACATTGCCACTTCAGAGGCATGTCTTCACTTTTCTCTGTGTTTCCAGAGTGATCTCATTTCCTCTAAGCAAATGAAGGCTGGCCTAGTGCCTGGCACGCTCAGACATTGCTGTTGATCTACTAATAAACTAAATTCAGAGAGATAACTAGACTTGTCTTGTCGTGGTATTACATAAACGAGTCACAATAGCCAGAAGTGGTACCAGTAAGGAGGCACCATCTCTGACGGCCTGCCACGTGCCAGGCTCTCTGAGGCCTTTTTGCACACAGAGGGGTCTTGAGTGACAGGTATGGTTAGCTCCCTTTCACAGAGGAGGAAGCTGAGAAGACAAGACATGGAGCCAGAATTTTAATAGAAGTTTCTTTAACCGTAATGTTGTACTCTTTCCACTATAGTGCATGCCTTTCCAATACTTAAGATGATTACCCAATGCCACAGTAAGCCTTCAACAAAGCTAAATGTAGGTCCTAGGGGAACTGAGACTGATACAGTGCGCTGGTGTCTGAGATCAGCCCTATGGAGACGGACAGATGTTGTAATAAAGTGGCTGAAAGCTTGGACTTGAGTTCAGTCATCTTGGGTTCTTGTTCTTGCTTGTGCTCAGTCATTCAGTCATGTCCAGGTCTTTGCGGCTCCATGGACCGTAGCCTGCCAGGCTCCTCTGTCCATGGGATTTCCCAGGCAAGCATACTGGATCGGGTTGCCATTTCCTACTCCAGGGAGTTCTTGTTCTAGTTGCTACTTACTAGACTTGTTCTCTGGAGATGGCTTCCTCACTTCCCTGCTCACTTGTGAAAGGGGCTACTTAGAGACAATCAGGTGAATGAGTAACATGCTTTGCACAAGGCGTGTCTCAATCAAGAGCTGCTGTTACAACAACTGTTTTCATCCCAAGCTCCTTGGAAGCATAAAATATTCTTGAAAACAAAACTTTTTTTTTCAGCCACTCATTTCACAAATTAGAATAAGCAAGGGGGTGCTGCTTTTATGGTTTTGTTTCTGTTTTGTTTTCATATTAACACCCACCTTTTAGGAAGCCACCTCTGCAACTAGCATCTATTTGGAAAGCAGTTAAGAACCAGAAAGAAAACAGGGTCCCTAAGGAGCAAAAGCAGATGTTACAGAACGAGTTTACAACAGATCCTTGGAACACTTCATGGGCGCTGGGGAAAGGGGAACATCAACTGGAGATGCATCAAGGGGCCACTGGCCCTATTCTTTTCTGCACAGTCTTAATGAACAAGCACCCAGCCTGCTTCATGTAGAAGCAGATGAGGGAATACAAATGAATGTGCTTTTCACACACAACTCTGACACTTGGTTATGCATAAAATACGTATTTATTCTGCACTTACATTGTGCCAGGCCCTGATCAGATACGGTGTCAGCTCTCAAAGAGCTCTCGATGTAGTAAGAGGGGTTGGAAAGTACCCAGTGGGTTGAACCTCAGCAGAGATGCGTGCCGAGTGCCAAGGAGAGCCTAGGGGTGACCAGGAAGCTTTCAGAGGCAGGCAGCACCAAAACCGAATCTTAAGGCCAGATAGGAATTGACGGGTGGAAAGGAGGAGTGGGCATTCCAGTCAAGGAGTGGAGAATGCGTGTGAAGGCACGAGAGGTGGTAGGGTGTTCAGAGAACCACAGGAAGTCCAACCAGCCGAAAGGTAAAAACCGTGTGGAAGGCAGGAAGCAGGCGTTAGTAAATTACAGTGGTAATAAGAACTTTGCTCTGGAGTTGCTCATACATTCTAAGAACTGCACTAAGTTTTTTAGTCTATGGTGTACTGATGAATTTCCACAAGTGCCCAGTGAGGTGTAGGTATTTTCATCTCCATTTCACAGAAACGAGCTCAAAAAAGTGAAATAACCTGCCCCTGGATGCATACCTGTTTAGTGGCAGTACAAGGGTTTGACCCCAAGTTTTTATGATGACAGGACACAGAATATTTAAATTCTACTCAGTGATGTAATATGAGAGAGAGCAGAATTAGATTCCAATTGAGAAGGGTTAAAACAGAAGCTTTGGTGTGAAAACTTAACTGCTCCAGCACCCTTTCCTTTGGCCAGTACAGATTTAGAGATCTCAGTGAGGTTAGTTCAGAGGAACATCAGATGGTGGCCCTGCCAGTTCCTGGGTAAATGCCTCAGGTATCTGGTTCTCATCTTAAAATGCCAGGAATGATGAAACCTACCTTGTAGGGTTGTTGGGAGCAGTAAAAGAGTTTCCGCAGGTAAAGCCTTGTTAACTGTCTCCTGCACAGTATTAACATCAGTGGAGAGGTTGGGTTCCATCATCAGCAGAAGAAAGCCAAGTTTATTTAGAAAACTCATAAATTATGTTTTGCCAGATTCCTCTGTCCATGGGGATTCTCCAGGCAAGAACACTCGAGTGGGTTGCCATGCCTTCTCCAGGGGATCTTCCCAACCCAGGGATTGAACCCAGTCTCCCGCTTTGCAGGAGGATGCTTTACCGAATGAACAACCAGGGAAGCTGTTTTGCCTTAACCCCCAGATATTTTACCCTTTAAAAATAGGTTCTTAAACTAGAGTCCTAGATGGGTTCAAAGAGCGATTTTTATCAGACTTTCACAAAGAGTTCTGTGCTGTAAAGGAGTTCAGCATGACTGCTTTATACAACACATTAAGAAGCTGCTCTTGGAAGGTCTTGATATTGTGACACATGTCTTCAAACATTTAAAAGGAGGTCTGGCTGTAAAATTACAACCTCCTGAGTCATGCTTAAGTGGATTTGTTGTAGTTATTTGCTGCTAGTAATAAAGTATCCAAGTTTTTGAAGTATTAACATTTTGTTAAAGGAGAGCCCACAGTTATTCCAGATGTAACAACTGTGAGTCACAAGACTTTGGGAGTAGGGAGAGGGATTGAATCTTTGTATATAAGTGAAAAAAAAAATGGTTTACCAGTTTGTTATTTAGTTGCTAAGTTGTGTCTGACTCTTTGAGACCCCATGGACTGTAGCCTGACAGGCTCCTCTGTCCATAGGATTTCCCAGGTAAGAACTCTGGAATTGATTGCCATTTCCTTCTCCATTACCAGTTTGGGAGTGGGGGAGGGGTGGTGATTTATTGTAAATAGCAAGTGCTAAACTTGAATGTATTAAAATCCTATTTCTACTATAAAAATAAAAAATCTAGGGTATGGGCTTACCTGGGGATCCAGTGGTTAAGACTGAGCTTCAGTGCAGGGGGCTCAGGTTCAATCCCTGATGGGGAACTAAGATTCTAACATACTGTGTGGGGCAGCAGAAAAAAATTCTAGGGTGAAATGACTGGCCTTGCATTTAGAATCATATGGAAATATTTTGTTTGTCTGGAGATCATCCATTATTTATTTTATTTCTGACTGTTAATTTAGAAAAAAAAAATGGCTATGCCCTGGAAAAAAACTTAACCCTCAAGTTTGAATTCCAAACTTTGGATTCTTAGGCTGGAGTTGCATGTTATAACACAAAGGTTAGGTTCTAAGGTCAGCACATAAGGTGAAAATTGTTAAGAGTTTCCCTTGAAAATCCCTTAGGAAAGCTGAAGGCCAGTAGATGCTCAGTCCAACAGAATGTCAGCCCATTCTTCACCAGATGAAGTCATTGATGTATATTGAGAAGCCATAATTTTATTTTTTAAATTATGTCAGCTCCAACATCAGACTTACCCTTGGGAAGCGAGGTGCACACACAGAGAGACATACAGGAACTGTCTGAGGAAAGCAGATTTATGCTTTCTGTCACACTCACTCCAAGGACTGGGTTCTCAGAGCAGAATCACCCAGACTAATCAGTCCATAGCTCCCTCTCTCGCTTTCATGGCCAAATATAGAACTGTGAACTCATATCTTTCTCTGTAATGCCACTTCATTTTATCTTGAGCCCAATAAAGGGAGATTTGAAAGGACTAGAATACTTAGCATGTCTGGTGATATGAGGCTGTTACTCAATTAATAAAGGAGATACAGCACCCAGAACTCACTCCTGTAGCATCTCTGAACAGGACTGGCTTCATCAGAAGAATACTAAAACTAAGACCTTTACTATTTAAATGAAATGTTTAAATGCCTTGCCACTGTTTTCTTTGTCTGATTTAAGATGGATTCACCCTATCCCCTTTCACCAGAATTTCTATTTTTAAGAAAACTCACATTGGCTTTTTGGATGCTACAACTTCTATTGTTAAAAAAAAAAATGGAATAGAAATTAACTTCTCTATTATGGCATCACAAATTATCACAGTATCCATTTTGTTAATATCACCTCACCGCCCTATAGATCAAAAGTCCAGCCAGGGCTCCTCTGGGCTCTCTGTTCCGTTTCCTCACAAGACTAAGTCCACGTGTTGGCTAGAACTGGGTTCTCGGCTGAGGCTAGATGTCCTCTGCCAGGTTGTTGGCAGCATTCAGTTCCTTTCAGTTGTAGAACTCATGGCAACTTGTCTCCAAGTTCAGGGCCAGCAGGGGAGTGTCTCCTGTTGGGTCTCACCTCTTTTAAGGTCTCACCGAATAATATCTTGGGTCACAAAGAGTCGGACACAACTGAACTGAACTGGATAACATCAGGCCCACTCAGGATCTCTGTTTGATTCACTAGGATTCAATTTGCTTAGGAACCTTAATTACTTAGGAACCTTAATTAATAGCAAAAAAATCCCCTTTTGCCATATAGCATAATACGATCCATGGGAGTGACACCCTCTGGTATTCACCCGTCCTGCCCATAGTCAAGGGAGGGTGTTTTACAAGGCATGTCCACCAGAGGGGCAGAAATCTTGGGTGCCATCTTAGGATCCTGCCTACCATAGAGATAACATGACTGAGTACCTCCTGAAGTGCCAAACTGATGAATTCCCACCTCTGGAAACAGTATTATCCAAGCTCAGTGGTATCATCCAGGTTTTACTTACAGGGAAACTAAAGTCAGATTCTAACCTAGCTATGTTGGCCCCCAAAGCCCAGGGTCTTTCTCTTTGCCGCATTGTGTCTGATAAATCCTGTTAACTTTTCCCTCCCTTTCAATTGACCTGCTTCTCTCCAACCCCACTGTCTTAGCCATGGGCCTTCATCCACCCCTCCCGGGTGCTCCTGCAGCAGCCTTCTCACATCCACAGGACTCGTGCCTCCAGTCCATTCTCCATGGTCATAAATTGCAATCTGACCTAGTGACTTCCTACTTGAAATAATTGCCTCTTTCAGATAGAACCCTTACTCTTCAATACAATTTACATGTCATCCATCTCTGAGCACTCCCTGCTTCTCTGGCGTCATCTCCTACCTCCTCTCTGATGAGTATCACCACGCTGAGAGCCTAGAACACTTGTACCACTCTTCACCTGGCTAATTCTACCCAGCTTTAGGGTCTAAGTTAAATGTCTTTCCTCCAGAAAGGAGGACCTACTTCAACTCCCTGATTCGTGAGGCGGTCCTGTTGTGTATTCCTGTAGCAGCCAGTACTTCCCCTATAATAATGTCACATTGTATTATGATGACACATTTATCTGTCTTCTCTGTTAGATTCTGTGTCTGGTTCTTGGCTGTATTCCCAATGTCTGGCATATAGTGGATGCTCAGTAAATATTAAGAAATGAATGACAGTACTTTGATGGGTTACTTTGTTTCCTTTGCAATCTCCTCCTTGTTAGTCTAGTCTCTGCTTTTCCTTCTTTGCTGCTGAAATACTTTTAATGGCACATGTCAGAAGAGCTATCCACTTCTGTGTTTTATTCAGGATCAAATCATTAGTATAAGGTGAAGCTGAGAAAAGATGGTGGGCCTTCGAACTTTATGTTTCAAAAGTTTTCCACCATTTTATGCTGCTTGACTGCCTTAGAATAAGATCTGGGCTTCAAGAGCTCATCCTCTTTAACTACTCACTATACCCAGTACAGGTACTCAAAAAATGCAGGTTTATTTTCTACACAATTGAATAAAGTCCTTATGAGAGTTATGAGAGGAACTCCTTTCTTCAGGATGTGGATTGGGATCTAGTGTATTGAGTAAGAGTTGTGATTCATTCTATAAAAGTAATTTTAGTTTTATGTTATAGCTGTAGATAGCCTTGTGAAATAGAGGGCAATAACCTTTCACAGTCTTATAACTTGTCTAAGGAAACATTGTTAAAACTCCTTACAAGTTTTATAATATGGCCAAATGTCAGTCCTATGAATAAGCTGTTTTTAAAAGACTGGTCTGAAATTTTTGAAGGTAAATTTATAACAAACATGCCATAATTTTTATAGCCAAAGAAGTGCTATCTCATTCAGAGTAGGTACTTTGGGAGATTCAGGGTTGTTTCCATTCTTCAAAAATGGTTTCAGAATTCCTTTGGGAATTCAAGTCAGCGCTGTCACACAGCTTTTTTTATTGTCTTAAGTGTTGGCTATGACAAACCTAGACAGCGTATTAAAAAGCAGAGACATCACTTTGCCAACATAGGTCCATATAGTTCAAGCTATGGTTTTTCCAGTAGTCATGTATGGATGTGAGAGTTGGACCATAAAGGAAGCTGAGCTCTGAAGAATTGATGCTTTCAAACCATGACGCTGGAGAAGGCTCTTGAGAGTCCTTAGGACAGTAAGGAGATCAAACCAGTCCATCCTAAAGGAAATCAACCCTAAATAGTCATTGAAAGGATTAATGCTGAAGCTGAAGCTTCAGTGGTTTGGCCACTTGATGCAAAGAGCTGACTCATTGGAAAAGATCCTGATGCTGGGAAAGATTGAGGGCAGGAGGAGAAGGGGGTGACAGAGGATGAGATAGTTGAATGGCATCATCGACTCAATGGACTTTGAGCAAACTCCCGGAGATAATGAAGGACAAGGAAACCTGACATGCTGCAGTCCATAGAGTTGGACACAACTGAGCGACTGAACAACAACAAAAGTGTTGCCTAGCCTTTGGTCTTTGAGGATAGCGGTTTTATGAAAACAATATTAAGAATTAAGTCAGGTGAACCCAAAGTGCATGATTAGACTTCGTTTTAAACAAGGTGCAGCTCTGAAGTCATGAGACAGGGACGGTGTTGTTTGTTGTTTTGTTTTGGTTGTAAAATATGACTCAAGGCAAACAAAAGTTTCCAGCAGCTTTTAAAGCACCGAACATTCATGTCATTATAATAACTTGCAGGACCAGAAAGGACTATCTTGGAAGGAGGTGGAGGACCAATCATCGTACTCTGATACTTACAAATGAGATTGTAAGGAAAGCCAGACTGAAAACATCTCAGTATATTAGATAAAAGTTATAAAGGGATAATCGTTTATTCTGAAATAGTCACTTTTTCTGTAAGGAAGCAATGTCTTTTTTCCCTTGGCCCATAGTGCAGAGCTCTAAAGGTCAGGTGCCTGGGTTGTAGCCATTCTGGCGTTACACCCGGCATAGCTGCAGGACCCAGACAAGTCACTATTTTTCTGAGTTTCCTTTTCTTCATCCTCAATGTGAGGGGTTGGACAGGTACTATCTAATGTGCCTTTTCAGGTAGGAAAACTTTTTTCTTCCAAGTTTATGGTTAATTATAAAGTGGAATGCATAGTAATGTATAATACCTTCTGTTTTATATACACTTGGTTGGTTTTAAAATCTTGTTTTTCAAAAATCCTGTGTCGCTTTTGGAATTGTCATAATTCAATGAAGCATAAACATACTTCAAGTAGTACAAAGCACTTTGTTGATGTGAAAAAGATTCATCTTACGTTGAGTACCAAAGAATTGTCCTCGGTTATTTATTTACTTTTCACCTTGGACCACAAGAATGTGAATAATAAAATAACAATAAACTACAAGTGACAGTCAAAGCAGGATCAATAAAATTTTAAGATTAGAAATCAAAGCCAGGGACTTCCCTGGTGATCCAGTGGTTAAGACTTTGCACATCCAATGCAGTGGGCGCAGGTTCGATCCCGGGTTGGAGAACTAGGATCCCACATGCCGCAGAACCAAAAGAAAGAAGAAATGAAAACCAGAGGCACAATATGAATGTAAATTTGGTTCTTGATTTTCTAGCCCCAAAGTAAAGGAAAGTTATGTGGTTCTTATTTTAAAGACAAAAAATAGCTACCCCAGGAGAGGTAAAGATTTGCTTAGCACTCAATTCTAAAAGAATTAGGTAACATTTGTAGGACGAATGAAGAGCTTTACAATTATCAAGTAGCTGCAACAACCTGAAAAATCTAAAAATCACCATCTGGTTTTTACCTTCTAAAGGTAAAACTGATAGTCATCTCTGAGTCATAAGTAACATGGTTTAATAATTATCCTGTTTAAGGAAAGCTGGTTGGCAACTTAGGACACTTGAGGAAAAAGTGCAGGTCACTTTTCTGTTTTGTTCTCATAGACACAAAGTTGTTCAACTTGGCTTCTGATTAAGTCTTACCGTGCTCTGTTTTTATGTGGTGCTAGCCAAAAAAGAAGAACATGTCGGCCTACCAAGTGTTCTGCAAGGAGTATCGTGTAACCATTGTGGCTGACCATCCAGGCATAGGTGAGCACATTTCTCATTTTTAGTGTTCTTACTTTCCACGTGTATCGAAGCAAGGCAGTTAATCCAATCAGCAGGCAAAGTTCTTCCCATGGTCTGAAAAGGACACAAATCTCATTTCCTCAACTGTACAGGTCTCTTTAGATTATGTCTTAGTACGCCCCGTCCAAAAGCACAGTATATAAACATACAGTTGTTTCTTTCCAAGATTCTATAGTTGACTTTTTCCTTCAACCGCCTCTTGGGTATGGAGTTGGAGTATAGGGTTGGAGTTGGGTATGGAGATGACATATTACATTGTTCATTATTTGTCTCTGTATCAGAAGTTGGTAAGGTGAGAACACTACACCTCAGCCCTTGGACAAGTCAGGTAACATCTACAAATCTCATCTGCCAGGTGTGTGGACTCGCTTCTCACCCCTCTCACCAGGGCTGCTCTGAGGCACACATGAAGCACCAGAAAAGACTCAGATGCGCTTTATAAAGTGTGAGCTTGCTCTACAATGTGGGGAGCACAGACTCACACATCCGAAAGATTGCTTCTGAGCTGCTCTAGGGAAATTCTCCTTTGTTTCTGAGCTCTCAGAAATTTGGTAAAAACCTAACATTTCTTATCAAATTCTACATAACACTTTTTCTTTAACCTAAGTAGATAAGCCTTGTTTCATGGGATCATATTAAAAGATACCAATACGATGCTTCAGGCATAAATCCTTAAAGAGTAGATGTGTGAGATTTTGAGCCTGTCTCATAGTGACCCAAACAGCTCCTTCCTTCTATAAAAGACCCAAGGGAAGTGGTGGGGTTTGGTTTGGTTTTCTGAAAGAATCTTGTGCTATTTAAATCTGATCTTCAAAACCCTCTTCCTAGTTTTTGTTCTGTTCGGCCTTCTGTTTTGTTTATGGTTAAACCTTTACTGTATTCAGTTTTCCTGGGTTTTTTTACTCTTTTGTGCCAGATTTTGGGGAACTGAGTAAAAAACTGGCTGAGGTGTGGAAGCAGTTGCCAGAGAAGGACAAACTGGTAAGCAGACTTACCACAGACACGTTTTCATTGCTCTGTCCTCCAGCGTGTGTGATCCTCCTGTGTTGTTGTTGTTGTTCAGTTGTTCAGGCGTGTCTGACTCTTGCTTCCCATGGCCTGTACCCCACCAGGCTCTTCTGGCCATGGGATTTCCCAGGCAGGAATACTGGAGTGGGTTGCCATAGCCTTCTCCAGGGGATCTTCCTGACCCCAGACTCAAACTCATGTCTCCAGCATTGGCAGGCAGATTCTTTTACCTCTGAGCCACTGGGGAAGCCCGAAATCCCAAACACTGAAAATAGGGAAAAAAAGAAAAATTATAGATTGGTGGAAAATGGCTTAGAGGGCAGTGAACAAGTTGGTGCCAGTTCACTCTAGGTGAGGATTTAGCTGCAGGGAGGCTGTCTTCTAACCTCATCTAATTTTTTTTCTCAGCAACCTTACATTTGAGCCAAAAGATGACCTACCTAGGGCAATGATACGTGTTAAAAAAGGGTCTAAAGTCAGAGCCCCTGACTATAGCTAGTAGTTAGCTGTGGTCTGAGAACTGAGGAAAGAGGTCCATAGTCACAGCAAATAATAAAAACATGGGACAGTGTTTACTAGGAAGATAGGTTCTGGGTCATCACCTCCATCAACCATTACCAAATAATATACCGCCCTATCAAAACACTAATAAGACAATGATAAATAGTCATACCTGAATCACTCACAGTCACTTACAGTTAGATGATATAAAGGTGGTCTAGGAATTAGAATTTCCATTTTGCTTTATTTAAGGTACTGCTCATCTAGGTGAGATGACATATATTTTTCACCCAGGTAGATTATCTTTAGTTTCTGAGTTTTGTGTAATTGTTATCCTACTGTTGGTGTTGCAAGCCGACAGGTTAGAAGAAATATTTAAACCAGATGGACATAAAGGTGAGCCAGAGGTTTCCTCTGTGGTTTTACATTCCAGCCTTAGTTAGAGGGATCGCAGAGTGAATGCTGCCGTCTGAGCGGTAGGGCTGAAGGACGTGCCTGGTCCTCGCCTGGGATGCTGCTGTCACCACTGCCTGAAGCCTGTGCAGTGACCTTCCAGCTTAAAAAGAAACGCTAATCCTCTGTCTGCTCCCCTCCACTGTTCCTTTTCTTTTCTTCATTCTGTTCTTCCATGACTGTTTTCCCTTTCAGTTTTTTGCCCTTTGAAATGTATTTTTGCCCTGATCTGATTGCAGGTTTGGAAGCAAAAAGCTCAGTATCTACAACACAAACAGAACAAAGCAGAAGCTACAACTGTGAAAAGAAAAGCATCCAGCTCAGAAGGTTCCGTGAAAGTGAAAGGTAATGACCACATCCTTCTCCTCTTGTCATTTGCTTCCCCACAGCTTTGTGAATTTTGCTTCTTTACTAAGAAATGGGGAGAGTGGCCTATATTTGAAGCAGATCTTGATATCCAGATACCAGATAATAAAGGTTGGCCCCAATATTTAGAAAATGTTAAGTCAGAAGTCAGCACACTTTTCTGTAAAGGACCAGAAAATACATATTTTAGGTCTGAGATCCATATGCATTCTGTGTCACGTATTTTTCTTTATTTCTTCTACAACAACCATTTAAAAATCTAAAATCATTCTTAGCTCACAGGCCACACAAAGTAAATTAGCCAGATCCAACCCACAGTCTATAGTTTTAGCATATGCCTGGTGGAGCTCATGAAAAGGGAAAACCGGGAAGAACAGTTTTGTGGTACAAGGCCCTGGGCAAGCTTTATCACTCTGTTTCTTCTCTGTTCTCAGCTTCTTCTATAGGAGTACTGTCACCCCAGAAGAAATCCCCACCCACCGCCATGCTGTTACCTGCCTCGCCAGCCAAAGCTCCTGAGACAGAGCCCATTGATGTGGCTGCTCACCTCCAGCTGCTGGGAGAGTCCCTGAGCCTCATCGGACACCGCCTGCAGGAAACTGAGGTAAGGGCACCGTCAGCAGCAAGCTCCAGCTGCTGGTACAGTCTGGACCCATGTGCTCATCCACATACATGCAGTGAGCGGCGGCTGTGTGCTGCCATACCAGTGCTCGGGATACAGTGATAAGGAGGGGTGGCAGTGTTCACTGCAGCACCGCTTACAGTAGCCAGGACATGGAAGCAACCTGGATGCCCACTGACAAATGAATGCATAAAGGAGTTGTGGTACGTGTATACAGTGAAACAGTAGTCAGCCACAAAAAGGAACAAATTTGAGTCAGTTGTACTGAGATGATGAACCTAAAGCCTGTTATACAGAGTGAAGTACATCAGAAAAACAAACACCATTTATTAATGCATATATATGGAATCTAGAAAAATGTTACTGATGAACCTGTTTGCAGGCAAGACTAGAGACACAGACATGGAGAGCAGACCTGTGAACAGAGTAGGGCAACGAGAGGGCGGGACAAATTGAGAAAGCAGAATTAAAATACATACCTTCAGTTCAGTTCAGTTCAGTCGTTCAGTCGTGTCCGACTCTTTGCGACCCCATGAATTGCAGCACGCCAGGCCTCCCTGTCCATCACCATCTCCCAGAGTTCATTCAGACTCACGTCCATCGAGTCGGTGATGCCATCCAGCCATCTCATCCTCTGTCGTCCCCTTCTCCTCCTGCCCCCAATCCCTCTCAGCATCAGAGTCTTTTCCAATGAGTAAACTCTTTGCATGAGGTGGCCAAAGTACTGGAGTTTCAGCTTCAGCATCATTCCTTCCAAAGAACACCCAGGGCTGATTTCCTTCAGAATGGACTGGTTGGATCTCCTTGCAGTCCAAGGGACTCTCAAGAGTCTTCTCCAACACCACAGTTCAAAAGCATCAATTCTTCGGCGCTCAGCCTTCTTCACAGTCCAACTCTCACATCCATACATGACCACTGGAAAAACCATAGCCTTGACTAGACGGACCTTTGTTGGCAAAGTAATATCTCTGCTTTTCAATATGCTATCTAGGTTGGTCATAACTTTTCTTCCAAGGAGTAAGCGTCTTTTAATTTTATGGCTGCAGTCACCATCTGTAGTGATTTTGGAGCCCAAAAAAATAAAGTCTGACACTGTTTCCCCATACCTTGCTGCTGCTGCTGCTGCTAAGTCGCTTCAGTCGTGTCCAACTCTTTGTGACCCCATAGACGGCAGCCCACCAGGCTCCACTGTCCCTGAGATTCTCCAGGCAAGAACACTGGAATGGAGTGCCATTGCCTTCTCCCCATACCTTACCGTACATAAAATAGATAGCTAGTGGGAAGCTGCTGTGTAACACAGGGAGCTCAGTCTGGTGCTCCGTAACAACCTAGAGGAGTGGGATGAGGTAGGTGGTGGAGGAGAGGTTCAAGAGGGAGGGGAGATGTGTATACCTGTGGCTGATTCACATTGTTGTATAGAAGAAGCCATCACAACATTGTAAAGCCATTATCCTCTAATTAAAAATAAATAAAATTTTTTAAAGAAATGGGATGGTAACAGAAATACCTAGAGCCAGACATCCTGGAATGTGAAGTCAAGTGGGCCTTAGAAAGCATCACTACGAGCAAAGCTAGTGGAGATGATGGAATTCCAGTTGAGCTATTTCAAATCCTGAAAGATGATGCTGTGAAAGTGCTACACTCAATATGCCAGCAAATTTGGAAAACTCAGCAGTAGCCACAGGACTGGAAAAGGTCAGTTTTCATTCCAATCCCAAAGAAAGGCAATGCCAAAGAATGCTCAAACTACCGCACAATTGCACTCATCTCACATGCTAGTAAAGTAATGCTCAAAATTCTCCAAGCCAGGCTTCAGCAAAACATGAACCGTGAACTTCCTGATGTTCAAGCTGGTTTTAGAAAAGGCAGAGGAACCAGAGATCAAATTGCCAACATCCGCTGGATCATGGAAAAAGCAAGAGAGTTCCAGAAAAACATCTATTTCTGCTTTAGTGACTACGCCAAAGCCTTTGACTGTGTGGATCACAAGAAACTGTAGAAAATTCTGAAAGAGATGGGAATACCAAACCACCTGACCTGCGTCTTGAGAAATTTGTATGCAGGTCAGGAAGCAACAGTTAGAACTGGACATGGAACAACAGACTGGTTCCAAATAGGAAAAGGAGTACGTCAAGGCTGTATAATGTCACCCGGCTTATTTAACTTATATGCAGAGTACGTCATGAGAAACGCTGGACTAGAAGAAACACAAGCTGGAGTCAGGATTGCCGAGAGAAATATCAATAACCTCAGATATGCAGATGACACCACCCTTATGGCAGAAAGTGAAGAGGAACCAAAAAGCCTCTTGATGAAAGTGAAAGTGGAGAGTGAAAAAGTTGGCTAAAAGCTCAACATTCAGAAAACGAAGATCATGGTATCCAGTCCCATCACTTCATGGCAAATAGATGGGGAAACAGTGGAAACAGTGTCAGACTTTATTTTTGGGGGCTCCAAAAATCACTACACATGGTGACTGTAGCCATGAAATTAAAAGACACTCCTTGGAAGGAAAGTTATGACCAACCTAGATAGCATATTCAAAAGCAGAGACATTACTTTGCCAACAAAGGTCCATCTAGTCAAGGCTATGGTTTTTCCTGTGGTCATGTATGGATGTGAGAGTTGAACTGTGAAGAAGGCTGAGCGCCAAAGAATTGATGCTTTTGAACTGTGGTGTTGGAGAAGACTCTTGAGAGTCCCTTGGACTGCAAGGAGATCCAACCAGTCCATTCTGAAGGAAATCAGCCCTGGGATTTCTTTGGAGGGAATGATGCTGAAGCTGAAACTCCAGTACTTTGGCCACCTCATGTGAAGTGTTGACTCATTGGAAAAGACTCTGATGCTGGGAGGGATTGGGGGCAGGAGGAGAAGGGGACGACAGAGGATGAGATGGTTGGATGGCATCACCGACTCGATGGACGTGAGTCTGACTGAACTCCGGGAGTTGGTGATGGACAGGGAGGCCTGGCGTGCTGCAATTCATGGGGTCACAAAGAGTCGGACACAACTGAGCGACTGAACTGAACTGAAAGATTTGGAAGCTGGCTCTCAAAGCTTACACTGATACTTTTCTGTTGAAACAATGACACAAAAGAAAATTACCCTGACACTTCCTCTCCCTCCCCTCTTTATAGAAAAATAATTGACATATAACCCTACAACTCACTTTTATTTTTGAAAAATGAGTCCAAATCCCATGGAAACTTTCATCATTTTTACTTCCAAGAGAGTTTGGATTTTTCTGTGCATTTCCAGCAAGGTTTTGAATAGACAGGTTAGATTATCCAGGGGAGTCAGAGTTCCTCTACAGCTTTGAAAATAGGTAGCAAACGGGGAGATTGAGGTGTCCAAGCTCTTCATTACTCTGCACTTGAATTATACAGTGTTGTATACCCTAAGGAGATCTTTGTCCTTTTAAGCTTCAGTTTCAAAATCACTTAACCTGCAAAATTGTCATGTCCCATTTCTGTTACCATATTCCACTTCTAATCATACTGCCCCCTGGCTAACTCAGTGGTGTAGGATTTCAGGTTTCCACTGGGTCCTAGTAGGACATTGCAGCCAAGACATCAGTCTCCGTTCCTAAAGCCATTTTTAAGCTGAGAAGTCAGCGTAAAAATATAAAACTACCCACTTGCTTTTATGTGGAAGTTGAATTATTATTCAACAAATAAAACGCCAGAGGCCACAAGAGATGAAGCTTTGTCTAAGTTCTTTGGCTAATTTCTCAAAATTTAATAAGTGTCACAAACAGACACTTCCTGGTAGGCTAGGATATTTGAATGGATATAGATATTTCTAGAAGAAAATATTCTGGAATCCTTACTTATTTTTCATATTTAGATATTCTTATGTTTCCTAAAAAGTTACAGTGACTGTAGCCATGAAATTAAATGTTACTTGCTCCTTGGAAGAAAAGCAATGTCAAACCTAGACAGTGTATTAAAAAGCAGAGATATTACTTTGCCAACAAAGGTCTGTATAGTCAGTACTATGGTTTTTCCAATAGTCATGTATGGTTGTGAGAGCTGGACAATAAAAAAGGCTGAGCACTGAAAAATTGATGCCCTCAAACTGTGATGCTAGAGAAGACTCTTGAGAGTCCCTTGGACTGCAAGGAGATCAAACCAGTGAATCCTAACGGAAATCAATCCTGAATAGTCATTGGAAGGACTGACGCTGAAGCTGAAGCTCCAGTTCTTTGACCCACCTGATGCAAAGAGCCTGACTCACTGGAAAAGACCCCTATGCTGGGAAAGATTGAAGGCAGGAGAAGGGGATGACAGAGGAAGAGATGGTTGGATGGCATCACCAACTCAATGGACGTGAGTTTGAGCAAACTCCAGGAGATGATGAAGGACAGGGAAGCCTGGCATCCTGCAGTCCTTGGGGTTGCAAAGAGTTGGACACGACTGAGCGAGTGAACAGCAATAAAATTCACCTCCCATATTACAGATTTTCCCTGCCATTTCCTTTTAGTTTAGCAAATACTTGTTGAATACTTAGGCATAATTCCAAAAACTGGGAGGAGGAGAATTCCTAATAGCTTCCTGATGATTTCATATCATCAAGAAACTTGCAGTGTAACTGGAAAGATAAAATAGGTACAAAATGAGCAAATAAAACAAGCCAGCTTCTGTGAGCAGTTGCCATGGGAGGGTTACATGTCCATATTGACTGGAAAAGGGAAAAGAACGTTGCAGACCCTCTATTCCACTTTTTTTAAAAACATAAGGCACAGTCTTATTGAGATATAACTGTCATGGCTCAGACTATGAAGAATCTGCCTTCAGTGCAGGAGACCCAGGTTCAGTCCCTGGGTTGGGAAGATCCCTGGAGAAGGGAATGGCAACCCACTCCAGTATTCTTGCCTGGAGAATTCCATGGACAGAGGAGCCTGGCAAGCTACAGTCCATGGGGTCGCAAAGAGTTGAACATAACTGAGTGACTAACACAGCAACAGCCATAAAGTTTACCCTTTTGAAATGTAGAATTCAGTGGCTTTTAGTATATGCACAGATTTCTGGCTCCATTACTACTGTCTAATACCAGATCATTTTCACTATCCCCAAGAGAGACCCCATATGTATCTGCAATGGACTTCCCTGGTGACTCAACAGTAAAGAAGCTACCTCCCATTGTAGGAGACAAGGGTTCAGCCCCTGGGTCAGGAAGATTCCCTGGAGAAAGGAATGGCCACCCACTCCAGTATTCTTGCCTGGGAAATTCCATGGACAAAGGAGGTTGGCAGGCTACAGTCCATGAGGTTGCAAAGAATTGGACACAATTTAGTGACTAAACAGCAACAGTGTGTCAGCAGTAAGCAGTATTCCCCTTCTAATCCACCTCTCCCCAGACTTTAATCATTTGCATAGATCTTCACAAGTTTGCGATTTCCTCAGACCACTTATACTGTTATCTACTGTGTGTTTTTATTTAAATACATTTACCCATGCTTTCACAGTGATACCCTGGATATCACAAGTGTGGTATTCTAATCTTTTTTCTAATGTACATTGGAAAAATGGATGTGCATTATCAACTGATTAATGTTCACCTGTATGCCACCTGAAATTAGTAAACTACTACACTTCAAGGAGCATTGATTTATACAGTTGCTCGTTTAAAATTGAATATCTGAAGCCTAATAAAATTGTGACCATTATCATAAGTCTACACAGCTCACTGTGAACAGGCTCAGCTTGCCCCACTGTGCAGCCTGCTGTCATTCTACAGCTCCGCCACCTGAAGCAGTTAGAGCAGTAGTCGAGAGCAGAGTGAGGGGGTCAGGAGAGGCTCTGAAAGGGAAGTGGGGTTCCATCAGGACCCGGAAGGACAGGCAGGACTTGCATCATGGAGATGGCGTCCTAAACCAAGACCACAGTGCACATGTGCTTCTCAGCCATGGCGTCTTCTGCCGAGATGGGTCAGAAGAGACCCAGTGGGGCTCTCAACCCCCATTCCTACCTTCACCAGATCTTTTAACTGTTTTATGTATTAGGGTTCCACTTGAGGTTTTATTTTCAAAGGGTTTTATTGCTTAAATGATGAGAAACTAGAACATCCAGCACCCAAGGTGGGGGAAGGCTGAACTATGAAGGGCCCAGCACAAGTTGCGGAAGGAAATGACAGCTCAGGGGCTTTGGGGATGTTTTGAGTAGAAGGAATGATCACAGCTCTCATCTGATTTTCTTTGAGAATATCTTCTACTTTAGATTGAGAGTGAAGACACCAGAATTAGGGAAAAGTTATAACAATAGTCTAGACATGACAAAGATTTGAATTTAATTCAAATATTTATTGGGGGATATTATACTATACAGAACCCCAGTAGTTATTGGGAGGATATAAAAAAGAATAGGACTTGGTTTCTGCCCTCAGGATGCTTATTAGGAGAGTCAGACAGAAAATATTACCTATAATTAACTGTAAAAGTATGGAGTAATACTATTAATTGCTATCTTTCATTGAACTCGCACTCAGGCAGCTTTGCGAGTACTATACATGGAGTCTCTCATTTAATTCACATTGCGTGTTTTGTAAAACAGAATTTGTGTTCCCTTATTTTACAGAAGGAAGAATAGACTTTGAGATTAAGGAACTCTCTCTGGAATTTAGCCCCTAAGTGCTGAAATGGAGCCTTGAGTTCGGTGGCATGACCTCAGGGCCCATTCTTATAACCTTTTGCTTTATTTTCTGACTTGGAAGTAGGGGAAGACATTGGACGAGGAGAATGAAGGGAAAGAAAAGTCAGTGGTGGCATGGCCTTGAGACTCGGCAGGTGTGTGGGTGATGATGACTTTAGCAGAGGAAGGAATGCTAGGAGGAACGGTAGGTTATTTCTCTTTACAGTGTGTTGAGATTGAAAAATACCCAAAACGGAAGATCTAGCAGGAAGCCTGAAATGCAGTTTTGGAGATGAAGATGTTGGTAATACTAGTAAGCACTGTGGATACTTTCTGAGCAGTTACCAGGTAGCAAGAACCACCCCCAAGTACTTTACATCTGTTATCTCACTTAATCCCCTCCTTGCTGCAGATGCTGTTAGTACTGTCTGTTACAGGCACAGCATAGAAAGCAACTTGCCCCTTTCAGTGAGTGGGATAGCCAGGTTCTGAACCCAGCTGTCCGAAGCCCAGAGCTCCTTCTCTGACGGACTCTGCTACACTGCCTTCTAGGTCACATATCCTCACAGTACTCCTAGTTGAAGCAGATTACACAAGAGCTTGGCAGCAGTATTTGCAGCAAGCAATCTTATTTCTTATCTCTTTGAATCACAGAGATAACAAACGATATGAATTCTAGAAGAGGTTAAATTTTAAAAAGAACAGAAAAGTGGTATCCTCACCTGTCAAAAAGCTACATATGTGGAGAATTTGTGTGTGTGTGTGTGCTTATATTAAACATTAACATGTAGAATTCTCATGGTTATCACATTTGAGCTATATTTGTGGAGTTCATGAGAAAAATAACTTTTGCATTCATGACCTCTACAAATCTTGCCAGCAGTTATCTACAATAGGTGAGGCCTTTTTAAATATTTTTAAGTGTAGGGTTGTTCCCCCCCACCAGCCCCCACTCTTCTTAAGTGACCAACCCAAGGTCTCACAGAGGATACAACGGGTTAGAAATATAGACAGGAAACCTGGAATGTATTGAGTTACCAAAGCAGAAAGCTTCCATTTCTGCTGCAAGTTTCCTGGAACTGCCCCAGACTCAGAGAGCCATGCGAGGAAGTACCCAGGGCCTGGAGGGAGCCTCATGAGTGTGATGTAGGCTGCAACCTCCTCCTCTCACGCTCTTCCTTTCAGGGCATGGTGGCTGTGTCCGGCAGTCTGTCCGTGCTTCTGGACTCCATCATCTGTGCGCTTGGCCCCTTGGCGTGTCTGACCACACAACTACCTGAGTTGAACGGCTGTCCCAAACAGGTCTTGGTAAGTTTCCTTGTTTCCTGGGATTTAGGAGGGGCCAGACCCTTGGGAGCCCTGTCAGGCACAACCTCTTAAAGCTCCCTGGATACCGCACTGCTGTCAGCCGACGGAACGTGACACTGTTGAATGTGCGCTGGACCCTCAGTGAAATTGCAGACACGCCATTTCCTAAGATTTCTCTCCTTTGGAGAGAAGCAGCGTAGCCCCTAAGGCACTGCACCGCCTGTGTTTCCTATTTGCTCTTCCAGAGATGAAGAGAGTGTGAGTCTGCTGCCACTGCTTTACTAGGATTAATGGGAGATGTCAGCAGAAAAGCTCCCAGCATAACAGACAACAGAATACCATCTTCTCCCCCGTTTTCTCTAACTCCAGACTCCTTTTCTGATCTCTCTCCCCTAAACAAAGAACTATGTCTCAGGGAACTAAGGTAAAGTACTCTTCGACTGAAACTTTTCCCCTTGTTTTGCAGTCAAACACACTAGACAACATTGCTTACATCATGCCTGGACTGTGACAGCAAAGACTCTTGGGACAGAAACCTTATCCTGCCCTGTTGCTGGCTTGTGTGTATGTGACTGTTCCAGATCCCTTCACTGGCCTCTGGGTGTAGGTTTTAAATTTTTATATATATGCACATATATATATATATATGTAAAATGTAAAATATATACATAGGACTGTAAGTACTTTGCTTTTAATAATTTTATGAAATGGCAAAGGTTTAGCCAAGATGAAACCTTGGCATGAATATGGGCTTGGAATTCTTTCTTCTCCTGTGGTGGATAAATCTGCCTTAAAAAATCAATGTAACTTGGGGGCTGGGGGCTAGTTTTGGATGCCTAGTGCATCACGGTAAGGTTGGCTAAAATGTGATTTTTTTCCAAACTCAGTTGTACCTCCAGACCCATCACTGACCATTTGCCTTACCTGTCTTACAGTCTGAAATGTAATGGGAAAGATTATGGGAAGACGTCAGTTAACTGAAAATACAAAGCTTTTCAACTTGAAGTGACCTAGGTGGGAGGCGATAACATCGTTCCCATCTGAAAGTTATTGTGATGGCCTAAGTGAACTTAGTAGAGGGTTCATTCCAATTCCTGCTCTATCGGTGTCCACGTCTCAAAACTTACTGTAATCATTGGTACCATTGGCAGCCTCTGTCGGCCAAGGAGTTTTGTGAGCCCTGGAGTGGGTAAAGCCATCAGTGTCACCAGTTGCACAGTCTGTACTGTGAACTGACCCAGAGCATTTGGTCTGCAGCACTAAGAGCTGGTATCTTCCATGGGCAGCATCAGCTCAGCTCACAGTTCTCCCGCTTGGTTGTCGGGCGCATGTAGAAGGTGAGCTTTGCCCAGCCTAATTCCTGGGATCTTCTCTTTGGCTCCCCTGCTGGCCAGATACATGGCGTTTCGCATTCCACACATAAGCGAATTGCAAAAAAAAAAAAAGTACTGTGTTCTCATGTAGGTTTATTTATGTGCGAGTATGAATGTGTTTTAATTATGTGTATTTAACTCTTTAAACTCCCTTAGATTTTAATTTATCCTGTAAATTTCTGTATATATAATTTAAAAAACAAGAGCCTCCACCAGCAACAGCATGTGGAAGAGACTAGATTTGTCATTTCTTCCCCCGCTCCTTCCTCTGGCCTCCTCTGCAAACTCCAGATCACCCACTCTTTAAGGTATCGTGCCTCAAGACGGAATCATTATGTTGGGATTCTAGTTCTTTACAATTAAATAATGTCAAGAAAGTAAAATAAAAAGGAATGTTACCATTCCCAGCTGCCCTCATTTCCAAAGAACCAGATTTTGCTTCCCAGTTCCAAAGAAAACAGTTGAGCCCTTCAGGGTTGTTTTTAAATTTGGTGCAAGAGTCCACATCAAAACCAAGCTCTGAGGTGACTGCTTGCTTCCCTTGGCCTGGATGGAGCAGAGGCATCAGAGTCGATCTCTGAGGATAGTGCCCCCAGGCCTGCATCCTGTGTAACTCCTTTCATCCTTCCTTCCCATCCATGTGGTCACAGGACTGTGTTCCTTAAAGGTATTCTGGCTACCGAATGCCTTTCTCACCTCAGAGCAGTTTTGAGATTGAACTGGGGAAACAGAAGGGAACAGGAATGTCTGGGAACCAAAATTACGAAGAGCAGAAGTCCTGGTTTGATTTCGTGTGTCAGCGGTTGTTGCACACCTCCTCTCTACCCAGGTCAGTCTCCTGTTGGACACAGGGTATCAGGGAAGGGGCCTCGGAGACATGGATGAGTACAGAAAGAAGTCAGTCCCACCATCATCATTTGTACACATTAACGACGTCTTGACGAGAGCCTGCTTTTTGTTTGTTTGTTTTCCTTTAAAGTCCAACCCTATTGTATTTGTATTTAAAATTTGTACACATTTGTATAATAATCTGTTCCTTGTGGTATTTGGTACTATTAGAGGAAAAACTTTGGATTCAGACCTTCTTGCAGTTTTTATATCATTGTTTTATTTTGTTTTTTAAATAAATTCTAGCAGTTTGATCCAAATCCCATTACAGTTGTATAAAGAAATAAAATTTTGTACTTATATTATTAAAAATCACATTTTTAATATTTGTAGTCCAGTGTCAGCTATCTTTTTCCTGTGGCAAACCAAAGTTCCTATGAAATTTTAAACCTGTCTTTCATATTAAAAAAAAAAAAAAAAAGCCCATCTGGAATAGAGGTCAAGTTTCTGATCAAAGCTATCTTCCTAACAAACATCTTGCTCTGTTTCTATTAACTTTTACATTGAGGACTTTCATCTTCTCTTTTGCTAATTGCAAAGCCAGTGGCTCTGTAAGTGTAGCTATATTCACTGGCAAATGAAATTGTATGCACATTACATTGTTGGCCTAAGTCAAATATCTATCAGTCTTGTATAAGAGTTGCATTCAAATTGTGTGCTAAATCATGTGTTTCAGTACTGTCCTGATTTGCTGAGTTACACTGGATTGGATAAATCACTTAATTTTATAGGTATCTGCAGTCCTGTCTATAAAAGTGTTAATGTCACTTCCCTGTCTCCAAGCCTTGCAGCCAGCCAGCCTGACATGTATGTTTAGTAATACTGTGAACATCTAATATATGAGATTAGACCTTTCAAGGTAAAGTTTTCAACACAAACACAAGATGTTAACAGTCATAAATAGTAAAATATTATGATTGGCTTTAAGGCTCACTTCTTACAGAGAGGCAGCAAGAAAGAGATCACCATATTGCTGAATGAAGAGTGCTTTGCATATTTTATTGCACTTAATCCTCCCCCAAAGATTTATAAATATTATCCCCTTTTACAAATGAGGAGACAGGTACAGGAAAGCACTTTCCCTGAGTTTAAACAGCTAAGTAAATGGCAAAGCCAGAATAAGCACACTGGAACAGCAAACCCCAAAGCCGAGGCTCTCTTCTACCCCATGCTACGCTATGCTAAGTCACTTCAGTCGTGTCCGACTCTGTGCAACCCCATAGACGGCAGCCCACCAGGCTCCCCCGTCCCTGGGATTCTCCAGGCAAGAACACTGGAGTGGGTTGCCATTTCCTTCTCCAATGCATGAAAGTGAAAAGTGAAAGTGAAGTCGCTCAGTCGTGTCTGACTCTTAGCGACCCCATGGATTGCAGCCTACCAGGCTCCTCCATCCATGGGATTTTTCCAAGCAAGAGTACTGGAGTGGGGTGCCATTGCCTTCTCTGCTCTTCTACCCCAAGCCACCTTCAAATTTAAATTGTGTATGTAATTCATCGGAATCCTCTCCATTATCTGCAGTCCTGAGCAAATGTGATTGCAGGAAAACTATCAGAACTATACATTGTCCAAATGTTCTTTTGTCCTAGCTGGACTTTACTATAGGGATCTCACTTTTCTTGTCATACTGTGGTCTTTAAATTTTGGAAGCAGAGTATCTTCATTTTTTTTGTTTAAATGTACTTAAAGGTTATAATCAATTATATTACATTTATGCATTGTCAGTCTTGAGGGACTTCAACATTTTTATCCATAGTAAGGCATTTGATATTGATATTGCTAAAATGCTTAAAAGGAAAAATTAAAACAGACTATTTACTAAATGAGTTTGTTACCTGTTAGGAAATAGTTTAAAGACATAGTTTTGTACTGCACTTAACGTTTGCCATTTACTTTACTATTCACTGTATTGACAAAATCTACACACTTCCATTTCTAATTTAATAGCTGTACAACTTTCTGTCTGCATGGAGTTAATATAATTTCACTCCCTGTTTGGGGGTATGTGAGTTGTTTCTGCTTTCTTACCATGAAGGATAAAACTTAACGGCTGTTCTATTCTCTGTAGTAAAGCCAAGATCTGCCTATAATCACTTCAAACCAGAGTGATGCAAGAAGGCAAGAACTTCCAGTCATCCAACATAGTGATATTAAAGATTAATGGAAGAATCCAAAGGAAAATCATGCTAAATACTTGCCATACTAACAAGCAATATGCTTAAATGAAAAAAAACATGGAAGGTACCTACCTGACATGAAAATCATCATAAGTGCACATCCCCCCTTTATAGGCTAAATGCCATTGCTAATTTAAATTTTCAAGCATTAGTCATCATGCTGGACAACAGTGAGAGAAACAGACATAGCATCCCAGCCTCAAGGAGCATCTAGACTACTGGGGGACTGGTTATATATTAACATGTCTCATGAGCATTATTAAAACACTTCAAAGCACAGGAGTACATGATTTCAATAAAGCTTTTATATCATACAATAAAGATGTCAGACCCTATTGACTGTTCAAACAGTTAACATACAGAAGTGATAAAGTTGTAATTCAGGTTTTCTATCATCCTAAATTTGTGAAAATGACTAGCCTTTCAAATTAAAAATTCACAAATATGTTCGATAAATACTAAAGCACCTCGCAGTAGCTCAGACTACCAAAGCAGTGGTTATTGTATCTTTTGGAGTGCATGTCATTAGAAGCAAAAAAAATATAACCAATAGATAAGATATCTAATGAGTAAGTGACACAGCTGAAACATGGCACACGGGAACATGGAAGAAGATATTTGAATTACAAAGCTGGAGAAAGCCTTTGAGATTCTTAGCTTGGGGTCCACTGGTGTACCTCAGGGACCCCAGAACCCCTCTGAGGTACAATTCTATCTTGCCTTTTTTCTTCAGAAACGCTCCAATGCTTTGTACAATTTCTCAAAGGATCCTGTGACCTAAAAAAATAAAGTTTAGAAGTCCTTGATCTAATTCCAGAATTCAGAGAAAATGGAAGCCTGCTGTTTGAATCACACCGTAAATGAATGGCAGAGATGTGTCCTAGGCCCCCCTCACAACATGTGTATGCTTTCTGCCACCCTGAGCTCTAGCCCATCACTAGCTGCAATTCATTGAGTTGTCTCTCAGTGTCAAGGTCTCGAAAATCCTTGGCTCTTGCCTTCTATTTGAGGTAAGAGAATCTGGGCTGCAAACATGACGCATTTTGCAGCCAGGAGACCTCAGCCTCAAACAGGAAGCGCCCTCTCTGGGTAGGGAGGCAACAGGCCAGAGAGGCTGTCAACCCCAGCACCGGGTGTGTAGTCATACTGAGGTCCCGGGAGCTTAGACTAAGAGCTAGAGCTTTGGTCTCGGCTTGCTGGGTAACCTTACCCAAGTCATTTCCCGGGTCTGAGATTGGTTTTTCCAGATGAAAAGAGCTCAAAGACCACGCCCCTAAATCCTTAAGCAAGCATGGAGGGCGTGGCTTAGCGAAGCCCACGCCCCCTGGTCCGCAGTCGCCCTACGTACTGCGTGACGTCCGCCGACGCCGAGTTAACCGCAGTGAGGTCATCGCCCTCCGCCTCAGGGAGCCGACACTCCACGTCCGAGGCGGGGCCTGCGGCTCGGCTCCAGACTGCCTCTGCCCCGCCCCAGCCGCGCCTCCTCGAGGACGGTCCAGCGCGTCACGTGACGGGTCCGCGGCGTTGGCGGTTGCTGTCAGCTGATTCCCCGGCTTGGTGGCAGCGGCAGCAGTGGCGATGGACTTTCTCCTGGGGAACCCGTTCAGCTCTCCGGTGGGACAGCGCATCGGTGAGTCCCCGGGGCCCCGCGCGGCCCCAACGCACCACCCCGCTTTCGACCCCGGCCCCCCAGGGTACCTCCAGGTCCCGAGTCACACACCAGAGGGAGGCAGGGAGGGGAGTGAGGCTGGCGTGTCTCTCCCAGACCCGGCCCCGCCCTGCCTCCCGCCTGCTTTGATTGACAAAAGCCGCTGTCCACCAGGAAGCCTCGGATTGTGATGGATGCCCACGGTAGCCAATAAATAAAGAGAGGAGGCGGGCCCGCGCGGCCGCGGCTCAGCCAATGTGCAGCTGCTGGGGTCGCGAATCCAGGCAGAAAGTTTGGGGGGTTAAAGGGACTGCGTGGTTTTTGCAGTCCTTGGGTCCCTCGATGGTTTCTGTCGTCGCCTCCCCCGCACGGGTTACACCACCTGGGCTCTTGCCATTTCCTTCCTGGCTCGTCTGGAGCTGCGAACACTGATACCTGAGAAGGGCTGGAAGTCCATTCTCAAGGACCAGGAGGCTGGGGCTTGGCGGCCGGGCGGGCATATTGCGGGCAGGCGGCTGGGAGCCCTTCCTCCGCCAAGCCGGGGCTAGACGCTGGCGAGCCCACCCCACGAGAAGGCCAGGCCAAAGCCTCAGGAACTGCCGGCCGTAGCCGCCTCACCAGCCGGCACCGAATGGACCGCGTGGAGTCGCAGACTCGGAGCTGGAAGGGATCTTCGAAACCACCTGATTCGGCCTCCCTCATTTCTCAGCAGCTGGGAGGGCCAGGCCCTCTGGGCAAGACACAGGCTCACTCAGCGCCCAGGTCCCCTGGTTCTCTTGGCACCTGTTGACCGGAGACTTACTAATGGTGCGGCGTTGGCTGTCTGTAGAGAGGATCCCTCCCCCAGTGATTAGGGTATAATAATGATCCCTGCCTCCTTGGGGTTGTTGTTTAGGTTAAACTCGTTCATAAGTGTGAAGGATTTAGTGCCTTCCACGTGGCAGATGCTCTCTAAAAGAAGGTGGTAATATTTATTATTGTTACTGAGACACCACCAAGTGAGGGTTCCAAAATCCTGAGAATGGATGGACAGTTGGTCTCACAGACACTCATTCCTGCCCACCATCTCAGAGAGGACCCACAGGCCATGGCCCGGACACTTCACCAGAACATTCTGGGTGTGCTTCCTCGCCTGAATAAACCGAGGGAAGTACTGTGACAGCCTCTCTCATCTTTTTGATGATTTTTAGCCTTAAGTCCAGACTGGGAAAACTGGATCTTTTATTAGACAAGACATTCTTTTCATTCTTGCTGTCTTAGAAGTCAAACCTCACTTAAGTCTGTTAACCCAGCTCTGTGTTGAAATCGCCCCCTGCGGCTGCTTGTGGCTCTTTTGAGGTTTTGTAATCAAATGTTTTGAGAGGATGCTGTCAGTAGAGACTTTACACACCAGGAAGCTCTTGGACCTGAAAGGGGCAGCTGCTGTCTCAGGACCCTCACCCACCTGCTACACAAATAAACACGCACACACTGATGAGTCATTGTTTGGGAGCTGAAGAGACGGCAGCTCATCTCTTGTCTGTATTTCTCCAACTGCAAAAATCTCTGCTTTTATCACATGTTAAGTTTGAGACTTCCTACCCACCCACCCCCCAAAAAAGAAAAAAATTCTGGTTCACAGTCAGCCAAATATGCCTGAGGCTTTCTAGAAAAGCTCGTTGGGACTCCAGGCTTGAGGTAGTCAAAGAAAAAAGCTTCTCTTCTTGCCCTGAAGGGTTACCCGTCTTGGGCAAGAAATATTCAATCCGAAGAGCATGCTACTAAACTCTTAGTCCCTTAGAGCACAGACCATGTTTTACTGCAGGTCCTTATCCTGGGGCTCTTCTAATCCAGGGCTATCATCAGAATCCCCTGGAAGACTTGTTAAAGCATCAAAGGCTGGGCCCCACCCCCCCAGAGTTTGTGACTGTAGATCTGAGGTGGCCACCACATTGAAAACCTCCATTCTAGCCCATCCCCTTCATTCTACACTGGAGACTGAGGCCAAGAGAGGGAAGGTGGAAAATAGGACTCATCCAAGACCCCAGTGATGTGGTCAGAAAGCTGAGATTTCAGGGACCCCTCTGAGTCCCTGAAATCTGAACCAAAGCTGAAGAGACTCTAAAAGTACGATTAAATGAATAATGTCTGCTATTTGAGTTAATACCCTCAGTATTCCTTTTCTTTTCTTCCCCCCACCTCCACTCCCGGGGTGTGGGGGAGCAACAGCCCTGATCAGCTGTAATTACTAATGACCTAGTATGAGCTGCTTGCATTTCTATAAACTGCAGAATTGAAATAATCTCTTCTCAAGCCTGCCAACTTCATCCCCCAGTTGAGCATAGAGCCCTGTCCAGTTGGCAGCGCTGAGCACAGTAGGTCCTGATGGTGTAAATCAGAGTGCAGTGTCTCTCGACTCAGAAAGTTTGCAGTCACCCATCCACACCCCTTTCTGCTTGCTGCTCCCTCTGCCTGGAACGCCTGCTGCCAGTGCCTCCAAAGCTCCAGGCATCATCACCTACTCCATGAGGCCTTCGCTGACCCCTTCAGATCCAGCCATTGTTGTGCCCTCCCATTACCCTAGGTCCTCAGGCTCACTCCCTGTCTGCCTTTGGGCTCTGCTTCCTGGGTGGAATGGTGGTTATGGCAGCATCCATTTCTCAGAGTGGTTGTGAGAGTGAAGTGAGATGCTCTCTGGAGAGGGCCGGGCACATTATCAGTTTGCAGGAAACATGGTCATCATTTTTATTATTTTCACCAACATCACACTAATAAAGCACGTGGCATTCTGTTAGTAGTTGTGCGTGTGTTTCCCCTGCTGGACTAGGCTTTGTGAGAGCAGATGCTGACTCTGACTGATCCAGACCCTAGGTGCTTAGCATCATGCTGACACATGACTGGAGGGAAGAAAGGAAAAAAGGAAAGTTACAATTTGTGAGCAAACACCAGGTGCCATACTTGCATCGAAGTCCTGTTGTCAAACCCAGGTTTGTGTGCTGGATGTGCAGTGAGGCCAAACAAACCACAGTGGGAGTTTGGAGCAGAGAAAAGTTTATTGCAAGGGCCAAGGAAGGAGATTGGGCTGTGCATGCTCACAAGACCCAAAATCCCACTGGTTTTCAGGGAGGAGTTTCTAAAGGCAAAATTAGGAGGAGGGTGGAATGCCAGGGTTTGTAAATTTCTCCTGATTGGTTGTGGGAGGTAACAAGGTGGGGGCTCCAGGAATCTCAGGCATCAGCCTTCTGGTTCCATCCAGTCTGGGGTCTCCCTGCTTGCGCAGACCTGAAGTCACCATCATCCACCTGGGTGGGGCCCCAGCTCCTCTAGTAGAACTCAGAGATGTGTATCAGATTGTCAAGTAAATCCCTTGAGAAGGAACTAGGACTCTTTTTTTATTGCTGCGCTATTGTTTCTTGACTGCTTTTCCTTTGTTTCTGGGTTCCCTCCCTCCCCTAATGAGTAACTGAATCTGCCCTTTGGAATTCAGGGAAGATTTAGGAGACAGAAGCCTTTTCCACAAAAACAAGAAACGGGGGACACTGAAAAGCTTTCATACCCAGAAGGGCCCTGCAGGATACCATTGGTTTTCAAAGCTCCCTTTTCTTTGATACTCTTCAGTCTTGGGGGCAACAGGTGTGGGACAAGAAAGGGCATAAAGTTTTGAATAAAGAAATTAATATGAACTTGACAGAGGAACTCAGTTTTAGGGGGAGTCGGTTTCAAGCCTACAGGGTTTTGCTATTTTTTCCAATCATCAAAAGTAAGTCTGAAGGAAGGTGTCACTTCCCAAGGTTTCCCAGCTTCCTAGAGTCAGGACCCAGACCCAGGTCTCTCTGCCTGCAGAACTGAGGTCCTCTCTTGCACCCTCACCACCCTGCCCCTGGCTGGTCAACACCTGTTTGGAATTTGGAGCAACCCAGCCCTCCAGCAGCCACAGTTATTGTTTGACCCACAGACCAGCTTTTCCGCTTGTGGTGCTTGCTGGGCCCTGAATGTTTCCAGGTCACTAGTGTTCAGTCAAGTCAGTCATGTCCAACTCTTTGTGACCTCGTGGACTGTAGCCCACCAGATTCCTCTGTCCATGAGATTTCCCAGGCAAGAATACTGGAGTGGGGTGCCATTTCCTCCTCCAGCTCACTAGAGAATCCACTGTCAACTAAAGAATATGCACAACCTAAAAGTTGAGGATTGTGTTTTGTCTGGAGCCCGCACTGAGAACTACAGCCCGGGAGGCAGTCTCTCAGATAGCTCTGAGGGACCGTTCCAAAGAGGTCAGGGAGGAGCCAGGAGATAGAGGAGTTTTTGCTGGGGGAAGGCGGGTGGAGGGGGGTGGGAGGACACACAGTCAGACAGCAAAAGATGACTGCTAATCACAAAAAGCAGACATCACGAATGATTTTAGTGCTTTTCTCTGTGTGGGAAGAGGCAAGAGTCTGTGCGTTTTGAAGTCATTCCTTTGGTGTGCATCTTCACTATCTAGGCCCAGTATACTCTTTTTCTCCATCCTGAACTCTGCTCAGGTCACTTTGGTGAAGGGAGGGTGCCACTGTAACCAAAGGCTTGATGGCCACAAGTGCTTTTGTTTACTGAAATGGTGGGTGATGCTTTATCTATCAGGAAAGCTTCCAGTGGGCAGCAGCCTCTGGCTGAAAGGACCCCAGATAGTGAGTACTAGCTGGTGTTGACACAGCCCTTTTCTTCCAAGGATTTAAAAACCCATCTGAGGTATTTTCTGAGGACAGCCCTGGCTGGCCTTGTTTTAAAAACCCAATTTTCCACCTCCAGCTGTCAGCTCACCCCAGCACTTTGACTGGAGGTGCAGCTGACGCAGGAGAGCCAGCTGCAAACAGCAGAGACTAGACACAGGCAGTGCCTGGGGACTACCCCCAGTCGTGGGGCAGGAGGAAAGCTCAGAGCCTAAGACTGAGCCCTGGGGTGGACAGGAGAGGTGAAAGGTCAGGGAGAGCTGCTCTTAGCCCCACAAAGGCCAAGCTAGGGGGCTACCAGAAGGCATCATAGGTGGGAGACCACAGGCATTAGCAGGAAGAGAGCCCCACAGGCCCTCAGGGCTGCCCTGTGGGGAGCAATGAGTGGAAACCAAATCGACATTCAGGCGTGTTGTCAAGGAATGCCAGGCTAGGTGGCAGGAGACCTGGGTCCGGCTCACGTTCACTCCTGACTGTGTTTCATTCCTTCTCACCGCTTTCTGTTAGGGGCCATCACTGTCCCTCATTCACAGAGAACTGAACAACTGAGGGGACGGTGAGGACGGGGGAAGGTTGATATTAGAGAGAAGAAAGAAATGGCTGGGTACTGGGGAGGAGTAATGGAACCAATTCCATCACTCCAAGGAGCTCAGTGCCAGCACGGTTCACAGCAGGACTGGGCGCAGTTTGGTAGTGAGCTCCCCACCACTGGAAGTATGGAGGGGAGGGAGGCTGTAAGCAGGATGTTGCGTGGCTGGCAGGGTAGACTAGACCAGGATTTGCAAACTTTTCTGTAAAGGGCCAAAGAGTAAATATTTTCAATTTTGTGGGCCGTATGGCTTCTGCTGCAATCTGTTGGCCTCTGCCCTCAGAGGACGAAAGCAGACAGACAATGTCAGTGAAGGGACATGGCTGTGTTCAAACTTCTTTTGTGGACACTGAAATGGGAATTTCATGTAATTTTCATGTTATGAAATGATCTTCGGAATTTTTTTTTCAACCATTTGAAACTGTAGAGACTATTCTTAGCTTGTGGGTCATGCAAAAGCAGACTCCTTTTGGCACATGAGTTTGTAGTTTGCTGACCTCTTGGACAGAGGCAGAATGATGGGGGGCATTGTGCTTCAAAATGGGGTCCCAGGGTATCCCTGTTAGAGATGCTTGAGAACGCTCCAATTCTGAACCCCCTGAGTCAGAATCTCTGCCATTTCCCACTCTTTGCTATGCGGAACCCTTGCAGCTTGAAGCTCCGATTCCTTGATCTGTAAGTGCTGGCACCAGGTTAGAACCCAAAATTTGTGTCTTAAGGATGACAGGGACTAATATCTAGAAAGGGCTTTGAGTCAGATGGCCACACGGGGTGTGTTCCTGAGTCAGACCAGGTGGTCCAAATCCTGGTTTATCCATCGTCTGCTTTGTTACCTGAGGCGAGTTACTTAACCGCTCTGTTCTCCAATTTCCTGTCTTAAAAATGAGGATAATAATAGCAGGGATCAGTCAGGATTGGGAGGTTCAGCCATGTAGGGAGGTTCTCATATGGTCACGTTGTGAAGCGCTTGGCCCAGTGCCCACCAGACAGTAATTGTCCATAATTGTCAGCTGTTGTGATTTTCCCCAGGTGTTATTATCATTGCTGGGGCAGAGTCTAAGGTCGCCGGGGAGCCAGGGTACCCACCTAGGGCCCTGGTCCCAGCACAGCCTCTGTCTGGTCTTGGTGTTACTGGGAATGAGCAGTCGCAGGCTGGGTGGCAGCCACAGTCACAGACAGGTCAGGTTTCAGGCTGTGGGGTGGAGCCGGTTTTCACTTGGGAATTAAAGCCTTTGCCTGACTGTACAGATGGAACTGGTGAATAGGTTTTGTTCCCTCCCTGAGCTCAAAGAAATAAGAGTAAAGTCCCAGATTTCCGCCCTTCTGGTTTCAGAAAAAAACAAAAACCCTCAGTCTTCTAATTAGCCTGGGGCCATCACTCCGTGGAAAGCCGGAGGATTCAGGACAAGTTAACTCTTTACCTCCTTATCACGGAAGTCTCTGCCGAAGCTGGCTCTCTCCAGACTTCTGCCCTTGTGTCCCACCTTTAGTTGTATTTTCATAGTGTCTTCCTTTTGTTCACTTACCTTTTTAAAGTTGGCCTTATCCTGTGTAATTACATCCTGAAGTCATGACTTTGACAAGCTGCTCGACATTAAATAGGCAACTATGAGCCTACCTGATCCCAGGTTTGCTCGTGATCCCAGATGGCACATTTCAGCCACTCAGATGTAAGCAGTCTGAATAGGCTCAGAACATAGACCCTGCATCAGAAGATTTGGATTCAAGTACCAGCTCCTCCCCTCCCCAGCCATGTCCCCAAGCAAGTGACAGAACCTCCAAGGGGATTGTGCTTCCATGGACATGGAAGACTTGAGAACTGGTAGAGACCCCAGAGTGCCATGAAGAGCCAAGCAGCTATGCAGGACCCATGGGAGGAATTGGGCTTTACACCTGTGGGGAAAGCAGGAAAGGGAAGGAGGGAATCGGGAGGGAGATGCCAGCCGGGTTACAGAGATTGAGACCAGGAGAACGAAGGACAGGCAGAGATGTCCTCTGTTCACCTGGAGCTTGAATACACTGATGCAGGATAAACCCTGGGTTGGTTCCCTTCGTGTGTCAATTTTGGCCAGGTCATGGTACCCAGATATTTGTTGTTGTTGTTTAGTCACTAAGTTGTGTCAACTCTTTTGCAACCCCATGGACTGTATAGCCCACTAGGCTCCTCTGTTCAGGTGATTCTGCAGGCAAGAATACTGGAGTGGGTTGCCATGCCCTCTTCCAGGGCATCTTCCCGACCCATGGATCAAACCTGCATCTCCTGCACTGGCCGAGCCACCAGGAAAGCCCACACAGATATTTAGCCAAACATTAATCTAGATGTTTCTGTGAAAGTATTTTTTTAGATGAAATTAACATTTAAGTCCATCTTTGAGAAGAGCAGATTACCCTCTATAACATGGATGGGCCTCATCTGACCAGTTGCATAGAAGAAAGACTGGCCTCCCCAGATGATGGGATGCTGCCAGCAGATGACCTCTGTACTTGAACTGCATCTGTCTCCTGCTAGTCTGTCCTGCAGACTTTGAAAGGTTCCATGCTGTAAAGAGAAAAATTGCATAGGAACCTGGAACGTTAGGTCCATGAGTCCAAATTGGAAGTGGTCAAACAGGAGATGACAAGAATGAACATCGACATTCTAGGAATCAGCGAACTAAGATGGATTGGAATGGGTGAAGCAGAGACATTACTTTGTCAACAAAGGTCCGTCTAGTCAAGGCTATGGTGTTTCCAGTAGTCATTTATGGATGTGAGAGTTGGACTATAAAGAAAGCTGAGCGCTGAAAAATTGATACTTTTGAACTGTGGTGTTGGAGAAGACTCCTGAGGGTCCCTTGGACTGCAAGGAGATCCGATCAGTCCTGGGGGTTCATTAATAGGACTGATGTTGAAGCTGAAACTCCAGTACTTTGGTCACCTGATGCGAAGAGCTGACTCATTTGAAAAGACACTGATGCTGGGAAAGATTGAGGGCAGGAGGAGAAGGGGATGACAGAGGATGAGATGGTTGGATGGCATCACCGACTCAATGGACATGGGTTTGGGTGGACTCTGGGAGTTGGTGATGGACAGGGAGGCCTGGCATGCTGCGGTTCATGGGGTCACAAAGAGTCAGACACGACTAAGCGACTGAACTGATACTGAAGCCTCCACAATAGCACAAGCAATCCCTTAAATCTCTCTATGGATAGATAGGTACATAAATAATAATGTACACGCCTACATACGTCATACATACATCTTTTGCATTCATGAGTTGGGGGAAGAAAAAAAGAATGTCATATATGCCTTGGCCAGTCCCTTCAAACCTGTTTTCACAGTTTTGCTCCTTCTTACCTGGATAGTTTTTCAAAAGCCTTCTTTCAGCAAACTGGAATTTTCTTCAGTTAGGTACTATAGTTAGCTGTATCAACTTTAAAATTGTGGGTTGCCAAAGTTATGCCTTCGGTGAGGTATTTTCGAGTTCCTCTTGTGGCGTGTGGTTACAAAATGGCAGGGGAGAGGCAGCCAGGGTTTTGGGGAAGGATGGCTCAGCAACTTAGGAGAATGATGGAACTTTCCATGCTGAGCCTGGAAGGAGCTATTCACTGGAAAGTGGGCTTCAGGATGGTTTGCTGGCTGAGAAAAAGAATGGCCTCTGCGTGTATGTGATTTAGAAAGCTATTTTTGGGGGATGCTTGAAATTTTCAGGCAATGATTTGGGGATTGATATTTCTAGTTGGTAACATTTGTTTGGGGGCTGGCTGTTGTGCTGGGTGGGACGTGGAGCACATGAAGTGTCTTCTCTGATTTCCTCCTCACATAATCCTGAGGGTCGGTGCTTTAGTTATCCTTTCCTCTATTCTGCAGGAGGGAAACTCGGCACAGAGAGGTTAAGGAATTCACTCTGGTCTCACAGTCAGCGAGTGCTCCCGTCAGGACTTGAACTGGGGTTTGTCTGTGTCCAGATCCCACTCTCCTAACTTTCCCACCTGATTGCTTCCCCTTAGAACTGACAGGGACCTGGCAGGTTTCCTTTACAGTGGAAATGTGTGGGTCCAGAATGCGTGTAGTTTGAGTTTGTTCATATTCTTCTTTCTGCATTTCTGCACCCACGCACCCCCAGCCTTTAGCGCATTGGTTTCCTCCTCCTGCTGGACTGCACGTGACAGAGCACGGTTGGCACCTGCCAGCACTGCCTCTGTTATCAGGGCAGGAAGACCTTCCCTGGAAGCCACCAGAAAGTTCCACTAACGTCAGAGGCCAGCACTGGGTCACAGGGCCTCTTCTGACTGCAAGGGAGATTAGAACACCTAAATAGAGTACAGCAATGGAGAGTGTCTTTCACAGCAACAGACTCTGTGGGGGTCAGGTCCATACAGTGGATTGAGTAAACGTCTCATGTAGTCCCAGGGTGAGTTAACACGGATACCGCCTCCCATGTGGACAGGTACGTGAGTTCCCACACTGCATTTCCAGGAGGACAGCACAGCTGGCCAGTGTCCCAAGGGGTTGATGGGAACAGCGAAGGCTCTAGAGGTCACGTCCAGAGTGGGGTGGTCACAGGAACTGAGGATGTAGCGCGGAGGTCAGATTAAAGAGGAACGTGGTACTTTTTAGGGCTTCCCAGGTGGCACTAGTGGTAAAGAACCTACCTGTCAAGGCAGGAGACGTAAGAGACACAGGTTCAATCTCTGGGTCAGGAGGATCCCCTGGAGGAGGCATGGCAACCCACTCCAGTATCCTTTCCTGGAGAATCCCATGGACAGAGGAGTCTGGCGGGCTACAGTCCATGGGGTCACAAAGAGTCTGACACGACTGAAGTGACTGGGCACACACGCAAGGTAGTTTTTAAAAATATTCATAGGACTGGGACTTCCTGGCAGTCCAGTGGTTAAGACTCCACACTTCCAATGCCGGGGCAGAGAACTAAGATCCTACATGCCACATGACATGGGCAAAAAAGTTAAAAAAAAAAAAAATTAAAAGTTCATAGGACTGCCAAGTGGAAGGAAGATTAGGATTTCTACACAGCCGCTACTAAAGGGTCTACGGGGGCCAAAGGGTGGGAGTAGTTCATTTAAATTAAAGTGCTCTAAGGGCTTATTGTCCTGGTGAATATGGCCTCATCCTTCATTCAGTCATTCATCAAACACGTCCTGCAGGTTTTTCACAGGCCTGGTCATCCGGTCTGGTGTAGAGAATTCCATGACTCACAATCTCCACCCTGGAGCTTACAGCCTGATGGAAGAGATGGAGGAACAAAGCAGTAAATTCTGCAAAGTTACCATGACACTAAGCAGAGCTTGTAGTTTTGTCTGCGCCGAGTCCTGTTGGCCCAGCACGGAGGGCAAGGCCCTTTGGGGGTCCAGGCAGGCCCCATAGGAAGCAGGGCCCAGGCAGAAGGCCCGGGCAGTGGGAGGAGGAAGCAGGGAGAAGACCAGGCTCCACACCACATCCCGCCACCAAGCTTTGGGGTACCCTGGCTGCAAGTGACAGACAGATACCCAGCCAACACAGCCAAGCCGGCCCCACATGCTGGGCTTACCTGGGAAGAAGTCGGAAGGTGGGAGGTTTCAGGGTTGGTCTGAGAGCTCAGAGATGTCTTTCAACACCCAGACTCTTGGTCCTGGATGTGCCAACTTTGTCTCCCGAGTGTGTCCCCCCTCAGCCTGAGCTCCAGGAGCCATGCTCCCGTGCTGGCTCCCAGAAGCGAAGGAAGGAATGAGCGAGACAAAGCTCTCCCCTCCCCAGTGCAGCCCCGCAGACACCCCATGCTCCCCAGGGATCAGGACTGGGTGGCTTGCCCACTCCTGGACTGGGCACTGCCAGTGGGTAGTGGGGTTGTTGTTTTGGGTGGGGACGAGGGAGGAGTTGCTAGGGGGCAGGCTAGGGGTGTCCATGCCTGATTCCTTCTGTCCTGGTCCGCGGACTGGTCTTCCAGGCCGTTGGCATCACTGCCTTTCTCCTCTGGCTGCCTTGCTCCCTCCAGGACCCTCAGCCCACCTCCGGCTCCTGGATCTTTCCTGGTTTCAGAACAGCCTTGTCTCCCTCCTTCAGGCCCTTCAGACTGACCCTCAAGCCCCTTGTCACTCCTCTTCTCCTCTTCACCCCTGAGGTTTCATCTTGGAGTCTTTCATTCAGCTCATGCTCTTCCTCTCCCAGGAACGTCCCTTCTCATCTCCTCCAGCCCAGCAGTTCATGCCCTGTGCTCAGCCCAAAAGGTACCTCCTCACTGGAACCTTCCTGGATCTTCCCGCAGGTGCTGACCCCTCCCTGCGGCTCCCCGGTGCCCTGGACTGACCTCAGTCACATCACTTGTCCTTTTACTCTAAACACATCTCTCCAGCTGTTTTCACTGACTGCTGTTGGGCCTCCCCAAGGGCAGGGATTCTGTTCATCTTTGCCCCTCTGGCACCTGGTGCAGGGCTGGACGAACAGGAGCCGCTCAGAGTGTGTCGTGGGAGGGAGAAGAGAAGGGCAGGAAGAGGGCACCTGGGAGGCAGCGGAGAGGTGGGCAGAGGGGGCAAAGGGGCGCTGGGCCAGCGATGGAGGCAGACGTGGGTGGGGAGAGGGGCAGGGATCAGAGGGAGGGGTGAGTACAGTGAATTCCAAACAGCATATCATTTCACTCATAAATATTTCTGTGTCTTTTAAGGGTGTGGAACAGGGATTGTAGTTAGAAACAAATGAGCCATAGTCACAGTACCCTTACACATCTTTAAAAAAATTATGCTGATGTGTTTTTTAAATCCTGAAAACAGTGAAGACTAGAAGGGAAATCTCAAGGGTTCACCATGGCTCCTTTGAGCGATATGAGTAGGTGGCCTTGAACACTGGAAAGGTGACAGTTCCTGAAGATCAGGTGGCCTGTGGGCACCCTCACAGGGGAGCTGGTCATAGGAGGAGGATCTGGAAAGAGAGCCCGTGGAAGCTCTGGGTCGAGCCGACGCCTCATGTCACTGCTTGCTTGATCATGGTCAGCTACTTCACCTTCTATCCCAGGTCAGTGAGCCCTGCCCCAGACGTGGTCACGGTCAAGGTGGGACTTGAGCTGTCGGCCTCGCCCTTTAAGACACTTCATTACTGTTTGCAAACCATATTTCATTGAATCTAGAAAGAAAAATCTACCGAGTTCTGACAGGTTGTTATTTGTAAGCCACATCCTAGCAGCAGAGGGGCTCAAGAGTGGACAAGGGAGCTTAGGTCAGTGAAGCACGAGGAATCTTCCCTGGGACAGAGTGGGGACGGGTGCTCAGCAGCGAGGTTCCCTGGAGCCTCGGCTGGTCCTTCCACAAACGTTGGCTGAACCTCTACTCTCTGTCCCACCAGAGGGTGGGCCCAGAGACACAGAGATGTCTCCAGAGCTCGGCATCCAGCTGAGGCAGGCGGGAGCAGAGCAGAGGGGGAGCTCACAGGTCCAGACCCCTCTAGACCGGCTCTGCATCCCCACCCTCCACTTCCGGGTGTGGGTGTGAGCTGTCCCCGCACGTGGTGTGGGCTGTAGGGTGGTGACAGGAGAGGAGGGTCCCAGGCTGATGGGCAGGGAAGGCTGGTCATCTGGTTGCTGTTGTCCACAGTGTCAGTGCGGAGGGGCAGGATGAGCCTGGCACGGTTCACCTGGCTGGAGATACGCTGCAGGGCTAACACTGGGGTAGGGCCTTACAGGTCCTCCCATTGGCACATCTGAATCGCACACCCCTGTGCTTGTCTCAGCACCTGCTCTTTTCTATCCAGGAGTTTTTCCCTTCTGTGATGCCACTGTGGCTGCCCACCAGGCTGCAGACTTCCTGAAGGCAGGACCTGGCCAGCTCTGCTCACCAGTGTCTCCCGGGGCCTGGATGGCACATGTTCAGTATGTTTGAGAGGCACTCAACCTAGTAGCTAAGAAACTCTTGGGGTTCAAACCTCTGCTCTGCAACACGCACACTGTATGACCATGGCAAGCCACTGGCTTCTCTGCTCCTCAGTGTCTCCGCCCTCTGCCTTAGGGGCTGTGGTGAGCGCAGTGGAGCTGACGAGAAGTGCAGGGCCCGGGGCTTGGTTGTGCTGAGAAGCCGACAAGTGTTGGTGGTGAGGGCTGAGGTCTGACCGTCACCTGTGACCTGGTGCCTGCCTGGAGGGGAGCCAGGCGCCCCAAGCAGAAGCCCTGATGCATGAAAGAACAAGGGCAGCTGAGGGAGGGAGGAGACCACAGCGGATCGTGGCCAGGCTCGGCCTCAGATGTCCCTCTCAGCCCCTGAAGAGATCTGGTTTTTGATCCTCGGGCAGTGGGGTGTCATAGACAATATTTATACAGAGAAGAGCACTGGTTGGATTTATGCTGGGAGAGGAGAGTGTGATGGTAATGGTACAGGACTGGGTGGGAGACAGGCCCGGAACCAGAGCTGCGACCGTGATGACAGAGGTGGGCACTTCAGAGACACGTTGAGCAGCCGGGCCCCTGGGGACCTGGTGACGGAATGTGCAGGGTGGTGGGGAGGCAGCTCTAGGCTGCTGCCCTCGGGCTGACCTGGCAGAAGGCAATCAGGGGGACGGACACCCACAATGGTGACCCACAGGTCCCCTGAGCTCCACAGAAATGGCCTCCTATGAAGCAGGGCTTCCCCCATGGCTGAGAGGGTGGGCTCTCCAGAAACTCAGGGTGGCCCGGCTCGAGCAGGCTGGCTCCAGGGGCCTGCAGCTGGAGACTGCGGTGGCCACTGTCTGCTGCTCTCATCCCGGGTCATGGTCATGGGACTCAGCAGCAACCTGCCACTGCTCTTCAGCTGACGCATGCACTTTGTCAGGCTGAAAAGTCCCATCACCTGTAGGGGCGGCCATCTTCTTCCAGCTTCACAGATGAGGAAACCAAGACTCTGAGGCTCAGACCCTTGCCCATAGTCTCCGAGTTCAGAGGTGAGGCCAGGCTTGTCCCACTCCAAGGCCGTGCCACCACTCTGCTGTGCCGGCACCAGCCCCACATGGAGAGGACAGACTGCTGAGCAGACAGACAGACGCCCCAAAATCCCCAACCTCCACCTGCCCGCCCGGACGACAGCAGGTGACTCACAGGGCCCGGCTTCCTCCAGAGCTGGGGGACAAGGGTAGGATTGCCCCAGGGCCTCCAAAGGTCACAGCCACCAGCAGAGAGCTCGAGAAGTCAGCTGTCATTCTTTTGGAACTAGTAACCATTGTCAGTGTTTTTATTCTGCCTTCTTAAAATAGCCAGCTGAGTTGCTTCTGCGGTTAAAACCAAAAACAAAACACACATCCCCAGATTCCTGTGGGTTTAAATTTCTGCCCTTAATAGAGCATGCCTACCCCTTGGACCGTTTTGCACCTTTTATTCTTTTCTTTTTTTTCTTCTATCTTTTTCTTTTTTTTCTTCTATCTTTTTCTTTTTTTTTAATCTTCTGGTCAAGCTGCTCAGCTTATGGGATCTTAGTTCCCTGACCAGAATAGAACCCACACCCCCTGCATTGGCAGCACAGAGTCTTAACCACAGGACCACCCCACCAGGGAAGTCTCTGGACATCTTTATTGAGGAAGTCCTAGAACTGTCCCAGCCCTGAAGGGAGGGGTCTGGGCGCACCTCCCTTCTGCTGGAATTGCTCAGATGTCTCTTGTCTCCCTTCTGCCTCTTCCTCACCTACCTGCTCAGACTGACTGCAGAGCCCCCGTTACCCTAAACCCCCTACAAAAAGCTCCATCCTCCAAATGGCTCCGCCCACAGCTGGCACTCAGGACTAAAGAGCTTGGCCCTGTGCTCAGGTTGGTGTCAGACTCGCGTTCCAGGGGTCCCGCTGCACCCACCCTGGTTCCTCAAGATGGCTTTCTCTCTCTCATAAATGCCACATCTGCCCCCTCAACAGCCGCTTGCCTTTCTAAATGATCATAATCCCTTCTGAGACCTTGCCGCTCTCTCCCCCAGGAGGAGGGAGGTGCCGTGGTTTTCAGCAGTCCCTGGGGGAGGTCATAGGGAGGAACCAATGGAGGAACCACCGAGGGCTACTGGTGGAACCAGGGTCCGGAAGGAGGGGGCAGATGGCCTGAGTGCTCTGGGCGCATCCTTCTGGAAAAGCAGAGTGCCTGACGCCCGATGGGAGATAAGGGCAGAGGCAGCCATAGCCACCCTCCCTCACCACCGTGTGACCTCTCCATGCCTCAGCTTCCCCATTAGTTAGACAAGGGCAGTAGTGGCACCTTATAGCTGCCAGGGCCCCAGTCACCTTCTTTATGTAAACAGCTGAGTGTTACCTAGCAATATAACTTGGGAAGTGAAAACATCACCACTGTGGAAGAGCCTTGTAGGTCCAGCCAGGGGCTAAGGGACCTTTGAAGGATTTGGGAATGGACGGACACAATCACTTTCAGGTTCCAGAAAGTTCACTCTGGGTTAGCATGGAGGACGAGTGAGGGGAGCAAGGCGGGGAGGTGGCCTGGCTGGCAGAGAGCAGGGCGGGGAAGGGAGGGGCTGGGATGGAGAGAGCGTCCAGGGCTGGAACTGGCAGAACTCGGTGGATCATTAGAGGCAGTCAGGACTTGGGTTGATGAGTCCTTCCCGCCATGGGACTGGGGGTCACTGAGACGTGGCTTCGGAAGGAGGTGCTATTCTTCATGGTTGATCAGCCACTGCCCCCCAGACCCTCGAAAGTAAGACCTAGCCCTCCCCTGCCCGGGGGTCACTTAGCTCTTTCGGTTCTTCATATGTGGTTCAGTAGGCGTGTAAGTCCCAGGGGTAGGGAGTGTGGCCCAGAGAAGCCACACCCAGGACATACTTGTGGGATGAGTAAGTCCCTTTTCCACCCTTTTAAAGGGAGCCCTTTGTCAACCCCTCTCGAAGCCCTAACCCAGGAGCCAAGCAACCTGCCTGCCACCAGGTCCATGCCTGGATGCCCAGCTGCCTGGCCCATGTCCTGAGCTACCCAGGCCTCCATCTAGCCTGCAGGACCCAAGGGGACCCAGGGTGGAGCTGAAGTCGGGCTAGTTTCCAAACGTAGAGCATGGAAGCCACTGTTTTAGGGATCTGACTGTGCCAGCCCAGCCCAGGCTCTGCCCTACAGGATAGGACTGCCTGCCAGCTGGAGGAGAACCCTGACCAGTCTCACAGAGCCTACTCATCTGTTCTGAGAGCTCGGCCTCTTTGAGCGCCGCAAGGCAGGGACCATGTCCATCTGTCCAGATTGCACCCCCAGTGCCTAGAGCAGGCCTGGCATGTCACCCCATGAGCAGGGTGGTGCGGGAACCTCCCCTGCACCATCGTGTGTAATAAGCTCTGGGTGCCTGGTCCATGGGGGCTCCTGGGAGATACCCCACTGCGCGGTGTCTGGGGGTGCACCGAGGCTACAGACAGGAGCACTCCTAGCCTGGAGCTGGGCTCTCAAGCTGAGAACTCAGCCATGACTGAGTTCCTGACTAGTGTCCTAACCGCTGATCCAGCCAGTGGTAAACACTCATGTGCGTGTTTGACAGAAACGCAGGGATAACGCGCAGGGCAGACTCTTGCCTGAGACAAGCAGGGTATATGCAGTCCACTGAAGCTTCCTTTAAAGCTAGGTCTGTGTGTGGATGGAACCTAGAAGGTGCTGAGGTCAGAGAAAACAGGCAGTGTGAACACAGGTTGGCGCTTCGCTCTTAAAGAATGTTTTTGAACGTCCTAGGATTTTCTCTTCCTGCGTTCGTTGTCCACCCACCACCTCTCACACTGGAGCACACTGAGCAGATTTTACAGCAAAGGACCTCTAAACACGGCCTCTCCAGACCTGGAGAGTCTCGTAGCTGGCTACCTGGAGACCTCACCCTAAGATCCAGACAGACAGAGTGGTTGGACACCTTTGTGAATATGCTAAATGCCACTGAAATGGTGAACTTTACTTTGTGTGACCTTTGCCTCAATTTTAATAAGAAAAAGACCTGCCACCACTTAGAAGCATCCGTTTGGCACCAAGTATCTTGTCGATGCTGGTTTGCATTACCAGATTCCCCTGGGTGGTTCTGCAGGGCACCTCGGTGTCCACCTCTGTATAGATGAGCTGACACAAAGGGGAAGGCCGTGGCCAGGCCTTGTGGTAACAGAGTCAGGATTTAAAACCCCGTGTCCTTGGCTCTGGAGGTAAAGAACATCACTGGGAGAATTGAGAGGAAACTGAGGAAAAGGGAGCTGGGGGCAGGGAAGGCAGATAGATTGACTCTCCATTCGATGTGTTTTTGGAACTTTTTACACTTTGAACCTCAGAAGTGTTTCCAAGTCCAAAGATAATTAAAAAGTCAAGAAAGAACACTTATTTGCAAGTATAAAACCAAACCCTGTTCTCAATATTGTCATGTCAGAAACAAGCACACTGAGGCCAGGCCTCTGAATCCATCCGCTACTCACATGGTAGACTCAGCCAGGGCTTTCCTCCTGGCCTCACATGGCTACTATAGGAATTAAGAGACGAAATGGGACAATGAAGGTGATACCATATACGTGGTGCTGGCCCACCTCAGTGCCCAGAGGCACTGTCCTCCCCACTCCCGCTCTCTGAGTTTGTCCGTCCGGGACCCCCACACACCTCTGTGACCTGTGATTTCTTGTCCTCAGAGAAAGCCACGGATGGCTCCCTGCAGAGCGAGGACTGGGCGCTCAACATGGAGATCTGTGACATCATCAACGAGACCGAGGAAGGGTGAGGACCGCGGAGGGAGAGGGACGCGGGCGAGGCAGCCACTGCAGTTCATCTTAAACATTTCAGAACCTTGATCTAGTCTGACCATCTTATCAGGTGGGTGAGAGGCCCAGAGATACCAGGTGTGCAGCCGGCCAGCTGGCCCCTGGATGCTTCCCACCCAGCAGCCACAGCACAGTCTACTGGCTCTTCCAGGGACATCACCTGTGCTGCATCTTCACAGGGCAAAGCCAGCCGGAGGCTCCTAGAATCCGGAGGTGGCCCCGAGCACCCCCTGCATGCCGTGGGAGGGACTGTGCATCAGGGATGCCTAGCTTCCCCCGTGAGCAGGGACAGACTTTCATTTCCTTAAGATCCAAAAGCACGGAGGGTTGGGATCACAGGGAGGCCAGTGAACATGCAGCAGAACCGAGCGAGACTGGGCAGAGTTAGTGTTTCTGGAGCACAGGGCACAGCCTCCTGCTCGGGGTCAGGGCATCCCACTGAAGCACGTGGTGTGGCGGAGGCACCGTGGTCCCAGCTCCTGGGCTCTGACTAGCATTGCTCACCAGCATCTGACCTTGGGCAAATCACTGTACCTCCCCAGGTCTTTGTCCTCAGAGACAAAGCTCTTTTCTGTCCAAGGCCCTGAGGGGAGCAGAGAAGGGTACAGGGTCACTGTCCTTCTCATGAAAAACCAGGGATGAGATGGAAGGGGTGTGATGACCACCGCCAGCAGGAGGAGCTACCAGAGGAGGCCTCTGTCTGGAAAATGAGGCTCAGCAGTTGGAGCAGGCTCTCGGCGCTCCCCCCATATCTCCCTGCGGTGGTCCAGTTGCCCTGCAAGGGTTCCCTCACCGTGTGGAGGGAGCAGACAGGCAGCACCAACCTCAGAGCTAAGGAGGCTGTGGGCGTCTGCGGCACATGGTCAGGGCCAGTCAGGAGCGCTCGGTGGCTGCCAGAGCCTTCCAGTTCCCCAGCCATGTGCCCTGGGCTCGCCAAGGTGCTGGGTGGGGACATGCCCTCCTGCATCTGGACTCCTGAGTGTGGCAGGGGGGTGAGGGGGTGGGCAGGTGGTGGGGTGCCTGAGAGGACTGAGGCAGAAAACCTCACGGAGCCCGGTCGTGAATGTCGAGGCTGGAGGTCACTGCCATGTCCTTAGAGAAGCAAGTCCCCATCTCGCTGTAGACATCGGCGGAACTAGGGTCATACTCATTCAGGTGCTGTTGATGTGAGTACCTCCTGAGTTCCAGGCTCTGCGCAAGGCCCGGGGGATCCAGCAGGGAGCGGGGCAGACATGACCCTTGACCTCACTGAGCTTGTCATCTAAGCCTTTGTCTCTTGTCTGCTGCCACCTTGGGTTGCGGCCTTCTTGTCGTCCACTATGTGCCCTGGCAGAGAACTAGACCCGCAGGCCCGTAGACTAGAACTAGACTCGTAGACCCATAGCCACAGGACACAGGCCAGAACTGCTGGTTCCCGGTGCTGCGCCTTTTCTCTGGTCACTCGGTAAGAAGTGGAGACTCGTCCCTTCAGAGCGCTGACGTGGCCACAGGTGAGCGGCCAAGCCAGGAACAGAAACCAGCTTCTCCCAGGTTGGAGCCCTGAGGGCGGCTGAGGAGCTGCCCCAGGGCGTTGGGTTGAAAACTGCCCTCACACCCCAGGGGCAGGGTCCCTCTCCAGCTAGGGCCGTGTGGTCTTTCACCCCTTGTGTCACCTATGTCCCCACCGCCCTCCACGCAGGTCTGTTCCCAGGAAGCCTTGGCTGCCTCCTTCACTCCTGCACGGAGCCCCCGTCAGGGTTCCCGACTCTCCTATATTGCCTTTGATGGATTTGGCACTGACAGCCCGACACGTCCAGCCAACAGCAGGACAGCCCCCTCCCCACTCTCCCCAGCCTAGAAGGATTGCTTGAGCTCCTGCAGTGCACTGGGCTCTGGGAAGGCAAAGTGTCAGAGGAGAATGCCACCCCCGGCCTCTAGGGGGTGTCCTCTCTAGCCGGGCAGCCCCCCAGGGCGAATGCAGCCAGGAGATGAGGACTAGGAAAGGGTCATGAATCAGCAGGATTTCAGCTGGGCTTTTACTCAATAGGTGTGCAAGTTGGGGGCCACAGAGGCTTTTAGGCCGGAGCAGTCCAAGCAGTGTGGATCTCCCCTGCACAGGGCTGAGGGACAAGGACGCGGGGTGAGGCGTGCAGACGGCCGTGGGGTTACAGGTGGAGCAGGGAGGGTAGCTGCCGCACTCCCCTCCCCACCATGACCACAGGCCTCGCCAGCCCCTCCCTCACCTGCCACCACACGCGTGGCCTCCTTTCATTTCCTCCCCACCTGGGCCTGCTTCAGACTCCTGCCTCTACTACCTGAACCACTTTCCCCGCTCCTTCCAGCTGACACCATCCCACCCTTCACGCTCAGCTGCGGGCCTTGGAGAAGGAGGAGGCTTCCCTGGCTCCCACACCCACCCACCAGCCTCCCCCTGGGTGGATGAGAGCCGTTCCCATCTCCCAGCACCTCCTGATCTCAGGCACGCAGCCTCCCTGTTGGATAAGGAGGTTCTGATCCTCCACCCATCCTTCCTTTTGTCCTTCTGCCCAGTCCCAAAGATGCCTTCCGAGCCGTGAAGAAGAGAATCGTGGGGAACAAGAACTTCCACGAGGTGATGTTAGCTCTCACGGTGAGTGCCCCATCCCTCCATCCATGGGGACCACAGTCCACCAGGGGCCTGGTGGGACTCCCAGCCACCCTGGGGCCCCTCTTCCAGGTGGTAGCAGTTCAGTCACTAAGTCGTGCCCAGCTTTTGTGACCCCATGCACTGTAGCCTGTCAGGCTCCTCTGTCCGTGGGATTCTCCGGGCAAGAATACTGGAGTGGGTTGCCATTTCCTTCTCCAGGGGATCTTCCCAACCCAGGAATTGAACCCAGGTTTCCTGCACTGCAGGCAGATTCTTTACTGACCAAGCTACCGGGCTGTGAGCAAAGCACTGGCCTGTCGACACAGCTGGCCAACACGGAGTGACAAGAGAGGCTATTTGGAAAAGTTCTCTCCAGCCTACTGGTGTGGGGAACAGACACATGGAGGCCCACAGCCCGCCAGGGCCTGTCGTGGGACACCTGGGCAGAGGACCTGCCCGGTGACACAGAGGCTCAGTGCACACAGGCCTCTGGCAGGCAGTACCCAAGTTGAGTTCCAATTGACACTTGGACTAATTGGCCCTGAAAAATGAACGTAATGCAAATGTCAGAGGCCAAGGCCAGTCCTTGCCCACAGCAGGGCAGGACAGACATGAGCTGGCAGTCAGCGTGGGTTTGGCTGGGGAGTGGGGTTGGGAGGACTCTGTCTCTGCCTCCCCCAGGCAGTACTTATATTTGGATTAATCCACTAAACTGAAAGTCAAAGGCAGCTCCTGCCAGGAAGTGGGGACAGGAGTGGGGGAAGAAAGTTGAACACCTTTTTCCTAGGCCACAGGGTCACCATTTCAGTGAAAGTTCTCTGCTTTCCACCTGAAGAGCCACCTCCCTCTAGATTGTGCTCAGCTCAGAGAAGGCCTCAGGACAGGATTCTGTGGGCACCAAGGCCACTCAGCCAGGGATCTCCAGCCAATACTCAGCCCTCTGCCCACCCCAGGCTCACCCCAAGCCACCCAGCCCCTGAATCCAGCCTCGTCCCTGCTCCTCCATGTCTGGGTCTCACTGGAGAAAGCCATGCCCTCTGCAGGGTCTCCATGATGGGACGTGGGTCGGGGGTGAGGGTGGGGTCCTGGGTGCCCCCCCTCTCTGCCAGGTGCTCACGGGCACCACACGGCATCCAGGTCTTGGAAACCTGCGTCAAGAACTGTGGGCACCGCTTCCACGTGCTGGTGGCCAGCCAGGACTTTGTGGAGGGTGTGCTGGTGAGGACCATCCTGCCCAAAAACAACCCACCCACCATCGTGCACGACAAGGTGCTCACCCTCATCCAGGTGCGTGCGGGCAGCCCAGGGCAGGCGGGGAAGAAGGTGCCCCCGTCAGTGCTGCTTTTTGTCTGTCTACTTCGGTTTCTCTCGGGACCATCTTGCTCATCTGCGGACAGGCCTTCTGAATGAGGGAGCCTAGTTGGCAGAGGCCTGGCTGCCCGGGTGATGCTGCCAAAGGACCAGCAAATCCAGGAGGGAATTTCTGCTCCCTGGGGTGGCAGGCAGGCTTGCAGAGGAGCCACTGAGGAGCAGTTATCAGCCCTGTCCCCTTGTCCCCTCTCAGTCCTGGGCTGACGCGTTCCGCAGCTCGCCCGACTTGACAGGTGTGGTGACCGTCTACGAGGACCTGCGGAGGAAGGGCCTGGAGTTCCCCATGACTGACCTGGACATGCTGTCGCCCATCCACACGCCCCAGAGGGTGAGGGGCAGTGGCAGGAGTGGCAGGGGTCACTCCAGAGGGGTTTCTGCGGCTGTTTCCTGGGGGCCCCTGACCTTCCAGCCTTGCTGATTCAGCCTGTTGCCTTCTAGACCGTGTTCAACTCAGAGACACAGTCAGGACAAAATTCCGTGGGCACTGACACCAGCCACCGAGGGGACTCCAACCAACACACCACACCCCTGCCCACCTCGGCCCTACTCCCCAGCGACACACCCATTACGCCTACCCCTGAGCAGGTAATCAAACCTGGGTCACAGCCGTAGGCTCAGCACCTCCCCGCACATTACGGAGGGGGTCCTGGCAGTGTGGAGGTACTCCAGCCAGTCCTCAGGCAGCCCCAGAGGGGCTCATTATTTGGGAGATGAGGCTCAGAGAGGTCAGTTAACTTGCCCAGAGCCACACAGCCCAATGAAGACAGGGCCAGGATTCAAGCTCAAGTCTGTGACTCCAGGCAGGCTCTGTCCTGCACCCAGGCCCTTCTCCACACTGTCTCCTCTGTGGGGCCTTCTGGGCAATGCCAGGAAGAGGAACAACTCAGCAGATGGCCCCTCATCCACAGCAGCTCCACTCCCTGCTAGGATTTGCTCAGGTGCTCACACAAGATTTCATTTGAATAGAGGTTCTCGCTAAAATAATGATTCTCAAACATCGGCACCGAAAAAATGTTAAACCCTTGTCTCACACCATGATACTTCCCATAAAGCCCTAACAAGAGGATTGGGGTTGTATGTAGTGTAAGATCCTGGAGGCCAGTCCTGGGCAGGGTTTTCTGGCGCCCCATGAGTAACTTTGCAGGACTTCCTTCTTCAGACCATGCCACTTGTCCCTCCTGCCCCTGAGGCCAGCGCCATTGCTTCTGTCCTACGAGGGACATCCACAGCCATGCCCAGCATCTCTGGGTGTTTGGTCAGTTTACTTGTGGATGGCAGTCGTTCATGGCCTGTGCACCGTGGGTGTCACTTCTGAGGTGTTCTACAAATGTCTATGTATTATTTAGCCTCAGAAACAAATAAGCTTACCAACAGCTTCACATTCAAACCTATTTAGTTCTGTACTTCTAGCAAGTTATGATGGAGAAGGAAATGGCAACCCACTCCAGTGTTCTTGCCTGGAGAATCCCATGGACGGAGAAGCCTGGTAGGCTGCAGTCCATGGAGTCGCACAGAGTCGGACACGACTGAAGCGACTTAGCAGCAGCAGCAGCAGCAAGTTATGAAGTCAATCCCCAGAGTTACAAATATTACTAGAAACGTTTTCCTAATAAATAATAGGCCCAATAATAAAAGGTGCATAAATGTTGTAAAATCACCCTGTGATCCAAAACTGATCTCAGTTGAGTTCAGTCGCTCAGTCATGTCCAACTCTTTGCAACCCCATGGACTGCAGCATACCAGGCCTCCCTATCCATCACCAGCTCCTAGAGCTTACTTAAACTCATGTCCATTGAGTCAGTGATGCCATCCAACCATCTCATCCTCTGTTGTCCCCTTCTCCTCCTGCTTTCAATCTTTCCCAGCATCAGGGTCTTTTCAAATGAGTCAGCTCTTGCATCAGGTGGCCAAAGTATTGGAGTTTCAGCTTCAGCATCAGTCCTTCCAGAGAATATTCAGGACTGATTTCCTTTAGGATGGACTGATTGGATCTCCTTGCTGTCCAAGGGACTCTCAAGAGTCTTCTCCAACACCACAGTTTAAAAGCGTCAATTCTTCAGTGCTCAGCTTTCTTTATAGTCCAACTCTCACATCCACATATGACTTCTGGAAACACCATAGCCTTGACTAGATGGACCTTTGTTGGCAAAGTAACATCTCTGCTTTTTAATATGCTGTCTAGGTTGGTCATAACTTTCCTTCCAAGGAGTAAGCATCTTTTAATTTCATGGATGCAGTCACCATCTGCAGTGATTTTGGAGCCCCCAAAATAAAGTCAGCCACTGTTTGCACTATTTCCCCATTTATTTGCCATGAAGTGATGGGACCAGATGCCAAGCCAACTTTTTCACTCTCCTCTTTCACTTTTCATCAAGAGGCTGTTTAATTCTTCTTTGCTTTCTGCCACAAGGGTGGTGTCATCTGCATATCAGAGGTTATTGGTATTTCTCCTGGCAGTCTTGATTCCAGCTTGTGCTTCATCCAGCCCAGCGTTTCTCATGATGTACTCTGCATATAAGTTAAATAAGCAGGGTGACAAAACTGATCTAACCTGGTTATAATTTTAACCAGTTTGCCTGAAGTCTGGCCTCTGTGTAGATTAAGACTGATTATGTCCAGTGGAAAAAGGTTCTTGCTAAACAAGACTGAGTAGTCTGAGTAGTTTAATTTCAGAGGGCCCGTCTGTCTTTTGGGACACGTTGATGTAACTCCCAGACTCCTTGTAATTAGGTCCCATCTGACCCAGACACGCGGGGTTTGTGATCAGTCGTTTTTCCACTCGCTTCTACCAAGAGCCTTCATTAAACAGGACAAATGTACCAAACATTTCACAGGTCTGGAAGGTGCTGGCAGACTGCAGTAGACTGTGTCTGCAGGCCCGCTTCTTCATCTATAAGGGGTGGGGAGTAGTGATACTTGTCTCATGAGACTGTGGTCAGGGTTAACTAGCAACATACGATAAGTGCTTGTCACTTAGAGGTGATCAGAATGGCAACTGCCTTCACAGGCACCGTGAATTTATATGATAACACTTGTATTTTGAAATCAACTGGGTCACCCAATTTAGAATACATCCAGCATTTCCCAAAATGTAGGCCACTAAATCTTAGACTCATGAGACAGCCCGTGATCAAAGGGTTCATCAGCCAGGTCATGTTTGGCAACGTCCACAAGGGTCCCTTTCTGGGCATTCACAGTGTCCACGTTGTCCATGAGGACACAAGACACCCCGCAGAGCCCACAGTGTGAGATGCTACACCAGGGCACTTCCATCACCTCACCTGGGTGCTAAGACTCTGCGACTTGATGTGCAGCTGTTTCCCAAGCCAGGGCTGGGACCGTGGTCGTTGAGAATCTGCTCACATGCATACTCAGGTGGGGGGTGGCACTGGGACTTACCCTTGGTAGAATCTGGGACACCAGAGCAGGCTGGAGCAAGACAGAACCCCATCTTCCTAGGAGGACGGCCTCCCTCCTCTCCCCTCGGGGGAACTGCCCTTCAGGGCCTCGTTAGGCGCCAGCATCCATGAGATGCTGGAGCGCTCAGCTTCTTTCCTCCTCGCCTCTCCCTGCTCCGGGCACCCCAGCTTGGAGATGGTAACGGTTGGTAGCACCTCTGTAAGCTGGTCGGTGAGGATGGGAATAAGCCCCCCACAGGCCTCCTGGCACAAGGCTATGGTCCAGGAGCCTGGAGAGGGTGCCAGCAGGTTGGGCTAGTGGTGCCACGCTGTGGGAGGAGCAGCGGCTCTGGACCCTGGCCTCACTCAGCAAGACCTACCATGTATTCCAGATCGGGAAGCTGCGCAGTGAGCTGGAAATGGTGAGCGGGAACGTGAGGGTGATGTCAGAGATGCTGACAGAGCTGGTGCCCACCCAGACGGAGCCAGCAGACCTGGAGCTGCTACAGGTGAGTGGCCACTGCCCCTGGCTCGGCCTCCCCGCTCCCCACCACCAGGGCAGTTTCCCTGGCAACCCTGGGCTCCTAGGTCACAGTGGGAGAGGTTAAAACCAGGGACTTTGGGCTCCATCAGATTGGAACTCAGCTTCTACCACTTGATGGTATAAACAGTAAAGCCCCTCTTGTCTCAGTTTCCTCATATGTAAGATTCCTTTTATGGTATACATTTGACATGAGAATTAAATAAGGCTTTGCATGTAAACACTCCTTCCTGTGCCTGGTTCCATATAGCTCCCAATCAGTGTCTTGATGAAGGCTGGAAGGTGAGGTTTCCAGCCATCAGAAGAGGAAGCCTAGCAGGCAGGCATGAGCTGGGATCTACGGGCCAGGGCTCCCGTATGTCAGGTGATATCCCCAGGGTTCCACCCCAAGCTGGGCATGAAGGGGCTGTATGTGGGGAAAGGCACCCTCCCCATGGAGGTCATCCCTGGGGACCCCCGAGGCCCAGGAGCCACCTGAACCTGTGAGGGGACAGAGGGCTTGATGTGATCAACTCATTTGGTGACTTTCCTGCTGGACCCTCGCATTTCTGGTGGGCGGAGCTGGGTTGTTCTCATCTCTCTGTCCCCGGGCCCAACTGAGCTGTGTGGCCCTTACCTTACTGCAGGAGCCAGGGGGAGGGGTGAAGTCGGAGTCTCAGAGTTGAGTGAACCCACAAACATGAAGAGTAAATGACAGAAGCCCGAGTGAGTTGGGAAGTGACAGGATTACTGTAGTGCAGTTAATTTCAGGTGTCTCATGCCAGGGCCATGCGGGGGTGAGTGATTCTGTGGCCTCAGGAGGCTGGCTGGCAGGCAGGGGTGACCCTGGGACAACTGACAGATGCTGAGCATGTCCCACGTGCCAGGTTCTGATGTGGACATGTGGTACAGCGTCACTCACTCAATCCTCCCCTTCCCCCCCATAAGGTAGGCACCCTTACTGTCTCCATGTCCCAGGTCAGCAAACTGCTCAGGCAGAGAGATGTCATGGGACATGCCCAGGGTCACAGAGCTGGTCATCAGCAGAGCTGAGGTATGAACCCAGGGCCCTGGCTCCAGTTGCTGCTTTTCCTCTCTTGAGAGGGGTAGGCGAGGAGGTGGGAACAAAGCCACAGTGAGTTTAGTCATGGCGGGAGGAGAGGGGAGGCCCATGGGATGCTGGAAGGAGTCTGGACTGCCCTGCCCAGTGCTCAGGGGGCAGACGAAATCCCAGGAGAGGGTCTAAGTAGGCGAGGGGCAACAGGGTCTGCAAAGAACCAAAGTCAGTGGTCTTCATGATGCCTGGAGAAAAGTCTGGCTTGTGGCTGAGTCCACAGTGCCCAACAGCTGTCTGTTGGAACCTTAAGACTCTAACCTGGACCCCTGTCCACCGGGTGACAGGCCCCTGAGGAAGGAAGTGCTCAGTCCTACAAATGAAAAGCCTGTGATGCTGCAGCTTAATTTTTTTTTTTTCCCCAAACAAGCTTAAATACATAACACTAACTGATTAAAAGTCAGTCAGTGACCTGGTGACTAAATGCAGTGTGGGACTCTGGAACAGAGAGGAAAAGCTAGTGAAACCTGAGTGAAGCTCGTAGTTTTGTCAATAGCAGTGTCCCCGTGTTAAGGTCTTGTGACAGTGCCAAGCTAAGGCAAGAAGAGGCTGGGTGAAGGGTTTACAGGAACCCCTGTGCTCTCTTACCTTGGGACTTTTCTGTATATTTAAAATTCTTCCAAAATAAAAGGCATTAAAAAAAGAAATTAGACTAAAGAGGCAGAAATTTGGAGTCAGGGTTTGTGGATAATAGTTGGATCATCCAGTTCATTTTTAATGCTTTGGTCACAAAAAACCTAACTGCCCCCTGACAAGTGGCAGGTGTTTCACCAGCCACCTTGCCAGCTCAACCTTTCCCCAAATCGGAGATAGTGGCAGGAGCTCCATCCAGAGGTCCGCACAGAGCCAAGTAAACGCACAGCACAGTTCCCATTTGGTTGTGTCCAGTGTGCTCCACACTTAGAAATGAGACGCCGGTGCTCGTCCGTAGAACCCCAAAAGCTGTTCCCTGCAACCTCCAGTCCAGTGTGGAGACCTCTGCTTCTCCATGGCGCGCCAAGGACCAGGCATCTGGAAGGGACGGCCTCCCTCCCAGTCCAGTGGCCATAGTTGTCTCCCTTCCTTCCCCGGCAGGAGCTCAACCGGACGTGCCGCGCCATGCAGCAGCGGGTCCTGGAGCTCATCCCCCGCATCGCCAACGAGCAGCTTACCGAGGAGCTGCTCATCGTCAATGACAATCTCAACAACGTCTTCCTGCGCCACGAACGGTAGCCCCACCGCCTGCCCCGCTCCAGCCCGCGGCCCCTGCCATCTCCTCTGTTCGCACCCGCTGACCTTTCATCTCCCTCCCAAACACCAGGCCAGCCACCCAGTGTGCACTCTCAACTGTCTTCATCCAGCGCAGGCCACAGTGCCCGCCCTCCCTCCACCCCTCCTCTCCTGCCACCAGTGTGTCTGCATCCCGCCTCCGGGCTAGCACCGGTGGTGGCTGAGCGCACCGGCCCACAGCCAAACAGGCCCGTTCTGTCCCTACTCCCCCACCCCTACCCCTTGCCCAACTGCCTGGCTCTGGGGCTCCTTGATTGCAAACTCGGTAAGCGCTTCTGGCTAACTTAAGTAGAAAAAGAAGTCATTAGGAGAACAGCTTTTATTGAATGGGTAGCTTTCAGAGCCCGGAGAAGAATAAAACAGTGAGCCTTCCTAAGGGGGCAGAAGGGCAGATGCCAGGATGGCTCAGGGGTCTCGGGACAATAATGCCTGGACCATGATCCCAGGGTGTCACCCTGAATACGTGGGCTCCAAACACTTGCCCCCTTGGGAGGTATCATTCTGTCCAAGAGTCAGCACCCCGGGAGACACTCCGATTGGCTTAGCTTCCTTGTGCCCACAGGAGTAGGAAGGAGAGGCCCCCTTGATCCTGGCAGGCCCACCAGGGTCACAGGAAATGGGAAGCAGTTCCCCAGAGGAGCATGTAGGTGCTGGGCCTGCAGAGACAGCACACCCCTACTGTTTTCTCTGTCTGTACAATGAAGCTGTGATCCCTTGTAGATAACCGACAGCCCGTGCAGTTACTCCTGTAAGGGCCTTGTCAGTCAGGCTGTCTGCACAGGGTGCTAATTAGCCTGCTGCCTCCAGCTCCCAGTTCATTTCATATGTTTATCCATCAGCAGACACTTGCTCAGTGATTCTGAATCAAGTGATGGGGATGGGGCTGCAGCAGATAACATCTGCCCAGCCTTTCCTGCTCACTGGACCAGTGGCGCTAAGAGCCCCTGCTACTAGGGGTGTGGGCTGGGGGGTGGCCCACGGGCCCAATCTCGAGGTGACCAGGACCCCTCTGACACTCACTCATCGGACCTCGTGTCTGATTGTTTCCGGTTTATAATCACTCCTCAGTGTCTTTGCTTGATCCTCACACCTGGGAGGCAGGTTGCACTGTCACCCCCTTGTTAATTGTTCAGAGGTGATGTAATTCACCTGGGGTCACACAGGGAGGGACAGAACCAGGACAAGAGCAGATCCCAGACTGAGGTCTTCAGCCCACCCAGCAGCAACTTGGCCTGTCTAGGGTGGTGTAAGTGTCTCCATGAAGTAGTGTAAGAGATATGTGTCCTCCTTACACCACTTTAGACACTTACCACATGCACAAATGTATGTTACCAAACAAGGTCCCCCCAAAAATCCACACCTTTACTATGTGCGTGCACCCCCTTTTCCTTTTCCTCTCTAGTCTATGCCTGTTGTTTGTTTAATGCTAATTGTAACTAAATAATTGGTCATCTAATTGGGACAGTTGCTAGTGAAAGAGGCACCCTGCTAATACTCCCCTAGGGCATACACTGGATTGTCCGGGGCAAACCTGACCAGTCACCATCCTGCTTGTGACCCATCCCCTGGGTTTCGAGACCTGCAGTGGACAAAGCTCTGGCCTGGTCTGTCTCCTTGACCCAGATCTTTTCTGTCCCGTAGGTTTGAACGCCTCCGAACAGGCCAGACCACCAAGGTAAGAGGCAGCTTCTCCATATTAATGACAGGAAGGGCTGTGCCCATCTCCCTCCCTAGGTATCCTGGCCAGAATGTGTCTTCTTAGCCAGGCTCTTAGAAAAGGCTTCTTCTAAGTTTTTCTGTCATTGTCCCTTTAGGGTAAACAAGGTTCTGCCACCAGCTGATGCCCCAGGGTCTTATGAACCTCCCAGCGGGTCCAGCTGAGCTAGAGGCCAAGGGGAAGAAGAAGGACTCCCTGACTCCCAGTCATAGCTGCTGGGGGTGACAAGGGGAGGAGGGAGCCTAATGACACACCCTCAGGCAAAGAATGCAGGCGCCAGTGCTTCAGGGCAGACGGGAATGAGGCTGCACCTCCGGTCAGAGGGTGATGGTGGCCTCTCCCCTCCCCACAGGCCCCAAGTGAGGCCGAGGCGGCCCCTGACCTGATCGACATGGGCCCTGACCCTGTAGCCACCGGCAGTCTCTCATCCCAGCTGGCAGAAATGAGTAAGTGCATCCCTGGGGGCTCTGGCCAGGGTACGCTACCTACCATGGGTACCCCTGCAGCTCTTGGAGTGCCCTCTCATTACACAGTTGGGGCTGGAGTGCCCACAGCAGAATGTTGGCCCAGCCCCCACCTCCCCGGGGTCCCCTGCTGAATCTTGGTGTGGGTCTCAAATCTTGCTGCATAGCTGGGATAAAACACGGGAGACTCTCCCTCCCAGCCCCATAGCTCCTGAGCCCGCTTAGATCTCAGAAACCCTGCTGTTGTGTGATTGCCCCTGGATCATCTGGTGAACTTGGACACATCACGTGGACACCCTGGGCCCCTTTTCTCCTGAATAAGCTTATGCCCAGAGCGGGCTTAGACCAGGCCAGGCCCAGAATGGGCTCCCGGTACACGTCAGCCATCAGCACCATCGTCACTTGATCTGTTAAGTGTTATCGGCTGCCTGCTCAGAAGTAATTGAGAGAGAGGAGGTGAGGTGCCTGGTGTCCCTCAGCCAGCAGGTGGCCTGTCCCATCCGTATGCCCCACCCTGCCCCCACTCCAAGTTGCCCTGCTTCTCCAGAACCTACCTGGGCCTGCCAGGAAGCAGCCCAGCCACAACTCAGTGTCCAAGGACAGCCAGGAAGACCCTTCATGTGGTCTTTTTGTCCCCACAGACCTGGGCTCCAGCAGCGTGAGGGCTGGCCTGCAGTCTCTGGAGGCCTCTGGCCGACTGGAAGATGAGTTTGACATGTTTGCGCTGACGCGGGGCAGCTCACTGGCTGACCAACGCAAAGAGTGAGTGCTGAAACCCACCCTGGCTCCTGCAGTTTGGGTCAACCGCTGTCGGGGGAGGGCCTCTCCAGGTCCCTGAGCTCGGTGTGTGGGTGGGCACACCAGCCCCTGCCTGCACCCCCTCAGGATGGCAGAGATTTTCCCCCTAAGTCAGTCCTGCATGGCCTGGGATGGATGAGGGAGGGACGCCCGTTGGGTGATGACCAGCTTGGTTCCAGAATCTTACACAAGCCAAGCAGATGAGGAAACAGAGACTCTGAGAGGCTGGTCATTTGCCCCAGCTCAGACAGCTAATGTTTGACAGAGTTGGGAATCCCAGACTGTCTGGTTCTAAAACACAGTGTCTCCAACCCAGCCCAGCTCCCCACTGCACTGTACACCATGTACCAAGCCCTCAGAGACTGGTCCAGTGATTTCTGCTATTCTGCAACCAGCCTTAATTTCCACAGAAGTCGCATTATTCAACTCGAGTCTGCCTGCCCTGCCCTCGAGCTGGGGCTCTATGCTTCCTGGGACTGTCCATTTTCAGGGAGATACTTTCAGCAGCGGAGGCCACGTGGCCAAGTGTCCACCAGGCTGGCTTCCCAGGACCGGCTCCATACAAGCTGGTCAGGGGACAGGGTTTACTTGGGGTTGTTGTCAGCCTTTTGCTTATAACCCCGGGGCAACCAGGATGTACAACCAAGGGAAGCACTGGACTAAGGGAACTTCTCGGCAGACTCCATTCTGGTCTCCTTGGGAACTGTTGATGGGCCTCCAGAGGGCTCAGGGGTCCCCCATCCACACTGGCCAGTCCCAGTGAAACCTGACAGGCGGTAGCCAGCCTGGCTCATAGGGCTGCTCACAGCCCCACCCACTGGCCGACCAGCCCTGCACTGTGAGCCGAACTGTGAGTCTGGAGCGGAGTCTGTGCTCCCAAGCCCAGGTGCTCTGGGACCAGCGGATCACGGTCACCTTGGAGGTAGGGCGCAGTGAGGCTGCTGTGTGACTGGAGGCTAATGAGCCTGGTGGGACTTGCTGCCAGAAGGTGGACACCTAAGAGCCCAAGCCCGGCTGAGGTTTGCCACCATGCTGTCCCTACTCTGTGGAGCCCTGAAGGCCAGAGAAAAGCACACCCCGAGCTTGCCTCCAGAGCCTGCAGTCTCTTGGGGGTGGGAGGTAGCCTGCCTGTGGACCGCTGCTGCGCAGTGCTGGGCTGTGGATCAGCTCGTGCAAAGGGTCAGAGGCAGGGGTAGCACGAGACACCCAGTTTTCCGTTGGCTGCAGCCCCCTTGTGTGGTGAGCCATGTGACAGAGTTAACTCGCCAATTCCCGTGCCTTCCTGGCTACCTCCGTTCTTCAGAGAGGCTGCCTGAGAATTTCGGGGTTTATTCTAGAGGCCCCTTAAGTGCCAGCCTGCCCAGGCCCCAGGGAGGTAGGTTGGCGCTATCAGAGCTGCATGTGCTGTGCTTGCGCTGGTCCAGCCCAGCTCCAGCAGAGTGCGAGGTGCTCCCCACCCACCCCAGCTGGAAAAAGACCCCTCCTCCCTAAAGGCGCAGGGCCTTCCTTTGAGGCAAGAATCCCAAGATTCTCATCTTCGCCTCAGCAACTGACCCAGGGACATCCTGATGGTCCAGTGATTGACTCCATGCTTCCAATGCAGGGGGCACAGTTTCAATCCCTTGTCAGGGAACTAGATCCCACATATCACAGGATGACCACCAGAAAAAAAAGACTGACCCAGTCTCACCTCCTCTCTGCCAGCAGTTCAGAGCAAGAATGACAGCTCTTCCCAAGCTACTGGACCACGTCCCCAAGGCCTCCCTGGATATCCCCCTCTGTAGCAGCCAGAGAGACACCAGCCCGCTTGTTAGCACGGGTTTTCCTCCCACTCCCCCTGAGCCTTCACTGGAGACACAGCAGATCCCTCCCTCCCCATCCTCCTCTGCCCGGAGGGTATAGTGTCCCCTGCGTTTCCTCCCAGTCGCCAGGGCTGGCACCCCCGAGCACATGCAGATCCTCACCCACCGTCTGCAGGTTTGTTTTCAGCTGCAGAGTGGGGTTCCCCCGTTCACACACAGCCTTCACAGAACCACAGATTCTGAAATTACGCTGTGGGAGCTGCTCTGGAGAGGGTCTAGATACGAGCTCTCCATGACCACGGGGTCTGGGACGCTGTGCTCATCCCTGTCGTGTGGCCAAATCCGGGAATAGGAGGTCGGTGGTCTTGGTCTCTGGCCCCCAACACCTCGCTTCTCCAGCCTTGCTCTGCCTGTCATGCAGGTCACATGTCTGACCCAGGTTCCCAAAGGCAGGAAAGGAGACCCTTCCTCCATCTCAAGGCAGGCCTGCAGATTGGTGCCCCTCCTAGGGCCCCTGCCCAGGCACATTCTGAGTCCACACAGGATGTGGGTCCAGCCCTTGCCCACCCAACCCCTTCCCTCCTCACGTGGGCTGGCATGTCTGGTTCAGTGAGGGTGGCAGGTAATGGCCATGGTGGCCTCTGTATTTCAGGGTAAAATATGAAGCCCCTCAAGCAACAGATGGCCTGGCTGGAGCCCTGGATGCCCGGCAGCAGAGCACTGGAGCGGTAAGCAGAGGGGCCTGTCCAGAGGAAGGCTAGGCAGTGCTTGCCTGGCGGTGCCCTTGGTTTATGACAGGAGGTGTGAGAGTGTGGATGGGAGGGGCTCGGCACTGACTTGGAGCTGAGCTAGTATTCAGCCTCACTGCCCCTCCAGAGCCCTGTTATCTGCAGGAATGTGGACAGAGAGGGGCTGGAGGACAGACCCTAAAACCATAGGGAGGCACCCAAAGGTGCCACTTGTATTCCATTTAACTGCTGGCATACGTGGAATGAAAGCCACTTGCCACGCTGAGCATGCTCTGCCAGCCACTTGCCCCTTCGGCAGGAGCTCCGAAGACAGTTCCCTTGCCTTTAAATTTGTTTCTGGGTGCCTTTTGGGCACCCAGCGGTGGTTAGAACGTGCAGGACCCAGACGCTGGAGAGGCAGGGGCAGTGAACAGCAGGGCCAAGGAGGGGGTTGGTCACAGCCCAGGGCTTCAAGGGTGCAGGTGGGACTGGGTGCTGGGAGGTGAAGCCTGAGGGGCAACTGGGAGGACTGGCTTCTCCTGCCTGAGGTGGGAGCCCTGGGCAGTCTGGAGCAGGGGTTGGCAGGGGGATGTTTATCTGGCTTCATTTTAGGAGGACCCAGCCTGGAAGCTGGGAGAGCAGTCAGGAGGCTGTGGAAGCTTCCCTGTCCTCTGGAGTGGGGAGGGGGGCGCAGGAGATGCGGGAGGGATTCCCAGCTGCATCCCCAGTGTCCCAGGAGTCATTCCCAAGTCAGAACAGGGCAGGACCAACGAAGGGCTCAGATGCCTCCTTGGGTGTGTTATAGATCTGCCACCACGCGGAGTGCGTTTACGCCCTGAGTCTCAGAGCCTCCCACTTGGACCCTATGTCCCCTGCTGAGTGAGCATTCTGTGTCCCCCACTTACTAAGTCATTACACAAACCCCGAAGGGGTCCCCTTTGCAGATGAGAAAGCCAGGTCCCAGAGGGGGGTGAGTGAAACCACAGAGCTCACGTCCTTCGCACAGTGCCTGGCATATAGTGAAACGTTTTACCATCAGAGCACTGCAGTGTGGTCGTCCTCACTTACAGAGGAGACACCAGGGCTTAGAATCAAGGTCATTTGCCCACGATCTCACAGCTGTTGGTCTGTCCAGAGCGGAAACCAGTGCTGGTAACGAGAGGCCCAGGTGACCTGCAGAGCTCCAAGGAGCAGAGTTGCTCCCATGCTCAACCTTCCTTTTCCATGGGCCATCAGTCTGGCTCCAAGAATCCAGATGAGTCCGGACAGTAGGGAGCATGTCCCTCCGCCACCACCTGGTCCCCGTGGGCAGAGACTGGCCTTTCAGCCCTGTGCCTTCCTGTTACAGAATTGGGGTGGTGGGGGACAGATGTCACCTGCTAGGGGCACAGAGCAGCTCAGGGACCTGACGAGCACTGGGACGAGGGCTCCTGGCTGCTGCCCCACCTGCCATCAGCCTTGGGGCGGAAACACACACACCTCTGCCTGCAGAAAAGCAGATGCTGACAAGTTCTGCCTGGTCATCTTTGGTGACTTGAGATTTAAGTGAGTTCTACCAATCATGGTACGACTTCCTCCAAAGGAAGTCATAAAGCAGGTCATAAACATCTGCTCATGAAATACTCAGATCTGGCTGAGGGCTAAGGCTTTCTCCCTCTCCGCTGTCAAAACATGATTCCAGGCAGCAAAGTACTGAAGGAATCAAGCGTTGACCCTGTAGGTGGCTGGGCTGGAGTTTGCCCCCAGGGGTTGATGAATCCTGGGAGGTGAGGATGCTGGACGGCCTGTGCCAGGCCCCAGGCTGGGTCTGTCTGGCTGGGGAAGACGATCACGGGCTGATGGGCCAGGAGCCAGGACCCTAGGCTTCCTCCACCATCTGTCTGCTCTGGGGCCCTGGGCATCTCCTGTTTGCCCATCAACAAACATGATGGGAAACAGGTACAGCAGTGCTCCTGACACTGGGTGCCCATCAGAACCCCCTGAGAGCCAGTGGGGGGCTGCCTACTCCATCCTAGGATTGCTCAGCACACCCACCGGGATCTGTGGGGTGAAAGTAGGTGGCGAGGCTTTGCCCCACCCATCCAGGACTCTGCGGTCCCCACAGGAAGACACCTTTCCTATTCCCTTTCCCCAGCCACCACACCTGCACAAACATGGACACACACACACACACCACACACACACCACACACACGCACATACTTCATACACACACACACCACGCACACACCACGCACGCACACACACACACACCAAACACCACACACACACACACCACACGCACACCACACACACACCATACACACACACCACACACACACACACACCATACACACCCCATACACACCACACACACACCACACACACACACCACATGCACACACACCACACGCACACACACCACACACGTACTACACACACACCACACACACCACACACATACTACACACACCACACACACCACACAAACACACACACCACGTGCACACACACCACACGCACACCACACACACACCATACACACACACCATACACACACACCACACACATACACACACCACACAGACACCACACACACACACCACACAGACACCACACACACACACACACCACACGCACACACACCACACACACACCACATGCACACACACCACACACGCACACCACGTGCACACACACCCCACGTGCACACCACACACACACACACACCACGTGCACACCACACACACACCACACACACACATACCACGCACACACACACCACACGCACACCATACACACACACCACACACACACACATACCACGCACACGCGCACACCACACACACACACACACCCCTCTTGAGGCAGTAGCAGGCCTGTGCTGGATGAGGCTCCCAGTACACCAGTGGCCTGACATCCCCACCACCTTCAGCGTGACTCTCTCTCACCCAGATGGGAGGCGGCAGTGAGAAGAGCCTCAGTGACTGGATGGTGAGACAAGGCATGGTGAGGATGGGCCAGGCGCACTCGCAGGGGGCCCAGGTGGCGCCGGCATCACAACCAGAGGAGCGCAGGGTCGGCTAAGGGCCTGCAGGCCCCACCCAGCGCCCAGCACGGTCCCAGTCCCTCTGCTCTCGCTTGCACGGCCCCTCGGTGCTGCCTCGGAGCAAGTTCTGGCAGCTGGGAGGTGCCCGGGGCGTGTCTGGGTCTGGGCCAAGTGCGGGCAGAGGGAGCTGGAGGGTGCAGCCCAGAGAACTTGCTGCTGCTGCTGGTGCTGCTGGGAAGTCAGCTCTGCCGCTTCTCTGGTACCCCCGCCCCCTTGGGGTCTCGGTGCTGAGTATGGGGCTTGGGGCCTGAGCTGGCTTTGGTTGGAGGAGGACTCGCTCTCCCTCTGTTTCTCAGAGTAACTGAGTGGTAGCTTGCATTTCCCAAGCGTCTGCCCTGTGCTGGGTGCAGAGCTGCGCTCTTTATCTCCCTCGTCTCTTTAATCCTCACAACGACCTGGACCTAGATGGTAGGTGCTGTCATCCTCTCTAACGATGAGCAGTGAGGGTGAGAGGAGCTAAGTCACCTGCTCCAGGTGCAGGGGCCCAGCCAGCTTCCGGTCTCTCTGACCCCGGAGTCTGCCCCTAACCTCCGGCTGGATTCTTCACATGTTTTTCGAATGGGAAGACCCCACACCTGCCCTCAGCCCCCACCCTGTGCAGGGCTGTGTGGCAGAAGCACAGTGACACATCCCCTCTGGGCCACCAGCCTGGCCTCCTCTGGTCGGCTCGGCCCCTGCCTCCTCACTGGCCCTCCTCTGCCCACTTCCACCAGGAACTCCAGGTCTGCGGAGGCTTGTGGGGACAGCCCACAGCCGTGCCCCTGCCCCAGCCTTTCTGGCTGGCTGCCCACTTCCTGGGCTTTGAATAATGTGCCAGTTGTCAGGAGCCCCTCTCCATCCCCTGCTCAGCCTGCTGGCCCCCATCCTCCTCGCCCACAGCCTGGCACAGCAGGCAGAACTCAGGGAGACCTCAGCGTCCCAGGCAGCTGGGCCAGAGCTGTCTTGGAGGGACTGCCATGAGGGGGCTGGGCAGGTCAACTGGCCCCATCCCATGAGTGAGGGGCTCAGTTTAGGCAACTCCCCTGGGGCCATAGCCAGTAGACTCAGGGTGGTGAGGGGCACTGCCCTCCCGCCTCACCCCTGCCCTCCCCTCCAGATCCCCGTCACCCAGGCCTGCCTCATGGAGGATATCGAGAAGTGGCTGTCCACGGACGTGGTAAGTGGGGCCCGCTCCTCACCCACCTCACCTGGGGCTCCATTTTCGCATGAGGAAGTGACCAGTGTGGGGACAGGGTGACTAGCTGGTGAGAGAGCGTCAGCAGGGTCAGTGTCCCCTCCCCTGCTGCTTCCCCAGTACTTCGCCTTAGAGGGGGAAGCCTCACACTCCTCACAGCCTCTGGGGCCTCCCCTTGCCCAAGCCTGCTGCCCACATGAGGGCCCACTGTGGCAAGATGGGCCGCCCAAGGGCAGCAGGGACATGAGAGCCCTGAGCTCGGCACCTGGGGTAGCCTGAGGAGTGGGGCCAGAGGGAGCCCCATTGTGCAAAGTGGAGACTGATGGGCAACTGTCAGGGGTGCTGTGCCAGGAGAAGGGGGCCCAGCATCCTCCAGAGCCCCCAGTGTGCAGGAGGGGCAGTCAGTCCAGGCCCCCTTCCAGGATTCTTCCCCAGCCTTTGCCAGCCCACCCCTCATCCTGAGCACCAAGGACCAAGTGCCTGGGTACTTCTAGCTCCAAGGCCGCCTTCTGCAAGTGGCCAAGACCATATTTCTGCCCACGGTCCATCCAGTTTGCCTACTGGGTGAAGGCTTACCCCCTCCCTGGCCCCTAGTTGAGTGTGTATAGCTGACACAGGCTTGAGTGTCAGCCTCTCCACCGTGAGCGAGTCTGCCCATCTCTTTGAACACTGGAAGGGGAGGAACTAGTGCCCTTAAGGGCACCACACCCTGCACCTGGCACTCTTCCAGAAGTCCTCCGCCTTAGGTTGCCAACAACCCCATGAGTGTCACCAAGCAGAGAACTGAGGCTCAGAGAAGCCAAGTGACACCCAAGGCCTTGTGGCTCAGAGTGGTGGGGCTGAGGTCTCTGGGTCAGCAGCTGAGCCCCGCCTTGCCATGCGCGCAGCTAACCTCCCTCCTTCTGCCTTGTCAGGGGAATAACGTGGAGGAGCCCAAGGGCGTCACCAGTGAAGGTAGTAGACCCTGGCCCTGCCCCCCCTCCCCTGCTCCAGCCTCGGAGCCCAGCCCCAGCCTCCCTCTCGTTGTTCTAGAATTCGACAAATTCCTGGAAGAACGTGCCAAAGTGGCCGATCGTTTGCCCAACCTCTCCAGTCCCTCAACCGAGGGGCCCCCAGGCCCCCCACCTGGCACTGCCCTGAGAAAGAAGACCCAGGAGAAAGACGACGACATGCTGTTTGCCTTATGAGTGTGGGGCCTGGCGCCCTGCTGCCCGAGCCCTGGTTGTTCCCACACCCCGTGGCAGGGGACTGTCCCTCCTTTGGTGTTAAGGCTGCTTGGGGGTGGCTTGTCACATAAGTCCTTCTGTTCCCCTTGAGGTTGGGGCTGTGCTGCCTGGGAGTGTGAGAGGCAGCTGGATGAACTGGGGGAGTGAGTCAGTTCTACTTTGGGGCCCTGGACACTCATGCCTCCCCTCCCACCCCCACCAACCACTACAACTTTGCTGAGGACAGGAAGGCCCCAGGCTGGAGAGGCTGGTCGCTTGGTGGCCCAACGTGACTCCCATTGTCCTGGGTGATCCCCTCCTGGGACCCGCCCCCAGAGGAGCCCTCTTCAGAGCCCACACTGCCAGTCAAAGCCTGGCCAGAGGCTGGAGACAGCAGAAGTCTCTTTCGCAGCCTCAGGCCCGTTCCCGAGGGCCTGCCATGGAGCCCGAAGGGTTGGCCAGCTGTTGAGGGCAGGGCCTGTGACTCTACTGAGAGCGCGCTGTCCAGACAAGCTGCATGTGACGGGGGAGACCGCGCCAGCCTGAGGCCAGATAAGCTGCATGTGACGGGGGAGACCGCGCCAGCCCGAGGCCGCCAGGGGGCTCCCACCAATGCTTGCGGCTCCTGGGACCCCCATGACCTCCACTGCCTTGCCCTCCTTCCTCCCTTCCTCCCTCGCAGGGCTCCACCGGGCCCCTCACCTGTCGGTTGATCCTCTTGACTGGGAGAGGTGCCTTTCGTATCCCCAATAAAGGTAGAAGAGCACCCTAAAAGTGTTCAGTCTCCAGGAGGAAGCTACTTGGCCTCACCAGGGCTGGGCTGGGCTGAGGGCCACCCACGAGACAGACGTCTGCAGATGGGGTGGGTGCAGCAGCAGGACTGGGCCCCCAGCCACACCGCACCAGCACAGGCGCTGCCACCAGTTGCCTGCCAGGCGGCCCCGTTGCTCTGTGGGTGACCTGTCCGCATCCTCAGGCCAGCCCCTGCCCAGCAGCAGGAGCTCTGTGATCACAGACGGAGCAGGTGTGGGTGTGGCAGGCGACTGGGCCTGCAGGGAGGACGCAGCCATCCTGTCCAAGGCCTAGGTGCCAGGCTCTCCATGAGCTCATGGCATCGAATCCACAACCCTGGGTGGAGCAAAGTTGCATCTCGTTTTCCAGAGGCTGAGTCTCTGACTCAGTGGGTCCTGTGAGCCGCCCCAGATGCACTCGTTTATCAGGTGCTGGGCACTTCCTCGTGTGTCAGTACATCATCCCCATTTTTCAGATGGCAACGCAGAGGCTCAGTGTGGAGGCCTTGGCACACGGCTCAGGAGCTGGGCCACAGGTCAGGTGCTGGTGTCAGTTCTCATCTCTGTGGCAGCTCGGGTGCCCTGGTCTTAGAGCACAGCCTTTTCCGGTCTGGAATCTTCACACCAGGCTCTCCAAGAGTCACTGCTTGAGGCACGTGGGAGCCCCCAACCCAGCAACCCCTCGGTGGTTGAAGGGAAGGGGGCTGGTGTGGAGCTAGAACAATTGACCTGCCTGAAAGGTCAGCCTGTGGAGGAGAACAGAAGTTGGAATGCCTGGGCCTGGGGGCTGAGTGACCAGAGTGGGTCCAGGGGCCTCAGCAGCCCCCATCTCCTGTGAGCAACAGGTAGGCTGTGTGTTCTGAGGTATGGCCTGGAGCCAGGCGCACAGGAGACCAGGCCCAGCCAGTCCTCCTTGAGGAGCTGGGGCAAGGGGAGTAGCTACAAAGCAGGTACATGGGACCAAAGGCTTGTCCATCCTCCAGGCAGGGAGGAGGGGGCTCATTGTCCAGGCCACAGTTCAGAGCGTGAAGAGAAGCCAGCCTGGAGAAAGACGGCTGAATGTGACCTCTGACCCGTCTCCCCAGCCTGCACCACCTTTCTCTCCCCACCACCCCCTGGGGAGCAGCTGTGTCCCTGTCCCTGGGCAACCAGTGTCAGCCTGGTCTGGCAACTTTTTAGGAGATGGAGGCGCCCACCCTTCAGTCACACCAAGCTCAGCTGGTCTGAAGGTTACCTCCTGCATCCTGCATAAATTAGCTGTGTCCGCCCAGGTAGTGGGAAGGCTCTGGTTCTCAAAAGATTAATATTAAGCATCTCCTGGATGCAGTCCAGCCTTGCCTGGCTACTTGGCAGTGACCCCTGTGCCAGCCCTGCCCAAGGATGCTCAGACTCAGAATGGGGGAGAAGCCAGAGTTGGTGTACCACGCTGGCACACAGTCCCCAGCACCTCTCCATCTTCTGCCTCAGGTCACGCAAAGGTGGCTGGGTGCTGGGGACCGCAGCCCGACTCGCCGGGCTGCCACCCCCGACAGCACTCAGGACAGCAGATGGCTTCCAGAGGCCCCTTGCTGGGCTATTCTGGCCAGTGGTCGGCAGCAGTGCGCCAGACCACCAGCCTCTGGGGTGGTAGCTGAATTCTATGTGGAAGGAAGGCCCCAAAGCACCTGCATTTTATGACCATCTTTTTCATAATACCCACCTGTATCATGAGGTTGGGAGCCTCTGGTGGTCAGATAAGAGGACTGTGGTGATAAGAGGTGGGTTACCCCCCACCCTTGGCCTGATGGGACTGCTGCCAGGCACGCTCACACACACGGCGGAGGGGGGTTGGGTGGGGGCGGGAAGCTATGCCGCTGAGCTCTGGCAGGTGTCCCACCTGCTCACTGAGCCTCCAGGCCTCTGACCTGGGTCCCCCAGAGGCTGGGGCCCTCCCCTGGCCTGGGCCTTTCCACCTCTCACAACGGTCCTGTGGAGTCAGTGGTTTTGACCACTGCTCTCGAGTGGGAAACGAGCTGGGGGGAGCCAGGAGTGAAGGGTGGGACCCAGTGCTCTGGGCGCTGCTGCTTCTGCTCATTTCTGCCCCTGCTGCTCCAGGTGAGTGACGGCGAGCCAGGAAACCCTCAGTGGGAGCTCCAGGGGCTCATGGCCTGTGCATGGCTAAAGTCACCTATTTCCTGTGTGTGGGTACCCCCAGTGGCACACCAGATGTGGTTCTGTGTACTTAGAACTCAGAGGTGAATGTGCCAGGCCATGGGAGGGCAGGGGGCAGTAGACACAGGTGTAAGTTCCACACAAACCACCTACTCTGATGTGAAGAAAACGGAGGCTGATGCCAAGAACAGAGCCTGGAGGTCAGACAGGGCCCGAGGCCTGCCCTAGAGAGCCTGGCCTCGAAGGTGTCCAGGCTTCCCCTGGAGGGGGCAGCACAGGGCAGCCCCACCTTAAGGGCAACTCCAGAGAGAAGGTGTCTGGGGCTGCGATGGGTGAGGGAACCCTGGCAGAAGCTACCAGCGCTGGCCAGGCTGGGTCTCCTGGCACCAAGCGGTGTTTGAGGCCACAGGCCCCAGGTCAATCGCAGCAGCAGGAAGCCTTGGGGCCCCACTTAAAAGGACCATCTGCAGGGGGGGCCTTGACCTGCGGATGGGGGCAGGATTATCCAGGCACCAGCGGCTCCTACTGAGCCCAACTGCCTCGGAAATGGTACCCAGCCAGGGGCCTGGGGAGGTTGAGTGGAGCCAGTTAGGTGGGTAGGGAGAGAGGAAGTACTGACCAGAGCTGCCTTCAAAGCCCACTGGCAGAGCCTCCACCCCCTTTGCTCCCTCCTGGCTTCCCTGACCCACCAGACCCAACCCTGAGCCTGGACGGTGACCCCACTTCCCCCCTCCCAGTGTCAACATCTAACCTCTCCAATTGTCATACTATAGCCAGTCATGGTGCAGCCCTTCTGAGCTGTGTGGCTTTAGGCAAATTACTTGACTTCCCTGTGCTCCGGTTCTCTCACTTGTAAATGGGCTAATGGCAGTTGCTCCCTCATAGAGCTGTTACGAAGATTAATTAAGAGGACCAGTAGCATAACACCTGTCAAGGAAATGTTCCAGCATGTTGTCATGGATGGTACCACCTCCATCCAGAATGGCCTCTGCATCAGACACTCAGCCAGGCGCACTGCCTTGTAATTTCAGAGACCCCAGTTCAGCCTCCAGTATTGCCTTTCCAGCTCTCAAAGGTGCTGGCTGCCTCCCAGACAACCTGGGTTCCCACAACAGGGCCCTCGGGCCCCTCTCTTGCGTCTGAGCTGCTGCCCCTCAGTGGGGCCATGGTGCCTTGATCCCAGCAGTGGAAGAGAAGCGGGATCTGCCCACTGGTCTTGGATGGTCCTGCTGACTCACGGCAGGCACTTCGTAAAGCCCTCCCCCCATCTCATCCCCGCCCTCTCCAGGGGTGACTCTGGCTCAGGACAGTGTCCTACAGTGACCACAAGGTGGCAGCAGTACTCCATGTCCCAGGGCCAGTGGGGCCAGCGCCTCTGAGTTGACAAGAGGAAGGACCCACAAAAGAGAGCCCTGGGTGGGCAACAGGGAGCCATGGCCCTCTGAGCTCCCCAAAGCTGTGAGTGTTCGAAGTTACAGGGTGCACTCATTCCTGTGTGGACGCTCAGTGGACACAGCATGCGGATCCACGTGTTTCTAGTTCTACCAGTATATGCATGATAGCACAAGTTTATACAGTCACAACCCAACACCACAGATCCCCTCCAGTTTTCCATTCCCTGTGCCCCCCCTTTAACTGCAGAGCCTGGTTCCCACTGCCCTTCATGTACAGACCTATTTGCTCAGGCCCGTTGGTAGCCAATCACGCTCTGCCCGCACCGGCCCAGCCCTGAAGGTGTCCTCACCTTCCTTGGGTCCCGACATCCCTGGATGGCCACCAGAACCCCTGCTCAGACCCCACCCTACCTGGGGCCACCGCAGCACAGCCCCATCCCACGGCTGCTTCCTGCCTTGCCTGATACTAATGACTTTGGATCAATTACTCAGGACAGAAGAGAAAGAGGGGATTTCACTTTAAGAAGCATGGTCCGGGACTTCCCTGGCAGTCCAGTGGTTAAGACTCCCTGCTTCCACTGCAAGGGGCTCGGGTTTGATCTTGGGTTGGGAGCTAAGATCCTGCATGCCACGCAGAACAGCCAAAAAGTTTAAAAAAAAAAAAAAGGATGGTCAGAGAAAGCCTCTCCAAGGTGATGTGTGAGTCCCTTGTCCCCACAAACCATCCAAAAGTTTGCACAAATCTAGAATTTACACCTCCAAACTACCATTGCCTACCTCTTATATCACAAAACACAAAAATCCTTAGTTCGTGTGCTAGGACTGCCATAACAAAGTTCCACAGACTGGGGGCTTAAACAGCAGAAGTGTTTTATCTCATAGTTCCAGGCCGTGGGGGTTACAGTGCTAACAGGTTGTTTGTCTGGAGGCCTCTCTCCTTGGTTTGCAGACAGCCATCTTCCCTCTGTGTGTATCTATGACCTCATCTCCTCTTACACCAGTCATACTGGATTAGGGCCATGAGGTCTACAGTCCATGAGGTCGCAAAAAGTCAGGCACGAATCTGTCTCACACTTGACTAGTGACCTCATTTTATTTTAATTACCTTTTTGAAGACCCTGTCTGCAAATACAGTCACATTTTGAAGTCTTAGGGGCTAGGACTTCAACAGATGGATTGAGGGAGACACAATTCAGTCCAACCTGCTCAGATATACAGAGTCCCTCTGGCCATCTTCCTAGGACATGCCTGCTCTGCTTTGGCCCCTGTCCCAGAACAGGATCACCCATGACCCACACCAGCTCTGCAGAGGGGTGACCATGTGTCACGCCCACCTCCACCCTCTCCATGTCTCCTCCCTGGTAGGGGTTCGAGGGCAGTTTAATCCATCCTTGGGCCAGTCTGGCCTTGGGGTCGAGGAAAGCAGCTGTGGGGGCCAGGGGCAGAGCAGAGCGGGAAGGAGCTGGAAGCAAGGAGACCACAGACACCCAGAGCCTAGGCCAGGGGCTGTCCTGGGCCCATTGCCACCTGCTGTGTTTTAGAGCAGATCCAAGGGAGTGACCTGGTGGGGTTCCCTTCCACCCACCCTGGGACACCAGGACCAGGCCCCTTCGTCTCCCTTTGCCTCTGACTCAGGACTCGTGGCCTCTCCCAGCCCCTGCCCCGAGGCCGGCCTGCACCTCTTTCCCTGTAGTCCAGCTGGCTTCATGCTGAATTACAGCTGGCTGGGCCACTGTGTTATCACCAACAGGGAAATAGCAGCCGAGAGAGGGAGGGGGCCTGTCTGGGCGGGTGTACTGCCTCCCTGCCCAGGAAGAGGCAGCTCCCAGCCCACCGCAGGAGCACAGGAAGGCCAGGGCAGGAGGCCTTATTTGTCAGGCTAGAGGCTGCGCAGGCCTAGCCCTGGCAGGAAGTCAGCAGACCCAGTGGCTGGCTCACTGGTTTACGGTGTGGTCTGAGGCAAGCCCTTCCCTCCCGGGGCCTCAGTATCCCCAGCTGTCAACCCTAGAGATTGATTAAGTGATCCTGGGACTCCCTCCCACTCTGCTCTTCTGCTCCCTCAACCCCCAGACTCCACAATCCTCCCTCTGAAAGAAAAAAAATACATATATGAGGCTAGAAATCCTAATAACAGAGGTAGCAACATGGGGTCTCAAGGTTCTCCTGCTCCAGGACATACACGAGTGGGAAAATGCCTGCCGACCAGGACAGCAGAGCAGGTATGGGAGGCCCTGGGCCACCCTAGCTGCCCACTAGCTGCACTCCGGGAGCTGGCAGCCCCAGGGGCAGAAAGGAAATGAAACCCAAGATGCGAACTTTGCACTCACCACCCTCCCTCCCCCCCCCGCGCCCCCCCCCCCCCCCCCCGCTGCCCCAGCCCTGGGATAACCCCTGAAAAGAGGAAGCCAGTGGTGCCGCAGCAGAGCAACCTGCCCTTGGGCTGCATGCACTGGGTAGGGCTGGGAGCAGCCCAGTCCTGGGGCTCCTGAGATGGAAAGGAAAGGAAAGTTCCCTAGCAACTCAGTGGTAAAGAATCCACTTGCTGATGCAGGAGACACAGGTTTGATCCCTGATCCAGGCAACTGAGCCCGTGCACCACAACTGTTGAGCCTGTGCTCTGAAGCCCGGGAGCCACAACTGCTGAGCCCACATGCTGCAAGTACTGAAGCCCTCGCACCCAAGAGCCCGTGCCCTGCGACAAGAGAAGCTACCTCAGTGAGAAGCCCACACACTGTAGTGAAGACCCAGCACGGACAAAAATAAATTAAAAAAAAAGAATGTCCATCTTGTGGAGGATAGAAGTGGGCTCAGAAAGGTCAACTGCTCAATCCAGGGTTAGACCACTGGGAAGTGGAGTGCTCCCACTGAGTCCTCCTCTTCTTGGAGGAAAGAGTCCTACTGGGGGTCAGATGAGGTGCATTTTATTCTGATACTGGGGCCATGTCTAGGGCTGCTTTGGGGCTAGAAGAGTCATCATGTGTGCAAGTCTGTGCACGCATGTGTGTGCATCATATGTGCATGCTTGCACAAATAAATGTGTGTGTGCCCCTAAAGTGGGCTGGATGCACCATTTAGTCTGCAGGAGCGTCCTGGTCACCTGTGGGAAGGGGGCTGCCAGGGTGAGGCAGAGTCTCTTGGGTCCAGAGTGATGCAGAAACTTGGCCAAAGTCACAAAACAAATCTGTGCTACAACCGGGATTAGAAATCAGGTCGCCCACAGATCCGGCCCAACAGGACGTGGGGAGAGGACAGCAGTTGGGAGTCCTTCTGTGGAAACACCTCCTGGACCCTCCCTGCACCCCAGCTCCCACAGAATGTTCAACCTCAGAGACCAACTGGGCCGCAGGTTGTAAACCTCTCACCGAGGACTTCCTTTATCACGGCTTCTCTAGGACCTGACTTGCAAGTTTTTTTGGTCTCTGTTTTTTGCCTACAAAACACTTGCAATGCATTGAGGAGTAAATGCTGTACCTTTTGTGTGTCATAATCAGACTGCGTCACATAGGGAGGCAATTTCTCATTCCAGTCAGAAGTAGCCCTGCTGGGCCCATCCACTGTTTGGGGCAGCCCCACCACCCGAAGGGCAGGAGCTGAGGACTACTGCACCATGCCAGGCGCCCACAGGTCTTGGCCTTCACCTTTGCCACACATGACCATTCTTGACCCCTGGCTTCTGCACTGGCCCCTCCCTCGTGGACACAGTCTGCTCCCCACCTCCCTCCTCGACTCTGTTACTGAGTCCAAGCTCATACTGCTCACCATGCAACAGGCTGATAAATTGAGGGAGGAGTTGTCGGGACAGAGAATAGTGACTTTATTTGTAAAACCAGCAGACCAAGAAGCTGGTGACTAGTGTCCCAAAGAACCATCTTACCTGAGTTAGAATTCAGACTTCTTTTTTAGTGAAAGAGAATGCGGTGTGTTTGAGTGTTGATAACTTCTTGGTACCGGAATCCTTTGTTCTAGCTTATGCATCTGGTCACGATGTTCCTCTAAACCTCCAACAAAACAAATGTGCTTTTTTGTTTGTTTTGTGTGTATTTTGTATTTTAGGGGAAGTACTCCTTCACCTGCATCCAGACCCAGCCATCAGAGACTATGTTCCTGACCCTTCTTTCCAGGCCTGTCTCTTGCTAATAATTTTTTTTTTTAATATCTATTATCTGTTTGGCTTTGCTGGTCTTGGTCTTTGTTGCAGCATGCAAACTCTTAGTTGTGGCATGTGGGATCTAGTTCCCTGACTATGTATCAAACCCAGGCCACCTACCTACATTGGGATTGAGGAGTGTTAGCCACTAGATCCGGAGAAGGCAATGACACCCCACTCCAGTACTCTTGCTTGGAAAATCCCATGGATGGAGGAACCTGATAGGCTGCAGCCCATGGGGTCGCTAAGAGTCAGACACGACTGAGCGACTTCACTTTCACTTTTCACTTTCATGCATTGGAGAAGGAAATGGCAACCCACTCCAGTGTTCTTGCCTGGAGAATCCCAGGGATGGGGGAGCCTGGTAGGCTGCCGTCTATGGGGTCACGCAGAGTCGGACACGACTCAAGTGACTTAGCAGCAGCAGCCACTAGATCACCAGGGAAGTCCCAAGACAAATGTATTCTCTGTTCTGCAGCTTTTTATCTCTATATGAATGGAAAAGTGTTGTACCTTTAAAGGTCAGAGTCTTGAGAATGGATTATCCCATATTTCAGGCTACAGGCAGCATTCTTTTAGTGACTAACTTGTAGCAAAAGCAATAGAACACACAGGTTAAATTGAAGAAACAGATCCAATATGGAGTCAGATTTGTTCTCTGACACCTGCAGGGGCTTCTCAAGTGGCGCTAGTGGTAAAGAACCCTTCTGCCAATGCAGGAGACATAAGAGACTTTGATTCAATCCCTGGGTCAGGAAGATTCCCCGGAGGAGGGCATGGCAACTCACTCCAGTATTTTTGTGTGGAGAATCCCATAAACAGGAACCTGTCAGGCTACAGTCCATGGGCTCGCAAAGAGTTGGACAAGCAGCGTAACACACCTGTACACATGACACCTGCAAACCCAGGCTATCAAATTGTTTGAGTCTCATTTGTCCTACCCTCCGTGACACTTGGGAACCTCGGCTTTTAGACCCGGACTTGTGGTGGGAAGCCCCACCCGTTCTGCCCCTCCCCAGTTACTCTCCCACCAAGAGCTCCACCCATTGCCCACCCACTGAGGATCAAGAGTGACACTGCTGAGCCTTTTCAGATGCTGCCAAGGTACCTGAGGACCAGGCAGGGTGGTCAGAGACCTCCAGGTGAGAACACCCCATGCCGTCCAGCCTCGTCTCCATCTCTCTAGCCATGCGCCACCGGTCCGTCCACCATCCCTCCATTTGTTCATCCAACACAAATGCCAGTATAGCCTCCTTCCTTCCATCACCGTCTATCCAGACTGCATAGATGCCTGCCACACAGGGGACATCGAGGGCCCCCAGTGAGGGCCGCAGACACAGGGACATCACACAGTAAGGACCACGGCAGCAGCCACTGACAAGAGATGAGGACCTTTCTGTCTTTCTCATCTCCACCATAGCCCACCAGAGAAGAAAGGGATCCAGAGAACAGAGGGAAGTGGGGGTGGAGGAGCAGGCCACCTCACCCCTTCCAAATCTCTGCAGCAAGGACCTTGGAGCTGAGGGATGAGCAGGAGCAGAGTGGAAATCGGATGAGAAATTTAACTTTGAACCTTTTCATGCTTGAAAGTAAGAAGAGGAACTTCTCTGGGGCTCCAGTAGTTAAGACTCCAAGCTCCCACTGCAAGGGGGGCGGGTTCCATCCCTGGTTGGGGAACTAAGCTCCCACATGCTACAGAGGCTTGGCCAAAAAATAAAAAGTAAAAAGAAAGTTAACAAAACTGCTGGAAGTGTCAAAAAGGCTGCAAAGGTGACTTTGGGCACCGTCAAAGGCAGGGGTTGGAAAAAATGAGCAAAAGTCACAGTCAGGTTTGTGAACTGTGACGGGATCTGCAAGCTTGGAGGGCAGCCTAGGGAGAGCAGAGCTGCTCTGTTTAACAGAGGAAGACAAATCCCGCATTCCAATGTCCACAGCCCGCTCCAGGAGAGAGAGGAAGCCCAGAGTGAGGGGGAGGGGAGGCCAGAGTGAGGGGAGGGGAGCCCAGAGTGAGGGGGAGGGGAGCCCAGAGTGAGGGGGAGGGGAGCCCAAGGTGAGGGGAGGGGAGCCCAGATTGAGGGGGAGGGGAGCCCAGAGTGAAAAGAAGGGGAGCCCAGAGTGAGGGGAAGGGAGCCCAAGGTGAGGGGAGGGGAGCCCAGAGTGAAGAGAAGGGGAGCCCAGAGTGAGGGGAGGAGAGCCCAGAGTGAGAGGGAGGGAGCCCAGAGTGAAGAGAAGAGGAGCCCAGAGTGAGGGGAGGGGAGCCCAGAGTGAAAAGAAGGGGAGCCCAGAGTGAGGGGGAGGGAGCCCAGGGTGAGGGGGAGGGAGCCCAGAGTGAGGGGGAAGGGAGCCCAGAGTGAAGAGAAGGGGAGCCCAGAGTGAGGGGAGGAGAGCCCACAGTGAAGGGGAGGGAGCCCAGAATGAGGGGAGGGGAGCCCAGAGTGAAGAGAAGGGGAGCCCAAAGTGAGGGGAGGGGAACCCAGAGTGAGGAGAGGGGACCCAGAGTGAGGGGAGGGGAGCCCAAAGTGAGGGGGAGGGAGCCCAGAGTGAGGGGAGGGGAGCCCAGGGGGAGGGGGAGGGGAGCCCAGAATGAGGAGAGGGAAGGGGAGCCCAGGATGAGGAGAGGGGAGGGGAGCCCAGAGTGAGGCGGGGTGGAGCCCAAGGTGAGGGGGAGGGGAGCCCAGGGTGAGGGGAGGGGAGGAGGAGAGAGGAGCCAGGGTGACCAGACAAAGGGTTGAGGAAGGTCTGGAGATGAACTACTGGACTGGGGGAGGAGAAGGGACAGAGTATCCCTGAAAGTTCCAGGAGAACAGACCTATCTAAGATGCCCTCTGCAGTGCCTTCTGTGTGGGACTTCACCCCTCTTTGTGACCCCAGGATCTTTATGTTCCTTTCACAAGTGTTTGTCAAGATGGGAGTTTTATGGAAATGGAGAAGGGACCAAGTTTCATGTCTGAGTCAGCACCATACTGAGGAGAAATCTTTCAGGGAGAAGCGAGAGCGACAGGGGAAGTGGTGAAAACATAAGCATCCAAGAATCTCTGAAACTTCGGAGGATTTTGAACTTTTACTGGACATAAAGTTAGAGTATTAAACCCAGCAGCTCTGCCTTCTGCCCAGTGAATTGCTCATATGCAGCCAAAATGTAAAAGGCAAATCTGTCCATGTTTTATAACACCTGCACCCCCAAACCCCCAAACACAAACACGAAACCCTCCACTTGCTCTCAGGTTAGGGCCCACTTCCTGGCCTGACCTGCAAGGCCCCTGGGGTCTGGACCCTGCCACACTCTCCAGATCCTCTGCACTCTTGACACCCAGGCTGGTTTTCTCATCTCAGCAGTTTCACACCCTACTGACCACAGGGCCTTTGTACATGCTGTCCTCTCTAGAACTGCCCCACCCCACCCCAACCCCCAATTAACTCACTCACCCTTAAGCAATGACCTCAGAAAAGCCACTCCTGACCAAGTCATCTGTTCATTGTGGAATTTACCACACCGATTACACTGGTAAAGAGGAATGGAATAATCACAAGATGGCTTGGAATCCATGCCTTAGAATAATCATGATTCATGTCCTGGTGCTAGGCACACATTCCCTGAGTGTGTTTTCATTTGAATCCCAAAGTGGAGGTCTGTCATTGAGGGGACGGGGGAATGGCTGTTGAATAGACAGTCAACAGTGTCTGCTGTATTACCATATACTGCACCCTCTTGCAGGGTGGAGGGGGCTAGCATCTATTTCTGGAAGGGGAGGGAATGGGTGGGCGTCCCACGTGGCACAGTAGTAAAGAATCTGCGTGCCAATGCAGGAGACACAAGAGACTCAGGTTCAATCCCTGGGTCAGGAAGGTCCCTTGGCTTAGGAAATGGCCCACTCCAATACAAGAGCATGAATGAACTCACCATGTCTGAGGGCTGGACTCAGACTGGCCTGAGGAGATTGTGGGCTGTGTGAAGTATAACGGAGCCTTACTGGACAGCTTGTTTTTCATATAGGTAAACTGCAGGTCTTCTTGGGCTCCAAAATCACTGCAGAGGGTGACTGCAATCATGAAATTAAAAAACACTTTTAGGAAGGAAAGCTATGACAAACCTAGACAGTATATTAAAAAGCAGAGACATCACTTTGCCAAAAAAGGTCTGTATAGTCAAGCTATGGTTTTTCCAGTAGTAGGGTACAAATGTGAGAGTTGGACTATAAAGAAGGCTGAGTACTGAAGAATTGATGCTTTTTAACTGTGGTGTTGGAGAAGACTCTTGAGAGTTACTTGGATAGCAAGGAGATCAAACCAGTCAATCCCGAAGGAAATCAGTCCTGAATATTCATTGCAAATACTGATGCTGAAGCTCAAGCTCCAATACTTTGGCTCAGATCAGATCAGTCGCTCAGTCGTGTCCGACTCTTTGTGACCCCATGAATCGCAGCATGCCAGGCCTCCCTGTCCATCACCAACTTCCAGAGTTCACTCAAACTCAGGTCCATCGAGTCAGTGATGCCATCCAGCCATCTCATCCTCTGTCGTCCCCTTCTCCTCCTGCCCCCAATCCCTCCCAGCATCAGAGTCTTTTCCAAAGAGTCAACTCTTCACATGAGGTGGCCAAAGCACTGGAGTTTCAGCTTTAGCATCATTCCTTCCAAAGAAATCCCAGGGCTGATCTCCTTCAGAATGGACTGGTTGGATCTCCTTGCAGTCCAAGGGACTCTCAAGAGTCTTCTCCAACACCACAGTTCAAAAGCATCAATTCTTCAGCGCTCAGCCTTCTTCACAGTCCAACTCTCACATCCATACATGACCACAGGAAAAACCATAGCCTTGACTAGACGAACCTTTGTTGGCAAAGTAATGTCTCTGCTTTTGAATATGCTATCTAGGTTGGTCATAACTTTCCTTCCAAGGAGTAAGTGTCTTTTAATTTCATGGCTGCAGTCACCATCTGTAGTGATTTTGGAGCCCAGAAAAATAAAGTCTGACACTGTTTCCCCATCTATTTCCCATGAAGTGATGGAACCAGATGCCATGATCTTCGTTTTCTGAATGTTGAGCTTTAAGCCAACTTTTTCACTCTCCACTTTCACTTTCATCAAGAGGAACTAAAATAGTTCCTCTTCACTTTCCTCCATAAGGTGGTGTCATCTGCATATCTGAGGTTATAGACATTTCTCCCAGCAATCTTGATTCCAGCTTGTGCTTCCTCCAGCCCAGCATTCTCATCATGTACTCTGCATATAAATAAACAGGGTGACAATATACAGCCTTGACGTACTCCTTTTCCTATTTGGAACCAGTCTGTTGTTCCATGTCCAGTTCTAACTGTTGCTTCCTGACCTGCATACAGGCTTCTCAAGAGGCAGATCAGGTGGTCTGCTATTCCCATCTCTTTCAGAATTTTCCACAGTTTATTGTGATCCACACAGTCAAAGGCTTTGGCATAGTCAATAAAGCAGAAGTAGATGCTTTTCTGGAACTCTCTTGCTTTTTCCATGATCCAGCAGATGTTGGCAATTTGATCTCTGGTTCTTCTGCCTTTTCTAAAACCAGCTTGAACATCAGGACCTGGCTTATTGGAAAAGACCCTGATGCTGGAAAATACTGAAGACAGGAGGAGAAGGGGGCAGCAGAGGATGAGATGGTTAAATAACATCACCAACTCAGTGGACATGAAATCGAGCAAACTCCAGGAGACAGTGAAGGACAGGGGAGCCTGGCATGCTGCAGTCCATGGAGTCTCCAAGAGTCGGACACAACTTAGCTACTGAACAACAACAAAACTGCAGGTGAAATCATGTCCCCTAGAACACACAAAAAACCCACACAACAAAACCTCCCAACTCAGTTAGCAACAAGTAAGATTTTTCGTCTCATCCTCAGACAGAATCCTGGTAAAGACCAGTATGGAGTCATAGACCACTGCCATCAACTAAGCCCTAATCTGACACCTAGTCTTTGCTTGCTCACCCTAGTAAGGGACACTTGCCACTTCCCACAGAAGCACGTGTCACTTGGCCAGACCTCCAACACTGACCCACCATTAAGCCATAACATCTGATTGGCGTATTGTTTAATGGGAACGAACTTTCAGTTTAGGATGATTAAAATGTTCTGGAGATGGATGGTAGTGATGGTTGCTCTAGAATGTGAATGTACTTAATGCCACTAAAAGCTACACTTAAAAATAGTTGAAAGGGACTTCCCTGGTGGCCCAGTGGCTAAGACTCCTCGCTCCCAATGCAGGGGGCCTCGGTTCAGTCACTGGCCAGGGAGCTAGATCCCACATGCCACTACGAAGATCAAAGATCCCCCCATGCTGCAGATCAGATCAAATCAGATCAGTCGCTCAGTCGTGTCCGACTCTTTGCGACCCCATGAACCCCAGCACGCCAGGCCTCCCTGTCCATCACCAACTCCCAGACTTCACTCAGACTCACATCCATCGAGTCAGTGATGCCATCCAGCCATCTCATCCTCTGTCGTCCCCTTCTCCTCTTGCCCCCAATCCCTCCCAGCATCAGTCTTTTCCAATGAGTCAACTCTTCACATGAGGTGGCCAAAGCACTGGAGTTTCAGCTTTAGCATCATTCCCTCCAAAGAAATCCCAGGGCTGATTTCCTTCAGAATGGACTGGTTGGATCTCCTTGCAGTCCAAGGGACTCTCAGGAGTCTTCTCCAACACCACAGTTCAAAAGCATCAATTCTTCGGCGCTCAGCCTTCTTCACAGTCCAACTCTCACATCCATACATGACCACAGGAAAAACCATAGCCTTGACTAGACGAACCTTTGTTGGCAAAGTAATGTCTCTGCTTTTGAATATGCTGTCTAGGTTGGTCATCACTTTCCTTCCAAGGAGTAAGCATCTTTTAATTTCATGGCTGTAGTCACCATCTGCAGTGATTTTGGAGCCCAGAAAAATAAAGTCTGACACTGTTTCCCCATCTGTTTCCCATAAAGTGGTGGGACTGGATGGCATGATCTTCGTTTTCTGAATGTTGGGCTTTAAGCCAACTTTTTCACTCTCCACTTTCACCTTCATCAAGAGGCTTTTTAGTTCCTCTTCACTTTCCTCCATAAGGTGGTGTCATCTGCATATCTGAGGTTATTGATATTTCTCCCGGCAGTCTTGATTGCAGTTTGTGTTTCTTCCAGCCCAGCATTTCTCATGATGTACTCTGCATATAAGTTAAATAAACAGGGTGACAATATACAGCCTTGACGTACTCCTTTTCCTATTTGGAACCAGTCTGTTGTTCCATGTCCAGTTCCAACTGTTGCTTTCCTGACCTGCATACAAATTTCTCAAGAGGCAGATCAGGAGGTCTGGTATTCCCATCTCTTTCAGAATTTTCCAAAGTTTATTGTGATCCACATAGTCAAAGGCTTTGGCATAGTCAATAAAGCAGAAGTAGATGTTTTTCTGGAACTCTCTTGCTTTTTCCATGATCCAGCAGATGTTGGCATTTTGATCTCTGGTTCCTCTGCCTTTTCTAAAACCAGCTGGAACATCAGGAAGTTCACGGTTCACGTATTGCTGAAGCCTGGCTTGGAGAATTTTGAGCATTACTTTACTAGCATGTGAGATGAGTGCAATTGTGCGGTAGTTAGACCCAAAACAGACAAATAAGTAAATATATTTTAAAATGGTTAAAATGGTAAATTTTATGTTATGTATTTTATCAGAATTTTTAAAAGTGCATTGCCTCTGGGCTTCACAATTTATAAGCTTGTGTGACTTGGAGTACTTTTAAAGTGACCATTTAAAGGTTACTCTAAAAAATCTAATTAACAGTTAAGGCAAACCCTTAGGTGCACCTCACCCTCTTTGATCCTGATTTGTTTTTGTTCAGTCTTGTCCCCCCAGCTAAGAAATCTGGGCTTATAATTCCAGTTTCAAGTCCTGCCTCTGCCCTGAAGGGAGTACAGTCACTGTGACCCTCCCCTGCAAGGAGCTTACTATGCGCTAGGCCCTGAGGCTCTGAAGATGCCTCAAGGAATAAGTCAGAGCCCTTGTCGTCCCAGACACACAGAGAACACTAGGACTTCTTTTTTTTTTCTTTTTTTCGGTACAAAGCTACAGGCCTCCAGTCTACGTGAAACCTGGCCCAGCCCTAAAGGCCCGCAGGGCTGGCCCACGATGATTCATCCTGAAGATGTCACCTAGCTGAAATGATGACGGCGGCACAGGACGATTCTGGCTCCTGACCACTCAGCACCTGGAATGCTGTGGGGTGCAGGCTGTGGCCTCCTGGAAATTTGGGGTGACGCAGGACAGCCTGGGGATGTGCTGAAGGACAGGAGGCGGGAATTGCCATCTCTGAAATCTTATCTAAGTTCAACCCCACCTGACCCCCCAGGAATCACAGGCCCACAAAACAATCAAAAAACCAGATGGAGACCAGAGGAAATGAAACACCCAGCTAACTCAGGGGGAACTGCCAGCTCACACACTGGCAGTTTGTAGGCCTTGTCAACTCTTATAGGGGGATTTTTTTTCAACTGGGTTTTTTGTCAATGTTCCCCCCACACACACACAAAAAAGTGAAAATTCTCATTCATCTTTGAAAAATTAATACATAAATGAGGATGTCTCTCATGATGAGCTGGCTGGAGCTGAGTTCCATCTCGCTTTGGATGAGGCAATCATCCCAACCCCTTAGCTTCCCTTACTCACACCGCCTCTGGGCCCCTGGAGGCCTCTGAGTTCAGGTTTTCTCATCTAATCCAAAATCTCTGTGTCACAGAGGAGTTCAATGAAGCCCAAAAGGTGAGTGACTTTCCCAATAAGTAACTCATCTGGGACCAGAAAGATCTAGAATCTAAGGGGTGCCGTCCAGGGCCCACCCCAATCCTCTAAAGAACCTCCCTACAGGCTCTGCTGATGCGCAGCCACATGGGCCCACCTGTGTGGGGAGGGGAGCAGGTGGTTCATTGGGAAGACTGAGGAGATGGCCAGTCAGGTGCCTTGTCCAGTCAGAAACGTGCCCTTCTGTGGGGACACAGACGAATGCAACACGGTCCTTGCCCCCTCACCACACCCCCTGTCTCCATCTCTCCTCACCAGGTTCTTCCTCTGTAACATGGGAGTCCTCCTTGTGGCAGGCAGAATTGAGGTCCCATCCCCTGAGTGTGTGGGAAGCTGCAGGTGTGAAGGTTGAAAGGCACTTGGGGAGGAGCATGGGAGAGAAGTGGGCTGATGAGGACGAAGAGGGAGGAGAGACAAGGCGGCCACCAGGAGGAGAGGCCCTGGGAAAAGGGTGTCGATGCTTATAGGGGTATCAGGATGGACCAGGTGACGCTGAGGTAAGAAACAATCCCACCTCTCAGCCACTCCACTGTTTTACTTATTTTCCCCCAATTTTATTTAGATATAATTGACAGACATTTGTATTAAAGGTGTACAATGTGATCATTTTATACACACACACACACACACACACATATAGAATGGATAAACAACAAGGTCCTACTGTATAACACAGAGAATTATACTCAATATCCTATGATAAACCATAAAGGAAAGCAATATTTAAAAAAGAATGTGTATATATATTAATATATATCTGAATCACTTTGCTGTGTAGCAGAAATTAACACAACCCTGTAAGTCAACTATATTGCAATAAAAAATATTAAAACTAAAAAAAAATAGCTTAAAGGAATGGGGTGATTTTTTAATTTGTCTTAGCCAGGTCTTAGTTGCAGCACATGGGATCCAATTCCCTGATGAAGGGTCAAACTTGGGTCTTCTGCTTTGGAAACGAAGAGTCTTAGCCACTGAACCACCAGGGAAGTCCCAGAATGAGGTGATTGAGGGAAAAAATAGTTGACCCATCATGTGGAAAAGCTTCTTTTAAAAACTTTTTTTAATGTCATTTTTTATTAAAAATAAAATAGTTAAAAATTAAAAAAAAAAAACACATCCACAGAAATAATTACTTTTTACTGAGCAATTGCAACAAGTCAGGCACAATGCTGAATATCTGACATGGATAACTTCATTTCACACAAGCTAAGAGGTAGACACTATTAGTATCCTCATTTTACAGATTAAAAAAAAACCCAGGTGCAAAGACATAAAAGACTTGCCTAGATCACGCAGCTTATCACTAATGGAATTCATAACTGGTAATATAGTCTAGATATGTTTAAGCACCAGGCTTTATAAGGAAGTAATAGCATCATTTATAGTAATAAATCCTATTTTCCTTTGCTTAGTGAGCATCTCCCTCTTGACACAAAGGCACTTTTCCTGAAAGTCCTATGTAATCAATCATAGACCTAGTAAAGGCAAATTAAGAATCTGATAATAAGATGTATCTAAACTCTGCCACCAGCTAGCCAGGTCTCAGTGTCCTTATTTTACCTTATGGATTTAACAAGACCACATGGTATTTTTGCCAATGCCCAAAATTATTCAGTTCAGTTCAGTTCAGTCACTCAGTCGTGTCCAACTCTTTGTGACGCCATAAATTGCAGCACGCCAGGCCTCCCTGTCCATCACCAACTCCCAGACTTCACTCAAACTCAGGTCCATCGAGTTGGTGATGCCATCCAGCCATCTCATCCTCTGTCGTCCCCTTCTCCTCCTGCCCCCAATCCCTCCCAGCATCAGTCTTTTCCAATGAGTCAACTCTTCACATGAGGTGGCCAAAATATTGGAGTTTCAGCTTCAGCATCAGTCCTTCCAATGAACACCCAGGACTGATCTTTAGGATGGACTGGTTGGATCTCCTTGCAGTCCAAGGGACTCTCAAGAGTCTTCTCCAACACCACAGTTCAAAAGCATCAGTTCTTTGGCGCTCAGCTTTCTTCACAGTCCAACTCCCACATCCATACATGACTACTGGAAAAACCATAGCCTTGACTAGACGGACCTTTGTTGGCAAAGTAATGTCTCTGCTTTTGAATATGCTATCTAGGTTGGTCATCACTTTCCTTCCAAGGAGTAAGCGTCTTTTAACTTCATGGCTGCAGTCACCATCTGCAGTGATTTGGGAGCCCCCCAAAATAAAGTCTGACACTGTTTCCACTGTTTCCCCATCTATTTCCCATGAAGTGATGGGACCAGATGCCATGATCTTCGTTTTCTGAATGTTGAGTTTTAAGCCAACTTTTTCACTCTCCTCTTTCACCTTCATCAAGAGGCTTTTTAGTTCCTCTTCACTTTCTGCCATAAGGGTGGTGCCATCTGCATATCTGAGGTTATTGATATTTCTCCCGGCAATCTTGATTCCAGCTTGTGCTTCCTCCAGCCCAGCGTTTCTCATGATGTACTCTGCATATAAGTTAAATAAGCAGGGTGACAATATACAGCCTTGATGTATTCCTTTTCTTATTTGGAACCAACCTGTTGTTCCATGTCCAGGTCTAACTGTTGCTTCCTGACCTGCACACAGGTTTCTCAAGAGGCAGATCAGGTGGTCTGGTATTCCCATCTCTCTCAGAATTTTCCAGTTTATTGTGATCCACACAGTCAAAGGCTTTGGCATAGTCAATAAAGCAGAAGTAGATGTTTTTCTGGAACTCTCTTGCTTTTTCGATGATCCAGCAGATGTTGGTAATTTGATCTCTGGTTCCTCTGCCTTTTCTAAAACCAGCTTGAACATCTGGAAGTTCACGGTTCACGTATTGCTGAAGCCTGGCTTGGAGAATTTTGAGCATTACTTTACTAGCATGTGAGATAAATACGATTGTTCAGTAGTTTGAGCATTCTTTGGCATTGCCTTTCTTTGGGATTGGAATGAAAACTGACCTTTTCTAGTCCCGTGGCCACTGCTGAGTTTTCCAAATTTGCTGGCATATTGAGTGCAGCACTTTCACAGCATCATCTTTCAGGATTTGAAATAGCCCAGCTGGAATTCCATCACCTCCACTAGCTTTGTTCGTAGTGATGCTTTCTAAGGCCCACTTGACTTCACATTCCAGGATGTCTGGCTCTAGGTCAGTGATCACACCATCGTGATTATCTGGGTCATGAAGATCTTTTTTGTATGGTTCTTCTGTGTATTCTTGCCACCTCTTCTTAATATCTTCTGCTTCTGTTAGGTCCATATCATTTGTGTCCTTTATCGAACCCATCTTTGCATGAAATGTTCCCTCGGTATCTCTAATTTTCTTGCCAGAATCTAATCAGGAGAAAAAAGACAAATCTAAAACATGAAGCATACATTTTCAAGGCAACTGACCTGACTCTTCAAAACAATTCTTTGTGAGTTAATGTCACAAAAGACACTAAAAAGACAACCAAGAGGAAGACGTGGACCTTGACTGGGTTAGAAGGGAGGAAGCTGTCATTTAAAGAACTGTTTTGGGGGCTTCCTGGGGAAATGGAATGTGGACAGACGAAGGACGTCACAGAGTCAGTGGTCACTTTATTGTGATAATGATACTGTGAGCCCTTGCTCTCACAGATAAAGGGTCATGATCTTCAGTTTACTTATAAACAGTGCTGGAAAAAGGTACAGGCATACCTCTTTTCACTGGGATTGCAGATACTGCATTTTTTTTTTTTTTTTTTCAAATTGAAGGTTTGTGTCAACCCTGTGTTGTCAAGTGATGGTTAGCATTTTTTAGAAAGAAAGTGTTTTTTTCATTGAAGTATAGTTGATTTACAATATTGTGTTAATTTCTTAGCTGTACAGCAGAGTGAATATATATATATCTTATATATATATTTTATATATATTATATATTTTTTGTAAAGCTAAGAAATTAGCATTATAAATATACACATATATACATTCCTTTTGAAATATTCTTTTCCATTATGGTTTATCACAGGATTTAAAAAAATTTTTTTATTGTGGTAAAAGTCACATAATATAAAACATACTGTTTAATCATATTTAACTGTACAGTTCAGTGGCACTAAGTACATTCACACTGTTGTGAAACTCTTGCCATCATCATCTCCTTCCTAAACTAAAACTCTGTCCCCATTAAACACTAACTTCCCACCCCTGGCCCCCTGCATCTACCGATGTACTTTCTGACTCTATGAATGTAACTATTCTAGGAATCTTGTGGAAGTGGAATCAAACAGTATTTGTCTGCAACTAACGTCTATGGGCTTCAGTGGTGGCTCAGATGGTAAAGAATCTGCCTGCAAGCCCAGGTCAGGAAGATCCCCTGGAGAAGGAAATTCTCCAGAATTCTTGCCTGGAGAATCCACTGGACAGAGAAGCCTGTCAGGCTATATAGCCCATGGCATTGCAAAGAGTCGGACACGACTGAGCGACTGAACTGAACTGAACTGAAGCGACTAACACTTTCTTTCAATTTCAGTGTCTATTGAAGTGCAATTTTTTGGTCTTTATTGAATTTGCTATGATATTGCTTCTGTTTTATGTTTTTGGCCATGTAAGATTTCAGCTCCCCAACCAGGGACTGAACCCACACCCCCTGCAGTGGAAGGTGAAGTCTTAACCACTAGACCACCAGGGAAGTCCTGGAGTGCATTTTTAAGGTTAACTGAATTTATGTCGTAAAGACAGATTGTACCTTCTTCTTTTTCCCCTGTGCTACACAGCAGCTTCTCATTAGTGATCTATTTTATACATAGTAGTGTACATATGTCAGTATCATAGGATATCGAATGTAGTTCTCTGTGCTGTACAGTAGGGCCTGGCCATTTATCCATTCTCTGTGTATAAGCTTACATTTGCTAACACCAACCTCTCTCTCCATCTCTCCTGCACACCTTCTCCCTCCTTGGCAACAGTCCATTTTCTCTGTGAGTCTCTTTCTGTTTCATAGATAGGTTTATTTGTGTCATATTTTAGATTCCACATATAAGTGGTATCCTATGGTATTTGTCTTTCTCTGACTTATTTCACTTAGTGTGATATGGAAAGAATTTTCAAATTAAGGTATATACATCTTTTTTTTTTTTAAGACATAATGCTATGGCACACTTAGGTTACGGTACAGTATAAATATAACCTTGATATGCACTGTGCGAGCTTGCATGCTAAGTCACTTCAGTCATGTCCAACTGTTTGTGATCCTATAGATTGTATCCCGCCAGGCTCCTCTGTCCATGGAACTCTCCAGGCAAGAATACTGGAGTGGGTTGCCATGCCCTCCTCCAGGGGATCCTCCCAACCCAGAGATTAAACCCATGTCTCGTACGTCTTCTGCGTTGGCATGCAGGGTTTTTGTCACTAGCAGCACCGGGGAAGCCCCTGATATGCACTGGGAAAACCCGAAAAAATTATGTGACTCCCTTGATTGCAATCTTTCCCTTACGGTAGTGATCCGGATCCAAACCTGCAAAGATCTCCCAAGTTCTGCTGTAGAAGAGAAAAGGAGGGAGAGAAAGAAAAGCAGCAAAGTGTCACCAGTGTGTGACCTCAGGGAAGGGTATGCTGTTCTGTTCAGCTTCTTAAGAGGTCTGAAATGCTTCCACAATGAAAGGGGAGAAAGAGGGTATTCCCTGGCAGTCCAGAGGTTAAGACTTCACCTCCCATTGCAGGGGGTGCTGGTTTGATCACCTAGTTCGGGAACTAAGGCCCCAAGGTTCCACATGCCTCTTGGCCAAAAAACCAAAACTTTAAACAGAAGCAATATTATAAAGACTTAAAAAACTTAATAAAGACTTAAAAAAAATAGACTTAAAAAATTTTTTTTAAGGGAGAAAGGGATTTTCCTGGTGGTCCAGTGGTTAAGAATCCACCTTCCAATGCTGGGAACACAAGTTCGATAACAGACCAGGGAGCAGAGATCCCACATGCCACAACACAACTAAGCCTGCACGCCACAACTCGAGAGAAGCCTTCTTGCCACAACTGAAGAAGCCTGAGCACAGCAGCAAAGATTTGGCATGCTGCAACTAAGACAGAACAAAGCCAAATACATTTTAAAAAAATTTCAAGGGGGAGCGTGGGGAGAGAAGAGGTAGAGGAAGGTGGAACTGGACAAGTCTGATCTCTCAGGGTCCCTTGGGTTTTAGAGTCTGGGACCCTGTGTTCATTTGCTAAGGATGCCAGGACCGTGGTTCATAGACTGGCTGGCAACACACATTCATTCTCCCAGTTCGGAAGGCTGGAAGGGCATGTTGGCAGGGCTGGTTTCCTCTGAGGCCTCTCCCTTGGCTTGCAGGTGACCCTTCCTTTTGCGTGCCCCTAGGGCTATGTGTATCTCTTCTTTTCCTAGGAGGACGCCAGTCACAGTGATTACAGCTACCCTACAGGCGTCGTGTTAACTTCATCTCCAAACACAGTCATCTTCTGAGTACTGGGGGTTAGGGCTTCAACATATGAGTTTTGGAGGGACACAACATTCCCCAAGTGCTACCAAGTCCAGGCTCATACTGCTCACCACACAACAGGCCAGTACATCAAGAAGCAAGTTGCTGGGGCAAGGAATAGTGACTTTCCTTGAAAATCCAGCACACGAGATGGTGTCCCAAAGAACCTTCTTAGCCTAGTTATAATTCAGGTGTCTTTCTTTCCTTATTTATTCTGACTGTGCTGGGTCTTGCAGCATTCAGACTTTTCTCTTGATGTGGAAAGTGGGGGCTACTCTAGTTGCAGTGTGGACTTGTCCCTGTGCTTCACGGCAGGGCCTTGTCGTTTACTTGTTTTATATAAGGAAATACTTTGCCTAAAGATATTCCTTTTGTTGATATTCACAATGCTAGGTAACCCAGCCTGTACCTCCCTGACACCCCAACTTCTTGGATTATGTGGAAGCACCCTGTTTTCTAATTTTCAAATGCAAAGCTCCCAGCGCCGCCCCCCACCAAGGCACTGCTTGTTGGGGGAGCTCACAGTCCCCCTACTCACCCTTCTTGCCTTCCTTTCCTGCTTCTGAGACTGCAATCTCTTTTCTTCTCCTTCATTCCTACCAAGACCTGTGCCTGAACCTGTGCCTGAGGATCTGGGGTGGTGGTAGAGAATTACAGGGCACACAGCACGGGCAGTGCCTTAAAGTTGCATATTTGCTGCCTCTGCCCACAAGCCCAGTGGCCACTCACCACTTTCTCACCCTAAACCTCAGTGTGGCAGCAGGACTGTTTTCTGACTTTCGTGGGCTGACATTCCAGCTGAGGCTGAAGGACCTTCTCAGAAGCCCCTCCCTCTTCACTCTTTCTCCTTCTGTTTCACCTTTTCCTTTTCAGACCCTGTGGGATGGGTGTGAGGCAGGCAAAGTGTGCTCAAAAATCAAAAAGGCAAATTTCTGATATGAATTATGCCCCTCCTCTAGGATGTGAAATCCACTAAGGTTATTTTTGTTTGTTTTAAATACTCATCTTTCCCTTCTGACGAAAAGAAGAGAGGGAGGGACGGAGGCAGGGAGGAAGAAAGAGAAAAGAAACAGAAAGCAACCCAAAGGTTTATTGTAGGTGCTCGCTATTTAGATTAACTATATTTTGAAGGAATGAATATGCCCACTCAGTGGATTTTTGTGTAGCCTTTGAAATGAGGCTTATAAACGGGTTGTGGTAATTTGAGAAAGCAGTTAATTAAAGGGGGAGGCACAAAATAGACATTATCACAACATACAGAATTTGCATAGAAAAAGGCTGTAAAGAAAGACACCTACTTCTTAAACTGTGGTCACTGTTTTTTACCTTTCATCATATTGTATATTTACTCCTTTGTGAGTATGCTACACTTTGCCTAGCATATTAACTCTAATTTGCTCCAAGTGTGAGATTATAAATTTCAGTGAGCCAAGTGGCTGTGCAGCGCTTTCAGATGCTGCTGTAGTTGTGTCCGACTCTTTTGCGACCCAATGGACTGTAGCTCCCCCAGCCTCCTCTGTCCATGGGATTTCCCAGCAAGTATACTGGAGACAGTTGCCATTTCCTTCTCTAGGGGATCTTCCCCACCCAGGGATCGAAACTGCATCTCCTGCAATGGCAGGCGGCTTTTGCAGGCACTGAACCACCAGGGAAGCTCAGTACTTTCATAACTGATAGGTAAAAACAGATTCTTTAAAAAATGTATTTATTTAAAATCCAAAGATGATAACAGATTCATGAAATGGCATTAAGTGAGGGGAGTTTATCTTTGTTCCTCAGTTGTTTTTTTTTTTTTTAATTTTATTTTATTTTTAGACTTTACATAACTGTATTAGTTTTGCCAAATATCAAAATGAATCCGCCACAGGTATACACGTGTTCCTCAGTTTTAAGATGAAGGAACTGAAGACCCAGAGAGACAACCAAGTGTTTACTGAACTGGGCAGAAGGAAATCGCTGATCACTCATTTGTGCCAACCCCACCTTCCCAGGGCTCCAGCAGTTCCCACGCTGCTGGAGGCAGTGAATGGCCAAGTAACTGGCTCCAGGTCATTTGTTAAGGTGCCCTGTGAACCCCTGCCATTCTGAGCTCATTTAAGCCTCCCAGTAGCCAGCCCTGTGCGGTTGGCGCTGGTGTTAGCTGAGCTCAGGAAGGTGAGGAGGTAAGGAGGGGTCAGGGGGTCAAGGGCAGAACGCTGTCCCCTTCCTGCTGACGGCCTGGGCGCCAGCGCACGTGACCGGGCTCCGCCTGCCCTGCTGAGCAATCCTTTCCTAGCACGTCTTGCTGAGTCACGGTCCCCAGCAGCTTTTCGCTGAGTCACGGTCCCGAGATCTGTTTTCGCCGAGTCACGGTTTCCAACTGTTCCCGCCTTAATCCCTGCGGGCAAAGTCCCAGTTTCTAGGAAGGCGGCGGCGACTCCCTGATCACGCCGGTCATGGCTGACGGCTGAGTCGCCCCCAGCGACCCTCTTCCCCTTCCCCCCTCCCGCGGCTCCCCAGCCCGCATCCCTCCCATCCCTGTTTTAGGAAACTTAACAGTTCCCTGCGGCCAGGAACAGCGCTGGGGGCTTCATACTTTAGATTGCTGAGACCAGTGGGGGTGGGCGGGATGATCCTCTTTAAGAGATGGGGATCTAGTCAAAAGCTGGATCGTCTGCGAAACTGCTGGTCCAGATCATGGCCAGACAAGGTCATGGAATACAGGAAGGCAGAGGGCAAAGAAACAGGACGACTAAATGCAAGGGTTAGAACCTGGACTGAGGGAAAGGGCAGTTAAGGACCTTTGGGGCACTTGCTGAAATTTGAACATAAGCTTCAATATAATGAATGTGTGTGAAAGTCAAATTTCCTGATGTTTATAATTGGATCGCAGCTTACCAGAGACAGTCTTCTGGATATACTACATGCTAAATGAGCCAGGAAAAAAAAAATTCATAGATGTATGTCAAAAAGAGCATATATATAATGGAAAGAGAGGGAGAATGAATGGTTAAACAAAAGGGACCAAATTCTAACCTAACAACTAGTGAATCTCAGTGAAAACATACAGGAATTCTCTGTAGTATTTCTGCAACTTCTGTGTATTTGGAATTACTTCAAAGATGATTTTTTGAGAAAAAAGATGAGAAATCTGATGTTCAAAACTCCCAACTGAGAGCAAAGTTTGTCAGGTATTAGTGAGCCTGACCCTATTCAGAACCATCCAGAAATTTTAGACAGGAAAAAGGCTCTTGGGGGCCCTGAAAGGGGAACTAGATGCCACTCTCAGACCAAACAACAGCTAACACTCAATGCAGGCTTCCTGTGCCAGGCCCAGCTTCGAGCTTCTTACAGATCTTGACCTGATTTAATTCTCACCACATCCCCTTGAGCTGATGCTGTTATGACTCCTTGTTTTGCCAGACAAGGAAATAAAAGCTTAGTGTTGAAATATATATACATGATAAGTCATGAATCCCAGATGTGACTGTAGTCCTTTGTGGAAGTGCTGTGATCAGATTGAACCGGGTCCAACCAGGTCTTGGAGCCATAGTCAGGCTCCGTATGGGCCAAGCTTTTTAGCAGTCTGAGCTCCCTAACACTGGACTGCTGCCTGGTCTGGCTGTGGTCTTCAGTCCCTGGACCTGTGTTAATGGATACTGGGCAATGCTAGAAAAAGATATTAGTCTTTCTTCATTGCTCACCACCTCAGGCCCAGGATTTCTAGACAGTTCATTATTGTAGAACTTCAGTATGCTTCACAGCCAGACACACCTGGCCTCCCTCCCAGGTGAGCTATGTGACCACTGGCAGGAAATTTAACCCTGCTAAGCCTCCTTCATTTAATATGAAAAGATCATTTAATAGCTTAAATATAATGAATTTAATATGAAGGGACTGGATATAGGGAGTGTCATGATCCTTGCTATCTTCCAGGATCTTACAGTCAGGATAGAGGCTACTGGGGGACAGGGACCTCAGCCAGGGACCCATAAGGCAAGGGGAAGAACTTCAGGAAAAGTCTGAGCCAAGTTGGTTTGTTTTACAGCTTTATTGAGATGTAACTGATATACAATAAACTCTATATATTAAAGGATGCAAACTGATGAATTTTGACATGAGTATACTGGGAAGCTATCTCCACAATCAATGTAATGAACTTATTCATCACTCCCAAAAGTTTCCTCACGGTTCTTTGTTATCCTCCCCTCCAACAAGAGAACTGCTGATTATATTAGTTTACACTTCCCGGAATTTTATGTATTTCTATATACACTTCATATATAATTTATATATAAGTGTTAGTCACTCATTCATGTCGACTTTGCAACCCTATGGACATAGCCTGCCAGGTTCCTCTGTCCATGGGATTCTCCACACAAGAATACTGGAGTGGGTTGCCATTTTTCTTCTCCAGGGGATCTTCCCGACCCAAGGGTTGAACCCAGGTCTCCTGCATTGCAGGCAGATTCTTTGCCATCTGAGCCACCAGGAATGGCCTATTTATATATAATTTTATATAAATGAAATTATACAGTAAGTACTCTTTTAGGGGAAGGTCTGACTTCTTTTCCTCAGCAGAATCCTTTTGAGATTTTTTCATGTTGTATGGATCAGTGGTGGCTCATTCTGTTTCATTGCTGATTATCCAGTGCATGTTCGTACCACAGTTTGTTTACCCATTTACCTGCAGATGGGCTGTTTTCAGTTTGGGGTTTTGCAGATAAAGCTACTGTGATTATTCATGTACAGGTATGGACATATGCATTCATTTCTTGCAAAAAAATACCTAGGAATGGAATGGCTGGGTTGAATGGCAGGTGTATCTTTAGGCTCTTAAGAAACTGCCAAACTGTTTTTCCAAGTGGTTGTACTGTAAAGGAGGAAGAAAACCTTTCCCTCTACCCTCCTAAGTTCTCCAGCTGGGGCCCGGAAATTAAACTGAGGGAAGATAAATTGACAAGAGAAGCAGACTGTGTTAAAACGCAGAGGGTTCCTTTATGTGGGAGAAACACTGTGCTGAATTAGTCAAAAGATCCTTAGAACTGAGGCTTATGTAGCATCTTAACAGAATAAGGGTGTAGAGAGGTGACAAGATAGAGAAAAAAGAGTTTAGGCTTTGGGGGCAGTAGGAGGGTAAGCATATGGGGGAAACTCGTGGAAGATAAGGGTTAATTTGGAAAGGTTTGTTATGCCAGTTCTTTTGCATGCCATCCCTAGGCTAAGAGTCTAGAGTTGTCTAAGCCTGCTTTCAGACAAATCAGGGGGAAAGCAGAGAAGTGGTTTTCTGACATTTGTTGTTTCTCAGTTGTCTTCAGCTCAAAATAACCCTTATACCAAAGTAGCATAACCCTTATACCAGAGTGTGGTGGGGCACACTCTGGCTTTTGGCCTCTGGCAAGTACCATTTCATGTTCCCACCAGCAGTAAACGTTCTCCTTTGTCTGCATTTTCAATAGCAGGAAGAGTCAGCCCTTAATTTTAGCCATTCGAATAGGTTTATAGTGGTATGTCATACCGGTTTTAACTTGCGTTTCCCTAATGACCTGAGATGCTGGAGAAGACTCCTGAGACTCCCTAGGACTGCAAGGTGATCAAACTAGTCAATCCTAAAGGAAATCAACCCTAAATACTCATTGGAAGAACTGATGCTGAAGCTGAAGCTCCAATACTTTGGCCACCTGATGTGAAGAGCCAACTTACTGGAAAAGACCCTGATGCTGGGAAAGATTGAGGGCAGGAGGAGAAGAAGGCAGCAGAGGATGAGATGGTTGGCATCATCAATTCAATGCACATGAACTTGGGCAAACTCCGGGAAGTGGTGAGGGACAGGGAAGCCTGTTGTGCTGCTATCTGAGGGGCTAAGAAGAGTTGGACATGACTTGGCAACTGGACAACAACAACAAAATGACCTATGAACTTCAATGTCTTTTCATGTGCTTAGTCAGCATCCATCTATTTTCTCCGGTGAATTATTTGCTGAAACTTTCTACCCATTTAAAAGATTCACTTATTTGCCTTGTTATTGAATCATATTGATTCTTTACATATTCTATAGACAAGTCCTTTGTTGAATGTATTTTTGCAAATATTTTCTTCTATTTTATTAAATAGAATAGGTGTCTATTAAAAGACACCTCTTTCTTTTTTGCATCACAGTATCTTTTTTTTTTTTTTTTTTAGTATTTATTTCTTTATTTGGCTGCGCTGGGTCTTAGTTGTGGCAGGCAGGGTCTAGTTCCTCACCAGGGATGGAACCCCAGCCCCCTACACTCGGTGTGAACAGAGTCTTAGCCACTCTAACACCAGGCAAGTCCCAGTCACAGTGTCTTTTAAAAAGCAAAAGTTTTAAATTTTAATGAAGTCCTATTGGTTTTTTTAAAAATATTTTCTGCTCTTTTCTTTTGGTTGTATTGGAGAAATCTTTGCCAAGTCTAAGGTCAGTACGTTTTTCCTTTATGCTTTATTCTATATGCTTTATAGGTTTACCTCTTTCTTGGAGGTCTATTTCTGGGCTGAGTCTTGAAAGGTGAGTAGCCAAGCAAAAGCACCAGAGAGAACATTCTAGGCAAGAGGGACCACTTGAGCAAAGGCCCAGAGGGATGGGAGCTTCTGTAGTTCAGGAGTAGTCAGGTATCCCTGAAACTAGCACACAGGGTGTAAGGGAACGAGAGGGGTGGGATCCCTCCTACTGAAGACGTGGCCTGGGCTGAGGGCAGAGGGCTAGACTGAAAGGCTTGCACTTTATCCCAAGGGCTACGTGGAGCTAATCACGAGTGTTAACCAGGGAAGTGCTGCCAGCACCTCAGTTGCCTTATCAGCCAAATCAGGAGCAGGAAGAGGAGAAGAAGAGATAAGGAATAAACAAGTGTTTCATCTTGCGCCAGGGCAGGCCCTCTTCTCCTGCTCTTTCATGGGGTACCCAGTTCTCCCAGAAGGGAAATGATAATCAACTCCTATTAAATGCTAACATTTCCTGGTGACTGTCTTCCTGCTTCTGGGAGCTCTCCCTCCCCCCTCCTTTTCTGCTTTGTTTTTATTGATATTAAGGTACAGTTACCTTACAGTGTTGTGTCAGTTTCAAGTGGACAGCAAAGTGATTCAGTTATACATTTCTATAAGGAGCCCTTTTATTAGCCATGTTCATCTTTTGTCTGTTACAAGAAGTCCAAACGTTTTTCTCCCATTCTGTCTCTGGGGTGTCAATCTTGTTTATCAGGCCTCTTGCAACCTAGAAAGATTCAGTGTTTTGCAGTCCAGACTGAGGATGGTTTTCATGATTTGGGGCTCGTCTACCTTGCGGAGACCAAGGCTGGGCTCCATGTAGCCTGCACACCACCATGGCATTCCCCGTTCCACCCCATCCCCCTACACTCCCTGGGTTAAGGACTTGCTTGTTCTCTTGGATCCGTGCGGAGCATGGATGCGGTCTGGCTACCCCTGCTTGAGGACACCCAGGCGAGAGTCCACTGATTCTCCTGGAAAACCGGTCCAGCTGAAGCTAAAGATTTCTCACCCCCAACCCTGTGTTCCCCCAGCCTCCGCGGAGGCCTCGCCTCGGTTTTTCACTTTCGTGCCTGAGGAGCCGAAGCCCTGGCCCCTCCCTACTGCCCATACCGCTTCCGTTTTCCAGGCGGGCGGAGGGGTGGCGCCTTCGGAAAGCTGAGTCTCGGTTTCCACGTTCCCCTCGTGCCGTTTCTGCTGTGTCATGGTTGGGAGGGGGACTGGCGGAGACAGGAAAGGCAGATTTTGCTGAGTCACCCCAGCTGCTTCCTCAGCCTCCAGCTGGATGCTTAGGTAAGGGCGGTCTTCCCTGCTGGCAGGAGGAAGTGAAACTTCTAGAAAAGGGTAGACGCTTCCCATTTCACTCAAGTTTTTGCACCGCGTTTGCAAAGCCCTGTCCCATACATCTCAAAAGGGATGTGGCCAAGGTTGAGCTGCTGAAGGTCTCCCATCACAGCCAACTGATCATTCCATCTTCCCAGCTGGTTGAACTCAAACTTTGGAGTTAATCCTTGACAGCTCCTCTTACTCACATCCCACTTCCTATTCTAATCCTAACATGTAAAGCTCTGCCTTTACAATATGCATGCCCTAGGCCACTTACCTCTCTGTTCTTTGCAAGCCAGCATCATCTCTCCTTTGATTTGTGTGGTCAGTTACCTTCTGCCAATGTCCTGTGTCACCCAGAGCAGCCAGTGATTGATCCCAGGAAAACCCAGTGAGACCCCAGCACTCCTCCCTTCCCAGCCCTTGGGTCTCCCCTACTTACAAAGGTCCTACCAATAGCCTGCAGGCCTCACAGGCTACATGTCTCTCCTGCTCCCATCTTCCACCTGCCCCTCCCGTTCTCTGCTGCAGCCACGCTGACCTCCAGGCTGCTGCCTGTCCCTGCCAGGTCTGGGCCACCTGGGGTCTCAACTCTGACTTTTTCCTGTGGCCCCAAACAATGATCCTCCCACACCTCCCAGCCTGTGGAGCCCACCTTGACCTGACTGACTTAGCATCACAATCACTGATTGCTTCCCATACTTTACATCTCTCTGACATCTCCAGCCAGGGAAAGTTCTGTGCTTGCAAGGGTTTATGTGGCTAGACTGGGCCCATCTAGACTGGGGCCTTCCAGAGACTCTGCAGTGATTTCCCTACTTTGAGATCTGTGACCTTAATTACATGTGCAAAGGGTGATTGAGGAGGAGATAGGCTTCAGGTTAGACATTTACAACTGGCCTCCTGCAAAGGGTAATGACCCTATTCAATGATAACAGAACATATTCACAGGTTGTAAGGATTAGGCAAGGACATCCTTGAGGGGCCATGATTCTGCTTACCACAGATAAATGCTTACCTCCTGGGTATGGGGAGGATGAAATGGGACCCTGCTTGGGAGAAAGCTTGGCTCAGAGCAAACTCCAGTGTTTCTTTCCCATTTCCATCTACATATGGCTTTGCTGCTCCCTACCCCCTTTATGGACAATTTCCCTGGGCCCAGACTTCATGAGGACACTGAGCACCCATGTTCTGTCAAAGTGGGCTTCTAGCCTCTTCAGCTTTGTACCTCCAGCTCCACACATAATAAAACTGGCCCATTTCAGCTGCTCAAGTATTTGACTCTGCAAGGGAATCCAGAGAGAGGGTGGTGGGTTCTCTGATGGAATTAAGCTTTATTTGGGGGGCAGGGAACTCCCAAGCAGTTCAGTGGTAAAAAAAAATCTGCTTGAAGTGCAGGAGACGCAGGTTCGATCCCTGGGTCGGGAAGATCCCCGAGATGAGGAAATGGCAACCCACTTCAGTATTCTTGCCTGGGAAATCCCATGGACAGAGGAGCCTGGTGGGCTCCAGTCCATGGGGTCACAAAGAGTTGGACATGGCTTAGTGACTAAAGAACAACAACAACACTTTAATGGTGGAATGCTAGGCATCACGCAGGGAGATGGCAGGAAGGATCTCTCTGTCCACTCCGTCCTGCTTCCCGAAGCTGTCGTGGCAAATATCACAAACACAGTGGTTTGAAACAACACAGATTTATTCTCTGGAGTTCCTGAGGTCAGAAGTCCTGAAATGGGTGGGCAGGGTTGCATCCCTTTTGGAATTCTAGGGGAGAATCTACTTCCTCAACTTTTCCAGCTTTTGGAGGGTACCAGCTTTCCTCGGCTCGTGGCCCCTAATTCCATCTTCAAAGTTAGCAGCACAGCATCTTCCAATATCTCTGTCCTGCTTCCCTCATCACATCACCTTCTGTATCTGTAACCTCCCAGCCTCTCTCTTATAAGGACTTTTCTGATCATATTAGGATAATCCTCTCATTTCAAGATGCTTAACTTAATCCCATCTGCAAAATCCTTTTTGCCATGTAAAATAAGGAACATATTCAGATGTTCTGGGGATTAGGATGTAGACATGGTGGGGGGCATTATTTAGCCTACCACAGGAGGAGAAATAGCATTTAAATCATTCCAGTTGTTTGAGAACAGAGAAGAGGAAGTCAGGAAGCTGAATCAGCATGGGGAAAGGCCACAGGCTCAACAGTGGGACAGAAGATACCAGATCAGCCCTATCCAGCCCCCTCCGCCCTGGGGTTGTCTGTGTGTGTTTGTGTGTGAGTGTTGGCGGGGTGGCGGGGGGGTCTGTTCTGGCTAAGTCAGGGGCTCCCACGGAAGAAGCTGTAGTGAGGAGTGAGCCTGGACTTGGAGCCAGGACCCCTGGGCCACTGAAGGCTCTGTGTGGGGCACAGCCTGGAGAAGTCACTCTCCTCTTGGATCCTCTGCTCCCCCATGTTAAGTATGAGAATGGCAGATCATATGAGCTTTACCTTCTGGGCTTTCTGAATGGACAGGCTGACGGCAAGCATTCAGACTTTCCCACTCTTATCCTGTAAACTCTTGGAGGATAGACTGGCCTCCCATAAAAGGGCATGTGATATGGGGGTCAGAAGTATGGATTCTGGCTTCCAAGTGCTGTGCTTTGAATCCTGGCTTGGCTATTACTAGCTATGTGACTTGGGAAAACGACTTTACCGCTTTGTACCTTAGTATTTACATGGACAAAACAGAGATGAAAATCACAGGGCTTTTGCCAGGATTAAATGCAGTCTTGCACATAAGGGTTCTGTACACAGTAAGTGATCAGTAAAGTCGGACTAAGATCTAAACTTGTAGCTTGATTCCAACTCTTTCTGGCAACCTAGCTGTATGATCATGTTTACCAGAAAGAGATCTTGTGGCATATATTCATTCATTCAATGTTGATTGTCTGCTACTTACCAGGCACAGTTCCAGACTCTGGAGATTCACAAAACAACCCCTGTCGTCCTGGAGCTTACATTCTAATGGAGATATCTGTTTCTAATAATCCTTCTTTCTAGAAAGTTCCTGGCAACTCTTTTTTGAAATCTGCTAGCAGCTCCAGTTCTAGTCCTTACCTCTGTGAATCTTGTGAACCGGGGCGGTAACTGCCATCCTCTGTAGAATGAGCCTTTCAAGGACAACCATGGAGGTGACTTCTGGGCTCTAGCGGGAAAAACCATGGTTTGTTTTTTGGCTTGTCTCGCCTTCTACTGGATTCTGAGACATGACACCCTACCTTGAACTTTTGAAATCTTTGTGTTAGACTGCCTGGATTCAATCCTTATCTTCACCTCTCTGCCACAGTTTCCTCATTTGTAAGATGGGGACAATAATAGTAACAGCCTTATGGAGTTATTACAAGGATTTAATCTGTTAATGGAGAAGGCAATGGCACCCCACTCCAGTACTCTTGCCTGGAAAATCCCATGGATGGAGGAGCCTGATAGGCTGCAGTCCATGGGGTTGCTAAGAGTCGGATATGACTGAGTGACTTCAATTTCACTTTTCACTTTCATTCATTGGAGAAGGAAATGGCAACCCACTCCAGTGTTCTTGCCTGGAGAATCCCAGGGATGGGGGAGCCTGGTGGGCTGCTGTCTATGGGGTCGCACAGAGTCAGACACGACTGAAGTGACTTAGCAGTAGCAGTAGCAATCTGTTAATACATGTGTTTAGTATAGTATCTGACGCACAGGAAGGGCTCAATGAATATTAGCTATTAGTATTGTTATCATTGTTCATTGAAGCAGAAGGTCGATATATAATTTATACCAAGAGCTAGATTCTTTGGCATAGCCCCCCTCTCTAGAAGACTGAGCAGCCCCCATGTCTCTAGATTGATTTGGTGGCTGAAGTTCAGGTCAGTGATCCTGGAAGAGGATGGATCATGGGCCAGAGCTCTGATCTTGGGTCAGATGGACACACTGACCTCCAGTACCTGCTTGGTTCTTCCAGACTGTCTGCAAGCATCAGAGACTTCTACTTACCCCCAGGAAGGACCGCCTCAGCCGCTGTAGTCCCCCAATCCAAGACTCTGTGCTTGATGGCTGGGCTGGCCGTCCTCAAGCTTGTACTCACATTCTTTCAGAAGTGGAGCACTTGCTACCTCTTTTCCAAACAACATCCTTGTCCCGAGTCAAAGTTAAACTTTGTTTTGTTAATCTAGAATCCAGAATTGCAACTTTGGGAAGAGACTTTGGTATTGTCATTTGCATTGTCATCTGGGCTTGCCCAGTGACCTGCTTCCCCTGATCCTAAGTGATCAATCTCATGCCGTATCAATTCCATAGTTGATCACAGGACCAGCTCTGTTCCAGGCCCGGGTGGGTACCACATGTGCGCTTAGTCACTCAGTCATGTCTGATTCTTTGCAACCCCATGGACTGTAGGCCGCCAGGCTCCTCTGTCCATGGGGATTCTCCAGACAAGAATACTAGAGTGAGTTGCCATGGCAATCTTCCCAACCCAGAGATTGAACCCAGGTCTCCCACATTGCAGGCGGATTCTTTATCATTTGAGTCATGAGGATGAGATAACTCAGACTCAATGAGCCCCTACGAAGGTGAGCAGGGAGGTGGTCTGGATGACCAACATCATTGTCCAGCTGGGAACGAAGTGCTAAGAGGGCCTGAAGGAGACAGGCAGAGACTTGAAGTTTGGGTCCCGTTTTCCTGCTTTATGTGTATCCTTGGTCATGTCACTTAATCCCTGCCCCCACCCACCCCCTAGCCTCATTTTCTCTGTCTGTAAAATAGTAGAGATCTACCTCATAGGGTAACTGTAGGGATGAACCATGAAAACAGTACCGTCTTTAGCACTTAGTAGGTGCTCAAGAAAGAAAAAATGGCCAAAAGGAACATGAGGAAGACCCTCAGGCTGCCAGCTGAGGGTCCCAGAAGGAGGTGATAATTAGGGAGCAGGCTGGTGCGGGGGACTGCAGACAGGGTCTGGGGACGGTGAGTCCTTGACATTGCCCTGCAGCCTCCTGCTCTAAGAAGCCCTGCCTCCCAGCTCTCGGGAACCATTCAGATTCCTGGGGTATTCAAGTACCATTTCTGGGCTGGAGGCTCTGAAAGGGGCAAAATCACACTGCTGCACCGATTTCCAGAAGTTTTTTTTTACGTCTTGTTTTAAATAGATTGTTTTCCAAGGGTCATATGACCGCTCCTCCTCCGCCCCCAGGGGCGGGCGGGGCGGCGGCTCCCGCGGGTGTTGCAACTTCGGGCCTCAAAGTGGGGAAAGGCCGGCGGGCGGCGGCCACGTGACTCGCCCCGGCGATAAATAGACGGCGAAGCTGGGACTCGGCACCGTAGCCCTCCCACCTCCTCGATCCAGTTCTGGGACGTCGGAGCCGGAGTTCTCGGAGCCGGAGTTCTCTCAGCCAGAGTTCTCGGAGCCAGCATCGACCCCACACCTACGCAGCCGCAGGATGGAGCGCCCGCAGCCCGACAGCAGGCAAGTGCGGGGCGGGGGACCGGCCTCTCCCGGGCAGGGCAGCTCCCTCTTCTCGCAGAGCTCCCGAGACCGAGCCGGGAAGCAGAAAGCGACCTCGCTGAACGGGCGACGGTCACTTGGGGCTTTGGTGTTAGGAGGAGCTGGGTGCCAATCCCGCTCGGTGGGGCAGCTGGAGAGATGAAAGGTGATTGACATGCCTGGCTCCCTGTGGATGACCCGATGGGAGTGTTGTCTTGGGACCGACTTTGGTTTTGGTTTTGTGCGAGTGCGAGTGCTTGGAGGTAGCGGTCTGCTTAATCCGGTATCCCCGCGACTGTTTGAGCCTGGGTGACAAAGCCTGGCTTTCTTACTGGGGACTCCTCTTGGCCGCATCCACCTCTGGCTAGCTGTCGAATTAAGGAGCACATCACCCCGGCTACTGAGCCCGCGCTTGCAGTATGAGAGTGGCATAGTAGAGGAGGCACAGCAAGCAAGCCAAGGTCTCCTGACTAGCTGGAATTTGGCCCTGGGTTTGTCCACCTCTGAGTCTGGCCCCTCCCATCTTCCAAGAATTTGACCAGCATGTACAGAACAGGGGGTGATGTTCCTGAAGGAGTGCTGGCCAGAAAGGAGAAATGACACTCGTGTGGGAGGTGGATGCAGAGGCAGAAATACTCCCCAAAAGGGACTGTTTCTTTGAGTAAAGCTGAGTTTTACTTGAGCTTTTTCATTACTTAGCTGCGAGCAGAATATTACAATGGATCATGAGATCTGTATCTGAAACCTCAACAAAGTTAATGAGTTAAATCTTGGGTCTAAAAGCCAGTGGAAGCAATTGCAGGTGAATTGAGTGTTCACCCTGCCCACCGATGCTGCTCCCTTCTCTTCTCTATTGAGAATAATTGGCCAGACTTTTCCTGTTGGTTTGCGGGACCCATGTTACAGTGTTTTAATAACTGAAAAGTGTGGCTGGGGTTGCATCTTAAAGGTAGTTGGGAAAGTGGCTGTGTATTAGATGGGAACCTGGGTTTCCGCAGAGAAGCCTGATAAAAGTGGAAATCTCTTTTTTAAGTCCTGCACACAGGCAGGGGTACCCCTCAGAAGCTCACGCTGGAAGAGACTGTGCCCAGAGCCCTGTCCTCGACTCCCTTGTTCACCTCTGTACCTTCTCTCTGCAGCATGCCCCAGGATTTGTCAGAGGCCCTGAAGGAGGCCACCAAGGAGGTTCACACCCAGGCGGAGAATGCAGAGTTCATGAAGAACTTTCAGAAGGGTGAGCTGACCCAAGAAGGTTTTAAGGTATGTGGACTGGAGGTACCAGCCTTGGCAGGGGTACTTTGGGTGGGAGTGCACCCAAAGCGCAGAGCAGTGGTGTTAGTGGGGATGGCTGCTTGGGATGCAGAGGGACCCGATGAGCATGTTCAAGGGAGTCATTTTACAGGTCATGACACTGAGGCTCAGAGTGGAAATGACTTACCCAGGGTCACACAGCAGATTTCACAGCCTGCAATGTGGTATTGTGGAGGGGCTGGGGCAGTGGTACTCTTTAAGTGACCACCTAGTGCCTGCTTGGCATTTTACTCACTTAATTTTAATTAGTGCTTCAGCTTTGATAAGGAAGATGAGGAAGGGAAGGCTCAGAGAGGTTAAGTAACTAACAGAAGGTCACACAGCCTGTAAGAAAATGGGAGAGGCCAAAATCGAGCCAAGGCTGGTTATCTTATCTGCCTCTGAAGGTAAGAGGGGGAGTATGGGTTCGAGCTTGAGTACTTCCATTCCCTAATAGTAAGACTATGGGCATCATCTAATCTCCCCAAGGTACCTTTTCCTCACCTGTGAAATGAGACTTTTCAACAGCAGGGTTTTCTTTTTTTTGGACCACACTGCACAGCATGTGGGCTCTTCGTTTTCCAACCAAGGAGTGAACCCATGCTCCCAGCAGTGGAAGCACAGAGTCCTAACCACTGGACCAAGGGGAATACCTAGCATGATTTCCTTAAGTGCCCATTGTATTTGAGGCATGAATTTTTGCTATTACTCAGCACAGTTGTGAAATTCATGCATGTAGAAGGAAAGCATGTGACAAGAGAACCCGGCAGGTGCTGGGTGTCAGGAGAGGCTTGTTTGGGTTGAACAGTGGGGGTGGGGAGCTGTGGCTCCCCACTCCTGACATCCTGCCTTTGGCTATTGGGAGATGCCCCCTACTTCCAGCAGGAGAGGTGCTTCAGTGAAGGGCAATTTAACATGCAGCCCTAAGGGGCTCACAGCCCTGGGCTGTGTCCTGTGGGTGTGAGTTTAGCCCTTACTCCTTCATTCTGCCCCCACCCCCCTGAAAAAGCTGATGTACAGTTGCTGTAATGGGAGTGGGGAGGTGGCCGCTGGAGTACCCCATACCCAGCCACTGTATGCTTTGGAGCTTCCTTCTTGGCCCCTGAGTTCAGAGTCAGCACAAAGATCCAGGAGAGGACCCAGTGCTCGCTCAGATTGTGCTGATGGAGGTAGCGTTTTTTATCACCACGGTCCAGCTTCAGTGCTGGCTACCAGGTCGCGCCTAGCGCTTTACCTCTGCCATCCTCCCTGAGCTGCACACCTGCCCCATCAGTCTGTGGTCAGATTACCCTTCTTTGCAAGGAAGGGAACCAAGGCTTGTCTAGTGCAGAGTCACTCAGGCCCCAGATTGCCTAGAGAGGGAGAGTGGTTTTATCCACCGTCACCCAGCTGAGGACTGGCCGAGCAGAGTTAGGGCCAGGTCGGTCACAGTTGAAAACCCAGGCTGCTCTGTACCAGGCTGCTTGGGTTTCTGCCCTGGTGAGAGACAGTGCTCCCATGAATGATTAAAGGCTCAGAAATCACCTGAAAACCTCAGCCGGAACATCTAAACTTTGTCCTCTTTCAAACTCAAATTAATGTGTAATGGGAGTTACCCGAGCCAAGGGGCACTGGGCTGTCCCCCAGCCAGCTTTCAGAGGTGATGGGGTTCAGAGGGGTCTTCTGGGGAGAGCTGTGCCCTGCAGATGGATCCCCAGAGGTCAAAAGCCAGGAAGAGGTGCCTGGTGTCTCCTGTAAGCACTTTCATTCAGTTACTTCCTCCAGAAAGCCATGCCTGTGCTTGGCTCCATTTCTGTTTCTTACTAGCTTTGTGACTTCTGTGTCTCATACCCTCTCTGAGCCTTAGTGTCTTTCCTGTAAAATGGGCATAGCCATTCCTTTGTTAGATTTTTCCAAGGATGAAATGAGGATTCGTATTTTTTCCAGTGTGATAAAAAGGTTTCTAGGCTCAGACAGTACACAATGAAAATTTTCTCCTGTGACACTTTCTCTGGCTGCCACATGGGGAGGGTTAGAGGGGCTGGCAGGAGGTGGGAGCCCAGCCTGGGGAGGTGACAAGGATGACTCTGAAGGCGATAGTGCGAAGGGGCTGAATGCTCTGATAACGACGTGCTTGCTCTGGTTTCAGCTGGTGATGGCGTCTTTGTACCACATTTATGTGGCCCTGGAGGAGGAGATCGAACGCAACAAGGAGAACCCCGTCTATACTCCCCTCTACTTCCCAGAGGAGCTGCACCGCCGGGCCGCCCTGGAGCAGGACATGGCCTTCTGGTACGGGCCCCGTTGGCAGGAGGCCATCCCCTACACGCAGGCCACCAAGCGCTATGTTCAGCGACTCCAGGAGGTGGGGCGCACCGAGCCCGAACTGCTGGTGGCCCATGCCTACACCCGCTACCTGGGAGACCTGTCTGGGGGCCAAGTTCTCAAGAAGATTGCTCAAAAGGCTCTGAATCTGCCCAGCTCCGGGGAGGGCCTGGCCTTCTTCACTTTCCCCAATATTGCCAGTGCCACCAAGTTCAAGCAGCTGTACCGCTCCCGCATGAACACTCTGGAGATGACCCCCGAGGTCCGGCAGAGGGTCCTGGACGAGGCCAAGACCGCCTTCCTGCTCAACATCCAGGTGAGGGTCTGGGCTGTGCTGCGTGGCCACCCCTGCCTCCAAGCTGCTCTTCCAGGGACATTTCTCACAGGGTGGGGGGCAGGGGGGTCAAGGGTCATATTTAAGGGCAGAGGCTTGGGGTCTAGGGTTCCAGTTCTGTCACTTACCTGGCGGGGTGATTTTAGGCAAATCCCTTTCTTAATCACTTTGTACTTCAGTTTCCCCATCTGTAAAATGGGGATATAATAGCACTTAGCTCACGGAGTTGTAGTGACTGCTTAAATCAATCAAGTCCCCAAAGCAAGGCATGTCACAGGGTTAGCCCTTGAACATTAGCTACGGTTATTGTATGATGTGAGCGTCACCGTTGTGGCACTCTGTGACAACTCCCTGTGACAACATTCAAGTTGGCTGTGTGCTCATACGTAGCCAGGTTGGCACTGCAGGGTTCACGGATGCCGCAGACCTGGCTTCTGCCATCTGGGCCTCTCAGCCCAGCCAGGAGGCATGATCTGTCTTTCTACAAGTGTCTCAAATCCAGGGGAAGATGGGTTTTGCCTTGAAGGGTGACTTCTTAGGCAGAGCCAGGATGGGTGTTCCCAGTGGGGGTGAGATTCCTTCTAACCCTGATGTTGTAGAATTCTGTCGCTCTCCTCCTATCTGAAGGCCCTGTGGGAACTGGGCTCTTAGTTTATGCTCTCCTGGCTCCTTATTCCCAGCTTGAGACCCCAGAGGAGATTGGTCATAGCACTCGCTATTGAGCAATGTGCATCCTTTGCATACTGCTAAAAAATACCTGGCACACCTGGTCAGTCTTCTGAGAAAAGCTGTATCTTTCAGAAAGGTGGTGTAGAAAGAACAGGTGCTTTGGAGCCAGAGCTCCATGGGAGGGCTGGCCCTTGCCGCTTGACCTCTGGCTTAGCCACCACCCAGGCACTGAATCTATAGAGTGGCAATGACCTGCTCTGTAACCCTAGCTAATGAGTACCACAGAGCATTGAGTGCCTACTTGGGGACCACTCAAGACATGGTAATTTGCAAAGGGACCCAGCATACGGGCATGAGTGGCCATTCAGAATGGCTGTTATTGAGGAGCATTTGGGGAAGAGCCGGCAGGCAAGTTAATGAACTTGTGACGTCTTGACTCTTAACCCGGATGTTCAGTATTTTTGCTGTGATTCTGTTCTGTCCTGCTATTTCACAACCAAACCTCAGACCTCCCATCAGCAGGCCTGGTCTCACCTTTCATGGAGACGTGCACTTTGTTCTCTTGCAGCTATTTGAGGAGTTGCAGGGGCTGCTGACCCAGAAGGCCAAGGACCATGATCCTTCGCAGGCACCAGAGCTTCACAGGCGAGCCGGCAGCAAGGCACAAGGTGAGGGCTTCCCAGTGGGTGTGTGTGGAGGGCACGTGGCCCAACCGTCTGGCTCTGGTGTCTCCGACTCCTCTGTCTTCTCCATGCTTTAAATGGAAAGTCGGAGGTGGAGCCAACCTTCACCCGGATGACCCTTCTGCGCCTCAGTCTCCCCAGTTCTAGAATCAGGGGGGTTGGGCTGGTTCTAGGTCACTTTCAGGTACTCACAGGATACTCTGAAGTCATGACAAGTCCTTCCCCCATCCCCCCCACACACAATTTAGGTCCCTTGGGGGTCTGTTAATGATTCCCAAGCAGAGATCCCCTGACTTGGGGCTGGGGCCCAGGGCAGCTTCTATCCATCCCCCCACTGTGGACGCAGGGTCCTGTCTCGGCTTAGTCCCTCCCTCAGGCCTCTCAGAGAGCTCTCTAGGGGGTGGCAGTGCTGAGAGAACATATGGGAAACTTCCAGAGCACCAGAGTGCTCCACAGATGTCCCCTCCCTCCCTGTGGGTGAGAGTATGGCTTTGGGAGTCAAGGGAGGGGAGTGGTGAAGCTTGGCCACCTGCTTGGCAGGTCATCTCAGGCCTCTGCTCCTGGTGCCACCTTAGCTCACATGTGCCAGGACTACATGCACCCCTCTGTTGGTGGGGTTTTGCAGGGAACACTGGAATGTGGCCATTCCTGATGAGATTACACGGTGGGGATGAGGGGACTCAGCCCTAACACATAAGTTCTCAAACTGTGGTCCCCTGGGTATCCCTGGAGAGTACTTCTCACAATCTGGCCGAAAATGGAAGAGTAGACAGCTTGGAGAAGTAAGCTGCCTATCTTAGGAGGTATCCAAGTAGTGGCTAGAGGGCTACTGGTTTGCATCTAGCGGGGACTTTACTAGACCCTGCTGAGGTGGTTGTGATTTGTTTTTCTATGACATCAAATGGCCCTGCCTCCATCCTCCTGGACTTGACATCATCTCCCTCTCTTTCAGACTCGGCTCCCACCAAGGCGTCCAGGGGGAAGCCCCAGCCCAGCGTCCTCTCCCAGGCACCTCTCCTGCGATGGGTCCTCACACTCAGCTTTCTGGTGGCCACGGTCGCTGTGGGGCTTTACGCCATGTGAATTCAAGTGTGCTGACTCCTGGGGGCCATGAAAACTGTTCGTGGAGAGGGGCAGCCTCTTGGCTAGCTTCCTTCCCTTGAGCTTGGGGCAGGGGGCAGCTATGAGGGCTCCTGCTGTCTCCCTGCATCCCTCTCTTCTGGATAAAAGGAGCCTGAGACATCTCCACCAACCCAAAGTACATCTAGTCAGTGACCTGAACTTCAGAGTGGGACAAGGGGTCTTCCCTGGCCCCTCAGCACTCTCCCCTTCCTGTTCCTGCAGCAGAGCCCAGAAGATGTAGCCAGAGCAACAGCTATTGTGAACCTCCGAAAGCCTTGGGTCTGAGGTCTTCCTTTTGACCTGCTGTGACCGCTTGCCCTATGGGCCATGGCAATTTTTGTATATGTTCAAAGATGTTGTGTCTTATGTTTCCGTCTTGTTTTTGTTGGAGCCACTTTGTGTTCCTGGCTCAGCCTGAACTGTGGTATTCTGTTGTGTGCTGTTCTGTTCTTACAGCAGGGTAGGGGTGGGTTGTGGCGGGCGGGGAGGGAAGTGTTTAACAGGACTGTGGCCTTGATTGCTGACTTTCATGTGAAATAATAAACTAAATGGCCTGATAGTAACTTGATGTGTTTTTCTTGGGCTCTGTTACCCTTGGGGAACTGACCTTTTTTCCTCACATGTTTCTTGAAAGTCTGGTGGGCAGAAGGGGTGAAAGTGCGGGTGACACAGGAACCAGTTTGAGATGTTGTGCTCTGTTCTGAGGGTGGTGGGGGTGACCTTGAAGCAGTCAGTGGCCACGTCTTTGGGGTGAACCCTGCTTGATGGAAGACAGCTTTACCAAGGACGGGATTCACTGTAAAGCTGCAAATTCTGGAATAAGATCTGTCTTGTACAGTGAATTGTAGGGACTAGAGTAAGAACCCTGGTTTTCTTCTTTCTGTAACTGTCTTTGGGGTTAGGTATTAACCCTTCTGGGGCTCAGTTTTGTCACCTTTAACACCAATTCAGAGACCCAGCTCACCTGTCTTGAGAAGCAAATGAGATGCATGTAAAATGCCAACAGCACACAATGTGAACTCTTAATAATGAAACGAGGGAGATCAGTGTTCTGTGATTCTTGCCAAGTGATTCTCTACTGTGCGAGTCACCTCACATGATGTCATCTCATTTGATCCTCAGAAAAACTGAGGAGTTACCACTTCTAGAGGGTCAGGAAGGATTTAAACCAGGTCTGGCCAGCTCTAGATCCAAGCCTTTTCCGTTGTCCGAAGTCCTCAAAGTGTGTTAGTTGCTCAGTAGTGTCTGACTCTTTGTAACCCCCATGGACTATAGCCCACCGGGCTTCTCTGTCCATGGAATTCTCCAATACTGGAGTGGGTAGCCGTTCCCTTCTCCATGGGATCTTCCCAACCCAGGGATTGAACTCCAGTCTCCTATGTTGCAGGCAAATTCTTTCCTGACTGAGCCACCAGGGAAGCCCCGAAGTCTTAAAAGCCACTGAAAGTAAAAATGTAGTCCCCCAACCTGGGAGAGTGGAAGCCCCAGGTTGAAAGTGTATTTAGCAAAGCAAAGGACAAAGCTTTTCCTTAATGAGACTCGAACGTGAACACTGGGATCCAGGAGACCTCTGTCCCTAGTTCTGGCTCTGTGAAGTAAGTCTGGAACCTGGTCAAGTCACTTCACGTCTCCATTTGCTCGCTGGCAAACTAAACCACCTGCATCCCACAGCTGGTAGGAGGGTCTAGTGGCCTCCAAACACCAGTCTATGGATGGTGACATCAGAATACCTGGGTATCATGGACCCCCAACCTGAGAGGCTCTGATTCTGGAGACTTGGAGCAGAACTCTGCAATGGCTAGTTACCAAACGCTTCTTGGGAGATTCCAAATAGCAAAGCAACTAGGTCTAGAAGCCACTGTTTATGTGATGATGTATACCAAGACTAGGCATTCAAAATATTTACTTGTCTGTTTTCACTCAGGCCCAGTTTCCAATTTTCTGTGACAAGGATACCAGTACTCATTGTTTGCAGTGACAAAGAAAGGAAGGAAGAGAGGGAGGGGCGATAGAACCACTTTGAATTCTACCAACAGGAAAATGGTTTAATATTCTGTATTCTATTCACACGGTGGAAGATTAAAGAGCTGTTAACTGAAATGAATTAAAGCTTTGTCTCCTTGCAGAGGGACCTCCCTGAAGGTTCAGATTCATTTGGTATAATTTTGACACCTTTAAACAGACTCATATTTTAAACACTGCCTGTAAAAGTATCAATGTAGACTACAGAATAAAAAGATGGTTCCTGTAGTTATTGTTTCCAGTGAGAATGGAAAAGAAGGGAGGGGAGATTATGCAGTCCTTGTTGCCGCTTGAGAATCCGTCAAGTTTTGCTGGATCTTCCCGTTTTTCTAACCTAGGGTGGGAATCCGGTCGTGAATTTTCGCAAATTTTAAGCATTGCCAAATAATGAAAACTCTTCTACAACTTAAAAAACAAAAACACAAAAACACCATTTAGGCCTAAGAAAACATCCCTGGAGTCCCAAGTCTGACTTTAGTCCTAGAGGGGTTAAGGAGACCAGAGGTGGATTATTTCTGATTAATCCCCAACTTGTTTAGGTGTGAGAGCGGGGAGGGCAGGAGGGCAGCGCCCCCTCCAGACGCTAGGGGACAGCAGGCTCACACCCGACAAGTGACCACACCTCAAGAAGCAAGTACTTCTCAGGGACCTATAGCTTCTTCCGCCCGTGGTTGGAAAGAGGTCATTTCCTCCTGAAAAAGGCTTAAGACGAGTACACAACAAAGCCCTCCCCTCCGCCATCTTTGCGCCCCGCCCCGCCGCTTCCTCCGGGTCAGTTTCGCGCCAAATTGTCCCGCAAGCAAAATGGAGCCCGGAAGGAGGGTATCCCGACGTCCTGCGCCCTGCAGCCAATCCCCTTCAGCAGTTTCTTTGGAGGCGGGACCCGCAGACGCAGAGCGGCCCAATCGCTGGCCTCGGGGTCTCGGCGAACCAATGAGGGCGCAGCGGCCGCGGCGTCCAAACGCTGCATCTGGTTTTTCCCGCGAAACGCGGCAGGAGACCGTGGGGGCTCTTGTGTCTACGGTTCCGGGGAGCGCGGGAAGGCAGAGGTGAGGCTGGCGGAGCTGGGGAGTGGGCCCCTCGGAGCCAGCATTTGGGGCGCAGTAGGGCTGGGCAGGGGTGTCTCATGGGAGAGCTGGGGTCGAGGTCTGGGAGGCGGAACCGGGCTCAAGTCTGCCTCGCACTTGGAGCCGAGGACCTGCGTGTCGCAGGGGACGCCGCACGCCCCCATCTGCCCTCCAGTCTGCTCCATCTCCTTGTTCCGCGTCAGGTGCAGTCATGTCGGGCTTCGACGACCCCGGCATTTTCTACAGTGACAGCTTCGGGGGCGACAACGCGACCGATGAGGGGCAGGCGCGCAAATCGCAGCTGCAGAGGCGCTTCAAGGAGTTCCTGCGGCAGTACCGGGTGGGCACCGACCGTACCGGCTTCACTTTCAAGTACAGGTGCGTGCCGGAGCGGGACAAGAGGGGGGATGCGGTCCCAGCGGTGCTATGTCCCACTCGCTGGGGCCCCGCATCCTCGTGGCGTTTGGTTTTGTACATTTCATATCTGAAGTTAACTTTTGAGTGAGTCACCTGGGCCCTTTGGTTCTTTTCCCAGGATTTGCTTTTATTCATCTGTTTCTTATAGTCTTTGTATGTTATGCCTGCAATACTTTGTAAAGTGAGTTATCTTCAGTTCTCTGGAGATGGTAGTTATGCTTTACCTTACTTGCTCACTCATTCATTCGTTCCAGTCAGTCAACTTCTATTGACTGAGCACCTGCTGCATGCCAGCCACTGTTCTAGGTGGTGAGCTGCAGCACTGAATGAGCTGGGCAAAGCCCCTGCTCCTAGTCATTGTTCAATGGTGACATCCCACCAAATCCTTGTAGGGCCTTAAATGCAGACAGCATGGATTTGCAGGTCCAAACTTGGGCCTGATGCATTATTAGCTCAGTGACTTCCAAGTGACAGTCTCTCTGAGCCTCAGTTTCTTCATCAGTAAAATGGGCATAGCCACTCCTACTTCGATTTATTCATGCACCAGCTGACACTGACCATCTGTGTGCCAAACCCTAGGGTACAAAGATGAAAAGATTCATACTACTTGTCCTCAAGGAGCTTTTGAATCAGTGGGACTGAGGCATAGGCATGCCCAAGTAAATTACAAGGTGATGATTGCCTCAAAGGAGGAGTGTACAAGAGGAGTTAGGGGAGGCTTCAGGTGATGTAGAGCTGAGAGAAGAGTATCTGGTGTGGAAGGCATTTATGATAGCAGGAGGTGCATGCATGGGCAGTATGGGGTGGCCTGTTAAAATAAGGGGCTCTCAGAGCAGGACTGGCTGTTTATGTGGCTCTGGACATAAGGTAGAAAGGGATGAGGCTGAGGAGGTCAGTGGCCCCCAAAAGTGTTTTGGGGATAATAGTCTCACGGGATGCTCTTAAAAAGAGTCTGGTGGTTGATAAGACAGGCATGGTCTCAGCTGCCTTCCATTCCCAGGTTCTAGCTGTGTGCCCTGTTAGTATCTGAGAGAGGGTTAAAGGCTCCAGGGAGTCCAGTGAAAGGACTGGTTTGCAGTGAGAGTCTCCCAGACTCGTCTGTGAACTTTGAATTGTTCTTTGATGATGACTTGGACTGCTTCTATGGAGCTTGCTTTGGAAGATGCTTCTGTGGAGGGGGGAGCGGATGGTTTGCTGGGTTATAGCAGATCCACCTGGAGCTCGATGTGTTTGGGAAGCTAGTGGTGTGGGCAGACTCAGAGTGTGGGTGCGCCTCTGCCAGTATTGCCTCCTCTTCTCTGTGCCCGTCCCTGCACCTACTCCAGGGATGAACTCAAGCGGCATTATAACCTGGGGGAGTACTGGATCGAGGTGGAGATGGAGGACCTGGCCAGCTTCGATGAGGAGCTGGCTGACTACTTGTACAAGCAGCCAGCCGAACACTTGCAGCTGGTGAGTGGGACCCCTGCCCCAGGACTGTTGCCCCGGAACCCCCAGAGCTGGCCCCACTCTGGTCACTCACAGCCTGTCCCCTCCCTATCTCCAGCTGGAGGAAGCTGCCAAGGAGGTGGCTGACGAGGTGACCCGGCCGCGGCCTGCTGGTGATGAGGTACTCCAGGACATCCAGGTCATGCTCAAGTCGGACGCCAGCCCGTCCAGCATCCGTAGCCTGAAGGTGGGTCCCCTCGGAGGGTGGCCGTGGTGGCTGTGTGTGTGGAGGGGTTTTGGAGAGAGACCTGAGTGCCAGCTGTGTGACCCTGAGCAACTCACTCAACCTTTCTGAGCCTGTTTCTGCCTCTGAAAAATTAGCTCCTTGAACAAATGTTTGCTGAGCTCCTTCTGTGGGCAGGACATGAGTTGGGTCCTGGAGGAGCAGCAGTGAACTCAAGGACAAGCTTCTTTCCCTGGGAGACTGGATAAATGGTTAACATCACCACAATAACTGTAGGTGACTGTGAGAGCAATGGGAGAAATTGGAAAGTGATGAGAACGCACAGGGCCCCTCTGGAAAAGATAGAGAAGGCTGCTTTCCAGAGGGGACATCTGAGTGGAGACCTGTGGGTGAGAACGAGCAGCGTGCAAACAGCTGGGAGGGCACACGGGGTGGGGAGAGGAGGGCAGGGCATAGCTAGTGTAAAGCTTGCAAGGTGAGGGGCCAGGGCGTGTACCAGGCTGAGGGAAGGATGGTCAGCGTGACTGGCGAGTGATGGGGCCACGGGAAAGCTGGGCAGGGCCAGTCTGCCACCCAGCAAACACTTTCTGAGTGCCTCACACCGGATGCTGGGTTTGACTCTCACTGTAGACAGACGGTAGGTACCTGGTTCCGTGGAGGTTATAGTGAGAGAAACAGACAAGGAGCACTGAGCTGGTTTCAGGTCCCAGGACATGAGCCATGAAGAAGAAAAAACGGGATCAACGTGAGGGGCCGGGTGGCGGTTGGAGAAGGCGTCTCTGAAGAAGTGGTGTTGGCACGAGTCCGAAGGATGTGTGACCCTGTGACAGCTCAAGGGAGGGGTGTTCCGGGCTCAAGGAGAAGCAGGTGCAAAGGCACTGGGGTGGGGACAGCAGCCGTTCCAAGGGCTAGACAAGGGGCAGATGGCAGCCACCATGACTGGACCCCAGGGAGTGAGGGCAGGGAAGAGGAGTGGAGGGAGCGAGTGGAGAGCCAGGTGGCCAGGGCCTTAGCTGCTGTGGAAAGGAGATCGGATTGAGGGCTACGTAGGAGGATGGGCTGATTCCGTCTTTAAAAGCGTCCTCTGGCTGCCAAGTGAAAGGAGAATTTATAAAGCGGGCAGGAGTGGGACCCAGGGGAGTTTGCTGAGGAGGACGTGAGGGTCGAACGTTGGTTCTTCTGTCAGAAGGTGGTTGTGAGAAGCAGATGAAAGGATGCACGCTCCTGTGCCTGGTGAGCTCTGGGCCCAGCTTGTGCCAGCAAAAGGCCACGCGCTGGCCTCTGCTGCAGCCCTCATGTCCTGCTGCGCAGTTCAGGTCCCCACCAGATCTTCCTTGGTTGGCACCATGGCGCGTCTGTTACAGGAGCAGGGCCAGGCTGCGGGCTCTCAAAGCTGTGGCGTGTGCCAGCTTTGTCTCTGCGCTGCACCAGGCTGGGGGGGCCAGGGGGAAGGTGCAGGCGGGCCCGCGCTTGAAACCGAGCATCATGTCTGCCTGTCCTTGGAGGCGGATTTGGGCTTGTTTTGTGGGGCAGCTGTTCCGTCAGAAAAGCAAACCTCAGCCCCACTTGAACAGATTTCCTCTTCTCAGCCCCATTGGAAAACCAGTGACTGGCCTGCTTGGGTGGGCGTTCTGTGACAGAGGAGGAGCCCTCTCTAGAAGGATCGCTCATCAGGGTGGCCTTGGGGCTGAGGCAGCCCCAGTCCTTTCCAACCCTGGGATCCTGGGGGCTCAGATCCCTGCACTCTGTAGAGTGTTTTCCAGAAGCAAGCTCTGAGGTGGGTGTCAGCAGTTCTGGGGTCCCCTGGGCATGTGTGCCCCTGGTCTCAGTCACCAGAGAGGGTCAGCCTCCTTCCTTCTCCCCTCTCTACCCCCCTGGCTTCAGAGGGAGCATCAGCTTGAACCCATAGCCTACCTGCCTGTCCCAGAACACCTGCTGGAAATAGGAAGAAAAGATGATGATAAAAGGAACTTTTCTTGTTTTATTTTGCTTTTTATTATAAAAATATCACACACACAAAAGTAGTGAGAGGGGCATCCCTGATGGCCCAGTGACTAAGACTCTGCTTCCAGTGCAGGGGACCGGGCTTCAATCCCTGATCAGGAAACTAGATCCCACATGCTGCAATTAAATATATATATACACACACACATATATATGTATATATACACTAAGTGCCACAATTAAGACCAGGCACTACCAAATAAATAAATATATATATTTTAAAAAGTAGCAAGAGTAGTGTAATGACCCCATCTGCCTCATCTGGGTTCAACAGCTGTTAATATTTTGCCTTATTTCCTTTCTCCTCTTTTCTGCTAAAGGATTTTAAAGTAAATGACAGACATGGCACTTTATGCCTTGAGCAGACATTAGAATAGAAGAGATTCTTGATGTGTGATCTCGGGGTCCCTGGCCCCCCTCACCCAGCCCCCTCCCTGCGGCTCTGTTGCAGTCGGACACAATGTCACACCTGGTGAAGATCCCGGGCATCGTGATCGCGGCCTCGGGGGTCCGCGCCAAGGCCACCCGCATCTCCATCCAGTGTCGCAGCTGCCACGGCACGCTTACCAACATCGCCATGCGCCCCGGCCTGGAGGGCTACGCCCTGCCCCGGAAGTGCAACACGTGAGTGGGCTTCGCGGGCCCTGTGGCACCCTGGGGGGTGACGGGCAGATGTCTGAGCAGAGGTGTGAAGGATGAGGAGGAAGCCCTGCAGCCGGGAGGGGCCGGGGCCGCGGCGTGCCCTGTGGGCGTAGGCCCAAGTGGACGTCCTGGATCTTGGGGTTGAGAACGGGATGGTGTCCCCCTGCCCCTCTGTGGTGGTGAGTTCTGTCCCTCCAGGGAACCCAGGCAGCCTGTGCAGGGGGCTGGGGTGGGGGGTCCACCTGGAATCTTCAAACCCTGGCTCGCTGGGGCAGGTCTGGAGCAGAGGCCCAGGAACATGCCAGGCTCCTTGGTTTACATGTGGCCTGTGGCTGCGTTGCCTGTGGCCTCATGGCCCACAGACGGAAAATATGTGTCTCTGGCTTCTTTCAGAACATGATTGCTGACCCTGATCTTCAGGGCCCTCACCCCTTCTGGCTCCTGGTTCCCCTCTGCTTCCTAATCTCAGGCTTAGCCACACTTCTCTTTTCTACACTTAATTCCTTTTTGATCTGGGTTTTTGAGTACCCTGAGTGCAGAGGACATGCAGATGTGTGTTTCCACTGAACCCCAGACTCCAGTCTGGCTGCCTGCCAGACATGTGGCTGTCTAACACGGCTTAATGGGAGAGCCAGGTTCCAAGCAGGCCTCCCCAACCCTAACCCCGTGTATTCCCCCTACTGAGCCACCCTCCTCTAGCGATTTCCCTGAGCTTGTCCTAGAGACCCTGAACTTGCCACTGGCCAGGCTTGTTGCTGACTTGTGTGATGAGTTCCCTGGGCTTCGGGCTCTGGGGATAGCTCTGGTGACTCTTTTCTCCTCTCGCCTTACAGGGATCAGGCTGGGCGCCCCAAGTGTCCACTGGACCCATACTTCATCATGCCGGACAAGTGCAAGTGCGTGGACTTCCAGACCCTGAAGCTGCAGGAGCTGCCGGACGCCGTGCCGCATGGGGAGATGCCCCGGCATATGCAGCTCTACTGTGACCGGTGAGCGGGCCCCTGGCTGTGCCCCCCCACACCGGGTCAGGGCTGTGAGCAGGCTGGCTGGCCATGCCTCCTGCCCCTAAGTCGGGCCATATGTGGACCCTGAGTGCAGTGGGGAGCAGGGAATAGGGCTGGTTATGGAAACTTGCTCTGTGCCTGGTGCTTCCTCCAGGCTTTTCCTCCCTTCGTCTCCATTATTCTGCAGGAGCGGGTCAGTCTCACGTGTGACCAGCTCCCTGAGTGGAGGGGTCTGGCTTCTGCCGCCTGCATTCTTCCTTCAGAGTCTCCCTGGCACTCTTAGAACCAGGAGGCCTGAGGTGGCACAGCTGGTCGGCCAAGGGTGGGGAGGACCCTCTTCCCAGGCTGACGCCCACCCCGGGCTTTATGTTAAGAGTCTTCTTGGATGTTGCTGGGTAATCAGAAAGTGGGGAGAGGGTGCTAGGCTGGCCTGGTCCCCTTCCAGGGACCTGGGAGGATGGCGTGGAGATAGGGACAGGGCTTCTTCACCTGGGCTCACGCACCGTGATACCTCAAGCAGGTAGTCTGTGCATCGCCTTTTGGACGAGGGGATCCACAGGTTGTTAGCTGCCTCAGCGACAGTGGAAGGTGTAGAGGTCAGACTGCTGAGCAGGTGACGTGAGCTCACTGAGCCTCAGTCTCCTCACCAGGAAAATGGGGACAGTGACGGGCCTTAATCTCTCATCACTGCTGGGAGGTTTAAAGTAGAAAATGCACGTGAAGTGTTTACTACAGTTCCTTCATACAAATTAAGTATCTGGTGTTAGATTATTTGTGCAGTCTGGGGTTAGATTTAAAGCTGAAGAAGTGGAATCTGGGAAGAGAGGAGTCCCAGAATGTTAACAGTGACACTAAGGGTCCTTTAGGGATGGGACTCTACTTTGCCTAACGCCCTTCTGGGTCTGGTACCTTACTTGATCCCACAGTAACCCAGCAGGTGAGATCACTTTATTAAAGCTCTCCAGGGTCAGAGACGGAGAATGCAATGGCACCCCACTCCAGTACTCTTGCCTGGAAAATCCCATGGACGGAGGAGTCTGGTAGGCTGTGGTCCATGGGGTCGCTAAGAGTCGGACACAACTGAGTGACTTCACTTTGACTTTTCACTTTCATGCATTGGAGAAGGAAATGGCAACCCACTCCAGTGTTCTTGCCTGGAGAATCCCAGGGACGGGCGAACCTGGTGGGCTGCCATCTATGGGGTTGCATAGAGTCGGACACGACTGAAGTGACTTAGCAGTAGGGTCAGAGAGGTGCAGTGACTTCTTTGAGGTCACACGGCTCGTAAGTGGCAGAGTACGAATACATGCCCCAGCATCCTGTCCAGTCGGCATTGGAGCATGGTTCTGGCTGGAGGGGCTTGGAGACTTCCTTGTTGCAGCATTTTTTTTTTTTTAAAGAGGAGATTAAAATCCAGGTGCAAAATGACTTGCCTGAGCTTTATGAAGCTGTGAAGAGGCAAAAATTGGGAGTGGCCCTTGCAGGGAGGCTGGGAGGGCATCAGGAGGAAGGCTTCCCCTGAGATGGCTGAGGGGAGCCTTGCAGTGCTTCTGACATCAGGCCAGGTGGAGATGGGGACCCTGAGGAGCTGAGGGTGGGCCTTCTGATCCTAACCAGTCAGGCCGCTGCCCATGACCAAGGATTGTCCTCCTCCGGGCAGCTATGCCGTCCAAACATGGGCTGGGTCGTGGTGAGAGGGTGAGAGCCCTGGGACAGGGCAGCGGCTAGAGCCAAATCAGCTCGTGAAGCCTCCTGTAGAGATGCTGAGGTGAACGGCGAGTGTGACGGGATGGTAGGAGCCAGGGGCTCCTGCCCCCACCAGACTCTCACCTTCTTCCTCCTTCCTCCCCACCTTCCTCTTAGGTACCTGTGTGACAAGGTCGTCCCTGGGAACAGGGTCACCATCATGGGCATCTACTCCATCAAGAAGTTTGGCCTGACCTCCAACAGGGGCCGCGACAGAGTGGGCGTGGGCATCCGGAGTGCCTACATCCGGGTCCTGGGCATCCAGGTGGACACAGATGGCTCCGGTGAGTGGGCTTTGGGCCGACTCCCCTTGTCCCTCCCCGGGTCTCCTAGTCCCCCTGTCTGTACCCCCACCCCTACACTCTGTTCTGCACGGCAGCCAGGGAGAGCAGTGCTTTCCTAACCAAAGATACCTGTCACTACCCTCAGCAAGGTAGAAGATATCCTGAGGGCCCCTCTGATCTGGCCTCTAACTCCTCACCTCCCTTCCAGGTCCTCCCCTTGCTCACTGGAGCCTGCAGCACACAAGCCCAGCCCTCAGGCGAGCGGTGGGGTCTGTCTGTGCTCAGACTGATGCTCATGCTGCCCGGCTCTGAGGGCCTTGCCCGCTGGGAGGCCTGGGGCTGGGAGGGTGGGCCCTCATGCACCCACGTCCCCTCTGCCCGCCCAGGCCGCACCTTTGCTGGCGCCATGACCCCACAGGAGGAGGAGGAGTTCCGGCGGCTGGCCGCCCTCCCCAACGTCTACGAGCTCATCTCCAAGAGCATTGCCCCCTCCATCTTCGGAGGCACCGACATGAAGAAGGCCATCGCCTGCCTGCTCTTCGGGGGCTCCCGAAAGAGGTGGGGGTCCAAGCCTTCCCAGGTCCAGGGAGGGGACGGGTGACTTGCCCACAACAGGGCAGCTGCCGGATGGGCAGGACGGGAATACTCTTTCCATTTGCCTGGGACCCTCAGTCCCGCCTCCTACTCTCAGGCACCCTTCCCACCTCCCAGGGTTGCTGTCAGCTGGCGGGGGGCCAATCCATGCCCTCTCTGCAGAGCAGTCCCCCCGACCCTGGGTAGGTGGTGCAACTTGGGGGACCTGGCAGATGCAGTGGAGAGAGCTCTGGGCGTGGAGTCTGGAGAACCGGGGATTAAATCTCTGATAACTACTTACTGTGCAATTTTAGGCAAGAGACACCACCCTTTTGTACCCAGATGTCCATATGAATACGACAGATGGAAGCCTAACACTCAGGGGACATCATGTGTCCTTTTGAGATTCTGAAACAGTAGAGATATAGAGTGATAATGTTACTGGCAGCTACCAGTTACTGAATTCTTACCATGTGCCAGACAGTCTTCTGAATGTTTTCATCTGTTTGCAGCCCAGTTCCCAAGTTAGCCCTATGAGAAAGCTATGGTTGAGCCCATTTCATAGATGAGGAAACTGAGGCATAGAGCATTAAAGAGACTGCTAACAGGCACATGTCCTGGCCTGGAGCCTGCCCTCGTGGTGTCTGCTCCACGGTATCGCCAGCGGTGCGCTGGCAGCTCCCATCTCTCCAGCTGGGGCAGGTGTTTATCAGATGCTGTCTGTGTGTGCCCGAGCCCAGCTCTTGGTGTCATTTCCTTTGACCCTCCCATCCCTGTGTGGCAGGTTACCACAGAGGAGGCTAGGAGATAGAGCTGGCTAGAAATGTGGCTCTCAGGCCAGAGCCCCCGCCTCCCACCTACTCCAGGGCTCATGACATGGTGGGGCGGGAGTGATAGCCAGACCGCTGTGACCAACCAGCCCCCGCTGGATTCTCCTGTTGCTCACCTGGCCTTCGTGCCCGTCTCCCCAGGCTCCCAGATGGCCTCACTCGCCGAGGAGACATCAACCTGTTGATGCTGGGGGACCCCGGGACGGCCAAGTCCCAGCTGCTGAAGTTCGTGGAGAAGTGCTCACCCATTGGGGTGAGTGTCCCGGATGACCTCTGCCTGCCCTGGCTTCCCCACAGGGATAAAGCTGCAGGAGGGGCCACAGGGGAGAGAGTGTCCAGTCAGCCGGGTCCCCTGTGTGGTGATCAGCACATCTGGGGGATCGGAGTGGGTGAGGATGGCCGCGTGGTCTCATGGGGGGAAGTGTGGCCTCTGGGTAGACGCGGGGTGGGCCAGGTGTCCTCTGCCAGTGCTGCCCAGTGGAGACATGTGGACTCTAGCTGTGAGCCTCGAGGAGTGTACGTTTCCTAGTAGCCTCTTAGAAAAGCAAAAGGAAGTGGTGATGGGCTTCCCAGATGGCTCAGTGGTCAAGAATCGCCCTGCTAATGCAGGAGACACAGGTTCTATTCCTGGGTCGGAGAGATCTCCTGCAGAAGGAAACTGCAAACCACTCCAGTATTGACTGGGAAATTCCATGCACAGAGGACCCTGGTGGGCTGTATATAGTCTGTGAGCTTGCAAAAGAGTTGGACATGACTGAGCTTACAAGTACACAATCTTAATTCTGTTTAAGCTGTGTAAAATGTTATTATTTCAGCATGTGGTTTAACGTAAGAGAACCTGAAGAAGATACCTTGCATTCTTTTTAGCACTAACTTTGAAATTCCTGTGTATTTCATACACTTAAGCACACCTTGCTTTGGACTTGCCACAATTCAAAGGCCCCTTGGCAGCATGTAGTTCTCAGGTCTCTACAAAGATGATGGTTCTCAGGGTGGGGAAGCTTTTCAGAGAGTCCGGAGTTCACCTTACTGGGAGGGTGTCACTTCTCTCAGCCTCAGTTTACTGCTCAGTGAGCCCAGCTCCTGGGGGCCGATTCATGAGACAGTCGGGCTCAGGTGAGTGATGGATGTGAACAGCCCTGGGGAGAAACTCCAGGCCAGCTGGGGCTGGTGGCCCCCATCAGAGGAGGAACGCTGAGATTGTCTGTGCTCTGCACCCCGCCATGATGTGTGACCCTGGGCGAGCTCCAGCTCTGGGGGCCCCTTGACTCACCGGGGTCAGAGCCTGGGGGCTGTGTTGGGCCCTGACCCTCCCGTGGCCCTCCCCCAGGTGTACACGTCTGGGAAAGGCAGCAGCGCCGCCGGCCTGACAGCCTCGGTGATGAGGGACCCCTCGACCCGGAACTTCATCATGGAGGGCGGGGCCATGGTCCTGGCCGACGGGGGCGTCGTCTGTATTGATGAGTTTGACAAGGTGAGCCCTGCAGGGCGAGGGCGTGGCTCAGTGCTGGTGGCACCTGGTGGCCGTGGGCTGGGGGTGTGAATGGCAGAAACCCCCTTTGATGACGTAGAGACCTCCCATCACTACAGGGGCCTAACTAAAGCTCTCGGAGCCTAGAGAGTGGGGAGACGAGAGCCAAGCCCACATGTTATCCGCATGACTAGAGGTGACCTGGTTCCTGCCATTGGCTGGCACGGAGCAGGGACTTAGGAACAGTAGCTCCTGTAGGGTGTCCTGTTCCCGCTGCACCCCAGCCCCCTCACCTGGGGCTGGTGGACATTCCTCTCTTCCACACAGATGCGAGAGGACGACCGTGTGGCAATCCACGAGGCCATGGAGCAGCAGACCATCTCTATCGCCAAGGTGAGCGCCCTCCCCGGGGCCCACTCAGCCACAGAGCTGCCTGGCCGGGCCATGCCCCGGGCGCTGGGAGGGCTGGGGCCTGGCCCCACCCTCAGGCTGTCCTGAGTGCCAGGCCTCTGTTGACTGCAGCAGTGGCCCTGGAATCGTGTATGTGTGTGTGTGTGTGACCTGAGAAGGCTGTGAGCCCGAGTTCTCGTTTCTCTCCTCTGCTGCCCCCGTACTCCCCTCTCAGGCTGGCATCACCACCACCCTCAACTCCCGCTGCTCCGTCTTGGCTGCTGCCAACTCGGTGTTTGGCCGCTGGGATGAGACAAAGGGGGAGGACAACATCGACTTCATGCCCACCATCCTGTCCCGCTTCGACATGATCTTCATCGTCAAGGATGAGCATAATGAGGAGAGGGATGTGGTGCGTAGGACGCCGGGCTCCTCCCAGGCCTGCAGGTCTCGGGTGGGGAAAGGGTGGGCAGGCTAGGGGCTTCTAGGGTCCAGAGTCCTGGCTACCAGATCAGCCTGTCAGTGGGCCCCCAAGGAGGTGGGTTGCAGACTGCAGAAACACTACACTGGGGGCCCCTGGTCCTGCCTCTCCTGTGGACCACATGTGGTTTGATTTGGGGTCTTTCATTCCCTGGGCGTCGTTCCTTTGTATGTGGAACAAGGGGGTTGACCTTTGATTGCAAGTATTAGAACCCCAGTTCCGTTTAGTCTTTCTGGAGGAACTCAAGAGAAGGGCTTGTGTTACAGGCAAGCCTGGAGATACAAGGCCCATCTGGGTCTGGTCTCAGGGTTGTCTGCCTCTGCCTCGGTCTCCCTGGGTGGAGTTTTGTTCTCGGGCAGCCTCGCCCCGCCTCAGGGCAGCAGGGAGGGCCCTGGCAGCTCTGGATGTTGTTTTACCAGCTGACAGCCCCCAAGGAGAGAAGGGCCATCTCCTTTCCACTGGTTCTAGCCCTGGGAGCTCTCCCTCCCTGCCTGCTCCAGCTCTGTGTTGGAACCTGGCTCGGGAAGGCCTGTGGGCTGACCCTGGGTCCCCTCTGCCTCCCAGATGCTGGCCAAACACGTCATCACGCTGCATGTGAGCGCACTGACACAGGCCCAGGCCGTGGAGGGCGAGATTGACCTGGCCAAGCTGAAGAAGTTCATCGCCTACTGCCGTGCGTGAGTAGCACACGCTGGCCCCTGGGCGTGGGGTTGCCAGTCTTCCCTGGTTGGGGAGAGCCCTTTCAGGATACCTGAGATGAGCCCTTAGGGTTTAGCTCTGCTTCTTCCTCCCCCTACAGTCACCCACTCCGTGGTTCTTGGCATCAGGCTTCCCCGTTTCTAAAATGAGGGTGGAGGGTTTAGATGGTCTTGAAGGCACCCTTGACTCTGATGTATGGGGAGGCATTGTGGACATGGTCTCTGGTAACACCTGCCCCCACTGTGTGGCCTTAGGCAAATCAGCTGACCTCTGAGCCTCACTTTCCTGGGGGTGGTTGTACCCTTACGTTTTTCTAAGAATCACACAAGATGACGCATGAGCGCTTGGCACGGCCCTGTGCCAAATAAACACTCAGTGAACAGCAGATGCAGCCGTAAATATTGTTGTTCTCACAGACTGCCAGCGATGGTAGTCATACATATAGTGATTATTCTGTGCCAGGTGTTATTCTGAACATTTTTTTTTTAATTTTTTAAAACTTGGGTAGTGCTGCACAGCTTGCAAGATCTCAGTTCCTTGACCAGGGATTGAACCTGGGCCCTAATAGTGAAAGCACTGAATCCTAACCATTAGACCACCAGGAAACTCTGATTATTATATATACATAATTGAACTTTATCCCTCTCCCCAAACCTGTGAGGGTGGCATATTGTTATCCCATTTTACAGATGGGGAAGCTGAGGCAAGGAAAGGTTAAGTAACTTGTCCAAGTTTGCAGGCAGGAGCTAGTGGAGCCAGGATTTGAACCCAGGTGCTTGGCTCCACGGGCTGTGCTTTTGGCTCCTGTGCCAAGGTTCTGGACACGCACCTCCTCTGTCTCTTATTGGAGCTAAACCCCGGGTGGAGGGATCTTGGAGCACCTTTCTGATGGGAGGTGAAGTCCTGCATCTGGGTTGGTGCCTCCTTACCACTTTTGTCCCAGTGACGCAGTGCCCAGTGGTCCCGGGGTCTTCGTCATGGTTATGAGCTCTTCACGGCCCCACCCTTGGAGTCTTGGGCCATTGTGAGTGAGTCTGAGAGCCCTGAGTTTTTGTTCTCCCTTGATGCCAGGTCCCAGGGGGCCTTGGGGAGTTTCCTCCCTCCCTCTGGGCTCGGTCACTCAGTCATGTCTAACTCGGAGACCCCACGGACAGTAGCTCTCCAGGTTCCTCTGTCCATGGGATTCTCCAGGCAAGAATACTGGAGTGGATTGCCATGCCCTCCTCCAGGGGATCTTCCCAACCCAGGGGTCGAGCCCAGGTCTCCTGCATTGCAGGCAGATTTTTTACCATTTGAGCCACCAGGGAAGCCCTGGAGTAGGTGATCTGAGGTTCCCCTAAACCAGTGACTGTCAGTTGGCTTGGGGTGGGGCTGTGGGGTGGAGGGGATAGAGTGCAGGTGGATCTGACCAAATGTCCCCCGCTGCCACCCTTCCCGCCCCTCACCCCCTAGTCTGGCATGCTTCCAGCCCCTGGACAGCAGTCACCAGTAGCCTCTCGTGGGTATCATTGTGCATCTCACCCCTGAATGTGTTGGGGGGAAGCACTGCTGTGAGCCTGCCATCTGGTGGGCCCAGAAACTGTCTGCAAGCCAGCAGAGGCCGGCCAGGGTGGGTACCCCAAGATTCCTTCCCTCTCTCATGGCAGCTGCTCTCCCCAACCCCTGTCCTGCAGGAAGTGTGGCCCCCGGCTATCAGCAGAGGCCGCAGAGAAGCTGAAGAATCGGTATATCATCATGCGGAGTGGGGCCCGTCAGCACGAGAGGGACAGCGACCGGCGCTCCAGTATCCCCATCACCGTCCGGTGAGCGGGCTGGGTGGGCTGATGCACAGCCTCAGCTTACAGGGCGTGGTGTGCCCTGCAAGTCTGGGGCTGGGACCCACTGCTGACCACTGGTGCCGGCCATGGTCAGGCTGCTGGGCAGGGACCACTCCTTTAGGAGTAAAAACAGTGGCCTCCCTAATTATCTGTATCTTTTGCTTTGTTTACTGTTGGGAAAATCTGGAAGCCTCTCTTCTGAATTCTGTCTAGCTTTCCCCATTTTAGGGAAGCCTGAGGGTGAGGGAAGGTCCAGGGATGGGAGTCAGGAGACCTGGTCCTTGCCTCCTGCCCACCATGTGACAGCTGAGAGATTGCTTTCCTTTTCTGGGCCTCAGTTGTCTTAGTTGTTACCTCTCTTCACTGTGGTGAGTTTATCCAATTGAGTGACTAAGAGCTTAAGCCTACCTCATTTGAATCCTGCTTCCGGCACTGATTAGATAGAAGTGGGTTTTGCTCTATATAATGGAAGGTCCAAATAAAGTCACTTAAGTGAATTGGGAATTTATTTCCACCTTAGGTGAAAATGTTTGAGGGCAGGTGGTCTAAGATCATGTGATGGTTCTTCAGTCATCAGCAGCAATTTGCGCTCCTTCAGGCTCACCCTTATTCTCATTGTCCAGTGTGGCTGCTGGAACTCCAGTCATTACCCCTGCATTCCAGGTGGCAGGAGAGGGAGGAAAAGAAGTGCCTTTTTTTTAAGGACACTTCCTAAAGTTCCCATAAAATGTTTGGACATAAAACATACTGGCTATATCTTAGTCACACAGACATACCTGGATGCAATGAAGACTGGGAAATGTCTTGCAGCTGGGTACCATGTGCTGGAATAGAAGTTGGGGTTCCATTACTAAGAGAGATAGATCACAGGGACAAGCAGCAGCCTTCGCTGTGAAGGGGCTGGACAGAAGAGGGACGATGGACTGAGTGCACCCTGGCGTCCCGTTGCTCCCACACAGGCAGCTGGAGGCCATCGTGCGCATCGCCGAGGCCCTCAGCAAGATGAAGCTGCAGCCCTTTGCCACAGAGGCAGACGTGGAGGAGGCGCTGAGGCTCTTCCAGGTGTCCACGCTGGACGCCGCCTTGTCTGGCACCCTGTCAGGTGAGCAGGTGTGGGGAGACAGGCCGGGTGGTCGGTGGACTCGGGGTGGGGCTCATGCGGGATGCCTGCTCTGCTGGTTGCTTCTCTGCACTTGCTGAGGTCTCTGTGCTTCCTCCTGCGAAGAAGCCACACCGCACCCCCCGTCCCCACCCCCACCAGCCATTTTCTTCCAAGATGGGAAGAACAGCCTCTGGAGACCCTGGAGCACAATCCTCTTAGGCCCAGTCCATTATTAAGGCTCACAGTTTTATCATTGGTTAAGAACAGCACTCACCAGCCCTATTTGTTGAGTTGTAACCGTTTGAGCGCTTCCGACGCTCTTCCCCCGTTTTACTTACAGCCGCCCCCAGAAGCCAGGTTGGGTGCTTAGTCCTTCCCCTGTTAGAGATGAGAAAACTGACACTGAGAGAGGCCTCTTCACAGTGCCCAAGGTTGGTTGCCGTTCTCCCAGCTAGAGTGCAGGTCTCCTGACCCCGAGTCCAGCGTGGGTCAGGCTGCCGTCAGTCCTGCCACCTGCTTCAGGCTAAGCCTCTGAGCGGACTTCCCAGAGCGTTGGCTCCGTGCCAGGCTCCCCTGGGACGAATGTGTTCCCTCGCCAGCAGACAGGGCTTAGTGTCTGCCAGGCTGTTTCAGGTGCCGGGAGGGCAGGAGCAAGCAGATCCCTTGAGTCCCACCTTGCAAGGCCCCCTTTCTCCTGGGGAAACACACCAGAGGCAGACATGCCAAACTCAGGGAGCCGAGAGTGCAGAGGGGAGAACTCCAGCAGGTCAGGCATGTTGGAGAGGGGTGGGGCTGTGTCCCCGTCGGGTGGCCCAAGATGGGCTCTCAGGAGGTGGCAGGAAGCAGGGATGGGCATGAGTGGACACCTGGCTCCCTGGAGTGTGGGGATGGACCCCTGGGTAGAGGAAGAGCTGAGTGGCAAGACCCCAGGGACAACAGGTTCAAGGGTCAGTGTGGCTGGAGCCGGGGAGGTGGGTGGGGGCTGATTGCCTCTGCCCTCCCCTTGGTGATGACGACTCAATCTCTGCCCTGGAGGGGCTTCCTGTCCCGTGAGATATTTGGTTATGGGGGGCTCCCTCGGATGTTTGAGGGCACAGGGTGGGTATGATTTGGGGCAGGGTAATTAGAGTTGGGCTTTGCAGGCTGTATAAGAGTTTGCCTCGTGAACTCATTTCAACTCTCAGCGGCTTCTCCCCTCCCACCTCGCCCCTTTCTGTAGCTGAAACACCAAGGCGTCTGCAGGCCTGGGTCAACAGAGGAGACCCCCTTCCAGCAGTTGTCGGAAATCAGCAGCTGCTTGCCAGGGCTGCTTGGGATGCCTCACTGATGTGGTCTCCAGGACAGTGCTCCTGAGTCACTGCGGGTCCCCTCTAGCTTTCCATTCTGATGTAGCCGCCTCCAGGAAGTCTTCCTGACTTGTCTAGCCGCCTGGGGCCCAGGTGCTGTCCTCAGCTCGAGGCCCTCCTCACAGCCCTCCAGTGGCTGCTCCACTCACCAGAATCGGGAAAACTTAGGCTGTGCCCTCTAGCCTGTGGGACCTGGCCCCCATGTGGCCCCCACTCTGGCCATGTCCCTGGCCCTACGACTAGATTTTGAATGAAGTGGGCATGTTTCCCACCTCTGAATCTTCCCACCTCTACCTGCAGCATCCTTCTGCTCATGCCTGCCCTGTCCTTGACTCCAGGCCTCTGTCCATCGTCTCGCTCAGGCCTTGGCTGTCCCCAGGCTCCCTCTCTGTCTTCCTCTCATGTTCTCTCCGGGGACTGGCTGGCTCTTCCCCGCTGTGGGCAGACTGAGGTCCCCACCTGCCGACCCGCCTCCCTCCTCGCGCCCACAGGGGTGGAAGGCTTCACCAGCCAGGAGGACCAGGAGCTGCTGAGCCGCATCGAGAAGCAGCTCAAGCGCCGCTTTGCCATCGGCTCCCAGGTGTCTGAGCACAGCATCATCCAGGACTTCACCAAGCAGGTGGGCCTCCAGGGCCGGGTTCCCACCCACCCTGTACCATGCCCTGCGCTCAGCAGACAGGCTTGGGGTGGGGTAGGGGTGGCTGTTTTCTAGGACCAGGCCTGTCCCCAGCGCTCTCCTTTCTTGACTTTCTTTGTTGCATTAAAGGGAGAGGACGGGGTCTGAGGTTCTGCTGGGACCTCCCAGGCTCCCCCAGCCCTTTGTCTCTCCCTTCCCCTCCTTCCCTGCCCTTTGTGGGGTTGGGGGTGCAGAACCAGAGGGTGAGCCTTCCAGCCCGCTGGGGACAGAGCTCTTGATCCCATAGATGGTGGAAGGGCCTTCTAAAATCTGTGGGGAACTTGTCACCATCTTTGAAGTCACATGGACAGTCTAGTTTCTGGGCTCAGCTCCCTTTCGTGTATGTCATCTCCTCTTCATCCTTAGGGCAGTTTATGTGGTAGGTGGTACCCCACCCATTCGAGAGGTGAGCAGACCAAGAGTTAGAGGAGTTTGGGGATGTCTGGAGTGGTAAAGAATCCGCCTACCAGTGCAGGGAGGCTCAGGAGACCTCGGTTCAATCCCTGGGATGGGAAGAGCCCCTGGAGGAGGAAATGGCAACCCACTCCAGTATTCTTGCTGGGAAATCCCGTGGACAGAGGAGCCTGCTGGGCTCCAGTCCATGCAGCAAGTAGTAAGTGACTTAGCCTCTCTGTGCCTTCGTTTCCTCCCCTGTAAAATGTAAAGTGATCACGTACCAGCTGCTCAGGGATGTTGAGGGGTGGAATGAGTAAGAACGTGAAGATTTAGAACAAAGCTTGGTAGGTAGTAGGTGCCTAGGACGAGTGAGCCCATTTAGGATGCAAAGTGGTAGGTTGTGAAGGCTGGAAAGTCCCATGAGCAGGGGGTGCCTGGGCTCCTGAACGGTGGGGTGTCTGGGGGCACGCCTCTCACCCCGCCCCGTGTTCCGCAGAAATACCCGGAGCACGCCATCCACAAGGTCCTGCAGCTCATGCTGCGGCGGGGTGAGATCCAACACCGCATGCAGCGCAAGGTCCTCTACCGCCTCAAGTGAGCCTGCGGTCGCCGCTGCCACCTCCAGCCACCCTCGCACTCTGGACGGAGGGACCCCACCGCCCCCTGCCTCGCCGCCTCTGGTGTCTGCCCTGGCTGCAGATCCAGGATATGTGCTTTTGGAAATTTATAGAAGTAATAAAGCCATGGTGTGTTTGTGGATATCTGTGGGCTTCTGCACCGGGTTGCAAGGACAGGCATTGGAGCCTGGCAGACCTGGGTTTCTGACCTGCCTGTGCCCCTTGGGCTCTGGGCAGGGTGCGTGCTGTGCGCGCTGGTGAGAATCAGCAAGACCCAGAGTATAAGGGTGCTTACAAGAGCCCAAAGCTGCTCCCCAGCAGCTAATGTGTGGTCAGGAGCTATGGTTCCACATCAGATTCACTGAACCGTTCTGCACCTCAGTTTCTTCATCTGTACATGGCGGTGAGTTCCAAGGGATGTGTTTAGGAGAAGAGTGAACGTCCAGAAGGAACCAGGCAGTGTGCTGAGATTGATCCAGGCATTTGTATCCAGGTACCTGGATTCCCACCGGGCCTTAGAACAAAGTAGATAAGAGTACTGGGATTCAGTAGGCTGGCTCTCTCCCGCTGGGCCACCTCAGACTGTGTGACCCTGAGTGAGATGCCTGACTTCTGTGGGCCTGAGGCTTTTTTCTTAAGCCATTGAAATTGTATTTTATCTTTTGAATTTTGGCTGTGCTGGGTCTTTGTTGCAGTATGCGTGCTTAGTTGCCCTGTGGCATGTGGAATCTTGGTTTCCAAACTGGGGGATTGAACCCGTGTTCCCTGTATTGCAAGGTGGACTAACCACCAGACCACCAGGGATATGTGTGTGTGTGTTTTTTGACGTTTCATTTTCTTGGTCTAGTTAGCTTCCACCACACGTAATTACATGCTTTGTGTTCTTGTCACGAGAAATTTAAAGATCTATCCTCTTGGCAACTTTCACATACCCAGTATATCTCATAACTGCAGTCATTATGCCATACATTACATTTCCATGACTTAATGTATTGTGTGCCTGGAGGTTTGTGCCTTGTAACCCCCTTCACCCGTGTGTGGTCCCTGCCGGCACTTAACCGCCTCAGCCCGCGGACCATCTCACCTCTGTTCTGTGTCTCTGAGCTTGGTATTTTTTGATTCCACATATAACTACAGTCATGCAATATTACTTTCTGCATCTTGCTTAGTTTGCCTAATACAATGCCCTCAAGGTCCATCCATGGCACACGTGGCAGGATCTCATTATTTTTTAATGGCTGGAGAGTATTCCGCTGTATGTATGTATGACATTTTTATCGTTCTGTCGATGAGCACAGGTTGTATTCATACCTGGTGTACTGTAGATAATGCTGAAAGGAAAATGGGGGTGCAGATACCTTTTTAAATTAATGTGTCATATTTTCTTCAGATAAGTACCCAGAAGTATCTATCTGTTGGATTATACAGTAATTCTGTTTTTGCTTTTTGAGGAGCCTCCATACTCTGTTTCCCTGAGCGCCTGTCCCAGTTTCCCTTCGTATCAACAGTGTGCAAGCGCCCCCTTTTCTCCGCGTCTCCACCAGCACTCTTGTTTGTTGTGTTTTTGCTAATGGCCCTTCTGACAGGTGTGAGGTGATATCATTGTAGTATTGACTTGCCTTTCCCTGATGATCAGTGATATTGAACAGCTTTTCTGGACCTGTTGGCCATCTGTATGTCTTTTGGGCAGGTACTTATTCAGATCTACCCATCTTTTAATTGGATTGTTGGGGGTTTTTATTTTTTGCTGTTGTATGAGTTCTGTATGTACTTTGGATATTAGCTCTTTATCAGATATGACTCGTATGTTTCCCCTGTTCCATAGGTGCCTTTGTTCATTTTGTTGGTCGTTTTCTCTGCTGTACAGAAGCTTTTCAGTGATGTTGTCCCATTTGTTCTTTTTTTTTTTTTTTCCTTTGGGTATCAAATTCAAAAAATATCACTGAGATGGATGTCAAGGAGCTTACTGCCTGTGTTTTCGTTTAGGAATTTTATGGTTTTAGTCTTAACGTTTAAGCCATTAATGCATTGCATTAATTTTTGTGTAAGGTGTAAGACGGTGCCCCAGTTTCTTTTGCATGAGGCTGCCCAGTCTTTGCCGCACCATCTATTGAAAGAGACTGTCCTTTCCCTATTGCATATTCTTGGCTCCTTTGTTGTAAGTCAGTTGACCATGGATAAGTGGGTTATTTCTGGGCTAGCTGTTCTGTTCCATTGATCTACGTGCACCTGAGTTTTATCACTAAATGGAGGTTGTAGGAGTCATCACCGTGAGCTGTGAGGTTTGAGTAGTAGAAAGCGCTAGTAATAGTAATATTTGAGAAAATCAGCAATGCCATTTTTTTGCTCATTATTTTGCTTAATTTTGAAATGACAATTTGAGTATATTTTGTTTTTAAAAAGTTAGAATTCACAAAATTTTAAAAAAATCAATTCATTCGCTCGGTTGTGACCGCATGGACTGCAGCACACCAGGCTTCCCTGTCCTTCACTATCTCTTGGAGTTACTCAAACTCATGTCCGTTGAGTCGGTGATGCCATCCAACCATCTCATCCTCTCTCTCCCACTTCTCTTGCCCTCAATCTTTTCCAGCATCAGTGTCTTTTCCAACGAGTTGGCTCTTCGCATCAGGTGGCCAAAGTACTGGAGTTTCAGCTTCAGCATCAGTTCTTCCAATGTATATTCAGGGTTGATTTCCTTTAGGATTGACTGGTTTGATCTTCTGGCTGGCCATGGGACTCTCGGGAGTCTTGTCCAGCACCAGAATTCAAAAGTATCAATTCTTTGACACTCAGCCTTCTTTCTGGTCCAACTCATCCGTACATGACTTCTGGAAAAACCATAGCTTTTGACTGTGTAAGGTATTTGATATTGAAAATACATTTGGAAATAGAAAAAAAACTCAAAGCATGAATGTACCAATACACATTAAGCATCTTATTCTAATAAATTATTGAAGTGTTTAAAAATAACTACCATGTAAAAAGGAAGACAGTCATGAGAAATTCAAAGACGATTTGCTTTTCCTAAAAACGTGAACAGGAAGACTTGATGCCTCATTGTACTCATTGTTGAATCACAAGTGTATTTTTGTGCAACAATCTCCTGCTGCTTAAAGCTGTTTGCGACGGACGATGCTGTTCCAGGAAATGGAGAGGTCAAGGGACTAAGTCAGCTTTGCTGACTCACCCGTGTTCAAAGCCCTTTCCTGCTTGGATAATTGGAGGAGCACCTTTCTCACGGCTCTCTGTTGTCTTGTCTGGATGCTGACCTTCTTGAGAGCATCTGAGCACTTCCGTTTCCTCTCAGCCTTTCATCTTGTTCAGGCGGAGACCGCTTCATCCATCGCAGGACCCAGCCTTCCATTCCTTTGTTGAAGGAGTGTTGAGCATTAGTACTGCAACAGGGCTGGTCTGCATGTCTAGGAGGTGGAGAGGGAGCTTTCTTCTGGGAATGTGCTCCCCGAGGTCTCAGCCAGTGAGGGTTAGTGCCCAAACCCATGGAGACTGTAGAAAAGGAATTTTTCCAAGTCCTTCACACACATTTGAAGCTGGGGTGCACTCGCTCCCATAGCAGTCGTGGCTGCTGTTACAGATGGGGAAACAGGCTCAGAGAGGGAGGGTCAGTGAGCGAGGGCGGGGTCAGGATCTAAACCCAGCTGGGCTCTGAGCCCGCCTGCCACGCCAACTTCACTTCAGCCTGGCAGAGGTGTCTGTCCAGGGGAAAGTCCGCTGCCAGCCATGGTCACAATACCCAAGGGGCAGACGGCACTGCTGTGGCAGGCCTGGCACAGAGGGACCAAATAGGAGTGCCACTAGCATGGCTCTGGCTGCTGGGGCGGGAGTGGGGCTCATGCTGAGGATGTGAACAGGAGCAGCTGGGAGCTGGGAGCACCCAGGCTGGGAGACATGCAGGGCTGGGCCCAGGGTCTTGGTGAAAATCCGAGAAGGGTCCTAACACACGTTCCATTCCATCCTCAGCTGCTCCCTCTCCTGAGCCCTCACTGCTCTCAGATCTCCCTCCCCTTGTCTAAAGAGAGCCCTCCTGCAGACCTCTTCCTCCACTGGGCAAGTCCCGTAATCTCTCACCTGTAAAATGGAGGCAACAATAGTCCTCCCCTGCTGTGGGGACTCGCTGAGATGCCAGATGTCCCGTCAGGCCCGTGCCTGGCACAAAGGAGGGGATCCCAGGAGAGGCTGGGTGTCTGGTGTTCTCTGCCTTATGGCTTCTGTATTGTTTCCACCTCTTCCTACCCAGAATGGCCCAGCTCCTCTCCTAGTGCCCTTTGTCCCCCCATCCATCCCTGGCTTCTGTGGGTCTTTGAACTTAGGTTTCCACTAAGAGAACTACCCTGTACCCTCATCTCCAGTCAAAAAGCCTGCAGAAAGAGCATGAGTGAGGAGAGAGCAGAGGAGGGTCTGTGATTCAGCACCTCTGTCCAGGGGTTTGGAAATTTACATCATTGCAATTGTCCTAAGTCAGATATGGTTTAATCAGCCCCATAGTGGGGCCGCCCCAGTGGCTCAGGCGGTAAAGAATCTGCCTGCAGTGTAGGAGACGTGGGTTCGATCCCTGGGTTGGGAAGATCCCCTGGAGATGGGAGTGGCTACCCACTCCAGTATTCTTCACTGGAGAATTCTATGGACAGAGGAGCCTGGTGGGCTACAGTCCATGGGTCGCAAACAGCTGGACATAACTGAGCGCACACACATACTCGCAGTGGCAACTTCTCCATATGATCTTCCCTTGTTAGTTCACACATACACTGAATCAAGAGTTTCACAGTGCAGATGTGCTAAGACCTGTTTTATAAAGGAAAATGCAGTGAAGTTTATATCAGTCTGACTTGTTATTCATTGGAAATGAACGGTCCACACTTGAGATGTGTTATTTTAGAGAAGTGCTTGCAAATAGCAGCCTAAAACCCATTCTCTACTCCTTAAGAAATAAAATCACAAAAAATACTGGGTTTTAAAAGATGCAGGGGACAAGCATTCTACCTCTAGCTCATGAAAGGAGTCTATATTTTTTCATGCCATTGTTGTTCAGCTGCTAAGTTGTGTCCAATTCTTTGCCACCCCATGGACTGCAGCACACCAGGCTTCCCTGTCCTTCACTATCTCCTGGAGCTTGCTCAAAGTCCTGTCCATTGAGTTGGTTATGCCATCCAACCATCTCATCCTCTGTCACCCACTTCTCCTCCTGGCCTCAATCTTTCCCAGCATCAGGGTTTTTTCCAGTGAGTCAGCTCTTTGTGTCAGGTTTCCAAAGTATGGGAGTTTCAGCTTCAGCGTCAGTCCTTCCAATGTATTCAGGGTTGATTTCCTTAAGGATTGACTGGTTTGATCTCCTTGCTGACCAAGGGCCTCTCAAGAGCCTTGTCCACAGTTTGAAAACATCAATTCTTCAGCGCTCAGACTTCTTTCTGGTCTAATTCTCCCATACATGACTACTGGAAAAACCATAGCTTTGAGTATAAGACCTTTTTGGCAAAGCGATGTCTCTGCTTTGGATGCCATAACAACTTTTATGGTAGTTGTTTTATTGCTAAATCGTGTCTGACTCTATATAAAATATAACAACTTTTATATATGAACTTAAACACACATACATACGTCAGTTTTGTATTTGATAATGAATGATGTAAATGGAAACTTCATGTCTGGATGAGCCAGAGTAGACATTTGTTTAATCATGGTCTGGCCAAAGAATACATTAAAAGGCTTTCTAATACAACTTTTGATAGAATATAGATTAAAAAGAAGGGCTTCTCTTGTAGCTCAGTTGGTAAAGAATCTGCCTGCAGTGCAGGAGACCCGGGTTCAGTTCCTGGGTCAGGGAGATCCCCTGGAGAAGGAAATGGCAACCCACTCCAGTATTCTTGCCTGGAAAATCCCACAAACAGAGGAACCTGGCAAGCTACAGTCCACAAGGTCGCAAGAGTTGGATACAACTTACTGACTAAACCACCACCAGATCAAAAAGAACCATTTTTCACTTAAACTATGAGGCAATAAAGGCATAGTTTTGAAGAGCATGGACTCAGAGCCAGGCGGCCTGGTCTCCAGTCCCAGCTCTGCCACTTTCTAGATAATGACCTTGGGCCACTTAACCACCCTCTCTGAACCTTGATTTTCCCACCTGGCAAATGGGGATGATACTGCCTCCTCAGGAGAGATGTGGGGATTCCATGGGTTAGCGTTTATAAAATAAACCGGATTGTGCCTGGTACACCAGAAGTGTTCAGGATGTGGGCTAATACTATATAAAACAAACATTTCAAAGTGGGTTCCAAGTGCATGGCACATATTACTGTTCATGAATCAAAAAGGGCTAAGGGATACACTTCTGCCCACCACACAAGGCTGGGTTGTTAGGTGGGGCGGGGAGGGTTGGAGGGATAGGTAAAACCTAGGGAAAGTGAAGACTGACCGTTTTGCCCACAGAGTGGGTTTTTGCAGATGCTAAGGCAGAATGGTGCCAGGTAAGGACCTCTTAGGGACTTGAGATGAGGGAAGAAGGAAAGGCATTCAGCAGAGAGAGAGGACTCAGCAGTCAGAAATGTGTGGCATTGGGATTGAGGGGAGCCAAAGCCCCTGTCCCAGCAGCTTAGGGTTCACAGAGGACATCTAGAGGCAGGCCCTAGGGGTTACTGGGAGCACGCTTCTTTTGAGGTCCATGGTCTTCTGGGGTTTCCTTTGCCCTGTGCTGTTCCCTGGCAGTTTGTGTAAAGATTGAGTCTAGTTCCCCAACACAGTGCTTGTTGAATGAATGAACGGTAATGCCCCTTACTTACTGAGCGCTGCTGTGTGCTAGGCACTCACATTCTATGAGCTGATCCTCCCTGAGGCCCTGTGAGCTTGTGCTTTATTACCTTCATAGATGAGGAAAACAAGCACAGAGGGGTTAAATAACTCCCTCAAGGTCACACTGCTAGAGAGTGGTAGCAGTGGAATCAAACTGAGGATTCTCATGTACAGTGGAGCTACCTGATACGTCTGTCAGACAAAAGACAAGATTGATGTTTTACTGTCCATAGCATCTCAAGACCTCTGAGACCTTTGCTGGAATCTCTTCTCTAACAGGCCTCTGCGGCCCCAGAAAGGACTTCGTTCTGGGGCACGGACGGGGTGGGAGGCCTGGGCCCAGGATGGACCTTGGAAGCTGGAAGGGCAGGCGAAGCTGCTCACTGGAAGGCCTGAATGTTCAGTTTGCTCTCTGGGGAGACGCCTCCTGGGTGTGTTCGGGAATTTGGGGTGGGTAGGTGGGGGGTGGCGATGCCAGCTTCCTCACTGCTGTGGGAAGGGTGCTCACAGCCAGACCTCCGCTCCCAGAGAGCCCTGAGGGCAGGGGGTCTGGTGGAGCTGGGCCAGGTGGCTAGTGAAATCTTCGCCTGAAGATGCAGATTGGTAATGCGGGGATGGAGTTCAGATGCTATCAGGAGGGTGAACCCCAACTCAGGCAGAAGCCAGGCAGAGGCAGAGAGACAGAGGAGGAGCCCACATCCTAAACTGGTCGGAAAAGCTTCTGTGCTGGCACTGACTGCTCCAGCCCAAACCCTGCCCAGAAGCTGAGAGCTGCCATGAGGATTAGCAGGTTAATACACACAAAACACTTAGCTCCTGACACAGAGTAAAACTTGTTAAATGTTCATAGACATAAGGAACCAAGGTGCATTGGCTCCTGCTAACAGATGGGCTGTGTTGTGGGGTAGCAAGCTCCCTGTCTCTGTAGGCAATCAAGCACCCATTGAACAATGGGCTTGTTCTTCCAAATTTGGGGTCTAGGATTCTCCCAGGCTACTTGCTAATCAGAGCTTACTATGCACCAGGGACTCACACCCACTAATTACATATGTTACTGTTTCCCCTCTCGCATGCCAGGTGCACAGTAGGAACTCGGTAAACGCTGATTAAATGAATGAGCGGCAATGCAAGGTTATTTTCACTTTACAGGTGGGAAATCATGGGTTGGACTTTAAGAATGTCCCAGCCCATAAGTGGAGGGTCCAGCTTACTAACCTAGGGTGTTCTTGTTAGGAGACACTGTTGGTGCTTTCAGGGGATTCTTGTCTGTCCCACCATTTCTTCTCACCCCCTTCCACCCTCTCGCTTTGTTCTTTATGGAACCAGCTCAGCCTGTGTTTCTGAGTCACTTGACCTGCCTCATTCCAGAGCCTGATAGCAGTGCTGTCTGTCTATCACTGAGAATTTGTCTCTTTCCTCTAGGTTGCCCGTCGTACTGGCATAGAGTGACTTGTAGTACGTCACCCTCTCTGGATCTCAGTTTCCTTGACTGTAACACATGTACGTCATTCTTGGTGTTAGCACCAAAAGTCCTGCATCCCAGAACTACCCCCTGCCCGCCATCCTGGGCAAACCAGAACAGTCGGTCACCCTACCAATGGGGGAAACAAAAGCCCACCTCAGAGAGTCATGGTCAGAGTTGAACGGCACATGCAAAAACACTCAGCTTGGTCCCCGTTACAGGACCAGCACTCCATGCACCAGTGGGAGAGGCAAGTACCGATCCTTCCTGAGAGCCAGGCGGGGCCTGGATCCCGAGCCTGGATCCCAACATCGCCACACCCTGGCTGTGTGCCCTGAGTTCAGTTTATCTCCGTGGGGCTCTGTTTCCTCAGATTTGTAAAGAGGCTGATAGTCATGCAGACTGAGCAAGTGTGGGGAGGATGAAGTGAGCGAGCACTTCTTTCCCGCCTAGCAGGTGGGGTGCATGCCTGCTCAGTCGCGTCTGACGCTTTGCAGCCCTGTGGACCGTAGCCGTAGCCTGCCAGGCTCCTCTGCCCATGGGCTTCTCCAGGCAAGGATACTAGGCTGCCACACCCTTCTCCAGGAGATCTTCCCAACCCAGGGATCGAACCTGCATCTGTCTCTTGCATTGGTAGGCAGATTCTTTATACTAGTGCCACCTAGGAAGCCCCTAGCAGGTGGTACCCGTGGTTAATAATGTTACTAAGTCATGGTCAAGAACTGCATAACTTTTGCCAAGTGCTATATATTGGGCTGGAGAAGGCAATGGCACCCCACTCCAGTACTCTTGCCTGGAAAATCCCATGGACCAAGGAGGCTGGTGGGCTACAGTCCATGGGGTCGCTAAGAGTCGGACACGACTGAGCGACTTCACTTTCACTTTTCACTTGCATGCCTTGAAGAAGGAAATGGCAACCCCCTCCAGTGTTCTTGCCTGGAGAATCCCAGGGATGGCGGAGCCTGGTGGGCTGCCATCTATGGGGTCACACAGAGTCGGACGCGACTGAAGTGGCTTAGCATATATTGGGCCAGGGGCCCCAGAGGAACCAGTGGGCCTCTTGTCTTTAGCTTTGGTCTTATCTTTAAAAATTTTTTTAAGTTTATTTTTATTTTTGGCTGTGCTGGGTCTTCGTTGCTGTCCTTGGGCTTTCTGTAGTTGCAGCGAGTGTGGACTGCTCTCCAGTTGTGGTCTGAGGGCTTCTTGTTGCCGTGGCTTCTCTTGTGGAGCACCGGCTATAGGATGCACGGGCTTCAGTAGCTGTGGCCCATGAGCTTAGTTGCCCTTGAGGCATGTGGGATTTTCCTAGACCATGGTTCAAACCTGTGTCCCTTGCACTGGCAGGCAAACTCTTAACTACTGGACCCCCAGGGAGGTCTCTGGTCCTTTTTTTTTAAAATCTATTTCTTTCTTTTTCATTTTTTAACCTGGTCCTTTTTGGAAATAACCCCAAGAAATGGGATGTTTTTGAAAAAGTGAAGCCTCCTGTTCTCCCAGGGCTGTGAGGAGGGCAGTATCCAGGAGGGGGCGCCAGAGCACCATTCACAGCGGCAGTGTGACTCCCTCCCTCCTCTCCTCCCCCGCTGCCTGCCTGCTGTCACCAGTGGCTTCCCTGGGACCTCCGGTCCCTCCCTGGGAATCCAGAAACTCCCTGGCTGGGACTCAGCCTGGAGAATCCTCTAGGCTCCGAGTATTCACCGCTTGCTTTAATTAGAGAAAGGTTTCACCGTGTCCCAGACCCTGGGGGGACACCTGAAATACTTCATCTCATTTAATCTTCAGGTGTTCCAGGGAAAAAAGTTATCCTCGTCTCTGATTCCAGATGAGAAAACCGAGGTGCCATGAGATTAAGTCACAGCCGTGGGTGCTGCCAGGATTCAAACCCAGGGGCATCTTACCCCCACGTCTTTGCCAGCTGCCTCTGAGAAGCCTGGTCTTAGAAGGACTTTACAGTCTTAGAGGCTTGAAAGGCCTAGACCCATAGAAATTTTTTATTCAAATCAACTATATATATATATATATATTTACACTTAGGTAATACCTGACTGAAAAAACCAAAAATTTTCATTTTATTGAAAATGATTTACATTGTGTTAATTTCTGCTGCCCAGCAAAGTGAATCACTTATGCGCACACGCACATTCTTTTTCATATTCTCTTCCATTGTGGCTTATTACAGGATATTGAATATAATTCCCTGTGACATGCAGTAGAACTTTATTTTTGCCCTATATACCTCCCTGGGGAAATGTGATAATCAGAAGAGATGGATGTAACGGGAAGAGATTATTACCTTATCACACAGCCTCTCATGGTTTGTGCCTGGTGGTGGATCTGATCTCTTGTGGGTTAATGCCTTCCCATTGAAAGAATATGGCATTCACTCATTCTTGCATTTCTGTTGTAGAGATATTAATAGTACCTCCAATGTAGGATTGTGATGGGGATTAAATGCTTTAATATGTGTACAGTTTTTAGGAGAGTGCTTGGCACATGGTAGATACTATATAAAAGTTTCTATTATTATCATCATCAATCTTTTTTAGCTCATTTAAGAAAATTTACTGAGCATCCACTGTGTTTCTTGGGACTAGAGAGAACAAAGCTTGTTTATTCCTGACTTGGGGGATAAAGGCCCAGAAAAGGGCATCAGTGCCAGGCCTGTGAGCAAGCACCAAGTGCTAAGTTATCTTCCAAGAGGAAGGGACTCCTTGTAGGTCCAGCGTGTGGATCCTGGGGTGGCCTTGTGCTTTGAGATGGAGCCGAGGGAGCTGGCTGGGGCTGGCGGCGGCTGGCTGCAGTTCCATAAGCCCCCCAGCCCCGGAGCCAGAGTGCTGCCCTGCTGGCTCTGTTCACAGCCCCCAGGTACACCCTGCTTCCCCAGCAGGAGGGCTGGGGTGAGGAGGGGGAGGAGGAACATGACAGAGCAGCTGCCTCAAGTCTGGAAGCATCATCCCCCACCTTCCCGGGGGAGGAAGACGAGAGACCGGCCTCCGGCGCCAACCCCAGGCATCAGCTGAACAGCTTCCAACCGCCATCTCGTCCCCTGGCCCAAGCCACCAGCTCAGCCCTTTCCTTAAGCCCAGTCTGGTTTCACCTCGCTCTGCTGGGGGCTGGGGGCTGGAAAAGAGTGAATGCGGTTGGGAGCAGGCTGGGCTGCATGAACATAGAAATGATGGGTCAGGAAGGAAGGCCAGGGAACTGCACTAAGGAGAGGGGCAGCGGGAGAGAGGATGGAGGGGAAGGTGGCTCCCGGGGCAGGGTCCTTGGGTGAGGGTGGCGGAGGCCCAGGCCAAGCCCCTAGGTGGCCTCTGTCCATTTGTGATCCCCTTCACATGGAAGAGAAACTGACCACTGGAGCTTGAGAGAACCTGGGCAATATCAGATCACCACCCCTGTGTTACAGTTGCAGAGACTGGGGCCCAGAGAGGACATGTAACTTCCTCACAGACACACAGCCAGCTAGAAGCTTCCCCAGAGTCAGAACCCTGAATTCTTGACTCTTAGTCCAGTGCTCCTCGTGTGATAACACGTTGCTTTTTGAGGCCTCAGGGCCTCCTGTTTTATTGGATAAAACCTCATCTTGCTGGGGGGCATGTTGCTGCCGCTGCCTGTGTGTGTAACCTGCACTCCATCCTGTTCTCCCACCTCCATCTTCCTCCCTCCGGGGAAGGGCACAGCCAGGTGCAGACTCAGTTCAGCTTTTCCACTCACAGGACCCAGGGCTGGTGCCAAGGAGCTGAGAGCAGCCTCCCGTACCCACTGGCCTGGGGGTTGGGGCCTGTGGTGGGCGCCCTCCTGGATGGCCTGGATGATCCACCTCCTGGATGGCTTGCGCTCTCATGTCATCCACCCCCTTGAGCAGGGGCTGATTTAGCGACTTGAGTCTAAAAGTAGAATATGGATTACCACTTCTGAGATTTGGTTACGAAAGAGGGTTGCTTGTATCAGGGTGGCCTATCCCTCTCTCCCTTTCTCTCTTGCTTGCTGGGGGCTGGCTGCCACATTGTGAGCTGCCTGGCTGTGCCAATAGCCTGCCAGCGCCACAGACCCACCAATAGCCATGGGAGTGAGCTTGGAAGCTTCCCCAGACAAGCCTTCAGATGAGACCATGGTCCTGGCTGACACCCTGACTGTAACCTCATAAGAGACCCCGAGCCAGAGAACCCATCTGAACTGTGCCCAGATTCCTGATCCTAAAAACTCTAATAAATGTATGTTGTTTTATGCTACTAAGTTTTGGGGAAATTTGCTGTACAGCCGCAGACAACTTAATACAACCAACCACCACCACTTCCTGGAGCCGTTTCAGCCCTCTCTTCTGCTCCTATCTCCACTCCCTCCACTCCCTCCCACTCCCCTGAGACCTAAGGGAGAATTCACAGTCTCGAGTTCTAGTGCTCCACATGGTATTGCCTGACCTTGACCTGACCTTGGGGAAGTCATCCCACCCTCTCTTCCGTAAAGCTGTTTACTCACTAGTAATAACTTGCCCAGGTGCATAGGTCTGTGCACAGGGCCTTTCCCACCTACTCTCTCACCTTGACCTTCATAACCATTTGGAGATGCCTTTGGGACAGGTCTCCACATCCCTAAATGACAGAAGAATGGACTGAGCCTCAAGTGAGAGATGTTTTGTGGAGGACACACAGTGAGGATACAGCCAAGCCCAGGCAAGTTCCCCGACTCCAGCTCAGGGCCGTGTGTGACGTGGTGCCAGCATTTCCTCAGATGACAGCAATGAAGATGAGGGCCAGCCTCTGCCTGTGACACATGCCGCACTGAACACACCCTCCACGTAGCATGCCTCCTGTGCTGCAGAAGCTGCAAAACTCCACAACTACATTTTCCAGGCTCTCCTGCAGGTAGCAGGGCAGCTGTAACATAAATCCTGCCATAAAGAACAGTTGCGTGAACTAGCATTTGGAGCTGAGTTCTGTGGGGAAAGAGCACAGAGCACCCATTTCCTTGCGTGGACTGTAGTGGAGCAGGCATGGTTATGGCTGGCAGCCAAGGGGTGACTTCCTTCTTGCACAGCTTTCTGATGGTGGCCCAGTTCTAGTGTGTTTTGGGCCATTGTTCCAGGACACTCAGCCACTTAATATGCTTTTAAAAAATTTCTTTTTGATTAGACTAGCTAGAATAGAATCTGTTGCCGCTGAAGCCTGGGAGATAGTCACATCTTCTCCAGTGTATGAGTGACAAGGTCACTGCAAATCCCAACTCCGCAACTTCCCCCATCTTCTGGGAAAGCAAGAGCTTCCCTTTTCTTGGTATCCACATACCAGTCCCAGGGGAGCTCTCTGATTGGCTCTGTTGGGCATGCCCTTCTCTGTTGGACCAATCACAGTTGCCAGAGAGATGAGGTCAATGACTGACTGGTCAGATCTGGCTCATTTCCTGCTCTTGTGGCCAGGGGACAGGGCTGGTCCCCAGAAGAAGAGGATGAGAAAGCTTGGGCACAGATAGAGCATTAACTAACAAGTCTGTGTGACACTCCATGCCAAAGGGAAGCACTATTAATGAAGCCATCACTGTAATTAAGCCCAGAGGGCAGGAGATTATTACAGGCATCCCGGAGTCCCAGATCATGGACAATCACATGCGCTCCCCACCCCTGCCATGCTGGAGGGATGCAGAACTCGCTTCATCTCTACCCCTTGACAATGCTTCAGGTGGGAAGGGGGAGACTGAGGCTCAGAAGAAATGAGGTGCCTGGGAGGCCAGGAGACAGAGAAAGAGATGGGAGTTTGGATCCAGGCCTCCCAATTCCCATCCATTGCTGGACCAGGAAGCAGACAGACCTGGGCTCCGAGTCACTCTGCCGAGGTCTCTGTCTCAGCCCCAGTGCTCTCATCCACGGAATGAAGACGACGATGGCTTCAGTGGGACAGCCTGTGTGTGCCTACCCCAGGGCCTGGCCACAGCAGGCTCTTCCCCATGACACTGACGGTGGTACTTGATTCCTTCTGCTGCACATCTTTCCCGTTGCCACGGTGACCACACTAATGGGAAGTCGGGCTTATTTTAGAACTTGGTCCATCCAGTGGTGGCTTTGTCCCCAGGCCCTCCTGCAGCAGCCTTTGTCCTGTGGGCCCGTCTCCCGATGCTTGAGCCGAGAGAGGGGTGGGCGGAGGAAAGGGGAGCTCCTCTAGGCCTCCACCTCAGCCCCCTCCGTCCCCTCTCGCCAGCCCCTAAGCACGGCCTCCCCACCTCTGCTGGAGGCTGAGGCTTGCGTTCCAGTCCTGTTTCTGCTGTGGGCCTGCTGGAGACCTCTGGGGCCTCTGTCTCCTTGAGAGTGAAAAGGAAATGATATTTTTGCTGGGCTTCCCCAAAGGGAAGGAGAATGTCTAGCACCATGAGGTTCAGATGTCAATCCTGCCCAACCCCCTGCAAATTCTGAGAGCAGCTTCTCCGGCTCCCCTCCCCAGGGCCCTGTGGCTCCACTTCCTCTGAACACAGCTTCTGGAGCTTCTTGGGGGCCCCCTCTGCTCTGTGACTCCCGCCAGATGTGGAAGTGAGCCTTCTCTTCAGTTTCTCTGAAAACCCTTCTCTCCTGTGTGATGAAACAGACTTCACGGAGGATGTGGGGAGGGCTGTGGGGATGGGAGGGTTTGCTCTGAACCCAAACCTGTGGCTTCATGTTTTCCTGAGAAGCCCCATGTTCTTACTGTTCCTTTGGCGCTGCCCATCCACCCAGGCCCACCTGCAGGCAGTCCTGGTCTTATGTAGTCTCCAGGGCAAGGTCCAGAGAGGGAGCAACTTACCAGGGGACACACAGCAAGTTAGTGGTAATTACCCACCCATCCTTTCCCCACTCTCCTGGCTTTCTGTTCACCACCTCAGGAGTGAGGGCCAAGAGGGAAAAGGTTTGAGATGCCCCAGGCAGGGGACCCAGATGGAGACCATCATCTCCTAGGCAACCAAGTCACTGCTTCTCAGACAGAAGATGAAGAGTATATAAAAATCACCCTGTTCTTAGCCCAGGAACTGCTGCTTGTCTGATGTTCTCCACCATCCATCCATTCGTCCATCTTTCCATCTGTCCATCCATCCATCTCTCCACCCCTCTGTCTGTCCATCTATCTGTCCATCCATCATCCATCCATCCATCTACCAACCATCCATCCTTCTGTCCACCCATCTATCTATCTGTCCATCTGTCCATCCATCCACCCATTTCAACAAGTACTAAACATTGTGTGTACTTTGGACAAAGCAGTTAAAGTAGCGCACTTAGGTTATTTTGGTCTTTTCTCTCTCCTTCCCTCTTTCCCACCTTCCTTGTCACTCCACTCCCACTCTCCATTTAGGGGAAGAACACGGAACTTGGAACTGGAAGTCTGTTGTTCAAGTTTTGTCTCTGCCACTTAGTAGCTACATGAACTGGGCACTTAATTTTCCTGAACATCTGGGAACTGCATTTTCCTCATTTTGAAAATGGGGCTGAAGAACCTTACAGGATTGTTATAGCGATACAACGGAACCACATGTGTGCCTCTCCTGGTGCCCAGAGCAGCGTGCATGCACAGAAGTGTCGGTTGCACTCTCCTTTCTCGTGCATTGATCACAGAGTAACCAGAAATGTTAAAATAGAAAGAAAGGAGAAGCCCCTAGAGTCCCACTGGCTCCCTCGGTTGTGCATGCTAAGTCGCTGCAGTCGTGTCCGACTCAGAACACTGGAGTGGGTTGCCATGCCCTCCTCCAGGCTCCCTTGGAGGCCCTCCGTCAATTTCCCACATCTCTCTCCAGTCCTAATTCACATGCAGACATCATTTTCATGCAGGTTTGATTGTACTGTAGATGCAATCTGGGGTCCCAGCCCTTCTCCTAGTATCATATCACTTGAGATGTTCAAAGAGTCTTTGATAAGCCTCTGTGATAAAGAATGTCAGTGAAAAAAAGTCATGAGAAACGGGAACTTGGCTGGGAGACAGAGCCTGAGTGAGATATACGGGCCCTTCTGGGGCTGAAGAAGCACACGGAGGGCCCCTAGGGTAGTTGTGATGGAAATGGCTGTGAACCAGCCACCAGAACCTCACTGAACCTCAGTTCCCCCATCTATGAAATGGGACCATTGAGTTAGCTGAGCCATGAGGCTTCTTGAGGCTCTGAGGTTCTGGGCATCGGTGACCCATGAACTGGCCAGAATATTTTTGGCACACCAGATGCTATGGGGGATAAGATGGGAAGAGGCATGGACCCTGCCCTCAGGGACCTTTCAGTCCAATTGGAGCCACAAAGCTAGGATACAAAATCCAAACTCAAGAACTCTAATTCAAGAATTATAAGGAGGAAAAGAATAGAATTCCAACCACAGCAACGCAAAAAGCGACACTGGAAACTACTCTTGTCCCAAGTGCTGGAACAGGACTCCTGCTTCCAGAGGCTCTGAGGAAGTCAAGAGCTGCTCTGGAAGCTGAGATGGGACCTTCCTTGCCTCAGTGTCCCCAGAGGCCGGCACAAAGCCCGGTGAGCCTGCGGTGAAGGAAGATTTTGTCCCACGTGAGCCCTGCCCGGGCACTGTGAGAAATTTATGCAGAAAGGTCTGGAAACCTCACTGTGGGAGTCGCAAGAGAAGGGACTGGGCTGCTTTACCTGGAGACAGGAAAGCTCAGGGGACACTGATCACTGCCTTCAAATATTTACAGGACACCATGTGGAAGATGGATTAGATGCATGCCGGTGGCCTGGGGGCAGGACTGGGGGCAGTGGGAGGAAGGAGCATAAGCCTGTGCTCAACTCAGCTCTAGAGGGAGCCCCCATACCCCTGAACTCTGTCTGGGGGTCATCACAGCAGACGTGCACACTTGCTGTCTACCTATCTTGCACCCCACAGGCTTTGTGTCAACGGATCTGTGTGTTCGTATCTGTTTAATCCTCACAACAGCCCTACCAAGCAGGTGCTACCATTGTCCTCACTTTACAGCTGAGACATCGAGCTATAGAGGGTAAGGCACCTCTTAGGGGTGGGATTTGAATCCAGGCGATGAACATCCTGGCTGTGGGGCCATGTGAGCAGAGGTGAGAAGGGATGCAAGAGAGCGGGTTGGGGGTGGGGGGCGGGGTGACAATAAACTAGGAATTTGGGAGTAACATATACACACTACTGTGTACGAAGTAAACAACTTGGATGGTAAAAAATCTGAAAAAGAATATGTATATTTATGTATTATATGAATATGTAAATAAATACTATATATGTAAATATAAAATATGTATTTATATATATGGAAGTGTTAGTCACTTAGTCATGGCTGACTCTTGCAACATTATGGACTGTACCTGCCAGGCTCCTCTGTCCATGGGATTCTCCAGGCAAGAATACTGGAGTGGGTTGCCATTTGCTTCTCCAGGGGATCTTCCCAACCCAGACATCAAATCCAGGTCTCCTGTACCACAGGCAGATTCTTTACTGTCTGATCTGAAACTAACACAACATTATCAATCAACTATACTTCAATTCGGGCTTCCCTGGTGGCTCAGACAGTTAAGAATCTGCCTGCAATGTGGGAGACTTGGGTTCAATCCCTGGGTTGGGAAGATCCCCTGGAGAAGCAAATGGCAACCCACTCCAGTATTCTTGCCTGGAGAATGTCCATGGATAAAGGAGCCTGGCAGGCTGCAGTCCATGGGGTTGCAAAGAGTCGGACATGCCTGAGCTACTAAGCAGAGCAGATACTTCAATTTAACAAAAATTAACCAAAAAAAAAAAGGGAAGAGAGAGAGCAGGGGAAGGGCTGGGTGAGATGGGTCCTGAGGCCCCTGTGGCTCTAGAGGCTCATCAGGGATGGCTCCCTGAAAGAGGTGTCCTCAGGCTGATACTTGCAGATTGGGGAAGCTCAATGGGGAGGAGCAGCAGGGGTGTCTCCAGGCCAGGGAAGGGGTAGGTGTGGAGACCTGGAGGTGGGAACCTGGAGTGAGTGTGAGGGTTGGGCAGGGACCAATGGGCCAGGGCTGAAGCTGCTTATGGAGATGTAAAGCCACAGGCAGAGTCCCTTGTTTGTCTTCTGAGGGCTCTTCCTGTCAGTCACCAGCTTACCACAACTGCTTGTTGACTAGCTTCATCCCTCTGTCCTTCCAAACTCCCTGCTGCTCAGTCGCTTCAGTCGTATCCGACTCTGTGTGACCCTATAGATGGCAGCCCACCAGGCTCCATCGTCCCTGGGATTCTCCAGGCAAGAATACTGGAGTGGGTTGCCATTGCCTTCTCCAGTGCATGAAAAGAGAAAAGTGAAAGTGAAGTCGCTCAGTCGTGTCCGACTCTTAGCGACCTCATGGACTGCAGCCTACCAGGCTCCTCCGTCCATGGGATTTTCCAGGCAAGAGTACTGGAGTGGGGTGCCATTGCCTTCTCCTCCTGTCCAATCCCTCTACAATCTGATGGAATCCAAATCTCATCAAGCTGCTCCTGCTCAGGAACACTCCATGGCTCCCCATTGCCCGAGTACAAAGTTCTGGCTCCTCCTTTTGGTGTTGTTTCCCACCCTCTTCAGCCCCATCTACCACGTGTCTTATGCTCCAGCTCCAGCAGACAGCTCACCATCCCCTAACATGTCTCATGATTTTGATGCCCACTGTGCCTTTGCTCTTGTGCTGGCTACTGTGTCTGCCCCTCCAGAACCACCTTGCCCTTCTTTCCCTGCTTCCTGTCCTGGAGGCTGACCTACAGAGCCAGTGTAGAGGTTTCCAGTGGCTGCTGTAACAAGTGACCACACACAGTAGTAAAGCAGAAAAATTTTTTCTCTTACAGTTATGGAGATCAGAACCTCAGTTAGGCTCATAGAGCTAAAGCCAAGGTGTCAGCAGGGCTGGTTTCTCCTGTAGACTCTAGGAGAACCCGTGTCCTTGCCTCTTCTGGCTTCTGGAGGCTGCCTGCTTTCCTTGGTTCATGGCCCCCTTTCTCCATCTTCACAGCCAGCAGTGGAGTCTCTTCAAGCCTCTCTCTGTCTCTCTCTGCCTCTCAGGATTCATCTTCATATCTCCCTTCTCTGATTCTGACCTTCCTGCCTCCTTCTTTAAGCACCCAGGTGGCGCTAGTGGTAAAGAACCTGCCCTACAATGCAGGAGAGACTTAAGAGATGGGGGTTCAATCCCTGGGTCGGGAAGATCCCCTGGAGGAGGGAATGGAAACCCACTCCAGTATTCTTCCCTGGAGAATCCCATCGATAGAGGAGCCTGGTGGGCTACAGTCCATGGGGTCGCAAAGAGTCAGACATGACTGAAGCGGCTTAGCATGCAAGCACAGCCTGGATGATCCAGGATAATCTCACCTCAAGGCCCTTGACTGAATCCTATCAAGCTCCTTTGCCCTGTAAGATTCCAGGGGTGCCTCTGTGGACGCCCTGGGGGAGCATGACTCCGCCCACCACAGATGCATCAGCAGGCTCCCTGTCCTTTGTCTCCCTGTTGGGTTTGACCAGCGTGTATCGGGGACACTGGAGGTGGATGTTGGGAGCAGTGAGCTTGGGGACCTGTTCTGGGCGCCCTTCCAGGGGGCTGCTATGTCGGCTGCATCCCTGCAGAGGCTGCACCTCCCAGCCTGGCCCAGCAGAGCTCTCTCTTCCTCTTGCCAGTCATGGATGTGGGTTTTTGCTCTCAGGGCCCTGGCCCTCCTCAGCCTTGCCCCCACCTTCACTGGTCACCCTGGTTAAAGTTTCCCTGGTGGCCTGTGCCGGCCTGGCACGGGGTATGGCAAGTGCAGCTCCTGGGCTGCAGATGGGGCTTTCCCGATAGCTTAGCTGGTAAAGAATCTGCCTGCAACGTAGGAGACCCCAGTTCGATTCCTGGGTTGGGAAGTTTGGCTGGAGAATGGATAGGTGCAGATTTAAGGAAGATCCTGCTCTCAGGGCAGTGTCAGCTCCTCACCCTTTCACCCCAGCCCGGCCTTGTGCTTGTATCACTTTTCCTGTCTGGACCCTGCTCTTCCTTCAGCCTGATGTCCCTCTCCTGCCTGCCTGTTCCGGGGAGGACACCACCTTCTCCTGGGTGATGGCTCCTCCCCTTCCAGTCCTGTGGCTGCCAGCACAGCGATGGTCCAGAGGGGATGTCCCCTGTCCACCCTGAAGGCCAAGTCCTCGCTGCCCCTCCCTGGACGGTGAACTCAAGGGCAGCTGCTGCTCCTTCTTCAGGCCCATGTCCTCGAGCCCAGTGCAGGCACTTGGGGGAGAAGAGCAGACTGTAGACACAGAGGTGAAGGAGCCAGGGCACCCAGGTTGGGATCCCTGCTCTGTGTTACTAAGTCTATGATCTTGGGCTAGTTACTGGGCCTCTCCATGCCTCAGTTTCCACATCTGTAAAGTGGGAGCAGAGATGCCTCATAGGGTTGCTTTGATGATGAAATGAGACGATGCTGTAAAAGAATAGCCTGGTGCCTGGTACACAGTGAAGGCTCAATCCATGTCAGCATCAGTGCTGTGGTCATTGCTAGGGACTCAGGCACTGTGGGCTGGCTTTAATAAAACTGGGAGGCAGGAGAGAAAGGGAGATTTAGATAGATAGAGCGGGGAGGGGATTGGAAAGGGCTTTATGAGTGGGAGAGGAGGCAGAGACGGGGCATGAAGCTGGGGAGTGAAGGCTGCAGGTGGCAGGAGAGGGGAGGCCGAGAGAGCCAGGGCATCAGTCAAGGTGTGCCTGGGTCTGGTGAGAACTGCTCCATCACAGGGTGACATGTGCCAGCCAGCTGCTCTCAAAATAGCAGTTCCTGCTGGGGCTGGTGCTGGGGGAGGGGTAGGGCTGAAAACCTTCTCTGGACACATCCTGGGGCCCTGGGCTCTTCTGTCTTCCTGAGCCTGGCAGGGTGCCACAGTGACCTGTGTCTTGAGTGGCTGGGACGGGGGCTTGGGAGTCCCTTCTGCAGGGTCTGTGTGTGTGTGTTTGTGTGTGTATGTGGGCTGGGATGGGGAGAGTGCCTTCCTAGCTTAGGCATGGGAGGTGTGCCGAGGACAGGCAGGGAATGGCCATAATAATAATGATAATCCCCATGGTGATCCCTTTCATGGCCACCATCCAGAATGAGGCAGGCACAGCAAAGTTGCCCAGCCACATTCATTTCCCTTCCTCCTTTTGAAAGAAGGCCAGGTGTGTTTGGGGCTGTGAACACACCCACTTCCCAGACTCCTTTGCAGCTAGGTTGATCATGTGACCATGTGACCTGCCTCTGGCCAGCGAGATGCAAATGGGAGTCAGCTAGGAGAGCCCTGGGAGAGCCCTGGGAAAGCCAGTGTTCTCCTGCTTGGTCCTTAGCTCTTGGGTCTGTGCGTCTCTGCTGATGTCCTTCCCTCCTGCCACAGATGGGTCTTTTCCAACTGGTAGAGGAAGACAAGGCAGGAAAGAGCCCAGGTCATTTGGAAAACAGTATCTGGGCTATCATAAGAAGAAGAGAGACGCTGGGCCACATTGCTCTGGGTTTGCCCCCAGCTCTTCCATGCCCTCTCTGACCTTCCTGACCCTCAGACGTGTCACCTGGGAAATGGGGATAAGAGTGTCTTGCAGTCCTAGTGGCCCTTCTGGGTCGTAAAGGAAAATGTAATGCGGCGTTGGATGTATTTGACTGCGTTTTGGAAATGTTTTTGGCATTTAGCCCTTGAATTCAGTTCAGCAGACGTTCTTAGAGATACCTGATGCTTGGAAACTTGGAGCAAACACACAGATGTGGTTCTGCATCACGTTGTGTTGCCGTGTTTTGACCTGCGCCTGTCATCAGCTCCAGGCCCTGGGTTCTTCCAGGCCAGCGATGGTGTGTCTGGTTTACCTCTGTGTGTCCTTTGCCTGGCTGGGAGCCTTGCAAATACCAGGCGTTTCCTAGATATTCACTGAATGGACAAATTCATCCGTATCATTAGCAAACATCTCACCGTGGTTTTTTGTGCCCAACTCTGTACTAAGCGCTGGAACAAATAAAACCAAGAACACACCAGGGGTCACTGAAGGATAAGGGCCAGTGTGCTTTCCTTTGGTGGGCAGATCTGATTTAACAGGACACAGCAGTGTCTGGAGCAAGGAGCCTTGCTTTGGGAATGCTGGGCTGTTCTGGGGAGGAAGTAGGCCCCTGTGACCAGTTCTTGGCTGGAACATTCCAGCACTTGGATCCCCACTAAGAAAGTCAGGTATCCAGGTGTGGGACCCAAAGAAGCCCTCTCTCCTCCCCCTGGTGCTGGCTCCGATAGCACCTGTGGTAAGACCTTGTCCAGCCATCACTGCATCTCCAGCGCCCAGAATTGCCAGGTATCCTGCTGAGTCAGTGAATGAGTGAGTTTGGTGTGTGTGCTCAGTCACTTCAGTCATGGACTGTAGGCTCCTCTGTCCATGGAATTTTCCAGGCAAGCATACCGAAGTGGGTTCCTATGCCCTTCTCCAGGAAATCTTCCCATCCAGACATTGAACCCACATCTCTTATGTCTCCTGCATTGGCAGGTGGGTTTTTTACCACTAGCTCGACTTGGGAAGCCCCAAGTGAGTCAGGGGATAACTCAAAGTTGGCAGGCAAGGCTGACAGAAACCACCAGCAAAATCTCACCGTGGAGTACTGAAGTGTGTGCAGAGTAGTGTCCTGGGTGCCTCGTGGACTGAGAGGCTGCCAGTCTTATGGAGGAGTAATCGAGGAACTGGAAGTTTCCCTGGACTCCATCCATAGAATCATGCAGACTGTCTTCTCAAGTCCAAGCCTGAGCACCTCTTCCTCATGATGAAACCGCACGCTCTCACCTCCTTCATCCTTCTCTCGCCTCTGTTCTCTGAGCATTTCATCACCCAAATCCCTTCTGAGGGTCTTTTCTGAGGGTGAGATTTATTCTGAAGATTGCTGTCCCCTCCCCCAATCTGCTGCCCAGACGTCCCTGGTGGGTCACACAGCATCCCCCTCACCTCCACCTCCGGGGAACGATCTCCACTTGACTCATGTACAGAACAAGCTTACGAGTGGCAGTTAGACTGGGGTCCCGGGCCAGCTCTAGTCCCTCCTGTGTGCTGGGAAAAGTCAGTGAATTTGAGTTTCCTCATCTTTCGTGGGGAAGACAGCAGAGTCCTGCGAATGTGGGGATGTGTAGGAAAGTGCTTTGAAAGCTGCAAAGAAGGGAACAGATGGGAGTGTTACTTATCAACGCTTCCTCCTCGCCAGCTTGGGGGTTCCCCACCCCCAATGAGGTTTTGGGGACCTGCACAGGGATCCCCTTCTCCCCTTGGTGCCTGAGATTCCATCAATGTGGGGTTTTCTCTGCTTTGTCTCTAATCCTGGGATTAAGGGTATGAGTGGTCTATACGTGGGTCAGTAGTGCTTTCTATGGGGGCAGCGAGGAAAGAGGAAGAGGGAGGGGAAAGCTGCTTCGTGGACTGTGAAGCCCTCAGCCTCTCCATACTGCCTCCTCCAGGCCACCAGAGATCAGAGGGCCACTAGAGCGTGGCGTTTGTCCCCAGTAAGTGATCCAGGGCCATGACCTCGCAGATGGAATTAAACCACTAAAAGAAACCCACGCTCTCCCTGGTTTCCCTCTGGTGGTGAACCATCCCTTCCTCCCCATGTGCTGAGGGTGAATTTCTCAATCCCCATCAAAGTCAGCAGTGTCTCAGGTCAGCTGATGTTTGCTCTGAACTGTGAGATGAACTCAGGGTGTGGTGGGGGAGGTTAGACTCAGCTTTGTGCTTATGATTCTCTGTGCTTTCCCAAGCCTGACACCTCTGTCCACTTTGGGGCCGTGGACAGCTTCCTCCCCAGCCCCTCTGCAGGGTACCGCCCTCCACATCTGTCTCCTCTAGCAGCAGTCACTCAGCCTTCTGCCCCGTGTGTACACTCATGCCTTTCCTGTTTCAGGCCTGTCTAGACACCACATTCATTAACTCTCTCAACATGTATTATAAGTTCTCCCATGCATCAGACCCTGTGCTAGGCACTGAAGACACAGTAGTGATCTAGTACAAGACAAGGCAGCGGCGACTCTGTTGTTGCTCATTTGCTAAGTTGTGTCTGAGTCTTTTCGATCCCTTTGTGGACTGCAGCAAGATCTCTTTGTGGACAGCAGCAAGCCAGGCTCCTCTGTAGTTCACTATCTCCTGAAGTTTGCTCAAATTCTTGTCTATTAAGTCAGTGATGCTGTCCAGCCATGTCATCCTCTGCTGCCTTTTTCTCCTCCTGCCTTCAATCTTTCCCAGCATCAGAATCTTTTCCAATGAGTTGGCTCTTCTCATCAGGTGGCCAAAGGATTGGAGCTTCAGCTTCAACATCAGCCCTTCCAATGAATTCTGTGTGCTGTGCTTAGTTGCTCAGTCATGTCAGACTCCTTGTAACCCCATGGACTGTAGCCCACCAGGCTCCTCTGTCCATGGGGATTCTCCAGGCAAGAATACTGGAGTGGGTTGCCATGCCCTCCTCCAGGGGATCTTCCCAACCCAGGGTTAGAACCCAGGTCTCCCACATTACAGGCAGATTCTTTACCATCTAAGCCACCAGGGAAGCCTAAGAATACTGGAGTGGGTGGCTTATCCCTTCTTCAGTGGATCTTCCCGACCCAGGAATCAAACTGGGGTCTCCTGCATTGCAGGCGGATTCTTTTCCAGCTGAGCTACCAGGGAATATTCAGGGTTGATTTCCTTTAGGATTGACTGGTTTGGTCTCTTTGCAGTCCAAGGGACTCTCAAGATCTTCTCCAGCATCACAGTTCAAAAGCATCAATTCTTCTGGAGCTCAGATGGGTAGAATAATGATAGAAGGCTAAGGGCTGTGTATCAGTCACTTATTCTTACAAATCTGTGGATCCACTGGGCTCAGTGGATCTCTCTGGGCTCCATGGGACTTGGCTTCAGGCCTCAGTGGCCTCCCATCCCTGGACTGCCTAGGACACATTTGTCCCTTGGGGTTGGCAGAAGGGCGAGGGGGCAGGGAGCAACCTGAAGGCCTCTTAAGGCTCAGAACTGGGACACTTCTGCCCACATTCCACTGGCCAAAGCAGGTCTCATGGTCAAGTCCATCATCAGTGTGCTGGGAGAAGAAACCCTGTCTCTTGGGAGTTGCGGGGAGACTCTGCAAAGCCACAGCACACGTGGTGTGGACGCAGGGAGAAGAACCTGCCACAGGCTCTGCAGGAGGCAGAAAGGGAGTGGAAATGGATAATCTCTGAGGCTGCCTCTTCTAATGCTGGCAGCTCAGAGCAGCCTAGGCTCATGCCTAGACCTGGAGGAGGAGGAGAGCCTGTGCAGAGACGGGGAAATGCATTCCCAGTGGAGGGAACCCCAAGCACCAAAAGCCAGGAGTGAGGATGAGCTGCTGGGTCCTTGTCACTGACAGGAGACAGGTGGGACAGGCACGACCTCTCTTTCATTCTGTAGCCTCCTCTGCCTGCCATCAAGACCTGTACACTCTGTTCCAAGCTGAGCACCCCACCCTGGGACTCTGGGGGCCTCCTTGGCCCTCTCTGCCCTGGTCACACTGAAGTAGGCAATTGTCCCAGCTGTCCTATCTAGGCCTGTGGCTGGACTGTGTCTTCTGCCTGGAACATCCATCCTCCTCCCCTGGAGAACTGCTACTATCCTAAGATTAAACTTAGAGGTCACTCCTGTAAGGAGGCCCTCCCCGATGCCCTCTCGAGAAGGAGTGAGTGAGGTTTGCCTTCCAAGAGTTGCCGCAGCACGTGGCCTGTCTCCAGCATACTCCCTGAAGACTCGGCTTGGAGAATCCTGTGCCAGCGCAGGACTTGGCGAGAAGGGGTGTCCTTAAACATTTGTGGAGTAAATAAATGAGGAATATGTTCATCCCTCTCTCAGTCCTACACCTGTGGTTAAAATGGGCTCAGACCCAAAACCCGAACTGGTGTATTTCTGTTCTTTAGAACACACCTCCATTGTTGCATCTGGTTCTGTTTTCAACTCAACAAATATTTACTGAGCACCAACTGTGTGTCTACGTGTCTGGCACAGACCCTTGGGATTCAGAGGTGAACAAGACAAAGCTCAGCCCTCATGGAACCGCCTACAAATGGTCAGCTAGACGCACGAAGCAATGTTGGGTGGAGTTAAGATATTATGAAGAAAAATAAACAGGGTGATGGGAGAGGGGGGGAAGGAATGTCAATTTCTAGTATTTGTTATTTTAAAAACTTTAATTTTGTTCCAGCTGCACAGCACTGCTCGCGGGGTCTTAGTTCCCTGACCATGGATTGAACCTTGGCCACAGCCATAAAAGCACAAAATCCTAGCCCCTGGACAGCCAGAGAATTCCCTTTAAAAACTTTTATGATGGGGAGCTTCTCTGGTGACTCAGTGGTAAAGAATCCTGCCAATGCAAGGGACAGGGATTTGATCCCTGGTCTGGGATGATCCCACATGCCTTGGAGCAACTAAGCCCGTGGGCCACTACTATTGAGCCAGCTCTCTAGAACATGGGAGCTGCAGCTACTGAAGCCCATGTGCCTAGAGCCCGTGCTCCACAACGTGAGAAACCACTGCAATGAGAAGCCTGCCTACCGCAAGAAGAGAGTTGCCCCTGCCCACATGCAGCAACGAAGACCTAGTGCAGCCGTAAATAAATGAATAAAACCTTTTATGATGGGAAATGTCAAGCATATAGAAAGTTACAGAGAATGGATCAATGACTGGCCCCCCTCCCCCAAGGTACCCATCACCCAGCATGGCTGTCTTGCCTCCCTTGTCTGGCACTCCATCCTCTGCCCCCCAAAACTGATTATTTTTGGCAAAGGAGGTGCCTATTTCAGATGAGATGATCAGAGGAAGCCTCTCAGAGGAGGGGACGTGTAATCTTGCATGGAGTGTAAGCGTCATTGGGAGATGAGTGTTCTGAGCGGGAAGAAGAGCAGGGGCCAAGTTTCTGGGGAGGAAGGAGGCCTGCAGGGTTTGGGGAAGAAGGAGGAACTGGTGGATGGAGGTGTCAATGAAGGTCTGAGTCCTCGGGGCTGCCCCCTCTGTGTGTGGGGGGAACAGAAGGCAGACTGTGACAGAAGTGGACCCTCTGTGGGCTGCAGAGGCCCTGAGGGGGAGGCAAAGCCGGGTTTCAATCTCAGATCTGCGCATCCTTTGGTCACTGTGACCCTGATGCTAGGGAAGATTGAGGACAGGAGGAGAAGGGGACGACAGAGGATGAGATAGTTGGATGGCATCATTGACTCCATGGACATGAGTTTGAGGAAAATCCAAGAGATAGTGAAGGACAGGGAAGCCTGGCGTGCTGCAGTCCAGGGGGTCATGAAGAGTTGGACATGACCTAGTGACTGAACAAAAACAGCCACAACCTTGGATGCATCACTTCCTGTGTCTGAACCATGGCCTCCCACTCTGGAAGGAGGAGTCCCAGCTCTCTACCTCCCCAGCTCACTTGCTTCCTTCCCCTCTCCCCACATCCGGGGGTACATCTGGTGTTGACAATTTCACTGAACGAGCAGGAATTGGGGCTGTCCTGTCCCAGCTGCCTGCCTGGCCTCCAGCCTGTGTCTACCCCGATGTGGGTGCAGGAACTCGTTGGGCCCCATCCAGGCCTCTCTCCCCATCTCTCGCTCTGACCAGAAGCCAGGCCCAGGTCCCAGCAAAGCCAGGCTGGTGGGGGTTGGGAGTGGGGCAGAAATGATGGGTTGATGTCAGTTTCTCTCCTGTCCCCCTGTCCAGGGGTGACTTCTGGGCTGGACAGGCCCACTCTGGTCCCAAGATCAGGGTGTTGGGCCTAGTGGGCCTGGGAAAGAGCTGTGTGATCCTAGGTGAGCTTCCTCACTTTGCTTTGATTGACTTTTCACATCCACAGAGTCAGGATGATGAAATCTGCCTCCCAGGCCTGTTGTGAGAATTAAATGAGGGATTTTGGAAGGAGCACGACCCACGGATGAATTCCTGATCAACTTGCTCGCTTTCAGGGTGACCTTATTCCACCTCTCTGGGCCTCAGTTTCCTAAACTGCAAAATAGGGGGAAAGAAGGCTGCCTGGCAGGGTTGTTGGGATTAAGCAGGGGCCAGGAGGCCCTCCTGGGATGCCACACTCCTCTCTCCCTTGCATCCTTCCTTCGCGTCCTTCTGGGACCGAGCTCAGGGGAGGAAGGAAGGGACCCTGTTCTCTCCCTCTGAGGGGGTGGTAACAAAGCCAGCCTTGTTCTCTGACTTGGCTGAGTCCCAGTTGACCAGTTGCCCCCCTCCCCCGGGATCAGCCCTCCCCGCCACTGGAGGACTACGGGAGCCACAGTCGTTGCCCACACACTCCTCAGGTGCAGAAAACCTGTCTTCATGCCTTGCTATGGGCTCTCAAGTGTTTTCTGCTTCCAGCATACTCAGAAGCAAGTCTGAGTCTTATACTTCACTTAAAAGAGGAGAAAGGCAGGAGTCTAAATGAAAATCCAGATCTGTTGGACTCCAAAGCCAGGCTCCTTCTGGTTTTGCTTTTCTATGTGTGCTGTGTGGGGGGGGGGGCTCTGCCTGCTCCTCTATCTACCCAGCCTGCAGGCAAAAAGGGGCCAGAAAACGACAGATGCTCAATGGCGAGGGGTGAGTGTGCGAGGGAGAGAATGAATGAATGACTTACAGGTGAGGCAGTCAATGAATGAGTGCATCTGCAGAGGCCCATTGTCTTCTCTTTCCAGAACTCCCCCTCCCCACCATGTTCTACCCCAAACATGTTTACCACAGCCTACCATGGTCCCAGGCCCCTCCTTTGCCCACCATGCAGCCATCTAGGGGCTCCCAATAGACAGATCCTCACCTCACCTGCAGCCCACTTGCGTCCTTAGGATGCTCTAAGGAGGTTGCCTGGGCAACCATAAGTTTCCAATTGAGCAAAAACTACCTGCCACGATTTGTGATGGAAAATGACAGGGGAAGAACCAGCTGAGAAGGTTGCCATGGCAACTGGAATATTTAAGTCGAACGCCTGGGTCTCAGTGTGGGGAGATTACCACCCTTAGCAAGTCAAACAGACTGGGCCCCCTTGCCAGACAGTTCTGCCAACGCTTTGTTGTGCGTTTGTGGGGAGGGAAACTGCCAGGCCTGCCTCGAAGGGCCAAGACTCTTGCTCTCCTGTCTCTGGTTTCCTCCGACAGGCAATAAGCCCCAGGAGGCTTCACACAGGACAGCTTCCAAGTGGACGGAGCTCGTGGAGCGGGGCTACTGTATCCTCCATCGCCTCTGTATTGGGTTGCACTTTTGGCCACCGTCTCACTGCCCCCTTCTCTGTTAACTAGCTTGTCCTTTGTCCCCGGCAGAAGTTGAAGAAGGGCTGTCAGCACAGAGAACGTGGCCTTGGCTTTGTCAGGAGTGGCTGCCGAGTGTGTTAATAGAATGAACGTCTCTCTGGGGAGAACAGGGGGGACGCCAAGGCTGGCAGGTGGCGAGGAGAGCCCAGCATCCGATCCACAAACAGACAAGGCCACTTAGAGGCCCTGTGGCCGCCCTGGGGGACTGTCTGAGTCCCACTGGGCTATTTTTGGGGCACCTGGTCTTGCAAAGCAGTTGGAGGCGGGGCTGGCTGGGAAGAGAATGGGCCCCACGGCCTGGCGGCCTCAGTCCCAACTTCTGCCCTCATCCTTCTCTCTGCTCCAATCCTGCCCTCTAACCTTGTGTGAAGCCCGCCTGCTCTCAGTTCAGGGATGTCCCCAGGGCCTGCCTTACTTACCAGGTGGGCTGCATGTATGAGCCCACCCTGCCCCCTCCATGGTCCCCTTGACTATGGACATCCCAGCGATTCTGCCCTGCTCTCTGATCCCCCAAAGGCCCTCAGCTCGGTCCTCGGGCCTGTGCGCCTGCAGAGCCCTGCCTGGATCGTGCTCCCTGGGACACCTTGCTCCCCTCCGCCCTCGCACACTGGCCTGGCTCACAGCCCTTGCTCTGAATCAGGCCTCTGTGCCCTCCCTGGGAGCTCGATGTCATTTTGTGTCCCCTTCCTGCCCAGTGAGCACAATGAAGGAGGGAGCGGTGGCTGCCTCAGGTGCCCCTGAAAAAGGGAGACTCGGGGGGGTCACACTTGCCTGCAGGTTGGAAGGCGCCTGGCACCTCCATAACAGCAGTCGTCTCTCTGCCCTTCTGTGTTATGTGTAGAGTGAAAAGGAAGCCCCCAGGAGCTGAAGCCTCACTCCTCATCGACTTTCCAGCTCGTGGTTTGCCGTATGTGTGTGTATTTCTGCTCAAGACCCACCTTCACCCACCCTCCAGGTGGTGAAATTGGTGCCCGCGTGGCCTGTTCTTGTGCAAACAAAACACTTTTTAAATAATCCTGACACTTGTGGAGTTCGTTCTCCTGCAGAAATATTTCTTAGTGCCATTTGCAGAGACGTGGATAGACCTAGAGACTGACATACAGAGTGAAGTAAGTCAGAGAGAGACATATCATATAATAGTGCTTCTATACGAAATCTAGAAAAATGGTACAGAGAAACTTATTTGCAAAGCAGAAATAGAGATACAGATGTAGAGAATAAACGTATAAATACAAAGATGGGGGATGAGGGGGTGGGACAAACTGGGAGATTGGGATTGACATATATATACTACTATGGCAACCCACTCTAGTACTCTTGCCTGGAAAATCCCATGGGTGGAGGAGCCTGGTAGGCTGCAGTCCATGGGGTCGCTAGGAGTCGGACACGACTGAGCAACCTCACTTTCACTTTTCACTTTCATGCATTGAGATGGAAATGGCAACCCGCTCCAGTATTCTTGCCTGAAGAATCCCAGGGACGGAGGAGCCTGGTGGGCTGCCGTCTATGGGGTCGCACCGAGTCGGACACGACTGAAGCAACTTAGCAGCAGCAGCAGGTATAAAATGGATAACTAATGAGAACCTGCTGTAGAGCACGGGGAACCCTACTCAGTGCTCTGCAGTGACCCAAATGGGAAAGAAATCTACAAAAAAGGGGATGTATGTAAACACGTAGCTGATTCACTTGGCTGTACAGCAGACACTAACACAATATTGTAAAGCAACTATACGCCAATAAAAATGAAAATAAAACAATGAAAAGACATATTTCTGCTTGATTTCTCCTTTTTTTTTCACCTCCAACTCCACCTCGTCCCCTCCCTCTACCCCACCCTCCGACCAAGCCTGGGAGATGTTCTTCAGGACCTCATTTCACCCCAGGACCGGGGCCTCCCATAGCCCTCAGTGGGTAAATATTTACACCTCAAGGGTGTCCTGGGGATTGTCACCCGCCTTCGGTTAAACAAACAGATGACACTGAAGGAAAATGGTCCCCTGAGTATCCGCCCCACCCGCGCCCTCTCTCTGCTTTGACCTGGCGGGGACAGCAAGAGCTAAGGTAGCTGAGTAGTTGTTCGAGCAAGAGAGTGCTGTGTACAGGGGGAAAGGCCTTTCCCATCTTAAGGCACTGGTGCTGTGACTCCGGCTGAATTCAGAGAAGCTGAGCAACTTGGGCAGGGCAGCACAGCTAGTCGTAATAGAGACTGTGCCTGCCTGCAGGACCATGAGCCTGAGGAACTTTGCACAATTCATGAGCAGGTGTTGGGTGGACTCTTCAGTGGCTCTGGGTTCCTGTATCAGCCTGGGCAGTCTGCCCACCTCTTTCTCGTTCCTAGGGCTGGGGGAGTAGTGGCTAGCCTCTCTGGATGACAGCTCATTTCTGGGGTTCAGTTGGGGAGGGAGAGACAATGTCTGGGCAATCCAGCAGATCTGGGGTCTGGGGCTTGGTGGTACCTCTAGAGCTAGGATTCTGGTTTATAGGACAGTTTATCTGGAGGCAGCCCAAGCACTCTGCAGGGAGAAGCCATGGCATGGGCGGCAGGGGCCAGGAAAATCCCTAGTAGCTCTTACTCGTAGCAAAGTGTGTCAACCATGCGGTTTCTTTGTGACCTAAATCCTACTGTAGATGCCCCAGAGAAACAGACTCCTCTGGCCAATACTTACACAAAAGGGAAGTTCAGGCGATCGTTTTGGAGCATGAACAATTGGAGCCAGGCAGGCAAAGGCTGAGCTCTTGTGCCCTTGCCTTCTTCTGTGACATGGGAACAGGCAAGCACTTGCCTTCTCTGAGCCTTGGTTTCCTCATCTGTAGGATGGGGGTGATGATAATCTAACCCCAAAGCAATTGTGTTCCGTGGGGTCCAGTCTTGGCTTGGTGACGTGTGCAACGAGGCAACCAGGAAGTAGTCAAAGGAACCTCAGATCTTTACCTTTCGACTTTCCCGAAATCTCAAAGTGGGTGACACTGTGGGGTCAGGGAGAAGTTTATTCCTCATTTATAACAACATTTAGAATTTTTTTCTCCTAAACCTACTCCCCCACTGCCTGCACCTTGCTCAGAGGATGACGGTGCCGTGGATGACAATCCCAGGACCCAGGTGGATGCTGGTTCCCATCACTCTCTCCAGCACCCTCCCAGGCCCTGGAAAGGGGGCCTGGTCCCCAGGAGCAGGTTTGACTGCCCCAGCTTTTAAAGAGTTTAAAAACCTGCATAGGGAGGGCTGGTGCCCAGGTCCACTTGCATGCCAGCTTTCTCTTTCATTGTCTCAGCAGCCCTCGGGTTGTTCCCTTCAAATGCCAGCCCTCTGGGATGGGGAAAATGGGATTCAGATAGAGCAGCTTGTGGGGAGCACTCTGCCTGTTAGAGAAAGGTCCTCTTCCCACCTCTCAGTGGAGGATCCAGAGAGGGAAGGGAGGCCCAGAGAGGTCAGTGAATGGCTCAAGGTCACACAGCTAGGAAGGTGCAGGGCAAGGCCCACCCCAGGCTGTATGTCCCCCACACTCTCCATTTTCTGCATCACACTGGTTGGGACCTCAGTCTGGGGTGGGAGACAGGAGTCCCTAAAGGTCAAAGATCAGAGAGAAAGGAAGGGACTGGAAGACTCAGAGCCTCCCCAGACGGAAAGGGGCATAACAGTACGGACCCCAGGCAGGGAGCCAGCCTGTGGTTCCTCCCCAGGCAACGCGCCTGTGTTTCCTCCCCAGGCAACGCGCCTGTGGTTCCTCCCCAGGCAACGCTAGGAGTCTAATCTTCTAGACTCTGGTCTTTAATGTTTTAGTGGTTTGTACACAGTGTTTCTTTAGATGCCCTTTACTCCCATGGGGAGGGATTGTTACTCCCAGTTCACAGATGGGGAAACTGAAATTCAGAGGAAAGTTCAATGAGGGACTAGCTACAAAACTCCATGCACAGAGCTGCACACCTCAAATTCCTTTCTCATTTAGTCTGAACAGCATCCGGGTGAGGTAGGAATCCCCTATTTTGTGCATAAGAAAATAGGCTCCGAGAGGTTTAGGCTCAGAGAAGTTAAGGAAGGAGCTGAAGCTTGACCAACTGGTGGACGGCAGAGCTGGGCAGCGTTCAGCCTGCCTCCGGGTCTGAGTTTGGTCCTGTGTTTATCTCTGCATGTTCCAGGACCACATGGACACTCTCCTGGGCTCCACCAGAGATCTCTGACTGTTGGTCTCCCTCTCTCCTTGCTCAGTGCTGAGGGGAACTTCCAGTGGGATCCCACCATCTGAGCCAGATTGTTCAGCAAGGATTCTCTTCTCTCCCCCTTCCTGAGCCAGATTGTTCAGCAAGGATTCTCTTCTCTCCCCCTTCCAGGGACAGCTTTGCTTCTCTGTCTCACTGATTTGGGGATCGATCATATGACTTACTTTGGCCAGTGGAATAAACCACAGCAGAAGCAGAGGCCTTGAATGTATGTGTATGGTGTGGTCTGGCCTCTTGCACTCTTGGCCTCTTGCACACGATTCCTCAGGAAAATGCTGGTCCAGGGAGGAGGAGAGACATGTAGAGCAGACCTGGATACCATCACAGCCAGGAGTTGAGCCCACCCACCCAACCTGCAGCCTGAAGCAGACCTGCCCAGAGGCCCATTCAAGAGAAAAATAAACTGTTGTTATTGTAATGAGCTTTGGGGTTGCTTTGCTGGGCAGCATTATTACAGCAGTAATTGCCTAGCACGCTTACGACGTACGAAAGGATCCCTACAGCTGTATCCACCCCACACCTCTTCCACATCCCTCCAAGCTACCCAGATAAAGATATATATATATATAGTGAGGTCGTGGAAACAGCTTTGAAGGGTAAAGTTGGAGAGGAATGCCATCCAGGAGTGATGTGCAAATCCCAAGGTGTATAAAAGGCAGAGGGGAGTGAAAGACCATACCTGACCTTCCCACCCTCTCTTTTCTTTAATGACAGACCATCTCTTTCCTGTGGGAATACATTTCCATTCCTTAGAAGGAGAAAAATGTTCCCATCCTCCACCCCTCATTCAGGAGGTGGGTCTGTCACTCAAGCCTGACCAATGAGAATGTCTCCCGTCCCCTTAGCCATAGCTCAGGAATGGATACATGTCTTTGTCCCAGTAGAATCCTCCCTGGGGATTTTTGCAGCACTCTTTTGCTGGCTTGTGGGCTTTGTACTTGCTATATGAGGACAGTCTGTTTACAAGATGAAATGAGAAATAGAGCTCTGGTGATGTCATTTGAGACCCTTGAATCAGCCAGAACCAAAGCCTACCCTAATGGCAGGAGTCCTGAGACTATGGGAAGCCAGGAAGGAAGGGTGGGAGGAGGACGGAGGAAGAGGAGGACTGTGGGCCAGGCAAGCAGGCTGAGAAGCATCCTTGCATAGTGTCTACCCCTGCAGATGCTCCATGAGGGAAGGAAAGAAGGGTACTAGCGGGGCCATGTGTTCTGAAGGCAGTATAAGCTTTTTTGCTCTCCAGGGCTGATGAAGACGGGTTGTCACATAGTGTGGCCCTGAAGACCTCATGGTCTGAAAGTTTAGGGATTGAGCAAGATTGTCCAGTGAGGGTGTGGGCCCAACTCGAAGACTAGAGGGGCAGAGGGGATGTGGGTCCCTTAAGGGCTTGGGCCATAAACCCCCTAAACCAAAGATTAGGGGATCATGGATAGCTGGGCTTGGGGACATCTAGATCTGAATTGATCTTCCTGTTGCCACACTTGGTGGCAGGGATCGAAGGTTTTGTAGAGGGACCCACTGAGCTGCACAAGTCTGCCTGAGCCACCAGAACAAAGCATCCCAGACTGGGGGCTTGAACAGCAGAAATTTATTGCAGTTCTGGAAACCGGAGTCCATGATCAAGGTGTCAGCAGTGTGAGTCTCTTCTGAGGCCTCTCCTCTTGGCGTGGAGATGGCGTGTCCTCACCTACTTTCCTCTGTGCCTGTGCGTGTCTGTGTCCAAAGCTCCTCTTTTATATATATATATATATATATATATATATATATAAAAATTTATTTGGCTGTGTCGAGTCTTAGTTGCAGCCCTCGGCGGGGGGTAGGTTCTTCGTTGCGTCACGTGGGATCTTTCCCTGCAGCACACGGACTCTCTAGTGGTGGTGTCCTGGCTCAGTAGTTGCAACACTCAGGCTTAGTTGCTCCATGGCATGTGCCATCCTAGTTCTCCAACCAGGGATTGAACCCCCATCCTCTGCATTGCAAGGCAGATTCTTAAACCACGGGACAAATAGGAAAATCTCTGAGCTCCTCTTCTTAAAAGGACATCAGTCACACTGGATTAGGTTCTGCCCTAAAGATCTCTTTTTCACTTTAATTACCTCTTTAATCTCCAAATCCAGTCACATTCATAGGTCTTGTGGTGAGGACTTCAACTCATGGATTTGGGGGAACACAATTCATCCATGATAGCTGTGCAGTGGCAGCCCCCACAGCTGAGGCCAGGGCCACCTCTGTTTCCCAGGGACCAGGTAACCTTGGGGTTCTGTGGTACCCACAGGAAGGAAACGGAACAGAAAATCTCCCCACTCCCCCATCTGCTCCAAGGATTTCCTGCTAATCTTGGGAGTGGGTTGAGCAGCATTTGATTCCACTTGCTTATTTTTTAAAAATATTTATTTATTCATTTGGCTGCATCAGGTCTTTAGTTACATACTCAGGCTCCTCATTGTGGAGCTGGGGGTTCCCTCTGGTTGCATGACTTGGGCTTAGTTGCCTCACATCATGTGGGATCTTAGTTCCCAGATTACGGATTGAACACACAACCCCTGCATTGGAAGGTAGGTTCTTAACCACTGGGCCATCAGGGAAGTTCCCGCTCCATTTGTTTATTATAAGCATTTCAGTTTACTCCTTGAGAAGGTAACGCAGGTGCATAGAACAGAATCCACAAGGCTTAGAAGTATTCAGGGAAAAGCCTCCTCCTTTCCCGCCCATCGTGCGTCGGGTCTTAGTTGTAGGTTGCCCCCCCAGACACACTTCCTGGGGACCCCTTGCATCGTCTCTGTCTTAGACCAGAGCTTCTCAGCTTGGGCTGCACACTAGAATCTCCTGGGGAGTTTAAGGGTCCTGATGGCCAAGTCCCACCCCCATGTCATCAAGACCGCAGTCTCTAAAGGCAGGTCCAGCACTGGTCCTTTGAAATGCCCCCCACTGATTCCCGGCAGGCACGGCTCTGCCTGCTCCCTGGCTCTGTGGCCACCTGCATCTCAGTCCAAGGAGAAGAAGAGGGCGGGAAGGAGGATGCTAGGCTTGCCTGGGTACCAGACCCTTGCAGGCACGGTCTGGCTGCCTTTTTATGACACCCTTGCCAGGTACTATCGTTGCCATCCCTGTTTTACAGGTGAGGAAGGTGACACTTGGAGGGGCCATACAATCCACCCAGGTCCCCCAGCCAGCAATGGGGGAGCAGAATCCAGGCTCGGGAGGGTGGCTCTAATGTTTTCCTTCTTGGGGCCATGCTGATGGAAGGATAATAATAAAGCTGCCGCTCAGGGACTGTGGGACTGAGCTGTGTTAATGGAGAGAAAAGGGTTCAGGAATCAGCCAGGCTGCCTCTTACCGACATGCATGTTCATCAAAGTGCTGAGAGGGGACCAGAGAGCATCGGGGCCCAATTTGTCTTCCTTTGATCAAGTTTTCCCTCTGCCTCCAGCTTTTGTTTTGTCCCCCTCCTCCCTCTCTCATTCACCTGCTGAACATTTTCTCTCTGCTCTTCCAGACTATCATTCTGGAAAGCTCTGTGCCTAACCTCATCCCCTGCCCCCAGCTCCTCCCTCATTCTGCCTTTATCCTCTGTCAGATCCTGTTCTTCAGTCGGCTACTCTGTCCCTGCCTAGGGGGCTCAGGGGCTGACCCACTGATTAGCAGGACCCAGTTTCCTGAAGGGAGAAGTGGCGGAGCTATGACAAGCTCCCAGCCCTGAAAAGCAGTGTAGAGGAGGCAAATGGCCTCCCTCAGTCCCCAGCCCCAGCCTTTGCTGGGCATCTTTTATCCCATCTGCCTTTCCACTCATCCATCCACCCACTCACCCATCCATCCATCCACCCATTCATCCATTCATCCACTCATCCATCCATCTATCCATTTATCCACTCACCATCCATCCACCCATCCATCCACTCATTCAACCACCCACCCATTCACCCATCTATCCACTCACCCATTCATCCATCCATCCACTCCTCTATCCATCTTTATTTGTCTTGTGTGCCAGGCCCTGGAGATACAGCCATGAACAAGAGAAACACAGCCCCTCTCCTCATCCGTCCAGAAGACATCCATTAAATGACTGTATTAAACAAAATGCTATAGAACAATGCTCAGCTCTGGAGAAGGCAGCTTTTTGCAGTTAATGCTCAGGGTTAAGAAGACAGACTCTGTGTTGACAGAGAGGTACATGTGATGGAGCAGGAAGTCTGGCTGTCTCCGGGTCCCTGCTGGATGCAGCTTTGTATACTGTGCGCATTCACTTGTTAAGAGGCTCAGCAGGGCCTGGGGGGCTGGTGCTGCCATCCTCCTCTAAGCAGATGAGGCCCAGGTGCAGAGTGGTGAAGTAACTTCCCCAAATCATTGGGCTACGGCAGAACCAACTGAGGCGTTTTTGCTGGGCTAATACAGGAGGGGCTGTTGGACCGTGTCGCCCAGGGTTGGATACATCATATCCTTCCACAGGACTGTCCTGGGGGATGTCCATCCTGCCAGCTCAGCTCTTAGAAGATGTCTGGGGCCATAGTGGACCACCACCAGGGACATTAACAGCTCTGAGCAGTCTCTAGAGGAGAGGGGGGAGGTAGAGTCTGCTTACCCTCTCTAGGGGGAAAAGAGAACAGAGGCTGAGAGCTGAACCTTGGGGCCAGTCTCTAGGTTCGAATCCTAACTCTGCCTTTTTATTAGCTCTGTGGCCTTTGGCAAGTTACGTGACCTCTCTGTGCATTATTTTTTTAATCTATAAAATCAGAAGGACAAAGTGCCTCCCTCAAGGTTGCTGTGAGGGTGAAGGGATAATCATGCCAGGGTATCTTGCTATTGTTCAGTCGCTGAATCATGTCCAACTCTTTGCAACCCCATGGACTGCAGCATGCCAGGTTTCTCTATGCTCCACTATCTCCTGGAATTTGCTCAAACTCATGTCCTTTGAGTTGTTGATGTCGTCCAACCATCTCATCCTCTGTTGTCCCCTTCTCCTCCTGCCCTCAATCTTTCCCAGCATCAGGGTCTTTTCCAGTGAGTTGACTCTTCACATCAGGTGGCCAATATATTGGAGCTTCATCTTCAACATCAGTGCCTAGCCTTGTGTTATTCATGATTTTATGTGAGAGACTGTGAGCAGGTTCCTCGGTCCCTCCAGGCCCCGTTTGGTATCACCTGTGATGGGAATAAACCCATCATGGACCTCACATGTGAAAGACGCTCACGGAGGAGGGGACCCCCAAGCATCCAAGGGATGGATACTCCTGGACAAAGGCGTAGGTTCTGGGAGGGCTTGGGAGGCCAGCACTTTATATATATATGATTTTTAGTCCATTTTCTTGCGATGTAATTTACTAAAGTCTAGCGTTTTCAGTGCCCAGTTCTGCAAGTTTCGACAAACGTACTCCACTGTGTAACTGCCACAATTAAGACACAGAACAGTTCTTTAAATGCTCTCTTCTCAGCTTCTAAGCATCTCCATGTGCTGCACTTAAGAAGCAGGCTGCTTACGCTCGACAGAGGGAAGACAGAGTTGCTTTGGGAGTCTGAGCTGTGGACCAGGCCTGGCTGTGACATTTGCCCCTGTGTCTGAAAGCACTGGGCAAGGAGGAATTTGAGGCCAAGGAGAGGTTGTGCCTGGAGCAGAGAGGGAATAATCCAGGCCCAGGAGGCAGCCTCAGGCTGCCTCTGTCCTGGACGACTGAGTATCCCACTGCCTGGGGCAGATGTAGTGCCGGCAGCCTCCACGGGGACCACGGGCAGGGCTTGCATCCGTGCATTCCTGTCCTGGGTCTTACTGCTTCTTTGAGCACAGTCTTTGGGCATCCAGGGACACCTGCAGAGTCAGGGATGACTTTGAGGGGCTGGCCAGCTGTGTCAGCTCAGGAAGTCAGCATCTGACCAACACGGGGGCCCCAAGGAAGGCTCAGGAGCACCACATGTTTTTGAGGGAGCAGGAGGTGAGGGGACCCATCACTTTGTGTGCTGTGAAGGGTCCTACCAGGCTGACCCGGCTCCCCCGTCATGGGGGCCTGACTGCTGCCACTAGAGTCGTGGCTTTGCCTCAGGGATACCCAGGGTAAAGGTGCATTTCATGAACTGGCTACACTTGTGACAAGTGCATGCTAGACTCTGGGGCCCAAACTCCCTGAGTTCAAATCCTCACTTCACCCTCACTTTACTCCCGAACAAATGCATGCGTCCTCGGAGTGTTTGAGAAAATTGTTTAACCTCTCTGGGCCTCAGTTTTCTCATCTAGGAGATAAGGATACTAATAGTACCTATCTTACAGAGTTGTGAGAGTTAAATGAGAAAACACTTAGAAGAGTGCCAGGTACATAGTACTTGGAACAGGTTTATTTTTGTTGTTTAGTCACCAAGTTGTGTCCGACTATTTTTCGACCCCATGAACTGTTGCCCAACATGCTCCTCTGTCCATGGGATTTCCCAGGCAAGAATACTGGAGGGCTGCCATTTCCTTCTCCCGGGGATCTTCCCAACCCAGAAATCAAACCCGTGTCTCCTGCTTGGCAGGTTGATTCTTTACCACTGAGCCAGCTGTGATAAGTATTAGCTGCTATTATTGTTATTGTTATCTTAAGTGGGGGGAGAAACCCAGGTTCTGGTTCCATCTGTGCCACTAACAGGCTGTGTGACCTGAGCAATTCATATGCCCTCTCTGAGCCTTTGCTTCTACATATATGATTAGCAGACAATAGAAACAATAGTGCTGCTTAGTCGCAAAGTCATGTCTGATTCTTTTTGGCCCCAAGTCATGTCCAACTCTTTTCCACCCTGTGGACTGTAGACTGCCAGGCTCTTCTGTCCATGCGATTTTCCAGGCAAGAATACTGGAGTGGGTAACCATTCCTTTAGCTAGAAACAGTAGTAATAGTGATACTTACAGAGGTCTCTGCTTCGGCCCACGCTACATACTTTATATTCTTTGTCTTATTTGATACTCACAACGTGTCTTTATGGTAAGGTTTTTTAAAAACTTTTAAAAAAACAATGTTATTTTATTGAAATATTGTTGATTTTACAATGCTGTGTTAATTTTTGCTGTACAACAAAGTGATTCGGTTATATGTGTGTGTGTGTGTGTGTGTGTGTGTGTTAGTTGCTTAATCACATCTGACTCTGCAACCCCATGGACTATAGTCTGCCAGGCTCCTCTGTCCATGGTATTCTCCAGGCAAGAATACTGGAGTGGATTGCCATACCTTTCTCCAGAGGATCTTCCTAATCCAGGGATTGAACCCTGGTCTCCTGCATTGTAGGCAGATTCTTTACTGTTTGAGCTACAGGGAAATCCCAAACAGTCCATGGAATTCTCTAGGCCAGAATACTGGAGTAGGTAGCCATTCCATTCTCCAGGGGATCTTCCCAACCCAGGGATCAAACCCAGGTCTCCCGCATTGCGGGCAGATTCTTTACCATCTGAGCCACAAGGGAAGCCCAAGAATACTGGAGTGGGTAGCCTATCCCTTCTCCAGTGGATCTTCCTGACCCAGGAATCGAACCGGGGTCTCCTGCATTGCAGGTGGATTCTTTACCAACTGAGCTATCAGGGAAGCCCCTGATTATATATATATATATATACTCCCTTATGGTTTATTACAGGACGTTGAATATAGTTCCTGTACTATAGAGTAAGACCTTGTTGTTTATGCATTCTATCTGTAACAGTTTGCATCTGCTAACTGCAAACTCCCAATCCTCCCCTGCCCCTCCCCCACACCCTGGGCACCACGAGTCTCTTCTGGCTGTCTGTGAGTCTGCTTCTGTTTCATAGATACATTACTGGCGTCATGTTCTAGAGTCCACACATAAGTGATATCATATGATTGTCTTTCTCTTTCTGACTGAGTTTACTTCGTATGATAATCTCTAGGTCCATCCATGTTGCTGCAAATGGCATTATTTCATTCTTTTTTTATGGCTGAGCAGTATTCCATTGTACATATGTACTACATCTTCTTTATGCAATCATCTCTTGGTGAACATTTAGTTTGCTTCCACATCTTGCTATTGTAAACAGTGCTGCAGTGAACACTGGGTTGCATGTAGCTTTTCAAATTACAGTTTTGTCCGGATATATGCTCAGCAGTGGGATGGCAGGATCATACGGCAACTCTAGTTTCAGCTTTGTGAGGAACCTCCATCTGGTTTTGTATGGCAAGGTTTCAATACTCCCTTTTACAGATCAGGAAATTGCGGTTCAGAGAGAATAAATAGCTTGCCCAAGATCGCCTATTTGTAAGTGGCTGAGACCAAAGCTGAGCCCACATTGACCTGAATCTAAGACCCAAGTGTTTAACTGCTGTCTTTCACTGCCTCCACTTTCAATTGAAATCAGGGTGACAGGCTCAGGGGAGGGGAAACAGACCCGGGCAGCCAGGCTGGCTATGTAGTCTGCCTGAGGCCTGGGGGACAGCAGACAGGACGAAGAAGTCAGCGCAAGGCCAGCAACAAGACAGAGTGTGGCCTGGTGGACCTAGGGATGCGGACCTGGAGGCCTCCCTGCATGTGTCCCCCACCTTCCCTCCACCAGAGCACAACCAGCTGGAGTGTCAGGGTCAGGTCATGCATGAGTTTCCCCTGCCAGAGGTACCTTCCTTTTAAGCAAGGAGGCTGGAGAGGGTAATGCTCAACCTAAAGGAATAACTCAGTAGTGACAGGGGACTCAACTTCACAAGCCAGCTCTCAACCTTCCTCAGTGCTCAACTGCTGAAGCCTCCTGCTTCCACTGAGCCTGATATGCCTCCTTTCATTAGTCCTGCTTCTGCCCCTGGGGGTTCCCCCAGCTCTAGTTAGTTTCCTCTTTCCAGTGAGTGCCTTGCAAGTTTTGAAGACAGAGCTCATCCATCCCCCACTGTCCTTTCTGGTCCCCGGGCTCCCATAGCATTTCCAACCCTATTCATTTCTTTTTCAGATACTTCCTGATATTATTTTTAAAGGCTTTCATCTTCTGTCATGGAGCTTCCAATTAAGCAAATCATTTCAGAGAGTTCGCTTTGGCCAGGCATTATCCTCAATCCTAAGGAGGTAGAGGAAGACAGACCTTCCTCTGTCTGAGCCTGCTGACAAACTGCTTGTACACTCAGCCTCCTCCAGAAAGCCTTCCCTGATTCCTGGCTTGGCATAGGAGTCCTTCTTCTAGGCTTACATAGCCTCCAACTACTCTGCCATGACATTTAGCACATTCTTTTAAAAAATTATTATCATTTTTGGCCATGCCACATGGCATGTGGGATCTTAGTTCCCTAACCAAGGATTGAACCCATGCCTCCTGCAGTGAAAGCATAGGGTCTTAACCACTGGACCTCCAGGAAAGTCCCCACTTAGCACATGCTTGGCCTCCCTTTGTCTCCTGCCCTAGATCATAAGCCCTGAGAAAACAAGGACTGCGTGTTGGTCACTGTGGCTATGCCCAGCCTGGAGCTGGCGTGTGAGCTGCTCGGTGCACAATTGTTTTCTCCACAAATGAGCTGTCACAAAGGTGGTTCTCAGAAGACCCAGAAGGAAGGGAACGTCTTTGCCATTTCTGGAGGTGAGAACAGTGCTCACGACATTAGCCTCTGCCTGGGGTGGCCTCCACTCTCTCTGGTCTTATGTCTCTTCCTCGCTCCCCATCTCAAGCTGCAGTGCAGGAGTCTGGCACGCCTCTGGCTCCCAGAGCATCATGGCAGAATCAGTCATGGCCAAGTTAGTCAAACATCTGCTTTTGCAGAGACTTGGAATCCTGGCTCAGCCACGAACCATCTGGGTGGCCTTGGGCAAAGGACTTAACCTTTTGCAATCTAAGTTTCCCTGTTTATAAAATGGAAACCACTGTTTTTTCATTGGGTTTTTGTGACAGATGAAGGAATTCAGGCCTGCCAAGAACCTGGTGCTTAGTAAGTGTGCCACAAACTTTAGTTCTCACCTTCGACCAAACAGGACTCTGCCAATCTTTCACCTTAGACTTGAGGCTGGAGGACAGTGATGGAGGATGGAGTGGGAGATGTCAGATGGCTTGGATACCCAGTGGCTTTCTTAAGTTGCGTTTGGCATTCCCATGTGGCAAGTCCCAGGGGACTGGGAGAAATCTGGGAAGTGACCTGCAAGGAGACCCAGGACAAGCGTCCCAGACCACAGGCTTTATTTCCCAGGCCAGGGGGCAAGGGCAGATTGATCAGCATCTCAAACCACACCCGTGACTGAAGATGACGCTGACGTCCACAGAGGTCAGATGACTTGTCCAAGGTCACACAGCAGATGGTCCCAGATCACCAGATTCACAGCCTTTTTTTTCTCTCCCTCCTCCTTGTCCAAGAATGTCTCCTTAATGATTTCTCCTTGGAGATGACTAGTCCATGAGTTGTTTCTTTTGTTCTTTTTATAAATTTATTTTTTATTGAAGTATAGTTGATTTACAATGTTGTGTTAATTGCTGCTGTACAGCAAAGAGACTCAGTTATACACACATATTAGATACCTTCTCTTTTATGTTCTTTTCCATTATGGTTGATTCCAGGATATTGAATATAGTTCCCTGTCTATGCAATAGAACCTTGTTCTTTATATATTCTATATACACAAGTTTGCATCTACTAAGCCCAAACTCCCAAACCATCCCTCTCCCCAACCCTCGACAAGCACAAGTCTGAGTTCTATGTCTGTGAGTGTGTTTCTGTTTTGTAGATAGGTTCATTTGTACCATGTTTTAGATTCCACATGTAAGTGACATCATATGGTATTTGTCTTTTTCTTTCTGACTTACTTCACTTAGTATCATCATCTTTGTGTCCTTTCTTGTTGGTGTTGTTTACTTAATAAGTCTTGCCCGATTCTTTGTGACTCCATGGACTGTAGCCCTACAGGCTCCTCTGTCCATGGAATTCTCCAGGCAAGAAGACTGGAGAGGGTTGCCATTCCCTTCTCCAGGGGATAGTCCCAACCCTGGGATCAAACCCAGGTCTCCTGCACTGGCAGGCAGATTCTTAACCACTGAGTCACCAGGGAAGCCCTCTATGTCCATTCATGTTGTTGCAAATGGCATTATTTCACTCTGTTTTTACAGTTGAGTAGTATTCCATTGTACATATATATCACATCTTTTTTATCCATTCATCTGTCGAGTGACACTTAGGTTGCTTCTGCGTCTTGGCTACTATGAACATTGGGGTGCACATATTTTTTGAATTATAGTTTGGGCATGAGTTGCTTCTTTATCCCCTCAGTGACACAGAGCTAGCCAATCCTCTAGCTGTGTTGGAGGAAGCCTGGAGAAGGTAGGAAGTTCTGTGGAAGGTCTGTCCCTTGTCCTTGCATGCACCATGCCCTCTCCTTCCACACCTTTGCCCTTGTAGTTTCCTCTGAGCTGCCAGGCAGGCTGGCGGCTCCCACACACTGTCCCAGGGGCTCCCAGGGTGCAGCTGCTGAGCTGACAGACAAGAGACCAGCTACCCATCGGCTGCCCTTGCCAGGCTGCAAGCTCCTTGACAGCAGGTACGTTATTGTCATTAGCACCATCCTGAGAATGGCTGTCCTCCTGCTCGTCACCGTGTTCAGTGCCGTGAAGTAATGAAACAGTTGTGCCCATGTAACATGGGAGGAAGAGGGCTGTGGCTTAGGTAACCTGCCTGGGGCCAACCAGCTAGTTGCACTGAGAATGAAACCTTAACCCAGGGACTTCCCTGGCATCCAGTGGTTGAGACTTCACCTTCCAATTCAGGGGGTATGGATTTGATCCCTTGACTGGGAGCTAAAAGCCCACATGCCTTGCAGCCAAAAAGCTAAAACATAGGACAGAAGCAGTGTTGTAACACATTCATCAAAAAATCTTTAAAAATCATCAAACGAAGAAACTCAGTGCCTAGTGCCCTGATCTACACACCCAATGCTAACACTTCTGGTGTTTGAATTATTTGCCAGACACAATTCTAAACACTTAATATATCCTAACTTGTTTGAACTGTGGTATTGGAGAAGACTCTTGAGAGTCCCTTGGACTGCAAGGAGATCCAATCAGTCCATTCTAAAGGAGATTAGTCCTGGGTGTTCTTTGGAAGGAATGATGCTAAAGCTGAAACTCCAGTACTTTGGCCACCTCATGCGAAGAGTTGACTCATTGGAAAAGACTCTGATGCTGGGAGGGATTGGGGGCAGGAGGAGAGGGGGACAACAGAGGATGAGATGGCTGGATGGCATCACTGACTCGATGGATGTGAGTTTGAGTGAACTCCGGGAGTTGGTGATGGACAGGGAGGCCTGGCGTGCTGCGATTCATGGGGTTGTAAAGAATTGGACATGACGACTTAGCAGCATCAGCAGAGCGACTGAACTGAACTGAACTTGTTTCCTAGGCACGATGGCCCTATGAAGTAGGCACTGCTACTGCTTCCATCTCCCAGGTGAGGAAACAGAGGCAGAGGGAGGTTCTGTTTCTTCCCCGAGGCCACAAAGATAATAAGTGACAGAAAGTGAAAATGAAGATCGCTCAGTTGTGTCCAACTCTTTGTGACCCCATGGACTATATAGTCCACGGAATTCTCCAGGCCAGAATACTGGAGTGGGTAGCCTTTCCCTTCTCCAGGGGATCTTCCCAACACAGGGATCCAACCCAGGTCTCCTGCATTGCAGGCAGATTCTTTAGCAGCTCTCCTGCATTGCAGGCAGATTCTTTACCAGCTGAGCTACAAGGGAAGCCCAAGAATACTGGAGTGGGTAGCCTACCTCTTCACCAGCTGATCTTCTCGACCCAGGAATCGAACCAGGGTCTCCTGCATTGCAGGCAGATTCTTTACCAACTGAGCTCTGAGGGAAGCCATAAGTGATAGAGGTAGGATTTAAACCCAGTGGGGCTGGCTCCCGAGACCACGTTCTTCCCCAGGATGCACCTGGTGAGAAACAGGCTGACAGTGCATGAAGAGGTAGGTTGGGGGAGAGCGGGGTGTCTCCCTCAGGGTCACCGCAAGGGAGGCGATGTGAACGGCAGGGCAGGAGTGAGCTGTGGGGAGGGACAGAGTCCTCCCCTTGGCACACACAGCATTCTTCCCTCACCTGGTCCTGCCTGGGCTTCTGGAAGTTAAGATGTGGGGCAAGCAGCACAGGTCCTTTCTACCCAACACTGGCGCTGCCCTAGACTGGTCTTCTCTGTGAGGTTCTCAAGAACCTCAGTGACGGAGGATGTGGCAAAGGGCAAGACCATTCTGCCTACTTTCCCTATCCTCCTCCTGACTTCTGGCCGGCCTCCTCTGCCCCACGGCGTCTGTCGAGGGAAAAGGGAAGGCACAGATTTGAGAATCAGGAACCAGGTCTCCATCGGCTCTCCCCTCTCCCCCACTCAGCTGGGGCAGGAGAACAGAGTGGTTAGCACTGTGGGCTCTGGAGCCTGACTCACTTTCAATGCCAGCTGTGTCACTGGGGCATGTGGAGCTCCTAGGAAGGAGGACCCCAGCAGGGGGAAATTAGAGCCATCTGGGTAAAGATGGGGGCGGTGGGGAAGGGGGTGAGGCTGAGGAGCCCATTGGGAGGTGGTGCCGTATGAGGGGGCAGGAGCAGGTCTTGAAAGTTTGGGTGCCAAGGCCAGGGCATCTGATCTTATCCTGTGGGCAGTGGGAGCCACTGAAAGGTCCTATACACGGGAGAGGCTGGTCAGATTAGCATCTAATTTCTACAAACTCTGCTGTGTAACACGGAACAAGTGTCTCCTCTCCTCTGTCAAGCAAGGCAGCTGGGCTTGTTGGTCCTAAGGGCCCATCTAGTTTCTGTATCTGGTTAAGAGGCAGGGCCCGGGCATAGGGTCAGCAGGGAGCCAGTCCTCTCAGGAGGGGTCTCAGGGCCATGGGAAGACCCCCGTCCCCACAGCACTGCTAGGGCAAGCACCACAGGGCAGAGTCCTCCATCCGGTGCTAGGACGGTCTGGACCTCATCTTGATCTCCTTCGTTCCCAGCCACACTCATCTCTGTGGTCCTCCATCCATCCTACAGCCCCAGGATTCTTCTTGGGGAGGGAATAGCCTTTGCTGAGTCATTGACTGCATGGGACAGGAGGCCTGGTTGCGTAACAAGCTTGAGGGGAGAGGGCAAAACCACCCTGCAGGAGACCAGTGGATCTGCTGTTGGAGGCGGGGGTGGGCTTGGGGAGAGACAGAGGAAGAAGAGAAGAGAAAGAGGCAAGCAGGTGTTTTCAAAAAACTTCAGGATATACTTAATTGAAAATAAGAGGAAAACCATACTTATAAAACAAAGGTAAAGAACACTACTCAAGATGTATTCATCAGCATGGAGTAGTTAGATACTTACTGTATAGAATGGTTTCAAACCTTTGAAAATATCCAAGGGACTTGACAATGGAGCCTGATTCTGTAAATGAGTGGAAAGAAGCAGTGTGTTTAGCTTTTCTATTGTATTAACACATAAGCCCCTGTTAACTCTCCTCAACCTCCTTAGTTTCCAAACTTGCCAATAGGTATCACATTATTGTTAGTGTTATTTCAGCAGGAATTGTTTCTCTGACTACCTACTGTGCCTTCCACAGGCATCTTGGAAAGATGTGTTTAAATTTTTGTGTTATTTGATATTTTATTATGGAAATCACTAAACAGGATAATAAGCCCTCATGGACCCATCACCCAGCTCTGCCACTCTGGTTTCCTGTCTTCCCCCCTCCATTTTTTCCCCCCAGGAATTGCATTGTTTCTCCCATACACAGAAAGATGTTTGAACGTGGAGAGTCATCTCCCTGGACCCTTCAGTGCGGACCTGGAAGTAGCTCCCTAGTTTCAGTTATAGGATGATGCTCTCTCGAACCCAGGAGGCAGGGTGAGAATGTGCACCCCTCAAAGACTCATTGAAATATTGGCACTCTTCCTCTAGGCGTGGAACTGAGAGTGGATACAGGGTTGGGGCATGGTCAAAGCTATTGCGTCAAGGCTACTGTACGACATTTAGCTCGTGACCTCCAGGATCGCAAACCCCTGGACTGTCAGAGCTGGAAGACCCTTAACCACCACCCAGCATGTCCTCTCACTGGACAGAGGAAGAGACTCAGGCCCAGGAGGGGAACTGTCCTGCTTGGGGCCTCGCATCAAACCTGTCAGGACTCGGACTGAGAAGCCAGGGGCCTGGCTGTTTCCTGTTGGTTGTCCATATAGTGTTTATGCAGCCCCTGTTGTATACAGGGTGCTGTCAGGGGCTCTGTGCATCCCAGGGCTTCAGTGGACATTGCAGAGGGGCAGGAACACTGTCACCCTGAGAAAGGTGGGGGGTTTCTTGTGCAGCATCCCCAGCTCCCTTTCCACCCAGGAGTGGCCCAGGGACCCAAAGACCTCCTCTTCGACCCCAGGCAACCATGGGAGCACTCGTTGTCCAGCTGAGGGATGCTCAGAGAGCATTTGCCCCAGTCTTTCAGATGACGGTCAACCAAGTCTTTCCTGCTCATGCAAACATACACCCTGTGCTGCTTTCTCCTTAAATTCTCTCTTCCCTCCTCTCTCCTCTTCTCTTTATCAACCCACATGTATCTCCCCACCCCTTCTCTCCTCATTTCCCTCCTTCTCCTCTCATAAATTCTCTCCCCTGGGACTTTTTGCTGAGGAGTTGAATAAACAGGAAGAGAGAGAGGGAATAAATCACAGAGGAGTCTCCGGACAGGCTCTGGGAAGGTTTCCGACTCTGGAGACCATCACAAAAGAGCCTCATGGCCTCTGTTTGGGAACCACAGCCTGGGTCTGAATGGATGAGGGGCTGGGACCGGTGAGCAGTGGGGGACAGTGCCATTTGAGGTTAGCATCAGCCTAGCGAGCCACCACACGATCCTCAACATGAAGCGAGGAGAGGGGCTCTGCTTGCCGTTTTGCTGTGTGACCCTGGGCAAATCTCATCCCCTCTCTGAGCCTCAGTCTCCCCATCTGTAAAAGGAGGGGTTGGATTAGACGGCTGGGAGGGATCCTCCTAGCCCTGATGCTGTAAGGTTCTGAGGTTCCATCTTCCATACAACACAGGAGGCTCTGTATTGCCGGGCCTCGCTGAGCAGCCCTGAAGGTGGAGATCATGTAGATTTCAGTTTTCCACAACTCCCAGAGGGCCTCAGGCAGAGCCCCCAGCTGCCCTGGGACATCCTTGAGGGGAATGAGGGTAAGAGCACCTGGTCCCAGCTGGAGGCCCACAGCTCAGTGCTGGCTCTGTCTATACAACTCCACTCCTGGCTTCCTTGGATTCTCCAGGTGAGCAGGGTCACAGCCCAGAAGATGGGAATAGACATGTGGGCTTTTGGTTGGCGGAGCTGACAACATCACCCCTTATGTCCAGACAGGCTGGGGACTTTGGGAAAACAGCCATAAATATGTGAGTAGTGGAGGGTGAAGAAGGGTGAGGAGATGGGAAGGAAGGAGAGAGAGAAGGGCAGTGAGGTCTGGGGGAGGCCTGGATCGTGGAGAGCCTGTTGTGTGCGCATGCACCCTCTCCAGCATCATTGTCTCAGCATCAGAGGCCGGGTGTACACAAAGATCTGTATCTGTCTGCGATTTCATCTGTGTGTCCCTGGGGGAGATGGTGTGAGTCTCTGTGTATGGCTACCGGGGGGCAGTTTGATGTTTTGGGATGCATCTCCGAAGCTCTTTGCAACCATCAAAGCTCCGTGAGCTCAGAGACAGAGCACTGCCCTGGAAGTTAGGAGATCCACATTCCAGCCTGGGACCTGCCACAGTATTGCTGGGCAGCCTTGGGCAAGCCCCTGCCCATCTGGGGCTTGAGAAGCCTCAGTGGCAAATAAGAATAGCAGCCAACTCTGATGGAGCACTTACTGTGTGGCAGGCGCCGTTCTGAGCGCGTTACAGGTCAGAATTTCTCACATCTCTGTGTTGCACATGGGGGAGCAGACATACCCAGGAAGTGGAAGAACTGAGATTCCAGCCCAGGCAGCCTGGCTGGAAGGGTGAGCTCTTAACTGTGCAGTGATCCTGCAAGGGGCGGCGGGTGGGGGGAGGAGGGCTGACCACACAAGGATCCGATTCAAACTCGTGGAGGTCCCAGTGCAGACCTGTGGGCCTCGCTCTCCCCTCGCTAAGAACTGTGGCTCCCCTGGACCAAGGTGGCTGGCTGGAATGCAACTCCTCTCCCTTGGGTATCCAGCAGGCCTGTGTTGATCTCTCAGGGTTCTTGGTGTTCCAGGATGCTAAAGACTTGGTGTCTGAAACATACAGTCCAGAGCAATAAATGTCACAGGAGGAAGGATGGGACCAGGCTGCAGAGGAAAGAGACCAAGACATTCCAGATCTCCCCCTCCCTGCCCCATCCCTGATTCACCCCAGAGCCAGCAGATACGCTGTCCTTCGATTCCAGAGGCTAGCAGCTGCTTACACGCCTCTGGTTGGCGGTGGAACCTCTACTCACGGCAAAGCTGGAGGGTTGGTGATGCTGTGATGGAGTGTCTGTGTTGCTTTTCAAGTTAACGAGCACATTCTCTTTCTGTCCTCCTCTCCTCTGTCCCTGGACAGTCTGATTCAGCCAAAGGAGGGGAAGCAGGAGGAGTCAGGGACAGCTGGGGCTGGGAAGGAGAAGTCCAGCTTGGTGACATTAGTGGGGAGGCAGAACTGCCTGGATTTTCCATTTCTAGATACAGGCATGCCCATAAAAACTGAGCAAACCCAGGCCTTGTGCTGGTCCCTGCTGGCCCGAGCTCTGCCTGTTGCCGGAGGCCAGGGGTGCAGACCGAGGGGAAGGGGTCGGCTGCTCTCCTAAAGCCAGTTGTCAGGCTGCTGACCCCTGGGAGGCAGCATGGCGCCTGGAAGGGCTTGCTGGGTGCTGACCGCCTTGGAGGAAGGGGCTGTCAGTCACGGTGCTGGGCGGTGAGCATAGAGAAGGGGCAGAAATGGTCCCAACCTGGGAGAACATTGTGGTCTAGAGGTGGCAACAGCAAATTGGTAGAGGACTGAGACAAAGAGGCCAGGGCAGAGGTGGCCCAGGGGAGGCTGGGAGGATTTGGGAAACCCACCCCCCACCTGGCAACCTTAAAGCAGAAATCAGACTGAGCCACTTTCTGGCTGAAACTCTCGCTAGTATTAAAGTGTGTAGTTGCTCAGTTGTGTCCAGCTGTTTGCGACCCCACGGACCATAGCCTGCCAGTTTCCTCTATCCATGGAAATTTCCAGGCAAGAATACTGGAGTGGGTAGCCATTTCCTTCTCCAAGGGATTTTCCTGACCCGGGGATCGAACCTGGGTCTGCCACATTTCAGGCAGAGTCTTTACCATCTGAGCCACCAGGGAAGCTCCCTAAACTCTCACTGGCATCCCTTAAAATGGAACCCAAGCTCTTTCTCTCATCCTACAACTTGGGTCTGCCCTCTGTCCACCCCCAAACACACTGAGCTATTTTCCACCTCAGGTCAGTTACCATCAGGAAATCTCCCTGCCCTACACTGTGCCCTCATTCAGGGCTCTTATTAAATGTCACCTCCTTGGAAGGGCCTTCCTTGGTGACTCAACCCAAAGGGGTTCCCCTGACATTCTCTATGTCAGCCCCATCCCTCAATGGATAAAACTCATTGCCATGTATAGTTAGTTCAATTATCTAATTATTTTTGCCTGTCTCCCACTATACTGTCACGTAAAACAGGAGCTGTGTGAGTGCTTGATAAATATTTGCTGATCATCAGAAAGATTGTATGTAGGAGGGATAATGGCTCCTCTGGCTTTGGAAGGTTGTATAGGAACTGGGGAGGTGAAGAAAAGACAGGCTTAGCTGTAATAATAGAAAACCCAACTATCAGTAACTTAAACCACAGGACATCTACTGCTTACTTAGTGAGATGTCTGAATGTAGATTGTCCTAAGGTTGATTCTGCAGCTTAATAATGTCATCTTTCCATCTGTCTTAGTCATTCAGGCTGCTATCAAAATCATAGCCTGGGCAGCTTATAACAACAGTCCAGAGGCTGGAAGTCCAAGATCAGAGTACCAGCAAGCTTGGGTTCTGGGTGGAAGTCTGTCGACTTCTTGTATCCTCACATGGCAGAAAGAGGGCATAAGGTCTCTTGGGTCCCTTTTGTAAGAGCACTAATTGCATTCATGGACCTCCATCCTCATGACCTAATTACCTCTCATGGTCCTAACCTCCTAATTCTATCACATCGGGGATTAGGATTTCAACATCTGAAGATTTGGGGGATATAAACATTCAGTCCAATGCATTGTCTTCCACTCTAGTACCCTCAGCACGTTGGTACTTGTCCTTAAGTTTGATCTCTCATGGTCACAAGATGACTGCCACAGCTCCAGGCATCACATCCTCATTCAACAGTGTCCAAAACAGGAACAGAGGGAAGGGAGCAAAGGTGGCTTTCTCTTCCATCAGAGAGGAGAAACTCTACCTTGAAGCATCCTGTTACTCACCACATGCTTCAGGGATTCTTCTTTATATTATTATGACTCTGAATGACACCACATGCCCACTCAAGATCAATGAATGGTAAAGGACAGAGACCGCTCTGAGAGCCTTAAACCAAGTGGGATTCATCTAATCACCTAAGTTGTGTGTGATTCAATCTGAGAAGGTTCTGTCAGTGGGAAGGAGGGCAGACAATAGCAGTAGCTGCTTCACTGTCTCTTGGGAGCCTCCCAGTGCCCCATAGGAGGCAAAGGGCTACCTACCCTGGTCCCTAGAGCTTTAAATTTGTCATTTGGGAATGCAAGGTTCAGAAATGTGTTCAACATCAAATAGAAAACTAGAAGGAAATAGAACTTAGCCTCTATCTCTTATCCCAGAACCTAGGGTACCGCCCAGGGTGCCTGTGTGGCCCCTCTGAACACTGTTGCTTGTTTAATTGGCATCCTTCCCACTAAACTGTGAGCTTCCCAAGTGCAAGGACCTGGAGTCTGCCCACACTCTGCCCCTGGCCTCTAGAACACAGTTTGCTGTATGGATAAATAACTGGGTCTTCTGTGTATAGAACAGAGGACGTCCCTGACCACGGTGTAACAGTCCTGGCAGCAGGCACTGAGTGTGAAGCCTGTGGGCCCTTAGCTGGTACAGGATGATGGCATGATGATGAATTTTACTCATGTAAATCTGCCCCATGGAAGAGCGTAAGCAAAAATGGAAGGTACGGCCAGTCCTCACGGTGGGTAGAAGTTTCCAAGAAGGCGTCAGCTCTCAATCAGACCTATTTGAAAATAAAATTGGCTGCCTCATGAGGCAGTCAACTCTGTTTTTGGAGGTGATAAGCATCTCTTGGGCTGCATGCAATGCAGAATAAGGTAGAACCAAAGACCACCTGAGGATTATGCTTCTGAGATATGTTGGCTTAAGAGTATGTCACAGCAGCATCCACAGAATTCTCATAACAGGGCCCTACTTTGATTTTAACAGCAGAGGAAACTGAAAAACAGAAAAATGAGGTAACATGCCAAGTCACGCAGTTTGTTTGTGGTAAAGACAGGATGAGAATGCAGGCCTTTAAGTCTTCTGGCCCCTTTTCCTGCCTCCTTAGAGATCTAAGGCTCTGTGACCCTAAGGGTTTTGACTCTAGCATTGTAAGGGTGTATTTCTCTAAGATTCTACGACCCAGAGCCAACTCTGTGATTCTAAGCACCTATGATGCTGCCCTCTGTTTCGGGGATCCAGTGTGCTCCTGCTCTGTTATTAAACTTGATTTAGTTAAAAATCATTGGCTTGTTTTAATTTGTTAATTTGTATGGAAAAAAAAAAAACCCACCCCAAACCCCAGCAGATGCTGGCCCTGTCTCCCAGCCTGCAGGTCCAACCATCCATCCTAGAACTGCTGTCAGTGATCTGCCAGGTATCATAACGATGCAGGGGAGCTGTCAGAATCCTTGGATTGAACCAGACTCCAGCCAGTGCTGCCCGGGAGAGGGCTGGGGGGCTCCCTGATGGCCGCCCAGCCAGATGGGGACTGCTGTGGGGTTGCTGCTCAGTGGATGAGAAAGGGGGTGGGAGGGAAGAGGCCCAGAGTAAGCAGCCGGGAGTAGGGGGGACCAGAGATGGTGGGTGTGCTAGCAGGCAGCAGGTTCTTCCAAGGGTCCATTCCTGCAGATCCGCAATGGAGGCCCGGCGACGTAAAGCCATGGCAGGCTCGGGTGATGAGCTTACCTATTCACACAGCTCCCCAGAGCAGATGGAGAAGAACAGGCTGATGGGGAGCCTTCCACGCACCAGCCCCAGGGGAGGACCTCTGCATCTATCGATTCCTTTAATCAGCTGCCCTGTTTCTAGGGCAGCAGTGCCCCGCACATGGGCTTGGTCCCTCCCATCTGCTTCCGAGAGCATCGGTCTCTGGCTTCTTGCAGCCCCCGTCTCTTCCCCTCTGGGGGATGCCCCCAGGAGGCTCCCTTCCCATCCCTTCCTCCTCTACATTCTCTTCCTTGGCGGGTTCGTGCATCTTCTGCTTGTAGCCCCATGTCTGAGTGGATGCTCCCACATCCCCAGCCCCGGCCCAGCCCTCCTGGGCCCAGGCCTTTGTCTGAAGCCTCATACTTGACGTCTTCCCTGGGGGATCATGAATGCACCTCCTACTCAACTGTGAACCTGAACTCAGGCGAGGTTTGCCTATTGCCTCTGGACCCACGTATGCACCAACCAGTCCATACCCTTGGCAGTCACAGGCTTCTCATCCTCCCCAGGCTCTGTCAAGTGTTGAGACTAAGAGTTTCATTCAAAGCATTACTAGGAACTTCCCTTGTGGTCCAGTGGCCAAGACTCCATGCTCCCAATGCAGCAGGCCCTGGTTTGATCCCTGGTCAGGGAACTAGATCCTGCATGCTGCAACTAAAGATCCTGCATGATGCAAAGAAGATCTGGTGCAGCCAAATAAATAAATATTTTTAGAAAACCATTACTGAACTCAGAGAAACATGGTGATATAATGATACTATTCTTTTTCTCCATTAATGAACACTTGAAGTGAAACTGTCATCCATATAGTCCTTTAGAGAGAGTCCATAGAATCCTTTAAAATTGCAAAACATTGTAAAATTGGAAAATTTTGGAAACACTTCACTACACCAATCACAGTGTCCTTCATTTACTATTTGTTGGCTTGTGTGCCAACATTTATCATTCATGTGCCAGCGCTGGGGCTAGAGATAAGTCAGTGAACAAATGAATGCGGTCTCTGCCATCACAGAGCTTATATTCCAATGTGGAGACAGACAGTAACACTCCAGGTAGATATGTGTTAAGCTCCCACTAAGAACTATGTGCTGTTCTAAGTGCTTGAGTGCATAAGCCCATATGACTCTCACAGCAGTGCCACAAGAAGGTCATTTGACTGGCTTGTTGCACAGATAAGGAGACTAAAGCAGCACAGAGAGATGCAGGAACTTGGCCAAGACCACACAGCTGATGCGAGGGAAAACTTCTTTGTAAACTCATGCAGTCTGATTCTCGAGTCCATGCTCTTGGCCACAGCTCTCTCAGGAGGCAAGTAATGATATAAATAAAGTGTGCAATCACAAACTGTGATAAGTGCTGGGGAGGAAAAGCCTCGGGTGCTGGGGAGCAAAGAGAGAGGCTCAGCCTAGTCCCAGGGGCTGGGAAAGGCATCTTTGCAGAAGGGCTACCTCAGTGGAGACTGAGAGAGTGAGTGGATATAAACAGGTGAACAGTTGTGGAAAGAGCACCACGGGCAATGGAAAGAGTCTGTGCAAAGGCCCTGAGGCAGCCAAGTTCAGCATAGGGAGGACAGTTCAAGCTAGTGTAGCAAAAATAAAATAAGGGAACATGTAGATGATGGGAAGTGATGTGGGGTGCAGGAGGATGGACACTGGGAGCAAGGAGATTTGGGGAAGATGAAGCTGGAGCCGGCAGGCATCAGACTTTAGATTTTATCCATCCTGCATTAGGAAGGGTTGATAACAGGGTCAGGTCCAAGTGACACCCACGTTCCGCCTGCCCCAGGGGGACACAGGCAGCTGGTGGCACGGTGGGATTTAGGGGGCTTGTAGAGACTTGGCTGGTCTAAACAGGTTCCATCAGTCACCCTGAAAGTCCACCACTGCTGAATCTGTCCTTGGGCTGGTGAGAAGCAATCCCTGACGTCTGGTCTGGAAAGTCAGACATCTCCACGAGGAATAAAGCCTGGATCCTTTGTCAAATGCTACCTCGATGATCTGCATCTCCATCAAGAATGAGCCCCTGCTCAGCTCCAGTGAAAGGACTTTGCCAGGACACAAGGTGATGGGGAGGCAGCCGAGTGATGGACTGCAGTGCAGGGGACCCAGGTTGTGGCCTCAGGGCGGCTAAGCCCAGTGATGTTTCCAAATTGGGAGCAATATCCCCCACGTAGAAACAGGAGGGTCTGGGAAGGCTTCCCAGCAGAGGTGATGTTTGAACTGGACCCCAGGCTCATCAGGTGAAAAGGGGAAAGGCATTGCAGGTGGAAGGCCCAGCGTGGGGGACAGGAAGATGCACTGGAGTCGTGGAGAGAAGGGCAGGGAGCTTCTGCAGTCCTCAGAGACCCTCACCCAGGTATGGGTCTGGGGAGGTGGGCTTCTGAATCTAGGAGATGACTGAAATCATCATCTTCATTTAACAGATGGGGACATATTTAAAAAGAGTTTGTATTTTATTATTATTGTTGGCTGTGCTGGGTCTTCACTGTTGTGCACGGGCTTTCTCTAGTTGTGGTGAGCGGGCTTCTCATTGCGGTGGCTTCTCTAGTTGTGAAGCATGGGCTCTAGGACACATGAGCTTCAGGAGTGGTGTCTCATAGGCTTCATTGCATCATGGCATGTGGAATCTCTCCTGGACCGGGGATCAAATCCATGTCTCCTGCATTAGCAGGTGGACTTTTTACCACTGGACCACCAGGGAAGTCCCAGATGGAGAAGGTGATCTCAGAGTTTAACTGATTTTTCCCAAGGGCACTCTGAAAAGCTGGGATCCAAACTGCATGACTCCAGAGGCGGGGCTCAGAACCTCCAAGATACATCATTTCCCATGTATAGAAAATATCCCTGAGAAGCTGGACAGGTATTGACAAAGCAGTGGGACACTGGAAGGTCCTAGTCCTGACAGCCACTCACTCTGCAGGTCTCTTCCCTTCTCTGGCCTCACGTCCCTCATTTGCAAACAGAACAGCCTTTTCACCATTGCAGACTGCTGTGAGAGGTCAAAGAGATGACAGAGGCCACAAGCCTTTGGGACGGAGACCCTGGCAGGGCCTGGAAGGGCCGGCTCCTGGGAGGGCAGAAGCTGCCAGACAAGGTGGGCTGAAGGAGGCTGGGAGGAGAGCCCTGAGATGGATGGGGCTGTCCCTCCCCCTCCTCCCCCTGCTGGGCCAGTGTAATCAGGGCTATCCATCACCCTCCCTGGGGCCATGGCAGCCTGCTCGGCAGCACAGTGACAGCATTGCCAGCTCATCCATATTTCATCAGCCTGGAGAGCGAGGAGCAAGGGAGGGAAGGATGGAGCCAGAGGGAACCTGTCCGCCAAGCACGCCAGCCTTCTCACTCCAGCCAGCCCCTCAGCACAGGCTCTGTCCACTGGCCCAGGCCACAGGGCAGGCGTCCTTAATGGAGTCGCTCTGTGGTGTGGCTTGGGCAGATGAGACATAATAGAGATATAACGACAGTGATGATGATGATAATGATGGTGGTGATGGTGCTGATGATGGCAATGGTGGTGATGATGATGGCAATGATGGTGCTGATGACGGCAATGATGGTGCTGATGACGGCGCTGATAATGATAGTGGTGATGATGGCAATGATGGTGCTGATGACGGTGCTGATAATGATGGTGGCGATGATGGCAATGATGGTGCTGATGACGGCACTGATAATGATGGTGCTGATGACGGCAATGATGGTGCTGATGACGGCGCTGATAATGATGGTGGTGATGATGGCAATGATGGTGCTGATGACGGCGCTGATAATGATGGTGCTGATGATGGCAATGATGGTGCTGGTGACGGTGCCGATAATGATGGTGATGCTGCTGCTGCTGCTGCTGATAGTGATGGTGATGATTTGTTATCACATTGGAGCCCTTGCCTGGGGCCAGGCTCTGTGTAAACACTTTGTGTACTGCATTTTCTCATCCTCTAAATTACCCCATGAGGAGGGCTCTGTCACGACCCTCATGTATAGATGAGAAATTTGAGGTTCAGAGTAGTAGGTAGCCTGCCTGAGACTCAGCTAAGACATGGCCAAGCTGAGGTTCGACTCTCATTCACTAGGGCCCCAGCATCTGTGCTGTAATCCCAACCATCACTCTTCCCTGCATGGGTTCAGAATCAGCGGACTTGGGTTTGAATCCTGGGTCCCCCACTCCCTGGCTGAGCAACCTTGGGCCGTGTGTTCACCCTCTGTGTGCTCAGTCACTTCAGTCGTGTCCAGCTCTTTGCGACCCCATGGACTGTAGCCTGCCAGGCTCCTTTGTCCGAGTTGATTCTCCAGGCAAGAATACTGGAGTGGGTTGCCATCCCTTCCTCCAGGGGATCTTTCCAACCCAGGGATCAAACCCACATCTCTTTATATCTACCTGCATTGGCAGGTGGGTTCTTTACCACTAGTGCCACCTGGGAAGCCCCCTAAGCCTGTAAGATGCCTTGTGGAGCTGCTCAGAGCCTTTGGTAAATTACTGTGGCTCAGAGCTAGCTCCCTCTCCCCATGCCCCAAACCCTTCAAGTCTGCTCAAACGCCACTGCAAGGCCTGGCCTGACCACCTCTCTTTAAATTGCAACTGCCCCATTCCCCTTGGTTTGTGCTCCTTGTCCTACCGTTCATGTCCCATATCACCTTTTCGTCTATTCATTTACTGCTTTCTCTGTGGTTGGGCAGGTAAGCACCGGAAGGCAGGGGGCCCTGCTCAACGGTATTCCACTTGCTAGGACAGAGATGTTGAAGGACAGGGAAGCCTAGCAGGCTGCAGTCCGTGGAGTCTCAAAGAGTCAGACAGGCCGGAACAGCAGCAGGACAGCACCAGGATGGGCAGTTCACATGGGTTTTCTTGGGGACTGAGGTATGGGGTTGGGATGGGCTTCTCCAGAGCAGGGCGTGGGCGGGTCTGTTTGCCATTTCAGATTTGTCTCCTAGCCACCCTCCGACCCCTCAGCTGCAGAGGGTCCATCAGCCTGGCCCAGAGCCTGCCCTTAGCCCTCGTCTGCACCCCCAGTTCCCTCCTCTCCCAAAGGCCACCCAGATGGGCCCTTGCTGCCCCCACATCTTGACTTTTCTCTGATTTCCTGCTCAACCCTTCCTGGGGTCGGGCACCCCCATGCTCCTCAGTAACGGTGTTGATTTAATAAAAGGTCATTCCAACCCCGAGTCATAAATGTCAGAACTTCTCGGACTTGGAGATTCCAATCCTCTGAGGAGGGAACGAGCTGAGAAAGAAGGAGTGACCACTCGAGTCGAACAGCGAGGTCAGCCCAGTCCTGTGTCCCAGACTCAATGGATGAGGAGTCTCAGGGTACCACCCACACCATTCTCTGCACCTCCCCAGCTCTCGGCTTCCGTAAATGCAGCCTGGCTTTTAAGCTCCAGAAAGAGCCAGGCGCCACCACCCAGCTCCCCAGCCCCTTGCCCTGCCCCAGAACTCCCTGCCCAGCTGTGCTCCCTGCTCTGGCCACTGCTCAGGAGCACACTCTGCCCCTAGGCCTTTGCACATGTGGTTCCTCTGCCCGGGAGCCTACTCTGCTCCAGCCAATGGCCACCCGACTCCTAGGATGCAGTATGAGTCCCCACCTCCTTCAGGAGGCCTTTTGTGTGGCCTATGGTTGATTCTGCCAGCTTTGACTCACAGGGTGCCATGTATCGGGATGTGTGTGTTTTCAGATCTCCTCTGAATTTGAAGGGATGTGGAGGGGGTGTGGAAGGAGACAGGGCAATATGTGGGCTTATAGCTTTCTGCTCCTCCAAACTCCTGTGATCTTGGATCAGTTACTTAACTCCTCCGAGCCTCAGTTTTGTCCTCATCTACAAAATGAGGTGAATGAAGGACCCCCTCCTTGGCCAACTCAGGAGTTGATATGAAAGGGCTGAAATATGAACAGGTGAGGCCCATCCTTGTTCTTGGGGGTCAGAAGTTGCATTGAGCCCCCAGTGGGCCTCTATCAGCAAGACAAGGCCCTCTTGGTTGGGACCCATGTTCTTCCCCATCTCCTCCATGGGTCCTGGCCCTGAGCTGGATACTTGGGAGGATTCAGGATATACAGGAGAACTCATCTTAGGTACCAGGACCATCCCTGGAGCTGTCCATATCCACAGACTGCCTTCTCCTTGAGGATGGGGACAGAGTCTTTGGTTTTCTCTCCCCAGCATCCAGCACAGGGCCAGCTCCAAGCAGGCGCCCTGCTCCTGATCCTAGAACTAAAGGGTGTGTGCCTGTGACCCTGGGAGTGTGCTGTAGCCCAGGACAAGACCTCAGAGATCATCTCATCAAGCAGCATCACTGGGCTGATGGGGAAACCCAGGGCCAGAGAAGGGTGGGGCAAGCTGAGCTCAGGCAGTGGCAGCTACTCTGGGGACAGATCGATCTGGGTTTGGGTCCAGTTCTCCAACTTCCTGGCAGTGGGAACTTGGGCAAGCCATTTGTCTCTCTGAGCTTCAGTTTCCCCATCTGCAAATGGGGCTAATAATGAGGGCTGTCATGGGGATGAATTGGATTTTCTCTCTGAAAGTGTATATACAGCACCTCACCCATTCTAGGTCTCCAATAAAGTTTTGTTTTCTTGCCCCGCCATCCTTCACAGTGGCAGATGGCAGATCTGGGGAAGGAGGATTTGAGGTGGGTGTAAAACCAGGTCACCCGTTCCCCGCCTCAGCTCCTTTCCACCCCTTTGATGAGAAGTAGCTGGCTGATCGGAGAAGGCAATGGCACCCCACTCCAGTACTCTTGCCTGGAAAATCCCATGGACGGAGGAGCCTGGTAGGCTGCAGTCCATGGGGTCGCTAAGAGTCGGACACGACTGAGCGACTTCACTTTGACTTTTTACTTTCATGCATTGGAGGAGGAAATTGCAACCCACTCCAGTGTTCTTGCCTGGAGAATCCCATGGACAGAGGAGCCTGGTGGGCTGCTGTCCATGGGGTCGCACAGAGTCGGACATGACTGAAGCGACTTAGCAGCAGGAGCAGCAGCAGCTGGCTGGTCTCCCCTCTGAGCTGGCCCAGCCCAGGCAGCCAATACCTGATTCTACCCCAAGTGCCCTATCTATGGCAAGGGGCTACTGAATCTCCCCAGGAGGTTCTAATCAATGCAGCGACAGGCAATTTCTGCCAAGATCCAGATCTGGTCCACGCCTTTTCCATTACGCGGACACCAGTACCACCTCTCAAGTGGCTTCCAGCCCGGAAACTCTGCTCACTGAAGATCAAGTCACCTCCCTCCCCAGCTCCCAGAGAAAGTGTTCCCCTCCTCCCTCCCTCCCATAGGCCCCGATCCCCACACCAGGCACCCTGGGGAGAAGGAATAGACATATCCTAGCCACCACAGCTGGGCCAGCGGATCTAGATGACGGTGCCCCAGCCACGGAAGACAGCTTAACATGCAAGCCCAAGTGGGGTAGAGGGAAGATACTTAACAGCCAGAGAGTTCTGGATGCCAACCCATGCTCTGCCCCTCACCAGTTGCCTGCCTCCAGGTCAGCCTCTCTGCCTCCCTTTGAATGAAGACCAGAATCCCTACTTTGCATATTTGTAGACAAAGTGCCCAGCACAGCAGCATCTTCACTGTTGGCTACTCCTGCCCTGACTTTGGCAGCCCCATCTCCTTGGAGGAAGCCTCATTCTCTGGTCTGGACCTTTCTCATTGCTGCAGGCCCTGCCTGTCTTGACCACCTCCACCTGCTCACCCCATCCTGTGTAAGCTCTCCAGGGTCGGACTCCCCTTAATGTAGCCCCCTAGCATGGTTCCCGCCTCGGGAGCTCAGATCAACTAATTTAACTCTCATAACTGTCTTATGAGGACAGGATCACCATCATCACCATTTTGCAGATGAGAAGACTGAAGCTTAATGAATAGCTTGCTTAAGGTCACACAATTAGTAAGAGATAGAGCTGGGATTCAAATCCAGGCACACTGGTTACCACACTCCCAGACTCCCCAGCTTCCCACCACTGATCCATCCGTCTCTCTTATCACCTGTTTATGCATCCTCTTTCCATCTTTCCATCCTCTTTCCTCTTTCCATCAAGTCATGGACCCATCCACCCATCTGCTTACCCAATTATCAGCCATCCCTCCCTCCATCTGTGCTGCCCTAGTTGGCCATTATCCTGCCACCAGATTTTTTGCACTGACTACTGAGGCCACCATGGTGGCCAAGGTCCTGCTCTCATGCATATCAGATTCTGATTGGAAAGACTAATCAGGCAATGACAAGTCATTGCAATGAGTGTGGTGAAGGGCCTCGGGTTCTGCAGAAGCATGGTAGGAGTGCCTGCCCCAGGCTGGGTGTCTGGAGAAGGTAAGCCCTGGTCTGAGCCCCAAGGGGAAGGGTGCTGAGAGGGGAAGAGCATCTCTTTAAAGAGAAGTGGAAAGGCTTGGCCTCTCAGGAGAGTGTAGCACACAAGGGTAGCTACACGTAACCCTTTCTCGTTGAAGGTAGAATTCTAGATGAGGCTGGTGGTGGGGTGGAGGGGAGGCTGAGGTCAGGTGGTACAGGAGTATGGAACTGGGCCAGTGAGTGGTAGTGGTGATGGGAGCCAGTGAAGGGTTTAAGTGGGGCAGTGATGCAGTGTAGGGCAACACTGGGTCCCAGAGCACTCTAGCCACTGCAGGGAAAAGAAGGTAAGGCCAGAGGCAGAGAGAGGGGAGCAGGCTGTTATACTGGGTCAGCTCCCAGTAGGAAGAACCCTGGACCGAGATGGTGCGCCAGGAACGGGAGGGAAGTGGGTGGGTTTGAGGCCTGTTCAGGATGCAGCCTCGATGGGCTGGATGTGGGGCAGGGTATCACCTCTCCAGAGATGACCTCCAGGCCTGCCTCAGGGGCCACCCTCTGTGTCTTATACCCCCAAGCTTTTGCATAGGCTCCTTGACCTCCTTGGAAGAACCTGACTTTGAAGGTCATGTGAAAAATGTTAGCTTAGCCAGCAGGCTACAGAGAACCACTGCCAGCATGGTCAGATGCGGGTGTTAGAAAGACTCTGGCCCCAGGGATGGTCCAGGTCAGGTAGGTGTGGGGGAGGGATGTGAGACTATGGGTACCACATCCCAACAGAGCCATTCTGTCTTCAGAGCTTCCTTCCCTGATGTACTCACCAATCCTAAGCCAGGTTTCTCTCTTATGATTAAACATCCCACTCTGAACTTCCATATAATTTTCAGTTGTATATTTATATGTCTCATTGATCGATTGATGCACGTGTCTCACTCTAAACTATATGCTCCAGGAATATGGGGACATTATCCTTGTCTTGTCATTATATCCACAGCAACTAGCGCTGTCTTTGCACATGTGTGTTAGTCGCTCAGTTGTATCTGATTCTTTGTGACCCCGTGGACTGTAGCCTACCAGGCTCCTCTGTCCACGGCATTCTCCAGGCAAGAATATTGGAGCAGGGAGCCAATCCCTCCTCGGGATCATCCTGACCCAGGCAGATTCTTTACTGTCTGAGCCACCAGAGAAGCCCTTGGCACAAGGATCTCGCTAAGTCACTTCAGTTGTGTCCAACTCTTTGTGACCCTATGGACCATAGCCTGCCAGATTTCTCTGTCTATGGGATTCTCCAGGCAAGAATACTGGAGTGGGTTACCATGCCCTCCTCCAGGGGATCTTCCCGACCCAGGGATTGAACCCTTGTCTCTGTTATCTCCTTCATTGGCAGGCGGATTCTTTACCACTAGCACCACCTGGGAACAAACTAGGTGCTTAATAAATGATACAGTGTATTAAAAAACAGAGACATCACTCTGCCAACAAAGGTTCGTATAGCCAAAGCCATAGTTTTTCCAGTGGTCATGTATGGATGTGAGAGTAGGACCAGAAAGAAAGCTGAGCACCGAAGAATTGATGCTTTTGAACTGTGGTGTTGGAGAAGACACTTGAGAGTCCCTTGGACTGCAAGGAGATCCAACCAGTCCATCCTAAAGGAAATCAATCCTGAATATTCATTGGAAGGACTAATCCTGAAGCTGAAGCTCTAACACTTTGGCCAATTCATTGGAAAAGACCCTGATGTTGGGAAAGATTGAGGGCAGGAAGAGAAGGGGGTGACAGAGACTGAGATGGTTGGATAGCATCACAGGCACAATGAACATGAGTTTACACAAACTCAGGGAGACAGTGAAGGACAACGAAGCCTGGCGTGCTACAGTCCATGAAGTTGCAAAGAGTTGGACACAACTTGGCGACTGAACAACAACGATAAATGATGAGTGAATAATGAGTGAGTGATCCTGGCTGGAGTTTGGGCAGTGCTTGGATCCCTCGGTACAAGGTTAACTGGGAAGAAGCTGCCAGTTGGTAGAACTTGGAGGCCAAGCTTAGACGAACTCCCAACTCCGCAACACCCACTTTGAGGAATATCTACAGAAAAATAATTTTTAGGAATTCTAAAATGCGAAATGGGCTCAAAAAGACCATCAGGCCTCCCAGAAGAAAGCTGGCAAGGATCAGGGGCTGCCCATTTTTCAGGATTACTCATCTGGTGCCAGCAGCCTTCTATTGGCACAGAGAATGGAGCTGCAGCCCCGGCTGTTTTGTACATAGGGCCTGGATCTGGACCAGGTACTAAATAAAGGCTGGAACAAAACGTGCCACATTTTCAATACCGAACGTATCTCAGTGTCGACAATAAAATGTATGTTTTTAATTTTTACTAAACTACAAAGTGAATGAGATTTGCTTTTTAACATCTGGTGCACCAGCTGAATCCAGAAGCCTGATGTGAGGGGGAAAGAGCTCCATCCAGGACTGGTCTTGCCTCTCTGTGCCAGCTTCCATACAGGTGGACTCTGTGGTCAGTCACTTTGCTCTGGGAGTATCCATTTTCTCATCAGTAAAATGAGCTAAGTGTCTTCTCCCCACTCAATTCGCTGGCGTGGAGGCAATTTTGGAGGTTAAAATACACTGAAAACCAAAGGGCATTGGATAAGTAGGAAGTGTCACTTAGGCAAATTATTAGGTATTAATTAGGCAATACTTCAAAGGTATTTAAGGTACCTTTCAAAAGCGAGGATACTGAAGCCTCTATCTCTTTCCAAGCTCTGTGGTACACGTGAATACGTTTTTGGTTTGCCGGCTTCATTCTCTGCATCTCCCAATTCACAAAGAGAAACTGAGGGGCTCAGTTCACCTTTCTGCCTATGGCTACATTATTAGCCCCTAGCCAATGGGCTGGCTGCCTCCACATCAGACTCCTGCCCCCTGTCCAATCAGCTGCAGCCGATGGCTCACATGACAGGCTTTCCAATATGCTTTTCAATGGGGTCACGAAGAGTCGGACACTTACTGAGCGACTTCACTTTCACTTTCATGCATTGGAGAAGGAAATGGCAACCCACTCCAGTGTTCTTGCCTGGAGAATCCCAGGGATGGGGGAGCCTGGTGGGCTGCCGTCTCTGGGGTCGCACGGAGTCGGACTCGACTGAAGCGACTGAGCAGCAGCAGCAGCAGCAACAGATAGGTGCTATTATTATGTCCATTTTATAGATAAGGAGAGTGAGGCACAGGAGAGCTAACCCAACCAATGACACAGAGCTCTTAAAATCCAGAGTCAGGATACATTCCTTCCACTGTCCTGTTCATCTTTATCTCCAGGGCTTCTAGGAGTGCCTGGCACGTAATAAGCACTCCATCTGCATTTGCCAAGCGAGAGTTTAGGAATAATAACACTTATTTTACAGGTTTATTATGAAAATTAAGTAAGGTAATATTAGTGAAAGCATCTGGCCCTGGCCCTGGGATTGAGCGGTGGTGAATAAATATTGGTTTAATTCACCTGTGGATCATTTACACATCTTCCCTATGGCTTGGGGGCCATTGCTCCAGGCAATCACAGGAAGAAGGCTAACCCTCAGGCAGGTGTTCTGCAGATGGTGTCGGCTTTCGAGCCTGGTGACCTTTCTTTTCCTCTTTCCCTCTGTTCATCCTGAGCATCTGTGAAACCTATTTGCCAGTAGAGTTGGTGGTTGAGGTAAGCCCCTCTCTGACCATCCTCCTCAAGCCTGCCTCCCTCCTCTCCTACGTGACTTTACCTGCCCCCATCAACACGCACTCCTGCAGCAGGACTCGTTCTGGGTTTTTTCTCTCCTGCTACCCTGCTCCTGGGAGGTTTCCTGTCCAGCCTTCCAGAATATTCTTTTCCAGTCAGAAACCACCTCTCCCATTTGCTGCTCCCCTGCTTCTTGATCTACACCTTTCTTAAGATATTTTACATTGGGGACACCACTGATTATCCCATAATGCTCATTCATGGTGGGGTGGGCATGTGTGTCTGTTCAGGTCCACACTGGCCCTGTGACTTGGGCAGGTCACCTCTTCTTCCCGAGTTCATGCTTCCTATGGATAAAAACAGAATTAAATAATCCCCACTTGGCAGAACTGTGAGGGTTAAATCAAGTGATTCAATTAGAATAAATAAGAAATATTAGTTCCTTTCTACATATGATGCTTGTTGTTCAGTCGCTAACCCATGTCTGTCTCTTTCCACTCCCTTGGACTGAAGCACACCCGGCTCCCCTCTCCTTCACTGTGTCCCGGAGTTTGCTCAAACGCACGTCCACTGCGTTGCTGATGCCATCTAACCATCCCATCCTCTGCTGCCCTCTTCTCCTTCAGTCCTTTTCTGATCTGACATTCTACAGCACAACACGTAAAGGAGCATCGGGTCCAGTGCTTTTCAAATTTCTTTTCCGCTGAGCGGAACTGTGTTTCCCACCGAAAGTTAAGCAGAAGTTCAGTATCTAGAAACAGATCCACTGGGACTGCTTGTGCGGAGGCGGGACCCAGAGCTCCATCCGCTTGGTCTCCCACTCACCCCAAGTCCCTAGGCACCCCCTGTGAGCCCCCAGGACCCTCAGTGATGTTTGGAAGCCTCTTAAGTGGTCTCCCCACCCAGAGGGTATCTCTGGACCCTTGGTGACACAGGATCAGGAAACTCAGAATAAGGGCGCAGAGAGTGGCGTGGGCATCTGCTGTGGGGGGATGTTTCTTTTTTCTGGTTGGGAGAGTGTATATTCTCTTCACAGAGTTTGAGAAAAACAAGTGAAGAAGCTGCAGGGTTGTTTTTTTTTTCCCCTCACCTAAGTCAGGTCTAATGAGGTATATACTTTACATAGAGTAAAATTCGCTTTTTAAAGTGTACAGTTTAGTAAGTTTTAACAAATAGATACAATCATGTAACCATCACAGTCAAGATACAGAACATTTCCACTCCCTTAAAAATTCCCTCATACTCCTGGCAGTCAGTCCCTCTTCCTACCCCTGGAAACCACTGATTTGATGAAAGATAATTCACCAATTTTATTTCTGTTGCTATAGTTTTGCCTTTCCCAGAATGTCACATGCGAGGAATCAAACAGTGATTAGCTTTTTGTTCCTGGCTTCTTTCATTTCCCACACAGTGTTTGGGGGTCATCCGTGTGGTCACATGTATCCGTATTTGTTCCTGTTGATCACTGAGTAATATTCCATGTGTGAATGACCACAATTTATTTATGGCTGATGGATATCTGGGTTGTTTCCAGCTTTTGGTTGTTATGATTGAATATTCCTATAAAATTCTGTGTGAACACAAAGTGTCATTCCCCTTGCATAAATATTTAAGAGTGTGATTGTTGGGTCAGATAGTAAGTTTATATTTAAATTCACAACAAACTGCCAAACTGGAGTTAATTTTTGGTGAGTGAACTGTGTTCCTTTGTCTGTGACCATGTGACTCACAGTTTTATAAGGATTACTTTGTACTTTTGGTGGGTGAATTACAGCTTTCTATGTTGTCTCTCCCAAGGATATTTGCATTTTAACTAGAAACAACTGTCCATTCAAGAATCACTCCCCCATCGCGTAAGTCAAAGGATTAGTTTCTTCCTTCCTGAGGAAATGTTTCCCCTGAGCTAGCAGGTAGGAGAAGGTGATCCTAGGCAAGGAGAGATGGGAATGCCATGTGGGGTACCAGTGAATCATGTGTTAGCCTAGAACTGCAGGTAGATGGATCCCTGGATCCCCTAAGTAAGCTGACACCCAGAATTCTGCAAGGGAGTGTGACCAGTGTGGAAGAAGTTCTGGAAAGAAGGGGGCTGCTGGAGTGGTTCTTCCCTCCTAACACTATCCCTTGCTTTTTTTGCTCAAGCCCCTCTCAGATTCCATGTTTGCTACCAGTGCAAAACAACCACTTTTTAGGCAAAGGCATGACAGAGGAGAGCTCTCCGGGGGACTCTCTCTCCTGTCTCAGGTTCCCTTCTCCCATGCACACAGTGGCAGAAGCAGAGCAGAAAAGGCCTGCAAAGAGAATTCAGTTTTATTTCATGCATATCCTGACTTTGTCCATCCACTTCTCTCCGGCTAACATTGAGTGGGCACTTATTATGTGCCAGTAATAAAATGTGCCAGGTACTGCGTAAGTAGTGTTAGTCACCCAGTCATGTCCTACTCTTTGTGACCCCATGGACTGTAGCCCACCACGCTCCTCTGTCCATGTAATTCTCCAGGCAAGGATACTGGAGTGGGTTGACATTCCCTTCTCCACAGGATCTTCACCACCCAGGGATTGAATCCAGGCCTCCTGCATTGCAGGCAGATTCTTTACCATCTGAGCCACCAGGGAAATCCGTGTAAGCACTTAACATGTAGTAATTTTTTTCAATCAACATGAAAATCTATGAGGTAAATTCAATTATCAGCTCCATTTTACAGAACAAGAAGCTGGGGTTCAGAGGGGTAAAGCAAATCCCCTAAGATGACTATCAGCTCTGACACTGCATGCCTCCATGCCGCTGCATACAGGGACTTGCTCAAATGAGTGATTAATGAATGAGAGAATGAAAGACAAAATGAACTCCCATTTTACTGGTGGAAAAGCTGAGGCCCCTCTATAGAGGAGCCACTTGACCAGGTCATTCAGTGAGGCAGACTGGGAAGCTGGAGGGCAAGGCCTGAGGGTGGGATGGGTTTCCCTGATGCCCCCTACCCCCAGCCTCCCAACCATGTTCCACTTGAGCCAGGCGCACCAGAGTCAGCCAGGCTCATCCCAGGCCTCACAGTCTGATGCTTTCTTCCTGCACGAGACTCTCCTTACACTCTCCCCAGAGCTTTCCAAAGCTTGCCCCTGGGCAGCTCTTCCCAGAAAACCAGAAGGCAGCTTCTAATTCCTTCTACTCCTGCTCTCATACCCTCGAGCACCAGCCCACCACAATGGCATAGCCATGAATCAAGCCACCTCTTCAGTTTTTCAGTTCTTCAAATTATTCTTGCTCTCTCTTAGCTCTCTCTTCTCTGTGCAATGCAGGGAGTTCCCTCCTTGGATTTATTCTCCCGAAGAAGCTTTGTGTTCAGTACAAATGTCTCTTAGCAACATCTTGTAACTCATCTTCTCATAGAAGGTATTTCGCTAATGATCAAAGGTCTATTTTTATAGACTTTTTTTCTTCTCAGGATTGCAAGAAAATTTCTGCCTCATATAGGTACAGAGTGTTTTCTTTCAGTGATCCTCATGAGAACCACAGGTGGTGGGTATGACTTGTCCCCCCACTGCACAGATGAAGGGCTGCAGAAAGAACTGGCTGTTTGGGCACTGTGGTATGTCCAGACCCAGTTGTTGTTCAGTCGCTAATTTGTGTCTGACTCTTTGTGACCCACGGACTGCAGCACTCCAGGCTTCCGTGTCCTTCACTATCTCCAAGAATTTGCTCAAATTCATGTCCATTGAGTTGGTGATGCTCTCTAACCATCTCATCCTCTGTCATCTTCTCCTCCTGCCTTCATCTCTCCCAGCATCAGGGTTTTTTCCAATGAGTCAGCCTCTTTGCATCAAGTGGCCAAAGTATTGGAACTTCAGCATCAGTCCTTCCAATGAATGTTCAGGGTTGATTTCCTTTAGGATTGATTGGTTTGACCTCCTTGCTGTCCAAGGGACTCTCAAGCTGGCTTCTCTCACCCTAGAGGTGAATCCTGATTGGTCTAAACCAAGCCTGATGATGTAATTTCCCTTTGCCAGTGATTGGTGTAGGACCTAATTCTGGTCAATGAAGTGTAACATTTTCCTTCCTGCATAGGAGAGGGGCTTCCCAGGTGGCTCAGTGGTAAAGAATCTGCCTGCCAGTGCAGGAGACTTGAATTTGATCCCTGGGTTGGGAAAATCCCCTGGCAGAGGAATGGCAACCCACTCCAGTATTCTTGCCTGAAAAATCCCATGGATAGGGGAGCCCAGTGGGCTATAGTCCATGGGGTCACAAAGAGTTGGACTTGACTGAGCACATATGTATGCACAGAAGAGAGAGAGCTACCCAAGGAGAAGGCAGAGAAGGAAACTTTTTTTTTTAGGTAACTCCTTTTAGCTTTGGATACTATTTATAAGGACTTGATATCCAGAGCTGTGGCAACCATTTTGTGATATGAGGCAATAAGCTTGAGGGTAAAGAGTCAAAATCCCCAGAATGGCAGAGTGGGGAACTTGGATCCTTCTTGACATGGCTGAGCCAGTGGTCTCAGCCTGGGGCTACCTCCCTCCATAGTCTCATTGAGTCAACACTAATGTCCTTACAGTTGAGCTGCCATTGATCGGTTTTCTGTAACCTGAAGCTGAAAGCATTCTTTATTGCTAACTGAGGATTCTCTCACTGACTGCCCTGACATGCCTAGGCTGCCTTAAGATGTGCCACAGGAACTGCAGACACAGGTGCTGGGTGCAGGCGGGGGGCTTGGGAAGACTGGGGAGTGGGGGTGGTGAAGTGAGGAGGCCAGGTGCAGGCTCTAAGTCCCACTCCACCACACTCATCCGAATGGTGCAGGACCAAGTCACTTCCCCTCTAGCTCTTCTGTTTCCTCCCTGGTAGATGCAGGGTTCAGTTCCATCAGGGGCCTCTCCTAACAATGACTCACAAGCTTCGAGACTTTTAAGCTCCCAGACCGCACGGACTGCCTGAGCTTTTACTGATGACAGTGACGAGTGGAGAGGGTCCAAGCTCAGCTCACTGGTGAGTATTTGGAGGTGACTCAGTGAAGAATCAGAAGGCCCCGGAGTTTTTATTTATTCCTCTTCCCCATTTGTCAGAAATCCTTCATTGTGCCCCAGTTTCAGGGTGTATTTTTAGTGGAAATAAACTTGAGCAGCTCAAGATGACACGATTCTTTCAGGAGTTTCAGCATCACCTGCTGGAGAGAAGGGCAGGTGGAGTCAGTGAGAGCTCCTGACCCAGTGGTTCAGGCTTCGGGGCTCACCAGAGAAATCATTTAATCTGCCAGAAAAACAAAAGAAAAATCTCCCATGGCTGCAAGCCTGGGGTGAGGTGAGTACCTTCAGTCTGGGATCCAGGATCAATGCTTTCAAGACAGTTGGCATCGGCGCTTCCCTGGTGGCTGGGTGGATAAGAATCCACCCACCAATGCAGGAGACAAGGGTTTGATCCCTGGACTGGGAAGACCCCACATGCTGAGGAGAAGCAAAGCCCCTGGGCCACAACGACTGAGCCTGTGCTCTAGAGCCCGTGGGCCACAACGACTGAAGCCTGCGTGCCCTAGAGCCTCTGCTCCATCACAATGAGAAGCCCCTGCACCACAACTAAAGAGGAGCCAGTGCATCAACGAAGATCCTGTACAGCAAAAACAGACAAAAAAAGACAGCACCTAGCCAGGGAAACAGAGCTGTTATTTGAAATCCTATCTGCCCTCCTCTAAATTTGAGCCTGGATCTTGCTTGTGTTTTTCTGAGCCCTTTGATACATTTGGATAAATATGCTTGGGAGTGAGCAGCTGGGGGGAGTTTAAATCCTCTGCCTAAATAAGGGAGGAGAATTTAGAGTTTCCAGAGGCCATGGAGAAGGTGGAGTGTCATAGACACAGTTAGCGACCTGCCCAGACCCCCTGGCAGGACTGATTCACCCCAGCTCCTCCTGATGTGGATGTTGACCGTACCCTTCAACGCATTTTCTTCTATTGTGAATTAGTAAGAGCAGGGCAGGACCATGTCAAATCCTTATGTAATAATCACAGCAAAGACTTACATGGTGCTAGACTCAGTTTTTTGTTTTTTAGAGGTTATACTAGTTAATTTTTAATTGAAGTGTAGTTGATATACAATGTTGCGTTAATTTCTGCTGTACTGCAAACTGATTCAGTTATACATATATATGCATTCTTTTCTTTAATAATCTTTTCCATTATGGTTTATCATAGGATACTGAATATCATTCTCTGTGCTATACAGTAGGACCTTGTTTACCCATTTCATATATTTAATAGCTTATATCCTCTAACCCCAACCTCCCACTCCATCCCTCCCCCAACCCCCTAGGCTCAGTTCTTGATTCTTTATAAATACTAACTCCAGTCTCCCATTTTTACCATTCAGTCCTTCAGCTAAGATAGGGTGGCAAGTGACTTGCTCAAGGTCACACAACTGAGCCTGCAGCTGACTCCAGAGCCAGGGCTCCCAGCCTCTGTGGCCTCCTCTCCCGGAGTTGGGAGGGGGGCTCTCTGGAGAGCTCCATGTCCAGCCCTCTCACTTCACGCAGGTGAAAACCTGGCGGAATGAACTTACCCTCTCCACGATGAAGCCACAGTTTGCTCAGTAATAAACTCAGCAAAAGGTCAGGAATAGCAGATCACCCTTGACATTTCCTTAGGCATAGTCACATGGCAGCCCCAGACTGTCTCTAATCAAACCAGTACGACCTGTCTCCTCCAGATCTGGCTCTGATCCCTGGCTCCTCACCTCTACCCAGAAATAGGAGCTGGTGCTCATGTAGGGTCCAGGGAGCATCTTGAGACACTGGATTCCGGCTCCAGAAGGGGTGAGTAGGACCGGAGCTGATGGGGAAAAAGGTCTGGAGGTGTCCTCACTCTGGGGGAGGGATGCTCGGTTTGGGAGGGAGGCTGTGTTAGGAATGGGCAGGTCTTTGCTGTGGGTCTGTCCTGTGGTTTCTGCCACCACCTGAGTACAGGTAGCATCTCCATCATGCAACAGAGAACGTCCCCATGTGTTTCTCAATGTGCCCTGGGGTGGGCCTGGGGGCAGAGGACCAGCAACTGGAATGATGCTCCTTGAATGACATGGGGTAGAGTAGTCATCATGTTCTCTCTCTCTCTCTCCACACACACATACATACACACACACACACACATATTCTTTCTCTCATTATCCACGGGGCTAATTTCTGTAACTCCATCCAGCTTGGGGATGCCTTCTGTCACTCGCACGAATAATAAAAAGGAACGTTTATTTTACTTTCCCAAAGGTTAATTTGTCTTTATTGTTGGTGCAGTTTTTATAATATTTTTATGTTAAAAATTATTCATATTTCAGAACAACTGTTCCGAATGATGATGAACCTGTTCACTTATTTGGCACAAGTGCACGTGTGTTCTGGTTTGGTCTCTGGTCCATGTGTTACTCATTTACACTGAGAATCATGTCTCTAATGGCATTTGGGGTGGGAATTCATGCCCCAAAACAAAATAACTTCAGCTGTCAACTCAAAGGAGGCAACCTGCCACGTGTGGCGTAAATTGAATGCTGGGTTCAAGAGTCCTTATTACAGAGCACCTCTCAAACTGAGCTCGTGTCAGAGCTTGAATCACCCAGACAGCTAGTTACAATGCAGATGGCTGCCCTCCCCACCTCCACACTGTGTCTGACTCAATAGGTCTGAGGTAGGGCCCCTGAGTTTGCATTTCTAACAAGCTTCCTAGTCACGATGATGCTACTGATCTGAGGCCCACATCATCCTCATGGTTAACGCACTACCCTAATTACAAAATCTCTTTCCCATCAATAATTTAAAAACTAGGTACTTTGTATATGTATTCATTTCAACACACTGGCTTGTTCACTTGTTCAACAAGTAATCATGGAGCAGCTACTGAATGGCAAGGTCTAGGCACTGGGGACTCAGGGTGGAGGAAAGAAAGCCCTTGACACCAGCCAGGACATTGACAACCTAGTATCACTAATTAAAAATATCTTAAAGTGACAGGCAGTGAGAAGTGCTACCAGGAAGAGAACAGCAGAGGATGCGGAGGGATGAGAGATGCTACTTTAGAGAGGATGGTCAGAGGAGGACTATTGAGAGGGGTGACAATTTCGAAGACTCAAGTAAAAAAGATTGTGAGCGGTGCAGACATCTGGAGAAGAGCATTCAAGGCAGAGGGAATGTCAGGGGCCAAACCCTGGTGGGAGATACACGTTTGGTGTCTCAAGGCCATCTCTAGGGGTGGAAGAGAGGGAGTGACAAGGAGAGGGGTAGGAAGAGAAGGCAGAGGGGCGGGTAGGAAGAGAAGGCAGAGGGGCGGGTAGCACGGGGAGGGTCTTCCAACCTGGGGTTGGGGTTTTAGCTGAAAGAGAAGGAGTGTTAATGCAGAGGGTGACATGATCCGATTTCTGTTTCCAAAGGACCTCTCTGGCTGCTGGGTGGAGAGCAAGATGGCGAGGGCTGAGGCTGGAGGCCAGTGAAGGGGCTGCTGCTCTCACCCAGGCAAGAGATGACAGTGGCTAGGTGAAGACAGGAGGAGGCTAGCGATTACTGGAAAGATTTAGGTAGGATTTAGGTTGACAGAGCCAATAGGATTTGCTGACAACCTTATGTAGGAAGTGAGAACCAGATGGAGTCAAGGGCCACTGGTAGGATTTTTAGCTAGGGCAGCCAGAAACATCGTGCTTCTTCAGCAGTTCTTAGGGTCTGGCTGTGGCTCCTGGAACGGCCAGCATAGAAACAGACAGTGAAGATGTGATGTCCGCCCTCAACACCTAACATCTAGTGCAATACTCAATAAACGTTGAGTGTCTGGATAAAGTGACTCCCCAGAGCAGGGACAGTCCCTTCGGGGTCACATGTTACCAGCTTATCTGATTAGAAACATCCCTTTCTGGGCTCCACTTGGGTAACAGATGTCAGGTGAGAAGCTGCCTTGGCATCACATACATAGCTGGCTGAGCATCCGTGTAGGTTAGAGATCTGTGGTTTACAAACTCACTGGAATTGGAAAGAATCAAAGAAATCAGTTGAGAAGAATCAAAACGGCATTCCAGATGAACTCTACTTAGGCTTATATCTATTATATCACAGGTATGGTATGCTCTAATAGATTAGTACTCTTCCAGCCATGGCTGACCAGAAGAGTGTTTTAGTTTTAATTATGCAATAGTTGCTAGCTGGCAGGACAGAGGAGGAGGATCTCAGATGTTCTTGGTATTATTTCTAGTCATCAATTGATCCTATGTAATTCAATGTCAGATGGGAGCCTTCCTACTTCTTGAAAGCTTCAAAAAATTAATATCCATCTCCAATTCCATACACAGTGGATGTCTAAATCAAAAGTTCTGTGAATTTGGTGGGAGGCAAGGACTCTCACTGTCAAGGTCACGGCTATCTCCAGACTATTGCTTCTGCTGTTACTGTCTTTGTCTCACACCAAACTGAGGGCCCGTGAAGCTCATTTCCTTCCTTATCCTTATTTTCTGCTGTAACCTGATTATAAGCAAGGGTCCCATGTGACCCAGTCTTGGGATGGAGTTGTATTCAGGGAGAATAGTTCAGCAAACAAAGGTAATTAAAAAGTAATTCCAATCTTTATTTGTATCTTTCCAATCAAACTTAAGAGGATCTCAATCAGATCACATAGTTTTACTTCTTGACTCTCTTATCTTGCCAGACCTCACTTTATCTCCATGTACTTCTATATTTTTTCACCTGCCAAACCTTTCTCCCAAGTTTTCCATCTTCCCTTTGGTCTTTATAGTTCTGTTTCTTTATTTCTGATCTTTCTTTAAATTATCACAAAAGGATGTAATATAAGATGCAAAAGACTGAACTTGCATTAGAGAGAATTAGAGGAAAGCTTTATTAATGCTTTTTATCCCCATTCTCTCTCCTGAAATCTGCCTACTAAAGTGCTAAAGATAATTTTCTTTTTTCTCTTCTCCCCTTCTTCCATAGTCACCAAAACACTCATTAGTGAAGCACAGTTCACTGCAGATTTGGTGGGAGAAAGGTAGGGCTTCCATCACAAAAATGCAAATCACTTTAAAATGTGCATTAGACATCTGTGCTTTTAAGAGACATTTCAGCCACCACCACCAGGGATTTGCCCCCCACATTAGCCCATCTCAACCCATTTTAATGGCTTCTTTATGCTGCTTGTCTCCACTGATCTTCAGTATGTCTCCTCTGCTTCTCTCAGGTACGTGCTCAGTAGTTCAGTGTGTCTGACTCTTTGTGATCCCGTGGACTATAGCCTGCCAGGCTTCTCTATCCATGGGATTCTCCAGGCAACACTGGAGTGGGTTGCCAGGCCCTCCTTCAGGGGATCTTTCCAACCAAGGGATTGAATCTTTGGCAGGCAGATTCTTTACCACTGAGCCACCTGGGAAGCCCACTCCTCCCAGGGGCAAACCAAAAATTCTGCTCCTTATCTTTGCAAAACAGTTCGGCCTGTGAGCAAAGGGGTTGAGAGCAGGGGCACCAGAGCCCATCTGCCTGGTTTGAATCTCACCTCTGATTTACCAGCTGTGTGATGTTGAGAGAGCTTCCTACCTTGTCCTTTAGTTTCTTCATTTGCAAAATATAACCAATGCTCATACCTTGATCATAGGATTGTTAGGAGGATTAACTAGGCTAACTGACCCGTGGTCCTCGGGGAGGCATCTGGTGCCTTCAGGGGCTCCTGAAGCCTCAGCTCTTATGACTTCTTGGTTTCAGGGCTCACATGTTGCCTCCTAACAAAGAGACTTGTCAAAGTCTTTTCCAAACAAAAGCCATTTCCTCTCCAGGAAAGATTTTGCCACCTGCCGATGCTGCTTCACCCTGTTGCTTCTGTAAGGGACTCTGGGTTCCAATCCTGACTGCCGTTTTCTAGCTCAACCCTTCAACTCTGAGAGTCTCAGTCTCCTCATCTTAGTTTTTCCTTAAAAGATTTTTGTTTATTTGGCTGTGCCAGATCTTAGTTGTGGCATTCAGGATCTTCAATTTTCATTGCAGCTTGTGGAGTCTTTAGTTGCAGGATGTAGAATCTAGTTTCCAGAAAAAGGATCAATCTTGGTCTCACTGCATTGGGAATATGGAGTCTCAGCCACTGGACCACTAGGGAAGTACCCCAGTTTCCACATCTTTGAAATGGGGATAAGAATCCTATGGTTGTTAGGGTTAAGGGAAATTGCATGTGAAGCATCTATGATAAGAATGGTTTTTCGAGTATTGGCTGGGTACTGGGCACTCTCCCATACACAGGTAACCCCCGCTTTTCAAAAGTTTTCATTACATTACTTCACTTTTGTGAAAGAACTATTAAAACCTGTTTCATTAATTGAAAGAAATTTGAAGAGGAGTTTTGCTTTTATGAAAAAAAAGCAAACAATGAACGTGGCCTTCAGAGTTTGTTTTGCAGGGAGCCATGCCAGAGGCATTGCATACCCCTGGGAGCAAGAGGGGCCCCAGCCAGCTCCTTCCCAGAGGGCTACCCTCAGCCTCTCGGCAGCAAGCCACCATGACTGTCAAGTCTGTGAGCATCTGTGCTGTATCTTGATCCATTTTTTTCATCTGTTAGCAAGATGTGTTCTTAGGTAATTGCTTCTTTGCTTTCCATCATTTTGGCTTATGGAAGGTTTCATAGGAACCTCTAGTACTTTTAGGTAGCAGGGGACACCTGTAAATTCTCTGCTCAGTGACCAACACCCAGGACGGTCAACAGGTGTTATATTGGCTCATCCCTGAGAGATGGGGAACGTGGTTCCTTATGAAGGACAGGTGCTCCCAAGTAACATATGATTAGAGTTGGGATCAAGGTACAAGGGGAAGTCAAGGGAGGGCAAGATCCCCCGGCCTTCCTGCCAGAAGAGGACGTATAATCAGGGAAGGTTTGAACAGGGAACATGAGGAAGGAACAGCAGAAGAGAGGGGCACCCGAGCAAAGGCTGGGAGGCAGGCCTGTACTTTGGTGCCATGTTGCTCCCCCAAACCACTCTTCTGATTCAGCCAAGTGCACCAGCAGGAAGCAGAGCAGCTGACCTGGCCAGGCCATGGGGTTACCCATCGGGGTCGGGTGAGCAACAAGGCAGAACAGAGGGCTGGGGGAGGCTCCCTGCCAGGCGGAGGTGTTCAGACGTCAATGTTATTATTAATAATCATAACAAAGCAATAAGATGGAACATCATTTGTTGTGCTCCGGCATACCAAGCACTGCCCTAGAGGGACTGGATTCTCTCATTTCTCCCATTTTGCAGATAAATGGCCTCAAGCTCAGAGAGCAAAGACCACACATCGAATCAATGTCAAGGCCTGGACTGAGTGTCAGTCACCTGACCCCAAGGTCCGGGCTGTGGCTGTAATGAGAGCCAGCATCAGCCTGGGGTATCAGCAGCCTCTGTGTATTTCACAGGGGCCACTCGTAAGGGACAGTTCCCTTCCAGGATGCAAGGAGTTGGGGACAGTCTTGTCCTCTCCCCCTTCCCCTCTCTTTTCTCAAATCCCTCTGCACAAGGTCACAGGCAACTGAAGGCTCCCTCAGGCCACCCTCAGCACCCCTGTGGGTCTGTCATCCATGGAGTCGGGTTTAATAACCAAGGGGTCCAAGTGTCACAGGGCCCTTACTTCCAGCTTTCCTCATCTGAATGGGACCTAGCAAGGTGGAGATGGCGGGGGCAGGAGAGGGAGAGGAGACTCCTCTCTCTGCACCTCCCCAACCCTGCTTTGGCATTTTGTGTGCTGGGAATGAGAAACCTAGCGTTGCTATGGAAACTGCCATCCCCTGCTCCCTCTCTCATTCTCTGTGGGCAGTTCTTGTGTGTAACATGGAAGTGCAGGGCTCCCTGCTGCCCAGGGGGCTGGAATTCAGAAGGACCATCTCTGGGGGTGGGGATGCAGGAATGGATGGGAGCTGACAGAGGGGCCTCCCGCGGTTCTGCTCCCAGGAGGGGTTTCAGGGCCTCCGACCTGAGGGCAGCATGAGGGGCAGCCATGGAGCTCAGGCTGCATCTCTGGAGTGAGCCTGGTTACAATGCTCATTCACACTCATTGCAAAGAAGAGTTCACAAAGTGCAGTCAGCTGGGCTGTTTAGAAAGAGCTTGGGCCCTGCAGTTCCTAAGACTCAGGCTTGAATACCAGCATGGGTAACTTCTCCAAGCTTCCATTCCCCACATCTGGAAGCTGAGCAACCTCAGAAGTGGTCACATGGGACCAAGACTGTGCCCCTGTCCCCTGCCTGGAGGCTACTTCAGAGATAGCATCTGCTTAAGGGAGGGGAGGAGTCCCCTCTCCTCTCTTCCCCATCTCACCTGATTCCACTCAGGTAGGCAGTATGAGCCCACTTTACAGAAGAGAAGACTGAGATACAGGCCAGGGAAGGAAGGGGCTCACAGTCCACAGAGTCGGGGCCGGGCCTAGGGCTGAACAGGAGCCTTGCACTCTCCCCGGTTTCCCAACAGCCCTTCTCGCTCTTGGCACTGCTGCCTGGAGCTGGCCTTAATTGCCAGGCACGTGACCTGCAGGAGTCCCTCCCTCTGAGCCACGTGCTAAGCCCCAATCCCTCTTGATGCTGTCATGGTGGGGGGGATCAAGCCTGCGGCAGAAACACCTCTCTTTTGGCTTTTCATACTAAAATAGAATAAAGTGCTGTACCTTTTCTGTGGGAAAAGAAAGATGGGACTGGGGAGAAAAACAGCCCTCCAGTCGCCAAATCAACACCCCCGTCAGCACCCCTCTCAGCTTCCAGAAAGAAAACATTCCTTCCAGGTGATTTGTTAGCTCTTTCTGGGGCAGAAGAAGGTGGAAAACTAATTTTAACTTCTCAGGGATTTTTTTTTTTTTTTTTTAGCTTTTATGTTTTTCAGACCAGAGGTAGGGCATCAAGTGCCCTTAGGTCCACTGATTTGGGGAAAGACTTAAAGCGGGCAGTAATTTTGCTTCCACCAGCCAAGTCCTGCACATCTCAGTGGGTAGAGATGCCGAGAAGGTCAAGGTCGGATGCTAACCCTCCCCAAATAAGCTCCCGCTCCTCCCTCCCCCAAATCCAAGGAAAGTGTCACCCTAAGAGTTAGGAGACTGAAGTCAGACATGTGAATCTGTGAAACCTAGATCTGTTTTTTGTCCTTGAGCAAGTCACTTCACTTTTCTGGGCCTCAGTGACCTCATCAGTCACTGGGGAACAATAATTGCTGTCTTGACCACTTCCTAGGTGGCTGTGAAGGTTCAAAGCAGTGCTGGGCTGATTTCTTGGCCCCAGTATTTACAGGGGCATAGCAAAACTGGTGAGGGTCCCACAGGACTCATCAGAATGGGGAAGGAACCCCTAGTCCATCCACTGGAGCAAGAGAACCGAGAGATCAGGCCCTATCTTGTGCTTAGCCCAGTGTCTGGCACGTGGAGGGTCGTTAATGCACGTTTATAAATGAGAAGTCAATGAGCATTCCCACTGGGAATGGGGACAAAGGTTAGCCTGGAGAAGAAGCTGATGGGAAATTGGTTAATTGATCTCCAAGCAGCAGAATGACTGTGATGGAGAATAGAGAAGAGATGGTTAGAGACAGGTCCTGGGACCACAAGTAGACTCTGTAAGAGGACAAATTTCAATTCCACATGCAGACTATAGGGGAGGGGGAGTGAGCTTGCATTAAGCATTTGCAATGTGTCTGGGTTCTGAAGAGAAACAGCTGAAGTCCTCACTGAAAGGGTTGTAAAGAGGTTGTAAAGAACCCAATGGCTGGAGCCAGAGAGCCTGTGTCCGAAATTTGCCTCTGCCACTAACCAGCTGTGTGGTCTTGGGAGAGTTACTTCCCATCTCTGAGTCTGTTTCCTCATCTATAAACTAGGGTTAATGATGTTACTGAACTCAGGAGTAGCTGTAAGAATTATAGCATATAGACATATATATATATATATATATCAATCCAGGAACAAAGCCTGGCAAAGAGTAAGTGTTTAGTAATTGCTTTGTGAGTGTTGGCCAGCATCATTACTTTCCCTTGGTCTCAAGCTACTTGGTCTCATCTAATCTTCGTAATGATCCTGTGAGAGGTATCATTTTCATCTCCATTTTCCAGATGGGGAAACTGAGGTCCATGCACTTGTCTTGAAAGTGGCAGTATAAGAACTTGAGCCCAGTGCTGCCTTCTTGGAAGCCTGCACTCCTAACTATTTCAGGGCTCCTATCATCTTCCCAGGGGGGAATCCCGCTATGCCCCCATTTCCCAGCCTAGGAGGCAAATGCCCAGAAAGAACAAGGTCATGACTCAATGTCTCAGAGCTGTCCAGAGGCAGAGCTCAGGTTTGGCTCCAAAGCCCCCAGGCTTGCTTTCCCCTGCACACACCTGCTAAGCACGAGTGCCACTGAGGGTAGAATGGGCCACCTGTCTGCCTGTTGCTGGACCAGCACAGGGAGAAATGCTGCTGAGGCTCAAGATGGCACATCAGCTCTTTCACAGCCTGAGGGTGGATGACCACGTGAGGTGATGAGCATTGAGCTCTCCAGAAGGTGGCAATGCAACATGTGCGACAGAAGTGAGAGAGCACGCAGCCCTTGCTCCTGCTGCCACAGCCAGCTGGGGCCAGAGCAGCCCAGAGTCCCCCCGATGGGGGAGCAGGACGTCCCACCAGCGGTCCAGACAATACCTCGTCCAACCTTCTCTCCTCTGTCTCTGTCTGGGTTTCTGTCCCTCCGCCCCCTTCTCTTTGTCTCCCGTCCTCCTTCCCTCCCTTTCAAGAAAATGAATCATGCCCCACTCTCCAGCAGCACGCCACTGGGATGAGTAATTATTCCTCCATCTTCCTTATCTATTCCCTGGAGTTTGGGTTACTTATGGCCAAAATATAGTCAAAGTCACGTGGTGTCCAGAGTAAGTTACAGAGTTTAATTTCTCTGCATGAAAATGTGTAGTATTCTAAACATCATCTTAAAAAAAATCCTGGATCAGTGCAATGCCACGTCAGCTCGATTGCTGTGTCAACGTAAGAAACCAGGGCAAAAATAGATAATCTAAGACTTATTTGCTCGTCCATGTGAGGCATACGCTATTTATCTTTTCTGGAATTGAGTTAAAACTACTTCCAAGCCATTTTAGAGAAGGATACTGATATAAAGGATGGAATAAGAGATAATAATAGGAAGTTGTGCTGGCTTCAGGGTTTCTTAAATAGAGATTCGATGAACTGGAGGAGTCTGAAGAGATCTGGCTTTCATCCAGACAAATAATACATCTATTCATTCTTTCTTCCTTTCATTCATTCAGGATGAAGGGTTTACTCTATTCCACAGCCAGAAAATACAAAGAAGACAGAAACAGACACTGACGGGCAATGGGGACACGTCTCTGTTCTTCTGGAACTCCGGGTCCAGGGAAGGATAAGGCAGGTAAACAGGAGTTAGGATGGAGCGGGCAGAATGCTGTGATGAAGGCATATGCGGAGCATGGGGGCCTTCAGAGGGGCCGTGTGCTGGCGTTGTGTGAAGCCCTGGGGCTGTGGACATCGCCCCAGACAGGCTTAGACTCAGAGTGACTGATGGCACATGGGGTTCAGCTGACCAAACCCAGTCCCGTGGGTATGGTCCTCAGAATGCCCTGTGACCAGGGTGGGCTTTAGAGATAGGAAAGAAGACCATCTGGAGAGTGGTGGCAAAGCCACAGACGTGGAATGCACAGAGCATTTTAAGGGACTGAATGAATGCTGGGGTGACTCTAGCAGGAGTTCATTTAGTGGAGTAGCAGGAGACGGGGCTGGTGAGGATGTGGGGGGTGGGGATCCTTGGGAGGGATTCTGAGCCGAGAGCTGCATGGGCAGAGTGGCCATCTGTGGGGTTTTGAGCAGATCACTACAGAGGCTGGTTCCAGCCTGGGAAACGTAAGCCTGAGCAGGTGGGAGGCTCACCACTGTTCTCCATCTGTTGAGGAAGGGTCACATAAGTGCCACCTGGCTTTCTGGTGGGTGACAGCATCTGGGAGGCAGAGAGTGTGTCTCTGGGGCAAGATATTTGATTGGGCCCGACCATGATTTATTCAGCAGCAACAGACACCTGCAGCCTGGGGCCAGCGCTGGCCTTGGTCGTTCTCCAGGACTTGATCTGGGTGCACATACCTGTCTCTTTGGAAGACCAGGGCACGGGGTGGGTGGTGGGTGGGGGACAGAGGCCAGCCAGGAAAGAGTAGCCTCTTCCATCTTTAGCTGAATGGGGGTGGGGGTGGGGAAGAGGACGTGTCCAGCTCACCTGGAGTGAGCACCGCCTGCTCCAAGGGTCACCGGTCCAGTTCTGTCCCCCAGGAGTTCTTCTAGGCTCACCATGAGATTCACCATCGCAAGTGATCCCAGTCACACCACCTAGTAATCCCAGACAGAACTCACTGCCCCCAACACTGGCAGACCCCACTCACATTGTATGTGTGCATACATGCTGGTGCTGTGTGCTTGCAAACTACAGGTGTGCTGCGTTTTTCCTAAATCTCAGCTAGCATGATGTTGGGCTTCCCTGGTGGCTCAGTTGGTAAAGAATCTGCCCCACGATATAGGAGACCTGGGTTCGATCCCTGGGTTGGGAAGATCCCCTAGAGAAGGGAACGGCTACCCACCCCAGTATTCTGGACTGTTCCATTATGTTAATATAGACTGAGTAATGCTGAACTGTCACTAATACCTAGTTAGTATTTGCAGGTCATTCTGTATTTTTCCAGAACCTGCTCACATCTATATTTTCCTCATTGGTCTCATTGTAATCCTGAGAGGTAGAGGGCAGGTAGTAGGCGGCCCAGAGGTCACCCAGTTAGTTAGTGACTGAACCAGGAGAAGCCGAACCTGTTGACTCCATGTTCCTAGTGCAGTTTAAAGAGACAAAGATCTCTCATTATCTGCCCTCAGAGGCATGGCAAGTACTTTTCCAGGCCATCCTACCAATTTTTAACACTGCCAATTTAATGACCATTTTGTTTAAAAAATTGTTTTTATCCAGCTAATGGTTTAATCGGGTGGCTCAGACAGTAAAGTCTTCCCTGGTGGCTCAGACAGTAAAGAATGTGGTCTCTGCAATGCGGGAGACCTGGGTTTGATTCCTGGGTTGGGAAAATCCCATGGAGAAGGAAATGGCAACACACACTCCAGTATTCTTGCCTGGAGAACCCCCATGGACAGAGGACCCTGGCAGGCTACCGTCCACGGGGGTCACAAAGAGTCGGACATGATGGAGCAATTAAACACAGCACAATGGTTTAATACTTTGGCCACCTGATATGAAGAGCCAAATCACTGGAAAAGACCCTGATGCTGGAAAGATTGAGGACATGAGGAAAGGGGGCGACAGAGGATGAGATGGCTGGATGGCATCATTGACTCAATGGACATGAGGTTGAGCAAACTCCAAGAGATAGTAAAGGACAGGGAAGCCTAGTGTGCTGCAGTCCATGGAATCACAGAGTGGGACATGACTGAGCAACTGAACAACAAATGGCTTAATAGTAACATGGAAACTCAGTAGCCAGTCATGTTAAGATTAGCCATGCAAAGTTGATATTGGCCAAAGTTTGATTTTTCACTGTGCACACCAAAACCTAACACTGTTTCCCTCCCTATGTCCCACCCTCCTGGGATGTGTGGCCATGAAGCCTGAGGCTAGCCAGTGTCAGGCCTCTCCCCAGCCCAGCTGGCCACTCATGATGGCCCACTCACTCCCTAATGATGATAAACTCCTCCCCCTTGACACAGACACATTTTTTTTTTTAAAGCAGACCCTAAGCTAACCACTTTGCAGGTACCATCTCAATGAATCACAACAACAGAACTATAAAGTAGCTGTCAGTATTATTCCCATTTTGCAGATGGGGAAACTGAGGTTCAGAGAGGCCCAGTGACATACTGACAATTACACAAGTCAGGAGAAGGGGTGCTGAGAGCCACACCTGGGCTATTTGTCCCCAGCATCTGAGAGAGTAATCATTAAGCTCTATTGTCTTCCTCTACTCCAGCTTTTCTGCCAGAGCAGGGCTCCTCCTCCACTGCCAGGACCCCAGGTGGGAGGACCAGGGACTTGGGAAGTGTGCCTGGAGGGAGGGTGAGTTCTGATTTGCAGCAGTGGCCACTCAAGGCCAGGGCAACTGGGCGATTAACCTACATTAGGCTCCCCATCACGGCTGCTCCCTCCAGCTCCTCGTTAGAGTCCTTAATTATGAACTAACAGTGGTTCCCAAGTGGAGGAGGAGGGAGGGATGGGTGGCAGAGCGAGCGTGCAGATGGCCCTTCTGGCGAGCGTGGGCTTCATCTGGTCTTTATGTAAGAGTGGCTCTGCTTCCCAGATCGCCTTCGAGGCAGACGTTTAAACACTTGTTTTGTGTTTATGATACAGAGGAAGAAATTAAAAGGCCCCCAGGGGACAATGAGGAAGAAAAAAATTTAAAAAACCAGGAGTGACTCTGAGGGCTTGTCAGGCAAGATGGGGAGAGAAAGCAGGTCTGGGACTGGTTTCAGGATGACAGTGGGCAGGTGGCTTTCCTGGGCTTGGGTGGTGAGATCCAGGATTCCATGGTCACGAGCAGGGAGGAGGGTGTGTCTCCTTCTGCAGACACAACAGGACCAGAGCACGCTGATATTGAGGGCCTGCTGTGTGCTGAGCACTGTGCCAGCCGTGGTGCGCTCTCCTGGATTCTCTCAGCATCCCCCTTTTACAGATGGGGAAACTGAGGCTTAGGGAGGCTCAGTGACTTGGCCAGCATCAGGTTGTCTGACAGCTAGACTGCTGGAAGGGACTGGGATGCCTTTACCCATTCAATCCTGCCTCTTGCAGAAACCTCTCCACACAACCCAGCCTCACCACATAGGCCTCTTTACACTGAACTTCTCGACAGCACAGCTTCCAAACCAGATGTCATCTGCATCTGACCTGCTGTTGCCTTTGAACTGCTCCTAGTTTCCTGGAGTCTATTGCAAGAGGCCTCAGCAGCCATCGCTCCAAGTCACCATTGGGCTTTTATTTTTTTATTTAAAAAATAATTTTATTTATTTATTTTTGGCTGTGCTGGGTCTTCATTTCAGCGAGAAGAGGCTCCTCTCTAGTTGCAGTGCACGGGCTTCTCACTGTGGTGGCTTCTCTTGCGAAGCACAGGCTCTAAGGTGCTCGGGCTTCAGTAGTTGAATCACATGGGCTCAGTAGTTGCAACTCCCAGGTTCTAGAGCACAGGCTCAACGGTTGTGGTACATGGGCTTAGTTGTCCCGTGGTAGGTGGGATCTTCCCAGATCAGGGATGGAACCTGTGTCTCCTGCATTGGCAGGTGGATTCTTTACCACTGAGCCACTAGAGGAGCCCTACCAGTGGGCTTTTAGTTTCTCTCTAAGGCAGAGGTCCCCAGCCTCTGGGATCTAATGCCTGATGATCTGAGGCGGAGCTGATGTAATAATAATAGAAATAAAGTGCATGATAAATGTAATGCGCCTGAATCACCTCATGGGACACTACAGCTTTCACGGAGGTCTGTGCATGTTGCATGGGAGCACTGCAGAGAGAGCATTTTTAAATCTGCCAGGAGGAGCAAGACCTGAGGCGGGGCCAAGGCAGGGAGGCACTGGGCTATGAATCAGGCTTGATTCTCGTTTCAGCTCAGTCCTCAGCTCACTGTGTGACCTTGGACACCCTCTCACCCCCGCCATTCTGGACCTTAGTTTCATCTGTAAGAAGAGCTGGTGACTGTATACCCTGGCAATCTCCCATGTGGCGCTCCTGCCAAGTCTGAGTGGGCCCAGCTGTGCTCGCCCAAAGGGTATAGACAAGAGAAAACAAATCTTGGTGCAGCCCACTAGGAGATTCTCATTCCCTGTTCAGGCAAGCATTCAGGCAGAGGTGGGGATGGCTTAGAGCTGTGGTCCCCAACTTATTTGGCACCAGGGACTGGTTTTGTGGAAGACAATTTTTCCATGGATCAGGGGGTGTGGGGTGGGTGGTGCGTGGTGGTTGGTTTCCAGATGATTCAAGAGCATTACAGCAGAAAGCTGGAAGAAGCCTAGACCTCTCTGGCCCTGTGGATCAGCTCCTTCACCTCCAGAATTTATTTACCTGAGTAGGAAATAAACTCTCTGCTGTAACCCACTTTTATTTTGGATTTTTGGTGGCTTACAGTTTAATAATCCTAATCTTAATGATACAACCTTGGGTGGGAAGAGGAGAAAGTGTCTAGGAGACTTGCTTTTCTGCACAGCGTGAGATGGTCCCATGGCCCCTCAAAGAGGCAGAGGTTGCAGCCATCATGTGTCTGGATCTAAGCTATGGAATGGGACAGGATCTGTTGGCCTGGTGGCTAAACTGGATATAGTAGCAGTCACTGGATCTCCACTCATTCATTTACCTTTTCATTCATTTACCTTTTCATTCATTTACTCAACCATCCCACCATTCTCTCATGAAGTTCATTCACTCATCGATGAGTCCAATAAAACATAATAGCAGGCAGGGACCCCCAGCCTGGGAAGCGAGTCTGAGCTGGGCAGGGAAACACTGAAGCTTCTCCTGGGGACTAGCAGCCTACCCATCTCTGAGCTCCAGCTCTCGGCTCCGATTGGCGGCATCTCTGAAAAGTGGTCACATTCCAGGAGCGTGCAGTCCTGGAGGAAGGGCATAGTGACAAACATGTTGCCGGGCTGTCCCTCATTCTTCCTGTGAGAGAAGAATAAGAGAGCAGGGAGAAGGTCTCTGTAAGCACACTGCACATTCATGATGTCGTAAGAGGGGATGGGTATATTAGCAAGAGGCGGGTTTACCTACCTTGTAGCCTCTGAAAAATCTGTAAGACATAACACCTTTGCTTAGAACACAATGTTAAGAATATTCTAGAAAACAGTCAGCAACTCATAGGCCTTGTACGTTTTCTCCAAAATTGAGGCAGGATCCCAGGGGAGGGTGGGCGTAAAAAGATCCCAGAATTTGAGGCGGAGTGAGTTGGGAGAAGGAACGGAGAGGCGGAAGAGACCCACAGGCACTCTTCTGAGGCATCTTTGATACTAAACAAAGTGACCTGGTGGGGAAAATAAGGATTCACTGGATATTCATGGTTGGCCCAGAATAAATCAGTTTTCTTTCTGCTATTTGATGGGGCTATATATCTTTGCAGACACTGTGGTCAAAATTGAGGTTTGAGAGAAGACAAAAAGCAAATGGATCTATTTCTGTTGTCTTTTGTTATGTAACAGACTATCCGAAAAGTTGGGGCTTAAAATAACAGTGGTTTTGTGATTCTTCTTGCTCCTCTGGTAGGCTGGACACGGCTGATGTGGACGAGACAAGAGAAGTACCCAGTGCCGACAAGACAGGGAATGGACTGGACATGCAGGCAGCTGCGTTCAGCTTGTGGCCTGAAGGACCTAGAAGGTTGTGTCACATAGCCTTTCATCCTCCACATGACTTTTCTCACCCCCTGGTTTCTCCTTCCCCCAGGGAAGCCTGGATTTCCTTACTACGTGGTGGCTGGATTCTGAGACAGTGAAAGCAGAAGCTTCCAGGCCCAGAAGTGGCATGGCGTCACTGCTGCCACATTGACTTGGTCAAAGCAAGTCCCCCAGACAGTAGGAAGGAAATAGACTCCACTTCTCCCCAGGAAGAACTGTGAGTGGCCATAAGGTAAGGTAGGTCACTTCAGTCGTGTCCGACTCTGTGCGACCCCATAGACAGCAGCCCACCAGGCTCCCCCGTCCCTGGGATTCTCCAGGCAAGAACACCGGAGTGGGTTGCCATTTCCTTCTCCAATGCATCAAAGTGAAAAGTGAAAGTGAAGTCGCTCAGTCGTGTCTGACTCTTAGCGACCCCATGGACTGCAGCCTACCTGGCTCCTCCATCCATGGGATTTTTCAGGCAAGAGTACTGGAGTGGGGTGCCATCGCCTTCTCCGGTAAGTGGCCATACTTAGAGGCAAATTTCTGCAAGAAGTTCATAGGGATCATGGAACCAAGATGGAATGTAAGATGTGAAGTACAACAAATTTGGCTTATGCACAACTTTACAGAAGCACATTTGGTGTGCAGAGTGAGGCTCATGGTTCATCTGCATGGGGCTGAAGCTGGGGTTCTGTACAGCTGGCTTGGCTTGGCTTCCACTACCCTGCTTTCCTCTTCTTCAAACAGCCCCATCAGCAGGAGACCACTAAAGGAAAGAGAAATACACCAAGGCCAAGGTCATTAGCATCCCGGAACATTGGATTCTATTTCTGGCAGATCCGAGGTAGTTGGCAAACCTCTACCCCCTGCTTCCCAGCTCAGCACTCAGAGGTAATGAGCCCACTGTATTATGTGGCATTAGGAGAAGTGCCGGGTACCAACCAGGAGAGGAAATAGACTCCCCACTCTCCATGAGCATCAGTCTGCACCTGGGGCTTGGGGTTCAGCTCCGGGTTCAGGGAAAGGCAACTCACATTGATTGAGTGCCTACTGTTTGCCAAATGCTGCTCAGCACGTCCGGCCCCTCCTTTTCTCCTGAGCCTCATCTTGTACTATTTTCCCTCTCCTGGCTTTCCTGCCAAACTGAGTGTATTTCTGTTCTTCCACTGGGCGACTCTTTCTCTTCCTTTGCATGTCCTATTTCCTCTGCTTCAAACTCTCTCTGGTCAACCCCAGTGCATTCCACAAATTGCAGGCTATCTCCAGGCTACTAGCCAGGTGTTCTCTAAGTGTCTATTGAATTACTGAATGATGGCATGAGTGACTCCTCATAACAGCCCATTTGACAGATGAGGAAGCTGAGGCAGACGCCATCAAACAGAGAACTAGCTCACCCAAGGTTGACATATGGCGAGAGGCAGAGCCAGGATTTAAATCCAAGATCATTTGGTGGCCAAGCTTGTTTCCTTTCTACCACACCTGGCTCAAGAGTTGAATGAAGGGGTGGACAGTGATGGGGAGGGCGGAGTGGGTGCCAGTGGAAAAAGTGAGAACTCAAGCACCTCTCTGCCCCGTTACAGGGAGTAATGCTAGAATCAGAAGTGAAACCTGGTCTCGCAGTGTATGGCTGAGTTTTTGTGAGTTTGGCCTCCTGTAATCTCTCTTGAGGGTTTAAAGGCTCTTCTCTGTAGGTGAGAGGTGCTAGACCAGCAGCCCAGTTGACTGTCAGGATCCAGAGAGCCATGCTAACTCCCAAAGTCTTTGGCACCCTCTGGTTAAAGGGGCTTCACATCTCTGAGCCTCAGTCTTCCTTGTTTAGAAAATTAAGGGTTGTTGAAAAAGTTAAAGCAGTTAATTGTGCAGCATGCTTCGTTAGGCCTGCCCACTCCCAACTTGAGACTCACCTAGGAGAAGCAACTGATAAATATTAAGCTGGAAGGCCTATTGTTCTTCCATTACCATTGAACCTCTTCTGTCTCAACTTCTCTTCTGTATCGTGTTTTGTTCTGTTTCCCAGGGAGGATCAGATGTGATAGAGGATGGGGAAGACATCAGTGGAGTCCTATCCAAAGGACAAGGCTAAAGGAAGTTGGGTTGCCCTTCTGCTTCCACCTGGACCACACCAAGTCAAGGCTAAGGGGCCTAATAAATATCTGGAGAGGAGCAGAAGTTCCATGAGCTTGGGAGATGATGTGATGATAATGGTAATAGGTATGATAACAGAGATGATGAGGGAGGGGCTGATGAAGATAAGCAGACAATGATGATGATGATGATGATAGATATGATGGCAGAGACGATGATGGAGGAGACAATGATGGAGGAGACAATGATGGAGGAGGAAATGATGGAGATGATGATGGAGGAGAGGGAGATGATGATGATGATGGAAGAGGTGATAGAGATAAGCAGATAATGTGATGATGATATGATGATGGGCAGATGGGTGCCCAGATGAGACAGCTTGTAATAGCATGTTCAGGCCAAGCGTTAAGAAAGAAATAAAGGTACCATAGAAAGATCAAAGGACTAATTGTTCAAAGGCCTAGATATTTTTCAATCCAGGCTCTGCCTCTTGTCAAGTAACTTTGGGCGAGTCATTTGACATCTCTAAGCCTCGGTTCTGTCACCTCTAAAACAGGAACAAAAAGCCTTCCCTGCTTACCTCACTGGGAGCATATGTGGAGAGCAAGGCCATGGGCATAACTTACACACGATCAGCTGTGGTTGTTGCTACTGCTGTAACTGAGAGCAGACCGCACCCGCAGGCACACGCTGCCACTAAACGGGCTTAGTGCCAGTGCAGGGTCTTCCTCACCCACATGTCTTTAAGCCTCAATTTCCTCACTTACAAATGAGGATACTAGTGCCATCCCCACATAGTGATGTGGCCTAGTTAAAATGGGTTCTTTTGATAACCGGATTAACCCAGTGCCTGCGAGAAGTGGGGGCTGTATAAACGATCCTTGTTGTGATTAATGTCTCTGGTTTGTTCTAGTTTTTTCTTTTCTGGCCACAGCCTCAGCTTGGCCTGACCTGATATAATGATCACACCCTCCTGGTCATCACTGCTCCCCAAAGTACTTTCACAAGGGGCTGCCCTCTATGGTTGCGCAGGTTGCTCACTGCTCAAGTGCACTCAGCTAAGGAAATTCAGCTTGTGTTTTTCCCTCCCAAAGCTGTGAGCCTCAGAGAGGGGCTACCTCTGCCTAGAAGATGTGCCTTTTTCTAAATCTCATGAAAACTATACATGCTAGAAGGCACCTGAATCACCTTATAGTGGGATTTATTCAGCTTAGAAATGTGGACTCAGATGGAGCTTCAGAGGGGATCTGACCCAATATTCTTGTTGTATAGAAAACCATTCAGTCATTCATTTATTGAACTTTTACTGGATACCTGCTATGTGACAGGGTTCCCCCGTTGCCTCAGTGGTAAAGAATCCACTTGCAATGCAGGAGCCACAGGAGATGCGGGTTCGACCCTGGGGTCGGGAAGATCCCCTGGAGGAGGACGTGGCAACCTATTCCAGTATTCTTGCCTGGAGAATCCCACAGACAGAGGAACCTGATGGGCTATGGTTCATGGGGTGGGTCGCAGAGTCAGATACACCTGAAGTGACTTGGCACACACACACACTATGTGACAAGTAGCATCTCTCCGCTTAGCAGGAGGCAGAAGTGGTCAGAAGAGGAGTAGGGCATGGGACGTGACTGGTCCAACTGTGCTCCTGCCGACCTCTGACCTGGGGACACCCCATGTCCTCATTCCTCCACCTCCAGAGCTGCGGCAGGATCCTGAAATGCCAGGTGTGGCGCCAGTTTACCATTACTCGCTGCTCTCTGCGCTTACTGGCCCCTGGCCCTGCGCCTTTGATCCAGCTGGGCTTGTACACTGGCAACCCACTGTCCTCTGCTCCAGGCTCAAAGCTGGTTTAGATGCCAAGGCCTGCCAGGGCTGGTAAACCACTTAGGGGCTGCATGGCCCTGGATGGTGCATTCAAGCAGGAAAGAGGAGTCAGAACCTGGCTCTGGGTTTGCCTGTCATTAACATGCGTTGAGTTTGGTCAAGCCACAAATTATCTCTTTGTTTGCAAGATAAGAAGTCTGAGTCACAAGACATATAAGGTTTTGCCAATTCTAATCTTCTGGTCATTGGTTCTCAAACTTTGGCATGGGAATTACTAGGAGGGCTGGTTAGAATCAGCCCTAGAACTTCAGATTTGGTGGATCAGGAGTGGGGCCTGTATTTGTCACAAGTCCTAGATGCTGTGATTCTGCTAGTCCAACCACTGCTCTAGCAACTCTGGCTGCACATTAGAATCACCTGGGGGAGCTTTAAACAGTGTGGATATCAGGCCCAACCCCAGAGCAATTAAATCAGCATCTCCAAGTGGGAGCTTGTGTTTGTTATCATTTTAAAGCTACCCCCCCACCATCACCACCCCGGGTGATTCAAGGATAGAAAACAGTGTTCTAGAAAAGTGTCCAAGGATGTGACAGCACGCTGATTGGGTAAATGTCTGATTTCCCTTTGAAGAAATGTCTCTGAGATCCCAACTTGGCCCCTTATTGGCTGCCTGGCTTTGAACAGTCTCCCTGAGCCTCCATTTCCCCTCCTGTAAGTGGTAGCTGTTAGGACCAAACTAATCTGCCTCCCCATGTCTGCCCTCCCCTTCCTCTTGTCTCCAAGGAGCACTTGTGCATTTCTTCTGCTCTGAGGCTGTTCAGCTGAGCACAATTCAATAAGCATTTATTAAAAACTCACAGTGTGCAAGATGCTGGCCTTAATGATGTGGGAACACAAAGATGAATCAGGCTCCGTCCCCTCTCCAAGGAGCTCACATGCAAGTAGGGGAGATGAGGCATGTGTCCAAACATGAGGCAGGATGTGTCACAGGCCAGAGAGGAAGTAAGCGTGACAGAGACCGCTGTATGCAAGGCCCCGTGGTGGAGACCCTTTATGGTACATTACATGATCCTCCCAATAAGCCATGAGGTAGCTTCAAGTGTAACATCCACTTTACAGATGAAGGAACTGAGGGTTAAAGAACTGGCCAGTTACCCAGGGTGCAAGAGCCAGGTTTTGTTGCCACAGGAGCCCAGAGCAGGATGAGATTCACACCATGAGAAAGGCAAGGAGGCTTTGTCAGAAGAGGTGTGGACACTGTGGTTTGAAGGATGTGTAGAAGTTCAAAGAGTAGATAGGAAAAAAAAAAAAAAAAAAAAGGTAGAGAGAGAAAAAGGTAGAAGGATCAGCATCACAAAGGACTGGAGAAGGGGAATCCAAGCTTCTTTAGGGACCCAGAAGTGGTTTGACTGGCTGAAATTCAGGCTAATGGTGAGGCACGGTGGGAATCAGATCCTGGTTGGAGACCTCATGTACTGCGCTAAGGGGTTTCGATTTTATATCTCAAGAAGTGGGGAGCCATTAAAAATTCTTGAGCAAGGGATGGCATTTTTAGAAAAAGATGAAAGTGGTCATGGGTTATGAGAGAGGGAGGGTGATAAGAGAGCCCAGTTAGGAAAGAGATGGCTATGATAAGTGGTCCATGTGAGACGGTAGTACAAACGGGGGTTGGGGGGGGCAAGGAAGCCTAGGAAAGTGAGCACACGCAGGTGTCCTGTTGCCACGTGAAACTTCCTTGGGCATCCATTCCTCATGTGCACCTGTTTATTGACTGAGCCACTCTGCACTGGTTGGAGGGGGGGTGGCGGCAGGGGCAGGTGAGTCTCCTGGGGCCCCACAGCTCCATATACAGCTCCCCTCAAGATGGGGACATGGTCAGTGGAGCATGACCCACTCATGGTAGAGAACTGGGCTGAAGCAGCAGGTAATGGGTTCCTGGGCCAGGTTAAAGCTGGCCGCCTGCCATGTTTCCAGGATAGGGGTGAAGGAAACAGCCCCGTGGCCTAAGTCCTCCTGACCCGAGATATCCAGGTGAAACGTACCACCCTGCCCACCTCCTGCTGTGAAGTTCACAGCCAGCTCAAGCCTCACAGCCTCTGTGCATCAAGCTGAGCACAAACCCTCCTGGGCTAAGCCAGTTCCTAGAAGCAAAGTCTAGGTGAGGAAAGAGCACTGGGCTGGGATTCTGCCACTTGTCAGCTGGGTGGTCTTGAGTATGTCCCCAAAGCCTTTCTGAGGTCTAGATATTCCACATCCTCTGGATAGGGGACTGATCACAGTCAAGGAGTGTAAGTGCTGAGTCCTCCATCTAGTCCCTCCACCTCCATCTACCCCATCTTCTCTGGTTAACTTCCCTGAAGTATCCCAAGACCACACAGAAACAAGAAGAGCAAGCCACTATTCACAGTCAAAGGCCAAGACCATCTTTGTACGTTTGTCACTCTGTGGACCTAGCATAGCATACCCATTTCAGTGATGACATAACCAAGCCCAGGTAATTTCCACAACTGGCCCAATTGGGCTCAAATATTTGAGCGGACATAGAGGCAGACTGAACACTAATGTCTCACCCAAAGGAGCTGGACCCTCAGCTTGGTTCCCCCCAGACCCCTCTGCCTCTCATGAGGTCTGAGAGCAGATTGGCAGACATCCCCCAGGTCCAGGGTTCTGAAAGCAAGGCTATAGCTCTCTGGCTGATACAAATGATGGTTGGACAGACACAGGACTGCATCCCTTCATTGTCCCTATACCTCATCATCAGTCAGTCAGTCAGTTCAGTCGCTCAGTCGTGTCCGACTCTTTGCGACCCCATGAATCGCAGCACGCCAGGCCTCCCTGTCCATCACCAACTCCCGGAGTTCACTCAGACTCACGTCCATCGAGTCAGTGATGCCATCCAGCCACTCATCCTCTGTTGTCCCCTTCTCCTCCTGCCCCCAATCCCTCCCAGCATCAGAGTCTTTCCCAATGAGTCAACTCTTCGCATGAGGTTGCCAAAGTACTGGAGTTTCAGCTTCAGCATCATTACCTCCAAAGAAATCCCAGGGCTGATCTTCTTCAGAATGGACTGGTTGGATATCCTTGCATCATACAGAACATTTTTTCAGTCTCTTGATAACCCTGGAGGAGAACATCACTGTTGGGGGCTGCTGCTGCTGCTGCTAAGTCTCTTCAGTCGTGTCCGACTCTGTGTGACCCCATAGATGGCAGCCCACCAGCATCCCCCGTCCCTGGGATTCTCCAGGCAAGAAGGTCTTTAACACCTCTCCCAAGCTGGCCCACCTCCCTTTTACACCGAGGGCACATCTCAAGCCTTGGAAGGCTAGTTTCCTGCTAGAATTTAATAACCTTGGTTTGTTTCCCTTGTGTTTATTTTTGTTCTTATCTTCTATTTATGGCAAGTGATACTGGTTTCCCATTTAAGGCAGTGATATAACAATTCTCCAGAAAACGTGTTTGGGGCAAGGAGGGGAGGAGTGGGTCGTGGAGCCAGAGACAATTCTAAGTAATAAAGATTGATATCTGCCCTGGTTCAAGGTGGGGAGAAGCGAAGAAAGAGAGAGGTGCTGCCCAAGAGCACTCAGTATAGTATGTCTCCAGACCTGCGTGTCGCGCAGACCTCCATTCAGGCGCGCTTAGGCCAAGGTGACTCCGCGGCCCCTCCTGATGGCACGTGCAACGCCCATGTGTCATCCTGCGGGGTCCCGCGGGCCCGGAGACCTAGGGAGGAAGGCGTTGGCTCGAGGCGGGCAGGCCGGGCGCCCGGGAGGGCCCCTGGGGTTTTCGGCGGATGAGGAGGGCGCGGGAGCCGTGGCGCGTGGGTTGCCACCTGACCCGGAGCGAGCGGCTGGGGTCCCCGGCCAACCCGCCGCGGGATCCTGGCGGGTCACCTGCGGCCGGGGCGGTGTGCGTGTGAGTGCGTGCGCAGACGTCAGCCTCCCAGGCCCGCTCCCCCTTCCGCTAACCGCGCGCACCCCGCGCCCCCTGCCGCCCCTACCCTCAGCTCCCCAGCCCCACGCGCCCGGGCACGCGGAGCGCCAGACTGCGGCGCCCGGGCGGCCGCGGGCGGGGCCAAGCCGCGGGGCTCGCCGCCATTGGTCGAGCGCAGCACCCGGGGCGGGGCGTCGGGCGAAGGCGGGTGGGCGCGCTCGCGGAGGCAGAGGCGGGCGCCGAGCTGCGGGACTGGCTGCTCTCTCGCTGCGGAGAGGGTGAGCGGGAGCTGCTCGACGGATCCATGGAGAACCGCTCGTAGAGGCGGGGAAAGGCGTCCAGGCCTAAGCTGGGCTTCTGCCGCTGGAACCGCCATCTGGAGCTTGGGCTCCGATCACTTTTCGGAGGAACCCTAGACGTCGCCCGGCAGGAGGAAGAGGGGCGTCCGCCTCCAGGAGCAGGAAAGAGGGAGGAGCCAGAGCCCCGCAGAAAGTTCGCCTCCTCTGGGGGACCGAGGGGGAGAAGTGGGAGGAGGAGCCTGTTTAAGGCTAACTCAGAGCTGCGAAATCTTAGGGCGGCGTTCAAGGCCCCCTCCCACATACGCGCGCAGCAGAGTGCCCTGCTCCTCTTTCAGTCGCTGGCTTCGCCTCGCAGGGAAAAAGAGCATACCCTCGGCGCCGGGGGAGCGGCAGAGCTGAGGTCGAGGCCGAGCCGGGCACGCATCCTCCACCCGAGCGATCCTCTTTGGAGCTGGCCGAGTAGGTGGCATAGACAGTCGGGAGGATAGGTTCGCCCACCCCGGACACTCACATACGCACGCACCCGCAGTCACTTCTAAGGGACTCTCCAAGAGTCTCTAAGGACTAAGAGACACCCCTTCTGCCCTCGCCCCCCAACCCCGGAGCCCAAAGCGGGGACCCCGGGATCGGACGTCCCCACGCCTCCGGGCACCTGGCTCAGCAGGAGTCCCCCGGGTCCGGGCAGGGCAGGGCCGGCGGCGGCGAGCCGGAGCCCGCCCAGCGCCCGGGCCCCGCCGAGCCCTCGGAACCCACTCATGGGGCACCGGCTCCCCGTGTCCCCTCGCCCGGCCGCGCCCAGCCCGGCGCCCCGAGACGCGCAGAGGAGGATCCCGGCGCAGTGACCCGGGAGCCGCCGCAGCCCCTGGAAGCCTCGGCTGCCGGAGAGGAAGGCTGCTCCCCGCACCTCCAGGCCCTTCCAGGCATCCCTCTGAGCCGCGCCAGAGGCCCGGCCCGCCATTCCCAGGTAGGAGGGAGACACCCCAACAGAACCGGGGAGGCGGGGAAGCCGGGGAGAAAGGTTTGAAGCTTTGGGGGGTAGGGTTAGGTGAAGCCTTACAGGAAGTGGAAAAGTCAAACTGATTGAGCCTGTTATGTGCCAGGATCACAGGGCAACTTCACTTACCTAGAGAAAATGAAATTAGTTGAGCACCTACTGTGTGTCAGGCTGGATGCTTATCCCAGGAAAGAAAGACTTAACTGAGTTTGTGTTTAAAGAAATCTGGAGTAACAGCCTGTTTGAATATAAGGAAACTGAGGCTTAGAGAGGAAGAGGCACTTCCTTTCCCCAAACACTCCCCTCCTCCTTCCTAAACTGGCTTCAGCCTGCAAACCTGGCTGAGGGTGGGGCTGGGGTGGGGCCAGCTGGTGATGGCCTTGGTGAGGACCTCCTCCGAGAGAGCTTAAGGAGCGCCTTCCTTGCTTAGAGTTCTTTGAGCTTTGGGGGGAATTGGTGCAAGGAGTGAGTTTCCTGGGTGATCCCCTTCCCAAGATGGGTTTTCTGTGCTCAGCTGGCCAGAGGGCCTCCAAGCACCTCTGCAGGGTTCTGTCCTCCCTGTGCCCCCAGCCCTGGGAGGATGACGAAGGGTGTAGTCCTGGACCTCATGGGAGGTGGGAGGCTGTGCTGTGAAGGAGCAGCCAGATCAGGAGCCCATGATTCAGGTTTCTTCTGGCATCAGAGGGACACGATGGGATCCCCCAAGACCTCTGCCTGCACTCCAGCCCCTCCGCACCTGACTGCTCCAGGCAGCCCCTTTACTGCCAAGAGAAAGTGTCACAGAGAAAGGAACCTTCTTCCTGTGTGCCGGAGCTGTGTGGGCCTCTTGGCTTCTCATTGAACTCTCAGGGCCACTCTGTGGGTTTGTTTCTACCATTTGGTAGATGACCAGCCCCACCAGGTCCAGTCATTTGCCCAGGGCATGTGGACTGGTGAGAGGCAGATCTGCTCTGCCCCCTTCCTGCCACCTCAAGAGTGGTGAGATTGGCTTTGCAAAGCACCCATGACTCCCCTCAGTGGGGGCATGGAGGCCAGGGAATACGTGTGTGTGTCCAGAGTCTGGGATGTGCCCTAATGGTGGAGGCTTGGGGTGTGTGGGAGGGAGGGAAGGAGGGAGGGCTCAGGGTATCACAAGGAGGAGGATGTGGCCAGACTCTCATCCTCTGCTCTTGCTCCTCTGACCCTTCCATCTTCCTGGCATGCCCTGGGAGAGGGGCTCGAGGGAGAAGAAGGGGTGAACCCACAGACGCATGGGGCGGGAGCTGGCTGCTCAAGGTCTGGGGGGTTCCTGGGCAGGGTGCTTGACCCCAGCTATCTGCAGCAAGAGACATAGGGAATTAGAATAGACCTCCAGGCTCATTCCCCCAACCCGACGCCAGCTGAGGCTTCACTGAGTCAGACACTGTTTTGAAAAAGCCTGATTTTGGCCAGGGGGTGGGTTTTTATAGAGGTAAAAGCCCAGACTTTGGAGCCAACAGCCTGATTCTAATCCTGGCCTGACCAGTCATCTGTGTAAACTGGGGCAAGTGACTCAGCCTCTCTGACCTCCCATGTCCCCATGGGGTCCAGCAGGTTGATGGTGGGCCCCTCTTCATGGGACTGCCGTGAATTCATTGGGATAAGGCACACAGGCACCCAGCATAATGGAGAACTGCCGGGCTGTGGCGACCATTCCCCCAGCACGGCCCCACCACCTCTGCTTCAGGCCCTTTTGCCTCCCAGGTGCCCATAGAAAGACCCTGGGGTGAGTCACAGAGCTTGCATTCGGGTACCCGTGTGCTACTCGTGGCTCCCACTAACCATTCTCTGGGCCTCCAGGGGGGAAATCTACATTCTCAAAGGGCCCTTTGAACTCTGACCCCTGCCTGCTTCTCGCTGTAGGGTCAGCCTGGCTGAGGATGGAGAGAGGGGAACAGGAAGTGGAGGAGAAGAGAAGCTGTGCCCACAGCACACCCACAGAGCCTCCTCTGGGGGAGGAGAAGGGAAGGAGGACATGGGGGGGCAGAGCCCATGGAAGTGCTGAAACCTGACGGCCAGGTGTCTGGGTACTTCACACAGCCCCACGTGGCTGGAGCCATGTGCAGACTCGCAGTCTTCTCTCAGAGATGAAAGCCACAGATTTTTTTCCTCCTTTGCCCTTTTCTGATCCCCTGCCTCCTCTCTCTGACTTCCTCACGTCTGTTCAGTTGCTGATGTTAACACGTCTAATACCAAGAACTCTGAGCTAGAGGCTGGGGCAGGCAGTGATGGAGATGTACTATCCCTGGGGGCTGCCAGCCTTCTCTCTCTCTGTAGACAGAGATGACCAGCAGCAGAGTCAAGCTCCAGGCAGAGGGACTTAGGGAGGAGGCTGTCCTGGTGTGGGGGCCTCTTCCCCCTGATCCCGGCGCCTCCGCTGAAGGCCCAGGCTGGCTCTCTCTCAGGGTGGGAGGAGATTGAAGAGTTCAGTGCTGTTGGCTTGCAGCTTCCTGTCCCTTGCTGCCCAGCCAGGTGTGCGCTCAGTTCACGGCGACCCACCTCAGTGTAGCTCCTGGGCCAGCTAGACAGGGTGGAGGTGGAGGGAGAAGACCTCAGAAGGAAGCTCTGAATGATCTCTGAAAGGAGAGTCATTTGCTTCTTTCATGCACAGGTCATTTATTGAGCACCTGCTGTGTCCATGGCACTGAAAGCCTTCGGTATAAGCTCAGAGTTGGCTTCAGGCACAAATTGGGTGGGGATATGTAGGAGTTGTACGTTTGGAGTCACCGTCCTGGCTCCCTTATTAACTAAAAGGGCCAGTCGTGTAGACTTTTAAGCATCGGTCCTTATTTGTGAAACAGGGAAGGGAATGCATACTTCATAGAGAGGTGGTGAGGGGAACCCCAAGGCATGGGGCAGACTGCCTGAAATTGAAGCCCTCCTTGGCTGGTTACTGGCTATGTAACCATGAGCTAAGTACTAAACTTCTCTGTGGTGCTTCAGTTTCCTCATCTGTAAACTGGGGTAACCACCTACCTTCTGGGGATCCTGAAGGATGAAGTGGGTTAGTACACATTCAACTTAGAACGCTCTGCATATATTAACTGCAAAATAAATGTCAGCTGTGATTATTGTTCTATACTTAGCACAGTGCTTGGCACACTGCAGGGCTTGGTTACTGCTGATTGTCGTCACAGCTCCAGGGTCAGTGGTATGCTGAGCTGGCTTATTGTGTGCGTCCCTTTGCAATTCATTCATTGAGATCGTCTTGGGAGCTTGGAATGGCCATGGTGGGAGTATTTTGCCATGAAATTGACAAATGCTGCCAATCGGAGCTTTTATGAAGGTCTTTTTAAAAAAGCACTTTACTGCATGGTGGCTCTCAATTGGGCAAGGTGATGGCACTGACCAGGTTGTGTGCAATGGCAGCCCACTCCAGTATTCTTGCCTGGAGAATTCCATGGATGGAGGAGCCTGGCGGGCTACAGTCCATGGGGTCACAAAGAGTCGGACATGGCTGAGCAACTTCACCCGCTTGGTGGGGTGGGAGGCAGAGGAGCCTTCAGAGAGGAGGTGACATCTGAGCCAGACCCTGATAAAGGGAAGAGAGGTTCTGGGGGAGGGACTGGTATGAGTTGAGGGCTGGTCCCAGCAGAGCTCAAGCTCACCAGGGGTTCCAAGTCCGGGGGAATTCTAGTGGGTGCTGAGAGAGGAAAAAGGAGGGTGGCTGGGCTATGAATGGCCTTTTGGTGGGCCTGATGGAGCCCTTGGAAGTTACTTATCTCTAATTGGTCTTTGGAGCTTGGATCCATTTCAGCCTCTCCCACAAGGTCAAGAGGTTCCTGTAGAAAGTTTTGGGTATACCCCAGAACCATAAACCCTTGGAGCTATGAGGGACCTGAGTCATTCTTGTGTCATTTCTCTGACCTGCATCCCATAGTCCAGGCAAACTCCCAGGACCTGGAGGTTGAAAAATTGCTGGGCAGCCCCATCCCTGGGCATGGAGGATGTGGTCTGGACCTGGCCTTTCTCTTCTTTCTGGGAAGGCCAAATGGCCATGGCACCCCCTTGCTTAAGAAATGCTCTCTAAAACCTTCCCCATGCCATGTCCCAGAGCCGCAGGCTCCCAGGAAGCCAGAACTGCAAAGGACAGATGGTCCAGGCAGAGAACAGATTCTAACAAGAGTCAGCATCTTTGAGACCTTGCCATGTGCTGAGCCCTTTACAACAGCCCTATGAATCAAGTCCACTTTATAGATGAGAAAAGCAATGCCCAAGGAAGTTAAGCTCCTTTCCCAAGAGGAGTAGTGAGTTAGGGGTAAATCGAGGAGTCCAGCTCCAACAGTCCCATCTGGGAATAAACAAGAGGTGAATGAACCCAGGGCGAGTGAATGAGTAAAAATGGGTAGATAAATGAAGGGGGAAAGAAACAAGAGAGGGGTGTTCAGGCAGAACTCCACGGCCCTTAGAGAGACTCCAGTCCAGCTTTCCCATTGTACAGACAGAAAAGTTAGTGAAAGTCACTCAGTTGTGTCCGACTCTTTGCAACCCCATGGATTATACAGTCTGTGGAATTCTCCAGGCCAGAATACTGGAGTGGGTAATTTTTCCCTTCTCCAGAGGATCTTCCCAACCCAGGAATCAAACCCAGGTCTCCCGCATTGTAGGTGGATTCTTTATCAACTGAGCTATCACAGAACCAAGTAAGAGGCTGACAGGGGAGGCTGCAGCCTCCAGCACAGGCTGCAGGGCCAGGCCCCCGGCTTCCTGACACTCTACCTCCTCTCTCTGCTGCAGCCCCGAGCCATGATGAAGACCTTGTCCAGCGGGAACTGTGCACTCAGTGTGCCTGCCAAGAACTCGTACCGCATGGTGGTGCTGGGCGCCTCTCGGGTGGGCAAGAGCTCCATTGTCTCCCGCTTCCTCAATGGCCGCTTCGAGGACCAGTACACACCCACCATCGAGGACTTCCACCGGAAGGTTTACAACATCCGTGGTGACATGTACCAGCTGGACATCCTGGACACGTCCGGCAACCACCCCTTCCCCGCCATGCGCAGGCTGTCCATCCTCACAGGTGGGTGCCGGGGGGCGGGGTGGGCATGGGAGATTGAGTATGGGAGTGTGTGTGCTCGGCACTTTACAGTTTGCAAAGCACTGCCTCCATCTGAGATGAAGCTCGTGAACCCCCGTGCACCACACCGTGAGGTCAGAGAGGTATTGCTGCTTGCCGACAGAGGATGGAGCCAGGGCCCCAGAACCCTTCCCTCTGACTCTGGTTTGATTCCTTGTGGCTGCTGGTGCTGCCTTCCAGATCTGTGGCTTTACCTAGGAACAGAGGGGCTCCTGCCTGCTTCCTGCTGCAGGTGACCCAGCAGAGCTCCAGGGCCCAGGGTCAGTCTATCAGACTCAGATCTATTGACACCTGAGGCCTTTGCTGCCTCTCAAAGAGGCAGGGACAGGACCCAGACTGTGATCAGTCAGAGAGGCTGGTGGGGACCTGCTCATGCTGGGAACTCAGTAATAATCACAGTAACGGCCATGGCGATTGCTAAATCTTATCAGGAGCTGCATGCCTGGGCCTCTTTCTAGAGCTCAGCATGTATTTAATTAATCCTCACAACTAACCTAGGAGATGGGCATCTGCCTCCATTTTATATGTGGGGAAACTGAGGCCCCGGGAGGTTGAGTTACTCCAGATGATAACACAGCTGCGAAAAGGCAGTCTGGCTCTCAGGCTTTAACCCTGGGCTCTCCTGTAGCCTTTCAGCCAGGCTGGGAGCCAGGGAGGGAGGGGAGCTTGTGGGGTACTAAGCAGGGGCAGATGGAGATGTGAAACTGGGCCATGCTTTTCGTCACTCAAGCAGTTTTGTGTGGTAGCTAAGAGCACAGGCCCAGAAACTGGTCTGCCTGAGTGCAAATTCTGATTCTGCTGTTTCGTGGTTTTGTCCCTCTGAACAAGTGACTTGACCTCTTTAGGCCTTGATTTTCTTATCTGTATCGTATCTGTACCCATCCTAGAGGCCTTCATGAGAATTAAATGAGTTTACATAGAAAAAGTGCTTGGCGAGTAGGTGAGTGCTCACGAAATATGGGTCTTATGAGAAACCTGCATTTGCAGTGTGCATGCAGTGGGCTTTGCAGTCATTTCCTAAGCCACGCCCTGCCGTTGCTGGGCAGCTGATGAAGGAAAGGAATCAGCAAGTAGTCCCCCAGCCATCACTAAAACAACCCCACAAATCGAAATACTTCTGCACCAAGAAACCCTTGCTATGCCCACCCCTCCCCCTACAGCCCAGCTAAGACCCCTCCCCGAGTGCCCTGGGCAGATGGCTTCTTTTTCCAGCTGTTCTCGCTGATCATCTGATCCAGATCACACTCGGCCTGCCCCACTCCACATTTTGGAGACGTTTGTGGATAGAGGGAGCCTGGGCTGACCTGGGTTCCAGTCCTGTCTCCACCACTTGGTAACTTACATATGGGACCAGAGGTTCAGATCTCAGTCTTTCCAGCTACACAATGGGTATAATGTTGCTTCCTCCCGGGGTGTCTCCTCAGCCTACAGGAAAGTGCCAGGGGAGGAGGGCATGGGGGCATTTCCAACACAGTGGGGATTGCAGGAATGTCAGCTCCCCCTACCATGGGGAGGGGACACAGTGCCCACGGATAGAAATAAAGCTAACTGAGGGAGGGAGAGAGAAGATATAGAGAGGAACCATGTGCATATTTCCAAACTTAAATTTTAATTACACAAATAACACACAAATGCATGCTCCCCTAAGCATATAGATAAGGGTAAAAAGCCTGCTTGACCCTTGCTTCCACCCCCTAGGCTCTTGCCCCTTCCCCCGAGGAACCATCCCATCAGTCTTCCAGACACCCATAAACATATTGACATTCATGTCTGGGTCCCCAGAACAGAGAGTATTTTCATCTTTTTTACGTGCACGTGTCATTCTGGGCACATCTGTCTGGCCACCCGTATTTTTGCTCGCCAGCCCGTGCCTCATTTTCCAACCTGGTGCTGATGCACAGCGCATTCTGAAAGCCATTAATTCTGCCGCCAGCTCTCCTTCCAGCTGCCAGCCAGGCGTCTCTGAAACTTGGCATGCAGCTTTGCATTTGAATGTGGCAAGGCCGCAGAGTCCTCAGGGGCCTGGGATTAGCCTACCAGGGTGGGTTTCACAGCCCAAGCAGAAATGGTTGCCAGGCCGGCACTGCCTTGCAAGTGCCTTTCTCAACAGCCCACACCGCCCTTCATCATATCGCATCCCGTCCATGCGGCCAGCTTTATGAACACCCACTGTGCATCGTGACGAAGCCTCCTTTTGCTCCGGAGCGTGTCATTGGCAGGAACGCAATCCTGAATGTGCTGGGTGCTATTTTGGGGGGACAAATGGTATGCCCTGGGGGTCCAGAGAAAGGAGGCAGCAGGGGTACCAGAAGCTGGAATTGCTTGATTTTCCTCTTGAGAACGTGGGCTGGTCCCCGGTGCCTCTGAGCCTCAGTTTCCTGTAAAGCAGGGATCTTAACATCTCCCCACAGGTTCTCAAGAGTTTAAGCCAAAGTGTAAAAGGTGCTTTGAGTGTGAGATTGTGATCACTGTAGTGAGATCTGACAATCAAGGTAGAGGCACTGGTCTTCCCTCACCCTCCCCACCTCCCCATCATCCCTATTTCAAAGACCTACACTGAGGGATACAGCAAGTTGTAGCAGGGGTAGCGTGGGCCTCAGAGGCTAGTGTTCACTTGTTCACCCATAATGTATTCAAGAAGCAGTGGGCACCTGTGTGTGCCAGGCACCAGGAATCGGGTCCATGTCTCGGACCAGCCACGCCTGAGCTGTGTGATCTTGGGCCAGTTACTCACCCTTTCTGAGCCTCAGCCTGCCCACCTATCACGTGAAGGTAATGAAATGTCCCTCACAGAGGTTTCATGAGGAATCACGGGGTACTCAGGTGGCTCTTACACTTGCTTGTTCTCATTATCCTTTTGAGATACAAGTCACTGAGCACATGTCAGTCTCCATTTATTATCTCATCAGTCTCTCAAAAGCATCCTGCATGAGACAGGTGGGGAAACTGAGGTTTAGGGAGGTGGCATGACCCGTGCAAGGCTGAGTGAGGGGGCAAGAGATAAACCTAGGCCTGCCTCCTGCCAGCACTCTCGGCTCCTACTGTATACCAGGGGCTGCTCCAGGCCCCGGGGATGTGCACTGAGCAGCAAGAGCCCTGCTCTTATGGAAAGTGTAGTAATTACTATTCTAACACAGTCCACACAAGCTCACAAATCACTCACTCTGTCTACAGCCCTGCAGGGAAATGTAGGGTGGATCCATTGTGTTTGAACCAGGCTGTGCCACATATTAGCTCCATTACAAGTGATTTAACCTCCTGGGCCTCAGTCTTCTGCTCTGGAAAACGGGAATAATAGCAGCTCCCCAGAGGGTCACTGTGACGGTCAGGTCAAGGAGTGGGGAGAGGGCAAAGGAGTGGCCTGTAAACTTACCTCCCAGGATTTCTGTGTCCACAGGCGATGTGTTCATCCTCGTGTTCAGCCTAGATAACCGGGAGTCCTTCGACGAGGTCAAGCGCCTCCAGAAGCAGATCCTGGAGGTCAAGTCCTGCCTGAAGAACAAGACCAAGGAGGCAGCAGAGCTGCCCATGGTCATCTGCGGTAACAAGAATGACCACGGTGAGCTGTGCCGCCAAGTGCCCACCACCGAGGCCGAGCTGCTGGTATCCGGTGATGGAAACTGCGCCTACTTTGAGGTGTCGGCCAAGAAGAACACCAACGTGGACGAGATGTTCTACGTGCTCTTCAGCATGGCCAAGCTGCCGCACGAGATGAGCCCTGCACTGCACCGCAAGATCTCCGTGCAGTACGGGGACGCCTTCCACCCCCGGCCCTTCTGCATGCGCCGTGTCAAGGACATGGACGCCTACGGCATGGTCTCTCCCTTCGCCCGCCGCCCCAGTGTCAACAGTGACCTCAAATACATCAAGGCCAAGGTCCTCCGGGAGAGCCAGGCCCGCGAGCGGGACAAATGCACCATCCAGTGAGCGGGAGGGATGCTGGGCTGGGGCTTTGGCCGGGCCTTATGGAAGACGGCCCTGGCGCCCACTGCCCACATCCCCCGGACGAAACCCCAAAAGCAGTCACGTTCTGAGACCTCTGAGGGGCCAGACCGGAGGACCCCAGCCTCCAACCTCTGTATAGTCTCCTGCCTTCAACCGCTTCCCTCTGATTCCTCCTTTCCACCGCTCCCCTTGGGTTTCTCCGTGGAGGGGTGGATCTCTGCTGGGCAGGAGGTGAGGCTGGGTGACATACGGACTTATGTCAGGACCCGAGTCAGAGCTTGCTTGTCCTTGCAAGAAACGCTGATGCCAGACGGGCCAGGGTACCGGCTTCCAACAGAGACTCCTGGAACATCAGAGGATGAAAACAACACCCGAGTCGGCTGGGAGGGGGCTCTGCCCTCCTGATGTAAGATGCAGCTTGGTTTAGGTGGCAGCTGGAAGTTTCTCCCCCTACCCTGTCCTGAAACATTAACCCTCTGGCTCAGCGGTTTCTATCCCCTACCCGCTGAGTTGGCCCCCAGCTCTCCCTGACACTGAGCCAGGGGCGTCTCTGTGTTTGAAGTGGGTGTGGCCACGTCTGCTTGACCACGTCCATCTCCTGGACTGCCTCCCTCAGCCTCCCCTCCCAGGTTCCTCTCGTCTGCTGGTTGTGCCTTGTTGCAGCTGTTAACGTCGTGTTCCCAGTAGAAACGGAAATCATTGTACTGTAAAAGCCTAGTGATCCCTCGTTGGCCAGGACTTCCCCCCAAGTTCAGGTCCACTGCCTCCACGGGGGACACCTTCCTCCTTGGCTCCCAGATGGGGTTCCTGTGGCCTGTTCGCAGCTGGACACTGCCCTCCTCCTGAGCTTCACGGTTTACTCTGAATGCAGGCCGGGGCTGCATCTCCTCCTGCCCCCATTTCACAGAGGAGGCAGCTGAGACTCAGAGGGCCAAGGAGCAAGCCCCAGCTCCGCCTCCTGGCTAGTTAAGGATGGAGCTCCGCCTGGAAGCTGGCTGTCCTCTGCTGTGCTTGTTCCTCAAGCATTTATTGAGCACCTGCTGGGTGCTGGGTCCACTGTGCTAGAAAACAAAGGGTAAGCGATGCGCTTGATGCCCCTAAGGCCAAGGCTCCATGGCTCCAGCCTCTTTCCCTCCCCCAGCCTGGCCTCTGACTGCCCCTGCTGCCCTACTGCCTCTCTGCACACAGCTGTGGGGAGATGTGGAAGAGCACCTGGGAGCTATAGCTGAGCTCAGGAGAGGCAGATAAGAAGAGCTCCCAGGGGGCCTTTTCCTGGCACCTGGGATGGGGTTGTGCTGGGTACCAGGCATGGTGGGATTTGAACCTGTGGACCAAAGGCTCTTGTCATCAGCTCTTAACCAAGACATTTTGTATTTTAAATCTCCTTGAAACTATTGAAGTTTAGAGCCACAAGGAGCCTTAATGATTGTCTAGTGAATCCAAGGCCCAGAGAGGGTAAGTAACTCGCCCAGGGTCACACAGCAAGCCTACAAGTGGCAGAAGCAGGGTTAGGTCAGGGCATTCAGCACACACTATGATGTGCCCCTCCTGATCCTGCCTCAGCCCCTGGGGCCTTCGGGGATTTGAGGTGTCATCTCCCTGAGCCTCTCCCCAGATTGGCCTTCGAGGGCTTCTGTAGATCCTGTGTACATTGTACCCTCGTATATACCTGTACACACACGTGAACACACAGAGAGACATGTGCCCTGGCCTCAGCTCTGCACACCCCACACCTCCCACCCGACCCTGCTGCTCAAGGCAGCTGCTCTGACCCTGCTTCTGACACCTGGCCCCAACCTGAACCCTCTAAGCAGACCAGGTACCCTGGCCAGGACAGATGTGTGGCTTGCTTCCCTGTATCTCTGTGTACACTCTCGATTAAAGTGGGTTTGTTTCTAAGCCGTGTCCTTGACCATGTGTGTATTCTGTATTTCCAAGAGGAGGCGTGGCTCTTCTGCAACCATAGCTGGCCTCTCCCTCCCCAGATTGCACCTGCCTGGTGCCCTCGCCCTGTGGGTCAGCGCTGAGTCAGCCGTCGAGGTTAATTAAGTATGTGGTGGGAGTGGGGAATAAAACCTGCAGATAGGAGGGAATAACTACCCTGGCCCTTCTGGAGGGCTGTGTGCTGAGGTGTCTGTGTACCTCTGAGGAGTGACCAGGTCAGACAAGAGAAACCTCCTCCCCGTGGACCATCAGCCCTTTGTGGTCACCATGCGTCTGACTCCTAGGTGGTGAACCACACGGAGAACATTTGGCAATAATGGGAAACAGTTACCAGAACTGTGGAGAGGGGCGGCATGCTATTAGCTCCTGGTGGGGGATGTTGCTGAACACCCTCCAGGGGCCAAGGGCAGCCCCCACCATAAAGAGTTACCTTGTCTTGAAGGTCGGCAGTGGGCAGCCTCCCTGCTTGGACCGTCAACCCCTGAGACCAGGACACGGCCCATATCTATGTGTGGTTGATACAACCTACAACTTTCAGGACAGTACTTAGTAAACAGTGGACAAGCAGAATGGCCCTTGTGTGAAATGACACAGGACGTGGGTGGGGATGGCAGATGGAAGTGGGGGGAGGTGGAGTGGGGGGAGGTGGAGTGGGGGGAGGCTACATGTCCCTGTGTAACCCCAAATGTGGCACCTTGAATGGAAGTTCTCCTCGGACAGAGGGGAGAGGATCAACCACACCCCTGCTGGGTGAATGACACCCCTCCTCTCACTCCGTCGTCTTCTCTTCCAGCCCCATGAAAAACATGCTTGTGTTTACCCTTCTTGTGGTGGGGAATTAGGCTCAGAGCGGTCAATATCTTATCCACAACAAAGGGGGATAACTGGCACAACAAAGGGGGTGAAGTGGCAGATCATGGACTTGAAACGAGGGGTATCTGAGCTCCATGTAGGGGAGGAAAGGATTTTGCATCTGGGAGACAGAGACAGGTCTGTGCTTTTGATGGGTCAGCAAGTACCACTGAGCAGGAGGGCCAGGCCTGGAGAAAGAAGTTCTGAGAAAAGGAAGACAGGGTCCCTGTGGGCCAAGGGCTCATGATCCAGAGGGCGAGATCCCTGTGCGGGCATCCAGGTGAGCCTGGCTATGGTGGAGGAAAACCAGCCTGGGAGAGCTCCCGGCCTCCACCTATGGAGGAGCCCAGCTTCCCTCCCATCCTTTGCCCACGCCAGACAGAGAAGGTCCACGTGGGAGGCAAGTCACTGTGATGCTCTATCAATTCTGGGTCTTGTAAATGTGAGATGTGGAGGTGAACATTCCTTTCTGCATTGCAGGTCAGAACCGCACCCTAAGAAGGGCTAAATGGGGAGGCAGTTGGGCACACCCACGCAAGACTTCCACGGTGCACCAGAGCCCAGGCACCTCTGCCACGCTCCATCTCCATGGCGGAGGTGGTGGGGGGTGGGGTGCTGTGAATACATCCTATCTCTTCCCAGACTTCAGTTTCTTCAGTTCTTAATGGGAAGTGGCGAGGAGGACAGCTGGACCAGACAGCACATGAATAGCCCCTTACAGCTCTATGTTCTCTGCAAGAAGGAATTAATATTCCCACTATATAACCCACAACATTCTGATTGTTACTAAACAGAACACGTTTGCTCTGAGTCCTGGCCCCAGCCCCACTCCGTGCATCCCACAGATTCACCCTGGAATGGGGTTAACAAAAAGCTGTGGCAGAGGAGCGAGATGTCCCAGAAAAACAGCCCTGGGATGGAGGGTGGAATAGATTGTAAAAAAAGTTCCTCTCATGCAGAGAGCATTCAGAGATAAGCCCAGAGCAGCCAGCTTAACTCCCATCCTAGGAAGGGAGCACTGGGAATCTGATTTCTGAGAATTCTAAGCAGCAGATTGTAAGGACTCGTTCTGTTCCACCTCCCTGAACCTGTCACTTACTCCAAAGAAAAACTTCAGTCTGCATCTTGGCTTGGTGGGGGGCTGATGAGAGGCCACCAGGGCTCAGCGGCAGAGGCTACTGGGAACGCGGAAGGGAAAGGGAGCCGACCTTTGTTGCAGGCCCGCTGTGCGCCAGATACCATGCTCAGCCTGTTTCCACATCCTCTCATTGCATCCTCGAGGCAAAGCTATATGAATCCTCATAGGAGGGCCCTGAGGCCCAGAGAAATAAGGTATGCCCGGGGTTGCACAGCCAGTTAAGTGGCAGAGCTAGGCTAGAATTCATGTCTGATTGCAAAACCTGTTTTATCTCTAGAGCTTTCATAGCTGAGCCAGATAGAAGCTGCTCTCTGGAGGGAGAAGCCAGCAGGTTCCGGTGTGATGTGCGAACATGGTTCAGAAAACTCGGGTTGATGTCATTCACAAGGAGTGAGATGCCTGCCCCTCATAACCAAGGGCACAGCCACTGTAGCTAAGAAAAGCTTAGCTTCTCTCTCATGGAGAAGCCCAAGGTAAGCGGACTAGATCAGAGGATGGCTCTGCTCTACCGGGTCATTCAGGCATGCAGGCCTCAGGCTCCTCCATCTCTAGGATCGTGTCACATCTGCAAGGTCAAAGCCACCGCCATGTTCCGGTTCAGCTGGAAAGTTCAGGGAGGAGAGTGCAGACACTGCACCTCTGCTGTTCTCAGATCCCTGTACACGTCCCGTCCTCTCACTTTCCACTGGCAAAACTCAGTCTTGTGTCTGAACCTCCCTGTGAGAAGGGCTGGGAAACACTGTTCCTCGCTGGCTGGCCCCGTGTCCAAGGGTGACTCGTAGAAGAAGACGGGGAGCAACTGGCCGGCCAGCTAACAATCTCCACCCAGCCATCCTCGCACAGTGGTCTGGACCTCAGGACTCATGTCCAGCCTGTCTTCCAACAAGCTCCACACTGCAGACATGATCAGAAAGCAGCTCTGACTCCCCAAGGCTTTTTTCAAGTGCCTCTGGGTTTTGCTTTTCCCCTCCCTCCTGGGACTGTCCCATGACTTTTCTCACCTGTACCAGAGAAAATTTGGATGGCAAATTTGGTTGTCTCAATTTGGTTGAAAGAAATGGCAACCCACTCAAGTATTCTTGCCTGGGGGATTCCATGGACAGAAGAGCCTGGTGGACTGCAGTCTATGGGATCTCAAAGGAGTCATACATGACTGAGCAGCTAAACAACAACACAGACTCAATTAAAAGTCATTTGTCATGTGATGATCGACATTTCTGTCTTCATTCAAAGGAAAGACCTTCTCCCCTTCCTCCAGCTGAGCTCCGCTCTGCACAGACAGCTAGAATTCAAGGAAGAGAAGGGTGGGCAGGTTCTTTTTTTACTCTCCATCTTCCGTTTTAGTGAATTGCAGTTTCTTTTTCCTCTGTTATTGGGGGATGGGTCTGGGGAGCAGGATAGGAAAGAAGTGAGGGAGGGATGTTCTTACTTGCAGGGCACTCTGGTATTGAGGTAAGACTGTCACGCTTAGAGCTTGGGGAATGTTTAGTGATGGTGTTAAAGTCCAAGAGGTTATTTTGTAGATTTTTCAGAGACCAGCCCACCATCACTGGGAATCTTGATGTAGTTCTGTGCATCTCTGTTTGGGGTACCTGCTTAGTCTTTCCTCAGGCCCTAGGACTGTTCTGGCATCCATGGATTCCCTCTTGCCCCTCCAGGATGCTCACTTGAAAAGGGTTGAAGGCATCCCCATAGCAGTGTTCTCTCATGATTATCCCACATTTGCTGTACATCAAACTCACATCATTTGCCCCAATTAGCCTGAGTGTAAGTTGATCTTAGTTCAGGCAGCTTTTTTATTGGCTGCACTGCTTTGCCTGTAGGATCTTAGTTTCCCAACCAGAGATTGAACCCATGCCTCCTGCAGTGGAAATACAGAGCGCTAACCACTGGACAACCCATGATGTCATTTTAATTTTTTTTTAATTTTGAATTTATTTTCTATTATTTACATTTTATTTTCATTATTAACTAAATAATTCATCTGAGTGCAGTAAGGATCTTTAGCATCTAACTCAGACAGTCTATCACCCCCTGGATTTATCAGGCAGGACAGGAGTCCACAGAGCCCTGGGCTATAGGGACATGCGTTAAGCACTTGAGGCTTGAGATGAGGACAGACACTCTCACAGAAGACCATAGCCCTCTCCAAAAATTCTCTTTAGCAAGAAATCCTCTCACTACTGACTCTTTCATATCTTTGACATAGGTAAGAAGTAAGAGCATCAAGTAGCTGGCTCTTGGCCATCTACGTTGAAAATGTTGCTATTTATTTGCATCTTACTTTAGAATCTGAGAACAATCTCCTTGTGTCTCAACCAAAAAGAAAGGGAGAGGCCAGCCTCATCCTCCAGGAAAAAGGGGACCAGGGAATGACACTCAGGGAGGGGTTCCAGCCTCATCCAGGAAATGGAATGCTGAACAGAAAAGTGAGTCAGATCCCAGTGCAGAGACTGAACCAACACAGGTATCCGGGGCACACACCTTAATGTGGGTCTCAACAAGAGAGGCAGAGCTTCTTAATAGTTAACAAATAGACACTGATCTGAGGCTTTCTGGGTTTCCCTGGTGGCTCAGATAGTAAAGAATCTGCCTGCAGGGCAGGATGCCTGGCTTTGATTCCTGGGTTGGGAAGATCCCCTGGAGAATGGAATGGTAATCCACATCAGTATTCTTGCCTGGAAAATCCCATGGACAGAGGAGCCTGACAGGCTACAGTCAATGAGATCCCAAAGAGTTGGACACGACTGAGCGAATAACTTACCTTCTCACTCACTGAGACTTCCTGGGTCCAAATCTCAGCTCTCCTATTTTCAAGTTGAGTGTCCTTAAGCAAACTACTTTTGTATTGGTCAGCTTTCACTGCAATAATGCTGTGTAACAAACCACTGCCAGATTTGTTATGTGGTTCATAACAAACATTTCTTCTTATACTTACTGAATTCCAGGTCACTTGCAGTCTGAGTGGTTTAGGCTGAATGTTGCTGGTCTTAACTTAAATACTGATCCTGTTTTAATTTAAAATTTTGATGTTTTGTTCATTGTGACGTCTTATTCCATTTAGGCTGCTATAACAAAAGTACCATAGGCTGGGTATTAACAACATGCCCATATTACAAAATAAATTGGTTTATAAGCAAATTACATATTGATCACATAAACTGGCTTATAAATAATGAACATATATTTTTCACAAATCCAGGATTAAGTACCAGCAGCTTCAGTGTCTGGTGAGGGTCTGCTTATTTTTACATAGATGACCATCTTCTCACTGTGTTCTCACATAGCAGAAGGGTCAAGGGCGCTGTCCAGAGTCTCTTCTATAAAAGCTCCGCCCTGATGACCTAACTTCCCAAAACTCCACCTCCAAATACCAGCACACTGGAGATTAGGTTTTAAAATATGAATGTGGTGGAGGGGGGACACAAACATTCAGGCCAAAGCAGTGGGTTTCCTTGCATTACTTTTTATTTTTAAAATATTACATTAAATGTTATTTAGCTTGGGGACTTCCCTGATGGTCCAGTCAGTGGCTAAAACTCTGAACTCCCAATGGAGGGGGCACCCAGATTAGATCCCTGGTTGGGGAACTAGATCCCAAATGTCGAAACTAAGAGTTCCCAGGCTGCAGTGAAGATCGAAGATCCCACGTGCTGCAACTAAAACCTGGACCAATCAAATATGTAAATAGACAAATATTTAGGCTGAGCACCGAATAACTGATGCTTTCTAACTGTGGTGCTGGAGAATACTCTTGAGACTCCCTTGGACAGCAAGGAGATCAAATCAGTCAGTCAGGAAATCAACCCTCAACAGTCATTGGAAGAACTGATGCTGAAGCTGAAGCTCCAATAATTTGGCCACCTGTTGCAAAGAACCGACTCATTGGAAAAGACCCTGATGCTGGGAGAAATTGAAGGCAGGAGGAAAAGGCGGTGACAGAGGATAAATGGTGGGATTGCATCACTGAGTCAATGGACATGAGTTTGAGCAAACTCAAGAAGATAGTAAAGGACAGGGAAGCCTGGAGTGCTGCAGTTCATGGAGTTGCAGAGTCAGACACAACTTAGTGACTGAACAACAAGCTTGAACCCTGAGTTTATTGGTATCTCCTTAAATTTTTGCGGAGAAGGCAATGGCGCCCCACTCCAGTACTCTTGCCTGGAAAATCCATGGGCAGAGGAGCCTGGTGGGCTGCAGTCCATGGGGTCGCTAGGAGTCGGACACGACTGAGCGACTTCACTTTCACTTTTCACTTTGATGCATTGGAGAAGGAAATGGCAACCCACTCCAGCGTTCTTGCCTGGAGAATCCCAGGGATGCGGGAGCCTGGTGGGCTGCCATCTATGGGGTCGTACAGAGTCGGATACGACTGAAGCGACTTAGCAGTAAAGTTTTGCACCCGAGGCAATTGCCTCACCTTACCCTGGCTCAGGCTACCAGATAGGTTCTGGTCTGCTTCACATGCTTATTCTAGGACCAGTCCCCACTCCCCAGGCTGAAGAACCTACAGCTACTGAGGGTAGGCACTCCCAAGATGAATCATAGAGCACAAAATGATGGAAATGTGAGACCCCCGCCTGGAGCTGGCCCACTGTCACTTCTTCCACACTTCACTGGCCAAAGCAAGTCATACAGCCAGCCCACAGCCCTTGGAACGGGGAAATACTCTGTCCACTCTAGGGGAATTACATGCTAAAGGGTTTGCATGTATGTTCTAATACAGGGAAGGCATGAAAGACTGTGAATGTGACAGTCTGCCACATCTAGCCTCACTGAGACTCGCTGCGGGCCCACCTGGTGTGGGTGCACTCCCAATGTGGTCCCTGCTCTGCAGCAGCAGCTCTGGCTGTGTGCCTCTTATGAGCCAACCTCGGATGCATCACTTCTCTGCATCCCTGTCCTTCATCCTTGAACTTAAGGAGGACCACACAGCGAGGCATACACAAAAGCACTTGGCAACTTGTAAAAGGGGTGCAAACACGTGTTCACTGCAGGATTTTAAGACACAGCCCCAAATACTTTGACACCCCTGACTACGAGAGGTAGGGTCTTTGGTCCCCTCCCCTTGATCTGGATAAGCATCTGACTGCTTCCACCAGTAGTGTATGCTGGAGTGATGCTATGTGTCTTCCAAAGCCAGCTCAGAAAAAGTCATGCGGCTCTGCCTGCTTTTCTTGGAACCTTCTCTTGCTCCCAGGATGCTTCCCTCCACAGCCCAGCTGCTGTGCAGTGAGAAGCCCACTCCTTGTGGAGAGGCTGTGTTGGGGCACTCCAGAAGCAGCTCCAGCTGAACCAAACTGAAGGTCAGGCATGTGCAGACAGGAATCTTCAGGTGGTTCCCACCCTAGCCACCCCAGTCTTCCAGACTGGGCAGAGAGAAGCCATTCTTGCCATGCTCTGTCCAAATTTCTGATCACAAGATCTGTGGGGAGAAGAAAGTAGTTGTGATTTTACGCCACTAAAGTTGGAGGGGTTTGTTAGCAGCAATATATATTTAAGACATTCACCAAAACCCTCCTCACGGTCTGGGTCTCAGAGCAAAGAAATGAATCAGACGTGGTCCCTGCTCCATAGAGAACCAGAAAGCAGCCCAGAGAAGCAATTGCACTGTATCCTGTCATGTGCTATGTTAGGGGCTGTGGATGTCCCAGTGTGTCTGGACAAGGCTCTGGACTGCCTTTTCTGGAAAAGATGTTGCTGGAATTGAATCTAATGGATTAATAAAAGCTAAACAGGAGGACGAAGGAGTGTTCAAGGGACTAGAGCTGAATGCATCTTTGGCTCAGAGGGCAAAACCCACTGTTCCTGGAAATACTCTAAGTACCTGGCTGCCACAGGACCTTTGCACTTGGAGTTATCTCTTCCTGATTACTCTATAGTCCCCACTGGCTCGCTTGCTCCTTTCATTCAGAATTCTGCTCAGAGAAGTTTCTCCTTTCTTCTTTTTTTTCTTTTCTGGCCATACCATGCAGCAAGTGGAACCTTAGTTCCCTGGCCAGGAATTGAACCTGCATCCCCTGCATTGGAAGCATGGAGTCTTAATCACTGGAGCACTAGGGTTATCCCTTCTCCTGACTTCTTGACCTAAGGGTGTGTGTGTGTGTGTGTGTGTGTGTGTGTGTGTGTGTGTGTTAGCAGCTCAGTCAAGTCTGACTCTTTGTGACCCCATGGACTGTAGCCCACTAGGCTCCTCCATCCACGGGATTCTCCAAGCAAGAACACTGGAGTGGGTAGCTATTCCCTTTTCCAGGGGATCTTCCTGATCAAGGGATCAAACCCAGGTCTCCTGCATTTCAGGCAGATTCTTTACCATCTGAGCCACCAGGGGAGCCCTCTTGACCTAAGATCCCCCCAATCTATCATTCTTTGCCCTCTTTTCCTGGTTCATCTTTCCTCATAACTTTGATCATCACTTGCCGCTTTATAACATGTATGTTTACAAAGTGGGAAATACAGGAGACTAAGACATGCTTCCCAGAGAAGCATGGTGCCTGGCATACAGTACGTCTTCAATAAAGGTATCAGGAGTGAGTGGAGAAACAAAGAGGGGGACTGGATCAGCTGCATACTTGGAACCCCACTGTGGCTGCAGGGAATGGGTCGGAGGGACATGAGAGAGGATGGTGAGGAGAGGGTGGATGCAAGGTGATGGAACTGAAGACCTGGGGTCCCAAGCCAGCCGTGGAGAGCTGCACTGGGTAGAGTTGATAACCAGTCTCGGGATTGGTATTTGGGCAGCCGGGTGGTGGTGCCAGTCTCCAAAATGGGGCACCATTAGGACAGGGTGCAGGTTAGTAGGAAGTCATGAGCATGGGGGATGGGAAGAATGGGTTGAACTGGAGTCCTGTGGAGCTCCGAACCTCAAGTGCAATGGACTGGCGGGAACCTGGAGGAGAGAGTCTGAAGCATAGGAAAGAAGTCCAGTCTTAAGCAGTGGACCTGAGGGTCGTGTCAGCTGTGGGAGACTGTGGACTAGACAGACCAGGCAGTAAGAAGAGGACCCAGAGGAACACAGTGTTTAGGAAAAGAGAGTGAAGGATGGCAGAAGGAGAGAGGAGAGCTGGGTGGAAAACCAGAGTGTGCGGCCATGGCAGCTGGGGATCAGGAAGGTTCCAGCAGGGATAGGTGGGCACTGGTGTCAAAGCTGCCACGAAAGGGCTGCAAAGCATCCACGAGACACTGGAAGAAGCTGAGCTAAGGGACAGGCTGTGTGTGATGGGACAGGTTGGTGAGCCAACAGTGAGGGCCCCTTTTCTGCTTATTTTTTCTTTTCTTCTTCTTCTTCTTATTTTACTTTACAATATTGTGTTGGTTTTGCCATACATCAACATACATCCGCAACGGGTGTACATGTGTTCCCCATCCTGAACCCCCCTCCCACCTCCCTCCCCATACCATCCCTCTTGGTCATCCCAGGGCACCAGCCCCAAGCTTCCTGTATCCTGCATCGAACCTGGACTGGCGACTTGTTTCATATATGATAGTATACATGTTTCAATGCCATTCTCCCAAATCATCCCCCGCTCCCTCTCCCACAGAGTCCAAAAGGCTGTTCTATACATTTGTGTCTCTTTTGCTGTCTTGTATACAGGGTTATTGTTACCATATTTCTAAATTCCATATATATGTGTTAGTATACTATATTGGTGTTTTTCTTTCTGGCTCACTTCACTCTGTATAATAGGCTCCAATTTCATCCACCTCATTAGAACTGATTCAAATGTATTCTTTTAAATGGCTGAGTAGTACTCCATTGTGTATATGTACCACAGCTTTCTTATCCATTCATCTGCTGATGGACATCTAGGCTGCTTCCATGTCCTGGCTATTATAAACAGTGCTGTGATGAACATTGGGGTACACGTGTCTCTTTCAATTCTGGTTTCCTCAGTGTGTATGCCCAGCAGTGGGATTGCTGGGTCGTATGGCAGTTCTATTTCCAGTTTTTTAAGGAATCTCCACACTGTTCTCCATAGTGGCTGTACTAGTTTGCATTCCCACCAACAGTGTAAGAGGGTTCCATTTTCTCCACATCCTCTCCAGCATTTATTGCTTGTAGACTTTAGGATCGCAGCCATTCTGACTGGCGTGAAATGGTACCTCATTGTGGTTTTGATTTGCATTTCTCTAATAATGAGTGATGTTGAGCATCTTTTCATGTGTTTGTTAGCCATCTGGATGTCTTCTTTGGAGAAATGTCTATTTAGTTCTTTGGCCCATTTTTTGATTGGGTCATTTATTTTTCTGGAATTGAGCTGCAGGAGTTGCTTGTATATTTTTGAGATTAGTTCTTTGTCAGTTGCTTCATTTGCTATTATTTTCTCACATTCTGAAGGCTGTCTTTTCACCTTGCTTATAGTTTCTTTTGTTGTGCAGAAGCTTTCAATTTTAATTAGATCCCATTTGTTTATTTTTGCTTTTATTTCCAATATTCTGGGAGGTGGGTCGTAGAGGATCCTGCTGTGATGTATGTCGGAGAGTGTTTTGCCTATGTTCTCCTCTAAGAGTTTTGTAGTTTCTGGTCTTACGTTTAGATCTTTAATCCATTTTGAGTTTATTTTTGTGTATGGTATTAGAAAGTGTTCTAGTTTCATTCTTTTACAAGTGGTTGACCAGTTTTCCCTTTTCCACTTAAAAAAAAAATTTAATAAGCAAATCTGGAAAATGGAAGAGAAACTAGAGGGAGAAAAGGGGTTCCAGAGGCTGTTCGTATTATTACCAATTTTGAAGACACAGAGGCAGAAACTTGCTGAAATACTCTTGAGAAAGATCCAGAAGCGAAGGAAGATGACGACACAGGAGAGGAGGAGGGGGTGACTGCTGGAGGGGGGGTCTCTGGAGACGTGGGGAGGGCAGGGATCCAGGGCACGGGGCTGAGGTGGTGGCTTCAATCAGGAGAGAGGATGCCCTCAGAGGAGGGGGTGGGGGGAGCAGAGCCCGCGCTGGATGGAGTTAGCTGCCTGGAAGCCCTTCCCTGCCTGCCAGAACAATCAGGGTCCTGGGTCCTTAGGGACGGGGGCTGGTCCCCAAGAGAGAACATTCTCAGCTCTCTAATGTTTTTATAAGAAATTAAACCTCAAGAAAAAAAGCCCAAATCAATTTTAACCAAAGTGAGTAATGAGCAGAGTGGATGGCTGCAGTCCAGGAACGTGGGGAGTGCAATTCATAGAGACAACTAAAATGAAAAAGCCCATTTGATGTTGAATATTCACTTTGCATCCCCAGATTGGCACTAGGAGCTGAGGGCAGATGAATAAGGCCCCCAGGGAGTCTTGCAGTGGGGTGGGGGGGACACAAAGGTACTGCAATTCAGGTAAGTAAATGTTGACAAGGGAGGGAAATGTTCTCAGAGAAGTAACAATTACAGCTGCCTCCTAAGGATTTATAGACTTTTACCAGGAAGAACTTCCTGGAGGTGGAGAATCATATTATTCTACTTAATATAAGTGTAATTATATTTAATATAAAAGCTCTCAGCTCAGCACCTGCCATATCATCAGCCCTTGATATAGTTGAATCTTTAAAATATTATTACTAATCATTTTCATACATTTATAAGTTTGACTTCACCCACCCAACTTCCCCTCCCCCATTTTTTTTTCTTTTGATGCTCTCAATCACTGTGGGTCTTTGACATTCACAAGAAGTTCGACAAGAGAGCTTTAAGAACCCCACACTGGGAAATACTGTCTGCAGCATAAACTGTCCCTCTAAAAAGGAGCAGAGTGTTGTTGAAATCTGAAGCTGCTGTCTTGGACGTTTAGCGACGGTAATGTCAAGACTGAAGCCATTTCTGCAGTCATTAACGTGTGTTCCATCACGCATCATACCTGCCTCCAGTCCCCGCTCACTTGAGCTGTTCCTGGAGCTGGCTCAGCGGCTGCCTGGAACCAAGTGTGGAATCACTGCTCCTGGTTCCACTGAGAGCCGCCCCTGGTGGGCTCATCTGCAGCCACGGGTCTAAGCCAGGGCTGAGTTCCACTCTCCTCTCTTTCATCCACTCCCTGCTTCCATTTTTTCAGACTAAAAGCCAATCGTGTTTCAGATGACTTCGTCTTTCTTTCCCTGATTAGCACTAGCAATTGAATTCTTCTGAGGCCGTGTTCCTGAAAGGAACTGTGTTTATCACCAGGTGGCCAGCTAGGCTCACTCATTAGCTCAGTTCCCTGCTGACAGCTTTTTTTTGCTCCATCAAAAATATAAATTATTACAAGCCGTGGACCTTTGGATCACTTGAAATGAGACCAAATTGCACACTAAACCCTTGTCCCTGAATGTCAAGGACATCTTGGGGCTTTCTGATTGCCCTCCCCTTCCCAAACACAGCTTTTAAATCCCCTAATGTTCCACACCGCCTCACACACGCACACACATGAACACATACACATGAACACAGGGGGCGCATGCCAAATGCACACACAGGCATCCACATTCAAACACAGACATATGAAAACACAGCACACACAACATATGCTTGCACACACCAGCTCACATGCATGTTTGAACACACAGACACTGTATTCAGACTCACACATGAACACACAGTCATGCATGTGGCACATGGGCATACAGACATCTCCCACCACATGTGTATGCACACATACAAATGCAACCACACACATACAGGCACACAGCTGCATTCACAACCATACATGCTCACATAAACAGACATGCCAATGATCACATACACATGTACACACAGCCTGCCTACATGGATACCCCCTCACACACACATGCACATAGGCAGACACAGCATGCCTGTAGGCAGGGCACACTCTTGCACACTCATGCACAGCCATAACACATGCACACACATGAACGCACGCCTAGATGCAGCAGGCACAGGCGTGACCAACACCCTGCCGAGAACAAGTGAAGAGGAGGAGGAGAAGGCAGACACATCATTCTTCCCCTTCTAGTTCAGATGACTTCTTTTTCTTGGCACCAACTTTTGTTTTGATATCTTTTGTTATTTTTTTAGATCATGAAGACACGGGACTGGAACCAAATCCCTAAGTTTTACTGGTAGGAGATGCGATTTCTAGCATCAAATCTGCTAGAACAACGTGACATACCCAAAGAAGAACTTGGAGGCATCTCGGGGTTATTGTTATACCTGTTATACCTGTTATACCTGTAGCACCCCAGCACCCCTGCCGTCCTGCAAGGAGGCCACTCGCTGGACTAGAAGCCTTGCTCTTCCTTCTGGAAGCTCTGCCACTCTTGCTGTGTGCACTTGGGCAGTTTGCTCCCCACCTCTGGTCCTTCCAGCTTTGATGTTGGAAGGTTTGGGTATCTCCGTATAACAAGTGGAGGACCATTCCTAAGGTTTCCTACGCAGAGCCCAGGTGTCGTAGCTTTCATCCTAAGGCCAGTATCACAAGGCTGCTCACATTTGAATGTGCATGTGAATCGCCTGGGGATCTTGTTAAAATGTAGACTCTGAGTCAGTAGGCTGGGGCTGCCCTGAGAGTCTTTCTAACAAGCTCCCCGGTGATGCCCATGCAGCTGGCCCAAGACTATCCCTTTACTAGAAAGGCCTTGCACCCTTCCAATGCTTTTCATAAAGGTGAGATGAGGCTGAGTTTTGTACCCTTCTCAGTACACCCCAAGCCCCTGACTGGAATAGCAGTGATGTCATCTTCTCTCATCTTGCCCTTTCCTTTAGCTCTGAGTCTCCCCAGTACCACCCACCTCCCTTTCTGAAGCCAGGCCCTCAATCGTACCCCTACTTTTGGGACGGTGGGTGTCAGAGGGATGGAAAAGGTCTGCATTCTGCCAGCCCTGAGCTCCCTATTACCTGGGAGGTGTGCCCCTTCTCTCAGCCTCAGTTTCCCCATCTGGAGAAGAGGGGTTTGAACTTGCTCTCAGCCACACTTTGGCTCCAGCAGAGTTTTCCCAAGTCCACTGTCCCAGCTACCACTCTCTAAGATTTTATTTAATTGGATTGGGGTGAGGTCCAGGCAGGGGGTTTCCAAAAAGCTGCCCAGATGATTGTAACGAATGCCAGGATGGAGAACCCCAGGGCTGGTGCTCATTAAGGGTCAGCCCAGCACTGACTGTCAGCGTGTGGTCTGGCAGCTGCATCTGCGCACCAACCCCTCTGCTCACACTGTCAGATGCAGGGCTTGGGAACAGTGCAGAGAAGCCTCAGAAGGATTTTGGCCCAGCTTTAGACAAGGTCACTTCCCACATGGGAAAGAGTTCTTGAAATGATGTTCAGAATGACGACCCTGTCAGAGAGTTGAACTTGCTTTTCTTCTGACGGGCACATGATGCATTTAATTAAAGACTCAACCCCACACGTCAATCATCTGCAGACCTCACCCACCAACGCACCTTCCCACGGGAGGGCTGGAAACAGCACTTCTGTATGCACGTGGTGTGGGGTGAGGGAGACCTGGTCCACGGCTGCTGTGGAGCACCAGAAGTTAACCTGATGTCCTGGCCAAACGGGGGGCCCAATTAGCCAGAGCCCCCCTTGGCTTCCTCACAGCAGAGCCCCAGTGGAGCCATGAAAAGGTTTCCTTGAAGCCAGCTGGTGGTACGGCTGGAGAGTCCCATGGTTTCCATAGCAACCTGCCTGTTCCTCAAGCTGACAATGGGTTCTACCACCAGGGGGATGGTTTCAGTATTGGAGAAGCCCAGCCCAGAGTGGGTCAGCTGGGCACCTCTAATCTCAGCTCCATGACATTTGCTGGTGGCTTGGGAAACATCCTGGAGGCAAGGGATAGAGAAGCCAGAATGGCAGCAGCCCTGTCCCCATGTCCCCCTCCCCCAGAGTATGGGAAAGCAATCATTAGGATAAGGACAGTCAGTGGGGACCACTCTATGGTCATTGGCAGTATAGAATGGTGACCCAGCACTGGACGCTGGAGCCCGACTACCTGGGGCTCACATGCTCGCTCTGCCACCTAGTGGCTGTGTCACTGTGCAAGTTACTTGATAACTCCATGCCTCAGTCTGCCCACCTGTGAAATGGGATAATAATACCATCTTTTTCTGAGACTCTTCTGAGGATCATGAGTTAGAGAAAGGGGAGTCCTTTCAATAGTGTCTGGCACACTGTAGGCTTTGGGTTTTCTCTCATTTATAGCCCCACTGTCTTAGACAGTGAGACAGTCTCCAGTCTCTAGGTTAGGAGGGCTCTGCCAGGGCCCCAGGCTCCTCACTGGCCAGGTATTAGTCTAGGTGACTTTTAATCATTCTGATGTCCGGTGCATCCCAGGTCTACACCAGAATCTCTGAGAGTGGGACTCATGCATTAGCTTTTTGGGAAACTCTATGGCGGTGATAATACTCAGTTAAGAATGGGTAGAAATCTGGAAGTATTTGCCCAGATAAGTTCCCTCAACCCGGGTCCCCAGGAAGCTCCTGAAATCATAGTAGAATCTGGGGATGAGAGAGAAAATGGAGACTTATATTTGCAGTCTTAAGCCTTCTGTGGGATACGGAGGCCTTGCATGCTGCAGTCCATGGGGTTGCAAAGAGTCGGGCATGACCGAGCAACTGAACAATAACAATAAAGCCCTCTCTAGGGCTTCCCTGGTGGCTCAATGGTAAAGAATCTGCCTGCCAATGCAGGAGACGTGGGTTTGACCCCTGGGTTGGGAAAATCCGCTGGAGAAGGAAATGGCAACCTACTCCAGTATTCTTGCCTGGGAAATCCCATGGACAGAGGAGCCTGGCAGGCTACAATCCATGGGGTCTCAAAGGAGTCAGACCTGACTTAGCAACTAAACAACCACACAGGTCCCCTCTGCTCATCCATTCATCCCACAAGCACTTCAGTTCTTACGACCTGCTCATGGCACGCACACAGCCAGGAGTGAGGTGGGGGCCCTGCTCTTACTGACTTGTAGGGAGGCAGACACACATCCAGTCATCACATCTGCAATCCCAGGTGGCCATGGGGGCTGTAAAGAGGGACCTAAGTGGCCAGGGAAGGCTTACCATGTGACTTTGAAATCTGAAGAACACAGAGAAGTTAGCAGGTGGGAGGGGACATACTCCAGGTGGAAAAATCCCACACGTGCCACAGATCTTGTGGCCACCCCCACATGACATCTTCAGGAAAACAGAAGACAGGTGGCGTGGTTAGGACTGGGAGAGGGAGGGTGAGCAAGGAGAGTGAGGGAGGCCCTGCAGATGAGCGGGGTTGGACCCACAGGAGTGTGGGGAGGTGGGTGCAAGCCAGCTGGGCTCTGCTCCTTTATCCAGGCAATGCAGCCACTAACAGGTTTCAAGCAAGGGATGGCATGATCAGATTTGCAATTTAAAAGGTCCTTTGGCTGCAGTGGGAAGAACAGACTGTCAACCTCACAACGGTGCTATCAGCTGAGTCTATTAGGCAAGCTATGAACCTGAGGCCCAGGAGTATGAGTCACTTGTCAAGGTCATGCAGCTAGCAAGTGACAGAGACTGGACTGCAGCCCAGGTCTCCACACCCAAATCTGGGTTCTTTCCACTCCCCACCATGCCCCCTAGCTCCCTCTCTGCTCCTATACAGCCCTCTCATCCCCGCTGTCTCATTGTAAATCCCAGACTCCCTATGAGAAAAGAGCCTGTTAAATCCACACTGGATGACATTCTTTCCCAAAACCACTGTGGAGGTGACTCTTCTTTCTTTGGGGGATCGATCTGATTTTGAGAAGCAGCCAAAGGCCATGGCAGCCAAACTTGGCAGGATAAAGTGGGTGATTACATTAGTCATCTATCACTGTGTAACAAATTACCCTCAAACCTAGTAGCTTACCACAGCAACAAACACGTAATATTTCACGCAGTTTATGTGGGTCAGGGATCTGGGAGCAGCTCAGGTGAGGGGATCTGGCTCAGCATCTCTCATGAGGTCAGAGTCAAGTTGTCAGGCAGGGCTGCCCTGGTCCGAGGGCCAGACTGGGTCTGGTGGAATCACTTCCAAGGTGGCGCCCTCACATGATTGATGCTGGAAGCCTCAGTCCTCTCCATGTGGGCCTTTTCAGGGCTGCTTGAGTGTCCTCACAACATGGTAGCCGGCTTCTCACTGAGCCATCAATCCAAGCCAGAGCAAGTGGGATGTGGAGATAGTTGTTATGACAGGCTCAGAAATCACGCATCATTCTGCATCACCCTGTTGGCCACTCAGCGTGGGAAGAAACAATATCACCGTGTGAATACCAGGAGGCCTTCTTGGAGGCTGCAACCGTGGCGACCCGCTTGAGGATGTGGTTTGGGCTCTAGAACTACGGTGACAGAGATGGGTTTCTTGGGCATCAGCAGAAAGTATTTCACCTCTTTCTTGAGGACTGGAGGAGTCACACAGAAAATGCAAGCAGTAACTTTTGATGTAATCGCGGATCTGCCAGCCCTGATGAGCCACCTACTCTGTGCCAACCTCATCTCACCCAGACAGCTCTGCTTGCAGCAGGCAGTTTACTTTCCTCTATTTTACAAATGGGGGCTTCCCTGGTGGCTCAGTGGTGAAGAATCTGCCTGCCAACACAGGAGACCCATGTTTGATCCCTGGATCGGGGAGATCCTCTGGAGAAGGGTATGGCAACCCACTCTGTATTCTTGCCTTGGAGAATCCCACGGACAGAGGAACCTGGTGTTCTACAGTTCATGGTGTTGCAAAAGAGTCGGCTACAACTTAGCAACTAAACAACAATGACAAATTTTACAAATGAGGAATGTGAAGCCCAGCGGAAGAACTGGTCAGGGACCAGGTGACCTCAGGAGCACAGTGGCCAAGACCACCCAGGCTTGGAACTCCTGCACAGAAAGCAGAGAGAAGGAGGTCCCTGGGCACCAGACTATGGGGAGGAGGTGGGGGAAGCCAGCTGCTGTTTTCTCTCCTAACCCGTATTGGGTAGTACCCCTCCAGGCCGCTGGGCAGAGAGACCTGAGCACAGTATGGTGGGCCTATCAGCTGAGTTGTTCCAGAAGGAAACAGAGGTCATACAAATGGGCTCATCAGTTCAGTTTAGTTCAGTCAGTCGCTCAGTCGTGTCTGACTCTTTGCGACCCCATGAATCGCAGCACGCCAGGCCTCCCTGTCCATCACCAACTCCCGGAGTTCACTCAAACTCACATCCATTGAGTCGGTGATGCCATCCAGCCATGGGCTCATAGGGAGAATTTAATGGAGACTCTTGAGAGGTATAGACAGGGTTGAGGTAAATCAACAAGGGGTGGTGAAGCACCCAGGGACCGGGCAACACCTGGGAGCCATTATCACCCTGCAGAACAGGAGGAGCCAGGAGGAGCCAGTTCCCCAAAACAGAGGGAGTTGTCATTATCATTGTCGCTATAGGAGAAGATAGACTCGCAGGAGTTGTGGCCTTGTGGCCTGTGGCTGGGCCATTTATTGTTGCTGTTCAGTCACTAAGTTGTGTCCAACTCTTTGAGACCCCATGGACTGCAGCACACAAGGCTTCCCCAGACTTCACCATCTCCCAGAGCTTGCTAAAACTCATGTCCATTGAGTTGATGATGCCATCCAACCATCTCATCCTTTGCCTACCCCTTCTCCTCCTGCCTTCAATCTTTACCAGCATCAGGGTCTTTTCCAATGAGTCAGCTCTTCGCATCAGGTGGCCAAAGTATTGAAGCTTCAGCTTCAGTATCAGTCCTTCCAATGACTATTCAGGGTTGATTTCCTTTAGGATTGACTGGTTTGATTTCCTTGCAGTCCAAAGGACTCTCAAAAGTCTTCTCCAGCACCACAGTTTGAAAGCATCAATTCTTTGACACTCAGCCTTCTTTATGGTCCAATTTTCATAGCTGTACACGACTACTGGAAAAACTGCAGCTTTGTGGGTCATTTATACTCACTACTCACTTACTGTAAAACGACCGAGTTGAGACCACCCCCCTCAAAACCTGAAGAATGTTCAGAACTAAAACTCAAAACAACGTTTCCCTAAAACCACCACCTGTAATTTGTGTCAGTGGGTTACAGAGTTATTACGAATCTGCTTGCAAATTCGCTCTTTGCTTCAGATACTTTGAAACTCAGAATCTAATAAAGAGCATGCACACAGAACAAATCGGCAACTGATGGCAGCCCCTCACTTGGCAGCCCTGTAACCATCCTGGCAAGGAACATTCAAGAATGAATGGGTCTTCACCATACAGAGGGCCAGTAAGGGATGAGAAAATGCTCAGTATCACCAATCACCAGGAAGACACAAATCAAAGCCATGGTGAGATGCCACCTCATAGCCATCAGGATGGCTTGCTGCTGCTGCTAAGTTGCTTCAGTCGTGTCTGACTCTTTGCAACCCTATGGACTGTGGCCCACCACTCCTCTGTCCATGGGGTTCTCCAGGCAAGAATGCTGGTATGGGTTGCTATGCCCTCCTCCAGGGGGTCTTCCTGACCCAGGGATCGAACCAGAGTCTCTTATGTCTCCTGCATTGGCTGGCAGGTTCTTTACCACAAGCACCACCTGGGAAGCCCTCTTAGGATGGCTTACTGTCCAAAAACAGAAAATTACAAGCATTGGCAAGGATGTGGGGAAATGGAGCCCTTGTGCCCTATTAGTGGGAATGTGAAATAGTGCAGCCACTGTGGGAAACGATATGATGGTGCCTTGAAAACAGTTAAATTAGAATTACCATATGATCCGGCAATTCCATTTCTGGGAATATACCCAAAAGAATGCAAAGTAGGGTCTTGATAGTTGTATCAATACATCTACGTTCATGGGAGCAGTATTCACAATAGCCAAAAGGTGGAAGCAACCCAAGTGTCCACTGATGGATGAATGGATAAGAAAATGTGATCTATCCATTCAGGGAACTATTATTCAGCCTAAAACAGGGAAGAGAATTTTGACACACACCACAACATGGGTAAGCCTTGAAGACATTATGCTACGTAATATAAGCCAGACATACACACAAAAACAAATGCTGTATGATTCCATTTTCATGAGGTATCTAGAGTAGTCAGATTCATAGGGACAGAAGGTCCCATGGTGGTTGCCAGGGGCTAAGCGGAGGGGAAAGAGGACCTCTTGCTTCATGGGCACAGAATGTCAGTTTTGCAAGATGATGGACGGTGGTGATGGTTGAAGAGATGAATATAGCTAATGCCACTAAACCATACACTTAAAAATAGTTAAAATGATTGATTTTATGTGTATTTTATACCACAATAAAAAAAATTGAGGAAAAGAACTCCACTGTCATAAAAAAAATAATAATAAATGTTTTGTTCCCCAGGATCCAATCTCAAGACAGCCCCTGGCCATCAGGTCCTGATCCTCATGGGATACAGGACTTGAAAACACCCAGAGGCAACAGACTCATTTATACTGAGTTATTGGGACTTGGTGGAGCGGTGACCCATCCCCCCAGCAAACACTCCAGATGAATGACAACCCTCGCAGAGCTCATAATCGAGGGGGACAAATCGACATCAATCAAATAAGCACAGAGGAAAGGGAACACTGCCACTCCAGAAGGGAATTAGAGGACAGAAGGGTGTTGGGGGTGGGGGGTGGTGTTCTAAGGGTGGGATACCTGGGGAGGGAACAGTTGAACACAGGGCACAAAGAGGGAACCTGGTAAGAATAAAATGAAGAGAAGAAAAGCCACCCCTCCAAGGACCTCATTTACTTTTTCACAGGAGGGAAGGGGCAGGGAAATTGATGGAAAGTGGAAAGGTCAGGAAAAAATTAGGTGGCAGATGCAGCTGGGCCCCAAGCGTGGTCAGAATCACAGATGAGGGGCCCCGTCATCCTAAGGCCGGCACCTGGGAGGCAGTCACAGCCGAGCCAGCTGCCCAGAGCAAAGCTGCAGCCAGAGAGCCATCTCAGAGCTCTGGCCCCTCCATTGGCGAAGCCCAAAGTTCCGCTGTCCATCGCTCCTGGAGGCTGGCCTCGCCGCACTCTCCATCACTCCTGGAGGCTGGCCGCAGCCCGCTCCAGCCCCTCAGCCTGATGGACCAGAACCGATGCCAGTGGTTCTGGCTCACTCCCAGGGCCAGCCCTCCGTGAAGTGGGGTCAAGCCTAGGACTGTCTTGACTGCATGCTGAAACCAGCCCCTTGCTCATCGGAGCCAGCAGCAACCCGAGAGTCAGTGGCAAGCACCCCACTCCCTAGGTGCCTCCTCACCCCAGGCTGTCCACATAGTATTTACCTGGACAGGGCAGCACATGGCGGCCTCATCCCCTGCCGCGTTCCTGCTCTGTCCTTCTGTGGCGCCCCAGCCTGCCTCTCCTCCCCAGCTATGCACCCACCTCAGGGCCTTTGTACCTGCCTTGTCCACTGACTCTTTTTCCAGATACAGGTGGTTTCATCTGTCACTCCATCCAGGTCTCTGCTTAAATCTCATCTATTTACAGAGGCCTTCCATAGCTACTCTCTCTAAAATGACCTCTCTGGCACCCTTTAATACTGCTCTCTGTATTTTTTCCTTCATACCACTCTTTGTGTGTATGTGTATCTATCTATCTATATATATATTTTTTTCCCTTTATCTATTATCTGCCTCCCCTAGAATGCAGATTCCATGGGGTCAGAAAACTGGTTTTGTTCCTGCTGCCTCACCGATGCCTAGAGGTTGCCCTGGCATAGAGGAGGCCCACTATATGGAGGATCAGATTTTTGTAGGTTTCTGAATGGCTACTTAGGAAAAACCTCCTCTTTGGTAAATGCTAGTTGATACGTCTATTCTGCTAGGGCTGCCAAGATGAAAAACAGTACCTGCCTCCTTGAAATTTAGGATATCATACTCAGGAGAGGAAAGAGTCTGCCATGAGTAAACCACCATCCACAACACGGAAAAGCCCTCTTCATCTCAAATTCAAAAAGCATCTGTCATTGCTAGTTAGCAAGGCTGGATAATTTCTGAAATTGATGGATGCTTATAGCATACACAAGAAGAGGATCTTTGCAACAACAGACCCTTTTATCTGGCTTACAGGCAGCTAAAAACATCCCCAACCCAGGCTTTTTAGCCATCGTTATTGAGGCTAATTTTCACAAACATCATTTTGAAAAAGGGCCAAAGTGGAAAGAGCGTACCTAGGGGTTTGGGCACATATTGCAGACAGGTGTCCTGGGGAAATTAGTTTATCCTCTTCAAGTCTCAGTTTATCTTCGTTGTGGGTTTGGGTGAATAAAGAGGGCTGGACCAGATGACCTCTTATTGCTTTAAGGCTCGTGGCTGAACCCCAAATTTCAAGAGTGTGTCCTTGTCCATGTATTAGGTCCAAATGGCTTGCTTCCTTTAGGGGCAGGGAACTCAGAGGAGTGACCCCAAAGAATGCCCTTTCTTCCCAGCCCAGAGAGGCAAGACTGGGCCTCTGGGAGGGCCTCCTCCCTGCCCTTCAAGCTCAGGATAACTAACCAGCTTCTAAATCACCCCGCATCTCTGCCTTTCCCTCTCTGACTCCATCCACTTCCTCCCACACACCAAGTTCACTTTCTTCTCAAACATGCCAAGCAGGTTACAGCCTCGGGGCTTTGCACTCCCTGTGCCCTCTGCCCAGAATGCACTTGCTCCAGAGTGCCTGGGGTCTCCACCTGACTTCGCTCAAGGTCTAGGTCAAATGTCTCCCCCAGAAGAGGCCTTCTCTGACCCTCTACCTAACGAGCACCTGGGACAAACACCCCACATCTCCATCATCTGCTTGCTTCCCTTCACAGCATTTCCTGACAAACGGGGTCTGACAGCCTGCTCCCAAACACCTGAGGAAGCAGGTATGGTCTTGCTCATGCCTGTACCCCCAGCACCTAGAAATTCACATGCGGTAGGTGCTCAAAAGGTATTTGTTGGAGGAGTGAGTGAATGGACAAAGATGCAGAGCGGTGCAAGGGAGGCTCCCCCACCTCCACCCTCCCAATGCCCGGTCCTGCCCAGCAGACCCCCTGCCTTCAGGCTTTGAGACACCCACCCCAGCCACCGGGCGGTCAAGCTGGGGGTTTCTCAGAGACCCAGCTGAACCAAGGGGAGACTGAAGCCTGGGGTAGAACAGGGGATCCACTCCTTCAGCCCCATGATATCACAGAGCAAGTTGTCCTGAGCCATCTTCCTGATGTCAGGAAGCTGGAACATCTTCACCAGCACAGGTCCAGCCCAGCCTGCAGGGGCCGGGCTTCCATATGTTCCCTCTGCTCAACTGTGACAAGACGCCGAAGGATGCTACTTCCTGTCTCAGGCCAGGAGCCCCTCTCCACCTCTCAAGGGGAACAGAGATGGGCAGGAATCGACATGGTTGAGAGTCTGCTGGGGGCTGGGTGTTTCACATACCTGCGCCTTCTCCTGTTATGTGCACCACATCCCAATGGTGTGAAAGCGATTGCCCCATTTCGTGGATGGGCTAAGTGAGGCCTGGAGAAATGAAGAAAGGTGACCAGGTCACACGAGGCCAGAAGCAGCCCCACAAAGCACGACTCTGTCTGTGAGAAGTTAGTCTGTCAAAAGCCATCTGGGGGTAGGGCTGCAGCCCCCGGAACTCCCTGCACCAGAGAGAAAGCCGTCAGTCAGCGGGGAGCTCATCCCCTCCTCCCGCCCACTCCACCCGCCTGTGTCACATGTCACTGGAGGTCGCAGAGCCTGCGGGGGCGCCTCCCTGGGGAGGCCATGCAGACAGCCCTGGGATCTGCACCTCGTGGGCGGCTGGGGGGTGATGTGAACATGCTCAGTGCACGCACATGCTCTCTCGCTCGCTCTCTCTGAAGCACTCTCTGGAGACAGGGCAGGCTGCTGGGTCAGCATGCCCCAGACTGGGGGCACACAGGGAGAAGCCTGAGGTGTCAGAGATGGCAGGAGACCCTGGGGAACAGTCAGGCCAGCCCCTCACCCTTGTCGGTCAAGTCTAGGGTCTTGTATGGCAGACTTGGGGCAGGCACGGTATGAGATTGGGTCTTTTGTTAGTCGCTTAGTCGTGTCTGACTCTTTGAAACCTCATAGACTATAACCCACCAGGTTCCTCTGTCCCTAGAATTTTCCAGGCAAGAACACTGGAGTGGGTAGCCAGTCCCTTCTCCAGAGGCTCTTCCCAACCCAGGGATCAAACCCAACTCTCCTGCATTGCAGGCAGATTCTTTACTGTCTGAGCCATCAAGGAAGCCCCTCCAAGAACACACATTGAATATATCCATTCAATTCGAGGGCTCCAGTGTCAGACCACCTGGATTAGAATCTGGGCTCTCTCCCAGCTAGTTGGCCACAGAGAAGTTCCTTGACCTCTCTGAGCCTCCATTTTCTCATCTGCTTTAAGATAGTATTTACTGAGTTCTTGCTTAGTAACAGGCATGGTTCTAAGTTCTGTCCCTGTGTTTACTCTTCTAAGCAGTGCTATAGAGTACATACTTCTGTCATCTGATTTAAACCTGAGGAAACTGAGGCCCAGACTGGTTGGGTAACTTGCCCAAAGTCACACAGCTGAGAAGGTAGTGAGGCCGGGATTTGATCCCAGACACCAGGTATGCTATAAATGCTGCATGAATGGGCAGATTGGGCCAATAGACAGGCTGATAAGTTGGTTGACAGAGCAGTGGGAAGTGAGATGGGGAGATAGAGGGATGGGAGCAAGCTGGGTGAATTGGGTGGGTTGGTGGGGAAGTTAGGAAGAGGATTAGGTACATGGATAGATGGATGGATAGACCAATGGACAGAATGAGAGGTTTGGGGGTAAACAGTAGGTGGATGAGAGAGAGTAAGATAGATGGATGGGTGGACAGGTTGGATGCATGAGAGGATGGACCAATAGCAATCAGAGACTGGTGGCTCTTCAGACCAGGAGATGGAGGGATGGATATGTGGGTGAGGTAATTGGTTAGATGAATGGATGGATGAATTCATGAACCAATGGGCAAGAAGATAGAGAGGAGGATGGGTGGGAGTCCAGAGAGTGGACTGATGGTGGATTTCTCCTGCTTGAACTGATGCTGACAAGCTGGTAGTGGCTGCTACAAAACTACCATGGATGCCCACAGATAGGGAAGAAAAAGCAGTCAGGAGCGTCTGGCTCCAACAGGCAGTCCTGGAAGGGGGGCAGTGAGAAGTTGCTTATTTGTATTCCCACATCTGTGCTTGGGAAGGAAGCCCCGTGGAGCAAAATGACCAGGAGGAGGGCAGGCATGGGGGCTGGACCCTCACGTGCACACATTCCTGGAAACCCGGTGGGAAGGCTGCCCAAGGAGGGCACAGCCCCTGCCAGACAGCAGAGCACTACAGCCTGGAAGGGACCCTTAGTTGGAGAGACCTTTGGCAAAAGCAGACCCAGAGCGTGCCCCTGGGGACTCCTTGGATCTGAACCAGAAGAACAAAATGTCCCTTTCACCAAGGGCGGTGCAGGGTGGGGGTGGGGCTGGGATTTCTTCAGCAAGTGGGGAGCCATGGGTTATATCGCTGACACAGCACCGATGCACAGAGTGTCCTCAGACAAGCCCCCCGCCCACTCCAGCCTCCTTCCCTCACCTGTAATTGGAGCCAAGCTGCCTCCTGGGTCCCTTGTAGTGCTGACGTCTTATGGCGGGCGACCTGATTCTTGGGTTTCTAAGAGCATGGCAGGGAGGGGACGGGCCGTGGGCAGGGTCCTGGGTGGAGAGGTGGTACACAGTGGCCATTCCACTCCTCAGAGAGTGACTCAGAGTCTAAGGGTCTGTTTCAGTTCGTGGGGGTTTAGCTGATGGTGAGGACACCCTGTGGGGGCTTCCATTTCACTTAATAGAGGCCCTGCTGCTTAATCTCTTTGGTCATGTCCGACTCTTTGCAACCCCATGGACTGCAGCCCGCCAGGCTCCTCTGTCCAGGGGATTCTCCAGGCAAGAATACTGGGCGGGGGAGGGTGGGGGGGTTGCCATGCCCTCCTCCAGGAGGTCTTCCCAACCCAGGGAGAGAACTTGGGTCTCCTGCATTGCAGGCAGATTTTTCACCGCTGAGCCACCAGGGAAGCCAAATAGAAGCCCAGTTTGCCCAAAGGCCGCCACCTGCCCAATGGCCAGCACAGTCCAAGGCTCTATCCTTCCCCAACCACCTCTGATTTCTCCTGCTGCCACTCACTTGCCCTGCTGGCCTCTTTGGTCGCTTGAACCTGCCAGGCAGCTCTACTTGCTCTGCCTGGAGGCACATGATCACCCCTCACGTTCTGCAGGACCCTTTATGCAGCACCCTTGGCCTCTCCCCAGCAGCTGCAGGGAGAGAGCTGGCCGGGCAGGGCCTGGCGGGCGGAGACAGGAAGGCCTCAGAGCTTTCCCAGGCTGAAGGCCACCAAGGAGCTGCTCTTGAATTCCTCCAGCACATCTGGACCATGCTGGACGTGGCTTTCCCAGACCCTGCTGGCCTCTGTCTGCTGGGGATAAACATGGCTTCCCCACCCGCCCCACCCCTGCACAACAGAGGGAGATGGGAGGCCCTGTGACAGGGAGGACTCCCTGGGGAGTTGCCACTCTCTTGGGGGAGGGGGTCAATTCCAGGCCTCAGTTTCCTCACCTGGAAAATGGGTTTGGATTAGACGATCATCCAGGCTGCCCAGTGCTGGAATCCAGAAGAGAGCAAGCAGCCCCAGGGCCTGCCCAGGGGACAGCTCCCCACCCCAGTCCCATGGGAAGGGGACAAGTTACTTCCTAACTCTGGTCACAGGCTCCACATCTGTAAAAATGGGCCTGAGCTGGAAGATCTTGGAAGCTGGTGCCCTCTCTGCTGTTTTGTTACAGCTGAATGAGGAAAGAGGGTTACTGCAGGGAAAGAAAGAGCACTTAGTGAACACCAACTGTATGCCAGGTGTTTCTTGGACATTATCTCATATCTGTGTGTTAGTTTCCTTCTGCTGCTGTAACAAATTACCACATACTTGGTCGCTTGAAACAACATGCATTAATTACCTTACAGTTCTGGAGGTCAGAAGCTGGAAATCGGTCTCACTGGGCAAAAAGTGTCAACAGGGCTGGCTCCTTCTGGAGTCCCTAGCGGAGAGTCCTCTTCCATGCCTTTCTAGAATACGCTGACTCCATCCACATCATGTGGCTCTCTTCCCTCTGCTTCTGCTGCCTTGTCTCTTTCTTCCCACTTGACACTCCTGGGTATTTCAGGACAGTGTCCCCCTCAGGTGGTGTGAGTGGTAAAGAACTCGGCTGCCAATTCCTGTTGCATCTCTGGGTTGGGAAGATTCCCTGGAGGAGGGAATGACTACCCACTCCAGTATTCTTGCCTGGAAAATCCCATGAACAGAGAAGCCTGGCGGGCTACAGTCCATGGGGTCGGAAAGAGTCAGACACGACTGAAGTGACTTAGCATGCACACAAGATCCTTACTTTAATCATATCTGCAGAGTTCCCTTCTCCAGCTAAGGGAACACAGTGTTTTGGGGATTAGGATGTAGGTGTCTTTGGAGGTCATTACTCCCCTTACTACACCTGTCCCCACAATCTGTCCTAAGGTTCAGTTTCAAATCCCAGCTTCTGCCACTTTGTAACTGTGACAACTGGGCAAGGGCTCAACCCCTCCAGCCCTGTTTTGTCACCTATGAAATAGAAATAATGGTAGAGGGTTGTTAGAGATAATGCCAGATGAGCTCTGAACATAGCCCTACTATCGGTGCTGAGGAATGTACAATATAATTAGCAACTGCAATGATGATAAAAGTAATAATGAAATAATAATAATAGCAGCTCTTGTTACAGACTAGTGTTGGGCCCATGCTGAGCTGAGTATTGAGTTTCTGTAGAGGAGCTAAATAGGCATGATCCTGGCCATCATAGAACTTAGAACCAAGAAGGCAGACTTCAAACAAATATCACAAATAATTAGGTAATTACCAGAGAAGCCCAGAGAGGCCTGAGGTCACACAGCTGGGAAGAGGAGAAATGGGTGGGCTTCACACCCAAGTCTGTCTGATTCCCAAGCCCTTATTTTTCCATGATACTGTCAGTCCCTCAGGGCTGGTTGAGGCCAACAGAGGACCAAAGATGGGAAAGGACTTGCCAAATGCAGACCTAGATCTCTGGGCATCCTGCCCAAGGTTCTTCCCGGGGGAGATTCTGAGACTTAAAGTGGTAATGACTAGTGACAGATAGTAACAGGCCAGAGGCAGGATGCACATTCTACGTGCCCCAGTCTCATCCGATCTCTGTGTTGCCCCAGGAGAAGAGACTTATCTTGCTTTCCAGATGAAGAAACTGAAGTCTCAGGTCATTTAGCTCGCCGAAGTTCCCCTGGCAAACTAATTGCCAAGCAGAGTCCAGAACAGTCATTAGGAGAAGGCTCTAGCGTGGAACCTCCAAGTTCAAGTTTGCCTGACCCTGAATCTGGTCCTTAATTCCGGCATACCCCGCCTCCTCCAGCTGGCTTGTCTGCAGTGGTAATATACCGTCAGTGGTCTTAATCCTGTAGTGGAATGCTTCCTGAAGACAGTCTTCAGGGCGATGGGTGACCCGCTACTGACACCTAGTGGTCTCATGGAATTTTACCACTTCCCCCTGGGAGCCTCAAGGATCCTCAGAGGCACTGGGAGAGATCTTAGCACAACTTCATCATCTTCCATCCAGCTGGATTCTTTAGCAAATCAACAAGGCTGAGCTAAAAGTGATCAAAATGACCGTGATCATCTTTCAGCTGTGGATACTGAGACCCAGACAAGGGAACTACATACCCCGCCAGAGGGGCAGATCCAGGTGTCAGGAGGCAGGGCTGGCCCTGTGCCTGTCCAGTCTGGGAGACCAGAATGAATTAACTCTTCATGGCGCCTCGTGGGGTGGACCAGAGCATAGAAGGCCTTCCCTGGGCTCCCACCAAAAGCTAAGAGGCCAGGGTGGGGCTCCAGGCTGGGACTCCGCTCCACGCCAGGCCTATGTGTGGGTGGGCCATGGTGTTCCAGAGAGGGAAGGTGGGTGTGCTCTGCTGAACTTTGCCTCCAGGGTGGACACCCCAGGGGTGGGAGGAGGGATTGCCAGTAGGAGCTGATTAGGGCTGAGTTCTGAGGGTAGGAGAAAGCCCGCCAGAAAGAGAAACAGAGTGTCCAGGCTGAAATGAGAACCACGGCTCCTCCCACAGAGAGGTCTTGTGATTCTTAAGGACACACATGGCTGGAGAAATCCCAGAATTCTTAGAGAAACATAGTACTTGCCCTCAAGAGGCTGATCTTGCTTTTGTTTATTCAACAGTCACTGACACCTACTCTGTGCCTGCCCCATGAGGGGTGCTGGGGACCCCCCGAGTAACCACACCTGGCTTCCACTCTGCAGATCCCTTAGCCCAGTGGGGAAGACAAAGTGATAACAGACCACGAGAGCAAGATGCATCAGTGAGGCCCCCAGGGTGGCCATGGGCTCTGCAGTCAGACAGATCTAGCCAATGATACTAATAAAAATAGTGGCGGCTAGCATTGAAAAGAATAAAATAATGCCTTTTGCAGCATCATGGATGGACCTAGAGATTGTCATGCTGAGTGAAGACAGAAAAGGAGAAATATTGTATGACATCCCTTATATGGGGAATCTAAAAATAAATGATATAAGAATGAACTAGTGATTGTCAAGGGGAAGGATGGGGGGAAGGGATAGTTAGAGAGTTTGGGATCGACATGTACACTCTGCTGTAAAGTGGATAACCAACAAGGACCTATTAAATAGCACAGAGAACTCTGCTCAATGTTATGTGGCAGCCTGGACGGGAGAGGAGTTTGGGGGAGAATGGATACATATGTGTGTATGGCCAAGGCCCTTTACGATGCTCCTGAAGCTATCACAACACTGTCAGTCAGCTGTACTCCAACACAAAATAAAAAGGTTTTTTAAAAATAGTGGCTAGCATGTATTGAAGAAAGTAGGGAAAACCACTAGACCATTCAGGTATGACCTAAATCAAATCCCTTATGATTATACAGTGGAAGTGAGAAATAGATTTAAGGGCCTAGATCTGATAGATAGAGTGCCTGATGAACTATGTATGGAATGAGGTTCGTGACATTGTACAGCACAGGGATCAAGACCATCCCCATGGAAAAGAAATGCAAAAAAGCAAAATGGATGTCTGGGGAGGCCTTACAAATAGCTGTGAAAAGAAGAGAAGCAAAAAGCAAAGGAGAAAAGGAAAGATATAAGCATCTGAATGCAGAGTTCCAAAGAATAGCAAGGAGAGATAAGAAAGCCTTCCTCGGTGATCAGTGCAAAGAAATAGAGGAAAACAACAGAATGGGAAAGATGAGAGATCTCTTCAAGAGAATTAGAGATACCAAGGGAACATTTCCTGCAAAGATGGGCTCGATAAAGGACAGACATGGTATGGACCTAACAGAAGCAGAAGATAGTAAGAAGAGGTGGCAAGAATACACAGAAGAACTGTACAAAAAAGATCTTCACCACCCAGATAATCAAGATGGTGTGATCACTGACCTAGAGCCAGACATCCTGGAATGTGAAGTCAAGCGGGCCTTAGAAAGCATCACTACGAACAAAGCTAGTGGAGGTGATGGAATTCCAGTTGAGCTATTCCAAATCCTGAAAGATGATGCTGTGAAAGTGCTGCACTCAATATGCCAGCACATTTGGAAAACTCAGCAGTGGCCACAGGACTGGAAAAGGTCAGTTTTCGTTCCAATCCCAAAGAAAAGCAATGCCAAAGAATGCTCAAACTACCGCACAATTGCACTCATCTCACATGCTAGTAAAGTAATGCTCAAAATTCTCCAAGCCAGGCTTCAGCACTATGTGAACCGTGAACTTCCTGATATTCAAGCTGGTTTTAAAAAAGGCAGAGGAACCAGAGATCAAATTGCCAACATCTGCTGGATCATGGAAAAACCAAGAGAGTTCCAGAAAAACATCTATTTCTGCTTTATTGACTATGCCAAAGCCTTTGACTGTGTGGATCACAAGAAACTGTGGAAAATTCTGAAAGAGATGGGAATACCAGACCACCTGACCTGCCTCTTGAGAAACCTATATGCAGGTCAGGAAGCAACAGTTAGAACTGGACATGGAACAACAGACTGGTTCCAAATAGGAAAAGGAGTTCGTCAAGGCTGTATATTGTCACCCTGCTTATTTAACTTATATGCAGAGTACATCATGAGAAACGCTGGACTGGAAGAAACACAAGCTGGAATCAAGATTGCCAGGAGAAATATCCACAACCTCAGATATGCAGATGACACCACCCTTATGGCAGAAAGTGAAGAGGAACTAAAAAGCCTCTTGATGAAAGTGAAAGATGAGAGTGAAAAAGTTGGCTTAAAGCTCAACATTCAGAAAACGAAGATCATGGCATCTGGTCCCATCACTTCATGGGAAATAGATGGAGGAACAGTGGAAACAGTGTCAGACTTTATTTTTTGGGGCTCCAAAATCACTGCAGATGGTGAGTGCAGCCATGAAATTAAAAGACGCTTACTCCTTGGAAGGAAAGTTATGACCAACCTAGATAGCATATTGAAAAGCAGAGACATTACTTTGCCAACAAAGGTCCGTCTAGTCAAGGCTATGGTTTTTCCTGTGGTCATGTATGGATGTGAGAGTTGGACTGTGAAGAAGGCTGAGCGCCGAAGAATTGATGCTTTTGAACTGTGGTATTGGAGAAGACTCTTGAGAGTCCCTTGGACTGCAAGGAGATCCAACCAGTCCATTCTGAAGGAGATCAGCCCTGGGATTTCTTTGGAGGGAATGATGCTAAAGCTGAAACTCCAGTACTTTGGCCACCTCATATGAAGAGTTGACTCATTGGAACAGACTCTGATGCTGGGAGGGATTGGGGGCAGGAGGAGAAGGGGACGACAGAGGATGAGATGGCTGGATGGCATCACTGACTCAATGGACATGGGTCTGGGTGAACTCTGGGAGTTGGTGATAGACAGGGAGGCCTGGCGTGCTGTGATTCATGGGGTCGCGAAGAGTTGGACAAGACTGAGCGACTGAACTGAACTGAACTGAGCATGTATTGAGTGTCTATTATATGCCAGGCCCTGGTGCCAACACTTTCCACAGATTAGCTAATTTGAGGGAATCTTGACTCATTCTTACTAGTTGTGTGACTTTGAGCAAATTACTTAACCTCTCTGATCCTTGAGATTCTCATCTTCAGAACGGAAGCCATATCTACCTTGTGAGATTCTTGTGGGGTTTAAATGAGATGGTGAGTGTGTGTGTGTGTGTGCACGAGTGTGTGTGGTGCCTGGAATACAGCATGTACTCCATAAATGGTTGCTGCAATCAAAATAAGTGCTCCCATGGTGGGACGCTGGAGGGGCCGCACTACCTCATGCTTATGCTGAGGGTCATCTTAGGTTGGGGATAGTTGTGTCTGAGGTCAGAAGAGGGAGGGAGCAGGGAGGCAGACCCCTAGAAAGAAGGGGAAATTTGGCCAGGGTCTGGAAAGGGTGGCGTCCTGTCTTCTCCTCCTCCTCAACTGCCCCTTCCCCTCTGGGACCCCCTCGGTCCCCTCATTCCCATACCTACTACCTTGGACCAGGCCTTCCCATCTCCTGCCTGGACCCACATTTCTACTGATTTCATTGTCCATCCCTCCTCCCCGCAGCCAGAGGGAGCTTCTAGAACACAAATCTGCCTGTCCCTGTCTCTCTCTGGCCAGCTGATCCCCTCCCTAAAGGAAAGTCTATTCAAATGTGAGGGTCAAGGCCCCCCCCTCCTGGAACTGGCCTGTTTCCACAGGGACCCAAAGTTTAAGCCACCTGAAGCCACAAGGCACTACCACCATTCCCTGATGGATCCACGGCTTCCCTGCTGGTGGTGTCCTCTGCCTACAACGTGCTCCACTGGGCTCTTTGTCCCCTGCTTCATCTTTCCAGACTTGTGCCATCTCTGGGGGGAGCCTTCCCACGAGCCCCTCCCCCGTAGTTCTCCCCACAACACACACACACACATTTTGCTCCCTGCCCCCAGGCCACAGAGTATTCCCTGCTTGCCTATTCCCTGTATCACTTCATCTCCCTTACTGGACAACTGCATTATTTTTTAAAATTGAAGTACAGTTAATTTGCTTCCCTTATAGCTCAGTTGGTAAAGAATCCGCCTGCAATTTAGGAGACCCTGGTTTGATTGCTGAGTCAGGAAAATCTGCTGGAGAAGGGATAGGCTGCCCACTCCAGTATTCTTAGGCTTCCCTTGTGGCTCAGCTGGTAAAGAATCCACCTGCAATGTGGGAGATCTGGGTTCAATCCCTGGGTTGGGGAGATTTCCTGGAGAAGGGAAAGCCTACCCTCTCCAGTATTCTGGCCTGGAGAAGCCCATGAACAGAGGAGCCTGGTGGAACAGTCCATAGCATTGCAGAATTAGACATGACTTTAGCAAGGGCCGTATATGGCAATGAGTTCAACCCTGAGTTCATATGGGCTTCCCTGATAGCTCAGTTGGTAAAAAAAAAAATCAGCCTGCAATGCAGGAGACCCTGGTTAGATTCCTGGGTCACAAAGATCCCCTGGAGAAGGGATAGGCTACCCTTTCCAGTATTTCTGGGCTTCCCTTGTGGCTCAGCTGGTAAAGAATCCATTTGTAATGTGGGAGACCTGGATTTGATCCCTGGGTTGGGAAGATCCCCTGGAGAAGGGAATGGGCTACCCACTCCAGCATTATGGCCTGGAGAATGCCATGGAATGTATGGTCCATGGGGTCGCAAAGAGTCGGACATGACTGAGCAACTTTCACTTTTTACAATTAATTTACAATTTACAATGGTCTGTTAGTTTCTGATGTACAGTACATCAAAATATATTCTGCTGATCCTGGTATATTCTTTTCCATATTCTTTTCCATTACAGCTTATTATAAGATACTGAATATAGCTCTGTGTTATACAGTAGGACTTTATCTATTTTATATATAGTAGCTTGTATCTGTTAATCTGAAATTCCTAATTTATCTCTCCCCACCTTTCCCTTTGTTTTCTATGTCTGTGAGTCTGCTTCTGCTTTGTAAATAAATTCATTTGTATCACATTTTAGATTCCACATTAAATGATATCGTATGATATATGTCTTTCTCTTTCTGACTGACTTAGTTTAGTATGATGATCTCTAGGTCCATCCATGTTGCTGCAAGTGGCATTATTCCATTATTTTTTCTGGCTGAGTAATATTCCCTTGTGTACATGCACCACATCTTCTTTATCCATTCATCTGTGGATGGACATTTAGGTTGCTTCCATGTCATAGCTGTTGTAAATAATGCTGCTTTGTACATTGGGGTGCTTGTGTCTTTTCAAGTTAGAGTTTTTCCAGATATATGCCCAAGAGTAGGATTGCTGGATCATATGATAACTCTATTTCTAGTTTTTTAAGGACCTTCCACACTGTTTTCCACAGTGGCTGCACAATCCACATTCCTACCAACAGTGTAGGTGGGTTCCCTTTTCTTCGCACCCTCTCCTGCATTGATTATTGGTAAACTTTTTAGTAATGGCCATTCTGACTGATGTGAGGTGATACCTGATTGTACCTTTCGATCTGCATTTATCTAATAGTTAGCAATGTTGAGCATCCTTTCACGTGCTTATTGGTCATTTGCATGTCTTCTTTGAAGAAATTACATGATTCCTTAAACAAAGCAGAAACGGTTATCTTAGAAGTATCTCCATCAGCATCAGGCATTTCGCTTTCTCATGACACTCATGTTCCCAAGCTCTTACTGAGTGCCAGACAGCCTGTGCTAAGAGCACCCCTCCTAGTAACACCCCATAGGAGGTAAGAACTGTTATTATTCCCTTTTACAGATGAGGAAACTGAGGCCAAAGAGGGAAGCAAGTGAGAATCAGAGCTGAGGTGCCACACAGTCCATCTCACGGCGTACAGGCTGTGAAGGACCCGCCCCTGTCTGTGCTATATTTGTTGTATACATAGGCATAGAGATATAGTCTAAGTGGTAATAATAACTCCCCATTCCTGAGCTCATTCTCTGGGCCAGGCATTGTGCCGGGTGCTTTACACGTATTGATTCACGGTGAATGGTTACAAGAATCTTATGGTTGAAGAACCAGGTACAGTGAGGTTAAGTAACGCAGCCAACAGTACGCCAGCAGAGCTCCGACCTGCCCCCTGGCATCTGGGGCCACAGTGAACATCACACTGCCTGGGTGGCTCCTACCCCATCCTAGACCCGCACTGTGCCCCTTGCCAACTCACGGGGGCTCAGGAAGGGGTCCCTCCTGCAGGCTGTGTGGTCCTGCAGACCGTGTGACCCTGGAGTTGAGTGGACACAGGCATCAGAGCTGCGAATGGCAGAATTCATGACCCGGAACCGGCTTCTCTTGCCAGCTGCTGGGAGCACTGCCTTGTCCGCACCTACAGACGCCAGCTGGATGGGACAGGAGGGGGAGGGCAGCTTGTGTTGAGTCATTCCCAGTGGAACCGAGTCACTGTGTGGATGGCATGGGGGTCAGAGAGCTCAGGTTCCAGCCAACTCGTCATCATTGTGCTCTTTAGCAAAGGTGACAGCCCTCAGGGTGCTGGCTGGGCACATGGAGGACCTTGGAGACTCCGTTGTCTGGATCCTAAACAATATGGCAGGGGCAGAGCTAAAATTAACAATGGGAAATCACCAGCTCCTCTTGTCCCCTAAGGAAAGGGAGCTAAAAGAGTCTGCAGGCTTCTAGGGGAGCATGGAGCTCTCACACCCACGTTTCATAAAATGGGAACCCGGCTGCACAGAGCTAGCCTCTTGTGAGAGCGTGAGGTACAAGGGGCCTGGGCGCAGGCAGCCTGGGCCCAGATTGAGTTCTACCCATCTCACTTACTGTGTGACCTCAGGCAAGTTGCTTAACCTCTCTGTGCCTCTGAAAAATTCATCTGAAAACAGTTGAGGTGGTGACAGCACCTGCTCCCCAAGAAAGAATGGATCTGGCATGAAGCACCAGGGTCCTCAGCCCACCCCAGCAGTCTTCCCGTGATCTTACAAGACAGGCATTGTGATGGCCATTTCCGATGAAGGACCTGAGTTTAGGACTCTCTCTCAGGGGCCACGCAGAGTTAGGAAGGGGCAGAAGCAGTCGGGGTTCAAACACGAACAATGGCCTTGCTTCTGTGTCACTGGCCCCAGGTTTATTTCTGAACCTTCTTCGCCTGCCACTGTGTGTGGCACCTGTTAGATGCAATCATTGTCAAGCAAACAGATAAAATGGTTTTGGGGACTAGTAATGAGCTCCCCATCACCCCAGAGGTATGCAAGCATAGTCTGAGACTGGTTGGGGTCCTCAAGCCTTGGATTTGGGGTTGAAAAGTGAGAGTGAAAGTCGCTCAATCGTGTCCGACTCTTTGTGACCCCGTGGACTATGCAGTCAGGCCAGAATACTGGAGTGGGTTCCTTTCCCTTCTTCAGGGGAGCTTCCCAACCTGGGGATCAAACCCAGGTCTCCCGCATTGCAGGCAGATTCTTTACCAGCTGAGCTATCAGGGAAGGCCATATGAACTTGGGGTTGAATTCACTGCCATTTAAGGCCCTTGCTAAGTCGCTTTAGTCATGTCTAACTCTGCAATGGACTGTTTCACCAGGCTCCTCTGTTCATGGGATTCTCCACTCCAAGAATACTGGAGTGGGTTCCTATGCTCTCTTCTTAAGGCCCTTTGCTGCCCTTAGACCTTAGGGCTCGTCTCTGTTCTTCCCTGGAACACAAAGAGGACACAGGAATTATTTGGCTTGTTTGACATTGGGGGAATCCGAGGCTCAGAGTCAGGATTTGCCCAAGATCACTCATCCAGCCCAACATGAACCTGGGTTAGGGCCTCAGTCAAGGCAGATAGCCAGCAGAGCCTACCTTACATTATACCCCAGCGGGCACAGGGAGTCAGAAAGGTGGGCTCCTGTCCCAGAGGGACTAGAGAAGGGGGCTGGTGCAAAGAGGACCTAGGCCCTTGGGCAAGGCAGGGCAAGTCCTAGAACCAAAGGCGGGCCCTCGGGTACAGGGACCAGGGAGCTGGTGCAGGCCCCCCAGAAATAGGGACTTTGGACTTCTTTTGGTCCCTTGTTGGACAACACGAACAAATGAAGACCCAGAGAGGAGCTGCTTTTGTGTCTGTGATTTCATGCAGTGCCCTGGACCGCTGAGAAAGGAAGACGAGGAGGAGATGGGGAGGGAAAGAGATGGGCTGGCAAAGCCTGATGCTCCAGCAAAGGTGGAGGAAGGGTGATTCCCACCGGGCAGGGGACTTTTGGCTCCACTCAGCCCCTTCCAACTCCTCTCTCCTACCAACAACAGGAATAGCCATGATGTTCCGAGCACTCGGGATGCATGAAGCCCAGTTCACTCACATTCTGCATTTATCCTAACACGGTCCTGTGAGGGAAGGCCCGAGAATACCATCACCTCCATTTCTTCAGAAGAGGAAGCTTCAGCCGGTGCCCTAGGCCACACAGCCAGTGAGAGGCAGAGCTTGGAGTTAAGCTCTGGTGGGTGCTGAGTCCCAGGTCTTTAGCCCACATCACCCTGGCTCCGGTGGCTGCCTTCTCAGGGTAGAGGATGCCTCCCTCCTTTCCCTCCAAAATGATCATTTCATCTGACCTTCAGGATGAGACTATCTCAACCTCAGCCTCCACCTTCTGGAAAATGAGCCGTGCTCTGGCTAAGAGACCACAGCCCTGGCCCAGGACTCAGGACAGATGGCAAAGTGCCCAACCAGGTCAGCACTGTAAGCCTTGGGCACCCATGTGCCACCTACCCAATGGGAATCTCCTTTAAAAAAAAAAAAAAAAGAACAGCTTTTAGGTGCTAGAACTCACATTCTGTATACTTCACACTGTTAAAGTGCACAGTTCAATGGTTTTAGTCTCTTTTCAAGAGAAACCATCACGATGATCTGTGTTAGAACCCTTTCATCATCCCCAGATGAAATCCCACACACCTGGGCAGTCACTCCCCATAACCCCACCCCAGGCAATCACTAATCTACTTTATGTCTCTGGATTTGCCTCTTCTGGACCTTTCTAGAGATGGAGTGTTAAGGATCATGGTCTTTGCAGGCATCTATTTTTGAAGCTTTGTAATCACCTTTCACAGGACGACAGTGTCTTTTGATTTGATAGGGGAGGGAACCCTGGCTCAGAGTGGTCAAGTAACTTGCCCCAGGTCACCCAGCTTGGCCATGGTGGGCGGATTTGGACCATATCTGTCTGGCTTCTGAGACCCCAGTCACTCTTTTAGTCCTCAAACCCGGAGTGATGTGACAGCTTCAGTGGAGTCTGAGGTTAGGGGTCAGGGCAGGAGGAAGACTGAAATGTTAAGTGTGTTTGTGGGTATGGAAGGCCTGGTTGGAGGAGCAGAGGCCTAGGGCAGGCTTTGGGTCCCACCACCAGACGCAGGATCACAGGGAGGAAAGGAAATGGGAAGGGTAGGTGGTGGGGCCAGGCGGGGATTGGGGTGGCGGAATGTCCCCTGGGGTGGCAGTCTGGCTCCAACTCTCTGCCCTCCCTGCTTGTTGGCCCAGTCACATACCCCTCAACCCAGCTTCCCCCCTGCTGCCTCCTCCCCCTCTGGAAAGAACATCTTGATTTCTTGTCCACGGTTGGAAAACTAAACTTGGCTTTGATGTAGATTTGGCCTCAGTCCACTTTCCACAACATCCCACGCACACAAGTCCCATTTTTTCACTAGTCTGGATTAATGCTCGCATCGATCGAGCATTAGTGGATCTTGTAATGACTTTACCCAGTCATCAAGATGACATAAAATGCTCTCAAGTTTCCTTTGGCCAATGAGCTGCGAACGAGAATCCTGACTTACATTTCACAGATCTAATAATAATCCAATGGTTAGCTCATTACAGGAAATGTGGTAGTGTATGACAACATAGTCCATCTATTCTGGGGTTTTAGGGTTCCTATAGAACCCTCCCATGATTTGTTTATGATGTAGAGATGATTGACTCTGTCAGTTACTAATAAATGGTAAATAAAAAAGTAACCTGTGATATTAAAGTACGACATTAGCTACATTGTGATTAAATTACAGTAACACCGCCAGCTATAAACCTTTATAGAATCTTCTCAACCATGCAGTAATTCTCCTAACTATACTATTATGTAGAGCACAAATATTTCTCTGTAAGTCCAAAGCAATACATCAGGGAAGCGTTTACTGCCGAAGCTAGATTGGTTAACCTTTGGAAGGGTTTTTTGAACAGAAGAACTACGTGGTCTACGTGCAGGGTGGAGGGGTGGTGGCCATCTCTGCCTGAAGCCAACACCCCGGATGCCTTTGTGGGTTTGCCCCTGTGCTGACACGGGGGAGGGGGGCCTTGGGGTCATTTCAAGGGAAGGCCAAGCAAGACGTGGCCTGGAGTGTGTCCATGAGGCTGAGGAGGTCACTTTCAGTGGGGGTGGTTTGGGGAGAAGGGGTTTTCAGGAGTGGGTGGGAGGTGAAGGGATACTGAGGAGGCATCAGTATCCTCACACTTGAAGCAGTCTGCCCTCCTGCTCCCGGACAACCTCCACCCCATCACCAAGAGGATGACTCAGCCTGAGCCCAGAATGGCTGCCCTTTGACCACCTCCTCCCCTCCACCTGTTCCTCTGGCTGGAGCTCCCAGGAGGTATCGGCAGTCCCAGCGGGTTGTGCCAGGGCTGCCTTAGCCCACACGTCCTCTGGGCCAGGCTCTGCCCTCATGCCCTTCTAGTTAGGGTGCTCTGCTCAGCCTTCACCGGAAAGCCCCCTTGGGGTGCACACAAGAACCTTAGGTCCTCTTACACTACTCTTTGTATTTTTCAAGTGATTTCCATACCTTGACCAAAAGAAACCAAGTTTTAGAATGTGCTTTTTCAGGCTACTCTCAGTCTCGTTTCCCCCATCCAATCCATCCTACCAGCCCGCCTTGGGAATCACCAACTTGATAAGCCTCCCCTTTCATGCATAGGGAAACTGAGGCTGAGAGAGGCTTCCCCAAGGTCACACAGCTGGAAAAGGGGCACATTTGGAGCTTGAATGTGTATTCTCATCCCCTGGAAATGACATTCTGAGGGTTTGGTTGTAGGTTCAGCCTGCCAGTGTGTGGAGGAGGACTCTTGATCCTTGGTGGCTTAAGAGTCAAATGATAGCTGCTGTTTATCATGCATAAGAACCAAATTTTTATTCACTTTTTCATTCACTGATTCATGTACAGCCAGACAGCCTGGATTGGATTACCAGCTCCAGCAAACTTCATGCTCTGTGACTTTGAGTAAGTCACAGAGACTTGGTCTCCTCATCTAAAAAATGGATATGATAATAATAGCCTTCTTGGACTTCCCTGGTGGTTCAGTGGCTAAGATTTCTGCTCTCAGTGCAGGAGGCATAAGTTTGATCCCTCATCAGGGAACCAGACCCCACATGCTGCAACTAAGACTCAGCATAGCCAAATAAATAAATATTTTAAAAATAATAATAATAGACATTGTCTTATAGGGCTATAGTAAAGGCTGAATGAGTGAATATGTATACATTGCTTCAAAAGTACCTAGCAAGTGTTGATAAATATGAGCTGTTGTTATTATTATTTCCAGCGAGTGCATTACATGGGTGCAGCCCAATACCCCCTCCCCTGTCCCCAGATACAAGGAACTTACATGGATGTGTGGGAAACTGTCTACAAAATAAGGCTGTTATTGTCCAAAGTAGTGGGGCCTGAAGTGAAGACTGAGGCTGGGCTTTCAGGACCTGGAAAGGGGACCTGACCCAGGCTGGGGTCCCTAGGGATTTCCAAGATGCTGTTGTTACTGAAAGAGTATGGCTACTTGCCACCCAAAAGCCAAAAAACAGTCCAGGTTGGTGGAAAGGAAAGGTTGCTTTATTTCAGATGCTGGCAACTGGGGAGTAGGGTGGTGGACATCTGTCTAAAGGCCCACTCCCCGCACCCTGCCCCTGGTCCCTGACAGGCAGGGGGTGGGAGCTTTTATAGCCAGAGTGGGGAGGGGGTGCTACATGAAGCATCTCTTAACAGTCATCTTCAAATTGGTCATCAGTGGTCTGAGCAGCATCATCTTGGTTGTTTTCGGTTCAGTTCAGTTCAATTGCTCAGTCGTGTCCAACTCTTTGCGACCCCATGGACTGCAGCACACCAGGCCTCCCTGTCCATCACCAACTCCCAGAGTTTACTCAAACTCATGTCATTGTGTCGGTGATGTCATCCAACCATCTCATGCTCTGTCATCCCCTTATTCTCCTCTCTTCAATCTTTCCCAGCATCAGTGTCTTTTCAAATGAGTCAGCTCTTCGAATCAGGTGGCCAAAATATTGGAGTTTCAGCTTCAGCATCAGTCCTTCCAGTGAATATTCACTGATTTCCTTTAGGATGGGCTGGTTGGACCTTCTTGTTGTCCAAGGGACTCTCAAGAGTCTTCTCCAACACCACAGTTCACAAGCATCAACTCTTCGGTGCTCAGCTTTCTTTATAGTCCAACTCTCACATCCATACATGACTACTGGAAAAATCATAGCCTTGACTAGACAGACCTTTGTTGGCAAAGTAATGTCTCTGCTTTTTAATATGCTGTCCAGGTTGGTCATAACTTTCCTTCCAAAGAGTAAGCGTCTTTTAATTTCATGGCTGCAATAACCATCTGCAGTGATTTTGGTTGTTTTAGGTACAGTTAATCTTCAGTTCCAGGGTCCATTTGTTCCCACTTCTTTGCAGTCAATTTTAGGAATTATGGGAGCTCAGGTTCTGGGTACAGTCTGGTCATCGTGTAGCTAATTTCTCCACCTGGTGTTTTGGTATCTATAAGACAGCTCACAGGGTATGGCTCAGAATATTATCTACAGCCCTTGAGAAAGAACTAAAGGCCCTTGACTGTGCTTCAGTTCAGTTCAGTTGCTCAGTCGTGTCCAACTCTTTGCAACCCCATGAATTGCAGCACACCAGGCCTTCCTGTCCATCACCAACTCCCAGAGTTCACTCAGACTCATGTCCATCGAGTCAGTGATGCCATCCAGCCATCTCATCCTCTGTGGTCCCCTTCTCCTCCTGCCCCCAATCCCTCCCAGCATCAGGGTCTTTTCCAGTGAGTCAACTCCTCGCATGAGGTGGCCAAAGTATTGGAGTTTCAGCTTCAGCATCAGTCCTTCCAATGAACACCCAAATGACTACATTATTATTATTTAGTCTCCTTTGACTGTTTTCCTTTGTTTCAGTGTTTCTCAATTCTCTGATGAAACTTAACTCTTTGACTAAAGCTTTCCACAGACAAAGGCAGGCAGAGGATATAGCGCGGCTGGGGTGGTGCAAAGACCATCGGGCCCTGCTCTGTTTCACTGTGGAGGTGCCAGCTGGGAGTCAGAGGCTGGAGTTCCAGCTCCAGCTCTGCTGCCCATCTGCCCTGTGACCTTGGGCAGGTCCCTTGCCTGCTCTGGGCTACACAGTGAAGGCACTGGACCATCCTCCAGGCATCTGGGCAGTCAGACATCCGGGAGGACAGCCATGTCTCTCGGCTATTTTTACCAGGACCGTGGGCAGTCACATACTCGCCTTGGAATCAGAACCTGGGGATTGCAAGGAAGCCCCAAGGTCACGCAGCTCAGCCCCTCCTGTGTCTGAGGCTGGGTAGACTTACTCAGCAGCCTCTTTGGGCCCAGTCTGGTCCCATCTATAAAACCCAAGGTGGGAATATCCCACTCTCTCTGGTCCCCTCAGAACACCTCACAAAGGTGATTACAGCCTGACCTCAGGCGCCTGCCATGCTTGGACAAGTTATTTTTATTTGAAGCTGTTTAGAAAGTCACAGACAAGTTATGGGATTGGAGAAGGGGAGAAAAGCTGAGCACAGAGATGACTGACATGGATACGAAGACACAGAGATGGGGAGAGAGAACAGGGAGACGGAGATGGAAACAAGCAGACAAAGATAGAGAAGGAAAGAGGTACGTAATCAACACAAGGAGACAGAGAAAGACAAGTAGAAAAGGATTTAAAGAAAGAGAGAAGGGGACGTCCTTGGTGGTCCAGTGGTTGACTCCCGCGTTCCATCCCTGGTCAAGGATCCCACATGCTACCACTGAAGATCTCGCATGCTGCAACTAAGACCTGGTACAGCCAAAAAGATAAATTAATTTTTAAAGGAAACTATAATAGATTAAGAATTAAAACAAAAAGCAAAAAAGAAACAGGCAAAACCCTGGGGATGGCGGGGGGCGGGGCGGGGGGAATGGTGAGTAAAGAGCGCGCACCGTGGAGGAGATACAGAGCAGAGGAGGCACCAGGCACAAGGTCTGGCCAAGCTGTCTCTTCTCTGGGTCTCTTCTCTCTCCCACCTGTACAACCCCATCTGAGCTAAGTGACCCCTAAGGGCCCCTGGACACTGCTGTTCAGACCCTGTGGTGTGAGGCATCTTGAGAATGGGTTGGGCGATGGGTCCTGCCAGCCTCCTAACTCCTCAGAGTTGGATAACACTTTACTGCTCACTCCCCACTGTCGGGTCCATATGACTAACCCCTTCTAGCATGTGGAAAGTTGGGGCTCAGGGGCAGACATTTTTTTGAGGCCACACAGCTGACTGTGATGGGACGGGCAGACGTGAGCCAGCCACACGCACGTTCTGTCCACGCTGGCTGTAGACCCTCTCTGAGCAAAGGGCAAGGAGAGAACATGTGTTCTGCACTGAGGCTTCCTTCTCCACCTTCCTCAGTGATACACAGCAGCCTGGAACATATTCACTAAGGAAAGAAATACCACTCAGGGAGAATAAATAAAGAAATAAAGCCAGGGCAGGCTTCCTGCTGTTGGAACATGACAACGTGCCCTCACCGAGCGCCCCACACCCCAGCCCTCACGGCAAACACTGTTGGTTCCCTACCCAACAGCCCTCCCCTCAACTCCATCCCACCAGCCATCTTCCTTTCCTTAAGAGTCTCACATTAGTTTGGGGGTTCACCCCTCAAGTAGTGCTCAGGAAAGATGACTCCAGGTTGGCCTGAGAGGTGAGTTACAACTGCTCTCAGGCCATCATGGTGGTCTTGCCTGTGACTGGCTTAGACATGGACATGTGTTTCCTGGGAAAGGAAGGCTGAGAGGGAACTGGTCAGAACAGAGAAAGAGGGGTTTCTAGGAAGTTCTTCCTTGTTTTCAAAAGGGAACACGAAGCAGAAACTTGCCTTTTACTGCCTTTGGATGTTGAATGAAGATGTGATGCATGGAGCTATGGCAGCCATCTTGTGACCTTGAGGAGAAGGTGAATTGTAGAGAAGCAGACCCAGAGCTGCAAAAGTGACCTTGAGTCAGAGTCCGCTTGCTGAGCCCTGTCAAGCCCAAGAGCCATGAAAGGCAATAATGAAATATTGAACTGTTGTAGTTTAAAACATTATAGTTTGGAATGATTTATTCAGTTTCCACTGTTTCCCCATCTATCAGCAATAAAAACCAGCACAGTATTTCACAGATATTTGGTGAATTAATGTATTGGGTACATGATTAGGTGAAATTTTTTTCTAAGAGAAGCTGCCACATAAAAGAATCCAAGAGTTTTCATTGAGTGGCAGTGACTTCAGGTCCCCTGGAATGACTCACCTTTGCTCCAGAGAGTTCCTCAATGGCCTCTCATGAACACTTTCACGTAAGGTGAGAGGTGAGATATGGGTGACCCGGATCTGGCTAACCCGTAGCTTTTGGAACATCACCCATAGCTTAGGAACCTTGCCAGCCCAGTCTGAAGACACTTAGCGGGGATTTGGTCACTCGGCTTCAACTGGCAGTTCAGTGAGTCTTGCCTGGAGAATATCATTGAATGTCATCGGCTCTACCTCAAGGTGCCCGCAGCACAGAGGGCAGGACTCCAGGACACAAGTCACTGGAAAAGGGAGCGTCAGCCTGTCCAGAAGGCATATCAAGATCACAAGCATCTGGCAAGTGACAGGGGCAGCACCAGAGGCCACCACAGGACCGATCAGGACTTCCAGACCTCTTCCCACCCACATTTGCAAACTGGACATGCCCTCCCCCATGAGATTGAGTGAGCCCATGGACTCTAGGTCAATTCAGGCAGAAGAAAGGAGGCCCCGAAGGAGAAATTGGACTTCCTGCTAATTTGAAAGTGGAGGCTCAAGCTGGTTTTACTTTGAAAAATGTGGGAGTTGGGGGTTCCATGAATCCCCCAGGGAACGAGGCATGTTATGCTGCTTACATAAAATCTGGACATCCCATGAGGAAGGAAGCAGTTAAGAGTGAATACTCTATGATACGCTCTGCAGAAATTAACATTGTAAATCAACTATACATCAATAAAATGAATTTTAAAAATTCCATCAAAAATCAATACTGTGATGAAAAAAAAAGAGAGAGTGAATATTCTGGGTGCAATCTCAACTCCACCACTTCTCAGTCGGGTGGTCTTAGGCAAGTTGTTTAAACTCTGTGTCTTGGTTTCCCCATCTGTAAGATAGGGACGATGGTTGTACTAGTCAGAGTACTCCCGAGAAACAGAATCACTAGGATGTACAGAGAGAAATTTACTTTAAGGAACTGGCTTGCACAATTGTAGGGGCTGGCTAATCTAAACTCTGTAGGGCAGGCATGGAGCTTAGACAACTCCATCTCCACCAGCTGCACACACTCCACCATCTCGTACATCTTAGCTTGGCACAGGAGACACTTGACCTCCCAGAATTATCTAAAACCACCACTTCCTCTTTCACCCTGGGGCTTCCCAGGTGGCTCAATGGTAAAGAATCTGCCTGCCAATACAAGAGACATGGGTTTGATCCCTGGGTTGGAAAGATACCCTGAAGAAGGAAATAGCAACCCACTCCAGTATTCTCGCCTGGAAAATCCCATGGACAGAGGGGCCTGGTGGGCTACAGTCCATGGAGCTGCAAAGAGTCAGACATGGCTGAGCACACACACACCACTTTCTCCTTCACACTATGGGCTGCAGCTCCACTAAGTTGCCTCCAGATGGGACCTGGTCCATCCCAGCTCTGCACTATCACATCTGTTCTTCTCTCCTGCCTGATCCCCACCATAAGGATGATAAACTTCTGCCCATCCTTCAAGACCCAGAGTGCCTGATCCCCTCTAGGCAATATTGATCCTGTCTTCCCTCTCTGCTTACACTGTACCCTGTGGACATCGCTCTTTCTTCCGCCTCCCCAACAAGACTGCAAATTTCCTGAAACTGGAGATTTTGTCTTATTCATCTTCTGGTCTCCCCTTGTCCACCTGTCCCTGGCTCAAAGGCGTCTGATAAATGTTGCAGATGAGTTGAATGGTTCATTCTTGCTTGTGTCTGCTGACAGGGAGCACACTTCTCCCCAGGCAGCCTGTTTCATTTTCAGAAACTCTAACCTGCTGGAATGGTACAAAAAGTATGAACATGGGATTTCTACAGAACCTCTGGCTCTCAGACCTGGATGAAGACCATCTTTAGGTTATTTGTCCATTTTTTGCTTTCCTTCTCTTCTTCCTAAAGAAGAAGACAATTTGTTAAATTACTTGAGAGAAGCTAATTTTATATATATAATAAAGTCATGGGGGTGAAGAGAAAGATGAGAAAAAGTTGTGTTGGCAAGGAGTTTTAAGAAGAGAGGTGCCCAGACTTCCTTGGTGGTCCAGTGGCTGGGATGTCATCTGCCAATGCAGGGGGTGTGGGTTTGATACTTGGTCAGGGGGCTAAGATGCCACATGCCTCAGTGCCAAAAAATCAAAACATAAAACAGAAGCAATGTTGTAATAAATTCCATATAAGACTTTAAAAGTAGTCCATACCACAAAAAAAAAAAAAAAAAAAAAATGAGGAGGAGGGGAAGAAGTAGTGATGTGGCCTATGTATTGGGGGATCTTTTAAGGGCCTTCAAGAAACTCAAGAATGGAATTGGAATTTCTCCTTAATTACTTTTTGTTGTTGAATGGTCTCATTTAAACATGACATCACTCTGAGACTGAGCTACATGAGTCTCCAAGTTTATCAGGGTTACATCCAGTTAGTGGTAGATTCATCTGTGCTCAGATACAGCTTTCTCTTTGGTGTTGTGACCTTTACTTGTGTGAATGCACAATCAAGTGGATGAGCATCTAGTTTAGAACCTGCAATTTCTGAAGTTTATGATCTAACTGTGCTGTAACTTTGATGAATATTTTCCCCTACACCTCCTACCTATACCAGCCTCCTGTATTACTAGAATATCAGAACAGTCGGCCCCATAACAGAGGCCTCAGGATCAGTGATTATCAGCACCATCAGGCGATATCCCTTCTTTATAACAAATATTTGGTCACAACTTCTTTATTATCCTAAAATAAAGTTCACTGATAATATAATCTACCATATACATAATTTTAAAAAGTTAATATCATGTCCTAGCTATGATATGTATAAAGATAAAAAGAAAGTTTTTTAATGATCAAATAAAATGCTTTTCAATATTTAAATGCTCGGGCATGATGGCACCAGAGGACACGTGGAGCAATTCAGTGTTTGCACCTATTCACAGACTCACCACCTATGCAATACTTTGCAGCACAAGTTTGTTGGGTGGGGGACTGCATAGTCAGGACAGGCTGGGCTACGCTGCAGTGATAAACATTCTTAATCTTCTCCCAACCCCTCAAGGTGGTTTCTCACTCACATTTCACGTTCAGTGTGGTCGGGAGGGGCTCTCCTCGTCCCTGAGACCCAGCTGGACCACAAGCACCCGACCTAGACCAGCATGATCACCGCCGCCTTGCCTGGTGCCGAAAATACTCATTAGTTCATAAAACCTCCACCGGAAGTGACGCATATCTCCTCGCATTTAATTGGCCACACAAGCATTGTGGCCGTACCTACCTTGGAATATCCTACCTCATGCCTGAAAGAGGGGACGTCAGATTATGCCCTAGAATCCATAATCCATAGTAATGACCACAGACACCACAATCCCGTGGTGGCACTGCCATGAGGGGTGTCATTTTTCTGAAATGGTGAACAAGACTTGAAAAGTTCCCAATAATAATTTTTCCCCCAATTTACACAGTAACTGTATTCCTGGAACATTCCATGTATTTTTAAACAATTCAAAGACATTGTATGTATAAGCAAAATTTATAAGTTCTAGAGTAAGGGTCTAGATCGCAGGATAAATCTTCTCTGTGTGTTTTTTCCTGCACATTCCAAAACACCCAGCACGCCTCCCTCTCCCCTCCCCCCACCAAATGTCAATATTGGTGGAGCAGGAAACACTCCCCCAATACCCAAATGCCACCGTAGGGAACAATACAAGTCCCACTGAGAGCCACTCATCTAGGCTAGCGGTTGGGGCAAACCTTTTGCAACAGGATACCCTTATTTGGCTTACTTTTAACAAAATATCATCAGACTCTAAATATTACTTTGGCTGAAAGTCCTACTGCTCTAGTTGAGGCAGGGGTGCCCATTCTGCAGAACCCCTGCTCTGCCATACCCACTCCTTCCCACACCTGTCAGAAGACCCTGAGTCCCCAGTGCTCAAAACCTGTGCTTGGATTCCCTGATGGCTCAGTGGTCAAGAACTCACCTGTCCATAGAGGAGACAGATCTTCCTGATCCAGGAAGATCCCATATGCCGCAGAGCAGCTAAGCCCATGTGCCACAACTACTGAGCCTTCACTCTAGGGCCTGGGAGCCACGACTACTGAGCCTGTGTGCTGCAACTGCTGAAGCTCACACCTCTAGAAGCTGTGCTTTACAGGAAGAAGCCACACAATGAGAAGCCCTTGCACCGCAATGAAGAGTAGCCTCACTCATAGCAACTGGAGAAGCTCCATGTAAATCAACAAAGACCTACGGCAGCCATAAACAAATAAATATTAAAAAAAAAAAATTAGGGCTCCAAATAACGTGGTTTCATCATTCACTAGACACACAAGCTCACCTCCCCTCTGTGATGAGTGGGGGGCCACCCTGCCCTCTGAGTGTTTTGAATTGGATAATTCACAGGAAAACTTTTGATGAGGTGGTTGAACTCTGCCTTCGCCACAATGGAGGGAAAGGCCACCAGCCAGAATGTGAAACATTCTGTACCTGGGACGCGAGATTCTCACTTTTCTTGAGAAGATAATATCCTTTGGTGAGTGGAAATATTTCCAGCAAAGATTCTGGTCTTCTAAATGTGGTAACACAGGTTCAGTATTTTTCACTTTCTGTGGGAAATGTCAGCACAGAAAGAGTTTCATATCTGTGGGTAATGTATATGTATACTCATGTGGTTGGACCAAGGCAACAGAATTGATGTGGGTCAACAGACGTGAAGCTTTTGTGGCTATTTTTTTTTCCTTTGAAGATGCACCTTCATTTAAAATACTGAAAAAAAAATAAGGATGCACCTTTCACTTGCTTGGGGACAAAAAATGAACCTTGTGTGTGTGTCTGTGAGAGAGAGAGAGGGAGGGTGCACAGTGAAAAAGAAAATGCAAGATATAATTTAAATTATGGATTAAAAGGCAAATGTATGTGTGATATCTGGTAGACTTTATGAAGCCTGGCCTGTCATTTGTTTGGGCATCATCTGATACCTCCAGCTCTGCTCAGTTAAAGGTTTGCCAAGTCAGGAGCTCAAATGAGTCATCGCATACACAGCCCTTTACGGTTTATCGCTTAGACTGTCTCAGATCTTACCCAAGCCCTGATTTCTTTTATGTCCTCTCCAGCTTCTTAGCCTGTCTCCACCCCCAAAAGCCACAGTCCTGGGCAGAGACATTAAAGCTGGATTTCAGAGTCCAAAGAGGTCACCTCAGCTATCCCAGGGGCCTGAGTCCCGTGGATTTCAGAGCAGCAGGTAAAAGGTCAAGACCGGACCTCACAGCGGAGGGGTTAGACAGATGTTCACACACTCAGACTCACACATAGAGCTGCCCGCACCTCTGGCATCCTCACAGAACCACACACACACACATACACACACACACACACACACACACACACAACTTAACCTCAGGAACCAGATATTCAGAATCAGGCTCCACTGATGCTGTCTGAGTCATCTAATGTTTCAAATGTTCAAAAATAAAAATAAATATATAAATGGGACTTTCCTGGTGGTCCAGCAGTTAACAGTCCATGCTTCCACTGCAGAGGGCACAGGTTCAATTCCCGGATGGGGAACTAAGATCCCACGTGCCATCGATAAATAAACAAATAGAATGTTCTATAGTTGAGAACATGCCTTCACATCCAGGAAAGAAACAAGGGCGGCTTCATTCCCATCTTCAATTCACACCATTTGAACTGCCATAATAGAGTGGGAGTTGGGCCAGGGGATAGGTACACAAAGATGAGCAAAGCTGAGGGGACCCCTACCTTCTGTGTCCGACTGAGGAAACACAAAAAGTCAAAGGGAACAAACAAAACAGAGGGAAAAAAAACCATAATCATAAATTGTCAGAGAAGGTGATGGCACCCCACTCCAGTACTCTTGCCTAGGAAATTCCATGGATGGGGGAGCCTGGTAGGCTGCAGTCCATGGGGTCGCTAAGAGTCGGACACGACTGAACGACTTCACTTTCACTTTTCACTTTCATGCATTGGAGAAGGAAATGGCAACCCACTCCAGTGTTCTTGCCTGGAGAATCCCAGGAGTGGGGGAGCCTGATGGGCTGCTGTCTATGGGGTTGCACAGAGTCGGATATGACTGAAGCGACTTAGCAGCAGCAGCAGCAATCATAAATTGTAGTAAAGATGTCCACTTCTGGAAAGATGGCAGACTAGATGGGGTGAAATACACATTCCTAACACCTCAATAATTCTGGATAAAAGAACATTTGAGAAACTGGAAAAAAAAAAAAAGTATCACTGCACAAGAAGATAAGGAAAATTCTCGGGATACAAAATAGCCATGAGATGGAAACTAGGAAAGAGTCATGCAGGAGGGTGTGAGCCATGTGAGAAATATTTCACAGAGATTCCAGAAGGCGATGATAGAGTATATGCAGGAAAGGTGACACTGAAGAGGTATTTTATATATAAATATACATAACATATGTATGATTGGCCAACAAATAATCTGCCATCTCTATGACTCGTCCCCAGGACTGGACCCCCCAGTCTCCCCAGAATCCTCAAGGCTTAGCCTTCCCATATCCATACAGTAAGAGCCCTAAGCCCATAAGTTCCCGGAGACGGGGCCAGACCTGGGGGCTTCACCAGGGCACTCTGGAATGAGCCCAGGACCTGGCATGATGTAGCCCTCAATAGATACATGTCTGATGAATGCATTTTTCTGCTGCCCTCAAAGCCTAGCACAGATCCTTTCCTTTTCACTCCCACTGCACAGAAGGTGGAGACCGTTTGCCTTATTTGAAGCTGAGACCCTTAGTCCCAAACCTGGGGCCTGGTCCATAATATTTGCTCAAGAAATATGTGTTAGGTTAATGCAGAATATGTTCCATTGCAGGATCACATTTAAAAAGTATTATCCTGCATTTTCCCCCTGAAACTTCCTTTTCTCCTTTGCTCTTTCCTTTTGAGACAGCCAGGTATTTCTGTGCCCAGGCCTCGGGAAAAGACTTGACAGTTGAAAGCAAGAAAAACATGTCCCTTGCCTGGATTTGCAGATTCAAAAGCTCAGGCCTGAGAGGACCAGAAAGAGCACACAGAAAGGGCAAAAGATTTGGAGGAAATCATGAGGCATCTGTGCTGTCCAGGTTGGAAAATCGTTTTCTGAACCATCAGAAGGAAAGGAGTTGAAAGGAAAGAATAAGATTGCAGTTGGTGGAGGTTACCAAAGAAGGTGGTTGTGCCTGTGTTGGAGGCCACTGCGCGCTCACAGAGGATCCTTATGTGAATGAGGACGAGGCATCCTTTCCCAGTGCGCAGTTTAGCAACTGGAGCACAGACTGGGTCCAGCTTTCTTAGTCCCCTGGCCAGGCACTCATGTGCAGTGTACACCCTCTACCACTGTACAGGACAGCCAGGCATAAGCCCTGCTAATCCCTGCAGAAGGTGAGAAAGCTCAGACAGGCCCATGGGGTCCGAACAGAGGAAACATCTGCCTCATATCCCAGGTGGAGAGCACTTGGGGTGGGTGTGGGGGTCCCTGGAAAGAAGTGGCACCAGGCAAAGGGAGCCTTGGGCAGCCTCAGAATTTCCTTAAGTGCCTGATGGGGACAATAACTCAAGACCAGGTGGAGTGCAGCACCCCTGAGGATACTACTGGGGACAGACGACAGTAGTGACCAGATTGCCGCCTCCCTGCCCATATACACCACAGCCCGGCACATGTAAGCTTCTTGATATTAACTGGTCAAAATCCCAGGGACATTTGGATTGCAGGGAGTGGGGATGGGGGGGTTTCTTAAAGAGACTGAGGTTAAGTATTTGCCATCCAGCCACACTGAGGATTCCAAACAAAAATTTGAGTTGCAGAAAAAAAAGAAGTTGCCTTTTTTGCACATCAAAGGTATAAACTGAGCTTTTCTTACCTGCTGAGCTCCACAAATATTTGTTATGTGAATACTGATGGTGTGTCACAAATACCTGGTACTTCTCTGCGACTGAATTTTATTCAGCCGATTTAATCATCAGAGCACCCATGTCTCCCTGACTAGATGGTCAATTGCTTGAGGGCAGGGACCAAATTATTCCTCTTTAAATCCCGTATACATATCCTACACAGAAGTATTCCTTACTTGGGCGTTCAGTGGAGTTACTATATAAATGCATGGAAATTTTCTCCAGGCTCCAAGATCCCCCTCCTGCTGTTTTCCCCTCCATTCGTCTCTCAATTTATCAGATTGCGGAAGAATTCCCAAAGCCTGAAGCAGAGCAGAAGGACTTTAACTCTGCCCTCTGCTGCTGCAGCAGGGCTGGATGAATGAGCCCGTTAGGATTTGAGACACGTCTGTTTCTGAAGATGGGCTCTGGTCGGTTCAGTGCCTGTGAAACCTGGCATAGTCTGAGATTTGGGGCAGGGAGGTCGGGCTCATCACAGGGGTCTGACCGTTCAAGGACAGGGGGCACCAGGTTGCCTGTCCTGGGAGCTCCTGGAGATGTATGGGGTGGAGGACTCGGGGCTTCCCACAGATGGCGCCCTGAGTCTTGAGTGCTCTTCAAGCCCCTCTTGGCTTGGGTACCCGCATTGATCCAGACTACCAGATCCCTTTCTACAGCCTGTTCCAGCCTGCTACCTGGCTGCTGCAGCCACAGGCCAAGGTTTTATTCTAGTTCCCTGCAGCAAAACTTACACATTCTAGCTATGCGCTCCGCTAAGCCTTTGTAGATACGGACTGTGTCTCTTGGCCTGCGTTGGTAAGTTATTCTCCATGCTTCTGCCCTTTCTCTGTGGCCAGAGGTCAGCCCTGCCACTGGCTGGCCGCCTAGCCGTCTCCTCAGCTGGAGTCCCTGCCAGCTTCCAGGCCGCACTTTAAACCGAGTTCTGCCACTTACTAGCGTCCTTAAGCATCTTTCCTAAGTTGTGGTAACCATGATGCCCATCTTCCCCTGAGTCTGCATCTTCTCTGGGCCCCCACACTTGGTCTAGGGCAGCGGTCCCCAGGGATCCGGCTCGTGGGAGTCGACTTTTCCATGGACGGGTGTGAGGGGTGGAGGTGGGGGATGGGGGATGGTTTCGGGATGACTCAAGTGCATTACTTTTATTGTGCATTTTATTTCTATTATTATTACATCAGCTCCACCTCAGATCATCAGTTATGAGATCCCAGAGGTTAGGGACCCCTGCTCTAAGGGATGAAAAACACCAGACAGAGACTGTGACGTGAGAAATCCTTTATTAAACCAGGTGTCACTCCCCTACCTGAGAAGGGACATTTATGTTGCAGACACCATGCCTCCATGCCTCCCTAGGGCTGGGTGTGTCCCACCCGGCCCACACTTCCTTCTCAGGGCAAGCCGACACTCTGCTGTCTTCAAGGGGCTAGGTGATGGGGTCAGAGAATTAGGCTGGAGTTTATGTTGACAGCTCAGATTGGGAATTTAAGGTGAGGGTAAAGGTGCGGGTCAGTTTAGAAGTTGGTAGGAATTGGGTTGGCATTGAGGTGAAAGGAAAATTGAGTTTGACCCAAACTCAGCCAGCCACAGTCAAGCTTCTCATGGTTCCCAAGTTGATGACCCTCCACTGAAAGCCTGGTCCCCAGGCCTCTCCCAAGGCTCCCTTCACCCCCAACCCATCCACCTCTTCCACCCACCTCTCCTAAACAAAGCACACACTCAGAAGCAAACCCTATAACTACTTGGGATTCAGTCCCTGCCCGCCCTGCCCAGGTGGGTGGGGTGAGGGGCACAGGGGTGGGGCTTAGCCATGGAAGCCCAGCACCTTGTACTGGGCAGCCATCTCATTCCGGAACAGTTCCAGGGCCTTGCTCATGGCAGCCTGGGCATCAGCACCGAAGTCTGAAGGATGCTTGTCATGTAGAACATGGATGATGGCGTCCGAGATGAACTGCAGGGACAGGAGCAGAGGGGTGCTGGTCACCGACAGGACAAGCCAGGGGCCAGATGGGAATCAACCCCAGCCCCAGCTTTGCTTTATTGCAGGGCCATTTACTGAGTACTTATTATATATCAGGCACACTTCTGAGCGGCCTCCATGGATTAACTCCTCTAATCCCCACAACTCATGAGACAAGTACAGATGGGATAATAGAGGCCCATCTTAATACAGAGGAGGAAAGGTCAGGCCTTGGGCTTGTGGTCACAGTCACATGGCTTGGTGTGTTGGCTATCCCCACCCCCAACCAGGGCCTTCCCAGGTGGCTTAGAGTAAAGAATCCACCTGCAGTGCTGGAGATGCAGAAGACATGGGTTCAGTCGCTGGGTTGGGAAAATCTCCTGGAGGAGAGCATGGCAACCCACTCCAGGATTCTTGCTTGGAGAATCCCATGGACAGAGATGGGCTACAGTCCCTAGGGTCACAGAATTGGAGATGACTGAAGCGACTTAGCATGCATACATGCTACCCCCCTCTACTATGTTCAGGATGTTTTATTGTTCAGTCGCTCAGTCCTGTCAGACTCTTTGCAACCCCATGGACAGCAGCACGCAAGGCTTCCCTGTCCTTCACTATCTCCCTGTATGTGCTCAAACTCATGTCCATTGAGTCAATGATTCCATCTAACCATCTCATCCTCTGTTGCCCCTTCTCCTGCCCTCAATCTTTCCCAGCATCAGGATCTTTTCCCATGAGTTGGCTCTCCACATCAGATAGCCAAGGTATTGGAGGTTCAGCTCAGGATGAGGACCCAACCTATTACATGGTTCTAATCCAGGATTTTGCAATCAGAAAGTCTAGAAAATACTTCCACGTGTATGGATTTAATTTTTGCATTTAATGGCTTAGGATGGTGATCTCTTTAAGTAGCCTTTTGGAGGGATAGTGGCGGGAGGGTGGTCAGAACATCTTATTTTCTGTGCCAAGCACAGAGCTGGTCCTTAGAAGCATTGGTGGAAGGGAAGGAGAGAGAGGAAGAGGAAAGGGACCAGGCCTGTGCTCGGGCCCAAGACTGATCATATGTTACAGCAGCCTCACCGTCACTGTTGGCTCTACCATCCACATTGTCATGCCCAGAAAGATGGACACAAACATCTCCACAGCACAGGGCTGCTTTAAGGGACTGAGCAACCTTATATAGTAAGAAGCTACTTGCTTTTTCAACAGTTCAGAAAGATTTGATGCCAATTTCAGCCGTGGCCTGTGGACAAGGGGTGTCATTTTACAGAGGCCAGACTGAGGTCATGTTGCAAGTGGATGGGAGAGCTGGAATCTGCACCCAGGGGACTGTGGACAAACAACAGCCAGAGCCAGGGAGACAGAGGCCACCACTGGTGGGTTTGTTCATATTCTCTGGCATCTGGGGTACAAGTGGCCAAAAGCTGACGGGTGGGGGTGAGGGGAGCACGTGCGGGGCAGCCTCAGGAGCACAAATGTCATCACCTAGTAAGCCCTGCTTGGCCAGAAGCCAGGACAGCGCCACAAACACCCACTGCTGGGCATCGGAGGGGACATGTGTTTAATTCCCTTTTAATGTCATAAACGTAACAAAGCCAAGTGAGGGGATGGGCTGACCTAGCGAGAACTTGGAGACCCAGGTTCCAGGCCCAGTTCCACCCTGACCTCACATGTACGACAGAGATCCTGACCTCTCTGGGTTCCTCAATTCAGCCTTTCCTGAGTCAACTTCTGAGTCACTAATACTAGGAAAATTGTGGGCTGGGGCAGCTAGAAGACTGAGAAAAGACTTCAGCACCCAGCACCCTCTGGGGCCCCCTTGCTAATGAGTGAGAAGGAGCAATTTCTCATGAAGAACATAGACAAAGGTTCCATGGTGAGGGGAACAGCAGACACAGGGCGCTGTCTTAATTTTTTGCAGTAGCTCAGACGGTAAAGTGTCTGCCTGCAATGCGGGAGACCTGGGTTCGATCCCTGGGTCAGGAAGATCCCCTGGAGAAGGAAATGGCACCCCACTCCAGTACTCTTGCCTGGAAAATTCCATGGATGGAGAAGCCTGATGGGCTACAGTCCATGGGGTCGCAAAGAATTGGACACGACTGAGCGACTTCACTTCCACTTTCTTTTCAAACTTGTTTTAAGCAGTCCTGGTTCTAGTCTGCTAGCTGGCAGTCCTATTTCTAGACCGCACTGGTTTCTCTCTAAGCCTGTCTGCTCCTCCCTGGAGATGGGATCCATCATTCAAGCTGGGTTGTGAGCCCCCTGCCTGTCACTGGGGTTCAAATATGGAAGAAGCCAGGGTCTGACCTTGAGGAGCTCCTGTCCCAGCCAGGAGACAGCTGGGTAAAGAGATAAATTACAATACAGCCGGCAGGCGCCACGACAGGGCTGGAATAAATGCCTTTGCTGGGGAGGGCTGGCAGGTGGAGCAGCTGACTGCCTCGTGGGCCAGAACTGAAGAGGTGGCTTCTGCGATGGGCCTTGGAGAATGAACAGGGATTTGCCGAGAGAAGATGGGGAGGCAAAAGCACCACTTGTGCAGAATCCCAGGGGCAGGAACTGTTCCTCATGTCTGTGATGCTGAGATGGGCAGGCAGAATTGTTTGTGTGTGATGCGGGAGAGCAGGCGGGGCTTCTCCGGTAGTTCAGAGGGTAAAGAATCTGCTTACAATGCAGGAGACCTGGGTTCGAGATCCCCTGGAGGAGGGCATGGCAACCCACTCCAGTATTCTTGCCTGGAGAATTCCATAGACAGAGGAGGCTGGACTGACAGGCTACAGTCCAGAGGGTCACAAAGAGTCAGACACAACTGAGAAGCTAACAGTTTCACAGTAGCCTTTGGGAGGGCAGGCAGGGGAGTTGGATGGTGGGGCTGAAGACAGTGGTGATGGTGGTTGTTCACAGGAGACGTTGCGCCATCAGGAATTAAGAGCGCAGGTTCCAGAGTAACATAGACCAGACTGTCCCTCCTGGCTTATATGCTGTGTGACTGGGAGCAAGCTACTCAACCTCTCTGAGCCTTCAGTTTCTAAATCAGTAAAGTGGGGATGAGAAGAGTCCCTGCCTGGGGAAGGGAATGCTATTTACCTGCCCAATGGCCATTTTCACCTTCTTCCTTGTAAGAGAACGCTAGTTTGTATTTGGAGTGGCAATAGACTACATTTCCCAGCTTTCCACACAGACAGACGTGATCTCATGACTAACTTTTGGACAGTGAGATGTAAATAACACTCACTCAGGGTGAGATGCCTGGGGTTTCTCAAAAGACAGCCTTTGTCTCTTCCTCCTGCTCTCTGTTTGGAATATGGACCAGAAGCTGGAGCTCCAGCAGCTATCTTGGACCATGAGTCAACTTTGAGGGTAGACACCATATTTATGCCAAGGATGCCAACACAGAAAGAGCCTGCATCCCCGGTACCTATGGGGCTCCCACACCAGCTCTGGGCTCCTGACCTCTGAACTTCTTTTGTGAGAGAAAAAGACAACACTGAATGCAGTTCCTAAGCTCAGGGGGGTAATCGTGAAAGTTCCATGCAGTGACCCATGCAAACTGCTTCTCATAGCCCATCCTAACCAGAAGTTTTCATGACTAACCTTACCTTCACTGCTGCATCAAACTGCCTGTGGCCCCATCCTCAGGGGTGATAGCCACAGGGCCCTTTATCCCCCAGTTCCCTAGTTCTCCTTCTTGCCACATCCCTCCTCCCACTGGGTCTAGACACAGGACTGGAAACTCAGACTCTCCCCAGCCCACCCAACTTCTCAGTCCATCACAGAGATTCAAGCCAATTGCTTATGCCTTGGACACCTGAGGCACCCTCTCTTCATCTGTAAAGATGCTGGAACTAATAATTCCCACCCAGAATTAAGCCCCAGCTACTGAACTCCTGCCACATGAGTCCTGTATATGTCCGACTTGCAGTGGCACAGAGACTAGGAGCTGGGTTTCTGGAGGAATAGAGACCTAGTCTGAATCCTGGTTCTGCTACTTGGTGCCTCTGTGACCAGGGGCAAGCTGCTTAACCTCTCTGTGCCTCAGTTTCCTCATCTGTCGAAAGGGTGGGATAGTGGTGCCTACCCGTGGACAGAAGGCAAGCTGTGTACTTCACAGCCACTTCTCCCTTGGTAACAAGATACTCATTTGGGGGAAAAATATGTTTACTCTCAATGACCCAGGAGGAAGGCCAAGTGGGTATCAGCCCACTTTACAGATGAGAAAACTGGGGGATAAAAAGGAACAGCATAGGTCACCCAGCAAGTTATAACTGAGCTGAGGCTTGAACCTGAATCTCAGGTCTTCGAGGCCTCCCCTTCCATCCTCCCAGCCACCCAGGCCCCGCCACTTACCTCCAGGTACTTGACAGGGATCTTGTGCTTGTTGGCGTGTGACTCGGCCAGGTGCTTCACCTCCGCCTCATGGTGACCCTTCTTCTTCAGGATGCCCCCCAGGGCCGTGAGCACGGTGTTGCCATGCTTCTTCAGGTCCTCGGAGGCCTTCATCTCAGCCTCTGTCTTCAGGTGCTTGAACTTGTCAAATTTCTCCAGGGTCTCGGGATGACCTGTGAAGAGCCTGGGGGGTACAAGGAGGGGGCTTGAGTTAGACACAGGGGTCAGGAGGTGGCCAAACTCAAGTTCAAATCCACACCCTCCCAGTTGCTAGCTGTGTGACTGTGGGCAATTCGCTTCACCTCTCTGTGCTTCAGTCTCCCCGTCCAAGGAATAGGGATAACGAGTCCCTCCCTATAGAAGTGTGAGGATTAAATTGAATGAGATGGTATAGGCTGAGGGTCACACAGGAAGTATCCTATAAATGCTTGCTGTTACTATTTTTAGCATCATCATCTGCTTCATTGTTACTGTGAAAGGCTGGAAGGAAAAACATCTGCATGGTACCTGGCCTCGCCCCCATTTGCTCTAAGCTGTTGGGAGCAAAGATGACTAGACGGTGTCACCGTGGAGCAGGGAGGAGCACGGGGGCTAAAGGATTTGTGGAGTATGTGCTGTGCGCCAGGCCTGCGCTAGGCTCTACACTCGCACTTCCCTTTGGTGATGTATTATCCCCATTTTACAGATGAGGGAACAGAGGCTGAGGAGTATGAGGTCCTAGCTCAATATCACATAGCTGGGCTGCAGATGAGCCAGACTGAAATCAGGTCTGAGTGACTCAAAATGTAGTCCATGCAGGGGACCTGCCCGAGGATCATCCTTTGGCCACTTAAATACTTCCAGCTCCAGGAGGCTCACTACTCCATGTGACAGCTTTTCTAGTCTGAACAGCTCTCAGGCTCAGAAAGCTCTTGCTTATTTTGCTCTGCCTCACTGTTCTTCCCAGGCCCCTCACAGTACTGATGGTGAGAATCTCTGATGAGAGCCATCTACCAAAGACCAGGTCCCCACCCTTGCCAGGGACCCAGTGAGCTGGCCGCAGTGATCCAAGGAGTCACCTGTTGCCTCGGACTTCAGTCTTTCATTCTGCAGAAAAGTGGGGATCATTAAAGGGAGTCGTACCTGCCACGGGGAGGAGGGAGAGATTTTCCCCATTTCACTCATGGGCAAAGGGAAGACCGCAGAGGTAGGTGACTTGTCCAGGGTCACATGTCTGGTCAGTAGCAGAGCCCAGACACGAACCCACACAGATGGTTCCATAACTCATGCTCTCTCTTTTGTGTTGCACCCGGAAACCTCTGCTGGAGTGACCCTGTCTGCTGGACTTTCCCTCCTCTTGTCTGATGGCTTCAGTTCCTTGAAAGCTTTCTCTTTTGTGGTTTTCTGGCTCTAGAACACCCTTAAACCTAACTGCAGACACACTCCAGTGTGCACAATTGTCTCATGGCACATACCCATAATCATACACGTGCTCATGCACACACACACGCACATACACATGGGTATAGCACAGACAGGGAGCTCCCCCTTCCCCCAGGGGCATGTCTCTCCTGCCTTCCCAAAACACCCAGTGCTGCCCACAGCCATGCTCAATGTCACTACCTCATCTGGGGCCGCGGCCAACCCTTCTACATCACTGACAGCTCATCTCCAGCACTTTTCACCTCAGGGTCCCTGAGATCCTGACTATTATTATCTGGCGACAATGATCCTTGAACTCATGCCTGACAGATGCAAGACCCAGAACCCACAGGTGAAGGTCGGGACACTGGAGGGAGACTCTCTGGGGAAGAAGAGGACCGAGGACCTGGGACCCAAGGCCACCAGGGGTCTGAGACATCTTGGGAGACCCCCGGATGTCTGGGGAAGAGACTAAGCACTGAGAATCATGAAAGCTGAGTTCTGGCCCCAGTTCTGCCTCTGCTGTGATGTTGAAAAAGTCACTCAGCTCCTCTGGGTCTTGGATCAACTATCTATAAACCAAAAAGTTGATTTCTCAGCTTCTAAGTTCTAAGGCTTGACCCTTCCAACCCGGACCTCACCCTACACTCTTAGCACTTGTCAGCCAGAGAGGGAGCCCTGGATTTACTTTAACACTGCAGAAAAACCTGGCTCCTGAATGCCCACTAGATCTTCCTTCCTACAGCTGCCTCCCTCCACTGCCTCCAAGGCCGGCAGCTGGGAGTCCCTGGGAAGCCACAGAAGGCCCTACCTGGGAACTTGTGACAGTGGCAACTCAGAAAATGAGCAGCTGGAAGGCCCTCACCCTGTAGACATGGGTGGGTGGGGCTTTTCTTCCAGGGTTTCAGAAGCACGCGCTTGCCTTGTGCTTTCATCTTCAATCCTATCGTCAACCTGCCTAGTTTATTACAGGTCAGCGGGAAAGGAGGCCAGTTCCCAGCTGTGCTCTGAGCTGAGACCCAACCAGACACCCACGTGAAAGATGGAAGGCGCTCCCAGGCCTGCATAAATTCTTCTCTGCTCTAGAACCGAAGAACCAGACGAGGGTGGGAACGCACCTCTAGTGTGCTAAGACTGCTGGACGACGTGGCATAGGGTTCAGGAGTGGGCACGCTGATCCAGGCTGCTGGACTTGAACTCCAGCTTTGGGACTTCAGGCAAGTCACTTAACCTCTCTGTTAAACGTGGGGATTATAATAACGTCCACCTCATGAGGTTACTGTGAGGCTGAAATGAGTTAATATACATGCACACTTAACACAGGGCCTAGCAATCAGTGTGTAATATATATACATGTTTGCTGTCCTCATCAAAATCTCTAGGCCACTATCACCATCACCACCATCACCCCCATCATCCTCACCAGCTCCATCATCACCATCCTCACCACCACCATCGTCATCACTAGGATTGGGAATCCTGGGTTCTGTCTGTAGCTGCCATTGGTTGACTGGGACTCTTGAGCCATGTTTCCTCCCGGTGACATGAGACATACTGGCCACCAGCAGTGACTTCCCAATTTTCCATGGCCTCGAAATCCTTTGTTCAAATGCAAAAATAAATAAAGCAGAAAAGATCTGGGGGAAAAGAAGGAAAGGCAGGGGCCCAAAGCCCTCTTCAGCTGCCTCCGCCCTCCTAAAAACCCCTGTTTCCTGGAGCCAGACTCTGCAACTGACCTTCCAGCTATTATGTTCTGGGACATAATGATCACATACTTGCAGTGAAGCCCTCAGAATTTTATTAACAGACCAAACAGAATTTTCTATCTGTCATAACAAGAGGAATGGGAGAAATGACCTTTTCAAGAAGAGTAAGAAAACCCAGGTTCGGCATCTGGAACAGAATCACAAGGTCATTTCTCACAGGGCACCCTGGAAGTCAGCATCCCCTTCTCCCTGTCCCTGGCCCCTGAACACCAAGAGGGCAGAAGCCTTCGGTGTGGTTTCTGCATGTCTTCAGCTTAAGATGTGATGGGGCATCAGGCTCTCTGGGGCCTGCCAGGGGTTGGCAGTCTCCAGCATCACGTCTCGCCCCTGGCTCCTGCCCCTGGCAGTTTTCTCTGATCCACTGGGAAGGGAGGGGCTGTTTCTCCCATGATACGATACCCCAAGTCTCCTTCCAGACCTCCAAGTCACTGACTTAGGGCTGACAGCCCCCAGGTCACCTGGGAAAGACTCCTTTTTGGCAAACTGGTCTCCCACTCAGCTACCCTGCCTCCTCTCCAAAAGCAAGGCAGGATCCAGGACTCAAAGAATGCCAAGGCATGGGGGTGGGCAGGGATCTCAGAGACCATGAAGGTAATCCCTCCATTCAACAAATAGGGAAATGGGACCCAGAGAGGATTAGTGACTTGTCCAAGGTCACACAGCAAAGGGAGAGCTGAGGAGTTGATGTCTACTTTGGAGAGTCTTCTGTCCACCCAAATGGGACCTCTTGCAGTGCCAGTAGCCAACTGACAGAGGCGTAAGAGGAGAAAGACACAAAGGAAAACCCCAAGATGCCAGTTGGATTCAACAGGGAACTTGACCATCCTTTCTCATGTGTTTTTGGCATGGGCCACTAAGGGCTGAAACTCCAGATAATAGAGCTTATAGCTTATGTCTGGGTCATTCTCCCAGACATGGGAGCTGGAAATGGGTGAAGCCCGAGGGAGGCTGAAAGGGTGTCTAAATGGGAGAGGAAAACCTGCTCTGACTCATAAAGAAGGAGAAATTCATCTATAAAGTGTAAAGGACAATCCATTCACTCATGGCAACCAGGGCCCACCTCCTCCCAGGTGCAGAAATGTCGATGTACGCTTTTGACTCACGCTGCCCAGAGCATGAGAAAGGACCAGGAGGAGAGGGGAGTCTATCACCACTTGGCGAAGAAGGCAATGAGAACATGAGGTTCCATTTCTGAACCACAGCCATCCTCTGCTTACAAAACTCAGAATTTTGGGGGGTGGGGGGCGGGGAGGGTGTTTCTTTATTCAGGAATCCCTTGCTAAAGAAGGCAAGATGTGCTTGGAGATTGTTCTGAGCCTTCAAAAGACATACCCAACATCAAAAGTCAAGATTAGGGACTTCTGTGGTGGCACAATGGATAAGAATCTGCCAGCCAATGCAGGAGACATGGGTTGGATCCCTGGTCTGGAAAGATTCCATATACCACCAGGCAACTAAGCCCATGCACCGCAACTACTGAGCCCACGCTCTAGAGCCCTAGAGCCGCAACTACGGAGCCTGCGTTCCTGCACCTGGAGCCTGTGTTCCCCAACAAGAGAAACCACGGCAATGAGAAGCCCATGCATGGCAATGAAGAGCAGCCCCTGCTCACCACAACTAGAGAAGGCAACAAAGACCCAACACAGCTAAAATAATAATAATTACTATTATTATTATACTTTGAAGGGCCCAATTCTAAGCTTCATCTCCAAGAGTTACAAGTGACATCTTTTGGAACTCACTCTATGCCAGGAATTATGCTGGGCCCCTTAGCTGCAGCATCTTATTTAATCCTTACTTCTACTGTATAATGTAGATACTAGGATTCCCCCCCTCTCCCATTTTATAGGAGAAGAAACTGAGGCTCAGAGAAGTTGTGTGCTTTCCCAAAGGTCACACAACACCTCAGCGGCAGAGCCAGGTGTAGAACCACGTATCTCATCTTGAAGGCCATGTCTTAATCCTTGACATTTTACAGACTTTAATGAACTTGTGACTCTGGGGTCATCCTTCCCTTCTTAGGTCCTTTGTGTCCTCATCCATTAGGTGAGGTGAGAAAGACCTCTCAGACCTTTCTTGTTAATTCTAGCTATAATTTTAGGATTCCTCCTGGTGGGCTCTAAGCATCAAGGATTTGATCATCAAAGCTCCTCCCAGCTGCTAGGTGTGAAATGGATCTGCTTTCCTGATTCCAACCTCTGACACATAAAAACAGAAGAGAACCAAGTAGGGGGTTTAACAAAGTTAATTAACACAGCAGCCAACTGGTCAACCCCGGGGCAAACGTTCCACCTTGCAGGCAAGCATTCTTGACCTTGAGGAAGGAGGTGACAGGGGCAGTGGGATCTCTTCCTTTTACCTGATGAGGACCTCCTGCCCATGGCCTGCGACATCAGTCTCCACCTTCCCCCAGGCATTCAGCACCAACTGCCATTCCCCGTCGCTGAGCCCCATGACGCAGTCTGAAGAAGAGAAAAAGAACAAGGGCGGACTGACTAGGTGTCCTGTCTCCGACAGCTGGGGTTTGAGGCTGCCTGGCCCCAGAGGGATTTTATACCTTCCCAGATGCTTAACAGGGATCATTTGACAGCTCGTTCACTCTCTCTCTCCCTCCTCCCCACCCCCCTCTCTCATGTAGGGGTCTAATCTTTTCCTTTCTCTAGCCCTCACATGGAAGCTATTTTGAGGTAGGTGCCATTGTGGGGAGGTAGGCCAACTCAGGTCACGGGTGTGGTGGTGGTGGGGTTGTGTGTGTGGAGAGTGGGGAGGAGGCTGGGCCACTGTCTGGACTCTCAGAGGCCAACAGAAAGGGCACGGCTAGGCCGACGCCAGTGGCCTGAAACCCAACTCCCCCTGCTGTCAGCCACCCCAAGAGGACCTGTCATGTCTCTAAGCCCAGGGCAGCAGGCACCCTGGCTCGGCCCTGGGACTGTCCTGGCCTTAGCAGTCTCTTTGCCCACCGTCTAGAAGCCCACTTTGCCAGAATGCCTCTCACTCTTCAGAGTGGTGGGAAGGAACCTCGATGGTTTCCTGCTTATAACTGGGTGAACCCAGGCAGATCCATGCCTCTTGGAGCCTGCATTTTCCCGCTCCACCCAGAAAGCTCAAATATTGCTCAGATATTTTCCTCTGAAAAATTGTGCTTCATGTGCCCCCTCAAGGCACAATTAACTGCCTGCCCTTTCCACCTATTCACATGTGTTCCTGTCACACTGCTTATCTCATTGCATCACATTTCTTTGTATCCATGCTGGCTCCTCCGTTAGTACCCTAGCACCCAATACTCAGAGACTTTCCCGGGTGCCAGGCTCTATTCTAATCACTTTACATCTGGTAACTCGTTTAGTCTCCCGACAGCCCTATATGATAAACATAGACACTACCCCCACCTCGTGCAGGGGGAGTTGAGGAGATGTGCCAGTCACACAGATAGCTGATGGAAGAGCTGGGTTTCGAACCAGGAAGTCAGGCCCCTGAATCCATGCTCCCAAGCACTTTACTTTGGTTATCATGTGCAGGAGCTTTGTTTCCTTCATCTGTGTGTTTTGTGGGCCTTGCACAGTGCTGTATACCAAGCTGAACTGAATAAAGGTTCACTGAATTAAAAAGGTGGATGGCCTTCCCAGGAAGGCAAGAGAATGATCATCCTTTATTTTTCATTCATCCATCTTCCCATCCATCCATCCATCCATCATCCATTCATCCACCCATCAACCCCTCTATCCACTCACCCACCATCCGTCCATCTGTCCATCATCCATCCATCCATCTATCCACCATTCTGCCATCCATCCAACAAACTGTTATAAGGTACCTACTGTGTGTCAGAAACTGCTACATGCTGAGGACACAAACCAGATAAAACACATCCTGGTGTTCAATCTCCTAGGGAGAGAGATAAGTAAGAGGAATAACATTACAGTTCAGTTTACATGGCGCTATGATCAGGGTCTACACAGAACTTTACAGTTTACAAAGTACCTCCTTGGGCAGGATTAATCTAGTCTTCCCAATGCCCCAGCAAGGTACAAAGCATCATCCCATTTTATAGCTGTGGACCACGAGACTCAGCAAGGATAAACATCAGGTGTCCTGGCCACCCTGGGACTGTATTGGACCTGTCAGTTATGACTGCCCTACATACACAGCTCTTTCTAAAGATAACTGCCCTGCCCCAGCCCCCAAGGTCATGTCCTCTCCCAAATCCCGCGGCTAGTCACAGCTAATTGAACCAAGGCTGGGACCTAATTAGAGGCAGCCAATGGCATGGCTCTGTCAAACAGCCAGTGTCTATTAACTACACCAATCAGATCCCCTCTTTAAAATATGAACAGAGATGATTGATAAGAATTGGCTAGGTGGTAGGAAATGTTGGTGAAAGGGTTCCATGGCTAGCACCAAGTAAGACCCCCAAACTCAGAGCTTCCCCAGAACAACCTTGGGTCTCCATTCTGATTCTGGTAAAGCCTGCTCCCATTTCAATTCGAGGGTGACCATCACACATCCTGTGTGACCTCTTGTGTATCATTGAGTGATCCCTATTTAGATATTGAGTCAGCGGACTCCTAACAACCAAAGAGACCAGAAGCACACAGGCCCCTTCTTGACAATGTGCTCCTGAAACCACACGTGAGGTTCCATGTTAACCCAGGACACTGAGTTGGTATATCTCCAGAAGTCATTCAGCTTTCACAGTGAAAGTTTCAGTTGTAAAATGAGTAACTAAGAGACTACCCTGGTGGTCAGATGGTAAAGAATCTGCCTTCCAATGCTGGGGATGTGGGTTTGATCCCTGGTCAAGGAAGTAAGATCCCACGTGCCCACTAAGCCCAAGAGCTGTTACTAGAGAGCCTGCACACTGCGACTACTGAGCCCATGCAGGCTGCAACCAGAGCTGGGGGCCACACAAGAGAAGCCCACGCACCGCAACACAGACCCAGCTGAACATTTGTTCATTTGTCCATTCCCCATCCTGCTACCAAGGGCTGACTCTGTGCCAGGCTCAGGATCAAAGAGAAAGGCCACTCTGAGAGAGTTTGCTGAGGTCTCAGCTCCTAGTCCTGGATCCTTGCTGGAGGGTGAGCCCATCAGTATGGGAGGGAAGTGCAGAAGGAAGAGCAGAGAGAAGAGCAGAAGCAGCAGCTCGCTGCCCCCAGTCTGGACCAACCCCTGAGGCCCATTGGGGACACCCCTGAAAGAATCAGCATCACTGGTTCCCATTTAAATCCCAAGCCCTGGCTATGCCACTTGCAAAACCCTTCTGCCCTGTGCCCTGAGAACCTCAGCACATCCCTGAGGGGCTGGCAGAGCGGGACTCATTGTCATCCCACATGGCTGTTCAGAAACAAAGGCTTGGAGACCTTGTGCACCCGCCCGAAGCTGGTAAGCAGCAGAGCTGGAACCAACAGCCCAATCCACAGCCCTTGTCCCATCTCCAGCCTCCTGAGTTTTCCAAGGATGGCCTGAGTACTTAAAATCTCATCAACTTGTTACCAGCACTAAAGTGTTTAATATGAAGCTGTCACCCCCTTGGCAGGCACCCTCATTAACTGGGAAGTTCATGGAAACCCATGGCTTTGAAGCTGATGAACCTTTTAAGTTTTACCTTTTAAGTTAATAGGAGGGACCAACATCTGTTTGTACTTACACATCTCTACAACAGAACTGGCGGTACCTAGCAGTTGCTATGGCTACCTGCAGCCACCAGCTTTGTTTGGGGGCTATAATTATCCCTGTGACAGCCTTCTAATAGCCGGGGCAGGGAAACTGGAAAGGCACAGAATAGGAAAGCCAGGCTACCTCTGCATGCAAAGTTTTCTGCAGCCTTCCAAGCTTATGTATACACACACACAGGTGAGTTAGTCTGACACCCAGTGGGGCAGAACTAGATCCCACCGAGGGAGACCTGTCTCTTCCTCTTCTTCCCTTTCATATCATAGAATCCTTTGAATGGGAAAATCTGAAACATATAGAATCATCCTCAAGTCTTCAAATTCTGGGCACTTGAGATCCTAGAGTTACAGTTCTAGAGGGCCAGAGTCTTCAACTTTCACCACCCTGAAAACTTGGGTTTTACATTCAGAGTCAGAAAACTAAAGAAAGAGAAATCTAGAATCGTAGGGACAGAGGATCTTGAAACTTACAGAGGCCTAGATGGTATCAAAGTTCCCACTGAATCAGCGGTCCCCAACCTTCTTGGCACCAGGGACTGGTTTCGTGGAAGACAGTTTTTCCATGGACCGGGGGTGGGGGGATGGTTTGGGGATAATTCAAGTGCAGTACATTCATTGTGCAATTTATTTCTATTGTTATTACATCAGCTCCACCTCAGACCATTGGGCATTAGATCCCAGAGGTTGGGAGACCCCTGCACTAAATGCAGGAATTTCCCCTACAGATCATAATCTGCTTGAATTCTTCTAGGAGCAGCGAACTCACTTTCTAAAAACCAAAGTATGCCTTCTTGTCAAGCTCACTCCCTTGTCCTGGCTCTCTGGTGCTCCTTGGGAATGTAGAGAACCAGCTGAAAGAAGTTTCAGGCTCACCTAAGATTTTTCTTGTCCAGACTGCACATCCCCAAGGCTTTTTAACTGAATGCCCTCCGCTGGCAAGGTAAGCCAGGAGCCTGTCTAGTCAAAAAAGGCCATTCTCCACCTTGCTCCCCGTGACTCCCACCTCTCCTCACTTACATACTCAGAACTCTCTAGCAAGGGGCTTCCAGCTCCCCCTGCACAAGTTTGAGGCCCAGGTGACTGTGCACAAACTCTCTCTTTCAAAGGTGACCTGGGAATTCATGAACCCTTGTGCAGCTAACAACTCACACCCCGCCCCCCGACCCCCGCGGCCCCGCCCCAGTGAATCTGGGGGAGGGAAGAGGTGTTACACTTCAAGACTCCACCGTGGGGAACCAAAGATGGCAAGAAAGAACATTTTGGATCTTCAAAGCTGTAGGTCCCCTCAACCTTGGCCACCCCCCTTTCTCCTCCACTTCCTCCTCCTCCCCGAAGCCGCCCCTTTGGAGGCCAGCCCAGGCAGCGCCTCCCACCCACTCCCAGCTCAGCTTGCTCCTTCCTGGCAGAGTCTGCCTCCGGGACCAGCGCCAGACGAGACTCAGAGCAGGGCTGGGGCCTGGAGCCTGCAGGATCTGCTGAGGTCACGCATGAGTTTGAGGACCCCCCGAAAGCTGGCCCCAGACCCCCTGGGGCCCGCCCTCCTCCCAGCCCCCACCAGCAGCCCCTGCACTGACCACGTTTCCCCTTCTGCCCAGCTGTCCTTCTGGAGCCTTCAGCCAAGCGGGCTGGGGGCAGGGAGAGGTGTCTTATAGCAGCTGGGGAGAGGCACAGGGAACTAAAAATATAGTTTATATGGCAAGGCTCCTCCCTCCTCTCCCTGGAGGCCCAGAGGGGCTTATTGGAGGAGGGCTGGTAGGGACCAGAGCCCAATATCCCAATCGACAGGTGTAGCCCAGGGACACCTGCCCTCCTTCCTGCCCTCACCCTACACCCCCAGCCTCTGAGGCTTAGAGTCCCACCCCAGCCCCTCCTCCTACCCGTCATCTGCAGGAGTCCAGCACCACCCCCATGCTGCCCCTCCCTCATCAGTCCGCCCTCCCTCCATCCTGGTGGATCTCACAGAAATAGCTCCCCCTCCAAGAATGCCCCCTCCCCACGCCACCCCTTTCCCAGCAAGTGTGCCTCTTCCTCCCCACCTTGGGCTCCAACATGGATGCAGCCTTCTCAGCTCTCTCTGCTTTGGGGTGCAGCACCCCATTTCTACCCTGTGAACTTCTTCACGGGTAGGGATGTAAAAGCTACAGACACACTGGCCTTAAGACCCCTCCCAGGAGCCCTTTCCAGTAGACACTTAAGAAAAAGAAATGCAAGCAGAGTTGCTTTCCAGCGTTTCAGGATAGACACTCTGCTAAGCCCCACTCTTCACAAGGGGAGACTGAGGCACTGGGAGGTTAAGTGCCCAAGGTCACAGGGCTAGGAACTGGGCCAGGCACGAAATTCAGCACTGGGCAGTCTGGTTTCAGAATTTGTGCTTCACAGATAGGAACTGGTCTAACCTGGGATTCTGCAAACCCCTACCAAAGGGCCAGGTCGATAAACTCTCTGAATTGTTTTATTGAACTGAGTCCATCCAGGTTCCTGGAGGCGAAGGCAAAGACAGTGCGCTGGGAGGCCAACAATCAGGAGACCCTGCTGCCATCTAGTGGCGGCGAGGAGAAAAGCCTCCATCCCTGGCTCCGCCCCGCTCACTGCGTTCTTTTGTTCGTTTAGCCAGCCGGCCGGCAGGCGGACGGGATCTTTTTCCATCTTTACTTTCGTGGCACCAGGACTGGCTTTCCACGTTATTTAAATAGGCCATGGTCCTTGCTCTCAAGGACCTCAAAGTTGGGTGGAGGAAACATCCCAGGGGTATTAGAAATACAACAGAGATTTGAACAAAGAGCTACAGGCAAGTGAGAAGGTAGCCCCCCAGGTCCACATGGAGAAAACCTGTTGGCAGAGGCGACAGCTGGACTGGATCTTAACGTATAAGGGAATTCCTGCAGGGTCTCCTAAGCAGAAATAATACACCATGTATGCAAAAGCCCAGGGGGTTCAGGGAAAGAGTTTCAGAGGAAAGGAGTGTTATGGGGGTGGGAGCTGTAAGACCACTCCCTGCCAAGGTCCTCCTGCACCGAAACAGGAGGCTTTGAATGGGGGACTTAGAACATTAGACTTCCCAGTTCCACAAACACTCGTGCTCACTGAGTGCCAGGTTCTGTGTTGCAGCCCAAGGAGACCAGGTGAGAATTAATCCTCCTCGAGCTTTAGAGGGAATGGGAGGAGGGCACGTGTACACAGATGATGGCAGCACCGTGACAGGGGCAGAAACAGGCGGCTCAGCGCAGGAGTAAGACTTTGCAGTCAGACACCTGCATTCGAGGCTTGGCTCCACCAGGTATCGTGTTTGTGATCCGGGGACAGTTTCATCACTTTTCAGGGCTTTTGTTTTTGTATCTGTAAAATAGGAACTTTGAAAATAATTACCCATCTCAAATGTCATCATAAGGATTAAAAGAAGAATGCATGTGTAGGATTCAGGGTAGTGCCTGGCACACAGTAAGTGCTCAATAATTGCTCCCTGTGAAGTAAGATGCAAAGGAATCATAAAGGAGGAAATTACTAATTCCATCAAGGAGCATGCAGCAGAGAAGGTGATGTCTAGGTAGGAATTTGAAGGATCAACAGGGCGTTGGAGCAAAGTGAGGAAAGAATATTCCAAGCACAGGGACTGAAATACTCAAGGACATGGAAGTTGGTGTATAAGGACAAAGTTTTGGTTGTGGGTGGTAGGAAATCCAAAGAAACATGGCTTTAACAAGAGAATATTCGTTTCTCTTTCATATAGAAGTCCAGAGGTAGTGGTCCAGGGTTGGTAGGGCACTCAACATGTCAGGAACCCAGCCTCAGTCTACTTTAGTAGCTCTGTCATATGACACACATGGTCTCCACCTCCTGATCCAAAATGGCTGGTTGAGTCCAGTTATCATATCATCATTCCAACCAGCAGGAAGTCAAAAAAGGTGAAGACGCTTGTGTCCCCTACCTTTAGGGACACTTCCTGGAAGTTGAGATCAATACTTCCTCTCCTTAAACATCACATGGTCACACTTCTCTGTAAGGGAGGCTGGGAAATGTAGTGTGTGTTTCTATATGGCCATATCCCCAGATAAAAACTGGAAAGTCTTTTACTTAGGAGAAAGGGAGAAATGTAAACTGGATGAAAACTAGACATTTCTGCCACAGGAGTTGTAAAGAACATGTAAAGATATAGGAAACTAAAAATATTTCGGTGTTTTTATGGTGGAAAAATTGATGGAGCAAGTGATGAAAGATGCAGCCTAAGAAATAAACAAAAGCTGAGGAAGGGTTTTGAGCACGGGAGGACCAGGGTCTGATTTCCTGCATTGGAAACACCACACTAGTTGCATGGGGATAATGTAAGGGGTGGGGGGAGTGGAGGCAGTAGACATTTCTTCCCAACATTTCATTCTGAAAGTTCTCATGAAGCTAAGTTCAAAATGCAAAAAGGAGTACGTCAAGGCTATTTATTGACACCCTGCTTATTTAACTTATATGCAGAGTACATCATGAGAAATGCCAGGCTGGATGACTCACAAGCTGGAATCAAGATTGCCAGGAGAAATATCAATAACCTCAGATATGCAGATGACACCACCCTTAAGGCAGAAAGTGAAGAGGAACTAAAAAGCCTCTTGATGAAAGTGAAAGAGGAGGGTGAAAACATTGGCTTAAAATCCAACATTCAGAAAACCAAGATCATGGCATCTGGTCCCATCACTTCATGGCAAATAGATGGAGAAACAATGGAAAAAGTGAAAGACTTTATTTTTGGGGGATCCAAAAATAAAAAACTTTATTTTCTTGGACTCCAAAATCACTGCAGATGGTGACCACAGCCATGAAATTAAAAGACGCTTGCTCCTTGGAAGAAAAGCTATGACCAACCTATTAAAAAGCAGAGACATTACTTTGCCAACAAAGGTCCATCTAGTCAAAGCTATGGTTTTTCCAGTAGGCGTGTATGGAAATGAGAGTTGGACCATAAAGAAGGCTGAGGGCTGAAGAATTGATGCTGTCGAACTGTGATGTTAGAGAAGCCTCTTGAGAATCCCTTGGACTGCACGGAGATCAAACCATCGTAAAGGAAATCAACCCTGAATATTCATTGGAAGGACTGATGCTGAAGCTGAAACTCCAATACTTTGGCCACCTGATGCGAAGAACTGACTCATTTGAAAAGACCCTGTTGCTGGGAAAGATTGAAGGCAGGAGGAGAAGGGGACAACAGATGGTTGGATGGCATCACCAACTCAATGAACATGAGTTTCAGCAAACTCTGGGAGATAGTGAAAAACAGGGGAGCCTGGTGTGCTGCAGTCCATGGGGTTGTAAAGAGTTGGTCATGCCCTAGCAGCTGAACAACAACAAGTTAAACAAATTTTAAAGTGACCATCTTATACCCACCACCGAAATTCTACCAACATTTTACTAAACCAGTTTTCTCAGGTATCTATCCAACCCTCCATGCTTCCAATCTTATTTCCAAGGCCTTTCAAAGCAAACTGCAAACAACTGTCCATCCGCTTCTTCCTAAATACTTCAGCATGCATGTCATTAGTGAGAATTCTATGTTTGCATTTTTTTTCTTTTGATGTAAAATTTACATCCAATGAAATCCACACAACTGAAGTGGACTCTTGCTGAGTTTTGATAAATTTATACACTTGTGTAATGTGAACCCCTATCAGGATATAGAACGGTATTCAGTTCAGTTCAGTTCAGTCGCTCAGTCATGTCCGACTCTTTGCGACCCCATGAATTGCAGCATGCCAGGCCTCCCTGTCCATCACCAACTCCCAGAGTTCACTCAGACTCACGTCCATCGAGTCAGTGATGCCATCCAGCCATCTCATCCTCTATCGTCCCCTTCTCCTCCTGCCCCCAATCCTTCCCAGCATCAGAGTCTTTTCCAATGAGTCAACTCTTCTCATGAGGTGGCCAAAGTACTGGAGTTTCAGCTTTAGCATCATTCCTTCCAAAGAAATCCCAGGGTTGATCTCCTTCAGAATGGACTGGTTGGATCTCCTTGCAGTCCAAGGGACTCTCGAGAGTCTTCTCCAACACCACAGTTCAAAAGCATCAGTTCTTCGGCGCTCAGCCTTCTTCACAGTCGGTATTACCACCCCGCAAAGTTCCCACAGGCCCTTTCCCGGTCAGTCCCCGCCCCCCCAACCCCCCTAACCTCCCCAACCCCCAGGCAACTGCTGTCCAGCTAATTTGGTGTGTATAAACCACAGAGTGGTTTGCGGAAAAAAGTGAAAGTGAAAGTCGTTCAGTCGTGTCCGACTCTTTGTGACCCGGTGGACTGTATAGTCCATTTCTCCAGGCCAGAATACTGGAATGGATAGCTGTTCCCTTCCCCAGGGGATCTTCCCAACCCAAGGATGGAATCCACGTCTCCTGCATTGCAGGCGGATTCTTTACCAGCTGAGCAACAAGGGGCACCCTTTAGGGCCACCTCTGGGTTGAGGGAGAGGCTAGGCGGAGGGGCGAGGGGGAAGAGGGGACTGGCTCCACAAGGGAGGCTGGGGACGCTGAGGTGAGCTGAGAGGCCAGCACAGCGCCGGCAGCCCGAGCTGAGTTTCTGGCTGAATTAAGTGAGCAGACGGTGGCGCTATTTACTAAGGCGGGCTGGGTACCGGGGAGGAAGGGATGGAGAATGACTCTCCCTGGGTTCCGTAGCATTTGGGCGTCTGTGAGACGTCTGTCTAGCAGGCCTAAGGCGACACACGCGTCCCCGAGACTTGCACTGCCGAGATGGCATCGGAGAAGTGGTGGCCGGGCTTCTCCAGAATCTCCATCTTTCCCCGGCCCAGACCCGGCACCCACAAGACTCCGGCCCCCAGAAAGGAAAAGGGGCCCCTCCTCCGCGGATCCTCAGGCCACAGCCCTGTTTTCCCCGAGGCAGCCGCGGGAGGGCGGTGGGGAAGGCACGGAGGCGGTGAGTTCTGGTTGGCGGGATCCAGGCAGGAGCCCTCACTCCCGACTCCCGAAGGCGGGCGGAGGAGGCAGGGAAAGCAGGCCCCGCAGCCCACCTGGGCGGTGCCTCCCTTCCCTCCTCCCTCCCAAGCGTCCTGCAGTCGAATACTTGTTCCTCTCTAGTGACTGCCGCCCACCTCTTTCCAAATTCCTCTTCCCTCCCCTTTAAAAACTACCGAAGTCCAGGTCTTGGCTACTCAGCTCTCCAGGGAGGAGGCCATTCGGTCTGCTTCTCCTGCGAGGACAGTGGAACCAGAGAAACAAAGTGAACACTGACCCTCACTCCCAGACCGCGGTCGGGCCCCTTGCTGCTGCTGCTGCTGCTAAGTCGCTTCGGTCGTGTCCCACTCTGTGCGACCCCATAGACGGCAGCCCATCAGGCTCCACCATCCCTGGGATTCTCCAGGCAAGAACACTGGAGTGGGTTGCCATTTCCTTCTCCAATGTCGGGCCTCCCAGACTACCTAAAATCAAACACAGCTCACCCCAGCAAAGTCATTTCTTTCTTAAAACCCTCCTTGGGCAACAGCAGATATTCCTCTTTCCCCTGAGCAAGACTTGGACTTACTCCTTGGGAGTTAAGGAACTCTGATTCTGCTAAGAGAGGTCTTGTCCCCACACCCACCCTCTCTAGGGCTGCAGCACAGAACATCGTGAATTTACTTGGCCATTTGGAGAATCATCTCATCAGACACAGGACCAGAGGGTGAGCCGTTAGTGTACATGAGGTGGCGGGGATCACCCCAGGAGAGAATGTGAGGGAAGAGAAGAAGGACCCCAAGGAACACCCCAACATTTAAAAATTGGGAAGGGGAAGAGGAGCTAGAGATGGAAACTTACAAGGATGATGGGGACCCTAGGAGATTATGGGGGGTGGGGAGTGACAGGGTCAGGATTGCATATAGAGGATGGTTGGAAGAGAAGTCTTGTGGGATGCGAGGATGAATATTAAGGACTCTTTGGACACGACTGAAGTGACTTAGCAGCAGCAGCATGTACTAGATGTGGGTGAGGGCTGAACCACAAATACGGAGGCATTCATGTATTACAGCACTAGCCACTATAACAAGCATCCCCCACATCTCTGTGGCTTGTTAGATCTTCACAGTGGCTCCATGGGTTTGGTTCTCGTTTACCTCACTTACCAGTGCAAGTTGGAGAGAGGACTTTGCTTCACACAGTGATTTGGGGACCCAATCTCTGCCCCCCAGGACTTCAGAAACCTCAGATTCCTCCCTATCCAGCAGGCAAATAGATGGGTTAACAGTGGAAACAGTGAGACTTTATTTTCTTGGACTCCAAAATCACTGCAGATGGTGACTACAGCCATGAAATTAAAAGGCGCTTGCTCCTTAGAAGAAAAGCTACGACCAACCTAGACAGCATATTAAAAAGCAGAGACATTACTTTGCCAACAAAGGTCCATCTAGTCAAAGCTATGGTTTTTCCAGTAGGCGTGTACGGAAATGAGAGTTGGACCATAAAGAAGGCTGAGGGCTAAAGAATTGATGCTGTAGAACTGTGGTATTAGAGAAGCCTCTTGAGAGTCCCTTGGACTGCAAGGAGATCAAACCAGTCGATCGCAAAGGAAATCAACCCTGAATATTCATTGGAAGGACTGATGCTGAAGCTGAAACTCCAATACTTTGACCACCTGATGCAAAGAACTGACTCATTTGAAAAGACCCTGTTGCTGGGAAAGATTGAAGGCAGGAGGGGACAACAAAGGATGAGATGGTTGAATGGCATCACCGACTCAATGGACATGAGTTGGGGTAAACTCCGGGAGTTGATGATGGAAAGGGAAGCCTGGTGTGCTGCAGTCTATGGGGTCTCAAAGAGTTGGACACGACTGAGCGACCAAACTGAACTGAATAGATCCAGCAGGCAGACCACAGGAGTGTGTGTGAGAGGTTTTACAGGCCATGCCTGAAACTGAGGCCCACCATTTCTGGCCATAGTCCATCAGCCAGGTCACAGCCACGCCGTGGGAATGAAATTTGTGTGTCCGGGAGGAAGAGAGGCTGGCTAGGTGGACACACAGCATTGTGTCTGCCAGTCATGGCCTGAGATAATAAAATGTTTTTATAATCTAGTGGGAAGATGAGGAAGAGGAGCTGGGAATGAAACATTCCTATAAATCGTCTTAATAGTTCACAGAGTAGATGTCTCAGATTTATTAGGGCTGTTTGGGTCATCATCCTCCAGATGAGTTTTATCACCACTGATAAAATACTTGGGAAGCGGGAAGGGACTTCCCTGGCAATCCAGTGGTTAAGACTCGGCACCTTCACCTCCGGGGCCCAGGTTCAAACCCTGGTTGGGAACTAAGATCCCACAAGCCACATGGCATGGCCAGAGAAGGGCTAGCATCCTTTCTGATGATGAGAGAGGCATTCTTAAAAAGGGGGCATCTGAATAAGGAGCTGAAAAATGGTCAGAGAGGGCTAGGGAAGCAGGAATGCATATGGAATCTTCAGGAAACCCCGAGAAGACCAGTTTAGCAGGGTCAGAAGTTTCGTGAAGGGGATTGGTCGTGGATGAGGCTGGAATGTGGGCTTGGAGCGGCTCAGGAATGACTTTGAACTTGAAGAATTTTGGCAGCTCTTCAGCAGGCCCTGCGGTTGTGGCTTGGGGTGGGGTGAGGTGGGGGTGGGGTGGAGGAGGAGGTTCCCAGCCATCTCGGATGAATCAGCAGGGTCAGTTAAAATTAGTCATGATGGCCCAGAGGAGAGACGCCAAGGCCAACAGTCATGTCGGTTCATGTGGCAGCCAAAGTTTGCTTCTCCGGGGAGTCTTCGGGTTGGGGGAGCTCAGAGCCGGAGCAGGTGCTCTGGGCTGTCCGGGAGCCACTGGGACTGCTGGGCAGCACCTCTGGGTTTCTGACCTTGACTGCAGGAGAAGGGGGTGCAGTTTGGCCCAACTCCCTGATTATCCTCTCTCAGACTATCTTGGCATGGAGTGGTCTTCCCTTCACCTTGCCAACCCCTTCTTCATGGAGCCTTTCTCACCAGTAAAACCGGGTTCTAAACTCTTTTGCTTGACCTAGGTAGTATTATTCACAATTGTAATTGTGAACTGGATAATGGTTAAAATTTTAAATAATGCATTATTCAGCCAGTCATTTCCAAGGGCATGTCTCCTATCTCCTCTCTCCCATATATCCAAGTATCATCTTAAAGAGGAGAAAGAGTGTGGTGGTTAGGGGTGCAGGTGTGTGCATGTAACCAGAGATACAAGCATGAGGAAAGATTGAGATCCCATTAATTGAATCATCTAAGTTGCCCCCAGTACACACACACACAGGTAAGAGGCAATGTACTACAGGATCAAGGATATGGATTCTGGAGCCAGACTACTGATTTTGAATTCTACCTTCATTGTTTGCTTGCTGTGTGACTTCAGGCAAGTTACTTAACCTTTCTGTGCCCCAGTTTCTTCATCTACTAAATGGCGATCATAACAGTGCCTGCCTCACAGGGTGAAATTTAAACTAGGTAAAATACCTGAAACTATGCCTGGCACATACTTGAGTAAACCCTCCATATGCGTGTGGTCTATGGCACCTATTAATAGTAATAAGCCACTTTTTTCTCAGACATCTGAGTTGAAATTAACAGACTCTTGACTGTATTATATAATTAGTGAATTAAGGTCCTTCTCTCTAATGGACTAGGGGGTCCATGAGAACATGTTTTGCATTTCTGTTGTCTGATGCAAGGCCAAGTTCAGGCTGATAAAAACAGCTGTACCACATCTCCCTCCCCCCAGTCCCACGCTACAAGCATGCACTGCTGGCCTTCCAGGGCCCAGTGTGGCTCCAAATCCTTTATATAAAGAGGTCATTTAGCCCTCAGGACCACCACAGAGGGCTCTTGATAAATATTTGTTGAATAAAGAAATGCCTGCCACCCGGGAATAGGTAGATCCTGAATGGGAAAATGCTTTGTAAACTGTAAAGCATGCAACTTGTGGGAATGGAAACACTTAGGACCTCTTCCCCAAGGGCCTAGGATCCTTTCCACTTTTGACTTCACTGAGTGCCTTGGGAACATGTCCTGTGTTCTAGAACTTTCCCTCCACTTGCCCCTCTATCGAAATGTAGTTGTCTTGGGTATCATTTTCCCTTGTGATCTGTCTTAATGGTTACTAGTGGAATTCAACCCTTCTTACCTCCCCACCAAGAGATTTTATTTCAACAAAGGCAAGCACCAGCTTGTCATCTAACCTCTAAGAAAAACTCCTTACTCCTCTCTGCCCCTACCTGTTCAAAGCCCACCCTTCTCAGCCTGTCACTTCCTCAAGGAAGGCCTCCTTGCAGAGCCCCAGCATCATATAGACACCCCCCTCCAGGCCCCCATCCTGTTCTTGCCAGCAGAATGCTAAGTGAAAGTGGAAGTTGCTCAGTTGTGTCCTATATAATCCATGGAATTCTCCAGGCCAGAATACTGGAGTGGGTAGCCTTTCCCTTCTCCAGGGCATCTTCCCAACCCAGGGATTGAGCCCAGTATCCCACATTGCAGGCGAATTCTTTACCAGCTGAGCCACCAGGGAAGCCCAAGAATATTGGAGTGGGTAGCCTATCCCTTCTCCAGTGGGTCTTCCTGACCCAGGAATTGAACCGGGGTCTCCTGCATTGCAGGCGGATTCTTTACCCACTGAGCTATCAGGAAAGCAGCAGAATGCTAAATATGCCCTTATTATATCTCCAAGGGAAGATTTTATCCATTTATTGATTCATTCATTCATTTGTGCAATAATATTTGTGGCGTCCGTCTTCCTTATCAGGTACTGTAGCACTTCAAGGATATAGAGAATTATCTTGGTTTCTGAACAAGAGGAGACTATCAGCTACAGGCAAGAAGATGAGCAAAGGCATAGCAGTGCCACAACTTTTTTTTAATTAAAAAGTTTAAAAAGTTTTCGTTTTGTCTGCACTGGGTCTTTGCTGCTACCCGTGGGCTTTCTCTAGTTGCAGAGAGCAGGGGCTACTCTGGTTGTGGTGCGCGGGCTTCTCATCGCAGTGGCTTCTCTCGTTGCTGAGCACAGGCTCTGGGGCACTGAGGTTCCGTAGTTGTGGTGCATGGGCTTAGTTGCCCTGAGACATGTGGGATCTTCCTGGACCAGGGATCACCAAGTAAGGAGGATGTGAACCTAGGGCAGCAAGTGGCCCCTGGACTGAAAGGCAAAATCAAGCAGATAAGAGAACCATGAGGTATAGTGAGGTGGTGCCCAGGGGAATTTTTCTGATCTACTGGGTTCAACTATGCCTGAAGTCAGTTGTATCTTGGGCCGCCCAGTTACATGTATTTGATCATTTGTTCATTCAACAATTAGTTACTGGGCTTCCCTGGTGGTCTAATGGGTAAGAATCTGCTGCCAGTGAAAGGGATATGGTCTGATCCCGGCTCCGGGCAGGTTCCACATGCCGCAGAGCAGCTGAGCCCGTGTCACAACTACTGGGCCCGCACTCTACAGCCTGTGTTCACCAACGAGAGAAGCCACCGCAACGAGAAACAGGTGCACCACAGCTTGGGAGGAACTTGCCACAGCTAGAGAAAGCCTGCGTGCCGCAACGAAGACCCAGCACAGCCAAATAAATAAATAAATAACATGATTTCTCTAAAGGAAAAAAAGAGAGAAAATCCAGAAAAACAACTAGTTACTGAATGCTTACTATACTAGCCAGGGTTCTCCAGAGAGACAGAACCATTAGGAAACAGATAGATATGAAAAAACTTATTAGAAGCACTAGCTCATGCAATTAGGGGCTTTGAGGTCCATGATCTACAGTTGGTGAGCTGCGGGCCCACAAGAACCAGTGGTGAGTGTCCATTCGGAGATCTAGGACTGAAAACCAGGAGCGCTGATGATGTAGGTCTCAATCCAGTGGCAAAACCAAAGTCCCAGCTCCAGTGGTCAGGCAGACAGCACACTCTGCCTTCCTCCACCTCTTTGTTCTATTCAGGCCTCAACATAGAGGATAAGAGCCACGTTGCAGAGAGCAATTTGCTTTACCCAGTCTATGAATTCCAGGGTTAACCTCATCTGGAAACACCCCCACAGACCCGGAAATAATGTCTAGCCAAATATCTGGGCACCCTGGGGCCCTGTCAAGCTAATAAACAAAAGTAGCCATCACCCCACTGTGTGCAAGGCACACCTCTAGGAGGTGGAAATATAGCAGCAGATGGGGAGAGGGTGGTGTCGGGGGATGGGAGACAGTGAGTTAGTGTTTAATGGGGACGCGTTTCAGTTTAGGAAGGTGAAAAATTTGGGAAATGGATGATGGTGAGAGTTTCACAACAATGTGAATGTACTTAGTGCCACTGAACTGTACAGTTAAATATGGTTGAATAGTATGTGTTATGTTATGTGACTTTTACCACAATTTAAGAAAAACTTAAAAGAAAGGACGAAAATCCTACAAGTGGAGTTTACCCCGTAGGAGGTGTGGGGTACAGGTAGAAAGATTTATAAATAAAATAAGCAAATCATTAAAATAGCATGTTCAGTGATAACAAGTGCTATGGGGGAAAAATGACAAAGCAGAGAAGAGTCATAAAGAGTGTTAGGTGGGGAGTAGGGGGATACATTTTAAAATTTCATTTCAAAATGTAAGTAAAAATTTAATTTAAATGTATTTGGTAACCATCTAAAGGGGTAAAGGAAAAAAAAAAAAAAGAGGTAAAGAAAAGAACCAGGGATAAATATTGAGAAAAAGCATTCCAACAGCAGTTAGAACCTCAGCTGCCCCGAGGTAGGACCATGCTTGTTTGTTCAGTTAGACATCACTCCTTCTCCTGGCCTCCGCTACCTATGGCCTGTTCCTCTCATATTTAACTGTCAGCGTTCACCACCTCACACAGTTGCCTTTATTTGAATTCATTTGTGATTTAGAAATACCACCAAATACCTACTATTTGCCAAACAGTGAAGCTGTCACCCTGGTGTCAATACGATCTCCCATTTATAGATGAGGTCAGGAAAGTTCAGAGAAGATAAGTAATTTTTTCCAGGGCAGCCATCCCAGGAAAAGGCTAAGCTAGGATTCAAACCCAGGCTTGTCTGCCTCCAAACCCCGCTTTTGCAGCCCTGACTCCCATGGTCTGTGGTTGAAGACACTGAGTACATATTTGGGAAAAACACTGACTTCTTTGAAACTCATCTGTAATTCAAGCAACTGGCTCTGAGGACAGCAATGCCTTGAATAATCAAACTTCGGCCAAATATTCCATTAATCACTGTGAATATTAGCCCATTTTATTTCATAAACCCCTTGTAAGGCAGGGACAGCTGTGTCTGTTTTCAGGTGGATAAAGTGAAAATCCAACCAACCTGCTGAAACTCACAGGTCAGCCTGGTTGATGACTGTCTTAGTTTCTGGTTCCCTAATCCCCTCCTCTGGAGTCTGCAAAGCCCTTTGGCCTGGGCTAGGCTTTGCCTTCCACATCCTTTTTCTGCCCTGGCAGACGGTCACCCCCTGAGCTTAGACCCCTGCACCTAGAGGCCCATTTGCAGAGCCACTGCATGCCCTAGAAAGGATGCTGGCCCAGTGCTGGCCCTGTGGTGCTTTGAGCTCCCTGGGGGTGACCCTGCCAGGACTGACATCCCAGCTGCCCTGCTCTGCACCCTGCGGGTGCTGGGGGCCAATCCTTCTCCGTGCTTTGAATTTCCACCCACCACTCTCCCTGGCTGGGAGCACCCAGTAGCCTGGGCAGCTTGCATTCTATGTACAAAAGGGTCATCAAGATGGCATTTCAGGGAATTCCCTGGTGGTCCAGTATTTAAGACTCCATGCTTTTACTTCCAAGGGCCCAGGTTCAATCCCTGATCTGGGAACTAAGATCCCACAAGCTGCATAGTGTGACCAAAAAAAAAATTTTTTTTAAGTAAAGAGGGGCCTTCCCTGATGGTCTAGTGGTTGAGAGTCCTCCTGCCAACACAGGGGACGTGGATTTGATCCCTGGTCTGGGAAGAGCCCCCAGGCCATGGAGCAACTAAGCCTGTGAGCCGCAACTGCAGAAGCCTGTGCACCCAAGAGCCTGTGCTTTGCAACAAGAGAAGCCATTGCAATGAGAAACCCGAGCACCGCAACTAGAGAGTAGCTCCCACTTGGAGGAGCAAGAGAGAAGCCCGTGTGCACAATGGAGACCCCAGTGCAGCCAAAAATAAATCTTTAAAATATAAAGAGGACTGGCATTAAATAAATAACTACGCATTAAACAAAAAAAAGATAGCACTTGAAATGTAGTAACTCAGTGCAGGTTTTCTGGTTTCTCGACTTAACTGTGAGCTTCTCAGGGTGGGGACTAAGTTCAGGTCTCTTACTTATTTTTTTGACCCATGGGAGATGTCCTGGCCTTATCAATAATCTTGGAGATGCTGTATTAGTTTTCTAGGGCTCCTGTAATAAATGGAAGCAATCTGGTGGCTTAAAACAACAGAAAGTTATTCTCTCATAGTTCTGGAAGTCACAGGTTCAAAATCAAGGTGTTGGCAGGGCTGGTTCCTACTGGAGGTTCGGAGGGATGGTCTGTTCTATCCCCACTCCCAGCTTTGGGCAGTCACTGGCAATCCTTGGTTTGCAGCTGCGTCACTCCAGTCTCTGCCTCCGTCTTCACACAGCTCTCCCGCTGTGTGTCTGACTTCTGTTTGGTCTCTCTCTCTTTTTAAACAAACAGCTCTTTTTAGCATTTTATTCTGTTTTAGTTTTCTATGTTCTTGGCCATGCCTCATGGCATATGGGATCTTAGTTCCCTGATCAGGGATTGCATCCATGCCCCTTGCATTGGAAACATGGAGTCTTAACCACTGGACCACCAGAGAAGTCACCCTTGGGTCTCTTTTAGGGACTCTGTCATCAGATGTAGGGCCCACCCTAAATCCCACTTGACCTCATCGTGAGAGTCTTAATTACATTGGCAGAGGATGAGATGGTTAGATAGCATCACTGACTCAATGGGCATGATTTGAGCATCCTCTGGGAGATAGTGAAGGACAGGGGAGCCAGGTGTGCTGCAGTCATGGGGTCAGAAAGAGTCAGACACTATTTAGTGACTGAACAACAACAACAATTACATTTTCAAAGACTCTTTTCCAAGTAAGGTCACATTCACAGGTACTGGGAGGTTAGGACTTGGACCTGTCTTTGTAGGGTCACTAATCAGCACTGGAGGGACTTTGAGGAGATACGCCACATCCAAGGGCAAAGGAGAAGCCCCAGAAAGACAGTCGGAGGGGTGAAATCATGTTTAGAATCAAACCTCATACCCACCAGACACGCTCCGAGGACTCAAACAAACCTTCTGCGTGCCAGGACCCAGAGACCCCACAGAGGCTGAGACAGACCTGTGTTTGCGTGTCTCCTGCAGAGGTACGGGTCAGCAGTGGCCTGCCGCAGGGGCAGGGGCTCTGGGTGGAGCAGACTTGAGTATGGCATAAGCCCTCTTGGAGGAAGTTGCCATTAACCCCACCACAGAGCCACCAGAACTTACACAGGATTGGGAAACAGACTCTTGGAGGGCACAAACAGAACCTGTGTGCACCAGGACCCAGGAGAAAGGAGCAGTGACCCCACGGGAGACTGGCCCAGACTTGCCTGTGAGTGTCCAGGAGTCTCTGGTGGAGGTGTGGGTCGGTGGTGGCCTGCTGCAGGGCTGGGGGCACTGAGTGTAGCCGTGTGTGCATGGGACCTTGTGAAGGAGGTCGCCATTATCTTCGTCACCTCCACTATAGTTTAGCCTCAGGTCAAATAACAGGGAGAGAACACAGCCCCGCCCATCAACAGAAAATTGGATTAAAGATTTACTGAGCATGGCTCCACCCATCAGAACAGGACCCAGTTTACCCCTCAGTCAGTCTCTCCCATCAGGAAGCTTCCATAAGCCTCTTATCCTTCTCCATCAGAGGGCAGACAGAATGAAAACCACAATCACAGAAAACTAACCTATCTGATGACATGGACCACAGCCTTGTCTAACTCAGTGAAACTACGAGCCATGCCGTGTAGGGCCACCCAAGACGGACAGATCATGGTGGAGAATTCTGACAAAACGTGGTCCACTGGAGAAGGGAACGGCAAACCACTTCGGTATTCTTGCCTTGGGAACCCCATGAACAGCATGAAAAGGCAAAAAGATAGGACACTGAAGGATGAATTCTCCAGGTCGGAAGGTGCCCCATATGCTACTGGAGATCAGTGGAGAAATAACTCCAGAAAGAATGAAGGGATGGAGCCAAAGCAAAAACAACACCCAGTTGTGGAAGTGACTGGTGATGGAAGTAAAGTCTGATGTTGTTAAGAGCAATATTGCATAGGAACCTGGAGTGTTAGGTCCATGAGTCAAGGCAAACTGAAAGTGGTGAAACAGGAGATGACAAGAGTGAACGTCAACCTTTTAGGAATCAGTGAACTAAAATGGACTGGAATGGGTGAATTTAACTCAGATGACCATTATATCTACTACTGTAGGCAGGAATCCCTCAGAAGAAATGGAGTGGCCATCATGGTCAACAAAAGAAATGCAGTCATAGTCAATAATCATAGACTATGATAGAGTAGCCATTATAGTTAACAATCTGAAATGCAGTACTTGGATGCAATCTCAAAAACGACATAATGATTGTTCATTTCCAAGGCAAACCATTCAATATCACAGTAAACCAAGTCTATGTCCCTACCAGTAATGCTGAAGAAGTTGAAGCCCTACAAGAGCTTCTAGAACTAGCACCCAAAAAAGATGTCCTTTTCATTATAGGGGACTGAAATGCAAAAGTAGGAAGTCAAGAAACACCTGGAGTAACAGGCAAATTTGGCCTTGGAGTACGGAATGAAGCAGGGCAAAGGCTAATAGAGTTCTGCCAAGAGAACGCACTTGGCAGACACCAAACATCCTCAAACACCAAACACCGTCATAGCAAACACCCTCTACCAACAACACAAAAGAAAACTCTACACATGAACATCACCAAATGGTCAATATGAAATCAGGTTGATTATATTCTTTGCAGCCAAAGATGTAGAAACTTTATACAGTCAGCAAAAACAAGACTGGGAGCTGACTGTGGCTCAGATCATGAACTCCTTATTGCCAAATTCAGGCTTAAATTGAAGAAAGTAGTGGAAACCACTAGACCATTCAGGTATGATCTAAATCAAATCCCTTATGATTATACAGTGGAAGTGAGAAATAGATTCAAGGGATTAGATCTGATAGAGTGGCTAAAGAACTATGGACAGAGGTTCGTGGCATTGTACAGGCGGCAGGGATCAAGACCATCCCCAAGAAAAAGAAATGCAAAAAAGCAAAATGGCTGTCTGAGGAGGCTTTACAAACAGCTGAGTAAAGAAGAGAAGTGAAAGGCAAAGGAGAAAAGCAAAAATACACCCATTTGAATGCAGAGTTCCAAAGAATAGCAAGGAGAGATAAGAAAGCCTTTCTCAGTGATCAGTGCAAAGAAATAGAGGAAAACAACAGAATGGGAAATACTAGAGATCTCTTCAAGAAAATTAGAGATACCAAGGGAACATTTCACGCAAAGATCGGCACAATAAAGGACAGAAATGGTATGGACCTAACAGAAGCAGAAGATAATAGGAAGAGGTGGCAAGAATACGCAGAAAAACTATACAAAAAAGATCTTCATGACCCAGATAATCACGATGATGTGATCACTCACCTAGAGCCTAACATCCTGGAATGTGAAGTCAAGTGGGCCTTAGGAACCATCACCATGAACAAAGCTAGTGGAGGTGATGGAATTCCAGTTGAACTATTTCAAATCCTGAAAGATGATGCTGTGAAAGTGCTGCACTCAATATGTCAACAAATTTGGAAAACTCGGCAGTGGCCACAGGCCACAGTGACCAAAAGGTCAGTTTTCATTCCAATCCCAAAGAGAAGCAATGCCAAAGAATGCTAAAACTACTCATCTCACATGCTAGCAAAGTAATGCTCAAAATTCTCCAAGCCAGGCTTCAACAGTACATGAACCGTGAGCTTCCAGATGTTCAAGCTGGATTTAGAAAAGGCAGAGGAACCAGAGATCAAATTGCCAACATCTATTGGATCATCAAAAAAGTGAGGGAGTTCCAGAAAAACATCTATTTCTGCTTTATTGACTATGGCAGAGCCTTTGACTGTGTGGATCAAAACAAACTGTGGAAAATTCTTAAAGAGATGGGAATACTAGACACCTGACCTGCCTCCTGAGAAATCTGTATGCACATCAAAAACCAACGGTTCTAACATGGAACGATAGACTTGTTCCAAATAGGGAAAGGAGTACGTCGAGGCTGTATATTGTCACCTTGCTTATTTAACTTATATGCAGAGTACACCATGAGAAATGCTGGGCTGGATGAAGCACAAGCTGGAATCAAGATTGCCGGGAGAAATATCAATAACCTCAGATATGCAGATGACACCACCCTTATGGTAGAAATTGAAGAACTAAAGAGCTTCTTGATGAAAGTGAAAGAGGAGAGTGAAAAAGTTGGCTTAAAGCTCAACATTCAGAAAACTAAGATCATGGCATCTGGTCCCATCACTTCATGGCAAATAGATGGGGAAACAATGGAAACAGTGAGAGACTTTATTTTGGGGAGCTCCAAAATCACTGCAGATGGTGATGGTAGCCATGAAATTAAAAAATGCTTGCTTCTTGGAAGAAAAGCTATTACCAATCTAGACAGCATGCTAAAAAGCAAAGACATTACTTTGCCAACAAAGGTCCATCTAGTCAAAGCTATGGTTTTTCCAATAGTCACGTATGCATGTGAGAGTTGGACTATAAATAAAGCTGTGTGCTAAAAAATTGATGGTTTTGAACTGTGGTGTTAGAGAAGACTCTTGAGAGTCTCTTGGACAGCAAGAATATCCAACCAGTCCATCCTAAAGGAAATCAGTCCTGAATATTCATTGGAAGGACTGATGCTAAAGCTGAAACTCCAATACTTTGGCCACCTGATGCAAAGAACTGACTCATTTGAAAAGACCCTGATGCTGGGAATGATTGAAGGCAGGAGGAGAAGGGGACGACAGAGGATGAGATGGTTGGATGGCATCACTGACTCAGTGACATGAGTTTGAGTGAGCTCTGGGAGTTGGTGATGGACAGGGAAGCCTGGTGTGCTGCAGTCCATGGGGTCACAAAGGGTCAGACACAACTGAGTGACTGAATTGAACTGAACTGAGTCGGCCCACTGCAGATGGAGAAACACAGGCCCAGAGGAGAATGGATTTTCTCAGGGTCCCAGGGGCAGCCTACTCTCCGGATGCTAAATCAGAGCTCTGTTGCTCTCCAGTACTGGCCTGAATTCCGGAGACTCTCTGGGAAAGCCTTCAGTGAAAAACCGTCTGGAGACTGACTGTCTGGGCTTCGGGGGAGCCTGCCCTTTCCTGCGCAGAGTGGCTGAGAATGTGATCAGAGAGGGAGTTCCCTTTCCTGTTGGCTCTGTGCCTGGGGCCTGGCGGGGCTGTCACGCAGACCCTGCTCTGCTCCTCATCCAGCCTGCGCTTACAGTCACTGCTCCCTCCCTTCTTTCGCAGGCCTGGACACCATGGGGAGAGGAGAGGGACATGGTCCTTCTGACCTCAGGGTCAATTTCTTTCCAGGAGACAGCTCCCGCCCTCTTTGGAGACAGATGAGAACATTGCATAGAATTTAAACCAGTAACTGACTCTGAATACCTGATTCATAGAGGCTGTAGAGCATAGTGATTAGGATTCTGGCCTCAGGATCCAGACAGCCCCGCTTAGGTTCAAGCCCCTGCTCTGCCGTTCACTGAACATGTGGCCTTGGACACACTATTAATTCCTCTAAGTCTTGCTTCTCTCAGTGGAAAGAGAGGGGCAAAGGCAGACAGACCTCCCGAGTTACTGAAAGGATGAACATGACCACTGCTGCTGCTACTGCTAAGTCGCTTCAGTCGTGTCCGACTCTGTGCGACCCCATAGACGGCAGCCCACCAGGCTCCCCCGTCCCTGGGATTCTCCAGGCAAGAACACTGGAGTGGGTTGCCATTTCCTTCTCCAGAACATGACCACAGTAGGCCCTTATCCCAGAGCCTGTACTGAGATCAGGAGAGATGACTGTTGTCCCCATGTGTGACCTGGAGTGTCACTGGACCTTGGGCTACAAATACAGTCAAATGTCAGCTGTGATCTAATTCATATGACCTCTAGAACTCAGCTTTTCCTGGAAGCCTCTCTCTTTTCCCCAGGGTTTTGCTTTTCTGGTTAAATCACAACTCAAGTCCATACCAGTAGGGAATGGCCAAGGGTCATATTAAGCCAATCCCAATTTTAAGAAATTCCAAGACAGAAAGATAGGGAGAGTCATTTTTAGTCTGACATCATCTTATTCAGTGCTGGCCAGGATGTTGACTTCAATTTCTTGCCTTAATAAAATAACCTACGAACAGGCCCTGATGCCTGTCATGGAGACCAAATCCTGTTGATAGATCCTTTCTTCTGATGCATCCTCACTGCCTCACAGCAGCCTGAGATCTGGGGGCCAGGCTGCTGGTGAGGGCTCTTGGGGTCCTGTGTCCCACGAGCAGTATGTCACAGTGCCCATCTTGGCAGGAAGGAGCAAGGGGCTTTCTCCTTCTGTCCCAGAAGACTTCTTAGTCGCTGCATATCCACCCAGCCCCTAGCCAGCAAGCTTTGTGCCCTGCGCAGGGTGGGATGTGAGTGTGTTGTTCTGTGTCAGGCCAAACGTTGCCTTCCTTCCTATGGAATTTTAGAATCTAGACCAAGAATCCAGAACCTCAGACATCAGCCGCCCAGCTTTGGGCCTCACCCTGCCAGCACTTCCTTGTGGCCTCATGAGAGTTCAGATCCATAGACAGAAAGGTGTGGTGTCAACATCTTTCCTGGCAAGGTGACAGGGACCTGGCGGAGACTGTCTTGACAAACAAAAACTCCGTTTGCTGTGTTTGTTCAGCCACAGTTCCACAACAGCAAGTCCTTTCTCCCTGTGCCCTCTGACCTCTCCCCAGCTGCTTCTTCCTCCCCTGCCAGGCCCTATGAACTTGATGTCATGCCTCAAAGCACGCTGCCCCCAAGGACTGAGTCTAGTATGCAGCCCCACCTGCTTTGCGCACATAGAACAAGCTGTGAGCTGCTGGAGCTCCCTGGAGCCCCCCTGGATAACTTCCTCCATCTAGCTATTGGAACCACATGGGCCATGAACTGTGGGATTTAGGTCACTTTGAATCAACAAAGGTTCACTGTGCTAAAAGCAAATTGCCAAGGAGAAAAGATGACACAGAGGCAGGCCCTGCCCCAGTGAAGAAAGGGGCATAAAGATAGGAGAACGCAGTCTCATTTCTTCTGAAGCTCACTCCAGGCGAGGGCGAGACCAAATATATTTCCCGTGGGTGGCCTTCTTGAGGTCAAGGGCAGTCTAAAAAAACAAATCTGCAGGACTGGGGAGAGAATAAGGCTTGGATCCAAAGCAACAGTCAAGGACACAAAGGACTCTTCAGTTCCTAGGATCTCAGAATCACAGAATGTTAGAGTCTAAGGATCATAGAATCACAGCCAAAAAAAGATCCTGGCTCCTACAATGTGCTCCCTGACTTTCACAGATGGGGCGGGAGTCTGGCAGTTTCAGGGGGAAGCCCAACAGGCTTCTTACTCATTCCTGAAGGCTAAGGGTCCACCCAGTAGAAGACACTCCCTGTGGAAGACACTAAGATGAAGTTATGGGGATCCCCTTCCAGCTAGAGCCCAACTGCCCAGCTTTGCAGGTAGCGCCCAGCACAGTCAAAAAAAAAAAGGCCCACCTATAATAGGACAGAATGAGATTGGAGCCTGCCCCTTCTCCCCTCTGAGGAAAGCCCAGAGTTTGGGGAAAGGAAAGAGTGAGCGAGAGAGCACGACCACCTATGATGGACTCCTGGTCTCAGGGCCTGTGGTTCCTGCAGCTGCCTGACACCCTGTAGGTTTTTCTTTGGTTCTGTGAGCGATTAGGACATTAGCAGCTCTGAAACATTCTCTCTCTGACCCAGTTCACATGGCAATTCAGAACACACACACACACACACACACACATATGTTGTGATTATATGCAGATCATTTTCATGAAACAATATGATGTATGATACATTCTGATACTTTCCATTCTATGCCATGTCATTTTCCTTTACTATTAGTTGAGATCCATTAAATTGATTTCATGATACACTAAAAGGGTTGTGACCTGCAATAGAAAAATAACCAAGCCAGATCAAAAGCCTTCCAATAGATCTCTGTTTTGGCCAACACTAGTTCAGGTTGTGTTTGTCACTTGCAACACAAGACTAACTAAATTCACTTCTCTGGCATGCCCTCTGCTCCCATTCCAGCCCCACCTGTCCCTGGCCAGGCTTCCAAAAGGAGCTCAGTTTGCCAACTCACTTACTCACTCATCTATGCAATGAATCCATCCTGGATTCTGACCCCAGCCCTGGCACTTAGTGGTGGCATCAGATCTCGGTGAGGGCCCCCACCCCACCAGCCTCAGTCTGGGTAACTATGAATTAGGCTTGTGTCCCCTGCCTCTTAGAGGGACCATGTGGATCAAATGAGACCCTGCATGAAACGCTCCCAGACAGGGCTGCACAGGTGAAGAATGCTCTGCCTATGGCCATCCCCATCCTCCAACGCTACCAGTGCAAAAATCTCATTTTAGTTTGAGTTCAGAGAATGAGGGAGAAACACCCCTTCAGGAGTTTCTCAAGGACTTCCCTGGTGGTTCAGTGGTAAAGAGTCTACCTGCCAACGCAGGAGACCTGGTTTCAATCTCTGATCCGGGAAGATCCCATATGCCGTGGAGCAACCAAGCCTGTGCACCACAACTATTGAGCCTGTGCTCTAGAGCCTGAGAACAGCAAACTACTGAAGTCCGAGTGCCCTAGAGCCAATGCTCAGCAACTAGAGAAGCCTCAGCAATCAGAAGCCCACACCCACCACAACTAGAGAGTAGCCACTGCTTGCCACTAATAGAGAAAAGCCCCTGCGGCAACAAAGACCCAGCACAGCCTAAATAAATACATGTGTGCTGTGTGCTCAGTCGCTTCAGTCATGTCTGACTCTTTGGAGCACCATGGACTGTAGCCCACCAGGCTCCTCTGTCCATGGGGATTTTCCAGGTAAGAATACTGGAGTGGGTTGCCATGCCCTTCTCTGGGGGACTTTCCCAACCCAGGGATTGAACCGCATCTCTTATGTCTCCTGCATTAGCAGGTGGATTCTTTAACACCAGCGCCACCTGGGAAGCCCAAATGAATATATATAAAATTATATACATAAAAAAGAGTTTCTCATATCTTCCACGAATGGAAAGTCCTGTGTACATGAAAAGGGTAACAATGCAAGAGTAACTGTTGACAATTCTTTCCACTGTCCAGATAAACCTGTTTTACACCCCTAGGAAGTGGGTGAAATGGTGCTGGAGGGTTATTAGGACAGGCAGCAAGAGCCTGGAACCCAGGGTCCCGGGGCCAAGTTCAGTGACCCTCTCTCCCCTGAGACTGCTGCTTTCCTGCTCCAAAGAGAACTGGACTCGGCTTCCCAGCAGAGCGAGGGGGGTGGAGATGGTACTTTTAGTACATTTGGCAAAGTGGTCTCAGACAGCGTTTACTCAAACTATCCTAAATGCCAGGGAGACAGGCAGCAATTCCTGGAATCCAAGGATTTGGGGATCAGAGTGTTCCTTGGTCCCCTTCTCCGTCCCTCATGCCAGGGATGGTCACTGCCCCAGTCAGGGACAATGGAGCTGCCAAAGGATGCCTTTCGGGGCCATGAACATGGAGTCACAGTTCGGGACTATTATAACCTTGGGCCTGAGAGTCCTGCTCTGAGCCGCCCAGTGGGATTCAGGTTGCTGACTCTCCTGTCCTGGGTCGGAGGAGGAGCCAGTAAGCAGCTGTTGCTGTTACTCAGTTGCTAAGTCATGTCTGACTCTTTACAACCCCATGGACTGCAGCATGCCAGGCTTCCCTGTCCCTCACCATCTCCTGTAGTTTGCTCAAACTCATGTCCATGGAGTCTGTGATGCCATCCAACCATCTCATCCTCTGTCATCCCCTTCTCCTCCTGCCTTCAATCTTTCCCAGCATCAGGGTCTTTTCCAACGAGTCGATTCTTCGCATCAGGTGGCCAAAGTATTGGAGCTTCAGCTTCAGCATTAGTCCTTCCAATGTATTCAGGGTTGATTTCCTTTAGGATTGACTGGTTTGTTCTCCTTACAATTCAAAGCACTCTTAAAAGTCTTCTCCAGCACTACAGTTCAAAAGTTAGCAGCTGGGCTGGGCCATTTTCCAATAGCTCAGGGTTGGGAGGGAGCCCCTGTGTTCAGCTGAGGCCCTCGCCTAACAGAGAACCTCAAAGAGCATAGAGTGGCGTGTCCTTTGGGAGATCTAACACCTTCACCATTTGTCAGTGTACCATTCAGTCATTAAGTACATTCACATGGTTGTGCAACCATCACCACCATCCATTCACAGAACCCTTTCCATCTTGCAAAACTGAACTCTGTCCCCATTAAACAACATCTTCCCCTTCCCGCCTCCCCACCAGCCCCTGGTAACCAGCATTCTACTTCTGTCTCTATGAATTGGACTACTCCAGGTGAAATAGGAGGGAAGGGGGCAGGATACAAACTCTAAAAGAATGACATAGCCCGAGGACATGACATAAACTGATTAGAACCAAGTAAGTTAAAAATGGCGGCAGCAGCAAGTTAAAAATGGCCGACAAGTCAGCTTTCACTAGACCTTGAGCCTCAATATAAACTCACTGTTTAACACATGAGCAAGCCAAATGCTACACCCACTAGCACCATGACAATTCTGAGGCCACCCATCAAAGGCCCAAAAGTGGCCCAATTCCTGGAAGTCCCAGCCCCTTCCCCCAAACTGTTGGAATAATCCTCCCACTGATCAGCCTATGGAATTATCCAACCTGATAACCCCATAGCCTTGCAGTGCTCTGGCCTTCTGAGATGGCCCACACTTTGTCTATGGAGTGTGTTTCTCTCTAAATAAATCCACTTCTTACCTATCACTTTGCCTCTCTCTGAATTCTTTCTGCAGTGAGACAACAAGAACCTCTGAGCTTCATTAAGTCCTGAAACCAAGTGTGTGATCTCAGTTAAAAGACTGTAAGTTCAAGTCCCAATCTGAGTTACATAGTTTCACTGGGACCTCATCAAAGTGGAATTGTGCAGTATTTGTCTCTCACTTATTTTACTGAGCATAATGTTTCCGAGGCTCATCCGTGTTGTAGCATGTGTCAGAATTCCCTCCCTTTTTAAAGGTTAAATAATATTCAAATGTGTGTGTGTGCGTGTTTGCTTTCCTTGTGTTGTCAATCCAAATTCATGTGCCCAAAGAAATACAAGGTCAAACAAACCAAAACATTGGAGTTCGGAGCAGAGAAAAGTTTACTGCAGGTCTGAACAAGGAGGATGGGTGATTCATCCTCAAAAATCCAAACTCCCTGTTGGTTTTGGGGGGAAGAGTTTTTAAAGGGAAAACTAGGGGGAGGGTTGCAGGGTGTGTGACCTCCTTCTGATTGGTCGGTGGGAGGTAACAGGGTGGAGCTCCAGGAATCTCAGGCAGCAGCCTCAGGTTCCATCCAGGCTGGGGTCTCAGTGCTCCTGCAGACCTGAAGTCACCGTTGGCCACGTGGGTGGGAGCCCGCTCCAGTAGAAGAACTCAGAGTTGTCTGTCGGATTAAGCAAATCCCTTGAGGAGAAACTAGGACTTTTTTACTGCTGCACTATTGTTTCTTGACTGCTTTCTCTTTGTTTCTGTGTTCCCTCCCTCCTAATTAGTAATCTATTAACTTATCTGCCCTTTGGAACTCAGGAAAGATTTAGAAGACTGAAGCCTTTTTCCTATAAATAAGAAATAGGGGACATGGAAAGGCTTTTGTACCCAGAAGGGTCCCTTAGGGTCTTGTTTGGTTTCAATCCTTCCCTTTCCTTTGATACTCCTCAGTCTCAAGGATAACAGGTGTGGGACAAGAAAGAGAATAATTGTTTTTGGATAGAGAGGTTAATCGTAAACTTGACGGACGAACTCAGTTTTAGGGAGGACTTTGTTTTACATGGACACTTGCTTGCTTCCATCTTTTGGCTACTATGACTAACACTGCTATGAATGTGGCTGTACAAATATTTCTGAGTTCCTGCTTTCCATTCTTTTGGGTGTATTCCCAGAAGTGGAATTGCTGGGTCAAATGATAATTCTATTTTTAATTTTTTTGTAGAGCTTCCATATTGTTTTCCACAGCAGCTGTGCCATTTTACATTCCCATCAGTAATATACGAGTGTCCAGTTTCACCATGTCCTTGCCAACACTCATTTTCTTTTTTTTTTTAATTTAAAATTTTATTTATTTATGGTCACACCAAGCAGCTTGTGGAATCTTAGTTCCCCAACCATGGATTGAACCCAAGCCGTCAGCAGTGAAAGTACATTCTTAACCATTGGACCACCAGGGAATTCTCCCTCATTTTCTTTAGTTTAAAAATAATAACCATTCTAATGATCGCGAGGTATCTAGGGGGACGTCATGTGGTGGTGATGGGGAACCCAGCTCTACCCCTGCTCACCGCCAGGACCTGAGACTCTAGTGACTGCAGGAGGGGTGGGGCAGGATGCTACTCAAAGGATCCTGTATAAATTCTAGTCCACATTCAGTTTCTCCCAATAACCAGAACACATGAGCCTGTTACCTGAAATCCAGGGTCATCTCTTGGTCCATGTCGAGCCAATAGATACAACCAAACCAGAGATCAGGAAAGTGAAAGTGAAAGAGATCAGGAGAAGGAAAGATTTATTACTTACAGTAAGTAAAGAGAACACCAGAGATCTTTCCCAAAGCAGTGTCTTCCTGAACATGAAAATTAGGAACGTTTTAAGCTAAGGTACATGAATATTCATGAAGAGGCTTGAGCAGGGGAGAATTCAGCATAGCATTGGGGCAAAGGTTGACAAACCACTCAATCCTAAAAGAAATCAGTCCTGAATATTCACTGAAAGGACTGATGCTAAAGTTGAAGCTCCAATACTTTGGCCACCTGATATGAACAGCTGACTCATTGGAAAAGACCCTGATGCTAGGAAAGATTGAAGGCAGGAGGAGAAGGGGATGACAGAGGATGAGATGGTTGGATGGCATCACTGACTCAATGGACATGAGTCTGTACAAGCTCTGGGAGTTGGTGATGGACAGAGAAGCCTGGTGTGCTGCGGTCTATGGGGTTGCAAAGAATAGGACACGACTGAGACTGAATTAAATTGAACTGAAAGGTTGACAGACTCCAAGCTCTAGTTGATTCATGTCAGTCAGTTCAGTTCGTGTCAGAAGGGTCAACATCACCATTCTGTCTTCCACATGGGTGGGGGGCTTAGTTCCTGCAAAACTCAAAGATACATTATTATGAAAATCCCTTGAGGAACTGAGACTCAGTTTTAATGCTAAACTATTGTTTCTTGATTGCTTTCCTTTGTTCCTGTGGTCCCTCACTTTCCTTCAGATCATTGATTACTGAGAACAGTTCAAGGGCAAGTATTGCAGCTAGGCTTACATCACAAAATGGCTTAGGCCAAACTAGTTTCTCTTATATCAAGAAAGCCATTCCTGGCCGTCGTCTCTGGGGACCCCATAACTTAACTGCTTGCTTATAATTCTATGACTTCTGGCTCTATTCCTTTAGAAAGGTTAGCTTGGTATCCCCTCAAAAAAAAGCCTCCACCAGTTCACCCAGTTCACTTAGTATATTAAATTGGAAGTTGAAAAAGGAAGCTGGCCTTTGAAAAAACAGCTCAACTTCACTGAGATAAATTCACATATCATACCGTTCACTCATAAGAGGAGCAAGTCGGGGGTGTTCGTATGATCATGGAGTTGTGCAGATGTCACACTATCTAATTCCAGAACATTCTCATCATCCCCAGAGGAAACCTGATACCCATGAGCAGTCTCTCCCCATTCCTCCCTTACGCCTCCCTGGGCAACCACAAGTCCACTTTGGTCTCTACACATCTGCCTCTTCTAGACATGCCATATAAATGGAATCAGACACCAATATGAGCAAAGGATGAGATGCCATGAGCACCTGTCGCATTTGCCTGCACAACAGCCTCTCTTGGTCTTTTCTGGGATCAGCTCCCTTTCTGTTGAGTAATTGCCTCTCCTCCATCCCACATAGTGCTGGTGGGTGTGCTGACCAACAAATCTCATCTTCATGCCCATCACCCTGTTGTAGCCTGAATGTCTGTGCCCTCCACCACCGACATTTACAAATTGGAATTCTGCAACCAATGTGAGGTTATTAGGGGGCAGGGCTTTTGGGGGTGACTAGGTTGTAAGACACAGGAAATGTGGGTTCAATCCCTGGGTCAGGAAGATCCCCTAGAGAAAGAAATGGCAACCCCATCCAATATTCTTGCCTGGAGAATCTCATGGACAGAGGAGCGTGTTGGGCTATAGTCGGTGGGGTTTCAAAGTGTCGGACACAACTGAGCAGCTGAGCAGGTCACAAGGATGGAGCCCTCCATAATGAGATTTGTTGTTGTTCAGTCACTCAGTTGTGTCCAGCTCTTTGCAACCCAATGGACTGCAGCACGCCTGGCTTCCCTGTTCTTCACCATCTCTCGGAGCTTGCTCAAACTCATGTCCATTGAGTTGGTAATGTCATCCAATCATTTCATCCTCTATTGTCCTCTTCTCCTGCCTTCAATCTTCTCGGCATCAGGGACTTTTCTAATGAATTGGCTCTTCGCATCAGGCGGCCAAAGTATTGGAGCTTCAGCATTAGTCCATCTAACGAATATTCAGGATTCATTTCCTGTAAGATTGACTGGTTTGATCTCCTTGCAGTCCAAGGGACTGTCAAGAGTCTTCTTCAACACCATGGCTCAAAAGCATCAAGTCTTCAGCATTCAGCCTTCTTTATGGTCCAACCCTCACATCCATACGTGACTATTGGAAAAACCACAGCTTTGACTAGATAGACCTTTGTTGGTAAAGTAATGTCTCTGCTTTTTAACATGCTGTCTAGATTTGTCATAGTTTTTCTTCCAAGGAATAAGTGTCTTTTAATTTCGTGGCTCCAGGCACCGTATGCAGTGTTTGGAGCCCAAGAAAATAAAGCCTGTCACTGTTGTCATTGTTTCTCCATCTATTTGCCATGAAGTGATGGGACCAGATGCTGTGATGTTTTTTGAAATGTTGAGTTTTAAGTCAGCTTTTTCATTCTCTTCTTTCACCTTTATCAAGGGGCTCTTTAGTTCCTCTTTGCTTTTTGCCGTAAGGGTGGTTTCATCCGCATATCTGAAGTTATTGATATTTTTCCCGGAAATCTTGATTCCAGCTTGTGCTTCATCCATTCTGGCATTTTGCATGATGTACTCTGCATGTAAGTTAAATAAACAGGGTAGCAATATACAGCCTCGAAATACTCCTTTCCCAATTTGTAAACAGTCCATTATTCCATGTCCAGTTTTAATTGTTGCTTCTTGACCTGCATACAGGTTTGCAGGAGGCAGGTCAGGTGGTCTGGTATTCCCATCTCTTTAAGAATTTTCTATAGTTTGTTGTGATCCACACAGTCAAAGGCTCTAGTGTAGTCAATGAAGCAGAAGTAAATGTTTTTCTGGAATTCTCTTGCTTTATCTATGATCCAACAGATGTTGGCAATTTGATCTCTGGTTCCTCTGCCTTGTCTAAATCCAGCTTGAACATCTGGAAGTTCTCAGTTCACATACTGTTGAAGTCTGACATTTAGAATTCTGAGCATTACTTTGCTAACTTGTGAAATGAGTGCAATTGCACAGTAGTTTGAACATTCTTTGGCATTGCCCTTCTTTGGGATTGAAATGAAAACTGATCTTTTCCAGTTCTGTGGCCACTGCCGAGTTTTCCAAATTTGCTGATGTATTGAGTGCAGCACTTTAACAGCATTATCTTTTAGGATTTGAAATAACTCAACTGGAATTCCATCACCTCCACTAGCTTTGTTCATAGTGATGTTTCCTAAGGCCCATTTGACTTCGCATTCCAGGATGTCTGGCTCTAGGTGAGTGATCACACCATCGTGGTTATCTGGGTCATTAAGATCTTTTTTTGTATAGTTTTTCTGCGTATTCTTGCCACCTCTTCTTAATATCTTCTGCTTCTGTTAGGTCTATACCATTTCTGTCCTTTATTGTGCCCATCTTTTCATGATATGTTCCCTTGGTATCTCTAATTTGCTTGAAGAGATCTCTAGTTTTTCCCATTCTGTTGCTTTCCTCTACTTCTTTGCATTGTTCATTTAGGAAAACATGTAAAGGAGACCCCAAGCTCCCCTGGTGGCTCAGTGGTAAAGAATCTCCTGGTAATGCAGGAGACTTGGGTTTGATCCCTGGGTCAGGAAGATCCCCTGGAGAAGGAAATGGCGACCCACTCTAGTATCCTTGCCTGAGAAATCCCATGGACAAAGGAGCCTGGTGGGCTAAAGTCCATGAACTTGCAAAGAGTCAGACGTGACTTGTCAACTAAACAACAACAGAAGGAGACCCCACAGAGCTTCCTGGTCTTTTCCGCCATGTGAGGGCAAGTGAGAAGTTAGTTCTCACCAGAATCTCACCACCTGGCTGCCTGACCTCAGACTTCCAGCCTCCAGACTGTGAGCAACAAATGTTGTTTATAAGCCACTCAGTCTGCATAATTTCGTTACAGCAGCCCAAATGAACTAAGACATACCCCAGCACACAGGGATGGGCATGTGACCTCAGCTAGCCAATTAGATTCTCTGGCAGGAAAACAAAACTGGAGTGGAAGAGACGGACAAGTGGCCGAGTCATGTGATGGAAGCAGCCTTGTGCATCAGTCCCGAGCTCCCGACAAGTTACCAGGCTGCCTGCTTCCTGGTCTCTCCCAGCCTTGCTGGTTCAGCTGTACCTTTGAGGCTAGAGCTGCCCTAGAGGGCTTCCAAAAGATTCTTAAGTTAAGTGAGCTCTACTAGAATCCTCGAGCTGCCATGACTGAGCCCATGTGCCGCAACTGCTGAAACCCACGTGCCCTAGAGCCTGTACTCTGCAACATGAGAAGCCTTTGCACCGCAACTAGAGAGTAGCCCCACTCTCTTCAACTAGAGAAGGCCTGTGCACAGCAATTAAGACCCAGCACAGCCAAGAATTAGCAATAAATAAATACACAAGTAAAAATGAGCCCTGCTGTGCTTTTGATTTAAATGAGTGATTATGTAATATTCTAAAGCAATTATTTCGTGTCCCCTTAAGATTTAGCAAATCAAGGGAATGAATCAAGCATTAAAACAAACAAATAAATAAACAAGCCCAAGAATCAATCTCTATTGCTTGCAGTTCAAAGGACTTAATAAAATCATACCTCCAGACAAGTGTCTGATAATCAACTCGATAATGCTTCAGCAACAATGAAGGGGCCAGGCCCCGGGCCAAAGGAAGGTGACCAGGAAATTCTGATTTCCTGCAATCTGGCTGATTAAACAGATTGGTTTAATCCTATCATTCCCAGTTAGGTCACAGTAGTGAAAATGTTGTGGTTTATTTGCTTGCTTCTTTGAAGATTCCCTGGAGAAAAGAGTGGCCACCCACTCCAGTATTCTTGCCTGGAGAGTTCCATGGACAGAGGAGCCTGGCGGGCTACTCCACGACTGAGCAACTAGCACTTTAACATCTTTAACTTTCGTTAACAGTAGAAATTCTCTAAGTGTTTGGCAAGTGTAACTAGGATATTTTTTAAATACCCCCCAATGCATGTGGTGGTGGTTTAGTTGCTAAGTCGTCTGACTCTTGTGACCCCATGGACTGTAGCCTGCCAGGCTTCTCTGCCCATAGGATTTCCCAGGCAAGAATTCTGGAGTAGGTTGCCGTTTCCTTCTCCACCCCCAATGCATAGTTCCCTTTATTTGTAAATTGTTCCCCTCCCCCCAACCCTGATCCTGTTCAATGGTGGCTAAATCTCTTGCTTCATTTCCCAAAGAATAAGAATGGGAGGACAAGTCCTCAGGGTATGGGAGGGTTGCACATGGTTTCAGTTCAGTTCAGTTCAGTCAGTTGCTCAGTCGTGTCCGACTCCTTGCGACCCCATGAATCGCATCACGCCAGGCCTCCCTGTCCATCACCAACTCCCGGAGTTCACTCAGACTCATGTCCATCGAGTCGGTGATGCCATCCAGCCATCTCATCCTCTGTCATCCCCTTCTCCTCCTGCCCCCAATCCCTCCCAGCATCAGGGTCTTTTCCAATGAGTCAACTCTTCGCATGAGGTGGCCAAAGTATTGGAGTTTCAGCTTCAGCATCAGTCCTTCCAATGAACATCCAGGACTGATCTCCTTTAGAATGGACTGGTTGGATCTCCTTGCAGTCCAAGGACTCTCAAGAGTCTTCTCCAACACCACAGTTCAAAAGCATCAATTCTTCAGCGCTCAGCTTTCTTCACAGTCCAACTCTCATAACATGACCACTGGAAAAACCATAGCCTTGACTAGAGGGACTTTTGTTGGCAAAGTAATGTCTCTGCTTTTTAATGTACTATCCAGGTTGGTCATAACTTTCCTTCCAAGGAGTAATCGTCTTTTAATTTCATGGCTGCAGTCATCATCTGCAGTGATTTTGGAGCCTTCCCCACCCCGCCAAAAAAAGTCTGACACTGTTTCCATTGTTTCCCCATCTATTTGCCATGAAGTGATGGGACCAGATGCCATGATCTTAGTTTTCTGAATGTTGAGTTTTAAGCCAACTTTCCCCCTCTCCTCTTTCACTTTCATCAAGAGACTTTTTAGTTCCTCTTCACTTTCTGCCATAAGGGTGGTGTCATCTGCATATCTGAGGTTATTAATATTCTTCCGGCAATCTTGATTCCAGCTTGTGCTTCTTCCAGCCCAGCGTTTCTCATGATGTACTCTACATATAAGTTAAATAAACAGGGTGACAATATACAGCCTTGATGTACTCCTTTTCCTATTTGGAACCAGTCTGTTGTTCCATGTCCAGTTCTAACTGTTGCTTCCTGACCCGTATATAGGTTTCTCAAGAGGCAGGTCAGGTGTTCTGGTATTCCCATCTCTTTAAGAATTTTCCACAGTTTATTGTGGTCCACACAGTCAAAGGCTTTGGCATAGTCAAGAAAGCAGAAATAGATGTTTTTCTGGAACTCTCTTGCTTTTTGATGATCCAGCAGATGTTGGCTGGAGAAGGAAATGGCAACCCACTCCAGTGTTCTTGCCTGGAGAATCCCAGGGATGGCGGAGCCTGGTTGGCTGCCGTCTCTGGGGTCACACAGAGTCGGACACGACTGAAGCGCCTTAGCAGCAGCAGCAGCAGCAGATGTTGGCAATTTGGTCTCTGGTTCCTCTGCCTTTTCTAAAACCAGCTTGAACATCTGGAAGTTCACAGTTCATGTACTGCTGAAGCCTGGCTTGGAAAATTTTGAGCATTACTTTACTAGTGTGTGAGATGAGCGCGATTGTGCGGTTGTTTGAGCATTCTTTGGCATTGCCTTTCTTTGGGATTGGAATGAAAACTGACCATTTCCAGTCCTGGTTTAGCAAGTAGCTTTCCAGGAATGGGAGGGAAAGAGGCAGAGCAAGAAATCACCTGCAGCTTCTCCCCATTGTGCTCAAACTTGGCAGAAGTGGTATAAAACCTCCCAATGGGTGTGGGGGGTGGAGGAGGTGGCTGAGAGCAGTAAGGACGCTGTTGCTGTTTAGGTGGAGAGAGGGGCTGAAACACCTCCTGCTTCCCTGGCCTGAGTCCAATCTTCCCACTGCAGCCCCCAAGGCCTGAGTGAGGCCTGGGAGACAGGCTGAGGGATAGGGGACTTCACAGAGAGATGGGAGCCTGTTCTCAGGGTGGGCCGGATGCTGGGCGTGGAAAGGCTGAGAAGCTTACAGCTCCTCAGAGCCAGGCTGGCACCAGGGAGCCAGCAGAGAGACGCCAGGGGGTGTTTCACGAGCAGGAGGCTAGAGGCGCCCAGCTGGAGGGTGGGGCAAAGGGGGCCTCTGTGCAAGCCAGCCAGACCCCAGAGGGGCCACACAGGCACCCCCGGCCAGATGTCACCCAGGGCATGGCAAACTTCAGGAAGGGAAAAGCCCCTGTTAAAAGGAAACAGAAGGGCTTCCCTGATGGCTCAGTGGTAAAGAATCGCCTGCCAATGCAGGAGACACAGGTTCGATCCTGATCCAGGAGGATCCCACATGCCCCAGAGTAATTAACTAAGCCCGTGCACCACAACTATTGAACCTGTGTTCTAGAGTCAGTTCAGTTCAGTCGCTCAGTCATGTCTGACTCTTTGCGACCCCATGGACTGCAACACAGTAGGCTTCCCTGTCCATCACCAACTCGTTCTAGAGTCTGGGAGCCACAAATACTGAGCCCCTGCACCCTAGAACCCATGCTCTGCAACAAGAGAAGCCACCCAATGAGAAGCCTACATACCATACCTAGAGAGTAGCCCCCACTTGCTGCAACTAGAGAAAAGCTAGCAAAACAGTGAAGACTCAACACAGCCAAAAATAAGTAAATAAATATATATATTTTAAGGGAAACAGTAGCCCCCAAATGGAGTCACTCAGGTTAAACCCACAATGGCAAAGCAAGACTTAGTACCTACCCTAACTGCAGCATCAACCCCCCAGGAATGGGACCTGTCATCAATCAGCCTGGTGGGGTGATTCTGTTCCCTTCAAGAGGTGCCCTTTGCTTGAAACAATGCATTCATTCTCTGCTAATAATTTCCTTTTTCTATCTCTTTCCACCTTGAGAAACCTTTCCTTTTCTACAGTTCAGCTCAGCTTCTATTTGCTAAATGGGGCACTACCCAATTTATGAATTGACGAATAAAGCCAATGTGATCCTTACATTTACTCAGTTGAGTTTTTTTTTTTTTAATGCCCTTATAGGAAATTGGGGCCTGAATTTGCTGAATACTCACCCACAAATGACTTACTCTGAAACCATGCCCGATAGTGTTAAAAAACCCATATTGCAACTGTGCCCCATAGAGTTAATAGAAACTGGTGACTAAGAAATTCCTGAGCTTGCGTTGCAGAACAGCAGGTAAGAACAGCTTGTTAAAAACTCCCCCGCTTGTAACCCGCCTTCCCTGACCAGGCTCGCCTTAATTATTTTCTGACTTCTTAACCCCCCATATGGGTTGTTGAAGTAATAATAGGTGGGTGGGCTTAAGCTGTTTTCCAAGAACTTGAGGTTGACTCTGGTCCATTTCAAGCTGGCTAAACGTGTAGGGACCACCTACCCTAAAACTGGACCTGCTCAGGTGTTCTAAGAACAAACTTTTGACATCAAACTACACCCTCAGATCACACTAAGAGCTTCCACTTTTCAACACACATCCCCCAGAGAAGGATGTGACCCAGATACACTTGCACGAATCCCGATCACCTCACCTTTTCCTCTACCTCCCATCTCCCTGCTTCTTCATCCCGTAAACATCTCAAGCCCATTGTCTTCAGGCAGGCACATCTGAGATTCATTCTCCTATCTCCTCACTTGGCTGCCTTGTGAGTAAACTCTTTCTCTGCTGCAAACCCCATGGTTGTCGAGAAAATATTGCCGAAAAGAATGTGTTTCATATGCAAGAGATGGAGGGAACTTGAGGCCAGTTTTTTTCTTTCCAGCAAGTTGGAGATGGTTAGGGGAGTTTAAGGAAATGAACTGATTCATGTTCCTCTGGGTTACAGGGTGTGCTTTCTGTCTCGCCAGAGAAGCAGGTTTCCCGCAGGTGACAGGTAACTGGCTCATCCAGCATCTCTTGGGGCTATGGTTTCATAAAAGTCACTGTAGCGAACACACCTGCTGCCCTCAGTCCAATGGCTGGCCAGTCCCTGAGGCTCCCAGGACTGAGGAGAAGCCACGACTGGTGTGTTGCCAGGGAAAACAGCAAGGAAGCCCGGATGGCCTGGTGGCCCAGGGTTGGTCAATTCCACCTCCAGGATGGCTTTAGGTCAGAGCATCTCCAGGTGTGGGAGGCCGGGACACCAGGGCTACAGAAGTCCCCACGGGTCCCAGCTCAGGGTCCTCCAGCTTCTCATTTCTGCTCCCAGGCCCAGGAAAAGCAGTCAGTCCCCACCCTGCAGACCAAGCCTGGCTGGGTGGGCTCCCCCCAATGCCCCCCCCACAAAGCAAAGCCCCCAGTGTGGCCTCAGGGGGTGCTGAGGAGAGGGCCTGGGACCTCTGGACATATAAATGTGAACAAACCACACACCCTAGGTTCCAGCTTGTGTGTGAATACACACACACACACACAGACACAAATCTCAGCCCATGACTGCCCAAAAGGCTGTTCCCACAGACACGGGGTCTAGAACTGGGGCTGTCATTTCTTAGCGATATGACCATGGGGCAAACCACCCCACCCTCTTGAGGTCTCAGTTTCCTCATTTGTAAAATGGGAGGGAGCATCAGGATCACAATCTCAAGTCAAAGGGGTCAGAAGCATTTCAGTTTCCAATTTGGGGGATTTTGGAAAGGTGCAGACATTATATATTATGCAACACCCCCTGAAGCCCTCTTGTAGAGTAAACCCTAAACCTGGGGGTTTTGTTGTTTGTAATGCAAGAGCCTGACTTAATCTTTGATTGCCGAGGCATCCGCTTTGAAGATGGTGATCTTAAATAAACACATTGGTAGCCCCAGCACTCAGTCAAAAGCCAGCTGCCTTCCCCATGGAGGCCCCTTGGTTTTAGAGCTTTTGGTTGATTTTAATCACTGACCATTTGGGCCACTTGCTCCCGTGCCTTCAATTTCCCCTCTTATGTTTAAATTTACCAATAAAGAGGGAGCCCTTGAAGACTCAGGGCCCCCACCTTTGACCCCAGTAAAAGCAGAACCCCAGGCTCTTCTGCTCTGTCTTTTCTCCATTCCCCTCTTAACCACCGCCCCCCCCACCTCAGGTCTTGTAAGTAATAAACCTTTATTTAATTAATTAAATTTTTTTAATTTTATGTTATTTTACTGTCCATGGGGTTGCAAAGAGTTGGACACAACTGAGCTACTAACACATAAGTCTTAAACCTTTATTTATTTTTAAGTTTTTTGATGGTTATTGCTGAAGGGCATCTTGTTAGCATGAGGACCCCAGGAGCAGTCCAAACACAACATGGGTTGTTATAAACTGAGACCCAGGCTTCCCTGGTGGCTCAGTGGTAAAGAATCATGCAGGGAACCAGGGTTTGATCCCTGGGTGGGAGGATCCCACATGCTGTGTGGCAGCTAAGCCCATGAGCCACAACTACAGAGCCGGTGCTCTAGAGCCTGGGAGCCGCGACTACTGAAGCCCATGTGCCTGGAGCCTGTGTTCCTCAACAAGAGAAGCCACTGCGATGAGCCACTCATGTACCCCAGCTAGAGAGGAGCCCCCACTCGCCAAACTAGAGAAAAGCCCACACAGCAATGAAGACCCAGCACAGACAAAAACAAACAAATAAATACAATTATATATATATATATATATATAAACCCTGAGATCAGCCCCAAACACCCTCCTTGTTCAAACATTAGGTATATTTCTGCAGGGAAACTGAATATTTAGAAGGTGGATACATCAAAACTATACACTTGTTCCAGCTCAGGTCAGGTTTTACCACCAAATGAATTATGAAAAAACGTTTCCGTTTTCCAGAGCCTTTTGCGTTTCACAGTCACAGAAGAGGTCTTAGACTTTGAGGTCAACCCCCTCCTCAGAGGGCAGAGGGCTCTCATGGCAGGACCATGGACACATTTGCTAGGTGTTGGTTCCACGCTGGGCGTCGCCTCATTTGCTCCTGGGCTCCTCACAATGGCTCTCTGCCACAAGGGCTGTTTTACTAAATACCCATTTCCCAGATGGGGAATCAAGGCCAAAGGCAGTTGAGAAAGCGGCTCACAGTGACACAGCTCCAGATGGTCTGCTTGACTTCAGAGTCATTGCAGGACGTAAGCACCCTCGCTCTGCTCTTGGAACTGCTGGGCCCAGGAGAGGCGAGACCGGACCTGACTCAGATTCAGCTAGCTCCCTCATTGCACATAGAGAAAGAAGCAGAAAGGAAAGTAAAAGTGCAAGCCATTGCTCAATAAGCCCCAGGGGGTCTCCCCCCACCGCACCCCCCCCAATTTGGCATTGACACTTCTGTGCCTGCCTCACTGAACTTGAAATCCAGTTTTGCAATTAGAGCCTCGGGTCCTTCCCATGATGAGCAAAGCCAGCTGGAGACTCTGCACTGTGTATTTGTCCTCCTGCAGCCTAGACGCTCACAGCCCTCCGGTGGATCTGAGGCCCCTGGAGGGGAGACGAAGGAAGGCCCTCGGGACCTGAGGCCACGGTGAGTGCTTCACTGAGAGCAGGTGGGCCAGGAGACCCAGGAGGAGGGCTACTCTAGGGCCTCACTTCTAAAGGGCAATGGGCCCAAGAGGTTGCCCCTGCAGTTGGTTTGGGAAAAAGAGTTACTGTCAGGAACCCCCATCCTGTTCAAATCCCCATCCGGCCAGCTCCTAGAGTCAGCTTGGGTCTGAAATTCAGCTTCTTTATTGATAAATCAGGATAGAAATCTCTCCCTCAGAGGTCATTTGAAGTTTAAATAAAAACATGACTAAGCATGTGATTAGACCAACCAAACTGCATCTTCCCCTCCATTGTTTGGGGACCCTTGGATCCTAGACAGAGAGAGAGAGAGGCCCTGGACCCCAGAACATAGGCGACATCACGGGCCAAGGCATTTCCCTAGCTGTTGTCTACAAGAGCAGTTTAGGGGTATCATGTTTATAGGAAAAGATGCCAGATGAATTGTCTCAAAATTGCCACCTGCAGTGTTTCTTGGGTTGTACGCTTATTTAGGGAGTTTGAGGGGCACCGGTTGGTGATAAAGATTAAGGGGATTATCTCAAAGCTGTGTTCCAGAGTATCCAACTTCTCTGACATCAATGGTGTATATGAGGGAATTGGTTTGAGGGGAAGGGACAGAATACGGCATAGCTGAAGGCTCCCCAAACAACAAAGAAAGTCTCATACATATCAGCTCTCATATGAAAATGACTTCTCTAATCCTCGCCCATCATTTCCATCCCTCTCCCAACATAACATCCTCTGACATCTCCCGAGAGAAGGTCAGTGGTGAAAGGATGGGACCTGGTAGGACCACAGGGCTCCCTGCTGTCACTTTAGCTCTTCATTTAGTAGGAATAATAGGGAAAATGGGGGAGCTTTCAGGAGCTGCTGGTAAAGACTGGGGCTCCTCCAGGGTTTCTCAGCCTCAGCACCACTGACGGTTTGGACTGGACTGTTCTTTGCTGTGGGGGCCATCCTGTGCATGGTAGGGTGTTTAGCAGCATCTCTGACCTCTACCCACTAGGCGCCAGGAGCAGTGTCCCCTGATGCCCACCGCTGAATGTCTATGGGCATCACCACTAGAAAGCTCATCCCTGATGGAGATCCACTGCTCGAGACTGACTGGAATCACATGGGGCTCCTCCACTTCCCAGGTGCTTGACATTTGCTTTGTAGTGTATTTCTAGCATTATTTATTTGGGGCTGTGCTGGGTCTTCGTTGCTGCGAGAGCTTATCTCTAGCTGCGGCTAATGGGGGCTTCTCACTGCGGTGACTTCTCTTGTTGCAGAGCACAGACTCGAGGGCGTGTGGGCTTCAGTAGTTGCAGTCACCAGGCTCTAGAGCTCAGGCTCAGTAGCTGTGGCACAGCCTCAGTTGCTCCCCAGCAGGTGGGATCTTCCCCGATCAGGGATGAACTAGTGTTTACCGCATTGGCAGGCAGGTTCTTTACCACTGAGCCATCAGGGAAGCCCTCTCATTTTTTGAAGCTACTGAATGTTTTTAAAACCATGACAACATGAAAGAATTTCACATTGTGTTGGGTGAAAGAAACCAAACAACTGACGCCATTGACGTGAAATTCAAGACCAGGCAAACAAATTAAAGGTTATAGAAATCAGAGTAGTGATCACCCGTGTGGTGGGGTGCATGTTGACTGGGTTGGGGTTAAGGAAACCTTCTGTCCTTTATCTCGATCTGGGTGGTGATGACTCGGATGTGTGATGTCAAAATTTATCAAGCTGAGGACTTTGTTTTATGTATTTATCCTATATAAGCTCACCTCAACATATAATGTAAAAACAACAGTTTTCAAATATTTAGTCCTTTATGTCATTATTATGTGGATTTTGCATCATCTAAAATCCCTCCACACTTGAGTTTCTTTTTTGAAGTTTTAAAAATCTTTTTGTCCACAACCCATAGCAGGTGGGATCTTTGTTCCCCGACCAGGGATTGAACCTGTGTGCCCTGCATTGGAAGCGTGGATGGAACCTTAACCACTGGACTGCCAAGGAAGTCCCCACACTTGAATTTCATACAATTTCATGGGCCGTGCAGTAAACTTGTTTTCTGTGTCTTCACCCAGAAAACCCTTTGAGTCGTGGTGACGGCTCTCATTCTCCCATGGACAAAATGAGCATGGATTTGGTGCCACAGAACCTGCTGGACAGGTAGGCAGGGAAAGCCTGCAAGACTGGTGTCAGTTTGCAAAGGTAATCCAGAGCCCTGTGTCCCTGGGAAAAGGGCGACTTCTACAGAAATGCTTAGGCATTCTCACGACATGTGACAAATGGGTTCCAAGAGAACAGCCATAAATGAGGCCTGCCTTCTCACTGGTCTCCATTATGTATGTGAAGATATGTCCCTGGGAGAAAACTATTCCATGTTTTACACTATTTTGGAGCACAAGTCAAGTTCTTGTTAGGTACCTGACCCCGGGAGGGCAGAAATTGCCCCCTTGGACCTCACCTCTGTGAGGTTAATGTATCACCAAAAAAGCCCTTTAACATTGCCTCATTCATGAATTTAAGCTCCAGCGTGCGTTCATCAGCAGACATAGCATCGTCAGCCCCACACAGGCCATCAGCCAATATCTCCTGAGGGAATCAGGTGAGCTACACATGTGTAACAGAATTAGATTGTAGTTCTCTCTGTGTCAGGAGGCATTGTTGCCTAACGTAGGATGCATGCATACTCAGCCATTCAGTCGTGGCCGACTCCGCGACCTTATAGACTGTAGCCCACCGGGCTCCTCTGTCCATGGCAGCCCACTCTAGTATTCTTGCCTGGAGAATCCCATGGACAGAGGAGCCTGGTGGGCTGCAGTCCACGGGATGCCAAGGAGCTGGACACAACTCAGTGACTAACACTTTCACGTTCCATCTGGGCTTCTGCTTCCACCACAGAAAAGTAAAGGAGGAAGCTTAGATCTTCCCCAGGGCTCCTTCTGGCTCTGATATCCTCCTGTGGGCCTCACCTGGCCTGCTCAGCTCGCCCTGAAGGAGTCGCACCCACGGCCCTGAGCTTGAGGAAAGCACTTGAGGGAGCAGGCTTTCTTCCTCACCCCCCAGACTGCTCTCCCGTGGAGGAGGCCACACTCAGCCAAGCCGGTGAAGATCCCTCGGTACTGCCTAAGGACACGGAGCGGGTGGGGGAGGGGAAGGGGAAGGGGTCCTCTTGTCCCTGACTTCTCCCGTGAAGAATCAATCTGCTTAAGAGAGGGAGGAAAGCCAGCCAAATGCCAAGGAGAACAGTCAGAACATTAGCGATCATTTATCTCAGCCCTCTCAGTGCGCAACTCCTGAGAGAAACAAAGGCACAGCGCAGTAACCGAGTTCAAGGTCATCCAAGTGAAGGGTGGGCTATACAGTACGGTGCCCCTTCCCGCTGACTCGCCCCTCCATGTACAGGGCTCCCAACCTCCCGCCCAGCACCTGGTCTCCCTTCCTCCTACTTTCCTCAGACCTTTCCCTGCCCCCAGTTAGTCCTAGCCTCCTGATCATGGCTCGGATCTTAGCATCTCCCGCTGCCCCACCTCAGTTACATTTCTAGCCTCTTTGAACAAGGTTGAAAAAGTCCCTTGACACTAATCCGTTTCCTCCATCTCTTTGGCCAAGGCTCCATTTCTCTCATTTCCTTCCAGATGCCCCTGTTATATGTTTCTTCTCTGAAGCAAATTAGCAGCTCCTAACGATGCTCTGGGACTTTTCTTATTAATAGTTGGGTTAGAGGTAACAGAGATGCTAGGAAGATGCAAGGAGAATGTAAAGTTTGGAGTGGCAAGAAGATCCAGAAACCACGTGGGGTTGGCTGCAAATTTGGCTTTTCCATCTGGGGGACTGGAAATCTTTATTTCACTCATCCACAGGGACATGGATGACATTCTTCCATGTGACGATGTGAAGCCGCAAGACAGTGACCTGTCAGCTGAAGAAAGAATATTTTTGGAAGAGTTTCCCAACTTGAAAGGGGGGCTGGACATGGACATCCAGAAGCTCCATGCCCTTGCAGACCACATTGACACAACACACAAAACTCTCACCAAGACCAGCGTGGTGGCCAATTCCATCACCGTGGTCTCCGGAGCCATGAGCATCCTGGGCTTAGTCCTTGCTCCGGCGACAGCAGGGGGAAGCCTGGTGCTCTCCACTGCAGGTAGAGTTTTGGGGACAGCAGGGGAGGTCACCAGTATCTTGACCAACGTTTTGGAACGTTTTCACAGTCAAGAAGCCCAAGCTCAGGTCGGTAGCCTAATGCCCTCCTGTGGCCGAAAAGTCAGGCCAGCCGGGGTGGACTACATCATGGCCGCTGGAAAGGTGATTCAGAATTGTAGAAGCGCCATCGAGGGTATTCAGAAGAGCATCCGTGCCTTTCAGATCACCAAGGCCGACCCACGCCTGGCCACTGCTTCCAAGCGCCTCCTGACCACTGGCCAGATCTCAGCCCGAAGGAGCAGGCAGGTGCAAAGGGCCTTTGAAGGTACCACGCTGGTGATGAAAACCAAGGCTCGCTTGCTGGGCAGTGCGATGGCTGGCTTTTCCCTCAGCGTGGACTTGGCCTCCCTCCTCAAGGACTGGAAGCAGCTGAAGGAGGGAGCCAGAACAGAGCTTGCGGAAGAGCTAAGGGCCCAGGCTCGGGAGCTGGAAAGGCAGCTGACACAACTCACCCAGCGCTACGAGAGCCTGCAGCAGAGGGTGAGACTGTGTGGTCTCTCGTGGGTGGCACAGAGCGGGGGGAAAGCTTTAACTGGGTTTCTGGGCACTGGGGCCTATGGGAGGGGTGATGAGAAAGCCAGTGTGTGTACAGCGTGCCTGCCTATGCCCGAGGATGCGGGGTGTCTGGAGATCCAGACGGCATCAAGTGCGTCTTGACACTGTTCTGGACAGACCTGTCATGCCTTCTGTTTTCCCATCAATGCTTCTTCTTTTTGTTTTTTAACTTTTCTTCATTTAGAAAAACAACTTTTTATTTTGTATTGGAGTATAGCCGATTAACTATGTGACAGTTTCAGGTGGACAGCAAAGGGCCTCAGCCGTACATACACATGTACCCACTCTCCCCCAAATTCCCGTCCCATCCAAGTTGCTACATAACATCCATCAGTGCTTCTTGACTTCCAATGTACTGGGAAGAGGGTCTTCCCAGCGGTACAGAAGAGGACACTGAGTCCCAGGGAGTGTTGGGATTGAAATGTATCCCCCTTTATACATAGAAGTGCTAAGCCCAAAGGTGACTTTTTGTGGCTGGGGTCTGTGGTGGGGGTGGCGGTGGCTGGGGTTGAATGAGGTTGTAGGACTGGGGCTGTAATCCTCGGGACTGGTGTCCTTATAAGAGGAGGCGGGAACACAGGGGGCGCTCTCCTCTGCCTACACCGGCACAGAGGAAAGGCCATGTCTGCCAGCCAGGAGGTGTCCTCACCAGGAGCCCAACCGACCAGCACCTGAATGTAGGCTTGCAGCCTCCACGACTATGAGAAAATACATTTCTTCTGTTTAACCTCCCAGACTGCGGTGTTCATAAGGAGCTTATATAACTTGCCAAATGCTTGCAGCAATGTGGAGGGAGTCAGAATGACAGCTGAGAAGCCTGACCTGGGAGCCTGGGCCTGGATCTCCAACCTGAGCTGCCCTGGTAGCTTCACTCTGCTTGGTGTTTTTGTGTTTTGTTTTGTTTTGTTTTGTTTTCAGAAACTCTTGCAAGAAAAAAAGCCTATAAGCTCCTCTTTGGAAGGAACCATGGGGACTGTGCCTCTGCCACCAACCACGCGTGGGGAAGCCGGATCTCAGGTGACAGGGGAAGATGAAGGCAATTGAACCTGGGGTCTCTGAGTGGAATCAACGGGGACCAGGGAGGGGGTGGGCAGGGTTGGCAGAAGCAGTGCCTGGAGAATTACCGGCTGGCAGGCCCACAAGGGTCACCAGGGCACTGGCAGCTGGTGAGTGCCACAGTGTCTGCTAGTGGGAGTCAGTCGGTCCCCACTCTTCCTTCCGGCATGAAACTCACTCCCTGGACTCTAGTGTCTCCTCCCCTCACACTTACTCTCTTGCATTGTTGACGCCAGGCTCTAGGTTAAGTGCTGACATCAGACACAAGGGCTTCTGAGATGGAGGGTATGTTGTGTTCTCTCTGTGTATCAACTCAGGTCGGGTTGCCCTTCTCTGTCCTTCCCCTCCCTCGCCTGGGCGGTAATTGCCAGAGAAGTTCCTGGAGGTTTGCACAAAAAAAGGATGTCACTGGAACCTGCTCAACCAGATTTGCATTAGAAAGGGGCCCCTCTGTCCTCCTCACCAAGCGCAAATTCTTGGAGCTCCTCAGGACCTCAGAACCTGTAAGAACTCTTCTCACTTCCCAGTTCACCCATCTTACATCTTTTTTTTTTCTTTTCTGTGTTTCAGCTGCTATTTTAGAAGTCATGCATGGACGTTCAGCACAACCTTTTAAAATTCAGGAAAGTAAGGGAAGAAAATAGTGCCCCAGTCAAGGCTGACAACTGCTAGTTATTTTGCTGGAGAATTTTCTTCCTGTGCTTTTCTTGCTTTGGGCGTTACTGCCTGCTGGAGACCCTTCTTCAAGGTTGCATTGTAAAATAGATTTTTCCTGTAACCCACTGAGTTTTCTTTCTTTTTCATTCTCAATTCCCTCATTTGTCTGCAGAGCTATAACCTTCCATTTTGCTGTTTTCACTTAGGAATATTTTCTACTATTCCATGTTTCCCTGCGTTTTTATAGACATTTTTGTTGTTGTTACAAACTGTTCTTTTGACTGTACCTATAACCTTTTAATTAGATATATATTAGTCATCACTGTTAAGTGGCCAAAACCAATTTAAACAGACTTATACAAAAGAAAAGAATTTATTGGCTCATGTACTTTAAAACCTTAAGGGAACAGTGAGCTTCAGGTGTGTGTGTGTGTGTGTGTGTGTGTGTGTGTGTGTGTGTGTGTGTGTGTGTGTGTGTGTGTGTACCCAGGGGATTAAAATGATGTCATCAGGCATCTGTCTTTCCATTTCTCAGAAAGACTTCCGTCAGGTTCAGCCACCTGTGGCCTCATCACCCGCAGGTGTGCCTGCTGCTGGCTGGGGGCTCCCACGTGGAAAGGGGCGGGGCAAAGTCTAGAGACCCACTCTGATTGACCAGGCCTGGTTCACGTGCCTGTGCTGGCGCTGGTTGCTAAGATGGGCTATGGGGACGCTCTTATGATCTAGGGGTTTTAACTAGTTGTCTCCCAGGCTGTGGTTCCTGCTTTTGTTGCTGTCATTCCCTTTTTATAATTTTTTCATGAGCCTAACAGTAAGTAAACAGCTTTCACCCCATTTAATATTGTTCTGTAAGTGTGCATGAGCACTGTTCAAGTTCTGAATAAATATTATCAATAGTAATACCTGCATAAAATACTGTATTCACAAAACTAGGGGTTTTTTTTTGTTTTGTGGAAAGTTCGGAATGAAAGAAAAGAAAGAATCAGACAATGGAGACTGGAGATTCACCTCTGAGGCTTATTGGCCTGGACACATTTCTGAGTTTTGGGTTGTTGAGCCACGAAATAAGCGTCGCCTGAATAAAATCCAGGACTCCATCTGGGTGCAGATATGCAGCATCCAGCTCAGTGCAATCTGGGAGAAAACACCTTGACATAAACTTGAATCCTTATTAGCGCTCTGAGTCAGCATGCAGAGAGGATGGGGGTGGAGGCTGGGGAAGGGAGAGGTTCTCTGGTTCCTCCACTGGGGCAGAAGCTTCTGGAAAGAAGACTTTCCTCTCTCCCCGCCCCCCCCGCCCCTTTCTCCATCCCTTCCTTCCTTCCTCATAGCCCAAGCAGCTTCTGTGCCATCTTCTTCCCTGAAATGCCTTCAGCAGACAGCACCCGCTACACACACACTTCCCTATCAGGGTCTACGTCCCAGAAACATGCTCGTCTACATCACCTGGAATTCTGGTGAACAAATGCCTTCCCGTCATTTTATCTCCCCTCTGGTTACATCTTTGTCCTCTTTGCCAAGAGAAGCCCATCAACTCCTCCTGTTACTTGGGGCAACCCCCAATCCCCACCCCCACTGTCCTCCTCTCCTTTCCGGATTGAGTGGGGTTCTTCATGGGTGCCCCGGAAGTGGCACACGGCCCTCCACCACAGTCAGGAGTTCTGAGACACCGCTCAGTTCTGAGGCATTCTCTGTAAGATGAGGAAGGAGCAGTTACATGACCCAGCCATCAGATACCAGATGCCCCTTGGATACCTACCCCTCTCCTCAGGGTCCTCTGCCTGCCTCTTGTCTATAGAAAACCTTTAGCCTCCTACGCCTTTCCTGAGTTCCAAAGAATAAATTAGAGAAGTGAGAAAATGCAGAAAGACAGGAAAACAGTCAAGCAAGACAAAATGATAACAGTCTAGCCCACTAAACAAAGTCAAGAACCTTTAGCTCTACCTCCAGGGCTGTAGAGAATACTCTGAGCCCATCCTGAGTTGTTTTGCAGATACTGAAATCCCCACCAGGGGGAGGAAGTTAACTGTTTGCTGCCCGCAAGTCCGCAAGTGCATGGATCCCAGGCTGGTTGGAACCAGATGGTTGATGATGTTGACAGTTGATTACCTCACCACCTGCCAATCAGAAGACTGTCCATAAGCTGGTCATGCACCCCACAATCCCCCTCCCTCACCCTGTCTTTAAAAACCTTTCCCTGAAAGCCATTGAAGAATCAGGGTCTTTGAGCACTAGCTTCCTGGACTCCTTGCTTGGAGCCCTGCAATACGTGCTGAACTTTCCTTGGTGTCTGTTCATTGTTTATTGCATGCAGGTGGGTGACCCAAGTTTGGTTCCTTCCATTACTTCCTAACCTTCTTTTAGAAAAATTAAAACAGGGACTTCCCTGGGGGTCCAGTGGTTGAGAATCCACCTGCCAATGCAGGGGACTCAGGTTTGATCCCTGGTTGGGGAACTAAGATCCCGTATCCCACAAGATGACTAAACCAGCATGATGCAACTAGAGAGAGCCTTCGAGCTTCAACTAGAGAAGCTTGAATGCTATAATAAAGACCTAGCACAGAGAAGATATATAAAAATTTAAAAATTAAAAGAAATAAAAATCTTTTAAAGCTCAGAAGAACTGAAGACCAAAATCAAATTCTCTTCTAGAGTCCAGTGCAATTTTTTAAATCAAGAAAGCATCCTCCCCAGCGTCTTATTTTGACAAATTTCAGCGAATGGCGTTCTCCTAATATAGTTTTTAAATTTAGGAGTAATTTCAAACATATAGAAGTGTTCAAGAGTAGTGTAAAGAACTCCCGATTCATGACCATTCTTTGCCCCTGGGCCAGTTTTCAATGTATTGCCTCTCCACTCCAAATCCACCCTTACTGGACCCTCCTGATGGCTCTCTCTTGCCAGCTGGCTCCATGTTAAGCTTGTTAGTATAGCGTGCGCCGCAGGGGGAGGGGTGTGGGCTCGTGTCCTTGTCCCTGGGGGAGCTCAGTCTTCAGGCGGACCAGTGAATTCAGGATCAGCCCCAAGGCAACTTTCTGTGGGTTCCATGGATTCAGCTTCCCACCTGAGGCTTCCCCTGAAGGCGGCTTCTGCCCAGCGGGATTGAGAAGGTCAACAGCAGCCCCTCCACCTGGTAGTTTTTGCGTGCCCCTCAAACAGCAAGCATAAGATGCCTCGTCCAGTTTCGTATTTGTTTTTCTATGGGACTGTTTGTAGTTTTTTTAGTGGACTTGTTGGAGTTCTTTAAATTTTCTGGATATGGGTCTTTTGAGAATCAGGGGACCATGCAGTAATGAAGATGGAGGCAGAGGCTGGAAATGGGGGTCGAGTCAAGCAGACCACAGGAGCTGCAGTAAAAAGCCTGGACTTGGGCTTGAAAGCCAGGGGCATCCTGAGAAGGGTTTCTTGTCACTGAGTTTCTTGCCTAGTTTGGTCAAGGACTGGGGGCAGTAGTGCTTCCTGGGAGTTTGATTAGAAATGTGGAATTTCAGCCATCTGCAACCTAGTCAGCCATCGGACAAGACCCCAGGGGACTTGTGTGCACATTATGAGAAGTTCTGCCCCATGAGGAACCCTCAGCATTTCTGGAGCATCCTGTCTCTGTGGCTGAAAAGGAGGAAGTGGGCAGAGCTGTCCTCAGACACGGTTTCTGGTCCCAGGTAAATGCCCTCATTCCTGTGAGCTGTTCACTAGCTGAGCCCTTTTCCTGACTAGAGGGCTGAAGTATGGTGATAAGCAGCTCCTCAGTTCCCGAGAATGCAGGCAGCATTGCAGATGGCAGTCAGCTGTGGCCCAGACCTTTTGAAACCCAGCTCAAAGCTGCCTCATCTCATCTGCCTCACTTTCCAAAATGAGAGACGTGCCTTCAAGTTATGGGGACCCAGCATAGAAGCAAAAAGTGGGCCAATCTGTGTCCACATGCTGCACGTACCAGGAGAGACTCTAGGTGAGCACACTTCCTACTGAGCTGGCCTTCCCTTGGCTATAAGATGCAAGGAACATAAATGCGCTGACCTTATGTGTTATGTGGAGCAGCGTGGGAGAAAACAGATGTAAAGTCCTTTATTAAATAACGCAGCCTTCAAAATACTCATTTGTATGGTGGCTGTCGGTGGTGGAAGCAAAAGAGATTCGTGTCTTCTCTCTTGCTTATCTGAAGTGTTGGCATCTTTTATAAAAAAACAGGTAAAAGGTAAATGGGTTCTGAACACAAAGCTGAAAAGATGCCTCCTTTGTCAGTTTCCAGATGATTTCTAAGTAGACCTAGGCTATCATGAGTCAAAACATCTTTTCTTCTATAACCCTGAGAGCTAATAGCATACCAAAAATTATCCCGGAAAATGAGAATTACAGAATTGTCACACGCACCCCACCCACTTGCAGAGCCTCTGAAGATTTCTACGTGTTCCGTTTCTGTAGCTGCTGCTTGCTTGTTCTTGTGATGGGGGTTACTATGGAAAGATTTTTTTTTTTTTGCATTTTATCTTTAGATGGGGCTTTCCTGGTGGCTCAGATGGTTAAGACTCTGCCTGCAATGAGGGAGACCTGGGTTCGATCCCTAGGTCCAGAAGATCCACTGGAGAAGGAAATGGCAGCCCAGTCCAGTATTCTTGGCTGGAGATTTTCACAGAGGAGGGCTACAGTCCATGAGGTCGCAAAGAGTTGGACACACCTGAGTGACTAACAACACCGTATCTTTACATATTTGTTCTGTTCACACTTCTCGGTTTTCTTCTTCGGGGATTCCATTAAGCATAAGTTGGAGTTTTGTCTTTATTTCATCTATTTTTGCCAAATCTTTTCAGCATTTCATTTTCACTTCATTTTGCTCAGTATTCTCATCTCTGTCTTTCGTGTGGCTTTTTTTTTCAAGTAGTGTCTCTTCCCTCTTGTATGAATTCCAATAAGCCTTTGCTTCTGTGACAGATTTATTTTTCTTTTCTTTTCCGGGGAGGGGGGTGTTGCATCAAGAGGCATGTGGGACTGTAGGTCTCAGACCAGGGGTCTCATCCGGCCCCTGCAGTGGAGTGCGGAGTCTTAACCACAGGGCCATGGGGGAAATCTCTTGTTTTTCTCTTCTTTTCCTTCCTAAGTTCTACCAGTTGCCAGTGAATTTCCTCCAGCTGTCTGGTCATGCCTTCCCTCAGCCCTCAGATCTCTGTTTACAACCTTGCATTGTAGAGGAAATTGCTTCAGTAAGTTTTTTAAAAATTAATTGCAAAATAATTGTTCACAATTTTCATCAGCTTTTGGCTTCACTTTTCTGGTGAGGATTCTTTATCTGTCATCTGTTTTTGTTGTTACTGTTTACTATCTTCCTTTTTATCATTAATGTTTTTATTGTGGTAAAATATATAATACCACATAAAATCGATCATCTCATCAGTGGCATTGAGCAAATTTACATGGTTGTACAACCATCACCACCATCCATCTTCACAACTTTTTCGTCTTCTCAAATGGAAACTCTGCTCCCAGTAAACACTAGTTTCCCATTCTTCCTGTCCCTCAGCCGCTGGTAACCACCCTTTAATTTTATCTTTTTTTTAAAAATTGCATTGTGTATAACTTGCGGCATCTTAGTTCCCTGACAAGGAATCAACCCCAGGCCCCTGCAGAGGAAACACAGGTCCTAACCACTGGACCACCAGGGAAGTCTCCAAATCGGACTATCCTAGGTGCCTCAGATAAATAGAACCGTACGGCATTTGGCTTTCGAAAGTGAAAATGAAAGTGTCAGTCGTATCTGACTCTGTGACGCTATGGACTGTAGCCTGCCAGGCTCCTCTGTCCATGGGCTTTTGCAAGCAGGAATACTGGAGTGGGTTGCCATTCCCTTCTCCAGGGGATCTTCCTGACCCAGGGATTGAACCCGGGTCTTCTGCATGGCAGGCAGATTCTTTATCGTCTGAACCACCAGGGATTTGTGACTGGCTTATTTCAATTCATTTTGTTAAAATAAATTTTTAGGCTCAAGATGCTCCTGCCTAGTGTGCCATGTCAGTAAACCTAAACTTAGACAATTTCCCCGTGTCTGTAAATGGTCTGCTGACCAGAAACACAGTGTATCCAGTCGGCTGAACCCTAAACACGAAGCCATTCTGGGCCTTCTCATCCCAAACAAGGTTGATTATACGGCCCCAGCCAGTCAGGTAGTTTACTTTTCTTGCCCTTGTTCTTTATTCTATGAAAGCTTCTTGCCTCCCACCCTGTTTTACACTCCTCCAGAAGGACACTGTCTGCTTCATGAAGTGTTAAAGCTTATTTGTATCACCTAAAATTTTTTCACTAATAATTTTTTAAACAGTATCAATACAATGTCCTCAGTGTTTACCCATGTAGTTGCCTTGTCAGAAAATAATTTCTTCTTATGTCTGAATAATATTTTATGCTACAGATGCACTACTTTTTATTCAGCCATTCATCCGCTGACAGACATTTGGGCTGTTCCACCTGTTAGCTATTGTGAATAGTGGATATATGGATATGCATATACAAATATCTGTTCTAGACCGTACTTTCAATTCTTTTGGATATATACCCAGAAATGGAATTTTGGGATCATGTGGTCATTATAATTTTAATTTTTCAAGTCACTGATGTACCGTTAGCAGTGGCCCCCGCACCATTTTATATTCCTGCCAACAATGCACAAGTGTTCCAGTTTCGTCACAGTCTTGACAATACTTGTTGTCCTCTGGAATTTTTGCTTTTTGATTTCATTTTTTCTGCATCATATTGTGGGTATGAGATGGTATCTCACTGTGGTTTTACTTGGCCTTAATGACTACTGATGTTGAGTATCTTTTCATGTGCTTGTTGGCCATTTGTATATCTTCTTTTCATCTATTTGTTTATTTTTGGTTTTGCTGGGTCTTCGTGGTTGCTTGTGGGCTTTCTCTAGTTACGGTAGCTGGGGCTCCTCTCTAGTCGCGATGTGTGGACTTTGCAGTGGCTTCTCTTGTTGAAGAGCACAGGTTCTAGGGCATGAGGGCTTTAGTAATTGTGGCCCACAGGCTTAGTTGGCCCATGGCATGTGGGCCCATCCCTGATCAGGGCTGGAACTTATGTCCCTGCTTTGGCGGTGGATTCTTAACCACTGCGCCACCAGGGAAGTTCTATATATCTTCTTTTGAGAAATGTCTATTTAAGTCCTTTGCCCATTTTTTAATTCGATTGGTTGTTTTTTGTTGTTTTTGGGTTAATATTTTTTGTGTAGACTTTGTGTTGGTTGCTTTTTTTCATGAGCCAGCTTTTTGTGAGACATCCAAATAGAGAAGAAGCCTGGGCTATGTTCTAGGCTCAGAACTGTTCTTTCTAATCTAGGACCATTTACACATCTGATCTGAAAGTGAAAGTGTTCACTGTTCATTCCAGTCTGACTGTTTGCCACCCCATGAACTGTAGCCTGCCAGGCTCCTCTGTCCATGGACTTCTCCAGGAAAGAATACTGGAGTGGGTTGCCATCCCTTCTCCAGGGGAGCTAACCAACCCAGAGATCGAACTTGAGTCTCCTGCATTGCAGGCAGATTCATTAACATCTGAGCCACCAGGAAAGCCCATATTTCTGCTGCTGCTGCTAAGTCACTTCAGTCGTGTCCAACTCTGTGAGACCCCATAGACGGCAGCCCACCAGGCTCCCCCATCCCTGGGATTCTCCAGGCAAGAACACTGGAGTGGGTTGCCATTTCCTTCTCCAATGCAGGAAAGTGAAAAGTGAAAATGAAGCTGCTCAGTTGTGTCCGACTCTTAGAGACCCCATGGACTGCAGCCCTACCAGGCTCCTCCATCCATGGGAGTTTCCAGGCGAGAGTACTGGAGTGGGGTGCCATTGCCTTCTCCACCATATTTCTGATCTAGGACCTTATACCCCACGTCCAAGGTAAGAGAAACCCAAGTAAGATGGTAGGTGTTACGAGAGGGCATCAGAGGGCAGACACAATGAAACGATAATCACAGAAAACTAGCCAATCTGATCACACAGACCACAGCCTTGTCTAACTCAATGAAACTAAGCCATGCCGTGTGGGGCCACCCAAGACAGCTGGGTCATGGTGCAGAGGTCTGACAGAATGTGGTCCATTGGAAAACGGAATGGCAAACCACTTCAGTATTCTTGCCTCGAGAACCCCATGAACAGTATGAAAAGGCAAAATGATAGGATACTGAAAAAGGAACTCCCCAGGTGGGTAAATGCCCAATATGCTCCTGGAGATCAGTGGAGAAATAACTCCAGAAAGAATAAAGGGATGGAGCCAAAGCAAAAACAATACCCAGTTGTGGATGTGACTGGAGATACAAGCAAGGTCCCATGCTGTAAAGAGCAAAATTGCATGGGAACCTGGAATGTTAGGTCCATGAATCAAAGCAAATTGGAAGTGGTCAAACAGGAGATGGCAAGAGTGAACATTGACATTCTAGGAATCAGTGAACTAAAATGGACTGGAATGGGTGAATTTAACTCAGATGACCATTGTATCTACTACTGTGGGCAGGAATTCCTTAGAAGAAATGGAGTAGCCATCATGGTCAACAAAAGAGTCCAAAATGCAGTACTTGGATGCAATCTCAAAAACGACAGAATGATCTCTGTTCGTTTCCAAGGCAAACCATTCAATATCACAGTAATCCAAGCCTATGCCCCAAGCTGAAGTTGAATGGTTCTATGAAGACCTAGAAGACCTTTTAGAACTAACACCCTCAAAAGATGCCTTTTTCATTATAGGGGACTGGAATGCAAAATTAGGAAGTCAAGAAACACCTGGAGTAACAGGCAAATTTGGCTTTGGAGTATGGAATGAAGCAGGACAAAGGCTAATAGAGTTTTGCTAAGAGAATGCACTGGTCATAGCAAACACACTCTTCCAACAACACAAGAGAAGACTCTACACATGGACATCACCAGACGGTCAACACCGAAATCAGATTGATTATATTCTTTGCAGCCAAAGATGGAGAAGCTCTACACAGTCAACAAAAACAAGACTGGGAGCTGACTGTGGCTCAGATCATGAACTCCTTATTGCCAAATTTAGACTTAAATTGAAGAAAGTAGGGAAAACCACTAGACCATTCAGGTATGACCTAAATCAAATCCCTTATGATTATACAGTAGAAGTGACAAATAGATTTAAGGACTAGATCTGATAGAGTGCCTGATGATATATGGATGGAGGTTCATGACATTGTACAGGAGACAGGGATCAAGACCATCCCCATGGAAAAGAAATGCAAAAAACAAAATGACTGTTTCAGGAGGACTTACAAATAGCTGAGAAAAGAAGAGAAGCGAAAAGCAAAGGAGAAAAGGAAAGATATAAGCATCTGAATGCAGAGTTCCAAGGAATAGCAAGGAGAGATAAGAAAGCCTTCCTCAGCGATCAAAGCAAAGAAATAGAGGAAAACAACAGAATGGGAAAGACTAGAGATCTCTTCAAGAAAATTAGAGATACCAAGGGAACATTTCATGTAAAGATGGGCTTGATAAAGGACAGAAATGGTATCGACCTAACAGAAGCAGAAGATATTAAGAAGAGGTGGCAAGAATACACAGAAGAACCGTACAAAAAAGATCTTCACGACCAAGATAATCATGATGGTGTAATCACTCACCTAGAGCCAGACATCCTGGAATGTGAAGTCAAGTGGGCCTTAGAAAGCATCACTACGAACAAAGCTAGTGGAGGTGATGGAATTTCAGTTGAGCTATTTCAAATCCTGAAAGATGATGCTGTGAAAGTGCTGCACTCAATATGCCAGCAAATTTGGAAAACTCAGCAGTGGCCACAGGACTGGAAAAGGGCAGTTTTCATTCCAATCCTGAAGAAAGGCAATGCCAAAGAATGCTCAAACTACCGCACAATTGCACTCATCTCACATGCTAGTAAAGTAATGCTCAAAATTCTCCAAGCCAGGCTTCAGCAATACATGAACCATGAACTTCCAGATGTTCAAGCTGGTTTTAAAAAAGGCAGAGGAACCAGAGATCAAATTGCCAATATCTGCTGGATCATGGAAAAAGCAAGAGAGTTCCAGAAAAACATCTATTTCTGCTTTCTTGACTATGCCAAAGCCTTTGACTGTGTGGATCACAATAAACTGTGGAAAATTCTGAAAGAGATGGGAATACCAGAACACCTGACCTGCCTCTTGAGAAACCTATATGCAGGTCAGGAAGCAACAGTTAGAACTGGACATGGAACAACAGACTGGTTCCAAATAGGAAAAGAAGTACATCAAGGCTGTATATTGTCACCCTTTTTATTTAACTTATATGCAGAGTACATCATGAGAAACGCTGGGCCGGAAGAAGTACAAGCCAGAATCAAGATTGCCGGGAGAACTATCAATAACCTCAGATATGCAGATGACACCACCCTTATGGCAGAAAGTGAAGAGGAACTAAAAAGCCTCTTGATGAAAGTGAAAGTGGAGAGTGAAAAAGTTGGCTTAAAGCTCAACATTCAGAAAACTAAGATCATGGCATGTGGTCCCATCAGTTCATGGGAAATAGATGGGGAAACAGTGGAAACAGTGGCTGACTTTATTTTTTGGGGCTCCAAAATCACTGCAGATGGTGATTGCAGCCATGAAATTAAAAGACACTTACTCCTTGGAAGGAAAGTTATGATCAACCTAGACAGCATATTCAAAAGCAGAGACATTACTTTGCCAACAAAGGTTCATCTAGTCAAGGCCATGGTTTTTCCAGTGGTCATGTATAGATGTGAGAGTTGGACTGTGAAGAAAGCTGAGCATTGAAGAATTGATGGTTTTGAACTGTGGTGTTGGAGAAGACTCTTGAGAGTCCCTTGGACTGCAAGGAGATCCAACCAGTCCATCCTAGAGGAGATCAGTCCTGGGTGTTCATTGGAAGGACTGATGCTGAAACTCCAGTACTTTGGCTACCTCATGTGAAGAGCTGACTCATTGGAAAAGACCCTGATGCTGGGAGGGATTGAGGGCATGAGGAGAAGGCGACGACAGAGGATGAGATGGCTGGATGGCATCCCTGACTCAATGGACATGGGTTTGGGTGGACTCTGAGAGTTGGTGATGGACAGTGAGGCCTGGCGTGCTGTGATTCATGGGGTCACAAAGAGTCAGACAAGACTGAGAAACTCAGCTGAACTGAACCTTCTATTTCTCCTCGGGCAATGGAATTGGCCAGTTTTCATATTTTTCATAAAGCAGATTCTTTTTCTCCTTCCTGTCTTGAGGACAAACTGCTTCTAATTGTATCTTCTCTTACTATATTTCCTCACTTAGTCATTTAAACAATTTTTTAAATTGGAGGATAATTGCTTTGCAGTATTTTGTTGGTTTCTGACATACAACGTGAATTGGTTGTAAGTATCTTCAACGCTTCCTGGTACCAATTCAGATTTATTGAAAACCTCATTCTTACTATTTTTTTAAAATGGATTTTTTTTTTTTTTTGGTATTTTGTACTTTGGGAATGCTCTCCCCTTGAAGAGGCACAATTTTTCCTGAAATCTTCAATCATAACCCACTTTTTCTGCAATCTGCAATTATCGGCATCTTCTTCCCTTCCCTCTCAAAGCCCTGCTCCTTCCCATTGCTTTTGGCTTCCTTCTAATCTATTTTACCTAATTTCCCTATTTTCTAATAGATAGTGCCTGAATCGTTTCTTTGCTGCTTTGGGTAATTGCCAAGAAAAGAGACACCATTAGCTTGATCCATTCTTCTGGACACAGAAGCAGTTTTGGAGCATTATGTCAAAATGGAGATAGGAAAGACTTGACATCAGAGGAAATATCCTTCTTTCTACTTCTCCTGCTTCTTAGGCAACTTCCTCTGAGTCTTTAAAGGGTTCCTTTCATTCCTTATTTCCCTCCCTAGTGTTTCATCCCAAGCTTTCTTCCCTCACAGTTATGAACTCCTAGGCCTGAGTCACTGGGTCTCAGCGCTGTAGGAAGTCACCACTTCTCTGAATGACCGTGAAGTCTGTTTTCTCCTCTCTGGGGTGAAGCCACATCTCTGGCCCAGGACCCACTGTCATCTGCAGGAAAAGAAGCACCCAGGAACCTCAGAGGCCCCATAACTGCAGCCTCAACTGGACTCCACCCAGGAAACCCTCTCCTTTTCCTGGCACATTCACAGTGCACTGTCTTGACCGACAGGGGATGACACTGGAAACTGGGGAGTGACCAGGCCCTCAGTGTGGGTGATCCCAACTCCTCAAGGGAAGGTGAGGGTCTGATGTCCCGCTCCTGCCCTATTTCCCTGAGACCCAGCTTCCACTCCTCCTACAGTTACAGACATCTCATCCTGGGTCCCTTAGCTACAGGGACTGTATTTTACAAACTCTGAATCAGAAGGTGTATTCAGAGCAGGATGCAACATCTGTGTTACCCTCTCTGGCCCCTGCCACTCTCAGCTGGCAGGCTTCTGTGGTCAATTTGGGGGTCATCCCCTGGTTGTGCAATCAGGACCCCCAAGAAGTAACTGAACTTGGTCTTGGTCCAGCCATGCTTCCTTACTCGGTGGTCCTTGATGGAGGTATTAGCAGAAGGACATTGGTGGCAGGAAGGCAGAAAGCTCATCCTCTTCTTCTGGTTTGGACCTGAACTTCCAGAGCAGAGTCTCTGGCAAAATGGATTTAGTGATGAGGCTTTCAGTCCAAGAGAGCCTTTCCTTTGCTTTAAACCCAAACCCAGGTCTCAGGAGCATGCTGGCCTCCAGCCAGTGAACAGATATGGGAGCGAGGAGAGACGAGGGCGCGAGGCAGAGGAGCTCAGCCAGGGACCACATCCTGGTTGAGGATGGAGGAGGAAGCAGAGAGAGCCAGCATTCTGAGCATTTGTGAGCGGGTCTTGAATAGAGTGGCCATGGCTGGGGCTAGATGTGGCCCCTCGGTGTCAGGGAATCTAAGCCAGAGGACTATCATGCCGTCCTTGGGGGAAGTGAGGAAAAGCAAGCTTCTTCCCAGGTAGTGGGGTATTCTGAGCTGTCTCAGCAGAAGATACACTGTAACTGCAGAAACGTGATGGAATACAAAATAGGATGACTCCTGAAACCAGATGGGAAAGTGATGAAACATGGTCAGTGTTCTATCTCATCTCTAATCCTATGTGTCAGTTGCAAACCTCTCAGAGAGTGTTTACTAAAACCGGGAAGGAAACAGCCTAGTCCGTTTCCTGGAGACCAGAACCCCACCCCCACCATTTGACTTGACTCTGCCTTTTCTCTGCCTTAGTCCTGTTCACCCTCCCCCCACCCCATCCCACATCACCCCTTCCCCAGAATGAAGCAGAGTTCTCTCCCCAAGGCCTCTTCTAGGCCAGGACAGGGGAGACGGTCAACCATGGTAGTACCATGAACTATGAGCCCTTATTCTAACGGGTCCCCAGTAGCTGTCATTTGCCAGAGGAGGAGATGGTTGGATGGCATCACTGACTCAACGGACATGAGTTTGAACAAACCCCTGGAGGTAGTGGAGGAAGGGAGGCCTGGCTGCTGCAGCCCATGAGGTCACAAAGAGTTGGATATGACTTAGCGACTGAACACCACCACCACCAGGTACATGTAGATAAGAAGGCAGAGAGGACTTCTTTGGTAGTCTAGTGGTTAAGAATCTGTCTGCCAATGCAGGGGATGCGGGTTTGATACCTGGTCGGGGAACTAAGACCCTGCATGCCACGGGGCGACTAAGCCTATGTGCTGCAGTTACTGAGCTCTCTCTAGTGCTCTGTAACTAGAAACCCCAGTGCAGTCAAAATTTAAATAAACAAACAAGAAAACAGAGCCATTTCTACCTTCCAGAAGCTGTTCTGGCAGCATGCTAAACCAGTCACTATATCAGCTGAAACCTACTCACCATGTGCATCTGTGAAGCATATAAAAACCAAAGAAATAAAAAGCAGGATTCTTAAAATAGGGTGACTTGAATCAAAGTGGAAAAATTATGACCATCAGTTCAGTTCCGTTAACTCAGTCATATCTGACTCCTTGCAACCCCATGAACTGTAGCATACCGGGCCTCCCTGTCCATCATCAACTCTCAGAGTCCACCCAAACCCATGCTCATTGAGTCGGTGATGCCATCCAACCATCTCATCCTCTGGCATCCCCTTCTCCTCCTGCCCTCAATCTTTCCCAGCATCAGGGTCTTTTCAAATGAGTCAGCTCTTTGCATGAGGTGGCCAAAGTATTGGAGTTTCAGCTTCAACATCAGTCCTTCCAATGAATACCCAGGACTGATCTCCTTTAGGATGGACTGGTTGGATCTCCTTGCAGTCCAAGGGACTCTCAAGAGTCTTCTCTAACACCACAGTTCAAAAGCATCAATTCTTCAGCGCTCAGCTTTCTTTATAGTCCAACTCTCACATCTATACATGACCAGTTTTTCTATTTTTATTATGACCATATGTAATAATAATTAATATTAATAGCACTAATAAGTAAAGGGTATCAAATTGGGTGAAAATCAGATTGGAATAATTTTCTGCCTACAAGAGATATCCTGAAATAAAATGCCACAAAAGTCTAAACTAATAGGAAAACTTATCACAATGTAAATTTTTAAAAAGATGACAATATTAATATTTAACAACAATTTATCCAAACTTTGTCTTGCTAGGTGCTCAGTTGTGTTCCTTGCACTAAATCCCTTTTATCCAAGTTGGAGATTTTATAGCGATAAAAGAATGAGTCATGCAGATGTCACATTACTGTTTTTACTTTACTGGTTTTATTATGAAAGCAGGACATGATTCTTGAGTGAAAGTTACAGGTGTGGGTCCCCCTCCCCCAAGCCTCAACATCTCTCTCCCAAGCTGAGCCTGCTCAGCTGTATCTCCTTCCAGTATTTTCCCTTAGTACTATACCACACATTTAATACTTTAAAAAAATGGAAATTATATTCAACTTTTTTTCTTTTCTTAATATATTCTGGGTCTTTTTCCAGGTCACTTTATGTAGATTTGCCTTTTTCTTTCTGTGTCTGTGTAAGCCTTTATTATTATTTTTAACAATATAGTTATTTGGCTATGCCGAGCCTTAGTGGCAGCACCTGGGATCTTCAGTCTTCCTTTTGGTATACAGGATTTAGTTCCCTGACCAGGGATAGAACCCAGGCCGCCTGCATGGGGAGAGTGAAACCTTAGCCACTGGACCACCAGGGAAGTCCCAAGCCTTTATTTTATATTGTTGTCTTTTAATGTAAACAGTTTCCCTGCATGCATATTTCAGATTGCTTCTATTTCTTTTTACCACATCAAGAAACTGGTGGACATCCTTATATGTGTTTCTCTGTGTATGCCATTGCAGGATGAATTTTCAGAGGGAGGGTGTTGTCGTTCAGGCATATGTACTTTTTATGCTGTGATCACCCTTCCAGAAATTATATCATTTTATGTTCCCACAAGTGTTTAAGAGGGGACACTCTGCTCTTTCTTTCTCAGCAACATAGGTCACTTTCATTCTTTTTACTTTTGCCAAAGTGGTAAAAAAAATGGGGTCTTGCTGAGGTCTAAATTGCATTTTTGGGCAGACTAATGATGTTAAGTATCTTTTCATATATTTATCGGCCATTGTATTTCTTTGGTAGAACACCTTTTCAATGGGCATGAGAAATGCCTATTTACAGAAAATGAGAACCAAGTGCAGTTTGAAATGTCAAGGGTTTTGCTATTACTTCTTACGTCTTTAAAAAAGAATAGGCGTGGAGACAGGGTGGGAGAGCCAGGTTTCAGGAGTGGGGAAGAGAAATGGAGTCACGTTTATGAATCACACTAAAATCATAAAAAAATAAAAAGTGTCCCATGAAGATGTGGCGAACCTAAGCAAGTCTGTAAGTTTTTTTAAGCTTTCAGAAAATAAGCAGTTTTCATGTTAGGAAAATTGTCCCAGAAATAGAAAACATAACATGCTACTGAGTTCATTTTTATGAAGCAAGTGTAACAGTAATACTAAACCTTGATTACCAAGAAAGACAACTTATTATCATTTGTGGCTCTAAGATGAACATATAAAACACACTGCTAGAAAACAAAATCGATAACATACTGTTGCAAAGTTCTGCAATAACAAAGTTGAGGTTTTCATGAACTATAAGGAAAATTTGATATATGGAAATTTATGCACATAATATACTATATTCATGGGCTAAATAGGAAAGGAAAATTATGGTTATCTCATTGGAGTCTGAAAATTCAGCACCTAATCCTTATACAAATCTAGAAATAAAACATACTGCCTTTTCATGAAGAAAAGTAGTTTTTGTAAACCAATTGCCAACAATACTGGAGTCAATTTCATAAAATTAAATAATTTAGGAATCAAGCTAACCCAATAAGGTATGGAACCCAAATAAGAAAGATAAATATTAAAAAATAGAAAAGAAAACCAGTATTAGGTATTCATGGAATATTCATTTCATAGTTATTATAATTAGTAAAAATTCAGCAAAGCACAAGGGAAGTATTTAAAATGAATACTATTTCTACAGAGTAACAAAACAAGTTAGAAAACATGACATTATAAAATATTATTCATAGTAGCCTCAAAACAATTTAAAGTACCAAGGAAATAATGTTAGCACAAATGCAAAGAAGCAACAAATTTTAAATGAAAAATTTAAACGAGAAACCCTGGGGAGGCCATACCAGGAGACTATTATTAATCACACCATATACAGAAATTAAAAGATGCTTGCTCCTTGGAAGAAAAGCTATGACCAACCTAGAAAGCATATTAAAAAGCAGAGACATTACTTTGGTGACAAAGGTCCATCTAGTCAAAGCTATGGTTTTTCCAGTAGTCATATATGGATGTGAGAGTTGGGACCATAAAGAAAGCTGAATGCCAAAGAATTGATGCTTTTGAACTATGGTGTTGGAGAAGACTCTTGAGAGTCCCTTGGATTGTAAGATCAAACCAGTCAATCTTAAAGGAAATAAGTCCTGAATATTCATTGGAAGGACTGATGCTGAGGCTGAAGCTCCAATACTTTGGCCACCTGATGCGAAGAATCGACTTGTTGGAAAAGACCCTGATGCTGGGAAAGATTGAAGGTGGGAGGAGAAGGGGACGACAGAGGATGAGATGGTTGGATGGCATCACTGACTCTATGGACATGAGTTTAAGCTGGCTCCGGAAACTGGTGATAGACAGGGAAGCCTGGCATGCTGCAGTCCATAGGGTTGCAATGAGTCGGACACGACTGAGAGACTGAACTGAACTGATATACTGAAATCTTCCCAATGGCCCACATTTACAAATACAACAGCAAATAATTTCCTGCATCAAGTTTAACTAGAAAGATAAGCTGTGCCCAGCCCCTGCATGGGTGTCACTGTCCATAGAAGTGCACGAAGGCAGAAAACAGAGGGGGACGAGGAGTTGACCACTGGCCTGGTCACTGGTCAGAGTGGAGACATCAACCAGGACAGAATCAGTGCCATTTTATAAAAAACCTGAATACCCAACAGGCCACAATAAAGGAGTGTTTCTATAAACACAAAGGTACATCCTCTCTTGCTGAAACAGCACAGAGTCATCAAAAATATCCTCATGACAACTGTGTAGCAATATGAAAAATACTTGTCTTATAATATCACTACATTTAAAAAATAAGACATACAGGGACTTCCCTGGCGGTCTGGTGGTTAGGACTTGGAACTTTCACTGCTGGGGTCCAGATTTGATCCCTGGTCAGGGAACTAAGATCCCACAAGATATGCAGCGTGGCAAAATAAAATAAAGACACAAAATGGTAAGTATGTAATAAAAGTCATGAGGAAAAGAATATGCATTGGAAAAACAGGTAAATGAATAAAATCAAGAGTTATGTTGTGGTCTTAGGAGTGGATCTTTAATTATATTGAAAATATATTTAAAGTGATTTCTGAGCAACAAAAGGTGCAACAGAAAAGTCTTTAAACAAGGATAACTATGCAACCCTGCCTGTGTTGGGGAGGAAAAATAATTTGCCCTCTACCCTTCAGCATTCTGGAGTGAAATCTCTGTAATAAAAGATGGGTTAACCAGAGAGAAACAGACAGAAATGAAGGAGGGGGAGGCTTCTGGGAAGCTGGAATCCTAGGTTCTTAGGCTAATCCCATTACTACTTGGTTTATAATCTAGGGGAAGCACCTTGCCCTTGGGACCAGCTTTTTCCTTTGTGATGGGGAAGGTGGCATTCACTGATGGTGCAAATGTGATAGATAAGCACTTATCTTCTGCGTTGGGCCTGCAGAGAGGATCATGGGCCAGCAGCAACATTCTTTCTCAAACAGCCTGGACGCAGTATCCCAGTTCTCCTCGTGAAAGTGGTCCAGATACCCTCACCAACAGTGGCAGGGGAGTTCATGTCTCTTTGCCATCTATGTGCAGATGAGCTCTATGATGTAGGCTGGAAAGGGGCTAAACTCCTAGGTATATGGAGATGTCCCAAAGAAAATGCTAACTTAGCCTTTTTAAAAAATTGAAGTATAGCCAATGTATCAATCTTAAGGGAGATCAACCCTGAATACTCACTGGAAAGACTGATGCTGAAGCTGAAGCTCCAGTATTTTGATCATCTGATGCGAACAGACGACTCATTGGAAAAGTCCCTGATGTTGGGAAAGATTGAGGGCAGGAGAAGAGGGTGTCAGAGGATGAGATGGCTGGATGGCATCACCGAGGCAATGAACATGAACTTGGGCAAACTCTGGGAGATAGTGAGGGACAGGGAAGCCTGGCGTGCTGCAGTCCATGGGGTCACAAAGTCGGACATGACTGGGCGGCTGAACAACAACACAGCCAATGGACAATAGAATGTAAGTTGCACAAATACAATACAGTGATTCACAATTTTTGAAGATTCTATTCCATTTATAGTTATTATAACACATTGGCTATATTCCCTGTATTGTACAACATTCCATGTATGTTATTTATTTTATACATAAAATAAATTGTTGTTTGTTCTCCATAATCCCCTCCGTTTCTTGCCCCTCCCCCTTCCCTCTTTCCTCATTCGTTCATTCAACAGATTTTAATTAAATGAGGCCTGTGACTGGACATGGAACAATAGACTGGTTCCAGATCAGGAAAGGAGTACGTCAAGGCTGTATATTGCCACCCTGCTTATTTAACTTACATGCAGAGTACATCATACGAAATGCCGGGCTGGATGAAGAACCAGCTGGAATCTAGATTGCCAGGAGAAATATCAATAACCTCAGATATGCAGATGACACCACCCTCAGGGCAGAAAGTGAAGAAAAACTAAAGAGCCTCTTGATAAAAGTGAAAGAGAGTGAAAAAGTTGGCTTAAAACTTAACATTCAAAAAACCAAGATCATGACATCTGGTCCCATCACTGCATGGCAAATAGATGGGGAAACAATGGAAACAGTGACAGACTTTATTTTCTTGGGCTCCAAATCGCTGCAGATGGTGACTACAGCCATGAAATTAAAAGATGCTTGCTCCTTGGAAGAAAAGCTATGAGCAACCTAGACGGCATGCTAAAAAAGCAGACATTACTTTGCCAACAAAGGTCCGTCTAGGCAAAGCTATGGTTTTTCCAGTAGTCATGAATGGATGTGAGAGTTGGACTATAAAGAAAGCTGTGTGCTAAAAAATTTATGGTTTTGAAGTGTGGTGTTGGAGAAGACTCTTGAGAGTCCCTTGGACTGCAAGGAGATCCAACCAGTCAATCCTAAAGGAAATCAGTCCTGAATATTCATTGGAAGGACGGTTGCTGAAGCTGAAACTCCAACACTTTGACCACCTGATGCAAAGAACTGACTCATTGGAAAAGACCCTGATGTTAGGAAAGATTGAAGGCAGAAGGGGATGACAGAGGATGAGATGGTTGGATGGCATCACCAACACCATGGACATCAGTTTTGGTAAGCTCTGGGAGTTGGTGATGGACAGGGAAGCTTTGTGTGGTGCAGTCCACGGGGTAGCAAAGGGTTAGACACAACTGAGCGACTAACTGAACTGAACTGTGACAGGGGCCAAGGATTTAAGGACATGTTCCCAAATGTTGGAATCACCTGGCAAGGCTTTAAGAAATACTGACGAGTGGGTGGGTCTTACTTCCAGTGATAGGGATTTCATTGATCTGCAACATGACTTGGCGTGGGAGGTTTTCAAAGGTCTGCAAGTAATTCTGTTGAGTTTGGGAACTGCTGCATTAAGGCATGAGGTCCTTTTTTTCTGACTCTACGGCATAATATACTTCTACTCTGTGGATACATGTTCTAGCTTCTTAATAACCAGGGGGCAGATTTGGGGAGTAAACCATGAGACACAGGATTCATCTTCTGAAGGGTCTTGACGGTCTCTTCCTTTGCCTGTCATGGAGCACAAGCTTAGGGCAGATCCCACAGGGCACTGAAGACGTTATGGGAGAAAATACAGTCTCTGTTGTACTGGCACTGGAGGCTCGGTAGGGGTACACACCCCAGGTAAGCTTTTAACAGGAGAGGTAAGTGGTAGGAACAAGGGGAGGCCAAGGGGGATGGGGTGCTGTGGGAGCCCCTCAAGGGGCATCTTCTCCTGGGATGGGCGGGCTCTGGGGGTGGGGAGGGAGTACCTGAGGGTGAGAAGCTGGTGCCTTGCCATTGTTTTCACCACACGGACTCCTGGGCCTGGGCCTTTGCCAGTCACCTCACTGAGCACCCTCTGCCCATTACCTACATGCATTTCCAGCCAGCGGGGCCGTTCATTACGTTATTTGATGCAGACGTGTTAATTAAGTACCTCTGTGCTGGGCATCAAACCAGATCCAGCTGTGAAGTGGGCAGACAAGGACAGGGTCCATGAAGGGAGAGCATTACCTCACCCAGCCCTGTAATCTCTGGGCAAGCACGTGAACCTTCAGAGAGACGGCAGCGATGCTACAGAATTGAACACACTACTTCCTTCTCCTCTATGTCCTAGTTACCCTGTCCCATGAAAACCTCGTGTGCCATTGGCAGAATGCCAGTCTATGCCCGCAAAGATGCTCCCAGCAATGGCAACACAGGCAGATCTACCATGGTTTCTGATCGCCCCTGGGGATACCAGGAACACCTGGGATGGAAGGAAGGTTTGTCAGAGGCCAGATTTTCGGTGTGTACAAGTGGGGCTGGAGACCAAGAAGACCTAAATATTCATGTGAACTTCAACTGACATTGGGACACATTCAGAACACATTTTCCAAATTGTATAAAACGACACAGTATATTTATGACTAAAATGAAAAAAAAAAAAAAATCCTTTAAAATCAACTATGCTCTGCGATTGGTCTACATCCTTCCTTGCCCTGCCCCCGCCCCATCTCTCATCACAGCCCGCAGCACTGCTGAGATCTGATCTACTTTCCTGGTACCCTGAGAGGAAAAGTCAGCAATTTGAGAGAAGCCGTTACTGAGAGACAGTTATCCCTTTATCTCAGCTGAATTTAGAACCATGAAAAATTGGACGCAGTTGAAACGTTCCAACACTAGGAGTCAAGACTTGTTAAATACAAACCGTCCGTCTACTGGAGACCACAGTGTAGTCATCAAGAGGACGTTCACGAGAGCCGTTAACTGGGTTCACATGGAAAATGTTTATTTTAGCAAGTACGGTGCACAAAGCAGGGTGAACATTGTATATGCACTTTCTCACTTAGAACCTAACCAGGGGAAACACATCTTTCAAACCTGGGAGTACAGAAGAGAAAACAAAACCTTGCGAGGAAGCTGAGCAAGGTCACACTGCAGCTATCGTGGTGGCTGTTTAGTTGCTAAGGTGTGTCCCACTCTTGTGACCCCGTGGACTCCAGTCCACCAGGCTCCTCTATCCATGGGATTTCCCAGACAAGAAAACTGGAGTGGGCTGCCATTTCCTTCTCCAGGGGATCTTCCTCACCCAGGGATTGAATCTGCATCTCCTGCATTGCAGGCCGATTCTTTACCACTGAAGGGAAGCAGGGAAACTATGGTTATTTAGAGGTCATTTGGTTCCTTTTTTCCTTTGACGTGATTCCTATGGTGTGAATTAGTTGTATGAATTGGAAATAGATAATACATCAAAAATACTTTTCCAAAAACAGAGGACCGACTCAGGGTCTGCTGGTCTTAACTCAGCTTCCTCCATCAGTTGAAAAGTCTCACCCTCACTAGTGTTGGAGGTCACAGCGGGATGAGCACGAGCATGTTTTCTTGGGAGGCCACGCCCATAATGCTTGCCTTGGCTGAAAACCACGAGGTCAAGTCTCTCAGGTTTCTGGATCGAATTCTAAGGAAGGGTGGCTGAGGAAGCCCAGGGAAGAAGGAAAAGGCTCGGGAGCTTGCATGGCAGCCATGCAGCCAGGGGAGAGGCGGCAGTTTCCAAAGCAGGCGAGGGTGGCAGCGGGGACACTTGGAGAGGATGGAAGAGCAAGAAGGGAAGGGGGAAATTTCAGAGGGAGAGACAGGAAGGCAGCAAGGGGCTGGAGAGCAGGCCTCTCATTCAGGGAGCATTGCATTTGCTGCCTGCCTTTTTCCATCTTAGAATTCGGATCCAACCTCTATCTTTGGAGCCTCAGGGGGAGGCAACAGCAGGATTGCTGAGGATCAACACACACAGGCAGGAGAATGGTGTTTCTCTCTTTTATTTAAAAACAGTGCTTCATTACCATTTGCAAAGGCAGAGGCAGTGCTCTTCCTTTGCTTAGAGTTTATAAAAGCCAGCAACATGATCAATAATTTATACACATGGATAGTAATACAAAAAAAAATAAGGAATCAAAGCTAAAGATCTAACTACTCCGACCTTCACAATTCCAGCTACTTGATAATAATAGGAGTAACCCAATGAATACTGTATGGTCTAAAGCTACTATACAATATGATTCTTAACGAGAGGGGAGGGATTAGAGACTGTCACAAAGCCCTGGGTGCTTCTCTGGAGTTGGCAGGGAAACAGGACCCTGGGCAAGCAGCTCGGGTGTCCTAGGAAGTGATTCCGGGGGGCGGGGAGGGGAGGGAGAAAAGGCCAGGCGGTGGATTATGCAAGCATCCCATGGGAGGCCCCCGTGCCCTGCAGGTACCTGTTTTGCCATGGCAACGGGAGGGGGCCTGAGAAAATGCAAGTAGGGATGGTTCCGTCCCTGCCACGGGGAGCGGGGAGAAGAGGGGAGGTTTGCTGGCGATTTTAGCCTTGCAGAGATTTGGACTGAAAAGCTCAGAGACTCAGGTGGGTCAGCCTGTCGGGGACAAGCCAACCCACCCGGCTCTCTCAGCACTTTGCAGCCCTAGCTTAGTGTGTCAGCCCCAGGTTTGCTCCAGCTGTTCACAAGCAGGATTATAACACAAGGAGAAAACAATTAATATCCCGTAGGGGGAAAAAAAAAGGATCAATTCATCACTCAATATATAATACAGCCAAAATGAGCTGCCAAAACTTTGCACACACACACACAAAATACTGTGAACAGAAAAATACAAAAAAAAAAAAAAAAAAAAAAAATGAAGAAGCTGGGGGCCTGGCGGGGTATTGATGCTGCTTAAAGCACTCATCGGTCCCCAGAAAAACCAAACCAAAAAACATTTTTTAACAAATTCAAAAATGTATGTACCCCCTGGGAATCTGGCATTGGTAACAGGGGCGGGGAGCGGGGGTGCGGGGTTGCAGGGAGAAAAGAGAATTGCTGTTCCCTTTTTGCTGGCAGGTATGAGCTGAGCCCTCACCACACCGGCTGGTGTGTGAGTCACTGCCAGGCGGGGCCCCTCCAGCTGGCGGTCCCCTTCAAGGCCAGGTCTGAGTGGTGGCCGATGAGCCGTTCTCTCCGTTACCAAGCCCTGCCAACCAGCACTACCATGGCTGAAGGATCGACCGTTTTCCTGAGTAAGCTGTAACTGGCTACAGTTCTGGTAACGTGAAGAACTCAGCTGCTGTGGCCGCGGGCCCACGGGCCCTGCACGAGTGCTCCCCTGGCCCCCTCGGCTCCTCCTTCCTAGTGCACTGGAGTTGGGAATTGGAGAATTTGCTGTGGCCTGGTCTGGAAGCCTTAAAGATGGGGGCCAGGGACTCGATGGTAGCCGCTGGACCAGAGGGCACCCCCCGGCTGAGGACACCCAGAGTCTACTTGGAAAGGGCCCTGCTCCTCGCTCCAGCTCCTGATGGCTACTGCCTGGTTGATCAGTCAGGCGAGGATGAAGGAAGAACACAGGAGAAGGGAAAGGGAGGGAAGAGGCTTTCAGACAGTAACATTTCCAAAAAAATAGTGTTTTATGCAACAGAGCATCAGGCTTCACCGGTGGATACTACAAACAGTCAAACATTTTCAAGAGCATGACAAAAGAAAAACACACAAGCTTACGTTGGATGTTCACCTTGCCCACTATATATTTTTTTTCCTATCTTAAAACAGTGCAAACAGTAACTTATGCTTTTAAAACACCACTATCCCTTCCCCACCCACCAAAGTCCCTTTCCTCCTATCTTCTGGGGGAAACAAGTCTGTGATTTTGCACATGGTACTGTGCTATAGGGGGCTGCAAGCAGCAGAGAAGCGGCGGGCTTGGTGGAAGGGGGCGGTCCCCAGGGCTCCCCCTTCCCCTCCCTACGGCTCTGCCCTGTCCTCGCTGGGCTCATCCTCCTGCCAGAGCGAAGGGAGCTGCCCAGCCCTTCACAGATAAGACCTGGAGGGTGCTCCTGCCCCGGGTTCACACCTCCCTCCTATCTGGAAGCTATGTGACTACTTAGAAGGTGGCGGTGACTCAAACTTCTCTGCCAGAACTCTAGGAAAGTAGAACCTAAACTAAGAGCAGTTCAGCCCCTGAGGAGTCACTTGCAGGAAAAGCTGCTATCATTGATTTCTACTGAATAGAGCCCACTAGCTCCCCTGAAACTAAGAGCTGAGCCCCAGTTCCCTTCTTTTTCAAGGAAAGATAATATTGGCTCAATTCCACCCATGGCTGCTGGAGGAGGATGGTGCTGGTAGGTTTTGTAAAACCTGAGAGCCTTAAAAATGATGAATTGCAACAGCTGATCAGGGTCAGTGGGAGCTGAATTACGTAATATAATGGGTTCTGGAGAAGCTCTGAGGACAGCTCTCTGGGCTGAAAGACGGATATTCAGGTAAAGGTGTTTACTAGAGGATTCCTGGAAGGAGCCCGGCTTCTAAGAGTAAGAAGCGTGGTATAGAAGTCTACATGGTGACCTACAGTAAAGCTGTCGAAGTCATTCACGTGACTCAGCATGGGTAAGTTTTCTAGACTTATCCACCAGCATCCTCTAACAAACTCACGAGATGCCAACTCTCTTCTGACTTTGTTTCTGAGTCCACTGGGAACGAGAGTCAGGAAGAAACAAGCACTGATGGTTTGAGGAACCTGCCTCTGATGAAGCTGCCTGTGTGGAGTCTCAAAGTTCAGAAGCTGATGGGGCAGGTTGATGCCAGTAAACTGAGGTGCTTCAAGAGCCCCAGTCAGCGCTGACACTGAAAACCAAAGGCCCTTTAATAACTATTTAGTCTTTCTTAGTAAAGGGAGCTGAAGGAAGCAGTGTTAACACCATCTCTGGAAGTATAGCAGAGGCCCACTGGGAAACACAGAGCTTGCCTACCGCATCCTCAGCCAGAGCCAGCTGAACTGAAATGTACGAAAGCTCAGGCCTCTGCCTCTTTTAAAAAGGGCTGTAGAAGCTGCCTTCCCTGCCTTTCCCATCACTATTCCCTCTTTCTGGAAAAAAGAAAAGAAAATCCTTGAACTCACTGCCCTGTTCTCTTCTGCCATGGATACAACTTTAGAATTTGGCCTTGTCTCCACTGAAGCAGTGGCTCACCATTTGTAAGAATGGCCCCTGTATGAACAGGACACAACATTTCTCTCAGATTCTTTAGTCAGTAAAAGCTCTCCCTCAAAACAAAAGTGAAAGAAAGAAAAATCCTCTCTGCCCCCAGTCCCTCGGACTGTGAAAGCCCCACATCCCATTCTCCCACCCCAAACTGAAATACTTATATACACACAAGAAAAATTGTCTTAACAGCAACAAACCAAACTTTGGCTTGGGGAGGAGAACCCTTAGAAAATGGCCAATGGACTGGGCAGTCTGGCGTACTCTAATCGTGCGTTCCTCCCCAGAATCAGTAAGATTGCATCGAGGCCTCTAGCTTCCTTGATGTCTCCCCTGGTTTCAGGGAAGCCTCTCTCCCAGTTATTAGGAGAGAAAGGATTCTGAAGGGGGAGAAGATATGTATTATACATGACAGGTCAGCCCCCACCCCACCCCACCCCAAGACAGATCCCTCTGCTTACAAAGAATGCTTGATGCTGTCATACGTCAGTTATTTTAATTCAGGGACAAGAATCAGGATCAGGCAAGAACATGTGTGGAGGCAGGAGTAAAAAAAAAAAAAAATTAAAACAACAACAACAAAAAAACAACAAACCAAAACAAACCCATAACAAACCAGAAGCTCCATGTCTCTGAATTGCTCCCTTTAGCAGCTATCCCACGGGTGAAAGGTCACCCTAGTACCAATGTGAATAGACCAGGGAGCCAAATGGACCGTGCTTTTCCATTTGCTAATGCCTTCATTTTGGAAATACTGCAGGACCCTTGCCTTTAACAGCTAATAGCTACAAGAGAAGCACAGCCCCCGTGCCCTGATAACAGACAGAAAATTGAAGCTGGGTAGTGTAGCAGGGACTCACTGTGTGGCCACATGAGTGGCTCTTTCTGGCAACATGTGAGGTCCTGGCCATTTCAGACCCTCCTTCCTGTACAGGAGGGACGGGAGCAGCCTCAGGGGCTTCAGTTTCATGTCCTGTAGTGTTCACGAATACCAAGTGGTCCAGGTGCTCAGCTGGCTGTCTTTGGAGGATAATGAGAAGCTGGGTGAAATGGCCATAACAGCTCCAGACTGTGGACAGAGAAGTGACTCGTACAGGCTCTGGAAGATGAAAAGTCCTATGGCTTTGGAGCTCGTACAAAGTGCCTTTGCCTGCCCTTACATGCCCTGCTCACCAAACCTCCAGGGACAGTTGATCTAGGGCTCGGTGCTTTATCTTTTGCCAACAGAGCCTATGTTACATGTTTTACACTCTGTGCTGACTTTCTGATGCAAGAGAAAGACTGGGAATATCAGGGCACCTTGTCAGACATCATCTAACATCCTTTTTCTTGCCCTCATCCTCTTCACTGGCACTCGACAATTTGGACTTCTAGCCTGCAAGCCGTGCCCAGACCTCTGGGGAAGGCTGGCCACTGGCTATTTATTCTTCTATCCCTGGGTCCTAAATTCTTGAATCTTGAGGACATGGGAGCAGGGTGTTAGTAAACGGAAAGATGAGCTAAGCGGTGGTTCAAAGAAAGGGAAGAAGCCCAGCAGGAACGCTAGGGTTTACAGGAAAGAAAAGAATGATCTTTCTCAGACTCCAGAGTTCATTTGGAGACCGGATGCCTAATGAGGTGTTTATTATCCACAGTCTGAGCGCATGTTTGGAAATATTAATACTATAATTCCAAAAACCATGCCAACTATCTCAGGCTGTGCATGTTAAGATGATTATAAAAAGAATGGAGAAGACAGGAGGGAAGAGGAGAGGAAAGTGTCTTTGTGATTCTCCTGCTTTGCAAGCACACATTCCTATCATCTATTAGCATGTGGATTCCAGCCACAGCCAATCAGAATGACCTGCCATAGACCAGAAACTCAGAAGACTAGAAGGATATCCTGTTGCAGAGAGGTCTCTTCTACTTCTGCTTGTCCCCCAGCCAGTCAGCACCAGATTCACTTTGGTAATCCTGTCTGCTGATTTCTGATCAGATGCATTTATCAGCTCCTAATGTCTCTCCTTCCTCATTAACTGCCTCTTCCGTGACTGATAGAATAAGCTAAGCACGGACATACAGACATGGAAATGCATTTTTTTTTTTTACCACAGTTAAAAAAAAAAAGGAAAAAAAAAAGAAAAAAAATGCACAATCTTTGGAACAAAAGAATTAAAGGCAGAAATTTAAAGGAAAAATACATATTCAAAGAACATAGTGAGGTATAAAAAAGTATTCTCTCTTTTTTTGTGTTTTTTTTTTTTGTTTGTTTGTTTGTTTTTCCTCTTCATCTTGCTATAGAGTTCCTCTACTAGTAAATATTGCAATAGCCAGGCCTCATGAACTGGGGGGCTGTCCCACTTGCAGGGGTCTCACGTCACTTCAGTAGGGGGCAAATCGGCTGTAGCCACCTCGGTATAAACTCGCCTGCAGTAATTAAAGACACAAAAATTATTAAAAGGTTGATGAGAGAAGCATTATGAAAGAAGACATATGTCCTGAGAAGGGATTTGGAAAAACAGCTTCCTTAGAAGCTTCAAAGCAACTGGTTAGATAGTGTCTAGTGCATGAGGTCAGGAAACCAACTTCTGTCTCTAAAATGCTCCAATCGGGACCCAAATATTTATTGCCGACCTGATATTCTCAAGGGGAGGGGATCATAACAATTCATTTCATTATTTACACAAATTAGCACAGAAGAGAAACTCTGTGCAGTTTAAAACCAGGTCTGTAAACAGGTGGATTTTGAAAAGCACGTGTCTTGTTTACCTTGATTACTTCAACATAATTGTGGCCTAAACCAGATTGCTGACTTTACCTTCCTCCCATTACCTGACAATGGAGAACATGGTACTTCTGATCACTATCACTGTCATATCCCATGCTTGAGATGGTGCTGGATTTAAACCTGAGTTAATCTTTCAGTGAATAAAGCCTATTGCGCCTCAGTAATTTATAAAAACAACCAGGTTGTTTCTTGACGTGCTGATTTTTATCTTTACATATACATATACATATATATATATATGTATATGTATATGTATATATAGCTGGGGTTTTAGCTGGACTTTATTCCTTTAATCATTATCAAATGATTTATCTTTTTCAATCAAAGTTCCTTAGGACCGTATCACTCCTTGGGTCATTCTTTTGGTATAGGATTTATAATATTTGGACACTAAATAAAACCTTAGGGATTCCCATCCCTTTCTTTATATTTTATGTTCCTACCTCAATTCTGACACTTCCCCCTCCCCTACCCAGACCCTATTACTTCCTCCTACAGATCCTCATCAGTAGATTCAGTGTGGAAAATGGCAGGCTCTCGAACATCCTTTATGTCTTAACTGGGACCCATCATCTGCGTCCCTCTCAGACATGGTCCCCTGTGTTCCCAGGCCCTTGCCTGGTGGCACTGAAGATGGCAAGAGAAACTCTGGCACGAGGTGGCATCTCTGTGGACCGGCCACTGCTGAACCCAGTAAGTCCTGGTCACTGGACCTGGAGGTGTCCTGGGGGATTATTCTAGATGAGCTCTATGGATGCTTTGTATACTTCTAAGAAAATATTGTATTTTGCCACAAATGTTACTAATAAAATATCTTTGGAAGGCAACTGCTTGGTGATTTCCATTACTATCTACTGGAAGGCTTAAGAATAGAGACATCTTTTGGCATCTGCATTTGAAACAGGTAAAGTTTTCTGAAAACTTTACTGTGAAAACTAGAGTCCTATGGCCCCAAGTCTTAGCTAACACCTATTAGTAAAACTCTGCTCAGGCATGCATCTAACATCTGAGGCAACATAAAACAGCAGTCTCATTTCTGCTGTCTTTACCCAGGCCGGGAGCTCACATGAGCACACAAAGGAGCCACGTGAAATTTACAGGTAGTCTTACTGGATTTAATACTTTGGCAATGGAAACAGGGCTGAATTTATTACCTCCCTAGATCTTCTATAATCTGTAGGTAAAAGTCAGAAGTGAAATGTTTAAAGAATAAAAAATGGCACATCTACTTACCACAGCGCCAACTCCATAACTAGCGGCAGGGGCAAGGGCATGGTAGGGGTCGGCTGTGTACACCCTGCCATAACTGGAAAAAGAAATCCAATCAGGGATAAAGAGAAAGGAAAGACAGTAATCAAACAAAAAACACAGAAACTTAAAAGTGTGTTTGACTGTCTAAGGATTTGTGAGTAACTTGGTCTTGGAATGCTATTAGGAAACTAGCAGAATGGAAAAAAAAATCTCTGTCTGCTCCTAAAGGCAGTAACTGAAAATCTCTGAAGTAGGTCTATAAAACGGAAAAGAAAGGCGTTGGTGATAAGGAAGCGGGAAACCGGGGTCAGAGCCAGAAGGGCCAAGAAGAACAAGAGGGAGGGAAGAGTCTGAGCTGGTGGGTTTCTGGTGGGGCAGGGTCTGGGGAGAAGGCCTGCAGAAAACTCAGCTCAGCAGCAGCCCCGTGGCCCAAGTGCCCTTCTGGAAAGGGTGCGGGCAGGGAAGGGGGTGGCGCAAGGCAGCGGGGCTCGCCCTCCCTCAGCACCTACCCGTCGCTGTAAGCGGCTGCAGCGGCGGCAGCGGCGGTGGCTGCGGTTGCAGTGGCGGGCTGTGCGTATCTGTAGGCTGCGTACCCACCCTACAGGAGAGAAGAGAACTCACTTTACAGACACCTCTCCCCCCGGGGGACAGGTGAACACACACCCGCCCACACGCAGACAGACGGGACGCAGAGACAGACATGGACACAGACACACACGTGGGGAGAAGAGTGTTTCAAACTGCATCAGTCTGCATGTTGCTCCTCAGTGCAAAATTAAGCTCCGCCCAAGACCGGGATTTGTTTTGCAATTTGTAGTAGTAACATAAGTAAACTACACTGGGGTGCCTGTTCTCAAATTTAAGAAGTGAAAATATGATTTAAAATATTTTAAAATTAAAATATAGTTGATGTACAATGTGGTGTTAGTTTCATGTATAACATCTATTCTTTTTAGGATTCCTCCCTATTATAGGTTATTACAAGATATTAAGTAGAGTTCCCTGTGCTATACACTAGGACCTTGCTGGTTATCTATTTTTATATATAATAGTGTGTATGTTTTAATCCCAAGCTCCTAATTTATCCCTCTTCCCCCTAAATGAAGATATATGATTTTGGATCTATCTTTGTTGGAACTTTCAGCAAGGAAAATATTTACAGCAAGTTGGGAGAACTTTATCTGACAGGAAATGGAACCTTTAGAATTAAAACATATAAGTTTATATGTGCTATCTTCAGATTCTCTGACGTGTACTCAAACTGATCTACTGCTAAAAGACAGCAGTTTATAGAGAAAGGGCCCATACAAGCGCTCTGCTCCACGTGGCCTTGCGTGTTTGCCAAGAGGCTGGGACAACCAAATGACATTCAGAAGGAAGAACCAGTGCAGACCAGGGGTTGGCAAACCTCCATACGTGGGCCAGTGTGGTCTGCCACCTGTTTCTGAAACTAGCTGTAACACAGACCGTATGGCCAGTGAAGATGAAAGGCTTTACCACTTGGCCCCCTACAGAAAAAGTATGCCAACTTCAGTCTATATTTCAGACTCAGGCACATCAGATTACAAAGGGCTGCGGGCTCCTTGGGCTAGGTTCAAATAGATTAGGAAGCCCTTCCCACCTCCCCCAAGCATTTAACTGCATTTGCTTTTCTTCCCTAAAAGCTTTTGGGATCCTTAGGTCCCAATCTTACAACAGGCTCTGGAGCTTTTCTTCCACGGGTTCAAATATCCTCTTAGTCCCAAAGAGCTTCCAACTCCCCTGTCCTGCTATTTTACCTCCATTTAGATGAATCGAATACTCAAAAGGTTTTTACTGCCAGTGGGGGAAGCATGTGTATTTCTTCACAAAGTATTTCAAAGATAATCACAACAACAAATGGCACATGAGACAGGCTACTGGAAAAAGTGGCGAGCCCTATTTTCCTTCTTTTTCTTTACCTTTTTAGAATTCATCTATTTTCCCTAACCTAATTCAGTTGTGTACTTATATTATTGTCTTAGCTCCATCAGATATAGCAAAATATAACTATGTCCACTTGGAGGGCTTCTCAGCAGTGAGCCACAGCCCGTTATGTTTCCATAGATTAGTATGTCCGTTTCTCATGGACATCTGAAGCTTTCTGCCCTGTGCTTTCTACTTTTGATCTCTTCAAATGTTCAATTTTTGCTAAGTCTACAAAAAAAAATTTGAATTTTTCTATATCGTTTCTTAGGATTGAAAACAAGCATTTTCTAATGGGACCTCTGGTCTTCTTAACCACCTTACTGGGCAGCTTCTAGCTTGCTGCTTTTATTTCTGTCCAAATCTTCTTCTGGAAATACCTGTAATTTCTTCTTACAGCTTTTTGCTTCTTTCTTACGTAATTTATGCTTTCTCTAACTGAAGACACTGTACTGTGGGGTAAAGTATACTCCTGCTCTTTAAATTTATGCTCCTCAAATTCATCAGAAGTAGCTGCAAATGTACATTAAAAAAAAAATCCCTGATTAGTTTTCACTGGTTTTGTATTATTCCTTCCTTGTTTAAGTGAATGATTTGAACATTGTTTCAATTATAGATCTTTCCATAGATATTCATATAAATAAGAAAATTCTCATTAATATTACCAACACTGGTAATGGGATGGGGCCATGGCAGGAGAACCCTCAGGGGCTAGCTGTGATCCACAAGCTTCCTCTGAGTTCTAGTCAGGTCTACCAGGACAGGCATGGCAGACTGATTTGGGTAGAGCTGTATATCCAAGCTGCAACATACACCCTGTCATATATACACGCCTAAGTATCTACATTATATATAAACTAACTAAAGTATCTCCTTCCTTCACTTTTTAAAAAAAACTTCTAAAGAAGAAATGAAACAGTAAAACCAACTGTTAAACAAAACAAGATGTTAATCATAGTTGAGATTTTAAGCTTTGTATGAATATTGAAGTTTCACTTTTCCCGTATCATTATAAATGGTTCCACTTATTTAAAATTAAAGTTAGCTTGTGTGAAGTCTAGAGCAGGGCCATGCTCAGGAAGACCTCTTTGTAAATGAGGATGATGTGGCATACAAGACATCAGGAAGTCTGTCCCTTCAGCAGGTCTTCAAAATCCAAAATAATCTCTAAAAATGGAAAAAGTCAAGGTAATAAAAGCAATTAAAGCCCAATGTATACTACCTGGGTAAAACAACTAAAAACTTTAGTTCTATGCCATGGGGCAGAGGTATACGTTCCCATAAAAATACTAACTAGATTCTCAGTAAGTCCTGGTATGTCAGATATACTGGGGATTATATTCAATCATTAAATTTGAGCGGCAGTGCACTAATTCTGGAAGAAAAGAGGTTCTGAATGAGGTTACTGATAGACATTTCCTCTTGGTTTCCTCAGCCTGCAAGAAACCAGGGGAACCTCAGTGGCTTGGGGGCAATGCTATTGTTTTATTTTTTTGAACTTTTGATTTTGTATCCGGGTATAGCCAATTAGCAATGTTGTGACAGTTTCAGGTGAACAGCGAAGGGATTCAGCCATACATACATACACGCACCCATTCTCCCCCAAAGCGGTAATGTTACTGTTGATCAAGACAATTTTAAATGGATCAGGCTGTGGGAAAGAAGGCTCCTTCCAAACCAGAAGGGAATGCAGATAATCTACCTCCAGTCCTTTCCTTTTGCTCAAAGTGAACTCTGACTCTGGAGCCTGAGCTTGATGAGGGCCTTTTGCCATTCAAAATCAGGAGCAGGACAGAGATGCAAATATTTTATTGGTAACAAAAGGCTCAAGAAGAATGTCAACAGAATTTTAAGAAACTACATCAATTTGTTTTTGTTTTTTTTTTAAAGCAGATAATATTTCCACATGTATCCTCTTCTAATTACTTTACGATAATGGTGCTATAGACAGGCTCTTTTAGGAGGAGGGATCTACGTTTAGGACAGGAAGTAATATCCTAATTAACTTGTTAATTTCATCCATGACTACCCCCACATTACACAAGCTAAATTACATGTCACGGATTTACTCCTCTTAGATGTATTCTTAGTCCAAAGTATTTCTGATGGTGCTTTCAATTGGTTATTCAACAATGTGTCTCACCATAATATAAGCCAGTGAACATTCAGGTATATTTATTTCCAGTTTGGATGCTGGAAGGCATAAAGCATCCAGGCAGAGAAACCATTTTCTCAACTTTCACTTCTACGAGCAAATGTGAAGTTGTTTATGGAACATGAGAACAAAGTGCAGTTTGAAACACCAAGGGCTTCATTGCTGTTTCTTAGGTTTTTCAAAAAGAACAAGGGTGGGGGAAGGGGTAGGAGAGACAGGGTTCAGGCGTGGGGAAGGGGTATGGCGCCACATTTATTAATCACATTAAAAACTAAGCATGCCAACATCTGGAGCTAGAACGACCAGCAAAATCACCACGTTCAGACTCGGATTGGCTAACTCTATCTATCCCAGCATTCTCTTGGGACAGCGGTTCGCCCTAGGCTCTACCACAAGCTCGGTGAAGTACACAGCCTCAATTACTAGAGCGTGCAGCCACAACGACCTGGTATTACGGAAACAGTCAGTCACCACTCGAGTTAACATTCCAGACCCTAACGACTGGCCCTCCCAGCCCAGAGAAAGAGTCAATCTGGCCCGCCCGAGCCCTGGCCCACACCACGATGTTAATAATTATAACAAGCAGTAACCCATCTGTTATATCAGAGAAGGGAACAGAGACTCCACTGAGAGATTTAGAGTGAGATGTTAACATTTCTTCAGCTGACTGCACAAACAAACAAACAAAAAAAGAGGAGAAATAATTCATTTGGAGATATGAAGTCATGAGATAGCTGATGTGTATTGCTTTGAACCATGCACCAATGCAAAACTGAAGCAACCATTAATAATAAAAATTAAAAAGGACATATGTATTTACACACAATCAGACCTGTTTGATCTGAAGCAGTTTGCAGATTCTATCTGTGTGTGATTTGAAATAAAACAAAAAATGGGGATTAGCATGGCCACAGCACACCCTAATGTCGGAGGGCAGACACAGACAGCTTTTTGGAACCTGACAGCTGGATAAATCTGGCATGGCTAAGCTTGGTCCAAATATTCCACACGCCCCTTTACAAACAATTACTTTCTTATTCCTTTGTAATTCATTCTGAATGACTCCTAATGCTCCCAACTGGGGCAGCCCAATGCTATACCACTTCCCTAGTCAATCTTCCTGATTCACTTCTGACCCGCAGTGCTCACTTGTATGCTTGCCCTCTGTCAACACCCAGACCTACTGATCCAGTGTTCTAAAATATTTCCTGTGTTTAAGCATTCTATCTTTTCACATTTCTGTAACACATCCCTGCCTTCAACTTCTAGCTTTTTCAAATGAAAATGGTGTTACCTTTAAGATCCTTTTGTTGTTGTTGTTAAACTCTCACTTTTCCACTGCTCAATGTCACCTAGGGACTCCACTCTGAACCAATTTTGTTGTCTAGTGAACTTCAGAGTGCTGCCACGCTGACCACGTGACTCCTCTGCACAGGCCTGAGCTGTGTTTTAATTAGAACAGAGTGGAAGGGTTCTACAAAACCTCTCCTCTTACACATGGCCTTTCTCTGTCTCCATTTAACCTTCCCTTGTCTTGATTTTAACCTGGCCATTAAGTATATTACTACATTTTTGTTTTAGGATTTACATTAAAACAGGACTTTGGTGAGCATGTGATGTCAAGACACCTTCTTTCTACCTGGAAGACAATGACATTATGTGACACTGAGAAGAAGAATGTATATTTCAAGACCAGCAGACGAATGAAAGCTTGTTCCCTGCATGTGGTGTATGGATTTACAGAGCAAAGGGAGTGGGGGTGGAGGTGGGCAGGCAGGTGGGGAGAATGGCAAGTGTGATGCTTTGAATCACTATAGCAGAGCAGAGATCTAGTCCAACTGGCTTGGGCCTAAGGCTGTGCCTCTGGGGATCACTGTCTTTACATGATTCTAACTCCTTCCTTTCCCTCACCTCCTCCGCTGAGATCCACGGCTCTGGACTGAACTTGTATGAGGAGGGGCTCTTTAGGAGAGCAAAGATTCTTTGGTGGCAATATGGCACACTGGATTAAACGTGAGTAATACAGATGTGAATGCAAAACTTGTAATAATGATAATATTGTTACTGCTTTTGACTGGGAGACCTTATCTACTTGGAAGAGTAATGAAAAATTTTTAAGGAAAATATTTTAAATTTCTATTATTATTAAACTTGGGGTTAAGGAAAGGAATCTTTATGACCGATTTGGTATCTTCCACTTACTACTTTTATGATAGATGAAAGATGATCTTCAACTGACTAAGCCTTTCAAACACTTTTCTTCTGCATCTCTATAATCGTTTCACCTCCAGAAGCTTGCTGGGTGGCCACATCAATAGACTAACTGAATTGTGACAAGTTACCTGCTGCTTTCCCTTTTGCTGAGCACCTAGCTACCAGCAAATCGAACAGGGCATCATAATCCACTGCCCTCACTAATCTGGTTTTAAAGTGAAAAGGAGAGAGGGCTTAGGAAACATATGCTTCCATTTTAGAGTTCTAGTATACCTAGATTTTTAGGACAACTTCAAACTTACATAGCAGCACAGCCCAACTACTACAATGACTTCACAACAGGGGCCAATTTGGGATTCAGAAATCCTGTCTAGACGGATTCTACTTTCTCTCTTTTCTCATTTCTTTCACAGAAGTAAGAAGATGTCCCAAATGGCTAAGCTCTTCAAAATATAAAAGACCAGTTTCAACACCATGGATAAATGTGATTGACAAACTAAAAGAGGTGGCAGTGATGGGACGGTGCGTGTAACACACCTGGTGCGGATGTGTGGCAATGGGGCAGGAGCACGGAATTTTGGAGGAGGTGCCCTCATGTAAGGAGCTTGACTGGGTGCACTGCTGAGGTAGCAGGCCTTAGATCACACGCTCACAAGTCTTGATTGTCCAAAAAAGCCTCTGTTCCCATCTCTAACGTGGAGCTGGAATGGTTAGTATAATTCAATTTTTTCACTGCAATCCACAATCTGATTGATTGGCAGGTCACACTGGCACTCCTACCTGAGGTATTTTAGCGCTAATGATTGGTTCCTGTAAGACTATTCTATAACAGAACACAGGAAGAGCAGTTCAAAAAACACAGCTGTGGAAGGAAAACAATCATACAAAAAAGCCCACGAAGGGGCCTACCAGCCTTTTCTTTCCTTTGGATGCAAGCATGCTTTTCACAGGGTGAGAATTAGGAGCAGTTGTTATCCCATTAAAAAAGTGAATTAGGGTGAACGGTGTCTTTCCTACTGATCAGAAAAAGAGGGGGCAGGCAGACACATAATCTACCTGCGACACTCCCAAATCTTAGCGTGGGGAGTCTCTTTACAAGTCATGGGCACGATTGCTAGATCAGTTCTCCAGAGAGGAATGTGCCATGAAAGACACGGGGAGGAAGAAAGTGGCCAGCAGGGGTTATGGCCTAAGAAGAGGACAGGGAGAGATTACAAACAAAACCAAACCAAAAAAACCTACAAAAAATACCTTCACAGTTAATAGCCTAAATTAATATAGCTTAAAAAAAGCCAGCAATTTAAACTCTTTTTCCCTCATGTTGTCTCCTCAAGTTCAGGTTCAGGGCACTTTTTAGACTAGATAAACCAACCTCTCTATTTCTGATCTTCCTTTCTGAGATAAGAACTAAACATACATTAATAGATGTTCACAGAAGGGAAAATGTACAGAGAGAAGCAGAAACAAATTCAACATAAAATGATAGGGGTTTTTATTGTTGCTCTTTGTGTGTTTTTTAAAGAAGCCTCCTTTGCCACCTCACACATGGGGTGGGGAATGTGCAGTTTTAAAAGCTGTATTCAAAGTTAACTCTAAGCCTCACTCAATAGTTCCCACCTCATGTTTTCCAGTTTTCCATTTGTGGGTTTGGGTATTATTTCAGCACTAGTAACCAACTTTTTCTTCTTTCCTCTAGGTAACTAACTGGTTTAAGATAACTAAGAAATAAAAATATCATTAGTATTCAGTCTTTTCATCAACTAGGGGCCACAGATCAAAAAAATGTTTTGGCAATGTTGCTGAATTACTTCTGTTCAGCTTGATAAGGTGGTCCAATTCATAGATTTAAAAAAAAAAAACCAAGAGTATTTTCTTAAGTGCAGAAAAATCATTTCTCTCTTAATAAAGTCATATATTGTAAACTAAGGAAGTGAGAGAACTGTTAACAAATACTCGGTTGGACGACTTAACAAGGTGGAAGGAGGCAAATCTTAATAAGGTAGAAGTACATTACACTTAAGAAATCCCCAAATAAGATATCAGAGAAAAAAACAAACCCCAATTCAAGACGAAGTGTACTCAAATAGACCAGATTTCAAGAAAACTTAAATAACATAAAGGTGAGCTTCATGAGACTATGGAGACTAATGTATATGGGAGGATGTACATGCTTATAAGAGCTTATGTAAATACATGTATTTAGAAAAGTGCACTCTGGTGTAAAAGTAGGATATATTAATAGTTTCCTGGTCCTCAAGTTTCACCGTGAGCATAAGAAAAAGAGATCTTTCATTTACTTCTTGAAGACCATTAGAGGAAAGATGTGGATTTTAACTAAATTACTATGAGAGGTAATGAAATATTGATTATTTGGGTTTTATGCTTGGATAAACAAACAATTTCGGTAATCTGGGTGTCACAATCTAAGAAACATATCCACAAAGTGAGGAGGCTGGACCAAATCATGGCTAAGATTCCTTCAAGCATGTGTTCAAGTCTACTCTGAAGGTCTGCTCTAAACGGCCAGGTGTGTACACCCCCCAACTGTATCTCAGAGAACTGCTCTCTCCTGTCTACTTCCAGCAATACAGAATGCATACTCCACATGCATTCTGAAAGGGCATTAATGTTTTAAGATTGCTGGGAATCTCTGGCAGACTGTTAAAACAGTTCATTAAAAAGGTACCCTTATTGACTTTGGAGAAATTAGGGTAGAGAAATCATTTCCAGACAATTCTACACTGTGCCCAAAGAATCATTTCATGCTGACAAGTATTTCTCAGGAAATGATTTCTTAACAATGTGGGTAGTTAGACTAAGCACGCATTCAGAAAGAGATCTTTGGAGAGAGGTCCTAATAAAAGACTTGCAAAACTCAAAAACTTGACTCTTTTGTCAGGTTAGATCATTTTTTCCATATTTTAAATAACATGTGACCACCAGTCATAAGACTCGAGCTATAGCTAGACAGTTTAAATAATGGAGAGTAATAAAGATGTTACCATGGCTGGTCAAATCAACAAATCTTGTATGAGTCAAACGTTTGTAGAAGAGTGTAGGTTGCTAATGATGCCATCTGTTTCCTTCTAGATGGCTCTTAAAGAAAGGGCCCCACTAGCTGTGGACCTTCTGATACAGAAAAGCCTTCTGCACTTGAGTATTTGGTTTCCTCTCATTCCTACCCACTCTCCACTGGCATCAATTCCTCACACCTCACTCTCACAAGACAGTGCTCTCTCAAAGTATGTGAAACAGGAAAACACACATTTCAGGAAGCTTCTTGCCATCTACAGAAATCAAAGCCCTAATGATCTAAAGAGGGATATGAAATGAAAAGAAAAGCAGAAAAGGGAAAGAGCTGGTTTCAGGCTACGCTGGTCCTGTTAGTTATGTATGCACATGAGACGACAGGAAGAAAAGACTTTAAACCTGCTGATCATCTCTCAAGTATATTTGTGAAACACAGAATATCTGTGGGCATAGGGAAGGGAAAAGAATATGTCCAGTAGACTGATTCTAGCAATGACCAGGAAACCCAAAGGCTTAGTTTTTGCACCCAGGGGCAAGCGCAGTGGCAGAGAAGCATGCTTGCATTCTTAAATATATAAATATATATATATCCACAAGGAAAAATAAAATAAAAATTAAATAAACTATATTAAAAAAAAACAAAACAAAAAACCAAACCAAAGAAACAGAAAAAAAAAGGCTGGCTTGTCAGGGGATGGGGACGAGAAGGCCCCGGTGTGTGTACTTACATAGAGGTCAGCACCGTAAAATCCGTCCTGGTAAACCACACTGCAGAAAATCCACACAAAAACAAAAACAAAAAAACAAAAGAACAGAAACACATTCCGGTTATTGAGGACGGCAGCATGCACATGCGCTCTACACGGGCAGGTGATGTATGAATACGGACCCTGGGCTGGAGAGGTTGGGGTGGCTCTGAGACAGGCAAGGCAGGGGAGGGTTGCAACCCTAGAAGGAAACGCCTGCCAATCTAGTAACTAGAGTGGGATGAGAGCAATAAAGAGCATCCCCAGGGGGCCAAGTATAGCTATGGAGAACCTGCTGGATTGGAAACACCAACCTTTCATATTGAGAGTATTAAAAAAAAATAAGCTTGTCCTAAGAGGACGTTTTTCTTTTCAAAAGGGGTGTGTGTATGTGGGGGTGGGGGCAGGGTTTGTGCAGAGAGGGGTTAAATATGAAAAAAAGAAAAAACAAAAACAAAAAAACCCCCAAAGAATCCCACTAGGGCAGGACCGTATGCAAAGTATGCTTCAACATTATGTTTAGTATTTTGTTATCAGTTTCAGAGAAACGTAGAAATTCTTTTCTGATATCCATACATCACCTGCTTTTTACCCTGCACATTAGACATGCGATAAGATTTGGCTGATCACACAAGCATGCAAAGTATTATTATTCAGCATTTTAAGAACCAATGCAACACCTCAGAAAAACAAGTCAATCAATTCTGACCAAAGTAAACAGAGAAATGTAATTAAAAAAAAAACACAACCAAAAATACCCACAATGCATTGCTTTCACAAGCAGAGATAATGAGCTAAAGGTTAAGGTGATTGGTCCAAGGTCCAAGAATTGAAAGGTGCAGTGGGGATCCCAGATAGTAACAATATAATCCAGAGTGGGAGGAGTAACTGGAAGACTTTAAGGGTTCTTTTTTGACCATAAGAATATTCATGGAATTCTGAAAAATACAGTTGATAACTGAGGTTCTGGGCATGACCTGTTTTATTTAAATGAATAAAATCGAGAAGGTAGCTTGATTAGGAATAAAAAGATTTATTTTTCTGTTTAGAAAATAAATTTGTATTGAACAACAACAAAAAAATACACCATTCTGTTTTTAATCCTAAGTGACACTAAACTATTATAATGAAGATATAGACTTCAAGCCTTTTGAGCTATTTTGTGCATATAATTTCCCCAAAACTTTATTTTGGGACCAAAAGACAGAATAGCAGTAGAGAAAAAAAGATAAGAGTCTTTTCACTAAGTCAAGATTTGGTTATTTAAAATTAAAAGATCTGTTTATCATTTATTCAACTAAACAAGCTGGAAATTTTCACTACTACCTTCTCTGCTGTAATAAACAAGCTAGCAAGTGAGGTTATCAAGTCATAGTTTTAGTATGAATATGAAAATAATTTATTTTTTACAGGTAGTGATAAAGTTTCTGAACTCTACTTCCAGTGAGGTTCTGTTGTATTTACAGGATAGTATGATCACACTTTGTGATGCCCCAATTATTCTGTGCCTTTGTATTATTACACAATAGGCAAATCAAATTCATCTCTGAGGCCATTTAGATAAATTCTGTCCATTTTCAGTCTCCAATTGTAGCTAAAATCTGAGGTTAGAAAATAATCTGCCTTTCAACTGCATTTTAGTAAAAAAGAGACTTGTTTATAATGAGAAGGCTGATAAAATGCCAAAGCATTGATGCCAAGTGGTGACTAATTAACCTTCAACTATTTTAGTATGGGGAAATAGGCAAAGTTCGAAAATATTTCTTCTATAGAGAAGAGTGGTGGCATTAAAAACATGAGTAAATTTTATGCTAAACTGTATCACTCATTGGGAATATTCACCTAAATCTAGAAGAATTCCAATATTCCCTATATCAAATGCCACGAAGAGGCTAGAACACAATGATTAATGATGAAATTAGTTCACTAAGCTAAAAAGCAATTTTAGGCCATTCCCCATAAAATACTGGACTTATTCCTTGCCATCTTCCATGTAAACAGGTGGTTTAGTTAATAAAAAATAAAACATGGGAAATTAGTGTTCAATGTAATGCACAGAAATTGATGTGATTAGACATAAGGTAAAGTATCTTTGAGCAAATATATAACTGACACAGACTTGGTAGAGAATGGGTTTTCAAGTTTGGCCAATATACTGAAATGACCTATATTGAATAGGAACAAATTCAACCACTTGATAAAGTAACTCAGGAATATTACAAAATACAATCCCATGTTTCTGGTGAGCAGTATCTCTGCAAACAGGACAGTACGATCTTTTGGACTGAAATGGAAGACGCTTTGTAAACAATTTTCCTAGTGTGTAGAACATCCAAGGCTCAGTTTTATGTTTTACTTGAATATTTCTTGATGAAACAATATTATATCTTTAGTCACTTCTTTAAAAGGAGATGTCAGAGGTTGAAGGTCAAAGGTCAAGTTGAGAGGAAAAAAGGATAAAATTAAAAGTAAGTAATGGCAGAAGATGGAGATGATGGAATGCATGGGATTTAAACATCTATAGACTGCAAACAAAGGTTTATTTCTAAAGTAGTTCCCCTTCTAGTGGCTTCTGGAGCCTGCCAATTTCAACACCCATATTTGTCTTGTCTGATAAAAATGCTTTAATTCTGTGTAATTGAGGACCCTGAATGGCATGTCCCTTTGGTCTATGACTGTCTACTAAATTAGTACACCTCACAGTCAATTTTGCTGTCAGAAAAGGACCTACAAAGGAGGCTCTTTCCCTTTACATTTTTACTAAGTAGCAATGAACAGGCTGCTCTGCCACTGTTTATTCTTCAGTAAGTATATGGGGAAAAACCTGTCACAGGCAGAAAAAAGAAGAGGAACACAAACGTCACATCTTTGAAGAAAGTCCTGATACAACTAACTTATAAAAGTCCACTTTTTATATAAAAATATACATTGTAGGCTGGCCTTGAGGAACAACGGAAATCAAAACCTGCCATCTTCACTCCTTCTCCCCCATATTCAGTAACAAAGGATTTATTTGTTGCTATGGAATCATTCCACTGCATGAGACACCCTCCGTACAAAAATCAAAGGGTGAAGGATGCTCAGCTCCGTTAGTTGTTTACCATCATTCAGAAGCCAACTGTGGTTTAATTCTTCCTACTTCTCCCTTTCTCCCTTGATTCAATTGGACTTGGTTCATCTTTGAATTAACCTCTTTTAATCCGTCTCCTACAAAGAAAGCAAATCCATTGTGGGTAACTAGCTCTGCTGCTCACCACCCAGGCAGTGAAACCACAAGGGAGGGCACATGTGAGAGCCTCAGCCCCAGCAAGGGTGGTGGTGAGGGCTGAGCCCAGCAGATGCAGTCTTGCACTACAATCTTGAGCTCCTAGTTTGGTTTTCTGCAGGAGTGTTAATCCAAATTCGTGCGATGCTGAGTGAACTCCATGCCAACACACTGCTAGTGAACACAAGACAGTTCTGGCTACCGTCTTAAGCCACTACTGTGAGGGCTTAAGGTGGCCAAGATGAAGATTTATATAATGCATTGATATTCTGTTACATTCTGACAATGGTATGGTTCTTGCCATCTAATCTGTTAATTTGCAAATATTCAAAGAATCTCTACTATGTGGCACGGCAACATCCCAGAAGTTATATGAGGGCCATGGTATTCTGGTTTTATCCAGTTGCTTATCTGGGAATCTACTGCTTACCCTGGATAGGCGGGAATGGCTGCTGGAGGTACCGCTCGGACTGCGCCATATACCGTCCGCCCTCTGCCCCTCAGGTGGGCTCCTCTGAAAGCGGCCGCCGTGGTGGCTGCAGTTGGGTAAGGGAAGCCAGGAACTAAAGGGAGACCCAAAATATGACAGAAATGTCAACTTGCATTCAGCAGCATGTATAACATCACAACCTGCTATACCACAATTACAGGAAAGATGAAAAGATACCCCCACATTACAACTTTTCTCAAAATGAAATGGAAATATGCGATATGCCATAACTCATTGACACCATGCCTCACTTATCACAAATCATGAATTTCTTTGTTCCTTCCCAATTTTGGCCTTACAATGCAAGCTGATGAGAAATAGGTCAAGAAACCCGAGAACTGCTGCCATAATGGAGACAAGACTTTTCATTTCTACAGCCAGTTTAAGTTGTTTGATATAAACTCTTTCACTGACTGATTATTAATCTTATTCCAGATGTTATTACATCAATTTAAATAATTATTTTTCATAAGAATATCCTTTTGTGCTTTGACATGCCGCCACATTCCAAGGCACACTAAATAGTCTCAGACATGTCATGAGTCCACCTTACTCTTTAACATGTTTCAATCCAGAAATGAGAGGTGAGAAGGAAACTGCCTCTCCCCTGCAGCCCTGTGTACTTTCAAGAGGCAGACATTCTCTAAGGGCCTGTTTTAAGTGTGCTATCCTCTGGAAAGCATGCGGGGACATTGATTCCATATCCACTGAACTCTGTTTAATTACATCTCTTGCTGGAGCTAAATAGCTCAGGTCAAAATGACTTTAGAGATACCAACAGAGCTGAGAATAATCAATAAAACTGGAGCGGCATTTGTGTGGTATTCTATTCAAGCCCAGAGCTGACTTGCAGATAGCATGTACAACACGTTCCACCAATAATCCTTTCTTTGTTTGCTTCATTACAAAGTGCAGAACTAAAATTTTCTTTATGTGTCCTCATCCTCTTCTACCTTTTCCAACTATTCGTGCTTTGTGGCCATCTTAACATTTGATCAAAAAGATTCTAGCATAGGCTAATAAGATTCTAGCATAGGACAGGGCATTAATCATTGTATTTAACTCTCTCATGAATGCCTCCTTTTCAGTTACGTGTATTTGGGGGGACAAAAAGACCAATACCTCACTGTTTACTCACAACAGTCAAACTCTCAAACTCCAAGCCAGGTCAACATAGGCTACTTACTGATTAAAGGAATGTAAGTGTTGATGCCCCCTCTTCCTGACAGGGGCACGGCTGCGTCGTTGCCTAGGGACACATCTGCTTGGAAGCTGGATGCTAAGTGTATTTAGGAAATGAAAAGGTGCAAAAAGATCACTAAGGAGTAGGAAAGTGAAAAACAATAGATTTATATATATATATATATATATATAAATATATATGTAAATAGCACAAATGGAAAAATTAGCTTAAATACTACCTGCATACAACTCAGGGCCATATACAGCTCCAACTACTGGGCTTAATTTCCAACCTGAAATGGAAGAGAGGACAGTGAGCAAATGTTTAAGACTATATGAGGAACAGACAGAAGGTAAAGGAGGGCTTCAGATGCTCTGGATTCATTCTTGCCTGGTACCATCTTCTTTTTAGGATGCTGGTGGGGGTTTACATGAGAGGGTGATGGTATTTTTGGATCTGACCCTCTTTAAGCAGGAATAGCACAGTGAAAGGATAATGAAGATTTGGCAGAGGGAGAGGCAGTAGGGGAAAGAGGAGGTGAGAAAAAAACGGGAGGGAGGAAAGAAGGAAGATGGAGAGGGAATGAGAGAAGGATAAAGAAATACAAATAAATCCTGGGGGTTTTGTATACTGTCTCTCACAGAACTGCTAAATGACCTAGTCCTTGTTTAGAAGAAGGGAAAAAGGCACAATATATGGAATTTGGTATCCCACTGTGATGCGCTGTCTTCTATATCATCTTGACATTGTTTACTACTCTAGCTGTTTTAGTATAAAGCAGTATCCTTTGACTGAGTTCAAATCTGACCTGGACCTCTGAACTCCCTATTCATTTATAGCATGCTAATGGTATTCTGGGTAAACGGAAATCTTCTTTCATTGGGATTTCCCACTGGGATTTCACTGGAGTTTAACCAAGTCACAAAGGAGAGACATGCAATGATAAAATTCAAGGTATGTTCCTAACTTTGGTGCATGTCTTCTGAGATTTTAATTTATAAGAAGCATATGTACATTAATCAGACTTTTAAGCTAAAGAATATAAGACCACTACAGAACATTAGTGTAAATATTTTAAGTATTTCTAAACAACATTAGGTTTGATATCACTTTAATTTCTACATTTCCTTTTTTATATTTATAGGAATATGGTAAGTGGTAAAAAAAAAAAAAAGAGAAATGTTCTATTGTCCACTGATAGAGTAGCATTCTACATGAAAAAGCTTAATAAATATTTCTTGAATTTTATCATCTTATAACATTTATAAAATTTTTATAAATAAATAAAGCCATTTTATTTTTCTGAAAAATTGGCCCTTGGGTTTTATAACATTGTAACATTGTGTCACTGCTACTCTATAAATATGCGACTGGAAAGATGAAAAGGCCAATCACCAGATTTAAATGACTATAAGCAAAGACATTACTCAAGAGAAAACCCATTCATTTGGAATCATTCCAATCCCCCATTCATTATTTCATGTGCTTATAGACATGCCTCTTCATTATTCTGCACGAAAATTTCAAAATTTGTCTTCAAATCCTACTGGAGTTGTAAAAGCACCAATGTTCTGCATTGTTAGACAAGTCAGGAGACTCAAAGCCAGTAAGAACATGCTGAGAATTCACCAGAAAGCACTTAGTGTACTCTTTGCAGAATCTCTAACACAGCAGCTGAAGGTTTCTAAAGTCTGCCTCCAGTAGGCTTGAGTAGTGATTTAGAATAATATTAAAAAATGAACTTTTTCTTTTCTATCAGTGGCACTACTACTTAAGCACTCCCTTTAAATGCGTACAATGGATGCACATGATAATAATGGAATATTGTCAACAAAAGCTTGAATATGTTTAGTTTTGTACACTTTACAATGTATTTTTACAGGCGTTTATGTCACTTCATTTTCACAAAACTGAAAAAGAGTGATAAGATAGACACCACTTCTGGGACAATGAGCAAGTATCAATATTATATTTCCCTGGGCTTTATTTCCTGAAGAATAAGCTAAGAGGGCTGGATTTTGATGACTTCTAAAGAAGAGCCTGGTGGTGCTAAAATTCTGGCACTTGATAGTGGTGAAAACAGAAATGGGTTGGGAAACTGGCCCACTGTCAGAGTAAAGTGGAGAGACAGATTAACAGGAGAGTTCCTGTCTTCTTAATTCCAGTCAGTAGCTCTGTCTGTCCCACTGGATCTAAAGGGAATCCGACATACTTTGCCTCTCCTTATTTTGTTTAAATTTGATTTTTAAAAAATCAAAATTGCAAAAACTTGTTTTTGTGAAGCAGTGAAAAGAAGAAAACAAAAGGTAACTTGGAAGGTGACGGTGTCCCAAGATACACCACTAGTAAAATGTCTAAGGAAAATGCAAGTTATGCTAATAAATGCAAGGTATGCTATACTCTATTTGAAAAGCTGAGCTACACATATTTATTGAAGGCCAACTAATACACTTCTTCTTGACTTAAGACATTACCAGCACATACTGTCATACTCTAGCAAAAGAGGGAGAAACTCTTCTTTTTACTCTAGATAAAATCTCATGCAGAACTCTAAAATATACAATAGTGAATGAGGTTCTTCAAAGTAGAGCCATGGGCCTCAAGACCCAGTCCATTCAGTTTTCTTTCCCCTCCAGAGATGGTCCTGTGGAACACAGTGTGCAAAACTACTCTTGTGCTATAGATTAAAATTATATCCTGTCTTACTCAGGCAACATGAATCTAGATTAATGTTGACAACCGAAGCAGAAATTCTGTTTTTGTTAAATAAAATATTTACAGAAAAATTTCCTCTTAATGAGAAACATTTATAAAACTCACTACATAACATGTAACCATCGAATATAAAATACTTTTATTTTTACACACACACATACCCCGTGGCTATTACCTCTAGAGCATTCTTTTAAAAGGAGAACAAGAGGTCAAGAATTATTCCACTCATATTCAGATAAGTAAGATCTTGAACAAGCCTAACATATTACAAAGAACTTCAGCAGCTAAAAGAGGGTTTTGAGCAGAAATCTCAAATGACATGTTCACACTATATAACATGGATTTTACTGAGACTAAGACTGTAATAATTAAAAAAACCAAAAAGGTAATTTATAAAAATTAACTCTGCCAGGTAAAAAAAAATACTACAATGTACATGAAAAAAACTGAAGACTGAAATCAAGAAGTCTTTGATGTTTGTGAAAAGTTCATATATCTATACAAGAATAGATGACGTAAGTGACATTTTTCTGAAGATGATTCGTAACCTCTTACCATTTGCATATGGTGTGACCATCTTCTTATTGGTCATTACACGTGCTGTAGCATTATTCACCTACAGGTACAAAGTAGAAAGGGGGGACAGGGAGGAAGGAGACCACATTAGGGAACATGGAGGTGCTTATTCAATAACAAAGTATTCAGTTTACAATGCAAATTTCAGAGATAATTTATTTAAATAATATAGCAATATAAAATATTAATATATAGTATTTTAATTAAAGTGTTCATTAAATGAGGCTAACAAGAGTAAAATACAGTTTCTTGGTCTTCAAATGGAAAACTAGGGCAACTTTACCATCCAGGACTCCAAAGAAAAAGTACATTTGCAAGTTCTTTGGAGATCTTTTAACAGAGAAGTCTCTGCACTGAGGAAAATATGGAAAAAACTGGAAAGAGCCCTGTGTGCATGTGAACTTTGAAGTTCATTAATAAAAGAGGCTTGCTATATTGGTTCAGGAAACAGATTTACAGGAAGATAGGAGAAAAAAATCTGTGGATCTGATCATTGTTTACATGCCTGTATAAAATTTTCTGTTTGAAAAAAAAAGTATAGGAACTTAAATTCCTATGTTGACAGGCTTTAGGACTATTTTGAATTTTCTAGATTATGTGCCCTACTCATTTAAGAAGAAAGTTTTCAGAAGGCTGTTAAATCAGGCACTTAAAAAGAATTGAAAAAAAAAATAAACCTTTATGTTTCTTTTGTTTTATGGTACTCTCTACCCTCATTACAGAACTGCATAATTAAAGCATTCTCAGTGCTAAGGTAAGGAGGCATTATAAAGATGGTGCTGATAAAGAAAAGATGAATGGGGCTTGGAAGCCAGGATCCTGTAGTCAGTCCAGTGTCAGAATCGGCTTCCAAGTTCTTGCAAGGAGGGTAGAGCCTTACCATAGAACCTGGTTATATACTATGTTGTCAGGTACACAGAAACAGACCAGTTTTTAAAATAATTATAAAACATAAAAATTATACAAAATATGTTTTATTTCACTCTGGGTATTTATATTATGTTAAATTTGAATAGCAATAAATTTGCTAGCAAAAACTCCACCAATTTTAGGTGGAGTTGGAACCAAAACTGTTTTGTGTTTTTTTAAGATTGGTATAGTGATCACCTTCCTATGTGAGGAAAAAGAGCTTGAAACTTCATTTACTCTAGTTTGCCCACAAAATCATACCAACATTTCACATTTAAAAAGAAAGAATGGGATACAACAATGATGAGACTGAGAGCATGCAGTTAAAAAACACACACACACAAATAAAAGAAAGAAAAAAACAACCAATTTTGGAAAGACGGGAGAAAGTGAAGAGCGAGGCTCTCACAGACAAGGATTAGAATGGGGCAAGAGCTTCTACTAGCTGCTAGAGCAGAAAGCACCCAAGCACTTAAAGGAAAAATGGCCAGAACCAATCAGAAACCACCAGTCAGCAAAGAGACCAATAGCTGCACAGAACAGAGAAGGGGCGGGGAGGACTAGGGAGGAGGATAGGAAGAGAGAGTGGGTCAGGAGAACAAAAAGCAAGGGAAGAGAAGAGAGAAAGTCAGGAAGGCTGTCACGGGCAGGAGAGAGAGCTGTCAAGGGCAAAGAAGGGACAGTCATAGCTACAAACAGAGGTCTGGGAAAGAGGAAAAGGAGGAAAGGAAGTAGGGGCAGGAAGTGCATTAATAAAACCAGCCAAACTGGAGTTCAGTAACTCTGAGTAAGATGTGCAAGGGGAAAAAAATCACCATGACGTCAGTACTCAAACAGCTCAGACGGCTACAAAACAATATGTACATCCAGAGTCCAGGCGGCATTACTCAACAGCATTGAAAATAAAAGGGGGAAAGGAAAAGGAAGAGGAACAAGTCAAATCACATTTTGTAGTGTTAATGTGAGATGGCAGATGGACTTTTTCTTTCTTATTTGTTTGTAATTACATTTTTAAAAAGCTTCTTCTCCAGTGCTTTGGTTTCACTTACCGCCAACGGGCACCATCGCCAGCATTGTGTATAGTTACCATGGAAAGAGTGAGTCAAGTGAAGGGCCCTAAATGCTAAACCATTGGAAAGGGAGGGGGGAAAAAAAGCAAAATATGCAGACATCTTACTCAAAATGGTGGCTTTTATATTTCATACTTTTAAAAACTGGGAAAGGGGAAAGGAGCCAGTTAACCTTCACTGCGTGATGAAAAGGGCCAGTGAGTACCAGGTGGCCAACTCAGTCTCAGTTTTAGTACATGCTACAGGTGGCCACCCAACCCTCTGCTGGAGAATTTTATCCAGTAATTGCTGAAATTCTGGATATTAAATATATTTAAAAACCACATGAGTTTTGGATTCTTTCCTCCCCACCTCCCAACCTCTACGATCTTTTATTCCTTACTTATTACACGCAGGTGGAGGCAAACTGGACTCCCAAGAGAGACAGGATACTGGCTGGCCCCTTGATTCATTACAGGACACATTTCTAAACTGGACAGTTTTTAGACGTTTTCAACGTTAGTTTTATTTTGGCCTGATTACAGGACTTCAGAGTCTCGCAAACTGAAGCAAAGGAAAAAAATCAAGAGAGTAGAAGGATGAACATCTCTGAGGAAAAAAGTAAATGAAATCAAATACATATACATTCGCACACAGGTAAATTGAAAGGAAAACCCCCAAACAACCAAAAATGGGGGGGAGGGAGAATAGAAGTGTTACTTTTACAGCATTTTAGTGCAAGAAAGTGAAGGACACAGAGACACAATACACACACCACAAACAAGACAGGGTTCCAAATGTGAAATAAGTGAGGCAATACATAAAAAGAGAAATAAAAATATAAACCAGAAGTTGAATTATTGAAGACATGCACCTCGATTTTACGGCCCTCTACCACGGTGCCGTGTAATTTCTCCCTGGCCCTGTCTGCATCAGCACTATTCTCGAAAGTTACGAACCCGAATCCCTGCATGCAGCGGGAGAAGGGGGGAAAACATGCACATCGTTATATTGAAGTACTCATCTCTTGGTAAATAGAAAAAAAATATCACAGTATGAAACTGACATCGGCAACAACTCAGCAATACTCTCCCAAAGTCACATTGTTGGTCCATGCATATTTTGTAAAGGGAAATGAAATCCAATAAAAGGATAAAGAACTATAGTAGTAGTGATAATAGTAATAATGTGATTAACAACAACAATAATAATAATGAAATAAAACAAAAAGCACGTGAGGCCAGACCAAAACTGAGGTATAGAGTTACTCGGGTCAAACTAGTCAACTGAGAATCTGAACATTTAAAAATAATCCTATCTTTCTCATTTTATGCTGTTAATGTACATGTCCCTTTATCTAATACTAAAAAATAATCAAATCTATTATTCCTCAGCAATTTCTATATGATAAGCTTGATATCTGGGTGCCAGCTTCATAAAATGAATTTGTTAGGAGGTCTAACCATTTTAGCTCCACTTGGCCTATGGCTTACAGCACCATCAATTCCTCTGGGATCGGAATAATTTAAGACAATAATGTGGATATTTGATTCATGGGTACTGGGTGTGGGAGAAGAGAGCACTCATGTTCGTCTAAGCAAATGAAAAGACCATTAGGCAGTGGTCAATTATAACTTTTCTTCAATGTGAATTTTAAACAAACAGATTGACACAAGAGTAAGAATATGTTCAGATGGAGTTCAGAAACTGCTTATCCAGATCTGCCTAAATTATACATCTGTTGAAGCCTACTCAACGTGTTCGTTTTTTTCCATATGTAGAGAGAAAAGGAATAGTCAAAAGACAGTGGGAATGAGATCTAGTTAGTGACATGAACTGCATACTATTCAACAGGAAAGAATACCACAGAACAGCGATAGGATTAATTTATTTGTCCACCATAGACGCTGGAAAACAAACAGACCATGAAGCTTTAATCCGTCAAGCAGAACACGCAGGAGGCCGGGGAGCGAACCCACTGTACGCCTTTGTGTGTATGTGCGTGTGCTGTCGCTTCAGTGGTCTCTGACGCTGCGATCCTGTGGACTACAGCTGCCAGGCTCCTCAGTCCATGGGACTCTCCAGGTGAGAATACTGCAGTGGGATGCCATTTCCTGTACTTCCTTTGTTCACACGATATCTGAAAAGCCAGTCTGGGTCATCATCCTACTACCAATTTCAACACCAGCAGGATATGGCAAGCCACTCCAGTACTCTTGCCTAGAAAATCCCATGGACGGAGGAGCCTGGTAGGCTGCAGTCCATGGGGTCCCTATCAGTCGGACGCGACTGAGCGACTTCACTTTCACTTTTCACTTTCACACAATTTTCACTTCTCATTTCACACAATGGAGAAGGCAATGGCAACCCACTCCAGTGTTCTTGCCTGGAGAATCCCAGGGATGGCAGAGCCTGGTGGGCTGCCGTCTATGGGGTCGCACAGAGTCGGACACGACTGAAGTGACTTAGCAGCAGCAGCAGCAGCAGCAGCACCAGGACTATTTCAAAAAGCACGACATCAGCTTCATTCTAGGTGCTTTGCCCTTGTCTTTCCACTCAGCAACTATAACAATTTCTCGCTATTTACCTCTGTAGAGTGGTAACTTAGAATTTTCGGAGACAGTCCTCATTTTTCAATAGCTTCACTGTCTCTCTACCATTCTTTGAATATTCCATTGTAGGATAATCTGAACCCTTTATTTTTACTGAAGTTCTGCTTTGCTGCTTAATCCATGAGCACTCCTGTATATATGATGCATATTCTTAACTGAGATGGCCAACAATGTGCACTGTTTGATAAGATTTTATAAAAGCGATTTCATCATTCCAAAGGATCTGATGACTCAGCATCTAAATGATTATACGATTGGGTAGCAATCCGTGGAGGATTCCAATGGATTACCTCCACCTTCAATCTGGGTATCTAGAAAGTGAAATGCTAAGCTGAAAAGAAGATTTTTGTAAAAAATATGTAGCTTAGGATGTAATACTATGGGTAATTTTAATTTAAAATGTTCCTTTAAAATGTGTATGTATTGAAAATATCAATGGGAACTCATTTTCGGAAACAAATTTTGATATCAAGATGTTATAGCCACTTTGACAACTCAAGTTGTACAAGGACAAGCTACTAATTAATTATTCCATCTGTCACACTAGCATCTGATAAAGGCAGGAAGCCAGTTCTCCAATCCTGGAGAGCCCTCCAAGAGGAAAGTCAAATCTTTTAAAAAAGGTTGCAGGTTGTGATGAGGTTTTGTATCACATTTTAGAAGTACTATAATCTGTATTTCAACTGATTGTCACAGCCTCATACATTTGATACCTTCGGTTAAGTTAGTGAACTATAAATTATCTGATATCCAACTAGCACCTAAGTTTTTAATTCTAGCATTGACTATCTGTATCTATATACCCAAGTATGTGTATACATACATACATACTTGTCTTATAAATACACCCATGGGTAGAAAGGATTAACCTGTTGGTCTCCTTTTGAAGTAAAGACATGGAGTCAACCTGAGGTTAAGGACTCAAGCATCAACAAGGCCCAGAGCAACAGCAAGGTCTTCTTCCTTCTGTGTAGCTTTTTTTCCTACAGCTAATGCTGAGAAAATTAGAAATTATGCTTCGAAATCTAAGTTCTGAATTCCATTGACTAAATTACATTAGTCCCACAGTTTTTTAAATTTCTGCTTTCAAATCTAATTGTTAAATGTGTTCTATGATCCTCCTTTCTGTAATGTGTTGATGGGCCATCTGTGACACAGTGGCTGCATGGTATCATAAGCATTGGCAGCTCATGGTCAGCAAATGACCAAGTTTAACACTGACGCCTACACGTGTAAGATTTTTTTCAATATGACTTTAGTATTCTGGAACAAAATTTCACTTTTAAATGCTTTTAAAATATTTTATAAGGAAAAGTACTTATAAACTAAAGGAAATTCTAATTAAGGTACCAAAGACTTAAAAATAAAGCCATCTTTACAGGCATATTTACTAACATAAGAAGAGGAAGAAGGCCTTGTTGATAATTTTGGGACTTCTTGATAGGAAACACAGAGTTAAGAGGATTTCTTTTCTTTCCTTTGAAGGTAAACAGACCTTGTGTCAGGCAGAGAAACAGCCCCCCAGCTGTCCATGTCCTAATCCCCTGTGAATGTGTTCTCTTAACAGGGCAGAAGGGGTTTTGCAGACATGATTAAATTAATGACCCTGAGATAGGGAGATGATCATGGATTATCCAGGTGAACCCGATGTAATCGCAAGGGTGCTTACAAGTGAGAGGAAAAGAGAGTCAGAATAAAAAGGCTGGGCTGGCCATTGCTGACTTTAAAGGTGCAAGGGGAGCTTACAGGCCAAGGAATGTGGGCTGCCTCCAGAAGCTGACCAAGGCAGGCAGTGGAGCATCCATCGCTTAGCGCCACCTGAAGGAAAACAGCCGCTGACACCTTGATTTTAGCCTAGTGAGACCCTCTTTGGACTTCCGATCTCCGGAACTGCAAGATAATAAATCTGTGTGGTATTAAGCCACCGTGTTTGTGATAATTTGTTCAGAAGCACTAGGAAATTAGGATACACCTCTCAGGATTAAGGTCTGTGATAAGGAAGGGGAGAAGCATCACCAGCATTTTTGGAGTATTGTTTTTAAGTACTTTTGTCTTGAGTGGAAATTTCAAACGGGATTTTCCATCAACTCAGCTTCCTACCTGCTTATCTGTCACATTTACAATTTGGTTTTATGAATATTAACTCAAAGTTTGAAAAAAATTTAAAGTACCACTCCTTTAATAAAATTTACCCATTTTTGAAAATGTGCCAGGAATTGAGCTAAGGATATTCACAGACTTATAATAAAGTTACTAACAGTAAAACTCGCTTCCACGAAATTATGCTTAATGTCTCTTTATTCTTAGAAATCTAATTCATATTAAGTCTGGTCATTTGGATCTCTTACTTCGAAAAAAAATTCATACAATCATGTCTAAACCCAATGTTTTCCTTAGAAGACCTTCAAAATGATCATACATTTATCAAATAGGAAAATGTAGCAACTCTCCAAATAGTCACAGACTCTTAACAAGAGTAACTATTTAAGGTATGTAAGAAGATAAAGAACAGATAAACAAAAAGTAAAGTTTTATTTTTAATTTAAAAAATTATGTTGACACATTTGCCTGTACCAGAACTATCTGACAGAAATGTAACATACACCACATATATAATTTCAAATTTTCTTCTAGCTACAGTAAAGTAAAAATATGTGAAATAAATTTCAATAATGTGTTTTATTTAAGCCAGTATATATGACATAATTGTAACATGGCATCATTATAAAACCACTATCAGTGAGATGTTTAAGATTCTTTTTTGATCTAAGTCTTTGAAATTGGCATCTATTTTATACTTAAAGTACATCCTCAATTTAGACTTGCCACATGTCAAATGGTCAGTATGGCCACTGCACTGGACAATACTCTTATCTAAGGTTCTCAGCTCCCAAAGCTCTTCTATGTTAATAATTTAAACTTATCAGTGTTCCATTCAGGATTTACCAGCTATCTTAGCTGTCTTTTGGAAATTAAGAGATGCTGTATTTATCAGGCGTATGGTTGTGGTTAAAACTTCGACAGTGTGTGACAAAAATTTTACTATCTGCCTTGACATCCATTTGTCATCAAGGGCACACAGGAGCCGAATAACTGTTACCTTTTTAGTCTGGCCTCAGGCTGCAATAAACAACAAGCAATAGGATGAGCATTGTAAAAATATCTTAAAATTTGTATAATCTTTGAATTTTTCCATCTCAGAAGAATGAGAAAGAAAATTTACCATGTAACTTTTAAGGGAGAAATCAAAAGCAGATGGTTCTCCTGGGTATGGCCAGAACACAGAAATTAAAAAATAAATAAAAGAAAAATAAAACTAAAACCCATAAAATGGTAACAAAAGAAAATAAACTAAGACTTTTGGAATTACATGCACTGTTAATTCAGTTTTAAATATAATGAAAACATTTCATTTCAGCATTACCCATCAAATTTTACCAAAAATCACAAAGGCCTACTTAGTGCAATTTCAAAGACAGTCTTTCGACCATATTTAGAAATAAATAATTTCCCTTTGCATAAAATCAAGAGCCAGGGAAATAGGAGAGAAATTACAGCACACTTCTCATGTCTGAGGAATGGGAATAAACATTTTTTTTCCCCAAACTCCAGTCTAAACTATAGCTTAACCCAAACCCAGATTCCCATCTTTCCAGAAAGCCACCTGAGAGAAGTAATGAGAACACATTAACTAAAAATCCACTAGAAGTCTCAGTAATTGTTGCTGTGCTCTATTTTGCAGTCCTTTAGTGGACTTAATAGTTGACACTGTCTGAGGAAGTGCAGAGCTTCTACACACTCAGTATTTGTAAGACATGTCCCTTCAAAAGTGGCAACTGTACTTCAAAGTATGTTGACAAAACTCAATGGAAAATCTAAATGTTAGAATCTGTGTATTTCTTTTAAAATAAGCTTGATAATTATCACAAATGAATTGCTATAGGGCTGGGTGATGGCGAACAGGATTCTGGAAGGTCTGAATTTCAACAATGGAATAAATTTTTGAAAAACTACTCAGTCATTGAAAGTGTCTAGCAGACAGTACAAGGTCAAGAGCATTGGTTGTTGAACTAGGTGACCTTTAAGAGTTCTGTTTAAGATTCTAAGTGAGATTGCTATATTTAAAATGGCTAACCACCAAGAACCTACTGTATAGCACAGGAAACTCTGCTCAATGTTACGTGGCAGCCTGAATGGGAGATGAGTTTGGGGGAGAATGGATGCATGTATATGTATGGCTGAGTCCCTTCACTGTTCACCTGAAACCATCACAACACTGTTAACTGGCTGTACTCCAATACAAAAGAAAAAGAAAAAGAAAAAAAGATTCTATATTAAGAAAAACGACTGGAAGGAAATACATGAGAATATTGTGAATAATCTCTCTAATGAACTATATATGGCTGCTCTTGCCATACATTCATTATCTTCTTATTGTTTGTATTAATACTTTGTCATGACTGGTGAAATCTGGAGGATCAATAAAGCTATGCATATCTGTATAATCATTTTCTAGATTCTGTTTGAGTACATTAGTTAATTTTTTTGGTAGGGGTACCAGTTTTCATCATATATCCTAATTGAACATTTTCAAAAGGATAGTCTATCTTTATTTCAGTTAATCATAGAAAATTAAATACAGGTGACTTTGTACAAAGGAGTAGGGGGTAAAAGGAAGATTTAAAAAAAAATCACATGAAATAATTTAAATAAATATGTATGTATATGCATGTTAATGAAATAAATTCATTTCATAATAGCCAAATTCAGAATATGCAGGTCAAAGGAGAAAAAAGGAAAGTAGTCAACAACAAAGAAGCAACTACTTTCTGGAACACAGAAATTCTACTGCCCAGGCAAGCTAAAAAGGTAGGCTATTGGTAGGCAGGGAAGAAACAGGCATGGCAGCAAAAATTTTCATTTTGTTTTTAAAGGGGTATATCCTCAAACCCATTGGAGAAGGAAATGGCAACCCACTCCAGTGTTCTTGCCTGGAGAATCCCAGGACGGGGGAGCCTGGTGGGCTGCAGTCTATGGGGTAGCACAGAGTCGGACATGACTGAAGCGAATTAGCAGCAGCAACAGCAGCAGCATTCTCAAACCCGGGTCCAATATTCTCATAAAAAATAAGACACAGCAATAAAGAGATGCTTTTTGTCTTGCAGCCATTTGGTTAAATATTGTTTTACATGTAAGTATTACTTATGTCTAAAAACTTGTCAGTTTTTCCATTATTATTTCAGAAAAAGTTCAATAAAGCTAATTTCTGTATAGAAAAGCACTGTGTTAAAAGACTGAGCAATTCTTAGCTAAAAATATAAGTCTCCTTTTCTCTGGTTCCTTCCAAGACATGTGGTAATTTTATAGTCAAGTCCAGACACAAAAGAAATGAGAAACTAAACTTCATTTACAAAAACCAAAGTACTCATTACTTTATCTTAGGTGGATCCCAGAAGAGGCATCTAGGTTTTGACTCTAAAATAAATCTCTATTAATAAGCCTATTCCATAAAAGAACTCTGGGTAACAGTTAGGAAGGGCAAAGGATGAAGACAGGTTTTCTATCAGTGCTGGAAGGCAGGTGCAAGGCAATTCTGAATTTTGTTCTTTAACACATTTTCCAATCAGTACGTAGTCTGTCTACCCTTCAGTAGCCCAAAGTGAGGACACAGCATAAGCTGAGAGACGGAGCATATACTTTTAGATTCCCCAAAGAGAAAGGGAGGCTTGTGTCATTTTAAATGGAAACTACAGGGGAGAAGGAATTGAATTGGATAAATTAAAAAATTTTTGGTAATAGGCAAATCCTTGAAGTCAGTGAAAGAAGCCTTAGAAAGATCAATTTCCTTTGCTTCACAAGAATTCAAATTATTTTCTTGGTAAGGAGCAAGTCCTCAATGCTTGATAGAATTTTATTGCGCTTCCGGCTGTTAGAGTCTAGCAAAGAGTATTTTAAGTGCATACACTTAAAACCAAAAACATTTAAACCACTGGTTTAGATAAACAATGTGGTCAATAATCTTCACCTATTTATTTCACATTCACGTGCTTCTCATCTCTAAACCCTCGTCATTTTTCCACCTTGTATCTAAGTTCACAAAAAATAACAGCAATCTATACAACAAAAGCATAGAAATCCACTGTGAGGCAATTACAAGTATAAATAGTTTTACTGGTTACGGTTTGAACAGACTTCTCTTCAAAAATACTTACCAAGTTAAGTGCTGGAGAAAGTTCTGTATAGGCATATTAATCTTTAATCTTTTTTGTTTTAACTGAAAACTAAAAGCTTAAGAATATAATTACCTCTTTAATAATTAACAAATAAATTATTATAGTCAGAATTAAACACTTATAGTGTTGATGCATTCTCTAAAGGAAGGGAATAATAATCATACATTTGTAATAGCACAGATGGGGGCAGCAAGTATTAATACATACAACTCTGTAGGTATGTTATCAGTTCCCAGAGTATGGTGAACTTGGAGTAAGAGACTGAAGAGAGGCAAATATTAGCTCATTTATTTACTTCAGCTTTTCTCAAATTACATTCTTAAGAGATTAAATCATAGTGAAGGGCTATGTTCAAAGTTTAGCAGAGATGACCAAAGGAAAATTAATTTAAAAAATTGGTCTAACCTAGAAGTGCAAGTAGAATGAAATGTAACAAGGTAAATATTTATAAGCCTGGCCCACATCTGATTGTGTCTGTGGTGTATATTCCATTTGCTGAGGAGGAAGAAAAACTCTCAAATAAAACTTTATGAAATTCAGTTCATCAAATATTTTTTCACAACACCACTTTACCATTCCCTCATTTTTAAAAGCGCTGCTGCTTATTTTAGGGGATAGAATTCTAAATCATATGGATTGGGAATTTAAAACAGTAAATTATTAGGTAAATCATTATGCCCATTCTCACATGAAACACTCCCAACTCATTTGTAACTGAACTAACATGACTCTCAGTCTCAAGTCTCAGTCTTGAAGCTTGCATCTGGGTATAACTTAAAGGAGGAAATCCACAGTGAATACAGGAATCTCTTCTCCCTGTGTTTAAGCTTTGTCAAAATTTCCCGAACAGAGAGAGCAAGTCAACTGAGTAACTGAAATATTAAATTTCTTCTAAGTATGTAATTTTGAAGTTCTATTTTTCAAAGCTGAATTGTTCCGGTAGAATTCTGACTAGAATTCTCACAGAATTTAACTTTTTTTTGGTCATCTCTCTCTCTCATCCTTTATTATTTTTATTTTTCTGGCTGTGTCCACGGCATGTGGGATCTTAGTTCTCTGACCAGGGATGGAACCCATGCACCCTGCAGTAGAAGTGTGGAGTTTTAACCACTGAACCGTCTGGGAAGTCCCTCTCTTGTCCTTTAAAATAAGAAGCTTAGGCCAGATTTAAATCTGAGAAAGGACTGGTGTCTCTGGCAGACTTTCTTCCTTACAGCCACACTCTCCCCTCACGCTTCTCACTTTTATCCCATCACTCTCCAATGTAAGATTTAGGAAAAAGCATGGACACTTGGTGGTTTCTGTTTAGAGGTAATCTAATCAAGCTAGATTGCTGGGACACTTTTTGCAGGCTTAAAACAACAACTTAAGTTTTCTGACTACTCACTATTTTAAATAAAACTAAAAGAAACCAAGCACACAATGCTGAAATGGAGCTTACCTTAGAGCCACGTTCATTAAAGATTATTTCTACATCTAGGATTTTGCCAAACTGCTGCAGAGACAAAAGTAAAATAAAAGCATTTACTTATGGTCAGCTTTTTTTTTTTTATATACTTCACTTTCTTCTGAAAAAAGAGGTGTTTTTTTCTTTTTTCCTTTACTTATTGGACCAATACCAGTTGATTTTTCCTCATCACTGAGCTGACAGTTCCTCCTTTTAAGATCCACTCACACACGCATCACCCACCTAAATACAGTGGACGCTGTTTTCAGAAGACATTCACAGTGTCACCCTCTTACATGCTTCTTCACATGGACAAACTGGAGGTTTTCCTATCCGCAACTCTAACTTTTGAAATGCTTGTTTTAAGAAGTAAATCCTAAGTAGAAAGATAAACTATCAAAGGCTGTTTTTCTTCCCTTTCTTTTTTTAAAAATAAAAGTGAACCATATTCACTGAAAAAAAAAAAAACAAAAAAAAAAAAACCCAGAAAATATAAACAAAAAGGAAAAGGGGGCACAGAAAATTAAGATCATCTTTAATCCCATCATCTTAACATTTAAAAAAAATATGTTTTATAATGTTTTTTATTTTTGGCTGTGCTGGGTCTTCACTGCTGCATGGGCTTTTCTTTAGTTGCGGAGAGTGGGGGCTATTCTCTAGTTGCAGTGGGTGGGCTCAGCAGTTGCGGCTCCTGGGCTCTAGAGCAGAGGTTCAACAACTGTGGCACTTAGTTGTCCTGTGGCATGTGGGATCTTCCAGGACCAGGGATCGAACGTGGGTCTCTTGCATTGGCAGGCGGACTCTTTATCACTGAGCTACCAGTGAAACGCCATCTTAACATTTTGGTATCATCTTCCCAGCCTTTCCTTAGGCATGTGCGTGTTTGTATAAAACTACAGACATCTGACATACTATACATATTGCTTTTATTACTTTCCTTAAACTTAGTATACTTTATATTTATAAATCTGAATAACTTTCCAAATCAATAAATATATATTTGTGTTATTTCTGTTTTCAAGCATACCAAACATTTATGGACATTATGAATGATCCTATTCATTTGCCACTTTATGTGTGGCATGTGGGATATCAGTTCCCTAACCAGGGATCGAACCTGTGCCCTCTGCAGTGGAAGCACAAGTCTTAAACTCTAGACTATCAGGGGAGTCTCTCATCAAGAACATCTGAAATAATAACTGTATTTTGTAATTAGTTAAGTACTTCAACATTAGGAAAATCAGACAAAGCTAAAAGCACAAAACCTAAATAACTGTTGCTAGATAGCCAAATAGCTGAGGAGGGGCATACACAAACACAGTAATTATTTTGAGGAGAGGTATATATAAGGTGACAAAACTATCTGTTTTAATCAATAACTGAATGAACTGAGGGATGGGAAGGGAATGATACATTTTAAGAAATCACTGACAACTGGCGTAGGCCGATCTTCAGTAGAGACTATTTTTCTGCCTCAAGACAAAACACACTTCTGACAGAAGAGGACGTACTCATTTTCACAAACCTCCAGAGACTACGGTTCCATACCATCTCTGATAATGCGGTAGAGAACCTAATAACTCCTACTCCTGGGAAGTTTCTTCTTAAATGTAACCTAAATTTTTCATGTTGCCCCTTATATTTTCTGTTGCTCTTCTTTCTATAGGGCTGGAAAACAGCCGGCTACCATTTTCTGTCAAAAAGCTCTTTCAGTGCTTCAAGAATATCATAAAATCTCAACCCTGGCCTTGTATTTGGTATAGAAAACACTTCCAGGAAGTCATCTGTAAGTGATAAAATCTGCTCCAGGGTCTTGTCACCTTGAAGTGGCCACAACCAAGACTTAGACAAGGGTATCTGCTTTTCTGACAAAGCACTCGACTACCACACAAATATTCAGTAAAAAAAACCCACAATCATTTCTTATTCCTAGTTCAAGTTAGGAGTTTGATCAAATTAAAACAGGCAACAACACATTAGCCCAGAAAAAAAATTAAGATTCTCAGCAGCCATTCAATTTTGAGTGATTTTGGGAGGAAGTAAAGAGCTGGAAGAATGTGTCAGGTAGCAAACTAACCCCGTATACATGATTTGAGATCACAGATACGATTTCATTTAATTCATTGCCCTTTGAAAGGCAGGAATTACTATCTGGTCCTGATTTTAGCACCTGAAGTCTCACGTCCCAAGAAATCCCTCAGTCGCAGGCAAACTTGGTTCTGTGGTCACCTTACGTATGTGAGAACTTGCAAGGCTAATGTCCAGAACAGGCCGGGTGATGGGAATGTTTCTAAAGGCTGATGAAAATACTGATTGAGCTTATAACCCTCAGTGTATTTGTAGTTTCACCCTAAGGTATCAATACTAATGGCGAATTATACATCAGCAGGTTACATTTTCACTGAAAAGCCAACAGAAAGACTTCAGAGACTTACCCCAAACATCTGCCGGAGGTCAGGGTCCCGGAAGCGGAAAGGAATATTAGAGACATGCAGTCGTTTAGGGGTAGATTTACTCTCTGAATTTTCACTACTTTGTGTCTGTGACTGCTGGCCGTCTGTCTGTGCACCTCCTTCTGTCTGCTAAGCAAAGAAATAAACAACATTAAGGAAAAAATAAATACAATTATTTCACAGGAATTACATAAAATAAGGTCCTTTCCCATCCCGATCATTTCCAGTGTGTCTTTAAGCAAAAACTGTTGCCCTTTCAAAGGGGGAAAAAAACAAAACAAAACACAAACATGTTATCTGTGTTTAAAATGCTATAGTCTACCAAAAAATTTAGGTTCTTGCATATTTACAGTATGTTAGTAAAAAGGGAGATAGAAGAAAAACAAAATGACTTGAAATATCACATGAAAATACATTAGGAAAACAAGATATAAGAAGAGTACATTATTCCTAGACTCTGCATCACTGACTCAATGGACATGAGTTTGAGCAAACTCTGGGAGATGGTGAAGGACAGGGAAGCCTGGCATGCTGCAATCCATGGGGTCGAAGAGTCAGACATGACTGAATGACTGAACAACATTTTGAAAATAAAGAGTCTGTTATGAAGATTCTAGCATTTCTGGTTCATCATTTCAGGATGTAAGGGAATATTTTTATATTTCATTCCCTCTAGTAGTTTCAGAGTTTATAGCTACTAGGTTACCAACGTACTCTAATATTATTTATTAAGAAGAGATACCTAGTGACCAAGGGCGTTCTGCTTGAAAACTGAAGAAGCTTCTTAATATGCAACCAATCTGTACTTCCCAATTTATGCACTTACTGCTATTTTAGTAGAGGGAACATTCCTTCTGTAGCTCAGAGCAAAGCTGCATTTATAAAGTCTGTTGGGAAAGGCTTGAAGGGACCCTGATGAATCTAGCACACACAAATATATGCTAGGTTTGTATATATCATCAGTGAAAGAATAAGGGTGAGTCTGGGTATGCATTTTTGTTTAATTTTTTATGGGTTAATCAATGATTAACAATGTTGTGCTAGTTTCAGTTGTACAGCAAAGTGATTCAGTTATACACATACATGTATCTATTCTCCAAATTCTTTTCCCATTTAGGTTGTTACATAATATTGAGTTGAGTTTCCTGTGCTGTACAGTAGTTTCTTGTTGGTAATCCATTTTAAATACAACAGTGTGTACATGTCAATCCTAAACTCGTTATGGGTGTGCATTTTTAATCTTGAATCTCTTTTAATGTCTTCAGTTCCGTTCAGTTCAGTTCAGTCGCTCAGTCGTGTCCGACTCTTTGCAACTCCATGAATCGCAGCACACCAGGACTCCCTGTCCATCACCAACTCCCAGAGTTAACCCAAACTCATGTCCATCGAGTCGGTGATGCCATCCAGCCATCTCATTCTCTGTCGTCCCCTTCTCCTCCTGCCCCCAATCCCTCCCAGCATCAGGGTCTTTTCCAATGAGTCAACTCTTCACATGAGGTGGCCAAAGTATTGGAGTTTCAGCTTCAGCATCAGTCCTTCCAATGAACACCCAGGACTGATCTCCTTTAGGATGGACTGGTTGGATCTCTTTGTAGTCCAAGGGACTCTCAAGAGTCTTCTCCAACACCACAGTTCAAAAGCATCAATTCTTAGGCGCTCAGCTTTCTACACAGTCCAACTTTCACATTCATACATGACTACTGGAAAAACCATACCCTTGATTAGATGGACCTTTGCTGGCAAAGTAACGTCTCTGCTTTTGAATATGCTATCTAGGTTGGTCATAACTTTTCTTCCAAGGAGTAAGTGTCTTTTAATTTCATGGCCGCAATCACCATCTGCAGTGATTTTGGAGCCCCCAAAAATAAAGTCTGACACTGTTTCCCCATCTATTTGCCATACAGTGATGGGACCAGATGCTATGATCTTAGTTTTCTGAATGTTGAGCTTTAAGCCAACTTTTTCACTCTCCACTTTCACTTTCATCAAGAGGCTTTTTAGTTCCTCTTCACTTTCTGCCATAAGGGTGGTGTCATCTGCATATCTGAGGTTACTGATAGTTCTCCCGGCAATCTTGATTCCAGCTTGTAGGCATGTGTTAATTTAATTCCTTTTCAATAAATCCTCAAAAAAATGCTATGTTGAGAAATACTTTTGACAAATATTTAACCAGTGTGATATACTTCAGGCATTCAAATAACATTTACTCTGAAGTATTAATCTGACAATTCAAGAACCTTATGTTTTTACTATTCCCTATGAAGTGCATGCCAAACTGGATGGCTCGCTGAGATAATTTAGTCAACGTATTTTTTAAAACATGGAACCTGCTGTTCTTATTATCTCAATTGAAAGAGCACTGAGAAACTCCAGCAGATTCTGGGTGACACGGAATGGATTCCCCTCCTCTACTTTAACCTAGTGTTCAGCTAAAAGAAACTAACCAGAGATGTTACTGCTGGCTCAGAGATGTTTGCAACCATCTTGAAATGAAGTTTAAGACTTTATAAAGGATAATCAGGAATGTACTCCAAATGAACACCAGCTTTTCAAGTGTCAATCTAAGGGATGGCAGCTTTTATCTCCTATTCAGGCCTTGCAGATGGCTTCACTGTGCCATGATTCACATGGTACAAAAATAGCAGAAAAGGGAAGAGATGTATACAAAGCCATGTTCTGCGAAAGTACAAGGTTTTTAGTCTTCAATCTGGGCACAGTGCAGACTAAACAAAACATGCTCCACTCAAAGATGAAACTCACTTAGTTACTAAAACACCATCATGGATGCCAAAGCAACTAGCACAAGCATCAATTACAACTGATGCTCATTTGAGCATCTGCCAACTTGCCTCTCACATCTCACAGCTGGATCACATAAAACTCTTTCTTCAGCCAGTCTCTAGGACCACCAGATCTGAACTGCAGGTGAATTACTCTGAGAAAAGTAAAAAAAGGCTGATTCTCACTTCAAATCACAGTTCTATAATTTATATATGCAGTCCATGTAATCTGTAAAAGAGTATGTAAGGTGGTGGGATAAATGAAAACTAATCATTACTTCCAAGTATGTTGCCTGAGGTACTTATTTGTTGTTCTTGACAAATTTTTTTTTTTAACAGTCCTGAAGATAACAACTTATGAAGAAGAAGCCAGATTAGTTAATTTTCCAGCCTTGTGGTAAGCAGCTAGCATTATTCAAAGGTATGAAATCTTTAATTCTCAGAAAATGCGGCAAGTAGAAAAAGTAAACCCATTATTATTTCCAAAATTCTTAAGCCATCTGATTTTAAATACATTTACAAGTGAAAGTTTAACATATCTAGCTACAAATACATAAACCATAAGCATACAGCTGCACGAGTTTTCACAAAGAAAATACACTCATGTAACAGCATCACTACAAACAAAGCTAGTGGAGGTGATGGAATTCCAGTTGAGCTGTTTCAAATCCTGAAAGATGATGCTGTGAAAGTGCTGCACTCAATATGCCAGCAAACTTGGGAAACTCAGCAGTGGCCACAGGACTGGAAAAAGTCAGTTTTCATTCCAATCCCAAAAAATGCTCAAACTACTGCACAATTGCACTCATCTCACACGCTAGCAAAGTAATGCTTAAAATTCTCCAAGCCAGGTTCCAGCAATATGTGAATCATGAAATTCCAGATGTTCAAGCAAAGGCCGAGGAACCAGAGATCAAACTGCTAACACCCGCTGGATCATCGAAAAAGCAAGAGAGTTCCAGAAAAACATCTACTTCTGCTTTCTTGACTATGCCAAAGCCTTTGACTGTGTGGATCACAATAAACTGTGGAAAATTCTGAAAGAGATGGGAATACCAGACCACCTGACCTGCCTCTTGAGAAACCTGTATGCAGGTCAGGAAGCAACAGTTAGAACTGGACATGGAACAACAGACTGGTTCCAAACAGGAAAAAGGAGTACGTCAAGGCTATATACTGTCACCCTGCTTATTTAATGGGCTGGAAGAAGCACAAGCTGGAATCAAGACTGCTGGGAGAAATATCAATAACCTCAGGAATGCAGATGATACCACCCTCATAGCAGAAAGCAAAGAGGAACTAAAGAGCCTCTTGCTGAAAGTGAAAGAGGAGAGTGAAAAAGTTGGCTTAAAGCTCAACATTCAGAAAACGAAGATCACAGCATCTGGTCCCATCACTGTATGGCAAATAGATGGGGAAACTGGAAACAGTGTCATACTTTATTTTTTGGGGCTCCAAAATCACTGCAGATGGTGACTGCAGCCATGAAATTAAAAGACGCTTACTTCTTGGAAAGAAAGTTATGACCAATCTAGATAGTATATTGAAAAGCAGAGATATTACTTTGCCAACAAAGGTCCGTCTAGTCAAGGCTATGGTTTTTCCAGTGGTCACGTTTGGATGTGAGAGTTGGACTGTAAAGAAAGTTGAGTGCTGAAGAATTGATGCTTTTGAACTGTGGTGTTGGAGAAGACTCTTGAGAGTCCCTTGGACTACAAGGAGATCCAACCAGTCCATTCTAAAGGAGATCAGTCCTGGGCGTTCATTGGAAGGACTGATGCTAAAGCTGAAACTCCAGTACTTTGGCCACCTCATGTGAAGAGTTGACTCATTGGAAAAGACTCTGATGCTGGGAGGGATTGGGGGCAGGAGGAGAAGGGGACGACAGAGAATGAGATGGCTGGATGGCATCACCGACTCGATGGACATGAGTTTGGGTAAACTCCGGGAGTTGGTGATGGACAGGGAGGCCTGGTGTGCTGCAGTCCATGGGGTTGCAAAGAGTTGGACATGACTGAGAGACTGAACTGAACTGAACCATTAAATTAGGTCAAGCCACAGAACTCCAGAAGCACCCACGGGCCCCACTCTAGTCCCCACTCCCCTGCCAAAGGATCACCACTATTCTGACTTCTAACTCCACAAATTAGTTCTGTTGTTTTTGATCTTACAAAATAAAATTAAAAAAAAAAAAAAAAAAAAAAAAAAAGGCATGACACTGTATGTGCTTTTTTGTGTCTGGCTTCTTTTACACATTGTAACACATGCACTGTTGTACATTTTATAAACATACAGAATTTGTATCTGAGTGGCTTCCAGTTTTTAGCTATTATGGATAATGTTCCTATAAATAGTCTTATTACACGTCTTTGCATGCATAGGAGCAGGCATTTCTGTTGGATGAAGACATCTAAGATTGGATTTGCTGGGTCAAGGATATATCTCAATTCAGCCTTCAAAGTTACTGTCAGTTTTGCAAAGTGGCTGCATTAACTTCCACTCCATCAATGGCGTATGCCACTTCTAGCTGTTCTTAGTAACTTCACCTCATTGTAACTATTCAGGTGGGAGGTATGGCATCCGACTGTGGCTTTCACTTGCTTTCTTCTCTTTCAGCCTCAGAACTTTTCTTTTCTCCACTTCTATATTTTTGAATTTTGTTGAAAAATGAGAATTCCCTGTAAAACAATAGCTATTAAAAAACAAAACAAAACAGCAAAGAGATACTTTTTGGCTAAGATGTTAGCAACCACCTTGATGAGTCTGAGGAATAGGAAGCCTAAGTAATGGAGCAAGGACTTGAATACAAGCAGCCTGGCTCCAGAGTATATGTTCCTAATCACTACATTATACTGTACTTCACATGTATTATTTTCTTCAAATCTCACAGCAGTCAATCAGGCAGGTACGGTTGTTGTTTAGTTGCTGAGTTGTGTCTGACTCTTTCGGGACCCCATGGCCTGTGGCCCACAAGTCTCCTCTGTCCATGGGATTTCAGACAAGAATACTGGAGTGGGTAGCCATTTCCTTCTCCAGGGGATCTTCCCAACCCAGTGGTCGATCTACATTGGCAGGCAGATTCTTTACCACTGAGCCACCTAGGAAGCCCATCAAGTACTATTACTGTCCTCCAATTGACAGAAACTGAGGCATGGTGAAGTTAAATTTATTGCCCAAGGTCACAGATTAAGTGGCAGTGTAGGAAGTCAAAACTAGGCAGTCCAATTTCATATGCTAAACCACCCTTTTTAGCCCTGCACCCACGCTCACTTTTTTTCTCACTAGATTGGAGAACATGCTCCACTTTCTCAGGAACCCCACTTGAAGGAGCAAGGCTTCTCCTGGAGTGGAGGCAGGTATGAGGTTATGGGCCAGGGAAAGCTATTCAAGAGGTGATGTGACGTGAGGGAACAGGAGCAGGTCAGACCATGAAGGGAAGGAAAGAAACAAGCAAAGGCACACTGACATTTATGAAGGAAAAAAGTCAGAGAACTACTAAACTGATACGCAAAGGGGCTGAAAAGATTTCTGTACATAGTGGAAATAGGAAAGTGAAATATACACTGAATATAGTAAAATGATATACTTCCCATTTGTCATTCTCAACTTTAAGTTTACTTCGCTATAGATTACTAATTGTTGAAATACACAAATCAGAGCAAAAGTAAAGTTTTAAAGCTGTATCTTTATAAAAAGTGAACAGTTAAACCGTTCTGAGAAAAATCTCAGTCAATGCAGTGCTGTTTTGCTTTATTTTCTATTATTAGCTTCTGAGCAAGTTTACTAACTATATAAATAATCTTCCAAGGTTCTGTCTCTCCCTTCTGTTTTCTGATCTAATTGATTCACAGGGCAGGGGATGCAACGGAAAAGGCTGGAGTCCGTGGACTGTTTACAGTGAGGCCTGACAGTGGTCCTGATGGATGTCACCATGTGACTAAAAGCCTATATATCCACTCTCCAGAGAGCCTGGCCTCCTCCCCAGCAAGGGCCACTCTACTTGAGGGCAAGCCAAGGGCACCTGACACTGAAGAACAAATCAGATTTTTAAACCCTCATTCAAGAAATGAGGACTAAAAAGTTTTAAATAAACTTTAAAAATTCTTATAACTAGAAAATGGATTTACCTTTCTGACTCACCTATGAAACAATGGAAATATATTTTAACTATTTATACATTGTGAACAAATGTTCTATTATGGACTGAGAAAGAACTCTGGGGAATACAAGATGAAGTAGTACTTTCTGAGTCTGCTTTTGAACTGTTGTGTTGGAAGATACTCTTGAGAGTCCCTTGGACTGCAAGGAGATCCAACCAGTCCATCCTAAAGGAGATCAGTTCTGGGTGTTCATTGGAAGGACTGATGTTGAAGCTGAAACTCTAGTACTCTGGCCACCTGATATGAAGAGCTGACTCATTTGAAAAGACTCTGATGCTGGGAAAGATTGAGGGCAAGAGGAGAAGGGGACGACAGAGGATGAGATGGTTGGTTGGATGGCATCACCAACTCAATGGACATGAGTTTGGGTTAACTCCAGGAGTTGGTGATGGACAGGGAGGCCTGGTGTGCTACAGTTCATGGGGTCGCAAAGAGTCAGACATGACTGAGCAACTGAACTGAACTGAACTGATCACATACTACATAATCTGAGATACTAAGGAATCGCTTGAGTAATTCAGGAATAATATTTTGATTTATGGATTATATATTTTCTTCAATTTTTATAATGTCTTCATTTCTTATTTCCACCTCTGTGAAGATGAAGGGGAAGAAAAAGAAAAGAGGACATTCAATTTAGCAAAGTTTCTTGAGAATCTGATTCATGTCCAAACCATCCCAGTTTAATGACAGTTTGGGTACAGAATTCTAGGTAGGAAAAAAAAAAATCCTTTGGAATTTTTTAAATAAGTTACAAAATTTTTAAATAATTAATTTATTTTTGGCTGTGCTAGGTCTTCATTGCTGTGCGTGGGGTTTCTCTGGCTGTGGTGTATGGCTTCTCACTGTGGTGGCTTCTCTTGTGGAGCATGAGCTCCAGGGTGTGTGGGCTTCAGTAGTTGTGGTGCTCGGGCTTAGTGGCCCCGAGGCACATGGAACCTCCAGACTAGGGATAGAACCTGTGTTCCCTGCAATGGCAGGCAGATTCTTAACCCCTGGAACACCAGGGAAGTCCACCCTCCTTCAGAACTCTGAAGGTAACTATCAACTGCAGCCCAGCTTCCAGTGCTGTTGTTGAGAAATCTGGACACTGACTCTATCTCCTTGACTGTGACTTTTCTTACTTTCCCTCTCTGGTTTGTATACTAACCAAATATATCCAGTGCTCTTAAAATTTCACTGTGATGTGCCTTAATGTGGGTTTTTTTTCAGTCTATTTTTCTGAGGTCTCTTTTAAGGTGGAAATTAAGATCTCTCAGTCCTGGACCTTTTTTTGAATTACTTTGCTGATGATTCCCACTCTATATCATTTTGTCTTTCTGAAACCTGTATTATTCGACATTGGATCTTCTGAACTGATCCTCCAATTTTCTTATTTCTTGTATTTTCCATCTCTCTGTCTTTGGCTCTATTTTCTGGGCTACAGGTCCTTAATCCCTCATCTGAAAACTTTGAGTCCATATGCATATCAGAATTCAGAATTTTTAGAAAGGCAATAACGATTTAAACCCATATATAACATTATCAATGAGACGTGAGGCAGTGGTATTTCTGTAGCAAAATGTAAGCTTATTCACATAAATGTGATAAAGACTGTACATAAAGTTGTGTGCTTTACTGTAATCTTTTTTTGATTTTCAGGACTTTACAGATTTTAGAATTGTGGATAAGAGACCAGAGACTTCTATATCTTCTATCTCATCTTTCAAAGCTCCACTCAAGTTTCTTTATTTTGTTACCAATTTTATTTTAATTTCAAGGGCATGTTTCTCTTCTCTGAATCTCCCATTCCCCAACTTCCTTTTTAAAATTATATTTATTTATTGGGTCTTTGTTGAAGTGTGCAGGCTCTAGAGTGTGTGGACTCTGTAGCTGGGAAGCACACACTTAGCTGCAGTACGTGGGATCTAGCTTCCTGACTGGGGACTGAACCAGGGCCCCTGCACTGGGAATCTTAACCACTGGGCTGCCAGGGAAGTCCCCCGCCCCTTTTAAACTAGCATTTCATTCTTGTTTAGTGAATGCATATCTTCTCTTATTTCTCTGAGGATATCAATTATTGTTTTGATGGTTTTTGAGGAGAAAGGGGATTCTTTTTCTTCCAAATTTCTCTTTTTTGTTTTTATTCGCTGTCTTCCATGGTGAGGTTTTCCCCATGTATCTAGTAATCTTTGGCTGTCTTGTTCATAATTAAGAGCTGAAGGAAGAAAGGTAGTTAATAAACTAATTAGAAGTTCTGAGTGGGTGGGATGGAGGGGCTTGATGACTTTGTGATTCATTCTAGGTTCAGTTAGGTAAGCAATTTTTTGAGAACCCCCTTGATTTGCACATCTTTAGGTCTTTCCTCCTGAGTTAGGTTTTCCAGAGAAGAGTTTTCCAAATCTAACTAGAGTCATGTTTCTGAAACTCAAATTTTTGTAGTATAAACTGAATCACTTGTCAACTTTCCCCCACTACTGGCCTAGTGATAAATTCATTTTGGGCTTGTTCAGTTAGTTGCTAATTGGCCATCTGCTTTCTAGCTTCCAAAATTATTAATTCTCCTGTTCTTATTTTTTATATTTCTGAAAACACAGACACAAACACCATTTACGGCAGTTTTGGAAGCAATTAGATGGATGTATTCAAAAGTAACCTGAAATTAATGTGTTTTTAATAAAATCTTGTAATATGGTATGTATATATTTTATTGAAGGCAGCAAAATAGGGCAACACAGCCTATATTTGCTTTGAGCTGACTCCTATACAATACTTGGGGAAACATGGATTGCTTTAGAAAATAATCATAGTATTTCAAGAAGCAAGAGCCTTATTACTGCCCTTCTCCAATGAAAGGCTGAAGCCGAATGAAGGCCTCAGAGACGACACTGTTATCAGCTAATAGCAAATCTATAAACACAAGATTTTTTCCTTTCTCTGTTCTTTAGACCAAAGAACTAAGAACTACTTCAGATATAAGCTGAGGATGATTAAAACATTTTGAGATGGCACTTCCCTGGTGGTTCAGTGGTTAAGATTTTGCCTTCTAATGAATGGGATGCAAGTTTGATCCCTGGTAGGGGAGCTAAGATCCCTCAAGCCTCCTGGCCAAAACCAAAACATAAAACAGGAACAATATTGTAACAAATTCAACAAAGACTTTAAAAAGGTTCACATAAAAAAAAAATCTTTAAAAACAAAATACTGTGGGATAAGGAGACATGACAACTTACTGCAATGTGGGATCCCGGACTGGATTCAGAACAGAAAACTGGTGATTAAATAAGATCTATATTTTACCTAAAAATATTGTACCAATGTTTCTTACTGTCTGATTTTGAAAACTTTACTGTACTTATGGAAGATATCAGGGAAGTTAGGTAAACAGTACGCAGAAACTTTCCGTACTATTTTTACAACTTTAAGTCTAAAATTATTTCAAAACAGAGTTTTTTAAAAAACAAAAATAGATTTTTGGTTTGTCAGATTCTAAACCCTACAAAATATTAGAACATGGCAAAGAATGTTTTGTTGGTTTAATGATTATTGTTGCTGTTCAGTGGCTAAGTCATGTCTGACTCTTTGAGACCCCACGGACGCAGCACACCAAGCTTCCCTGTTTTGCACTCTGTCTCCCAGAGTTTACTCAAACTCAAGTCCGTTGAATCGGTGATGCCATCCAACCTCATCCTCTGGCATCCCCTTCTCCTCCCACCTTCAATCTTTCCCAGCATCAGGGTCTTTTCCAATGAATCAGTTCTTCACATCAGGTAGCCAAAGTATTGGAGTTTCAGCTTCAGCATCAGACCCTCCAGTGAATATTCAGGACTGATTTCCTTTAAGATGGACTGGTTGAATCTCCTTGCTGTTCAAGGGACTCTCAAGAGTCTTCTCCAACACCACAGTTCAAAGGCATCAATTCTTCTGCGCTCAGCTTTCTTTATAGTCCAACTCTCACATCCATACATGACCACTGGAAAAACCATAGCTTTGACTAGACGGACCTATGTTGGCAAAGTAGTGTCTCTGCTTTTTAATATGCTGTCTAGGTTGGTCATGACTTTCCTTCCAAGGAGTAAGCGACTTTTAATTTCATGGCTGCAGTCACCATAATATTAAAGATTTTGGAGTCCCCAAAAATAAAGTCTGTCACTGTTTTCATTGTTTCCCTATCTATTTGCCATGAAGTGATGGGACTGGATGCCATCTAAGTTTTCCGAATGTTGAGCTTTAAGCCAACTTTCCCACTCTCCTCTTTCACTTTCATCAGAGGCTCTTTAGTTCTTCTTCGCTTTCTGCCATAAGTGTGGTGTCATCTGCATATCTGAGGTTATTGATATTTCTCCCAGCAATCTTGATTCCAGCTTGTGCTTCATCCAGTCCAGCATTTCTCATGATGTACTCTGCATATAAGTTAAATAAGCAGGGTGTTCTCTTGACAAGTTAAATAACCAGCATATTCTCTTGACAAAACCCTGTTAGCCTTTGACCTGCTTCATATTGTACTCCAAGGCCAAGTCCTTGCTTTTCTGGGCATCTCTTGACTTCCTACTTTTTCATTCCAATCCCCTATGATGAAAAAGACATCATTTTTGGTGTTAGTTCTAAAAGGTCTTGTAGGTCTTCATAGAACCGGTCAACTTCAGCTTCTTTGGCAGCAGTGGTTGGGGCACAGACTTGGATTACTGTGATGCTGAGTGCAAACAAACTGAGATCATTCTGTCATTTTTGAGACTGCACCCAAGTACTGCATTTCGGAGTCTTCTGTTGACTATGAGGGCTATTCCATTTCTTCTAAGGAATTCTTGCCCACAATAGTAGATATAATGGTCACCTGAATTCACCCATTCCCATCCATTTTAGTTTATAGATTCCTAAAATGTCAATGTTCAGTCTTGTCATCTCCGGCTTGACTACGTCCAATTTACCTCGATTCATGAACCTAATATTCCAGGTTCCTATGAAATATTGCTTTTTACAAAACTTTACAAGACTTTACTTTCACCACCAAACACATCCAAAATTGAGCATCATTTCCGCCTTGGCCTAACTGCTTCATTCTTTTTGGTGTGCTCAGTCCCTCAGTTGTGTCCAACTCTTTGCGACCCTACAGACGGTAGCCCACCAGGTTCCTCTGTCCATAAGAATTCTGGAGTGGGTTGCCATTTCCTCCTCCAGGGGATCTTCCCAACCCAGGCATTGAACCTGTGTCTCCTGCGGCTCCTGCATTCGCAGTTGGATTCTTTACCACTGAGCCTGCGGAGAAGTCCTATTCATTCTCTCTAGAACTATCAGTAATTACCTTTGCTGTTCCCCAGTAGCATACTGGACACCTTCTGACCTGGGGGGTTCATCTTCCAGTGTTGTATCTTTTTGCCTTTTCATACTGTTCATGGGGTTCTCCAGGCAAGAATACTGGTGTGGTCCTCCAGTGGACCCCATTTTGTCAGAACTCTTCACTGTGATGCCTTCATCTTGGGTGACCCTGCATGGGCTCATGCCTTCATCAAGTTACACAAGCCCCTTCTGCCACCACAAGGCTGTGATCCATGATGGGGTGAATCTTGTTAACAGCTTAAAATGTACACAAAAGTGAAATGAAATTAATTTTTCTATATCATACTATTTCTGTTCTGAACCATTCAAATTTGTATTAAATAAGATGGTGATACATTTTAAATCTGAGCAAACCTAATTAAAAGGTCACTGCCCAAAACAGCTTTAACCATACCTAAAAGATACATGTGTGTGTGTGCACATACTTCAAAAATTATACAGCAAGACTTCCCAAAGGGTAGATTAACACTTCTGCAGGATGCTAACTGGTATTTTGTAGAAACTGAGTTTCATGGTCAAACAAATTTGGGAAATACTGGACTAATAAAGCTGAAAGGTTTCCTGTGAATTTTGAATAGAGAAAACTCACCTTTCTCCCTAAACCTATATATATTACTCATTCATTCATTTTATAGGAGGCAAGCTATAGAATTCACTTTCAAAAATACTTCTTTTATCAGAATGACCTTTAGAGCACTGGTTCCCCAGAGTATGAAGGTAAACAATGGCAAAAGAGAAAAGACATGTATAACTGGATAGCCTATTAATTGGTATTAAGTCAAGAACTGCCTATAATTCCTTCTTTGAAATAATTACATACTAATAGAATTATAGCTAATATTTATTAAAGATTTATTATGTGCCAGGTATTTCACAAAGTTTTTGCTATTCATTTTCTCATTTATTGTTAAAAACAACTCTATGAGTCAGAACTAGTATCACCAGTTTTACAGGTGAGGAAAATGAGCATTAGTTGTCATTCTCTCACGGTTACACATTTAGCAAGTGGAAAGGGCTGGGAGCTAACCCTAACTCAATCTGGTTTCCAAGCTTGAGCTCCCTCACCAAATATGATATAATAAAAAGTTGTTTCAAGATTGCCTTGAAATAAATTCAGTTTCTCCTAATAATATTTTAGAAAGCTGGCTGGGATACTTTTCATTATGTCATCTTGCACAGCCTTAAAGGAAAATTAGGTACTAAAATCCATGTTGACCCATCAACCAGACTTGGTAGCATTTAAGATTTAAAACATTTTTATAAATGTTTATAAGGAATACATATTGGGTTAAAACTGGTAGAATTATATCTTATGAATTCCTTCTTAAAGAGTAAAAATCTCCTAACATGATAGAATATCTTTCTAAAAAGTGAAATCTTGGCTTATATAGTTATCAACAATCAGGGTAATTTCATAATGCTAGAATAACATATCAAGAACACCTGTGCACATAAAATTATTTACCCAATGCAACACCAAACACAATTTTAAGGGCATAAAAAACTGGATTTACATCTATGTAGAGCAATTCCTTGAGCTAAAATACATATAGATTTAGTTATTTTAAAGATTAATGCTTAAGTATTTCTTCTGTGTATTTGAAAGTTGCTATAAGTCAAATTCTGAGAATCTGGTCTTGTTTGGGCATTTAGATGTAAGCTAACATTTCCCCAAAAAACTAGTAACTCAAGTTTCTTCAGAAAATATCTAATTCTATTTTATCGGTGGATCAAAGTGTTATAAACCACAGCAAATCATGTATTTTTTTTAAAACCAGGAGTCAGAATTATGTAAGAATTATTATGGAGAAATAGCAGAAACAATAACCTCAATTTCTAAAAGCTTTATATTTAACTGAATGATTCTTTTATATTTCAGAATGAAAGAAATCTATAAGTATATTCTCGTTGGAGTTTTCGCATTTAAAGTTGAAGAACAAGTGGAAGCTAAGAAGACAAGAGGGCTTCCCAGGTGGCTCCATGGGAAAGAATCCACCTGCCAATATAGGAGACACAGGAGATGTGGGTTTGATCCCTAGGTCTAGACGATCCCCTGGAATAGGAAATGGCAACCCATTCCAGTATTCTTGTCTGGAAAACTCCATGGACAGAGGAACCTGGCGGGCTACAGTCCATGGGGTCACAAAGTGTTGGCAATGATTAAGCGACTGTGCATGAATACATGAGAAAAAAGCTAAGTCATTTCAGTCGTGTCCGACTCTGTGCGACCCTGGCAACCCACTAGGCTCCCCCGTCCCTGGGATTCTCCAGGCAAGAATACTGGAGTGGGTTGCCATTTCCTTCTCCAATGCATGAAAGTGAAAAGTGAAAGTGAAGTCGCTCAGTCGTGCCTGACTCTTAGCGACCCCATGGACTGCAGCCCACCAGGCTCCTCCGTCCATGGGATTTTCCAGGCAAGAGTACTGGAGTGGGGTGTCATTGCCTTCTTCGACATAAGAAGTATAGAGGTCTTTTATTTTCTATAATTTACATGGGGAAGCAAAAAAAAAAAAAAAAGGCCTTGACTTAAAGCATTTTCCCTGAGTTTCAGCTCTGCTACAAGCTAGCAGCAATCTTGTTCAAGTCACTTAAAATTGCTTGTTTATGCTGTAAAAGGAAGGCATGAGATGATTTCTAAAATCCATTTGAGCTTTAAAATCCAGTGATTCTAATTAGTTTACTGACTTCAGAAGACAGTACAAAATATTTATGGAAAATGCACACCCCCTGTAAACAGGTTAAGAAAAACCACGACACTGAATTAATCATCGGTGCTTCTTCAGCCTGACCCTAAGGCAGAGGGGAGCAATAAGGGCCAGTAGAGTGGAGTAGGAGCAGTATTGTTCCCAGAACATTTTAGCTCTAGTTTCTGGTTTTGAGGGCTTCCCTTGTGGCTCAGCTGGTAAAGAATCCGCCTGCAATGTGGGAGACCTGGGCTCAATCCCTGGGTTGGGAAGATCCCCTGGAGAAGGGAAAGGCACTTCAGCATCCTGGCCTGGAGAATTCCATGGATTGTGTAGGACATGGGGTCACAAAGAGTTGGACACGACTGAGCGACTTTCACTTCACTTCTGTTTTTGAGGGGTGGGGTGGGTAATAATAATCAATAATTAGTAAGTAAATAAATGAAGGCATGCAAAGGAGAAAAAGCAATAATCTTAACAATATTAACAATTTGCTGAAAGGGTGTCCTGAGTCTTACATGAATCAAAGGGCAATTTTTTCTACTGAAAAACATGACTGCCTGCCTCTGAGTGTGGTTTTCTGTAGCAACTTTTACATTTCAGGCCAGGCGATGGTTTCCTCATTAACCCAGCTGTGAACCTGTCCAGCTGCTCACAGGCATCAACACTCCCAAGCTGGAGTGTATAAGTAATTGCCTTTTAAGGGTCAATTGGTAACAAGTGTGGGTAATTTGAATAGGCTTATCATCCTCTACTTTTTTTTTATTTTGGGGAAAAATCAGGACCTCTCCTGGAAAAGTGGATGACTGCATAAGTGAATCCCCTGTTGTCTGAGACCTCTAATTCTAGCCTGGAGATGGAAGATGCTAATGATCATACTTACATGGCAGGTCAAAGGTAATATGGCCCAACAATACACAACGTGAGTAAGGACCGGGCCCTATTTTTACCGTTATATTCCAGAAGTCGTCCTTTGGGGAAATGGACCCACTGTTCAGGGTTATAGCTGCTTGGCTACATTTGAGTGGATTATCAATCCACAAGGCATCTTCAAGTAAGGGTTAGTGGGTAATTCCAAGTGAGGATGATTAGACTGATCTTCTGACAGAAGAAAATACAAGAAAATCTGGCTTCAACTCCAGAGAAAGGGTGTACAGAAAAGAGAAGAAATTGAGGAGGATGAACAATATGGGGTCTGAGTCATCTTTACTTGGAGGTGTGCTCAAAGACCCACCAATGAGGAGGGCTGTAACATCTACAGTGCACTACGACACAGTAGGCAGGCCACTCAACTAGCCCTCACATCTCTGCTCTAAAGCCACCAGCAACTTATTTGGAATGTTGTTACTGACTGGTGTGTACTCTGCTTTAGAAGCTTCTTTTTTCCCCCCCCATTCAGAAATCATTTACTAAATGTCCATTATATGCCACTGGGAGTAATAAGAAGAGGGACTAATAGTTCCTGCCCTCAACAGGTTGCAATAGGTTGGCTGCAATAGGTTGGAAGAATGTGTACCCAAATATAAATCTCATATCTGAAGATCACTCACCAAAGTTCGTCTACTTCAAATACTTTGGTTATTTATTCCTGCTGGCATTTGGAAAAATATCTAAACATACAGGAACTGAGAACCTTTCTTCTCTGCAGGCAGGCTCAGTGATAATCAAGCCTCTGCAGACCCAGGTGGGAGACCCCTAACTGCTCTCTCTCTTGCTCATGCACAGTATGGTACCAAATGACTGTCAAAACAAGCTCTCACATTTAAGAGCATGGGACACTTCTAGCTCAATGTTAATACCATCTAAAACATTCTGGAAACAAAAATTCCAGATTTCATTGCTTATTTCTCATTTTTATGTCAGAAATCCTTTCTTTTTGTTTTCTCCATCAACAAGATGGAACTATCCAACGTAAACAAGATCTATATTAAAATACAGCAATTCAGTTCAGTTCAGTCTCTTAGTCATGTCCGACTCTTTGTGACCCCATGGACTGCAGCACACCAGGCTTCCCTGTCCATCACCAACTCCTGGAGCTTACTCAAACTCAAGTCCATTGAGTCAGTGATGCCATCCAACCATCTCATCCTCTGGTGTCCCCTTCTCTTCCCTCCTTCAATTTTTTCCCAGCATCAGGGTCTTTTCAAATGAGTCAGTTCTTCGCATCAGGTGGCTAAAGTATTGGAGTTTCAGCTTCAGCATCAGTCCTTCCAATGAATATTCAGGACTGATTTCCTTTAGGATGGACTGGTTGGATCTCCTTGCAGTCCAGGGAACTCTCAAGAGTCTTCTCTAACACCATAGTTCAAAAGCATCAATTCTTTGGTGCTCAGCTTTCTTCACAGTCCAACTCTCACATCCATACACGACCACTGGAAAAACCATAGCTTTGACTAGACGGACTTTTGTTGCCAAAGTAATGTCTTTACTTTTTAACATGCAGCAGCAGCTCACAATAATGAAAAGCACAAATAAAGGACATTAACCAGGACAAATGATTTTTAAAAAGATGATAAAAACAATTATTTCAAAGAACTATTTAAACAAGCAATCTCCACAGCTTCTCTAATTTATTCTCCCTATAAGACTACCAGGTAGGCATTATTATCTTTGTTTGATAGATGAAGAAACTGAAACCTGGGAAGGTAAAATGATTTTATTCAAGATAAATTTATTGCAATAAGGTTGAAAATTCTGACTCTGATCTTGTTTTACTCATCCAACCAGCTATCAAATTTTGTTTATTCTACTCTCATAATTTCTCTTTAATGTATTTCCTCCTTTATATAATCACTGCAGCCCCGATTCCAGAACCCCATTATCAACTTCAACCACAGGACCCTTTCCTAACCAGTCTTCCTACTTCTCTACTATCTTGTATACACAAGAGATCCATTTTCTGAAGCACCATTCTGCTCACTTCCATTTCCCGCTCAAACATCTTTAACAAAGTCATTTTTCAGTCAGGCACTCAAACACTTCCCAATCTGTGCTCTCGAGTGACCTTTATCCCACCGTACTCCCCACTCATCTCCACCAAGCATCCAGGCTTCATCAAACAGAAACCCAAGCTTTTATTCAAAGACGTTTTAATCTTTTTTGTCTCTCCAACTTTGCTTTGAGAAATGACTTTCCTAATTCTTCCCACCACATCAAAGCATGTCTGAATTCCAGGCACTCATAGTACAAGGCCTAAGTCTATGCCTTCTCCACCAAGGAGCCTGAGCTTCTCTCCTCAGGCTGCCCATGGCACATCTCTATCTTCCTTTTTTTTTCCCCCAAGAAATATTTACTGTGTAACTATTAAGTGCTAGTTACTATGGTAAATCAAGCAAAAAAAGCTTACACTTTAGTTAGGGAGTCACTAGTGAACAAAAAACCATTGCATCCTATAAGGTCCACAGAAAGTGGTCAGCTCAGGAGTCTACCTGAGCCTAAATGAAGGGTACATGAATTTGGCTCTGCCTAGGAAAGTCAAGAGGGGCTTCCCAGGAGAGCTAACACTTGAACTGAATGGGAAAAGCTGCACAAGTGTCTGCTCAGAAGACCAGTGCATATATATAATCACAGGCATTGAGCTGGACATGCAGAGTCAGAGTGGCAGACGGGATTCCCATAGTGTAAAAAACAACAGCATACCACCACAAAGGGCTATTTTATGAGCCACAATAAAATGTTTGTGGAAGCAAGTTTTAAATTGAAAACTGTTATACAAATTTAAGATACCATTTATTTATAAAGTGAAAGAAAGTAAAGTCGCTCAGTCATGTCTGACTCTTTGCAACCCCATGGACTGTAGACTGCCAGGCTCCTCCATCCATGGGATTTTCCCAGCAAGAATACTGGAGTGGGTTGCCATATCCTCCAGGTGATCTGCGTGACTCAAGGATCGAACCTGGGTCTCCTGCATTGCAGGGAGACTCTTTACCATCTGAGCCACCAGGGAATCCCTCATTTATTTATAAATAACTTATAAATGCTTCTCATCTACCTTTGGAATGTAATTGGCCACAGGAATTACCAGACTCTTAAGAAACATATGAGTAGAAGGTAAAGGTTTAACAGTATCATTTATAAAGTTGGCAATCTAGGTTTCACAATATACTGTTCTACTGCTCAATTTCTCTCTATGCACACATCCCCTTGCCTGAGAAACACACACCCATACACAACTTCCAAAGGTAAAGGGCTTAAGAGCAGTGGATCTACACTCATATTTTAAATGTACACTTAAAAATATAAGCAGAATCTTCAACTAGAGCTTCCAGATAATTTCCCTTTTTACTGTTAGCAACCTCCTAACATGACAGAACCTGTGCTCAGTTTGTAGGTACAAGTCAAGGAGTTTCCATTTTTCCACAGCACTAATGAATTCACAATCTATTCACAAGGATTCCCAGTCTTACTTCAATATATCTTTAGGAACTCAAATTGGTCAACACAATATAAAATAATATAATGAATAGTTTGTCATGTGGATGAGGAACACATGTCTAAACTGTATATATTAATATGAAGGAACAGAGCTCACTGTCATCAGAAACACAGAGTCTGGATTCTGAAACCATGGGAAACTGTGGCAATGAGAGAGAGAAAGAAAGAGAAATGGGTAGGGTGTGGAGAGGTGTACTGTGCCTTGTACATGACCAGGAAATGATTCAGGGAAGGGACTTCTGGCTCTAATGGCATGAACAGGTTAGTGAATCCTCTCCTCAAAACAATAAGAAAACTTAGTCATTTCAGGGTTCTGGAAATCAATCAAAGGCAGATAACAAATAGAGAAATTTCATGAAAAGGTGCTACAGCTTTAGGGTTAATACCAGCAGGAGGCTACAAACCTACTTCCTGGGGCTATTCCAACCCAAGAACTCCATCCTCTAATCCTCAGCTCTGCCAGGAGAGCTTTCAGGATAGAGTTAGGCGAAGACTCTTAAGAGTCCCTTGGACAGCAAGGAGATCAAACCAGTTAATCCTAAAGGAAATCAATCCTAAATATTCATTGGAAGGACTGACACTGAAGCTGAAGCTCCAATACTTTGGCCTCCTAATGTGAAGAGCTGACTCATTAGAAAAGAACCTAACACTGGGAAAGACTGAAGGTAGGAGGAGAAGGGGACGAGAGAGGACAAGATGGCTGGATGGCATCACCGACTCAATGGACATGAGTTTGAGCAAGCTCCAGGAGATGGTGAAGGACAGGGAAGCCTGGTGTGCTGCGGTGTGTGGGGTTGCAAAGAGCTGGACACGACTGAGAGACTGAACAACGACAAAGGCCATGAAAACCAGTAGTTCTGCTGTCAGAGGGAGTAGACTCAGCTTGGGGTACTGGGGTGGGGTACAGTAGAAAGCCACGGCTTTGTCAGAAAAAGTGGCAAACTTGGTAGGAACCTAACTGGTTCTTCTAGCTTGAGGTTGTGGTCTGACTGGTGTGTGTGACAGATCAGCCAGAAATACGAAGGGAAGATCCTGGAAATGAGAGAATTGTAGAATAACAAGTTATGTTCTCCTGACATTCCCGACTGACTGAAAATGCTGGGATGGGGAGCGGGGAGACAAAAGAGGGTGCACCAAAAGAAAAAGTGAAGGCATACTTGAGAACTGGCTGGACTCTAAAGGCACTTCCCAAATCACAAACAGATCAATAGAAGGTAGAAGCTTTCCACACTCCAGGTGCTTAAGCACAACTTATGCCCAAATCACTGTCTATGAAGAGAGAGGAGTGACTCCCAGCCAGGATAAAAAGTAAAAAGGAGAATAAAGATCATTAAGCAGACACATCAGTGACCATGGAGGAGTCATGCTCCACAGTTTAATCCAGGTAAAGTACTAAAAACACACAAACACTCATCTCTATGTTTCTCAAAAAACCAACAAACTTCAGAGTGTTGAAATACATTACTAAAACATCTAATTTACTAAAAAGTTACAAGACATGCAAAGAAATAGGAAAAGTGAGGCCCTGACTCAAGTAAACAAGCAGTAACTAGAAAAAGGCTCTCAGCGGCCTAGACCTTGTAGCAGCTGACTTCAAAGTAACAATGACAAATGTATTCAAAGAATTAAAGGAAACGTGACAAGAATTAAAGGAAATATTCCCTAGTCAAGTAGGGGATCTTGACAGAACTACAGAAATCCTAAATGAAAATTCTAGAGTTGAAAAGTACATTAACTAAAATAAAAAGTCACCAGATGAGCTCAATAACTGATTGGACCTGGTGGAATAAAGAATAAGTAAACTGAAACAGATTAATCAAAATTATCCAATCAAAAGAAGAGAAAGAAAAAACACTTTAGAAAAATGAAAAGAACTTTAGATCCAGCTTAAAAACAAACAGAATCTGAACCTGTAGGGAACAAACAAGCATCCCCACATACTTGTGGCAAAAGTCCCAGAAGAAGAGAAGGCAAGAACAAATATTCAAAAAAATTATGTCAAAAAATTTCCCAATTTTGATGGAAAACAATCCGCAGACCCCTAAATTTCAATAAAATGCAAGTATGATAAAAACAAAAATATCTATCCTCAATCTATCAATGTTAAACTGCTCAAAGCCAAAGATAAACCAAAAATCTTGAAGACCACAAGAGAAAAACAGCTCATCACATACAGGGGCACAACAGCAGGGTTAACAACTGACTTCTTGCTTATGTCATAGGGCTGAGAACACAGGGAGAAACTGTCAACCAAGAATTCTACAGCTAGCAAAACTATCCTTCAAAAATGAAGACAAAAGAAAGACATTCCTAGATAAACAAAATCAGAAAATTTGTTTCAAGCAGACCTAGCCTCCAGAAAATCCTACATGATGTACTATCAGCTAAAAGGAAATGACATTAGAAAATAACTCAAATCCATAGGAAGATATGAAGATCAATGGAAATGGTAAATTTCTTTACAGATAAAAGATCTTTTAAAGCAATAACGGTACTACTATATTGTTTCATTTCATATGACAATAACCAAGCAGAAAGGATGGTAAGGGACAGAACCCCACTGGACCAAATTGCTATATTTTACCAACAGCATAATACATACATACAAACACACACACACACACAGCCATCAGTAGGTTGTAATAACTCCAAGATGTAATTCTTGATTAAGAACTAAGAAAATACAAAAATAACAACAAAAATAAATAATTTAAAAAATTGCAAAGGGATTCAAAAGATACAGAAAGAATTTATTTAACATAAATCAGTAAAGAAGGAACAATAAAGGATGAGAGACATATAAGAACAAATAGTAAAATGGCAGACATAAATCCACCTATATTAACAATTATATTAAAAGTAAATAGACTAAATACTCTGATACAAAGGCAGTAATTTTCAGACTTCAAAAATAAGTAAGATCCAGATGTATGTTTGTTTGTTTGTTTTTCTCCAAGAGACATATCTTAGATTCAGAGTTTGAAACTAAATGAAGGAAAGAGATGTCATGCAAATAGTAATTACAAGATAGACGCAGTGGTCATATTAGTATCAGACAAAACAGACTTAAGACAGGAACAACTAACAGAAACAAAAAGGGACATTTCATATTGATAAAAGGCCTAATTGGTTAGGAACATTCTGTAGGACAGACCATCTCATCTACTAAGCTGTAAAACAAGTCTCATTAAGTTTAAAAAGACTGAAATCATACAAAGTATATTCTCTGAGAACAATGGGATTATAAAGAGAAAGACTTGGGACATCCTTAGACATCTGGAAATTAAACAACACACTTCTATAAAAGCTAGGACTAAAGAAAAAGTCATAAGGAAAAACTTAAGAATATCTTGAACTGAATGAAAATGCAAACACAATATATCACACTTTATGGGATGCAGCTACAGGGAAACTTAAGGGGTAAAGTGTAGCTTTAAACATAAATTAGAAAGGATAAAATTCTAAAATCAATGACCTAAGATTACATGTCAAGAAGCTAGCAAAATAGGACCAAATCAAACCCAAAGCAAGCAGAAGGAAAGAAATAATAAAGATCAGAATGGAAATAAATGACATACAAAACAGAAAAACAACAGATTTTAAAAAGTCAATGAAATCGAAAGCTGGTTTTCTAGAAAAAGCTGCAAAATCAAAAAACCTTAGCTAGATTAACCAAGAAAAAAAGAGAAGACATAATTACCAAAATCACGGATGAAAGGGTGGGTATCAGTACGAATGCAGTAGAAATGAAAATAATCAACAGAATTATTATTAGAATAACTTTATACCAACAAGATAGCTAATTAGCAGGTAATAGAAAAATTCTAGAAAAACACCAATTACCAAAACTGATTTAATAAGAAATAGAAAATAGAAAAAAGAAAAACACTGATAACTAGCAAAGAAATAGACTTAGTGATTAAAATACCTTGATAAAGCCTCTGATTTATAATATTTTATTCTTTCTTTTTCCTTCTTTTCTAGTACTTCTGTTAAATCTGTAAGTTCATCATCATTTGTACATGATTTGGAAATGCAGCCAATACAGCAGCCTGTGTATTTTAATTCTAGAATGGATGTTATGGAAAGCCTCATTTGTTACCACCATGCCCAGACTTTTCAAATAAATTGTCTATTATAGTCCATTACCTATGAAGTTAAAAATTATGTGCTTCTATATAACTCTGATTGACACTGATAAGATAACATGTCTTCAAGGGAAGAATGGATTTTTCTTGGTAGTCCAATAAAAGAAAATGGAAAGTATTAGCAGGTTAAATCTATCCTTATGCAACAAAAGCTTCCCCTACAAGGCTCTTTACAGGGAAGTAAATCTTATCAAGTGGTGTAAAGGCTGAGTAAAGCTCTCCTCCTAATAATCTGATACAGAAAGGCAAAAAGAAAGCTAAAAACTAGAGAGAGATCTTTCTATGCAGAGTATAGGACATTTTTATCTTAGGAAATATACCACACAATCCCACAAACAAAATGATTTCCTGTATGATGTGATAACTGTAATTTATGATGCTTCCTTTACTCCCGTAACAGGTCAAGTCAAAGAGGTAGGCTGGGGCCAGGGATTAGTAAACCAGGTATGAGTTTGGATTTTATTCTAAGTATGTTAGAAAACCATTAGACTCAAACAGGAAAATAGCATTATTTGCATTAAGAGACAAAGGATCTTGGCCGCTATGTGATAAATTAGGCAACAGTAACAGAAAAAGTGAAAAGGTTTGGATTCGAGTGGTGACAATGATGATGAACACCTCACACGAATGAAATTCTTTTAAGTCTCCTAAAAGCCACTTTAAACAGGTGCTACTGGCTTCATCTTGCAGATGAGCATGCCAAGGCAGAGAGAGATTAAATAACTGGCCAAAGGTCATACTACTAATTACAGACGATATTAGGACTCAGACTTAAAAAATCTGGTGGAAATGCTGAGCTCTTAATTATAGACACTATCCAGCTATGGTCTTAGGATGAAGAGAAAAGGCTGAAGTAAGAAAAAATTCTAGAGTCACGGTGGCCAAGACTTGCTAACGGACTGGATGCAGAGATGATGGAAATAGAGAAAAAAATCATTCACAGGTTTTGTTTGAGCAACTAGGTGAATTTAGTAGTATCATTATACAACAGAGACAGGATAAAAAACAGGAGGGAAAGGAGTCCTAGGACCCAGCTCTGGAGTACTACATTTAAAAGCTGAATAGAGAAAGATGAACCAGCAAGAAAGACCAACAAAGGACTTTCAGTGCCTAAGAGGGAAACAGGGAGTGTCATGAAAGCCAACAACTCAAGTGTCTCAAGGAGGAAGGAGGAGGCAGTGTGTAGAATACTGCTGACAGATTGTGGAGAATGAGGACAGAGAAGGACTGTGAGATTTTTGCAGAATGAAGGTGACCCGTAAAGCTGAAAAGAGCAGCCTCCTGCTAAGTTAACTCTCATCATCACACTTACCTTGTTTTACTGTCTGTCCCATGTCTAGACTGTAAGCTCCTGGGCAATGACCGTGAGCTTTGTCCTAAATCCTTATTTTCTAATTACAATGCTTGGAGTAGAATGGAAATTACATTAGTGCTATGCAATGTAATGTAAATGCAAAATTAATTCAAAGGGTCTTTGGGTATGATGATTAAGAAGATTTCAATAGGACGATGACAGGCCTCCTTCTGTTTTGCCACCTCATCACTCACGTACCGTCAGAGATCCGTTCTGTGTGCTGGGTGAGTTGCTGCTCTGCTCCCCGTGGGCTTGCGTGCTTCCGTAGAGTGTCAGGTTATGCTCACTGGTCTGGCCGGCATAGTCCTGAGTGTGTGGCACTCCATACTCTGTGGGAATTCCATTCTGTGGAGGTGGTGGAAACGGGATGGTAGTAAAAGGCTGAACCATTGCGTCAGGAGTTGTTGTTGGCTCCTGGTTACCCTGGAACAAACAGAGAAAGAGAAGATAAGACTAAAAAAAAAAAGTTGACTAGTTACCAAAGGACCAAAGATTTTCCTTTAAACCAAACTTTTTTAAATGCAAGGAAATTTGTTACAGAAGATAAGTTACAAGATTTGAAATTTGTTTGAGCCATTACTGTTTCCTTTAGTACACTCTATTCCTTTAGTGATTATTAGGGGAAAACAAATTAATTTCACTAAATTACAATTCTTTGTAATTTATTTCTAATTTGTTGAAGATGCCAATACTTTGGCCACCTGATGCAAAGAACTGACTCATTTGAAAAGACCCTGATGCTGTGAAAAGACTGAAGGCAGGAGGAGAAGGGGATGACAGAGGATGAGATGGTTGGATGGCATCACCGACTTAATGGACATGAGGCTGAGCAAGCTCCGGGAGTTGGTGATGGACAGGGAAGCCTGGTGTGCTGCAGTCCACGGGGTCGCAAAGAGTTGGACATGACTGAGTGACTGAACTGAAATTACAATTCATAGCAACAGGTAGAATGACAGTATAAATTAAATTCTCAAAACCAGATGATATACACCTCTAGATTTTAAGAACACAGAATTCAGGAGAAAGTACATTGTTAACAAAATTAATCTTTGAATTTCAAGGTAGAGATTTATTTAAGTCTTGGCCACTAAGTTAATTAAAAAAACAAACAAACAAACAAAACCAAACCTTTCCTTAAATTAGAAACTGGACAAAAAAATTTCCTAGACAAAAATCTTGAGTTTTTCATAATTACTGCTAGCATTTCAAGGCTAGCAGATACTTCTCCACATGGCGTCCATCCCCAGATGCTTACTTGGGATCTCATGTGATAGCTCAAATATCACTACAGGACATACAGTAACAGCAGGAACTCGTTAGAAGCCACTTTGACTCCATAGCCCCTGTCTTATTTCTGTTCCGTCTTTAAGTTCAGATACAAACTAGGAGTTAAATCTTGTGTAAGAGATTTTGTAAAATCCTCCCTTCTCAACAACTTACCTTCTGACCTCCCATTTTAGTCCATAAAAGGCAGAGTCATTATTTTACTAACAACAAACACATTTTCAAAGTCCGGGGCCACTATCCTTTTGGAAATAGCTGAAAGAGATGGTCAAATGCTTCAAAGTGGTAGCACTTTGATAAACCCCTTCCCCGATATTTTAGACATCATAGCATTAGGGATCAAAGAAAATCTGGGTTTACATCACTTGGATTCCTCCTAGTCATGAGCATCACTTCCTTCAAACAACAAAGTAATTATTCCTCTTTCTTCCTCAGTTATGGTTATCCTTCTTTCTCCTCAATTTAAGAAGGGATTCTCTACCCACTGAGAGCTACAGGAAACTGAACTTCCAGCAGCACTGTCTAACACCATTCCAGGTTTTTAGCATTAATTTGATGGCCATTAAACTCATTGGAAAAGACTCTGATGCTGGGAAGGATTGGGGACAGGAGGAGAAGGGGACGACAGAGGATGAGATGGCTGGATGGCATCACTGACTCGATGGACATGGGTTTGAGTGAACTCTGGGAGTTGGTGATGGACAGGGAGTCCTGGCGTGCTGCGATTCATGGGGTTGCAAAGAGTCGGACAAGACTGAGTGACTGAACTGGACTGAAACTCATACTATCGCAAAAAAAATGAATCCAAAACTGGAGAAAGATCTCACATTACTTTTTAAAGGAAGGTTCAACTATCCTTTAAAATCTGCCTAAAATAAAACAGAACAAATTTACAAAGGCTGTTATAAATAGAGAAATATATGATCATAGATTGGAAAGCTGGATATTCTGAAAATGACAATGCACCCCAAATTCCACAAACCCAATCAAAATCTCAGCAGGTGTTTTTGTATAAATTAACAAGTTGTTATTAAAATTTATATGGAAATGCAAAGTATCTAGAGTAGTTAAGACAATAACACAAACTGGAGGACTTATACTACCTGAGTTCAAGACTTACAAAGTGATGATAATCATCATAGTGTGGTACTGGTTTAAAAACATACAACAGATAAACGAGATAGAAAAGAACCCAGAGACAGAAATAAACATTTACAGTGAATATTAAGGCATCAAGTCCATTCAGCGGGGGAAAGACATTTTAATAAATGAAAAACTGAATACCCAATGAAAAAAATAACCTCAACTTTCACCCTATATTTGTAAAAGTTAACCTGAAAGAGATAATAGACCTAAGTGTAAGAGCTGAAACTATAAAACTTTTAGAAAAGGCAGCAAAATCTTCACACCTTTGCGATAAACAAGAAATTTTGGGGACATAAAAAAATGAAGAACTATTAAAGAAAAAAATGACAGAGTAGATTTCACCAAAATTAAAAACAATTGTTCTCCGAAAATCAACTTAAAATAATAAAGAGACAAGGCAGAGACTGCGAGACAATATTCACAATACATATATCTGGAAAAGGACACCAGAATCTATAAAGAAATGTTACAGATCACAATGAAAAGAACAAGGCGTTTGAAAGAAAGCTAACGACTTTTTAACAACCACATCCCACAGAAAGATATACCAATGGGCAGAAAATAGTTGAAAAACTATTTTAAAATACATTAATGCCTATTTTAAAACTAGCAATAATAATCTATTCAAAAGTACCCAAATTTAAATTATAATATAAAACATACAATGTATAAGATCTGAATAAACAGAAAGGTATATTTTATTTCTGAGTAATAATAAAAGGTTAATCATTCCCCAAATAAAATATAAACCTAGTATAATTTCCAATTAGAAGCAAATCAAATGGTGCCTAAAGAAGGAAACAGGACCAAATACTTTTCTAACTTGCATATGAAAAAATACTAATAAAGTCTGCAAAAGGAAAACCCATGAAGGAGGAGATACTCTATCATATATTAAAACTTGCCATAAAACTATTATGATTCAATAGTAGGAATATACAAAATGACTAAAGGAACACTGATAATCCTGATTCAAGTTTATATGGAAACTCAATAGAAGATAAAAATGGCATTTCAATTCAGTGGAGGGGATGATTATTTATCATATGGTATTGGTATTAAAGAGGTTTCCCTGGTGGCTCAGATGATATTTGTATTGAATAGAAGTTGGCTACCCACCAAAAAGAAAATACTCATGCTCCATGCAAAAAAAAAAAAAAGGAATAAAATATAATTAAAACTATGAAAATGTAAGAAATATTGGGAGTGTTACTGGGGTGGGGCGATTCTTAAGTAAGACAGGAAACCTAAAACCCAGAAAAGTTAAAAAAAAAAAAAAAGATTTGGCTATGGAAGACAGGAAGAAAAGGAGAGAGGAGGGGGAGGAGAGGAAAGAGAGGGGAGAAATGGATTTTAAAGTCAAAAGAAAAACCAACTGGGGAAAACATCTACAACGTAAGACAGACACACACTGGTAACCATCACTAAGTGCAGGTTATTTAACCTGATGAGAAACACACACACAAACAGAAAAAGAGGCAAAGAATACAACAATTCACAGAAGATGAAATACAAATGGCTGTATGATAAAAATGCTTAATCTCACTAATAAATTGAAATACATATTAACGTCAAAATATCCATTTTTTTCGCCATCAAATCATAAAAAAATTAAAAAACCATTTTATTGACATAATTGACATATACAGTTGGCCTTCTCTGTGGGCTCTGCAGCGTGTATTCAAATAACCACTGATTGAAAAATACTAGGGAAAAAAAAAATCCCAGAAAAGTAAAGCTTTATTTTGCCATAGTCCAGCAACTATTTACATTGTATTTATAACTATTTACATGACATTTACACTGTACTAGGTATTATAAGCAATGTAGACGTGATTAAAAACATATGGGAGGGGACTTCCCTGGTAGTCAGGTGGTTAAAACTCGGTGCTCCCAACGCAGAGGGCACAGGTTCAATCCCTGGTCAGGGAACTAAGATCTCACAGGCCAAAACAATAAAAATTTAAAAAATTAAAAAAAAAATATGGGAGGATGTGCACAGGTTATATGCAGATATTAGTTATGCCATTTTATACAAGGGACTTGAGCATCTGCAGATTTTGGCATCTGCAGGGGGTCCTGGAACCAATCCCCTGTGGATACCAAAGGACAATTCTACAATAAACCCCATTGATTTATTCATAGTGTATGCTCTGGTAAGTCCCTGTGGATACCGAGGGACAATTCTACAATAAGCCCCACTGATTTATTCATAGTGTATGCTTTGGTGAGTTTCGACATATATACGTACACTCATGAAATCATCACCACAATCAAAACAGTGAACATATCTATCCAAAGCCCCCCTCCAAATTTCCTCATTCTCCTAATAAGTTTATATTACTTTTGTAATAAAGCCTACAAAGTATTTTTTAATATAAAAAGAGAATGATGACTAGTGTAATCAGTAAAGGGAAGCCAATATACTGAAGCATTGAGTTATTATGCTGTTCTCAAAAAAAAAAATGGCACTGACATTACCTACAGAAGTTATACAGCATCAAAATTCAGCTGTCTCTAGTGTCTAAGAATCACATCTACAAAGTAGTAGGAATGCTTTACATAAAAATCCTTCCCTTCATTTAGTTCTTAAAAATTATGCTAGTTTTTACCTGTAGTTTTTCAGGAAAGAAAACCTTGTCATTCATCACTATATAAGTTATTTTCATGATCTCAAGGTCAGGGTACTGTAAATGATTTCTCTCTATTCTGGGTGTCCTAAGAAGGAAAGAAAATAATTCCTGCCCCTTCTCTTTCAAATTATTCAGTGATGTCTAACTATCTACCTACCTACCAAACTACATGAAGCACACTACTTCAGAAGTCCTCATGGGATTTACTAGCCTGAAGACAGATAAGAAAAAATTCTATTTCAGGGGGGTTGGTGAATAAAAGGGAATAAGAGCACCAAAGGTATTCATAGACCTATGCTTTAACTCCAGGCATAAACAGAGACACAGGACAGGTCTACTAAATAACCCGTAAAGGCTAAAGACACTGTTGTGCAGTTTATGAACACAGCAAGGGGGACTTCTAATACCCCACTGGGCTCCTCTCAGACTCTCCTCTTTCCGGGAAGCCTCCACCCTCCATTTCAGCTCTGCTGGGGAGGATGCTCTGGCACACAAAGCACAATATTAACTCTCCCCCAGAGGCAGTCTTGACAAAGCCGGCTCAGTCAACCGAATAAACCTGTCAATCAGCAGTGGAAGATGGGGGGAAGACAGGTCAAAACGTCTAAGATCACTTGTGGCCTTTGTACCATGTGTTTCAAAGTAATGCAAGACAGGTAGAGGCTGAACTATTTCTCCCTCAAAAGGAAAATGTAAACCCTTACCAGGAGATCAAGAAGAAATTCTTGATAGTTTATTTTGTTACATACAGGAATTTTTTTTAATTTTATTAAAAAACACTATGTTTATACACTACAGGTAAGAAACTGGAATAGGAGTGATTTTGCATTTTACCTCATACACTCTGCAATGTCTAAAAATTTCCCCAGGTAAACATTATTATAATTTAGAAACGTTATATGGTTTTCAGACTTCCATTAAATTTCCAGGCTATATTCTTAAGTTTTAAGTTCAGAAGAGAAGTACTATAGCCTGCAGACAAACTGTGAGATAATAGTCAACATGATTATTTCTAGGTAAGAACTTGCCTTTTGTTTTATGAAGATATTTTAATATCACAGACTAAACAGTTTAAGTGTATCTCATCTGACAAAATGAATTAACTTTTTCTTGTAGCCCACAAAACTAGACATAACTTCTTTTTCTTAATTTAACAGTCTATAAACTTTCTCATTCACAAGATTAAAAAATTGACAATAAGGAGTACGATGCAAATAAAATTTCTACCTTGCCTAACAAGGCTCTAATAAAGATTTATCTACAACTCCTTTTTTCCCTAGAATATAAACTAAGATTTTATGTGAAAGATGAGAGGAAAAATAAAGGATAGTTAGCTTTTAGAGCTTATCAGTGTAGCTCATTAAAATGAAAGAGAGTTACTTTGTATTCTGCCCTGCCTCTCATGGTGCCACAGGTACTCCAGCATTTGTTGACTTGTACACCTCCCTCATGTCTCTCTGCTCAAATGTCAACTCCCCTGAGCATTCCTTTTAGAACTTCAACCCCTATTTCTCCCTAACCCTTCATAACAACACTGTTTTCAAAAAAGCAGAATGATGTCCCCATTTTGTGAAAAGCTATGAGGATATGAAAAGCAGGATGCATCCAGTCCTCCCACCATCCACATGAATTCGCTACAGTGGCTGGCAGAATATTATAAACAAAAAAAATGCTTTGGTTTCCAGAAGCAACATAATTTACAACTATACTAAAAAGTCAGATTTTCCAAATTTCAGAAAAACCTACCCAAATTTCTAATTCTCTGGTTTAAAAAGTAGAAGAGTTTTTCTAAAGTTATTTTCAAATGACTGGGGGAAAGAAAAACCCTGAAGAGAGGTACATGAAACAGACAAATCTGGGTTATATTTGATATTTTGACAAACTGATTCAAGACTGTCATCTCATCGTCATTATATTATCTACACAAAAGTTTTAAGGAGAGAAATTAAATATTAAGAATATAAGAATAGTATTTATTTCACACAGAATGAAGACCACTGTGACTCAATGATTTTAGGATGCCATCTTTGAGTAAAGTTCAAGATGATAAGCACAAAGGAATGTGTAAGTTATAAAGACTGATAATTTTTGAAAATGTATTTTTTGCCAATGCAAACAAATTTGTTTATTCTACTATTTACACATTACCTAAACTTTTATCAAATTCATCTGAGACCCAACAAATTTTGTATTTCACAAAGAGGAATGCTGGAGTGTATGGTCAGAACATAAATTCAACCTCAGTTCTGTCACTTACTATAGCTGTAAACAATTAAATATGCTACAACCTACTTTCTCTGTGCCCCATTTTCTTAATCTATAAAACAGCAATGTTAATGTTATTATACTGTTGTGAAGAACTGGTAACATAAAATGTGAAGTGATTAAAACTCTAGACTCTCAATAAAAGTTGTTTTCAACAAACACAAGCACCAGGTAGACCAGTGGGGCCGAACTTCCACAACTTGATAAAATATTAAAATCCTACTGGATGCCCCTGTAATGGATGTCACGTGAAATTAAAAAACAAACAAAAACAACCCTCATTACTATATATCTGTGGGAATAATATTTAAGAAAACAAGTGAAAGTGAAGTCGCTCAGTCGGGTCGGACTCTTTGTGACCCCGTGGACTGCAGCCCAACAAGCTCCTCCGTCCATGGGATTCTCCATGGGATTCCATGGGATTAAGAAAACAAACTACAGGGATTTCCCCTGGCGGTCAGTGGTTAAGGCTCTGTGCTTCCAATGTAGGGGGCGTAGATTCAGTCTCTGGTTGGGGAACTAAGATCTCATATGCCTTACAGCTCAGCCAAAATAAAAAGAGAAAGAAAACAAAGTGAAAGTCGCTCAGCCGTGTCCGACTCTTTGCGACCCGGTGGACTATACAGTTCATGGAATTCTCCAGGCCAGAATACTGGAGTGGGTAGCCTTTCTCTTCTCAAGGGGATCTTCGAACCCAAGGATCAAACCAAGGTCTCCCGCATTGCAGGCGGTTTCCTTACCCGGCTGAGCCACCTGGGAAGCCCAAAACAAACTACAGATATACAAAACTTATTATAGTGACAAGAGAAACCAACTTGCAAAGAAGAAAAATCCACTGAAAAAGTTCTTAGAATGATCAACCAGCTGAAAAGGAAATAAGGAGATAGATTTGAAATCCAATTTTAATTCCAAGACATGTACTAAATTAACTACTGTGGGTCCACAGCTGTTTTAGGCACTGAAGACATAACAAAAATTAAAAATTTGCCTCTAAGGAGTTTCAGTTCAGTTCAGTCACTCAGTCGTGTCCGACTCTGCAACCTCATGAATCACAGCATGCCAGGCCTCCCTGTCCATCACCAACTCCCAGAGTTCACTCAAACTCATGTCCATTCAGTGATGCCATCCAGCCATCTCATCCTCTGTTGTCCCCTTCTCCTCCTGCCCCCAATCCCTCCCAGCATCAGGGTCTTTTCCAATGAGTCAACTCTTCACATGAGGTGGCCAAAGTACTGGAGTTTCAGCTTCAGCATCAGTCCTTCCAATGAACACCCAGGACTGATCTCCTCTAGGATGGACTGGTTGGATCTCCTTGCAGTCCAAGGGACTCTCAAGAGTCTTCTCCAACACCACAGTTCAAACGCATCAATTCTTCGGAGCTGAGCTTTCTTCACAGTCCAACTCTCACATCCATACATGGCCACTGGAAAAACCACAGACTTGACTAGACGGACTTTTGTTGGCAAAGTAACGTCTCTGCTTTTTAATATGCTATCTAGGTTGGTCATAACTACTGCCTACTAAATATATTTGAAAGTATATATTCTAAATACATAGAGGGTCTATATTTTAGACCCTGTTTCACCTATATTAGCAGCTTATATTTAATGAATGTTTCTTATGTGTCTGGCAAAAGTCTAAGCACTTTGAATATATTAACTCATTTAATTCTCACAACTCTAAAAGCTAGGTATTTCCACCGTTCTCCTTTTACAGATACAGAAACTGACATTTTAAAAGGTTAAGAATCTTATCAAAAACCACTCAGCAAACAGCTGACATATGCAGACTCTAATCCAAATCCAAGCCAATTCTATAGCTGGGGTTGCTAGTCATTACTCCTCATAGCATTTCCGGCAGGTTTCTCAACACAATACATATATGTCTGTACTGCACTGAATCTAGAATATTCCCTAAATATGATGCTTTCCCAAGTCACAGCCAGACTGCAACAGTAAGGATCAGGGTCTTTCCCAGTGCTGTCTCCCCTCGATCATGAATATTCATTATACTGAAAAACTAAGCAACCCAAGTAATACCTTCCTCCGTGAAGTCATCCTTAGAGGAGGATGGGAGAAAGCAGGAGTCAGCTGCAACTCCTCTGCTGTTACAACTGAAAAGCAGCCAACAGGTAACATGTAAACAAAAGAGTGCATCTGTGTTCCAGGAAAATCTCCTTCACGGACACTGGAATATTATTCCTCTTTTGATTTTTTCTCAACCATTTAAAAATGTGAGAATATCACGAGCCTTACAAAAGCAGGTAGTGGGCCCAATCTGGCCCACAGGCCATAGTCTGTTGACATCAGGTGTAGGAGAGAGAGATTACACTTTAGATCTAAATAAACCTGGGATAGAATCCTAACTCGGTGATCGGTTACTGTGTGACTTTGGACAAGACACTAACCTTCAGTTTTGTCTACCATAAAACGGACGTAACAGCACTGACCGTGAGGCTGAAAGGAAATAAAACAACAACAACAACAACAACAACAACAGCAGCAGCACTTCACAATGTCTAATACAGCAGACCTTCAGGGAGTGAGTGCACTCACCCTTTCCAGTTGGAAACACATTCTCCTCTCCTGGATTCTCACAGCATTTAACCTGCACAACTAAGGTCTACAGATATTTAAATTCAAAGCCTTATATTTAACGTATCTAGATACGAGTTCCATCTCTCCTATTAGATTAAAAGCCTCATCATAATGAGTGGGGTCAGTTTTGCACAATGCAGAATTACATATGGTACCTAATAAATATAAAGTGTTAACATTTTTTAAATAAATGAAGATTAAGAGGGACAGTCACATGTATGTGCACAGCAGTAAATTGTTTTGTTTGGCTAGAGTAGAGAGCCATCAGGAAGGATAGTATGAAATGAAGCAAATGTTTTCTTGGGTTGATATCAAGTAGGGGAAGAGTGTTGGGAAAAGAAGTGAGAACTGGTGGAGTATTGTTAGTAATGACAGGAATCAACATTTACATGCTTATGCTTTAGATATGTGGTTTTGCAAATACAAGAGTTAAGGATGATGATGTCTTTCTCCTTTAAATCACATGGAGTAACAGAGGTGAAACATTGTCTCTGGTCTTCTGGTGTACAATGTGAAATATGTCTAATGTCTTAATTTTAAATTTGAATGCACTGTCATAGTGAACAGGCCCCATCAAACAGGAAAAATGTATAACCTAAGGACCAAGCAAGACTCAACCCTTTTATCAGTCAGTCTACTCTCCCACATCAATCCCAGAACTCCAACAGTCCCCTGCCTAGGAGTGACTTCCATGTATGTTTTAGGTCCAGCCATGCCCGTTCTCCCAAGCTTTCACTGAAGAAACAGCCTGACCCTGAAAGACAGACCTTGGTTCAAATCCTAACCATACCTCTTACCAGATATGGATGAGTCACTTTAAGCATTTCTAGCCTGTTTTTTTATCTGCAAACTGGCTTATTTACTTAGAATGTTGTGAGGATTCCATGAGAACAAGTGAAACTCTTGACCTGGGGCCCAGCTTCCCAGCTGATCAGTCCAGGTCTTCTGGGTAAACATCCCCTCTTAGCATCCCACTAACACAACAAACTATCGAAGAACTGGATCTGTCACTTCTTTTTCGGATTTCTGCTGATGAGTTAACCACCTTTCCAGTCCAAGACTTACTTGGAATCTCTCCCTAATACTTTGTGACGTTCTGTTCTGTGTACTGAGTATTCCTATATCCAAATACTTAGATATTGATGATTTTAACTATTATTCCTCGGCAGTGAACAACTGTTCAAATAGGGGAATAAAAGAATCACAGCTTATAATATTAGCAATACATGGAATGTACTAGAAGGGGGGACAACTAGGAGGCTTTTGTAACATTTTGGAGAAGATAGGTGGGCCTAGACAAATGTAGTAGGGCAAAGGAAATGGAATCAAGAGATGCTGTGTGATGGAATTACAAGAACTTGGAGACCAATCAGTTACAGAGAAGTAGGCAGAACAGGTGATTTTTAAAGATTTATAGTTGCAGACTCACTATTCATGACCTATTAACCCACTCACCTTTATCAATACTTTAAAGAAAAATTTTTTCACTCTTTACAAGTCACACTGCTTAAGGGTAAATGAGTCAAGTTTTGTTATCATTCCTTAAACATATTCTCTGTTCTTAACGAATTATTCTGCATATTGTTGAAAAGATTACTTACTGACATTTAAACATTTATAACACTCTGTCTTCAACACGGTGGGGAGAGGAGATAAAAATAAGATTTTGCTTTTGTAGGACCAAACTTAGAAACTAAGAAAGGCACATAAGCTAATAATTACATCAAGGTTATCTGTGCTACAAATAAAGCTAAGCATAAAGTACTATAAGAAAGGCCCCAAATATAATCATCTTCATTTTCCTAGGGTAATAAAAGTCTAAGTAATCTTAAGGAGAGAAAGGTATTTTGTCTGTATCTTCCAATTTACTTTTCAACTTCATTCTAATTTTTTCAGTTTGGTTATCTTGAGTCCCATTTTGATACTAATCTGCTGTTGTGTTACAAATCACAGGCTACAAATCCTATCTTAAAAGTTTCCCAATTCCCACATTACATCTTTTCTCAGAATGGATCACTGACAGAAACAGATCAATATTAATGTTATTTAAACCATCATAAAAAATAATCACTTAGTTTTTTAGATAGAGCATCTTTATCAATGCCCACGTCACCAATCATTTTCCTAATGCTGTAGATAAACGGACATTAATTCTCTAGCTTTGTAATAGAGGAAAAAATATTTTTATATTAAGGATTTTATAAATTCTATCATTTTTTTCCCTTGGGATTTTTCAGACAGACTCAGATTTCAAACTCTACCTGCTTTTGTAAAATAAGTTTACAAAAAGCTCTCCGTTGAGAATAACCGAGCAGAGGGTTGTCACTCTTCTCAGCTCTCGTACCAAAGCAGTGACTTCTGCCCAGATGTTTGCGACCAAAGGGAAAGGAACTAGTAATGCAGAAAGATAAGGACAGAACACTGGATTTAAGATGATCCAGAGTCAATTAAAATAATTTTTAAGAATTCTGTAGAGATTTGACAGGCCATGAAGAAAACCCAGAGAAATAAAACGGATGAATAAACATGTGCAAAGACAAAACACCACCAGTTTACTAGGCAAAAAGTGAAATTCATTCTAGATTCTCAATTTACCTACACGCTTATGGCAAAAGTTAGATACAAATAATGTATTTTCTCTCTTACAATAAATATAAATTATACCCAAAGCCATAAGATGTCAGACAATCTGTAGGTTAGTTAGAAATTGGGAGGAAAAACCTATACATGAAGTTTCCATGCAGCCTCCAATTTTTATGGTCAGTTCAATTTCAGCAGTTCATTTTTCATTTGGTTGGTTGTAGCTTAGTAGATGGCTGGGACCCCAAGGAAACTCACAAAAACAGATTTAATGATTATATGATAATGACTACACTAATAAAAGTCCAATCACCAACTGAAATATTAATTTTAAGGGTATTTCTGATTCCAAGAAAGGAGTCCAGGGCCACGTCTATTCCAAATGCGATCTCAACAATATGATCACCTACCCCACATGGTACGGACCCAGCCCTCACACCCACAAACTCATCTTTTACCTGGTTCCTTGAAAGTAGAGATTCTGTATTTTACTGTGCATAACAACCACTCTGGGGACATATCTTTAACAAATCATGATACTGATACTACTCCAGTAGGCAGTTTGGGTACCACACTGAGAAATACTGCTTTTAGAGGCTTTGGCTGGGCAAAATCGAAGAGAATGACAGTGGTGGCAGGTGCTTATGGAAAATATCCTGAAGCATCTAAACCTCTAGAAGGACAGACCTTAGGGAGGGAGTAGGCTTTGAGAAGAAGGTAATAGTGGCCATAAATGTAGGTGACCTGAAAGGAGACAATTACTTTATATGGAATCCACAGATAAGAGAATAAGCACCAATTTTTTTTTTTTTTTTAAATGCAAACCTACTGAAATGCAAGCCTAACAATGGGCCCTTGCTCTAGACTGGGTATAACTGAGGGACCAGGACCCAAAGTGAGAGTGTACTGTAGCCACATGAAGGGGAGATGGAGTGCAGGAGGGAACTGGGCGCAATTCTGAGCTCTTGCAAACAGATGATAAATAAAAATAAAACAGGAAATACAATATACTTTACCTTCATGCTTAGACTAAAAGTCAATTTCAGGATCTGGTACTAGTACTAAGGGAGGTACAGACTTGGCCAACAAGAATATTGCAAAATGTGTGTTAGATGCTCAGTCGTGTCTGATTTTTTGCGACCCCATGGGCTGCAGCCTGCCAGGCTCCCCTGTCCATGGAGTTCTCCAGGCAAGAATACTGGAGTGGGTTGCCATTCCCTTTCCAGGGGAATCTTCCAGATCCAGTGATTGAACCCTGGTCTCCCACACTACGCAAACTTGCCACCAAATCATTTGTCTTCAAAATACACACATACATCCCTGTTTCAAATTAGTAAGAGAGAAAAGCCAGCCTGACCTCTCCCCTGAGGCTGAGTTCTGCCATCTCAAAACAATACATATTTAAACAGAAAAATAAATATTTCAGAACAAAGTCATTCAAACCAATAGTCTATTAGGCTAAAAATGACAAACCCTATAATAAGCTTAATGTCTCCAACCTCTTAAGAGCTCTTTCTTCCAGATCTCCTTAAAGCAGTATTGAGAACCTCAAACATCTGTGAATCACATCTTCTACTGGCAACAAGAGACCACAAGAGATACTCCGGGTCAGCTACCTGCTTCCTTGGAAATGAAAGGATCTTACACACAATTAATGGTTGACTGTCTATTCTATCCAATGTAATTGGTGATTTATACAGTGCATGGATAATTATTCTTTTACTCAACCAAACTTTTCACTCCAATTTAAATTAATTTAGTCTTTATTGTGTCTTCATGGGCAATTAAGTTTTGTGTCTTCTCTATGTTAAACTGAAATATCCTTAAAATTATCCACAACTCGCATTCAGAATAAGACATTAGCAAGATTTTGTTGTGTGTGCTGAATAATACAATATTTAATCATTCTTCATAGATTTTTACACTGGATGTTCTATTATAGTCTATCTCTTTAAAATAAGTAATTTGTATGATGTGTATATACAATAATAGACAAAATTTTCCCCCATACCCTTTACAGGACAAAACTGCATTTTGCCTGGCAACCACAGGTAACATGATGGTTTATATTTCCTCTAGTCATTTATTGAGTAAAGCCCCTAAATAGATCAGGGACTGAGTCATATACTACTTTACAGTAGCTTCCTCACCAAACAATAAGCACACTGTAATTGATGTTTAAAAAATACATGCTAAACTGAATTGACCAGGTAGTTGAATATCTGCTTCTGAAGTTGTCTGTAGAAAAAGATAGAGACCTTTCTCTCAATAGCTTAGGAACTCTGAAGGAAGTTCACTACAACGTAATCACTCATAAATATTTACTACAGGAGGAGTTATTCACATATATATATACATATCCATGCTATGTACTGTGGCAAATGAAAAGAAAAATGAGTCTCTGCTCGCAACAATTCTCACCCAGGATAACCCAAGAATCTTTCTTTTAATAGTTCTTCTTTCTTGTAGCTAACCTCAACCTAATGAATTTTCCAAGCAACTGCCAGTGAACTTTCTAAAATAAAACCTAAATCAGGTATTGCTAATTAATTCTCTTCTTAAAATCCTAGATTCCTCAATGCCTACAGCTCAAGTCCCAATACTTCTGCATGGAAGTCATGCTCCCTGCATATTTCATCTATTTGGCTTCAATTCTTGCCATCAAATATTTACCGAGTACTTACCATGGATTATTAGACACTTCGTTCTAGGTGCTGGGGAACAGTGATTAAAAATACAGGGCTCCTGCCCTTACAGAGTCTACCTTCTAGTAGAGAGACGGATAATGAACAAGAAACAGAAGGAGTGGTGCGGAGAGAAACTAAGCAACAAAGTGGGCAGGGGAAAATCAGGTTGGAGGAGTACAGAACCCTCTAAACTACTGATTAGATTTTATCTTTCAATATTTTCCCCCAAAATATATTCTAAAAAGCTTTTGGTATTTATTTCCAGGGTATTTTGGGTAATCCATCTTTTGTTTTTAAAGTTGATTTTTATTTTTATGAAATTATACATGTACATGATAGTGAACCCAATGGATACAGAAGAATTTATGACGGAAAACGGCAGTCTCCCCTCCGCTCCTTCCCTTCCAGTCCTCTTGGGAATGACCCTCTGTTAACGGTTTCTTAAAAGGCAGAGGCTCCAAGGCTGGAGGCTACCTAGAGTATGTGCTCAGTTGCTTAGTTGCGTCCAACTCTTTGTGATCCCATGGACAGCAGCCCATCCAGCTTTTCTGTCCATGGGATTCTCCAGGCAAGAATACTGGAGTGGGTACCTTCTCCAGGGGATCTTCCCAACCCAGGGATCAAACCCAGGTCTCCTGAATTGCAGGCTACCTTAGGGTTACTGATTCCTCTCACCTCTCTAGACTCAGATGTCACATTAATCTGCAGATCTGTGCACACAGAGAGTAGGACTTGGCCTCCCCAAGAGGCCACTGAACAGGTCAGGTGTGGTAACGGTTTGAACAGCAAACTTTGACCAAAAAGCGGGATGAGCAGGAGGTGAGAGGAAACCAGGAGATGAACACATGTCCCCATACTCAGGAGGACTGGCAAGTGGAACAGTAATCTATACAATGTCTCTTAAGACTTCTGCTGAAGCCAAGGCATCAGCAATGTCTTTTAAAACCTTTGTCCAACCTCTCTCCTTTGTTCTCTCTCCCCTTTCCAAGTCCTGCTTTCCTGAGATTGTATTTCCCAATAAAGTACTGTCTCAGACTGTTTTTAGGGTACATGGGCTAAGGAAATCATCTGAGACTTATCTTGTGTTTTCCATCTTTGCGTCTTGAAGCTTGCATTTTGGGAAATATCTTTACTTTCTTTCCTTCGATGGCCTGTTTTCTTTTGACTATCACATTCTTAATCTCTTAAACTCTTTCACATTCTCAAATTGTTCCCTTCTCATTGTACCCAGTACTGGTTTTAGGCATGCCTTCTCTTCTTTAACCTTACTACGTTAGTTAGAATGCTTCTTTAAATTCTCCTCTGCCCCCTGGATTATGTTTCCGTTAGGGTAAGTACTTCTTTTTGTTTCTTCTCTTCCCTTTCATGCTGAAAGTGCACTGGTGACCCAGGTATAAACCTGGTTAGCTGGTGTGGGTTTCCTCTGCTCTCCTGTAAGAAAATCTGTTCTCTTACTGGGTCTCTTCCTAGAATTAAAATTCTAATGGGGAACTCAGTATGAGATAAGGAAGAGCACGTCAATGGTTTTCAGGGTTCGTTTCAGTGTATGCAACGACCTCCTCCTAGGCCCCAAATATCAGATTAAAGAAGGGGTGCCAATATTTAATACAAAAAGTTAAATTTCACCAAACATTTTTGATCAATTTATTGGAGTTAAACAACCTGGGGGTTTTGGTTTTTCCTTTTTTTTTTTTTTTAATGCTGGAGAAAAGAGGCAGGAATAGTAAACACTGGCTACTTCCACTGGGAAGGGGTTGGAAAGGTTACAGTGAGGCCAAGCAGTTGAATCAACCCTTGTAGAATGCACATGAAATCCCTGTTGTCCGTCCCTTCTTCACTCCTGCTCTGAACCCAGACCTCTTGGGGTTCCTGCTAGGCAAACCAGCTTCCACACCACTCACACCCTCCTGGTAATAACTGGCAGGCTTTAGCTTCTCCTCCATTCACCCATCAACTGGTTCCTTTTTGCTTTCTTTTAAAGAAATCTGTTTAACTTTTGTTTATAACAACTCTTTACCCTTTTCTGTTAGTGTTCGCTGTTCTTGGTTTATTTCTTTTTGCACTTCTATATTGTTATTTCAGTGGAGTCTTATAAGAGATGTAAGGTAAGTAGTGCATTCTAAAAGAGATCAGCCCTGGGTGTTCTTTGGAAGGACTGATGCTAAAGCTGAAACTCCAGTACTTTGGCCACCTCATGTGAAGAGTTGACTCATTGGAAAAGACTCTGATGCTGGGAGGGATTGGGGGCAGGAGGAGAAGGGGACAACAGAGGATGAGATGGCTGGATGGCATCACTGACTCGATGGATGTGAGTCTGAGTGAACTCCGGGAGTTGGTGATGGACAGGGAGGCCTGGCGTGCTGCGATTCATGGGGTCACGAAGAGTCGGACATGACTGAGCAACTGAACTGAAGGCAAGTAGAGTATCTATCATTCTGACCCAGAGGTCATAATTTATTTTCTGGAAAGGATTTCAACCATAAGTAAATTACAGAATTCCAGGTTCCTTTTTCATTTTGAGAAAGGACATTGGTTTAATGGACTTCTATGTTTTTTTAATCATTTAACAACACTAAGATTTATTAAAGGCAAATGAGAGAAGTTAAAGGAAGAGGAGAAGTGTTTAGCACAATTCTAAAAACAGCCCTTTTACTTACTTTTAGTAAGTAGCCCTTTACTACTTTTACAATTAGCCCTTTTACTAATTGCTTTTAGGCAATTAGATACATTTAGATACATTAGATATATTAGATTTAGGAAGTAAAAAAAATAACAAACTCAAAGAGCAGAAATAGATGTGTACTTTACTTCTAGTCATAGACCAAGTGCCGTGTACAAGTACATCCAACACTATGTGCTAAACAGTCCTGAAAAACAAGACTTTCAAGGGTCTAATCACTCTCAAAATATAAACAAAAGAAAAAACAAGTATTTATCAATTAAAATGTGTAACTCTTCATCCTCCTCCTTCTTCATAAATGTAATGGTGGCCCATATCAGAATGCAGTTTAAAGGAAGGAAAACAATTCCCATTATTCTATTGATCTCTAACACACAAATCAATAAGGCACACTACAGAATCTGATCCCTCAGGAATGGCAATGAAATATAAACTAGTGGCTGCAATATTTATTCCTTCCTCAAAATGAGGCAAATAAATCTAGAAAAGAAATTAAAAATCCTATGCTGGGAGAAGTCATGAAAAAAAATCTATCATGGAGAAACCATCATTACTAACCAAGAAAACCTAGTCCTATCTCAAAGAAGGGAGGATATTCAACTTCAGAAAGGTGGCATGCAGAAAACCAAGAGCGGAGATCTAAAATCAGTTCCTAAGAGCACTAAAAAGAAGCTATCTATATGGATGTGAGAGTTGGACTATAAAGAAAGCTGAGTGCCGAAGAATTGATGCTTTTAAACTGTGGTGTTGGAGAAGACTCTTGAGAGTCTCTTGGACTGCAAGGAGATCAAACCAGTCTATCCTAAAGGAAATCAGTCCTGAATATTCACTGGAAGGACTGATGCTGAAGCTGAAACTCCAATACTTTGGACACCTGATGTGAAGAACTGAGCCACTGGAAAAGACCCTGATGCTGGGAAAGATTGAAGGCAGGAGGAGAAGGGGATGACAGAGGATGAGATGGTTGGATGGCATCACTGACTTGACGGACATGAGTTTGAGCAAGCTCCAGGAATTGGCAATGGACAGGGAAGCCAGGTGTGCTGCAGTCCATGGGGTTGCAAAGACTGGGATATGACTGAGCGACTGAACTGACTAATAGACTTTAATGATTGCTTGGTAACAAAAACACTCCCAGATTTCATTCCACGTTTCCTATTTCCAAGTCAAGACAAATGCTCAAAAAGCAAACAAAACCAGAAAATCTTCAAGCATTTCAAAGGACACATTTATTTCTTCTTACTTATAATCTTTCTTCCTTAGAACTTCATTATCATTATCACATCAACTAGACTATTCAGCTTCATTCAAGACTAATTTTCCAGCAAAGAATGCCCAAGATATCTGAGTTCACCTTTTAACTCATTTTCATATTTTTCTCTCTAGGAACGAGGGGCATACAAACTTCACATTTTAGCCTCTACAAACTAAACATCTTTTATTAAAGGCCTGGAGGTTTCTAAGAAGATGCTCTGAACTGGAGAACCTGCTCCAGTTCTGCTGTACTAAGCTGTATGACCTTGGACAGCTCACTTCCTCTAGGGTTCTGTTTCCTGATTAGTAAAGTTCATTACAGCTCTTAGAATCTGATTCTGTGAGAAAGAGACCTTACCCAAGGTATAGAATATAGTGAAAAAGAGAAACATTAGGTATACCATGTGAAACTGTTTTCTTCTGTAATAGTCAGCAAAGTGCCATTAAAAGCTTACCTGTTTCCTTGCCCAAAGTGGCTAAGAGCTCTCAAAAGAGCCAGTGCTTTGATTTCTCTCTTACCCTGTACAAATGCTCCCATATGATATACTAAGCCATCAAACTGTAAGAGCTGAGATAAAATTTCAGGAAATGAAAGTTATGTATAGAATAGTTAAATTGATCAATTCTGTACTTAGCCCAGAGGAACCTAAGGCTTTAAGAAAATTAGCAGACATTTCTCAAGGTTCTGGCTATAGGTAAATTACAGAGATTTTTCTTATGTTAAAGAAAAAGTTAAATAAATATTAAGACCTGTATCCTTCATATGATACTTTAAGGTAATGGCTATCATTAAAAAAAAAAAAAAAAAAAAAAAGGATAGAAATAGCATAAACGCTGGAATAAGCTAAATGTGGATTCAAACCCAGGCTTTGCCATGTACGGTTGTGTGACTGTGGACAAGTCTCTTAACTTCTCAATTCCTCAATACTTTTATTTGAAAAATGAAGATAGCTACCCAGCGGGGTATCTACAAGAATTAACTGAGAGCATTATACAAAATTCTTTGCTTTTGGCTAAAAAAAAAGTAGTAGAAATAATAAATACCTTTTGTGAAGGAAGAAGAAAAAAGGGGGAAAGAATATACAGTCCACGATATAAACCTAAGAGTTGAGTTATAACTTAAAAGTTCTTCAAGTTCTTTTTCACACAATAGCAATATCACTACCAATGTTGTGGGGTGGTGGTGTTTGGTTCATATTCTTTTTACTAAAAGCTTTATATAAAATATAGGCTAAGTGAAATGAACCCAAACAGAACACATATATTCCTAGTTTTTCCAAAATGTCTCCTGGTTCCTCAAGAGAGAAAATGATAAAAGCATATATTTGGCTGAACTTCTGTGCACAGTTACTGCACAAGTAAGCGACAGGCAACCATTCCAACTCAAGAAAGCTCCACCCAGAGCCACACCACTCACTTTCTCTAGCAGGTACATGTTTAGTTCAACAGCACCCCCGCCCCACTTCAATGTCTAGATAACCTGAAAACCATTTAAATAGCAATGGCTGAAAGCCTAAAGGCTGCTTACTACAGGATTTCTAAAGATTCATAGATCTCAGACCAGCGCTCATCATTTTCACTGACCACAGTGCCCAGTCTTCTCCACTGCTGAAGTAAGCAGATGGTATGCTGACTTTTCTCCCTTCCTCTTCTGCTAGGACTGCAATGACAGGGAATCCATAGGACAAAGGCATCTCTCTCCTTTTCCACAACAGACCACAAATCATGCTCAACTACAAAAACACAGAAACCCGATTCTTCCTGTGATCTTGTCCATGTATTCTTAAAAAACTATCTTCAACGGTGATTAGATCAGTCTCTCTCTGAAATTATTCCACCACTGAGTCTCACTTAATACTCAAAAATTTGCTTCTAGATCTACTTAATATCTTACCTAACACACACACACAATATGCCATAGCCTTTTCTCCTTCCCTTTCTGCCAAACTCCTCAAACTAATTCTTTTCTCATCTGAACTTCTAAAGGTACTTTATGGACATCATATCCACATAATTTACCATATTCTATCTTGGTATTTTAATTATTCTTTTGCATCATATGCATTCTCCTCCAACACTGCTTGAAATTATTGTTCAGCTGATTTTTCATTCATAAATTAGGAATACATTAAATGAAATATCATGTAATTTTTTAAAAAATAAGTGTTCTCATTTCTGCTTTCAATTAGGATGGAGTAACGAGGACAAGATTTATCTTGCTACCTCAAACAACTAAAAACAGAAAAAGTACATGAAGCCTGGAGAAAGTTCTCAAGCTGTGGCACAAAAAGGGAAGCCAGGAAGTGGTCTCCATGAGTTGAGAAGATAGAGCTTCAAGTCCAGGGAAGTCAAGACAGCTAGAGGTCACAGGGGAGAGCACTGCAGGAGACAGAACTGCACAGAGAACTCTGAAGACCCACAGAGGATTCCCCTCAAGAACTCAGTTAAATGATAGCATATGTGAGAAACTTCTGAAAGAATTGAAGGGAACAGTGCTAAGAGCTCACACAGTGTCAGAAAGAGCCTGTTCTCCAAAATGAGAACAGAAAATCTGATAATTTAAAAAGCATCACTTACAGTACTAAGAAGAGTCTTGCCTCAAAAGCAAGGCAGACTAATAAACACAGCTCTGGTCCTATCTAACAAAATTTAAAAATAAGTCCTGAAAAGATTAAACTATTTCTAAGAAAGTCCATTCTAAAGGAGATCAGTCCTGGGTGTTCTTCGGAAGGAATGATGCCAAAGCTGAAACTCCAGTACTTTGGCCACCTCATGTGAAGAGTTGACTCATTGGAAAACACCCTGATGCTGGGAGGGATTGGGGGCAGGAGGAGAAGGGGACGACAGAGGATGCGATGGCTGGATGGTGTCACCAACTCAATGGACGCGAGTTTGAATGAACTCCGGGAGTTGGTGATGGACAGGGAGGCCTGGCGTGCTGCAATTCATGGGGTCGCAAAGAGTCAGACACGACTGAGCGACTGAACTGAACTGAACTGATCCCTTCCCTGCCCACCACCTGCATCCTCCCCCTCCACTCCCTCCCTAAACTTTTTAAAAGAATCTATTCCTGGTCATCTTGAGTGGAAGGAAAAGGGAGAAGAGATAGCTTGCAGTCAATATACCACATTTGGTATACTTATTATGGGTTATCAGTCCCTAAAATTTCACTGTCACCTTTTCACATTCTTTGCCTTTCTACACTTATTGGAGTCATACTCTCTTTCCTTTCCTCTTTCCTGACCTCTCAAGCCAGAGCTCCTATGCCACTTACCCACATTCTATCTTCTGGATATATGAAGCCTTCCACTGGAAGATCTACAAGAGATTTGTATGTTCCCCAAACAGCTGTTTGTGCCAAAAGTCCTCCTTTCTTCTTACCAAATAAAACATCCATTTCCAAAATGATATTATATTTTAAGCATTAACTGATTTAAGTAATAAACACGAGAATATATGTGACTTTAACTCTTCTGATTTGAACTTGTCATGAAATAACAAGTTAAAATTCATTAATTCAATCAAGAAGTATTAAATTGAACTAAATATGATGACAAACACAGGCGATACAGTCTCAACCCTAAAAGAAACTACAGTTTGATGGAAAAAAACAGACAAATGTATTCACAATTAGAGTAATACACACTATGGACTAAGAGAACAATGCATACACAATGCCAAGGAAGCACAAAAAAGGGAAAACTCTATGAGATAGGGCAAGTTTTCTGAAGCGGGTGACATCTAAGCTGAATCTTTAAGGCAAGAAATAAATTACGTGGGAGGAAGTAATAATATACGAAAAATAATATATTAATATGAAGAATTATATGAAAAGCAGGAAGGTACAAAATATGACCTATTTGGGGAATTGCAAGTGGTTCAGTAGAGTGGAGGGAGAAAGCAAGTGAGGAAAGGAAAAGAATTGTCAAGATTTCTAGGAGGAAAAATGAGAGAAGCAAACCTTAACAGGGATTGAAGATGACCTGTCAAAGCTACTAGAAACCATGTCCTGTCATCAAGTTAGATGGGAAAGCTTCCCCTCTACTAAATATCAGGGTGAACTGCATCCCTCCAAGTAAGGGGTTGGCAAGTTATGGCTTTCGTCCAAAGCTGGTCCACCATCTGCTTTGGATAATCTGAAAGCTAAGTGTAGTTTTTACATTTTCAAGTAGTCAAAAAATTCAAAAGAAGAATATTTTGTGCCACATGGAAATAATATGAAACTAAAATTTCAGAAGTGTTTATAAATAAAGTTTAACAAGAACATAGCCACACCCATTCACTTACCAATCCTGGATGACCACTTTCATGTCACAACAGTAGAACTGAATAGCTGTAACAAAGCATGGCTTGAAAAGCCAAAAAATTTACTATCTGTCTAGTCATTAATGGAAAAAGTTTATGGATTTCTGTTCTGAGTCTTTCAAAATCCCATCTCCTTCGATTAAATCTCAGCTTATCTGTTAAGAAGTTCTTATAAGAAACCTCATAATATTAGATAAAAGACTAATTATATTATTTGTGGATATAAGAGTATTATTTTTTAATTTTATGAAGTAATTACTGATTTCCATTTCCATATTTTCTTCTTAAATATTCCTTTACATATGAAATATAAAATTTGGATTGCAGAACTTTATCCTGCAATTCTAAATGAATTAAATATCTCTAGTTATATGATTCCAAGTTAAAAATTTTAAAACCGTATTTCCTTCTGTTAATAGCAGTCAAGCTGTACTTATTTCCTGGGTCATTAATTAAATAAATGTTATTCTAATATTCCAAAACTGATAGATAGCCTTTGAAAAAATTCAAGAGGAATGATGGAAAAAATAATATATCAAAATATGATAATCTAAGATTATTTCTAAAGTATTTGACTTATGATAAGTATTATTAAATCAAAATAATTTCCCAAATTTAATTTCTTCTTTTGGGTGTGTTTTGCTTCTATTCTCAATAGAAATAGAACATTATGATTTACTGTTGCTATTGATTTAAAAGACTCTATAATTCCCAATTTTGGCTCTTCAACACTTTTTTGATACAATTTCAACATCTCAAGGAAGGTGATCAAATTTATTTTTGCTGATTTTTAATATGTCATTTGTTGATCCAACTGGCATCTTCAAAACAGAATTTGTAAAAAAAAATAAGTTTAAAAAGTGAAAATTTCAGTGTTAGTAACCTTTGAGGGATCTGGGCAAGACCTAGAAGTTAGAAGGCAGGTAGATTCTCACCAAGCAGCTGACAGTGTGCATTAAAATGGAGAAGAAAACAAATATTCTACTTAAGAGGTGAGGGCAATAAGTCCTTATTTTTGAAATTGTGAACTGCTGACAACATTACATGGTCAAAAGACTTTGAAAACTGAGTAAACTCAACATGCTGTCAAAAAATAAAACCTGTAACAAAGATATGCTGCTGCTAAGTCGCTTCAGTAGAGCCCGACTCTGTGCGACCCCACAGACGGCAGCCCACCAGGCTCCCCCGTCCCTGGGATTCTCCAGGCAAAAACACTGGAGTGGGTTGCCATCTCCTTCTCCAATGCATGAAAGGGAAAAGTGAAAGTGAAGTCGCTCAGTCGTGCCCGACTCTTAGCGATCCCATGGACTGCAACCTACTAGGGTCCTTGGTCCATGGGATTTTCCAGGCAAGAACATAGCAAACATAACAAAGATATGCTGCTTAATAATACTCATAACTACTTAGTAATTAGATATAAATGATAAACCATTCATATAAATTGTCATAATTAGACTAGAACAATAAAGACTCTAGAAACTATATGGTTTCATATCTGTGAGGAGTAATTCAAGGAGGCAGGTAAGATGAGCACAGAAAACAGAAGACTGAAGGGAACATGTAGCAGTTACTTTCAAATACCTGGGTTTTATGAAAAAGAGAGATGAAACCCCTCTATGTGAGTCTGGATGATAGAACAATGAAGAAGGAGAAGACAAGAATGGAGATAGACGAGCTCACCATGAGGAAATGAGAAGAGAATAATGGAAACGGATTTGACCTTACCATGAGGAAAGTATTTCAACTCTGTAATGGCCAACAATGGAGTGATTTATCTATGAGGTTTGTGATATAATGGAAGAATATGCAGATCTGGAATTAAAGGCATCTCAAATCTGAAACCTATTCCTATCCGTTCCTAGAACTACCAAATTGCTTGACCTCTTGAATCTCAGTTTAATGTACTGGGAAAAAATGGGAAAAATACCACCTACCTCAAAGAGATTGGCAAGTGACATATGATCTCAGTAATCAATTTTTATATGTAAATGTGCACACGTGCAGGTATGCTAAGTCTCTTCGGTCATGTCCAACTCTTCATGACCCTATGGGCCATAGCCCACCAGGCTCCTCTGTCCATGGGATTTGTATATAAAACTGGTACAAAGTAGGTATGCAAAAACAAAAGGTTATTTCAATAACAGTAATTATTAGTGGTGGTCAAGAACAGAGAAGCTGAAGCCAAACTCTGGTTTAAATCCTGGAGCTGCCAACTTAACTTCTTTGTATTCCTGTTTGCTGATTTCTACAATATGGACGTAACAGTACTTATAAGGCTGCTGAAAGGAATTATACAAGGCACTGACCACAGTGCCTAATGCATAATATATATACGCTATAATGTTATTGCGTGTGTCATTAGTCGCTTCAGTTGTGTCCGACTCTTTGTGACCCTATGGACTATATAGCCCGCCAGACTCCTTTGTCCATGGGATTTTTTCAGGCAAGAATACTGGAATGGGTTCAGCCATATGCTCTTCCAGGGGATCTTCCCGACCCAGGGATCGAACCTGCATCTCCTGCCTTGCAGGTGGATTCTTTACCGCTGAGCCACTGGCAAAGCTCAACCTATTATTATGTGATATCAGAAAACTAAATTCATTTAGTGAATTCCTTGTTATTGCCAAGTATTCTATCAAAGCCTTGAACATGTAAGAGATGGAAATTTCAGAAGTAAATAAGCGAGTTTCACCTAAATTCATTCATTTACACAGTCAACAAGTATTATATGAATATGTAATACTTACAAGGGGCATTAGAGTACAGTGGTTAAGAGTACAGATTGCTAAGCCAGTCTGTGGATATGAATCCCCACAGTATCTCTTAGCAGCTTATAAATTGGGGCAAATTACCTAATCATTGTATTCCTCAGTTTCTTCTTTTGTCCTATGAGGGATAATTAAAGGGCTGACGAGAGGATTCAATGATCTTATGTAGGGACTTCCCTGGTAGTCCAGTGGCTAGAACTCCACACTCCCAAAGCAGATGGCCTGGGTTCAATCCCTGGACAGGGAACTAGATCCCACCCACGTGCCTCAACTGAGTTCCCAGGCCACAACTAAAGATTCTGCATGCCACGACAAAGACCAAAGGTCTCGCACATTGCAACTAAGACCCAGTGCATCCAAATAAATAAATATTATAAAAACGAGTTAATGTAGGTAAAGTACTTAGCACAGTACTTGACAGTAATACATCATATATAAGATTAGCTGATTAGTTATTCTTTTTTTTTTGGGGGGGGGGACTACATGCCAAGCACAGTTCTAGACACAACTGACTTCTGACAGGGTCCCTGCTTCAAAGACCTTACATTCTTTGGAGGGGTGGGGTAGCACTGATGATAAACAAGCAAATAATAAGTAACAACAAACAAAAATATCAGTAATCAGAGAAAACAGGTTAAGGGGATGGGGAGAGATTGGGGAATTTGAGTTAAGAAAGTCAAAGGAGAGCTCTTGAGAAACCTCGAAGATGAGCACTTCTATGACTAAAGAGAAAAACAGAAGGAAAAGTTCTGAGCAGGAGGATGCAAGGCATGTTAAAAGGAATAGCAAAGATGTCAGTGTCAAAGGGCAGCAGGAGATAAGGCTGGAGAGACACAGCCAGGTTCCCAATCACTCAAAGGCCTTAAGAGATCAGAGTGAGGACACTGGATTTTCTGAAGGGAAACAAGGTTTAAAGCGCAGGAGTGACAAAATCCAACGTGCACTTCAAATGGCTCACTCTGCCAATGACCTCTAATGAATTATTTGGCTCCAAGGCTTTCTGAATTTAACCATTCTACTACTAATGGTGGTTTAGTTGCTAAGTCGTGTCCAACTTGTGCAACCCCATGGACTGTAGCCTGCCAGGCTCCTCTGTCCATGAGATTCTCCAGGCAAGAATACTGGAGTGGATTGCCATTTCCTTCTCCAGGGGATCTTCCTGACCCAGGAATCGAACCCGGGGCTCCTGCGTTGCAGGCAGATTCTTTACCAACTGAGCTGCTGCTGCTGCTAAGTCGCTTCAGTCGTGTCCAACTCTATGCGACCCCATAGATGGCAGCCCACCAGGCTCCCCCGTCCCTGGGATTCTCCAGGCAAGAACACTGGAGTGGGTTGCCATTTCCTTCTCCAATGCATGAAAGTGAAAAGGGAAAGTGAAGTCGCTCAGTTGTGTCCGACTCTTAGCGACCCCATGGACTGCAGCCTACCAGGCTCCTCTGTCCATGGATTTTCCAGGCAAGAGTACTGGAGTGGGGTGCCACTGCCCTCTAGGAGGGACATTTTGCGTATTTGGGAAATGGAAACAATACATCATGACAGCAGACTGAAGCATTTCTGACTGCTTGAAAGTCAAGCATCCAAATCCAATAATGAAATTGATACATTTAAAACTACAAAGCATTTCCTGCAGGAGAGCATTCCATTTGTGTTTGTTAGATTTCGCATATGAAGTACTGTTTAGAAATGTTTGAGAAAGATTTGACAGCGGTTTTGGAAAGTTGGGGGAAAAAAAAAAGACTGAGAAGTTATGATTCCAGAAGGGAATGCTTGAGATATCAACAATGTAAGATTCCAGAGAGCAACTATACAAAAGGAGGGCCAGGGGGCTGTATCATCACCACGACAACACACAGAGATGGCCAAGAAACAAACCAAGGTAAGAATGACATGAAGAGAAATTAAAATGTGAGCACTCCATGAACCAAAAGTCTGAAGAGAAATCAGACTGTTTCCATATGGCAGGCAACCTTTTAGAAGTGAGTCTGAAGGTTTTCAGGGAGAGATCAGAACAATGGAAGAACAAAACCAGGACTCTGAGCTGCCACTGACCAGGATGAGGAGAGGCATCTCCTTTTCAACAGGGAGGTGTCCTCCACAGCAAAACAAACTTGAACAGCAGATGTCAAACACTAAGCCTTCCTAGTCTCAGCTGCAAAACTAAGCAGAAAGGATAAAGGGAAAAAATTTAGAGAAAGGGTCAAAAAAAGGTGTGTGTTTTGGGGGTATGGGAGGTGACTGAGAAGAAAAACCATTCGATAAGTCAAAATTGCTCAGATTTATGGGATTCTGGGTATCTTTTCAGGGAAGCTGACTAATTCTTAGAATAGCAGTGTTTTTCAAGAGCCAGCCTTGGCCATGGCAAGGAAATGGTTATAAGTGAAGATATGTAGCAACGTAGAAGAATTCTGAAAGAAACCAAAGCTCTGGAAAAAGTGAGGGTTTTTCTGGGTTCATTGTAAAGGAACATAAATTAGTCTCAAACCCGCAATCTCCACCTACCCCCAACTTCCCAGAGTCCTATGCAGCCCACAGCAAGTGGAAGTGTGCCAAGACCAACAGTGTGGACTGAAGCTCTGTGGATGAAGGGTGTGATGGGCTCTGGTGGACCTGGCGGGCAACCCAATAGGAATCACTGAAAGCGGTGCCACAAAATGGAGACTAAATAATCACTGAGGACAGTCAAAACGCACCGAAAATGGGACACGCTTAGCAAGATCAGAGGACAGATTCCCTACTCCAACTCATTAAAAAAAAAAAAAAAAAAAAAAAAAAAAATCCAAAACTAAACAAAAAAAAAATCCAGATAAGATAGTAGAAAATGAAACAAAGCAAAATATATCTGCCCCCTCACCTGCCTTTAACTAAAGTATAACACCCTCCCTTTTCTCTCCTCCCAGCCACCCTGGAACAGAATAGGGAACTAGCCACAGCTCAGGTGAAGACTTAGGCCATCTAGCTACTCAGAGGGGTGATGGCAGACAATGGAAGTGGTGATTCATTACAAAAGAATACACTCCTAGCGGCCTGCTGCCTCATGGGCTCACTGCACTATTTAAAGGAACAGCAACCCCCTTTCCAACCTCCCTTATTCTTAACACCTTCCCTCCTCTTGGTCCTGATGGAAAACAGATTTTGAAGAAAATGCCAGCAAAGCACTGAGCTGTCCAAGAAAGGGAGGGCTTTGTGTTCCACAGAAACTGGCAGTCTTACTCTAGAGAAGAGAACAAAAATTTTCTTTCACGTCCACACTGTAAGATCTTCCTCTCTGTCTAGTATACTTTCCCTTTCAATAGCAAATAGTATAATCTTTTCTTATTAATTGGAGTTGAGGTCATTTACAACTTTGCCTAATTTGACACATATAACAAGGATGATTTCTCTTCTCCTTCCTTTTATTCCACACTGTTATTTTCACAGATGAGAGGAGATGCAATATTTTGGTTCATAGGCTCTGAAAGAAGAGAGTATCTCAGTGAAATACTCCTACAACATATACAGGAATGACAAGGAAACCTAAAGTTATTTTTTAAAAAATCACATGAGCATGTGTGTCTCCTATACTAGAATTCCATAATTAAATGGCCATATGCTTTTTTCTTTTTAAAGCAAAACTTTGCTAACTTATTGCAAATAACCGAGAATTATAAACCAAAAGCAGGCCTTATAAAACCAGAGCATATGTAATAACAATGAGTGCACACCATGCAGCTACTGATATAGATCTAAACATGTGATGAAAATGTCATCCACTGAAAGCCCTTCACCTTCTTCCACCAAGCAAGGGATGGAAATGGGATACAGATCAAAGATACAAAGAACTTAGGTGACAGAATGGTGAAAACATACCTAAATGCCTTTCCTAATATACTTGCTGAGATAGTAAATACCACCATGAACTGTTTGATAACTTGAACCGTAAACAATGCAGAGATTTTCTACTCAGAAAGCTTTACGTGACAGATCATCATCAAACACTGGGATCCTATGTCTGGCTCAGAAAACCAAAAACTAGCCCTTCACCCTCCCCCCAAAAACCCCCATAGAACAAATAAAGATTTGGCCTGTTTGGCTACTTGTTTCATTTTTTTCCTAAATTATTAACAACTATGTATGTTACATTAACATAGAAAGTGTATACAAAAAACAAACACACTGGAATACGGAAACTTCCTAAGTGTGACATTCTGTATTTTCCATTTGTATATATTTAGAGTGGGAAAAACTGAGCTCCTGCTTTCCCTTCAGCATTCACACACACTGAGAAAATCATTAATGAGTTTCACTCATCTATTAGAATTCTTAACCACCCCCAAACTCCTTCTTTCCAGTTTCTACTTATCTCTTCTGCTTCATTCCTAAAATTATAGTTTTCTTAAATACTGATTATTAAGACCAAGTTATTAAGTGTGCAAACGCTTATGCATTCTAACTTGGGCTTGCACATGCTTACTCAGCTCCTCTAGAAACTACGGGGACAGGCTCCAAGAGGTCACGGAAAACCTCTGATTATAAGAAGTCCTAGTTTAGGTAACTCTTTCACTGACTTAAAAATATATATAACAAGTCATATTTACATAAAAAAGTATATATATAATGAAAAGTCAAGTAGTTGAAAAGGCTCTAGTAATAGCTGAGAAAGAAGAGAGCTGGTACCCTCTAATATGGTCAGTTAATGAAAACTGAATGAGGGCTCCAAGGTTAAGAAGTATCATCTACCAAGCAACAAAGAAAAGCCAGAAACAGGTTCTCTCTCTCTCTCTCTTTTTTTTAAGTATAGCATATTTCAAAAGAGTTAATCAGGCTCATGATGAAGGGATAAGAACTGCAACAGAAAATATTTCAAGGGTTTCTCCCCTTTCCAGAAGAGGGAGGGGTCTCTTAATAATCTCCAAACTTAAATCCACTGAAAAATTATTTTGCAGAGACATATTCTTTGAAACTTCCCTTTCCTCCAGGTCACGTTGGGAAAACCTCCCTAAAGCTTTACCTCCTTCCAAACAGCACTGCAGGGCATTATATAACATTTAATGGAACAGGGCTCCAGCTCCTAAAATCATGCCTCTATCCAAATAGCCAGCTGACTCTCTCGCCCTCCGGTGGTGACTTAGAGAGGAAGACAGACAAGAGAATACAAAAAAGGGGGGCAACCTCCTTAAAAGGAAAGCACTGTCCAGTGATGAAATTTCCCTACAGAGCATAAAACCTGTAGTGAAATGCATCCTAAGTCTGAGACCAAAGAATATGAAGTTCTACAATGCAACAATGCAAATGATTCTAATTGATAAATCACGGCCGCATCATTTCCTCTCAACCTATGTATAAAGAAAAATGGGTAAAAGGATCATACGGAAGGATGCCAAAAGGAAAAAGAGCACCACCAGGGAAAATCAGGGAAGAGTATTCACCTTTCTTTTTGTCAGGAATGACTTGCTAAAATGCCGATATTGCTTGGCACAAGTAAAGACAGGCAGAGAGAGGGAGGGAGGGAGGGAGGGACCGGGAGGGAGGTCTTCCATTTCCTACTCCCTCTCCTTCAGATGTCTTTTAATGCCCCCGTGACTGTCACTTATACATTCAGACCTGCTCTCCTGCCAGGGAAGGCTCTAATCTGCCTGTGCTGCACCTGGATGCTTCTACAGTTCTCACGGAAAACAAACCATGCAGTAACAAAGACATGAAAATCAAACGTATTTTTTTCAAGCCTTCATTTTTAATAAGCCCTTTAGAGCAAAGGCAGCAAACTGCAATTCCATCGCCTCTTTGGAGACACCTAAGTGAATCTGAAATCGGATTTCCCTACAACACAGATTCTTCTGCTATTCTTAAAAGGAAGTCAATTCCGCTCCCCTCTTTTTGGCCGTCTACAAGAATCTCTTCCTACCTCTGCAGTCTCTCTCTCCCTCCCTCTTCTCAGAACCCAGACAAAGAGGTAGACAAATCCCCACAGGGTCTTTCCTGAGCCACAGCTGCACAGTACAGGAAACAGGAATCTGCTATGGAGCTAAGGGAGGGGGAGAATAAAGGATACGCATACAACACACACACACACACACACACACTCACACTCTCTCTCTCTCACGGACCCACAACAGGCACAGACTAGCTTTCCAGCTGATAACAATAATTTTGACCCTTTCTAAAAAGACAATAATAATTAAAACTCTGGTGACTCTGCCCCACCCGCATAGCTCTTTTTAGATCTCGGAAACGAGAAAAGAAACGAAAGGAGCAAACACAGATCTTACCTGAGTTACCATTTTCTTTTTCTCCATAAACCAAAGGGAATGGATGATGAACACTCAGAGCAGTTGCGCTGGGGGGGACACCTTCCACGGCTTTCTTTCCACCCCCCTCCCCCCCCCAGTCTAGCTTGTTAAGGGCGGGTGATTGTTCTCCCTTTATCTCGTTTTCCTTCCTTTTTCTTTCTAGTGTTTCTTCCTTTCTTTTCTCTTCCTCTCTGGCAGTCTCTCCCCCTCCTTCCTTCTCCAGCTCCCTCCCATATCTCAGGCAGATGGCTGAAGGAAGCCCCACCCCTGAATGCCTAAGGTAATTAATCAGAGTAGAGCCCCACCTCTTCCTCCTCCCCCCACCCCCTCCTGGCTGGCTGACATCTCCCAACTCCAGAAACAGGCCTGCTGGAGAATGGCAGTTCGGTGTGTGCTTTGCGCGCGCGTGCGTGCGTGTGTGCGTGTGTGTATGTGTGTGTGTGTGAGGAGAGGAGGGAAGGAGGGGGAGAGAGGCAAGGGCAGGCGCCATGTGCAGGCATATTTTAAGGAGTGAGATTCTGCGATGGTGGCATTAATTATATAGCACAGGAAGTATTCAGGGCAGCCTATCATAGTTAGTACAGATTTAAAATGTTCCATCTAAGAATACCTGATAATATGAAATAAGACAGAAATTATTAAAAAAAAAAAACATTTCCACGGATGTATAGTTTATAGATGCAGTGGATTTAATAAAAGATGAGAAAAGCTGCTCAATGACAGTTGACTGGAAGGTTTTCAAGGAATGGAAATATGCAAGAACCTGCTTGTCCTAAATCAGCCTAAAGACTTCAAAGGACCAAAAGAGAGAAGGGAGGTATTTTAAGTGCATATTTTTTCCACTGTAAAAAACCTGGGGATTCTGAAAAAGGTGTCTACAAACATGACGGCTTATGAAACGTAGGGTGGATACTAATTTGACTGTTCAAGGCTTCCAGCTTCATTACAAATTCTGGTTAACTGAGAATTCACCTTTTGTGCTCCTCAGCCTCTAGTGAAAAACATAAACCTTTCTTATACATACAATGGAAAACTATGTCATTGCTATTACTAGTTATTGTTACTATACAGTGGTAGAGATACAGGAGATGTGGGAGAATGTTTATTAAATATGAGTTTAAGTTCTCTTATTAAAAAATCAGGTTTTATTTAAGGGCTGCCCTGTGGTTCAGATGGTAAAGCGTCTGCCTGCAAGGCGGGAGACCTGGGTTCGATCCCTGGGTTGGGAAGATCCCCTGGAGAAGGAAATGGCAACCCACTCCAGTATTCTTGCCTGAAAACTCCATGGACTGTCTGCTGAGGAGCTTGGTAGCTGACAGTCCATGGAGTTGCAAAGAGTTGGACACAATTGAGCGACTTTCACTAAGGTGGCTCAGTGGTAAAGAATCTGCTTGCCAATGCAGGAGATGCTGGAGATGTGGGTTCCATCCCTGAGTTGGGGAAGAGTGCCTGGAGGAGGAAATGGCAACCCATTTCAGTACTCTTGCCAGGAAAATTCCACGGACAGAGGAGCCTGGAGGGCTATAGTCTGTGGGGGTCGCACAACTGAGAGACTGAACACACACACACAATAAAAAGCCATAATAAAAAAAAAGCATCAGAGGTGTGATTCAGTTCAGAAGCCCTGGTCAGAGTCCTAATTCTGCCTTTTATAAGTGATCTTGGAAAATAAGTGATCTTGGAAAAGTCTTTGACCTCTGAATATAAATGTCATAATCTTCCTACTTCCCTACTTTGTATTATTAAATATTCAAATAAAGTAATCTATGTGAATGTTTGATGAGTTCATGACATTTGTCTCATAACAGTATCAATTTTCTATTTTTTTAGTATTCTAATAAATAAGATCCTATATTAAGTTTCTTATTTTATAATTTATGCTATATTTATGTTATAATCTCTAATAGATTACCTGAAGGGCAAAGAGATTAATTCCAAAGTTAAGCTTCCTATTTTTAAAATAAATGCATAAAAAAATCAAAATTAAAAATCACAAATCGCACTGAGAATACAGTAAGTTTTTTCTGTCTCAATGAGGATTATTTGGCAAAATATATAACCAGGCTTTAAAAACAATGTACATATAACAGTGTTGGTTGGCACACTGCCAATATAAGATCATCATAAAGTGTTAGTCACTCAGATGTGTACAACTCTTTGCAACCCTATGCTCCCATCCAAATTAGTAACCATTTTAACAATTCGGAAAACACAGAAACTACCGAACAACCTGAAGAGCCTGGCACAGTCATAGCTATTCACTGAGTCCCTATAATACGCCAGGCACTACTCTGGGCGTGTTACTTTTAGTATACGTGTAAAGAAATACGTTCAAAAGAATAGGATCTTTTAACATTAGGAAGAACAACATTAAGAGAAAAGGGATGGATCAGTTCTGGACTTGTTCTTATTTAACATTTTTAGAAATGATCTACAAGATAGAATATATTACATTCTCTGAATCTGTGACTGAAAAGTCAATCTGGAGATAAAATGCAGACAAAAAACTGTAAAGACAAAGTGAAAGTGAAAGCTGCTCAGTTGTGTCCAACTCTTTGTGAACCCATGGACTTTACAGACCATGGAATTCTCCAGGCCAGAGTACTGGAGTGGGTTATCCCTTCTTCAGTGGATCTTCCGGACCCAGGAATCAAACCGGGGTCTCCTGCATTGCAGGCGGATTCTTTACCAACTGAGCTATTAGGGAAAGACAAAGTGAAGAAGCAGAAAAGAGTTCACTGGAAGCAAGGGCAATGCAGTATGCTTTGGGGAAAATCTAAATCATATTCATGAGATAATTATGCTTTCAGTTCTAATATAAGAAATAAACTGAGAATCACTGTATACCATTCTCTGAATCCGCTGGCCCATGACAGTGCTAGGGGCCAAAAACCCGGGGCACCGAGAAGACAGCGTCCCTCATTCCACATCACACAGACACAGACACAGACACAGACACACACACACACACACACACACACTCACACACGCTACTATTATGAAAACCATAGCTGTCTTGAAGTCTGCAAACCTTCATACATATGGAAAGACAACAAGCCCCAAGAGATTTTTTTTTTTTAATAAAAATGAGGGATTCCCACATGCAAAAAGCCTAGGATATAGGTTTCCTTAGGTCTGGTATTCATGACTCTTTTCCACACTTAGGACCAGTATTTTATGTTGCAGATAATCAACTTGAAAATATTAAAATAATTTTCATAAATTCACTGATTCTAGTGAGCAATGCACAAACTCAAGGCTATTCTGATGCACGTCCCTGACTTTAAAGGCTGTAGTTATAGAGGACAACCTGCTCCCTCGTGCCCAAGAGAGAGAAGAGCAACTGAACAGCCTGGATCTGACCCAGCAAAATGCCTGAAGTCCCCTGGTGGCTGAGTGTGCCCAGTGGTGTACCAAGGAGAAACTCATTTCAGGGCATTTTCCGGGCAGAAGGGAAGGCTTTGGGGAGGGAGGCAGGCAAACAGACAATCAATGTCAGCTAAGGGAGGAGACCATGTCCACCCTCAAGGATCAACCCTCAGCTTCCAGCACAGGGCCTAATATATGGCAAGTACTCAATAAATATCTGGTAAATAAACAAATGAACTTCTCCTAGTCGTTTCAATGTCTTCATTGTTTCCTGGGGGCTTCATGTAATCCCCGGAACTCTAGCTTCCTTTCCCCCATAACACTCAGTGGAAATTGATCTTATCAAAGTCACCAAAGAAAGACCTCAGATGGCCAAATTCAATGGACAGGTTATATCTTCTTTGGCATCTGGCACTCCCTCCTTTTGGAAACTTTTATTCTCAGCTTCAAATGACACCAGTCTTTCCTGATTCTCCTCTTTCCCTGTTCACTCGCTTCCTCACCTTACTCTTATTCCTCTGTTATTGTTGTTGTTTAGTCACTAAGTAGTGTCTGACTCTGGGACGCAGTGGACTGCAGCACGCCAGGTTTCCCCGTCCTTCACTATCTCCTGGAGTTTGCTCATCATAATCATGTCCATTGAATCAGAGATGCCGTCTAACCATCTCATTCTTTGTTGCCGCCTTCTCCTCCTGTTCTCAATCTTTCCCAGTATCATCAAGGGCTTTTCCAATGAGTCAGCTCTTCAAATTAGGTGGCCAAAGTATTGGAGCTTTAGCGTAAGTCCTTCCAATGAATATTTACGGTTGATTTCTTTTAGGATTGACTGGTTTGATCTCCTTGTTGTCCAAGGGATTCTCAAGAGTCTTCTCCAGAACCACAATTTGAAAGCATTAATTTGGTGCTCAGCCTTCTTTATGGTCCAACTCTCACATCCGTACATGACTACTTGAAAAACCATAGCTTTAATTGCCAACCTTCAATGTTGGTATTGTTTGACATGCCATCTTCAGACCTCTTTAACTACATACTGGAGAAGGCAATGGCACCCCACTCCAGTACTCTTCCTTGGAAAATCCCATGGACAGAGGAGCCTGTTAGGCTGCAATCCATGGGGTCGCTAAGAGTCGGACACGACTGAGCGACTTCACTTTCACTTTTCACTTTCATGCATTGGAGAAGGAAATGGCAGCTCACTCCAGTGTTCTTGCCTGGAGAATCCCAGGGACGGGGGAGCCTGGTGGGCTGCCGTCTATGGGGTCGCACAGAGTTGGAAACGACTGAAGTGACTTAGCATAGCATAACTACATACCACAGGTCCTTAACCAAGGTACTGAGTATATAGTTCCTCACACAGGTAGCCCAGTGGAAATTTGTTTTCTTATGTGCAATTCTGTGCAGAGAGGATTTACGGTATTCATCAGATTTTCAAAAAGGTACACAACTCAAAAAAGTTAAGCAATGGTCCTTAATTTCCAAGGCTTTCTGTTGACCAACATGCTTGCTCTGGGTGGTGTAACCACTCCACTGCTTCAACTACTACCCACTGACCTTGGTGACCCCCCACATTGCTATGTTCATTCCAGACATCTCTCCTGAACTCCAGACGAAATTATTCAAATGCTGAACAATGGTTGCTACCATTTAGATATTCAACAGATTTCTCTATTTTAAAAGTCCAAATTAAATTCTCAAAATGGAATCAATAATTCATTTAGCAAACATCTGAGTGTCTATCATGTGCCAGGCACTGGGGGTGCATAGGACAAAGGAGATAAACATTCCTGTGTGTGTGAAGCCTGGATTCTAGGGCTCACTCTGCCATGTCTTACTTGGTGAAATGTGGTTAAACTTGCTAACCGGTAAGAGGTATCATTTCTTGAAAACTTACTCTGGTGGCTTCTTATCAGGACACTACATATATTCTTAGCTCACTTCATCCTCAGGACAAGACGTTTTAATCTCCTTTGCAGAGAGGAGGGAACTAAGATGAGGTGAGGCTAAGTATCTCGCCCAAAGTCACCCGAGCTGGCAAGCCGAAGTGCCCAGATTTAAACCCAAATCTGATGGAAAGTCTGGAGACCTTCCAGGACTCCTCCTTCTCACCTGATACCACACCAAACCAAATGCAAGTCCTTTTGATTTCTCTGAAATCTGCCCTTTCTTTTCAGCCTGGCACCACAAATTTGGCTCTGACCTTATTATTTTGCATTCAGCCTCCTACTAGCTCTCTGCCTTTGGTCTACCCCTCTTCCTGTGCAGGCCTCTCACCACTGCCAGGGCTTGAAATCTCATCATGCCACTTCCCTGGTTAAAATCCTCAACTACTGCCCACAGCCTAACAAGCGGGACAGTCCTAATAGTTAAGAAGGCACCTAACACACACAGCGTGGCTTCAGGCCACCTGTCCAGAGCCCCTGCTTCCCCTCTCCCCACTCAGCGCCTTTCTCTTCTCCTACCACACTTCACCGTGTGGGGTTAGTTCCTCTACAACTCCTCTGTTCTTTTCTGTTTCTCATTTCAGGCATCCCATGCTCCAAAAAGCCTTTGCTGCCCTAACCTGCACCCACACGTGAGTTAAGGACCCCTTATCCCTGTGCCTTGGCACCTGAGCCACAGTTCATATTGTTCCTGTATAACTTGGAACAGACTGTGAGCAATCTGATGGTAAGAACTGTGTTTCACACTCTTAACTCAGTTCCTAACCCAGCACCTAAATATTTAGTGGATAATGTTTCATGAAATCAAACTGTGTAATGCTTTGATTTCTACCTCTTGCCATTTATATATCCATAGAGGGTACCTAAGAACAAAAAGCATCTCTGTGGTTATCAATATACTATAAAAGCAATCTTTTCTTCCCAAAGAGTACTTGGAAATATCTTTAAATTTATAAATTTACTTTAGCATTTTAGAAATCTGAAGGGGAAAGGAAGATGTACAAGATGAGAGAATGGGAGAAAGGCCTTATTTTCGACTTTATTAGAATAGTGTAGATTGTAGACAAAACAACAATTACTGATTAAAAAAAAAAAAAAACAACTCACAACTTCAGGTACCTTGCTCCTCACAATTTCGCACAGACAGGACGCAACCTCCCCACCTCCCACCCACTCAGCAGCAATGCTCTAAAACCAGGTCCGAGAGTCCCTGACCAGAAGGCATACTTTCCCAGGCTGCCGCTAACACCCAGGTGAAAGGCAACATTAAAGAGATGGCATTTCCTGCGACAGTAAAGACTTGCTAGTATAAAAGCTCTTCACTGCACAGCCCCCTCACCCATAATCCTAAGTGTAAATAACCATTTACACCTAACAGATATAAATACCTTTGCAGAAGCATCTCTAAGACACTACTACTTTAATATCACTTGCCCCAGCATTCCCTTTAATATAAATGATGCCAAATTACAGATAATTATATTATATCCTAGCTCATTTTCTCTGGCTTAGGCACAGTTCAGTTATATATAACTCATTCTAGAACAAAAGGTGAGAGCAAAATTTGACATTAACTGCTTTGGACCTTAAATGCTTATAAAAACCAAATAATCCTCAATTTATTTCCTGTCTCCCCAAAATCAAACCTTTAGAACAAGATCACAAGTACTACACACTAAGACATAAGTGAGGCCAGAGAAACTAGAAAATATAACTTCATAAACAATTAACTTAGAGTTGCATAACATGTTCTTTAAATCTCTTTAAATTATCCCAAACTCTAAACTGAGTCATATATACAAATGAAATTATGTGTACATTCTCTGTATTCTCTGAGAGATTAAGGAAATGGTTCTTAGACAAATACTAAAAGGGATGGGACATAAACATATTTATTAATAACCAGATTAACAAGAAAATACATGATTAATCTGTGAAAACTGAACTGTACTGTTTTTCCAATAATAAAATATGCCATGTGTCTATTACTAAATTACTGAAGATTCTGCTGGTTTTCTCCACCACTAAATCCTTGTGCCTGGCATAGTATCTGGCACATAGTATGTACTCAACTAATTCAAAATGAGAAATTAAAGTGTATGTATATATCCCTCTACATCAAGGTCATCTGCCCACAAGGAAGTGGGCAGTCTTTGGTCTAGCTCACTCTACAGCACTCTATACAGCCCCCAGCATTCTCTTAACATTCTCTAATGTATTTATTAAACAGGTCACTTCTGTCTCTCGATCTTCCAGAGGCCTAATATCCTCAAGCTGTACTTTAACTCTCAAACCATGATACACAGCTGCAACCCCCAAATGTAAGACTCTGCTTCTTCTCCCTCCAACTGCTCTATTCACCTCAAAATGACAACCACTGCCAATACGGGTGATTGGCAGGTTAAGTACAGTGGCCTCAGGAAAAACTGATAAAAGATGAACCCCTAACTTGCAACCAGTTATCACATAATATGAATTTACCATCTTAGTCATTTATATGGTTCTGTGGTATTAAATACAGTGGGGCTCTGCAGAACACAAGTTTGAACTACTGTAAGTTCACCTACATGGGGATTTTTTTTTTTTTTTACTGAATATGTGCACAATCAGTGGTCGGTTGAATCTAAAGAGGCAGAACCACAGACATGGTAATTCTTTTATTTTTTAGGAACCATCAAACAGTTTTCCACAGTAGCTGTACATTCTTATAAACAAATGCACAAGGGTTCCAATCTTACCACATCCTTGCCAACACTTGTTACTTTCTGTTTTTCTTCCTTTTTTTTGTTTTTACAGTAGCCATCCTAACAAGTTATATTTTAACCATTCAGTCAGAGGCGGTAAATGTACACTCCAAAAGACTAATTTCAAAACCAGTTTCTCAAATAGATTTCCCTCTGATTTGGCCACACTGTGAGGTTTGAGGGATCTTAGTTTCTGGATCAGGGATTGAACCCAAACTCTTGGCACTGAAAGTGTGGAGTCCTAGACACTGGACTGCCCGGCATGCATGTGTGGTTCAGTAGTTCAGTCACATCCAACTTTTGGCGACCCTATGGAACTGTTGCCAGCCAGGCTCCTCTGTCCAGGGGATTTTCCCAGCAAGAATACTGGAGTTGGTTGCCATTTCCTCCTCCAGGGGATCTTCCCGACCCAGGAATTGAACCTGCATCTCCTGCACTGTAGGCAGATTCTTGACCATTGAGCCACTGCGGAAGCCCCTGGACCGCCAGGGAATTCCCTCAAATAGATATTTTATGGGTAGGGAGACCATACTTACTATCCTTTAAATCATGTCTAGCAACCCTCTACCTACTTACTCTGCCTGTATTTTAACCTGATTTGGCCCAGATTTGGTTCTGCAAAAATTATAACTAATAAAATAACTAATTTAAATTGCACACTCTTAAGACAGGCATGCTTTTATGAACCACAGGAGCAATAAAAGGTTAAGTATCTAAAATACTTCATTGCCCTATGCTGAGAATTCACTTTGTTTCATTATCTTCACATTAGCAATTCTAGAAATTTAATCTAAAAAAAATATGCAAAACTTTTAATTTTAAAAAAATACTGTTCAATCACCTCCTCAATAATGTCCAATTGCATCAAGCATTGGCACAGAACCACAAGCAGCAGCCAACAAAGAGCTTTGATTTAACTAAGCACAAGAATATGACAGAAGCTAAAAAGAAAATTTTATAACTATAGTGGAGATATGAGTTTGGAGAGTAAACAGCCATCATAAATGCACCAACATTTATAAATGTACTGGAAGAACCTGTTACCCTAACAGAATTAAGACTATAAGACAGTTTGGGATCCTTCAACATAAAGTTCATTTTTCAATCACACTAATTTCCCTAATGTGGTGGAGAGTGTGCTCTTAAATTTTAGTATCCCATTACCTGCATTTCTAAGCTATCTTAATTTCAGATAGAATGACCTAATAAATGGAGCAAAGTTGGGAAAGTGCAGTTTTAAATCCTGAGCACCACATTTATCAGTACTAAATCTTAATGAATGAAAAGATTTGGGGTGGCAAGTTCATTTTATCATAAATGAATATAATTTTAGCGTAAAGACTATCAAATATGTCATAATTTCTAAACAACAACCCTTTAATCCACTCTACCACTTTTAGTTTTGGGGGGAATGGCCAATTTTCTACATTGAAAAATTTATTTACAAATTACATTTATTTTTCTCATAAATCTTAAACACCTCAATCTTCTTTGGGAACATTTTTGCCTTTTCAGTTTTTTTTTTTACATTACTTATATTTATTACAAGTCTCTTATTTTACTAGCTGGGTCTCAGAAATTTACTGTTCACAGATGTTTTGTCTTCAAAAGCACATCAATATTTACTTGTAAGAAGTTTTGCTTTTAATCTAGTTTCACGACACTTTTTACACTGACCAATCAATTGTGTTATGCCAGGAGAAAAATAGCTCACACATAAATGAGATACATCAATACTTTAAAACCTCATTATGGATAATACTTGCTCAATCTGAATAACTCAAAATCATAGAAGATTATATAGCTAAAACAAAACATATGGTATAGACCAGTGCACTAGAATATAGTTAAAGAAACATAACCATATCCCCTCCCACATGACATCCATACTGGTAGCTCACAACCTGAACGAGAGCTGTGAGTTTACACTGAAGCGCTTATCCAATAGGTCCAATTAAAAAGAGCTTGGTTTAGCCTTCAGGCCCAACCTATCTAATAAGATAAACTGGGGTTTGTCACTTCCTTTAACCCTAGGCATTTCTGTCAAAACCACAACTTAGGAGCTAATTACTAGAGAAATGGCTGTCTGAAAGAAAAAATTAAGTGCCATGAAAACAAACCAAACCAAATTGAGAAACCAAATAGTATTGATAATTCAGAATTAATTGTATCGACCATTTTTGTTTTCCTAGTCTAGATTTTCAGCACAATCAATATTTCAAAGAATCATGACATATGAAAAATAACCTAGTTCAATCTTTATTTTATATACAAGTGAAGTCAAGAAAAATGAAGTTATTTGAACATGAATATGGACGTTTAATACTATAGCTTGAATCAGAATCCATAATCCTTAACTTCAACTTCATTCATTATATTGCTACTAACTTAAAGGCAAATAGTTATTCAAGAATATGGCTGATAAAGGCCTAAATTTTTATGATTCTGGATTTCAACAAGTAAATAACTAAAATGGCAATAATATCACAGAATAAAATGCTCAGTGTGGAGAGAGCGCCCTCTACTGTATATTACCTCTCTGACAACTACGGCAACAGTTGGAAACTGCCATCTGTGCCTCTAGTCTACTCAAAATGAGCCTGAAGTTACTATAATATATATTGTGGCTTAGTTATGTTACAACTATAATGCCAAGCCCAGTATTTAAAACATACATACATACACGTGGGTTGGGTAATCCCCTTCCCCCTGCCACACACACACACACAAGAATCTCTGAAGCTTCAGAACTTCTAGGACTGAAAGCAACCACCCCTCTGCCCAGCCGTCAATACTATAAATATCAAACTTCCTGTTACAGCAAATTAGCAAATAGCTTTGGGAAATCTATGCTCTGAATGGTACCAGGTCAGAAGACAGGAAGCTTATAAGCATTTCATCCCACCATATAATTCTCACATCAATCAAGTACTATCTAGAAAACAAGTTATAACCCTCAGCTTACCTGGACAACAGGATATTGATAATCCATACAATATACACCATACATAGCAAAGGGGGAAAAGATCTTCAGATAAAGACAGTACAGAAAGTATTTAAGCTTCTGCCTTGTTTGATGTGGGTGTCCTGTCCAAAGGAACCTGGAAACACCAAAAAATCCTTGGCTGACTTCCAGCCTACGCAGATAAGTATGTTGACTCAGATGACGAGGAAAGAGCTTGGCTCAGCCCAGGCTTCCACCCCAGTAAGACTCAACACTACACTAAAGAAATGTTCAAGGAAAAGCAGACAGTTCCAACGGAGTTACTAGCTATAGACTGAAAACTACACTAGAGGTTTGCTGTTACTGTTGGTTTTAAACTGACAACTTCTCCAGAAACTCAAGAGGTAGAGAATGACAGCCAAGGAAGGGATCGTAGACTCCTTAAAGTGGCACAAAAAACGGTAGGAAGCACAAGGTCTCCAGGATCCAAAGTGATATATATATTCCAGGCTTTAAGTACGTCAGAGGGAACACTCCCAATCCAGGAGGTGGAAAAGCAAATGGGACTATTTCCCTACTTCTTCTTGGGCGGGGACTGCGCACATGCGCATGCACGTTCACACACACACACACACACACACACACACCCTTCTCACTGTCTCCGGCACAGACAGGTGTTAGGATTAACAGTATAAAATCCTTCTGCTGTGGAAAGAAATGGGAAAGAAATGAAGTCACACTGCTACAGGCAGTGAAAGGAGCTCTTTCATGACATTGTATGTTTTTGTATCATTTAACATCTCCTCTGCTGGGCTCCAGCAGAAGCTCGGACAGCTGGCAGGATCAGCACAAGAAAAGAGGAAGGTGGCCCCGACTCTGAGGCAACATGAGTCCACTGGAGACCTTCAGATATGCCAGAGACTCTCTCAGCTGTTCCAGTCAAACATGGAAGGATTAAGTGCGGTTGCCTGCAGAAAGGTGGGGGTGGAAAGGTCTTTTCAGAAAAGCCAGTTGCTTTTCCCCTTTTAGGAAGCTGCTATACTCACCCTACCATTATATACAAACACACATGTGCACACATATTTCTATAACAGATATTAAAAGCAGTAACAAACACAGACAGGTGTTAGGTCAGTCTGACAATGTAGGGCAGGTTAAAGAGTTGGCTTTCAGAGCCTAAACGGCCCTTGTAAAACCAGGGAACTGCTAAGCAATTCTTAGAAAACTGAACGTAGAGTGAGCAGAAAGTAAAGATAAATGCTCAGTAAGAGAGGCACATTTATAACTATCATTGCTAACAAATCCCCTAGTTTGGGCAAACATTCAAAAGTTCAAAATGATAAATAATTCTAAATTAGTTTCGGGGGCTCTGATCTCCCTAATCTTGGAGAGAGAGTAATATTGTAACATGTTTTAGTAAGATTAACCCATGAGGATTATCTGCAACTGTGAGGCATTTGTAAGAGTCTAAGTCTTACCAAGTCCACTCCACCCCCAGTGCAGTTTTTCTCCTTTTATGGTCACTGCAATTTATTTTAGTATTGTTCAGGAGAAATTGCTTTTTAAGAGTCAAAATGGCCTTAGTACGTTTAAGACAGATATCTTGGTTAAGCATTTACAATAATTCGGTTCTTAGAGATCAGGTGGACCACTGCAACGTACTAGATTATTTTTGCATTGCTGGTACTGATTCTATGTGTATTATACATAAGGGATAATAATAAACCAATCCAGTATTAATTTAAAAATTTACTGATCTATTATACACAAGGTATTGTGCTAAGCAATGGAGAAATGAACAGGCACAGTTTTGTTGTCGAGAAATTTGCAGCTTGTGGGAGAATAGACGAGTACACACGTAAAACCAAAAGGCAAAACAAAGCTACAGCTCCAAAATTAAACATCGTGAGCAATTTCTCACTCAGGGAATGATATTTTTTAAATGCTGCTCTTAATGAACACTTTCACAGTGTCACTTTCTTACCACTAAAACTATGAGACCCTGCTTCATCAATTCTTAACAGAGATTGTCTGAGCCTGGCCTGTAACATACATTCTACTTGTCCCAAGAGTCCCTTGGACTGCAGGGGATCAAACCAGTCAATCCTACAGGAAATCAACCTTGAATTATTCATTGGAAAGACTGACGCTGTAGCTGAAGCTCCAATACTTTGGCCACCTGATCCAAAGAGCTGACTCACTGGAAAAGACCCTGATGCTGGGAAAGATTGAAGGCGGGAGGAGAAGGGGACAACAGAGGATGAGATGGTTGGATGGCATCATTGACTCCATGGATATGAGTTTGAGCAAACTCTGGGAGACAGTGAAGGACAGGGAAGCCTGGTGTGTTGCAGTCCACGGGGCTGCAAAGAGTCGGACACAACTTAGCAACTGAACAACAACAAAGAAATAACAAAAGGGATGTTTCTATAATAAAACCTTTTACTAAATTTTCCCTGGGGTCTTCCCTGGTGATCCAGTAGCTAAGACTCCATCCTCCAATGCAGGGGGCCTGGGTTTGATCCCTAATCAGGGAACTAGATTCTACATGCCACAACGAATTCGCATGCTGCACCTCAAGATAGACGATCCCAAGTACTGCAACTGAAGAATGAAGATGTCATGTGCCGCACCTAAGACTCGGTGCAGCCAAATAAATAAATATATAAAATGTTGTTTAAATAAATGAATATTACAAATAAAAACTAAAATTTCCCTTCTAATCAAATCAAATAATCTTGCAATCCTTCTTCTTCCTGTCCATTCTGCCGCCCCACCTCCAGCAGTACAGTGGTACTGGCCACACAAACACTTGTCAACTAGCATCTTAATCACTATTACACTATTACACCTTCTTGATATGACTGATATCAAGATTCCCTTGATATAAAGACTGGAAAATGATGATACTCATAAACCATAAGAGGGTATTGTTAACCATGAACTACAATTGACAAACTTAACTTTCATGAGTTAATAACACAGTTCAGTATCTGATGAATTAATCACCGAAGACGCATTTTTCCCAAACTGTACTATATTTAAGATGACAGACTGTAACTCAAACTCTGGAACAACTAACGTAATTTCAACCTGAAAGTGTCCCCAGATATGTTATTGAGGGCCTTACCAATCTCTGTAGCTTTAAGTTCTTCTTGTGGATAAATCTATACGGACATGGTGAAAAGATATGACTGATACATTTTTAAGTGAGAAAAATTATATTGCTGAATAGTGGTTAAAGTATAATTCTATAGTTCCATATTTGTAAATGCATATCTCTCTCTCTCTCTCTGTGTTTGTGAATAAATTACATATGTAATTTATAAGCTTTATGTGTCTCACATATAAGTTATATGCTATATATTTATATACACATATAATTTATTGGTTAACATGCACACCAATATATGCCATACATAGTTCATATTTATATACACACATACCATAGGCATAGGACAAAACCAAAACCTCTAGGGAGTGGGATAGTGGTTTTCATTTATTACCTTAAAATAAACTTTGAATTTGTATAAATACATTTAAATGAGCATTTAATGTTCTATAATTCATCTTTTTTTAAGTTTAAGGGAATCAAAGCAGATTTTATTTTGAGTACAAGTACTTGAAAAACTGGGCTTCCCTGGTAACTTAGTTGAAAAAAATCTACCTGGCAATGTAGGAGAGACAGGTTCAATTCCTGGGTTGGGAAGATGCCCTGAAGAAAGGAATGGCAACCCACTCCACTATTCCTGCCTGAAAAATCCTATGGACAGAAGAGCCTAGCAGGCTATAGTCCATGGGACCACAAAGAGTTGGACACGACTTAACGACTAAACAACAACTTTAAAAATTAGTAATATTCTCTATGTTATCACATTTGCTTTACCTAACATGATGACATAAATATAAACTCTCATTTAATACTGGAGGATTTAGATGATAAACAATCAGTACCCAGGTATAGTTTAAATAATGAGCCGTTTGGAAAAATGTCAACATATTTCAATATGTGAATTATAACTCCTTGTACTTCTGCTTGCCCTTTTACTTACCTCTTTCTATAGATTTTTTGAAATTATAATTTAAGGCCAATAATTTAGTCAAACAAAAATTCTAAAAATTCCTTACAGAAAGAAAGGTGAATCTTTCACCAGGAAGAAAGCATATTACAAAACATCAAATTACAAATGTTAGGGTTAAGAGTCAAGCTTCTCTCTTTTCCTGACATACAGTCTTTCTGTAGACTAACAGAGCCTTAGTTACTAATAGAGATTCGTCATGTGGGTCAGAAGTTGAACATCGTTTCAATATTTTTCTCCCATTTTCAAAGATTTAAAAGATAAACAAAAAATGTGAACATTTTCAGTTTAAATTAGTACTAAGTGTGTCCCTCCCTCAGAGGAAACAGTCTAGGTATTTCCTTTAGATTTAAATACTATCATATTTATTAAAAATAAAATTCCCCGAATAAAAAGACTATTCTCTACAATAAGCTCAGTTATTTGCTGACAATCCCAAATTACACCAATAGAAAATATGCAATGCAACATCATGAATGCTTTCTAGTGTTAAAGTTTTTGTGTACTCATCAATTAGAAACATGAATATAGAAAATGGTCTCCATATACTTCTATATATTTCATTAGCAGAGACATGTAGTCTATAAATTCCAACACCTGGTACACCTAGAACGTGTCTGTTAAATAGAATATAACGATATAGAGAGAACAAGACCTAGTGAGGGAGTGTGCTATCTAGAAATGATCTCAAGATTCAGGAAATTTAAATTTAGCTAAAGATAAAGGAGACAATTTGCAGTTCCATGCCAGAGGGAATAGCTGGTAACTGTAGTGTAAACTGTACTATCTACAACCCTAGGGATCTCAAGACTTACTCAATTCTGGATAACCAGAAAATATCTGAGATTCTTCGTACTTCTACTCTCTCATTCTTGTTTTCTTCTCTCCTTTTCTTTCCTTTCTGCCTATGTCATAAACCTATAGCATAGGTGTTCAAAGATGTGTTCAGAGATAACTAGCTAGGCCTCTGGGTAGAATGCTTTGGCAAAGACTGTAAAGACCTCTGCCCTAAGGTATAACTGATTTTGGTAGCAAGCTACGAAGGTTCCACAGATTGCTGTGTAGTGGAATAACACATAAATTCAAAAAGAGATAAAGCTTGAGACAGACAGATGAGGGTGGAGGGGATGGGACAAAGAAAGATACATATGTAGGCAAAATAATATAGTTAGATGTACGTAAGACTTACATAGGGATCAGTGTGGCCAGTCTATTGGACTGTGGGTAAACAGTGGCAAGCAAGAGGAGTAGGTCAGGGTCACTGAGGAGGGCTTAGGCCATCAAGCTGTGTATTTCAGACCTTTATAGACTGTCTGAGAGGGAAAGAACACTACAAAAGTAACTTTTTGTGAAACGGCCTTTGGTGGCTGCAGGAAGAATGGAAAGGGGAACACAGGTGGAGAGGTCAATTAAGTGAACAGCAGTAGACAGATTTATTAATGTAAAACCTACATGTTACCACAAGGAATAAAGAAGGAACAGATGTAGGAGACATTACAGGAATTGGAGACTGTTCACACATAGTTGGATGGCATCACCAACTCAATGGACATGAGTTTGAGCAAACTCCAGGAGATGGTGAAGGACAGGGAAGCCTGGCATGCTACAGTCTGTGGGGTCGCAAAGTCAGACACAACTGAGCAGCTGAACAACAACAAAACATGTAGGGTCTAATAGAGCAGGTAATTAAATATAACACCAAGGTTCTAAGTCTAGTTGGCCAAATAGGGATAAAATTGCTAAAACAGGGAAGTCAGAAGCATGAACTGGTTTGAAGTTGTGAAAGGACATCCAATAGAAAATGTCTAACTGGAGAATCACCACTGACAGGAGTCTGGTGGGCAGAGGAGTCCATGGGGTCACAAAGAGTCTGACATGACTTAGTGACTAAGCACAGCACAGCACAAGTGCTCAGAATTATAGGTGGCAGCCCCAGAGAGAGGTCAGGGTTAGAAACGAAGATCCAAGAGGAGTATGGAAGGAACAGTTAAGGTCATAATGATTTAGTCCACAGCATGTCCTGAACATCAAACATAAGCTTCAAAAAGGGAGGGGGGGAAGGGGAGGGAAGGAGGGACAGAGGAAAAGAAGAGGGAAAAAGACAACAGTTGATACAAGGCAAAGGTCTGAAAATAGAATCTTAAGGAATACACACTTCTAGAAGGCAGAAATAGCAACAAAGGATTAAAAGATTAAGCAGGATTCTGTACTATTCACAAAAGCCAGGACACAGAGGACATGTGTTACTTTTCTTCTATCCTGTGTCTCTTACAGTAGGGAAAGCGTTTAATAAATTGATACCAGATAAGAGTATTTAACAATGTCAAGCAGATATAGAAAGGTTAAAGAGAATGTAGAAAAGGTGATTGAATTTAGCAAGTAGGAGACCAAGAGAAGTTTTGAGAGAGCTATTTCAGTAATATCAGTAAAAAGATGGCAGCAAAATTGATAAATACATGGTCAGAATGAAAAACAGATATGATGCCTACTTTAACAAAACTTTCTACCTTGGGCTGCTTCTTTGTCTTCCAAGTGGCAAGTAAATGCCAAAATTACCGATACACTGAACTCTCCACTGTTGTCTCCATCAAGGCAGACTTTTATCTTGTTTTGTTTGATTACATTGTTTCTTTACTCAATATTCACATCTGAAAGTGACTCCTTCAAGGCCTACCTTAAATGCTATCTGCCCCATGAAGCTCCTCCTGATTACTTCGAGCTAGAAATCATTTTTCTTTTGTCTGACCTTCAAGATGCTTTATCTGTAGCCAACTTAACAGCACTTAGCACTTTCTATAGATTTTAAGGCATACTTTATTAACTGGATGATTTCTTTAAGAATGGGACCTGTCTATTCATCTTGGTATTTCTCTCAAAGGATGAAGCCAGTACCTTTTACACAGATACGACCATCAGTATGTGAAAAGGGAGGGTCTGCATTTTATTACTTGAGAATACAAACCAGAGGTAAATGAATTAAACACCAGGCACAGACCATCTCTTATCTGTTCAGTCAACCTTCATTCATTCAAGCAAGATGTCCCCAGCAGTGAAGTCCTAGGAATACAGAAAGCTCTCAAAGAGCTGACAGTAGGGGTGAGAAAGTAGAAAATAATAAGTACCAAAGTACCACGTGATTAATGCCACCCCTATCAGAACAAGGCTCGGGAGAAAAATTAAGTGTAACTGCTGCTGCAGTCCCCACTGCCACCATCCAATTTCCCAGGGTGGGGGCACTCAGGAAGAGCTCACAAGCAGTTAACGCTGGAAAGGAATTGTGGCAAGCTAGTAAGAGTCTTCCAGATGGATTGGAGTCAATGGTGGGGAGCTTGGAGGCAGTAGGACAGCATTCCAAATGCACAAACCAGCATAGCATAAGCAAAGTCATACTTAAGGTGCTTACAGAAAGGCAGGCAGGTAAACATATGCAGAGTCAAATGCCTATTCAAAAATATTCATATGAGTTGCACTGGTTCACAGGTCCTATAAGACTCATTGAATCTTCTATACCAATGGAAATGCTTTGAATTATATCTGCCAGAGAAGAGCAAATCAAAATGAAGTACAGAAACACTCCTTTGTGTGACACATGGTACAGAAGGAAGGACGGGTAACACCAGGGTGTGCCATGCTATGGCTGAAATACATTCTTCTATTGACACCTGGAGTGACAGACATGGCATACAGTCTGTGAGGCCAGGAATTAGTATCACTTTTACAAGTGTCTTTCAACTGCTCTTTCATTCTAAGTCAGTATTATTAAGAGGTAAAATGTATCCGTAAACCATGGGACAACAGACATTCACTTTAAATCCATAAAGACAAATAGTACATAAAAGATAAGGGTAAAAAGATACTACCTTTCAGACAGAAAATAATTGTAAATATTCTCATACTTTAGGGAAATAAGAATCTACATCTACATTTGTAGATGTAGAATCTACAAATGATTCTACATGATTATCTTATACAATAGAGACTTTTACTCTCCACAGAAACTTTTGTCTCAACTGATAGTATCTCTGTGGTAGATTACAAAAATGGTCACATTTCACAGCCCCCCATTTAAGAGACAGAATTTTCCCTCCAGCCCTGGAGTTTGGTCTCAGCTTTGTGACTCGACTGGCCATTGGGACATCAGCAAATGTGACACAAGCAGAGAGCTGACAGGTGCCTGTCCCAGGGGCTGCCCTCTCCTCCTCTCTAGAACCCTGAGCTGACCACGGGAAGAACTGTGAAGAACGAGAAACCAAGTAGAAGAGGGCCAAGCTGTTCCAGTTGAGCCTCCCAACCAACTAGCTCACCAACTGCCAGACATGAAAATGAGGTCATCCTAGACCACCTGCGCCCAGCCACCCAGGCGAGAAGAGTCACCCAAATTCCTGACCCACAGCATTGTGAGCAAACAAATGACCAATGTGGTTTTAAGCTATTAAGTTTGGGGGAGGTCTGTTACGCCACAAAACCTAACAGACACAGTCTCACTGCATAACATTAAAGGGATATCTCAATATTGGCACTAATATGACATCATCTTAATTACTGTCACTTGAAATCAGGCTGTGTTAGTCCTCCAACCTTGGGTTTTTTTCCCAAAGTTGTTTTGGCTCTTCTAGGTCCTTGGCATTTCCACATGAATTTTAGAATCAGCTTACTGTTGTAAGAATCTGGCTTGGATTCTGATTGGCATTACACTGAATCTACAGATCAGTCTGGGGACAATTATTATCTTAAGAATATCAGGTCTTCTAGGCCATGAACACAGTATATTTCTCTACTTCATTCTACTATTCAAAAATAGGTTTTAAAATATTATGATTATCTTTTTTTTCTTAATATGTGTGCTAAAAGCAAATGCTATGTCTGAGGTACAGCACATCTTATTACCACTTTCCTGAAGTCTGCTAAATCCCATAATACTCACATTCCTATAAGAGAGTGTGGTATTGGTGTCAAGATAGAAAAATAGATCAATGGAACAGAAGAACCAAAAATAGACCCACAGGTGCAAAGGCAACTCAGTGGAGAAAGAACAGTCTTTTCAGCAAGTGGTACCAGAACAACTGGATGTCCACATGAGATAAAAATGAACCTAGATCCATACTTTATGCCATATACAAAATTTAACTCAAAATGAACCACAGACCTGAAATGTAAAACACAAAACTACAGAGCTTCAAATAGAAAATTTCTGTGACCTTTGATTAGACAAAGATTTCTAAGATGTGGTGCCAAAAGCACAATTCACAACAGAGCAAGTTAATAAATTGCATTTCATTAAAAACGTCTGCTTTTCAAAAGACACTGCTAGGACAATAAAAAGATAAGTCTTAACTGAGAGAAAATATTTGCAAAGCATGTCTGATAAACGACATCCAGAATATATAAAAACTCACCAAGCTCAACCATAAGAAAACTTGCAACCCATTTTTTTTAATGGGCAAAAGATTTGGATACCTGACCAAAGACAAGACAGGGAAGCTAAATACACTCTTGGAAAGGTGCTCAATATCACCACCTATTAGGAAATTAAACCACAACAATACTACTACCCTCCTATTACACTAAAATTAAAAAAAGACTGACAATACCAAGTGTTGACAAGGCTATGGAGGAACAGAAAGTCTCAAATACTGCTGGCAGGAATGTCAAATGGTACAACCAATGTGGAAATAGTTTAAAAATTTCTCAAAAAGCTAATTATACCCCTATCATATGATCCGTGCATTCCACTTCTAAGTATTTACTCAAGAAATATGAAAACATATATCCACATAAAGATTTGGAAATGAGTACTCCGAACGGTTTTGTGTGTCATAGTGTAAAACTGAAATGAACGCAAATGTCCATGAACAGATAAATGATGAACAAACTGTGGTATATCCACATGGACTATTACTTGGCAATAAAAATAAAGGAACCATTGGTATATAAAATAACATGGATGAATTTTGAAATAACTATACTGGGTGAAAGATGCTAGGCAAAAAGAGTATTTCTTGTATTATCTCATTTTTATAAAATACTAAAAAAGGAAAACTAAGCTGCAGTGTCAGAGAGCAGATCAGAGGTTGCTTGGAAATGGGTGGGGATAAGAAAGATTACCAAGGGGCACAAGGAATCTTTTGGAGATGATTAGTATATTTATTGTCTTGGTTGTGGTGATGATTTCATAGGCATATACATATGTCAAAACTTAAAATAAGCTTTACACATTTGCAGCTTATTGCATATTAATTATACTTCAATAGAGCTGTTTAAAAATTAAAATAAATGAACTGCTGCCTTATTTACTGCAATGAATTTGCAGAGGGCTAGTTATTTTCATTTGGGGGAGACATGTAGACTGGTAAGGGGCTGAAGGGGAAGTATGCCCTAAAATATTACAGAAAAAGTCTTATCAAAAGGAAGATTATGGGTATGGTGGTAAATTAGGTATAAGATACAAGCAGAAACAAAGGGCAGGTTTTCCTGAAAATCACCTTGGATTAGTTTAGGTTGGACCCTGCTACATGCCCCCTTGGCACTTGTATATGTCCTTTCCAACTTGTCATACATATAATTTCTGCCTTTCCCGCTCCAGGAGAGCAGGCACTATAGAATCTATCTTATTCCTTAAATTATCCCTAATGCCCAAGAGAGGGTCTACTGGGTTACATAAGCAACACACTGGGTAGTCAGGAGTCCAGGGTTCTGAAGCCAAACCCCTGGGATTCAGATTGTAGTTCCATCACTTCTAGCTGTGTAACTGGCTCAGAAGGTCAAGAATTCACCTTCAGTGTGGAAGACTTGGGTTCTATCCCTGGGTCAGGAAGATCCCCTGGAGAAGGGAATGGCAACCCATTCCAGAATTCTTGCCTAGAGAATCCCATAGACAGAGAAGCCTGGGGGGCTACTGTCCACGGTGTTGCAAAAGTCGGACATGACTGGTGACTAACACTTAAACTTCTAGCTGCGTAACTTTGGAAAAATTATTTAACATCTCTGCCTCAGGTCCTTCATGTGGAAAAAGAAAATAAGAAAAATTCCTACTTCAGAGGATGGGTGCAATTATTACATCAGGTAACATAGGAATGCACCTAGCATACAGCAGATAGTTCCTGTTATTGTGGTTGTCGTTGTCATCGGTTCCAATAATTTAAGAAGGGCATTTAAAAGAGATTCAGAATTACCTGATTTATGAAGCCAGATGGATATCTGAGGAAAAGCAGCCTCAACAGGAAGCAGAAAGTATGTAAAAGCCAGACGATTGTCTCAGAAAGAGGAACGGGTGTACCTTGGCACATTGCTTTTGAATGCATTTCTCAAAATGAGAAGACCATGCTTGACCAAGAAGGCAATGTTAGTTAAGTAAAGCAGTAGAGACAGTACACGTGATTTTTATCTCAAAGCAAATCTCCTCAAGTGGAAGACAGGTAACAAATTCTCTGACCAGTAGTACCAAAACAATGAGAAACTGTACTTTTGTGCTCAAAACAAAAAGCTAACCAAAAGGCAAGGCCATGAGGTCTTGAATATGTAACTGGCTCTCTTCTCAGATTGTGTTCGTCATGCCTACGCCTTCTAGATGAATTGTCAGGCATCACTTGACGCTTGTCCCCACTGAGGATGGGAGCAGGGCTCTGACAGCAGCGATGCAGCAGTGTGGGAATCCCTGGGTTGGCACCAGCCCCTTGCTTGATTCAGACCTATAATCTCTTCTGACTTTGATTTAATACAGCAATTAAACGTAATGTGTTTTGAAGGAGATAAATGCCCAGTGTAGCCGCCTGTCGCTTACTCTGCTTATGATGCAAGAACATTCTTTAATTAAAATTCTCTTTATGATAAAAGAGCTGCTTCACTGAATGTTTCTGTACAGCCCTGATACGGAGCTTCCCCCAAAGCGGATTAGAAATCTGGTTGCCCCTGCTCACTTCCGGCAAAGTATCTAGATAACACAATCACTCCATCACCTAAAGTGAGTTCCTTAACCCCCCAATTCTCCCATTTTTATAATTAGATCCTGGTAAAGAACCCACCTGCCATTAAAGATCTAAATGTAAGACCAGAAACTATAAAACTCCTAGAGGAAACTTAAGCAAAACATAGGCAAAATCATAGCAGGATCCTCTATGACCCACCTCCCACAGTAATGGAAATAAAAGCAAAAATAAACAAATGGGACCTAATTAAACTTAAAAGCTTTTGCACAACAAAGGAAACTATAAGCAAGGTGAAAAGACAGACTTCAGAATGGGAGAAAATAATAGCAAACGAAGCAACTGACAAAGAATTAATCTCAAAAATATACAAGCAGCTCACGCAGCTCAATTCCAGAAAAATAAATGACCCAATCAAAAAATGGGCCAAAGAACTAAACAGACATTTCTCTAAAAAAGACATACAGATGGCCAACAAACACATGAAAAGATGCTCAACATCACTCATTATCAGAGAAATGCAAATCAAAACCACAATGAAGTACCATCTCACACCAGTCAGAATGGCTGCTATCAAAAAGTCTACAAACAATAAATGCTGGAGAGGGTGCAGAGAACAGGGAACCCTTTTACACTGTTGCTGGGAATGCAAACTAGTACAGCCATTATGGAGAATAGTGTGGAGATTCCTTAAAAAAACTGGAACCAGAACTGCCATATGACTCAGCAATCCTGCTGCTGGACATACACACCGAGGAAACCCGAATGGAAACAGACACATGTATCCCAGTGTTCATCGCAGCACTGTTTATAATAGCTAGGACATGGAAGCAACCTAGGTGTCCACCGGCAGACGAATGGATAAGAAAGTTGTGGTACATATACACAATGGAGTATTACTCAGCTATTTAAAAAAAACACATTTGAGTGAGTTCTAATGAGGTGGATGAAACTGAAGCCTATTATACAGAGTGAAGTAAGTCAGGTAGAAAAACACCAATACAGTATATTAATGCATATATATGGAATTTAGAAAGACGGTAACGACGACCCTATATGCAAGACAGCAAAAGAGATGCAGATGTAAAGAACACACTTTTGGACTCTGTGGGAGAAGGCAATGGTGGGATGATTTGCGAGAATAGCACTGAAACCTATATATGACCACATGTGAAATAGATGACCAGTCCAAGTTCAATGCATGAAACAGGGCACTCAAAGCCGGTGCACTGGGACAACCCTGAGGGATGCAATGAGGAGGGAGGTGGGAGGGGGGTTCAGGATGGGGGACACATGTACACCCATGGCTGATTCATGTCGATGTATGGCAAAAACTACCACAATATTGTAAAGTAAGTGGCCTCCAATTAAAATAAATAAATAAATTAAAAAAAAAAATCTGCTTGCCAATGCAGGAGATGCAGGTTTGATCCCTTGGTCGGGAAGATCCCCTGGAGAAGGACATGGCAACCCACTCCAATTTTCCAGTAATTTTCCAGTATTCTTGCCCAGGAAATCCCATAGACAGGGGAGTCTGGTGGGATACAGTCCATGGGGTCACAGAGAGTTGGACACGACTGAGTGACTGAACAACACTACTTCTCACTATCACAATGTCAGCATTACACTATTTCCAGAAAGACTCATTTCTCGTTTTTGCCAAGAAGATCCTCTAATTTTCTTCTGAATAAGTATGCAAAGTAAACATTCATAAACATACATGCATAAAAAGGCTTTGGACCCATTTCATTGAAAAATAAAATACAGCTGAATATACCAACATATATACCAATATATTCTAAAGTCTAGTTTTAATTTGTAAAGCAATGGTTTGTTACACCTTTTATATATAGGAATCCTTGTGTAATTGGCATAAGTGAAATAAGCAGAGAAAGATTAATAGTCTATCACAGCTGTCTTTGCCCACAACATAAAACCATCATGTTCTAGGAGTTTAAGGAATCGACATCAGATATTCCAACTGTTAGTTAGCCAACAATAGCAACAACTACCCAACAGTTAGAGGGAGAACAGGCTCTACATGGGGCCTCCAGAAGGATCATCTGGTACAGGTTTACTAGCTCCTGAATCTATCAGTATAACTTTTGACCCAGTTACATGACTTTCCACTCCTAAAAGTAGAGATTAAAAAAGAAAAAAAAAAAAAAAAAAGAATTTACAGTTAGCTAGGATCTGTTATTTTGATTGCCTTGGAGAGGATGGTCATTGACAATTATTCTTTTCCTTTAAAATAAGGAGAGAAAGAAACAGAGAACACAGGCCTAAATCAGTTCTCTTCTGCAAAGTGGAAGCAAGGAGATCCAAGACCAAACACACACTTTCTTTTCCCATGACACAAGGTACAATTTCAAGGTGAAGGTCAAAACTTGAGAACTATTTTCTGTTCTATTATGAGGGAGTGGTGTCTCAATTACAATCAATCCAGCGAATATATTCTGACTAAGAGCTTCTAAACTCAAATAATATCTTCTTTCAGAAGAGTGCCATACGCCTCCTTCAGGAAATACAAGAAGACAACTAGATTCCCCTCAGGAGGCCATGCCAAGACCCACTTTCATCGTATGTGTACGAACACGGAGCTGATGTCATCCTTGCAATAATACTAATGCTACTTCAGAGAAGTATGTGTGTCTCTCTAGTTCTGCGTGAGAAAAGTGATCTTTTTGAGAGAGAAGGGGCTGGTGGAGAGAGATATCTTGGAGAAACAACTATATGAATATATACACTATATTTACCCGAGCCCTTGGGAAAATGGCCTGGCATAATTAACAAGATTAAAGAGGGATTTAGGATAAATAAGATGAAAGTTAGTCTGATCCTTACAGGATTAAACTCAAAATCCTAATTTGAATCCAACGAATTTTAAGATCAACACCATATAACAGGATTAAACCAATAGCCGCTTTTGTTTTTGTACTGGAAACAATCACAGTTGGCAAATCCAGGCCTAGAGCAGCACCTCACCAGTCAGACAGCTGGGAGTTCAGGTCTAAAAATAGCGGCCTCTACTCTAACTGGGCTTGCTGAGTGTCTCCACAGGCCCACAAGCCCTTCTGTGTAAAATAAAGTCCAAAGAGCTTGGAAAACTTTCCTTCTTTCTGCTCCCTCTCCCTACCTTTCTTTTTTTTGTGTGTGGTGGTGGAAAAGAGATCCATTAGGTGATGAAATGGGACCCAACACTGTAACAAGAGTGAATATTAAAAGCCATTTAGCTGTAAATATATGAATGAGTGTGATGACTAGCCAGCACCCCAACTAGGGGTGTGACCCTAACAGAGAGTACATGTACTGCTATTCTTTTCTAAAATCTAAGATTCTAAATTATAATAGATATCTGACTCCAAAGGTCTCAGATAAGGACTGTGGGAACTGGAATTACTTTCCGAAGTGTAGTTCTTTATAAAAAGGTGGCCATGACATGAACAATGGCACATCCAGGGAGACGAAACTGCTGACACACTCAGCAACCAGATGTCAAATAATGGCTGTCAAACTGCAGCCAGTGTGTCTAAGACAGACACGTGCTGGGGGCAAATCAGAAGACACACAGACCTAGTGGAACCAAGTATGTTGCAGACTGACGATTACATTTTCATAATGGCCAGAAAAACAGTGTATTTTGAGGAGATTTTCTCAAAAGTCTAGTTCAGGGGTAAGTTTTTAAAACTTGCCATAAATCTTTGGCAAAAAACTTGCCAAAAAAAATAAAGAAACAAACAAAAAAATTTTTTGGGGGGTGGGAGGTGGGTCATATATCAGAAAAGATACCATGAAGGCTCCATTCAACAGCATTATTAGATAATTATCTATTTTCAGAAAATCTCTGGAGTCCTATGATTTGTAGAATTTTAATTCATAAGAAAAGAAAAGATGTACACAGAAAGACAGTTTGGAAGATAGCACATGGACCATTTATTTCTCTTGAAACATTTATATTGATATATATGTTTCTCTTTGACAGAAATACCATCAGTTAACATAAAATAAAAGGCGTGACATCTGCTTCCCAGAAGGAGTACTTACACTTATCCCTATTCCTTCCACTAGATACAGTTTAAGACCCTACACATTTTATATATTAAACAAACGTAAGACACCTCTTAGAGGTGGAGAGAAGACAGCAAACTGGACTGGGACCTCAGAACACAGTGGTGAGTTCCCTGGGTTTCCCATATGCCTTCTAGAACCCAAACTTGTAGCTAAACAACCTGGAAATGCCAATGGTTCAGACAAAAGAGGTCCCATGAAAGCTTGCTCTCTGTAAGCAAAGAACACAGAAACGGCCACCCTAGCAAGACAGAAAATCTTAATAGTCTAGTCCAGCCATACCCCCATCTCACTTCCACACAGAGCAGAAAAGGCCAAATGGAGAGCTGAGACTTCCACCCTTGCTAGGCTATAACCAGGCTTCCCAAAACCTCCGCCCAAGTAATATTCTAGTGTCGAGAAAACAGAAAAGAGCCCTCAAAACTCAACAGTGAAGAAACAATCCGATGAGAATGCAGGCGAAAATTACTGACACCACAAAATGATTACGCCTAACATTTATAATTATTATATCATATGTTCCTTCCTATGGAGTTACCAAAACATTATGGGTATTCTTTGTGCTCACTAGACACATAGTTGCCCTTATCAGAGGACAAAAGTAGCATGTGGACATTGTCTCTTAAGAGTCATGTTTCTTAAACATACTAACTAAAGGTTTTGCTTTGGAAAGCAGTATCAGAATTTAAGTACAGGCAACTGTACTCAGTGTTTTATAATAACTTATAAGGGCAAAGAATTTGAAAAAGAAAAAAATATATTTCTTTTACAGAATATATATGTTAATATATGTTAGTTTCAGGTATACATATATACAATATACAGTATATATAACATTGCAAATCAACTATATTTCAATTTTAAAAAATTTTTAAGAAAAACTTAAAGAGATGTTTCCTTGGTTAACATGTTTGATAAGCTTTTTTCCATTACACTCCTTGAAAATTATTTTATAAAGAAAAGTAATAAGGATTCACATGTTCCATTTGATTGTCAGTTTCCAAGTCAAAATTTTTTGTTCTTTATTATCTCCAGATTAAGTTCCCTTCAGTAACCCTAGCTAAAACAAAACACAAATATAAGAAAACACACTTTTAGATATGATTATTTTACCAATGTAATATCCAACACTGTATATCACACCACTTTTTTTAAAACTATTTTTTATATTACTTATATAAACCATTAAAACTGAAAGGAAGAATTAAAACAGAAGATCTGGTTCAAATCAATAAGGGAACAATATGTAGAATCTTTTCTAGAAAAGTCTTGTAGTTAGTATTACGGTACTCATTACTTCCCACTTAAGACAACAAAAGGAAAGGATCTATCACAAAGACTTTGAAATCACCTTTTAAAACCAAAATACCATGCATAAGATTCCCCCAAAGTATCAAAAACTATGGTATTATTTACCACCAAATCAAAAGAATCTAGGAAAATCAACCCTTAAGTTCTAAAATATTAGCGAGGGCAGGAAGGAAGAACTGTTATTTACTGTCTCCTTCCTTTCACTCCAGCCAGACTGTCTCGCTCCAGACTCTGCCAAGCTTTAGGCTAATAAGTTTAGGAACTCATTCCTACTTTTACCAAAAACATATAAAAGTAGTTCTTTGATGAAGCACTGGTTTGACTGATTCAGCATCAAGTCAAAGACGCTGCATATTCCTAGAACTGATAGCAGTGCTCGGCCCACAGGAGGTTTGCACAATGTATTTGCTGAAGAAAAGACAAATTAAAAAAAGGAATAAATGGTGTACAAAACCTGTTTACTAAAGAGGCCTTGAATCCCTAGTCCTCAGGTACCTTACTCAAGAGTGGAATCTCTTAACAGTCTGCCTGGGCTATTTGCCTCAGCATGAAAATTCACCTGCCTCGGCTAGTACCCTTGGGTTCCAGACTTTGGCACATGAAAGGTCAATACCACCTGACCTTTCAGTTCTTAGCCCCAGTGAGTAAGCCCACCACAGCTTCAGTTTTCTTACATATACAGGAAAGGAAAGCGAAGTCGCTCAGTCGTGTCCAACTCTTTGTGATCCCATGGACTGTAGCATACCAGGCTCCTCCGTCCATGGGATTTTCCAGGTAAGGGTCCTGGAGTGGGTTGCCATTTCCTTCTCCAGAGGATCTCCCCGATCCAGGGACTGAACCCGGGTCTCCCACATTGTAGGCAGACGCTTTACCGTCTGAGCCACCAGGGAAGCCTTTACATATACAGGACCTCACTCTAAATCTATGACCTGATCCGGCCTGCTATCTTCACCTTAACTACAAGCTGCCATGCACGGAAATCTTCCATTTTGTATTAGCCTCTGAGATCGTGATTCCGATACCTGTGGTTTTAACATGGAAGTTACATGACTTGGAGCAACTCTGTATGTGCTGCTTTTCAGTATCCTACAATTTAGTTTGCTAGCATTATCTACAACCCACTCCAGTGTTCTTGCCTGGAGAATTCCAGGGACGGGGGAGCCTGGTGGGCTGCCGTCTATGGGGTTGCACAGAGTAGGACACAACTGAAGCGACTTAGCAGCAGCAGCAGCATTATCTACGATGTATGTTTTTATACAACAGGATAAATGACTTACTCAGAGCTGCAGTGAATGACAAAGCCTGGATTGCAGCTGATTTTCTAGGATCTTACGTCCAGCCCATTAAATAATATATATACCCCCTACTTCAGTTGTATCAATTACCTTCTTTTTTAAATTTTAAGTTCTAAATAAAGAGACATGAAAAGAAAGTAAATTCTTTAAAATCCAGATTCTATTATTGCCTGGCACAAGAGTACGGGTCTAATGCACACATACACTTTTTACCTTGAATTTAATCCATTCTTCATCCACATGCCAGCAGTATTAATCATCTTACAGCACCCAAATACTTCCTATGACACCAAGTTCACTATATTTTGGCTAAGTCTGGGCAGCAGCAGCTGACAGAAAAGTTAATATGTTCTTAATATGGTTGGGCTTCACAGGACCCGTTTTTCCTCTGAAAACCGTGTACAAAATGTTGTAAAAATGTACATTGTTCTGGGGACCTGGTCCAGAGCTTTCATTTGATTCTCAAGAGGTTCAAGATCCAAAATAAAGATTAAGAACCCAAAGGCCAGAAAACTAACAGGGTTGTGATAATTCCTTCTTTAAGAAGCTGTTCCATTCAAACACTCCTATTTTTCCTTGGTGAACAATTAATATTCTAATTTATGTATTTTCCCCAAGTTCAAGTCCTAATCCTAACTCTGATGTTTCCTTCTGATTAAAGGTCCTTTACTTTCATTTAACCCTTATCACCTTTCACAAAACCCCCAAGCTCTTTCTCTCCCAAGAGTTAGGCCAGAGACCCAAATCCTAGGCCCACTGTAATTTTTTCAAGTCAGGGACCAACTGACAAGAAACATTCCGGCTCCAACATTCCAACGGTCTTACTAAGGGGCTAAAATAGTAAGAGAGACCTTTGCTGTGTATGTGTATGTGTTTTGCTTTTTATTAAACAGTTGTTTAAGACAATCTGGCTACAAATCCTCAAGGGAAAATCTGGGGTCAAGAATCTATTGCCCCTTTCTGGTTGGGCCTGAATTTTCCTCAAGCCATCCCACATCTTCTGAGTTGAACAGGCTCTAATGACATACTTTACTGCAAGTATGGAATTTACTGCAAGTGGAAATTCTTCCAGTCACTCTGAGAAAATCAGAGACTCTAAACAAGTGTTTCTTACTCACTTTCAAAACACTTGTACTACATTATTTACTGACTTTTATCTTCTGAATCCTCCTCCATCAGCCTAGATTATTATACACAGCCTTACTTGCATAAAATGTTCATTATGACTTGGAGGTCTGAATATTCTTTTTTGAACTATACAGTCTCTCACCATAGCTCTGAGATTCTGATTTATATCTCCTCATTTCTAACTGGGATCATGGCTCTAAACACACTTCTGGACTTTTGTGACAAGCTTCTTTCCAATGGTTCAAAACAGTAAACTATATGCAAAAGGAGGACACCAGAAAAGGGCTTCTCAACAACTTCTGTGCCTTACAAGAATTAGTAAAGTTGAATTAAAAAAAAAATACAAAAAAAAAAAAAAACCCACCACAGAACTTTCTGGCTAACTGAGAACTGTTGTACATGAGAATCAGTAACACAGAACTAAACTGAAGATACCTGGGTCACGTTGTGAGCACCAACTGTACTGCAGAGCACACGCTGACAGTGCAGGAGACGCCGCTGGATTTATACAGAGCACACACCTTTCTGGATAAATGGTGGATAAACGCAGGTCTCAATTTCCTCTCAAAATGGTAGGATGTGTTATGTTTTCAGGCACTGACTTCCAGATATTTGAACTGTCAGGATTTGTTTGGAAGCAACAAGAGTTTAATGAACTGTATTTTTTTTTACCTTTTATTTAGAGATGTGTAAGGAAACACAGCTTAGTCTCCTTAACAATACAAGGAGGGACATGGCCACACAAAATGTGAAAATTAAGGAAAATCACTCACTGGGGTGCTCCGCGTATTCTGGATTGCCTTATTATCTTAACAGTAAATCTCCCCCACATCTGAGTCTCCCCCTCTCCTGCCCTCCCCCCTCTTCTTTGGCTTCCATTAGCTCCGGAGTTTTGATCGGTGATTTTAATGGTTCACTCTTTGTGCTCCTCCTTCTTCGTGCCACTTGGCTCCCGATCGGCAGCATCCTAAGGGAGCTGGTATGTTGCTCCCTCCCTTGAAAGCTACTCTAAAAGGTCACTATTTTCAGTAAGGTGAAGGGGAGGTAAGATGAAGGGAAACTGAACTTTGGTGATGCATAAACATGTTTCAAGACCCACACTCTGAAATACAACTGGGTTTCCCTAAGTAATGTGTGTTGTGTGGGGGGAGGAGAAGGGGACAGAAGAGATGCGGAGGTAAGAGAAAGGAAGACAAAACAGGACGAAGCAGTGAAGGCCCAGTGCAGAGGGAATGGAGTTCTGAACAACAGTGGAGAGAGATTCAGGGTGAGGGTAACATCAGTAGGCAACATGAACATGTAGGGAGACAGTGAGTGACTCCTAGGAGCAAGGAATTCTTACGTGGAAATAAATAAAGCAGTATAAATGGGGAAAGACACATCTTACAGAAAGAGGCCAAGATCCAAATGATTCAGGCTTCCAGTCATTATCAAACTAGCCTAATCTGAGCTGTCCTCATTCAACGGCTGCAGTGTGAGAGGACAGGCCAAACCTCACTTTTCCTAGTCACACAAGGAATGCCATTCAACTCAAAGAAGAAAAAGGGAATCGGGATCCAATATATCAAAGAAACATACAAGTCAAGGGAGTCCTCTGTAAACTGAACCGGGGTTCAGTGCTGGGTTCAAGCCCCAAGAAAAACTAGGGCATCATCATGTATGAGAATAAAAAGACCAGGCGAGGAGATAAGCCACTCTAACAAGGGTCATTTTTAAACCCTGGCACATAGGTAAGGAAGCATCAGATTATTTAAAGACTGTGCTGAGCAGTGGGAAAGTGGCTCTGTGATATAAGGTCAGGATAAACTCTCTAACTCAGAGATTTGAACGTGCATGCTTTCTGTGGCCATGGCTGGGCAGGGCAAGTGCAGGTGGAGACCGACAATTCTAAGCAAGATGGAATGCCAGAGTTCAGGTCGATTCAACCCTTACCACTGAGTATCTGATATACATTCAATCCTGAGCTAAGTGCTGGGACACAGAGAATTCACCCGACTTGAAAGAAGAGTTCACAGAGAAAACCAGAAGAAACAGCTTGAAATTGTGCCGAGTTTGTTTCAGAATGATTTGTTTCTTCAGATTCTGCCCATCAGACTAAGAATTTATATTACAACTAGGGTATGACCTCTCCCCACTGATGATCTAGTTCTTATAATAGTCCAGGTAACACTGTTTCTGGCAAACTTTCTCCATCAGTCATGGGAATGTCAGTGCCAACACAGTCTTGCACCCATGTTACCCACATTTTTTTATAACCTGTGAAGCTGACTTCAGAGATCATTGCTGATCCTCACAAAAGAAGACTGTGGAACAACTATATTCTTTTGTCACAAATCAAAAGGGAGAGATTGGAAGGGCTAGCACAGGTCATTCCTTCCCCTGAAAGTGCAAAGTCCGTTGCTGTCATCATTGTTAAGTCATACTGATCTCCCACAATGCATCTGAGTAAAAGCATACATGAAAAACAACACCTCTAGCCTCTATCAGGCTAAATTCTAAGAAAAATAGGAAAACAATCCAAAAATGTCTTGAAGTGGCCAAAAAGCAATTTAACTCAGAGTTGATCTGATTTAAAGATTTGCAGTATATTTTAACAGAAATAAATATAAGACATTCCATCTACTTGTTAAATTTTTACACCAATAAATATAGTAAACTTAAAAGTTCTTAGAAAATATGTCCAATTCAGGGAAGAGTGGATAGAGATAGAAGGCAGAACATGAACACAAAAAATACAAAGAAACAACAGCAGAAGAAAAAAAGGGTAAAAACAGAGAGGACACCTGAAGCAAAATCCTAAGTGTACCAGGGAAAGAGGAAAATAAGAGCAAATGAAAATGGAATTAGTATTGATGGAGGTTGAGTGAATCATGGCTACTGACAGGTTCGACCCTTTGTTTTACAGATAAGCTGTGGCCTAGTGAGGCTGAGTCACTGCTTTGAGTTTACACAGTGAAAGACTTATTTTCTTGGGTTCCAAAATCACTGCAGATGGTGACTGCAGCTATGAAATTAAAAGATGCTTGCTCCTTGGAAGAAAAGTTATGACCAACCTAGACAGCATATTAAAAAGCAGAGACATTACTTTGGCCAACAAAGGTCCGTCTAGTCAAAGCTATGGTTTTTACTATAGTCACATATAGATGTGAGAGTTGGACTATAAAGAAAGCTGAGTGCCAAAGAATTGATGCTTTTGAACTGTGGTGTTGGAGAAGACTCTTGCGAGTCCCTTGGACTACAAGGAGATTCAACCAGTCCATCCTAAAGGAAACCAGTCCTGAATATTCACTGGAAGGACTGATGCTGAAGCTGAAACGCCAATACTTTGGCCACCTGATGCCAAGAACTGACTCACTTGAAAAGACCCTGATGCTGGAAAAGACTGAAGGTGGGAGGAGAAAGGGACGACAGTGGATCAGAAGGCTGGATGGCATCACTGACTCGATGGACATGAGTTTGAGCAAGCTCCAGGAGCTGGTGATAGACAAGAAAGCCTGGCATGCTACAGTCCATGGGGTCACAAAGAGTCAGACACGACTGAGTGACTGAATTGAACTGAACTGAGCTGGACGGTGGCAGGACTAGAAAGGAGGTCAGTGCATAGTAACTACTCAAATTTGGGATGAATTAAGAAAATAAGTGAATGGTCTGAATGTTGGTGGGTCCCTCCCTGGCAAAATTCACGTGGTGAAGTCCTAATCCCCAGTGCAGCTGTGTTAGAAGACGGGGCCTCAGGGTCTCCAAACTGACAGAATGAGTGTCCTTACAGTGGAGAGTTGACCTCCACGAGCACCCAAATTCCTGCTCTTGCTCCCCCACAAGGCATGCACAAAAATGACGTCAATTAAGCACACAGGGAGATGGTGGTAGCCTACGAGCCGAGAGGCCTACCTGGTAGGCACCTTGATCTGGGACTTCCCAGCCTCCAGAACAGTGAGAGAGAAACTTCTGCTGTTTAAGTCACGGGTCTCTGGTTCTCTGTTACAGCCGACCCAGTGAACTAAGACAACAGAACTGAAGTCCTTTGGGAAGGTATTCAAAAGGAAAGCTTAACTCATTTGTTAAATCTAAAATATAAACATAAACACCCTCCTCCCTCTCACCTTTTCTTTCAGTTGAAGAATGAGAATGGGGCCACTGGTTAGCTTTAAGCAAAAATTCAGGTAACATTCTGAGAGGCAAACTATAAGACACCTACACATAGGAGAAATTAAATAAAATACGTCAAATAATGGGTGGTCAAAATATGATTCTGTGCTTAGGAAAGTAACATATCCTTCATAGTCTCCAAACTCTGCAAATAACAAATGCTCAAGGTAGGTCTGCACGCGTGTCTGTTCTGCAGCCAGCACCATAAAGAGGCAGACTGCCATTTTAAGAATCTGGCCAAGCCCCAAGCACCCCTTTCAACTTGCCTACTCTCCAAGCCCCTTCTTATGCCATGGGAGTCTATGACTTGACACTTATATTTTTACATATTATTAGCAAAACAAAATAGAATTTTTCATTACCAAGTTTTTAAGAAATTTGCTTAATATATTTCTGTTTGGTGAAATAGTAAAAATACAAGTAAAAAGCTTTACTGCCCAACTTGAACATACATTTAAAAATTTATTTATTTGATTGATAAATTAGGCTACTTCTTGGTGAAAACAGAATCTTAAGGGTTCAAAGGAAAATAAAAATTAGTGGAGGGAGGGAGGAGGTTTAAGAGGGAGGGAACATATGTATGCCTGTGACTGATTCATGTTGATGCATGGCAGAAACCATCGCAATATTGTAAAGTAATTGTCTTCCAATTAAAAATAATTTAAAATAATAAAAATGAAAACTTGACAAAAAAATTACTGGAAAAATTACCAATTACCAAATTACCAATATATAGAAGTAGAAATTCAGCAGTTTTCATTATGCTTTATAGTACTTCCCCAAAATGGTCACTGTCAATCAGCATGGATGAATGAATGGGCTAACTATGTAACAGAAAAACAGTAAGAAGAACCCAGAGTTCATACATACAGACAGGATACTTTTAATTAACATTTTAATCATCTTTGTGTTTATGAAATGTACCCAGAAAATGATTAGACCAAGAAAAGGGAGCAAAAAGAGTACTGTTTTCCTTGTAACATGAATTAGGTAAAACCACAGCATACCTTACAGTTGAAAGGCCCATAGAGTTTCAAAATAAAACCTCTTTAAATACATGCCTAGATGGGTCCATCTTGTCTGCTCTGCAAAGAATTTTATAGCCAATATACAATCTGTCTAAAATTTATAAAGTGGGTCATAGTGTAAAAATTCATCTTTACTTCAGAATGTTCAGAATTGATCATATTTCCCCATTAAAAGAAACACACACACACACACACGTACATATTTATAAATGGTGGCTGGGTTTCCAGACCAGACCATGAGAGTCCAGTAATGTAATCAGGGAGGGATGGAGGGGTGGAATGGGGAGAACATAGGAGTCCATGGAACCAGTAATGGACATGAACTACCATACAGCTGAAATAAACAGGAGGACAAGATAGCTAAAACAGCAGCAAATTACAAGTAATGCCAATGTAATTAAATAAGAAATGATGTGTTTTTTTCCAAATCATCTTGCATATTGGTTAGAAGTAGAAGACAAATTTAATCCACTAAGAAAGTGGAGACTTCTATGGAGACTTAGAGGAAGGAGTAGGAGTACTTTCAAGCCTTTTAGTGATGGGTGCAATTTTTTGGGGGGAGGGTGAAACTTTTAAAAATACAACTTCATTTCCAATCTACATTTCCATTTTCCTTGATACAAATGCATTTCTAATCAATCAATCTTAAGGAAGGTAATCTGTTTACTTTGTAAATGGGATAAAAAGATGGAGACAAGGAAAAGGAAACATAGGAAGATTTAGAACAGAATGGGGAAGGGAAAGAAAGTGCTTAAATACTTGCTGAAATGAGAGGAGGGAGAAATCTAAGAGTGTGCTGGCAGTGGGAATAACTAAAGTTTAAATAGTAAAAGAAAAAGAGGTAAAAAGGAGAAAGAAAGACCCAACATACCCGTACTATTTTCAAAGGGGGAAGAATATAGATATTAAGTAAACCCTGTATCAGAGTTCTCAGTACTGCCATCAGAAATGTCACTGACTCAGAACAGTCCAGATCGGTCTAACCAGGTAGCAATCATGGTAACTAACATAAACTGAACATTTATCATATACCAAGAACTGAGAGCTTTCACAGGCTCAAAACAACCTTCTGAGATACATACTGTTTTTGATGTTCTAATTTTATAGATGAAGAGACACAGTAATATACCAGATGTCATTAAGACAGAATGCCAGACAGCCAGGTTTGAAAACTCATCAATTTGATTCCAAAGCCCGCACCATGAAGCACTACTGCCTCCAGAGCATAACCATCAGAGAGGGACAAATGGCCCTAGTGTATGAGAGAAGAGGAAAAACACAAAGAGAGTTCTGCACTAACAAGTTCTACAGTTACTAAATATTCCCTTGTCAATGAAAAAGTAGTAAGTAGAAAGGGCTTCCCAGGTAGTGCGAGTGGCAAAGAGTCCACCTGCCAATGCAGGAGATGTGGGTTCAGTCCCTGGGTCGGGAAGATCCCCTGGAGGAGGGCATGGAAACCCACTCCAGTATTCTTGCCTAGAGAATTCCAATGACAGAGGAGCTGGCGGGCTACGGGATGTCAAAGAGTGAGCACACACTCTTTCAATGCACACACACACACCCAGGAGGTAGAAAACCTCTGGAATTTACCACCCATGTGACAAATATTTATTGAGCATCATTCACTGTTCTAGACACTGGGAAACAGCAATAAACAAACCTGACAAAAATCTCTATAGGTGAGGAAAGCAGTAAAAGAGATGTTTTTATAATATACTAGAAGCTGGTGAGGGCTGTGGAGAAACAATAAAATGACTGAAAAAGTACTAAATGCAAAGGTAACGTGAGCAAAGATGTGAAGGAGCTGAAGCCGTACACACGAGGGTATCTGAAAAGAGCACAATCAGCAGAGGAAAGAAGTACTATTACAGAGTGCCTGGCAAGTCTGAGGAGCAGCGAGAAGGCAGGGTGGCTGGAGTGTGAGGAATGGGAAGAACAGGAGACAGACATCAAAGTGGTACCCAGGAGCCAGTTCAACAGAGCCTTGTAGGGACTCTGCCTTTTCTTCTGAGTGAAACCCATCAGTGGATTTTTGAGCATGATCAGATTTATTTTTTCAAAGGTTTAAGTCAGATGGTGTGCTCAGAATAAATTATCTGGAGTCAATGGTGGAAGTGGGGGAGACCAGGTAGGAGACTTCTGCAATAAAACAGGCGAGAGAGGATGGGGTACTGAGCCAGGAGAGCCACTGCAGAGCTAGTAAAAAGAGATCAGATTTAGGTGATTTTTGAAAGGCAGAGCCTAAAGGATTTGCTGATTAATAAGACTGGAGTGAGGGAGAAAGAAGAGTCCAAGACAACTTCAAGTTTTTTTCTGGCCCAAGGAACAGAAAGCTGTCATCTGAGAAGGGAAGATTGTAGGTGTTCCCACAGGTATGAGACTCAGCGAAGGCAAGTGGAGACCAGGAGTCCAGCTTGGCCAAGTTAAGTCTGAGGTAACGATGAGGTATGGGAATGTCAAGTAGGCAGGTGGATATAAACTTCCTGGGATGGGTCTTCTTTTAGAACATGACAAAATTTACTAACACCTGAAACAGTTAATAAGCGGCCAAATGCTGAAGGTAGATACGTGTATAAAGGTAGCTGGAAGAAAACAGTATAGAAACGAAAAAAAGGTTCTGGATTGATCATTCTAAATACTGCTTTTATAAAAATAAAAATGTTTTGCAATTATGAAGCAAAGAAGATCATCTTGTCAACACAATTATGTATTGTCAAAGGATTTCAAAAAAATCTTTAAATATTGCATTCAGACTATGTAAGTATGGGAAGAAGAACCAGAAGCAATAATTAACTACAACCTATTAGAGGCTATGTTTGGAATCCGGAATCAGAACTTATAAGATGGATATGTTCCACGTTAATGAATGACTTTTCAAAAGCAATTAGATTATATTCAAAGGAAGCTGCCTTTTTAATATATGCTTTCAAAACTAAGGAAAACTGGGAATAAAAACTGGGACAGTGCATGTCGGTGAAACATCACAGATTTGGAAGATACAGATCTACACAGATAGAGCTCTACAAAAGGACCAGGAGCAGAACAAAGGGTCAAAACAGTACAAACACTGACACAGAACCTGGAACTCATGGCATAAATACAACTTGTGACAATTTTAGAACAAGTTTGGGATTGGCTTGAGTACTACTCAGCAAAAAACTTGCTTCAGTTAGTGCTATGCGGAAGAACAGGGCTGAATTTCAATGTATTTTCACAGATGGAAAAGGAAGAGAAATCAAGAGCACATTATTTAGATTTCAAAGAGAGCAATGATTCATTCTGTGCTTTAAAAAACTAACATTCTTCTCAGCTCAGTGTATTAACTACTAATAGATTCAAAAACCGCTTTTTAAAAAATATCCAGAGATCTTGTACTATTAACAAGGCTAAAGAAGGGGTAGACACAATGATGAGTTAAAATCTGCACTTGCAAAAGAATGGCTGGAAGACAGCTTATGTCTATTTTCTTCAATATGATATTAGTACAATAAATGCTTTCATTTTACAGGAGAAGCTGCAATTACAAGACTGCAAATTAGTAAGACAATTCCTCACACAGCTAGGAAATGAATTTGGAGGAATAAATACAGAACTAGGAAGAGAACATCTACCCTCTCAACCATAAGCATGCATCTTGGATAACAGGAAGAAAGGGAGAGGATACAAAAAGGACAGAAAAACATGAAGCACTGCAAAAAAGATTTTGTAAAAAACCACGAACAGTATTCAAATGTGACTTGTAGTCATTACAGGAGAGATATGTAATTAGTTGCATGAATGAATTTTTTCTTATCTCTAATAAAGCTGTTTTTCACTTTCATTTCTTAATTTCTTAAGGCAGATTCTTTACCATCTGAGCCCCTAGGGAAGCCCTCATAAAGAATTAAACAAGATAAAACATCAGAGCGCCCTCTGGACCCAGATGATAAATGGTTTTGGCTATCTGTCCTGGTTAACTGAAGAGCTAAATCTTTGAGACTAGCAGCAGCAGCAGATGAAATCACTAAATAAAAGAATCAAGAAAAGTGGTCTAAAGACTTGGCCCAGAGTATGACAACTTTAAAACAGAAGAAATCACCAAAAAGGTAAGAAAAAAAACAAGAGAGTATAATGTCCTGGAAGTCAAGTACCCAAGAAAGTGTGTCACAGAGAAGGAAGTAATCAACCATGTTCTGTTCCACAGGTGGGTCAGGTAAGAGGAGGACTCAGGCCTGACCACTGGACTGAGCATGGAAGCTACTGGTAAAACTGACAAGAGTCACTTCAGTAGGATGGTGGCAATAAAAACCTAACTGAGTGGGCTTAGAGGGAATGAAGAAAAAATTGGTATGTACAAACAGAGACAACTCTAAGGGAAAATAAATTTATCAGTAGCTGACAAAAGTGAGGCTAAGGGTATTAAAGTGGATGAAAGAACACCTTAACTGTATGTTAATAGAGCTCATCAGGAGAAGGCAGTGGCACCCCACACCAGTCCTCTTGCCTGGAAAATCCCATGGATGGGGGAGCCTAGTGGGCTCCATCCAGTCCATGGGGTCACTAAGAGTCAGGCACGACTGAGCGACTTCACTTTCACTTTTCACTTCTATGCATTGGAGAAGGAAATGGCAACCCACTCCAGTATTCTTGCCTGGAGAATCCCAGGGACAGAGGAGCCTAGTGGGCTGCCCTCTATGGGGTCACACAGAGTCGGACGTGACTGAGGCGACTTAGCAGCAGCAGCAGAGCTCATCCAGACAAGAGAGAAAATCTGATGAGCCCAGAGAGAGGGGAGAGGACTGCTGGGTCCAGGTCTTCAACAGGCCAGCAGAGATGGGACCCACTACACAACTGAGGGGTTGGCCTGATAAGGAAGGCAACTGTTTCATGTACAGTAATAGGAGAGAGGACAAGTTCACTGACACCGATGGGACAAAGTGGGTCAAGTGTGGGGATGCGAAAGCTGATTGCTTCAGTTTTCTCACGTATACTCTGGCAACTAGAAGATCTATAAACTAAAAGAAGGAGTGATTCAGCAACGGATACAGCATTCTGGGGAGATTGGCCTAAGTGGCAAAGTATCAGGGCACCCTTCTCATCTGCCTTCTAGGCTTCTGGAACTCTGAAATCTCTTGTAATATCCAAATGGCGTAACTTCTCCAAAGGGGAGAACAAAGGAGTCACTGGTCCACGGTGATGCTGAAATCTCACTGGGCAAATGCTGGGAGTTCCTTGATCAGGTCTCAGGTTCGGGTAGGAATTCTCTGTGGCTCTTGACTTTAAATCATCCTTCCCTTTTCACGAAAGGTAGCATGTGTTAGCAGCTGAGTAATTTTCTCAGCCTGTTTCCTGCCAGAACAATTTTGGGGGTTCAACAGCCTCTTTTGTTCCTTCTCCTTTCAGCTGTAGCTGCAGTGGACCTCCTATGACTCTTGCTGAGATTACAGCAATAGACAAAAGCTACACCCACAAACACCTTTAAGATAAGCCCTCCTCTACCCTCTCTCCTGCCAAAATGGCTAGAAGTCCTAGTGCTTGACTGAGAGGTCTTCTGTGTGACTCTTAAGGCACTACCTCTGGTTTTTCTCAGCCATATCTTTCGCTTCATCTTTAGACTACCATTCTCCTGACAGTGCCCTTGAATAGACCTTTGCTAGAAATCTATGTCTTAATTTTGCCATCATTTACTCTGCATAAAGTCTGAAAATTTTCAAAACCATCACGTCCTGGTTCCTTTTTTAACAGTCCTTTCCTCAAATGATTTCTCTCTTCTTACTCTCTACTATAAGTAGCAAGAAGAAAGCAGTGGGCACCTTCAATGTTTTCCTTGAAAATTTACTTAGGGACATCTCCCAGTTCCTTAGGCATGTTTCCACTTTCCACGCAACTACAAACCAGAGTGCTGCTAAACTTTCTGCCACTGCATAACAAGGACTCCCTTTCCTCCAGTTTCCTTTCCTTTGAGGCTTCATGGCAATCTCCCCAAGGTCCCCAACTTTAGCAATAACATAAGTACTCTGATCTTTCACCAAAACTCCCCTCAAAGGCCACTGCCCATTCCAAAGTCACTCCCCCACTTTACCTTTCCTGTGCAGAAATACCCACTTTGGGTACCAAAATCTACAGCTGTCCATTTCTCTTTAACCAATCATTCTCAAACAACAGCTTAAAACACTACCTTTTATCTTGCAGTTTCTGTGGATCGGGAAGCCAGGTGAGTTGGAGCTGGGTGCCTCTGGTTCGGGGTCTCTCATTCGGTTGCTCTGTCACCGAATCTTAGCAGTGACATCCTATCACATTTGCCACATTCTATTAGTTCAAAGTGAGTCACTAAGTTCAGTCTACACTCAAAGGCAAGAGACTGCGCAAGGGAATGAATACCAAGAGGCAGGAACAATGGGGACTATCTTAGAGGCTGTGTATCAGAGATGAGATGGAAAGCACGGTAGCAGGCTGATTAACAGTATTGACTCTGAGACAAAACTATGGCGTTTGACTTTTGCTTCCATATCACAATGTGAAAAAAGGATCATAAAGTAAGACAAGAGTCGAAAAAGGACCTGACTTCATAAACACGTTGCACTTGGGAATTTCTGTTCCCCTCTCTCTTCCAATCCTAACTGTCTTAAACCACCTGGAGAATTTCCCTGGTATTAGATGTAATCTGCAAGCACCCGGTGCCAGAGAAACATGCAAAAACATGATTTTGACTTTCAATGAGTCCAAGAAACTTATTTTTAATAAATTTAATAAAAACAAACAAGACGACAAAAGGATAAAAAGATCCAGAATTAACGAAACAGAGCAGAGGGGAATCTACACACAACAGCACAGGGTGGAGGTTTGTCCCCCCCCACCCAACCCCCTGCCCTAATTTTGGCATCTGCTTTTAAATTGTAATGCCAGTCTTAATCAAAAAATACCATACCACCTTTTCTCTAATTGGCAAATAAAAGTACAAAATAAACAGAAGAAATAAATCATTAAGAATGACTTAGATGCTTTTATTTAGATGTCAGTTTATATGAGGAATACAGCATTCAGCAGTAACACTGGGGAGTGACATCACTCCCATTTTACAGATGAGACACAAGAGCATGAAGATCGTGTGACATGTTCTAATGACACAGCAGCAATAACAACTGAGCAAGAGCAGAACTGCTGCCAGCATGTGATATGACGGACAATGAAGCTACAATTGATTAGTTTTGATGTTCATGGATACGGTGATCTGGCTGAGACGGCCGGTGCTTAAGTGTTCATTTCACAGTCAGGAAAAATAACTGACACTTATTTTAAGTAATGAAAGTCAGGTTTTGATCACTTAACCTCTAAATTAATGGTCCAAATCCAAATAAGCAAATAAAACACCATATGAGCTAACATGCAAATAAGATAGCATAGACCCGACAGATATGAATTAAGTTGGACACTGTACTACACAGATAGTTCATTATACTAAGAGTATCTAATTAACCTTTCAATTAATGTATGTGGAGTGTCTATTCTATGCAGGTCTTATATTACAGATACTGTATGTTATCTCCTTCAATATCATTAATAATTAAGGACGCTGAAAAAGTGTTTGCGAAGAGGAGCCACAAGCTTACCTTCAGAGAAGGAATACGAATGCAGTGCTTGAAACCAGCTCAGGAGTTTTATTAAAAACTACACATACTTCCAGAACCAAAATGAGGAAAGGGGGCGCTACAACTCCTAAAATGTAATTTCTTCATTGCAAAAAGAAGTGAAAGAAAATGCGTCTTGGGAGTTACAGGCTCCGCTTCCCTCCCCTGCCCATTCCCAAGCCAGTATGTGTGTTTTACCACATTGATTTTCTACCCCTTCAAGTATACAATTAAAACCTTTAAAAAATGAATGTTTGCTTAAATGGTTTCAACGTTTTATTCCTTAATTTATACATTTTACAACAACAAAATTCCATATTATGGTTTGAAAAGTGATAAAGGATACTTGCTTGAGATTAAATGCCACGTTTACGACAAACAGCATTGAAACATACATACTAAGATAGGCAACTTTCTTATATAACTGGAAGAACTTCTCTCTCAGCATTAGAGCATCCGGCCATCATCTCTATCTAAACATGTTATTCTCACTTCCAAACCCTGATCCTAAGGCCTTTTACTTCATACCTGTACAACCCTATAGTTGCTACCCAACAAGTACCCGATAGTAATTGATCTTCCTGCTTCTAGTCCCTCTCCAAACTATTCTATCCACAGAATCTTAACAGCAAAGCACTCCTTTGAGAAGGTTAAATATTGCTATACTAAAAAATTTCAGAATTTCTTTTTCTATAGAATAGTGATCTACTATTCAAGATCTGCCAGGTTATCCATCAAGCCATTTCTTCTATTCCTGTCTCGCCAGTAATACTGGACCCTACTCTATTCCCCAAACTTTCTTTCCTCCTTTCTTTTCACTACACAATGTCCAGCCAGTGCCCACTCTACATAGGCGCAGAGGACACACCAGTGCCTTCATGGAGTTTAAATTCTGGCTGGAAGAGAAAAGCAATAAACAAACAGAGGCAGCGAGTCAGATAGTGGTAGGTGCCTGGGAGAAAAACAAAGACCAGGAAAGGGAATGGAAGATGTTGGACAAGGGAGTAGGGAATTACTATTTATCTAGGATGCTCCTGATAAGGTAACCACTGAGTAGAGATTTCATATAAATAAGAAGTCAAGCAGATACCTGCAGAAAGAGCAAGCCAGTGAGCAAAACCTAAGGCCCGGCGGCAACGGTGTTGTTTGAAATGTTCAAAGAATAGGCAGGAGTACAGAAAAACAGGGGGTCAAAGATAGCCAAGGGAACAAGTCATACAGGGCCCTACAGACCAGTGCAGGGCACTTGACTTTCATGCTGAGTGAGATACGAAGCCTCTGGAGAGTTTCGCCAGAGCAGCAACATAATGTGACATGTGAAAGGATCACTCTGGCTGCTATGTTGAGAACAGACTTCAGAGAAGGGGTTGAAGAAGAAGAGGAGAAGCAGGGAGGCTAGTTAGATAATTATTACAATAATACTTCTTGCCTGGAAAATTCCATGGACAGAGGATCCTGGCAGGCTACAGTCTGTGGGGTTGCAATGAGTTGGACATGACTGAATAACTGAGCACACACACACACACATAGCATGAAAGCACTGGGACTCGTGAGCAGCTAGCTGTAAGGTTTTCTGGTCATTCTTGACACCATAGGTCTGCTCATGCCAGTTCTCCATCTCTTGTATTTATTTAGCTCTCCCAGAATCTAGCTTAAATCACATCTTCAGGAAACCTTCCCCAATCAATTCCATCTTCAATGATTAATTTTTCAAGCTCCTGTTGACAACTGTCCAAACCACCTGCCAGTGGGCATGTTGTCTTTGCTACAACATATGGTTGTTTATCAATTAACTTATCTGTCCCTATTTTGTCCCATTATCCTTGAGAAAGAGAATACTGTATAGCTCTCAGTATCCTCATTTTGCTGCATAAAACAGATATTCAATAAATGTTCACTAATAATCAAACTGCATCACCTATTTTGAGGAATAAATTACTATCCCTCAAAAGAAATGATCACAGACCCTCTTTGTCCTTTAACTGCCAAAGTCAAAGAGAGGCCTGACACAGCTCTGCTATCACCAGGCCACATAACATCTGGAGCTTCAGTCTGCAAGAGTGGCTGACTTACCCACAATGAGATTCTCTGGACCAGTGGTTCTCAAAGAGTGGCCTCTGGCCCAGCAGCAGCAGCATCACCTGGGAATTTATTAGAAATGTAAACTCCCGGGTCCGCTCAGATCTCAGGAATCTAAAACTCTGGAAGTGGGCCCAGCAATCTGTGCATTCTGATGCGCCATAAAAGTTTGAGAATTACTGCTCTGGCTTGAAGGTTTAAGTAATTACCCTGTTTTTCCACAAGGTTTCTGGAACGATTCCATCCTGGCTCACATCCTCACTCACCTCGACCATCCTTGAGAAGCCCCAGCCTTCCAGCTGGCTCACCCTGTGCGACCCTGCACAGCCACTTCTCTGATCCCCGCTCCTGCCCTCCCTGCCCTCCCAAGCCCTCGTGGTCATGAGTGAGTAAACTCTTCTCTACGATGTTCCTGTCACCCTTCTGCTCCAAAGGAAGACTGACTGCTCGCGAGAACACTGCTGCTTCTTCAGTAGAAGCTTTCCTTTCCTCAGACCGGGCAAACATCCTCCATCCTCCGCATTGCCATCTAGTGCTGAACCTCACAGATATCTTCCTAGCTTCTTCCCAAGACTACGTCCATTCTCGGTCCAAACTGCAGACCCTCTGAAACAGGTATCACCCACCTATCTCCTCAAGTCTTAGCACGGGGCTCCCTCTCTTCATCTCCTTTAATCCTTTTATAATTCTTGATGACCTCAAAATTCACAAAGATTATTCATTAACTACTCTGGCTTCCAAGCTGTTGCTGTTATTGTTCTAATGTGTATTTTTTTCACAACTTCACTGAAGCCACTGACCTCACACCATATCCCAGCACTGCCATGTCATTACCAATAGCTGCATCAACATCTCAAGTGTTTCAAGACTTCTCCTCTCATACCACACCTACGAGTTTTCCCAAACCAGCATTTCGCCAGCCTCCTTCGGATCTCTAGTCTACTAGTCGATCCTAGCACTTTTTCACCACTCCTACTCTTCTGATCCTCATGTTCTTAATTCCCTCTCAAGCCAGTTTAGATTCTAGGGTCCAACACTATACATAATCTTTTTCAAAAAGTCTTAACTCCCTTGCCCCCTTTTCCCTTAGTCTAACTTACCTAGTAAAATCTCAATTCCTGGTTAAATCCAACTATTTACTTAATCCTCTCTTGTATCTAAAAGATTGCCACCACTCACTCAAGTTTATGACCACAGATTTTAAGCACCCTGCACCTCTCCAGTAAGTTTACTTCCCAGTTTTGGGGGGATGAGTACCATTTCACACCCTGTCCTCTCTCCTCAAACCAGCAACACTTCTCCACTCCCTGCTCTAACATTTTCGGCTATGTTCATCTTACATGTTAGAAGGAAAGCAGACACGCATAGAAATCTCTTCTGCCTGAAGCTAATGCCACCAGCCAGCCTACCTGGCTCTAAACCCATACACTCACCCCTCCTTCAAATTAAGAAGAAAAAAACCTGCTTCTGGCCAATCCCTCTTCTGTGTGCGGGTTATAACAGACTTTGTTCCTGCAATCAGCCTCTTTCTTTTCAGCACTCTCAGTTCTTCCCCTACTTGATCTTTCCTACTGACATAAGACACGCCTTCACATCACCTATCTTTTCAAAATGGTCCCTAGAACACACATGAACAAGCTGCCCGATCCTTTGTTCCACTCTACAACTATACATGAGAAACGCTGGGCTGGAGGAAGCACAAGCTGGAATCAAGACTGCCAGGAGAAATATCAATAACCTCAGATATGCAGATGACACCACCCTTATAGCAGAAAGTGAAAAACTAAAGAGCCTCTTGATGAAAGTGAAAGAGGACAGTGAAAAAGTTGGCTTAAAGCTCAACATTCAGAAAACGAAGATCACAGCATCCAGTCCCATCACTTCATGGAAAATAGATGGGGAAACAGTGGAAACAGTGGCTGACTTCATTTTTCTGGGCTCCAAAATCATGGCAGATGGTGACTTCAGCCATGAAATTAAAAGACGCTTACTCCTTGGAAGGAAAGTTATGACCAACCTAGATAGCATATTCAAAAGCAGAGACATCACTTTGTCAACAAAGGTCCGTCTAGTCAAGACTATGGTTTTCCCAGTGGTCACGTATGGATGTGAGAGTTGGACTACAGAGAAAGCTGAGAGCTGAAGAATTGATGCTTTTGAACTGTGGTGTTGGAGAAGACTCTTGAGAGTCCCTTGGACTGCAAGAAGATCCAACCAATCCACCCTAAAGGAGACCAGTCCTGAATATTCATTGGAAGGACTGATGTTGAAGCTGAAACTCCAATACTTTGGCCACCTGATGCGAAGAGCTGACTCATTTGAAAAGACCATGATGCTGGGAAAGATTGAGGGCAGGAGGAAAAGGGGATGACAGAGGATGAGATGGTTGGATGGCATCACTGACTCAATGGACATGGGTTTGGCTGGACTCTGGGAATTGGTGATGGACAGGGAGGCCTGGAGTGCTACAGTTCATGGGGTTGCAGTCAGACATGACTGAGAGACTGAACTGACTGACTGACAACTATACAATATTTCACTGTCTCAACATCTTCACCTAGGGATTTCCCTAGTGGTCCAGTGGTCAAGAATTCACCTGCCAATGTAGGGGACAAGCATTTGATCCCTGGTCTGGGATGATCCCACATGTTTTGAGGCAGCTAAACCCGTGTGCCACAACTACAGAACCCAGGTGCTGCAACTAGTAAAGGCCACATACCCTAGAGCCTGGGCTCGGCAACCAGAGAAGCCACCGCAATGAAGACCCAGCACAGCCAAAATAAATAAATGAAAAAATGAAACATCTTCACCTACCAATTAACAATTCCATTTGGCTTTTCAATCCCCATCATTCCAATTCAAACAGCTCTTACCGAGCTCACCAATGACTACCATCCAATGAACTTGGCCTACCAAGACCAATGACCCCTGTAATCCAAACCCAACAAGCCCTCCCCAGAGTCTGTGGTGTCACATACTTGCCTTGTTTCCCCACCACCTTACCCAATTTCCAGTATTCTCTGACCTCTAGTGACATCCTCAGGGCTTCAGCCTCAGCCTTATTCTCCAGTTACATTTTCTCCCAAGGCTTTAAATACGCACTGATAAATTTTGACCTTATGCTTTCAACTCACATCTCTCTTCTGAGCTCTAGACTCATATCAAACTGCCACTGAATTTCTCCACTTGGATATCTACTACACATTTCAGACTAAACAAGACCAAACCATAAATATTGTTTTGGTTTGTTTTTTCTTCTGTGTACTCTCGTTGTTACAAGGAAAAGCCCCTTCCATCCTAATTCCTTCAACCCCAAAGTTGAATAACCCAGATTCCTCTTTCATCTAACCCACACACAAACCATCTTTAATCTTACCAAATTGCCCTCCCAAGTCTAAGCCATCACCTCTTGCTTGATCTCCCTTATCACTTTTCCTAAAGTAAATCAACTCTCCTGCTGAAAATCTCCCAATACCTTCCCACTTTAACCAAAAACAAAATTCTAATCTCTACCAAGGGGAATGGTCCAGTCCTCACCTACCTCTCCAGTCTTATCTTCCTCCATGCATTTTGTTCTCTACACTCCAACCACATCCCCCCTTTCTGTCCTTTAAAAGCCCCAAACTCATTCCATCTGAGAACTCTGGTTTGCTATTCCTTCCGCTTATAAAGCTTTCCTCCCATAGTGAGACAGGTTGGTGTCTCTTATCACTCAGGCCTTTCTCACTCTAGATAAAGCTTTCAGGGTCGCATTACCTTTTCTCTGTAGCACATGTAAATTCCAGAATTTATCTTGTTTGCTTACATGTTTACAATGTTCTTTTTCCAGTTTAAAAACACAGATTCCCTGGGAAAGAACTTTGTCTAGTCCATGCTCTTTCCTCACCTCTTAGAAAGCGATCAACATACCAGCAGTCATCAATAAATGTGTTAACTGCTCGAGTCTCATTAATATAATCCTTTAATTAGTTTCTTACAGTTTCCTGGGCTTTTATAATATACATCAAATGAATTTCATTCAAAGTGTAAATATAAATTCTGCAACAATAATAGAAGCCTCTTGTTATCTTTCTATATACAAATCTGATCACACTTGATCCTGCCTAAAATCCATCAACAGTAGAATAAACAAACATCTTAAACTGTTCAGATAATCCAGCTTCTAAATTTTTTTGTAATTTTAGCTTTTAGAAAGAACTTCACTGAAATCTGTATGCAAACAAACCAAGAATCCAAACTGCCAATCTTCTCATTAAGTATTTGTCTACCTATGTATATTCAATGAACCCATACTTTTAGTTATGTTATAAATAAAATTTTATGTTACTTTTCCACTTGACATACAGTACATATCCTAGCCTCTAAAATTTTAATTTTTCATCCATTACTATCCCACTCATCTCACACATACAATTATATATGGTTCCCAACCATATTTCTGAGATCCCAAAACTATTTTACCAGTCTATCCCTTTTGGAGAAAGCAATGACCCTTTCCACTCCTCACTTACTCTGCTTGTCTATCTCCTCCTCTGTAAAGTCTCTTCTGAACTCCTAGATGCTGTAGGCTCTTCTGTCCTTTATTTGCTTTGACTCTTGTTAAATAGAAGAGTTCTCCCTACTCCTAAAGCTAATCCCATCTTCTTAAAGCATAAACGCAATCCTTTCTCTGCCCATATACTCCACTTTTCCTTCTTAAATGAATTTGTTCAGTCAGCTTTTAAACGTGACCAGGCCTCTTTTATTTAAAATAGAACATAAAACTTTCCCCTACCCCACATGCTCTTCCAAGTTCCCTCTATATTCCTTTAGGTCAGTCAAGTTTTTCCAACAATTGTCTGCACTATTTCTTTCTCCATTTCCTTCTCCCATCACTCCAATCCCCAACCATGAACTCCTGAACTGACTCCATTCCCAGGCTTCTGCCCTCACTAGTCCATCAAAAGAACTCCTGCAAAGGTCATCAGTGACCTCCATGTTGCTAAGCCCATGGACTTATTTCAGTTCTCTCTTCCTGCCACTGTTTTATCTTAGTTTCCTAATGTCCTGGTTTTCCTTCTGAAGAACAAGCTCTCTGGAATCTGGCTCCTGGCCTCCTTTGCAGGCTCATCTCCTCCACCAGGCATCAACTTCTCTTCTTGCTCTACTGCTTAGGCCAGTGTCGTCTTAAGCCGCTGAGTTTCAACATCATCATTCCCACACCTTCAATTACTACTGCGTGAAGATTCCTCACAAATTTATAGTTTAAGCCTCTATTCTCCCTTGTATTTCCAGACCTGGATAGCCAACTCTGTAAGCGGTATTTCCCTTTGAACATCCCAAAGTTACCTAAAAGTACTAAATCCAGAAATCAAACTGATGAGACCCTGCATCTCCAAACACACTTGGCCCTCTTCCACATCATGACACCAGCCTGCTGACTATGCCTGGGACATCTCTTTCAGGCAGTCCGCTTTCTCTAGCACGTGCTACCACTACCACTCAGCCATCACCTAACCTCTCTCTTCACTCCTATCCCTCTCTAATCTGTGTAGGTATCATCTTAAAAAACAAATCTAAGTATAAACTCCACTTCAACCTATTCCCAACCCTATTTAAAATCTTTTAATGACTTTTCAGTGCCAAGCATCTATTCACAGCATCTGGCCTCCAATGTTAACTGAACTGAACTATGTCTACATTTTGTGATAACTCAATTTACTAAGTTTAGTTTTCTCAATGTGTAAACCAATTAGAGTGGCAAAATAGAGATTAAAAAGTGAGCATTTAAAAATCAGCCTGACTGCAACCTGCATAACAACCTGGATTGCTGCTGCTATTGTTATCACTATCTTGTATATGCTTAGTACAAAATAGCTCCCAAAAATAGATTATTTCAATAATCTTTAGGCGTTAGCTGTCCCATTTTAAAGATGAGAAAACCCACGCTGGGAAGGCTACACACTGACCAGTGGCGCTACCACTTCTCTGCTGTACGACACAACTTTCACTGACTGGTTTGTTTCTAAAATGGCTACATGTGCTTTTCTAAGATTACTCCATTAACGTTCTCAAGATGTATCACATCCTTCTCACAACCTGGAAAATCAAGATACACACAGTTAATAACTTGTCTCAAGTAGTTAATGGAAATGGCAACAGAATTCAGGCTACCTTATTTTCATTTCCCTACTCCAGCCTATATCAGGCTGATAAACTGGACACTACTGAACAAACAGTGTCAGACTTTTTTTGACACAGTGTCAGGCTTTCTTTCCTTGGGCTCCGAAATCACCGCAGATGGTGACTGCAGCCATGCAATTAAAAGACACTTGCTCCTTGGAAGAAAAGCTATGACTGACCTAGACAACATATTAAAAAGCATTACTCTGCCAAAAAATGTCCGTCAACTCAAAGCTATGGTTTTTCCAGTAGTCAAGTATGGATGTGTGAGTAGGACTATAAAGAAAGCTGAGCACCAAAGAATTGATGCTTTTGAACTGTGGTGTTGAAGAAGACTCTTGCGAGTCCCATGGACTGCAAGGAGATCAAACCAGTCCAACCTAAAGGAAATCAGTCCTGAATATTCATTGGAAGGACTGATGCTGAAGCTGAAACTCCAATACTTTGGCCACCTGATGTGAACTGACTCAGTGGAAAAGACCCTGATGCTGGGAAAGATTGAAGGAAGGAGGAGAAGGGGACGCCAGAGGATGAGATGGTTGGATGGCATCACCAACTTGATGGACATGAGTTTCAGCAAGCTCCGGGAGTTGGTGATGGACAGGCAAGCCTGGTGTGCTGCAGTCCATGGGGTCACAAAGAGTCGGACACGACCAAGTGACTGAACTGAACTGACTGAACAAATAAAAGAAGGTGGTACTTACGGTGTAGGAGGCTCTGAGGCCAGACAGACCAGGGTTCAAGTCCTACCTCTGCCAATTCTAAACGGTGTGACTTTCGCAAGTTACTGAAATTTCTACTTCCTCCTTTGTAAAATGAAGATAACAGCTAATTCTCACATGAGTGGAGGACTAAGTGAGGTATATGCCTACTATATATGTTATTACTAAAAAAAAAAGTTTAAACAAGATAAAAGTTAGCTTCTCCCTTCCAAAAAAATAAGAACCATACAGTTAAAAAAAAAAAAAAATCATGAAATTGAGTTTCCAGCCTTGCAACTTACTAACTGTCATGTACTCTTTCTTGGTCTCTTTCCTCTTCTGTACAATAGAGATACTGATTCTGGGCCCTGAGTACTGCTGTGACGATGAAATAAGGTGACATATAAAAGTACTTTCTTAATTGAACAGCACCATGCAAAAATTATTATTATCTGTGTACACACACTGACTACCACTGTGTTATAAATTCTTTAAGGGAATGAGACTCTTTAATCATCTTTGTATTTGTAACAGCTAGTAACACAGTCCTCTGCCCCACTAAAAGCATAAACATTATATGCTGTCTGAACTGACTTATTGAGAAGATTGGATTGAACTACGACAAAGCAACACTTCAAAATGAAATCCAGAAATTCATCCACATAGAATGTGAGTAAAAGAGAGTCTGAGACCAGTCTAGCTAATATCATCTCAGACAGGGAGACTATATCCTGACTTCTTCCCAGAAAAGTGGTCTATAATTTTGTTTCCTGGACTTAAATTGTATAATTATTAAACAAGTAAGCTCCCTCAGCACAGGAATCATGTGTCTCCCACACTCTTCCCTGCTTCTGCCCCCTACTCTCCCTGCTGCCCTCCCTGTTTTGGACACTGAAGAGGAGATGGGGAGAATAAATGACACAGTAAGTGCCGAGTATACTGCACCCTTTCAAAAACAAGTTTGGAAAAAGTAATAGGGACGTTCTCCATCCGGAGGCAACTTTGAGGAGAGTTTTCTAGTTGCAAGTATTTAAAAAAACTGATTAATGGGAGACATTAACATAAAACTTATTTGTGTTTATCAAAGTTCTCCCTGCATGCATTCAAAGGCATCCTTTACATGCTAGAGAAAATGCTCTGGAGTAACGAGTGGTTTGTTGAATGTTCAAAGCAAAAAACCTGGCTCACACTGGCTATTTACTGAGCATCTACTCTGTGTCATACATCATGTGAAGCACGTTTCATGGCTTATCTCTAATCTTTACAGTAATCCTATATGACGGGCATTATTTTCCCTATGGAACAAATGAAGTAACTGAGGTTCAGAGATCTTAGGTACTTGTTCATGGTCATACAACTGGGAGTAAGAGGTGGAATTTAGACCTAGTAAAGTCTTTAAAAGCTATATTCTTTGTGCTGTATCATGCTGCCCCCAATGACAGCAATTTCACTATAAAGAAGGGTGACTGACAGGAAGGTGGGGAGGAGATCTGACAAAAATACATGTATAGAGCAGAAGACAGAGTTCTATCTCAGAGTTTTAGATGCACAGGAGCAAATTAATGAGCGACGTCCAATTGCACAACCCAAAATGCTAGGATGAGCTTTCCCCATTACTCTTCAGCTCTACATGTTCTAAGAATGTCCACACTACACAGAGGTACTGACAACCAAGCACAGTTTGGCAGTTTTTCTAGAATGCTTAGAACAGTGCCTTTAAGCCATTGCTGGTACCAAACCAGGCAGGTGATGAGGGTGACATGTTTCATATTTCTCTCATGCTTTCCAGACACTAAACTTTCTTGCACAACAGAGTGTCTTCCTGGAACATCTATAAAATATCTAATTCTTTAGAATTAGAAGGGATATCTTATAGATGTGGAAACTGAGGTCAGAAGACTTCAACGACTGTCCAGTATCCCGTAGCTGGATGCTGGCCTGGACAAAATTCTGATCCCCCTTCCTCATCCAGTAAGTTTTCTCCGCAGCAGCCCCTCAGGGCCTCCCATTAATCGCTTGACCACCTAGGGTTCCTTTTCTAAGGAAACGATCTTGGTGTACATGTATCTCAACCCCGCATGTGGTACTCTGGATGAAAAGTCCTGTTCTGGGGCTAAATAAAGGGTATTGAGACAAATTTACAAACAAGTGTAATATAAGCACAAAAGTCACTGTCTGCTTTCATAAAGCATGAATTGAGTGGAAATGAGACTAATTCAACTTGCTTCCTTTCATAATTCCTCTTCCAAACAAATAACCAATCCTGTGGCCAACAGATAGCCATCAGTCCCACTAACAAGTCTGCAAAGACCCTGGACACAGACTCCTCGTTCACAGAGATAAGAACTACTTCAAGGACATAAGTGTGTCAGAAAAATTTTTTGACTTCCTTGAAATACCACAAAAATAAATCAAGAGAGGAGGAAATTAGATTTTAAGGTCATATTCAAATATGAAGGGGAAAGCAGGAAAAGCAATCCTTACACACATGCGTGCGCACGTGCGCGTGCGCACACACACACACACACATACACACACACCCCTTTCTGATCAAGCTCCATCACCATAAACCTAGTTAAAGTTCTGCCGTCTGATATTTTTAATTTAGTCTGCCTGAGCCAAGTAGGTTTCTGCAATTCCAGACATCTAGGCTGAAGGGCAAAGGGCAAAGGGAAACTTTCAAAAGCAGGCCAGTAGCCAAGGGCATCACATCTAGGAGGCTCCCTTAGCAACACACAACTGTCTCCTCAAGAGAAGACACCGCCATCTTTGCAAGGGATTATGGATGTTCTTGTTTTCACAACTAACAGCAGGACTTTTCCCCCCTGTATTATTTTCCCGGTCATTCTCCTAAAAGTTATCACATCCCATAATTTAAGTCTCTCTAATCCCAGTGTGGTTTCCTCCATCCCAAAGTATAACATGGGAGTTAACAAATAAAATAATGTGTGGTACTAAGTTCCTGGCAAATAGAAACTGCTTTGTAACGTTTGGTTATGAATTACTATTCAAGCCACTACAGACTTGGTTCCTAACTATGGGCAAGTCACTCTTTTTGCCTTAATTACTTCCCTTATAAAATTTTAATAACAACAGTGACCTACTTCACATTTCTATTGTGAAGGACAATAAAAACTATTAGATAAAAACTTTTAAAGGCTTATTCCTAATTAAGAATCATGCCACCTACTGGCTCTCAATATCTGAAGAGACGCTTTGGCTATCAAGGTCAGTGTCCCCCAAACAGAACACAGGCAGGCCGTGGCCCGCCAGGAAGCCTGCAGCTCCTGGGGTGACCGGCCCACTTTCCTGCCCCATGTGCCTTCTCCAAACCTCCCAAGCCCTGGGGATGGCGCTGCACTGGGAGCTCAGCCCTAGCGCCTAAGTCAAACAAGGTAAACAACATTCAAAAAAAAAAAAAAAAAAGCGCAGGCCAATGTCACAATCGCTGCGAGGTTTTAAAACCTTCACACCTGTGAGGAGAAGGCGCTGTGGCAGCCCGCGCTCCGTGGGGAAGGCCGTTCGTGCGGGAGCAGAATCTCACAGCTTTCCACTCCTTATATGTGCAAGTGCAAGCCCTCACCCGCAGCACTCTGTACTCACCCAGAGGTACATCATGTCAGACCCGGCTGCTCTAACTCAGCGGCCAGTTGATCGTGGACTGCAGAAAGGCCCTTCAGTGGACTGGAGGAAAGGAGGTGCCAGAATGGGGGGCCGAAGTGCAGGGTGGGGAGAACCCCCCCCAGAATCACTTGAGTTTAAAAATCTAAAACGACCGGTCTCCTCCCCCCTCCTCCCGCCTCTCCAGCTGACTGTTCTGTTGTTCTCTCCTCCCTCTCTCCCTCCCTCCCTCTCCCTCTCTCTCTCCCTCTCTCTCTCTGGGAGTTCCCAGCCCCGTGTGTCTGAACCCAAGTGTACAGCACACTCTCTGTGTATCTGCCTTCAGGGACTCTCTCTGTGTCATTCTACTTCGAGAAACACAATCATCGCTCACAAAGACTACTGCAAAAGGCAGGGATGGGTGGGGTTCCTAATAAACTACCAGCACTGGTTTCTAGTAGCTGGACAACTAGAATAAGACGGCTTCTTTAAATGTGAATGGAGCAATCAGAAAACCTCTGCCCTCCAAGTTCAAGGGGAGTGAGCCCAGGCTGCCCTCTGCCTCAGTTCTCCTGGAGCCCCATGCAGAAGCCAAGCTTGCTCAGAGCCTACGTTCCCTCCTTGCTAGGTCAGCCTTGCGCCACAATCCTGTAAGAACTATCAGTCTACCAGTCATAATTCTGACTCTTAGAAGATTTGAACATGGGGAAAATTTCAAATAAGCTTCACAAGGTTTTCGTCTTTTTTATTACTACTGCCCTAGTTCAAATCAACAGAGCCTCTCCTGTTGCAGATTCTTTACCAGGCATGGGGATGGGGCAGGGCACAAAACCTGGGCTTGAAATCTGGCCTATAATTACTGTCACCATGGCCTGGGGCAAGTTATTTAACCTGTCGAGGCCTCTGTTTCCTGAAGCAAAAACCGGGTATAAAACTCCCTTTGGAGGTGCTTAGATCAAGCGGTAACACTATGTAAACTGTCTCCATGTCCCTGGTGGCCATGATTTCTAACCAAATTCAGATCAGACATTTACTGAGTTTCTCCTGTATGCCAGGCATATTTTTGTTTACTGAGTTTCTCCTGTATGCCAGGCATATTTTTGTTTACTGAGTCTCTCCTATATGCCAGGCATATTTTTGGCCATTATGTTCAGTGGTGAACGACACGAATTATCCAGTCACCTGTCCTGGTGGTTTCTCTACCATAGGCCAATGCTCTTTCCTTAATTCCCTCCCCATTTTTCCATGTTCAAATCCAAAACCCATCCTAGCTGGAAGTGACATCTCCTCCTCTGAAAGCTTGGTGTTTGTAAAGTGGCATTCACCAACCCTGCCAGTTATATCACAGGTACTTACCTGTACCTACCAATCTTACCCCCTTTATTCACATTTTTCGGGTACAGTTCATCTTTTTTGAGCTATGGCATCTTTGCACAGTACCTTGCACACAGTAGGTGCACAATACATTCTCAGAGGGTTGTGTGTCTTGAGGAATATTTAATCCTTTAACTCCTTAAAGGAAAAACAAAATGAAACAAAAACAAGAGGTCTTCCGCCTTTCAGCTGCCTCAGGGCTCTGTTCCCCTCAAACATGTTGAAACAGCTCTCTCCTGCTCATAAAATCTCCAAGTACGGTCTGCGAGTCTCACAGTCAAGGCAGGCCCGGCACAGGTACTAAGCACCTTCCCCTTCCTGTATAATGCTTCCGGCTGCAGAGAGAGCACCATCTTAGTTTGCTGTGGTGGAGCGTCTTTTCCCCTCAGAGTAGAAGTGAATCACCTGTTCTCTTCCACACTAAACATGCGCTTTCTCCTTGCCCCTCCTCCCACCTCAGACTCCCACTCATTTAAACCTGGAGAGGCAGGGCAAGTATTCCTCTCAGCCTCACCCAAATCTTTTCTTTTTCTTTATGCAGAACTTCTTTGCATCTTCTGAAGTCAGGAATACCTCCGTTCCAGTACAAAACAGAAGAAAGAACTTCCAAATCTACAAGAGAGACAACCTTCTCTCTAAAATGGGAAAACAAATCTCGCTTTCTATAAACTGCTGCTTGGCATCTGTTATATAATCAATGTTCATAGGCAACTCTCCGCTCTAATCTCACAGCACATGCCCTAAATCATGTCACCAGACTTTCCTATACTCCATTCTAAACAACTACATTAAAATCACGCCGTGAAGAGATTATAGTCATTTCAAATTCTTTGAAGACACAAAATTGCAGGGGGCTTCCCTGGTGGCTCAGATGGTAAAGAAGCTGCCTGCAATGCAGGAGACTTGGCTTCCATCCCTGGGTCAGAAGATCCTTTGGAGGAGGGTATGGCAGCCCACTCCAGTATTCTTGCCTGAAGAATCTCATGGACAGGAGATTAGCAGGCTACCCACAGGAGCCTAGAGGGCTACAGCCCATGGGGTCACAAAGAATCGGACATGACTAAGCCAATGGTTAGGACTCTGTGGTTTTACTGCTGTGGGCCTGGGTTTGATCCCTGGTCAGGGAACTAAGATCCCACAAGCTTTGCAGTGCACCCAAGGGAAAAGAATAAAAAAAAAAAAAACTCGTTAATACTCATTCTTAATCAAGCATCAAAAACAAATTCAGTAAAATATTACTGTCATTTTATGGTTTTATCTTTTAATCAAATTTGGGATGGTATAATGGTACCCCGTTCTCCTGGATCAAAGCAGGAGGAAAACAGAGAAATGAGATCCCTGAAATGAAATAAGAAAAGATTAAATACATCACAAAAACCTATGAACTACCTCCAAAACTTCCATGAGTGGAATCACTGTAAACTTCTTTGGAGCCTCAGGAAATTCATAAACTTCTACTCTCAATGCACGTCTTCCTTTTTTGATCATAATCTTAATAATCAGGTGAACAGTCTGTTCTATGTGTTTTCTTCACATTAAAAACAAACAAAAACCCTTCAAAAACCCACAGGCAAAAGAAGTGGATCATGCTCCTGCACGTCCACATTTCCCTAATCTTAAAAAAAAAAAAAAAGGGAAAAAAGGAAACAAAGAGGTAGGAGAAAACAAAATACTTTCCAATCAAGTCAAATAAGCTCTGCTTTATCGCTATGCAGGATTCAGATTAAGAGACACAAATGTGTAACAACTGCACATGATGAAGACCCTCTCAAAAGGATCCCAGTCTTACACACAGGATGAGGACGCACGTATGCCTCCTTCTATCAGGAGAACACTTTATCAGGCTACATAACGGTTCTCTGAAGCTTATCAGCCTCTATATTAGTTTGGAGGAAAGAATGTGTGAATTAAAGCATCAGAGAAGGCACTCTTCTCGGGAGGGCCCACAGAGGAAGTCTGGCATGATTGCTTCTGGGAAAGAAAAATCAGATTATCTGGGATAGCAATATGGGTGCTGCCAGTAATTCTAACCTGATAATGCATCTTGAATTCCTGCTTCTGAAAGCACTGGATGTTGTAATGTGAAGAGTCTGGTGGTACTGACTCTTTCTGACTCTGCCTCAAAGTCTAACAATTAAAGAGGCTGCATTTTTTATTTTTTATTTTTTTAAAAAATTTTATTTTATATTGGAGTATAGCCGATTAACAATGTTGTGGTAGTTTAAAGTGGACAGCAAAGGCACTCAACCATACATATACATGTATCCATTCTCCTCCAACCTCCCCTTCCATCCAAGCTGCCGAATAACATTGAGCAGAGTTCCTTGTGCTACACAGTAGGACCCTGTTGGTTATTCATTTTTAAATATGAGACTGCATGTTTTATGCCAGTATTTCTGTTGGTGTAAAAGGCTGATGTGGCAAAGTGCGTACAGCTGGAGAACCGACACAATTTTGCAAAAATATTTCTGAGAAGTCAGACACTGAAAATTTTTCTAAAGCAATATGAAGCAACCCTCTCTACATTATTTCTACTCCTTTCACTTCCAGGATCTGCAGAGATAACACAGACTCACCACAGCAATGAGCTATAGAAATGGGCCATATGAAGTCCAACTGAATTTGACTCAAAAAAAAAAGTTTAAAGAATGGGGCTCTTTTAACCTCATTTCCTCTCAGCTTAAAATAGCAAGGATTCCCACAGGGCAGTTCTCTAATAGAATCTTGCTACTCAAAATGTGACCCATGGACCAGCATCAGCAGCATCGGGGTCAACTGGGAGCTTCCCGGATAAGGAAGAATCTCCAGCACCATCCGAGATTTACAGAGTTAACATCAACATTATGACAAAAGCCACAGCTGGGTCACAAGCACACTGAAGTCCGAGGTGCTAGTCCTCATGCAATAGCACAGACTTACGCAGGGCAGGATGGCCGTGGCTGTCACTTTCCAGGGACGGCATCTAAACCACTCTGGAGCACTAACTGGAGACAGAGTGTTGCATCATCGCCTGCTGATTTCAGTGTAATACCACCTGTGCCGTGCTCAGTCGTGTCCCCCTCTTTATGACCCCAAGGACTGTAGCCAGGCTCTTCTGTCCATGGGATTTCTCAGGCAAGAATACTGGAGTGGGTTGCCATTTCCTTCTCTAGGGGATCTTTCTGACCTGGCATAGAACCCTTGCCTCTTGCATCTCTTGTACTGGCAGGCAGATTCTTTACCACTGCACCACCTGGGAAGCCCCCATAATGCCACCAACAGCTACTATTTGCTGAGAACATACTATGTGCCAGAACTCTCCTTGCATCATCTCACTGCATCTTCATGCCATCTCTGTAAGGAAGGCCCTACTTTATCTTTTTCACACATGGAAGAAAAGTGGGGCTTAAAGTGGCTAAACACTTTGCCCATGGTCTCACAACCAGTGAGTAAAGGTGCCACAAGTTAAACATAAATTTGTAAGACTCCAAGATCAGTCCTGTACTACACTTTTTCACTGATAAAATCAAATCTGCCAAGACTGCCAAGATCACAGGAAAATTTTCCCTGGATAACACCCTTGTGCTCTTATCTCTGCTCAATACCAAGACTTCAAACAATAAAGGACAGAGACAAGGCTTGGAACCCAGTGAACACACACTGTGAGTGAGTTTCCGAAGGCTGTGGCTCTGGTTGAGTGCTGCTGCTATGACAGGTGTCATTACAAGAATGGTTCTGGAAACCTCCTCTGATCTGTGGTTACCTTCTATAATGTCTGGGGAACTCCAGGTGCACACATAGAGAAAAGGGACGTCCCTTTTTCACCTCTTGGAAAAGTTACCAGCAAATAGATGTCAGAGCTCTGACTGCCAGGTTTAGGGAACCCAGAGTGATCATCCCTAAAAGATGAAAAATGAACACTATCTTAAGAGCTGTGTTCTTCCTCATTGTGTTTCAATCATATTCTCAAATAACCTCCCATCCTTCCAACCAACTTGCTCTGGTATCCCCTCCACTACAAGCTCTGATCTCCTCAATGACCTGTTCATTATCTATCTACCTCAGTCCTGTCTTTTTTTTTTTTTTTTTTTTTTTACGTAGACCATTTTTAAAGTCTTTATTGAATTTGTTATAATGTTGTTACTGTTTTTATGTTTTGGTTTTTTGGCCACAAGGCATATGGGATCTTACCTGCCTGACCAGGGATTGAACTGGCACCTCTTGTGTTGGAAGGCAAAGTCTTATCCACTGGACCACTAGGGAAATCTCTCCATTTCCTGTCTTCTACTCCCTCGTACGTCCAGCGCTGACTCTGTGGTCCATGATTATAATCCCTCCCTTGCAAATATCCTCAATCATTTGCCCACTCCATCACTGGCATATAGCAAAACTCGAACCCTGGTTAAATACAAGTATCTGCCTTCTCTGTTCCTGTTCCCAACCAGCTAAATGTTGCCAGAGAAAAGTCACATGACCAAGCTGACTGACTTCACTATATACTCATGATCACAAACCTCAACTGGGCCCTTGTCGATGCCGAACAGTCCTACCAAAGCTGCCCCAGAAGCTTTCTCACTCTCCAAAATGACTGTTTATTACTTTCTCCTGAAACCTACTTCATTCTTTCCCCACAACTCAGCCATCGGCTGTTGCTCTATTGAAGTACTTCACTTTAAAAGAGAAGCATTCAGTCTCATCTGTCCACCAAATCCACAATCCTACCTAGAAACGCATGCACCTCCTCCTCCTTACATCCTGTTACAACGACAGAAGTGTGCCTCGCATCAAAGGCCTGTTTCACTACTTGGGCTCACATCCCATCTGCCAGCACCCATGTAAGAACCAGGCTGCTCTGTTAATCACCTCCTCTCTCCTGCCTCATAACTCTCTCCCCTTTCCACTCATTGTCAGGCCAGCAATAAACATATGTCCATCTTCAGAAAACCTCCCCTCTGCCCTCACACACTGACAGGGAAAGTGTACGTTGGCAGCATCACTCTGGGAGTCTGTTTGGCCAGAATCTGTTTCAGATTCTGAAACTTTCATGGCATGTAGCTCAGCAATTCCACCTCCAAGTAACCTATCTTAGAAAACCCTCACAAGTGTAGAAGGAAGTTTGCTGTAGCAATCTAAGAGCAAAAACCTTAAAAAAAAAAAAAAAAGAAAGAAAGAAAAGTCTGATAGTAGGCAACTGACTAACTGAATCAAGGTGCAAAAATCCTCTGTGGGCCCTTCACCTCCCCCCAGCCACTCTCTCCTTTTCCCTGCTTCCTACTTCACAGTGAGTGAAAGTCTCTCAGTCGTGTCTGACTCCTTGCGACCCCATGGACTGTCCATGGAATTCTTCAGGCCAGAATACTGGAGTGGGTAGCCTTTCCCTTCTCCAGGGGATCTTCCCAACCCAGGGATCGAACCCAGGTCTCCTGCATTGCAAGCAGATTCTTTACCAGCTGAGCCACAAGGGAAGCCCAAGAATACTGGAGTGGGTAGCCTATCCCTTCACGAGATCTTCCTGACCCAGGAATCGAACCAGGGTCTCCTGCATTGCAGGCGGATTCTTTACCAACTGAGCTATCAGGAAAGTCCAACTTCACAGTATATCTTCTCATAAAAAAGTATCTATACCTGCTTCCACTTCTTCACCTCTTATTTCTTCAGTCTTCTCAAAATAAAGTTTCCAAGCCCTCCACTCCATTAAACCAATTGGTCAATGGCAACTGTTGGGTTGGCCAAAAAGTTCATTCTAGTTTCTGAACCATCTTATAGAAAAACCCAAACAAACTTTGTGGCCAATCCAATACATCCATGCTACTCAACCTATTGGACGTTTTGCTGTCATCAACTTAAGTGACCTCTTCAACAGAGTTGGCAACCTTCTTAAAACATTCTCTTCTGCTAGTTTCCAAGATGTTACAATCCTGTTTTTTTCTCAGCATCGATGATTACTTCTGCTCAGCCTCTTTTTCAGCTTTTCCATTAATAGACCTTTAAAAAGGAAGTGTTTCCTGGGGCTCAATCCTGAGTCACCCTTTTCTTTTTGAGTTCTCCCAACTTATCCCACTGCTTCAAATACCATCACGCTGCTGCTGCTGCTGCTAAGTCGCTTCAGTCATGTCTGACTCTGTGCGACCCCAAAGACGGCAGCCCACCAGGCTCCCCCGTCCCTGGCATTCTCCAGGCAAGAACACCGGAGTGGGTTGCCATTTTCTTCTCCAATGCATGAAAGTGAAAGGTGAAAGTGAAGTCACTCAGTCGTGTCTGACTCTTAGCGACCCCATGGATTGCAGCCTACCAGGCTCCTCCGTCCATGGGATTTTCCAACCAAGAGTACTGGAGTGGGGTGCCATTGCCTTCTCCAACCATCACGCTAGTAATTACCAAGTTAGAGCCCTATACTAGAACTCTTCTCTGCTGCAATATGACTACTTAGCTGCCTCACAAGGATGTGCAACAAAACTCTCCCCAAACTGGGCTCTTAAACACCACCACTTACTGCCACCCTTGAAACTGGTATGTCCTTGGTGTTCCCTACCTCCATAGGTGGTACTACCTGGCAATTACGGAAGTGAGAGACCCTCCCTTTATCTCTCACCCCTCACCATGTTGTGTGTGTCTGACTCGTCTTGATCTCCACTCTACCACCGGAACCTAAGTTCCAATCACTTCTTTCTGGAACATCACAGGAGTTCTGCCACTTTCACTGCTGCTCTTCTTCAAAACACTCATCACATAGTAGCCAGAGGGACTTTCTAACCCAATCATATCACGCCTTTGATTCTGCAGCTTCATGTTATGCTTAATTTTTTTCTATCTGAAGTCCTTATAATGGCTCTGAAGGTGCTACATGATTTATTTGCTAACTGCCCACCTCGCCAACCTCATTTCATATCATTACATCCACTTCAGTCACTATGCTCTAAATACACTGATCCTGTGCCAGTTCCTCAGAAAGTCTATCCCTCTCCTGAGCACCTTTTAGTCCCTTTATCCCGTTCTTGAAATCCTTTCTCATGCTGCCTTCATTCTCCGTAAGGCTGGCTACTTCTTATCGTTCAGATCTCAGCTTAAATAATACCTCCTCAACTAATGTTCTCCAGATCACTCTCTCTAGCTGGAAGGCCTTCCCCACAGCCCTTATTCTCTATATCACTGTACTCTGTTTATTTTCTTCCTAATAGTTACCAAAATCCATAATTAGTTAATATACTCATTTGTTTTCTTATTTGCTACAGATTTCTCCATTAGAAAGTAATATTTTTCGTATACAGAATACAACTGAGATCTTCTGCTATGGGTCATTTTATTCTTTGACTTTTTGCTAGGGAAGGTCAAAGTTATTTGTAGGAGTTTCTGGCACTCTGGTTAGGCAAGTGTCTAACCAAGTCCTATAAATAAAATTAGAGCGCAACTAATATCACCCTAGTTACCAAGAGGACTCAAAGTCTTATCACAGCTGCAAACCATAAACACAGGCCAGCACCAATGGCTTTAGAATGTTACAGCTTGAAATAACCACAACATTAACATGAAATGCAATTTCAATTTAATTATTTACCTTAAGCTAATTTGAGTTGTTGTTGTTCGGGCACTCTGTTGCTGCTGCTGAGTCGCGTCAGTCGTGTCCGACTCTGTGCGACCCCATAGACGGCAGCCCACCAGGCTCCCCTGTCTCTGGGATTCTCCAGGCAAGAACACTGGAGTGGGTTGCCATTTCCTTCTCCAATGCATGAAAGTGAAAAGTGAAAGTGAAGTCGCTCAGTCCTGTCCAACTCTTTGCGACCCCATGGACTGTAGCCTACCAGGCTCCTCCGTCCATGGGATTTCCCAGGCAAGAGTAGTGGAGTGGGGTGCCACTGCCTTCTCCGTTCGGTCACTCAGTCATGCCCAACTCTTTGCGACCCCATGGACTGCAGCACGCCAGGATTCTCTGTCCTTCACCATCTCCTGGAGCTTGTTCAAACTCATGTCCACTGAGTCAGCGATGCCATCCAACCATCTCGCCCTCTGTCATTCCCTTTTCCTCCTGCCTTCAATCTTTCCCAGCATCAGGGTCTTTTCTAATGAGTCAGCTCTTTGCATCAGGTGGTCAAAGTATTGGAGCTTGAGCTTCACCATCAGTCCTCCTAGTGAATATTCAGGATTGATTTCCTTTAGGATTGACTGGTTTGATCTCCTTGCAGTCCAAGGGACTCTCAAGAGTCTTCTTCAACACCACAGCTCAAAAGCATCAATTCTTCGGTGCTCAGCATTCTTTATGGTCCAACTCTCACACCCATACATGACTACTAGAAAAACCATAACTTTGACAATACGGACCTTTGTGGGCAAAATAATGTCTCTGCTTTTTAATTCGCTGTCTAGGTTTGTCATAGTTTTTCTTCAAAGGAGCAAGCGTCTTTAATTTTGTGGCTGCAGTCACCATCTGCAGTGATTTTGGAGCCCAAGAAAATAAAGTCTGTCACTGTTTCCATTGTTTCCCCATCTACTTACCACCAAGTGATGGGACTGGAATGCTATGATCTTTGTTTTTTGAATGTTAGGTTTTAAGTCAGCATTTTCCACTTTCCTCTTTCACTTTCATCAAGAGGCTCTTTAATTCCTCTTTGCTTTCTGCCATAAGGGTGGTGTCATCTGCATATCTGAGTATCTAATCTGAGTATTACATTCTCAATCGCCTTCTTTCCAATACTATAAGTATGCATTTTGCTCAGTACAATAAAATAACTGCATCCCAACCCAAGATTTCCTATAATCAAGCCCATCATTAATTATTTAGTCTAGAACCATACATCCAACACAGCAGCCACTAGTCATGTGTGGCTATTTGATTTTAATGAAGATTAAAATTTCTGTTCTCCAGTCTCACTTGCCTCAAGTCTCAACTGTTCAAGAGCCACAAGAGCCTAGTGGTTACTAATAACGGACAGGGCAGATATAAAACCTCTCCATCATCACAGATCCACTGGACAGAGCTATTCTACAACATGGTAATAATTAGGAAACCAAGTGAAAGTTGCTTAGTTGTGTTGGACTCTTTGCGACCCCATGGACTGTAGCCCACCCAGCTCCTCTGTCCATGGGATTCTCCAGCCCAGAATACTGGAATGGGTTGCCATTTCCTTCTCCAGGGAATCTTCCCGACCCAGGGATCGAACCCAGGTCCCCTGCATTGCAGGCAGATTCTTTACCATCTGAGCCACCAAAGGCCCTCTAAATATCCTGAATATCGAAATGCTCATGCACTTTTACCAGCAGGAAAGCTCTGCCAGGCCTTCTTTTAATCTTTTTTTTTTTTTTTAATTTTAGAAATATTTCTGTCCTGATTATCTGGCTACTTACCCACTGAACATTTAAAAAGCAAATTAGGAAAGGGAACTAAGAAATAGTAGAGAATAAGTACCAGAGGAAAGAGAAATATTATGTGAGAGGCAGCCATATCAGGTGCAAGAGACCAAGAGAAAAAAAAATCTAAAAAGCAGATAAGTTATCAAAAAGCAGACATATTAAAATAAGGTCATTTAGGAAGGCAAAAACCATGAAAAGCTCTTAGATATCACTCTTTTTCAGTCATAAGTAATAACTGATGTTGACAACTGTGTTAAAACCATTAAGAAAAGTATAAATGTTAGAAAAAACTGTAGTTAAGTAATAAATTTTAGAAGGACTAAACTCTATAGCTAAGTAATACATTTAAGAAGGACTTACTTCCAAAATAAATAATTCTTAAACATCCTGATGCTTAAAGAAGGGAAAATCCCCTCAGCTAGTTGGAATACTCGACCACTAAAAATAACTCATTTCTAAAATATTCTGCATAGTCAAATTCAATCAAAGAGTTCGGTTTAACCAATATGAACGAACGTTGCTTACAGAGCAGGTACAGACGTAAGAACAAGACAAGGTTCTTCTGTTAATGAATTATGGTTCACCCAGACAATGGGGCACTATATAGCCTTGCGGGGTGGAGAAGGGACATGGCATCTCTTCGGGTGATAAACGAAAGGTTCAGAACAATGTATAGCACAGTTGCACTGAATTTCTTTCTTTTTTTAAAGTAGGAACTATATACAAAAGGGAAGACATCCATTGCTTCTAGGGGAAAGACACTGGGGAATCAAGGTAGGAACTGGGGAGCAACCATTCACCATATGGCCGTTTGGTACCTTTTGAGTACTGAATCATATAAATGTATTATTTGTCCAAAAAACATAAAATTTTAAATTAAAATAAGCAAGTTCTCTATCCCCAAGAAACGTATAATTTAATAGCTGATCCAGGCTTCAAAAAACTGAAGGAAAATTTACACTTTTTCCTTTACTAATGACTAGACACCTAAATATTTAACACTTTATTTTATGCTTACTAAAATGCTCACTTTATACTATTTGTAGTCCCAAAAAACTGGTTTCAAAAAACTTAAGTTGAACTTAAATGGAAATTTCAATGATCCTTTTTATCTTCTACTAACTTAAAAAAAAAAGTGTTTAAATAAAGGTATATACATCTCAAGGGAAAAATCACTTTATTGGACAACACAGCAAAGACTGACTGAAGAGGTCCCAAGGAAGCTACAGAATGGTCTTCTGCACCATATGGGAGGTAAAGTCATGTCATTCTGACGGTCCCCGAGGTTGAGAATGCTAGTGGTTTCCCAATATCCTTTCTTCCTCAGTAACAAAACCCTAGTTTTCATCCGAGGATTAATACACACACCCTCCAAGAAAGGGCTGTATCTCCCAACCTCCGCTGCTGCTAGGTGTGGCCATAGGCTAAGTTCTGGCCAATGAGATATGAGTAGCAATGTTATATGGGACTTTTTGGAAGGTTTGTTAAGTAGGGGAGGGGAGCTCTTTTCCTCCTCTCAACTGCTCCATGGAAATGCAGGAATGATGGCTGGAGCTGTAGCAACCATCTGGGTCACATCCTACAGGCAGAGAAGCAAAGAGCAGTGAGGATCCTGGATCCTTGATAACCACTGAGCGCTACACCAGCCCTGAGCTGCCTACTTCCAGACTCTGTTTTCATCAAAGACAAAGTCTTGTTTAAGCCACTTTGGGGTAAGGGGAAAGGAGGAGGGGGATTCTGTTGCATGTAGCTGAACTTAATCCTAAGTGATACCTTTAACAATTATTTTACTATAACTTTACAAATCAAAGTTCAACGTCACAGAAAGCTCTATACACATTAATAGTGTACACGCCTCACGACAAAGACAGACTGCAAAGAATCCTGAAATGTCTAGGCTGAAAGTCTCAGCCAAAAGTCAACTTGTCTATCCCCACATTTGCTACTTTAAGCAGTTTTACTATTTACTGAATGTCAGCTTTGCCTAGTCTTCTCATAGGATACTAAAACTAATAGATGCTTCTTACTAATTTCAAATATACTCACAGGAAGAGAACAAACCATCCAGAGGCGTCAGAGACTGGCTGACAGGCAGCTAGATGCCAAGTATTTGCTGCACAATTTAAAGGACTACAGTCAGGATAAGGACAGTGTGAGAAACAAACTTGGACAGCTTGAAGGATTTTTTGTTCCCCAGAAGGGATACCAAAGGTATGGCTGATTCATATGTTCTCCTGCTCTGAATGGCCATAGCCAAGCAGCTTTAACTAAGCAGTAAGATTTCTAAAGAATTAGAACTACTCTATCTTTCCTAGGTGATAACACTTATCATCTATTTATGCCCATTTATGAGTCTGAATGAGTCTGAATATATAGCTAGGGTTTGAGGGAATTTTGGACTAGCAGAAACGAAATAACACTATCTTCTGAGAAGGCAACCTACCTAATAATCCACACTAAACTGGACCAGACCATTTAATTTCAGATCTAACTGATGGATGGCTTCAATATCCAAGTTCTCTCAACAGTTAGTATGCATCAACCTCTATAAATTTATTTTCAGGCTATGACTACATTTTTAATAACATAAATGAGTTCAGTGGGACTTACTTTAATCACTTCTGAAACACAGTTTATTTTTAGTAAATATAATAGTCCCCCACATGGGAAGCTACAACCACGCCAAAAATGTCCTAAGAGGAGATAAAATCCTATTTATAGGCCTATCAGTTGCTCCTTGCTTAGGTTGTAACATAGTTTCCACTTTAAGCCTGATATGACCTCCCCTGACTTCTCTGGTCTCTAATGTTCTTTTCATCCTGAAGTTTCTCACATTTATCTTTATCTCCACAGGGTACTTAAATTAAGCTACTATGGAGTAGGGGGAGGGAAAAGGAAGAAACTTCATTCCCTACACCTTCTCCCGCCTCAGAGTTTTAGGTAAGTTTCGGGAACCTAAAAAAGGAAAAAGAAGAGCTCTTCCCTGGGTGGGCTTTGTGGAGGGACCCTCATAAATATGCAGCAGTCATCAAGGACAAGGCCACCGTGAGCCAGGCACACAGCAAACAGGCCTACTGATGTCTCTGTCTGTGCAGGACTCAGCTTGAAGTCTTCCAACTTTTAAAAACCCAACAAGAGTAAATGGCAAGGGATTTCTAATATAGAGAATACTGCATTAAAAAGCTAAGGGGCAGAGGGCAGGGGGGCGGGGGGATGCTAACCTGGGAACCAAAATATAAGAGACTTAAATTTTTTTTCCCTAAAAATGCAGTTTCTGCAGGGATTAAACTGTTGTTGTTGTTTACATCGGCTGTTGTCACCTTTACGCTCCCCATTTAGAATGCTAACTGTGGAGTCTTCCTTCCCCAGTCTCTGGCTACAGTTCCATCAATAATGTTAGGATACTTACCTTAATTCAGTGAACCATTTCCATTTCCTTGTCACTGAAAGTGACCAAAAAACCTCAAAAAAACAAAAAACCTCATCTCACCCCAGCTCTGCCCCATTGCACACCCTGGATGAAACTGTAAAGGAACTCCGTCTTTACTACTCTGGCAAACCCTACCCCTTTCATCTCAGAACCCCAGTAAAATCTGCTGTCCCTAGTTCATTTATTTTTAAAATATTCTTAAACATATACTGCCTTTCATTATTAAGTATATGTTTATATGTCTTGTTTCCTAAATAAGACTGTAAATTCCACTCCACTATGAGATCCTTAAAGGTATGTCTTATTCATCTCAGAATCATCAGTGTTATGCCAAGCAACTGGCATATAGCAGACACACAAGTAAATGCTGCTGAAACATTTGTTAGGCTGATATGGATGGCAGAGACTGTGTAGTGAATATACGTCTTTTGTGTGAATCTCTCGTTGCACTCAACTGGCAAAGCCCAACATCACTGTGGCAGAACGAAATCATAAGCAATTCTTGAAAAGAGTTAGGGTGAAGCAAATGGCCATTGAGTAACACCAACCCATCTTCCACTGGATTCTCAACACCATCTTAAGGTGCTCAAAGAGATGGTAGACACAGGCTGTACCAAATGATAGAGCAAATGACAAATTCCTTACCCCAAGAAAATTTTGCTTTTCTCCATCTACTCACATACAATTCATCCTCTAAGGTCCTCCTCTTCCTGTGCACCCCAAACCACAGTGAAACCCCTAACTCTCTGGAATCTGATGATGAACAGCCACCAATTTAGCATTTTCACTTAGAATTAGATGTGATGGATTTAAATTTTATTAAAAATAATTAAAACATTAATAAAAGTTACCTGATTATAAAAGTTGGCAAAGACCAGAAACTACTTCCCTCAATTTTTTTTTTTCCTAACTGTGAAGTTTGTCATCTAAAAGGGTACATCTCTTTTAAAAAAAAAGCATACGGATTTTCTGGGGTGATCAGAGCTGAGGAATGGGCGTGGATAATTAAATCAACTCTCAAGATCATCTTCCAGAAGCAGCATGGTACTGAAGAGACAGCTTAGGTTTAGAAATGAAACAGATCTGGAATCAAAGTGCCAAATCAGTCACTGTGACCTGAGCAAGTACTATAACCACTCTTAACTGTTTCTTCATCTATGCTGCTGCTAAGTCGCTTCAGTTGTGTCCGACTCTGTGTGACCCCATAGACGGTAGCCCACCAGGCTCCCCGTCCCTGGGATTCTCCAGGAAAGAACACTGGAGTGGGTTGCCATTTCCTTCTCCAATGCATGAAAGCGAAAAGTGAAAGTGAAGTCGCTCAGTCGTGTCCGACACTTAGCAACCCCATGGACTGCAGCCTAGCAGGCTCCTCCGTCCATGGGATTTTCCAGGCAAGAGTACTGGAGTGGGGTGCCACTGCCTTCTCCGTCTTCATCTATGAGTACACATTTATCATGAAAATTAGAAATTATGTGCATAAAACACCTGGATCAGTGCCTGGCTTCATAATTTACAACTGTTAACAGACTTGCTTGTGGTCATTTTTCTTAACCCACAACAAAAATAAAAAATGCCTCCTTAACAAATCTGACATTTTAGGGTTACTACCGTAATTTATTTCAAATCAGCAGCAATAATCAATAGAAACACACCTAAAGAAAGCTATTTTCTCTGTGGATTTAAAAGTATTCAATTAAACTGCAGGAAGAGAAACACAGCATGTTTCATGAGGCAAGATGTCCCCTAGCCAGATAGCTAGAATAATTTATAAGAAACTACACTGAAAACCAAGCCCTCGGATAGAGGAAGCTCCTGACAGGGCTATATGTATCACAGTGATTCCAGGTAGGGGTAAACGCAATAGTGTGTCTCTAGCTCACAGAAAAGCTTTGAATAAAGGGGATTTAAAAAAATCTCCTCAAAATTTCACCCTTCCTTAAACCAGAGATCCTTATCCGACTATCAAAACACAAGGCAAAGAGAAAAAGGAAATATTAATACCTATATCTGCCTGAGGAAAGGGACTGCTGAGGAGGCAGGAGATGCTGGCCCTAATCAGGAGTCCCCAAACTCTGGGATCTACTGCCTGATGATCTGAGGTGGAGCCGATGTAATAATACTCAAGTGTACAATAAATATAATGCATTTGAATCATCCTGAAACCATCCCCCCACCCTCATCCATAGAAAAGTGTCTTCCATGAAACCAGTCCCTGATGTCAAAAACGTTGGGGACTGCTGCTGTAAAGGATGAGGACTTCCCTGTGATGCAAAGAGAAAACTGATGGCTGCACCATTTTCTTTTGCTGCTTTCAGGAGATGGCAGAAATGTCATCATTTCTGAAAAGTTATTCACCTGCTCTACTAACAGGGATGTGGAAAGGGAGACAGTAGTCCCTCTACAGGGCAGAACAAGAAGCTATTAAGGAGTTAAAACTATCAGAGTATTAGAGTGAAAATGCTAGAAGGACTTTGAGGGCCTTTCGAGCCAACCCAGTGGCATGGAGGAAAGTGTGGGCATTAGAGCCAGATGAGCCTTCTAGCTATTTGACCTTGGGCAAGTTGGACGGACTCTAGCCTTCACTCTTCTCATCTATGAAACTGGGTGAACAGCACTTGCCCTGCAGAGGGCAAACTATAAAAAAACAAACTGCTGCAAAATAGGCACTCAGCACAGGTTAAATGCTTTCCCCCAGACCTCAGGCTGGTGACTTGTATATACTATGTCATACATGTTCATCCTGTCCTCCTTTCCCTCTAACTTAGCAGAAAGGGGATCAAGTCCAAGTAGGGAAAGTAACTTGCCCAAGGTCATGCTGCTGGTTTTTGGCAGAACTAGGGCTTCAAAAACCAGCTTCTTCAAGCTCAAAGCACTGCACTGTGCCTCACTAGGAGCCTTCCCTTGGGGACTGGGTAAGCTTACTTAACATTAGATGGGCTCAGAGAGGCATGGCGAACAACAGAACGAGCTAACTGCAATGGTAGGAGCTCACTGCAAGTCAGACACCCAGGAGTTAAACATCCTGCCAGCGAAGGCTCCGGAGAACTGCTGCTGGGCACACTCTTCTGGGAGGAGGCCCGAGAGGCCCTGAAATCCATTCCTTGGCGTGATTGGTTGGTTCCCAGAGGGGTGGGGAAGAGGGAAGGAGAGAAGAATGTCACTCGATCCCCACGGGTAAACAGCAGCAGGAGCATCTGCTCAGGTTTTCAACTAAAACTGTGAAATATTTCTTAACAGTTGACCACCAAACTCGGAAGACTGGGACCTCTGACCTTCACGAACAATCCCGTTCTTGTTCTCCAACGACCAAATCCTCAGTGATACAGTCTGGATGAACAAATGCAAAGACAGCTGACCATTTCTCTAGCACAATCTTAGCACCCGGTGCTCACACTAGATGCTGGAAATCACCGGCCACCCTCCCCCCTGCCCGCCCGCCCTTATAGAGAGAACAGAGCCTGCTCCATGCTACTCAAACTCTGGAGTGTTACATTCCCTCCTCTGAATTCCTCTCCTTCTTCTTTAAGAGAATCCCCCTCCTTTGTAAAAAGGCTATCTTATTGCAAGATGCAACCTCTCTCTAATTGTGTTAGCACACATGTGCAAAGCAAACAGAAGGGAGGGTCTGGGGAGAGAGAAACCCAACACCGTGCCAAACCCACTGGGAAGTCTGCCCGAGTTATTAAGCCAGGACGGGGCCACTTAACTGAATTGGTTGAGGCGATGCCCTTCAATCCTGGCTGCATTATTCCCCCCAGGGAGAATGCAGGAAGGGCTGTCTCCTCCAAACCTTATTATCCCAACAACTCTCTGCCTCTCAGAAGTTTCTCTCTCCCATTTTAGGATATATACAGAATGTTTACATTATGAGCAGAGAAAGAGAGAAAGCCCCTCAACCCTAGAGTCCCTATGGGGACTCCACAGGACTGCACTATGAGCTGCTGAAAACTGAATTCCCTTTGTTCTTAGGTGAACCACAACTAAATCCTCAGGTCCCAAAGACTAACGGGGCGTGGGGGCAGGACTCAAGAACTGAAGAGAAAGCCTCCTGTTGAATGCCTAAAATAGGAGGACCTTTAAGAAGCCAAGTCAGTCCAGGGAACAACCGGTGCCCATCTGAGTGGCCCAGGGAACCAAGACTAGGCCCACCCTAAGCAATCTGGAACTGCTGAGCAGGCCCATGTCTCAGGAACGACCTGAAACCACTGTGGACTTAAAGAGCAAGGATTCCTCCACACTGGGCCAAAGTAAGCCAGCTTCAGGAAGTGGCCGAGGATCCTGAAGTCTGCCCTTTGTTCCTATCCTGTAATCCCCAAGCCAAATCTAATCTAAACTGTGCTCCGAATGCCCTTTGCGAACACAGATATCTCATTTCTAAGTCCCAGGGAGCACAAGTGACTCAGCTCTTTCTTGCAGGAATGTTCAGCAAATTAACTACTCAAGAAGGTTCCGCATGGTTACTAAAAACATAAGCTTTGGTGTCAGACAGGGCTAGGTCTCGATACCTTTTCCCCATTTTCTAGCTAAATCTGTTTCTGCAGCTGTCAATATGGCTTCTGCCATCTCCTGACAGGGAGAGCTGTTGAGAACAAAGAGGAATTCAGGGTGTGTGTACATGAACACTGAGCGCAGTAGCATTCAATAAATAGTAGTTGTCACTATAACTTATTACCGAGGACCAGGAAACAACTTCCATAGAGAAGCTATGCTGCCAGCTGTCAGCTGTATTAGCCTTCCCGCACCTCACCAGTCATCAGAGGGTGGTCAACAGCGTGAGGATGCCAGAGATTATTTCTGACTATCTGTGGAGCACTGTGCAGGGGGAGCAGGGGAGAGAGTGAAGGACACAACCTCTCCTATGGAGCAGCTCCCGGCGCTGAGAGTGGACGTGACAGAGAGGAAGTGCTGGGGAGGAAGGGAAAGTTCACAGGGGCTCTCACGATGGGCCTGCTACTCAGCTTCTGTATGCCACTATGAGGGGGCTGCTTTCACTTCCAGTCCCAGCAGTTAGGGTCCGGCTGACTGCTGGCTCTATCAGGTCCCAGGCAGGGGGCCCTGGGAAGCGAGGCCCCTCCTACAGTTCCACACCAAGAGGAGATGAGGGGAGGGGGATGGTGGAGAAGGGTTTCAGTCTTTTCACGTGATGCAAGGTAAACATCACCCCAAGCATGGAGGCGGTAACCATGAGCCAACTACAAGACGACTGCTTGATGGGTTAGTGCAGCAGCATAGATGTATTTGGATGAACAGCCATGGGTCAGAAATTACAACCATGTGATCAGAAACATGTACACTCACTGGAGAGAGTACACAGGGAGGGCCAGAAGGGCTGCGTTCTTTGGGTCAGTGGCCCCCAAACTCATTACCCAGTGCTCTTGCACAGATTTCTACTATCCCAGTCCCCACCTGCCAAACTCTTGCACACACTTAAAAGCCCGAGCCGCAGATGTGTGGAGCAGGGCTGGGCCCCTCTCTGGTCAGGAAAGCACTCGGCCTTCAGGTAACAGCATGACACTGGGGAAGAGCACTGAGCTGAAAGCGAGGGCTCACACCACAGCCGCAGCTCTGCACTGGCTAGAGCTCTGAGAATGCAAGCCCTGGGACAGCTGTTCGGCTTCTCTCGGACTCAGTTTCCCCATCTGCAGTGCCAGGGCAAGGTGATGAAATCCTGCTCTGACATTCGAAGGACCTGAGTGCCACACTGGTGATCCCACCCCTGGGTTCCTGTCTCCATGTTAGGGCAGATGGGCCTTGGAAGAGCCAGGGTATTAAGACAAGGGAGTACAAGTTACTCTCTAAACTATCTGAAAGCTCAGACACAATATAAAGTTGGCCACAACTTCTCTGGAATTCAAACAGAGAAGTCTTAGAACTTAACAGTTCTGGCCCCAGCCATTCACTTTATGAGGTTAGGACACTCTGTTCTTGGATAGCAAGTCAGGAAAGAAAGCACAGAAGACAGCACCAGGACCACAGTCGGGTTACCTGGCACCTGGAAGGGCCCTCCAGAGACCACACTGAGAAGGGCGCAGAGGGGGCCTTTGGGTAGGTGTTCATTCTAGTAATACCGGCACGACAGTGGCTATTTCTGGCCAATGGATCAGGACCTGAAAGATGGGTGTAATCTCCACTGCACAAATCGTACAGTCAGAAATAACCTTGCAACTGCCAGCACTCAACACACTGGCGGCTCTTTAGAGAGGACTCTCTGGGGACCCAGAGCTGTAGTAACCAAGGGAAATGGATCGAGATTAGATCAGCAAAGGCCTCTCCATTTCCTCATGGGGTATTGTAGGGGCCAGTGACACCGCCCAATACACAAGATTTACACAATGAGCTCCCTGAATGCTGCACATGTCCAGGTCAGGCGAGCTGCCGCTGAGCAGCAAATGGCTCCTGGAGCAGCCAATGCCAAGTGTACTATTTACCTCTGCCTTTGGTTACAATTCCTCAAGGGGGCCTGAGAGGTTTGCTTTTCACAGTATTGCCTGTTTCATCCATTTTAAATTAGGAAGAATTATTTCTGGTTACTTAATTCCCTTTACTTGTCTCTTCCCAACATAAAAACATAAATAAGAGGTGGTATACCTATACAGTAGAAGTAAGAAACAGATTTAAGGGACTAGATCTGATAGATAGAGTGCCTGATGAACTATGGACGGAGGTTCGTGACACTGTACAGGAGACAGGGATCAAGACCATCCCCATGGAAAAAAAATGCAAAAAAGCAAAATGGCTGTCTGGAGAGGCCTTACAAATAGTTGTGAAAAGAAGAGAAGAGAAAAGCAAAGGAGAAAAGGAAAGATATAAGCATCTGAATGCAGAGTTCCAAAGAACAGCAAGGAGAGATAGGGAAGCCTTCCTCAGCGATCAATGCAAAGAAATAGAGGAAAACAACAGAATAGGAAAGACTAGAGATCTCTTCAAGAAAATCAGAGATACCAAGGGAACATTTCATGCAAAGATGGGCTCGATAAAGGACAGAGATGGTATGGACCTAACAGAAGCAGAAGATAGTAAGAAGAGGTGGCAAGAATACACAGAAGAACTGTACAAAAAAGATCTTCATGACCCAGATAATCACGATGGTGTGATCACTCACCTAGAGCCAGACATCCTGGAATGTGAAGTCAAGTGGGCCTTAGAAAGCATCACTAATAACAAAGCTAGTGGAGGTGATGGAATTCCAGTTGAGCTATTTCAAATCCTGGAAGATGATGCTGTGAAAGTGCTGCACTCAATATGCCAGCACATTTGGAAAACTCAGCCGTGGCCACAGGACTGCAAAAGGTCAGTTTTCATTCCAATCCCAAAGAAAGGCAATGCCAAAGAATGCTCAAACTACCACACAATTGCACTCATCTCACATGCTAGTAAAGTAATGCTCAAAATTCTCCAAGCCAGGCTTCAGCAATACATGAACCGTGAACTTCCAGATGTTCAAGCTGGTTTTAGAAAAGGCAGAGGAACCAGAGATCAAATTGCCAACATCTGCTGGATCATGGAAAAAGCAAGAGAGTTCCAGAAAAACATCTATTTCTGCTTTATTGACTATGCCAAAGCCCTTGACTGTGTGGATCACAACAAACTGTGGGAAATTCTGAAAGAGATGGGAATACCAGACCACCTGACCTGCCTCTTGAGAAACCTATATGCAGGTCAGGAAGCAACAGTTAGAACTGGACATGGAACAACAGACTGGTTCCAAATAGGAAAAGGAGTACGTCAAGGCTATATATTGTCACCCTGCTTATTTAACTTATATGCAGAGTACATCATGAGAAACGCTGGGCTGGAAGAAGCACAAGCTGGAATCAAGATTGCCGGGAGAAATATCAGCAACCTCAGATATGCAGATGACACTACCCTTATGGTAGAAAGTGAAGAGGAACTAAAGAGCCTCTTGATGAAAGTGAAAGTGGAGAGTGGAAAAGTTGGCTTAAAGCTCAACATTCAGAAAATGAAGATCACAGCATCTGGTCCTATCACTTCATGGAAAATAGATGGAGAAACAGTGGAAACAGTGCCAGACTTTATTTTTCTGGGCTCCAAAATAACTGCAGATGGTGACTGCAGCCATGAAATTAAAAGACGCTTACTCTTTGGAAGGAAAGTTATGACCAACCTAGATAGCATATTCAAAAGCAGAGACATTACTTTGCCAACAAAGGTCCCTCTATGGTCAAGGTTATGGGTTTTCCAGTGGTCATGTATGGATGTGAGAGTTGGACTGTGAAGAAAGCTGAGCGGGGAAGAGTTGATGCTTTTGAACTGTGGTGTTGGAGAAGACTCTTGAGAGTCCCTTGGACTGCAAGGAGATCCAACCAGTCCATCCTAAAGGAGATCAGTCCTGGGTGTTCTCTGGAAGGACTGATGCTAAAGCTGAAACTCCAATACTTTGGCCACCTCATGAGAAGAGTTGACTCATTGGAAAAGACTCTGATGCTGGGAGGAATTGGGGGCAGGAGGAGAAGGGGACGACAGAGGATGAGATGGCTGGATGGCATCACCGACTCGATGGACATGAGTTTGAGTGAACTCCAGGAGTTGGTGATGGACAGGGAGGCCTGGCGTGCTGCGATTCATGGGGTCGCAAAGAGTTGCACACGACTGAGCGACTGAACTGAACTGAACTGATACCCATATGATAGGATATTATTTAGTAACAAAAAAGAATGAAGTACTGATGTCTGCTATGACAAGGAGGAACTGGGAAACATCATGCTAAGTGAAAGGAGCCAGAAACATAGGACCGCGTACTCTACTGAGTCTATTTATAGGTAATATCCAGAACAGGAAAATCTGTAGAGACTGAAAGTAGACTAGTTGTTGCCTAGAGTTTGGGGGGCAAGGGAGACAGAGAGACTACGTAATGATGATTAAGAGGTACATGGTTTCTTTTTGGAGTGATGAAAACTCTGTGAATAAACCAAAAAAGACTTTGAATCGTACACTTTGAATGAGTGAATGGTAGAGTATCAAATTATATCTCAGTAAAGTTGGGGGAGCCTGGTGGGCTGTCGTCTCTGGGGTCCCACAGAGTCAGACACGACTGAAGCGACTTAGCAGCAGCAGCAGCAGCAAAGCTGATTTTTAAAGGTGCCTCAAAGGAATTAAAACTTCCTTCAGGAAGGGCCATTTCATGAGTGAGCTCTGACTCTCCCGACCATCACTGCTCCTTCCTATGAGTGGTTCATTTCACTAGTCCACACCACAGTACACGGCAGTATACAACACAGGCTTACACCTTCCCCGAGACAGCTGGGCGGGTGGTAGCTTTGCTGGATCTTCAAGTCTAATCCTGCTCTGTTATGACTTTAGTGTCCTTCCTCCCCCATCTACGTTCCCTCTGTCCCTGAAGAGATAGTGAAACTACTCCTCACCTCCCAGCAGTGGGTGATGATCTGCCACATCGTGAAAAAAGAATGAAGATAAATGATACTATAAAAGCACAAGTTTGGGAGTTTGATCAAATTTGGGTTCCAAAGGAAGCATCTGAACAAGTTACCTTAAGTCTCAATCTCAGGTTCCACTTCTGTAAAATGTGGGAAACACCACCTAATGTAGTGAATGCATATGGTTATTATAAAAATTAAATGGTAAAGTCTATATAAATGATTAATATGGTGCCTGGCACACAGATGGTGTGCAATAAATAATAACTGTTATTTATGAAAGCTTTATGCCAAGACTTCCCTTGAGGTCCAGTGGCTAAGACTCTGCACTTCCAATGCAGAGGGCAAGGGTTTGATCCCTGATTGGAGAAATAACAGCCCACATGCCACGTGGTGCAGCCAATAAATAAATAAATAAAAGCCTTATGCTTAGTTTTATCATGCTGTCACCTGGCAGATCAGCTTCTATATCAAAAAGGCAGTAATAAAAGTAGGCCACTGGCACTCTCAAAAGGCTTATAATCATTTTCCTGACTATTTGTTTAATCCACCGCACTCAACAGATCCCTAGTCCATTCCTACAACTTCTGTGTTTTTTACTTTAATTTTGTTTTCCTATTTCTGGGCTCAATTTAACCCATACATTAGGCTTATTATTGCCTCTCTAGTTCCATTTTCCCTCCTCAACTTTAGTCTGTATTTATCACTTTAAACACAATACTTTAAGGCACTCAGGGTAAACTATTTACCCAGAGTGGCACAGCACTTGGTATCCGTGTCGTGGTTGTTCAGTCGTTCAGTCATTTCTAACTCTTTAAGACTCCATGCACTACAGCACTCCAGGCTTCCCTGTCCTTCACTATCTCCTGGAGTTTGTTCTGATTCATGTCCATCACTGACTCAATGGACTCAGTATCCTAGTCCTCTTAAAAGCCTATAACAGGATCAAAACAACTTAAGACAGGCTTGAGAGAGAATTATGACAGAACCATAAAATGGAATACTAGGCAGCTATGTAAAACAATGCTATAGAAATATTTAATGACATGAAAAGATATTTACAATGGAGTAGGAAGACACTAGAAGCATATTACAAAGTTTGTACCAACGATGAGATTATTTAATTTTATAATGCATGTATATGCAAAAAGAGCTGCATAGAAATAAAAATAGAACAATAAACAATAGAAAGTTGAGATAAAGTTAATATATTCAGGCAATTTTATTTTATTCTTTTGGCCTACTGTATTTTCTAAATTTTCTTTGGTCAATGTATGTTTTTTTCCTGAGAAAAAGACTGACAAAAATATGAATTTAAACAACACAGAACTTCGCATTTTCTTAGCAGATGCTGCGGCACAGCTCTGGAGTCATAAAGACCAGGACCCAAATCCCTCCTCTACCACTGGCTGAAAGTCTCACCTCGGCAGTCACTGAGACTTCAGGGGGTGCAGTTACCTGGAAAATGAAGATGCACGCCCTAGCAAAGTGCTGGTACCTGGCCTTCAGCAGGCTCCATGTGCTTATTCTTTGGCAGTGGTCCTCAGCTTGAATGTGCATCAGAATCACCTGAAGAGCATGCGGAGCCACATGGCTGGGCCCTGACTCCAGAGTTTCTGATGCAATGGGTCTGGGGGGAGGAGGATATCACGAATTTGCGTAAGTTCCCAGGTGACACTGACGCTGCTGGTCTGGAACCATGCTTTGAGGACCACTGCTCTAGGCAACAATATACTACACAGATATTACATACTCTTTCAGAGAAACATTTCCAGAATATGTGCTCACTGGAAACTGAATTATATAAGAGCCTAATACCACAGATTCACCCAAAAGCCCAGACTTTACAACACAGGATCATTCACCAAGACAGTGAGGAAACTGGGTTTCCACTATAGGTGAAAGCAAATAACAATTACCAGGACTGCATTTAGGTGGGAGACAATGTCTGCAAATGTGGACAGGATCAAGCAATACGCAAGAAGCAGACGCGGTGTGGATCCCCTGCTCGCTGACCTGTGCCTGTGTGGGGAGGAGGGCCGTGTTCAGGGTGGCACAGAGCGCTTGCTTTGCTCTGGGCGCCCTCTGTTGACAAAAATCGACATAGCCACTAGTTCCACTGCCCCCTCCCTTTTCTCCTCCCATCCCAGGAGAGCCAAGAGTCCTAAGTGTGACTCAGACTTGAGGAAAGGTTTCCACTTAGGAAACTGTCCTAAACCCACAGGAAATCAGGACAGGCTTTCCTTCTTCCAGCTTTCCTAGTCCCCTTCTCTCTGTGTCTGCCCCTCATCTCCAGATGGGTTCACAACTATGGCAGCATGGCAGTCATCTTAATGGCATGTGGAATTTATATCCCAATTGTTGGGCTGGCATTAGCAGTGGGAATAAAGTCGTGTTGTAAACAGTCTTTAATACTCTGTGAGGCCCGGTTGGTAATTTTGAAAATATACTAACTGGTGAAGTCCTTAAGAGTTTCTATAGATGAAAATTGTTCAACAGCACCCAGACAACTAAAAGTAGAATGAGAGAATATTAGAGCCAGCAAAGACCTCTAATACTATGATCTCCAATCTCCTCACTTTTATGAGGAAACTGAAGGGCCCCAAAGATAAAGTGACGTATAAAGTCACAAAACTAGTGACAGAATCAAGTTCCCAGACTCCTCCTGACTCATCATCTTTCCACTATACTATTCCGGTTTTATTCAGAAACCTTGTTCATTCATTAGTCATTACCAAGACAAGTATAACTGCATTTTAATCACTTCATGGAGGGTAAAGAAACTAATGAATATGTAATGATTCCTGTTCCACACTTTTATAAAAAGTAAGCCTTTCCTAGTATCAATATTTTTTTTTTGGCTGCACCAAGTGGCTTGTAGGATTTTAGCCCCTCAACTAGGGATTGAACCTAGGTCCTTGATAGTGAAATTGCAGAGTCCTAACTACTGACTGCCAGGGAATTCCCTATTGATACTTCTTTAATAGCAATCACTTTAATTCACAGGATCAAACACTGCACTGATTACCAACAAGCGATGTCTAAACTGGGCATTGCCAAATTTTTGGCCATGGACCAAATCCAGCCTGTGCAACCCACATACAGTCCATGAGATAAGATGGGTTTTACATTTTTATTTTAATGATTGAAAAAAAAACCAAGAATATAATATTTCGTGATGTATGAAAATCGTATGAAATTGAAAGGCTGCAAATGCTGTGCCCACAAAACAAGTTCTATTAAAACACAGCCATGCTTAGTGGTTTCCAAGCTGTCTGTGGCTGTTCCTGTGCTCAGCAAGAGAGGTGATTAGCTGCAACAGAGACTCTGTGCCCCAAAGCCTAGAATAGTTACTCTCTGATCCCTCACAGAAAATGTTTGCCTATCCCTGTTCCCTCATAGCTCAGTTGGTAAAGAATCCGCCTGCAATGCAGGAGACCCTGGTTCAAACCCTGGGTCAGGAAGATACACTGGAGAAGGGATAGGCTACCCACTCCAGCATTCTTGGGCTTCCCTTGTGGCTCAGCTGGTAAAGAATCTGCCCGCAGTGTGGGAGACCTGGGTTCAATCCCTGGGTTGGAAAAATCCCCTGGAGAAGGGAAAGGCTACCCACTCGAGTATTCTGGCCTGGAGAATTCCAAGGACTATATAGTCCATGAGGTCACAAAGAGTTGGACACGACTGAGTGACTTTCACTTTCATTCAAGTTCCCAGATGGTGCTGGTGTTAAAGAACTCTCCTGCCAATGCAGGAGACAAAGGAGATGCAGGTTTGATCCCTAGGTTGGATCAAAGAAGATCCCCTAGAGAAGGGCATGGCAACCTACTCCAGTATTCTTGCCTGGAGAATCCCATGGACAGAGGAGCCTGGCGGGCTATAGTCCATAGGGTCTCAAAGAGTCAGACAGGACTGAAGCAACGTAGCACACATCCTTATTCCAAACTATTGATAAATGTGATGTGTCAGCCTTTGGTCAAGTACAAAGTTCTGGGTAGTAAGTCCTATGGAGGCCCAAGCTCTCCTGGGAACCTCCTGGGTTTAGCAGGAGGCCCTCATAGGGTGAGTGGCTGACCTATGCTGCCCTTTGACCTGATCTGTCCTCCGCAGAAGTCGAGAGCACTGTGCTAGGCTTGGCCTATTTTTTAATTGATATTTATCAGCAATCCTATGAAAAGAGCACTGCACATGAGAGGTGTACCCAATTTACAAATGAAGAACCAAAACTAAGCAAGGTTAATTATCAGGCCCAATTTGATCCAAATCTATCTGGCACCAAAGTTCTTTGCTCCTTCCCCAGGGGCTTTCAACTGTGTTCTGGTCAGCTGAGGGGCCTCAAGGGCAGAGAAAGTCCAGAGGTGGGGCCCCAGGCCTTTCCCATCTTTTCTACTAGGACCGACCCACTTACATTTTTTATATTGTATCCATATAATTTGTCTGAAAAAGAAAATTTTCTGCTACAAAATTTAGCCTGATGATCAGTGTTCCTCTTCAAAACAAAAGCCAATTTCAGTATCATTTATTATTACCACCTTCAACAAATGTCTCACAAAACTGGAAATCTCAATTTCCTCATCTGCCAGTCATGATTAGAGCCCTGCCTCCCTGCATGCAGACCAAACTGGTTGAGTGGGGTCTCACTGCTCCCAAGATCAAACAAGACTAGATATGAAGCCATGTGTAAATGAGAGGACTACAGAAACTTAACACAGAATTTTCATCCCCTCCCTAAAGGGCAAGGAGGGGAGCAAGTTGGGAAATAATATTTGCTACTGACCAAAGAAAAATCAAACATGCACGTAAAATGTACACAAAATAAATGTTCAAATAAGAGTAAATAAATAAAAGACATGTGCATGGTGGAAATATCATCAACTTTGAAATCTAACACATTTAAAGCGCAGCTTCCCTAGTTAACAGCTCCATAGCCATGGGCAATGGCTTAAACCTCTTTGACTCAGGGTTTTCTCACCTGCAAATGAGATGAAATAAAATAATACTTGTTCAGTGCTTTATACAGGAACTGGCACCTAATGAGTCAATGTTTGGTACAGGTTAGCTCTCTTTTCATGGGGACCTGTCATTTATTACTAAGACCCACCTGCCAGAATTAACGAGTGGGTTCCCTGTAAAAAAGTAATGGAATTAAGGCACTAGGAGCATCTTTAGCTGAGATGATTCTATGAGCCACGTGACAGTACAAAGCTTGTGTGAGCACAGGCTGAAGGCACTCTAAAGGAACAATGACAGGTACTAATAACAGGAGATACACAGACCATCCCCTATTGAAAAGTTCTACTAATTCAATAAGGGTATTTATTGAGTGTTTTAAGAGCCTTCTATGGCTCCATAAAACGACAAATTTACATTGAACATCCACTTCACCAAACCCATTAAACTTGTAAGAGGCACTCTCTTGCTGAAGATTAGATATCTAGCTTCTTAAGTATTAATTTTTCATACTGCTTTGGCAAAGCAAAGGCAACAAACCTAGTTAAAAGTCTGAACGAAGCTTTTTTTTTCCTTTGTCCACAGGAAAATATCACAACAGAGTAGTCTCTGTATTTCAAGAAGGCAGAGATGACTTTACTTTTTAATTTGTCCATTTACCAAATTCTTACTGAGCACTTACTTTGTAAAAGGATTCAGGAATACCAAGAAGTACTGAGAGGATAGGGTCCTTGTCCTCACAGGATTGTGTGAGTCATCCAACTTGTTTACCATCACACAACAGGCAGTAGTAAAGTGCTGTTACAAAGTAGGCAAAATGTGCCTCGGGGGTTCAGTGGGCATTTATTAAGAGTCTGTAGGGAAATAAGTGCGCTAGGCAAGACTTCATGGAGCCGGGAACATCTGAAGTGGGATTTAAAGAATGAAGTGTATTTAAACAGAGAGAATACAATAAAGAAAAAACTTAGAATTAGAACCCACATTTGATTTCAAAGGTACATTATCCTACCCCATTATGTGCCTAAAACACAAAATACCTTACACGAAACAAAAGGAAAAAGACGAGGGCCAGATCATGGAAGGCCTAGAGTAACCACTAAAGTGTCTTCAGCAGATAAAAGCTAAGCAGAATATGAGCCCCAGTGAAATCAGAGTTGTCCCTTTAAATGCATGATTACACAGAACTTGCTGAGTTGCACCAAATTTTGTAACACAAGATTTTAAGTCATCTGTTGCATTCCCCTACCTCTCTAAGTCAACCCTAAATCAGCTCAGTATAATGGTATACAGCTAATGCTACTAAGAAAATAAAAATATTTGACCTATAACTGAAACGCACAACTATATTGTCCAACTACAACACCTTTGGCCTTATCTTATATTTGACTAGTTGGTTTCATTCTAAATCATTGGTCACAGTTGTCTATTGAAGAACAACAGGTTGAGGAGATATACCAAGCTTCATAAAAGTAACTTACCAAACGTAACCAGGGCTGGTTGAAGGAAGACCACCTGTTGCTCAGTGGTACTAACTACCAGAGCAAGATGATCCTACTAACTACTTGGCCACCCTAAGCAATCCGAGACCAGTGAATTTCCTCATATTGAAAATTGCTAATAAAGGAAATTCTATAATTTTCCTTTTATAAATAGTCCCAGTGATTAATAATCTCTAGTCATATAATTCTTTTTGATGGCCATGTTAGATCTTTCATCATAATACACATCAACTGTATACACAGTATTAGGTCAGTCTACTACAAAGTCAAGCAGTGAAATTATGATCAATCTGTTTGCAAAATACATACTAAGCATTTGGTTCAAGAATGCATACAAACTGTTCTAACAGCCTGAAATCACAGCAACCCCAAACTGAATGAAAGGAGGCAAAGTAGGGAAAGAAGTAAAACTTCGGCATAAAATACTGGATATGCCAAGAAACCAGGTACAGAAGAGGGGTAGGGAGGAAAGACAACCACACTTTTCATTCTTTGGACTCAAGTCACTCCCTCATCTATCCACAGAGCCACAGCAACCCTGTAGATTCAGAGGGGAGAAGCTAAGGGACGAAAAACTGCCACTGTTTCCACAATAAAGCATGACACTCCTGAGTACCACAAATGCAAACCCATCACAGCCAAAACAGCCCTGAAAGGAAAAGAGGGAAGTTGAGCCCAGAGATGAGAAGAGTTTTTCTAGATTCCAGGGAAAGCTAAAGGTAGAGGTTAGTAAACAACATCAACCAATAAGACACTTTTTACCTAAGAAGTTTTTTTAAAAATTTAACCTTTACAATCACCTTACAAACGTAGACACTTACCCACACTTTCACAGATGAGAAAACTGAACCTTAGAGAAGTTAAATAATTTGCTCACAATCTTCAGAGGATTTCCCAAACTTCCTTGATCTGAACCTCATGGAAATGTTAATACAGATATGTTAAAATGAGTTCAAATGATTAGCGGAAATTAGGAAAGATTTCATGAAGCAGGTTAAATTGTGGCCAGAGATCCTAAAGGATACATAGGACTCTGCTGGGAAAAGGAGGAACATTTCAAGCAAAGGGCACTAGAAAGAAATCAATGTTCAGGAGAGAGAACTGAAGGACTGAAAGAAGACACACAGATCAGAAGAACTATGTGGGTAGGATAACAAGGAGCAAGGTGGTTGCAGAGAGGCCTCAGTGTCTGCTCAATTTGAACCATTTTCTGTTCAAGACATAAAAGTCTCAAAAATGACTCCCTCTTTCTACTTATGTTGCCAAGACCCATAATGAGTGAGGTAAATAAACTTACACAGATTTCATTTCCCTCGTATTGACATATTTTTTTCTTAGAAATATGGTAAAGCTATATTCCTGCACTAGAAATTTCAAATCAATACATGTAATTCATTTCACATGGTGAATAACTAAGACTCAAAAAGAAAATGAAAAATAGACTTAAATCAGAGACTGTGAGAACTAATCATTTCCTTATAAGGCTTCCTTAAGGCCTCTTTCCCATAAAATAGACAAGAAAAATGATTTACTGACCCTATTACATGTCAAGGAACTTACATACGTTATCTCAAATTCTACAACAACCTTTCACAGTAGTTACTATTCCTATTTTACAGAAACTGAGACTCAGAGAAAGCTCAAGAAAAAACTTGCCCAAGGTCATCTAGCCTGCAATGGCAGAGCTGATATTTAAACCAAAAGTCAGGGATATGGGTATGTGTGTGGGGTGGGGGGTTGGGGGGGGTATGTGTGTGGGGTATGTGTGTGTGGGGGGCAGTGTGTGTGTGTGTGGGTGTGGGTGTGGGTGTGTGTCTACAGAGGAATTTCTATGAAATAAGTTTACACAGAAGCTACAGTGTCTTGGTTGGGGGTTGGGGGGAGCCAATGAACCTGGCTGATCCCTTACCATATCACATCCTTTCAGACATGCAGAAAGTAGCATAATTTCTCTTGACTACATTAAGGGCTTTCTTGCCCAAACATGCCTGCCACTAAGGATCTGGAGAAGGCTGTCTCAGCCAAACACAAAGCCACTATAAACCTGCCAATCTTTTTGGAGCAATTACCAGGCCTGAAAAGAGGTAATCAAATGCCTGTTTTCATAGGATGGTTATGCAGAGTTTATTCAAACTTAGCACATAAGAATCAGTTTTATTGGGGGAAGAAGATTTGTCTTGCAAAATTGTATAACTGAGAAAAAATATTTCCAAATTGTAAATATGACAAAGAACTCATATCCAGAGTATATAAAGAACTCTTACAATTCAACAGTAGGAGGACAAACAAACCAAATATTTGTATAACCAAATAAAACTAAATAAATGGGCAAAAGACTTGAACAGACAGCTCAACAAAGAAGATACATGAATAGCTAATAAGCACATGAAAATGTACTCTACATTGTTAATCATCAGGGAAATGCAAATTAAAACCACAATGAAATACCAATATATACTCAGTATAATCAAAGAGATGGATAAAACCACGCCACTTTGGAAAACAGTTTGGCAGTCTCTTAAAGTTAAGCATAATACTTTTTATAATTTCTTCGATCATATTACTGCATTGAAATTTTTATAAGGTTCAGTCAAATATTTAGAAATATTTCATTTTCCTTTCAAATTGGATTTAACCCTTTAATTGTCTAGATATTATTTTGATTTGTAATAGAAAGATAATGAGTTACTTGAGTAGTTTTTAAAAATAACTTTCATTAGAATTGTTCGGTGACCCCCCTGCAAAAAAGCTAAGCATAACTTTACCACAAAACCCAGCTATACCACTCCTAGAAGTCTGCCCAAGAGAAATGAAAACATACATCCATACAAAGACTTGTGAGTATTCATAACAGCATTATGTACTCATAAAAACCAAACTGGAAATAAGCCAAGTATCTGTCAACTGGTAAATGGATTAACAAAATATGTACACCCACTCAACAGAATACTATTCAGCAATGAAAAGTAATGGTATGATGATACATACGACAACAGGTATGAATCTCAAAAACACTATGATAAATGAAAGAAGTCATACAAAAAACATTACATACATATCATATGATTGTATATATATGAAATGTCCAGAAAAGGTAATTTTATAGAGTCAGAAAACAAGTAGATGGTGTCTGGGGCTTGGGTGGAAGTAGGGATTGACTGCAAACAAATTTAGGGGGATAATAAAAATATTCTAAAACTGGACTGTGGTGATGGTAATATAAATCTATAAATTTGCCTATAAATTTAATAAAAATCCTTGAATAAGTACACTTACATTGAGCAAACTTCATATATTATGTCTCAATAGTGCTTTTCTGGCCTGGAGAATTCCATGGACTGTATAAGTCCACAGAGTCACAAAGAGCTGGACACGACTGAGCAACTCTGTTTTGAAATTCCCTCATAGCTCAGTTGGTAAAGAATCCACCTGCAATGCAGGAGACCCCGGTTCAATTCCTGGGTTGGGAAGATCCGCTGGAGAAGGGATAGGCTACCCACTCCAATATTCTTGGGCTTCCCTTGTGGTTCAGCTGGTAAAGAATTTTCCGCAATGTGGGAGATCTGGGTTCAATCCCTGGGTTGGGAAGATCCCATGGAAAAGGGAAAGGCTACCCACTCCAGTATTCTGGCCTGGAGAATGCCATGGACTGTATAGTTCATGGAGTCGCAAAGAGTCGGACATAACTGAGCGATCTTCACTTTCACTTCATGCTTTTTAAAAAGTAATTACTAAACATACATATGTATTTTCTATACATATATACGTATGTATTAAATAACTCCAGGGAAACAAAAAAGTATATAAGAAAGGGAATGTAATCATGATATCTTATGGTTCAGCTATATTCACTCATAATAATGTATGTATTATGTAAACATAAATGAATAATGAACACTGATTTAGCAAAAAAGAAAAAGGCTTTGTTAGAAGGAAGGGGAGAATGTCTATAAAACTGCTAATTTCTCACCTCCAATAGTAAGCAGGAAGCCAAAGGATAGAGCTTCAAACTGATAAATCAAGAAATATCAGAACAAGCATGTGATTTAGACGCATGGTTGTAAGTAACAAGAAATAAAATGGTCTTTCCTAGGAGAGAGAGATGTTTATGAACTTTCTACAGGATGGAATGATCTAAAAGGCGATATTAAGTCTGAAGCCAATGAATGGTTTGAAGCTGCAGCATTTACCAGCCCTTCATCCACTAGAGGGTGTACGGCAACGCACACAAGGACCTGAGCCACTGACGGGTGACCGGTGTCTGATACTGAAGAGAACCAACATTTGAATACATTTTGCATGAGGCTGAAAGCAGGGTTCTAGGTAACCTACCAGGAGGAAAAGAAAGCGATTGCATACTTTTTGTAATTTAAGAGCAAAGTAGAAGTATTTTTAGTTTAAAAAAAAGGTGGGGCAGTACAATAATTACTCTTGATTGTGAGATAAAAGAGAGGTATGAAGGAGGAAGGAATAGTTGGGCAACTTGGGATGGACATGCACACACTGCTGTATTTAAAATGGATAACCAACAAGGACCTACTGTATAGCACAGGAACTCTGTTCAATGTTATATGGCAGCCTGGATGATAGAGGAATTTGGGGAAGAAGGGACACAAGTATACGAATGGCAGAGTCCCTTCACTGTTCATCTGAAACTATCACAACATAGTTAACTGGTGCTGCTGCTGCTGCTAAGGCTACACTTAAATATAAATTTTTTTTTAAAGAAATTAAAAGTTTTTTTAAAAAGAAAGAGATATGAAACATTTTATTTCTGAATCTGTCATTTTAATTCAGTTTCCAACTGAGAAATGGCAGTGGGGTAAAATTTCTCATTCAACAACTAAGTGCTAGCTGGAACTGATACTAAACACAGCAAATGAAAAAGTTGTTGTCTATATAGTTCTAATGTTGCCTTTTTGTGTGTGGGAGTGGGGGCGAGTGGGAGACTCTAAGTATTCATTCTTTACAGCAACCACAATGTAGTTTTGAAAAATGTAAAGCAGATCATGTTATTCTCTGCTTAAAATCTTTCAAAAGCTTCACATTAAACTGAGAATATTTTTCATTTATTCATTCAACAAATACTTATTGATCTCCTCCTACATGCCTAGCTCTGCTCTAAGCAATGTCACAACTTGCATAGAACTTATATTTGGTGGAAGAGACAGACAATAAAGTATACACACTAGATAATTTAAGATAATGAGAGAGAGTGTATATGTGGATAACTTTAGACTGGTGTGGGCTGGGAAGGCTTCTCAAAGTAAAGAAGTTACTTCTTTGTGGGAAGAAGTTACTTCTTATCGGAAGGCTTCACAAAGTAAACTTTGTCCCTGTGACCTGAATGAGAAGGTGAAGATCTGGATCAAAAGCACTGCAGATCTGACAGTGATTCCACACCTGAAGCTGAAATCAAGCTCCAAAAGCTATAAAATGCAAAGAATGGCCAATGCAGCTGAAGCTGACAGTAAGTAAGAGAGGGGCAGGAGATGAATTACAGAGGTAGGCAATGAGCTCACATAAACATACTCCTAAATCCATACAGTGAGATACTATTCCATCAAAAATACAAAGTACTGATACACGCTACAACACGGATGAACGCTGAAAACATTACACCAAGTGAAAGAAGCCAGTCACTAAAGCCAGTGAGTGAAGTCCCTCAGTCGTGTCCGACTCTTTGTGACCCCATGGACGGTAGCCTGCACCAGGCTCCTCTGTCCATGGGACTTTCTAGGCAAGACTACTGGAGTGGGTTGCCATTTCCTTCTCCAGGGAATCTTCCTGACCCAGGGATCGAACCCAGGTCTCCCACATTGTAGACAGACACTTTACCATCTGAGCCAAGACCAGATACTGTACGATTATGTTTTCATTAAATGTCCAGAATAGGCAAATACACATAGAAAGCAGCTCAATGGCGCATGTGTGCAAAGGATGGAAAAGTGACAGCTAAAGGCTATGTATGAGGTTTCTCTAGGATGGCATTTTAAGAACAACAATTACTCGAATCTTATTTTTCAAAACTGCAAACTGCAATCCATTAGTGAGTTCAGGAAATCAATTCTGGTCAATTAATTGTTAGTCACAATCAACAGTTTTTTTTTTTTTTAATGGAATAGAATAGAAAATACCACAGAGAATAACGATGGTGTGATCACTCATCTAGAGCCAGATATCCTGGAATGTGAAGGCAGGTGGGCTTTAGGAAGCATCATTACGAACAAAGTTAGTGGAGGTGATGGAATTCCAGTTGAGCTATTTCAAATCCTGGAAGATGATGCTGTGAAAGTGCTGCACTCAATATGCCAGCACATTTGGAAAACTCAGCAGTGGCCACAGGACTGCAAAAGGTCAGTTTTCATTCCAATCCCAAAGAAAGGCAATGCCAAAGAATGCTCAAACTACCACACAATTGCACTCATCTCACATGCTAGTAAAGTAATGCTCAAAATCTCCAAGCCAGGCTTCAGCAATACGTGAACCGTGAACTTCCAGATGTTCAAGCTGGTTTTAGAAAAGGCAGAGGAACCAGAGATCAAATTGCCAGCATCCGCTGGATCATGGAAAAAGCAAGAGAGTTCCAGAAAAACATCTATTTTTGCTTTATTGACTATGCCAAAGCCTTTGACTGTGTGGATCACAAAAAAACTGTGGGAAATTCTGAAAGAGATGGGAATACCAGACCACCTGACCTGCCTCCTGAGAAACCCATATGCAGGTCAGGAAGCAACAGTTAGAACTGGACATGGAACAACAGACTGGTTCCAAATACGAAAAGGAGTACGTCAAGGCTGTATATTGTCACCCTGCTTATTTAACTTATATGCAGAGTACATCATGAGAAACGCTGGGCTGGAAGAAGCACAAGCTGGAATCAAGATTGCAGGGAGAAATATCAATAACCTCAGTTATGCAGATGACACCACCCTTATGGCAGAAAGTGAAGAGGAACTAAAGAGCCTCTTGATGAAAGTGAAAGAGGAGAGTGAAAAAGTTGGCTTAAAGCTCAACATTCAGAAAACTAAGATCATGGCATCTGGTCCCACCACTTCATGGCAAATAGATGGGGAAACAGTGGAGACAGTGCCAGACTTTATTTTTATGGGCTCCAAAATCTCTGCAGATGGTGACTGCAGCCATGAAATTAAAAGACGCTTACTCCTTGGAAGGAAAGTTATGACCAACCTAGATAGCATATTGAAAAGCAGAGACATTACTTAGCCAACAAAGGTCTGTCTAATCAAGGCTATGGTTTTTCCAGTGGTCATGTATGGATGTGAGAGTTGGACTGTGAAGAAAGCTGAGCGGGGAAGAGTTGATGCTTTTGAACTGTGGTGTTGGAGAAGACTCTTGAGAGTCCCTTGGACTGCAAGGAGATCCAACCAGTCCATTCTGAAGGAGATCAGCCCTGGGTGTTCATTGGAAGGACTGATGCTGAAGCTAAAACTCCAGTACTTTGGCCACCTCATGCGAAGAGCTGACTTATTGGAAAAGACCCTGATGCTGGGAGGGATTGGGGGCAGGAGGAGAAGGGGACGACAGAGGATGAGATGGCTGGATGGCATCACCAACTCAATGGACATGAGTTTGAGTGAACTCCGGGAGTTGGTGATGGACAGGGAGGCCTGGCATGCCCTGATTCATGGGGTCGCAAAGAGTCGGACATGACTGAGAGACTGAACTGAACTGAACTGAAGAACACAGTATGGATAAGAAATTTTGGTAAGACTAATTTAACTCTTATTTTTGTATATGTGCGTGTGTGAGTATACTGGGTCATGATGTAAAAGCTATTGTTTACTAGAAACTGCCATCTTTTTTAAGCTTGAAAGTGCTGAGCTCATAAGACCTTCAACACCCTTACTATGTCCTCCATTCCAAATCACCCCAAGGAAAGAAAAACAGCCATCATTTCTTTGCCACCAAAACAAATGAGTATGACAGAAAACTCAATTGCTATTGCCCATGGCTCCCAATGAAAATAAGCCCTAAAAGTTCATTTGCGAAAAACTGGACAAAAGTAAAGTTCATTCTGGGGATTAAAAAAAAAAAGATAACTGGTGAGAAAAGGGGAAATTAAAAATCCTTAAGAAGAAAGAAAATACTTTGGGGATAAAAATCCCTTAGATAAATTTATAATCTTCCCTCTAAATTAAAAGTAAGACTGCTACTCCAAATTTAAATCCCTAATTATCTCAGTCACATCTGTCATCTTCTTTGAAATTCCCATTTTGTTGGAATCACTTTATCATGTCCATATAACAGCTCTTGGACAGATTTTTAGAAAACTGACGGAAAAAACTCTTTAAGGAGCCACTGACTAGCACTTAAAAAATCAGAGTCTAACACTGTGCCATTACTTTTCTTTGTATTAAAAATCCAAAATTATAACAGGAGTTTTATTTCATTCCTCATGGGCATGTTCTTCTTGACACTCCCAGGAAAGCAGTGTTCTCTAATGTAAACAGCAAATCACAATCATAGTCCATAGTGTAGCCAGCAAGCAAAAATATGTAAATTCATAAAATAAAAAAAGATAAATTGTAGACCGTAAGTTATTTTAACAAACAAAATAGGAAGAAAACTTGACAGAAGTAAGCCATGCAAGGAACTTCCAGTTCATATGAAGACTTTCCGTGCTGTTACATTCTCCAAAGATTTCTCCAAAGATTCCGTAATATCTTATCTTGCCACAGGAGGATGAGAACATCCCCATTTAAAGAGGAGAGAACACTGACAGAAGAGTACAAGAGGAAACTACAAGACTCGGAGGCTGAAAATCCAGGGCTCCTGTCTAATTGTGCCGCTAACTATGTGACAAGGGGAAATTCATTTAAAAATCTCTGCTTTGAGGGACAGGGTGGGTAGGGAGGTGGGGGAGGGGGGTTTCAGGATCAGGGAACACATGTATACCTGTGGCTGATTCATGTTGGGAAAGTATGGAAAAAACCATCAAAATATTGTAAATTATCCTCCAATTAAAATAATTAATTAAAAAAAGTCTTTTCCTAGTAAGTCCAATGCCAGGGGCTTCCTCAAAAAAAAAAAAAAAAAAAAAAAAATCTCTACTTTGGTTTTCTTAGGTTCAAAGTAGGGATAATAAAGCCTGACCTTCCTAGCAGAGCTGTTGTGAAGATCAAAGCTGAACATACTGACACATGGAAGCACACCCTGTAAACTGCAAAATAATGGACTAACATTCCAGTTCCTTAGCTGATTCAACACCTGAAACCCAACCAAGAGTGTGCTCTCATCTCCAATATGAATGGCAATGCTTCATGCCCACAGGTCGAGTGTGGGCAATGCCCCAAGCCATAATCCCAAACCTTAGCACTCCAGTTAAGGGGTGCTTAGTTGCTCAGTCCAATTCTCTGCGACCCCAGGGACTGTAGCCTGCCAGGCTGCTCTGGCCATGGGCTTCTCCAGGAGACAATACTGGAGTGGGCTGCCATGCCCTCCTCCAGGGACCGGTTAAGGGGATACTCTCTGTATTTCTTCAATCATAGCTAGGATGACCATACATCCCATTCATCAAGATCTGCCTCAGACTATTTAAACACTAGCATCCCTTTACTCTCTCAAAATTGCCCCAACTTGAATGATAAACTATATACAGTCACCCTAATTACAGCAGATATAATGTTGTAGCACCAAGAGGTGACAGGCAAGGTCTAGGTTTAGGACTCCCACTGTAGTTCCTGCTGCTGCTGCTAAAATCACTTCAGTCGTATCTGACTCTGTGCGACCCCATAGATGGTTGCCCACCAGGCTCCCGAGTCCCTGGGATTCTCCAGGCAAGAACACTGGAGTGGGTTGCCATTTCCTTCTCCAATGTGTGAAAGTGAAGTCACTCAATCGTGTCCGACTCTTCACGACCCCATGGACTGCAGCCCACCAGGCTCCTCCATCCATTGGATTTTCCAGGCAAGAGCACTGGAGTGGGGTGCCATCGCCCTCTCCGACTGTAGTTCCTAGTTCCTAGGGGCCCCTGAAAACCATTCCAAAAAGAAAAAAAAAAAAAAAAAAACATTAGCAGAAATAATTAGTTTCTATGCAGAACCAAGGCCCCTTTTAATCAGTCTGCTGTTCCCAGGTCCCTTCTGAATAAAATCTCTGGTGCTAATGCACACAAATATTCTCTCATTCAGAGAACATTACAAACCCATAAAGTATTCCAGCCTTAATCAACACTTGGGAACTCCATCATAAGCAAGTGCATATACACATAAATCACAGAGCTAGGAATCTAAACCATGACACTGTGTCATCAACCTAAAATTCTGCGTGGCCTGAGATAAAACATTCAGCCTTTCTGAGCAGGTTTTCACTTCTGCTAATCTGGAACATGTCTGTCTCCTCCACTTCCATGGAGAGACCACATCAGCAAGCACTGTGATGTGCTCGGAATGCTTTGTAAAAGCAATGGAGTGCCATCCTTGAAAGCCTGTTAACTGACTGAGAAAGAACGCTGAGCTGAAATTGCATAAAAAAGCAAAACCTCTATGAGGTGACAGGTGGATTTTTCTCCCCTCCTTTCCTTCTCACATTTTTGATTCCATGTGTTACCAGGGGTGTGTGTAACAGGGTGAAAAGGGTCACCATAATGGTGAAATGCTGGCCCACTTAGTGCTAAGGAACTTTGTTGTTATAATTCTTAACCAGGGTCATGGACTCAAAGATTTATAGTTCAGTGTTAAGGGATCTATGAAGCCCCCAAATGATAAATAAATAAAGTAAGTGAGCAGAAATACTGCACATGACCACATTTTTCTTTGTTAAGTCAATAATGGCCAGTATAGAGGAAAGGACCCTCAAAAATAGAGGACACATTTCAGTGCTAGTTCAGCTACAAACTTGTATTGTTACCGTGGATAAGTCACTTTAATCTCTGTGTGCCTGTTTCCTTATGTTTCCAAAGGAAATACTTGCCTTATCCATTCAAGAGGTGGTGGTGAGGATAAGGGGAGAAAATACTGATGAAAGCCCCACTCTGCAGAGTCAAAGATTGTCATTTTTATCTCTTTTAAAATCACCATTAGATGCTGAGAGGAATTCTGTCTGGAGATGGTTCCTATTTACTTAGAAAGGAAATGCAAAAAAATAAGGAAAAACAAATAAAGATTCACATAATTAAAGTTCACCTTCACCTCCACTCTCTGGTCTCTGGATGTGCTGAGCCAAAGCACTCTGGGGAGGTGTGAAGACCACAAGTTCAGTTTCTGCCCAGCTCAGGCTGCTCAGTGACCAGTGTTTCACACTGATAAATGCCTCCCAAATCTCACAGCACAAAGTGAGAGTTCACAAGGTTACGTGCATTAATTAGCAGGATTCATTTGGATTCTGTATTCATCAAATGCAACAAGCAGCCATTCAATATTTGCCTGTTTGCACTACACTAAGGTCTCTAATTCAAAGATCCAGACAGAAAAACAAAATAAAACCCAAGAAATTAAACTAAAATAAACCGGCACCATCAGAATGTGCCTCAAAGTAAATTAAGCAGCTTTAAACCACAGCAAAAGGGTCTGCATAGGCCCACAGCAGAGACAGTATGCGTAATAAACGTGCAGGCTACAGAAGTGGGTCCCGCTGTAAAAGAAAGGAAAAATAAAGTGGTTCTAAGCAGAGACTACTTTTTGTGCTTTAACAAATTCCTCTTAATTCCTTCTGCTTAATTCCTTATTGATCTGTAATCCCTACAGGAAGACACATTATACGGTACCTTTTCAGATTCTTTTAAACTTTGTGAGTCTGTTCCCCACACTTAACTTCAATTAGTTTTACCTTCCTATATCTAAAATAAGCCTATATCCAAAATAAGCAACATTTTATAAGCAAATATTTGAGTTAGTATACAAAAGTAGATTCAGAGACTGACCACGATCCCTTATGTTTTCAAGGTCCTAGGTGGAAAGTACAGGGTGAAACAGAAAATGTCACTCATTTCAAAGCAGCTCAGAGGACTGTAGTTTTTTATTTTGGCTACAAAAATCATCTGGAGGAATTTCTATATACCTGAATGGTTAAGCCCAATCTTAGCCCCACTCAATCAGAATCTCTGGGGCCTAGATCTCCAGGCAATGGTACTTTTTCCATTATATGGCCAGGATATAGAACTGCTATCAAAGGACATGAATTTCACAGCTTACAGAAGTTCTAGGGCAAATCTAAACCAGAAAGAAAACAGGAAGACCTTCTACATTATCTTTAAGTCTGAGGTAAATGACCATCTCTTTCACCAAAAGCTCCCATAGGAACGACCTTCAGTGCCAACAGGGATCCCACTGGGAGATGAACACTGAGAGGAACAGCACTTTCTCTTCCCCCCTTTTCGCCATACCCTACCTGGACCAGTCTAATGCCAACTCAACACCAGAAATGCAAGAACTGAGCCAATACTTCCAAATCTGGAAGGCACTCAAATAGTGCCTTTTAAGCTCAGCTTCAGGGGTTTTGATGAGATTTAATTAAGCTCTAGGAAGGGGAACTAGGTCAACCCCTTGGTCTAGCATTCTGATAATGCACATCCCTTAATGAGCATTATTGGACAAGTCTAATAATAGTGACTTTTTTGGACAACCCTAACACCAGAGAAGACTCTACACATGGACATCACCAGATGGTCGACACCGAAATCACATTGATTACATTCTTTGCAGCCAAAGATGGAGAAGCTCTATATAGTCAGCAAAAACAAGACCAGGAGCTGACTGTGGCTCAGATCATGAGCTCCTTATTGCCAAATAAGATTGAAAATTCAGACTGAAATTGAAGAACGTGGAGAAAACCACTAGACCCTTCAGGTATGACCTAAATCAAATCCCTTATGACTATACAGCGGAAGTGAGAAATAGATTTAAGGGACTAGATCTGATAGACAGAGTGCCTGACGAACTATGGATGGAGGTTCGTGACACAGTACAGGAGACAGGAATCAAGATCATCCCCAAGAAAAAGAAATGCAAAAAAGGAAAATGGCTGTCTGAGAAGGCCTTACAAATAGCTGAAAAGAAGGAAAGCGAAAAGCAAAGGAGAAAGGAAAGATATACCCATTTGAACGCGGAGTTCCAAAGAACAGCAAAGAGATAAGAAAGCCTTTATCAGTGATCAATGCAAAGAAATAGAGGAAAACAATAAAATGGGAAAGACCAGAGATCTCTTCAAGAAAATTAGAGATACCAAGGGAACATTTCAGGCAAAGATGGGCTCGATAAAGGACAGAAATGGTATGGACCTAACAGAAGCAGAAGATAGTAAGAAGAGGTGGCAAGAATACACAGAAGAACTGTACGCAAAAGATCTTCACGACCAAGATAATCACGATGGTGTGATCACTCACCTAGAGCCAGACATCCTAGAATGTGAAGTCAAATGGGCCTTAGAAAGCATCACTACGAACAAAGCTAGTGGAGGTGATGGAATTCCAGTTGAGCTATTCCAAATCCTGAAAGATGATGCTGTGAAAGTGCTGCACTTAATATGCCAGCACATTTGGAAAACTCAGCAGTGGCCACAGGACTGGAAAAGGGCAGTTTTCATTCCAATCCCAAAGAAAGGCAATGCCAAAGAATGCTCAAACTACCACACAATTGCACTCATCTCACATGCTAGTAAAGTAATGCTCAAAATTCTCCAAGCCAGGCTTCAGCAATACATGAACCGTGAACTTCCAGATGTTCAAGCTGGTTTTAGAAAAGACAGAGGAACCAGAGATCAAATTGCCAGCATCCGCTGGATCATGGAAAAAGCAAGAGAGTTCCAGAAAAACATCTATTTCTGCTTTATTGACTATGCCAAAGCCTTTGTGTGGATCACAAGAAACTGGAAAATTCTGAAAGAGATGGGAATACTAGACCACCTGACCTGCCTCTTAAGAAACCTGGATGCAGGTCAGGAAGCAACAGTTAGAACTGGACATGGAACAACAGAGTGGTTCCAAATAGGAAAAGAAGTATGTAAAGGCTGTATATTGTCACCCTGCTTATTTAACTTATATGCAGAGTACATCATGAGAAACGCTGGGCTGGAAGAAGCACAAGCTGGAATCAAGATTGGGGGGAGAACTATCCATAATCTCAGATATGCAGATGACACCACCCTTATATCAGAAAGTGAAGAAGAACTAAAAAGCCTCTTGATGAAAGTGAAAGTGGAGAGTGAAAAAGTTGGCTTAAAGCTCAACATTCAGAAAACGAAGATCACGGCATCTGGTCCCATCACTTCATGGCAAATAGATGGGGAAACAGTGGAAACAGTGGCTTACTTCATTTTTCTGGGCTCCAAAATCACTGCAGATGGTGACTGCAGCCATGAAATTAAAAGACGATTACTCCTTGGAAGGAAAGTTATGACCAACCTAGACAGCATATTAAGAAGCAGAGACATCACTTTGTCCACAAAGGTCCATCTAGTCAAGGTTATGGTTTTTCCAGTGGTCATGTGAGAGCTGGACTATAAAGAAGGCTGAGCGCCGAAGAACTGATGCTTTTGAACTGTGGTGTTGGAGAAGACTCTTGAGAGTCCCTTGGACTGCAAGGAGATCCAACCAGTCCATCCTAAAGGAGATCAGTCCTGGGTGTTCATCGGAAGGACTGATGCTGAAGCTGAAACTCCAATACTTTGGCAACCTGATGTGAAGAGCTGACTCACCGGAAAAGACTCTGATGCTGGGAAAGATTGAGGGCAGGAGGAGAAGGGGAAGACAGAGGATGAGATGGTTGGATGGCATCACCGACTTGATGGACATGGGTTTGCGTGGACTCCGGGAGATGGTGATGACAGGGAGGCCTGGCGTGTTGCGGTTCATGGGTTTGCACAGAGTTGGACACGACTGAGTGACTGAACTGAACTGATAAGGAACAGTGGATAGGCATTCAAAGATACAAATGATGGCTAGAAATACAGAGATATTTCTAGGAGCTACCCTTTTAAATCTCCTGAAGAGTATCAATATCTCCAAACAGCAGGAGGTAAATTCCAGAGGCAAGGTGTCTTATATCATATCTCTGAGGCAGGCTAACCTGTTCTACCCTAACTCTGTCAACCTCACCAGATCCGAAAAGCACACAAATAGGGAAGGCGTTCTACACCCTTCCCTAAACCTTACTGAGGATGTCTTGGCGGGGGACAGTTTCGCTCTAACCCACAAATGGGGCCTGGGCTTTCTCCAATCATCCTCCCTAATCTAACAAAGAAAGGCAGAAGAAACTTCCCTGATTAAAACCATAAGGCTGAACTCCCCCAGGGACAAGAATGGAATTTTCTTGTTGCTGATTACCACAGGGACTCCAAAAATCTGTGCAGGCAGGGGCTAAGTGGCTGGGAATAAACAGACAAGTCCAACACAAAATTATGAGACATCAAGAAAACCAGGTTAAAAAAATTATCATGTAGCTTGTAAAAGAAAAAACAAAAGCAATCATAACTGTGCTTGAGTGACTTTCCCTTATAATATCCACAATTTCAATAATGTGATTACAATACCTTTAAGGTTAAGAAATATGTTTTACATATTGCTAATGTAAATTCATTGCTGAAACTAACCAAATCACTCTCCAAAATAAATAATTCCAGGAAATGCTCTCTATCATGTAGCACTCTTAGATAAAAGACACACACACCACATCTGAGTTATAAACAACTTATACCAACCTGGCTGTCCCGTGTTGGGAATCCATGATAACCTGGGGTCAGAGGCTCGTTCTGAGACAAAGAAAAGAAAAGAAAACCATAAGACAAAAGACAGTGTTAAGAATCATCAGAATCATCCAAAATGATCAGACATAAATTCCTGCAGTAGTTCCTAAGGTGTTCCACTGCTCTACTCCACTCTACCTATGAACATCTCTGAGTTCAGCATGCTATGCTATGCTAACTCACTTCAGTCGTGTCCGACTCTGTGTGACCCCATAGATGGCAGCCCACCAGGCTTCCCCATCCCTGGGATTCTCCAGGCAAGAACACTAGAGTGGGTTGCCATTTCCTTCTCCAATGCATGAAAGTGAAAAGAGAAAGTGAAGTCGCTCAGTCGTGTCCGACTCTTAGCGACCCCAAGGACTGCAGCCTACCAGGCTCCTCCGTCCATGGGATTTTCCAGGCAAGAGTACTGGAGTGGGGTGCCATTGCCTTCTCCAGAGTTCAGCATGCAGGATAGCAAAAACAAACAAACAAAAACAAATGAAAAACAGTATTTTCTTAGGAGCACTATCCATAAAGCACTGTGTTCCTCCTCATCCAGCTAAATGTTTGCTTCTCAGCGCCTCTCCAACAGAGCAGTCCAGGGATTTGGGGCAGATCAACTCCTAACTTCACACTATGGGACTCCAGCATGTCTGGCCCCTGAACTCTAAAAGCCAGTAGCACTCCCGAACACTGGACAACGAAAAACCTTCACATATTTCCAAAAGTACCATCGTTGGGAAGGGGACAGCATCACCCCTACTAAGAACTGCCTCTTGACCTGAACAAGTTTTGTCCCTTCCCTCTATCACTCTGCCTTCCTTCAGTTTTGCCCCTGTTCCAGACTTCCTCTACCATCCTACATCCTATGGACTCAAGTGACTCCTAATACGTATATGTGTTAAATTTATTAGGTTATTTGCACAATTTACTTTCCATATTATTTATAATTTAATTCATCTTTTTTTAAAGGTGTATCATACTGAGTAGGTCTTCCCAGGTGGCACCAGTGGTATAGAACCCACCTGCCAATGCAGGAGACATCAGACACATGGGTTCAGTCCCTCAGTCAGGAAGAACCCCTTGAGGAGGGAATGGTGACCCACTCCAGCATTCTTGCCTGAAGAATCCCATGGACAGAGGAGTCTGGCGGACTACAGTCCGTGGGATTGTGCAGAGTTGTACACAAATGAAGTGACTTAGCACGCACACACCCACATCATACTGAGTGTCTCATCTCCACATTAACCATTAAATCAAGATCCTTGAGGGCTAGAATGGTAACCAATAGAAGCTATGCAAACCCTAATTAAGTATAAGGTCATACCATATGAGCACTCACTCATGGCTTACTTGACTCATTCAGTCATTCAGTTTACATACATTGAATATCTTATATTTTGCAAGAACTGTTTAGATGACTGACAGAGTAAGAAAGATGAATAAAACAAGGCCCTTGCCTCCAAGGGAACTTTAGAATGGGAGAGGACACACATGCACATAAAGATGTAAATGAGAAAATAGTGTTTCTGTAGTTTTTTCAAGGTGCTCAATACAGCTACCTCAAAGATTCATCCTCTTCTTCAATTCATTTGTATTTCCACTCCTACTAGCAGAAGGTAAGTTAAGAATTTTCATTGATAGGACCTTCTTTTATGACAAGATAGTGAACCTTCCATCTAATGGTACATCTGCTTTGATTTCATCTACATCTTTGATCATCAAAAGTCCACACTCCTTTCAAAAACATGTAAGCGCAAGGTGTCAACTTAAGCTCCCTGCATAGACCCCATGTCTTGTTCATCATGATTTCCCCACAGTCAAGCACAGTGTCTAACACATGCTGGACATTCAAAAGAATGTGTAAATAAATAAACAAGGTTCAATAATCAGAAATTATTAGGCATCGTTGGAGCATAGAAAAAGCAAGAAAATTCCAAAAAAAACATCTGCTTCACTAACTATGCTAAAGGCTCTGACTGTGTGGAACACAACTAACTGTGGAAAATTCTTATGAGATGGGAATACGAGACCACCTTACCTGCCTCCGGAGAAATGTGTATGCAGGTCAGGAAGCAACAGTTACAACCGGACATAGCACAACAAACTGGTTTAAAACTGGGAAAGGAGTATGTCAAGGCTGTATACTGTCACTCTGCTAATTTAACTTATATGCAGAGTACATCATGTGAAATGCAGAGCTGGATGAAGCACAAGCTGGAATCAAGATTGCCAGGAGAAATATCAATAACCTCAGATATGCAGATGACACCACCCTTAGGGCAGAGAGAGAAGCGGAACTAAAGAGCCTCTTGATGAAGGTGAAAGGGGAGAGTGAAAAAGCTGGCTTAAAGCTCAACATTCAAAAAGCAAAGATCATGGCATCCAGTCCCATCACTTCATGGCAAATAGAGAGGGAAACAGTGACAGACATTATTTTCTTGGGCTCCAAAATCACTGCAGATAGTGACTGCAGCCACAAAATGAAAAGACACTTGCTCCTTGGAAGAAAAGCTATGACAAACCTGGACAGCGTATTAAAAAGCAGAGACATTGCTTTGCCCACGAAGGTCTTTATAAGTCAAAAGCTATGGTTTTTCCAGTAGTCATGTATGATTGTGAGAATTGGACCATAAAGAAAGCTAAATGCCAAAGAACTGATGCTTTTGAGCCATGGTGCTGGAGAAGACTCTTGATGGCATCACCAACTCAATGGAAGAGTGTGAATAAGCTCTGGGAGTTGGTGATGGACAGGGAAACCTGGTGTGCTGTAGTCCATGGGGTTACAAAGAGTCAGACACAACTGAGTGACTGAACTGAACTGGACTTCAAGGAGATCAAACCAGTCAATCCTTAAGGAAATCAATCCTGAATATTCATTAGAAAGACTGATGCTGAAGCTGAAACTCCAATACTTTGGCCACCTGATGCGAAGAGCTGACTCACTAGAAAAGACCCTGATGATGGGAAAGATTGAAGGCAGGAGGAGAAGGGGATGACAGAGGATGAGATGGTTGGATGGCACCACTGACTCGATGGACATGAGTTTGAGCAAGCTCCAGGAGGTGGTGAAAAACAGGGAACCCTGGCATGCTGCAGTCCATGGGGATCACAAAGAGTTGGACACGACTGAGCGACTGAACAAATTAAGCATTCAGTTGCTGACTCATACACAATTCAAGTTCTCTTTTTTTTATTCCTAAGTCTTTATTTTGGACATTTATAAATTGTCTTCCCAAAGAGAGTACACCAAAGATATTTGCCTTTAAAAATGATAGGTGCCAAAAAAAAAAAACTGATAGGTACCAAAACAATCATGAGAAAGAACAAAGTTGAAGGGCTAACATTACAAAGCTACAGTAATCAAAACAGTTTGATTTGATTTGAACAGACAGATAGACCAACGAGGTACAACTACGAGTCTAGACATAAACCCTTGCAGTTATGATCAACTGAGTTTTAAAAAGTGTGCCAAGAAAAACAATGGAAGAAAGAATAACCTTTTCAACAAATGGCGCTGGAACACCTGGATATCTCGTGTTGAAGAATAAAGCTAGAACTCTGTCTTATGCCATATACAAAATTAACTCAAGACAGATCATAGACCTAAAATCATACAACACTTAAAAGAAAACAAAGGAAATCTTCATGACCTTTGATTACATAATGGTTTCTTCGATATAACTACAAAAACACAAGTGACAAAGGAAAAACAGATTAAATGAACTTCATCAAAACTTAAAACCTCAGTACTTCAAAGGACACCATCACTTCTGGGGATCTAATACACACACAGTGATTACAGTTAACAAGACTGTATGATATACTTGAACTTTGCTAAGAGAATAGGCTGTAAATGTTCTCACCACACAGACACACACAAAGATAATTATGTAACAATGATGCAGGTGTTAGTTACAGCTATGGTATTAATCATTTTGCAATATACAAGTGTATCAAACCAACAAGTTGTACACATTAAACTTATACATTGTTAATGCCAATTATGTCTCAATACTGCTGGGAAGGAAAAGATACCATCAAGTTAGACAACAGAATGGGAGAAAATATTTGCAAATCCTTTGTCCAACAAGGGACTTGTATTCCAGAACATAAAAGAACTCCTAGACAAATAATCCAAATTTTTAAATGGGCAAAAGTTGTGAACAGGAAGTTCTCCAAAGAGGATATACAAATGGCCAGTAAGCACATGAAAAGATACTCAACACTGTTGGTCATTAGGAAAATGCACATCAAAACCATAATGAGAAATACACCCACTAGGACAGCTATAGTCAGACAGTCAGACAATAACAAGCATTATCAATGATACAGAGAAACTGGAATCTCACATTGCTGTTGGAAGTGCAAAATGGTGCCTCACTTTGGAAACAGTTTGGAAATCCCTCAAAATGTTAAAAAAAAAAAAGTGACCATGTGATCCAGCAATTCCACACTAGGTGTAACCAAAAAACTGAAAACATACATCCATAGAAAGCCTTGTACACAAATGTACATGGCAGAGTTATTTCATAATAGCCAAAAAGCAGAAATAATACAAATGTCCATCAACTGATGAATGGAGAGGCAAAGTGTGGTATATGTATAAGTGAGTATTATTTAGCAATAAAAAAGGAATGAAGTATTGGTAAAACAAAGATGAACTTTAAAATCATCATGCTAAGTGAAAAAAATCAGAGACAAAAGCCACAAATTATAATTTCATTTATAGGAGATATTCAGAATGGGCAAATCCATAAAGAAAGAAGATTAGTAGTCTAGGGACTAAAGGGAGTGACTGCTAGTGGGTACTGTGTTTTACTTTTGGTGATGGAAATGTCCTGGAATTAGTGATGATGGATTCACAACTCTGATTTTGCTGAAAACCCCAAAACACTAAACACCACTAAAAACACTTTAAAAGGGTGAGATTTATGGCCTGTGAATTATAGGTTAATAAACTTGTTATTTAAAAATACTAATAATAGGCAATGTTGGCTGGCTATTCTCACACTAAGTTTCACAGAGGAGACCCCTGTAGCTTTATTGTTGTTACTCAGTTGCTCAGTCATGTCCAACTCCTTTGTGAACCCATGATTAGGTTCCTCTGTCCATGGGGATTCTCCAGGCAAGCATACCCATGGAGTGGGTTGCCATTTCCTTCTCCAAGGGATCTTTTCAACCCAGGAATCAAACCCACATCTCTTGCTTTGGCAAGCAAGTTCTTTAGCACTGAGTCACCTGGGAAGCCAACCTGCAGCTTGGACCAGAACAAAAACAGGGCTCCTTCCAAAATCCCCAAGAGCCTTGTTTGTTCTGGAGTCCATACATTTACTTCAACACCATTCCCTCCAGATTTTAACAATGCTGATGATAAACATGATGATACTGAGCAATCAATCAGGCATGGTTTTAGGATGATGGGGAGAGAGGGAAGAGAAAGTGGCAAAGAGAAGAAGATAATAAAACACAGATAATAAGTGGGAAAGTCAAACTTTCAAGCCAGGTCTGTTGTACTCCAAAGCCCCTGTTCTTCCCATTTTATCAAATTATCTTTTTTAATAATCATGCCATATTATTCCTTTACAATAAATTTCAAGACTGAGAAAGGAATTAGAGGATTAAGAAAGTCATCAAAAACACCCAAAAGCATCATTAACAAAGATTCATCACTCCCAGAGGCTATCCCATATATATACTCTTTGAGTTCAACAATGCACAAGACTTTTTATAAGGGAAAAAAAAAAATCCTCCTACAAGTGAGCACTGTCAAAAACTTTAATAGCAAAGACAGATGTAATAACAGGTGCACAGAGATGTGCCAGAGGAAATGGACTTCCTCCTTCACCTGCTTAGCAAAGCGGTTCTCCTTTCTTCCCCATCTCTCACTCTTAGAACTCTCCAGCCCTCAGGCACGTCCTGCCTCACTGAAGGTGGCCTACACTTAACGACACAGGTTTGCTTTCTTTTTTAGTTTTTCTGTATATATACCTGTCCCTTCAAAATGCATGAACTTGGCATGTTTTTGAATTTTATAGAAATGAATCCTATTTCATAGCAATTTCCTTCTTTTCTCAATATTCTGAGATTTATCTCCACTTAAGCATGTCACTACATTTCACTAATTGACCACTATATTCACTATTTGACCACTGCTTAGTTTTCTATCTTATGACTATGTCACAATTTATTTATCCCTCTTGCTTTCCTGTTAACAGACTTAAATTGTTCCCAGTTATACTCACAAACCACGCTGCCTGTAAACATTCTTTCAGAGCTGAGGTATCACCTTCCACCCATACACTGGCAAAAAAAAAAAATATGACAAACTGGCAAGAAGAGTCAATAGACATCTTCACATCTAACAGTAGGAATATAAGTATATTAGGACTACTCTTTTGGAAAGCAACTTTATAATAATTATTAAAATATTAAATACTCATACCTTTTTGTAATTTCATATCTCTGATTTCTTTATCTACTCTAGAGAATCACCTGAACTTGTGCTCAAAGAAGCATGTTGGACCATAACAAAAAGAACAGGGATCCTTCCAAAATCCCCAAGAGCCTTGTTTGTTCTGGAGTCTATATATTTACTACAACACCATTTCCTATAGAATTTAACAATGCAACTGCAAAGGTTTTTTAATTCAGTGCTGTTTCCAACACTGAAAAACTAAAAAGAACCTCAATTATAGGGAAATAGAGTTATCAACTATTGTCTTGTTTCAACAGCATCTGTTGAACTCTGCAAGCTTTTTAAAAGGTGAAAAATCTCAATGAACTATCTCAAGTCATACTAAATGACAGCAGAACAGTCGGTGTGCTATTCCTTTAAATCACAATACAAAAGAGGTATCCTATGGGCTTCCCTGATAGCTCAGATGGTGAAGCATCTGCCTGCAATGCAGAAGACCGGGACTCAGTCCCTGGGTCAGGGAGAGCCCCTGGAGAAGGGAATGACAGCGAAACAAATCAGTGTGCTATTCCTTTAAATCACAATACAAAAGAGGTATTTCTACATGAATATAAAATCAAAAATAACTGCACAGAGAAGATCTAGAAGGATATACAACAAGTTCTAACAGTGGTTCCCTCTAGGGAGAAGAGTAAGATTTGTGGAAGGTTGACAGGGCATTGTCTATGGGAATTATTTGAATATACAAAATGTAAAATTCATGTATTAAGAACTAAAACAGTTACTATTACCAGTGTTTCATAATGGTTTATACAAACAGGTATTTTGTGCAAAAACACCTTCATATAATCTTATTTAGTCCTCACAATGCAGAAAATGGGTTTCATAACCCTCATTTTACAGAGGACAAAACTGAATTTCAGAATGAGTAAGTGGTTTGCTGAAGGCCAAACAGCCAATGATAGTGGTCAAGCTGCCTTCAGATTCAGGTCTTTTAACTCTGTACCTGGTACTCTATTACCTCATGACAACCTGCACAAACCAGTACTGGTCCTGGGAGAGATTGGTATAATCGTCTAAAAATGTGCAGATAGGAGTTTTTAAATCAGAGTAAAAATAATTGCTGAAATGTATTATTTAAAAAATTTTTCATTTCATACTGGAGTACAGTTGACTAACAATGTTGTGTTAGTTTCAGGTGTATGGCAAAGTGATTGAGTTATATATTACTAACAAATTTAAAGAAGAGATGAAATTACATGGAACAGGTAGGACAGAAATCAGATATGTTTAAACTCCAAAGAGGAAAGGCTTTAGCAGCTGTATTGCCATAAGCAAGAGTTACTGACCCAGTAAGACTGGAAGACTTAGAAAATGACTGCCAAGACATAGAAGCTGCCCCCCCCCCCAAAAAAAAGAATATGTAAGAAATAAAATACTAACCTTAAGAATCTTACTACAGGTCAACAATTAAACCTGTTTAAAAGCTTCTGATTAATTAATATATGTAACTAACAAATAAAGTAATTGTGATGGACCATGCATGTACAACGGACACTGAAAGAAGTGAAGAAAAATATTACCTGATTTTTATATTCTTCACTGGCTGCTTAGAAGCTCCCACTAAATCTATGTTTGAAGAAGCCACTTAAGCAGAAGCATCCTTCATTTATTCAGTAAAAGTGGATTTAACAACTGCTTTATGACAAGTACGGTGCTGGTATCCCTGCCCTTGAGGAGCTCTAAGTCATAATAATAACAAGATAATGTGATTGATAACACAACTAACATCTATAAAAAGAACTACAGGACTCTATAAGATTTTTTGGAAACGTGTGTACTGGAGTTGGGGGTGGGCAATGAATGGGTAATAGCCTCTAATCTCATATAGGAGGACAGGATCTCCACACTGTCAAGGACCAAGGAATGCTGAAAAGACACAGTGGATTTTAAAACCACTCCTCTAAATGCATTCTGAAAATCATCAACATCATTTCTAAATGATACATACAAAGGGCCAGTAATGTATCGGCACATTCCAAATTAAAATCACCTAGAATACTGCACCTAGGAGGTACAATAGATCAGCTTACTTAAGCATGTTTTTTAAGAGAGGCACTAAGAGGACTTAGTAACATTGAAGATCAAGAAAGTCCTGCTTTCAGTACAGAAATACAGTATTGATATACTAGCTATAAATCCTAAGCAACGATCAATAAAACTCTGAGGAGTCTAAGGAAGACATAACTCTGCCAGCCTCCCCTGGTTTCACCCACTTAACAGGCCATGTGTTCAGCATCCAGAGATTTATCACAAGAATATTTTTTTTTAACCGGCTTGTATCAGTGATGAAGGTTGTCTAGGAACAGGAGCACAAAACTGAAAATGTACAAGAAAGCTACATTAAGCAATTAGGAAAAAAAAATTTAACCCACCTTACTGTCTTTCTTTTGTGTCTAACAAAATTAAACCCACTTCACAAGATGGAAGAGGAAGAAAAATACTGAGACTGGAACAAAGTAAATTCTTGCCATCAGGCAATTTGGGAAGAGGAAAGGAAAATGAAGCAAAGCAAAGTAAGAATGAAGGTGTCCTCTAACAAACAAGCCTGGTCAATGGTACTAAGTTTTTCATTGACTGACTTACTCTCAGTTGAAGATTAATTTCATATTACCTTACATACATTTAACAATGGAAGGAAAAATTGATTTAGACCATATTGGCTAGGGAAGAAGAGCAAATCAAGTTTCGCAGGGTATTTCAATACCTTTGTTTTGCAGCCCAAGTTACTTGAAGTAGCCTATTTTTGAATGGGGACACGGAAGGAACACCACAGGAACTGAAGAGGCAGCTAAGTTCCACATGTCATTACGTAAAAAAACCAACCCTAATAGCAACAAGTACTTCTGAGTCAGGAAGAGACTGCTTAACAACCACAGATCATTATTCTGTGTCCAAACCATACAAGGCTCAAGGTACCCAAAGGTAAGAGGACTTATACAGGATATGAACCTGGTAGTATCTAACAACACAGTTCCAACAGAAAGTGCAACGGGTAACTGGAAACTAAACTTTCACACTACTGTATGCTTAGTGCTGTGCTTAGTCGCTCAGTCATGTCTGACTCTTTGCAACCCCATGGACTGTAGCTGCCAGACTCCTCTGTCTATGGTGATTCTCCAGGCAAGAATACTGGAGTGTGTTGCCATTTCCTTCTCCAGGGCATCTTCCCAACCTAGGGATCGAACCCAGGTCTCCCGCACTGCAGGAGGATTCTTTACCGTCTGAGCCACCAGGGAAGCCCGTAATAAAACAAAACAGAGTAATTCATCCCACCTCCCCAGCAAGAAAACTGACAGCCAATACCTCTTTGTTACATTCACCACTTCAACCCCAAATATCCCATTTTTTTTTAAAGACCAGTTCATTCTGGGGGTGCTTTATCTCAGCCCTAGGGCTGGTTGCTATTATAATTTTATAATATTAATTTAAATATTAACTTAATATTAAAATTAATTTTATATTAATGATATATTATCATCTATCAATCACATTATTACAGTATATCTGTTACATGTGTTATTCCTTAGAGTTTACTCTACCCCTTACAAGCCAATCCCTTATTACTTCGATCTGCTGTTACAGTAAATATTCTTTATGTTAAATTCCTTGTTTAAATTACTTACAGTCTCTTTGTCCTCATTGGACCCAGACTGGTACAGATGAGCTGAAACAAAATGCTAATAGCCACTGATTTCACACAGGACAGATATTATGTTTCATATTTTCTATACATTATCACTCTGTATTTTCACCAAAACTCTATAATATATCTCTCAACAGTAAGAAAACAGGCTTAGAAAATGAAGCAATTTGTTTATGATAATGCAAATCCAGGTTGGTCTGATACTCCAGTCCCTGCTGGTTCCCTACTATAACATTTATTTTTCTTCACAGAACCTAGCAACACTTCTTAAAAAACTAAACATCTATGTCCTGGAGAAGAATGAACAAAGCAGTTCTGGCTGCTATACTTAGAAAGGGCAGCTTCCAAGGTTGGCTTTGACTGGTGCCTGGGAACTTAGATTTCAGGAGGGTTCTATTCCCAGAACCAGTTAAGAGTGGCTTACTGTGCCTAAATTGTGCAAACCATATGGTTGATGCAGAACACTGCTTTCCTTCTGGGAGTTGAGAACCCGAGCACATGCTAGGCAGAGGGTGCCTAAGTGTACAACCCTTCCCAGCCATGCCCCAGAAAGAAAAATTCCCCCACTAAGGCAAGGAGATCCAACCAGTCCATTCTGAAGGAGATCAGCCCTGGGATTTCTTTGGAAGGAATGATGCTAAAGCTGAAACTCCAATACTTTGGCCACCTCATGCGAAGAGTTGACTCACTGGAAAAGACTCTGATGCTGGGAGGGATTGGGGGCAGGAGGAGAAGGGGACGACAGAGGATGAGATGGCTGGATAGCATCACTGACTCGATGGACGTGGGTCTGAGTGAACTCCGGGAGTTGGTGATAGACAGGGAGGCGTGCTGCGATTCATGGGATCGCAAAGAGACAGACATGACTGAGCGACTGAACTGAACTGAAGGCTCTAATGAGCTTCCCTGGTAGACTACATTGCCACCACTGGCTGAAGCAGAGAAGCACACCCCGTGACTCCACTGCGAGGAAAGTTGAATGGAGCCTGATTTCTTCTGCACTTTACCACCATGCACTTTTAAGGGAAAAAGTGATTTTGCTTTGTATCCTCTCACTGCTATAAATCATGGCCATGAGTATGTCTAGACACTGAATTCTGTAAATCCTAGCAAATCACTGGAGCTGGGGTAGTCTTGGGGACCTCCTAATACAGCCTGTGACATGCCAAGCATTTTAGTAAATGCAGAGGACACAAAGATGAATGGGGCCTTTGCCCTCAAGGAATTTTACAGTCTATTTAAATTTCCCTTCTTTCACTTTTCTGATCTTCACTTCTCAGTCTGTTCACCACTTAAAATAGATTAGATACATTTCCTTGAGCTAAATCTCATTTTTGGTACTGAAATGATGCTAAATATTTAATAAGTCCATCAGGCAAAATCTGAGATACAAAGCTCTAATAAACTCGAAGGCCACACATATTTTCTTTTTACTTTCCCCATCGTATTGTGTTCCTCATTAAAAATAAATTGACAAACCCTTGTACACTGCTGGTAGGAATATAAAATGGTGCAGCTGCTACAGAAAATTGTTTGGCAGTTCCTCAAAAAGTTAAACATAGAACTACCACGTGGCCCAGCAATTCCACTCTTAGGTATATTTCCCGAAGAATTAAAAACAAGTACTCATGCAAGCACTTGTACACACGATGCAAAAGAGCTGAAAGGTGGAAATAACATAAATGTCCATCAATGAACAAATGAATTATTGTATATACATACAAAGGAATATTATTTGTCTATAAAAAGGAATAAACTGCTGAAATATGCTATAACATGAATGAACCTTGAAAATATGATGGTATATGAAAGAAGCCAGACACAAAAGGTCATGTATTATGCAATTCCATTTATATGAAATATCAAGAATAAGCAAATTTCTAGAGGCAGAAAGCAGATTGGTGGTTTTCAGAGACTGGAAGGAAGGGGAAAGTGACTGCTTAACAGGTGTGGGGTTGTTTTGGGGGGTGATAAAAATGTTTGGAACTAGAAGGGGTGGTGGCTGCACCACATGTGAATGTACCAAAGAAAACCAAACCATTCACTTTTAAAAGGTTAATTTACATGTTATATGAATCTCATCTCAAAAACAATTTTTGCAAAGCAATACAGTATACAATATGGCAATAATGATGTTATTTGACTGGGTACTTGTAGCTTGAAAAAAAAAAATCAACAGTGACTACCATAGACATAGATTCAAAACAGTGCTGTATCTCCATATACACCCTAGAAAACTATGTGAAAACTCAAGGTGGTTCTGAGATATGTATAACTGATGCAGTAGAGTATGTATAAATTTTCCTCCAAAACCCATAGAAAATAAAATTATAACATTACTATACATTATAGTTATTATAACTATATTATTATAACTATGAAACATTATTATATAATATTGTATATTACTTTGAATAGCATGCATGCATAAATAAAATCAATATTTTAAAGACATTTGCCTATTTCATCAATGTCCCTAAAAATTTACATATTTTGGTAGGCTGGTCTTTTCGATGGAAAAACAATTTAAAGTCTTATATTCAGGGTTTCCTCATATTCAGGCATTTACAGGATATATACATAACCTTTTTTTCTCTTAAGTCTAGAAGGATGTATCCCAAAATGTTTAGTGATCTTGGTGTTGAGGTGGGTTTATAGAGTGATATATATATTTTTTCTTTTCCCTATCTGTATTTTCTAATTTTTCAACAATGAATACATATATTTTCACTCAAAACCATAAAAAATAGGCCCTTTTATTTGAACCAATAGGTTCACTGATGGTGTCTCAGATGGTGAAGAATCTGCCTGCAAGGCAGGAGATCCAGGTTTGATCCCTGGGGAGGGGAAGATCCCCTGGAGAAAGGAATGGCAACCCACTCTAGTATTCTTGCCTGGAGAATACCATGGACAGAGAAGCCTGGTGGGGTACAGTCCATGGGGTTACAAAGAGTCAGACATGACTGAGCAGCTAACACTTTGAAGGATTCTGTAAAAATTAAATGAGATAATACACATAAAGCCTTTAACACAGTACTCAGAATGTTATAAGTATGCAGCAAACATTAGGTAAAATGGATATTATTAGGTTTCTGTTTTTGAAAATATTCCTCAGGAAACATCTTTCATTACCTACAGCAAAAGCATTTACCTTAATCCAGGCCTGGGTCACCTGAGTCAAGCCTAAATAACTAACAGTTTCTCAGCTGATCCAGCAGCTTTCATCCACTTCTTCCGAGTTTTCTCACCAGGGCCAGGGTTAATTCAACAACCACCACTCACAGCACTCCCATGCTAATGGCTCTCCACTGCTTACATGATCAAGTTCCAAACACTCTAAAATCTGGCCTCACCTGTTCATTTCTTTTTTCTCCCTATTTACTTATTCCCTCAACAAACATTTACTGAGGGACATTCATGTGTCTGGTACTATGGTAGAAACAGAAAGACAAATAAGTTACTGATTCTTTTCTCGAGGAACTCGTAGTCTAGTGAGAGAGACAGGCATGTAAACAAGCACAACATGAATCATGCAATAAAATGTAAATATTAGGCCCAGAGGGAACAAGTGTACAAGGTTGACAATGGAGTAAGAAAAGCATGAAAAAATCACAAAGAAGGGACATCACAGGAGGCAAGATCTGGATGGGTTTGAAGATCTAAACTTTACTCAAATGACTTCATACCTAAGGGTGTTCTCCCACATCAACTCAACTCAAGCAAAATCGAGCAAAGTCCTCCTTGCCTTCACAATGCAATTCCTATCTGGCTCAGTATACTTTCAAACTGAGTCAAGACCCATTCATGATAGATTTAAGAGATCTCAATCATTATTATAAAATCGAAGGTAAAGCGGCAGTTCTCAAACTTTTTGGTCTTTGAATCTCCACTCTTAAAAACTACTAGAGATCCCAGAGAACTTTTGCTTATGAGAGTTAATAAAGATTAGTATTTGCCTATTAGAAACTAAGACTGCAGTTTTAAAACTATTTGTTAATTCATTTTAAAACATCAGTAATAAACCATTATGCTAACATGAAAGCTTTTTACAAAAATTAACTGTATGTTGATACAGCCACTATGGAGAACAGTATGAAGGTTCCTTAAAAAACTAGGAAAAAAACTAACATATGACCCAACTTAGCTGGTAAAGAATCCATCTGCAATGCGGGAGACCTGGGTTCGATCCCTGGGTTGGGAAGATCCCCTGGAGAATTACATGGACTACAGTCCATGCGGTTGAAAAGAGTCGGACACGACTGAGCGACTTTCACTTCACTTCACTTTATGACCCAACAAACCCACTCCTCGGCATTTAAACCCTGAGGAAACCATAACTGAAAAAGACACATTTACCCCAATATTACTGCAGCACTATTTACAATAGCTAGGATATGAAAGCAACCTAGATGTCTATCAACAGATGAATGGATAAAGAAGTTGTGGTACATACATACAGTGAAATAGTACTCAGCTATAAAATGGAACACATTTGAGTCAGTTCTAATGAGGTGGATGAACCTAGAGCCTATTATGCAGAGTGAAGTAAGTGAGAAAGAGAAAAACAAATATCATATATTAACACATATATATGGAATCTAGAAAAGATGGTAGCAGGGCAGCAATGGTGACACAGATTTAAAGAACAGACTTGCGGACACAGTTGGGGAAGGAGAGGGTGGGAGAACATATACGATGTTGGGGGCCGGCGTGAGGCACTCCGTCCATGGCAAAGGTCATGAGGAAGGAGGCTCGACATACGCAAAGGCGGGATCGAGCCTCAGGAGTCCCCCTGGAAATCCTCGAGCATCTACCCCCATAACCAGAGTCTGCCTACTTTACTACTTTGTGCTCTTACCTACACCTCTGACTTTACGGGGGGCTGTCCCCCACCACCTCTTTTGGAGAAGGAGTTAACTTAGAGCTCCAGTTAATAATAATTCCTGGGCATGATAGGAGTGTTTCAACCCACAAACTCCTCTGAAGGTTCTCTAGCCTGCCTGACAGGCTTGTCCAGCCACATGTGATTGCTCACAGCCTCCCAACTGTGAGAGGCACGAGATGCTTTAAACCTTCTATAAACAGATTTCTTAGAAAAGTTAGAAAACCATTAGTATAAGTATAGTGGGCTGTTTAGAAATTGTATTGATGAAGGGTTTTTCATTTGTTGAGCCAATGTTTGCTGCTAAGTCCCCATATCCCCTGCCCTTACACACATTAATGAATATATAGAAGAAATAAGTATTAACCTTTGATATAAATCACGTTAGACCTTAGGCTAAGTAAATTCTTTCCTTAACTAAAACCCACTACACCCTCTCCCTATAGGAATGTAACTTTATTTGGGTGGCATCTGTTTAAGAATAATCACCCCTGGAGAAATAAGTGTCCTGGTTGACTGACCGCTGTCACAAGGAGAGGGTCATAAATTGTCAGCAGGCCCCCTGGCCAGAAGATGATGTAACATCCCTAAGACCTCTGTATACATTTGTATGAAGCACCTGACTTTGATAAAAGTCAGGACTGCTGACCCCGCGTGACTTTTGCATAACATCTCAGTGTATAAAAGTAGACCATGGAAAATAAAGAATTGGGATCAGTTCCTCAAAAGACTGGTCTCCCCATGTCTCTCTCTCACTCTGGCTGAGTCTCCATCTGGAGCGCGGAACCCACCATGCTTACTAATTATGCCTGGGCTTCTAAGATCTGACCGGGGAGGCCTCAGTGTCTCCTCTCCTTCGGGAGAACGGAAGGACGCCTGCGGCCTACGTAAGTGGTGCAAATTTCTTGTCTTGAAGTTTTACTGGTCTCCCGCGTAAACCAAGCTACTCAGCCTCTTTTCTCCACTGAATTCTCCTACTGAGCTATCCTTATTCTATTACTCTTTATATCCTTAATTAACGTTTAATTAAGCAGTTGTTTCCTGACCCTCGCCTACGCCGTCTCTCCTTCGAATACCCTGGATCAGCCGGGGCTGGACCCCAGCAACAATGTATATTGAAATATACACATTGCCATATGGAAGACAGATAGCCAGTGCTATGTGACAATCTACGCAGGAGGGAGGGAGGTCCAAGAAGGAGGGGACATATGTATACCTATGTCTGATTCAGGTAGATGTATGGCAGAAACCAACACAATAGTGTAAAGCAATTATCCTCCAATTAAAAATAAATTCAAAGGAAAGAAACATACAAAAAAATGCAGTGAGAACAGTGCTACTGTCAAACATTTTTCTGCAAATATCTTTCACAGCCAACTTAACAGAAGATGGCTAAGATACCTGCTCCTGCTTTCAATCTGTTGTGATATTTTATTTTGATGAAAGTATATGAAGAAAATTTGGCCTCCTTCAGATATGTGTTTGTCAAAAGTAAGAGTACTTTCACTTATCTATGGATATTCTTCCTTAATATAATATCAAAACTTGCAAAGTGACAGTTCCTTAAAAGTTAGTTGCAGTGTAGCAATGCATATCAGTGAATTTTTCATAAAATCCAATGGCCTGTCCTGTATTTTGAACTTTTTTTTTTAACCTATCATGATTATGTAACATCATGCATTGCTCATTTATAAAATACTGGTTCACTAAATTATAAAGATCTTCTCAATATTGACACATTTCCTTATATGATAGCAATGAAACTGGCTTTTTCCCCCCCTCTCCTTTAAGTGCAAGACAGTGGTGGTGAAAAAAAAATAATGACTACTAACCAGTACAGTTTGGTGCCGGTGCCTTGACTCACACTAGGATGACCCATCACTGCTTATACGTCAGTGCAAATGTCAATATAGTAGGAAAAGCAAAGAACATCTTAATGTTATGAAGAGTTTTGACCTTGAAGACCTCCTAAAAGGTTCTGGTGCACCTTGCAGGGTGGGGGGTGGGGGTGTGGGGGAGCTGTCCATGGACCACACTTTTTAAGATGAGTATACTGGACTATAATAGAATTTTTAAACAGGAAGAATCAAGTACCTCATGTTTTAATAATCAGGGTAAGAATTATTCCATGAAACGTGTTTTGGTCACATATATATGATAAACACCTAACTATACTAGCCTGTCATGTAAAGTGGATCTCTTATCATGGGTCAAGGTCAAAATCCCATAGTCAAACAACTCTTATGTTGTGATATTCAGTTGAAACTGCTATTTCACTGAACTGAAGACTTAAAATACAAAAACAAAATTTAAAAAACCCTCTAAATTAGCCTCAAGAGTATAAAGGAAATATATCCCAAAAGGATAACTCTGCAGCATTCCAAAATTCCTTTGAGACAGGCTAACATGTCAATCCTTTAGCCCAAAAGTTCAATACAGACATAATAAATTGTATTTTAACTGGCATACAATAGCTATTTCAATTTCACTTTTATAATCATTTCATCACTCACATTACTATTCAACATGATTCAGCTCTGTTGCTATTTGCTGAGTGACTTAGGGCAAATAACTCAACCTCGCTGATTTATTGTGCCTGTCGAGATGTTAAGATTAGGTATAATATAAACAAAGTGCCACGCCACCCTCTAGAGGAAGGCTATTATAACAATTTTTTTATATACTTTGAGTTCAGAATCTGCCCTCACCCCTCAGTGCCCTAAGACATGTACGGCTGAGTGACAACGGGCCTCTCGGTCTCCTACTCGCGCTGTTGCTTCTGATGCCCTACTGTCTGCAACTAACGATCCTCTGACCTAAACACTCCCCCAGCTACTTCTGGTGTCCCCAGTGCAAGTCCCCAAACTTCCTCTCATCCTATAAATTTCCTGGTCAGACAGAAGATAATGCTCATTACAATTCAAAGATCTTCTGATAAATGCCATGTCAATTCTTGCTTGGAACTAGCCTAAAAGACTTCAAATGAAATCATCTGAATTTGTGGTGGTTTTTTTTTTTTTAAACAGCAATTTTTTTAAAAGAACACACAAACTTAAATTCCTAAAACATATGGTCAACAACTATGAATTCATGAAAGGGCTGTCTCTATCAGATCTTATCACACCTTAATTCTTGAACAAGCTCCACTCCATTATTTCATGGTCTAGGTGTTATTTCCATGATCAGTTGAGGACACTGAGATTCAGAGAGGTTGAATGACTAGTTCAAGGCCAAACAGCTAATAAGTGGTAGGGCCAGAGGCACAATTTTAACTCTATTCTTTCCATTACTCAGTGACTTAGTCCAGAAAAGCGTTTATTTCCAGGCTAGGCAACAGGGAAGGGAAGTGCAAGTTCAAACTGTCTTAGCCTGACTGTTTCTCTTCTACCAATGAGAGTAACAGAGATAAAACAATTTTTTCGGGTGGGGAGGGGACTTTCCAGGTGGCACAGTGGTAAAGAATCTACCTGCCAATGCAGAAGATACAAGAGACACAGGTTTGATCCTTGGGTTGGGAAGATCCCTTAAAGTAGGAAATGGCAAACCACTCCAGTATTCTTGCCTGGAAAATTCCATCAGCAGATGAGCCTGCTGGGCAATAGTCTGTGGAGTGACAGAGTAGAATATGACTGCGAAGAAGCATGAGCACAATCTGCCTTTTCACTTGGAGTTATCACCCAGTTACCCTCAATGGTAGAAGAAAACCAGTGCTTCTTAAATTTTAACATGCATACAGGTCACTGCAGGGCATCCTGTTAAAAATGCAGATTCTGATTCAGTGGGTTTGGTGGGGTACCTGAGACTCTGCATTTCTAGTAAGATCTCAGGAAATGACGACAGATCTAGTGCTGGGGCCTTACTCAAAGTAGATTAAACGCAGTGGTTCTCAAACCTGGCTGCTCATCACAATCATCTGGGAATCACTAAACAAGTACAGATTCCCAAGGCCCTCCCTCCTAGACATTCAGTGGTGTCTGAAATAATCTACTTCATAATTTTGTAATTCAAAGAAATGTATAATTATTAATGACAACAGCCAAAGCAAGCACTGATTAAGCATATACTAAATGTTTAAGTGTTTTTCATATTAGTTTACTTACCCACAGCACCACACTGTAAGGCTGGTATTCATAGCACTACCATCTCTGTTTTAGACATAAGGAAACCAATGCACCACGAGACTGCTACCTGTCCAAGGTCAATCACTGAGTAGGAGAACAGGGTGCAGACCTAGGTCAATCTGGCTCCTCAATCTGTGCCCTCAGACACACCACAGAACACTCTTCTTCCTCATATGCTTTCATCAATCATGCAGCCACTGCCAAACTACATAATCTAGGAGCTCTTGATCTGAAAATGAAAATGCCTTCAGAAACTAAACCTATGACTTTAAATGTCCTTAACTGGGACAAAAGCTCATCATTTGAACATAGATTTCATTTTTTGACAACCCCAAATCAGGAAAAGCCAATTCAAAGAAAGCCAGTGTCTGATCAAGCTAGGTATTCTTTTTGAATAAAAAATGCAGTGTCAGGTATTAAAAATGTTTTCCTCATCACTCATCTCTGAAGCTGATTCCAAAGGAGAGTTCTTATATCACCACAGTCAAAGTGGCTGTTTTGAAGGACAATATTCACTTGGATGCACAGATTCAGTTGTATTTGTTTTTTAGAATATTTGGCCCCTCAGTCATTCCAAAAGAAACACATTTGCCCTTCAGCACCAGTCCAGACACTCATGCGTATGTTCAAAACGACTGTTCTGAAGCATGCAATTTTCTGCTGCAAAAGCAACACTTTGATTTTCTTTCAGATTTTTAAAAAATAAAAATTGTGCTTTATTTATACACATCCATTTGTAGAAAAATAAATACAACAATCAAGCATTAATAATAAAGCACTGAACTGCATGCAGTACCATAAAAGGCATCCTACAAAGGCAACTATAGATCCAAAATAGGTGCACAAATACCCTCACATACAAGGGATAAAGGCACACACAAATACTACAGGGAACAGAACTCTAAAAGGGTATTACATTTCTACATCTAGATTAGCTCCTTTGTTAAATGACTATATCCTTTCAACAAAGAAAATATTCTGCAAATTCAGAATGATTTACAGATTTTTAAAAAGCAGGCATTAACACAGATCAGCACAATTCCACACAACCAACCTCTCTGCTTGAACTGGACTCCCCACACCTTAGTGAAGCCACAATTCCCTTGCACAAACTCCCATCCACCACCCCCCACGCACACCCAACTCCCCACCAACCTCACAGGGGTTCCTGGGCTGGTCCATGGAATCTGATGACATCACTCTCTCTTCCTTCCTGGAATTCTAAACCCTGCTGCTCTCCCCTTGCACACAGCTACCATCTCCATGGCAACCTCACCTCCTCCTGCTTCCCTATTGGCTTCATGGAGCAGGATACACAAAAAGGTTTTCCGTTCTCCCCTCACCACCCGCCCCCAAAAAATGATGCTTTCAACAGGAACCTGTGCTAAATTTAGCTACTTGGGATTCAGAGTCCTATGACTAAGAAAACACAGAGAAACGTCCTCCTTCCTGCATTCCATCCTCCTCCTTCCAACCCCACCCCAAAGTGGCTGCTTCACCTCCTCCTCTCTGGCCCCCAACCCAAAGCAAGTAATCGTATCTGCTGAGCATTAAAAACATCTGGACCGTCCCACATATAAGGCTGGCATAGAGAAAATTCTCACGGCCTCCTCTTCTCGCAACAAGGGGGGAGAAAAAAAACAAAAATAAAAGTACGCACTGGTCAAAAAACCAGTTAGGACATGTCACGGACTGAGGTATCAGTCTTCTGCTGTTTCCTTCCATCCCAAGCCAAGGATCCGAAACTCTGTGCCTAGAGGCAGAATTCCTGTCTCTAACCACTTAGAAGACCAATTCTCTCCCTATTTGCTTGATATTATTTCCTCCAGCAGGGGGAAAACAGGAGGAAGAAAAGGGGAGAGAAATGAAGTTGAAAGACTGCACACTTCAGGGACCAAACATGCTAATCCTAGAACCACAAATCCTGGGTCAAATTTTCCATCCCAGAGACTGACCTGCTATGTAAACTGAAGCAAGTTCTGACATCCCTCACGTCAAAAGAAGCTCCCACACAGGGATGTTGCAGGAATTACTGACAAAATTAATGTAAAGTAGTTTAAGTCCCTGGGCCAAAGGGACTGAATAGAGTGTAAGCTGACATCTCAGTAGTGAAATTCTTGTGGACATTAAAGGAAATCAACTATCCATAAAGGAAGAACATGCCAACTTCTAAAAAATTATCCTTTCATAATCACAGATACAGCACAAATTACACATAATTTCTTGAATCACAGAAAGCTCCCCCAAAGGTCTCTACTTCTAGTAAAATCCAGCTGATTTATGACTAGTTCTCAACTGTGGAGCTGGCCCTGCCCTTTCTTTGCCTAGTCCTAACTTTTAATTTTGAAACTGCCACTCACTTTCCCTAAATGACTCAATATGGACCAAGGCTTCATTTTCCAGTGCAGCTGCCCATTTCTAGGGATATAACTTTTTCTCAGAGCCATATTTGATAGCTAAACGCTGAGTCAACCCAGTGGCCAGTCATATATGACTCTAAAGGACAAAGCATTAATTGTAACCAAGTATAAGGCTCCAAGCAGGTCAGAGCCTTACAGTATGAAAGGGATTGGATTAAAGTAAGACACACCCAGAAAAACTGTGTTCTGGGTTTGCAGGGCAGAGACTCTGCTCCAGGGCACCAACTCTCCAGTGAAAAAACAGACATGAAAGGAAAATGATTTCATGCAATAAGAAATAGTCATTTGCCCCAAACAGAATTTAAACAATTTGGAACTTTCAGCAAAGTCCAAATGCCCCACTAGTTAACACACAGGCATCCAGAATAAGCTTCACAACTGCTACAGAAGACGGCAAAGGACATAGTATTTGCTAATAAACAACTGAAACTCACATGGGGAGGCGGATAAGGGGAGGAGGAGATGGAGGAGGAACACAGCGTGATGTGTCCATCTCTGAGATTTCTGCTTCCTTATCTCACTCCACGTGGACCCCATAACAAACTATTCCCTGTGTGATACCACTGGTCAGATGGTTCCACAGGCTAAATATGATGAACCCTCTTCTAACAATTCTCCTTAATACTCTTAAAAACAAACAGAAGGTCACTTACTTTACTCCACAATGGGAAGACTGAAGCACAGTTTCCAAGATTGCCCATCCAATCAACTATGGAGCTTGACTTACATTAGCTGTTATCATGAAATCTATCAACAGTGGCCTGGACTAAAGTGACTGCTGCAAATAAAACTGTATTTATGTGGCTCAGATGGTAAATACGGGAGAACCAGGTTCGATCCCTGGATTGGGAAGATCCCCTGGAGAAAGAAATGGCAACCCACTCCAGTACTCTTGCCTGAAAAATCCCATGGATGGAGGAGCCTAGTAGGCTACAATCCATGGGGTCACAAAGAGTCAGACACGACTGAGCGACTTCACTTTCATTCAAACACCCATTAAAGTGCACTTATCATATGCCAGAGGTTCTATATGGACTGTTATTAACTCTCAAAAATAAATAAAAAACTACAAGTTGCATATATTCTTACCTCTCTGAGCACACACAGAAACAACAATTCCAGAGATGTCAATGTGACCACAATCATATAACTTGTTATTTAATTTTTTTAAAAGCCAATATTCTAACCTGGATCTGTTTGAACTCACAACCTGTGTCTTTTCTGCTTGGCCTCCCATTTATAGACAGCTGGGGGTGGAAACAAACAGTCAGAAAACACTATGTATCTATGTTTTCTTATATCATCAATAAAATACAGGCTGCTTAACATCAAGGTCAAAGTCACACTTTTTAGGTAACACTAACAACAGACTGGTTCCAAATACGAAAAGGAGTACGTCAAGGCTGTATATTGTCACCCTGCTTATTTAACTTATATGCAGAATACATCATGAGAAACGCTGGGCTGGAAGAAGCACAAGCCGGAATCAAGATTGCTGGGAGAACTATCCATAATCTCAGATATGCAGATGACACCACCCTTATGGCAGAAAGTGAAGAGGAACTAAAGAGCCTCTTGATGAAAGTGAAAGAGTAGAGTGAAAAAGTTGGCTTAAAGCTCAACATTCAGAAAACGAAGATCATGGCGTCTGGTCCCATGACTTCATGGCAAATAGATGGGTAAACAGTGGAAACAGTGGCTGACTTTATTTTTCTGGGCTTCAGAATCACTGCAGATAGTGATTGCAGCCATGAAATTAAAAGACACTTACTCCTTGGAAGGAAAGTTACGACCAACCTAGACAGCATATTCAAAAGCAGAGACATTACTTTGCCAACAAAGGTCCGTTTAGTCAAGGCTATGGTTTTTCCAGTAGTCAAGTATGGATGTGAGAGTTGGACTGTGAAGAAAGCTGAGCACTGAAGAATTGATGCTTTTGAACTGTGGTGTTGGAGAAGACTCTTGAGAGTCCCTTGGACTGCAAAGAGATCCAACCAGTCCATCCTAAAGGAGATCAGTCCTGGGTGTTCTTTGGAAGGAATGATGCTAAAGCTGAAACTCCAGTACTTTGGCCATCTCATGAGAAGAGGTGACTCACTGGAAAAGACTCTGATGCTGGGAAGGATTGGGGGCAGGAGGAAAAGGGGACGACAGAGGATGAGATGGCTGGATGGCATCACCGACTGGATGGACATGAGTTTGAGTGAACTCTGGGAGTTGATGATGGACAGGGAGGCCTGGCATGCTGCAATACATGGGGTCGCAAAGAGTCGGACACGACTGAGTGAGTGAACTGAACTGAACTGAACAGTTTTAAACCCTGAGCAGGCACTCCATACTTATTCATTTCTTAATCTAATCCTATTAGTCTAAACTTCTCGACAAATGGCAACGATTCTACTCACATCTTTTAAAATTAAAATTAGCTTGAGAAATTACATACTGAAGTGAAATGATAAAACTTCAGATAACATATTCTGGAATTTAACTTTATAATATTCGAGATGAACAAAATTATCACTGGCTAATGCCTCTACTCAGGAGAAGGCAATGGCAACCCACTCCAGTACTCTTGCCTGGAAAATCCCATGGACGGAGGAACCTGACAGGCTGCAGTCCATGGGGTCGCACAGAGTCGGACACGACTGAAGCGACTTAGCAGCAGCAGCAATGCCTCTACTGGCCCAATTATAACATCCTGATGCCGACACAGTCTCATCTGCTGGTTTTAATCTGTAAACCCTGTGCAGTCAAGATCTATACGTTAGATTTATGATTTCTAAATTCTGCATATAGAACCAGAACATTTCAAGGTGTTTCTCCAGGGATTCCACTAAAACTGTATCAGCTGTTAGAGGACAATGCTAAAGAGGCCAAGGTTACATGTCTGATACCCACGTGAACCAGTCAGCATCACTCTCTCCTCCTGTCACAATATGCCCTCTGCTGTAAATACACACTCCTGGGTTTACTGAAAAATTAACACAAAGTATCACTACTTCTGAAAAAAGTTAAAATGTATCTAACAATATCAAATATTATCAGTTCAGTTCAGTTCAGTTGCTCAGTCATGTCAGACTCTTTGCGACCCCATGAACTGCAGCACACCAGGCCTCCCTGTCCATCACCAACTCCCAGAGTTCACTCAGACTCACGTCCATCGAGTCACTGATGCCATCCAGCCATCTCATCCTCTGCTGTCCCCTTCTCCTCCTGCCCCCAATCCCTCCCAGCATCAGGGTCTTTTCCAATGAGTCAACTCTTCGCATGAGGTGGCCAAAGTACTGGAGTTTCATCTTTAGCACTTCTAATCTGCAGAAAACAGCTATTGTCTTTCAGAAAATATGCCCAATCATTCATCCTTTAAATAGTTATTGAACCTCTACCACAGGTCAACTGATAAATCTCGAAAGGCTAGTACTGGAAGACAAATAAACAGTTATGTGTGGTATGTGACAAGGCAGAGACGAATATATACGGTAAAGTGAGAGAACACGAGAGACATGGGGCCTTTAGCAAGCATCATGGGAAAGGAATTTCAGGAGTTCCCTGAGACAGGTAAGGGCGTTCCAGGGAGAGAGAATGAATTTTTATGATGGTATGGTCAGAAAACAAGATGGCAAACTTAGGAGGACTTTCAAGTATTTAACTAAGACCAGACAGAGCTGAAAGAGATGACCTGTTGGGAGAGGTCAATGCAACAGGATTTTCTACCTCAACCAGGTTAGGTTTTCCTAAACTGCCTTATTTTGAGTTAACTTCCAGAGTAAAGGAGGGAAATTTTTTTAATATCATGTGAAGAGTTCCTATCTTTTTAGTTGCCATGATAAAGGTCAAAAAAACGCCTCTCCACAGCAAAAGAAACCACCAACCAATGAAAAGGCAACCTACTGTATAGAAGAGATTTGCAAATCATGAATCTGACAATATATAATATCAGATGAGGTTAATAACAAAAATATATAGAGAACCGTATCAGGTGGGGTTAATATCCAAAATATATAAAGAACCCATAAAACTCAATAGCAAAACAACAAACAATCTAATTATAAAATAAGAAGGGGATCTAAATAGACATTTTTCCAACGAAAACCTACAGATGGCCAACAGGTACACGAAAAGCTACTCAGCATTCACAGATCATCAGGGAAATGCAAGTCAAAACCTCAATGAAGTATCATCTCACACCTGCTAAGATGGCTATTATCAGAAAGATAAGAAATTACAAGTGTTGGCAAAGATGTGGAGATAAGGGACCCTTTGTGCACTGCTGGTGGGAATGTTAACTGTTGCACACACTATGGAAAACAGTATGGAGGTTCCTCAAACAATTAAAAATAGGACTACCATATGATCCAGTAACTCCATGTCTGGGTATTTATCCGAAAGAAACAAAAGCACTGCACTAATTCTAAAAGGTCCACATGCCCAAGTTCACTGCAGCATTATTTACAAAAGCCAAGACATGGAGACAACTCAAGTATCCACTGATGGGCGAATGAATGAAGAAAATGTGGTGTATAAATATACACAATAGAATATTATTCAGCTATAAAAAGAAGGAAATCTTGATGTCTGCAACAACAAAGATGAATCTTGAGGGCATGAGGATAAGTGAAAAAATTCACACAGAGAAAGATGAACATTCTAAGATCTCACTTATATGAGCAATCTTAAACAAACAAAACAAAAAAATATCCTAACAGAGAATAGACTGGTGGTTGGGGTGAGAGATGGGTGAAGTTGGTCAAAAGATACAAACTTCCAGTTATAAAATAAGTAAGAAATGGGGATGTAAACAGTATGATGACTACAGTCAATAATACTTATATATCTGAAAGTTGTTAAGAGAGTACAGATCTCAAAAATTCTTATCAGAAGAAAACAATTTTATGTGGTGATGTATGTTAACTAGCCATATTATAGTGATCATTTGCTATATATACATATTTCAGTGTTATATTTCAATTACATCTTAATTTTTTAAAAAGAATAAAAGTTAAAAGGAGGTGAATTCTTCTGAAAATGAAGCTTTTAGTGACTGAGAACATTTCATGAAGAGGTTCTTCTATTTGTAGAGCAAATTCCCAATTTGCTGTTCTGTGAGGCAGAGTGAAAGTTTACTTATTCCTCTCAGAGAACTGGTTTAAACAGTGATCAGCGGAGGTGGTTCATCATTTGAAACTTGGTGGGTTGACTATTTGACAAGCATATTTACATTAATAAAAGAAGCATCTTCATGTCCATACAACATCTCTAATACATAAACACATAAATGCATGTGGGTAGCCACAACCTAAGCATCCCAGGTGGCACAGTGGTAAAGAATCCACCTGCCAATGCAGGAGACTCAAGAGACATGGGTTCAATCCCTAGGTCGAGAAGATCCCTTGGAAGAGGGAATGGCAAAGCACTCCAGTACTCTTGCCTGGAAAATCCCATGGACAGAGGAGCCTGGTGGGCTACAGTCCATGGGGTTCTAAGAGTTGGGTACAACTGAGCGACTGAATGTACACACAACTTGCCAATTTTGACAGGCAAAGGAGTAGTGTATGTATGAGAGACCCTAATGCTGAGAAAGACTGAAGGCAAGAGGAAAAGGGTTGACAACAGAGAACGAGATGGTTGGATGGCATCACCAACTCAATGGACATGAGTTTGAGCAAATTCAGGGAGACGGTGAAGGACAGGGAAGCCTGGTGTGTTGCAGTCCATGGGGTTGCAAAGAGTTTACACAACTTAGCAACTGAATAACAACAACAATGTATGAGAGAGAAAAAGCCGTCTACAGGCTAAAACAATCACAGGTCAAAAGTGGAATCTAATTTTTAAGCAAACTTTTTACTGAAGTGACTATATATACAGAAATGGGAAAAAAATCAGAAGTATACAACTCAGTGAATTTCCACGAAGTGAACCCACCCATGTAAACAAGTTTCTAGGTTTAAAAAAAAAAGAACACTGTCAGCACCCTGATACAGTCTATACAGTCTATACAATCAGCAAAAACAAGACTGGGAGCTAATTGTGGCTCAGATCATGAACTCCTTATTGCCAAATTCAGACTTAAATTGAAGAAAGTAGGGAAAATTACTAGACCATTCAGGTATAACCTAAATCAAATCCCTTACAATTATACAGTGGAAGTGAGAAATAGATTCAAGGGATTAGATCTGATAGACAGAGTGCCTGATGAACTATGGACGGAGGTTGGTGACATTGTACAGTAGACAGGGATCAAGACCATCCCCATGGAAAAGAAATGCAAAAAAGCAAAATGGCTGTCTCAGGAGGCCTTACAAATAGCTGTGAAAAGAAGAGAAGTGAAAAGCAAAGGAGAAAAGGAAAGATATACCCATTTGAATGTAGAGTTCCAAAGAATAGCAAGGAGAGACAACAAAGCCTTCCTCAGTGATCAGGAAGAAATACAGCAAAGAAATAGAGGAAAACAACAGAATGGGAAAGACTACAGATCTCTTCAAGAAAATTAGAGATACCAAGGGAACATTTCATGCAAACATGGGCTCGATAAAAGACAGAAATGGTATGGACCTAACAGAAGCAGAAGATAGTAAGAAGAGGTGGCAAGAATACACAGAAGAACTGTACAAAAAAGATCTTTATGACCCAGATAATCACGATGGTGTGATCACTCACCTAGAGCCAGACATTCTGGAATGCGAAGTCAAGTAGAGCCTTAGGAAGCATAGCTAGCAGAGGTGATGGAATTCCAGTTGAGCTATTTCAAATCCTGAAAGATGACGCTGTGAAAGTGCTGCACTCAATACGCCAGCAAATTTGGAAAACTCAGCAGTGGCCACAGGACTGCAAAAGGTCAGTTTTCATTCCAATCCCAAAGAAAGGCAATGCCAAAGAATGCTCAAACTACCACACAATTGCACTCATCTCACACGCTAGTAAAGTAATGCTCAAAATTCTCCAAGCCAGGCTTCAACAGTACATGAACTGTGAATTTCCAGATGTTCAAGCTAGTTTTAGAAAAGGCAGAGGAACCAGAGATCAAATTGCCAACATCCACTGCATCATCGAAAAAGCAAGCGAGTTCCAGAAAAACATCTACTTCTACTTCACTGACTATGCGAAAGCCTTTGACTGTGTGGACTAAAACAAACTGTGGAAAATTCTTCAAGAGATGGGAATACCAGACCACCTGACCTGCCTCTTGAGAAACCTGTATGCAGGTCAGGAAGCAACAGTTAGAATAGGACATGGAACAACAGACTGGTTCCAAATAGGAAAAGGAGTACGTCAAGGCTATATATTGTCACCCTGCTTATTTAACTTATTTGCAGAGTACATCATGAGAAACGCTGGGCTGGAAGAAGCACAAGCTGGAATCAAGATTGCCAGGAGAAATATCAAGAATCTCAGATATGCAGATGACACCACCCTTATGGCAGAAAGCAAAGAACTAAAGAGCTTCTTGATGAAAGTGAAAGAAGAGAGTAAAAAACTGGCTTAAAGTTCAACATTCAGAAAACTAAGATCATGGCATCTGGTCCCATCACTTCATGGCAAACAGATGGGGAAACAGTGGAAACAGTGACAGACTTTATTTTGGGGGGCTCCAAAATCACTGCAGATGGTGACTGCAGCCATGAAATTAAAAGATGCTTACTCCTTGGAAGAAAAGTGATGACCAACCTAGACAGCATATTAGAAAGCAGAGACATTACTTTGTCAACAAAGGTCCGTCTTGTCAAAGCTATGGTTTTTCCAGTAGTCATGTATGGATGCGAGAGTTGGACTGTAAAGAAAGCTGAGCGCCGAAGAATTGATGCTTTTGAGCTGTGGTGTTGGAGAAGACTCTTGAGAGTCCCTTGGACTGCAAGGAGATCCAACCAGTCCATTCTAAAGGAAATCAGTCCTGAATATTCATTGGATGGACTGCTTTTGAAGCTGAAACTCCAATACTCTGGCCACCAGATGTGAAGAACTGACTCATCTGAAAAGACCCTGATGCTGAGAAAGATTGAAGACAGGAGGAGAAGGGGATGACAGAGGATGAGATGGTTGGATGGCATCACTTACTCAATGGACATGAGTTTTGAGTAAACTCCAGGAGTTGGTGATGGACAGGGAGGCCTGGCGTGCCTCAGTCCATGGGGTAGCAAAGAGTCAGACACAACTGAGCAACTCAACTGGACTGAACTGAGCTGATCAGCACCCTGGAAACCCATCCAGGGCATTGGCAAAGTCACTTCTACCAGCTCACAGGAATGACTGTAACACCACAGATTAAATCTGCCTGTTTTTAACCTTCATATAAATGAAATCATACATTATGTACTTTGGGGCTGGCTTCTTACACTCCACATCATATTTGTGAAACCGTTTCATCTGTTGAACAGAGCAACAGTTCATTCATTGTCAATACTGTCAAGTATTCTGTTTTATAAATATAATTTTAACTTACTGAAAAATATTTTAGTACTGTTGAAAGGCAACTGTGTTATTTCTAGTTTGGGGCTATTACTAAAAACACTGCTATGTATATCCTTGTACATGTTGTTTGGTGCACATCTGCACACATTTCTGTTGCGTATATCTAGAGTGGAATTGCTGATCACCGGGCACACTTACGTTTAGTTTTGGTAGATATTTCCAACTGCCTATTTTCCAAAGTTGTTCCAACAAACATCCTCACCAGCAGTGCGTGAGGGCTCCTGATGCCGAACAACCGAATTAACACCTGGTAACATCTGTCTTTTTCCTTTCAGTCAGTAGCGGCATCTCACTGTGGTTATTTGCTTTATCCTGAAGGTTAGTTTGATGATAACCACTTCAGGGGCATTTGGATATCATCTTTTGTGAAGTACCTACCTACATACCTATGTTTTTTGTTTTTTGTTTTTTTTTTCCTGGCCTGTTCAAAGATCGATTTATAGGACCTCTTTTATATATTGATTTGTAGAAGTTATTTATATGTTGTGGATCTGAGCCAGACACCTATACTGCAAATATCTTTTCCTACTCTGTGGTATGCCTTTTTATTTTCTTAATGGTGCATTTTAATGAAAAGATAGTGCTAACCGATTCAATGGACATGAGTTTGAATAAGCTCCGGGAGCTGGTGATGGACAGGGAAGCCTGGCGTGCTGCAGTCCATGGGGTCACAAAGAGTCAGACACAACTGAGCGACTGAACTGAACCGAACTGAATTCTAATGTAGTCAATCTATCATTTTTTCCTTTACAGTTATTATTCATGTCCTGGTTCAAGTAAAGAATATCATGAAGACATTCTCATAGATTTTCTCCACAAACTTCAATAAAGTAGCATTTTAAATGCATATTTAAAAAATTTATATATATATAAAGTGCACCATGTATATATATAAAGTGCACAACTGAAGTTTTCCTCTAAAACATAGATCAACTCAAACAATCTGTGAGTTACACAGGTCACACTAAATTAAATTTACTGAGCACCTCTTACGTGCCCAGGACTGTGTTAGGTGCTACAAGAGATAAAAGCAATATATAAGAGGTGAGTCCTGACCTAAATGAATATTAACCTTTGCTGTTGTTCAGTCATTAAGTCGTGTCCGACTCTTTGTGACCCCACAGACTGCAGCATGTCCTGGTAGCTCAGAACTGAATATTAACCTTAGCTGGCAGCATAACACTTAAATATTAATTGTGAGGAAGGACAGATACTGAAGTTGAAACTCCAATCTCCACCTGATGCGAAGAACTGACTCCTTGGAAAAGACCCTGATGCTGGGAAAGACTGAAGGCAGGAAGAGAAGGGCATGACAGAGGGTGAGATGGTTGGATGGCATCACTGACTCAATGGACGTGAGTTTGAGCAAGTTCCGGGAGTTGGTGATGGACAGGGAAGCCTGGTGTGCTGCAGTCCATAGGGTCGCAAAGAATCGGACACAACTGAATGACTAAACTGAATTGATGTCAGAGCTCGAAAATAACACTCCTCCACCACCTGCAACTTTCCAAGCATGTTCCTACTTCACTAAGGAACAGTGAACTGTGGTGCTGGAGAAGACTCTTGAGAGTCCCTTGGACGCGAAGGAGATCAAACCACTCAAAACCCTAAAGGAAATCAACTCTGAATATTCACTGGAAGGACTGATGCTGAAGCTCCAATACTTGATCACATAATGCAAAGAGACAACTCGTTGAAAAAGATCCTGATGCTGGGAAAGACTGAAGAGAGAAGAGGGCGGCAGAGGATGAGATGGTTAGATAGCATCACCGACTCAAAGGACATGAATTTAAGCAAACTCTGGGAGAGAGTGAAGGCCAGGGAAGCCTGCATGCTGCAGTCCATGGGGTTGCAAAGAGTTGGACACAACTTAGCAAATGAACAACAAGAAGGAACAGAAAGACAAAGAATTACTTGATTACGGCTACTGCTTCAATGTGCTGTGCTGTGCTTAGTCACTCAGTCGTGTCCAACTCTTTGAGACCGCATGGACTGTAGCCCGCCAGGCTCCTCTGTTCACAGGGATTCTCCACACAAGAATAATGAAGTGGGTTGCCATGCCCTCCTCCAGGGGATCTTCTCAACCTAGGGATCAAACCCAGGTCTCTCACATTGCAGGCAGATTGTTCACCATCTGAGCCACCAGGGAAACCCATGAATATTAGAGTGGGTAGTTTCCAGGGGAAATTGTTTTCCAGGGAAACTGCCTCACCCAGGAATCGAACAGGGGTCTCCTGCATTATAGGCAGATTCTCTGCCAGCTGAGCTACCCAGGAAGCTCTACTGCTTCAATGCACACATCTAAAAACCATACCATTTACCAACTTTCAAAAGTGTAGACCAAATGCCCTAGTAAGATTCAGTTCAGTTGCTCAGCCATGTCCGACTCTTTGCAACCCCATGGACTGCAAGCTTCCCTGTCCATCACCAACTCCCAGAACTTGCTCAAACTCATGTCCACCGAGCTGCTGATGCCATCCAACCATCTCATCTTTTATCATCCTCTTCTCCTCCTGCCTTCAATCTTTCCCAGCATAAGGGTCTTTTCTAAGGAGTCAGTTATTTGTATCAGATATCCAAAGTACTCCTTGGAAGGAAAGTTATGACCAACCTACATAGCATATTCAAAAGCAGAGACATTACTTTGCCAACAAAGCTTCGTCTAGTCAAGGCTATAGTTTTTCCTGTGATCATGTATGGATGTGAGAGTTGGACTGTGAAGAAGGCTGAGCGCCAAAGAATTGATGCTTTTGAACTGTGGTGTTGGAGAAGACTCTTGAGAGTCCCTTGGACTGCAAGGAGATCCAACCAGTCCATTCTGAAGGAGATCAGCCCTGGGATTTCTTTGGAAGGAATGATGCTAAAGCTGAAACTCCAGTACTCTGGCCACCTCATGAGAAGAGTTGACTCATTGGAAAAGACTCTGATGCTGGGAGGGATTGGGGGCAGGAGGAGAAGGGGACGACAGAGAATGAGATGGCTGGATGGCATCACTGACTCGATGGATGTGAATCTCAGTGAACTCCGGGAGTTGGTGATAGACAGGGAGGCCTGGCGTGCTACGATTCATGGGGTTGCAAAGAGTCGGACACGACTGAGCGACTGATCTGATCTGATCCAAAGTACTGGAGTTTCAGCTTTGGCATCAGTCTTTCCAATGAATATTCAAGACTGATTTTCTTTAGGATGGACTGATTTGATCTCCTTGCAGTCCAAGGGACTCTCTAATAACTCTAACAAGGTTAACAGCTACAGTTTCAGTATTTTATAGCTCTACCACCTAAAAGAAATAGCTGAATCCAGAAATCATGCAATCTTTTCCAGAATAAAAAAAAAAATATCATTCTAGTTACAGAAGAATGTGGCAGAAGGGGAAAATAAATATATATGAATATACAAACACAGGCTTCCCAGGTGGCGAAGTGGTAAAGAACTCACCTGTCAATGAAGGAAATGCAGGAGACTCCAGTTTGATGCTTCAGTTGGAGAGATCACCTGGAGTAAGAAATGGCAACCCACTCAAGTATTTTTGCCGGGAAAATTTCATGGACAGAGGAGCCTGGTGGGCTACAGTCCATGGGGTCGCAAAAGTTAAACACAGCTGAGCACACACACACCCACACATACACACTCACACCCCCACATAACTCTACACTTTTTTCCTATATTGTTTTCTAATTTTCTTGCCCACTATTACTTAACCTTTTCTTCCTGGACTTGGGGACAAAGATCACTTAAAAAGGAAAAGCCAAGCGTGACCCCTTCATAAAGATAAATTTACGGAAGGTCAATTCCAGGATAAGAAGTTAAAGAGCCAGTAAACCAAGTTAGATGAACAGCGAGTTTTTAAACCAGAGTCATCCAGTTTTCTTTATTCTCTTTTATAACAAGCATTAAAATAGAATTATGCTACTCCAATACTTGGGAGAACATGTAGAACAGGAAAGAAATGAAGAAGTCTACTAATTTTAGAGGTCAAGCTGGACCAAATGCTTCATGGCCTGGGATTCTAAGCCTTAAACATATTTTCTGAAATGATGCAAGAATCCATTAGCAGAACTTAAGTGATGACCACAAGATAAGGTGGTTTACTAATTTATGACAAGAAAAAAATAACACTAAGGGATTAAAACTCTTTTGTCCAGAAAGTTTTCAAGTCTTTACTCTGACCTAAAATAATAGGCAAAATAAAAGGCAACTAAAGATGGAGAAGCTCTATACAGTCAACAAAAACAAGACCAGGAGCTGACTGTGGCTCAGATCATGAACTCCTTATTGCCAAATTCAGACTTAAATTGAAGAAAGTAGGGAAAACCACTAGACCATTCAGGTATGACCTAAATCAAATCCCTTATGATTGTACAGTGGAAGTGAGAGATAGATTTAAGGGACTAGATCTGATAGATAGAGTGCCTGATAAACTATGGACGGAGGTTCGTGACATTATACAGGAGACAGGGATCAAGACCATCCCCATGGAAAAGAAACGCAAAAAAGCAAAATGGCTGTCTCAGGAGGCCTTACAAATAGCTATGAAAAGAAGAGAAGTGAAAAGCAAAGGAGAAAAGGAAAGATACAAGCATCTGAAAGCAGAGTTCCAAAGAATAGCAAGAAGAGATAAGAAAGCCTTCCTCAGTGATCAATGCAAAGAAATAGAGGAAAACAACAGAATGGGAAAGACTAGAGATCTCTTCAAGAAAACTAGAGATACCAAGGGAACATTTCATGCAAACATGGGCTCGATAAAGGACAGAAATGGTATGGACCTAACAGAAGCAGAAGATAGTAAGAAGAGGTGGCAAGAATACACAGAAGAACTGTACACAAAAGATCTTTACAACCCAGATAATCACGATGGTGTGATTACTCACCTAGAGCCAGACATCCTGGAATGTGAAGTCAAGTGGGCCTTAGAAAGCATCACTACAAACAAAGCTAGTAGAGGTGATGAAATTTCAGTTGAGCTATTTCAAATCCTGGAAGATGATGCTGTGAAAGTGCTGCACTCAATATGCCAGCACATTTGGAAAACTCAGCAGTGGCCACAGGACTGGAAAAGGTCAGTTTTCATTCCAATCTCAAAGAAAGGCAATGCCAAAGAATGCTCAAACTACCGCACAATTACACTCATCTCACAGGCTAGTAAAGTAATGTTCAAAATTCTCCAAGCCAGGCTTCAGCAATATGTGAACCATGAACTTCCAGATGTTCAAGCTAGTTTTAGAAAAGGCAGAGGAACCAGAGATCAAATTGCCAACATCCACTGGATCATGGAAAAAGCAAGAGAGTTCCAGAAAAACATCTATTTCTGCTTTCTTGACTATGCCAAAGCCTTTGACTGTGTGGATCACAATAAACTGTGGAAAATTCTGAAAGAGATGGGAATACCAGACCACCTGACCTGCCTCTTGAGAAATCTGTATGCATGTCCAGGTTAGAACTGGACATGGAACAACAGACTGGTTCCAAATAGGAAAAGGAGTACGTCAAGGCTGTATATTGTCACCCTGCTTATTTAACTTATACGCAGAGTACATCATGAGAAATGCTGGGCTGGAAGAAGCACAAGCTGGAATCAAGATTGCCAGGAGAAATATCAATAACCTCAGATATGCAGATGACACCACCCTTATGGCAGAAAGTGAAGAGGAACTAAAAAGCCTCTTGATGAAGGTGAAAGAGGAGAGTGAAAAAGTTGGCTTAAAACTCAACATTCAGAAAACGAAGATCATGGCATCCGGTCCCATCACTTCATGGGAAATAGATGGGCAAAAACAGTGGAAACAGTGTCAGACTTTATTTTTTTGGGCTCCAAAATCACTGCAGATGGTGACTGCAGCCATGAAATTAAAAGACGCTTACTCCTTGGAAGAAAAGTTATGACCAACCTAGATAGCATATTCAAAAGCAGAGACGTTACTTTGCCAACAAAGGTCCGTCTAGTCAAGGCTATGGTTTTTCCTGTGGTCATGTATGGATGTGAGAGTTGAACTGTGAAGAAAGCTAAGCACCGAAGAATTGATGCTTTTGAACTGTGGTGTTGGAGAAGACTCTTGAGAGTCCCTTGCACTGCAAGGAGATCCAACCAGTCCATTCTGAAGGAGATCAGCTCTGGGATTTCTTTGGAAGGAATGATGCTAAAGCTGAAACTCCAGTATTTTGGCCACCTCATGAGAAGAGTTGACTCATTGGAAAAGACTCTGATGCTGGGAGGGATTGGGGGCAGGAGGAGAAGGGGATGACAGTGGATGAGATGGCTGGATGGCATCACTGACTCGATGGACGTGAGTCTGGGTGAACTCCGTGAGTTGGTGATGGACAGGGAGGCCTGGCGTGCTGCGATTCATGGGGTCGCAAAGAGTCGGACACGACTGAGCGACTGAACTGAACTGAACTGAACTGAAGAATTAAGCTTTTCAGCAGGAACTAAATTTCCCATGGTATTTATTCATTCAATAAACTTTTATGATATGTACACCTACTAGCCTAGTTTCCATGTATACAGTATAAAAAAAGGGCACAGTCCTTGCCTTCATAAGTATAGCCAAATTGGGGGAAAATATTTTAGCCAAGTAAACAAATATTTAGTTACAAATTACAATAAATGTCTAAAAAAAAAAAAAGGTGGTAGATGTACTTTAGGTTAAAGAAGGCCTCCTTAGGAAGATGACATCTAAGCTAAGAGGAAAACAATGAAAGAAGTCATCCCAGTGATCCCAACCAAACATGCCTGGTTGATTCACCCCTCAGTTCCAACTCACTGCTCCCAAGGTCTATGATGACTCCAACACCCCTGCCCCCGCAGTCTAGCCCTCCATTCTGAGTCCTGTCTGTGCCCAAACACAACAGCAAGGCTTCATGGTATGGCCTGCTTGAACCAAGGACTGAAACTGGGTGCTTCTCATGCTAGACCATATCTAGTATTTGACACGTGCGCAAACCAGAGTGGACAGCCACCAAGGTGAGCAGAGGGCCCAAGGGCCCTCTATCTAGTCTTCCTCCACTCTGCCTCAGAAGACCAGGAAAGGCATCTATCTACCTCTAAATCAGAACCTCTGCCTTCTCACCATTTCAGAAGCAGCTTTCATACAACTGCGTGTGAATCTATAATACCCTCATAAAAATTCCAATTAAAAAAAAAAGCAGCTTTTTAAGACTCAAAGTCTCTCTATGAATAGTAAACAACTGGTTCACCTCCTTCCTCTCTCCAGTGTCAGCTTTACATCAAAGGCATGAAGTTAATTAGCATGCCTAAAAAAAGAAGAGGATGATAATAAAAATAAGTTTAAAAATGATCTTTAAAAAAATGTCAATCACTATATTCCCCTTAGAAAAGAATTTCTGAGAAGAGCGTAGGCCTCATATGCAACTCAGAATGGAAGAATATATACCACCTTTGGACCCAAAATGGGCTGACACTAGCTTTGTGACACTGGGCAAGTGTGATCTCCCCATCTGCAAATGAAATTAAGGCCACTTCATATTAAATGTGGGGCTTCCCTGGTGGCTCAGTGGTGAAGAACTCGCCTGTCAACGCAGGAGACCTGGGTGGCAAAGATTCCCTGGAGAACGAAATGGCAACCCACTACAGTACCCTTGTCTGGAGAACCCCATGGACAGAGAAACCTGGTGGGCTACCATCTCTGGGGTCGCAAAGAGTCGGACACAACTTAGCAACTAAACAACAACAAAAATTCATTAGTTTCAATGCTATATTGCTAAGACTCGCTGACCAGAAGGGTGACCACGCGGCCTATCTTAAGAAATCCCATTTTCAAACATTATTCCCAATAACATCAAAATATTCCAGAAATGCAAATACTTTCATTTCCAAACTACATCTCCCAGACAACCTTGATACCTAAAATCAGCACAGAACTTTTTCATTTGACAATATAGCCCACATTTAGCACAAGAGAAATACGTGGTCATCACATTTACAGAAAGACAAAAGGGACACTAAAATTATAGGCAGGTCAGGAAAAGCAATGTTGTTGAGAATTTTATTCCTACATAGAATTTTACAAATTTACAAGTGCAATAAATTCACATTTATGCAGCAACATGAATATAACAGCCAAACAGACTGGGATGAAAGTGCAAGAACCTAGATGAACCCCTGAGCCCACAGAGTTTCTGCAATCATCAGCTAGATCCAGAAGACTGAGATTCAAACACCAAGCACACATTTGAAGCAAAGAGTCTTAACAGGCATCTGCACGAAAAGAAGAAATCCAGTTTATACATAAAAGACTGACACAGCCTTAGGTGGAGTCTGGAAGGCCCACAAGAACGACTCAGTAGCTAGAGCCGAGCATCGTCTCCTCTTCGCACTTGTGCAGAGTGCCTGAGATGCCCTGCAGCAGCTAAGGAGCTGGCCCCACGCGAGCCTACGTCAGGGCACAAGGAGGCATCCTCCCGTGGCAACAACACTGCCAGAGACGTGGGCACAAGACACCTTTCTGCCTCTACTGGGGTTTAAAGTCACTGTCAAACCCGCCCTGCGGCACACAGCCAGAGAGGGCCAGGGATACTCAGTTTATAACGTAAACAAACCACATATTATTCTGAATCCTTTGGAAAGGATGCTGGGATTGAAAAAATTGAAAAATGGAGTTGGCTTGGTTTTCCCTGTCTGCTTCACGTTCTCATGTTCCCAATACCCACTTCCAGCAAACAGCTCCCAGGTCCAGAAAAAAAGCCTTGCAGCATCTGTCTTTAATTTGGCCGTTCCACCCTCCTCCCTCCTTCCTCTTCCTTCCTCTCCTTTCCCCTCCCCCTCCTCCCCCTGGCTCCCACCCCGTAAGGAATATATATGTCCCCATATATATTCGGAGAAGAGATTAGAGAGGAGAAAACAAACAGAGAAGAGATTAGAGAGGAAAGGAGACGAGGATGGGGAGATAAACGGGGCAGGAGAAGAGGGTAGTTCACACAAGGAGGCACAAAGACAGCCCGAGATGGCTGCTCGCAAGGCCCCGGGGTAAGGGCTGTTTCTGATTAGGTGAGTACAATTGCCGAGCTGCACAGGAAGTGCTCAGGGGGCCCTCTTGGTCTGCCCCATCCCAAACACACTGAAAACCTTTGTACTGGAGCAGGCCCATCTGGAATCAGTTAAGACCAGGCTCCTAGCAGGCCTTTCCTTTAAAAAAAAAAAACAAAAACCCTCTCTAAAACCACTAGGCTGAGCTTTCCCGCCTGCAGCTTTCTCATCCCTTCCCCCCAAGTCACCCTTTAGAGAACATTTCTCCGGTTCTGGGGTCACCACAAAAACAGGCATATAAGAACATAATATATTCAGAGACCCAGCATCCTCCCCCAGCCCAGACGACTGGAGCCTCCCCCCAACCCGCCAGAAAATTACAGAAACTAAAATCCCTTTTTACACAATTTTGGGATTTTTTTTTAATGTTATTTTTGGGAATCCGAAGTGGCCTACTTTTTCCTTTATGCATTTAAATGAAGCATGCATTTGATGAAACTTTTATCTTTTTGTCCTGTCTTCTAAATCATGCAAAAAGCAGAGAAAGAGAAACTTTGGGATAGTTATAGCATTCAAAAGGGAAAAAGGTTTTGTACTCACATTCCTAAGCTAAATTGCCACTATTCGTTTCTGCAGAAAGTCAGGTTTTACTGATGCTTTCTATTAACCAAAAAATTTAAAAAATAAAAATAAAACAGGCCTCCTCTGGTAGAGTGATAAATGCCCAGAACTAGGACATAGCAGACCTGGAGGACAGTCTTGGTGGCCGACTAATTCTCGTGGCTAGGAACTAGTTGACCTTTCTGGGTCTCTATTTTGTCACTAGTAAAACATGGGAGTTGAGGAACTCGAGTCTCTAAGATTATGTCCAGCACCACTACACCCTCAAATTCCACATACCTAACAAAAATATGAGTACATATACAATTAGCCTCCAGCTTTACCTAGGAATCATACCTTTAAGGTAAATTTTTTTTTAATTGTCCCCAAAGGCCATACAAAGCTTCCCAGGTAGCTCAGTGGTAAAGAAATCTGCCTGCTAATGCAGGAGATGCGAGTTTGATTCCTCGATCAGGAAGATCCCCTGGAAGAGGAAACGGCAACCCATTCCAGCATTCTTGCCTGGAAAATCCCATGGACAGAGGAGTCAAGGGGGCTACAGTCCATGAGGTTGCAAAAAGTTGGACACAACTCAGCACATACACACACAGGTCTGACGGAAAGGAGTTAGACAGGTATGTGGTGGGGGAGAATGGGCTGTCTCAGCTAGATGTACTTCTGACTCTTCTATAAACCACATTCTTGTCTTCACTTTGCTTAGTGATAACATAACCAAGGCAGAGGATAAAAAGTTTAAAGTCAAGTACCAGGCTAGTCATCTGGGCCCAGCAACCTGATTGGAGAAGTATGGCATGAAGACCTGGAGAATCAAATTCACAAACTACTGAATTAGCACTCTGTCCTTTGTGCTTAGTTTAGAAGCTGCCTGTTTATTTAATTGATCTCAACAAATATTTATTGAATCTACCAAGAAGACCAGACTCTCTGGGCAATCCAAAACAAAATCAGAAACTGCTCTCTCCTCAGGAAATTTATAATCTACAGAAGAGACACAGAGATGTTTGGACATAATTGTAGTTCCAGACTTGATAAACCCTGGGGTTAATTATACAGTATTGTGAAAGATCCCCGACTGCTGCTTCCTCCGCGTGCCTCATTCTCTTATCTCTTATCTGCCTCCTTCTGCTCAAATGTTAAGAGGGTTCTAATAAATCTGAAAATTATCAAAATTACTTCACCGTGAAACTGAAAAACTAGCATTATAAACTGCCTAAACTTATCACAGGGTTCAATAAATGTTAAATAAGTAGTTTGTACCCAGAGAGAGAAGGGCTGACCTATATGAGCCATGCCCCAATCCTCGCTGACACCAGCACAGGGGCACTGAAAGCTGTCTCAACAGTCACACCCAACGCAATCCAGAACCCAGTCTTGACCCAAGCCTGGGTTCCGGGGATTAAAAACCAGTAGCGCAAGTGAAAGGTCTGCAACAGAACTGTCACAGGGCGCAACCTTGCCCTCGGCCAAAACCAGAGCGGCAGGAGTTACTGTAGACCACAGGTAAGCGATGTGTGCCACGCGGGGTCATCGGCCTTCATCTCATGTCAACGAGAACAATGCTGCCTCACAACTAAAACTGGACAAACAAGGGTCCAGTTAGAGGGCCTAGTTTGCCATTTCATAAAAAGAACCCCACAAAACTGATACTTGTTTCCTTAACCTCATAGCCTAGGTAACCTGAAGGACGTAGATTCCTTTTCCTGGGCCACTCATGAGGGTATCCCATTCTGGGCCAGTTCCCTAAAAACATACTCCAGACAGTGAGTTAATGTCCCCCATTCCCTGAACTGGCAAGACTTCAAAAGCATTCAGAGAGAAGGAAGAATCTGTGACCCGGGGCTCCAGAAACAGAAAGGTCACATTTCCTCCTGAAACAAGCTGAACTGTGTAGGAGGTGCGTCTAATGGCCCTGGCCCACACCCTCAACACTAACACATTTCGAGATGGATGCAGAGAACTTGGCAGCTCAGCTGACTCCTGACCAGCTCCGAACAACACTGGACCGGTCAGGATTCTTCATGGCAAACAGCCATAGAGGGGGCCAATCAAAACTCTTGGCCTTGCCAAAACATGGCAGCCTTTTCCTTAAAGGGAAAACACTTCAAGGTGAGTGTTCATGTATGAGTATGTAGTTGTGAAGAGAGAAGGAGGTTTGAGATTTTCTGAATTCCTACCTTTGGTTAGCTTTATATCTATAAATTCCTTTTTCTATATTTGCTCTCCTCTATGACAACACCAGCATTGCTGCCGACAGTAATAAAAAACAGGTAAGGGCTCTACAGAAAGGTGGCCACAATCCAAACACTGCATTTGACCACAGGAAGCGCGGGATCCACCATCATCTTAGCAGAGACCTGAGAGTTACCTTCTACTACTTCAGGGCAAGGTCTAGAGCCTTCTCCCAGAGTCTCCCTAGACCCTCACCTTCCTCTCCTGCTTTACCCCTTCAATTGACCCTGTCCCCGATCCTGCCTCTTCCCCTTCTATTGACCCTTTCCCCGCTGCCACTCAGAACTCAAAAGTCAGCTAAAATGCTGGAGCTAACTGCCCACTGATGCAGTATCACCAACAGGCAGCATGGCACAGTGCAGGCTTCTCAAACTAGCCACAGTGACCCTTTTCTTTTCATAACTCCCAAACCATCAACAGAATGGTACTTCTGTAATAATGCAATAAAATGAGCTAACAGAAACAATGAAATTAAGGACACGTACACACTGCTATATTTATGCTATATTTAAAGCAGATAACCAAGAAGGACCTATTGTATAGCACAAGGAACTCTGCTCAATGTTATGTGGCAGCCTGGATGGGAGTGGAGTTTGGGAGAGACTGGATACATGGATGTGTATGGCTGAGTCCATTCACTGTTCACCTGAAACTATCACAACATTGTTAATCAATACAATACAAAACAAAAAGCTTGTTTAAAAAAAGACAAACTATGACTAAAGAAAAGATGAAAAAAAAAAAAAACCGAAGACATATAAAATAAAGCCCAACCATTTTAATTATTAGACTCAATACTCACATAATTACTCCATCAAAATGTTATGAAAAGTCAGTATCGTGTAATAATCTATGATGGAAAATAATTTCAAAAATAATATATGTGTGTTTGTATAACTGAATCACCTCACTGTGCACCTGAAATATTGTTAAGTCTACTATACTTCAGTAAAATATATATATATATTTTTTTTAATGTTATGAAAGTTTCCACATACTCACCATCAAGCTCTGTCCCTAACCTGTAGTGAATCTGTAAACCAACAGTGAACGAATAACACCAATGTTCAAATTACACTGATCAGCAATGGCAAAGTAAAAAAAGAACGCGTTTTGACACCACTCAGTCTTAGGGAAGAATCCCATCCACTAGGTACGTCACTTTGGACCTATCATTTAATTTGTCTCAATTTCTGTATTTATAAAAAAAAAAAACACGTAGTATCAACAAATACTTTGCAGGATTATGAAAGGATTAGGAAAATGTAATGGCAAGGAGCACAGCACAGTGCCTGAATTAGACTAGGACTTCAATACTATTATTATCAGGCTTTTCCAGGTAGGCCCCAGGTATTTCCTTTCAGCATTCTCTTTTAATCAAAAGGCAATTCCAATTTCAGTAAATCCTAACCTTGGGAGCTACTATTATCATAACTAACTGTAACTAGCAAAAGCCAAGCCCTATGATTCCTTATTGTCTTTAGCATCCTCTTTCTCTTTTGAAGTCAGGAAGAACCAAACATTCCTGTTGTGCCAAAAAATACATTCCCATTTGATTTCTAACATGTTCTGTTTAATCCAAAATACATTACAGTTTGATTTATGGTAAAACTCATAGCAGCTCCATCACCAATTCTGCCATCATTCCAGCTTTCTTAATATTTTACTGAATACTGAGTAGATACAAGAAGAATATTTATAAATTATGTAAAGGATATAAAGAATAGCAAAACCATGTCACCCAGCTTAACATTCTCATTTTCTCCCATCCACCCCCTACTCAATGTGCTGCCCTTCTTTATAGCTGTTCTTAAAGACCCACAAGACCTTTTAGAACTAACACCCAAAAAAGATGTCCTTTTCATTATAGGGGACTGGAATGCAAAAGTAGGAAGTCAAGAAACACCTGGAGTAACAGGCAAATTTGGCCTTGGAATACGGAATGAAGCAGGGCGAAGACTAATAAGAGTTTTGCCAAGAAAATGCACTGGCCATAACAAACACCCTCTTCCAACAACACAAGAGAAGACTCTATACATGGACATCACCAGATGGTCAACACCGAAATCAGATTGATTATATTCTTTGCAGCCAAAGATGGAGAAGCTCTATACAGTCAGCAAAAACAAGACCAGGAGCTGACTGTGGCTCAGACCATGAACTCCTTATTGCCAAATTCAGACTTAAATTGAAGAAAGTAGGGAAAACCACTAGACCATTCAGGCATGACCTAAATCAATTCCCTTATGATTATACAGTGGAAGTGAGAAATAGATTTAAGGGCCTAGATCTGATAGATAGAGTGCCTGATGAACTACGAAATGAGGTTCGTGACATTGTACAGGAGACAGGCATCAAGACCATCCCCATGGAAAAGAAATGCAAAAAAGCAAAATGGCTGTCTCAGGAGGCCTTACAAATAGCTGTGAAAAGAAGAGAAGTGAAAAACAAAGGAGAAAAGCAAAGATATAAACATCTGAATGCAGAGTTCCAAAGAATAGCAAGAGATAGGAAAGCCTTCTTGAGTGATCAGTGCAAAGAAATAGAGGAAAACAACAGAATGGGAAAGACTAGAGATCTCTTCAAGAAAATCAGAGATACCAAAGGAATATTTCATGCAAAGATGGGCTCGATAAAGGACACAAATGGTATGGACCTAACAGAAGCAGAAGATAGTAAGAAGAGATGGCAAGAATACACAGAACTGTACACAAAAGATCTTCACGACCCAGATAATCACGATGGTGTGATCACTCACCTAGAGCCAGACATCCTGGAATGTGAAGTCAAGTGGGCCTCAGAAAGCATCACTACAAACAAAGCTAGTGGAGGTGATGAAATTCCAGTTGAGCTATTTCAAATCCTGAAAGATGATGCTGTGAAAGTGCTGCACTCAACATGCCAGCACATTTGGAAAACTCAGCAGTGGCCACAGGACTGGAAAAGGGCAGTTTTCATTCCAATCCCAAAGAAAGGCAACGCCAAAGAATGCTCAAACTACCGCACAATTGCACTCATCTCACACGCTAGTAAAGTAATGCTCAAAATTTTCCAAGCCAGGCTTCAGCAATATGCAAACTGTGAACTTCCAGATGTTCAAGCTGGTTTTAGAAAAGGCAAAGGAACCAGAGACCAAATTGCCAACATCCGCTGGATCAGGGAAAAAGCAAGAGAGTTCCAGAAAAACATCTATTTCTGCTTTATTGACTATGCCAAAGCCTTTGACTGTGTGGATCACAAGAAACTGTGGAAAATTCTGAAATAGATGGGAATACCAGACCACCTCTTGATCTGCCTCTTGAGAAATTTGTATGCAGGTCAGGAAGCAACAGTTAGAACTGGACATGGAACAACAGACTGGTTCCAAATAGGAAAAGGAGTTCGTCAAGGCTGTATATCATCACCCTGTTTATTTAACTTATATGCAGAGTACATCATGAGAAACACTGGACTGGAAGAAACACAAGCTGGAATCAAGATTGCCGGGAGAAATATCAATAACCTCAGATATGCAGAAGACACCACCCTTATGGCAGAAAGTGAAGAGGAAATAAAAAGCCTCTTGATGAAAGTGAAAGTGGAGAATGAAAAAGTTGGCTTAAAGCTCAACATTCAGAAAACGAAGATCATGGCATCCGGTCCCATCACTTCATGGGAAATAGATGGGGAAACAGTGGAAACAGTGTCAGACTTTATTTTTCTGGGCTCCAAAATCACTGCAGATGGTGACTGCAGCCATGAAGTTAAAAGACGCTTACTCCTTGGAAGGAAAGTTATGACCAACCTAGATAGCATATTCAAATGCAGAGACATTACTTTGCCAACAAAGCTTCGTCTAGTCAAGGCTATGGTTTTTCCTGTGGTCATGTATGGATGTGCGAGTTGGACTGTGAAGAAGGCTGAGCGGGGAAGAGTTGATGCTTTTGAACTGTGGTGTTGGAGAAGACTCTTGAGAGTCCCTTGGACTGCAAGGAGATCCAACCAGTCCATTCTGAAGGAGATCAGCCCTGGGATTTCTTTGGAAGGAATGATGCTAAAGCTGAAACTCCAGTACTTTGGCCACCTCATGTGAAGAGCTGACTCATTGGAAAAGACTCTGATGCAGGGAGGGATTGGGGGTAAGAGGAGAAGGGGACGACAGAGGATGAGATGGCTGGATGGCATCACTGACTCGATGGATGTGAGTCTGAGTGAACTCCGGGAGTTGGTGATGGACAGGGAGGCCTGGCGTGCTGCGATTCATGGGGTGGCAAAGAGCGACTGAGCGACTGATCTGATCTGATCTGAAAGATCTTAGTGTAAGGCCCAGTTCTTCAGTATGTGGGCTTCCCAGGGGGCACAGTGGTCAAGAATCTGCCTGCCAGTGCAGGGGCCGCAGGAGACACAGGTTCGACCCCTGGGTTGGGAAGATCCCTGAAGGAAGAAATGGCAACCCACTCCGATATTCTTGTCTGAAAAATTCTGAGTTCAGAGGAGCCTGGCGGGCTATAGTCATGGGGTTGCAAAGAGCCGGACATGACTGAGTGAGCACACGTACACACAGCTTCAGTAAGTGACATCCTCTCTCTAAGCCTCTCTCTTAGCTACTGTTTGATTAAATGAAGCTCCCTCTTTGATTTCATTTAGGTTTAACACTCTCCATGTTAACCCCCTGGCCCCTCTGAGGCTCCTTACCCTTCTATCGTAGACAGTTCTAACAGCCATCCTCCCACCCCTGAACTGGTTATACTGAATTCTCCTCCAAAGGCCCTGGCCACCACCACCACTCTTATTATTCCCTCAGATCTTCCTTCCTTTTCACAAGCACCCTTCGGTCCTTTCGCGGAGGCAATTCCATATGATCCTCCAAGATCCCCACTTCCTCTCTAGATTCATCCTCTTACATACACTTCTCTTGGGTATTCACAACAGGGAGGCTCTATGGAAAGCCCCAAAGAATCCAATCCAACATTTTGATGCACTAAAGAACCTATCTTTATCACTTTTAATAACAGAATGGGAGAAAATATTTGCAAACATGTATCTGACAATGGACTGGTAACAAGAATATACAAAGAACTCTCAAAGTTCACCAAGAAAGCAACCAACTCAATTTTTAAAATGAGCAAAAGGTTTAACAGACTCATCATCAAAGAGATATGAATGGCAACTATGCTTCCCTGGTGGCTCAGATGTTAAAGCGTCTGCCTGCAATGCAGGAGACCTGGGTTCTATCCCTGGGTCAGGAAGATCCCCTGAAGAAGGAAATGGCAACCCACTCCAGTACTCTTGCCTGGAAAATCCCATGGACAGAGGAGCCTGGTAGGCTACAATCCATGGGGTCGCAAAGAGTTGACATGACTGAGTGACTTCACTTATGCAAATGAAGAGCTGCTCAACACCACTGGAATTTAGAGAAGTACCAAGTAAATTCAGGCTTCCCTGGTAGCTCAGCTGGTAAAGAATCTGTCTGCAATGCAGGAAACCCTGGTTCAATTCCTGGGTCAGGAAGATCCCCTGGAGAAGGGATAGGCTACCCAGTCCAGTATTCCTGGGCTTCCCTGGTGGCTCAGATGGTAAGAATCTGCCTGCAATGCAGGAGACCTGGGTTGGGAAGACACCCTGGAGGAGGGCATGGCAACCCACTCCAGTGTTCTTGCCTGGAGAATCCCATGGACAGAGGAGCCTGGCAGGCTGAAGTCCATCAGGTCGCAAAAAGTTGGATGCAACTGAGCAACTAAGCACACACCAAGTAAAACCACAAAGAGACAGCACTACATACCTAATGGAATGACTCAGATTTAAAAAAAAAAAAAGAAATTAACAATATCAGATAGTGTAAAGAATGTGGAGCAACTGGAACTCTCTCATACATTGCTGATAGGAATGCAAAAACGGTAAGATGCTCAGTTTAGCAGTTTCTTAAAACATTAAACATATACTTAAGATATGACCTGGCAATCCCATCCCTATGTATTTACACAAGAGAAGTGAAGACATATATCCACAGAAAAATCTACAGACAAATATTTATTGCAGTCTTATTGACAGTTGTCAAAAGCTGGAAACAACCCAAGTGTCCGTCAACTGGTGAATGAAAAAAAAATTGTGGTGTAGACATAAATAAATAAGTGCTCAACAATAAAAAGGAATGAGTCACTAATCCATAACACAGCATGGATGGAACATACAAGAACACAGAGTGAAAGAAGCCACACCTCCAAAGACCACACAGTGAGCAGAGCTCAGATCAGTAACTGCCAGCAGCTGGGGTAGAAGGAAGCCCTGACTAGAAAGGGACCAGAGGGAACTTTCTGCAGCAGTGAAAGCATTCTGTATCTTGACTATCTATGGCTATCACTACACGACTATATTACATTTGTCAAACCGACAGAAACATATACCTTAAAAGGATGAATTTTACTGCATATAAATTATACTTCAATAAACAAACAAAAAATATATAATCTCCCTCAGAAAATAACAGCTCGCCTCCAGCACAGAGGAGTTAATGCAACAGGTAAGGACATGGGTGGGGTAAGGAGGTGAGGAATTTTAAGGCGGCACAGGCCAGCAGGCTCAGAAGCCAAGAAAACAGGGCACCTGGGGGAGGTGGGGAACCACCAGGAAGGCTGGGAACTAGAGGGGACACTGGGAGGCCCAATGGAAGACGGAGCAGAGAGCCCACTGGCTAAGGCCATGAGGAGTGGGATAAAGAGTTAGAGAAGACAATCACACCAAGCAAATAAGTAAAATGAAGTAAGTAAATATACCGAGGATGAGAGTAACCCAATTTTCTCCCTAATTGGGAATGTATTTCCAATAATGGAAAGAGGTTGGCTGGATTTAAGATGGAGTTATAGATGTGAACTTTGGTTTTTACAATATAAATAAAACTCAAGGCTTTATAATATAAAATACATAATATATGCTGCTGCTGCTAAGTCGCTTCAGTCATGTCCGACACTGTGCGACCCCATGGACTGCAGCCCACCAGGCTCTGCCATCCCTGGGATTCTCCAGGCAAGAACACTGGAGTGGGTTGCCATTTCCTTCTCCAATGCATGAAAGTGAAAAGCTAAAGTCGCTCAGTGAGGACTTTTAAAGTGAGGAAAGTCGCTCAGTCGTGTCCGACTCTTAGCGACCCCATGGACTGCAGCCTACCAGACTCCTCCATCCATAGGATTTGCCAGGCAAGATACACACACCTATAAACATCATACATTTGCACACACTACATATATATACAGAGAAATCTAGAAATAATTACAGATGGACATGTATGGTGTGTGTGTGTGTGTGTACATATTTACTTACATATATTTTCTAGCTCTGTCTGCTCAGAGAGCCAACAGGCAATGCCACCCCAGTAGCACCCAGACTATGGTTTCTAATCTCTCTCATCCACTTAAAAGAACCAAGCCTCCTTGGAAATGGCTGACTCCAGGGCTAGGGCAGGAAAAGAATAAGATAAGTCTGGAAAATCTTCTTGTGCCAGAACGTCAAGAGACACTGAAGAAGCCAGTATAAAATGGGTCCCACTGGCCAAACTGGGAACAGCCTGAAGATTAAGAACAATTACAGAAATGGATTTCAAACCATAGAACACAGTAGGAATCCATGAGTTCATACTGACAGAAATAAACAAATAAAGGAAAATTCTTCTTTATAGTACAATGGCAACTGATAAATACAGACAGACTGATAGAGAATCACAATTTGGCAACCACTACAGAAGTGGCTGGTTCAGGATGTCAGACAGCGCTCTGACGAGGAACAGGCAGTGGTGTAACCTCAAAGTATCTTGCCACAGATAATAATCACTAACTGTAAGAGAAAAACTGGTGAACTCAGTGTGGAGAAACCTGGCAAACACCAAATAAATTAGGAGATCGAGGCGAACATCACTGGTGGCAGGACGGGCATACACAGCCTGCCTCCAGGTCTGACACTCTGGGGAGAGCACAGCCTGTCTCTGTGCCATTCCTGCCAGAAGTGACATGAACTGCTGTCATGGAGAACCAGACAGAAACAGACCTAGACACGCCACGAATGTCAAGGGCATGAAAGAAAGGCAAGGGCTAAAGAACTGTTCCAGACTGAAAGACTGAGGAGATACTAAATGTAACACACATTCCTAGAGAGGATCCTGGACCAAAAAGGAAAAGGAGACATGATAGGCACAACTGTCAAAATGTTAATGGGGCCATGGATGGATGGTAACATATCAATAGTGATTTCCTGATTTGGAGAGTTATATACTGGTCATGTAAGAAAGTCCTATTTGGAGGAATACACATTGAAGTGTTTGGTTCAAAAAAGTTCAGAAAAGGAATAATGATAAAGGGTATATGTACACATACACACCCATATAGGAAGAGTGGCCAATGAACCAAAAGCAATAAATTACTAACAACTGGGGAATCTGAGTAAAAGGAATATTGGATTTTTTCGTTTTTGTTTTGTAAACTTTTTTCTAATGGTGAAATTATTTCCAAATAAACTATTAGAGGAAAAATAATAGCCACCTACTGCCTAGAATTGTGTAGGGTGCAATAATTTTTATCTTCACAACAAAAGCTGATCTTAAAGCTCAGAAGGTTAAAACCTGGTCCAAGGTCCTCCAGCTAACAAGGGCTGGACCCATCCTAACCAAGGTCCACAAACTCTAAAGCCTTCAACCTTCTGCCACACCATGCTGCCTCATTCCACAAGCAGGTAACCACTGTTCACCGAGGGGCATGCCAGCATCTGTACTGACCACTGAGACTGTGAAATGATCAGACCATTCTGGCCCTCACAGTGTTCAGCCTAAAAGACACAGACAGACTTGTGAAGTAGGAAAGGCTTACAGGTACTGTCTGTCATTACTTGTCCAGCTGGCCCTCACTCTACCCCAAATAAAGTATGACCCATTAGAGGCTGGAAGGTAACTTTTGAGATGTATAGGACAAAGAGACCATGGCCACATGGGGTAGGCTTAGGTCTCACAAGGGAGAGGTCCCTACCTGAACACACACACACAAAACTCCCTCACTCACTCTCTTTCACTCTTTTTCTCTCCCTCTATTCCCTCCCTCCTCCAAGGCCTGAACTGCCCAAAAGAAAAAAAGGGGGAAGGGGAGCAGACATCCAAGTATATTTAAGGAGTCTCAAAACTATTCTTCCCCTTAGGTTTTCATCATCCCCAGAGGTAGTCTGTGTTTTGTTTAAAGGGGTCCTTTTAATAATGATTAGTAGCTGTGGTGGGACTAGAGCTGCTTGGCTGGAAAGGATTACTGCCAAGTCATACCCTTGCTTTCCAGTGGTTTTCTACTCAAGAGCAAAAAACAACTCTTGTGTGTGAAAGAGACCAAAAGTCTGAATCTCTACCAAAGTACAAGAATCAGGTTCATGAGGATCCCTGCTTCGATGACTCTGAAAGCCCAATTTACCCCCACAGGAAGTGGGTTTTACCATCAATTATGTGCAAATTAAGTGGTTTTCTTTTCCGGTTATAAATCAAGTGAGGGAGGGGGTGCCAGGGCGGGGGAGGGGGGTGGAAGGGGCGGGGGGTGGAGGGGTGAGGGGGGGTGGAGGGGTGGGGGGAGGTGTTGTGCCTCTTGGTATGGTTCTGAGTTTCACAATAGCTTGGGTTCAGACCACACATCACCTAGTCAAGGGGAGGAGGGAGGCACAAAATGCACACCGGTTACACAACAGTACACAGGACAGTCACTGCCCTCAGAAAACTTACTGTTTAGCAGGGGACAGATAAATTTTTAAAAAGAGTACTGTGGAAAATCTGGAAAGAATACTTTCTAGATTGCAATAGGACCAGGATCAGGGAAGGCTTCCTTGAAAAGGGATCACCACTGAGATGAGATCCAAGGAAAAAAAGTGGACTGAACTAAAATTGCCAGGTCTGCACATGTATGTGTTTTATTTGCTGGAGAATCTTCTGAGAAGGCAGGTAAAAAGAAATATAAGAAAAGTATGTACAAAAGCAGAGGGAAAAGAAATAGCAAGTGATCTTGTTGGGACATAAATACAAAGAAAGAAGCCTGGGAAAGGTTTTTAGTAGTTTCATAATAAATATTTGATCACAACAATTCTATGGTAGTTATTATTAGCTTTAGTTTACTGAGGCTTGAGAAAATTTAGGTCAATTGGACAAGGTCACACAACAAATGAGTGGCAGATTTGCTGTAAAACCCATCCTCTCTTTCTCTTCCACTCCCCTGAGAGTTTTACCCAGAACGTGGCTAATTCCTTGGATTTCTAGACAAACCACCTATTCCCTGGATATTCAACCCTTGCTATTTAACACTTTCAAAATCCAAACAGTCATCAAAGTTAATGTTAGCTCCATTTAGAGGACAATCCTTCAGTTCAGTTCAGTGGCTCAGTCGTGTCCGACTCTTTGCGACCCCATGAACCGCAGTACGCCAGGCCTCCCTGTCCATCACCAACTCCTGGAGTTTACCCAAACTCATGTCCGTTGAGTCAGTGATGACATCCAACCATCTCATCCTCTGTCGTCACCTTCTCCTCCTGCCCTCAATCTTTCCCAGCATCAGGGTCTTTTCAAGTGAGTCAGCTCTTCGCATCAGGTGGCCAAAGTACTGGAGTTTCAGCTTCAATATCAGTCCTTCCAATGAACACCCAAGACTGATCTCCTTTAGGATGGAATGGTTGGATCTCCTGACAGTTCAAGGGACTCTCAAGAGTCTTCTCAAACACCACAGTTCAAAAACATCAATTCCTCGGCGCTCAGCTTTCTTTATAGTCCAACTCTCACATCCAAACATGACTACTGGAAAAACCATAGGCTTGACTAGATGACCTTTGTTGACAAAGTAATGTCTCTGCTTTTGAATATGCTATCTAGGTTGGTCATAACTTTCCTTCCAAGGAGTAAGCGTCTTTTAATTTCATGGCTGCAATCACCATCTGCAGTGATTTTGGAGCCCAAAAAAATTAAGTCAGGCACTATTTCCACTGTTTCCCCATCTATTTGCCAAGAAGTGATGGGACCAGATGCCATGATCTTAGTTTTCTGAATGTTGAGCTTTAAGCCAACTTTTTCACTCTCCTCTTTCATTTTCATCAAGAGGCTCTTTAATTCTTCTTCAATAAAATCTAGTAATACTCATTTTTCGTTTTCACCAATGCAGATTTCAATACAAAAAAAATAAAACATTTTCCCCCTTATGCTGCAGAGACCTCAAAAGCTTAAGGCAGCAGTAAGAAGACAGCCCACGCAGAATTCATTGTATACTCCGTAATGCACGACACATCAGCATCTATTTTATCTGGCAGCAGGAAGAGATATAAGTTAGGGCCCCACAATTATCCCTGTAGAAAGGCACAGCAAAGGGAATGCAGGCGTAACAGCTACAATAATGGTAACACAAATAGCCATCTGTACTTAGAGCCAGTCACGCCAAAGGCTCTCAACCACCCACACCCCTCATGCCTCCTCTCCCCCCATGCAGGTGGGCCAATTCCTTGCCATTCTTCTCCATCCCACATAATTCCACAGGAAGAGAGACTGCTGCCAGGAGCGGGAAGCAAAGTAAGCTGCTGTACTTCTGAACACAAAAGCCCAAAAAGTAACGGACCTACCTCTCTACCCTGCATTTTACCCATTAAAGCAGGATTTCCCTATTTCTTCTAGAACTGTCTAAAACACAGAGACTCATAGCTCCCATGACAGCCCCCAGGTCCCGTTCTCTGACACTCTCCCATCCCAGTTAAGCTGGGTACCCTCTCCTCTACACCCACACCTACTCATCTCTCTGCACTAAGCACATTACAGGTCTCCCTGGGATCAGTCTCCCCATCACACCAAGAGCTCCCAAGGACAGGGGCTGTCCTTCAATTTGCCTCCCTGCACGTGGGCAACAGCTAGCAAGCACAGTGCTGGCCGTACAGGGGCTGAATTAGGTTCACGGGGTACATACAAGGACTGCAGAATGAAACGGGAAGTGGGCATTGGAAAAGGAAATGGTTCAACAGTAATCTGAGATTTGAGAATCCAGGATGTCTGAAGAGATAGCATGGTATGGTCTCTACACTGGACCGATATGTTGAGTGCAAAATTTACATTAAAAAAAAAAATCAGCCTTTCATTGTCTTTAATAGAGTGCTCTAGAACAAAAGATGCCACAAAGAATATCATTTAAAGAAAGAAAGAAAAACCCTAACCATAATTATTAGTGTGTCCCTCAAATCAAAACAGCAATAAGAGAGTGTAGCCTACAAACAACGACCACAGCCCTACCACTCTGCCCCAGTTTCCAGCACACACAGCTTTTCAGGGTTCTTTGGAAGGGTGGGTGGGGAGGTACTTTTTGCCCACCGCTTCCTCTTACCTTCCCCACTCTCCCCTCCTCCTACAACCTACCAAAGAAAACAATGACTGTACTGTAATACCCAAGAATCTCCAGAAAGATACATCTCCCCAGTTCTCCTAAGCTCTCCTTGAGGGCTGCTGGCAAGATAAGCAATTTGTTCCCAATTATAGCAGACTTCATCTGGGTGATGAATGTACTCAGCAATTCAACAAAGTGCTGGAAACGGACAATCTCAAAACCAGGCTCTGGCAGCACATTCCCAATCTGCCTGCAGGGTTTAACCAGACTCTTCTTTTTCTCTAACCCATCAGCCACCTCCTCCCCCAGGGACATCTGCTCTCCAGTATTCCTTACCCATTCTACTTGTCAAAATCAAACAGAACCTGCTAGAGAGCTAAGATGGGGAAAGGATCTAATAAGGTCCCGAGGTTGTTTCAGTTTAAACCCTGTGGCCATACTTTTCTTGGATTTTTTTTTTTTCCTACCAAACAAAAATTACAGTAATTACCTTAGAGAGGTGTCAATTTTTACTAGATTTTACTTGGAATAATTGTAATGAGATATCTGAGACGAAAGCCACCTCAGAAACAATCTCATCATAGCCTCCCTTTTCACAGAGGGAGAAAGGCTCAGAGAAGTTAAGAACTGCTGAACTACAGTTACACAAAGGAATTCCCTGTAATGTCAGATCCTAAAAGGCAAGCTGCTGCTACTGCTACTAAGTCACTTCAGTCGTGTCTGACTCTGTGTGACCCCATAGACAGCAGCCCACCAGGCTCTGCCGTCCCTGGGATTCTCCAGGCAAGAACACTGGAGTGGGTTGCCATTTCCGTGTCCATTGCGTGAAAGTGAAAAGTGAAAGTGAAGTCGCTCAGTCGCGACCGACTCCTGGCGACCCCATGGACTGTAGCCCACCAGGCTCCTCCATCCATGGGATTTTCTAGGCAAGAGTACCGGAGTGGCTTGCCATTGCCTTCTCCACAAGAGTTGTATCTAATTCATCTCCAGGGGACACAGTGCTCAGGGCTTGATACATGGCTGGTGAACTGAACCAAACAAACAAGACTAATTAGTCACAGGACTACGACCCCATGACATTTGACTTCAAGCACACTGTGTTCTCATCATCTGTGACTAGAAAGCTAGGCTCTGTGGATGATGGTTTACACACACAGCAGACTCTATGGAATTCAGGCTCTCTCCTTCCCCAACCACTAGGTACACTCCCTTCATCTCTGACACCATTCGTAAGATTTCCAACCTCTTTACGTTCCAACTGTTCTAAAAAGCATATACATTTCTAAACCGATTTCCTAAAATATCTTCCACTCGGATACTTTTAATTCTCTTCAATTGCCCTCTTAATCTCCTTAATGACTATCCTCTTTGGGATTCCTCCTCATGTTTTCAGCAAACCACAACCTGCCTCACCTCCCATGTCAGCCCCCCTAAGCCAAAGGTTCTCAACTTTGACTGCATACCGAAGTCACCTGGGGAAGTTTTCATAAAACTACTGATTCCTGGGTCCCTCCCTCAGAGTCCCTGATTTCATTGGTCTGGGTTTCAGTTCAGTCCAGACAGCTCAGTCATGTCCCATTCTTTGAGACCCCATGGTCTGGGTTGGGTATGGCCTTTAAATAAGCTCCCTAGGTGATTCTAATGCACAGCTAGCTAACACTGAGAACTTCTGCCCTGCACCCTCAGAAATTCACTGCCTGGTCCATTACATACTCCAAAAATAACTACTGCTGACTGTCCTAGACTTGCAAAATGTTAGACTGCCCTGTGCCTGGCACATGTGCTGCTAGACAAAAGGTACCTTAGAATCATGCCCTGGATTCACATCTGTCTGATAATAAAAATGCTTTGGTAAATGTGTCGGCAAAGCCCTATATATCACTAATGATGATGAATGGCCAGATCCTGCTAAAAGACTACACAGGGGGAAAAGCTGTATTGGAGTTTTCTGACTCAGAAACACATTTAGTTTCTGATCTTTTACCAAGAATTCAAGGTCCTTCAAATCCAAATGGTCTTTTGGTATGAAAAACAGCCTTCTGTGGCCAACCGCAAAGAAGCACAAGATACCTCATGTATTTTCATGCCTCCATGCTTTGGCACATATCAATCTCTATCTGCTTGAAAAACTCCTATTCATTCTTCAAAGTCCAGTTCAAATGCCTCCTTTACTCATTCATTCAACAAATACTGAGAATCTACTAAGTGGCAGGCATTTTTCTAGGCTCTGGAGATACAATGTTGAACAAGACATAGTTACTAGTCTCAGAGTGCTTATATTCTACTTGGAAAGCCAGAGAGTAAACAAGGAGACAAATTAAAATAAATCCAGATGGTGGTTAAGTGATATGAAGAAAATAAAATAACATACCATCATAGAGTAATGATGGGTGGTAACTTTCCCCAAAGGCAGACTCACTGTATCTCAAGACCACATCAAGAACAAGGGGCTTTACCATATTCCACACTCCCAGCATGCACTCTTAGTACATACACAATGAATATCTTGAATGAATAAAAAACCCAGGGTAAGGAAAAAGGTAGACGTTAAAAAAAAAAGTTTCATAATCAACTAAGAGTTAAGAGACATGAACCCTCACCTAAGTTTCTCCCACTACCTACAAGATTTGGGGCAAGGCCCTTCCTCCCTTGTATAAAATAAGTAGACTGGATTAGACTGGGGCTGTAACAGTCCCCAGAAGAAACAGAAAAGAGAAGCATGCAGGGAGAGCCCTGGAGTGGTGGGGCTAGTTGTTTCTAAAGCTCCAACAGAGTGGCCCTCATAGGACCCCAGGGCCAGTATGGCAGAGAGAAGCCAGAAATCTGTATTTCATGTGAGCTCTGCCAGTGTTTAAATATTACATCCAAATGTCTTTAAAATACTGTGATAGGCAAACAAAACCCCTTGCGGAAGGGCCAGACCATAGACTTACGGTTTGCAACCTCTATACTAGATCGCCTCTGAGTCCTTCCTAGTTCTAACAGTCCACGGCTCTAGAATGAAATATGTCCTTGCAGAAAAACACTAAAGAAGACACAACAGGATTAGAGGACAAAAAGAGAAAAGAATACACGTTTCTACTTGTGTTCTACTTAGATCATAGAAAAGCCTTCTTCATAATTCATCAGTCAGTAAATCCTCATTACTTGGAAAGAAAATTTTACATCCTGGACAATAAAAAGACTGACTCCAGCCTTCCTTTAGGTTATAAGAGCTACGCACATGTACTTAATAAATATTCCTATCCCAAGCAGTCAGAAGTGCCTAAAGAGGCACAACTTATGTGCACACACACAGACACATACACCCCACAAAGCAAGAAAATCAATTATGCTGAAGACTGGCAAGATGCCCCAAAGACGCAGCAGGAATTTGATACGAACAGCAGGATGAGGAGGGAGAATGAATAATTCAGTCTCCCTGATTCACTTAACCAAGTGCTGTCAGGCCCAAGCTGAGGCCCACAGCTCTCGGGCTGGGCTCCCTCATCTGCAAGCAGCACGAGCTTCGGTCTGAATGGAAAGCCAACCGTGCTGGCTCAGAGGTGGGAGAGGGAAGACACGACTGACTGGCACCCAGAATGAGTCACGTTCTCTTTCTTTGCCCAGTTCATCACAAAAGACCACACTTGAAAGCAAACAATGTTTTCACACTGCCATCAGCAAAGGAAAAAGAACATGCATATTTTATTCATGCCCACCCTCTTCAAGGAGGCCTCCATTAGACGAGAAAGCCAAAGGAAATAAGATAATGGGGAAGGCAAAGGAAAAAAGTACTGGCCAGTACATACAATATGGCTGAATGGCTGACAGTATATCCAGACACCTTCCTTGTGGCTCTGACGTTAAAGAATATGCCTGTAAGACAAGAGACCTGGGTTTTTGACCCCTGAGTTGGGAAGATACCCTGGCGAAGGGAAAGGCTACCCACTCCAGTATTCTGGCCTGGAGAATTTCACAAACTGTATAGTCCATGGGGTAGCAAAAAGTCAGACACAACAGAGCAACTTTCACTTTTCCTTACCCCTACTGTCCTGCTTCCAAGGATGAAGAAAGTTCCCAATGTTAACTACCTTTAAATTACCAATGATAACCGGTCTATGAACTGCTCATCAGTTACTTAACCTAAGTTCCACAGTATTTTTAGACACAAGCTATTCTGAAAACAGATACAGAACTATCCTGAGTATCAATCACACATCACAAAATCTGTTGGAAACCAGGACTTTGCACTGTAGATTAAAAAAAAAAAGTTGCTACAGAAATGACCCAGGGAAGAAAAACGAAAACAGCCCAACTTGTTTTCATGTGTCTCTATGACAGGTTTGGTGTTTTATCTTCCTTTTTTGTTTGTTTTTAATGACAAGGATGAAATATTTGTAATCACTCAACATTTAAATCCCTTAGATCTACAATACTCACTGAGGCAAGTTAATTCTTTCAGCCTTGCACTGGTGAACAATACAACAAGAATGTATTAAATTCTGAACACCACAGTACCAACATCGTGCTGGTATAGAAATCAAGGGAAGAAAACAAATATGTGAGGTTCCTCAAATCCTTCTAAGGCTGCGTGTGAAGATACACAGGTTCTGTGCAAGAAATGGATCTTAAATATTATAGTAGTTGAGTAGCAGGAAACAGATTTTATTAAGCAATTACTACCAGAGATAAGCGCACTCAAGAATGAGCTCACACTTTAAAAAACCATTTAAAAAATTAACCTGACTCCTCCAAGTTACCAAAAGCAACTACTTCTCCAAAAATCAAATGTCTGAAAAAGAGATGATCCAGCCCTAAAAGCAAAGATGAAATAGTATTTTTTTTTTAAGGGGGTAATTAAATAACACTGTGTTCCTTCTGGTGCTAATAACCAAATTTTCCTATTTACATCACGTCAATCCCAGGGAATTAGTCTGTGAGCCTGTCATAAAGAGGTGTGTGATATAAACAGCAGTGACTAAGATCACAGACCCTATCAGAGGACACGGCGACTACACTGGATAGAAACCTCCTGCTCACATCCTACATTTCAGATCACAATCCAAGGGATCACAAGGGAAGTTCCTCAGGGTCGCAGAAAGAAAAGTGCCCCTGATTTCAAAATGAAATTCTGGAGAATTCATTGCCTGGAATTCTTGCCTGGAGAATGCCCATGAACAAGAAGCCTGGCAGGCTACATTCCATGGGGTTGTAAAGAGTCGGACACGACTGAGCAACTAAGCACAGCACCCCAGAAGATGCTAGTGGGCAGCCAGGACTGAGAAACATGGGTCTACTTAAATGTGGAAACTAACCACTTAGGCTTACTTAACTAGTGGAACCAAAGATAACGCATTAAGAGGAGGTTTGGCTTCTGAATACAACTTAGCTTGAAATCATTATCTCCAGCACAAGAACCAAATGCCACACAGTGAGCATTCACCCTGAAAATCCAGGACATGTTTTCTATACAGACAGGGTTCTTTGAGTTCTGAAATCCTATCATCTATCCTACCATTAACCATCCAATAAACACTGGCCCTACTACATAGCAGGTGTTGTGCTAGGAGACCATAATTTAAAAAGCAAAAAAGACCAAAGCATAGTCCTTACCCTCAAGGAACCTATTGGTACCAGATCAAAGTAGATGGGCATTTATAACACAGTGAGATAAAAGCTAGAAAGGGAAAAGTACAAGCTACTATGACAGCAGTCAGGAGAGTTCCTGCCCCATTTAAGACATTTGAAAAAAGGTTTCCAAAGAAAACTGACCTCTAAACCAAGACCTCAGAGATGAGGGTAGGCGAGTACAGGTGGAAGAGAAACTTAGAGCGGTACCTTCAAGCAGAGGTGCATGGTCTATGTATGAGCAGTTTGAGGATTTGGGAGATGAGGTAGGAGCCGGATCGCCAGCGTCATTTAATAGGACTAGAGGCAACAATGTGATGACAGCTGTTGTAGAAGGATCTCAGAAAGACCCCTGCGATGCAGTGACGTGGACACCCAAGACAAACTAAAGGCAGAAAGACCACTGTGGGAATGGTGACACCAGTCACTGACTTACACCAGGGCAGAGTTCTGTAGAATGAGCAGATGAGGAGAGGTCAGTTTTAGACATGCTGGCTCTGAAGGAACCATGGGGCATCCACACGCAGATGCAGCTAAGCGTCCGGAGACAGACATCTGAAGTGCAGAGAGGAGATGCAGGCCATGTGGAGGCTGTCAGCATAGAGATGATCAATAAAGCCTTAGCAATGGAGACCCAGGCCCCAAGAGAACATGTATAATACAGACAGAAGAAAGCCTCAGTTCAGTTCAGTCGCTCAGCTGTGTCCGACTCTTTGCGACCCCATGAATCGCAGCACGCCAGGCCTCCCTGTCCATCACCAACTCCTGGAGTTTACCCAAACTCATGTCCATCAAGTTGGTAATGCCATCCAGCCATCTCATCCTCTGTCGTCCCCTTCTCCTCCTGCCCACAATCCCTCCCAGCATCAGAATCTTTTCCAGTGAGTCAACTCTTCGCATGAGGTGGCCAAAGTACTGGAGTTTCAGCCTTAGCATCACTCCTTTCAAAGAAATCCCAGGGCTGATCTCCTTCAGGATGGACTGGTTGGATCTCCTTGCAGTCCAAGGGACTCTCAAGAGTCTTCTCCAACACCATAGTTCAAAAGCATCAATTCTTCGGCACTCAGCCTTCTTCACAGTCCAACTCTCACATCCATACATGACCACTGGAAAAACCATAGACTGACTAGACGGACCTTTGTTGGTAAAGTAATGCCTCTGCTTTTTAGAGAAACCTAAATAACAGCAAGTTTTAAATGGCAGGTTGAGGAAGAGATTAAGAGGACTGGCAGAGAGAGAAACATTTTTTAAGGAAGGTGCCAGAGAAGCTTGGGGCAAGAGGTATTTCAGGGACACACAATATAGAAAAAGACAGTCATTGGATTTAGCCACAGGGGAGTTACTGGTGACACTGGGGGAAAGAGTTTCAATATTGTGGTTGAGGAAGAAACCTGACTACAATGGGTTCAAAAAGTACAGACAATTATTTCAAGAAGCTGGTTTGCAGAAGAGAGAAGAATGAAAAGGAGCTGGAAAGTGAAGGCGACTGAAGGACTAAATATGGTAGATCTTATTTATTTTTAATGAGATAAGCATGCATAAACTTGATGAGAAAAGATACAGAAGAGCAGAATTTAAAGTCTACAAAAGAGATTCAAGTAGGATTCACCATAAAAAGAAAGAAAGATACATCTTTCACTATAACAGATGAAATTTGTAGGTTTAGGGGCAGGAAGTTAAAAAATTTCCAATTTCATAGCTTTTATTCTATTCACCTGCAATGTAGGAGATGCAGGTTTAGTCCCTGGATCGGGAAGATCCCCTAGAGAAGGAAATGGAAACCCATTCCAGTATTCTTGCCAGGATAATCCCATGGACAGAAGAGCCTGGTGGGCTACAAACAGTCCAAGGGGTTGCAAAAGAGTCAGATGTGACTTAGCACCTAAACAACAATTTCATCTATAAATTAAGAGGCAAGATTTCTTTCTGTAAATGAAGAGACAGTGAATGTAGGGTAATGAGGAACATCTGAAACAGCCATTTTGTCAAGTTCCCAAGAGAGGTCACTCAAAAACAGAAAGACTACCAGACAAGAATCAAGCATCCAGGAAAGGTTGGATATCACGAAGGCAGACATCTATATCGATCTAGGCCGGGGGTTTGCTAGGTAGTGAAAACCAAATGAAACAAAGAGAGGATACGGGCCAAAGAGCTGTTTAAGCAAAGAACCCTGAAGTCCAAACAAGATAGGGAAGGAAGCAAAGACAAAGGAGTCAAAAGACAGAGTGAGAGCAGAGAAGACCAAGGCTGTACATTTCTCAGTGACATTTTGGGAAAAGATGCGGTGGGAGTAAATGAAAGAGAGAACTGGAAGAGTCTTCATGAGAAAATAAGATGCCCATCTAAATTTTCAGAAATGAAGCAGTTCCAGACTGACAGGACTCAAAGCATGTCCTCAGAATAGGTGGTAAATGGGCAACTCATGGCAGGGGAGCTGATTAATTAAAGAACCGAGACTGGGACTGGCTAAGGTGCTAGGTCCATCCGGGCACTCTCTGAAGACAATAGCATTACTTGAGGTAGGGCCAAGGTACCGAGATCCAAGGGCCAAGGTAGTTTTCTTCTGTTTTTCAAAAAAGGCAAGGTAATCAATAAGCCACAGTACCTAGTAAGGGAAGAGGGCAGATTACTAGCCAGATTACTAGAGTAACTGAACGGAGCAGGGAATTTCACTGAAAGGTAGACAATTCGATAGGAGCCCTGGAGACGGAAGAGAGGGGACAGGATTCTGACCTCCCCACTGCAGGGGGACAAGAGGGACATGCCAGGTCCTTGGAAAGAAACCACGTGAAGTCAAGAGAAAGGGGCAGAAATAACATGCAGTTAAAAGGCTGAGGGTGAAGAAATCTGTTTACTATGCAACAGAGAAAATGGGATAGTTGATGAGGGAAGAAGTCACTGGAAGGTCAGGTCAGGAGAGAAAAACCATCAAGTCAGGCCTGAGATCACAGGGATACACAGATGGCCATCGCTGCTTACATTCTGGATGCTGACCAAGGAGTGCAGAGTTGAGAGGAATGATCTGTTTGGCTGCTGCAAGACTTCTAAAAGAAATTAAAAACAAAAGAGTCCCAACAATTCCTTAATAGAAAACTGGAGGGCGCAGAGGGCTTGGGTTTTTTGAAAGGAGTCAGCATTAGCCAGGTTTCAGTGACTCAGAGGCTAAGCTGTAGGCCAAAGGCAGGCTCTGTGAATCCCATGTGACCTACCAGCAGCCTCTGATGCTGGGACAAGGGGGGTGGCCTCAGGCTCTGCGAGGAAGAACCTGGCCTGGAATATCTATTTTACCACAGCAGACAAGAAAATTCTCTGAGTGGAGTCAGTTATGACCTGGACTAATGTGGGCTGACAAGGACAGGTATGAGAATCAGGCTTCTGCTGCTTCCAATAAATAATGTCAAATAAATTTTATGAGAGGCTTGAGATTCAAGAATTTTGATGCCTCTAATTAAATAAATGAATAAGCTAATGATTAATTTTTTTCACAAATCTAACATATGTAACTGCTCCTGTGCTAAGTGCTTTACTTGCAGTATCTCATTAGTTTTCACAACCCTATGAGGTGGAAACTATTATTAACATTTTACAGATGAAGGAACCAAGCCTCAAAGAAATTAAGAAACTTGCCCAAGGTTATAAATGTATTAAGCAGCGGAGCCAATAGGATGCTAAATCCCAAATTCTTACCCATGAGCTCTATGCCTGACTCTCACCACACCAGTGGATGCTGACAATGTATCTAAGTACAAAGCTTGCAATGTGGGAGACCTGGGTTCAATCCCTGGGTTGTGAAGCTCTCCTGGAGAAGGGAAAGGCTACCCACTTCAGTATTCTGGCCTGGAGAATTCCATGGACTGTATAGTCATGGGGTCGGAAAGAGTCGGACACGACTGAGTGACCTTCACTTCACAGAGCCTCTCGAATACACAACTCAAAATACAGTTACTAGTAGGGAGAATATAAAGAATTAAAAGGCCTGAGCCTCAAGAAAATTAAGTCTAGTAGAGAGACAAGAGGCTTCCCTGGTGGCTCAGATGGTAATGCAGGAGACCCTGGTTTGAAATCAGATGGCAATGCAGGAGACCCTGGTTTGAAATCTGAGTTGGGAAGATTCCCTGGAGGAGGGCATAGCAACCCACTCCAGTATTCTTGCTTGGAGAATCTCCATGGACAGAGGAGCCTGGCAGGCTGCACTTCATGGGGTCTCAAAGAGTCAGACATGACTGAGCGACTAAGCACAGCACACAGAGAGACAAGAGATAGTCACCAAAAAAAAAAAAGGGGGGGGGGTAACAATTCAAAACTACTTAAGTACCAAGATCATGATAAGGATAACAAAGGTTTAAAAGATAGTTAGATGCAACCGATTTTTAATTCTCTCTCCAAAGCAATAAACTCTCTAACAGCCCATTCACCTAAGCTTTCAGACTTCCCAAACTTGAGAGATAACGTTAAATTCCTTAGGAAATACCTGAGTAAATCATACCAAGATACTAGAAAAAAAATGAAGTTAAGTGGACTGAAATGAATACTTGCTCTCCTAAATCTTGAACCCTCTACTAATCCAACCATTTTCCACTAGCATTCTTAGTTTCCATGTACTAAAGCTCCGTTTTGACCCAGAGCAGGCAAAAATCAACCTTCACTGATTATGTTTAATGGATCACCGCACCTCTATGCCCCTCTCAACACTTTCATTCCGTCTCAAAGGTAAATGAACTCACCTCAATTTCCCTACTTGCGGAATAAAAAACAGAATGGTACCCTGCCTTCTGTTCAGACCTCTCAGAGGTAGAATAAGTTATGGAATGGTTCTTAAGTGCTCTGAATCTCACCTAAGAGGAATGTGATATACAAGTACACAAGGCATTCACCAAGTAACACCCAAACAGCTTATTCCACTACTCAAAATCGCACACACGAACACAGGTACATACCAGTGCCCAAAGTCCAGGCAAAGCTAAACTCATCTTTGCCCCTGATCCCTGAAGAGCCCAATTTGATTATTAGGTCAGAATTTGAATTTTTCAAAATGAATAGAATTGTTCCAAATTATACTGTTAAGTAGTAGTTGAGGGTAAAATGGACTTCAACCACTGGACTCTGACCATCACCAGAGGCAGTCAGTGAAATATGGGTATGCCAAGAGGGGAAAACAAAAGAAAAACAGGTAAGTGGAGTGGTTCCAAAATGTAACCACAAATTCTTTGACCCTATTCCCTTTAACAGGTGGAGAATAATTCTCCTCCCCTTGGGAGGAACTAGATTTGGACACTTGCTTCTGACAGATAAGTAGAGCAGAAACAACAGTGTGCACCTCAGGAACGAGATCCCAGAACTGCACTTCTTCACCTGCTCTCTCTCTTCACCTGCTCTCTCTCTTGATCCCACCAAGAAAGTTCTGTCATGCAAGGAAGATGCTCAAAGAGCCAAAGAGACAGTCATGTTGGGGCAGGAGAGGGAGGGGGACCCATGCCTTCTGCCAACAGCCAGTGAGGAACTGACAACACGTCAACAGCCATTGAATGAGCCATCTCAGAAGTGGCTCCTCCAGCCTCGGTCCAAACTTCAGATGATGGCAGCAGCCCAGCCAACAGCTTGACTAAACCTCACGAGAAATTCTGAGCCAGAGCCACACAGCTAAGTTGCTCCCAAATTTCTCACCCACAGAAACTGTGAGATAATAAACATTTGTTGTGTTAAGTCAGTAAGTATGAGGTAACTGGTTACGCACGCAGGGAAAAATAACTGTAGCACACTAGGTTGTGAATCCCAAACTATCATTAAAGTCCCTCCAAGGTTCTGGAAACAGACACCACCAGAGAGAAGCATACCTGTACTCCAGCAACTTCCTATTGTCTTCAAGCCTGACATCTAGAGCCAGAAATATGGGCCATTTATGTAATTTAAAACTTTCTAGTAGCCACACTTAAAAGGAAATAGATGAGAATAATTTTAACAATGTACTTTACTGAAACTAACATTCAAAATACTAACATCGAAATTTCAACATGTCAGTATAAAATATAGTCAGTATTTTAAAAATTCAATGAATTTTTTTTGGACTGAGTCTTTAAAACCTAGGGTATATTTTATACTTCCAGTGTCACTTCGGTCAAGTCACATTTCAAGTCCTTGACATCCGCAAGTGGCTACTGTGTAAGACAGAACAGGAGGCCTCCACGGTGGCTCACTGGTAAAGAATCTGCCTGCCAATGCAGGAGACACAGGTTTGATCCCTGACCCAGGAAAACCCCACAGGCCACGAAGCAACCAAGCCTGTGGATCGCAACTCCTGAGCCTGTGCTCTAGAGCCTGGATGCTGCGAGTACTGAGTGTGTGCGCCCTAGAGCCCATACGCTCCACAAGAAGCCCATGCGCTGCAAGTAGACGGCGGCCCCCACCTGCTGAAACCAGAGAAAAGCCTGCACAGCAACGAAGCCCAGCAGAGCCAAAAATAAATAAATTATAAAAGTAAATAAAATCTTAAAAAAAGAGCAGGTCTAGGGTTTCTTCTACAGCTTGTTGCCCCTTCAGGAACATGATTGTGGAAATCAGAGGTAAAAGTAAGAATTTTTTTTAAATACCTAAAGGATTCTTTTTTCTCTCTCCCTACTGAGATCTCATTTACATAGGCTCCCAGCTAGGAAGAAGTGGCCTTCACAGAAGGAAAGGGAGGGGACTGTTAAGAAAAGGAAGGACCACCCTGAAAAACTGAAAAGAAAATAATTCCACCGACAAAACATCAACACCAAGCAGCAGGGTGAGTACAGAGCACGTCACCACGATTTTTGATTGCTGTTTCCCTCATCATTCATTTACCCTCCCACTACATACACAATCCTAGATCCAACTGAAAATCAGGAAAGATGCAGTTTGCTCTGAAATGGAAGGTCTGAAAGGGGTGGGCAGGAGCAAAGTAGAAGAACATTTGGCTTTCTGCAAAAAAACTTTCTCCAGCTCACACGTTTGCCTCCCCTCCACCAGCAGTGTTAGCTTCTAGGATCACTGCTTGAAAGGAGGACAGATCAAACCCAGAGCGTTCAGCAGACAGTAATCTCAACAAGAAGATCTGCTCCAGTGCAACCAGAGTCACCCTCTTCCTCCTCCCGCTCCTCCTTCTTGAGAAGCTAGATTCAGATCATTGTGGAAAAAAGCCCAGTTGTGTGAGTCACCGCAGCCATTCCAAGCGGCCTGGGCAAAATCCAGCAGACAGCTGGAAACAGCTGCTGTGAGATCAACTGCAACTGGGCGGGAAGGAGGAAAAAGAGGATGAATTCATAGTTTATCACACACGACCCCATTCTCGCCTCAGAAAAGCTGGGTTTTATTTTCTCTCCCAAACAAAAAGTTTCTTCTCCCTGCTTACTTAAGATTCTTCTCCTAATGAAGGAAATAACAACAGGCTCACCACCCTGAGATAATGATCCAGTGTGGGACACCACCTCCACCGCATGTCTCCCACAGGACAGGGTAACCAAGAACCCATCAGGTGAAGTGAAATGAGTGAAAGTCACTCAGTTGTGTCCGACTCTTTGCGACCCCATGGACTATACAGTCCATGGAATTCTCCAGGCCAGAACACTGGAGTGGGTAGCTATCCCTTCTCCAGGGGATCCTCCCAACCCAGGGATGGAATCCAGGTCTCCCACATTGCGGGCAGATTATTTACCAGCTGAGCCACAAGGGAAGCTCAGGTTCAGGAACCATCAGGTGGGTAGCTGTAAAGGCAAAACCCTGTCGACTTGAACAAAACTCTTTAAAAAAAAGAAAAATTCACCAGGAAATAAGAGACTGCTGAAATCTGTCAGAGAAATAGCCCCAGGGAAAGAGGAGTTCCACTCTCCTTACACGATAATGATGTTATAAACACTGTTGATTAAGGGAAAATGAAAAAGTGCCAGAAGCAGAGTGTTTCTCTGCATAACCAGAAGGCAACAAACCTCTAAACCTCTAATCCACTTTCCTACTAGCCAAAAGGATGCAGATCTTCACACATTAGTCCTTGAAGAAAAGGCAGCTGACCCCTGGTCCAGAAACTGTCCTAAAATGGGCAGTGTACCAACAGGTACCGTTCCTAAACCAGAACTTCTTAAAATCGCATGGCTAAGGGAACAAGAGGGATTCACTGGCATCTGACACATTTAAACAATCAGTAATGGGCTCTGGTCATGAGACCCAGGCAGCTCATGAGCACCCTCCTCAACTGGGTCTCTGAACCCCCAGCCATCCTTCAAAAGCCCCACGTCCACAGCTCGTGGTTTTTTGTTTTTGTTTTGTTTTTATCAACACACACTCCAGGGTGGTCAGTCTTGGATTCTTTAATCACTTTAGACATTCACATGGTAGAAGTAGTACATACCCTCCTAATTCACCAGGCAGATCATCCATGAGTATAGAAGAGCTGCAGCCTTCAGAAGGCGGCTCCAGAGGTTTTAAAAACCAATGAAAAGCCCCTTCAGCTCTCCCTGCTGCCCACCTGCCAGCAGTGACGCTGTTTCTAAAGCTACAAAGACTTAAAGCGTCTCTATACCTTCTCCTCCTGAGTGCTGTTTTTCACTACAGGACTTTAGTTATTTCTTCCACTAATATTTTTTTAAGTATTTATGATATTACATCATACACAGGACCTCTTGCAACTAATTGCTGAAGCCAGCCATTGGCGAACCTATAAATCGTAGAAGGAAGTGAGATGGGGAAGGAGCACAGAGGGAAGTCTGAGTCAGCTTCCAGGACCAAGGGAAGCTTTTCCTGGCCTCCCAGGTTTAAGATTAAAATAATTAGTATGACAACTTTTGTTTAAAAAAATGTAAAAGTCATAAAAACTTCTTCAGCTGCCATAGCTTATATTTTGGACCCCCTCTTATTCTCCTTTATGTTTTGTCTTTTCAAGCATGCAGCAAATCCAGAAAGACAATTGTGATACAATTTTGTAACAAATATAGACTTTCTAACCAACAAATTAGCATATGTGACCCCATCAACTTCAACTGTTATTTAATTTTGGCTGAGTTTATATAGCACCTACCCAACTGAATTGACACCCTTGACAGAGCACCCCGGGATCTTCCTGCCCACACGACCTCATAAGAGCAGAACCTCAAACCACCACCTCTTGATTAGGTTTCACCGTATATTAAATGAGTGCAAGGATGAGACGGAAGACTGGATCTAAAATGCACAAAACAAAACAACAAAAGTGATTCTTTCCCAAGGAAACCATCCTCCAGAAGAGGAAAAGAAGAAAGCTTTTGATCAAATCTGAAAGATGACAGTGAGGCCTCTGCAGCCTCCTGTGAGAACCCATCTACTAGCAACACGGCTAAGCTGCCAAAGCCACTTACATCTGCATCCCCTTCTCCTTCAGTATGTATTTCTGATAACTTCCTTTCCAACTAGCCCACGGTGACAGTCACTGCCATGATAGCCAGTCGTGATTTTAATAAATCTAGTCATCTGTTTTCCAGGGCAACCTGAAAAAGCCAAAAAATAAGCATGGCCTAGGCCAGCTCTGGTGGGATCCATGAAGCTAAAAAGGTAGAAAGACCCCTTTGTAAGAAGATACCATCAGCTAAAATGTCAGAGTGTATTCAATTCAAATGTGGCCATGGAAGTGATCACAGATTCTTTTTTTCTTTTCCCCCAACCAAAGCAACTAGGGAAAAGAATCATACTTGGGGTCTAAGGGGAAATTGATTTAAAAAAAATAAGAGGTGGAAATAACTGAACACTATACTTTGGAGGAACTTGTCATATTAGAATTTTGGTTAACTATGCATTGCTGGATGGGTATAATTACCTATACTTAGCAGACAGGTAAGAAGTTAAACATCTCAGTGCAACATTTCACAGAAGACAGATGTCCAAAGACAGAAACTCAATTACTTAAAGGCACAAATTATGGGGAAAACTTCTTAGACATGGAATATAAAACATATGGGAATGCATTATTAATTTTACACATTTAATATCTAAAACCAGGATATGCAAAAGTTATAGTCCTTTTAACAATGCTAAAATACATACACTATATTTAAAGACAGAATTTTAGAGCTGGAAGGGATTGCTAGACAATAAATCTGTAAAATAGCAATTCTAACAGACACTTAAGTCCAAGAAGTTCAAAGCACTTGGCTTTAAATGCTATATATGTGCAGCATGAGTAAGACTTTGAAGCGTTAACTTTTGTACTTTATGATCTGTGCTAATTTATAACCTCTGTGTTATAGTCAATGTTATTTAAAAAAAAAAAAAAAAGAAGAAGAAGGAAGGAAAACTGGCAGAGATATGAGGAAGAAAGAGGAAAAAGGGAGGGAAGGAAGAAGGGAGAGTGAATGAATAAAAGTGCCCAAAATGTTTTAGACCTCCTGTGATAGGAAAAATGCATCCCACTGGGGTTCTAGGTATCTCCCTTCCTTGCAGTTTCCTTTGCTTTTCCTCTATTTCTCTAGGTCCTTTGTCTCTCATTGGCAGCCCTGGTTTCCTTCTCATCCTCCTCTGTACTTCTGCTCATCCCCCTTCCATGTCTGCCTGCCTGCCTCTTTATATCTTTCCCTTTGCCTGACTCCAACTCCACATCCCCACACAACACAAGAGTAAATCCCACTCAAAAGTAAACAAGAAGTTTAAAAAAATTCTTTACAATGTTACAAATGAACAGATCAAACCCTTCCATCATAGGAAACTGAGGTTCTGGGAGATTATACAATTTGACCAGTTTTGTCACAAAACTCATATGTGACAGAACCGAAACTAAAAGCCAGCTTTTTCCATTAAAGTACTAAAAGAAAGCACAGAATGTTATTTTTAAATCTCAGTAGATAAGGTCTCTCTCAGAAAGAAACAAGATCCAAAAACTTAAAAATCAATACCTTATATAGTTAATCACACTAAAAATTTTTATCTGGCTTCAAAACACACATAAACACATATACTTATATACTATAAACAAACTCAAAACACCAGTGACAAATTAAGAAATTTTGTAACATGAATGACAAAAGTTAATTTCCTTAATTTTATAAAGTTCTTACCACCACCACCACCACCACCAAAACCCCACCATTCTTCCTAACCTTAGTTTACGACAAAGAAATACAAATGACTTTTAGATATCTTTTAAAAAACAAATCCTTTTTATTACAGAAAAACAAAAGATCACGGTACCAGTTTTCATGTATCAGAGGACTGGTTAAAATCAGAGTATGGTAACATACAGTTTGCCAAGCTGATAGGAAAAAGTCACTCCACTATACATGCAAGTATACAATTTTGAAGGCTGCTTGGCAATACCTATCAAAAGTTTAAATGAACATACCCTTTTTCAACAACTCCACTTCTCAGAATCTGTCCTCATGTACTTACTTATATGTACAATAAGATATTATATATAAGCAGCATGGCTTATAGTAACAAAAGATTGGAAACAACCTAAATGTCCAGCAATAGGAAATGTTTAAACAAATCATTATTTTAGAACTACAACAAACCTTACTATGGAATACTAAATGGTCATTTCAAAAGAATGAAGCTGATCTGTACAAACCGAAACAAAATGTTCTCCAAGATGTTCTGTTCAGTGAAAAACAATGAAGAGACTTTAGATACATAAAGGAGTGTATATACATGCACAGAATTTCCCCGTAACATAACAGAAACTACTAAGGTTTCTATCACACAAACTTTGCAAAAGGAACTTTAGGGCCCTTCTAGTTCCAAGAAGTCCTACATTTTAAGTTCTTCCTGACAGCTAACCTGCAGTAACTCTCCTAGAAGACCCATCCCCACTACCTCTCCTGGAGCTCTTAAACCCTGGATAGAATGATGACTCTCTTCTCTGCCTTTCGGCCAGTTCAACTGGGCACCTTGGTAGCCCCCTTTCCACTTCCCTATAGCTTCGCATTTTTCTTCACTCTCTCAATACTTCTCCTGTATCCTAACATTAATTCATTTTCCCCATAAATATACCTCACAGCCTTCCAAAGCCTAAAGGCCATTGCTAGCAACTGGCATTCTTTCTGCTTCCCATTGCTGCTTTTCTATCAATTTCATTTGTTATTCAGCAAACACTTACTGGGTAACAACCGTATTCCACATATAGTTAAGTTCTACCTAACAGGTGGTCCCTGTTTTAAGAAACTTGCAGCCTAGGACAAATATTCAAAAGCAAACCTCTTGGCATAGCTTGTAAGAGGGAGAGAAACTAGATGAAGAGGAGGTAACCTTCCAATGTTTAGCTACATATACCAAGTTCAGAGCTCTGGATACCTCTAAAGAAGGAAGAGAGATTAGGGTTGGTGGCCAAAGTGTCCACTGGCTTTTATGTGTTTCAATTTTTAGGGTTTTTATCTGTAAGAATATATTTGTATATTAATTTATAATTAAAACATAAGACTTTAAAAAGGAGGCAATAAACCCAAGCATGGTGCCTGGCAGATAAATGGAGCTCCATAAACGATCACTAAACATCTGTTCAGACAGAGTTCCACAGAGTAGAGTGGAAGGAGAGAGACACCATATTCTGTTGCCCTTACTCAACAACTCCTCTTTTAAAGTTAACACAGAGTTTCTCAGCCTCAGCACTACTGACCTTCTGGGCCAGACCACCCTTCACCTTAAGGGCCGCCCCATGCATTTTCAAACACGACAGCAGCATCCCTGGCTTCTACCCACTAGATGCCCACAGCACCTCCAGTTGTGAGAATCAAAGATGTCTGAAGACATTGCCAATGTCCCCTGTGGGCAAAATCTCTCCAGTTGAGAACTGAATTAATGCTTACACATTATGCTACTTCCTCAAACTCAAATTGACAGCCCTTCCAAAGCCTCCAAGCTCTTCAAATCACTTATTTCCAGGGGACTTGATCTTTATCACAATCATCCATTTGATTACCATTCCTTAGGAATCATCACTACCTATAAACTCTTCTAACATCAAGAGCTCAAACTCGAGTCACAGGCCCCCTCTCTTTTGTCTTCTCCCACTTTTTTCCTCCAGCTGAATCTATCAGTCCCAGTTTATCAATGCTCAGCCCAGGGTAATGTGCACTTTGTCACACTTGTGGACTCCTGAGTACTGTTTGATAGATTTAAGAAATCACCAAGACCACCTCAATGCAAGCTGGCACTTAACTGAGACTTAGCGATCTTTTTATTCTACTTTTTAATGAATGCTTATTACACTGGAACAGCACTTACCTCTAAAATGTCCCTACCTCCTCAAAGTGTCAACACAACCCCTGCCTAGAGGTTACTATTCTTTTCTACCTGAAGGAAGACAGAGATCTTCTGACATGAGCCTGGTCAACTTCCCTTCTCATTACCTCATACACAACAGATGCTCAATAAATATGTGTTAAATTTAGGAAGGAAAAACATCATGGTTTTATATTGGCTCTATTAAAAGAGCAATCTTTATGAAGGGAAAAAAGTTCTAAGTTTCTTTCTAATTGAAGACTTTATTCTACAATACTAAGCAACCTTGGAGAAGGCAATGGCAACCCACTCCAGTACTCTTGCCTGGAAAGTCCCATGGATGGAGGAGCCTGGTGGGCTGCAGTCCATGGGGTCGCGAAGAGTCGGACATGACTGAGCGACTTCACTTTCACTTTTCTCTTTCATGCATTGGAGAAGGAAATGGCAACCCACTCCAGTGTTCTTGCCTGGAGAATCCCAGGGACGGGGGAGCCTGGTGGGCTGCCATCTATGGGGTCGCACAGAGTCGGACACGACTGAAGCAACTTAGCAGCAGCAGCAGCAAGCAACCTTAAGAAGGGTCAACATGCCTTCTCAAGGCTACCAATAGCAATCAATGGTGTAAACTGCTGCTGCTAAGGGACCCTCTCCATAATCATCAAGGCACGCTAAATATAAACTCCAATGACAAGGAATTACACTGCAAATAAAACCCGCTGCCCGTAACTGTGAGTGATTCTTAATTCCACAATTCAGTGAGATGCAGAGAAGTACCTTAACAGGACGACAGAGCATCAATGGCAGTGCCACGTGCTAAAGACCCAGCACTCGGCTCTCTGGGAAGACCAACAAATATTCTCTGAGAGTATAAACTGCTCTGCCACAGGAGATAAGAGCTTTAAATAATTAATCAGCACAGGCAATTGTACAATATCTTTAGAATTAAGTGTCCCATTTTCATGTAACCCTAATGCCTCCCATAAGTAGGACTTTACTGTCAGAAGAAATGGGCAGCCTCTATGTTCCACTTAAAGAATGTTGAGGTCCTCACTGAATCTAAGGCATAACACTTTCCTCAAGCTTTTGTCTCCCAAGGCAATTAGGGAAAAAGAACCTTGGCACTAGCTTTCGCAAAATAGAGCCAATCATTTCTCAAAACGTGTTCTAAACCTTTTTCTTGACCTTCAGCTTATAGTAGCTTAGACAAGTATCTTAAAAGCATTTCCAGTCAGCCATTTTTGGTAACTTGTGAGCAAAATTATTTTTAGCTGAAAAAGTTTATTTCAATCCCTCTCTCATAACTCAGAAGCATCTGACCAGGTTTGGTTCAAGCTTTCCAGAATAATTTGTCTTTGAGTGGATTTAAAGCATAGGACAGTTCAGCTTCAAAGGGGAAAGTTTCTCCTTAAGAGGCATAAACCACCAAAACATGAGAATATGCAAGATACGTGAGGGAAAAAAAAAAAAATCACTTGACTACCTGCCACCTACCCTGCACACTGTGGAGATTAAGCACTTAAATGCTCATAAAATGTTTAGAAAGCTCTGATGGACAAAACATTTTGTTACAGCATTCCATGCTATGAAGAGCAAAATGCTTGCCTGCTTTAAATTTATGCTTCACATAAATTTAAATATAATGAAATGGAATATAAAGTTCAAGTTGTTTCCATGTAGCATTCAAACTGTGATTCCAAATAGAGGGAAAGTTTCTTCTGGATGAAGAGAGCTGAAAAGAAAATATCAGTAATTCTGCTAGAAGGCACGTCTACATATATACAACATATATAATTAAATACAGGTTTTCTTTGTTCTCTCTTAGAATTTTTTTTCCTTTTCTTTTTCCCCTGCTTTGGGATGAACTAAGACAGTGCCTCTACTCTCCTACCACTATGAGATTATGCTCCAAGAGTGGTAGGATAATCCATCACCGCCATCCAGTCAGCCTTGGGAACAATAGTACATGACTGCAAGGGGATGGCTGTCTGTGAAAGACACTGGGGAAGTCTGCTGCCCTCGCGCCCTCTGTCCCAGCCCCACTGGCCCACACAGATCCTCTCCTACCTGCTCCTTGGACAGTGTGCTTCTCCTGCGGGTGGCCTGTGCCTCCCTCTCCTGTGCCTGCCTAAGCCCTGCTCACCAATGGCTCCTGCAGAACGCTCTCCTTGCACCCATCCCAGCCTGGCTGGATAAGAATCCCTCTATTATGCTGCCATAGAAACCCTGTACTCATCCTATCAGGGTACAGAAGCTCCTTTATTTACCATCAGGTTAGGTCTGGAATGAAAAGCAGTTCCTAAGTCCATTAGTTCATAAAATTCCAACATGAAAAAAATCCAAGGAATCCATGGATGCGCCTCTAGTAAGGGAACATTTCTTAAGAAAACTAGAGAGGCTTATGGTAGTGGTTCTGACTTGTTTTGTTTCTTAACTCACTTTATGATTTGCACACAGCCCTTTATATCATCTGCTGTTGAATGAATCATCCCATACCCATATTAACATTCATCATCTCCTAATTTCACCTCCATTCTTATTCATCTCTATATTTATCTATTTATTCATATGAGCACTTTCCTTATAACCAAGTTTCATCCTTACTGAAGACAGTTAATAAGAAATGTAATAAGACATAGTTAGTAAGCACTGGAAACGTTCCATACTCCAGTAAAGTGTGACGGACAAAATTAAAATGGCCCTACTCCACCACCAGTACCACTGTTCCTTTGCTTGTGGTTAGCAGAATCGGCACACTTGTGTTCTAACACATAACTTGACTCATTTTTCTCTGAAAACTAGCAAGTTTAAGGATCATAAGTAAAATAGCCCCTGTGCTTATTCCTATATAATTTCAATAAACTATTTTATTTTTAAAACAACACATGCAGGTAATACAAAATTTAAAAGGCACAAAAGGTATACAATAAAAATGAAATCTTTACCTATAACCACTTCCTCCATCACTTGTTAGCCCTCCCCCAAGAGGCAACGAGTGTTAACCAGAACCTTGCATTTCCCGGCAAAGAGATTCAATGTGTACATGGATATATACTTTTTTTCATTACACAAACAGTAACAAACTATACCCTTTTCAGCACCTTGACTTTTTATACTTGACGTATTTTAGTGTCTTAGGTGAAGGCAATGGCAACCCACTCCAGTACTCTTGCCTGGAAAATCCCATGGATGGAGGAGCCTGGTAGGCTGCAGTCCATGGGGTCGCTGAGGGTCGGACATGACTGAGCGACGTCACTTTCACTTTTCCCTTTCATGCATTGGAGAAGGAAATGGCAACCCACTCCAGTGTTCTTGCCTGGAGAATCCCAGGGACGGCAGAGCCTGGTGGGCTGCCGTCTATGGAGTTGCAAAGAGTCGGACACAACTGAAGTGACTTAGCAGCAGCAGCAGCAAATGCATTTACCTAGAGCTAATTCTTTTTAAAAGCTGCATGATATTCCATTTTATGATTGTACTTTATTTTAATTCACAGTTCTCCTGTCAAAGAGCATTTTGATTTTTTTCAACCCTTTGCCATTTCAAATAATGCTGTACTATATATTCTTATACAGAGAAACAACAGTTATCTGTAGGATCAATTCCTAGAGGTGGAACTGCCGGATCAAAGAAAACATGCATTTTACATTTTGGCAGACATTGCAATAGTTCTTCATGGAATGTATGTGACTTTTCACCCCCAGCACCATGAGTACCTATTTCTCTACCTACACCCTTACCAATACACAGCGCTATCGAATTTTTCTTCCCATGTATAGTTGTCCCAGAAACCTCCCCCAACAAGCCTCAAACATTCCATACGAATCTCCTTTAATTCATAATCCTGGCATCTAGCATGTTGTAAGCATTCAAATGTTGAATGAATGAATGAGCAAAAGGGGAATTATCTTTTGCATAACATGAAAATTTTACTTTTAATATAAAGAACAAGGAGGGATTTAAATACTAACAATTTTTCCCTTTTGAAGGAGGGAGAGAGGAAAGTAAGAAAGGATGGATGGATGGATTCTGCTCTAAAATGCTTTCTTCTAGAGGTTTCTAAAAAAGCAGTGAAAGATGCCTGTCTTAAACAGTCAAGTACTGTCCTACCTTAAAGGAAGGTATATAGTCTATATTCAAAATGTCAAGAAAGCTGAAGGGCCTAAAAAGGAATAGCAAGATCCCTTCTCTGAAACTGGCAGGGGATACTGATGCCTCTCACATCAGAATTCCTTTTACACGCTTTCCAAAGAATTGACTCTCATCATGTGTTGTACACAGTCACACAGCCAGTTAACACTTCATTTATTTGCTTCTGTGCAGTACTTGGCACAGTCACTGCTAAAAATCTTTCACTGAATACAGTACACCGACCCCTGCACTGCCATTGGTTGTGGGTTTGCAGGAGTCCCCAGTGCCCTGCCAGGTGCTGTAACAACCACTGTAACAGACAGCACTTACACAGTGCTTATCGTGGACCAGATACTCTTTCAAGCGTGTTATATTTACTGTATTAACTCATGTAATATTCACAAGTTTGTAAGAGTTATTATTATCCCCATTTTACAGATGAAAAACTGAAGCACAGAGGAGATAAGGAACTTGCCCAAAGGACACACAGCTAAGTAGATGCAGAGAAAAGAATTTGAATCAAGGCTGTCTGATAGCAGAATGGCATCTCTTACCCCAGTATTTTAATACAGTGTGATCATCGCTCTGACAGAGTTGCACCGAGTATCTCTAACCCAGAGCACCAAGCTGTGACATACGCAGTTAAGCCTCTATCAGAGCGATGATCACACTGTATCAACATCATCTGTATACACATCCACTTCCCCTCTGCAGGCTGAAGGCCTAGTCCTCACTGTGCCTAGCACTACCTGACAATAAGCCCGTCAGCTGGGTTTTAGGTTAAGGTGGAGTAATAAAACCTCACCCTATTCCTTGGATTTGCACTTCATATTCTCAGTGCTGATGCTTCTCCTGCTGTGAGCCACCATTTCCTACGACTCATCTCCTCTGAGGCAAAATGTGCTTCCTAAACCGCGCTACTTCCTCGAGATGCCAGCCAGACCTCTCAAACTGCCTCTGGGTACCTTCTTGGAGTCCTAGAACACCAGAGACCCACACCACCATTGCTGCTGGGCAGGGCACTGGCAGTCCATCTCCCACCCCCACCCCCAGCAGCCACCAGCCTGCATCAGTGGCTCTTATCAGGAACATGGAGTAATTTGAACCACTTGCCAACCCATCTCTCAACTGCTAATACGGGCGCTTTCTGCTCTCAGGTTGCACAAATGCCTGGAAACCTTACACCGGGTGTGAAAGAAGAAGCAAATAGGAGAATCAACACAGCATCTGGTGCTCTTCCCTGCTTCCATTCACTGTGTGGGGCCACAGAGACCTCAGGAACCGAAGACTGTGTGGTGAGATGAACATAACCACACAGTGGAGGTCAGCATTCTTCTAGGATGCAAGACACATCCCTACCAGCCTCATTCTCCAAAGAGCTGGAAAGAGACCTCCTCTATGATATTTTTGTGGAGACAAAGGTCCACTACAGAAGCCAATTTTGAAAAGCATTGTTTTTAGTTCATATCTTTAAATGCAGACATGTATGCAGGTTAACCGAGCTAGAATCAAAGCCTTAGCTTGAAATCTTTAATTCTGTATCTGAATCAGAATCCACTACTGTCCAGTAAACAAAAGAAAAATATGCCCTGTTTGTTGACCCGTATCTGTTTACCTCCCATTAAAAGTCTTAGTCACAGAGTGGTCATATTCCAGGGATGAAGAGCATTGCCTCAATCCTGAGCTTTCCACAAACAGAAGAGTGAAGTGAAACTAACAGCAATTATGGCTGCTGAGACACAAACACCTATTAGGAACCAAATCTTTCTTTCTCACAATTCAGCACCAAAGTCGGTTCGCTGAACAGCCTCCTGACAGCAGTAACATTGAATCAGGATAAACCTGGGCATTCTGGATATGTCTGGTATAGAAGGTGTCATAATGAATAAAATCACATTGCAGTTCAAGTTGAAACGCAATGACTCAAGGCAGATCCAGAGTATCATTACTAACTCAGTGACACATGGAACATCTGACCCGAAAGGGCCCTACAACCACAAAAAGACAGGACCAGTAGCAGCGGACAAGGGCAGGCGGAGAGAGGAGGATGCCTAACTTGTGCTCGAGCATCTTTAAATGGCATCGTCCATCAAGGATTTATGGGTATTCACATGAAAGAAGAGAGAGGCACATTAGGTCTCTAACGCTGTGATTCCATAAAAACACAGGCTCAGACTTTATGAGATCCTATACTAATCAGAGTCATTCTTACCAGAGACATTTAGATATAGTTATCTCAGTAGACCAGAACAGAATAATCCTAATTCCAGAAACCTAACAAATGGAGGAAAATGTCAATATAAGCTGATATAAAATGATCTCCAAATACTTCAGAGAAAAGTATATGAATATTAACACTACCATTTGAGTTTCTAAAATGGGGGGGGGGGGGCAGATGGAGAAAATATTATGCAAGTACTATCTCTGGACAGATACTGAGATAACTAACCATACTGGTTACTTTCAAGGAGAGAAATTAGGTAGCTGGAAAAGGCAGAGATTTTTTACTCTTCAACCTTTTGCACAGTTTGAATCATCACCCATGTGAATACACTATGTGTTTAAAAAAAATAAATGTAAATGATGGAAAAAACCCTCCATATAAGAAACTCCCAGAGAAATCCCATCCAATCAGTAGAAAATAAGAAATGAAAGATTCTACTTAGTTCCAAAGCTGAAAATCTGAGCATATTGCTTGCTCTCTCATACTTCCTCTGAGCCTGAAACAACTTGTCCATAAAAATGGGCACAGATTCTACTTCATCTCACTGAAGCAGAGAGCTGATCCAGGAAACTTTGAGATGACCTCAGCTCTCATGATTTCATACTATCCACCATTACCAATCCATTGATTTAGCTATCGTTCACCCATTATTTGATTGGTAATAAAACTAGAGACTGATAACTTTAAGGCAAAAAAATTAAAGCAAAACCCCAAAATAACACTTTACCAAATTCTTATTATAATATATCCCTGGTACTGATGAAGAAGCCAAGAAAACACAGATTAAGAGACTGTTCCTGCCTTTAAGAAAGTGAAAAAAGTACTGAGATATAAGAAAACAGGGCCTGGTAGGTACACCTACTCAGTGTCAGGCTCTGAACTAAGCACATTACATACATTATCTCTTTTAATTCTTATACCAATTCTATAACATATTTCATAAGCAAAAAAGCTGAGCCTTTTCTTAGGCTGTGTAACCAAGATCACACAGCTATGATGTGGAAAAGCTAGGGCTCCAACTCAGGTCTCTCTGTCTGCAAGTCCATTCTGGTTTTTATAATCATGGAGTGGGAAAAACTTTCCTAAGCATCAAACACACACACACAAACCCAGAAATCATTAATGAAAATATTAATAAGCCCTGTTACAATAAAAAAAAATAACTTCTGATAGAGTAAAGCAAGGTGCAAAAAGAATGTATGGAGTATACTAGTGTTTGTGTAAAAAGAAAAGAGGGTGGAATAACAAGAAACTAACAAGGGGAAGAGGGAAGAGAGGAAGATGCTTCACTGAACATGCTTCTATAAATTTAGAGTCACAACATCTGCTTATGAGAAGCAAAATGAGATAGCTTAAATTTTGTTTAACTCTATTCCAAAGTTATGTGACTTTGTGTGTGTGTTTGTCAGAACGACACCAATTATCATTTCTCAAAGGACAACCAATTAAAAAACGGCTTGGGATAATATGAATTAGACCATTTCCTTGCTTAAAACAGGATGCTGGACCAATCTATTTTTTTTAGATTTCTTCAAACTCTTGGATACTGTAAAACCAAAGAAATATTTACTATTTGCCTAAAATGAACACTGAAGAAAACAATTCATAGTGAAGCTAAAATTTAGTAAGAGTGAATGATCCCCTACACCAACCTCAAGAAAATCATAAAGGTTTCTTGAAACAGGCTTCCAAGGATTAAAATGCAAAGCCTACTGGGGAACACTTAATCCAAACTACTGCTAGAGAGAGCAGTGCCAAGTAGGCATAAAGGAAGACTGCTCGTCCACATGGACACATGGGTATTGGTTAATCACAGCATTTTTATGCAACTGACAAAAATCATGAATGGTCCATGGTAAGTATCTCTTTGAAAGGCTTCTGCTTTGTGGACACCACATGCCAGTTAGCCAACTGATCTCCAACACTGTAAAACACGATCAGCTCAGAGCCAAAATGCTGCAGCAGAAAGATCTGTTTAGTACCACAACAAGCAGCTAAAGACCTGTAACACAAAGTGCAGGGACAAAAGACGTGTCGCTAATGCACAGCAAGAGGCAGCTGGGGAGGGGAGGAGGCCACCAACAGAAACCACAACTTCTAAGTCTTGACACAGACCTTTTATTGGTAAATATGACCAAATTCACGTCAAAGTCCAGGATGATACCAAGATTAGCCAAATCAGTTTACTAAAAATCACAGTTTCCTAAAAGTCAGACTATGGCTTCAAGTGTAAATGCAACATACAAAATAGGCCATACAATCTGGACGTGAGATAGCAAACACAAACAGGAGCCGGGACACCTAAGTAACAGTCGTAGAGTACGACTCCCCTCTTCAGACAAGGCCGCCTCTTCTCCTCTCACTGAGACTCTTCCCCTCTCACTGAGACGGGCAGTCCAAGACCAGCCACACTTTCAAAACAAGTGTTACCAATTCCCCTTAGCTTTGCCAATGTTCCCACTGTGAGAGACTGCCATTGTGGAGACTTCCTGAAGCGCCAACAAAGTCCCCAAGGCCATCACGTCAGCCACGGACAGTGTTCCTGGAAGTTCGTATGAGGTGCAAGCCCTCGAGCTCAGCTTTGTAGGTGCTGGGAGCCACCACAAAAACACCTTCCCATTTTGCCAGTTCTTGCTTTGAAATCGCGATCCTACTACCCCACTCCCTGGAAACCAAGAAATAGCAGGTGAAAGCTGTGAAAGCCACAGATTCAGATGGATCAGGGGACGGGCCAGTCTGACTAGGGGATAAGCGACCTCCTTTGCAGATTCTTTTGCAAAGGATGGGGTGAGGGAGGGCTGGGCAAGAAAGGGAGGTGGGGTAGGGAGCCAAACAATTCTTGTCTTCTACCCCAAATTCTCCAGTGTCTCAGTGGTAAAGAATCTACCTGCCAATGTAGGAGATGCGAGTCTGAGCCCTGGGTTAGGAAGATCCTCTAGAGAAGGAAATGGCAACCCAGTCCAGTATTCTTGCCTGGAGATTCTCATGGACAGAGGAGCCTGGTGGGCTACAGTCCATAGGGCCGCAAAGAGTTGGTCACGACTTAGCAACTAAACAACAACACCCTAAATTATTACCCACTTTCCTCAGAATTTTTATGGCGCACTAAACTGCAGAAGGAAAAAGGGGGGAAGGGAGAGGCAAAGAAAATCTTAAGGCTGTAAATATGACTGTACAAAAATCCCCAAGAGGATGACCTACGAAACGAAGCTCCTGCAACAAGGGCTAACTGTGCAGCCGCTTTTCTACTTGCCTCCCTGTCCAAGATAAATAGAGCAGCTCACAGAAGCCCACCAACTTCCAGGAAAATGGAACCGAAGTCCTCCTGACTCCCGACAAGCCACATACCCCTGAAATAAATGCCTAAATGAAATCCATACGGGTCTGCTCTGGAAACCATCCTGGCTGACAGCAGCTAACGCCCCCTCCTCCACACAGCTGCCAACACACGGAGGAAAAAGCTGCTCAAAATAAAGCAATTGGAAGAACTTCCCGTGAGCCTCGGCTTCAAAAGTGTTCCAACTCAAGCAGCGACTGGGGCCCACACACAAACCCCACGGTGCCCCCAGACCATGTCTACAGTTCCCCTAGTCCTACCGGCGTGGCTCCTGCTCCCTACCCCCAACCCCAGAGCTGAGAGAGTCCCTCGGGCACCCTCTTGCCCCCTCCTTACAGTAAATCATGCTTTGCTTGTGGTATTTACAATTAGGATCCGACAAAATCGATGCAGCCCTGAAGAAAAGTAAACAGTGTGCCTCCTCAAAAACCACATGCCTGGAAAAAAATATCCAGTGCTCAGAGCAAAATCTCTTTCCCTTGGCAAAGGAGAAACCAGAGAACCAGCCTCTCTGCGGGGAAAATCCCACATACCAGGATATTATCTGGGGACTTAGGTCCCTAAAAAACCTGAGAATTGTGGCTGAACACACCCATGTGGAAGCCTAAACTTCAAAGGCTCGGTTTCCACTCTTGGGAAAATAGGTTTTTAAGCAGTTACTCCACCATTATCATTTGGCAATTCAAAACTGTCATCTACTTCTTAAGTGGTATTTATCATGTGTGCTGTGCCTGAAATCCTCAACTGAAATTTCTAGATGCCACGTATGTGCAGAACACGTCAGAAGGAAGTGATATAACTGGTTGCTCTCGCTCTCATTCCCGTTTTAGAATCTGCTTTATTCATCCAGCATCTGAACAGCCAGAAGCACTATAAAGTATGCCCATTTCGCCTTTAAAGAGGCCCCAACTAAACTGGCAAGGGGAGTCTCGAGGCTGGAGAACAGGCGAAGATTAACAGGAGCACAAATCAGGGGACCCAGGGGAGAAGGTGGGTATGACGAGGGCCAGAGAGAAGATTCCTGCAAAATACTTCTATGAACCTGTCTCCAAAGCTGAGATTTACAAGAACTGTATTAAGTCTCCCTGTTTTCAAACATATCCAATGAACCATCTGAAAAAGAGTGTGCATTCTGTGAGGTGTCTCAGGTATTTTTCTGCATCCATAAAAACAAGCTGTAAGAGCTTATGAAATTCATTGGTTGAGAAGGGAAAGGTGAAGGTCCACAGTTGATCAAATGGGCTTAGTCCCAAGTGGTGGTAATACATCTGAACCACAGCACTCCAGAAGCTCTCAGCAGCACCGCCACTGAACAGCGGGTCAACAGACTGCTCCAATGAACCGGAATAGGTTAGCTCTAATTGCCCTGTCCTCGTGTGGTTCTTCTAGTTCCTCAGTCACAAAGGCACTTTTTATACATACACACGTGCTCTCAATTAATATCTGAGCACAGGAAACCTAATGTCAGGTTGCCATGCCCACCCGACACTTTCAGCAGTTAAACTCCACCCCCTCTAGAGTCACCTTTAACCCTGATTATCAATGCAAAGATCAGGCACCATTCACAAATCCCACAACACCTAGTCTTTGCTGGAGCTGGAGAGTAGACCAAGGGCCAGACCCCCCAGGGATAATCTGGAAAAACAATTAAAGCCATCTGCTGGCTCCAACCGAGGAGCAAGAAGACAAAGTTCAGTTCAACAAGAAAAGACAGTTTCTTGATTAGTCAGGCCAGGGCAATGCTAGATCCTATGGATCCCAAAGGCTCCCTTGATCACACAGTCTGGCGGAGGGGGTGGGGGTTAGGAGGGCGGTGGTCTGGGTCGGGGCAGACAGCTGAACAAATGTTAATCTAGAAAGTCCTAAAACAGAGCTCTGGGCACAACCTTCTGGAAAGCAGTAGGAATGCGGGAGGGATGTAGCATAGACAAAAGGCATCCAGGAGGAATCAGCATCCCAGCTTATTCCTGAAGACAGCCTTACTGATGAGATGAGAGGTGTGAGGTAGGAATTTCGGACAGAAGAACAGAAACAGAAGCACCAAGGTATGAGCGAGCCTGAGCGGCACAGCCTGCTCAGGAAGCTACCAGTCCCTTGCCACAGACTAGAAAGAAGCTAAAAAGGAAGGCACAAATCAGGCCAGAGGACCTGGCAGGCCAAACAAGAAAATGGACCTTATCCATTTGATAAGCTCTCAAATGATTTCAAGCTCTTTTAGATGGATTATGATGTTAACAGCCAGAAAGGTGGGTTTGAAGAGACTGGATGGAGAGCACAAGAGACAAACTCATCCCAGCTCAATTTCCACAAACAAAAATGAGAACAAAATGCCATCTATTAGATGCAGTACATTTAACCAACAAACCTTATAAAATCTGGAACACAAATGACATTTTCACTCCTGCATCCCATGTGCCATCAAAACAGCTAGTGCCTCTGTCATCCACACTCCCAGGAAAGATCCCATAGATTCCTGAAATGCCCACACGCCCCATGCAGGAGCCCTCTTAGTCCTTAGCAAGGAAGTGAATGTCTCCTCTTCCTCTCACTGGAGGGACCACCACGACCAGGTTCATACACTTCTTCACCCATGTCAAACCTGTTAGATTTCCCAGTTTAGTACACTGCTCATCTGAGGTAGCTCCCAACTCTGTCACTTAATCAATCAGAAGCACATTAACCACTCCATGCTGATGGAGCAGTGAGCAGGAACTCATGGAATACTGTGTAGCAGGTTATAAAGGAGGCAAGAAATAAACATTTACTGCTGGGTTCCATGATGGGAACTTCAAATATTTTCAGTCTGTGATTATAGCAGCTCATGAGAGGATGCAGTAATCCCTCCAGTTCACAGGTGTGTAAACAGGAGCTCAGATGCTAAATATCTTACCAAAGGTCATTTCAGTTGGCTGGCAATGGGAAGAACCAGGATTCAAACCCCAATGTGAGAAATTCTAAATAAGGTTTCTTGTACTACACCATACTTCAAGTATGTATGGATAACAAACATAATGATATATCAAGGTTGGTAATAATGATAACAACATCTCCCCTTCAAAAATCGGGAAGCAACGCATATAATACAGTCTCAGATGAAGGGATCACTCAGAAAAGACACAACTGAGTGATCATAACTGGAATCTCCAAATGTTCCCAAAATGTCACTCCTGAGCATGAGTGACCAAAAAATGTTCAGACTCAAATAATCAAAGCAACCTGACTATTCTCCAGAGAAAGGTGTCAAATCCTCCATCTACTTTCCCTCATGGTCCCCAGGACAACATGTGGAAACACTCCAGTCTGATGGTGAGCTCTGGCTCCTAAGTGATTTCCCAAACCACTTTACCACCCAAATTACAGAAATATGTCCAGGATTCACAAGGCAGTTCTGATCCGATTTGCCCCAATCCTGGCTCAAGCGGCTTTGCACTACTCTCTTAACTAGATCAGCGCCAGCCAATGGGTTTATTCAAGCCGATCTGTGATGGATTAGATAATGAAACCTTAGCCATGTAAGCTGCCTGCTTGCACTGGGGCTGGAGGGGCAAGGAATAGGAAACTGGATACTCGCAGGGGCCACCTAAACACCACACACACTCGTCATCCCGCCTCCATCTGTCAGCTCACGCTCCAGTTACTGCCGGTTCCTTTCCATCATCTCAAGGGCTCTTCCCTCCTGTCTTTAAGGAAGGGTACATTAGCCCCAGAAAAAAAGATGTGCACTAAGCTTTACAAATATGTATCAAAAAACAATTCAAACACGTCCACTGACTAAAATGACCAGCTTTATTGGGTCTTCCCTGGTAGCTCAGCTGGTAAAGAATCCACCTGCAATGCAGGAGACCCCGGTTCAATTCCTGGGTCAGAAAGTTCCCCTGGAGAAGGAGTAGGCTACCCACCTCAGTATTCTTGAGCTTCCCTGGTGGCTCAGGTGATAAAGAATCCGCCTGCAATGCAGGAGACCTGGGTTGGGAAGAGCCCCTGGAGGAGGGCATGGCAACCCACTCCAGTATTCTTGCCTGGAGAACCCCATGGACACAGGAGCCTGGCGGGCTGCAGTCCAAGGGGTCGCAGTGAGCCAGACACGACTGAGTGACTAAGCACAGCACACATTGTTTCCACAAATTATTAAAGCCTGATACCAAATTGATGGCCTGAGAGATGTCAAACCAGAGATTCACTAGCAACACTCTTGTTTACACCAAGCAGTACACTGAATTTCTTTCTCAGCCCTGTAATCTTGAGGCCTGTCTGCAGCAGTCTGCTTTATATCAAAATGAAAGTTAAATCTCTAGTTAGCTTCTGTGGTGTTCACATATCAGTGTGATAGAAAAAAAAAAAAAAAAAAGACAGTGACTAGAAAAATGGGAGAGGAAGTTAAGAGACAAATTCAACTCAGGATAACCTCTTGAGTCACCCTGCAGAATAACTCTTTGAATTCAGATCTTTCTGCCTCTCAGACATTCCCAGTTACACACTCACAAGCTGCCTTGTGAGTCTGGGGGAAAAAATTAGTCATTTTTACATGACTGTGCTACCTCAGTTTCTCCAACTACAGTATTTACCACTCTGGTGGTAAATTATGGGCTGTATTATGGGCTGAATGTCTGTGTCCCCTCCCCCCACCCCATCCACAAACTAATATGTTGAAGCCCAAGCTCACAATCTGATGGTAATTGGAGGAGGGGCCATTGGGAGGTGATTAGGTCATAAGGGGAGGATCCCACCTCCACCACTGCATCCCATGATGGGGGAGCCCTTATGAAAAGGAGATTCTCTCTCTCTCTCTGTGTCCACTAGCATACATGGAGAAAACCCCATGTGAGCACACAGCAAGAAGGCAGGGATCTATACGCCAGGAAGAGAGCCCTCATCAGACACCAAATCTGCCAGCACCTTCATCTTGGACCCCAGCCCCAAGAACTGTGAGAAACAAATTTCTGGTGTTTAAGCCACCCAGTCTACAGTCCGCTTGAGCAGACTAAGACACGCAGAAATGAAAAATTCAGTAATTTAGCAAGAGATTGTTCACAGAATCCCTTGGAAAGAAAGTATATTGGTAAGTCTACTCAAATGGTAGCACCCATGTTCAGTTTCAGTACCATACACTCAAAGTCCAAAGAGACTTCCACCTAGGAGGAAAGAAACCCAGAAACAAGCAAATGGGAAGATAAACTAAGAAATACAGTGTCTACAAAGCAATTACAGGCTACCTGCAAACCCCTCCCTGAGACCAGAAAGTCCTCCTACTACTAGAATCAAACACTAACGTGAACAACTTCTGAACTCACTTAGCTATACTAGACTTCTGATTCTATGGTCAGAAGCAGTCAGTTAGCCATGTAATAACCACATTCTGACATTTCACTACCATAAAGAATGTTGCTGAAAGCTATAAATAATAATTAAGGTGCACCTTGCTTTATGAAGGTGAACTTTCTAAGTTCCTAGAAAGCTGCACAAAAATCTGAATTTTTGCTCATCAAATTGTTTATATTCACTAGAGGAGCTGACCAAAAGAATTCATTCCCTGGTATGTTTCATAAGGCCTGAGTTTTTCACACATATCAAACTTGCTTAAAGTGAAACAAATCTCTAATAACTCACTTAACTTCCTACCAGGTTAGAGTACAGTATTTCCAAATACCCTCTTTAACAACTCACTACATTTCTCAAGCTGTGTTTCAATTTTCAGGTGGAATTTGTCTCTTCCCTCTTACTCCGCAGTTGAGGGTTCTCTAAACTGTTTCTAGGGCTGTGCCGACTCCTCTGCCACCCACATAAGGCTTCTGGATACTGGCCTAGAAAGGAGCGACCCTTCCTCTTCCCCCCCGTCCCAGGGGTCCTTCTTAGCACAAGGATTATAACATAAGCACCACAGACTCTCTCATGTCCCCAGTGCTCCATTTTAGCAAGTAATGATTTATCCCCAAAAGCTTAGTGGCTATAACTCATCAGGGTTCAGCCTTGGAATCTGCAGCTTAGAGCTGTAGCTCCATTTAGTCTGTGGTCTTGGGAAATTAACCCCAGCAAATGACTTCTGTTTAAAAATGGGTTAATCCTTTGACACTCAAAAGGTTAGGATATTTCCTGAAAGTACTCTCACCCCTAAATTTCATCACATTTTTTCTATCCCTTAATTATTTTAAAAAGGCAAAATTTCAACTTCAGTTTAACAGGCATTGAGCACTTACTATGTACTCAAAACTGTGAAGTATTATAAAGGATAAACACAAAGAAAATATACTTCTTGGCTTCTAGAAGCTTACAGTATCACTAAGGAAACAGGAATAAAACAATGAGAAGACAATACAGGATGATGCATAATTAACCACCGATACAACAGGAGGCAAGAGGTGGGTCTAACTGCTGTGAATTAATCTGTCAGGAGGGAAGGCTTTCGAAAAGGAGCTATGACCTCCAAGAAATGCCATTTGTGCTAAGATATACGAAGAAAAACAAGTGCTTCAAGACAAACCCATATACCAAAAAGCAAGCTACTGTAGAATTTTTAAATGTCTATTTACATGAACCTATAGACATGTCTACACCATTGATATCACTTCCTAAAACTGCTTCGCCCCTGCACATTCTCCTCCAGCTCCACTGGTCTCTTGTTCTCAAACACATCAAGTGTATTTATCTCTCAATGCCTCTGCACCCACAGTTCCTCTGTCTGAACCCCATTCCCTCAAATTCCCTCAGGTCACCCAAAGGTCACCTACACAGAGGCCTTCCCTAACCATCCTCTTCACCACTCTTACCCCTTTCCCTGCTTTATTTTTCTTCTTAACACTTAAAACCACCTAATAATAGTTGATTTCTTTATTGTCTGTCTCTTTCAATTAGAATCTTAGTTCCATGAGAGAGAAGTCTTTGTTTTGTTTACTACTATATTTCCTAGGCTCTAAAACAGGGCCTGGCACTTAGCAGCTGCTCAATAAACATCAGTTAAATGAATATTAAATATCCTATCATAATTATCAGAATGATAGGAAGGTCCTAGAAATCTAGGTGACCTAGGCTCAAATTTCATCTTTTCATGAACATTACTTTTTCTTTACTCTCGATTAGACGTCAAATTTCAACTTCTCCATAAAGCCTTCCTTGACCATTTCAGCAAGAACAACCATCTTTTGCTTCTGGCTTCAATGGCACAAATCCTCAGCATACTTTGGTTTTAAAGTTTGCAAAGCCTTGTGACAAGGATCTACCTTGTGGTATCCCTACTCTTGTTCCTCTGGAACTTACCAAAAAATTCGTATACATATACATAATATACATACATACATATATATGACACATATACATACACACACTTTTTTTTTTTTTCCAACTTTTCACCTATTCTGGCTCCCTACCTAGACTGCAGACACCAAGTTCTTTAAAGTCAAGACTTTCTGTATCTTTTTAGAGGTAACTTATAAATCATCCTTTACAAACACTGTATTTTACAACTATGGTAATAGAAGCCCCCAAAGAAGGGATTTTCCCAGAACCATGCAGATTGTTGCGGGCAGGGGGCTAAGTCAATGATGACATGAATACCTGTGTGACATGGTGTACTGGAACTACAACAAAGAGAATGCATAAAGTGAAAAATAAAGATCCACAGATCCACACAGTGAAAAAAGCATTCTCTGTGGGACAGTTCTAAGGTGCCCATCTGTACCCAGAGGACCTAATCCACAGCTTCCTCTCCATACTCCGAAGTCTCTATACACTGCTCCATTTCCAAATACTGCTATCCTCAGCCAATTTGAAGGCAACCAGCAAATAATGGGCCCCAGGAGGAAAGAGGGGGAAGGCAGTAGAAGACTCACTATTAACTGTGATTGACAGAAACAATAAATGGACACAGATATATGCACACACCAAGTGGACACGCTCACCAGCACCCACACCCAATCTTCTCTCATCTTCCAGTGTCAACCCAGCTCACCTGAAGTCTCCCCATATTCCTCTATATTTTTTCCAAGGCCCGGAGTGTGTACTTCACACAAGCACCCTGCCTGAGAGAGTTCAAATGGAGAACAAAAGCAGGCAAGTGAAACAAAAGAATTCAAAAATAAACACCAGGAGGGTCGCTTTACCTAAGTCAAGACAAGTAATAGAGTGGCCTCTGCAAGGGAGACCAAGAAGCACAGAGCAAACACGCCAGGCTTAAATACAGCTCGGTCTCTAACACAGGAAGTCAGACAGAGCCTTGAAAAGCAGCGAGAGCGGAGCACAGGAAGTCTTTTAGCACTGCAGAGATTTCCAAGAGTGCTGTAATGGAGAGAGCACAGGAATAGGAATTAGAAGACCAGGGTTCTATCTCTAGTTTCACAACCAGCTAACTGGGTGGCCCTAGGCAAGTCACTAGTCTGCTCCAGATTTTTTGATTCCTCATCTACCTAATGAGGTTGAAACATTTTGGGACTCGAATAAAAAGGATGAAAACTATTGACTTTCTATCACCTGAGAGTACCCGTAAACTATTCTGCAGAAGAATCTTCCAAGTCTCTCCGAGTTAAGAACTCCAGTCAAAGATGGTATCCCTGGTTGCTTCTCTAACATTCTATGATGCTAAGAGAATTGGGCAGATTGCTGGTAGGTAAACCCACTATTTCACAGCAAGTATGTTCTGAACAGAGACCAAATCTAAAATCAAATCAATCAAGGCTTCACCCTCTTCCCCCAACTACAAAGTCAACTGACATGGTCACTACATTTGCCAGTGCCTTTCCAAACCAACCAGCTTCTCCTTGAGTCCACAATTCAGAATCCAATCTTCTAACAGTCCTATAAATTTTCTTTTATATTCCAGGACAATGAAGATCTAGTCAGTGTCCTAAGATACAGCTGGCCAGGTCCTGTGTCTCCAGGCTCACCAGATGCTCCACGAAGTTAATGATCTTGAGCACCACGGTGTAGCCACAACGCTACCCAACTCCTCGTACTTCTCACACTCCTCGTGTAACTGATTTAACCCACAACCTAAGCCACATCCCCTTTGGGCTCTCGAGGAGTTTTCTCGCTTTTCACTCCTCCCTTCTATGCCGATCCCATTCTCCATCCCCGTTGTGTGTCCAGGGCTGCCAAAAACAGTACTCCCTCTTTTGGGGAGGTGTCCCACCACTGTCCACCCTCCTCCCCCCCCCCCCGCTCCCCCAGTCTTCGATTCGGTCCCCAGCTCTCCGGGCAACGGACCAGGATCTCTCGGCTTCCACTCCCCGCCAAGGAACTAAAGAAGGGTGTAAAGAAATGGAATCCATCTCAAGCACGTTCGATTTCCTCTCAACACCTATTCGTGCTACGTGCCCCTCTCGTCCCCTTAGAGATCAGGACCCTCCAGGGCACACCAGGCTCCTCCTGCACCCTTAGCTTCCACGTCGGGGCTCGCCCCACCTTCCACGCAGGCCCCGATCGGCCCCCTCCCACCTCCAACCCGGGACCCCGGGCAGCCCTCCGCCCTCCAAGCCCCGCAGCCCCGCGCCGCTCCCGCCGCCCCCCCACCCCGCCACGGTAACGGGGCGCCTGCCCCGCGCGGTCACCTGCATCCCGCCGCCGTCGGCCGCCGCCTCCTCTGTACGCGGCCGCTTGCTCAGGCCGGGCTCGGCTCCGTCTCCTCCCCCTCCGGGCACCGGCAGCTCCAGCTCTGACTCCCGCTTCATCCCCCGGGCAGCGGCGCCGGGCCCAAGCTGAGGCGGCTGCTGCGGCTGGGCGCCTTCCGCCATCCGCCCGAGGCCCCCTCGCCTCCGGGAGCCGGGCGACCCGCGACAGGCCACCTCCCCCTGGGCCTCGGCCCCGACTGTCGCGACAGGCAGGCGCGCGCCTGCACCCGCCCCCGCGTGCGTGCGTACGTGCGCGCGCGCGCGCGCGGGCCCGCTGCCCTCCTCGGCGGCGGCGGGCGGTAGCCTCTGGTCTCTCGCTAGCCGCCTCCCCGGCTCGGGGCCGCCGGCGGGTCGCGACGGGCACTCGCTCGCGCCCCCACGCGCACACGCGACCCCCGGCCCGGCCCGCCGCGCGCCCCGCCTCGCTCACTCACGAAGCTGGCCCGCCGGCCCGCGCTCACTCCCTTACACTGGCCCTCGCCACACGCCGGGCAGAGGGAGGAAGGGGGCGGTCCGGGCTCCTGAGGCTTGGGGAGGGGTGTTTATTTGGGGGGAGGAGGGGCTCGAGGCCGGAACGAGCTGACTGGCCGAGATCCTCCGACCCGCCACTGTGGCAGCACCGGGAAGGCGGGGAGAGAGAAAGGGAGGGCCCGGGATCTGGGACTCCAGCCCGCGCCGGAGGCCGGGGCGGCGGGGGAGAGGGGGCGGTGGCGGCCTAGCCCGCGGAGGGGGCGGGGCCAGCGCCCCTCGGCAATCTCCGCCGCCTCCGTTCCCGGAGGCCGAGAGAGGCCGGGTGGAGATCGAGGGAGTTCGGGAAACTCCGGCTCGGGCGAGGGATTGTCCTGGAGGCACCGCGCCTCTGGAGTTCCAGGGCGAAGGGGGCGGAGTCTGTTCCCTGAGGGCGGGGCCACAGCCTAGAACGGGCGGAGCTTGAGTGGCCGGAGGGCGGCGTAGTAACTCCCTCTGGCGGGACTCGCTGTTCGGAGTTGTACCGCGAATTCGCCCATCTGACCGGGTCGGTTCCAGGCAAGGAAAGAGGTTCTCTGAAGGAGGGAGCTCTTTACTTGGTCCCTCTCCCGCAAAAAAATGGGGCTCTCGAGTTGGAAGGTCCAGGAATGAGGCCACCGCTACAGGGCTCTCCCCAGTCCTGAAAACCTTTAATCATAATTTTTATCACATTTCTGGTATCTTACTAATACCTGATGTCTGTAAGAGCGTCACGGTTTGCACAATGAATTCGCAGACCCGTTTTGGACCGGGTGGTACAAGCAGAGTATACATGAGCTCTGTTTCATTCGTGGTGAACCTGAACCTTGGTTAAGTCCCGCAGATAAAAACTGGCAGATCCAGATCTCAGGAAACCAGATCATATTCTCTTTCTCTGGACCTTGCTGCCTAACACTTTCTTGCTTATCAGCTTCGTACAATTAGAGCTATTTGTGCAATAGCTTCTCTGTCTTACCAGACTGTAAGGACTAAGATAGCATCTAATTTCTTCAGGTTCCATGTTGTGCCCTGTATATTATAGGGACACAGTGATGTTGCATGAACAACATGGATTCTGCTAACTAGCTTAAGCCAGTTGCTTCATCTCTTTGGACCCCTACTCCATTATTTGCAAAATGAGGAGAGAGTTCAGATCAGTGGTTTGAAACCAGGGGCGATTTTGCCCTTTTCCCACTCTCCCCGGACATTTGTCAATATCTGAATATATTTTTGGTTGTTACACCTAGGGTGGGGTGGGGGTGGGAGTGCTGCTGGTGGATAGAAACCAGGAGGATTGTTCAACATCCAACAATGAACAAGACAGTCCCCACAACAGTTATCCAGCCCAAAATGTCTAGTGCTAAGGTTGAGAAACCCCAGGTTAGATGATTTCTAAGTCCTTTTCAGATAGGTCTATGACTTGTCCTTTGTACTGGGGTTTAACCCAAGGTAAAAGTTAGTGCTGGAACACTGCAATGATAAAGATTCCTTCTTTGAAGTCAGAAGCCAACCCAGCTTTGAATCCAGTCTTTACCACCAACTGTCCATGTGATGCTGAACCAGTGATGACTTAAGAATTCTTAAAATGAAGGGAATTAGAACCGGCAGTCTGGTTGCAAGGGAGGACTGGTGGCCTTATCTTGAAGCTGAGTTTTCATAGCAGGCACATTGTTTTAACTAGGCTGTGTTATAGACCAATAAAAATAGTCAAGTTTTAGCTCTGCCACTCACAAGTCATGGTACTTTGTAAAAGCTACTTAGCCTTTCTATGTCTTCATCTGAAAACTTAAGACCTTCCTAAAAGGATTATTGTAAGGGTTTAAATGAGTTATCATTATCACACATTAAGAACTTTGAACAGATGGACCTATGAGAAGCACTCAATAAATAGTAAGAATATATCAGTATCACTACCATTGTGTGCATGCTAAGTCACTTCGGTGGTGTCCAACCCTTTGCAACCCGTCAGACTCCTCTGTCCATGGGAGTCTCCAGGCAAGAATACAGAAGTGGGTTCCCATGCCCTCCTCCAGGGTATCTTCTTGGCCCAGGGATCAAATCCATATCACTTATGTTTCCTGAATTGGCAGGTAAGTTCTTTACCACTACCGCCATCACTGCCATTGTTTTTTTAAATGTTGTGTTATTTTTGTCTTGGCTGCACTGCAAGGTATGTGGGTTCTTAGTTCCCGACCGGGGATCAAACCCATGCACCTTTGTGAAAGGGAAGTCCCATCATTGGGTTTTTTTAAATTTTTAAGGTGACTTTGTGAGGCTGCTAGAGTCAAAGTGGGCAGACCAGGCTCCCCAAATCAACCTTTAGTACAGTGACTGTTGGGCAAATTGAGTCTTTTCACCAAGCCTTCAATTCCTTGTTTGTAGGTGACAATAATAGTGACAGTGTTGTTCTAAGGATTAAACGAGACAAAATAAAGCACCTAGCATAGCACCCAACAGATAGTAACTGTTTAATAAGTGGCAAATATTTATCATATAATTGGTTTTGTGATAGTAAGCTACTAGCAGGGACCCATGGGGTTGGAGAGAGGAGTCTAGGCATCTCTTCATACTGCTGGTTGGGCCACTGTGTTGGGGATCCAAGTGCCTGCAGGCTTGTTCTTGAGCTGAGTTAGGCAACTCCACAGCAGATGGAGCTCCATCCTGTCCAACCAAGTGTTCTAAATTTGAAGGAAAACCAGGATGTTTTCTGATGGCCTATGAAACAACAATGGCTTAAAAAAAAAAAGCTAGGGACATCGGTGTTTGATTTTCCAAAAAAAGTTTACTTTCTAGACTGGTATCTTAAGAATTCTTTTCCCCTCTCAACTCACCTTAACACTGGAATCTAAATGCTGCGAGGTCCTTCCTGGGCTGCTCCATGACCCAGAAAAAAAATAAGATTTGGGATCAGGGCTATTTGTGCCTCAAATTATTATTATTCCAGTAGTGTGCATGTCCCTAAGAAGTAGAGCAATGTGGTATGGTTATGTTTGAATGACCAGGCAGAATAAAGAGAAATTGGACGCTGCTCTGTAAACACACATTAAGCATTTAGGGAGGGAGAGAACAGAAGCCTATAAATAGTGGCCAAATGCACCCATGGCAGCACAAAAACCAGGATCATTACTTTCATATACATCTGCAGCTACCTGTTGGTGAACAGGGGCTATAAACCATTACATAGAAAGAGGAAAATTTTAAAATATTTTCCTAGGAAGAATTTTGAGCTGCATAAACTACTGAAGTCCTAACATTTATTCATTTATCTATTCAACAAACTATGGGCAGGAGTCTGGGATACCAAAACAAATAAGTAACTCACAGTCCAGGGAAGAAGGGATGAACAAATAAAAAAGACAATTGCAACGCATCACGTTAAGGAAGTAATCTCTCACAGTGGTCAAGATCATGGACTCTGGCATCAGACATGGGTTTGAATCTGACGTGGCCATCTATCTGATCTTGGACAAAAAAGATCCTTAGCATCTCTAAGGCCCAGTTTTTTCATTTATGTGACAAGCATAGGTAGCAACCCAGTATTCATTCTCCTCTTATTCTTTACTAGCAAAACCTTAATTTTGTTCAGGGAAGAAGTCTGCCTAGCTTAAAAAAAAAAAAAAAGGGGGCTTCCCTGGTGGTCTAGTGGTTAAGAATCCACCTGCCGGTGCAGGGGACACAGGTTCGATCCCCAGTCTGGAAAGATCCCACATGCCATGGAGCAACTAAGCCTGTACACCACAGCTACTGAGCCAGAGCTCTAGAGCCCTCAAGCCACAACTAATGAGCCCACGTACTGCAACTACTGAAGCCCAACACCTAGGGCCCGTGCTCCAAAACAAGAGAAACGCCTACAGTGAGAAGCCCAAGCACTACAATAAAGAGTATTCCCACATTTGTTGCTACTAGAGAGAAAGCCCATTGCGAAGCAACAAAGACCCAGTGCAGACCAGAAAAAAAAAAAAGAGAGAGGGAGAGAGAATTCTCAGGCTCCCTGGCAGTTAAGGGCAGCCACATGACACAGTTCTGGTCAGAGAGATGTAGACAGGGGATAAGTATACCTTCTCGACTAATAAAAACAAGAGGGAAAGGCTCTTTGCCCTTCACCTTTTGCTTTTTGTCATTTATCCTTCCTCCCTCCTGGAACACAGACTGGCAAAATGACAGCTCTGTGGTGTCCACAGTAACAAAAACCAAAAACTACATGCTAAGAATGGTACCATGGTGTCGCCATAGCAGCCCTAGCCCATTGTTATTTGAGCAAAATAAGTTTCCATTCACTTAAAACGCTATGGACAGGTTTCTGCGTGCAAACTCAACTCCTCACTGATACAATCTGTAAACTGAGGATAATAATAGTATCTCCCCCCGGGGTTCTTTTGAGCATTAAATAATGCATGTAAAGCACTTAGCATGACACCTGGCTCATAGACACACTCAATGAACAGTAACTTAGACCTTTTTACTACTATTATTACTTCTATTATCCTTATTAATAGGGTTAGTAAATGTGCCAACAGCTATAGGAGCCTATAGGAAGATCTAATTCCCCTGCCTGGGGGAAACAGAACAAGCTTCCCCGATAATGTTGTTTGATCTGGGTCTTTCAAAATGAGGAGTTTCCCACAATGTGGTTTCTGATCAAAAGTGAGCACATTCCTGGGTGCCTGCAAGGGCTTAGGAGATGTTCATTAGTGTTCACCAGGAGAAAACTCTGATAAGGGGGTAATAGTGCTGGGCTGGGGGTCAGAGGGCCAGAACTAGATTCAGTGGTCTTCAAACTGACAGTAGGAGAGGTAAGTGGGTACAGGAGCACCCAGCCACAGGGCCATTTTGAGGCCATAGGAGATAACAGATCATAATTCAAATACCAGTTATTGTTAGCCCTGTACCCTGGTTCCTGACCACCATCAGAGGAGCTGGTGGCACAAATCTCTGATTTATAGGTTCTTTGAGAACACGAGTGCTTTCTTAATCCTCGCCTTGATGTCTGTGTATCCCTAGCATACAGCTTGACACAAAACATGTGGCTATTCCAACAACCTTGAAAACATTCAAAACCACAGCCCTACATCTCACATCCCCCTGAAGACCAGATAAAGACCCAGAGTAGAGCAGAGGCTCTTAGAAATGCTGTCTTAACCGTGCACTTTCTAAATAGAGACCTGAAGTCCATCCCCAAACTGTATCATCTCTTTAATCAGAGGGAAAAGAGTAGATATAAATAGAAGAGAACGTTTTCTACTCCAAAACTTTCCTTTCCCAAAAAAGAAAGGTAGAGAATACCCTTGATAATTCATCAGCCGGATGAAGGGGAAACCACTCCTGCCATGTGGCTGGCTGATCCTGGAGCAGATATGGAGCATAATGAGAAACTGAGTTCATCGCAGGAGGAACGTGTGATGTTTAAGCCTCATTAGGACTATAATACCAGTCGTCCGGACGCAAACCCCACCGTTGACTTTGACCTCACTTCCCTGCCTCCCGCTGCTCGTGGCATTATTGAACCTGGGTTTTTCCTGTAGGCCAGAATCTTGCCAACCCCTTTGCCCTTCACACAGTGTGTTTGTCTGTTTTCTATTTCTGCAGTGTGACGAAGGATGATAGCAGGGTATTGAATGGTTGGTTTTCATTTAGTGCCGTCGCCGCCCTCAGTCTGTCCCTTACCCCCCGCCCTCCTCTCAAGCTGGCTTTTTGTTGTCCATTTTGTGCCTTGTCCTCGGTTTTTATTGTTTTCTTACAGAATAGGGAAGGCACTTTATTTTATTTTCCAGGCCCTGGTATACATAGCTTCCTGTATGCATCTTTCCCACAAAGAATCATCATGTTTTGAAACTGGAAATGACCTCAGATGGGAAAGACAGGAAAGGTTCAGATATTCACTGAGCCCCTAATGTGTGCCAGGTCCTGAACCAGGGCTTTTTTTGTTTTTGCATTTAATCCTCACAACAAGTCTGTGAAGCAGGTAGTACTACATCTCATTTTACAGATGAGAAAACTGAGATCCAGAAAGGTGAAACGACAAGTTCAAGGTTGTACTGAATGGTTATTGACAAAGGAACTCCCATTTTCCCTACTCCAAGCCCACCCCACTTCCATGCCTCAGCTTGTCTTTGAGGACTTTTTAGGGTGTTTTAAATTGGGAAGGTACACATCTTATAGGGAACAGGGAACAAAAAAAGTATAACTTTTTTGGTTTTCTGAAACAGAAGGCAACTATCTTAAGCCTGCATTCGCCCAGGGTATAAACTCCTAGACCTCTGTTGGTCAATCAAGACATTGGGTCTTCATTGTCTCTGGCATCTGCTCAGGTGTCTTCTCCCAGGTCCTTATCTGCCTGTGGATACCATGCCAGCTGGCCTCCGCTGAGCTGTGCTGTCTGGTCCTCCGTGGTTGATCCACAGAAAGAGCAGTTTACCCAGGGCCTCTCCAGGCAAGGCTCTGTCTTGTTAGCTTCACATTTCTGTCAAGGGCAATGGAAAACCTCAGCTGTTCCCACACTGCTCTGGGGCCTTGGGAATCTCCCAGAGGCTGTCTCGAGTCCCTGCTGTGTAAACATAGAGGAGGCATCCCTACCTCTCACACCCTTGCTGGAGATTGTTGTTGTTGTTTAGTCGATAAGTCATGTCCAACTCTTGCGACCCTATGGACTGCAGCCCACTAGGCTCCTCGCTCCATGGGATTTCCCAAGCAAGAATACTGGAGTGGGTTGCCATTTCTCCAGGGGATGTTCCCAACCCAGGGATCGAACCCAGTCTCCCACATTACAGGGAGATTCTTTGCTGCTGAGCCACTAGAGAAGCCCCCACCTTTGCTGGAGGGGAACGCTGCAAAGGAGACAAGACACAGACCTCCTCTCCTATCAGATACCACAGTGACCCAGAGCTACTTCTCCCTGTCTCTTCCCCAGGACTCCATCCAGGAGGAGGCAGGAGGCAGGGATCCTCAGAGAGCCACATGAGGCTCCTGCTCTGATCTCCTCAGGGTTAGCCTCTCTCTTCTCAACCCTTAACACGTTTGCCTCTCCTGGGTTAGGGCAAAAGACTAAGGGCTGATTCCAATTCTGGAAAAAGCCTCTAGATTTTGCAGGGTATAGATTTCATTACTGAGTCATTCAGGATTTAGACTTAGGGAATTAAAAAGACCAGGCTTTTAAGTCACAGAGATTTTTTTCTCAAGCTATATGTTTCAAAAGTCTTTTGAAGTTCAAAAGCTTAGTCTGGAATCTTCTTTCTCTTTGCTTTTCCACTGAAACAGCTGTATTCCTGAAAGGAAGGGAGTGTGGGAATAGTGGAAGATATCAGGGAGATGGGGGAGAGAGAATATGAGTTAATATTTCTGTGGCAAAGACAGTGTCTGCACTGTGTCTTCATCCTGGGAACCCAGAAACGGATCTCAACCTCTTCTGCAGTTAGGATGGGGACATATGACAACGTTCTGGCCAATGGAATGTGGGTAAAAGTTTCAAGGCTGGCCTCTGAAAACATCCCAGTCGATCCTGTTGCCCCTCCACAGCAGCAGTGGAGACCATGCGCTAAAGAGAGTAACCTCAAAGGAGGAAAAAGGAGCCTGGATGCCCAAGTCATCAACTGGAGGAGAGCTGCAAAAGAACGCAATGTGAGCAGAAATGAAACTTCATTGTATTAAGAGGCACTGAGCTTTACTTAGGTTTTTGTGTGGGGGTGTGTGTGTACGTGTGTGTATCTTTTACAGCAGCTTACATTACTCACCCTAACAAAATAACGAAATGTTGTTCTACCTCAGCACCAATGTGTAAAAAGATCAGAGATGGAGAATGAGAAATTTGAGCATTTTGACTAAAATCTACGAAGCTGAAGGTATTTTAAATAATGCCAACTCTAATAAAACATCTTTGGACAATATTCAAAGCTTGACATTGAAAGAGAAGTGATGGGAAAGAAAATAAGAATGATATAGATTAATAACAAGGACTAACTGCACAGCACAGGGAACTATATTCAATATCTTGTAATAACTTATAATAGAAAATAATCTGAAAAAGAATACATATAATATATATAGTATATAATTGTTTATATATAATATACAATGTTACATATAGCATATACATATTGTATACATAGATGTTACATAATATAATGTATAATATATAATGTATTATATACAAATTGTTATTATGTTATATATGTTGTGTATATTATATATACATAATGTATTATGTACAAATTGTTATTATGTTATATATGTTGTGTATATTATACATAGTATATATTTTATAAAAGGTCTTCCCAGGTGGCGCTAGTGGTAAAGAACCTGCCTGCCAAGGCAGGAGAAGCAGGAGACAAGGGTTTGATCCCTGGGTTGGGAAGGTCCCCTGGAAGAGGGCATAGCAACCCACTCCAGTATTCTTGGCTAGGGAATCCCATGGACAGAGGAGCCTGTTAGGCTACAATCCACAGGGTCACAAAGAGTTGGACCTGACTTCAGTGATTTAGCATGCACATGCACATATTTTATAATATACAATATAAAGCTGCTGTTTAGTTGCTAAGTCATATTCAACTCTTTGTGACCCCACTGACTATGGCCCAGGCCCTCTGTCCATGGGATTTCCCAAGCAAGAGTACTGGAGTGTGTTGCCATTTCCTTCTCCAACACAATATAATATTATTAATATATTGTATATTATATACTATACATTATATTATAGATAGTGTATATATTGTATATTTTATATATATAATCACTGAATCACTTTGCTGTACACCTGAAACATTGTAAATCAACTATACTTCAATTTAAAAAGTTTTTTTTAAATACCACAGTAAAAAAGTGATATCTCAAATCCTTTCTTTCAACCAGCCTGGCATAAAGCCTGGCATACTGAGATGCTTAATAAGTGATGATTGAGTGAATAAAAAATCCATTAAACTATCAACTCTGCTTACATCCAGAGTTTGATAGGGAAGAGCAAAGGAGGTAGAGATAAAGAAAACAGATGAAGAGGGAAAAAAAGTTGGGACTAGTGAGAAGGTGAAGTGGAAATAACTTTCCACAAGGCAGGCATCCTCCCCATCCCCACTTTTGTGACTTAACATACTGCTTATCATCCAGAACTCCCTGTAACTTTGCTCTCTTCATGCTCACAGACACACAAGAGTAAGGTTACAATTCCTGCATATTATTGATGTTAACATACAAAATGGCAAGTGCCACAATGAGAGGCAGCCAGAAGCTGTGGGTCGGGGGGGAATCTATTTTATCTTTGAGATTTAGAATCATGCACAAAGGCTTCTGAGGTTTGATGAAAGTGAAATTCGCTCAGTTGTGTCCCACTCTTCGCAACCCCATGGACTACACAGTCCATGGAATTCTCCAGGCCAGAATATTGGAGTGAGTTGCCATTCCCTCCTCCAGGGGATCTTCCCAACCCAGGGATCGAACCCAGGTCTACCACATTGCAGGCGGATTCTTTACCAGCTGAGCCACCAGGGAAGCCCATGCTGCTGCTAAGTTGCTTCAGTCGTGTCAAAATTATGAAAATGTCAGTTGCTTCAATGGAGTCCTACTCTTTGTGACCCCATGGACTGTAGCCCTCCAGGTTTCTCTGTCCATGGAATTCTCCAGGCAAGAATACTGGAATGGATAGCCATTCCCTTCTCCAGGGGCTCTTCCCGACCAGATCAAACCTGGGTCTCCTACATTGCAGGTAGATTTTTTACTGTCTAAGCCACCAGGGAAACTCTTCCCTATCAAGTCAGGAACTGATTCACAGAAACGTAGAGAAGAAATCAAAACCTTTATTACTGATAAACACTAGGTTTGAGTGTGCAGCCAGACCTAGGGTGTGCTGGGAACCTCCACCCTTAAATTAGACAGACTTAACCACCAAGCCACTGGCATAGCTGGAAAGCCACAAGCTGCCCCCAATAGGGACAGGCTCCTTACTGCATGGCTTGACCCTCTCAGACTCAAGCAGATTTGAAGAAAGAGTAAGGAATTTGCTGAGCCGAGTCATGTCCAGTTCTTCTTCCCAAATCACTAATCAGAGAAATCAGTCTCTATCCAGTCGGCTTTGGCTAAGATATGTGACAGGAACAAATGCCTCTGATTTCTCAGTTGTGTAGAATTACAAGGATCTCTTGTTCACACATCCCTATGTGAACTATACTCATTGGAAAAGACCCTGATGCTGAGAAAGATTGAGGGCAGGAGGAGAAGGGGGCGACAGAGGATGAGATGGTTGGATGACATCATCGAGTCAATGGACCTGAGTTTGAGCAAGCTCCAGGAGATGGTGAAGGACAGGGAAGCCTGGTGTGTTGCAGTCCATGGGGTCACAAAGAGTCAGACATGACTGAGCGACTGAACAACAACAACAAAGCTGATTCACTTTGATGTATAGCGAAAACTAATACAACATTGTAAAGCAATTATACTCCAATTAAAAATAAAATTTAAAAAGCTGAATACAAACTCAATGTAAACAGAAAATAAAATAACCATGTGAGGCCGGTACCATTATTATCATCCCCACTTTGTGGATGAGGAAACTGAGGCTCAGGGAGGAGAGCCACCTCCCCCAGCACTTGCAGGGAAGCTTCTGACGCCTTGTCCAACCGCCAGGACTTTGTGGCCATCTCAGCTGGTGTCAGCTGGTCTCCGACTTAGACATCTTGGTGCCTCTCTTTCTTTCCAGCCTGTAATTTAGGATTTCTCAATTGTCTCTGTGCAGCCACCATCATGCCTCAGACACAGTTCATTCACATTCAGCAAGTGTTAGGCGGCTCCTAAGTGGCAGGATTGTTGTGAACACAGGCAATATGACAGTGAAGGTGACAGACCAGGTCTCTGCTCTCATAGGGCTTATTTTCTGGTGAGGAAAGAGGGAAAATCAGCTATAGAAACGTCATCTGGTGGTAAATGCTACTCAGAGAATCAGACCAGACTGATGGGATTGAGGGAGAGAAGGTGGCTAATTTTTTGCTGGGACACCAGAGAAGGCTGCTTTGCTGAGAGCGTCGCTTTTAAGCCAAGAGCTGCATCACAAGAAGGTGTCAGCCACGGAAAGATATGGTGGAAGAATATTCCATGCAGACAGCATAGCATAAGCTGCTGCTGCTGCTGCTAAGTCACTTCAGTCGTGTCCGACTCTGTTCGACCCCATAGACGGCAGCCCACCAGGCTCCCCCGTCCCTGGGATTCTCCAGGCAAGAACACTGGAGTGGGTTGCCATTTCCTTCTCCAATGTGTGAAAGTGAAGTCGCTCAGTCGTGTCCAACTCTTAGCGACCCCATGGACTGCAGACCACCAGGCTCCTCCACCCATGGGATTTTCCAGGCAAGAGTACTGGAGTGGGTTGCCATTGCCTTCTCCGCACAGCATAAGAGAAGTTCCTAAGGGGACTAGTGGCCCGAGGAGGGTGTTAATAAATAATAACCACTGACTCTGGTGGCTTAGCAGTCAAGAATCTACCAGGGAACACAGGAGTTGCAGGTTTGATCACTGGGTTGGGAAAATCCCCTGGAGAAGGAAATGGCAATCCACTCCAGTATTCTTGCTGGGAAATCCCATGGGCAGAGACGATTGGCAGGCTACAGTCAATGGGGTTGCAAAAGAGTCAGATACAATTTATCGACTGAACAACAACAATAAATAATAACATTTGTTCAGGGCGTATATGTTCTTTAAAATTTATTTTATTGAAGTATAATTGATTTACAATGTTGTGTTAATTTCTGGTATACAACAAAGTGATTATATATATATATATATATATATATATTTCTTTTCATATTCTTTTCCTCTGGTTTATCACAGGATATTGAATGTAGTTCCCTATGCCATATGTAAGACCTTGGTGTTTATCCATTCTATATATAGTAGTTTGCAATTGCTAATCTCAAACTCCCAGTCCCTCCCTCTTCCACACGCTTTGGCAACCACCAGGCTATTTCCTATATCTGTAAGTCTGTTTCTGCTCCATAGAGCTTCCCAGGTGGCGCTAGTGGGAGATGCAAATTCGATCCCTGGGTCAAGAAGATCCCCTGGAGGAGGGCATAGTAACCCACTCCAGTATTCTTGCCTGGGGAATCATCATGGACTGAGAAGCCTGACAGGCTACAGTTAATAGGGTTGCAAAGATTTGGACATGACTGAAGCAACTGAGCATGCATGCACATAAGTGATATGGAATTTGCCTTCTGTTTCTTACTTCACTTAGCATGTAATCTCTAGGTCCATCCATGTTGCTGCAAATGGCATTATTTCATTCTTTTTTATGGCTTTGTATACATATACTACATCTTCTTTATCCATTCCTCTGTCTATGGGCATTTAGGTTGCTTCTGTGTCTTGGCTGTTGTATATAGCACTGCAGTGAACATTAGAGTGTATTTATCTTCTCAAGTTATAGTTTTGTCCTGACATATGCCCAGGGATGGAATTGCAGGATCACATGGCAACTCTATTTTTATTTTTACTTTTGAAGAATGTCCATACCCTTTTCCATAGTGACTGCACCAATTTATATTCCCAGTAATAGTGTAGGAGGGTTCCCTTTTCTCCACACCTCAAGAGGGTCACTTTTAAGCCTACAGCTGAATCACAAGAAGGTGTGAGCCATGGAAGGATGTGGGGGAAGAGCATTCCACACAGAGAGAGGAGCATTAGAGAAGGTCCTAAAGGGAGTACTGGCTTGAAGAGGATATAACTAGGTGGATGTTAATAAATAATAATACTTGCCCTTATGATTATACAGTGGAAGTGAGAAATAGATTTAAGGGCCTAGATCTGAAAGATAGATGCCTGATGAACTATGGAATGAGGTTCGTGACATTGTACAGGAGACAGGGATCAAGACCATCCCCGTGGAAAAGAAATGCAAAAAAGCAAAATGGCTGTCTCAGGAGGCCTTACAAATAGCTGTGAAAAGAAGAGAAGCAAACAGCAAAGGAGAAAAGGAAAGATATAAGCATCTGAATGCAGAGTTCCAAAGAACAGCAAGAAGAGATAAGAAAGCCTTCCTCAGTGATCAATGCAAAGAAATAGAGGAAAACAACAGAATGGGAAAGACTAGAGATCTCTTCAAGAAAATTAGGGATACCAAGGGAACATTTCATGCAAAGATGGGCTCGATAAAAGACAGAAATGGTATGGACCTAACAGAAGCAGAAGATATTAAGAAGAGGTGACAAGAATACACAGAAGAACTGTACAAAAAAGATCTTCACGACCCAGATAATCACGATGGTGTGATCACTCACCTAGAGCCAGACATCCTGGAATGTGAAGTCAAGTGGGCCTTAGAAAGCATCACTATGAACAAAGCTAGTGGAGGTGATGGAATTCCAGTTGAGCTATTTCAAATCCTGAAAGATGATGCCGTGAAAGTGCTGCACTCAATATGCCAGCACATTTGGAAAACTCAGCAGTGGCCACAGGACTGCAAAAGGTCAGTTTTCATTCCAATCCGAAAGAAAGGCAACGCCAAAGAATGCTCAAACTACCGCACAATTGCACTCATCTCACATGCTAGTAAAGTAATGTTCAAAATTCTCCAAGCCAGGCTTCAGCAAAACGTGAACGGTGAACTTCCTAATGTTCAAGCTGGTTTTAGAAAAGGCAGAGGAACCAGAGATCAAATTGCCAACATCTGCTGGATCATGGAAAAAGCAAGAGAGTTCCAGAAAAACATCTATTTGTGCTTTATTGGCTATGCCAAAGCCTTTGACTGTGTGGATCACAATAAACTGTGGAAAATTCCGAAAGAGATGGGAATACCAGACCACCTGACCTGCCTCTTGAGAAATCTGTATGCGGATCAGGAAGCAACAGTTAGAACTGGACATGGAACAACAGATGGGTTCCAAATAGGAAAAGGAGTATGTATAGGCTGTATATTATCACCTTGCTTATTTAACTTATATGCAGAGTACATCATGAGAAATGCTGGACTGGAAGAAGCACAAGCTGGAATCAAGATTGCCGGGAGAAATATCAAGAACCTCAGATATGCAGAAGACACCACCCTTATGGCAGAAAGTGAAAAGGAACTAAAAAGCCTCTTGATGAAAGTGAAAGTGGAGAATGAAAAAGTTGGCTTAAAGCTCAACATTCAGAAAACAAAGATCATGGCATCTGGTCCCATTACTTCATGGGAAATAGATGGGGAAACAGTGGAAACAGTGTCAGACTTTATTTTTTTGGGCTCCCAAATCACTGCAGATGGTGACTGCAGCCATGAAATTAAAAGACGCTTACTCCTTGGAAGGAAAGTTATGACCAACCTAGATAGCATATTCAAAAGCAGAGACACATTACTTTGCCAACAAAGGTCCGTCTAGCCAAGGCTATGGTTTTTCCTGTGGTCATGTATAGATGTGAGAGTTGGACTGTGAAGAAGGCTGAGTGCCGAAGAATTGATGCTTTTGAACTATGATGTTGGAGAAGACTCTCGAGAGTCCCTTGGACTGCAAGGAGATCCAACCAGTCCATTCTAAAGGACATCAGCCCTGGGATTTCTTTGGAGGGAATGATGCTAAAGCTGAAACTCCAGTACTTTGGCGACCTCATGTGAAGAGTTGACTCATTGGAAAAGACTCTGATGCTGGGAGGGATTGGGGGCAGGAGGAGAAGGGGACGACAGAGGATGAGATGGCTGGATGGCATCACTGACTCGATGGACGAGAGTCTGAGTGAACTCCAGGAGTTGGTGATGGACAGGGAGGCCTGGCGTGCTGTGATTCATGGGGTTGCGAAGAGTCGGACATGACTGAGCGACTGAACTGAACTGAACTGAACTCAGTGGGTATATGTTTATCAGAGGCAAGCCACACTGGAGTTCTGTGCTTTGAAGAATTAACACAGAGAGGGCAGAGTCTGAGCTTAATCTCCCTCCCAACCCCTCTTGGTTTCCCCACCTGTTTCAGCTGAATCTCTGTCAACACTGCTTGGAATCTGGTCCATTTCCTAACTTAGGTGAAATGAATTTTCTTCAAGACTCCACCAGGGCACCAGAGCCCATGCCACGAACAGGGGGACTTCTACATTAACTCTCTGCTGCCCTCCTATACCAGGGATTTGGAGGGAGCTGGAATCTCTGCCGCCGCCCCCTGTGTTCCTCCCTCCCTAGCCTTTCTGTTGTGCAGCACTCACAGAAAATGTGCTAAGCATGTCCCCTTAGCACTTTGCAATAGTTCCAGTGAGTCTTTAACACATGGTTATTTATTAACCTAACTTCCTTTCCAGCTGTTCATCAAGGGTGGCAGACCCCAAAGCCCAGAGGGACCAGGCAGGGAAGGGACATGACCGGAAGGACTGAAGGCAACTGGGAGGCAATGGCAAACTCACTTTCCTGGAATTCTGGAAACTTGGATTCTTAACATGAAATCTCCAGATATTTACATGTTGACAATTATTTATTTGGAAAAGAAATGAGCTCTCAAGTGCATTTTAAGTGCATTTAAAATAAAATGCATCTATAATGCATTTTATTCATAAGGGTTTTCTCAGTATCTCACATACCAGGTGACAAATAATATCTGCTCAATAATATTTGTTGAATGAATGAATGAAAAAGATAAACTTAATGGGAATTAATCAGATCTGCTTTTCTCACTGGAGTCCAAATTGTCACTGACACTCAAATTGTCATCAGCTGGCTTAGTCAAAACTGGATTCCAGATGAAACGTAGGGTGGGCTTAGTTTTTTTTGTTACATCATGTGATGGGTTCCAGTATGTTTACTTGATTGGTTTTTTTTTTTTACTTGATTGTTTTACTATACTAAATGACTCCAGTGGCCCTGGGCTTTCTGGACAGGAGATCAAATGTCTCCAAAGCAGGCTTATTTCCACACATGGTTCAGCTGGGTTCACACACTAATCAGAGAGACAACTGATAACTAAGTGCTTAGGATCCAGAAATACTGACATTAGTAGAACCGTAGAATATTAACACTGGAAGCATCACCTAGGGTCTAGCCTCTAGTCAAGGAGCCCCATTGAGCAGAGGAAGAAACTCATTTGAAAACTGACCCCCTCAAGGTCACACGATTCTTGGGCCTGAGGCATCCCTCTTCTTCCTGCTTTCTTTGGCTCTGCTCAGAAGCCCCATGGACTCATCTTTCCCTATTTCTAACACAAGTGGCCAGTGTCTGTGAGAAACACCCACATATGTCATAGTCCTCCGGACTGGTCAACAGTGGGCTGGCTGGACTAATCCCAGGACTGCTGCCCTAAGAGTGTTTCTAGAGAAACAGAATTAGATTGAATGCAAATATTCTACTATCAGACGCCCAGAAGGCATCTGAGAGATGTGATTCAAGGAGAAGGATTAGGTCTTTCCTACTTTTGTATCCCCAGGAGCACCTAACAGAGGGTGTTCTGTGTAACAGACACTAGGTACATATTTGAGTGGTGCCTACTCTGTGCTGGGGTTTCCCAGGTGACTCAGTGGTAGAGAATCCGTCGGCCAAGCAGGAGATGCAGGTTTGATCCCTGGGTCGGGAAAATCCTCCAGAGAAGGAAATGGCAACCCATTCCAGTATTCTTGCTTGGGAAATCCCAGGGACAGAGGAGCCTGGTGGGCTACAGTCCGTGGGGTTGTAAAGAGTCAGACATGACTTAGCAACTAAACCAACCAACAACTCTGTGCTGGGCATTGTTCTAAACAGTGGTTCTCAAAGTAGAGTTCTTGGCACTGTGGGGCCCCCTAAAGCCCTTTCAGGGGGTCCTCAAGGTCAAAAGTATTTTCATAACAATACCACATGATATTTACCTCTGCATTCTCATTTTTTTCATGACTGTACAGTATTTTCCAGAATCTACATGATGTCTGACAGGTTACAGAATGTGTGCTTGTGATCCTTGGGTTTTGAAAACTTCTCAGTATTAACTTCAAATATAGTAAACATCAATAGATACAACCCACATAAGAGTGTTTTGAAGTTTTGAAGTTCAATAATGTTTAAGAGGATAAAACAGATCTTAGAACCCCAAATTCTGAGATTCACTATTCCAGAGGATGTGAGAAGCTAATAAGTACCATGAAAAAATGAAAGAAAAAGTAGAGCAGGGTAAAGGGAATTGGAAGAGCCTGAGGATGGGGGTGGACGCAGGTGACGGAGGCAAGGAAGGGGTGATGGGTGAGGAGAAGCAGCTTACAGTATTAAATGGGAATGATACAAGTTGGCCTAATTGAGAAATAAATCTACAAATCAAACATCTGACAACTCTGAGTTGCCATTTAAAATCCCTTCATTTACCCTGAATTTAAAATCTTCATTGAAAATTGAATCATGAATATAGGACTTCCGTGATGGCTCAGCAGGTAAGGAATCTGCCTGCAAAGCAGGAGACACATGAGACTCCGTTCAATCTCTGGGTCAGGAAGATACCCTGGAGGAGGAAATGGCAACTGATTCCGGTATTCTTGCCTGGAAAATCCCATGGACAGAGGAGCAGGCAGGCTATAGTCCCAAGGATTGCAAAGCATTGGACATGACTGAGCCATTAAGCAGCAATTATATGCATGTAATTTAAAGAAATTGGTTAAGAAATAAGAATACTTCCAGTAGCTTTAAAATTCCTCTGTGAAGATAGTGTCAGTCTCATCACCAGGGAAAGCCTTATCCTAATTTTTTTTTAATTGAAGTATAGTTGATATACAAGGTTGTGTTAGTTTCTGATATACAGCAAAGTGATTCAGTTATACATGTACATATTCTTCTGATTTTTGAGTGAAGTATTCTTTCATATATTTTGGGAGTGTTACCATCTGTATAGGATATAGGATCTATACAATAAAGGAGGTCTTGTTTAATTTTGGAAAACCAAGAAGCAAACCAGCCCAAACCACTGTAAGGGAAGAACAGTATTACTGCTAATAGATGAAGTCTTCTGGGAGAAAATGAACTGGACCAAGCAAGGCATCACAGAGCATTTCCTGTTACTGACAAGAGCTGCTTCCAGAGAAGTGAGCGAGGAACATCAGAGTGTCTGCAAGACTGTAGGGCAAGCCATGCACCATAGTCTGGCAAAAATACATTCACAGGGAGGGGGCTACTCCATTTTTCACTTTATTTTGTTTTGTTTTTGCTTTTCAGCTCCATGATCTATCTCTAGGAGTGGGTCAAATCTGAACACATGCGGAGTTGAAACAATTACAAGGCACCATTGGGAGGGCAGGGACTCCACCAACACCCAGTCAAGACAAGATCTAGAAAAGAATCAGGGCTCTGCGTATCTGGGTGGGCATTCTCTTCCTTCAGCTAGGATCTTGGTAATAATGCCCCAAACGTATATCTGTCTTTATGCGCTAAGTTCCAGGTCTCCCTTGAGACTGGTTGAACTGGTTGCCCGCTGAGTCTGGGGCACAGCTGTCACTCAGTAGATCTCTGATTTACTGAACACACGTCTTTCTACTTAGTGACATTCCGTTTTGGTGGAATTTAGCCTCCAGTAGCTTGCTGAGACAGAGAAGGCAGTGGCAACCCACTCCAGTACCCTTGCCTGGCAAATCCCACGGATGGAGGAGCCTGGTGGGCTGCCGTCTCTGGGGTCTCACAGAGTCGGACACGACTGAAGCGACTTAGCAGCAGCAGCAGCTTGCTGAGAAAGGCTGCATGGAAAAGCATTGGGATCTTGGCAATTTGAAAATGTTTCTGCCAAAACATCGTATGTGGCTAATACCTGACTGAGCATAGAACTCTGTTTTGAAGATTATTTTCACTCAGACTTCTGAAAGCATGGGGCCATCAGTACTGCTATGAGAAGTCTGAAGCTGTTCTAATTCTGTTTTCTTCTTTTATTATGTTTTTTTGTTTCTCTCCTGAAAATCATGAATCTTGCTTTTTTAAATCTCAGTGATCTGAAATTTCAGCAATATGCCTTGATTTGAGTGTATTTTCATCCATTATAACAAGCTCTTGGCTCTTGCATTTTGGAAATTGCTTTCTGCAGGATTTCTTGAGTATTTTGTAAATAGTTTCCTCTCCATTTTCTCTGTTCTCTTCTTCTGGAATCTCAATTATTCTGATGTTAGGTCTCCTGGTCTCTCCTGGTCTGGACTTCCTTTTGTTTTTTTTCTTTCCTGTTTTCAATCTATCTTTTTGCTCTAATTTCTAAATTGTTTCTTTAACTTGATTTTCCAACTCTTTTATGGATTAAAAAAAATTCAATTATCATATCTTTAGTATCTGAAGCTCTTCCTAAATCTTGGAATGTTTTCTGATGGTATCCTGTTTTTGCTTCAGTTCAGGGATGCATGAATGCCTTCTTACTTCTCTGAAAACAAAATATATTTTTAAAAACTCTCTGCACATTATCTGTTTCTCCCAGGTTGCTTTATCCTGTTTGTTTTGGTCTCTCTCTTCCATGTTAAAGGTATTTAATCTGAGGCATTTATTAGGTCTACTGTCAATGAAATACTAAAAAAAAAAAAAAAAAATGGAAGCTTTGGGTACAAGAGAGATTGTTCACTTGGAGCTTCCCAGTAGGGTGATCTGCGGGTCTAGGTATTGATAAATCCAGTATGTCAGTGTTTTTAAGTCTTTTCTTCATGCTAAACATCTTCCAATCTACTCCCTGGAGGGGAAGGTTTGATTTCAGGATTCTAGGAACCCAGCTGAGGGTGAAGGTTGGAGCCATGGGGGTGTGCTGTGTCCATATTCAGCATAAAAACACATGCTGAATGTTGTTGTTTTTTAGGCTCTAAGTCATGTCTGACTCTTTTGCGAACCTCTGGACTGTAGCCTGCCAGGCCTCTGTGTCCATGAGATTCTCCAGGCAAGAACACTGGAGTGGGTTGCCATTTCCTTCTCCAGGGGATCTTTCTGACCCAGGGATCAAACCCCTATTTTCTGTGAAATGCCCACGTCCTTAACTGTGCCTGGCATCTACCAATCCAGAGAAGCTGTGCTTTACCGTCTTCCAGGTGGCACTAGTGGTAAAGAACCCGCCTGCAAATGCAGGAGACACAGGTTGAATTCCTGGGTCGGGAAGATCTCCTGAAGGAGGGCATGGCAACCCATGCCAGGCAACCCATGGCAACCCATTGCCTGAAGAATCCCAAGGACAGAGAAGCCTGGTGGGCTACAGTCCATGGGGTCACACAGAGTCAGACACACCCGAAGCGATTTAGCATGCACGCACCCTCTCCTGAGAATAATCTTACAGACTTCTTCCAGTATGAGGGAAAATTAGCTGCAAGGAAGTTGGGGGTGGGGAGGTTGGTGTGGAGTGGGGGTGGACCCAGGATCTAATTTCTTCTTAGATACTCCCCCAGTCCTTCCTATCTAGCCTCCACCCCTCCCCCGCCCGTTCACCCACAGAGAAACCTGGTACAGCCAGTTTCTTTGTCTTGGGCTGAGTCTACTGTGTAAATCTGGCTTGTGCTCCACCCTCCCCTTGACTGCCGTGGACTCTGCTTTCCCAGGACTGCACAGGAAGTTACCACTGTCCTTTTCTTGCGGCTGTGGTTTCTGTTTTCTCAACATTGTGGGTTTCTTTTAAATTTTTTTCAAAAATTCCTCTTCCAGAAATTCTAATGGGGTTTCAGGAAGGAGCAAAATTGGAAGTGTGTATTCAATCTGTCCTTGTAACCTGAACACTACCCTAGACTTCTGAAGTCCAATCTGCTCCTTAAAATTTGGTATGGGAGCTCCCCATAGAGTTATGGAAAAGTCATAAACTCTACTTATTCTGCAGACTTTGGTGTGTGTGACCACATAGCAGGTACTTTGTTGGAATCTGGGAATACAGATGTGTTTAGGACATGGTAGCATCCTCATGGATGTCAGTTAAGCAGAAGAGACATACTTACGGGAACACAGTGTTAGTCCACAATCCCTCACCCCAAACCCTCAAGGACCCAATGGGTTTTGGATTTCAGAATTTATCAGCGTTTAGAAAGATGCATGCATTCTAAATCACTTCAGTCATGTCCAACTTGCCAGGCTCCTCTGTCCATGGGATTCTCCAGGCAAGAATACTGGAGTGGGTTGCCATTTCCTTCTCCAGGGGATCTTCCTGACTCAGGGATTGAACCGGCATCTCTTACTTCTCCTGCATTACATCTGCTGCATTAACAGGCGGGTTCTTCACCACCAGTGCCACCTGCAATAATACAGGGCATAATCGTAATTCCCACAGCACCCCAGTGGGTCCTGCAGCAATATCTGGGAATCAAACACATGTATATTGCTGCCATGAAACATGCTGATATTTATATTAAGTAGGGTAAAAAAAAAAAAAAAAAGACTATAAATAGTCTCATGTACAACCAGGGCAGATTTTAAAAGTGAATGATTTAACAAACCAAGTCCAGTTTTCAGTTTAGGGGTTTCTGAGTTGTTGATGAGGCCCCGTGACCCTCTACAATGTCCTAAGTTCTATAAATGAAGTATACAAAGTACTGTGGATACAGGCTGGAGGGTTCAGGGAAGGCTTCACTGAGGAGGTGATATTTGAGTTGGTCCTTGAAGAATAAATAGGAGCTCCCCAGAAAAGAAAGGAGCTCTCACATTGATGGTAGGAATGTAAACTGGTACAGCCACTATGGAAAACAACATGGAGGTTTCTCAAAAAACTAAAACTAGAGTCACCAAATGACCCAGCAATCCCACTCCCGGGCACATACCCAGACACAACTCTAATTCAAAGATATACACACTCCTATGTTCACTGCAGCACTATTTACAATAGCCAAGACATGGAAACAAGCTAAATGCTCATAGGAATGGATAAAGAAGATGTGGTACATACATAATGGAATATTACTCAGCCATAAAAATGATATAAGTCATTTGCAGGAACATGGATAGACTTAGAGATTATCATACTAAGTGATATAAGTCAGAAAGAGAAAGACACATACCATATGATATCACTTACATGTGGAATCTAAAATATGACACAAATGAACATATCTATGAAGTAGAAACAGATTCACAGAAAAAGACAACAGTTTTGTGGTTGCCAAGGAGAAGAGAAATGGGGAAGGGAGAGGTTGGGAGCTTGGGGTTAGCAGATGCAAACTAGTATCTAGAGAATGGATAAACAGCAAGTTCCTACTGTATAGCACCGGAAACTATAGTAAATATTCTGTGATAAACCAGAGTAGAAAAAAATATATATATAATTGAGTCACTTTGCTGTACAGAAATTAACACTATATTGTAAATCAGCTATACTTCAATAAATTTTTAACACACACACACACACACACACAGATACACACACACACACAGATACACACACACACACACACACAGACACACACACACACACAAAGGAAAGGGAATTCTAGGCAGTGAGCAGTTCAAGCAAAGGCCCCAAGGTTGGAAGCATGAAAGAAAGTCACTTTGTTTTCTGCTCCAGGAGAGAACGAGCAGCCAGGCAGCTTGGTTTGGGTTCTAGAGCCAGGTCACTTGCCCTACAGGATGAACCCACTCTTAGCTGAATTGTGAACTTCAGCAAGGGTGGAACAATATGAGAGGGGACTGACGTCGGCAGGGGCAGTTCATGGACAGCTGTCTGGGCCACACCAAGAAGTTCAGGCTTCACTCTATAGGACAGCATTTCTCAAAGTGCTCCCCAAACCCTTTCAAGCTGTCTAAGAGGTCAAAAGCATTATCATAGTAACACGAACACATGATTTGCCTTTTTTGGGAACAAAACAAAACAAAACACCTGTTGACACGTACAATGATGTGAAACAATGTTGAGTAAAGTTGCTGACACCTTAAGTGGGAATCATGGTACCAAACTGCACTGTTAGTTATTCTACGGCTCACCACAGGGCCCTTGCAAATGTCATCATCATCATCACCGTCATCATGATTATTATCTTTTTTTGGTTGTGTTATGGCACATGATGTCTTAGTTGCCTGACCAGGGATTGAACCAGGCCCCTTGTGGTGGAAGCTTGGAGTCTTAACCACTGGACCAACAGGGAAGTCCCTGGGTCCCTTGCAATTAAAAAACAACAAAAAAGCTTCCTTTACTTACAAATATCCTTACTGAAACAGTAGAATTATCATTTTTATTAAGGCTTGACTCTTGATTTTGTGACTTTTCTAAATTTTGTTCAATGGAATGGGATATAGCCATCAGGTAATTCTGTTCCATTAAAGTACCATGGTTATTTCTAGGAAAAGCATTTAGACAATTGTTTGAGTTGCACATGAAACCAGCTGTTTTTCAGGGAACACCATTTTTACTTGAAAGAACAACCACCAGTTTGGGTATTTCGCAGACATTTTCTTGAAAATGAAGGCAATGACTGTCACTTCAAGGGAAAAAAAGTGACAGTACTTGTTGCCAATAATAAAATTAAAGCTTCTGAGCAAAGATTAAATTGTTGGAAATTTCACAACGTGGATTTGACAGCTTCCCATTATTAAAAGAACTTGCTGATGAGATCAATGGTAATAATATCAATAATGAGATTTTTCATTATAGTATAACAAAACGTGTAAGTGTTTCAAAGATTTGCATATGTCAGTAACCCAGTATTTTTTACAGGATCCATGTACAATGTTACAAAATCATAGAGGGATAAAAGATCTACTGAACATGCAAGATAGATCAATGGATTTTGATGTAACAGAGTAGGAAAAGTTCATTGATATGGTTTCAGAATCCACATTACAACCCTTAAAAAATTATCATTCATTGAATTTTCATATAGTATTAAAGAAGAATATTTGAAATTTGAAAGCACTAGTAAAAAGTATTAAATCCTTCTCCCATGCACATAATTGTGTGAGGTTCAATTTTCTTCATAAAATTCAACCGAAACAATATACTGCTACATACTGACTGTGAAACCAAAGATGAGAATCAAGCAGTTTTCTATTTAAACAAGCAAGTAAAAAGATTTGCAAAGCTGTAAAACATTGCCACATTGCTCACTGGTAATTTTTGTTTGGGGAAATTTAGCCATTTTTTTCCTAAAAAAAAAAAATCATATGTAATGGGTTTGCTACTTTTGTTTTTTAATTACCAAAAAGTATTTTAAATATTCTCATTTTTAATTTCTAATATGGTAACTGTTGAGACATATAACCTACATAAACAAAAGCTCTTTGGGGATCTCAGTAAGTTTTAAGACTGCAAAGAGGACCTGCCTGAGGCCAAAAAAATTGAGAACATTGCTGCAAACCAAGAGAAGTTACTGGCAGATTGGAACAAGAGGAGAGATTTTGTTAGAAAGATCCTTCTAAAAGCAATGTGGAAGTGGGCTAGAGTGAAACCAGGTTGCAGGTAGGTGCTTCTGTCAGGGAGTCAGAAGTGATACGATGAGAATGGGTGTGGCAATGGGGATGGAAGAGGAAAGGGTTTTTGCAGGAAACATTCCAGAAGTAGAAACAGAATGGATAAGAAAGCTGTGGTACATATACACAATGGAGTATTACTCAGCCATTAAAAAGAATACATTTGAATCAGTTCTAATGAGGTGGATGAAACTGGAGCCTATTATACAGAGTGAAGTTAGCTAGAAAGAAAAACACCAATACAGTATACTAACGCATATATATGGAATTTAGAAAGATGGTAACAATAACCCTGTATATGAGACAGCAAAAGAGACACTGATGTATAGTACAGTCTTTTGGACTCTGTGGAAGAGGGAGAGGGTGGGATGATTTGGGAGAATGGCATTGAAACATGTATAATATCATATATGAAACAAGTTGCCAGTCCAGGTTCGATGCACGATACTGGATGCTTGGGGCTGGTGCACTGGGATGACCCAGAGGGATGGTACGGGGAGGGAGGAGGGAGGAGGGTTCAGGATGGGGAACACGTGTATACCTGTGGCGGATTCATGTTGATATATGGAAAAACCAATACAATATTGTAAAGTTAAAAAATAAAATAAAATAAATTAAAAAAAAAAGAAATATCAGGATGTATTGATTATCTGCTCACCCTCGCCCCACCACTTCTCCTACCTCAGTGAGCATCACTTTCATTTACATTCCTTTTAGTCTTGGCTGACCGGTCTAATGGGCATAACGTTTCATGTTCTGCAAAATAGGCTCTTGATTTCCCCAAACCCTGACCTGCTTGTCTTACAGATGAGGAAACTGAGGCTCACAGAATTTAAGAATTAGCCAGGATCATGGGTATAAACAGAAACAAGATTCCACTCTAGTTTCAGGTCAGCTTGTTTCTGAAACTCCAGTTAACTCCTTCCCTGACTCCAGCCTGGCTCTCTTCAAGCATAGAGTGGCCTCTGGGATCTGACTGGCTTGCACGATTCTCCTGAACTCATTGAAAGCCCCCTAGGGTCAGGGAATCCGGGCTTCCTGTTGATCTCCCAGGCAGGACTGGAGTCTGAGGACACCAGCTTGGTCCAGAAACGCTGACTGGGGAGTTGGTAAAGGGGGAAGAATTTTTAACGTAGTTCCAAGTGGTGTCCCTTTTTATCCTGACCCTTTCCTATCCCTCCAGCCTGCTTTGGCCAGTGTCAGTCACTGCCAAGTAAGTTAAACCTCATTAGCAGAGAGGCCGGACAGAGATCCCCAAGTAATTTAACATAATAGCAGAGTCCTTTAAACACCAGACCCTGCGACCTGAACTCAAAAGGGCTGCTTTCCAATCAGGCATCTCAGTGTGGTCTGTAGAGGCTAAATGAAGCTCCCTCCTACATCAGGGAAAAGGGAGACAGGCACAATCAAATCTAAAGACGTGCTTATTCAGGGACTAAAGTGAAGTGGGGCAGAGGTCCAGCAATCCAAGAAACAGCCCAGTTGGAAAACGGGACAGACTCACGTGACTGGTGTCCGTCTTCCGCCACCCCCCACGCCGCCCCCTTCCCACTCCTCCGCCTCCCCTCTCCCCTGGCTGCCAGTGCAATGAAATCGCGACGACAATAATACCGTGAATCACAAGTTCTCGAGGTCCCCACCTATTTCATCACAGGAAATGCAGTATTTTCCGTGAGGTTTCCAAGAACACGCAGGGGTGCAGACACGTGCCTGAGTCCTGCGAGCGGTGCGCCCTCTAGAGGCGGCCGGCTGACGGCTCCTTCCCACTGTGGATAGAGGTGCTGGGGCCCCACCTCTGTTTAGAGCGCCTGGTAGCCTAGAAAGCACCTTCCAAATGGCATCTTTTAAAGTGAGTGGGAGAAGAAAACGTCTTCCCTTTGGTTACGCTCTGTCCCATAGCAAAGCGGCCAGGGTCTCAAACCACTTTCCTTTCAGTTCCCTCTACTTCCTCTGGGGGGCGCGCGCTGCCAGGATTGGTTTGTCTACTCGCTTAATGTCTCTTCTCCAGGCCTCTGGGCTGGCCTTGTGATGCTCAGACAGGGAAATCTACGGGTTCCTCTTAAGGGTGGATGGAGATCTGGGAGCAGCCATCTCAACCGCGCTGAAAGACCCGAGTTCCTGCATCCAGCATGGGGAGAAAGCACTAGAGACTATTTACTGAACCCTCGGTGTCCACCATCATTCTAAGCAATTTTACATGTTCTTGCCACTTTGATCCTCGTAGCAACCATATGAGGCAGACACTACTATTATCCCCATTTCACAGTCAGACTTGGGAAGGTTTAGTTACTTGCCCAACAATCTATAGCTACTGATGGCAGTTCAGTTCAGTTCAGTCGCTCAGTCGTGTCCGACTCTGTGACCCCATGAATCACAGCGCGCCAGGCCTCCCTGTCCATCACCAACTCCCAGAGTTCACTCAGACTCACGTCCGTCGAGTCAGTGATGCCATCCAGCCATCTCATCCTCTGTCGTCCCCTCCTCCTCCCGCCCCCAATCCCTCCCAGCATCAGAGTCTTTTCCAGTGAGTCAACTCTTCTCATGAGGTGGCCAGAGTATTGGAGTTTCAGCTTCAGCATCATTCCTTCCAAAGAAATCCCCAGGGCTGATCTCCTTCAGAATGGACTGGTTGGATCTCCTTGCAGTCCAAGGGACTCTCAAGAGTCTTCTCCAACACCACAGTTCAAAAGCCTCAATTCTTCGGCGCTCAGCTTTCTTCACAGTCCAACTCTCACATCCATATATGACCACTGGAAAAACCATAGCCTTGACTAGACGGACCTTTGTTGGCAAAGTAATGTCTCTGATTTTGAATATGCTATCTAGGTTGGTCATAACTTTTCTTCCAAGGAGTAAGCGCCTCTTAATTTCAGAGGTGTATTCAAATCCAGGCCAACCCGCCCTGCAGGCCACACTGTGCTGGGTTGTGAGGAGGTGCACTGGCCTGAGACACCCCAGGAGGCTGGTGGGGAGGATGGCTAGCGTGGAAATGATGATGGTGATGGTCAGATTTCTGTGTCAGTGGAAGGCTGTGGTCTCCGGTTAACCAAACAGTAGATATTGCTGTGAAGGTATTTTGTACATGTGGTTTGTCTATAATCAGTTTACTTGAGGAAGGGGAGATTACTCTATGTAATCTGAATGGACCTGACTTGATTAATTGAAAAGCTTTAAAAGCAGAACTGAAACTCCCTGAAGAAGAAATTGCGCCTGTGGAAGGTAGTTTCAGCTCACACTTGAGAGTTTCAGCCTTTCTGACAACCTCCCTGCAGATTTGGGACTTGCCTATCAGTTCTCGAGGGCTTCCCAGGTGGCTCAGTGGTAAAGAATCCACCTGCCAATGCAGGAGATCTGCGCTTGATCCCTGAGTTGGGAAGATCCCCTGGAGAAGAAAATGGCAACCCACCCCAGTATTCTTGCCTGGGAAATCCCATGGACAGGGGAGCCTGGTGGGCTACAGTGCATGGGGTCACAAAAGAGTCAGATACAACTTAGTGACTAAACAACAGCAACCAGCTCTCACAATTGCATAAGCTAATTTCTTGCAATAAACCTCTTAGTATCTCCTACTGGTAATGTTTTTCCCGTTGAACCCTAACTGATACAATGAATGAGGACCAGGCAGAGGCCTACGAGGGTGGATAATGATGCCCCTCCCTAGGACTTCGTTCAGTGTGGGTCCCCTTCAATGGCTAGCTGCCATACTGGGAGAGCTGGAAAACCCCAAATCAAATGAAATAGAAAAAAATCTAGCTCACATATTGCATGATGAAGAAAGAGACATTTTTGCACTCCCAAGTGTATGCATGAAGTAGATCCACACCTGTGACACTATTTTAACATCCTAGATCTCCTTCAGGGAGCAACAGAAGAACAGAGACACAGTAACACTAACCAAACTCTCATACTAAGAGTTATAACTACCTTATGGTAAGAGATTATTGGGTGTCCGATATTGTACTTTGCTTACATTATCTAACTTAATGCTGACAACGACCTTGTGAACCAGGGATGGTTGCTGTTGTTGTTTAGTCGTTCAGTCACATCTGACTGTCAGCTTCCCCATGGACTGTGGTCTGCCAGGCTCCTCTGTCCATGGCATTTTCCCAGGCAAGAAAACTGAAGTGGGTTGCCATTTCCTTCTCCAGAACTAGGGGTGCTTAGGAGCCCCGTATATAAAAGACAAACTGAGACCTGGAAAGATGAAATGATTGCCCCAGTATTCCATGGCTGGTGAATGAGAGTCAAGATTTAAGACCTCGCCTGTTTGCCTCCAAAGCTGCACCTTAACTCCGATGCTATGCTGGTCTCTGGCACGAAGGATTGGAATTCCCCCTTTAGACCCACCGTTTCTCCTTCAAAGCTCCTGGAGACTCACAGGTTTTCTTCAGCTACGACCAGCGGCCTCTTTCCCTCCCGCTTGTCTTCTGTCCTGTGTTCTTTGACCATCCCCACTGGGATGTGACCAGACTCTGTCAGTGTCTCTGCTCCAAAAGCTGAAGATGCTGTTTGTGTCATTGCCTCCAGACTGGGTTCCTGCCGCTGCTCAACTGGACTCCAACAGTCTTAGCCAGTGATCACCCCCTCCTCATTCTTCTTGACTAGAAGCATTATTCACAATAGCTGAAAGGTAAAGGAAACCCAGACGTCCATCAGCTGATGAGTGGATGAAGAAAAATGTGACCGATTCACATTGTTGTTGCTAAGTCGTTTCAGTCGTGTCCAACTCTGTGCGACCCCATAGACGGCAGCCCACCAGGCTCCTGTGTCCATGGGATTCTCCAGGCAAGAGTACTGGAGTGGGTTGCTGTTGCCTTCACCAATGCATTAAAGTGAAAAGTGAAAGTGAAGTCGCTCAGTTGTGTCTGACTCTTAGCGACCCCATGGACTGCACCTACCAGGCTCCTGCATCCATGGGATTCTCCAGGCAAGAGTACTGGAGTGGGTTGCCATTGCCTTCTCCTATTCACATTATTCAACCATAAAAAGGCATGAAGGACAGATACATGCTACGACATGGATGAATCTCAAAAACATGGTGCTCAGTGAAGGAAGTCAGACCCAAAGTGTCACATATCATATGATTCCACTTGTATGAAATATCCAGAATATATACATCAATAGAGAAAGAATGTAGACTAATGATTGTTAGATACTAGCAGGAGGAGGATATGGGGCGTGATTGCTTCATGGTTACAAGGTGTCCTTCGGGGATGGTGAAAATGCTCTGGAACCAGAGATGATGGTTGCACAATTGTGATCGTACTGAATGCCACTCAACTGTACATTTTAAAAATTACTAATTTTATGTTGTGTGATTTTGCCTCAGTAAAAATACATGCACACAGAAATAAATCAGCAATCTAGTATATATCCAGTTATATCACTATGTCATCTGACTTTCTTTTGTCTTCATGTCAGCCATCCTTACAAGATCCTGAGCTGGGGCTGGCCTGGCAGCATTGCCCTGGTCAGCCTGATGTTCCCCTGCCCTCTAGTCCCCATTGTGTCAAGTGGGGAAAACTGCCCCTTCAGGGGACCCCTCCCATCTGGTGCCTGCCAAGGGTATCAGAGTAGCTATTAGCCTGGGCTCTTTGCTACAAGTGGTAGAAACACACTATGGCTGATTAGGCAGAAAAGGAACTTATTAAAAGGGTATGAACTCAGGGTAGACCTGACTTGAGGCTAAGTTTCCTGGATTGATGCTCCCAAAATATCCACTGCTGCAGCTCCTCAAGGACATTTCTGCACCAAGATTTCACCCTAAAGCTGAGCGTCTGGAGCCACTCACCACTCAGAGCATCCTTCCTTTGCCTCATCTCCCCAGGTGAATCTGATTGGTAGAAACAGGTCACATGCTGGTACCTTAGCTGCAAGGAAGGCTGGGAAGTTAACATTTCTGTCTTTTGCCATGGGGGTGAGGGGGCTCATAAGGTTGGAAATTTCTCAGATATTGCAAGGTGTTGAAAATGTGGCAGAAAACGTGACAAACAGCAGACACAATGTTTATAATTCCTGAGCTGTTTGAAGGATTATGTGGCAGCCATAGCTCATTTGACATCATCTTGAGGCAGCTGCAAGCTGCAAGCTGAGTCTTCTGCAAGCTGAGACCCAGCCTAGTGCATTCTGGTTCTTGACTGTCCAAAAACTTTACACCTTCCCCTTCACCTCTCATGAAGGGCGGTCTCATGGGGCTGTCAGTTATAAAGACCACTCACATCACTGACCCCTAGTTATGGGGTAGGTAAATAACTCAGACTGGATCAGCCATTGTATCCTATTTCCTAACAAGAGTGGTTGGTCCAAGGGGGCCCATAATCAAAATCCCTGGGACTGATACAATGATGCATGTATGGGTGGAGAAGCTCTCTTTTGCCCTGGACTTGTTAATCTGGGAGAAATTTATTTATTGCAGTTGGTGGCTATCTTCCCTGGCCATGAAAAAACTATTTTCAATAGAAGAAAATTAGTTCAGCCTAGAGTGAAGCAGAGATGAGAGATGATGAGACAGCCAGGAAAATATGGTTTCATCTCCTGGATCCAGCTAAGCCTGAAGTCATTCCATATCTGTTTTTTAATTAAATGAGCCCATAAGTTCCTTTATACAGCTTAAGCTACTTGGAGTTGGATTTCTATCATAACTGAGTATGTAATAAACCATCTAATCCCTAGTAGGAAATTTACTATGAAGCACTTTTCTGTCCATTATATTATTTGATTATGGATTTTAGAGTAAGGAGGAGAGAGTTTTAGTAATAAAAAATAATATTATTATCATCTCAATTTTACATAGAGGAAAATGTGAGCTCAGAGAGGTTAAGGGACCTTGGGGTCATAGAGCTAATTGTGGTCTGACTTGAATTTGAACTTGGTTCTTTCTGCCTTAGTGTTCAGCACTTGTCTTAGAATGTCTAGAGTCAAATTTTATTTTTAGAACTAATTCCATTCCTCACGGTTTTCTCTAATCCTTGGTACACTCGGGCCTTTCGAAGTCAGATCTCAGCTCCTGATAATGTGAAAAACTGAAAGAATTTATAGAGTTATTCTTCTTGGGGTGTTTTTATTTTCAAAATGTGTAAAGGCCAAGATATAAAGTTTCAAAGGAGAAATTTCAGTCATTGATTGTGTGTGGACAAGAGGGACTCAGAGCCTCCAGAAACTCATTCCCCATGTCAATAATTATGGGACATCCTGGCCTTTTCCTTAGGCCTTTTCCTAGATATAAGATTTTTTTTTTTCCTGGCAAACCTGAGACTTTCTAGACAATGGGAAGACACAGTGTCAACATGTCTTTGTAGCCTGATATAATTCATGGGACCCTACTTTCACCAAACCAGGTCATCACCTGGAGGTTAGTTAGTTATTTGAGAAGGAAAGGTGATAGAGAAGGATCATGGGAATTAATATTCATTGAGCTCATGCCAAGGATGGCAAACAGAGTTCATTTCCACCCTCAACTTCACTCATGCATTAACAAGAATGCCAAAGCAGCCTCCAGGCTCAATTAGTAATGTCTGCCCTAGTGGGCTGCAGTCCATGGGGTCGCTGAGAGTCCAGCACGACTGAGCAACTTCACTTTCACTTTTCACGTTCATGCATTGGAGAAGGAAATGGCAATCCACTTCAGTGTTCTTGCCTGGAGAATCCCAGGGACAGAGGAGCCTAGTGCTCTGCCATCTATGGGGTTGCACAGAGTCTGACACAACTGAAGCAACTTATCAGCAGCAGCAGCAGCCCTGGGTGCAGAAAAGGACCTGGTAGCCTGGCTGCCAGTAATGTGCCCTTTCTGGCTATAAGCCAGGCTCTTTACCTCATTAACCCCACGTTCTCACAACAGCCTCTGAGGTGGGAGTTACTTATTTTCCAGAGGAGGAAATTTGAGGTTTTAGAGAGGTTGTTACTTACCCCTTGGGAAAGCTGTTAAGTGGGTGAGTCATTAAGAGCTCACAAATAAAATAAACAACACACCACCCCAACACACACAGCAACATTAGGTGTCCTTTACTATGTGTTTTCTACATGCAAGACCCTGCAAGAAGCCTGTTGTGTGTATTATCTCAGCTCGTGTCCCAAAAGGTTGATGGGGTAATGTGCTCTCTGACAGATGAGGACGCCAGAAAACTGAGCATCCAAGTGTCACGTCACTGGCTCGTTGGAAGCAGAGCGGAGGTGGATGCTGGGTGTGCCCGAAGCTCTGTTGCGTCACACTGGGTGATTTTCATCATGAGTTGGGGTTTGGTTGGGGAGGGATTTCTGAGAATGTTATGGACTAAAATACAACAGTCGTGGCAAAAGCTGGCTCAAGTCACCTCTGGAGAGGTTTCCTAATAAATCCTGCTGCAGGGACGGTTTCTGCACATCAGGCTTGTTCAGAACCCATCCCTTGTGGCCAGCCACCCCTTTAGGTTTTTCGAGCACCCGACTCCCCACCATGGTGCCCTCTGATCTGCCTGCCCCAGCCTTTCCCCACATGGGTGAGTCAGAGGCCTCTAGAACTTTCTGCATGAGGAGCGTGCCTTGGGAAAAATCTTCCAGCATTTTGTATTCAAAACATGCAGCAGCTTGGTACTGTGGCAGGAACATGGCCACTGCTCCTGGCTGGGTGACCTTGAGCCAATGGAGGTCTCCTCATCTAGAAAGCAAGAAGGATGGCCAACATGACACACAAGTGACTCGGTTTCTCTAAACTATGTGAAAGGCCCGAGTCCGCGGACCCTCTCTGTGGGCACACTCAGACCCTGTTCATCCTTGTTCTCGCTCCTTCTCCCCTCCCCCAACACATGCTAATTTTTCCAACATCTTATTAAGAAAATTTTCAAATGAATATCAGAATTAAATCCATTTTACACTGAGCACTCATAGACCCACCCACCGGATTCCACCTGGTTCTCTTCAGTTCATTTTCCTGGTGACCACAGAGGCAGAAAGCCCCCCAAGATGCACCTCCCTGAGCACAGGGAGGGATTCAGAACCCCTTCTTCCCCCAGAGTTCATATGTCTCACACATCCCCCTTGCTCCTAACTCCTTCCTCTGATGGTGGCGTCTCTGCCTGCTAAGTCGCTTCAGTCATGTCTGACACTTTGCAACCCCGTGGACTATAGCCTGCCAGGTTCCTCTGTCCATGGGGTTCTCCAGGCAAGAATACTGGAGTGGGTTGCCATTTCCTTCTTCAGGGGATCTTTCTGACCGAGGGATTGAACCTGAGTCTCTTACGTCTCCTGCATTGGCAGATGGGTTCTTTATCACCACCAAGCTTCTCTCTGGCCCTATACATGACCATGACCAGCAGCAGTGACTTTGGATGAGACCCTGGGGGCCCTTCTTGCCAGACTTCAGAGGAAAGGGCTTGCCAGGTGGGAGGTGGGGCGGGACACCTATTTCTTAAGAGGTTACTTTGCACCGGACACCTTCCCTATGCTTTTATTTGTATAATGTTTCTCCCCCAGAGATGCAGAAGTAATACATAATTGATGTAGAAACTTTGGGAAATTCCACAAAAGTCTAATAAAAACCTGAAAACCATCCATGAGCACCATCCACAGACAGCAGTACTAGCAGGTCCCTTATTGAGGGCCTATTGCGTATTGGGCATTGAGTGTGTTACATGTATTTCCTCAGCAACCATATTCAGTAGGTTGCTGTGGTTGCTTAGTCACTAAGTCGTGTCTGACTCTTTTGTGACCCCATGGACTGTAGCCCACCAGGCTCCTTCTGTCCACGGGATTTCCCAGGTAAAAATACTGGAGTGAGTAGCATTTCCCTTCTCTATTTCTATTCATATATTAATGCTCAAAGTCACCCTCTGAAAATGCTGCTGCTGCTGCTAAGTCGCTTCAGTCGTGTCTGACTCTGTGCGACCCCATAGACGGCAGCCCACTAGGCTCCTCTGTCCCTGGGATTCTCCAGGCAAGAATACTGGAGTGGGTTGCCATTTCCTTCTCCAATGCATGAAAGTGAAAAGTGAAAGTGAAGTCGCTCAGTTGGGCCCGACTCTTAGCGACCCAATGGACTGGAGCCTACTAGGCTCCTCCGTCCATGGGAATTTCCAGGCAAGAGTACTGGAGTGGGGTGCCATTGCCTTCTCCAACCCTCTGAAAATAGACAGTGTTATTTACGTTTACAGGTGAAAAAATGAAAGGCTACAGAATTAAAGATGGAAAGTAGAAGTTCAGAGAGGGAAATGACTTTCCCAAGGCCATGGTAAGTGGTGTGATGGGATTCAAACATTGGAGTAAAGCTGGTAATCCCCACCCTTGCACCCCTGCCTCCTACACCCAGGGGTAGGGTGCAGCCTGCAGGTGGTTGAGGAATGCAACCTCAAATTATTTTATTTAAACCTCCCTATATTAGATCACATTTAATTGCCAGCTGAAGCCTGACTGCTTGCTTTCTCCTTCTCTCTGGAAGTGGGGGCTGCTTTGCTTGAAGTCTGTCCATCCAGGGAGGACACTTACATGTGTGCCGGAGATGGAGGGTGGGTCATTTCCCAGCAGAAAGAAAGACGACTGCAAAAACTAAATGAAGGAAAGTATGTATAGATTTTAACACTGTAGGAGTGCAATAAATGATGTCTAATCAACCTTATCATCATCATCATCACTGTGACAATAACTGCTGCTGCTGCTGAGTCGCGTCAGTCGTGTCCGACTCTGTGTGACCCCATAGACGGCAGCCCACCAGGCTCCGCCGTCCCTGGGATTCTCCAGGCAAGAACGCTGGAGTGGGTTGCCATTTCCTTCTCCAATGCATGAAAGGAAAAGTGAAAGTGAAGTCGCTCAGTGGTGTCTGACTCTTAGCGACCCCATGGACTGCAGCCCACCAGGCTCCTCAGTCCATGGGATTTTCCAGGCAAGAGTACTGGAGTGATTGCCAAACTGGTCAAAACTGTGTCCCCAAGGGTGTCTTTATAAATTTCGCCACAAGGTGGCAGGTTGCTACCAGACTGCATATTTGCCACAAGATAAAGTGAAAGTGAAGTCGCTCAGTTGCGTCCGACTCCTAGCGACCCCATGGACTGCAGCCTACCAGGCTTCTCCGTCCATGGGATTTTCCAGGAAAGAGTGCTGGAGTGGGGTGCCATTGTCTTCTCCAACTAATTCACTAGTTTAGTATGCAATAAAATAACAGGCTTTGAATAAGTTAAACTGGCTAGTAACAGCTAATCAGTTTTCTTCAGTGATTACTGTTCTTCTACATAGGCAGGATAATTAATCCACGGATGGTCTTTCTGGTCTATCTTCAAGTATTCTTATACTATATAATCGATCAGGGACATCTTTTTACAGAAAAATGAACAGAACACAGGTAGCTTTACGTAAGTTGAGTTTGTTAAATCTATTTGTTATGACAGGGGATTTCTGACACAAAAATTGCTCACTGCACACTGAACCCCAGAGAAGTGATGAAACAAGACAGCTGATGTTAGGAGGTATATGGGAGTGGGGTAGGGTGAGAAGTCATGGATAAATTAAAAACTGGCAAGTATCTGCTGAAGCAGAGCCACTTTTTAGGGGGCATAAGAAAAACTAAGTCACCATTTTGGTCTCTTTAGAGAAATCCATTTGTTGTTAAGAACTTAAGACCATTTACTACCATTCATGCTGCAAAATGCAGTAGTCACACTATTTCCAAAAGGATCCTAAAAACTGCAGTGCAAAAGAAATCTAAGAAAATAAATAATTACAAAACCATCAACATTTTTCAAAGAAATGTGCTCAAAACAGTGACTTTTACAAAAAATGTGAATTTGTTTTAAATGAAAAAAGAACAAGATAGGCTTCAGCAATACGTGAACCGTGAACTTTCAGATGTTCAAGCTGGTTTTAGAAAAGGCAGAGGAACCAGAGATCAAATTGCCAACATCCGCTGGATCATGGAAAAAGCAAAAGAGTTCCAGAAAAACATCTATTTCTGCTTTATTGACTATGCCAAAGCCTTTGACTGTGTGGATCACAAGAAACTGTCGAAAATTCTGAAAGAGATGGGAATCCCAGACCACCTGACCTGCCTCTTGAGAAACCTATATGCAGGTCAGGAAGCAACAGTTAGAACTGGACATGGAACAACAGACTGGTTCCAAATAGGAAAAGGAGTACGTCAAGGCTGTATATTGTCACCCTTCTTGTTTAACTTATATGCAGAGTACATCATGAGAAATGCTGGGCTGGAGGAAGCACAAGCTGGAATCAAGATTGCCGGGAGAAATATCAATAACCTTAGATATGCAGATGACACCACCTTTATGGCAGAAAGTGAAGAAGAACTAAAAAGCCTCTTGATGAAAGTTCCTGAAAGAGGAGAGTGAAAAAGTTGGCTTAAAGCTCAACATTCAGAAAACTAAGATCATGGCATCTGGTCCCATCACTTCATGGGAAATAAATGGGGAAACAGTGGAAACAGTGTCAGACTTTATTTTTTTTGGACTCCAAAATCACTGCAGATGATGATTGCAGCCATGAAATTAAAAGACGCTTACTCCTTGGAAGGAAAGATATGACCAAACTAGATGGCATATTCAAAAGCAGAGACATTACTTTGCCAACAAAGGTCCGTCTAGTCAAGGCTATGGTTTTTCCAGTGGTCGTGTGTGGATGTGAGAGTTGGACTGTGAAGAAAGCTGAGCACTGAAGAATTGATGCTTTTGAACTGTGGTGTTGGAGAAGACTCTTGAGAGTCCCTTGGACTGCAAGGAGATCCAACCAGTCCATCCTAAAGGAGATCAGTCCTGGATGTTCATTGGAAGGACTGATGCTGAAGCTGAAACTCCAGTACTTTGGCCACCTCATGCGAAGAGCTGACTCATTGGAAAAGACTCTGATGCTGGGAGGGATTGGGGGCAGGAGGAGAAGGGGACGACAGAGGATGAGATGGCTGGATGGCATCACCAGCTCGATGGACATGAGTTTGAATAAACTCCAGGAGTTGGTGATGGACAGGGAGGCCTGGCATGCCGTGATTCATGGGGTCGCAAAGAGTAGGACATGACTGATCAACTTAACTGAACTGAACTGAAGCATGCGTGCATAACAATCTCTATGGGTCATCTGGGAAAGGCTGGAGGGGGGCATATAAAAAAATAACCCCACAATTATTATGTTGGGATTTAGCTCTTACCTCTCTTGGCCTGACTGGCTCCCGCTGGCCCCACTACATGTAGTTTTGAAAGCTTTCTCATGCCTCCCTGCCTTTGCTTAAGCTTTTCCTGTGCTTCCATTCTACTCTTGTCAGATCTGACATCATTCTGGAAGCCTTTCCTGACCCCTCCACCTAGACCCCAGGTAGCAGATCCCAGGTAGCATAGCCTCTGTCATCCATGCTCTCCACTATCACAGCCTTTGACTCCACCCCCTGTAGACTCCGATCTACAGTAGGACTTGGGGGACTGATGGTCATTCTATAAATATTTATTGTTCTCCCTCTCTGCAAGAGGAATTAGGTGCCAGGGATCTGCTGGTGTTTTCTTTGAAGAAAACAAACCAGGCCTGAAAAAGAGACTGCCAAGGGAAATCATTAGCGTTTGAAAATCAGAAGGACTCTGTTCCTCTTTTCACTTCTTTATAGATGCAATATATAAGACATATTAAATAATAAATAAAATGATAGGTCCTAAATATTTTTTTCTGTGTAATTAAAAAAATTTTTTGCATTGTAGGTAAAACGTGCATAAGATTTACCATTTTCACCATTTTTAAGTGTACAGTTGAGTAGCACTAAGCACATTCACTTCGTTGTGCAACCATCACTGCCATCCACCTCCAGAACTTGATTTCATCATCCCAAACTCAAACTCTGTACCCATTAAACAGTAACTCCCCATTCATCCCCCCGCCCCCCAGTCCTTGGTAACCACTATTCCACCTTCTGATGTGTACTTTATGACTATTCCACATACCTCATATAAATGGAATCATGCAATAAATATTGTATATATTCCATATAAGTGGAATAATAACATAAGTATTACATATATGTCTTCTCATGTCTGGCTTATTTCGCTTAGCATGATGCCCTGGAAGGTCGTTCATGTTGTAACTGTCTTGAGATTGTATTTCTTTCTGAAGCTGAGAGTGCTTCATTGTTTGTCTATGCTACATTTCATGTATTGTTTCCTCAGTTGATGGATATTAGGTTGTCTCCACTTTTTGGCTATATGAATAATGGTGCCATATACATTCATGTACAAATTTTTGTGTTCAGATGTATGTTTTCATTTTTCTTGGGTTTATCCCTAGGAGTGGAACTGGTTAGTTGTTTGGTAACATATGTTTTGCTTTTTGAACAACTGCCAAACTGCTTTCTATAACAGCTGTATCATTTTTCTTTCCCACCAGCAATGTAAGAGAATTCCAATTTCTCCACATCCTCACCAACATTCGTTATTGTTCATTTGTTCCCCAGTGGGTGTGAAGTATTATCTCATTGTGGTTTTCATTTGTGTATAGGAACTAAAAAGCCTCCTGATGAAAGTGAAAGTGGAGAGTGAAAAAGTTGGCTTAAAGCTCAACATTCAGAAAACGAAGATCATGGCATCTGGTCCCATCACTTCATGGGAAATAGATGGGGAAACAGTGGAAACAGTGTCAGACTTTATTTTTTTGGGCTCCAAAACCACTGCAGATGGTGACTGCAGCCATGAAATTAAAAGACACTTACTCCTTGGAAGGAAAGGCATGACCAACCTAGATAGCATATTGAAAAGCAGAGACATTACTTTGTCAACAAAGGTTCATCTAGTCAAGGCTATGGTTTTTCCTGTGGTCATGTATGGATGTGAGAGTTGGACTGTGAAGAAGGCTGAGCACCGAAGAACTGATGCTTTTGAACTGTGGTGTTGGAGAAGACTCTTGAGAGTCCCTTGGACTGCAAGGAGATCCAACCAGTCCATTCTGAAGGAGATCAGCCCTGGGATTTCTTTGGAAGGAATGATGCTAAAGCTGAAACTCCAGTACTTTGGCCACCTCATGTGAAGAGTTGACTCATTGGAAAAGACTCTGATGCTGGGAGGGATTGGGGACAAGAGGAGAAGGGGACGACAGAGGATGAGATGGCTGGATGGCATCACTGACTCGATGGACGTGAGTTTGAGTGAACTCCAGGAGTTGGTGATGGACAGGGAGGCCTGGCGTGCTGCGATTCATGGGGTTGCAGAGCTGGACACGACTGAGCGACTGATCTGATCTGATCTGATCTGAAAGACTAATGATGTTGAACATCTTCTCATATGCTTGTTGGCCATTATCTCGATTAACATTTTAATTTTCTTGTTGATTTTTTTTTTTTTGGTTTGCTACATTTTCAAAACCTTTTTTTTTTTTTAAGCAGTTCTTCTGAGGATTATATTTAACATCTCAAAAACACTCTAGTTCAGATTAGTACTAACTTAATTTTAATCCTACACAAAAACTTCATTTCAATGTAGATCTGTTCTCTCTCTCCACCCTTGTGGCATTGTTGTCATTCAAATGACATCTTTATGCATTTTAAGTCAGTCTATAAACATAGCTTTATAATTATTGCTTTTTGCATTTGTCTTTTAAGTCAGTTAGAAGAAAATTGTTACAGATGAAAGAGTATGTATGCTGTCTTTCATATTCACCTACAGTTGCTCGTACTGGCGCTCTTAATCTCTCCTGCCTGCTCCAGACTATTGTTGAGCTCCTCTTGTGAAACTATTTCAGTGATTATGCTTTTTAGCTCCATAATTCCTATTTGTTTCTTTTAAAAATATAATTTCTATTTCTTTAGTTGATTTTATTCTCTTAATTTCCCATACTGAATTTTTAATTAAAATTTTAATTATACTTTTTTAAATTTGTTATACAATTTTAAAAAAATTGTTGTTGTTCAGTCACTCAGTTGCATCCAACTGTTTATAACCCCATGGACTGCAGCACACCAAGCTTCCCCTGTCCTTCACTGTCTCCTGGAATTTGCTTAATTGAGCTCATGTCCATGGAGTTGATGATGCCATGCAACCATCTCATCCTCTGTCACCCCTTTCTCCTCCTGCCCTCAATCCTTCCCAGCATCTCTCTTTAAAAGATTATACTCCATTTACAGTTATTGCAAAATATTGGCTACATTCCCCCTGTTGTTCAATACTTCTTTGTAACCTATCTTACATGCAAAAGTTTAGTTGATATTCTTTATTTCGTGAGACACCTTTCTCATACTTTATCTTTGGACATGGTTTTCTTTAGTTCTTTGAATACATTTATAATATAATAATAGCTGATTTAAAACTGACAGGTAGCTCTAACATCTGGGCTTCCTCAGGGATGGTTTCTATTGATGGTCTCTTCCTGGGTATGGGTTCAGTTCAGTTCAGTTCAGTAGCTCAGTCATGTCCAACTCTTTGTGACCCCATGAACCGCAGCACTCTAGGCCTCCCTGTCCATCACCAACTCCCGGAGTCCACCCAAACCCATGTCCATTGAGTCGGTGATGCCATCCAACCAGCTGATCCTCTGTCGTCCCCTTCTCCTCCTGCCCTCAATCTTTCCCAACATCAGGGTCTTTTCCAATAAGTCAGCTCTTTGCATCAGGTGGCCAAAGTATTGGAATTTCAGCTTCAACATCAGTCCTTCCAATGAATACCCAGGACTGATCTCCTTTAGGATGGACTGGTTGGATCTCCTGGCTGTTCAAGGGACTCTCAAGAGTCTTCTCCAACACCACAGTTCAAAAGCATCAATTCTTTGATGCTCAACTTTCTTTAGAGTCCAACTCTCACATCCATACATGACCACTGGAAAAACCGTAGCCTTGACTAGACAGACCTTTGTTGACAAAGTAATGTCTCTGCTTTTTAATATGCTGTCTAGATTAGTCATAACTTTCCTTCCAAGGAGTAAGTGTCTTTTAATTTCATGGCTGCAATCACCATCTGCAGTGGTTTTGGAGCCCCAAAAAATAAAGTCTGACACTGTTTCCACTGTTTCCCCATCTATTTCCCATGAAGTGATGGGACCAGATGCCATGATCTTAGTTTTCTGAATGTTGAGCTTTAAGCCAACTTCTTCACTCTCCTCTTTCACTTTCATCAAGAGGCTCTTTAGTTCTTCACTTTCTGCCATAAAGGTGGTGTCATCTGCCTATCTGATGTTATTGATTTTTTTGGTTATTGATATTTCTCCCGGCAATCTTGATTCCAGCTTGTGCTTCCTCCAGCCCAGCGTTTCTCATGATGTACTCTGCATATAAGTTAAATAAATAGGTATGGTTTATATATTCCCATTTGTTGTTTTGTTTGCAAGTCTCACAACGTTTTTGTTGAAAACCATACATTTAATATAATGTAGCAACTGTAGAAGTCTGATACTCTCTCCCTCCCTGGAATCTATTGTTACTATTTTGGTTGTCACTGTATTTGTTGCAGTTGCCCTTGTTTGTTTAGTGACTTTCCTGGACTAATTCTGTATAGTCTGTGTTCTGTGTTATGTGCATCCATGGACACTTCTGCTGGGTAATTAATCTAATAGATGAAGTGCTCAGCTAATGATTAGAGATTCCCTTGAAATACTTTAACCAATAAGCCTCATATCCTCTGTTGAAGGGCTGTCTGCTCTGTATGTTGGGCATGTCTTCAGTGCTCCATCCAGCAAGAGGTTTACAACTTTGCCTTGGCATCCACTTCCAGGTAGGTCAGCCAGAGGTGAAATATGAGTGTCTTCTCAGGTCTTTTTGAGTATATGTATTTCTGTACATGCCTGTGGCCCTCTGGATTCCCAGGGTCATGTCAGAGCTTTTCGAAGCCCCTGTGAACATTGTATCCCCAAAGGAAATGGCAACCCACTCCAAAATTCTTGCCTGGAAAGTTCTACAGACAGAGGAGTCTGGCAGGCTATAGTCCATGGTGTCGCAAAGAGTTGGACACGGCTGAGTGTGCACGCACACACACACAATCTTTCTTTTAGGTTTTCAAGCACTCTCCCCTTTACCCCAACTGCAGTTGGCACCTCAGAGAGTTGTGATATTAAACAATTGCCACTGATTGTTCCAACAGCAATCTCCCCCCAAAAAAACAATCTCCCAAGACACAGGGTTTTTCTCAGTGAGCTCTGAGTCAAATCAATAAAGATAAACTAAATAGGGATTTTCCTGGGAGCTGCCAAACAGAGTGACAATCTTCTCAGTAGCTCCAAACCCATTCTGCCCCCTGTTGTGACTATTAATTAGGCTGCTGGTTTTCACAGCTATCCTGGTTACGAGCTGCTAGTTTTCAAGGCTATCATGGAGCTGAGGGAAGTAGATAGAAACAGGACAAGTTAAAAACAGCACAAAGTTCATTGTTCTTATTGAGATTCAACTGTTTTTCTTGACTAAACACTCATCAGATTGTTACAAGCCTTTGATTAATTTCCAGAATTCTAAAAAGTTGATGTTTTGCCAGTGTTTTCACTGCATTTATTTTCAGAGGTCCTTATTCTGCTATTCTGAAAGTGATCCTCAGGCTATACATTTAAAATACATTAAACCAATTAGCTGCCATTAAGCTAATTTCCTAAGAGCAGTACTTGAGAAAATAGGGAATATCTAGTCTATACTGGCTTGAAGGCAGGAACTCTATTTTATTATCTCTGTGTATTAATACAGAGGCCTGAAACAGTGGCTGATGCAGAGTAAGAAATTATTAACAATTTAAATGAATAACTACAAACGTCTTATTTGAATTGTGATTTGAAATGTACAAAGTGCTTTCTTACAATCTTTTCTAATATAGTGCAATTTAATTCACCTATATTTCCTGTTCATTAACTACATACCAGTCAGTGTATCAAGTATCAAGAACAGAAAGATAAGTTCTTGCTCTATAAGGTATTTTCAGGCTAGTTGAAGACACAAGATGCAAACACATATAACAAAACAAATAATAATATGGAATGTAAATTCCGTGGGGCTTCCCTGGTGGCTCAGTGGTTAAGAATTCACCTGCAATTCAGGAGACATGGGTTTGATCTCTGGGTCAGGAAGATCCCCTGGAGAAGGAAATGGAAACCAACTCCAGTATTTTTGCCTGGGAAATCGTATGGATAGAGGAGCCTGGTGGGCTACAGTCCATGAAGTTGCAAAAGAGTCAAACACAACTTAGCAACTAAACAAGTTCCATGAGAGTGGGTATTATATCTGTCTTGTACTACATTGTATTTTCAGAGCATAGAGGAGTATCTGATATCCTGAAGATGTTTTTAAAGAGAAAAAGTGAGTTGCCTATAAAGAAACATGTTTTGATAGGGTCAGAAATTGAGTCAGCACCACTGAATGCTCAAGGACCATAGAACGATCCCTTTGAAGTTCTGCAGGAGAAGTATTTGGAACTTAAAAGCCTCTGCCTAGCCAAAAATCATTTATAAGAGAGGGGAAAATAAAGACATTTATAAACATGCCAGAGCCTAGATCCAGAGTCACTTTCAATCAAAAGGAAAAGTGGATCTAAGAGTGAGGTTTGCAGTGCAGAAAGCAGGCAGCTAAGACCTCACCACTCCTGGGACTGTGCTCAATTCCTCTCTCTGTGTGCTGCTGACCCCTGCTGGTCCCCAGGGGACTTGCCTCCCTCTGAATTCTTTTGAATTTCCCATCTCACCAACCTGACATTTGATCATGAGCTACCTTGAGAGATGGCTTACAAGGCCACAGCAAACCTTCCCCTCTTGCTCTGCAGGTTCACTATTCATGTGTTTGCTTGGCCTTCCTGCCTGGATTACAAACTTTCATTAATAAGAACCGTATTTGTACATAATCAATAAATAGTCACCAAATTTTAACGAAATCTATCTCTCTCATTTCACACAGTATTGTGATTCCCTTTGTTCCCCAGCCTCTTTTTTCCTATCTAAACTGCTCTAAACACCTTCTCAAAACACAATCCACTGTCTTTTCCTCTTTCTTTCCCTTCTTTTCCCTTTCCAGCTCCATTTTTCTTTCTCCTACCCCTCAGTCCTTTCTTCTGCACACTGGTCTCTGTGATTTCCCGGGTATTATGCAGTCATTCTCCTGATTGGTGTTAATTAAAGCCAAGAGCCAAGGAGGTAGAAGGCTAATCAGGAGGCCGCCATGTGCCAAGCAGTGTTCTAAGCTCTTTGGGTGGGTTAATGAATTCCTGTCTCGCAGCCATCCTATGGGATAAGGACCGTTATTCGTCCCATTTTTCAGATGGGGAAACCAAGGCAGAGAGAGGTGAAGTAACTTGCTTGAAAACTCACAGAAGTTCATACATGGAACTGGGATTCTGAATCAGGCAGTCTTGCTTGCTTTCAACCATAATAAATTTCAGAGGCATTGCTACGTCTCACCTCTTGTCAACCAGTAAAAGCCCAGAGATTTAAAAACAAAGGGGATAGGGACTTCCCTGGTGGTCCAGCGGCTGACTCTGTGCTCCCAATGCAGGGGACCCAGGTTCAATCCCTGGTCAGGGAACTAGATCCCACATACTCCAACTAAAGATCCCTTGGGCCACAACTAAGACCCGGAACAGCCAAATAAATATGTAAGTAAATGCTTAAAAAACAAAAACAAGTGGGATATATTCAGGGGGCAGGGAGTGAACAAGAGAACGGAACTGGAGAATTAGAATTGGTGTTAATGGGTGACAGCAAGTGAGAATTAGTTAGAAGATGGGATATACAACAGAGCAGTAATATGTGACATGTGACAGGTATACAGTTGTAGAGTTTACAAAGCATATGCTCATTTCATTGATCCTAATAATAATACTCGGAGAAAGCATTCGAGGGGATCATCGTTACTGACATTTTACAGATAAAAGTCTGTTGCTCAGAGAGGTTAAGTGACTCCTTCAAGGTCACACAGCCAAGAAATGGCAGAGCAGGCACTTGGACACTACAGATTTCCGGCTCCAGGCACGGGATAACTGGAGCATAAGGTACTGAGTAGAGGCACAGAATGACAGTCAGGGCTCATGTAGTATTTAACTGATTCTCTGCAGTTACAAAACATGCTGCTTCTATTAATACACCTACTGTTTGTCTTCTGTAGAGGGGGGGAATAGTATTTTTGGTTAGGATTTCCACAGAGCAAGGATTTCAGTCTCTGCCCATTCAAGCTGAACCGCTCCTGCCTAGGTGGCTGCCCACCCCTCTCCAAATAATCTGAGTTTGGAACAGATATTGGACAGAAGGCAGAGAAGAAAAGGGAGCCAGAAACCAGGAGACAGTCTTTGGAGAACTATTCCCATGATGCAGGAGTAACTTCCACTCCCATCTCATCAGATAGTTTTAAGATGCTCCATATCTTTTTCCAGTTACTTGGAGGTGTGGGTAGGTGGGGGCTTCCCTGATAGCTCAGTTGGTAAAGAATCCACCTGCAATGCAGGGGACCCTGGTTTGATTCCTGGGTTGGTGGGAAGGGAGGAGGGAGCCGACGTGGCGAGACCGAGGCAAGGGCCTACCTTGACGTTTAAACATACCATGGGAGGCTTGTGTTTGCACAGAGAAGCTGCTAGAAAAAAAAGTCATGACCTGCACTCCCCCTGAAGCCAGAAAGCCTGCGCCCAGAGCTTACCTTGGCCCTTTGTTTCCTTTTGGCCATGGGACAGGGTCCTGTAAATGATGAAGGCTGGTAGGCCAGGCCTCAGTGCTGCCTGAGCCAGGCTGCCGGGGCCAAGCAGCCCCTGGTCCCATGTCCCTTCTGACCACACGGGAAGGCACTTTTGTGAGTGTCTGTGCCTGCCTGGCCCTGGGGAGGTGGAGATATATAACACCTGGTCTTCATCCTTGCCAACCTTGCCGTTGACCAGGGAGGCACTTGTGCATCTCATGGTTCTTATTTGGCCTCATGCTTGAAGCAGTGGCTCACAGGGGCCTGTGGGGCACAAGGAAATGAGGCTGGGCTACCCCACAGAACAGACTTCTGCTGTCTTTGGGTCTGGAATTCTGGCGAGCCAGCCTCCTAGTGATGTGACCCAGAGAAAAGCATCTGACTTCCTCAGTCTGGGCTGCCCCTGCTCTGAAATAGAAAACATAATAATACTCATCTTGCAGGTTGTTGAGAGAAGAAGCAGCACCGTAGGGATGGGGCTTGGGGGGCTACTCATTACCCAGAGCAGAAAGGGGGACTGGGAGCCTGGGGAGAGAAGGGTTAAGCCAGTGAAAGCGCCCCTCCTCTTAGCGGCTGGGAGCCAAGGAAAGGTTTGGAAAGGAGGGGAGGTGTGTTGGGCCCAGAGGGCAGGGGATTAGGGTCAGGGGCCCTCGTGTGTTGCCAACTGTGGACCCATCTCTGGGTCCACACTGCCTTCCCACCTCTGCCCAGGCAAGTAGCTTCCTGCCAGGTTGGGAAATCGCTTTGGCCTGGAATTTTTCTGCTGGGGTGGAGTGGAGTGGGGAATGCTTTTGGAGACAGGTTCAGAACCTCCAGTTACCAGCATTCCTGAGACAGATCCAGAGAAGGAAGGACAAGGGTTGCACAGTCTCCGGAGGGAGTGGAGGAGGAGACCGGGGAAGCGAGGAGGAGATGGCTGTGCCAGACACGCCTTCCCAGCTCTGGAGCCATCCCCGGGACCCTGTTCTGTGGCCACCATCTCTCCTTTCTCCCATGCCGCTGGTGAGGGCAATGCTAAGGTACATAACAGGCACCCTGAATCCTGGAACACCAGGGTTGGGAGAGCTTCTGAGCAGCCCACTCACCTTACAGGTGAGGAAGAGAGAAAGGACCACATGAAGTCAGGCTCTCCTCCACCCTTGAGGGCCCCCACCTAGAGCAGATCTCATTAGCAAGCTGACTGGAGGTCCCAAGTGCTCCCTGGGACCTGACATGTCTCTCGGGAGTGTGCTAGACTTATAACAGCACCGACGCTTAGGATAGTGTATATTATCTTCCCTATTTTCCTGATGAAGAAATTGAGACTCTGAGAGGCTGGCTGACCTTGCTGAAGTCGTGACTGTAGTTTATGGGGACCCAAGTTATTTTGCCTCAGGGACCCTGCCCACCCACTAGCTCTGGAAGCCTCTCTAAGGAGAAGGGTCACCATGCTCCAACCTTACAGACTTTTCTGCCTTTGACCCCAGCAGGCCCCTGAGGACATCCTTTCTGGGCTGCAGGTGCAGGTGTCTGCCTTCCCCTGGCTTTCTTCTGTGCCCCAGCAGCACCTCCAGGGTCGATACAGGTTAAAACCTCAGATTTACATACCCTCTTGTGATGCTGGCAAAGGAGTTCAGGCTCATGGCTGCAGATCTGGGTTTGAGTCCTGTCTTTGGCTCTTGCTACTGAGTGGCCAGTGCATTTTCTTGGCAAAACTCTATTAGCCTTTGCCCTGCTTCATTCTGTATTCCAAGGCCAAATTTGCCTGTTACTCCAGGTGTTTCTTGACTTCCTACTTTGCATTCCAGTCCCCTATAATGAAAAGGACATCTTTTTTGGGTGTTAGTTCTAAAAGGTCTTGTAGGTCTGCATAGAACCGTTCAACTTCAGCTTCTTCAGCGTTACTGGTTGGGGCATAGACTTGGATTACTGTGATATTGAATGGTTTGCCTTGGAAACGAACAGAAATCATTCTGTCGTTTATGAGATTGCATCCAAGTACTGCATTTCGGACTCTTTTGTTGACCATGATGGCTACTCCATTTCTTCTGAGGGATTCCTGCCCGCAGTAGTAGATATAATGGTCATCTGAGTTAAAGTCACCCATTCCAGTCCATTTGAGTTCGCTGATTCCTAGAATGTCGACATTCACTCTTGCCATCTCTTGTTTGACCACTTCCAATTTGCCTTGATTCATGGACCTGACACTCCAGGTTCCTATGCAATATTGCTCTTTACAGCATCAGACCTTGCTTCTATCATCAGTCACATCCACAGCTGGGTATTCTTTTTGTTTTGGCTCCATCCCTTCATTCTTTCTGGAGTTATTTCTCCACTGATCTCCAGTAGCATATTGGACACCTACTGACCTGGGGAGTTTTTCTTTCAGTATCCTATCCTTTTGCCTTTTCATATTGTTCATGGGGTTCTCAAGGCAAGAATACTGAAGTGGTTTGCCATTCCCTTCTCCAGTGGACCACATTCTGTCATGTCTCCACCATGACCCGCCAGTCTTGGGTTGCCCCACGGGCATGGCTTAGTTTCATTGAGTTAGACAAGGCTGTGGTCCTAGTGTGATTAGATTGATTACATGGACATCACCAGATGGTCAACACTGAAATCAGATTGATTATATTCTTTGCAGCCAAAGATGGAGAAGCTCTATACAGTCAGCAAAAACAAGACCAGGAGCTGACTGTGGCTCAGATCATGAACTCCTTATTGCCAAATTCAGACTGAAATTGAAGAAAGTAGGGAAAACCACTAGACCATTCAGGCATGACCTAAATCAAATCCCTTATGATTATACAGTGGAAGTGAGAAATAGATTTAAGGGCCTAGACCTGATAGAGTGCCTGATGAACTATGGAATGAGGTTCGTGACATTGTACAGGAGACGGGGATCAAGACCATCCCCATGGAAAAGAAATGCAAAAAAGCAAAATGGCTGTCTGGGGAGGCCTTACAAATAGCTGTGAAAAGAAGAGAAGCGAGAAGCAAAAGAGAAAAGGAAAGATATAAGCATCTGAATGCAGAGTTCCAAAGAATAGCAAGAAGAGATAAGAAAGCCTTCTTCAGCGATCAATGCAAAGAAATAGAGGAAAACAACAGAATGGGAAAGACTAGAGATCTCTTCAAGAAAATCAGAGATACCAAAGGAACATTTCATGCAAAGATGGGCTCGATAAAGGACACAAATGATATGGACCTAACAGAAGCAGAAGATATTAAGAAGAGGTGGCAAGAATACACAGAAGAACTATACAAAAAAGATCTTCACAACCCAGGTAATCACGATGGTGTGATCACTCACTTAGAGCCAGACATCCTGGAATGTGAAGTCAAGTGGGCCTTAGAAAGCATCACTACGAACAAAGCTAGTGGAGGTGATATAATTCCAGTTGAGCTATTCCAAATCCTGAAAGATGATGCTGTGAAAGTGCTGCACTCAATATGCCAGCACATTTGGAAAACTCAGCAGTGGCCACAGGACTGGAAAAGGTCAGTTTTCATTTCAATCCCAAAGAAAGGCAATGCCAAAGATGCTCAAACTACCGCACAATTGCACTCATCTCACATGCTAGTAAAGTAATGCTCAAAATTCTCCAAGCCAGGCTTCAGCAATATGTGAACCGTGAACTTCCTGATGTTCAAGCTGGTTTTAGAAAAGGCAGAGGAGCCAGAGATCAAATTGCCAACATCCGCTGGATCATCATGTTTTTCTGGAACTATTTCTATTTCTGCTTTATTGACTATGCCAAAGCCTTTGACTGTGTGGATCACAATAAACTGTGGAAAATTCTTCAAGAGATGGGAATACCAGACCACCTGATCTGCCTCTTGAGAAATTTGTATGCAGGTCAGGAAGCAAGAGTTAGAACTGGACATGGAACAACAGACGGGTTCCAAATAGGAAAAGGAGTACGTCAAGGCTGTATGTTGTCACCCTGTTTATTTAACTTATATGCAGAGTACATCATGAGAACGCTGGGCTGGAAGAAACACAAGCTGGAATCAAGATTGCTCGGAGAAATATCAATAACCTCAGATATGCAGATCAAGGCTGTATATTGTCACCCTGTTTATTTAACTTATATGCAGAGTACATCATGAGAACGCTGGGCTGGAAGAAACACAAGCTGGAATCAAGATTGCTCGGAGAACTATCAATAACCTTAGATATGCAGATGACACCACCCTTATGGCAGAAAGTGAAAAGGAACTAAAAAGTCTCTTGATGAAGGTGAAAGTGGAGAGTGAAAAAGTTGGCTTAAAGCTCAACATTCAGAAAACGAAGATCATGGCATCCGGTCCCATTACTTCATGGGAAATAGATGGGGAAACAGTGGAAACAGTGTCAGACTTTATTTTTGTGGGCTCCAAAACCACTGCAGATGGTGACTGCAGCCATGAAATTAAAAGACGCTTACTCCTTGGAAGTAAAGATATGACCAACCTAGATAGCATATTCAAAAGCAGAGACATTACTTTGCCAACAAAGATTCATCTAGTCAAGGCTATGGTTTTTCCTGTGGTCATGTATGGATGTGAGAGTTGGACTGTGAAGAAGGCTGAGCGCCGAAGAACTGATGCTTTTGAACTGTGGTTCAAAGACTCTTGAGAGTCCCTTGGACTGCAAGGAGATCCAACCAGTCCATTCTGAAGGAGATCAGCCCTGGATTTCTTTGGAAAGAATGATGCTAAAGCTGAAACTCCAGTACTTTGGCCACCTCATGTGAAGAGTTGACTCATTGGAAAAGACCCTGATGCTGGGAGGGATTGGGGGCAGGAGGAGAAGGGGACGACAGAGGATGAGATGGCTGGATGGCATCACTGACTCGATGAACGTGAGTCTGAGTGAACTCTGGGAGTTGGTGATGGACAGGGAGGCCTGGAGTGCTGCGATTCATGGGGTCGCAAAGAATCGGACACGACTGAGCGACTGATCTAATCTGACTGAGTGGCCCTGGTTAGGTCTATTTCAATATCTGTTTTTGACCAAGTCATAAAAGTCCATGTTACAAAATTCAAAAATATATAAAACGAAAAATAAAGCTGTGTCTCAGCCTTACTCTCTCCTCTACCCCCTGCCAAGTTCATCAGGTGGTTCAGCTTGAAGGCCTCCTGGGTTTGGAAGGTGGGTAGTGCTCCTTTAGAGACAAACCCTCTTCAGCACCACCCCTCCCAAAAGACTGATGGTGCCACTCACTTCACCCCTCTCCTAGCCTTACTCTACCCCTATGATTAGACTTCCTTATGCAATGGTTCCTGGTTTTCCTACCCAAGCAGGATTATCTCAGACAATTGCAGCGGAGACTCCATAATCCAAGACATAGGGGTCTGGGTGGGAAAGCCAAAGCAAAAGGATCAATTCAGGTATCAAAAGCTGGCTTAAGAGGAATGCAACAACTAAACACAATGTGTGATCCTGGGTTCATTTTTCCAAATGAAAATTTTGGCGGAAAAGCAACAGCTGACTTAGGAAGCCAGGAAATCTGAGAAAGAGCAGGAGTGGAATAAAAGCCTGAGGGGTTTGACTGCTGCAGAGATGGCATCTCTGCTGTTGGTCTCAACATTCTAGGAAGGGTATGGGGTGCAGTCCAGCTAGGACACAAACGAGCTGAGTGCTGAAACTTTTTCCAGTAAATCCATCACTAGGTGGCTTGCCCCTCTGTCTTGGGTGGCCCTACACAGCATGGTTCATAGTTTCATTGAGTTAGACAAGGCTGTGGTCCATGTGATCAGATTGGTTGGTTTTCTGTAATTGTGGTTTTCAGTTTGTCTGCCCTCTGATGGAGAAGGATAAGAGGCTTATGGAAGAGGCTGGAGAGTTCTGACAAAATGTGGTCCACTGGAGAAGGAAATGGCAAAACACTTCAGTATTCTTGCCTTGAGAACCCCATGAACAGTAGGAAAAGGCACAAAGATAGGATAGCCCTATGCAAACAAGGAGCTGAAAGGAGATCTCCGAGACTTCTGCCACCATGGGCTCAGAAGACCTGGGGGGCTGCTCAGGTAATCAGCTGTCTCTTCTCTGGCTGGTTCCTACTTGTGACCTGGAGTTGAAGTGGTGCCATCTGGCTGAATTGACCCAGAGAAGACTCAAGAACCAAGAAGGGGATAAATAAGCAACCTCCAGCCGCCCGCAGGGGTCAAGGAAGTCCCGCAACCAGGGGTCTGTCTCCAAGGCCTCCTTCTGGGCTATCTACTCAGGCAGACAAGTCCAAGGTGCTCACTTCCTCCCACCACCCAACAGGTGACTCATAAGTGAGGCCAGGACAGCTCACAGGGAGAGAGGACAGCAGAGGGAGTCCTCAAGGCCAGATAGGGCTTCTCCTGCCCTCTCCCTTTGGTCCAAATCTCCTCCTGCTCCCAGACCCTGGAGTGTCACCACAGAAGCTCTTTCCTTCAGCTCTTGCCTTGCCTCCAGCCCAGCCACTCTGTGAGGGTCAGCAGACCTTGAACTGAACCCCAATCTGGCCTTTGCCATCTCTCACCTGTGTGACCTGGAGCACCTTACCTGCCCTCACCTGTAAAATGAGAAGAATATTTCCCTATATTTTTATGAGGGTCAAATATGTGTGTCCATGGCCTGGGCTAGTGCCTGCCGCACAGTGGGCACTACCTGTTGCGGTGCTGCCCCCTCTACCCGGGATGTGTTGGTTTAGGCAGGAACCTCTCCCCGCCACTGGAATCCCTGCTTCCTGTGCTATGTTAGGGCGCCTGCCCAGCACTCTCATATAAAAGCACTTCCTTACCAAAGGTGACTGCCTCAGGCAGGTACTAGCCCAATTGATCTGAAATGTTCCTCCTGAAGATTCCACGAGGAGTGTTTCTTCCATGGCATTTGCTGGCAGAGAATGTCCTCTGATTGAGAAAAGATGAAACCTACAAGGAAGGGGCAGGTCATGTGACCTTGGACAAGTTATTGAGCTACCCTCTGCCTTAGTTTCCTCATCTGTTCACTTTTATTCTGAGGAAACGGAGATCATGCTTGCAAAGTACTTGGCATGATTGCTGATACATATAGTGATTTCACACTGAATAATTCTCACAAACACATAGAATTATCAGAGACAGCAAAGGGAGAGCTCGCAGAAGAGACACTCTCTGAGAAAATGTTGAGCGCATATTTATTGATAACTTATCTTGCAGTCTTTAACTAAGAGCAGTAAGGCAAGGCAGAGACCAGAATTCTAGGACTAAGGAAGCCTTCTCCTGGAGATCCAGAGGTAATCACATTCAGTTCAGTTCAGTTGCTCAGTCGTGTCTGATTTTTTGTGACCCCATGGACTGGAGCATGCCAGGCTTCCCTGTCCATCACCAACTCCTGGAGCTTGCTGAAACTCATCTCCATCAAGTCAGTGATGCCATCTAACCATCTCATCCTCTTTTGTCCCCTTATTCTCCCACCTTCAATCTTTCCCAGCATCAGGGTCTTTTCAAATGAGTCAGTTATTCACATCAGGTGGCCAAATTCAGGACTGATTTCCTTTAGGATTCACTAGCTGGATCTCCTTGCAGTCCAAGGGACTCTCAAGAGCCTTCTCCAACAGTCTGTCACTGTTTCCATTGTTTACCATCTATTTGCAATGAAGTGATGGGACCGGATGCCATGATCTTATTTTTCTGTATGTTGAGTTTTAAGCCAACTTTTGCACTGTCCTTTTTCACTTTCATCAAGAGGCTTTTTAGTTCCTCTTCACTTTCTGCCATAACGGTGGTGTCATCTGCATATCTGAGGTTATTGATATTTCTCCCAGCAATCTTAATTCCAGCTTGTGCTTCATCCAGCCCGGCATTTTGCATGATGTACTCTGCATATATGTTAAGTTAGCAGGGTGATAATATACACTGACACTCCTTTCCCAATTTGGAACCAGTAAATTGTTTCATATCTGGTTCGAACTGTTGCTTCTTGACCTGCATACAGATTTCTCAGGAGGCAGGTCAAGTGGTCTGGTATTCCCATCTCTTGAAGAATTTTACACAGTTTGTTGTGATCCACACAGTCAAGGCTTTGGTATAGTCAATAAAGCAGAAGTTTTTCTGGAACTCTCTTGCTTTTTCGATGACCCAACGGATGTTGGCAATTTGATCTCTGGTTTCTTTATGACTCTAATCACATTAGAGTCATAAAGAAAGGACTTTGAAGATAAGGGGTTTGTTCTGTGTGCAGAACAGCATCTAACTAATGCTGACATGTCAGTCAGAATGTCTAACTTATGGGAGGGGAAAAGAGCAAGCAAAGAAGAGAGAATGAGTAAGATTCACTCTTAATTCAGGAGACATTTCTGAGAAAGCAGTAAAACATGGTTCCCACAATTCCCCTCTTCTTATTTTCTTTAATGAATGTTTCTTTAATCTTGTGGGAGGAATAGTGTTAGCATCACCTCAGTGCAGGAGAGTCAAGAAAACGAAACAATTGATGTTCTGACTAGAAATAAAACACAAAGCAATATTATGAATAAGATGAAAGGAAAAAACCCCAAGATTTTAGATTTAGGGATGAGAACCAGTTCTTTGCGTTGAGCCATGTGGCTTTATCTAGGAGGGTTTGAATAGTAACATCTGAACAGTATTGTTGAAGGGATTGAATCTGCTGACAAAGGATGTGTTGTAAGTGTAGGGCAGAGTCATTGAGTATATCGTCTGATTTTGGATCTAGTTGTTGATGCAAATCATTCCAGGTTTCAGAATAATTATGAGAAAATAAGGTGTTACACACACGTGAGAAAACATACTGTCACAGTCTAATTGTGATTGAGTCCAAAGAGCACGCTGATGTTTACAGAGCCATAAAACTGTGGTGTCCAAAGCTGCAAGTTGAGGTAAAATCATTAGATCAGTTTCTACTTGTTCAGTAAAGTCAGAAGTTATATTAGTCATAAAAGTCTGTACTTGGTTGGCAGCTTTTAAGGATATAGAAAGGGCAGCGGCAGCAGTTGCTGCAGTAACAGCTTCTGTGGTTACAGTTATTATGGATGTTCAGGGGTAACAGGTGTGCCAGTATTAACGAGCTATTTCAGCTCTTCATGTAATGTCAGTGGCTCGTGGATGGTTATTTCTCTATCTTTTCGGAGGAGACGTGCTAGGAGGAGTCTTTTGGGTGATCAACAGATGAAATTCTGGTAATGGATCTTGAAATCCTTGGTGCCTCATGATAAGGTTTCACATAACAGGCAAGGATCCAAAGTGGACCTGAGGAAGACAGAATGGCAGCATATGCCCTTCCCCACAGGTCCTTGACAAATAGGGGAGGGCAGTTGTTTAAAAAGTACCAGAGGGTATTCTTGTGAATGAGGAGGAGAAAAATGTCTAGCAGCAGCTGATTGTGAAGAATTTTTGGGAAGTTGACTAGTGATTAAGAGTGAATAGGGCAATATACAATCATTCCCTGGGAGGGGTTAATTATTTCCTTTTCTGTTTATTTAAAAATTATTTCAGTAGCCCATTTGCACGTTCTATAATGGCTTGTCCAGTAGGGTTGTGAGGAATACTTGTGATGTTTAATATCCCATTCAGTTCAGTTCAGATCAGTTCAGTTTCTCAGATGTGTCAGACTCTTTGTGACCCCGTGGACTGCAGCACGCCAGGCCTCCCTGTCCATCACCAACTCCCGGAGTTTACTGAAACTCGTCTGTTGAGTCGGTGATGCCATCCAACCATCTCATCCCCTGTCATCCCCTTCTCCTCCCATCTTCAATCTTTCCCAGTATGAGGGTCTTTTCCAATGAGTCAGTTATTTGAATCAGGTGGCCAAAGTATTGGAGTTTCAGCTTCAACATCAGTCCTTCCAATGAATACCCAGGACTGGTCTCCTTTAGGATGGACTGGTTGGATCTCCTTGCAGTCCAAGGGACTCTCAAGAGTCTTCTCCAACACCACAGTTCAAAAGCATCAATTCTTCAACACTCAGCTTTCTTTATACTCCAACTCTCACATCCCTACAGGACCACTGGAAAAACCATAGCCTTGACTAGATGGAACTTTGTTGGCAAAGTAATGTCTCTGCTTTTTAATATGCTGTCTAGGTTGGTGATAACTTTTCTTCCAAGGAGCAAGTTTCTTTTAATTTCATGGCTGCAGTCACCATCTACAGTGATTTTGGAGCCCAGAAAAATAAAGTCTGTCACTGTTTCCCCATTTATTTCCAATGAAGTGATGGGACTGGATGCCAGGATCTTAGTTTTCTGAATGTTGAGTTTTAAACCAGCTTTTCCACTCTCCTCTTTCGCTTTCATCAAGAGGCTCTTTAGTTCCTCTTCACTTTCTGCCATAAGGGTGGTGTCATCTGCAAACCTGAGGTTATTGATATTTCTTCTGGAAATCTTGATTCCAGCTTGTGCTTCATCCAGCCCAGAGTTTCTCCTGATGTACTCTGCATATACGTTAAATAAGCAGGGTGACAATATACAGCCTTGACACACTCCTTTCCCTATTTGGAACCAGTCTGTTGTTCCATGTCCAGTTCCAACTGTTGCTTCCTAACTTACATACAAATTTCTCAAGAGGCAGGTCAGGTGATCTGGGATTCTCATCTCTTTAAGAATTTTCCACAGTTTGTGGTGATCCACAGTCAAAGGCTTTGGCATAATCAATAATGCAGAAATAGATATTTTTCTGGAACTCTCTTGTTTTTTCAATAATCCAACAGATGTTGGCAATTTGATTTCTGGTTCCTCTGCCTCTTCTAACACCAGCTTGAACATCTGAAAGTTCATGTTTTACGTACTGTTGAAGCCTGGCTTGGAGAATTTTGAGCATTACTTTACTAGTGTGTGAGATGAATGCAATTGTGTGGTAGTTTGAGCATTCTTTGGCATTGCCTTTCTTTGGGATTAGAATGAAAACTGACCTTTCTCAGTTCTGTGGCCACTGCTGAGTTTTCCAAATTTGCTGACATATTGAGTGCAGCAGTTTCACAGCATCATCTTTTAGGGTTTGAAATAGCTTAACTGGAATTCCATCACCTCTACTAGCTTTGTTCATAGTGATGTTTCCTAAGGCCCACTTGACTTCACATTCCAGGATGTCTGGCTCTAGGTGAGTGATCACACCATCGTGATTATCTGGGTCGTGAAGATCTTTTTTGTATAGTTCTTCTGTGTATTCTTGCCACCTCTTCTTAATATCTTCTGCTTCTGTTAGGTCCATACCATTTCTGTCCTTATTGAGCCCATCTTTGCATGTACTGTTCCCTTGGTATCTCTAATTTTCTTGAATAGATCTCTAGTCTTTTCATTCTATTGTTTTCCTCTATTTCTTTTCATTGATCACTGAGGAAGGCTTTCTTATTTCTCCTTGTTATTCTTTGGAACTCTGCATTCAAATGGGTTAATTGCAGTGTTAATATCTCCCAAGCCTCCAATTTTTAATTTGTCGGTCCATAGCATTTTGATGCAAACACCTGACTCCTCAGAAAAGATCCTCATGCAAGGAAAGATTGAAGGCAGGAGGAGACAGGGATGACAGAGGATGAGACGGTTGAATGGCATCACCAGCTCGATGGACATGAGTTTGAGCAAGCTCCGGGAATTGGTGATGAACAGGGAAGCCTGGTGTGCTGTAGTCTATGGGGTCACAGAGTCGGACATGAAAGCGACTGCACTGAACTGACTGAGCATTTTGTAATTTGTCTACAAAGCTCATGTAAGGTTCATTTGCTCCTTGTCTTATAGTAGAAAAGGATTCCTGTGGGACGTAAGATGGGGGTAAACAAAGACCAGCTTTATGAGCAGCTTTGGAGGCTTGTGTAAAAGCCTGAGCGTCCATTGTGGTTTGAGCAGCTGCAGTTATGTATTGTCCTTCTCCCGTAAGCATATTTATATTAACAGAGATGCCATTTTGAAGGTTGTTTAAAGCAAGCATAGTACAATAATCTCTATATCCTTGAAACCCTAAGGAGTATTGAGCAGTAGGTAAACCATCTTACAAGTGTCTTCCGATCCCAGGGTGTCATTTGTTATCCACCACCTATACTTTCTACAGTCCCTCTAGTAAATGAACTAGAGATGCCATTGTCCTGCTGTGAAAAGACAGGGAAGGCATCTACAGTTCCTTCCTTCTCTAAACCTTCTCTGACCATGTTTTCTACCATAGGACCCTGAGAAACATTAGGAAGTGATTGAGCAAGTCCTTGAGTGGATTCGTGAGCTGATAAAGTAGTCTTTGTTGATTCTATACAACTGGTTTTATACATAATAAAAGGAGATGGTGGAGGTGCTTCTGGCAGAGGAATAATATCAGCCCAAGGAGTTTCTCACTGTTCTATAGCAAAAACCCAATATGACAAAATTCCAAGTATTTCGATGCTGTATATTTGCAACACCTACACCATTTCTCAACCAATGACCTGCTAGTTCCCAATCAGACACTTTCAAAGAACCTTCTTGTGGATACGAAGGACACCGAGAAGAAGTTTCGTTAGAAAACTTAGAAACAACATAAGAAGTTTCGTTAAGTCTAAAACAGAAACCTTACAACCAGCGGCAGCAAGCAGAAAGGAAAGCTGACATTTATGTGCAAGCTTTTGAAAAGAAAGAGAATTACTCATAGCAGAAAGCAAAAGCAAAAGTACTGCACGTCAGGAAGACTTCGTTCCAACGCCAGCCTTAGAGGCCATAGCTGCTGCCTGGATCAGCAGATGTCCTTTTCCCTTGCTTGGGCTTGAGGAACAGGTTCGAAGCAAATCATCAGGTGGTCTCTGTTCAGCTGCCAATTGTGGCGAAGGCACACTGAATAATTCTCACTAACACATGGGATTATGAGAGTTTCTCCCAGAACAGACACTCTCTGAGATAATGCTAAGTGCATATTTATTGATAACATACCTTGTAATCTTTAACTAAGAATAGTAAGGCAAGGAAGAGACCAGAATTCTAGGATTAAGGAAGCCTCCTCCTGGAGGTCCAGAGGTAATCACATTAGAGTCATAAAGAAAGGACTTTGAAGATAAGGGGGTTTGTTCTGTGTGCAGAACAGCATCTAACTAATGCTGCCGTGTCAGTCAGAATATCTAACTTAAGGGAGGGGTAAAGAGCAATCAAAAGCAATAAACCATGGTTTCCACACATATGGATTAGCTGAGTTCTGCATCTCATGGTGATTTTGCTTGAATGTCCAGATAAGCTCATGCTAATTGAAGAGAGAAGAATCATTAGGAGGGAGTTTTCTGGGAAAAAAATAATTGAAAACAAAAAGTAACTTTAAACAAGGAGTAGAGTTTACAGTAGGCAAATGACAACCTTGTTTTGAGTTGTGGCACCTACTGTGAGCTGTGGAAAGAAAGCCCCTACCTCGCCCCTCCCTTTGGTTGCCTTATCGGCAAAATCAGATCAGATTCCTGACCTAATTTCCAGGGTGATTGTAAGACCAAACTCTAGTGTGTGGTCCTCATGGGATACCACCCATCACTCCTCTGGCCCTCCCTCAAAAGCTGAGAGGAAGTGACCATAATGAGTAGGACCGTTTTCTGGGATGAAGCAGCCCTGATGTTGGGCAGGTGGGTCTCTATGAGGGATCCAAGCGCATAGCTGCCCCTACTGCTTGGGGCAAAAAAGAGAAGTCCACCAGCAGCCCAGCTGCATGACTCTCAGGATGCGGGTCCTGTTCTTCTGTTTCTTAATATGAAAAATGGAGCTGAAGCTCCCTAGAGCTGGTGTGAGAATCTGGACAGGAACGGTGCAGATGGTGCCTGCACAGAGTCTGTGCATGCCCAGTCCTTGACACACCGAGGCGCTTTGCTCAGGAAACAAACAGAAATTCAGACTGGTTTTCTGAATTGCCAGGTAACTAGCCTTCCTATAAAAGTGCTCCATTTGAAGAAAAGAGAACTGTGTCAAGTAGAAATAATCCAAGGGAGTAAAGAGCAGTGTGCTCTCAGCCCTTCCCACAAACTTGACATCCATCCAAATGGCCTTAACCACCAAGGCTGGGCCTCCTCAGGCGAGTTGCTGGGATGTGAAGGCACTAGTTCTGTCCCTGTCAGCAGGGCCAAGTCCAGAGGGACTTGATCAAAGGGTGAGGGTGAGTATGGACAGAGTGGCTGAGGGGTAGCCTTAGGCCACTTTCCCAGGTACCATGGGAGCATAGCAGGGGACAGTGGACTCTGTAGGGGAGGCCCTGGAGGGCTTCTCAGAGGAGGTGATGGGAGATTTTGGCTCTACAGGGTGAGTATGATTTTTCCAGATTTGTTACAGCAGGTGTCCCTGGCAGTTGGATCTGCATGAGCAAATTCTAGTAGCCACATGGGGGCATAGCCCTCTGCAGCAACAGTATGACCATGTGCTGGTGGAACAAAGGTGAATAAGGCAGGCAGGCTAACAACTGTGTGGGGATGGAGAGGAATGAGCGGGTGGGAAGATGGCCATGGGGTTGGGGAGTGGGTCGCCAAGGGACTCACAATGTGGTGTTGTCAGTTCTCCTTCAAGGAGCCGACTCAGGGAGGACTGTGTCAAGATGGTCATGAAATGTCAGGGCTGGGGTTGTTTTTCTAAGGGGTCAGCAGAAGGGTGAGAATAGTCCAGGGTGGGGCCAGGGTGGGCAGGGTGTTGTTAACTTGAGCAATCCAGAAAAGAATTTTTCACTTTCCCTTTTGATTCTCTGGGTATATCTGGGCCCTGAAAGTGTGTGGTCACTGCATAGATGCACAGAAGACGGCTGCATTTGCAGAGCTGAGAATAACTGGATCTTGTTCACACTCGGCCAGAGGAAGATTCCTGGGTAAGTAGTGGGGATAGGAGTCCTGCCATCTCCCCATTCTAAGGATGACTGTCTGAGAAAAGGATGACTGACACTACTTTACAGAAGGGAAATGGAAGCTTAGGGAGGTGAGGTCATGGCTCAAGGCACAGGTTATGCAGGGGCAGAGCCTGGATGTGGAGGCAGATGTGTCTGTGTTCAGCAAAACTTGCCTAAAATGAGATGGTGTAGAGAATAGATGATGTAGGTCTCACATCACAGTTTACTGGCAGAGGGTAATCTTCTGGAAAGTGCAGGATGCCCATAAATGGAAATGCTCAGAAATGTGATGACACTGTCTATCAGAAAGAACTTTTATCAAGACAGACAAGGAAAACAAATGGAAGCACTCCACGCAGGTAAAAGAGGTGTAGTGCTGTGTTTTCATGAAGCTGGTTGCTTCATGTCCCAGTAATGGGTCCCACACCTCGTATTCTAGCCAGGCTGTGCCAGGGAGGGTGGAGGGAGCCCTGGAACAGGGAGAGCAGCATAGAAGAGACAGGGCACCTGCCCAGTGCTGGGAGCTGCAGAAACTACACAAATAGACCCACAGCCAGGAAAGTGCAAGATTCCAGGGGGGCCTGGACAGGAACTGGGGGAGACAGCAGGGGGAGGAGGCTTTGGAGTGGAAACTCTAATTACAGGTAACATTTCACCTGGTGAGGCAGGTGGGGTCTGTGTCTTGGCCATGCAGTTGGGCGGGGACAGACTTCCCGACAGTCCTCCCTTTTCCCAGAAACAGCCTTTCCAGGAAGCGACCTGGAGGCTAACAGAGGAAGACACTCGCAATAGAAATCCAGCAGAAGGGAGCACCATCCAACATTCACACCCAGCTGAGGCCCAAGGCAAGGGTCAGGACCAGGACAAGAATGGGAAGGAAGGACAGAAGGATAAGTCAAGGGTCATGATGCATTTACAATTCTTTGGCATCATCCAGGAGCTGGCCCTTCTGCTGGAGCCCTCTTCTTTCTGGCTTGAATTTTCCTTCTCATGTTTCATGATTTCAATTGGCTGGCTCCTTGGGTTCTGCAGCTTCGAGGCAGAGAAGGAGGCTGGGGAGCAGCCAGCTCTCCTGTCCCACCTGCTTGGAGGCAGGTCTGCCTGTGTGAATACTCTCCCATCCACAAAGTCAGTGCCTCTAGCCTCTGCCACCAGGCACACTCGCTAGTGGACAAGCTGATGGTTACTCTTCCTGAGGGACAACCCCAGGCATCACAGACAGGAAGTGATAGAAAGATTTTAGGATGGAGCTTAGGGGAGGGGATTTGGGGGAGGCTCTAACGACATGGGGCAACTCTAGGTTAGGTGCTGCCAAGAACTGGGGTCAGTTCTACCAGTGTGAGTCTCAGTAACTCCATCTGTGGAGTTGGGGACCAGAGTGAGGATAAAGGTGCAATTGGTAAGAAGGAGCAGTCTTGCTTTTCAACCAAGGGAGGGGGTGTTTTCTTGGTGGGGACACAGTGATGTGTGTTTGCTGTCTCCTTCGCTCCTGCTCTCAGGGTGACCCTGTGTGAGGTTGGAGTTCTGTGAGAGCCTTTACATCCAAGAGGAAAAGAACATCACCCTGTTGTGATACCAGGCCAGCTTTGGGATGTCAGGGCTTCTTTCTTTCTCAATCCTTTATAAACATTCGTGTAAATAAACAGAAAGGAATATCCCCACTGACTTCAAGACTGCTCTTCTTATTAAATTTATTTCATAACAAAATATTTCCTATTATACTTACTCTTCTTTACACCGTGAAAAGAAAGGAAAGATACCAGCTCAGTCCTGTCCAACTCTTTGTAGCCCCATGAACTGTAGCCCACCAGGCTCCTCTCCATGGGGTTTCCTAGGCAAGAATACTTGAGTGGGTTGCCATTTCCTTCTCCAGGGGATCTTCCTGACTCGGGGACTGAACCCACATCTCTTGCGTTTTTCATCTCCTGCATTACCACTAGTGCAGTTTTTAAACTTTATGTCTCCCTTTTAGGCCACACTTTATCTAAAGTCCTCTCATTTGATTATTATTATGAACTCATGGCCTTTCACAGACTCAACAAAGTCCAGTGAAATATATTTATAGTAACATTACCTTTTATTATTGTTGTTGTTATATGTGGGTGCCCCTTCTGACCACTTCTCTGAACATCTTCAAGAGCATCCTTGCCTTTGCAGGAGCAGAGATGCTGGCCTGTGAATGCCTCCCCTGCAAGTTATCTTGCATCCTTTGAGTGGACAGAAGCCCATGGGTATACATGTGGGTGGGCTACTGGGTACATTGGGTGTCCAGATGCTGCTGGACAATATCTGTTTAAGGTCAGAGTTCACTCTCATTATTCTGGTTTAACCCTGTCTTCATGCCTACTTTTCTAGAGAACTTGGTTTCATCAACACGAACATGCCTCCTACACTGACATCTGTCACAGCAAGAGTCACATTTATTTCTTGTTGGCACATAATTCAACTGCTTCCGTCATCTTTAAGGTGGTGGCGCTAGAAACCACCCCGTTCTTGTGGGTTACTGAATACTATAAAGTGACTTTTGTTGTCTTAGGGCTTCCCTGGTAGCTCAGACAGGAAAGCGTCTGCCTGTAATGTGGGAGACCTGGGTTCAATCCCTGGGTTGGGAAGATCCCCTGCAGAAGGAAATGGCAACCCAGTCCAGTACTCTTGCCTGAAAAATTCCATGGATGGAGGAACCTGGTAGGTTACAGTCCATGGCATCCCAGAGAGTCGGACACGACTGAGCAACTTCACCAGTAGCTGTCTTAGAGTTAAAACAGTCAAAAATCCTAAGTGCATATGGTTAAAAAAAATCAATTTGTACAGAGGGTTCTACTCATTCCTTCCCAAGGAAAAGCTATTTCTTTCAGTTCAGTTTGGTTGCTCAGTCATGTCCAAGTCTTTGCGACCCCATGGACTGCAGCACTCCAGGTCTCACTGTCCATCACCAACTCCCAGAGTTTACTCAAACTCACGTCCATTGAGTTGGTAATGCCATCCAACCATCTCCTCCTCTGTCGTCCCCTTCTCCTCCTGCCCTCAATCTTTCCCAGCATCAGGGTCTTTTCAAATGAGTCAGCTCTTCATATCAGGTGTTCAAAGTACTGGAGTTTCAGCTTCAACATCAGTCCTTCCAATGAATATTCAGGATTGACTTCCTTTAGGATGGGCTGATTGGATCTCCTTGCAGTCCAAGGGACTCTCAAGAGTCTTCTCCAACACCACAGTTCAAAAGCATCAATTCTTCAGTGCTCAGCTTTCTTTATAGTCCAACTCTCACATCCCTACATGACTACTGGAAAAACAATACCTTTGCCTAGACGGACCTTTGTTAGCAATGTCTCTGCTTTTAAATATGCTGTCTAGGTTGGTCATAACTTTTCTTCCAAGGAGCAAGTTTCTTTTAATTTCATGTCTGCAGTCACCATCTACAGTGATTTTGGAGCCCCCCAAAATAAAGTCTGTCACTGTTTCCATTGCTTGCCCATCTATTTGCCATGAAGTGATGAGACCAGATGCCATGATCTTAGTTTTCTGAATGTTGAATTTTAAGCCAACTTTTTCACTCTCCTCTTTCACTTTCATCAAGAGACTCTTGAGTTCTTCTTTGCTTTCTGCCCTAAGGGTGGTGTCATCTGCATACCTGAGGTTATTTATATTTCTCCCGGCAATCTTGATTCCTGCTTGTGTTTCATCCAGCCTAGCCTTTCTCCTGATGTACTCGGCATATATGTTAAATAAGTAGGGTGACAATATATATCCTTGACACACTCTTTTTCTGATTTGGAACCAGTCTGTTGTTCCATATCCAGTTCTAACTGTTGCTTCCTGACTTGCATATAAATTTCTCAGGAGGCAGGTCAGGTGGTCTGGTATTCCCATCTTTTAAGAATTTTCCAGTTTGTTGTGACCCACACAGTCAAAGGCTTTGGCATAGTGAATAAAGCAGAAGTAGATGCTTTTCTGGAACTCTCTTGCTTTTTCAATGATTCAATGGATGTTGGCAATTTGATCTCTGGTTCCTCTGCCTTTTCTAAATCCAGCTATTTTTTAGATAGTTAATCAATGACTTTAAATTATATTTGGAGAAGGAAATGGCAACACACTCCAGTATTCTTGCCTGGAGAATTCCATAGACAGAGGAGCCAGGTGGGCTACAGTCCAAGGGGTCACAGAGTCAGACACAGAGAGTGACTGACACACACAGAAATGATATTACTACATTGGGAGGTGGAATCGCGTGAGAATGTGCTCAGGAGACAGGAACCTGGACTTGGAGTCTGGCTCTAGCACTAGCTGTGTGCTTTGAGTAAATTACTTAGCCTCTCTGAGCTTCAGTTTCCTTTCTTATAGGATTATTGTGAGAACTAAAAGGAACTGAATTCATACCAAGCAACTGGGAAGGTGCCTGGTGCAAAGTGGGGTGTCATCAACCACAATAGCTAATCAGTATTGGGTATTGCATTTTTCATTTTCTTGATTTAAAAATTTGTACATTATTTATTTATTTATTACTAGGAAAAATAAGGATTTAATTTATTTTTATACTTTTCTTATACCCTTCCCCATCTTCTGCTTATACAATTATTGCTCTAGTTTTATATCCTCTATTAGGAAGCTTTGTATTTGTAAACATTTTATTTATGTATTTATTTGTTATACTCTCAACTGGAGCTACTATTTCTTTACTCCTAGCTTTGTAAACAACTCTTCCCTTCAGAGCTTCAGCTCCTAAGTTCTAGAAATGTATTTTAATTTTTATATTGATTAACTGAATTGTTAAATATTATATATATCAACAATACTTCAGTTTTAAACAGCATCCAAAATAATCAAAATGGGAAAACCAGGACTTGGACATACATTAATTTACCTTAGATTTTTAAAAAAATCAAACAAGAGAGTTTACATGTTTGTGACATTTTAATACATTCTTTTAGAGCTAACTTGTACCAAATAGCCGCACGTGCTTCTGGGCAGAACTTTAGTTTTTCCTGATGTTTCTAATTGGCTTCCTTTTCACCCCTTGCACTGTTTATCTTTAACATTTCCTCCATTTCTTTCCAACTGTGCCTCATGTGATACCGAGTCCCCTGTCCCCACAGACTCTGGAGTTCTTATCCCATTCTGGACTGGTTTCTATCTAGGTCTGCTGTGCGCCCAGCTGGGATCCTTGGATTCCCTTCCACGGGGTTGATGTTCCTGATTCCTGGATCCCACGTCTATCTCTCTCGTGGGTATCCTTTATCTTCTTCCATAATTAAACAAACACATAATCTAATTTTTTTCTGCATCTCATTCTCAAGTAACTTTCTAAAAGTCTGGTGAAGGGTGAAGGCTGCTGTGAATATGGGATGGGATGTGGGGTTGGGGGGCTTGTCCCCTGCTCTCCCCTCGGCCTCCCTTTCATCTTGCTCCCTCTGGGGCTCTGCCCAGCAGACCGTTCTTCTCTCCTGTGAACACGCTCCCTGTTTCTCTCCCTCTACTGCACTCCTCTTATTCATCAATCACTTCTCCGTCCAGTGAGTCTTCAGACATTTGTTGAACACTCTGGTTTCCTGTTGCTCCCATGCTTGTTTTTATTAGCAGCAGAGGGAGGAGAGGGAGGCTATGGTGAGTGGGGTGAGCCCAGTGAGTGGGGTGGAATCCAGTCTACCAGGGGCAAGACTTCTGACCTGGGCCAAATCATATAACTTCTGTACTTCAGCTTCCTTATCTGTAGATGTGGATACAATGTACACATATCAAATGTTAATGGAATAGCATACAAATTATCATATGTAAAGTTTCAGAGCCAATACCAATGCAGAGCGATGACCACAAACACAAGTCACTCTTATCAGTAGCTGTTATTATACCTGTAAGTACCTTTACTATCATTTCAGTCAGGTCTCAGGAGGAGTAGTTGACAAAGGCTCTTTTGCTTTCTTAAAACAGTAGCTAAATGTCATCAACATCTGCTTTCTTTCCTCTTCTCCCATGACAAGATAATCACATGCAGAACCAGAGTAAATTTTTTATATATAAAGACCTGAAGATTTTTTTTTTTTTAAAGACCACTGAGAATGGGAAAGTCTGAAAGGATGGACACCCTCATATATTACGAGGGTGAACATAAATTATGACAGTTTGTTTGGATAACAGTGTGGCTCTAGGTATGAAAATTTTTTAGGTATTGATGCCTTGTGATTTAGTAATTCTACTTCTAGAAATAGCTTAAGGAAACAGTCTCAAATGTGAGTGAAGTTTAATACAAGGAGAATGTTCTTTATTATTTACATATGATATTAGAACCAACCTAAAGTCCAGTAGTCAGGGAAGGACAGCAGAGAGGACCGGGCACCGTTCGGGGTCCTCAGCCACGCAGGGGAGGGACACAGGAAGTGTGGTGGGGCTGGCGGGACTCTAGGCCCTTGTGAGATAAAGGCTCTTGCAGAAGCAAGGAAGACGTGGGCTGTCAGAGTTGCACCACCAAGAACTTTGTCAAGGCTGACTCGAGCCTGGGGGGCAAGACATCGTTTTAGAATGAGAAGAGTCACTTACCAATAAACATATATCCACAAGTAATTATTTTCATATATTAAATGGAGTAGAGCATAGTCATCACAAACCTGGGATCTGGATCAGAAAGTCCAGGCTCTGGCACCAGTGTGAAAAACTGGGCTGACCTAAAGTTAGATTAGTTTCAGGAGCCTGCACGTCATAGACACTGGGTCAACATCACCTATTACCAGTTAGTAACAGAGTTGCTCCAACCTCATGTAATTTCCAGAGTATTCCTTCCTATCTATTTGTCCATCTCTGGCTTTATTACTTCTATAACTTCACAGATGGCTGTCTCCTCTGTCATTATCTTCTCCTTGTACCCCAACAGGACTATGATTTGGAGGAAGTTGGAGGAAGGTGAGTAACTTTCCTTAACTAGTGACCTGCAGAGCCCAGGAGACAGAGAACCACGCTGGGTTAAGTCCCCGGTGGCACTGGTAGCTGTCCCAGGAGAACCCACCCGAGGCCTTAACCCTCGCTGCTCCCTCAGCCACAGCTCACTTGTGATCGAGCCCATGTTCTGTTTTCTCTCCCCAAGGAGAGGTCACACCTCCTTCCAGCCTGACAGGAACAAGGAGCTGAAGGGAGACATCTGAGACCCTGCTGCTGCCACCATGAGCTCAGAAAACCTCGGAGACCGCTCAGGTAGGCAGCTGCCTCTTTTCTGGCCAGTTCCTACATGTGACCCAGAATTGAGGGTGGTTCCTCCAGGCAGAGTTAACCTACAGAGGAATCAAGAACCAAGAAGAGGATGGATAAGCATCCTGGAGCCCCTCAGGGGGGCCACGTGGAGTTCCCCCAACAGGAGTGTGTCCACAGAGCCTCTTTCCCAGCCCTCTCCTTGGGGAGCCGCTTGCTAGGTGCTCACTTCCTCTCCCACTGCCCTCTAGCAAGTGACTCAGAAGTGAGGCCAGGACAGCCCATGGGGAGGGGGACAGCAGAGAGAGTCCGCAAAGCCATATGGGGCAGCAAGAGGAGGTCCCCCAGCATCCCTGGAACTCCTCCTGTCCTCTCCCTTGGTCTGAGCCGCCTCCTGCTCCCAGACCCTGGGGCATCACCACAAACACCATTCCTTCAGCTCTCACCCTGCCGCTTCCCCAGCCGCTCTGCAAGAGTCAGCGGACAGTGAACTGAACCCCAGTCTCCCTTTGCCACCTCCCACCTGGAGGGGAGGGGTGACGGGGTTGTTCACAGGGTCACACCTGGCTCCACCCCTCCTCGAGCTGGTTGATCCCCTCCCCTGCCCATTCTGAGCGTCTCTGATTAGGATCCTTTCACATAGTAGTTACTCAATGGTAGATGGTCCTGAACCCTTTTTAAATCAGGTAACACATAAGTTCCATGTGAACAACGCTGTGCTTCTACTTCTGCACATGCTGCAGCGTGCTGCTGTGGTCTGTGCTTAGTTGCTCAATCGTTGTTGACTCTTTGCGACCCCCATGGACTGCAGCCCACCAGGCCCCTCTGTCCATGGGATTCTCCTGGGAAGAATATTGGAGTGGGTTGCCATGCTCTCCTCCAGCTGCAGCGTAGTCACCACCAAAATTTAGTTGGAAAAATCCCTGTGTGGCGGAATGAAGAATCACAGGAGTTTAAATTAAGGAGGATTCAAAGTCATGTCCAAGAAGTGTCTGACACTTGACCTTGGGTTCCACCTCTGAGCTTTCTGCTCACTGGCCTCGGGTTGTCCCTTCTCCTGTCTGAGTCTCACTTTCTTCTTCTGTGAAATAAGAATAATGCCTCCGTGTGTTCATGTACCAGGAAACACATCTTACCTCGTGTCCAGCCCCTCCCATATATATATATCCTAATTGCCTGTGTCTTACCTGCAGTTCCGTAACCTCTAGACCCCTGAAATCACACAGGGATCTTGGTCACTCATTTGAGCAGTGATCTTGCCCTGTACTGATCTGAGGTTAATTATTTTCACTACATTCTCTATCCCATTTAATGTGAATATTCTTTTGTTTCACTGCTAAAACATGCAAGCATTCATTTACTGGGTGCTCCAGTCTCTGCTAGAAGTAGTAACTCACAAAACACACGTGCCCTGTACTCTTTCTCTCTGTGTGAGTGCATGTGCTCATTTGTTCAGTCGTGTTCAATTCTTTGCAACCTCATGGACTGTAGCCCACCAGGCTCCTCTGTCCTTGAGATTTTCCAGGCAAGAATACTGGGAGTGGGTTGCCATCTCCTATTCCAGGTGATCTTCCCAACCCAGGGATCGAACCCACGACTCCTGTGTCGCCTGCATTGGCAGGCGAATTCTTTACCACTGTACCACCTCGGAAACCCTCGTTCTCTTTCTAAAAATTAAAATTGTAGATTCCTGAAGACATCTAAATCCCAGGATTAGATAATGACTCTGGAGGGTTGGAAGTCCAAGATCATCAAGGTAGAGGTGGTTTCTGGTGAGGCCTCTCCGCCTGCTTGCATCCTAGCTGCCCTCTAACTGTGTCTTCACATGGCCACTCCTCCGGAGGAGGGGGCAGGAAGAGAGAGAATCTGGTGTCTTCTTTTCTAATATAGACACAATCTTAATGGATTAGGGCCTCACATGACTTCATTTTACCTCAATTGCCTCTTTAAAGGCCCAGTCTTCAAATACAGCCACTGGGGGTTAAAGCTTCAGCATGTGAATTGGAGGCTGAGGGTGGGAAAAGCAGTTCCGTCCATAACCCCCGGTGGCTCTACAACAGTGCCCAGGTGATCACTACTCAGGAAGATGAATTTTAACAATTTATACTACAGAGCATTTTTAAAAATTTTGCTCTAGAATTTGTTGCAGTTATCATATTATGATAAAAAAGCAGATCATTCTTAAGGCATAAACTTTGTTTATTAATTTAAATAAAAATATATGATCTCTGTCACACATAGATACAATTCTGAAAGATTACTTCCATGAGCTGTGAGCAAATCTGGTATCCTTGGCCTCAAAGAAGACTTCAATCTGGAGCCAGAGGCAAGGCTGGATCACTCAGAGCTATTTTTGTAGTAGAGTTTTATTAAAGTGTAAATGGGGTAGAGAAAGCTTCTAACATAGACTTCAGAAGGGGACAGAAAGAGTGCCCCCTTGCTAGTTTTTAGCAAGGCATTATATACCTGATAGCAAGCTGCTAATCAGATAAAAGAATGCCTCAGACAGAGAGTGTTGTACCAGGCTCATCTCTCACAACATGCATTTTGAGATAGAATGGCACAAGGGGACTCACCTCTGGCCATAAAACAATTGACATGAATCTTGAAGAAAGGCAGATTTCCAAGCAAATGAATAGTTTCATTAACACAGCTTAAGAAAAACATTTCCATGAGAAATACACATTGGTTAGCTCAAGGTTTGAGAAAAAGTTAAGTTCAGGGGGCACCAGGTGTCATCATGGCAACACAGGATCACAAGGAGCATTTTAATCTCATGTAGATAAGGGGGAAAAAATGTCTGCCACTAGCAGTTTATTTGCTTCTGCCACTTGGGGACCCCTGTCCTTCCTCCCTGACTGTAATCCTTTATTTCTCCCCTTTTCATTTAGGAGAATATGGCAACTAGGGAAAAGGGCTGGCAATTCTGTTCAGACTGCGTCGAGCTGGCCAGGGACACAGACCCTAAATTGTTGAGGCAGCATGTTCTGCTTACCCGCATATGGATGATCTTTGATCCAGGGGGCCCCAAGTAATAGTTGGAGAAGGCTGTGGCACTTGGAGGAGCTTGAACAACCATTTGTAACTTAAAAGCCTTCACGCGGCTAGTTGAACAAGTTGAACCAATCAATGCATATATATTTGGAAACCATGCACCTGATGTGCTAAGTCACTTCATCATGTGCGACTCTTTGCAGCCCTATGTACTGTATGTAGCCCGCCAGGCCCCTCTGTCCATGGGATTCTCCAGGCATGAATACTGCAGTGGGTTGCCATGCCCTTCTCCAGGGGATCTTCCTGACCCAGGGATCAAACCCACATCTCCTACATCTCCTGCACTGGCAGGCAGATTCTGTACCACCAGCGCCTCCTGGGAAGCCCAACTCTGCACCTGGTATCATATTATCCCAGAGATAAGGCTCATGTCCTCAGAGAGCACATGGATCATTGGTAGTCAATGATTAATCCAGCAAAAAGCATAAAATACTGGGAAATATTGGGAAATTAACAGATTTCTCTGGACATGGTTTATCTTGCCCTTCTGAGAGACCTGTAGATCTAGATGAGATTAGTTTAGAAGAGGGGTCTCATTGAGTTCAGAGAATCGTCAGAGTCCAGTACAGTTCTGGGCAAATCAGAGACTCAAGAACCTTTGTAAAGAGAACTAGGCTTGGGAATCAAGCAGTCCTATTTTGAATTAGCATGTTTTAGTCAAAGGTATGGAATTAATGATAAGCATCTGTTAGGGATTTCTATAATGTCCTCCAATGCCAAGTGACCACTAACATCCTATTTCCCACTATTCCTTGATGAGAGGCAGAAGGCATAAAGAATATTCCCAGCTGTAAAATAAACTGCACTCCAATGCCTATGAATCCTAAGATAAATATTTTTTTAAATAGAAGAAACTCACTGAATCAAACGATTGCTAAGCAGAGCAAATGCAGTGTACATAAAACTAAGGTAGGAAACCTTTTAATTACACAGGAAATCAATGGAAGGATGAATGATTTAAGAGAAGAATCATTTTTCCTGTGGCCCCACTGCTGTGAATGATATCTTCATGAGCCTGGGCCACCTTCTGTAGTGAATACTGGGGACATATTACTGGTCTCAACTAACCAATTCATTCCGGCTTGAAGAGCTGCTGCAAACTGCTGGAATTCCTCCTTGGAGGATGAAGCGAGAGCTACTCCTCTTATGCTATATTCCTTTGTCACGGATCCTGTGGGTTTATTTCAATAGGACCTCTGTGGCCAACAACTATTACTCGTCCTCCATGTGACAAAAAATTTAAATCTTCACTAAGTTTGACATTAGCAAACATTTCAATAATCATATCAACTCTTTTTTCACCAACAGATTTCTTAGTTTTATCAATATTATTAGCTTCTTTTTGATTAAACACTTCGTGGGCTTCATTTTGCAAAGCAATCTTTTGTCCTTCCTCAGTAGTAGCTGTGCCCAAAATCTTTAAGCCAGAAGCTCTAACCATTTGGCATGCTGCTCTTCCAGCTCCTCCACCTGCCCCAGAACACTTTCTCCAGCTTTCACACGGACACTGGGGAGCAGACTTGATAAGCATTAAAACAAGAGATGCTGATGGCAGCTTCTTGTTTAAAGTCCAGTTTTTTGGGGAAGTGTGTAAACAATGTGATGGGCTTCCAGAGCAAACTCGGTGTAGCCCCCCGAGACCGTCCTGGTAGTGAATATCACCTTTCTTGAAAGCAGATACAGTCTCTCCAGCAGCTTCTACTATCCCAGCCACATCTCAGCTAGGAGTATAAGGTAGAAGTGGTTTTATACTGTGAGTGCCAGAGCAGATGTATGTGTCCACTGGGTTTACACCACATGCTTGGACTTTGTTGGAACCTGGTGGTCTTTCAGAATTGGTACAGCAACATCCAACTGGAGTATCCGCACTTTGGGTCCACCAAATTAAAAAACTCAAATAGTTCTCTTCAACTTCTGTCGCCATGGTGATCTAGATACCTGTTCTAGAGTGGATTGTCAAAATCTGTGAGCCCTCCCCCAGGTTACACAGGGTTAAAAAAAAAAATCTACCCAGTACCATTTATGATCCACCACAAAATCTGCGCTTTCCCAGTGACTCAGACAGTAAAGAATCTGCCAGCAATGTGGGAGATCTGGATTTTATCCCTAGGTTGGGAAAATCCCCTGGAGGAGGGAATGGCTGCTCATTCCGGTATTCTTGCTTGAAGAACCCCATGAACAGAGGAGCCTGGTGGGCTACAGCCCACGGGGTCACAAAGAGTCAAATAGGACTGAGCAACTAACACTTTCCCTTTTTCTCTTCACAAATTCTTCTAACCTCATTCTCTTTCCTTTCATTTAGATATTGAGATCTTTTTTGAGGATGTTGCTGAGTGTCTCTGGGACATACTGAGCAGAGAGGAACTGCTTCTCCTGCTGACTGAATTCCTGAAGAAAATTGAGGCTAATGCTGGTTTGTCCAGGTAACCTGTACAGGTGTATTGGTGTGTCAGGAAGGTCACCCATACCCCGCAGCACCAGACTAGATTTTTGCTAGCAGGCACACCTCCTCCAAGAAGGACCCTATGGTGGGGGTTGAGGATGTTCCTTCTCAATATCTCATGAGAAATGTTTCCTCCATGTCATTTGCTGGCAGTGAACAACCTCAGGTTGAGAAAAGATGAAACCTGCAAGGAAGGGGCAGGTTATGTGACCTTGGACAAATCACTGAGCTATTCTCTGCCTTAGCTTCATCATCTGTTCAGTTTTATTGTGAGGATACTGAGATCATGCATGCAACGATCTTCCCGTAATGACTGATACAGAGTAGGTTCTCAATCAATATTAACATTTAAAAAGCTTGTTGGGAAGAATTTTCTTTCTGGTGATGAGAACCCAGCAGAATTTCCTTTGGGGCAAGTCAGAAAATCCTGAAGCCTTCATTTGTATTACTCGGGCTTCTACCTAGATAAAGCCTTTCTAGTCCCCATCTTAGGAACTGTACCAACCCTGCAGGATCCTGCTGGCCCATAAAGCAGAGAGGCTGGAGAGGAACTGGGTGGAGCTGATGGGATCCTGGATCTAGCCCTGCCCAGCTCCTGGGTTCTGGGCTTAATGTGTCAGAGTTTCAGATTTGCGTGTGTCCAGTGGGAATAGTAATTCAATCTGATGGACTATGGTGATGGCCTCAGAGTGAACTACAGTGTCAGAGGTGGGGAACCAAGTGCAATCATCTCATCCAAAAGCCCAGGGAGGCCTGGACCAGCGTCAGACCCCAGGTCAGGGTGGAGCAGAAGGTCCAGGTTGGAGGACTAGTAGGCAGGCTTGGGCAGCAGGACCAGGACTAGAGTGAGGAGAGTGGGCCCTGAGGACACAGAACTGAAGGGGCTGTGACCCTGGCAGAGGTCCCATGAGTGGGAGGGGGGACATTTCTTCCCTCCCTGACGGGATCCCCTCATGCTGGGCTAGAGGGCCCTGGGTGACCGTGTCTGTACACCTTGCCTGGGACCTGGGTTCTCACTGCATCTGGGATACTCTTCTAATTTACGTGGAGCCACCCTGACAGTGGAAGGCCTTGTGGCTCAGTGAGCCCTCCAGGGTCACAGTGAGTGGCTGCAATTGTGTGTCATTTGGGGAATTCTGAGGAGCCTCACTCATCCCCACCGAAGAGGAAAACACTTCCTCCACCAGCTGTGCAAGTGCTGGTCTCTTCCAGCTCAGCCATTCAGATGGGTGTTTGTTTCCTCAAGTCTCTTGAACCTTTAGAGGATCCACAAAGTTCCACATGACCTTGGGGAGCAGGATCATGAAGCTGTCACAAATTAACGTGTGACACCCGAGAGGTCAGGGGTGCTAAGTGCTGGGTCAGGAGTCAGTGAGGTGGGCTGGAGAGTCCAAGAGGAGCCAGCAACACATCTCCTGATCTTCAGGCAGCTGGGGAAGTGGATGGACTCAGGGACCTGCTTCTGGGAAGGCCAAGGACACAAACCTTAGATGACAGCAGATAGCAGACTAAAGGACTGTGAAGGTGCCTTCTAGTTCTGACTTTGGTTTTTTTTTTTTTTCCTACAAATTCTAAGTCACAGAGACAGCCAATCTGCAAAGGATGAGGGCACATGCTCAGGACTATGCTTTCATTTGAACAAATGGCAAATTTAGGGGATCCCCCAAACCACCCTCAGGTTTGAGAATTCCCTATAGTAGCAGACAGGACTCACTGAGAGCCATCCTGATCCCAGTGTATTACTGGAAGCCTGTGGGTTTCCATCAGTCACAGGGCAGAGTCTGGGCGGATTTCACACCTGAAGCTTCGATTGTCCCCATGATGCGTTACTGTTCTGGAACTTGGTGTGTGGCAGGGCACACGGAACACTGCCTGCAAGGGACACTCACCCATTAAAAAAAAATTATCCTGACTTGTGGTCTCCAGCCCCTCCCTGAGATCAGACTAATGTCCTAGAGTCCAGCTCCTCCAGAGGCCCCATCACATGTCTCCTTGTCAGACTGAACAGTGGCCAAAAGGCCCAGGCAGACAAGGACACTCGTATCAGCCAGAATATTCTAGGGGCTTAGGGACCACTTCCCAGTAGCCAAGGGCAAAGATCAGGTTGACCCCTCACTACACACCGAGGCCCTTGAATGCAGGCTTTCTGCTCTAATCCCACTTCTCTTTGTTTCTCTGTGGAGTTCCCACTCACCAACTCTTTCGAAGTGCTGGTGTTGCCCTGCCTCCGAGACATCTCTACCAAATGCGTTTTTTTTTTTTGGCTGAGCTGCATGGCTTGTGGGATCCTTGGCCCCTGACCAGGGACTGAGTCATGCCCGAGGCAGTGGGAGTGCAGAGTCATAACCTCTGGACCACCAGGGAATTCCATCCAATATCTCTCTTAAGTTATGAGTATCCTAAGGTGACTTTTTTTTTATCTGTTAGAGGATTGAAGAAGTATATGGAGCATCTACAAGGTATAAAACCTGTGTATAATGTTGAAAGAGGAAATTTTACTTTTGTAAATTTCTTTTCTAATTGATTTATAGTACTATCTGTGTATTTATGCAGAATACACATTTTTGAACCTATTTTACAGACAAGCGAACTGCCTTTCTAACCACTTGACCTTCATTGTTACAGGGAAGACATGAATGCACTACATGAATATCTGAATGAACTGAAAAGAGACTTGGCTGGGAAGGAGCAAGAAACGCTTCCAAAAGAGCAGCTGGATAGGAAGAGGTTTCTGAAGAAGTTTCCTCAGGTGACACAGCAGCTGGTGGAGCTCAAAAGCAAGCTCCAGGAGCTTGCAGACAATGTCGAAAAAGTCCACAGGAACTGTACCATCTCCAATGTGGTGACCCACAGCACTGGCACTTTATCTGGCGCCCTGACCATCCTTGGCCTGGTTCTGGCACCCGTGACAGCGGGGGCCAGTGTGGCACTCTCAGCCACTGGGATAGGGCTGGGAGCAGCGGCTGCTGTGACCGCTGTGTCCACCAGCATCGTGGAACATGTAAGTAGGTCATCAGCAGAAAACAAAGCCAGTCAATTGATGTCAATTGGCATCAAGAAATGGAAGGTGCTCCTAGAGGTACTCAAGAGTAACCCCCAAATTGTTGACACAACAGAGAAATTGGTAAAAACCGAGAAACACCTTGAAATAAATATACATGCCATGGAGACAGGTGAAGCCAACCCTGACTCTGCAGTCAATTCAAACATCTACCTGAGCCCTGGGAGAATAGCAGCCCCAGCCATCCAGCAGGTAGAGGCAGGTTTCAAAGGCATGGCTGTGGCAGTTACCAAAGGAGCCCGAATCGCGGGGACGGCCACTGCAGGGCTCTTCCTCCTGATGGATGTGGGCTTCCTGGTGAAGGAGTCAATGCACCTGCACGATGGTGCAAAGGCAGCATCAGCTGAAAACCTGCGGCAGCGGGCCAGGGAGCTGGAGAGGAAGCTGGAGGAGCTCACCCAGATCTATGAGAGTCTGCAGGGGGACCCAACTCCACCACCCCCAGAGCAGTGAGGGTCCAGGGACACATTCAGGGTCAAGGTCAGAGGCACATTGTGAGGGAAAAAAGGAGACTGAGACAAAATTCTTGGAGCTGAGGGTTAGGAAACTGGTGTTTCTGCAGCTGAGCACAGGAGGGGAGGGGTGAATGCAGGTGATAGATGGGGGAGAGAGGAGGAGCCTGGATTAAGGGAGGAAGGGGGACTAGAGAATGGGTGGGGGCCAAGGGAGAAACCTCGTAATTTTTTCACCCTATGAACTTTCTATTTGTATTGAGGAATAGTCGATTAACAGTGCTGTGATAGTTTCAGGTGAACAGTGAAGGGACTCAGCCATACACATACATGTATCCATTCTCCCCCTAACTCCCTTCCCATCAGAAACCACTTACTTTGAACTAAAGACGACACTGGGTGCAGAATACAGGGAGAGGCAGGGAAACTAGCAACGAGACACAGAAAGACAAAAGGGCTGAAAATGGGGGATAGTCAGAGAGGCAGGATCACTGGGATCCAGGGGAAGTAGCAGGGGCTGCTCTATCGCCCTTCCCGGGGTCTGTTGCCCCAGCAAGAAGAGTCTCCCCCTGGTGGTGGCCTCTAGCCCGACTTCTCCAACAACTCATCTTTGATCCCAGCATTTTATCTTAATTAGGCTGTGACTTCTTTTGTCTTCTTGTTTCTTTAATTGAAGTATAGTTGATTCACAATATTCTGTTAGTTCAGGTGAACATCGAAGTGATTCAATTATACATAATCTATGTATATATCTATATTCTTTTAAATTTTTTTCATTACAGATTATGATAAGATACTGACTATTATTCCCTGTGTTATACATAAAGTCCTTGTTTTTTAAATCTATTTTATGTATGGTAGTGTGCATCTGTTAATCCCACACTCCTAGTTTACCCCTGTCTCTCTTTAGTAACAACAAGTTATGTTTTCTATGACTATGAGTCTGTTTTGGTTTGTTCATAAGTTCATTTGGACTCTTTTCTTTTGGCCATGCCAAGCAGTTTGTGGGATCTCAGATGCCTGATGTGGGATAAACGTGGCCATAGCAGCAAAACCACCAAATGCTAACCACTAGAGCACCAGGGAACCACATAGACTATTTCTTAGATTCTCCATATAAGTGATATTATGTAACTGTCTTTTCTGCCAGACTTACTTCACTTAGCATGTTCACCTCTAGATCCATACATGTTGCTACAAAAGGCATTGTTTCATTCTTTTTATGGCTGAGTAATATTCCAGTTTGTAGGTACCACATTGTCTTTATCCCTTCATCTGTTGATGGACATTTAGGTTGCTTCCATGTCTTGCCTGTTGTAAATAGTGCTGCTATGAACATGGGGCGCATGTATCTTTTCGTATTGGAACTTTTTTTTCCCCAAATATATGCCCTGAAGTGGGATCGCTGGATCACCTGATAGCTTGATTTTTAGTTTTTAAGGAACTTCTTTACTGTTTTCCATAACAGCCACACCAATTTACATTCCAGGCAACAGTGTAGAAGGCTTGCCTTTTCTCCACTTCGTCTCCAGTATTGACTGTCTGTAGACTTTTACTTGATGGCCCTTGTGATTGGTAGGGGGTGATCTCTTATTGTAGTTTTGATTAGCATACACAGAGGATGAGATGGCTGGATGGCATCACTGACTCAATGGAGATGAGTTTGAGTGGACTCGGGAGTTGGTGATGGACAGGGAGGCCTGGCGTGCTGTGGTCCATGGGGTCGCGAAGAGTCGGACACGACTGAGCGCCTGAACTGAACTGAATGAATAATTAGCAGTGTTCAGCCTCTTTGCATGTGCTGGCTAGCCAGCTGTGTATCTTCCCTGAAGGATGGTCTGTGTGGAACTTCAGGCAGCGGCTTCTTGACAACAGTGGTGGTGGTGGTGGCGGCAGCGGTGACGACGACTCAGGGGACGGAGCATCTGACACGTATCCAGGCGCCCTTTGAGTTCAGGCTGCACCGAGACCAGTGACGTTCCCGTGAAATTCCCAGTGTTGTGTAGGAACAGAGATTGATTTGGGAAAAAGAGAAAGAAAGATGAAGCAGAAGGCATCAACAGGTCAAGGAACTATGCGGTGTGTCAAGGAGATCAACCAGCCTGGGGTCAACAGACAAGGCCTCTCTGACCCTCAGTTTCCTCCTCAGTTGGGGATGAAACAGAACAAGATATTCTAGGACCATCTGCTTCTGTCCACATTGTGTTCTACAGACTTTAGTTCAATAAATATGAACTGATTGACTGAGGCTTCCTTGCATTGATTGATGAGCTCAGCTGGGCTCCGGGTACCTGACCTCCTTCCCCATGAGCCCATCTCCCAGGGTCTCAGGAAGCATGTCCTCCATGGCTCCTCCTGCCTGCCCGCTGGGCTCCCATAAAGTTGCTTCCCTCAGACCCTGGAGCCCCGCAGACCCCATGGGACACCAGGGGGAGCCCATGTCGTCTGACTTGGGCTGAGCACGGGGATATTCCTACTCCAGCCCCAGGGACAAGGATGGACATGGGGCACCCGAGGGTGATTGAGAGCAGAGGACTTGTGTGCAGGTGTGAGGAGGGGGGTCAGCCGTAAACAGAGGGGCAGAGAGAGAGCACACGCCTCACCCAGGCTGCCTTCACGTTTCACCAGGACTTCTGTAGGAACCTCCAGAATGGTCTTCCTGTGTTTACCTTGGGGCACTGCTCTGCCTCACCTGTCTATTCGCCACATGGGGCTAGAATGACTCTTAAGAATATTGATCTTAGCTCTACCTGCTTCCTCTCCTCCACAGCTGCCTATGACTCTGAGCACAGACTCTCAAAGCCTCGCTGCAGCCTAGCCTGCTGGAGCCTGTGGACCTTCCTAGGGCAGAGCTGGATGCCAGGCTCACTCCATACCCAGGAGCTGGACTGAGTGGCTTGGGGAAGTGGGCAGGGAGGAGGGAAAGTCCATCCAAGGCCATGTTCTGACCTGGCCACCCATCTGGGATTGCACCTGCCTGGACCTTCTGAGGAGTCTTCATGGGATGCCTCAGGCTCCTCCTCTCCAGGGAGGAGAGGGGAGCATCTGGGTGTGGCTGTCACCCCCATGGGCCTGCTCCACATGGGCACCGACTCTCTGAGTTTCCACGTGTGGAGCATGTGAGCACCTAACAGTTTCCCATGCCTGGAGCCCAGGGCAGGAAGCCAGAGACCTGGGACCTGGAAATGATCCCAGGACATCTCCTAAGTCCCTCCCCACGTGCTGCAGAGCTTTCTCCACACTTTTGTCCAAACCTCCCTCGGAAGAATGTCCTCACAGCCTCGGACTCCCTCTCAGCCCATGTTATCCTGAGGCTTCAACCGGTCCTCTCATTCCTTCTTGAAGATGTCAGCAGTCATGGCCATCGCCTGCCTGACCTTCAGAAATGTGAGTTCATTCCTTCATCGGTTCTTCATCAGTTCCTGGAGAATTCCCATCCTGCACAGACTTCTCTGGGCAGGGTTTCAGGCACTGGGTACAGAACCATCCTGTGTCCACGCCATGTCCCCCCGAACCCTTAGAGCTGGACTTCATTGAGCTCAACGTGCAGCTGAGGCAATTCCACGGTGACCCGTGTCAGGTGAGATCCTTGTAGTTCTGAGCAACAGAAACTGCATCTGGCTAAGTGAGCACAGAAGAGCGTACACTGAGAGGGAAGAAGTCCCGGTCAGAGCATAGAAAGAAGTCCCAAAAGTGCACAGCTCAGGGAGGACAGGAAGCAGGACATGTCCCGCTCCAGAATCCCACAGTCTGTCCCCGGAGGTCCCGTCAGCAGGGGGCTTAGGTCCAAACACCTGGAATGTCAATGTCAAGTTCCCAAGAGACAGAATAACTTGGGCCTGGGGACAGTATCCTTGGACTAATAGTTCAGGCTGAAGGATGAGGAGGATGAATGAGTAACAGGGACCCGAACCCTGGGGGAAAGTCTCAGGTAGAGAGGCTCCAGATTGAGTGCTTCCTGGATGCACACGTGCCCTCTTCCCAGACCAACAGACATGACTCTCCTCACTCTTCTGGGTCCAAGCACCCCACACATGACAGTAAGTGCACCGCCCACTTCCCCAGCTGCAGACTAATACGAATCCCCTCCACCTGCTGCATCTTGCAGTGATGTCATGCGTGAAGGGCCCCAGCGCGATGCCAGAGCATCTCCTGGTCCTTCGGGCTCCTTTCTCAGTCTTCTGCATGTATATCATATATGTGCAGGCAACAGGGAGGTGCAGTAGGGACCCCGGCCCCAGGAACATTGCTCTCCTGATACCAGTCTTCACTGGGATCCCACTCCCTGTTCCTCTCTCCTGCGGGAAATTCTCCCCTGTGCAGCCTGGGCTGGGCCATCGCTGTGTCAGCACTGTCACCTGGGTCCTAATCAGGACCTCACTGCACCTCTGAGAGCAGGTGCTTGTCACCCCAATGGAGAGCAGGAGGAAGCAGGGCCCAGGGACCAGGAGAGTGGCTGAGGCCCCTGCCTGGGGAGGGCCATCCTGGGTGGGCCTACTGGGTGCCTTGATCCTCCTCCCTGATCCATGTTGAGCTGATTGGTCGGGAGAACGCAGGGTGTTCTGTTCCAGGAGGAAGTGAAGCAAGCATGTGGTGTTTCTGTAACACAGCTTATCCTGGGTCCAGTGCAGAGTACCCACCCCACTGGGAGCCCAGACCATGCAGCTGTCTGTCCCCACCTGCTGTCCTGTCCCCCGTGGGGAGAGGTGGGCAGGGATGTGTGCGGCACATATGTGTCCGCCACCCAAGACCTGAGTGCCTCCGGGCAGATCCTCTGTGGACAATTTCATGTTTCTCTCATGCCTTGGTGCTGGGCATCTTTAAGATCCTGCTCCCATCTCTCAAAAATGCCTGGAAGGTCACATTAAGTTGTTCTTTTTCAAAGGGTGCTGTCCTGGACCTCATACCGGTGATGACCGCTGAGTCTGGGCAGAGCCCTCCCTCCAAAGATAGGGACATTGTTTTTGAAAGACAGCAGACGTGTTATGCCCAACCATTCTTTAACCTGATAATTAAAGAAGCTGTATATTTCATTATGAAAACACTACAACTAACGGTTCAGATTCAGAAAATGGGGTAAAACCTGCTAAGCCACTTCAGTCGTGTCTGACTCTGTGCGACCCCATAGACAGCAGCCCACCAGGCTCCGCCAATCCTGGGATTCTCCAGGCAAGAATAATGAAGTGGGTTGCCATTTCCTTCTCCAATGCAGGAAAGTGAAAAGGGAAAGTGAAGTCACTCAGTCGTGTCCGACTCTTAGCGACCCCATGGACTGCAGCCCACCAGGCTCCTCTGTCCATGGAATTTTCCAGGCAAGAGTACTGGAATGGGGTGCCATTGCCTTCTCTGGGGTAAAACCTAGAGAGGTAAAATAATTCCCCCAGTAAGATTATTGGGCATCTCCCTACAGTGCAGCTATGTTTTTAGAAGCAAACCTCAAAAATCTTGTCATTTCTAATGTACATACTTCTGTTCATCCCTGTATTTTAAAAAGGTCTCTGCCTGGTAACTTTCCTGGTGGCTCAGAGGTTAAAGCATCTGCCTCCAATGCGGGAGACCCGGGTTCGGTCCCTGGGTTGGGAAGATCCCCTGGAGAAGGAGATGGCAACCCACTCTAGTATTCTTGCCTGGAGAATCTCATGGACGGAGGAGCCTGGTAGGCTACAGTCCATGGGGTCGCAAAGAGTCGGACACGACTGAGCGACTTCACTTGACTTGCCTGGTGGCCAGACCCCAAAGAATCTGCCCGCAATGCGGGAGACCCGAGTTCATATCCCTGGGTCGGGAAGACTTCCTGGAGAAGCGAATGGCAACCCACTCCAGGATTCTTGCCTGGAAATTTCATGGACAGAAGAGTCTGGCGAGCTACAGTCCATGGCTTCACAAAGACTTGAACACAACTGAATGACTAACACATCGCAAATGCCTAAGTTCGCTCTGCCCATATTGTTGGAATTTAGGCTCTTGCACCTTCCTTCCTTTAAATAACACTGCAGTGAACATATTTGTGTATGAAGTTTCCCCCTCATCTTTGAGGCTGTTTTTCTGGGGGTAGGCCCTGCAGGTGACATTGTTGGGGTAAAGGGAATGAGCGCTTAAAGGCTCCCTGTGTCTGACCCATCCCCCACCACCGCCCCCGGCCCCAGGTGTCCCTGCAGGCTGACTTCGCCATTGAGGTGTGGCCAAGGCCACCTATGAGCGCATGTTCACACCACCTGGCGCACAGTCTCCAGTGGCTGGATCCCAGGGCATGGACCTAATTGAACGGGGGTGTCCTCAGTCTGTGGAGGTCCTGGCTTAGACGAAAGCTGGTTCTTCTCAGCAAATTGTGTTGCTTGCACAGAGTATCTAACAATTGGTTACACTCGGATGCTGGGTTACACCCAGTCTGGGCCCAGCCTCCTCGTCAATGACAGTTGTTGATGAGAGTCTTGCCCTGTCACAGAGCTGCTACCAAGTCACTTGTGGCCCTTGTGCCCATCCTTCACCTGGCCCCAATTTCTTGGCTTTCCCTGCTTCGTTCCTTAGGTTCCTAAGTATGTCGAAGCCCCTCTAGACTTTACCTGTTTAAAGAAACACTCTTTCTCTAATTACCTAGGGTAATGTACCAGAGCCCCGATATCCACTGCCACCTTTGTTAGAAATGCACGGGGACAGAGATGCCAGCAGGTAAAATCCCTTCAGGGCCCAGGTTCTGTGTTTCTCTGCAAGTCTGACTCCTTACCTGTCCCATGCTGGCCCCCACGTGCCCCCTTCCTGGCATCCCTCCACCCTGCTTTCCCTGCACCAGGAGAAGCAGGAGAAGTCTGTGCGCAGAGCGTTAAGACCGATCCAGGGCCTTGGTCTTTCTCTAGGACTCCGTGGTGGATGGGGCGGCATGTGGTCAGCGGCCAGCTCTCCTCTTCTACATCAAGGTCCTGGAGATCGAGAGCAATGTGTACCACATGGCCAGAGCAAGGTTTTCTTTGGGATACTGTGCTAGCCCACCTGGAGGAGGAGCGGGACCTGAAGATCACTGACGTCATCATCGGCTTCCAGGCCTGATGCAGGGGCTACCTGGCCAGGAAGTGAGTCCCGGGACGCCCACCACCAGCTCAGGGCCCCCAGCTGTCCTGTGTGGAGGCACTGAGGAAGCAGGGCCTGGCCGCCCTCACCCAGGCAGGTGTTCCCCAGGGAGGCCCACATGGCTTTCCCGTGCCCCTGCTTCCTGGATTTCTGCCTGAGGTTTAAAGTGAGCAGGTGGGAGGGGTGACTGTGCTCCGATTTTCCCTACAGAAAAACCCCTGCCTCCCACTCTTCCTCCCTGTGTCCCTTCTGTAGATGAGACACCCAGATCTGGCTGTCCCCAGAGGACCCCGAGCTCTGGGAAAGAGGCATCTTTGAGTTCCAGCAGTTCCTGTGGGGTCAGAGGCAGACTTGTGCAGGTCAGTGGGCAGGGCAGCTGCCCGTTTGCCCCTTGACTCCTCTGTGTCTGGGCTCTGGGGCTTGTGTCCTGGCCTGAGCCCTGAGCTCTGGGAAAAGGGTATCAAATGAACGTTTGCAGGATGTGGGCTGCTGACATTCTCCCACCAAACACAAATACCTGAGTTGTTGGAACAAAGTGCCCACGTCTCCCCTCCTCTCAGCTCCCTTATCTGCAAAACACATCAGATACGTAACAGTTGGCTTTAAGAACAAACTATGGTTGGCTATCCTCATGGAATAATCTCCTGTCCCTCCCTCAAAACCCGAGGGGTGGGGACCATAATGGCCCAGGGACATTTCCAGGGGTGAAGCAGCCCTGAGGGAAGGGCAGGCGGGCCTCCATGGGGCATCCAGGTCCATTGCAGTCACTTCTGCTTGAGGCAAACCAGAAGTTCACCAGCAGTCCAGCTGCAGGACTCTCAGACTATGGGAACTTGACCTGCATTTCTTCATCTGTGAAACGGAGCCTGCACTCCTAGAGCTGAGTGAGATTCAACAGGAAAGGCGTGGACGGTGCGATCACAGCACCTGCCACACGTTCAGCCCCCATCCACAGAGGATCTTTGCTCAGAAACCAAAGGGAGACAGGGCCAGCTCTCCATTGCAGACCTCTCTGAGTCGCCAGGACACTGGTTTTCTGATAAAAGTTCTCCATTTGGAGAGAAAAAAATCTGTTGTCAGGTGGAGATAAGCTGAGATAGAAAAAGGCAGCGTGCTCTCAGCCCTTCCCACGAACTTCTGCATCCACCTTATGGCAGTGACCACCAAGGCTGGGCCTCCTCATGTGGACTAAATGCACTAGTTCCGTCTCTGCCAGCAGGGCTAAGTCTAGAGGGATCTGATCAAAAGGGATGGGGGGAAGCGCATGGACAGAGTGTCTGAGGGGTGGCCTTAGGCCCCTCTTCTAGGTACCATGGGAGGAAAACAGGAAACAGTGGACTCTAAGGCGAGGTCACGGAGGGCTTCTCAGAGGAGGTGGTGCCAGATTTGGGCTTTGCAGAAAGCATTTCTCCCAGTTGGATGCAGCAGGTTTCCCTGGCAGAAGAACCTAGAAGTGTGAGTGAATCCTAGAAGCCACCTGGACCTGGCCCTCAGCAGCAGAGTGTGAGCAGTATGCACTGAGCAGCTGGGCTGTTCCAGGACTGTACCTCATGCTGGTGGCACGAAGGTGAACGAGGCAGGCAGGCTGGTGAATGTGGGGTTGGAGGGGTAAGAAGATGGAATCAGAGGGTGGGGAGTGATTTGCCAAGGGACTCACGGTGTGTTGGTGGCAGGTCTTTGTTCATGGACCTGAGACCGAGTGGACTGTGTCAAGAAGGATGTGGAATGTCAGGACTGGGCTTCTTTCTCTAAGGAGGTGGAAATAGTCCCAGGGCGGGGCCTGGTGGGCAGAGTGTTTGTTTGACTTGAACCACTAACAGGTGAGGGTTTTGCTTTCACTTTTGCTTCCCAGAGTATATCTAGGCACAGAGGGTGTGTGTGGTCATTGCAGAAATGCACAGCTGGCGGCTGCATCTGCACAGCTGAGAACGTCTGGATCTTGTTCACACTCAGCCAGAGGAAAGCCCATGGGTAAGCAGAGGGGAGGGACCCTGCCCATCTCCCCATCCTCAGGATGAATGTCTGAGAAAGGATGATGTCACTAGTTGACAGAAGATGGAAACTGGAAGCGCAGAGAGGTGAGGTCATGGCCGAGGCAGCAGGTTAAGCAGGGGCAGAGCCTGGATGTGGAGGCAGGTGTGTCTGAGGACTTCCTCCCAGCCGAGGGCCCCTAAACAGAGCAGAGGGAGGGCCACAGCTGCTCAGGTGGGCTCAGCTCAGGGTGTGGACTCCTGAGACATGAGCGGCGACCCCAGAAGGAAGGTGGGTGTTGGGTGTGCTTAGTACTTTGGGAAATTGGAGGAAGCAGAGAGGGTAGAGGAGGACAGGGGAGTCAGCGCCTCCCCTCCTATGGCCTGGCCACCTTAAAGCTGTCCCCAGGGTGCTAGGCTGGGGCTGATGGGGGAAAGGGGATTTTTTTCAGTTACAAGGAATCAAGGTTTGTTGAAAAACCTTGCCTCTGAGAGCCAGGCTCAGTGCCAGGCCCTGGGGGACATTGCGGCCTGGAAATAGACAGGAAACCAAGTGGGGAGTCAAAGGGCGTTGGCTTCCTGTGTTTGCCAGGCCCTCTGCTCAGGATGTGAGTGATGGGAGGTCCTGTGTGGGGAAGGTGGCGCTGCTGGAAGATGTGAGAAGGGCTCACTGCACAAGGTCTACATACATCCCGCTGTTGCAATGTTAAGATAAAAAGCCGAACTCTACACACATCAGTATAACAGGAGGGGCATGAGCTTAGATCTATGTTTTTTACCGGCAGAGACAACCCTAGAAACGTTGGGGAATTAAAACCACATTCCCACCCTGCCCTTACACCCATGTCCAAAGGCCTGGACTTGGCCTCCTCTCTGCCCACAGCGAGCTATGTGACTCTGGGCAAGCTCCCTTCTGGGGAATTGTTTGTTCTATTCTCTTACTAAGTTTTTTAAAGCTGATTTCCATTTTCTCTGTGGGTGCAGATGTTTTTTCTGACCTGGTTTATGGGATCCTTGGCAATTTTAATTTCCAAGAGTTCAGTAGGTCAGAATTTCCATTATATCTTGTGGAATGTGTGTATTTAGAAAGGTTTTCTCAAATCAATGTTATTTTTAATGCTTCCTTCAGTCCCTTCAGTTTCTTCTCTCTGGTGCACGTTGGATCCATTTGAAAGATTGATTGATTAGGATCTTTAGTTTCTTCTCCATTCTCTTCCTCTTTCTCCCCTTCTCCCCTCCCTCCCTTTCTAATTTTAACAGGGGGAACTGGGGTTGTGCTGTGTCACCGAGAGGCTGCTTGTTTCATGTCCCCATAAGGGGTCCCACCCCTCATATTTTGGCCAGGCTGCGCCCAGGAGGGAGGAGGGTGTCCAGAGGCCCTGGACAGGAGGAGCAGCAGAGAAGAGACAGGGCCTCTGATGATGCGGGAGGGTTCTCAGACCTGGAGAAACTGAGCAAAAAGGGACCATGACCAGGAAAGTGCGGCCTTCAAGAGGAGCTGGAGAGCAACTGGGGGAAGGTGGCAGAGGGAGGCTTGGAGCTGGGCTGCCAGGGACAAGTACCCCATCAGGCGGTGAGGCCAGTGGGGAAGAGCATGTCGTGGGAGGGGCAGCCTGTGCCAAGACAGGTGTCAGGCTCGAGCAGCAGGCCCTGTGGATACAGAGAATATGAGGAAGACAGGAGCTGGGGAATCGGGAGGGTCCGGGTGCTCGGCTAGGGACTTTCTTAACGCCCCTTTCCCTTCCCAGGGAGGGTGACTGCAGACACAGGAGGGAGATGGTTGGGGAGAATCTGTCTGCCCACGAGGAGGGAAGGGATGCCTGACTGGCCATGCAGCTGGGCAGGGACAGGCTTCTCCAGGGTCCTCCCCTCTCCACCAACAGTCTTTCCAGAAAGGGACCAATCAGAGGCTCACAGAGGAGGAAGCCCTGGATAGGAATCCGGCAGAGGAAGCACTATCAGCATCCACACCCATCTGAGGCCCCAGACAAGGGTCAGGACCAGGCCAAGAATGGGAGGGAAGGATGGAAGGATGAGGTCGAGGGTTCAGATGCATTTACAAAGTTTTGGCATCACCCAGGATCCAGCCCTTTCTGCCCAAGCCCTCCTCTTCTCTCTGCCTTGGCTCTTGGTCCTCGTGTTTCATGATGTCATTTGGCTTTCTGGCTCCTGGGTCATGCAGCTTCCAGGCAGAGGGTGGCGCAGGACCAGCCAGCTCTCTTCTCCCACCTGCTTCAAGGTAGACCTGCCTGTGTGAATTCTCTCCCATGCACATAAACAGTGCCTCCAGCCTCCACCATCAGGCACACTCCATAGTAAACAAGTTACTCTTCCTGAAGGACAACCCCAGGCATCACAGAGAGAAGGTGATAGAAAGATTCTAGGATGGGAGCTCAGGTGAGGGGATTTGGGGGAGGCTGTAAGGAAATGGGGGCTTCCCTGATAAATCAGTTGGTAAAGAATCTGCCTGCAATGCAGGAGACCCCAGTTTGATTCCTGGGTTGGAAAGATTCCCTGGAGAAGGGAAAGGCTACCCACTGCAGTACTCTGGCCTAGAGAATGCCATGGACTCTATAGTCCGTGGGGTTGCAAAGAGTTGAACATGACTGAGAGACTTTCTCTCACTCACTAAGGAAATGGGTCCACTCTAGCTTAGGTGACACAGAAAATGAGGGGCACTTCTATCAATGGGAGTCTTGGTAACTCATCTTTGGAGAGGGGAGACCAGAGTGAGCATAAAGGTGTGACTGGTAAAGAAGGAGCAGTCATACTTTTCATCCAAGGGAGGGGGTGTGGTGTTGATGGGACGCAGTGATGGGTGTTTGCTGTCTCCTTCGCGCCTGCTCTCAGGGTGACCCTGTGTGAGGCTGGAGTTCTGTGAGAGCCTTTACATCCAACGGGAGAAGAGCATCACCCTATTGTGATACCAGGCCAGCCTTGGGATGTCAGGGGTATTCTTTCCTTCTCAGTCCTTTATAATGGTCACGTAAATAGACAAAAGGGAATATATCCATTGATTTTAAGACTCCTCTTATTATTAAATTCAATAAACAGTGAAATATTTCCCACTACACTTACTCCTCTTTGCAGCATAGCTACCTTTTGTAAGCTTTATGTCTCCCTTCTTAGCCACACTTGATATAAACTCTTCTCATTGAATTGTTATGAACTCATGGCCTTTCTCAGACTCAACTTGGCCCAATGAAACATGATCATAGTATTCACTTTCCATCATCAGCAGCATTATTATATGTGAGTTACATTAAAGTTGCTCAGTCGGGTCTGACTCTTTGTGATCCCATGGCCTGTCAGAGGAGCCTGACTCCTCTGTCCATGGAATTCTCTAGACCGGAATACTGGAGTGGGTAGCCATTCCTTCTCCAGGGGATCTTCCCAGGGCTCGAACCCAGGTCTCTCACACTGCAAGCAGATTCTTTACCATCTGAGCCACCAGGGAAGCTCATTTTATGTGGGTGCCCCTTCTAAATGCTGCTCTGAACATTTCCGAGAGAATCTTTGCCTTTGGGGGTGTATAGTTGCCAACCTGTGGATATAGATGCCGACCTGTGGAACGGACCTCCCCTTCAAGGAGTCTTGCTTCCTTTGAGTGGACAGAAGCCCATGGGTGCACGTGTTTGTGGGCAAGGTGCTGCTAGATGATGGATCTGTTTAAGGCCACAGGGAACTGTGATTGTCCCGGTTCACGTGTATGGTCATCCCTCTTTTCCTGAGAGCTTGGCTTCATCATCACACACATGTCTGCCGCCCTGACAGTTGTCACATCGGGTGTCGGCTTACTTCTTATAGTCACTCAATCCAATTGCTTCCACCAGTTTATGTGGTGGCGCCAGAAATCAACCCATTCTCATGGGTTACTAACTACTATGAAGTGACTTCTGCTTTTATAAAATTAAAAACATCCAAAATGCTAAATGCATATGTTTAAAACAAATCCGTTTATACAGAGGGTTCTGCACACCGTTCGTAGTAAAAATCACTTTCAGTTGTTTGCTTTTTCTTTAGTTAATTAAGCAATATCCTTAGATAACATCCTTACTTACAGGGTCATTGAGAGAAGTAAAAATAAGTGAATGCTTGAGAAGCACTTAGAATGCTGCCTGGTGCAAAGTGGGAAGTCGTCAACCACAATAGCTAATAAACATTAAGTATCATATTTTTCTTTTCCTAATTTAAAAAGTCTGATACTCTTTACTTACTTCTTACCAGGGAAGATAATGTTTTCAGTTATTCTTATACTTTTTCTTATATCCGTCCCTATTTTCTCCTAATATCATTATATCACTAATCTTACATCTTCTCTTAGAAAACTTTGTGGTTATATGCACTTTATTTGTGCCATTGTTTCTTAGGCCCTCAGGTTCAACTGGTGTTTCTTGATTCCCCACTGTGTAAAATGAGACCTTCTCTTTCTCCCTTCAGTGCTTCAGCTCCCAACTTCTAGAAGTGTGATTTAATGTTTATATTGATTGACAGCAAATAAATTAAGTTCTCATATTTAAATGCTTTGCTCTAAAAGTTAAAAGTCAAAGAAGAGAATTTACATTTTTGTGATGTTTTAAATATTTTCTCTTGAGTAACTTGTATTAATACTATGTATTTGCACATACATTTTGGCATAGCTTCAGTTTTTTCTGATGTTTCGAATTGCCTTTGTTTTCACCCCTTGCACTGTCTATCTTCAAATTTCCTCCATTTCTTTGCACAAGTGCCTCATATGATACCGAGTCCCCTGTCCCCACAGACTCTGGACTTTTTACCCCATTCTGAACTGGTTTCTCTCTAGATCTGCCGTGTGCCCAGCTGTGATCCTTGGATTCCCTTCTCTCTGGGTTGATGTTCCTGATTCCTGGATCATATTCAGGAATCTTTCTTTCTCTTGGTTATCCTTTGCATCATCACACACACACACACACACACACACACACATTTCTTTCCCTTTGCATCTCACTCTCATGTAACTTGCTAAGGAACGATTGTGAATAGCAGCATTTCTATTCTCCATTTAGCTCCATTTCTTCTGTCATTTTAAAAGAATTTCTAGAAGCTTTTTTTGACCTTCTTTTCCAATCTTTTTTAGACTTATTTGGTAAACACTTATTAATTTCCAAGATTTTTTTTGTCTGTTTCAATTTTTCCCACTTCTCAGTGCATCTCATTTTATGAATAAAAATCCTTTCTAATTGACTTAACGACCTGGGTTCAAGTTTTAAAAATTATTTTCTTCCTTCAGAATTGTCCAACCATCTCTTCTGGTGTCATTTCTCATCTGTTAGTCTAAGTCATCTTTTCCACATTGTCATCGTTTCCATGTATCTAATCCTGGATGACCCATTCATATTTAAGAGGGAGTAGAGTTGACTGGTAAACTGCCCTGTAGAGTGCTTGCCTGAGGACCCCTAAATTCCAGAATACAGAAATATTTTTTCTGGAGTCTCTGAATTAAGATTTTCCTCCGTCTGGTGTGGATTTGGGTGAATATGTGATGGGATGTGGGTTGCTGGGACTATCCCCTGCTTTCTCCTTCTGTGTCACTCTCATTTTGCTCTAAGCAAGCATTCCTCTAGCCTGTACACCTTCTCTCCATTTCTTTCCTCCACTCCTCTTTATTCAGCAGTCACTTCTTCATCCACTCAGTCTTCAAACTATTGCTGAAGACTCTGGGCTCCTGTTGCCCACATTCCTGGCTTTATATTAGCAGCAGAGCACTGAGAGGCGAGGTATGGGCTCTTGAGCCCAGTAAGTGGGTTGAAACCTAGTCTGTCATGGACAAGATTTCTGACCTTGGGCAAGTCACATAACATCTATGAAAAAAGGAGGGGAGTTGGTGTACATACCTCAGGGGTTACTGGAATAATCCAAATTATATTCAGTGAAGTCTTAGATCAACTATCCGTACAGAACGAAGACCACAAGCACAGAGACGCCTCCTATCAGTAGCCATTATTACAACTGTAAGCATGTTTCCTATCATTTCGGTCAGGTCTCAGGAGGAGGAGCTGATAAATGCACTTTTGTCTTCTTACAATACTGCTGAATGTAATCAACATTTGCTTTCTTCCGTCATCTACCAAGACAATGTAATCCCAAACAGAATTAAAAAATTGTCTCTCAATAAAGATCTGTTTTGAAGTAGAGACTTCTGAGAATTGGCAAGATTAAAAGAATTGACACTGTCATATATGAATATAACTGTAATCAATTGGTGCAATTTTTTGGCACAACAGAGTGACTCTAGGTATGAAAATATTTAAAATGTTTAGAGCCCTGACCAAATCATTCTACTTCCAGAAACAGCTTAAGGACACAGTCTCAAGTACAGGCAAAGTTTCATACAAGAAGAGTGTTCTTTACACTATTATTTACACAGACAATTAGAAACACCCCAAAGTGCAACAGTCAGGGGAGGACCGCAGAGAGGACTGGGCACCATCCAGGTCCTCAGCTGCCCAGGGCAGGGCTGCAGGGAGGGGGCTTGTGGGAGAAAGGCTCCTGCAGAAGGAAGGAGGATGTGGGCTGTGGGAGCTGCAGCACCAGAAACTTTATCAAGGCAGATATTCAGGCACAGGGAGCAAGACATCATTTTGGAATAAAAAGAGTCATTTACCAATTAACATATATCCCCAGGTAAGTATGTTTGTATATTGTTGAGAGTACAGCATAGTTATCATTAACCTGCTATTTGAATCAGAAAGACTTGGGTTCAAGTCCAGACTCTGCACCAGCATGGAGTCTTGGGCTGACCCATGTTTCGGTGAGTTTCAGGAGCCTGCACATCACAGACACTGAATCAATAGTAGTTACTACCAATTAGTGGCACAGGTGTCCCGACCTCACATAGTTCCCAGAGTATTCCTTTCTATGCTCCTTTCTATGTGTTCTGTCTCTGGTTTTACTGCTCCTATAACCTCACAGATGGCTGTCTCCTGTCTGATTACCTTCTCCCTGTGCCCCAACAGGAGAGCAGGACTCTGACTCAGCTTGGAAGGAGCTGTAGGAGGTGAGTGACTTTTCTTTACTAACAGCCAGCAGAGTCCAGGGGACAGGGAAACGCAGAGGGTCAAGTCCCTGATGGCATTGGTGGCCGTCCCAGGGGAACCCACCAGAGGCCTCCCCCTCGCTGTTCCCTGCAGCCGCTGGCCACTCGTGATCTAGCCCGTGATCTAGCCCGCAGTCTGTTTTCTCTTCCCCAAGGGTGAAGCCACACCTCCTTCCAGCCTGACTTGGACCGGTGAGCCGAAGGGACATCCCCGAGACCCTGCTGCTGCCATCATGGTCTCGATAGACCTCTTTTACTGCTCAGGTAGTCAGCTGTCTCTTGTCTGGCTGGTTTCCACTTGTGATCCAGAATTGAGGGTGGTGCCTCCAGGCTGAGACAACCCACAAAGGAATCAAAAACCAAGAAGGGGGTGGCTAAGCATTCCGGAGTCCTCCAGAGAGGCCAGGGGAGCCCCCTGTGTTCGAGGTTCTATCCGTACAGCCTCAATCCCAGCCCTCTCCTCAGGGCACCAGAGCACGGTGTCTACTTCCTCCTCCACTGCCATCCAGCAAGGGACTCAGAAGTGAGGCCAAGACAGCCCATGGTGAGGGGGACAGCTGATAGGGATCCCCAAGGTCAGGCGGGAGAAGGAGGGGAGGCCCCACAACATCCCTGGAGCTTCTCCTGCCCTCTCCCTTGCTCCAAGCCTCCTTGTGCTCCCAGACCCTGGGGTGTCACCACAGAGGCTGTTTCCTTCAGTTCTTACCCTGCCACCCCCCTCCACCTCAGCCACTCCACAAGGGTTAGGGGACCCTGAATTGAACTCAGGTCAGGACTGTGCCACCTCAGTCCTCAGGGAGGGGTGGTCAGAGCTTTAACATATGAACTGGGGCAGAGGGGACACATATGTTCCACCCATAATACCAGGGACCTTTGGTCAGGAAGATGGACCTTAAACCCTTTCAGTTCAGTTCAGTTCAGGCGCTCAGTCGTGTCCAATCTTTGCAACCCATGGACTGTAGCATGTCAGGCCTCACTGTCCATCACCAACTCACAGAGTTTACTCAAACTCATGTCCATCTCATCCTCTGTTTTCCCCTTCTCCTCCCGCCTTCAATCTTTCCCACCGTTAGGGTCTTTTCAAATGAGTCAGTACTTCACATCAGGTAGCCAAAGCATTGGAGTTTCAGCCTCAGCATCAACACTTCCAGTGAATAATCAGGACTGATTTCCTTTAGGATGGACTGGTTGGATCTCCTTGCTGTCCAAGGGACTCTCAAGAGTCTTCTCCAATACTATAGTTCAAAAGCATCAATTCTTTGGTGCTCAGCTTTCTTTATAGTCCAACTCTCACGTCCATATATGACTACTGGAAAACCATGGCTTTGACTAGACAGACCTTTGTTGGCAAAGTAATATCTCAGCTTTTGAATATGCTATCTAGGTTGGTCATAACTTTTTCTTCCAAGGAGCAAGCTACTGAATGCCATTTATATTCCACCACAAATTCTTCTAATTTTATTCTTTTTTTTTTTTCATCTAGAGAGTGAAACTGTTTTTCAAGTTGTTGTTGAACATTCCCAGGTCACAGAAAAGAAACTGACGGTCTTACTCCGAAACTGGAAGATATTTGTGGTTAAGGCCAATATACCCAGGTAACATGCATGGGTTTACCAAGAATGTGACTCAGATCCCTCTGCCCCAGGCTAGGTTCCTCCTGGCAGGGACACCTCCTCCAGGCAGCATCCTGTAGTTGGAGTCAAGGATGTTCCTTCTCAAGATCCCAATAGCAGTGTTTCCTTTATGGCATTTGGTGGCAGTGAATGGCCTCGTGTGGTGAAGAGATGAAACCTGCTACAGGGGCAGGTTATGTGACCTTGGACGTGTGACTGAACTACTCTCTGCCTTAGTTTCTTCATCTGTTCAGTTTTATTGTGCAGACACTGAGATCATGCATGCAAGGTGCTTTGCATGATGGCTGACACAGAGTAGGTGCTCAATTAATATTAACTTTAAAAAAAACTTCTTGGGAAGAGATAGGGGCCAAAGATCTTTTTCCTAGAGAGGAGGACAAAGCAGGGCTCACTTTTGATCAAGTCAGTAAATCCTTCCAACATCCTTTTGTGTTGCCGGGGATTCTGACTAGAGTCTTCCCTGACTTAGGAACTGTACCAACCCTGCAAGATCCAGCTGGTCCATATGACAGAGAGGCGAGAGAGGAACTGGGTGGAGCTGGTGGGGTCCTGGCTCTAGTCCTGCCCAGCTGTGGGGCTCTGGGCTTATGTCTTGGAGCCCCAGATCTGTGTGTCCAGTGGGAATAGCAATTCTATCTGATAGACTATGGTGATGGCCTCAGATGAACTGCAGGTCAGAGGTGGGGAAGCAAATGCAATCATCTCGTCCAAAGGCCCAGGGAGGCCTAGACCAGGGTGAGACCCAGGGTCAGGGTAGAGCAGAGGGTCCAGATTGGAGGACGAGTAGGCAGGGTTGGGCAACAGGACCAGAACTAGAGTGAGGAGAGTGGGCCCCGAGGACACAGAAGGGAAGGGTCTGTGACCCTAGCAGAGGTTCCGGGAGTGGGAGGGGGGACATTTCTTTCTTCCCTGATGGGATCCCCTCATGTGGGCTAGAGGGCCCTGGGTGGTCATGTCCTCCACACCCTGCCTGGGACCTGGGTTCTCTCTCCATCTGGGACCCTCTTCTAGTCCACGTGGAGCGGCCCTGACAGTGGGAAAGCAGTGTGGCTCAGTGAGCCCTCCAGGGTCACAGTGAGTGGCTGCGATTGCGTGTCATTTGAGGGATTCTGAGGAGCCTCATGCATCCCCACTGAGGAGGAGAACAGTTCCACCACCAGCTGTGCAAGTGCCGGTCTCTTCAGGACTAACAATTCAGATGCGTGATTCCTCGAGTCTCTCGAGTCTTGGAGAGGGTCTATAAAGGTGCACATGGCCTTGGGGTGCAGGCACGCTTACCAGCTGACATGCAACATCCGAGAGGCCAAGGATGCTGGGTGATGGGTCAGGAGTCAGTGAGGTGAGCTGGAGAGTCCCAGGGAACCAGGGCTCACAGCACATCTCCTGCTTCCCTGTCAGGTGGGGAAGTGGATGGACCCAGTGACTATTCAATGGAAAGATCAAGGGCACAAGCCTTGGAAGAGAGCAGATGCCAGGCAAAATGATCTTTAAGGTGCCTTCTAGCTCTGACTTTTGGTGGGTTTGTTTTTTTTTTTTAAGTATGCAGAGTTAGCCAACCTGCAAAATCTGAGCACACAGTCCCCAGGACTGTCCTTACATTTAACACCAGTAGCACGTTAGGGGGTTCCCATAATCACCATCGGGTTTGAGAATTCCCTAGAAGGATTCTCCGAGCTCACTGAAGATGTCGTCATCCCGGTTATGGTTTATTACGGGAAAGGATGCAGTTTCAGCCACGGGGCAAGTCTAGGCGGGTTCCACACACAAAGCTTCCGTGTCCTCAGGATGCTTTCCAGCCTTGGATTCAGTGTGTGGCAGGACACACAGGGCTCTGTCTGCCAGGGAATCTCACCCACTTAAAAACAAACTATCCTAACTTGTGGTCTCCAGCTCCTCCCGGCAGTCAGACTAATGCCCTGGAGTCCAGCTCCTCCAGAAGTCAGAACTGATACCACGTGACCCAGAGGCCCCATCACGAAAGTGACCTTTTCTGTTTGTCCAGTGGCCAAAGGCCCAAGGAGATGAGGACACTCCTATCAGCCAGAATATTCTAGGGGCTTAGAGACGACTTCCCAGAATCTAGGGCTAGGAGCAGATTGGCTCCTCACTACACACTAAGGTCCACGAGTGAAGGGTTTTCTGCTCCAATAAAACAGAATACAACCTTCCCAGCCTGTTTTTACAGACAAACAAACTGTCTTAATTCCTTGACCTTCATTATTACAGGGAGGAGGCAAATGCAGTATATGAGTATCTGAACAGGCTGAAAACAAACTTGAGTGTAAATGACCCAGACACACTCCAACAAGACCAGCTGGACGGAAAGAGGCTTTTGGAGGAGATTGCTGTGATGAAACAGGACCTGAAGAAAGACACAGAAAAGATCCATGCTTTTGCAGACAACGTTGACAAGGTACACAAGGACTGCACAATTTCCAATGTGGTGGCCCACTCCACTGGCGCTGTGTCTGGCATCCTGAGCATCGTTGGCCTGGCTCTGGCACCTCTGACAATGGGGGCCACTCTGCCTCTCTTCGCCACTGGGTTAGGGCTGGGCATAGCGGCTACTGTGACCAATGTGTCCACCATTATCGTGGAAAAAGTAAACACGTCGTCAGCAGAAACCGAAACCATTCAACTGCTGTCCCGTCACAGGGAGAGATGGAAGGTAATCGAGGATATACTCAATGAAAGGAAAGTTCATATTAATCTTGCAAAGAAATTATTCATCTATTTCCTAAAAATCATTGGGAATATCGGCCAATTCATCAAGGTGATCAAAGGCAGCCCTGCCTTAACAGCCCAAGTCAAGTTCTTCATAACCAATGGGAAAACCTTCATTCGTGGCAGCTTTCAGGTGCCAAAAACTTTTGGCGGCATGGCTTTTACAATGGCCAAAGGAGCCCGTATCGCTGGCATAGTCGTGTCAAGTATTGGCCTTGTGATAGATGTGGGCTTCCTGGTCAAAGAGTCAATACATTTACATGATGGAGCAAAGGCAGAGTCAGCTGAAAAGCTGAGGCAGAAGGCCCAGGAGTTGGAAAGCAAACTGGAGTTTGTCACTGAGATCCATGAGAATCTGGCAGGAGGGCTCGATTCCATCAACCCCAGAGGAGTGCAGGACCTGGAACATTTTCTGGGTGTCTCAGAGGCAGCTTGTTAGAGGATTAAAGGAGGGAGACAGCATTGATGGTCCTGGGTATTAGGAATTTGGCATTTCTGGAGCTGAGCACAGCAAGGGAGGGATGGATGCAGGAGGCAGATGAGGGCAAAGTAAGAGCCTGGAGCTAGGACTAAGGGAGAAGGGGGGCTAAAGAGTGAGGGGAGGAGATAAACCACTTATTTTGGACTAAAGAACACACTGGGGGTAGAATAAAGGCAAAGGCAGGTGGAACTAGCTGTGGAAGGCCAGGAATACAAAAGGGTTGAAAATGAGAGAAAGTCAGAGTGAGGAGTGTTGGGATCCAGGAGAAGTAGCCAGGGCTACTCTATCGCCCTCCTCAGGGTGTGATGTCCCAGCAAGAAGAGTCTTCCCCTGGTAGTGTTCTCTAGCCCTATGACTCCAGCATCAGCTCACCTTTGATTCCAGCAGGTTTTTATTAATTAGGCAGGGACTTCTTTTGTTTGTTTGTTTTTTTCGAAGTGTAGTTGACTTACAGTGTTGTGTGGGTTTCTGCTGTACAGCCAAATGTATTGATTATACATGCGGTTTTGTGTGCTATACAGTAAATCCTTATTGTTCATCTATTTTATGTAGGGTGATGTGTACCTGTTAATCACATATTCCTATTTACCCTTTCTTTCCTTTCCTATTTTGTACCAAAAGTTTGTTTTCTTTGTCTGTGAGTCTGTTTCTGTTTTGTAGATAAGTTCATTTGTGCTCCTTTTTGGATTCAACATATAATTGAGATCATATAATATTTGTCTTGCTCTGACTGATTTAATTCATTTATAATAATCTCTATGTCAATCCAAGCAGATGAAAACAGCATTATTTTATTCTCTTATGGCTGGGTACTATTCCAGTTATTTCGCATCTTTTTTCTCTGTTGATGGACACTTAGGTTGCTTCCATGCTATTATAAATAGTGCTGCTATGAACATTGGAGTGCGTGTTACTTTTTGAATTAGAGCTTTTGTCGTTTCCAGAAGTGCTGACTCATACGATAACTCTATATTTAGTTTTTTAAGGAAGCTCCATGTTTTTCCACGGGCTTCCCAGGTGACTCAGTGGTAAAGAATCCCCCTGCCAATACAGGAGACGTGTGTTCGATTCCTGGGTTGGGAAGATCCCTGGAGAAGGAAATGGCAATCCACTCCAATATTTTTGCCTGGAAATAGTCCATAGAGAAAAGAGTCTGGCAGGCTACAGTCCATAAAGTCAAGAAGAGCCTGACACAACTGACGACTAACACCGGATCTCCTCACCTTGTGTTCTCTAGACTTTATTTCAATAAATAGCACTGATTCACTGAGGCTTCCTTGTGTTGACTGATGGGCTCACCTGGGTCCAGATGCCTGAGGTCCTTCCCCGTGAGCCTGTCTCGCAGAGTCTCAGGGAGCACGTCCTCCATGGCTCCTCCTCCCTGCCCACTGGGCTCCCAGCCAGTCGTTTCCCTCAGACCCTGGAACACCCAGGCCCAATGGGACGCCCGGGGGAGCCCGTGTCGTCTGACTTGGGCTGAGCACGGGGATGCTCCTCCTCCAGCCCCGGGGACCAGGATGGACACGGGGCACCTGAGGGTGACTGAGAGCAGAGGGCTTGTGTGCAGGTGTGAGTTGGGGGTCAGCCGTAAACAGAGGGGCAGGGAGAGACAGCACACGCCTCTCCCAGGCTGCCTTCACGTTTCGCCAGGACTACTGCACGAGCTTCCAGAACGGTCTTCTTATGTCTACCTTGGGGCAGTGCCCCGCCTCACCTGTCTATTCCCCACCGGGGCTAGAATGACTTTAAGAATATTATCTTAGCCCTACCTACTTCACCTCCTCCACGGCTGCCCATGACTCTGAGCACAGATGCTGAAAGCCTCCCTGCAGCCTAGCTTGCTGGAGCCTGTGGTCTCCCAAGGGCAGAGATGGTTGCCAGGCCCACTCCATCACCAGGGGCAGGACTGAGGGCTGTGTAAAGTGGGCAGGAAGGAAGTGAAAGTCCATCCAAGGCCATGTTCTGATCTGGTCACCCATCTGGGATTGCACCTGCCTGGATCTTCTGAGGAGCCTTCATGGGATGCCTCATGCTCCTCGTCTCCAGGGAGGAAAGGGGAGCATCTGGGTGTTGCTCTTACCTCCACGGGCCTGCTCCATGGGGCACCAACTCTCTGTGTTTCCATGTGTGGAGCATGTGAGCTCCTAACTGGCTCCCAAACCTGGAGCCCAGGGCAGGAAGCCAGAGACCTGGAACCTGGAAATGATTCCAGGACGTCTCCTAAGTCCATCCCCACGTGCTGCAGAGCCTTCTCCACACTTTTGTCCAAACCTCCCTCAGAAGACTTTCCTCAGTGCCTCTGACTCCCTCTCAGCCTGTGTTTCCCTGAGACTTCAATCGGCCCTTCCATTCCTTCCTGAAGATGTCAGCAGTCATGGCCAGCATCTGTCTGATCCCCGAATATGAGTTTCATTCCTTCTTTAATTCTTTGTAAGTTCCTGGGGAATTCAAATCCTGCACAGACTTCTCCTGGGCAGGGTTCCAGGCACTGGATACAGAAGCATTCAGTGTCCATCCCCACGTCCCCATGAACCCTTAGAGCTGGACCCCATTCAGCTCAATGTGCAGATGATGCAATTCCACAGTGACCCCTGTGTCAGGTGAGACCCCTGTGGTTCTGAATACAGAAACTGAGTTTGGCTAACTGAGCACAGAAGAGCGTGCACTGGAGGGATGCAGGCCAGGTCAGAGGATGGAAAGAAGCCCCCAAACTTGCACAATTCAGAAAGGACAGAAAGTAGGGCAGGTCCCCCTGCAGGAGCTCACAGTCTATCCCCAGAGGCCCCTTCCAGCAGGGAGCTTAGGTCCAAGGCCCTGGCATCTCAGTGTCAGGTTCCCAGGAGACAGAGCAGCTTGGGTCTGAGGACTATATTCTTGGACCAATAGGTCAGGCTGAAGGATGGGGAAGATGAATGAGTAATGGGGACCTGAACCCTGGGGGAAAGTCTCAGGTAGAGAGGCTCCAGATTGAGTGCTTCCTGGATGCACACGTGCCCTCTTCCCAGACCAACAGACATGACTCTCCTCACGCTGTTCTGGGTCCAATCACCCCACACATGACAGTAAGTGCACCGCCCACTTCCCCAGCTGGAGACAAACACGAATCCCCTCCACCTACTGCATCTTGCAGTGATGTCAAGGGTGAAGGGCCCCAGTGCAATGCCAGAGCATTTCCTGGTCCATCGGGCTCCTTTCTCAGTCTTCTGCATGTATATCATATATGTGCAGGCAACAGGGAGGTGCAGTGAAACCCCGGCCCCCAGGAACATTGCTCTCCTGATACCAGTCTTCACTGGGATCCCACTCCCTGTTCCTCTCTCCTGCGGGAAATTCTCCCCTGTGCAGCCTGGGCTGGGCCATCGCTGTGTCAGCACTGTCACCTGGGTCCTAATCAGGACCTCACTGCACCTCTGAGAGCAGGCGCTTGTCACCCCAATGGAGAGCAGGAGGAAGCAGGGCCCAGGGACCAGGAGAGTGGCTGAGGCCCCTGCCTGGGGAGGGCCATCCTGGGTGGGCCTTCTTGGTGCCTTGAGCCTTCTCCCTGATCCATGTTGAGCTGATTGGTCGGGAGAACGCAGGGTGTTCTGTTCCAGGAGGAAGTGAAGCAAGCATGTGGTGTTTCTGTTACACAGCTCATCCTGGGCCCAGTGCAGAGTACGCACCCCTCTGGGAGCCCAGACCATGCAGCTGTCTGTCCCCACCTGCTGTCCTGTCCCCTGTGGGGAGAGGTGGGCAGCGATGTATGCTGCAAACATGTGCCTGCCACCCAGGGGCTGAGTGCCTCCAGGCAGAGCCTCTGTGGACAATTTCATGTTTCTCTCATGCCTTGGTGCTGGGCATCTTTAAGATCCTGCTCCCATCTCTCAAAAATGCCTGGAAGGTCACATTAAGTTGTTCTTTTTCAAAGGGTGCTGTCCTGGACCTCATACCGGTGATGACCGCTGAGTCTGGGCAGAGCCCTCCCTCCAAAGATAGGGACATTGTTTTTGAAAGACAGCAGACGTGTTATGCCCAACCATTCTTTAACCTGATAATTAAAGAAGCTGTATATTTCATTATGAAAACACTACAACTAACGGTTCAGATTCAGAAAATGGGGTAAAACATAGAGAAGTGAAATAGTTCGCCCAGTAAGGTTATTGGCCATCTCCCTACAGTGCAGCTATGTTTTTAGAAGCAAACCTCAAAAATCTTGTCGTTTCTTCTGTACATACTTCAGTTCATCCCTATATTTTAAAAAGGTCTTTGCCTGGTAGCCTGACCCTAATGAATCTGCTTGCAATGTGGGAGACCCGAGTTCATATCCCTGGGTCAGGAAGACTTCCTGGAGAAGGGAATGGCAACCCACTCCTGGATTCTTGCCTGGAGAATTTCATGGACAGAGGAATCTTGCGAGCTACAGTCCATGGCTTCACAAAGACTTGAACACAACTGAATGACTGCTGCTGTTGCTGCTGCTAAGTTGCTTCAGTCGTGTCCGACTCTGTGCGACCCCACAGACGGCAGCCTGCCAGGCTCCCCATCCCTGGGATTCTCCAGGCAAGAATACTGGAGTGGGTTGCCATTTCCTTCTCCAATGCATGAAAGTGAAAAGTGAAAGTGAAGTCGCTCAGTCGTGTCCGACTCTTCGCCACCCCACGGACTGCAGCCTACCAGGCTCCTCCATCTATGGGGTTTTCCAGGCAAGAGTACGGAGTGGCTAACACTTTGCAAATGTCTAAGTTCGCTCTGACCATATTGTTGGAATTTAGGCTCTTGCAACTTCCTTCCGTTTAAATGACACTGCAGTGAACTTATTTGTGTATGAAGTTTCCCCCTCATCTTTGAGGCTGTTTTTCTGGGGGTGGGCCCTGCAGATGACATTGTTGGGATAAAGGGAATGAGTGCTTAAAGGCTCCCTGTATCTGACCCATCCCCCCGCCGCTCCCGGCCCCGGGTGTCCCTGCAGGCTGACTTCGCCATCGAGGTGTGGCCAAGGCCACCTATGAGCGCATGTTCACACCACCTGGTGCACAGCCCCCAAGGCTGGATCCCAGGGTGTGGACCTAATTGAACAGGGATGTCCTCAGTCTGTGGAGGTCCTGGTTTAGATGAAAGCTGGTTCTTCTCAGCAAATTGTGTTGCTTGCACAGAGTAGCTAACAATTGGTTACACTTGGACGCTGGGTTACACCCAGTCTGGGCCCAGCCTCTTCATCAATGACAGTTGTTGATGAGAGACTTGCCCTGTCACAGCACTGGTCCCAAGCCACTTGTGGCCCTTGCACGCCATCCTGCACCTGGCCCCCCTGTCTTGGCTTCCCCTGCTTCGCTCCTGAGGTTTCTAAGTATGTTGAAGCCCCTCTAGACTTTATACTACCTGTTTAAAGAAACACTCTTTCTCTCATTACCTAGGGTAATGTACCAGAGCCCCGATATCCACTGCCACCTTTGTTAGTAATGCACGGGGCAGAGATGTCAGCAGGTAAATCCCTTCAGGGCCCAGGTTCTGTGTTTCTCTGTAAGTCTGACTCCTTACCTGTCCCGTGCTGGCCCCCACGTGCCCCCTTCCTGGTGTCCCTCCACCGCGCTTTCCCTGCACCAGGAGAAGTCTGTGCGCAGAGCGTTAAGACCGATCCAGGGCCTTGGTCTTTCTCTAGGACTCCGTGGTGGATGGGGTGGCATGTGATCAGCGGCCAGCTCTCCTCTTCTACATCAAGGTCCTGGAGATCGAGAGCAACCTGTACTGCATAGGCCAGAGCAAGGTTTTCTTCCAGGCTAGCGTGCTAGCCAACCTGGAGGAGGAGCGGGACCTGAAGATCACCGATGTCATCATTGGCTTCCAGGCCTGATGCAGGGGCTACCTGGCCGGGAAGTGAGTCCTGGGACACCCAGCCCACCCAGCCTGATCCTGGCTTGGAGTCCCTAGCTAGCCTGTGGTGGAGGGCACTTAGGAAGTGGGGCCTGGGCACCCTCATGCTGGCAGTTTTCCCCCGGGGAGGCCCACAAGGCTTTCCCTGCCCCTGAATTTCTGCCTGAGGTTTAAAGTAAGCTGGCGGGAGGGATGACTGTGCTTGGATTTTCCCTCCAGGAAAGCTCCTGCCTCCCACTGTTTCTCCCTGTGTCCCTTCTGTAGGGGTGACACCTAGATCTGGCTGTCCCCAGAGGACCCCGAGCTCTGGGGAAGAGGCATCCTCGAGCTCCAGCAGCTCCTGTGGAGTCAGAGGCAGACTTGTGCAGGTCAGTGGGCAGGGCAGCTGCCCGTTTGCCCCTTGACTCCTCTGTGTCTGGGCTCTGGGGCTTGTGTTCTGGCCTGAGCTCTGAGCACTGGGACAGAATGTCAAATGGATGTTTGCAGGATGTGAGTTGCTGACACTCTCCCACCAAACACAAGTCCCTCAGTTCCTGGAAGAGCACCCCCACCTCTCCCCTCCTCTCAGCTCCCTTACCTGCAAAACACATCAGATACATAACAGTGGCTTTAAAAACAAACTATGGTTGGCTATCCTCATGGAATAATCTCCTGTCACTCCCTCAAAACCTGGGGGGAAGGGACCATAATGGCCCAGGGACATTTCCTGGGGTGAAGCAGCCCTGAGGGAAGGGCAGGCGGGCCTCCATGGTGCATCCAGGTCCACTGCAGCCACTTCTGCTTGAGGCAAACCGAGAAGTTTACCAGCAGTCCAGCTGCAGGGCTCTCAGACTGTGGGAACTTGACCTACATTTCTTCATCTGTGAAACGGAGCCAGCACTCCTAGAGCTGAGTGAGATTCAACAGGAAAGGCATGGATGGTGCGAGCACAGCACCTGCCACATGCTCTGCCCCCGTCTACAGAGGCTCTTTACTCAGGAACCAAACGGAGACAGGGCCAGCTCTCCATTGCAGACTTCTCTGAGTCGCCAGGACACTGGTTTTCTGATAAAAGTCTTCCATTTGGAGAGAAAAAAAAATCTGTTGTTGGGTGGAGATAAGCCAAGGTAGAAAAGGGCAGCGTGCTCTCAGCCCTTCCCACGAACTTCTGCATCCACCTTATGGCAGTGACCACCAAGGCTGGGCCTCCTCATGTGGGTCTTTGGGACTAAAGGCACTAGTTCTGTCCCTGCCAGCAGGGCTAAGTCTAGAGGGATCTGATCAAAAGGGATGGGTGGAAGGTCATGGACAGAGTGGCTGAGGGGTGGCCTTAGGCCCCTCTTCTAGGTACCATGGGAGCAGAATAGGAAACTGTGGCCTCTACAGGTGAGGTCACAGAGGCCTTCTCAGAGGAGTTGATGCCCGATTTGGGCTTTGCAGAAAGCATTTCTCCCGGTTGGATGCAGCAGGTGTCCCTGGCAGAAGAACCTAGAAGTGTGAGTGAATCCTAGAAGCCACCTGGATGTGGCCCTCAGCAGCAGAGTGTGACCAGTATGCACTGAGCAGCTGGGCTGTCCCAGGATTGTACCTCATGCTGGTGGCAAGAAGGTGAATGAGGCAGGCAGGCTGGTGAGTGTGGGGTTGGAGGGGTGAGAAGATGGAATCAGAGGGTGGGGAGTGATTTGCCAAGGGACTCATGGTGTGTTGGTGGCAAGTCTTCCTTCATGGAGCCTGAGATGGAGTGGACTGTGTCAAGAAGGACGTGGAATTTCAGGACTGGGCTTCTTTCTCTAAGGAGGTGGAAATAGTCCCAGGCCGGGCTTGGTGGGCAGAGTGTTTGTTTGACTTGAACCACTAACAGGTGAGGGTTTTGCTTTCACTGTTGCTTCCCAGAGTATATCTAGGCACAGAGGGTGTGTGTGGTCATTGCAGAGATGCACAGCTGTCGGCTGCATCTGCACAGCTGAGAACGTCTGGATCTTGTTCACACTCAGCCAGAGGAAAACCCCTGGGTAAGCAGAGGGGAGGGACCCTGCCCATCTCCCTATGCTCAGGATGAATGTCTGAGAAAGGATGATGTCACTAGTTGACAGAAGATGGGAACTGGAATCTCAGAGAGGCGAGGTCATGGCCGAGGCAGCAGGTTAAGCAGGGGCAGAGCCTGGATGTGGAGGCAGGTGTGTCTGAGGGCTTCCTCCCAGCCAAGGGCCCCTAAACAGAGCAGAGGGAGGGCCACAGCTGCTCAGGTGGGTTCAGCTCAGGATGTGGACTCCTGAGACATGAGCATCGACCCCAGAAGGAAGGCGGGTGTTGGGTGTGCTTAGTACTTTGGGAAATTGGAGGCAGCAGAGTGGGTGGAGGAGGACAGGGGAGTCAGAGCCTGCGCTTCTATGGCCTGGCCATCTTGAAGCTGTCCCCAGGGTGCTAGGCTGGGGCTGATGGGGGAAAGGGGATTTTTTTCAGTTACAAGGAATCAAGGTTTGTTGAAAAACCCTACCTCTGAAAGCCAAGTTCAGTGCCAGGCCCTGGGGGACACTGCGGCCTGGAGAGGGACAGGACACCAAGCGGGGTGTCGAAGGGCATTGGCTTCCTGTGTTTGTCAGGCCCTCTGCTCAGGATGTGGGTGATTGGAGGTCCTGTGTGGGGAAGGTGGTGCTGCTGGAAGAAGTGAGAAGGGCTCACTGCACAAAGTCCACATACATCCTGGTGTTGCAATGTTAAAATAAAAAGCCAAACTCTACAGTGTAACAGGAGGGGCATGAGCTTAGATCTATGTTTTTTACCGGCAGAGACAACCCTAGAAATGTTGGGGTATTAAAACCACATTCCCACTGACCCTCGTACCCATGTGCAAAGGTGTGGTCTTGGCCTCCTCTCTCCCCACAGAGAACTGTGTGACCCTGGGCAAGCTACCTCCTGTGGAATTGTTTGTTCTATTCTCTTACTAAGTTTTTAAAAGCTGATTTCCACTTTTCCCTGTGGATGCAGATGTTTTTTCTGACCTGGTTTATGGGATCCTTGGCAATTTTTATTTCTAAGAGTCCTGTAGGTCAGAATTTCCATTATAACTTGTGGAATGTGTATATTTAGAAAGGCTTTCTCAAATCAATGTTCTTTTTAATGCTTCCTTCAGCCCCTTCAGTTTTTTCTCTCTGGTGTACGTTGGATCCTTTTGAAAGATTGATTGATTAGGATCTTTAGTTTCTTCTCCATTCTCTTCCTCTCTCTCCCCTTCTCCCCTCTCTATCTTTCTAATTTAACAGGTGAACTGGGGTTGTGCTGTGTCATCGAGAAGCTGCTTGTTTCATGTCCCCATAAGGGGTCCCACCCCTCATATTTTGAACAGGCTGTGCTCAGGAGGGTGGAGGGTGCCCAGAGGCCCTGGACTGGAGGAGCAGCAGAACCAGGGCCCCTGATGATGCGGGAAGGTTCTCAGACCTGGAGAAACTGAGCACAAAGGGACCATGACCAGGAAAGTGCAGCCTTCAAGAGAAGCTGGAGAGCAACTGGGGGAAGGTGGCAGAGGGAGGCTTGGAGCTGGGCCTCCAGGGACAAGAACCCCATCACGCGGAGAGGCCAGTGGGGAAGCACATGTCGTGGGGAGGGGCAGCTTGTGCCAAGTGAGGTGCCAGTCTCGTGCAGCAGGCCCTGTGGAGACAGAGAGTGTGAGGAAGACAGGAGCTGGGGCAGTCGGGCGGGTCCGGGTGCTCGGCCAGGGACTTTCTTAACGCCCCTTTCCCTTCCCAGGGAGGGTGACTGCAGGCACAGGAGGGAGATGGTTGGGGAGAATCTGTCTGCCCACGAGGAGGGGAGGGATGCATGACTGGCCATGCAGCTGGGCAGGGCCAGGCTTCTCCAGGGCCCTCCCCTCTCCCACCAACAGCCTTCTGAAAGGGACCAATCAGAGGCTAACAGAGGAGGAAGCCCTGGATAGGAATCCGGCAGAGGAAGCACTATCAGCATCCACACCCATCTGAGGCCCCACACGAGGGTCAGGAAGAGGCCAAGAATGGGAGGGAAGGACGGAAGGATGAGTCCAGTGTTCAACGCATTTACAATTGTTTGTCATCATCCAGGAGTCAGCCTTTCTGCCTGAGCCTCCTCTTCTTTCTACTTGACTCTGTTCTCATGTTTCATGATTTCAATAGGCTGACCTGGCTCCTGGAGTCCTGCAGCTTTGGGGCAGAAAAGGGGCAGGGAGCCCGCCAGCTCTCCTCTTCCATCTACTTAAAGGAGGGCCTGCTTTTGTGACTTCTCTCCCATCCACATGACGGTGCCTCCAGCCTTCGCCACCAGACACACTCCCTAAAAACAAGGTGATGGTTACTCTTCTTGAGGGAGAGCTGTGAACATCGCAGAGGAAGGTGCAGAAAGAAAGATTCTAGGCTTGGAGCTTGGTGAGGGTATTTAGGGGAAGCTCTAAGGAAATGGGGCTGCTCTAGATTGGGAGCTGCAGAGAATGGGAGGCAGCACTACCAACGGGCTCTCAGTACCTCATCTATGGAGAGGGGAGAGCAGAGTGAGGCTGAAGGTGTGATTGGTAAGAAAGAGCAGTCCTGCTTTTCAGCCAGGCGAGGGGGCATGGTGTTGGGGGGCGCAGTGACGGGTGTTTGCTGTCTCCTTCGCTCCTGCTCTCAGGGTGACCCTGCGTGAGGCTGGAGTTCTGTGAGAGCCTTTACATCCAACGGGACAAGAGCAGCACCCTGTTGTGACACCAGGCCAGCCTCCGGATGTCAGGGGTTCTTTCTTTCTCAATCCTTTATAAACATTCATGTGAATAAACAGAAAGGAACATACCCATAGACTTCAAGACTCCTCTTATTATTAAATTCAATTAACAACAAAATATTTCCCATTTCATTTACTCTTCATTGCACCATAGAAACAAAAGAAAGATACCAGCTCAGGTGTGTCCAACTCTTTGCAGCCTCATGGACTATAGCCCTCCCAGCTCCTCTGTCCATGAGATTTCCCAGGCAAGATACTGGAGTGGACAAGCATTTCTTTCTCCAGGGGATCCTCCCTGCCCAGGCATCGATCCCATGTCTCTTTCGTCTTGCGTCTCCTGCATAACCACTAGCATTGTTTTTAACCTTTGTCTCTCTCTTTTTGGCCACACTTTTCTAAAGTTCTCTCCTTTGAATATTATTATGAACTCATGGCCTTTCACAGACTCAGCCTGTCTCAATGAAACATTCATAGCAATCATTCTCTTTTATTGTTATTAGTATATGTGGGTGCTCCCTTATGACCACTTCTCTGATCATCTTCAAGAGCATCCTTGTCTTTGCAGGAGCCCAGATGCCAGTCTCTGGAATTCACCTCCCCTGCAAGGGTCTTCCTTCCTTTGAGTGGATGGAAGCCCATGGCTGCACATGTGGGTGGGCAAGATGCTGCCAGACACAGCACAGTTCACTCTCATTATTCTGGTTTAACCCTGTTTTCATGCCTCCTTTTCTAGAGAACTACGTTTCATCAACATGACATGTCTCCTAACTGACAGTTGTCACAGCAGGAGGCACACATTTCTTGTTGGCATTTAATTCAGCTTCTTTCATCATCTTTAAGGTGGTGGCACTAGAAACCACCCCATTCCTGTGGGTTACTGACTGCTATAAAGTGACTTCTGCTGTTTTAGAGTTAAAACAATCCAGTCCTAAAAGTGCATATGGTTAGAACACATCAATTTGTACAGAGCATTCTGCTCATTCCTTGCCAAGGAAAACCTTCTTCTTTAGATAGTTAATCAATGTCTTTAAATGATATTATTACATTGGGAGCTGCAATAGTGTGAGAATGTGTGCCCAGGAGACAGGAACCTGGACTTGGAGTCTGGCTCTAGCACTAGCTGTGTGCTTTGAGTACATTGCTTCACCTCTCCGAGCTTCAGTTTCCCTTCTTATAGGATCATTGTGAGAACTAAAAGGAAGTGAATTCATACCAAGCAATTGGGAAGGTGCCTGGTGTAAAGTGGAAAGTCATCAACCACAATAGCTAATAAGTGGTAAGTATTGCATTTTGCTTTTTCTTGACTTAAATTTGATAGTATTTATTTACTTCTTAGATGCTTACTCCTTGGAAGGAAAGTTATGACCAACCTAGATAGCATATTCAAAAGCAGAGACATTACTTTGCCAACAAAGCTTCGTCTAGTCAAGGCTATGGTTTTTCCTGTGGTCATGTATGGATGTGAGAGTTGGACTATGAAGAAGGCTGAGTGCCGAAGAATTGATGCTTTTGACTGTGGTGTTGGAGAAGACTCTTGAGAGTCCCTTGGACTGCAAGGAGATCCAACCAGTCCATTCTGAAGGAGATCAGCCCTGGGATTTCTTTGGAAGAAATGATGCTAAAGCTGAAACTCCAGTACTTTGGCCACTTCATGCGAAGAGTTGACTCATTGGAAAAGACTCATGCTGGGAGGGATTGGGGGCAGGAGGAGAAGGGGATGACAGAGGATGAGATGGCTGGATGGCATCACTGACTCGATGGACATGAGTCTGGGTGAACTCAGGAAGTTGGTGAGGGACAGGGAGGCCTGGCGTGCTTCGATTCATGGGGTCGCAGAGTCAGACACGACTGAACAACTGATCTGATCTGATCTGAACTGATCTGATTTACTTCTTATTAGGAAAAATAAGGATTTCATTTATTATTATACTTTCTATTATACCTTTCCCCTTCTTCGCCTTTTATCATTATTCCACTAATTGTATATCCTCTGTTACGAAGCTTTGTACTTGTAAGCACTTTATTTACATCTTCGTTTCTTATGCTCTCGACTGGACCTACTATTTCTTGATTCCCAGCTTTGTAAACTTAGATATTAATGCTTCTCCTCCCTTCAGTGCTTTGGCTCCCAAGTTCTAGAACTGTAGTTTAATTTTTATATTAACAAGTACATTTACTTCACATATTTAAATACCCTCTTTCCTTTTAAAAGATAAAGGTTATTTTATTAAGATAAAGGTTATTTTATAAAGACTATAAATGAAATAAAACTAAGATTTTTGAATCACTAATAAACCTTTGAGTTAATACACCTGTGAGTTATAATACACCTATGAGTTATATCATATTATATATATTAATATTACTTCACTTTTAAAACAGTCTCCAAAGGACTTGGGCATAGATATATTTATTTTAGATTTTTAAAAAAATCAAACAAAAGTATTTACATTTTTTTGTGATATTATAATACATTTTTTAAGAGCTAACTTGTACCATATAGCTGCACATGCTTTTCAGCAGTTCACTTCAGTTCAGTTCAGTCGCTCAGTCATGTCTGACTCTTTGCGACCCCAAGAACTGTAGCACGCCAGGACTCCCTGTCCATCACCAGCTCCCAGAGCCTACCCAAACTCATGTCCTTTGAGTCGGTGATGCCATCCAACCATCTCATCCTCTGTCGTCCCCTTCTCCTCCTGAGCTTTAGTTTTTCCTAATGTTTCTAATTGGCTTCATTTACACCCCTTTCACTGTTTATCTTCAGCATTTCCTCCATTTCTTTCCATCGGTGCCTCATGTGATACCGAGTCTCCTGTCCCCACAGACTCTGGACTTCTTATCCCATTCTGGACAGGTTTCTCTCTAGGTCTGCTGCATGCCCAGCTGGGATCCTAGGATTCCCTTCCCACGGGGTTGACGTTCCTGACTCCTGGATCCCACGTCTACCTCTCTTGTGGGTATCCTTTACTTTCCTCCATAATTAAACATACATGTAATCTATTTTTTTTTTTCCTGCATCTCATTTTGAGTAACTTTCTAAAAGTCTGGTGAAGGGTGAAGGCTGCTGTGAATATGGATGGGATGTGGAAGAGGTGGGCTTGTCCCCTGCTCTCCCCTCGGCCTCCCTCTCATCTTGCTCCCTCTGGGGCTCTGCCCAGCAGACCGTTCTTCTCTCCTGTCAACACGCTCCCTGTTTCTCTCCCTCTACTGCACTCCTCTTTACTCAGCTATCACTTCTCCATCCAGTGAGTCTTCAGACATTTGTTAAAGACTCTGCTCTCCTGTTGCTCCCATGCTTGTTTTTATTAGCAGCAGAGGGAGGAGAGGCAGACTATGGGTTCTTGAGCTCATGAGTGGGGTGGAACCAGTGTACCAAGGGCAAGCCTTCTGACCTTAGGTAAGTCAGCTAACATCTATGTGTCAGCTTCCTTATTTGTAAATGAGGATACAATGGTACACATCTCAAAAGCTAATGGAAGAACATATGAGGTACCATTGGTAAAGTTTCAGAGCCGATACCAATGCAGAGCAAGGATCACAAACACCAGTTGCTCTTATCAGTGAAAGTGAAAGTTGCTCAGTCATGTCCGACTCTGTGATCCCTTGGATTACACAGTCCATGGAATGCTCCAGGCCAGAATACTGGAGTGGGTAGCTGTTCCCTTCTCCAGGGGATCTTCCCAACCCAGGGATCGATCCCACGTCTCCTGAATGGCAGGTGGATTCTTTACCAACTGAGCCACAAGGGAAGCCCAAGTGAAGCTGTTTCCACTTGTTTTTGAACTGGGGACCTTTTGCGTGTTAGGTGAACGTGATAACCACTACACTATGGAAACCATGCACTCTTATCAGTAGATGGTATTATACCTATATATACCTTTACCATCATTTCAGTCAAGTCTCAGGAGGAGTAATTGACAGAAGCTCTTTTGCTTTCTTAAAAAGAGTAGCTAAACATCATCAACACTTGCTTTCCTTCCTCATCTCCCATGGCAAGATAATCACATGCAGAGCCAAAATAAATGATTTAATTATAAAGATCTGAATTTTTTTAAAGAAAGACCACTGAGAATGGGTATATCTGAAAGGATGGACACCCTCATATATTATAAGTGCGAACATAAATTGCTACAGTTTCTTTGCATAGCATGGTGGCTCTAGGTATGGAAATTTTTTAGGTGTTGATGTCATCTGATCTTAATTCTACTTCTAGATATAGCTTAAGGATACAGTCTCAGATGTAGGTGAAGCTTTACACAAGGAGAATATTCTTTGTACTATTTTTTACATAAAGGATTAGAAACTACATCAAGTCCAATATTCAGGAGGGGAAAGCAAGGAGGACAGAACAGCTGCAGGGGTCTCAGCCACTGAGAGCAGGGATACAGGAATTGGGGCAGGGCTGGAGGGACTCCAGGCCCTTGTGGGGAAAAAGGCTCTTGCAGAAGCAAGGAAGACCTGGGCTATGGGAGCCGTATCACCAGGAACTTTATCAAGGAGAGACTTGATATGGAACAAGACATCATTTTGGAAGGAAGAGTCATTTACCAATGAACATATATCCACAAATAAATCTTTTTGTATATATAGGGAGTAGAGCATAGTCATCACACACATGTGATTTGCATCAGAAAGACTCAGGGTCTAGTCCAGACTCTGGCACCAGCGTGACAATTTGGACTCAGCTAAGTCTGAGTGAGTTTCAGGAGCCTGCAGGTCAAGGACACTGGATCAATGTTGTCATTAATATTAGTTATTATCAATTCAAAAACACAGGTGTCCCAACCTCACCTCATTTCCAGAGTATTCACCTCCTATCTGTTCTTCTAGTCTCTGGTTTTACTGTTCCTATAACTTCGCAGATGGCTGTCTCCTGTCTGATTTCCTTCCCCTTGTGCCCCAACAGGAGAGCAGGACTCTGACTTGGCTTGGAAGGAGCTATAGGAGGTGAATGACTTTTCTTAACTAACAACCAGCAGAGCCCAGGAACAGAGAGTCACACTGGGCTAAGTTCCTGGGGCACTGGTGGCCGTCTCAGGGGAACCCACCAGAGAACTTGTCCCTCCCTGCTCCCTGCAGCCTCTGCCCCTCACAGTGGAGCTCACAGTCTGTTTTTTCTCCCCAAGGGTGAGGTCACACCTCCTTCCAGCCTGACGCAGACAAGAAGCTGAAGGGAGATCCCTGAGACCCCCTGCTGCCACCATGAGCTCAGAAAACTTCGGATACTGCTCAGGTAGTCAGCTCTCTCTGGAAGGTTCCTACTTGTGACCCAGAATTGAGGGAGGTGTTTCCAGGCTGAGTTAAACTACAGAGGAATCAAGAACCATGAAGAGGATGGATAAGCATCCTTGAGCTTCCAATAGACCAGGAGATTCCTCTCACCCTGGGGTCTGCCCACAGCCTCCTTCCCGGCCCTCTCCTCAGGGAGCCAGGACCAAGGTGCTGACTTCCTGCCTCTCCCAACACCCAGCAAGTGACTCAGTACGGTGACTGGAGAGCACACGCTGAGCATGGACCGCAGATGGCAGTCCCCAAGGCCAGGCAGGCCTGGGAGAGGAGGTCCTCCAGCATCATTGGACTTCTCCTGCTCTCTCCCTTGGCCAAGCCTCCTCCTGCTCCCAGACCCTGGGGCATCACCACAGAAGCTGTTTCCTCTGGCTCTTCCCAGCCACCATCCCAGCCGCTCTGCAAGGGTCAGTGGACCTTGCTCTGAACCCCAGTCTGGCCTTTGCCGCCTCCCACCTGGAGGGGAGGGGTGATGAGGATCACATCTGGCTCCACCCCTCCTCCACCTGGTGGATCCCCTCCCCTGCCCATCCTAGAGTCTGTGGTCAGAAGCAGGAATCCTCTCACATGGTAGTTTTGCTCAATGGCATGTGATCCTAAAGTCTTTTTTAAAATTAGGTAACATGAGTTTGTAATGTTTTCTAAGTTTCATGATTACAGCATTATATTTCTACTTCTATATATGCTACTGCATGCTCACCACCAAAAATGAGTCACAAAGAATCCCCCTTGTGTGCTATAGAGTAGAATGAACAAATCACAAGAGTTTTAAATGTAAGGAGGATTCAAAGTCTTGTCCAAGAAATGTCTGACACTTGACCTTGGATTCAACCTCAGAGCTTTCAGCTCTGTGGCCTTGGGCTGTCCATTCTCCTGTCTGAGTTTCACTTGCCTCTTCTGTGAGATAAGGATAATGCCTCTTTGTATGGATTTACCAAGATACACATTTGATATCAAGTCCCAGCCCACACACAGATATATAGCCTGGCCACCAATATCTTACCTACAATTCCATAACCTCCAGATCTCTGAAATCACTCAGGGATTTTGATAACTCATTGAGGAGTGATCTGAGGCTATTTGTAGTCATTACATTCTTTATCCCATTTAACGTGAGTATTCAATTGTTTCACTGCCCAAACATGAAAGCATTCATTTATAGGGTGCTGCCCGTCTATTCTGGAAGTGGTAACTAACAAATCACACTTGCTCTCTCTTCTCTTTGTGTGTGTGTGTTCAGTTGCTCAGTCATGTCCAACTCTTTGCAACCGCATGGACTGCAGCCTGCCAGCCTCCTCTATCTGTGGGATTCTCCAAACAAGAATATTGGAGTGGCTTGCCATGCCCTCCTTCAAGGGATCTTCTTGACTCAGGGATCAAACCTGCCTCTCTTACATCTCCCAAGTTGTTGGGCAGGTTCTTTACCACTAGAATTCCCTGGGAATCCCACTTATGACCTCAATTTACCTGGGAATCCCGCATAGGATCTCATTTCACCTAACCTCCTTACAAGCCCTATCTTCAGAAAGGTCACCAGGGGGTTAACTCTTCAACACAAATGGCGGGGGGAGGGGGGACAGTCCATCCATAACCCTAGGTGACCTCACCAAGAGCATCCCAGGTGACTCTGCTCAGCAAGAGGAATTTTAACTATTTTATACTCTAACATTTATGTCCCACCACTAATTCGTCTAATCTTATTCCCTTTCCTTTCATCCAGATATTGAGATCTTTTTGAGGATGTTGTTGAGTGCCTCTGGGACATACTGAGCAGACAGACACTGCTACTCCTGCTGAATGAATTCCTGGAGAGAATTAAGGCTGAGGCCAGTTTGTCCAGGTAACCTGCACAGGTGCACCAGGAAGGTCACCCACGTCCCCCAGCACCAGGCTAGCTTTCTCCTGGAGTAACACCTCCTCCACGCAGGACCCTATTGTTGGGGTCAAGGATGTTCCTTCACAAGATCCCATCAGGAATGTTTCCTCCATGTCATTTGCTGACAGTGAATGATCGTGGGTTGAGAAGAGATGAAACCTGCAAGGAAGGGGCAGGTTATGTGACCTTGGACAAGTTACTGAACTACTTTCTGCTTTAGTTTCTTCATCTTTTCATTGTTATTGTGAGGACACTGAGATCATGCATGTAAAGTGCTTCCCATAATGACTGACACAGAGTAAGTACTCAATCAATTCAGATCAGTTCAGTTCAGTCACTCAGTCATGTCTGACTCTTTGCGACCCCATGAATCACAGCATGCCAGGCCTCCCTGTCCATCACCAACTCCCGGAGTTCACTCAGACTCACGTCCATCAAGCCAGTGATGCCATCCAGCCATCTCATCCTCTGTCATCCCCTTCTCCTCCTGCCCCCAATCCCTCCCAGCATCAGAGTCTTTTCCAATGAGTCAACTCTTCGCATGAAGTGGCCAAAGTACTGGAGTTTCAGCTTTAGCATCATTTCTTCCAAAGAAATCCCAGGGCTGATCTCCTTCAGAATGGACTGGTTGGATCTCCTTGCAGTCCAAGGGACTCTCAAGAGTCTTCTCCAACACCACAGTCAAAAGCATCAATTCTTCAGTGCTCAGCCTTCTTCACAGTCCAACTCTCACATCCATACATGACCACTGGAAAAACATAGCCTTGACTAGACGGACCTTTGTTGGCAAAGTAATGTCTCTGCTTTTAAATATGCTATCTAGGTTGGTCATAACTTTCCTTCCAAGGAGTAAGCGTCTTTTAATTTTATGGCTGCAGTCACCATCTGCAGTGATTTTGGAGCCCAGAAAAATAAAGTCTGACACTGTTTCCACTGTTTCTCCATCTATTTCCATGAAGTGATGGGACCGGATGTCATGATCTTCGTTTTCTGAATGTTGAGCTTTAAGCCAACTTTTTCACTCTCCACTTTCACCAAGAGGTTTTTTAGTTCCTCTTCACTTTCTGCCATAAGGGTGGTGTCATGTGCATATCTGAGGTTCTTGATATTTCTCCCGGCAATCTTGATTCCAGCCTGTGCTTCTTCCAGCCTAGCATTTTTCATGATGTACTCTGCATAGATGTTAAATAAGCAGGGTGACAATATACAGCCTTGACGTACTCCTTTCCTATTTGGAACCAGTGTGTTGTTCCATGTCCAGTTCTAATTGTTGCTTCCTGACCTGCATACAGATTTCTCAAGAGGCAGGTCAGGTGGTCTGGTATTCCCATCTCTTTCAGAATTTCCCATGGTTTCTTGTGATCCACACAGTCAAAGGCTTTGGCATAGTCAATAAAGCAGAAATAGATGTTTTTCTGGAACTCTCTTGCTTTTTCAATGATCCAGCAGATGTTGGCAATTTGATCTCTGGTTCCTCTACCTTTTCTAAAACCAGCTTGAACATCAGGAAGTTCACGGTTCATGTATTGCTGAAGCCTGGCTGGAGAATTTTGGGCATTTCTTTACTAGCGTGTGAGATGAGTGCAATTGTGCGGTAGTTTGAGCATTCTTTGGCATTGTCTTTCTTTGGGATTGGAGTGAAAACTGACCTTTTCCAGTCCTGTGGCCACTGCTGAGTTTTCCAAATGTGCTGGCATATTGAGTGCAGCACTTTCACAGCATCATCTTTCAGGATTTGGAATAGCTCAACTGGAATTCCATCACCTCCACTAGCTTTGTTCGTAGTGATGCTTTCTAAGGCCCACTTGACTTCACATTCCAGGGTATCTGGCTGTAGGTGAGTGATCACACCATCGTGATTATCTTGGTCGTGAAGATCTTTTTTGTACAGTTCTTCTGTGTATTCTTGTCACCTCTTCTTAATATCTTCTGCTTCTGTTAGGTCCATACCATTTGTGTCCTTTATCGAGCCCATCTTTGCATGAAATGTTCCCTTGCTATCTCTAATTTTCTTGAAGAGATCTCCAGTCTTTGCCATTCTGTTGTTTTCCTCTATTTCTTTGCATTGATCGCTTAGGAAGTCTTTCTTATCTCTTCTTGCTATTCTTTGGAACTCTGCATTCAGATGCTTATATCTTTCCTTTTCTCCTTTGCCTTTCACTTCTCTTCTTTTCACAGCTATTTGTAAGGCCTCCCCAGGCAGCCATTTTGGTTGTTTGCATTTCTTTTCCATGGGGATGGTCATGATCCCTGTCTCCTGTCCAATGTCATGAACCTCATTCCATAGTTCATCAGGCACTCTATCTAACAGATCTAGGCCCTTAAATCTATTTCTCACTTCCACTGTGTAATCATAAGGGATTTGATTTAGGTCATACCTGAATGGTCTAGTCGTTTTCCCTACTTTCTTCAATTTCAGTGTGACTTTGGCAATACAGATTTCATGATCTGAGCCACAGTCAGCTCCTGGTCTTGTATTTGTTGACTGTATAGAGCTTCTCCATCTTTGGCTGCAAAGAATATAATCAATCTGATTTTGGTTTTGACCATCTGGTGACGTCCATGTGTAGAGTCTTCGCTTGTGTTGTTGGAAGAAATGTTACTCAATCAATAGTAACATTTAAAAAACTTGTTGGGAAGAAACAGGGGTCAAGGGTCTTCTTTCTGGTGAGGAGAACCAAGCAGAATTTCCTTTGGGACAAGTGGGGAAACCCTGACACCACCATTTGTGTCCTGGGCTTCTGCCTACAGTCTTTCTATTCCCCATGTTAGGAGCTGTACCAACCCTCCTGGCCCATACAGCAGAGAGACTAGAGAGGAACTGGAGGAGCTGGTGGGATCCTGGATTTAGCCCTGCCCAACTACTGGGCCTGTGGGCTTAAGACTTTGAATCTCAGATCCCTCCTGTGTCCAATGGGAATAGCAATTCAGTCTGATGGATTATGGTGATGGCCTCAGAGTGAACTGCAGGGTCAGAGGTGGGGAACCAAGTGCAATTATTTCGTCCAAAGGACCAGGGAGGCCTGCACCAGGGTCAGACCCAGGGCTCAGGGTGGAGCAGTGGGTCCAGTTTGGAGGACTAGTAGGCAGGCTTGGGCAGCAGGACCAGGACTAGAGTGAAGAGAGTGGGCCCTAAAGACTCAGAACTGAAGGGACTGTGACCCTAGCAGAGGTCCCCTGAGTGGGAAAGGGGAAAAATTTCTTCCCTCCCTGATGGGCTCCCCTCATGCTGGACTAGAGGGCCCTGGGTGACCGTGTCTGCACACCCTGCCTGGGACATGGCTTCTCCCTCCATCTGGGACCCTCTTCTAGTCTAGGTGGAGTCCCCCTGACAGTGGGAAGGCCGTGTGGCTCAGCGAGCCATCCGGGGTCACAATGACTGGCTGTGATTGTGTGACATTTGAGGGATTCTGAGGAGCCTCACGCATCCCCACCCAAGAGGAAAACACTTCCTCCACCAGCTGTGTAAGTGCTGGTCTCCTCAGGCTCAGCTGTTCAGATGGATATTTCTTCAAGTTCCTTGAATCTTTAGAGGTTCCACAAAGTTGCACACGCCTTGAGGTGCAGGCAGTGAAGCTGTCACCAGGTAAATTGTGAGTTAGGTTGGTGACCCCCTGAGCGGTTGAGAGTGCTGGGTGACAGATCAGGATTCAGTGAGGTGAGCTGGAGAGTCCAAGGGAAACCAGGGCTCATAGCACATCTCTCTGTGTCTGTCAACTGGGGCAGTGGGTGGACCCAGTGACCTTCTGCTGAGAAGGTCAATGGCTCAATGCTTAGAAGACAGCAGATGGCAGACCAAATGATTATAAGTGCCTTCTAGCTCGAGTTTTTGGGTTTAAAAAATTCTAAGTCATAGAGACAGCCAATCTGCAAATTGTTAGGGCACAGTGCCCAGGACTGCCCTTACTTTGACTTCAATGGCAAATTTAGGGGATCCCCAAAACAACTCTCAGTTTCAAGAATTCCCTATAGAATGGACAGGACTCACTGAAATCTTCAAGATCCCAGCTACAGTTTACTACAGGGAAGGATAAAAGTTCCCACTAGCCACAGGGCAGAGACTGGGCAGGTTTCACATACGAAGCTTCCATTGTCCTCAGGACACATTAGTGACCTGGATTCGGTGTGTGATAAGATGCACGGAGTACTGCCCATCAGGGACACTCCCCTTGCTTAAAAGCCAACCCTGACCTGTCATCTCCAGCCCCTCCTGGAAGTCAGACTCGTGCCCTAGTGCCCAGCTCCACCGGATGACAGAACTGATACCATGAGACCCAGAGACCCTGGGTCACTTGTCACCTTCTCAGACTGACCAGTGACCAAAGGCCCAGGCAGGCAAGGACACTCTTATCAGCCAGAATTCTAGGGGATTAGGGACCACTTCCTGGTAGCCAGGGCAAAGGGCAGGGAGACTTCTCATTACACTCTGAAGCCCTTGAATGAAGGTTTTCTCCTCCAGTCCTACATGTCTTTGTTTATCTGTGGAGTTCCCACTCCAAAATCTCTTTCAAAGTGGTGGTGTTGACTCATCTGTGAGATGTCTTTACCACATACCTTTTCTTTGGCTGAGCTGTATGGCCTGTGGGATCCTCATTCCCCAACCAGGGATTGAGTCAAGGCCAGCAGTGGGAGTGCAGATGTGTAACCTCTGGACCACCTGGGAATTCTCTCCAATACCTCTCTTAAGTTGCCAGTATCCTAAGCTGACTTTCGTCTACCTATTCCAAGTTTAGCTATTTCAAGATGGAGCATCTATAAGGTATGAAACGTGTTTAAGGTTGAAAGAGGAAATTTTACATTTATAAAATTCTTTTCTAATGATTTATAGTAATATATCTGTATTTATGTAGAATAGATATTATGGAGTCAATTTTACAGAGGCGCGAACTGCCTTTCTAATCCCTTGACCTTCATCGTTACAGGGAAGATGTGGATGAACTACACAATTATCTGAATGAATTGAAAAGAGCCTTGGTTGAGGACGACAAAGAAAGACTCTCCAAAGAGCAGCTGGACAGGAGGAGGTTTCTGAATAAGTTTCGTCGGGTGAAATGGCAGCTGGAGGAGTGCATAAGCAAGTTCCATGAGCTCGCAGACAAGGTTGAGAAGGTCCATAAGGGATGTACCATCTCCAACGTGTTGGTCCATAGCACCGGTGCTGTGTCTGGTATTCTGACCATCGTTGGCCTGGCTCTGGCACCCGTGACAATGGGGGCCAGTGTGGTGCTCTTGGCCACTGGGATAGGGCTGGGAGCAGCAGCTACTGTGACCAGTGTGTCCACCAGTATCATCGAACATGTGAATAGGTCATCAGCAGAAACCGAAGCCAGTCGCATGATGTCAACTTTCATGAAGAAATGGAAGGTTCTCCTAGAGGTACTCAAGAGCATCCCCACAACAGAGAAAGTCACAAAAGCTGTACAGTGCATTGAAATACACATCCATGCCATAGAGACAGGCCAAGCCATTCCTGGCTCTGCAGCCAATGCAAACATAGGCGTGAATGCTGGGAGAATCTCATACCCAGCCATCAAGCAGATAGAGACAGGTTTCAAAGCCACAGCTTTAACAATTACCAAAGGAGCCCGGATCGGGGGTTTGGCCACTGCAGGGGTCTTCCTTCTGGTGGATGTGGGCTTTATGGTGAAGGAGTCAATGCACCTGCATGATGGTGCAGACAGAAGCAGCTGAAAGCCTGAGGCGGCAGGCATGGGAGTTGGAGAGGAAGTTGGAGGAGCTCACCCAGATCTATGAGAGTCTGCAGGAGGACCTGATTTAACCACCCCCAGAGCAGTGCTGGGTCCAGGAACATGTGAGGGTCTAAAGTGCAGAGGTACTTTGTTAGAGGGAAAGAGAGGGAAATCACATTAATGAAGCTGGGTGTTAGGAATTTGGCATTTCTGTGGTTGAGCACAGCAGGGAAGGGATGAATGTAGGTGATAGATGAGGAGAGAGAAGGAAGGGGCCTGGAGCCTGGATTAAGGGAGGAGGGGGGACCAGAGAATAAGAGGCAGGGAGAAACCACTTTTTTTCATACTAAGAACGTTTTATTTTGTATTGGAGTATAGCCAATTATTAAACAATTAACAATGTTGTGATAGTTTCAGGTGAACAGCAAAGGGACTCAGCCATTCATATACACGTACGCATTCTCCCCCAAACTCCCCTCCCGTCAGAAACCACTTACTTTGGACTAAAGGTGACACTGGAGGCAGAATAAAGGGAGAGGCAGGCGAACTAGCAATGAGAGGCCAGGTATACGAACGGGTTGAAAATGGGAGAAGGTCAGTTAGGATTGTTGGGATCCAGAAGTAGCAGGGGCTACTCTATCGCCCTCCACAGGCTGTGATGTCCCAGCAGGAAGAGACCCCTGGTGGTGGTCTCTAGACCTCTCCTCCAACATCAACTCACCTTTCGCCCTAGTTATATGTCTTACTTCAGTTCAGTTCAGTTCATTCGCTCATTCGGTTCCAACTCTTTGCGACCCCATGGATTGCAGCACGCCAGGCCTCCCTATCCAGCACCAACTCCCGGAGTTCACTCAGACTCACGACCATCGAGTGAGTGATGCCATCCAGCCATCTCATCCTCTGTCATCCCCTTCTCCTCCTGCCCCCAATCCCTCCCAGCATCAGAGTCTTTTCCAATGAGTCCACTCTCCGCATGAGGTGGCCAAAGTACTGGAGTTTCAGCTTTAGCATCATTTCTTCCAAAGAAATCCCAGGGCTGATCTCCTTCAGAATGGACTGGTTGGATCTCCTTGCAGTCCAAGGGACTCTCAAGAGTCTTCTCCAACACCACAGTCAAAAGCATCAATTCTTCAGTGCTCAGCCTTCTTCACAGTCCAACTCTCACATCCATACATGACCACTGGAAAAACATAGCCTTGACTAGACGGACCTTTGTTGGCAAAGTAATGTCTCTGCTTTTGAATATGCTATCTAGGTTGGTCGTAATTTTCCTCCCAAGTAGTAAGCGTCTTTTAATTTCATGGCTGCAGTCACCATCTGTAGTGATTTTGGAGCCCCCCAAAATAAATCTGACACCGTTTCCACTGTTTCCTCATCTATTTCCCATGAAGTGATGGGACCAGATTCCATGATCTTAGTTTCTGAATGTTGAGCTTTAAGCCAACTTTTTCACTCTCCACTTTCACTTTCATCAAGAGGCTTTTTAGTTCCTCTTCACTTTCTGCCATAAGGGTGGTGTCATCTACATATCTGAGGTTATTGATATTTCTCCCGGCAATCTTGACTCCAGCTTGTGCCTCTTTTAGCCCAGCGTTTCTCATGATGTACTCTGCATAGACGTTAAATAAGCAAGGTGACAATATACAGCCTTGACGTACTCCTTTTCATATTTGGAACCAGTCTGTTGTTCCATGTCCAGTTCTAAGTGTTGCTTCCTGACCTGCATATAGGTTTCTCAAGAGGAAGGTCAGGTGGTCTGATATTCCCATCTCTTTCAGAGTTTTCCAAAGTTTATTGTAATCCACACACTTAAAGGCTTTGGCATAGTCAATAAAGTAGAAATAGATGTTTTTCTAGAACTCTCTTGCCTTTTCCATGATCCAGCAGATGTTGGCAATTTGATCTCTGGTTCCTCTGCATTTTCTAAAACCAGCCTGAACCTCTGGAAGTTTATGGTTCACGTATTGCTGAAGCCTGGCTTGGAGAATTTTGAGCATTACTTTACTAGCATGTGAGATTAGTGCAATTGTGCGGTAGTTTGAGCATCTTTGGCATTGCCTTTCTTTGGGATTGGAATGAAAACTGACCTTTTCCAGTCCTGTGGCCACTGCTGAGTTTTCCAAATGTGCTGGCATATTGAGTGCAGCACTTTCACAGCATCATCTTTCAGGATTTGAAACAGCTCAACTGGAATGCCATCACCTCCACTAGCTTTGTTCGTAGTGATGCTTTCTAAGGCCCACTTGACTTCACATTCCAGGATGTCTGGCTCTAGGTGAGTGATCACACCATTGTGATTATCTTGGTCATGAAGATCTTTTTTGTATAGTCCTCTGTGTATTCCTGCCACCTCTTCTTAATATCTTCTGCTTCTGTTAGATCCATACCATCTGTCCTTTATTGAGCCCTTCTTCGCATGAAATGTTCCCTTGGTATCTCTAATTTTCTTGAAGAGATCTCTTGTCTTTCCCATTCTGTTGTTTTCCTCTATTTCTTTGCATTGATCGCTTAGGAAGGCTTTTTTATTTCTTCTGGCTATTCTTTGGATGCTTATATCTTTCCTTTTCTCCTTTGCTTTTCGCTTCTCTTCTTTTCACAGATATTTGTAAGGCCTCCCAAGACAGCTATTTTGCTTTTTTGCATTTCTTTTCCATGGGGATGGTCTTGATCCCCGTTTCATGTACAATGTCATGAACCTCTGACCAGGGTTCATCAGGCACTCTATCTATCAGATCTAGGCCCTTAAATCTATTTCTCACTTCCACTGTATAGTCATAAGGGATTTGATTTAGGTCATACCTGAATGGTCTAGTGGTTTTCTCTACTTTCTTCAATTTCAGTGTGAATTTGGCAATAAGGAGTTTATGATCTGAGCCACAGTCAGCTTCTGGTCTTGTTTTTGTTGATTGTATAGAGCTTCTCCATCTTTGGCTGCAAAGAATATAATCAATTTGATTTTGGTGTTGACCATCTGGTGATGTCCATGAGTAGAGTCTTCTCTTGTGTTGTTGGAAGAGGGTGTTTGCTATGACCAGTGCATTTTCTTGGCAGAACTCTATTAGTCTTTGTCCTGCTTCATTCCATATTCCAAGGCCAAATTTGCCTGTTACTCCAGGTGTTTCTTGACTTCCTACTTTTGCATTCCAGTCCCCTATGATGAAAAGGACATCTTTTTTGAGTGTTAGTTTTAAAAGGTCTTGTAGGTCTTCATAGAACTGTTTAACTTCAGCTTCTTCAGCGTTACTGGTTGGGACATAGACTTGGATTACTGTGATATTGAATGGTTTGCCTTGGAAACGAACAGAGATCATTCTGTCGTTTTTGAGATTGCATCGAAGTACTGCATTTCGGACTCTTTTGTTGATCATGATGGCCACTCCATTTCTTCTAAGGGATTGCTGCCTGCAGTAGTAGGTATACTGGTCATCTGTGTCTTACTTAGGCAGTGACTTCTTTGGTTTGTTTGTTTTATTGAAGGATAATTGATTTACAACACTCTGTTAATTTTAGGTATACAGCAAAATGATTCAGTTATACAGGTATCGATTTATTTATCTGGGCTTCTTAGGTGGTAAGGAATGTGTCTGCTAAGCAAGAGACACAGCTTTGATTCCTGGGTAGGGAAGATTTCCTGGAGGAGGAAATGATACCGCATTCCAATATTCTTGTCTGGGAAATCCCATAGACAGTGGAGCCTGGCGTGTTACAGTCCATGGTGCTGCAGAGTCAGACATGACAGAGCATCTGAGTATGTATATGTCTGTGTTCTTTTTTGTTCGTTTCCATTACAGTTTATTACAAAGTATTGAATACTGTTCCTGTGCTAGTACAGTAGGCAGGCCCTTGTTTATCTGGTGTATCTGTTAATCCCATCTCCTAATTTACCTGTCCCCACAAAACTTGGTTTAAAAGTTCATTATCTATGTCTATGAGTCTGTTTCTATTCTGTAGGTAAGTTCATTTGTATTATTTTCTGGATTCTACATGTAAGTTAACAACAAATATTTATCTTCATCTGACTTACTTCACTCAGCATAGTAATTTGTAGATCCATACATATAGCCACAGATACTATTACTTCATTCTTCTTCATGGCTGAGTAGGATTCATGGAGTGTATACATGTACCGCATTTGCTTTACTCATTAATCTGTCAACAGACATTTAGGTTAATATCATGTCTTGGCCGTTATGAATAGTACTGCTATGAACATCAGGGTATGTGTATCTTTTCAAATTAGAGCTTTAAATTTTTTTGTAGAAATATGTCCAGAAGTGGGATTGCTAAATCATAAGGTAGCTCTATTGTTAGTTGTTTAAGAAAACTCCACATGGCCTTCCATAGTGGCTGCACCAATTTACATTCCCACCAACAGTGTAGGAGGGTTCCCTTTTCTCCACAGCCTCCGAGCATTGTAGATGCAGGGGATGGCCCTGTGATCGCTGTAGGGGAGATAACTTATTGTAGTTTGATTGCATTTCTCTAATAACTAGTGACGTTGAGTGTGTTTTCACGTACCCGCTGGCCATCTGGACGTCTGCATGGAGAATGGTCTGTGTAGACCTTCAGGCAGTGGCTTCTTGACGACAGTGGTGGTGAGGCTGTGGCAGCAGCGGTGTGACAGCACAGTGGATGGAACACCTGACACGCTGCCAGGAGCTCTTTGGGTCCAGAGTGCACCGAGACACCAGTGACGTTTCATGAAAATCCAAATGCGGAGGAGGAACAGAGGTTGATTAAAAAAGAGAGAAAGAAGGATGAAACAAGGAGGCGGAAACAGGTCAAGGAACTTTCGGTGTGTCAGGAGATGAAACAGCCTGGGGCCAACAGACACGACTCTCTGACCCTCGGTTTCTTCTTCAGCTGGGGGTGAGGCTGGGTACGATATTTCAGGTGGCTCTGGTTCTCTCCACCTTGTGTTCTCTAAACTCTGGTTCAATAAATACGAGCTGATTCACTGAGGCTTCCTTGCATTGACTGAGGGGCTCAGCTGGGCTCCAGATGCCTGACCTCCTTCCCCGGGAGCCTGTCTCCCTGGGTCTCAGGGAGCCCGTCCTCCATGGCTCCTCCTGCCTGCCTGCTGGGCTCCCATCCAATCGTTTCCCTCAGACCCTGGATCGCCACAGGCCCCGTGGGATTCCCGGGGATACCTGTGTCATCTGACTAGAGCTGAGCTCGGGGATGCTCCTCTTCCAGCCCCGGGGGGGGACCAGGATGGACACAGGGCACCCAAGCGTGATTGAGAGCAGAGGGCTTGAGTGCAGGTGTGAGAGAGGGTCAGCTGTAAGCAGAGGGGAGAGAGAGACAGCACACACCTCATCCAGGCTGCCTTCACGTTTCACCAGGGCTCCTGCAGGAGGTTCCAGAACCACCTTCCTGTGTTTACCTTGGGACACTGCCCTGACCCACTCATCTATTCCCCACACAGGGCTAGAATGACCCTTAAGTATATTGACCTTTGCAGTACCTGCCTCCAGCTTTTCTCTGGCTGCACATGACTCGGAGCACAGATGCCAAACCTTAACTGCAGACCAAAGCAGTGTGCAAGAGCCTGGGGGCCCCTGAGGGTGGAGCTGGAGGCCAGTGTCACTCCATCACTAGGGGCAGGACTGAGGGGCTGGGGGATGGGAGCAGGGACGGAGGGAAAATCCATCCAAGGCCATGTTCTGACCTGGTCTCCCATCCGGGATTGCACCTGCCTGGACATTCTGAGGAGCCTTCATGGGATACCTCAGTCTCCTCCTCTCCAGGGAGGAAAGGGGAGCATCTGGGTGTGGCTCTCACCCCCACGGGCCTGTTCCACAGGGCACCAACTCTCTGTGTTTCCATGTGTGGAGCATGTGAGCACCAAACAGGCTCCTATTTCTGGAGCCCAGGGTAGGAAGCCAGAGACCCAGGACCTGGAAATGATCCCAGGACAACTCCTCAGTTCCTCCCCACGTGCTGCAGAGCCTTCTCGCACTTTTGTCCAAACCTCCCTTGGAAGACTTTCCTCAGTGTCTCTGACTCTGAGTCCCTCTCATCCAGTGTTACCATGAGGCTTCAACTGGACCTCCCATTCCTTCCTGAAGATGTCAGCAAGAAAAAAAGCAAAGTGAAGTCGCTCAGTCATGTCTGATTCTTCGTGACCCTATGGAGCGTAGCCTGCAGCCTCTCCCATCCATTGGACTTTCCAGGAAATAATACTGGAGTGGGTTGCCATTTCTTTCTCCAGGGCATCTGGACAAGGATCAACTCAGGGATCGAACCATCAGCAGTCATGGCCATCGCCTGCCTGACTTTCCGAAATAGGAGTTCATTTCTTCATCAGTTCCTGGAGAATTCCCATCCTGCACAGACTTCTGGGCAGGTTTCAGGCACTGGATACAGATCCATTCATTGTCCACCCCCATGTCTCCCTGAACCCTTAGAGCTGGACTCCACTGAGCTAAATGTGTGGTGGATGCATTTCCACAGTGACCCCTGTGTCAGGTGAGATCCCTGTGGTTCTGAGCAACAGAAAGTGAGTCTGACTAAGTGAGCACAGAAAAGGGTGCTGGGGGAAGCAGGGCAGGTCAGAGAAAGGAAAGAAACCCCCAAACTCGCACAGTTCAGGAAGTACAGGAAGCAGGACAGGTCTCCCTGCAGGAGCTCACGGTCTGTCCCCTGAGGCCCCTGCCAGCAGGGGCCTTAGGTCCAGGCACCAGGAATCCCAGTGTCAAATTCTCAGGACACGAAATAGCTTGGGTCCAGGGACTATGTTTTTGGACCAGTAGGTCAGGCTGAAGGATGAGGAAGATGAATGGGTAACAGGGACCCTGAACCCTGGGGATAAAGTCTTAGGTCAACAGGCTCCAGATAGAGTGCTTCCTAGATGCACGTGTGCCCTCTTCTCAGACCAACAGAAAGGACTCTCCTCACCCTGTTCTGGGTCCAAGCACCCCTCACACGACAGTAAGTGCACCGCTCACTTCCCCAGCTGGAGACAAACATGAATCCCCTCCACCTGGTGCAACTCACAGGGATGTCAGTGGTGAAGGGCCCCAGCGCGATGCCAGTGCTTCTCCTGCTTTGTTCAGCCCCTTTCTCAGTACTCTGCATGTGTGTTATATATGTGCAGGCAACAGGGAAGTTCAGTAGGGACCCGACCTCCAGGAATATTGCTCCCCTGATACCAGTCTTCACTGGGATCCCACTCCCTGTTCCTCTTTCCTGCGGGGAAATTCACTCCTGTGGAGCCTGGGCTGGGCCATCGCTGTGACGGCACTGTCACCTGGATCCTCATCGGATCCTCACTGCACCTCTGAGAGCAGGTGGTATCAGCCCCACCGAGAACAGGAGGAAGCTGGGCCCAGGGTCCAGGAACATGGCCACGTCCCCTGCCTGGGCAGGACTGTCCGGGGAGGGGCCTCTGTGTGCTTCCAGCCTCTTTCCTGCATCCAGGTTGAGCTGATTGGTCGGGAGGACACAAGGTGTCCTGTCCCGGGAGGAAGTGAAGCAAGCACGTGGTGTTTCTGTAGCACAGCTGTCCTGGGTCCGGGCCAGTGTGCCTGCCTTCCTGGAGCCCAGGTCATGCGGCTCTCTGTCGCCACCTGCTGCCCTGTCCCACGTTGGGAGAGACGGGCAGGGGTCTGTGCCGCATGCACGTGCCCACCACCCAGGACCTGAGTCCCTCCCAGCAGGGCCTCTGGTGTGGTTTCTAGTTTCTCTGCAGGCCCTGGCACTGGGTGGTTTTAAGCTGCTGCTCCCATGTCTCAAAGGTACCTTGCAATTCACAGAGCCGCCTTCACACCAGCTGCACACAACCTCCTGTTGGCTTGTTCCTGGGGCTTAAACCTAACTGAGCAGTGTTGTGCTAAGTTGCAGAGGTCAGTATTTATACTAAAGCTGCTTCTTTTCAGCAAGTTGTGTTGCTTGCACAGAATATCTACCAAGTGTTTACACTCAGATGAGTGATGAGCTGGGCTGGGCCCCGTCTCCCTGTCAGTGACAATCGGTGATGAGAGACTTGTTCTGTCACAGCCCTGCTTCCAAACCACGTGTAGTCCCAGCCGGCCCTCCTGCCTGCGGCTGCACCATGCTCAGCCTCTGCTGCTTAGCTCCTCTGTCTCCTAAGGCTGCTAAACCCACTCTTGACTTACATTACCTGTTAAACATAAAAAAATTTAAAAAAAGCTTTTTCTCTATTTACCTAAGGTAAAGCTGCCTGAACCCTGATGTCCACTGCGACCGTTGGTAGAGTGCACATGAGCAAAGACACCCAGATGTAAGATTCTTTCAGGGCTGAGGTTCTGTGTTTGTCTGCAAGTCAAACTCATTACTTCCCCTTTGCTGAGCGCAACTTGGTCCTCTTCCCAACCCCTTCTCCACTATACCCCCAAGTCCTGCTTTCCCTGTATCTGGAAAAGCCTGCTCACAGTGCAGCAGGACTGACCCTGACTCCAGGCTCCTCGCCCAGCCTTGGCCTTGCTCCAGAGCTCAGTGGTGGGTGCTGGTATGGGGACTGGGGTGTGGTATGGGATAAGCATCCAGCCAAGGTGCTCGGTTTCTCCCTCGTGGTCCCCCAGATCCCAGCTCATGACTCAGAAGTGAGGCCAGAACAGCTCACGGCCAGAGAGGACAGCAGAGGGAGTCCCCAAGACCAGACAGGGCAGGGAGTGGAGGTCCCGCAGTATCCCTGAAGCTTCTCCTGCCCTCTCTCTTGGTCCGAGCCTCCGCATGCTCCCAAACCCTGGGGCATCACCACAGAGGCTGTTTCCTCCAACTCTCGCCCTGCCGCCTGCCTAGCTGCTCTGCAAAGATCAGCAGACCCTGAACTGAACCCCAGTCTGGCCTTTGTCACCTCCCCTTTGTGTGACCTGCACCACAGTTATCTGACCTCACCTGTAAAACGAGAAGAATATTTCCCTATATTGTTATGAGGATGAAATGTAATGTGCTCTGTGGCCTGGGCCACACAGTAGGTCCTGCCGAGTGTGGAACTGTCCCCTCTACCTAGACTGTGTTAGATGCAGGTGGAAAACTCCCCCTCCCCTAGAATCACCTCTCCCTCCATGCTGTGTCACCACACCCGCCCCGGGATCTCATATATAAGCATGTGCTACCAGGTCTGATACCTCAGGGAGGTACTGGCTCTACGGATCTCAAACACCCCTGTAGATTACCCACGTACTCTATTATTTCCTCCACCCACCCACACCCCAATCAATAAATACACAGATTTAGTGCTCTGGGTTCCCTCCATATGAGACCTGGGTTCCTTTCACTCTTACTAAAACAGGAAAAAGAAAAAAAAATAACAACCCTTCATGCTGCAGGATAGACAGAGAGAGAGTGAGCTGGTATCTCTTCCTCTTCAAATAAGGACACAAATCTTCCTGGATTGGGCCCCACACTTATGACCTCATTTCACTGTAATTTCCAATTAAAAGCTCTATCTTCAAATAGACTCATTGAGGTGGGGGTGAGGCTGTGGCTTCAACATATGATTGGGGCAGTTGAACACAGTCCACCCATAACCCCAGGTGAATCCATCAAGAGTACCCCCAGGTGACTGCTGCTCAGGAAGATTAACTTTAACCACTTCATGCTCAGTACCATTTACATTACACCATAATTTCTTCTCATCTTAGTCTTTTATCCAGCTAGGGTAAAAGCTTTTTTGAGGATACCACTGAGTATATCCAGAAGAGAGTAAGCAACAAAGAGCTACAAAACCTGCTCACTAAGGCAAAACCTGCTCACTAAGGCAAAACCTAGGAGAATTTTGTGACTGAGGCCCGTTTGTCCAGGTAACCTACACGAGTGCATCATCCCCCCACCTCAGGCTAGCTTCCTCCTGGCAGGCCTCCTCCAGGGGTCAGAGTGGAGCAGAGGGTCCAGGCTGGAGGACTAGTAGGCAGGCTTAGGCAGCAGGACCAGGACTAGAGTGAGGAGAGTGGGCCCCGAGGACACAAACTGAAGGGGCTGTGACCCTGGCAGAAGTCCCCTGAGTGGGAGGGGGACATTTCTTCCCTCCTGACGGGATCCCCTCAAGCTGGGCTAGAGGGCCCTGGGTGACTGTGTCTGCACACCCTGCCTGGGACCTGGCTTCTCCCTCCATCTGGGACCCTCTTCTAGTCTACAAGGAGCCGCCCTGACAGTGGAAGGCCGTGTGGCTCAGGGAGCCCTCCAGGGTCACAGTGAGTGGCTGCAATTGTGTGTCATTTGAGGGATTCTGGGGAGCCTCAGGCATCCCCACCAAAGAGGAAAACACTTCCTCCACCAGCTGTGCAAGTGCCGGTCTCTTCAGGCTCAGCCGTTCAGATGGGTGTTTCCTCAAGTCTCTTGAGTCTTTAGAGTTTCCACAAAGTTGCACATGGCCTTAGGGTGCAGGTATGTGATGCTGTCGCCAGGTCAGGTGTGAGTTAGGCTGGTGACCCCCGAGAGGTCAGGGTGCTGGGCACTGAAGGATGTCAGGATTCCAGTTACGGTTTATTGCAGAGCGGAATTCAGGTTCCATCAGCTCCTGGACAGCGTCTGGGCGGGTTTCACACATGAAGCTTCCATTGTCCTCAGGACGAGTTACTGCTCTGGATTCAGTGTGCGGCAGGGCACACAGAGCACTGCCCCCAGGGGTGCTCACCCTGCTCAAAAACAAATCATGACTTTTTAAAAAATGTTCATTTTGCCTGAAATATAGCATCAAATAAGTTGGGGAGCTGTCATAGGATGCGATTTCTAGAAAGCTCTGGGTATGTGTACTCTGTATTTTGCTTATCCGTGCAAGGTCTGCAGTGCTCAATTTGTGCCTCTCTTCGTATTGTCATAGTCTTTCTTTTCTGTTAGTTGCCAGTAAGTTAATTCGGAGTTAAAGAATTTTAAATGCACGACAACAAAAACCCTTTTGTGATGTTGAATTAAATAGGTCCAGGCCTCTGTCTTTTATTTATTATCGTGATGCTTTATTTGTCTGTTACTGTGATTTCCAAGCTAAAAAATTAAAAATAAATTACTAATACCCTGGCCTGTTGTCTCTGAGTACTCCCAGAGGTCAGACTAATGCCCTAGTGTCCAGCTCCTCTGGAGGGCAGTGCAGATATTACATGACCCGAAGCCACCATCGTATGTCACTTTGTCAGACTGTCCAGTGGCCAAAGGCCCAGGCAGACAAGTGCACTCCTATCAGCCAGAATATTCCAGGAGCTTAGGGGCCACTTCCCAGTTGCCAAGGGCAAAGAGCAGGTTGACTCCTCACTGCACATCAAGGCCCTTGAATGAAGGTTTTCTCCCCCAATCCCACTTGTGTTAGTTTCTCTGTGGACTTTCCACCCACAAGTCCTTTGGAAGTGACGCTGTTGACCTGCCTCTAAGGCATCTTTATCAAATACCTCTCAAGACTATCTTAAAATGGCTTTTGCTTGTTTATTTCATGATTGAGTAATGGAGTATCCATGAGGTACAAACATGTGTTTAATGTTGAAAATAATTTACATTTGCAAAATTTTTCCCTTGTGATTTATAATAAAATCTCTGGTTTATGCAGAAGAGATCCATTGAACTTATTTTACAGACAAGCAAAGTGTCTTTCTTAATCCCTTGATGTCCCTTGTTACAGGGAAGAAGTGGAGGCATTGCGTCAATTTCTGAATGAGTTGAAGACAGACTTGGCTATGCAAGACCAAGAGAGATTCCAACAGGACCTGCTAGACAAGGAGAGGTTTTTAAAGGAGTTTCCACGGTGAAAAAGGAGCTGGAAGAGAGCATAAGAAAGCTCTACGCACCTGCAGACAGGGTTGACAAGTCGCACAGGGACTGTACCATCTTCAAGGTGGTGGCCAGCTCTACCAGCACTGTGTCTGATGCTCTGAACACCCTTGGCCTGGCTCTGGCACCCCTGACAGCAGGGGCCAGGTGGCGCTCTCGACCATTGGGTTAGGGCTGGGAGCAGCAGCTGCTGTGACCACTGTGTCCACCAGCATCGTGGAACACTTTAGTAGGTCATCAGCAGAAATGGAAGCCAGTGGGCTGTTGTCAACTAGCATCAAAGAAAAGGTGTCTGTGGGAGCTTGATGTCTTGTGCACTAGGGATCGCTTTTTCTACGGCTGCTGCTGCTGCTAAGTCACTTCAGTTGTGTCCAACTCTGTGTTATCCCACAGACAGCAGCCACCAGGCTCCCCCGTCCCTGGGATTCTCTAGGCAAGAACACTGGAGTGGGTTGCCATTTCCTTCTCCAATGCATGAAAACGAAAAGTGAAAGGGAAGTTGCTCAGTCATGTCCAACTCTTAGCGACCCCATGGACTGCAGCCTACCAGGCTCCTCCATCCATGGGATTTTCCAGGCAAAGTACTGGAGTGGGGTGCCATTGAGTCTACAAATCCATGAAAGGGGTTAGGAAAAATGTCCATGCTGCAAAGCTGGTGAAAGAAAACTCTCAGTAGCCCATGCTAAAAGCTTCACAAGCACTGGGCAAGTCTCTGTCCAAACCAGCAAGGAGGTGAGCGAAGCTTTCAAAGGCATGGCTCTGGCAATGACCAAAAAGGCCCGGATCATTGCTGGAGGCTTTGCAGGAACCTCCCTTCTAGTGGATGTGGGCTTCCTGGTAACAGAGTCAGTGCACTTGCATGAGGGGGTAAAGACAGAGCTGGCTGAGAAGCTGAGGCAGCCGGCCAGGGAGCTGGAGAAGAAGCTGAAGAGGGTCATACAGACGTATGAGCGGCTGAAGTAAGGCCCGACTCCCCCACCCCCAGAGCAGTACAGGAACCAGGGACACACGTGAGACCAAGGTTGAGAGCACCTTGTTAGAGGGGAAAGGAGGGGAGACAACACTGATGGAGCTGGTGTTAGGAATCTGGCATTTCTGCAGCTGAGCACAGCAGGGGAGGAATGCATACAGGTGGAAGAGGGGAGAGAGAAGGAAGGAGCCTGGGGCCTAGACTAAGGAGAAGGGGGACTAGTGATTGACGGGAAGGGAGAAACCACTTATTTTGGACTAAAGAACACATTGGGGGCAGAGTAGAGAGGCATGGGAACTAGCAACGAGAGGCCAGGAATATGAAAGGCTTTAAAATGGGAGAAAGTCAAAGAGGAACCATAGCCGGGATCCAGGAGAAGTAGCCTGGGCTCCTCTATCACCCTCCCCAGGGTTTGCTGTCCCAGCAAGAAGAGTCTCCCCCTGGTGGTGGTCTCTAGCCCTCCTTCTCCAGCATCAATGCACCTTTGATCCCAGCAGGAGTATCTTAGTTAGGCAGTGACTTCTTGATGAAGATGGTGGTGGTGGTGGTGGCGGCAGCGATGACTACTCAGTGGGTGGAACATTTGTCGAGATGCAGGTGATATTTGGGACCAGGATACACTGAGTGACTAATGAAGTTCCTATGAAATTCCAAATGCTTGTGAAACAGAGGTTGATTTAAAAAAAAAAAAATTACAAAAGAAAGAAACAATGACACCAGAAGGCAACAACAGAACGCTGTGGTGTGTCAAGGTGATCAACCAGCCTGGGGTGAAGAGAGGCAGCCTCTCAGACCCTCGGTTTCTTCTTCAGCTGTGGGTGGGGCTGGGCAAGACATTTCAGGTTCCTTTGTCTCTCCCCATCTTTTGTTCTCCAGACTCTGGGTCAATAAATACGAGCTGATTCACTGAGGCTTCCTTGCATTGACTGAGAGGCTCAGCTGGGCTCCAGATGCCTGACCTCCTTCCCCAGGAGCCTGTCTCCCAGGATCTCAGGGCGCACATCCTCCATGGCTTCTCCTGCCTGCCTGCTGGGCTCCCATCCAGTAGTTTCCCTCAGACCCTGGAGCCCCCAGGCCCCATGGGACGCACAGGGGTGCCTGTGTCATCTGACTTGGGTTGAGTATGGGGATACTCCTCCTCCAGCCCCTGGGACCAGGATGGACACGGGGCACCCAAGGATGATTGAGAGCAGAGGGCTTGTGTGCAGGTGTAAGAGAGGGTCAGCTGTAAACAGAGGTGCAGAGAGAGAGCACACACCTCACCCAGGCTGCCTTCATGTTTCACCAGGACTCCTGCAGGAGCTTCCCCTCTCCTCTTGGCCAGAGCCTGGACCTCAGAGGGTGAAGACTGAGCTTTGGGACCTTGCTCTTTCTTATCATAAAAGAGAATAATTTGTTTTGCTGGAGGTTCACAGGAATATCATGACCTGACATCAAGAAAAAAGGCTCTGACACCAAGAAGGTTGCAACAACTAACCAGGCCCCTCGCTTACCTTTCTCATAAAAGGCCTTTGCTGAGAGCTTCAGGGAGTTTGGGATTTTTAAGGCATGAGGCTTCTTCGGTTCCAAACTCCAACATTTTGGTATTGTTTGGCCTCACTGTGTGTTGGGAATATGGACTTGCATTCAATAAAACAGGCAGCCCAAAGTATTCTGCTGGAGTCTGTGGTCCCTCAAAGGCAGAGGTGGACGCCAGGCTCACTCCATCCCCAGAGGCAGGACTGAGGGGCTAGGGAGAGTGGGCAGGAAGGAGGGAAGGCCCATACAAGGCCATGCTCTGAGCTGGTCACCCATCTGGGCTTGCACCTGACACGATCTTCTGAGGAGCCTTCATGGAATGGCCTCAGGCTCCTCCAGGTCAGGGAGGAAAGGGGAGCATCTGGGTGTTGCTCTCACCCTCACGGGCCTGCTCCATGGGGCACCAACTCTCTGTTTCCATGTGGAGCATGTGAGCACCTAACAGGCTCCTATCCCATGGTGACCCCTGTCTCAGGCGTCACCTGTGGTTCTGAGCAACAGAAACTGTGTCTGGCTAAGTGAGCACAGAAGAGGGCCCACTGGAGGGAACCGGGGCAGGTCAGAGAAAGGAAAGAAGCCCCCAAACCTGCACAGTTCAGGAAGGACAGGAAGCAGGTCTGGGCCTCCTCCAGGAGCTCACGGTCTGTCTCCTGAGGCCCCTGCCAGCAGTGGGGCTTAGGTCCTGGCACCTAGAATCTCAGAGTCAAAATCCCAGGACACAGGAGAGCCTGGCTTGGGAGACTGTATTCTTGGACCGATAGGTCAGGCTGAAGGATGAGAAGGATGAATGGGTATTAAGGACCTGGACCCTGGGGGGGAAGTCTCAGGTCAAGAGGCTCCAGATTGAGTGCTTCGTGGATGCACACATGCCCTCCTCTACGACCAACAAAATGACTCTCCTCACCCTGGTCTGGGTCCAAGCACCCCACACAGGACAGTAAGTGCACCACCTTTTCATACGGTTCGGACTGTTCATGTTCATGGGATTCTTGCGGAATGAATGTTTTGGCCACCTGATGTGAAGAGGCGAGTCACTGGAAAAGAGCTTGATGCTGGGGAAGGCTGAGGATTGCTGGCAATTCTGGGCTCTGTCCTTGGGGTTTTTTCAGGCCAGAAGGGTAGCAGACTTATCAGAATTTCAGTCACTTCTATCCGTCCAAGAACTGCAGCTGCCTTCAAGGGAAATCCACAAAAAATGACTATCTCATCCTTTGCCCATCATTCAATCTGTGTTTGACTCTCCTCAAAGTCTTCCTGTTCTGCTTCTCCTGAGCCCTCACGTGGCAGTTCTGCACTCTGTACTTTTGTGTTTTGTACTTTGTACCAGGTCTAGAGTGTGTGATTGTTGCCTGCAGGAGAGTCTGCTTGTCAGGAGCTTGTCTGAAATGATTTTTGAGCCTTACTTCTTTCGCTGACTTGTTGTGTGATCTGGAAGAAGTCGCATCCCTGCCTTTGCCTGTTTCCCTATCTACACAATAAAATAATAACTCTGCCCCTCTTCAGAAGAATCACATGATAAAAAAGTAAATGAATTGCAAATGGCCAAGTGCTCTTCTGATAGAATCATACCCTTCGCTCCTCCTGTCCTTCCACAGGCTCTCCAGGGTCCAGGGTACCCCATGACCTCTATCCTAGGGAAGCAGGCCCTTACAGAGAGGGAGAACTTGGACCTCGGTGTTTCAGCCCTCCTCCCACCCCCTTCCCATTGGACATAAATCAGGATGGTGAAGATCCCAACTTTAGAGTCAGACCTGGGCTTCTACTTTTCTTTATATTTCTGAGATCTCGGATAAGCTGTTTCCCTTTCTTTGATGAACAAGGCTGCCCTTTGCCTCCCCGTTGATGGGGAACCCTTCTCTTGACACAGTGCTGTTCACATGCCTCATGTGGTTCTCTCCCTCTGCTTCCACATCAGGCCTGGCAACGCTTATCCTCCTGCGCTTTGCTCATCTGGCTCCTAAGTATGTTAGGTCACTCTTGACTTTGAACTGCCTCTTTTTAAAAAAGCAATCCTGTTTCTCTAGTCACCTAAAGGAATGTTACCTGAGCCTCCATGTCCACTGCCACCTTTGTGAGAAATGCATGTGCGCAGAGACATCCACAGCTAAGGTCCTTCATGGCTGAGTTTCTGCATTTCTCTGCAAGTCTGACTCTTTACCTGCCCCTTGCTGGCCCCTACCTGCCCCCTCTCGGCACCCCCCTACCCCCACTCTGCCTTCACCAGGAGGAGGCTGCCCACTGATCATTAGGGCCAACCCCCGCTCCTGGCCCCTCCCCTGGCCTTGGCCTTGCTCCAGGGCTCCATGGTGGCCCCATGGTCAGCAGCCAGCTCTCATTCTCTGGATCGAAGCTCTGGAGCTCTGCAGCAATCTATACCACATTGGCCAGAGCAAGGTCTTCTTCCAGGCCAGCATGCTGGCCCACCTGGAGGAGGAGTGGGACCCGAAGATCATGGACGTCATCATTGGCTTCCAGGCCTGCTGCAGGGGCTACCTGCCAGGGAGTGAGTCCAGGGACCCCCACACCTTGCTCGGGACCCCCAGCTCTCCTGTAGCAGAGGGCACTGAGGAAGCGGGGCCTGGGCACCCTCATGTTGGCAAGTGTCCCCTGGGGAGGCCACGTGGCTTTCCCTGGTCCCCTGCTTCCTGGATTTCTGCCAGAGGTTTAAAGTGAGTGGGAGGGAGGGGTGACTGTGCTTAGGTTTTCCTTCCAGGAAAGCCCCTGGCCACCGCCTTTCCTCCCTGTGTCCCTCCTGTAGGGGAGACACCCAGAGCTGGTTGCCCCTAGAGGATCCCAAGCTCCAGGGAGAAGGCAACCTTAAGTCTTGACAGCTCCTGTGGGGTTAGGGGCAGGCTTGTGCAGGATAGCAGGAGGGGCAGCTGCACGTTTGCCCCTTGACCCCTCTGTGTCAGTGCTTCCAGCCTGAGCCCTGAGTGCTGGGGTGAAAACGTGAGAGTATGATGTTTGGATAGATGGAAGTTTGTAGGACATGAGCTGCTGATATTCTTCTGCCCAACAACAATGGTTTTCTGAGTTGCTTGAAGAAAGCCCCAGCCTCTCCCCGGACCATGGCTGCCTTATCTGCAAAATCAGATCAAATTCCTGGCCTTTGTTATGGGTGATTGTAAGACCAAATTGCAGTGTGTGGTCCTCATGGAATAACACCCATCACTCTTCTGTCTGTCCCTCAAAACCTGGGAGGAGGTGACCATGATGGCCAAGGGATATCTTCTAGGATGAAGCAACCCAGTGGAAGGTCAGGCTGGCCTCGGTGAAGGGCGTAGGCCCATTGCAGCCTCTTCTGCTTGGGGGCAAAAAAGAAAAAGTCCAACAGCAGTTGAGTTGCAAGACTCTCAGGCTGAGTTACCTTTTCTTCTCCATTTCTTTGTAAAACAGAGCCAACACTCCTTAGAGCTGATGTGAGATTCAACAGGAAAGGCATGGATGGTGCGTGCACAGTGCCTGGCACTTGCTCAGCCCCATCCAGAGGCTCTTTGCTCAGGAACCAAAAGGAGGCAGGGCCAGCTCTCTGTTGTAGACTTCTCTGAGTCGCCAGGACAGTGGTTTTCTGATAAAGTCCTCCATTTGGAGAGAAAATATCAAGTTGTCAGATGGAGATAAGCCAGGGGAGAAAAAGGCAGCGTGCTCTCAGCCCTCCCCATGAACTGCTGCGTCTACCTAATGGCAGTGACCACCAAGGCCAGGCCTCCTCCTGTGGGCTACTGGGACCAAAGACACTAGTTCCATCCCTCCCAGCAGGGCTAAGTCAAGAGGGATCTGATCAAAAGGGGCGGGAGGGGCATGGGCAGAGTGTCAGAGGAGTGGCCTTGGGCCCCTCACCCAAGTATCATGGGAGCAGAGCAGGGGACTGTGGACTCTACAGGGGAAGGTCCTAGAGGGCTTCTCAGAGGATGTGATGTCAGATTTGGGCTTCGCTGCATGAACACGATCTTCCAGCTGGTTGCAGCAGGTGACCCTAGCAGAAGGTCCTCTGTAAGTAAGTGCCTAGAATCCACATGGATGTGACACTCAGCAGCAGAAGTATGACCAGTATGCAGTGAGCAGGTGGCATTTTCTGGGATTGGGTCACATGCTGGTGGCATGAAGGTGAATAAGGCAAGCAGGCTAGTGAGTGTGGGTGGGTAGAGAAGGCAGAGGGGGCTGGGAAGAAGCCTGTGGGCTGAGGCCAAGGGCTTCATAGTGTGTTGGTGGCAGGTCTTTTTTCAAGGAGCACAGAGCAGGATGAACTGAGCCAAGAATGACCTAGAATGTCAAGACCGGGCTTGTTTCTCTAAGGGGAGCAGTGGGAGGGTGGGAAAAGCCCAGGGTGGGGCCTGGTGAGCAGAATATCTGATGCAAGTGACTCAGAATTGAGAGTGTTCAATTTCCCTTTTCGGTTCTCCGGGTTTATCTGGACCCACAGAATGTGTGGTTTATTGCAGAGACACACAGCTTGTGGCTACACCTGCAACGCTGAGAACAACTGGATCTTGTTCACACTCAGCCAGAGAAGATTCCTGGGTAAGCAGGGAGGTAGGACCCCCACCCATCTCCCCATCCTCACAACCGTCTGAGAAAGGATGATTGTCACTAGTTGACAGAAGAAGGAATGGAAGCACAGAGAGGTGAGGTCATGGCCGAGGCAGCAGGTTAAGCAGGGGCAGAGCCTGCATGTGGAGGCAGGTATGCTTGGCAGCTTCCTCCCACCCCTGGGCCCCTGGACAGTGCAGAGGGAGGGCGACACCTGCTCAGGTGGGCTCCACTTGGAAGATGGGCTCCTGAGATGAGAGCCGACACCCCAGAAGGAAGATGTATGTTGCAGGTGCTCAGCCCTTTGGGAAACTGGAAGAAACGGAGGGGGTGGAGGAGGAAAGAGGAGTCAGAGCCTCTCCTGCTCTGGCCTGGCCACCTTGAGGCTGCCCGCAGGTGCTGCACTGCCGCTGATGGAGGAAAGGGTTCCTCTTGAGATACAAGGAATCCAGGTTTATCATTACCTTGTCTCTTGAATGCCTGCTCAGTGCCAGTCCCTGCGGGGGGATCTGAGGCCTGAGAGGAGAGGAACAGGAGAGCAAGAGGGGAGATGCAGGGCTTGTTACACAATGCCTCGGTTTTATATTATGATCTCGGTTTTATAATTTTAAGACAAAAAGTCAAGCTGTGAACACATCAGTGTAACAGGAGTGACACAGGCTTTGATCTATGTGTTTTACAGGCAAGGACAATGCTGGAAACTTTTGGGTTACTAAAACCATGTTCTCCCTCTCACATATCCATGTCAGAAAGTCAGAGTGGGCCTCCACTCTGCCCATGGAAAGCCGTGTGACCCTGGGCAAGTCACCTTCCCTGGAATTGTTTCTTCAGTTTCTTACTCAAATTTTTAATATATATACTTTTTTTTTTTTTTTTTTTTTTGTGTGTCAGGTCCTAGTTGAAACAAATGGGGTGAGTTGCTCCGCAGCATGTGGGATCTTAGTTCCTTGATTAGAGAGCAAACTCGTGTGCCCTACATTGCAAGGCGATTTAACCACTGAACAACCAGGGAAGTCCCTGTTACTCAAATTTTAAAAACTGGTTTCAGTCTTCTGTGGATTTTAGGCTCTGTCTCGTGGATTTTCACCTTGTTGACTCTAGGTATTGGAAACAGTGTCTGCTGGTCTCTCCTTGTAATCTGACCTGGTTTATGGTGTCTTTTGCATCTTTTAATATTTAGAGGACAAATAAATCAGACTTTTCTTTATGGCTTATGGGATTTGTGTCTTGACTAGAAAGGTTTCCTTAGTCAATCTTATTTTTAACATTTTTTTTTTTTTTCTAGGGCCTTTGTAGTGTTTTCTTTCTGGTCTACATTTAGATCTCTTTGGAACTTGGTGATTGATTAGAAGCTTTTTCTTTCTTCCTCTTCCCCTTTCTCCTTTTCTCCTTCTCTTTCAAGCAGGACATATTTAATGGTTACTTTTCTCAGTCAAGGTCTTCCCAGGTGGCGCTCTTGGTAAAGAACTCGCCTGTGAATGCAGAAGACATGAGAGACGTGGGTTCAATCCCTGGGTCAGGAAGATCCCTGGATGAAGGACAAGGCAACTCACTCCAGTGTTCAGTCAAAAAGGAGCACACCCTTTCTTTTGTCTTCAAACCAGCCTTCATGGCAGTCAGGGTATGACTCCACTCTCTTCCCTCAAAGTCTCCAGCAGCAGTAAGGGAACAGAGAGCAAGAGGCTGGAGGGAGCTGGGCCCCACAGCCATGCTTGACCCTGGATTACAATATGGGGCGTTCTCTGTTAGTCTCTGATAGGCCACTTCCTGGAAAGGGTGTTTCTGGGAAACAGGAGGACTTTGGAGAAGCCTGTCCCAGGCTTTGGAATATCTGAATCAAGGGTCAGGCATGTATCAGATTTTAGATAAGTCCCGTGTTTTTCCACAATTCTCTCTTTGTCTCCTCATGTAATAATATCATAGCTGGAGTAAGGAGACATGAGGAAATACAGGTGTTTCCTGCCATCTGAATGTACACTGAAATGCCACCGAAATTTTCCTATGAAAATTTCGCAAATCAAAATGGCATAGAGCATAGACAATCTAGGTCTCGCGTCATAGTTTATTGGCAGAGGCTAATCGTTTGGAAAGCAGGGGATGCCTATAAAGGGAATACACTCAGAAATCTGGTAATACTGTCTGTCAGAAAGAGCTTTTCATCCAGACAGACAAGGAAAACATATGGAATTACTGCACTGCAGGTAAAACAGGGATTGTGCTGTGTTTTTGAGAAGCTGGTTGTTTTATGACCCTGTAAGGGGTCCCTACACCTCATATTTTCATACTGTTCATGGGATTCTCAAGGCAAGAAAACTGAAGTGGTTTGCCATTCCCTTCTCCAGTGGACCACATTCTATCAGACCTCTCCACCATGACCCTCCCGTCTTGGGTGGCCGCACACAGCATGGCTTAGTTTCATTGAGTTAGACAAGGCTGTGGTCCATGTGATTAGACTGACTAATTTTCTGTGATTATGGTTTCAGTGTGTCTGCCCTCTGATGCCCTCTTGCAACACCTACTGTCTTTCTTGGGTTTCTCTTACCTTGGATGTGGGGTATCTCTTCATGGCTGCTCCAGCAAGGCACCACTGCTGCTCCTTATCTTGGACGAGGGGTATCTCCTCACAGCAGCTCCTCCTGACCTTGAACTTGGAGTAGCTCCTCTCGGCCCTCCTGCTCCTGCGCAGCCACCATGGTGCAGTATGATAGGATACTGAAGAGGAACTCCCTAGGTCGGTGATCAGTGGAGAAATAACTCCAGAAAGAATGAAGGGATGGAGCCAAAGCAAAAACAACACCCAGTTGTGGATGTGACTGGTAATAGAAGCAAGGTCAGATGATGTAAAGAGCAATACTGCATAGGAACCTGGAATGTCAGGTCCATGATCAGGGCAAATTGAAAGTGGTCAAACAGGAGATGGCAAGAGTGAACATCGACATTCTAGGAATCTGCGAACTAAAATGGACTGGAATGGGTGAATTTAACTCAGATGACCATTATATCTACTACTGTGGGCAGGAATCCCATAGAAGAAATAGAGTAGCCATCATGGTCAACAAAAGAGTCCGAAATGCAGTACTTGGATGATCTCTGTTTGTTTCCAAGGCAAACTACTCAATATCACAGTAATCCAAGACTATGCCCCAATCAATAATGCTGAAGAAGCTGAAGTTGAACCATTTTATGAAGACCTACAAGACCTTTTAGAACTAAGACCTCAAAAAGATGTCCTTTTCATTATAGGGGACTGGAATGCAAAAGTAGGAAGTCAAGAAACACCTGGGGTAACAGGCAAATTGGCCTTGGAGTACGGAATGAAGCAGGGCAAAGACAAATAGAGTTTTGCCAAGAGAACTCACTGGTCATAGCAAACACCCTCTTCCAACAACACAAGAGAAGACTCTACTCATGGACATCACCAGATGGTCAACACCAAAATCAGATTGATTTTATTCTTTGTAGCCAAAGATGGAAAGGCTCAGCAAAAACAAGACCGGGAGCTGACTGTGGCTCAGATCATCAACTCCTTATTGCCAAATTCACACTGAAATTGAAGAAAGTAGGGAAAACCACTAGACCATTCAGGTATGATCTAAATCAAATCCCTTATGACTATACAGTGGAAGTGAGAAATAGATTTAAGGGACTAGATCTGATAGATAGAGTGCCTGATGAACTATGGACAGAGGTTCATGACATTGTACAAGAGACAGGGATCAAGACCATCCCCCTGGAAAAGAAATGAAAAAAGCAAAATAGCTGTCTGGGGAGACCTTACAAACAGCTGTGAAAAGAAGAGAAGCGAAAAGCAAGGGAGAAAAGGAAAGATATAAGCATTTGAATGCAGAGTTCCAAAGAATAGCAAGGAGAGATAAGAAACCCTTCCTCAGCAATCAATGCAAAGAAATAGAGGAAAACAACAGAATGGGAAAGACTAGAGATCTCTTCAGGAAATTAGAGATACCAAGGGAACATTTCATGCAAAGATGGGCTCGATAAAGGACACAAATGGTATGGACCTAACAGAAGCAGAAGATATTAAGAAGAGGTGGCAGGAATACACAGAAAAACTGTACAAAAAAGATCTTCACAAAAAATATCTTCATGACCCAGATAATCACGATGGTGTGATCACTCACCTACAGCCAGACATCTTGGAATGTGAAGTCAAGTGGGCCTTAGAAAGCATCACTACGAACAAAGCTAATTGAGGTGATAGAATTCCAGTTGAGCTATTTCAAATCCTGAAAGATGATGCTGTGAAAGTGCTGCACTCAAAATGCCAGCACATTTGGAAAACTCAGCAGTGGCCACAGGACTGGAAAAGGTCAGTTTTCATTCCAATCCCAAAGAAAGACAATGCCAAAGAATGCTCAAACTACTGCACAATTGCACTCATCTCACATGCTAGGAAAGTAATGCTCAAAATTCTCCAAGCCAGGCTCAGCAATATGTGAACCGTGAACTTCCTGATGTTCAAGCTGGTTTTAGAAAAGGCAGAGGAACCAGAGATCAAATTGCCAACATCCGCTGAATCATGGAAAAAGCAAGAGAGTTCCAGAAAAACATCTATTTCTGCTTTATTGACTATGCCAAAGCCTTTGACTGTGTGGATCACAATAAACTGTGGAGAATTCTGAAAGAGATGGGAATACCAGACCACCTGACCTGCCTTTTGAGAAACCTATATGCAGGTCAGGAAGCAACAGTTAGAACTGGACATGGAACAACAGACTGGTTCCAAATAGGAAAAGGAGTACGTTAAGGCTGTATATTGTCACCCTGCTTATTTAACTTATATGCAGAGTACATCATGGAAATGCTGGGCTGGAAGAAACACAAGCTGGAATCAAGATTGCCAGGAGAAATATCAATAACCTCAGATATGCAGATGACACCACCCTTATGGCAGAAAGTGAAGAGGAACTAAAAAGCCTCTTGATGAAAGTGAAAGTGGAGAGTGAAAAAGTTGGCTTAAAGCTCAACATTCAGAAAACGAATATCATGGCATCTGGTCCCATCACTCCATGGGAAATAGATGGGGAAACTGGCAGACTTTATCTTTTGGGGCTCTAAGACCACTGCAGATGGTGATTGCAACCATGAAATTAAAAGGTGCTTACTCCTTGGAAGGAGATTTATGACCAACCTAGATAGCATATTGAAAAGCAGAGACATTACTTTGCCAACAAAGGTCCGTCTAGTCAAGGCTATGTTTTTTCCAGTGGTCATGTATGGATGTGAGAGTTGGACTGTGAAGAAAGCTGAGCGCTGAAGAATTGATGCTTTTGAAGTGTGGTGTTGGAGAAGACTCTTGAGAGTCCCTTGGACTGCAAGGAGATCCAACCAGTCTATACTAAAGGAGATAAGTCCTGGGTGTTCTTTGGAAGGAATAATGCTAAAGCTGAAACTCCAGTACTTTGGCCACCTCATGCGAAGAGTTGACTCATTGGAAAAGACCCTGATGCTGGGAGGGATTGGGGGCAGGAGGAGAAGGGGACGGCAGAGGATGAGATGGCTGGTTGGCATCACCGACTCTATGGACATGAGTCTGAGTGAACTCCGGGAGTTGGTGATGGACAAGGAGGCCTGGCGTGTTGCAGTTTATGGGGTTGCAAAGAGTCAGACACGACTGAGCAACTGAACTGAACTGGACGCCTCATATTTTAGCCTGGCTGTATCCAGGAGGGCAGAGGGTGCCCTGCTGGTCCTGGACAGGAGGAGTAGCAGAGAAGAGACAGGGTCCCATTCTTTGAGACCCCACGGACCTCACCCCCCCAGGCTCCTCTGTCCGTGGGGGTTTGCCAAGCAAGAATACTGGAGTGGGTTACCATGCCCTCCTCCAGGGGATCTTCCCAACCCAGGGATCAAACCCACGTCTCCCTCATTGCAGGTGGATTCTTTTCTGACTGAGCCCCAGGGAAACCAAAATGGGTAACAGGGCTTAAGAATTTGTCCATTTGTGTTGAGAAAAAAATGACCACCAAAGGATTTAATAATATCTCTCTCTTAGGAGATTTATCTCTTGTGCTGCAGCCAGAGTTTCCAGAATTACAGCTTAAAGAGAACTCCAGGAGCATAGACACAGTACAAAGGATTGGAGTTAACTGGTAGCTATTTCATTCTAAATGCTAACTGGAGAAGTCTGTCTTTAAATACATTTTGTTGTTAATTTTTTTTCTTGACTCCTGTTTCTTGTTGGTTTAGCTCCCCTGTTGTTTCTCCCATCTCCATCTTGGTCATTTTTCCTTGAGAGCCTCCTTTCCCTCTCTGGGGCCTGTGAGCCAGTTGGGTTTTCCTTCCATCAAGCAAGATGAAGGTACAAACCTTTAAGAGAGTGGTGAAGATTAAGTCCCATTCCCAGTGAAACACACACAGAACTTTCTAGAAAGGAGCCTGAAGAAAATTAGAGATCAGAGTAGATGAAACAAGGACCTCATTGCCCTTGAGGAAGTATATTCCCTTTCATTTAATTTGGGAATAATAAGATCTGACATAGAAAAGAAAAATGCAAGCAAAGTTTTATATAAGAAGAGTGTTGCTTGCACTATTATTTACATGAAGAATTAGAAACAAGCTAAAGTTCAACAGTCAGTAGAGGACAGTAGAGAGGACTTGGCCCCATCCAGGTTCAGAGCATCCAGGGCAGGGCTGGGTGGACTCCAGGCCCTTGTGGCATAAAGGCTCTTGCAGAAACAAGGAGGGTGTGGGCTGTGGGAGCTGTGTTCCTGATAAAGCAGGAACTTTATCAAGGCAGAGGCTCAAGCCTTCAGGGAAGGAAGATATGATTTGGGAATAAAAACAGTCACTTGCCAAATAACAGCTATGCACAAACAAAATTCTATATTAAAGGGAGTGCGAGCTCCGTCCCTTTTTGTGAACTGTGGACTGTAGCCCACCAGGCTCCTCTGTCCCGGCAAGAATACTGGAGTGGGTTCCAGTTCCTCCTCCAGGGGATCTAAGTTCTCAACTCAGGTATCCAATCTGAGTCTCTTGCGTCTTCAGCACTGGGAGGCAGATTGTTTGCCACTGGGTCACCTGGGAAGCCCACATTAAAGGGAGTAGAGCATAGTCATCACAAACCTGGGATTTGGATGAGAAAGACTTTAGTTCAAGTCCAGGCTCTGGCACCAGCATGAAAACTTGGAATAACTGAAGTTCAGGTGAATTTCAGGAGCCTGCATGTCATAGACTCTGGATCAGTATTAGTTATTACTGAAGAATAAAGAAAATGTTCCCAACCTTATGGAATTTCTAGAGTATTCCTTCCTATCTGTTCTTGTCTTTGATTTTATTGCTCCTGTGACTTCAGAGATGGCTGTATCCTCTCTGATTAGCTTTTCCTTGTGCCCCAACAGGACTCTGACTTGGAGAGAGCTGGTGGGAGATGAGCGCTATGCTATGCTATGCTAAGTCGCTTCAGTCGTGTCCGACTCTGTGTGACCCCATAGATGGCAGCCCACCAGGCTCCGCCGTCCCTGGGATTCTCCAGGCAAGAACAGTGGAGTGGGTTGCCGTTTCCTTCTCCAATGCATGAAAGTGAAAAGTGAAAGTGAATTCACTGAGTCGTGTCCGACTCTTAGTGACCCCATGGACTGCAGCCTACCAGGCTCCTCTGTCCGTGGATTTTCCAGGCAAGAGTACTGGAGTGGGGTGCCATTGCCTTTCCTTAACTAGTGGCCAGCAGAGCCCAGGAGACAGCGAACCATGCTGGATTAAGTCCCTGGTGGCACTGGTGGCTGTGGCCGTCCCAGGGGAACCCACCAGAGACATTGCCCCTCACTGCTCTCTGCAGCCACTGCTCACTGGTGATGGAGCCCACCATCCATTTTCTCATACCCAAGGGTGAAGCCACACCTCCTTCAAGCCTGATTCAGACAAAGAGCTGAAGGGACATCTCTGAAACCCTGCTGCTGCCACCATGAGCTTTAACATCTACCCCCCAGGTAATCGGCTGCCTCTTCTCTGGATGGTTCCTACTTGTGACCTAGAATTGAGGGTGGTGGCTCCAGGCAGAGTTAACATACAGAGGAATCAAGAACCAAGAAGGGGATGGATATGCATCCTGGAGCCCCCCAGAGGGGCTGCGTGAAGTTCCCCCAGTGGGGGTGTGTCCACAGATCCTCTTTCCCAGTCCTCTCCTTGGGGAGCCACTTTCAAGGTGCTCACTTCCTCACCCACTGCCCTATAGCAAGTGACTCAGAAGTGAGGCCAGGACAGCCCATGGGGAGGGGGACAGCAGAGGAAGTCCCGAAGGCCAGACGGGGAAGGGAGAGGAGGTCCCCCAGGGTCCCTGGAGCTTCTCCTGCCCTCTCCCTTGGTCTGAGCCTCCTCCTGCTCCCAGACCCTGGGGCATCAACACAGAGACCTTTCCTCCAGCTCTTTCCCTGCCACCCACCCAGCTGCTCTGTGAGGGTCAGCAGATCCTGAGCCCCCATCTGGTCTTTTCTGCCTCCCACCTGTGTGACCTGGAGCACAGTTATCTGATCTCACCTATAAAATGGGAATAATATATCCCTTTATTGTTATGAGAATGCAATATAATGTATGTTCATGGCTTGGGCCAGTGCCTGCCACACAGTAGGTCTGCTTAGGTGTGGTACTGTCCCCTCTACCTGGAATGTGTTAGTTCCAGCTGGAAATTTCTCCCCTCCCCCAGAATCACCCCTTCCCCAGCTGTGTGAGGGCATCTGTACAGCGCTGCCGTAGATAAGCACCTGCTCACCAAGTGATTGCCTCATGCGGGTCCTTTTGATCGCAAATATCCCTGCAGATCCCCAGGTGCTCAGTTATTACCCTGCCCACCCCCTCTCCAACCAATCAATACACAGATTTAGTGTTCTGGCTTCCCTCCATGTGAGCCCTAGGTTCCTTTCTCCCTCAGAGACCCAGGAAAAAGAGGAAAACTAAGAATGTTTCATGTTGCTGGAAAGAGAGAAGGAGAGAGAGAGAGATCTGGTGTCTCTTCCAATAAGGACACCAGTCTTATTGGATTAGGGCCCCATACTTATGACCTCATTTTACCATAATTACCACTTTAAAGGCCCTATCTTCAAATACAGTCACCAGGGGGTTAAAGCTTCAACATATGAATTGAGGGGTGGGGTCGGGGAAACAGTTCCATCTGTAACCCCAGGTGATTCCACCAAGAGTACCCCAGGTCATCGCTGCTCAGAAAGATGAACTTTAATCACTTGATCCTCAGTACCATTTACCTTCCACCATAATTTCTCCAATTTTCTTTTTTTCTGTCTAGCGCTCAGAATATTTTTGCTCAACAGAGCGAGGGAAAAACTGCAACAACAACTGCTTGCTCAAGACAAAGCCTGGGAGAATTTTGTGGCTGAGGTCAATTTGTCCAGGTAAAGAGCACAGGTGCACCAGGAAGGTCACCCAGATCTTCAGGCCCCAGGCTGGTTTCCTCCTGGCAGGCACACCTCCTCGTGGCAGGACGCTATGGTGTGGTGGGGTTGAGGATGTTCCTTCTCAAGAATCCAAGAAGAATGTTTCCTCCATGTCATTCACTGCCAGTGAATGGCCTCAGACTAAGAAGAGATGAAACCTGTAAGGAGGGAGCAGGTTACGTGGCCTTGGACAAGTTACTGATCTCCTTGCCATTACTTTCTTCATCTGTTCAGTTTTATTGAGAGGACACTGAGATCATGCATGCAAAGTGCTTTGCATGATGGCTGACACAGAGTATGTGCTAAATTAGTATTAACTTTTAAAATAACCTTGTTGGGAAGAATCAGGGCCCAATGGCCTCCTTCCAGGAGACGAGAACCAAGTAGAACTTCCTTTGTGAAAAGTCAGGAAATCCTGACATCAACATCATTTTGCATCCCCAGGGATTTTGACTTGAGCCCTTTGATTAGGAACTGTATCAACCCTGCAGGATCCTGCTGGCTGATAAGATAGACAGGCTGGAGAGGAACTGAATGGAGCTGGTGTGGTCCTGGCTCTACTATCCGGCTCTGGGACTCTGGGCTTATCTTGGAGTCTCAGATCTGTCCTGTGTTCAGTGGGAATAGCAGTTCAATCTGATGGACTATGGTGATGGCCTCAGGGTGAACTGCAGGGTCAGACGTGGAGAACCAAGTACAATCATAAGGACCAGGGAGGCCTGGACCACGGTCAGACCCAGGGTCAAGGTGGAGCAGAGAGTCCAGGCTGGAGGACTAGTAGGCAGGCTTGGGCAGCAGGGCCAGGACTAGAGTGAGGAGAGTGGGCCCCGAGGACACAAACTGAAGGGGCTGTGTCCCTAGCAGAGGTCCCCTGAGTGGGAGGGGGGACATTTCTTTCTTCCCTGATGGGATCCCCTCATGCTGGGCTGGAGGGCCCTGGGTGGAGGGTCCTGTGGTGGTCGTGTCCTCCACATCCTGCCTAGGACCTGGCTTCTCCCTCCATCAGGGACCCTCTTCTAGTCTATGTGGAGCCTCCCTGACAGTGGAAGGCCGTGTGGCTCAGGGAGCCCTCCAGGGTCACAGTGAGTGGCTGTGATTGTGTATCATTTGAGGGATTCTGGGGAGCCTCACACATCCCCATCAAGAGGAAAACACTTCTCCACCAGCTGTGCAAGTGCTGGTCTCTTCAGGCTGAGCCATTCAAATGGGTGTTCCCTAAAGTCTCTTGACTCTTTAGAGGTTCCACAAAGTTGCACATGCCTTGGGGTGCAGTCAGGTGAAGCTGTCACAGGCAAAGTGTGAGTTAGGCTGGTGACATGTGCAAGGCCAGGGGTGCTGAGCACTGATGTCAGAATTCCAGTTACAGTTAATGCACAGTGGGATTCAGGTTCCCATCAGCCACAGGACAGTCTGGACGGGTTTCACACTTCCATTGTTCTCAGGATGAGGTACAGCTAAGGTGGCAGGCTGGTGACCCCTGAGAGGTCAGGGAGCTGGGTGATGGATCAGGAGTCAGTGAGATGGGCTGGAGAGCCATGGGGAACCAGGACTCAGAGCACATCTCCGGCTTCCCTGTCAATTGGGGCAGTGGGTGGACCCAGTGACCTTCTGTGAAAGCCAAGGTTGTCAGGCTTGGGGGAGAGCAGATGCCAGGCAAAATAATCATTAAGGGTCCTTCTAGCTCTAAGTTTTGATTTAAAAAAAAAAATTCTACATACACTGAAGTAGCCAGTCTGCAAAATTAGAGGGCACAGTTCCCCAGACTGTCCTTACGTTTGACACCAACGGTCAATTTCTGGGGTCCAAAAAACCACCCTCAGGTTTGAGTTTTCCCTAGAAGGATGCTCAGAGATCACTGAAAGCTTCATGATTCCAGTTTATAACAGGAGAGGATTCGGGTTCCCATCAGCCATAGGGCGGTCTGGGCAGGTTTCACACATGAAGCTTCCATTGTCCTCAGGATGAGTTACTGTCCTGAATTCAGTGTGTGGCAAGACGCACAGAGCACTGCCCACCAGGGATACTCACCTTGTTTAAAAACAAATTACTGTGACCTGTCATCTCCAGCCCCTCCCCGAGGTCAGACAAGTGCCCTAGAGTCCAGCTCCTCCACAGGTCCGAACTGATACCACGTGACACAAGGCCCCATTACGTCACTTTGTCAGACTGTCCAGTGGCCAAAGGCCCAGGCAGATGAGGACACTCATATCAGCCAGACTATTCTAGGGGCTTAGGAACCACTTCCCAGTAGCCAAGGCAAAGAATAGGTTGACTCCTCACCACATGCTGAGGCCCTTGAATGAAGGTTTTCTGCTCTAATCCTGCTTCTCTTAATTTATCTGTGGAGTTCCTACTCTACCAACTCTTTGTAAGTGTTGGTGTTGACCTGCCTCTGAGATGTCTTTGTCGAATGCCGCTCTGAAGTCAAGAGTATCCTAAGATCCTTCACTTATTTTTCCCATGACTGAATAAGTACACGGAGCATCAACAATGTCCAAACATGGGTTCAATGTTGAAAAAAATTTTTAATTTGCAAAATTATTTCCATTTAATTTATACAATAAATTTTCCACTTAATTCATAATCTCTGTGTTTTATGCAAGGTAGATCTTGTTGAGCCTATTTTACAGACAAGCAAATTGTCTTTCTTCATCCTTTGATGTTCATTGTTACAGGGAAGAGGCAGTTGTACTACGTGAATATCTGGACCAACCGGACAGGAAGAGGTGTCTAGAAGAGTTTCCTCAGATTAAACGGGAGCTGGAGAAGAGCATAAAAAAGTTGCGTGAATGCACAATGTTGACAAGGTACACAGGGACTGCACCATCTCCAATGTGGTAGCCAGTTCCACCAGCATTGCATCTGGCTTCCTGACCATCCTTGGCCTGGTTCTGGCACCCTTTACAACGGGCATCAGTCTGGGACTCTCAGCCACTGGATTAGGGCTGGGAGCAGCAGCTGCTGTGACAGGCGTGTCCACCAGCATCGTGGAACTCGTAAACACGTCATCAGTAGAAGCCCAACGTGATTTCTGCAGCACAGCCCAGAAGATTTCCAGTGGAAAAAGTCTCTGCGAAGTGAAAGATTTTAGGAAGCATATCCATGCCATCAGGATGGCCAAAAGCAACCCTCAGTTAGCAGCTGGGCGACTCCCTGGCCAAAGCACCCAGCTGGTGAGGGCAGATTTTGGAGCCACGGCTCTTGCAATGACCAGAAGAGCCCACACGTATGGTGGAGTCTCTGCAGGTTTGTTCCTCCCATTCGACATATGGTCCCTGGTGAAAGATTCACAGGACTTTCAGGGTGGGGCAAAGACAGAGCCTGCTGAGAGACTGAGGGAACAGGCCCAGAAGCTGGAGATGAATCTGGAGGTGCTCACCCAGATCTATGAGCGTCTGAAGTAGGCCCCAATTTGGGCACCCCAGAACACTGCAGGGACCAGGGACACATGAGTGGCCAAGCCCTAGAGGCAACTTGCTAGAGGGTAAGATTGCAAAACAAAATTGATGGAGCCGAGTATTAGGAATTTGGTGTTTCTGTAGCTGAGCACAGCAGTGGAGGGGTGCATGCAGGTGATAGATGGAGAGAGAGTAGGAAGGAGCCTGAACTGGGGGGTGCAGGCGTGGGGAGAAACCACTTATTTTGGACTAAAGTAGCCACTGGAGGCAGAATAACGGGAGAGGCACGGGAACAAGCAATGAGAGACCAGGAATAGAGAAGGGTTGAAAATGGAAAAAGCCCAAGAGTTAGGACTGCTGGGGTCCAGAAGAAGTAGTAAGGGCTCCTCTATTGCCCTCCCCAGGGTCTGATGCCCCAACAGGAAGAGTTTCTTCCTGGTGATGGTCTCTAGCCCTCTTTCTCCAGCATCAACTCACCTTTGATCCCAGCAGGTTTATCTTAATTAGGCAGTGACTACTCTTTTTTGGTTTTTTATTAAAGCAAAGTTGATTTGCAATATTCTGTTAGTTTCAGGTATACAGCAAAGTGATTCAGTTATACATGTATTTTTTAAAAAATCTATATTCTTTTTAATTTTTTTCCATAATAGGTTAAAAATTTTGAATTCTATCCTCTGTAGTATATAGTAGGTCCTTGTTGTTTATTTTATGTATAGTAGTATGCATCAGTTAATCCCATACTAATTTATCCCTCCCCACTTTGGTAACAATAAGGTTATTTTCTGTAGGTATTTCTGTTTTGTAAGTAAGTTCACTTGAACTCTTTCGTGTTTTTTTTTTTTTTTTTTTTTTCCTTTTGGCCATGTTAAGCCGTTGGTGAGCTCTCAGTTTTCCCAACCAGGGATAAACCTGGGCTACAGTTGTGAAAACACTGAATCCTAACCAAAAGACCGCCAGGGAATTCCCTTAGTATTTTTAACTTTCCACTAAGTGATTTCATGTATTTGTCTTTGTCTGACTTACTTCCCTTAGTATCATCAGCTCTGAATCCATACGTGTTGCTACAAAGGGCATTATTTCCTTCTTTTTTATGGCTGAGTACTATTCTATTGCACATAGGTACCACACTGCCTTTACCCATTCTTCTGCTGATGAACACTTAGGTTACTATCATGTCTAGGCTATTGTCAATAGTGTCCTATGGACATTGGGGTGCATATATCTTTTCAAATTTGAGCTTTCCTCTTTCCAGATATTTACCCTGAAGTGGGATTGCTGGATTATATGATAACTCTATTTTTAGTTTTTCAAGAAACCTCCATACTGTCCTCTATAGTGACTGTACCAATTTACATTCCCACCAACAGTGTAGGGGGGTTCCCTTTTCTATACATCTTGTCCAGCATTGGTTATTTGTAGACATTTAGATAATGGTCCCTCTGATTGGTGTGAGCTGATACCTTATTGTAGTTTTGATTTGCACTTCCCTAATATCTAACGAGGTTGAGCATCTGTTCATGTGCCTGTTGGTTACCTGTATGTCTTCTTTGAAGAAACATCTATGTAGGTCTTCAGGCAGTGACTCCTAAATAATGATGGTGGTAATGATGGAAGCAGCAGCTATGATGATGATGGCAACACAGTAGATAAGACATTTGACAAGTTGCTAGGGGCTCTTTGGGTCCAGGGAGAAGCAACAGACCAGTGAAGTTCCCACAAAATTCCAAATGTTGCGTGGGAACTGAGGTTGTTTAGAAAAAAAGGAAGAAAAATGAAAGCAGTAGACAGCAACAGGTCACGAACTTTGCAGTGAGTCAAGGAAGTCAACCAGCCTGGGGCCAACGGACACAGCCTCTTGGAGCATCCATTTCTTCCTCAGATGGGGTTGGTGCTTGATGAGATATTCCAGGTCTGTCTGACTCTCCCCACCTAGTGTTCTCTAGACTCTGGCTCAATAAATATGAGCTGATTCACTGAGGCTTCCTTGTGTTGACCGACGGGCTCAGCTGGGCTCCGGATGCCTGAGCTCCTTCCCCGTGAGCCTGTCTCCCAGGGTCTCAGGGAGCACGTCCTCCATGGCTCCTCCTGCCTGCCAGCCAGTCGTTTCCTTCAGACCCTGGAGCCACCAAGCCCCATGGGACACCGGGGGGAGCCCGTGTCATCTGACTTGGGCTGAGCATGGGGATACTCCTCCTACAGCCCCGGGGACAAGGATGGACACAGGGCACCCAAGGGTGATTGAGGACAGAGGGCTTGTGTGCAGGTGTGAGAGAGGGTCAGCTGTAAACAGAAGGGAGAAAGAGACAGCACACGCCTCACCCAGGCTGCCTTCACGTTTCACCAGGACTCCTGCAGGAACTTCCAGAACCATCTTCCTGTGTTTACCTTGGGGCACTGCCCTACCTCCACCCATCTATTTCCCACAGGGGACTAAAATGACCCTTAAGAATATCGACCTTAGCAGCACCCGCCTCCAGCTCTTCCCTGGCAGCCATGACTCTGAGCACAGACGCCCAAAGCCTCCACATAAAAGGGCCGGGGGATGCACAGCCTTTAGCTTGAGACAGTTAGGAGGAGACTGTCGGCAGGAGACCAGGAGTGGGTGGTCGCAGAGCCCTCCCTCCCACAGTCAGCCTGGCAGCGGTGTCCTCACAGAGTAGAGTGTTATAAGAGGGGGATGGCCGCCTTCTCCCCAGCCCTCCAGGCCTTCCAGCCTCAGGCCTGAAGGTGAGCTGAAGGGTGGGGGACAGGTTGGGGATGGTGACCGGCAGGGCTCCAGAGCCCTCGCTTGGCCGCCCACTGGCCGGGCCCATCCTTGGGAAGACAGTGAACCTCTCATCCATCCCCACCTCTGAGACCTGAGGTGGTGGAGGTCTCCATGGGTCCCAGTCCACAGAGGCCTCAGCAACTGGAGTAACTGGACACTGTCATTAAGGTGACAGCTTTAACCAGCTTCAGTCACTCCATTCAAGTTCCAAGAACTGGGCCAGCTGAGGTCAGTTGTCGACCCCAAGCAGGTGCCAGAGGTCAGGGTTAAGTGGCAAGGACATTGCACAGCATGGCTTCAAGTCCATTCTATGGTGGGGGCTGTTCTCTAAAGGGCAACAGTTGGGAGCTAGGGATTAACCTGAAGGGCATTTGCAACACGTGTTCCTATGGCTCCTATACAATGATCTCTCCAGGTTAAATGAGAAGCCTGAGTGCTGGCTCGGTGCTGGGTGCCTGGCTCCCTCAGTGTTAACAGCTGAGCAGGCTTGGGGACTGAAGGGCACCAGCGGCTGAGATCTGCCTTTTCAGCAGGGCTTGGGTACTGGCGAGAGGGCTTAGACTAAGTGCTAGAGGAAGGGTCCCTGGCAGGGTAACCAGCCCTCACAGGGAAACCCTCCTCTTAGCTAGGACCTGAACCTCAGGGTGAAAGTTGAGCCTTGGGACCTTGCCCTTTCTTGTCAGAACAGAGAATTTGCTTTGCTGGAGGTTTATAGGAACATCATGACCTACTATCAAGAGCATTAATCTGACACTGGGAAGTTTGCCACTAACCTGGCCCTCCCCCCTCACTTTTGTATAAAAGGGCTTTGTTGAGAGCTTTTGGGGAGTTTGGGGTTTTTAACACATGCGCCGCCTGTCTGCTTGCATGGCCCTGCAATAAAACTCTACTGCTCCAAACTCTGACATTCTTGTATTGCTTGACTGCACTGTGTGTCAGGCAAATGGACATACTTTCAATAAAACATGCAGCTCAAACTATTCTGCTGGGGCCTGGGGTCCCCTGAAGGCAGAGCTGGAGGCCAGGCTCACTCCACCCCCAGAACAAGACTGAGGGCTGGGGCAGGTGGTCAGGGGAGGAGGGAAAGTCCATCCAAGGCATGCTCTGACCTGGCCACCCATCTGGGATTGCACCTGCCTGGACCTTCTGAGGAGCCTTCATGGGATGCCTCAGGCTCCTCCTCTCCAGGGAGGAGAGGGGAGCATCTGGGTGTGGCTCTCACCCCACGGGCCTGCTCCACAGGGCACCGACTCTCTGGGTTTCCACATGTGGAGCATGTGAGTGCCTAACAGGCTCCCATGCCTGGAGCCCAGGGAAGGAAACCAGAGACCCGGGACCTGGAAATGATCCCGGGGTGTCTCCTAAGTCCCTCCCTATGTGCTGCAGAGCCTTCTCCACCCTTTTGTCCAAACCTCCCTCGGAAGACTGTCCTCAGTGCCTCTGACTCTGACTCCCTCTCAGCCCGTGTTTCCCTGAGGCTTCAATCGGCCCTTCCATTCCTTCCTGAAGATGTCAGCAGTCATGGCCAGCATCTGTCTGACCTTCAGAAATATGAGTTCATTCCTTGTCAGTTCTTCATCAGTTCCTGGAGAATTCCCATCCTGCACAGACTTCTCCTGGGCAGGGTTTCAGGCACTGAGTGATACAACCATTCAGTGTCCACCCCCACATCCTCTGAATCCTTAGAGCTGGATCCCATTGAGCTCATTGTGTGGTTGATGCAATTCCACAGTGACCCCCGTGTCAGGTTAGATCCCTGTGTCTGAGCAAGAGAAACTGAGTCTGGCTAAGTGAGCACAGAAGAGGGTGCACTGGAGGGAAGTAGGCCAGGTCAGAGAATGGAAAGAAGCCCCCAAACACACACAGTTCATGAAGGAGAGGGAGCAGGACAGGTCCCCCTGCACGAGCTCACAGTCTGTCCCCAGAGGCCCCTGCCAGCAGGATCTTAGGTCCAAGCACCTGGAATCCCAGTGTCAAGTTCCCACGACACAGAATAACTTGGGTCAGAGGACTGTATTCTTGGACCAATAGGTCAGGCTGAAGGATGAGGAAGAAGAATGTGTAATAGGGACCTGAACCCTTGAGAGAAAGTCTCAGGTCAAGAGGTTCCAGATGTAGTGCTTCCTGGATGTACACGTGCCCTCTTGGATCAACAGACATGACTTTCCTCACCCTGTTCTGGGTCCAAGCACCCCACACACAACAGTAAGTGCACCGCTCACTTCCCCAGCTGGAGATAAACATGAATCACCTCCCCCTGCTGCATCTTGCAGGGATGTCAGGGGTGAAGGGCAATGCCAGTGCATCTCCTGCTCCATTGGGCTCCTTTCTCAGTACTCTGCATGTATATTATGTATGCGCAGGCAACAGGGAGGTGCAGTAGACACCAGCCTCCAGGAGCGCTGCTCCCTTGATACCAGTTCTTAAGGGTGATTCCACTCAGTGTTCCTCTTTCCTGTAGGAAAATTCACTCCTATGGAGCCTGAGCCCTTTGTTGGTTCCAGTTCAGTAAGACTGTGGAGTTTTCTGTTAACCTGTATCATCTGTCACGGTCTTCCAAGAAGGATTCCTAGAAGAGGCCCATGAGTAGAAGGAATCCGTGAAGTTCTACTCATGTTTCTACTGCTCTCCTGTGTAGCAACCGTATAAATCTCTCTTGATAACCAAGGTCATTACCACATCCAACCCATAACCTCATTGTTATCCACAAATCAAGGAGCATGAGGAATCAGATATGGCATTTCAACGAAACTTTCTGTTCTGCCTTCACAGAGGTAGTACCCTCTTTAGTACTAAAACCTCTAGTCCAGAACGTTCCAGAGTCATGGGCATTGAAAACAAAAACTTTGAGATGGGCTTATAATGGGTAGTCATGAAATGTACTGCCTTGTCTTAGCTTCTTAATTCCTAGATCCATAAAACATGGGTATGGGAGCAAATGCACTAAATACTGGGTGTGGATTCAGAGCATGACACATTCCATGAGACCACAACTCAAGCGTTCAAGATATTTCTCCAGGAGACATGGCACTGAGTCCCCTTCAGGACAGTTCAGTGATATCTCAGGCCATTGCTTCTGAGGGCTAAATTCATTAGGCTCCAAGTCAACTTTGATGAAGGGCAGTCCATGATGTATGGTTAGACGTCGTCTGCCTGCCAGCCGCTTTGTTACAGAGCCCATTTTGAAAGTGTTAGGCTGTCTGGGGAATATAGACTGTCTTATATTCTTTGGGGTTCACACAACTGTTTTTTTAGCCATACCACACCGCTTTTGGGATCTTAGTTCCCGATGAGGGATTGACCCTGCACCCTCAGCAGTAAAAGCAGACAGCCCTAACCACGGTCCACCAGGGAAGTCCCTCACAGAAATTCTTCTGTTTTTTTCTGTAAAATGTATCTCCAATGGTTCCATTTATTTTTTTTTTTTAGTTGGAGGATAATTGCTTTACAATGTTCTGTTGGTTTCTGCCTTACAACAGCCAGAATCAGCACTAACTGTATATATATATCCCGTCCCTTGTGAGCAAATTTCCCTGCTCCTATTGCATTCCTCTAGGGTCCTCACAGAGGCCCAGGCAGGGCTCCCTGTGCTATACAGCAACTTCCCGCCCGTTATACATTTTACACACGTGTGTGCACACTCAGTCATGTCTGACTCTGTGCAACCCCATGGCCTGTAGTCCATCAGGCTCCTCTGTCCGTGGGATTCTCCAGGTAAGAATACTGGAGTGAGTTGACATTTCCTCCTTCAGTTTTACACACGAGAGTGTAAATATGTCGCTGCTACTTTCTTCATCCATCCCACCCTCTCCTTTCTCAGTTGTGTCCACAAGTCCATTCTTGAATGTGTAAATTTAGCTCTTTCACTAAACTTGAAACGTTTTCAGCCATTATTTCTTCAAATATTTTTCCTCACTCCTTTCATTCTTCTCTCCAGCTGGGAACCCAATTCCTCAATTACCTATTAACTTTATATCTTTCAATGTTTTCCTACAAGTCCATGAGGCTTTTTTTTTAAACTTTTTTCTTTTGTTTCCTCAGATTGGATAATTTCTTTTAAAATCTATGTTTAAACTCACTCTTTCTCTGCCATCTCCATTCTGTTATTAAGTGCAAACATTTCATTTTAGAATTTCAGATACCATATACTTCAGTTCTAAAATTTTCTCTTGCTCCTTTTTTGTCCTTTGGTATTTTCAATTCCTCTGTTGAGATTTCTATCTTTTCATACACATGTAGTTTCCTTTATCTCATCAAGCATAGTTATAATAACTGCCTTTAAATTTTTGTTTATTAATTCCCACATCTGGATCATTCAGTGTTGACCTCTGTTGATAGTCTTTTCTTTTGAGAATGGATTACATTTTCCTTCCTTTGGGTCAAGTAATTTTTAAAAATATCCTGGACGTTATGAATATTATCTTGAAGAGGCTATGGATTCTTTTAGTGTGTGTGTGCGTGTGTGTGCTCAGTTGCTTAGTCGTGTCTTACTCTTGGAAACCCCATGGACTGTAGCCCACCAGCTCCTCTTGTCCATGGGATTCCCCAGGCAAGAATACTGGAGTGGGTTGCCATTTCCTTCTCCAGGGGATCTTCCCGACCCAGGGATGGAATCTGTGTCTCCTGCGACTCCCACATTGGCAGGAAGATTCTTTACCACTGAATCACCTGGGTAGCCCTATTCTTTTATTGGGTTGGCTAAAATGTTAGCTTGGGTTTTTCCCCTGGATGGTATGGAAAAACCTGAACAAACTTTTTGGCCAACCCAATTATATTCCTCCAATAATAATTTTCCCCCTTTAGCAGGCAATTCACTTGGTTAGACTGAAATTGCAAGTCTGTCTTGTCTGCGATGAGAGGCAACTACCATCTTAGCTCAGACTTCTTTTAGTCCTTACAATGCTATGTGGTAAGGATCCATCAGACACTGGTGTAGAAATTGTGCACAGAATTTGGCCTTGCCTTTCTTTCTCTCCTTTCACCATTTCTCCTCCCACAGTCCTGGTTGCTCTGGGTTCTGTCCTCTGGGGTTGCTTTTGGGCCAGAAAAATAGCAGGCTTTCTATCATAGTTTCAGTCCCTTTTATCTGTCCCAGAACTGCAGCTTCCTTCAAGGGAAAGCCACAAAAAAAATGACAAACTTGTCTTCTGCCCATCGTTCAATCCATGTTTTGTTGTTGTTCATTGTTCAATCTCTAAGTCATGTTCAACTATTTGCGACCCTGTGAACTGCAGCACACCAGGTTTCCCTGTCCTTCACTATCTCCCAGAGTTTGCTCAAACTCAAGCCCATTGAGTCAATGATGCCATCCAACCAGCTCATCCTCTGTTGCCCCCTTCTCCTCTTGCCTTCACTCTTTCCCAGCATCAGAGTCTTTTCCAGTGAGTCCGTTCTTCGCAACAGGTAACCAAGTATTGGAGCTTCAGCTTCAGTACCAGTTCCTCCAATGAATATTCAGGGTTATTGACTCTCCTCAAAGTCTTTCTGTTCTGCTTCTCCTGAGCCCTCACGTGGCAGTTCTGCACTCTGCACTTTTGTGTTTTGTACTTTGTACCAGGTCTAGAGTGTGTGGTTGTTGCCTGCAGGAGAGTCTGCTTGTCAGGAGCTTGTCTGAAATGATTTTTGAGCCTTACTTCTTTCGCTGACTTGTTGTGTGATCTGGAAGAAGTCGCATCCCTGCCTTTGCCTGTTTCCCTATCTACACAATAAAATAATAACTCTGCCCCTTTTCAGAAGAATCACATGATAAAAAAGTAAATGAATTGCAAATGGCCAAGTTCTCTTCTGATAGAATCATACCCTTTGCTCCTCCTGTCCTTCCACAGGCTCTCCAGGGTCCAGGGTACCCCATGACCTCTATCCTAGGGAAGCAGGCCCTTACAGGGAGGGAGAACTTGGACCTTGGTGTTCCAGCCCCCCTCCCACTGCCTTCCCCTTGGACATGTATCAGAATGATGAAGAAAGGACTTTAGAGTCAGACCTGGGCTTCTATTTTTCTTTATATCTCTGAGATCTTAGATAAGTTGTTTCTCTTCTGAGCCTTGATTTCTTTCTTTTTTTATATATTTACTTGGCTGCTCTAGGTCTTAGTTGCTATGGCATGGGGGATTTTTAGCCATGGCCTGTGAACTCTTAGTTGCAGTGTGTGGGTTCTAGCTCCCTGACCAAAAATTGAACCCTGACCCCCCAGCATTGCTAGCGCAGAGTCTTAGCCACTGGACCACCTGTGGCTCGTCCAGTGAAGTCCCTTAGCCTTGATGTCTTCATTTCTAAAATGGGTACCTCCCTCCTGGAGTGGATGTAAAATTAAATTTAAATTTAAATTTGTAACTGTTTATAAAGACCTCAGTGAACTTCTCTGGTGACCCAGTGGTTAAGTGTCTGCACTTCCAGCACAAGGAGCATGAGTTCGATCATCGGTCGGGGAACTAAGATCCTACACGCTACAAAGAGTGACCAAAAAAAAACAAAAACAAAACCTTAGCATCACAAGCTCTCCACAGTGAATCACTGCTCTCCACGATCACCAGCCAGGAAACAGGATTTGCTTTCCTTCCTCCGGTCCCTTCTGAGTTGAATCCTTGCCATTCCCTCAGCTTCCTCTGTTTGTTGAGAAAAGGATGTGCGGTCAAGCAGGGATAAGCCACTGCAGAAAAATCCAAGTTTCCTATAAACAGGCTCCCAGGAGCCTCGATGTGCATTTGAGCACCGTTCTCCACCAACCCCTGCTTTTTTTTTTTCAAATCCTGCCTTTATTTATTTTTTAAAATTTATTTATTTTAATTGGAGGCTAATTACTTTACAATATTGTATTGGTTTTGCCATACATCAACATGCATCTGCCACGGGTATACTGATGTTCCCCATCCTGAACCCCCCTCCCACCTCCCTCCCCATACCATCCCTCTGGGTCATCCCAGTGCACCAGCCCCGAGCATCCTGTATCATGCATTGAACCTGGACTGGCGTTTCGTTTCACATATGATATTATACATGTTTCAGTGCCATTCTCCCAAATCATCCCACCCTTTCCCTCTTGCACAGAGTCCAAAAGACAACCCCTGCTTTTTAATTTCTACTTTCATTCAGAACGCAATTCACCTCTGCCCACTCAAGCCTAGGTCTCGCTCAGGACACTGAGGATACGTGGATGTACTTGGGAAAGCCACAGTCTAGTCATCAGAATCTGGTAGAAGGATACAGGCCAGGAAGAACCCTCTGGGGAGGACTCTGGAAGGTTTCTTTAAGTAGGTTTTGTCTGCTTTGGGCTTTGGAGGAGGACCTAGATCTTTCCAGGTTACAGACGTGTTTCCAGTGGAGGAAATGGCATGAGAAAACACCTGGATGCACTCAGTCAGTAAACAGTATCCGACACAACCATCAGTTCAGCTGTTTCTGGTCTGACACCCACATGTATTCCTACACCATAGCTAATCAGATCAGATCAGATCAGTCGCTCAGTTGTGTCCGACTCTTTGCGACCCCATGAATTGCAGCACGCCAGGCCTCCCTGTCCATCACCAACTCCCAAAAGAGGGGTTGGGAAGGATGCCTCCAAACCTATGAAATTTCATGGCAGCACACTGTAGGGAGAGAGCAATTGGCCAGGCGGCGGCAGTCAGGCTCTCTCGCCCCACTCCACTCTTGTCCTGCAGCTGGGATCACTTGTGGCACTGCGCACACACATCACGGTGTGGTCCTTGTAAGCACCCCCTGAAACGCTCTTGTAGTTGAGGAGAGGCGGGTCGAGGCACCTTGAGTTCTGTGGAGTTGTTGTCATTGTCATTGCTACTCTCAGCCGTTAGAGCAAAGCATAGCTACCTTGCTGCTTCAAACAAATATGTCTGCCATTCCTACCGCTCCTGTCTTCCTCCAGCTTCCCTGCTCGCGCCTTGCCTACCCTGGGTCAAGGGAACCGTGAGAAACAGCAAGACACACACTAACCAGAATCATAACAATCCTGATAAATATTCCTCCCTGGTTAAACCTCCACCAAAACATGTATCTAGTATCACCGCCCAGCAACGCTTTGCAGCCTTAAGTCCTGGGGCTCCTGATTATTTTCTTCTGGATGTAAGTACTGGTGAGTTTTGCTTCTCATGGAGACTATTTCTTCCAAAATAAAAATCAGATCAGAGGGATGGTATGGGGAGGGAGGTGGGAGCTGGGGTTCAGAATTGGGAACACATGTACACCCGTGGCGGATTCATGTTGATGTATGGCAAAACCAATACAATATTGTAATGTAATTAGCCTCTAATTAAAATAAATAAATTTAAATTAAAAAAATCAGATTCTGGGTGTAGCCTTCTGGATTAACCCATCATTTTAATGCAGTGGGAAATGACTACTCAGCCTCTGAATCTGTACTCACAGCTTCACCGAAGAGTTTAAGTCGTAGAAACCTCAGAGTGTCTGCAGCCACTCGACCAGCCACAACTTGTACAGAAAAGAGCAGCCAGGAACGACTCAGGTCTGCAGGTTGACAGGAAAAGATGGTCTGGCATGTCCCGCATATCGTTAGCTTTTGCCAAGTCTTTCTGTTTGATCGTGTGAAAACTTGCCCCAGATTGCTTTCAAAACTTGAATGTTCTGGGTAAACCCACTTTATTGTTTTCCCTGGGTATAAAATAAACGTTATTCCTTTTTCTTAAAAAAAAAAAAAAGTATGTTTAATTAGAAGAAGATAGCTTTACAATGTTTTGTTGGTTTCTGCCATACATCAACATGAATCAGCCATAGGTATACGCATGTCCTCTCCCTCATGAACCTTCCTCCCACCCCAACCTAAATACAATCCCACCTCTCTAGGTTGTCACTGAGCACTGGGAAACCCACTTTATACCAACATCATTCTACTAGAGTTACTTGAGTATAAAACCGCAAAAAATAAACAAAAAGCCCAAACAACAAAGATCATGTATGGTGTCACTGAGGACTTCTTACATCCCAGGCTGCAAGCCAAGAGCCAGGGATGAAGTGGGTTTGGGGTTGGAAAAGGGGCAGCAGGAAACGAGCCCAGAGTGGACAAGTAACTAAGGTCACACAGTCACGAAGTGCCAGGGCCTGTGCAACCCCAGCTGATCTGAACCCACTGAAACTGGGTCTGAACAGTGGTTCTAAACCTGGACTGTCCTCTGTGTTGGCCAGCCTAGGGGTGGGCTGACATTGAGCCTGGTGCCCAGGGACTTACTCTGTGTGAGCTCAGTTTTCCTTTCGGGCGTATCTTGGATACTGGAGAGACAGTGGGGTTATAACTCAGTGACCCACGATCTCAGACTGAGGACTGGGATCTACAGAGGTGATAACAGCCAGGCCTCACTGATCAGTGATCCTGGGGACATGGGGACAGGGGGAGGAGGAACATGGCCTGTGAAAGCAGGATTATTGTCCCCATTTGACAAATGGAGAAACAGGCACAGAAAGATTGGGTAACAGATCCAAGATAGCTGAGCCTGGGTTCAGAACTACTCTTTCCATGTCCCCGATGGCTCAGCAGGTAAAAGAATCCACCTGCAATGTAGGAGACACAGGGGACATGGGTTTGATCTCTGGGTCTGGAAGATCCCTGGAGGAGGGCATGAAAACCCACTCCAGTATACTTGCCTGAAAAAATCCCAGGGATGGAGGAGCCTGGTGGGCTATAGTCCATGGGGTTGCAGAGTCAGACATGACTGAGCCACTAAGCACAAGAACATTCCTCTGAAGAGTAAAGGGGTGGAGGTGACTAAGAGATGCCCAGGCTCCTCATGGGTTCCCAGACCACCTAGGGCATGGACAGGTGACCCCAGGAGACAGCAACCATGGGATGCATGCTCTCCTCCAGGCACCAGTATTCCTTAGTAAGGATGAACCCTAATTTACCTGTTGCTGTTTAGTCACTCAGTAGTGTCTGACTCTTTGTGACCCCATAGACTGTAGCCCGCCAGGCTCCTCTGTCCATGGGATTTCCCAGGCAAGAATACTGGAGTGGGTTGCCATTTCCTTCTTCAGGGAACCTTCCCAACCCAGGGGTCGAACTTGCATCTCTTGCATTGGCAAGGGGATTCTTTACCGCTGAGCCACCAGGGAAGCCCACACCTAATTTACCTACCTATGCCTGGACATGGAACTACAGAGTGGTTCCAAATGCGAAAAGGAGTACGTCAAGGCTGTATATTTGTCACTCTGCTTATTTAACTTCTATGCAGAGTACATCATGAGAAACGCTGGGCTGAAAGAAGCACAAGCTGGAATCAAGATTGCTGGGAGAAATACCAATAACCTCAGATATGCAGATGATACCACCCTTACGGCAGAAAGTGAAGAGGAACTAAAAAGCTTCTTGATGAAAGTGAAAGAGGAGAGTGAAAAAGTTGGCTTAAAGCTCAACATTCAGAAAACGAAGATCATGGCATCCGGTCCCATCACTTCATGGCAAATAGATGGGGAAACAGTGTCAAACTATTTTTGGGGGCTCCAAAATCACTGCAGATGGTGATTACAGACATGAAATTGAAAGACGCTTACTCCTTGGAAGGAAAGTTATGGCCAACCTTGATAGCATATTCAAAAGCAGAGACATTACTTTGCCAACAAAGGTGCGTCTAGTCAAGGCTATGGTTTTTCCAGTGGTCATGTATGGATGTGAGAGTTGGACTGTGAAGAAAGCTGAGCACTGAAGAATTGATGCTTTTGAGCTGTGGTGTTGGAGAAGACTCTTGAGAGTCCCTTGGACTGCAAGGAGATCCAACCAGTCTATACTAAAGGAGATCAGCCCTGGGTGTTCTTTGGAAGGAATGATGCTAAAGCTGAAACTCCAGTACTTTGGCCACCTCATGCGAAGAGTTGACTCATTGGAAAAGACCCTGATGCTGGGAGGGATTGGGGGCAGGAGGAGAAGGGGACGACAGAGTATGAGATGGCTGGATGGCATCACCAACTTGATGGACATGAGTTTGAGTGAACTCCGGGAGTTGGTGATGGACAGGGAGGCCTGACGTGCTGCGATTCATGGGGTCACAAAGAGTCGGACAGGACTGAGCGACTGAACTGAACTGAACTGTTGCCTGAATGTGTGTATTGTTACTGAGTTTCCTAAATTTTTAAAAATATAGTAAGAACAATGCTGGGATGACAATCAGCTTTGGGAGACCATGGGCCTCTTGGGAAATTGCCATGCCCCAGAGCACTGGGTTTGCCTGTCCTGGCCTCCACCAGATTCCCCATTGGCAAGAAAATAGATGCTGTCCCTGATCCAGGGAAGCTGTGAGTCATCCATGGTAAACAGAGAACACAGAAGATTCCTTTCCTAGCTGGTCAGGTCAACAGGTGCATGTAACTGCATTAGGGTATGGGGGCAAACTAGAAACCCACAGAGGCTTCTCACCAAGGCCAATGCGTCTGACAGGTCTACACCTCTCCCCTGAAGATTGCAAAGGATGTGTGAGCAGCCTGTCACCAGCAAGGTGTCAAGTCTCACAAGCAATATGGAGAATTTGCTGTCTGGAAATACTTTTGGGTGGGTGGGTGTCTTTTCTTTTGGTTCCTCCATTATTACCTGCCAATCCAACATGTAGGGGAAAGATCTCATGTTGGGGGACTCCATTTAGTTTGAGAAATCAAGGAAGTCTTCCCTGAAGAAATGGCATTTGGGCTCACATTTGAAGACTGAGCGAGGGTGGAGGAGGTTGAAGAAGAAAGTGGTGGTTAGAGGTTTCAAGGCAGAGGCCTGGCACCTGTTAAGATCAGAAGCCCCGAGATCAGGAATCTGGGAGACAGTTCGTGGGGGCTGGAAAGGGAATGGATGGGACTGCCACAGGCCACCCCAGCTTCCCTACACCAGGACTCGTGCTGAATCCTCTGCAGGGGCTGCCTTGTGAGCACCAGACTTTGCCAGCAGCCTCTGAAGGGACGGGAGGTGGCACTGTCGGCACAAACATGGTTGCTGTTGGAGCCGCTTGTCTGCAGCCCCAGGGGACCAGGAGGACAAAGCCTGCTGAGTGGCTGCTTCTGACATTAGCTGTTACAGGAGAGGTAGGGCAGGGAAAGACCCAGGGTGGCACCGGGAAGGAGCCCCAGAGGCAGGATGCGGGCACACAAGAGACCCTGTCTGGGGGCTCCCCTAAACTCTTAGAAGAATCTGATAGGTCCTGGGACCCAGCAAAACAGGAGAAGTGGAGCCAGAGAAATACTGCTTTGTGACTGTCCTGCCCACAACTGAAAGTGAGGTGTGAAGTGTTAGTTGCGCAGTCGTGTCTGACTCTTTGTGACCCCATGGACTGTAGCCCACCAGGCTCCTCTGTCCATGGGATTTCCCAGGAGGGGGTTGCCATGCCCCGCTCCAGGGGATCTTCCCGATCCAGGGATCAAATTCTGGCTTCCTGCGTTGCAGGCAGATTCTACTATCTGAGCCACAGGGAAGTCCTGGAGGGCCAGAGAAGTAGGTTACATGCAGATTTACCATCCATGTTGGGCATGTGGGACTCGTACCTCCCAGCAGGGTGGGCTGGTTTGCCCAGAGATGACAACAGGCCACGTTCCGTTTGGGTCGGGTCCAGATGAGAAAGGCACCCAGAGCTCCTCTGGCCTCAGATCTGCCCACTGACTTGAGGTCGCCAGCCCCACCCCCACCCCCTGCTGAGTAGGACCCCTCTGTGTATTTCCACCTTCTCCCCGGGGTTCCTGCCTCCTTCCCAATGTCCAGCTGTCCCTCTGGGCAGGGTGGTGGTTCTCAAAATCTTTGTGGTTGTCAGCAGAGCTGTTGGCTACATTCTTGTGATTACTCCCCTGCCTTTCAGATACAAGACAGGATTCTACTTTCTGTCTTACTTACGATGCGGTGAGAATGTATCACCAGTTCTAACCAATGAGTTTTTTTTTGAGATTTTTTTTTTTAATGTGGGCCATATTTTAAAGTCTTATTGAATTTGTTACAGTATTGCTTCTGCTTTATGTTTTGGTTTTTTGGGCCCCCAGGCATATGCCATCTTAGTTCCCTGAATCAGGGATGAAACCCACACCCCCTGCATTGGAAGGTAAAGTCTTAACCACTGAACTGCCAGGGAAGTCCCTGACCTATGAGTTTTGAATGCAAATGGTATGTGTCATTTCTAAGCCACATAGCATTTAATCTTGGTTAGAAGACCCTTTTCCTCTACTATGACCACCAGTGATGTGCCAGCAACTGGCTGCTCCCTTATCCTGGGTCCAGGAGAGAAGACTACAGGAGCAGAATTGCACCTGACCCACGGTGGATATGTAGTGTGAGCAAGAAATAAATGTTGTTGTTGTAAACCACTGAGATTCATGGGTTGTTTGTTACTACAGCATAACCTTGACTATCCTGACTGATACAAGCAAAACCCTGGAGATATAGTACTATTTGCAGAACACTGTAAAAGGTACCTATTTTTATTTTTATTTACTCATTTAAGCACCTTTTATTTTATATCCTTAATAGTTACTGATTCAGAATTTTATTTTATTATTATTTTTAATATAAATTTATTTATTTTAATTGGAGGCTAATTACTTTACAGTATTATATTGGTTTTGCCATACATTGACATGAATCTGCCACGGTGTACTCGTGTTCCCCATCCTGAACCCCCCTCCCACCTCCCTCCCCATACCATCCCTCTGGGTCATCCCAGTGCACCAGCCCGGAACATCCTGTATCATGCATGGAACCTGGTCTGGCAATTTGTTTCACATATGATATTATACATGTTTCAATGCCATTCTCCCAAATCATCCCACCCTTGCCCTCTCCCACAGAGTCCAAGAGACTGTTCTATACATCTGTGTCTCTTTTGCTGTCTCGCATACAGAGTTATCGTTACCATCTTTCTAAATTCCATATATGTGTGTTAGTATACTGTATTGGTGTTTTTCTTTCTGGATTACTTCACTCTGTATAATAGGCTCCAGTTTCATCCACCTCACTAGAACTGATTCAAATGTATTCTTTTTAATGGCTGAGTAGTACTTCATCGTGTATATGTACCACAGCTTTCTTATCCATTTGTCTGCTGATGGACATCTAGGTCATCTGAGTTAAATTCACCCATTCCTGTCCATTTTAGTTCGCTGATTCCTAAAATGTCTATTTTCACTCTTTCCACCTCTTGTTTGGCCACTTTCAATTTGCCTTGATTCATGGACCTAACATTCTAGGCTCCTATGCAATATTGCTCTTTACAGCATTGGACTTTACTTCCATCACCAGTTACATCTACAACTGGGTACTGTTTTTTCTTTGGCTCCATTTCTTCATTCTTTCTGGAGTTATTTCTCCACTGATCTCCAGTAGCATATTGGGCACCTACCGACCTGGGGAGTTCACCTAAGATAGGACCTCACCTGTGGACGTCTCTGCCCATGTGCATTTCTCACAAAGATGTCAGTGGACATGGGGGCTCAGGTAACATTCCTTTAGGTAACTAGAAAAACAGTTTTTTTTTTTTTTTTTTAAGGCGGTTCAAAGTCAGGAGAGACCTAACATACTTAGGAGCCAGAGGAGCAAGTGCAGAAGCACAAGCGTTGCCAGGCCAGATGTGGAAGTAGAGGGAGAGAGCCACACAAGGCTTGTGAACAGCACTGTGTCAGCAGAAGGGTCTCCCCATCAATGGGGAGGCAAAGGGCAGCCTTGCTTATCAAGGAAAGGGAAACAGCTTATCCGAGATCTCAGAGATATAAAGAAAAGTAGAAGCCCAGGTCTGACTCTAAAGTTGGGATCTTCACCATCCTGATTTATGTCCAAGGGGAAGGGGGTGGGAGGGGGGCTGAAACACCAAGGTCCAAGTTCTCCCTTCCTGTAGGGCCTGCTTCCCTAGGATAGAGGTCATGGGGCACCCTGGACCCGGGAGAGCCTGTGGAAGGACAGGAGGAGTGAAGGGTATGATTCTATCAGAAGAGAACTTGGCCATTTGCAATTCATTTACTTTTTTATCATGTGATTCTTCTGAAGAGGGGCAGAGTTATTATTTTATTATGTAGATAGGGAAACAGGCAAAGGCAGGGATGCGACTTCTTCCAGATCACACAACAAGTCAGCGAAAGAAGTAAGGCTCAAAAATCATTTCAGACAAGCTCCTGACAAGCAGACTCTCCTGCAGGCAACAATCACACACTCTAGACCTGGTACAAAGTACAAAACACAAAAGTACAGAGTGCAGCACCGCCATGTGAGGGCTCAGGAGAAGCAGAACAGGAAGACTTTGAGGAGAGTCAAACACAGATTGAATGATGGGCAAAGGATGAGATAGTCATTTTTTGTGGATTTCCCTTGAAGGCAGCTGTGACTGAAATTCTGATAAGTCTGCTTCTCTTCTGGCTTGAAAAACCCCAAGGACAGAGCCCAGAATTGCCAGCAATCCTCAGCCTTCCCCAGCATCAGGCTCTTTTCCAGTGACTCGCCTCTTCACATCAGGTGGTCAAAACATTCATCCCGCAAGAACCCCACGAACATGAACAGTCCGAACCGTATGAAAAGGTGGTGCACTTACTGTCCTGTGTGGGATGCTTGGACCCAGAACAGGGTGAGGAGAGTCATTTTGTTGGTCGTAGAAGAAGGCACGTGTGCATCCATGAAGCACTCAATCTGGAGCCTCTTGACCTAAGACTTTCCCCCCAGGGTCCAGGTCCTTATTACCCATTCATGCTTCTCATCCTTCAGCCTGACCTATTGGTCCAAGAATACAGTCTCCCAAGCCAAGCTCTCCTGTGTCCTGGGATTTTGACTCTGAGATTCTAGGTGCCAGGACCTAAGCCCCGCTGCTGGCAGGGGCCTCAGGGGACAGAACGTGAGCTCCTGGAGGGGGCCCAGACCTGCTTCCTGTCCTTTCTGAACTGTGCAGATTTGGGGGCTTCTTTCCTTTCTCTGACCTGCCCCGGTTCCCTCCAGTGGGCCCTCTTCTGTGCTCACTTAGCCAGACACAGTTTCTGTTGCTCAGAACCACAGGTGACGCCTGAGACAGGGGTCACCATGGGATGGGAGCCTGTTAGGTGCTCACATGCTCCACATGGAGACAGAGAGTTGGTGCCCCATGGAGCAGGCCCATGGAGGTGAGAGCAACACCCAGATGTTCCCCTTTCCTCCCTGGCCTGGAGGAGCCTGAGGCCATTCCATGAAGGCTCCTCAGAAGGTCGTGGCAGGTGCAAGCCCAGATGGGTGACCAGGTCAGAGCATGGCCTTGTATGGGCCTTCCCTCCTTCCTGCCCACTCTCCCTAGCCCCTCAGTCCTGCCTCTGGGGATGGAGTGAGCCTGGTGTCCACCTCTGCCTTCAAGGGACCTGAAGCTCCAACAGAATGCTTTGGGCTGCCTGTTTTATTGAATGCAAGTTCATATTCCCAACACACAGTGAGGCCAAACAATACCAAAATGTTGGAGTTTGGAACCGAAGAAGGTTCATTGCAGGGCCATGCAAAGAGACGGGTGGCTCATGCCTTAAAAATCCCAAACTCCCCGAAGCTCTCAGCAAAGGCCTTTTATGAGAAAGGTAAGTGAGGGGCCTGGTTAGTTGTTGCAACCTTCTTGGTGTCAGAGCCTTTTTTCTTGATGTCAGGTCATGATATTCCTGTGAACCTCCAGCAAAACAAATTATTCTCTTTTATGATAAGAAAGAGCAAGGTCCCAAAGCTCAACCTTCACCCTCTGAGATCCAGGCTCTGGCCAAGAGGAGAGGGGAAGCTCCTGCAGGAATACTGGTGAAACATGAAGGCAGCTTGGGTGAGGCGTGTGCTCTCTCTCTGCCCCTCTGTTTATGGGTGACCCTCTCTTACACCTGCACACAAGCCCTCTGCTCTCAATCATCCTTGGGTGCCCCATGTCCATCCTGGTCCCCGGGGCTGGAGGAGGAGTATCCCCATACTCAGCCCAAGTCAGATGACACGGGCTCCCCCGGGCATCCCATGGGGCCTGGGGGCTCCAGGGTCTGAGGGAAACGACTGGATGGGAGCCCAGCGGGCAGGCAGGAGGAGCCATGGAGGATGTGCGCCCTGAGATCCTGGGAGACAGGCTCCTGGGGAAGGAGGTCAGGCATCTGGAGCCCAGCTGAGCCCCTCAGTCAATGCAAGAAAGCCTCAGTGAATCAGCTCCTATTTACTGAACCAGAGTCTGGAGAACAAAAGTGGGGAGAGTCAAAGGAACCTGAAATGTCTTGCCCAGCCCCACCCACAGCTGAAGAAGAAACCGAGGGTCTGAGAGGCTGCCTCTCTCCACCCCAGGCTGGTTGATCACCTTGACACACCACAGCGCTCTGTTGTTGCCTTCTGGTGTCATTGTTTCTTTCTTTTGTAATTTTTTTTTTTTTTTTTTAATCAACCTCTGTTTCACAAGCATTTGGAATTTCATAGGAACTTCATTAGTCACTCAGTGTATCCTGGTCCCAAATATCACCTGCATCTCGACAAATGTTCCACCCACTGAGTAGTCATCGCTGCCACCACCACCACCACCACCATCTTCATCAAGAAGTCACTGCCTAACTAAGATACTCCTGCTGGGATCAAAGGTGCACTGATGCTGGAGAAGGAGGGCTAGAGACCACCACCAGGGGGAGACTCTTCTTGCTGGGACAGCAAACCCTGGGGAGGGTGATAGAGGAGCCCAGGCTACTTCTCCTGGATCCCGGCTATGGTTCCTCTTTGACTTTCTCCCATTTTAAAGCCTTTCATATTCCTGGCCTCTCGTTGCTAGTTCCCATGCCTCTCTACTCTGCCCCCAATGTGTTCTTTAGTCCAAAATAAGTGGTTCTCTCCTCCAATCACTCACTAGTCCCCCTCCTCCCTTAGTCTAGGCCCCAGGCTCCTTCCTTCTCTCTCCCCTCTTCCACCTGTATGCATTCCTCCCCTGCTGTGCTCAGCTGCAGAAATGCCAGATTCCTAACACCAGCTCCATCAGTGTTGTCTCCCCTCCTTTCCCCTCTAACAAGGTGCTCTCAACCTTGGTCTCACGTGTGTCCCTGGTTCCTGCACTGCTCTGGGGGTGGGGGAGTCGGGCCTTACTTCAGCCTCTCATACGTCTGTATGACCCTCTTCAGCTTCTTCTCCAGCTCCCTGGCCGGCTGCCTCAGCTTCTCAGCCAGCTCTGTCTTTACCCCCTCATGCAAGTGCACTGACTCTGTTACCAGGAAGCCCACATCCACTAGAAGGGAGGTTCCTGCAAAGCCTCCAGCAATGATCCGGGCCTTTTTGGTCATTGCCAGAGCCATGCCTTTGAAAGCTTCGCTCACCTCCTTGCTGGTTTGGACAGAGACTTGCCCAGTGCTCGTGAAGCTTTTAGCATGGGCTGCTGAGAGTTGTCTTTCACCAGCTTTGCAGCATGGACATTTTTCCTAACCCCTTTCATGGATTTGTAGACTTTTGCCATAGAAAAAGCGATCCCTAGTGCACACAGACATCAAGCTCCCACAGATACCTTTTCTTTGATGCTAGTTGACAACAGCCCACTGGCTTCCATTTCTGCTGATGAGCTGCTAAAGTGTTCCACGATGCTGGTGGACACAGTGGTCACAGCAGCTGCTGCTCCCAGCCCTAAGCCAGCGTTTGAGAGCGCCACCTGGCCCCTGCTCTCAGGGGTGCCAGAGCCAGGCCAAGGGTGTTCAGAGCACCAGACACAGTGCCGGTAGAGCTGGCTACTACCTTGAAGATGGTACAGTCCCTGTGCGACTTGTCAACCCTGTCTGCAGGTGCATAGAGCTTTCTTATGCTCTCTTCCAGTTCCTTTTTCACCGAGGAAACTCCTTTAAAAACCTCTCCCTGTCTAGCAGGTCCTGTTGGAATCTCTCTTGGTCTTCCATAGCCAAGTCTGTCTTCAACTCATTCAGAAATTGATGCAATGCCTCCACTTCTTCCCTGTAACAAGGAACATCAAGGGATTAAGAAAGACACTTTGCTTGTCTGTAAAATAAGCTCAATGGATCTATTCTGCATAAACCAGAGATTTTATTATAAATCACAAGGGAAGAATTTTACAAATGTAAATTATTTTCAACATTAAACACATGTTTGTACCTCATAGATACTCCATTACTCAATCATGAAATAAACAAGCAAAAGCCATTTTAAGATAGTCTTGAGAGGTATTTGATAAAGATGCCTCAGAGGCAGGTCAACAGCGTCACTTCCAAAGGACTTGTGGGTGGAAAGTCCACAGAGAAACTAACACAAGTGGGATTGGGGGAGAAAACCTTCAACAAGCAGTCAACCTGCTCTTTGCTGTTGGCAGCTGGGAAGTGGCCCCTAAGCTCCTGGAATATTCTGGCTGATAGAAGTGCGCTTGTCTGCCTGGGCCTTTGGCCACTGGACAGTCTGACAAAGTGACATACGATGGTGGCTTCAGGTCTTGTAATATCTGCACTGCCCTCCAGAGGAGCTGGACACTAGGGCATTAGTCTGACCTCTGGGAGTACTCAGAGACAACAGGCCAGGGTATTAGTAGTTTGTTTTTAATTCTTTAGCTTGGAAATCACAGTAACAGACAAATAAAGCATCACGATAATAAATAAAAGACAGAGGCCTGGACCTATTTAATTCAACATCACAAAAGGGTTTTTGTTGTCATGCATTTAAAATTCTTTAACTCCGAATTAACTTACTGGCAACTAACAGAAAAGAAAGACTATGACAATATGAAGAGAGGCACAAATTAAGCACTGCAGACCTTGCACGGATAAGCAAAATACAGAGTACACATACCCAGAGCTTTCTAGAAATCACATCCTATGACAGCTCCCCAACTTACTTGATGTTATATTTCAGGCAAAATGAACATTTTAAAATGTCACAATTTGTTTTTGAGCAGGGTGAGCACCCCTGGGGGCAGTGCTCTGTGTGCCCTGCCGCACACTGAATCCAGAGCAGTTACTCGTCCTGAGGACAATGGAAGCTTCATATGTGAAACCCACCCAGACGCTGTCTGGGAGCTGATGGCACCTGAATTCTGCTCTGCAATAAACCGTAACTGGAATCCTGACATCCTTCAGTGCCCAGCACCCTGACCTCTCGGGGGTCACCAGCCTAACTCACACCTGACCTGGCGACAGCATCACATACCTGCACCCTAAGGCCGTGTGCAACTTTGTGGAAACTCTAAAGACTCAAGAGACTTGAGGAAACACCCATCTGAACGGCTGAGCCTGAAGAGACCAGCACTTGCACAGCTGGTGGAGGAAGTGTTTTCCTCTTTGGTGGGGATGCGTGAGGCTCCTCAGAATCCCTCAAATGACACACAATTGCAGCCACTCACTGTGACCCTGGAGGGCTCTCTGAGCCACACGGCCTTCCACTGTCAGGGCGGCTCCTTGTAGACTAGAAGAGGGTCCCAGATGGAGGGAGAAGCCAGGTCCCAGGCAGGGTGTGCAGACACAGTCACCCAGGGCCCTCTAGCCCAGCTTGAGGGGATCCCGTCAGGAGGGAAGAAATGTCCCCCTCCCACTCAGGGGACTTCTGCCAGGGTCACAGCCCCTTCAGTTCTGTGTCCACGGAGCCCACTCTCCTCACTCTAGTCCCGGTCCTGCTGCCCAAGCCTGCCTACTAGTCCTCCAGCCTGGACCCTCTGCTCCACTCTGACCCCTGGAGGAGGCCTACCAGGAGGAAGCTAGCCTGAGGTGGGGGGATGTGGGAAACATTTCTGATGCACCTGTGTAGGTTACCTGGACAAACGAGCCTCAGTCACAAAATTCTCCTAGGTTTTGCCTTAGTGAGCAGGTCTTGCAGCTTTTCGTTGCTTACTCTCTTCTGGATATACTCAGTGGTATCCTCAAAAAAGCTTTTACCCTAGCTGGATAAAAGACTAAGATGAGAAGAAATTATGGTGTAATGTAAATGGTACTGAGCATAAAATGGTTAAAGTTAATCTTCCTGAGCAGCAGTCACCTGGGGGTACTCTTGATGGATTCACCTGGGGTTATGGGTGGACTGTGTCCAACTGCCCCAATCATATGTTGAAGCCATAGCCTCACCCCCACCTCAATGAGTCTATTTGAAGATAGGGCCTTTAAGGTGGAAATTACAGTGAAATGAGGTAATAAGTGTGGGGCCCAAATCCAAGAAGATTTGTGTCCTTATTTGAAGAGGAAGAGATACCAGCTCACTCTCTCTGTCTATCCTGCAGCATGAAGCGTTGTTATTTTTTTTTTTTTCCTTTTTCCTGATTTAGTAAGAGTGAAAAGAACCCAGGTATCATATGGAGGGAACCCAGAGCACTAAATCTGTGTATTTGTTGATTGGGGTGTGGGTGGGTGCGGGAAATGACAGAGAACTTAGTTATCTGCAGAGGTGTTTGAGATCAGTAGAGCCAGTACCTGCCTGAGGTATCATACCTGGTTCAGTTCAGTTCAGTTCAGTTCAGGTCAGTTCCTCAGGCATGTCTGACACTTTGCGATCCCGTGAATCACAGCCCGCCAGGCCTCCCTGTCCAAAACCAACTCCCGGAGTTCACTGAGACTCTCGTCCATCGAGTCAGTGATGCCATCCAGCCATCTCATCCTCTGTCATCCCCTTCTCCTCTTGCCCCCAGTCCTTCCCAGCATCAGGGTCTTTTACAATGAGTCAACTCTTCGTATGAGGTGGCCAAAGTAATGGAGTTTCAGCTTTAACATCAGTCCTTCCAGTGAACACCCAGGACTGATCTCCTTTAGGATGGACTAGTTGGACCTCCTTGCAGTCCAAGGGACTCTCCAGAGTCTTCTCCAATTCCATACTTCAAAAGCACCAATTCTTCAGCGCTCAGCTTTCTTCACAGACCTGGTAAGCACATGCTTATATATGAGATCCCGGGGCGGGTGTGGTGACACAGCATGGAGGGAGGGGTGATTCTGGGGGAGGGGGAGTTTTCCACCTGCATCTAACACAGTCTAGGTAGAGGGGACAGTTCCACACTCGGCAGGACCTACTGTGTGGCCCAGGCCACAGAGCACATTACATTTCATCCTCATAACAATATAGGGAAATATTCTTCTCATTTTACAGGTGAGGTCAGATAACTGTGCTGCAGGTCACACAAGGGGGAGGTGACAAAGGCCAGACTGGGGTTCAGTTCAGGGTCCACTGATCCTTGCAGAGCAGCTAGGCAGGCGGCAGAGCGAGAGTTGGAGGAAACAGCCTCTGTGGTGATGCCCCAGGGTTTGGGAGCATGAGGAGGCTCGGACCAAGAGAGAGGGCCGGAGAAGCTTCAGGGATGCTGTGGGACCTCCACTCCCTGCCCTGTCTGGTCTTGGGGACTCCCTCTCCTCTGCTGTCCCCTCTGGCCGTGGGCTGTTCTGGCCTCACTTCTGAGTCATGAGCTGGCATCTGGGGGACTGGGAGGGAGAAACTGAGCACCTTGGCCATGGCTCCCAGAGAAGAGGGCCAGAAAGGACGCTAGGGACAGACCCCAGGGTTGGGGAAGTCCCCTTGGCCTCCATGGGATGCGAGGATGCTTATCTATTCCCTTCTGATCTTGATTCTTCTCTAGGTTAATTCAGATAGTTGGCAGCATCTCAGTTCTGGGTCGTAAGTAGGAACCATCCAAACAAGTGACAGCTGACTACCTGAGCAGTCCCGGAGGTCTTCTGGGTTCGTGGCAGTAGCAGGATCTCAGAGATCTCCTTTCAGCTCCTTGTCTGCGTCAGGCTGGAAGGAGGTGTGGCTTCACCCTTGGGAAGGAAAAACAGACTGCAGGCTCTGTCATGAGAGAGCAGTGACTGCAGGGAGCAGCGAGGGGTTTGGTCTCCAGCGGCTTCCACTAGGACGGCCACCAGTGCCACCGTGGACTTAGCCCAGCGTGCTTCTCTGTCCCCTGGGCTCTGCTGGCCACTAATTAAGGAAAGTTCTCATCCTCTCACTGCTCTCTCCACCCTGAGTTAGAGTCCTGCTCTCCTGTTGGGGCATAAGGAGAAGGTAATCAGACAGGAGACAGCCATCTGCGAAGTTATAGGGGCAATAAAACCAGACACAGAAGAACAGATAGGAGGGGATACTCTGGAAATTACGTGAGGGACCACTTGTGTGTACTAATTGGTAATAACTAATATTGATTCATTGCTTATGACATGCAGGCTCCTGAGACTCACCTAAAATTAGGTCAGCCCAAGTTTTCGTGCTGGTGCCAGAGCCTGGTCTTTCCGATCTACATCCCACATTTGTGATGACTATGCCCTATGCCTTTTTTAATATAAAAATATTTATTCGTAGGTATGTTTATTAACAAATGAGTGTTTTCATTCTAAAATGATGTCTTGCTCCCTGTGCTCCAGTCTCTGCTTTGATAAATTTCCTGATGCTGCAGCTCCCACAGCCCAAGCCCTCCTAGCTTCTGCAACAGCCTTTATCCCACAAGGGCCTGAAGTCCCTCCGACCCCACCCAATCCCTGAAGTTCTGCCCTGGGTGGCTGAGGACCCCTGATGGTGCCCAGTCCTCTCTGCTGTCATCCCCTGACTGTTGAACTTTTAGGCTGTTTCTAATTATTTATGTAAATAATAGTGCAAAGAACACCTTTCTTGCAGAAAAGTTTGCCTTCATTTGATAATATTTCTTTAAGCTATTTCTGGAAGTAGAATGACTGAGTCTGAGGGTATCAACACGTAAAAAATTTTCATACCTAGAGCCACACTGTTATGCAAGATCAGATCAGATCAGTCGCTCAGTTGTGTCCGACTCTTTGCAACCCCATGAATCGCAGCATGCCAGGCCTCCCTGTCCATCACCAACTCCCGGAGTTCACTGAGACTTACGTCCATCGACTCAGCGATGCCATCCAGCCATCTCATCCTCTGTCGTCCCCTTCTCCTCCTGCCCCCAATCCCTCCCAGCATCAGAGTCTTTTCCAATGAGTCAACTCTTCGCATGAGGTGGCCAAAGTACTGGAGTTTCAGCTTTAGCATCATTCCTTCCAAAGAAATCCCAGGGCTGATCTCCTTCAGAATGGACTGGTTGGATCTCCTTGCAGTCCATATACTGCACGCCATAGTGCAGGCGGCTGCGACGGGCGCGCCATAGTGCGGCCGAGAGGAGCCACCCCACATCCGAGGTCAGGGGCAGAAGCCGGGAGGACCCCATGCCCAAAGGGCGGTGGCCAAGAGGAGTTACCCCACGTCTGAGGTCAGGGGCAGCGGCCGAGAGTACCAGACTGGGACGGTGCAGGAACTGCCCAGAGGAGCTACCCCGCGTCCGAGGTCATCAGGGGCGGCTGAGAGGAGATACCCAGCGTTCGAGGTCAGGGGTGGCGGCCGGGAGGAGCTACCACACGCCCCCACGCCTGAGGCCAGGGGCGACGACGAGAGGAGTTACCCCACGTCTGAGGTCAGGGGCGGCGGCCGGGAGGAGCTACCCCACGCCCCTAAGCCCGAGGCCAAGAGCGGCGATGGGGAGGAGCAACCGCACGACTGAGGCCAGGGGCGGTGGCCAGGAGGACCAACCCCATGTCCAAGGAGCCGTGGCTGCGCGGGTGCAGGAAGGCCTAGAGGACTATCCCACATTGAAGGTCAGGAAGGGCGGCGGTGAGGAGAAAACCCTCGTCCAAGGTAAGGAGCAATGGCTGCGCTGTGCTGGAGCAGCCGTGAAGAGACACCCCATGTCCAAGGTAAGAGAAACCCAAGTAAGACGGTAGGTGTTGCAAGAGGGCATTAGAGGGCAAACACACTGAAACCATACTCACAGAAAACTAGTCAATCTAATCACACTAGGACCACAGTCTTGTCTAATTCAAGGAAACTAAGCCATGCCTGTGGGGCAACCCAAGATGGGTGGGTCATGGTGGAGAGATTTGACAGAATGTGGTCCACTGGAGAAGGGAATGGCAAACCACTTCAGTATTCTTGCCTTGAGAACCCCATGAACAGTATGAAAAGGCAAAATGATAGGATACTGAAAGAGAAACTCCCCAGGTCAGTAGGTGCCAAATATGCTACTGGAGATCAGTGGAGAAATAACTCCAGAAAGAATGAAGGGATGGAGCCAAAGCAAAAACAATACCCAGCTGTGGATGTGACTGGTGATAGAAGCAAGGTCCCATGCTGTAAAGAGCAATATTGCATAGGAACCTGGAATGTCAGGTCCATGAATCAAGGCAAATTGGAAGTGGCCAAACAAGAGATGGCAAGAGTGAACGTCGACATTCTAGGAATCAGCGAACTGAAATGGACTGAAATGGGTGAATTTAACTCAGATGACCATTGTATCTACTACTGCGGGCAGGAATCCCTCAGAAGAAATGGAGTAGCCATCATGGTCAACAAAAGAGTCTGAAATGCAGTACTTGGATGCAATCTCAAAAACGACAGAATGATCTCTGTTCATTTCCAAGGCAAACCATTCAATATCACAGTAATCCAAGTCTATGCCCCAACCAGTAACGCTGAAGAAGCTGAAGTTGAATGGTTCTATGAAGACCTACAAGACCTTTTAGAACTAACACCCAAAAAAGATGTCCTTTTCATTATAGGGGACTGGAATGCAAAAGTAGGAAGTCAAGAAACACCTGAAGTAACAGGCAAATTTGGCCTTGGAATACAGAATGAAGCAGGGCAAAGACTAATAGAGTTTTGCCAAGAGAATGCACTGGTCATAACAAACACCCTTTTCCAACAACACAAGAGAAGACTCTATACATGGAAATCACCAGATGGTCAACACCGAAATCAGATTGATTATATTCTTTGCAGCCAAAGATGGAGAAGCTCTATACAGTCAGCAAAAACAAGACCAGGGGCTGACTGTGGCTCAGACCATGAACTCCTTATTGCCAAATTCAGACTGAAATTGAAGAAAGTAGGGAAAACCACTAGACCATTCAGGCATGACCTAAATCAAATCCCTTATGATTATACAGTGGAAGTGAGAAATAGATTTAAGGGCCTAGATCTGATAGATAGAGTGCCTGATGAACTATGGGATGAGGTTCGTGACATTGTACAGGAGACAGGGATCAAGACCATTCCCATAGAAAAGAAATGCAAAAAAGCAAAATGGCTGTCTGAGGAGGCCTTACAAATAGCTGTTATGCAAAGAAACTACCAATTTATATTTAGACTCATGATATAGGAGAGTGCCATCCCTTCAATCTTGTCAGTTCTCAGTTGTCTTTTTTTTTTTTTTTTAAGCAGATCTTTATATTGAGAGGTTTTCTTTTGCTTCTGGTTGTAAATATCATGTGCTGGGAGGTAAAGAAAGAAAGCAAATGTTGATTATGTTTAATCCCTTTTTAGAAGGCAAAAGAGCATTTATCAACTACCCCTCCTGAGACCTGACTGAAATGATAGTAAAGATCCTTATTGATATAGCAACAGCTATTGATGAGAGCCTCAAGTGTTTCTGATTTTGCTCTACACTTCAGTTGCTCTAAGATTTTATAAATTATAATGTATATTATTCCAATAACCCTGAGGTGTGTACTATTGTATCTCTGTTTGAAGATAAGGAAACTGAAGCATAGATTTTATGTGTTTTGCCCAAGGTCAGAAATCTTGTTCATGGTAGACTGGGTTCCGATTCACTCTATGGGCTCAAGATGCCATACCTGGCCTCTCCTCAGTTCAGTTCAGTCCTTAAGTCCTGTCTGACTCTTTGCAACCCCATGGACTGCAGCATTCCAGGCTTCCATGTTCATCACTAACTTCCAGAGCTTGCTCAAACTCATGTCCATCAAGTCGGTGATACCATCCAACCATCTCATCCTCTGTTGTCCCCTTCTCCTCCCTCCTTCAATCTTTCCTAGCATCAGGGTCTTTTCCAATGAGTCAGTTCTTTGCATCAGGTAGTCAAAGTATTAGAGCTTCAGCTTCAGCCTAAGTTCTTCCAATAAATATTCAGGACTGATTTCCTTTAGGATTGACTGATGTCCCTTGCAGTCCAAGGGACTTTCAAGAGTCTTCTCCAGCACCATCGCTTGAAAGAATCAATTCTTCAGCACTCAGCCTTCTTTATTGTCCAATGCTCACAGCCATACATGACTACTGGAAAAACCATAGCTTTGACTCAACGGACCTTTGTTGGCAAAGTAATGTCTCTGCCTTTCAATATGCTGTCTATGTTGGTCATAGCTTTTCTTCCAAGAAGCAAACGTCTTTTAATTTCATGGGTGCAGTCACCATCTGCAGTGATTTTGGAGCCCAGGAAAATAAAGTCTGTCACCGTTTCCATTGTTTCCCCATCTATTTGCCATGAAGTGATGAGGCCGGATGCCACGATCTTAGTTTTTTGAACATTGAGTTTTAAGCCAGCTTTTTCACTCTCCTCTTTGACTCTCATCAAGAGGTTCTTTAGTTCTTCTTTGCTTTCAGCCATAAGGGTGGTGTTTTCTGCATATTTAAGGTTATTGATATTTCTCCCGGTAATCTTGATTCCATCTTGTACTTCATCCAGCCTGGCATTTCTCATGATGTACTCTCCATATAAGTTAAATAAGCAGGGTGACAATATACAGCCTTGATGTACTCCTTTCCCAGTTTGGAACCAGTCTGTTGTTCCATGTCCAGATCTAGCTGTTGCTTCCTGACCTGCATACAGATTTCTCAGGAGGCAGGTCAGGTGGTTTGGTATTCCCATCTCTTGAAGAATTTTCCAGTTTGTTGTGATCCACACAGTCAAAGGCTTTAGTGTAGTCAATGAAGCAGAAGTAGATGTTTTCTGGAATTCTCTTGCTTTTTCTATGATCCAATGAATGTTGTCAGTTTGATCTCTGGTTCCTCTGCGTTTTCTAAATCCAGCTTGGACATCCGAATTTTCTCTGTTCACATACTGTTGAGGCCTAGCTTGGAGAATTTTGAGCATTACCTTGCTAGTGTGTGAGATGAGTGTAATTGTGTGGTAGTTTGAACAGTCTTTGACATTGCCTTTCTTTCTGATTGGAATGAAAACTGACCTTTTCCAATCCTGTAGCCACTGCTGAACTTTCCAAATTTGCTGGCATACTAACTGCAGCACTTTGACAGCATCATCTTTTAGGATTTGAAATAGCTCAGCTGGAATTCCATCACCTCCACTAGCTTTGTTTCTAGTGATGCTTCCTAAGGCCCACTTGACTTCACATTCCAAGATGTCTGGCTCTAGGTGAGTGACCACACCATTATGGACATCTGGGTCATTAAGAACTTTTTTGTATAGTTCTTCTGTGTGTTCTAGGCCAAAGGACTAGAGCACCCCCAAAATCCCCTTCCTTCTCGGTTATCCAGTCACATCTCAGGAGCCCACATCCTGAGCTGAGCCCACCTGAGCAGGTGTCACCCTCCCTCTGCTCTGTTTAGGGGCCCTGGGGGACGGGAGGAAGCCTTCAGACACACCTGCCTCCACATCCAGGCTCTGCCCCTGCTTAACCTGCTGCCTCAGACCCTGACCTCACCTCTCTGAGCTTCCATTTCCCTTCTTCTGTCAATTAGTGGCAATCATCCTTTTCTCAGACATTCATCCTGAGGATGGGGAGTTAGGCGGAGTCTTAACCCCCTGCTTACCCAGGAGTCTTCCTCTGCCTGAGTGTGAACAAGATCCAGTTGTTCTCAGCTCTGCAGATGCAGCCACCAGCTGTGCATCTCTTCAATAAACCGCACACACCCTCTGGGCCCAGATATACACCAGGAAGCAAAAGGGAAAGTGAAAGCCCTCATGTCTGAGTCACTCAGGCCCTGCCCACCTACAGGGCCCCACCCTGGGCTATTGCCCCCTCCCTGTTGACCCCTTGAAAAAACAAGCTCAGCTCTGACAAGCCAGGTCCTTCTTGGCTCAGCACATCCTACCCTGGATCTGTGAAGGAAGACCTGCCACCAACAGTGTGAGGCCCTTGGCAAATCACTCTCCCACCCCGTGGGCTTCTTCCCAGCCCCTCCCTCTCTCCCCCTTTCCCATGTGATATCTGCCTGACTTGCTGATGTTGCTGTGGCCAGTGGGGTAAAGGTTGCTGTCCAGGTCTTTGATCTAGAAGAGGAGAGCTGGATGCTTACCCCATAGCTCACACCACTCCCCACACCAGTACCCACCACTGAGCTCTGGAGCAAGGCCAAGGCTGGGCGAGGAGCCTGGAGTCAGGGTCAGTCCTGCTTCACTATGAGCAGGCTTTTCCAGATACAGGGAAAGCAGGACCTGGGGGTATAGTGGAGAAGGGTTTGGGAAGGGAACAAGTTGCAGTCAGCAAAGGGGAAGTAATGAGTTAGACTTGCAGACAAACTCAGAACCTCAGCCCTGAAAGAATCTTACATCTGGTGTCTCTGCCCACGTGCACTTCTATCAAAGGTCACAGTGGACATCAGAGTTCAGGCAGCTTTACCTTAGGTAAATAGAGAAAAGCTTTTCTAATTTTTTATGTTTAACAGGTAATGTAAGTCAAGAGTGGGTTTAGCAGTCTTAGGAGACAGAGGAGCTAAGCAGCAGAGGCTGAGCATGGTGCAGCCACAGGCAGGAGGGCCGGCTGGGACTACACGTGGTTTGGAAGCAGGGCTGTGACAGAACAAGTCTCTTATCACCGATTGTCACTGACAGGGAGACGGGGCCCAGCCCAGCTCATCACTCATTTGAGTGTAAACACTTGGTAGATATTCTGTGCAAGCAACACAACTTGCTGAAAAGAAGCAGCTTTAGTGTAAATACTGACCCCTGCAACTTAGCACAACACTGCTTAGCTAGGTTTAAGCCCCAGGAACAAGCCAACAGGAGGTTGTGTGCAGCTGGTGTGAAGGCGGCTCTGTGAATTGCAAGGTACCTTTGAAACATGGGAGCAGCAGCTTAAAACCACCCAGTGCCAGGGCCTGCAGAGAAACTAGAAACCACACCAGAGGCCCTGCTGGGAGGGACTCAGGTCCTGGGTGGTGGGCACGTGCGTGCAGCACAGACCCCTGCCCGTCTCTCCCAACGTGGGACAGGACAGCAGGTGGCAACAGAGAGCCGCATGACCTGGGCTCCAGGAAGGCAGGCACACTGGCCCGGACCCAGGACAGCTGTGCTACAGAAACACCACGTGCTTGCTTCACTTCCTCCTGGGACAGGACACCTTGTGTCCTCCCGACCAATCAGCTCAACCTGGATGCAGGAAAGAGGCTGGAAGCACACAGAGGCCCCTCCCCGGACAGTCCTGCCCAGGCAGGGGACGTGGCCATGTTCCTGGACCCTGGGCCCAGCTTCCTCCTGTTCTCGGTGGGGGTGATACCACCTGCTCTCAGAGGTGCAGTGAGGATCCGATGAGGATCCAGGTGACAGTGCCGTCACAGCGATGGCCCAGCCCAGGCTCCACAGGAGTGAATTTCCCCGCAGGAAAGAGGAACAGGGAGTGGGATCCCAGTGAAGACTGGTATCAGGGGAGCAATATTCCTGGAGGTCGGGTCCCTACTGAACTTCCCTGTTGCCTGCACATATATAACACACATGCAGAGTACTGAGAAAGGGGCTGAACAAAGCAGGAGAAGCACTGGCATCGCGCTGGGGCCCTTCACCACTGACATCCCTGTGAGTTGCACCAGGTGGAGGGGATTCGTGTTTGTCTCCAGCTGGGGAAGTGAGCGGTGCACTTACTGTCGTGTGAGGGGTGCTTGGACCCAGAACAGGGTGAGGAGAGTCCTTTCTGTTGGTCTGAGAAGAGGGCACACATGCATCTAGGAAGCACTCTATCTGGAGCCTGTTGACCTAAGACTTTATCCCCAGGGTTCAGGGTCCCTGTTACCTATTCATCTTCCTCCTCCTTCAGCCTGACCTACTGGTCCAGAAACATAGTCCCTAGACCCAGGCTATTCTGCGTTCTGAGAATTTGACACTGGGATTCCTGGTGCCTGGACCTAAGGCCCCTGCTGGCAGGGGCCTCAGGGGACAGACCGTGAGCTCCTGCAGGGAGACCTGTCCTGCTTCCTGTACTTCCTGAACTGTGCGAGTTTGGGGGTTTCTTTCCTTTCTCTGACCTGCCCTGCTTCCCCCAGCACCCTTTTCTGTGCTCACTTAGTCAGACTCACTTTCTGTTGCTCAGAACCACAGGGATCTCACCTGACACAAGGGTCACTGTGGAATTGCATCCACCACACATTGAGCTCAGTGGAGTCCAGCTCTAAGGGTTCAGGGAGACATGGGGGTGGACACTGAATGGATCTGTATCCAGTGCCTGAAACCTGCCCAGAAGTCTGTGCAGGATGGGAATTCTCCAGGAACTGATGAAGAAATGAACTCCTATTTCTGAAGGTCAGGCAGGCGATGGCCATGACTGCTGATGGTTCGATCCCTGAGTTGATCCTTGCTCAGATGCCCTGGAGAAAGAAATGGCAACCCACTCCAGTATTATTTCCTGGAAAGTCCCATGGATGGGAGAGGCTGCAGGCTACGCTCCATAGGGTCACGAAGAATCAGACATGACTGAGCGACTTCACTTTGCTTTTTTTCTTGCTGACATCTTCAGGAAGGAATGGGAGGTCCAGTTGAAGCCTCATGGTAACACTGGATGAGAGGGAGTCAGAGTCAGAGGCACTGAAGAAAGTCTTCCAAGGGAGGTTTGGACAAAAGTGGGGAGAGGGCTCTGCAGCACGTGGGGAGGGTCTTAGGAGACGTCCTGTGATCATTTCCAGGTCCCGGGTCTCTGGCTTCCTGCCCTGGGCTCCAGGCATTGGAGCCAGTTAGGTGCTCACATGCTCCCCACATGGAAACACAGAGAGTTGGTGCCCTGTGGAGCAGGCCCATGGGGTGAGAGCCACACCCAGATGCTGCCCTTTCCTCCCCGGAGAGGAGGAGACTGAGGCATCTTATGAAGGCTCCTCAGAAGGTCCTGGCAGGTGCAATCCCAGATGGGTGACCAGGTCAGGACATGGCCTTGGATGGACTTTCCCTCCATCCCTGCTCCCATCCACCAGCCCCTCAGTCTTACCCCTAGGGATGGAGTGAGCCTGGCTTCCAGCTCTGCCCTCAGGGGCCCCCAGGCTCTTGCACACTGCTTTGGTCTGCAGTTAAGGTTTGGCATCTGTGCTCAGAGTCATGTGCAGCGAGAGAAAAGCTGGAGGCAGGTACTGCAAAGGTCAATATACTTAAGGGTCATTCTAGCCCTGTGTGGGAAATAGATGAGTGGGGCAGGGCAGTGCCCCAAGGTAAACACAGGAAGGTGGTTCTGGAAGCTCCTGCAGGAGCCGTGGTAAAACATGAAGGCACCTGGGTGAGATGTGTGTTGTCTCTCTCTCACCTCTGCTTATGGCTGACCCTCTCTCACACCTGCACACAAGCCCTCTGCTCTCAATCACGCTTGGGTGCCCCGTGTCCATCCTGGTCCCAGGGCTGGAGGAGGAGCATGCCCGAGCTCAGCTCAAGTCAGATGATACGGGTATCCCCAGGCATCCCACAGGGCCTGTGGCATCCAGGGTCTGAGGGAAACGATTGGATGGGAGCCCAGCAGGCAGACAGGAGGAGCCATGGAGGACGGGCTCCCTGAGACCCTGGGAGACAGGCTCCCGGGGAAGGAGGTCAGCCATCTGGAGCCCAGCTTAGCCCCTCAGTCAATGCAAGGAAGCCTCAGTGAATCAGCTCGTATTTATTGAACCAGAGTCTAGAAAACACAAGGTGGAGAGAACCAGAGCAACCTGAAATATCGTATCCAGCCTCACCCCCAGCTGAAGAAGAAACCGAGGGTCAGAGAGTCGTGGCTGTTGGCCCCAGGCTGTTTCATCTCCTGACACACCGAAAGTTCCTTGACCTGTTTCTGCCTCCTTGTTTCATCCTTCTTTCTCTCTTTTTTAATCAACCTCTGTTCCTCCTCCGCATTTGGATTTTCATGGAAACGTCACTGGTGTCTCGGTGCACTCTGGCCCTAAAGAGCTCCTGGCAGCGTGTCAGGTGTTCCATCCACTGTGCTGTCACACCGCTGCTGCCACAGCCTCACCACCACTGTCGTCAAGAAGCCACTGCCTGAAGGTCTACACAGACCATTCTCCATGCAGACGTCCAGACGGCCAGCGGGTACGTGGAAACACACTCAGCGTCACTAGTTATTAGAGAAATGCAATCAAACTACAATAAGTTATCTCCCCTACAGCGATCACAGGGCCATCCCCTACATCTACAATGCTCGGAGGCTGTGGAGAAAAGGGAACCCTCCTACACTGTTGGCGGGAATGTAAATTGGTGCAGCCACTATGGAAGGCCATGTGGAGTTTTCTTAAACAACTAACAATAGAGCTACCATATGATTTAGCAATCCCACTTCTGGACATATTTCTACAAAAAAATTAAAGCTCTAATTTGAAAAGATACACATACCCTGATGTTCATAGCAGTACTTAACGGCCAAGACACAATATTAACCTAAAAGTCTGTTGACAGATTAATGAGTAAAGCAAATGTGGTACATGTATACACTCCATGAATCCTACTCAGCCATAAAGAAGAATGAAGTAATAGTATCTTTAACAATATGTATGGATCTAGAGAGTATCATACTGAGTGAAGTAAGTCAGACAAATATGTGATACTAACTTATATGTAGAATCCAGAAAATAATACAAATGACCAAATGAATAGAAACAGACTCATAGACATAGAAAACAAACTTTTTACCAAAGTTTTGGGGGGATAGAAAAATTAGGAGATGGGATTAACAGATACACACCAATAAACTAGGGACTACCTACTGTAGTAGCAAAGGAACAGTATTCAATATCTTGTAATAAACTATGACGTAATGGAATAAAAAAGAATATAGATATACACATGCTCAGATGTTCTGTTCTGTCTGACTCTTTGCAACCCCATGGACTGTAACATGCCAGGCTCCACTGTCTATGGGATTTCCCAGACAAGAATATTGGAGTGGGGTGTCATTTCAACCTCCAGAGAATCCCTACCCAGGAATCAAACCTGTGTCTCTTGCTTAGCAGACACATTCTTTACCACTAGCGCCACCTGGAAAGCCCACATAAATACGTAGATATCTGTATAATGGAAGCACTTTGCTGTATACCTGAAATTAACAGGATATTGTAAATCAATTATCCTTCAATAAAACAAACAAACGAAAGAAGTCACGGCCTAAGAAACATACATCAGCTAGGGCCAAAGGTGAGTTGATGTTGGAGGAGAGGTCTAGAGACCACCACCAGGGGAAGACTCTTCTTGCTGGGACATCACAGCCTGTGGAGGGCGATAGAGGAGCCCCTGCTACTTCTGGATCCCAACAATCCTGACTGACGTTCTCCCATTTTCAACGAGTTCGTATACCTGGCCTCTCATTGCTAGTTCGCCTGCCTCTCCCTTTATTCTGCCTCCAGTGTCATCTTTAGTCCAAAGTAAGTGGTTTCTGATGGGAGTGGAGTTTGGGGGAGAATGCGTACGTGTATATGAATAGCTGAGTCCCATTGCTGTTCACCTGAAACTATCACAACATTGTTAATCAGCTATACTCCAATACAAAATAAAACATTCTTGGTATGAAAAAAGTGGTTTCTCCCCACCTCTCATTCTCTGGTCCCCCCTCCTCCCTTAATCCAGGCTCCAGGCCCCTTCCTTCTCTCTCCTCATCTATCACCTACATCCATCCCTTCCCTGCTGTGCTCAACTAATGCCAAATTCCTAACACCCAGCTTCATTAATGTGGTCTCCCTCTCTTCCCTCTAACTAGGTACCTCTGCACTTTAGCCCCTCACATGTCCCTGGACCCCGCACTGCTCTGGGGGTGGCTAAATCAGGTCCTCTTGCAGACGCTTGTAGATCTGGGTGACCTCCTCCAGCTTCCTCTCCAGCTCCCGGGCCCGCTGCTGCAGGTTTTCAGCTGATGCTGCCTTTGCACCACTGTGCAGGTGCATTGACTCCTTCACCAAGCAGCCCACATCCACCAGAAGGAAAACCCCTGAAGTGGCCAAACCCACGATCTGGCCTCCTTTGGTAATTGTTAAAGCCGGGGCTTTGAAACCTGCCTCTTTCTTTTGGATGGATGAAGATGATAATATCAGAAAGCTCATGCAGACGTTTGCTGCAGAGTCAGAAAAGGCTTTGCCTGTCTGCATGTCATGGACGTGCATTTCGATGCATTGTACAGCTTTTGTGACTTTCTCTGTTGTGGGGTTGCTCTTGAGTATCTCTAGGAGAACCTTCCATTTCTTGATGAGAGTTGACATCATGCGACTGGCTATGGTTTCTACTGAAGACCTCTTTATATGTTCCAGGATACTGGTGGACACACTGGTCACAGTACCTACTGCTCCCAGACCTGTCACAGTGGCCAAGAACACCACACTGGACCCCATTGTCACGAGTGCCAGAGCCAGGCCAACGATAGTCAGAATACCAGACACAGCACCGGTGCTGTGGGCCATCATGTTGGAGATGGTACATCCCTTATGGACCTTCTCAGCCTTGTCTGCGAGCTCGTGGAACTTGCTTATGCACTCCTCCAGCTGCCGTTTCACCTGAGGAAACTGATTCAGAAACCTCCTCCTGTCCAGCTGCGCTTTGGAGAGTCTTTCTTTGTCGTCCTCAACCAAGGCTCTTTTCAATTCGTTCAGATAATTGTGTAGTTCATCCACATCTTCCCTGTAACGACGAAGGTCAAGGGATTAGAAAGGCAGTTTGCTTGTCTGTAAAATTGACTCCATAATATCTATTCTGCATAAATACAGATATGTTACTATAAATCATTAGAAAAGAATTTTATAAATGTAAACTTTTCTCTTTCAACCTTAAACATGTTTGATATTTTATAGATGCTCCATCTTGAAATAGCTAAACTTGGAATAGGTAAATGAGGTCACCAGTGGATACTGGCAACTTAAGAGAGGTATTTGAGAGAATTCCCAGGTGGTTCAGAGGTTTCAACTCTGCATTCCTGCTGTCGGCCTTAACTCAATCCCTGGTTGGGGAATGAGGATCCCACAGGCTATATGGCTCAGCCACAGAAAAGGTGTGTGGTAAAGACGTCTCACAGGGGGTCAACACCACCACTTTGAAAGAGTTTTTGGAGTGGGAACTCCACAGATAAACAAAGACAAGTAGGACTGGAGGACAAAACCTTCATTCAAGGGCCTTAGTGTGTAGTGAGAAGTCTCCCTGCCCTTTGCCCTTGGCTACTGGGAAGTGGTCCCTAAGCCCCTAGAATTCTGGCTGATAGGAGTGTCCTTGCCTGCCTGGGCCTTTGGCCACTGGTCAGTCTGAGAAGGTGACAAGTGACCTAGGTTCACTGGGTCCCATGGTATCAATTCTGCCATCTGGTAGAGCTGGACACTAGGGCACAAGTCTGACTTCCAGGAGGGGCTGGAGATGACAGGTCAGGGTAATTTGGCTTGTAAGCAAGTAAGTGTTTCTGATAGGCAGTACTCTGTGCATCTTATCACACACCGAATCCAGGTCAGTAACGTGTCCTGAGGACTATGGAAGCTTCGTATATGAAACCTGCCCAGACTCTGCCCTGTGGCTGGTGGGAACTTTTATCCTTCCCTGTAGTAAACTGTAGGAGAAGGTGATGGCACCCCACTCCAGTACTCTTGCCTGGAAAATCATATGGATGGAGGAGCCTGGTAGGCTGCAGTCCATTGGGTTGCGAAGAGTCAGACACGACTGAGCGACTTCCCTTTCACTTTTCACTTTCATGCATTGGAGAAGGAAATGGCAACCCACTCCTGTGTTCTTGCCTGGAGAATCCCAGGTACGGCAGAGCCTGGTGGGCTGCTGTCTATGAGGTCACACAGAGTTGGACATGACTGAAGTGACTTAGCAGCAGCAGCAGCAGTAGTAAACAGTACCTGGGATCCTGAAGTTTTCAGTGAGTCCTGTCCATTCTATAGGGAATTCTTGAACCTAAGAGTTGTTTTGGGGATCCCCTAAATTTGCCATTGAAGTCAAAGTAAGGGCAGTCCTGGGCACTGTGCCCTTATATTTTGCAGATTGGCTGTCTCTATGACTTAGAATTTTTTAAACCCCAAAAGTCAGAGCTAGAAGACACCTTATAAACATTTGGTCTGCCATCTGCTGTCTGCTAAGCATTGTGCCCTTGACCTTCTCAGCAGAAGGTCACTTTGTCCACCTACTCCCCAGTGGACAGGGGAGCAGGTGTTGTGCTATGAGCACTGGTTTCCCTAGGACTCTCCAGCTCACCTCACTGACTTCTGACCAATCACCCAGCACCCTCAACCGCTCAGGGGTCACCAATCTAACTCACAATTTACCTGGTGACAGCTTCACCTGCCTGCACCCCAAGGCCATGTGGAACTTTGTGGAACCTCTGAAGATTCAAGGGACTTGAGGAAATATCCATCTGAATGGCTGAGCCTGAGGAGACCAGCACTTGCAAGGCTGGTGGAGGAAGCGTTTTCCTCTTGGGTGGGGATGTGTGAGGCTCCTCAGAATCCCTCAAATGTCACACAATCACAGCCACCTACTGTGACCCTGGAGGGCTCCCTGAGCCACATGGCCACCCCACTGTCAGGGGGACTCCACGTAGATTAGAAGAGGGTCCCCAGTGGAGTGAGAAGCCAGGTCCCAGGCAGGGTGTGCAGACACAGTCACCCAGGGCCCTCTAGTCCAGCATGAGGGGATTCCAACAGGGAGGGAAGAAATGTCCCCCTCTCCCACTCAGGGGACCTCTGCAAGGGTCACAGTCCCTTCAGTTCTGTGTCCTTAGGGCCCACTGTCTTCACTCTAGTCCTGGTCCTGCTGCCCAAGCCTGCCTCCTAGCCCTCCAACCTGGACCCTTTGCTCCACCCTGACCCCTGGGTCTGACCCTGGTGCAGGCCTTCCTGGTCCTTTGGACAAGATGATTGCACTTGGTTCCCCACCTCTGACCCTGCAGTTCACTCTGAGGCCATCACCATAATCCATGAGACTGAATTGCTATTCCCATTGGACACAGGACAGATCTGAGATTCAAAGTCTTAAGCCACAGGCCCAGGAGTTGGGCACGGCTAGATCCAGGATCCCACCAGCTCCTCCAGTTCCTCTCTAGCCTCTCTCACTTATGGGCCAGCAGGAGCATGCAGGGTTGGTACAGCTCCTAACATGGGGAATAGAAAGACTGTAGGCAGAAGCCCAGGACACAAATGGTGGTGTCAGGGTTTCCCCACTTGTCCCAGAGGAAATTCTGCTTGGTTCTCCTCACCAGAAAGAAGACCCTTGACCCTGTCTCTTCCCAACAAGTTTTTAAAATGTTACTATTGACTGAGTACTTACTCTGTGTCAGTCATTATGGGAAGCACTTTACATGCATGATCTCAGTGTCCTCACAGTAAAAATGAAAAGATGGAGAAACCAAACCAGAGAGTAGTTCAGTAACTTGTCCAAGGTCACATAACCTGCCCCTTCCTTGCAGGTTTCGTCTCTTCTCAACCCACGATCATTCACTGTCAGCAAATGACATGGAGGAAACATTCCTGATGGGATCTTGAGAAGGAACATCCCTGTCTCCAACAGTAGGGTCCTGCCTGGAGGAGGCGTTACTCCAGGAGGAAGCTAGCCTGGTGCTGGGGGACGTGGGTGACCTTCCTGGTGCACCTGTGCAGGTTACCTGGACAAACTGGCCTCAGCCTTAATTCTCTCCAGGAATTCATTCAGCAGGAGTAGCAGTTCCTCTCTGCTCAGTATGTCCCAGAGACACTGAACGACCTCCTCAAAAAAGTTCTCAATATCTAGGTGAAAGAAAAGGGAATAAGTTTAGAAGAATGTGTGGTGGGACATAAATGTTATTGAGTATAAAATAGTTAAAATTGATCTTGCTGAGCAGCAATCACATGAGGAACTCTTGGTGAGGTCACCTAGGGTTATGGATGGACTGTCCCCCCTCCCCCCCCAATTTGTGTTGAAGAGTTAACCCCCTGGTGACCTTTCTGAAGATAGGGATTGTAAGGAGGTTAGGTGAAATGACATCCTACGTGGGATTCCCAGGTAAATTGAGGTCATAGTGGGATTCCCAGGGAGTTCTAGTGGTAAAGAACCTGCCCACCAATGCGGGAGATGTAAGAGAGGCGGTTTTGATCCCTGAGTCAGGAAGATCCCTTGAAGGAGGGCATGGCAAGCCACTCCAATATTCTTGTTTGGAGAATCCCACGGATAGAAGAGTCTGGCAGGCTGCAGTCCATGCGGTTGCAAAGAGTTGGACATGACTGAGCAACTGAACACACACAGACAAAGAGAAGAAACACCAAGTGTGATTTGTTAGTTACCCTTTCCAGAATAGATGGGCAGCACTCTATAAATGAATGCTTTCATGTTTGGGCAGGGAAACAATTGAATACTCACGTTAAATGGGATAAATAATGTAATGACTACAAATAGCCTCAGATCACTACAGATTAGTCCTCAATGAGTTATCAAAATCCCTGAGTGATTTCAGAGATCTGGAGGTTATGGAATTGTAGGTAAGATTGCTGGCCAGGTTATATATGTTTGTGTGGGCTGGGACTTGATATCAAATGTGTTTCTTGATAAATCTGCACAAAGAAGCATTATCCTTATTTCACAGAAGAGAAACTCAGACAGCACAATGGACAGCCCAAGGCCACAGAGCTGAAACCTCTGAGGTTGAATCCAAGGTCAAGTGTCAGACATTTCTTGGACAAGACTTTGAATCCTCCTTCCATTTAAAACTCCTGTGATTTGTTCATTCTACTCTATAGCACACAAGGGGAATTCATTGCAACTCATTTTTGGTGGTGAGCATGCAGTAGTGTATATAGAAGTAGAAATATAATGTTGTACACACGAAACTTAGAAAACATTAGAAACCCATGTTACCTAATTTTAAAAAAGACTCTAGGACCACATGCCATTGAGCAAAACTACCATGTGAGAGGATTCCTGCTTCTGACCACAGACTCTAGGAGGGGCAAGGGAGGGGATCCACCAGGTGGAGCAGGGGTGGAGCCAGATGTGATCCTTATCACCCCTCCCCTCCAGGTGGGAGGTGGCAAAGGCCAGACTGGGGTTCAGTGCAGGGTCCACTGACCCTTGCAGAGAGGCTGGGCTGGTGGCTGGGAAGAGCCGGAGGAAACAGCTTCTGTGGTGATGCCCCAGGGTCTGGGAGCAGGAGGAGGCTTGGGCCAAGGGAGAGAGCAGGAGAAGTCCAATGATGCTGGAGGACCTCCTCTCCCAGGCCTGCCTGGCCTTGGGGACTGCCATCTGCGGTCCATGCTCAGCGTGTGCTCTCCTGGCCACTGTACTGAGTCACTTGCTGGGTGGTGGGAGAGGCAGGAAGTCAGCACCTTGGTCATGGCTCCCTGAGGAGAGGGCCAGGAAGGAGGCTGTGGGCAGACCCCAGGGTGAGGGGAATCTCCTGGTCTCTCTTGGAAGCTCAAGGATGTTTATCCATCCTTTCATGGTTCTTGATTCCTCTGTAGTTTAACTAGCCTGGAAATACCACCTTCAATTCTGGGTCACAAGCAGGAACCTTCCAGAGAAGAGAGAGCTGACTACCTGAGCAGTGTCCAAAGTTTTCTGAGCTCATGGTGGCAGCAGGGGTTTCCAGAGATCTCCCTTCACTCCTTGTTTGTGTCAGGCTGGAAGGAGGTGTGGCCTCACCCTTGGGGAAGAGAAAACAGACTGTGGGCTACATCACGAGTGAGCAGCGGCTGCAGGGAGCAGCGAGGGGGAGCCCTCTGGTGGGTTCCCCTGGGACGGCCACCAGTGCCACCAGGGCTTAACCCTCTGCGTTTCCCTGTCCCCTGGGCTCTGCTGGCTGTTAGTTAAGAAAAGTCACTCACCTCCTACAGCTCCTTCCAAGCTGAGTCAGAGTCCTGCTCTCCTGTTGGGGCACAGGGAGAAGGTAATCAGACAGGAGACAGCCATCTGTGAAGTTATAGGAGCAGTAAAACCAGAGACAGAACACATAGAAAGGAGCATAGAAAGGAATACTCTGGGAATTATGTGAGGTTGGGACACCTGTGTCACTAATTGGTAATAACTACTATTGATTCAGTGTCTGTGATGTGCAGGCTCCTGAAACTCACCTAAACATGGGTCAGCCCAAGACTTCATGCTGGTGCAGAGTCTGGACTTGAACCCAAGTCTTTCTGATTCAAATAACAGGTTAATGATAACTATGCTGTACTCTCAACAATATACAAATATACTAACCTGGGGATATATGTTAATTGGTAAATGACTCTTTTTATTCCAAAATGATGTCTTGCTCCCTGTGCCTGAATATCTGCCTTGATAAAGTTTCTGGTGCTGCAGCTCCCACAGCCCACATCCTCCTTCCTTCTGCAGGAGCCTTTCTCCCACAAGCCCCCTCCCTGCAGCCCTGCCCTGGGCAGCTGAGGACCTGGATGGTGCCCAGTCCTCTCTGCGGTCCTCCCCTGACTGTTGCACTTTGGGGTGTTTCTAATTGTCTGTGTAAATAATAGTGTAAAGAACACTCTTCTTGTATGAAACTTTGCCTGTACTTGAGACTGTGTCCTTAAGCTGTTTCTGGAAGTAGAATGATTTGGTCAGGGCTCTAAACATTTTAAATATTTTCATACCTAGAGTCACTCTGTTGTGCCAAAATATTGCACCAATTGATTACAGTTATATTCATATATGACGGTGTCAATTCTTTTAATCTTGCCAATTCTCAGAAGTCTCTACTTCAAAATTGAGAGACAATTTTTTAATTCTGTTTGGGATTACATTGTCTTGGTAGATGATGGAAGAAAGCAAATGTTGATTACATTCAGCAGTATTGTAAGAAGACAAAAGTGCATTTACCAGCTCCTCCTCCTGAGACCTGACCGAAATGATAGGAAACATGCTTACAGTTGTAATAATGGCTACTGATAGGAGGCGTCTCTGTGCTTGTGGTCTTCGTTCTGTACGGATAGTTGATCTAAGACTTTACCGAATATAATTTGGATCATTCCAGTAACCCTTGAGATATGTACACCAACTCCCCTCCTTTTTGCATAGATGTTATGTGACTTGCCCAAGGTCAGAAATCTTGTCCATGACAGACTAGGTTTCAACCCACTTACTGGGCTCAAGAGCCCATACCTCGCCTCTCGGTGCTCTGCTGCTAATATAAAGCCAGGAATGTGGGCAACAGGAGCCCAGAGTCTTCAGCAATAGTTTGAAGACTGAGTGGATGAAGAAGTGACTGCTGAATAAAGAGGAGTGGAGGAAAGAAATGGAGAGAAGGTGTACAGGCTAGAGGAATGCTTGCTTAGAGCAAAATGAGAGTGACACAGAGGAGAAAGCAGGGGTTAGTCCCAGCAACCCACATCCCATTACATATTCACCCAAATCCACACCAGATGGAGGAAAATCTTAATTCAGAGACTCCAGAAAAAATATTTCTGTATTCTGGAATTTAGGGGTCCTCAGGCAAGCACTCTACAGGGCAGCTTACCAGTCAACTCTACTCCCTCTTAAATATGAATGGGTCATCCAGGATTAGATACATGGAAACGATGATAATGTGGAAAAGATGACTTAGACAAACAGATGAGAAATGACACCAGAAGAGATGGATGGACAATTCTGAAAGAAGAAAATAATTTTTAAAACTTGAACCCAGGTCGTTAAGTCAATTAGAAAGGATTTTTATTCATAAAATGAGATGCACTGAGAAGTGGGAAAAATTGAAACAGACAAAAAAAAATCTTGGAAATTAATAAGTGTTTACCAAATAAGTCTAAAGAAAGATTGGAAAAGAAGGTCAAAAAAAGCTTCTAGAAATTTTTTTTAAATGACAGAAGAAATGGAGCTAAATGGCAAATAGAAATGTTGCTATTCACAATTGTTCCTTAGCAAGTTACTTGAGAGTGAGGTGCAAAGGAAAGAAATGTGTGTGTGTGTGTGTGATGATGCAAAGGATAACCAAGAGAAAGAAAGATTCCTGAATGTGATCCAGGAATCAGGAACATCAACCCAGAGAGAAGGGAATCCAAGGATCACAGCTGGGCACACGGCAGATCTAGAGAGAAACCAGTTCAGAATGGGGTAAAAAGTCCAGAGTCTGTGGGGACAGGGGACTCGGTATCATATGAGGCACAGGTGCAAAGAAATGGAGGAAATTTGAAGATAGACAGTGCAAGGGGTGAAAACAAAGGCAATTCCAAACATCAGGAAAAACTGAAGCTATGCCAAAATGTATGTGCAAATACATAGTATTAATACAAGTTACTCAAGAGAAAATATTTAAAACATCACAAAAATGTAAATTCTCTTCTTTGACTTTTAACTTTTAGAACAAAGCATTTAAATTGAGAACTAAATTTATTTGCTGTCAATCAATATAAACATTAAATCACACTTCTAGAAGTTGGGAGCTGAAGCACTGAAGGGAGAAAGAGAAAGTCTCATTTTACACAGTGGGGAATCAGAAACACCAGTTGAACCTGAGGGCCTAAGAAACAATGGCACAAATAAAGTGCATATAACCACAAAGTTTTCTAATAGAAGATGTAAGATTAGTGATATAATGATATTAGGAGAAGTAAGAGATGGATATAAGAAAAAGTATAAGAATAACTGAAAACATTATCTTCCCTGGTAAGAAGTAAGTTAATACTATCAAACTTTCTAAATTAGGAAAAGAAAAATATGATACTTAATGTTTATTAGCTATCCTGGTTGACGGCTTCCCACTTTGCGCCAGGCAGCATTCTAAGTGCTTCTCAAGCATTCACTTATATTTATTTCTCTGAATGACCCTGTAAGTAAGGAAATTATCTAAGGATATTGCTAAAGCAAACAATTGAAAGTGCTTTTTACTATGAACGGTGTGCAGAACCCTCTGTATAAACAGATTTGTTTTAAACATATGCATTTAGCATTTTGGATTTTTTTAATTTTATAAAAGCAGAAGTCACTTCATAGTAGTTAGTAACCCATGAGAATGGGTTGATTTCTGGCGCCACCACATAAGCTGGTGGAAGCAATTGGATTGAGAGACAATAAGAAGTAAGCCGACACCCGATGTGACAACTGTCAGGGCGGCAGACATGTGTGTGATGATGAAGCCAAGCTCTCAGGAAAAGAGGGATGACCATACATGTAAACCAGGACAATCACAGTGCCCTGTGGCCTTAAACAGATCCATCATCTAGCAGCACCTTGCCCACAAACACGTGCACCCATGGGCTTCTGCCCACTCAAAGGAAGCGAGACTCCTTGAAGGGGAGGTCAGTTCCACAGGTCGGCATCTATATCCACAGGTTGGCAACTATACACCCCCAAAGGCAAAGATTCTCTCGGAAATGTTCAGAGCAGCATTTAGAAGCGGCACCCACATAAAATGAACTTCCCTGGTGGCTCAGATGGTAAAGAATCTGCTTGCAATGTGAGAGACCTGGGTTCGAGCCCTGGGAAGATCCCCTGGAGAAGGAATGGCTACCCACTCCAGTATTCCGGTCTAGAGAATTCCATGGACAGAGGAGTCAGGCTCCTCTGACAGGCCATGGGATCACAAAGAGTCAGACCCGACTGAGCAACTTTAATGTAACTCACATATAATAATGCTGCTGACGATGGAAAGTGAATACTATGATCATGTTTCATTGGGCCAAGTAGAGTCTGAGAAAGGCCATGAGTTCATAACAATTCAATGAGAAGAGTTTATATCAAGTGTGGCTAAGAAGGGAGACATAAAGCTTACAAAAGGTAGCTATGCTGCAAAAAGGAGTAAGTGTAGTGGGAAATATTTCACTGTTAATTGAATTGAATAATAAGAGGAGTCTTAAAATTGATGGATATATTCCCTTCTGTCTATTTATGTGACCATTATAAAGGACTGAGAAGGAAAGAATACCCATGATATCCCAAGGCTGGCCTGGTATCACAACAGGGTGATGCTCTTCTCCCGCTGGATGTAAAGGCTTCACAGAACTCCAGCCTCACACAGGGTCACCCTGAGAGCAGGAGCAAACGAGACAGCAAACACCCATCACTGCGCCCCCACCAACACCACACTCCCTCCCTTGGCTGAAAAGCATGACTTCTCCTTCTTTACCAGTCACACCTTTATGCTCACTCTGGTCTCCCCTCTCCAAAGATGAGTTACCGAGACCCCCACTGATAGAAGTGTCCCTCATTTTCTGTGTCGCCTAATCTAGAGTGGACCCATTTCCTTAGTGAGTGAGAGAAAGTCTCTCAGTCATGTCCAACACTCTGAAACCCCATGGACTATAGAATCCATGGCATTCTCTAGGCCAGAGTATTGCAGTGGGTAGCCTTTCCCTTCTCCAGGGGATCTTTCCAACCCAGGAATCAAACTGGGGTCTCCTGCATTGCAGGCAGATTCTTTACCAACTGATCTATCAGGGAAGCCCCCATTTCCTTACAGCCTCCCCCAAATCCCCTCACCTGAGCTCCCATCCTAGAATCTTTCTATCATCTTCTCTCTGTGATGCCTGGGGTTGTCCGTCAGGAAGAGTAACTTGTTCACTAGGGAGTGTGCCTGGTGGTGGAGGCTGGAGGCACTGATTATGTGGATGGGAGAGAATTCGCACAGGCAGGTCTACCTTGAAGCAGGTGGGAGAAGAGAGCTGGCTGGTCCTGTGCCACCCTCTCTGCCTGGAAGCTGCATGACCCAGGAGCCAGAAAGCCAAATGACATCATGAAACACGAGGACCAAGAGCCAAGGCAGAGAGAAGAGGAGGGCTTGGGCAGAAAGGGCTGGATCCTGGGTGATGCCAAAACTTTGTAAATGCATCTGAACCCTCGACCTCATCCTTCCATCCTTCCCTCCCATTCTTGGCCTGGTCCTGACCCTTGTCTGGGGCCTCAGATGGGTGTGGATGCTGATAGTGCTTCCTCTGCTGGATTCCTATCCAGGGCTTCCTCCTCTGTGAGCCTCTGATTGGTCCCTTTCTGGAAAGGCTGTTGGTGGAGAGGGGAGGACCCTGCCCAGCTGCATGGCCAGTCATGCATCCCTTCCCTCCTCGTGGGCAGACAGATTCTCCCCAACCATCTCCCTCATGTGCCTGCAGTCACCTTCCCTGGGAAGGGAAACGGGCGTTAAGAAAGTCCCTGGCTGAGCACCCGGACCCTCCCGACTGCCCCAGCTCCTGTCTTCCTCACACTCTCTGTCTCCACAGGGCCTGCTGCACGAGACTGACACCTCACTTGGCACAGGCTGCCCTTCCCCACGACATGTGCTTCCCCACCCCACGACATGTGCTTCCCCACTGGCCTCACCGCATGACGGGGTACTTGTCCCTGGCGGCCCAGCTCCAAGCCTCCCTCTGCCACCTTTCCCCAGTTGCTCTCCAGCTCCTCTTGGAGGCGGCACTTTCCTGGTCGTGGTCCCTTTTTGCTCAGTTTCTCCAGGTCTGAGAACCCTCCCACATCATCAGGGGCCCTGTGTCTTCTCTGCTGCTCCTCTTGTCCAGGGCCTCTGGACACCCTCCTCCCTCCTGGGCACAGCCTGGCCACAATATGAGGGGTGGGACCCCTTATGGGGACATGAAACAAGCAGCTTCTTGGTGACACAGCACAACCCCAGTTCCCCTGTTAAAATTAGAAAGGGAGCGAGGGGAGAAGGGGAGAAAGAGGAAGAGAATGGACTAATCAATCAATCTTTCAAAAGGATCCAACGTGCACCAGAGAGAAAAAACTGAAGGGACTGAAGGAAGCATTAAAAATAACATTGATTTGAGAAAGCCTTTCTAAATACACACATGCCACAAGATATAATGGAAATTCTGACCTACTGAACTCTTGGAAATTAAAATTGCCAAGGATCCCATAAACCAGGTCAGAAAAAACATCTGCACCCACAGAGAAAATGGAAATCAGCTTTAAAAAACTTAGTAAGAGAATAGAACAAACAATTCCATAGGAGGTAGCTTGCCCAGGGTCACATAGCTCTCTGTGGGCAGAGAGGAGGCCAAGTCCAGGACTTTGGACATGGGTACAAGGGCAGGGTGGGAATGTGGTTTTAATTCCCCAACGTTTCTAGGGTTGTCTCTGCCGGTAAAAAACATAGATCTAAGCTCATGCCCCTCCTGTTATACTGATGTCTGTAGAGTTCGGCCTTTTATCTTAACATTGCAACACCGGGATGTATGTGGACCTTGTGCAGTGAGCCCTTCTCACTTCTTCCAGCGGCGCCACCTTCCCCACACAGGACCTCCTATCACTCACATCCTGAGCAGAGGTCCTGGCAAACACAGGAAGCCATCGCCCTTCGACTCCCCACTTGGTTTCCTGTCTATTTCCAGGCCGCAATGTCCCCCAGGGCCTGGCTCTCAGAGGCAAGGTTTTTCAACAAACCTTGATTCCTTGTAACTGAAAAAAATCCCCTTTCCCCCATCAGCCCCAGCCTAGCACCCTGGGGACAGCTTTAAGGTGGCCAGGCCATAGGAGGGGAGGCTCTGACTCCCCTGTCCTCCTCTAGCCTCTCTGCTTCCTCCAATTTCCCAAAGTACTAAGCACACCCAACACCCACCTTCCTTCGGGGGTCGCCGCTCATGTCTCAGGAGTCCACACCCTGAGCTGAGCCCACCTGAGCAGCTGTGGCCCTCCCTCTGCTCTGTTTAGGGGCCCTCGGCTGGGAGGAAGCCCTCAGACACACCTGCCTCCACATCCAGGCTCTGCCCCTGCTTAACCTGCTGCCTCGGCCATGACCTCACCTCTCTCTGCGCTTCCAGTTCCCTTCTTCTGTCAACTAGTGACATCATCGTTTCTCAGACATTCATCCTGAGGATGGGGAGATGGGCAGGGTCCCTCCCCTCTGCTTACCCAGGGGTTTTCCTCTGGCTGAGTGTGAACAAGATCCAGACGTTCTCAGCTGTGCAGATGCAGCAGCTAGCTGTGCATCTCTGCAATGACCACACACACCCTCTGTGCCTAGATATACTCTGGGAAGCAAAAGTGAAAGCAAAACCCTCACTTGTTAGTGGTTCAAGTCAAACAAACACCCTGCCCACCAGGCCCCGCCCTGGGACTATTTCCACCTCCTTAGAGAAAGAAGCCCAGTCCTGACATTCCACATCCTTCTTGACACAGTCCACTCCGTCTCAGGCTCCATGAAGGAAGACCTGCCACCAATACACCGTGAGTCCCTTGGCAAATCACTCCCCACCCCCCGATTCCATCTTCTCACCCCTCCAACCCCACACTCACCAGCCTGCCTGCCTTGTTCACCTTCATGCCACCAGCATGAGGTACAGTCCTGGGACAGCTCAGCTGCTCAGTGCATACTGCTCACACTCTGCTGCTGAGGGCCAGGTCCAGGTGGCTTCTAGGAATCACGCACACTTCTAGGTTCTTCTGCCAGGGAAACCTGCTGCATCCAACTGGGAGAAATGCTTTCTGCAAAGCCCAAATCTGGCACCACCTCCACTGAGAAGCCCTCCGTGACCTCGCCTTAGAGTCCACTGTTTCCTGTTTTCCTCCCATGGCACCTAGAAGAGGGCCCTAAGGCCACCCCTCAGACACTCTGTCCATGCGCTTCCCCCCATCCCTTTTGATCAGATCCCTCTAGACTTAGCCCTGCTGGCAGAGACGGAACTAGTGCATTTAGTCCACATGAGGAGGCCCAGCCTTGGTGGTCACTGCCATAAGGTGGATGCAGAAGTTCGTGGGAAGGGCTGAGAGCACGCTGCCTTTTTCTATCTCGGCTTATCTCCACCTGACAACAGATTTTTTTCTCTCCAAATGGAGAACTTTTATCAGAAAACCAGTGTCCTGGCGACTCAGAGAAGTCTGCAATGGAGAGCTAGCCTTGTCTTCGTTTGGTTCCTGAGCAAAAAGCCTCTGTGGACGGGGCTGAGTGTGTGGCAGGGACTGTGCTCGCACCGTCCAGGCCTTTCCTGTTGAATCTCACTCAGCTCTAGGAGTGCTGGCTCCGTTTCACAGATGAAGAAATGCATGTCAAGTTCCCACAGTCTGAGAGTCCTGTAGCTGGACTGTTGGTGAACTTCTCGGTTTGCCTCAAGCAGAAGTGACTGCAATGGACCTGGATGCCCCATGGAGGCCCGCCTGCCCTTCCCTCAGGGCTGCTTCACCCCTGGAAATGTCCCTGGGCCATTATGGTCCCCACCCCTCGGGTTTTGAGGGAGGGACAGGAGATTATTCCATGAGGATAGCCAACCATAGTTTGTTCTTAAAGCCAACTGTTATGTATCTGATGTGTTTTGCAGATAAGGGAGCTGAGAGGAGGGGAGACGTGGGCACTTTGTTCCAACAACTCAGGGACTTGTGTTTGGTGGGAGAATGTCAGCAGCTCGCATCCTGCAAACATTCATTTGACACCCTGTTCCCAGAGCTCAGGGCTCAGGCCAGGACACAAGCCCCAGAGCCCAGACACAGAGGAGTCAAGGGGCAAACGGGCAGCTGCCCTGCCCACTGACCTGCACAAGTCTGCCTCTGACCCCACGAGAGCTGCTGGAGTTCAAGAATGCCTCTTCCCCAGAGTTTGGGATCCTCTGGGGACAGCCAGATCTAGATGTCACACCTACAGAAGGGACACGGGAAGAACAGTGGGAGGCAGGTGTTTTTCTGCAGGGAAAATCGGAGCACAGTCACCCCTCCCACCTGCTCACTTTAAACCTCAGGCAGAAATCCAGGAAGCAGGGGGCGGGAAAGCCAAGTGGGCCTCCCTGGGGGACACCTGCCTGGGTGAGGGCGGCCAGGCCCTGCTTCCTCAGTGCCTCCACACAGGACAGCTGGGGGCCCTGAGCTGGTGGTGGGCGTCCCGGGACTCACTTCCCGGCCAGGTAGCCCCTGCATCAGGCCTGGAAGCCAATGATGACATCAGTGATCTTCAGGTCCCGCTCCTCCTCCAGGTGGGCTAGCACAGTAGCCCAAAGAAAACCTTGCTCTGGCCATGTGGTACACATTGCTCTCGATCTCCAGGACCTTGATGTAGAAGAGGAGAGCTGGCCGCTGACCACATGCCGCCCCATCCACCACGGAGTCCTAGAGAAAGACCAAGGCCCTGGATTGGTCTTAACGCTCTGCTCACACACTTCTCCTGGTGCAGGGAACGCGGGGTGGAGGGATGCCAGGAAGGGGGCACGTGGGGGCCAGCATGGGACAGGTAAGGAGTCAGACTTGCAGAGAAACACAGAACCTGGGCCCTGAAGGGATTTTACCTGCTGGCATCTCTGTCCCCATGCATTTCTAACAAAGGTGGCAGTGGATATCGGGGCTCTGGTACATTACCCTAGGTAATTAGAGAAAGAGTGTTTCTTCAAACAGGTAGTTTAAAGTCAAGAGAGGCTTTGACATACTTAGGAACCTAAGGAGTGAAGCAGGGGAAGCCAAGAAAGTGGGGCCAGGTGCAGGATGGCGTGCAAGGGCCACAAGAGGCTTGGGAGCAGCGCTGTGACAGGGCAAGTCTCTCATCAACAACTGTCATTGACGAGGAGGCTGGGCCCAGACTGGGTGTAACCCAGCATCCGAGTGAAACCAATTGTTAGACACTCTGTGCAAGCAACACAATTTGCTGAGAAGAACCAGCTTTCGTCTAAGCCAGGACCTCCACAGACTGAGGACTGCTGCTGCTGCTAAGTCACTTCAGTCGTGTCGGACTCTGTGCGACCCCATAGACGGCAGCCCACCAGGCTCCGTCATCCTTGGTATTCTCCAGGCAAGAACACTGGAGTGGGTTGCCATTTCCTTCTCCAATGCATGAAAGTGAAAAGTGAAAGTGAAGTCGCTCAGTCGTGTCCGACTCCTAGCGACCCCATGGACTGCAGCCCACCAGGCTCCTCTGTCCGTGGGATTTTCCAGGCAAGAGTACTCGAGTGAGGTGCCATTGCCTTCTCCGAGACTGAGGACACCCCTGTTCAGTTAGGTCCACACCCTGGGATCCAGCCACTGGAGGCTGTGCGCCAGGTGGTGTGAACATGCGCTCATAGGTAGCCTTGACCACACCTCGATGGCGAAGTCAGCCTGCAGAGACACCCGGGGCCAGGGGCGGCGTTGGGGGATGGGTCAGACACAGGGAGCCTTTAAGCACTCATTCCCTTTATCCCAACAATGTCATCTGCAGGGCCTACCCCCAGAAAAACAGCCTCAAAGATGAGGGGGAAACTTCATACACAAATATGTTCACTGCAGTGTTATTTAAAGGAAGGAAGTTGCAAGAGCCTAAATTCCAACAATATGGGCAGAGCAAACTTAGACATTTTCGAAGTGTTAGTTATTCAGTTGTGTTCAAGTCTTTGTGGAGCCATGGACTATAGCTCGCCAGACTCCTCTGTCCATGAAATTCTCCAGGCAAGAATCCTGGAGTGGGTTGCCATTCGCTTCTCCAGGAAGTCTTCCCGACCCAGGGATATGAACTCGGGTCTCCCGCATTGCGGGCAGATTCTTCAGGGTCTGGCCACCAGGCAAAGACCTTTTTAAAATATAGGGATGAACTGAAGTATGTACAGAAGAAATGACAAGATTTTTGAGGTTTGCTTCTAAAAACATAGCTGCACTGTAGGGAGTTGGCCAATAATCTTACTGGGGGAATTATTTCACTTCTCTATGTTTTACCCTATTTTCTGAATCTGAACCGTTAGTTGTAGTGTTTTCATAATGAAATATACAGCTTCTTTAATTATCAGGTTAAAGAATGGTTGGGCATAACACGTCTGCTGTCTTTCAAAAACAATGTCCCTATCTTTGGAGGGAGGGCTCTGCCCAGACTCAGCGGTCATCACCGGTATGAGGTCCAGGACAGCACCCTTTGAAAAAGAACAACTTAATATGACCTTCCAGGCATTTTTGAGAGATGGGAGCAGGATCTTAAAGATGCCCGGCCCCAAGGCATGAGAGAAACATGAAATTGTCCACAGAGGCTCTGCCCAGAGGCACTCAAGTCCTGGGTGGCGGACACATGTGTGCCGCACACATCCCTGCCCACCTCTCCCCACGGGGGACAGGACAGCAGGTGGGGACAGACAGCTGCATGCTCTGGGCTCCTAGGGGGATGGGTATTCTGCGCTGGACTCAGGATGAGCTGTGTTACAGAAATACCACATGCTTGCTTCACTTCCTCCTGGAACAGAACACCCTGCGTTCTCCCAACCAATCAGCTCAACATGGATCAGGGAGAAGGCTCAACACACCAAGAAGGCCCACCCAGGATGGCCCTCCCCAGGTAGGGGCCTCAGCCACTCTCCTGGTCCCTGGGACCTGCTTCCTCCTGCTCTCCATTGGGGTGACAAGCACCTGCTCTCAGAGGTGCAGTGAGGTCCTGATTAGGACCCAGGTGACAGTGCTGACACAGCGATGGCCCAGCCCGGGCTGCACAGGGGAGAATTTCCCGCAGGAGAGAGGAACAGGGAGTGGGATCCCAGTGAAGACTGGTATCAGGAGAGCAATGTTCCTGGGGGTCGGGGTCTCACTGCACCTCCCTGTTGCCCGCACATATATGATATACATGCAGAAGACTGAGAAAGGAGCCCGAAGGACCAGGAGATGCTCTGGCATCGCGCTGGGGCCCTTCACCCTTGACATCACTGCAAGATGCAGCAGGTGGAGGGGATTCATGTTTGTCTCCAGCTGGGGAAGTGAGCGGTGCACTTACTGTCGTGTGTGGGGTGATTGGACCCAGAACAGCGTGAGGAGAGTCATGTCTGTTGGTCTGGGAAGAGGGCACGTGTGCATCCAGGAAGCACTCAATCTGGAGCCTCTCTACCTGAGACTTTCCCCCAGGGTTCAGGTCCCTGTTAACCATTCATCTTCCCCATCCTTCAGCCTGAACTATTAGTCCAAGGATACTGTCCCCAGGCCCAAGTTACTCTGTCTCTTGGGAATTGACACTGAGATTCCAGGTGTTTGGACCTAAGCCCCCTGCTTACAGGACCTCAGGGGACAGACTGTGGGATCCTGGAGCGGGACATGTCCTGCTTCCTGTCCGCCCTGAGCTGTGCACATTTGGGACTTCTCTCTATGCTCTGACCTGGACTTCTTCCCTCTCAGTGCACGCTCTTCTGTGCTCACTTAGCCAGATGCAGTTTCTGTTGCTCAGAACTACAAGGATCTCACCTGACATGGGTCACCGTGGAGTGGCATCAGCCGCACATTGAGCTCAATAGAGTCCAGCTCTAAGGGTTCGGGGGGAGATGGGGGTGGACACAGAATGGTTCTGTACCCAGTGCCTGAAAGCCTGCTCAGAGAAGTCTGTGTAGGATGGGAATTCTCCAGGAACTGATGAAGAACTGCTGAAGGAATGAACTCACATTTCTGAAGGTCAGGCAGGCGATGGCCATGACTGCTGACATCTTCAAGAAGGAATGAGAGGACTGGTTGAAGCCTCAGAAAAACACAGGCTGAGAGGGAGTCCGAGGCAGTGAGGAAAGTCTTCTGAGGGAGGTATGAACAAAAGTGTGGAGAAGGCTCTGCAGCACGTGGGGAGGGACTTCGGAGATGTTCTGGGATCATATCCAGGTTCCAGGTCTCTGCTTCCTGCCCTGGGCTCCAGGTGTGGTAGCCTGTTAGGTGCTCACATGCTCCACACATGGAAAGTCAGAGAGTTTGTGCCCCATGGAGCAGGCCCGTGGGGTGAGAGCCACACCCATGCTCCCCTCTCCTCCCTGGAGAGGAGGAGCCTGAGGCATCCCATGAAGGCTCCTCAGAAGGTCCAGGCAGGTGCAATCCCAGATGGGTGGCCAGGTCAGAACATGGCCTTGGATGGACTTTCCCTGCTTCCTGCCCATTTCCCCAAGCCATTCAGTCCTGCTCCTGGGGGTGGAGTGAGCCTGGCATCCAGCTCTGCCCTAGGGGGGACCACAGGCTCCAGCAGGCTAGGCTGTAGGGAGGCTTTGAGCATCTGTGCTCAGAGTCATAGGCAGCTGTGGAGGAGGGGAAACAGGTAGAGCTAAGATCAATATTCTTAAGAGTCATTCTAGCCCCATGTGGGGAATAGATAGGTGAGGCAGGGCAGTGCCCCAAGGTAAACACAGGAAGACCGTTCTGGAGGTTCCTACAGAAGTCCTGGTGAAACGTGAAGGCAGCCTGGGTGAGGCATGTGCTCTCTCTCTGCCCCTCTGTTTATGGCTGACCCCCCTCCTCACACCTGCACACAAGCCCTCTGCTCTCAATCACCCTCGGGTGCCCCATGTCCATCCTTGTCCCTGGGGCTGGAGGAGGAACATCCCCGTGCTCAGCCCAAGTCAGACGACATGGGCTCCCTCTGGTGTCCCATGGGGCCCGCGGGGCTCCAGGGTCTGAGGGAAACAACTTTATGGGAGCCCAGTGGGTAGGCAGGAGGAGCCATGGAGGACATGCTTCTTGAGACCCTGGGAGACGGGCTCATAGGGAAGGAGGTCAGGCATTCGGAGCCCAGCTGAGCTCATCAATAAGTGAAAGGAAGCCTCAGTCAATCAGTTCATATTTATTGAACTAAAGTCTGTAGAACACAATGTGGAAAGAGGCAGATGGTCCTAGAATATCTTGTTCTGCTTCATCCCCAACTGAGGAGGAAACTGAGGGTCAGAGAGGCCTTGTCTGTTGACCCCAGGCTGGTTGATCTCCTTGACACACCGCATAGTTCCTTGACCTGTTGATGCCTTCTGCTTCATCTTTCTTTCTCTTTTTCCCAAATCAATCTCTGTTCCTACACAACACTGGGAATTTCATGGGAACGTCGCTGGTCTCGGTGCAGCCTGAACTCAAAGGGCGCCTGGATACGTGTCAGATGCTCCGTCCCCTGAGTCGTCGTCACCGCTGCCGCCACCACCACCACCACTGTCGTCAAGAAGCCGCTGCCTGAAGTTCCACACAGACCATCCTTCAGGGAAGATACACAGCTGGCTAGCCAGCACATGCAAAGAGGCTGAACACTGCTAATTATTCATTCAGTTCAGTTCAGGCGCTCAGTCGTGTCTGACTCTTCACGATCCCATGGACCACAGCACACCAGGCCTCCCTGTCCATCACCAACTCCCGAGTCCACTCAAACTCATCTCCATTGAGTCAGTGATGCCATCCAGCCATCTCATCCTCTGTGTATGCTAATCAAAACTACAATAAGAGATCACCCCCTACCAATCACAAGGGCCATCAAGTAAAAATCGACAGACAATCAATATTGGAGACGATGTGGAGAAAAGGCAAGCCTCCTACACTGTTGCTGGGAATATAAATTGGTGTGGCCATTATGGAAAACAGTAAAGAAGTTCCTTAAAAACTAAAAATAGAGCTATCATGTGATCCAATGACCCCACTTCAGGGCATATATTTGGAAAAGAAAAAGTTCCAGTTCAAAAAGATACATGCGCCCCATGTTCATAGCAGCACTATTTACAATAGGCAAGACATGCAAGCAACCTAAATGTCCATCAACAGATGAAGGGATAAAGACAATGTGGTACATACAAACAATGGAATATGACTCAGCCATAAAAAGAATGTAAAAATGCCTTTTGTAGTAACATATATGGATCTAGAGGCGATCATACTAAGTGAAGTAAGTCTGGCAGAAAAGACAGATACATAATATCACTTATATGGAGAATCTAAGAAATAGTCTATGTGGTTCCCTGGTGCTCTAGTGGTTAGCATTTGGTGGTTTTGCTGCTATGGCCACGTTTATCCCACATCGGGCATCTGAGATCCCACAAACTGCTTGGCATGGCCAAAAGAAAAGAGTCCAAATGAACTTATGAACAAACCAAAACAGACTCATAGTCATAGAAAACATAACTTGTTGTTACTAAAGAGAGACAGGGGTAAACTAGGAGTGTGGGATTAACAGATGCACACTACCATACATAAAATAGATTTAAAAAACAAGGACTTTATGTATAACACAGGGAATAATAGTCAGTATCTTATCATAATCTGTAATGAAAAAAATTTAAAAGAATACAGATATATACATAGATTATGTATAATTGAATCACTTCGATGTTCACCTGAACTAACAGAATATTGTGAATCAACTATACTTCAATTAAAGAAACAAGCAGACAAAAGAAGTCACAGCCTAATTAAGATAAAATGCTGGGATCAAAGATGAGTTGTTGGAGAAGTCGGGCTAGAGGCCACCACCAGGGGGAGACTCTTCTTGCTGGGGCAACAGACCCCGGGAAGGGCGATAGAGCAGCCCCTGCTACTTCCCCTGGATCCCAGTGATCCTGCCTCTCTGACTATCCCCCATTTTCAGCCCTTTTGTCTTTCTGTGTCTCGTTGCTAGTTTCCCTGCCTCTCCCTGTATTCTGCACCCAGTGTCGTCTTTAGTTCAAAGTAAGTGGTTTCTGATGGGAAGGGAGTTAGGGGGAGAATGGATACATGTATGTGTATGGCTGAGTCCCTTCACTGTTCACCTGAAACTATCACAGCACTGTTAATCGACTATTCCTCAATACAAATAGAAAGTTCATAGGGTGAAAAAAATACGAGGTTTCTCCCTCGGCCCCCACCCATTCTCTAGTCCCCCTTCCTCCCTTAATCCAGGCTCCTCCTCTCTCCCCCATCTATCACCTGCATTCACCCCTCCCCTCCTGTGCTCAGCTGCAGAAACGCCAGTTTCCTAACCCTCAGCTCCAAGAATTTTGTCTCAGTCTCCTTTTTTCCCTCACAATGGGCCTTTGCACCTTGACCCTGTATGTGTCCCTGGACCCTCACTGCTCTGGGGGTGGTGGAGTTGGGTCCCCCTGCAGACTCTCATAGATCCGGGTGAGCTCCTCCAGCTTCTTCTCCAGCTCCCTGGCCCGCTGCCGCAGGTTTTCAGCTGATGCTGCCTTTGCACCATCGTGCAGGTGCATTGACTCCTTCACCAGGAAGCCCACATCCATCAGGAGGAAGAGCCCTGCAGTGGCCGCCCCCGCGATTCGGGCTCCTTTGGTAACTGCCACAGCTGTGCCTTTGAAACCTGCCTCTACCTGCTGGATGGCTGGGGCTGCTATTCTCCCAGGGCTCAGGTAGATGTTTGAATTGACTGCAGAGTCAGGGTTGGCTTCACCTGTCTCCATGGCATGTATATTTATTTCAAGGTGTTTCTTGGCTTTTGCCAATTTCTCTGTTGTGTCAACAATTTGGGGGTTACTCTTGAGTACCTCTAGGAGCACCTTCCATTTCTTGATGCCAATTGACATCAATTGACTGGCTTTGTTTTCTGCTGATGACCTACTTACATGTTCCACGATGCTGGTGGACACAGCGGTCACAGCAGCCGCTGCTCCCAGCCCTATCCCAGTGGCTGAGAGTGCCACACTGGCCCCCGCTGTCACGGGTGCCAGAACCAGGCCAAGGATGGTCAGGGCGCCAGATAAAGTGCCAGTGCTGTGGGTCACCACATTGGAGATGGTACAGTCCCTGTGGACTTTTTCGACATTGTCTGCAAGCTCCTGGAGCTTGCTTTTGAGCTCCACCAGCTGCTGTGTCACCCGAGGAAACTTCTTCAGAAACCTCTTCCTATCCAGCTGCTCTTTTGGAAGCGTTTCTTGCTCCTTCCCAGCCAAGTCTCTTTTCAGTTCATTCAGATATTCATATAGTGCATTCATGTCTTCCCTGTAACAATGAAGGTCAAGTGGTTAGAAAGGCAGTTCGCTTGTCTGTAAAATAGGTTCAAAAATGTCTATTCTGCATAAATACACAGATAGTACTATAAATCAATTAGAAAAGAAATTTACAAAAGTAAAATTTCCTCTTTCAACATTATACACAGGTTTTTTTTTTTTATGTTTTAATTTAATTGACTTTTATTTATTTATTTATTTTTTTTTAATTTTATTTTATTTTTAAACTTTACATAACTGTATTAGATTTGCCAAATATCAAAATGAATCCGCCACAGGTTTACATGTGTTCCCCATCCTGAACCCTCCTCCCTCCTCCAGAGGATGGTAAACTTCCAAACTCATTCTATGAGGCCACCATCACCCTATACACAGGTTTTATACCTTGTAGATGCTCCATATACTTCTTCAATCCTCTAACAGATAAAAAAAAAGTCACCTTAGGATACTCATAACTAAGAGAGATATTGGATGGAATTCCCTGGTGGTCCAGAGGTTATGACTCTGCACTCCCACTGCCTCGGGCATGACTCAGTCCCTGGTCAGGGGCCAAGGATCCCACAAGCCATGCGGCTCAGCCAAAAAAAAAAAAAAAACAAAACCGCATTTGGTAGAGATGTCTCGGAGGCAGGGCAACACCAGCACTTCGAAAGAGTTGGTGAGTGGGAACTCCACAGAGAAACAAAGAGAAGTGGGATTAGAGCAGAAAGCCTGCATTCAAGGGCCTCGGTGTGTAGTGAGGGGTCAACCTGATCTTTGCCCTTGGCTACTAGGAAGTGGTCCCTAAGCCCCTAGAATATTCTGGCTGATACGAGTGTCCTTGTCTGCCTGGGCCTTTTGGCCACTGTTCAGTCTGACAAGGAGACATGTGATGGGGCCTCTGGAGGAGCTGGACTCTAGGACATTAATCTGACCTCAGGGAGGGGCTGGAGACCACAAGTCAGGATAATTTTTTTTTAATGGGTGAGTGTCCCTGGCAGGCAGTGTTCCGTGTGCCCTGCCACACACCAAGTTTCAGAACAGTAACGCATCATGGGGACAATCGAAGCTTCAGGTATGAAATCCGCCCAGACTCTGCCCTGTGACTGATGGAAACCCACAGGCTTCCAGTAATACACTGGGATCAGGATGGCTCTCAGTGAGTCCTGTCTGCTACTATAGGGAATTCTCAAACCTGAGGGTGGTTTGGGGGATCCCCTAAATTTGCCATTTGTTCAAATGAAAGCATAGTCCTGAGCATGTGCCCTCATCCTTTGCAGATTGGCTGTCTCTGTGACTTAGAATTTGTAGAAAGAAAAAAAAAACCAAAGTCAGAACTAGAAGGCACCTTAACAGTCCTTTAGTCTGCTATCTGCTGTCTTCTAAGGTTTGTGTCCTTGGCCTTCCCAGAAGCAGGTCCCTAAGTCCATCCACTTCCCCAGCTGCCTGGAGATCAGGAGATGTGTTGCTGGTTCCTCTTGGACTCTCCAGCCCACCTCACTGACTCCTGACCCAGCACTTAGCACCCCTGACCTCTCGGGTGTCACACGTTAGTTTGTGACAGCTTCATGATCCTGCTCCCCAAGGTCATGTGGAACTTTGTGGATCCTCTAAAGGTTCAAGAGACTTGAGGAAACAAACACCCATCTGAATGGCTGAGCTGGAAGAGACCAGCACTTGCACAGCTGGTGGAGGAAGTGTTTTCCTCTTCGGTGGGGATGCGCGAGGCTCCTCAGAATTCCCCAAATGACACACAATTGCAGCCACTCACTGTGACCCTGGAGGGCTCACTGAGCCACGCAGCCTTCCACTGTCAGTGTGGCTCCACGTAAATTAGAAGAGTGTCCCAGATGCAGTGAGAACCCAGGTCCCAGGCAAGGTGTACAGACACGGTCACCCAGGGCCCTCTAGCCCAGCATGAGGGGATCCCGTCAGGGAGGGAAGAAATGTCCCCCCTCCCACTCATGGGACCTCTGCCAGGGTCACAGCCCCTTCAGTTCTGTGTCCTCAGGGCCCACTCTCCTCACTCTAGTCCTGGTCCTGCTGCCCAAGCCTGCCTACTAGTCCTCCAACCTGGACCTTCTGCTCCACCCTGACCTGGGGTCTGACCCTGGTCCAGGCCTCCCTGGGCTTTTGGATGAGATGATTGCACTTGGTTCCCCACCTCTGACCCTGTAGTTCACTCTGAGACCATCACCATAGTCTATCAGATTGAATTACTATTCCCACTGGACACATGCAAATCTGAAACTCTGACACATAAGCCCAGAACCCAGGAGCTGGGCAGAGCTAGATCCAGGATCCCATCAGCTCCACCCAGTTCCTCTCCAGCCTCTCTGCTTTATGGGCCAACAGGATCCTGCAGGGTTGGTACAGTTCCTAAGATGGGGACTAGAAAGGCTTTATCTAGGTAGAAGCCCGAGTAATACAAATGAAGGCTTCAGGATTTTCTGACTTGCCCCAAAGGAAATTCTGCTTGGTTCTCATCACCAGAAAGAAAATTCTTCCCAACAAGCTTTTTAAATGTTAATATTGATTGAGAACCTACTCTGTATCAGTCATTACGGGAAGATCGTTGCATGCATGATCTCAGTATCCTCACAATAAAACTGAACAGATGATGAAGCTAAGGCAGAGAATAGCTCAGTGATTTGTCCAAGGTCACATAACCTGCCCCTTCCTTGCAGGTTTCATCTTTTCTCAACCTGAGGTTGTTCACTGCCAGCAAATGACATGGAGGAAACATTCCTCATGAGATATTGAGAAGGAACATCCTCAACCCCCACCATAGGGTCCTGCTTGGAGGAGGTGTGCCTGCTAGCAAAAATCTAGTCTGGTGCTGCGGGGTATGGGTGACCTTCCTGACACACCAATACACCTGTACAGGTTACCTGGACAAACCAGCATTAGCCTCAATTTTCTTCAGGAATTCAGTCAGCAGGAGAAGCAGTTCCTCTCTGCTCAGTATGTCCCAGAGACACTCAGCAACATCCTCAAAAAAGATCTCAATATCTAGATGAAAGGAAAGAGAATGAGGTTAGAAGAATTTGTGAAGAGAAAAAGGGAAAGTGTTAGTTGCTCAGTCCTATTTGACTCTTTGTGACCCCATGGGCTGTAGCCCACCAGGCTCCTCTGTTCATGGGGTTCTTCAAGCAAGAATATCAGAATGAGCAGCCATTCCCTCCTCCAGGGGATTTTCCCAACCTAGGGATAAAATCCAGATCTCCCACATTGCTGGCAGATTCTTTACTGTCTGAGTCACTGGGAAAGTGCAGATTTTGTGGTGGATCATAAATGGTACTGGGTAGATTTTTTTTTTTTAACCCTGTGTAACCTGGGGGAGGGCTCACAGATTTTGACAATCCACTCTAGAACAGGTATCTAGATCACCATGGCGACAGAAGTTGAAGAGAACTATTTGAGTTTTTTAATTTGGTGGACCCAAAGTGTGGATACTCCAGTTGGATGTTGCTGTACCAATTCTGAAAGACCACCAGGTTCCAACAAAGTCCAAGCATGTGGTGTAAACCCAGTGGACACATACATCTGCTCTGGCACTCACAGTATAAAACCACTTCTACCTTATACTCCTAGCTGAGATGTGGCTGGGATAGTAGAAGCTGCTGGAGAGACTGTATCTGCTTTCAAGAAAGGTGATATTCACTACCAGGACGGTCTCGGGGGGCTACACCGAGTTTGCTCTGGAAGCCCATCACATTGTTTACACACTTCCCCAAAAAACTGGACTTTAAACAAGAAGCTGCCATCAGCATCTCATGTTTTAATGCTTATCAAGTCTGCTCCCCAGTGTCCGTGTGAAAGCTGGAGAAAGTGTTCTGGGGCAGGTGGAGGAGCTGGAAGAGCAGCATGCCAAATGGTTAGAGCTTCTGGCTTAAAGATTTTGGGCACAGCTACTACTGAGGAAGGACAAAAGATTGCTTTGCAAAATGAAGCCCACGAAGTGTTTAATCAAAAAGAAGCTAATAATATTGATAAAACTAAGAAATCTGTTGGTGAAAAAAGAGTTGATATGATTATTGAAATGTTTGCTAATGTCAAACTTAGTGAAGATTTAAATTTTTTGTCACATGGAGGACGAGTAATACTTGTTGGCCACAGAGGTCCTATTGAAATAAACCCACAGGATCCGTGACAAAGGAATATAGCATAAGAGGAGTAGCTCTCGCTTCATCCTCCAAGGAGGAATTCCAGCAGTTTGCAGCAGCTCTTCAAGCCGGAATGAATTGGTTAGTTGAGACCAGTAATATGTCCCCAGTATTCACTACAGAAGGTGGCCCAGGCTCATGAAGATATCATTCACAGCAGTGGGGCCACAGGAAAAATGATTCTTCTCTTAAATCATTCATCCTTCCATTGATTTCCTGTGTAATTAAAAGGTTTCCTACCTTAGTTTTATGTACACTGCATTTGCTCTGCTTAGCAATCGTTTGATTCAGTGAGTTTCTTCTATTTAAAAAAATATTTATCTTAGGATTCATAGGCATTGGAGTGCAGTTTATTTTACAGCTGGGAATATTCTTTATGCCTTCTACCTCTCATCAAGGAATAGTGGGAAATAGGATGTTAGTGGTCACTTGGCATTGGAGGACATTATAGAAATCCCTAACAGATGCTTATCATTAATTCCATACCTTTGACTAAAACATGCTAATTCAAAATAGGACTGCTTAATTCCCAAGCCTAGTTCTCTTTACAAAGGTTCTTGAGTCTCTGATTAGCCCAGAACTGTACTGGACTCTGACGATTCTCTGAACTCAATGAGACCCCTTTCTAAACTAATCTCATCTAGATCTACAGGTCTCTCAGAAGGGCAAGATAAACCATGTCCAGAGAAATCTGTTAATTTCCCAATATTTCCCAGTATTTTATGCTTTTCGCTGGGTTAATCATTGACTACCAATGATCCATGTGCTCTCTGAGGACATGAGCCTTATCTCTGGGATAATATGATACCAGGTGCAGAGTTGGGCTTCCCAGGAGGCGCTGGTGGTACAGAATCTGCCTGCCAGTGCAGGAGATGTGGGTTTGATCCCTGGGTCAGGAAGATCCCCTGGAGAAGGGCATGGCAACCCACTGCAGTATTCATGCCTGGAGAATCCCATGGACAGAGGGGCCTGGCGGGCTACATACAGTACACAGGGCTGCAAAGAGTCGCATATGATGAAGTGACTTAGCACATCAGGTGCATGGTTTCCAAATATATATGCATTGATTGGTTCAACTTGTTCAACTAGCTGCGTGAAGGCTTTTAAGTTACAAATGGTTGTTCAAGCTCCTCCAAGTGCCACAGCCTTCTCCAACTATTACTTGGGGCCTCCTGGATCAAAGATCGTCCATATGCGGGTAAGCAGAACATGCTGCCTCAACAATTTAGGGTCTGTGTCCCTGGCCAGCTCGAAGCAGTCTGAACAGAATTGCCAGCCCTTTTCCCTAGTTGCCATATTCTCCTAAATGAAAAGGGGAGAAATAAAGGATTACAGTCAGGGAGGAAGGACAGGGGTCCCCAAGTGGCAGAAGCAAATAAACTGCTAGTGGCAGACATTTTTTCCCCCTTATCTACATGAGATTAAAATGCTCCTTGTAATCCTGTGTTGCCATGACGACACCTGGTGCCCCCTGAACTTAACTTTTTCTCAAACCTTGAGCTAACCAATGTGTATTTCTCATGGAAATGTTGTTCTTAAGCTGTGTTAATGAAACTATTCATTTGCTTGGAAATCTGCCTTTCTTCAAGATTCATGTCAATTGTTTTATGGCCAGAGGTGAGTCCCCTTGTGCCATTCTATCTCAAAATGCATGTTGTGGGAGATGAGCCTGGTACAACACTCTCTGTCTGAGGCATTCTTTTATCTGATTAGCAGCTTGCTATCAGGTATATAATGCCTTGCTAAAAACTAGCAAGGGGGCACTCTTTCTGTCCCCTTCTGAAGTCTATGTTAGAAGCTTTCTCTACCCCATTTACACTTTAATAAAACTCTACTACAAAAATAGCTCTGAGTGATCCAGCCTTGTCTCTGGCTCCAGATTGAAGTCTTCTTTGAGGCCAAGGATACCAGATTTGCTCACAGCTCATGGAAGTAATCTTTCAGAATTGTATCTATGTGTGACAGGGATCATATATTTTTATTTAAATTAAGAAAGTTTATGCCTTAAGAATGATCTGCTTTTTTATCATAATATGATAACTGCAACAAATTCTAGATCAAAATTTTTAAAAATGCTCTTTAGTATAAATTGTTAAAATTCATCTTCCTGAGTAGTGATCACCTGGGCACTGTTGGTAGAGCCACCGGGGGTTATGGACGGAACTGCTTTTCCCACCCTCACCCTCCAGTTCACATGCTGAAGCTTTAACCCCCAGTGGCTGTATTTGAAGACTGGGCCTTTAAAGAGGCAATTGAGGTAAAATGAAGTCATGTGAGGCCCTAATCCAATAAGATTGTGTCTTTATTAGAAAAGAAGACACCAGATTCTCTCTCTTCCTGCCCCCTCCTCCGGAGGAGTGGCCATGTGAAGACATAGTTAGAGGGCAGCTAGGATGCAAGCAGGCGGAGAGGCCTCACCAGAAACCACCTCTACCTTGATGATCTTGGACTTCCAACCCTCCAGAGTCATTATCTAATCCTGGGATTTAGATGTCTTCAGGAATCTACAATTTTAATTTTTAGAAAGAGAACAAGGGTTTCCAAGGTGGTACAGTGGTAAAGAATTCGCCTGCCAATGCAGGCGACACAGGAGTCATGGGTTCGATCCCTGGGTTGGGAAGATCACCTGGAATAGGAGATGGCAACCCACTCCCAGTATTCTTGCCTGGAAAATCTCAAGGACAGAGGAGCCTGGTGGGCTACAGTCCATGAGGTTGCAAAGAATTGAACACGACTGAACAAATGAGCACATGCACTCACACAGAGAGAAAGAGTACAGGGCACGTGTGTTTTGTGAGTTACTACTTCTAGCAGAGACTGGAGCACCCAGTAAATGAATGCTTCCATGTTTTATCAGTGAAACAAAAGAATATTCACATTAAATGGGATAGAGAATGTAGTGAAAATAATTAACCTCAGATCAGTACAGGGCAAGATCACTGCTCAAATGAGTGACCAAGATCCCTGTGTGATTTCAGGGATCTAGAGGTTACGGAACTGCAGGTAAGACACAGGCAATTAGGATATATATATGGGAGGGGCTGGACACGAGGTAAGATGTGTTTCCTGGTACATGAACACACGGAGGCATTATTCTTATTTCACAGAAGAAGAAAGTGAGACTCAGACAGGAGAAGGGACAACCCGAGGCCAGTGAGCAGAAAGCTCAGAGGTGGAACCCAAGGTCAAGTGTCAGACACTTCTTGGACATGACTTTGAATCCTCCTTAATTTAAACTCCTGTGATTCTTCATTCCGCCACACAGGGATTTTTCCAACTAAATTTTGGTAGTGAGTACGCTGCAGCTGGAGGAGAGCATGGCAACCCACTCCAATATTCTTCCCAGGAGAATCCCATGGACAGAGGGGCCTGGTGGGCTGCAGTCCATGGGGGTCGCCAAGAGTCGACAATGATTGAGCAACTAAGCGCAGACCACAGCAGCACACTGCAGCATGTGCAGAAGTAGAAGCACAGCGTTGTTCACATGGAACTTATGTGTTACCTGATTTAAAAAGGGTTCAGGACCATCTACCATTGAGTAACTACTATGTGAGAGGATCCTAATCAGAGACACTCAGAATGGGCAGGGGAGGGGATCAACCAGCTCGAGGAGGGGTGGAGCCAGGTGTGACCCTGTGAACAACCCCATCACCCTTCCCCTCCAGGTGGGAGGTGGCAAAGGGAGACTGGGGTTCAGTTCACTGTCCGCTGACTCTTGCAGAGCGGCTGGGGAAGCGGCAGGGTGAGAGCTGAAGGAATGGTGTTTGTGGTGATGCCCCAGGGTCTGAAAGCAGGAGGCGGCTCAGGCCAAGGGAGAGGGCAGGAGGAGTTCCAGGGATGCTGGGGGACCTCCTCTTGCTGCCCCATATGGCTTTGCAGACTCTCTCTGCTGTCCCCCTCCCCATAGGTTATCCTGGCCTCACTTCTGAGTCACTTGCTAGAGGGCAGTGGGAGAGGAAGTGAGCACCTAGCAAGTGGCTCCACAAGGAGAGGGCTGGGAAAGAGGCTCTGTGGACACACTCCCGTTGGGGGTACTCCACGTGGCCCCCCTGAGGGGCTCCAGGATGCCTATCCATCCTCTTCTTGGTTCTTGATTCCTCTGTAGGTTAACTCTGCCTGGAGGAACCACCCTCAATTCTGGGTCACATGTAGGAACTGGCCAGAAAAGAGGCAGCTGCCTACCTGAGCGGTCTCCCAGGTTTTCTGAGCTCATGGTGGCAGCAGCGGGGTCTCAGAGATCTCCCTTCAGCTCCTTGTTCCTGTCAGGCTGGAAGGAGGTGTGACCTCTCCTTGGGGAGAGAAAACAGAACGTGGGCTCAATCACGAGTAAGCAGTGGCTGAGGGAGCAGCGAGGGTTAAGGCCTCGGGTGGGTTCCCCTGGGACAGACACCAGTGCCACCTGGGCCTTAACCCAGCGTGGTTCTCTGTCCCTTGGGCTCTGCAGATCACGTGTTAAGGAAAGTTACTCGTCCTCCCACCGTCCTCCCCAGTCAGAGTTCTGCTCTCCTGTTGGGGTACAAGAGAGGACAATCAGACAGGGGACAGCCATCTGCGAAGTTATAGGAGCAATAAAACCAGAGATAGAAGAACAGGTAGGAAGGGAATCCTTCGGAAATTACATGAGGTTTGGACTGCTTGTGTTACTAATTGGTTATAGGTGATATTGACCCACTGTCTATGATGTGCAGGTTCCTGAAACGTAAACTTAAGTCAGTCCAAGTTTTCCCATTTCTGCTGGAGCCCGGCCTTGAACCCAAGTCTTTCTGATCCAAATTCCAGGTTTGTGATGACTATGCTCTACTTGCTTTAATGTACAAAATGTCTCTTTGTGAATGTATGTTAATTGGAAAATGACTCTGTTTATTGCAAAATGATGTCATGCACCCTGTGCTCGAGTCTCTGCCTTGATAAAGTCCCCGGTGCTGTAGCTCCCACGGCCCACATCTTCCTCGCTTCTGCAATAGCCTTTATCCCACAAACCTTTTTTCTGGAGTCCCACCAGCCCCTCTCCAATCCCTGCAGCCCTGCCCTGGTCAGCTGAGGACCCGAATGGTGTCATCTTTGCTGTCCACTCCTGATTGTTGGACTTCAGGCTGTTTTTAATTCTTTATGTAAATAGTAGTGCAAAGAACACTCTTCTTGCATAAAACTTTGCCTCTATTTTAAGATTCTTTCATTAAGCTATTTCTAGAAGTAGAATGACTGGATCCAAGGGTATCAACACCTAACATTTTGTCATACTTAGGCTACTTTGTTATGCAAAGAAACTTTACAAATTTACATTCACACATATCATATGTGATGGTGTCCATCCTCTGTCTTGCCAGTTCTCTGTTATTTTTTTAAATAGCAGATCTTTATATAGAGAGAACTTCTTTTGGTTCCGGTTATGACTATCTTATGTTGGGAGATGAGAAAGAAAGCATGTTAATTACACTTAGGCAGTACTTTAAGAAGGCAAAAGAGTACTTATTTAAGTATTCTTGCTGAGACCTGACTGAAGTGATAGTAAAGGTCCTTATAGTTACAGTAACAGCTACTCGTGAGAGTGGCTTGTATTTCTGATTTTGCTCTGCACTGGTAGTTACTCTAAGACTTTATAAATTATAATCCATATTGTTCTGATAACCAGGAGGTGTGTACTACTGTATCCCCGTTTACAGCTAAGGAAGTTGAAGCCTAGATGTTCTGTGATTTGCCCAAGGTCAGAAACCTTCTTCCTGGAGAACTGGATCCACCCCTTCTCTGAGCTCAAGATCCCATACCAGGCTTCTTCTCACTTTTCTGATAATAATAATACATAGAAAGCAAGGATGGCGGTGACAGGAACCCAGAATCTTCACACTCCCTCCCTTGGCTGAAAATTATGACTGTTTTTTTTTTTTTTTTTTTTTTTACCAATTGCAACTTTTTCCTTGCTCTGGTCTCCCCTCTCAGTAGATAGAGTTACTGAGACAATCACTGGTAAAACCGCTGCTGCCATTCTGTACAGCACCCAGTCTAGGGTGCCCAACTTCCTTAGACTATCCCCCAAACCCCCTAACCTGAGCCCTGATCCTAGAATCTTTCTATCACCTTCCCTCTGCAATGCCCAGGGTTCCCCTCAAGAATAGTAACCATCAGCTTGATTACTAGGGAGTATGCCTGGTGACAGATGGGAGAGAATTTACACAGACAGGCCCGTCTCCAGGCATGTGGGAGAGGAGAGCTGGCTGATCCCCTGCCTCCTTCTCTGCCTCGAAGCTGTAGGACCCCAGCAGCCAGGGCAGCCAATTGAAATTGGGAAACACAAGGACCAAGAGCCAAGGCAGAGACAGGAGGAGGGTGTGGGCAGAAAGGGCTGATCCTGGATGATGCCAAACACTTGAAAATGCATTTGGACCCTCCACCTCATCCTTCCATCCTTCCCTGCCATTCTTGTCCTGGTCCTGACCCTTGTCTGGGGCCTCAGCTGGGTGTGGATGCTGGATGGATCTCCCTTCTGCTGGATTAATATCTGGGTGTCCTCCTCTGTTAGCCTCTGTTTGGTCACTTCCTGGAAAGGCTGCCAGTGGGAGAGGGGAGGACCCTAGAGAAGCCTGTCCCTGCCCAACTGCATGGCCAGACACAGAGACCTTCCCTCCACGTGGGCACAGAGATTCTACCAAACCTCTTCCTCCACGTGGTACAGCTCATACTCTATGGGCAGAGACAGGAGGGGTAAAGGCAGTTTCAAATTCAAAGTCCTTAGCCCATCACCAGGCCCTCCCGATGATCCTACTCCTGTCTTCCACACCCTACTGACTCCACAGGGCCGGACCAGGGGCTTGGAGGACTCCCAGCTGGGGGGACTCTGATTCCCTCCCAGCCTCCAGGCCTTTGCTCAGGCTGCCCCTCCAAGGCGTTTCCCTACCTGCCTCACCAGGTGAAATGTTACTTGTTCCTGGAGGCCCATCTCAAAAGCTTCCTCCGCCTGCTGTTTTCCTCTAATTCCTTTCCAGTCTCCCTTGGAATCTTGCACTTTCCTGCCCGTGGGTCTGTTTGTGTGGAGTTTATGCAGCTCCCAGCACCGGGCGGGGGCTCTGTCTTTTCTCTGCTGCTCCTCCTGCTCCAGGGCTTCTGGGGCTCCCTCCACCCTCCTGGGCACAGCCTGGCTAAAACATGAGGTGTGGGACCTGTTACTGGGGCATGAATCAACTAGATTCTCAAAGACATAGTACTACACCTCTTTTACTTACAGTTGAGTAATTGCATTTGTTTTCCTTGTCTGTCTTCATAAAAGCTCTTTCTGATAGAGAGTGCCATCAGATTTCTGAGAGTTTCCATATATGGGCATCCCACGCTTTACCAGAAGATCACCCTCTGCCAGTAAAAGAGGATGTGATACCTACATGTTCTATGCTCTCCACCATCTTAGTTTAAGAAAGTTTCTGTATGAACACTGTACTCTCAGGGAGCAGGAAACACCCGCATTTTTTCATGTCTCCTTACTCCAGCCCTGATATTTTTATAAAAAGAGAAAGAGGAAGAGAGAACTGTGGAAAAACATGAGGCTTACCTAAAATCTGATATACTGTCCTGAGACCTGAAGACTTGAGCAGGACATTCCTACACCTCCCCTCCCACAGGATGTCCAGTTCAGGTCTGGTCTGGGTGTGGGGCCCAGCTTCCCGCAGCCTCTTGCTCTCTGCTCCCAAACTGCTCCCTGGGTCTTTGAGGGGAAAAAGCGTAGAGTCATTTCCTGACTGCAATGGAGGCACTTTTGAAAGCACAGAAATGGGTGTGCTACTCTTTGACTGAGAAAAGTACCACTTAAACATGTCCTGCTTGAATGAGGAGAAGGAGAAGGAAAAAAAGGAAGGGGGGACAAAGAGAAAGAGGAAGAAACAAAAAGATTCTAATCAATCAATCAATCAATTCCAAAGGATCTAAATGAAAATGGAGAAGAAAAAGAACTAGAAACATATTAGAAAAAAATGTTAAAAATAATTTTGAGTTGGACCAACCATTCTCATCAAGACACAATTGCCCGAGTCATAAGGAAGGTCTGATTTATTTGACCTCTTGAAAATTAAATACTTCAAAAGGATGCTACAAACCAAGTCAGAAAAGAATGAGAGACCGGAAGACACTGTTTGCAATATTTATAGTAGACAAAGATGAACATTCCCAACACAGAGAGAGCCTAAAATCCACATGAAAAGACTGAATGCCGTTTTTCACAAATGGGTAAGAGATGTGAACAAACAATTCCTGGGGAGGCAACTTGCCCAGGGTTGCCTCTCCGTGGACAGAGTGGGGCCAAGTCCAGACCTTCTGACATGGGTATGTAAGGGAGGAGAGTGGAATGTTATTTTAATAATCCAGAAATTTCTAGGAATATCTCTACCTTTATAAACATATAGATCTAATCTCATGCCCCTCTTGTTATACTTATGTATCTACAGTTTTGTTAGGGGAAGCACACTGATTGAAACCGCCCACTCTGGCCAGGCACCATAGTAACCATTTGCATGAGTTGTTTCATGAGAGGAGATCCTTAAAGGAATACGGAACTAATAAGCCACCACCAACTGGAAGAGCTCGGGAAAGGTCTAAAGCCGACGCCGTGTGTCCATCCACTTCCCAGAATCCCTCTCGCTAGCATCCATTTTGGCTGAGTGATGCGTGCGCCACCAGGAAAGACTCTGAATTAGAATGATTGGCCAAGACAACCTGGAAACTAATCCCATCACCATAAAAGCCGAGACTGTGAGCCACGTGGCAGAGCAGTTCTCCTGGGTTCCCTTATCGTACTGCTCTCCACCTGGGTTCCTTTTCCCAATAAAATCTCTTACTTTGTCAGCACATGTGTCTCCTTGGACAATTCATTTGTGAGTATTAGATAAGAGTCCAGTTTCGGGCCCTTGTAGGGGTCCTCCTTCCTGCAACAGTTTGGCTTCTTGTCTTAAGATCATAAACCCTGTATCATCATGTGGGCATTGCACAGCAGGGCCTGCGTCTCCCCACTTGGTCTCCTGTCCTTCCTCTCTCAGGTCTTCATTTTTCCCAGGACCTGGCACTGAGCAGGCACTCAGGACGGTGTGGGTGATGAAACCTGATTCCTTGTATCCCAAAAGAAACCGTTTGCCCCCATCAGCCCCCGCACGGCACCCAGGGGCAGACTCAAGGTGGCCAGGCCACAAGGAGGAAGGACTCTAGCCCCCCTGCCCTCCTCCATCCCCTCAGCTTTCTATTAATTTCCCAAAGGATTGAGCACCCACAACATAAACCTTCCTTCTGGGGTTGCTGCTCATGTCTCACGGGTCCACATTCCAAGCAGAGACCACCTGTGCAGGCGTCTACCTCCCTCTTCACTGTTCAGGGGTCCCGGCGGTGGGAGGAAGCCATCAGAAACATCTGCTTCCACATCCAGGCTCTGTCCTTCGGGCCATGGTCTCACTTCTCTGAGCTTCCATTTCCTTTCTTTTGTCAACTAGTGACAATCAAGGTTTTCTCAGACAGTGGTCCTGAGGATGGGGAGATGGGCGGGGGTCCTACCTCCTCTACTTACCCAGGAGTCTGCCTCTGACTGAGTGTGAACAAGATCCAGCTGTTCTCAGCTCTGCAGATGCAGCCGCCTTTTGTGTGTCTCTGCAATAAACCTTCCACACCTTCTGGTCCCAGATATATTCGGAGAAGCAAAAGAGGAAGTGAAACCCTCACTTCTGAGTGGCTCAAGTTACCAACATCCTGCGCACCGGGCCCGGCCCAGACCTATTTCCCCCCTCCTGCTGCCCTCTTAGAGAAACAACCCCAGCCCTGACATCCCAAGTCCTTCTGACACAGCCCACCCTGCCTCGGCTCCTTGAAGGAGACCTGCCACCAACACACCGTGAGTCCCTTGGCCAAACACTCCCCCACCCCATGGCTGACTTTCCAACCCTCGGCCCTCCCCTCCCCGCCCCCTCCGCAACCCACTCACCAGCCTGCCTGCTTTATTCACCTTATGCCACCAGCACGTGGCATGTTCTAGAACACACCAACTCCCCACCACACACTGGTCATATTGCTGCTGCCTAGGGTCACATCCACGGGGCTTCTAGGGTTTGTTCATGCAGGTCCTTCTGCCAGGGACACCTGCTGCATTGAACCCGGAGAAATCATACTCACCCTGTAAAGCCAAAGTCTGGCATCACCTCTTCTGAGAAGCCCTCCAGGACCTCCCCTGCAGAGACCCCTGTCCCTGCTCTGCTCCCTTGGTACCTGGGAGAGGGGCCTAAGGCCACCCCTCAGCCTCTCTGTCCACGCCCCACCCAACTCCTTTTGATCAAGTCCTTCTAGACTTGGCCCTGCTGACAGGCACAGAACTAGTGCCTTCAGGTCCCAGCAACTCACCTGAGGAGGCCCAGCCTTGGTGGTCAAGGTCATTTGGATGGAGGCCAAGTCTGTGGGAAGGGCTGAGAGCATGCTGCTATTTTCTACCCTGGATTATTTCTAGTTGCACAGTTTCTTTTGTCACAATGGAGGACCTTTACAGGAAGGCTGGTGATCTGGTGACTCAAAAATCAACAACAGAAAACCAGTCTTCTTTTCTGTTTGGTTCCTGAGCAAAGAGCCACAGTGTATGGAGGGCTGAGCATTAGCCACCCTCTGTGCAGGCTCTGTCCATACCTTTCCTGTTTTTCTCTCACATCAGCTCTAGGAAGTGTCGGCTCCATTTTTCAGATGAAGAAACAGAAGAAAAGGTCCTACAGCCTGAGAGTCCTGGTGGACTTTTCTTTTTTCTCCCACCACAAGGGGCAGCAGTGGGGCTGGATCCCCCCATGGAGGCCCACCTGCCCTTCCATCAGGGGTGCTTCATCCCAGAAAATGGCCCCAGTCATCATGGTCACCTTCCCCTTCTTAGAGGGAGGGACAGAGGAGTGATGGGTGTTACTCCATGAGGACCACACTCTACAGTTTGGTCTGACAATTACCCTGGAAGGCAGACCAGGAATCTGACCTGATTTTTGCAGTAAGGTAGCTGACGGCAGGGGCGAGGAGGGGGCTTTCTTCCAGCAACTCAGGGGAGGAGCCAAGATTCAAACCAAGGTTGTCACTGCCTATTGTAAACGCTACTCCTTGTTTAAAGTTCCTTTTTTTTTTTTTCTTTAAATCATTTTTTCCCCAGTAAACTACCTCCTCCTGATTCTTCTCTTTTCCACTATCATGAGTTTATCTGGACATAAAGCAAAACCACGGTGAGATACAGAACTCAGCTAATCCAGAGGAACTGTGTCCAGTTCTCATGAAGGTCCTCTGCTGAGAATACCTAATTGACGCCAGACCATCATGGACTCAATAAACACAAGCTCATGAGAAAGCCACCATGGGAACTGCAGACTCAAATCAAGGTGAGGATTCAGCAAGACTTAAATCCAGGGACGTGAGCTGAGACCACCCCATTTGGAGATCCTAAAGATTCACCAATCTAGATATCATATTCAAAAGCGGAGATATTACTTTGCCAACAAAGATCCATCTAGTTAAGGCTATGGTTTTTCCAGTAGTCATGTATGGATGTGAGAGTTGGACTGTGAAGAAAGCTGAGTGCTGAAGAATTGATGCTTTTGAACTGTGGTATTTGAGAAGAATCTTGAGAGTCCCTTGGACAGCAAGGAGATCCAACCAGTCCATCCTAAAGGAAATCAGTTGTGAATATTCATTGGAAGGACTGATGCTGAAGCTGAAACTCCAATATTTTGGCCACCTGATGTGAAGAGCTGACTCATTTGAAAAGACCCTGATGCTGGGAAAAATTGAAGATGGAAGGAGAAGGGGACGACAGAGGATGAACTGGTTGGATGGCATCACTGGCTCAATGGACATGAGTTTGGGTAAACTCCGGGAGTTGGTGATGGACAGGGAGGCCTGGCGTGCTGCAGTTCATGGGGTCGCAAAGATTCAGACATGACTGAACGATTAACTGAACTGCACTGAAGAACTTATAAAAAATTTCAAAAGGATAAATATGTACATAGATACATGTTTAATGGAATCACTTTGCCATACACCTGAAGCTAATACAATATTGCAAATCAACTATACTTTAATAAAACTTGGAAACAAACAAGTCATTCCCTACTGAGTTCAAAGGTGAGTTGATGCTGGAGAAGTAGGGCTAGACACCATCACCAGGGGAAACCCTTCTTGCTGGAGTATCAGACCCTGGGGAGGGTGATAGAGGAGCCCCTGCTACTTGTGCTGGATCTCTACAACCCTAACTCTTTGGCTTTCTCCCATTTTCAAAGCTCCCCTATTCCTGGCCTCTCATTGCTAGTCTCCCTGTCTCTCCCTTATTCTGCCCTCAGTGTCTTCTTCAGTCCAAAATAAGTGCTTTCTCCCCTTGACCCTGCACGCGTCCCTGGTCCCTGCACTGCTCTAGGGGTGGCCCAGTCGGGCCCTATTGCAGACTCTCCTAGATCCAGGTGAGCTTCTCCAACTCCTTCTCCAGCTCCCGGGCTTTCTGCCTCATGTTCTCAGCCGATGCTGTCTTTGCCCTCTCCTGCACGTCCTGTGCATTTTTCACCAGGGAGTACAGGTTTACACCTTCTACCACCATGGTGGAATTACCTGTTACAGCAGCTGCTGCTCCCAGCCCTATTCCAGTGGCTGAGAGTCCCAGACTGAGGCCTACTGTAAAGGGTGCCAGAACCACGCCAAGGATGCTCAGGGCACCAGATGCCTGGAGATGGTGTAGTCCCTGTGAACCTTGTCAACATTGTCGGCGAGCTCACGGAGCTTTTTGATGTTCTCCTTCAGCTCCTGTTTTACCTGAGGAAACTCCTTCAAAAACCTCTCCTTTTCCTGCTGGTATTTTTGGACCCTGTCTTGGTCGTCCCTGGACAAGTCTGTTTGCAGCTTGATCAGATATTCATGGAGTACATCTGCCTCTTCCCTGTAACAATGAACATTAAAGCCTTAGAAAGACAGTTTGCTTGTCTATGAAACAGGCTCAACAAACTCTATCCTGCGTAAACCACAGAGATTTTATTGTAAATCACAAGACTTATACTAATGTAAAAATGTTTCCAAACTTAAACCCTCATTTGGATATTGCTAGTGCTCCATGTACTTATTCAGACATGTAATAAATAAGCAAAGATCATCTTAGGAGACCTTTAAATTAAGAGAGATATTTGATATCTCTCTTAAGGCAGACCAATACAATCACTTCCAGAATGTGTGTAAAATGGGAACTTCCCAGATAAACAAAGAGAATTCATTGGGATTAGAGCAGAAAACCCTTCATTCAAGGACCTTAGTGTATAGTGAGGAGTCCTCTTGTACTTTGCTCTTGGCTGCTAGGATGTGGTCACTAGGCCCCAAGAATATTCTGGCTGATAAGAATGTCCTCGTCTGCCTGGGACTTTGGCCACTGGACAGTCTGATGAGTTGACATGTGATGGGCCTCTGGGTCACGTGGAATCAGTTCTGACCTCTGGAGGAGCTGGGCTCTAGGACAATAGTCTGAGCTCTGGGAGGGGCTGGAGATGACGGGTCAGGGTAATTTGTTGTTAAATAGGGTGAGCACCCTGGTGGACAGTGGTCCATGTGTCCTGCCACACTAGATCTAGGACAGTAATGCATCCTGGGGACAATGGAAGCTTCGTGTGTGAAACCTGCCCAGATCTGCCCTGTGGCTGATGGGAAACTGCCCCCTTCCCTGTAATAAATCATAACTGGGATCCTGAAGCTTTAAGTGAGTCTGTGTATCCTTCTATGGACTTCTAGAACCTGAGGGTGGTTGTGGGATCCCCTAAATTTTCCCTTGAGGGAAATGTAAGGACAGTCCTGGGACTGTGCCCTCATACTTTTCAGATTGGCTAACTGTGTGCCTAGAATTTTATTTTTTTTAAATCAAAACTCAGCTAAAGGGATCCTTAATGATCATTTTGTCTGGCATCTGCTCTCACCCAAGCTTGATACCCTTGGCCTTCTCAGCAGAAGGACACTGGGTCTGTCCACTGCCCATATTGCCTTGGAAGCAGGAGATGTGCTGTGAGCCCTGTTCCTTGTGGGCCTTCCAGTCCACCTCACTGATTCCTGACCCAGCACCCAGGGCCCCTGACATTTCAAGGGTTACATGTTAATTTGTGACAGCTTCATGAGCCTGCAGCCCAAGGCTGTGTGCAACTTTATGGAACCTCTAAAGAGTCAAGAGACTTGAGGAAACACCCATCTGAAGGGCTGAGCCTGAAGAGACCGGTGCTTGCACAGCTGGTGGAGGAAGTGTTTTCCTCTTTGGTGGGGATGCATGAGCCTTCTCAGAATCCCTCAAATGACACACAATCCAAGCCACTTACTATGACCCTGGAGGGCTCACTGAGCCACATGGCCTTCCCACTGTCAGGGCGGCTCCATGTAGACTAGAAGAGGGTCCCAGATGGAGGGAGATTCCAGGTCCCAGGCAGGTTATGAAGGACACGGTCACCGAGGGCCCTCTAGCCCAGCTTGAGGGGATCCTGTCAGGAAGGGAAGAAATGTTCTCTCTCCCACTCCCAGGACCTCTGCTAGGGTCACAGCCCCTTCAGTTCTGTGTCCTTTGGGCCTACTCTCCTCACTCTAGTCCTTGCCTGCTGCCCAAGCCTGCCTACTAGTCCTCCAACCTAGACCCTCTGCTCCACCCTGACCCCTAGGTCTGACCCTGGTCTAGGCCTCCCTGGTTCTTTGGACAAGATGACTACACTTGGTTCCCCACCACTGACTCTGCAGTTCATTCTGAGGCCGTCACTACAATCCATCAGATTGAATTACTATTCCCACTGGACACTTAACAAATAACAAATCTGAGACCCAGAATCTTAAACCCACAGGCTCAGAGTTAGACAGGGCTAGATCCAGGATCCCACCAGGTCCAATCAGTTCCCCTCCGGCCTTTCTGCCTTATTGGCCAGCAGGAACCTGCAGTGTTCGTATAATTCCTAAGATGGAGAATGAAAGAATTCTAGTCGGAATCCCCAGAAACACAAAATGATGTTTGGGTCAGGATTTTCTGACTTGACCCAAACGAAGTCCTCTTGGTTCTCGTCTCTAGGAAGAAGGTCCCTGATTCTTCCCAACAAGCTTATTTTAAAATTAAGATTGATTGAGCACCTACTCTGTGTCAGCAATCATGAAAAGCGCTTGCATGCATGATCTCAGAATACTCACAGTAAAACTGAACAGATGATGAAGCAGAGAGTAGTTCAGTAACTCGTCCAAGGTCATATAACCTGCCCTTCCTTGTAGGTTTCCGCTCTTCTCAACCCAACGTCATTCAATGCCAACAAATAACACGGAGGAAACATTCCACATAGGACCTTGAGGAGGAACATCCTTGGATCCTGCCTGGAGGAAACTAGCCTGGGAAAATCTTCCTAGGGGCATGTTGGTGACATTCCTGATGTACCTGCACGGTTACCTGGACAAATCGGCCTCGGTCACAAATTTCTCCCAGGGTTTGTCTTCAGTGAGCAGGAATTGCAGTTCTTCCAAACTCAGACTCTTCTGGACATACTCAAAGACATCCTTATAAAGCTTTGGCTCTCTAGACAGGAAAATAAAAATTGAAGATTCGAATAAACTATGGTGTGATGTAAATGGTATCGAGTATAAGTGGTTAAAGTTTACCTTTCTGAGCAGCATTCATCTGGCATGCTGTTGATGGATTTATCTGGGGTCTCAGGTGGACTGTATGCACCAGCCCCAATTCATAAGTTAACGCCCAGACACACCCACTCTGCAATGACTGCATTAGAAGATTGGGGGCTTTAGGCAGTAATTAGGTGAAATGAGGCCTTAAGTGTGGGGCCTTAATTCAGTAATATCAGTGTCCATATTAAATGAAGAGACGTCAGATCTCTTCCTCTCTCTCTTCCCTGAAGTATTAAGTGTCCTTAGGTTTTCTTTTTCTCATGCGTCACTAAGGGAGAAATGAACAGGGCTCACATGGAGGGAACCCACAGCACTAGACCTGTGTATTGTCTGACCGGGGTGTTGTGGGTGGAGGAAACAACCGAGCACCTGGGTGTCTGCATGGGCGTTTGAGAAGAATAGAACTCGTACCTGCCTGAGGCAGTCACCTGGTAATCAGGTGTTTATATATGGGAGCACTAGGCAGGTGCCCTAGCACAGCACAGGAGAGAGGGGATTCTAGAGAATGGGAGAGGTTTCTACTTGGAACTAACACATTCCAGGTAGAGGGGACAGCACGGCACTAGGCAGGACCTACTATGTGGCAGGCCCTGGCCCAGGCCACAGACACACATTATATTTGGTCCTCATCACAACATAGGGAAATATTCTTCGCATTTTACAGGTTAGGACAGGTAAGGTGCTCCAGGTCACACAGGTGTGGTAGGCAGCAAAGGCCAGATTGGGGTTCAGTTTAGAGTCCGCTGACCCTCACAGAGCAGCTGGGTGGGCAATGGAGCGAGAGGTGGAGGAAACAGTCTCTGTGTTGACACCCCAGGGTCTGGGAGCAGAAGGAGGCTTGGACCAAGGGAGAGGGCAGGAGAAGCTGCAGGGGACCTCCTCTCCCTGTCCTGCCTGGCCTTGGGGACTTGCTCTGCTGTGCTGGCCCCCCATCATGGGCTGCCCTGCCTCACTTCTGAGTCATCAGCAGGGGGTCAGGAGGCAGGGGGAGGAAGTTAGCATCTTGTCTGTGGCTCCCTGAGGAGAGGACCAGGAAAGAGGCTGTGGGGACAGACCACCAAGTGTTAGGGGACTCCCTATGGCCTCTCTGGGGGATGCTTATCCACGCCTTTCTTGGTTCTTGATTACTGGGCAGGTTGATTTGGCCTGGAGCCACCACCCTCAATTCTGGGTCACAAGTAGGAACCTGCCAGAGCCGAGGTGGCTGACTACCTGAGAAGTAAGAGGGATATTGTGAGCTCATGGTGGCAGCAGCAGGGTCTCAGAGATCTCCCTTCAGCTCACCCGTCTGTGTCAGGCTGGAAGAAGTTGTTGTTTCACCCTTGGGGAAGAGAAAACAGACTGTGGGCTTGATTGCACGTGAGCAGTGGCTGAGGGAGCCGTGAGGGGTGAGGTCCTGGGTGGTTTCCCCTGGACAGCCACCAGTGCCACCATGGATTTAACCCAGCGTGGTTCTCTGTCCCCTGGGCTCTGTAGATCACTTGTTAAGAAAAGTTACTCATCTTCCCGCCATCCTCCCCAGTCAGAGTTCTACTCTCCTGTTGGGGTACAAGACAGGATAATTAGACAGGAGAGAGCCATCTGTGAAGTTATAGGAGCAATAAAACCAGAGACAGAAAAACAGGTAGAAAGGGAATCCTTTGGAAATTACATGAGGTTGGGAATGCTTGCGTTACTAATTGGTTATAGGTGGTATTGATCCACTGTCTATGACGTGCAGGCTCCTGAAACTCACCTAAACTTAGGTCAGTCCAAGTTTTCACATTTCTGCTGGAGCCCAGCCTTGAACCCAAGTCTTTCTGATCCAAATTCCAGGTTTGTGATGACTATGCTCTACTTGCTTTAACGTACAAAAAATGTCTCTCTGTTTATTGCAAAATGATGTCATGCACCCTGTGCTCGAGTCTCTGCCTTGATAAAGTCCCCGGTGCTGTAGCTCCCACGGCCCACATCTTCCTCGCTTCTGCAATAGCCTTTATCCCACAAACCTTTTTTCTGGAGTCCCACCAGCCCCTCTCCAATCCCTGCAGCCCTGCCCTGGTCAGCTGAGGACCCAAATGGTGTCATCTTTGCTGTCCACTCCTGATTGTTGGACTTCAGGCTGTTTTTAATTCTTTATGTAAATAGTAGTGCAAAGAACACTCTTCTTGCATAAAACTTTATGAAAAGGCAAAATGCTAGGATACTGAAAGAGGACCTCCCCAGGTCAGTAGGTGCCCAATATGCTATTGGAGATCAGTGGAGAAATAACTCCAGAAAGAATGAAAGGATGGAGCCAAAGCAAAAAGAACACCTGGCTGTGGATGTGACTGGTGATAGAGCAATATTGCATAGGAACCTGGAATATCAGGTCCATGAATCAAGGCAAATTGGAAGTGGTCAAAGAAGAGATGGCAAGAGTGAATTTTGACATTCTAGGAATCAGCTAACTAAAATGGACTGGAATGGGTGAATTTTAACTCAGATGACCATTATATTTACTACTGTGGGCAGGAATCCCTCAGAAGAAATGGAGTAGCCATCATGGTCAACAAAAGAGTCCGAAATGCAGTACTTGGATGCAATCTCAAAAACGACAGAATATCTCTGTTCGTTTCCAAGGCAAACCATTCAATATCACAGTAATCCAAGTCTATGCCCCAACCAGTAACGCTGAAGAAGCTGAAGTTGAACGGTTCTATGAAGACCTACTGAAGAAGGCAATGGCACCCCACTCCAGTACTCTTGCCTGGCAAATCCCATGGATGGAGGAGCCGGGAAGACTGCAGTCCATGGGGTCGCGAAGAGTCGGACATGACTGAGCAACTTCCCTTTCACTTTTCACTTTCATGCATTGGAGAAGGAAATGGCAACCCACCCCAGTGTTCTTGCCTGGAGAATCCTAGGGACGGCGGGGCCTGGTGGGCTGCCGTCTATGGAGTCGCACAGAGTCGGACACGACTGAAGTGACTTAGCAGCATGAAGACCTACAAGACCTTTTAGAACTAACACCCAAAAAAGATGTCCTTTTTATTATAGGGGACTGGAATGCAACAGTAGGAAGTCAAGAAACACCTGGAGTAACAGATAAATTTAGCCTTGGAATACAGAATGAAGCAGGGCAAAGACTAATAGAGTTTTGCCAAGAAAATGCACTGGTCATAGCAAACACCCTCTTCCAACAACACAAGAGAGACTCTACACATGGACATGACCAGATGGTCAGCACCAAAATCAGATTGATTATATTCTCTACAGCCAAATTTGGAGAAGCTCTATACAGTCAGCAAAAACAAGACCAGGGGCTGACTGTGGCTCAGATCATGAACTCCTTATTGCCAAATTCAGACTGAAATTGAAGAAAGTAGGGAAAACCACTAGACCATTCAGGTATGACCTAAAACAAATCCCTTATGGTTATACAGTTGGAGTGAGAAATAGATTTAAGGGCCTAGATCTGATAGATAGAGTGCCTGATGAACTATGGACTGAAGTTCGTGACACTGTACAGGAGACAGGGATCAAGACCATCCCCATGGAAAAGAAATGCAAAAAAGCGAAATGACTGTCTGGGGAGGCCTTACAAATAGCTGTGAAAAGAAGAGAAGCAAAAAGCAAAGGAGAAAAGGAAAGATATAAGCATCTGAATGCAGAGTTCCAAAGAATAGCAAGAAGAGATAAGAAAGCCTTCTTCAGTAATCAATGCAAAGAAATAGAGGAAAACAACAGAATGGGAAAGACTAGAGATCTCTTCAAGAAAATCAGAGATACCAAGGAAATATTTCATGCAAAGATGGGCTTGATAAAGGACAGAAATGGTATGGACCTAACAGAAGCAGAAGATATTAAGAAGAGATGGCAAGAATACACAGATGAACTGTACAAAAAAGATCTTCACGACCCAGATAATCACGATGATGTGATCACTCACCTAGAGCCAGACATCCTGGAATGTGAAGTCAAGTGGGCCTTAGAAAGCATCACTACGAACAAAGCTAGTGGAGGAGATGGAATTCCAGCTGAACTATTCCAAATCCTGAAAGATGATGCTGTGAAAGTGCTGCACTCAATATGCCAGCACATTTGGAAAACTCAGCAGTGGCCACAGGACTAGGAAAGGTCAGTTTTCATTCCAATCCCAAAGAAAGGCAATGCCAAAGAATGCTCAAACTACCGCACAATTGCACTCATCTCACACGCTAGTAAAGTAATGCTCCAAATTCTCCAAGCCAGGCTTCAACAGTAGGTGAACCTTGAACTTCCTGATATTCAAGCTGCTTTTACAAAAGGCAGAGGAACCAGAGATCAAAATGCCAACATCCGCTGGATCATGGAAAAAGCAAGAGAGTTCCAGAAAAACATCTATTTCTGCTTTATTGACTATGCCAAAGCCTTTGACTGTGTGGATCACAATAAACTGTGGAAAATTCTTCAAGAGATGGGAATACCAGACCACCTGATCTGCCTCTTGAGAAACCTGTATTCAGGTCAGGAAGCAAGAGTTAGAACTGGACATGGAACAACAGACTGGTTCCAAATACGAAAAGGAGTATGTCAAGACTGTATATTGTCACCCTGTTTATTTAACTTATATGCAGAGTACATCATGAGAAATGCTGGGCTGGAAGAAACACAAGCTGCAATCAAGATTGCTGGGAGAAATATCAATAACCTCAGATATGTAGATGACACCACCCTTATGGCAGAAAGTGAAGAGGAACTAAAAAGCCTCTTGATGAAAGTGAAAGTGGAGAGTGAAAAAGTTGGCTTAAAGCTCAACATTCAGAAAACGAAGATCATGGCATCTGGTCCCATCACTTCATGGGAAATAGATGGGGAAACAGTGGAAACAGTGTCAGACTTTATTTTGGGGGACTCCAAAATCACTGCAGATGGTGACTGCAGCCCTGATATTAAAAGACGCTTACTCCTTGGAAGGAAAGTTATGACCATCCTAGATAGCATATTCAAAAGCAGAGACACTACTTTGCCAACAAAGGTCCATCTAGTCAAGGCTATGGTTTTCCTATGGTCATGTATGGATGTGAGAGTTGGACTGTAAAGAAGGCTGAGCAGGGAAGAATTGATGCTTTTGAACTGTGGTGCTGGAGAAGACTCTTGAGAGTCCCTTGGACTGCAGGGAGATCCAACCAGTCCATTCTGAAGAAGATCAGCCATGGGATTTCTTTGGAAGGTCTGATGCTAAAGCTGAAATTCCAGTACTTTGACCACGTCACACGAAGAGTTGTCTCATTGGAAAAGACTCTGATGCTGGGAGGGATTGGGGTAGGAGAAGAAGGGGACGACAGAGGATGAGATGGCTGGATGGCATCACTGACTCGATGGACGTGAGTCTGAGTGAACTCCGGGAGTTGGTGATGGACTTGGAGGCCTGGTGTGCTGCGATTCATGGGGTTGCAAAGAGTCGGACACGACTGAGCGACTGAACTGAACTGAAGATTCTTTCATTAAGCTATTTCTAGAAGTAGAATGACTGGATCCAAGGGTATCAACACCTAACATTTTGTCATACTTAAGCTACTTTGTTATGCAAAGAAACTGTACAAATTTACATTCACACATATCATATGTGATAGTGTCCATCCTTTGTCTTGCCAGTTCTCTGCTATTTTTTTAAATAGCAGATCTTTATATAGAGAGAACTTCCTTTGGTTCTGGATGTGACTGTCTTGTGTTGGGAGATGAGAAAAGAAAGCATGTTAATTACCCTTAGGCAGTATTTTAAGAAGGCAAAAGAGTACTTATTTAAGTACTCTTGCTGAGACCTGACTGAAGTGATAGTAAAGGTCCTTATAGTTACAGTAACAGCTACTCGTGAGTGTGGCTTGTATTTCTGATTTTGCTCTGCACTGGTAGTTACCCTAAGATTTTATAAATTATAATCCATATTGTTCTGATAACCAGGAGATTTGTACCACTGTATCCCCGTTTACAGCTAAGGAAGCTGAAGCATAGATGTTCTGTGATTTGCCCAAGGTCAGAAACCTTGTTCATGGAGAACTGGATCCCAGCCCATTCTCTGGACTCAAGATCCCATACCAGGCTTCTTCTCACTTTTCTGATAATAATAATATATAGAAAACAAGGATGGCGGTGAAGGGAACCCAGAGTCTTCACATCTGTCCCTTGGCTGAAAATTATGACTGCTTTTTATTTACCAATTGCACCTTTATCCTTGCTCTGGTCTCCCCTCTCAGTAGATAGAGTTACTGAGTAGATAATGTTACTGAGACAATCATTGGTAAAACCACTCCTGCCATTCTCTACAGCACCCAGTCTAGAGTGGCCCAACTTCCTTAGAGTATCCCCCAAACCCCCTAACCTGAGCCCCGATCCTAGAATCTTTCTATCACCTTCCATCTGCAATGCCCAGGGTTCCCTCAAGAATAGTAGCCATCAGCTTGATTACCAGGGAGTATGCCTGGTGACCAAGGCTGTGGGCACTGACTGTGTGGATGGGAGAGAATTTACACAGACAGGCCCGTCTCCAGACATGTGGGAGAGGAGAGCTGGCTGGTCCCCTGCCTCCTTCTCTGCCTCGAAGCTGCAGGACCCCAGGAGCCAGGGCAGCCAATTGAAATTGGGAAACACAAGGACCAAGAGCCAAGGCAGAGACAGGAGGAGGGTGTGGGCAGAAAGGGCTGATCCTGGATGATTCCAAACACTTGAAAATGCATTTGGACCCTCCACCTCATCCTTCCTTCCTTGCCTGCAATTCTTGTCTTGGTCCTGACCCTTGTCTGGGGCCTTAGCTGGGTATGGATGCTGGATGGTTCTCCCTTCTGCTGGATTAATATCTGGGTGTCCTCCTCTGTTAGCCTCTGATTGGTCACTTTCTGGAAAGGCTGCCAGTGTGAGAGGGGAGAACCCTAGAGCCTGTCCCTGCCCAACTGCATGACCAGACACAGAGACATTCCTTTCATGTGGGCAGACAGAGATACTACCAAACCTCTTCCTCCACATGGTACAGCTCATACTCTATGGGCAGAGACAGGAGGGGTAAGATCAGATCAGTTCAGTTCAGCCACTAAGTCGTGTCTGACTCTTTGTGACCCCATGAATCACAGCATGCCAGGCCTCCCTGTCATCACCAACTCCCGGAGTTCACTCAGACTCACGTCCATCGAGTCAGTGATGCCATCCAGCCATCTCATCCTCTGTCGTCCCCTTCTCCTCTTGCCCCCAATCCCTCCCAGCATCAGAGTCTTTTCCAATGAGTCAACTCTTCCCATGAGGTGGCCAAAGTACTGGAGTTCCAGCTTTAGCATCATTCCTTCCAAAGAAATCCCAGGGCTGATCTTCAGAATGCACTGGCTGGATCTCCTTGCAGTCCAAGGGACTCTCAAGAGTCTTCTCCAACACCACAGTTCAAAAGCATCAACTCTTCCCCGCTCAGCCTTCTTCACAGTCCAACTCTCACATCCATACATGACCACAGGAAAAACCATAGCCTTGATTAGACGAAACTTTGTTGGCAAAGAAATGTCTCTGCTTTTGAATATGCTATCTAGGATGGTCATAACTTTCCTTCCAAGGAGTAAGCGTCTTTTAATATCAGGGCTGCAGTCACCATCTGCAGTGATTTTGGAGCGAGCCCCCCAAAATAAAGTCTGACACTGTTTCCACTGTTTCCCCATCTATTTCCCATGAAGTGATGGGACCGGATGCCATGATCTTCATTTTCTGAATGTTGAGCTTTAAGCCAACTTTTTCACTCTCCACTTTCACTTTCATCAAGAGGCTTTTTAGTTCCTCTTCACTTTTTGCCATAAGGGTGGTGTCATCTGCATATCTGAGGTTATTGATATTTCTCCTGGCAATCTTGATTGCAGCTTGTGTTTCTTCCAGTCCAGAGTTTCTCATGATGTACTCTGCAGATAAGTTAAATAAGCAGGGTGACAATATACAACCCGACGTACTCTTTTTACTATTTGGAACCAGTCTGTTGTTCCATGTCCAGTTCTAACTCTTGCTTCCAGACCTGCATACAAGTTTCTCAAGAGGCAGATCAGGTGGTCTGGTATTCCCATCTCTTTCAGAATTTTCCACAGTTTCTTGTGATCCACGCAGTCAAAGGCTTTGGCATAGTCAATAAAGCAGAAATAGATGCTTCTCTGGAACTCTTTTGCCTTTTCCATGATCCAGCAGATGTTGGCAATTTGGTCTCTGGTTCCTCTGCCTTTTCTAAAACCAGCTTAAACATCTGGAAGTTCACGGTTCACCTATTGCTGAAGCCTGGCTTGGAGAATTTTGAGCATTACTTTACTAACATGTGAGATGAGTACAATTGTGCGGTAGTTTGAGCATTCTTTGGCATTGCCTTTCTTTGAGATTGGAATGAAAACTGACCTTTCCCAGTCCTGTGGCCACTGCTGAGTTTTCCAAATGTGCTGGCATATTGAGTGCAGCACTTTCACAGCATCATCTTTCAGGATTTGAAATAGCTCAAGTGGAATTCCATCACCTCCACTAGCTTTGTTCGTAGTGATGCTTTCTAAGGCCCACTTGACTTCACATTCCAGGATGTCTGGCTCTAGGTGAGTGATCACATCATCGTGATTATCTGGGTCGTGAAGATCTGTTTTGTACAGTTCTTCTGTGTATTCTTGCCATCTCTTCTTAATATCTTCTGCTTCTGTTAGGTCCATACCATTTCTGTCCTTTATCAAGCCCATCTTTGCATGAAATGTTCCTTTGGTATCTCTGATTTTCTTGAAGAGATCTCTAGTCTTTCCCATTCTGTTGTTTTCCTCTATTTCTTTGCATTGATTAGTGAAGAAGGCTTTCTTATCTCTCCTTTCTATTCTTTGGAACTCTGCATTCAGATGCTTATATCTTTCCTTTTCTCCTTTGCTTTTTGCTTCTCTTCTTTTCACAGCTATTTGTAAGGCCTCCCCAGACAGTCATTTCACTTTTTTACATTTCTTTTCCATGGGGATGGTCTTGATCCCTGTCTTCTGTACAATGTCATGAACCTCATTCCACAGTTCATCAGGCACTCTATCTATCAGATCTAGGCCCTTAAATCTATTTCTCACTCCAACTGTATAACCATAAGGGATTTGATTTAGGTCATACCTGAATAGTCTAGTGGTTTTCCCTACTTTCTCAGTGTCAAATTCAAAGTCCTTAGCCCATCACCAGGCCCTCCCGATGATCCTACTCCTGTCTTCCTCACCCTCCTGACTCCACAGGGCATGGACCAGGGGCTTGGAAGACTCCCAGCTGGGGGGACTCTGATTCCCTCCCAGCCTCCAGGCCTTTGCTCAGGATGCCCCTCCAAGGCCTTTCCCCACCTGCCTCACCAGGTGAAATGTTACTTGTTCCTGGAGGCCCATCTCAGAAGCTTCCTCCACTTGCTATCTTCCTCTAATTCCCTTCTAGTCTCCCTTGGAATCTTGCACTTTCCTGCCTGTGGGTCTGTTTGTGTGGAGTTTCTGCAGCTCCCAGCACCGGGCGGGGGCTCTGTCTCTTCTCTGCTGCTCCTCCTGCTCCAGGGCTTCTGAGGCTCCCTCCACCCTCCTGGGCACAGCCTGGCTAAAATATGAGGTGTAGGACCTGTTACCGGGGCATGAATCAACCAGATTCTCAAAGACATAGCACTACACCTTTTTTACCTACAGTTGAGTAATTGCATTTGTTTTCCTTGTCTGTCTTCATAAAAGCTCTTTCTGATAGAGAGTGCCATCAGATTTCTGAGAGTTTCCATATATGGGCATCCCACACTTTACCAGAAGATGACCCTCTGCCAGTAATAGGGGATGTGATACCTACATGTTCTGTGCTCTCCACCATCTTGGTTTAAGAAAGTTTCTATATGAACACTGTACTCTCAGGTAGCAGGAAACACCCGCATTTTTTCATGTCTCCTTACTCCAGCCATGATATGTTTATAAGAGGAGAAAGAGGAAGAGAGAACTGTGGAAAAACATGAGGCTTACCTAAAATCTGATATACTATCTTGAGACCTGAAGACTTGAGCAGGACATGCCTAAACCTCCCCTCCCACAGGATGTCCAGTTCAGGTCTGGTCTGGGTATGGGGACCAGCTTCCTCCAGCTTCTCTCTCTCTGCTCCCAAACTGCTGCCTGGGACTTTGAGGGGAAAAGCGTGGAGTCATTTCCTGACTGCAATGGAGGCACTTTTGGAAGCCGAGAAATGGGTGTGCTACTCTTTGACTGAGAAAGGTACCACTTAAACATGTCCTGCTTGAATGAGGAGAAGGAGAAGGAAAAAAAGGAATGGGGGATGAAGAGAAAGAGGAAGAAACAAAAAGATTCTAATCAAACAGTCAATCAATTCCAAAGGATCTAAATGAAAATGGAGAAGAAAAAGAATTAGAAACATATTAGAAAAAAATGTTAAAAATAATTTTGAGTTGGACCAACCATTCTCATCAAGACACAATCGCTGCAGCCATAAGGAAGGTCTGATTTATTTGACCTCTTGAAAACTAAATATTTCAAAAGGATGCCATAAACCAAGTCAGAAAAGAATGAGAGACCGGAAGACGCTGCAACATTTATAGTAGACAAAAATGAACATTCCCAACAAAGAGAGAGCCTAATATCCACATGAAAAGACTGAATGCTGTTTTTCACAAATGGGTAAGAGATGTGAACAAACAATTCCTGGGGAGGCAACTTGCCCAGGGTCACACAGCTCTCCATGGACAGAGTTGGGCCAAGTCCAGACCTTCTGACATGGGTATGTAAGGGAGGGAAGTGGAATGTGATTTTAATAACCCAGAAATTTCTAATAATGTCTCTACTGTTATAAACACATAGATCTAATCTCATGTCCCTCTTTTTATACGGATGAATCTACAGTTTGTCTTCTTGTTGTAAGATTGTAAAACCTGTATCGTCAAGTGGACATTGCACAGCAAGGTTGTGTCTCCTCACTTGGTCTACTGTCCTTCCTCTCTCAGGCCTTCGTTTTTCCCCAGGACCTGGCACTGAGCAGGCACTCAGGACAGGGTGGGTGATGAAACCTGATTCCTTGTATCTCAAAGGAAACCGTTTGTCCCCATTAGCCCCCACACAGCACCCAGGGGCAGACTCAAGGTGGCCAGGCCACAAGGAGGAAGGACTCTAGCCCCCCTGCCCTCCTCCATCCCCTCAGCTTTCTATTAATTTCCCAAAGGATTGAGCACCCACAACATAAACCTTCCTTCTGGGGTTGCTGCTCATGTCTCACGGGTCCACATTTCAAGCAGAGACCACCTGTGCAGGCGTCTACCTCCCTCTTCACTGTTCAGGGGTCCCGGTGGTGGGAGGAAGCCATCAGAAACATCTGCTTCCACATCCAGGCTCTGTCCTTCGGGCCATGGTCTCACGTCTCTGAGCTTCCATTTCCTTTCTTTTGTCAACTAGTGACAATCAAGGTTTTCTCAGACAGTGGTCCTGAGGATGGGGAGATGGGCAGGGGTCCTACCTCCTCTACTTACCCAGGAGTCTGCCTCTGACTGAGTGTGAACAAGATCCAGCTGTTCTCAGCTCTGCAGATGCAGCCGCCTTTTGTGTGTCTCTGCAATAAACCACCCACACCTTCTAGTCCCAGATATATTCAGAGAACCAAAAGGGGAAATGAAACCCTCACTTCTGAGAGGCTTAAGTTACCAACACCCTGCGCACCAGGCCCCGCCCAGACCTATTTCCCCCCTTCTGCTGCCCCCTTAGAGAAACAACCCCAGCCCTGACATCTCACGTCCTTCTGACACAGCCCACCCTGTCTCGGCTCCTTGAAAGAGACCTGCCAGCAACACACCGTGAGTCCCTTGGCCAACAACTCCCCCACCCTTGGCTGTCTTTCCACCCCCTCAGCCCCCCTCCCCCCACCCACTCACCAGCCTGCCTGCATTATTCACCTCATACCACCAGCACGTGGTATGTTCCAGAACACACCAGCTCCTCACCACACACTGGTCATACTGCTGCTGCTGAGGGTCACGTCCACGTGGCTTCTAGGGTTTGTTCATGCAGGTCCTTCTGCCAGGACACCTGCTGCATTGAACCCGGAGAAATCATACTCACCCTGTAAAGCCAAAGTCTGGCATCACCTCCTCTGAGAAGCCCTCCAGGACCTCCCCGGCAGAGTCCCCTGTCCCTGCTCTGCTCCCTTGGTACTTGGGAGAGGGGCCTAAGGCCACCCCTCAGCCTCTGTGTCCACGCCCCACCCAACTCCTTTTGATCAAGTCCTTCTGGACGTGGCCCTGCTGACAGGCACAGAACTAGTGCCTTCAGGTCCCAGCAACTCGCCTGAGGAGGCCCAGCCTTGGTGGTCAAGGTCATTTGGATGAATGCCAAGTTTGTGGGAAGGGCTGAGAGCATGCTGCTATTTTCTACCCTGGATTATTTCTAGTTGCACAGTTTCTTTTGTCACAATAGAGGACCTTTACAGGAAGGCTGGTGATCTGGAACTCAAAAGTCAACAACAGAAAACCAGTCTTCTTTTCTGTTTGGTTCCTGAGCAAAGAGCCACAGTGTATGGAGGGCTGAGCATTAGCCACCCTCTGTGCAGGCTCTGTCCATACTTTTCCTGTTGTACTCTCACATCAGCTCTAGGAAGTGTCGGCTCCATTTTTCAGATGAAGAAACAGAAGAAAAGGTCCTACATCCTGAGAGTCCTGGTGGACTTTTCTTTTTTGCCCCCACCACAAGAGGCAGCAGTGAGGCTGGACCTCCCCACGGAGGCCCACCTGCCCTTCCATCAGGGGTGCTTCATCCCAGAAAATGGCCCCAGTCATCATGGTCACCTTCCCCTTCTTAGAGGGAGGGACAGAGGAGTGATGGGTGTTACTCCATGAGGACCACACTCTACAGTTTGGTCTGACAATTACCCTGGAACGCAGACCAGGAATCTGACCTGATTTTTGCAGTAAGGTAACTGATGGCAGGGGCAAGGAGGGGGCTTTCTTCCAGCAACTCAGGGGAGGAGCCAAGATTCAAACCAAGGTTGTCACCGCCTATTGTAAACGCCACTCCTTGTTTAAAGTTCCTTATTTTTTTTTTCTTTGAATCATTTTTTCCCCAGTAAACTCCTTCCTCCTGATTCTTCTCTCTTCCACTAGCATGAGTTTACTGGAATGTAAGCAAAACCACCCTGAGATGCAGAACTCAGCTAATCCAGAGGAGTTGTGTCCAGTTGTCATGAAGGTCCTCTGCTGAGAATGCCTAATAGATGCCAGACCATCATGGACTCAATAACACAAGCTCCCGGGAGAGCCACCATGGGAACTGCAGACTCAAATCAAGGTGAGGATTCAGCAAGACTTAAATCCAGGGACGTGAGCTGAGACCACCCCATTTGGAGATCCTAAAGATTCAATGACGATAAAATTGGGCTCCACTTGACCCCAATATCACAAGAGAAGTGCCCCAGGATGGCTGCAGCGACCCACCTGCCTGTCCTCCTCCCTTTGTATAGGATCAGTGGGAGTGAGTAGGGAGCTTCAGACTGAGCATGTGACCCGAAGGCTTTAAAGTCATCAGAGTTGCTGTTGGATGTGGACACCAGGGGGCAGAGCACAAGGGATCCCCTCCAGGCTGACAGCACAGGTGACCTCAGGGGAACTGGTCTCGGCCACTCACTGCCAGGCTGCTCTCATCACAATAGCCACAGTGTGGAAGAAAGGAAAATAATATAAGAAAAATCCTGTCTATACATACCACAGACTAATACTCACTTAAAAGAGGAAGAAAGTTCTTTTTTTTAAAAATTATTTTAAAAGGAAGAAAATTCAGACTCATGCTACAGCCTGGATGCGCCTTGAAGACATTGTGTTCAGTGAAATAAAACAGTTACCAAAAACTTATTGTATTTTCTGTTTTTATTAGGTTGCAGAATAGGCAAATTGATAAAGACAGAAAGCAGGGTGGTGGTCGTCAGGGGCTGTGGGGGGGGGGGGGGGAGGGGAGCTGCGGTCCAGCGGAGTCTCAGGTTTCAGGAAGAAAGAATGTGGAGAGGCACGGTGGTGATGGCTGCAGAATAGACGAATGTATTCGATACCACTCACCTGTACACTTGAAAACGGTTAAGTGGTCAATTGTATGCTGTGTATATTTTACCACAGGAAGTAAAAAAGAAAGAAAAAAATCCCGTTACAATATTGTATACATACATCAATATTGTATGATTCCATTCACATGAGGTCCTGAGAGGAGGCAAATTCATAAAGATCAGGGGTACACTGGTGCTTGCCAGGGGTGGAGAGGAGGGAGAATGAGGTATTAGTATATAATTGCAACAGAGTTTTATTTTTGATGTAAAACATTCTGTGGATGGATGGTGATGCTGGTTGTACAATGACGTGAGTGTCCTTAATACCACTGAACTGTACACTTAGAAGTGGGTAAAATGGTAAATTTGACAATTTTCAAAAATTGAAACAAATTGTTAAAAATCTGAACCTTTGTGGGAAAACATAGCAGCACCTGAACGCTTTACAGTCTGTAAAACACTTTCACACTCAACATCGTGCAAGCTACCACAGCCCTGCAATGGAAGCATTTACTATCCTAATGGCACCTGGGAAAACTAAGGTTCAGACTTGCCCCCAAATGGGGAAACTGGCAGGTCAGTCTGTTTTCTGGACTATGCCATTTCCTCAGAGGAAGAGAAATCCTTCAACCTTCCAGTAGTCTAAAAAATGTACTTTCCTTCCATAAATGCTCCCTGTTAGCTCAAGATGAGTCATAAACATCAATTACCGCTTGTCCAAAGAACTGAGCTGAAGGCCCAAGTCCCTAGGGGCCACAGGGAGCTGAGTCTGGCGGGGCCAACAGGGACCCTCTGCAACTGGCATCAAGTGTCAACTCCCTTCTGGAAGAGCCCCACCTCAGGGGGAAAGCTGCCTGAACTCTTCCTTCACAGAGACTCTGGGACCCACTCTGCTGTGTCCACATCTGTCCGTCTTGCGTGAGTGGGGAGAGAATTTGGCATCCTGCAGATCTCCTTGATGGGGATAAAACGGAAGCAGTGCCAGACTTCATTTTCTTGGGCTCCAAAATCACTATAGATGGTGACCGCAGCCATGAAATTAAAAGACATTTGCTTCTTGGAAGAAAAGTTATGACCAACCTAGATAGCATATTCAAAAGCAGAGCCATCACTTTGCTGACAAATTCCGCTACAGTCAAAGCTATGATTTTCCCATTAGTCATGTATGGATGTGAGAGTTGGACCATAAAGAAGGCTGAGCACTGAAGAAGTGATGCTTTTGAACTGTGGTATTAGAGAAGACTCTTGAGAGTCCCTTGGACAGCAAGGAGATCCAACCAGTCCATCCTAAAGGAAATCAGTCGTGAATATTCATTGGAAGGACTGATGCTGAAGCTGAAACTCCAATACTTTGGCCAGCTGATGCGAACAGCTGACTCATTTGAAAAGACCCTGATGCTGGGAAAGATTGAAGATGGAAGGAGAACGGGACGACAGAGGATGAACTGGTTGGATGGCATCACCGGCTCAATGGACGTGAGTTTGGGTAAACTCCAGGAGTTGGTGATGGACAGGGAGGCCTGGCGTGCTGCAGTCCAGTCCATGGGGTTGCAAAGATTCGGACATGACTGAACGACTAACTGAACTGCACTGAAGAACTTATAAAAAATTTCAAAAGGATAAATATGTACATCAGATCAGATCAGATAAGTCGCTCAGTCATGTCTGACTCTTTGTGACCCCATGAATCACAGCACGCCAGGCATCCCTGTCCATCACCAACTCCTGGAGTTCACTCAGACTCACATCCATCGAGTCAGTGATGCCATCCAGCCATCTTATCCTCTGTCCTCCCCTTCTCCTCTTGCTCCCAATCCCTCCCAGCATCAGAGTCTTTTCCAATGAGTCAACTCTTCACATGAGGTGGCCAAAGTACTGGAGTTTCAGTTTTAGCATCATTCCTTCCAAAGCAATCCCAGGGCTGATCTCTTTCAGAATGGACTGGTTGGATCTCCTTGCAGACCAAGGGACTCTCAAGAGTCTTCTCCAACACCACAGTTCAAAAGCATCAATTCTTCGGCGCTCAGCCTTCTTCACAGTCCAACTCTCACATCCATATATGACCACAGGAAAAACCATAGCCTTGACTAAATGAACCTTTGTGGGCAAAATAATGTCTCTGCTTTTGAATATGCTATCTAGGTTGGTAATAACTTTCCTTCCAAGGAGTAAGCGTCTTTTAATTTCATGGCTGCAGTCACCATCTGTAGTAATTTTGGAGCCCAGAAAAATAAAGTCTGACACTGTGTCCACTGTTTCCCCATCTATTTCCCATGAAGTGATGGGACCAGATGCCATGATCTTCATTTTCTGAATGTTGAGCTTTAAGCCAACTTTTTCACTCTCCACTTTCACTTTCATCAAGAGGCTTTTTAGTTCCTCTTCACTTTCTGCCATAAGGGTGGTGTCATCTGCATATCTGAGGTTATTCATATTTCTTCTGGCAATCTTGATTGCAGCTTGTGCTTCTTCCAGTCCAGCGTTTCTCATGATGTACTCTGCATATAAGTTAAATAAACAGGGTGACAATATACAGCCTTGATGTACTCCTTTTCCTATTTGGAACCAGTCTGTTGTTCCATGTCCAGTTCTAACTCTTGCTTCCTGACCTGCATACAAATTTCTCAAGAGGCAGATCAGGTGGTCTGGTATTCTCATCTCTTGAAGAATTTTCCACAGTTTATTGTGATCCACACAGTCAAAGGCTTTGGCATAGTCAATAAAGCAGAAATAGATGCTCTTCTGGAACTCTTTTGCCTTTTCCATGATCCAGCAGATGTTGGCAATTTGGTCTCTGGTTCCTCTGCCTTTTCTAAAACCAGCTTGAACATCTGGAAGTTCATGGTTCATGTATTGCTGAAGCCTGGCTTGGAAAATTTTGAGCATTACTTGAGTCGTGTGTGAGATGAGTGCAATTGTGCGGTAGTTTGAGCATTCTTTGGTGTTGCCTTTCTTTGGGATTGGAATGAAAGCTGACCTTTCCCAGTCCTGTGGCCACTGCTGAGTTTTCCAAATGTGCTGGCATATTGAGTGCAGCACTTTCACAGCATCATCTTTCAGGATTTGGAATAGCTCAACTGGAATTCTATCACCTCCACTAGCTTTGTTCGTAGTGATGCTTTCTAAGGCCCACTTGATTTCACATTCCAGGATGTCTGGCTCTAGGTGAGTGATTACACCATCGTGATTATCTGGGTCGTGAAGATCTTTTTTGTAAAGTTCTTCTGTGTATTCTTGCCATTTCTTCTAAATATGTACATAGATACATTTATAATGGAATCACTTTGCTATACACCTGAAGCTAATACAATATTGTAAATCAACTAAACTTTAATGAAACAAGGAAACAAACAAGTCACTCCCTGCTGAGTTCAAAGGTGAGTTGATGCTGGAGAAGTAGGGCTAGACACCATCACCAGGGGAAACCCTTCTTGCTGGAATATCGGACCATGGGGAGGGTGATAGAGGAGCCCCTGCTACTTGTACTGGATCTCTACAATCCTAACTCTTTGGCTTTCTCCCATTTTCAAAGCTCCCCTATTCCTGGCCTCTCATTGCTAGTCTCCCTGTCTCTCCCTTATTCTGCCCTCAGTGTCTTCTTCAGTCCAAAATAAGTGCTTTCTCTCCTTGACCCTGCACGCGTCCCTGGTCCCTGCATTGCTCTAGGGGTGGCCCAGTCGGGCCCTATTGCAGACTCTCATAGATCCAGGTGAGCTTCTCCAAGTTCTTCTCCAGCTCCTGGGCTTTCTGCCTCATGTTCTCAGCCGATGCTGTCTTTGCCCCCTCCTGCAAGTCCTGTGCGTCTTTCACCAGGGAGTACATGTCCAGCCCCATGAATAAACCTGACAGAACTCCATTCCCGATGCGGGCTTCTCTAGTTGCTGCCAGAGCTGTGCCTTTGAAACGTGTACTCACTCACTGGGCAGTTTGGACAACGAATTGCCCGGTGGTTACGCAGTGCTGAACAGTGGGTAGTATTTGAGGGTTGCCTCTGGCCACCCTGATGGCACGAATATGCTTCCCCAAATCTTTAACTTGGTAGAGATCATTTACATAGGATTTTATTTCGGCTGTGTTAAGTTGACTGGCCTGGGTTTCTGCTGATGACAGTTTTACATTTTCCACCACCATGGTGGAAATACCTGTTACATCAGATGCTGCTCCCAGCCCTATTCCAGTGGCTGAGAGTCCCAGACTGAGGCCTACCATAAAGGGTGCCAGAACCAGCCCAAGGATGCTCAGGGTGCCAGACACAATGCTGGTGGAGGAAGCTACCACATTGGAGATGGTGCAGTCCCTGTGCACCTTGTCAACATTGTCTGTGAGCTCACGGAGCTTTTTTATGTTCTCCTTCAGCTCCTGTTTTACCTGAGGAAACTCCTTCAAAAACCTCTCCTTTTTCTGCTGGTATTTTTGGAGTCTGTCTTGGTCCTTCCTGGCCATGACTGTTTGCACCTTGGTCAGATATTCACGGAGTACATCAGCCTCTATCCTGTAACAATGAATATTAAAGCCTTAGAAAGACAGTTTGCTGGTCTATAAAACAGGCTCAACAAGCTCTATCCTGCATAAACCACAGAGATTTTATTATAAATCACAAGAATTTTACTAATGTAAAAATTTTTCCAACCTCAAACCCTCATTTGGATCTTGTTAGTGCTCCATGTACTTATTCAATCATGGAATAAATAAGCAAAAGTCATCTTAGGACACCTTTAACTTAAGAGAGATATTTGATAAAGACACCTCAAAGGCAGACCAATACCATCACTTCCAGAATGTGTGTAAAATGGGAACTTCACAGATAAACAAAGAGAATTCATTGGGATTAGAGCAGAAAACCCTTCATTCAAGGACCTTAGTGTATAGTGAGGAGTCCTCTTGTTTTTTGCTCTTGGCTGCTAGGATGTGGTCCCTAGGCCCCAAGAATATTCTGGCTAATAAGAATGTCCTCGTCTGCCTGGGACTTTGGCCACTGGACATTCTGATGTGTTGACATGTGATGGGCCTCTGGGTCACATGGTATCAGTTCTGACCTCTGGAGGAGCTGGGCTCTAGGGCATTGGTCTGAACTCTTGGAGGGGCTGGGGATAATGGGTCAGGGTAATTTGTTGTTAAATAGGGTGAGCATCCCTGGCAGGCAGTGCTCCATGTGTCCTGCCACACTGGATCCAGGACAGTAATGCATCCTGGGGACAATGGAAGCTTCGTGTGTGAAATCTGCCCAGATCTGCCCTGTGGCTGATGGGGAACTGCATCCTTCCCTGTAATAAACCATAACTGGGATCCTGAAGCTTTAAATTAGTCTGTGCATCATTCAGTGGAGTTCTAGAACCTGAGGGTGGTTGTGGGATCCCCCAAATTTGCCCGTGATGGGAAATGTAAGGACAGTCCTGGGACTGTGCCCTCATACTTTTCAGATTGGCTAACTGTGTGCCTAGAATTTTATTTCTTTTTAATCAAAACTCAGCTAGAAGGACCCTTAACGATCATTTTGCCTGGATTCTGCTCTCACCCAAGCCTGATACCCTTGGCCTTCTCAGCAGAAAGACACTGGGTCTGTCCACTGCCCATATTGACTGGGAAGCAGGAGATGTGCTGTGAGCCCTGTTCTTTGTGGGCCCTCCAGCCCACCTCACTGACTCCTGACCCAGCGCCGAGCACCCCTGACCTCTCAGGGGTCACATGTTAATTTGTGACAGCTTCATGAGCCTGCACCCCAAGGCTGTGTGCAACTTTATGGAACCTCTAAAGAGTCAAGAGACTTGAGGAAACACCCATCTGAACGGCTGAGCCTGAAGAGACCGGCAGTTGCACAGCTGGTGGAGGAAGTGTTTTCCTCTTTGGTGGGGATGAGTGAGGCTCCTCAGAATCGCTCAAATGACACACAATCACAGCCACTTACTATGACCCTGGAGGGCTCATTGAGCCACACGGCCTTCCCATGACAGGGCGGCTCCATGTAGACTAGAAGAGGGTCCCAGATGGAGTGATAATCCAGGTCCCAGGCAGGGTATGGAGGGCAGGGTCATCCAGGGCCTTCTAGCCCAGCTTGAGAGGATCCCATCAGGAAGGGAAAAAATGTTCCCTCTCCTACTCCCAGGACCTCTGCTAGGGTCATAGCCCCTTCAGTTCTGTGTCCTTGGGGCCCACTCTCTTTACTCTAGTCCTGGCCTGCTGCCCAAGCCTGCCTACTAGTCCTCCAACCTGGACCCTCTGCTCCACCCTGACCCCTAGGTCTGATCCTGGTCCAGGCCTCCCTGGTTCTTTGGACAAGATGACTACACTTGGTTCCCCACCACTGACTCTGCAGTTCACTCTGAGGCCATCACTACAATCCATCAGATTGAATTGCTATTCCCACTGGACACATAATACATAACAAATTTGAGACTCAAAGTCTGAAGCCCACAGGCCCAGAGTTGGGCAGGGCTAGATCCAGGATCCCACCAGGTCCAGCCAGTTCCCCTCCAGCCTCTCTGCCTTATTGGACAGCAGGAACCTGCAGTGTTCGTATAATTCCTAAGATGGGGAATGAAAGAATTCTAGTCAGAATCCCAGGAACACAAAATGATGTTTGGATCAGGATTTTCTGACTTGACCCAAAGGAAGTCCTTCTTGGTTCTCATCTCCAGGAAGAAGATCCCTGATTCTTCCCAACAAGCTTATTTTAAAATTAGGATTGATTTAGCAGCTATTCTGTGTCAGCAATCATGAAAAGAACTTGTATGCATGATCTCAGAGTCCTCACAATAAAACTGAACAGATGATGAAGCAGAGAGTAGTTCAGTAACTTGTCCAAGGTCATATAACCTGCCCTTCCTCGCCAGTTTTGTCTCTTCTCAACCCAACGTCATCAATGACAGTAAATAACATGGAGGAAATATTCCAAATAGGATCTTGAGAAGGAACATCCTCGCCCCCAACCATAGGATCTTCCTGGAGGAAAGTAGCCTGGGAAAATCTTCCTGGGGCATGTTGGTGACATTCCTGGTGTACCTGCATGGTAACCTGGACAAATCAGCCTCGGTCACAAAATTCTCCCAGGGTTTGTCTTCACTGAGCAGGAATTGCAGTTGTTCCCATCTCACACTCCCCTGGAAATACTCAGTGACATCCTTATAAAAGCTTTGGCTCCCTAGACAGAAAAATCAAAATTGAAGATTTGAATAAACTATGGTATGATGTAAACGGTATCGAGTATAAGTGGTTAAAGTTCACCTTTCTGAGCAGCATTCATCTGGCATGCTGTTGATGGATTTATCTGGGGTCTCAGGTGGACTGTATGCACCAGCCCCAATTCATAAGTTAACGCCCAGACACTCCCACTCTGCAATGACTGTATTAGAAAATAGGGGGCTTTAAGGCAGTAATTAGGTGAAATGAGGCCTTAAGTGTGGGGCCTTAATTCAGTAATATCAGTGTCCTTATTAAATGAAGAGATGTCAGATCTCTTCCTCTATCATTCCCTGAAGTATTAAGTGTCCTTTGATTTTCTTTTTCTCATGTATCACTAAAGGAGAAATGAACAGGGCTCACGTGGAGGGAACTCACAGCACTAGATCTGCGTGTTGACTGATTAGGGTGTTGTGGGTGGAGGAAATAACTGAGCACCTGGGTGTCTGTGGGCTTCCCTTGTAGCTCAGTTGGAAAAGAATCTGCCTGCAGTGCAGAAGACCTGGGTTCGATCCCTGGGTTGTCAAGATCCCCTGGAGAAGGAACTGGCAACCCACTCCAGTATCCTTGCCTGGAAAATCTCATGGACAGAGGAGGCTGGTGGGCTGCAGTCCATGGGGTCGCAAAGTGTCAGACACGACTGAGCAACTAACACTTACTTAGGGCTTCCCTTGTGTCTCAGCTTGTAAAGAATCTGTCAGCACTGTGGGGGACCTGGGTTCAATCCCTGGGTTGGGAAGATCCCCTGGAGAAGGGAAAGGCTACCCACTCCGGAAGTGGGGCTGCTGTGACGGACCACGCAGGAAGCGCGGCAGAGAGATGGTACCCCACGCCCAAGGTCAGGGGCGGTGATTGAGAATGCCAGGCTGCGACGTTGCAGGAGCGGTGGAGAGGAGCTACCCCATGTCCGAGGTCAGGGGCCCGAGAGGAGCAACCCTACATCCAAGGAGTGGCGGCTGCGCGGCAGGAGGGCCAAGAGGAGCTACTCCATGTTCAAGGTCAGGAGGGGCAACTCGTCCAAGGTAAGGAGCAGCGGCTGCGCTTTGCTGGAGCAGCCGTGAAGAGATACCCCCAGTCCAAGGTAAGAGAAAGCCAGTAAGACGGTAGGTATTGTGAGAGGGCATCAGAGGGCAGACACACTGAAACAATAATCACAGAAAAATAGCCAATCTGATCACACGGACCACAGCCTTGTCTAACTCAATGAAACTAAGCCATGCTGTGTGGGGCCACTCAAGACGGATGGGTCATAGTGAAGAGGTCTGACAGAATGTGGTGGTCCACTGGAGAAGGGAATGGCAAACCACATCAGTATTCTTGCCTTGAGAACCCCATGAACAGTATGAAAAGGCAAAATGATAGGATCCTGAAAGAGGAACTCCCCAGGTCAGTAGGTACCCAATATGCTACTAGAGATCAATGGAGAAATAACTCAAGAAAGAATGAAGGGACGGAGCTAAAGCAAAAACAATACCCAGTTGTGGAGGTGACTGGTGATAGACGCGAGGTCCGATGCTGTAAAGAGTAATATTGCATAGGAACCTGGAATGTTAGGTCCATGAATCAAGGCAAATTGGAAGTGGTCAAACAGGAGATGGCAGAGTGAATGTCAAGACTTTAGGAATCAGTGAACTAAGATGGACTGGAATGGGTGAATTTAACTCAGATGACCATTATATCTACTACTGCGGGTAGGAATCCCTGAGCAGAAATGGAGTAGCCATCATGGTCAACAAAAGAGTCCAAAATGCAGTACTTGGATGCAATCTCAAAAACGACAGAATGATCTCTGTTGGTTTCCAAGGCAAACCATTCAATATCACGGTAATCCCAAGTCTATGCCCCAACCCGTAAAGCTGGAAGAGGCTGAAGTTGAACGGTTCTATGAAGACCTACAAGACCTTTTAGAACTAACACCCAAAAGAGATGCCCTTTTCATTAGACGGGACTAGAATGCAAAACTAGGAAGTCAAGAAATACCTGGAGTAACAGGAAAATTTGGTGTTGAAGTACAGAATGAAGCAGGGTAAAAGCTAATAGAGTTTTGCTAAGAGAACACACTGGCCATAGCAAACACCCTCTTCCAACAACACAAGAGAAAACTCTACACATGGACATCACCAGATGGTCAACACCAAAATCAGATTGATTATATTCTCTGTAGCCAAAGATGGAGAAGCTTTGTACAGTCAGCAAAAACAAGCCTGGGAGCTGACTATGGCTCAGATCATGAACTCCTTATTGCCAAATTCAGACTTAAATTGAAGAAAGTAAGGAAAACCACTAGACCAATCAGGTATGGCCTAAATCAAATCCCTAATGACTATACAGTGGAAGTGTATAGTGGGATTTAAGGGACTAGATCTTAGACAGAGTGCCTGATGAACTATGGGTGGAGGTTTATGACATTGTGCAGGAGACAGGGATCAAGATCATCCGCATGGAAAAGAAATGCAAAAAAGCAAAATGGATGTCTGAGGAGGCCTTACAAATAGCTATGAAAAGAAGAGAAGTGAAAAGCAAAGGAGAAAAGGAAAGATATAAGCATCTGAATGCAGAGTTCCAAAGAATAGAAAGGAGAGATAAGAAAGCCTTTCTCAGTGATCAGTGCAAAGAAATAGAGGAAAACAACAGAATGGGAAACACTAGAGATTTCTTCAAGAAAATTAGAGCTACCAAGGGAATATTTCATGCAAAGATGGGCTCGATAAAGGACAGAAATGGTATGGACCTAACAGAAGAAAAAGATATTAGGAAGAGGTGGCGGGAACACACAGAAGAACTGTACAAAAAAAGGATCTTCACGACCCAGATAATCACGATGGTGTGATCACTCACCTAGAGCCAGACATCCTGGAATGTGAAGTCAAGTGGGCCTTAGAAAGCATCACTACGAACAAAGCAAGTGGAGGTGATGGAATTCCAGTTGAGCTATTTCAAATCCTGAAAGATGAGGCTGTGAAAGTGCTGCACTCAACATGCCAACAAATTTGGAAAACTCAGCAGTGGCCACAGGACTGGGAAAGGTCAGTTTTCATTCCATTCCAAAGAAAGGCAATGCCAAAGAATACTCAAACTACTGCACAATTGCACTCATCTCACACGCTAGTAAAGTAATGCTCAAAATTCTCCAAGCCAGGCTTCAGCAATAGGTGAACCGTGAACTTCCTGATGTCCAAGCTGGTTTTACAAAAGGCAGAACCAGAGATCAAATTGCCAACATCCACTGGATCATGGAAAAAGCAAGAGAGGTCCAGAAAAGCATCTATTTCTGCTTTATTGACTATGCCAAAGCCTTTGACTGTGTGGATCACAAGAAACTGTGGAAAATTCAAAAAAGAGATTGGAATACCAGACCACCTGACCTGCCTCTTGAGAAACCTATATGCAGGTCAGGAAGCAAGAGTTAGAACTGGACATGGAACAACAGACTGGTACCAAATAGGAAAAGGAGTACGTCAAGGCTGTATATTGTCACTCTGCTTATTTAACTTATATGCAGAGTACATCATGAGAAATGTGGGGCTGGAAGAAGCACAAGCTGGAATCAAGTTGCCAGGAGAAATAGCGACAACCTCAGATATGTAGATGACACCACCCTTATGGCAGAAAGTGAAGAGGAACTAAAGAGCCTCTTGATGAAAGTGAAAGAGGAGAGTGAAAAATTGGCTTAAAGCTCAACATTCAGAAAATGAAGATCATGGTATCTGGTCCCATCACTTCATGGGGTTAGATGGGGAAACAGTGGACACAGTGTCAGGCTTTATTTTTTGGGGCTCCAAACAGTGCAGATGGTGATGGTAGCCATGAAATTAAAAGACGCTTACTCCTTGGAAGGAAAGTTATGACCAACCTAGACGGCATATTAAAAAGCAGAGACATTAGTTTGCCAACAAAGGTCTGTCTAGTCAAGACTATGGTTTTTCCAGTGGTTATGTATGGATGTGAGGGTTGGACTGTGAAGAGAGCTGAGCGCCGAAGAATTGATGCTTTTGAACTGTGGTATTGGAGAAGACTCTTGAGAGTCCCTTGTACTGCAGGGAGATCCAAACAGTCCATCCTAAAGGAGATCAGTCCTGGGTGTTCATGGAAGGACTGATGCTGAAGCTGAAACTCCAGTACTTTGGCCACCTCATGTGAAGAGTTGACTCATTAGAAAAGACCTTGATGCTGGGAGGGATTGGGGGCAGAAGGAGAAGGGGATGACAGAGGATGAGATGGCTGGATGGCATCACCGACTCGATGGACATGAGTTTGGGTGAACTCCAGGAGTTGGTGATGGACAAGGAGGCATGGCGTGCTGCAATTCATGGGGTCTTAAAGAGTCGGACACGACTGAGCGACTGAACTGAACTGGGTGTCTGCATGGGCATTTGAGAACAATAGAACTCGTACCTGCCTGAGGCAGTCACCTGGTAATCAGGTGTTTATATATGGGAGCACTGGGCAGGTGCCCTAGCACAGCACAGGAGAGAGGGGATTCTAGAGAACGGGAGAGGTTTCTACTTGGAACTAACACATTCCAGGTAGAGGGGACAGCACGGCACTAGGCAGGACCTACTATGTGGCAGGCCCTGGCCCAGGCCACGGACACACATTATATTTGGTCCTCTTCACAACATAGGGAAATATTCTCCTCATTTTACAGGTTAGGACAGTTAAGGTGCTCCAGGTCACACAGGTGTGGGAGGCAGCAAAGGCCATATTGGGGTTCAGTTTAGAGTCCACTAACCTCACAGAGCAGCTGGGTGGGCAGCATGGCGAGAGGTGGAGGAAACAGCCTCTGTGTTGACACCCCAGGGTCTAGGAGCAGAAGGAGGCTTGGACCAAGGGAGAGGGCAGGAGAAGCTCCAGGGGACCTCCTCTCTCTGTCCTGCCTGGCCTCGGGGACTTGCTCTGCTGTGCCCGCCCCCCATCATGGGCTGCCCTGCCTCACTGAATCATTAGCTGGGGGTCAGGAGACTGGGGGAGGAAGTTAGCATCTTGTCTGTGGCTGCCTGAGGAGAGGACCAGGAAAGAGGCTGTGGGGACAGACCACCAAGTGTTAGGGGACTCCCCATGGCCTCTCTGGGGGATGCTTATCCACGCCTTTCTTGGTTCTTGATTACTGGGCAGGTTGATTTGGCCTGGAGCCACCACCCTCAATTCTGGGTCACAAGTAGGAACCTGCCAGAGCCGAGGTGGCTGACTACCTGAGAAGTACCAGGGATATTGTGAGCTCATGGTGGCAGCAGTAGGGTCTCAGAGATCTCCCTTCAGCTCACCCGTCTGTGTCAGGCTGGAAGGAGGTGTCGTTTCACTCTTGGGGAAGAGAAAAGAGATTGTGGGCTTGATTGCGCATAAGCAGTGGCTGAGGAGGCAGTGAGGGGTGAGGTCTTGGGTGGTTTCCCCTGGGACAGCCTAGTGCCACCGGGGACTTAACCCAGCGTGGTTCTCTGTCCCCTGGGCTCTGCAGATCACGTGTTAAGGAAAGTTACTCATCTTCCCACCGTCCTCCCCAGTCAGAGTTCTGCTCTCCTGTTGGGGTACAAGGAGAGGACAATCAGACAGGAGACAGCCATCTGCGAAGTTATAGGAGCAATAAAAGCAGAGACAGAAGAACAGGTAGGAAGGGAATCCTCTGGAAATTACATGAGGTTTGGAATGCTTGTGTTACTAATTGGTTATAGGTGATATTGATCCACTGTCTATGACCTGCAGGCTCCTGATACGTAAAGTTAGGTCAGTCCAAGTTTTCACATTCTGGTGGAGCCTGGCCTTGAACCCAAGTCTTTCTGATCCAAATTCCAGGTTTGTGATGACTATGCTCTACTTGCTTTAATGTACAAAAAATGTCCATTTTTGGATGTATGTTAATCGGAAAATGACTTTTTATTGCAAAATGATGTCATGCACCCTGTGCTCGAGTCTCTGCCTTGATAAAGTCCCTGGTGCTGTAGCTCCCACGGCCCACATCTTCCTCGCTTCTGCAATAGCCTTTATCCCACAAACCTTTTTTCTGGAGTCCCACCAGCCCCACTCCAATCCCTGCAGCCCTGCCCTGGTCAGCTGAGGACCCGAATGATGTCATCTTTGCTGTCCACTCCTGATTGTTGGACTTCAGGCTGTTTTTAATTCTTTATGTAAATAGTAGTGCAAAGACCACTCTTCTTGCATAAAACTTTGCCTCCATTTGAGATTCTTTCATTAAGCTATTTCTAGAAGTAAATGACTGGATCCAACGGTATCAACACATAACATTTTTTCATACTTAGGCTACTTTGTTATGCAAAGAAACTGTACAAATTTACATTCACACATATCATATGTGATGGTGTCCATCCTTTGTCTTGCCAGTTCTCTGTTATTTTTTTAAATAGCAGATCTTTATATAGAGAGAACTTCTTTTGATTCCGGTTGTGACTACCTTGTGTTGGGAGATGAGAAAAGAAAGCGTATTAATTACACTTAGGCAGTATTTTAAGAAGGAAAAAGAGCACTTATTTATTTAAGTATTCTTGCTGAGACCTGACTGAAATGATAGTAAAGGTCCTTATAGTTATAGTAACAGCTACTCGTGAGAGTGGCTTGTATTTCTGATTTTGCTCTGCACTGGTAGTTACTCTAAGACTTTATAAATTATAATCCATATTGTTCTGATAACCAGGAGGTGTGTACCACTGTATCCCCGTTTACAGCTAAAAAAGCTGAAGCATAAATGTTCTGTGATTTGCCCAAGGTCAGAAAACTTCTTCATGGAGAACTGGATCCCACCCCACTCTCTGGGCTCAAGATCCCATACCCAGCTTCTTCTCACTTTGCTGCTAACAATAATAATAAGTGAAAAGCAGGGATGGAGGCGACAGGAACCCAGAGTTCATGCTCCCTCCCTTGGCTGAAAATTATGACTGCTTTTTATTTACCAATTGCACCTTTATCTTTGTTCTGGTGTCCCCTCTCAGTAGATAGAATTACTGAGGCAATTGTTGGTAAAACTGCCCCTGCCATTCTGTACAGCACCCAGTCTAGAGTGGCCCAACTTCCTTAGAGTTTCCCCCAAACCCCCTAACCTGAGCCCTGATCCTAGAATCTTTCTATCACCTTCCCTCTGCAATGCCCAGGGTTCTGCTCAAGAATAGTAACCATCAGCTTGATTACCAGGGAGTATGCTTGGTGACAGAGGCTGTGGGCACTGACTGTGTGGATGGGAGAGAATTTACACAGACAGTCCCATCTCCAGGCACGTGGGAGAGGAGAGCTGCCTGGTCCCCTGCCTCCTTCTCTGCCTCGAAGCTGTAGGACCCCAGGAGCCAGGGCAGCCAATTGAAATTGGGAAACACAAGGACCAAGAGCCAAGGCAGAGAGAGGAGGAGAGCTTGGGCAGAAAGGGCTGATCCTGGATGATGCCAAACACTTCTAAATGCATCATGACCCTTGACTTATTCTTCCGTCCTTCCCTGCCATTCTTGTCCTGGTCCTGACCCTTGTCTGGGGCCTTAGCTGGGTGTGGATGCTGGACGGTTCTCCCTTCTGCTGGATTAATATCTGGATGTCCTCCTCTGTTAGCCTCTGATGGGTCACTTCCTGGAAAGGCTGCCAGTGGGAGAGGGGAGGACCCTAGAGAAGCTGTCCCTGCCCAACTGCATGACCAGACACAGAGACCTTCCCTCCATGTGGGCAGACAGAGATTCTACCAAACCTCTCCCTCCACGTGGTACAGCTCATATTCTATGGGCAGGGACAGCAGGGGTAAAGGCAGTGTCAGATTCAAACTCTTTAGCCCATCGCCAGGCCCTCCTGATGCTCCTACTCCTGTCTTCCACATCCTCCTGACTCCACGGGGCCTGGACCAGGGGCCTGGAGGACTCCCAGCTGCCTGGACTCTGATTCCTCCCAGCCTCCAGGCCTTCGCTCAGGCTACCCCTCCAAGGACTTTCCCCACCTGCCTCACCAGGTGAAATGTTACTTGTCCCTGGAGGCCCATCTCAAAAGCTTCCTCCACCTGCTGTTTTCCTCTAATTCCCTTCCAGTCTCCCTTGGAATCTTGCACTTTCCTGCCCGTGGGTCTGTTTGTGTGGAGTTTCTGCAGCTCCCAGCACCGGGCGGGGGCTCTGTCTCTTCTCTGTTGATCCTCCTGCTCCAGGGCTTCTGGGGCTCCCTCCACCCTCCTGGGCACAGCCTGGCTAAAATACGAGGTGTGGGACCTGTTACTGGGGCATGAATCAACCAGATTCTCGAAGACATAGCACTACACCTCTTTTACCTACAGTTAGTAATTCCATTTATTTTCCTGTCTGTCTTCATAAAAGCTCTTTCTGATAGAGAGTGCCATCAGATTTCTGAGCATTTCCATTTATGGGCATCCCACGCTTTTCCAGAAGATCACCCTCTGCCAGTAAAAGAAGATGTGAGACCTACATGGTCTATGCTGTCCACCATCTTGGTTTAAGAAAGCTTTTGTATGAACACTGTACTCTCAGGTAGCAGGAAACACCTGCATTTTTTCATGTCTCCTTACCACAGCCATGATATGTTTATAAGAGGAGAAAGAGGAAGAGAGAACTGTGGAAAAACATGAGGCTTACCTAAAATCTGATATACTATCCTGAGACTTGAAGACTTGAGCAGGACATGCCTAAACCTCCCCTTCCATAGGATGTCCAGTTTAGGTCTGTTCTGGGTGTGGGGCCCAGCTTCCTCTAGCGTCTTGCTCTCTGCTCCCAAACTGCTGCCTGGGACTTTGAGGGGAAAAGCGTGGAGTCATTTTCTGACTGCCGTGGAGGCACTTTTGAAAGCGCAGAAATGGGTGTGCTACTCTTTGACTGAGAAAAGTATCACTTAAACATGTCCTGCTTGAATGAGGAGAAGGAGAAGGAATAAAAGGAAGGGGGGACAAAGAGAAAGAGGAAGAAACAAAAAGATTCTAATCAACCAGTCAATCAATTCCAAAGGATCGAAATGAAAATGGAGAAGAAAAAGAACTAGAAACATACTATAAAAAATGTTAAAAATAATTTTGAGTTGGGGAAACCATTCTCAACAAGACACAATTGCCAGAGCCATAGGGAAGGTCTGATTTTATTTGACCTCTTGAAAACTAAATATTTCAAAAGGATGCCACAAACGAAGTCAGAAAAGAATGAGAGACTGGAAGATACTGTTTGCAATATTTATAGTAGACAAAGATGAACATTCCCAACACAGAGAGAGCCTAAAATCCACTTGAAAAGACTGAATGCCGTTTTTCACAAATGGGTAAGAGATGTGAACAAACAATTCCTGGGGAGGCAACTTGCCCAGGGTCACACAGCTCTCCGTGGACAGAGTGGGGCCAAGTCCAGACCTTCTGACATGGGTATGTAAGGGAGGGGAGTGGAATGTGATTTTAATAACCCAGAATTTCTAGGATTGCCTCTACCTTTATAAACACATAGATATAATCTCATGCCCCTCTTGTTATACTGATGTATCTACAGTTTTGTTAGGGGAAGCACACTGATTGAAACCGCCCACCCTGGTCAGGCACCATAGTAACTTTTTGCATGAGTTGTTTTGTAACAGGAGATCCTTATAAGGAATACGGAACTAATAAGCCACCACCAACCGGAAGAGCTCGGGAAAGGTCTAAAGGAGACACCGCATGTCCGTCCACTTCCCAGAATCCCTCTCGCTAGCATCCATCTTGGCTGAGCGACGTGTGCACCACCAGGAAAGATTCTGAATTAGAATGATTGGCCAAAGACCACCCAGAAACTAATCCCATCACCATAAAAGCTGAGACTGTGAGCCATGTGGCAGAGCAGTTCTCCTGGGTTCCCTTACCCTACTGCTCTCAACCCGGGTGCCCTTTCCTAATAAAATCTCTTGCTTTGTCAGCACACGTGTCTCCTCAGACAATTCATTTCCGAGTGTTAGCAAAGAGCCCAGTTTCGGGCCCTGGAAGGGGTCCTCCTTCCTGCAACAGTTTGGCTTCTTGTCTTAAGATCATAAACCCTGTATCATCATGTGGGCGTTGCACAGCAGAGCCTGCATCTCCCCACTTGGTCTCCTGTCCTTCCTCTCTCAGGCCTTCATTTTTCCCCAGGACCTGGCACTGAGCAGGCACTCAGGACAGCGTGGGTGATGAAACCTGATTCCTTGTATCTCAAAAGAAACCGTTTACCTCATCAGCCCCTGCACAGCACCCAGGGGCAGACTCAAGGCGGCCAGGTCACAAGGAGGAAGGACTCTAGCTCCCCTGCCCTCCTCCATCCTCTCAGCTTTCTTGAAATTTCCCAAAGGACTGAGCACCCACAACATACACCTTCCTTCTGGGGTCACTGCTCATGTCTCAAGGGTCCACATCCTAAGCTGAGACCACCTGAGCAGGCATCTACCTCCCTCTGCACTGTTTATGGGTCCCGGGGGTGGGAAGAAGCCGTCAGAAACACCTGCTTCCACATCTAGGCTCTGGCTTTCGGGCCATGTTCTCACGTCTCTGAGCTTCCATTTCCCTTCTTTTGTCAACTCATGACAATCAAGGATTTCTCAGACAGTCGTCCTGTGGATGGGGAGATGGGCGGGGGTCCTACCCACCCTGCTTACCCAGGAGTCTTCCTCTGGCTGAGTGTGAACAAGATCCAGCTGAAACGGGGGCAGAATGGAGGGGTGCATCCACAGCCAAGGAACGCTGCAGCCACCACCAGCTGGGAGAGGAGGGGAAGGCCCCCCAGAACTTCTATGGGAGTGGGCCCCCGCTGACAGGAAGCAGCACCCCAGCTCCAGTGCTGGCCCCCACCTCTCCCATCACCTCCTGCTGCTCCCTTCCCAGGGCCCGAAAGTGTACCTGCTCGGAGGCTGGACGGGTCAGCAGCTGGAGGCCTGGCAAGCATTGGGTCTAGGAGCCTGCAGCTCTCCTGAGCAACTAGGCCGGCCAAACAGTGACCCAGGGGTCTGCGTGCAGGCCTGCTGCCCAGGTGCAAAACATACCTTCTTTGCTGTAAATAAGTCTAAACCCAGCCTATACAAAACAGTGAGGAATACAGGGAAAATGAGCCACAAGTGAGGACCTGGTAGGACAAGCTACGCTCTTCTAGATGTGGAAGTAAAAATGAAAGTCACTCAGTCGTGTCCGACTCTTTGTGACCCGTGGACTATACAGTCCTTGGAATTCTCCAGGCCAGAATACTGGAGTGGGTAGCCGTTCCCTTCTCCAGGGGATCTTCCCAACCCAGGGATAGAAACCCAGGTCTCCCTCATTGCAGGCAGATTCTTTACCAGTTGAGCCACCAACGAAGCCCAAAACTTGAACCACTTCTTCTGAGCCAGAATCCAACCAGCTACCTAAGGATAACAGCAGCTAACCACCTGTACAGTCCTCTGCTCTACCAGCTGAGCTACTGAAGGGTGCAGACATGGAAGGACAGTGATACAAACTAGGAATTTTACCATTTTTACAGGAAGAGGAGAAAAGAAAGCTTTTTTTTTTTAATTAAAAATCTAAAAATTAAAAAAATTTTCAACTAACACAGATTATTTTTTTATGAACAAAGCAGCCTGACACACTTTAGTAATAAAGGGATGTTTGGAAAGCCTAGGGAGGACCTAGTCAGACGCAGATCCCAGCCAGATTTCCTGAGTAGGCAGTGCTGTCTCTACGTGGAGTGACGTGGGGACGCGGGTCGACAGCACCTCGGCCATCCATGCTGGACACACGCCCCAGCTCATACCCCTCGAGATCCTCAGGGCAGGACCGTACCCGGCTCAAGTGCTGGGCCCGGGGACACAAGGGCAAAGTGCCAGCCCCGGAGCCTGAGCCCCGCAGGAGGCCAGCGTGAGGCCGGCTCGTCCCTGTGCCACGTGGGGCCCCTCCAGACCCACCTTGGCGAAGAGCCGTCACCACTGCTTGCGCAGCTCGAGGTAGGCGGCGCAGTTCCTCTGCAGGACCCTCGTGGCCGTCAGCTGCTGCCGCTGCTTGGCGAACGCCCTGTGGGGCGAGGGTCATGGTCAGCGCCTCCAGGCTGGGGCCGGCCAACCTCCCTGCCCACAGTCCTGACCTCGCTCCCAGGGTTTTTTCCAGAGCTAAGATCCAGTGGTGTGACCTCACCCAGGGAACTGTCACCACCCCCCCAACCCCCACCCACCCAGCAGATGTTCCAGGATGTCTGGAGACATTTCTGGTTGTCACAAGTAGGGAGGGCGCTACTGCCCTCTGGTGGGGAGAAGCCGGGGCTGCTGCTAAAGCCTCTGAGTCCCCATATGGGCCACAAAAATGTGATTGTGCGAGGGTTGGAAAGAATTTCCAGATACAGGGTATTTAGAAGAGAGAAAGTATTGGGAACAAAGGGCAGAGGGGAGTGAGGAGCGCTGCTCAGACAGTGGGCAGACTTCCTGATGGACCAGGGACAGCCGATGTGCTTGATGCTCTTTGTGGGCCAGTGGCCAATTTTTATAGCCTCAACACAAAGAAAATTCCTGCTGGAAGGGTGGCATTAGGTGATTCGTTAGGGTGAGGTTTTTTTTTTTTTAACCTACTATGGGGTCAGGGAGCTGGCCGGTTTAGATCAACGGTTGCTATGGGGCGCAGTCAGTTTGGGAGATGACCTTGGTGTGGAGCTCTGTATCTGTGGTCATGGTATAGGGCTCCACATGGCATTTAGCTTTGCCCTCGGGGGACCCCAGGGTCCATCTAGCTTTGCCCTTGGGGGACCCCAGGGTCCAGAAGAATACTTTGGGCTGCATGTGTAACAGAATGCAAGTCCAAGAGCCTGACATACTGTGAGCCAAACAATAGCAAAACATCAGAGTTTTGGGGCCCAGAAAGGTTTATTGCTGGGCCATGAATGGAGATGAGAAGTAGCTCATTCCTTAAACATCCTGAAGTCCCCAAAATCTCTCAGCAAAGCCCTTGGACAGTAAAGATGTGGGAGGGGAGTGGTTAGTTTTTGCAAACTTCTTGTTGTCAGATCCTTTCTTCTTAAGGTCAGGTCACTGTCAGCTCATGATGTTTGTCAAAACCTCCACAATAGAAATGTTATTTTCTGTTCAGACAAGAAAGGGCAAATTCTCAAGGCTCAACTTTCACTCTCTGAGGTCCAGGCCCTATCTAAGAGGAGAGGGTCCTGTATGGGCCGGTTACGCTGCCCAGGAGCCTTCTTCCAGCACCCAGTCTGGGTCCTCCCACCAATGCCCAGGCCCCGATAAGAAGGCAGATTTCAGCTGACAACACCGTCAGGTCCCTAGGCCCAGTCCAGCCATCATCACTGAGGGAGCCGGGCACCCAGACCCAGCTGTCCCTCAGGCTTCACATTTAACATGAAGAGATCGATGCACGGGATCCACAGGGACATGTGTTGCAGCAAATGCCCTTCAGGTTAATCCCTAGCCCCCAGCTGTTGCCCTTCTTAGAGAACAGCCCCCACCACAGAGTAGAACTGAAGCGATGCTGTGCAATGTCCTTGCCACTTAACCCTGACCTCTGGCACCTCCTCGGGGTCGACAACTGACCTCAGCTGGACCAGTTCTTGGAACTTGAATGGAGTGACTGAAGCTGGTTAAATCTGTCACCTTAACTGGACAGTGTCCAGTTACTCCAGTTGCTGAGGCCTCTGTGGACTGGGACCCATGGAGACCTCCACCACCTCAGGTCTCAGAGGTGGGGATGGATGAGAGGTTCACTGTCTTCCCAAGGGTGGGCCCGGCCAGTGGGCAGTCAAGCAAGGGCTCTGGAGCCCTGCCGGTCACCGTCCCCAGCCTGTCCCCCACCCTTCAGGCCTGAGGCTGGAAGGCCTGGAGGGCCGGGGAGAAGGTGGCCATCCCCCTCTTACCACACTCCGCGTTGAGAGGACACCGCTGCCAGGCTGACTGTTGGTGGGGTGGGACCTGTAACTACCCTGCTCCCAGGTCTCCTGCCGATGGTCTCCTACCTGTCTCGAGCTAACGGCTGTAGGACCCCACCCCTATTACACTGGGAGGCTTTGGGCATCTGTGCTCAGAGTCATAGGTGCCAGGGAAGAGCTGGAGGCAGGTGCTGCTAAGGTCGATATTTTTAAGGGTCATTCTAGCCCCATGGGGAATAGACGGGTGGGGGCAGGGCAGTACCCAAGGTAAACACAGGAAGATGGTTCTGGAAGCTCCTGCTGGAGTCCTGGTGAAACGTGAAGGCAGCCTGGGTGAGGCGTGTGCTGTCTCTCTCTCCCCTCTGTTTACGGCTGACCTTCTCTCACACCTGCACACAAGCCCTCTGCTCTCAATCACCCTTGAGTGACCTGTGTCCATTCTGGTCCCCGGGGCTGGAGGAGGAGTATCTCCATGCTCAGCCCAAGTCAGACGACACGGGCTCCCCTGGATGTCCCATGGGCTACGCCTGTTTGCCCCAGGCCTGTTGATCCCCTTGACACACCCTGAAGTTCCTTGACATGTTGCAGCCAACTGGTTTCATTTTTCTTTCTTTCTTTTTTGTTTTTTTCCAAATCAACCTCTGTTACTGCACAACGTCTGCAATTTCACGGGAGTTTCCAGATCCGTGCACTGCTCTGAGTGCACTCCGGACCCAAGCAGCACCTTGCGGTTTGTTAGGTGTTCCGTCCACGGTGTTGTCATCACCACTGAGGCCACCACCATTATCCTCACCGTCGTCATCAAGAAGTCACTGCCTGAAGATCTACATAGACCATTCTTTGTGAAGACATACAGACGGCCAACAGGAATAAGTAAAGATGCTCAACATTGCTAATACTTAGAGAAATGATAAAACTACAATAAGGTATCACACCCTACCAGTCAGAAGGGCCATTGTCTAAAAGTCTACAAATAAACAATTTTGGAGAATATGTGGAGAAAAAGGAAGCCTCCTGCACTGCTGGTGGGAATGTAAATTGGGGCAGCCGCTATGGAAAACAGTATGGAAGTTTCTTAAAAACTAAAAATAGAACTATCGTGTAATCCAGTAATCCCACTTCAGGGCATATATCTGGAAAAGACAAAAGCTCCAATTCAAAAAGATACATGCACCTCAATGTTCCTGCTGCTGCTGCTGCTAAGTCGCGTCAGTCGTGTCCGACTCTGTGCGACCCCATAGACGGCAGCCCACCACGCTCCCGCATCTCTGGAATTCTCCAGGCAAGAACCCTGGAGTGGGTTGCCATTGCCTTCTCCATCAGTGTTCCTAGCAGCACTATATACAATAGAAAGACATGGTAATAACTCAATCTCTGCCAACAGACAAAGGAATAAAGACAATGTGGCACGTACATGCAATGGAATATCGCTCAGCCATAAAAAGAATGAAATAATGCCATTTGTAGTAACATGTATGGATCTAGAGGTGATCATACTAAGTGAAGTAAGTCAGGCAGAAAAGACAGATATATAATATCACTTGTATGGAGAACCTGAAAAACAGCACAGGGAGTACCTTGCTGGTCTAGTGTTTAGAATTTGGTGTTTTTATTGCTATGAAATTGAAAGTGAAAGTCGCTTAGTTGTGTCCTACTCTTTTTACCCCATGGACTATATAGTCGGTGGAATTCTCCAAGCCAGAATACTGGAATGGGTAGCCTTTCCCTTGTCCAGGGGATCTTCCCAACCCAGGAATCAAACCCAGGTTTCCCGCATTGCAGGTGGCTTCTTTACCAGCTGAGTCACCAGGGAAGCCCTGTTCATTCCCTAGTCAGGGAACTGAGATCCCAAAAGCTGCTTGGCATGGCCAAAAAAAAGAGAAGAAGAATACAAATGAACTTATTAACAAATCAAAACAGACTCAGAGTCACAGAAAACAAATTTATTGTTTCCAAAGGGGGAGGGGATAAATTAGGAGTATGGGATTAAAAATGCACATTACCATACATAAAATAGATTTTAAAAAACCTCCAAGAACTTAATGTATAGCACAGGGGAAAATATTCAGTATCTTGTAATAATCTGTAATGAAAAAATTAAAAAGAACCGATATATACATAGATACGTGATGACTGAAACATTTTGCTGTATATCTGAAACTAATACAATATTGTAAATCAACTGTACCTCAATTAAAGAAGCAAGCAAGCAAAAGAAGTCACTGGCTAATTAAGATAAGTTGCTGGGATCAAAGGTGAGTTGATGCTGGAGAAGTAGGGCTAGAGACCACCACCAGGGGGAGACTCTTCTTGCTGGGGCATCAGACCTTGGTGAGGGTGATAGAGGAGCCCCTCCCTGCTGCTTCTGGATTCCAACAATCCTGACTCTTTGACTTTCTCTCATCTTCTACCCGTTCATGTTCCTGGTCTTTCATTGTTAGTTCCCCTGCCTCTCCCTTTATTCTGCCCCCAGTGACTTCTTTAGTTCAAAATAAGTGGTTTCTGATGGGAGGGGGTTTGGGGGGAGAATGGATACATGTATATGTATGGCCGAGTCCCTTCACTGTTCACCTGAAACTATCACAACATTGTTGATCGGCTATTCCTCAATACAAAATAAAATTTCATAGTATGAAGGAAGAAAGTGGTCTCTCTCCCTCCACCCCCCACCTTTCTCTAGTTCCCCCTCTTCCCTCAATCCAGGCTCCAGGCTCCTTCCTCACTCTCCCTGAGCCATCACCAACATCCAGCCCTCCCCTGCTGTGCTCAGCTGCAGAAACCCTAAATTCCTGATACTCAGCTCCAAAAATTTTCTCTCCCTCTGCTTTTTTTCTCTAACAAGATACCTCTGCACCTTGACCCATGTGTATCCTGGTTCCTGCACTGTCCTGGGGGTGGCTGAGTCAGGCCCTACTGCAGAAGTTCATACATCTTGTTGAGCTCCTGCAAATTCCTCTCCAGCTCCCTGGCCAACTGCCTCAGGTTTTCAGCAGGCTCTGCCTTTGCACCATTATGCACGTGCATTGACTCCTTCACTAGGAAGCCCACATCCACCAGGAGGAAGACACCTGTGGTGGCTGCACCCACGATCTGGGCTCCTGTGACAGCTGCCGGAGCCACGGTAACGGAACAGGCCTTCTTTACCAGCCGGGTGTCTGGGACTACGATTTTCCCAGGGCCCAAGTAGTCGCCTACACTGGCTGCAAATTCAGGGTTGTCTTTGCCTGTTTCCATGGCACGCATATTTTTTTGACTGTGTCGCACAGCTTTTGCCAATTTCTCTGTTGTATCAACAGTTTGGCGCACAGCTTTTGCCCATTTCTCTGTTGTATCAACAGTTCGGGGGTTGCTCCTGAGTACCTCTAGGAGAACCTTCCATTTCTTGACGCCAGTTGACATCAGCTACGGGCTTCAGTTTCGCTGCTGACCTGCTTGCGTTTTCCTTGTAGCTGTTGTCACAGCAGCTGCTGCTCCCAGCCCTAACCCAGCGGCAAGAATGCCAGACTGCCCCCCGTCACGGGTGCCAGAGCCAGGCCAAGGCGGGTCCGGGCGCCAGGTACAGCGCCAGCGGTGTGAGCCGCCCCGTTGGAGATGGTATGCTCCTTGTGGGCCTTGTCAACCTTGTCTGCGAGCTTGTGGAGCTTTCCCATGCGCTCCTCCAGCTGCTGCTTCACCCGAGGAAACTTCTTCAGAAACCGCCTCCTGTCCAGCTGCCATTCTGTGAGCGTTTCCTGGTCCTTCCCTATCAAGTCTCCTTTCAATTCGTTTAGATATTTGTGTAGTGCAACCACGTCTTTCCTGTAACAATGAAGGTCAAGGGATTAGAAAGGCAGTTTGCGCATCTGCAAAATAGGTTCCATAATGTCTATTCTGCATAAATATGGATTTAGCATTATAAATTTATTAGTAAAGAATTTTACAAATGTAAAATTTTCTCTTTCAACAGAGGTTTTGTACCTTTTAGATCCTTCATATATTTATTCAATCCTGGAAAGAAAGAAAGAAAAGAAAGTGAAGTCGTCAGTCCTGTCTGACTTTTTGCGATCCCATGGACTGTGGTCTGTCTGGCTCCTCTGTCCATGGGATTTCCCAGGCAAGAGTACTGGAGACGGTTGCCATTTCCTTCTCCAGGGGATCTTATCGACCCAGGGATTGAACCCAGGTCTCCCGCATTGCGGGCAGACTCTTTACCCTCTGAACCACCAGAGAAGCCCCATTTAATCCTGGAACAGATAAACAAATGTCACCTTAGGATACTGGTAAGTTAAGAGAGGTATTTGATGGAATTCCCCGGTGGTCCAGAGGTTAGGACCCAGGATATGACTCAATCCCTGATTGTGAAACTAGAATCCCACAAACCATGTGGCTCATCCAAAAAGAAAAAATAGATGGTAAAGACGCCTCAGAGACAGGTCAACATCATCACTTCCAAAGAGTTGGTAAGTTGGGAACTCCACAAATAAAGAAAAGTGGGATTGGAGCAGAAAACTTGTATTCAAGGGCCTCGGTGTATAGTGAGGAGTCAACATTTCCTTGCCCTTGGCTACAGGGAAGTAGTCCCTAAGCCCTAGAATATTCTGGCTGATATGAATGTCCTCGTCTGCCTGGGCCTCTTGCCACTGGACAGTCTGATGAGATGTATGATGCGGCCTCTGGGTCATGTGGTATCAGTTCTGACCTCTGAAGGAGCCGGACTCTAGGACATTAGTCTGACCTCTGGGAGGCGCTGGAGACCACAAGTCAGGATAATTTGTTTTTAAATGGGTGTGTGTCCCCAGCAGGCAGTGTTCCGTGTGACCTGCCACTCACTGAGTTCCAGAACAGTAATGCATCCTGGGGACAATCCAAGCTTCGGGTGTGAAATCCACCCAGACTCTGCCCTGTGACTGATGGAAACCCACAGGCTTCCCGTAATACACTGGGATCAGGATGGCTTTCAGTGAGTCCTGTCTGCTCTATACGGAATTCTCAAACTTGAGGGTGGTTTGGGGGATCCCCTAAGTTTGCCATTGGTTTAAATGAAAGCATAGTCCTGGGCACTGTGCCCTCACCCTTTGCAGATTGGCTGTCTCTGTGACTTAGAATTTGTAGAAAAAACAACAACAACCCCAAAGTCAGAACTAGAAGGCACCATAACAGTCATGTAGTCTACCATCTGCTGTCTTCTAAGGCTTGTGCCCTTGACCTTACCAGCAGAAGGTCCCTAAGTCCATCCACTGCCCCAACTGCCTGGAAATCAGGAGATGTCTTGCTGGTTCCCCTGGTCTCTGCAGCCCACCTCACTGACTCCTGACACAGCACCCAGCACCCCTGACCTCTCAGGGGTCATATGTTAATTTGTGACAGCCTAATGAGCCTGCCGGAGAAGGCAATGGCACCCCACTCCAGTACTTTTGCCTAGAAGATCCCATGGACGGAGGAGCCTGGTAGGCTGCAGTCCACGGGGTCGCTAGAGTCAGACATGACTAAGCGACTTCACTTTCACTTTTCACTTTCATGCATTGGAGAAGGAAATGGCAACTCACTCCAGTGTTCTTGCCTGGAGAATCCCAGGGACGGGGAAGCCTGGTGAGCTGCCGTCTATGGGGTCACACAGAGTTGGACACGACTGAAGTGACTTAGCAATGAGCCTGCACCCCAAGGTCATGTGGAACTTTGTGGATCCTCTAAAGATTCAAGAGACATGAAGAAACATCCATCTGAACAGCTGAGCTTGAAGAGACCAGCACTTGCACAGCTGGTGGAGGAAGTGTTTTCCTCTTCAGTGGGGATGCATGAGGCTCCTCAGAATTCCTCAAATGACACATAATCACAGCCACTCATTGTGACCCTGGAGGGCTCCCTGAGCCACATGGCCTTCCACTGTCAGGGTGGCTCCACGTAAATTACAAGAGGGTCCCAGATGGAGTGAGAAGCCAGGTCCCAGGCAGGGTGTGCAGACACAGTCACCCAGGGCCCTCTAGCCCAGCACGAGGGGATCCCGTCAGGGAGGGAAGAAATGCCCCCCCTCCCACTCACGGGACCTCTGTTAGAGTCACAGCCCCTTCAGTTCTGTGTCCTTAGGGCCCACTCTCCTCACTCTAGTCCTGGTCCTGCTGCCCAAGCCTGCCTACTAGTCTTCCAACCTGGACTTTCTGCTCCACCCTGACCCTGGGTCTGATCCTGGTTCAGGCCTCCCTGGTCCTTGTTTCCCCACCTCTGACCCTATAGTTCACTCTGAGGCCATGAACATAGTCCATCAGACTGAATTGCTATTCCCATTGGACAGAGGCAAGTCTGAGACTCTAACATATAAGCACAGAGCCCCAGCGTTGGGCAGCGCTAGATCCAGGATCCCACCAGCTCCAACCAGTTCCTCTCTAGCCTCTCTGCCTTATGGGCCAGCAGGATCTTGCTGTTTGGTTTGATACAATCGTTTGGTACAATTCCTAAGATGGGGAATAGAAAGGCTCTAGGCAGAAGCCTGAGTAATACAAACGATGGCATCAGGATTTTCTGACTTGCCCCAGAGGAAATTCTGCTTGATTTTTATCACCAGAAAGAAGACTCTTGGCCCCTGTCTCTTCCCAACAAGTTTTTAAAATGTTAATATTGACCGAACACCTACTCTGTGTCAGTCAGTATGGGAAGTTCGTTGCATGCATAATTTCAGTGTCCTCACAATTTAACTGAACAGATGAAGAAACTAAAGCAGAGAGTAGTTCCGTAACACGTCCAAGGTCACATAACCTGCCCCTTCCTTGCAGGTTTCATCTTTTCTCAATTCAAGGTTGTTCACTGCCAGCAAATGACATAGAGGAAACATTCCTCATGAGATGCTGAGAAGGAACATCCTCAGCCCCACCATATGGTCCTGCTTGGCGGAGATGTGCCTGCCAGGAGGAAACTAGCCTGGTGCTTCGGGGTGTGGGTGACCTTCCTGATACACCTGTGCAGGTTACCTGGACAAACCAGCCTCAGCCTCAATTTTATTCAGGAATTCAGTCAGCAGGAGTAGCAGTTCCTCTCTACTCAGTATGTCCCAGAGATACTCAGCGACATACTCAAAAAAGACCTCAATATCTAGATGAAAGGAAAGGGAATAAGGTTAGAACTTGTGAAGTGAAAAAGGGAAAGCATTTGTCGCCCAGCGGTCTTTGATTTTTTGCGACCGCATGGACTGTAGCCCGCCAGGCTCCTCTGTCCATGGAATTCTTCAGGCAAAAATACTGGAGTGGGTATCCATTCCCTCCTCCAGGGGATCTTCCCGACCCAGGGATCAAATACAGGTCTCCTATGTTGCAGGCAGATTCTTTACTGTCTGAGTCACCAGGAAAGCCCAGAAAAATGTGTGGTGGATAATAAATGGCATTGAGTAGCTTTTTTTTTTTTTTTTTTTTAAACCCTGTGGAATCTGGGGGAGGGCTTGCAGATTTTGATTGTCCAGCCTAGAATAGGTATCTCGATCACTATGGTGACAGGACAGAAGTTGGTGAGAGCTATTTGAGTTTTTGAATTTGGTGGACCTGAAGTGCTGAAACTCCAGTTGGATGTTGCTGTATCAATTCTGAAAGACCACCAGGTTCTAACAAAGTCCAAGCATGTGGTATAAACCCAGTGGACGCATATATCCACTCTGGCACTCACAGTATAAAACCTTATACTCCTAGCTGAGATGTGGCTGGGATAGTAGAACTGCTGGAGAGAATATATCCGCTTTCAAGAAAGGTGACATTCACTACCAGGACGATCTCTGGGGGCTACACCGAGTTTGCTCTGGCAGCCCATCACACTATTCACACGCTGCCAGAAAAACTGGACTTTAAACAAGAAGCTGCCATCAGCATCTCATGTTTTACTGCTATCGAGTCTGCTCCCCAGTGTCCGTGTGAAAGCTGGAGAAAGTGTTCTGGGGCAGGTGGAGGAGCTGGAAGAGCAGCATGCCAAATGGTCAGAGCTTCTGGCTTAAAGATTTTGGGCACAGCTACTACTGAGGAAGGACAAAAGATTGCTTTCCAAAATGGAGCCCACCAAGTGTTTCATCACAAAGAAGCTGATTATATTGATAAAACCAAGAAATCTGTTGGTGAAAAAAGAGTTGATGTGATTATTGAAATGTTTGCTAATGTCAGCCTTAGTGAAGATTTAAATTTTTTGTCACATGGAGGACGAGTAATAGTTGTTGGCCGCCGAGGTCCTATTGAAATAAACCCACAGGATCCATGACAAAGGAATATAGCACAAAAGGAGTAACTCTCCATTCATCCTCCAAGAAGGGATTTCAGCAGTTTGCAGCAGCCCTCCAAGCTGGAATGGAAATTGGTTGGTTGAGACCAGTAATAGGCCTTGGTATTCACTGGAGGAGGCAGCCCGGGCTCATGAAAATATCATTCATAGCTGTGGGGCTGTGGGAAAATGATTCTTCTCTTAAAATGATTAATCCTTGCATTGATTTCCTGTGTAATTAGAGGTTTCTTACCTCAGTTTTGAGTACACTGCGTTTGCTTTGCTTAGCGTTCATTTGATTCAGTGAGTTTCTTCTATTTAAAAAAATATTTCTTTTTAGCAATCATAGGCATTGGAGTGTAGTTTATTTCATAACTGGCAATATTCTTTATGCCTTCTACCTCTCATCAGGGAATCATCATAATGGGAAATAGGATGTTAGTGGTCACTTGGCATTGGAGGACATTGCAGAAATTCCTAACCGATGCTTATCATTAATTCCATACTTTTGACTAAAACATGCTAATTTAAGAGGACTGCTTGATTTCCAAGCCTACTTCTCCTTATAAAGTTTCTTTAGTCTCTGATTAGCCCACAACTATACTGGACTCTTTGACGATTCTCTGAACTAAATAAGACCTCTTTTCCAAACTAATCTCATCTATATCTACAAGTCTCTCAGAGGGTCAAGATAAACAATGTTCAGAGAAATCTGTTAGCTTTCCAATTTCCCCCAATATTTTATGCTATTCACTAGGTTAAGGATTGATTACCAGTGATCCATGTACTCTGTGAGGACAGCAGCCTTATCTCTGGGATGATATGATACTAGGAGCACAGTTGGGCTTCTTAGGAGGCGCTGGTGGTAAAGAACCTGCCTGACAGTGCAGGAGATGCAGGTTGGATCCCTGGGTCGGGAAGATCCTCTGGAGAAGGGAATGGCAACCCACGCCAGTATTCTTGCTTGGAGAATTCCATGGGCAGAGGACCCTGATGGGTTATAGTCCATGGGGTCACAAAGAGTGAGACGTGACTGAAAGGACTTAGCACATCCTTTGCATTGTTTCCAAATATATATGTATTGATTGGTCCAACTTCAAAGTAAATTTAAAATTATCTCTTTGTGCGACAGGGACCATATATTTTTGTTTAAATTAATAAACAAATTTGATGCCTTAAGGATGATCTGCTTTTGTTATCATAACATGGTATCTGCAATAAATTCTACAGCACATTAAAAAAAATGGTATTTAGCACATATTAGTTAAAATTAATTTTCTTGTGTAGTGATTACCTGGGCACCCTTGGCAGAGTAACCTGGGGTTATGGATGGAACTGTTTTCCCCCCACCCCCAATTAATATGTTGAAATTTTAACCCCCTGGTGACTATATTTGAAGACTGGGCCTTTAAGGAGGTAATTATGGTAAAATGAGGTCATAAGTATGGGGCCCTAATCCAATAAGTTAAATGTCTTTATTAGAAGAGAAGACACCAGAGTCTCTCTCTATTCCTTCCCTCTCCCCCAGAGGAAAGGCCATGTGAGGACAGAGAGAAAAGGCAGTTAGAATTTACAAAACAGGGGGAGAGGTCTCACCAGAAACCACCACTACCTTGATTCTGGACTTCCAAACCTCCAGAAATAATGATCTAATCCTGGGATTTAGGTGTCTTCAGGAATCTACAATTTTAAACCTTCAGAAAGAGAAGGAGGGCTTCCCAGGAGATGCAGTGGTAAAAATTCGCCTGCCAATGCAGGAAGGAGATGCAAGAGTCATGCATTCGATCCTTGGGTTGGAAATATCCCCTCGAGTAGGAGATGGCAACCTACTCCAGCATTCTTGCCTGGAAAATCCCAAGAACAGAGGAGCCTGGCAGACAAGTCCATGAGGCCATAAAGATTTGGACACAACCGAACAACTGAGCCCACACACACACACAAAGAGAAGGAATACAAGGGATGTGTTTTGTTAGTTACTACTTGTAGCAGAGACTGGCAGCACCCTATAAATGACTGCTTTCATGTTTTGGCAGTGAAACAAAAGAATATTCACATTAAATGTGATAAAGAATGTAATGACAATAAATAGCCTCAGATCAGTACAGAGCAAGATCACTGCTCAAATGAGTTACCAAAATCCCTGTGTGATTTCAGGGATCTAGAGGTTATGGAATTGCTCAGTGTTGGTTGCTCAGTCCTGTCTAACTCTTTGTGACCCCATGGACAGTAGCCTTCAAGTCTCCTCTATCCATGAAATTCTCCTGGCAAGAATACTGGAGTGGGTTGCAATTTCCTTCTTCAGAGGATCTTCCTAACCCAGGAATCGAACCTGGGTCTCCTGCATTGCAGGCAGATTCTTTTACTGTCTGAGCCACCATGGAAGCCCAGGGATTATAGAATTGTTGGTAAGACATAGGCAACTAGGATATATATATATATATAATATATATATATGGAGGGTGGGGCTGGGTCACAATGTGAGATGTGTTTCCTGGTACATGCACACACAGATACATTATTCTTATTTCACAGATGAGGAAAGTGAGACTCAGACAGGATAAGGGACAGCCCAAGGCCAGTGAGCAGAAAGCTCAGAGGTGGAACCCAAGCTCAGGTATCAGAAACTTCTTGGATATGACTTGAATCCTCCTTATTTTAAACTCTTGTGATTTCTTCACTCTACCATACAGTACACCTAGAGGGACTTTCGCAAGTAATTTTTTGTGGTGAGCACACTGCAGCATATACAGAAGTAGAAATATAATGTTGTATACATGAAACTTATAGAATGTTATAAAGCGATGCTACCTAATTTTTAAAAAGGGTTTGAGGCCACCTGCCGTTGAGTAAGACTACCATGTGAGAGGCTTCATCTTGCTGATCAGAGACACTCAGGATGGGCAGTGAAGGGGTGGAGGCAGACGTGATCCTGTGTAAAACCCCATCACCCCTCCCCTCTTGGTGGGAGGTGGCAAAAGTCAGACTGGGTTTCAGTTCAGTGTCCACTGATCCTTGCAGAGCGGCTGGGCAGGTGGCAGGGCAAGAGCTGGATGGAAGGTGTCTGTGGTGATGCCCCAGGGTCTGGGAGCAGGAGCAGGCTCAAGCCAATGGAGAGGGCAGGAGGAGCTCCAGGGATGCTGGGGGACCCCCCCCACCCCTTGCTGCCTTGCCTGGCCTTGGGGACTCCCTCTGCTGTCTCCCTCCCCATGGACTGTCCTGGCCTCACTTCTGAGTCACTTGCTACAGGGCAGTGGGCGGAGGAAGTGAGCACCTAGCAAGTGGCTCCCCAAGGAGAGGGCTAGGAAAGAGGCTCTGTAGACACACTCCCGTTGGGGTACTCCATGTGGCCCCCCTGAGGGGCTCCAGGATGCTTATCCATCCTCTTCTTGTTTCTTGATTCCTCTGTAGGTTAACTCTGCCTGGAGGATCCACCCTCAATTCTGGGTCTGGTTGGAACTGGCCAGAAAAGAGGCAGCTGCCTACCTGAGCGGTCTCCGAGGTTTTCCGAGCTCATGATGGCAGCAGCAGGGTCTCAGAGATCTCCTGTCAGCTCCTTGTCTGCGTCAGGCTGGAAGGAGGGGTGACCTCACCCTTGGGGAACATAAAACAGATTGTGGGCTCGATCACGAGTGAGCAGTGCCTGCAGGGAGCAGGGGGTGGTGAGGTCTCGGGTGAGTTCCCCTGGGACAGCCACCAGTGCCACGGGGAATTTAACGCACTGTGGTTCTCTGTCCCCTGGGCTCTGCAGGTCACTAGTTAAGGAGAGTTACTCATCCCCACCCACACCCACTCCCCCCAAGTCAGAGTCCTGCTCTCCTGTTGGGGCACAGGGAGAAGGTAATCAGACAGGAGACACCCATCTGCAAAGTTATCGGAGCAATAAAACCAGAGACAAGACCAGATAGGAAGGAATAATCTGGAAATTATGTGAGGCCAGGAACACTTGTGTTTACTAAATGGTAGTAACTAATATTGATCCATTGTCTAGATTTGCAGGCTCCTGAAGCTCACCTGAACTTACATCAGCCGAAGTTTTCAAGCTGATTCCAGAACCTGGGCTTGAACCCAGTCTTTCTGATCTAAATCCCAGGTTTGTGATGATTATGCTCTACTCCCTTTAATATACAAAGATATTTATTTGTGGATATATGTTTATCAGTTAAATGAGTGCTTTCATTCCAAAATAATGTCTTGCTCTCTGCAGTTAATTCTCTGCCTTGATAAAGTTGCTGGTGATACAGCTCCCACAGCCCATGCCCTCCTTGCTTCTGCAAGAGCCTTTATCCCACAAAGGCCTGGAGTCCCATCGCCCCCACCCCACTTCCTGTATCCCTGCCCTGAGTGGCTGAGGACCCCGATGGTGCCCTGTCCCTCTGCTGTCCTCCCCTGACTACTGGACTTTCAGATCAGATCAGATCAGTCGCTCAGTCGTGTCCGACTCTTTGCGACTCCATGAATAGCAGCACGCCAGGCCTCCCTGTCCATCACCAACTCCCGGAGTTCACTCAGACTCACACTTCTTTCTAATTCCTTATGCAAATAATAGTGTAAAGAACATTCTCCTTGTATAAAACTACATTTGAGACTGTTCCCTTAAGCTATATCTATGAGTAGGATATAGCTAGATAGCTATCTAGGATGTAGGATCTAGGATCTAGGATATAGCTATCTAGGCTAGACCATAAGGCATCAGCACCTAAAAAATATTCATACCTAGAGACACACTGTTATGCAAAGAAATTGCAGCAATTTATGTTCACACTCATGATACATAAGGACGTCCATCCTTTCAGACTTTCCCATTCTCAGTGTTCCTCAAAAAAAAGAGCAGTTCAGATTTTTATATATAAAAAATCTATTTTGGTTCTGCTTGTGATCATCTTGCCATGGGAGATGAGGAAGGAAAGCAAATGTTGATGACATTTAACTACTGTTTCAAGAAAGCAAAAGAGCCTTTGTCAACTACTCCTCCTGAGGCCTGGCTGAAATGACAGTAGAGATACTTACAGTTATAACACCAGCTACTGCTAAGAGTGACTTGTGTTTGTGGTCTTTGCTTTGCGATGGTATTTGCTCTAAAACTTTACAAATGATAACTTGTATTTTATTCCATTAGCCTTTGAGATGTGTAGCATTGTATCCTCATTTACAAATAAGGAAGCTGAAGTACAGATGTTACATGACTCGCCCAAGGTCAGAAGTCTTGCCCCTGGAACTGAGCTCCACCTGACAATCTGGGCTCAAGAATCCATAGCCTGCCTCTCCTCCCTCTGCTGCTAATAAAAACAAGCACGGGGGCAACAGGAGACCAGAGGCTTCAACAAATGTCTGAAGACTCATTGGACGGAGAAGTGATAGCTGAGTGAAGAGGAGCACCGTGGAGGGAGAGAAACAGGGAGCGTTCATAGGAGAGAACAGTCTTCTAGGCAGAGCCCCAGAGGGAGCAAGATGAGAGGGAGGCCGAGGGGAGAGCAGGGGGCAAGTTTACCAACACCACGGCCCATCCCATATTCACAGTAGCCTTCACTCTTCACCAGACTTTTCAGAAAACTACTTGAGAATGAGTTGCAGGAAAAAAAATAGATTATGTGCTTGTTTAATTATGGAGGAAGATAAAGGATACCCGTGAGAGAGATAGATGTGGGATGCAGGAATCAGGAACATCAACCCAGAGGAAAGGAAATCCAAGGATCCCAGCTGGGCACGCGCAGAGCTAGAGAGAAACCAGTCCAGAATGGGATAAAAAGTCCAGAGTCTTTGGGGACAGGGGACTCAGTATCACATGAGGCACAGTTAGAAAGAAATGGAAAAAATGTTGAAGATAAACAGGGCAAGGGGTGAAAATGAAGCCAATTAGAAACATCAGGAAAAACTAAAGCTATGCCAAAAATCATGTGAGGCTATAAGGTACAAGTTAGCTCTAAAAACATATTAAAATAACACAAAAATCTAAACTCATGTCCATTGAGTCGGTGATGCCATCCAACCATCTCCTCCTCCGTCATCCCCTTCTCCTCCTGCCCTCAATCTGTCCCAGCATCAGGGTCTTTTCAAATGAGTCAGCTCTTCGAATCAGGTGGCCAAAGTATTGGAGTTTCAGCTTCAACATCAGTCCTTCCAATGAACACCCAGGACTGATCTCCTTTAGGATGGACTGGTTGGCTCTCCTTGCAGTCCTACAGATTCTCAAGAGTCTTCTCCAACACCACAGTTCAAAAGAATCAATTTTTCAGCGCTCAACTTTCTTTACAGTCCAACTCTCACATCCATGCATGACTACTGGAAAAACCATAGCCTTGACTAGACGGACCTTTGTTGGCAAAGTAATGTCTCTACTTTTTAATATGCTGTCTAGGTTGGTTATAACTTTCCTTCCAAGAAGTAAGCGTCTTTTAATTTCATGGCTGCAATCACCATCTGCAGTGATTTTGGAGCCCAGAAAAATAAAGTCAGCTGCAGTTTCCACTGTTTCCCCATCTACTTGCCATGAAGTGATGGGACCGGATGCCATGATCTTCGTTTTCTGAATGTTGAGCTTTAAGCCAACTTTTTCACTCTCCTCTTTCACTTTCATCAAAGGATTTTTAGTTCTTCTTTACTTTCTGCCATAAGGGTGGTGTCATCTGCGTATCTGAGGTTATGGATATTTCTCCCAGCAAACTTGATTCAAGCTTGTGCTTCTTCAGCCCAGAATTTCTCATGATGTACTCTGCATAGAAGTTAAATAAGCAGGGTGACAATATACAGCCTTTGTATATTTGTATATCCCAAAAGTACTGCTTTCCGGATTTGGAACCAGTCTGTTGTTTCATGTTCAGTTCTACCTGTTTCTTCCTGACCAGAATTCTCAGGAGGCAGGTCAAGTGGTCTGGTATTCCCATCTCTTAAAGAATTTTCCAGTTTGTTGTGATCCACACAGGCAAAATCTTTGGCATAGTCAATAAAGCAGAAGTAGATGTTTTTCTGGAACTCTCTTGCTTTTTCAATGATCCAACAGATGTTGGCAATTTGATCTCTGGTTTCTCTGCCTTTTCTAAATCCAGCTTGAACATCTGGAGGTTCATGGTTCATGTACTGCTGAAGCCTGGCTTGGAGAATTTTGAGCGTTACTTTGCTAGCATGAGAGATGACTGCAATTGTGCGGTAGTTTGAACGTTCCTTTGCATTGCCTTTCTTCAAGATTGCAATGAAAACCGACCTTTTCCAGTCCAGTATGAAAAGGCAAAATATAAGGCACTGAAAGATGAACTCCCCAGGTCGGTAGGTGCCCATATGCTACTGGAGATCAGTGGAGAAATAACTCCAGAAAGAATGAAGAGACGGAGCTGAAGCAACAACAACACCCAGTTGTGGACGTGACTGGTGATGGAAATAAAGTGTGATGCTGTAAAGAGCGATATTGCATAGGAACCTGGAAGTAGGGTTTATGAATCAATGCAAATTGTAAGTGGTCAAACAGGAGATGGCAAGAGTGAATATCGACATTTTATGAATCAACGAACTAAAATGGACTGGAATGGGTGAATTTAACTCAGAGGACCATTATATCTACTACTGTGGGCAATATCCTTTAGAAGAAATGGAGTAGCCATCATAGTCAACAAGAGTCTGAGATGCAGTACTCTGCTTTTTAATATGCTGTCTAGTTTGGTCATAACTTTTCTTCCAAGGAGCAAGCGTCTTTTAATTTCAGGGCTGCAGTCACCATCTGCAGTGATTTTGGAACCCAAGAAAATGAAGTCTGTCACTGTTTACATTTTTCCCCATCTGTTTTCCAAGACGTGATGGGACCAGATGCCATGATCTTTGTTTTTTGAGTATTGAGTTTTAAGCCAGCATTTTCACTCTCCTCTTTCACCTTCATCAAGAGGCGCTTTAGTTCTTCTTCACTTTCTGCCATAAGGGTGGTGTCATCTGCATATCGGAGGCTATTGATATTTCTCCCAGCAATCTTTATTCCAACTGAGCTTTATCCTGCCTAGCATTTCCCATGGTGTACTCTGCTTATAAGTTAAATAAGCAGTTAAATAAAAACTAAAGAGATCTCTTGATGAAAGTGAAAGAGGAGAGTGGAAAAGTTGGCTTAAAGCTCAACATTCAGAAAACGAAGATCATGGCATCTGGTCCCATCACTTCATGGCAAGTAGATGGGGAAACAGTGACAGATTTCATTTTCTTGGGCTCCAAAATCACTGCAGATGGTGACTGCAGCCATGAAATTAAAAGATGCTTCCTCCTTGGAAGAAAAGTATGACCAAACTAGAGAGCATATTAAAAAGTAGAGACATTACTTTGCCAACAAAGATCCGTCTAGTCAAAGATATGGTTTTTCCAGTAGTCATGCATGGATGTGAGAGTTGGACTATAAAGAAAGCTGAGCGCCGAAGAACTGATTCTTTTGAACTGTGGTGTTGGAGAAGACTCTTCAGAGTCCCTTGGACTGAAAGGAGATCCAACCAGTTCATGCTAAAGCAAATCAATCCTGATTATTCATTGGAAGGACTGATGTTGAAGCTGAAACTCCAATACTTTGGCCACCTATGTGAAGAGCTGACTCATTTGAAAAGACCCTGATGCTGGGAAAGATTGAAGGCAGGAGGAGAAGGGGACGACAGAGGATGAGATGGTTGGATGGCATCACTGACTCAGTGACATGAGTTTGAGTGAACTCTGGGAGTTGGCGATGGACAGTGAGGCCTGGTGTGCTGCAGTCCATGGGGTCGCAAAGAGTCGGACGTGACTGAGTGACTGAAGTGAACTGAACTGAAGCAGGGTGACAGTATACAGCCTTAAAGTACTGCTTTCCAATTTTGAGCCAATCCATTGTTCCACGTCCGGTTCTAACTGCTGCTTCTTCACTTGCATACAGGTTTCTCAGGAGGCAGGTAAGGTAATAATAATTTTGAATAATTTAATAATTATTTTTTAATAATCTTCAAGGATTTCCCACAGATTGCTGTGTTCCACATAGTCAAAGGCTTTAGCATAGTCAACGAAGCAGAAGTAGATGTTTTACTGGAATTCTGGAATTTTCTATGACTTAAAAGATGTTGGTAATTTGATCTCTGGTGCCTCTCCGCCTTTTATAAATCCAGCTTGTACATCTGAAAGGTCTTGGCTCATGTACTGCTGAAGCCTAGCTTGAAGGGTTTGAACATTACCTTGCTAGCATGTGATATGAGTACAGTTATGTAGTCGTTTGAACATTCTTTGACATTGCTCTTCTTTGGGATTGGAATGGAAACTGATCTTTTTCAGTCCTGTGGCTACTGCTGAGTTTTCCAGGTTTGTTGACATATTGAGTACAGCACTTAGCAGCAGCATCTTTTAGGATTTGAACTCGTGAGAGGGTTAACACTCAGGTAGGAAGGCCAGGGGTCCCCAAGCAGCAAGAGGAAATAAACTGCAAGTGGCAGATGTTTTTTTCTTCTTTAACACAAAATTAAAGGAGGCTCCTCTAATCATGTGTTGCCATGAGGACACTTGGTCCTGAACTTAGTGTCAGAACTTAACCTTGGGCTACTAATGGCTCAGCAAACCAATGCGTTTTTCTCTTGGAAATGTGTTTCTTAAGCTATGCTAACCAAACCATGTATTTGCTTTGGAATCTGCTTTTCTTCACATTGATTCCCCCCAAGATTAACCTTTTCTCAAACTTTGAGCTGATAATGGCTCAGCAAACCAGTATGTCTTACTCATGGAAATATTTTTCTTAAGCTATATTAATGAGACTCTGTATTTTCTTGGAAATCTGCCTTTCTTCAAGATGCATGTCAATTGTTTTGTGGCTGGAGATGACTCCCCTTGTGCCATCCTATCTCAAAATGTATGTTGTGGGAGAGGAGCCTGGTGCAACACTCTCTGTCTGAGGCATTTCTTTTATCTGATAGCAGCTTGCTATCAGGTATATAATGCCCTGCTAAAAACTAGCAAGGGGTCACTCTTTCTGCCCTTTCTGATGTCTATGTTAGAAGCTTTCTCTATCCCTTTTACATGTTAATAAAACTTTGCTACACAAAAGCTTCAAGTGATCAAGTCTCATCTCTGGCCCTGGATCGAAATCCTCTCCTCCAGAGGCCAAGAAGCTGGGTGTCGTTAAAGGGTCACAGCCATAACCTTTCAATAGCTCAGCTGGAATTCCATCACCTCCACTAACTTTGTTTGTAGTAATGCTTCCTAAGGCCCACTTCACTTCGTACTACAGGATGTCCGGCTCTAGGTGAGTGATCAAACCATTGTGGTTATCTGGGTTAAGACCTTTTTCGTATAGTTCTTCTGTGTATTCTTGCAACCTCTTCTTAATATCTTCTGCTGCTGTTAGGACCATACCACTTCTGTCCTTTATTGTGCCCATTTTTGCGTGAAATATTCTCTTTGGTATCTCTAATTTTCTTGCAGAAATCTCTAGTCTTTCCCAGTCTATGTTCTCCTTTTTTTTTTTTTTTTTTTTGCATGGTTTGGTTAAGAAGGCTTTCTTATCTCTTTGCTGTTTTTTGGAACTCTGCACTCAGATGGGTGTATCTTTGCTTTTCTCCTTTGTCTTTTGCTTCTCTACTTTTCAAAGCTATTCGTAAGTCCTCCTCAGACAACTAGTTCCCTTTTTTGCATTTCTTTTTCTTGGGGATGGTTTTCATCACTGCCTCTTGTACAATGCTATGAACCTCCATCCATAGCTCTTCAGAGAGTCGTCTATCAGATCTAACCCCTTGAATGTACTTGTCACTTTCACTGTATAATTTTAAGTAAGGGATTTGATTTAGGTCGTATCTGAATGGCCTAGTGGTTTTCCCTACTCTTTTCAACTTAAGTCCGAATTTTGCAATAAGGAGCTCATGATCTGAGCCACAGTCAGCTCCAGGTCTTGTTTTTGCTGATTGTATAGAGCTTCTCCATTTTCAGCTGCAAAGAATATAATCAATCTGGTTTCAGTGAAATGTACCTGTCCTTGGAGGAGCAGCTCCAAAGCCTTCTTCCTCTACTGCCTTCCCCCACTTCCTCTCTAGGCACCCCTGGAATCTTGCACTTCCCTGATTGTGACTCTATTTGTGTTGAGTTTCTTCAGCTCCCAGCACTGGGCAGGGGCCCTGTCTCTTCTCTGTTCTTCCTCCTGCTCCAGGGCCTCCAGGGCACCCTCCAACCTCCTGAACACAGTCTGGCTAAAACACGAGGTGTGGGACCTGTTACTGGGACATGAAACAACCAGCTTCTTGAAGACACAGCACAACCCTTGTTTTCCCTATGGTGCAGTGATACTATTTGCTTTCCTTGTCTGTCTGGATGAAAAGCTCTTTCTGACAGACTCTGCTATCAGATTTCTGAGCATTTCCATTTACAGGCATTCCTCTGAAGAAGGAATTCATAGGGCCTGGACTCCATCTTAGGCCTGTTCATGCTGAGCATGCTCAGCCACCTTTCCAATGGACTCTGAACTCTGTGTTTAGTGCCTATGAAAATGACAACAGAAGGATAAGACCCCCTCAAGACAGGAGAACCTTGAAGATCATATCCCGGTTACTCATCGCCTAAGAGAAAACATACAGGAATCACCCCTTCCTCCAGACAGGCCATAAATTTTTGTGTATCTATCAGAATGTAACCTCGGGTTTATTGATTATTGGCTAATTGTTTGACTGTTTGAGCACATGAGCACATAGCACGTGAATGATGGGGTTATTGGGATTGTATTTTCCTTGGTTTATGTAAGTCTCAAGGAATTTGGAGTGGTGGGTTCAGACACATACAAATTGGGTATAAAAGATTTTCACAAATGCTGGTCGGGGTCCTTGGCTAAGAGGAGACTCTGCCTTGGGCCCGCCAGTGTAATAAACTGCACTCCACTATCTGCATTGTCCTTCTGAGTGAGTTTGTTTCCTGGAATGCGTGGCTACAACACCCCAATTTCCAAAACATCACCATCTGCCAATAAAGTGTGATGTGAGACCTATATCCTTTTTCCTCAATGCCATCCTGGTTAAGAAAAGTTTCCTAGGAACACTACTTTCAGGTAGCAGGAAACACCTGCATTTCCTCATGTCTCCTTACTCCAGTCACGATAGTTTTCTATAAGAAGAAAGATATGGGTTTCAGCTAAAATCTGAAAGATGCTTTACTGCACTGGAGGCTCCTTTGAAGGCATAGAAGAACAGTGTGTTCCTTTTTGGCTGTAGTAGGTACCTGTTAAACATGTTCTCTTTAAGGAGAAGAAGAAGGACATAGGCAGGGAGAGAGGGAGTTCAGGACAGTAGGTGAGTAGGAGGGAAAAAAAGGAAGGAAGGGGAAGATAAAAGAGGGAAGAAATAGAGGATGAAGAAGAAACAAAAAGATTCTAATCAATCAATCAATGAAACCTGAAGGGATCTAAATGTAAACCCAAAAGAAAAAAGAAAAAACATACTGGGAGAAAGGAAACAAACTGGAAAAATATTGTTAAGGAAAACTTTCTCACCAACACACAAATCCCAGAAACCATTTGACCTCAAAAATCAAAAATGCCAATGGACACCATAAACTAGATCAGAATATAAGATAAGCAACCTGGAGACAAGGTTTCCAATATATTGAGTAGACAAAGGTGAATATTTCCAACACAGAGAGAAACTACAAACCCACATATGAAGACTGAAACCAGCTTTTAAGAAATGCGTAAGAGATCTGAAAGGGCTTCCCAGATGGCTCAGACAGTAAAGAATCGGCCTGCATTGCAGGATATGTGGATTGGATCCCTGGGTTGGGAAGATCCCCTGGAGGAGGAAAATGGCAACCCAATCCAGTATTCTTTCCTGAAAAAATCCATGGACAGAGGAGCGTGGCAGGCTAAAATCCATGGGGTCACAAAGAATCTGTCACGACTAAACTCCTAAGCAGTCACACATGCAAGAGATGTAACAAACAGTTCCCAGGGAGGTGACTTGTCCAGGGTCATACAGCTCTCAGAGGGCAAGAGGGCAGAGTGGAGGCCAGGACCAGACCTTCTGACATGGGTATGTAAGTGGGGAATGGGATTTTATTTTATTTAAACTGATCAAAACATACATTCTATTTTATTCTTTTACCTAATTTTTTAACCTTGAAACCTAGTATGTGGGATCTTAGTTTCCCAACCAGGGACTGAACCCACAACCAATTCAATGGAAGTGTTGCAGGAAGGGGGACCCCTTCCAGGACTCAAAACTGGGCTCTTGTCTAACACTCGGAAATGAATTGTCCGAGGAGACACATGTGCTGACAAAGCAAGAGATTTTATTGGGAAAGGGCACCCGGGTGGAGAGCAGTAGGGTAAGGGAACCCAGGAGAACAGCTCTGCCTCGTGGCTCACAGTTTTATGGTGATGGGGTGGTCTTTGGCCAATCACTCTAATTCAGAGTCTTTCCTGGTGACACACGCATCGCTCAGGCAAGATGGATGCTAGCGAGAGGGATTCTGGGAAGTGGACCGACAGGCGGTGTCTCCTTTCGACCTTTCCCGAACTCTTCCGGTTGGTGGTGGCTTGAAAGTGAAGTTGCTCAGTCGTGTCCAACTCTTTGCCACCCCATGGACTGTAGCATAACAAGATCCTCTGTCCATGGGATTTTCCAGGCAAGAGTACTGGAGTGGGTTGCCATTTCCTTCTCCAGGGGATCTTCCCGACCCAGGGATCTAACCCGGGTCTCCCACATTGTAGACAGACGCTTTGCTGTCTAAGCCACCAGGGAAGTCCCAGGAATATGCTTTTAATAACCCCAAAGTTTCTAGGTTTGTCTCTGCTTGTTTAAACACGTAGATCTAAAGTCATGCCCCTCTGGTTATACTGACATGTCTACAGTTTGGCTTTTTTATCTTAATTTTGCAAACCCAGCATCATCATGTGGACAAAGTACAGTAAGCCCTCTCACTCTATTAGGGCCATCCTTTGTCCCTGTCAGCCTCAGCACAGCACTCTGGGGGAAGCCTCAAGGTGGCCAGGCCACAGGAGGAGAGAGTCTGACCCCACTACCCTCCTCTACCCACTCAGCTTTCTCTAAATTTCCCAAAGAACTGAGCACCCCCAACACCGCCTTCCTTCTGGGGTCACCGGTCACGTCTCAGGAGTCCATGTCCTGAGCTGAGCCAATCTGACCAGGTGTCACCCTCCCTCTGCACTGTTCAGGGGACCAGGTGGCGGGAGGAAGCCGTCAGACACACCTGCTTCCACAACCAGGCTCTGCTCCTGCTTAACCTACTGCCTCGGCCATGACCTCACCTCTCTGAGCTTCCATTTCCTTCTTCTGTCAACCAGTCACAATCATCTTTTCTCAGACATTCATCCTGAGGATGGGGAGGGGGGTGGGGGCCCTACCCACCTGCTTACCCAGGAATCTTCTCTGGCTGAGTGTGAACAAGATCCAGTTGTTCTGAGCTCTGCAGATCCAGCCACCAGCTGTGCATCTCTGCAATAAACCACACACATTGTGTCGGTCCAGATACACTTGGAAAAGCAAAAGAGAAAGTGAATGCCCTCACATCTGGATTGCTCAGATTAAATAAACACTCTGCCTACCAAGTCCCACCCTGGGCTAAACCCAGACTGTTGTCTCCCTTAGCTAAACAAGCCACGCCTGACATGCCAGGTTCTTATTGACTCAGCACACCTTGCCCTGGGCTCTCCGAAGGAAGACCTGCCACCAACACACTGTGAGCCCCTTTTCCAATCCCTCCCCCTTCCCATGGGCTTCTTCCAGTCCCCTCGACCCTGTCTATCCACTCACTCTCACCAGCCTACCTGCTTTATTCATCTTGATGCCACCAGCACGTGGCACAGTCCTGGAACATAGCAGCTGCTCAGCATATACTGGTCATATTCTTGCTGAGAGCCATGTCCATGTGGGTTCAGAGTCCACCGTCCCCTGCTCTGCTCCCACAGTACCTGGGAGAGGGGCCTAAGGCCACCCTTCAGCCACTCTATCCATGCCTCTACCCTCAACACTTGTGATCAGATCCTTCTCGACTTGGCCTTGATGAAAGGGATGGTACAAGTGCCTTTTGTCCCAGTGAGCCACAGGAGGAGGGCTGGCCTTGGCGGTCACCACCATTAGGTGGATGCCTAAGTTTGCAGGAAGGGCTGAGAGCACACTGCTCTTTTCTCACCTGGCGTATTTCCACCTGACAACAGATATATTTCTCTCCAAATGGAGGACTTTTACAGGAAGGCTAGTGTCCTGGTGTCACACGAGTGTATGTTCCTCGGTTCTTTGTCTTGTCACAACAAAGATTTGGAGCGATGGACATTAAAGCCCTCGGCGTGTCACAGCTCTCGGGTCTTGGACAAACAGTGTTATAGCTCTTAGGCAAATCAGAGTTACAGCTCTATTTTATTTAGTAGATAGCAGGAGAATCTATCCTCGAAGTGTGAGGGCATGCCAACCCAAAGACTCGAAGAGAAGAGAGTGGAGGAGAGCGAAGGGGAGGGGGAGAGAGAGAGAGAGAGGGAGAGAGAGAGAAAGAGCGCACACACGCAGGAGAGAGAGAGAGAAAGCACTTTGGCTCCTCCTTTTATATGTTTTTTCCTCCCCTGGGCCTGCCCTATGCAAATTGGGCTTAACCAGGAGTGCTGTTTGTTCTACCTGAAGTTTTCACTCTGGTCCTCGGACCTTCCTTTGACCTTCCTTTGTTCTATTTTCGCGGGCTTTTCCCTTCCTTGTCTTTTAGCCACTGCCATTTTGGACTCCTTTTCCCTATTCTACTTGGTAACTCAGAAAAGTCTACAAGAGAGAGCCAACCCTTTTCCTTTTTAGTTCCTGAGAAGAGACTCATTGTGGGGAGAGGACTGAGCATGTGCCAGGGTCTGTGCTGGCACCATCCCCACATTTCCTATTTAATTCTCACATCAGCTCTAGGAACTGTCAGCTCCACTGTACAGATAAAGAAACTGAGAAGCAAAGATCCCACAGCCTGACAGTCCTGCAGCTGGACTGCTAGTGGACTTTTCTGCTTTGTCCCAAGCAGAAGGGACTGCAGTTTTCCTGGAACCGTGACCCCTCCTGGAGGCCTGCTTGACCTTCCATCAGGGCTGCTTCATCCCAGGAAGTGTCTCTGGGCCATCACGGCCACTTCTTCCCTGCTTTTAGGGGAGGGACATAAGAGTGATGAGTGTTATTTATGAGGACCACACACTACTGTTTGGTCTTAACAATCACCCATAATAAAAGCCATGAATTTAATTTGATTTTGCAGACAAGGAAGAGGGGTTGCGGGGAGTGGAGTCGGGGAAGGGAGAGGCAGGGAATTTCTTCCAGCAACTCAGGGACTTCTATTTGGCAGGAGAATGTCAGCAGCTCATGTCTTGCAAAAGTCCATTTGTCCAAACACCACACACTCACGCTCTGTCCACAGAGTTCAGAGTTCAGAATTCAGGCTGAAACAGACACCCCTGAGCACAGACTCAGAGGGGTCAGGGGGTAAACGTTCAGCTGCCCTGCCCACTAACCTGCACAAGTCCACCCCTGACCCCACGGGAGCTGCTGGGACTCAAGGATGCCTCCTCCCTGGAGCTTGGGATCCTCTGGGAGTGACCCCTACAGGAGGGCCTGTACAGGGAGGAACAGTTGGGGCAGGGGTTTTCTTGGATGGAAAATCTGAGCGCAGTCACCCCTCCTGCCTGCTCACTTTAAACCTCAGGCAGAAATCCAGGAAGCAAGGGGCAGGGAAAGCACGTGGGCCTCCCTGTGGGACACCTGCTGGCATGAGGGTGCCCATGCCCCGCTTCCTCAGTGCCTCCACCACAGGACAGCTGGGGGCCCTGAGCTGTGGGTGGGCATCCTGGGACTTACCTCCTGGCCAGGTATTCCCTGCAGCAGGCCTGGAAGCCGATTATGACTTCCGTGATCTTCAGGTCCTGCTCCTGCTCAAGGTGGGCCAGCACGCCGGCCCAGAAGAAGACCTTGCTCTCGCTGATGCGGTACAGGTTGCTGTTGAGCTCAAGGGCTTCAATCTAGAGGAGGAGAGCCGGCTGCTAGCCCTCTCTAAGAGGCTACCCCTGCCACCAATGAACCCTGGAGCAAGGCCAAAGTCTAGGGAGGGCCTAGAGCTAGGGTTGGGCCTACTGCTGTAGGCAGCCTCACCTGGTACAGGGAAATGAGACTGAAAGGAAGCAGGGAAGTGGGCAGGTGGGGTTCAGCAGCACAGGGCAGATAACGAGTCAGACTTGTAGGTAAAGAAAATCCTCGGCTCTGAAAGGACCTTATGTGCAAACATCTCTGCCCACGTCTGTTTCTAACCACAGTAGCAATGGACATGGGGGTTCAGGCAGCATTACTTTAGATAAATAGAGGAATGGAGTTTCTTTAAACAGGCATTTTAAAGTCATGAGTGGCTTCAACATCCTAAGGAGCCAGAGGAGTCAAGCATGCAGGGCCAAGCAGTGCAGGGCCATGTGGAGGATGGTGGGTGAACCAGAGCTGGCTTGGGAGCAGCACCGTGTCAGTATAAGTCTCTTGTCACCAGTTGTCATCGACGGGGAGACTGAGTACAGCCTGGCTCATCACATATCCAAGAGTAACCAACTGTGAGATATTCTGTATAAACAGCACAACATGCTGAGAAGGACCAGCTTTAGTCTAAGCTTGGGCCTCTGCAGACTCAGGACACTCCTGCTCAGTTAGGGCCAAGCCCCAGGAATAAGCCAACTGGGGAAGGTGCGCCAGCTGGCATGACTGCAGCTCTGCCACTTACTGGCCATACCCTGCAGATGTTTGGGGTGTCTGGAGGCCTTACTGGTTGTTTCAATGGGGACTGCGCTACTGACCTTGGTGGGGAGGAGTCAGGGTTGCTGCTAAACATCCTACAATGCACAGGACGGTCCTGGACAGTAACGACTGATCCGGCCTCCACCCCTCAGGAAGGGCCATGTGGAGGCTGAGACGCCCTGTCGCAGAGTACTGACAGTGCAGTGCTAGGCTTCCCAAGACTCTTTAATTCATGTTCTCTGACACAGTGCTGGTCACCTCCATTTTCCATGTGAGGCAGCCAAGACTCAGAGAGGTGCATTCTCTGGCCCCAAATAACACAGAGACAGAGCTCCAATACAAACTCCAGGGCCAGCACCTTTAGCACAAATCTCACTTCCTTACCTGGAAAATGCACCTAATAATAATACACAGCCTGAGCACCTCACAGGACTGCTGCAAGCGTCTAACAAAACGGAACATGTGATGATGAGTAAGTATCACCCACATGCCCCTACCTCAGGGTTCAAGGTCATAGAATCCTGTCTCCCAAGAAGGTCCAGCCACACCTTCCTTTGTGTGCGCTCCTCACTTTGCCAGTGAAGTGGATGATGCAGAAATCGGCTTTGTCCTTCAGCTGCTTGGGCTTCTGGAACTTGGGGTGGGTGTCCTGCTCCTGCACCACGTTCTCCTCGAAGCTCTTTCCCGTGGCTTTGGGGAACCAGCACTCTTCATCCAGCAGGGCAAGAATGCCAGGGGGCCTGCGTTGAGGGGGACACAGTATCCCACAGATGAGCTTGACCTGCAAACCTACCCATTGTCACCAGAAACTCCAGATTTTCACCAGAATGTGGGCAGTTCTTCCCTCACCAAGGGAGAAAAAAGAAACATTACTGAAAGCACTCAGTTTAAGAGCTCTAGTTTAAAAAGGAACTTCTGGTATCCAGGCTACAGCCAACACAACTGAACCCAATGATCCATGACAGTGGTTCTCCAGTGAGTGCACTGGAAATCCTCTGGTGGGGTTGACTGGCTGTGAGGACCCCTGACCTATGTCCAGAGACTGCCCTCAGTTGGTGCTCCAGGCCCTGGAGTTCCTCTCAGACCCCCTGCCACAAGCTCTATGGCTGCACAACTATGTGGTAAGTGGTGACATTAGAACAAAATTCTGGAAGTGCCCCAGAGCCCCAGAACCTTCTGTGCATGGAGTTTACAAGACAAGAGACCGACTCAGACAATGTGGGGACTGGCTGACAGGCCAGGAGCCACATGGGTTCTTAAAAAGACTCATCAGAGAAGTGAATCATTCCATGTTAGGACTGTGGGCAGTTCCAGCCCCACCCTCACCCTTATCCCACCTCAGGTAATGTTACCAAAAGGTATGTATGGGAGGGTCCCTCTGCTCGCCACTCAAAAGCCAGTAAACAGGCAATTTGGTGGAAAGGAAAGTTTGCTTTATTTCAGATGCTGGCAACTCCAGGGGAGGGTGGTGGACATCTGTCCTGACTCCCCACACCCCCCTGACAAGCAGGGGGTGAGAGCATTTATAGACAGAGTTGGGGGGGGGTGGGGTTACATGCAGAAACAGCACAGTCATCTCTAACAGTCATCTTCAATTGGTCATCAGTGGTCTGGCTTGCATCATCTTGGTTGTTTTAGGTACAGTTAATCTTCAGTTCCAGGGTGCACTTGTTCCCGTTTCTTTGTGGTCAGTTCTCGGAATTGTGGCAGCTCAAGTCCTGGGTATAGCCTGGTCATCATGTAGTTAACTTCTCCACCTGGTGTTTTAGTATCTGTAAGACAGCTCACAGGATAAGGCTTAGAATATTATCTATAGCCCTTCAGAAAGAACTAAAGGTCCTTGAAAATCCTTAATGACTACATTATCTATCTCCTTATTTTGTTTTCCTTTGTTTCAGCATTTCTCACTTCTCTGATGAAATGTATTCACTGATTAAGTTTTCCACAGGCAAAAGGTAGCAGAGGATATATTGGGGCGTGGGGGGATGGGGAGTGGGAGGCAAGGACCATAGGGTCCTGTTCCATTTCAGTAATACTTCAAAATGCACGAACTCTTCCTAGGCCACCTGATTAACTAACATTCAGTTCAGTTCAATTCAGTTTAGTCGCTCAGTCATGTTCGACTTTGCGACCCCATGGACTGCAGCACGCCAGGCTTTCCTGTCCATCACCAGCTCCTGGAGTCCACCCAAACTCATGTCCATTGAGTCAGTGATGCCATCCAACCATCTCATCCTCTGTCATCCTCTTGTTCTCCTGCCCTCAATCTTTTCCAGCATCAGGGTCTTTTCAAATGAGTCGGCTCTCCGCATCAGGTGGCCAAAGTATTGGAATTCCAGCTTCAGCATCAGTCCTTCCAATGAACACCCAGGACTGATCTCCTTTAGGATGGACTGGTTGGATCTCCTTGCAGTACAAGGGACTCTCAAGAGTCTTCTCCAACACCACAGTTTAAAAGCATCAATTCTTCTGTGCTCAGCTTTCTTTACAGTCCAACTCTCACATCCATGCACAACCACTGGAAAAACCATAGCCTTGACTGACCGACCTTTGTTGGCAAAGTAATGTCTCTGCTTTTGAATATGCTTTCTAGATTGGCCATAACTTTCCTTCAAATGAGCAAGTGTCTTTTAATTTCATGGCTGCAATCACCATCTGCAATGATTTTGTAGCACCAAATATAAAACCAACCCATGTTTCCACTGTTTCCCCATCAATCTGCCATGAAGTGATGGGACCAGATGCCATGATCTTCGTTTTCTGAATGTTGAACCTTAAGCCAACTTTTTCACTCTCCTCTTTCACTTTCATCAAGAGGCTCTTTAGTTCCTCCTCACTTTCGGCTATAAGGGTGGTGTCATCTGCATATCTGAGGTTACTGATATTTCTCCTGGAAACCTTGATTCCATCTTGTGCTTCATCTAGCCCAGCATTTCTCATGATGTACTCTGCACTCTGCATAGAAGTTAAATAAGCAGGGTGACAATATACAGCCTTGACGTACTCCTTTTCCTATTTGGAACCAGCCTGTTGTTCCATGTCCAGTTCTAACTCTTGCTTCCTGACCTGCATACAGATTTCTCAAGAGGCAGATCAGGTGGTCTGGTATTCCCATCTCTTTCAGAATTTTCCACAGTTTCTTGTGATCCACACAGTCAAAGGCTTTGGCATAGTCAATAAAGCAGAAATAGATGTTTTTCTGGAACTCTCTTCCTTTTTCCAGCAGATGTTGGCAATTTGATCTCTGGTTCCTCTGCCTTTTCTAAGACCAGCTTGAACATCTGGAAGTTCATGGTTCACGTACTGCTGAAGCCTGGCTTGGAGAATTTTGAGCACTACTTTACTAGCATGTGAGATGAGTGCAATTGTGCAGTAGTTTGAACATTCTTTGGCATTGCCTTTCTTTGGGATTGGAATGAAAACTGACCTTTTCCAGTCCTGTGTCCACTGCTGAGTTTTCCAAATTTGCTGGCATATTGAGTGCAGCATCATCTTTTAGGATTTGGAATAGCTCAACTGGAATTCCATCACCTCCACTAGCTTTGTTGGTAGTGATGCTTCCTAAGGCCCACTTGACTGCACATTCCAGGATGTCTGGCTCTAGGTGAGTGATCACACCATCATGAATATCTGGGTTGTACCTTTTTGGTATAGTTTTTCTGTGTATTCTTGCCACCTCTTCTTAATATCTTCTGCTTCTGTTAGGTCCATACCATTTCTGTCCTTTATTGAGCTCATCTTTGCATGAAATGTTCCCTTGGTATCTCTAATTTTCTTGAAGAGATCTCTAGTCTTTCCCATTTTATTATTTTCCTCTATTTCTTTGCACAGATCACTGAGGAAGGCTTTCTTATCTCTCCTTGCTATTCTTTGGAACTCTACATTCAAATAGGTATATCTTTCCTTTTTTCCTTTGCTTTGTGCTTCTCTTCTTTTCACAGCTATTTGTAAGGCCTCCTCAGACAGTCGTTGTGCTCTTTTGCATTTCTTTTTCTTGGGGATAGTCTTGATCCCTGCCTCCTGTACAATGTCACAAACCTCAGTCCATAGTTCATCAGGCACTGTACCAGATATAGTACCTTAATTTATTTGTCACTTCCACTGTATAATCATAAGGGATTTGATTTAGGTCATACCTGAATGTTCTAGTAGTTTTCCCTACTTTCTTCAATTTAAGTCTGAATTAGGCAATAAGGAGTTCATGGTCAGAGCCACAGTCAGCTCCCGGTCCTGTTTTTGCCCAGTGTATAGAGCTTCCCAACCTTTTGCTGCAAGGAATACAATCAATCTGATTTCCGTGTTGGCCATCTGGTGATGTCCATGTGTAGAGTCTTCTCTTGTGTTGTTTAAAGAGGTTGTTTGCTGTGACCGGTGCGTTCTCTTGGCAGAACTCTGTTAGCCTTTGCCCTGCTTCATTCTGTACTCCAAGGCGGAATTTGACTGCTACTCCAGGTGTTTCTTGACTTCTTAATTTGCATTCCAGTCCCCTATCATGAAAAGGGCATCTTTTTGGGGTGTTAGTTCTAAAAGGTCTTGGAACACAAAGTGATGTTGCTGTCAGGGTTTTCTGACCTGTAGCAAAGGAAGTCTGGCTTGGTTCTTATCTCTAAGGAAAGAACTTTGATCCCATCTCTTCACAACAAGTTTTTTAAAAGTTAGCATTAATTGAGCGCCTACTCTATGTCAGCCATCATGTGAAGCACTTTGCATGCATGATCTCAGTGTTCTCCACAATAAAATTGAACAGATGAAGAAACTAAGGCCAAAAGTAGTTCAATAACTTGTCCAAGGTCATGTAACCTGCCCCTTCCTTACAGGTTTCATCTCTTCTCAACCTGAGGCCGTTCACTGCCAGCAAATGACATGGAGGAAACATTCCTGATGGGATCTTGAGAAGGAATAACCTCGATCCCAACCTTAGGATCCTGCCTGGAGGAGGTGTGTCTGCCAGGAGAAAGCTAGCCTGGGGGGATCTTCCCAAGAGGATCTGGGTAAAATTCTTGGCACACTTGTGTGGTTTACCTGGACAATTTGGCCTCAGCCACAAAACTCTCCCAGGCATTGTCTTCAGTGAGCAGGAACTGCAGTTCCTCCCTGTTACTCTCTCTGGGAAATGATCACTGACGATGTCAGTAAAGTTTTGACTCTCTACACAGGAAAAAAGGAAAAAAGATTGCAAGAAATTATGGTGGAACATAAACGGTATTGATTTTCAAATGGCTCATCAGTAAAGCATCTGCCTGCAATTCAGGAGACACATGAGACGCAGGTTCCATCCCCAGGTCAGGAGTATCCCCTGGAGGAGGAACTGGCAGCCCACTGCAGTATTCTCGACTGGAGAATCCCATGGAGAGAGGAGCCTGGCAGGCTACAGTCCACGAGGTTGCACAGTTTGGACACGACTGAGTGACTGAGCAAGCAAGAACTCACATAAAGTGGCTCAGGTTCACCTTCCTGAGCAAAAGTCATCTGGGGTACTGTTAATGGATTCACCTGGGCTTACAGGTAGACCGTTCCCCTGCTCCTAATTCATAAGTTGAAATCCTGATGCATCCTTCCCCCTGCAATGACTGTATTAGGAGATAGGGCCTTTAAGGCAGTAATTAGGTAAAAAGAGACCATAAGTGCAGAGCCCTAATCCAATAAGATTGGTGCCCTTATTAGAAGAGACATCAGATTTCTTTCTCTCTCTCTCTCTACCCCCTCAGCAGGAAGGCTTCTAAATTTTTCCCTTTTTCCTGCATCACTTAGGGAGAAAGGAAACGAACTTGCCTAGGGGGAACCCACAGAAGTAACTCTGTATTGATTGATTGGGTGGGGGGGCGGTGGCTGCGGGAAACAAGGGAACTTCTGGGTATCTGCAGGGGTGCTTGAGATCAATAGGAGCAGTATCTGCCTGAGGCAGTCACACCTGGTAAGCATGTGTTTATATATGGGAGCACTGGGCAAATGCCCTAACACAGCATGGGGGAGGGGCGATGCTAGAGAAAGAGGTTTCCACCTGAAACTAACACATTCCAGGTAGAGGGGACAGCAGCACATTGGGCAGGACCTACTGTGTGGCAGGCACTGGCCCAGGACATGGACACACATGATATTTCACCCTCATGAACACATAGGGAAACATTTATTTCCATTTTACAGGTGAAGTCAGTTAAGGAGCTCCAGGTCACACAGGTGGGATGCGGCAAAGGTCAGGGGTTTAGTTCAGGGTCCGCTGACCCTTGCAGAGCAGCTGGGTGGACAGCAGGGCAAGAGCTGGAGGAAGCACCCTCTGTGGTGACGCCCCAGGGCCTGGGAGCAGGAGGAGGCTGAAACCAAGGGAGAGAGTATGAGAAGCTCCGGGATGCTGGGAGGCCACCTTCCCTGCCCCTCCTGGCCTTGGGGACTCCCCCTGCTGTCCCCCCTCCCTGTCCTGCCCGCACTTCTGGGTCAGTTGCTAATGACAGTGGGAGAGGAAGTGAGCACCTTAACTGATGCTCTCTTGAGAGAACCAACCGTATTTCCTTGTAGGTTCCCCAGAAAAGAGTCATCATGGGAGAGGAAACAGGGTTGGCCCTCTCTTGTAGACTTTCCTGAGTTACTAAGACTCTGGACTTCCTATCAAGTCCTCCAAAATAGACCTATTGTCAAGTGGAAATAAGTTGAGGTAGAAAAGAGCAGTGTGCTCTCAGCCCTTCCTGGGAACTCTGCATCCATCCAAATGGTCTTGATCACCCAGCCTGGGCCACTGGGACCAAAGTCACTGGTGTCATTGTTTCCTTCATAGACAAGACTAGAGGGACCTAGACATCACCAACTCAATGGACATGAGTTTGAGCAAGCTCCAGGAGTTGGTGATGGACAAGAAAGCATGGTGTGCTGCAATCCATGGGATTGCAAGGAGTTGGACACACGACTGAGTGACTGAACGGAACTGAACTGAGACTATAAGGGTTGTAGGTGACATGCACAGAATGGCTAAGCAGTGGACTTAGGGCCCTCTCCAAGGTACCACAGGAGCAGAGCAGGGGACTTCCTGGGGATTTCTCAGGCCAAGTGTTGCCAGGATTGGGCTTTGAAAGATGAGCATAACTTTGCTATGTGGTAGGAGCAGGTGATTCTGGAAGAAGGATCTGAGGGAGGAAGCGCCTGGAACCCACATGAGTGTGCTCCTCAGCAGCAGGAGTATGACCAGTATTCAGTGAGCAGCTGGTATCTTCTGGGACTGTGCCAAGTGCTGGCTTGTGAGGTTGGATGGATTGGGTGGAGGGGCTGGGAAGAAGGCCATGGAGTAGACGGAGCACTATTGGCAAAGGCCCTCACAGTCTATTGATGGCGGGTCGTCCTTCACAGAGCCCAAGGCACAATGTACTCAGCCATGAGGACTCCACAGGATAGGACTGGGTTTGTTTATCTAAAGGAGTCAACAGGGAGGATGGGATTAGCTCAGGGTGGGGCCCAGTGGGCAGGTTGTGGGTTTATCTGAGCAACCCAGATGTAAGGGCATTCACTTTCCCTTTTGCTTCTCCAGGTATATCTGGGCCCAGAGGGGGTGTGTGGTTTATTGCACAGCTGGTGGCTGCATCTGCAGAGCTGAGAACAAGTGGATCTTGTTCACACTCAGCCAGAGGAAGACTCCTGGGTGAGCAGGGGAGTAGGACCCCGCCCATCTCCCTATCCTCAGGACAACTGCCTGAGAAAAGGATGATTGTCACTAGTTGAGAGAAGAAGGAAACAGAAGCTCAGAGAGATAGGTCATGGCCAGAGGGGCAAGTTAAGCAGGGGCAGAGCCTGGATGTGGGGGCAGGTGTATCTGAGGGCTTCCTCCCACCCCTGAGACCCCTAAATGGTGTAGAGGGAGGGCGACACTTGCTCAGGTGGGCTCAGCTCAGGAAGTGGACTCCTGAGATGTGAGCGGTGACCCCAGAAGGAAGGTGGGTGTTGGGGGTGCTCAGCCCTTTGGGAAATCTGGAGGAAGCAACTGGGGTAGAGGACAGGAGAATCAAAGCCTCTACTCCTATGGCCTGGCCACCTTGAGGCTGCCCCCAGGGTGCTGTGCTGAGGCTGATGGGGTAAACGGTTCCTTTTGAGATACAAGGATTCCAGGTTCATCACCACCCTGTCTCTGAGTGCCTGCTCAGTGCCAGGTCCTAGAGGGAAACTGAGGCCTGACATGGGAAGGGCAGGAGAGCAAGTGGGGAAATGCAGGGCATTGCCTTCCTCTGCTCTCTGGGCCTTCAGCTCAGGGCTGCCCATGATGGTTGATCATGTCTGAGGAAGATGGTCCAGATGGAGGAAGTGAGAAGGGCTTACTACGCAATGTCTGTATTATGATCCTGGTTTTGCAATATTAAGATACAAAGTCAAACTGTAGACACTTTAGTGTAACAGGAGGGGTGTAGGCTTAGATCTATGTGTTTAGACAGGCAGAGATAAACTTAGGAACTTTGGAGTTATTAAAATCATATTCCTGGGACTTCCTTGGTGGTCCAGTGGTTAAGACTACCTGCTTCCACTGAAGGGGTTGTGGGTTCAGTCCCTGGTTTGGGAATTAAGATCCCACATAGTGGGCAATGCAGCTAAAAAAAGAAAAAAATAAATAAAAACAGAGTGTACATTTGAATAGTTAAAATAAAATAAAATAAAATAAAATCACATTTCCTACTTACATACCATTGTCAGAAGGCCTGGAGTTGGCCTCTACCCTGCCCATGGAGAGCTGTGTGACCCTCGACAAGCCACCTCCCCAGGGAGTGTTTGTTCAGTTCTCTTACCCATTTTTAAAAGCTGGTTTCAGTCTGTTCATATGGGTTTGTAGCTCCTCTGTGTGTTGGGGACATTCTCCTTTGTCTTCTCTAAGTATTGCAGACATTGTCTCCAGATCTCTGGCATTTTGATTTGGTTTACGGTGTCCTTAGCAACTTCTAATTTTTAAGAGGTCCAATGATTTCTGGGATTTGTGTCTTGGTGAGACAGTTTTCCTCAAGTTAGCAGTATTTTTCCAGTATGTTTTACATAATGTTTTCATTCCTTCCAGTACGTTTGTAGGTTTTTTTTCATTCTGCTTTACCTTTAGATCCCTTTAGGTTTCACTAATTGATTAGAGCGTTTTGTTTCTTCTTCCTCCTTTTCTTCTGCCTTCTACCTTCTCCCTCTTTCCTTTTTTCTCCTCCTCCTCTCCTGCTCTCCCAGACTCCCTACCTTCCTTCCTGCATGTCTGCTGCTTTATCTCCTTAAAGCAGGATTTACTTAACAGGTACCTACTGCAATAAAAAAGGAATACACTGTTTTTTCCTGCCTTTAAAGGAGCCCCCAGTGCAGTAAGGCATTACTCAGATTTTAGCAGGAGCCCATGTCTTTCCACAATTCTCTCTTCCTCTTTCTCCTGCTGTAAAAATATGGCTGGAGTAAGGAAACATGAGGAAGTACAGGTGTTTCCTGCCACCTGAAAGTACAGCTTTCCTACAAAAGCTTTCCTCAACCAAGATGGCCTAGTGTGAAGACGATATAGGCCTCACTTCACAGTTTACTGGCAGAGGGTGATTTTTTGGAAAGCAAGGGACACCCATAAATAGAAATACTCAGAAATCTGATGGAACTCTCTGTCAGAAAGAGCTTCTATCAAGACAGATAAGGAAAACAATTGGAATTACCCAATTGCAGGTAAAAGAGGTGTGGTGCTGTGTCTTCACGAAGCTGGTTGCTTCATGTCCCAGTAATGGGTCCCGCACCTCGTATTCTAGCCAGGCTGTGCCTGGGAGGGTGAAGGGAGCCCCGGAGGCCCTGGAGCAGGAGGAGCAGCAGAAAAGAAACAGGGCACCTGCCCAGTGCTAGGAGTTGTAGAATCTGCACACAAACAGATCCGCAACTAGGAAAGTGCAAGATTCCAGGGGGGCCTGGAGAGGAACTGGGGAAGACAGCAGGGGGAGGAGGCTTTGGAGTGGGAACTCTAATTACAGGTAACATTTCACCTGGTGAGGCAGGTGGGGAAAGGCCTTGCAGGGGGAGGGGCAGCCTGAGCAAAGGCCTGGAGGCTGGGGGGGAATCAGAGTCCAGGCATCTGGGAGTCCTCCAGGACCCCTGGTCCAGGCCCCATGGAGTCAGGAGGGTGAGGAAGACAGGAGTAGGAGCATCAGGAGGGCCTGGCGATGGGCTAAGGACTCTGCACTTGGTCCTGCCCTAACCCCTCCTTTCCCTGCCCAAGGTGGATAACTTGCAGCCACATGGAGCGAGATGTTTGGTGAGAATCTCTGCCCACATAGAGAGGAGGCCTCTGCATCTGGCCATATAGTTGGGCGGGGAGTCTTTTCAGGGTTCTCCTTGCTCCCACTGATAGGCTTTTTGGGCAGTGACCTATCAGAGGCTAACAGAGGAGGATGCCCTGGATACTAATCCAGCAGTGGAAGCACTGTCCAGCATCCACACCCAGCTGAGGCCCCAGACCAGAGTTAGGACCAGGACAAGAATGGCAGAGAAGGATGGAAGGATGAGGTGGAGGGTCCAAATGCATTTTCAAGTGTTTGGCATCATCCAGGATCAGCCCTTTCTGCCCAAGCTCTCCTCCTCTCTCTGCCTTGGCCCTTGGTCCTTGTGTTTCCCAATTTCAATTGGCTGCCCTGGCTCCTGGGGTCCTACAGTTTTGAGGCAGAGAAAGAGGCAGGGGACCAGCCAGCTCTCCTCTCCCACATGCCTGGAGATGGGTCTTTCTATGTAAATTCTCTCCCATCCACACAGTCAGTGCCCACAGCCTTCACCACCTGGCATACTCGCTAGTAATCACGCTGATGGTTACTATTCTTGAGGGGGACCCTGGGCATTGCAGAGGGAAGGTGATAGAAAGATTCTAGGATCAGGGCTCAGGTTAGGGGGTTTGGGGGAAACTCTAAGGAAGTTGGGCCACTCTAGACTGGGTGCTGTAGAGAATAGCAGGGGTGGTTTTACCAGTGACTCTATCTACTGAGAGGAGAGACAAGAGCAAGGATAAAGGTGCAATTGGTAAATAAAAAGCAGTCATGATTTTCAGCCAAGGGAGGGAGTGTGAAGATTCTGGGTTCCTGTTGCCACCATCCCTGCTCTTTATTTATTATTACTGTTAGCAGCAAAGTGAGAAGAAGCTGGGTATGGGATCTTAAGCCCAGAGAGTGGGGTGGAATCCAGTTCTCCATGAAGAAGGTTTCTGACCTTGAGCAAATCACAGAACATCTATGCTTCAGCTTCCTTAGCTGTAAACGGGGATAAAGTGGTACACACCTCCTGATTATCAGAACAATATGGATTATAATTTATAAAGTCTTAGAGTAACTACCAGTGCAGAGCAAACTCAGAAATACAAGCCACTCTCACGAGTAGCAGTTACTGTAACTATAAGGACCTTTACTATCACTTCAGTCAGGTCTCAGCAAGAATACTTAAATAAGTATTCTTTTGCCTTCTTAAAATACTGCCTTAGTATAATTAACACGCTTATTTTCTCATCTCCTAACACAAGATAGTCACAACCGGAACCAAAAGAAGTTTTCTCTATATAAGGATCTGCGGTTTAAAAAAATAACAGAGAACTGGCAAAACAAAGGATAGACACCATCGCATATGATACGTGTGAATGTAAATTTCTACAGTTTCTTTGCATAACGAAGTAGCTTAAGTATGAAAAAATGTTAGGTGCTGATACCCTTGGATCCAGTCATTCTACTTCTAGAAATAGCTTAATGAAAGAATCTTAAATGGAGGCAAAGTTTTATGCAAGAAGAGTGTTCTTTGCACTACTATTTACATAAAAAATTAAAAACAGCCTGAAGTCCAACAATCAGGAGTGGACAGCAAAGATGACACCATTCAGGTCCTCAACTGACCAAGTCAGGGCTGCAGGGATTGGAGTGTGGCTGGTGGGAGTCCAGAAAAAAGGTTTGTGGGATAAAGGCTATTGCAGAAGCGAGGAAGATGTGGGCTGTGGGAGCTACAGCACTGGGAATTTTATCAGGGCAGAGACTCGAGCACAGGGTGCATGACATCATTTTACAATAAAAAGAGTCATTTTCTGATTAGCATGCATCCACAAAGAGACATTTTTGTACATCAAAGCAAGTAGAGCATAGTCATCAGAAACCTGGAATTTGGATCAGAAAGACTTGGGTTCAAGGCTGGGCTCCAGCAGAATGTGAAAACTTGGACTGACCTAAGTTTACGTGAGTTTCAGGAGCCTGCATGTCATAGACAGTGGATCAATATCACCTATAATCAATTAGTAACACAAGCGTTCCAAACCTCATATAATTTCCAGAGGATTCCCTTCCTACCTGATCTTCTGTCTCTGGTTTTATTGCTCCTATAACTTCACAGATGGCTCTCTTCTGTCTGATTATCCTCTCTTGTACCCCAACAGGAGAGCAGAACTCTGACTGGGGAGGACGGCGGGAGGACGAGTAACTTTCCTTAACATGTGATCTGCAGAGCCCAGGGGACAGAGAACCACGCTGGGTTAAATCCATGGTGACACTGGTGGCTGTCCCAAGCGACACCACCCAGGACCTCGCCCCTCGCTGCCCCCTCAGCCACTGCTCACGCGTGATCAAGCCCACAATCTGTTTTCTCTTCCCCAGGGTGAAACGACACCTCCTTCCAGCCTGACATGGACGGGTGAGCTGAAGGGAGATCTCTGAGACCCTGCTGCTGCCACCATGAGCTCAGAAGATCCCAGGGACCGCTCAGATAGTCAGCCACCTCGTCTCTGGCAGATTCCTACTTGTGACCCAGAATTGAGGCCAAATTAACCTGCCAAGTAATCAAGAACCAAGAAAGGCGTGGATAAGCATCCCCCAGAGAGGCAATGGGGAGTCCCCTAACATTTGGTGGTCTGTCCCCACAGCCTCTTTCCTGGTCCTCTCCTCAGGGAGCCACAGACAAGATGCTAACTTCCTCCCCCTGCCTCCTGACCTCCAGCTAATGACTCAGAAATGTGGCAGGGCAGCCCATGATGGGGGGCCGGCACAGCAGAGCAAGTCCCCAAGGCCAGGTGGGACAGAGAGAGGAGGTCCCCTCGAGCTTCTCCTGCCCTCTCCCTTGGTCCAAGCCTCCTTCTGCTCCCAGACCCTGGGGTGTCAACACAGAGGCTGTTTCCTCCACCTCTTGCCCTGCTGCCCACCCAGCTGCTCTGTGAGGGTCAGTGGACTCTAAACTGAACCCCAATCTGGCCTTTGCCGCCTCCCACACCTGCCTCCGAGATCTGGAGCACCTTACCTGACCTAACCTGTAAAATGAGAGGAATATTTCCCTATGTTGTGATGAGGACCAAATATAATGTGTGTCCATGGCCTGGGCCAGGGACTACCACATAGTAGGTCCTGCCTAGTGCCGTGCTGTCCCCTCTACCTGGAATGTGTTAGTTCCAAGTAGAAACCTCTCCCCTTCTCTAGAATCCCCTCTCTCCTGTGCTGTGCTAGGGCACCTGCCCAGTGCTCCCATATATAAACACCTGATTACCAGGTGACTGCCTCAGGCCGGTAGCAGTTCTCCTGTTCTCAAACGCCCATGCAGACACCCAGGTGCTCAGTTATTTCCTCCACCCACACCACCCTAATCAGTCAACACATAGATCTACTGCTGTGGATTCCCTCCATGTGAGCCCTGAGTACATTTCTCCCTTCATGATGCATGAGAAAAAGAAAACCTAAGAACACTTAATATTTCAGGGAAGAGAGAGAGAGGAAGAGATCTGACATCTCTTCATTTAATAAGGACAGTGATATTACTGAATTAAGGCCCCACACTTAAGTCCTCATTTCACCTAATTACTGCCTTAAAGCCCCCAATCTTCTAATACAGTCATTGCACAGTGGGTGGGTCTGGGCATTAACTTATGAATTGGGGCTGGTGCACACAGTCCACCTGAGACCCCAGATAAATCCATCAACAGCATGCCAGATGAATGCTGCTCAGAAAGGTAAACTTTAACCACTTATACTCGATATCATTTACATCACACCATAGATTACTCGAATCTTCAATTTTTATTTTCCTGTCTAGAGAGCCAAAGCTTTTTTGAGGATGTCATTGAGTATTTCCAGGGCAGTGTGAGATGGGAACACTTGCAATTCCTGCTCAGTGAAGACAAACCCTGGGAGAATTTTGTGACCGAGGCCGATTTGTCCAGGTAACCGTGCAGGTACACCAGGAATGTCACCAACATGCCCCCAGGAAGATTTTCCCAGGCTACTTTCCTCCAGGAAGATCCTCTGGTTAGGCGCAAGGATGTTCCTCCTCAAGATCCTATGTGCAATGTTTCCTCTGTGTTATTTGTTGGCATTGATGGCGCTGGGTTGAGAAGAGACAAAACCTGCAAGGAAGGGCAGGTTATATGACCTTGGACAAGTTACTGAACTACTCTCTGCTTCATCCTCTGTTCAGTTTTATTGTGAGGACACTGAGATCATGCACGCAAGTGCTTTTCATGATTGCTGACACAGAGTAGGTGCTCAGTCAATGTTAATTTAAAATAAGCTTGTTGGGACGAATTAGGGACCTTCTTCCTGGAGATGAGAACGAAGAAGGACTTCCTTTAGGTCAAGTCAGAAAATCCTGACCCAAACATCATTTTGTGTTCCTGGGAATTTTGACTAAAACTCTTTCATTCCCCATCTTAGGAATTATACCAACACTGCAGCTTCCTGCTAGCCATTAAGGCATAGAGGCTGGAGGGGAACTGGTTGGACCTGGTGGGATCCTGGATCTAGCCCTGCCCAACTCTGGGCCTGTGGGTTTCAGACTTTGAGTCTCAGATTTGTTATGTGTTATGTCTCCAGTGGGAATACCAGTTTAAACTGATGGATTGTAGTGATGGCCTCAGAGTGAACTGCAGAGTCAGAGGTGGCGAACCAAGTGCAATCATCTCGTCCAAAGGCCTAGGGAGGCCTGGACTAGGGTCAGACCTAGGGGTCAGGGTGGAGCAGAGGGTCCAGGTTGGAGGACTAGTAGGCAGGCTTGGGCAGCAGGCCAGGACTAGAGTGAGGAGAGTGGGCCCTAAGGACACAGAACTGAACGGGCAGTGACTCTAACACAGGTCCTGTGAGTGGGAGAGGGAACATTTTTTCCCTTCCTGATGGGATCCCCTCAAGCTGGGCTAGAGGGCCCTGGGTGACCATGTCCTCCACACCCTGCCTGGGACCTGGCTTCTCACTCCATCTGGGACCCTCTTCTAGTCTACATAGAGCTGCCCTGACAGTGGGAAGGCCATGTGGCTCAGTGAGCCCTCCAGGGTCATAGTAAGTGGCTGCAACTGTGTGTCATTTGAGGGATCCTGAGGAGCCTCAGGCATCCCAGTAAAGAGGAAAACACTTCCTCCACCAGCTGTGCAAGTGCCAGTCTCTTCAGGCTTAGCCATTCAGATGGGTATTTCCTCAAGTCTCTTGACTCTTTAGAGGTTCCATAAAGTTGCACACAGCCTTGGGGTGCAGGCTCATGAAGCTGTCACAAATTAACATGTGACCCCTGAGAGGTCAGGGGCCCTGGGTGCTGGGTCAGGAGTCAATGAGGTGGGCTGGAGGGCCCACAAGGAACAGGGCTCACAGCACATCTCCTGCTTCCTAGTCAATATGGGCAGTGGACAGACCCAGTGTCCTTTTGCTGAGAAGGCCAAGGGTATCAGGCTTGGGTGAGAGAGCAGATGCCAGACAAAATGATTGTTAAGGGTTCTAGCTGAGCTTTGATTAAAAAATAAATAAAATTCTAGGTGCACAGTTAGCCAATCTCAAAAGTATGAGGGCACAGTCCTGGGACTGTTCTTACATTTCCCATCATGGGCAAATTTGGGGTATCCCACAACCACCCTCAGATTCTAGAACTCTGTAGAAGGATGCCCAGACTCACTTAAACCTTCAGGATCCCAGCTATGGTTTATTACAGGGAAGGATGCAGTTTCCCATCAGCCACAGGGCAGATCTGGGCAGGTTTCACACACGAAGCTTCCACTGTCCCCAGGATGCATTACTGTCCTGGATCCAGTGTGGCAGGACACATAGAGCACTGCCCACCAGGGTGCTCACCCTATTTAACAAAAAATTACCCTGACCCGTCATCTCCAGCACCTCCCAGAGCTCAGACTATTGTCCTAGAGCCCAGCTCCTCCAGAGGTCAGAACTGATACCACATGACCCAGAGACCCACCACATGTCAACTTGTCAGACTCTCCAGTGACCAAAGTCCCAGGCAGACGAGGACATTCTTATCAGCCAGAGTATTCTTGGGGCCTAGGGACCACATCCTAGCAGCCAAGAGCAAAAACAAGTGAACTCTTCACTATACATTAAGGTCCCTGAATGAAGGGTTTTCTGCTCTAATACCAATTCTCTTTGTTTATCTGTGAAGTTCCCATTTTACACACAGTCTGGAAGTGACAGTATTGGTCTGCTTTGACGTGTCTTTATCAAATATCTCTCTTAAGTTATAGGTATCTGAAGATGGCCTTTGCTTATGTATTCCATGTTTGAATAAGTACATGGAGCACTAACAATATACAAATGAGTGTTTAAGGTTGGAAAAAATTTTACATTAGTAAACTTGTGATTTACAATAAAATCTCTGCGGTTTATGCAGGATAGAGCTTGTTGAGCCTGTTTCATAGACAAGCAAACTGTCTTTCTAAGGCTTTAATGTTCATTGTTACAGGGAAGAGGCAGATGTACTCCGTGAATGTCTGATCAAGCTGCAAACAGACTTGGCTGGGGAGGACCAAGACAGGCTCCAAAAATACCAGCAGGAAAAGGAGAGGTTTTTGAAGGAGTTTCCTCAGGTAAAACAGGAGCTGAAGGAGAGCATAAGAAAGCTCCATGAGCTCGCAGACAATGTTGACAAGGTGCACAGCGACTGCACCATCTCCCATGTGGTAGCTTCCTCCACCGGCATTGCGTCTGGCACCCTGAGCATCCTTGGGCTGGTTCTGGCACCCTTTACAGCAGGCCTCAGTCTGGGACTCTCAGCCGCTGGAATAGGGCTGGGAGCAGCAGCTGCTGTAACAGGTTTGTCCACCATGGTGGTAGAAAACGTACACATGTCATCAGCAGAATCCCAGGCCAGTCTCCTTGACATAGCCAAAATAATTTCCTATGTATATGATCTCTACCAAGTTAAAGTCTTTGGGAGCCATATCCGTGCCATCAGGGTGGCCAGAGGCAACCCTTGATTAGTAGCCACTGCTCAGCGCTACATAACCACTGGGCGAGTCTCTCTCCAAAGTGCCCGGCAGGTGAGAAGACATTTCAGAGGCAAACCTCTGGCAATGACTAGAGCAGCTCGCATCAGGAGAGGAGTCCTGTCAGGTTTATTCATGGGGCTGGACGTGTATTCCCTGGTGAAAGGCGCACAGGACTTGCAGGAGGGTGCAAAGACAGCATTGGCTGAGAACATGAGGCAGAAAGCCTGGGAGCTGGAGAAGAAGTTGGAGGAGCTCACCTGGATCTATGAGAGTCTGCAATAGGGCCCGACTGGGCAACCCCTAGGACAATGCAGGGACCAGGGACATGTGCAGGGTCAAGGGGAGAAAGCACTTATTTTGGACTGAAGAAGACACTGAGGGCAGAATAAGGGAGAGACAGGGAGACTAGCAATGAGAGGCCAGGAATAGGGGAGCTTTGAAAATGGGAGAAAGCCAAAGTAATCCAGCACAAGTAGCAGAGCTCCTCTATCGCCCTCCCCGGGGTCTGATATTCCAGCAAGAAGGGTTTCCCCTGGTGATGGTCTCTAACTCTACTTCTCCAGCATCAACTCACCTTTGAACTCAGTGGGTAGTGACTTGTTTGTTCCCATGTTTTATTAAAGTATAGTTGATTTACAATATTGTATTAGCTTCAGGTGTGTGGCAAAGTGTTTCAATTATATGTGTATCTGTGTTCATATTTCTCCCTTTTAAATTTTTTATAAGTTCTTCAGTTCAGTTCAGTCGCTCAGTCATGTCTGACTCTTTGAGACTGCATGCACCACAGCATGCCAGGCCTCCCTGTCCATCACCAACTCCCAGAGTTTACTCAAACTCATGTCCATTGAGTCGGTGATGCCATCCAACCATCTCATCCTCTGTCGTCCCCTTCTCCTGCCTTCAATCTTTCCCAGCATCAGGGTCTTTTCAAATGAGTCAGCTCTTCACATCAGGTGGCCAAAGTATTGGAGTTTCAGCTTCAGCATCAGTCCTTCCAATGAATATTCAGGACTGATTTCCTTTAGGATGGACTGCTTGGATCTCCTTGCAGTCCAAGGAACTCTCAAGAGTCTTCTACAACATCACAATTCAAAAGCATCAATTTTTCAATGCCCAGCTTTTCTTATGGTCCAACAGTCACATTCGTACATGACCACTGGAAAAACCAGAGCCTTGACTAAACGGACCTTTGTGGACAAAGTAATATCTCTGCTTTTTAATATGCTGTCTAGGTTGGTCACAACTTTCCTTCCAAGGAACTAGGGTCTTTAATTTCATGGTTGCAATTACCATCTGCAGTGATTTTGGAGCCCAGAAAAATAAAGTCAGCAGCAGTTTCCACTGTGTTCCCATCTATTTGCCATGAAGTAATGGGACCGGATGCCATGATCTTAGTTTTCTGAATGTTGAGCTTTAAGCCAACTTTTTCACTCTCCTTTTTCACTTTCATCAAGAGGCTCTTTAGTTCTTCTTCACTTTCTGCCATAAGGTTGGTGTCATCTGCATATATGAGGTTATGGATATTTTCCCAGCAATCTTGATTCCAGCTTATGCTTCTTCCAGCCCAGCGTTTCTCATGATGTACTCTGCATAGAAGTTAAATAAGCAGGGCAACAATATACAGCCTTTGTATATTTGTATATCCCCAAAAGTACTGCTTTCCGGATTTGGAACCAGTCTGTTGATGCATGTCCAGTTCTAACTATTTCTTCCTGACCTGCATACAGATTTCTCAGGAGGCACGTCAGGTGTTCTGGTATTCCCATCTCTTGAAGAATTTTCCACAGTTTGTTATGATCCACACAAAATTTTTGGCATAGTCAATAAAGCAGAGGTAGATGTTTTTCTGGAACTCTCTTGCTTTTTCAATGATCCAACAGATGTTGGCAATTTGATCTCTGGTTCCTCTGTCTTTTCTAAAACCAGCTTGAACATCAGGAAGTTCACATTTCACATATTGCTGAAGCCTGGCTTGGAGAATGTTAAGCGTTACTTTCCTAGCCTGAGAGATGACTGCAATTGTGTGGTAATTTGAATGTTCTTTGGCATTGCCTTTCTCTGAGATTGGAATGAAAACCAACTTTTTCCAGTCCAGTATGAAAAGGCAAAATATAGGACACTGAAAGTTGAACTCCCCTGGTTGGTAGGTGCCCAATATGCCTCTGGAGATCAGTGGAGAAATAACTCCAGAAAGAATGAAAAGGTGGAGCCACAGCAACAACAACACTCAGTTGTCGATGTGACTGTTGTTGGAAATAACGTCCGATGCTGTAAAGAGCAATATTGCATAGGAACCCGGAATGTTAGGTTTATGAATCAAGGCAAATTGTAAGTGGTCAAACAGGAGATGGCAAGAGTGAATGTCGACATTTTATGAATCAGCGAACTAAAATGGACTGAAACGGGTGAATTTAACTCAGAGGACCATTATATCTACTACTGTGGGCAAGAATCCTTTAGAAGAAATGGAGTAGCCATCATAGTCAACAAGAGTCTGAAATGCAGTACTTGGATACAATCTCAAAAACAGTAGAATGATCTCTCTTCATTTCCAAGGCAAACCATTCACTATCATAGTATCCAAGTCTATGTCCTGACCAGTAATGCTGAAGAAGCTGAAGGTGATCGGTTCTATGAAGACCTACAAGACCTTCTAGAACTAACACCTAAAAAAGATGTCCTTTTTATTATAGGGGACTGGAATGCAAAAGTAGGAAGTCAAGAAATACCTGGAGTAACAGGCAAATTTGTCCTTGGAGTACAGAATGAAGCAGGGTGAAGGCTAACAGAGTTTTGCCAAGAGAACACACTGGTTTTACCAAACACCCTCTTCCAACAACACAAGAGAAGACTTTACACATGGACATCACCAGCTGGTCGATACAGAAATCAGATTGATTATATTCTTTGCAGCCAAAGGAGAAGTTCTGTACAGTCAGCAAAAACAAGACTGGGAGCTGACTGTGGCTCAGATCATGAACTCCTTATTGCCAAAATCAGACTTGAATTTGCAGAAAGTAGGGATAACCACTAGACCATTCAGGTATGACCTAAATCAAATCCCTAACGATTATACAGTGGAAGTGAAAAATAGATTTAAGGGACTAGATCCGATAGAGTGCCTGATGAACTATGGAAGGAGGTTTGTGACATTGTACAGGAGATAGGGATCAAGACCTTCCCCAAGGAAAAGAAATGCAAAAAGGGAAAATGGTTGTCTGAGGAGGCCTTACAAATAGCTGTGAAAAGAAGAGAAGCAAAAGGCAAAGGAGAAAACGAAAGATATTTAAACTCTGCACTAAAGGGAGGAGGAGAATTAATATCTCAGTTTACAATGCTAAGAATCAAGAAATGGTGGGACCAGTTGAAAGCATAAGAAATGGAGATGTAAATAAGGTGCTTACAAGTACAAAGCTTCCTAATAGGGGATATCAAATTAGTGAAATAATGATATAAACAGACGATGGGGCAAGGTATAAGAAAAAGTAAAAAATAAATGAAATCCTTATTTTTCCCAGTCAGAAGTAATTAAATAATATCAAAATTTTAAGTCAAGAGAAGGAAAAATGCTATCCTAAATATTGATTAGCTATTGTTGTTGATGACTCCCCACTTAGCACCAGGCACCTTCCCAATTGCATGGTAGGCATTCACTTCCTTTTAGTTCTCACAATGATCCTGTAAGAAAATAAACTGAAGCTCAGAGAGGTGAAGCAATTTACTCAAAGCACACAGCTAGTGCTAGAGCCAGACTCCAAGTCCAGGTTCCTGTCTCCTGAGCACACATTCTCACACCATTCCAGCTCCCAATGTAGTAATATCACTTAAAGACATTGATTAACTATCTAAGCTTTTCCTTGGGAAGGAAAGAGCAGAACCCTCTGTACAAATTGATCTGTTTTAACCATATGCACTTAGGACTGGATTGTTTTAACTCTAAGACAGCAGCAGTCTTTATAGCAGTCAGTAATCCACAAGAATGGGGTGGTTTCTAGTGCCAGCACCCTCAAGATGACGGAAGCGGTTGAATTTAATGCCAACAAGAAATAAGTGTGACTCCTGTGTGACAGATTTCAGTATGGGAGACGTGTTCGTTTTGATGAAACCAAGTTCTCTAAGAAAGCGAAGGTGAAAGTGCAAGTGTTAGTCACTCAGTCGTGTCTGACTCTGTGACCCCAGGGACTCTAGCCCTCTAAGCTCTTCTGGAGGAAATTCTCCAGGCGAGAATACTGGTGGGCATTACCTCCTCCAGGAGATCTTCCCAACCCAGGGATGGAACCAGGTCTCCTGCATTGCGAGCAGATTCTTTACCTTCTGAGCCACTAAGGAAGCGCTCTAAATTCTCTAAGTAGGGATGGTAACTGGGGCTTAACCAAAATAATCAGAATGAACAGTAACCCTAAACAGACACACTGTCCAGCAGCATCTTGCCCACCCACATGTGCACCCATGGGCTTCTGTCCACTCACAGGAAGGAAGACCCCTTGCAGGGGAGGTGAATCCCACAGGCTGGCATCTCTGCTCCAGCAAAGGCAAGGATGCTCTTGAAGATGATCAGAGAAGAGGTCAGAAGGGACACCTACATAAATAACAATAATAAAAGATAATGATTACTATAAAGGTGTTTCATTGGGCCAAGCTAAGTCTGTGAAAGGCCATGAGTTCAAAACAATATTACATTGAGAGGACTTTAAATAAAGTGTGGTCAAAAAGGGAGACATAAGGGTTAAAAAGTGTGCTAGTGGAAATGCAGGTGATGCAAGACTCAAGAGACAGGGGTTCAGTCCTGGGGTTGGGAAGATCCCCTGGAGAAGGAAATGGAAACCCACTCCAGTATTCTTGCCTGGGAAATCCAATGGACAGAGCAGCCCGGTGGGCTACAGTCCATAGGGTCACAAAGAGTTGGACACGACTGAGTCGATATCTTTCTTTTCTTTCTATGTTGCCAAGAAGAGTAAGTATAATGGGAAATATTTCATTGTTAACTAAGTTTAAAAAGAAGAGGAGTCTTGATGTCCGTAGGTATATTCCTTTCTGTTTATTTACATGAATGTTTATAAAGGATTGAGAAAGAAAGAACAAGCCCTGACATCCTGAGGCTGGCCTGGTATCACAACAGGGTGCTGCTCTTCTCCCGCTGGATGTAAAGGCTCTCACAGAACTCCAGCCTCACACAGGGTCACCCTGAGAGCAGGAGCAAAGGAGACAACAAACACCCGTCACTACTCCCCCACCAACACCACACCCCCTCCCCTGGCTGAAAAGCAGGACTGCTCCTTCTTACCAATCACACCTTCATCCTCGCTCTGGTCTCCATACAGGGAGTTACTGAGACTCACACTGGTAGAACTGACCCCAATTCTCTGCAGCACCCAATCTAGAGTGGCCCCATTTCCTTAGAGTCTCCCTCAAATCCCCTCACCTAAGCCCCATCCTAGCATCTTTCTTTCTAACAGCTTCTCTCTCCGGTCCCCAGGGTTGTCCCTCAGGAAGAGCGACAATCAGGTTGCTCAATAGGGAGTGTGCCCAGTGGCAGAGGCTGGAGGCACTGACTGTGTGGGTGGGAGAGAATTCACACAGGCAGACCCACCTCCAAGTAGGTGAGAGAGGAGAGCTCACTGGTCTCCTACCTCCTTCTCTGCCTAGAAGCTGCAGGAGCCCAGGAGCCAGGGCAGCCAATTGCAATCATGAAACATGAAGATGAAGAGTCAAGTCAGAGAGAAGAGGTCGGCTCGGGCAGAAAGGGCTGCATCCTGGATGATGCCAAACACTTCTAAGTGCATCATGACCCTTGACTTATTCTTCCGTCCTTCCCTGCCATTCTTGTCCTGGTCCTGACCCTTGTCTGGGGCCTTAGCTGGGTGTGGATGCTGGATGGTTCTCCCTTCTGCTGGATTACTATCTGGATGTCCTCCTCTGTTAGCCTCTGATGGGTCACTTCCTGGAAAGGCTGCCAGTGGGAGAGGGGAGGACCCTAGAGAAGCTGTCCCTGCCCAACTGCATGGCCAGACACAGAGACCTTCCCTCCATGTGGGCAGACAGAGATTCTACCAAACCTCTCCCTCCACATGGTACAGCTCATACTCTATGGGCAGGGACAGCAGGGGTAAAGGCAGTGTCAGATTCAAAGTCCGTAGCCCATCGCCAGGCCCTCCTGATGCTCCTACTCCTGTCTTTCGCACCCTCCTAACTCCACGGGCCCTGGACCAGGGGCCTGGAGGACTCCCAGCTGCCTGGACTCTGATTCCCACCCAGCCTCCAGGCCTTCGCTCAGGCTACCCCTCCAAGGCCTTTCCCCACCTGCCTCACCAGGTGAAATGTTACTTGTCCCTGGAGGCCCATCTCAAAAGCTTCCTCCGCCTGCTGTCTTCCTCTAATTCCCTTCCGGTCTCCCTTGGAATCTTGCACTTTCCTGCCTGTGGGTCTGTTTGTGTGGAGTTTCTGCAGCTCCCAGCACCGGGCGGGGGCTCTGTCTCTTCTCTGCTGCTCCTCCTGCTCCAGGGCTTCTGGGGCTCCCTCCACCCTCCTGGGCACAGCCTGGCTAAAACATGAGGTGTGGGACCTGTTACTGGGGCATGAATCAACCATATTCTCAAAGACATAGCACTACACCTCTTTTACCTACAGTTAGTAATTCCATTTATTTTCCTTGTCTGTCTTCATAAAAGCTCTTTCTGATAGTGCCATCAGATTTCTGAGCATTTCCATTTATGGGCATCCCACGCTTTTCCAGAAGATCACCCTCTGCCAGTAAAAGAAGATGTGAGACCTACATGGTCTATGCTGTCCACCATCTTGGTTTAAGAAAGCTTTTGTATGAACACTGTACTCTCAAGTAGCAGGAAACACCTGCATTTTTTCATGTCTCCTTACCAGAGCCATGATATTTTTATAAGAGGAGAAAGAGGAAGAGAGAACTGTGGAAAAACATGAGGCTTACCTAAAACCTGATATACTATCCTGAGACTTGAAGACTTGAGCAGGACATTCCTAAACCTCCCCTCCCACAGGATGTCCAGTCCAGGTCTGGTCGGGGTGTGGGGCCCAGCTTCCTCCAGCCTCTCGCTCTCTGCTCCCAAACTGCTGCCTGGGACTTTGAGGGGAAAAGCGTGGAGTTATTTCCTGACTGCAATGGAGGCACTTTTGAAAGCACAGAAATGGGTGTGCTACTCTTGAACTGAAAAAGTACCACTTAAACATGTCCTGCTTGAATGAGAAGAAGGAGAAGGAAAAAAGGAAGGGGGGATGAAGAGAAAGAGGAAGAAACAAAAAGAGTCTAATCAATCTATCAATTCCAAAGGATCTAAATGAAAATGGAGAAGAAAAAGAACGAGAAACATATTATAAAAAATGTTAAAAATAATTTTGAGTTGGGGAAATCATTCTCATCAAGACCAATTGCCGGAGCCATAAGGAAGGTCTGATTTATTTGACCTCTTGAAAACTAAATATTTCAAAAGGATGCCGCAAACCAAATCAGAAAAGAATGAGAGACCGGAAGACACTGTTTGCAATATTTATAGTAGACAAAGATGAACATTCCCAACACAGAGAGAGCCTAAAATCCACATGAAAAGACTGAATGCCATTTTCCACAAATGGGTAAGAGATGTGAACGAACAATTCCCGGGGAGGCAACTTGCCCAGGGTCACACAGCTCTCCGTGGACAGAGTGGGGCCAAGTCCAGACCTTCTGACATGTGTATGTAAGGGAGGGGAATGGAATGTGATTTAATAACCCAGAAATTTCTAGGATGCCTCTACCTTTATAAACACATAGATCTAATCTCATGCCCCTGTTGTTATACTTATGTATCTACAGTTTTGTTAGGGGAAGCACACTGATTGAAACCGCCCACTCTGGCCAGGCACCATAGTAACCATTTGCATGAGTTGTTTCATGAGAGGAGATCCTTATAAGGAATACGGAACTAATAAGCCACCACCAACCGAAGAGCTCGAGAACGGTCTAAAGCGGACACTGCGTGTCCGTCCACTTCCCAGAATCCCTCTCGCTAGCATCCATCTTGGCTGAGCGATGCGTGCGCCACCACAAAAGATGCTGAATTAGAATGATTGGCCAAAGACCACCCAGAAACTAATCCCATCACCATAAAACCCGAGACTGTGAGCCCACGTACGTGGCAGAGCAGTTCTCCTGGGTTCCCTTACCCTACTGCTCTCAACCCGGGTGCCCTTTCACAATAAAATCTCTTTGTCAGCACATGTGTCTCCTCGGACATTCATTTCCAAGTGTTAGAAGAGCCCAGTTTTGCGCCCTGGCAGGGGTCCTCCTTCCTGCAACAGTTTGGCCTCTTGTCTTAAGATCATAAACCCTGTAATATCATGTGGGCGTTGCACAGCAGGGCCTGCGTCTTGTCACTTGGTCTCCTGTCCTTCCTCTCTCAGGCCTTCATTTTTCCCCAGGACCTGGCACTGAGCAGGCACTCAGGACAGCATGGGTGATGAAACCTGATTCTTTGTATCTCAAAAGAAACTTTTTACCGCATCAGGCCCTGCACAGCACCCAGAGGCAGACTCAAGGCGGCCAGGCCACAAGGAGGAAGGACTCTAGCCCCCCTGGCCTTCTCCATCCCCGCAGTTTTCTTGAAATTTCCCAAAGGACTGAGCACCCACAACATACACCTTCCTTCTGGGGTCGCTGCTCTTGTCTCAGGGGTCCACATCCCAAGCTGAGACCACCTGAGCAGGCGTCTACCTCCCTCTGCACTGTTTAGGGGTCCCGGGGGTGGGAGGAAGCCATCAGAAACACCTGCTTCCACATCCAGGCTCTGTCCTTCGGGGCATGGTCTCACGTCTCTGAGCTTCCATTTCCCTTCTTTTGTCAACTAGTGACAATCAAGGTTTTCTCAGACAGTTATCATGAGGATGGGGAGATGGGCGGGGGTCCTACCCACCCTGCTTACCCAGGAGTCTTCCTCTGGCTGAGTGTGAACAAGATCCAGCTGTTCTCAGCTCTGTAGATACAGCCACCTTCTGTGTGTCTCTGCAATAAACTACGCACACCTTCTGGTCCCAGATATATTCAGAGAACCAAAAGGGAAGTGGAACCCTCACTTCTGAGTGGCTCAAGTTACCAACATCCTGAGCACCAGGCCCCGCCCAGAACTATTTCCACCCTCCTGCTGTCCCCTTAGAGAAACAACCCCAGCCCTGACATCTAACGTCCTTCTGACACAGCCCACCCTGCCTTGGCTCCTTGAAGGAGACCTGCCACCAACACACCATGAGCCCCTTGGCCAACCACTCCCCCACCCCATGGCCGTCGTTCCACCCCCTCAGCCCTCTCCACCCACCCACTCACAAGCCTGCCTGCTTTATTCACCCTCATGCCACCAGCAAGTGGCACAGTTGCACAACACACCAGCTCTAGAAGAACACACCAACCCTAGAAGCCATGTGGATGTGACCCTCGGCAGCAACATACTGGTCATATTGCTGCTGCCGAGGGTCACATCCACGTGGCTTCTAGGGTTTGTTCATGCAGGTCCTTCTGCCAGGGACACCTGCTGCATCGAACCTGGAGAAATCCTACTCACCCTGTAAAGCCAAAGTCTGGCATCACCTCCTCTGAGAAGCCCTCAAGGACCTCCCCTGCAGAGTCCCCTGTCCCTGCTCTGCTCCCTTGGTACCTGGAAGAGGGGCTAAGGTCACCCCTCAGCCTCTCTGTCCACACCACACCCAACTCCTTTTGATCAAGTCCTTCTGGACTTGGCCCTGATGACAGGCACAGAACTAGTGCCTTCAGGTCCAGCAACTCGCCTGAGGAGGCCCAGCCTTGGTGGTCAAGGTCATTTGGATGAATGCCAAGTTTGTGGGAAGGGCTGAGACATGTTGCTATTTTCTACCCTGGATTATTTCCAGTTGCAGTTTCTTTTGTCGAAATGGAGGACCTTTACAGGAAGGCTGATGATCTGGCAACTCAAAAGTCAACAACAGAAAACCAGTCTTCTTTTCTGTTTGGTTCCTGAGCAAAGAGCCACCGTGTATGGAGGGCTGAGCATTAGCCACCCTCTGTGCAGGCTCTGTCCATACCTTTCCTGTTGTACTCTCACATCAGCTCTAGGAAGTGTCGGCTCCATTTCTCAGATAAAGAAACAGAAGAAAAGGTCTTAGAGCCTGAGAGTCCTGGTGGTCTTTTCTTTTTTGCCCCCACCACAAGAGGCAGCAGTGGGGCTGGACCCCTATGGAGGCCCACCTGCCCTTCCATCAGGGGTGCTTCATCCCAGAAAATGGCCCTGATCATCATGGTCACCTTCCCCTTCCAGAGGGAGGGACAGAGGAGTGATGGGTATTACTCCATGAGGACCACACTCTACAGTTTGGTCTGACAATTACCCTGGAACGCTGACCAGGAATCTGACCTGATTTTTGCAGTAAGGTAGCTGATGGCAGGGGCGAGGAGGGGGCTTTCTTCTAGGGAAGAAACTCAGGGGAGGAACCAAGATTCAAACCAAGTTTGTCACTGCCTATTGTAAACGTCACTCCTTGTTTAAAGTTCCTTTTTTTCCCCTTTAAATCATTTTTCCCCAGTAAACTCCCTCCTACTGATTCTTCTCTCTTCCACTAGCATGAGTTTATCTGGAAGTTAAACAAAACCACCCTGAGATGCAGGACTCAGCTAATCCAGAGGAGCTGTGTCCAGTTGTCATGAAGGTCCTCTGCTGAGAATGCCTAATAGATGCCAGACCATCATGGACTCAATAACACAAGCTCATGGGAGAGCAAGCAAGGGAGCTGCAGACTCAAATCAAGGTGAGGATTCAGCAAGACTTAAATCCAGGGACGTGAGCTGAGACCACCCCATTTGGATATCCTAAAGATTCAATGAAAATAAAATTGGGCTCCACTTGACCCCAACATCACAAGAGAAGTACCCCAGGATGGCTACAGCGACCCACCTGCCTGTCCTCCTCCCTTTGTATAGGATCAGTGGGAGTGAGTAGGGAGCTTCAGACTGAGCATGTGACCCGAGGGCTTTACAGTCATCAGAGTTGCTGATGGAGATGGGCACCAGGGGGCAGAGCACAGGGGATCCCCTCCAGGCTGACAGCACAGGTGACCTCAGGGGAACTGGTCTCGGCCACTCACTGCCAGGCTGCTCTCATCACAATGGTCAAAGTGTGGAAGAAAGGAAAATAATATAAGAAAAATCCTGTCTATACATACCACAGACTACTACTTAAAAAAGGAAGAATGTTCTTTAAAAAATTATTTTAAAGGGAAGAAAATTCAGAATCATGCTATAGCCTGGATGCGCCTTGAAGACAATGTGTTCAGTAAAATAAAAATTACAAAAAACTTATTCTATTTTCTGTTTTTATTAGGTTTCAGAGTAGGCAAATCGATAAAGACAGAAAGCAGGGTGGTGGTCGTCAGGGGCTGTGGGGGGGGGAGGGGAGCTGCGGGCCAGCGGAGTCTCAGGTTTCAGGAAGAAAGAATGTGGAGATGCACGGTGGTGATGGCTGCAGAATAGATGAATGTATTCGATACCACTCACCTGTACACTTGCAAACGGTTAAGTGGTCAATTGTATGCTGTGTATATTTTACCACAGGAAGTAAAAAAGAAAGAAAAAAATCCCGTCACAAAGGACAAATATTGTATGATTCCACTCACATGAGGTCCTGAGAGGAGGCAAATTCATAAAGATCAGGGGTACACTGGTGCTTGCCAGGGGTGGAGAGGAGGGAGAATGAGGTATTAGTATATAATTGAGACAGAGTTTTATTTTTGATATAAAACATTCTGTGGATGGATGGTGATGCTGGTTGTACAATGACGTGAGTGTCCTTAATACCACTGAACTGTACACTTAAAAGTGGGTAAAATGGTACATTTGATGATTTTCAAAAATTGAAACAAATTGTTAAAAAGCTGAACCTTTGTAGGAAAACATAGCAGCACCTGAACGCTTTACAGTCTGTAAAACACTTTCACACTCAACATCGTGCAAGCTACCACAGCCCTGCGATGGAAGCATTTACTATCCTAATGGCACCTGGGAAAACTAAGGTTCAGACTAGCCCCAAAATGGGAAAACTGGCAGGTCTGTTTGTTTTCTGGACTATGCTATTTCCTTAGAGGAAGAGAAATCCTTCAACCTTCCAGTAGTCTAAAAATGTACTTTCCTTCCATAAATGCTCCCTGTTAGCTCAAGATGAGTCATAAACATCAATTACCACTTGTCCAAGAAGTGCGCTCAAGGCCCAAGTCCCTAGGGGCCACAGGGAGCTGAGTCTGGCGGGGCCAACGGGGACCCTCTGAGACTGGCATCAAGTGTAAACTCCCTTCTGGAACAGCCCCACCTCAGGGGGAAAGCTGCCTGAACTCTTCCTTCACAGAGACTCTGGGACCCACTCTGCTGTGTCCACGTCTCTCTGTCTTCCATGAGTGGGGAGAGAATTTGGCATCATGAAGCCCTCCTTGATGGGGATAAAATGGAAGTAGTGCCAGACTTCATTTTCTTGGGCTCCAAAATCACTGTGGTTGGTGACCGCAGCCATGAAATTTAAAGACATTTGCTTCTTGGAAGAAAAATTATGACCAACCTAGATAGCATATTTGAAAGCAGAGACATCATTTGCTGACAAATTCTGCTATAGTCAAAGCTATGATTTTTCCATTAGTTATGTACGGATGTGAGAGTTGGACCATAAAGAAGGCTGAGCACTGAAGAAGTGATGCTTTTGAACTGTGGTATTGGCAAAGACTCTTGAGAGTCCCTTGGACAGCAAGGAGATCCAACAGTCCACCCTAAAGGAAATCAGTCGTGAATATTCATTGGAAGGACAGATGCTGAAGCTGAAACTCCAATACTTTGGCCACCTGATGCAGAGAGCTGACTCATTTGAAAAGTCCCTGATGGTGGGAAAGATGGAAGGAGAATGGGACGACAAAGGATGAACTGGTTGGATGGCATAACTGGCTCAATGGACATGAGTTTGGGTAAACTCCGGGAGTTGGTGATGGACAGGGAGGCCTGGCGTGCTGCAGTCCATGGGGTTGCAAAGAGTCGGACATGACTGAACAACTAACTGAACTGAGCTGAAGAACTTATACAAAATTTTAAAAGGATAAATATGTACATAGATACACGTATAATGGAATCATTTGCTATACACCTGAAGCTAATACAATATTGTAAATCAACTATACTTTAATAAAACGTGGAAACAAACAAGTCACTCCCTACTGAGTTTAAAGGTGAGTTGATGCTGGAGAAGTAGGGCTAGACACCATCACCAGGGGAAACCCTTCTTGCTGGAATATTGGACCCTGGGGAGGGCAATAGAGGAGCCCCTGCTACTTGTGCTGGATCTCTACAATCCTAACTCTTTGGCTTTCTCCCATTTTCAAAGCTCCCCTATTCCTGGCCTCTCATTGCTAGTCTCCCTGTCTCTCCCTTATTCTGCCCTCAGTGTCTTCCTCAGTCCAATATAAGTGCTTTCTCCCCTTGACCCTGCACACGTCCCTGGTCCCTGCACTGCTCTAGGGGTGGCCCAGTCGGGCCCTATTGCAGACTCTCATAGATCCAGGTGAGCTTCTCCAACTTCTTCTCCAGCTCCCGGGCTTTCTGCCTCATGTTCTCAGCCGATGCTGTCTTTGCCCCCTCCTGCAAGTCCTGTGCATCTTTCGCCAGGGAGTACACATCCAGCCCCATGGATAAAGCTGACAGAACTCCACTCCTGATGTGGGCTGTTCTAATTGCTGCCAGAGCTGTGCCTCCGAAATGTGTACTCACCTGCTGGTCACTTTGGACAAGGACTTGCCCGGTGGTTATGCAGTGCTGAGCAGTGGGTAGTAATTCAGGGTTGCCTCTGGCCACCCTGATGGCACGAATATGCCTCCCAAAATCTTTAACTTTGTAGAGATCATTTACATAGGATTTTATTTCGGCTGTGTTAAGGTGACTGGCCTGGGTTCTGCTGATGACAGGTTTACATTTTCCATCACCATGGTGGAAATACCTGTTACAGCAGATGCTGCTCCCAGCCCTATTCCAGTGGCTGAGAGTCCCAGACTGAGGCCTACCATAAAGGGTGCCAGAACCAGCCCAAGGATGCTCAGGGTGCCAGACGCAATGCCGGTGGAGGAAGCTACCACATTGGAGATGGTGCAGTCCCTGTGCACCTTGTCAACATTGTCTGCGAGCAAATGGAGCTTTTTTATCTTCTCCTTCAGCTCCTGTTTTACCTGAGGAAACTCCTTCAAAAACCTCTCCTTTTTCTGCTGTTATTTTTGGAGCCTGTCTTGGTCCTCCCTGGCCAAGACTGTTTGCACCTTGGTCAGATATTCACGGAGTACATCTGCCTCTTCCCTGTAACAATGAACATTAAAGCCTTAGAAAGACAGTTTGCTTGTCTATGAAACAGGCTCAACAAGGTCTATCCTGCATAAACCACAGAGATTTTATTATAAATCACAAGAATTTTACTAATGTAATAATTTTTCCAACCTTCCTGGATTGTGTCACCATGCCTTTCTCCAATATGCATATGATTATACATGCAAAAAATAAATTATTTTCTAAAGATATGCAGACTAGATTGGAGTTTTTACTTTCAGCTTGTGCTTCTGTTTGAATTTTTTTTATCATATACCTTTTTTTTCAAAATCGAAAACAAACTTTAAAAGATTAGGATCCATTATAATTGATTTGACCATTGGATGAGAGCCAGAGAGCTTGTTTTAGTCTGTGACTTTAATTCATAATGTGCTTTTTGGTAAGTCCCTTTCATTTCTCAATTAATAAACTTAAGATAATATAACACAAAAGATAATCTTTGAGGCTTTTGGATGAATAATGACCGATGTATGAGTCTTACACCCCAAAGACTGTTTAAAGCAGTTTGGGAATCCACTGTTTTACTTTCTCAAGGGGAAAATGGAATTTGGCCATGGAACTTTTAGCTACTGACAGATCTGGTGGACCATGATGTTTATAGGCCAATGCAGAAGTCATAAAACGGGTTGTCACCTTTGTTCTTCAATCGACCAAACAAGCAAAAATCACAGCAAATCTTGCCAAAGTTTCCTTTCTAGTTACTCTGAAATATAAAGGGCTGTGTTCCAAAAGAGATTAAAAGCCCTGGCAGTATCATTTTATTTCACAGCAATGAAAAACATCACCATGCTCGTTGTCATTTCTCATTAATAATGTCAGAATGTCATGAAGATATTTTGGCATTTCAACTTTGCTTTTTTTCTATTTTTTTCAAGTAATTATGCAGAACCAGAGTTAGCATTTTTACATAAGTCTATTACTAATTTCAGGAGAAGGCAATGGCACCCCACTCCGGTACTATTGCCTCAAAAAACCCATGGATGGAGGAGCCTGGAAAGCTGCGGTCCATGGGGTCGCTGGGGGTCGGACATGACTGAGCGACTTCACTTTCCCTTTCATGCATTGGAGAAGGAAATGGCAACCCACTCCAGTGTTCTTGCCTGGAAAATCCCAGGGACTGGGGAGCCTGGTGGGTTGCCATCTGTGGGATCACACAGAGTCTGACACGACTGAAGTGACTTAGCAGTAGCAGCAGCAAACCCTCATTTGGATATTGTTAGTGCTCCATATACTTATTCAATCATGGAATAAGTAAGCGAAGGTCATCTTAGGATACCTTTAACTTAAGAGAGATATTTGATAAAGACACCTCAAAGGCAGACCAATACCATCACTTCCAGAATGTGTGTAAAATGGGAACTTCACAGATAAACAAAGAGAATTGATTGGGATTAGAGCAGAAAACCCTTCATTCAAGGACCTTAGTGTATTGTGAGGAGCCCTCTTGTTCTTTGCTCTTGGCTGCTAGGATATGGTCACTAGGCCCCAAGAATATTCTGGCTGATAAGAATGTCCTCTTCTGCCTGGGACTTTGGCCATTGGACAGTATGATGAGTTGACATGTGGTGGGCCTCTGGGCCACGTGGTATCAGTTCTGGCCTCTGGAGGAGCTGGGCTCTAGGGCAATAGTCTGAGCTCTGGGAGGGGCTGGAGATGACAGGTCAGGGTAATTTTTTGTTAAATAGGGTGAGCACCCTGGTGGGCAGTGCTCCATGTGTCCTGCCACACTGGATCCAGGACAGTAATGCATCCTGGGGACAATGGAAGCTTCGTGTGTGAAACCTGCCTAGACTTTGCCCTGTGGCTGATGGGAAACTTCATCCTTCCCTGTAATAAACCATAACTGGAATCCTGAAGCTTTAAGTGAGTCTGTGCATCCTTCTACAGAGTTCTAGAGTCTGAGAGTGGTTGTGGGATCCCCCAAATTTGCCCTTGATGGGAAAAGTAAGAACAGTCCCAGGACTGTGCCCTCACACTTTTCAGATTGGCTAACTGTGCACCTAGAATTCTATTTCTTTTTAATCAAAACTCAGCTAGAAGGACCCTTAACGATCATTTTGCCTGGATTCTGCTCTCACCCAAGCCTGATACCCTTGGCCTTCTCAGCAGAAAGACACTGGGTCTGTCCACTGCCCATATTGACTGGGAAGCAGGAGATGTGCTGTGAGCCCTGTTCTTTGTGGGCCCTCCAGCCCACCTCACTGACTCCTGACCCAGCGCCGAGCACCCCTGACCTCTCAGGGGTTACATGTTAATTTGTGACAGCTTCATGAGCCTGCATCCCAAGGCTGTGTGCAACTTTATGGAACCTCTAAAGAGTCAAGAGACTTGAGGAAACACCCATCTGAACGGCTGAGCCTGAAGAGACCAGCACTTGCACAGCTGGTGGAGGAAGTGTTTTCCTCTTTGGTGGGGATGAGTGAGGCTCCTCAGAATCGCTCAAATGACACACAATCGCAGCCACTTACTATGACCCTGGAGGGCTCACTGAGCCACATGGCCTTCCCAGTGACAGGGCGGCTCCATGTAGACTAGAAGAGGGTCCCAGATGGAGTGAGAATCCAGGTCCCAGGAAGGGTATGGAGGGCAGGGTCTCCCAGGGCCCTCTAGCCCAGCTTGAGGGGATCCCATCAGGAAGGGAAGAAATGTTCCCTCTCCCACTCCCAGGACCTCTGCTAGGGTCACAGCCCCTTCAGTTCTGTGTCCTTGGGGCCCACTCTCCTCACTCTAGTCCTGGCCTGCTGCCCAAGCCTGCCTACTAGTCCTCCAACCTGGACCCTCTGCTCCACCCTGACCCCTAGGTCTGACCCTGGTCCAGGCCTCCCTGGTTCTTTGGACAAGATGATTGCATTTTGTTCCCCACCACTGACTCTGCAGTTCACTCTGAGGCCGTCACTACAATCCATCAGATTGAATTGCTATTCCCACTGGACACATAATACATAACAAATTTGGGACTCAAAGTCTGAAACCCACAGGCCCAGAGTTGGGCAGGGCTAGATCCAGGATCCCACCAGGTCCAGCCAGTTCCCCTCCAGCCTCTCTGCCTTATTGGACAGCAGGAACCCGCAGTGTTGGTATAATTCCTAAGATGGGGAATGAAAGAATTCTAGTCAGAACCCCGGAACACAAAATGATGTTTGGGTCAGGATTTTCAGACTTGACCCAAAGGAAGTCCTTCTTTTTTCTCATCCTCAGGAAGAAGGTCCCTGATCTTCCCAACAAGCTTATTTTAAAATTAACATTGACTGAGCACCTACTCTGTGTCAGCAATCATGAAAAGCACTTGCGTGCATGATCTCAGTGTCCTCACAATAAAACTGAACAGGTGATGAAGCAGAGAGTAGTTCAGTAACTTGTCCAAGGTCATATAACATACTTTCCTTGCAGGTTTTGTCTCTTCTCAACCCAACGCCATCAATGCCAACAAATAACACAGAGGAAATATTCCACATAGGATCTTGAGGAGGAACATCCTCGCTCCCAACCAGAGGATCTTCCTGGAGGAAAGTAGCCTGGGAAAATCTTCCTGGGGGCATGTTGGTGACATTCCTGGTGTACCTGCCTGGTTACCTGGACAAATCGGCCTCGATCACAAAATTCTTCCAGGGTTCGTCTTCAGTGAGCAGGAATTGCAGTTGTTCCCATCTCACACTCTCCCGGAAATACTCAGTGACATCCTCAAAAATGCTTTGGCTCTCTAGACAGGAAAATAAAAATTGAAGATTCGAAAAACTATGGTGTGATGTAAACAGTATCAAGTATAAGTGGTTAAGGTTCACCTTTCTGAGCAGCATTCATCTGGCATGCTGTTGATGGATTTATCTGGGGTCTCAGGTGGACCGTATGCACCAGCCCCAATTCATAAGTTAACGCCCAGACCCACCGACTCTGCAATGACTGTATTAGAAGATAGGGGGCTTTAAGGCAGTAATTAGGTGAAATGAGGCCTCAAGTGTGGGACCTTAATTCAGTAATATCAGTGTCCTTATTAAATGAAGAGACATCAGATCTCTTCCTCTCTCTCTTCCCTGAAGTATTAAGTGTTCTTAGGTTTTCTTTTTCTCATGCATCACTAAGGGAGAAAGGTGAGCCTCACTCAGGGCTCACATGGAGGGAACCCACAGCACTACATCTGTGTGTTGACTGATTAGGGTGGTGTGGGTGGAGGAAACAACTGAGCACCTGGGTGTCTGCATGGGCATTTGAGAACAAGAGAACTAGTACCTGCCTGAGGCAGTCACCTGGTAATCAGGTGTTTATATATGGGAGCACTGGGCAGGTGCCCTAGCACAGCACAGGAGAGAGGGGATTCTAGAGAAGGGGAGAGGTTTCTACTTGGAACTAACACATTCCAGGTAGAGGGGACAGCACGGCACTAGGCAGGACCTACTATGTGGTAGGCCCTGGCCCAGGCCACGGACACACATTATATTCAGTTCTCATCACAACATAGGGAAATATTCATCTCATTTTACAGGTTAGGTCAGAAAAGGTGCTCCAGATCTGAGAGGCAGGTGTGGGAGGTGGCAAAGGCCAGATTGGGGTTCAGTTTAGAGTCCACTGACCCTCACGGAGCAGCTGGGTGGAGAGCAGGGCGAGAGGTGGAGGAAACAGCCTCTGTGTTGATACCCCAGGGTCTGGGCTCAGAAGGAGACTTGGAACAAGGGAGAGGGCAGGAGAAGCTCCAGGGGACCTCCTCTCTCTGTCCCACCTGGCCTTGGGGACTTGCTCTGCTGTGCCCGCCCCCTCCATGGGCTGTCCTGGCCTCACTTCTGAGTCATTAGCTGGGGGTCAGGAGGCAGGGGGGGGAAGTTAGCATCTTGTCTGTGGCTCCCTGAGGAGAGGACCAGGAAAGAGGCTGCGGGGACAGACCGCCAAGTGTTAGGGGACTCCGCATGGCCTCTCTGGGGGATGCTTATCCACGCCTTTCTTGGTTCTTGATTACTGGGCAGGTTGATTTGGCCTGGAGCCACCACCCTCAATTCTGGGTCACAAGTAGGAACCTGCCAGAGCCGAGGTGGCTGACTACCTGAGCAGTCCCTGGGATCTTCTGAGCTCATGGTGGCAGCAGCAGGGTCTCAGAGATCTCCCTTCAGCTCATCCGTCCGTGTCAGGCTGGAAGAAGGTGTCGTTTCACCCTTGGGGAAGAGAAAACAGATTGTGGGTTTGATGACATGTGAGCAGTGGCTGAGGGGGCAGCGAGGGCGAGGTCCTGGGTGGTTTCCCCTGAGACAGCCACCAGTGCCACCTGGGCCTTAACCCAGCGTGGTTCTCTGTCCCCTGGGCTCTGCAGATCACTTGTTAAGGAAAGTTACTCATCTTCCCTCCGTCCTCCCCAGTCAGAGTTCCGCTCTCCTGTTGGGGTACGAGAGAGGATAATCAGACAGGAGAGAGCCATTTGCGAAGTTATAGGAGCAATAAAACCAGAGACAGAAGAACAGGCAGGAAGGGTTCCCCTGGAAATTACATGAGGTTGGGAATGCTTGTGTTACTAATTGGTTATAGGTGATATTGATCCACTGTCTATGACATGCAGGCTCCTGAAACTCATGTAAACTTAGGTCAGTCCAAGTTTTCCCATTTCTGCTGGAGCCCAGCCTTGAACCCAAGTCTTTCTGATCCAAATTCCAGGTTTGTGATGACTATGCTCTACTTGCTTTAATGTACAAAATGTCTCTTTGTGGATGCATGCTAATTGGAAAATGACTCTTTTTATTGCAAAATGATGTTATGCACTCTGTGCTCGAGTCTCTGCCTTGATAAAGTTCCCGGTGGTGTAGCTCCCACGGCCCACATCTTCCTCACTTCTGCAATAGCCTTTATCTCACAAACCTTTTTTCTGGAGTCCCACCAGCCCCACTCCAATCCCTGCAGCCCTGCCCTGTTCAGCTGAGGACCTGAATGGTGTCATCTTTGCTGTCCACTCCTGATTGTTGGACTTCAGGCTGTTTTAAAATCTTTATGTAAGTAATAGTGCAAAGAACACTCTTCTTGCATAAAACTTTGCCTCCATTTAAGATTCTTTCATTAAGCTATTTCTAGAAGTAGAATGATTGGATCCAAGGGTATCAACACCTAACATTTTTTCATACTTAAGCTACTTTATTATGCAAAGAAACTGTACAAATTTACATTCACAGATATCATATGTGACAGTGTCCATCCTTTGTCTTACCAGTTCTCTGTTATTTTTTTAAATAGCAGATCTTTACATAGAGAGAACTTCTTTTGGTTCCGGTTGTGACTATCTTGTGTTGGGAGATGAGAAAATAAGCGTGTTAATTATACTAAGGCAGTATTTTAAGAAGGCGAAAGAATACTTATTTAAGTATTCTTGCTGAGACCTGACTGAAATGACAGTAAAGGTCCTTATAGTTACAGTAACTGCTACTCGTGAGAGTGGCTTGTATTTCTGATTTTGCTCTGCACTGGTAGTTACTCTAAGACTTTATAAATTATAATCCATATTGTTCTGATAACCAGGAGGTGTGTACCGCTGTATCCCCATTTACAGCTAAGGAAGCTGAAGCATAGATGTTCTGTGATTTGCCCAAGGTCAGAAACCTTGTTCATGGAGAACTGGATCCCACCCACTTTCTGGGCTCAAGATCCCATACCCGGCTTCTTCTCACTTTGCTGCCAACAATAATAATAATTAAAAAGCAGGGGTGGTGGTGACAGGAATCCAGAGTCTTCACACTCCCTGCCTTGGCTGAAAATCATGACTGCTTTTTATTTACCAATTGCACCTTTATCCTTGCTCTGGTCTCCCCTCTCAGTAGATAGAGTTACTGAGACAGTCATTGGTAAAACTGCCCCTGCCATTCTCTACAGCATCCAGTCTAGAGTGGTCCAACTTCCTTAGAGTTTACCCCAAAGCCCCTAACCTGAGCCCTGATCCTAGAATCTTTCTATCACCTTCTCTCTGCAATGCTCAGGGTTCCCCTCAGGAATAGTAACCATCAGCTTGATTACTGGGGAGTATGCCTGGTGATGGAGGCTGTGGGCACTGACTGTGTGGATGGGAGAGAATTTACACAGACAGGCCAGTCTCCAGGCACATGGGAGAGGAGAGCTGGCTGGTCCCCTGCCTCCTTCTCTGCCTCGAAGCTGTAAGACCCCAGGAGCCAGGGCAGCCAAATGAAATTGGGAAACACAAGGACCAAGAGCCAAGGCAGAGAGAGGAGGAGAGCTTGGGCAGAAAGGGCTGATCCTGGATGATGCCAAACACTTGAAAATGCATTTGGACCCTCCACCTCATCCTTCCATCCTTCCCTGCCATTCTTGTCCTAGTCTTGACCCTTGTCTGGGGCCTCACCTGGGTGTGGATGCTGGACAGTGCTTCCACTGCTGGATTAGTATCCAGGGCATCCTCCTCTGTTAGCCTCTCATTAGTCACTGCCCGAAAATCCTATCAGTGGGAGAGAGAAGAACCCTGAAAAGACTCCCCACCTAACTATATGGCCAGATGCAGAGGCTTCCCCTCCATGTGGGCAGAGGTTCTCACCAAACATCTCCCTCCATGTGGCTGCAAGTTATCCACCTTGGGCAGGGAAGGAGGGGTTAGGGCAGGATCAAGTGCAGAGTCCTTAGTCCATCGCCAGGCCCTCCTGATGCTCCTACTCCTGTCTTCCTCACCCTCCTGACTCCACAGGGCCTGGTCAAGGGACCTGCAGGACTCCCAGCTCCCTGGTCTCTGATCCCCACCCCCCCCAGCCTCCAGGCCTTCGCTTAGGCTGCCCCACCAAGGCCTTTCCCCACCTGCTTCACCAGGAGAAATGTTACCTGTAATTAGAGTTCCCACTCCAAAGCCTCCTCCCCTTGCTGTCTCCCCCAGTTCCTCTCCAGGCCCCCCTGGAATCTTGTACTTTCCTGGTTGTGGATCTGTTTGTGTGGAGATTCTACAACTCCCAGCACTGGGCAGGTGCCCTGTCTCTTCTCTGTTGCTCCTCCTGCTCCAGGGCCTCCAGGGCTCCCTCCACCCTCCCAGACACAGCCTGGCTAGAATACGAGGTGTGGGACCCATTAGTGGGACATGAAATTACCAACTTCTTGAAGACACAGCACCACACCTCTTTTACCTGCAGTTGGGTAATTCCATTTGTTTTCCTTATCTGTCTTGATAGAAGCTCTTTCTGACAGAACCGTCAGATTTCTGAGTGTTTCCATTTATGGACGTCCCTTGCTTTCCAAAAGATCACCCTCTTCCAGTAAACTGTGAAGTGAGGCCTATATCTTCACACTAGGCCATCTTGGTTTAGGAAAGCTTTTGTAGGAATACTGTACTTGCAGGTGGCAGGAAACACCTGTACTTCCTCATGTTTCCTTACTCCAGCCATGATATTTTTACAGCAGGAGAAAGAGGAAGAGAGAATTGTGGAAAGACATGGGCTACTGCTAAAATCTGAATAATGCCTTACTGCACTGGAGGCTCCTTTAAAGGCAGAAAAAAACAGTGTATTCTTTTTTGATTGCAGTAGGTACCTGTTAAGTAAATCCTGCTTTAAGGAGATAAAGCAGCAGACATGCAGGAAGGAAGGTAGGGAGTCTGGGAGAGCAGGAGAGGAGGAGGAGAAAAAAGGAAAGAGGGAGAAGGTAGAAGGCAGAAGAAAAGGAGGAAGAAGAAGAAACAAAAAGCTCTAATCAATTAGTGAAACCTAAAGGGATCTAAAGGTAAACCAGAATGAAAAAAAAACCTAAAAACGTACTGGAAGAAATGAAAACATTATGCAAAACATACTGGAAAAATACTGCTAACTTGAGGAAAACTGTCTCACCAAGACACAAATCCCAGAAACCATTGGACCTCTTAAAAATTAGAAATTGCTAAGGACACTATAAACCAAATCAAAATGCAAGAGATCTGGAGACAATGTCTGCAATACTTAGAGAAGATAAAGGTGAATGTCCCCAACACACAGAGGAGCTACAAACCCATATAAGCAGACTGAAACCAGCTTTTAAAATGGGTAAGAGAACTGAACAAACAGTCCCTGGGGAGGTGGCTTGTCCAGGGTCACACCGCTCTCCATAGGCAGGGTAAAGGCCAAGTCCAGGCCTTCTGACACTGGTATGTAAGTAGGGAATGTGATTTTCTTTTATTTTGTTTAAACTGATCAAATTGTACACTCTGTTTTTATTTATTTATTTCTTTTTTTAGCTGCACTGCCCACTATGTGGGATCTTAATTCCCCAACCAGGGACTGAACCCACAACCCCTTCAGTGGAAGCAGGTAGTCTTAACCACTGAAACACCAAGGAAGTCCCAGGAATATGATTTTAATAACCCCAAAGTTCCTAAGTTTATCTCTGCCTGTCTAAACACATAGATCTAAGCTTACACCCCTCCTGTTACACTAATGTGTCTACAGTTTGACTTTTTATCTAAATATTGCAAAACCAGGATAATAATGTAGACATTATGTAGAAACAGTGGAAACAGTGTCAGACTTTATTTTTGGGGGCTCCAAAATCACTGCAGATGGTGACTGCAGCCATGAAATTAAAAGACGCTTACTCCTTGGAAGGAAAGTTATGACCAACCTAGATAGCATATTCAAAAGCAGAGACATTACTTTGCCAACAAAGGTCTGTCTAGTCAAGGCTATGGTTTTCCCAGTAGTCATGAATGGATGTGAGAGTTGGACTGTGAAGAAAGCTGAGCACCGAAGAATTGATGCTTTTGAAGTGTGGTATTGGAGAAGACTCTTTAGAGTCCTTGGACTGCAAGGAGATCCAACCAGTCCATTCTGAAGGAGATCAGCCCTGGGATTTCTATGGAAGGAATGATGCTAAAGCTGAAACTCCAGTCCTTTGGCCACCTCATGCGAAGAGTTGACTCATTGGGAAAGACTCTGATGCTGGGAGGGATTGGGGGCAGGAGGAGAAGGGGACGACAGAGGATGCGATGGCTGGATGGCATCACTGACTCGATGGACATGAGTCTGAGTGAACTCTGGGAGTTGGAGATGGACAGGAAGGCCTGGTGTGCTGCGATTCATGGGGTTGCAAAGAGTCAGAAACGACTGAGTGACTGAACTGAACTGAACTGAATGTAGACATTGTGTAGTAAGCCCTCCTCACTTCCTCCATCTGGACCATCTTCCCCACACATGATCAAACATCATGGGCAGCCCTGAGCTGAGGGCCCAGAGAGCACAGGAAGGCAATGCCCTGGATTTCCCCACTTGGTCTCCTGCCCTTCCCCTCTCAGGCCTCAGTTTCCCTCTAAGACCTGGCACTGAGCAGACACTCAGAGACAGGGTGGTGATGAACCTGGATTCCTTGTATCTCAAAAGGCACCCTTTCCCCACCCTGGGGGCAGCCTCAAGGTGGCCAGGCCATAGGAGAAGAAGCTTTGATTCTCCTGTCCTCTACCCATCTGCTTTTTCCAAATTTCCTAAAGGGCTGAGCACCCCCAACACCCACCTTCCTTCTGGGATCACCGCTCACATCTCAGGAGTCCACATCCTGAGCTGAGCCCACCTGAACAAGTGTCAACCTCCCTCTGCACCGTTTAGAGGCATTGGGGGTGGGAGGAAGCCCTCAGACACACCTGACCCCACATCCAGGCTCTGCTCCTGCTTAACCTGCCCCTCTGGCCATGACCTCATCTCTCTGAGGTTCTGTTTCCTTTTGTCAACTAGTGACAATCATCCTTTTCTCAGGCAGTTGTCCTGAGGATGGGGAGATGGGCGGGGTCCTACCCCCCTGCTCACCCAGGGGTCTTCCACTGGCCAAATGTGAACAAGATCCAGTTGTTCTCAGCTCTGCAGATGCAGCCACCAGCTGTGCAATAAACCACACATACCCTCTGGGCCCAGATATACCTGGAGAAGCAAAAGGGAAAGTGAATGTCCTTACATCTGGGTTGCTCAGATTAAACAAACACTCTGTCCACCAGGCCCCACCCTGAGCTAATCCCATCCTCCCTGTTGACTCCCTTAGATACACAAGCCCAGTCCTATCCTGTTCAGTCCTTCATGACCAAGTACATTGTGCCTTGGGCTCTGTGAAGGACGACCCACAACCAACAGACTGTGAGGGCCTTTGCCAATAGTGCTCCGTGTACTCCATGGCCTTCTTCCCAGCCCCTCGACCCTCTCCATCCACCCTCACTCACCAGCCTGCCTGCCTTATTCACCTTCGCACTGCCAGCACTTGCACAGTCCCAGAAGATACCAGCTGCTCACTGCATACTGGTCATACTCCTGCTGCTGAGGGGCACACTCATTCAGGTTCCAGGCACTTCCTCCCTCAGATCCTTCTTCCAGAAACACCTGCTCCTACCACATGGCAAAGTTATGCTCATCTTTCAAAGCCCAATCCTGGCAAGACTTCGTCCAAGAAATCCCCAGGAAGTCCTCTGCTTTGCTCCCATGGTACCTGGGAGAGGGCCCTAAGACCACCACTTAGCCATTCTGAGCATGTCACCTACAACCCCTATAGTCTCAGTTGAGTTCAGTTCAGTCACTCAGTCGTGTGTCCCACTCTTTGCAGTCCCATGGATTGCAGCACGCCAGGCTTCCCTGTCCATCACCAACTCCTGGAGCTTGCTCAAACTCATGTCCATTGAGTTGGTGATGTCTAGGTCCCTGTAGTCTTGTCCATGAAGGCAACAATGACACCAGTGACTTTGGTCCCAGTGGCCCAGGCTGGGTGATCAAGGCCATTTGGATGGATGCAGAGTTCCCAGGAAGGGCTGAGAGCACACTGCTCTTTTCTACCTCAACTTATTTCCACTTGACAATAGGTCTATTTTGGAGGACTTGATAGGAAGTCCAGAGTCTTAGTAACTCAGGAAAGTCTACAAGAGAGGGCCAACCCTGTTTCCTCTGCTCACGATGACTCTCTTCTGGGGAACCTAAAAGGAAATAGGATTGGTTCTCTCAAGAGAGCATCATTTAAGGTGCTCACTCCCTCTCCCACTGTCATTAGCAACTGACTCAGAATTGTGGGCAGGACAGGGAGGGGGGACAGCAGGGGGAGTCCCCAAGGCCAGGAGGGGCAGGGAAGGTGGCCTCCCAGCATCCCGGAGCTTCTCCTACTCTCTCCCTTGGTCTCAGCCTCCTCCTGCTCGCAGGCCCTGGGGCATCACCACAGAGGCTGTCTCCTCCATCTTGCCCTGCTGTCCACTAAGCTCCTCTGTGAGGGTCAGCGGACCCTGAGCTAAACCCCAGTTTGGCCTTTGCCGCATCCCACCTGTGTGACCTGGAGCTCCTTAACTGACTTCACCTGTAAAATGGAAATAAATGTTTTCCTATGTGTTCATGAGGGTGAAATATCATGTGTGTCCATGTCCTGGGCCAGTGCCTGCCACACAGTAGGTCCTGCCCAATGTGCTGCTGTCCCCTCTACCTGGAATGTGTTAGTTTCAGGTGGAAACCTCTTTCTCTAGCATCGCCCCTCCCCCATGCTGTGTTAGGGCATTTGCCCAGTGCTCCCATATATAAACACATGCTTACCTGGAGTGACTGCCTCAGGCAGATACAGGTCCTATTGATCTCAAGCACCCCTGCAGACACCCAGAAACTCCATTGTTTCTCCCACCCACCTCCTCCCCAATCAATCAATACAGAGTTACTTCTGTGGGTTCCCTCCAGGCAAGTTCTAGTTTCCTTTCTCCCTAAGTGATGCAGGAAAAAGGAAAAAAATTAGGAGCCTTCCTGCTGAGGGGGTAGAGAGAGAGAAAGAAATCTGATGTCTCTTCTAATAAGGGCACCAATCTTATTGGATTAGAGCTCTGCACTTATGGTCTCTTTTTACCTAATTACTGCCTTAAAGGCCCTATCTCCTAATACAGTCATTGCAGGGGGAAGGATGCATCAGGATTTCAACTTATGAATTAGGGGCAGGGGAAAGGTTTACCTGTAAGCCCAGGTGAATCCATTAACAGTACCCCAGATGACTTTTGCTCAGGAAGGTGAACCTGAGCCACTTTATGTGAGTTCTTGCTTGCTCAGTCACTCAGTCGTGTCCAAACTTTGCAACCTCGTGGACTGTAGCCTGCCAGGCTCCTCTCTCCATGGGATTCTCCAGTCGAGAATACTGCAATAGGCTGCCAGTTCCTCCTCCAGGGGATACTCCTGACCTGGGGATGGAACCTGCGTCTCATGTGTCTCCTGCATTGCAGGCAGATGCTTTACTGATGAGCCACTTTAAACTCAATACCATTTAGGTTCCACCATAAGTTCTTCTAATCTTTTTTCTTTTTTTTATGTGTAGAGAGCAATAACTTTACTGACATCATCATTGAGTATTTCCCAGAGGCAGTAAACAGGGAAGAACTGCAGTTCCTGCTCACTGAAGACAATGCCTGGGAGAGTTTTGTGGCTGAGGCCAAATTGTCCAGGTAAACCACACAAGTGTGCCAGGAATTTTATCCAGATCCTCTTGGGAAGATCCCCCCAGGCTAGCTTTCTCCTGGCAGACACACCTCCTCCAGGCAGGATCCTAAGGTTGGGATTGAGGTTGTTCCTTCTCAAGATCCCATCAAGAATGTTTCCTACATGTTATTTGCTGGCAGTGAACGGCCTCAGGTTGAGAAGAGATGAAACCTGTAAGGAAGGGGCAGGTTACGTGACCTTGGACAAGTTACTGAACTACTTTTGGCCTTAGTTTCTTCATCTGTTCAATTTTATTGTGGAGAACACTGAGATCATGCATGCAAAGTGCTTCACATGATGGCTGACACAGAGTAGGTGCTCAATTAATGCTAACTTTTAAAAAACTTGTTGTGAAGAGATGGGATCAAAGTTCTTTTTCTTAGAGATAAGAGCCAAGCTGGACTTCCTTTGGGATATGTCAGAAAATCCTGACACCAACATCACTTTGTGTTCCAAGACCTTTTAGAACTAATACTAAAAAAGATGTCCTTTTCATTGTAGGGGACTGGAATGCAAAGCTAGGAAGTCAAGAAACACCTGGGGTAACAGGAAAATTTGGCCTTGGAGTACAGAATGAAGCAGGGCAAAGGCTAACAGAGTTTTGGCAAGAGAACGCACTGGTCATAGCAAAACCCTCTTCCAACAACACAAGAGAAGACTCTATACATGGACATCACCAGATGGTCAACACCGAAATCAGATTGATTATATTCTTTGTAGCCAAAGATGGAGTTGCTCTATATAGTCAGCAAAAACAAGACCAGGAGCTGACTGTGGCTCAAATCATGAACTCCTTATTGCCAAATTCAGACTTGAATTGAAGAAAGTAGGGAAAACCATTAGACCGTTCAGGTATGACCTAAATCAAATCCCTTATGATTATACAGTGGAAGTGAAAAATAGATTTAAGGGTGTAGATCTGATAGAGGGCTTGATGAACTATGGACAGAGGTTTGTGGCATTGTACAGGAGACAGGGATCAAGACCATCCCCAAGAAAAAGAAATGCAAAAAAGCAAAATGGCTGTCTGGGGAGGCCTTACAAAAAGCTGTGAAAAGAAGAGAAGTGAAAAGCAAAGGAGAAAAGGAAAGATATACCCATTTGAATGCACAGTTCCAACGAATAGCAAGGAGAGATAAGAAAGCCTTCCTCAATACAATATTGTAAAGTAATCAGCCTCCAATTAAAATAAATAAATTTTAAAAAAAGAAAGCCTTCCTCAGCGATCAGTGCAAAGAAATAGAGGAAAACAATAGAATGGGAAAAACTAGAGATCTCTTCATGAAAATTAGAGATACCAAGGGAACATTTCATGCAAAGATGGGCTCAATAAAGGACAGAAATGGTATGGACCTAGCAGAAGCAGAAGATATTAAGAAGTGGTGGCAAGAATACACAAAAGAACTGTACAGAAAAAATCCTCACAATCCAGATAATCATGATGGTGTGATCACTCACCTAGAGCCAGACATCCTAGAATGCGAACTCAAGTGGGCCTTAGGAAGCATCACTACGAACAAAGCTAGTAGAGGTGATGGAATTCCAGTTGAGCTATTTCAAATCCTAAAAGATGATGCTGTGAAAGTGCTGCACTCAATATGTCAGCAAATTTGGAAAACTCAGCAGTGGTTACAGGACTAGAAAAGGTCAGTTTTCATTCCAATCCCAAAGAAAGGCAATGCCAAAGAATGCTCAAATTACCACACAATTGCACTCATCTCACATACTACTTAAGTAATGCTCAAAATTCTCCAAGCCAGGCTTCAACAGTATGTGAACCGTGAACTTCCAAATGTTCAAACTGGTTTTAGAAAAGGCAGAGGAACCAGAGATCAAATTGCCAACATCTGCTGGATCATGGAAAAAGCAAGAGAGTTCCAGAAAAAATATCTATTTCTGCTTTATTGACTATGCCAAAGCCTTTGACTGTGTGGCTCACAATAAACTGGAAAATTCTGAAAGAGATGGGAATACCAAACCACCTGATCTACCTCTTGAGAAACCTATATGCAGGTAAGGAAGCAACAGTTAGAACAGGACATGGAACAACACACTGGTTCCAAATAGGAAAAAGAGTACCTCAAGGCTGTATATTGTTACCCTGCTTATTTAACTTAACTGCAGAGTACATCATGAGAAACACTGGGCTGGAGGAAGCACAAGTTGGAATCAAGATTGCCAGGAGAAATACCTATAACCTCAGATATGCAGATGACACCACCCTTATAGCAGAAAGTGAGGAACTAAAGATCCTCTTGATGAAAGTGAAAGAGGAGAGTGAAAAAGTTGGCTTAAAGTTCAACATTCAGAAAACTAAGATCATGGCATCCGGTCCCATCACTTCATGGAAATAGATCAGGAAACAGTGGAAACAGTGGCTGACTTTACTTTTTTGGGCTCCAAAATCACTGCAGATGGTGATTGCAGCCATGAAATTAAAAGACGCTTACTCCTTGGAAGGAAAGTTGTGACCAACCTAGACAGCATATTAAAAAGCAGAGACATTACTTTGCCAACAAAGTTCCATCTAGTCAAGGCTATGGTTTTTCCAGTGGTCATGTATGGATGTGAGAGTTGGACTATAAAGAAAGCTGAGCTCCAAAGAATTGATGCTTTTGAACTGTGGTGTTGGAGAAGACTCTTGAGAGTCCCTTGGACTGCAAGGAGATCCAACCAGTCCATTCTAAAGGAGATCAGTCCTGGGTGTTCATTGGAAGGACTGATGCTGAAGTTGAAACTCCAATACTTTGACCACCCGATGTGAAGAGCTGACTCATTTGAAAAGACCCTGATGCTGGGGAAGATTGAGGACAGGAGGAGAAGGGGACAACAGAGAATGAGATGGTTGGATGGCATCACCGACTCAATGGACATGAGTTTGGTAAACTCTGGGAATTGATGATGGACAGGGAGGCCTGGCGTGCTGTTGTTCGTGGGGTCGCAAAGAGTTGGACACAACTGAGCGACTGAACTGAACTGAACTACAACAAGGAGGGAAGATTAGGTAAAATTTATAAACAATTGTTGTGTATTAAAGTACTCAGATTTATGAAGAAGTTTAAAAATGAAGCTATGATGTCTCTACTGTATTGATATAATATGTCTATGTGTACAGTATAAATACTATGTTTTATTTGGACTATTGTTGTTGTTGTTCAGCTGCTCAGTCATGTCTGACTCTTTGCAGTCCCATGGACTTCAGAACCCTGGGCTTCCCTGTCCTTCACCATTTCCTGGAGTTTGCTCAATCTCATGTCCATCAAGTTGGTGATGACATCCAACCATCTCATCCTCTGTCATCCCCTTCTCTTCCTGCCTTCAGTCTTTCCCAGCATCAGACTCTTTTCTTTGGGCAGTTTTTACCAAAATTAACTTTTAAATGAGCTCTGTTTAACTGGTAAAGAAAAGTAAAAGCATGCAAATCAAACATTTTTAAATATAATAGAAACTAATGCAAATGAATTTTAGGTTTTTGTGACCTGAACAATATTCAGGATTAAATTAATCTCTGGTACTAAAGCTAAAGGTTGTGGTTTGTTAATTAATAGACACATTTTTAGAGTCATCAATATTAAGTATAGTACTTCCCCATCAGCATACTTCTGTACTTGTTTCCTATGTCTGATTAATTTTCCCTAAACATGGATAATTAAGCAAATATATACATATAAATAAAAAGTAGGCCTAACACCAAGGAATATGATGGACTCATGGAAGGAAGCAACCACTCTGGTAACGAGGAACAAATATATTGATTATCAGTGCTTTCTATGGAAAAATTTGCAATCAAAAGGGCAAAATGATGGGGGAAATGTTCACATACTTGAGTATGGGAAAAACTTTCTGGCTTATACAGAATTTAATTTAAACTTTAGGCTAAACAAAACAGCAAGCTTGTGACCTATTAAACATACATTGTATATTCTTTAACCATTAAAGGAAAAAAAATACATTTAAAAGTTAAAATGGAGTAACTGTGGTTCAGACATCGAAAATGGAGCTAATGGCCATTGTGGACATGGTTTTAGACATATTATTACTAAGAACTTGAGGTTCCTAAACTGTAACAGATTTAAAGATACCACCATCTGTTCTCAAAACAATATCTGCTAGTAGCTGCCAACTGCAACCTGACAGCCTCAAGATCTTGTCTTGTAATTATAAAAACTTTCTCTTACTTTAGGAATGGTAATGGCAAATGAAATATATCAAGCTACTGCCTCCAAGAAGAAGACACTAGATTCTTTAGCCAGAATAGTATAAGATAATAAAATTGCTTTAAATTGTATTTTTATTTTTGAAAAAGAGACATGTGGAGTGGCCAATAGCTCCTGTTATAGATGATTAATACTCCTAAAAAAGTTAAAACCAAAATTTAGACTATATGGTTTTTCCAGTGGTCATGTATATGGATGTAAGCGTTGAACTGTGAAGAAAGCTGAGCACCAAAGAATTGATGCTTTTGAACTGTGGTGTTGGAGAAGACTCTTGAGAGTCCCTTGGACTGCAAGGAGGTCCAACCAGTCCATCCTAAAAGAGACCAGTCCTGGGTGTTCATTGGAAGGACTGATGCTGAGGCTGAAACTCCAATACTTTGGCCACCTCATGCGAAGAGTTGACTCATTGGAAAAGACCCTGATGCTGGGAGGGATTGGGGGCAGGAGGAAAAGGGGACGACAGAGGATGAGATGGCTGGATGGCATCACCAACTTGATGCTCATGAGTTTGGGTGAACTCCAGGAATTGATGATGGGCAGGGAGGCCTGGTGTGCTGCGATTCATGGGGTCGCAAAGAGTTGGACATGACTGAGCAACTGAACTGAACTGAACTGAAGATGTTACTTGGTTACTAGAAGGTGCATAAAGAGAAAATACTGAAAAATTACTTTCCTGGTTGACATCTAAAATAGAAGAATAAATTTAGAAAATAACATATAGTGCATTTTGATCATTATCCTTATCTTACCTACTAATTTTCAAATATTTGTTCAGGTGCTATAACAAAGCAATCAAAGAGAAATGTATTTTGTTTTTATGATACAAAATATTGGTGCTAAGCTTGGGTCTAGGGACTATTTCCAACACTGTGTCCATTCCCCAAATTGAGGCAGGACCACACCGCATTTCAGCAGGAAGCAGCCAAAGCGGTCATTGCTTTATTACCTCAAAATTTGGGGGAAGGTGAGAAGAGAATGGAAACTAAAAATGAGTTCCTTGGCAGGTTTATAATTAACTTCTATTTCTAAAATTTTATTCCCTTTCCTGTCCCATTCCTGTTCCTCGTCACAATTGAGGAGTATTGAAAAAGGGGGCAGGGGACAGAGGGACGAGACCAAGCAGGACCCAAAGACACCTTCCCAGGACAGAACTCTCCTCCACCCTATGTCCTCTGCCTACCTTATTTACCTAAAAAAAATGTTAGCATCCTAGGCCTTCCCCAAGTTCCAAAGAATAAATTAATTCAGAGAAGTGAGAAAATGTAGAAACAAACAAAACAAAAGAGTTAGCAAGACAAAATAATCATTGTGTAGCCATTAAACAAATTCAAGAACTTTTATTTCCTTCTCAAGAGCTATGGATAATATTCTGAATCATGTCATTTGAGCTGTGTTGCAGATACCAAAAGTACCACCAGATGGAAGAAGTTTACTGCAAGTATGTTAACTGCAAGGATGTAGACCCCAGACCAGTTGAAACCAGAAGCTTGATGATTTTGATCCTGGTTACCTCATCACTTACTCATCAAAAGAATATCCATGAGCTGATCACACACTCACAATGCTCTCCCTACCCTGTTTCTGAAAACCTTTTTTGGGAAGGTATTCAGGAATTTGGGCCCTTTAAGCACTAGCTACCAGGACTCCTGTGGAAAATTCTTAAAGAGATGGGAATACCAGACCATCTTAACTGCTTCCTAAGAAATCTGTATGCAGGTCAAGAAGCAACAGTTCGAACTGGACATGGAACAACGGACTGATTCTAAATTGGGAAAGGAATACATCAAGGCTGTATATTGTCACCCTGCTTATTTAACTTATATGCAGAGTACATCATGCGAAATGCCGAGCTGGATGAAGCACAAGCTGAAAACAAGATTGCCGGGAGAAATATCAATAACCTCAGATACGCAGATGACACCACCCTTATGACAGAAAGAGAAGAAGAACTAGAGAGCCTCTTGATGAAAGTGAAAGAGGCGATTTAAAAAGCTGGCTTAAAACTCAACATTCAAAAAACTAATATCATGGCACCCAGTCCAGTCTATTTGCCATCAGTTGATGGCAAATAGATGAGGAAACAATGGAAACAGTGACAGAGTTTATTTTCTTGGACTCCAAAATCACTGTAGATTGTGACTGCAGCCATGAAATTAAAAGGAGCTTGCTCCTTGGAAGAAAAGCTATGACAAACCTACACAGCACATTAAAAAGCAGACACATTACTCTGGGGACAGTGGTCCATCTAGTCAAAGCTATGGTTTTTCCAGTAGTCATGTATGGATGTGAGAGTTGGACCATAAAGAAAGCTGAGCTCCAAAGAATTGACAATTTCAAACTGTGGTGCTGGAAAATACTCTTGAGAATCCCTTGGAAGGAGATCAAACCAGTCAATCCTAAAGGAAATCAGTCCTGAATATTCATAGGAAGGACTAATGCCAAAGCTGAAGCTCCAATACTTTGGCCACCTAATGAGAAGAACTGACTCACTTGAAAAGACCCTGATGTTGGGAAAGATTGAAGGCAGGAGGAGAAGGGGATTACAGAGGGTGAGACAGTTGGATGGCATCACCGACTCCATGGACATGAGTTTGAGCAAGCTCCGGGAGTTGGTGATGGATGGGGAAGACTGGTATGCTGCAGTCCATGGGGTCACAAAGGGTCAGACACGACTGAGCTGCTGAACTGAAATGAACTGACAGGACTCCTTGCTTGGTGCCCCTCAATAAACATTGCAGTTTCCTATACCACAACCCAGTGTCAGTAGGTTGGCTTGAAGGTGCATGGCTGAGAGGACCCAAATTGGCTTGGAAACACTCTATCTGGGTTGTATTCCCCACATAGGACCTCCCATCACTCAAAACCACATCCTGAGCAGAGGACCCAGCAAGTGTAGAAAGGCAAAGCCCTGCATCTCCCTGCTTGGTCTCATGTCCCTCTTCAGAGACAGGGTGTGTGAATAAACTGTTATTCCTTGCATTTCAGAAGCAACCCTTTTCCCCACATCAGCATCAGCACAGCACCCTGAGAGTAGCTTCAAGGTGGCCACAGGAAGAGAGGGTGTGATGCCCTCATCCTCCTCCACCCCCTCTACTTTCTCCAAATTCCTAAAGGGCTGAGTACCTGGAACATACACCTTCCTTCTGGGGTCGCCGCTCATGTCTCAGGAGTCCACATCTTGAGCTGAGCCCACCTGAGCAGGTGCCGCCCTCCCTCTGCTCTGTTTAGGAGCCCCAAAGGCGGGAGGAAGCCCTCAGACACACCTGCCTCCACATCCAGGCTCTGCCCCTTCTTAACCTACTGCCTAGGGCCATGGCCTCACCTCTCTGAGCTTCCAGTTCCTTCTTCTGTCAATTAGTGTCAATCATCCTTTTCTCAGACATTCATCCTGAGGATGGGGAGATGGGTGGGGATCCTATGCCACCTGCCTACCCAGGAAACTTCCTCTGGCTGAGTGTGAACAAGATCCAGTTGTTCTCTCCTCTGCAGATGCAGCTGCCTTCTGTGTGTCTCTGCAATAACCACACACACTCTCTGGGCCCAGATATACCCAGAGAAGAAAAGGGGGAAGTGAACACCCTCACATCTGAGTCCTCATATCAAACAAACATCCTGCCCACCACGCCCCACCCTGGCCTAATCCCACCCTCCTGCTTGTCCCTTGAGAAACAAGCCTAGCCCTGACACACCAGATCCTTCCTGGCTCAGCACATCCTGTTTTGGGCTCCTTTGTTAGGAAGCATTTAACAGGAGGCTTCCTGTGTGCTGTTTTGGATCTGTCAGGAATCTCTGTTCCTTATCAATTCCTGAATATTCAAGAATTAAGAGGAGAGGCAAGCCTCTCCTGGGGCTGAAGAATCCAGGCATTTCCTTCATTAGTTTTTCAATACGGTGATAAGTACCCTCTTCCTTCTTATGAACCATATGGTAAAAGTGATTGTTTACAACTCTCTCTCTTTTATATGCATCACCTATGTTTTGTAAGTCTGGAATTTTAATCTTTATCTTTGCTGAGAATAACTACCTTGTAAGACAGTATATATGGCCACACCATGTTGATTAAAACACCTTTGCTCCATCAGAGCTTTGGTCCCCGTGTCTTTCTTTCTCTCTCTCTCTCTCTCACTCTCTCTTTTTCAGGCTAATTTCTGGAGTGCAGAAGCTCTCTGGGTTCACTTTTCTGCCCGGGCTTCTAAGACCCTCTCAAGAAGGCACTCTGCACCCTCACCCCCTCGAGAGGGCACCTGAGGCCTTCGTGAACAGAGCAAGTCCCATGTCAGGGACTTTATTGGCTGTCTGTGTAAACCAAGGAATACCAACCTCTTTCTCTCTCCTTTACTTTCTTATTGTTGACTCCAGACCACCAAGTTCCGGTCCATTAAAGGACCTCTACACTCCCTGAACGAAGACCTGTCACCAACACACTGTGAGGCCCTTGACAAATCACTCCCCTACCCCATGAGTGCCTTTCAAGGCCCCTTTGCCCTCTGCTCTCATCCTTACTCACCTCCTGCCTGCCTCATTCACCTTTGTGCCACCAGCACATGGCCTAGTCCCCAAACATACCAGCTGCTCATTGTGTACTGGTCATACTGCTGCTGCTGAGTGCCATATCCATGCCAGTTCTAGACATTTTCTCACAGAGGTCTTTCTGCCAGACACACCTGGCCCTACCAGCTGAAAAGTGACACTCATCCTGTAAAGCCCACATCTGGCATCACCTCCTCTGAGAAGCCCTCCAGGACCCTCCCATGCATAGACCACCATTCCATGCTCTGCTCCCATGGTACCTGGGAGAGGGACCTAAGTCCACCTCTCAGCCACTGGGTCCATGTCCTTCCACTTGTTTTGATCAGATATCTCTAGGCTTGTCCCTTATATCAGGGTCATCAGAACCAGTACCTTCAGGTCCCTGTGCCTCACCCGAGGCTCAAATCCTTGGTGGTTAATGCCATTTGGTTCCATGTAGAAGCTTGTGGGATAGGCTGACAGCATGTTGTTCTTTTAGACCTTGGTTTATATTTCCTTGAAAACAGATCTCACAGAAAACCTTAAAACAGAAAGTCAGTCCTGTGTGCTGTCTGGTTCCCAAGCAAAGAGCCACCATAAACAGAGGGTTGAGTGTGTGTCAGGGTCTGAGTTGGCACTGTACACACATTTCCTATTTAAGTCTCACATCAGCTCTAGAAATTGTTGGTTTCATGTTGCAGTTAAAGAAACTGGGTTGAAAATGTCCATACCTTATAAATCATGCAGGTGGACTGCCATTACTTTCATGCTTTGCCTCAAAAAGATGGGGCTGGAGTGGGCCTGGACCCCCATGGAGGTCAACCTGACCTTTCATCAGGGCTGCTTCATTCCAGGACATGACCCTGGGGCATTGTGGCTCCCTCCCATAATGCAGGCCAGGAACCTGATCTGATTTTGCAGATAAGACAGCCAAAAGGAAGGAAGTTGAGAGAGGAGCCAAGATTCATACCAAATTTGACATTGGACATTTAACACGTTGCCAACAAATGGTCATATAGTCAAAGCTATGTTTTTTTTCCAGTATTTATGTGTGGATGTGAGAAATGAGGCTGAGCACCGAAGAATCAATGCTATCAAACTGTGGTGCTTCAGAGTCCCTTGGACAGCAAGGAAATCAAATCAGTCAATTCTAAAGGAAATCAATCTTGAATATTCACTCCAGTGAACTGATGCTGAAGTTGAAGCTCCAATACTTTGGCCACCTGATGGGAAGAGCCGACTCATTGGAAAAGATCCTGATGCTGGAATCATTGAAGATTGAAGGCAAAAGGAAAAGGTTGCAGTAGAGGATGAGATGGTTAAATAACATCACTGATTCAGTGGACATGAACTTGAACAAACTCCAGGAAATAGAGGACAGGGAATCCTGGTGTGCTGCAGTTCATGGCATTGCAGAGTCGGACACCACTGAAGGACTGAACAACAACCTTTCACCTGGGGAGGCAGGTGGAGAAATGCAATGCAAGGGAGGGGCAGCCTGAGCAAAGACCCGAAGATTGTGGATAGTGCCTGCAGCCATGAAATTAACAGATGCTTTGGTGCGGTCACCGCAATGATCTGAAGGGGGTCTTGGGCAATCATGTGGGAGCACGAAAGTGCGGGGAAGAGGAGGGCTGACTGTGAGCCTAGTGGAAGCAGCTGCCTGTCAGAGCTCTTGCCCAAGGGTTCCAGGCTGAGACCCAGTCTTTGCTTTGCTATAAAGAGTTTGCTGTGGTGATTTTGGAGCCCAAGAATATAAAGCAAGAAGTCCTCCAGGCCCCTGGATCAGGCCCAAGAAAGCAGGAGGGTGAGGAAGACAGGAGCTGGAGCATCAGGAGGGCCTGGGCCTGGGCGTGGTGTTTGCAAGTGTTAAATGTCCAATGTCAGATTTGGTTTGAATCTTGTCTTTTTTTTTTTTTTCCTGCAAATTTCTTTCTTTCTAATTTTTCTCCCTAGTTAAAAAAAGATTTTGGATCCTAAAAGACAGGTAATTGAGTAATTGATTTGGATTAGAGGTTTGAAGCTGAAAGGTACTCTGCTAGGTTCTAAAGATATTGCAAACAAGCTTTACCTGGAGAGAGGAAGCAGATTCAAGTCAGCAGATCCCAAAACAAGAGGGGTGAGGAGTAGTGGGTGGGGGTGGAGCAGGAGCCCCGAAAGCCACACCAGACATTCTGGGACATGTGCCAGGGGGCACCAGCCACTTCTGTCCTTCTGGCGATCAGGAGACCAAGGGAATTCTTGTCTGCTGTCACTGTTGTGCTAAGATACGGTCTTAAAAAATAACATCTAGCCACTGTGGAAAACAGTGTGATGGTGCCTTAAAAAATTAAATTTGGTATCAGCCTATGATCCAGCAACTTCAGCGAAAGAACTGAAAAAAGACTCTGGACGAGATGTTAATACACTCCTGTTCATAGCAGCATTATTCACAATGACCAAAAGGGAGAAGCGCCCGAAGCGTCCATCAGTGGGTGAATAGGTAAGAAAAAAAGCCATATATACATACAATGGGAAGATCCCCAGGAGAAAAAGCCTTCCCACTCCAGTATTCTGGCCTGGAGAATTCCATGGACTGTATAGTTGATGGGGTCACAAAGAGTCGGACAATAATGGGTGACTTTCTCTTTCAAATACATACAATGGAATTTTAGTCACACTGAAGAAGAAGGAAATTCTGACATGTGCCACAGCATGATGAAATTTTAGGACATTACACTAAGTGAAATGAGACAATCACAGAATGATAAGCACAGTATGAATCTGCTTATATGAGGTCCCAAGAGTAAGCAGGTCCAAAGAGAAAATTAGTATGGTAACTTCCAGGAGTTGTGGGAAGGGGAAAGAGGGGGTTAATGTTTAATTGGGGCAGTGTTTCCATTCTGCAAAATGTAATATGTTCTGTGGAGGGGTGGTGGGGCTGGTTGCTGAGCTGTATACTTTAAAATGGCTAAAATGGTAAATTTGGTGTTATGTATATTTTATCATAATCAGACTTATAAAAAAATCCTTGAAAAGCTCAACATTTGTGGAAAAATACAACAGCACCTCAACCCTTTACAATTTGCAAAACATTTTCACACACATAATGATATATCATACAACATCCAGTGGTGGAAGCATTTATTAGTTCTGTGTCACAAGAGAAAACTAAGGTTCAGACTTGACCCAGTCTGGAGGATTCAGTCATTGAATCATTTGTGCCCAAAGTCACAAAGCTGGACTCACCACCTCCCCTTCTTTTACCCACTAATTCTCACCACCATCATTCAGCTCTTGAATCAGAGACATCTAAAAAGTAGCAATTGCAGACTCATAAGACAAAAAAGCACAGTTGCAAAAATACTCCAGACAGTAGTCATCAAGTCCATCTGTCAACTGCAGCTCCCCACCCTTGTGCCAGCCACAACCTCGGGGCTTTTGCTTGGCAGCAGAACTTGTCCTGCAAACATCAGCATCAGCAGCTCATGTCCTGCAAGTGGATGCAAATATCCATTTGGCCAAATACTGCACACTCACATTCCGTCCCCCAGCACTCAGAGTTCAGGCTGGAATAGATGCCCCTGAGCACAGATACAGGGGGTCAGGGGGAAAATATTCAGCTGCACCCCCCCACTCCCCCCAGCCCTGTCTTGTAGTCCCTGACCCCACAGGAGCTGCTGGGACTCAAGGATGCCTCCTCCTTGGAGCTTGGGGTCCTCTGGACACAGCCAGCTCTGGGTATCATCCCTAAAAGAGGGACAGTGGTGGGCAGGTGCTTTCTTGTTGGGAAATTCTAGCATAGTCACCCCTCCCACCCACTCACTTTATTTGTTTTTTTTTTTTTAAAAATTTATTTAAATATATAAAAAAATTTTTTTTGCAATGTTGTGTTGGTGTCTGCCATTCAACAATGCAAATCACCATAATTAAACATACATCCCCTCCCCCCATCCTATCCCTTTAGGTCAACACAGAGTGCCAGACTGGGCTCCCCATGCTATACAGCAACTTCCCACCACCTATCCATCTTATACCTGATAGTGTACATATGTTAACACTATTGTCTCCATTCCTCCCACTTACTCCCTCCTCCACTGTGTCCACAAGTCCATTCTTTACATCTGTGTCTCCATTCCCTCCCAGTAAGTAGGCTCCTCAATACCATTATTTTTTAGGTTTCATATATATAAGCATTAATATATTATATTTGTTTTTCTCTTTCTGACTTACTTCACTATGTATAACAGGTCCTAGGTTCATCCACCTTACTAGAACTAACTCAAATTCACTCTTTTTTATGGCTGAGTAATATTCCATTGTATATATGTACCACATCTTCTTGATCCATTCATCTGTCAATGGACATCAAAGTTGCTTCAATGTCCTGGCTATTGTAAATAGTGCTGCTATGTACCCTAGGATATATGTGCGTTTTTCAATCACCGTTTTCTCAGGGTGTATGCCCAGTAGTGGGGCTGATGGGTCATTGGTTGTTGTTCAGTTGCTCAGTTGTGTCTGACTCCTTGCGACCCCATGGACTGCAGCACGCCAGGCTTCCCTGTCCATCTCTACGTCCTGGAGTTTGCCCAAACCCATGTCCATTGACTCCAAGATGTCATCCAACCATCTCATCCTCTGCTGCACCCTTCTCCTCCTCCCTTTCCCAGTGTTAGGGTCTTTCCCAATGTGTTGGCCCATCAAGTGGCCAAAGTATTGGAACTTTAGCTTCAGCATCAGTCCTTCCGATGAGTATTCAGGGTTGATTTCCTTAAGGATTGACTGGTTTGATTTCCTTGCTGTCTAAGGGATTTTCAAGAGTCTTCTTCAGCACCACAGTTCAAAAGCATCAATTCTTTGGCACTCAGCCTTCATTATGGTTAAACTCTCACATCCATATGTGACTAGTGGAAAAGCCATGGTTTTGACTATACAGACCATTGTCAGCCAAGTGATGTCTCTGCTTTTTAATACACTAAGTTTGTCATAGCTTTTGTTCCAAGGAGCAAGCTCCTTTTAATTTCATGGCTGCAATCACTATATGCAGTGATTGTGGAGCCCAAGAAAATAAAGTCTGTCTCTATTTCTACTTTTTTCCCTATCTATATGCTATGAAGTGATGGGACCAGATGCCATGATCTTAGTTTCTTGAATGTTGAGTTTTAAGCCAGCTTTTTCACTCTTCTTTTTCACCTCATCAAGAGGCTCTTTAGTTCCTCTTCAATTTCTGCCATTAGGGTGGTATCTGCATCGTTCAGGTTATTGATATTTCTCCTCAGGGATCAAACCCACATCTCCTGCATTGGTATGCAGATTCTTCACTACTGAGCCACCTGCGAAGCCCATGTATACAGATACAGGTACATGTAAAACTGAATCACTTTACTGTACATGTGAAAGTAACAGAATATTGTAAATCAACTATACTTCAATTGGAAAAAAAAGAAAGAACGAAGACACTGCTTAATTAAGATAAACCTGCTGGGATCAAAGGTGAGCTGATTCTGGTGAAGGAGGGCTAGAGACCACCACCAGGGGGAGACTCTTTTTGCTGGGACAGCAAACCCTGGGGAGGGCAATAGAGGAGCCTCAGATGCTTCTCCTGGACCTCAATAATCTTAACCCTTTGATTTTCTCCCATTTTAAACCCTTTCATATTCCTGGCCTCTCGTTGTTAGTTCCCCTGCCTCTCTGTTCTTCCCCAAGTGTGTTCTTTAGTCCAAAATAAGTGGTAACTCCCCTCCTGTCACTCTCCTCCCTTAGTCCAGGCTCCAGGCTCCTTCCTTCTTTCTCCCCATCTTCCACCTGTATGCATTCCTCCCCTGCTGTGCTCAGCTGCAGAAATGCCAGATTCCTAGCACCCAGCTCCATCAGTATTGTCTCCCCCTCCTTTTCCTTCTAACAAGGCGCTCTGAACCTTCACCTCACATGTGTGCCTGGTCCCTGCAGTGTGCTAGGGTGGGGGTGTCAGGCCCTACTGCAGGCTCTCAGAGGTGCGGGTGAACTCTTCCAAATTCTTCTCCAGGACCTGCTCCTGCTGCCTCAGCCTTTCAACTGACTCTGTCTTTGACCTCTCATGCAAGTGCTTTGCCTCTTTGACCAGGAAGGACACACCCATCAAATGGAAGACATCTACAGTGACTGCATGCACCATCTGGGCTCCTTTGGACATCGCAAGAGCTATGCTTCCAAAAGCTTTCCTGACTTTGCCAATTTGGACTGAGACTTGGTCATGAAGCACTGAGAACTGGCTGCTAAGTGAGGGTCAGCTTTGTCCAGCTTGATGTTTTGGACTTTCTTCCCAATGCCTTTCATGGATTGGTAGAGTTTCTTTGTAGAGGAAACAATCTGGGGTGTGACCTTATGTAGAAGCCCCAAAGTCACCTCCTTTTCGGTGATGCCAGTTGACACAAGGTGACTGGCTTCAGTTTCTGCTGATGACCTGTTTTTACTTTCCACCATGATGGTGGACACACCAGTCACAGCAGCCACTTCTCCCAGCCCTATCCCACCAACACAGTGTCAGACTGGCCCCCGCTGACATGGGTGCCAGAGCCAGGCCAAGGATGCTCAGGAAGCAAGACATAGAGCCAGCAGAGGCGGTTGCCACCTTGGAGATGGTGCAGTCCCTGTGCGCTTTGTCAACTTTGTCTGCCAGCGCACGGAGCTTTTTTATGCCCTCCTCAAGTTTCTGTTTCACCTGAGGAAACTTCTCCAAAAACCTCTTTCTGTCCAACTGGCCTCGTTGGAGCCTGTCTTAGTCCCTCATGGCCAAGTTTCTGTGCAGTTTGTTCAGATATTTACCTAGTGTATCTGCCTCTTCCCTGTAACAGTGAATGTCAAGGTATTAAGAAAGCCTATGTTAGTCTGTAAAATAGGTTCAGCAAGAGCTATTCTGAATAAGCTGCAGATTTTATTATAAATCACCAGGAAAGAATTTTACAAATGCAAACATTTTTTTCAACATTAAACACATATTTGGGCATTGTAGATGCTCCATGTACATAGTCAATCCTGGAATAAAGCAGCAAAAGTCACCTTCTCTTAAGAGAAGTATTTGATAAAGACATCTCCCAGGCAGATCAACGCCATCACTTCTCAAGTGTGTTTAGAGTGGGAACTCCACAGATAAACAAAGGCAAGTAGGATTAGAGCAGAAAAACTGTCACTCAAGGGCCTGAGTGTGCAGTGAGGAGTCAACATTTTTTTGCCCTTGGATACTGGGAAGTGGTTCCTAAGCCCCTAGAATATTCAGGCTGATACAAGTATCCTTGTCGCCTGGGCCATTGGACAGTCTGACAGGGTGATGAGTAGCCTCTGGGTCACGTGCTCAGTTCTGACCTCTGGAGAAGCTGGACTCTGGTGCATTAGTCTGACTTCCAGGAGGGGCTGGAGACCACAGGTCAGGATAATTTTTTAAACAGGGTGAGTGTCCTTGGAGGGCAGTGTTCTGTGTGCCCTGCCGCATGCTGAATCCAGGACATTAATGTGTCCTGAGGACAATGGAAGCTTCGTGTGTGAAACCTGCCCAAACTCTGGCTTTTGGCTGATGGGAAACTGCATCCCTCCATGTAATAAACTGTAACTGGGATCATGACAGCTTTCAGTTCTTAAACTTGAGGTAAGTTGTGGGAATCTCCCAAATTTGCCATTGATGTCAAATGTAAGGACAGTCCTGGGAATTGTGCCCCAGAGTTTTCAAATTGGTTAACTCTCTGTACTTGGAATTTTTAAAAATATCAAAACTCAGAACTAAAAGGACCCTTAATGATCATTTTGCCTGGCATCTGCTCTCCCCCAAGCCTGATTTCCATGACCTTCCCAGAGGAAGATCACTGGGTCCATCCACTGCCCCAGTTGACAGGGAAGCAGGAGATGTGCTATGAGCCCTGGCTCCTCTTGGACTCTCCAGCCCACCTCCCTGACTCCTGACCCATCACTCAGCACCTTGACATCTTGGGTATCACCAGCCTAACTCATACTTTACCTGTGACAGCTTCACCAGTCTGCCCTCCAAGGCCATGTGCAACTTTGTGGAACCTCTAAAGATTCAAGAGACTTGAGGAAACACCCATCTGAATGGCTGAGCCTGAAGAGACCAGCACTTGCACAGCTGGTGGAGGAAGTGTTTTCCTCTTGTTGGGGATGCGTGAGGCTCCCCCGAATCCCTCAAATGACACACAATTACATGACCCTGGAGGGCTCCCTGAGCCACACAGCCTTCCACTGTCAGGGCGGCTCCACGTAGACTAGAAGAAGGTCCCAGATGGAGTGAGAAGCCAGGTCCCAGGCAGGGTGTGCAGACATGGTCACCCAAGGCCCTCTAGCCCATCATGAGGTGATCCTGTCAGGGAGGGAAGAAATGTCCCTCCCCCTACCCCCACTCAGGGGACCTCTGTTAGAGTCACAGCCCCTTCAGTTCTGTGTCCTTAGGGCCCACTCTCCTCACTCTTGTCCTGGCCTGCTGCCCAAGCCTGCCTACTAGTCCTCCAACCTGGACCCGCTGCTCCACCCTGACCCTGGGTCTGACCTTGGTGCAGGCCTCCCTGGGCCTTTGGATGAGATGATTGTACTTGGTTCCCCACCTCTGACTCTGCAGTTCACTCTGAGGCCATCACCATAGTCCATCAAATTGAATTGCTACTCCCATTGAACACAGGACAGACCTGGGGCTCCAAGACATTAGCCCAGAGCCCCAGAGCTGGGCAGGGCTAGAGCCAGGATCCCACCAGCTCCACCCAGTTCCTCTGCAGCCTACCTGCTTTATGGGCCAGCAGGATCCTGCAGGGTTGGTACAGTCCCTAAGATAGGGAATGAAAGCACTCTAGTCAGAATCCCCAGGAACAGAAAGTGATGCTGGTATCAGGATTTCCTGACTTGTCCCAAAGGATATCCTTCTTGGTTCTCATCTCCAGAAAGAAGGCTCTTGACCCCTGTGTCTTTCCAACAAGCTTTTAAAATTTAACATTAATTGAGTATCTACTCTATACCGGCTATCGTATGAAACACTGCATGCATGATCTCAGTGTCCTCACAATAAAACTGAGCAGATAAAGAAACTAAAGCACAGAGTAGTTCAGTAACTTGCCCAGGTCACATAACCTGCTCTTCTCGCAGGTTTCTATCTCTTCTCAACCTGAGGTTATATACTTCCAGCAAATGACGTGGAGGAAATATTCCTCATGCATTCTTGAGATGGAACATCCTCAACCCCATTCATAGGATGCTGCCTGGGGGAGATGTGCCTGCCAGGAGGAAGCTAGCCTGGGTGAGATCTTTGGGGGATCTGGGTGACTTAGGTGACGTTCTTGGCACACCTGTGTGGGTTACCTGGACAAATCAGCCTCAGCCACAAAACTCTCTCAGGGTTTCTCTTCAGTGAGTAGGAAATGCAGTTCTTCCTTGCTCATTCTTTCCGGAAATTTTCAATGACATCCTTAAAAAAGCTTGTGCCTTCTAGACAGAAAAATGAAAAGATCAGAAGAAATTATGATGGAAGGTAAATGCTACTGAGTTTAAAGCGGTTAAAGTTTATCTTAGGTACTGATGATGGATTCACCAGGGGCTTTGGGTGGACTGTTCTTCCTCCAAAATTCATAAGATGAAGCCCTGAATGCCCCTCCACTCTTGCAATGACTATATGAAGATAGGGACTTTAAGGTGGTAATTATAATGATATGACGCCATCCATAAGTGTATGGCCTTAATCCAGTAAGATCCGTGTCCTTATTAAAAGAAAAACCAAATCTCCCTTCCTCTCTCTGTCCTGCACCATGAAGACTTTTAATTTTTCTCTTTTTCCTGTGTCACTAAGGGAGAAAGGAATACAGGGCTCACGTGGAGGGAACCCAAAACACTAAATCTGTGTATTGACCGATTGGGGTGCGGGTGGTTGGGGGAATAACTGAGCACTTGGGTGTCTGCAGGGAAGCCTTTGAGATCAATAGAGTCAGTACCTGCCTGAGGTATCACACCTGATAAGCAGGTGCTTATATATGAGAGCACTTGGCAGGTGTCTAAACACAGAACAGGGAAGGGAGGATTCAGGAGGAGGGGAGAGGTTTCCACCTAAATGAATACATTCCAGTTAGAGGGGATAGCACCACACTAGGCAGGACCTACTGTGTGGCCCAGGCCATGGATTTGATCCTCATTACAACATAGGGAATTTTCCAATTTTACAGGTGAGGTCAGGTAAGGCACTCCACATCACACAGGTGACAGGAGGCAAAAGCCAAACTGGGGTTCAGTTCAGAGTCTGCTGATGCCTGCAGGGCAGTTGGGCTGGAGGTAGGAAGAGAACTGGAGGAAACGGCCTCGGTGGTTACGCTCCAGGATCTGGGAGCAGGAGGAAGCTTGGACAAAGGAAGAGAACAGGAGAAGCTCCAGGGATGCTGGGGAACTTCCTCTCCATGCCCCACCTGGCCTTGGGGACTCCCTCTGCTGTCCCCCCTCCCGATGGCTGTCCTGGCTTCACTTCTGAGTCACTTACTGGACAACAGGGTAAGAAAGTGAATACCTTAGACTTGGCTCCCTGAGTAGAGGTCCTGGAAGGAGGCCTTGTGGATGGATCCCTGGGTGGGGGAATCCCCTGACTCCTCTGGGGGGGCCCGAGGATGCTTATCCAGTCCCTTCTTGGTTCTTGATTCTTCTCTAGGTTAATTCAGTCAGTTGGCACCACCTCAGTTCTGGGTCACAAGTAGGAACCAGCCAGATAAGAGACTGCTGCCTACCAGAGTAGTCCCCAGCTCTTCTGAGCTCATGGTGGCAGCAGGGGGTCTCAGAGATGTCCCTTCAGCTCCTTATATGTGTCCAGCTGGAAGGAGGTGTGGCTTCACCCTTGAGGAAGAAAAAGCAGACTGTTGGCTCAATCGTGAGTGAGCAGTGACTGCAGGACGCAGTGAGGGGCGAGGTCTCCAATGGATTTCCCTGGGACGGCCACGAGTGCCACCAGAGACTTGACCCAGTGTGGTTCTCTGTCTCCTGGGCTCTGCTGGCCACTAGTTAAGGAAAGTTACTCATCATCCTACCAGCTCCCTCCAGGCCAAGCCAGAGTCCTGATCTCCTGTTGGGGCACAAGGAGAAGGTAATAAGACAGGAGACAGTCATCTGCAAAGTTATAGGAGCAATAAAACCAGAGAAAGAAGAACAGACAGGAAGGAATACTCTGGAAATTGAGACTGGGAACACTGTGTCACTGACTGGTAATAGGTAATATTGATCTAGCATCTATGATGTGCAGACTCCTGAAACTCACCTAAATTTAGGTCAGCCCAAGTTTTCACACTGATTCCAGAGCCTGGACTTCAACCCAAGTCTTTCTGATCCAAATCCCAGGTTTGTGATGACTATGCTCTGTCTCCTTTTATATACAAAAATATATACTTGTGGATATTTGTTTGTCAGTAAATAACTCTTCTCATTCATTCTAAAAGGATGTCTTGCTCCCTGTGCTCAAGTCTCTGTCTTGGTAAAATTCCTGGGGCTTCAGCTCCTACAGCCCATGTCCTCCTTGTTTCTGTAAGAGTCCTTATCCCACAAGGGCCTGGAGTCCCACCAGCCCCACCCCATCCCTGCAGCCCCGCCCTGGGTGGCTGAGGACCTGAATGGTGCTCCATTCTCTCTGCTGTCCTCCCCTGACTGTTAAATAATAGTGCAAAGAACACCCTTCTTGTGGAAAACTTTGCGCGCATTTGACTGCTTCCTTAAGTTATTTCAGAAGTAGAATAACTGTGTCTGAGTGGATCAACATCTAAAATTCTTTTATACTTAGAGCCACACTGCTTTGGAAAGAAACTACACCAATTTACATTCACACTCATGTGTCCAGCCTTTCAGTCTTGCCAGTTCTCAGTTGTGTAAGTAGCAGATCTTTATATTGACAGAATCTCTTTTGATTCTGGTTGTGACTATCTTGTGCTGGGAGAGAAGGAAAGAAAGCAAATGTTGCTTATGTTTATGTGCTAATTTAAGAATTAAAAAAAGCACTTATTAACTACCCCTTCTGAAACCTGGCTGAAATGATAGTAAAGGTCCTTAGAGTTACAGTAACAGCTATTGATGAGAGTGGTTTGTGTTTCTGATTTTGTTCTGCACTGGTTATTTGCTCTAAGATTTCACAAATTATAAAGCATATTTACTGATAAGCTGAAAGTCTGTACCCATGTATCCCTGTTTATAGCTAAGGAATCTGAAGCATAGATGCTTTGTGATTTGCCCAAGGTCAGAAACCTTGTTCAGCATAGATTGGGTTCCAACCCACTCTTGGGCTCAAGAACCCATACTCTGCCTTTCCTCAGTCTGTGGCTAATTAAAAAAAAAAGCCTGAATGGTGGCAATAGGAGCCTAGAGTCTTCAACACATATTTGAGGACTGAGTGAATGGAGAAGTGATAGCTGAATAGAGAACAGTAGAGGGAGAGAAACAGCAAGAGTGAGTAGAAGCAAGAAAAATGGTCTGCTGGGCAGAGTCTCAGAGAGGGACCAAGATGAGAGGGAGCCAGAGGGGAGATCAGGGGACAAGCTCACCAATCCCATGGTGTATCCCATATTCACAGCAGCCTTAAGTCTGCAACAAAGTGGGGAAATCAGAATGGAAAGACACCAGAATAAAACTTCTGTTTTATGGAAATCACAGGTCCTCATCCAATCACTTTACAAAAATGCTCCCATCAATCCTTCTCCATCTTAATTTGAATGGGCAATCCAGGATCAGACATATGAGAAATATGACAACCTGGAAAAAAAGATAAAAATGACATCAGAAGAAACAGATAATTTAAAAAAATTATTTATTTATTTGGCCAAGCTGGATCTTAGTTGTGGCACGTGGGATATTTTAGCTGTGGCATATGAACTCTTTGTTGAACTTGTGGAATCTAGTTCCCTGACAAGGGATGGAACCCGGGCCCCCTGCATTGAGAGCATGGAGTCTTAGCCACTGGACCACCAGAGAAGTCACAAAACAGAGAATTTTGAAAACTGAAAAATTTTGAAAACTCAAACCCATGTCTCAAGAAGATCAGAAAGACATTTTATTCATAAAATGAGAACAAGATGCATGGGAAGGGGAAATAAATAATGAAATAAACAAAAATAGATCTTGGAAATTAATAAAGTGTTTACAAAATAACCGTAAAGAAAGGATGGAAAAGAAAATCAAAGACAGCTCACAGAAAATTGAGCAAACAAATGACAGAACAAACGGAGCTAAATGGGGAATAGAAAGGCTACCATCATAGTTGTTCCTGAGAAAGTTATTTGAGAATGAGCTGCAGGGGAAAAAAAGGTGTGTGTGTTTTTATAGAGTGAGATAAGACATAACCATGAAAGATGTGGATCCAGGAATCAGGAACATCAACCAGAGAGAAGGGAATCCAAGGATCCGAGCTGGGCACGCAGCAGACCTAGAGAGAAACCAGTTGAGAACGGGATAAGAAGTGCAGAATCTGTGGGGACAGGGGACACGATATCACATGAGGAGTAGTTTAAAAGAAATGGAGGAAATATTGGAGATAAAAAATGTTAACACTCTTGTTTGATTTTTAACTTTTTGAACAAAACTGAGCATTTACATATATATATATATATATATATATATGTATGTATGTATATATATATTGGATGCACTGTATGGCTTGTGGGATCTTAATACCATGACCAGATATCAAACCCTGGTCCATGGCAGTAAAAGTGGACTTAACCATTGGACTGCCGGAATATCCCCAAAACAGAGCATTTAAACATGAGAACTAATGGATTTGTTGTCGATCAATATGAAAATTAAAGTACACTGCTAGAAGTTGGGAGATGAAGCCCTGAAGGAAAGAAAGGATTAACATTTCCTTTTCTTGTTTGTTTCTTATTTATCTTCCTTTTCCATGCATCTTGTTCTCACTTTATGAATAAAATATCTTTCTAATCTTCTTACGACATGGGTTTGAGTTTTCAAAAATTTTCCATTTTCATTTAGAAAGATGTTAACGACAACCCTGTATGCGAGACAGCAAAAGAGACACTGATGTATAGAACAGTCTTTTGGACTCTGTGGGAGAGGGAGGGGGGGATGATTTGGGAGAATGGCATTAAAACATGTATAATATCATATAAGAAACGAATTGCCAGTCCAGGTTCGATGCAGGATACAGGAAGCTTGGGGCTGGTGCACTGGGATGACCCAGAGGGATGGTATGGGGAGGGAGGTGGGAGGGGGGTTCAGGATGGGGAACACGTGTACACCCGTGGCGGATGCATGTTGATGTATGGCAAAACCAATACAATATTGTAAAGTAAAAAAATAATAATAATAATTGAAAAAAAAAGAAAAATAAGGAGAAAAAAAAATTTCCATTTTCAAAGTTCTTCCACCAGAGGGGAGTCAGGAAATACTGGCTGCACCTGAGGACCCCAGAAATAAAAGTTTAAATAAAGTGCTTATAACTACAAAGATTTCTAATATAGGATATGAACTTAGTAATAAAATGATATTATGAGGAGATGGGGAAAGGTATGAGAAAATGGGTTAACATAGCTGAAATTCTTTCCTGGTAAGTAATTAAATATCAAAAATTTTAAATCAAGAGAAAGAAAAATGCAATATCTAGCATTTATTAGCTATTGTGGTTGATGACTCCCCTCTTTGCACCAAGCAAAATTCCAAGGGCTCGGTAGGCTTTCACTTACTTTTAGTTCTCACAATGACCCTTTAAGAAAGGAAACTGAAGCTCAGAGCAGTTAAGTAATGTAGTCAAAGTGCCCAGCTGGTGTCACAGCCAGAATTCGAGGTTCCTGTCTCCGGAGCAAACACTCTCACACTATTCTGTCCCCCAAGGTAAGAATATCATCTAAAGACATTACTTATCTAAAGAAAGAAGCGTTTCCTTGGGAAGAAATGAGCAGAATTCTCTGTAGAAATTGATTTATTTTAACAATATGCACTTAGCACTGGGATTTTTTTAAACTTTAAGACAGCAGAAGTCACTTTATAGTAGTTAGTAATCCACAAGAATGGGGTTGTGTCTGGTGCCACCACCTTAAAATGGTGGGAGCAATCAGATGAAGTACAAATAAGAAGCAACAGTTATGCTGCTGTGGCAACTGCCAGTGTAGGAGACGTGTTCATGTTGATGAAACCAAGTTCTTTAAAAACATAGGGATGATAACACACAGAAACCAGAATAATAAGAGTGAACTGCGACCTTAAACAGATATTGTCCAGCAGCATCTTGCCCACCCACATGTGCATCCATGGGCTTCTGTCCACTCAAACAAAGGAAGGAAGACCCCTTGCAGGGGAGGTGAATTCCATAGGCTGGCATCTCTGTTCCCGCAAAGGCAAGGATGCTCTTGAAGATGCTCAGAGCAGTGGTTACCAGGGGCACCCACATAGAATCGTAACGGAAAATAAATATTGTTATCTTGTTTAATTGGACCAGGCCGAGTCTGTTAAAGGACATTAGTCTATTATAATATTAAAATTAGAACGTTTTAGAAAAAATATATCCAAAAAGGATTCACATGTACACACTACTAAATGTAGAATAGATAGCCATCATGGACCTACTGCATAGCACACACAGCTCCGCTCAGTGTTCTCTAGTAACCTAAATGGGAATAGAATTTGAAAAAGAATAGATACATATATGTGTATAACTGAATCACTTTGTACACCTGAAGCTAACAATACTTTTAATCAACTGTAGTCAATACAAAATAAAAATTATATATATATATATATCACCAAACTTAGATATAAAATAGTAGTTTTGTTGCAAATAAGAATTAGTATAATGTGAAGTATTTAATTCTTAATTGAATTTAATAAGAAGAGGAGTCTTGCATTCTATGGCTATTTTCCCTTCTGTTTATTCATGTGAGCATTTATAAAGTTTTGAGAAATAAAACAAGAAAAATACCTGACATCCCAAGGCTGGCCTGTTGTCACAACAGGGTGCTGCTCTTCTCCCGTTGGACGTAAGGGCTCTCACAGAACTCCAGCCTCCCACAGGGTCACCCTGAGAGCAGGAGCGAAGGAGACAGCAAACACCCGTCACTGCGCCCCCCAACACCACACCCGCTCCCTTGGCTGAAAAGCAACACTGCTCCTTCTTTACCAATCACACTTTTATCCTCACTCTGGTCTCCATACATGAAGTTACTGAAACTCATTGACTCTCCCCGCGTCCCCACTGCCGCCATTCTCTGCAGCACTCAACCTAGAGTGGCCCTGTTTCCTTAGAGCCTGCCACAAATTGCCTCACCTGAGCCCCATCCTAGAATCTTTCTTTCTACATCTTCCTCTGCGATGCCCAGGGTTCTCCCTCAGGAAGAGTAACCTAACCGTCAGCTTGTTCGCTAGGAAGTGTGTCTGGTGGCAGAGACTGGAGGCACTGACATGCGGATGGAAGATAATTCATACAGGCAGGCCCGCCCCTTGAAGCACATGGGGGAGGAGAGTTGGCTGGTCCCCTGCCTCCGTCTCTGCCTGGAAGCTTTATGAGCCCAGGAGCCAGGTAGCCAACTGAAATCATGAAACACGAGGACCAAGTGCCAAGGCAGAGAGAGGAGGAGGGTATCAGCAGATGAGATTGCACTTGGATCATGCCAAACACTTGTAAATGTGGCTGCACCCTTGACCTCATCCTTCTGTCCTTCCCTTCCATTCTTGTCCTGGTCCTGACCCTTGTCTGGGGCCTCAGCTGCCTGTGAATGCTGGACAGTGCTCCCTCTGCTGAATTAATATCGGGAGTGTCCTCCTCTGTTAGCTTCTGATTGATCGCTTCCTGGAAAGGCTATTGGTAGGAGGGAGAAGGGAGGAGCCTGGAGAAACTTGTCTCCGCCCAACTGTATGGCCAGATGCAGAGCCTCACAAAAGAAGAGTGTGTTCCTTTTTGACTGCAGTAGGTACCTGTTAAATATGTCCTGCTTTAAGGAGAAGAAAGAGACAGGCAGGGAGGGAGGGAGAGCAGGAAAGGAGGAGAAGGCGAAGGAAGGAGGGGGAAGGTAAGATGTAGCAGAAAATTAGGAAGAAGAAACAAAAGAATTATAATCAATCCTGAATCCCAAAGTGACCTAAATGTAAACCTGAAAGGAAAAAAAGAAAAAAGCTAACTATAAACGTACTGGACAAAATGAAAACATACTGGAAAAATACTGTTGAGTTGAGGAAACTTCTCACCAGGACACAAATCCCCAAAACCACTGAACCTCTTAAAAATTGAAAATTGCAAAGGACACCATAAACCAAATCAGAATACAAGAGACCTGGAGACAGTATTTGCAATATTTATAGTAGATACGGGTGAACATCCTCAGCACACATAGGAGCTACAAACTCCTGTGTGTTGAGGAGGCTACAAACCCACACGGGAAGACTGAAATCAGCTTTTAAAAACAAGAAATCAGAACAAACGATTCCCCGGGAGGTGACTTGCCCAGGGTCACATAGCTCTCTGTGGGCAGAGCGGAGGCCAAGTCCAGACCTTAAGACATGGGTATATAGGTAGGGAATGTGATTTTATTATATTTTTTTAAACTGATCAAATTGTACGTTTTATTCTTTTTTAAATTTTTTTCTTTATTTTTTGTTTCAGTTGGGCCTCTTGGCATGGGATCTCAGTTCCCTGACCAGGGATGAAACCCACAATACCCTCAGTGGAAGCATAGAGTCTTAACCATGGGACTTCCAGCAAAGTCCTAGGAATGAGAATTTAAAAATCCCAAAGTTTCTAGGTTTGGTCTCTGCCTGCCTAAACACATAGATCTAAGGTCATGCCCCTCCTGTTATATTGACATGCCTACAGTTTGGCTTTTTTTAAATCTTAATATTGTAAAACCAAGATCATAACACAGACAGTGCAGTAAGCCCTTCTTACTTCCTCCATCCGGGCCGGCCTCCCCTGCACAGATCCACTCATCACCCACAGTCCTGAACTGAGGGCCCAGAGAGCACAGGAAGACAAAGCCCTGGGTCTCCCCACTTGGTCACCTGTCCTTCCCCTCTCAGGTCTCAGTATCTCCTCAGAGCCTGGCACTGAACAGGCCCTGAGAGACAGGGTGGTGGTGAACCTGGATTCCTTGTATCTCAGAAAAAACCCTTTCCCCATCAGCCTAAGCACAGCACCCAGGGGCAGCCTCAAGGTGGCCAATACACAGGAGGAAAGGGTCTGACCTCCTCCGTCTCCTCTGCCTCCTACAAATTGCCCAACAGACTGTGCACCCTCAACACACACCTTCCTTCTGGGGTCACCACTAACATCTCATGGTTGCTCAAGAGAGCTGCAAGCTCCTAGACAGAACACTTGCCAGGCTTCCAGCAGCTGACCTGTCCAGCTTCCAAGCAGGTGCACATTCAGGCCCTTGGGAGGGAGCAGCAGGAGGTGATGGGAGAGGTGGGGGAGCCAGTGCTGGAGTCTGGGGTGCTGCCTCCTGTCAGCAGGGCCCACTCCCACAGAAGTTCTGGGGGGAGGGGGGTGCTTCCCTGCCTCTCCCAGCTGGTGGTGGCTACAGCATTCCCTGACTTGTGGTTGCATCCATCCCTGCATCCTGCCTCTGTCTTTTCATGGCTTTCTCCCCCTTTCTCTTTCACAGAGTCTCTGTGTGTATCTTACAAGGATGCTAGTTGATTTAGGGTCCACCCAGATAAGCTGCAATGATCCCATTACAAGATGTTTCACTTAAAGGATTTTCAAAGACCCTTTTCCTCATAAGGTCCCATACACAATTGCAGAGATTAGGTCATGGACATACTTTTCAGGGGGCCACCAATTAACCCACTACAGTACCCACAAATATCAGTTCTCCCCCTTAAGGTCCTGTGGATTGACTGTTGACCTTGTGCAGGAGCAGTGCTGGAGGGTGCCCATGTCTGCCCACCAAGTGGGAGGGAGCAGTCCCCAGGGCTGCCTGACTGCCCACCACACGTGAGCACGAGAGCCCAGGGGCCACTGATCGCAGAGTCCCTTTTGGAAGGGAGGGGTCCTTGCTCCCTCTCCAGCCATCCACGTGTGTCTTTGGAGCCTAAAGCATGCTAATACCACTCCTCGTCCAGCCTCTCTTGTTCCCCCTGCTCATTCCTCCTCACTGGCCCCTGAGGTGGGCCGTCCACCCTGGTCCCAGCAAGTGCTCACCCCTTCACTTGCCTCCACTGAGCTGTCAACTTTCCCACTGGTCTCTGACTGCTGGCATTAGACACCCCCTCATTCCTAATTCTGCCCTGTTGCTTATTCTTCCGAGTAATTCCAAATCTTACTTTCAGATTGCGGTTGTGAATACAAAACCCAGAAATGTCTATGATCACTTTCTGGCTGTGATGGTGAGCTGCTCAGAGGGGCTCCATTGAGATTAAAGAACTGTAAGAGACTGAGAGAGGTCACATCTGATGCTGTGTCACAGCGTCGCCCCTGTACATGGCAGCAACGGGCATTTAGAGACAGAGGACAAGGTGGCGGCAGATCACTGAACTTTACTATCCGACTGTTGGGCAAATTAAAAAGCTTGTTTCCTATAAGGTTTTAAAAATATTGAATAGAGATTAATCTAGAGAGATCCGCAAAAAAGGTGACACTTATTCTGTGCTTTTTGAATAATTTTTGAGCAGTGACCAGGTAATATCGTGTAGTTTTTTTCCCACAAAAATGCCATGCGTTTTCTGCATTGGTGGTGTAGAAGAGACTAATAATTGTCCCCAAATTTCATCCTTCCCTCCTTTTTAAAAAAATAAAAAAGCTTAAAACTTTTCCCTTAATGTAGTAAAATATACATAACATAAAATTGGCCACTGTAACCATTTTTAGTGTCCTTATTTTTTATAGAGAAGACCCTGAATTTTTGGTGGGTTCGTGGCAGCCCAGACTCTCTTTGTAGCTCCATGTAACCTCATTGCTAAATTCTGACTAATCAAAGGTGAGGGAAATGATGTGTGGATCTTCTAGGACATGTCATTGAAGGGAAATTCCTGTGCTCCATGTCCTCCTTTGTCCTTCCTTTGGGCTGGAATGTGTGATGAGAACCAGCTTCCATGTACAATCCCCTGGGAATGATGGCAGAGCAGTAACAGTCAACCTACCTTCCACCTACCTCCCAAATACCTAGCAACTTGGATTTTCATATCTGAAATGAAAAAAATCTACATTGTTTGTTGATAATACCAATATATTTTGTGAGCTCTTCGTTACAGCAGCTCAGCATCCCCATCCCAACCAATACAAGACCTTGCCTAGGCTTCATCCCTCCTCTAGGCTTAGAGTCTTCTCATCCTTTCAGAACTCTGTCTCTCTGTTCAGACCCTGTGAGTTGACCACTGCTTGGATCATATGTGGCTGTGACATTGACTTCTCCCAGGTCCCACGTCTGGGCCCTCCCCTGTCCTGGAGAGCCCAACACTGTGGCCTGTGAATCAGTGACCTCTTCAGGCTTCCAAGACTCAGTTCCTAGACTGGCCCAGCCTAGCCATGGTATCAAACAAGATTAAGAACCAATCCCTACAAACTCCCATCCCTCAGCCTTCCCAAAGCAAGGTGGCAGGAGGAACTAGGACTAACTTGTAATAAGTATGGGCATGCTTTCTGGGGTGATGGAAAAGTTCTGGAATTATGTAGTGGTGATATTTAGACACATAGTGAATATACTAAAAACTACTTTTCAATTGTGATTGTATGTTATGTGACTTATATTTCAATTTTTTTTAAATGTTACATTTTAGAAAGCTGTGGAGATGATAGGGGAAGAGATTCAGAAGAGTACATCTTGAGAAGGGACAGGGAGTGAGAGGGTAACAGGCAGGAAGGCTAGGGGTCTCCAAATGGAGGAAATAGGCTGCAAGTGTCAGACATTTTTTAAATTAAAAGTATCAGATTTTTTCCCTTCTCTCTACAAATTTAAAAGGAGGTTTCTTTTAAAATTCTGTGTTGCCATGACGATGCCTGGTTCCACCTGAACTTAACTTTTCTCAAACCTTGAACTAACCAGTTCATTTTTCTCATGGAAATGTTTTTCTTAAGCTCTATTAATGAAGCATGTATTTACCCTAGACTCTGTCTTTCTTCAAATCGGTTCCAATTCCGGTTCACCTAAGCCTCAAAATGACATTACAAACCAGTATGTTTTACTCATGCGAATGTTCTCTTAAGCTATGTTAATGAGACTATGTCTTTGCTTGGAAAACTGCCTTTCTTCAAGATTCATGTCAATTGTTTTATGGTCCAGGACAACTCACCTTGTGCCAATGTTATCTCAAAATGCATGTTGTAGGTGAGGGGCCTAGTGCCAATCTCTGAGTTTTGAGACATTTCCTTTCTCTATTAGCAGCCTACTAGTAGGTATATAACTTCCTACTAAAGACTAGCAGGAAGGTACTACTTCTGCCCCCTTCTGATGTCTATGTTGGAAGCTTTCTCTATCTCTTTTATACTTTAATAAAACTTTATTACACAAAAGCTCTGAGTGATGAAGCCTTGTCACCTGCCTCGGCTTGAATTCCTCTCCTCTGGAGGCCAAGAATCCCAGTGTCTTTCATGGCTCAGCAACAACCTTTCAGGAGGGTCAGATGGAGAGAGGACAGGGCAGAGACGAGGAAGCCATGACCAAATCTCTGCCTGCAGAAAGCAAAGTGACAAGTGACAGGGGTCATGCGTGGAGCTGCTGGTTCCTGAAGGTTAAGCACATTCAGGGGCTCTGGAGGGGACCCTGGCAGAGTGGACGAGTTGGGAGAGGTCTCCAAGATCCTTTCTTATGGGTCTAGGATCACCTATCCACAAAAAGCAATGAACTACTGATACTCGCAGACATTTGGGTGGGTCACAAGGACAGTTTTGTTAAGTGAATGTTTTAAAAGGTCAGTCTTAAAGTGTTAAACACTGCGTGAGGCCGCTTATAAAACATTCTTAAAATGCCAAAATTCTAAGGATGGAGAACAGACCAGTGGTTGCCAAGAGTTAGGGAAGACCCAGGAAGGGCGACCGTAAAGGCCCAGCACAGAGAGTTTCTAGCGACAGAACACTCTGTATGTCAATTGTCATTTTGGTTAAATGGGGAATGTGCACATATGATAAGATGCCATAGGATCATCCCCAAAACATAAAAACAAGAGCCTGCAGCAACTGGTGAAATTCAAGTGAGGTCTGTAGTCTAGTTAGTTGTATTCTGATAGTGACTGTAGCTGTATAAGTTATCAGCACTGTAGGAAAAGTGGGTGAAGGATACACAGGACCTCTCTGTAGTATTTTTGCAACTGTGTGGTTTTCTCTATGAGTCTAGACTTACTATATTTTTTGTTAAGTCTCTGATTCAAGAGCTGAATTTTGGAGGTGAGGATCAGTGGGTAAAAGAAGAGGAGGTGAGGCCAGCTTTGTGGCCTTGGGAAATGAATGAATCCTCTAAGTCTGTTTCTCATCTATGCACAGGAATGATGAGAACAGCAGACAACTCACCAGGGCTTTGAAAGAGAAGAGGAGGTAATGCCGACACAGTGAGCCCAGAAAACAGCTGCCCCTGTTGACTGAGCACCTACTCTTCGCCAAGCCCAGTCCCTGCCTTGTCTCATTCATCCTCTCAATGACTCTGCAGGCTACACACTCTTTCTATGAGCAAGGACACCAAGTCACAGCAAAAAGGTAGAGGAGATGAATTCCAGGAGGGCTGCATGATGGCAAATCCTCTTGTCACTCACAGAAGATGGGGAGACATGCACACAGCAGAATGGGGCTCAGAGCCTCTGTGACGGAAGAGTTCAGACAGCTTTCTCCCTGAGGTGGAGTGTTCCAGGAGTGAGTTAACACTTGGCACCAGTCACAATGAGTCCCTGTGGGGCCAGCCAGACTCCCTATGCCCACTAGGGACTAGGGTCTCTGGACTCACTTGTTAGACCAAGCAGTATTTGATGTTTATGACTCATCTCAAGCTAATAGGGATCATTTATGGAAGAAAATTACATCTTTTAGACTACTGGAGGGTTTAAGGATTTCTTTTCCTCTAAGGAAATGACATAGTCCAGAAAATAGACCCAACAAGAGGCAGAAAGACCAGCCCAATTTCTCCATTTGGAGGGCAAGTCTGAACCTTAGTTTTCCTGGGTAATAAACAGGGATAATAAATATTTTTATCACAAGGTTGTGGTAGCTTCCACGATGATGTGTGTGAAAGTGTTTTGCAGACTAGAAAGGGTTCAGGTGCTGCTATGTTTTTCCACAAAGTTTCAGCTTTTTAACAATTTTTTATTAATTTTAAAAGTCATCAGACTTACCATTTTAGCCATTTTTTAAGTGTTCAGTTCAGTGGTATTAAGGACACCCACATAGCTGTACAACTAGCATCATCATCCACAGAATGTTTTACATCAAAAATGAAACTCTGTCCCAATTATACACTAACACCCCATCCCCCCTACCCTCCATCCCTGGCAAGCACCACTGTACCCCTGGTCTCCGTGAACTTGCCCCTCTCAGGACCTCATGTGAGTGGAATCATACAGTATTTGTCCCTTGTGATGAGATTTTTTTTCTTTCTTGTTTACTTCCTGCAGTGAAATATATACCACATAAAATTTACGACTTAACCATTTTCAAGTGTACAGGTGAGTGGTGTCAAATACATTCAGATGTTGTGCAGCCATCACCACCACCCATCTCCATATTCTTTCATCCTAAAAACCTGAAACTCCATTAGACCGTAATGCCCCACTCCCCCTCCCACCACCCCTGGCAAACATCCTACTTTCTGTCTTTATCAATTTGACTACGCCGCCTACCTAATTAAAACAGAAAATACAGTAAGTCATTTGTGACTGGTTTATTTCACTGAGTATAATGTCTTCAAGGCACATCCAGGCTATAGCATGTGTCAGAATTTTCTTCCTTTTAAAATAAAAGAAAAAAAAATTCTTCCTTTTTAAAGTGAATGACATTCCATTGTACCTATAAACCACATTATTCTTATATTATTTTTCTTGCTTCCGCGTTCTGGCTATGGTGACAAAGGCAGCCTGGCAGCGAGTGGCCGAGACCAGTTCCCCTGAGGTCATCTGTGCTGTCAGCATGACCTCAGGTATCCCCTCTGCTTGGATGACTCTAAAGCCTCTCTAGTCACATGCTCAACCTGAAGCTTCCTACCCACTCCCAGTAATCCTATAAAAGGGGACAATGACAGGCAAGCAGGTCTCTGTAGCCATCCTGAGGGACTTCTCTTGGGATGCTGTGGTCAAGCGGAGCCCAATTTTATAGTCACTGAATCTTTAGGGTCTCCAAACGGGTGGTCTCAGTTCATGTCTCTGGATTGAAGCCTTGCTGAATCCTCACTTTGATTTGAGTCTGCAGCTCCCATGGTTGCTTCCCCATGAGCTTGTTTTACTGAGTCCACGTATGTCAGGCATCCATTCTGCATTCTCACAGAGGAATTTCATGACAACTGTATGCAGCATGTGGATCAGCTGAGTTCTGCACCTGGCAGTGGTTTTATGGAAAGTAAAACTTCCCTAGACAGGGAAGTAAAAAAGATACACTTGTGCTAGTGGAAGAGAGAAGAATCAGTAAGACAGAGTTTACTGGAAAGAAAAAAGGATGAAAAACAAAAAGTAACCTTAAAGAAGGAGTGGACTTTACAATAGGCAAATGACAACCTTGGTTTGAATCTTGGCTCTTCCCCTGAGTTGCAGGAAGAAAGCTCCCACCTTGCCCCTCCCCTTGGCTGCCTTATCAGCAAAATCAAATCAGATTCCTGGTCTAATTTCCAGAATGATTGTAAGACCCAACTGTAGTGTGTGGTCCTCATGGGATAACACCCATCACTCCTCTGTCTCTCCCTCAAAAGCTGAGAGGAGGTGACCATGATGACCTGGGCATTTTCTAGGATGAAACAGCCCTGATGAAAGAGTGGGTGGGCCTCCATTGAAGGTCCAGACCCTCTGCTGCCCTTTCTGCTTGGGCACCAGCAGTCCACCAGGACTTATGGTGGCACCACTTAGGTCTACCAGGAGTCTAGCTGCAAGAGGCACAGGCTGTGAGACCTTTCCTTGTTTCTTTATCTGAAAAATGGAGCTGATGCTTCCTAGAGTTGATGTGATTAAAACAGGAATGGTGTGGACAGAGCCTGCACACAGTCTGTACACTCTCATCCTTCCATACACTTCAGCTTTTTGATCAGGAACCAAAAAGGAAATAAGACTGGTTTTCTGTTGTAACTTTTCTGAGTTGCAAGGTCACTAGCCTTCCTGTAAAAGTCCTCCATTTGAAGAGAAATAGATCTATGGTCAAGTAGAAATAAGCCAGGGTAGAAAAGAGTAGCATGTTCTCAGCCCTTCCCACAAACTTGGCATCCATCCAAATGGCCTTGACCACCAAGGCTGGGCCTCCTCAGGCAAGTTGCTGGACCTGAAGGCTCTGGAGTTGTCCTTGTCAGCAGGGCTCAGTCTAGGCGACTTGATCAAAAGAGTGGGGGCGGGCATGAAGAGAGTGGCTGAGGGGTGGCTTTAGTCCCCTCTCCCAGGTACCAAGGGAGCAGAGCAGGGACAGGGGACTCTGCAGGGGAGGTCCTGGAGGGCTTCTCAAAGGAGGTGATGCCAGACTTTGGCTTTACAGGATGAGTAGGATTTCTCCAGGTTCGATGCAGCAGGTGTCCCTGGCAGAAGGACCTGCATGAACAAATCCTAGAAGCCACGTGGATGTGACCCTCAGCAGCAGCAATATGACCAGTATGTGGTGAGGAGCTGGTGTGTTGTGCAACTGTGCCACTTGCTGGTGGCATGAGGGTGAATAAAGCAGGCAGGCTGGTGAGTGGGTGGATGGAGAGGGCTGAGGGCTGGAAAGACGGCCATGGGGTGGGGGAGTGGTTGGCCAAGGGGCTCACGGTGTGTTGGTGGCAGGTCTCCTTCAAGGAGCCGAGGCAGGGTGGGCTGTGTCAGAAGGACATGAGATGTCGGGGCTGGGGTTGTTTCTCTTAGGGGGCAGCAGGAGGGGGGAAATAAGTCTGGATGGGGCCTGGTTGGCAGAGTGTTGGTAACTTGAGCCACTCAAAAGTGAGGGTTTCACTTCCCTTTTGGTTCTCTGAATATATGTGGGACCAGAAGGTGTGCGTGGTTTATTGCAGAGACACACAGAAGGCAGCTGCATCTGCAGAGCTGAGAACAGCTGGATCTTGTTCACACTCAGCCAGAGGAAGACTCCTGGGTAAGCAGGGTGGGTAGGACCCCCGCCCATCTCCCCATCCTCAGGAAGACTGTCTGAGAAAAGGGTGATCTTCATTACAGAAGAAAGGAAATGGAAGCTCAGGGAGGTGAGGTCATGGCCTGAGGCACAGGTTAAGCAGGGGCTGCTGCTGCGGCTGCTAAGTCATCTCAGTCGCATCCCACTGTGCGACTCCATAGACGGCAGCCCACCAGGCTTCCCTGTCCCTGGGATTCTCCAGGCAAGAACACTGGAGTGTTCTTTTTCCTTCTTGAGTGCCATTTCCTTCTTGAATGCATGAAAGTGAAAAGTGAAAGTGAAGACGCTCAGTCGTGTCCGACTGTAGCGACCCCATGGACTGCAGCCTACCAGGCTCCTCCGTCCATGGGATTTTCCAGGCAAAAGTACTGGAGTGGGGTGCCATAAGCAGGGGCAGAGCCTGGATATGGAGGCAGGTGTGTCTGTGTTCCTACAAAAGCTTTCCTAAACCAAGATGACATAAAGCATAGACAGTGTAGGTCTCATATTGCAGTTTACTGGCAGAGGGTGATCTCTGGAAAGTGCAGGATGCCCATAGATGGAAACACTCAGAAATGTGATGACACTGTATATCAGAAAGAACTTTTATCAAGACAGACCACGAAAACAAATCTAAGCACTCCACCCAGGTAAAAGAAGTGTGGTGCTGTGTCTTCACAAAGCTGGTTGCTTCATGTCCCAGTAATGGGTCCCACGCCTTGTATTCTAGCCAGGCTGTGCCTGGGAGGGTGGAGGGAGCCCTGGAGGCCCTGGAGCAGGAGGAGCAGCAGAGAAGAGACAGGGCACCTGCCCAGTGCTGGGAGCTACAGAAACTCCATACAAACAGACCCGCCACCAGGAAAGTGCAAGGTTCCAGGGGGGGCCTGGAGAGGAACTGGGGGAGCCAGCAGGGGGAAGAGCTTTGGAGCGGGAACTCTAATTACAGGTAACATTTCACCTGGTGAGGCAGGTGGGGAAAGGCCTTGCAGGGGGAGAGGTAGCCTGAGCGAAGGCCTGGAGGCTGGGGCGGAATTAGAGTCCAGGCAGCTGGGAGTCCTTCAGGCCCCTGGTCCAGGCCCCATAGAGTCAGGAGGGTGTGGAAGACAGGAGTAGGAGCATCAGGAGGGCCTGGCGATGGGCTGACTTTGAATTTGACACTGCCTTTACCCCTCCTGTCCCTGCCCATAAAGTGTGAGCTGTACCATGTGGAAGGAGATGTTTGGTAGAATCTCTGTCTGCCCATGGGAAGATAAGGGCTCTGTGTCTGGCCATGCAGTTGGGCAGGGACAGGCTTCCCCACAGTCCTCCCTTTTCCCAGAAACAGCCTTTCCAGGAAGTGACCTGGAGGCTAACAGAGGAAGACACTCGCAATAGAAATCCAGCAGAAGGGAGCACCATCCAACATCCATACCCAGCAGAGGCCCAAGACAAGGGTCAGGACCAGGACAAGAATGGGAGGGAAGGACAGAAGGATAAGTCAAGGGTCATGATGCATTTACAATTCTTTGGCATCATCCAGGAGCTGGCCCTTCTGCTGGAGCCCTCCTCTTCTTTCTGGCTTGAATTTTCCTTCTCATGCTTCATGATTTCGATGGGTGGCCCTGGCTCCTGGGGTCCTGCAACTTTGAGGCAGAGAAGGAGGCAGGGGAGCAGCCAGTTCTCTTCTCCCACGTGCTTGGAGGAAGACCTACCTCTGTGAATACTCTCCCATCCACTAGGTTAGTGCCTCTAGCCTCTGCCACCAGGCCCACTCGCTAGTGGACAAGCTGATGGTTACTCTTCCTGAGGGACAACCCCAGGCATCACAGAGAGGAGGTGATAGAAAGGTAGATTCTAGGATGGGGCTTAGGGGAGGGGATTTGGGGGAGGCTCTAATGATATGGGGCAACTCTAGGTTGGGTGCTGCCAAGAACTGGGGTCAGTTCTACCAGTGTGAGTCTCAGTAACTCCATCTGTGGAGTTGGGGACCAGAGTGAGGATAAAGGTGCAATTGGTAAAGAAGGAGCAGTCTTGCTTTTCAACCAAGGGAGGGGGTGTTTTCTTGGTGGGGACGCAGTGATGTGTGTTTGCTGTCTCCTTCACTCCTGCTCTCAGGGTGACCCTGTGTGAAGCTGGAGTTCTGTGAGAGCCTTTACATCCAAGAGGAAAAGAACATCACCCTGTTGTGATACCAGGCCAGCTTTGGGATGTCAGGGGTTCTTTCTTTCTCAATCCTTTATAAACATTCATGTAAATAAACAGAAGGGAATATCCCCACAGACTTCAAGACTGCTCTTCTTATTAAATTTATTTCATAACAAAATATATCCTATTATACTTACTCTTCTTTACATCATGAAAAGAAAAGAAAGAAAGATACCAGCTCAGTCCTGTCCAACTCTTTGTAGCCCCATGAACTGTAGCCCACCAGGCTCCTCTCCATGGGGTTTCCTAGGCAAGAATACTTGAGTGGGTTGCCATTTCCTTCTCCAGGGGATCTTCCTGACTCGGGGACTGAACCCACATCTCTTGTGTTTTTCATCTCCTGCATTACCACTAGTGCAGTTTTTAAACTTTATGTCTCCCCTTTAGGCCACACTTTATCTAAAGTCCTCTCATTTGATTATTATTATGAACTCATGGCCTTTCACAGACTCAACAAGGCCCAATGAAGTATATTTATAGTAACATTACTTTTTATTATTATTATGATTTTACTGTTATATGTGGGTGCCCCCTTATGACCACTTCTCTGATCATCTTCAAGAGCATCCTTGTCTTTGCAGGAGCAGAGATGCCAGTCTCTGGAATTCCTCTCCCCTGCAAGGGGTCTTCCTTCCTTTGAGTGGACAGAAGCCCATGGGTGCACATGTGGGTGGGCAAGATGCTGCTGGACAATATCTGTTTAAGGTCACAGTTCACTCTCATTATTCTGGTTTAATCCTGTTTTCATGCCTACTTTTCTAGAGAACTTGGTTTCATCAACACAAACATGCCTCCTACATTGAAAGTTGTCACAGCAAGAGTCACAGATTTCTTGTTGGCACATAATTCAACTGCTTCCATCATCTTTAAGGTGGTGGCGCTAGAAACCACCCCATTCTTGTGGGTTACTGAATACTATAAAGTGACTTCTGCTATCTTAGGGCTGCCCTGGTAGCTCAGACAGGAAAGCATCTGCCTGCAATGTGGGAGACCTGCGTTTGATCACTGGGTTAGGAAGATCCCCTGGAGAAGGAAATGGCAACCCACTCCAATACTCTTGGCTGGAAAATTCCATGGATGGAGAAACCTGGTAGGTTATAGTCCATGGGATTGCAAAGAGTAGGACACGACTGAGCAACTTCACTAGTAGCTGTCTTAGAGTTAAAACAATAAAAAATCTTAAGTGCATCTGGTTAAAAAAAATCAATTTGTACAGAAGGTTCTACTCATTCCTTCCAAGGAAAAGCTATTTCTTTCAGTTCAGTTCAGTCGCTCAGCCGTGTCCAACTTTTGCGACCCATGGACTGCAGCACGCTAGGCCTCCTTCTCCATCACCAACTCCCAGAGTTTGCTCAAACTCACCTCCATTGAGTTGATGATGCCATCCAACCATCTCATCCTCTGTTGTCCCCTTCTCCTCCTGTCTTCAATCTTTCCCAGCATCAGGGTCTTTTCCAATGAGTCAATTCTTCTCATCAGGTGGCCAAAGTATTGGAGTTTCAACTTCAACATCAGTCATTCCAATGAATATTCAGGACTGACTTCCTTTAGGATGGTCTGATTGGATCTCCTTGCAGTCCACAGGACTCTCAAGAGTCTTATTCCACACCACAGTTCAAAAGCATCAATTCTTCGGCGCTCAGCTTTCTTTATAGTCTAGCTCTCACATCCATACATGACTACTGGAAGAACCATACCCTTGACTAGATGGACCTTTGTTGGCAAAGTAATGTCTTTGCTTTTAAATATGCTGTCTAGCTTGGTCATAACTTTTTTTCCAAGGAGCAAGTGTCTTTTATTTATTTATTTATTTTGGATATTATTTATTTTTTGTTTGTTTTAATTTTATTTTATTTTTTAACTTTACAATATTGTATTGGTTTTGCCATATATCAAAATGAATCCACTACAGGTATACATGTGTTCCCCATCCTGAACCCTCCTCCCTCCTCCCTCCCCATTCCATCCCTCTGGGTCGTCCCAGTGCACCAGCCCCAAGCATCCAGTATCGTGCATCGAACCTGGACTGGCGATTCGTTTCATACATGATATTATACATGTTTCAATGCCATTCTCCCAAATCATCCCACCCTCTCCCTCTCCCACAGAGTCCAAAAGACTGTTCTATACATCAGTGTCTCTTTTGTTGTCTCGTATACACGGTTATTGTTACCATCTTTCTAAATTCCATATATATGTGTTAATATACTGTATTGGTGTTTTTCTTTCTGGCTTACTTCACTCTGTATAATAGGCTCCAGTTTCATCCACCTCGTTAGAATTGATTCAAATGTATTCTTTTTAATGGATGAGTAATACTCCATTGTGTATATGTACCACAGCTTTCTTATCCATTCATCTGATGGACATCTAGGTTGTTTCCATGTCCTGGCTATTATAAACAGTGCTGCGATGAACGTTGGGGTACACATGTCTCTTTCCCTTCTGGTTTCCTCAGTGTGTATGCCCAGCAGTGGGATTGCTGGGTCATATGGCAGTTCTATTTCCAATTTTTTAAGGAATCTCCACACTGTTCTCCATAGTGGCTGTACTAGTTTGCATTCCCACCAACAGTGTAAGAGGGTTCCCTTTTCTCCACACCCTCTCCAGAATTTATTGCTTGTAGACTTTTGGATCGCAGCCATTCTGACTGGCATGAAATGGTACCTCATAGTGGTTTTGATTTGCATTTCTCTGATAATGAGTGATGTTGAGCATCTTTTCATGTGTTTGTTAGCCATCTGTATGTCTTCTTTGGAGAAATGTCTATTTAGTTCTTTGGCCCATTTTTTGATTGGGTCATTTATTTTTCTGGAGTTGAGCTGTAGGAGTTGCTTGTATATTTTTGAGATTAGTTGTTTGTCAGTTGCTTCATTTGCTATTATTTTCTCCCATTCTGAAGGCTGTCTTTTCACCTTGCTAATAGTTTCCTTTGTTGTGCAGAAGCTTTTAAGTTTAATTAGATCCCATTTGTTTATTTTTGCTTTTATTTCCAATATTCTGGGAGGTGGGTCATAGAGGATCCTGCTGTGATGTATGTCGGAGAGTGTCTTGCCTATGTTCTCTTCTAGGAGTTTTATAGTTTCTGGTCTTACGTTTAGATCTTTAATCCATTTTGAGTTTATTTTTGTGTATGGTGTTAGAAAGTGTTCTAGTTTCATTCTTTTACAAGTGGTTGACCAGTTTTCCCAGCACCACTTGTTAAAGAGATTGTCTTTAATCCATTGTATATTCTTGCCTCCTTTGTCAAAGATAAGGTGTCCTTAGGTGCATGGATTTACCTCTGGGCTTTCAATTTTGTTCCATTGATCTTTGTGCCAGTACCATACTGTCTTGATGACTGTGGCTTTATAGTAGAGCCTGAAGTCAGGCAGGTTGATTCCTCCTGTTCCATTCTTCTTTCTCAAGATTGCTTTGGCTATTCGAGGTTTTTTGTATTTCCATACAAATTGTGAAATTATTTGTTCTAGCTCTGTGAAGAATACCGTTGGTAACTTGGTAGGGATTGCATTGAATCTATAAATTGCTTTGGGTAGTATACTCATTTTCACTATATTGATTCTTCCAATCCATGAACATGGTGTATTTCTCCATCTATTAGTGTCCTCTTTGATTTCTTTCATCAGTGTTTTATAGTTTTCTATATATAGGTCTTTAGTTTCTTTAGGTAGATATATTCCTAAGTATTTTATTCTTTTCATTGCAATGGTGAATGGAATTGTTTCCTTAATTTCTCTTTCTATTTTCTCATTATTAGTGTATAGGAATGCAAAGGATTTCTGTGTGTTGATTTTATATCCTGCAACTTTACTATATTCATTGATTAGCTCTAGTAATTTTCTGGTGAAGTCTTTAGGGTTTTCTATGTAGAGGATCCTGTCATCTGCAAACAGTGAGAGTTTTACTTCTTCTTTTCCAATTTGGATTCCTTTTATTTCTTTTTCTGCTCTGATTGCTGTGGCCAAAACTTCCAAAATTATGTTGAATAGTAATGGTGAAAGTGGGCACCCTTGTCTTGTTCCTGACTTTAGGGGAAATGCTTTCAATTTTTCACCATTGAGGATGTTTGCTGTGGGTTTGTCATATATAGCTTTTATTATGTTGAGGTATGTTCCTTCTATTCCTGCTTTCTGGAGAGTTTTTATCATAAAGGGATGTTGAATTTTGTCAAAGGCTTTCTCTGCGTCTATTGAGATAATCATATGGTTTTTATTTTTCAATTTGTTAATGTGGTGTATTACATTGATTGATTTGTGGATATTGAAGAATCCTTGCATCCCTGGGATAAAGCCCACTTGGTCATGGTGAATGATCTTTTTAATGTGTTGTTGGATTCTGATTGCTAGAATTTTGTTAAGGATTTTTGCATCTATGTTCATCAGTGATATTGGCCTGTAGTTTTCTTTTTTTGTGGCGTCTTTGTCAGGTTTTGGTATTAGGGTGATGGTGGCCTCATAGAGTGAGTTTGGAAGTTTACCTTCCTCTGCAATTTTCTGGAAGAGTTTGAGCAGGATAGGTGTTAGCTCTTCTCTAAATTTTTGGTAGAATTCAGCTGTGAAGCCGTCTGGACCTAGGCTTTTGTTTGCTGGAAGATTTCTGATTACAGTTTCAATTTCCGTGCTTGTGATGGGTCTGTTAAGATTTTCTATTTCTTCCTGGTCGAGTTTTGGAAAGTTGTACTTTTCTAAGAATTTGTCCATTTCTTCCATGTTGTCCATTTTATTGGCATATAATTGTTGATAGTAGTCTCTTATGATCCTTTGTATTTCTGTGTTGTCTGTTGTGATCTCTCCATTTTCATTTCTAATTTTATTGATTTGATTTTTCTCCCTTTGTTTCTTGATGAGTCTGGCTAATGGTTTGTCAATTTTATTTATCCTTTCAAAGAACCAGCTTTTGGCTTTGTTGATTTTTGCTATGGCCTCTTTTGTTTCTTTTGCATTTATTTCTGCCCTAATTTTTAAGATTTCTTTCCTTCTACTAACCCTGGGGTTCTTCATTTCTTCCTTTTCTAGTTGCTTTAGGTGTAGAGTTAGGTTATTTATTTGACTTTTTTCTTGTTTCTTGAGGTATGCCTGTATTGCTATGAACTTTCCCCTTAGGACTGCTTTTACAGTGTCCCACAGGTTTGGGGTTGTTGTGTTTTCATTTTCATTTGTTTCTATGCAAACTTTGATTTCTTTTTTGATTTCTTCTGTGATTTGTTGGTTATTCAGCAGTGTGTTGTTCAGCCTCCATATGTTGGAATTTTTAATAGTTTTTCTCCTGTAATTGAGATCTCATCTTACTGCATTGTGGTCAGAAAAGATGCTTGGAATGATTTCAATTTTTTTGAATTTATCAAGGCTAGATTTATAGCCCAGGATGTGATCTATCCTGGAGAAGGTTCCGTGTGCACTTGAGAAAAAGGTGAAATTCATTGTTTTGGGATGAAATGTCCTATAGATATCAATTAGGTCTAACTGGTCTACTGTATCGTTTAAAGTTTGTGTTTCCTTGTTAATTTTCTGTTTAGTTGATCTATCCATAGGTGTGAGTGGGGTATTAAAGTCTCCCACTATTATTGTGTTATTGTTAATTTCCCTGTTCATACTTGTTAGCATTTGTCTTACATATTGCGGTGCTCCTATGTTGGGTGCATATATATTTATAATTGTTATATCTTCTTCTTGGATTGATCCTTTGATCATTATGTAGTGACCTTCTTTGTCTCTTTTCACAGCCTTTGTTTTAAAGTCCATTTTATCTGATATGGGTATTGCTACTCCTGCTTTCTTTTGGTCCCTATTTGCATGGAAAATCTTTTTCCAGCCCTTCACTTTCAGTCTGTATGTGTCCCCTGTTTTGAGGTGGGTCTCTTGTAGACAACATATGTAGGGGTCTTGTTTTTGTATCCATTCAGCCAGTCTTTGTCTTTTGGTTGAGGCATTCAACCCGTTTACGTTTAAGGTAATTACTGATAAGTATGATCCCGTTGCCATTTACTTTATTGTTTTGGGTTGGAATTTATACACCCTTTTTGTGTTTCCTGTCTAGAGAATATCCTTTAGTATTTGTTGGAGAGCTGATTTGGTGGTGCTGAATTCTCTCAGCTTTTGCTTGTCTGAAAAGCTTTTGATTTCTCCTTCATATTTGAATGAGATCCTTGCTGGGTACAATAATCTGGGCTGTAGGTTATTTTCTTTCATCACTTTAAGTATGTCTTGCCATTCCCTCCTGGCTTGAAGAGCTTCTATTGAAAGATCAGCTGTTATCCTTATGGGTATTCCCTTGTGTGTTATTTGTTGTTTTTCCCTTGCTGCTTTTAATATTTGTTCTTTGTGTTTGATCTTTGTTAGTTTGATTAATATGTGTCTTGGGGTGTTTCGCCTTGGGTTTATCCTGTTTGGGACTCTCCGGGTTTCTTGGACTTGAGTGATTATTTCCTTCCCCATTTTAGGGAAGTTTTCAACTATTATCTCCTCAAGTTATTTTCTCATAGTCTTTCTTTTTGTCTTTTTCTTCTGGGACTCCTATGATTCGAATGTTGTATCATTTAATATTGTCCTAGAGGTCTCTGAGATTGTCCTTATTTCTTTTAATTCGTTTTTTTTTTTCCTCTCTGATTCATTTATTTCTACCATTCTATCTTCTAATTCACTAATCCTATCTTCTGCCTCTGTTATTCTACTATTTGTGCTTCCAGAGTGTTTTTGATCTCATTTATTGCATTATTCATTATATATTGACTGTTTTTTATTTCTTCTAGGTCCTTGTTAAACCTTTCTTGCATCTTCTCAATCCTTGTCTCCAGACTATTTATCTGTGATTCCATTTTGATTTCAAGATTTTGGATCTATTTCACTATCATTATTCGGAATTCTTTATCAGGTAGATTCCCTATCTCTTCCTCTTTTGTTTGGTTTGGTGGGCATTTATCCTGTTCCTTAACCTGCTGAGTATTCCTCTGTCTCTTCATCTTGTTTATATTGCTGAGTTTGGGGTGTCCTTTCTGTATTCTGGCAGTTTGTGGAGTTCTCTTTATTGTGGCATTTCCTCGCTGTGTATGGGTTTGTACAGGTGGCTTGTCAAAGTTTCTTGGTTAGGGAAGCTTGTGTCGGTGTTCTGGTGGGTGGAGCTGGATTTCTTCTCTCTGGAGTGCAATGAAGTGTCCAGTAATGAGTTATGAGATGTCTATGGATTTGGAGTAACTTTGGCAGCCTGTATATTGGAGCTCAGGGCTGTGTTCCTGTGTTGCTGGAGAATTTGCTTGATGTGTCTTGCCCTGGAACTTGTTGGCCCTTGTGTGGTGCTTGGTTTCAGTGTAGGTATGGAGGCATTTGATGAGCTCTTGTCAATTAATGTTCCCTGGAGTCAGGAGTTCCCTGGAGTCAAGGTTTGGACTTAAGCCTCCTGCTTCCAGTTATCGGTCTTATTTTTACAGTAGTCTCAAAACTTCTCCTCCTATACAGCACCATTGATAAAACGTCTAGGTTAAAGAATGAAAAGTGTCTCCACCGTGAGGGTCACCCAGAGAGGTTCACAGCGTTACATGGAGAAGAGAAGAGGGAGGAGGGAGTTAGAGGTGACCCGAATAAGATGAGGTGGAATCAATAGAGGAGAGAGCGGGCTAGCCAGTAATCACTTCCATATGTGCACTCCACAACTGGACTGCTCAGAGATGTTCACGGAGTTATACAGAGAAGAGAAGAAGGAGGAAGGACACAAAGGTGACCAGGAGGGTAAAAGAGGGGAATGAAAAGGAGAGAGACAGATTCAGCCAGTAATCAGTTCCCTAAGTGTTCTCCACCGTCTGGAACACACAGAAATTCACAGAGTTGGGTAGAGTAGAGAGGGGTTAGGGAGGAGACACAGGCGACCTGGTGGAGAAAAAGGAGAGTCCAAAGGGTGAGAGAGCAGTCAAGCCAGTAATCTCGCTCCCAAGTAAAAAATGGGTACTGAAGATTGGGTTCTTAAAGGTACAAAATTGGTAACAAATACCTAAAAGCAAAAATTAAAAATCTAGAGTAGAGTTTGTAATTTCAAAAATACAATGTTAAAGAAAAGAAGAAGGAAAATAAAGAGAAAAAAAAAAAACAAAGTCACAAAAATTATAAAGAAAATGTAGGTACAAAATTGATAACAAATACCAAAAAGCAAAAGTTAAAAATCTAGAGTAGAGTTTGGAATTTCAAAAATACAATGTTAAAGAAAAGAAGAAGAGAAATAAAGAGGGGGAAAAAAAAAGTCACAAAAATTATTTTTTAAAAAAAAGGTACAAAATTGATAACAAATACCAAAAAGCTAAAACTAAAAATCTAGAGTAGAGTTTGGAATTTCAAAAATACAATGTAAAAGAAAAGAAAAAAAAAGAAAGGAAGAGAAAAAAAAAAAAACAAGGTCACAAAAATTATAAAATATATATATATGAAGTTTGCTTTTAAAAGAAAATAGGGTCTTTTTTTTTTTTGCAAAGTAATAGTAGGTTATAAAAGTGAAAATTAAAGGAGTAATAGAGGACTTAAAATTTTTTAAAAATAAAAACAAAAAAAAGAAAGAATGATCGTAAAAATAGTTAAAATATATCTAGGACTTTCTCTGGTGTTGTTGTGGGTATTGTGGGGTCAGTTCATTTTCGGCTAGTTCCTTGGTCTGGCTTATATTTCTCAAGATCTATAGGCCCCTTCCTATGCAGTTGGTACTAACGACAGGGTTTTCATCTACTGCCTGTTACTTCCAAGGCGGTTCCCTCTGTTATAGCTGCTTCTGTTTGCTGGTCTCTTCAGTGTCTGGTTTCCGCCCTGACACAAAGGGTGCGGTGGTGGACACTTTTTTTTTTTTTTTCAGGCTCACTTGTTCAGTCGCGCTGTGGGGAGGGAGGGATGCTGCAAACAGATAACACTGGTGTGTGCTCGCAGTGCCTCAGCCACACTGGGCCTGCCCCCCCCCCTCCAAACACACACACACAGCGCGTGTAGCCTCCCTGCCCACACTGCTCAGGCTCTAGGTTGCTCTGCCGGGAACCATCCGAGGCCGGCCCTGGGCTGCCTGCACCTCCCAGGTCTAAGCCACTCAGATTCCAGCACTCGGGTAATCCTCAGAGGCGCAGACTCGGTTGGGCCTGCGTTTTGTGCCGTTCCCAGGTCCAAGCAGCTCAGGTGATGAGGTGTTGGGCGAGCGTGGTTGCTGCGACTTATCGCCTCCCCACTGCTTGGTTTTCTGGGTGTACAACCGGCGCACCTTCTCAGGTGAATGTTGACTGTCCAGAACCCCAAGAAGTCTTAGTTAGCAAAGAAACCTGCTTACAGTTTTGTAGATAATGTCTCTCTGGGGCTGCGATTGCCCCCTTCCGGCTCTGGCTGCCTGTCACCGGAGGGGGATGGTCTGCAGCCGGCTCTCTCTGTTCAGTCCTTTGTTCCATGCGTGGGCCTGGCAGTGTCTTAGGTTAGGGCTGGGTTTTCGCGTGGTAGATATCCCACAGTCTGGTTTGCTAGCCCAAATTAGTTCGCTCAGATAGCGCTTGGGGCATTCAGGCCAGATCCTTACTCTAAGCGATGCAGCCCACTCCGCGCCTCCCTGCCCAGCCCCTGCTTGCTAGTGGCGGGCGCAGGCAACCGCGCTGCTTCTCTGCTGGGGGAGTTACAGTTGGGCTCGTAATCTGTGGGTTTTAATTGTTTATTTATTTTTCCTCCCTGTTATGTTGCCCTCTGTGCTTCCAAGGCTCGGCACAGACTCGGAAGTGAGAGTGTTTCCTGGTGTTTGGAAACTTCTCTCTTTTTAAGACTCCCTTCCCGGGACAGAGCTCCGTCCCTCCCTCTTTTGTCTCTTTTTTTGTCTTTTATATTTTTTCCTACCTCCTTTTGAAGACAATGGGTTGCTTTTCTGGGTGCCTGATGTCCTCTGCCAGCATTCAGAAGTTGTTCTGTGGAATTTACTAGGCGTTTAAATGTTCTTTTGATGAATTTGTGGCAGAGAAAGTGGTCTCCCCATCCTATTCCTCCGCCATCTTAGCTCCTCCCCCCAGCAAGTGTCTTTTAATTTCATGGCTGCAGTCACCATCTACAGCGATTTTGGAGCCCAACTAAATAAAGTCTGTCACTGTTTCCATTTCTTGCCCATCTATTTGCCATGAAGTGATGGGACCAGATGCCATGATCTTAGTTTTCTAAATGTTGAGTTTTAAGCCAACTTTTTCACTCTCCTCTTTCACCTTCATCAAGAGGCTCTTGAGTTCTTCTTCACTTTCTGCCATAAGGATGGTATCATCTACATACCTGAGGTTCTTGATATTTCTCCTGGCAATCTTGATTCCAGCTTCTTCTAGTCCAGCATTTCTCATGATATACTCTGCATATATGTTAACTCAGTTCAGTTCAGTCGTTCAGTCGTGTCCGACTCTTTGCAACCCCATGAATCGCAACATGCCAGGCCTCCCTGTCCATCACCAACTTCCGGAGTTCACTCAGACTCACGTCCATTGAGTCAGTGATGCCATCCAGCCAACTCATCCTCTGTCATCCCCTTCTCCTCTGCCCCCAACCCCTCCCAGCATCAGAGTCTTTTCCAATGAGACAACTCTTTGCATGGGGTGGCCAAAGTACTGGAGTTTCAGCTTGAGCATCATTCCTTCCAAAGAAATCCCAGGGCTTATCTCCTTCAGAATGGACTGGTTGGATCTCCTTGCAGTCCAAGGGACACTCAAGAGTCTTCTCCAACACCACAGTTCAAAAGCATCAATTCTCTGGTGCTCAGCCTTCTTCACAGTCCAACCCTCACATCCATACATGACCACAGGAAAAACCATAGCCTTGACTAGGCAAATCTTTGTTGGCAAAGTAATGTCTCTGCTTTTGAATATGCTATCTAGGTTGGTCATAACTTTCCTTCCAAGGAGTAAGCGTCTTTTAATTTCATGGCTGCAGTCACCATCTGCAGTGATTTTGGAGCCCCACCCCCCCCCCCAAAAAAAATAAAGTCTGACACTGTTTCCACTGTTTCCCCATCTATTTCCCATGAAGTGATGGGACCAGATGCCATGATATTCTTTTTCTGAATGTTGAGCTTTAAGCCAACTTTTTCACTCTCCACTTTCACCTTCATCAAGAGGCTTTTTAGTTCCTCTTCACTTTCTGCCATAAGGGTGGTGTCATCTGCATATCTGAGGTTATTGATGTTTCTCCCGGCAATCTTGATTCCAGCTTGTGCTTCTTCCAGTCCAGCGTTTCTCATGATGTACTCTGCATATAAGTTAAACAAGAAGGGTGACAATATATAGCCTTGACGTACTCCTTTTCCTATTTGGAACCAATCTGTTGTTCCATGTCCAGTTCTAACTGTTGCTTCCTGACTTGAATACAGGTTTCTCAAGCAGCAGATCAGGTGGTCTGGTATTCCCATCTCTTTCAGAATTTTCCACAGTTTATTGTGATCCACACAGTCAAAGGCTTTGGCATAGTCAATAAAACAGAAATAGATATTTTTCTGGAACTCTCTTGCTTTTTCCATGATCCAGCAGATGTTGGCAATTTGCTCTCTGGTTCCTCTGCCTTTTCTAAAACCAGCTTGAACATCAGGAAGTTCATGGTTCACATATTGCTGAAGCATGGCTTGGAGAATTTTGAGTATTACTTTACTAGCATGTGAGATGAGTGCAATTGTGCGGGTAGTTTGAGCATTCTTTGGCATTGCCTTTCTTTGGGATTGGAATGAAAACGGACCTTTTCCAGTCCTGTGGCCACTGGTGAGTTTTCCAAATGTGCTGGCATATTGAGTTCAGCACTTTCACAGCATCATCTTTCAGGATTTGAAATAGCTCAACTAGAATTCCATCACCTCCACTACCTTTGTTTGTAGTGATGCTTTCTAAGGCCCACTTGACTTCACATTCCAGGATGTCTGGCTCTAGGTCAGTGATCACACCATCGTGATTATCTGGGTCGTGAAGATCTTTTTTGTATAGTTCTTCTGTGTATTCTTGCCACCTCTTCTTCATATCTTCTGCTTCTGTTAGGTCCATGCCATTTCTGTCCTTTATCGAGCCCATCTTTGCATGAAATGTTCCCTTGCTATCTCTAATTTTCTTGAAGAGATCTCTAGTCTTTCCCATTCTGTTGTTTTCCTCTATTTCTTTGCATTGATCGCTGAAGAAGGCTTTCTTATCTCTTCTTGCTATTCTTTGGAACTCTGCATTCAGACGCTTATATCTTTCCTTTTCTCCTTTGCTTTTCGCTTCTCTTCTTTTCACAGATATTTGTAAGGCCTCCCCAGACAGCCATTTTGCTTTTTTGCATTTCTTTTCCATGAGGATGGTCTTGATCCCTGTCTCCTGTACAATGTCATGAACCTCATTCCATAGTTCATCAGGCAGTCTATCTATCAGATCTAGGCCCTTAAATCTATTTCTCACTTCCACTGAGTAATCATAAGGGATTTGATTTAGGTCATACCTGAATGGTCTGATGGTTTTCCCTACTTTCTTCCATTTAAGTCTGAATTTGGCAATAAGGAGTTCATGATCTGAGCCACAGTCAGCTCCCAGTCTTGTTTTTGTTGACTGTATAGAGCTTCTCCATCTTTGGCTGCAAAGAATATAATCAATCTGATTTTGATGTTGACCATCTGGTGATGTCCATGTATAGAGTCTTCTCTTGTGTTGTTGGAAGATGGTGTTTGCTATGACCAGTGCATTTTCTTGGCAAAACTCTATTAGTCTTTGCCTTGCTTTATTCCGTATTCCAAGGCCAAATTTGCCTGTTACTCCAGGTGTTCCTTGACTTCCTACTTTTGCATTCCAGTCCCCTAAAATGAAAAGGACATCTTTTTTGGGTGTTAGTTCTAAAAGATCTTGTAGGTCTTCATAGAACCGTTCAACTTCAGCTTCTTCAATGTTACTGGTTGGGACATAGATTTGGATTACTGTGATATTGAATGGTTTGCCTTGGAAATGAACAGAGATCATTCTGTCATTTTTGAGATTGCATCCAAGTACTGCATTATGGACTCTTTTGTTGACCATGATGGCTACTCCATTTCTTCTGAGGGATTCCAGTCCACAGTAGTAGATATAATGGTCATCTGAGTTAAATTCACCCATTCCAGTCCATTTGAGTTTGCTGATTCCTAGAATGTCGACATTCAATCTTGCCATCTCTAAGCAGGGTTAAATATATAGTCTTAATGCACTCTTTTTCCGATTTGGAACCAGTCTGTTGTTCCATGTCCAGTTTTAACTGTTGCTTCCTGACCTGCACACAGATTTCTCAGGAGGCAGGTCAGGTGGTCTGGTATTACCATCTTTTAAGAATTTTTCACAGTTTGCTTGATCCACACAAAGTCTTTGTCGTAATCAATACAGCAGGAGTGAACTCTCTTGCTTTTTCAATGATCCACAGATGTTGGCAATTTGATCTCTGGTTCCTCTGCCTTTTCTAAATCCAGCTAGCTTCAGATAGTTAATCAATGACTTTAAATTATATTTGGAGACGGAAACGGCAACACACTCCAGTATTCTTGCCTGGAGAATTCATAGACAGAGGAGCCAGGTGGGCTACAGTCCAAGGGGTCACAAAGAGTCAGACACAGTGAGGGACTAAAACACACAGAAATGGTATTACTACATTGGGAGGTGGAATTGTGTGGGAATGTGCTCAGGAGACAGGAAACTGGATTTGGATTCTGACTCTAGCTCTAGCTGTGTGCTTTGAATAAATTACTTAACCTCTCTGAGCTTCAGTTTCCTTTCTTATAGGATTATTGTGAGAACTAAAAGGAAGTGAATTCATACTAAGCAATTGGGAAGGTGCCTGGTGCAAAGTGGGGTGTCATCAACCACAATAGCTAATCAGTATTGGGTATTGCATTTTTCATTTTCTTGATTTAAAAATTTGTACATTATTTATTTATTTATTACTAGGAAAAGTAAGGATTTCATTTATTTTTATACTTTTCTTATACCCTTCCCCATCTTATGCTTATATCATTATTTCTCTAGTTTTATATCCTTTATTAGGAAGCTTTGCCCTTGTAAACATTTTATTTACATATTTATTTGTTACACTCTCAACTGGAGCTACTATTTCTTTACTCCTAGCTTTGTAAACAACTCTTCCCTTCATAGCTTCAGCTCCCAAGTTCTAGAAATGTATTTTAATTTTTATATTGATTAACTGAATTGTTAAATATTACATATATCAACAATACTTCAGTTTTAAAACAGCAGCCAAAATAGTCAAAACAGGAAAACCAGGACTTGGACATATATTAATTTATCTTAGTTTTTTTTTTTTTTTTTTAAATCAAACAAAAGAGTTTACATATTTGTGACACATTAATACATTTTTTTTAGAGCTAACTTGTACCAAATAGCTGCACATGCTTCTGGGCAGATCTTTAGTTTTTCCTGGTGTTTCTAATTGGCTTCCTTTTCACCCTTGCACTGTTTATCTTCAGCATTTCCTCCATTTCTTTCCGATGGTGCCTCATGTGATACTGAGTCCCCTGTCCTCACAGACTCTAGACTTCTTATCCCATTCTGGACTGGTTTCTGTCTAGGTCTGCTGTGCACCCAGCTGGGATCCTTGGATTGCCTTCCCATGGCATTGATGTTCCTGATTCCTGGGTCCCATGTCTATCTCTCTCATGGGTATCCTTTATCTTCTTCCATAATTAAACAAACACATAATCTAATTTTTTCCTGCATCTCATTCTCAAGTAACTTTCTAAAAGTCTGGTGAAGGGTGAAGGCTGCTGTGAATATGGGATGGGATGTGGGGTTGGGGGGCTTGTCCCCTGCTCTCCCTTCAGCCTCCCTCTCATCTTGCTCCCTCTCTGGGGCTCTGCCCAGCAGACCATTCTTCTCTCCTGTGAACATGCTCCCTGTTTCTCTCCCTCTACTGCACTCCTCTTTTTCATCAATCACTTCTCCGTCCAGTGACTCTTCAGACATTTGTTGAAGCCTCTGGTCTCCTGTTGCCCCCATGTTTGACTTTATTAGCAGCAGAGGGAGGAGAGGGAGGCTATGATGAGTGGGGTGAGCCCAGTGAGTGGGGTGGAATCCAGTCTACCAGGGACAAGACTTCTGACCTGGGCCAAATCATATAACTTCTGTACTTCAGCTTCCTTATCTGTAGATGTGGATACAATGTACACATATCAAATGTTAATGGAATAGCATACAAATTATCATATGTAAAGTTTCAGAGCCAATACCAATGCAGAGCGATGACCACAAACACAAGTCACTCTTATCAGTAGCTGTTATTATACCTGTAAGTACCTTTACTATCATTTCAGTCAGGTCTCAGGAGGAGTAGTTGACAAAGGCTCATTTGCTTTGTTAAAACAATAGCTAGATGTAATCAACATCTGCTTTCCTTCCTCTTCTCCCATAGCAAGATAATCACATGCAGAACCAAAATAATTTTTTTTTTATAAAGACCTGAGCTTTAAAAAAAAAAAAAAAAAAGACCACTGAGAATGGGAAAGTCTGAAAGGATGGACACCCTCATATATTACGAGGGTGAACATAAATTATGACAGTTTGTTTGGATAACAGTGTGGCTCTAGGTATGAAAATTTTTTAGGTATTGATGCCTTGTGATTTAGTAATTCTACTTCTAGAAATAGCTTAAGGAAACAGTCTCAAATGTGAGTGAAGTTTAATACAAGGAGAATGTTCTTTATTATTTACATATGATATTAGAACCAACCTAAAGTCCAGTAGTCAGGGAAGGACAGCAGAGAGGACCGGGCACCGTTCGGGGTCCTTAGCCACGCAGGGTAGGGACACAGGAAGTGCGGTGGGGCTGGTGGGACTCCAGGCCCTTGTGAGATAAAAGGCTCTTGCAGAAGCAAGGAAGACCTGGACTGTCGGAGTTGCACCACCAGGAACTTTGTCAAAGCTGACTCGAGCCTGGGGAGCAAGACATCGTTTTAGAATGAGAAGAGTCACTTACCAATAAACATATATCCACAAGTAATTATTTTCATATATTAAATGGAGTAGAGCATAGTCATCACAAACCTGGGATCTGGATCAGAAAGTCCAGGCTCTGGCACCAGTGTGAAAAACTGGGCTGACCTAAAGTTAGATTAGTTTCAGGAGCCTGCACGTCATAGACACTGGGTCAACATCACCTATTACCAGTTAGTAACAGAGTTGGTCCAACCTCATGTAATTTCCAGAGTATTCCTTCCTATCTGTTCTTTTGTCTCTGGCTTTATTACTCCTATAACTTCACAGATGGCTGTCTCCTCTGTTATTATCTTCTCCTTGTACCCCAACAGGACTATGACTTGGAGGAAGTTGGAGGGCGGTGCGGAACTTTCCTTAACTAGTGACCTGCAGAGCCCAGGAGACGGAGAACCACGCTGGGTTAAGTCCCCGGTGGCACTGGTGTCTGTCCCAGGGGAACCCACCCGAGGCCTTAATCCTCGCTGCTCCCTCAGCCACTGCTTACTCGTGATCAAGCCCACGTTCTGTTTTCTCTCCCTAAGGGTGAGGTCACACCTCCTTCCAGCCTGACAGGAACAAGGAGCTGAAGGGAGATCTCTGAGACCCTGCTGCCATCATGAGCTCAGAAAACCTCGGAGACTGCTTAGGTAGGCAGCTGCCTCTTTTCTGGCCAGTTCCTACATGTGACCCAGAATTGAGAGTGTTTCCTCCAGGCAGAGTTAACCTACAGAGGAATCAAGAACCAAGAAGAGGATGGATAGGCATCCTGGAGCCCCTCAGGGGGGCCATGTGGAGTTCCCCCACAGGAGTGTGTCCACAGACCCTCTTTCCCAGCCCTCTTCTTGGGGAGCCGCTTGCTAGGTGCTCACTTCCTCCCCCACTGCCCTCTAGCAAGTGACTCAGAAGTGAGGCCAGGACAGCCCGTGGGGAGGGGGACAGCAGAGAGAGTCCCCAAGGCCAAATGGGGCAGCAAGAGGAGGTCCCCCAGCATCCCTGGAGCTCCTCCTGTCCTCTCCCTTGGTCTGAGCCGCCTCCTGCTCCCAGACCCTGGGGCATCACCACAAACACCATTCCTTCAGCTCTCACCCTGCCACTTACCCAGCCATTCTGCAAGAGTCAGCAGACAGTGAACTGAACCCCAGTCTCCCTTTGCCACCTCCCACCTGGAGGGGAGGGGTGACGGGGTTGTTCACAGGGTCACACCTGGCTCCACCCCTCCTCGAGCTGGTTGATGCCCTCCCCTGCCCATTCTGAGCGTCTCTGATTAGGATCCTCTCACATAGTAGTTACTCAATGGTAGATGGTCCTGAACCCTTTTTAAATCAGGTAACACATAAGTTCCATGTGAACAACGCTGTGCTTCTACTTCTGCACATGCTGCAGTGTGCTGCTGTGGTCTGTGCTTAGTTGCTCAGTCGTTGTCGACTCTTTGCGACCCCCATGGACTGAAGCCCACCAGGCCACTCTGTCCATGGGATTCTCCTGGGAAGAATATTGGAGTGGGTTGCCATGCTCTCCTCCAGCTGCAGCGTACTCACTACCAAAATTTAGTTGGAAAAATCCCTGTGTGGCGGAATGAAGAATCACAGGACTTTAAATTAAGGAGGATTCAAAGTCATGTCCAAGAAGTGTGTGACACTTGACCTTGGGTTCCACCTCTGAGCTTTCTGCTCACTGGCCTCGGGTTGTCCCTTCTCCTGTCTGAGTCTCACTTTCTTCTTCTGTGAAATAATAATGCCTCTGTGTGTTCATGTACCAGGAAACACATCTCACATCATGTCCCAGCCCCTCCCATATATATAAATCCTAGTTGCCTATGTCTTACCTGCAGTTCTGTAACCTCTAGATCCCTGAAATCACACAGGGATTTTGGTCACTCATTTGAGCAGTGATCTTGCCCTGTACTGATCCGAGGTTAATTATTTTGATTATACTCTTTATCCCATTTAATGTGAATATTCTTTTGTTTCACTGCTAAAACATGGAAGCATTCATTTACCAGGTGCTGCCCGTCTCTGCTGGAAGTAGTAAGTCACAAAACACACGTGCCCTGTACTCTTTCTCTCTGTGTGAGTGCATGTGCTCATTTGTTCAGTCGTGTTCAATTCTTTGCGACCTCATGGACTGTAGCCCACCAGCCTCCTCTGTTCTTGAGATTTTCCAGATTTTACTGGGAGTGGGTTGCTATCTCCTATTCCAGGTGATCTTCCCAACCCAGGGATCGAACCCACAACTCCTGTGTCGCCGGCATTGGCAGGCGAATTCTTTACCACTGTACCACCTCGGAAGCCCTCGTTCTCTTTCTAAAAATTAAAATTGTAGATTCCTGAAGACATCTAAATCCCAGGATTAGATAATGACTCTGGAGGGTTGGAAGTCCAAGATCATCAAGGTAGAGACGGTTTCTGGTGAGGCATCTCCGCCTGCTTGCATCCTAGCTGCCCTCTAACTGTGTCTTCACATGGCCATTCCTCCGGAGGAGGGGGCAGGAAGAGAGAGAATCTGGTGTCTTCTTTTCTAATAAAGACAACAATCTTATTGGATTAGGGCTTCACATGACTTCATTTTACCTCAATTGCCTCTTCAAAGGCCCAATCTTCAAATACAGCCACTGGGGGTTAAAGCTTCAGCATGTGAATTGGAGGGTGAGGGTGGGAAAAGCAGTTCCGTCCATAACCCCCGGTGGCTCTACCAACAGTGCCCAGGTGATCACTACTCAGGAAGATGAATTTTAACAATTTATACTAAAGAGCATTTTTAAAAATTTTGCTCTAGAATTTGTTGCAGTTATCATATTATGATAAAAAAGCAGATCATTCTTAAGGCATAAACTTTGTTCATTAATTTAAATAAAAATATATGGTCATTGATTAGTTCTAGTAATTTTCTGGTGGAGTCTTTAGGGTTTTCTATGTAGAGGATCATGTCATCTGCAAATAGTGAAAGCTTTACTTCTTCTTTTCCAATTTGGATTCCTTTTATTTCTTTTTCTGCTCTGATTGCTGTGGCCAAAACTTCTAAAACTATGTTGAATAGTAATGGTGAAAGTGAGCACCCTTGTCTTGTTTCTGACTTTAGAGGAAATGCTTTCAATTTTTCACCATTGAGGATAATGTTTGCTGTGGGTTTGTCATATATAGCTTTTATTATGTTGAGGTATGTTCCTTCTATTCCTGCTTTCTGGAGAGTTTTTATCATAAAGGGATGTTGAATTTTGTCAAAGGCTTTCTCTGCGTCTATTGAGATAATCATATGGTTTTTATTTTTCAATTTGTTAATGTGGTATATTACATTGATTGATTTGCGGGTATTGAAGAATGCTTGCATCCCTGGGATAAAGCCCACTTGGTCATGGTGTATGATCTTTTTAATGTGTTGTTGGATTCTGATTGCTAGAATTTTGTTAAGGATTTTTGCATCTATGTTCATCAGTGATATTGGCCTGTAGTTTTCTTTTTTTGTGGGATCTTTGTCAGGTTTTGGTATTAGGGTGATGGTGGCCTCATAGAATGAGTTTGGAAGTTTACCATCCTCTGCAATTTTCTGGAAGAGTTTGAGCAGGATAGGTGTTAGCTCTTCTCTAAATTTTTGGTAGAATTCAGCTGTGAAGCTGTCTGGACCTGGGCTTTTGTTTGCTGGAAGATTTCTGATTACAGTTTCAATTTCCGTGCTTGTGATGGGTCTGTTAAGATTTTCTATTTCTTCCTGGTCAAGTTTTGGAAAGTTGTACTTTTCTAAGAATTTGTCCATTTCTTCCATGTTGTCCATTTTATTGGCATATAATTTTTGATAGTACTTTTCACACCAGTCAGAATGGCTGCGATCCAAAAGTCTACAAGCAATAAATGCTGGAGAGGGTGTGGAGAAAAGGGAACCCTCTTACACTGTTGGTGGGAATGCAAACTAGTACAGCCACTATGGAGAACAGTGTGGAGATTCCTTAAAAAACTGGAAATAGAATTGCCTTATGATCCAGCAACCCCACTGCTGGGCATACACACTGAGGAAACCAGAAGGGAAAGAGACACGTGTACCCCAATGTTCATCGCAGCACTGTTTATAATAGCCAGGACATGGAAGCAACCTAGATGTCCATCAGCAGATGAATGGATAAGAAAGCTGTGGTACATATACACAATGGAGTATTACTCAGCCATTAAAAAGAATACATTTGAATCAGTTCTAATGAGGTGGATGAAACTGGAGCCTATTATACAGAGTGAAGTAAGCCAGAAAGAAAAACACCAATACAGTATACTAATGCATATATATGGAATTTAGAAAGATGGTAACAATAACCCTGTGTACGAGACAGCAAAAGAGACACTGATGTATAGAATAGTCTTATGGACTCTGTGGGAGAGGGAGAGGGCGGGAAGATTTGGGAGAATGGCATTGAAACATGTAAAATATCATGTATGAAATGAGTTGCCAGTCCAGGTTCGATGCACCATGCTGGATGCTAGGGGCTGGTGCACTGGGACGACCCAGAGGGATGGAATGGGGAGGGAGGAGGGAGGAGGGTTCAGGATGGGGAACACATGTATTCCTGTGGCAGATTCAGTTTGATATTTGGCAAAACTAATACAGTTATGTAAAGTTTAAAAATAAAATAAAATTTAAAAAAAAATTAAAAAAAAAAAAAAAAGAAAGCTGTGGTACATATACACAAAGGAGTACTACTCAGCCATTAAAAAGAATACATTTGAATCAGTTCTAATGAGGTGGATGAAACTGGAGCCTATTATACAGAGTGAAGTAAGCCAGAAAGAAAAACACCAATACAGTATACTAACGCATATATATGGAATTTAGAAAGATGGTAACAATAACCCTGTGTACGAGACAGCAAAAGAGACACTGATGTATAAAACAGTCTTATGGACTCTGTGGGAGAGGGAGAGGGTGGGAAGATTTGGGAGAATGGCATTGAAACATGTAAAATATCATGTATGAAACGAGTTGCCAGTCCAGGTTCGATGCACGATACTGGATGCTTGGGGCTGGTGCACTGGGACGACCCAGAGGGATGGTATGGGGAGGGAGGAGGGAGGAGGGTTCAGGATGGGGAACACATGTATACCTGTGGCGGATTCATTTTGATATTTGGCAAAACTAATACAATTATGTAAAGTTTAAAAATAAAATTTAAAATAAAATAAAATAAAATTAAATTAAAAAAAAAAAAAATATATGATCCCCGTCACACACAGATACAATTCTGAAAGGTTACTTCCATGAGCTGTGAGCGAATCTGGTATCCTTGGCCTCAAAGGAGAAGACGTCAACCTGGAGCCAGAGACAAGGCTGGATCACTCAGAGCTTTTTGTAGTAGAGTTTTATTAAAGTGTAAATGGGGGTAGAGAAAGCTTCTGACATAGACTTCAGAAGGGGACAGAAAGAGTGCCCCCTTGCTAGTTTTTAGTTTTTAGCAAGGCATTATATACCTGATAGCAAGCTGCTAATTGGATAAAAGAAATGCCTCAGACAGAGAGTGTTATACCAGGCTCCTCTCCCACAATATGCATTTTGAGATAGAATGGCACAAGGGGACTCACCTCTGGCCATAAAACAATTGACATGAATCTTGAATAAAGGCATATTTCCAAGCAAATGAATAGTTTCATTAACACAGCTTAAGAAAAACATTTCCGTGACAAATACACATTAGTTAGCTCAAGGTTTGAGAAAAAGTTAAGTTCAGGGGGCACCAGGTGTCATCATGGCAACACAGGATTACAAGGAACCTTTTAATCTCATGTAGATAAGGGGAAAAAAACGTCTGCCACTAGCAATTTATTTCCTTTTGCCACTTGGGGACCCCTGTCCTTCCTCCCTGACTGTAATCCTTTATTTCTCCCCTTTTCATTTAGGAGAATATGGCCACTAGGGAAAAGGGCTGGCAATTCTGTTCAGACTGCTTCGAGCTGGCCAGAGACACAGACCCTAAATTGTTTTTTTTGTTTGTTTTTGTTTTTAATCAATTTTATATAAATGCTTTTATTTGACATATCAATATTTGAGGCAGCATGTTCTGCTTACCCTCATATTGAGGATCTTTGATCCAGGGGGCCCCAAGTAATAGTTGGAGAAGGCTGTGGCACTTGGAGGAGCTTGAACAACCATTTGTAACTTAAAAGCCTTCACGCGGCTAGTTGAACAAGTTGAACCAATCAATGCATATATATTTGGAAACCATGCACCTGATGTGCTAAGTCACTTCATCATGTGCGACTCTTTGCAGCCCTGTGTACTGTATGTACCCGCCAGGCCCCTCTGTCCATGGGATTCTCCAGGCATGAATACTGCAGTGGGTTGCCATGCCCTTCTCCAGGGGATCTTCCTGATCCAGGGGTCCAACCCACATCTTCTACACTGGCAGGCAGATTCTGTACCACCAGCGCCTCCTGGGAAGCCCAACTCTGCACCTGGTATCATATTATCCCAGAGATAAGGCTGATGTCCTCAGAGAGCACATGGATAATTGGTAGTCAATGATTAACCCAGAAAAAAGCATAAAACACTGGGGAATATTGGGAAACTAACAGATTTCTCTGGACATGGTTTATCTTGCCCTTCTGAGAGACCTGTAGATCTAGATGAGATTAGTTTAGAAAAGAGGTCTCATTGAGTTCAGAGAATCGTCAGAGTCCAGTATAGTTCTGGGCTAATCAGAGACTAAAGAACCTTTGTAAAGAGAACTAGGCTTGGGAATCAAGCAGTCCTATTTTGAATTAGCATGTTTTAGTCAAAGGTATGGAATTAATGATAAGCATCTGTTAGGGATTTCTATAATGTCCTCCAATGCCAAGTGACCACTAACATCGTATTTCCCACTATTCCTTGATGAGAGGTAGAAGGCATAAAGAATATTCCCAGCTATAAAATAAACTGCACTCCAATGCCTATGAATCCTAAGATAAATATTTTTTTAAATAGAAGAAACTCACTGAATCAAATGATTGCTAAGCAGAGCAAATGCAGTGTACATAAAACTACGGTAGGAAACCTTTTAATTACACAGGAAATCAATGGAAGGATTAATGATTTAAGAGAAGAATCATTTTTCCTGTGGTCCCACTGCTGTGAATGATATCTTCATGAGCCTGGGCCACCTTTTGTAGTGAATACCGGGGACCTATTACTCGTCTCAACTAACCAATTCATTCCGGCTTGAAGAGCTGCTGCAAACTGCTGAAATTCCTCCTTGGAGGATGAAGGGAGAGCTACTCCTTTTATGCTATATTCCCTTGTCATGGATCCTGTGGGTTTATTTCAATAGGACCTCTGTGGCCAACAACTATTACTCGTCCTCCATGTGACAAAAAATTTAAATCTTTGCTAAGGCTGACATTAGCAAACATTTCAATAATCACATCAACTCTTTTTTCACCAACAGATTTCTTAGTTTTATCAATATTATTAGCTTCTTTGTGATTAAACACTTCATGTGCTCCCTTTTGCAAAACAATCTTTTGTCCTTCCTCAGTAGTGAAGTGAAGTGAAGTGAAGTGAAGTGAGGTGGCTCAGTCGTGTCCAACTCTTTTCGACCCCATGGACTATAGCCTACCAGGCTCCTCCATCCATGGGATTTCCCAGGTAAGAGTACTGGAGTGGGTTGCTATTTCCTTCTCCAGGGGATCTTCCCGATCCAGGGATCAAACCCGGGTCTCCTGCATTGTAGGCAGACGTTTTACCGTCTGAGCCACCAGGAAAGTAGTAACTGCGTCCAAAATCTTTAAGCCATAAGCTCTGACCATTTGGCATGCTGCTCTTCCAGCTCCTCCACCTGCCCCAGAACACTTTTTCCAGCTTTCACACGGACACTGGGGAGCAGAGCTCAATAAGCATTAAAACATGAGATGCTGATGGCAGCTTCTTGTTTAAAGTCCAGTTTTTTGCGGAAGTGTGTAAACAATGTGATGGGCTTCCAGAACAAACTCGGTGTAGCCCCCAGAGACCATCCTGGTAGTGAATATCACCTTTCTTGAAAGATACATTCTCTCCAGCAGCTTCTACTACCCCAGCCACATCTCAGCTAGGAGTATAAGGTAGAAGTGGTTTTCTACTGTGAGTGCCAGAGCGGATATATATGTCCACTGGGTTTACACCACATGCTTGGACTTTGTTGGAACCTGGTGGTCTTTAAGAATTGGTACAGCAACATCCAACTGGAGTATCCGCACTTTGGGTCCACCAAATTAAAAAACTCAAATAGTTCTCTTCAACTTCTGTCGCCATGGTGATCTAGATACCTGTTCTAGAGTGGATTGTCAAAATCTGTGAGCCCTCCCCCAGGTTACACAGGGTTAAAAAAAAAATCTACCCAATACCATTTATAATCCACCACAAAATCTTCTGCGCTTTCCCAGTGACTCAGACAGTAAAGAATCTGCCAGCAATGTGGGAGATCTGGATTTTATCCCTAGGTTGGGAAGATCCCCTGGAGGACGGAATGTCTACTCACTCCAGTATTCTTGCTTGAAGAACCCCATGGATAGAGGAGCCTGGCGGGCTACAGCCCACGGGGTCACAAAGAGTCAAATAGGACTGAGCGACTAACACTTTCCCTTTTTCTCTTCACAAATTCCTATAACCGCACTCCCTTTCCTTTCATCTAGATATTGAGATCTTTTTTGAAGATGTTGCTGAGTGTCTCTGGGACATACTGAGCAGAGAGGAACTGCTTCTCCTGCTGACTGAATTCCTGAAGAAAATTGAGGCTAATGCTGGTTTGTCCAGGTAACCTGTACAGGTGTATTGGTGTGTCAGGAAGGTCACCCACATCCCGCAGCACCAGACTAGATTTTTGCTAGCAGGCACACCTCCTCCAAGCAGGACCCTATGGTGGGGGTTGAGGATGTTCCTTCTCAATATCTCATGAGGAATGTTTCCTCCATGTCATTTGCTGGCAGTGAACAACCTCAGGTTGAGAAAAGATGAAACCTGCAAGGAAGGGGCAGGTTATGTGACCTTGGACAAATCACTGAGCTATTCTCTGCCTTAGCTTCATCATCTGTTCAGTTTTATTGTGAGGATACTGAGATCATGCATGCAACGATCTTCCCGTAATGACTGATACAGAGTAGGTACTCAATCAATATTAACATTTAAAAAGCTTGTTGGGAAGAATTTTCTTTCTGGTGATGAGAATCAAGCAGAATTTCCTTTGGGGCAAGTCAGAAAATCCTGACGCCTTCATTTGTATTACTCGGGCTTCTACCTAGATAAAGCCTTTCTAGTCCCCATCTTAGGAACTGTACCAACCCTGCAGGATCCTGCTGGCCCATACAGCAGAGAGGCTGGAGAGGAACTAGGTGGAGCTGACGGGATCCTGGATCTAGCTCTGCCCAGCTCCTGGGTTCTGGGCTTATGTGTCAGAGTTTCAGATTTGCATGTGTCCAATGGGAATAGTAATTCAATCTGAAGGACTATGGTGATGGTCTCAGAGTGAACTACAGGGTCAGAGGTGGGGAACCAAGTGCAATCATCTCATCCAAAGGCCCAGGGAGGCCTGGACCAGGGTCAGACCCCAGGTCAGGGTGGAGCAGAAGGTCCAGGTTGGAGGACTAGTAGGCAGGCTTGGGCAGCAGGACCAGGACTAGAATGAGGAGAGTGGGCCCTGAGGACACAGGACTAAAGGGGCTGTGACCCTAGCAGAGGTCCCCTGAGTGGGAGAGGGGATATTTCTTCCCTCCCTGATGGGATCCCCTCATGCTGGGCTAGAGGGCCCTGGGTGACCATGTCTGCATACCATGCCTGGGACCTGGATTCTCACTGCATCTGGGACCCTCTTCTAATTTACGTGGAGCCACCCTGACAGTGGAAGGCTGCATGGCTCAGTGAGCACTCCAGGGCCACAGTGAGTGGCTGCGATTGTGTGTCATTTGAGGGATTCTGAGGAGCCTCGCGCATCCCCAACAAGAGGAAAACACTTCCTCCACCAGCTGTGCAGGTGCTGGTCTCTTCCGGCTCAGCCATTCAGATGGGTGTTTCCTCGAGTCTCTTGAACCTTTAGAGGTTCCATAAAGTTCCACATGACCTTGGGGTGCAGGCTCGTGAAGCTGTCACAAATTAACATGTGACACCTGGGAGGTCAGTGGTGCTGAGTGCTGGGTCAGGAGTCAGTGAGGTGGGCTGGAGAGTCCAAGAGGAACCAGCAACACATCTCCTGATCTCCAGGCAGCTGGGGCTGTGGATGGACTCAGGGACCTGCTGCTGGGAAGGCCAAGGACACAAGCCTTAGAAGACAGCAGATGGCAGACTAAAGGACTGTTAAGGTGCCTTTAGTTCTGACTTTGGGGTGTTTTTTCTATTTTTACAAATTCTAAGTCACAGAGACAGCCAATCTGCAAAGGATGAGGGCATAGTGCTCAGGACTATGCTTTCATTTGAACCAATGGCAAATTTAGGGGATCCCCAAAACCACCCTCAGGTTTGAGAATTCCCTATAGAGCAGACAGGACTCACTGAGAGCCATCCTGACCCCAGTGTATTACAGGAAGCCTGTGGGTTTCCATCAGTCACAGGGCAGAGTCTCGGTGGATTTCACACCTGAAGCTTCGATTGTCCCCAGGATGCGTTACTGTTCTGGAACTTGGTGTGTGGCAGGGCACACGGAACACTGCCTGCCAGGGACACTCACCCATTTAAAAAAAAATTATCCTGACTTGTGGTCTCCAGCCCCTCCCTGAGGTCAGATTAATGTCCTAGAGTCCAGCTCCTCCAGAGGCCCCATCACATGTCTCCTTGTCAGACTGAACAGTGGCCAAAAGGCCCAGGCAGACAAGGACACTCGTATCTGCCAGAATATTCTAGGGGCTTAGGGACCACTTCCCAGTAGCCAAGGGCAAAGATCAGGTTGACCCCTCACTACACACCGAGGCCCTTGAATGCAGGCTTTCTGCTCTAATCCCACTTCTCTTTGTTTCTCTGTGGAGTTCCCACTCACCAACTCTTTCGAAGTGCTGGTGTTGCCCTGCCTCCGAGACATCTCTACCAAATGCGTTTTTGTTTTTTTTTTTTTTTTTGGCTGAGCCGCATGGCTCGTGGGATCCTTGGCCCCTGACCAGGGACTGAGTCATGCCCGAGGCAGTGGGAGTGCAGAGTCCTAACCTCTGGACCACCAGGGAATTCCATCAAATATCTCTCTTAAGTTATGAGTATCCTAAGGTGACTTTTTTTTTATCTGTTAGAGGATTGAAGAAGTATATGGAGCATCTACAAGGTATAAAACCTGTGTTTAATGTTGAAAGAGGAAATTTTACTTTTGTAAATTTCTTTTCTAATTGATTTATAGTACTATCTCTGTATTTATGCAGAATAGACATTTTTGAACCTATTTTACAGACAAGCAAACTGCCTTTCTAACCCCTTGACCTTCACTGTTACAGGTAAGACATGAATGCACTACACGAATATCTGAATGAATTGAAAAGAGACTTGGCTGGGAAGGAGCAAGAAACGGTCCCAAAAGAGCAGCTGGATAGGAAGAGGTTTCTGAAGAAGTTTCCTCGGGTGACACAGCAGCTGGTGGAGCTTAAAAGCAAGCTCCAGGAGCTTGCAGACAATGTTGACAAAGTCCACAGGGACTGACCATCTCCAATGTGGTGACCCACAGCACTGGCACTTTATCTGGTGCCCTGACCATCCTTGGCCTGGTTCTGGCACCCGTGACAGCGGGGGCCAGTGTGGCACTCTCAGCCACTGGGATAGGGCTGGGAGCAGCGGCTGCTGTGACCGCTGTGTCCACCAGCATCGTGGAACATGTAAATAGGTCATCAGCAGAAAACAAAGCCAGTCAATTGATGTCAATTGGCATCAAGAAATGGAAGGTGCTCCTAGAGGTACTCAAGAGTAACCCCCAAATTGCTGACACAACAGAGAAATTGGCAAAAGCCGAGAAACACCTTGAAATAAATATACATGCCATGGAGACAGGTGAAGCCAACCCTGACTCTGCAGTCAATTCAAACATCTACCTGAGCCCTGGGAGAATAGCAGCCCCAGCCATCCAGCAGGTAGAGGCAGGTTTCAAAGGCACGGCTGTGGCAGTTACCAAAGGAGCCCGAATCGCGGGGGCAGCCACTGCAGGGCTCTTCCTCCTGATGGATGTGGGCTTCCTGGTGAAGGAGTCAATACACCTGCACGATGGTGCAAAGGCAGCATCAGCTGAAAACCTGCGGCAGCAGGCCAGGGAGCTGGAGAGGAAGCTGGAGGAGCTCACCCAGATCTATGAGAGTCTGCAGGGGGACCCAACTCCACCACCCCCAGAGCAGTGAGGGTCCAGGGACACATTGAGGGTCAAGGGGAGCTGAGGGTTAGGAAACTGGCGTTTCTGCGGCTGAGCACAGGAGGGGAGGGGTGAATGATGGGGGAGAGAGGAGGAGCCTGGATTAAGGGAGGAAGGGGGACTAGAGAATGGGTGGGGGCCGAGGGAGAAACCTCGTATTTTTTTCACCCTATGAACTTTCTATTTGTATTGAGGAATAGTCGATTAACAGTGCTGTGATAGTTTCAGGTGAACAGTGAAGGGACTCAGCCATACACATACATGTATCCATTCTCCCCCTAACTCCCTTCCCATCAGAAACCACTTACTTTGAACTAAAGACAACACTGGGTGCAGAATACAGGGAGAGGCAGGGGAACTAGCAATGAGACACAGAAATATAAAAGGGCTGAAAATGGGGGATAGTCAGAGAGGCAGGATCTTGGGATCCAGGGGAAGTAGCAGGGGCTGCTCTATCGCCCTTCCCGGGGTCTGATGCCCCAGCAAGTAGAGTCTCCCCCTGGTGGTGGCCTCTAGCCCGACTTCTCCAACAACTCATCTTTGATCCCAGCATTTTATCTTAATTAGGCTGTGACTTCTTTTGTCTGCTTCTTTAATTGAAGTAGAGTTGATTCACAATATTCTGTTAGTTCAGGTGAACATTGAAGTGATTCAATTATACATAATCTATGTATATATCTATATTCTTTTAAATTTTTTTCATTACAGATTATGATAAGATACTGACTATTTTTCCCTGTGTTATACATAAAGTCCTTGTTTTTTTAATCTATTTTATGTATGGTAGTGTGCATCTGTTAATCCCACACTCCTAGTTTACCCCTGTCTCTCTTTAGTAACAACAAGTTATGTTTTCTATGACTATGAGTCTGTTTTGGTTTGTTCATAAGTTCATTTGGACTCTTTTCTTTTGGCCATGCCAAGCAGTTTGTGGGATCCAAGATCCCCGACGTGGGATAAACGTGGCCATAGCAGCAAAACCACTAAATGCGAACCACCAGAGCACCAGAGAACCACATAGACTATTTCTTAGATTCTTCGTATAAGTGATATTATGTATCTGTCTTTTCTGCCAGACTTACTTCACTTAGTATGATCACCTCTAGATCCATACATGTTACTACAAAAGGCATTGTTTCATTCTTTTTATGGCTGAGTCATATTCCATTGTTTGTATGTACCACATTGTCTTTATCCCTTCATCTGTTGATGGACATTTAGGTTGCTTCCATGTCTTGCCTGTTGTAAATAGTGCTGCTATGAACATGGGGTGCATGTATCTTTTCAAATTGGAACTTTTTCTTTTCCAAATATATGCCCTGAAGTGGGATCGCTGGATCACCTGATAGCTCGATTTTTAGTTTTTAAGGAACTTCTTTACTGTTTTCCATAACAGCCACACCAATTTACATTCCAGGCAACAGTGTAGAAGGCTTGCCTTTTCTCCACATCGTCTCCAATATTGATTGTCTGTCGATTTTTACTTGATGGCCCTTGTGATTGGTAGGGGGTGATCTCTTATTGTAGTTTTGATTAGCATACACAGAGGATGAGATGGTTGGATGGCATCACTGACTCAATGGAGATGAGTTTGAGTGGACTCGGGAGTTGGTGATGGACAGGGAGGCCTGGTGTGCTGTGGTCCATGGGGTCGTGGAGTCGGACACGACTGAGCGCCTGAACTGAACTGAATGAATAATTAGCAGTGTTCAGCCTCTTTGCATGTGCTGGCTAGCCAGCTGTGTATCTTCCCTGAAGGATGGTCTGTGTGGAACTTCAGGCAGCGGCTTCTTGACGACAGTGGTGGTGGTGGTGGTGGTGGCGGCAGCGGTGACGACGACTCAGGGGACGGAGCATCTGACACGTATCCAGGCGCCCTTTGAGTTCAGGCTGCACCGAGACCAGCGAAGTTCCCGTGGAATTCCCAGTGTTGTGTAGGAACAGAGATTGATTTGGGAAAAAGAGAAAGAAAGATGAAGCAGAAGGCATCAACAGGTCAAGGAACTATGCGGTGTGTCAAGGAGATCAACCAGCCTGGGGTCAACAGACAAGGCCTCTCTGACCCTCAGTTTCCTCCTCAGTTGGGAATGAGCAGAACAAAATACCCTAGGACCATCTGCTTCTGTCCACATTGTGTTCTACAGACTTTAGTTCAATAAATATGAACTGATTGACTGAGGCTTCCTTGCATTGATTGATGAGCTCAGCTGGGCTCCGGGTACCTGACCTCCTTCCCCATGAGCCCATCTCCCAGGGTCTCAGGAAGCATGTCCTCCATGGCTCCTCCTGCCTGCCCGCTGGGCTCCCATAAAGTTGTTTCCCTCAGACCCTGGAGCCCCGCAGACCCCATGGGACACCAGGGGGAGCCCATGTCGTCTAACTTGGGCTGAGCACGAGGATATTCCTACTCCAGCCCCAGGGACAAGGATGGACATGGGGCACCCGAGGGTGATTGAGAGCAGAGGGCTTGTGTGCAGGTGTGAGGAGGGGCGTCAGCCATAAACAGAGGGGCAGAGAGAGAGCACACGCCTCACCCAGGCTGCCTTCACGTTTCACCAGGACTTCTGTAGGAACCTCCAGAATGGTCTTCCTGTGTTTACCTTGGGACACTGCTCTGCCTCACCTGTCTATTCGCCACATGGGGCTAGAATGACTCTTAAGAATATTGATCTTAGCTCTACCTGCTTCCCCTCCTCCACAGCTGCCTATGACTCTGAGCACAGACGCTCAAAGCCTTGCTGCAACCTAGCCTGCTGGAGCCTGTGGACCTTCCTAGGGCAGAGCTGGATGCCAGGCTCACTCCATACCCAGGAGCTGGACTGAGTGGCTTGGGGAAGTGGGCAGGGAGGAGGGAAAGTCCATCCAAGGCCATGTTCTGACCTGGCCACCCATCTGGGATTGCACCTGCCTGGACCTTCTGAGGAGTCTTCATGGGATGCCTCAGGCTCCTCCTCTCCAGGGAGGAGAGGGGAGCATCTGGGTGTGGCTGTCACCCCCATGGGCCTGCTCCACATGGGCACCGACTCTCTGAGTTTCCACGTGTGGAGCATGTGAGCACCTAACAGTTTCCCACGCCTGGAGCCCAGGGCAGGAAGCCAGAGACCTGGGACCTGGAAATGATCCCAGGACATCTCCTAAGTCCCTCCCCACGTGCTGCAGAGCTTTCTCCACACTTTTGTCCAAACCTCCCTCGGAAGAATGTCCTCACAGCCTCGGACTCCCTCTCAGCCCATGTTATCCTGAGGCTTCAACCGGTCCTCTCATTCCTTCTTGAAGATGTCAGCAGTCATGGCCATCGCCTGCCTGACCTTCAGAAATGTGAGTTCATTCCTTCATCGGTTCTTCATCAGTTCCTGGAGAATTCCCATCCTGCACAGACTTCTCTGGGCAGGGTTTCAGGCACTGGGTACAGAACCATCCTGTGTCCACGCCATGTCCCCCCGAACCCTTAGAGCTGGACTTCATTGAGCTCAATGTGCAGCTGAGGCAATTCCACGGTGACCCGAGTCAGGTGAGATCCTTGTAGTTCTGAGCAACAGAAACTGCATCTGGCTAAGTGAGCACAGAAGAGCGTACACTGAGAGGGAAGAAGTCCAGGTCAGAGCATAGAAAGAAGTCCGAAAAGTGCACAGCTCAGGGAGGACAGGAAGCAGGACATGTCCCGCTCCAGAATCCCACAGTCTGTCCCCGGAGGTCCCGTCAGCAGGGGGCTTAGGTCCAAACACCTGGAATGTCAATGTCAAGTTCCCAAGAGACAGAATAACTTGGGCCTGGGGACAGTATCCTTGGACTAATAGTTCAGGCTGAAGGATGAGGAGGATGAATGAGTAACAGGGACCCGAACCCTGGGGGAAAGTCTCAGGTAGAGAGGCTCCAGATTGAGTGCTTCCTGGATGCACACGTGCCCTCTTCCCAGACCAACAGACATGACTCTCCTCACTCTTCTGGGTCCAAGCACCCCACACATGACAGTAAGTGCACCGCCCACTTCCCCAGCTGCAGACTAATACGAATCCCCTCCACCTGCTGCATCTTGCAGTGATGTCATGCGTGAAGGGCCCCAGCGCGATGCCAGAGCATCTCCTGGTCCTTCGGGCTCCTTTCTCAGTCTTCTGCATGTATATCATATATGTGCAGGCAACAGGGAGGTGCAGTGAGACCCCGACCCCCAGGAACATTGCTCTCCTGATACCAGTCTTCACTGGGATCCCACTCCCTGTTCCTCTCTCCTGCGGGAAATTCTCCCCTGTGCAGCCTGGGCTGGGCCATCGCTGTGTCAGCACTGTCACCTGGGTCCTAATCAGGACCTCACTGCACCTCTGAGAGCAGGTGCTTGTCACCCCAATGGAGAGCAGGAGGAAGCAGGGCCCAGGGACCAGGAGAGTGGCTGAGGCCCCTGCCTGGGAAGGGCCATCCTGGGTGGGCCTACTGGGTGCCTTGATCCTCCTCCCTGATCCATGTTGAGCTGATTGGTCGGGAGAACGCAGGGTGTTCTGTTCCAGGAGGAAGTGAAGCAAGCATGTGGTGTTTCTGTAACACAGCTTATCCTGGGTCCAGTGCAGAGTACCCACCCCACTGGGAGCCCAGACCATGCAGCTGTCTGTCCCCACCTGCTGTCCTGTCCCCCGTGGGGAGAGGTGGGCAGGGATGTGTGCGGCATGTATGTGTCCGCCACCCAGGACCTGAGTTCCTCCGGGCAGATCCTCTGTGGACAATTTCATGTTTCTCTCATGCCTTGGTGCTGGGCATCTTTAAGATCCTGCTCCCATCTCTCAAAAATGCCTGGAAGGACACATTAAGTTGTTCTTTTTCAAAGGGTGCTGTCCTGGACCTCATACCGGTGATGACCGCTGAGTCTGGGCAGAGCCCTCCCTCCAAAGATAGGGACATTGTTTTTGAAAGACAGCAGACGTGTTATGCCCAACCACTCTTTAACCTGATAATTAAAGAAGCTGTATATTTCATTATGAAAACACTACAACTAACGGTTCAGATTCAGAAAATGGGGTAAAACCTGCTAAGCCACTTCAGTCGTGTCTGACTCTGTGCGACCCCATAGACAGCAGCCCACCAGGCTCCGCCGATCCTGGGATTCTCCAGGCAAGAATAATGAAGTGCGTTGCCATTTCCTTCTCCAATGCAGGAAAGTGAAAAGTGAAAGTGAAGTCGCTCAGTCGTGTCCGACTCTTAGCGACCCCATGGACTGCAGCCCACCAGGCTCCTCTGTCCATGGAATTTTCCAGGCAAGAGTACTGGAATGGGGTGCCATTGCCTTCTCTGGGGTAAAACCTAGAGAGGTAAAATAATCCCCCCAGTAAGATTATTGGGCATCTCCCTACAGTGCAGCTATGTTTTTAGAAGCAAACCTCAAAAATCTTGTCATTTCTAATGTACATACTTCTGTTCATCCCTGTATTTTAAAAAGGTCTCTGCCTGGTAACTTTCCTGGTGGCTCAGAGGTTAAAGCGTCTGCCTCCAATGTGAGAGACCCGGGTTCGGTCCCTGGGTTGGGAAGATGCCCTGGAGAAGGAGATGGCAACCCACTCTAGTATTCTTGCCTGGAGAATCTCATGGACGGAGGAGCCTGGTAGGCTACAGTCCATGGGGTCGCAAAGAGTCGGACACGACTGAGCGACTTCACTTGACTTGCCTGGTGGCCAGACCCTAAAGAATCTGCCCGCAATGCGGGAGACCCGAGTTCATATCCCTGGGTCGGGAAGACTTCCTGGAGAAGCGAATGGCAACCCACTCCAGGATTCTTGCCTGGAAATTTCATGGACAGAAGAGTCTGGCGAGCTACAGTCCATGGCTTCACAAAGACTTGAACACAACTGAATGACTAACACATCGCAAATGCCTAAGTTCGCTCTGCCCATATTGTTGGAATTTAGGCTCTTGCAACTTCCTTCCTTTAAATAACACTGCAGTGAACATATTTGTGTATGAAGTTTCCCCCTCATCTTTGAGGCTGTTTTTCTGGGGGTGGGCCCTGCAGGTGACATTGTTGGGGTAAAGGGAATGAGCGCTTAAAGGCTCCCTGTGTCTGACCCATCCCCCACCACCGCCCCCGGCCCCAGGTGTCCCTGCAGGCTGACTTCGCCATTGAGGTGTGGCCAAGGCCACCTATGAGCGCATGTTCACACCACCTGGCGCACAGTCTCCAGTGGCTGGATCCCAGGGCATGGACCTAATTGAACGGGGGTGTCCTCAGTCTGTGGAGGTCCTGGCTTAGACGAAAGCTGGTTCTTCTCAGCAAATTGTGTTGCTTGCACAGAGTATCTAACAATTGGTTACACTCGGATGCTGGGTTACACCCAGTCTGGGCCCAGCCTCCTCGTCAATGACAGTTGTTGATGAGAGTCTTGCCCTGTCACAGAGCTGCTACCAAGTCACTTGTGGCCCTTGTGCCCATCCTGCACCTGGCCCCAATTTCTTGGCTTTCCCTGCTTCGTTCCTTAGGTTCCTAAGTATGTCGAAGCCCCTCTAGACTTTACCTGTTTAAAGAAACACTCTTTCTCTAATTACCTAGGGTAATGTACCAGAGCCCCGATATCCACTGCCACCTTTGTTAGAAATGCATGGGGACAGAGATGCCAGCAGGTAAAATCCCTTCAGGGCCCAGGTTCTGTGTTTCTCTGCAAGTCTGACTCCTTACCTGTCCCATGCTGGCCCCCACGTGCCCCCTTCCTGGCATCCCTCCACCCCGCTTTCCCTGCACCAGGAGAAGCAGGAGAAGTCTGTGCGCAGAGCGTTAAGACCGATCCAGGGCCTTGGTCTTTCTCTAGGACTCCGTGGTGGATGGGGCGGCATGTGGTCAGCGGCCAGCTCTCCTCTTCTACATCAAGGTCCTGGAGATCGAGAGCAATGTGTACCACATGGCCAGAGCAAGGTTTTCTTTGGGATACTGTGCTAGCCCACCTGGAGGAGGAGCGGGACCTGAAGATCACTGACGTCATCATCGGCTTCCAGGCCTGATGCAGGGGTACCTGGCCGGGAAGTGAGTCCTGGGACGCCCACCACCAGCTCAGGGCCCCCAGCTGTCCTGTGTGGAGGCACTGAGGAAGCAGGGCCTGGCCGCCCTCACCCAGGCAGGTGTTCCCCAGGGAGGCCCACATGGCTTTCCCGTGCCCCTGCTTCCTGGATTTCTGCCTGAGGTTTAAAGTGAGCAGGTGGGAGGGGTGACTGTGCTCCGATTTTCCCTACAGAAAAACCCCTGCCTCCCACTCTTCCTCCCTGTGTCCCTTCTGTAGATGAGACACCCAGATCTGGCTGTCCCCAGAGGACCCCGAGCTCTGGGAAAGAGGCATCTTTGAGTTCCAGCAGTTCCTGTGGGGTCAGAGGCAGACTTGTGCAGGTCAGTGGGCAGGGCAGCTGCCCGTTTGCCCCTTGACTCCTCTGTGTCTGGGCTCTGGGGCTTGTGTCCTGGCCTGAGCCCTGAGCTCTGGGAACAGGGTGTCAAATGAATGTTTGCAGGATGTGAGCTGCTGACATTCTCCCACCAAACACAAGTCCCTGAGTTGCTGGAACAAAGTGCCCACGTCTCCCCTCCTCTCAGCTCCCTTATCTGCAAAACACATCAGATACATAACAGTTGGCTTTAAGAACAAACTATGGTTGGCTATCCTCATGGAATAATCTCCTGTCCCTCCCTCAAAACCCGAGGGGTGGGGACCATAATGGCCCAGGGACATTTCCAGGGGTGAAGCAGCCCTGAGGGAAGGGCAGGCGGGCCTCCATGGGGCATCCAGGTCCATTGCAGTCACTTCTGCTTGAAGCAAACCAAGAAGTTCACCAGCAGTCCAGCTACAGGACTCCCAGACTATGGGAACTTGACCTCCATTTCTTCATCTGTGAAACGGAGCCTGCACTCCTAGACCTGAGGGAGATTCAACAGGAAAGGCGTGGACGGTGAGAGCACAGCGCCTGCCACATGTTCATCCCCCATCCACAGAGGATCTTTGCTCAGAAACCAAAGGGAGACAGGGCCAGCTCTCCATTGCAGACCTCTCTGAGTCGCCAGGACACTGGTTTTCTGATAAAAGTTCTCCATTTGGAGAGAAAAAAATCTGTTGTCAGGTGGAGATAAGCCAAGATAGAAAAAGGCAGCGTGCTCTCAGCCCTTCCCACGAACTTCTGCATCCACCTTATGGCAGTGACCACCAAGGCTGGGCCTCCTCATGTGGACTCAATGCACTAGTTCCGTCTCTGCCAGCAGGGCTAAGTCTAGAGGGATCTGATCAAAAGGGATGGGGGGAAGCGCATGGACAGAGTGTCTGAGGGGTGGCCTTAGGCCCCTCTTCTAGGTACCATGGGAGGAAAACAGGAAACAGTGGACTCTAAGGCGAGGTCACGGAGGGCTTCTCAGAGGAGGTGGTGCCAGATTTGGGCTTTGCAGAAAGCATTTCTCCCAGTTGGATGCAGCAGGTTTCCCTGGCAGAAGAACCTAGAAGTGTGAGTGAATCCTAGAAGCCACCTGGACCTGGCCCTCAGCAGCAGAGTGTGAGCAGTATGCACTGAGCAGCTGGGCTGTTCCAGGACTGTACCTCATGCTGGTGGCACGAAGGTGAACGAGGCAGGCAGGCTGGTGAGTGTGGGGTTGGAGGGGTGAGAAGATGGAATGGGGGGGGGGTGGTAGTGATTTGCCAAGGGACGCACGGTGTGTTGGTGGCAGGTCTTTGTTCATGGACCTGAGACCGAGTGGACTGTGTCAAGAAGGATGTGGAATGTCAGGACTGGGCTTCTTTCTCTAAGGAGGTGGAAATAGTCCCAGGGTGGGGCCTGGTGGGCAGGGTGTTTGTTTGACTTGAACCACTAACAAGTGAGGGTTTTGCTTTCACTTTTGCTTCCCAGAGTATATCTAGGCACAGAGGGTGTGTGTGGTCATTGCAGAGATGCACAGCTGGCGGCTGCATCTGCACAGCTAAGAACGTCTGGATCTTGTTCACACTCAGCCAGAGGAAAACCCCTGGGTAAGCAGAGGGGAGGGACCCTGCCCATCTCCCCATCCTCAGGATGAATGTCTGAGAAAGGATGATGTCACTAGTTGACAGAAGATGGAAACTGGAAGCGCAGAGAGGTGAGGTCATGGCCGAGGCAGCAGGTTAAGCAGGGGCAGAGCCTGGATGTGGAGGCAGGTGTGTCTGAGGACTTCCTCCCAGCCGAGGGCCCCTAAACAGAGCAGAGGGAGGGCCACAGCTGCTCAGGTGGGCTCAGCTCAGGGTGTGGACTCCTGAGACAAGAGCGGCGACCCCAGAAGGAAGGTGGGTGTTGGGTGTGCTTAGTACTTTGGGAAATTGGAGGAAGCAGAGAGGGTAGAGGAGGACAGGGGAGTCAGAGCCTCCCCTCCTATGGCCTGGCCACCTTAAAGCTGTCCCCAGGGTGCTAGGCTGGGGCTGATGGGGGAAAGGGGAATTTTTTCAGTTACAAGGAATCAAGGTTTGTTGAAAAACCTTGCCTCTGAGAGCCAGGCTCAGTGCCAGGCCCTGGGGGACATTGCGGCCTGGAAATAGACAGGAAACCAAGTGGGAAGTCAAAGGGCATTGGCTTCCTGTGTTTGCCAGGCCCTCTGTTCAGGATGTGGGTGATGGGAGGTCCTGTGTGGGGAAGGTGGCGCTGCTGGAAGATGTGAGAAGGGCTCACTGCACAAGGTCCACATACATCCCGCTGTTGCAATGTTAAGATAAAAAGCCAAACTCTACACACATCAGTATAACAGGAGGGGCATGAGCTTAGATCTATGTTTTTTACCGGCAGAGACAACCCTAGAAACGTTGGGGAATTAAAACCACATTCCCACCCTGCCCTTGCACCCATGTCCAAAGGCCTGGACTTGGCCTCCTCTCTGCCCACAGCGAGCTGTGTGACTCTGGGCAAGCTACCTTCTGGGGAATTGTTTGTTCTATTCTCTTACTAAGTTTTTTAAAGCTGATTTCCATTTCCTCTGTGGGTGCAGATGTTTTTTCTGACCTGGTTTATGGGATCCTTGGCAATTTTAATTTCCAAGAGTTCAGTAGGTCAGAATTTCCATTATATCTTGTGGAATGTGTGTATTTAGAAACGTTTTCTCAAATCAATGTTATTTTTAATGCTTCCTTCAGTCCCTTCAGTTTCTTCTCTCTGGTGCACGTTGGATCCATTTGAAAGATTGATTGATTAGGATCTTTAGTTTCTTCTCCATTCTCTTCCTCTTTCTCCCCTTCTCCCCTCCCTCCCTTTCTAATTTTAACAGGGGGAACTGGGGTTGTGCTGTGTCACCGAGAGGCTGCTTGTTTCATGTCCCCATAAGGGGTCGCACCCCTCATATTTTGGCCAGGCTGTGCCCAGGAGGGAGGATGGTGTCCAGAGGCCCTGGACAGGAGGAGCAGCAGAGAAGAGACAGGGCCCCTGATGATGCGGGAGGGTTCTCAGACCTGGAGAAACTGAGCAAAAAGGGACCATGACCAGGAAAGTGAGGCCTTCAAGAGGAGCTGGAGAGCAACTGGGGGAAGGTGGCAGAGGGAGGCTAGGAGCTGGGCCGCCAGGGACAAGTACCCCATCAGGCGGTGAGGCCAGTGGGGAAGAGCATGTCGTGGGAGGGGCAGCCTGTGCCAAGTGAGGTGTCAGTCTCGAGCAGCAGGCCCTGTGGATACAGAGAATATGAGGAAGACAGGAGCTGGGGAATCGGGAGGGTCCGGGTGCTCGGCTAGGGACTTTCCTAACGCCCCTTTCCCTTCCCAGGGAGGGTGACTGCAGGCACAGGAGGGAGATGGTTGGGGAGAATCTGTCTGCCCACGAGGAGGGAAGGGATGCATGACTGGCCATGCAGCTGGGCAGGGACAGGCTTCTCCAGGGTCCTCCCCTCTCCACCAACAGCCTTTCCAGAAAGGGACCAATCAGAGGCTCACAGAGGAGGAAGCCCTGGATAGGAATCCAGCAGAGGAAGCACTATCAGCATCCACACCCATCTGAGGCCCCAGACAAGGGTCAGGACCAGGCCAAGAATGGGAGGGAAGGATGGAAGGATGAGGTCGAGGGTTCAGATGCATTTACAAAGTTTTGGCATCACCCAGGATCCAGCCCTTTCTGCCCAAGCCCTCCTCTTCTCTCTGCCTTGGCTCTTGGTCCTCGTGTTTCATGATGTCATTTGGCTGCCCTGGCTCCTGGGTCATGCAGCTTCCAGGCAGAGAGGGTGGCGCAGGCCCAGCCAGCTCTCTTCTCCCACCTACTTCAAGGTAGACCTGCCTGTGTGAATTCTCTCCCATGCACATAAACAGTGCCTCCAGCCTCCACCATCAGGCACACTCCATAGTGAACAAGTTACTCTTCCTGAAGGACAACCCCAGGCATCACAGAGAGAAGGTGATAGAAAGATTCTAGGATGGGAGCTCAGGTGAGGGGATTTGGGGGAGGCTGTAAGGAAATGGAGGCTTCCCTAATAAATCAGTTGGTAAAGAATCTGCCTGCAATGCAGGAGACCCCAGTTTGATTCCTGGGTTGGAAAGATTCCCTGGAGAAGGGAAAGGCTACCCACTGCAGTACTCTGGCCTAGAGAATGCCATGGACTCTATAGTCCGTGGGGTTGCAAAGAGTTGAACATGACTGAGAGACTTTCTCTCACTCACTAAGGAAATGGGTCCACTCTAGCTTAGGTGACACAGAAAATGAGGGGCACTTCTATCAATGGGAGTCTTGGTAACTCATCTTTGGAGAGGGGAGACCAGAGTGAGCATAAAGGTGTGACTGGTAAAGAAGGAGCAGTCATACTTTTCATCCAAGGGAGGGGGTGTGGTGTTGATGGGACGCAGTGATGGGTGTTTGCTGTCTCCTTCGCGCCTGCTCTCAGGGTGACCCTGTGTGAGGCTGGAGTTCTGTGAGAGCCTTTACATCCAACGGGAGAAGAGCATCACCCTATTGTGATACCAGGCCAGCCTTGGGATGTCAGGGGTATTCTTTCCTTCTCAGTCCTTTATAATGGTCACGTAAATAGACAAAAGGGAATATATCCATTGATTTTAAGACTCCTCTTATTATTAAATTCAATAAACAGTGAAATATTTCCCACTACACTTACTCCTCTTTGCAGCATAGCTACCTTTTGTAAGCTTTATGTCTCCCTTCTTAGCCACACTTGATATAAACTCTTCTCATTGAATTTTTATGAACTCATGGCCTTTCTCAGACTCAACTTGGCCCAATGAAACATGATCATAGTATTCACTTTCCATCATCAGCAGCATTATTATATGTGAGTTACATTAAAGTTGCTCAGTCGGGTCTGACTCTTTGTGATCCCATGGCCTGTCAGAGGAGCCTGACTCCTCTGTCCATGGAATTCTCCAGACCGGAATACTGGAGTGGGTAGCCATTCCTTCTCCAGGGGATCTTCCCAGGGCTCGAACCCAGGTCTCTCACACTGCAAGCAGATTCTTTACCATCTGAGCCACCAGGGAAGCTCATTTTATGTGGGTGCCCCTTCTAAATGCTGCTCTGAACATTTCCGAGAGAATCTTTGCCTTTGGGGGTGTATAGTTGCCAACCTGTGGATATAGATGCCGACCTGTGGAACTGACCTCCCCTTCAAGGAGTCTCGCTTCCTTTGAGTGGACAGAAGCCCATGGGTGCACGTGTTTGTGGGCAAGGTGCTGCTAGATGATGGATCTAAGGCCACAGGGCACTGTGATTGTCCCGGTTCACGTGTATGGTCATCCCTCTTTTCCTGAGAGCTTGGCTTCCTCATCACACACATGTCTGCCGCCCTGACAGTTGTCACATCGGGTGTCGGCTTACTTCTTATTGTCTCTCAATCCAATTGCTTCCACCAGTTTATGTGGTGGCGCCAGAAATCAACCCATTCTCATGGGTTACTAACTACTATGAAGTGACTTCTGCTTTTATAAAATTAAAAACATCCAAAATGCTAAATGCATATGTTTAAAACAAATCCGTTTATACAGAGGGTTCTGCACACCGTTCGTAGTAAAAATCACTTTCAGTTGTTTGCTTTTTCTTTAGTTAATTAAGCAATATCCTTAGATAACATCCTTACTTACAGGGTCATTGAGAGAAGTAAAAATAAGTGAATGCTTGAGAAGCACTTAGAATGCTGCCTGGTGCAAAGTGGGAAGTCGTCAACCACAATAGCTAATAAACATTAAGTATCATATTTTTCTTTTCCTAATTTAAAAAGTCTGATACTCTTTACTTACTTCTTACCAGGGAAGATAATGTTTTCAGTTATTCTTATACTTTTTCTTATATCCGTCCCTTACTTCTCCTAATATCATTATATCACTAATCTTACATCTTCTCTTAGAAAACTTTGTGGTTATATGCACTTTATTTGTGCCATTGTTTCTTAGGCCCTCAGGTTCAACTGGTGTTTCTTGATTCCCCACTGTGTAAAATGAGACTTTCTCTTTCTCCCTTCAGTGCTTCAGCTCCCAACTTCTAGAAGTGTGATTTAATGTTTATATTGATTGACAGCAAATAAATTAAGTTCTCATATTTAAATGCTTTGCTCTAAAAGTTAAAAGTCAAAGAAGAGAATTTACATTTTTGTGATGTTTTAAATATTTTCTCTTGAGTAACTTGTATTAATACTATGTATTTGCACATACATTTTGGCATAGCTTCAGTTTTTTCTGATGTTTCGAATTGCCTTTGTTTTCACCCCTTGCACTGTCTATCTTCAAATTTCCTCCATTTCTTTGCACAAGTGCCTCATATGATACCGAGTCCCCTGTCCCCACAGACTCTGGACTTTTTACCCCATTCTGAACTGGTTTCTCTCTAGATCTTCCGTGTGCCAAGTGTGATCCTTGGATTCCCTTCTCTCTGGGTTGATGTTCCTGATTCCTGGATCACATTCAGGAATCTTTCTTTCTCTTGGTTATCCTTTTCTTCATCACACACACACACACACACACACACATTTCTTTCCCTTTGCATCTCACTCTCAAGTAACTTGCTAAGGAACGATTGTGAATAGCAGCGTTTCTATTCTCCATTTAGCTCCATTTCTTCTGTCATTTTAAAAGAATTTCTAGAAGCTTTTTTTGACCTTCTTTTCCAATCTTTCTTTAGACTTATTTGGTAAACACTTATTAATTTCCAAGATTTTTTTTTGTCTGTTTCAATTTTTCCCACTTCTCAGTGCATCTCATTTTATGAATAAAAATCCTTTCTAATTGACTTAACGACCTGGGTTCAAGTTTTAAAAATTATTTTCTTCCTTCAGAATTGTCCAACCATCTCTTCTGGTGTCATTTCTCATCTGTTAGTCTAAGTCATCTTTTCCACATTGTCATCGTTTCCATGTATCTAATCCTGGATGACCCATTCATATTTAAGAGGGAGTAGAGTTGACTGGTAAGCTGCCCTGTAGAGTGCTTGCCTGAGGACCCCTAAATTCCAGAATACAGAAATATTTTTTCTGGAGTCTCTGAATTAAGATTTTCCTCCATCTGGTGTGGATTTGGGTGAATATGTGATGGGATGCGGGTTGCTGGGACTATCCCCTGCTTTCTCCTCTGTGTCACTCTCATTTTGCTCTAAGCAAGCATTCCTCTAGCCTGTACACCTTCTCTCCATTTCTTTCCTCCACTCCTCTTTATTCAGCAGTCACTTCTTCATCCACTCAGTCTTCAAACTATTGCTGAAGACTCTGGGCTCCTGTTGCCCACAGTCCTGGCTTTATATTAGCAGCAGAGCACTGAGAGGCGAGGTATGGGCTCTTGAGCCCAGTAAGTGGGTTGAAACCTAGTCTGTCATGGACAAGATTTCTGACCTTGGGCAAGTCACATAACATCTATGAAAAAAGGAGGGGAGTTGGTGTACATACCTCAGGGGTTACTGGAATAATCCAAATTATATTCAGTGAAGTCTTAGATCAACTATCCGTACAGAACGGAGACCACAAGCACAGAGACGCCTCCTATCAGTAGCCATTATTACAGCTGTAAGCATGTTTCCTATCATTTCGGTCAGGTCTCAGGAGGAGGAGCTGGTAAATGCACTTTTGTCTTCTTACAATACTGCTGAATGTAATCAACATTTGCTTTCTTCAATCATCTACCAAGACAATGTAATCCCAAACAGAATTAAAAAATTGTCTCTCAGTTTTGAAGTAGAGACTTCTGAGAATTGGCAAGATTAAAAGAATTGACACCGTCATATATGAATATAACTGTAATCAATTGGTGCAATTTTTTGGCACAACAGAGTGACTCTAGGTATGAAAATATTTAAAATGTTTAGAGCCCTGACCAAATCATTCTACTTCCAGAAACAGCTTAAGGACACAGTCTCAAGTACAGGCAAAGTTTCATACAAGAAGAGTGTTCTTTACACTATTATTTAGACAAACAATTAGAAACACCCCAAAGTGCCACAGTCAGGGGAGGACAGCAGAGAGGACTGGGCGCCTCCAGGTCCTCAGCTGCCCAGGGCAGGGCTGCAGGGAGGGGGCTTGTGGGAGAAAGGCTTGTGGAGAAGGAAGGAGGATGTGGACTGTGGGAGCTGCAACACCAGAAACTTTATCAAGGCAGATATTCAGGCACAGGGAGCAAGATATCATTTTGGAATAAAAAGAGTCATTTACCAATTAACATATATCCCCAGGTAAGTATGTTTGTATATTGTTGAGAGTACAGCATAGTTATCATTAACCTGCTATTTGAGTCAGAAAGACTTGGGTTCAAGTCCAGACTCTGCACCAGCATGAAGTCTTGGGCTGACCCATGTTTAGGTGAGTTTCAGGGGCCTGCACATCACAGACACTGAATCAATAGTAGTTACTACCAGTTAGTGACACAGGTGTCCCAACCTCACATAATTCCCAGAGTATTCCTTTCTATGCTCCTTTCTATGTGTTCTGTCTCTGGTTTTACTGCTCCTATAACTTCACAGATGGCTGTCTCCTGTCTGATTACCTTCTCCCTGTGCCCCAACAGGAGAGCAGGACTCTGACTCAGCTTGGAAGGAGCTGTAGGAGGTGAGTGACTTTTCTTAACTAACAGCCAGCAGAGCCCAGGGGACAGGGAAACGCAGAGGGTTAAGTCCCTGGTGGCATTGGTGGCCGTCCCAGGGGAACCCACCAGAGGGCTCCCCCTCGCTGCTCCCTGCAGCCGCTGCTCACTCGTGATGTAGCCCACAGTCTGTTTTCTCTTCCCCAAGGGTGAGGCCACACCTCCTTCCAGCCTGACACAAACAAGGAGTGAAGGGAGATCTCTGGAAACCCCTGCTGCCACCATGAGCTCAGAAAACTTTGGACACTGCTCAGGTAGTCAGCTCTCTCTTCTCTGGAAGGTTCCTGCTTGTGACCCAGAATTGAAGGTGGTATTTCCAGGCTAGTTAAACTACAGAGGAATCAAGAACCATGAAAGGATGGATAGACATCCTTGAGCTTCCAAGAGAGACCAGGAGATTCCCCTTACCCTGGGGTCTGCCCACAGCCTCCTTCCTGGCCCTCTCCTCAGGGAGCCATGACCAAGGTGCTGACTTCCTGCCTCTCCCACCACCCAGCAAGTGACTCAGTACAGTGGCCAGGAGAGCACTCGCTGAGCATGGACCACAGATGGCAGTCCCCAAGGCCAGGCAGGCCTGGGAGAGGAGGTCCTCCAGCATCATTGGACTTCTCCTGCTCTCTCCCTTGGCCCAAGCCTCCTCCTGCTCCCAGACCCTGGGGCATCACCACAGAAGCTGTTTCCTCCGGCTCTTCCCAGCCACCAGCCCAGCCTCTCTGCAAGGGTCAGTGGACCCTGCACTGAACCCCAGTCTGGCCTTTGCCACCTCCCACCTGGAGGGGAGGGGTGATAAGGATCACATCTGGCTCCACCCCTGCTCCACCTGGTGGATCCCCTCCCCTGCCCCTCCTAGAGTCTGTGGTCAGAAGCAGGAATCCTCTCACATGGTAGTTTTGCTCAATGGCATGTGGTCCTAGAGTCTTTTTTAAAATTAGGTAACATGGGTTTCTAATGTTTTCTAAGTTTCGTGTGTACAACATTATATTTCTACTTCTATATACGCTACTGCATGCTCACCACCAAAAATGAGTTGCAATGAATTCCCCTTGTGTGCTATAGAGTAGAATGAACAAATCACAGGAGTTTTAAATGGAAGGAGGATTCAAAGTCTTGTCCAAGAAATGTCTGACACTTGACCTTGGATTCAACCTCAGAGGTTTCAGCTCTGTGGCCTTGGGCTGTCCATTGTGCTGTCTGAGTTTCTCTTCTGTGAAATAAGGATAATGCTTCTTTGTGCAGATTTATCAAGAAACATATTTGATATCAAGTCCCAGCCCACACAAACATATATAACCTGGCCAGCAATCTTACCTACAATTCCATAACCTCCAGATCTCTGAAATCACTCAGGGATTTTGATAACTCATTGAGGACTAATCTGTAGTGATCTGAGGCTATTTGTAGTCATTACATTATTTATCCCATTTAACGTGAGTATTCAATTGTTTCCCTGCCCAAACATGAAAGCATTCATTTATAGAGTGCTGCCCATCTATTCTGGAAAGGGTAACTAACAAATCACACTTGGTGTTTCTTCTCTTTGTCTGTGTGTGTTCAGTTGCTCAGTCATGTCCAACTCTTTGCAACCGCATGGACTGCAGCCTGCCAGACTCTTCTATCCGTGGGATTCTCCAAACAAGAATATTGGAGTGGCTTGCCATGCCCTCCTTCAAGGGATCTTCCTGACTCAGGGATCAAAACCGCCTCTCTTACATCTCCCGCATTGGTGGGCAGGTTCTTTACCACTAGAACTCCCTGGGAATCCCACTATGACCTCAATTTACCTGGGAATCCCACGTAGGATGTCATTTCACCTAACCTCCTTACAATCCCTATCTTCAGAAAGGTCACCAGGGGGTTAACTCTTCAACACAAATTTGGGGGGGGAGGGGGGACAGTCCATCCATAACCCTAGGTGACCTCACCAAGAGTTCCTCATGTGATTGCTGCTCAGCAAGATCAATTTTAACTATTTTATACTCAATAACATTTATGTCCCACCACACATTCTTCTAAACTTATTCCCTTTTCTTTCACCTAGATATTGAGAACTTTTTTGAGGAGGTCGTTCAGTGTCTCTGGGACATACTGAGCAGAGAGGAACTGCTACTCCTGCTGAATGAATTCCTGGAGAGAATTAAGGCTGAGGCCAATTTGTCCAGGTAACCTGCACAGGTGCACCAGGAAGGTCACCCACGTCCCCCAGCACCAGGCTAGCTTCCTCCTGGAGTAACGCCTCCTCCAGGCAGGACCCTACTGTTGGAGACAGGGATGTTCCTTCTCAAGATCCCATCAGGAATGTTTCCTCCATGTCATTTGCTGACAGTGAATGATCGTGGGTTGAGAAGAGACGAAACCTGCAAGGAAGGGGCAGGTTATGTGACCTTGGACAAGTTACTGAACTACTCTCTGGTTTGGTTTCTCCATCTTTTCATTTTTACTGTGAGTACACTGAGATCATGCATGTAAAGTGCTTCCCATAATGACTGACACAGAGTAAGTACTCAGTCAATAGTAACATTTTAAAAACTTGTTGGGAAGAGACAGGGTCAAGGGTCTTCTTTCTGGTGAGGAGAACCAAGCAGAATTTCCTTTGGGACAAGTGGGGAAACCCTGACACCACCATTTGTGTCCTGGGCTTCTGCCTACAGTCTCTCTATTCCCCATGTTAGGAGCTGTACCAACCCTGCAGGCTCCTGCTGGCCCATAAGGGAGAGAGGCTAGAGAGGAACTGGAGGAGCTGGTGGGATCCTGGATCTAGCCGTGCCCAACTCCTGGGCCTGTGGCTTAAGACTTTGAATCTCAGATCTGTCCTGTGTCCAATGGGAATAGCAATTCAGTCTCATGGATTATGGTGATGGCCTCAGAGTGAACTGCAGGGTCAGAGGTGGGGAACCAAGTGCAATCATCTTGTCCAAAGGACCAGGGAGGCCTTCACCAGGGTCAGACCCAGGGGTCAGGGTGGAGCAAAGGGTCCAGGTTGGAGGGCTAGGAGGCAGGCTTGGGCAGCAGGACCAGGACTAGAGTGAAGACAGTGGGCCCTAAGGACACAGAACTGAAGGGACTGTGACCCTTGCAGAGGTCCCCTGAGTGGGAGAGGGGGACATTTCTTCCCTCCCTGTTGGAATCCCCTCATGCTGGACTATCGGGCCCTGGGTGACTGTGTCTGCACACCCTGCCTGGGACCTGGCTTCTCACTCCACTGGGGACCCTCTTCTAATCTACGTGGAGTCCCCCTGACAGTGGGATGGCCATGTGGCTCAGGGAGCCCTCCAGGGTCACAGTAGGTGGCTGTGATTGTGTGACCTTTGAGGGATTCTGAGGATCCTCACACATCCCCACCCAAGAGGAAAACGCTTCCTCCACCAGCCTTGCAAGTGCTGGTCTCCTCAGGCTCAGCCATTCAGATGGATATTTCCTCAAGTCCCTTGAATCTTCAGAGATTCCACAAAGTTCCACATGGCCTTGGGGTGCAGGCAGGTGAAGCTGTCACCAGGTAAATTGTGAGTTAGATTGGTGACCCCTGAGCGGTTGAGGGTGCTGGGTGATTGGTCAGAAGTCAGTGAGGTGAGCTGGAGAGTCCTAGGGAAACCAGTGCTCATAGCACAACACCTGCTCCCCTGTCCACTGGGGCAGTAGGTGGACCCAGTGACCTTCTGCTGAGAAGGTCAAGGGCACAATGCTTAGCAGACAGCAGATGGCAGACCAAATGTTTATAAGGTGTCTTCTAGCTCTGACTTTTGGGGTTTAAAAAATTCTAAGTCATAGAGACAGCCAATCTGCAAAATATAAGGGCACAGTGCCCAGGACTGCCCTTACTTTGACTTCAATGGCAAATTTAGGGGATCCCCAAAACAACTCTTAGGTTCAAGAATTCCCTATAGAATGGACAGGACTCACTGAAAGCTTCAGGATCCCAGGTACTGTTTACTACTGCTGCTGCTGCTAAGTCACTTCAGTCATGTCCAACTCTGTGTGACCTCATAGACAGCAGCCCACCAGGCTCTGCCGTACCTGGGATTCTCCAGGCAAGAACACAGGAGTGGGTTGCCATTTCCTTCTCCAATGCATGAAAGTGAAAAGTGAAAGGGAAGTCGCTCAGTCGTGTCTGACTCTTCGCAACCCAATGGACTGCAGCCTACCAGGCTCCTCCATCCATATGATTTTCCAGGCAAGAGTACTGGAGTGGGGTGCCATCACCTTCTCCTACAGTTTACTACAGGGAAGGATAAAAGTTCCCACCAGCCACAGGGCAGAGTCTGGGCAGGTTTCATATACGAAGCCTCCATAGTCCTCAGGACACGTTACTGACCTGGATTTGGTGTGTGATAAGATGCACAGAGTACTGCCTATCAGAAACACTTACTTGCTTACAAGCCAAATTACCCTGACCTGTCATCTCCAGCCCCTCCTGGAAGTCAGACTTGTGCCCCAGTGTCCAGCTCTACCAGATGGCAGAATTGATACCATGGGACCCAGTGAACCTAGGTCACTTGTCACCTTCTCAGACTGACCAGTGGCCAAAGGCCCAGGCAGGCAAGGACACTCCTAGCAGCCAGAATTCTAGGGGCTTAGGGACCACTTCCCAGTAGCCAAGGGCAAAGGGCAGGGAGACTTCTCACTACACACTGAGGCCCTTGAATGAAGGTTTTGTCCTCCAGTCCTACTTGTCTTTGTTTATCTGTGGAGTTCCCACTCCAAAAACTCTTTCAAAGTGGTGGTGTTGACCCCCTGTGAGACGTCTTTACCACACACCTTTTCTGTGGCTGAGCCATATAGCCTGTGGGATCCTCATTCCCCAACCAGGGATTGAGTTAAGGCCGACAGCAGGAATGCAGAGTTGAAACCTCTGAACCACCTGGGAATTCTCTCAAATACCTCTCTTAAGTTGCCAGTATCCACTGGTGACCTCATTTACCTATTCCAAGTTTAGCTATTTCAAGATGGAGCATCTATAAAATATCAAACATGTTTAAGGTTGAAAGAGAAAAGTTTACATTTATAACATTCTTTTCTAATGATTTATAGTAACATATCTGTATTTATGCAGAATAGATATTATGGAGTCAATTTTACAGACAAGCAAACTGCCTTTCTAATCCCTTGACCTTCGTCGTTACAGGGAAGATGTGGATGAACTACACAATTATCTGAACGAATTGAAAAGAGCCTTGGTTGAGGACGACAAAGAAAGACTCTCCAAAGCGCAGCTGGACAGGAGGAGGTTTCTGAATCAGTTTCCTCAGGTGAAACGGCAGCTGGAGGAGTGCATAAGCAAGTTCCACGAGCTCGCAGACAAGGCTGAGAAGGTCCATAAGGGATGTACCATCTCCAACATGATGGCCCACAGCACCGGTGCTGTGTCTGGTATTCTGACTATCGTTGGCCTGGCTCTGGCACTCGTGACAATGGGGTCCAGTGTGGTGTTCTTGGCCACTGTGACAGGTCTGGGAGCAGTAGGTACTGTGACCAGTGTGTCCACCAGTATCCTGGAACATATAAAGAGGTCTTCAGTAGAAACCATAGCCAGTCGCATGATGTCAACTCTCATCAAGAAATGGAAGGTTCTCCTAGAGATACTCAAGAGCAACCCCACAACAGAGAAAGTCACAAAAGCTGTACAATGCATCGAAATGCACGTCCATGACATGCAGACAGGCAAAGCCTTTTCTGACTCTGCAGCAAACGTCTTCATGAGCTTTCTGATATTATCATCTTCATCCATCCAAAAGAAAGAGGCAGGTTTCAAAGCCCCGGCTTTAACAATTACCAAAGGAGGCCAGATCGTGGGTTTGGCCACTTCAGGGGTTTTCCTTCTGGTGGATGTGGGCTGCTTGGTGAAGGAGTCAATGCACCTGCACAGTGGTGCAAAGGCAGCATCAGCTGAAAACCTGCGGCAGCGGGCCCGGGAGCTGGAGAGGAAACTGGAGGAGCTCACCCAGATCTACAAGCGTCTGCAAGAGGACCTGATTTAGCCACCCCCAGAGCAGTGCGGGGTCCAGGGACATGTGAGGGGCTAAAGTGCAGAGGTACCTAGTTAGAGGGAAGAGAGGGAGACTACATTAATGAAGCTGGGTGTTAGGAATTTGGCATTAGTTGAGCACAGCAGGGAAGGGATGGATGTAGGTGATAGATGAGGAGAGAGAAGGAAGGGGCCTGGAGCCTGGATTAAGGGAGGAGGGGGGACCAGAGAATGAGAGGTGGGGAGAAACCACTTTTTTCATACCAAGAACGTTTTATTTTGTATTGGAGTATAGCTGATTAACAATGTTGTGATAGTTTCAGGTGAACAGTAATGGGACTCAGCTATTCATATACACGTACGCATTCTCCCCCAAACTCCACTCCCATCAGAAACCACTTACTTTGGACTAAAGATGACACTGGAGGCAGAATAAAGGGAGAGGCAGGCGAACTAGCAATGAGAGGCCAGGTATACGAACTCGTTGAAAATGGGAGAACGTCAGTCAGGATTGTTGGGATCCAGAAGTAGCAGGGGCTCCTCTATCGCCCTCCACAGGCTGTGATGTCCCAGCAAGAAGGGTCTTCCCCTGGTGGTGGTCTCTAGACCTCTCCTCCAACATCAACTCACCTTTGGCCCTAGCTGATGTATGTTTCTTAGGCCGTGACTTCTTTCGTTTGTTTGTTTTATTGAAGGATAATTGATTTACAATATCCTGTTAATTTCAGGTATACAGCAAAGTGCTTCCATTATACAGATGTCTACGTATTTATGTGGGCTTTCCAGGTGGCGCTAGTGGTAAAGAATGTGTCTGCTAAGCAAGAGACACAGGTTTGATTCCTGGGTAGGGATTCTCTGGAGGTTGAAATGACACCCCACTCCAATATTCTTGTCTGGGAAATCCCATAGACAGTGGAGCCTGGCATGTTACAGTCCATGGGGTTGCAAAGAGTCAGACAGAACAGAACATCTGAGCATGTGTATATCTATATTCTTTTTATTCCATTACATTATAGTTTATTACAAGATATTGAATACTGTTCCTTTGCTACTACAGCAGGCAGTCCCTAGTTTATTGGTGTGTATCTGTTAATCCCATCTCCTAATTTTTCTATCCCCCCAAAACTTTGGTAAAAAGTTTGTTTTCTATGTCTATGAGTCTGTTTCTATTCATTTGGTCATTTGTATTATTTTCTGGATTCTACATATAAGTTAGTATCACATATTTGTCTGACTTACTTCACTCAGTATGATAATCTCTAGATCCATACATATTGTTAAAGATACTATTACTTCATTCTTCTTTATGGCTGAGTAGGATTCATGGAGTGTATACATGTACCACATTTGCTTTACTCATTAATCTGTCAACAGACATTTAGGTTAATATTGTGTCTTGGCCGTTAAGTACTGCTATGAACATCAGAGTATGTGTATCTTTTCAAATTAGAGCTTTAATTTTTTTGTAGAAATATGTCCAGAAGTGGGATTGCTAAATCATAAGGTAGCTCTATTGTTAGTTGTTTAAGAAAACTCCACATGGCCTTCCATAGTGGCTGCACCAATTTACTTTCCCGCCAACAGTGTAGGAGGGTTCCCTTTTCTCCACAGCCTCCGAGCATTGTAGATGTAGGTGATGGCCCTGTGATCGCTGTAGGGGAGATAACTTATTGTAGTTTGATTGCATTTCTCTAATAACTAGTGACGCTGAGTGTGTTTCCACGTACCCGCTGGCCTTCTGGACGTCTGCATGGAGAATGGTCTGTGTAGACCTTCAGGCAGTGGCTCTTGACGACAGTGGTGGTGAGGCTGTGGCAGCAGCGGTGTGACAGCACAGTGGATGGAACACCTGACACGCTGCCAGGAGCTCTTTGGGGCCAGAGTGCACCGAGACACCAGTGACGTTTCATGAAAATCCAAATGCGGAGGAGGAACAGAGGTTGATTAAAAAAGAGAGAAAGAAGGATGAAACAAGGAGGCGGAAACAGGTCAAGGAACTTTCGGTGTGTCAGGAGATGAACCAGCCTGGGGCCAACAGCCACGACTCTCTGACCCTCGGTTTCTTCTTCAGCTGGGGGTGAGGCTGGATACGATATTTCAGGTTGCTCTGGTTCTCTCCACCTTGTGTTTTCTAGACTCTGATTCAATAAATACGAGCTGATTCACTGAGGCTTCCTTGCATTGACTGAGGGGCTAAGCTGGGCTCCAGATGGCTGACCTTCTTCCCCGGGAGCCTGTCTCCCAGGGTCTCAGGGAGCCCGTCCTCCATGGCTCCTCCTGCCTGCCTGCTGGGCTCCCATCCAATCGTTTCCCTCAGACCCTGGATCGCCACAGGCCCCATGGGATGCCTGGGGATACCCGTATCATCTGACTTGAGCTGAGCTCAGGCATGCTCCTCCTCCAGCCCTGGGACCAGGATGGACACGGGGCACCCAAGCGTGATTGAGAGCAGAGGGCTTGTGTGCAGGTGTGAGAGAGGGTCAGCCATAAGCAGAGGTGAGAGAGAGACAACACACACCTCACCCAGGTGCCTTCATGTTTTACCACGGCTCCTGCAGGAGCTTCCAGAACCACCTTCCTGTGTTTACCTTGGGGCACTGCCCTGCCCCACTCATCTATTTCCCACACAGGGCTAGAATGACCCTTAAGTATATTGACCTTTGCAGTACCTGCCTCCAGCTTTTCTCTGGCTGCACATGACTCGCAGCACAGATGCCAAACCTTAACTGCAGACCAAAGCAGTGTGCAAGTTCCTGGGGGCCCCTGAGGGCAGAGCTGGAAGCCAGGCTCACTCCATCCCTAGGGGTAAGACTGAGGGGCTGGTGGATGGGAGCAGGGATGGAGAGAAAGTCCATCTAAGGCCATGTCCTGACCTGGTCACCCATCTGGGATTGCTCCTGCCAGGACCTTCTGAGGAGCCTTCATAGGATGCCTCAGTCTCCTCCTCTCCAGGGAGGAAAGGGGAGCATCTGGGTGTGGCTCTCACCCCCATGGGCCTGCTCCACAGGGCACCAACTCTCTGTGTTTCCATGTGTGGAGCATGTGAGCACCTAACTGGCTCCAATGCCTGGAGCCCAGGGCAGGAAGCCAGAGACCCGGGACCTGGAAATGATCCCAGGACATCTCCTAAGACCCTCCCCACGTGCTGCAGAGCCCTCTCCCCACTTTTGTCCAAACCTCCCTCGGAAGACTTTCCTCAGTGCCTCTGACACTGACTCCCTCTCATCCAGTGTTACCGTGAGGCTTCAACTGGCCCTTCCATTCCTTCCTGAAGATGTCAGCAAGAAAAAAAGCAAAGTGAAGTCACTCAGTCATGTCTGATTCTTCGTGACCCTATGGAGCGTAGCCTGCAGCCTCTCCCATCCATGGGACTTTCCAGGAAATAATACTGGAGTGGGTTGCCATTTCTTTCTCCAGGGGATCTGGACAACGATCAACTCAGGGATCGAACCATCAGCAGTCATGGCCATCGCCTGCCTGACCTTCAGAAATAGGAGTTCATTTCTTCATCAGTTCCTGGAGAATTCCCATCCTGCACAGACTTCTGGGCAGGTTTCAGGCACTGGATACAGATCCATTCAATGTCCACCCCCATGTCTCCCTGAACCCTTAGAGCTGGACCCCACTGAGCTCAATGTGTGGTGGATGCAATTCCACAGTGACCCCTGTGTCAGGTGAGATCCCTGTGGTTCTGGGCAACAGAAAGTGAGTCTGACTAAGTGAGCACAGAAAAGGGTGCTGGGGGAAGCAGGGCAGGTCCAGGGAAAGAAACCCCCAAACTCGCACAGTTCAGGAAGTATAGGAAGCAGGACAGGTCCCCCTGCAGGAGCTCACGGTCTGTCCCCTGAGGCCCCTGCCAGCAGGGGCCTTAGGTCCAGGCACCAGGAATCCCAGTGTCAAATTCTCAGAACGCAGAATAGCCTGTGTCCAGGGACTATGTTTCTGGACCAGTAGGTCAGGCTGAAGGATGAGGAAGATGAATGGGTAACAGGGACCCTGAACCCTGGGGATAAAGTCTTAGGTCAACAGGCTCCAGATAGAGTGCTTCCTAGATGCACGTGTGCCCTCTTCTCAGACCAACAGAAATGACTCTCCTCACCCTGTTCTGGGTCCAAGCACCCCTCACACGACAGTAAGTGCACCGCTCACTTCTCCAGCTGGAAACAAACATGAATCCCCTCCACCTGGTGCATGTCGCAGGGATGTCAGGGGTGAAGGGCCCCAGCGCGATGCCAGTGCTTCTCCTGCTCTGTTCAGCCCCTTTCTCAGTACTCTGCATGTGTGTTATATATGTGCAGGCAACAGGGAGGTGCAGTAGGGACCCGACCTCCAGGAATATTGCTCCCCTGATACCAGTCTTCACTGGGATCCCACTCCCTGTTCCTCTTTCCTGAGGGGAAATTCACTCCTGTGGAGCCTGGGCTGGGCCATCGCTGTGACGGCACTGTCACCTGGATCCTCATCGGATCCTCACTGCACCTCTGAGAGCAGGTGGTATCAGCCCCACCGAGAACAGGAGGAAGCTGGGCCCAGGGTCCAGGAACATGGCCACGTCCCCTGCCTGGGCAGGACTGTCCGGGGAGGGGCCTCTGTGTGCTTCCAGCCTCTTTCCTGCATCCAGGTTGAGCTGATTGGTCGGGAGGACACAAGGTGTCCTGTCCCAGGAGGAAGTGAAGCAAGCACGTGGTGTTTCTGTAGCACAGCTGTCCTGGGTCCGGGCCAGTGTGCCTGCCTTCCTGGAGCCCAGGTCATGCGGCTCTCTGTTGCCACCTGCTGTCCTGTCCCACGTTGGGAGAGACGGGCAGGGGTCTGTGCCCCACGCACGTGCCCACCACCCAGGACCTGAGTCCCTCCCAGCAGGGCCTCTGGTGTGGTTTCTAGTTTCTCTGCAGGCCCTGGCACTGGGTGGTTTTAAGCTGCTGCTCCCATGTCTCAAAGGTACCTTGCAATTCACAGAGCCGCCATCACACCAGCTGCACACAACCTCCTGTTGGCTTGTTCCTGGGGCTTAAACCTAGCTAAGCAGTGTTGTGCTAAGTTGCAGGGGTCAGTATTTACACTAAAGCTGCTTCTTTTCAGCAAGTTGTGTTGCTTGCACAGAATATCTACCAAGTGTTTACACTCAGATGAGTGATGAGCTGGGCTGGGCCCCGTCTCCCTGTCAGTGACAATCGGTGATGAGAGACTTGTTCTGTCACAGCCCTGCTTCCAAACCACGTGTAGTCCCAGCCGGCCCTCCTGCCTGTGGCTGCACCATGCTCAGCCTCTGCTGCTTAGCTCCTCTGTCTCCTAAGGCTGCTAAACCCACTCTTGACTTACATTACCTGTTAAACATAAAAAATTAGAAAAGCTTTTCTCTATTTACCTAAGGTAAAGCTGCCTGAACTCTGATGTCCACTGTGACCTTTGATAGAAGTGCACGTGGGCAGAGACACCAGATGTAAGATTCTTTCAGGGCTGAGGTTCTGAGTTTGTCTGCAAGTCTAACTCATTACTTCCCCTTTGCTGACTGCAACTTGTTCCCTTCCCAACCCCTTCTCCACTATACCCCCAAGTCCTGCTTTCCCTGTATCTGGAAAAGCCTGCTCATAGTGAAGCAGGACTGACCCTGACTCCAGGCTCCTCGCCCAGCCTTGGCCTTGCTCCAGAGCTCAGTGGTGGGTACTGGTGTGGGGAGTGGTGTGAGCTATGGGGTAAGCATCCAGCTCTCCTCTTCTAGATCAAAGACCTGGACAGCAACCTTTACCCCACTGGCCACAGCAACATCAGCAAGTCAGGCAGGTATCACATGGGAAAGGGGGAGAGAGGGAGGGGCTGGGAAGAAGCCCACGGGGTGGGAGAGTGATTTGCCAAGGGCCTCACACTGTTGGTGGCAGGTCTTCCTTCACAGATCCAGGGTAGGATGTGCTGAGCCAAGAAGGACCTGGCTTGTCAGAGCTGAGCTTGTTTTTTTAAGGGGTCAACAGGGAGGGGGCAATAGCCCAGGGTGGGGCCCTGTAGGTGGGCAGGGCCTGAGTGACTCAGACATGAGGGCTTTCACTTTCCCTTTTGCTTCCTGGTGTATACCTGGGCCCAGAGGGTGTGTGCGGTTTATTGAAGAGATGCACAGCTGGTGGCTGCATCTGCAGAGCTGAGAACAACTGGATCTTGTTCACACTCAGGCAGAGGAAGACTCCTGGGTAAGCAGGGGGTTAAGACTCCGCCTAACTCCCCATCCTCAGGATGAATGTCTGAGAAAAGGATGATTGCCACTAATTGACAGAAGAAGGGAAATGGAAGCTCAGAGAGGTGAGGTCAGGGTCTGAGGCAGCAGGTTAAGCAGGGGCAGAGCCTGGATGTGGAGGCAGGTGTGTCTGAGGGCTTCCTCCCGTCCCCCGGGGCCCCTAAACAGAGCAGAGGGAGGGTGACACCTGCTCAGGTGGGCTCAGCTCAGGATGTGGGCTCCTGAGATGTGACTGGATAACCGAGAAGGAAGGGGATTTTGGGGGTGCTCTAGTCCTTTGGCCTAGAACACACAGAAGAACTATACAAAAAAGTTCTTAATGACCCAGATCTCCATAATGGTGTGGTCACTCACCTAGAGCCAGACATCTTGGAATGTGAAGTCAAGTGGGCCTTAGGAAGCATCACTAGAAACAAAGCTAGTGGAGGTGATGGAATTCCAGCTGAGCTATTTCAAATCCTAAAAGATGATGCTGTCAAAGTGCTGCACTCAGTATGCCAGCAAATTTGGAAAGTTCAGCAGTGGCTACAGGATTGGAAAAGGTCAGTTTTCATTCCAATCAGAAAGAAAGGCAATGTCAAAGACTGTTCAAACTACCACACAATTACACTCATCTCACACACTAGCAAGGTAATGCTCAAAATTCTCCAAGCTAGGCCTCAACAGTATGTGAACAGAGAAAATTCGGATGTCCAAGCTGGATTTAGAAAACACAGAGGAACCAGAGATCAAACTGACAACATTCATTAGATCATAGAAAAAGCAAGAGAATTCCAGAAAACATCTACTTCTGCTTCATTGACTACACTAAAGCCTTTGACTGTGTGGATCACAACAAACTGGAAAATTCTTCAAGAGATGGGAATACCAAACCACCTGACCTGCCTCCTGAGAAATCTGTATGCAGGTCAGGAAGCAACAGCTAGATCTGGACATGGAACAACAGACTGGTTCCAAACTGGGAAAGGAGTACATCAAGGCTGTATATTGTCACCCTGCTTATTTAACTTATATGGAGAGTACATCATGAGAAATGCCAGGCTGGATGAAGTATAAGATGGAATCAAGATTACCGGGAGAAATATCAATAACCTTAAATATGCAGATAACACCACCCTTATGGCTGAAAGCAAAGAAGAACTAAAGAACCTCTTGATGAGAGTCAAAGAGGACAGTGAAAAAGCTGGCTTAAAACTCAATGTTCAAAAAACTAAGATCGTGGCATCCGGCCTCATCACTTCATGGCAAATAGATGGGGAAACAATGGAAACGGTGACAGACTTTAATTTCCTGGGCTCCAAAATCACTGCAGATGGTGACTGCACCCATGAAATTAAAAGACGTTTGCTTCTTGGAAGAAAAGCTATGACCAACATAGACAGCATATTGAAAGGCAGAGACATTACTTTGCCAACAAAGGTCCGTTGAGTCAGCGCTATGGTTTTTCCAGTAGTCATGTATGGCTGTGAGCATTGGACAATAAAGAAGGCTGAGTGCTGAAGAATTGATTCTTTCAAGCGATGGTGCTGGAGAAGACTCTTGAAAGTCCCTTGGACTGCAAGGGACATCAGTCAATCCTAAAGGAAATCAGTCCTGAATATTTATTGGAAGAACTTAGGCTGAAGCTGAAGCTCTAATACTTTGACTACCTGATGCAAAGAACTGACTCATTGGAAAAGACCCTGATGCTAGGAAAGATTGAAGGAGGGAGGAGAAGGGGACAACAGAGGATGAGATGGTTGGATGGTATCACCGACTCGATGGACATGAGTTTGAGCAAGCTCTGGAAGTTAGTGATGAACATGGAAGCCTGGAATGCTGCAGTCCATGGGGTTGCAAAGAGTCAGACAGGACTGAAGGACTGAACTGAACTGAGGAGAGGCCAGGTATGGCATCTTGAGCCCATAGAGTGAATCGGAACCCAGTCTACCATGAACAAGATTTCTGACCTTGGGCAAAACACATAACATCTATGCTTCAGTTTCCTTACCTTCAAACAGAGATACAATAGTACACACCTCAGGGTTATTGGAATAATATACATTATAATTTATAAAATCTTAGAGCAACTGAAGTGTAGAGCAAAATCAGAAACACTTGAGGCTCTCATCAATAGCTGTTGCTATATCAGTAAGGATCTTTACTATCATTTCAGTCAGGTCTCAGGAGGGGTAGTTGATAAATGCTCTTTTGCCTTCTAAAAAGGGATTAAACATAATCAACATTTGCTTTCTTTCTTTACCTCCCAGCACATGATATTTACAACCAGAAGCAAAAGAAAACCTCTCAATATAAAGATCTGCTTAAAAAAAAAAAAAAAAAAAGACAACTGAGAACTGACAAGATTGAAGGGATGGCACTCTCCTATATCATGAGTCTAAATATAAATTGGTAGTTTCTTTGCATAACAGCTATTTGTAAGGCCTCCTCAGACAGCCATTTTGCTTTTTTGCATTTCTTTTCTATGGGAATGGTCTTGATCCCTGTCTCCTGTACAATGTCACGAACCTCATCCCATAGTTCATCAGGCACTCTATCTATCAGATCTAGGCCCTTAAATCTATTTCTGACTTCCACTATATAATCATAAGGGATTTGATTTAGGTCATACCTGAATGGTCTAGTGGTTTTCCCTACTTTCTTCAATTTCAGTCTGAATTTGGCAATAAGGAGTTCATGGTCTGAGCCACAGTCAGCCCCTGGTCTTGTTTTTGCTGACTGTATAGAGCTTCTCCATCTTTGGCTGCAAAGAATATAATCAATCTGATTTCGGTGTTGACCATCTGGTGATTTCCATGTATAGAGTCTTCTCTTGTGTTGTTGGAAAAGGGTGTTTGTTATGACCAGTGTGTTCTCTTGGCAAAACTCTATTAGTCTTTGCCCTGCTTCATTCTGTATTCCAAGGCCAAATTTGCCTGTTACTTCAGGTGTTTCTTGACTTCCTACTTTTGCATTCCAGTCCCCTATAATGAAAAGGACATCTTTTTGGGGTGTTAGTTCTAAAAGGTCTTGTAGGTCTTCATAGAACCATTCAACTTCAGCTTCTTCAGCATTACTGGTTGGGGCATAGACTTGGATTACTGTGATATTGAATGGTTTGCCTTGGAAATGAACAGAGATCATTCTGTCATTTTTGAGATTGCATCCAAGTACTGCATTTCAGACTCTTTTGTTGACCATGATGGCTACTCCATTTCTTCTGAGGGATTCCAGTCCGCAGTAGTAGATATAATGGTCATCTGAGTTAAATTCACCCATTTCAGTCCATTTCAGTTCGCTGATTCCTAGAATGTTGACATTCACTCTTGCCATCTCTTGTTTGACCACTTCCAATTTGCCTTGATTCATGGACCTGACATTCCAGGTTCCTATGCAATATTGCTCTTTACAGCATGGGACCTTGCTTCTATCACCAGTCACATCCACAGCTGAGTATTGTTTTTGCTTTGGCTCCATCCGTTCATTCTTTCTGGAGTTATTTCTCCACTGATCTCCAGTAGCATATTTGGCACCTACTGACCTGGGGAGTTTCTCTTTCAGTATCCTATCATTTTGCCTTTTCATACCGTTCATGGGGTTCTCAAGGCAAGAATACTGAAGTGGTTTGCCATTCCCTTCTCCAGTGGACCACATTCTGTCAAATCTCTCCACCATGACCCGCCCATCTTGGGTTGCCCCACAGGCATGGCTTAGTTTCCTTGAATTAGACAAGACTGTGGTCCTAGTGTGATTAGATTGACTAGTTTTCTGTGAGTATGGTTTCAGTGTGTTAGCCCTCTGATGCCCTCTTGCAACACCTACTGTCTTACTTGGGTTTCTCTTACCTTGGACATGGGGTGTCTCTTCACGGCTGCTCCAGCACAGCGCAGCCATTGCTCCTTACCTTGGACGAGGGTTTTCTCCTCACCGCCGCCCTTCCTGACCTTCAATGTGGGATAGTCCTCTAGGCCTTCCTGCACCCGCGCAGCCACGGCTCCTTGGACATGGGGTTGGTCCTCCTGGCCACCGCCCCTGGCCTCAGTCGTGCGGTTGCTCCTCCCCATCGCCGCTCTTGGCCTCGGGCTTAGGGGCGTGGGGTAGCTCCTCCCGGCCGCCGCCCCTGACCTCAGACGTGGGGTAACTCCTCTCGTCGTCGCCCCTGGCCTCGGGCGTGGGGGCGTGTGGTAGCTCCTCCCGGCCGCCACCCCTGACCTCGAACGCTGGGTATCTCCTCTCAGCCGCCCCCGCTGACCTCGGACGCGGGGTAGCTCCTCTGGGCAGTTCCTGCACCGTCCCAGTCTGGTACTCTCGGCCGCTGCCCCTGACCTCGGACGTGGGGTAACTCCTCTTGGTCACCGCCCTTCGGGCATGGAGTCCTCCCGGCTTCTGCCCCTGACCTCGGATGTGGGGTGGCTCCTCTCAGCTGCACTATGGCGCGCCCGTCGCAGCCGCCTGCACTATGGCGTGCAGTATATGGACTGCAAGGAGATCCAACCAGTCCATTCTGAAGGAGATCAGCCCTGGGATTTCTTTGGAAGGAATGATGCTAAAGCTGAAACTCCAGTACTTTGGCCACCTCATGCGAAGAGTTGACTCGTTGGAAAAGACTCTGATGCTGGGAGGGATTGGGGGCAGGAGGAGAAGGGGACGACAGAGGATGAGATGGCTGGATGGCATCGCTGAGTCGATGGACGTGAGTCTCAGTGAACTCCGGGAGTTGGTGATGGACAGGGAGGCCTGGCATGCTGCGATTCATGGGGTTGCAAAGAGTCAGACACAACTGAGCGACTGATCTGATCTGATCTTGCATAACAGTGTGGCTCTAGGTATGAAAATTTTTTACGTGTTGATACCCTCAGACTCAGTCATTCTACTTCCAGAAATAGCTTAAAGAAATATTATCAAATGAAGGCAAACTTTTCTGCAAGAAAGGTGTTCTTTGCACTATTATTTACATAAATAATTAGAAACAGCCTAAAAGTTCAACGGTCAGGGGATGACAGCAGAGAGGACTGGGCACCATCAGGGGTCCTCAGCCACCCAGGGCAGAACTTCAGGGATTGGGTGGGGTCGGAGGGACTTCAGGCCCTTGTGGGATAAAGGCTGTTGCAGAAGCTAGGAGGGCTTGGGCTGTGGGAGCTGCAGCATCAGGAAATTTATCAAAGCAGAGACTGGAGCACAGGGAGCAAGACATCATTTTAGAATGAAAACACTCATTTGTTAATAAACATATCTACGAATAAATATTTTTATATTAAAAAAGGCATAGGGCATAGTCATCACAAATGTGGGATGTAGATCGGAAAGACCAGGCTCTGGCACCAGCACGAAAACTTGGGCTGACCTAATTTTAGGTGAGTCTCAGGAGCCTGCATGTCATAGGCAATGAATCAATATTAGTTATTACCAATTAGTACACACAAGTGTTCCCTCACGTAATTTCCAGAGTATCCCCTCCTATCTGTTCTTCTGTGTCTGGTTTTATTGCCCCTATAACTTCGCAGATGGCTGTCTCCTGTCTGATTACCTTCTCCTTATGCCCCAACAGGAGAGCAGGACTCTAACTCAGGGTGGAGAGAGCAGTGAGAGGATGAGAACTTTCCTTAACTAGTGGCCAGCAGAGCCCAGGGGACAGAGAAGCACGCTGGGCTAAGTCCACGGTGGCACTGGTGGCCGTCCTAGTGGAAGCCGCTGGAGACCAAACCCCTCGCTGCTCCCTGCAGTCACTGCTCTCTCATGACAGAGCCTGCAGTCTGTTTTTCCTTCCCAAGGGTGAAGCCACACCTCCTTCCAGCCTGACGCAGACAAGGAGCTGAAAGGAGATCTCTGAGATCCTGCTACTGCCACGAACCCAGAAGACCTCCGGGACTGCTCAGGTAGTCAGCTGTCACTTGTTTGGATGGTTCCTACTTACGACCCAGAACTGAGATGCTGCCAACTATCTGAATTAACCTAGAGAAGAATCAAGATCAGAAGGGAATAGATAAGCATCCTCGCGTCCCATGGAGGCCAAGGGGACTTCCCCAACCCTGGGGTCTGTCCCTAGCGTCCTTTCTGGCCCTCTTCTCTGGGAGCCATGGCCAAGGTGCTCAGTTTCTCCCTCCCAGTCCCCCAGATGCCAGCTCATGACTCAGAAGTGAGGCCAGAACAGCCCACGGCCAGAGGGGACAGCAGAGGAGAGGGAGTCCCCAAGACCAGACAGGGCAGGGAGTGGAGGTCCCACAGCATCCCTGAAGCTTCTCCGGCCCTCTCTCTTGGTCCGAGCCTCCTCATGCTCCCAAACCCTGGGGCATCACCACAGAGGCTGTTTCCTCCAACTCTCGCTCTGCCACCTGCCTAGCTGCTCTGCAAGGATCAGTGGACCCTGAACTGAACCCCAGTCTGGCCTTTGTCACCTCCCCCTTGTGTGACCTGCAGCACAGTTATCTGACCTCACCTGTAAAATGAGAAGAATATTTCCCTATATTGTTATGAGGATGAAATGTAATGTGCTCTGTGGCCTGGGCCACACAGTAGGTCCTGCCGAGTGTGGAACTGTCCCCTCTACCTAGACTGTGTTAGATGCAGGTGGAAAACTCCCCCTCCCCCAGAATCACCCCTCCCTCCATGCTGTGTCACCACACCCGCCCCGGGATCTCATATATAAGCATGTGCTTACCAGGTCTGTGAAGAAAGCTGAGCGCTGAAGAATTGGTGCTTTTGAAGTATGGAATTGGAGAAGACTCTGGAGAGTCCCTTGGACTGCAAGGAGGTCCAACTAGTCCATCCTAAAGGAGATCAGTCCTGGGTGTTCACTGGAAGGACTGATGTTAAAGCTGAAACTCCATTACTTTGGCCACCTCATACGAAGAGTTGACTCATTGTAAAAGACCCTGATGCTGGGAAGGATTGGGGGCAAGAGGAGAAGGGGATGACAGAGGATGAGATGGCTGGATGGCATCACTGACTCGATGGACGAGAGTCTCAGTGAACTCCGGGAGTTGGTTTTGGACAGGGAGGCCTGGTGGGCTGTGATTCACGGGATCGCAAAGTGTCAGACATGCCTGAGGAACTGACCTGAACTGAACTGAACTGAACCAGGTATGATACCTCAGGCAGGTACTGGCTCTACTGATCTCAAACACCTCTGCAGATAACTAAGTTCTCTGTCATTTCCCGCACCCACCCACACCCCAATCAACAAATACACAGATTTAGTGCTCTGGGTTCCCTCCATATGATACCTGGGTTCTTTTCACTCTTACTAAATCAGGAAAAAGGAAAAAAAAAAAATAACAACGCTTCATGCTGCAGGATAGACAGAGAGAGTGAGCTGGTATCTCTTCCTCTTCAAATAAGGACACAAATCTTCTTGGATTTGGGCCCCACACTTATTACCTCATTTCACTGTAATTTCCACCTTAAAGGCCCTATCTTCAAATAGACTCATTGAGGTGGGGGTGAGGCTATGGCTTCAACATATGATTGGGGCAGTTGGACACAGTCCACCCATAACCCCAGGTGAATCCATCAAGAGTACCCCCAGGTGACTGCTGCTCAGGAAGATTAACTTTAACCATTTTATGCTCAGTACCATTTACATTACACCATAATTTCTTCTCATCTTAGTCTTTTATCCAGCTAGGGTAAAAGCTTTTTTGAGGATACCACTGAGTATATCCAGAAGAGAGTAAGCAACGAAAAGCTGCAAGACCTGCTCACTAAGGCAAAACCTAGGAGAATTTTGTGACTGAGGCTCGTTTGTCCAGGTAACCTACACAGGTGCATCAGAAATGTTTCCCACATCCCCCCACCTCAGGCTAGCTTCCTCCTGGTAGGCCTCCTCCAGGGGTCAGAGTGGAGCAGAGGGTCCAGGCTGGAGGACTAGTAGGCAGGCTTGGGCAGCAGGACCGGGACTAGAGTGAGGAGAGTGGGCTCCGTGGACACAGAACTGAAGGGGCTGTGACCCTGGCAGAGGTCCCCTGAGTGGGAGGGGGACATTTCTTCCCTCCTGACGGGATCCCCTCAAGCTGGGCTAGAGGGCCCTGGGTGACTGTGTCTGCACACCCTGCCTGGGACCTGGCTTCTCCCTCCATCTGGGACCCTCTTCTAGTCTACAAGGAGCCGCCCTGACAGTGGAAGGCCGTGTGGCTCAGAGAGCCCTCCAGGGTCACAGTGAGTGGCTGCAATTGTGTGTCATTTGAGGGATTCTGAGGAGCCTCACGCATCCCCACCAAAGAGGAAAACACTTCCTCCACCAGCTGTGCAAGTGCTGGTCTCTTCAGGCTCAGCCGTTCAGATGGGTGTTTCCTCAAGTCTCTTGAGTCTTTAGAGTTTCCACAAAGTTGCACACGGCCTTAGGGTGCAGGTATGTGACGCTGTCGCCAGGTCAGGTATGAGTTAGGCTGGTGACCCCCGAGAGGTCAGGGTGCTGGGCACTGAAGGATGTCAGGATTCCAGTTACGGTTTATTGCAGAGCGGAATTCAGGTTCCATCAGCTCCTGGACAGCGTCTGGGCGGGTTTCACACATGAAGCTTCCATTGTCCTCAGGACGAGTTACTGCTCTGGATTCAGTGTGCCGCAGGGCACACAGAGCACTGCCCCCAGGGGTGCTCACCCTGCTCAAAAACAAATCGTGACTTTTTAAAAAATGTTCATTTTGCCTGAAATATAGCATCAAATAAGTTGGGGAGCTGTCATAGGATGCGATTTCTAGAAAGCTCTGGATATGTGTACTCTGTATTTTGCTTATCCGTGCAAGGTCTGCAGTGCTCAATTTGTGCCTCTCTTCGTATTGTCATAGTCTTTCTTTTCTGTTAGTTGCCAGTAAGTTAATTCGGAGTTAAAGAATTTTAAATGCATGACAACAAAAACCCTTTTGTGATGTTGAATTAAATAGGTCCAGGCCTCTGTCTTTTATTTATTATCGTGACGCTTTATTTGTCTGTTACTGTGATTTCCAAGCTAAAGAATTAAAAACAAACTACTAATACCCTGGCCTGTTGTCTCTGAGTACTCCCAGAGGTCAGACTAATGCCCTAGTGTCCAGCTCCTCTGGAGGGCAGTGCAGATATTACAAGACCTGAAGCCACCATCGTATGTCACTTTGTCAGACTGTCCAGTGGCCAAAGGCCCAGGCAGACAAGCGCACTTCTATCAGCCAGAATATTCCAGGAGCTTAGGGGCCACTTCCCAGCTGCCAACAGCAAAGAGCAGGTTGACTGCTTGTTGAAGGTTTTCTCCCCCAATCCCACTTGTGTTAGTTTCTCTGTGGACTTTCCACCCACAAGTCCTTTGGAAGTGACGCTGTTGACCTGCCTCTGAGGCATCTTTATCAAATACCTCTCAAGACTATCTTAAAATGGCTTTTGCTTGTTTATTTCATGATTGAGTAATGGAGTATCCATGAGGTACAAACATGTGTTTAATGTTGAAAATAATTTACATTTGTAAAATTCTTCCCTTGTGATTTATAATAAAATCTCTGGTTTATGCAGAATAGATCCATTGAGCTTATTTTACAGACAAGCAAAGTGTCTTTCTTAATCCCTTGATGTTCCTTGTTACAGGGAAGAAGTGGAGGCATTGCATCAATTTCTGAATGAGTTGAAGACAGACTTGGCTATGGAAGACCAAGAGAGATTCCAACAGGACCTGCTAGACAGGGAGAGGTTTTTAAAGGAGTTTCCTCGGTGAAAAAGGAACTGGAAGAGAGCATAAGAAAGCTCTACGCACCTGCAGACAGGGTTGACAAGTCGCACAGGGACTGTACCATCTTCAAGGTAGTAGCCAGCTCTACCGGCACTGTGTCTGGTGCTCTGAACACCCTTGGCCTGGCTCTGGCACCCCTGAGAGCAGGGGCCAGGTGGCGCTCTCAAACGCTGGCTTAGGGCTGGGAGCAGCAGCTGCTGTGACCACTGTGTCCACCAGCATCGTGGAACACTTTAGCAGCTCATCAGCAGAAATGGAAGCCAGTGGGCTGTTGTCAACTAGCATCAAAGAAAAGGTATCTGTGGGAGCTTGATGTCTGTGTGCACTAGGGATCGCTTTTTCTATGGCAAAAGTCTACAAATCCATGAAAGGGGTTAGGAAAAATGTCCATGCTGCAAAGCTGGTGAAAGACAACTCTCAGCAGCCCATGCTAAAAGCTTCACGAGCACTGGGCAAGTCTCTGTCCAAACCAGCAAGGAGGTGAGCGAAGCTTTCAAAGGCATGGCTCTGGCAATGACCAAAAAGGCCCGGATCATTGCTGGAGGCTTTGCAGGAACCTCCCTTCTAGTGGATGTGGGCTTCCTGGTAACAGAGTCAGTGCACTTGCATGAGGGGGTAAAGACAGAGCTGGCTGAGAAGCTGAGGCAGCCGGCCAGGGAGCTGGAGAAGAAGCTGAAGAGGGTCATACAGACGTATGAGAGGCTGAAGTAAGGCCCGACTCCCCCACCCCCAGAGCAGTGCAGGAACCAGGGACACACGTGAGACCAAGGTTGAGAGCACCTTGTTAGAGGGGAAAGGAGGGGAGACAACACTGATGGAGCTGGTGTTAGGAATCTGGCATTTCTGCAGCTGAGCACAGCAGGGGAGGAATGCATACAGGTGGAAGAGGGGAGAGAGAAGGAAGGAGCCTGGGGCCTAGACTAAGGGAGGAGGGGGACTAGTGAGTGATTGGAGGAGAGAACCACTTATTTTGGACTAAAGAACACATTGGGGGCAGAGTAGAGAGGCATGGGAACTAGCAACGAGAGGCCAGGAATATGAAAGGCTTTAAAATGGGAGAAAGTCAAAGAGGAACCATAGCCGGGATCCAGGAGAAGTAGCCTGGGCTCCTCTATCACCCTCCCCAGGGTTTGCTGTCCCAGCAAGAAGAGTCTCCCCCTGGTGGTGGTCTCTAGCCCTCCTTCTCCAGCATCAGTGCACCTTTGATCCCAGCAGGAGTATCTTAGTTAGGCAGTGACTTCTTGATGAAGATGGTGGTGGTGGTGGTGGTGGCAGCGATGACTACTCAGTGGGTGGAACATTTGTCGAGATGCAGGTGATATTTGGGACCAGGATACACTGAGTGACTAATGAAGTTCCTATGAAATTCCAAATGCTTGTGAAACAGAGGTTGATTAAAAAAAAAAAAAAATTACAAAAGAAAGAAACAATGACACCAGAAGGCAACAACAGAGCGCTGTGGTGTGTCAAGGTGATCAACCAGCCTGGGGTGGAGAGAGGCAGCCTCTCAGACCCTCGGTTTCTTCTTCAGCTGTGGGTGGGGCTGGGCAAGACATTTCAGGTTCCTTTGACTCTCCCCACTTTTGTTCTCCAGACTCTGGTTCAGTAAATAGGAGCTGATTCACTGAGGCTTTCTTGCATTGACTGAGGGGCTCAGCTGGGCTCCAGATGCCTGACCTCCTTCCCCAGGAGCCTGTCTCCCAGGATCTCAGGGCGCACATCCTCCATGGCTCCTCCTGCCTGCCCGCTGGGCTCCCATCCAGTCGTTTCCCTCAGACCCTGGAGCCCCCAGGCCCCATGGGATGCCCGGGGGAGCCCGTGTCATCTAACTTGGGCTGAGTATGGGGATACTCCTCCTCCAGCCCCGGGGACCAGGATGGACATGGGGCACCCAAGGATGATTGAGAGCAGAGGGCTTGTGTGCAGGTGTAAGAGAGGGTCACCCGTAAACAGAGGGGCAGAGAGAGAGCACACGCCTCACCCAAGCTGCCTTCACGTTTCACCAGTATTCCTGCAGGAGCTTCCCCTCTCCTCTTGGCCAGAGCCTGGATCTCAGAGGGTGAAGGTTGAGCTTTGGGACCTTGCTCTTTCTTATCATAAAAGAGAATAATTTGTTTTGCTGGAGGTTCACAGGAATATCATGACCTGACATCAAGAAAAAAGGCTCTGACACCAAGAAGGTTGCAACAACTAACCAGGCCCCTCACTTACCTTTCTCATAAAAGGCCTTTGCTGAGAGCTTCGGGGAGTTTGGGATTTTTAAGGCATGAGCCACCCGTCTCTTTGCATGGCCCTGCAATGAACCTTCTTCGGTTCCAAACTCCAACATTTTGGTATTGTTTGGCCTCACTGTGTGTTGGGAATATGAACTTGCATTCAATAAAACAGGCAGCCCAAAGTATTCTGTTGGAGCTTCAGGTCCCTTGAAGGCAGAGGTGGACACCAGGCTCACTCCATCCCCAGAGGCAGGACTGAGGGGCTAGGGAGAGTGGGCAGGAAGGAGGGAAGGCCCATACAAGGCCATGCTCTGACCTGGTCACCCATCTGGGCTTGCACCTGCCACGACCTTCTGAGGAGCCTTCATGGAATGGCCTCAGGCTCCTCCAGGTCAGGGAGGAAAGGGGAACATCTGGGTGTTGCTCTCACCTCCATGGGCCTGCTCCATGGGGCACCAACTCTCTGTCTCCATGTGGAGCATGTGAGCACCTAACAGGCTCCCATCCCATGGTGACCCCTGTCTCAGGCGTCACCTGTGGTTCTGAGCAACAGAAACTGTGTCTGGCTAAGTGAGCACAGAAGAGGGCCCACTGGAGGGAACTGGGGCAGGTCAGAGAAAGGAAAGAAGCCCCCAAATCTGCACAGTTCAGAAAGGACAGGAAGCAGGTCTGGGCCCCCTCCAGGAGCTCACGTTCTGTCCCCTGAGGCCCCTGCCAGCAGCGGGGCTTAGGTCCTGGCACCTAGAATCTCAGAGTCAAAATCCCAGGACACAGGAGAGCTTGGCTTGGTAGACTGTATTCTTGGACCAATAGGTCAGGCTGAAGGATGAGAAGGATGAATGGGTAATAAGGACCTGGACCCTGGGGGGAAAGTCTTAGGTCAAGAGGCTCCAGATTGAGTGCTTCATGGATGCACACGTGCCTTCTTCTACGACCAACAAAATGACTCTCCTCACCCTGTTCTGGGTCCAAGCATCCCACACAGGACAGTAAGTGCACCACCTTTTCATACGGTTCGGACTGTTCATGTTCGTGGGGTTCTTGCGGGATGAATGTTTTGACCACCTGATGTGAAGAGGCGAGTCACTGGAAAAGAGCCTGATGCTGGGGAAGGCTGAGGATTGCTGGCAATTCTGGGCTCTGTCCTTGGGGTTTTTCAAGCCAGAAGAGAAGCAGACTTATCAGAATTTCAGTCACAGCTGCCTTCAAGGGAAATCCACAAAAAATGACTATCTCATCCTTTGCCCATCATTCAATCTGTGTTTGACTCTCCTCAAAGTCTTCCTGTTCTGCTTCTCCTGAGCCCTCACATGGCGGTGCTGCACTCTGTACTTTTGTGTTTTGTACTTTGTACCAGGTCTAGAGTGTGTGATTGTTGCCTGCAGGAGAGTCTGCTTGTCAGGAGCTTGTCTGAAATGATTTTTGAGCCTTACTTCTTTCGCTGACTTGTTGTGTGATCTGGAAGAAGTCGCATCCCTGCCTTTGCCTGTTTCCCTATCTACATAATAAAATAACTCTGCCCCTCTTCAGAAGAATCACATGATAAAAAAGTAAATGAATTGCAAATGGCCAAGTTCTCTTCTGATAGAATCATACCCTTCACTCCTCCTGTCCTTCCACAGGCTCTCCCGGGTCCAGGGTGCCCCATGACCTCTATCCTAGGGAAGCAGGCCCTACAGGAAGGGAGAACTTGGACCTTGGTGTTTCAGCCCCCCTCCCACCCCCTTCCCCTTGGACATAAATCAGGATGGTGAAGATCCCAACTTTAGAGTCAGACCTGGGCTTCTACTTTTCTTTATATCTCTGAGATCTCGGATAAGCTGTTTCCCTTTCCTTGATAAGCAAGGCTGCCCTTTGCCTCCCCATTGATGGGGAGACCCTTCTGCTGGCACAGTGCTGTTCACAAGCCTTGTGTGGCTCTCTCCCTCTACTTCCACATCTGGCCTGGCAACGCTTGTGCTTCTGCACTTGCTCCTCTGGCTCCTAAGTATGTTAGGTCTCTCCTGACTTTGAACCGCCTTAAAAAAAAAAAAAAAACTGTTTTTCTAGTTACCTAAAGGAATGTTACCTGAGCCCCCATGTCCACTGACATCTTTGTGAGAAATGCACGTGGGCAGAGACGTCCACAGGTGAGGTCCTATCTTAGGTGAACTCCCCAGGTCGGTAGGTGCCCAATATGCTACTGGAGATCAGTGGAGAAATAACTCCAGAAAGAATGAAGAAATGGAGCCAAAGAAAAAACAGTACCCAGTTGTAGATGTAACTGGTGATGGAAGTAAAGTCCAATGCTGTAAAGAGCAATATTGCATAGGAGCCTAGAATGTTAGGTCCATGAATCAAGGCAAATTGAAAGTGGCCAAACAAGAGGTGGAAAGAGTGAAAATAGACATTTTAGGAATCAGCGAACTAAAATGGACAGGAATGGGTGAATTTAACTCAGATGACCATTTTATCTACTACTGTGGGCAGGAATCCCTTAGAAGAAATGGAGTAGCCATCATAGTCAGCAAAAGAGTCTGAAATGCAGTACTTGGATGCAGTCTCAAAAACGACAGAGTGATCTCTGTTCGTTTCCAAGGCAAACCATTCAATATCACGGTAATCCAAGGCTATGCCCCGACCAGTAATGCTGAAGAAGCTGAAGTTGAATGGTTCTATGAAGACCGACAAGACCTTATAGAGTTAACCCCCCAAAAAGATATCCTTTTCATTATAGGGGACTGGAATGCAAAAGCAGGAAGTCAAGAGATACCTGGAATAACAGGAAAATTTGGCCTTGGAGTACAGAATGAAGCAGGGCAAAGGCTAATAGAATTTTGCCAAGAGAACACACTGGTCATAGCAAACACCCTCTTCCAACAACACAAGAGAAGACTCTACTCATGGACAGCACTAGATAGTTAATACCGAAATAAGATTGATTATATTCTTCGTAGCCAAAGATGGAGAAGCTCTATATAGTCAGCAAAAGCAAGACTGGGAGCTGACTGTGGCTCAGAACATGAACTCCTTATTGCCAAATTCAGACTTAAATTGAAGAAAGTAGGGAAAACCACTAGACCATCTGGTATGACCTAAATCAAATCCCTTACAATTATACAGTGGAAGTGACAAATAGATTCAAGAGATTAGATCTAATAGAGTGCCTGATGAACTATGGACGAAGGTTCATGACACTGTACAGGAGGCAGGGATCATATCATTCCCAAGAAAAAGAAGTGCAAAAAGGCAAAAAGGCTGTCTCAGGAGTCCTTACAAATATCTGTGAATAGAAAAGAAGCGAAAGGCAAAGGAGAAAAGGAAAAATATACCCATTTGAATGCAGAGTTGCAAAGAATAGCAAGGAGAGATAAGAAAGTTTTCCTTAGTGATCAATGCAAAGGAATATAGGGAAAAAATAGAATGGGAAAGACTAGAGATCTCTTCAAGAAAATTAGAGATATCAACGGAACATTTCATGCAAAGAATGGCTCAATAAAGGACAGAAATGGTATGGACCTAACAGAAGCAGAAGATGCTAAGAAGAGGTGGCAAGAATACACAGAAAAACTATACCAAAAAGACCTTCACAACCCAGATAATTACGATGGTGTGATCGCTCACCTAGAGCCAGACATCCTGGAATGTGAAGTCAAGTGGGCCTTAGGAAATATCACTATGAGCAAAGCTAGTAGAGGTGATGGAATTCCAGCTGGGCTATTTCAAATCCTAGAAAATGATGCTGTGAAAGTGCTGCACTCAGTATGCCAGCAAATTGGGAAAACTCAGCAGTGGCCACAGGATTGGAAAAGGTCGGTTTTCATTCCAATCCCTAAGAAAGGCAATGTCAAAGAATGCTCAAACTACCACACAATTGCACTCATCTCACATGCTAGCAAAGTAATGCTTAAAATTCTCCAAGCCACACTTCAACAGTACATGAACTGTGAACTTCCAGATGTTCAAGCTGGATTTAGAAAAGGCAGAGGAACCAGAGATGAAATTGCCAACATCCGTTGGATCATCAAAAAAGCAAGAGAGTTCCAAAAATCATCTACTTCTGCTGTATTGACTATGCCAAGTCTTTGACTGTGTGGATCACAGCAAACTGGAATATTTTTCAAGAGATAGGAATACCAGACCACCTGACCTGCCTCCTGAGAAATCTGTATGTATGTCAAGAAGCAACAGTTAGAACTGGACATGGAGAAACAGACTGGTTCCAAATCGGGAAAGGAGTGCATTGAGTGTCACCGTGCTTATTTAACTTATATGCAGAGGACATCATGAGAAATGCTGGGCTGGATGAAGCACAAGCTGGAATCAAGATTGCCGGGAGAAATATCAATAACCTCAGATATGCAGATGACACCACCCTTATGGCAGAAAGCGAAGAAAAACTAAAGATCCTCTTGATGAAAGTGAAAGTGGAGAGTGAAAAAGTTGGCTTAAAGCTCAACATTCAGAAACTAAGATCATGACATCTGGTCCCATCAGTTCAGTTCAGTCACTCAGTCGTGTCCAACTTCTTGCGACCCCATGAATCACAGCACTCCAGGCCTCCCTATCCATCACCAACTCCCAGAGTCTACCCAAACCCATGTCCATCGAATCGGTGATGCCATCCAGCCATCTCATCCTCTGTCGTCCGTTTCTCCTCCTGCCCCGAATCCTTCCCAGCATTAGAGTCTTTTCCAATGAGTCAACTCTTTGCATGAGGTGGCCAAAGTATTGGAGTTTCAGCTTCAATATCAGTCCTTCCAATGAACACCCAGGACTGATCTCCTTTAGGATGGACTGGTTGGGTCTTCTTGCAGTCCAAGGGACACTCAAGAGTCTTCTCCAACACCACAGTTCAAAAGCATCAATACCACTTCGTGGCAAATAGATAGGGAAACAATGTAAACAGTGAGATACTTTTTTGAGGGGGCTCCAAAATCACTGCAGATGGTGACTGCAGCCATGAAATTAAAAGACGCTTGCTCCTTGGAAGAAAAGTTATGACCAACTTTGACAGCATATTAAAAAGCAGAGACATTACTTTGCCAGCAAAAGTCTGTCTTGTCAAAGCTATGGTTTTTCCAGTAGTCATGTATGGATGTGAGATTTGGACTATAAAGAAAGGCAAGCGCTGAAGAATTGATGCTTTGAACTGTGGTGCTGGAAAAGACTCTTTAGAGTCCCTTGAACAGCAAGGAGATCCAACCAGTCCATCCTAAAGGAAGTCAGTCCTGTATATTCATTGGAAGTTCTGATGCTGAAGCTGAAGCTCCAATACTTTGGCCACCTGATGCTAAGAGCTGACTCATTGGAAAAGACCCTGATGCTGGGAAAGATTGAAGGTGGGAGGAGAAGGAGATGAGGATTAGGTGGTTGGATGGCATCACCGACTCAATGGACATGAGTTTCAGTAAACTCCGGGAGTTGGTGATGGACAGAGAGGCCTGGTGTGCTGCAGTCCATGGGGTCAGAAAGAGTCAGACATGACTGAGCAACTGAGCTGAGCTGAACTGAGGTTCCTCACAGCTACCAGGGGGCAGCAGTGAAATACAAGGATCAGGCAGTACAAGGTCAAACTGTGGTTTTAATGAGCATTTCTCATTTTTTAATGATCTCTGTTGGTCATTGTGTCTGAATGCCTCTTTGTGCCTTTTGTCTGTCTTTCCCTTAGTTTATCTTTTCCTAATGATTTGAGGAATGCCTTTTATATTTTAGAGATTAATCTTATGTCACTCAGGTGTTAAAAATATCTCCATCTAGTTTGAAATTTGTTTTTTCCTCCTCTCTTTATGGTGGGAAATTCATCTTCTGATTTATTTGTATGCGCTCAAAGGTATTGATCTTGAATAATTTGTGCTTTTCGTGTCTTCAGAAATCCTTGCCCTGCCCCAAGAGCATAGAAATATTATTCTGTATTTTTCTTCTAAAAGTCTTAAAGTTTTGCCTTTCACATTACACCTGTAACTGATTTTTTTTTTTATGGTGTGAGGTGGGGGTCTGTTTTCATTTTTTTCTTTGGATACTCACCACATGTGTGCTGACCTGCTGGGAAACAGTCTCATGTTGGAGAAACCTAGCCAGGGCAGGCTGGGACACAGGGCTCCAGCAGTGAGCTATGGGAGGAGAGGTATATGTCATCCAAAGTGGTCCTGATGTAATGGTTGTGGAAGCATCTTCCCACCACACACAAAAGCAGGAGGTTTGACCAAGCCAGAGGTGGTCCTTAGGTTAGGCTGCAGGGAGACAGGAGGAGCTGAGTGAAGAGTGGAAGATCCATACAAGAGGAAATATGGTTTCGGTCACCATGGTGACCCCACAGTGGCCTCTCAGGCACTCAAGATAGTCGGTGAACTGAGCTGCTTTCCAAAGGCAGACAGGAGTCATGCTGGACAATGCCTGGCTTCTGAGCAGAGACCCCAGTCCACTCCTGCCTGCCCCTTCCCCAGTTTAGCACTGGCTGGACTAATAGGCTCTTCATCTTAATAAGGTTCCCACCTTGCCCTGGGCCTGAGCTCACCCATGCAGCTCGGAGCCCCCTGGACCTGGGGCAGGTCGGCTGGGAGAGAAGGATCTAATCACTGAGAAGGGGCTGTTAGAGAAGGCAGGTGTGGGGGAGGGCTCATCACTTCGTACAGAAGGAAGTCTGACCTCCCAGAACTTGAAGGCACAGAACACGGGCTCTGGCCCAGACGCCTCGGCCCTGCGGAACTAACTTCATCTCCGGAAAGTAACAGTGAAAAACGCGCAGTCGTGTCTGACTCTTAGCGACCCCATGGACTGCAGCCCACCAGGCTCCTCGGTCCATGGGATTTTCCAGGCAAGAGTACTGGAGTGGGGTGCCATTGCCTTCTCTGAGTAGAGTAGGTAGGCACTCGCTATTCTTCTTACTCTTTCTGTGCAATTGACACCCCTGCCAGAAACAACAAACAGCCTCTGATGAATTGCTTCATTATCTGTAATTCTTATTGTCCTTCCACCCCTTCCTGCCCACAGCCCAGTGGGAGGCACAGGTGAGGGAAGAATGGGGCTTTGGAAGTCCGGTGACCCCCATTCTCCCCTCAGCTCCACACAAGGTCATCTCAGGATGACCTTGGCCGGGCCCCATCTCCTCCCTGCCCCCAGCCTCCATCTGGAGAGCTAGGACGATGCCGGAGCCGATGACCTCCATAGGTCCGCCTGCTTAAGGATTCTCTGGCTTTCTCTGGTCTATTTTTGCCTGACACCTCTCCCAGGGGCCTGTGGGTCTGAGCTAATTTCCCTGGCTGGCCCTGATCCATGCAGCTCAGGTGGATAGTGCCAAGCTAATGAGGTCAAGGTCATGGGCCAGTTAGCGGCTCTTGGAGGAACCCGTGGCCAGACTGCAGCTGGACTGCAGCTCTCCCGCCAGTCTCTGGGCTCAGGCACAGGGGGAAGTGATGAGAGCTGCTCTGGGGCCCAGTCCAGTTACCTTTTGTGATTGCAGCGCAGTGTCCCCCAGTCATATGACAAAGAAGGGGGTATGTAGGGTAGGGGTGGGGAGAGGACCAGATGGTTTAAAAAAGTGCATTCCCCTGCCTGCAAGCAGGCCACACCTGGTCAAGCCAGGAGGATGAGAACCAGTTTTATTTCTTTAAAGCCAAAGTAAGAGGGTATGCCCACATTCTCTTGGGTCCACCCACAGTGTATCTTTTCTCCCTCTTTCTGAGTCACATCCTTCCCTCCTAACCCAGGGTGAGGTAAAGGAGGGCTTCCTCTTTTATTACCTGTCATAAGGACAAGGGTTGTCTATTTTATTCAGTGCTGCATTTCTAGCACCTAGATGAATGCCTGGCATGCACAGTAGGAGCACAATAAATATTGCTCAAGTGCAGCAACTCACCTGTGTTCAGAGAGGCTGTGGACTGCATTCAAAAGGACCTGGCATTGCCAATGGGTTCTACTTGATAGTTTTCAAATATTTCTATTTCAAAGAGTCTGTGGAAGCTTGATGTTTAGAGAAAAACCCTATGAAGCCTCTAGGAAAAAAAGAATAATTCCTTTTACAGTAGGCCACCTAACTTGAATATTTGGCAAGTTTGAATTTTCTTCTTCCAGGTTTTTCAACTTAGTTCAGTGACTGTTTATTACTAGTTATTATACTATATTATTAATTTTTGAGTTCACCCCATCAGCCAGGCTTTGGGCTAAGCACAAAACAAGTATTGATTTATTTAATTTTCATAACAACTGTGTAAGATGGGTACTGCAGTCATTCCCATTTTACAGATGAGAAAACTGATGAAAACAGAGGTCAAGGAATTTGGTCAAGCTCATGCATATGGTGAATCAAAACTCCAGAACCCATGCTCCTGATCACAACTAGTGCTGGGACTTAGTTTGCATGCAAGTATCCATCTACGAGGTACTCGTGATTTAACAATGAATGAGGCCTTTGATAAGTGAGAGGTTAAACAGACAGTGATACATCTACACCGTGGAATATGACTCAGCAACGAAAGGGAAGGGATGGTTGGTACACGCAGCAATCTATGTGACTCTGCAGAGAATTATGCTGAGTGTGAAAAGGCAACCCCCCAACGTTTCATACTGCATGATTCCGTTTATATAACATTCTCAAAAAGACAAAATTATGGACATAAAGAGGAGACTGGGTAATGCCAAAGACTAGGGAGAGGTGGAGTTGACAAAGAAGTAGGCTATGAAAGGGCAACATGAGGGATCCTTGAGGGGATGAAAAGACTGTATCTTGATTCCATCAATATTGATATCCTGGCTGTGATATCGAACAGGAGGCAAAAGAAGCAGTATTTGGTACGATAAAAGATAGCAGCCTTTAGTCCCAAAGTAAAGAACTGGCCGGATGTGTGCTAAATCTTTGTGAGTGTGTGTGTTTGCATATATAGCATTTAAATGTTTATCTGCCAACATTTAAACATTTTGCAAGATGTTACCATTGAGGGAAACTGGGTAAAAGGTACATGGGATCTTCCTCTATTACGTTCTACAGATGCGAAATAGAGTTTCATTTTAAAAAAGAATGAGTGCATTTCTGCCTGCAAGGAGCGCTCCTGTGCAGGAAGTGAGACCTCATACCACATGCCCAGGTAACTTCTGTACATCACAGTGGGGTGACGTGGCGGGCCCGAGAGGGCTTCCAATGCAACGATGGTGGAGCTGAGTTCTCAAGCATCAGCAGTTCAGAGGGGAGAGGAAGGGCGTCCGAGGCAGGCAGGAGAGCATGAACGAGCAGGGCACCTGGGTCTTCTTTTCCCAAAGTTCCCTCTGGGGGCCACATGATCTCAGACCATCCGATTGCAAAAACACATACGGTGGGCTATTTCCCACCTTGTACATACAAATGTGAAGTGATGGACAGAATTATCACCTTAAATTTTTCATTCAGCCTCTGGTGCCTGCTGCCTATTATCCAGTAGAACTCAATCACAGGAGAAAATGACTCCCTTGTCAAACATCACACCAGAGAGCAAGCATCTTTGTTCAGCCTGTCAAGATCAGTTTTCACGTTCAATTTAGTAAAAAGACAGATGTTAATGTTCTTTCTATTAAGAGATAATTTCTTTGTTAAATGCGTGGGTTTCTTTTTTCCTTGATAGGTCTAATTCTACTTTACATGTAATAGCAGCTGAGTGGTGGAAAGAGTGAGGGCTTTGGGGTCAGAGGATCCTGCATTTGAATCTCAATTCTACCACTTACTAGCTATGGTCTTGACCTTCATTCTCCCTGAACCTTTGTCCCTTGATCTCTGCAGTGGACTAATTATACTAAACAGCCCTGCAGTACTGAATCCATAGTGAGGATTAATGAGGAAACATTTGCCAAAGAGCCTAGTATAAGCCCTGACACATAGTAAGCACCCTATAAATGACACTCATTGCTACTAATAATTCTACTTTATGTAGAAATTTAAAAATAGGTACCTTATTTCATGCCAGTCAGAATGGCTGCTATCCAAAAGTCTACAAGCAATAAATGCTGGAGAGGGTGTGGAGAAAAGGGAACCCTCTTACACTGTTGGTGGGAATGCAAACTAGTACAGCCACTATGGAGAACAGTGTGGAGATTCCTTAAAAAACTGGAAATAGAACTGCCATACGACCCAGAAATCCCACTGCTGGGCATACACACCGAGGAAACCAGAAGGAAAAGAGACACGTGTACCCCAATGTTCATCGCAGCACTGTTTATAATAGCCAGGACATGGAAGCAACCTAGATGTCCATCAGCAGACAAATGGATAAGAAAGCTGTGGTACATATACACGATGAAGTACTACTCAGCCATTAAAAAGAATACATTTGAATCAGTTCTAGTGAGGTGGATGAAACTGGAGCCTATTATACAGAGTGAAGTAATCCAGAAAGAAAAACACCAATACAGTATACTAACACACATATATGGAATTTAGAAAGATGGTAACGATAACTCTGTATGCGAGACAGCAAAAGAGACACAGATGTATAGAACAGTCTCTTGGACTCTGTGGGAGAGGGCAAGGGTGGGATGATTTGGGAGAATGGCATTGAAACATGTATAATATCATATGTGAAACAAATTGCCAGACCAGGTTCCATGCATGATACAGGATGTTCCGGGCTGGTGCACTGGGATGACCCAGAGGGATGGTATGGGGAGGGAGGTGGGAGGGGGGTTCAGGATGGGGAACACGAGTACACCGTGGCAGATTCATGTCAATGTATGGCAAAACCAATATAATACTGTAAAGTAATTAGCCTCCAATTAAAATAAATAAATTTATATTAAAAATAATAATAAAATAAAATTCTGAATCAGTAACTATTAAGGATATAAAACAAAAGGTGCTTAAATGAGTAAATAAAAATAAAAATAGGTACCTTTTACAGTGCTCTGCAAATAGTACTATATCTCCAGGGTTTTGCTTGTATCAGTCAGGATAGTCAAGGTTATGCTGTAGTAACAAACAACCCATGAATCTCAGTGGTTTACAACAACAACATTTATTTCTTGCTCACACTACATATCCACCGTGGGTCAGGTGCAATTCTGCTCCTGTAGTCTTCTCTCCTGGACCCAGGATAAGGGAGCAGCCAGTTGCTGGCACATCACTGGTGGTCATAGTAGAGGAAAAGGGTCTTCTAACCAAGATTAAATGCTATGTGGCTTAGAAATGACACATACCATTTGCATTCAAAACTCATAGGTCAGGGACTTCCCTGGCAGTTCAGTGGTTAAGACTTTACCTTCCAATGCAGGGGGTGTGGGTTTCATCCCTGATTCAGGGAACTAAGATGGCATATGCCTGGGGGCCCAAAAAACCAAAACATAAAGCAGAAGCAATACTGTAACAAATTCAATAAGACTTTAAAATATGGCCCACATTAAAAAAAAAAATCTCAAAAAAAAACTCATTGGTTAGAACTGGTGATACATTCTCACCGCATCGTAAGTAAGACAGAAAGTAGAATCCTGTCTTGTATCTGAAAGGCAGGGGAGTGATCACAAGAATGTAGCCAACAGCTCTGCTGACAACCACAAAGATTTTGAGAACCACCACCCTGCCCAGAGGGACAGCTGGACATTGGGAAGGAGGCAGGAACCCCGGGGAGAAGGTGGAAATACACAGAGGGGTCCTACTCAGCAGGGGGTGGGGGTGGGGCTGGCGACCTCAAGTCAGTGGGCAGATCTGAGGCCAGAGGAGCTCTGGGTGCCTTTCTCATCTGGACCCGACCCAAACGGAACGTGGCCTGTTGTCATCTCTGGGCAAACCAGCCCACCCTGCTGGGAGGTACGAGTCCCACATGCCCAACATGGATGGTAAATCTGCATGTAACCTACTTCTCTGGCCCTCCAGGACTTCCCTGTGGCTCAGATAGTAGAATCTGCCTGCAACGCAGGAAGCCAGAATTTGATCCCTGGATCGGGAAGATCCCCTGGAGCGGGGCATGGCAACCCCCTCCTGGGAAATCCCATGGACAGAGGAGCCTGGTGGGCTATAGTCCATGGGGTCACAAAGAGTCAGACACGACTGCGCAACTAACACTTCACACCTCACTTTCAGTTGTGGGCAGGACAGTCACAAAGCAGTATTTCTCTGGCTCCACTTCTCCTGTTTTGCTGGGTCCCAGGACCTATCAGATTCTTCTAAGAGTTTAGGGGAGCCCCCAGACAGGGTCTCTTGTGTGCCCGCATCCTGCCCCTGGGGCTCCTTCCCGGTGCCACCCTGAGTCTTTCCCTGCCCTACCTCTCCTGTAACAGCTAATGTCAGAAGCAGCCACTCAGCAGGCTTTGTCCTCCTGGTCCCCTGGGGCTGCAGACAAGCGGCTCCAACAGCAACCATGTTTGTGCCGACAGTGCCACCTCCCGTCCCTTCAGAGGCTGCTGGCAAAGTCTGGTGCTCACAAGGCAGCCCCTGCAGAGGATTCAGCACGAGTCCTGGTGTAGGGAAGCTGGGGTGGCCTGTGGCAGTCCCATCCATTCCCTTTCCAGCCCCCACGAACTGTCTCCCAGATTCCTGATCTCGGGGCTTCTGATCTTAACAGGTGCCAGGCCTCTGCCTTGAAACCTCTAACCACCACTTTCTTCTTCAACCTCCTCCACCCTCGCTCAGTCTTCAAATGTGAGCCCAAATGCCATTTCTTCAGGGAAGACTTCCTTGATTTCTCAAACTAAATGGAGTCCCCAACATGAGATCTTTCCCCTACATGTTGGATTGGCAGGTAATAATGGAGGAACCAAAAGAAAAGACACCCACCCACCCAAAAGTATTTCCAGACAGCAAATTCTCCATATTGCTTGTGAGACTTGACACCTTGCTGGTGACAGGCTGCTCACACATCCTTTGCAATCTTCAGGGGAGAGGTGTAGACCTGTCAGACACATTGGCCTTGGTGAGAAGCCTCTGTGGGTTTCTAGTTTGCCCCCATACCCTAATGCAGTTACATGCACCTGTTGACCTGACCAGCTAGGAAAGGAATCTTCTGTGTTCTCTGTTTACCATGGATGACTCACAGCTTCCCTGGATCAGGGACAGCATCTATTTTCTTGCCAATGGGGAATCTGGTGGAGGCCAGGACAGGCAAACCCAGTGCTCTGGGGCATGGCAATTTCCCAAGAGGCCCATGGTCTCCCAAAGCTGATTGTCATCCCAGCATTGTTCTTACTATATTTTTAAAAATTTAGGAAACTCAGTAACAATACACACATTCAGGCAACAGTTCAGTTCAGTTCAGTCGCTCAGTCCTGTCCGACTCTTTGTGACCCCATGAATCGCAGCACGTCAGGCCTCCCTGTCCATCACCAACTCCCGGAGTTCACTCAAACTCATGTCCATCAAGTTGGTGATGCCATCCAGCCATCTCATACTCTGTCGTCCCCTTCTCCTCCTGCCCCCAATCCCTCCCAGCATCAGGGTCTTTTCCAATGAGTCAACTCTTCGCATGAGGTGGCCAAAGTACTGGAGTTTCAGCTTTAGCATCATTCCTTCCAAAGAACACCCAGGGCTGATCTCCTTTAGTATAGACTGGTTGGATCTCCTTGCAGTCCAAGGGACTCTCAAGAGTCTTCTCCAACACCACAGCTCAAAAGCATCAATTCTTCAGTGCTCAGCTTTCTTCACAGTCCAACTCTCACATCCATACATGACCACTGGAAAAACCATAGCCTTGACTAGACGCACCTTTGTTGGCAAAGTAATGTCTCTGCTTTTGAATATGCTATCAAGGTTGGCCAAAACTTTCCTTCCAAGGAGTAAGCGTCTTTCAATTTCATGTCTGTAATCACCATCTGCAGTGATTTTGGAGCCCCCAAAAATAGTTTGACACTGTTTCCCCATCTATTTGCCATGAAGTGATGGGACCGGATGCCATGATCTTCGTTTTCTGAATGTTGAGCTTTAAGCCAACTTTTTCACTCTCCTCTTTCACTTTCATCAAGAAGCTTTTTAGTTCCTCTTCACTTTCTGCCGTAAGGGTGGTATCATCTGCATATCTGAGGTTATTGGTATTTCTCCCAGCAATCTTGATTCCAGCTTGTGCTTCTTTCAGCCCAGCGTTTCTCATGATGTACTCTGCATAGAAGTTAAATAAGCAGAGTGACAAATATACAGCCTTGACGTACTCCTTTTCGCATTTGGAACCACTCTGTAGTTCCATGTCCAGGCATAGGTAGGTAAATTAGGTGTGGGCTTCCCTGGTGGCTCAGCGGTAAAGAATCCCCTTGCCAATGCAAGAGATGCAAGTTCGACCCCTGGGTTGGGAAGGTTCCCTGAAGAAGGAAATGGCAACCCACTCCAGTATTCTTGCCTGGGAAATCCCATGGACAGAGGAGCCTGGCGGGCTACAGTCTATGGGGTCACAAAGAGTCAGACACTACTGAGTGACTAAACAGCAACAGGTAAATTAGGGTTCATCCTTACTAGGGAATACTGGTGCCTGGAGGAGAGCATGCATCCCATGGTTGCTGTCTCCTGGGGTCACCTGTCCATGCCCTAGGTGGTCTGGGAACCCATGAGGAGCCTGGGCATCTCTTAGTCACCTCCACCCCTTTACTCTTCAGAGGAATGTTCTTGTGCTTAGTGGCTCAGTCATGTCTGACTCTGCAACCCCATGGACTATAGCCCACCAGGCTCCTCCATCCCTGGGATTTTTTCAGGCAAGTATACTGGAGTGGGTTTTCATGCCCTCCTCCAGGGATCTTCCAGACCCAGAGATCAAACCCATGTCCCCTGTGTCTCCTACATTGCAGGTGGATTCTTTTACCTGCTGAGCCATCGGGGACATGGAAAGAGTAGTTCTGAACCCAGGCTCAGCTATCTTGGATCTGTTACCCAATCTTTCTGTGCCTGTTTCTCCATTTGTCAAATGGGGACAATAATCCTGCTTTCACAGGCCATGTTCCTCCTCCCCCTGTCCCCATGTCCCCAGGATCACTGATCAGTGAGGCCTGGCTGTTATCACCTCTGTAGATCCCAGTCCTCAGTCTGAGATCGTGGGTCACTGAGTTATAACCCCACTCTCTCTCCAGTATCCAAGATACGCCCGAAAGGAAAACTGAGCTCACACAGAGTAAGTCCCTGGGCACCAGGCTCAATGTCAGCCCACCCCTAGGCTGGCCAACACAGAGGACAGTCCAGGTTTAGAACCACTGTTCAGACCCAGTTTCAGTGGGTTCAGATCAGCTGGGGTTGCACAGGCCCTGGCACTTCGTGACTGTGTGACCTTAGTTACTTGTCCACTCTGGGCTCGTTTCCTGCTGCCCCTTTTCCAACCCCAAACCCACTTCATCCCTGGCTCTTGGCTTGCAGCCTGGGATGTAAGAAGTCCTCAGTGACACCATACATGATCTTTGTTGTTTGGGCTTTTTGTTTATTTTTTGCGGTTTTATACTCAAGTAACTCTAGTAGAATGATGTTGGTATAAAGTGGGTTTCCCAGTGCTCAGTGACAACCTAGAGAGGTGGGATTGTATTTAGGTTGGGGTGGGAGGAAGGTTCATGAGGGAGAGGACATGCGTATACCTATGGCTGATTCATGTTGATGTATGGCAGAAACCAACAAAACATTGTAAAGCTATCTTCTTCTAATTAAACATACTTTTTTTTTTTTTTTAAGAAAAAGGAATAACGCTTATTTTATACCCAGGGAAAACAATAAAGTGGGTTTACCCAGAACATTCAAGTTTTGAAAGCAATCTGGGGCAAGTTTTCACACGATCAAACAGAAAGACTTGGCAAAAGCTAACGATATGCGGGACATGCCAGACCATCTTTTCCTGTCAACCTGCAGACCTGAGTCGTTCCTGGCTGCTCTTTTCTGTACAAGTTGTGGCTGGTCGAGTGGCTGCAGACACTCTGAGGTTTCTACGACTTAAACTCTTCGGTGAAGCTGTGAGTACAGATTCAGAGGCTGAGTAGTCATTTCCCACTGCATTAAAATGATGGGTTAATCCAGAAGGCTACACCCAGAATCTGATTTTTTTAATTTAAATTTATTTATTTTAATTAGAGGCTAATTACATTACAATATTGTATTGGTTTTGCCATACATCAACATGAATCCGCCACGGGTGTACATGTGTTCCCAATTCTGAACCCCCGCTCCCACCTCCCTCCCCATACCATCCCTCTGATCTGATTTTTATTTTGGAAGAAATAGTCTCCATGGGAAGCAAAACTCACCAGTACTTACATCCAGAAGAAAATAATCAGGAGCCCCAGGACTTAAGGCTGCAAAGCGTTGCTGGGCGGTGATACTAGATACATGTTTTGGTGGAGGTTTAACCAGGGAGGAATATTTATCAGGATTGTTATGATTCTGGTTAGTGTGTGTCTTGCTGTTTCTCACGGTTCCCTTGACCCAGGGTAGGCAAGGCGCGAGCAGGGAAGCTGGAGGAAGACAGGAGCGGTAGGAATGGCAGACATATTTGTTTGAAGCAGCAAGGTAGCTATGCTTTGCTCTAACGGCTGAGAGTAGCAATGACAATGACGACAACTCCACAGAACTCAAGCTGCCTCGACCCGCCTCTCCTCAACTACAAGAGCGTTTCAGGGGGTGCTTACAAGGACCACACCGTGATGTGTGTGCGCAGTGCCACAAGTGATCCCAGCTGCAGGACAAGAGTGGAGTGGGGCGAGAGAGCCTGACTGCCGCCGCCTGGCCAATTGCTCTCTCCCTACAGTGTGCTGCCATGAAATTTCATAGGTTTGGAGGCATCCTTCCCAACCCCTCTTTTGGGAGTTGGTGATGGACAGGGAGGCCTGGCGTGCTGCAATTCATGGGGTCGCAAAGAGTCGGACACGACTGAGCGACTGATCTGATCTGATCTGATTAGCTGTGGTGTAGGAATACATGTGGGTGTCAGACCAGAAACAGCTGAACTGATGGTTGTGTCGGATACTGTTTACTGACTGAGTGCATCCAGGTGTTTTCTCATGCCATTTCCTCCACTGGAAACACGTCTGTAACCTGGAAAGATCTAGGTCCTCCTCCAAAGCCCAAAGCAGACAAAGCCTACTTAAAGAAACCTTCCAGAGTCCTCCCCAGAGGGTTCTTTCTGGCCTGTATCCTTCTACCAGATTCTGATGACTAGACTCTGGCTTTCCCAAGTACATCCACGTATCCTCAGTGTCCTGAGCGAGACCTAGGCTTGAGTGGGCAGAGGTGAAATGCGTTCTGAATGAAAGTAGAAATTAAAAAGCAGGAGTTGTCTTTTGGACTCTGTGCAAGAGGGAAAGGGTGGGATGATTTGGGAGAATGGCACTGAAACATGTATAATATCATATGTGAAACGAAACGCCAGTCCAGGTTCAATGCATGATACAGGATGCTCGGGGCTGGTGCACTGGGATGACCCAGAGGGATGGTATGGGGAGGGAGGTGGGAGGGGGGTTCAGGATGGGGAACATGAGTATACCCGTGGCAGATGCATGTTGATGTATGGCAAAACCAATACAATATTGTAAAGTAATTAGCCTCCAATTAAAATAAATAAATTTTAAAAAATAAATAAAGGCAGGATTTGAAAAAAAAAAAGCAGGGGTTGGTGGAGAACGGTGCTCAAATGCACACCGAGGCTCCTGGGAGCCTGTTTATAGGAAACCTGGATTTTTCTGCAGTGGCTTATCCCTGCTTGACCACACATCCTTTTCTCAACAAACAGAGGAAGCTGAGGGAATGGCAAGGATTCAACTCAGAAGGGACCGGAGGAAGGAAAGCAAATCCTGTTTCCTGGCTGGTGATTGTGGAGAGCAGTGATTCACTGTGGAGAGCTTGTGATGCTAAGGTTTTGTTTTTGTTTTTTTTGGTCACTCTTTGTAGCGTGTAGGATCTTAGTTCCCCAACCGATGATCGAACCCATGCTCCTTGTGCTGGAAGTGCAGACACTTAACCACTGGGTCACCAGAGAAGTTCACTGAGGTCTTTATAAACAGTTACAAATTTAAATTTAAATTTAATTTTACATCCACTCCAGGAGGGAGGTACCCATTTTAGAAATGAAGACATCAAGGCTAAGGGACTTCACTGGACGAGCCACAGGTGGTCCCGTGGCTAAGACTCTGCGCTCGCAGTGCTGGGGGGTCAGGGTTCAATCTTTGGTCAGGGAGCTAGAACCCACACACTGCAACTAAGAGTTCACAGGCCATGGCTAAAAATCCCCCATGCCATAGCAACTAAGACCTAGAGCAGCCAAGTAAATATATAAAAAAAGAAAGAAATCAAGGCTCAGAAGAGAAACAACTTATCTAAGATCTCAGAGGTATAAAGAAAAATAGAAGCCCAGGTCTGACTCTAAAGTCCTTTCTTCATCATTCTGATACATGTCCAAGGGGAAGGGGGTGGGAGGGGGGCTGGGACACCAAGGTCCAAGTTCTCCCTCCCTGTAAGGGCCTGCTTCCCTAGGATAGAGGTCATGGGGTACCCTGGACCCTGGAGAGCCTGTGGAAGGACAGGAGGAGCGAAGGGTATGATTCTATCAGAAGAGAACTTGGCCATTTGCAATTCATTTACTTTTTTATCATGTGATTCTTCTGAAGAGGGGCAGAGTTATTATTTTATTATGTAGATAGGGAAACAGGCAAAGGCAGGGATGCGACTTCTTCCAGATCACACAACAAGTCAGCGAAAGAAGTAAGGCTCAAAAATCGTTTCAGACAAGCTCCTGACAAGCAGACTCTCCTGCAGGCAACAGCCACACACTCTAGACCTGGTACAAAGTACAAAACACAAAAGTGCAGAGTGCAGAACTGCCACGTGAGGGCTCAGGAGAAGCAGAACAGAAAGACTTTGAGGGGAGTCAATAACCCTGAATATTCATTGGAGGAACTGGTACTGAAGCTGAAGCTCCAATACTTGGTTACCTGTTGCGAAGAACGGACTCACTGGAAAAGACTCTGATGCTGGGAAAGAGTGAAGGCAAGAGGAGAAGGGGGCAACAGAGGATGAGCTGGTTGGATGGCATCATTGACTCAATGGGCTTGAGTTTGAGCAAACTCTGGGAGATAGTGAAGGACAGGGAAACCTGGTGTGCTGCAGTTCACGGGGTCGCAAATAGTTGAACACGACTTAGAGATTGAACAATGAACAACAACAAAACATGGATTGAACTATGGGCAGAGGACAAGTTTGTCATTTTTTTTGTGGCTTTCCCTTGAAGGAAGCTGCAGTTCTGGGACAGATAAAAGGGACTGAAACTATGATAGAAAGCCTGCTATTTTTCTGGCCCAAAAGCAACCCCAGAGGACAGAACCCAGAGCAACCAGGACTGTGGGAGGAGAAATGGTGAAAGGAGAGAAAGAAAGGCAAGGCCAAATTCTGTGCACAATTTCTACACCAGTGTCTGATGGATCCTTACCACATAGCATTATACGGACTAAAAGAAGTCTGAGCTAAGATGGTAGTTGCCTCTCATCGCAGACAAGACAGACTTGCAATTTCAGTCTAACCAAGTGAATTGCCTGCTAAAGGGGGAAAATTATTATTGGAGGAATATAATTGGGTTGGCCAAAAAGTTTGTTCAGGTTTTTCCATACCATCCAGGGGAAAAACCCAAGCTAACATTTTGGCCAACCCAATAAAAAAATAGGGCTACCCAGGTGATTCAGTGGTAAAGAATCTTCCTGCCAATATGGGAGTCGCAGGAGACACAGATTCCATCCCTGGGTCGGGAAGATCCCCTGGAGAAGGAAATGGCAACCCACTCCAGTATTCTTGCCTGAGGAATCCCATGGACAAGAGGAGCTGGTGGGCTACAGTCCATGGGGTTTCCAAGAGTAAGACACGACTAAGCAACTGAGCACACACACACACACACTAAAAGAATCCATAGCCTCTTCAAGATAATATTCATAACGTCCAGGATATTTTTAAAAATCACTTGACCCAAAGGAAGGAAAATGTAATCCATTCTCAAAAGAAAAGACTATCAACAGAGGTCAACACTGAATGATCCAGATGTGGGAATTAATAAACAAAAATTTAAAGGCAGTTATTATAACTATGCTTGATGAGATAAAGGAAACTACATGTGTATGAAAAGATAGAAATCTCAACAGAGGAATTGAAAATACCAAAGGACAAAAAAGGAGCAAGAGAAAATTTTAGAACTGAAGTATATGGTATCTGAAATTCTAAAATGAAATGTTTGCACTTAATAACAGAATGGAGATGGCAGAGAAAGAGTGAGTTTAAACATAGATTTTAAAAGAAATTATCCAATCTGAGGAAACAAAAGAAAAAAGTTTAAAAAAAAAAGCCTCATGGACTTGTAGGAAAACACTGAAAGATATAAAGTTAATAGGTAATTGAGGAATTGGGTTCCCAGCTGGAGAGAAGAATGAAAGGAGTGGGGAAAAATATTTGAAGAAATAATGGCTGAAAACGTTTCAAGTTTAGTGAAAGAGCTAAATTTACACGTTCAAGAATGGACTTGTGGACACAACTGAGAAAGGAGAGGGTGGGATGGATGAAGAAAGTAGCAGCGACATATTTACACTCTCGTGTGTAAAACTGAAGGAGGAAATGTCAACTCACTCCAGTATTCTTACCTGGAGAATCCCACGGACAGAGGAGCCTGATGGACTACAGGCCATGGGGTTGCACAGAGTCAGACATGACTGAGTGTGCACACACGTGTGTAAAATGTATAACGGGCGGGAAGTTGCTGTATAGCACAGGGAGCCCTGCCTGGGCCTCTGTGAGGACCCTAGAGGAATGCGATAGGAGCAGGGAAATTTGCTCACAAGGGACGGGATATATATATACAGTTAGTGCTGATTCTGGCTGTTGTAAGGCAGAAACCAACAGAACATTGTAAAGCAATTATCCTCCAACTAAAAAAAAAAAAATAAATGGAACCATTGGAGATACATTTTACAGAAAAAAACAGAAGAATGTCTGTGAGGGACTTCCCTGGTGGACCGTGGTTAGGGCTGTCTGCTTTTACTGCTGAGGGTGCAGGGTCAATCCCTCATCGGGAACTAAGATCCCAAAAGCGGTGTGGTATGGCTAAAAAAACAGTTGTGTGAACCCCAAAGAATATAAGACAGTCTATATTCCCCAGACAGCCTAACACTTTCAAAATGGGCTCTGTAACAAAGCGGCTGGCAGGCAGACGACGTCTAACCATACATCATGGACTGCCCTTCATCAAAGTTGACTTGGAGCCTAATGAATTTAGCCCTCAGAAGCAATGGCCTGAGATATCACTGAACTGTCCTGAAGGGGACTCAGTGCCATGTCTCCTGGAGAAATATCTTGAACGCTTGAGTTGTGGTCTCATGGAATGTGTCATGCTCTGAATCCACACCCAGTATTTAGTGCATTTGCTCCCATACCCATGTTTTATGGATCTAGGAATTAAGAAGCTAAGACAAGGCAGTACATTTCATGACTACCCATTATAAGCCCATCTCAAAGTTTTTGTTTTCAATGCCCATGACTCTGGAACGTTCTGGACTAGAGGTTTTAGTACTAAAGAGGGTACTACCTCTGTGAAGGCAGAACAGAAAGTTTCGTTGAAATGCCATATCTGATTCCTCATGCTCCTTGATTTGTGGATAACAATGAGGTTATGGGTTGGATGTGGTAATGACCTTGGTTATCAAGAGAGATTTATACGGTTGCTACACAGGAGAGCAGTAGAAACATGAGTAGAACTTCACGGATTCCTTCTACTCATGGGCCTCTTCTAGGAATCCTTCTTGGAAGACCGTGACAGATGATACAGGTTAACAGAAAACTCCACGGTCTTACTGAACTGGAACCAACAAAGGGCTCAGGCTCCATAGGAGTGAATTTTCCTACAGGAAAGAGGAACACTGAGTGGAATCACCCTTAAGAACTGGTATCAAGGGAGCAGGGCTCCTGGAGGCTGGTGTCTACTGCACCTCCCTGTTGCCTGCGCATACATAATATACATGCAGAGTACTGAGAAAGGAGCCCAATGGAGCAGGAGATGCACTGGCATTGCCCTTCACCCCTGACATCCCTGCAAGATGCAGCAGGGGGAGGTGATTCATGTTTATCTCCAGCTGGGGAAGTGAGCGGTGCACTTACTGTTGTGTGTGGGGTGCTTGGACCCAGAACAGGGTGAGGAAAGTCATGTCTGTTGATCCAAGAGGGCACGTGTACATCCAGGAAGCACTACATCTGGAACCTCTTGACCTGAGACTTTCTCTCAAGGGTTCAGGTCCCTATTACACATTCTTCTTCCTCATCCTTCAGCCTGACCTATTGGTCCAAGAATACAGTCCTCTGACCCAAGTTATTCTGTGTCGTGGGAACTTGACACTGGGATTCCAGGTGCTTGGACCTAAGATCCTGCTGGCAGGGGCCTCTGGGGACAGACTGTGAGCTCGTGCAGGGGGACCTGTCCTGCTCCCTCTCCTTCATGAACTGTGTGTGTTTGGGGGCTTCTTTCCATTCTCTGACCTGGCCTACTTCCCTCCAGTGCACCCTCTTCTGTGCTCACTTAGCCAGACTCAGTTTCTCTTGCTCAGACACAGGGATCTAACCTGACACGGGGGTCACTGTGGAATTGCATCAACCACACAATGAGCTCAATGGGATCCAGCTCTAAGGATTCAGAGGATGTGGGGGTGGACACTGAATGGTTGTATCACTCAGTGCCTGAAACCCTGCCCAGGAGAAGTCTGTGCAGGATGGGAATTCTCCAGGAACTGATGAAGAACTGACAAGGAATGAACTCATATTTCTGAAGGTCAGACAGATGCTGGCCATGACTGCTGACATCTTCAGGAAGGAATGGAAGGGCCGATTGAAGCCTCAGGGAAACACGGGCTGAGAGGGAGTCAGAGTCAGAGGCACTGAGGACAGTCTTCCGAGGGAGGTTTGGACAAAAGGGTGGAGAAGGCTCTGCAGCACATAGGGAGGGACTTAGGAGACACCCCGGGATCATTTCCAGGTCCCGGGTCTCTGGTTTCCTTCCCTGGGCTCCAGGCATGGGAGCCTGTTAGGCACTCACGTGCTCCACATGTGGAAACCCAGAGAGTCGGTGCCCTGTGGAGCAGGCCCGTGGGGTGAGAGCTACACCCAGATGCTCCCCTCTCCTCCCTGGAGAGGAGGAGCCTGAGGCATCCCATGAAGGCTCCTCAGAAGGTCCAGGCAGGTGCAATCCCAGATGGGTGGCCAGGTCAGAGCATGCCTTGGATGGACTTTCCCTCCTCCCCTGACCACTTGCCCCAGCCCTCAGTCCTGTTCTGGGGGTGGAGTGAGCCTGGCCTCCAGCTCTGCCTTCAGGGGACCCCAGGCCCCAGCAGAATAGTTTGGGCTGCATGTTTTATTGAAAGTATGTCCATTTGCCTGACACACAGTGCAGTCAAGCAATACAAGAATGTCAGAGTTTGGAGCAGAAGAGTTTTATTGCAGGGCCATGCAAGCAGACAGGCGGCGCATGTGTTAAAAACCCCAAACTCCCCAAAAGCTCTCAACAAAGCCCTTTTATACAAAAGTGAGGGGAGAGGGCCAGGTTAGTGGCAAACTTCCCAGTGTCAGATTATTGCTGTTGATAGTAGGTCATGATGTTCCTACAAACCTCCAGCAAAGCAAATTCTCTGTTCTGACAAGAAAGGGCAAGGTCCCAAGGCTCAACTTTCACCCTGAGGTTCAGGTCCTAGCTAAGAGGAGGGTTTCCCTGTGAGGGCTGGTTACCCTGCCAGGGACCCTTCCTCTAGCACTTAGTCTAAGCCCTCTCGCCAGTACCCAAGCCCTGCTGAAAAGGCAGATCTCAGCCGCTGGTGCCCTTTAGTCCCCAAGCCTGCTCAGCTGTTAACACTGAGGGAGCCAGGCACCCAGCACCGAGCCAGCACTCAGGCTTCTCATTTAACCTGGAGAGATCATTGTATAGGAGCCATAGGAACACGTGTTGCAGCAAATGCCCTTCAGGTTAATCCCTAGCTCCCAACTGTTGCCCTTTAGAGAACAGCCCCCACCACAGAATGGACTTGAAGCGATGCTGTGCAATGTCCTTGCCACTTAACCCTGACCTCTGGCACCTGCTTGGGGTCGACAACTGACCTCAGCTGGCCCAGTTCTTGGAACTTGAATGGAGTGACTGAAGCTGGTTAAAGCTGTCACCTTAATGACAGTGTCCAGTTACTCCAGTTGCTGAGGCCTCTGTGGACTGGGACCCATGGAGACCTCCACCACCTCAGGTCTCAGAGGTGGGGATGGATGAGAGGTTCACTGTCTTCCCAAGGATGGGCCCGGCCAGTGGGCGGCCAAGCGAGGGCTCTGGAGCCCTGCCGGTCACCATCCCCAACCTGTCCCCCACCCTTCAGCTCACCTTCAGGCCTGAGGCTGGAAGGCCTGGAGGGCTGGGGAGAAGGCGGCCATCCCCCTCTTATAACACTCTACTCTGTGAGGACACCGCTGCCAGGCTGACTGTGGGAGGGAGGGCTCTGCGACCACCCACTCCTGGTCTCCTGCCGACAGTCTCCTCCTAACTGTCTCAAGCTAAAGGCTGTGCATCCCCCGGCCCTTTTATGTGGAGGCTTTGGGCGTCTGTGCTCAGAGTCATGGCTGCCAGGGAAGAGCTGGAGGCGGGTGCTGCTAAGGTCGATATTCTTAAGGGTCATTTTAGTCCCCTGTGGGAAATAGATGGGTGGAGGTAGGGCAGTGCCCCAAGGTAAACACAGGAAGATGGTTCTGGAATTTCCTGCAGGAGTCCTGGTTAAACGTGAAGGCAGCCTGGGTGAGGCGTGTGCTGTCTCTTTCTCCCTTCTGTTTACAGCTGACCCTCTCTCACACCTGCACACAAGCCCTCTGTCCTCAATCACCCTTGGGTACCCTGTGTCCATCCTTGTCCCCGGGGCTGGAGGAGGAGTATCCCCATGCTCAGCCCAAGTCAGACGACACGGGCTCCCCCCGGTGTCCCATGGGGCTTGGTGGCTCCAGGGTCTGAAGGAAACGACTGGCTGGCAGGCAGGAGGAGCCATGGAGGACGTGCTCCCTGAGACCCTGGGAGACAGGCTCACGGGGAAGGAGCTCAGGCATCCGGAGCCCAGCTGAGCCCGTCGGTCAACACAAGGAAGCCTCAGTGAATCAGCTCATATTTATTGAGCCAGAGTCTAGAGAACACTAGGTGGGGAGAGTCAGACAGACCTGGAATATCTCATCAAGCACCAACCCCATCTGAGGAAGAAATGGATGCTCCAAGAGGCTGTGTCCGTTGGCCCCAGGCTGGTTGACTTCCTTGACTCACTGCAAAGTTCGTGACCTGTTGCTGTCTACTGCTTTCATTTTTCTTCCTTTTTTTCTAATCAACCTCGGTTCCCACGCAACATTTGGAATTTTGTGGGAACTTCACTGGTCTGTTGCTTCTCCCTGGACCCAAAGAGCCCCTGGCAACTTGTCAAATGTCTTATCTACTGTGTTGCCATCATCATCATAGCTGCTGCTTCCATCATTACCACCATCATTATTTAGGAGTCACTGCCTGAAGACCTACATAGATGTTTCTTCAAAGAAGACATACAGGTGACCAACAGGCACATGAACAGATGCTCAACCTCATTAGATATTAGGGAAGTGCAAATCAAAACTACAATAAGGTATCAGCTCACACCAATCAGAGGGACCATTATCTAAATGTCTACAAATAACCAATGCTGGACAAGATGTATAGACACTGTTGGTGGGAATGTAAATTGGTACAGTCACTATAGAGGACAGTATGGAGGTTTCTTGAAAAACTAAAAATAGAGTTATCATATAATCCAGCAATCCCACTTCAGGGTAAATATCTGGAAAGAGGAAAGCTCAAATTTGAAAAGATATATGCACCCCAATGTCCACAGGACACTATTGACAATAGCCTAGACATGATAGTAACCTAAGTGTCCATCAGCAGAAGAATGGGTAAAGGCAGTGTGGTACATATGTACAATAGAATAGTACTCAGCCATAAAAAAGAAGGAAATAATGCCCTTTGTAGCAACACGTATGGATTCAGAGCTGATGATACTAAGGGAAGTAAGTCAGACAAAGACAAATACATGAAATCACTTAATAGTGGAAAGTTAAAAATACTAAGGGAATTCCCTGGCGGTCTTTTGGTTAGGATTCGGTGTTTTCACAACGGTAGCCCAGGTTTATCCCTGGTTGGGAAAACTGAGAGCTCACCAATGGCTTAGCATGGCCAAAAGGAAAAAAAAAAAAAGAGTTCAAGTGAACTTACTTACAAAACAGAAATACTTACAGAAAACAACCTTATTGTTACCAAAGTGGGGAGGGATAAATTAGTATGGGATTAACTGATGCATACTACTATACATAAAATAAACAACAAGGACCTACTATATACTACAGGGGATAGAATTCAAAATTTTTAACCTATGATGGAAAAAAATTAAAAAGAATATAGATTTTTTAAAAAATACATGTATAACTGAATCACTTTGCTGTATACCTGAAACTAACAGAATATTGCAAATCAACTTTGCTTTAATAAAAAACCAAAAAAGAGTAGTCACTGCCTAATTAAGATAAACCTGCTGGGATCAAAGGTGAGTTGATGCTGGAGAAGGAGGGCTAGAGACCATCACCAGGAAGAAACTCTTCCTGTTGGGGCATCAGACCCTGGGGAGGGCAATAGAGGAGCCCTTACTACTTCTTCTGGACCCCAGCAGTCCTAACTCTTGGGCTTTTTCCATTTTCAACCCTTCTCTATTCCTGGTCTCTCATTGCTTGTTCCCATGCCTCTCCCGTTATTCTGCCCCCAGTGGCTTCTTTAGTCCAAAATAAGTGGTTTCTCCCCACGCCCACACCCCCCAGTTCAGGCTCCTTCCTACTCTCTCTCTATCTATCACCTGTATGCACCCCTCCCCTGCTGTGCTCAGCTACAGAAACACTGAATTCCTAATACTCGGCTCCATCAATTTTATTTTGCAATCTTACCCTCTAGCAAGTTGCCTCTGGGGCTTGGCCACTCACGTGTCCCTGGTCCCTGCAGTGCTCTGGGGTGCCCGAATTGGGGCCTACTTCAGATGCTCATAGATCTGGGTGAGCACCTCCAGATTCATCTCCAGCTTCTGGGCCCGTTTCCTCAGTCTCTCAGCAGACTCTGTCTTTGCCCCACCCTGCAAGTCCTGTGAATATTTCACCAGGGACCATATGTGGAACAGGAGGAACAAACCTGCAGAGACTCCACCATACGTGTGGGCTCCTCTGGTCATTGCAAGAGCCGTGGCTCCAAAAGCTGCCCTCACCAGCTGGGTGCTTTGGCCAGGGACTCACCCAGCTGCTAACCGAGGGTTGCTTTTGGCCATCCTGATGGCATGGATATGCTTCCTAAAATCTTTCACTTCGTAGAGACTTTTTCCACTGGAAATCTTCTGGGCTATGCTGCAGAAATCACGTTGGGCTTCTACTGATGACGTGTTTACGAGTTCCACGATGCTGGTGGACACGCCTGTCACAGCAGCTGCTGCTCCCAGCCCTAATCCAGTGGCTGAGAGTCCCAGACTGATGCCCGTTGTAAAGGGTGCCAGAACCAGGCCAAGGATGGTCAGGAAGCCAGATGCAATGCTGGTGGAACTGGCTACCACATTGGAGATGGTGCAGTCCCTGTGTACCTTGTCAACATTGTCTGTGCATTCACGCAACTTTTTTATGCTCTTCTCCAGCTCCCGTTTAATCTGAGGAAACTCTTCTAGACACCTCTTCCTGTCCGGTTGGTCCAGATATTCACGTAGTACAACTGCCTCTTCCCTGTAACAATGAACATCAAAGGATGAAGAAAGACAATTTGCTTGTCTGTAAAATAGGCTCAACAAGATCTACCTTGCATAAAACACAGAGATTATGAATTAAGTGGAAAATTTATTGTATAAATTAAATGGAAATAATTTTGCAAATTAAAAATTTTTTTCAACATTGAACCCATGTTTGGACATTGTTGATGCTCCGTGTACTTATTCAGTCATGGGAAAAATAAGTGAAGGATCTTAGGATACTCTTGACTTCAGAGCGGCATTCGACAAAGACATCTCAGAGGCAGGTCAACACTAACACTTACAAAGAGTTGGTAGAGTAGGAACTCCACAGATAAATTAAGAGAAGCAGGATTAGAGCAGAAAACCTTCATTCAAGGGCCTCAGCATGTGGTGAGGAGTCAACCTATTCTTTGCCTTGGCTACTGGGAAGTGGTTCCTAAGCCCCTAGAATAGTCTGGCTGATATGAGTGTCCTCATCTGCCTGGGCCTTTGGCCACTGGACAGTCTGACAAAGTGACGTAATGGGGCCTTGTGTCACGTGGTAATCAGTTCGGACCTGTGGAGGAGCTGGACTCTAGGGCACTTGTCTGACCTCGGGGAGGGGCTGGAGATGACAGGTCACAGTAATTTGTTTTTAAACAAGGTGAGTATCCCTCGTGGGCAGTGCTCTGTGCATCCTGCCACACACTGAATTCAGGACAGTAACTCATCCTGAGGACAATGGAAGCTTCATGTGTGAAACCTGCCCAGACTGCCCTATGGCTGATGGGAACCCGAATCCTGTCCTGTTATAAACTGGAATCATGAAGCTTTCAGTGATCTCTGAGCATCCTTCTAGGGAAAACTCAAACCTGAGGGTGGTTTTTTGGACCCCAGAAATTGACCGTTGGTGTCAAACGTAAGGACAGTCTGGGGAACTGTGCCCTCTAATTTTGCAGACTGGCTACTTCAGTGTATGTAGAATTTTTTTTTTTAAATCAAAACTTAGAGCTAGAAGGACCCTTAATGATTATTTTGCCTGGCATCTGCTCTCCCCCAAGCCTGACAACCTTGGCTTTCACAGAAGGTCACTGGGTCCACCCACTGCCCCAATTGACAGGGAAGCCGGAGATGTGCTCTGAGTCCTGGTTCCCCATGGCTCTCCAGCCCATCTCACTGACTCCTGATCCATCACCCAGCTCCCTGACCTCTCAGGGGTCACCAGCCTGCCACCTTAGCTGTAACTCATCCTGAGAACAATGGAAGTGTGAAACCCGTCCAGACTGTCCTGTGGCTGATGGGAACCTGAATCCCACTGTGCACTAACTGGAACTGGAATTCTGACAACTTGCAGTGCTCAGCACCCCTGGCCTTGCACGTGTCACCAGCCTAACTCACACTTTGCCTGTGACAGCTTCACCTGACTGCACCCCAAGGCATGTGCAACTTTGTGGAACCTCTAAAGAGTCAAGAGACTTTAGGGAACACCCATTTGAATGGCTCAGCCTGAAGAGACCAGCACTTGCACAGCTGGTGGAGAAGTGTTTTCCTCTTGATGGGGATGTGTGAGGCTCCCCAGAATCCCTCAAATGATACACAATCACAGCCACTCACTGTGACCCTGGAGGGCTCCCTGAGCCACACGGCCTTCCACTGTCAGGGAGGCTCCACATAGACTAGAAGAGGGTCCCTGATGGAGGGAGAAGCCAGGTCCTAGGCAGGATGTGGAGGACACGACCACCACAGGACCCTCCACCCAGGGCCCTCCAGCCCAGCATGAGGGGATCCCATCAGGGAAGAAAGAAATGTCCCCCCTCCCACTCAGGGGACCTCTGCTAGGGACACAGCCCCTTCAGTTTGTGTCCTCGGGGCCCACTCTCCTCACTCTAGTCCTGGCCCTGCTGCCCAAGCCTGCCTACTAGTCCTCCAGCCTGGACTCTCTGCTCCACCTTGACCCTGGGTCTGACCGTGGTCCAGGCCTCCCTGGTCCTTATGATTGTACTTGGTTCTCCACGTCTGACCCTGCAGTTCACCCTGAGGCCATCACCATAGTCCATCAGATTGAACTGCTATTCCCACTGAACACAGGACAGATCTGAGACTCCAAGATAAGCCCAGAGTCCCAGAGCCGGATAGTAGAGCCAGGACCGCACCAGCTGCATCCAGTTCCTCTCCAGCCTGTCTATCTTATCAGCCAGCAGGATCCTGCAGGGTTGATACAGTTCCTAATCAAAGGGCTCAAGTCAAAATCCCTGGGGATGCAAAATGATGTTGATGTCAGGATTTCCTGACTTTTCACAAAGGAAGTTCTACTTGGTTCTCGTCTCCTGGAAGGAGGCCATTGGGCCCTGATTCTTCCCAACAAGGTTATTTTAAAAGTTAATACTAATTTAGCACATCCTCTGTGTCAGCCATCATGCAAAGCACTTTGCATGCATGATCTCAGTGTCCTCTCAATAAAACTGAACAGATGAAGAAAGTAATGGCAAGGAGATCAGTAACTTGTCCAAGGCCACGTAACCTGCTCCCTCCTTACAGGTTTCATCTCTTCTTAGTCTGAGGCCATTCACTGGCAGTGAATGACATGGAGGAAACATTCTTCTTAGATTCTTGAGAAGGAACATTCTCAACCCCACCACACCATAGCGTCCTGCCACGAGGAGGTGTGCCTGCCAGGAGGAAACCAGCCTGGGGCCTGAAGATCTGGGTGACCTTCCTGGTGCACCTGTGCTCTTTACCTGGACAAATTGACCTCAGCCACAAAATTCTCCCAGGCTTTGTCTTGAGCAAGCAGTTGTTGTTGCAGTTTTTCCCTCGCTCTGTTGAGCAAAAATATTCTGAGCGCTAGACAGAAAAAAAGAAAATTGGAGAAATTATGGTGGAAGGTAAATGGTACTGAGGATCAAGTGATTAAAGTTCATCTTTCTGAGCAGCGATGACCTGGGGTACTCTTGGTGGAATCACCTGGGGTTACAGATGGAACTGTTTCCCCGACCCCACCCCTCAATTCATATGTTGAAGCTTTAACCCCCTGGTGACTGTATTTGAAGATAGGGCCTTTAAAGTGGTAATTATGGTAAAATGAGGTCATAAGTATGGGGCCCTAATCCAATAAGACTGGTGTCCTTATTAGAAGAGACACCAGATCTCTCTCTCTCTCCTTCTCTCTTTCCAGCAACATGAAACATTCTTAGTTTTCCTCTTTTTCCTGGGTCTCTGAGGGAGAAAGGAACCTAGGGCTCACATGGAGGGAAGCCAGAACACTAAATCTGTGTATTGATTGGTTGGAGAGGGGGTGGGCAGGGTAATAACTGAGCACCTGGGGATCTGCAGGGATATTTGCGATCAAAAGGACCCACATGAGGCAATCACTTGGTGAGCAGGTGCTTATCTACGGCAGCGCTGTACAGATGCCCTCATACAGCTGGGGAAGGGGTGATTCTGGGGGAGGGGAGAAATTTCCAGCTGGAACTAACACATTCCAGGTAGAGGGGACAGTACCACACCTAAGCAGACCTACTGTGTGGCAGGCACTGGCCCAAGCCATGAACATACATTATATTTCATCCTCATAACAATAAAGGGATATATTATTCCCATTTTATAGGTGAGATCAGATAACTGTGCTCCAGGTCACACAGGTGGGAGGCAGAAAAGACCAGATGGGGGCTCAGGATCTGCTGACCCTCACAGAGCAGCTGGGTGGGTGGCAGGGAAAGAGCTGGAGGAAAGGTCTCTGCGTTGATGCCCCAGGGTCTGGGAGCAGGAGGAGGCTCAGACCAAGGGAGAGGGCAGGAGAAGCTCCAGGGACCCTGGGGGACCTCCTCTCCCTTCCCCGTCTGGCCTTCGGGACTTCCTCTGCTGTCCCCCTCCCCATGGGCTGTCCTGGCCTCACTTCTGAGTCACTTGCTATAGGGCAGTGGGTGAGGAAGTGAGCACCTTGAAAGTGGCTCCCCAAGGAGAGGACTGGGAAAGAGGATCTGTGGACACACCCCCACTGGGGGAACTTCACGCAGCCCCTCTGGGGGGCTCCAGGATGCATATCCATCCCCTTCTTGGTTCTTGATTCCTCTGTATGTTAACTCTGCCTGGAGCCACCACCCTCAATTCTAGGTCACAAGTAGGAACCATCCAGAGAAGAGGCAGCCGATTACCTGGGGGGTAGATGTTAAAGCTCATGGTGGCAGCAGCAGGGTTTCAGAGATGTCCCTTCAGCTCTTTGTCTGAATCAGGCTTGAAGGAGGTGTGGCTTCACCCTTGGGTATGAGAAAATGGATGGTGGGCTCCATCACCAGTGAGCAGTGGCTGCAGAGAGCAGTGAGGGGCAATGTCTCTGGTGGGTTCCCCTGGGACGGCCACAGCCACCAGTGCCACCAGGGACTTAATCCAGCATGGTTCGCTGTCTCCTGGGCTCTGCTGGCCACTAGTTAAGGAAAGGCAATGGCACCCCACTCCAGTACTCTTGCCTGGAAAATCCACGGACAGAGGAGCCTGGTAGGCTGCAGTCCATGGGGTCACTAAGAGTCGGACACGACTGAGTGAATTCACTTTCACTTTTCACTTTCATGCATTGGAGAAGGAAACGGCAACCCACTCCACTGTTCTTGCCTGGAGAATCCCAGGGACGGCGGAGCCTGGTGGGCTGCCACCTATGGGGTCACACAGAGTCGGACACGACTGAAGCGACTTAGCATAGCATAGCATAGCGCTCATCTCCCACCAGCTCTCTCCAAGTCAGAGTCCTGTTGGGGCACAAGGAAAAGCTAATCAGAGAGGATACAGCCATCTCTGAAGTCACAGGAGCAATAAAATCAAAGACAAGAACAGATAGGAAGGAATACTCTGGAAATTCCATAAGGTTGGGAACATTTTCTTTATTCTTCAGTAATAACTAATACTGATCCAGAGTCTATGACATGCAGGCTCCTGAAATTCACCTGAACTTCAGTTATTCCAAGTTTTCATGCTGGTGCCAGAGCCTGGACTTGAACTAAAGTCTTTCTCATCCAAATCCCAGGTTTGTGATGACTATGCTCTACTCCCTTTAATGTGGGCTTCCCAGGTGACCCAGTGGCAAACAATCTGCCTCCCAGTGCTGAAGACGCAAGAGACTCAGATTGGATACCTGAGTTGAGAACTTAGATCCCCTGGAGGAGGAACTGGAACCCACTCCAGTATTCTTGCCGGGACAGAGGAGCCTGGTGGGCTACAGTCCACAGTTCACAAAAAGGGACGGAGCTCGCACTCCCTTTAATATAGAATTTTGTTTGTGCATAGCTGTTATTTGGCAAGTGACTGTTTTTATTCCCAAATCATATCTTCCTTCCCTGAAGACTTGAGCCTCTGCCTTGATAAAGTTCCTGCTTTATCAGGAACACAGCTCCCACAGCCCACACCCTCCTTGTTTCTGCAAGAGCCTTTATGCCACAAGGGCCTGGAGTCCACCCAGCCCTGCCCTGGATGCTCTGAACCTGGATGGGGCCAAGTCCTCTCTACTGTCCTCTACTGACTGTTGAACTTTAGCTTGTTTCTAATTCTTCATGTAAATAATAGTGCAAGCAACACTCTTCTTATATAAAACTTTGCTTGCATTTTTCTTTTCTATGTCAGATCTTATTATTCCCAAATTAAATGAAAGGGAATATACTTCCTCAAGGGCAATGAGGTCCTTGTTTCATCTACTCTGATCTCTAATTTTCTTCAGGCTCCTTTCTAGAAAGTTCTGTGTGTGTTTCACTGGGAATGGGACTTAATCTTCACCACTCTCTTAAAGGTTTGTACCTTCATCTTGCTTGATGGAAGGAAAACCCAACTGGCTCACAGGCCCCAGAGAGGGAAAGGAGGCTCTCAAGGAAAAATGACCAAGATGGAGATGGGAGAAACAACAGGGGAGCTAAACCAACAAGAAACAGGAGTCAAGAAAAAAAATTAACAACAAAATGTATTTAAAGACAGACTTCTCCAGTTAGCATTTAGAATGAAATAGCTACCAGTTAACTCCAATCCTTTGTACTGTGTCTATGCTCCTGGAGTTCTCTTTAAGCTGTAATTCTGGAAACTCTGGCTGCAGCACAAGAGATAAATCTCCTAAGAGAGAGATATTATTAAATCCTTTGGTGGTCATTTTTTTCTCAACACAAATGGACAAATTCTTAAGCCCTGTTACCCATTTTGGTTTCCCTGGGGCTCAGTCAGAAAAGAATCCACCTGCAATGAGGGAGACGTGGGTTTGATCCCTGGGTTGGGAAGATCCCCTGGAGGAGGGCATGGTAACCCACTCCAGTATTCTTGCTTGGCAAACCCCCACGGACAGAGGAGCCTGGGGGGGTGAGGTCCGTGGGGTCTCAAAGAATGGGACCCTGTCTCTTCTCTGCTACTCCTCCTGTCCAGGACCAGCAGGGCACCCTCTGCCCTCCTGGATACAGCCGGGCTAAAATATGAGGCGTCCAGTTCAGTTCAGTTGCTCAGTCGTGTCTGACTCTTTGCAACCCCATAAACTGCAACACGCCAGGCCTCCTTGTCCATCACCAACTCCCGGAGTTCACTCAGACTCATGTCCATAGAGTCGGTGATGCCAACCAGCCATCTCATCCTCTGCCGTCCCCTTCTCCTCCTGCCCCCAATCCCTCCCAGCATCAGGGTCTTTTCCAATGAGTCAACTCTTCGCATGAGGTGGCCAAAGTACTGGAGTTTCAGCTTTAGCATTATTCCTTCCAAAGAACACCCAGGACTTATCTCCTTTAGTATAGACTGGTTGGATCTCCTTGCAGTCCAAGGGACTCTCAAGAGTCTTCTCCAACACCACACTTCAAAAGCATCAATTCTTCAGCGCTCAGCTTTCTTCACAGTCCAACTCTCACATCCATACATGACCACTGGAAAAAACATAGCCTTGACTAGACGGACCTTTGTTGGCAAAGTAATGTCTCTGCTTTTCAATATGCTATCTAGGTTGGTCATAAATCTCCTTCCAAGGAGTAAGCACCTTTTAATTTCATGGTTGCAATCACCATCTGCAGTGGTCTTAGAGCCCCAAAAGATAAAGTCTGCCAGTTTCCCCATCTATTTCCCATGGAGTGATGGGACCGGATGCCATGATCTTCATTTTCTGAATGTTGAGCTTTAAGCCAACTTTTTCACTCTCCACTTTCACTTTCATCAAGAGGCTTTTTAGTTCCTCTTCACTTTCTGCCATAAGGGTGGTGTCATCTGCATATCTGAGGTTATTGATATTTCTCCTGGCAATCTTGATTCCAGCTTGTGTTTCTTCCAGCCCAGCATTTCCATGATGTACTCTGCATATAAGTTAAATAAGCAGGGTGACAATATACAGCCTTAACGTACTCCTTTTCCTATTTGGAACCAGTCTGTTGTTCCATGTCCAGTTCTAACTGTTGCTTCCTGACCTGCATATAGGTTTCTCAAAAGGCAGGTCAGGGGGTCTGGTATTCCCATCTCTTTCAGAATTCTCCACAGTTTATTGTGATCCACACAGTCAAAGGCTTTGGCATAGTCAATAAAGCAGAAATAGATGTTTTTCTGGAACTCTCTTGCTTTTTCCATGATTCAGCGGATGTTGGCAATTTGATCTCTGGTTCCTCTGCCTTTTCTAAAACCAGCTTGAACATCAGGAAGTTCACGGTTCACATATTGCTGAGCCTGGCTTGGAGAATTTTGAGCATTACTTTCCTAGCATGTGAGATGAGTGCAATTGTGCAGTAGTTTGAGCATTCTTTGGCATTGTCTTTCTTTGGGATTGGAATGAAAACTGACCTTTTCCAGTCCTGTGGCCACTGCTGAGTTTTCCAAATGTGCTGGCATTTTGAGTGCAGCACTTTCACAGCATCATCTTTCAGGATTTGAAATAGCTCAACTGGAATTCTATCACCTCAATTAGCTTTGTTCGTAGTGATGCTTTCTAAGGCCCACTTGACTTCACATTCCAAGATGTCTGGCTGTAGGTGAGTGATCACACCATCGTGATTATCTGGGTCATGAAGATATTTTTTGTGAAGATCTTTTTTGTACAGTTTTTCTGTGTATTCCTGCCACCTGTTCTTAATATCTTCTGCTTCTGTTAGGTCCATACCATTTGTGTCCTTTATCGAGCCCATCTTTGCATGAAATGTTCCCTTGGTATCTCTAATTTCCTGAAGAGATCTCTAGTCTTTCCCATTCTGTTGTTTTCCTCTATTTCTTTGCATTGATTGCTGAGGAAGGGTTTCTTATCTCTCCTTGCTATTCTTTGGAACTCTGCATTCAAATGCTTATATCTTTCCTTTTCTCCCTTGCTTTTCGCTTCTCTTCTTTTCACAGCTGTTTGTAAGGTCTCCCCAGACAGCTATTTTGCTTTTTTCATTTCTTTTCCAGGGGGATGGTCTTGATCCCTGTCTCTTGTACAATGTCATGAACCTCTGTCCATAGTTCATCAGGCACTCTATCTATCAGATCTAGTCCCTTAAATCTATTTCTCACTTCCACTGTATAGTCATAAGGGATTTGATTTAGATCATACCTGAATGGTCTAGTGGTTTTCCCTACTTTCTTCAATTTCAGTGTGAATTTGGCAATAAGGAGTTGATGATCTGAGCCACAGTCAGCTCCCGGTCTTGTTTTTGCTGAGCCTTTCCATCTTTGGCTACAAAGAATAAAATCAATCTGATTTTGGTGTTGACCATCTGGTGATGTCCATGAGTAGAGTCTTCTCTTGTGTTGTTGGAAGAGGGTGTTTGCTATGACCAGTGAGTTCTCTTGGCAAAACTCTATTTGTCTTTGCCCTGCTTCATTCCGTACTCCAAGGCCAATTTGCCTGTTACCCCAGGTGTTTCTTGACTTCCTACTTTTGCATTCCAGTCCCCTATAATGAAAAGGACATCTTTTTGAGGTCTTAGTTCTAAAAGGTCTTGTAGGTCTTCATAAAATGGTTCAACTTCAGCTTCTTCAGCATTATTGATTGGGGCATAGTCTTGGATTACTGTGATATTGAGTAGTTTGCCTTGGAAACAAACAGAGATCATCCAAGTACTGCATTTCGGACTCTTTTGTTGACCATGATGGCTACTCTATTTCTTCTATGGGATTCCTGCCCACAGTAGTAGATATAATGGTCATCTGAGTTAAATTCACCCATTCCAGTCCATTTTAGTTCGCAGATTCCTAGAATGTCGATGTTCACTCTTGCCATCTCCTGTTTGACCACTTTCAATTTGCCCTGATCATGGACCTGACATTCCAGGTTCCTATGCAGTATTGCTCTTTACATCATCTGACCTTGCTTCTATTACCAGTCACATCCACAACTGGGTGTTGTTTTTGCTTTGGCTCCATCCCTTCATTCTTTCTGGAGTTATTTCTCCACTGATTACCGACCTAGGGAGTTCCTCTTCAGTATCCTATCATACTGCACCATGGTGGCTGCGCAGGAGCAGGAGGGCCGAGAGGAGCTACTCCAAGTTCAAGGTCAGGAGGAGCTGCTGTGAGGAGATACCCCTCGTCCAAGATAAGGAGCAGCAGTGGTGCCTTGCTGGAGCAGCCATGAAGAGATACCCCACATCCAAGGTAAGAGAAACCCAAGAAAGACAGTAGGTGTTGCAAGAGGGCATCAGAGGGCAGACACACTGAAACCATAATCACAGAAAATTAGTCAGTCTAATCACATGGACCACAGCCTTGTCTAACTCAATGAAACTAAGCCATGCTGTGTGCGGCCACCCAAGACGGGAGGGTCATGGTGGAGAGGTCTGATAGAATGTGGTCCACTGGAGAAGGGAATGGCAAACCACTTCAGTTTTCTTGCCTTGAGAATCCCATGAACAGTATGAAAATATGAGGTGTAGGGACCCCTTACAGGGTCATAAAACAACCAGCTTCTCAAAAACACAGCACAATCCCTGTTTTACCTGCAGTGCAGTAATTCCATATGTTTTCCTTGTCTGTCTGGATGAAAAGCTCTTTCTGACAGACAGTATTACCAGATTTCTGAGTGTATTCCCTTTATAGGCATCCCCTGCTTTCCAAACGATTAGCCTCTGCCAATAAACTATGACGCGAGACCTAGATTGTCTATGCTCTATGCCATTTTGATTTGCGAAATTTTCATAGGAAAATTTCGGTGGCATTTCAGTGTACATTCAGATGGCAGGAAACACCTGTATTTCCTCATGTCTCCTTACTCCAGCTATGATATTATTACATGAGGAGACAAAGAGAGAATTGTGGAAAAACACGGGACTTATCTAAAATCTGATACATGCCTGACCCTTGATTCAGATATTCCAAAGCCTGGGACAGGCTTCTCCAAAGTCCTCCTGTTTCCCAGAAACACCCTTTCCAGGAAGTGGCCTATCAGAGACTAACAGAGAACGCCCCATATTGTAATCCAGGGTCAAGCATGGCTGTGGGGCCCAGCTCCCTCCAGCCTCTTGCTCTCTGTTCCCTTACTGCTGCTGGAGACTTTGAGGGAAGAGAGTGGAGTCATACCCTGACTGCCATGAAGGCTGGTTTGAAGACAAAAGAAAGGGTGTGCTCCTTTTTGACTGAACACTGGAGTGAGTTGCCTTGTCCTTCATCCAGGGATCTTCCTGACCCAGGGATTGAACCCATGTCTCTCATGTCTTCTGCATTCACAGGCGAGTTCTTTACCAAGAGCGCCACCTGGGAAGACCTTGACTGAGAAAAGTAACCATTAAATATGTCCTGCTTGAAAGAGAAGGAGAAAAGGAGAAAGGGGAAGAGGAAGAAAGAAAAAGCTTCTAATCAATCACCAAGTTCCAAAGAGATCTAAATGTAGACCAGAAAGAAAACACTACAAAGGCCCTAGAAAAAAAAAAAAATGTTAAAAATAAGATTGACTAAGGAAACCTTTCTAGTCAAGACACAAATCCCATAAGCCATAAAGAAAAGTCTGATTTATTTGTCCTCTAAATATTAAAAGATGCAAAAGACACCATAAACCAGGTCAGATTACAAGGAGAGACCAGCAGACACTGTTTCCAATACCTAGAGTCAACAAGGTGAAAATCCACGAGACAGAGCCTAAAATCCACAGAAGACTGAAACCAGTTTTTAAAATTTGAGTAACAGGGACTTCCCTGGTTGTTCAGTGGTTAAATCGCCTTGCAATGTAGGGCACACGAGTTTGCTCTCTAATCAAGGAACTAAGATCCCACATGCTGCGGAGCAACTCACCCCATTTGTTTCAACTAGGACCTGACACACTAAAAAAAAAAAAAAAAAAAAAAAAGTATATATATTAAAAATTTGAGTAAGAAACTGAAGAAACAATTCCAGGGAAGGTGACTTGCCCAGGGTCACACGGCTTTCCATGGGCAGAGTGGAGGCCCACTCTGACTTTCTGACATGGATATGTGAGAGGGAGAACATGGTTTTAGTAACCCAAAAGTTTCCAGCATTGTCCTTGCCTGTAAAACACATAGATCAAAGCCTGTGTCACTCCTGTTACACTGATGTGTTCACAGCTTGACTTTTTGTCTTAAAATTATAAAACCGAGATCATAATATAAAACCGAGGCATTGTGTAACAAGCCCTGCATCTCCCCTCTTGCTCTCCTGTTCCTCTCCTCTCAGGCCTCAGATCCCCCCGCAGGGACTGGCACTGAGCAGGCATTCAAGAGACAAGGTAATGATAAACCTGGATTCCTTGTATCTCAAGAGGAACCCTTTCCTCCATCAGCGGCAGTGCAGCACCTGCGGGCAGCCTCAAGGTGGCCAGGCCAGAGCAGGAGAGGCTCTGACTCCTCTTTCCTCCTCCACCCCCTCCGTTTCTTCCAGTTTCCCAAAGGGCTGAGCACCTGCAACATACATCTTCCTTCTGGGGTGTCGGCTCTCATCTCAGGAGCCCATCTTCCAAGTGGAGCCCACCTGAGCAGGTGTCGCCCTCCCTCTGCACTGTCCAGGGGCCCAGGGGTGGGAGGAAGCTGCCAAGCATACCTGCCTCCACATGCAGGCTCTGCCCCTGCTTAACCTGCTGCCTCGGCCATGACCTCACCTCTCTGTGCTTCCATTCCTTCTTCTGTCAACTAGTGACAATCATCCTTTCTCAGACGGTTGTGAGGATGGGGAGATGGGTGGGGGTCCTACCTCCCTGCTTACCCAGGAATCTTCTCTGGCTGAGTGTGAACAAGATCCAGTTGTTCTCAGCGTTGCAGGTGTAGCCACAAGCTGTGTGTCTCTGCAATAAACCACACATTCTGTGGGTCCAGATAAACCCGGAGAACCGAAAAGGGAAATTGAACACTCTCAATTCTGAGTCACTTGCATCAGATATTCTGCTCACCAGGCCCCACCCTGGGCTTTTCCCACCCTCCCACTGCTCCCCTTAGAGAAACAAGCCCGGTCTTGACATTCTAGGTCATTCTTGGCTCAGTTCATCCTGCTCTGTGCTCCTTGAAAAAAGACCTGCCACCAACACACTATGAAGCCCTTGGCCTCAGCCCACAGGCTTCTTCCCAGCCCCCTCTGCCTTCTCTACCCACCCACACTCACTAGCCTGCTTGCCTTATTCACCTTCATGCCACCAGCATGTGACCCAATCCCAGAAAATGCCACCTGCTCACTGCATACTGGTCATACTTCTGCTGCTGAGTGTCACATCCATGTGGATTCTAGGCACTTACTTACAGAGGACCTTCTGCTAGGGTCACCTGCTGCAACCAGCTGGAAGATCGTGTTCATGCAGCGAAGCCCAAATCTGACATCACATCCTCTGAGAAGCCCTCTAGGACCTTCCCCTGTAGAGTCCACAGTCCCCTGCTCTGCTCCCATGATACTTGGGTGAGGGGCCCAAGGCCACTCCTCTGACACTCTGCCCATGCCCCTCCCACCCCTTTTGATCAGATCCCTCTTGACTTAGCCCTGCTGGGAGGGATGGAACTAGTGTCTTTGGTCCCAGTAGCCCACAGGAGGAGGCCTGGCCTTGGTGGTCACTGCCATTAGGTAGACGCAGCAGTTCATGGGGAGGGCTGAGAGCACGCTGCCTTTTTCTCCCCTGGCTTATCTCCATCTGACAACTTGATATTTTCTCTCCAAATGGAGGACTTTATCAGAAAACCACTGTCCTGGCGACTCAGAGAAGTCTACAACAGAGAGCTGGCCCTGCCTCCTTTTGGTTCCTGAGCAAAGAGCCTCTGGATGGGGCTGAGCAAGTGCCAGGCACTGTGCACGCACCATCCATGCCTTTCCTGTTGAATCTCACATCAGCTCTAAGGAGTGTTGGCTCTGTTTTACAAAGAAATGGAGAAGAAAAGGTAACTCAGCCTGAGAGTCTTGCAACTCAACTGCTGTTGGACTTTTTCTTTTTTGCCCCCAAGCAGAAGAGGCTGCAATGGGCCTATGCCCTTCACCGAGGCCAGCCTGACCTTCCACTGGGTTGCTTCATCCTAGAAGATATCCCTTGGCCATCATGGTCACCTCCTCCCAGGTTTTGAGGGACAGACAGAAGAGTGATGGGTGTTATTCCATGAGGACCACACACTGCAATTTGGTCTTACAATCACCCATAACAAAGGCCAGGAATTTGATCTGATTTTGCAGATAAGGCAGCCATGGTCCGGGGAGAGGCTGGGGCTTTCTTCAAGCAACTCAGAAAACCATTGTTGTTGGGCAGAAGAATATCAGCAGCTCATGTCCTACAAACTTCCATCTATCCAAACATCATACTCTCACGCTTTCACCCCAGCACTCAGGGCTCAGGCTGGAAGCACTGACACAGAGGGGTCAAGGGGCAAACGTGCAGCTGCCCCTCCTGCTATCCTGCACAAGCCTGCCCCTAACCCCACAGGAGCTGTCAAGACTTAAGGTTGCCTTCTCCCTGGAGCTTGGGATCCTCTAGGGGCAACCAGCTCTGGGTGTCTCCCCTACAGGAGGGACACAGGGAGGAAAGGCGGTGGCCAGGGGCTTTCCTGGAAGGAAAACCTAAGCACAGTCACCCCTCCCTCCCACTCACTTTAAACCTCTGGCAGAAATCCAGGAAGCAGGGGACCAGGGAAAGCCACGTGGCCTCCCCAGGGGACACTTGCCAACATGAGGGTGCCCAGGCCCCGCTTCCTCAGTGCCCTCTGCTACAGGAGAGCTGGGGGTCCCGAGCAAGGTGTGGGGGTCCCGGGACTCACTTCCTGGCAGGTAGCCCCTGCAGCAGGCCTGGAAGCCAATGATGACGTCCATGATCTTCGGGTCCCACTCCTCCTCCAGGTGGGCCAGCATGCTGGCCTGGAAGAAGACCTTGCTCTGGCCAATGTGGTATAGATTGCTGCAGAGCTCCAGAGCTTCGATCCAGAGAATGAGAGCTGGCTGCTGACCATGGGGCCACCATGGAGCCCTGGAGCAAGGCCAAGGCCAGGGGAGGGGCCAGGAGTGGGGGTTGGCCCTAATGATCAGTGGGCAGCCTCCTCCTGGTGAAGGCAGAGTGGGGGTAGGGGGGTGCCGAGAGGGGGCAGGTAGGGGCCAGCAAGGGGCAGGTAAAGAGTCAGACTTGCAGAGAAATGCAGAAACTCAGCCATGAAGGACCTTAGCTGTGGATGTCTCTGCGCACATGCATTTCTCACAAAGGTGGCAGTGGACATGGAGGCTCAGGTAACATTCCTTTAGGTGACTAGAGAAACAGGATTGCTTTTTTAAAAAGAGGCAGTTCAAAGTCAAGAGTGACCTAACATACTTAGGAGCCAGATGAGCAAAGCGCAGGAGGATAAGCGTTGCCAGGCCTGATGTGGAAGCAGAGGGAGAGAACCACATGAGGCATGTGAACAGCACTGTGTCAAGAGAAGGGTTCCCCATCAACGGGGAGGCAAAGGGCAGCCTTGTTCATCAAAGAAAGGGAAACAGCTTATCCGAGATCTCAGAAATATAAAGAAAAGTAGAAGCCCAGGTCTGACTCTAAAGTTGGGATCTTCACCATCCTGATTTATGTCCAATGGGAAGGGGGTGGGAGGAGGGCTGAAACACCGAGGTCCAAGTTCTCCCTCTCTGTAAGGGCCTGCTTCCCTAGGATAGAGGTCATGGGGTACCCTGGACCCTGGAGAGCCTGTGGAAGGACAGGAGGAGCGAAGGGTATGATTCTATCAGAAGAGCACTTGGCCATTTGCAATTCATTTACTTTTTTATCATGTGATTCTTCTGAAGAGGGGCAGAGTTATTATTTTATTGTGTAGATAGGGAAACAGGCAAAGGCAGGGATGCGACTTCTTCCAGATCACACAACAAGTCAGCGAAAGAAGTAAGGCTCAAAAATCATTTCAGACAAGCTCCTGACAAGCAGACTCTCCTGCAGGCAACAATCACACACTCTAGACCTGGTACAAAGTACAAAACACAAAAGTACAGAGTGCAGAACTGCCACGTGAGGGCTCAGGAGAAGCAGAACAGGAAGACTTTGAGGAGAGTCAAACACAGATTGAATGATGGGCAAAGGATGAGATAGTCATTTTTTGTGGATTTCCCTTGAAGGCAGCTGCAGTTCTTGGACGGATAGAAGTGACTGAAATTCTGATAAGTCTGCTACCCTTCTGGCCTGAAAAAACCCCAAGGACAGAGCCCAGAATTGCCAGCAATCCTCAGCCTTCCCCAGCATCAAGCTCTTTTCCAGTGACTCGCCTCTTCACATCAGGTGGCCAAAACATTCATTCCGCAAGAATCCCATGAACATGAACAGTCCGAACCGTATGAAAAGGTGGTGCACTTACTGTCCTGTGTGGGGTGCTTGGACCCAGACCAGGGTGAGGAGAGTCATTTTGTTGGTCGTAGAGGAGGGCATGTGTGCATCCACGAAGCACTCAATCTGGAGCCTCTTGACCTGAGACTTCCCCCCCAGGGTCCAGGTCCTTAATACCCATTCATCCTTCTCATCCTTCAGCCTGACCTATCGGTCCAAGAATACAGTCTCCCAAGCCAGGCTCTCCTGTGTCCTGGGATTTTGACTCTGAGATTCTAGGTGCCAGGACCTAAGCCCCACTGCTGGCAGGGGCCTCAGGAGACAGACCGTGAGCTCCTGGAGGAGGCCCAGACCTGCTTCCTGTCCTTCCTGAACTGTGCAGGTTTGGGGGCTTCTTTCCTTTCTCTGACCTGCCCCGGTTCCCTCCAGTGGGCCCTCTTCTGTGCTCACTTAGCCAGACACAGTTTCTGTTGCTCAGAACCACAGGTGACGCCTGAGACAGGGGTCACCATGGGATAGGAGCCTGTTAGGTGCTCACATGCTCCACATGGAAACAGAGAGTTGGTGCCCCATGGAGCAGGCCCGTGAGGGTGAGAGCAACACCCAGATGCTCCCCTTTCCTCCCTGGCCTGGAGGAGCCTGAGGCCATTCCATGAAGGCTCCTCAGAAGATCGTGTCTGGTGCAAGCCCAGATGGGTGACCAGCTCAGAGCATGGCCTTGTATGGGCCTTCCCTCCTTCCTGCCCACTCTCCCTAGCCCCTCAGTCCTGCCTCTGGGGATGGAGTGAGCCTGGCGTCCACCTCTGCCTTTGAGGGACCACAGACTCCAGCAGAATACTTTGGGCTGCCTGTTTTATTGAATGCAAGTCCATATTCCCAACACACAGTGAGGCCAAACAATACCAAAATGTTGGAGTTTGGAACCGAAGAAGCCTCATGCCTTAAAAATCCCAAACTCCCTGAAGCTCTCAGCAAAGGCCTTTTATGAGAAAGGTAAGTGAGGGGCCTGGTTAGTTGTTGCAACCTTCTTGGTGTCAGAGCCTTTTTTCTTGATGTCAGGTCATGATATTCCTGTGAACCTCCAGCAAAACAAATTATTCTCTTTTATGATAAGAAAGAGCAAGGTCCCAAAGCTCAGTCTTCACCCTCTGAGGTCCAGGCTCTGGCCAAGAGGAGAGGGGAAGCTCCTGCAGGAGTCCTGGTGAAACATGAAGGCAGCCTGGGTGAGGTGTGTGCTCTCTCTCTGCACCTCTGTTTACAGCTGACCCTCTCTTACACCTGCACACAAGCCCTCTGCTCTCAATCATCCTTGGGTGCCCCGTGTCCATCCTGGTCCCAGGGGCTGGAGAAGGAGTATCCCCATACTCAACCCAAGTCAGATGACACAGGCACCCCTGTGCGTCCCATGGGGCCTGGGGGCTCCAGGGTCTGAGGGAAACTACTGGATGGGAGCCCAGCAGGCAGGCAGGAGAAGCCATGGAGGATGTGCGCCCTGAGATCCTGGGAGACAGGCTCCTGGGGAAGGAGGTCAGGCATCTGGAGCCCAGCTGAGCCTCTCAGTCAATGCAAGGAAGCCTCAGTGAATCAGCTCGTATTTATTGACCCAGAGTCTGGAGAACAAAAGATGGGGAGAGACAAAGGAACCTGAAATGTCTTGCCCAGCCCCACCCACAGCTGAAGAAGAAACCGAGGGTCTGAGAGGCTGCCTCTCTTCACCCCAGGCTGGTTGATCACCTTGACACACCACAGCGTTCTGTTGTTGCCTTCTGGTGTCATTGTTTCTTTCTTTTGTAATTTTTTTTTTTTTAAATCAACCTCTGTTTCACAAGCATTTGGAATTTCATAGGAACTTCATTAGTCACTCAGTGTATCCTGGTCCCAAATATCACCTGCATCTCGACAAATGTTCCACCCACTGAGTAGTCATCGCTGCCGCCACCACCACCACCACCATCTTCATCAAGAAGTCACTGCCTAACTAAGATAGTCCTGCTGGGATCAAAGGTGCACTGATGCTGGAGAAGGAGGGCTAGAGACCACCACCAGGGGGAGACTCTTCTTGCTGGGACAGCAAACCCTGGGGAGGGTGATACGGAGCCCAGGCTACTTCTCCTGGATCCCGGCTATGGTTCCTCTTTGACTTTCTCCCATTTTAAAGCCTTTCATATTCCTGGCCTCTCGTTGCTAGTTTCCATGCCTCTCTACTCTGCCCCCAATGTGTTCTTTAGTCCAAAATAAGTGGTTTCTCCCTTCCCGTCAATCACTAGTCCCCCTTCTCCTTAGTCTAGGCCCCAGGCTCCTTCCTTCTCTCTCCCCTCTTCCACCTGTATGCATTCCTCCCCTGCTGTGCTCAGCTGCAGAAATGCCAGATTCCTAACACCAGCTCCATCAGTGTTGTCTCCCCTCCTTTCCCCTCTAACAAGGTGCTCTCAACCTTGGTCTCACGTGTGTCCCTGGTTCCTGTACTGCTCTGGGGGTGGGGGAGTCGGGCCTTACTTCAGCCGCTCATAGGTCTGTATGACCTGCTAAAACTTCTCCTCCAGCTCCTTGGCCGGCTGCCTCAGCTTCTCAGCCAACTCTGTCTTTACCCACTCATGTAAGTGCATTGAGTCTTTTACCAGGAAGCCCACATCCACTAGAAGGGAGATTCCTGCAAAGCTCCCAGCAATGATCTGGGCCTTTTTGGTCATTGCCAGAGCCATGCCTTTGAAAGCTTCGCTCACCTCCTTGCTGGTTTGGACAGAGACTTGCCCAGTGCTTGTGAAGCTTTTAGCATGGGCTGCTGAGAGTTTTCTTTCACCAGCTTTGCAGCATGGACATTTTTCCTAACCCCTTTCATGGATTTGTAGACTCAATGGCACCCCACTCCAGTACTTTGCCTGGAAAATCCCATGGATGGAGGAGCCTGGTAGGCTGCAGTCCATGGGGTCGCTAAGAGTTGGACATGACTGAGCGACTTCCCTTTCACTTTTCGTTTTCATGCATTGGAGAAGGAAATGGCAACCCACTCCAGTGTTCTTGCCTAGAAAATCCCAGGGACAAGGGAGCCTGGTGGCTGCTGTCTGTGGGATAACACAGAGTCGGACACAACTGAAGTGACTTAGCAGCAGCAGCAGCCATAGAAAAAGCGGTCCCTAGTGCACAAGACATCGAGCTCCCACAGACACCTTTTCTTTGATGCTAGTTGACAACAGCCCACTGGCTTCCATTTCTGCTGATGACCTACTAAAGTGTTCCACGATGCTGGTGGACACAGTGGTCACAGCAGCTGCTGCTCCCAGCCCTAACCCAATGGTCGAGAGCGCCACCTGGCCCCTGCTGTCAGGGGTGCCAGAGCCAGGCCAAGGGTGTTCAGAGCATCAGACACAGTGCCGGTAGAGCTGGCCACCACCTTGAAGATGGTACAGTCCCTGTGCGACTTGTCAACCCTGTCTGCAGGTGCGTAGAGCTTTCTTATGCTCTCTTCCAGCTCCTTTTTCACCGTGGAAACGCCTTTAAAAACCTCTCCTTGTCTAGCAGGTCCTGTTGGAATCTCTCTTGGTCTTCCATAGCCAAGTCTGTCTTCAACTCATTCAGAAATTGACGCAATGCCTCCACTTCTTCCCTGTAACAAGGGACATCAAGGGATTAAGAAAGACACTTTGCTTGTCTGTAAAATAAGCTCAATGGATCTATTCTGCATAAACCAGAGATTTTATTATAAATCACAAGGGAAAATTTTTGCAAATGTAAATTATTTTCAACATTAAACACATGTTTGTACCTCATGGATACTCCATTACTCAATCATGAAATAAACAAGCAAAAGCCATTTTAAGATAGTCTTAAGAGAGGTATTTGATAAAGATGCTCAGAGGCAGGTCAACAGCGTCACTTCCAAAGGACTTGTGGGTGGAAAGTCCACAGAGAAACTAACACAAGTGGGATTGGGGGAGAAAACTTTCATTCAAGGGCCTTGATGTGCAGTGAGGAGTCAACCTGCTCTTTGCCCTTGGCAACTGGGAAGTGGCCCCTAAGCTCCTGGAATATTCTGGCTGATAGGAGTGCACTTGTCTGCCTGGGCCTTTGGCCACTCGACAGTCTGACAAAGTGACATACGATGGTGGCTTCGGGTCATGTAGTATCTGCACTGCCCTCCAGAGGAGCTGGACACTAGGGCATTAGTCTGACCTCTGGGAGTACTCAGAGACAACAGGCCAGGGTATTAGTAATTTGTTTTTAATTTTTTAGCTTGGAAATCACAGTAACAGACAAATAAAGCATCACGATAATAAATAAAAGACAGAGGCCTGGACCTATTTAATTCAACATCACAAAAGGGTTTTTGTTGTCGTGCATTTAAAATTCTTTAACTCCGAATTAACTTACTGGCAACTAACAGAAAAGAAAGACTATGACAATACGAAGAGAGGCACAAATTGAGCACTGCAGACCTTGCACGGATAAGCAAAATACAGAGTACACATACCCAGAGCTTTCTAGAAATCGCATCCTATGACAGCTCCCCAACTTATTTGATGCTATATTTCAGGCAAAATGAACATTTTTTAAAAAGTCATGATTTGTTTTTGAGCAGGGTGAGCACCCCTGGGGGCAGTGCTCTGTGTGCCCTGCCGCACACTGAATCCAGAGCAGTAACTCGTCCTGAGGACAATGGAAGCTTCATGTGTGAAACCCGCCCAGACGCTGTCCAGGAGCTGATGGAACCTGAATTCCGCTCTGCAATAAACCGTAACTGGAATCCTGACATCCTTCAGTGCCCAGCACCCTGACCTCTCGGGGGTCACCAGCCTAACTCACACCTGACCTGGCGACAGCATCACATACCTGCACCCTAAGGCCATGTGCAACTTTGTGGAAACTCTAAAGACTCAAGAGACTTGAGGAAACATCCATCTGAACGGCTGAGCCTGAAGAGACCGGCACTTGCACAGTTGGTGGAGGAAGTGTTTTCCTCTTTGGTGGGGATGCCTGAGGCTCCCCAGAATCCCTCAAATGACATACAATTGCAGCCACTCACTGTGACCCTGGAGGGCTCCCTGAGCCACACAGCCTTCCACTGTCAGGGCGGCTCCTTGTAGACTAGAAGAGGGTCCCAGATGGAGGGAGAAGCCAGGTCCCAGGCAGGGTGTGCAGACACAGTCACCCAGGGCCCTCTAGCCCAGCTTGAGGGGATCATGTCAGGGAGGGAAGAAATGTCCCCCTCCCACTCAGGGGACTTCTGCCAGGGTCACAGCCCCTTCAGTTTGTGTCCTCGGGGCCCACTCTCCTCACTCTAGTCCTGGTCCTGCTGCGTAAGCCTGCCTACTAGTCCTCCAGCCTGGACCCTCTGCTCCACTCTGACCCCTGGAGGAGGCCTGCCAGGAGGAAGCTAGCCTGAGGTGGGGGGATGATGCACTCGTGTAGGTTACCTGGACAAACGGGCCTCAGTCAAAAAATTCTCCTAGGTTTTGCCTTAGTGAGCAGGTTTTGCCTTAGTGAGCAGGTTTTGTAGCTCTTTGTTGCTTACTCTCTTCTGGATATACTCAGTGGTATCCTCAAAAAAGCTTTTACCCTAGCTGGATAAAAGACTAAGATGAGAAGAAATTATGGTGTAATGTAAATGGTACTGAGCATGAAGTGGTTAAAGTTAATCTTCCTGAGCAGCAGTCACCTGGGAGTACTCTTGATGGATTCACCTGGGGTTATGGGTGGACTGTGTTCAACTGCCCCAGTCATATGTTGAAGCCACAGCCTCACCCCCACCTCAATGAGTCTATTTGAAGATAGAGCTTTTAATTGGAAATTACAGTGAAATGAGGTCATAAGTGTGGGGCCCAATCCAGGAAGATTTGTGTCCTTATTTGAAGAGGAAGAGATACCAGCTCACTCTCTCTCTGTCTATCCTGCAGCATGAAGGGTTGTTATTTTTTTTTCTTTTTCCTGTTTTAGTAAGAGTGAAAGGAACCCAGGTCTCATATGGAGGGAACCCAGAGCACTAAATCTGTGTATTTATTGATTGGGGTGTGGGTGGGTGGAGGAAATAATAGAGCACGTGGGTATCTACAGGGGTGTTTGAGATCAGTAGAGCCAGTACCTCCCTGAGGTATCAGACCTGGTAGCACATGCTTATATATGAGATCCCGGGGCGGGTGTGGTGACACAGCATGGAGGGAGGGGTGATTCTGGGGGAGGGGGAGTTTTCCACCTGCATCTAACACAGTCTAGGTAGAGGGGACAGTTCCACACTCGGCAGGACCTACTGTGTGGCCCAGGCCACAGAGCACATTACATTTCATCCTCATAACAATATAGGGAAATATTCTTCTCATTTTACAGGTGAGGTCAGATAACTGTGCTGCAGGTCACACAAAGGGGAGGCGACAAAGGCCAGACTGGGGTTCAGTTCAGGGTCTGCTGATCTTTGCAGAGCAGCTAGGCAGGCGGCAGGGCGAGAGTTGGAGGAAACAGCCTCTGTGGTGATGCCCCAGGGTTTGGGAGCATGCGGAGGCTCGGACCAAGAGAGAGGGCAGGAGAAGCTTCAGGGATACTGCGGGACCTCCACTCCCTGCCCTGTCTGGTCTTGGGGACTCCCTCTGCTGTCCCCTCTGGCCGTGAGCTGTTCTGGCCTCACTTCTGAGTCATGAGCTGGGATCTGGGGGACCACGAGGGAGAAACCGAGCACCTTGGCTGGATGCTTATCCCATACCACACCCCACTCCCCATACCAGCACCCACCACTGAGCTCTGGAGCAAGGCCAAGGCTGGGCGAGGAGCCTGGAGTCAGGGTCAGTCCTGCTGCACTGTGAGCAGGCTTTTCCAGATACAGGGAAAGCAGGACTTGGGGGTATAGTGGAGAAGGGGTTGGGAAGAGGACAAGTTGCGCTCAGCAAAGGGGAAGTAATGAGTTTGACTTGCAGACAAACACAGAACCTCAGCCCTGAAAGAATCTTACATCTGGGTGTCTTTGCTCATGTGCACTCTACCAACGGTCGCAGTGGACATCAGGGTTCAGGCAGCTTTACCTTAGGTAAATAGAGAAAAAGCTTTTTTTTAATTTTTTTATGTTTAACAGGTAATGTAAAGTCAAGAGTGGGTTTAGCAGCCTTAGGAGACAGAGGAGCTAAGCAGCAGAGGCTGAGCATGGTGCAGCCACAGGCAGGAGGGCCGGCTGGGACTACACGTGGTTTGGAAGCAGGGCTGTGACAGAACAAGTCTCTTATCACCGATTGTCACTGACAGGGAGACGGGGCCCAGCCCAGCTCATCACTCATCTGAGTGTAAACACTTGGTAGATATTCTGTGCAAGCAACACAACTTGCTGAAAAGAAGCAGCTTTAGTGTAAATACTGACCTCTGCAACTTAGCACAACACTGCTTAGCTAGGTTTAAGCCCCAGGAACAAGCCAACAGGAGGTTGTGTGCAGCTGGTGTGAAGGCGGCTCTGTGAATTGCAAGGTACCTTTGAGACATGGGAGCAGCAGCTTAAAACCACCCAGTGCCAGGGCCTGCAGAGAAACTAGAAACCACACCAGAGGCCCTGCTGGGAGGGACTCAGGTCCTGGGTGGTGGGCACGTGCATGCGGCACAGACCCCTGCCCGTCTCTCCCAACGTGGGACAGGGCAGCAGGTGGCGACAGAGAGCCGCATGACCTGGGCTCCAGGAAGGCAGGCACACTGGCCCGGACCCAGGACAGCTGTGCTACAGAAACACCACGTGCTTGCTTCACTTCCTCCTGGGACAGGACACCTTGTGTCCTCCCGACCAATCAGCTCAACCTGGATGCAGGAAAGAGGCTGGAAGCACACAGAGGCCCCTCCCCGGACAGTCCTGCCCAGGCAGGGGACGTGGCCATGTTCCTGGACCCTGGGCCCAGCTTCCTCCTGTTCTCGGTGGGGGTGATACCACCTGCTCTCAGAGGTGCAGTGAGGATCCGATGAGGATCCAGGTGACAGTGCCGTCACAGCGATGGCCCAGCCCAGGCTCCACAGGAGTGAATTTCCCCGCAGGAAAGAGGAACAGGGAGTGGGATCCCAGTGAAGACTGGTATCAGGGGAGCAATATTCCTGGAGATCGGGTCCCTACTGCACCTCCCTGTTGCCTGCACATGTATAACACACATGCAGAGTACTGAGAAAGGGGCTCAACAGAGCAGGAGAAGCACTGGCATCGCACTGGAGCCCTTCACCCCTGACATCCCTGTGAGTTGCACCAGGTGGAGGGGATTCGTGTTTGTCTCCAGCTGGGGAAGTGAGCGGTGCACTTACTGTCATGTGAGGGGTGCTTGGACCCGGAACAGGGTGAGGAGAGTCCTTTCTGTTGGTCTGAGAAGAGGGCACATGTGCATCTAGGAAGCACTCTATCTGGAGCCTGTTGACCTAAGACTTTATCCCCAGGGTTCAGGGTCCCTGTTACCCATTCATCTTCCTCATCCTTCAGCCTGACCTACTGGTCCAAAAACATAGTCCCTGGACCCAAGCTATTTCGTGTCCTGAGAATTTGACACTGGGATTCCTGGTGCCTGGACCTAAGGCCCCTGCTGGCAGGGGCCTCAGGGGACAGACCGTGAGCTCCTGCAGGGGGACCTGTCCTGCTTCCTGTACTTCCTGAACTGTGCGAGTTTGGGGGTTTCTTTCCTTTCTCTGACCTGCCCTGCTTCCCCCAGCACCCTTTTCTGTGCTCACTTAGTCAGACTCAGTTTCTGTTGCTCAGAACCACAGGGATCTCACCTGACACAGGGGTCACTGTGGAAATGCATCCACCACACATTGAGCTCAGTGGAGTCCAGCTCTAAGGGTTCAGGGAGACATGGGGGTGGACACTGAATGGATCTGTATCCAGTGCCTGAAACCTGCCCAGAAGTCTGTGCAGGATGGGAATTCTCCAGGAACTGATGAAGAAATGAACTCCTATTTCTGAAAGTCAGGCAGGCGATGGCCATGACTGCTGATGGTTCGATCCCTGAGTTGATCCTTGTCCAGATGCCCTGGAGAAAGAAATGGCAACCCACTCCAGTATTATTTCCTGGAAAGTCCAATGGATGGGAGAGGCTGCAGGCTATGCTCCATAGGGTCACGAAGAATCAGACATGACTGAGCGACTTCACTTTGCTTTTTTTCTTGCTGACATCTTCAGGAAGGAATGGGAGGTCCAGTTGAAGCCTCATGGTAACACTGGATGAGAGGGAGTCAGAGTCAGAGACACTGAGGAAAGTCTTCCAAGGGAGGTTTGGACAAAAGTGCGAGAAGGCTCTGCAGCACGTGGGGAGGAACTGAGGAGTTGTCCTGGGATCATTTCCAGGTCCTGGGTCTCTGGCTTCCTACCCTGGGCTCCAGAAATAGGAGCCTGTTTGGTGCTCACATGCTCCACACATGGAAACACAGAGAGTTGGTGCCCTGTGGAACAGGCCCATGGGGGTGAGAGCCACACCCAGATGCTCCCCTTTCCTCCCTGGAGAGGAAGAGACTGAGGTATCCCATGAAGGCTCCTCAGAATGTCCAGGCAGGTGCAATCCCGGATGGGAGACCAGGTCAGAACATGGCCTTGGATGGATTTTCCCTCCGTCCCTGCTCCCATCCCCCAGCCCCTCAGTCCTGCCCCTAGTGATGGAGTGACACTGGCCTCCAGCTCCACCCTCAGGGGCCCCCAGGCTCTTGCACACTGCTTTGGTCTGCAGTTAAGGTTTGGCATCTGTGCTCAAGTCATGGGCAGCCAGAGAAAAGCTGGAGGCAGGTACTGCAAACATCAATATACGTAAGGGTCATTCTAGCCCTGTGTGGGGAATAGATGAGTGGGTCAGGGCAGTGTCCCAAGGTAAACACAGGAAGGTGGTTCTTGAACCTCCTGCAGGAGCCCTGGTGAAACGTGATGGCAGCCTGGATGAGGTGTGTGCTGTCTCTCTCTCCCCTCTGCTTACAGCTGACCCTCTCTCACACCTGCACTCAAGCCCTCTGCTCTCAATCACGCTTGGGTGCCCTGTGTCCATCCTGGTCCCCCCCGGTGCTGGAAGAGGAGCATCCCCGAGCTCAGCTCAAGTCAGATGACACAGGTATCCCCGGGAATCCCACGGGGCCTGTGGCGATCCAGGGTCTGAGGGAAACGATTGGATGGGAGCCCAGCGGGCAGGCAGGAGGAGCCATGGAGGACGGGCTCCCTGAGACCCAGGGAGACAGGCTCCCGGGGAAGGAGGTCAGGCATCTGGAGCCCAGCTGAGCCCCTCAGTCAATGCAAGGAAGCCTCAGTGAATCAGCTCGTATTTATTGAACCAGAGTTTAGAGAACACAAGGTGGAGAGAACCAGAGCCACCTGAAATATCGTATCCAGCCTCACCCCCAGCTGAAGAAACCGAGGGTCAGAGAGTCGTGTCTGTTGGCCCCAGGCTGGTTCATCTCCTGACACACCGAAAGTTCCTTGACCTGTTTCCACCTCCTTGTTTCATCCTTCTTTCTTTCTTTCTTTTAATCAACCTCTGTTCCTCCTCCGCATTTGGATTTTCATGAAACGTCACTGGTGTCTCGGTGCACTCTGGCCCCAAAGAGCTCCTGGCAGCGTGTCAGGTGTTCCATGCACTGTGCTGTCACACCGCTGCTGCCACAGCCTCACCACCACTGTCGTCAAGAGCCACTGCCTGAAATTCTACACAGACCATTCTTCATGCAAACGTCCAGACGGCCAGCGGGTACGTGAAAACACACTCAACGTCACTAGTTATTAGAGAAATGCAATCAAACTACAATAAGTTATCTCCCCTACAGCGATCACAGGGCCATCCCCTACATCTACAATGCTCGGAGGCTGTGGAGAAAAGGGAACCCTCCTACACTGTTGGTGGGAATGTAAATTGGTGCAGCCACTATGGAAGGCCATGTGGAGTTTTCTTAAACAACTAACAATAGAGCTACCTTATGATTTAGCAATCCTACTTCTGGACATATTTCTACAAAAAAATTTAAAGCTCTAATTTGAAAAGATACACATACCCCGATGTTCATAGTAGTACTATTCATAACGGCCAAGACACGATATTAACCTAAATGTCTGTTGACAGATTAATGAGTAAAGCAAATGTGGTACATGTATACACTCCATGAATCCTACTCAGCCATAAAGAAGAATGAAGTAATAGTATCTGTAGTGATATGTATGGATCTACAAATTACTATGCTGAGTGAAGTAAGTCAGATGAAGATAAATATTTGTTATTAACTTACATGTAGAATCCAGAAAATAATACAAATGAACTTACCTACAGAATAGAAACAGACTCATAGACATAGATAATGAACTTTTAAACCAAGTTTTGTGGGGATAGGTGAATTAGGAGATGGGATTAACAGATACACCAGATAAACAAGGGCCTGCCTACTGTACTAGCACAGGAACAGTATTCAATACTTTGTAATAAACTGTAATGGAAACGAACAAAAAAGAACATAGACATATACATACTCAGATGCTCTGTCATAGCTGACTCTTTGCAACACCATGAACTGTAACATGCCAGGCTCCACTGTCTATGGGATTTCCCAGACAAGAATATTGGAATGGGGTATCATTTCCTCCTCCAGGAAATCTTCCCTACCCAGGAATCAAAGCTGTGTCTCTTGCTTAGCAGACACATTCCTTACCACCTGAGAAGCCCAGATAAATAAATCGATACCTGTATAACTGAATCATTTTGCTGTATACCTAAAATTAACAGAGTGTTGTAAATCAATTATCCTTCAATAAAACAAACAAACAAAAGAAGTCACTGCCTAAGTAAGACACAGATGACCAGTATACCTTCTACTGCAGGCAGCAATCCCTTAGAAGAAATGGAGTGGCCATTATGATCAACAAAAGAGTCCGAAATGCAGTACTTCGATGCAATCTCAAAAACGACAGAATGATCTCTGTTCGTTTCCAAGGCAAACCATTCAATATCACAGTAATCCAAGTCTATGTCCCAACCAGTAACGCTGAAGAAGCTGAAGTTAAACAGTTCTATGAAGACCTACAAGACCTTTTAAAACTAACACTCAAAAAAGATGTCCTTTTCATCATAGGGGACTGGAATGCAAAAGTAGGAAGTCAAGAAACACCTGGAGTAACAGGCAAATTTGGCCTTGGAATATGGAATGAAGCAGGACAAAGACTAATAGAGTTCTGCCAAGAAAATGCACTGGTCATAGCAAACACCCTCTTCCAACAACACAAGAGAAGACTCTACTCATGGACATCACCAGATGGTCAACACCAAAATCAAATTGATTATATTCTTTGCAGCCAAAGATGGAGAAGCTCTATACAATCAACAAAAACAAGGCCAGGGGCTGACTGTGGCTCAGATCATAAACTCCTTATTGCCAAATTCATACTGAAATTGAATAAAGTAGAGAAAACCACTAGACCATTCAGGTATGACCTAAATCAAATCCCTTATGACTATACAGTGGAAGTGAGAAATAGATTTAAGGGCCTAGATCTGATAGATAGAGTGCCTGATGAACCCTGGTCAGAGGTTCATGACATTGTACATGAAACGGGGATCAAGACCATCCCCATGGAAAAGAAATGCAAAAAAGCAAAATAGCTGTCTGGGGAGGCCTTACAAATATCTGTGAAAAGAAGAGAAGCGAAAAGCAAAGGAGAAAAGGAAAGATATAAGCATCCAAAGAATAGCCAGAAGAAATAAAAAAGCCTTCCTAAGCGATCAATGCAAAGAAATAGAGGAAAACAACAGAATGGGAAAGACAAGAGATCTCTTCAAGAAAATTAGAGATACCAAGGGAACATTTCATGTGAAGAAGGGCTCAATAAAGGACAGATGGTATGGATCTAACAGAAGCAAAAGATATTAAGAAGAGGTGGCAGGAATACACAGAAGACTATACAAAAAAGATCTTCATGACCAAGATAATCACAATGGTGTGATCACTCACCTAGAGCCAGACATCCTGGAATGTGAAGTCAAGTGGGCCTTAGAAAGCATCACTACGAACAAAGCTAGTGGAGGTGATGGCATTCCAGTTGAGCTATTTCAAATCCTGAAAGATGATGCTGTGAAAGTGCTGCACTCAATATGCCAGCACATTTGGAAAACTCAGCAGTGGCCACAGGACTGGAAAAGGTCAGTTTTCATTCCAATCCCAAAGAAAGGCAATGCCAAAGAATGCTCAAACTACCACACAATTGCACTCATCTCACATGCTAGTAAAGTAATGCTCAAAATTCTCCAAGCCAGGCTTCAGCAATACGTGAACCATAAACTTCCAGAGGTTCAGGCTGGTTTTAGAAAAGGCAGAGGAACCAGAGATCAAATTGCCAACATCTGCTGGATCATGGAAAAGGCAAGAGAGTTCCAGAAAAACATCTATTTCTACTTTATTGACTATGCCAAAGCCTTTAAGTGTGTGGATTACAATAAACTTTGGAAAACTCTGAAAGAGATGGGAATATCAGACCACCTGACCTTCCTCTTTAGAAACCTATATGCAGGTCAGGAAGCAACAGTTAGAACTGGACATGGAACAACAGACTGGTTCCAAATATGAAAAGGAGTACGTCAAGGCTGTATATTGTCACCTTGCTTATTTAACGTCTATGCAGAGTACATCATGAGAAACGCTGGGCTAAAAGAGGCACAAGCTGGAGTCAAGATTGCCGGGAGAAATATCAATAACCTCAGATATGCAGATGACACCACCCTTATGGCAGAAAGTGAAGAGGAACTAAAAAGCCTCTTGATGAAAGTGAAAGTGGAGAGTGAAAAAGTTGGCTTAAAGCTCAACATTCAGAAACTAAGATCATGGAATCTGGTCCCATCACTTCATGGGAAATAGATGAGGAAACAGTGGAAACGGTGTCAGATTTATTTTGGGGGGCTCCAAAATCACTACAGATGGTGACTGCAGCCATGAAATTAAAAGACGCTTACTTCTTGGGAGGAAAATTACGACCAACCTAGATAGCATATTCAAAAGCAGAGACGTTACTTTGCCAACAAAGGTCCGTCTAGTCAAGGCTATGTTTTTCCAGTGGTCATGTATGGATGTGAGAGTTGGACTGGGAAGAAGGCTGAGCACTGAAGAATTGATGCTTTTGACTGTGGTGTTGGAGAAGACTCTTGAGAGTCCCTTGGACTGCAAGGAGATCCAACCAGTCCATTCTGAAGGAGATCAGCCCTGGGATTTCTTTGGAAGAAATGATGCTAAAGCTGAAACTCCAGTACTTTGGCCACCTCATGCGAAGAGTTGACTCATTGGAAAAGACTCTGATGCTGGGAGGGATTGGGGGCAGGAGGAGAAGGGGATGACAGAGGATGAGATGGCTGGATGGCATCACTGACTCGATGGTCGTGAGTCTGAGTGAACTCCGGGAGTTGGTGCTGGATAGGGAGGCCTGGCGTGCTGCAATCCATGGGGTCGCAAAGAGTTGGAACCGAATGAGCGAATGAACTGAACTGAACTGAAGTAAGACATATAACTAGGGCCAAAGGTGAGTTGATGTTGGAGGAGAGGTCTAGAGACCACCACCAGGGGTCTCTTCTTGCTGGGACATCACAGCCTGTGGAGGGCGATAGAGTAGCCCCTGCTACTTCTGGATCCCAACAATCCTAACTGACCTTCTCCCATTTTCAACCCGTTCGTATACCTGGCCTCTCATTGCTAGTTCGCCTGCCTCTCCCTTTATTCTGCCTCCAGTGTCACCTTTAGTCCAAAGTAAGTGGTTTCTGACGGGAGGGGAGTTTGGGGGAGAATGCGTACGTGTATATGAATGGCTGAGTCCCTTTGCTGTTCACCTGAAACTATCACAACATTGTTAATTGTTTAATAATTGGCTATACTCCAATACAAAATAAAACGTTCTTAGTATGAAAAAAAGTGGTTTCTCCCTGCCTCTTATTCTCTGGTCCCCCCTCCTCCCTTAATCCAGGCTCCAGGCCTCTTCCTTCTCTCTCCTCATCTATCACCTACATTCATCCCTTCCCTGCTGTGCTCAACCACAGAAATGCCAAATTCCTAACACCCAGCTTCATTAATGTGGTTTCCCTCTCTTTCCCTCTAACAAAGTACCTCTGCACTTTAGACCCTCACATGTTCCTGGACCCAGCACTGCTCTGGGGGTGGTTAAATCAGGTCCTCCTGCAGACTCTCATAGATCTGGGTGAGCTCCTCCAACTTCCTCTCCAACTCCCATGCCTGCCGCCTCAGGCTTTCAGCTGCTTCTGTCTTTGCACCATCATGCAGGTGCATTGACTCCTTCACCATAAAGCCCACATCCACCAGAAGGAAGACCCCTGCAGTGGCCAAACCCCCGATCCGGGCTCCTTTGGTAATTGTTAAAGCTGTGGCTTTGAAACCTGTCTCTATCTGCTTGATGGCTGGGTATGAGATTCTCCCAGCATTCACGCCTATGTTTGCATTGGCTGCAGAGCCAGGAATGGCTTGGCCTGTCTCTATGGCATGGATGTGTATTTCAATGCACTGTACAGCTTTTGTGACTTTCTCTGTTGTGGGGATGCTCTTGAGTACCTCTAGGAGAACCTTCCATTTCTTCATGAAAGTTGACATCATGCGACTGGCTTCGGTTTCTGCTGATGACCTATTCACATGTTCGATGATACTGGTGGACACACTGGTCACAGTAGCTGCTGCTCCCAGCCCTATCCCAGTGGCCAAGAGCACCACACTGGCCCCCATTGTCACGGGTGCCAGAGCCAGGCCAACGATGGTCAGAATACCAGACACAGCACCGGTGCTATGGACCAACACGTTGGAGATGGTACATCCCTTATGGACCTTCTCAACCTTGTCTGCGAGCTCATGGAACTTGCTTATGCACTCCTCCAGCTGCCATTTCACCCGACGAAACTTATTCAGAAACCTCCTCCTGTCCAGCTGCTCTTTGGAGAGTCTTTCTTTGTCGTCCTCAACCAAGGCTCTTTTCAATTCATTCAGATAATTGTGTAGTTCATCCACATCTTCCCTGTAACGATGAAGGTCAAGGGATTAGAAAGGCAGTTCGCGCCTCTGTAAAATTGACTCCATAATATCTATTCTACATAAATACAGATATATTACTATAAATCATTAGAAAAGAATTTTATAAATGTAAAATTTCCTCTTTCAACCTTAAACACGTTTCATACCTTATAGATGCTCCATCTTGAAATAGCTAAACTTGGAATAGGTAGACGAAAGTCAGCTTAGGATACTGGCAACTTAAGAGAGGTATTGGAGAGAATTCCCAGGTGGTCCAGAGGTTACACATCTGCACTCCCACTGCTGGCCTTGACTCAATCCCTGGTTGGGGAATGAGGATCCCACAGGCCATACAGCTCAGCCAAAGAAAAGGTATGTGGTAAAGACATCTCACAGGTGAGTCAACACCACCACTTTGAAAGAGATTTTGGAGTGGGAACTCCACAGATAAACAAAGACATGTAGGACTGGAGGAGAAAACCTTCATTCAGGGGCTTCAGAGTGTAATGAGAAGTCTCCCTGCCCTTTGCCCTGGCTACCAGGAAGTGGTCCCTAAGCCCCTAGAATTCTGGCTGATAAGAGTGTCCTTGCCTGCCTGGGCCTTTGGTCACTGGTCAGTCTGAGAAGGTGACAAGTGACCCAGGGTCTCTGGGTCTCATGGTATCAGTTCTGTCATCTGGTAGAGCTGGGCACTAGGGCACGAGTCTGACTTCCAGGAGGGGCTGGAGATGACAGGTCAGGGTTGGCTTTTAAGCAAGGGGAGTGTCCCTGATGGGCAGTACTCCGTGCATCTTATCACACACCGAATCCAGGTCACTAATGTGTCCTGAGGACAATGGAAGCTTCGTATGTGAAACCTGCCCAGTCTCTGCCCTGTGGCTGGTGGGAACTTTTATCCTTCCCTGTAGTAAACTGTAGCTGGGATCTTGAAGATTTCAGTGAGTCCTGTCCATTCTATAGGGAATTCTTGAAACTGAGAGTTGCTTTGGGGATCCCCTAAATTTGCCATTGAAGTCAAAGAAAGGGCAGTCCTGGGCACTGTGCCCTAACAATTTGCAGATTGGCTGTCTCTATGACTTAGAATTTTTTAAACCCAAAAACTCGAGGTAGAAGGCACTTATAATCATTTGGTCTGCCATCTGCTGTCTTCTAAGCATTGAGCCATTGACCTTCTCAGCAGAAGGTCACTGGGTCCACCCACTGCCCCAGTTGACAGAAACAGAGAGATGTGCTATGAGCCCTGGTTTCCCTTGGACTCTCCAGCTCACCTCACTGAATCCTGATCTGTCACCCAGCACTCTCAACCGCTCAGGGGGTCACCAACCTAACTCACAATTTACCTGGTGACAGCTTCACTGCCTGCACCTCAAGTCGTGTGCAACTTTGTGGAACCTCTAAAGATTCAAGGAACTTGAAGAAATATCCATCTGAACAGCTGAGCCTGAGGAGACCAGCACTTACACAGCTGGTGGAGGAAGTGTTTTCCTCTTGGGTGGGGATGCGTGAGGCTCCTCAGAATCCCTCAAATGTCACACAATCACAGCCAGTCATTGTGACCCTGGATGGCTCGCTGAGCCACACGGCCTTCCCACTGTCAGGGGGACTCCACCTAGACTAGAAGAGGGTCCCAGATGGAGGGAGAAGCCATGTCCCAGGCAGGGTGTGCAGACACGGTCACCCAGGGCCCTCTAGTCCAGCATGAGGGGAGCCCATCAGGGAGGGAAGAAATTTTTCCCCTTTCCCACTCAGGGGACCTCTGCTAGGGTCACAGTCCCTTCAGTTCTGAGTCTTTAGGGCCCACTCTCTTCACTCTAGTCCTGGTCCTGCTGCCCAAGCCTGCCTACTAGTCCTCCAAACTGGACCCACTGCTCCACCCTGAGCCCTGGGTCTGACCCTGGTGCAGGCCTCCCTGGTCCTTTGGACGAAATAATTGCACTTGGTTCCCCACCTCTGACCCTGCAGTTCACTCTGAGGCCATCACCATAATCCATCAGACTGAATTGCTATTCCCATTGGACACAGGAGGGATCTGAGATTCAAAGTCTTAAGCCCACAGGCCCAGTAGTTGGGCAGGGCTAAATCCAGGATCCCACCAGCTCCTCCAGTTCCTCTCTAGTCTCTCTGCTGTATGGGCCAGGAGGGTTGGTACAGCTCCTAACATGGGGAATAGAAAGACTGTAGGCAGAAGCCCAGGACACAAATGGTGGTGTCACTATTTTCCAACTTGTCCCAAAGGAAATTCTGCTTCGTTTTCCTCACCAGAAAGAAGACCCTTGACCCCTGTTTCTTCCCAACAAGTTTTTTAAATGTTACTATTGATTGAGTAACATTTCTTCCAACAACACAAGAGAAGACTCTACACATGGACGTCACCAGATGGTCAAAACCAAAATCAGATTGATTATATTCTTTGCAGCCAAAGATGGAGAAGCTCTATACAGTCAACAAATACAAGACCAGGAGCTGACTGTGGCTCAGATCATGAAATCTGTATTGCCAAATTCACACTGAAATTGAAGAAAGTAGGGAAAACGACTAGACCATTCAGGTATGACCTAAATCAAATCCCTTATGATTACACAGTGGAAGTGAGAAATAGATTTAAGGGCCTAGATCTGTTAGATAGAGTGCCTGATGAACTATGGAATGAGGTTCATGACATTGGACAGGAGACAGGGATCATGACCATCCCCATGGAAAAGAAATGCAAACAACCAAAATGGCTGCCTGGGGAGGCCTTACAAATAGCTGTGAAAAGAAGAGAAGTGAAAGGCAAAGGAGAAAAGGAAAGATATAAGCATCTGAATGCAGAGTTCCAAAGAATAGCAAGAAGAGATAAGAAAGACTTCCTAAGCGATCAATGCAAAGAAATAGAGGAAAACAACAGAATGGCAAAGACTGGAGATCTCTTCAAGAAAATTAGAGATAGCAAGGGAACATTTCATGCAAAGATGGGCTCGATAAAGGACACAAATGGTATGGACCTAACAGAAGCAGAAGATATTAAGAAGAGGTGACAAGAATACACAGAAGAACTGTACAAAAAAGATCTTCACGACCAAGATAATCACGATGGTGTGATCACTCACCTACAGCCAGATACCCTGGAATGTGAAGTCAAGTGGGCCTTAGAAAGCATCACTACGAACAAAGCTAGTGGAGGTGATGGAATTCCAGTTGAGCTATTCCAAATCCTGAAAGATGATGCTGTGAAAGTGCTGCACTCAATATGCCAGCACATTTGGAAAACTCAGCAGTGGCCACAGGACTGGAAAAGGTCAGTTTTCATTCCAATCCCAAAGAAAGACAATGCCAAAGAATGCTCAAACTACCGCACAATTGCACTCATCTCACACGCTAGTAAAGAAATGCCCAAAATTCTCCAGCCAGGCTTCAGCAATACATGAACCGTGAACTTCCTGATGTTCAAGCTGGTTTTAGAAAAGGTAGAGGAACCAGAGATCAAATTGCCAACATCTGCTGGATCATTGAAAAAGCAAGAGAGTTCCAGAAAAACATCTATTTGTGGTTTATTGACTATGCCAAAGCCTTTGACTGTGTGGATCACAAGAAACCATGGGAAATTCTGAAAGAGATGGGAATACCAGACCACCTGACCTGCCTCTTGAGAAATCTGTATGCAGGTCAGGAAGCAACAATTAGAACTGGACATGGAACAACAGACTGGTTCCAAATAGGAAAGGAGTACGTCAAGGCTGTATATTGTCACCCTGCTTATTTAACATCTATGCAGAGTACATCATGAAAAATGCTAGGCTGGAAGAAGCACAGGCTGGAATCAAGATTGCCGGGAGAAATATCAAGAGCCTCAGATATGCACATGACACCACCCTTATGGCAGAAAGTGAAGAGGAACTAAAAAACCTCTTGGTGAAAGTGGAGAGTGAAAAAGTTGGCTTAAAGCTCAACATTCAGAAAATGAAGATCATGACATCCGGTCCCATCACTTCATGGAAATAGATGGAGAAACAGTGGAAAGTGTCAGACTTTATTTTTCTGGGCTCCAAAATCACTGCAGATGGTGACTGCAGCCATAAAATTAAAAGACGCTTACTCCTTGGAAGGAAAGTTATGACCAACCTAGATAGCATATTCAAAAGCAGAGACATTACTTTGCCAACAAAGGTCTGTCTAGTCAAGGCTATGGTTTTTCCAGCGGTCATGTATGGATGTGAGAGTTGGACTGTAAAGAAAGCTGAGTGCCGAAGAATTGATGCTTTTGAAGTGTGGTGTTGGAGAAGACTCTTGAGAGTCCCTTGGACTGCAAGGAGATCCAACCAGTCCATTCTGAAGGAGATCAGCCCTGGGATTTCTTTGGAAGGACTGATACTAAAGCTGAAACTCCAGTACTTTGGCCACTTCATACGAAGAGTTGACTCATTGGAAAAGACTCTGATGCTGGGAGGGATTGGGGGCAGGAGGAGAAGGGGATGACAGAGGATGAGATGGCTGGATGGCATCACTGGCTTGATGGACGTGAGTCTGAGTGAACTCCGGGAGTTGGTGATGGACAGGGAGGCCTGGCATGCTGTGATTCATGGGGTCGCAAAGAGTCAGACACGACTGAGTGACTGAACTGAACTGATCTGAATTGATTGAGTACTTACTCTGTGTCAGTCATTATGGGAAGCACTTTACATGCATGATCTCAGTGTCCTCACAATAACAATGAAAAGATGAAGAAACTAAAGCAGAAAGTAGTTCAGTAACTTGTCCAAGGTCACATAACCTGCCCCTTCCTTGCAGGTTTCATCTCTTCTCAACCCACGATCATTCACTGTCAGCAAATGACATGGAGGAAACATTCCTGATGGGATCTTGTGAAGGAACATCCTTGACCCCAACAATAGGGTCCTGCGTGGAGGAGGTGTTACTCCAGGAGAAAGCTAGCCTGGTGCTGGGGGACGTGGGTGACCTTCCTGGTGCACCTGTGCAGGTTACCTGGACAAACTGGCCTCAGCCTTAATTCTCTCCAGGAATTCATTCAGCAGGAGTAGCAGTGTCTCTCTGCTCAGTATGTCCCAGAGGCACTCAACAACATCCTCAAAAAAGATCTCAATATCTGGATGAAAGGAAAGGGAATAAGATTAGATGAATTAGTGGTGGGACATAAATGTTAGAGTATAAAATAGTTAAAATTCCTCTTGCTGAGCAGAGTCACCTGGGATGCTCTTGGTGAGGTCACCTAGGGTTATGGATGGACTGTCCCCCCTCCCCCCGCCATTTGTGTTGAAGAGTTAACCCCCTGGTGACCTTTCTGAAGATAGGGCTTGTAAGGAGGTTAGGTGAAATGAGATCCTATGTGGGATTCCCAGGTAAATTGAGGTCATAAGTGGGATTCCCAGGGAATTCTAGTGGTAAAGAACCTGCCCAACAACTTGGGAGATGTAAGAGAGGCAGGTTTGATCCCTGAGTCAAGAAGATCCCTTGAAGGAGGGCATGGCAAGCCACTCCATATTCTTGTTTGGAGAATCCCACAGATAGAGGAGGCTGGCAGGCTGCAGTCCATGCGGTTGCAAAGAGTTGGACATGACTGAGCAACTGAACACACACACACAAAGAGAAGAGAGAGCAAGTGTGATTTGTTAGTTACCACTTCCAGAATAGACGGGCAGCACCCTATAAATGAATGCTTTCATGTTTGGGCAGTGAAACAATTGAATACTCACGTTAAATGGGATAAAGAATGTAATGACTACAAATAGCCTCAGATCACTCCTCAATGAGTTATCAAAATCCCTGAGTGATTTCAGAGATCTGGAGGTTATGGAATTGTAGGTAAGATATTGGTGGCCAGGCTATATATCTGTGTGTGGGCTGGGACTTGATATCAAATGTGTATCTTGGTAAATCCATACAAAGAGGCATTATCCTTATCTCACAGAAGAGGCAAGTGAAACTCAGACAGGGGAATGGACAGCCCAAGGCCACAGAGCTGAAAGCTCTGAGGTTGAATCCAAGGTCAAGTGTCAGACATTTCTTGGACAAGACTTTGAATCCTCCTTACATTTAAAACTCTTGTGATTTGTTCATTCTACTCTATAGCACACAAGGGGGATTCTTTGTGACTCATTTTTGGTGGTGAGCATGCACTAGCATATATAGAAGTAGAAATATAATGCTGTAATCATGAAACTTAGAAAACATTACAAACTCATGTTACCTAATTTTAAAAAAGACTTTAGGATCACATGCCATTGAGCAAAACTACCATGTGAGAGGATTCCTGCTTCTGACCACAGACTCTAGGATGGGCAGGGGAGGGGATCCACCAGGTGGAGGAGGGGTGGAGCCAGATGTGATCCTCACCCCTCCCCTCCAGGTGGGAGGCGGCAAAGGCCAGACTGGGGTTCAGAGCAAGGTCCACTGACCCTTGCAGAGCGGCTGGGATGGTGGCTGGGAAGAGCCAGAGGAAACAGCTTCTGTGGTGATGCCCCAGGGTCTGGGAGCAGGAGGAGGCTTGGCCAAGGGAGAGAGCAGGAGAAGTCCAATGATGCTGGAGGACCTCCTCTCCCAGGCCTGCCTGGCCTTGGGGACTGCCATCTGTGGTCCATGCTCCGAGTGTGCTCTCCAGGCCACCGTACTAAGTCACTTGCTGGGTGTTGGGAGAGGCAGGAAGTCAGCACCTTGGTCATGGCTCCCTGAGGAGAGGGCCGGGAAGGAGGCTGTGGGCAGACCCCAGGGTGAGAGGAATCTCCTGGTCTATTGGAAGCTCAAGGATGCTTATCCATCCTCTTCATGGTTCTTGATTCCTCTGTAGTTTAACTCAGCCTGGAAACACCTCCCTCAATTCTGGGTCACAAGTAGGAACCTTCCAGAGAGAGCTGACTACCTGAGCAGTATCCGAAGTTTTCTGAGCTCATGGTGGCAGCAGGGGGTCTCAGGGATCTCCCTTCAGCTTCTTGTCTGCGTCAGGCTGGAAGGAGGTGTGACCTCACCCTTGGGGAGAAAAAACAGACTGTGAGCTCCACTGTGAGGGGCAGAGGCTGCAGGGAGCAGGGAGGGACAAGTTCTCTGGTGGGTTCCCCCGAGACGGCCACCAGTGCCCCAGGAACTTAGCCCAGTGTGACTCTCTGTTCCTGGGCTCTGCTGGTTGTTAGTTAAGAAAAGTCATTCACCTCCTATAGCTCCTTCCAAGCCAAGTCAGAGTCCTGCTCTCCTGTTGGGGCACAAGGGGAAGGAAATCAGACAGGAGACAGCCATCTGCGAAGTTATAGGAACAGTAAAACCAGAGACTAGAAGAACAGATAGGAGGTGAATACTCTGGAAATGAGGTGAGGTTGGGACACCTGTGTTTTTGAATTGATAATAACTAATATTAATGACAACATTGATCCAGTGTCCTTGACCTGCAGGCTCCTGAAACTCACTCAGACTTAGCTGAGTCCAAATTGTCACGCTGGTGCCAGAGTCTGGACTAGACCCTGAGTCTTTCTGATGCAAATCACATGTGTGTGATGACTATGCTCTACTCCTTATATATACAAAAAGATTTATTTGTGGATATATGTTCATTGGTAAATGACTCTTCCTTCCAAAATGATGTCTTGTTCCATATCAAGTCTCTCCTTGATAAAGTTCCTGGTGATACGGCTCGCATAGCCCAGGTCTTCCTTGCTTCTGCAAGAGCCTTTTTCCCCACAAGGGCCTGGAGTCCCACCAGCCCTGCCCCAATTCCTGTATCCCTGCTCTCAGTGGCTGAGACCCCTGCAGCTGTTCTGTCCTCCTTGCTTTCCCCTCCTGAATATTGGACTTGATGGAGTTTCTAATCCTTTATGTAAATAATAGTGCAAAGAATATTCTCCTTGTGTAAAACTTCACCTACATCTGAGACTGTATCCTTAAGCTATATCTAGAAGTAGAATTAAGATCAGATGACATCAACACCTAAAAAATTTCCATACCTAGAGCCACCATGCTATGCAAAGAAACTGTAGCAATTTATGTTCGCACTTATAATATATGAGGGTGTCCATCCTTTCAGATATACCCATTCTCAGTGGTCTTTCTTTAAAAAAATTCAGATCTTTATAATTAAATCATTTATTTTGGCTCTGCATGTGATTATCTTGCCATGGGAGATGAGGAAGGAAAGCAAGTGTTGATGATGTTTAGCTACTCTTTTTAAGAAAGCAAAAGAGCTTCTATCAACTACTCCTCCTGAGACTTGACTGAAATGATGGTAAAGGTATATATAGGTATAATACCATCTACTGATAAGAGTGCCTGGTTTCTGTGGTGTAATGGTTATCACGTTCACCTAACACGCAAAAGGTCCCCAGTTCAAAAACAAGTGGAAACAGCTTCACTTGGGCTTCCCTTGTGGCTCAGTTGGTAAAGAATCCACCTGCCATTCAGGAGACGTGGGTTCTATCCCTGGGTTGGGAAGATCCCCTGGAGAAGGGAACGGCTACCCACTCCAGTATTCTGGCCTGGAGAATTCCATGGACTGTGTAATCCAAGGGATCACCAAGAGTCGGACATGACTGAGCAACTTTCACTTTCACTGATAAGAGCAACTGGTGTTTGTGATCGTTGCTCTGCATTGGTATCGGCTCTGAAACTTTACCAATGGTACCTCATATGTTCTTCCATTAGCTTTTGAGATGTGTACCATTGTATCCTCATTTACAAATAAGGAAGCTGACACATAGATGTTAGCTGACTTACCTAAGGTCAGAAGGCTTGCCCTTGGTACACTGGTTCCACCCCACTCATGAGCTCAAGAACCCATAGTCTGCCTCTCCTCCCTCTGCTGCTAATAAAAACAAGCATGGGAGCAACAGGAGAGCAGAGTCTTTAACAAATGTCTGAAGACTCACTGGATGGAGAAGTGATAACTGAGTAAAGAGGAGTGCAGTAGAGGGAGAGAAACAGGGAGCGTTCACAGGAGAGAAGAACGGTCTGCTGGGCAGAGCCCCAGAGGGAGCAAGATGAGAGGGAGGCCGAGGGGAGAGCAGGGGACAAGCCCACCTCTTCCACATCCCATCCATATTCACAGCAGCCTTCACCCTTCACCAGACTTTTAGAAAGTTACTCAAAATGAGATGCAGGAAAAAAAAAAATAGATTACATGTATGTTTAATTATGGAGGAAAGTAAAGGATACCCACAAGAGAGGTAGACGTGGGATCCAGGAGTCAGGAACATCAACCCCGTGGGAAGGGAATCCTAGGATCCCAGCTGGGCATGCAGCAGACCTAGAGAGAAACCTGTCCAGAATGGGATAAGAAGTCCAGAGTCTGTGGGGACAGGAGACTCGGTATCACATGAGGCACCGATGGAAAGAAATGGAGGAAATGCTGAAGATAAACAGTGAAAGGGGTGTAAATGAAGCCAATTAGAAACATTAGGAATAACTAAAGCTCAGGAGGAGAAGGGGACGACAGAGGATGAGATGGTTGGATGGCATCACCGACTCAAAGGACATGAGTTTGGGTAGGCTCTGGGAGCTGGTGATGGACAGGGAGTCCTGGCGTGCTACAGTTCTTGGGGTCGCAAAGAGTCAGACATGACTGAGTGACTGAACTGAACTGAAGTGAACTGCTGAAAAGCATGTGCAGCTATATGGTACAAGTTAGCTCTTAAAAAATGTATTATAATATCACAAAAAAATGTAAATACTTTTGTTTGATTTTTTAAAAATCTAAAATAAATATATCTATGTCCAAGTCCTTTGGAGACTGTTTTAAAAGTGAAGTAATATTAATATATATAATATGATATAACTCATAGGTGTATTATAACTCACAGGTGTATTAACTCACAGGTTTATTAGTGATTCAAAAATCTTAGTTTTATTTCATTTATAGTCTTTATAAAATAACCTTTATCTTAATAAAATAACCTTTATCTTTTAAAAGGAAACAGGGTATTTAAATATGTGAAGTAAATGTACTTGTTAATATAAAAATTAAACTACAGTTCTAGAACTTGGGAGCCGAAGCACTGAAGGGAGGAGAAGCATTAATATCTCAGTTTACAAAGCTGGGAATCAAGAAATAGTAGGTCCAGTCGAGAGCATAAGAAACGAAGATGTAAATAAAGTGCTTACAAGTACAAAGCTTCGTAACAGAGGATATACAATTAGTGGAATAATGATAAAAGGCGAAGAAGGGGAAAGGTATAATAGAAAGTATAATAATAAATGAAATCCTTATTTTTCCTAATAAGAAGTAAATCAGATCAGTTCAGATCAGATCAGATCAGTTGTTCAGTCGTGTCTGACTCTGCGACCCCATGAATCGCAGCATGCCAGGCCTCCCTGTCCCTCACCAACTTCCTGAGTTCACCCAGACTCATGTCCATCGAGTCAGTGATGCCATCCAGCCATCTCATCCTCTGTCATCCCCTTCTCCTCCTGCCCCCAATCCCTCCCAGCATGAGTCTTTTCCAATGAGTCAACTCTTCGCATGAGGAGGCCAAAGTACTGGAGTTTCAGCTTTAGCATCATTTCTTCCAAAGAAATCCCAGGGCTGATCTCCTTCAGAATGGACTGGTTGGATCTCCTTGCAGTCCAAGGGACTCTCAAGAGTCTTCTCCAACACCACAGTCAAAAGCATCAATTCTTCGGCACTCAGCCTTCTTCATAGTCCAACTCTCACATCCATACATGACCACAGGAAAAACCATAGCCTTGACTAGACGAAGCTTTGTTGGCAAAGTAATGTCTCTGCTTTTGAATATGCTATCTAGGTTGGTCATAACTTTCCTTCCAAGGAGTAAGCATCTAAGAAGTAAATAAATACTATCAAATTTAAGTCAAGAAAAAGCAAAATGCAATACTTACCACTTATTAGCTATTGTGGTTGATGACTTTCCACTTTACACCAGGCACCTTCCCAATTGCTTGGTATGAATTCACTTCCTTTTAGTTCTCACAATGATCCTATAAGAAGGGAAACTGAAGCTCGGAGAGGTGAAGCAATTAACTCAAAGCACACAGCTAGTGCTAGAGCCAGACTCCAAGTCCAGGTTCCTGTCTCCTGGGCACACATTCTCACACTATTGCAGCTCCCAATGTAATAATATCATTTAAAGACATTGATTAACTATCTAAAGAAGAAGGTTTTCCTTGGCAAGGAATGAGCAGAATGCTCTGTACAAATTGATGTGTTCTAACCATATGCACTTTTAGGACTGGATTGTTTTAACTCTAAAACAGCAGAAGTCACTTTATAGCAGTCAGTAACCCACAGGAATGGGGTGGTTTCTAGTGCCACCACCTTAAAGATGATGAAAGAAGCTGAATTAAATGCCAACAAGAAATGTGTGCCTCCTGCTGTGACAACTGTCAGTTAGGAGACATGTCATGTTGATGAAACGTAGTTCTCTAGAAAAGGAGGCATGAAAACAGGGTTAAACCAGAATAATGAGAGTGAACTGTGCTGTGTCTGGCAGCATCTTGCCCACCCACATGTGCAGCCATGGGCTTCCATCCACTCAAAGGAAGGAAGACCCTTGCAGGGGAGGTGAATTCCAGAGACTGGCATCTGGGCTCCTGCAAAGACAAGGATGCTCTTGAAGATGATCAGAGAAGTGGTCATAAGGGAGCACCCACATATACTAATAACAATAAAAGAGAATGATTGCTATGAATGTTTCATTGAGACAGGCTGAGTCTGTGAAAGGCCATGAGTTCATAATAATATTCAAAGGAGAGAACTTTAGAAAAGTGTGGCCAAAAAGAGAGAGACAAAGGTTAAAAACAATGCTAGTGGTTATGCAGGAGACGCAAGATGAAAGAGACATGGGATCGATGCCTGGGCAGGGAGGATCCCCTGGAGAAAGAAATGCTTGTCCACTCCAGTATCTTGCCTGGGAAATCTCATGGACAGAGGAGCTGGGAGGGCTATAGTCCATGAGGCTGCAAAGAGTTGGACACACCTGAGCTGGTATCTTTCTTTTGTTTCTATGGTGCAATGAAGAGTAAATGAAATGGGAAATATTTTGTTGTTAATTGAATTTAATAATAAGAGGAGTCTTGAAGTCTATAGGTATATTCCTTTCTGTTTATTTACATGAATGTTTATAAAGGATTGAGAAAGAAAGAACCCCTGACATCCAGAGGCTGGCCTGGTGTCACAATAGGGTACTGCTCTTCTCCCGTTGGATGTAAAGGCTCTCACAGAACTCCAGCCTCACACAGGGTCACCCTGAGAGCAGGAGCGAAGGAGACAGCAAACACCCATCACTGCGCCCCCCAACACCATGCCCCCTCGCCTGGCTGAAAAGCAGGACTGCTCCTTCTTACCAATCACACCTTCAGCCTCGCTCTGCTCTCCCCTCTCCATAGATGAGGTACTGAGAGCCCGTTGGTAGTGCTGCCTCCCATTCTCTGCAGCTCCCAATCTAGAGCAGCCCCATTTCCTTAGAGCTTCCCCTAAATACCCTCACCAAGCTCCAAGCCTAGAATCTTTCTTTCTGCACCTTCCTCTGCGATGTTCACAGCTCTCCCTCAAGAAGAGTAACCATCACCTCATTTTTAGGGAGTGTGTCTGGTGGTGAAGGCTGGAGGCACCGTCATGTGGATGGGAGAGAAGTCACAAAAGCAGGCCCTCCTTTAAGTAGATGGAAGAGGAGAGCTGGCGGGCTCCCTGCCCCTTTTCTGCCCCAAAGCTGCAGGACTCCAGGAGCCAGGTCAGCCTATTGAAATCATGAAACATGAGAACAGAGTCAAGTAGAAAGAAGAGGAGGCTCAGGCAGAAAGGCTGACTCCTGGATGATGACAAACAATTGTAAATGCGTTGAACACTGGACTCATCCTTCCGTCCTTCCCTCCCATTCTTGGCCTCTTCCTGACCCTCGTGTGGGGCCTCAGATGGGTGTGGATGCTGATAGTGCTTCCAATGCTGGATTCCTATCCAGGGCTTCCTCCTCTGTTAGCCTCTGATTGGTCCCTTTCAGAAGGCTGTTGGTGGGAGATGGGAGGGCCCTGGAGAAGCCTGGCCCTGCCCAGCTGCATGGCCAGTCATGCATCCCTCCCCTCCTCGTGGGCAGACAGATTCTCCCCAACCATCTCCCTCCTGTGCCTGCAGTCACCCTCCCTGGGAAGGGAAAGGGGCGTTAAGAAAGTCCCTGGCCGAGCACCCGGACCCGCCCGACTGCCCCAGCTCCTGTCTTCCTCACACTCTCTGTCTCCACAGGGCCTGCTGCACGAGACTGGCACCTCACTTGGCACAAGCTGCCCCTCCCCACGACATGTGCTTCCCCACTGGCCTCTCCGCGTGATGGGGTTCTTGTCCCTGGAGGTCCAGCTCCAAGCCTCCCTCTGCCACCTTCCCCCAGTTGCTCTCCAGTTTCTCTTGAAGGCTGCACTTTCCTGGTCGTGGTCCCTTTGTGCTCAGTTTCTCCAGGTCTGAGAACCTTCCCGCATCATCAGGGGCCCTGTCTCTGCTGCTCCTCCAGTCCAGGGCCTCTGGGCACCCTCCACCCTCCTGGGCACAGCCTGTTCAAAATATGAGGGGTGGGACCCCTTATGGGGACATGAAACAAGCAGCTTCTCGATGACACAGCACAACCCCAGTTCCCCTGTTAAAATTAGAAAGATAGAGAGGGGAGAAGGGGAGAGAGAGGAAGAGAATGGAGAAGAAACTAAAGATCCTAATCAATCAATCTTTCAAAAGGATCCAACGTACACCAGAGAGAAAAAACTGAAGGGGCTGAAGGAAGCATTAAAAAGAACATTGATTTGAGAAAGCCTTTCTAAATATACACATTCCACAAGTTATAATGGAAATTCTGACCTACAGGACTCTTAGAAATAAAAATTGCCAAGGATCCCATAAACCAGGTCAGAAAAAACATCTGCATCCACAGGGAAAAGTGGAAATCAGCTTTTAAAAACTTAGTAAGAGAATAGAACAAACAATTCCACAGGAGGTAGCTTGCCCAGGGTCACACAGTTCTCTGTGGGGAGAGAGGAGGCCAAGACCACACCTTTGCACATGGGTACGAGGGTCAGTGGGAATGTGGTTTTAATACCCCAACATTTCTAGGGTTGTCTCTGCCGGTAAAAAACATAGATGTAAGCTCATGCCCCTCCTGTTACACTGTAGAGTTTGGCTTTTTATTTTAACATTGCAACACCAGGATGTATGTGGACTTTGTGCAGTGAGCCCTTCTCACTTCTTCCAGCAGCACCACCTTCCCCACACAGGACCTCCAATCACCCACATCCTGAGCAGAGGGCCTGACAAACACAGGAAGCCAACGCCCTTCGACACCCCGCTTGGTGTCCTGTCCCTCTCCAGGCCGCAGTGTCCCCCAGGGCCTGGCACTGAACTTGGCTTTCAGAGGTAGGGTTTTTCAACAAACCTTGATTCCTTGTAACTGAAAAAAATCCCCTTTCTCCCATCAGCCCCAGCCTAGCACCCTGGGGACAGCTTCAAGATGGCCAGGCCATAGAAGCGCAGGCTCTGACTCCCCTGTCCTCCTCCACCCACTCTGCTGCCTCCAATTTCCCAAAGTACTAAGCACACCCAACACCCGCCTTCCTTCTGGGGTCGATGCTCATGTCTCAGGAGTCCACATCCTGAGCTGAACCCACCTGAGCAGCTGTGGCCCTCCCTCTGCTCTGTTTAGGGGCCCTTGGCTGGGAGGAAGCCCTCAGACACACCTGCCTCCACATCCAGGCTCTGCCCCTGCTTAACCTGCTGCCTCGGCCATGACCTCGCCTCTCTGAGATTCCAGTTCCCATCTTCTGTCAACTAGTGACATCATCGTTTCTCAGACATTCATCCTGAGGATGGGGAGATGGGCAGGGTCCCTCCCCTCTGCTTACCCAGGGGTTTTCCTCTGGCTGAGTGTGAACAAGATCCAGACGTTCTCAGCTGTGCAGATGCAGCCGCCAGCTGTGCATCTCTGCAATGACCACACACACCCTCTGTGCCTAGATATACTCTGGGAAGCAACAGTGAAAGCAAAACCCTCACTTGTTAGTGGTTCAAGTCAAACAAACACCCTGCCCACCAGACCTGCCCTGGGACTATTTCCACCTCCTTAGAGAAAGAAGCCCAGTCCTGAAATTCCACGTCCTTCTTGACACAGTCCACTGAGTCTCAGGCTCCATGAAGGAAGACTTGCCACCAACACACCATGAGTCCCTTGGCAAATCACTCCCCACCCTCTGATTCCATCTTCTCACCCCTCCAACCCCACACTCACCAGCCTGCCTGCCTCGTTCACCTTCTTGCCACCAGCATGAGGTACAATCCTGGGACAGCCCAGCTGCTCAGTGCATACTGGTCACACTCTGCTGCTGAGCGCCACATCCAGGTGGCTTCTAGGATTCACTCACACTTCTAGGTTCTTCTGCCAGGGACACCTGCTGCATCCAACCGGGAGAAATGCTTTCTGCAAAGCCCAAATCGGGCATCACCTCCTCTGAGAAGGCCTCTGTGACCTCACCTGTAGAGGCCACAGTTTCCTATTCTGCTCCCATGGTACCTAGAAGAGGGGCCTAAGGCCACCCCTTAGCCACTCTGTCCATGACCTTCCCCCCATCCCTTTTGATCAGATCCCTCTAGACTTAGCCCTGCTGGCAGGGACAGAACTAGTGCCTTTAGTCCCAATGACCCACATGAGGAGGCCCAGCCTTGGTGGTACTGCCATAAGGTGGATGCAGAAGTTCGTGGGAAGGGCTGAGAGCACGCTGCCCTTTTCTACCTTGGCTTATCTCCACCCAACAACAGATTTTTTTTTCTCTCCAAATGGAAGACTTTTATCAGAAAACCAGTGTCCTGGCGACTCAGGGAAGTCTGCAATGGAGCGCTGGCCCTGTCTCCGTTTGGTTCCTGAGTAAAGAGCCTCTGTAGACGGGGGCAGAGCATGTGGCAGGTGCTGTGCTCGCACCGTCCACACCTTTCCTATTGAATCTCACTCAGCTCTAGGAGTGCAGGCTCCGTTTCACAGATGAAGAAATGTAGGTCAAGTTCCCACAGTCTGAGAGCCCTGCAGCTGGACTGCTGGTAAACTTCTCGGTTTGCCTCAAGCAGAAGTGGCTGCAGTGGACCTGGATGCACCATGGAGGCCCGCCTGCCCTTCCCTCAGGGCTGCTTCACCCCAGGAAATGTCCCTGGGCCATTATGGTCCCCTCCCCCCAGGTTTTGAGGGAGTGACAGGAGATTATTCCATGAGGATAGCCAACCATAGTTTGTTTTTAAAGCCACTGTTATGTATCTGATGTGTTTTGCAGGTAAGGGAGCTGAGAGGAGGGGAGAGGTAGGGGTGCTCTTCCAGGAACTCAGGGACTTGTGTTTGGTGGGAGAGTGTCAGCAACTCACATCCTGCAAACATCCATTTGACATTCTGTCCCAGTGCTCAGAGCTCAGGCCAGGACACAAGCCCCAGAGCCCAGACACAGAGGAGTCAAGGGGCAAACGGGCAGCTGCCCTGCCCACTGACCTGCACAAGTCTGCCTCTGACTCCACAGGAGCTGCTGGAGCTCGAGGATGCCTCTTTCCCAGAGCTCGGGGTCCTCTGGGGACAGCCAGATCTAGGTGTCACCCCTACAGAAGGGACACAGGGAGAAACAGTGGGAGGCAGGAGCTTTCCTGGAGGGAAAATCCAAGCACAGTCATCCCTCCCGCCAGCTTACTTTAAACCTCAGGCAGAAATTCAGGGGCAGGGAAAGCCTTGTGGGCCTCCCCGGGGGAAAACTGCCAGCATGAGGGTGCCCAGGCCCCACTTCCTAAGTGCCCTCCACCACAGGCTAGCTAGGGACTCCAAGCCAGGATCAGGCTGGGTGGGCTGGGTGTCCCAGGACTCACTTCCCGGCCAGGTAGCCCCTGCATCAGGCCTGGAAGCCAATGATGACATCGGTGATCTTCAGGTCCCGCTCCTCCTCCAGGTTGGCTAGCACGCTAGCCTGGAAGAAAACCTTGCTCTGGCCATGCAGTACAGGTTGCTCTCGATCTCCAGGACCTTGATGTAGAAGAGGAGAGCTGGCCGCTGATCACATGCCACCCCATCCACCACGGAGTCCTAGAGAAAGACCAAGGCCCTGGATCGGTCTTAACGCTCTGCGCACAGACTTCTCCTGGTGCAGGGAAAGCGCGGTGGAGGGACACCAGGAAGGGGGCACGTGGGGGCCAGCACGGGACAGGTAAGGAGTCAGACTTACAGAGAAACACAGAACCTGGGCCCTGAAGGGATTTACCTGCTGACATCTCTGCCCCGTGCATTACTAACAAAGGTGGCAGTGGATATCGGGGCTATGGTACATTACCCTAGGTAATGAGAGAAAGAGTGTTTCTTTAAACAGGTAGTATAAAGTCTAGAGGGGCTTCAACATACTTAGAAACCTCAGGAGCGAAGCAGGGGAAGCCAAGACAGGGGGGCCAGGTGCAGGATGGCGTGCAAGGGCCACAAGTGGCTTGGGACCAGTGCTGTGACAGGGCAAGTCTCTCATCAACAACTGTCATTGATGAAGAGGCTGGGCCCAGACTGGGTGTAACCCAGCGTCCAAGTGTAACCAATTGTTAGCTACTCTGTGCAAGCAACACAATTTGCTGAGAAGAACCAGCTTTCATCTAAACCAGGACCTCCACAGACTGAGGACATCCCTGTTCAATTAGGTCCACACCCTGGGATCCAGCCTTGGGGGCTGTGCACCAGGTGGTGTGAACATGCGCTCATAGGTGGCCTTGGCCACACCTCGATGGTGAAGTCAGCCTGCAGGGACACCCGGGGCCGGGAGCGGTGGGGGGATGGGTCAGATACAGGGAGCCTTTAAGCGCTCATTCCCTTTATCCCAACAATGTCATCTGCAGGGCCCACCCCCAGAAAAACAGCCTCAAAGATGAGGGGGAAACTTCATACACAAATAAGTTCACTGCAGTGTCATTTAAACGGAAGGAAGTTGCAAGAGCCTAAATTCCAACAATATGGTCAGAGCGAACTTAGACATTTGCAAAGTGTTAGCCACTCCGTACTCTTGCCTGGAAAACCCCATAGATGGAGGAGCCTGGTAGGCTGCAGTCCGTGGGGTGGCGAAGAGTCATACACGACTGAGCGACTTCACTTTCACTTTTCACTTTCATGCATTGGAGAAGGAAATGGCAACCCACTCCAGTGTTCTTGCCTGGAGAATCCCAGGGTTGGGGAGCCTGGCAGGCTGCCGTCTATGGGGTCGCACAGAGTCGGACACGACTGAAGCAACTTAGCAGCAGCAACAGCAGCAGTCATTCAGTTGTGTTCAAGTCTTTGTGAAGCCATGGACTGTAGCTCGCAAGATTCCTCTGTCCATGAAATTCTCCAGGCAAGAATCCAGGAGTGGGTTGCCATTCCCTTCTCCAGGAAGTCTTCCTGACCCAGGGATATGAACTCGGGTCTCCCACATTGCAAGCAGATTCATTAGGGTCAGGCTACCAGGCAAAGACCTTTTTAAAATATAGGGATGAACTGAAGTATGTACAGAAGAAACGACAAGATTTTTGAGGTTTGCTTCTAAAAACATAGCTGCACTGTAGGGAGATGGCCAATAACCTTACTGGGTGAACTATTTCACTTCTCTATGTTTTACCCCATTTTCTGAATCTGAACCGTTAGTTGTAGTGTTTTCATAATGAAATATACAGCTTCTTTAATTATCAGGTTAAAGAGTGGTTGGGCATAACACGTCTGCTGTCTTTCAAAAACAATGTCCCTATCTTTGGAGGGAGGGCTCTGCCCAGACTCAGCGGTCATCACCGGTATGAGGTCCAGGACAGCACCCTTTGAAAAAGAACAACTTAATATGACCTTCCAGGCATTTTTGAGAGATGGGAGCAGGATCTTAAAGATGTCCGGCACCAAGGCATGAGAGAAACATGAAATTGTCCACAGAGGCTCTGCCTGGAGGCACTCAGCCCCTGGGTGGCAGGCACATGTTTGCAGCATACATCGCTGCCCACCTCTCCCCACAGGGGACAGGACAGCAGGTGGGGACAGACAGCTGCATGGTCTGGGCTCCCAGAGGGGTGCGTACTCTGCACTGGGCCCAGGATGAGCTGTGTCACAGAAACACCACATGCTTGCTTCACTTCCTCCTGGAACAGAACACCCTGCGTTCTCCCGACCAATCAGCTCAACATGGATCAGGGAGAAGGCTCAAGGCACCAAGAAGGCCCACCCAGGATGGCCCTCCCCAGGCAGGGGCCTCAGCCACTCTCCTGGTCCCTGGGCCCTGCTTCCTCCTGCTCTCCATTGGGGTGACAAGCACCTGCTCTCAGAGGTGCAGTGAGGTCCTGATTAGGACCCAGGTGACAGTGCTGACACAGCGATGGCCCAGCCCACGCTGCACAGGGGAGAATTTCCCGCAGGAGAGAGGAACAGGGAGTGGGATCCCAGTGAAGACTGGTATCAGGAGAGCAATGTTCCTGGGGTCGGGGTTTCACTGCACCTCCCTGTTGCCTGCACATATATGATATACATGCAGAAGACTGAGAAAGGAGCCCGATGGACCAGGAGATGCTCTGGCATTGCACTGGGGCCCTTCACCCTTGACATCACTGCAAGATGCAGCAGGTGGAGGGGATTCGTGTTTGTCTCCAGCTGGGGAAGTGGGCGGTGCACTTACTGTCGTGTGTGGGGTGATTGGACCCAGAACAGCGTGAGGAGAGTCATGTCTGTTGGTCTGGGAAGAGGGCACATGTGCATCCAGGAAGCACTCAATCTGGAGCCTCTCTACCTGAGACTTTCCCCCAGGGTTCAGGTCCCCATTACTCATTCATCTTCCCCATCCTTCAGCCTGACCTATTGGTCCAAGAATATAGTCCTCAGACCCAAGCTCCTCTGTCTCCTGGGAACCTGACACTGAGATGCCAGGGCCTTGGACCTAAGCTCCCTGCTGGAAGGGGCCTCTGGGGATAGAATGTGAGCTCCTGCAGGGGGACCTGTCCTACTTTCTGTCCTTTCTGAATTGTGCAAGTTTGGGGGCTTCTTTCCATCCTCTGACCTGGCCTGCATCCCTCCAGTGCACGCTCTTCTGTGCTCAGTTAGCCAAACTCAGTTTCTGTATTCAGAACCACAGGGGTCTCACCTGACACAGGGGTCACTGTGGAATTGCATCATCTGCACATTGAGCTGAATGGGGTCCAGCTCTAAGGGTTCATGGGGACGTGGGGATGGACACTGAATGCTTCTGTATCCAGTGCCTGGAACCCTGCCCAGGAGAAGTCTGTGCAGGATTTGAATTCCCCAGGAACTTACAAAGAATTAAAGAAGGAATGAAACTCATGATTCGGGGATCAGACAGATGCTGGCCATGACTGCTGACATCTTCAGGAAGGAATGGAAGGGCCGATTGAAGTCTCAGGGAAACACAGGCTGAGAGGGAGTCAGAGGCACTGAGGAAAGTCTTCTGAGGGAGATTTGGACAAAAGTGTGGAGAAGGCTCTGCAGCACGTGGGGATGGACTTAGGAGACGTCCTGGAATCATTTCCAGGTTCCAGGTCTCTGGCTTCCTGCCCTGGGCTCCAGGTTTGGGAGCCAGTTAGGAGCTCACATGCTCCACACATGGAAACACAGAGAGTTGGTGCCCCATGGAGCAGGCCCGTGGAGGTAAGAGCAACACCCAGATGCTCCCCTTTCCTCCCTGGAGACGAGGAGCATGAGGCATCCCATGAAGGCTCCTCAGAAGATCCAGTCAGGTGCAATCCCAGATGGGTGACCAGATCAGAACATGGCCTTGGATGGACTTTCCCTTCCTTCCTGCCCACTTTCCACAGCCCTCAGTCCTGCCCCTGGTGATGGAGTGGGCCTGGCAACCATCTCTGCCCTTGGGAGACCACAGGCTCCAGCAGGCTAGGCTGCAGGGAGGCTTTCAGCATCTGTGCTCAGAGTCATGGGCAGCCGTGGAGGAGGTGAAGTAGGTAGGGCTAAGATAATATTCTTAAAGTCATTCTAGCCCCGGTGGGGAATAGACAGGTGAGGCGGGGCACTGCCCCAAGGTAGACATAAGAAGACTGTTCTGGAAGCTCGTGCAGTAGTCCTGGCGAAACGTGAAGGCAGCCTGGGAGAGGCGTGTGCTGTCTCTCCCTGCCCCTCTGTTTACGGCTGACCCCCAACTCACACCTGCACACAAGCCCTCTGCTCTCAGTCACCCTCAGGTGCCCCGTGTCCATCCTGGTCCCCGGGGCTGGAGGAGGAGCATCCCCGTGCTCAGCCCAAGTCAGACGACACGGGCTCCCCCGGGCGTCCCATTGGGCCTGGGTGTTCCAAGGTCTGAGGGAAACGACTGGCTGGGAGCCCAGTGGGCAGGGAGGAGGAGCCATGGAGGACGTGCTCCCTGAGACTCTGCGAGACAGGCTCACGGGGAAGGACCTCAGGCATCTGGACCCAGGTGAGCCCATCAGTCAACACAAGGAAGCCTCAGTGAATCAGTGCTATTTATTGAAATAAAGTCTAGAGAACACAAGGTGAGGAGATCCGGTGTTAGTCGTCAGTTGTGTCAGGCTCTTCTTGACCTTATGGACTGTAGCCTGCCAGACTCTTTTCTCCATGGACTATTTCCAGGCAAAAATATTGGAGTGGATTGCCATTTCCTTCTCCAGGGATCTTCCCAACCCAGGAATCGAACACACGTCTCCTGTATTGGCAGGGGGATTCTTTACCACTGAGTCACCTGGGAAGCCCGTGGAAAAGCATGGAGTTTCCTTAAAAAACTAAATATAGAGTTATCGTATGAGTCAGCACTTCTGGAAACGACAAAAGCTCTAATTCAAAAAGTAACACGCACTCCAATGTTCATAGCAGCACTATTTATAATAGCATGGAAGCAACCTAAGTGTCCATCAACAGAGAAAAAAGATGCGAAATAACTGGAATAGTACCCAGCCATAAGAGAATAAAATAATGCTGTTTTCAGCTGCTTGGATTGACATAGAGATTATTATAAATGAATTAAATCAGTCAGAGCAAGACAAATATTATATGATCTCAATTATATGTTGAATCCAAAAAGGAGCACAAATGAACTTATCTACAAAACAGAAACAGACTCACAGACAAAGAAAACAAACTTTTGGTACAAAATAGGAAAGGAAAGAAAGGGTAAATAGGAATATGTGATTAACAGGTACACATCACCCTACATAAAATAGATGAACAATAAGGATTTACTGTATAGCACACAAAACCGCATGTATAATCAATACATTTGGCTGTACAGCAGAAACCCACACAACACTGTAAGTCAACTACACTTCGAAAAAAACAAACAAACAAAAGAAGTCCCTGCCTAATTAATAAAAACCTGCTGGAATCAAAGGTGAGCTGATGCTGGAGTCATAGGGCTAGAGAACACTACCAGGGGAAGACTCTTCTCGCTGGGACATCACACCCTGAGGAGGGCGATAGAGGAGCCCTGGCTACTTCTCCTGGATCCCAACACTCCTCACTCTGACTTTCTCTCATTTTCAACCCTTTTGTATTCCTGGCCTTCCACAGCTAGTTCCACCTGCCTTTGCCTTTATTCTACCCCCAGTGTGTTCTTTAGTCCAAAATAAGTGGTTTATCTCCTCCCCTCACTCTTTAGCCCCCCTTCTCCCTTAGTCTTAGCTCCAGGCTCTTACTTTGCCCTCATCTGCCTCCTGCATCCATCCCTCCCTTGCTGTGCTCAGCTCCAGAAATGCCAAATTCCTAATACCCAGGACCATCAATGCTGTCTCCCTCCTTTAATCCTCTAACAAGCTGCCTCTGAGACACCCAGAAAATGTTCCAGGTCCTGCACTCCTCTGGGGTTGATGGAATCGAGCCCTCCTGCCAGATTCTCATGGATCTCAGTGACAAACTCCAGTGTGCTTTCCAACTCCTGGGCCTTCTGCCTCAGCTTTTCAGCTGACTCTGCCTTTGCTCCATCATGTAAATGTATTGACTCTTTGACCAGGAAGCCCACATCTATCACAAGGCCAATACTTGACATGACTATGCCAGCGATACGGGCTCCTTTGGCCATTGTAAAAGCCATGCCGCCAAAAGTTTTTGGCACCTGAAAGCTGCCACGAATGAAGGTTTTCCCATTGGTTATGAAGAACTTGACTTGGGCTGTTAAGGCAGGGCTGCCTTTGATCACCTTGATGAATTGGCCGATATTCCCAATGATTTTTAGGAAATAGATGAATAATTTCTTTGCAAGATTAATATGAACTTTCCTTTCATTGAGTATATCCTCGATTACCTTCCATCTCTCCCTGTGACTGGACAGCAGTTGAATGGTTTTGGTTTCTGCTGACGACGTGTTTACTTTTTCCACGATAATGGTGGACACATTGGTCACAGTAGCCGCTATGCCCAGCCCTAACCCAGTGGCGAAGAGAGGCAGAGTGGCCCCCATTGTCAGAGGTGCCAGAGCCAGGCCAACGATGCTCAGGATGCCAGACACAGCGCCAGTGGAGTGGGCCACCACATTGGAAATCGTGCAGTCCTTGTGTACCTTGTCAACGTTGTCTGCAAAAGCATGGATCTTTTCTGTGGCTTTCTTCAGGTCCTGTTTCATCACAGCAATCTCCTCCAAAAGCCTCTTTCCATCCAGCTGGTCTTGTTGGAGTGTGTCTGGGTCATTTACACTCAAGTTTGTTTTCAGCCTGTTCAGATACTCATATACTGCATTTGCCTCCTCCCTGTAATAATGAAGGTCAAGGAATTAAGACAGTTTGTTTGTCTGTAAAAACAGGCTGGGAAGGTTGTATTCTGTTTTATTGGAGCAGAAAACCCTTCACTCGTGGACCTTAGTGTGTAGTGAGGAGCCAATCTGCTCCTAGCCCTAGATTCTGGGGAGTCGTCTCTAAGCCCCTAGAATATTCTGGCTGATAGGAGTGTCCTCATCTCCTTGGGCCTTTGGCCACTGGACAAACAGAAAAGGTGACTTTCGTGATGGGGCCTCTGGGTCACGTGGTATCAGTTCTGACCTCTGGAGGAGCTGGACTCCAGGGCATTAGTCTGACTGCCGGGAGGAGCTGGAGACCACAAGTTAGGATAGTTTGTTTTTAAGTGGGTGAGATTCCCTGGCAGACAGAGCCCTGTGTGTCCTGCCACACACTGAATCCAAGGCTGGAAAGCATCCTGAGGACACGGAAGCTTTGTGTGTGGAACCCGCCTAGACTTGCCCCGTGGCTGAAACTGCATCCTTTCCCGTAATAAACCATAACCGGGATGACGACATCTTCAGTGAGCTCGGAGAATCCTTCTAGGGAATTCTCAAACCCGATGGTGATTATGGGAACCCCCTAACGTGCTACTGGTGTTAAATGTAAGGACAGTCCTGGGGACTGTGTGCTCAGATTTTGCAGGTTGGCTAACTCTGCATACTTATAAAAAAAAAAACAAACCCACCAAAAGTCAGAGCTAGAAGGCACCTTAAAGATCATTTTGCCTGGCATCTGCTCTCTTCCAAGGCTTGTGCCCTTGATCTTTCCATTGAATAGTCACTGGGTCCATCCACTTCCCCACCTGACAGGGAAGCAGGAGATGTGCTGTGAGCCCTGGTTCCCTGGGACTCTCCAGCTCACCTCACTGACTCCTGACCCATCACCCAGCATCCTTGGCCTCTCGGATGTTGCATGTCAGCTGGTAAGCGTGCCTGCACCCCAAGGCCATGTGCACCTTTATAGACCCTCTCCAAGACTCGAGAGACTCGAGGAATCACGCATCTGAATTGTTAGTCCTGAAGAGACCGGCACTTGCACAGCTGGTGGTGGAACTGTTCTCCTCCTCAGTGGGGATGCATGAGGCTCCTCAGAATCCCTCAAATGACATGCAATCGCAGCCACTCACTGTGACCCTGGAGGGCTCACTGAGCCACACTGCTTTCCCACTGTCAGGGCCGCTCCACGTGGACTAGAAGAGGGTCCCAGATGGAGAGAGAACCCAGGTCCCAGGCAGGGTGTGGAGGACATGATCACCCAGGGCCCTCTAGCCCACATGAGGGGATCCCATCAGGGAAGAAAGAAATGTCCCCCCTCCCGCTCCCGGAAACTCTGCTAGGGTCACAGACCCTTCACTTCTGTGTCCTCGGGGCCCACTCTCCTCACTCTAGTTCTGGTCCTGTTGCCCAACCCTGCCTACTCGTCCTCCAATCTGGACCCTCTGCTCTACCCTGACCCTGGGTCTCACCCTGGTCTAGGCCTCCCTGGGCCTTTGGACGAGATGATTGCATTTGCTTCCCCACCTCTGACCTGCAGTTCATCTGAGGCCATCACCATAGTCTATCAGATAGAATTGCTATTCCCACTGGACACACAGATCTGGGGCTCCAAGACATAAGCCCAGAGCCCCACAGCTGGGCAGGACTAGAGCCAGGACCCCACCAGCTCCACCCAGTTCCTCTCTCGCCTCTCTGTCATATGGACCAGCTGGATCTTGCAGGGTTGGTACAGTTCCTAAGTCGGGGAAGACTCTAGTCAGAATCCCCGGCAACACAAAAGGATGTTGGAAGGATTTACCGACTTGATCAAAAGTGAGCCCTGCTTTGTCCTCCTCTCTAGGAAAAAGATCTTTGGTCCCTATCTCTTCCCAAGAAGTTTTTTTTTAAGTTAATATTAATTGAGCACCTACTCTGGGTCAGCCATCATGCAAAGCACCTTGCATGCATGATCTCAGTTGTCTGCACAATAAAACTGAACAGATGAAGAAACTAAGGCAGAGAGTAGTTCAGTCACACATCCAAGGTCACATAACCTGCCCCTGTAGCAGGTTTCATCTCTTCACCACACGAGGCCATTCACTGCCACCAAATGCCATAAAGGAAACACTGCTATTGGGATCTTGAGAAGGAACATCCTTGACTCCAACTACAGGATGCTGCCTGGAGGAGGTGTCCCTGCCAGGAGGAACCTAGCCTGGGGCAGAGGGATCTGAGTCACATTCTTGGTAAACCCATGCATGTTACCTGGGTATATTGGCCTTAACCACAAATATCTTCCAGTTTCGGAGTAAGACCGTCAGTTTCTTTTCTGTGACCGGGGAATGTTCAACAACAACTTGAAAAACAGTTTCACTCTCTAGGTGAAAAAAAAAAAAGAATAAAATTAGAAGAATTTGTGGTGGAATATAAATGGCATTCAGTAGCTTGCTCCTTGGAAGAAAAAGTTATGACCAACCTAGATAGCATATTCAAAAGCTGAGATATTACTTTGCCAACAAAGGTCTGTCTAGTCAAAGCCATGGTTTTCCAGTAGTCATATATGGACGTGAGAGTTGGACTATAAAGAAAGCTGAGCACCAAAGAATTGATGCTTTTGAACTATAGTATCGGAGAAGACTCTTGAGAGTCCCTTGGACAGCAAGGAGATCCAACCAGTCCATCCTAAAGGAAATCAGTCCTGATTATTCACTGGAAGTGTTGATGCTGAGGCTGAAACTCCAATGCTTTGGCTACCTGATGCGAAGTACTGACTCATTTGAAAAGACCCTAACGGTGGGAAAGATTGAAGGTGGGAGGAGAAGGGGAAAACAGAGGATGAGATGGACATGAGTTTGAGTAAACTCTGTGAGTTGGTGATGGACAGTGAGGCCTGACATGCTACAGTCCATGGGTTGCAAAGATTGGACACGACTGAGCGCCTGAACTGAACTGAACTGAAAGGGTTTAAGGTCCATCTTCCTGACCAAAGGTCCCTGGTATTATGGGTGGAACATATGTGTCCCCTCTGCCCCAGTTCATATGTTAAAGCTCTGACCACCCCTCCCTGAGGACTGAGGTGGCACAGTCCTGACCTGAGTTCAATTCAGGGTCCCCTAACCCTTGTGGAGTGGCTGAGGTGGAGGGGGTGGCAGGGCAAGAACTGAAGGAAACAGCCTCTGTGGTGACACCCCAGGGTCTGGGAGCACAAGGAGGCTTGGAGCAAGGGAGAGGGCAGGAGAAGCTCCAGGGATGTTGTGGGACCTCCCCTCCTTCTCCCGCCTGACCTTGGGGATCCCTATCAGCTGTCCCCCTCACCGCGGGCTGTCTTGGCCTCACTTCTGAGTCCCTTGCTGGATGGCAGTGGAGGAGGAAGTAGACACCGTGCTCTGGTGCCCTGAGGAGAGGGCTGGGATTGAGGCTGTACGGATAGAACCTCGAACACAGGGGGCTCCCCTGGCCTCTCTGGAGGACTCCGGAATGCTTAGCCACCCCCTTCTTGGTTTTTGATTCCTTTGTGGGTTGTCTCAGCCTGGAGGCACCACCCTCAATTCTGGATCACAAGTGGAAACCAGCCAGACAAGAGACAGCTGACTACCTGAGCAGTAAAAGAGGTCTATCGAGACCATGATGGCAGCAGCAGGGTCTCGGGGATGTCCCTTCGGCTCACCGGTCCAAGTCAGGCTGGAAGGAGGTGTGGCTTCACCCTTGGGGAAGAGAAAACAGACTGCGGGCTAGATCACGGGCTAGATCACGAGTGACCAGCGGCTGCAGGGAACAGCGAGGGGGAGGCCTCTGGTGGGTTCCCCTGGGACGGCCACCAATGCCATCAGGGACTTGACCCTCTGCGTTTCCCTGTCCCCTGGGCTCTGCTGGCTGTTAGTAAAGAAAAGTCACTCACCTCCTACAGCTCCTTCCAAGCTGAGTCAGAGTCCTGCTCTCCTGTTGGGGCACAGGGAGAAGGTAATCAGACAGGAGACAGCCATCTGTGAGGTTATAGGAGCAGTAAAACCAGAGACAGAACACATAGAAAGGAGCATAGAAAGGAATACTCTGGGAACTATGTGAGGTCGGGACACCTGTGTCACTAATTGGTAGTAACTACTATTGATTCAGTGTCTGTGATGTGCAGGCTCCTGAAACTCACCTAAACATGGGTCAGCCCAAGACTTCATGCTGGTGCCAGAGTCTGGACTTGAACCCAAGTCTTTCTGATTCAAATAGCAGGTTAATGATAACTATGCTGTACTCTCAACAATATACAAACATACTTACCTGGGGATATATGTTAATTGGTAAATGACTCTTTTTATTCCAAAATGATGTCTTGCTCCCTGTGCCTGAATCTCTGCCTTGATAAAGTTTCTGGTGCTGCAGCTCCCACAGCCCACATCCTCCTTCCTTCTCCACAAGCCTTTCTCCCACAAGCCCCCTCCCTGCAGCCCTGCCCTGGGCAGCTGAGGACCTGGATGGTGCCCAGTCCTCTCTGCGGTCCTCCCCTGACTGTTGCACTTTGGGGTGTTTCTAATTGTCTGTGTAAATAATAGTGTAAAGAACACTCTTCTTGTATGAAACTTTGCCTGTACTTGAGACTGTGTCCTTAAGCTGTTTCTGGAAGTAGAATGATTTGGTCAGGGCTCTAAACATTTTAAATATTTTCATACCTAGAGTCACTCTGTTGTGCCAAAAAATTGCACCAATTGATTACAGTTATATTCATATATGACGGTGTCAATTCTTTTAATCTTGCCAATTCTCAGAAGTTTCTACTTCAAAACAGATCTTTATTGAGAGACAATTTTTTAATTCTGTTTGGGATTACATTGTCTTGGTAGATGATGGAAGAAAGCAAATGTTGATTACATTCAGCAGTATTGTAAGAAGACAAAAGTGCATTTATCAGCTCCTCCTCCTGAGACCTGACCGAAATGATAGGAAACATGCTTACAGTTGTAATAATGGCTACTGATAGGAGGCGTCTCTGTGCTTGTGGTCTTCGTTCTGTACTGATAGTTGATCTAAGACTTCACTGAATATAATTTGGATCATTCCAGTAACCCTTGAGATATGTACACCAACTCCCCTCCTTTTTGCATAGATGTTATGTGACTTGCCCAAGGTCAGAAATCTTGTCCATGACAGACTAGGTTTCAACCCACTTACTGGGCTCAAGAGCCCATATCTCGCCTCTCAGTGCTCTGCTGCTAATATAAAGCCAGGAATGTGGGCAACAGGAGCCCAGAGTCTTCAGCAATAGTTTGAAGACTGAGTGGATGAAGAAGTGACTGCTGAATAAAGAGGAGTGGAGGAAAGAAATGGAGAGAAGGTGTACAGGCGAGAGGAATGCTTGCTTAGAGCAAAATGAGAGTGACACAGAAGGAGAAAGCAGGGGATAGTCCCAGCAACCCGCATCCCATCACATATTCACCCAACTCCACACCAGACGGAGGAATATCTTAATTCAGAGACTCCAGAAAAAATATTTCTGTATTCTGGAATTTAGGGGTCCTCAGGCAAGCACTCTACCGGGCAGTTTACCAGTCAACTCTACTCCCTCTTAAATATGAATGGGTCATCCAGGATTAGATACATGGAAACGATGACAATGTGGAAAAGATGACTTAGACTAACAGATGAGAAATGACACCAGAAGAGATGGTTGGACAATTCTGAAGGAAGAAAATAATTTTTAAAACTTGAACCCAGGTCGTTAAGTCAATTAGAAAGGATTTTTATTCATAAAATGAGATGCACTGAGAAGTGGGAAAAATTGAAACAGACAAAAAAAAATCTTGGAAATTAATAAGTGTTTACCAAATAAGTCTAAAAAAGATTGGAAAAGAAGGTCAAAAAAAGCTTCTAGAAATTCTTTTAAAATGACAGAAGAAATGGAGCTAAATGGAGAATAGAAACGCTGCTATTCACAATCGTTCCTTAGCAAGTTACTTGAGAGTGAGATGCAAAGGGAAAGAAATGTGTGTGTGTGTGTGTGTGTGTGATGATGCAAAGGATAACCAAGAGAAAGAAATATTCCTGAATGTGATCCAGGAATCAGGAACATCAACCCAGAGAGAAGGGAATCCAAGGATCACACTTGGCACACGGAAGATCTAGAGAGAAACCAGTTCAGAATGGGGTAAAAAGTCCAGAGTCTGTGGGGACAGGGGACTCGGTATCATATGAGGCACTTGTGCAAAGAAATGGAGGAAATTTGAAGATAGACAGTGCAAGGGGTGAAAACAAAGGCAATTCGAAACATCAGAAAAAACTGAAGCTATGCCAAAATGTATGTGCAAATACATAGTATTAATACAAGTTACTCAAGAGAAAATATTTAAAACATCACAAAAATGTAAATTCTCTTCTTTGACTTTTAACTTTTAGAGCAAAGCATTTAAATATGAGAACTTAATTTATTTGCTGTCAATCAATATAAACATTAAATCACACTTCTAGAAGTTGGGAGCTGAAGCACTGAAGGGAGAAAGAGAAGGTCTCATTTTACACAGTGGGGAATCAAGAAACACCAGTTGAACCTGAGGGCCTAAGAAACAATGGCACAAATAAAGTGCATATAACCACAAAGTTTTCTAAGAGAAGATGTAAGATTAGTGATATAATGATATTAGGAGAAGTAAGGGATGGATATAAGAAAAAGTATAAGAATAACTGAAAACATTATCTTCCCTGGTAAGAAGTAAGTAAAGAGTATCAGACTTTTTAAATTAGGAAAAGAAAAATATGATACTTAATGTTTATTAGCTATTGTGGTTGACGACTTCCCACTTTGCACCAGGCAGCATTCTAAGTGCTTCTCAAGCATTCACTTATTTTTACTTCTCTCAATGACCCTGTAAGTAAGGATGTTATCTAAGAATATTGCTTAATTAACTAAAGAAAAAGCAAACAACTGAAAGTGATTTTTACTACGAACGGTGTGCAGAACCCTCTGTATAAACGGATTTGTTTTAAACATATGCATTTAGCATTTTGGATGTTTTTAATTTTATAAAAGCAGAAGTCACTTCATAGTAGTTAGTAACCCATGAGAATGGGTTGATTTCTGGCGCCACCACATAAACTGGTGGAAGCAATTGGATTGAGAGACAATAAGAAGTAAGCCGACACCCGATGTGACAACTGTCAGGGCGGCAGACATGTGTGTGATGATGAAGCCAAGCTCTCAGGAAAAGAGGGATGACCATACACGTGAACCGGGACAATCACAGTGCCCTGTGGCCTTAAACAGATCCATCATCTAGCAGCACCTTGCCCACAAACACGTGCACCCATGGGCTTCTGCCCACTCAAAGGAAGCGAGACTCCTTGAAGGGGAGGTCCGTTCCACAGGTCGGCATCTATATCCACAGGTTGGCAACTATACACCCCCAAAGGCAAAGATTCTCTCGGAAATGTTCAGAGCAGCATTTAGAAGGGGCACCCACATAAAATGAGCTTCCCTGGTGGCTCAGATGGTAAAGAATCTGCTTGCAGTGTGAGAGACCTGGGTTCGAGCCCTGGGAAGATCCCCTGGAGAAGGAATGGCTACCCACTCCAGTATTCCGGTCTAGAGAATTCCATGGACAGAGGAGTCAGGCTCCTCTGACAGGCCATGGGATCACAAAGAGTCAGACCCGACTGAGCAACTTTAATGTAACTCACATATAATAATGCTGCTGATGATGGAAAGTGAATACTATGATCATGTTTCATTGGGCCAAGTTGAGTCTGAGAAAGGCCATGAGTTCATAACAATTCAATGAGAAGAGTTTATATCAAGTGTGGCTAAGAAGGGAGACATAAAGCTTACAAAAGGTAGCTATGCTGCAAAGAGGAGTAAGTGTAGTGGGAAATATTTCACTGTTTATTGAATTTAATAATAAGAGGAGTCTTAAAATCAATGGATATATTCCCTTTTGTCTATTTACGTGACCATTATAAAGGACTGAGAAGGAAAGAATACCCCTGACATCCCAAGGCTGGCCTGGTATCACAATAGGGTGATGCTCTTCTCCCGTTGGATGTAAAGGCTCTCACAGAACTCCAGCCTCACACAGGGTCACCCTGAGAGCAGGCGCAAAGGAGACAGCAAACACCCATCACTGCGTCCCATCAACACCACACCCCCTCCCTTGGATGAAAAGTATGACTGCTCCTTCTTTACCAGTCACACCTTTATGCTCACTCTGGTCTCCCCTCTCCATAGATGAGTTACCAAGACTCCCATTGATAGAAGTGCCCCTCATTTTCTGTGTCACCTAAGCTAGAGTGGACCCATTTCCTTAGTGAGTGAGAGAAAGTCTCTCAGTCATGTTCAACTCTTTGCAACCCCACGGACTATAGAGTCCATGGCATTCTCTAGGCCAGAGTACTGCAGTGGGTAGCCTTTCCCTTCTCCAGGGAATCTTTCCAACCCGGGAATCAAACTGGGGTCTCCTGCATTGCAGGCAGATTCTTTACCAACTGATCTATCAGGGAAGCCCCCATTTCCTTACAGCCTCCCCCAAATCCCCTCACCTGAGCTCCCATCCTAGAATCTTTCTATCACCTTCTCTCTGTGATGCCTGGGGTTGTCCGTCAGGAAGAGTAACTTGTTCACTAGGGAGTGTGCCTGATGGTGGAGGCTGGAGGCACTGTTTATGTGCATGGGAGAGAATTCACACAGGCAGGTCTACCTTGAAGCAGGTGGGAGAAGAGAGCTGGCTGGTCCTGCGCCACCCTCTCTGCCTGGAAGCTGCATGACCCAGGAGCCAGGGCAGCCAAATGACATCATGAAACACGAGGACCAAGAGCCAAGGCAGAGAGAAGAGGAGGGCTTGGGCAGAAAGGGCTGGATCCTGGGTGATGCCAAAACTTTGTAAATGCATCTGAACCCTCGACCTCATCCTTCCATCCTTCCCTCCCATTCTTGGCCTGGTCCTGACCCTTGTCTGGGGCCTCAGATGGGTGTGGATGCTGATAGTGCTTCCTCTGCCGGATTCCTATCCAGGGCTTCCTCCTCTGTGAGCCTCTGATTGGTCCCTTTCTGGAAAGGCTGTTGGTGGAGAGGGGAGGACCCTGGAGAAGCCTGTCCCTGCCCAGCTGCATGGCCAGTCATGCATCCCTTCCCTCCTTGTGGGCAGACAGATTCTCCCCAACCATCTCCCTCCTGTGCCTGCAGTCACCCTCCCTGGGAAAGGAAAGGGGCGTTAAGAAAGTCCCTGGCTGAGCACCTGGACCCTCCCGACTGCCCCAGCTCCTGTCTTCCTCATATTCTCTGTATCCACAGGGCCTGCTGCTCGAGACTGACACCTCACTTGGCACAGGCTGCCCCTCCCCACGACATGTGCTTCCCCACTGGCCTCACCGCCTGATGGGGTACTTGTCCCTGGCGGCCCAGCTCCAAGCCTCCCTCTGCCACCTTCCCCCAGTTGCTCTCCAGCTCCTCTTGAAGGCCGCACTTTCCTGGTCATGGTCCCTTTTTGCTCAGTTTCTCCAGGTCTGAGAACCCTCCCGCATCATCAGGGGCCCTGTCTCTTCTCTGCTGCTCCTCCTGTCCAGGGCCTCTGGACACCCTCCTCCCTCCTGGGCGCAGCCTGGCCAAAATATGAGGGGTGGGACCCCTTATGGGGACATGAAACAAGCAGCCTCTCGGTGACACAGCACAACCCCAGTTCCCCCTGTTAAAATTAGAAAGGGAGGGAGGGGAGAAGGGGAGAAAGAGGAAGAGAATGGAGAAGAAACTAAAGATCCTAATCAATCAATCTTTCAAATGGATCCAATGTGCACCAGAGAGAAGAAACTGAAGGGACTGAAGGAAGCATTAAAAATAACATTGATTTGAGAAAACCTTTCTAAATACACACATTCCACAAGATATAATGGAAATTCTGACCTACTGAACTCTTGGAAATTAAAATTGCCAAGGATCCCATAAACCAGGTCAGAAAAAACATCTGCACCCACAGAGAAAATGGAAATCAGCTTTAAAAAACTTAGTAAGAGAATAGAACAAACAATTCCCCAGAAGGTAGCTTGCCCAGAGTCACACAGCTCGCTGTGGGCAGAGAGGAGGCCAAGTCCAGGCCTTTGGACATGGGTGCAAGGGCAGGGTGGGAATGTGGTTTTAATTCCCCAACGTTTCTAGGGTTGTCTCTGCCGGTAAAAAACATAGATCTAAGCTCATGCCCCTCCTGTTATACTGATGTGTGTAGAGTTCGGCTTTTTATCTTAACATTGCAACAGCGGGATGTATGTGGACCTTGTGCAGTGAGCCCTTCTCACATCTTCCAGCAGCGCCACCTTCCCCACACAGGACCTCCCATCACCCACATCCTGAGCAGAGGGCCTGGCAAACACAGGAAGCCAACGCCCTTTGACTCCCCACTTGGTTTCCTGTCTATTTCCAGGCCGCAATGTCCCCCAGGGCCTGGCACTGAGCCTGGCTCTCAGAGGCAAGGTTTTTCAACAAACCTTGATTCCTTGTAACTGAAAAAAATCCCCTTTCCCCCATCAGCCCCAGCCTAGCACCCTGGGGACAGCTTTAAGGTGGCCAGGCCATAGGAGGGGAGGCGCTGACTCCCTTGTCCTCCTCTACCCTCTCTGCTTCCTCCAATTTCCCAAAGTACTAAGCACACCCAACACCCACCTTCCTTCTGGGGTCGCCGCTCATGTCTCAGGAGTCCACACCCTGAGCTGAGCCCACCTGAGCAGCTGTGGCCCTCCCTCTGCTCTGTTTAGGGGCCCTCGGCTGGGAGGAAGTCCTCAGACACACCTGCCTCCACATCCAGGCTCTGCCCCTGCTTAACCTGCTGCCTCGGCCATGACCTCACCTCTCTGCGCTTCCAGTTTCCATCTTCTGTCAACTAGTGACATCATTGTTTCTCAGACATTCATCCTGAGGATGGGGAGATGGGCAGGGTCCCTCCCCTCTGCTTACCCAGGGGTTTTCCTCTGGCTGAGTGTGAACAAGATCCAGACGTTCTCAGCTGTGCAGATGCAGCCGCCAGCTGTGCATCTCTGCAATGACCACACACACCCTCTGTGCCTAGATATACTCTGGGAAGCAAAAGTGAAAGCAAAACCCTCACTTGTTAGTGGTTCAAGTCAAACAAACACTCTGCCCACCAGGCCCCGCCCTGGGACTATTTCCACCTCCTTATAGAAAGAAGCCCAGTCCTGACATTCCACATCCTTCTTGACACAGTCCACTCGGTCTCAGGTCCATGAACAAAGACCTGCCACCAACACACCGTGAGTCCCTTGGCAAATCACTCCCCACCCTCTGATTCCATCTTCTCACCCCTCCAACCCCACACTCACCAGCCTGCCTGCCTCGTTCACCTTCGTGCCACCAGCATGAGGTACAGTCCTGGAACAGCCCAGCTGCTCAGTGCATACTGCTCACACTCTGCTGCTGAGGGCCAGGTCCAGGTGGCTTCTAGGATTCACTCACACTTCTAGGTTCTTCTGCCAGGGAAACCTGCTGCATCCAACTGGGAGAAATGCTTTCTGCAAAGCCCAAATCTGGCACCACCTCCTCTGAGAAGCCCTCCGTGACCTCGCCTTAGAGTCCACTGTTTCCTGTTTTCCTCCCATGGTACCTAGAAGAGGGGCCTAAGGCCACCCCTCAGACACTCTGTCCATGCGCTTCCCCCCATCCCTTTTGATCAGATCCCTCTAGACTTAGCCCTGCTGGCAGAGACGGAACTAGTGCATTTAGTCCACATGAGGAGGCCCAGCCTTGGTGGTCACTGCCATAAGGTGGATGCAGAAGTTCGTGGGAAGGGTTGAGAGCACGCTGCCTTTTTCTATCTCAGCTTATCTCCACCTGACAACAGATTTTTTTCTCTCCAAATGGAGAACTTTTATCAGAAAACCAGTGTCCTGGCGACTCAGAGAGGTCTGCAATGGAGAGCTGGCCCTGTCTCCCTTTGGTTTCTGAGCAAAGATCCTCTGTGGATGGGGGCTGAACGTGTGGCAGGCGCTGTGATCGCACCGTCCACGCCTTTCCTGTTGAATCTCACTCAGGTCTAGGAGTGCAGGCTCCGTTTCACAGATGAAGAAATGCAGGTCAAGTTCCCATAGTCTGAGAGTCCTGCAGCTGGACTGCTGGTGAACTTCTCGGTTTGCCTCAAGCAGAAGTGACTGCAATGGACCTGGATGCCCCATGGAGGCCCGCCTGCCCTTCCCTCAGGGCTGCTTCACCCCTGGAAATGTCCCTGGGCCATTATGGTCCCCACCCCTCGGGTTTTGAGGGAGGGACAGGAGATTATTCCATGAGGATAGCCAACCATAGTTTGTTCTTAAAGCCAACTGTTATGTATCTGATGTGTTTTGCAGATAAGGGAGCTGAGAGGAGGGGAGACGTGGGCACTTTGTTCCAGCAACTCAGGTATTTGTGTTTGGTGGGAGAATGTCAACAGCCCACATCCTGCAAACGTTCATTTGATACCCTGTTCCCAGAGCTCAGGGCTCAGGCCAGGACACAAGCCCCAGAGCCCAGACACAGAGGAGTCAAGGGGCAAACGGGCAGCTGCCCTGCCCACTGACCTGCACAAGTCTGCCTCTGACCCCACAGGAACTGCTGGAACTCAAAGATGCCTCTTCTCCAGAGTTCGGGGTCCTCTGGGGACAGCCAGATCTGGGTGTCTCATCTACAGAAGGGACACAGGGAGGAAGAGTGGGAGGCAGGGGTTTTTCTGTAGGGAAAATCGGAGCACAGTCACCCCTCCCACCTGCTCACTTTAAACCTCAGGCAGAAATCCAGGAAGCAGGGGCACGGGAAAGCCATGTGGGCCTCCCTGGGGAACACCTGCCTGGGTGAGGGCGGCCAGGCCCTGCTTCCTCAGTGCCTCCACACAGGACAGCTGGGGGCCCTGAGCTGGTGGTGGGCGTCCCAGGACTCACTTCCCGGCCAGGTAGCCCCTGCATCAGGCCTGGAAGCCGATGATGACGTCAGTGATCTTCAGGTCCCGCTCCTCCTCCAGGTGGGCTAGCACAGTATCCCAAAGAAAACCTTGCTCTGGCCATGTGGTACACATTGCTCTCGATCTCCAGGACCTTGATGTAGAAGAGGAGAGCTGGCCGCTGACCACATGCCGCCCCATCCACCACGGAGTCCTAGAGAAAGACCAAGGCCCTGGATCGGTCTTAACGCTCTGCGCACAGACTTCTCCTGCTTCTCCTGGTGCAGGGAACGCGGGGTGGAGGGATGCCAGGAAGGGGGCACGTGGGGGCCAGCATGGGACAGGTAAGGAGTCAGACTTGCAGAGAAACACAGAACCTGGGCCCTGAAGGGATTTTACCTGCTGGCATCTCTGTCCCCGTGCATTTCTAACAAAGGTGGCAGTGGATATCGGGGCTCTGGTACATTACCCTAGGTAATTAGAGAAAGAGTGTTTCTTTAAACAGGTAAAGTCTAGAGGGGCTTCGACATACTTAGGAACCTAAGGAACGAAGCAGGGAAAGCCAAGAAATTGGGGCCAGGTGCAGGATGGGCACAAGGGCCACAAGTGACTTGGTAGCAGCTCTGTGACAGGGCAAGACTCTCATCAACAACTGTCATTGACGAGGAGGCTGGGCCCAGACTGGGTGTAACCCAGCATCTGAGTGTAACCAATTGTTAGATACTCTGTGCAAGCAACACAATTTGCTGAGAAGAACCAGCTTTCGTCTAAGCCAGGACCTCCACAGACTGAGGACACCCCCGTTCAATTAGGTCCATGCCCTGGGATCCAGCCACTGGAGACTGTGCGCCAGGTGGTGTGAACATGCGCTCATAGGTGGCCTTGGCCACACCTCAATGGCGAAGTCAGCCTGCAGGGACACCTGGGGCCGGGGGCGGTGGTGGGGGATGGGTCAGACACAGGGAGCCTTTAAGCGCTCATTCCCTTTACCCCAACAATGTCACCTGCAGGGCCTACCCCCAGAAAAACAGCCTCAAAGATGAGGGGGGAACTTCATACACAAATATGTTCACTGCAGTGTTATTTAAAGGAAGGAAGTTGCAAGAGCCTAAATTCCAACAATATGGGCAGAGCGAACTTAGGCATTTGCGATGTGTTAGTCATTCAGTTGTGTTCAAGTCTTTGTGAAGCCATGGACTGTAGCTCGCCAGACTCTTCTGTCCATGAAATTTCCAGGCAAGAATCCTGGAGTGGGTTGCCATTCGCTTCTCCAGGAAGTCTTCCCGACCCAGGGATATGAACTCGGGTCTCCCGCATTGCGGGCAGATTCTTTGGGGTCTGGCCACCAGGCAAGTCAAGTGAAGTTGCTCAGTCGTGTCCGACTCTTTGCGACCCCATGGACTGTAGCCTACCAGGCTCCTCCATCCATGAGATTCTCCAGGCAAGAATACTAGAGTGGGTTGCCATCTCCTTCTCCAGGGGATCTTCCCAACCCAGGGACTGAACCCGGGTCTCCCGCATTGGAGGCAGATGCTTTAACCTCTGAGCCACCAGGAAAGTTACCAGGCAGAGACCTTTTTAAAATACAGGGATGAACAGAAGTATGTACATTAGAAATGACAAGATTTTTGAGGTTTGCTTCTAAAAACATAGCTGCACTGTAGGGAGATGCCCAATAATCTTACTGGGGGAATTATTTTACCTCTCTAGGTTTTACCCCAGAGAAGGCAATGGCACCCCATTCCAGTACTCTTGCCTGGAAAATTCCATGGACAGAGGAGGCTGGTGGGCTGCAGTCCATGGGGTCGCTAAGAGTCGGACACGACTGAGTGACTTCACTTTCCCTTTTCACTTTCCTGCATTGGAGAAGGAAATGGCAACCCACTTCATTATTCTTGCCTGGAGAATCCCAGGATCGGCGGAGCCTGGTGGGCTGCTGTCTATGGGGTCGCACAGAGTCAGACACGACTGAAGTGGCTTAGCAGGTTTTACCCCATTTTCTGAATCTGAACCGTTAGTTGTAGTGTTTTCATAATGAAATATACAGCTTCTTTAATTATCAGGTTAAAGAATGGTTGGGCATAACACGTCTGCTGTCTTTCAAAAACAATGTCCCTATCTTTGGAGGGAGGGCTCTGCCCAGACTCAGCGGTCATCACCGGTATGAGGTCCAGGACAGCACCCTTTGAAAAAGAACAACTTAATGTGACCTTCCAGGCATTTTTGAGAGATGGGAGCAGGATCTTAAAGATGCCCAGCACCAAGGCATGAGAGAAACATGAAATTGTCCACAGAGGATCTGCCCGGAGGCACTCAGGTCCTGGGTGGCGGACACATATGTGCCACACACATCCCTGCCCACCTCTCCCCACAGGGGACAGGACAGCAGGTGGGGACAGACAGCTGCATGGTCTGGGCTCCCAGTGGGGTGGGTACTCTGCACTGGACCCAGGATAAGCTGTGTTACAGAAACACCACATGCTTGCTTCACTTCTTCCTGGAACAGAACACCCTGTGTTCTCCCGACCAATCAGCTCAACATGGATCAGGGAGGAGGATCAAGGCACCCAGTAGGCCCACCCAGGATGGCCCTTCCCAGGCAGGGGCCTCAGCCACTCTCCTGGTCCCTGGGCCCTGCTTCCTCCTGCTCTCCATTGGGGTGACAAGCACCTGCTCTCAGAGGTGCAGTGAGGTCCTGATTAGGACCCAGGTGACAGCGCTGACACAGCGATGGCCCAGCCCGGGCTGCACAGGGGAGAATTTCCCGCAGGAGAGAGGAACAGGGAGTGGGATCCCAGTGAAGACTGGTATCAGGAGAGCAATGTTCCTGGGGCCGGGGTCTCACTGCACCTCCCTGTTGCCTGCACATATATAATATACATGCAGAAGACTGAGAAAGGAGCCCGAAGGACCAGGAGATGCTCTGGCATCGCGCTGGGGCCCTTCACGCATGACATCACTGCAAGATGCAGCAGGTGGAGAGGATTCGTATTAGTCTGCAGCTGGGGAAGTGGGCGGTGCACTTACTGTCGTGTGTGGGGTGCTTGGACCCAGAAGAGTGAGGAGAGTCATGTCTGTTGGTCTGGGAAGAGGGCACGTGTGCATCCAGGAAGCACTCAATCTGGAGCCTCTCTACCTGAGACTTTCCCCCAGGGTTCGGGTCCCTGTTACTTATTCATCCTCCTCATCCTTCAGCCTGAACTATTAGTCCAAGGATACTGTCCCCAGGCCCAAGTTATTCTGTCTCTTGGGAACTTGACATTGACATTCCAGGTGTTTGGACCTAAGCCCCCTGCTGACGGGACCTCCGGGGACAGACTGTGGGATTCTGGAGCGGGACATGTCCTGCTTCCTGTCCTCCCTGAGCTGTGCACTTTTCGGACTTCTTTCTATGCTCTGACCTGGACTTCTTCCCTCTCAGTGTACACTCTTCTGTGCTCACTTAGCCAGATGCAGTTTCTGTTGCTCAGAACTACAAGGATCTCACCTGACACGGGTCACCATGGAATTGCCTCAGCTGCACATTGAGCTCAATGAAGTCCAGCTCTAAGGGTTCGGGGGGACATGGGGTGGACACAGGATGGTTCTGTACCCAGTGCCTGAAACCCTGCCCAGAGAAGTCTGTGCAGGATGGGAATTCTCCAGGAACTGATGAAGAACCGATGAAGGAATGAACTCACATTTCTGAAGGTCAGGCAGGCGATGGCCATGACTGCTGACATCTTCAAGAAGGAATGAGAGGACCGGTTGAAGCCTCAGGATAACATGGGCTGAGAGGGAGTCCGAGGCCGTGAGGACATTCTTCCGAGGGAGGTTTGGACAAAAGTGTGGAGAAAGCTCTGCAGCACGTGGGGAGGGACTTAGGAGATGTCCTGGGATCATTTCCAGGTCCCAGGTCTCTGGCTTCCTGCCCTGGGCTCCAGGCATGGGAAACTGTTAGGTGCTCACATGCTCCACACGTGGAAACTCAGAGAGTCGGTGCCCATGTGGAGCAGGCCCATGGGGGTGACAGCCACACCCAGATGCTCCCCTCTCCTCCCTGGAGAGGAGGAGCCTGAGGCATCCCATGAAGACTCCTCAGAAGGTCCAGGCAGGTGCAATCCCAGATGAGTGGCCAGGTCAGAACATGGCCTTGGACGGACTTTCCCTCCTCCCTGCCCACTTCCCCAAGCCACTCAGTCCAGCTCCTGGGTATGGAGTGAGCCTGGCATCCAGCTCTGCCCTAGGAAGGTCCACAGGCTCCAGCAGGCTAGGCTGCAGCGAGGCTTTGAGCGTCTGTGCTCAGAGTCATAGGCAGCTGTGGAGGAGAGGAAGCAGGTAGAGCTAAGATCAATATTCTTAAGAGTCATTCTAGCCCCATGTGGCGAATAGACAGGTGAGGCAGAGCAGTGCCCCAAGGTAAACACAGGAAGACCATTCTGGAGGTTCCTACAGAAGTCCTGGTGAAACGTGAAGGCAGCCTGGGTGAGGCGTGTGCTCTCTCTCTGCCCCTCTGTTTACGGCTGACCCCCCTCCTCACACCTGCACACAAGCCCTCTGCTCTCAATCACCCTCGGGTGCCCCATGTCCATCCTTGTCCCTGGGGCTGGAGTAGGAATATCCCCGTGCTCAGCCCAAGTCAGACGACATGGGCTCCCTCTGGTGTCCCATGGGGTCTGCGGGGCTCCAGGGTCTGAGGGAAGCAACTTTATGGGAGCCCAGCGGGCAGGCAGGAGGAGCCATGGAGGACATGCTTCCTGAGACCCTGGGAGATGGGCTCATGGGGAAGGAGGTCAGGTACCCGGAGCCCAGCTGAGCTCATCAATCAATGCAAGGAAGCCTCAGTCAATCAGTTCATATTTATTGAACTAAAGTCTGTAGAACACAATGTGGACAGAAGCAGATGGTCCTAGAATATCTTGTTCTGCTTCATCCCCAACTGAGGAGGAAACTGAGGGTCAGAGAGGCCTTGTCTGTTGACCCCAGGCTGGTTGATCTCCTTGACACACCGCATAGTTCCTTGACCTGTTGATGCCTTCTGCTTCATCTTTCTTTCTCTTTTTCCCAAATCAATCTCTGTTCCTACACAACACTGGGAATTTCACGGGAACGTCGCTGGTCTCGCTGCAGCCTGAACTCAAAGGGCGCCTGGATACGTGTCAGATGCTCCGTCCCCTGAGTCGTCGTCACCGCTGCCGCCACCACCACCACCACTGTCGTCAAGAAGCCGCTGCCTGAAGTTCCACACAGACCATCCTTCAGGGAAGATACACAGCTGGCTAGCCAGCACATGCAAAGAGGCTGAACACTGCTAATTATTCATTCAGTTCAGTTCAGGCGCTCAGTCGTGTCCGACTCTTCGCGACCCCATGGACCACAGCACGCCAGGCCTCCCTGTCCATCACCAACTCCCGAGTCCACTCAAACTCATCTCCATTGAGTCAGTGATGCCATCCAGCCATCTCATCCTCTGTGTATGCTAATCAAAACTACAATAAGAGATCACCCCCTACCAATCACAAGGGCCATCAAGTAAAAGTCTACAGACAGTCAATATTGGAGACGAAGTGGAGAAAAGGCAAGCCTTCTACGCTGTTGCCTGGAATGTAAATTGGTGTGGCTGTTATGGAAAACAGTAAAGAAGTTCCTTAAAAACTAAAAATCAAGCTATCAGGTGATCCAGCGATCCCACTTCAGGGCATATATTTGGGGAAAAAAAAGTTCCAATACGAAAAGATACATGCGCCCCATGTTCATAGCAGCACTATTTACAATAGGCAAGACATGCAAGCAACCTAAATGTCCATCAACAGATGAAGGGATAAAGACAATGTGGTACATACAAACTGGAATATGACTCAGCCATAAAAAGAATGAAACAATGCCTTTTGTAGTAACATGTATGGATCTAGAGGTGAACATGCTAAGTGAAGTCTGGCAGAAAAGACAGATACATAATATCACTTATACAGAGAATCTAAGAAACAGTCTAGGTGGTTGCCTGGTGCTCTGGTGGTTCGCATTTAGTGGTTTTGCTGCTATGGCCACGTTTATCCACATCGGCGATCTGAGATCCCACAAACTGCTTGGCATGGCCAAAAGAAAAGAGTCCAAATGAACTTATGAACAAACCAAAACAGACTCATAGTCATAGGAAACATAACTTGTTGTTACTAAAGAGAGACAGGGGTAAACTAGGAGTGTGGGATTAACAGATGCACACTACCATACATAAAATAGATTAAAAAAACAAGGACTTTATGTATAACACAGGGAATAATAGTCAGTATCTTATCATAATCTGTAATGAAAAAAATTTAAAAGAATATAGATATATACATAGTTTATGTAGAATTGAATCACTTCAATGTTCACCTGAACTAACAGAATATTGTGATCAACTATACTTCAATTAAAGAAACAAGCAGACAAAAGAAGTCACAGCCTAATTAAGATAAAATGCTGGGATCAAAGGCGAGTTGTTGGAGAAGTCGGGCTAGAGGCCACCACCAGGGGGAGACTCTTCTTGCTGGGGCAACAGACCCCGGGAAGGGCGATAGAGCAGCCCCTGCTACTTCTCCTGGATCCCAACGATCCTGCCTCTCTGACTATCCCCCATGTTCAGCCCTTTTGTCTTTCTGTGTCTCATTGCTAGTTCCCCTGCCTCTCCCTGTATTCTGTACCCAGTGTCATCTTTAGTTCAAAGTAAGTGGTTTCTGAGCAAGGCGTTCTTATCTCTCCTTGCTATTCTTTGGAACTCTGCATTCAGATGCTTATATCTTTCCTTTTCTTCTTTGCTTTTTGCTTCTCTTCTTTTCACAGCTATTTGTAAGGCCTCCCCAGACAGCCAAGGATTGATAAGAAAGCCTTCCTCAGCAATCAATGCAAAGAAATAAAGGAGAACAACAGAATGGGAAAGACTAGAGATCTCGTCAAGAAAATTAGAGATACCAAGGAAACATTTCAGGCAAAGATGGGCTCGATAAAGGACTGAAATGGTATGGACCTAACAGAAGCAGTAGGTATTAAGAAGAGGAGGCAGGAATACACAGAAAATCTATACAAAAAAGATCTTCACGACCAAGATAATCATGATGGTGTGATCACTCACCTAGAGCCAGACATCCTGGAATGTGAAGTCAAGTGGGCCTTAGAAAGCATCACTATGAATAAAGCTAGTGGAGGTGATGGAACTCCAGTTGAGCTATTCCAAATCCTGAAAGATGATGCTGTGAAAGTGCTGCACTCAATATGCCAGCACATTTGGAAAACTCAGCAGTGGCCACAGGACTGGAAAAGGTTGATTTTCATTCCAATCCCAAAGAAAGGCAATGCCAAAGAATGCCCAAACTACCCTCACAATTGTACTCATTTCATATGCTAGTAAAGTAATGCTCAAAATTCTCCAAGCCAGGCTTCAGCAATACGTGAACTGTGAACTTCCAGATGTTCAAGCTGGTTTTAGAAAAGGCAGAGGAACCAGAGGTCAAATTGCCAATATCTGCTGGATCATCAAAAAAGGAAGAGAGTTCCAGAAAAACATCTATTTCTGCTTTATTGACTATGCCAAAGCCTTTGACTGTGTGGATCACAATAAACTGTGGAAAATTCTGAAAGAGATGGGAACACCAGACCACCTGACCTGACTCTTGAGAAACCTATATGCAGGTCAGGAAGCAACAGTTAGAACTGGACGTGGAACAACAAACTGGTTCCAAACAGGAAAAGGAGTGTGTCAAGGCTGTATATTGTCACCTTGCTTATTTAACTATATGCAGAGTACATCATGAGAAATGCTGGGCTGGAAGAAGCAGAAGCTGGAATCAAGACTGCCGGGAGAAATATCAATAACCTCAGATATGCAGATGACACCACCCTTATGGCAGAAAGTGAAGAGGAACTAAAAAGCCTCTTGATGAAAGTGAAGGAGGAGAGTGAAAAATTTGGCTTAAAGCTCAACATTCAGAAAACGAAGATCATGGCATCTGGTCCCATCACTTTTGGGAAGTAGATGGGGAAACAGTGGAAACAGTGTCAGACTTTGTTTCTGAGGGCTCCAAAACCACTGCAGATGGTGATTGCAGCCACGAAATTAAAGACACTTACTCCTTGGAAGGAAAGTTATGACCAACCTAGATAGCATATTCAAAAGCAGAGACATTGCTTTGCCAACAAAGGTCCATCTAGTCAAGGCTATGGTTTTTCCAGTAGTCATGTATGGATGTGAGAGTTGGACTGTGAAGAAAGCTGAGTGCCGAAGAATTGATGCTTTTGAACTGTGGTGTTGGAGAAGACTCTTGAGAGTCCCTTGGACTGCAAGGAGATCCAACCAGTCCATTCTAAAGGAGATCAGCCCTGGGTGTTCTTTGGAAGGACTGATGCTAAAGCTGAAACTCCAGTACTTTGGCCACCTCATGTGAAGAGTTGACTCACTGGAAAAGACTGATGCTGGGAGGGATTGGGGGCAGGAGGAGAAGGGGATGACAGAGGATGAGATTGCTGAATGGCATCACCGACTTGATGGACATGGGTTTGGGTGAACTCCGGGAGTTGGTGATAGACAGGGAGGCCTGGCCTGCTGCAATGGGGTTACAAAGAGTCAGATACGACTGAGCGACTGAACTGAACTGACTGAAGTGGTTTCTGTTGGGAAGGGAGTTAGGGGGAAAATGGATACATGTATGTGTATGGCTGAGTCCCTTCACTGTTCACCTGAAACTCTCACAGCACTGTTAATCAACTAATCCTCAATACAAATAGAAAGTTCATAGTGTGAAAAAAGTGCCCTCCACTACAGGATAGCTAGGGACCCTGAGTGAGGATCAGGCTGGGTGAGGTAGGTGTCCCGGGACTCACCTCCTGTCCAGGTAGCCCCTGAAGCAGGCCTGGGAGCCGATGATGACGTCCGTGATCTTCAGGTCCTGCTCCTCCTCCAGGTGCGCCAGCACGCCAGCCTCGAAGAAGACCTTGCTCTGGCCCATGCAGTACAGGTTGCTCTCGAGCTCCAGGGCTTTGATCCAGAGGAGGAGAGCCGACTGCTGACCACGGGGCACCCCATCCACCACAGAGCCGTGGAGCAAGGCCAAGGCCAGGGAAGGGGCCTGGAGCCTGGGTTGGCCCTGCTGCTCTGTGGGCAGCCTCCTCCTGGTGCAGGGAGAGTGGGGCTGCGGGGACGCAGGAGAGGGCAGGTGGGGGTTAGCACGGGACAGGTAATGAGTGAAAGCTGCAGAGAAATACAGAACCTCGGCCCTGTAGGGACCTTACCTGCTGGAGTCTGTGCCCACGTGCATTTCTAACAAAGGTTGCAGTAGATAGTGGGACTTAGGAGGCATTACCTTAGGTAACTAGGGAAACAGCATCCTTGTTTGTTTATTAGTCGTCCCTGGGTCTTCACTGCTGTGGGGACAGGGGCTGCTTTCTCTAGTTGCAGCGAGTGCACTACTCTTGGTTGAGTACATGGGCTTCTCATTGCAGTGGCTTCTCTTTTTGCAGAGCACGGGCTCTAGGGAGCGGGCTCAGTGGTTGTGGTGCACGGGCTTAGTTGCTCCCAGCATGTCGGATCTTCCCGGACCAGGGATCAAACCCGTGTCCCCTGCATTGGCACGCAGCTTCTTTACCACTGGACCACCAGGGAAGTCCCAAAAGTTTCTTTCGAAAAACGTACTGTAAAGTCAAGACTGGCTTCAACGTCCTTCAGAAGCACAAGAGCTAAGCAGGGGTGGCTGAGCAGCGTGGGGCCTGTGCAGGGTGACGGGCAACACCACAGGTGGCTTGAGAGCCTCACTGGGACAGTGCAAGGTGCTCCTCACCAACTGTCCTTGTCACAGAGGCTGGGTCCAGACCAGCTCCACAGGCATCTGAGTGTAACCAGTTGTTAGATATTCTGTCAGCAGCACAACTTCCTGAGGATAACCGGTGGATTCTAAGTATGGACCTCTGCAGATTCAAGACACCCCTGTTCTCTTCAGTCTAAGCCCCGGGAACAAGGCAGCTGGAGGCTGTGTGCCGCTTGGTATGAGGGCAGCTCTGTGAACTTCAAGGCATTTGTGAGAATTAGGAGCAGCAGCTTAAAACCAGCAAACTCAGGGCCAAGCGAGGAGCTAGAAGCCTCCAAAACAGGCCCTGCCAGAAGGGACTCAGGTCCTGGGTGGCGGGACAGACCTGTGCCCATCTCTCCACAAATGGGGAAGCACAGCAAGTGGCGACAGATAGCCCCGTGGCCTGGGCTCCAAGGAGGTGGGTCCACTACCCGGGGCCCAGTATGAGCTGTGTTACAGAAACACCACATGCTTGCTTCACTTCCTCCTGAAACAGGACACCCTGCATCCTCCTGACCAATCAGCTCAACATGGATCCAGGGAAGAGGCTCCAGGCACCCGGAGGCCCCACCCAGGGTGGCCCTTCCGGGGTGGGGGCTGTGGCCACATTCTTGGACCTTGGGCCCAGCTTCCTCCTGTTCTCCTTTGGGGTGACAAACACGTGGTCTCTGAGGGTTTGGGGGCTTCTTTCCATTCTCTGACCTGGTCTGCATCCCTCCAGTGCATGGTCTTCTGTGCTCACTTAGCCAAACTCAGTTTCTGTTGCTCAGAACCACAGGGATCTCACCTGACACAGGGGTCACTATGGAATTGTATCATCTGCACATTGAGCTGAATGGGGTCCAGTACTAAGGGTTCAGGGGGACGTGGGGATGGACACTAAATGGTTCTGTATCCAGTGCCTGGAACCCTGCCCAGGAGAAGTCTGTGCAGGATTTGGATTTCCGAGGAACTTACAAAGAATTAAAGAAGGAATGAAACTCATGATTGGGGATCAGACAGATGCTGGCAATGACTGCTGACATCTTCAGGAAGGAATGGAAGAGCTGATTGAAGCCTCAGGGAAACACTGGCTAAGAGGGAGCCTGAGGCACTGAGGAAAGTCTTCTGAGGGAGGTTTGGACAAAAGTGTGCAGAGGGCCTTACAGCACGTGGGAGGGACTTAGGAGACGTCCTGGGATCATTTCCAGGTCCAGGGTCTCTGGCCCCTGCCTTGGGCTCCAGGTGTGGGAGCCAGTTAGGTGCTCACATGCTCCACACATGGAAACACAGAGAGTAGGTGCCCTGTGGAGCAGGCCCATGGGGGCAAGAGCCACACCACGATGCTCCCCTCTCCTTCCGGGACAGGAGGAGCCTGAGGCACCCCATGAAGGCTCCTCAGAAGGTCCAGGCAGGTGCAATCCTAGATGGGTGACCAAGTCAGAACATGGCTTTGGATGGACTTTCCCTCCATGCCTGCTCCCATCCCCCAGCCCCTCAGTCCTGCTCCTGGAGATCGAGTGAGCCTGGCCTCCAGCTCTGCCCTCAGAGGACCCCGCTACTGCACACTGCTTTGGTCTGCAATTAGGCTTCAGCATCTGTGCTCAGAGTTACGGGTAGCCGTGGAGGACGTGAAAGCAGTTGCGTTAAGGTTGATTTTCTTATGGGTCATTCTAGCCTGTGCGGGGAATAGATGAGTGAGGCAGGGCAGTCCCCGAAGGTAAACACAGTAGGAAGGAAGTTCTGGAAGCTCCTGCAGGAGTCCTGGTGAAACGTGAAGGCAGCCTGGGCAAGTGTGTTGCTGTCTCTCTCTCCCCTCTGTTTACGGCTGACCCTCTCTCACACCTGCACACAACCCCTCTGCTCTCAATCACATTTGGGTGTCCATTCTGGTCCCCGGTGCTGGAGGAGGAGCATTCCAGTGCTCAGCCCATGTCCCCCAGACAACCCACGAAGCCTGCAGGGCTCTAGGATATTAGGGAAATGATTGGATGGGAGCCCAGCGGGCAGGCAGGAGGAGCCATGGAGGACGTGCTCCCTGAGACCCTGGGAGACAGGCTCACGGGGAAGGAGGTCAGCCATCTGGAGCCCAGCTGAGCCCCTCAGTCAATGCAAGGAAGCCTCAGTGAATCAGCTCGTATTTATTGAACCAGAGTCTAGAGAACACAAGGTGGAGAGAACCAGAACCACCTGAAATATCGTATCCAGCCTCACCCCCAGCTGAAGAAGAAACTGAGGGTCAGAGAGTCATGTCTGTTGGCCCCAGGCTGTTTCATCTCCTGACACACCGAAAGTTCCTTGACCTGTTTCTGCCTCCTTGTTTCATCCTTCTTTCTCTCTTTTTTAATCAACCTCTGTTCCTCCTCCGCATTTGGATTTTCATGAAACGTCACTGGTGTCTCGGTGCACTCTGGCCCCAAAGAGCTCCTGGCAGCGTGTCAGGTGTTCCATCCACTGTGCTGTCACACCGCTGCTGCCACAGCCTCACCACCACTGTCGTCAAGAGCCACTGCCTGAAGGTCTACACAGACCATTCTCCATGCAGACGTCCAGACGGCCAGCGGGTACGTGAAAACACACTCAACGTCACTAGTTATTAGAGAAATGCAATCAAACTACAATAAGTTGTCTCCCCTACAGCGATCACAGGGCCATCCCCTACATCACAATGCTCTGAGGCTGTGGAGAAAAGGGAACCCTCCTACACTGTTGGTGGGAATGTAAATTGGTGCAGCCACTATGGAAGGCCTTGTGGAGTTTTCTTAAACAACTAACAATAGAGCTACCTTATGATTTAGCAATCCCACTTCTGGTCATATTTCTACAAAAAAATTAAAGCTCTAATTTGAAAAGATACACATACCCTGATGTTCATAGCAGAACTATTCATAACGGCCAAGACACGATATTAACCTAAACGTCTGTTGACAGATTAATGAGTAAAGCAAATGTGGTACATGTATACACTCCATAGAATCCTACTCAGCCATAAAGAAGAATGAAGTAATAGTATCTTTAGCGATATGTATGGATCTAGAGATTATCATACTGAGTGAAGTAAGTCAGACAAAGACAAATATGTGTTATTAATATATGTAGAATGCAGAACATAATAGAAATGAACTTGCTTACAGAATAGAAACAGACTCATAGACATAGATAATGAACTTTTAAAACAAGTTTTGTGGGGATAGGTAAATTAGGAGATGGGATTAACAGATACACACCAGATAAACAAGGGCCTGCCTACTGTACTAGCATAGGAACAGTATTCAATACTTTGTAATAAACTGTAATGGAAACGAACAAAAAACAATATAGACATATACATACTCAGATGCTCTGTCATGTCTGACTCTGCAACACCATGGACTGTAACACGCCAGGCTCCACTGTCTATGGGATTTCCCAGACAAGAATATTGGAGTGCAGTATCATTTCCTCCTCCAGGAAATCTTCCCTACCCAGGAATCAAACCTGTGTCTCATGCTTAGCAGACACCTTCTTTACAACCTGGGAAGCCCAGATAAATAAATCGATACCTGTATAAGTGAATCACTTTGCTGCATACCTGAAATTAACAGAATATTGTAAATCAATTATCCTTCAATAAAACAAATAAACAAAAGAAGTCACTGCCCTAGTAAGACACAGATGACCATTATATCTACAGCTGCAGGCAGCAGTCCCTTAGAAGAAATGGAGTAGCCATCATGGTCAACAAAAGAGTCCAAAATGCAGTACTTCGATGCAATCTAAAAAACGACAGAATAATCTCTGTTCGTTTCCAAGGTAAACCATTCAATATTACAGTAATCCTAGACTATGCCCCAACCAGTAACACTGAAGAAGCTGAAATTGAATGGTTCTATGAAGACCTACAAGACCTTTTAGAACTAACACCCAAAAAAGATGTCCTTTTCATCATAGGGGACTGGAATGCAAAAGTAGGAAGTCAAGAAACACCTGGAGTAACAGGCAAATCTGGCCTTGGAATATGGAATGAAGCAGGACAAAGGCTAATAGAGTTCTGCCAAGAAAATGCACTGGTCATAGCAAACATCCTCTTCCAACAACACAAGAGAAGACTCTACACATGGACATCACCAGATGGTCAACACCGAAATCAGATTGATTATATTCTTTGCAGCCAAACATGGAGAAGCTCTATACAGTCAACAAAAACAAGACCAGGGCCTGACTGTGGCTCAGATCATGAAGTCCTTATTGCCAAATTCAGACTGAAATTGAAGAAAGTAGGGAAAACCACCAAACCATTCAAATATGACCTAAGTCAAATCCCTTATGATTATACAGTGGAAGTGAGAAATAGATTCAAGGGACTAGATCTGATAGAGTGCCTGATGAATGATGGTCCGAGGTTCATGACATTGTACAGGAGACAGGGATCAAGACCATCCCCATGGAAAAGAAATGCAAAAAATCAAAATGGCTGTCTGAGGAGGCCTTACAAAGAGCTGTGAAAAGAAGAGAAGTGAAAAGCAAAGGAGAAAAGGAAAGATATAAGCATCTGAATGCAGAGTTCCAAAGAATAGCAAGAAGAGATAAGAAAACCTTCCTCAGCGATCAATGCAAAGAAATAGAGGAAAACAACAGAATGGGAAAGATGAAAGATCTCTTCAAGAGAATTAGAGAATACCAAGGGAACATTTCATGTGAAGATGGGCTCAATAAAGGACAGAAATGGTATGGACCTAGCAGAAGCAGTAGGTATTAAGAAGAGGAGTCAGGAATACACAGAAAATCTATACAAAAAAGATCTTCATGACCAAGATAATCATGATGGTGTGATCACTCACCTAGAGCCAGACATCCTGGAATGTGAAGTCAAGTGGGCCTTAGAAAGCATCACTACGAACAAAGCTAGTGGAGGTGGTGGAATTCCAGTTGAGCTCTTTGAAATCCTGAAAGATGATGCAGTGAAAGTGCTGCACTCAATATGCCAGCACATTTGGAAAACTCAGCAGTGGCCACAGGACTGGAAAAGATCAGTTTTCATTCCAATCTCAAAGAAAGGCAATGCCAAAGAATGCTCAAACTACTGCACAATTGCACTCATCTCACATGCTAGTCAAGTAATGCTCAAAATTCTCCAAGCCAGGCTACGTGAACCGTGAACTTCCAGAGTTCAAGCTGGTTTTAGAAAAGGCAGAGGAACCACAGATCAAATTGCCAACATCCACTGGATCATGGAAAAAGCAAGAGAGTTCCAGAAAAACATCTATTTCTGCTTTATTGACTATGCCAAAGCCTTTAAGTATGTGGATCACAAAAAACTGTGGAAAATTCTGAAAGAGATGGGAATAGCAGACCACCTGACCTGCCTCTTGAGAAACCTATATGCAGGTCAGGAAGCAAAGTTAGAACTGGACATGGAAAAACAGACTGGTTCCAAAAAGGAAAAGGAGTACATCAAGGCTGTATATTGTCACCCTGCTTGTTTAACTTCTATGCAGAGTACATAACAAGAAACGCTGGGCTGGAAGAGGCACAAGCTGGAATCAAGATTGCCGGGAGAAATATCAATAACCTCAGATATGCAGATGACATCACCCTTATGGCAGAAAGTGAAGAAGAACGGAAAAGCCTCTTGATGAAAATGAAAGTGGAGAGTGAAAAAGTTGGCTTAAAGCTCACCATTCAGAAAACAAAGATCATGGCATCTGGTCCCATTACTTCATGGGAAATAGATTGGGAAACAGTGGAAACGGTGTCAGACTTTATATTTTTGGGCTCCAAAATCTCTGCAGATGGTGATTGCAGCCATGAAATTAAAAGACGCTTAGTCCTTGGAAGAAAAGTTATGACCAAGCTAGATAGCATATTGAAAAGCAGAGCCATTACTTTGCCAACAAAGGTCCATATAGTCAAGGCTATGGTTTTTCCAGTGGTCATATATGGTTGTGAGAGTTGGACTGTGAATAAAGCTGAGTGCCGAAGAATTGATGCTTTTGAACTGTAGTGTTGGAGAAGACTCTTGAGAGTCCCTTGGACTGCAAGGAGATCCAACCACTCCATTCTGAAGGAGATCAGCCCTAGGATTTCTTGGAAGGAATGATGCTAAAGCTGAAACTCAAGTACTTTGGCCACCTCATGCGGAGAGTTGACTCATGGGAAAAGACTCTGATGCTGGGAGGGATTGGGGGAGGAGGAGAAGGGGATGACAGAGGATGAGATGGCTGGATGGCCTCAATGACTCGATAGACATGAGTCTGAGTGAACTCCGGGAGTTGGTGCTGGACCGGGAGGCCTGGCGTGCTGCAATCCATGGGGTCGCAGAGACGGACACCACTGAGCAACCTAACTGAATGAACTGAAGTAAGACATATCAGCTAGGGCCAAAGGTGAGTTGATGTTGCAGGAGAGGTCTAGAGACCACCAACAGGGGAAGACTCTTCTTGCTGGGACATCACAGCCTGTGGAGGGTGATAGAGGAGCCCTTGCTACTTCTGGATCCCAACAATCCTAACTGATGTTCTCTCATTTTCAACCCATTGGTATACTTGGCCTCTCATTGCTAGTTCGCCTGCCTCTCCCTTTTATCTGCCTCCAGTGTCACCTTTAGTCCAAAGTAAGTGGTTTCTGATGGGAGGGGAGTTTGGGGGAGAATGGGTATGTGTATATGAATGGCTGAGTCCCTTTCCTGTTCACCTGAAACTATCTCAACATTGTTAATCGGCTATACTCCAATACAAAATAAAAAGTTCTCAGTATGAAAAAAAGTGGTTTCTCCCTGCCTCTCATTCTCTGGTCCCCCCTCCTCCCTTAATCCAGGCTCCAGGCCATTTCCTTCTCTCTCCTCATCTATCACCTACATCCATCCCTTCCCTGATGTGCTCAACCACAGAAATGCCAAATTCCTAACACCAAGCTTCATTAATGTGCTCTCCCTCTCTTTCCCTCAAACAAGGTACCTCTGCACTTTAGCCCCTCACATGTCCCTGGACCCCGCACTGCTCTGGGGGTGGTTAAATCAGGTCCTCCTGCAGACTCTCATAGATCTGGGTGAGCTCCTCCAACTTCCTCTCCAACTCCCATGCCCGTCGCCTCAGGCTTTCAGCTGCTTCTGTCTTTGCACCATCGTGCAGGTGCATTGACTCCTTCACCAGGAAGCCCACATCCACCAGAAGGAACAGCCCTGCAGCAGCCAAACCCGCAATCCGGGCTCCTTTGGTAATTGTTAAAGCTGTGGCTTTGAAACCTGTCTCTATATGCTGGATGGCTGGGACTGAGATTCTCCCAGGGCTCATGTAGATGCTTGCATTGGCTGCAGAGCCAGAGTTGGCATTGCCTGTCTCCATGGCATGGATGTGCATTTCAATGCATTGTACAGCTTCTTTCTTTTTTGTGTCATTAATGTGGGGGTTGTTATTGAGTACCTCTAGGAGAACCTCCCATTTCTTGACAACAGTAGACATCATGCGACTGGCTTCGGTTTCTGTTGATGACCTCTTCACACGTTCAATGATACTGGTGGACACACTGGTCACACCAGCTGCTACTCCCAGCCCTATCCCAGTAGCCAAGAGCACCAAACTGGCCCCCATTGTCACGGGTGTCAGAGCCAGGCCAACGATGGTCAGAATACTGGACACAGCACCGGTGCTGTGGGCCATCACGTTGGAGATGGTGCATCCCTTATGGACCTTCTCAACCTTGTCTGCAAGCTCATGGAACTTGCCTATGAACTCCTCCAGCTGCCGTTTCACCCGAGGAAACTTATTCAGAAACCTCCTCCTGTCCAGCTGCTCTTTCGGGAGTCTTTCTTGGTCCTCCTCAACTAAGACTCTTTTCAATTCGTTCAGATAATTGTGTAGTTCATCCGCATCTTCCCTGTAATGATGAAGGTAAGGAATTAGAAAGGCAGTTTGCTTGTCTGTAAAATTGGCTCCATAATATCTATTCTGCATAAATATAGATATGTTACTATAAATCATTAGAAAAGAATTTCCTAAATATAAAATTTTCTCTTTCAACCTTAAACACGTTTCATGCTTATAGATGCTCCATCTTGAAATAGCTAAACTTGGAATAGGTAGACGAAAGTCAGCTTAGGATACTGGCAACTTAAGAGAGGTATTTGAGAGAATTCCCAGGTGATCCAGAGGTTTCAACTCTGCACTCCCACTGCTGGCCTTGACTCAATCCCTGGTTGGGGAATGAGGATCCCATAGGCCATATGGCTCAGCCAAAGAAAAAGTATGTGGTAAAGACATCTCACAGGTGGGTCAACACCACCACTTTGAAAGAGTTTTTGGAGTGGGAACTCCACAGATAAACAAAGACATGTAGGACTGGAGGAGAAAACCTGCATTCAAAGGCCTCAGTGTGTAGTGAGAAGTCTCCCTGCTCTTTGCCCTTGGCTACTGGGAAGTGGTCCCTAAGCCTGTAGACTTCTGGCTGATAGGAGTGTCCTTGCCTGCCTGGGCCTTTGATCACTGGTCAGTGAGAAGGGGACAAGTGACCCAAGGTCTCTGGGTCTCATGGTATCAGTTCTGCCATCTGGTAGAGCTGGACACTAGGGCATGAGTCTGACTTCCAGGAGGGGCTGGAGATGACAGGTCAGGGTAATTTGAATTTTAAGCAAGGGGAGTGTCCCTGTTTGGCAGTACTGCGTGCATCTTATCACACGCCGAATCCAGATCAGTATCATGTCCTGAGGACAATGGAAGCTTCGTATGTGCAACCTACCCAGTCTCTGCCCTGTGGCTGGTGGGAACTTTTATCCTTCCCTGTAGTAAACTGTAGCTGGGATCATGAAGCTTTCAGTGAGTCCTGTCCATTCTAAAGGGAATTCTTGAACCTGAGAGTTGTTTTGGGGATCCCCTAAATTTGCCATTGAAGTCAAAGTAAGGGCAGTCCTGGGCACTGTGTTCTTACACTTTACAGATTGGCTGTCTCTATGACTTAGAATTTTTTAAAACCCAAAAGTCAGAGCTAGAAGGCACCTTATAATCATTTGGTCTGCCATCTGCTGTCTTCTAAGCATTGTGCCCTTGACCTTCTCAGCAGAAGGTCACTGGGTCCACCCACTGCCCCAGTTGACAGGGAAGAGGGAGATGTGCTATGAGCCCTGGTTTCCCTTAGACTCTCCAGCTCACCTCACTGACTCCTGACCCGTCACCCAGCACTCTCAGCTGCTCAGGGGTCACCAACCTAACTCACAATTTACCTGGCGACAGCTTCATTGCCAGCACCCAAGTCCGTGTGCAACTTTGTGGAACCTCTAAAGATTCAAGGGATTTGAGGAAACAGTCATCTGAACAGCTGAGCCTGAGGAGACCGGCACTTACACAGCTGGTGGAGGAAGTGTTTTCCTCTTGGGTGGGGATGCGTGAGGCTCCTCAGAATCCCTCAAATGTCACACAATCACAGCCACTCACTGTGACCCTGGAGGGCCACCTGAAGCACACGGCTATCCCATTGTCAGGGGTACTCCACGTAGCTTAGAAGAGGGTCCCCAATGGAGTGAGAAGCCAGGTCCCAGGCAGGGTGTGCAGACACAGTCACCCAGGGCCCCATAGTCCAGTGTGAGGGGATCCCACCAGGGAGGGAAGAAATGTCCCCTTCTCCCACTCAGGGGACCTCTGCTGGGGTCACAGTCCCTTCAGTTCTGTGTCCTAGGGCCCACTCTCTTCGCTCTAGTCCTGGTCCTGCTACCCAAGCCTGCCTACTAGTCCTCCAGCCTGGACCTGCTGCTCCACCCTGAGCCCTGGGTCTGACCCTGGTGCAGGCCTCTCTGGTCCTTTAGACGAGATGAGTATACTTGGTTCCCCACCTCTGACCCTGCAGTTCACTCTGAGGACATAACCATAATCCATCAGACTGAATTGCTATTCCCATTGGACACAGGACAGATCTGAGATTCAAAGTCTTAAGCCCACAGGCCCAGGAGTTGGGCACAACTAGATCCAGGATCCCACCAGCTCCTCCAGTTCCTCTCTAGCCTCTCTCCCTTATGGGCCAGCAGGAGCCTGCAGGGCTGGTACAGCTCCTAACATGGGGAATAGAAAGACTGTAGGCAGAAGCCCAGGACACAAATGGTGGTGTCAGGGTTTCCCCACTTGTCCCAAAGGAAATTCTGCTTGGTTCTCCTCACCAGAAAGAAGACCCTTGACCCTGTCTCTTCCCAACAAGTTTTTAAAATGTTACTAATGATTGAGTACTTACTCTGTGTCAGTCATTATGGGAAGCACTTTACATGCAAGATCTCAGTGTCCTCACAGTAAAAATGAAAAGATGGAGAAACTAAAGCAGAGAGTAGTTCAGTAACTTGTCCAAGGTCACATAACCTGCCCCTTCCTTGCAGGTTTCGTCTCTTCTCAACCCACGATCATTCAGTGCAGGGTCAGCAAATGACATGGAGGAAACATTCCTGATGGGATCTTGAGAAGGAACATCCCTGACTCCAACAATAGGGTGCTGCCTGGAGGAGGCGTTCCTGCCAGGAGGAAGCTAGCCTGGTGCTGGGGGACGTGGGTGACCTTCTTGGTGCACCTGTGCAGGTTACCTGGACAAACTGGCCTCAGCCTTAATTCTCTCCAGGAATTCATTCAGCAGGAGTAGCAGCTTCTCTCTGCTTAGTGTGTCCCAGAGACATTCAACAACATCCTCAAAAAAGATCTCAATATCTGGATGAAAGAAAAGGGAATAAGATAAGAAAAATTAGTGGTGGGACATAAATGTTATTGAGTATAAAATAGTTAAAATTCATCTTGCTGAGTAGCAGTCACCTGGGGTGCTCTTGGTGAGGTCACCTAGGGTTATGGATGGACTGTCTCCCCTCCCCCCTCCCCCAATTTGTGTTGAAGAGTTAACCCCTGGTGACCTTTCTGAAGATAGGGCTTGTAAGTAGGTTAGGTGAAATGAGGTCCTATGGGGGATTCCCAGGTAAATTGAGGCCATAGGTGGGATTGCCAGGGAGTTCTAGTGGTAAAGAATTGCCCGCCAATGCGGGAGATGTAAGAGAGGCGGGTTTGATCCCTGAGTCAGGAAGATCCCTTGAAGGAGGGCATGGCAAGCCACTCCAATATTCTTGTTTGGAGAATCCCATGGATAGAGGATGCTGGCAGGCTGCAGTCCATGCGGTTGCAAAGAGTTTAACGACTGAGCAACTGAACACACACACACAAAGAGAAGAAAGAGCAAGTGTGATTTGTTAGTTACCCCTTCCAGAATAGATGGGCAGCGCCCTATAAATGAATGCTTTGATGTTTGGGCAGTGAGACAATTGAATACTCACGTTAAATGGGATAAAGAATGTAATGACTACAAAGAGCCTCAGATCACTACAGGGTAAGACTACTCCTCAATGACTTATCAAAATCCCTGAGTGATTTCAGAGATCTGGAGGTTATGGAATTGTAGGTACGATATTGGTGGCCAGGCTATATATGTGTGTGTGTGCTGGGACTTGATATCAAGTGTACTTCTTGGTAAATCCACACAAAGAGGCATTATCCTTATCTCACAGAAGAGGCAAGTGAAACTCAGACAGGACAATGGACAGCCCAAGGCCACAGAGCTGAAAGCTCTGAGGTTGAATCCAAAGTCAAGTGTCAGACACTTTTGGACATGACTTTGAATCCTCCTTATATTTAAAACTCCTGTGTTTTGTTCATTCTACTCTGTAGCACACAATGGGGATTCTTTGCAACTCATTATTGGTGGTGAGCATGCAGTAGCATATATAGAAGTAGAAATATAATATTGTACACATGAAACTTAGAAAACATTAGAAACTCATGTTACCTAATTTTTAAAAAGACTTTAGGACCACATGCCATTGAGTAAAACTACCATGTGAGAGGACTCCTGCTTCTGACCACAGACTCTAGGATGGGCAGGGGAGGGGATCCACCAGGTGGAGGAGGGGTGGAGCCAGATGTGATCCTCATCACTCCTCCCCTCCAGGTGGGAGGTGGCAAAGGCCAGACTGGGGTTCAGAGCAGGGTCCACTGACCCTTGCAGAGAGGCTGGGCTGTTGGCTGGGAAGAGCTGGAGGAAACAGCTTCTGTAGTGATGCCCAAGTGTCTGGGAGCAGGAGGAGGCTTGGGCCAAGGGAGAGAGCAGGAGAAGTCCAGTGATGCTGGAGGACCTCCTCTCCTAGGCCTGCCTGGCCTTGGGGACTGCCATCTGCGGTCCATGCTCAGTGTGTGCTCTCCTGGCCACTGTACTGAGTCACTTGCTTGGTGGGGGGAGAGGCAGGAAGTCAGCACCTTGGTCATGGCTCCCTGAGGAGAGGGCCGGGAAGTAGGCTGTGGGCAGACCCCAGGGTGAGGGGAATCTCCTGGTCTCTCTTGGAAGCTCAAGGATGCCTATCCATCCTCTTCATGGTTCTTGATTCCTCTGTAGTTTAACTCAGACTGGAAATACCACCTTCAATTCTGGGTCACAAGTAGGAACCTTCCAGAGAAGAGAGAGCTGACTACCTGAGCAGTGTCCGAAGTTTTCTGAGCTCATGGTGGCAGCAGGGGCTCTCAGAGATCTCCCTTCAGCTCCTTGTCTGCATCAGGCTGGAAGGAGGTGTGGCCTCACCCTTGGGAAGAGAAAACAGACTGTGAGCTCCACTGTAAGGGAGCAGAGGCTACAGGGAGCAGAGAGGGACAAGTTCTCTAGTGGGTTCCCCCGGGACGGCCACCAGTGCCTCCAGGAACTTAACCCACTGCGGTTCTCTGTCTCCTGGGCTCTGCTGGTTGTTAGTTAAGAAAAGTCATTCACCTCCTACAGCTCCTTCCAAGCCAAGTCAAAGTCCTGCTCTCCTGTTGGGGCACAAGGAGAAGGTAATGAGACAGGAGACAGCCATCTGTGAAGTTATAGGAACAGTAAAGCCAGAGACTAGAAGAACAGATAGGAGTTGATACTCTGGAAATGAGGTGAGGTGGCGACACCTGTGTTTTTGAATTGATAATAACTAATATTAATGACAACATTGATCTAGTGTCCTTGACCTGCAGGCTCCTGAAACTCACTCAGACTTAGCTGAGTCCAAATTGTCACGCTGGTACCAGAGTCTGGACTAGACCCTGAGTCTTCTGATGCAAATCACATGTGTGTGATGACTATGCTCTACTCCCTATATATACAAAAAGATTTATTTGTGGATATATGTTCATTGGTAAATGACTCTTCCTTCCAAAATGATGTCCTGCTCCCTATCAAGTCTCTCCTTGATAAAGTTCCTGGTGATACGGCTCCCATAGCCCAGGTCTTCCTTGCTTCTGCAAGAGCCTTTTTCCCCACAAGGGCCTGGAGTCCCACCAGCCCTGCCCCAATTCCTGTATCCCTGCTCTGAGTGACTGAGACCCCTGCAGCTGTTCTGTCCTCCTTGCTTTCCCCTCCTGAATATTGGACTTGATGGAGTTTCTAATCCTTTATGTAAATAATAGTGCAAAGAATATTCTCCTTGTGTAAAACTTCACCTACATCTGAGACTGTATCCTTAAGCTATATCTAGAAGTAGAATTAAGATCAGATGGCATCAACACCTAAAAAATTTCCATACCTGGAGCCACCATGCCATGCAAAGAAACTGTAGCAATTTACGTTCGCACTTATAATATATGAGGGTGTCCATCCTTTCAGATATACCCATTCTCAGTGGTCTTTATTTTAAAAAATTCAGATCTTTATAATTAAGTCATTTATTTTGGTTCTGCATGTGATTACCTTGCCATGGGAGATGAGGAAGGAAAGCAAGTGTTGATGATATTTAGCTACTCTTTTTAAGAAAGCAAAAGAGCTTCTATCAACTACTCCTCCTGAGACTTGACTGAAATGATGGTAAAGGTATATATAGGTATAATACCATCTACTGATAAGAGTGCCTGGTTTCTGTGGTGTAGTGGTTATCACGTTCACCTAACACGCAAAAAGTCCCCGGTTCAGAATCGAGTGGAAACAGCTTCACTTGGGCTTCCCTTGTGGCTCAGTTGGTAAAGAATCCACCTGCCATTCAGGAGACGTGGGTTCTATCCCTGGGTTGGGAAGATCCCCTGGAGAAGGGAACGGCTACCCACTCCAGTATTCTGGCCTGGAGAATTCCATGGACTGTGTAATCCAAGGGATCACCAAGAGTCGGACATGACTGAGCAACTTTCACTTTCACTGATAAGAGCAACTGGTGTTTGTGATCGTTGCTCTGCATTGGTATCGGCTCTGAAACTTTACCAATGGCACCTCGTATGTCCTTCCATTAGCTTTTGATATGTGTACCACTGTATCCTCATTTACAAATAAGGAAGCTGACATATAGATGTTAGCTGACTTACCTAAGGTCAGAAGGCTTGCCCTTGGTACACTGGTTCCACCCCACTCATGAGCTCAAGAACCCATAGCCTGCTTCTCCTCCCTCTGCTGCTAATAAAAATAAGCATGGGAGCAACAGGAGACCAGAGTCTTCAACAAATGTCTGAAGACTCACTGGATGGAGAAGTGATAGCTGAGTAAAGAGGAGTGCAGTAGAGGGAGAGAAGCAGGGAGCGTGTTGACAGGAGAGAAGAATGGTCTGCTGGGCAGAGCCCCAGAGGGAGCAAGATGAGAGGGAGGCCGAGGGGAGAGCAGGGGACAAGCCCACCTCTTCCACGTCCCATCCATATTCACAGCAGCCTTCACCCTTCACCAGACTTTTAGAAAGTTACCTGAAAATGAGATGCAGGAAAAAAAAAATAGATGACATGTTTGTTTAATTATGGAGGAAGGTAAAGGATACCCACAAGAGAGATAGACGTGGGATCCAGGAGTCAGGAACATCAACCCCGTGGGAAGGGAATCCAAGGATCCCAGCTGGGTGCGAAGCAGACCTAGAGAGAAACCAGTCCAGAATGGGATAAGAAGTCCAGAGTCTCTGGGGACAGGAACTTGGTATCACATGAGGCACAGTTGGAAAGAAATGGAGGAAATGCTGAAGATAAACAGTGAAAGTGGTGAAAATGAAGCCAGTTAGAAACATCGGGAAAAACTAAAGCTCAGGAGGAGAAGGGGACAACAGAGGATGAGATGGTTGGATGGCATCACCGACTCAAAGGACATGAGTTTGGGTAGGCTCTGGGAGTTGGTGATGGACAGGGAGTCGTGTCGTGCTGCAATTTATGGGGTCGGAAAGAGTCAGACATGACTGAGTGACTGAACTGAAGTGAAGTGCTGAGAAGCATGTACAGCTATATGGTACAAGTTAGCTCTTAAGAAGTGTATTAAAATATCACCAAAAATTGTAAACTCTTTTGTTTGATTTAAAAAAAATCTTAAGTAAATATATCTATATCCAAGTCCTTTGGAGACAGTTTTAAAACTGAAGTAATATTAATATATATAATATGATATAACTCACAGGTGTATTATAACTCACAGGTGTATTAACTCACAGGTTTATTAGTGATTCAAAAATCTTAGTTTTATTTCATTTATAGTCATTATAAAATAACCTTTATCTGACTAAAATAACCTTTATCTTTTAAAATGAAACAGTATTTAATATGTGAAGTAAATGTACTTGTTAATATAAAAATCAAAATACACTTCTAGAACTTGGGAGCCAAAGTACTGAAGGGAGGAGGAGGATTAATATCTCCGTTTACAAAGCTGGGAATCAAGAAATAGTAGGTCCAGTCGAGAGCATAAGAAACAAAGATGTAAATAAAGTGCTTACAAGTACAAAGCTTTGTAACAGAGGATATACAATTAGTGGAATAATGATAAAAGGCGAAGAAGGGGAAAGGTATAATAGAAAGTATAAAAATAAATGAAACCCTTATTTTTCCTAATAAGAAGTAAATAAATACTATCAAACTTAAGTCAAGAAAAACCAAAATGCAATACTTAACACTTATTAGCTATTGTGGTTGATGACTTCTCACTTTGCACCAGGAACCTTCCCAACTGCTTGGTATGAATTCACTTCCTTTTAGTTCTCACAATGATCCTATAAGAAAGGAAACTGAAGCTCAGAGAGGTGAAGCAATGTACTCAAAGCACACAGCTAGTGCTAGAGCCAGACTCCAAGTCCAGGTTCCTGTCTCCTGGGCACACATTCTCACACTATTGCAGCTCCCAATGTAGTAATATCATTGAAAGACACTGATTAACTATCTCAAGAAGCTTTTCCTTGGGAAGGAATGAGCAGAACCCTCTGTACAAATTGATCGGTTCTAACCATATGCACTTTTAGGACTGGATTGTTTTACTCTAAGACAGCAGCAGTCACTTTATAGCTGTCAGTAACCCAAAGAATGGGGTGGTTTCTAGTGCCACCACCTTAAAGATGATGGAAGAAGCTGAATTAAATGCCAACAAGAAATGTGTGCCTCCTGCTGTGACAACTGTCAGTTAGGAGACATGTCATGTTGATGAAACGTAGTTCTCTAGAAAAGGAGGCATGAAAACAGGGTTAAACCAGAATAATGAGAGTGAACTGTGACCTTAAAGGCATGAAACCAGGGTTAAACCAGAATAATGAGAGTGAACTGTGACCTTAAAGAAATATTGTCTGGCAGCATCTTGCCCACCCACATGTACACCCATGGACTTCCATCCACTCAAAGGAAGGAAGACCCCTTGCAGGGGAGGTGAATTCCAGAGACTGGCATCTGGGCTCCTGCAAAGACAAGGATGCTCTTGAAGATGATCAGAGAAGTGGTCATTAGGGGGCACCCACATATACTAATAACAATAAAAGATGATTGCTATGAATGTTTCAATGAGACAGGCTGAGTTTGTGAAAGGCCATGAGTTCATAATAATATTCAAAAGAGAGGACTTTAGAAAAATGTGGCCAAAAAGAGAGAGATAAAGGTTAAAAAGAATGCTAGTGGTTATGCAGAGACGCAAGACCAAAGAGAAATGGGATCGATGCCTGGGTAGGGAGGATCCCCTGGAAAAAGAAACGCTTGTCCACTCCAGTATTCTTGCCTGGGAAATCTCATGGACAGAGGAGCTGGGAGGGCTACAATCCATGAGGCTGCAAAGAGTTGGACACAACTGAGCTGGTATCTTTCTTTTGTTTCTATGGTGCAAAGAAGAGCAAATGTAATGGGAAGTATTTTGTTGTAATTGAATTTAATAATAAGAGGAGTCTTGAAGTCTATAGGTATTTTCCTTTGTTTGTTTACACGAATGTTTATAAAGGATTGAGAAAGAAAGAACCCCTGACATCTGGAGGCTGGCCTGGTGTCACAACAGGGTGCTGCTCTTGTCCCGTTGGATGTAAAGGCTCTCACAGAACTCCAGCCTCACACAGGGTCACCCTGAGAGCAGGAGCAAAGGAGACAGCAAACACCTGTCACTATGCCCCCCAACACGACGCCCCCTCCCCTGGCTGCAAAGAGGGACTGCTCCTTCTTACCAATCACACCTTCAGCCTCGCTCTGCTCTCCCCTCTCCATAGATGAGGTACTGAGAGCCCGTTGGTAGTGCTGCCTCCCATTCTCTGCAGCTCCCAATCTAGAGCAGCCCCATTTCCTTAGAGCTTCCCCCAAATCCCCTCACCTAAGCTCTAAGCCTAGAATCTTTCTTTCTGTACCTTCCTCTGTGATGTTCACAGCTCTCCCTCAGGAAGAGTAACCATCAGCTTGTTTTTAGGGAGTGTGCCTTTGGTGTCAAAGGCTGGAGGCACCGTCATGTGGATGGGAGAGAATTCACAAAGGCAGGCCCTCCTTCAAGTAGATAGAGGAGGAGATCTGGCTGGTCCCCTGCCTCCCTCTCTGTCCCAAACCTGCAGGACCCCAGGAGCTTGGTCAGCCTATTGAAATCATGAAACATGAGAACAGAGTCAAGCAGAAAGAAGAGGAGGGCTCAGGCAGAAGGGCCGGCTTCTGGATAATGACAAACCACTGTAAATGCCGTGAACACTGGACTCATCCTTCCGTCTTCCCTCCCATTTTTGGCCTCTTCCTGACCCTTGTCTGGGGCCTCAGATGCATGTGGATGCTGATAGTGCTTCCTCTGCTGGATTCCTATCCAGGGCTTCCTCCTCTGTTAGCCTCTGATTGGCTCCTTTCTGGAAAGGCTGCTAGTGGGAGAGGGGAGGACCCTGGAGAAGCCTGTCCCTGCCCAGCTGCATGGCCAGTCATGCATCCCTTCCCTCCTTGTGGGCAGACAGATTCTCCCCAACCATCTCCCTCCTGTGCCTGCAGTCACCCTCCCTGGGAAGGGAAAGGGGCCCTAAGAAAGTCCCTGGCTGAGCACCCGGACCCTACCGACTGCCCCAGCTCCTGTGTTCCTCACACTCTCTGTTTCCACAGGGCCTGCTGCAGGAGACTGGCTCCACACTTGGCACAGGCTGCCCCTCCCCACGACATGTGCTTCCCCACTGGCCTCACCGCGTGACGGGGTACTTGTCCATGGCGGCCCAGCTCCAAGCCTCCCTCTGCCACCTTCCCCCAGTTGCTCTCCAGCTCCTCTTGAAGGCCACACTTTCCTGGTCATGGTCCCTTTTTGCTCAGTTTCTCCAGGTCTGAGAACCCTCCCGCATCATCAGGGGCCCTGTCTCTTCTCTGCTGCTCCTCCTGTCCAGGGCCTCTGGGCACCCTCCGCCCTCCTGGGCACAGCCTGGCCAAAATATGAGGGGGTGGGACCCCTTATGGGGACATGAAACAAGCAGCTTCTCGGTGACACAGCACAACCCCAGTTTCCCTGTTAAAATTAGAAAGGGAGGGAGGGGAGAAGGGGGAAAGAGGAAGAGAACGAGGTGGAGAGGAAACTAAAGATCCTAATCAATCAATCTTTCAAAAGGATCCAACGTACACCAGAGAGAAAAAACTGAAGGGACTGAAAGAAACTCAGCGGTGGCCACAGGTCTGGAAAAGGTCAGTTTTCATTCCAGTCAGAAAGAATGGCAATGCCAAAGAATGCTCAAACTACCACACAATTGCACTCATCTCACATACTAGCAAAGTAATGTTCAAAATTCTCCAAGCCAGGCTTCAACAGTATGTGAACCATGAACTCCCAGATGTTCAAGCTGGATTTAGAAAAGGCTATTATACTGATATCTGTACAGTTTGGCTTTTTATCTTAATATTGCAACACCGGCATGTATGTGGACCTTTTGCAGTGAGCCCTTCTTACTTCTTCCAGCAGGGCCACCTTCCCCACACAGGACCTCCCATCACCCACAGAGCAGAGGGCTTAGCAAACACAGGAAGCCAACGCCCTTCGACTCCACGCTTGGTGTCCTGTCCGTCTCCAGGCCGCAGTGTCCCCCAGGGCCTGGCACTGAGCCTAGCACTCAGAGGCAGAGTTTTTCGACAAACCTTGATCCCTTGTATCTGAAAAATATCCCCTTTCCTCCATCAGCCCTAGCCTAGCACCCTCGGGACAGCTTCAAGGTGGCCAGGCCATAGGAGGCGAGGCTCTGACTCCTTGTCCTCCTCCACCCCATCTGCTTCCTTTAATTTCCTAAATGGCTGAGTACCCTGAACTCCTTCCTTCTGGGGTCGCTGCTCATGTGTCAGGAGTCCACATCCTGAGCTGAGCCCACCTGAGCAGGTGTGGCCCTCCCTCTGCTCTGTTTAGGGTCCCTCAGCTGGGAGGAAGCCCTCAGACACACCAGCCTCCACATCCAGGCTCTGCCCCTGCTTAACCTGCTGACCTCACCCTCTGAGCTTCCATTCCTTCTTCTGTCAGTTAGTGACAGTCATCCTTTTCTCAGACAGTCGTCCTGAGGGTAGGTAGATGGGATGAGCGGGTTCTTACCCTCCTGCTTACTCAGGAAACTTCCTCTGTCCAAGTGTGAACAAGATCCAGTTGTTCACATCTGTGCAGATGCAGCCGCTAGCTGTGTGTCTCTGCAATGACCACATACACCCTCTGGGCCCAGATATACTCTGGGAAACAAAAGTGAAAGTCAAAATCCTTATCCGAGTTCTCAATTCAAACAAACGTCCCGCCCACCAGGCCCCACCCTGGGCTATTCCCCCTCCTGCTGACACCCTAGAGAAACAAGTCCAGTCCTGACAGTCCTTCTTGACACAGTCCACCCTGCCTCGGGCTCCTTGAAGGAAGACCTGCCACCAACACAGCATGAGTCCCTTGGCAAATCACTTGTCCATATTTCCATCTTCTCACCCGCCAAACCCACACTCACCAGCCGGCCTGCCTCGTTCACCTTTGTGCCACCAGCACGTGGTCCTGTCCAGAACACACCAGTTGTTCAGCACGTACTGGTCACACTCTGCTGTGGAGGGCCACGCTCATGTGGCTCCCAGGATTTGCTCACACAGGTTCTTCTGCCAGGTACACCTGCTGCACCCAACTGGGAGAAATCTTTCTGCAAAGCCCGAATCTGAGAAGCCTCCTCTGAGAAGTCCTCCATGACCTCGCCTGCAGAGCCCACTGTTTCCTGCTCTGTGCCCACGGTACCTGGAAGAGGGGCCACAGGTCATCCCTCAGCCATCTAAGCCCCTCCTCCACCCCACATGTTCAGATCCCTCTGGACTTAGCCCTGCTGGCAGGGACAGAATCACGCCTTTAGTCCCGGGGGCCACAGGAGGGGCCCAGCCTTGGTGGTCACTGCCATAAGGTAGATGCAGAAGTTCGTGGGAAGGGCTGAGAGCACGCTGCCCTTTGCTACCTCGGCTTATCTCCACCTGACCACAGATTTTTTTCTCTCCAAATGGAAGACTTTTATCAGAAAACCAGTGTCCTGGCGACTCAGAGACGGCTGCAACAGAGAGCTGGCCCTGCCTCCGTTGGGATTCTGAGCAAAGAGCCTCTGTGGACGGGGCTGAGCGTGTGGCAGGCACTGTGCTCACACCATCCACGCCTTTCCTGTTGAATCTCACATCAGCTCTAGGAGTGCTGGCTCCGTTTCACAGATGAAGAAATGGAGGTCAAGTTCCCACAATCTGAGAGTCCTGCAGCTGGACTGTTGGTGAACTTCTCGGTTTGCCTCAAGCAGAAGTGGACCTGGATGCCCCACGAAGGCCCGCCTGCCCTTCCCTCAGGGCTGCTTCACCCCTGGAAATGTCCCTGGCCCATCATGGTCCCCTCCCTCCAGGTTTGAGGGAGGGACAGGAGATTACTCCATGAGGATAGCCAACCATAGTTTGGCCTTAACACAACTGTTATGTATCTGTTGCATTTTGCAGGTAAAGGAGCTAAGTGGATGGGAGAGGTGGGGTGCTCTTCCAGGAACTCAGAGACTTGTGTTTGGTGGGAGAATGTCAGCAGCTCACATCCTGCAAACATCCATTTGACACCCTGTTCCCAGAGTTCAGGGCTCAGGCCAAGACAGAAGCCCCAGACCCCAGATAGAGAGGAGTCAAGGGGCAAACAGGCCGCTGCTCTGCCCACTGACCCGGACAATTCCGCTCCTGAGCTTACTGGAGCTGCTGGGACTCAAGGATGCCTCCTTTCCAGACCTTGGGGTCCTCTGGGGACAGCTGGCTTTGAGTGTCACCCCTACAGAAGGGATACAGGGAGGAACAGTGGGAGTCAGGAGCTTTCCTGGAGGGAAAATCCAGCACAGTCATCCCTCCCGCCTGCTTACTTTAAACCTCAGGCAGAAATTGAGGGGCAGGGAAAGCCATGTGGGCCTCCCCAGGGGAAAACTGCCAGCATGATGGTGCCCAGGCCCCACTTCCTAAGTGCCCTCCACCACAGGATAGTTAGGGACCCCAAGCAGGATCAGGCTGGGTGGGTTGGGTGTCCTGGGACTCACCTCCTGGCCAGGTAGCCCCTGCAGCAGGCCTGGAAGCCAATGATGACATCCGTGATCTTCAGGTCCCGGTCCTCCTCCAGGTGGGCCAGCACGCCGGCCCGGAAGAGGACCTTGCTCTGGCCCATGCGGTATAGGTTGCTCTCGAGCTCCAGGGCTTCGATCCAGAGTAGGAGAGCCTGCTGCTAACCATGGGGCACCCCATCCACCATAGAGCCCTGGAGCAAGGTCAAGGCCAAGGCCAGGGAAGGGGCCTGGAGCCTAGGTTTCCCTGCTGCTCTGTGGGCAGTCTCCTCCTGGTTCAGGGAGAGTGGGGCTGAGGGGATGCAGGAGGGGGCAGGTGGGGGATAGCACGGGACAGGTAGAAATACAGAACCTCAGCCCTGTAGGGACCTACCCCTGGAGTCTGTGCCCACATGCATTTCTAACAAAGGTGGCAGTAGATAGTGGGGCTCAGGAGGCATTACCTTAGGTAACTAGGGAAACAATGTCCTTGTTTGTTTATTTGACTGCCCTGGGTCTTCACTGCTGTGGGGACAGGGGCTGCTTTCTCTAGTTGCAGCGAGTGCGCTACTCTTCGTCGAGTATCGGGCTTCTCATTGTAGTGGCTTCTCTTTTTGCAGAGCACAGACTCTAGGGAGTGGGCTCAGTGGTTGCGGTGCACAGGTTTAGTTGCTCCCAGCATGTCGGATCTTCCCGGACCAGGGATCAAACCCGTGTCCCCTGCATTGGCACGCAGCTTCTTTACCACTGGACCACCAGGGAAGTCCCAAAAGTTTCTTTCGAAAAACGTACTGTAAAGTGAAGACTGGCTTCAACGTCCTTCAGAAGCACAAGAGCTAAGAGGGGTGGCTGAGCAGTGTGGGGCCTGTGCAGGGTGACGGGCAACATCACAGGTGGCTTGAGAGCCTCACTGGGACAGTGCAAGGTGCTCCTCACCAACTGTCCTTGTGGCAGAGGCTGGGTCCAGACCAGCTCCACAGGCATCTGAGTGTAACCAGTTGTTAGATATTCTGTCAGCAGCACAACTTCCTGAGGATAACCGGTGGATTCTAAGTATGGACCTCTGCAGATTCAAGACACCCCTGTTCTCTTCAGTCTAAGCCCCGGGAACAAGGCAGCTGGAGGCTGTGTGCCGCTTGGTATGAGGGCAGCTCTGTGAACTTCAAGGCATTTGTGAGAATTAGGAGCAGCAGCTTAAAACCAGCAAACTCAGGGCCAAGCGAGGAGCTAGAAGCCTCCAAAACAGGCCCTGCCAGAAGGGACTCAGGTCCTGGGTGGCGGGACAGACCTGTGCCCATCTCTCCACAAATGGGGAAGCACAGCAAGTGGCGACAGATAGCCCCGTGGCCTGGGCTCCAAGGAGGTGGGTCCACTACCCGGGGCCCAGTATGAGCTGTGTTACAGAAACACCACATGCTTGCTTCACTTCCTCCTGAAACAGGACACCCTGCATCCTCCTGACCAATCAGCTCAACATGGATCCAGGGAAGAGGCTCCAGGCACCCGGAGGCCCCACCCAGGAGGACCCTTCCCAGGTGGGGGCTGTGGCCATACTCCTGGACCCTGGGCCCAGCTCCCTCCTGTTCTCCGTTGGGGTGACAATCACATGCTCTCAGAGGGACAGTGAGGTCTTGATAGGGACCCAGGTGACAGTGCTGACACAGCGGTGGCCCAGCCCAGGCTCCACAGGGGAGAATTTCCCCGCAGGAAAGAGGGACTGGAAGTGGGATCCCAGTGAAGATTGGTTTCAGGGAGCAGTGCTCCTGGAGGTCCTGGGGTCTACTGCACGTCCCTGTTGCTGCACATGTATAACATACATGCGGAGTACTGGGAAAGGAGCCCACAGAGCAGGACAAGCACTGGCATCATGCTGGGGCCCTTCACCCCTGACATCCCTGCAACACGCAGCAGGGGGAGGTGATTCGTGTTTGTCTCCAGCTGGGGAAGTGGCCGGTGCACTTACTGTTGTGTGTGGGATGTTGGACCCAGAACAGGGTGAGGAGAGTCATATCCATTGGTCTGAGAAGAGGGCACGTGTGCATCCAGGGAGCACTCAATCTGGAGTCTCTCTTCCTGAGACTCTCCCCCCAGGGTTCAGGTCCCTGTTAACCATTCATCTTCATTATTCTTCAGCCTGACCTATTGGTCCAAGAATATAGTCCTCAGACCCAAGCTCCTCTGTCTCCTGGGAACCTGACACTGAGATGCCAGGGCCTTGGACCTAAGTTCCCTGCTGGAAGGGGCCTCTGGGGACAGACTGTGAGCTCCTGCAGGGGGACCTGCCCTACTTTCTGTCCTTCCTGAACTGTGCAGGTTTGGGGGCTTCTTTCCATTAGAGAATTAGACCTGGCCTGCACCCCTCCAGTGCACGCTCTTCTGTGCTCACTTAGCCAAATTCAGTTTCTGTATTCAGAACCACAGGGATCTCACCTGACACAAGGGTCACTATGGAATTGCATCATCTGCCCACTGAGCTGAATGGGGTCAAGATCTAAGGGTTCATGGGGACGTGGGGATGGACACTGAATGGTTCTGTATCCAGTGCCTGGAGCCCTGCCCAAGAGAAGTCTGGGCAGGATTTAAATTCCCTAGGAACTTACAAAGAATTACAGAAGGAATGACACTCATGATTCGGGGATTAGACAGATGCTGGCCATTACTGCCAGCCTCAGGGAAACACTGGATGAGAGGGAGTCAGAGGCACTGAGGAAAATTCTTCCGAGGGAGGTCTGGACAAAAGTGGGGAGAGGGCCCTGCAGCACGTGGGGAGGGACTTAGGAGACGTCCTGGTATCACTTCCAGGTCCCGGATCTCTGGCTTCCTGCCCTGGGCTCCAGGTGTGGGAGCCAGTTAAGTGCTCACATGCTCCACACATGGAAACACAGAGAGTCGGTGCCCTGTGGAGCAGGCCCATGGGGGCAAGAGCCACACCACGATGCTCCCCTCTCCTTCCGGGACAGGAGGAGCCTGAGGCACCCTCTGAAGGCTCCTCAGAAGGTCCAGGCAGGTGCAATCCCAGATGGGTGACCAAGTCAGAACATGGCCTTGGATGGACTTTCCCTCCATGCCTGCTCCCATCCTCCAACCCCTCAGTCCTGCTGCTGGAGATCGAGTGAGCCTGGCCTCCAGCTCTGCCCTCAGGGGACCCTGCTACTGCACACTGCTTTGTTCTGCAATTAGGTTTCAGCATCTGTGCTCAGAGTCATGGGTAGCTGTGGAGGAGGTGAAAGCAGTTGTGTTAAGGTCGATATTCTTATGGGTCATTCTAGCCTGTGCGGGGAATAGATGAGTGGGGCATGGCAGTGCCCCAAGATAAACCCAGGAAGGCAATTCTGGAAGCTCCTGCAGGAGTCCTGGTGAAACGTGAAGGCAGCCTGGGCAAGTGTGTTGCTGTCTCTCTCTCCCCTCTGTTTACGGCTGACCCTCTCTCACACCTGCACACAAGCTCTCTACTCTCAGTCACCCTTCGGTGTCCATTCTGGTCCCTGGGGCTGGACGAGGAGCATCCCAGTGCTCAGCCCAAGTCTGATGACATGGGCTCCCCCGGGCATCCCACGAAGCCTGCAGGACTCCAGGATCTTAGGGAAATGATTGGGTGGAAGCCCAGCAGGCAGACAGGAGGAGCCATGGAGGACGTGCTCCCTGAGACCCTGGGAGACAGGCTCCCGGGGAAGGAGGTCAGCCATCTGGAGCCCAGCTGAACCCCTCAGTCAATGCAAGGAAGCCTCAGTGAATCAGCTCGTATTTATTGAGCCAGAGTCTAAGGAACACAAGGTGGAGAGAACCAGAGCAACCTGAAGTATCTTATCCAGCCTCACCCCCAGCTGAAGAAGAAACCGAGGGTCAGAGAGTCGTGTCTGTTGGCCCCAGGCTGGTTCATCTTCTGACACACCGAAAGTTCCTTGACCTGTTTCCGCCTCCTTGTTTCATCCTTCTTTCTCTTTTTTAATCAACCTCTGTTCCTCCTCCGCATTTGGATTTTCATGAAACGTCACTGGTGTCTCGGTGCACTCTGGCCCCAAAGAGCTCCTGGCAGCGTGTCAGGTGTTCCACCCACTGTGCTGTCACACCGCTGCTGCCACAGCCTCACCACCACTGTCGTCAAGAAGCCACTGCCTGAAGGTCTACACAGACCATTCTCCATGCAGACGTCCAGACGGCCAGCGGGTACGTGGAAACACACTCAGCGTCACTAGTTATTAGAGAAATGCAATCAAACTACAATAAGTTATCTCCCCTACAGCGATCACAGGGCCATCACCTACATCTACAATGCTCGGAGGCTGTGGAGAAAAGGGAACCCTCCTACACTGTTGGTGGGAATGTAAATTGGTGCAGCCACTATGGAAGGCCATGTGGAGTTTTCTTAAACAACTAACAATAGAGCTACCTTATGATTTAGCAATCCCACTTCTGGACATATTTCTACAAAAAAATTAAACCTCTAATTTGAAAAGATACATAGCAGAACTATTCATAACGGCCAAGACATGATATTAACCTAAATGTCTGTTGACAGATTAATGAGTAAAGCAAATGTGGTACATGTATACATACCATGAATCCTACTCAGCCATAAAGAAGAATGAAATAATATCTGTAGCAATATGTATGGATCTAGAGATTACTATACTGAGTGAAGTAAGTCAGACAAAGACAAATATATATTATTAGCTTATATGTAGAATCCAGAACATAATACAAATGAACTTACTTATAGAATAGAAACAGACTCATAGACATAGATAATGAAGTTTTTAACAAAGTTTTGTGGAGATAGGTAAATTAGGAGATGGGATTAATAGATACACACCAGATAAACAAGGGCCTGCCTACTGTACTAGCATAGGAACAGTATTCAATACTTTGTAATAAACTGTAATGGAAACGAACAAAAAACAATATAGACATATACATACTCAGATACTCTGTCATGTCTGACTCTTTGGAACACCATGGACTGTAACACGCCAGGCTCCACTGTCTGTGGGATTTCCCAGACAAGAATATTGGAGGGTGGTATCATTTCCTCCTTCAGGAAATCTTCCCTACCCAGGAATCAAACCTGTGTCTCTTGCTCAGCAGACACATTCTTTACCACCTGGGAAGCCCACATAAATCGATACCTGTATAATTGAATCACTTTGCTGTACACCTGAAATTAACAGAATACTGTAAATCAATTATCCTTCAATAAAACAAGCAAACAAAAGAAGTCACTCCCTAAGTAAGACACATCAGCTAGGGCCAAAGGTGAGTTGATGCCGGAGGAAAGGTCTAGAGACCACCACCAGGGGAAGACTCTTCTTGCTGGGACATCACAGCCTGTGGAGGGTGATAGAGGAGCCCCTGCTACTTCTGGATCCCAACAATCCTAACTGACCTTCTCCCATTTTCAACCCATTCGTATACCTGGCCTCTCATTGCTAGTTCCCCTGCCTCTCCCTTTATTCTGCTTCCAGTGTCATCTTTAGTCCAAAGTAAGTGGTTTCTGATGGGAGGGGAGTTTGGGGGAGAATGGGTACGTGTATATGAATGGCTGAGTCCCTTTCCTGTTCACCTGAAACTATCTCAACATTGTTAATCGGCTATACTCCAATACAAAATAAAAAGTTCTCAGTATGAAAAAAAGTGGTTTCTCCCCGCCTCTCATTCTCTGGTCCCCCTCCTCCCTTAATCCAGGCTCCAGGTCATTTCCTTCTCTCTCCTCATCTATCACCTACATCCATCCCTTCCTTGCTTTGCTCAACCACAGAAATGCCAAATTCCTAACATGAAGCTTCATTAATGTGCTCTCCCTCTCTTTCCCTCGAACAAGGTACCTCTGCACTTTAGCCCCTCACATGTCCCTGGACCCCGCACTGCTCTGGGGGTGGCTAACTTAGGTCCTCCTGCAGACTTTCATAGATCTGGGTGAGCTCCTCCAACTTCCTCTCCAACTCCCATGCCCGTTGCCTCAGGTTTTCAGCTGCTTCTGTCTTTGCACCATCGTGCAGGTGCATTGACTCCTTCACCAGGAAGCCCACATCCACCAGAAGAAAGACCCCTGCAGCGGCCAAACCCGCGATCCGGGCTCCTTTGGTAATTGTTAAAGCTGTGGCTTTGAAACCTGCCTCTATATGCTGGATGGCTGGGCCTGAGATTCTCCCAGGGCTCATGTAGACGCTTGCATTGGCTGCAGAGCCAGAGTTGGCATTGCCTGTCTCCATGGCATGGATGTGCATTTCAATGCATTGTACAGCTTCTTCCTTTTTTGTGTCAACAATGTGGGGGTTGCTCTTGAGTACCTCTAGGAGAACCTTCCATTTCTTGACAACAGTAGACATCATGCGACTGGCTTCGGTTTCTGCTGATGACCTCTTCACACGTTCGATGATACTGGTGGACACACTGGTCACACCAGCTGCTGCTCCCAGCCCTATCCCAGTGGCCAAGAGCACCACACTGGCCCCCATTGTCACGGGTGCCAGAGCCAGGCCAACGATGGTCAGAATACCGGACACAGCACCGGTGCTGTGGGCCATCACGTTGGAGATGGTGCATCCCTTATGGACCTTCTCAATCTTGCCTGCGAGCTCATGGAACTTGCCTATGAACTCCTCCAGCTGCCGTTTCACCCGAGGAAACTTATTCAGAAACCTCCTCCTGTCCAGCTGCTCTTTCGGGAGTCTTTCTTGGTCCTCCTCAACTAAGGCTCTTTTCAATTCGTTCAGATAATTGTGTAGTTCATCCGCATCTTCCCTGTAACGATGAAGGTAAGGAATTAGAAAGGCAGTTTGCTTGTCTGTAAAATTGGCTCCATAATATCTATTCTGCATAAATACAGATATGTTACTATAAATCATTAGAAAAGAATTTTATAAATGTAAAATTTTCTCTTTCAACCTTAAACACGTTTCATACTTCATAGATGCTCCATCTTGAAATAGCTAAACTTGGAGTAGTTAAACGAGGTCACCTTAGGATACTGGCAACTTAAGAGAGGTATTGGAGAGAATTCCCAGGTGGTCCAGAGGTTTCAACTCTGCACTCCCACTACTGGCCTTGACTCAATCCCTGGTTGGGGAATGAGGATCCCACAGGCCATATGGCTCAGCCAAAGAAAAGGTATGTTGTAAAGATGTCTCACAGGTGGGTCAACACCACCACTTTGAAAGAGTTTTTGGAGTGGGAACTCCACAGATAAACAAAGACATGTAGGACTGGAGGAGAAAACCTTCATTCAAGGGCTTCAGTGTGTAGTGAGAAGTCTCCTTGCCCTTTGCCCTTGGCTACTGGGAAGTGGTCCCTAAGCCCCTAGAATTCTGGCTGATAGGAGTGTCCTTGCATGCCTGGGCCTTTGGTCACTGGTCAGTCTGACAAGGTGATGAGTGACCAAAAGTCTCTGGGTCTCATGGTATCAGTTCTGCCATCTGGTAGAGCTGGACACTGGGGCACGAGTCTGACTTCCAGGAGGGGCTGGAGATGACAGGTCAGGGTAATTTGGCTTTTAAGCAAGGTGAGTGTCCCTGATGAGCAGTACTCCATGCATCTTATCACACACCGAATCCACGTCAGTAATGTGTCCTGAGGACAATGGAAGCTTTGTATGTGAAACCTGCCCAGTCTCTATCCTGTGGCTGATGGGAACTTTTATCCTTCCCTGTAGTAAACTGTAGCTGGGATCATGAAGCTTTCAGTGAGTCCTATCCATTCTATAGGGAATTCTTGAACCTGAGAGTTGTTTTGGGGATCCCCTAAATTTGCCATTGAAGTCAAAGTAAGGGCAGTCCTGGGCACTATGCCCTTGCACTTTGCAGATTGGCTGTCTCTATGATCTAGAATAATTTAAACCCAAAAAGTCAGAGCTTGAAGTCACCTTATAATCATTTGGTCTGCCATCTGCTGTCTTCTAAGCATTGAGCTGTTGACCTTCTCAGCAGAAGGTCACTGGGTCCACCCACTGCCCCAGTTGACAGGGAAGAGGGAGATGTGCTATGAGCCCTCGTTTCCCTTGGACTCTCCAGCTCACCTCACTGACTCCTGACCCGTCACCCAGCACTCTCAGCTGCTCAGGGGTCACCAACCTAACTCACAATTTACCTGGCGACAGCTTCATTGCCAGCACCCAAGTCCGTGTGCAACTTTGTGGAACCTCTAAAGATTCAAGGGATTTGAGGAAACACTCATCTGAACAGCTGAGCCTGAGGAGACAGGCACTTACACAGCTGGTGGAGGAAGCGTTTTCCTCTTGGGTGGGGATGCGTGAGGCTCCTCAGAATCCCTCAAATGTCACACAGTCACAGCCACTCACTGTGACCCTGGAGGGCCACCTGAAGCACACAGCTATCCCATTGTCAGGGGTACTCCACGTAGCTTAGAAGAGGGTCCCCAATGGAGTGAGAAGCCAGGTCCCAGGCAGGGTGTGCAGACACAGTCACCCAGGGCCCTCTAGTCCAGCATGAGGGGATCCCACCAGGGAGGGAATAAATGTCCCCTTCTCCCACTCAGGGGACCTCTGCTGGGGTCACAGTCCCTTCAGTTCTGTGTCCTTAGGGCCCACTCTCTTCACTCTAGTCCTGGTCCTGCTACCCAAGCCTGCCTACTAGTCTTCCAACCTGGATCCGCTGCTTCACCCTGACCCTTGGGTCTGACCCTGGTCCAGGCCTCCCTGGTCCTTTGGATGAATGATTGCACTTGGTTCCCACCTCTGACCCTGCAGTTCACTCTGAGGCCATCACCATAATCCATCAGACTGAATTGCTATTCCCATTGGACACAGGACAGATCTGAGATTCAAAGTCTTAAGCCCACAGGCCCAGGAGTTGGGCACAACTAGATCCAGGATCCCACCAGCTCCTCCAGTTCCTCTCTAGCCTCTCTCCCTTATGGGCCAGCAGGAGCCTGCAGGGCTGGTACAGCTCCTAACATGGGGAATAGAAAGACTGTAGGCAGAAGCCCAGGACACAAATGGTGGTGTCGGGATTTCCCCACTTGTCCCAAAGGAAATTCTGCTTGGGTCTCCTCACCAGAAAGAAGACCCTTGACCCTGTCTCATCCGAACAAGCTTTGAAAATGTTACTATTGACTGAGTACTTACTCTGTGTCAGTCATTATGGGAAGCACTTTACATGCATGATCTCAGTGCACTCACAGTAAAAATGAAAAGATGGAGAAACTAAAGCAGAGAGTAGTTCAGTAACTTTTCCAAGGTCACATAACCTGCCCCTTCCTTGCAGGTTTCGTCTGTTCTCAACTCACGATCATTCACTGTCAGCAAATGACATGGAGGAAACATTCCTGATGGGATCTTGAGAAGGAACATCCCTGTCTCCAACAGTAGGGTCCTGCCTGGAGGAGGCGTTACTCCAGGAGGAAGCTAGCCTGGTGCTGGGGACATGGGTGACCTTCCTGGTGCACCTGTGCCGGTTACCTGGACAAACTGGCCTCAGACTTAATTCTCTCCAGGAATTCATTCAACAGGAGTAGCAGTTCCTCTCTGCTCAGTATGTCCCAGAGACATTCAACGACATCCTCAAAAAAGATCTCAATATCTAGATGAAAGAAAAGGGAATAAGATTAGAAGAATTAGTGGTGGGACATAAATGTTATTGAGTATAAAATAGTTAAAATTCATCTTTCTGAGCAGCAGTCACCTGGGGTGCTCTTGGTGAGGTCACCTAGGGTTATTGATGGACTGTCCCACCTCCCGCCCACCCCCAATTTGTGTTGAAGAGTTAACCCCTGGTGACCTTTCTGAAGATAGGGCTTGTAAGTAGATTAGGTGAAATGAGATCCCACATGCAATTCCCAGGTAAATTGAGGTCATAGGTGGGATTCCCTGGGAGTTCTAGTGGTAAAGAACCTGCCCGCATTTGCAAGAGAGGCGGGTTTGATCCCTGAGTCAGGAAGATCCCTTGAAGGAGGGCATGGCAAGCCACTCCAATATTCTTGTTTGGAGAATCCCATGGATAGAGGAGGCTGGCAGGCTGCAGTCCATGCGGTTGCAAAGAGTTGGACATGACTGAGCAACTGAACACACACACACAAGAAGAAACACCAAGTGTGATTTGTTAGTTACCCCTTCCAGAATAGATGGGCAGTGCCCTATAAATGAATGCTTTCATGTTTGGGCAGTGAAACAAATACTCACGTTAAATGGGATAAAGAATGTAATGACTACAAAGAGCCTCAGATCACTACAGGGTAAGACTACTCCTCAATGAGTTATCAAAATCCCTGAGTGATTTCAGAGATCTGGAGGTTATGGAATTGTAGGTAAGATGTTGGTGGCCAGGCTATATATATGTGTGTGGGTGGGACTTGATATCAAATGTGTTTCTTGGTAATTCCACACAAAGAGGCATTATCCTTATCTCACAGAAGAGGCAAGTGAAAGTCAGACAGGACAATGGACAGCCCAAGGCCACAGAGGTGAAAGCTCTGAGGTTGAATCCAAGGTCAACAGTTAGACAGTTCTTGGACATGACTTTGAATTCTCCTTACATTTAAAATTCCTGTGATTTGTTCATTCTATTCTATAGCACACAATGGGGATTCTTTGCGACTCATTTTTGGTGGTGAGCATGCCGTAGCATATATAGAAGTAGAAATATAATGTTGTACACACAAAACTTAGAAAACATTAGAAACTCATGTTACCTAATTTTTAAAAAGACTTTAGGACCACATGCCATTGAGTAAAACTACCATGTGAGAGGACTCCTGCTTCTGACCACAGACTCTAGGATGGGCAGGGGAGGGGATCCACCAGGTGGAGGAGGGGTGGAGCCAGATGTGATCCTCATCACCCCTCCCCTCCAGGTGGGAGGCGGCAAAGGCCAGACTGGGGTTCAGAGCAGGGTCCACTGACCCTTGCAGAGGCTGGGCTGGTGGCTGGGAAGAGCTGGAGGAAACAGCTTCTGTAGTGATGCCCAAGTGTCTGGGAGCAGGAGGAGGCTTGGGCCAAGGGAGAGAGCAGGAGAAGTCCAATGATGCTGGAGGACCTCCTCTCCCAGGCCTGCCTGGCCTTGGGGACTGCCATCTGTGGTCCAAGCTCCGCATGTGCTCTGCCGGCCTCTGTCCTGAGTCACTTGCTTGGTGGGGGGAGAGGCAGGAAGTCAGCACCTTGGTCATGGCTCCCTGAGAAGAGGGCTGGGAAGGAGGTTGTGGGCAGACCCCAAGGTGAGGGGAATCTCCTGGTCTCTCTCGGAAGCTCAAGGATGCCTATCCATCCTCTTCATGGTTCTTGATTCCTTTGTAGTTTAACTCAGCCTTCAATTACCATTGAAGGAAATACCACCTTCAATTCTGGGTCACAAGTAGGAACCTTCCAGAGAAGAGAGAGCTGACTACCTGAGCAGTGTCCGAAGTTTCCTGAGCTCATGGTGGCAGCAGGGGCTCTCAGAGATCTCCCTTCAGCTCCTTGTCAGCATCAGGCTGGAAGGAGGTGTAACCTCACCCTTGGGAAGAGAAAACACACTGTGAGCTCCACTGTGAGGGAGCAGAGGCTACAGGGAGCAGCGAGGGACAAGTTCTCTGGTGGGTTCCCCCGGGATGGCCACCAGTGCCTCCAGGAACTTAGCCCACTGCGGTTCTCTGTCTCCTGGGCTCTGCTGGTTGTTAGTTAAGAAAAGTCATTCACCTCCTACGGCTCCTTCCAAGCCAAGTCAGAGTCCTGCTCTCCTGTTGGGGCACAAGGAGAAGGTAATGAGACAGGAGACAGCCATCTGCGAAGTTATAGGAACAATAAAGCCAGAGACTAGAAGAACAGATAGGAGGTGATACTCTGGAAATGAGGTGAGGTGGCGACACCTGTGTTTTTGAATTGATAATAACTAATATGAATGGTAACATTGATCCAGTGTCCTTAACATGCAGGCTCCTGAAACTCACTCAGACTTAGCTGAGTCCAAATTGTCACGCTGGTGCCAGAGTCTGGACTAGACCCTGAGTCTTCTGATGCAAATCACATGTGTGTGATGACTATGCTCTACTCCCTATATATACAAAAAGATTTATTCGTGGATATATGTTCATTGGTAAATGACTCTTCCTTCCAAAATGATGTCCTGCTCCCTATCAAGTCTCTCCTTGATAAAGTTCCTGGTGATACGGCTCCCATAGCCCAGGTCTTCCTTGCTTCTGCAAGAGCCTTTTTCCCCACAAGGGCCTGGAGTCCCACCAGCCCTGCCCCAATTCCTGTATCCCTGCTCTGAGTGGCTGAGACCCCTGCAGCTGTTCTGTCCTCCTTGCTTTCCCCTCCTGAATATTGGACTTGATGGAGTTTCTAATCCTTTATGTAAATAATAGTGCAAAGAATATTCTCCTTGTGTAAAACTTCACCTACATCTGAGACTGTATCCTTAAGCTATATCTAGAAGTAGAATTAAGATCAGATGGCATCAACACCTAAAAAATTTCCATACCTGGAGCCACCATGCCATGCAAAGAAACTGTAGCAATTTATGTTCACACTTATAATATATGAGGGTGTCCATCCTTTCAGACATACCCATTCTCAGTGGTCCTTCTTTTAAAAAATTCAGATCTTTATAATTAAATCATTTATTTTGGTTCTGCATGTGATTACCTTGCCATGGGAGATGAGGAAGGAAAGCAAGTATTGATGATGTTTACCTCCTCTTTTTAAGAAAGCAAAAGAGCTTCTATCAACTACTCCTCCTGAGACTTGACTGAAATGATGGTAAAGGTATATATAGGTATAATACCATCTACTGATAAGAGTGCCTGGTTTCTGTGGTGTAGTGGTTATCACGTTCACCTAACACGCAAAAGGTTCCTGCTTCAGAATCGAGTGGAAACAGCTTCACTTGGGCTTCCCTTGTGGCTCAGTTGGTAAAGAATCCACCTGCCATTCAGGAGACGTGGGTTCTATCCCTGGGTTGGGAAGATCCCCTGGAGAAGGGAACGGCTACCCACTCCAGTATTCTGGCCTGGAGAATTCCATGGACTGTGTGATCCAAGGGATCACCAAGAGTCGGACATGACTGAGCAACTTTCACTTTCACTGATAAGAGCAACTGGTGTTTGTGATCGTTGCTCTGCATTGGTATCGGCTCTGAAACTTTACCAATGGTACCTCATATGTCCTTCCATTAGCTTTTGATATGTGTACCACTGTATCCTCATTTACAAATAAGGAAGCTGACATATAGATGTTAGCTGACTTACCTAAGGTCAGAAGGCTTGCCCTTGGTACACTGGTTCCACCCCACTCATGAGCTCAAGAACCCATAGCCTGCCTCTCCTCTCTCTGCTGCTAATAAAAACAAGCATGGGGGCAACAGGAGACCAGAATCTTCAACAAACGTCTGAAGACTCACTGGACGGAGAAGTGATAGCTGAGTAAAGAGGAGTGCAGTAGAGGGAGAGAAGCAGGGAGCGTGTTGACAGGAGAGAAGAATGGTCTGCTGGGCAGAGCCCCAGAGGGAGCAAGATGAGAGGGAGGCCGAGGGGAGAGCAGGGGACAAGCCCACCACCCCCATGTCCCATCCCATATTCACAGCAGCCTTCACCCTTCACCAGACTTTTAGAAAGTTACTTGCAAATGAGATGCAGGGAAAAAAAAAAAAACAAAAAACAGATGACATGTTTGTTTAATTATGGAGGAAGGTAAAGGATACCCATGAGAGAAATAGACGTGGGATCCGGGAGTCAGGAACATCAACCCCATGGAAAGGGAATCCAAGGATCCCAGCTGGGCATGCAGCAGACCTAGAGAGAAACCAGTCCAGAATGGGATAAGAAGTCCAGAGTCTGTGGGGACAGGGGACACAGTATCACATGAGGCACAGTTGGAAAGAAATGGAGGAAATGCTGAAGATAAAGAGTGAAAGGGGTGAAAATGAAGCCAATTAGAAACATTAGGAATAACTAAAGCTCAGGAGGAGAAGGGGACGACAGAGGATGAGATGGTTGGATGGCATCACCGACTCAAAGGACATGAGTTTGGGTAGGCTCTGGGAGTTGGTGATGCACAGGGAGTCCTGGCGTGCTGCAGTTCATGGGGTCGCAAAGAGTCGGACATGACTGAGTGACTGAACTGAACTGAGAAGCAGGTACAGCTATATGGTACAAGTTAGCTCTTAAAAAATGTATTAAAATATCACCAAAAAATGTAAACTCTTTTGTTTAAATAAAAAAAATCTTAAGTAAATATATCTATGTCCAAGTCCTTTGGAGACAGTTTTAAAACTGAAGTAATATTAATATATATAATATGATATAACTCACAGGTGTATTATAACTCACAGGTGTATTAACTCACAGGCTTATTAGTGATTCAAAAATCTTAATTTTATTTCATTTATAGTCATTATAAAATAACCTTTATCTTAATAAAATAACTTTTATCTTTTAAAATGAAACAGAGTATTTAAATATGTGAAGTAATGTACTTGTTAATATAAAAATCAAAATACACTTCTAGAACTTGGGAGCCAAAGTACTGAAGGGAGGACGAGGATTAATATCTCAGTTTACAAAGCTGGGAATTTAGAAATAGTAGGTCCAGTCGAGAGAATCAGAAATGAAGATGTAAATATAGTGCTTACAAGTACAAAACTTTGTAACAGAGGATATACAATTAGTGGAATAATGATATAAGGAGAAGAAGGGGAAAGGTATAATTGAAAGTATAAAAATAAATGAAATCCTTATTTTTCCTAATAAGAAGTAAATAAATGCTATCAAATTTAAGTCAAGAAAAACCAAAATGCAATACTTACCACTTATTGGCTGTTGTGGTTGATGATGTCCCACTTTGCACCAGGAACCTTCCCAACTGCTTGGTATGAATTCACTTCCTTTTAGTTCTCACAATGATCCTATAAGAAAGGAAACTGAAGCTCAGAGAGGTGAAGCAATGTACTCAAAGCACACAGCTAGTGCTAGAGCCAGACTCCAAGTCCAGGTTCCTGTCTCCTGGGCACACATTCTCACACTATTGCAGCTCCCAATGTAGTAATATCATTGAAAGACATTGATTAACTCTCTAAAGGAGCTTTTCCTTGGGAAGGAATGAGCAGAACCCTGTGTACAAACTGATCTATTCTAACCATATGCACTTTTAGGACTGGATTGTTTTAACTCTAAGACAGCAACAGTCACTTTATAGCACTCAGTAACCCAAAGAATGGGGTGGTTTCTAGTGCCACCACCTTAAAGATGATGGAAGAAGCTGAATTAAATGCCAAGAAAAAATGTGTGCCTCGGATAGATATTGTCCGGCAGCATCTTGCACACCCACATGTTTAGCCATGGGCTTCCATCCACTCAAAGGAAGGAAGACCCCTTGCAGGGGAGGTGAATTCCAGAGAATGGCATCTCTGCTCCTGCAAAGACAAGGATGCTCTTGAAGATGATCAGAGAAGTGGTCATAAGGGAGCACCCACATATACTAATAACAATAAAAGAGAATGATTGCTATGAATGTTTCAATGAGACAGGCTGAGTCTGTGAAAGGCCATGAGTTCATAATAATATTCAAAGGAGAGGACTTTAGAAAAGTGTGGCCAAAAAGAGAGAGAGAAAGGATAAAAAGAATGCTAGTGGTTATGCAGGAGATGCAAGACAAAAGAGAAATGGGATCGATGCCTGGGCAGGGAAGATCCCCTGGAGAAAGAAATGCTTGTGCACTCCAGTATTCTTGACTGGGAAATCCCATGGACAGAAGGGTTGGGAGGGCTACAATCCATGAGGCTGCAAAGAGTTGGACACAGCTTTTGTTTCTATGGTGCAAAGAAGAGTAAATGTAATGGGAAGTATTTTGTTGTAATTGAATTTAATAATAAGAGGAGTCTTGAAGTCTATAGGTATATTCCTTTCTGTTTATTTACATGAATGTTTATAAAGGATTGAGAAAGAAAAAACCCCTGACATCCAGAGGCTGGCCTGGTATCACAACAGGGTGCTGCTCTTGTCCCGTTGGATGTAAAGGCTCTCACAGAACTCCAGCCTCACACAGGGTCACCCTGAGAGCAGGAGTGAAGGAGACAGCAAACACCCGTCACTGCGCCCCGCCCCCCAACACTACGCCCCCTCCCCTGGCTGCAAAGAGGGACTGCTCCTTCTTACCAATCACACCTTCAGCCTCGCTCTGCTCTCCCCTCTCCATAGATGAGGTACTGAGAGCCCGTTGGTAGTGCTGCCTCCCATTCTCTGCAGCTCCCAATCTAGAGCAGCCCCATTTCCTTAGAGCTTCCCCTAAATACCCTCACCTAAGCTCCAAGCCTAGAATCTTTCTTTCTGTACCTTCCTCTGCGATGTTCACAGCTCTCCCTCAGGAAGAGTAACCATCAGCTTGTTTTTAGGGAGTGTGCCTTGTGTCAAAGGCTGGAGGCACCGTCATGTGGATGGAAGAGAATTCACAAAGGCAGTCTCTCCTTCAAGTAGATGGAAGAGGAGAGCTGACTGGTCCCCTGCCTCCTCCTCTGCCCAAAAGCAGCAGGGCCTCAGAAGCCAGGTCAGCCTATTGAAATCATGAAACATGAGAACAGAGTCAAGTAGAAAGAAGAGGAGGGCTCAGGCAGAAAGGCTGACTCCTGGATGATGACTAACAATTGTAAATGCGTTGAACACTGGACTCATACTTCCGTCCTTCCCTCCCATTCTTGGCCTCTTCCTGACCCTTGTCTGTGGCTTCAGATGGGTGTGGATGCTGATAGTGCTTCCACTGCTGGATTCCTATCCAGGGCTTCCTCCTCTGTGAGCCTCTGATTGGTCCCTTTCAGAAGGCTGTTGGTGGGAGAAGGGAGGACCCTGGAGAAGCCTGGCCCTGCCCAGCTGCATGGCCAGTCATGCATCCCTTCCCTCCTCGTGGGCAGACAGATCCTCCCCAACCATCTCCCTCCTGTGCCTGCAGTCACCCTCCCTGGGAAGGGAAAGGGGTGCTAAGAAAGTCCCTGGCCGAGCACCTGGACCCTCCCAACTGCCCCAGCTCCTGCCCTCCTCACACTCTCTGTCTCCACAGGGCCTGCTGCTCCAGACTGACACCTCACTTGTCACAGGCTGCCCCTCCCCACGACATGTGCTTCCCCACTGGCCTCACCGCATGACGGGTTACTTGTCCCTGGAGGCCCAGCTCCAATCCTCCCTCTGCCACCTTTCCCCAGTTGCTCTCCAGCTCCTCTTGAAGGTGGTACATTCCTGGTCGTGGTCCCTTTTTGCTCAGTTTCTCCAGGTCTGAGAACCCTTCCCGCATCATCAGGGGCCCTGTCTCTTCTCTGCTGCTCCTCCTGTCCAGGGCCTCTGGGCACCCTTTGCCCTCCTGGGCACAGCCTGGCCAAAATATGAGGGATGGACCCCTTATGGGGACATGAAACTACCAGCTTCTCAATGACACAGCACAACCCCAGTTACCCCTGTTAAAATTAGAAAGGCAGGGAGGGGAGAAGAGGGAGAGAGAGGAAGAGAATGGAGAAGAAACTAAAGATCCTAATCAATCAATCAGTCAAAAGGATCCAACGTACACCAGAGAGAAAAAACTCAAGGGACTGAAAGAAACTCAGCAGTGGCCACAGGACTGGAAACGGTCAGTTTTCATTCCAGTCAGAAAAAAGGCAATGCCAAAGAATGCTCAAAGTACCGCACAATTGCACTCATCTCACATGCTAGCAAAACGATGTTCAAAATTCTCCAAGCCAGGCTTCAACAGTATGTGAACCATGAACTCTCAGATGTTCAAGTTGGATTTAGAAAAGGCTATTATACTGATGTCTGTAGAGTTCGGCTTTTTATCTTAATATTGCAACACCGGGATGTATGTGAACCTAGTGCAGTGAGCCCTTCTTACTTCTTCTAGCAGGGCCACCTTCCCCACACAGGACCACCCATCACCCACAGAGCAGAGGGCCTGGCAAACACTGGAAGCTAATGCTCTTCGACTCTCAGCTTGGCGTCTGGTCTGTCTCCAGGCCAAGTGTCCCTAAGGGCCCGGCATTGAGCCTGGCACTCTGAGGCAGGGTTTTTCAACAAACCTTGATACCTTGTATCTGAAAAAAATCCCCTTTCCTCCATCAGCCCTAGGCCTAGCACCCTTGGGACAGCCTCAAGGTGGCCAGGTCATAGGAGGAGAGGCTCTGACTCCTTGTCCTCCTCCACCCCGTCTGCTTCCTTTAATTTCCTAAATGGCTGAGTACCCGGAACATACTCCTTCCTTCTGGGGTCGCTGCTCATGTGTCAGGAGTCCACATCCTGAGCTGAGCCCACCTGAGCAGGTGTGGGCCCCCCTCTGCTCTGTTTAGGGTCCCTCAGCTGGGAGGAAGCCCTCAGACACACCAGCCTCCACATCCAGGCTCTGCCCCTGCTTAACCTGCTGACCTCACCCTCTGAGCTTCCATGCCTTCTTCTGTCAGTTAGTGACAGTCATCCTTATCTCAGACAGTCATCCTGAGGGTGGGAAGATGGGATGGGTGGGGTCTTACTCACCTGCTTACTCAGGAACCTTCCTCTATCCAAGTGTGAACAGATCCAGTTGTTCACATCTGTGCAGATGCAGCCACTAGCTGTGCGTCTCTGCAATGACCACATACACCCTCTGGGCCCAGATATACTCTGGGAAGCAAAAGTGAAAGGCAAAACCCTTATTTCTGAGTGACTCAAGTCAAGCAAACATCCCTCCCACCAACCCCACCCTGGGCTATTCCCACCCTCCTGCTGACACCCTAGTCAAATAAGTCCAGTCCTGACATTCCATGCCCTTCTTGACACAGTCCACCCTGCCTCGGGCTCCTTGAAGGAAGACCTGCCACGGACACAGTGTGAGTCCCTTGGCAAATCACTTGTCCATATTTCCATCTTCTCACCCACCAACCCCACACTCACCAGCCGGCCTGCCTCGTTCACCTTTGTGCCACCAGCACGTGGTACTGTCCAGAACACACCAGTTGCTCAGTGCATACTGGTCACACTCTGCTGTGGAGGGCCACGCTCATGTGGCTCCCAGGATTTGCTCACACAGGTTCTTTTGCCAGGGACACCTGCTGCACCCAACCGGGAGAAATCTTTCTGCAAAGCCCGAATCTGGCATCACCTCCTCTGAGAAGCTCTCCATGACCTCGCCTGCAGAGCCCACTGTTTCCTGCTCTGCACCCATCGTACCTTGAAGAGGGGCCACAGGTCATGCCTCAGCCACTCTAAACCCTGCCTCCACCCATTATGATCAGATCCCTCTGGACATAGCCCTGCTGGCAGGGACGAAACTCGCGCCTTTAGTCCCGGGGGCCCACAGGAGGAGGCCCAGCCTTGGTGGTCACTGCCATAAGGTGGATGCAGAAGTTCGTGGGAAGGGCTGAGAGCACGCTGCCCTTTGCTACCTCGGCTTATCTCCACCTGACCACAGATTTTTTTCTCTCCAAATGGAAGACTTTTATCAGAAAACCAGTGTCCTGGCAACTCAGAGAAGTCTGCAACGGAGAGCTGGCCCTCTCTCCTGCTTGGTTCCTGAACAAAGAGCCTCTGTGGATGGGGGCTGAGCATGTGGCAGGCGCTGTGCTCGCACCATCCATGCCTTTCCTGTTGAATCTCACATCAGCTCTAGGAGTGCTGTCTCCGTTTCACAGATGAAGAAATGGAGGTCAAGTTCCCACAGTCTGCGAGTCCTGAAGCTGGACTGCTGGTGAACTTCTCGGTTTGCCTCAAGTAGAAGTGACTGCAGTGGACCTGGACGCCCCATGAAGGCCCGCCTGCCCTTCCCTCAGGGCTGCTTCACCCCAGGAAATGTCCCTGGGCCATTATGGTCACCTCCCTCCAGGTTTGAGGGAGGGACAGGAGATTATTCCACAAGGATAGCCAACCATAGTTTGTTCTTAAAGCCAACTTTTATGTATCTGTTGCATTTTGCAGGTAAGGGAGCTAAGAGGAGGGGAGAGGTGGGGGTGCTCTTCCAGGAACTCAGGGACTTGTGTTTGGTGGGAGAGTGTCAGTAGCTCACATCCTGCAAACATCCATTTGACATTCTGTCCCAGTGCTCAGAGCTCAGGCCAGAACAGACGCCACAGACCCCAGACATAGAGGAGTCAAGTGGAAAACGGGCCGCGGCCTTGCCCACTGACCTACACAATTCCACTCCTGAGCTTACTGGAGCTGCCGGGACTCAAGGATGCCTCCTTTCCAGAGCTTTGGGTCCTCTGAGGACAGCCGGCTCTGGGCGTCACCACTACAGAAGGGACACAGGGAGGAACAGTGGGAGGCAGGAGCTTTCCTGGAGGGAAAATCCAAGCACAGTCATCCCTCCCGCCTGCTTACTTTAAACCTCAAGCAGAAAATCAGGGGCAGGGAAAGCCTTGGGGACCTCCCCGGGGGAAAACTGCCAGCATGAGGGTGCCCAGGCCCCACTTCCCAAGTGCCTTCCACCACAGGATAGCTAGGGACCCCAAGTCAGGATCAGGCTGGGTGGGTTGGGTGTCCCGGAACTCACCTCCTGGCCAGGTAGCCCCAGCTGCAGGCCTAGAAGCCGATGATGACATCCGTGATCTTCAGGTCCCACTCCTTCTCCAAGTGGGCCAGCACGCCAGCCCGGAAGAAGACTTTGCTCTGGCCCATGCGGTACAGGTTGCTCTCGAGCTCCAGGGCTTCGATCCAGAGGAGGAGAGCCTGCTGATGACCATGGGGAACCCCGGCCACCACAGAGCCCTGGAGCAACACCAAGGCCGGGGAAGGGGCCTGGAGCCTGGGTTGGCCCTGCTGTTCTGTGGGCAGCCTCCTCCTGGTTCAGGGACAGTGGGGCTGAGAGGATGCAGGAGGGTGCAGGTGGAGGTTAGCACAGGACAGGACAGAACCTCAGCCCTGGAGGGACCTAACCTGTTGGAGTCTGTGCCCATGTGCATTTCTAACAAAGGTGGCAGTAGATAGTGGGACTTAGGAGGCTTTACCTTAGGTAAATAGGGAAACAGTGTGCTTGTTTGTTTATTTGACTGCCCTGGGTCTTCACTGCTGTGCGGGCAGGGGCTGCTTTCTCTAGTTGCAGCGAGTGCGCTACTCATGGTTGAGTACATGGGCTTCTCATTGCAGTGGCTTCTCTTTTTGCAGAGCACGGGCTCTAGGGAGCGGGCTCAGTAGTTGCGGTGCACGGGCTTAGTTGCTCCCAGCATGTCGGATCTTCCCGGACCAGGGATCAAACCCGTGTCCCCTGCATTGGCAGGCAGCTTCTTTACCACTGGACCACCAGGGAAGTCCCAAAACATACTGTAAAGTCAAGACTGGCTTCAACATCCTTCAGAAGCACAGGAGCTAAGCAGGGGTGGCTGAGCAGTGTGGGGCCATGTGCAGGGTGACAGGCAACACCAGAGATGGCTTGAGGGCCTCACTGGGACAGTACAAGGGGCTCCTCACCAATTGTCCTTGTGGCAGAGGCTGGGTCCAGACCAGCTTCACAGGCATCTGAGTGTAACCAGTTGTTAGATATTCTGTGTCAGCAGCACAACTTCCTGAGAAAACCCGTGGATTCTAAGTATGGACCTCTGCAGACTCAAGACACCCCTGTTCTCTTCGGTCTAAGCCCCAGGAACAAGGTAGCTGGAGGCTGTGTGCTGCTTGGTATGAAGGCAGCTCTGTGAACTTCAAGGCATTTGTGAAAACTAGGAGCAGCAGCTTAAAACCAGCAAACTCAGGGCCAAGCAAGGAGCTAGAACCCTCCAAAACAGGCCCTGTCAGAAGGGACTCAGGTCCTGGGTGGCAGGACAGACCTGTGCCCATCTCTCCCCACATTGGGAAGCACAGCAAGTGGCGACAGACAGCTCCGTGGTTGGGCTCCAAGGAGGTGGGTCCACCACCCTGGGCCCAGGATAAGCTGTGTTACAGGAACACCACATGCTTGCTTCACTTCCTCCTGAAACAGGATACCCTGCATCCTCCTGACCAATCAGCTCAACATGGATCCAGGGAAGAGGTTCAAGGCACCCGGAGGCCCCACCCAGGATGGCCCTTCCCAGGTGGGGGCTGTGGCCACATGCCTGGAACCGGGGCCCAGCTTCCTCCTGTTCTCCATTGGGGTGACAATCACGTGCTCTCAGACCGAAAGTGGGTCTTGATTAGGACCCAGGTGACAGTGCTGACACAGCGGTGGCCCAGCCCAGGCTCCACAGGGGAGAATTTCCCCGCAGGAAAGAGGAACAGGGAGTGGGATCCCAGTGAAGATCGGTATCAGGGGAGCAGTGCTCCTGGAGGTCCTGGGGTCTACTGCACCTCCCTGTTGCTGCACATGTATAATGTACATGCAGAGTACTGGGAAAGGAGCCCACAGAGCAGGAGAAACAATGGCATCGCACTGGGGCCCTTCACCCCTGACATCCCAGCAACACGCAGCAGGGGGAGGTGATTCATGTTTGTCTCCAGCTGGGGAAGTGGCCGGTGCACTTACTGTTGTGTGTGGGATGGTTGGACCCAGAATAGGGTAAGGAGAATCATTTCCATTGGTCTGAGAAGAGGGCACGTGTGCATCCAGGGAGCACTCAATCTGGAGTCTCTCTTCCTGAGACTCTCCCCCCAGGGTTCAGGTCCCTGTTAACCATTCATCTTCATTATTCTTCAGCCTGACCTATTGGTCCAAGAATATAGTCCTCAGACCCAAGCTCCTCTGTCTCCTGGGAACCTGACACTGAGATTCCAGGGCCTTGGACCTAAGCTCCCTGCTGGAAGGGGCCTCTGGGGACAGACTGTGAGCTCCTGCAGGGGGACCTGCCCTACTTTCTGTCCTTCCTGAACTGTGCAGGTTTGGGGGCTTCTTTCCATTCTCTGACCTGGCCTGCATCTGTCCACCGCATGCTCTTCTGGGCTCACTTAGCCAACTCAGTTTCTGTATTCAGAACCACAGGGATCTCAGCTGACACTGGGGTAACTGTGGAATTGCATCATCTGCACATGGAGCTGAATGGGGTCCAGCTCTAAGGGTTCAGGGGGACGGGGGATGGAAACTGAATGGTTCTGTATCCAGTGCCTAGAACCCTGCCCAAGAGAAGTCTGGGCAGGATTTGAATTCCCCAGGAACTTACAAAGAATTAAAGAGGAATAAAACTCATGATTTGGGGATCAGAAAGATGCTGGCCGTGACTGCTGACATCTTCAGGAAGGAATGGAAGGGCTGATTGAAGCCTCAGGGAAACACGGGCTGAGAGGGAGTCAGAGGCACTGAGGAAAGTCTTCGGAGGGAGGTTTGGACAAAAGTGGGGAGAGGGCCCTGCAGCATGTTGGGAGGGACTTAGGAGACGTCCTGGGATCATTTCCAGGTCCCGTGTCTCTGGCCCCTGCCTTGGGCTCCAGGTGTGGGAGCCAGTTAGGTGCTCACATGCTCCGACAAGGAAACTCAGAGAGTCAGTGCCCTGTGGAGCAGGCCCATGGGGGCAAGAGCCACACCAGGATGCTCCCCTCTACTTCTGGGAGAGGAGGAGCCTGAGGCACCCCAAGAAGGCTCCTCAGAAGGTCCAGGCAGGTGCAATCCCAGATGGGTGACCAAGTCAGAACATGGCCTTGGATGGACTTTCCCTCCATGCCTGCTCCATCCCCCAGCCCCTCAGTCCTGCTCCTGGAGATCGAGTGAGCCTGGCCTCCAGCTCTGCCCTCAGGGGACCCCAGCTCCAGCACACTGCTTTGGTCTGCAATTAGGCTTCAGCATCTGTGCTCAGAGTCACAGGTAGCCGTGGAGGAGGTGAAAGCAGTTGTGTTAAGGTCGATATTCTTATGGGTCATTCTAGCCTGTGCGGGGAATAGATGAGTGGGGCAGGGCAGTGCCCTAAGGTAAACACAGGAAGGCAGTTCTGGAAGCTCCTGCAGGAGTCCTGGTGAAACGTGAAGGCAGCCTGGGTGAGGTGTGTGCTGTCTCTCTCTCCCCTCTGTTTACGGCTGACCCTCTCTCACACCTGCACACAAGCCCTCCGCTCTCAATCACCCTTGGGTGTCCATTCTGGTCCCTGGGGCTGGACGAGGAGCATCCCAGTGCTCAGCCCAAGTCAGATGATATGGGCTCCCCCGGGCATCCCACGAAGCCTGCAGGACTCCAGGATCTTAGGGAAATGATTGGATGGGAGCCCAGCAGGCAGACAGGAGGAGCCATGGAGCACATGCTCCCTGAGACCCTGGAGAGAGGCTCCCGGGGAAGGAGGTCAGGCATCTGGAGCCCAGCTGAGCCCCTCAGTCAATGCAAGGAAGCCTCAGTGAATCAGCTCGTATTTATTGAACCAGAGTCTAGAGAACACAAGGTGGAGAGAACCAGAACCACCTGAAATATCGTATCCAGCCTCACCCCCAGCTGAAGAAGAAACCGAGGGTCAGAGAGTCATGTCTGTTGGCCCCAGGCTGTTTCATCTCCTGACACACCGAAAGTTCCTTGACCTGTTTCTACCTCCTTGTTTCATCCTTCTTTCTTTCTTTCTTTTAATCAACCTCTGTTCCTCCTCTGCATTTGGATTTTCATGAAACGTCACTGGTGTCTCGGTGCACTCTGGCCCCAAAGAGCTCCTGGCAGCGTGTCAGGTGTTCCATCCACTGTGCTGTCACACCGCTGCTGCCACAGCCTCACCACCACTGTCGTCAAGAAGCCACTGCCTGAAGGTCTACACAGACCATTCTCCATGCAGACGTCCAGACGGCCAGCGGGTACGTGAAAACACACTCAACGTCACTAGTTATTAGAGAAATGCAATCAAACTACAATAAGTTATCTCCCCTACAGCGATCACAGGGCCATCCCCTACATCTACAATGCTCAGAGGCTGTGGAGAAAAGGGAACCCTCCTACACTGTTGGTGGGAATGTAAATTGGTGCAGCCACTATGGAAGGCCATGTGGAGTTTTCTTAAACAACTAACAATAGAGCTACCATATGATTTAGCAATCCCACTTCTGGACATATTTCTACAAAAAAATTAAAGCTCTAATTTGAAAAGATACACATACCCTGATGTTCATAGCAGAACTATTCATAACAGCCAAGACACGATATTAATCTAAATGTCTGTTGACAGATTAATGAGTAAAGCAAATGTGGTACATGTATACACTCCATAGAATCCTACTCAGCCATAAAAAGAATGAAGTAATAGTATCTGTAGCTATATTTATGGATCTAGAGATAACAATACTGAGTGAAGTAAGTCAGACAAAGACAAATATGTGTTATTAATATATGTAGAATGCAGAACATAATAGAAATGAACTTGCTTACAGAATAGAAACAGACTCATAGACATAGATAATGAACTTTTAAAACAAGTTTTGTGGCAATAGGTAAATTAGGAGATGGGATTAACAGATACACACCAGATAAACAAGGGCCTGCCTACTGTACTAGCATAGGAACAGTATTCAATACTTTGTAATAAACTGTAATGGAAATGAACAAAAAAGAATATAGACATATACATACTCAGATGCTCTGTCATGTCTGACTCTGCAACACCGTGGACTGTAACACGCCAGGCTCCACTGTCTATGGGATTTCCCAGACAAGAATATTGGAGTGGGGTATCATTTCCTCCTCCAGGAAATCTTCTATACCCAGGAATCAAACCTGTGTCTCTTGCTTAGCAGACATATTCTTTACCACCTGGGAAACCCAGATAAACAAATCGATATCTGTATAACTGAATCACTTTGCTGTATATCTGAAATTAACAGAATGTTGTGAATCAATTATCCTTCAATAAAACAAACAAACAAAAGAAGTCACTGCCCTAGTAAGACACAGATGACCAGTATATATACAGCTGCAAGCAGCAATCCCTTAGAAGAAATGGAGTAGCCATCATGGTCAACAAAAGAGTCCAAAATGCAGTACTTGGATGCAATCTCAAGAACGACAGAATGATCTCTGTTCATTTCCAAGGCAAACCATTCAATATCAGGGTAATCCTAGTCTATGCCCCAACCAGTAATGCTGAAGAAGGTGAAGTGGAACAGTTTTATGAAGACCTACAAGACCTTTTAGAACTAACACCCAAAAAAGATGTCCTTTTCATCATAGGGGACTGGAATGCAAAAGTAGGAAGTCAAGAAACACCTGAAGTAACAGTCAAATCTGGCCTTGGAATATGGAATGAAGCAGGACAAAGACTAATAGAGTTCTGCCAAGAAAATGCACTGGTCATAGCAAACACCCTCTTCCAACAACACAAGAGAAGACTCTACACATGGACATCACCAGATGGTCAACACCGAAATCAGATTGATTATATTCTTTGCAGCCAAACATGGAGAAGCTCTATACAGTCAACAAAAACAAGACCAGGGGCTGACTGTGGCTCAGATCATGAACTTCTTATTGCCAAATTCAGACTGAAATTGAAGAAAGTAGGGAAAACCACCAAACCATTCAAATATGACCTAAGTCAAATCCCTTATGATTATACAGTGGAAGTGAGAAATAGATTTAAGGGACAAGATCTGATAGAGTGCCTGATGAACTATGGTCGGAGGTTCATGAAAAAGACCATCCCCATGGAAAAGAAATGCAAAAAACCAAAATGTCTGTCTGAGGAGGCCTTACAAAGAGCTGTGAAAAGAAGAGAAGTGAAAAGCAAAGGAAAAAAGGAAAGATATAAGCATCTGAATGCAGAGTTCCAAAGAATAGCAAGAAGAGATAAGAAAGCCTTCCTCAGCGATCAATGCAAAGAAATACAGGAAAACAACAGAATGGGAAAGACTAGAGATCTCTTCAAGAAAATTAGAGATACCAAGGGAACATTTCATGCGAAGATGGGCTGATAAAGGACAGATGGTATGAAACTAACAGAAGAAGAAGATATTAAGAAGAGGAGGCAGGAATGCACAGAAGAACTATACAAAAAAGATCTTCATGACCAAGATAATCACAATGGTGTGATCACTCACCTAGAGCCAGACATCCTGGAATGTGAAGTCAAGTGGGCCTTAGAAATCATCTCTACGAACAAAGCAAGTGGAGGTGATGGAATTCCAGTTGAGCTATTTCAAATCCTGAAAGATGATGCTGTGAAAGTGCTGCACTCAATATGCCAGCACATTTGGAAAACTCAGCAGTGGTCACAGGACTGGAAAAGGTCAGTTTTCATTCCAATCCCAAAGAAGGGCAATGCCAAAGAATGCTCAAACTACCCGCACAATTGCACTCATCGCACAAGCTGGTAAACTAATGCTCAAAATTCTCCAAGCTAGGCTTCAGCAATATGTGAACCGTGAACTTCCACATGATCAAGCTGGTTTTAGAAAAGGCAGAGGAACCAGAGATCAAATTGCCAACATCCACTGCATCATGGAAAAAGCAAGAGAGTTCCAGAAAAACATCTATTTCTGCTTTATTGACTATGCCAAAGCCTTTGACTGTGTGGATCACAAGAAACTGTGGAGAATTCTGAAAGAGATGGGAATACCAGACCACCTGATCTGCCTCTTGAGAAACCTATATGCAGGTCAGGAAGCAACAGTTAGAACTGGACATGGAACAACAGACTGGTTCGAAATAGGAAAAGGAGTACGTCAAGGTTGTATATTGTCACCCTGCTTATTTAACTTATATGCAGAGTACATCATGAGAAACGCTGGACTGGAAGAGGCACTAGCTGGAGTCAAGATTGCTGCGAGAAATATCAAAAACCTCAGATATGCAGATGACACCACCCTTATGGCAGAAAGTGAAGAGGAACTCAAAAGCGTCTTGATGAAAGCGAAAGAGTAGAGTGAAAAAGTTGGCTTAAAGCTCAACATTCAGAAAACGAAGATCATGACATCTGGTCCCATCATTTCATGGGAAATAAATGGGCAAACAGTGTCCAACTTTATATTTTGGGGCTCCAAAATCACTGCAGATGATGACTGCAGCCATGAAATTAAAAGACACTTACTCCTTGGAAGGAAAGTTATGACCAACCTAGATAGCATATTGAAAAGCAGAGACATTACTTTGCCAAGAAAGGTCCATCCAGTCAAAGCTATGGTTTTTCCAGTGGTCATATATGGATGTGAGACTTGGACTGTGAAGAAAGCTGAGCACTGAAGATTTGATGTTTTTGAAGTGTGGTGTTGGAGAAGACTCTTGAGAGTCCCTTGGACTGCAAGGAGATCCAACCAGTCCTTTCTGAAGGAGATCAGCCCTGGGATTTCTTTGGAAGGAATGATGCTAAAGCTGAAACTCCAGTACTTTGGACAACTCATGCAAAGAGTTGACTCATTGGAAAAGACTCTGATGCTGGGAGGGATTGGGGGCAGGAAAAGAAGGGGGTGACAGAGGATGAGATAGCTGGATGGCATTACTGACTCGATGGACATGAGTCTGAGTGAACTCCGGGAGTTGGTGCTGGACAAGGAGGCTTGGCGTGCTGGGGGTCGCAAAGAGTCAGACACGACTGACCAACTGAACTGAACTGAGCTGAAGTAAGACAAATCAGCTAGAGCCAAAGGTGAGTTGATGTTGGAGGAGAGGTCTATAGACCAACACCAGGGGAAGACTCTTCTTGCTGGGACATCACAGCCTGTGGAGGGCGATAGAGGAGCCCCTGCTACTTCTGGATCCCAACAATCCTAACTGACGTTCTCCCATTTCCAACCCGTTCGTATACCTGGCCTCTCATTGCTAGTTCCCCTGCCTCTCCCTTTATTCTGCTTCCAGTGTCATCTTTAGTCCAAAGTAAGTGGTTTCTGATGGGAGGGAAGTTTTGGGGAGAATGGATACGTGTATATGAATGGCTGAGTCCCTTTGGTATTCCCCTGAAACTATCACAACATTGTTAATCGGCTATACTCCAATACAAAATAAAACATTCTTAGTATGAAAAAAAGTGGTTTCTCCCTGCCTCTCATTCTCTGGTTCCCCCTCCTCTCTTAATCCGGCCTCCAGGCCCCTTCCTTCTATCCCTCATCTTTCACCTACATCCATCCCTTTCTTGCTTTGCTCAACCACAGAAATGCCGAAAACCTAACACCCAGCTTCATTAATGTGCTCTCCCTCTCTTTCCTTCGAACAAGGTACCTCTGCACTTTAGCCCCTCACATGTCCCTGGACCCCGCACTGCTCTGGGGGTGGTTAAATCAGGTCCTCCTGCAGACTCTCATAGATCTGGGTGAGCTCCTCCAACTTCCTCTCCAGCTCCCATGCCCACTGCCTCAGGCTTTCGGCTGCTTCTGTCTTTGCACCATCGTGCAAGTGCCCTTCACCAGGAAGCCCACATCCACCAGAAGGAACAGCCCTACAGTGGCCAAACCTGCAATCTGGGCTCTTTCGCTAATTGTTAAAGCTGTGGCTTTGAAACCTGCCTCTATATGCTGGATGGCTGGGCCTGAGATTCTCCCAGGGCTCATGTAGATGCTTGCATTGGCCGCAGAGCCAGGGTTGGCACTGCCTGTCTCCATGGCATGGATGTGCATTTCAATGCACTGTACAGCTTTTGTGACTTTCTCTGTTGTGGGGATGCTCTTGAGTACCTCTAGGAGAACCTTCCATCTCTTGATGAGAGTTGATATCATGCGACTGGCTTCGGTTTCTGCTGATGACCTCTTCACATGTTCGATGATACTGGTGGACACACTGGTCACACCAGCTGCTGCTCCCAGCCCTATCCCAGTGGCCAAGAGCACCACACTGGCCCCCATTGTCACGGGTGCCAGAGCCAGGCCAACGATGGTCAGAATACCGGACACAGCACCGGTGCTGTGGGCCATCACGTTGGAGATGGTGCATCCCTTATGGACCTTCTCAGCCTTGTCTGCGAGCTCATGGAACTTGCCTATGAACTCCTCCAGCTGCTGTTTCACCCGAGGAAACTTATTCAGAAACCTCCTCCTGTCCAGCTGCTCTTTGGGGAGTCTTTCTTGGTCTTCCTCAACCAAGACTCTTTTCAATTCGTTCAGATATTTGTGTATTTCATCTGCGTCTTCCCTGTAATGATGAAGGTCAAGGGATTAGAAAGGCAGTTTGCTTGTCTGTAAAATTGGCTCCATAATATCTATTCTGCATAAATACAGATATGTTACTATAAATCATTAGAAAAGAATTTTATAAATGTAAAATTTTCTCTTTCAACCTTAAACACGTTTCACACTTTATAGATGCTCCATTTTTAAATAGCTAAACTTAGATAAGTAAACGAGGTCACCTTAGGATACTGGCAACTTAAGAGAGGTATTTGAGAGAATTCCCAGGTGGTCTGGAGGTTTCAACTCTGCACTCCCACTGCTGGCCTTGACTCAATCCCTGGTTGGGGAATGAGGATCCCATAGGCCCTATGGCTCAGCCAAAGAAAAGGTATCTGGTAAAGACGTCTCACAGGTGGGTCAACACCACCACTTTGAAAGAGTTTTTGGAGTGGGAACTCCACAGATAAACAAAGACATGTAGGACTGGAGGAGAAAACCTGCATTCAAAGGCCTCAGTGTGTAGTGAGAAGTCTCCTTGCCCTTTGCCCTTGGCTACTGGGAAGTGGTCCCTAAGCCCCTAGAATTCTGGCTGATAGGAGTGCCCTTGCCTGCCTGGGCCTTTGGTCACTGGTCAGTCTGATAAGGTGATGAGTGACCCAAGGTCTCTGGGTCCCATGGTATCAGTTCTGCCATCTGGTAGAGCTGGACACTGGGGCACGAGTCTGACTTCCAGGAGGGGCTGGAGATGACAGATCAGGGTAATTTGGCTTTTAAGCAAGGTGAGTGTCCCTGATGAGCAGTACTCCATGCATCTTATCACACACCGAATCCACGTCAGTAATGTGTCCTGAGGACAATGGAAGCTTTGTATGTGAAACCTGCCCAGTCTCTATCCTGTGGCTGGTGGGAACTTTTAAATGCTACTATTAATTAAGTACTTACTCTGTGTCAGTCATTATGGGAAGCACTTTACATGCATGATCTCAGTGTCCTCACAGTAAAAATGAAAAGATGAAGAAACTAAAGCAGAGAGTAGTTCAGTAACTTGTCCAAGGTCACATAACCTGCGCCTTCCTTGCAGGTTTCATCTCTTCTCAACCCACGATCATTCACTGTCAGCAAATGACATGGAGGAAACATTCCTGATGGGATCTTGAGAAGGAACACCTCTGGCCCCAACAGTAGGGTCCTGCCTGGAGTAGGCGTTACTCCAGGAGGAAGCTAGCCTGGTGCTGGGGGACATGGGTGACCTTCCTGGTGCACCTGTGCTGGTTACCTGGACAAACTGGCCTCAGCCTTAATTCTCTCCAGGAATTCATTCAACAGGAGTAGCAGTTCCTCTCTGCTCAGTATGTCCCAGAGACATTCAATGACCTCCTCAAAAAGATCTCAATATGTAGATGAAAGAAAAGGGAATAAGATTAGAAGAATTAGTGGTGGGAAATAAATGTTATTGAGTATAAAATAGTTAAAATTCATCTTTCTGAGCAGCAGTCACCTGGGGTGCTCTTGGTGAGGTCACCTAGAGTTATGGATGGACTGTCCCTCCTCCACCCCCCAATTTGTGTTGAAGAGTTAACCCCCTGGTGACCTTTCTGAAGATAGGGCTTGTAAGGAGGTTAGGTGAAATGAGGTCCTACGTGGGATTCCCAGGTAAATTGAGGGCATAGGTGGGATTCCCAGGGAGTTCTAGTAGTAAAGAACCTGCCCGCCAATGCGGGAGATGTAAGAGAGGCAGGTTTGATCCCTGAGTCAGGAAGATCCCTTGAAGGAGGGCATGGCAAGCCACTCCAATATTCTTGTTTGGAGAATCCCACGGATAGAAGAGGCTGGCAGGCTGCAGTCCATGCGGTTGCAAAGAGTTGGACATGACTGAGCAACTGAACACACATATACAAAGAGAAGAGAGAGCAAGTGTGATTTGTTAGTTGCCCCTTCCAGAATAGATGGGCAGTGCCCTATAAATGAATGCTTTCATGTTTGGGTAGTGAGACAATTGAATACTCACGTTAAATGGGATAAAGAATGTAATGACTACAAAGAGCCTCAGATCACTACAGGGTAAGACTACTCCTCAATGAGTTATCAAAATCCCTGAGTGATTTCAGAGATCTGGAGGTTATGGAATTGTAGGTAAGATATTGGTGGCCAGGCTATATATGTGTGTATGGGCTGGGACTTGATATCAAATGTGTTTCTTCGTAAATCCACACAAAGAGGCATTATCCTTATCTCACAGAAGAGGCAAGTGAAACTCAGACAGGACAATGGGCAGCCCAAGGCCACAGAGCTGAAAGCTCTGAGGTTCAATCCAAGGTCAAGTGTCAGACATTTCTTGGACAAGACTTTGATTCCTCCTTCCATTTAAAGCTCTTGTGATTTGCTCATTCTACTCTATAGCACACAGTGGGGATTCTTTGCAACTCATTTTTGGTGGTGAGCATGCAGTAGCGTATATAGAAGTAGAAATATAATGTTGTACACATGAAACTTAGAAAACATTACAAACTCATGTTACCTAATTTTAAAAAAGACTTTAGGACCCCATGCCATTGAGTAAAACTACCATGTGAGAGGACTCCTGCTTCTGACCACAGACTCTAGGATGGGCAGGGGAGGGGATCCACCAGGTGGAGGAGGGGTGGAGCCAGATGTGATCCTCATCACCCCTCCCCTCCAGGTGGGAGGTGGCAAAGGCCAGACTGGGGTTCAGAGCAGGGTCCACTGACCCTTGCAGAGGCTGGGCTGGTGGCTGGGAAGAGCTGGAGGAAACAGCTTCTGTGGTGATGCCCCAGGTCTGGGAGCGGGAGGAGGCTTGGACCAAGGGAGAGAGCAGGAGAAGTCCAATGATGCTGGAGGACCTCCTCTCCCAGGCCTGCCTGGCCGTGGGGACTGCCATCTGCTGTCCATGCTCCGCGTGTGCTCTCCCGGCCTCCGTCCTGAGTCACTTGCTGGGTGGTGGGAGAGGCAGGAAGTCAGCACCTTGGTCATGGCTCCCTGAGGAGAGGGCCGGGAAGGAGGCTGTGGGCAGACGCCAAGGTGAGGGGAATCTCCTGGTCTCTCTTGGAAGCTCAAGGATGCCTATCCATTCTCTTCATGGTTCTTGATTCCGCTGTAGTTTAACTCAGCCTGGAAATACCACCTTCAATTCTGGGTCACAAGTAGGAACCTTCCAGAGAAGAGAGAGCTGACTACCTGAGCAGTGTCCGAAGTTTTCTGAGCTCATGGTGGCTGCAGGGGCTCTCAGAGATCTCCCTTCACTCCTTGTCAGCATCAGGCTGGAAGGAGGTGTGGCCTCACCCTTGGGAAGAGAAAACAGACTGTGAGCTCCACTGTGAGGAGCAGCGGCTGCAGGGAGCAGCGAGGGACAAGTTCTCTAGTGGGTTCCCCCGGGACGGCCACCAGTGCCTCCAGGAACTTAGCCCAGTGCGGTTCTCTGTCTCCTGGGCTCTGCTGGTTGTTAGTTAAGAAAAGTCATTCACCTCCTACGGCTCCTTCCAAGCCAAGTCAGAGTCCTGCTCTCCTGTTGGGGCACAAGGAGAAGGAAATCAGACAGGAGACAGCCATCTGCGAAGTTATAGGAACAATAAAGCCAGAGACTAGAAGAACAGATAGGAGGTGAATACTCTGGAAATGAGGTGAGGTTGGGACACCTGTGTTTTTGAATTGGTAGTAACTAATATTAATAACATTGATCCAGTGTCCTTAACATGCAGGCTCCTGAAACTCACTCAGACTTAGCTGAGTCCAAATTGTCACGCTGGTGCCAGAGTCTGGACTAGACCCTGAGTCTTCTGATGCAAATCACATGTGTGTGATGACTATGCTCTACTCCCTATATATACAAAAAGATTTATTTGTGGATATATGTTCATTGGTAAATGACTCTTCCTTCCAAAATGATGTCCTGCTCCCTATCAAGTCTCTCCTTGATAAAGTTCCTGGTGATACGGCTCCCATAGCCCAGGTCTTCCTTGCTTCTGCAAGAGCCTTTTTCCCCACAAGGGCCTGGAGTCCCACCAGCCCTGCCCCAATTCCTGTATCCCTGCTCTGAGTGGCTGAGACCCCTGCAGCTGTTCTGTCCTCCTTGCTTTCCCCTCCTGAATATTGGACTTGATGGAGTTTCTAATCCTTTATGTAAATAATAGTGCAAAGAATATTCTCCTTGTGTAAAACTTCACCTACATCTGAGACTGTATCCTTAAGCTATATCTAGAAGTAGAATTAAGATCAGATGGCATCAACACCTAAAAAAATTTCCATACCTGGAGCCACCATGCCATGCAAAGAAACTGTAGCAATTTATGTTCACACTTATAATATATGAGGGTGTCCATCCTTTCAGACATACCCATTCTCAGTGGTCCTTCTTTTAAAAAAATTCAGATCTTTATAATTAAATCATTTATTTTGGTTCTGCATGTGATTACTTTGCCATGGGAGATGAGGAAGGAAAGCAAGTGTTGATGATGTTTAGCTACTCTTTTTAAGAAAGCAAAAGAGCTTCTATCAACTACTCCTCCTGAGACTTGACTGAAATGATGGTAAAGGTATATATAGGTATAATACCATCTACCGATAAGAGTGCATGGTTTCCATAGTGTAGTGGTTATCATGTTCACCTAACATGCAAAAGGTCCCCGGTTCAGAATCGAGTGGAAACAGTTTCACTTGGGCTTCCCTTGTGGCTCAGTTGCTAAAGAATCCACCTGCCATATAGGAGACGTGGGTTCTATCCCTGGGTTGGGAAGATCCCCTGGAGAAGGGAACGGCTACCCACTCCAGTATTCTGGCCTGGAGAATTCCATGGACTGTGTAATCCAAGGGATCATGAAGAGTCGGACATGACTGACCAACTTTCACTTTGCTCTGCATTATTATTTGCTGTAAAACTTTACCAATGAAAACTCATATTTCATTTCATTAACCTTTGAGATATGCACATTGTATCAGTATTTACAGATAAGGAAGCTGACTCACAGATGTTACCTGACTTGCCCAAGGTCAGAGGTCTTGCCCTTGGTAGACTGGATTCCACCCCACTCACTGGGCTCATCCCACTCACCATAGCCTCCCTCTGCTGCTAAGAAAAACAAGCATGGGAGCAATAGGAGACCAGAGTCTTTCACAAATATTTGAAGACTCACTGGACGGAGAAGTGATAGCTGAGTAAAGAGAAGTACAGTAGAGGGAGAGAAACAGGGAGCGTGTTCACAGGAGAGAATGGTCTCCTGGGCAGAGCCCCAGAGAGAGCAAGATGAGAGGGAGGCCAAGGGGAGAGGAGGGGACAAGCCCACCACCCCCACGTCCCATCCCACATTCACAGCAGCCTTCAGCCTGCAGCAGACTTTTAGAAAGTTACTTGAAAATGAGATGCAGGAAAAAAAAATAGATGATGTGTTTGTTTAATTATGGAGGAAGGTAAAGAATATCCACGAGAGATAGATATGGGATCCAGGAGTCAGGAACATCAACCCCATGGGAATGGAATCCAAGGATCCCAGTTGGGCGCGCAGCAGACCTAGAGAGAAACCAGTCCAGAATGGGATAAGAAGTCCAGAGTCTGTGGGGACAGGGGACACGGTATCACATGAGGCACCGTTGGAAAGAAATGGAGGAAATGCTGAAGATAAAGAGTGAAAGGGGTGAAAATGAAGCCAGTTAGAAACATCAGGAAAAACTAAAGCTCAGGAGGAGAAGGGGACGACAGAGGATGAGATGGTTGGATGGCATCACCGACTCAAAGGACATGAGTTTGGGTAGGCTCTGGAAGTTGGTGATGGACAGGGAGTCCTGTCGTGCTGCAGTTCATGGGGTTGCAAAGAGTTGGACACAACTGAGCGACTGAACTGAACTGAAGTGAACTGCTGAGAAGCATGTAAAGCTATATGGTACAAGTTAGCTCTTAAAAAATGTATTAAAATATCACCAAAAAATGTAAACTCTTTTGTTTGATTAAAAAAAAATTTTAAGTAAATATATCTATGTCCAAGTCCTTTGGAGACTGTTTTAAAACTGAAGTAATATTAATATATATAATATGATATAACTCACAGGTGTATTATAACTCACAGGTGTATTAACTCACAGGTTTATTAGTGATTCAAAAATCTTAGTTTTATTTCATTTATAGTCATTATAAAATAACCTTTATCTGGAAAAGGTCAGTTTTCATTCCAATCCCAAAGAAAGGCAATGCCAAAGAATGCTCAAACTACTGCACAATTGCACTCATCTCACACGCTAGTAAAGTAATGCTCAAAATTCACCAGGCCAGGCTTCAGCAATATGTGAACCGTGAACTTCCTGATGTTCAAGCTGGTTTTAGAAAAGGCAGAGCAACCAGAGATCAAATTGCCAACATCCACTGGATTATGGAAAAAGCAAGAGAGTTCCAGAAAAACATCTATTTCTGCTTTCTTGACTATGCCAAAGCCTTTGACTGTGTGGATCACAAGAAACTGTGGAGAATTCTGAAAGAGGTGGGAATACCAGACCACCTGATCTACCTCTTGAGAAATCTGTATGCAGGTCAGGAAGCAACAGTTAGAACTGGACATGGAACAACAGACTAGTTCCAAATAGGAAAAGGAGTATGTCAAGGCTGTATATTGTCACCCTGTTTATTTAACTTATATGTAAAGTACATAATGAGAAACGCTAGACTGAAAGAAACACAAGCTGGAATCAAAATTGCCGGGAGAAATATCAAAAACCTCAGATATGCAGATGACACCACCCTTATGGCAGAAAGTGAAGAGGAACTAAAAAACCTCTTGGTGAAAGTGGAGAGTGAAAAAGTTGGCTTAAAGCTCAACATTCAGAAAACGAAGATCATGGCATCCGGTCCCACCACTTTATGGGAAATAGATGGGGAAACAGTGTCAGACTTTATATTTCTGGGTTCCAAAATCACTGCAGATGGTGACTGCAGCCATGAAATTAAAAGACGCTTACTCCTTGGAAGGAAAGTTATGACCAACCTAGATAGCATATTGAAAAGCAGAGACATTACTTTGCCAACAAAGGTCCGTCTAGTCAAGGCTATGGTTTTTCCTGTGGTCATGTTTGGATGTGAGAGTTAGACTGTGAAGAAGGCTGAGAGCCGAAGAATTGATGCTTTTGAACTGTGGTGTTGGAGAAGACTCTTGAGAGTCCCTTGGACTGCAAGGAGATCCAACCAGTCCATTCTGAAGGAGATCAGCCCTGGGATTTCTTTGGAAGGAATGATGCTAAAGCTGAAACTCCAGTACTCTGGCCACCTCATGGGAAGAGTTGACTCTTTGGAAAAGACTCTGATGCTGGGAGGGATTGGGGGCAGGAGGAGAAGGGGACAACAGAGGATGAGATGGCTGGATGGCATCACTGACTCTGTGGACTTGAGTCTGAGTGAACTCTGGGAGTTGGTGCTGGACCGGGAGGCCTGGCGTGCTGTGATTCATGGGGTCACAAGGAGTCAGACACAACTGAGTGACTGAACTGATCTGATCTGATCTTAATAAAATAACCTTTATCTTTTAAAATGAAACAGTATTTAAATATGTGAACTAAATGTACTTGTTAATATAAAAATCAAAATACACTTCTAGAACTTGGGAGCCAAAGTACTGAAGGGAGGACGAGGATTAATATCTCCGTTTACAAAGCTGGGAATCAAGAAATAGTAGATCCAGTCGAGAGCATAAGAAACAAAGATGTAAATAAAGTGCTTACAAGTACAAAGCTTCATAACAGAGGATATGCAATTAGTGGAATAATGATATAAGGAGAAGAAGGGGAAAGGTATAATTGAAAGTATAAAAATAAATGAAATCCTTATTTTCCTAATAAGAAGTAAATAAATGCTATCAAATTTAAGTCAAGAAAAACCAAAATGCAATACTTACCACTTATTGGCTGTTGTGGTTGATGACTTCCCACTTTGCACCAGGAACCTTCCCAACTGCTTGGTATGAATTCACTTCCTTTTAGTTCTCACAATGATCCTATAAGAAAGGAAACTGAAGCTCAGAGAGGTGAAGCAATGTACTCAAAGCACACAGCTAGTGCTAGAGCCAGACTCCAAGTCCAGGTTCCTGTCTCCTGGGCACACATTCTCACACTATTGCAGCTCCCAATGTAGTAATATCATTGAAAGACATTGATTAACTATCTAAAGAAGAAGGTTTTCCTTGGGAAGGAATGAGAAGAACCCTCTGTACAAACTGATCTGTTCTAACCATATGCACTTTTAGGACTGGATTGTTTTACTCTAAGACAGCAGCAGTCACTTTATAGCAGTCAGTAACCCAAAGAATGGGGCGGTTTCTAGTGCCACCACCTTAAAGATGATGGAAGAAGCTGAATTAAATGCCAACAAGAAATGTGTGCCTCCTGCTGTGACAACTGTCAGTTAGGAGACATGTCATGTTGATGAAACGTAGTTCTCTAGAAAAGGAGGCATGAAAACAGGGTTAAACCAGAATAATGAGAGTGAACTGTGACCTTAAAGAAATATTGTCTGGCAGCATCTTGCCCACCCACATGTACACCCATGGACTTCCATCAACTCAAAGGAAGGAAGACCCCTTGCAGGGGAGGTGAATTCCAGAGACAGCATCTCTGCTGCTGCAAAGACGAAGATGCTCTTGAAGATGATCAGAGAAGTGGTCATTAGGGGGCACCCACATATACTAATAACAATAAAAGATGATTGCTATGAATGTTTCAATGAGACAGGGTAAGTCTGTGAAAGGCCATGAGTTCATAATAATATTCAAAGGAGAGGACTTTAGAAAAGTGTGGCCAAAAAGAGAGAGAGAAAGGATAAAAAGAATGCTAGTGGTTATGCAGGAGATGCAAGATGAAAGAGACATGGGATCGATGCCTGGGCAGGGAGGATCCCCTGGAGAAAGAAATGCTTGTCCACTCCAGTATTCTTGCCTGGGAAATCTCATGGACAGAGGAGCTGGGAGGGCTACAGTCCATGAGGCTGCAAAGAGTTGGACACAACTGAGCTGGTATCTTTCTTTTGTTTCTATGGTGCAAAGAAGAGTAAATGAAATGGGAAATATTTTGTTGTTAATTGAATTTAATAATAAGAGGAGTCTTGAAGTCTATAGGTATATTCCTTTCTGTTTATTTACATGAATGTTTATAAAGGATTGAGAAAGAAAGAACCCCTGACATCCAGAGGCTGGCCTGGTGTCACAACAGGGTGCCGCTCTTCTCCCGTTGGATGTAAAGGCTCTCACAGAACTCCAGCCTCACACAGGGTCACCCTGAGAGCAGGAGCAAAGGAGATAGCAAACACCCGTCACTGCGCCCCCCAACACCACGCCCCCTCGCCTGGCTGAAAAGCAGGACTGCTCCTTCTTACCAATCACACCTTCAGCCTCGGTCTGCTCTCCCCTCTCCATAGATGAGGTACTGAGAGCCCGTTGGTAGTGCTGCCTCCCATTCTCTGCAGCTCCCAATCTAGAGCAGCCCCATTTCCTTAGAGCTTCCCCTAAATACCCTCACCAAGCTCCAAGCCTAGAATCTTTCTTTCTGTACCTTCCTCTGCGATGTTCACAGCTCTCCCTCAGGAAGCATAACCATTAGCTTGTTTTTAAGGAGTGTGCCTGGTGGTGAAGGCTGGAGGCACCATTGCCGGGAGCCAGCATGAGGAACTCCACCAGTGGCAAATGTCATGAGGAAGGAGGCTCGGCATACGCAAAGGTGGGATCGAGCCTCAGGAGTCCCCCTGGAAATTCTCGAGCATCTACCCCCAAAACTAGAGTCTGCCTACTTTACCGCTTTGTGCTCTCACCTACACCTCTGACTTTACGAGGGGCTGTCCCCCACCACTTCTCTTGGAGAAGGAGTTAACTTAGAGCTCCAGTTAATAAAAATTCCTGGGCGTGACAAGAGTGTTTCAACCTACAAACTCCTCTGAAGGTTCTCTAGCCTGCCTGACAGGTCTGTCCGACCACATGTGATTGTTCACAGCCTCCCAACCGTGAGAGGCATGAGATGTTCTAAACTTTCTAAATACAGATTCCTTTGAGCAGTTAGAAGATTATTAGTATGGTATAGTGGGTTGATTAGAAATTATATTGGTGAAGGGTTTTCATTTATTGGGCCAATGTTTGCTGCTAAGTTTCTATATCCCTTATTTACTGTGTCCCTGGGAGTGTATTGATTAATATAATTGGTGTATAGAAATGTAAGTAGTAGCTTTAATGTTTGTAACCTTGGACCCTTGAGTTAATTCTTTTCTTGTTATAGCCCATCACACCTTTGTCCTATAGGAATGCAACTTTATCTAATGCTTTTGGAGGGTGGTGCCTGACTTTAGAATAATCACCTTTAGAGAAAAATAAGTTTTCTGAAGAAAGGGTCATAAAATGTTAATAGGCCTCCTGGCCAGAAGATGATGTAAATCACCTAAACTTTTGCATATGATAAGTTTGCAGGAAGAAAGCCAGGCTTCCATAAGAATCAAGGACTGCTGACCTTGCATGACTCTACCCCTTCCCCCATTATCCTCTATGCACAACTTAAGGTATAAAAACTACTTTGGAAAATAAAGTGCGGGTCTTACTCACCAAAGCTCGGTCTCCCCATGTTGTTCTTTCTCTCACCTTCTGGCTGAATTCCCATCTGGAGCGTGGAGGCTCACCAAGCCTACTAATAATGCCTGGGCTTCTAAGATCTGACTGAGGAAGCCTTAGTGCCTCCTCTCCTCTCCGAACCTTTTATTGGTTCTCCGTGTAAAGCAAGTTATTCAGCCTCTTTTCTTCACTGAATTTCTTCGCTGAGTTATCCCTATTTAACCACTCTTTATATCTTTAATTCTATCGTATCCTGATCACTGAAGCCATCTCCCCTTCGAATTCCCTGGATCCACCAGGGCTGGACTCTGGCACAGCATCATGTGGGTGGAAGAGAATTCACAAAGGCAGGCCCTCCTTCAAGTATATGGAAGAGGAGAGCTGGCAGGTGCCCTGCCTCCTCCTCTGCCCCAAAGCTGCAGGACCCCAGGAGCCAGGTCAGCCTATTGAAATCATGAAACATGAGAACAGAGTCAAGTCAGAAAGAAGAGGAGGGCTCAGACAGAGGGCTAGCTCCTGGATAACGACAAACAATTGTAAATGCGTTGAACACTGGACTCATACTTCCGTCCTTCCCTCCCATTCTTGGCCTGGTCCTGACCCTTGTCTGGGGCCTCAGCTAGGTGTGGATGCTGATAGTGCTTCCTCTGCCGGATTCCTATCCAGGGCTTCCTCCTCTGTGAGCCTCTGATTGGTCCCTTTCTGGAAAGGCTGTTGGTGGGAGAGGGGAGGACCCTGGAGAAGCCTGGCCCTGCCCAGCTGCATGGCCAGTCATGCATCCCTTCCCTCCTCGTGGGCAGACAGATTCTCACCAACCATCTCCCTCCTGTGCCTGCAGTCACCCTCCCTGGGAAGGGAAAGGGGCATTAAGAAAGCCCCTGGCCGAGCACCCGGACCCTCCCGACTGCCCCAGCTCCTGTCTTCCTCACACTCTCTGTCTCCACAGGGCCTGCTGCTCGAGACTGACACCTCATTTGGCACAGGCTGCCCCTCCCCACGACACGTGCTTCCCCACTGGCCTCACTGCGTGACGGGTTGCTTGTCCCTGGAGGCCCAGCCCCAAGCCTCCCTGTCACCTTCCCCCAGTTGCTCTCCAGCTCCTCTTGAAGGCCACACTTTCCTTGTCGTAGTCCATTTTTGCTCAGTTTCTCCAGGTCTGAGAACCCTTCCCGCATCATCAGGGGCCCTGTCTCTTCTCTGCTGCTCCTCCTGTCCAGGGCCTCTGGGCACCCTCCATCCTCCTTGGCACAGCCTGGCTAAAATATGAGGGGTGGGACCCCTTATGGGGACATGAAACTACCAGCTTCTCGATGACACAGCACAACCCCAGTTCCCCTGTTAAAATTAGAAATGGAAGGAGAGGAGGAGGGGAGAAGGGGGGAGAGAGGAAGAGAATGGAGAAGAAACTAAAGATCCTAATCAATCAATCTTTCAAAAGGATCCAACGTACACCAGAGATAAAAAAAACTCAAGGGACTGAAAGAAACTCAGCAGTGGCCACAAGTCTGCAAAAGACCAGTTTTCATTCCAGTCAGAAAGAAAGGCAATGCCAAAGAATGCTCAAACTACCACACAATTGCACTCATCTCACATGCTAGCAAAGCGATGTTCAAAGTTCTCCAAGCCAGGCTTCAACAGTATGTGAACCATGAACTCCCAGATGCTCAAGTTGGTTTTAGAAAAGGCTATTATACTGATGTCTGTAGAGTTTGGCTTTTTATCTTAATATTGCACCACCGGGATGTATATGGACCTTGTGCAGTGAGCCCTTCTCACTTCTTCCAGCAGGGCCACCTTCCCCACACAGGACCACCCATCACCCACATCCTGAGCAGAGGGCCTGGCAAACACAGGAAGCCAATGCCCTTCGACTCCCCGCTTGGTGTCCTGCCCGTCTCCAGGCCACAGTGTCCCCAGGGCCTGGCACTGAGCCTGGCACTCAGAGTCAGGGTTTTTCAACAAACCTTGATTCCTTGTATCTGAAAAAAAATCCCCTTTTCTCCATCAGCCCTAGCCTAGCACCCTCGGGACAGCTTCAAGGTGGCCAGGTCATAGGAGGAGAGGCTCTGACTCCTTGTCCTCCTCCACCCCATCTGCTTTCTTTAATTTCCTAAAGGCTGAGTACCCGGAGTATACATCTTCTTTCTGGGGTCTCTGATCATGTCTCAGAAGTCCACATCCTGAGCTGAGCCCACCTGAGCAGGTGTGGCCCTCTCTCTGCTCTGTTTAGGGTCCCTCGGCTGGTAGGAAGCCCTCAGACACACCCGCCTTCACATCCAGGCTCTGCCCCTGCTTAACCTGCTGACCTCACCTCTCTGAGCTTCCATTCTTCTTCTGTCAGTTAGTGACAATCATCCTTTTCTCAGACAGTCATCCTGAGGGTGGGTAGATGGGATGGGCGGGGACTTACCCACTTGCTTACTCAGGAACCTTCTTCTGTCCAAGTGTGAACAAGATCCAGTTCACATCTGTGCAGATGCAACTACCAGCTATGCATCTCTGCAATGACCACATACACCCTCTGGGCCCAGATATACTCTAGGAAGCAAAAGTGAAAATCAAAACCCTTATTTCTGAGTTCCTGAGTCAAATAAACATCCTGCCCATCAGGCTGTACCCTGGGCTATTCCCCCTCCTGCTGACACCCTAGAGAAACAAGTCCAGTCCTGACATTCCACGTCCTTCTTGACTCAGTCCACCCTGCCTCGGGCTCCTTGAAGGAAGACCTGCCACCAACACAGCGTGAGACCCTTGGCAAATCACTCCTCCATAATTCCATCTTCTCACCCACCAACCCCACACTCACCAGCCGGCCTGCCTTGTTCACCTTTGTGCCACCAGCACGTGGTACTGTCCAGAACACACAAGTTGCTCAGTGCATACTGTTCACACTCTGCTGTGGAGGGCCATGTTCATGTGGCTTCCAGAATTGGCTCACACAGGTTCTTCTGCCAGGGACACCTGCTGCACCCAACTGGGACAAATCTTTCTGCAAAGCCTGAATCTGGCATCACCTCCTCTGAGAAGCTCTCTGTGACCTCGCCTGCAGAGCCCACTGTTTCCTGCTCTGCGCCCATGGTACCTGGAAGAGGGGCCTCACGTCACCCCTCAGCCACTCTAAGCCCCACCTCCACCCCTTATGATCAGATCCCTCTGGATTTAGCCCTGCTGGCAGGGACGGAACTCACGCCTTTAGTCCCGGTGGCCCACAGGAGGAGGCCCAGCCTTGGTGGTCACTGCCATAAGGTGGATGCAGAAGTTCGTGGGAAGGGCTGAGAGCACGCTGCCCTGTGCTACCTCGGATTATCTCCATCTGACAACAGATTTTTTTCTCTCCAAATGGAGGACTTTTATCAGAAAACCAGTGTCCTGGCAACTCAGAGACATCTGCAACGGAGAGCTGGCCCTGTCTCCTGCTTGGGTTCCTGAGCAAAGAGCCTCTGTGGACGGGGCTGAGCAAGTGCCAGGTGCTGTGCTCGCACTGTCCATGCCTTTCCTGTTGAATCTCACATCAGCTCTAGGAGTGCTGGCTCCGTTTCACAGATGAAGAAATGGAGGTCGAGTTCCCACAGTCTGAGAGTTCGGCATCAGGACTACTGGTGAACATCTCGGTTTGCCTCAAGCAGAAGAGACTGCAGTGGCCCTGGATGCCCCATGGAGGCCCACCTGCACCCCCTCAGGGCTGCTTCACCCCAGGAAATGCCCCTAGGCCATTATGGTCCCCTCCATCCAGGTTTGAGGGAGGGACAGGAGATTATTCCATGAGGATAGCCAACCATAGTTTGTTCTTAAAGCCAACTGTTATGTATCTGTTGCATTTTGCAGGTAAGGGAGCTGAGAGGAGGGGAGAGGTGGGGGTGTTCTTCTAGGAACTCAGGGACTTGTGTTTGGTGGGAGAGTGTCAGCAGCTCACATCCTGCAAACATCCATTTGACATTCTGTCCCCAGTGCTCACAGCTCAGGCCAGAACACACCCCCCAGAGCCCAGACACAGGGGAGTCAAGGGGCAAACAGGCCGCTTCCCTGCCCACTGACCTGCACAAGCCCGCTCCTGAGCTTGCAGGAGCTGCCGGGACTCAAGGATGCCTCCTTTCCAGAGCTTGGGGTCCTCTGGGGACAGCCAGCTCTGGGTGTCACCCCTACAGAAGGGATACAGGGAGGAACAGTGGGAGGCAGGAGCTTTCCTAGAGGGAAAATCCAAGCACAGTCATCCCTCCCACCTGCTTACTTTAAACCTCAGGCAGAAACTGAGGGGCAGGGAAAGCCATGTGGACCTCCCCGGGGGAAAACTGCCAGCATGAGGGTGCCCAGGCCCCACTTCCTAAGTGCCCTCCACCACAGGATAGCTAGGGACCCCAAGCGAGGATCAGGCTGGGTGGGGTGGGTGTCCTGGAATTCACCTCCTGGTCAAGTAGCCCCAGCAGCAGGCCTGGAAGCTGATGATGACGTCCATGATCTTCAGGTCTCGCTCCTCCTCAGGTGGGCCAGCACACCGGCCCGAAAGAAGACCTTGCTCTGGCCCATGCGGTACAGGTTGCTCTTGAGCTCCAGGGCTTCGATCCAGAGGAGGAGAGCCAGCTGCTGACCACGTGGCACCCCGGCCATCACAGAACCCTGGAGCAAGGCCAGGGCCAAGGAAGGGGCCTGGAGCCTGGTTTGGCCCTCCTGCTCTGTGGGCAGCCTTCTCCTGGTGCAGGGAGATTGGGGCTGCAGGGACACAGGAGGGGGCAGCTGGAGTTAGCACGGGACTGGTAAGAAATACAGAACTTCGGCTCTGTATGGACCTTACCTGCTGGAGTCTGTGCCCACGTGCATTTCTAACAAAGGTGGCAGTAGATAGTGGGGCTCAGGAGGCATTAACTTAGGTAACTAGGGAAACAGCATCCTTGTTTGTTTATTTGACTGCCCTGGGTCTTCACTGCTGTGGGGACAGGGGCTACTTTCTCTAGTTGCAGCAAGTGCGCTATTCTTGGTTGGCTACTACATGGGCTTCTCATTGCAGTGGCTTCTCTTTTTGCAGAGCACGGGCTCTAGGGAGTGGGCTCAGTAGTTTCGGTGCACAGGCTTAGTTGCTCCCAGCATGTCGGATCCTCCCAGACCAGGGATCAAACCCATGTTCCCTGCATTGCCAGGCAGCTTCTTTACCACTGGACCACCAAGTAAGTCCCAAAAGGTTTCTTTTGAAAAACGTACTTTAAAGTCAAGACTGGCTTCAACATCCTTCAGAAGTGCAGGGGCTAAGCAGGGGTGGCTGAGCAGTGTGGGGCCTGTGCAGGGTGATGGGCAACACCACAGGTGGCTTGAGAGCCTCACTGGGACAGTACAAGGGGCTCCTCACCAACTGTCCTTGTCGCAGAGGCTGGGTCCAGACCAGCTCCACAGACATGTGAGTGTAACCAGTTGTTAGATATTCTCTGTCAGCAGCACAACTTCCTGAGGATAACCGGTGGATTCTAAGTATGGACCTCTGCAGATTCAAGACACCCCTGTTCTCTTAGATCTAAGCCCCGGGAACAAGGCAGCTGGAGGCTGTGTGCCGGTTGGTATGAAGGCAGCTCTGTGAACTTCAAGGCATTTGTGAGAACTAGAAGCAGCAGCTTAGAACTAGCAAACTTAGGGCCAAGCGAGGAGCTGCTGCTAAGTCACTTCAGTCGTGTCCGACTCTGTGCAACCCCATAGACGGCAGCCCACCAGGCTCCTCTGTCCCTGGGATTCTCCAGGAAAGAATAGTGGAGTGGGTTGCCATTTCCTTCTCCAATGCATGAAAGTGAAAAGTGAAAGTGAAGTCGATCAGTCGTGTCCGAGTCTTAGCGACCCCAAGGACTGCAGCCTACCAGGCTCCTCCATCCATGGGATTTTCCAGGCAAGAGTACTGGAGTGGGGTGCCATTTAGCCTCCAAAACAGGCCCTGCCAGAAGGAACTCAGGTCCTGGGTGTCAGGAAAGACCAGTGCCCATCTCTCCCCACATTGGGAAGCACAGCAAGTAGTGACAGACAGCCCCGTGGCCTGGGCTCCAAGGAGGTGGGTCCACCACCCTGGGCCCAGGATAAGCTGTGTTACAGGAACACCACATGCTTGCTTCACTTCCTCCTGAAACAGGATACCCTGCATCCTCCTGACCAATCAGCTCAACATGGATCCAGGGAAGAGGTTCAAGGCACCCGGAGGACCCACCCAGGATGGCTCTTCCCAGGTGGGGGCTGTGGCCACACTCCTGGACCCTGGATCCAGCTTCCTCCTGTTCTCCATTGGGGTGACAAGCACGTGCTCTCAGAGGGACAGTGAGGTCTTGATTAGGACCCAGGTGACAGTGCTGACACAGCGGTGGCCCAGCCCAGGCTCCACAGGGGTGAATTTCCCCACAGGAAAGAGGGACAGAGTCCGTGCTCAGAGTCATGGGCAGCCGTGGAGAAGGGGAAGCAGGTAGAGCTAAGATCAATATTCGTAAGAGTCATTCCAGCCCCATGTGGGGAATAGACAGGTGAGGCAGGGCAGTGCCCCAAAATAAACACAGGAAGACCGTTCTGAAAGTTCCTACAGGAGTCCTGGTGAAATGTGAAGGCAGCCTGGGTGAGGCTTGTGCTCTCTCTCTGCCCCTCTGTTTACGGCTGACCCCCCTCCTCACACCTGCACACAAGCCCTCTGCTCTCAATCACCCTCGGGTGCCCCATGTCCATCCTTGTCCCCGAGCTGGAGGAGGAGCATCCCCGTGCTCAGCCCAAGTCAGACGACATGGGCTCCCCCTGGTGTCCCATGGGGCCTGCAGGGCTCCAGGGTCTGAGGGAAACAACTTTATGGGAGCCCAGCAGGCAGGCAGGAGGAGCCATGGAGGACGTGCTTCCTGAGACCCTGGGAGATGGGCTCATGGGGAAGGAGGTCAGGCACCCGGAGCCCAGCTGAGCTCATCAATCAATGCAAGGAAGCCTCAGTCAATCAGTTCATATTTATTGAACTAAAGTCTGTAGAACACAATGTGGAGAGAGGCAGATGGTCTTAGAATATCTTGTTCTGCTTCATCCCCAACTGAGGAGGAAACTGAGGGTCAGAGAGGCCTTGTCTGTTGACCCCAGGCTGGTTGATCTCCTTGACACACCGCATAGTTCCTTGACCTGTTGATGCCTTCTGCTTCATCTTTCTTTCTCTTTTTCCCAAATCAATCTCTGTTCCTACACAACACTGGGAATTTCATGGGAACGTCACTGGTCTCGGTGCAGCCTGAACTCAAAGGGCGCCTGGATACGTGTCAGATGCTCCGTCCCCTGAGTCGTCGTCACCGCTGCCGCCACCACCACCACCACTGTTGTCAAGAAGCCGCTGCCTGAAGTTCCACACAGACCATCCTTCAGGGAAGATGCACAGCTGGCTAGCCAGCACATGCAAAGAGGCTGAACACTGCTAATTATTCATTCAGTTCAGTTCAGGCACTCAGTTGTGTCCGACTCTTCACGACCCCATGGACCACAGCAAGCCAGGCCTCCCTGTCCATCACCAACTCCCGAGTCCACTCAAACTCATCTCCATTGAGTGAGTGGTGCCATCCAGCCATCTCATCCTCTGTGTATGCTAATCAAAACTACAATAAGAGATCACCCCCTACCAAACAGAAGGGCCATCAAGTAAAAGTCTACAGACAATCAATATTGGAGATGATATGGAGAAAAGGCAAGCCTCCTACACTGTTGCTGGGAATATAAATTGGTGTGGCCGTTATGGAAAACAGTAAAGAAGTTCCTTAAAAACTAAAAATAGAGCTAGCATGTGATCCAATGATCCCACTTCAGGGCATATATTTGGAAAAGAAAAAGTTCCGATTTGAAAAGATACATGCATCAGATCATAGCAGCACTATTTACAATAGCCAAAACATGGAAGTAACCTAAATGTCTGTCAACAGATGAAGGGATAAAGACAATGTGGCACATACAAACAATGTAATATTACTCAGCCATAAGCAGGATAAAATAATGCCTTTTGTAGTAACATGTATGGATCTAGAGGTGATCATACTAAGTGAAGTAAGTCTGGCAGAAAAGACAGATATATAATATCACTTATATGGAGAATCTAAGAAATAGTCTATGTGGCTCCCTGGTGCTCTAGTGGTTTGAATTTGGTGGTTTTGCTGCTATGGCCATGTTTATCCTACGTCGGGGATCTGAGATCCCACAAACTGCTTGGCGTGGACAAAAAAAAAAAAAGAGTCCAAATGAGCATATGAACAAACCAAAACAGCTTCATAGTCATAGAAAATATAACTTGTTGTTACTAAAGAGAGAGAGGGGTAAACTAGGAGTATGGGATTAACAGATACACACTACCATACATAAAATAGATTAAAAAAACAAGGACTTTATGTATAGCACAGGGAATAATAGTAACTTATAATAATCTGTAATGAAAAAAATTAAAAAGAATATAAGTATATACATAGATTATGTATAACTGAATCACTTCGATGTTCACCTGAACTAACAGAATATTGTAAATCAAGTGAAAGTGAAAGTGAAGTCATGTCCGACTCTTTGCGACCCATGGACTGTAGCCCACCAAGCTCCTCTGTCCATGGGATTCTCCAGGCAAGAATACTGGAGTGGGCAACTCTACTTCAATTAAAGAAACAAGCAGACAAAAGAACTCACAGCTTAATTAAGATAAAATGCTGGAATCAAAGGCGAGTTGTTGGAGAAGTCGGGCTAGAGGCCACCACCAGGGGGAGACTCTTCTTGCTGGGGCATCAGACCCCAGGAAGGGCAATAGAGCAGCCCCTGCTACTTCTCTTGGATCCCAATGATCCTGCCTCTCTGACTATCCCCCATTTTCAGCCCTTTTGTCTTTCTGTGTCTCGTTGCTAGTTCCCTTGCCTCTCCCTGTATTCTGCACCCAGTGTCGTCTTTAGTTCAAAGTAAGTGGTTTCTGAGAAGGCTTTCTTGTCTCTCCTTGCTATTCTTTGGAACTCTGCATTCCGATGCTTATATCTTTCCTTTTCTTCTTTGCTTTTCACTTCTCTTCTTTTCACAGCTATTTGTAAGGCCTCCCCAGACAGCCAAGCAGAGATAAGAAAGCCTTCCTCAGCAATCAATGCAAAGAAATAGAGGAAAACAACAGAATGGGAAAGACTAGAGATCTCTTCAAGAAAATTAGAGATACCAAGGGAACATTTCATGAAAAGATGGGCGCAAAAAAGGACAGAAATGGTATGGACCTAACAGAAGCAGAAGATATGAAGAAGAGGTGGCAAGAATACACAGAAGAACTGTACAAAAAAGATCTTCATGACCCAGATAATCACAATGGTGTGATCACTGACCTAGAGCCAGACATCCTGGAATGTGAAGTCAAGTGGGCCTAAGAAAGCATCACTACAAACAAAGCTAGTGAAGGTGATGGAATTACAGTTGAGCTCTTTCAAATCCTGAAAGATGATGGTGTGAGAGTGCTGCACTCAATATGCCAGCAAATTTGGAAAACTCAGCAGCGGCCACAGGACTGGGAAAGGTCAGTTTTCATTCCTATCCCAAAGAAAGGCAATGCCAAAGAATGCTCAAACTACCGCACAATTGCACTCATCTCACACACTACTAAAGTAATGCTCAAAATTTTCCAAGCCATGCTTCACCAATACATGAACCATGAATTTCCAGATGTTCAAGCTGGTTTTAGAAAAGGCAGAGCAACCAGAGATCAAATTGCCAACATCCACTGGATCATGGAAAAAGCAAGAGAGTTCCAGAAAAACATCTATTTCTGCTTTATTGACTATGCCAAAGCCTTTGACTGTGTGAATCACAAGAAACTGTGGAAAATTCTGAAGGAAATGGGAATACCAGACCACCTGATCTGCCTCTTGAGAAACCTATATGCAGGTCAGGAAACAACAGTTAGAACTGGACATGGAACAACAGACTGGTTCCAAATAGGAAAAGGAGTACTTCAAGGCTGTATATTGTCACCCTGCTTATTTAACTTATATGCAGAGTACATCATGAGAAACGCTGGACTGGAAGAAGCACAAGCTGGAATCAAGATTACCAGGAGAAATATCAAAAACCTCAGATATGCAGATGACACCACCCTTATGGCAGAAAGTGAAGAGGAACTAAAAAGCCTCTTGATGAAAGTGAAAGTGGAGAGTGAAAAAGTTGGCTTAAAGCTCAACATTCAGAAAATGAAGATCATGGCATCCGGTCCCATCACTTCATGGGAAATAGATGGGGAAACAGTGGAAACAGTGTCGGACTTTATTTTTCTGGGTTCCAAAACCACTGCAGATGGTGATTGCAGCCATGAAATTAAAAGACACTTACTCCTTGGAAGGAAAGTTATGACCAACCTAGATAGCATATTCAAAAGCAGACACATTACTTTGCCAACAAAGGTTCGTCTAGTCAAGGCTATGGTTTTTCCAGTGGTCATGTATGAATATGAGAGTTAGACTGTGAAGAAAGCTGAGTGCCAAAGAATTGATGAACTGTGGTGTTGGAGAAGACTCTTGAGTGTCCCTTGGACTACAAGGAGATCCAACCAGTCCATTCTAAAGGAGATCAGCCCTGGGATTTCTTTGGAAGGAATTATGCTAAAGCTGAAACTCCAGTACTTTGGCCACCTCATGCGAAGAGTTGACTCATTGGAAAAGACTCTGATGCTGGGAGGGATTGAGGACAGGAGGAGAAGGGGATGAGAGAGGATGAGATGGCTGGATGACATCACCGCCTCAATGGACATGGGTTTGGGTGAAGTCCGGGAGTTGGTGATGGACAGGGAGGCCTGGCGTGCTGCGATTCATGAGGTTGCAAAGAGTCGGACACGACTGCATGACTGAACTGAACTGACTGAAGTGGTTTCTGAAGGGAAGGGAGTTAGGGGGAGAATGCATACATGTGTGTGTATGGCTGAATCCCTTCACTGTTCACCTGAAACTATCACAGCACTGTTAATCGACTATTCCTCAATACAAATAGAAAGTTCACAGTGTGAAAAAAATAAGAGGTTTCTCCCTCGGCCCCCGCCCATTCTCTAGTCCCCCTTCCTCCCTTAATCCAGGCTCCTTCTCTCTCCCCATCTATCACCTGCATTCACCCCTCCCCTCCTGTGCTCAGCTGCAGAAGCGCCAGTTTCCTAACCCTCAGCTCCAACAATTTTGTCTCAGTCTCCTTTTTTCCCTCACAATGTGCCTCTGCACCTTGACCCTGTATGTGTCCCTGGACCCTCACTGCTCTGGGGGTGGTGGAGTTGGGTCCCCCTGCAGACTCTCATAGATCTGGGTGAGTTCCTCCCGCTTCCTCTCCAGCTCCCTGGCCCGCTGCTGCAGGTTTTCAGCTGATGCTGCCTTTGCACCATCGTGCAAGTGCATTGACTCCTTCACCAGGAAGCCCACATCCACCAGGAGGAAGAGCCCTGCAGTGGCCGCCCCCGCGATTCAGCCTCCTTTGGTAACTGTCAAAGCCGTGCCTTTGAAACCTGCCTCTACCTGCTGGATGGCTGGAGCTGCGATTCTCCCAGGGCTCAGGTAGACGTTTGCCTTGACTGCAGAGTCAGGGTTGGCTTCACCTGTCTCCATGGCATGTATATTTATTTCAAGGTGTTTCTCGACTTTTGCCAATTTCTCTGTTGTGTCAACAATTTGGGGGTTGCTCTTGAGTACCTCTAGGAGCACCTTCCATTTCTTGATGCCAATTGACTGGCTTTGTTTTCTGCTGATGACCTACTTACATGTTCCACGATGCTGGTGGACACAGCGGTCACAGCAGCCGCTGCTCCCAGCCCTATCCCAGTGGCTGAGAGTGCCACACTGGCCCCCGCTGTCACGGGTGCCAGAACCAGGCCAAGGATGGTCAGGGCACCAGATAAAGTGCCAGTGCTGTGGGTCACCACATTGGAGATGGTCAGTCCCTGTGGACTTTGTCAACATTGTCTGCAAGCTCCTGGAGCTTGCTTTTAAGCTCCACCAGCTGCTGTGTCACCCGAGGAAACTTCTTCAGAAACCTCTTCCTATCCAGCTGCTCTTTTGGGAGTGTTTCTTGCTCCTTTCCAGCCAATTCTCTTTTCAATTCATTCAGATATTCGTGTAGTGCATTCATGTCTTACCTGTAACAGTGAAGGTCAAGGGGTTAGAAAGGCAGTTCGCTTGTCTGTAAAATAGGTTCAAAAATGTCTATTCTGCATAAATACAGAGATAGTACTATAAATCAATTAGAAAAGAAATTTACAAAAGTAAAATTTCCTCTTTCAACATTAAACACAGGTTTTTTACCTTGTAGATGCTCCATATACTTCTTCAATCCTCTAACAGATAAAAAAAAGTCACCTTAGGATACTCATAACTTAAGAGAGATATTTGATGGAATTCCCTGGTGGTCCAGAGGTTATGACTCTGCACTCCCACTGCCTCGGGCATGACTCAGTCCCTGGTCAGGGGCCAAGGATCCCACAAGCCATGCGGCTCAGCCAAAAAAAAAACAAAACGCATTTGGTAGAGATGTCTCGGAGGCAGGGCAACACCAGCACTTCGAAAGAGTTGGTGAGTGGGAACTCCACAGAGAAACAAAGAGAAGTGGGATTAGAGCAGAAAGCCTGCATTCAAGGGCCTCGGTGTGTAGTGAGGGGTCAACCTGATCTTTGCCCTTGGCTACTGGGAAGTGGTCCCTAAGCCCCTAGAATATTCTGGCAGATACAAGTGTCCTTGTCTGCCTGGGCCTTTTGGCCACTGTTCAGTCTGACAAGGAGACATGTGATGGGGCCTCTGGAGGAGCTGGACTCTAGGACATTAATCTGACCTCAGGGAGGGGCTGGAGACCACAAGTCAGGATAATTTTTTTTTAAATGGGTGAGTGTCCCTGGCAGGCAGTGTTCCGTGTGCCCTGCCACACACCAAGTTCCAGAACAGTAACGCATCCTGGGGACAATTGAAGCTTCAGGTGTGAAATCCACCGAGACTCTGCCCTGTGACTGATGGAAACCCACAGGCTTCCTGTAATACACTGGGATCAGGATGGCTCTCAGTGAGTCCTGTCTGCTCTATAGGGAATTCTCAAACCTGAGGGTGGTTTTGGGGATCCCCTAAATTTGCCATTGGTTCAAATGAAAGCATAGTCCTGAGCACTATGCCCTCATCCTTTGCAGATTGGCTGTCTCTGTGACTTAGAATTTGTAAAAATAGAAAAAACACCCCAAAGTCAGAACTAAAGGCACCTTAACAGTCCTTTAGTCTGCCATCTGCTGTCTTCTAAGGCTTGTGTCCTTGGCCTTCCCAGCAGCAGGTTCCTGAGTCCATCCACTGCCCCAGCTGCCTGGAGATCAGGAGATGCGTTGCTGGTTCCTCTTGGACTCTCCAGCCCACCTCACTGACTCCTGACCCAGCACTCAGCACCACTGACCTCTCAGGTGTCACATGTTAATTTGTGACAGCTTCACGAGCCTGCACCCCAAGGTCATGTGGAACTTTATGGAACCTCTAAAGGTTCAAGAGACTCGAGGAAACACCCATCTGAATGGCTGAGCCGGAAGAGACCAGCACCTGCACAGCTGGTGGAGGAAGTGTTTTCCTCTTGTTGGGGATGCGCGAGGCTCCTCAGAATCCCTCAAATGACACACAATCGCAGCCACTCACTGTGACCCTGGAGGGCTCACTGAGCCACGCAGCCTTCCACTGTCAGGGTGGCTCCACGTAAATTAGAAGAGGGTCCCAGATGCAGTGAGAATCCAGGTCCCAGGCATGGTATGCAGACATGGCCACCCAGGGCCCTCTAGCCCAGCATGAGGGGATCCCATCAGGGAGGGAAGAAATATCCCCTCTCCCACTCAGGGGACCTCTGCTAGGGTCACAGCCCCTTTAGTCCTGTGTTCTCAGGGCCCACTCTCCTCACTCTAGTCCTGGTCCTGCTGCCCAAGCCTGCCTACTAGTCCTCCAACCTGGACCTTCTGCTCCACCCTGACCTGGGGTCTGACCCTGGTCCAGGCCTCCCTGGGCCTTTGGATGAGATGATTGCACTTGGTTCCCCACCTCTGACCCTGTAGTTCACTCTGAGACCATCACCATAGTCCTTCAGATTGAATTACTATTCCCATTGGACACATGCAAATCTGAAACTCTGACACATAAGCCCAGAACCCAGGAGCTGGGCAGAGCTAGATCCAGGATCCCGTCAGCTCCACCTAGTTCCTCTCCAGCCTCTCTGCTTTATGGGCCAGCAGGATCCTGCAGGGTTGGTACAGTTCCTAAGATGGGGACTAGAAAGGCTTTATCTAGGTAGAAGCCCGAGTAATACAAATGAAGGCATCAGGATTTTCTGACTTGCCCCAAAGGAAATTCTGCTTGATTCTCATCACCAGAAAGAAAATTCTTCCCAACAAGCTTTTTAAATGTTAATATTGATTGAGAACCTACTCTGTATCAGTCATTACGGGAAGATCGTTGCATGCATGATCTCAGTATCCTCACAATAAAACTGAACAGATGATGAAGCTAAGGCAGAGAATAGCTCAGTAACATGTCCAAGGTCACATAACCTGCCCCTTCCTTGCAGGTTTCATCTTTTCTCAACCTGAGGTTGTTCACTGCCAGCAAATGACATGGAGGAAACATTCCTCATGAGATATTGAGAAGGAACATCCTCAACCCCCACCATAGGGTCCTGCTTGGAGGAGGTGTGCCTGCTAGCAAAAATCTAGTCTGGTGCCTCGGGATGTGGGTGACCTTCCTGACACACCAATACACCTGTACAGGTTACCTGGACAAACCAGCATTAGCCTCAATTTTCTTCAGGAATTCAGTCAGCAGGACTGAGAAAGGAAGGGGAGTGCGGTTATAAGAATTTGTGAAGAGAAAAAGGGAAAGTGTTAGTCGCTCAGTCCTATTTGACTCTTTGTGACCCCGTGGGCTGTAGCCCGCCAGGCTCCTCTATCCATGGGGTTCTTCAAGCAAGAATACTGGAGTGAGTAGACATTCAGTCCTCCAGGGGATCTTCCGAACCTAGGGATAAAATCCAGATCTCCCACATTGCTGGCAGATTCTTTACTGTCTGAGTCACTGGGAAAGCGCAGAAGATTTTGTGGTAGATTATAAATGGTATTGGGTAGATTTTTTTTTTAACCCTGTGTAACCTGGGGGAGGGCTCACAGATTTTGACAATCCACTCTAGAACAGGTATCTAGATCACCATGGCAACAGAAGTTGAAGAGAACTATTTGAGTTTTTTAATTTGGTGGACCCAAAGTGCGGATACTCCAGTTGGATGTTGCTGTACCAATTCTGAAAGACCACCAGGTTCCAACAAAGTCCAAGCCTGTGGTGTAAACCCAGTGGACATATATATCTGCTCTGGCACTCACAGTATAAAACCACTTCTACCTTATACTCCTAGCTGAGATGTGGCTGGGGTAGTAGAAGCTGCTGGAGAGAATGTATCTTTCAAGAAAGGTGATATTCACTACCAGGACGGTCTCTGGGGGCTACACCGAGTTTGCTCTGGAAGCCCATCACATTGTTTACACACTTCCGCAAAAAACTGGACTTTAAACAAGAAGCTGCCATCAGCATCTCATGTTTTAATGCTTATCAAGTCTGCTCCCCAGTGTCCGTGTGAAAGCTGGAAAAAGTGTTCTGGGGCAGGTGGAGGAGCTGGAAGAGCAGCATGCCAAATGGTCAGAGCTTATGGCTTAAAGATTTTGGACACAGTTACTACTTTCCTGGTGGCTCAGATGGTAAAACGTCTGCCTACAATGCAGGGGACCCGGGTTTGATCCCTGGATCGGGAAGATCCCCTGGAGAAGGAAATAGCAACCCACTCCAGTACTCTTACCTGGAAAATTCCATGGATGGAGGAGCCTGGTAGGCTATAGTCCATGGGGTCGAAAAGAGTTGGACACGACTGAGCCACCTCACTTCACTTCACTTCACTTCACTTCACTTCACTACTGAGGAAGGACAAAAGATTGTTTTGCAAAATGGAGCACATGAAGTGTTTAATCACAAAGAAGCTAATAATATTGATAAAACTAAGAAATCTGTTGGTGAAAAAAAAGTTGATGTGATTATTGAAATGTTTGCTAATGTCAGCCTTAGCAAAGATTTAAATTTTTTGTCACATGGAGGACGAGTAATAGTTGTTGGCCACAGAGGTCCTATTGAAATAAACCCACAGGATCCATGACAAGGGAATATAGCATAAAAGGAGTAGCTCTCCCTTCATCCTCCAAGGAGGAATTCCAGCAGTTTGCAGCAGCTCTGCAAGCCGGAATGAATTGGTTAGTTGAGACGAGTAATAGGTCCCCGGTATTCACTACAGAAGGTGGCCCAGGCTCATGAAGATATCATTCACAGCAGTGGGACCACAGGAAAAATGATTCTTCTCTTAAATCATTAATCGTTCCATTGATTTCCTGTGTAATTAAAAGGTTTCCTACTGTAGTTTTATGTACACTGCATTTGCTCTGCTTAGCAATCATTTGATTCAGTGAGTTTCTTCTATTTAAAAAAATATTTATCTTAGGATTCATAGGCATTGGAGTGCAGTTTATTTTATAGCTGGGAATATTCTTTATGCCTTCTGCCTCTCATCAAGGAATAGTGGGAAATACGATGTTAGTGGTCACTTGGCATTGGAGGACATTATAGAAATCCCTAACCGATGCTTATCATTAATTCCATACCTTTGACTAAAACATGCTAATTCAAAATAGGACTGCTTGATTCCCAAGCCTAGTTCTCTTTACAAAGGTTCTTTAGTCTCTGATTAGCCCAGAACTATACTGGACTCTGACGATTCTCTGAACTCAATGAGACCCCTTTTCTAAACTAATCTCATCTAGATCTACAGGTCTCTCAGAAGGGCAAGATAAACCATGTCCAGAGAAATCTGTTAGTTTCCCAATATTCCCCAGTGTTTTATGCTTTTTTCTGGGTTAATCATTGACTACCAATGATCCATGTGCTCTCTGAGGACATCAGCCTTATCTCTGGGATAATATGATACCAGGTGCGGAGTTGGGCTTCCCAGGAGGCGCTGGTGGTACAGAATCTGCCTGCCAGTGTAGGAGATGTGGGTTGGACACCTGGGTCAGGAAGATCCCCTGGAGAAGGGCATGGCAACCCACTGCAGTATTCATGCCTGGAGAATCCCATGGACAGAGGGGCCTGGCGGGCTACATACAGTACACAGGGCTGCAAAGAGTCGCACATGATGAAGTGACTTAGCACATCAGGTGCATGGTTTCCAAATATATATGCATTGATTGGTTCAACTTGTTCAACTAGCCGCGTGAAGGCTTTTAAGTTACAAATGGTTGTTCAAGCTCCTCCAAGTGCCACAGCCTTCTCCAACTATTACTTGGGGCCCCCTGGATCAAAGATCCTCAATATGAGGGTAAGCAGAACATGCTGCCTCAAATATTGATATGTCAAATAAAAGCATTTATATAAAATTGATTAAAAACAAAAACAAACAAAAAAAACAATTTAGGGTCTGTGTCCCTGGCCAGCTCGAAGCAGTCTGAACAGAATTGCCAGCCCTTTTCCCTAGTGGCCATATTCTCCTAAATGAAAAGGGGGGAAATAAAGGATTACAGTCAGGGAGGAAGGACAGGGGTCCCCAAGTGGCAAAAGGAAATAAATTGCTAGTGGCAGATGTTTTTTTCCCCTTATCTACATGAGATTAAAAGGTTCCTTGTAATCCTGTGTTGCCATGACGACACCTGGTGCCCCCTGAACTTAACTTTTTCTCAAACCTTGAGCTAACTAATGTGTATTTGTCACGGAAATGTTTTTCTTAAGCTGTGTTAATGAAACTATTCATTTGCTTGGAAATATACCTTTATTCAAGATTCATGTCAATTGTTTTATGGCCAGAGGTGAGTCCCCTTGTGCCATTCTATCTCAAAATGCATATTGTGGGAGAGGAGCCTGGTATAACACTCTCTGTCTGAGGCATTTCTTTTATCCGATTAGCAGCTTGCTATCAGGTATATAATGCCTTGCTAAAAACTAAAAACTAGCAAGGGGGCACTCTTTCTGTCCCCTTCTGAAGTCTATGTTAGAAGCTTTCTCTACCCCCATTTACACTTTAATAAAACTCTACTACAAAAAGCTCTGAGTGATCCAGCCTTGTCTCTGGCTCCAGGTTGAAGTCTTCTCCTTTGAGGCCAAGGATACCAGATTCGCTCACAGCTCATGGAAGTAACCTTTCAGAATTGTATCTGTGTGTGACGGGGATCATATATTTTTATTTATTTATTTTTTAATTTTATTTTCTTTTTAAACTTTACATAATTGTATTAGTTTTGCCAAATATCAAAATGAATTCGCCACAGGTATACATGTGTTCCCCATCCTGAACCCTCCTCCCTCCTCCATCCCCATACCATCCCTCTGGGTCGTCCCAGTGCACCAGCCCCAAGCATCCAGTATCGTGCATCGAACCTGGACTGGCAACTCATTTCATACATGATATTTTACATGTTTCAATGCCATTCTCCCAAATCTTCCCACCCTCTCCCTTTCCCACAGAGTCCATAAGACTGTTCTATACATCAGTGTTTCTTTTGCTGTCTCATACACAGGGTTATTGTTACCATCTTTCTAAATTCCATATATATGCATTAGTATACTGTATTGGTGTTTTTCTTTCTGGCTTACTTCACTCTGTATAATAGGCTCCAGTTTCATCCACCTCATTAGAACTGATTCAAATGTATTCTTTTTAATGGCTGAGTAATACTCCATTGTGTATATGTACCACAGCTTTCTTATCCATTCATCTGCTGATGGACATCTAGGTTGTTTCCATGTCCTGGCTATTATAAACAGTGCTGCGATGAACATTGGGGTACACATGTCTCTTTCCCTTCTGGTTTCCTCAGTGTGTATGCCCAGCAGTTGGATTGCTGGATCATAAGGCAGTTCTATTTCCAGTTTTTTAAGGAATCTCCACACTGTTCTCCATAGTGGCTGTACTAGTTTGCATTCCCACCAACAGTGTAAGACAGTTCCCTTTTCTCCACACCCTCTCCAGCATTTATTACTTGTAGACTTTTGGATCGCAGCCATTCTGACTGGTGTGAAAAGTACTATCAACAATTATATGCCAATAAAATGGACCACATGGAAGAAATGGACAAATTCTTAGAAAAGTACAACTTTCCAAAACTCGACCAGGAAGAAATAGAAAATCTTAACAGACCCATCACAAGCACGGAAATTGAAAGTGTAATCAGAAATCTTCCAGCAAACAAAAGCCCAGGTCCAGACGGCTTCACAGCTGAATTCTACCAAAAATTTAGAGAAGAGCTAACACCTATCCTGCTCAAACTCTTCCAGAAAATTGCAGAGGGTGGTAAACTTCCAAACTCATTCTATGAGCCCACCATCACCCTAATACCAAAACCTGACAAAGATCCCACAAAAAAAGAAAGCTACAGGCCAGTATCACTGATGAGCATAGATGCAAAAATCCTTAACAAAATTCTAGCAATCAGAATCCAACAACACATTAAAAAGATCATACACCATGACCAAGTGGGCTTTATCCCAGGGATGCAAGCGTTCTTCAATATCCGCAAATCAATCAATGTAATACACCACATTAACAAATTGAAAAATAAAAACCATATGATTATCTCAATAGATGCAGAGAAAGCCTTTGACAAAATTCAACATCCCTTTATGATAAAAACTCTCCAGAAAGCAGGAATAGAAGGAACATACCTCAACATAATAAAAGCTATATATGACAAACCCACAGCAAACATTATCCTCAATGGTGAAAAATTGAAAGCATTTCCTCTAAAGTCAGAAACAAGACAAGGGTGCCCACTTTCACCATTACTATTCAACATAGTTTTAGAAGTTTTGGCCACAGCAATCAGAGCAGAAAAAGAAATAAAAGGAATCCAAATTGGAAAAGAAGAAGTAAAGCTCTCACTATTTGCAGATGACATGATCCTCTACATAGAAAACCCTAAAGACTCCACCAGAAAATTACTAGAACTAATCAAAGACCATATACTTTTATTTAAATTAATAAACAAAGTTTATGCCTTCAGAATGATCTGCTTTTTTATCATAATATGATAACTGCAACAAATTCTAGAGCAAAATTTTTAAAAATGCTCTTTAGTATAAATTGTTAAAATTCATCTTCCTGAGTAGTGATCACCTGGGCACTGTTGGTAGAGTCACCGGGGGTTATGGACGGAACTGCTTTTCCCACCCTCAGCCTCCAATTCACATGCTGAAGCTTTAACCCCCAGTGGCTGTATTTGAAGATTGGGCCTTTGAAGAGGCAATTGAGGTAAAATGAAGTCATGTGAAGCCCTAATCCAATAAGATTGTTGTCTTTATTAGAAAAGAAGACACCAGATTCTCTCTCTTCCTGCCCCCTCCTCCGGAGGAATGGCCATGTGAAGACACAGTTAGAGGGCAGCTAGGATGCAAGCAGGCGGAGAGGCCTCACCAGAAACCACCTCTACCTTGATGATCTTGGACTTCCAACCCTCCAGAGTCATTATCTAATCCTGGGATTTAGATGTCTTCAGGAATCTACAATTTTAATTTTTAGAAAGAGAATGAGGGCTTCCGAGGTGGTACAGTGGTAAAGAATTCGCCTGCCAATACAGGCGACACAGGAGTCATGGGTTCAATCCCTGGGTTGGGAAGATCACCTGGAATAGGAGATGGCAACCCACTCCCAGTATTCTTGCCTGGAAAATCTCAAGGACAGAGGAGCCTGGTGGGCTACAGTCCATGAGGTTGCAAAGAATTGAACACGACTGAACAAATGAGCACATGCACTCACACAGAGAGAAAGAATACAGGTCACGTGTGTTTTGTGAGTTACTACTTCTAGCAGAGACTGGAGCACCCAGTAAATGAATGCTTCCATGTTTTAGCAGTGAAACAAAAGAATATTCACATTAAATGGGATAGAGAATGTAGTGAAAATAATTAACCTCAGATCAGTACAGGGCAAGATCACTGCTCAAATGAGTGACCAAGATCCCTGTGTGATTTCAGGGATCTAGAGGTTACGGAACTGCAGGTAAGACACAGGCAATTAGGATATATATATGGGAGGGGCTGGACACGAGGTAAGATGTGTTTCCTGGTACATGAACACACGGAGGCATTATTCTTATTTCACAGAAGAAGAAAGTGAGACTCAGACAGGAGAAGGGACAACCCGAGGCCAGTGAGCAGAAAGCTCAGAGGTGGAACCCAAGGTCAAGTGTCAGACACTTCTTGGACATGACTTTGAATCCTCCTTAATTTAAACTCCTGTGATTCTTCATTCTGCCACACAGGGATTTTTCCAACTAAATTTTGGTAGTGAGTACGCTGCAGCTGGAGGAGAGCATGGCAACCCACTCCAATATTCTTCCCAGGAGAATCCCATGGACAGAGGGGCCTGGTGGGCTGCAGTCCATGGGGGTCGCCAAGAGTCGACAATGATTGAGCAACTAAGCGCAGACCACAGCAGCACGCTGCAGCATGTGCAGAAGTAGAAGCACAGCGTTGTTCACATGGAACTTATGTGTTACCTGATTTAAAAAGGGTTCAGGACCATCTACCATTGAGTAACTACTATGTGAGAGGATCCTAATCAGAGACGCTCAGAGTGGGCAGGGGAGGGGATCAACCAGCTCGAGGAGGGGTGGAGCCAGGTGTGACTCTGTGAACAACCCCGTCACCCCTCCCCTCCAGGTGGGAGGTGGCAAAGGGAGACTGGGGTTCAGTTCACTGTCCGCTGACTCTTGCAGAGCGGCTGGGGAAGCGGCAGGGTGAGAGCTGAAGGAATGGTGTTTGTGGTGATGCCCCAGGGTCTGACAGCAGGAGGAGGCTCAGGCCAAGGGAGAGGGCAGGAGGAGTTCCAGGGATGCTGGGGGACCTCCTCTTGCTGCCCCATATGGCTTTGCGGACTCTCTCTGCTGTCCCCCTCCCCATAGGCTATCCTGATCTCACTTCTGAGTCACTTGCTAGAGGGCAGTGGGAGAGGAAGTGAGCACCTAGCAAGCGGCTCCCCAAGGAGAGGGCTGGGAAAGAGGCTCTGTGGACACACTCCTGTTGGGGGAACTCCACGTGACCCCCCTGAGGGGCTCCAGGATGCTTATCCATCCTCTTCTTGGTTCTTGATTCCTCTGTAGGCTAACTCTGCCTGGAGGAACCACCCTCAATTCTGGGTCACATGTAGGAACTGGCCAGAAAAGAGGCAGCTGCCTACCTGAGCGGTCTCTGAGGTTTTCTGAGCTCATGGTGGCAGCAGCAGGGTCTCAGATGTCTCCCTTCAGCTCCTTGTTCCCGTCAGGCTGGAAGGAGGTGTGACCTCTCCTTGGGGAGAGAAAACAGAACATGGGCTCGATCACAAGTGAGCTGTGGCTGAGGGAGCAGCGAGGGTTAAGGCCTCGGGTGGGTTCTCCGGGGACGGCCACCAGTGCCACCGGGGACTTAACCCAGCGTGGTTCTCTGTCTCCTGGGCTCTGCAGGTCACTAGTTAAGGAAAGTTACTCACCTTCCTCCAACTTCCTCCAAGTCATAGTCCTGTTGGGGTACAAGGAGAAGATAATGACAGAGGAGACAGCCATCTGTGAAGTTATAGAAGTAATAAAGCCAGAGATGGACAAATAGATAGGAAGGAATACTCTGGAAATTACATGAGGTTGGAGCAACTCTGTTACTAACTGGTAATAGGTGATGTTGACCCAGTGTCTATGACGTGCAGGCTCCTGAAACTAATCTAACTTTAGGTCAGCCCAGTTTTTCACACTGGTGCCAGAGCCTGGACTTTCTGATCCAGATCCCAGGTTTGTGATGACTATGCTCTACTCCATTTAATATATGAAAATAATTACTTGTGGATATATGTTTATTGGTAAGTGACTCTTCTCATTCTAAAACGATGTCTTGCTCCCCAGGCTCGAGTCAGCTTTGACAAAGTTCCTGGTGGTGTAACTCTGACAGCCCACGTCTTCCTTGCTTCTGCAAGAGCCTTTATCTCACAAGAGCCTAGAGTCCCGCCAGCCCCACCGCACTTCCTGTGTCCCTCCCCTGCGTGGCTGAGGACCCCGAACGGTGCCCGGTCCTCTCTGCTGTCCTTCCCTGACTACTGGACTTTAGGTTGGTTCTAATATCATATGTAAATAATAAAGAACATTCTCCTTGTATTAAACTTCACTCACATTTGAGACTGTTTCCTTAAGCTATTTCTAGAAGTAGAATTACTAAATCACAAGGCATCAATACCTAAAAAATTTTCATACCTAGAGCCACACTGTTATCCAAACAAACTGTCATAATTTATGTTCACCCTCGTAATATATGAGGGTGTCCATCCTTTCAGACTTTCCCATTCTCAGTGGTCTTTTTTTTTTTTTTTTTAAAGCTCAGGTCTTTATAAAAAAAAAATTATTTTGGTTCTGCATGTGATTATCTTGCTATGGGAGAAGAGGAAGGAAAGCAGATGTTGATTACATCTAGCTATTGTTTTAACAAAGCAAATGAGCCTTTGTCAACTACTCCTCCTGAGACCTGACTGAAATGATAGTAAAGGTACTTACAGGTATAATAACAGCTACTGATAAGAGTGACTTGTGTTTGTGGTCATCGCTCTGCATTGGTATTGGCTCTGAAACTTTACATATGATAATTTGTATGCTATTCCATTAACATTTGATATGTGTACATTGTATCCACATCTACAGATAAGGAAGCTGAAGTACAGAAGTTATATGATTTGGCCCAGGTCAGAAGTCTTGTCCCTGGTAGACTGGATTCCACCCCACTCACTGGGCTCACCCCACTCACCATAGCCTCCCTCTCCTCCCTCTGCTGCTAATAAAGTCAAACATGGGGGCAACAGGAGACCAGAGGCTTCAACAAATGTCTGAAGAGTCACTGGACGGAGAAGTGATTGATGAAAAAGAGGAGTGCAGTAGAGGGAGAGAAACAGGGAGCATGTTCACAGGAGAGAAGAACGGTCTGCTGGGCAGAGCCCCAGAGAGGGAGCAAGATGAGAGGGAGGCTGAAGGGACAGCAGGGGACAAGCCCACCAACCCCACATCCCATCCCATATTCACAGCAGCCTTCACCCTTCACCAGACTTTTAGAAAGTTACTTGAGAATGAGATGCAGGAAAAAATTAGATTATGTGTTTGTTTAATTATGGAAGAAGATAAAGGATACCCATGAGAGAGATAGACATGGGACCCAGGAATCAGGAACATCAATGCCATGGGAAGGCAATCCAAGGATCCCAGCTGGGTGCACAGCAGACCTAGACAGAAACCAGTCCAGAATGGGATAAGAAGTCTAGAGTCTGTGAGGACAGGGGACTCAGTATCACATGAGGCACCATTGGAAAGAAATGGAGGAAATGCTGAAGATAAACAGTGCAAGGGTGAAAAGGAAGCCAATTAGAAACACCAGGAAAAACTAAAGATCTGCCCAGAAGCATGTGCAGCTATTTGGTACAAGTTAGCTCTAAAAAAAATGTATTAATGTGTCACAAATATGTAAACTCTTTTGTTTGATTTAAAAAAAAAAACACAAAACTAAGATAAATTAATATATGTCCAAGTCCTGGTTTTCCTATTTTGACTATTTTGGCTGCTGTTTTAAAACTGAAGTATTGTTGATATATGTAATATTTAACAATTCAGTTAATCAATATAAAAATTAAAATACATTTCTAGAACTTGGGAGCTGAAGCTCTGAAGGGAAGAGTTGTTTACAAAGCTAGGAGTAAAGAAATAGTAGCTCCAGTTGAGAGTGTAACAAATAAATATGTAAATAAAATGTTTACAAGTGCAAAGCTTCCTAATAAAGGATATAAAACTAGAGAAATAATGATATAAGCATAAGATGGGGAAGGGTATAAGAAAAGTATAAAAATAAATGAAATCCTTATTTTTCCTAGTAATAAATAAATAAATAATGTACAAATTTTTAAATCAAGAAAATGAAAAATGCAATACCCAATACTGATTAGCTATTGTGGTTGATGACACCCCACTTTGCACCAGGCACCTTCCCAATTGCTTAGTATGAATTCACTTCCTTTTAGTTCTCACAATAATCCTATAAGAAAGGAAACTGAAGCTCAGAGAGGTTAAGTAATTTATTCAAAGCACACAGCTAGTGCTAGAGTCAGAATCCAAATCCAGTTTCCTGTCTCCTGAGCACATTCCCACACAATTCCACCTCCCAATGTAGTAATACCATTTCTGTGTGTTTTAGTCCCTCACTGTGTCTGACTCTTTGTGACCCCTTGGACTGTAGCCCACCTGGCTCCTCTGTCTATGAATTCTCCAGGCAAGAATACTGGAGTGTGTTGCCGTTTCCTTCTCCAAATATAATTTAAAGTCATTGATTAACTATCTGAAGCTAGCTGGATTTAGAAAAGGCAGAGGAACCAGAGATCAAATTGCCAACATCCGTGGATCATTGAAAAAGCAAGAGAGTTCACTCCTGCTGTATTGATTACGACAAAGACTTTGTGTGGATCAAGCAAACTGTGAAAAATTCTTAAAAGATGGTAATACCAGACCACCTGACCTACCTCCTGAGAAATCTGTATGCAGGTCAGGAAGCAACAGTTAAAACTGGACATGGAACAACAGACTGGTTCCAAATCAGAAAAAGAGTGCATTAAGACTTTATATTTAACCCTGCTTAGAGATGGCAAGATTGAATGTTGACATTCTAGGAATCAGCGAACTCAAATGGACTGGAATGGGCGAATTTAATTCAGATGACCATTATATCTACTACTGCGGACTGGAATCCCTCAGAAGAAATGGAGTAGCCATCATGGTCAACAAAAGAGTCCATAATGCAGTACTTGGATGCAATCTCAAAAATGACAGAATGATCTCTGTTCGTTTCCAAGGCAAACCATTCAATATCAGAGTAATCCAAATCTATATCCCAACCAGTAACATTGAAGAAGCTGAAGTTGAACGGTTCTATGAAGACCTACAAGACCTTTTAGAACTAACACCCAAAAAAGATGTTCTTTTCATTTTAGGGGACTGGAATGCAAAAGTAGGAAGTCAAGGAACACCTGGAGTAACAGGCAAATTTGGCCTTGGAATACGGAATAAAGCAAGGCAAAGACTAATAGAGTTTTGCCAAGAAAATGCACTGGTCATAGCAAACACCATCTTCCAACAACACAAGAGAAGACTCTAAACATGGACATCACCAGATGGTCAACATCAAAATCAGATTGATTATATTCTTTGCAGCCAAAGATGGAGAAGCTCTATACAGTCAACAAAAACAAGACTGGGAGCTGACTGTGGCTCAGATCATGAACTCCTTATTGCCAAATTCAGACTTAAATGGAAGAACGTAGGGAAAACCATCAGACCATTCATGTATGACCTAAATCAAATCCCTTATGATTACTCAGTGGAAGTGAGAAATAGATTTAAGGGCCTAGATCTGATAGATAGAGTGCCTGATGAACTAAGGAATGAGGCTCATAACATTGTACAGGAGACAGAGATCAAGACCATCCTCATGGAAAAGAAATGCAAAAAAGCAAAATGGCTGTCTGGGGAGGCCTTACAAATATCTGTGAAAAGAAGAGAAGCGAAAAGCAAAGGAGAAAAGGAAAGATATAAGCGTCTGAATGCAGAGTTCCAAAGAATAGCAAGAAGAGATAAGAAAGCCTTCTTCAGCGATCAATGCAAAGAAATAGAGGAAAACAACAGAATGGGAAAGACTAGAGATCTCTTCAAGAAAATTAGAGATAGCAAGGGAACATTTCATGCAAAGATGGGCTCGATAAAGGACAGAAATGGCATGGACCTAACAGAAGCAGAAGATATGAAGAAGAGGTGGCAAGAATACACAGAAGAACTGTACAAAAAAAGATCTTCACGACCCAGATAATCACGATGGTGTGATCACTCACCTAGAGCCAGACATCCTGGAATGTGAAGTCAAGTGGGCCTTAGAAAGCATCACTACAAACAAAGATAGTGGAGGTGATGGAATTCTAGTTGAGCTATTTCAAATCCTGAAAGATGATGCTGTGAAAGTGCCGCACTCAATATGCCAGCACATTTGGAAAACTCAGCAGTGGCCACAGGACTGGAAAAGGTCCATTTTCATTCCAATCCCAAAGAAAGGCAAGGCCAAAGAATGCTCAAACTACCGCACAATTGCACTCATTTCACATGCTAGTAAAGTAATGCTCAAAATTCTCCAAGCCATGCTTCAGCAATATGTGAACCATGAACTTCCTGATGTTCAAGCTGGTTTTAGAAAAGGCAGAGGAACCAGAGACCAAATTGCCAACATCTGCTGGATCATGGAAAAAGCAAGAGAGTTCCAGAAGAGCATCTATTTGTGGTTTATTGACTATGCCAAAGCCTTTGACTGTGTGGATCACAAGAAACTGTGGAAAATTCTGAAAGAGATGGGAATACCAGACCACCTGATCTGCCTCTTGAGAAATCTGTATGCAGGTCAGGAAGCAACAGTTAGAACTGGACATGGAACAACAGACTGGTTCCAAATAGGAAAAGGAGTACGTCAAGGCTATATATTGTCACCTTTCTTGTTTAACTTATATGCAGAGTACATCATGAGAAACGCTGGACTGGAAAAAGCACAAGCTGGAATCAAGATTGCCGGGAGAAACATCAATAACCTCAGATATGCAGATGACACCACCCTTATGGCAGAAAGTGAAGAGGAACTAAAAAGCCTCTTGATGAAAGTGAAAGTGGAGAGTGAAAAAGTTGGCTTAAAGCTCAACATTCAGAAAACTAAGATCATGGCATCTGGTCCCATCACTTCATGGGAAATAGATGGAGAAACAGTGGAAACAGTGTCAGACTTTATTTTTTGGGGGGGCTCCAAAATCACTGCAGATGGTGACTGCAGTCATGAAATTAAAAGACACTTACTCCTTGGAAGGAAAGTTATGACCAACCTAGATAGCATATTCAAAAGCAGAGACATTACTTTGCCAACAAAGATTTGCCTAGTCAAGGCTATGGTTTTTCCAGTGGTCATGTTTGGATGTGAGAGTTGGACTGTGAAGAAGGCTGAGCACCAAAGAATTGATGCTTTTGAACTGTGGTGTTGGAGAAGACTCTTGAGTGTCCCTTGGACTGCAAGGAGATCCAACCAGTCCATTCTGAAGGAGATAAGCCCTGGGATTTCTTTGGAAGGAATGATGCTCAAGCTGAAACTCAAGTACTTTGGCCACCTCATGCGAAGAGTTGTCTCATTGGAAAAGACTCTGATGCTGGGAGGGGTTGGGGGCAGAGGAGAAGGGGACGACAGAGGATGAGTTGGCTGGATGGCATCACTGACTCAATGGACGTGAGTCTGAGTGAACTCTGGAAGTTGGTGATGGACAGGGAGGCCTGGCGTGCTGTGATTCATGGGGTTGCAAAGAGTCGGACACGACTGAACGACTGAACTGAACTGAGTTAACATATATGCAGAGTATATCATGAGAAATGCTGGACTAGAAGAAGCACAAGCTGGAATCAAGATTGCCAGGAGAAATATCAAGAACCTCAGGTATGCAGATGATACCATCCTTATGGCAGAAAGTGAAGAAGAAGTCAAGAGCCTGTTGATGAAGGTGAAAGAGGAGAGTGAAAAAGTTGGCTTAAAACTCAACATTTAGAAAACTAAGATCATGGCATCTGGTCCCATCACTTCATGGCAAATAGATGGGCAAGAAATGGAAACAGTGACAGACTTTCTTTAGTTGGGCTCCAAAATCGCTGTAGATGGTGACTGCAGCCATGAAATTAAAAGACACTTGCTGGGGGGAGGAGCTAAGATGGCGGAGGAATAGGATGGGGAGACCACTTTCTCTGCCACAAATTCATCAAAAGAACATTTAAACGCCTAGTAAATTCCACAGAACAACTTTTGAATGCTGGCAGAGGACATCAGGCACCCAGAAAAGCAACCCATTGTCTTCAAAAGGAGGTAGGAAAAAATATAAAAGACAAAAAAAGAGACAAAAGAGGGAGGGACGGAGCTCCGTCCCGGGAAGGGAGTCTTAAAAAGAGAGAAGTTTCCAAACACCAGGAAACACTCTCACTTCCGAGTCTGTGCCGAGCCTTGGAAGCACAGAGGGCAACATAACAGGGAGGAAAAATAAATAAACAATTAAAACCCACAGATTACGAGCCCAACTGTAACTCCCCCAGCAGAGAAGCAGCGCGGTTGCCTGCGCCCGCCACTAGCAAGCAGGGGCTGGGCAGGGAGGCGCGGAGCGGGCTGCATCGCTTAGAGTAAGGATCTGGCCTGAATGCCCCAAGCGCTATCTGAGCGAACTAATTTGGGCTAGCAAACCAGACTGTGGGATATCTACCACGCGAAAACCCAGCCCTAACCTAAGACACCGCCAGGCCCACGCATGGAACAAAGGACTGAACAGAGAGAGCTGGCTGCAGACCATCCCCCTCCGGTGACAGGCAGCCAGAGCTGGAAGGGGGCAATCGCAGCCCCAGAGAGACATTATCTACAAAACTGTAAGCAGGTTTCTTTGCTAACTAAGACTTCTTGGGGTTCTGGACAGTCAACATTCACCTGAGAAGGTGCGCCGGTTGTACACCCAGAAAACCAAGCAGTGGGGAGGCGATAAGTCGCAGCAACCACGCTCGCCCAACACCTCATCACCTGAGCTGCTTGGACCTGGGAAGGGCACAAAACGCAGGCCCAAACGAGTCTGCGCCTCTGAGGATTACCCGAGTGCTGGAATCTGAGCGGCTTAGACCTGGGAGGTGCAGGCAGCCCAGGGCCGGCCTCGGATGGTTCCCAGCAGAGCAACCTAGAGCCTGAGCAGTGTGGGCAGGGAGGCTACACGCGCTGTGTGTGTGTGTGTGTGTGGGGGGGGGGGTGCAGGCCCAGTGTGGCTGAGGCACTGCTAGCACACACCAGTGTTATCTGTTTGCAGCGTCCCTCCCTCCCCACAGCACGACTGAACAAGTGAGCCTGAAAAAAAAAAAAAGTGTCCACCACCGCACCCTTTGTGTCAGGGCGGAAACCAGACACTGAAGAGACCAGCAAACAGAAGCAGCTATAACAGAGGGAACCGCCTTGGAAGTAACAGGCAGTAGATGAAAACCCTGTCGTTGGTACCAACTGCATAGGAAGGGGCCTATAGATCTTGAGAAATATAAGCCAGACCAAGGAACTAGCCGAAAATGAACTGACCCCACAATACCCACAACAACACCAGAGAAAGTCCTAGATATATTTTAACTATTTTTACGATCATTCTTTCTTTTTTTTGTTTTTATTTTTAAAAAATTTTAAGTCCTCTATTACTCCTTTATTTTTCACTTTTATAACCTACTATTACTTTGCAAAAAAAAAAAAAAGACCCTATTTTCTTTTAAAAGCAAACTTCATATATATATATTTTATAATTTTTGTGACCTTGTTTTTTTTTTCTTTTTCTCTTTCTTTCTTTTTTTTTCTTTTCTTTTACATTGTATTTTTGAAATTCCAAACTCTACTCTAGATTTTTAATTTTAGCTTTTTGGTATTTGTTATCAATTTTGTACCTTTTTTTTTAAAATAATTTTTGTGACTTTTTTTCCCCCTCTTTATTTCTCTTCTTCTTTTCTTTAACATTGTATTTTTGAAATTCCAAACTCTACTCTAGATTTTTAACTTTTGCTTTTTGGTATTTGTTATCAATTTTGTACCTACATTTTCTTTATAATTTTTGTGACTTTTTTTTTTTCTCTTTATTTTCCTTCTTCTTTTCTTTAACATTGTATTTTTGAAATTACAAACTCTACTCTAGATTTTAAATTTTTGCTTTTAGGTATTTGTTACCAATTTTGTACCTTTAAGAACCCAATCTTCAGTACCCATTTTTTACTTGGGAGCGAGATTACTGGCTTGACTGCTCTCTCACCCTTTGGACTCTCCTTTTTCTCCACCAGGTCGCCTGTGTCTCCTCCCTAACCCCTCTCTACTCTACCCAACTCTGTGAATTTCTGTGTGTTCCAGACGGTGGAGAACACTTAGGGAACTGATTACTGGCTGAATCTGTCTCTCTCCTTTTCATTCCCCTCTTTTACCCTCCTGGTCACCTTTGTGTCCTTCCTCCTTCTTCTCTTCTCTGTATAACTCCGTGAACATCTCTGAGCAGTCCAGTTGTGGAGTGCACATATGGAAGTGATTACTGGCTAGCCCGCTCTCTCCTCTATTGATTCCACCTCATCTTATTCGGGCCACCTCTAACTCCCTCCTCCCTCTTCTCTTCTCCATGTAACGCTGTGAACCTCTCTGGGTGACCCTCACAGTGGAGACACTTTTCATCTTTAACCTAGACGTTTTATCAATGGTGCTGTATAGGAGGAGAAGTTTTGAGACTACTGTAAAAATAAGACCGATAACTGGAAGCAGGAGGCTTAAGTCCAAACCTTGACTCCAGGGAACTCCTGACTCCAGGGAACATTAATTGACAAGAGCTCATCAAATGCCTCCATACCTACACTGAAACCAAGCACCGCACAAGGGCCAACAAGTTCCAGGGCAAGACACATCAAGCAAATTCTCCAGCAACACAGGAACACAGCCCTGAGCTCCAATATACAGGCTGCCAAAGTTACTCCAAATCCATAGACATCTCATAACTCATTACTGGACACTTCATTGCACTCCAGAGAGAAGAAATCCAGCTCCACCCACCAGAACACCGACACAAGTTTCCCTAACCAAGAAACTTTGACAAGCCACCTGTACAAACCCATACACAGCGAGGAAATGCCACAATAAAGAGAACTCCACAAACTGCCAGAATACAGAAAGGACACCCCAAACTCAGCAATATAAACAAGATGAAGAGACAGAGGAATACTCAGCAGGTTAAGGAACAGGATAAATGCCCACCAAACCAAACAAAAGAGGAAGAGATAGGGAATCTACCTGATAAAGAATTCCGAATAATGATAGTGAAATAGATCCAAAATCTTGAAATCAAAATGGAATCACAGATAAATAGTCTGGAGACAAGGATTGAGAAGATGCAAGAAAGGTTTAACAAGGACCTAGAAGAAATAAAAAACAGTCAATATATAATGAATAATGCAATAAATGAGATCAAAAACACTCTGGAGGCACAAATAGTAGAATAACAGAGGCAGAAGATAGGATTAGTGAATTAGAAGATAGAATGGTAGAAATAAATGAATCAGAGAGAAATAAAAAACGAATTAAAAGAAATAAGGACAATCTCAGAGACCTCCAGGACAATATTAAATGATACAACATTCGAATCATAGGAGTCCCAGAAGAAGAAGACAAAAAGAAAGACTATGAGAAAATACTTGAGGAGATAATAGTTGAAAACTTCCCTAAAATGGGGAAGGAAATAATAACTCAAGTCCAAGAAACCCAGAGAGTCCCAAACAGGATAAACCCAAGGCGAAACACCCCAAGACACATATTAATCAAACTAACAAAGATCAAACACAAAGAACAAATATTAAAAGCAGCAAGGGAAAAACAACAAATAACACACAAGGGAATACCCATAAGGATAACAGCTGATCTTTCAATAGAAACTCTTCAAGCCAGGAGGGAATGGCAAGACATACTTAAAGTGATGAAAGAAAATAACCTACAGCCCAGATTATTGTACCCAGCAAGGATCTTATTCAAATATGAAGGAGAAATCAAAAGCTTTTCAGACAAGCAAAAGCTGAGAGAATTCAGCACCACCAAACCAGCTCTCCAACAAATACTAAAGGATATTCTCTAGACAGGAAACACAAAAAGGGTGTATAAATTCGAACCCAAAACAATAAAGTAAATGGCAACGGGATTATACTTATCAGTCATTACCTTAAACGTAAACGGGTTGAATGCCTCAACCAAAAGACAAAGACTGGCTGAATGGATACAAAAACAAGACCCCTACATATGTTGTCTACAAGAGACCCACCTCAAAACAGGGGACACATACAGACTGAAAGTGAAGGGCTGGAAAAAGATTTTCCATGCAAATAGGGACCAAAAGAAAGCAGGAGTAGCAATACTCATATCAGATAAAATGGACTTTAAAACAAAGGCTGTGAAAAGAGACAAAGATGGTCACTACATAATGATCAAAGGATCAATCCAAGAAGAAGATATAACAATTATAAATATATATGCACCCAACATAGGAGCACCGCAATATGTAAGACAAATGCTAACAAGTATGAACGGGGAAATTAACAATAACACAATAATAGTGGGAGACTTTAATACCCCACTCACACCTATGGATAGATCAACTAAACAGAAAATTAACAAGGAAACACAAACTTTAAATGATACAATAGACCAGTTAGACCTAATTGGTATCTATAGGACATTTCATCCCAAAACAATGAATTTCACCTTTTTCTCAAGTGCACACGGAACCTTCTCCAGGATAGATCACATCCTGGGCTATAAATCTAGCCTTGATAAATTCAAAAAAATTGAAATCATTCCAAGCATCTTTTCTGACCACAATGCAGTAAGATGAGATCTCAATTACAGGAGAAAAACTATTAAAAATTCCAACATATGGAGGCTGAACAACACACTGCTGAATAACCAACAAATCACAGAAGAAATCAAAAAAGAAATCAAAGTTTGCATAGAAACAAATGAAAATGAAAACACAACAACCCCAAACCTGTGGGACACTGTAAAAGCTGTCCTAAGGGGAAAGTTCATAGCAATACAGGCATACCTCAAGAAACAAGAAAAAAGTCAAATAAATAACCTAACTCTACACCTAAAGCAACTAGAAAAGGAAGAAATGAAGAACCCCAGGGTTAGTAGAAGGAAAGAAATCTTAAAAATTAGGGCAGAAATAAATGCAAAAGAAACAAAAGAGGCCATAGCAAAAATCAACAAAGCCAAAAGCTGGTTCTTTGAAAGGATAAATAAAATTGACAAACCATTAGCCAGACTCATCAAGAAACAAAGGGAGAAAAATCAAATCAATAAAATTAGAAATGAAAATGGAGAGATCACAACAGACAACACAGAAATACAAAGGATCATAAGAGACTACTATTAGCAATTATATACCAATAAAATGGACAACATGGAAGAAATGGACAAATTCTTAGAAAAGTACAACTTTCCAAAACTCGACCAGGAAGAAATAGAAAATCTTAACTGACCCATCACAAGCACGGAAATTGAAACTGTAATCAGAAATCTTCCAGCAAACAAAAGCCCAGGTCCAGATGGCTTCACAGCTGAATTCTACCAAAAATTTAGAGAAGAGCTAACACCTATCCTACTCAAACTCTTCCAGAAAATTGCAGAGGAAGGTAAACTTCCAAACTCACTCTATGAGGCCACCATCACCCTAATACCAAAACCTGACAAAGACGCCACAAAAAAAGAAAACTACAGGCCAATATCACTGATGAACATAGATGCAAAAATCCTTAACAAAATTCTAGCAATCAGAATCCAACAACACATTAAAAAGATCATTCACCATGACCAAGTGGGCTTTATCCCAGGGATGCAAGGATTCTTCAATATCCACGAATCAATCAATGTAATACACCACATTAACAAATTGAAAAATAAAAACCATATGATTATCTCAATAGACGCAGAGAAAGCCTTTGACAAAATTCAACATCCATTTATGATAAAAACTCTCCAGAAAGCAGGAATAGAAGGAACATACCTCAACATAATAAAAGCTATATATGACAAACCCACAGCAAACATCCTCAATGGTGAAAAATTGAAAGCATTTCCTCTAAAGTCAGGAACAAGACAAGGGTGCCCACTTTCACCATTACTATTCAACATAATTTTGGAAGTTTTGGCCACAGCAATCAGAGCAGAAAAAGAAATAAAAGGAATCCAAATTGGAAAAGAAGAAGTAAAACTCTCACTGTTTGCAGATGACATGATCCTCTACATAGAAAACCCTAAAGACTTCACCAGAAAATTACTAGAGCTAATCAATGAATATAGTAAAGTTGCAGGATATAAAATCAACACACAGAAATCCTTTGCATTCCTATACACTAATAATGAGAAAATAGAAAGAGAAATTAAGGAAACAATTCCATTCACCATTGCAATGAAAAGAATAAAATACTTAGGAATATATCTACCTAAAGAAACTAAAGACCTATATATAGAAAACTATAAAACACTGGTGAAAGAAATCAAAGAGGACACTAATAGATGGAGAAATACACCATGTTCATGGATTGGAAGAATCAATATAGTGAAAATGAGTATACTACCCAAAGCAATTTATAGATTCAATGCAATCCCTACCAAGTTACCAACGGTATTCTTCACAGAGCTAGAACAAATAATTTCACAATTTGTATGGAAATACAAAAAACCTCGAATAGCCAAAGCAATCTTGAGAAAGAAGAATGGAACAGGAGGAATCAACCTGCCTGACTTCAGGCTCTACTATAAAGCCACAGTCATCAAGACAGTATGGTACTGGCACAAAGATCAATGGAACAAAATTGAAAGCCCAGAGGTAAATCCATGCACCTAAGGACACCTTATCTTTGACAAAGGAGGCAAGAATATACAATGGATTAAAGACAATCTCTTTAACAAGTGGTGCTGGGAAAACTGGTCAACCACTTGTAAAAGAATGAAACTAGAACACTTTCTAACACCATACACAAAAATAAACTCAAAATGGATTAAAGATCTAAACGTAAGACCAGAAACTATAAAACTCCTAGAGGAGAACATAGGCAAGACACTCTCTGACATACATCACAGCAGGATCCTCTATGACCCACCTCCCAGAATATTGGAAATAAAAGCAAAAATAAACAAATGGGATCTAATTAAACTTAAAAGCTTCTGCACAACAAAGGAAACTATTAGCAAGGTGAAAAGACAGCCTTCAGAATGGGAGAAAATAATAGCAAATGAAGCAACTGACAAACAACTAATCTCAAAAATATACAAGCAACTCCTACAGCTCAACTCCAGAAAAATAAATGACCAATCAAAAAATGGGCCAAAGAACTAAATAGACATTTCTCCAAAGAAGACATACAGATGGCTAACAAACACATGAAAAGATGCTCAACATCACTCATTATCAGAGAAATGCAAATCAAAACCACTATGAGGTACCATTTCATGCCAGTTAGAATGGCTGCGATCCAAAAGTCTACAAGTAATAAATGCTGGAGAGGGTGTGGAGAAAAGGGAACCCTCTTACACTGTTTGTGGGAATGAAAACTAGTACAGCCACTATGGAGAACAGTGTGGAGATTCCTTAAAAAACTGGAAATAGACCTGCCTTATGATCCAGCAATCCCACTGCTGGGCATACACACTGAGGAAACCAGAAGGGAAAGAGACACGTGTACCCCAATGTTCATCGCAGCACTGTTTATAATAGCCAGGACATGGAAGCAACCTAGATGTCCATCAGCAGATGAATGGATAAGAAAGCAGTGGTACATATACACAATGGAGTATTACTCAGCCATTAAAAAGAATACATTTGAATCAGTTCTAATGAGGTGGATGAAACTGGAGCCTATTATACAGAGTGAAGGAAGCCAGAAAGAAAAACACCAATACAGTATCCTAACGCATATATATGGAATTTAGAAAGATGGTAACAATAACCCTGTGTACGAGACAGCAAAAGAGACACTGATGTATAGAACAGTCTTATGGACTCTGTGGGAGAGGGAGAGGGTGGGAAGATTTGGGAGAATGGCATTGAAACATGTAAAATATCATGTATGAAACGAGTTGCCAGTCCAGGTTCGATGCACGATACTGGATGCTTGGGGCTGGTGCACTGGGACGACCCAGAGGGATGGTATGGGGAGGGAGGAGGGAGGAGGGTTCAGGATGGGGAACACATGTATACCTGTGGTGGATTCATTTTGATATATGGCAAAACCAATACAATATTGTAAAGTTAAAAAATAAAATAAAATTAAAACAAACAAAAAATAAATAATATCCAAAATAAATAAATAAATAAAAGACACTTGCTCCTTGGAAAAAAAGTTATGACCAAGCTAGACAGCATATTTAAAAGCAAAGACATTACTTTGCCAACAAAGGTCCATCTAGTCAAGGGTATGGTTCTTCCAGTAGTCATGTATGGATGTGAGAGTTGGACTATAAAGAAAGCTGAGCGCCGAAGAATTGATGCTTTTGAACTGTGGTGTGGAATAAGACTCTTGAGAGTCCTGTGGACTGCAAGGAGATCCAATCAGACCATCCTAAAGGAAGTCAGTCCTGAATATTCATTGGAATGACTGATGTTGAAGTTGAAACTCCAATACTTTGGCCACCTGATGAGAAGAATTGACTCATTGGAAAAGACCCTGATGCTGGGAAAGATTGAAGACAGGAGGAGAAGGGGACAACAGAGGATGAGATGGTTGGATGGCATCATCAACTCAATGGAGGTGAGTTTGAGCAAACTCTGGGAGTTGGTGATGGAGAAGGAGGCCTAGCGTGCTGCAGTCCATGGGTCGCAAAAGTTGGACACGGCTGAGCGACTGAACTGAACTGAAAGAAATAGCTTTTCCTTGGAAGGAATGAGTAGAACCTTCTGTACAAATTGATTTTTTTTAACCAGATGCACTTAAGATTTTTTATTGTTTTAACTCTAAGACAGCTACTAGTGAAGTTGCTCAGTCGTGTCCTACTCTTTGCGATCCCATGGACTATAACCTACCAGGTTTCTCCATCCATGGAATTTTCCAGCCAAGAGTACTGGAGTGGGTTGCCATTTCCTTCTCCAGGGGATCTTCCTAACCCAGTGATCAAACCCAGGTCTCCCACATTGCAGGCAGATGCTTTCCTGTCTGAGCTACCAGGGCAGCCCTAAGATAGCAGAAGTCACTTTATAGTATTCAGTAACCCACAAGAATGGGGTGGTTTCTAGCGCCACCACCTTAAAGATGATGGAAGCAGTTGAATTATGTGCCAACAAGAAATCTGTGACTCTTGCTGTGACAACTTTCAAAGTAGGAGGCATGTTTGTGTTGATGAAACCAAGTTCTCTAGAAAAGTAGGCATGAAGACAGGGTTAAACCAGAATAATGAGAGTGAACTGTGACCTTAAACAGATATTGTCCAGCAGCATCTTGCCCACCCACATGTGCACCCATGGGCTTCTGTCCACTCAAAGGAAGGAAGACCCCTTGCAGGGGAGATGAATTCCAGAGACTGGCATCTCTGCTCCTGCAAAGACAAGGATGCTCTTGAAGATGATCAGAGAAGTGGTCATAAGGGGGCACCCACATATAACAGTAAAATCATAATAATAATAAAAAGTAATGTTACTATAAATATACTTCATTGGGCCTTGTTGAGTCTGTGAAAGGCCATGAGTTCATAATAATAATCAAATGAGAGGACTTTAGATAAAGTGTGGCCTAAAAGGGAGACATAAAGTTTAAAAACTGCACTAGTGGTAATGCAGGAGATGAAAAACGCAAGAGATGTGGGTTCAGTCCCCGAGTCAGGAAGATCCCCTGGAGAAGGAAATGGCAACCCACTCAAGTATTCTTGCCTAGGAAATCCCATGGAGAGGAGCCTGGTGGGCTACAGTTCATGGGGCTACAAAGAGTTGGACAGGACTGAGCTGGTATCTTTCTTTCTTTTCTTTTCATGATGTAAAGAAGAGTAAGTATAATAGGATATATTTTGTTATGAAATAAATTTAATAAGAAGAGCAGTCTTGAAGTCTGTGGGGATATTCCCTTCTGTTTATTTACATGAATGTTTATAAAGGATTGAGAAAGAAAGAACCCCTGACATCCCAAAGCTGGCCTGGTATCACAACAGGGTGATGTTCTTTTCCTCTTGGATGTAAAGGCTCTCACAGAACTCCAGCTTCACACAGGGTCACCCTGAGAGCAGGAGTGAAGGAGACAGCAAACACACATCACTGCGTCCCCACCAAGAAAACACCCCCTCCCTTGGTTGAAAAGCAAGACTGCTCCTTCTTTACCAATTGCACCTTTATCCTCACTCTGGTCCCCAACTCCACAGATGGAGTTACTGAGACTCACACTGGTAGAACTGACCCCAGTTCTTGGCAGCACCCAACCTAGAGTTGCCCCATATCATTAGAGCCTCCCCCAAATCCCCTCCCCTAAGCCCCATCCTAGAATCTACCTTTCTATCACCTCCTCTCTGTGATGCCTGGGGTTGTCCCTCAGGAAGAGTAACCATCAGCTTGTCCACTAGCGAGTGGGCCTGGTGGCAGAGGCTAGAGGCACTAACCTTGTGGATGGGAGAGTATTCACAGAGGTAGGCCTTCCTCCAAGCACGTGGGAGAAGAGAACTGGCTGCTCCCCTGCCTCCTTCTCTGCCTCAAAGTTGCAGGACCCCAGGAGCCAGGGCCACCCATCGAAATCATGAAGCATGAGAAGGAAAATTCAAGCCAGAAAGAAGAGGAGGGCTCCAGCAGAAGGGCCAGCTCCTGGATGATGCCAAAGAATTGTAAATGCATCATGACCCTTGACTTATCCTTCTGTCCTTCCCTCCCATTCTTGTCCTGGTCCTGACCCTTGTCTTGGGCCTCAGCTGGGTATGGATGTTGGATGGTGCTCCCTTCTGCTGGATTTCTATTGCGAGTGTCTTCCTCTGTTAGCCTCCAGGTCGCTTCCTGGAAAGGCTGTTTCTGGGAAAAGGGAGGACTGTGGGGAAGCCTGTCCCTGCCCAACTGCATGGCCAGACACAGAGCCCTTATCTTCCCATGGGCAGACAGAGATTCTACCAAACATCTCCTTCCACATGGTACAGCTCACACTTTATGGGCAGGGACAGGAGGGGTAAAGGCAGTGTCAAATTCAAAGTCAGCCCATCGCCAGGCCCTCCTGATGCTCCTACTCCTGTCTTCCACACCCTCCTGACTCTACGGGGCCTGGACCAGGGGCCTGAAGGACTCCCAGCTGCCTGGACTCTAATTCCGCCCCAGCCTCCAGGCCTTCGCTCAGGCTACCTCTCCCCCTGCAAGGCCTTTCCCCACCTGCCTCACCAGGTGAAATGTTACCTGTAATTAGAGTTCCCACTCCAAAGCTCTTCCCCCTGCTGGCTCCCCCAGTTCCTCTCCAGGCCCCCCTGGAACCTTGCACTTTCCTGGTGGCGGGTCTGTTTGTATGGAGTTTCTGCAGCTCCCAGCACTGGGCAGGTGCCCTGTCTCTTCTCTGCTACTCCTCCTGCTCCAGGGCCTCCAGGGCTCCCTCCACCCTCCCAGGCACAGCCTGGCTAGAATACGAGGTGTGGGACCCATTACTGGGACATGAAGCAACCAGCTTTGTGAAGACACAGCACCACACTTCTTTTACCTGCGTGGAGTGCTTAGATTTGTTTTCGTGGTCTGTCTTGATAAAAGTTCTTTCTGATATACAGTGTCATCACATTTCTGAGTGTTTCCATCTATGGGCATCCTGCACTTTCCAGAGATCACCCTCTGCCAGTAAACTGCAATATGAGACCTACACTGTCTACGCTTTATGTCATCTTGGTTTAGGAAAGCTTTTGTAGGAACACAGACACACCTGCCTCCATATCCAGGCTCTGCCCCTGCTTATGGCACCCCACTCCAGTACTTTTGCCTGGAAAATCCCATGGACGGAGGAGCCTGGTAGGCTGCAGTCCATGGGGTCGCTACAGTCTGACACGACTGAGCGTCTTCACTTTCACTTTTCACTTTCATGCATTGGAGAAGGAAATGGCAACCCACTCCAGTGTTCTTGCCTGGAGAATCCCAGGGACAGGGAAGCCTGGTGGGCTGCCGTCTATGGAGTCGCACAGTCGGATGCGACTGAGATGACTTAGCAGCAGCAGCAGCAGCCCCTGCTTAACCTGTGCCTCGGGCCATGACCTCACCTCCCTGAGCTTCCATTTCCTTTCTTCTGTAATGAAGATCACCCTTTTCTCAGACAGTCTTCCTGAGGATGGGGAGATGGGCAGGGGTCCTACCCACCCTGCTTACCCAGGAGTCTTCCTCTGGCTGAGTGTGAACAAGATCCAGCTGTTCTCAGCTCTGCAGATGCAGCTGCCTTCTGTGTGTCTCTGCAATAAACCACGCACACCTTCTGGTCCCACATATATTCAGAGAACCAAAAGGGAAGTGAAACCCTCACTTTTGAGTGGCTCAAGTTACCAACACTCTGCCAACCAGGCCCCATCCAGACTTATTTCCCCCCTCCTGCTGCCCCCTAAGAGAAACAACCCCAGCCCCGACATCTCATGTCCTTCTGACACAGCCCACCCTGCCTCGGCTCCTTGAAGGAGACCTGCCACCAACACACCGTGAGCCCCTTGGCCAACCACTCCCCCACCCCATGGCCGTCTTTCCAGCCCTCACCCTCTCCATCCACCCACTCACCAGCCTGCCTGCTTTATTCACCCTCATGCCACCAACACGTGGCACAGTTCCAGAACACACCAGCTCCTCACCGCATACTGGTCATATTGCTGCTGCTGAGGGTCACATCCACGTGGCTTCTAGGATTTGTTCATGCAGGTCCTTCTGCCAGGGACACCTGCTGCATCGAACCTGGAGAAATCCTACTCATCCTGTAAAGCCAAAGTCTGGCATCACCTCCTTTGAGAAGCCCTCCAGGACCTCCCCTGCAGAGTCCCCTGTCCCTGCTCTGCTCCCTTGGTACCTGGGAGAGGGGACTAAAGCCACCCCTCAGCCACTCTCTTCATGCCCGCCCCCACTCTTTTGATCAAGTCGCCTAGACTGAGCCCTGCTGACAAGGACAACTCCAGAGCCTTCAGGTCCAGCAACTTGCCTGAGGAGGCCCAGCCTTGGTGGTCAAGGCCATTTGGATGGATGCCAAGTTTGTGGGAAGGGCTGAGAACATGCTACTCTTTTCTACCCTGGCTTATTTCTACTTGACCATAGATCTATTTCTCTTCAAATGGAGGACTTTTACAGGAAGGCTAGTGACCTTGCAACTCAGAAAAGTTACAACAGAAAACCAGTCTTATTTCCTTTTTGGTTCCTGATCAAAAAGCTGAAGTGTATGGAGGGATGAGAGTGTACAGACTGTGTGCAGGCTCTGTCCACACCATTCCTGTTTTAATCACATCAGCTCTAGGAAGCATCAGCTCCATTTTTCAGATAAAGAAACAAGGAAAGGTCTCACAGCCTGTGCCTCTTGCAGCTAGACTCCTGGTAGACCTAAGTGGTGCCACCATAAGTCCTGGTGGACTGCTGGTGCCCAAGCAGAAGGGGCAGCAGAGGGTCTGGACCTTCAATAGAGGCCCACCCACTCTTTCATCAGGGCTGTTTCATCCTAGAAAATGCCCCGGTCATCATGGTCACCTCCTCTCAGCTTTTGAGGGAGAGACAGAGGAGTGATGGGTGTTATCCCATGAGGACCACACACTACAGTTGGGTCTTACAATCATTCTGGAAATTAGACCAGGAATCTGATTTGATTTTGCTGATAAGGCAGCCAAGGGGAGGGGCAAGGTGGGAGCTTTCTTCCTGCAACTCAGGGGAAGAGCCAAGATTCAAACCAAGGTTGTCATTTGCCTATTGTAAAGTCCACTCCTTGTTTAAGGTTACTTTTTGTTTTTCATCCTTTTTTCTTTCCAGTAAACTCTGTCTTACTGATTCTTCTCTCTTCCACTAGCACAAGTGTATCTTTTTTACTTCCCTGTCTAGGGAAGTTTTACTTTCCATAAAACCACTGCCAGGTGCAGAACTCAGCTGATCCACATGCTGCATACAGTTGTCATGAAATTCCTCTGTGAGAATGCAGAATGGATGCTGGACATATGTGGACTCAGTAAAACAAGCTCATGGGGAAGCAACCGTGGGAGCTGCAGACTCAAATCAAAGTGAGGATTCAGCAAGGCTTCAATCCAGAGACATGAACTGAGACCACCCGTTTGGAGACCCTAAAGATTCAGTGACTATAAAATTGGGCTCCGCTTGACCACAGCATCCCAGGAGAAGTCCCTCAGGATGGCTACAGAGACCTGCTTGCCTGTCATTGTCCCCTTTTATAGGATTACTGGGAGTGGGTAGGAAGCTTCAGGTTGAGCATGTGACTAGAGAGGCTTTAGAGTCATCCAAGCAGAGGGGATACCTGAGGTCATGCTGACAGCACAGGTGACCTCAGGGGAACTGGTCTCGGCCACTCGCTGCCAGGCTGCCTTTGTCACCATAGCCAGAACGTGGAAGCAAGAAAAATAATATAAGAATAATGTGGTTTATAGGTACAATGGAATGTCATTCACTTTAAAAAGGAAGAATTTTTTTTTCTTTTATTTTAAAAGGAAGAAAATTCTGACACATGCTATAGCCTGGATGTGCCTTGAAGACATTATACTCAGTGAAATAAACCAGTCACAAATGACTTACTGTATTTTCTGTTTTAATTAGGTAGGCGGCGTAGTCAAATTGATAAAGACAGAAAGTAGGATGGTTGCCAGGGGTGGTGGGAGGGGGAGTGGGGCGTTACGGTCTAATGGAGTTTCAGGTTTTTAGGATGAAAGAATATGGAGATGGGTGGTGGTGATGGCTGCACAACATCTGAATGTATTTGACACCACTCACCTGTACACTTGAAAATGGTTAAGTCGTAAATTTTATGTGGTATATATTTCACTGCAGGAAGTAAACAAGAAAGAAAAAAAATCTCATCACAAGGGACAAATACTGTATGATTCCACTCACATGAGGTCCTGAGAGGGGCAAGTTCACGGAGACCAGGGGTACAGTGGTGCTTGCCAGGGATGGAGGGTAGGGGGGATGGGGTGTTAGTGTATAATTGGGACAGAGTTTCATTTTTGATGTAAAACATTCTGTGGATGATGATGCTAGTTGTACAGCTATGTGGGTGTCCTTAATACCACTGAACTGAACACTTAAAAAATGGCTAAAATGGTAAGTCTGATGACTTTTAAAATTAATAAAAAATTGTTAAAAAGCTGAAACTTTGTGGAAAAACATAGCAGCACCTGAACCCTTTCTAGTCTGCAAAACACTTTCACACACATCATCGTGGAAGCTACCACAACCTTGTGATAAAAATATTTATTATCCCTGTTTATTACCCAGGAAAACTAAGGTTCAGACTTGCCCTCCAAATGGAGAAATTGGGCTGGTCTTTCTGCCTCTTGTTGGGTCTATTTTCTGGACTATGTCATTTCCTTAGAGGAAAAGAAATCCTTAAACCCTCCAGTAGTCTAAAAGATGTAATTTTCTTCCATAAATGATCCCTATTAGCTTGAGATGAGTCATAAACATCAAATACTGCTTGGTCTAACAAGTGAGTCCAGAGACCCTAGTCCCTAGTGGGCATAGGGAGTCTGGCTGGCCCCACAGGGACTCATTGTGACTGGTGCCAAGTGTTAACTCACTCCTGGAACACTCCACCTCAGGGAGAAAGCTGTCTGAACTCTTCCGTCACAGAGGCTCTGAGCCCCATTCTGCTGTGTGCATGTCTCCCCATCTTCTGTGAGTGACAAGAGGATTTGCCATCATGCAGCCCTCCTGGAATTCATCTCCTCTACCTTTTTGCTGTGACTTGGTGTCCTTGCTCATAGAAAGAGTGTGTAGCCTGCAGAGTCATTGAGAGGATGAATGAGACAAGGCAGGGACTGGGCTTGGCGAAGAGTAGGTGCTCAGTCAACAGGGGCAGCTGTTTTCTGGGCTCACTGTGTCGGCATTACCTCCTCTTCTCTTTCAAAGCCCTGGTGAGTTGTCTGCTGTTCTCATCATTCCTGTGCATAGATGAGAAACAGACTTAGAGGATTCATTCATTTCCCAAGGTCACAAAGCTGGCCTCACCTCCTCTTCTTTTACCCACTGATCCTCACCTCCAAAATTCAGCTCTTGAATCAGAGACTTAACAAAAAATATAGTAAGTCTAGACTCATAGAGAAAACCACACAGTTGCAAAAATACTACAGAGAGGTCCTGTGTATCCTTCACCCACTTTTCCTACAGTGGTGATAACTTATACAGCTACAGTCACTATCAGAATACAACTAACTAGACTACAGACCTCACTTGAATTTCACCAGTTGCTGCAGGCTCTTGTTTTTATGTTTTGGGGATGATCCTATGGCATCTTATCATATGTGCACATTCCCCATTTAACCAAAATGACAATTGACACACAGAGTGTTCTGTCGCTAGAAACTCTCTGTGCTGGGCCTTTACGGTCGCCCTTCCTGGGTCTTCCCTAACTCTTGGCAACCACTGGTCTGTTCTCCATCCTTAGAATTTTGGCATTTTAAGAATGTTTTATAAGCGGCCTCACGCAGTGTTTAACACTTTAAGACTGACCTTTTAAAACATTCACTTAACAAAACTGTCCTTGTGACCCACCCAAATGTCTGCGAGTATCAGTAGTTCATTGCTTTTTGTGGATAGGTGATCCTAGACCCATAAGAAAGGATCTTGGAGACCTCTCCCAACTCGTCCACTCTGCCAGGGTCCCCTCCAGAGCCCCTGAATGTGCTTAATCTTCAGGAACCAGCAGCTCCACGCATGACCCCTGTCACTTGTCACTTTGCTTTCTGCAGGCAGAGATTTGGTCATGGCTTCCTCGTCTCTGCCCTGTCCTCTCTCCATCTGACCCTCCTGAAAGGTTGTTGCTGAGCCATGAAAGACACTGGGATTCTTGGCCTCCAGAGGAGAGGAATTCAAGCCGAGGCAGGTGACAAGGCTTCATCACTCAGAGCTTTTGTGTAATAAAGTTTTATTAAAGTATAAAAGAGATAGAGAAAGCTTCCAACATAGACATCAGAAGGGGGCAGAAGTAGTACCTTCCTGCTAGTCTTTAGTAGGAAGTTATATACCTACTAGTAGGCTGCTAATAGAGAAAGGAAATGTCTCAAAACTCAGAGATTGGCACTAGGCCCCTCACCTACAACATGCATTTTGAGATAACATTGGCACAAGGTGAGTTGTCCTGGACCATAAAACAATTGACATGAATCTTGAAGAAAGGCAGTTTTCCAAGCAAAGACATAGTCTCATTAACATAGCTTAAGAGAACATTCGCATGAGTAAAACATACTGGTTTGTAATGTCATTTTGAGGCTTAGGTGAACCGGAATTGGAACCGATTTGAAGAAAGACAGAGTCTAGGGTAAATACATGCTTCATTAATAGAGCTTAAGAAAAACATTTCCATGAGAAAAATGAACTGGTTAGTTCAAGGTTTGAGAAAAGTTAAGTTCAGGTGGAACCAGGCATCGTCATGGCAACACAGAATTTTAAAAGAAACCTCCTTTTAAATTTGTAGAGAGAAGGGAAAAAATCTGATACTTTTAATTTAAAAAATGTCTGACACTTGCAGCCTATTTCCTCCATTTGGAGACCCCTAGCCTTCCTGCCTGTTACCCTCTCACTCCCTGTCCCTTCTCAAGATGTACTCTTCTGAATCTCTTCCCCTATCATCTCCACAGCTTTCTAAAATGTAACATTTAAAAAAAATTGAAATATAAGTCACATAACATACAATCACAATTGAAAAGTAGTTTTTAGTATATTCACTATGTGTCTAAATATCACCACTACATAATTCCAGAACTTTTCCATCACCCCAGAAAGCATGCCCATACTTATTACAAGTTAGTCCTAGTTCCTCCTGCCACCTTGCTTTGGGAAGGCTGAGGGATGGGAGTTTGTAGGGATTGGTTCTTAATCTTGTTTGATACCATGGCTAGGCTGGGCCAGTCTAGGAACTGAGTCTTGGAAGCCTGAAGAGGTCACTGATTCACAGGCCACAGTGTTGGGCTCTCCAGGACAGGGGAGGGCCCAGACGTGGGACCTGGGAGAAGTCAATGTCACAGCCACAGATGATCCAAGCAGTGGTCAACTCACAGGGTCTGAACAGAGAGACAGAGTTCTGAAAGGATGAGAAGACTCTAAGCCTAGAGGAGGGATGAAGCCTAGGCAAGGTCTTGTATTGGTTGGGATGGGGATGCTGAGCTGCTGTAACGAAGAGCTCACAAAATATATTGGTATTATCAACAAACAATGTAGATTTTTTTCATTTCAGATATGAAAATCCAAGTTGCTAGGTATTTGGGAGGTAGGTGGAAGGTAGGTTGACTGTTACTGCTCTGCCATCATTCCCAGGGGATTGTACATGGAAGCTGGTTCTCATCACACATTCCAGCCCAAAGGAAGGACAAAGGAGGACATGGAGCACAGGAATTTCCCTTCAATGACATGTCCTAGAAGATCCACACATCATTTCCCTCACCTTTGATTAGTCAGAATTTAGCAATGAGGTTACATGGAGCTACAAAGAGAGTCTGGGCTGCCACGAACCCACCAAAAATTCAGGGTCTTCTCTATAAAAAATAAGGACACTAAAAATGGTTACAGTGGCCAATTTTATGTTATGTATATTTTACTACATTAAGGGAAAAGTTTTAAGCTTTTTTATTTTTTTAAAAAGGAGGGAAGGATGAAATTTGGGGACAATTATTAGTCTCTTCTACACCACCAATGCAGAAAACGCATGGCATTTTTGTGGGAAAAAAACTACAAGATATTACCTGGTCACTGCTCAAAAATTATTCAAAAAGCACAGAATAAGTGTTACCTTTTTTGCGGATCTCTCTAGATTAATCTCTATTCAATATTTTTAAAACCTTATAGGAAACAAGCTTTTTAATTTGCCCAACAGTCGGAGAGTAAAGTTCAGTGATCTGCCGCCACCTCGTCCTCTGTCTCTAAATGCCCGTTGTTGCCATGTACAGGGGCGACGCTGTGACACAGCATCAGATGTGACCTCTCTCAGTCTCTTACAGTTCTTTAATCTCAATGGAGCCCCTCTGAGCAGCTCACCATCACAGCCAGAAAGTGATCATAGACATTTCTGGGTTTTGTATTCACAACCGCAATCTGAAAGTAAGATTTGGAATTACTCGGAAGAATAAGCAACAGGGCAGAATTAGGAATGAGGGGGTGTCTAATGCCAGCAGTCAGAGACCAGTGGGAAAGTCGACAGCTCAGTGGAGGCAAGTGAAGGGGTGAGCACTTGCTGGGACCAGGGTGGACGGCCCACCTCAGGGGCCAGTGAGGAGGAATGAGCAGGGGGAACAAGAGAGGCTGGACGAGGAGTGGTATTAGCATGCTTTAGGCTCCAAAGACACACGTGGATGGCTGGAGAGGGAGCAAGGACCCCTCCCTTCCAAAAAGGACTCTGCGATCAGTGGCCCCTGGGCTCTCGTGCTCACGTGTGGTGGGCAGTCAGGCAGCCCTGGGGACTGCTCCCTCCCACTTGGTGGGCAGACATGGGCACCCTCCAGCACTGCTCCTGCACAAGGTCAACAGTCAATCCACAGGACCTTAAGGGGGAGAACTGATATTTGTGGGTCCTGTAGTGGGTTAATTGGTGGCCCCCTGAAAAGTATGTCCATGACCTAATCTCTGCAATTGTGTATGGGACCTTATGTGGAAAAGGGTCTTTGAAAATCCTTTAAGTGAAACATCTTGTAATGGGATCATTGCAGCTTATCTGGGTGGACCCTAAATCAACTAGCATCCTTGTAAGATACACACAGAGACTCTGTGAAAGAGAAAGGGGGAGAAAGCCATGAAAAGACAGAGGCAGGATGCAGGGATGGATGCAACCACAAGTCAGGGAATGCTGTAGCCACCACCAGCTGGGAGAGGCAGGGAAGCACCCCCCTCCCCCCAGAACTTCTGTGGGAGTGGGCCCTGCTGACAGGAGGCAGCACCCCAGACTCCAGCACTGGCTCCCCCACCTCTCCCATCACCTCCTGCTGCTCCCTCCCAAGGGCCTGAATGTGTACCTGCTTGGAGGCTGGACAGGTCAGCTGCTGGAAGCCTGGCAAGTGTTCTGTCTAGGAGCTTGCAGCTCTCTTGAGCAACCATGAGATGTTAGTGGTGACCCCAGAAGGAAGGTGTGTGTTGAGGGTGCACAGTCTGTTGGGCAATTTGTAGGAGGCAGAGGAGATGGAGGAGGTCAGACCCTTTCCTCCTGTGTATTGGCCACCTTGAGGCTGCCCCTGGGTGCTGTGCTTAGGCTGATGGGGAAAGGGGTTTTTCTGAGATACAAGGAATCCAGGTTCACCACCACCCTGTCTCTCAGGGCCTGTTCAGTGCCAGGCTCTGAGGAGATACTGAGACCTGAGAGGGGAAGGACAGGTGACCAAGTGGGGAGACCCAGGGCTTTGTCTTCCTGTGCTATCTGGGCCCTCAGTTCAGGACTGTGGGTGATGAGTGGACCTGTGCAGGGGAGGCCGGCCCGGATGGAGGAAGTAAGAAGGGCTTACTGCACTGTCTGTGTTATGATCTTGGTTTTGCAATATTAAGATTTAAAAAAAGCCAAACTGTAGGCATGTCAATATAACAGGAGGGGCATGACCTTAGATCTATGTGTTTAGGCAGGCAGAGACCAAACCTAGAAACTTTGGGATTTTTAAATTCTCATTCCTAGGACTTTGCTGGAAGTCCCATGGTTAAGACTCTATGCTTCCACTGAGGGTATTGTGGGTTTCATCCCTGGTCAGGGAACTGAGATCCCATGCCAAGAGGCCCAGCTGAAACAAAAAATAAAGAAAAAAATTTAAAAAAGAATAAAACGTACAATTTGATCAGTTTAAAAAAATATAATAAAATCACATTCCCTACCTATATACCCATGTCTTAAGGTCTGGACTTGGCCTCCGCTCTGCCCACAGAGAGCTATGTGACCCTGGGCAAGTCACCTCCCGGGGAATCGTTTGTTCTGATTTCTTGTTTTTAAAAGCTGATTTCAGTCTTCCTGTGTAGGTTTGTAGCCTCCTCAACACACAGGAGTTTGTAGCTCCTATGTGTGCTGAGGATGTTCACCCGTATCTACTATAAATATTGCAAATACTGTCTCCAGGTCTCTTGTATTCTGATTTGGTCTATGGTGTCCTTTGCAATTTTCAATTTTTAAGAGGTTCAGTGGTTTTGGGGATTTGTGTCCTGGTGAGAAGTTTCCTCAACTCAACAGTATTTTTCCAGTATGTTTTCATTTTGTCCAGTACGTTTATAGTTAGCTTTTTTCTTTTTTTCCTTTCAGGTTTGCATTTAGGTCACTTTGGGATTCAGGATTGATTATAATTCTTTTGTTTCTTCTTCCTAATTTTCTGCTACATCTTACCTTCCCCCTCCTTCCTTCGCCTTCTCCTCCTTTCCTGCTCTCCCTCCCTCCCTGCCTGTCTCTTTCTTCTCCTTAAAGCAGGACATATTTAACAGGTACCTACTGCAGTCAAAAAGGAACACACTCTTCTTTTGTGAGGCTCTGCATCTGGCCATACAGTTGGGCGGAGACAAGTTTCTCCAGGCTCCTCCCTTCTTCCTCCTACCAATAGCCTTTCCAGGAAGCGATCAATCAGAGGCTAACAGAGGAGGACACTCCCGATATTAATTCAGCAGAGGGAGCACTGTCCAGCATTCACAGGCAGCTGAGGCCCCAGACAAGGGTCAGGACCAGGACAAGAATGGAAGGGAAGGACAGAAGGATGAGGTCAAGGGTGCAGCCACATTTACAAGTGTTTGGCATGATCCAAGTGCAATCTCATCTGCTGATACCCTCCTCCTCTCTCTGCCTTGGCACTTGGTCCTCGTGTTTCATGATTTCAGTTGGCTACCTGGCTCCCGGGCTCATAAAGCTTCCAGGCAGAGACGGAGGCAGGGGACCAGCCAACTCTCCTCCCCCATGTGCTTCAAGGGGCGGGCCTGCCTGTATGAATTCTCTTCCATCCGCATGTCAGTGCCTCCAGTCTCTGCCACCAGACACACTTCCTAGCGAACAAGCTGAGGGTTAGGTTACTCTTCCTGAGGGAGAACCCTGGGCATCGCAGAGGAAGATGTAGAAAGAAAGAGTCTAGGATGGGGCTCAGGTGAGGCAATTTGTGGCAGGCTCTAAGGAAACAGGGCCACTCTAGGTTGAGTGCTGCAGAGAATGGCGGCAGTGGGGACGCGGGGAGAGTCAATGAGTTTCAGTAACTTCATGTATGGAGACCAGAGTGAGGATAAAAGTGTGATTGGTAAAGAAGGAGCAGTGTTGCTTTTCAGCCAAGGGAGCGGGTGTGGTGTTGGGGGGCGCAGTGACGGGTGTTTGCTGTCTCCCTTCGCTCCTGCTCTCAGGGTGACCCTGTGGGAGGCTGGAGTTCTGTGAGAGCCCTTACGTCCAACGGGAGAAGAGCAGCACCCTGTTGTGACAACAGGCCAGCCTTGGGGTGTCAGGTATTTTTCTTGTTTTATTTCTCAAAACTTTATAAATGCTCACATGAATAAACAGAAGGGAAAATAGCCATAGAATGCAAGACTCCTCTTCTTATTAAATTCAATTAAGAATTAAATACTTCACATTATACTAATTCTTATTTGCAACAAAACTACTATTTTATATCTAAGTTTGGTGATATATATATATATAATTTTTATTTTGTATTGACTACAGTTGATTAAAAGTATTGTTAGCTTCAGGTGTACAAAGTGATTCAGTTATACACATATATGTATCTATTCTTTTTCAAATTCTATTCCCATTTAGGTTACTAGAGAACACTGAGCGGAGCTGTGTGTGCTATGCAGTAGGTCCATGATGGCTATCTATTCTACATTTAGTAGTGTGTACATGTGAATCCTTTTTGGATATATTTTTTCTAAAACGTTCTAATTTTAATATTATAATAGACTAATGTCCTTTAACAGACTCGGCCTGGTCCAATTAAACAAGATAACAATATTTATTTTCCGTTACGATTCTATGTGGGTGCCCCTGGTAACCACTGCTCTGAGCATCTTCAAGAGCATCCTTGCCTTTGCAGGAACAGAGATGCCAGCCTATGGAATTCACCTCCCCTGCAAGGGGTCTTCCTTCCTTTGTTTGAGTGGACAGAAGCCCATGGATGCACATGTGGGTGGGCAAGATGCTGCTGGACAATATCTGTTTAAGGTCACAGTTCACTCTTATTATTCTGGTTTCTGTGTGTTATCATCCCTATGTTTTTAAAGAACTTGGTTTCATCAACATGAACATGCCTCCTACACTGGCAGTTGCCACAGCAGCATAACTGCTGCTTCTTATTTGTACTTCATCTGATTGCTCCCACCATTTTAAGGTGGTGGCACCAGACACAACCCCATTCTTGTGGATTACTAACTACTATAAAGTGACTTCTGCTGTCTTAAAGTTTAAAAAAATCCCAGTGCTAAGTGCATATTGTTAAAATAAATCAATTTCTACAGAGAATTCTGCTCATTTCTTCCCAAGGAAAAGCTTCTTTCTTTAGATAAGTAATGTCTTTAGATGATATTCTTACCTTGGGGGACAGAATAGTGTGAGAGTGTTTGCTCCGGAGACAGGAACCTCGAATTCTGGCTGTGACACCAGCTGGGCACTTTGACTACATTACTTAACTGCTCTGAGCTTCAGTTTCCTTTCTTAAAGGGTCATTGTGAGAACTAAAAGTAAGTGAAAGCCTACCGAGCCCTTGGAATTTTGCTTGGTGCAAAGAGGGGAGTCATCAACCACAATAGCTAATAAATGCTAGATATTGCATTTTTCTTTCTCTTGATTTAAAATTTTTGATATTTAATTACTTACCAGGAAAGAATTTCAGCTATGTTAACCCATTTTCTCATACCTTTCCCCATCTTCTCATAATATCATTATATTACTAAATTCATATCCTATATTAGAAATCTTTGTAGTTATAAGCACTTTATTTAAACTTTTATTTCTGGGGTCCTCAGGTGCAGCCAGGATTTCCTGACTCCCCTCTGGTGGAAGAACTTTGAAAATGGAAATTTTTTTTTCTCCTTATTTTTCTTTTTTTTTCAATTATTATTATTATTATTTTACTTTACAATATTGTATTGGTTTTGCCATACATCAACATGCATCCGCCACGGGTGTACACGTGTTCCCCATCCTGAACCCCCCTCCCACCTCCCTCCCCATACCATCCCTCTGGGTCATCCCAGTGCACCAGCCCCAAGCTTCCTGTATCCTGCATCGAACCTGGACTGGCAATTCGTTTCTTATATGATATTATACATGTTTTAATGCCATTCTCCCAAATCATCCCCCCTCCCTCTCCCACAGAGTCCAAAAGACTGTTCTATACATAGTGTCTCTTTTGCTGTCTCGCATACAGGGTTGTCGTTAACATCTTTCTAAATGAAAATGGAAAATTTTTGAAAACTCACACCCATGTCTCAAGAAGATTAGAAAGATATTTTATTCATAAAGTGAGAACAAGATGCATGGGAAAGGAAGATAAATAAGAAACAAACAAGAAAAGGAAATGTTAATCCTTTCTTTCCTTCAGGGCTTCATCTCCCAACTTCTAGCAGTGTACTTTAATTTTCATATTGATCGACAACAAATCCATTAGTTCTCATGTTTAAATGCTCTGTTTTGGGGATATTCCGGCAGTCCAATGGTTAAGTCCACTTTTTCTGCCATGGACCAGGGTTTGATATCTGGTCATGGTATTAAGATCCCACAAGCCATACAGTGCATCCAATATATATATACATACATATATATATATATATATATATATGTAAATGCTCAGTTTTGTTCAAAAAGTTAAAAATCAAACAAGAGTGTTAACATTTTTTATCTCCAATATTTCCTCCATTTCTTTTAAACTACTCCTCATGTGATATCGTGTCCCCTGTCCCCACAGATTCTGCACTTCTTATCCCGTTCTCAACTGGTTTCTCTCTAGGTCTGCTGCGTGCCCAGCTCGGATCCTTGGATTCCCTTCTCTCTGGTTGATGTTCCTGATTCCTGGATCCACATCTTTCATGGTTATGGCTTATCTCACTCTATAAAAACACACACACCTTTTTTTCCCCTGCAGCTCATTCTCAAATAACTTTCTCAGGAACAACTATGATGGTAGCCTTTCTATTCCCCATTTAGCTCCGTTTGTTCTGTCATTTGTTTGCTCAATTTTCTGTGAGCTTTCTTTGATTTTCTTTTCCATCCTTTCTTTACAGTTATTTTGTAAACACTTTATTAATTTCCAAGATCTATTTTTGTTTATTTCATTATTTATTTCCCCTTCCCATGCATCTTGTTCTCATTTTATGAATAAAATGTCTTTCTGATCTTCTTGAGACATGGGTTTGAGTTTTCAAAATTTTTCAATTTTCAAAATTCTCTGTTTTGTGACTTCTCTGGTGGTCCAGTGGCTAAGACTCCATACTCTCAATGCAGGGGGCCCGGGTTCCATCCCTTGTCAGGGAACTAGATTCCACAAGTTCAACAAAGAGTTCATATGCCACAGCTAAAATATCCCACGTGCCACAACTAAGATCCAGCTTGGCCAAATAAATAAATAATTTTTTAAAATTATCTGTTTCTTCTGATGTCATTTTTATCTTTTTTTCCAGGTTGTCATATTTCTCATATGTCTGATCCTGGATTGCCCATTCAAATTAAGATGGAGAAGGATTGGTGGGAGCATTTTTGTAAAGTGATTGGATGAGGACCTGTGATTTCCATAAAACAGAAGTTTTATTCTGGTGTCTTTCCATTCTGATTTCCCCACTTTGTTGCAGACTTAAGGCTGCTGTGAATATAGGATGCACCATAGGACTGGTGAGCTTGTCCCCTGATCTCCCCTCTGGCTCCCTCTCATCTTGGTCCCTCTCTGAGACTCTGCCCAGCAGACCATTTTTCTTGCCTCTACTCACTCTTGCTGTTTCTCTCCCTCTACTGTTCTCTATTCAGCTATTACTTCTCCATTCACTCAGTCCTCAAATATGTGTTGAAGACTCTAGGCTCCTATTGCCACCATTCAGGCTTTTTTTTTTTTTAATTAGCCACAGACTGAGGAAAGGCAGAGTATGGGTTCTTGAGCCCAAGAGTGGGTTGGAACCCAATCTATGCTGAACAAGGTTTCTGACCTTGGGCAAATCACAAAGCATCTATGCTTCAGATTCCTTAGCTATAAACAGGGATACATGGGTACAGACTTTCAGCTTATCAGTAAATATGCTTTATAATTTGTGAAATCTTAGAGCAAATAACCAGTGCAGAACAAAATCAGAAACACAAACCACTCTCATCAATAGCTGTTACTGTAACTCTAAGGACCCTTTACTATCATTTCAGCCAGGTTTCAGAAGGGGTAGTTAATAAGTGCTTTTTTTAATTCTTAAATTAGCACATAAACATAAGCAACATTTGCTTTCTTTCCTTCTCTCCCAGCACAAGATAGTCACAACCAGAATCAAAAGAGATTCTGTCAATATAAAGATCTGCTACTTACACAACTGAGAACTGGCAAGACTGAAAGGCTGGACACATGAGTGTGAATGTAAATTGGTGTAGTTTCTTTCCAAAGCAGTGTGGCTCTAAGTATAAAAGAATTTTAGATGTTGATCCACTCAGACACAGTTATTCTACTTCTGAAATAACTTAAGGAAGCAGTCAAATGCGCGCAAAGTTTTCCACAAGAAGGGTGTTCTTTGCACTATTATTTAACAGTCAGGGGAGGACAGCAGAGAGAATGGAGCACCATTCAGGTCCTCAGCCACCCAGGGCGGGGCTGCAGGGATGGGGTGGGGCTGGTGGGACTCCAGGCCCTTGTGGGATAAGGACTCTTACAGAAACAAGGAGGACATGGGCTGTAGGAGCTGAAGCCCCAGGAATTTTACCAAGACAGAGACTTGAGCACAGGGAGCAAGACATCCTTTTAGAATGAATGAGAAGAGTTATTTACTGACAAACAAATATCCACAAGTATATATTTTTGTATATAAAAGGAGACAGAGCATAGTCATCACAAACCTGGGATTTGGATCAGAAAGACTTGGGTTGAAGTCCAGGCTCTGGAATCAGTGTGAAAACTTGGGCTGACCTAAATTTAGGTGAGTTTCAGGAGTCTGCACATCATAGATGCTAGATCAATATTACCTATTACCAGTCCGTGACACAGTGTTCCCAGTCTCAATTTCCAGAGTATTCCTTCCTGTCTGTTCTTCTTTTTCTGGTTTTATTGCTCCTATAACTTTGCAGATGACTGTCTCCTGTCTTATTACCTTCTCCTTGTGCCCCAACAGGAGATCAGGACTCTGACTTGGCCTGGAGGGAGCTGGTAGGATGATGAGTAACTTTCCTTAACTAGTGGCCAGCAGAGCCCAGGAGACAGAGAACCACACTGGGTCAAGTCTCTGGTGGCACTCGTGGCCGTCCCAGGGGAATCCATTGGAGACCTCGCCCCTCACTGCGTCCTGCAGTCACTGCTCACTCACGATTGAGCCAACAGTCTGCTTTTTCTTCCTCAAGGGTGAAGCCACACCTCCTTCCAGCTGGACACATATAAGGAGCTGAAGGGACATCTCTGAGACCCCCTGCTGCCACCATGAGCTCAGAAGAGCTGGGGACTACTCTGGTAGGCAGCAGTCTCTTATCTGGCTGGTTCCTACTTGTGACCCAGAACTGAGGTGGTGCCAACTGACTGAATTAACCTAGAGAAGAATCAAGAACCAAGAAGGGACTGGATAAGCATCCTCGGGCCCCCCCAGAGGAGTCAGGGGATTCCCCCACCCAGGGATCCATCCACAAGGCCTCCTTCCAGGACCTCTACTCAGGGAGCCAAGTCTAAGGTATTCACTTTCTCACCCTGTTGTCCAGTAAGTGACTCAGAAGTGAAGCCAGGACAGCCATCGGGAGGGGGGACAGCAGAGGGAGTCCCCAAGGCCAGGTGGGGCATGGAGAGGAAGTTCCCCAGCATCCCTGGAGCTTCTCCTGTTCTCTTCCTTTGTCCAAGCTTCCTCCTGCTCCCAGATCCTGGAGCATAACCACCGAGGCTGTTTCCTCCAGTTCTCTTCCTACCTCCAGCCCAACTGCCCTGCAGGCATCAGCAGACTCTGAACTGAACCCCAGTTTGGCTTTTGCCTCCTGTCACCTGTGTGATGTGGAGTGCCTTACCTGACCTCACCTGTAAAATTGGAAAATTCCCTATGTTGTAATGAGGATCAAATCCATGGCCTGGGCCACACAGTAGGTCCTGCCTAGTGTGGTGCTATCCCCTCTAACTGGAATGTATTCATTTAGGTGGAAACCTCTCCCCTCCTCCTGAATCCTCCCTTCCCTGTTCTGTGTTTAGACACCTGCCAAGTGCTCTCATATATAAGCACCTGCTTATCAGGTGTGATACCTCAGGCAGGTACTGACTCTATTGATCTCAAAGGCTTCCCTGCAGACACCCAAGTGCTCAGTTATTCCCCCAACCACCCGCACCCCAATCGGTCAATACACAGATTTAGTGTTTTGGGTTCCCTCCACGTGAGCCCTGTATTCCTTTCTCCCTTAGTGACACAGGAAAAAGAGAAAAATTAAAAGTCTTCATGCTGCAGGACAGAGAGAGGAAGGGAGATTTGGTTTTTCTTTTAATAAGGACACGGATCTTACTGCATTAAGGCCATACACTTATGGATGGCGTCATATCATTATAATTACCACCTTAAAGTCCCTATCTTCATATAGTCATTGCAAGAGTGGAGGGGCATTCAGGGCTTCATCTTATGAATTTTGGAGGAAGAACAGTCCACCCAAAGCCCCTGGTGAATCCATCATCAGTACCTAAGATAAACTTTAACCGCTTTAAACTCAGTAGCATTTACCTTCCATCATAATTTCTTCTGATATTTTCATTTTTCTGTCTAGAAGGCACAAGCTTTTTTAAGGATGTCATTGAAAATTTCCGGAAAGAATGAGCAAGGAAGAACTGCATTTCCTACTCACTGAAGAGAAACCCTGAGAGAGTTTTGTGGCTGAGGCTGATTTGTCCAGGTAATCCACACAGGTGTGCCAAGAACGTCACCTAAGTCACCCAGATCCCCCAAAGAAGATCTCACCCAGGCTAGCTTCCTCCTGGCAGGCACATCTCCCCCAGGCAGCATCCTATGAATGGGGTTGAGGATGTTCCATCTCAAGAATGCATGAGGAATATTTCCTCCACGTCATTTGCTGGAAGTATATAACCTCAGGTTGAGAAGAGATAGAAACCTGCGAGAAGAGCAGGTTATGTGACCTGGGCAAGTTACTGAACTACTCTGTGCTTTAGTTTCTTTATCTGCTCAGTTTTATTGTGAGGACACTGAGATCATGCATGCAGTGTTTCATACGATAGCCGGTATAGAGTAGATACTCAATTAATGTTAAATTTTAAAAGCTTGTTGGAAAGACACAGGGGTTAAGAGCCTTCTTTCTGGAGATGAGAACCAAGAAGGATATCCTTTGGGACAAGTCAGGAAATCCTGATACCAGCATCACTTTCTGTTCCTGGGGATTCTGACTAGAGTGCTTTCATTCCCTATCTTAGGGACTGTACCAACCCTGCAGGATCCTGCTGGCCCATAAAGCAGGTAGGCTGCAGAGGAACTGGGTGGAGCTGGTGGGATCCTGGCTCTAGCCCTGCCCAGCTCTGGGGCTCTGGGCTAATGTCTTGGAGCCCCAGGTCTGTCCTGTGTTCAATGGGAGTAGCAATTCAATTTGATGGACTATGGTGATGGCCTCAGAGTGAACTGCAGAGTCAGAGGTGGGGAACCAAGTACAATCATCTCATCCAAAGGCCCAGGGAGGCCTGCACCAAGGTCAGACCCAGGGTCAGGGTGGAGCAGCGGGTCCAGGTTGGAGGACTAGTAGGCAGGCTTGGGCAGCAGGCCAGGACAAGAGTGAGGAGAGTGAGCCCTAAGGACACAGAACTGAAGGGGCTGTGACTCTAACAGAGGTCCCCTGAGTGGAGGTAGGGGGAGGGACATTTCTTCCCTCCCTGACAGGATCACCTCATGATGGGCTAGAGGGCCTTGGGTGACCATGTATGCACACCCTGCCTGGGACCTGGCTTCTCACTCCATCTGGGACCTTCTTCTAGTCTACGTGGAGCCGCCCTGACAGTGGAAGGCTGTGTGGCTCAGGGAGCCCTCCAGGGTCACAGTGAGTGGCTGTAATTGTGTGTCATTTGAGGGATTCGGGGGAGCCTCACGCATCCCCAACAAGAGGAAAACACTTCCTCCACCAGCTGTGCAAGTGCTGGTCTCTTCAGGCTCAGCCATTCAGATGGGTGTTTCCTCAAGTCTCTTGAATCTTTAGAGGTTCCACAAAGTTGCACATGGCCTTGGAGGGCAGACTGGTGAAGCTGTCACAGGTAAAGTATGAGTTAGGCTGGTGATACCCAAGATGTCAAGGTGCTGAGTGATGGGTCAGGAGTCAGGGAGGTGGGCTGGAGAGTCCAAGAGGAGCCAGGGCTCATAGCACATCTCCTGCTTCCCTGTCAACTGGGGCAGTGGATGGACCCAGTGATCTTCCTCTGGGAAGGTCATGGAAATCAGGCTTGGGGGAGAGCAGATGCCAGGCAAAATGATCATTAAGGGTCCTTTTAGTTCTGAGTTTTGATATTTTTAAAAATTCCAAGTACAGAGAGTTAACCAATCTGAAAACTCTGGGGCACAATTCCCAGGACTGTCCTTACATTTGACATCAATGGCAAATTTGGGAGATTCCCACAACTTACCTCAAGTTTAAGAACTGAAAGCTGTCATGATCCCAGTTACAGTTTATTACATGGAGGGATGCAGTTTCCCATCAGCCAAAAGCCAGAGTTTGGGCAGGTTTCACACACGAAGCTTCCATTGTCCTCAGGACACATTAATGTCCTGGATTCAGCGTGTGGCAGGGCACACAGAACACTGCCCTCCAAGGACACTCACCCTGTTTAAAAAATTATCCTGACCTGTGGTCTCCAGCCCCTCCTGGAGGTCAGACTAATGCACCAGAGTCCAGCTTCTCCAGAGGTCAGAACTGAGCACGTGACCCAGAGGCTACTCATCACCCTGTCAGACTGTCCAATGGCCCAGGCGACAAGGATACTTGTATCAGCCTGAATATTCTAGGGGCTTAGGAACCACTTCCCAGTATCCAAGGGCAAAAAAATGTTGACTCCTCACTGCACACTCAGGCCCTTGAGTGACAGTTTTTCTGCTCTAATCCTACTTGCCTTTGTTTATCTGTGGAGTTCCCACTCTAAACACACTTGAGAAGTGATGGCATTGATCTGCCTGGGAGATGTCTTTATCAAATACTTCTCTTAAGAGAAGGTGACTTTTGCTGCTTTATTCCAGGATTGACTATGTACATGGAGCATCTACAATGCCCAAATATGTGTTTAATGTTGAAAAAAATGTTTGCATTTGTAAAATTCTTTCCTGGTGATTTATAATAAAATCTGCAGCTTATTCAGAATAGCTCTTGCTGAACCTATTTTACAGACTAACATAGGCTTTCTTAATACCTTGACATTCACTGTTACAGGGAAGAGGCAGATACACTAGGTAAATATCTGAACAAACTGCACAGAAACTTGGCCATGAGGGACTAAGACAGGCTCCAACGAGGCCAGTTGGACAGAAAGAGGTTTTTGGAGAAGTTTCCTCAGGTGAAACAGAAACTTGAGGAGGGCATAAAAAAGCTCCGTGCGCTGGCAGACAAAGTTGACAAAGCGCACAGGGACTGCACCATCTCCAAGGTGGCAACCGCCTCTGCTGGCTCTATGTCTTGCTTCCTGAGCATCCTTGGCCTGGCTCTGGCACCCATGTCAGCGGGGGCCAGTCTGACACTGTGTTGGTGGGATAGGGCTGGGAGAAGTGGCTGCTGTGACTGGTGTGTCCACCATCATGGTGGAAAGTAAAAACAGGTCATCAGCAGAAACTGAAGCCAGTCACCTTGTGTCAACTGGCATCACCGAAAAGGAGGTGACTTTGGGGCTTCTACATAAGGTCACACCCCAGATTGTTTCCTCTATAAAGAAACTCTACCAATCCATGAAAGGCATTGGGAAGAAAGTCCAAAACATCAAGCTGGACAAAGCTGACCCTCACTTAGCAGCCAGTTCTCAGTGCTTCATGACCAAGTCTCAGTCCAAATTGGCAAAGTCAGGAAAGCTTTTGGAAGCATAGCTCTTGCGATGTCCAAAGGAGCCCAGATGGTGCATGCAGTCACTGTAGATGTCTTCCATTTGATGGGTGTGTCCTTCCTGGTCAAAGAGGCAAAGCACTTGCATGAGAGGTCAAAGACAGAGTCAGTTGAAAGGCTGAGGCAGCAGGAGCAGGTCCTGGAGAAGAATTTGGAAGAGTTCACCCGCACCTCTGAGAGCCTGCAGTAGGGCCTGACACCCCCACCCTAGCACACTGCAGGGACCAGGTACACATGTGAGGTGAAGGTTCAGAGCGCCTTGTTAGAAGGAAAAGGAGGGGGAGACAATACTGATGGAGCTGGGTGCTAGGAATCTGGCATTTCTGCAGCTGAGCACAGCAGGGGAGGAATGCATACAGGTGGAAGATGGGGAGAAAGAAGGAAGGAGCCTGGAGCCTGGACTAAGGGAGGAGAGTGACAGGAGGGGAGTTACCACTTATTTTGGACTAAAGAACACACTTGGGGAAGAACAGAGAGGCAGGGGAACTAACAACGAGAGGCCAGGAATATGAAAGGGTTTAAAATGGGAGAAAATCAAAGGGTTAAGATTATTGAGGTCCAGGAGAAGCATCTGAGGCTCCTCTATTGCCCTCCCCAGGGTTTGCTGTCCCAGCAAAAAGAGTCTCCCCCTGGTGGTGGTCTCTAGCCCTCCTTCACCAGAATCAGCTCACCTTTGATCCCAGCAGGTTTATCTTAATTAAGCAGTGTCTTCGTTCTTTCTTTTTTTTCCAATTGAAGTATAGTTGATTTACAATATTCTGTTACTTTCACATGTACAGTAAAGTGATTCAGTTTTACATGTACCTGTATCTGTATACATGGGCTTCGCAGGTGGCTCAGTAGTGAAGAATCTGCATACCAATGCAGGAGATGTGGGTTTGATCCCTGAGGAGAAATATCAATAACCTGAACGATGCAGATGATACCACCCTAATGGCAGAAATTGAAGAGGAACTAAAGAGCCTCTTGATGAGGTGAAAAAGAAGAGTGAAAAAGCTGGCTTAAAACTCAACATTCAAGAAACTAAGATCATGGCATCTGGTCCCATCACTTCATAGCATATAGATAGGGAAAAAAGTAGAAATAGAGACAGACTTTATTTTCTTGGGCTCCACAATCACTGCATATAGTGATTGCAGCCATGAAATTAAAAGGAGCTTGCTCCTTGGAACAAAAGCTATGACAAACTTAGTGTATTAAAAAGCAGAGACATCACTTGGCTGACAATGGTCTGTATAGTCAAAACCATGGCTTTTCCACTAGTCACATATGGATGTGAGAGTTTAACCATAATGAAGGCTGAGTGCCAAAGAATTGATGCTTTTGAACTGTGGTGCTGAAGAAGACTCTTGAAAATCCCTTAGACAGCAAGGAAATCAAACCAGTCAATCCTTAAGGAAATCAACCCTGAATACTCATCGGAAGGACTGATGCTGAAGCTAAAGTTCCAATACTTTGGCCACTTGATGGGCCAACACATTGGGAAAGACCCTAACACTGGGAAAGGGAGGAGGAGAAGGGTGCAGCAGAGGATGAGATGGTTGGATGACATCTTGGAGTCAATGGACATGGGTTTGAGCAAACTCCAGGACGTAGAGATGGACAGGGAAGCCTGGCGTGCTGCAGTCCATGGGGTCGCAAGGAGTCAGACACAACTGAGCAACTGAACAACAACCAATGACCCATCAGCCCCACTACTGGGCATACACCCTGAGAAAACGGTGATTGAAAAACGCACATATATCCTAGGGTACATAGCAGCACTATTTACAATAGCCAGGACATTGAAGCAACTTTGATGTCCATTGACAGATGAATGGATCAAGAAGATGTGGTACATATATACAATGGAATATTACTCAGCCATAAAAAAGAGTGAATTTGAGTTAGTTCTAGTAAGGTGGATGAACCTAGGACCTGTTATACATAGTGAAGTAAGTCAGAAAGAGAAAAACAAATATAATATATTAATGCTTATATATATGAAACCTAAAAAATAATGGTATTGAGGAGCCTACTTACTGGGAGGGAATGGAGACACAGATGTAAAGAATGGACTTGTGGACACAGTGGAGGAGGGAGTAAGTGGGAGGAATGGAGACAATAGTGTTAACATATGTACACTATCAGGTATAAGATGGATAGGTGGTGGGAAGTTGCTGTATAGCATGGGGAGCCCAGTCTGGCACTCTGTGTTGACCTAAAGGGATAGGATGGGGGGAGGGGATGTATGTTTAATTATGGTGATTTGCATTGTTGAATGGCAGACACCAACACAACATTGCAAAAAAATTTTTTTTATATATTTAAATAAATTTTTAAAAAGAGAAAAACAAATAAAGTGAGTGGGTGGGAGGGGTGACTATGCTAGAATTTCCCAACAAGAAAGCACCTGCCCACCACTGTCCCTCTTTTAGGGATGATACCCAGAGCTGGCTGTGTCCAGAGGACCCCAAGCTCCAAGGAGGAGGCATCCTTGAGTCCCAGCAGCTCCTGTGGGGTCAGGGACTACAAGACAGGGCTGGGGGGAGTGGGGGGGTGCAGCTGAATATTTTCCCCCTGACCCCCTGTATCTGTGCTCAGGGGCATCTATTCCAGCCTGAACTCTGAGTGCTGGGGGACGGAATGTGAGTGTGCAGTATTTGGCCAAATGGATATTTGCATCCACTTGCAGGACATGAGCTGCTGATGCTGATGTTTGCAGGACAAGTTCTGCTGCCAAGCAAAAGCCCCGAGGTTGTGGCTGGCACAAGGGTGGGGAGCTGCAGTTGACAGATGGACTTGATGACTACTGTCTGGAGTATTTTTGCAACTGTGCTTTTTTGTCTTATGAGTCTGCAATTGCTACTTTTTAGATGTCTCTGATTCAAGAGCTGAATGATGGTGGTGAGAATTAGTGGGTAAAAGAAGGGGAGGTGGTGAGTCCAGCTTTGTGACTTTGGGCACAAATGATTCAATGACTGAATCCTCCAGACTGGGTCAAGTCTGAACCTTAGTTTTCTCTTGTGACACAGAACTAATAAATGCTTCCACCACTGGATGTTGTATGATATATCATTATGTGTGTGAAAATGTTTTGCAAATTGTAAAGGGTTGAGGTGCTGTTGTATTTTTCCACAAATGTTGGGCTTTTCAAGGATTTTTTTATAAGTCTGATTATGATAAAATATACATAACACCAAATTTACCATTTTAGCCATTTTAAAGTATACAGCTCAGCAACCAGCCCCACCACCCCTCCACAGAACATATTACATTTTGCAGAATGGAAACACTGCCCCAATTAAACATTAACCCCCTCTTTCCCCTTCCCACAACTCCTGGAAGTTACCATACTAATTTTCTCTTTGGACCTGCTTACTCTTGGGACCTCATATAAGCAGATTCATACTGTGCTTATCATTCTGTGATTGTCTCATTTCACTTAGTGTAATGTCCTAAAATTTCATCATGCTGTGGCACATGTCAGAATTTCCTTCTTCTTCAGTGTGACTAAAATTCCATTGTATGTATTTGAAAGAGAAAGTCACCCATTATTGTCCGACTCTTTGTGACCCCATCAACTATACAGTCCATGGAATTCTCCAGGCCAGAATACTGGAGTGGGAAGGCTTTTTCTCCTGGGGACTTCCCATTGTATGTATATATGGCTTTTTTTCTTACCTATTCACCCACTGATGGACGCTTCGGGCGCTTCTCCCTTTTGGTCATTGTGAATAATGCTGCTATGAACAGGAGTGTATTAACATCTCGTCCAGAGTCTTTTTTCAGTTCTTTCGCTGAAGTTGCTGGATCATAGGCTGATACCAAATTTAATTTTTTAAGGCACCATCACACTGTTTTCCACAGTGGCTAGATGTTATTTTTTAAGACCGTATCTTAGCACAACAGTGACAGCAGACAAGAATTCCCTTGGTCTCCTGATCGCCAGAAGGACAGAAGTGGCTGGTGCCCCCTGGCACATGTCCCAGAATGTCTGGTGTGGCTTTCGGGGCTCCTGCTCCACCCCCACCCACTACTCCTCACCCCTCTTGTTTTGGGATCTGCTGACTTGAATCTGCTTCCTCTCTCCAGGTAAAGCTTGTTTGCAATATCTTTAGAACCTAGCAGAGTACCTTTCAGCTTCAAACCTCTAATCCAAATCAATTACTCAATTACCTGTCTTTTAGGATCCAAAATCTTTTTTTAACTAGGGAGAAAAATTAGAAAGAAAGAAATTTGCAGGAAAAAAAAAAAAAAAGACAAGATTCAAACCAAATCTGACATTGGACATTTAACACTTGCAAACACCACGCCCAGGCCCAGGCCCTCCTGATGCTCCAGCTCCTGTCTTCCTCACCCTCCTGCTTTCTTGGGCCTGATCCAGGGGCCTGGAGGACTTCTTGCTTTATATTCTTGGGCTCCAAAATCACCACAGCAAACTCTTTATAGCAAAGCAAAGACTGGGTCTCAGCCTGGAACCCTTGGGCAAGAGCTCTGACAGGCAGCTGCTTCCACTAGGCTCACAGTCAGCCCTCCTCTTCCCCGCACTTTCGTGCTCCCACATGATTGCCCAAGACCCCCTTCAGATCATTGCGGTGACCGCACCAAAGCATCTGTTAATTTCATGGCTGCAGGCACTATCCACAATCTTCAGGTCTTTGCTCAGGCTGCCCCTCCCTTGCATTGCATTTCTCCACCTGCCTCCCCAGGTGAAAGGTTGTTGTTCAGTCCTTCAGTGGTGTCCGACTCTGCAATGCCATGAACTGCAGCACACCAGGATTCCCTGTCCTTCTCTATTTCCTGGAGTTTGTTCAAGTTCATGTCCACTGAATCAGTGATGTTATTTAACCATCTCATCCTCTACTGCAACCTTTTCCTTTTGCCTTCAATCTTCAATGATTCCAGCATCAGGATCTTTTCCAATGAGTCGGCTCTTCCCATCAGGTGGCCAAAGTATTGGAGCTTCAACTTCAGCATCAGTTCACTGGAGTGAATATTCAAGATTGATTTCCTTTAGAATTGACTGATTTGATTTCCTTGCTGTCCAAGGGACTCTCAAGCACCACAGTTTGATAGCATTGATTCTTCGGTGCTCAGCCTCATTTCTCACATCCACACATAAATACTGGAAAAAAAACATAACTTTGACTATATGACCATTTGTTGGCAACGTGTTAAATGTCCAATGTCAAATTTGGTATGAATCTTGGCTCCTCTCTCAACTTCCTTCCTTTTGGCTGTCTTATCTGCAAAATCAGATCAGGTTCCTGGCCTGCATTATGGGAGGGAGCCACAATGCCCCAGGGTCATGTCCTGGAATGAAGCAGCCCTGATGAAAGGTCAGGTTGACCTCCATGGGGGTCCAGGCCCACTCCAGCCCCATCTTTTTGAGGCAAAGCATGAAAGTAATGGCAGTCCACCTGCATGATTTATAAGGTATGGACATTTTCAACCCAGTTTCTTTAACTGCAACATGAAACCAACAATTTCTAGAGCTGATGTGAGACTTAAATAGGAAATGTGTGTACAGTGCCAACTCAGACCCTGACACACACTCAACCCTCTGTTTATGGTGGCTCTTTGCTTGGGAACCAGACAGCACACAGGACTGACTTTCTGTTTTAAGGTTTTCTGTGAGATCTGTTTTCAAGGAAATATAAACCAAGGTCTAAAAGAACAACATGCTGTCAGCCTATCCCACAAGCTTCTACATGGAACCAAATGGCATTAACCACCAAGGATTTGAGCCTCGGGTGAGGCACAGGGACCTGAAGGTACTGGTTCTGATGACCCTGATATAAGGGACAAGCCTAGAGATATCTGATCAAAACAAGTGGAAGGACATGGACCCAGTGGCTGAGAGGTGGACTTAGGTCCCTCTCCCAGGTACCATGGGAGCAGAGCATGGAATGGTGGTCTATGCATGGGAGGGTCCTGGAGGGCTTCTCAGAGGAGGTGATGCCAGATGTGGGCTTTACAGGATGAGTGTCACTTTTCAGCTGGTAGGGCCAGGTGTGTCTGGCAGAAAGACCTCTGTGAGAAAATGTCTAGAACTGGCATGGATATGGCACTCAGCAGCAGCAGTATGACCAGTACACAATGAGCAGCTGGTATGTTTGGGGACTAGGCCATGTGCTGGTGGCACAAAGGTGAATGAGGCAGGCAGGAGGTGAGTAAGGATGAGAGCAGAGGGCAAAGGGGCCTTGAAAGGCACTCATGGGGTAGGGGAGTGATTTGTCAAGGGCCTCACAGTGTGTTGGTGACAGGTCTTCGTTCAGGGAGTGTAGAGGTCCTTTAATGGACCGGAACTTGGTGGTCTGGAGTCAACAATAAGAAAGTAAAGGAGAGAGAAAGAGGTTGGTATTCCTTGGTTTACACAGACAGCCAATAAAGTCCCTGACATGGGACTTGCTCTGTTCACGAAGGCCTCAGGTGCCCTCTCGAGGGGGTGAGGGTGCAGAGTGCCTTCTCGAGAGGGTCTTAGAAGCCCGGGCAGAAAAGTGAACCCAGAGAGCTTCTGCACTCCAGAAATTAGCCTGAAAAAGAGAGAGTGAGAGAGAGAGAGAGAGAAAGAAAGACACGGGGACCAAAGCTCTGATGGAGCAAAGGTGTTTTAATCAACATGGTGTGGCCATATATACTGTCTTACAAGGTAGTTATTCTCAGCAAAGATAAAGATTAAAATTCCAGACTTACAAAACATAGGTGATGCATATAAAAGAGAGAGAGTTGTAAACAATCACTTTTACCATATGGTTCATAAGAAGGAAGAAGGTACTTATCACCGTATTGAAAAACTAATGAAGGAAATGCCTGGATTCTTCAGCCCCAGGAGAGGCTTGCCTCTCCTCTTAATTCTTGAATATTCAGGAATTGATAAGGAACAGAGATTCCTGACAGATCCAAAACAGCACACAGGAAGCCTCCTGTTAAATGCTTCCTAACAAAGGAGCCCAAAACAGGATGTGCTGAGCCAGGAAGGATCTGGTGCGTCAGGGCTAGGCTTGTTTCTCAAGGGACAAGCAGGAGGGTGGGATTAGGCCAGGGTGGGGCGTGGTGGGCAGGATGTTTGTTTGATATGAGGACTCAGATGTGAGGGTGTTCACTTCCCCCTTTTCTTCTCTGGGTATATCTGGGCCCAGAGAGTGTGTGTGGTTATTGCAGAGACACACAGAAGGCAGCTGCATCTGCAGAGGAGAGAACAACTGGATCTTGTTCACACTCAGCCAGAGGAAGTTTCCTGGGTAGGCAGGTGGCATAGGATCCCCACCCATCTCCCCATCCTCAGGATGAATGTCTGAGAAAAGGATGATTGACACTAATTGACAGAAGAAGGAACTGGAAGCTCAGAGAGGTGAGGCCATGGCCCTAGGCAGTAGGTTAAGAAGGGGCAGAGCCTGGATGTGGAGGCAGGTGTGTCTGAGGGCTTCCTCCCGCCTTTGGGGCTCCTAAACAGAGCAGAGGGAGGGCGGCACCTGCTCAGGTGGGCTCAGCTCAAGATGTGGACTCCTGAGACATGAGCGGCGACCCCAGAAGGAAGGTGTATGTTCCAGGTACTCAGCCCTTTAGGAATTTGGAGAAAGTAGAGGGGGTGGAGGAGGATGAGGGCATCACACCCTCTCTTCCTGTGGCCACCTTGAAGCTACTCTCAGGGTGCTGTGCTGATGCTGATGTGGGGAAAAGGGTTTCTTCTGAGATGCAAGGAATAACAGTTTATTCACACACCCTGTCTCTGAAGAGGGACATGAGACCAAGCAGGGAGATGCAGGGCTTTGCCTTTCTACACTTGCTGGGTCCTCTGCTCAGGATGTGGTTTTGAGTGATGGGAGGTCCTATGTGGGGAATACAACCCAGATAGAGTGTTTCCAAGCCAATTTGGGTCCTCTCAGCCATGCACCTTCAAGCCAACCTACTGACACTGGGTTGTGGTATAGGAAACTGCAATGTTTATTGAGGGGCACCAAGCAAGGAGTCCTGTCAGTTCATTTCAGTTCAGCAGCTCAGTCGTGTCTGACCCTTTGTGACCCCATGGACTGCAGCATACCAGTCTTCCCCATCCATCACCAACTCCCGGAGCTTGCTCAAACTCATGTCCATGGAGTCGGTGATGCCATCCAACTGTCTCACCCTCTGTAATCCCCTTCTCCTCCTGCCTTCAATCTTTCCCAACATCAGGGTCTTTTCAAGTGAGTCAGTTCTTCTCATTAGGTGGCCAAAGTATTGGAGCTTCAGCTTTGGCATTAGTCCTTCCTATGAATATTCAGGACTGATTTCCTTTAGGATTGACTGGTTTGATCTCCTTCCAAGGGATTCTCAAGAGTCTTTTCCAGCACCACAGTTTGAAATTATCAATTCTTTGGAGCTCAGCTTTCTTTATGGTCCAACTCTCACATCCATACATGACTACTGGAAAAACCATAGCTTTGACTAGATGGACCACTGTCCTCAGAGTAATGTGTCTGCTTTTTAATGTGCTGTGTAGGTTTGTCATAGCTTTTCTTCCAAGGAGCAAGCTCCTTTTAATTTCATGGCTGCAGTCACAATCTACAGTGATTTTGGAGTCCAAGAAAATAAACTCTGTCACTGTTTCCATTGTTTCCTCATCTATTTGCCATCAACTGATGGCAAATAGACTGGACTGGGTGCCATGATATTAGTTTTTTGAATGTTGAGTTTTAAGCCAGCTTTTTAAATCGCCTCTTTCACTTTCATCAAGAGGCTCTCTAGTTCTTCTTCTCTTTCTGTCATAAGGGTGGTGTCATCTGCGTATCTGAGGTTATTGATATTTCTCCCGGCAATCTTGTTTTCAGCTTGTGCTTCATCCAGCTCGGCATTTCGCATGATGTACTCTGCATATAAGTTAAATAAGCAGGGTGACAATATACAGCCTTGATGTATTCCTTTCCCAATTTAGAATCAGTCCGTTGTTCCATGTCCAGTTCGAACTGTTGCTTCTTGACCTGCATACAGATTTCTTAGGAAGCAGTTAAGATGGTCTGGTATTCCCATCTCTTTAAGAATTTTCCACAGGAGTCCTGGTAGCTAGTGCTTAAAGGGCCCAAATTCCTGAATACCTTCCCAAAAAAGGTTTTCAGAAACAGGGTAGGGAGAGCATTGTGAGTGTGTGATCAGCTCATGGATATTCTTTTGATGAGTAAGTGATGAGGTAACCAGGATCAAAATCATCAAGCTTCTGGTTTCAACTGGTCTGGGGTCTACATCCTTGCAGTTAACATACTTGCAGTAAACTTCTTCCATCTGGTGGTACTTTTGGTATCTGCAACACAGCTCAAATGACATGATTCAGAATATTATCCATAGCTCTTGAGAAGGAAATAAAAGTTCTTGAATTTGTTTAATGGCTACACAATGATTATTTTGTCTTGCTAACTCTTTTGTTTTGTTTGTTTCTACATTTTCTCACTTCTCTGAATTAATTTATTCTTTGGAACTTGGGGAAAGCCTAGGATGCTAACATTTTTTTTAGGTAAATAAGGTAGGCAGAGGACATAGGGTGGAGGAGAGTTCTGTCCTGGGAAGGTGTCTTTGGGTCCTGCTTGGTCTCGTCCCTCTGTCCCCTGCCCCCTTTTTCAATACTCCTCAATTGTGACGAGGAACAGGAATGGGACAGGAAAGGGAATAAAATTTTAGAAATAGAAGTTAATTATAAACCTGCCAAGGAACTCATTTTTAGTTTCCATTCTCTTCTCACCTTCCCCCAAATTTTGAGGTAATAAAGCAATGACCGCTTTGGCTGCTTCCTGCTGAAATGCGGTGTGGTCCTGCCTCAATTTGGGGAATGGACACAGTGTTGGAAATAGTCCCTAGACCCAAGCTTAGCACCAATATTTTGTATCATAAAAACAAAATACATTTCTCTTTGATTGCTTTGTTATAGCACCTGAACAAATATTTGAAAATTAGTAGGTAAGATAAGGATAATGATCAAAATGCACTATATGTTATTTTCTAAATTTATTCTTCTATTTTAGATGTCAACCAGGAAAGTAATTTTTCAGTATTTTCTCTTTATGCACCTTCTAGTAACCAAGTAACATCTTCAGTTCAGTTCAGTTCAGTTGCTCAGTCATGTCCAACTCTTTGCGACCCCATGAATTGCAGCACACCAGGCCTCCCTGCCCATCATCAATTCCTGGAGTTCACCCAAACTCATGAGCATCAAGTTGGTGATGCCATCCAGCCATCTCATCCTCTTCGTCCCCTTTTCCTCCTGCCCCCAATCCCTCCCAGCATCAGGGTCTTTTCCAATGAGTCAACTCTTCGCATGAGGTGGCCAAAGTATTGGAGTTTCAGCCTCAGCATCAGTCCTTCCAATGAACACCCAGGACTGGTCTCTTTTAGGATGGACTGGTTGGACCTCCTTGCAGTCCAAGGGACTCTCAAGAGTCTTCTCCAACACCACAGTTCAAAAGCATCAATTCTTTGGTGCTCAGCTTTCTTCACAGTTCAACGCTTACATCCATATACATGACCACTGGAAAAACCATATAGTCTAAATTTTGGTTTTAACTTTTTTAGGAGTATTAATCATCTATAACAGGAGCTATTGGCCACTCCACATGTCTCTTTTTCAAAAATAAAAATACAATTTAAAGCAATTTTATTATCTTATACTATTCTGGCTAAAGAATCTAGTGTCTTCTTCTTGGAGGCAGTAGCTTGATATATTTCATTTGCCATTACCATTCCTAAAGTAAGAGAAAGTTTTTATAATTACAAGACAAGATCTTGAGGCTGTCAGGTTGCAGTTGGCAGCTACTAGCAGATATTGTTTTGAGAACAGATGGTGGTATCTTTAAATCTGTTACAGTTTAGGAACCTCAAGTTCTTAGTAATAATATGTCTAAAACCATGTCCACAATGGCCATTAGCTCCATTTTCGATGTCTGAACCACAGTTACTCCATTTTAACTTTTAAATGTATTTTTTTTCCTTTAATGGTTAAAGAATATACAATGTATGTTTAATAGGTCACAAGCTTGCTGTTTTGTTTAGCCTAAAGTTTAAATTAAATTCTGTATAAGCCAGAAAGTTTTTCCCATACTCAAGTATGTGAACATTTCCCCCATCATTTTGCCCTTTTGATTGCAAATTTTTCCATAGAAAGCACTGATAATCAATATATTTGTTCCTCGTTACCAGAGTGGTTGCTTCCTTCCATGAGTCCATCATATTCCTTGGTGTTAGGCCTACTTTTTATTTATATGTATATATTTGCTTAATTATCCATGTTTAGGGAAAATTAATCAGACATAGGAAACAAGTACAGAAGTATGCTGATGGGGAAGTACTATACTTAATATTGATGACTCTAAAAATGTGTCTATTAATTAACAAACCACAACCTTTAGCTTTAGTACCAGAGATTAATTTAATCCTGAATATTGTTCAGGTCACAAAAACCTAAAATTCATTTGCATTAGTTTCTATTATATTTAAAAATGTTTGATTTGCATGCTTTTACTTTTCTTTACCAGTTAAACAGAGCTCATTTAAAAGTTAATTTTGGTAAAAACTGCCCAAAGAAAAGAGTCTGATGCTGGGAAAGACTGAAGGCAGGAAGAGAAGGGGATGACAGAGGATGAGATGGTTGGATGTCATCACCAACTTGATGGACATGAGATTGAGCAAACTCCAGGAAATGGTGAAGGACAGGGAAGCCCAGGGTTCTGAAGTCCATGGGACTGCAAAGAGTCAGACATGACTGAGCAGCTGAACAACAACAACAATAGTCCAAATAAAACATAGTATTTATACTGTACACATAGACATATTATATCAATACAGTAGAGACATCATAGCTTCATTTTTAAACTTCTTCATAAATCTGAGTACTTTAATACACAACAATTGTTTATAAATTTTACCTAATCTTCCCTCCTTGTTGTAGTTCAGTTCAGTTCAGTCGCTCAGTTGTGTCCAACTCTTTGCGACCCCACGAACAACAGCACGCCAGGCCTCCCTGTCCATCATCAATTCCCAGAGTTTACCAAACTCATGTCCATTGAGTCGGTGATGCCATCCAACCATCTCATTCTCTGTTGTCCCCTTCTCCTCCTGTCCTCAATCTTCCCCAGCATCAGGGTCTTTTCAAATGAGTCAGCTCTTCACATCGGGTGGTCAAAGTATTGGAGTTTCAACTTCAGCATCAGTCCTTCCAATGAACACCCAGGACTGATCTCCTTTAGAATGGACTGGTTGGATCTCCTTGCAGTCCAAGGGACTCTCAAGAGTCTTCTCCAACACCACAGTTCAAAAGCATCAATTCTTTGGAGCTCAGCTTTCTTTATAGTCCAACTCTCACATCCATACATGACCACTGGAAAAACCATAGCCTTGACTAGATGGAACTTTGTTGGCAAAGTAATGTCTCTGCTTTTTAATATGCTGTCTAGGTTGGTCACAACTTTCCTTCCAAGGAGTAAGCGTCTTTTAATTTCATGGCTGCAATCACCATCTGCAGTGATTTTGGAGCCCAAAAAAGTAAAGTCAGCCACTGTTTCCACTGTTTCCTGATCTATTTCCATGAAGTGATGGGACCGGATGCCATGATCTTAGTTTTCTGAATGTTGAACTTTAAGCCAACTTTTTCACTCTCCTCTTTCACTTTCATCAAGAGGATCTTTAGTTCCTCACTTTCTGCTATAAGGGTGGTGTCATCTGCATATCTGAGGTTATAGGTATTTCTCCTGGCAATCTTGATTCCAACTTGTGCTTCCTCCAGCCCAGTGTTTCTCATGATGTACTCTGCAGTTAAGTTAAATAAGCAGGGTAACAATATACAGCCTTGAGGTACTCTTTTTCCTATTTGGAACCAGTGTGTTGTTCCATGTCCTGTTCTAACTGTTGCTTCCTTACCTGCATATAGGTTTCTCAAGAGGTAGATCAGGTGGTTTGGTATTCCCATCTCTTTCAGAATTTTCCAGTTTATTGTGAGCCACACAGTCAAAGGCTTTGGCATAGTCAATAAAGCAGAAATAGATATTTTTTCTGGAACTCTCTTGCTTTTTCCATGATCCAGCAGATGTTGGCAATTTGATCTCTGGTTCCTCTGCCTTTTCTAAAACCAGTTTGAACATTTGGAAGTTCACGGTTCACATACTGTTGAAGCCTGGCTTGGAGAATTTTGAGCATTACTTAAGTAGTATGTGAGATGAGTGCAATTGTGTGGTAATTTGAGCATTCTTTGGCATTGCCTTTCTTTGGGATTGGAATGAAAACTGACCTTTTCTAGTCCTGTAACCACTGCTGAGTTTTCCAAATTTGCTGACATATTGAGTGCAGCACTTTCACAGCATCATCTTTTAGGATTTGAAATAGCTCAACTGGAATTCCATCACCTCTACTAGCTTTGTTCGTAGTGATGCTTCCTAAGGCCCACTTGAGTTCGCATTCTAGGATGTCTGGCTCTAGGTGAGTGATCACACCATCATGATTATCTGGATTGTGAGGATTTTTTCTGTACAGTTCTTTTGTGTATTCTTGCCACCACTTCTTAATATCTTCTGCTTCTGCTAGGTCCATACCATTTCTGTCCTTTATTGAGCCCATCTTTGCATGAAATGTTCCCTTGGTATCTCTAATTTTCATGAAGAGATCTCTAGTTTTTCCCATTCTATTGTTTTCCTCTATTTCTTTGCACTGATCGCTGAGGAAGGCTTTCTTTTTTTTTAATTTATTTATTTTAATTGGAGGCTGATTACTTTACAATATTGTATTGAGGAAGGCTTTCTTATCTCTCCTTGCTATTCTTTGGAACTGTGCATTCAAATGGGTATATCTTTCCTTTTCTCCTTTGCTTTTCACTTCTCTTCTTTTCACAGCTTTTTGTAAGGCCTCCCCAGACAGCCATTTTGCTTTTTTGCATTTCTTTTTCTTGGGGATGGTCTTGATCCCTGTCTCCTGTACAATGCCACAAACCTCTGTCCATAGTTCATCAAGCCCTCTATCAGATCTACACCCTTAAATCTATTTTTCACTTCCACTGTATAATCATAAGGGATTTGATTTAGGTCATACCTGAACGGTCTAGTGGTTTTCCCTACTTTCTTCAATTCAAGTCTGAATTTGGCAATAAGGAGTTCATGATTTGAGCCACAGTCAGCTCCTGGTCTTGTTTTTGCTGACTATATAGAGCAACTCCATCTTTGGCTACAAAGAATATAATCAATCTGATTTCGGTGTTGACCATCTGGTGATGTCCATGTATAGAGTCTTCTCTTGTGTTGTTGGAAGAGGGTTTTGCTATGACCAGTGCGTTCTCTTGCCAAAACTCTGTTAGCCTTTGCCCTGCTTCATTCTGTACTCCAAGGCCAAATTTTCCTGTTACCCCAGGTGTTTCTTGACTTCCTAGCTTTGCATTTCAGTCCCCTACAATGAAAAGGACATCTTTTTTAGTATTAGTTCTAAAAGGTCTTGGAACACAAAGTGATGTTGGTGTCAGGATTTTCTGACATATCCCAAAGGAAGTCCAGCTTGGCTCTTATCTCTAAGAAAAAGAACTTTGATCCCATCTCTTCACAACAAGTTTTTTAAAAGTTAGCATTAATTGAGCACCTACTCTGTGTCAGCCATCATGTGAAGCACTTTGCATGCATGATCTCAGTGTTCTCCACAATAAAATTGAACAGATGAAGAAACTAAGGCCAAAAGTAGTTCAGTAACTTGTCCAAGGTCACGTAACCTGCCCCTTCCTTACAGGTTTCATCTCTTCTCAACCTGAGGCCGTTCACTGCCAGCAAATAACATGTAGGAAACATTCTTGATGGGATCTTGAGAAGGAACAACCTCAATCCCAACCTTAGGATCCTGCCTGGAGGAGGTGTGTCTGCCAGGAGAAAGCTAGCCTGGGGGGATCTTCCCAAGAGGATCTGGATAAAATTCCTGGCACACTTGTGTGGTTTACCTGGACAATTTGGCCTCAGCCACAAAACTCTCCCAGGCATTGTCTTCAGTGAGCAGGAATTGCAGTTCTTCCCTGTTTACTGCCTCTGGGAAATACTCAATGATGATGTCAGTAAAGTTATTGCTCTCTACACATAAAAAAAAGAAAAAAGATTAGAAGAACTTATGGTGGAACCTAAATGGTATTGAGTTTAAAGTGGCTCATCAGTAAAGCATCTGCCTGCAATGCAGGAGACACATGAGACGCAGGTTCCATCCCCAGGTCAGGAGTATCCCCTGGAGGAGGAACTGGCAGCCTATTGCAGTATTCTCGACTGGAGAATCCCATGGAGAGAGGAGCCTGGCAGGCTACAGTCCACGAGGTTGCAAAGTTTGGACACGACTGAGTGACTGAGCAAACAAGAACTCACATAAAGTGGCTCAGGTTCACCTTCCTGAGCAAAAGTCATCTGGGGTACTGTTAATGGATTCACCTGGGCTTACAGGTAAACCTTTCCCCTGCCCCTAATTCATAAGTTGAAATCCTGATGCATCCTTCCCCCTGCAATGACTGTATTAGGAGATAGGGCCTTTAAGGCAGTAATTAGGTAAAAAGAGACCATAAGTGCAGAGCTCTAATCCAATAAGATTGGTGCCCTTATTAGAAGAGACATCAGATTTCTTTCTCTCTCTCTACCCCCTCAGCAGGAAGGCTCCTAATTTTTTTCCTTTTTCCTGCATCACTTAGGGAGAAAGGAAACTAGAACTTGCCTGGAGGGAACCCACAGAAGTAACTCTGTATTGATTGATTGGGGAGGAGGTGGGTGGGAGAAACAATGGAGTTTCTGGGTGTCTGCAGGGGTGCTTGAGATCAATAGGACCTGTATCTGCCTGAGGCAGTCACTCCAGGTAAGCATGTGTTTATATATGGGAGCACTGGGCAAATGCCCTAACACAGCATGGGGGAGGGGCGGTGCTAGAGAAAGAGGTTTCCACCTGAAACTAACACATTCCAGGTAGAGGGGACAGCAGCACATTGGGCAGGACCTACTGTGTGGCAGGCACTGGCCCAGGACATGGACACACATGATATTTCACCCTCATGAACACATAGGGAAACATTTATTTCCATTTTACAGGTGAAGTCAGTTAAGGAGCTCCAGGTCACACAGGTGGGATGCGGCAAAGGCCAAACTGGGGTTTAGCTCAGGGTCCGCTGACCCTCGCAGAGGAGCTTAATGGACAGCAGGGCAAGATGGAGGAGACAGCCTCTGTGGTGATGCCCCAGGGCCTGCGAGCAGGAGGAGGCTGAGACCAAGGGAGAGAGTAGGAGAAGCTCCGGGATGCTGGGAGGCCACCTTCCCTGCCCCTCCTGGCTTTGGGGACTCCCCCTGCTGTCCCCCCTCCCTGTCCTGCCCACAATTCTGAGTCAGTTGCTAATGACAGTGGGAGAGGGAGTGAGCACCTTAAATGATGCTCTCTTGAGAGAACCAATCCTATTTCCTTTTAGGTTCCCCAGAAGAGAGTCATCGTGAGCAGAGGAAACAGGGTTGGCCCTCTCTTGTAGACTTTCCTGAGTTACTAAGACTCTGGACTTCTTATAAAGTCCTCCAAAATAGACCTATTGTCAAGTGGAAATAAGTTGAGGTAGAAAAGAGCAGTGTGCTCTCAGCCCTTCCTGGGAACTCTGCATCCATCCAAATGGCCTTGATCACCCAGCCTGGGCCACTGGGACCAAAGTCACTGGTGTCATTGTTGCCTTCATGGACAAGACTACAGGGACCTAGACATCACCAACTCAATGGACATGAGTTTGAGCAAGCTCCAGGAGTTGGTGATGGACAGGGAAGCCTGGCGTGCTGCAATCCATGGGACTGCAAAGAGTGGGACACACGACTGAGTGACTGAACTGAACTCAACTGAGACTATAGGGGTTGTAGGTGACATGCTCAGAATGGCTAAGTGGTGGTCTTAGGGCCCTCTCCCAGGTACCATGGGAGCAAAGCAGAGGACTTCCTGGGGATTTCTTGGACGAAGTCTTGCCAGGATTGGGCTTTGAAAGATGAGCATAACTTTGCCATGTGGTAGGAGCAGGTGTTTCTGGAAGAAGGATCTGAGGGAGGAAGTGCCTGGAACCTGAATGAGTGTGCCCCTCAGCAGCAGGAGTATGACCAGTATGCAGTGAGCAGCTGGTATCTTCTGGGACTGTGCAAGTGCTGGCAGTGCAAAGGTGAATAAGGCAGGCAGGCTGGTGAGTGAGGGTGGATGGAGAGGGTCGAGGGGCTGGGAAGAAGGCCATGGAGTACACGGAGCACTATTGGCAAAGGCCCTCACAGTCTGTTGGTTGTGGGTCGTCCTTCACAGAGCCCAAGGCACAATGTACTTGGTCATGAAGGACTGAACAGGATAGGACTGGGCTTGTGTATCTAAGGGAGTCAACAGGGAGGATGGAATTAGCTCAGGGTGGAGCCTGGTGGACAGGGTGTTTGTTTAATCTGAGCAACCCAGATGTAAGGACATTCACTTTCCCTTTTGCTTCTCCAGGTATATCTGGGCCCAGAGGGTATGTGTGGTTTATTGCACAGCTGGTGGCTGCATCTGCAGAGCTGAGAACAACTGGATCTTGTTCACATTTGGCCAGTGGAAGACCCCTGGGTGAGCAGGGGGGTAGGACCCCGCCCATCTCCCCATCCTCAGGACAACTGCCTGAGAAAAGGATGATTGTCACTAGTTGACAGAAGGAAACAGAACCTCAGAGAGATGAGGTCATGGCCAGAGGGGCAGGTTAAGCAGGAGCAGAGCCTGGATGTGGGGTCAGGTGTGTCTGAGGGCTTCCTCCCACCCCCAATGCCTCTAAACGGTGCAGAGGGAGGTTGACACTTGTTCAGGTGGGCTCAGCTCAGGATGTGGACTCCTGAGATGTGAGCGGTGATCCCAGAAGGAAGGTGGGTGTTGGGGGTGCTCAGCCCTTTAGGAAATTTGGAAAAAGCAGATGGGTAGAGGACAGGAGAATCAAAGCTTCTTCTCCTATGGCCTGGCCACCTTGAGGCTGCCCCCAGGGTGGGGAAAGGGTGCCTTTTGAGATACAAGGAATCCAGGTTCATCACCACCCTGTCTCTGAGTGTCTGCTCAGTGCCAGGTCTTAGAGGGAAACTGAGGCCTGAGAGGGGAAGGGCAGGAGACCAAGTGGGGAAATCCAGGGCATTGCCTTCCTGTGCTCTCTGGGCCCTCAGCTCAGGGCTGCCCATGATGTTTGATCATGTGTGGGGAAGATGGTCCAGATGGAGGAAGTGAGGAGGGCTTACTACACAATGTCTACATTCAGTTCAGTTCAGTTCAGTCACTCAGTCGTTTCTGACTCTTTGCAACCCCATGAATCGCAGCACACCAGGCCTTCCTGTCCATCTCCAACTCCCAGAGTTCACTCAGACTCATGTCCATCGAGTCAGTGATGCCATCCAGCCATCGCATTCTCTGTCGTCCCCTTCTCCTCCTGCCCCCAATCCCTCCCAGCATCAGAGTCTTTCCCAATGAGTCAACTCTTCGCATGAGGTGGCCAAAGGACTGGAGTTTCAGCTTTAGCATCATTCCTTCCATAGAAATCCCAGGGCTGATCTCCTTCAGAATGGACTGGTTGGATCTCCTTGCAGTCCAAGGACTCTAAAGAGTCTTCTCCAATACCACACTTCAAAAGCATCAATTCTTCGGTGCTCAGCTTTCTTCACAGTCCAACTCTCACATCCATACATGACTACTGGGAAAACCATAGCCTTGACTAGACAGACCTTTGTTGGCAAAGTAATGTCTCTGCTTTTGAATATGCTATCTAGGTTGGTCATAACTTTCCTTCCAAGGAGTAAGCGTCTTTTAATTTCATGGCTGCAGTCACCATCTGCAGTGATTTTGGAGCCCCCAAAAATAAAGTCTGACACTATTTCCACTGTTTCTACATAATGTCTACATTATTATCCTGGTTTTGCAATATTTAGATAAAAAGTCAAACTGTAGACACATTAGTGTAACAGGAGGGGTGTAAGCTTAGATCTATGTGTTTAGACTGGCAGAGATAAACTTAGGAACTTTGGGGTTATTAAAATCATATTCCTGGGACTTCCTTGGTGTTTCAGTGGTTAAGACTACCTGCTTCCACTGAAGGGGTTGTGGGTTCAGTCCCTGGTTGGGGAATTAAGATCCCACATAGTGGGCAGTGCAGCTAAAAAAAGAAGTAAATAAATAAAAACAGAGTGTACAATTTGATCAGTTTAAACAAAATAAAAGAAAATCACATTCCCTACTTACATACCAGTGTCAGAAGGCCTGGACTTGGCCTTTACCCTGCCTATGGAGAGCGGTGTGACCCTGGACAAGCCACCTCCCCAGGGACTGTTTGTTCAGTTCTCTTACCCATTTTAAAAGCTGGTTTCAGTCTGCTTATATGGGTTTGTAGCTCCTCTGTGTGTTGGGGACATTCACCTTTATCTTCTCTAAGTATTGCAGACATTGTCTCCAGATCTCTTGCATTTTGATTTGGTTTATAGTGTCCTTAGCAATTTCTAATTTTTAAGAGGTCCAATGGTTTCTGGGATTTGTGTCTTGGTGAGACAGTTTTCCTCAAGTTAGCAGTATTTTTCCAGTATGTTTTGCATAATGTTTTCATTTCTTCCAGTACGTTTGTAGGTTTTTTTTTCATTCTGGTTTACCTTTAGGTCCCTTTAGGTTTCACTAATTGATTAGAGCTTTTTGTTTCTTCTTCTTCCTCCTTTTCTTCTGCCTTCTACCTTCTCCCTCTTTCCTTTTTTCTCCTCCTCCTCTCCTGCTCTCCCAGACTCCCTACCTTCCTTCCTGCATGTCTGCTGCTTAAAGCAGGATTTACTTAACAGGTACCTACTGCAATCAAAAAAGAATACACTGTTTTTTTCTGCCTTTAAAGGAGCCTCCAGTGCAGTAAGGCATTATTCAGATTTTAGCAGTAGCCCATGTCTTTCCACAATTCTCTCTTCCTCTTTCTCCTGCTGTAAAAATATCATGGCTGGAGTAAGGAAACATGAGGAAGTACAGGTGTTTCCTGCCACCTGCAAGTACAGTATTCCTACAAAAGCTTTCCTAAACCAAGATGGCCTAGTGTGAAGATATAGGCCTCACTTCACAGTTTACTGGAAGAGGGTGATCTTTTGGAAAGCAAGGGACGTCCATAAATGGAAACACTCAGAAATCTGACGGTTCTGTCAGAAAGAGCTTCTATCAAGACAGATAAGGAAAACAAATGGAATTACCCAACTGCAGGTAAAAGAGGTGTGGTGCTGTGTCTTCAAGAAGTTGGTAATTTCATGTCCCACTAATGGGTTCCACACCTCGTACTCTAGCCAGGCTGTGTCTGGGAGGGTGGAGGGAGCCCTGGAGGCCCTGGAGCAGGAGGAGCAACAGAGAAGAGACAGGGCACCTGCCCAGTGCTGGGAGCTTCAGAAACTCCACAAAAACAGACCCACAACCAGGAAAGTGCAAGGTTTCAGGGGGGCCTGGAGAGGAACTGGGGGAGACAGCAAGGGGAGGAGGCTTTGGAGTGGGAACTCTAATTACAGGTAACATTTCTCCTGGTGAAGCAGGTGGGGAAAGGCCTTGGTGGGGCAGCCTAAGCGAAGGCCTGGAGGCTGGGGGGGTGGGGATCAGAGACCAGGGAGCTGGGAGTCCTGCAGGTCCCTTGACCAGGCCCTGTGGAGTCAGGAGGGTGAGGAAGACAGGAGTAGGAGCATCAGGAGGGCCTGGCGATGGGCTAAGGACTCTGCACTTGATCCTGCCCTAACCCCTCCTTCCCTGCCCAAGGTGGATAACTTGCTGCCACATGGAGGGAGATGTTTGGTGAGAACCTCTGCCCACATGGAGGGGAAGCCTCTGCATCTGGCCATATAGTTAGGTGGGGAGTCTTTTCAGGGTTCTTCTCTCTCCCACTGATAGGATTTTCGGGCAGTGACTAATGAGAGGCTAACAGAGGAGGATGCCCTGGATAGTAATCCAGCAGTGGAAGCACTGTCCAGCATCCACACCCAGGTGAGGCCCCAGACAAGGGTCAAGACTAGGACAAGAATGGCAGGGAAGGATGAAAGGATGAGGTGGAGGGTCCAAATGCATTTTCAAGTGTTTGGCATCATCCAGGATCAGCCCTTTCTGCCCAAGCTCTCCTCCTCTCTCTGCCTTGGCTCTTGGTCCTTGTGTTTCCCAATTTCATTTGGCTGCCCTGGCTCCTGGGGTCTTACAGCTTCGAGGCAGAGAAGGAGGCAGGGGACCAGCCAGCTCTCCTCTCCCATGTGCCTGGAGACTGGCCTGTCTGTGTAAATTCTCTCCCATCCACACAGTCAGTGCCCACAGCCTCCATCACCAGGCATACTCCCCAGTAATCAAGCTGATGGTTACTATTCCTGAGGGGAACCCTGAGCATTGCAGAGGGAAGGTGATAGAAAGATTCTAGGATCAGGGCTCAGGTTAGGGGCTTTGGGGTAAACTCTAAGGAAGTTGGACCACTCTAGACTGGATGCTGTAGAGAATGGCAGGGGCAGTTTTACCAATGACTGTCTCAGTAACTCTATCTACTGAGAGGGGAGACCAGAGCAAGGATAAAGGTGCAATTGGTAAATAAAAAGCAGTCATGATTTTCAGCCAAGGCAGGGAGTGTGAAGACTCTGGATTCCTGTCACCACCACCCCTGCTTTTTAATTATTATTATTGTGGGAAGCAAAGTGAGAAGAAGCCGGGTATGGGATCTTGAGCCCAGAAAGTGGGTGGGATCCAGTTCTCCATGAACAAGGTTTCTGACCTTGGGCAAATCACAGAACATCTATGCTCCAGCTTCCTTAGCTGTAAATGGGGATACAGCGGTACACACCTCCTGGTTATCAGAACAATATGGATTATAATTTATAAAGTCTTAGAGTAACTACCAGTGCAGAGCAAAATCAGAAATACAAGCCACTCTCACAAGTAGCTGTTACTGTAACTATAAGGACCTTTACTGTCATTTCAGTCAGGTCTCAGCAAGAATACTTAAATAAGTATTCTTTCGCCTTCTTAAAATACTCCCTTAGTATAATTAACACGCTTATTTTCTCATCTCCCAACACAAGATAGTCACAACCGGAACCAAAAGAAGTTCTCTCTATGTAAAGATCTGCTATTTAAAAAAATAACAGAGAACTGGTAAGACAAAGGATGGACACCGTCACATATGATATCTGTGAATGTAAATTTTTACAGTTTCTTTGCATAATAAAGTAGCTTAAGTATGAAAAAATGTTAGGTGTTGATACCCTTGGATCCAATCATTCTACTTCTAGAAATAGCTTAATGAAAGAATCTTAAATGGAGGCAAAGTTTTATGCAAGAAGAGTGTTCTTTGCACTATTACTTACATAAAGATTTTAAAACAGCCTGAAGTCCAACAATCAGGAGTGGACAGCAAAGATGACACCATTCAGGTCCTCAGCTGACCAGGGCAGGGCTGCAGGGATTGGAGTGGGGCTGGTGGGACTCCAGAAAAAAGGTTTGTGAGATAAAGGCTATTGCAGAAGTGAGGAAGATGTGGGCCGTGGGAGCTACACCACCGGGAACTTTATCAAGGCAGAGACTCGAGCACAGAGTGCATAACATCATTTTGCAATAAAAAGAGTCATTTTCCGATTAGCATGCATCCACAAAAAGACATTTTGTACATTAAAGCAAGTAGAGCATAGTCATCAGAAACCTGGAATTTGGATCAGAAAGACTTGGGTTCAAGGCTGGGCTCCAGCAGAAATGGGAAAACTTGGACTGACCTAAGTTTACATGAGTTTCAGGAGCCTGCATGTCATAGACAGTGGATCAATATCACCTATAACCAATTAGTAACACAAGCATTCCCAACCTCATGTAATTTCCAGGGGAACCCTTCCTGCCTGTTCTTCTGTCTCTGGTTTTATTGCTCCTATAACTTCGCAAATGGCTCTCTCCTGTCTGATTATCCTCTCTCGTACCCCAACAGGAGAGCGGAACTCTGACTGGGGAGGACGGAGGGAAGATGAGTAACTTTCCTTAACATGTGATCTGCAGAGCCCAGGGGACAGAGAACCATGCTGGGTTAAGGCCCAGGTGGCACTGGTGGCTGTCTCAGGGGAAACCACCCAAGACCTCGCCCCTCATGGCTCCCTCAGCCACTGCTCACATGCAATCAAACCCACAATCTGTTTTCTCTTCCCCAAGGGTGAAACGACACCTTCTTCCAGCCTGACACGGACGGGTGAGCTGAAGGGAGATCTCTGAGACCCTGCTGCTGCCACCATGAGCTCAGAAGATCCCAGGGACCGCTCAGGTAGTCAGCCACCTCGGCTCTGGCAGGTTCCTACTTGTGACCCAGAATTGAGGGTGGTGGCTCCAGGCCAAATCAACCTGCCCAGTTATCAAGAACCAAGAAAGGCGTGGATAAGCATCCCCCAGAGAGGCCATGCGGAGTCCCCTGACAATTGGCGGTCTGTCCCCACAGCCTCTTTCCTGGTCCTCTCCTCAGGGAGCCACAGACAAGATGCTAACTTCCTCCCCCTGCCTCCTGACCCCCAGCTAATGACTCAGAAGTGAGGCCAGGACAGCCCATGGAGGGGGCGGGCACAGCAGAGCAAGTCCCCAAGGCCGGGTGGGACAGAGAGAGGAGGTCCCCAGCAGCTTCTCCTGCCCTCTCCCTTGTTCCAAGTCTCCTTCTGATCCCAGACCCTGGGGTATCAACACAGAGGCTGTTTCCTCCACCTCTCGCCCTGCTCTCCACCCAGCTGCTCTGTGAGGGTCAGTGGACTCTAAACTGAACCCCAATCTGGCCTTTGCTGGCTCCCACACCTGCCTCTCAGATCTGGAGCACCTTTTCTGACCTAACCTGTAAAATGAGATGAATATTTCCCTATGTTGTGATGAGAACTGAATATAATGTGTGTCCATGGCCTGGGCCAGGGCCTACCACATAGTAGGTCCTGCCTAGTGCCGTGCTGTCCCCTCTACCTGGAATGTGTTAGTTCCAAGTAGAAACCTCTCCCCTTCTCTAGAATCCCCCTCTCCTGTGCTGTGCTAGGGCACCTGCCCAGTGCTCCCATATATAAACACCTGATTACCAGGTGACTGCCTCAGGCAGGTACTAGTTCTCTTGTTCTCAAATGCCCATGCAGACACCCAGGTGCTCAGTTGTTTCCTCCACCCACACCACCCTAATCAGTCAACACACAGATGTAGTGCTGTGGGTTCCCTCCATGTGAGCCCTGAGTGATGCTCACCTTTCTCCCTTAGTGATGCATGAGAAAAAGAAAACCTAAGAACACTTAATACTTCAGGGAAGAGAGAGAGGAAGAGATCTGATGTCTCTTCATTTAATAAGGACACTGATATTACTGAATTAAGGTCCCACACTTGAGGCCTCATTTCACCTAATTACTGCCTTAAAGCCCCCTATCTTCTAATACAGTCATTGCAGAGTCGGTGGGTCTGGGCATTAACTTATGAATTGGGGCTGGTGCATACGGTCCACCTGAGACCCCAGATAAATCCATCAACAGCATGCCAGATGAATGCTGCTCAGAAAGGTGAACCTTAACCACTTATACTTGATACTGTTTACATCACACCATAGTTTTTCGAATCTTCAATTTTTATTTTCCTGTCTGGAGAGCCAAAGCATTTTTGAGGATGTCACTGAGTATTTCCGGGAGAGTGTGAGATGGGAACAACTGCAATTCCTGCTCACTGAAGACGAACCCTGGAAGAATTTTGTGATCGAGGCCGATTTTGTCCAGGTAACCATGCAGGTACACCAGGAATGTCACCAACATGCCCCCAGGAAGATTTTCCCAGGCTACTTTCCTCCAGGAAGATCCTCTGGTTGGGGGCAAGGATGTTCCTCCTCAAGATCCTATGTGGAATATTTCCTCCGTGTTATTTGTTGGCATTGATGGCGTTGGGTTGAGAAGAGACAAAACCTGCAAGGAAGGTATGTTATATGACCTTGGACAAGTTACTGAACTACTCTCTGCTTCATCCTCTGTTCAGTTTTATTGTGAGGACACTGAGATCATGCACGCAAGTGCTTTTCATGATTGCTGACACAGAGTAGGTGCTCAGTCAATGTTAATTTTAAAATAAGCTTGTTGGGAAGATCAGGGACCTTCTTCCTGAGGATGAGAAAAAAGAAGGACTTCCTTTGGGTCAAGTCTGAAAATCCTGACCCAAACATCATTTTGTGTTCCGGGGTTCTGACTAGAATTCTTTCATTCCCCATCTTAGGAATTATATGAACACTGCAGGTTCCTGCTGTCCAATAAGGCAGAGAGGCTGGAGGGGAACTGGCTGGACCTGGTGGGATCATGGATCTAGCCCTGCCCAACTCTGGGCCTGTGGGTTTCAGACTTTGAGTCCCAAATTTGTTATGTATTATGTGTCCAGTGGGAATAGCAATTCAATCTGATGGATTGTAGTGACGGCCTCAGAGTGAACTGCAGAGTCAGTGGTGGGGAACAAAATGCAATCATCTTGTCCAAAGAACCAGGGAGGCCTGGACCAGGGTCAGACCTAGGGGTCAGGGTGGAGCAGAGGGTCCAGGTTGGAGGACTAGTAGGCAGGCTTGGGCAGCAGGCCAGGACTAGAGTGAGGAGAGTGGGCCCCAAGGACACAGAACTGAAGGGGCTGTGACCCTAGCAGAGGTCCTGGGAGTGGGAGAGGGAACATTTCTTCCCTTCCTGATGGGATCCCCTCAAGCTGGGCTAGAGGGCCCTGGGAGACCCTGCCCTCCATACCCTTCCTGGGACCTGGATTCTCACTCCATCTGGGACCCTCTTCTAGTCTACATGGAGCCGCCCTGTCACTGGGAAGGCCGTGTGGCTCAGTGAGCCCTCCAGGGTCATAGTAAGTGGCTGTGATTGTGTGTCATTTGAGCGATTCTGAGGAGCCTCACTCATCCCCACCAAAGAGGAAAACACTTCCTCCACCAGCTGTGCAAGTGCTGGTCTCTTCAGGCTCAGCCGTTCAGATGGGTGTTTCCTCAAGTCTCTTGACTCTTTAGAGGTTCCATAAAGTTGCACACAGCCTTGGGGTGCAGGCTCATGAAGCTGTCACAAATTAACATGTAACCCCTGAGAGGTCAGGGGTGCTCGGCGCTGGGTCAGGAGTCAGTGAGGTGGGCTGGAGGGCCCACAAAGAACAGGGCTCACAGCACATCTCCTGCTTCCCAGTCAATATGGGCAGTGGACAGACCCAGTGTCTTTCTGCTGAGAAGGCCAAGGGTATCAGGCTTGGGTGAGAGCAGAATCCAGGCAAAATGATCGTTAAGGGTCCTTCTAGCTGAGTTTTGATTAAAAAGAAATAGAATTCTAGGTGCACAGTTAGCCAATCTGAAAAGTGTGAGGGCACAGTCCTTGGACTGTTCTTACTTTTCCCATCAAGGGCAAATTTGGGGGATCCCACAACTACTCTCAGACTCTAGAACTCTGTAGAAGGATGCCCAGACTCACTTAAAGCTTCAGGATTCCGGTTACGGTTTATTACAGGGAAGGATGAAGTTTCCCATCAGCCACAGGGCAAAGTCTAGGCAGGTTTCACACACGAAGCTTCCATTGTCCCCAGGATGCATTACTGTCCTGGATCCAGTGTGGCAGGACACATGGAGCACTGCCCACCAGGGTGCTCACCCTATTTAACAAAAAATTACCCTGACCTGTCATCTCCAGCCCCTCCCAGAGCTCAGACTATTGCCCTAGAGCCCAGCTCCTCCAGAGGCCAGAACTGATACCACGTGGCCCAGAGGCCCACCACATGTCAACTCATCATACTGTCCAATGGCCAAAGTCCCAGGCAGAAGAGGACATTCTTATCAGCCAGAATATTCTTGGGGCCTAGTGACCATATCCTAGCAGCCAAGAGCAAAGAACAAGAGGGCTCCTCACAATACACTAAGGTCCTTGAATGAAGGGTTTTCTGCTCTAATCCCAATCAATTCTCTTTGTTTATCTGTGAAGTTACCATTTTACACACATTCTGGAAGTGATGGTATTGGTCTGCCTTTGAGGTGTCTTTATCAAATATCTCTCTTAAGTTAAAGGTATCCTAAGATGACCTTCGCTTATTTATTCCATGATTGAACAAGTATATGGAGCACTAACAATATCCAAATGAGGGTTTGCTGCTGCTACTGCTAAGTCACTTCAGTCGTGTCAGACTCTGTGTGATCCCACAGACGGCAACCCACCAGGCTCCCCAGTCCCTGGGATTTTCCAGGCAAGAACACTGGAGTGGGTTGCCATTTCCTTCTCCAATGCATGAAAGTGAAAGTGAAGTCGATCAGTCATGTCCGACCCCCAGTGACCCCATGGACCGCAGCTTTCCAGGCTCCTCCATCCATGGGTTTTTTCAGGCAATAGTACCGGAGTGGGGTGCCATTGCCTTCTCCTGAAATCAGTAATAGACTTATGTAAAAATGCTAACTCTGGTTCTGCATAATTACTTGAAAAAAATAGAAAAAAAGCAAAGTTGAAATGCCAAAATATCTTCATGACATTCTGACATTATTAATGAGAAATGACAACGAGCATGGTGATGTTTTTCATTGCTGTGAAATAAAATGATACTGCCAGGGCTTTTAATCTCTTTTGGAACACAGCCCTTTATATTTCAGAGTAACTAGAAAGGAAACTTTGGCAAGATTTGCTGTGATTTTTGCTTGTTTGGTCGATTGAAGAACAAAGGTGACAACCCGTTTTATGACTTCTGCATTGGCCTATAAACATCATGGTCCACCAGATCTGTCAGTAGCTAAAAGTTCCATGGCCAAATTCCATTTTCCCCTTGAGAAAGTAAAACAGTGGATTCCCAAACTGCTTTAAACAGTCTTTGGGGTGTAAGACTCAGACATCGGTCATTATTCATCCAAAAGCCTCAAAGATTATCTTTTGTGTTATATTATCTTGAGTTTATGAATTGAGAAATGAAAGGGACTTACCAAAAAGCACATTATGAATTAAAGTCACAGATTAAAACAAGCTCTCTGGCTCTCATCCAATGGTCAAATCAATTATAATGGATCCTAATCTTTTAAAGTTTGTTTTCGATTTTGAAAAAAAAGATGTTTGAACTTTTATGTTTTTAAAATAAAGGTATATGATAAAAAAAATTCAAACAGAAGCACAAGCTGAAAGTAAAAACTCCAATCTAGCCTGCATATCTTTAGAAAATAATTTATTTTTTGCATGTATAATCATATGCATATTGGAGAAAGGCATGGCGACACACTCCAGGAAGGTTGGAAAAATTATTACATTAGTAAAATTCTTGTGATTTATAATAATATCTCTGTGGTTTATGCAGGATAGACCTTGTTGAGCCTGTTTCATAGACAAGCAAACTGTCTTTCTAAGGCTTTAATGTTCATTGTTACAGGGAAGAGGCAGATGTACTCCGTGAATATCTGACCAAGGTGCAAACAGTCTTGGCCAGGGAAGACCAAGACAGGCTCCAAAAATAACAGCAGAAAAAGGAGAGGTTTTTGAAGGAGTTTCCTCAGGTAAAACAGGAGCTGAAGGAGAACATAAAAAAGCTCCATGCGCTCGCAGACAATGTTGACAAGGTGCACAGGGACTGCACTATCTCCAATGTGGTAGCTTCCTCCACCAGCATTGCGTCTGGCACCCTGAGCATCCTTGGGCTGGTTCTGGCACCCTTTATGGTAGGCCTCAGTCTGGGACTCTCAGCCACTGGAATAGGGCTGGGAGCAGCATCTGCTGTAACAGGTATTTCCACCATGGTGATGGAAAATGTAAACCTGTCATCAGCAGAACCCAGGCCAGTCACCTTAACACAGCCGAAATAAAATCCTATGTAAATGATCTCTACAAAGTTAAAGATTTTGGGAGGCATATTCGTGCCATCAGGGTGGCCAGAGGCAACCCTGAATTACTACCCACTGCTCAGCACTGCATAACCACCGGGCAAGTCCTTGTCCAAAGTGACCAGCAGGTGAGTACACATTTCGGAGGCACAGCTCTGGCAGCAACTAGAACAGCCCGCATCAGGAGTGGAGTTCTGCCAGCTTTATCCATGGGGCTGGATGTGTACTCCCTGGCAAAAGATGCACAGGACTTGCAGGAGGGGGCAAAGACAGCATCGGCTGAGAACATGAGGCAGAAAGCCCGGGAGCTGGAGAAGAAGTTGGAGAAGCTCACCTGGATCTATGAGAGTCTGCAATAGGGCCCGACTGGGCCACCCCTAGAGCAGTGCAGGGACCAGGGACGCGTGCAGGGTCAAGGGGAGAAAGCACTTATTTTGGACTGAAGAAGACACTGAGGGCAGAATAAGGGAGAGACAGGGAGACTAGCAATGAGAGGCCAGGAATAGGGGAGCTTTGAAAATGGGAGAAAGCCAAAGAGTTAGGATTGTAGAGATCCAGCACAAGTAGCAGGGGCTCCTCTATCACCCTCCCCAGGGTCCAATATTCCAGGGAGAAGGGTTTCCCCTGGTGATGGTCTCTAGCCCTACTTCTCCAGCATCAACTCACCTTTAAACTCAGTAGGGAGTGACTTGTTTGTTTCCACGTTTTATTAAAGTATAGTTGATTTACAATATTGTATTAGCTTCAGGTGTATAGCAAATGATTCCATTATACGTGTATCTATGTACATATTTATCCTTTTAAAATTTTGTATAAGTTCTTCAGCTCAGTTCAGTTAGTTGTTCAGTCATGTCCGACTCTTTGCAACCCCATGGACTGCAGCACGCCAGGCCTCCCTGTCCATCACCAACTCCCGGAGTTTACCCAAACTCATGTCCATTGAGCCAGTTATGCCATCCAACCAGTTCATCCTTTGTCATCCCATTCTCCTTCCATCTTTCCCACCATCAGGGACTTTTCAAATGAGTCGGCTCTCTGCATCAGGTGGCCAAAGTATTGGAGTTTCAGCTTCAGCATCTGTCCTTCCAATGAATATTCACGACTGATTTCCTTTAGGGTGGACTGTTGGATCTCCTTGCTGTCCAAGGGACTCTCAAGAGTCTTTGCCAATACCACAGTTCAAAAGCATCACTTCTTCAGTGCTCAGCCTTCTTTATGGTCCAACTCTCACATCCGTACATAACTAATGGAAAAATCATAGCTTTGACTATAGCAGAATTTGTCAGCAAATGATGTCTCTGCTTTCAAATATGCTATCTAGGTTGGTCATAATTTTTCTTCCAAGAAGCAAATGTCTCTAAATTTCATGGCTTCAGTCACCAACCACAGTGATTTTGGAGCCCAAGAGAATGAAGTCTGGCACTACTTCAATTTTATCCCCATCAAGGAGGGCTTCATGATGCCAAATTCTCTCCCCACTCATGGAAGACAGAGAGACGTGGACACAGCAGAATGGGTCCCAGAGTCTCTGTGAAGGAAGAGTTCAGGCAGCTTTCCCCCTGAGGTGGGGCTGTTCCAGAAGGGAGTTGACACTTGATGCCAGTCTCAGAGGGTCCCCGTTGGCCCCGCCAGACTCAGCTCCCTGTGGCCCCTAGGGACTTGGGCCTTGAGCGCACTTCTTGGACAAGTGGTAATTCATGTTTATGACTCATCTTGAGCTAACAGGGAGCATTTATGGAAGGAAAGTACATTTTTAGACTACTGGAAGGTTGAAGGATTTCTCTTCCTCTAAGGAAATAGCATAGTCCAAAAAACAAACAGACCTACCAGTTTTCCCATTTTGGGGCAAGTCTGAACCTTAGTTTTCCCAGGTGCCATTAGGATAGTAAATGCTTCCATCGCAGGGCTGTGGTAGCTTGCACGATGTTGAGTGTGAAAGTGTTTTACAGACTGTAAAGCGTTCAGGTGCTGCTATGTTTTCCCACAAAGGTTCAGCTTTTTAACAATTTGTTTCAATTTTTGAAAATTGTCAAATTTACCATTTTACCCACTTCTAAGTGTACAGTTCAGTGGTATTAAGGACACTCACATCATTGTACAACCAGCATCACCATCCATCCACAGAATGTTTTATATCAAAAATAAAACTCTGTCTCAATTATATACTAATACCTCATTCTCCCTCCTCTCCACCCCTGGCAAGCACCAGTGTACCCCTGATCTTTATGAATTTGCCTCCTCTCAGGACCTCATGTGAGTGGAATCATACAATATTTGTCCTTTGTGACGGGATTTTTTTCTTTCTTTTTTACTTCCTGTGGTAAAATATACACAGCATACAATTGACCACTTAACCGTTTTCAAGTGTACAGGTGAGTGGTATCGAATACATTCGTCTATTCTGCAGCCATCACCACCGTGCCTCTCCACATTCTTTCTTCCTGAAACCTGAGACTCCGCTGGACCGCAGCTCCCCTCCCCCTCCACAGCCCCTGATGACCACCACCCTGCTTTTTGTCTTTATCAATTAGCCTACTCTGCAACCTAATAAAAACAGAAAATACAATAAGTTTTTGGTAACTGTTTTATTTCACTGAACACAATGTCTTCAAGGCGCATCCAGGCTGTAGCAAGAGTCTGAATTTTCTTCCTTTTAAAATAATTTAAAAAAAAAAGAACTTTCTTCCTCTTTTAAGTGAGTATTAGTCTGTGGTATGTATAGACAGGATTTTTCTATTATTTTCCTTTCTTCCACACTTTGGCCATTGTGATGAGAGCAGCCTGGCAGTGAGTGGCCGAGACCAGTTCCCCTGAGGTCACCTGTGCTGTCAGCCTGGAGGGGATCCCTTGTGCTCTGCCCCCTGGTGTCCACATCCAACAGCAACTCTGATGACTTTAAAGCCCTCGGGTCACATGCTCAGTCTGAAGCTCCCTACTCACTCCCACTGATCCTATACAAAGGGAGGAGGACAGGCAGGTGGGTCGCTGTAGCCATCCTGGGGCACTTCTCTTGTGATATTGGGGTCAAGTGGAGCCCAATTTTATCGTCATTGAATCTTTAGGATCTCCAAATGGGGTGGTCTCAGCTCACGTCCCTGGATTTAAGTCTTGCTGAATCCTCACCTTAATTTGAGTCTGCAGTTCCCATGGTGGCTCTCCCGGGAGCTTGTGTTATTGAGTCCATGATGGTCTGGCATCTATTAGGCATTCTCAGCAGAGGACCTTCATGACAACTGGACACAGCTCCTCTGGATTAGCTGAGTTCTGCATCTCAGGGTGGTTTTGCTTACCTTCCAGTAAACTCATGCTAGTGGAAGAGAGAAGAATCAGGAGGAAGGAGTTTACTGGGGAAAAAATGATTTAAAGAAAAAAAAATAAGGAACTTTAAACAAGGAGTGGCGTTTACAATAGGCGGTGACAACCTTGGTTTGAATCTTGGCTCCTCCCCTGAGTTGCTGAAAAAAAGCCCCCTCCTTGCCCCTGCCATCAGTTACCTTACTGCAAAAATCAGGTCAGATTCCTGGTCTGCGTTCCAGGGTAATTGTCAGACCAAACTGTAGAGTGTGGTCCTCATGGAGTAACACCCATCACTCCTCTGTCCCTCCCTCTAAGAAGGGGAAGGTGACCATGATGACTGGGGCCATTTTCTGGGATGAAGCACCCCTGATGGAAGGGCAGGTGGGCCTCCGTGGGGAGGTCCAGCCCCACTGCTGCCTCTTGTGGTGGGGGCAAAAAAGAAAAGTCCACCAGGACTCTCAGGCTGTAGGACCTTTTCTTCTGTTTCTTCATCTGAAAAATGGAGCCGACACTTCCTAGAGCTGATGTGAGAGTACAACAGGAAAAGTATGGACAGAGCCTGCACAGAGGGTGGCTAATGCTCAGCCCTCCATACACTGTGGCTCTTTGCTCAGGAACCAAACAGAAAAGAAGACTGGTTTTCTGTTGTTGACTTTTGAGTTCCAGATCACCAGCCTTCCTGTAAAGGTCCTCCATTGTGACAAAAGAAACTGTGCAACTAGAAATAATCCAGGGTAGAAAATAGCAGCATGCTCTCAGCCCTTCCCACAAACTTGGCATTCATCCAAATGACCTTGACCACCAAGGCTGGGCCTCCTCAGGCCAGTTGCTGGGACCTGAAGGCACTAGTTCTGTGCCTGTCAGCAGGGCCAAGTCCAGAAGGACTTGATCAAAAGGAGTTGGGTGGGGCGTGGACACAGAGGCTGAGGGGTGGCCTTAGGCCCCTCTCCCAAGTACCAAGGGAGCAGAGCAGGGACAGGGGACTCTGCCGGGGAGGTCCTGGAGGGCTTCTCAGAGGAGGTGATGCCAGACTTTGGCTTTACAGGGTGAGTATGATTTCTCCGGGTTCAATGCAGCAGGTGTCCTGGCAGAAGGACCTGCATGAACAAACCCTAGAAGCCATGTGGACGTGACCCTCAGCAGCAGCAGTATGACCAGTGTGTGGTGAGGAGCTGGTGTGTTCTGGAACATACCACGTGCTGGTGGTATGAGGTGAATAATGCAGGCAGGCTGGTGAGTGGGTGGGGGGAGGGGGGCTGAGGGGGTGGAAAGACAGCCAAGGGTGGGGGAGTTTTTGGCCAAGGGACTCACGGTGTGTTGCTGGCAGGTCTCTTTCAAGGAGCCGAGACAGGGTGGGCTGTGTCAGAAGGACGTGAGATGTCAGGGCTGGGGTTGTTTCTCTAAGGGGGCAGCAGAAGGGGGGAAATAGGTCTGGACGGGGCCTGGTGCGCAGGGTGTTGGTAACTTAAGCCTCTCAGAAGTGAGGGTTTCATTTCCCCTTTTGGTTCTCTGAATATATCTGGGACCAGAAGGTGTGCGAGGTTTATTGCAGAGACACACAAAAGGCGGCTGCATCTGCAGAGCTGAGAACAGCTGGATCTTGTTCACACTCAGTCAGAGGCAGACTCCTGGGTAAGTAGAGGAGGTAGGACCCCTGCCCATCTCCCCATCCTCAGGACCACTGTCTGAGAAAACCTTGATTGGCACTATTTGACAAAAGAAAGGAAATGGAAGCTCAGAGAAGTGAGACCATGGCCCGAAGGACAGAGCCTGGATGTGGAAGCAGATGTTTCTGATGGCTTCCTCCCACCGCCGGGACCCCTGAACAGTGAAGAGGGAGGTAGACGCCTGCACAGGTGGTCTCTGCTTGGAATGTGGACCCGTGAGACATGAGCAGCAACCCCAGAAGGAAGGTTTATGTTGTGGGTGCTCAATCCTTTGGGGAATTAATAGAAAGCTGAGGGGATGGAGGAGGGCAGGGGGGCTAGAGTCCTTCCTCCTTGTGGCCTGGCCACCTTGAGTCTGCCCCTGGGTGCTGTGTGGGGGCTGATGGGGACAAACGGTTTCCTTTGAGATACAAGGAATCAGGTTTCATCACCCACCCTGTCCTGAGTGCCTGCTCAGTGCCAGGTCCTGGGGAAAAACGAAGGCCTGAGAGAGGAAGGACAGTAGACCAAGTGAGGAGACACAACCTTGCTGTGCAATGCCCACTTGACAATACAGGTTTTACAATCTTACAACAAGAAGACAAACTGTAGATTCATCCGTATAAAAAGAGGGGCATGAGATTAGATCTATGTGTTTATAACAGTAGAGACATTATTAGAAATTTCTGGGTTATTAAAATCACATTCCACTTCCCTCCCTTACATACCCATGTCAGAAGGTCTGGACTTGGCCCAACTCTGTCCATGGAGAGCTGTGTGACCCTGGGCAAGTTGCCTCCCCAGGAATTGTTTGTTCACATCTCTTACCCATTTGTGAAAAACAGCATTCAGTCTTTTCATGTGGATTTTAGGCTCTCTCTTTGTTGGGAATGTTCATTTTTGTCTACTATAAATGTTGCAGCGTCTTCCGGTCTCTCATTCTTTTCTGACTTGGTTTATGGCATCCCTTTGAAATATTTAGTTTTCAAGAGGTCAAATAAATCAGACCTTCCTTATGGCTGCAGCGATTGTGTCTTGATGAGAATGGTTGGTCCAACTCAAAATTATTTTTAACATTTTTTTCTAGTATGTTTCTAATTCTTTTTCTTCTCCATTTTCATTTAGATCCTTTGGAATTGATTGACTGTTTGATTAGAATCTTTTTGTTTCTTCCTCTTTCTCTTCATCCCCCATTCCTTTTTTTCCTTCTCCTTCTCCTCATTCAAGCAGGACATGTTTAAGTGGTACCTTTCTCAGTCAAAGAGTAGCACACCCATTTCTCGGCTTCCAAAAGTGCCTCCATTGCAGTCAGGAAATGACTCCACGCTTTTCCCCTCAAAGTCCCAGGCAGCAGTTTGGGAGCAGAGAGAGAGAAGCTGGAGGAAGCTGGTCCCCATACCCAGACCAGACCTGAACTGGACATCCTGTGGGAGGGGAGGTTTAGGCATGTCCTGCTCAAGTCTTCAGGTCTCAGGATAGTATATCAGATTTTAGGTAAGCCTCATGTTTTTCCACAGTTCTCTCTTCCTCTTTCTCATCTTATAAACATATCATGGCTGGAGTAAGGAGACATGAAAAAATGCGGGTGTTTCCTGCTACCTGAGAGTACAGTGTTCATATAGAAACTTTCTTAAACTAAGATGGTGGAGAGCACAGAACATGTAGATATCACATCCTCTATTACTGGCAGAGGGTCATCTTCTGGTAAAGTGTGGGATGCCCATATATGGAAACTCTCAGAAATCTGATGGCACTCTCTATCAGAAAGAGCTTTTATGAAGACAGACAAGGAAAACAAATGCAATTACTCAACTGTAGGTAAAAAAGGTGTAGTGCTATGTCTTTGAGAATCTGGTTGATTCATGCCCCGGTAACAGGTCCTACACCTCGTATTTTAGCCAGGCTGTGCCCAGGAGGGTGGAGGGAGCCTCAGAAGCCCTGGAGCAGGAGGAGCAGCAGAGAAGAGACACAGCCCCCGCCCGGTGCTGGGAGCTGCAGAAACTCCATACAAACAGACCCACAGGCAGGAAAGTGCAAAATTCCAAGGGAGACTAGAAGGGAATTAGAGGAAGATAGCAAGCGGAGGAAGCTTCTGAGATGGGCCTCCAGGAACAAGTAACATTTCACCTGGTGAGGCAGGTGGGGAAAGGCCTTGGAGGGGCATCCTGAGCGAAGGCCTGGAGGCTGGGAGGGAATCAGAGTCCCCCCAGCTGGGAGTCTTCCAAGCCCCTGGTCCATGCCCTGTGGAGTCAGGAGGGTGAGGAAGACAGGAGTAGGATCATCGGGAGGGCCTGGTGATGGGCTAAGGACTTTGAATTTGACACTGAGAAAGTAGGGAAAACCACTAGACTATTCAGGTATGACCTAAATCAAATCCCTTATGGTTATACAGTTGGAGTGAGAAATAGATTTAAGGGCCTAGATCTGATAGATAGAGTGCCTGATGAACTGTGGAATGAGGTTCATGACATTGTACAGGAGACAGGGATCAAGACCATCCCCATGGAAAAGAAATGCAAAAAAGTTAAATGACTGTCTGGGGAGGCCTTACAAATAGCTGTGAAAAGAAGAGAAGCAAAAAGCAAAGGAGAAAAGGAAAGATATAAGCATCTGAATGCAGAGTTCCAAAGAATAGAAAGGAGAGATAAGAAAGCCTTCTTCAGTAATCAATGCAAAGAAATAGAGGAAAACAACAGAATGGGAAAGACTAGAGATCTCTTCAAGAAAATCAGAGATACCAAAGGAACATTTCATGCAAAGATGGGCTTGATAAAGGACAGAAATGGTATGGACCTAACAGAAGCAGAAGATATTAAGAAGAGATGGCAAGAATACACAGAAGAACTGTACAAAAAAGATCTTCACGACCCAGATAATCACGATGATGTGATCACTCACCTAGAGCCAGACATCCTGGAATGTGAAGTCAAGTGGGCCTTAGAAAGCATCACTATGAACAAAGCTAGTGGAGGTGATGGAATTCCAGTTAAGCTATTTCAAATCCTGAAAGATGATGCAGTGAAAGTGCTGCACTCAATATGCCAGCACATTTGGAAAACTCAGCAGTGGCCACAGGACTGGGAAAGGTCAGTTTTCATTCCAATCTCAAAGAAAGGCAATGCCAAAGAATGCTCAAACTACTGCACAATTGCACTCATCTCACACGCTAGTAAAGTAATGCTCAAAATTCTCCAAGCCAGGCTTCAGCAATAGGTGAACCGTGAACTTCCAGATGTTTAAGCTGGTTTTAGAAAAGGCAGAGGAACCAGAGACCAAATTGCCAACATCTGCTGGATCATGGAAAAGGCAAAAGAGTTCCAGAAGAGCATCTATTTCTGCTTTATTGACTATGCCAAAGCCTTTGACTGTGTGGATCACAATAAACTGTGGAAAATTCTTCAAGAGATGGGAATACCAGACCACCTGATCTGCCTCTTGAGAAACTTGTATGCAGGTCTGGAAGCAAGAGTTAGAACTGGACATGGAACAACAGACTGGTTCCAAATAGTAAAAAGAGTACGTCGGGTTGTATATTGTCACCCTGCTTATTTAACTTATATGCAGAGTACATCATGAGAAACGCTGGACTGGAAGAAACACAAGCTGCAATCAAGATTGCCAGGAGAAATATCAATAACCTCAGATATGCAGATGACACCACCCTTATGGCAAAAAGTGAAGAGGAACTCAAAAGCCTCTTGATGAAAGTGAAAGTGGAGAGTGAAAAAGTTGGCTTAAAGCTCAACATTCAGAAAACGAAGATCATGGCATCCGCTCCCATCACTTCATGGGAAATAGATGGGGAAACAGTGGAAACAGTGTCAGACTTTATTTTGGGGGGCTCGCTCCAAAATCACTGCAGATGGTGACTGCAGCCCTGATATTAAAAGACGCTTACTCCTTGGAAGGAAAGTTATGACCATCCTAGATAGCATATTCAAAAGCAGAGACATTTCTTTGCCAACAAAGTTTCGTCTAATCAAGGCTATGGTTTTTCCTGTTGTCATGTATGGATGTGAGAGTTGGACTGTGAAGAAGGCTGAGCGGGGAAGAGTTGATGCTTTTGAACTGTGGTGTTGGAGAAGACTCTTGAGAGTCCCTTGGACTGCAAGGAGATCCAGCCAGTGCATTCTGAAGGAGATCAGCCCTGGGATTTCTTTGGAAGGAATGATGCTAAAGCTGGAACTCCAGTACTTTGGCCACCTCATGGGAAGAGTTGACTCATTGGAAAAGACTCTGATGCTGGGAGGGATTGGGGGCAAGAGGAGAAGGGGACGACAGAGGATGAGATGGCTGGATGGCATCACTGACTCGATGGACGTGAGTCTGAGTGAACTCTGGGAGTTGGTGATGGACAGGGAGGCCTGGCATGCTGCGATTCATGGAGTCACAAAGAGTCGGACACAACTTAGCGACTGAACTGAACTGATCTGATCTTACCCCTCCTGTCTCTGCCCATAGAGTATGAGCTGTACCATGTGGAGGAAGAGGTTTGGTAGTATCTCTGTCTGCCCACATGAAAGGAATGTCTCTGTGTCTGGTCATGCAGTTGGGCAGGGACAGGCTCTAGGGTTCTCCCCTCTCACACTGGCAGCCTGAAAGTGACCAATCAGAGGCTAACAGAGGAGGACACCCAGATATTAATCCAGCAGAAGGGAGAACCATCCAGCATCCATACCCAGCTAAGGCCCCAGACAAGGGTCAGGACCAAGACAAGAATTGCAGGCAAGGAAGGAAGGATGAGGTGGAGGGTCCAAATGCATTTTCAAGTGTTTGGAATCATCCAGGATCAGCCCTTTCTGCCCACACCCTCCTCCTGTCTCTGCCTTGGCTGTTGGTCCTTGTGTTTCCCAATTTCAATTGGCTGCCCTGGCTCCTGGGGTCCTGCAGCTTCGAGGCAGAGAAGGAGGCAGGGGACCAGCCAGCTCTCCTCTCCCACATGTCTGGAGACGGGCCTGTCTGTGTAAATTCTCTCCCATCCACACAGTCAGTGCCCACAGCCTTGGTCACCAGGCATACTCCCTGGTAATCAAGCTGATGGCTACTATTCTTGAGGGAACCCTGGGCGTTGCAGATGGAAGGTGATAGAAAGATTCTAGGATCGGGGCTCAGGTTAGGGGGTTTGGGGGATACTCTAAGGAAGTTGGGCCACTCTAGACTGGGTGCTGTAGAGAATGGCAGGAGCGGTTTTACCAATGATTGTCTCAGTAACATTATCTACTCAGTAACTCTATCTACTGAGAGGGGAGACCAGAGCAAGGATAAAGGTGCAATTGGTAAATAAAAAGCAGTCATAATTTTCAGCCAAGGGACAGATGTGAAGACTCTGGGTTCCCTTCACCGCCATCCTTGTTTTCTATATATTATTATTATCAGAAAAGTGAGAAGAAGCCTGGTATGGGATCTTGAGCCCAAAGAATGGGCTGGGATCCAGTTCTCCATGAACAAGGTTTCTGACCTTGGGCAAATCACAGAACATCTATGCTTCAGCTTCCTTAGCTGTAAACGGGGATACAGCGGTACAAATCTCCTGGTTATCAGAACAATATGGATTATAATTTATAAAATCTTAGGGTAACTACCAGTGCAGAGCAAAATCAGAAATACAAGCCACGCTCACGAGTAGCAGTTACTGTAACTATAAGGACCTTTACTATCACTTCAGTCAGGTCTCAGCAAGAGTACTTAAATAAGTACTCTTTTGCCTTCTTAAAATACTGCCTAAGGGTAATTAACATGCTTTCTTTTCTCATCTCCCAACACAAGACAGTCACATCCAGAACCAAAAGAAGTTCTCTCTATATAAAGATCTGCTATTTAAAAAAATAGCAGAGAACTGGCAAGACAAAGGATGGACACTATCACATATGATATGTGTGAATGTAAATTTGTACAGTTTCTTTGCATAACAAAGTAGCTTAAGTATGACAAAATGTTAGGTGTTGATACCCTTGGATCCAGTCATTCTACTTCTAGAAATAGCTTAATGAAAGAATCTTCAGTTCAGTTCAGTCGCTCAGTCGTGTCCGACTCTTTGCAACCCCATGAATCGCAGCACACCAGGCCTCCAAGTCCATCACCAACTCCCGGAGTTCACTCAGACTCACGTCCATCGAGTCAGTGATGCCATCCAGCCATCTCATCCTCTGTCGTCCCCTTCTTCTCCTACCCCAATCCCTCCCAGCATCAGAGTCTTTTCCAATGAGACAACTCTTCGTGTGACGTGGTCAAAGTACTGGAATTTCAGCTTTAGCATCAGACCTTCCAAAGAAATCCCATGGCTGATCTTCTTCAGAATGGACTGGTTGGATCTCCTTGCAGTCCAAGGGACTCTCAAGAGTCTTCTCCAACACCACAGTTCAAAAGCATCAATTCTTCCCTGCTCAGCCTTCTTTACAGTCCAACTCTCACATCCATACATGACCATAGGAAAACCATAGCCTTGACTAGATGGACCTTTGTTGGCAAAGTAGTGTCTCTGCTTTTGAATATGCTATCTAGGATGGTCATAACTTTCCTTCCAAGGAGTAAGCGTCTTTTAATATCAGGGCTGCAGTCACCATCTGCAGTGATTTTGGAGCGAGCCCCCCAAAATAAAGTCTGACACTGTTTCCACTGTTTCCCCATCTATTTCCCATGAAGTGATGGGACCGGATGCCATGATCTTCATTTTCTGAATGTTGAGCTTTAAGCCAACTTTTTCACTCTCCACTTTCACTTTCATCAAGAGGCTTTTGAGTTCCTCTTCACTTTCTGCCATAAGGGTGGTGTCATCTACATATCTGAGGTTATTGATATTTCTCCCAGCAATCTTGATTGCAGCTTGTGTTTCTTCCAGCCCAGCATTTCTCATGATGTACTCTGCATATAAGTTAAATAAACAGGGTGACAGTATACAGTCTTGACATACTCCTTTTCGTATTTGGAACTAGTCTGTTGTTCCATGTCCAGTTCTAACTGTTGCTTCCTGACCTGAATACAGGTTTCTCAAGAGGCAGATCTGGTAGTCTGGTATTCCCATCTCTTGAAGAATTTTCCACAGTTTATTGTGATCCACACAGTCAAAGGCTTTGGCATAGTCAATAAAGCAGAAATAGATGTTTTTCTGGAACTCTCTTGCTTTCATGATCCAGCGGATGTTGGCATTTTGATCTCTGGTTCCTCTGCCTTTTGTAAAAGCAGCTTGAATATCAGGAAGTTCAAGATTCACCTATTGCTGAAGCCTGGCTTGGAGAATTTTGAGCATTACTTTACTAGCGTGTGAGATGAGTGCAATTGTGCGGTAGTTTGAGCATTCTTTGGCATTGCCTTTCTTTGGGATTGGAATGAAAACTGACCTTTCCTAGTCCTGTGGCCACTGCTGAGTTTTCCAAATGTGCTGGCATATTGAGTGCGGCACTTTCACAGCATCATCTTTCAGGATTTGGAATAGTTCAGCTGGAATTCCATCTCCTCCACTAGCTTTGTTCGTAGTGATGCTTTCTAAGGCCCACTTGACTTCACATTCCAGGATGTCTGGCTCTAGGTGAGTGATCACATCATCGTGATTATCTGGGTCATGAAGATCTTTTTTGTACAGTTCATCTGTGTATTCTTGCCATCTCTTCTTAATATCTTCTGCTTCTGTTAGGTCCATACCATTTCTGTCCTTTATCAAGCCCATCTTTGCATGAAATGTTCCTTTGGTATCTCTGATTTTCTTGAAGAGATCTCTAGTCTTTCCCATTCTGTTGTTTTCCTCTATTTCTTTGCATTGATTACTGAAGAAGGCTTTCTTATCTCTTCTTGCTATTCTTTGGAACTCTGCATTCAGATGCTTATATCTTTCCTTTTCTCCTTTGCTTTTTGCTTCTCTTCTTTTCACAGCTATTTGTAAGGCCTCCCCAGACAGTCATTTAACTTTTTTGCATTTCTTTTCCATGGGGATGGTCTTGATCCCTGTCTCCTGTACAGTGTCACAAACTTCAGTCCATAGTTCATCAGGCACTCTATCTATCAGATCTAGGCCCTTAAATCTATTTCTCACTTCCACTGTATAACCATAAGGGATTTGTTTTAGGTCATACCTGAATGGTATAGTGGTTTTCCCTACTTTCTTCAATTTCAGTCTGAATTTGGCAATAAGGAGTTCATGATCTGAGCCACAGTCAGCCCCTGGTCTTGTTTTTGCTGACTGTATAGAGCTTCTCCAACTTTGGCTGCAGAGAATATAATCAGTCTGATTTTGGTGCTGACTATCTGGTGATGTCCATGTGTAGAGTCTTCTCTTGTGTTGTTGGAAGAGGGTGTTTGCTATGACCAGTGCATTTTCTTGGCAAAACTCTATTAGTCTTTGCCCTGCTTCATTCTGTATTCCAAGGCCAAATTTATCTGTTACTCCAGGTGTTTCTTGACTTCCTACTGTTGCATTCCAGTCCCCTATAATAAAAAGGACATCTTTTTTGGGTGTTAGTTCTAAAAGGTCTTGTAGGTCTTCATGCTGCTAAGTCACTTCAGTCGTGTCCGACTCTGTGCGACTCCATAGACGGCAGCCCACCAGGCCCCGCCGTCCCTAGGATTCTCCAGGCAAGAACACTGGGGTGGGTTGCCATTTCCTTCTCCAATGCATGAAAGTGAAAAGTGAAAGGGAAGTTGCTCAGTCATGTCCGACTCTTCGCGACCCCATGGACTGCAGTCTTCCCGGCTCCTCCATCCATGGGATTTGCCAGGCAAGAGTACTGGAGTGGGGTGCCATTGCCTTCTTCAGTAGGTCTTCATAGAACCGTTCAACTTCAGCTTCTTCAGCGTTACTGGTTGGGGCATAGACTTGGATTACTGTGATATTGAATGGTTTGCCTTGGAAACGAACAGAGATATTCTGTCGTTTTTGAGATTGCATCCAAGTACTGCATTTCGGACTCTTTTGTTGACCATGATGGCTACTCCATTTCTTCTGAGGGATTCCTGCCCACAGTAGTAAATATAATGGTCATCTGAGTTAAATTCACCCATTCCAGTCCATTTTAGTTAGCTGATTCCTAGAATGTCAAAATTCACTCTTGCCATCTCTTCTTTGACCACTTCCAATTTGCCTTGATTCATGGACCTGATATTCCAGGTTCCTATGCAATATAGCTCTATCACCAGTCACATCCACAGCCAGGTGTTCTTTTTGCTTTGGCTCCATCCTTTCATTCTTTCTGGAGTTATTTCTCCACTGATCTCCAATAGCATATTGGGCACCTACTGACCTGGGGAGGTCCTCTTTCAGTATCCTAGCATTTTGCCTTTTCATAAAGTTTTATGCAAGAAGAGTGTTCTTTGCACTACTATTTACATAAAGAATTAAAAACAGCCTGAAGTCCAACAATCAGGAGTGGACAGCAAAGATGACACCATTTGGGTCCTCAGCTGACCAGGGCAGGGCTGCAGGGATTGGAGAGGGGCTGGTGGGACTCCAGAAAAAAGGTTTGTGGGATAAAGGCTATTGCAGAAGCGAGGAAGATGTGGGCCGTGGGAGCTACAGCACCAGGGACTTTATCAAGGCAGAGACTCGAGCACAGGGTGCATGACATCATTTTGCAATAAACAGAGTCATTTTCCGATTAACATACATCCACAAAGAGACATTTTTTGTACGTTAAAGCAAGTAGAGCATAGTCATCACAAACCTGGAATTTGGATCAGAAAGACTTGGGTTCAAGGCTGGGCTCCAGCAGAAATGTGAAAACTTGGACTGACCTAAGTTTAGGTGAGTTTCAGGAGCCTGCACGTCATAGACAGTGGATCAATACCACCTATAACCAATTAGTAACGCAAGCATTCCCAACCTCATGTAATTTCCAAAGGATTCCCTTTCTACCTGTTTTTCTGTCTCTGGTTTTATTGCTCCTATAACTTCACAGATGGCTCTCTCCTGTCTAATTATCCTGTCTTGTACCCCAACAGGAGAGTAGAACTCTGACTGGGGAGGATGGCGGGAAGATGAGTAACTTTTCTTAACAAGTGATCTGCAGAGCCCAGGGGACAGAGAACCACGCTGGGTTAAGGCCCAGGTGGCACTGGTGGCTGTCCAGGGGAAACCACCCAGGACCTCACCCCTCGCTGCTCCCTCAGCCACTGCTCACGTGCAATCAAGCCCACAGTCTGTTTTCTCTTCCCCAAGGGTGAAACAACAACTTCTTCCAGCCTGACACAGACGGGTGAGCTGAAGGGAGATCTCTGAGACCCTGCTGCTGCCACCATGAGCTCACAATATCCCTGGTACTTCTCAGGTAGTCAGCCACCTCGGCTCTGGCAGGTTCCTACTTGTGACCCAGAATTGAGGGTGGTGGCTCCAGGCCAAATCAACCTGCCCAGTAATCAAGAACCAAGAAAGGCGTGGATAAGCATCCCCCAGAGAGGCCATGGGGAGTCCCCTAACACTTGGTGGTCTGTCCCCACAGCCTCTTTCCTGGTCCTCTCCTCAGGGAGCCACAGACAAGATGCTAACTTCCTCCCCCTGCCTCCTGACCCCCTGCTAATGACTCAGAAGTGAGGCAGGGCAGCCCATGATGGGGGGCTGGCACAGCAGAGCAAGTCCCCAAGGCCAGGCAGGACAGGGAGAGGAGGTCCCCAGCAGCTTCTCCTGCCCTCTCCCTTGGTCCAAGCCTCCTTCTGCTCCCAGACCCTGGGGTGTCAACCCAGAGACTGTTTCCTCCACCTCTCGCTCCATTGCCCACCCAGCTGCTCTGTGAGGGTCAGCGGACTCTAAACTGAACCCCAATCTGGCCTTTGCTGCCTACCACACCTGTGTGACCTGGAGCACCTTACCTGTCCTAACCTGTAAAATGCGAAGAATATTTCCCTATGTTGTGATGAGGACCAAATATAATGTGTGTCTGTGGCCTGGGCCAGGGCCTGCCACATAGTAGGTCCTGCCTAGTGCCGTGCTGTCCCCTCTACCTGGAATGTGTTAGTTCCAAGTAGAAACCTCTCCCGTTCTCTAGAATCCCCTCTCTCCTGTGCTGTGCTAGGGCACCTGCCCACTGCTCCCATATATAAACACCTGATTACCAGGTGACTGCCTCAGGCAGGTACGAGTTCTATTCTTCTCAAACGCCCATGCAGACCTCCAGGTGCTCAGTTGTTTCCTCCACCCACAACACCCCGGTCAGACAATACACAGGTCTAGTGCTGTGGGTTCCCTCCATGTGAGCCCTGTTCATTTCTCCCTTAGTGACGCATGAGAAAAAGAAAACCTAAGGACACTTAATACTTCAGGGAAGAGAGAGAGGAAGAGATCTGACGTCTCTTCATTTAATATGGACACTGATATTACTGAATTAAGGCCCCACACTTAAGGCCTCATTTCACCTAATTACTGCCTAAAGCCCCCAATCTTCTAATGCAGTCATTGCAGAGTGGGTGTGTCTGGGCGTTAACTTATGAATTGGGGCTGGTGCATACAGTCCACCTGAGACCCCAGATAAATCCATCAACAGCATGCCAGATGAATGCTGCTCAGAAAGGTAAACTTTAACCACTTATACTCGATACCATTTACATCACACCATAGTTTATTCGAATCTTCAATTTTTATTTTCCTGTCTAGAGAGCCAAAGCTTTATAAGGATGTCTTTGAGTATGTCCAGAAGAGTGTGAGTTTGGAAGAACTGCAATTCCTGCTCACTGAAGACAAACCCTGGGAGAAATTTGTGATCGAGGCCGATTTGTCCAGGTAACCGTGCAGGTACATCAGGAATGTCACCAACATGCCCCTAGGAAGATTTTCCCAGGCTAGTTTCCTCCAGGCAGGATCCAAGGATGTTCCTCCTCAAGGTCCTATGTGGAATGTTTCCTCCGTGTTATTTGTTGGCATTGAATGACGTTGGGTTGAGAAGAGCGGAAACCTACAAGGAAGGGCAGGTTATATGACCTTGGACGAGTTACTGAACTACTCTCTGCTTCATCATCTGTTCAGTTTTACTGTGAGTATTCTGAGATCATGCATGCAAGCGCTTTTCATGATTGCTGACACAGAGTAGGTGCTCAATCAATCTTAATTTTAAAATAAGCTTGTTGGGAAGAATCAGGGACCTTCTTCCTAGAGACGAGAACCAAGAGGACTTCGTTTGGGTCAAGTCAGAAAATCCTGACCCAAACATCATTTTGTGTTTCTGGGGATTCCGACTAGAATTCTTTCATTCTCCATCTTAGGAATTATACCAACACTGTAGGTTCCTGCTGGCCAATAAGGCAGAGAGGCCAGAGGGGAACTGATTGGACCTGGTGGGATCCTGGATCTAGCCCTGTCTAACTCTGAGCCTATGGGTTTAAGACTCTGGGTCTCAGATTTGTTACGTGTTAAGTGTCCAGTGGAAATAGTAAATCAATCTGATGGATTGTAGTGATGGCCTCAGAGTGAACTGCAGAGTCAGTGGTGGGGAACCAAGTGTAGTCATCTTGTCCAAAGAACCAGGGAGGCCTAGACCAGGGTCAGACCTAGGGGTCAGGGTGGAGCAGAGGGTTTAGGTTGGAGGACTAGTAGGCAGGCTTGGGCAGCAGGCAAGGACTAGAGTGAGGAGAGTAGGCCCAAAGGACACAGAACTGAAGGGGCTGTGACCCTAGCAGAGGTCCTGGGAGTGGGAGAGAGAACATTTCTTCCCTTCCTGACAGGATCCCCTCAAGCCGGGCTAGAGGGCCCTCGGTGACCGTGTCCTTCATAACCTGCCTGGGACCTGGAATCTCCCTCCATCTGGGACCCTCTTCTAGTCTACATGGAGCCACCCTGACAGTGGGAAGGCCGTGTGGCTCAGTGAGCCCTCCAGGATCATAGTAAGTGGCTTGGATTGTGTGTCATTTGAGGGATTCTGAGAAGGCTCATGCATCCCCACCAAAGAGGAAAACACTTCCTCCACCAGCTGTGCAAGCACCGGTCTCTTCAGGCTCAGCCCTTCAGATGGGTGTTTCCTCAAGTCTCTTGACTCTTTAGAGGTTCCATAAAGTTGCACACAGCCTTGGGCTGCAGGCTCATGAAGCTGTCACAAATTAACATGTAACCCTTGAAATGTCAGGGGCCCTGGGTGCTGGGTAAGGAATCAGTGAGGTGGACTGGAAGGCCCACAAGGAACAGGGCTCACAGCACATCTCCTGCTTCCAAGGCAATATGGGCAGTGGACAGACCCAGTGTCCTTCTGCTGAGAAGGCCTAGGGTATCAAGCTTGGGTGAGAGCAGATGCCAGACAAAATGATCATTAAGGATCCTTTTAGCTGAGTTTTGATTTAAAAAAAATAAAATTCTAGGCGCACAGTTAGCCAATCTGAAAAGTATGAGGGCACAGTCCCAGGACTGTCCTTACATTTCCCTCAAGGGAAAATTTAGAGGATCCCACAACCACCCTCAGGTTCTAGAAGTCCATAGAAGGATACACAGACTCACTTAAAGCTTCAGGATCCCAGTTATGATTTATTACAGGGAAGGGGGCAGTTTCCCATCAGCCACAGGGCAGATCTGGGCAGGTTTCACACACGAAGCTTCCATTGTCCCCAGGATGCATTACTGTCCTAGATCTAGTGTGGCAGGACACATGGACCACTGTCCACCAGGGTGCTCACCCTATTTAACAACAAATTACCCTGACCTGTCATCTCCAGCCCCTCCCAGAGCTCAGACTATTGTCCTAGAGCCCAGCTCCTCCAGAGGTCAGAACTGATACCACGTGACCCAGAGGCCCATCACATGTCAACTCATCAGACTGTCCAGTGGCCAAAGTCCCAGGCAGACGAGGACATTCTTATCAGCCAGAATATTCTTGGGGCCTAGTGACCACATCCTAGCAGCCAAGAGCAAAGTACAAGAGGACTCCTCACTATACACTAAGGTCCTGGAATGAAGGGTTTTCTGCTCTAATCCCAATGAATTCTCTTTGTTTATCTGGGAAGTTCCCATTTTACACACATTCTGGAAGTGATGGTATTGGTCTGCCTTTGAGGTGTCTTTATCAAATATCTCTCTTAATTTAAAGGTCTCCTAAGATGATCTTTGCTTATTTATTACATGTCTGAATAAGTACATGGAGCACTAGCAATATCCAAATGAGGGTTTAAGTTTGGAAACATTTTTACATTAGTATAAGTCTTGTGATTTACAATAAAATCTCTGTGGTTTACGCAGGATAGAGTTTGTTGAGCCTGTTTCATAGACAAGCAAACTGTCTTTCTAAGGCTTTAATGTTCATTGTTACAGGGAAGAGGCAGATGTACTCCATGAATATCTGATCAAGCTGCAAACAGACTTGTCCAGGGACGACCAAGACAGGGTCCAAAAATACCAGCAGGAAAAGGAGAGGTTTTTGAAGGAGTTTCCTCAGGTAAAACAGGAGCTGAAGGAGAACATCAAAAAGCTCCGTGAGCTCGCCGACAATGTTGACAAGGTTCACAGGGACTACACCATCTCCAGGCATCTGGTGCCCTGGGCATCCTTGGCGTGGTTCTGGCACCCTTTACAGCAGGCCTCAGTCTGGGACTCTCAGCCACTGGAATAGGGCTGGGAGCAGCAGCTGCTGTAACAGGTAATTCCACCATGGTGGTAGAAGGTGTAAACCTGTACTCCCTGGTGAAAAATGCACAGGACGTGCAGGAGAGGGCAAAGACAGCATCGGCTGAGAACATGAGGCAGAAAGCCCGGGAGCTGGAGAAGGAGTTGGAGAAGCTCACCTGGATCTATGAGAGTCTGCAATAGGGCCCGACTGGGCCACCCCTAGAGCAGTGCAGGGACCAGGGACGCGTGCAGGGTCAAGGGGAGAAAGCACTTATTTTGGACTGAAGAAGACACTGAGGGCAGAATAAGGGAGAGACAGGGAGACTAGCAATGAGAGGCCAGGAATAGGGGAGCTTTGAAAATGGGAGAAAGCCAAAGAGTTAGGGTTGTAGAGATCCAGCACAAGTAGCAGGGGCTCCTCTATCACCCTCCCCAGGGTCTGATACTCCAGCAAGAAGGGTTTCCCCTGGTGATGGTCTCTAGCCCTACTTCTCCAGCATCAACTCACCTTTGAACTCAGCAGGGAATGACTTGTTTGTTTCCAAGTTTTATTAAAGTATAGTTGATTTACAATATTGTATTAGCTTCAGGTGTGTAGCAAAGTGTTTCAATTATATGTGTATCTGTGTTCATATTTCTCCCTTTTAAATTTTTTATAAGTTCTTCAGCGCAGTTCAGTTAATCGTTCAGTCATGTCCGACTCTTTGCGACCCCATGAACTGCAGCACGCCAGGCCTCCCTGTCCATCACCAACTCCCGGAGTTTACCCAAACTCATGTCCATTGAGCCAGTGATGCCATCCAACCAGTTCATCCTCTGTCGTCCCCTTCTCCTTCCATCTTCAATCTTTCCCAGCATCAGGGTCTTTTCAAATGAGTCAGCTCTTCACATCAGGTGGCCAAAATATTGGAGTTTCAGCTTCAGCATCAGTCCTTCCAATGAATATTCACGTCTGATTTCCTTTAGGATGGACTGGTTGGATCTCCTTGCTGTCCAAGGGACTCTCAAGATTCTTCTCAAATACCACAGTTCAAAAGCATCAATTCTTCAGTGCTCAGCTTTCTTCACAGTCCAACTCTCACATCCATACATGACTACTGGAAAAACCATAGCCTTAACTAGATGGATCTTTGTTGGCAAAGTAATATCTCCGCTTTTGAATATGATATCTAGGTTGGTGAATCTTTAGGATCTCCAAATGGGGTGGTCTCAGCTCACGTCCCTGGATTTAAGTCTTGCTGAATCCTCACCTTGATTTGAGTCTGCAGTTCCCATGGTGGCTTTCTCATGAGCTTGTGTTTATTGAGTCCATGATGGTCTGGCGTCAATTAGGTATTCTCAGCAGAGGACCTTCATGAGAACTGGACACAGTTCCTCTGGATTAGCTGAGTTCTGTATCTCACCGTGGTTTTGCTTTATGTCCAGATAAACTCATGATAGTGGAAAAGAGAAGAATCAGGAGGAGGTAGTTTACTGGGGAAAAAATGATTTAAAGGAAAAAAAAAAGGAACTTTAAACAAGGAGTAGCGTTTACAATAGGCAGTGACAACCTTGGTTTGAATCTTGGCTCCTCCCCTGAGTTGCTGGAAGAAAGCCCCCTCCTTGCCCCTGCCGTCAGCTACCTTACTGCAAAAATCAGGTCAGATTCCTGGTCTGCCTTCCAGGGTAATTGTCAGACCAAACTGTAGAGTGTGGTCCTCATGGAGTAACACCCATCACTCCTCTGTCCCTCCCTCTAAGAAGGGGAAGGTGACCATGATGACTGGGGCCATTTTCTGGGATGAGGCACCCCTGATGGAAGGGCAGGTGGGCCTCCATGGGGGGGTCCAGCCCCACTGCTGCCCCTTGTGGTGGGAGAAAAAAGAAAAGTCCACCAGGACTCTCAGGCTGTAGGACCTTTTCTTCTGTTTCTTCATCTGAAAAATGGAGCCGACACTTCCTAGAGCTGATGTGAGAGTACAACAGGAAAAGTATGGACAGAGCCTGCACAGAGGGTGGCTAACGCTCAGCCCTCCATACACTGTCCTCTCACCAACTCTCCCTGTCCATCACCAACTCCCGGAGTTTACCCAAACTCATGTCCATTGAGCCGGTGATGTCATCCAACCAGCTCATCCTCTGTTGTCCCTTCTCCTTCCACCTTCAATCTTTCCCACCATCAGGATCTTTTCAAATGAGTCAGCTCTTCGCATCAGGTGGCCAAAGTATTGGAGTTTCAGCTTCAGCATCAGTCCTTCCAATGAATATTCACGACTGATTTCCTTTAGGATGGACTGGTTGGATCTCCTTGCTGTCCAAGGGACTCTCAAGAGTCTTCTCTAATACCACAGTTCAGAAGCATCACTTCTTCAGTGCTCAGCCTTCTTTATGGTCCAACTCTCACATCCAAACTTGACTACTGGAAAAATCATAGCTTTGACTACAGGGAACTTTGTCGGCAAAGTGATGTCTCTGCTTTTTAATACGTTGTCTAGGTTGGTGATAACTTTTCTTCCAAGAAGCAAATGTCTTTTAATTTCATGCATGCAGTCACCATCTACAGTGATTTTGGAGCCCAAGAAAATGAAGTCTATCACTGCTTCCATTTTATCCCCATCAAGGAGGGTTGCATGATGCCAAATTCTCTCCCCATTCATGGAAGATGGAGAGATGTGGACAGCAGAGTGGGCCCCAGAGTCTCTGTGAAGGAAGAGTTCAGGAGGCTTTCCCCCTGAGGTGGGGCTCTTCCAGAAGGGAGTTGACACTTGATGCCAGTTGCAGAGAGACCCCATTGGCCCCGCCAGACTCAGCTCCCTGTGTCCCCTAGGGACTTGGGCCTTCAGCTCATTGCTTTGGACAAGCGGTAATTGATGTTTATGACTCATCTTGAGCTAACAGGGAGCATTTATGGAAGGAAAGTACATTTTTAGGCTACTGGAAGGTTGAAGGATTTCTCTTCCTCCAAGGAAATGGCATCGTCTAGAAAACAGACTGACCTGCCAGTTTCCCCACAGAGGGCAAGTCTGAACCTTAGTTTTCCCAGGTGCCATTAGGATAGTAAATGCTTCCATCGCAGGGCTGTGGTAGCTTGCACGATGTTGAGTGTGAAAGTGTTTTACAGACTGTAAAGCGTTCAGGTGCTGCTATGTTTTCCCACAAAGGTTCAGCTTTTTAACAATTTGTTTCACTTTTTGAAAATTGTCAAATTTACCATTTTACCCACTTCTAAGTGTACAGTTCAGTGGTATTAAGGACACTCACGTCATTGTACAACCAGCATCACCATCCATCCACAGAATGTTTTACATCAAAAATAAAACTCTGTTGCAATTATATACTAATACCTCATTCTCCCTCCTCTCCACCCCTGGCAAGCACCAGTGTACCCCTGATCTTTATGAATTTGCCTCCTCTCAGGACCTCATGTGAATGGAATCATACAATATTGATGTATGTATACAATATTGTAACGGGATTTTTTTCTTTCTTTTTTACTTCCTGTGGTAAAATATACACAGCATACAATTGACCACTTAACCGTTTTCAAGTGTACAGGTGAGTGGTATCGAATGCATTCATCTATTCTGCAGCCATCACCACCGTGCCTCTCCACATTCTTTCTTCCTGAAACCTGAGACTCCGCTGGACCGCAGCTCCCCTCCCCCACCACAGCCCCTGACGACCACCACCCTGCTTTCTGTCTTTATCAATTAGCCTACTCTGCAACCTAATAAAAACAGAAAATACAATAAGTTTTTGGTAACTGTTTTATTTCACTGAACACAATGTCGTCAAGGAGCATCTAGGCTGTAGCATGAGTCCGAATTTTCTTCCTTTTAAAATAATTTTTTTAAAAAGAACTTTCTTCCTCTTTTAAGTGAGTATTAGTCTGTGGTATGTATAGACAGGATTTTTCTATTATTTTCCTTTCTTCCACACTTTGGCCATTGTGATGAGAGCAGCCTGGCAGTGAGTGGCCGAGACCAGTTCCCCTGAGGTCACCTGTGCTGTCAGCCTGGAGGGGATCCCCTGTGCTCTGCCCCCTGGTGTCCACATCCAACAGCAACTCTGATGACTCTAAAGCCCTCGGGTCACATGCTCAGTCTGAAGCTCCCTACTCACTCCCACTGATCCTATACAAAGGGATGAGGACAGGCAGGTGAGTCCCCGTAGCCATCCTGGGGTACTTCTCTTGTGATATTGGGGTCAAGTGGAGCCCAATTTTATCGTCATTGAATCTTTAGGATCTCCAAATGGGGTGGTCTCAGCTCACGTCCCTGGATTTAAGTCTTGCTGAATCCTCACCTTGATTTGAGTCTGCAGCTCCCTTGCTTGCTCTCCCATGAGCTTGTGTTATTGAGTCCATGATGGTCTGGCATCTATTAGGCATTCTCAGCAGAGGACCTTCATGACAACTGGACACAGCTCTTCTGGATTAGCTGAGTTCTGCATCTCAGGGTGGTTTTGTTTAACTTCAAATAAACTCATGCCAGTGGAAGAGATAAGAATCAGTAAGAGGGAGTTTACTGGGGAAAAAATGATTTAAAGGAAAAAAAGGAACTTTAACAAGGAGTGGCGTTTACAATAGGCAGTGACAACCTTGGTTTGAATCTTGGCTCCTCCCCTGAGTTACTGAAAGAAAGACCCCTCCTCACCCCTGCCATCAGCTACCTTACTGCAAAAATCAGGTCAGATTCCTGGTCTGCGTTCCAGGGTAATTGTCAGACCAAACTGTAGAGTGTGGTCCTCATGGAGTAACACCCATCACTCCTCTGTCCTTCCCTCTAAGAAGGGGAAGGTGACCATGATGACTGGGGCCATTTTCTGGGATGAAGCACCCCTGATGGAAGGGCAGGTGGGCCTCCATGGGGGGGTCCAGCCCCACTGCTGCCCCTTGTGGTGGGGGCAAAAAAGAAAAGTCCACCAGGACTCTCAGGCTGTAGGACCTTTTCTTCTGTTTCTTCCTCTGAAAAATGGAGCCAACCCTTCCTAGAGCTGATGTGAGAGTACAACAGGAAAGATACGGACAGAGCCTGCACAGAGGGTGGCTAACGCTCAGCCCTCCATACACTGTGGCTCTTTGCTCAGGAACCAAACAGAAAAGAAGACTGGTTTTCTGTTGTTGACTTTTGAGTTGCCAGATCACCAGCCTTCCTGTAAAGGTCCTCCATTGTGACAAAAGAAACTGTGCAACTAGGAATAATCCAGGGTAGAAAATACCAGCATGCCCTCAGCCCTTCTCACAAACTTGGCATTCATCCAAATGACCTTGACCACCAAGGCTGGGCCTCCTCAGGTGAGTTGCTGGGACCTGAAGGCACTAGTTCTGTGCCTGTCAGCAGGGTCAAGTCTAGAAGGACTTGATCAAAAGGAGTTGGGTGGGGCGTGGACACAGAGGCTGAGGGGTGGCCCTAGGCCCCTCTCCCAGGTACCACGAGAGCAGAGCAGCGGACAGGGGACTCTGCCAGGGAGGTCCTGAAGGGCTTCTCAGAGGAGGTGATGCCAGATTTTGGCTTTACAGGGTGAGTAGGATTTCTCCAGGTTCGATGCAGCAGGTGTCCCTGGCAGAAGGACCTGCATGAACAAACCCTAGAAGCCACATGGATGTGACGCTAGGCAGCAGCAATATGACCAGTGTGGGGTGAGGAGCTGGTGTGTTCTGCAACTGTGCCACTTGCTGGTGGCATGAGGGTGAATAAAGCAGGCAGGCTGGTGAGTGGGTGGATGGAGAGGGCTGAGGGGTGGAAAGATGGCCATGGCGTTGGGGAGTGGTTGGCCAAGGGTCTCACGGTGTGTTGGTGGCAGGTCTCCTTCAAGGAACCGAGGCAGGGTAGGCTGTGTCAGAAGGATGTGGGATGTCAGGGCTGGGGTTGTTTCTCTAAGAGGGCAGCAGGGGGGGGAAATAGGTCTGGGCGGGGCCTGGTGGGCAGGGTGTTGGTAACTTGAGCCACTCAGAAGTGAGGGTTTCACTTCCCTTTTGGTTCTCTGAATATATCTGGGACCAGAAGGTGTGCATGGTTTATTGCAGAGACACACAGAAGGCGGCTGCATCTGCAGAGCTGAGAACAGCTGGATCTTGTTCACGCTCAGCCAGAGAAAGAGTCCTGGGTAAGCAGGGTGAGTAGGACCCCCGCCCATCTCCCCATCCTCATGATAACTGTCTGAGAAAACCTTGATTGTCACTAGTTGACAAAAGAAGGGAAATGGAAGCTCAGAGACGTGAGACCATGGACAGAGCCTGGATGTGGAAGCAGGTGTTTCTGACGGCTTCCGCCCACCCCCGGGACCCCTAAACAGTGCAGAGGGAGGTAGACGCCTGCTCAGGTGGTCTCAGCTTGGGATGTGGACCCCTGAGACATAAGCAGCGACCCCAGAAGGAAGGTGTATGTTGTGGGTGCTCAGTCCTTTGGGAAATTTCAAGAAAGCTGAGGGGATGGAGCAGGGCAGGGGGCTAGAGTCTTTCCTCCTTGTGGCCTGGCCACCTTGAGTCTGCCCCTGGGTGCTGTGCGGGGGCTGATAGGGGCAAAAGGTTTCTTCTGAGATACAAGGAATCAGCTTTCAAAACCCACACTGTCCTGAGTGCCTGCTCAGTGCCAGGTCCTGGGGAAAAACAAAGGCCTGAGAGGGAGTATAGGAGACCAAGTGGGGAGACGCAGGCCTTGCTGCACAATGCGCACATGATGATACAGGGTTTATGATCTTAAGACAAGAAGCCAAACTGTAGATACATCAGTATAACAAGAGGGGCATGAGATTAGACCTATGTGTTTATAAAGGTAGAGACAAACCTAGAAATTTCTGGGTTATTAAAATCACATTCCACTCCCCTCCCTTACATACGCATGTCAGAAGGTCTGGACTTGGCCCCACTCTGTCCACGGAGAGCTGTGTGACCCTGGGCAAGTTGCCTCCCCAGGAATTGTTCGTTCACATCTCTTACCCATTTGTGAAAAATGACATTCAGTCTTTTCATGTGGATTTTAGGCTCTCTCTGTGTTGGGAATGTTCATCTTTGTCTACTATAAATATTGCAAACAGTGTCTTCCAGTCTCTCATTCTTTTCTGACTTGGTTTGTGGCATCCTTTTGAAATATTTAGTTTTCAAGAGGTCAAATAAATCAGACCTTCCCTATGGCTCCGGCAATTGTGTCTTGATGAGAATGGTTTCCCCAACACAAAATTATTTTTAACACTTTTTCTAGTATGTTTCTAGTTCTTTTTCTTCTCCATTTTCATTTAGATCCTTTGGAATTGATTGACTGTTTGATTAGAATCTTTTTGTTTCTTCCTCTTTCTCTTCATCCCCCCTTCCTTTTTTTCCTTCTTGTACTTCTCCTCATTCAAGCAGGACATGTTTAAGTGGTACTTTTCTCAGTCAAAGAGTAGCACACCCATTTCTCGGCTTCCAAAAGTGCCTCCATTGCAGTCAGGAAATGACTCCACGCTTTTCCCCTCAAAGTCCCAGGCAGCAGTTTGGGAGCAGAAAGTGAGAGGCTAGAGGAATCTGGGCCCCACACACAGAGCAGAATTAGACTGGACATCCTGTGGGAGGGGAGGTTTAGGAATGTCCTGCTCAAGTCTTAAAGTCTCATGATAGTATATCAGGTTTTAGGTAAGCCTCATGTTTTTCCACAGTTCTTTCTTCCTCTTTCTCCTCTTATAAAAATATCAGGGTTGGAGTAAGGAGACATGAAGAAATAGGTGTTTCCTGCTACCTGAGAGTACAGTGTTCATACAAAAGCTTTCTTAAACCAAGATGGTGGAGAGCATAGACCATGTAGGTCTCACATCTTCTTTTACTGGCAGAGGGTGATCTTCTGGAAAAGCGTGGGATGCCCATAAATGGAAACGCTCAGAAATCTGATGGCACTATCAGAAAGAGCTTTTATGAAGACAGACAAGGAAAATAAATGGAATTACTAACTGTAGGTAAAAGAGGTGTAGTGCTATGTCTTTGAGAATATGGTTGATTCATGCCCCAGTAACAGGTCCCACACCTCATGTTTTAGCCAGGCTGTGCCCAGGAGGGTGGAGGGAGCCCCAGAAGCCCTGGAGCAGGAGGAGCAGCAGCAAAGAGACAGAGCCCCCGCCTGGTGCTGGGAGCTGCAGAAACTCCACACAAACAGACCCACGGGCAGGAAAGTGCAAGATTCCAAGGGAGACTGGAAGGGAATTAGAGGAAAACAGCAGGCGGAGGAAGCTTTTGAGATGGGCCTCCAGGGACAAGTAACATTTCACCTGGTGAGGCAGGTGGGGAAAGGCCTTGGAGGGGTAGCCTGAGCGAAGGCCTGGAGGCTGGTGGGAATCAGAGTCCAGGCAGCTGGGAGTCCTCCAAGCCCCTGGTCCAGGCGCTGTGGAGTCAGGAGGGTGTGGAAGACAGGAGTAGGAGCACCAGGAGGGCCTGGCGATGGGCTAAGGACTTTGAATATGACACTGCCTTTACCCCTGCTGTCCCTGCCCATAGAGTATGAGCTGTACCATGTGGAGGGAGAGGTTTGGTAGAATCTCTGTCTGCCCACGTGGAGGGAAGGTCTCTGTGTCTGGCCATGCAGTTGGGCAGGGACAGCTTCTCTAGGGTCCTCCCCTCTCCCACTGGCAGCCTTTCCAGGAAGTGACCCATCAGAGGCTAACAGAGGAGGACATCCAGATAGTAATCCAGCAGAAGGGAGAACCATCCAGCATCCACACCCAGCTAAGGCCCCAGACAAGGGTCAGGACCAGGACAAGAATGGCAGGGAAGGACGGAAGAATAAGTCAAGGGTCATGATGCATTTAGAAGTGTTTGGCATCATCCAGGATGCAGCCCTTTGTGCCCGAGCCGACCTCTTCTCTCTGACTTGACTCTTCATCTTCATGTTTCATGATTGCAATTGGCTGCCCTGGCTCCTGGGCTCCTTCAGCTTCTAGGCAGAGAAGGAGGTAGGAGACCAGTAAGCTCTCCTCACTCACCTGCTTGGAGGTGGGTCTGCCTGTGTGAATTCTCTCCCACCCACACAGTCAGTGCCTCCAGCCTCTGCCACTGGGCACACTCCCTAGTGAGCGACCTGATTGTCACTCTTCCTGAGGGACAACCCTGGGGACCGGAGAGAGAAGCTGTTAGGAAGAAAGATGCTAGGATGGGGCTTAGATGAGGGGATTTGAGGGAGACTCTAAGGAAATGGGGCTACTCTAGATTGGGTGCTGCAGAGAATTGGGGTCAGTTCTACCAGTGTGAGTCTCAGTAACTCCCTGTATGGAGACCAGAGCGAAGATGAAGGTATGATTGGTAAGAAGGAGCAGTCCTGCTTTTCAGCCAGGGCAGGGGGTGTGGTGTTGGTGGGGGCGCAGTGACAGGTGTTTGCTGTCTCCTTCGCTCCTGCTCTCAGGGTGACCCTGTGTGAGGCTGGAGTTCTGTGAGAGCCTTTACATCCAACACGAGAAGAGCAGCACCCTGTTGTGATACCAGGCCAGCCTCAGGATGTCAGGGTTTGTTCTTTCTTTCTCAATCCTTTATAAACATGTATGTAAATAAACAGAAAGGAATATACCTATGGACTTCAAGACTCCTCTTCTTTTTAAACTTAGTTAACAGTGAAATATTTCCCATTATACTTACTCTTCTTGGCAACATAGAAAGAAAAGAAAGATACCGACTCAGTCGTGTCCAACTCTTTGTGACCCCATCGACTGTAGCCCACCGGGCTGCTCTGTACATTGGATTTCCCAGGCAAGAATACTGGAGTGGGTTTCCATTTCCTTCTCCAGGGGATCTTCCCAACCCCAGGACTGAACCCCTGTCTCTTGAGTCTTGCGTCACCTGCATTTCCACTAGCACACTTTTTAACCCTTATGTCTCCCTTTTTGACCACACTTTATTTAAAGTCCTCTCAATGTAATATTGTTTTGAACTCATGGCCTTTCACAGACTTAGCTTGGCCCAATGAAACACCTTTATAGTAATCATTATCTTTTATTATTGTTATTTATGTAAGTGTCCCTTCTGACCTCTTCTCTGATCATCTTCAAGAGCATCCTTGCCTTTGCGGGAGCAGAGATGCCAGCCTGTGGGATTCACCTCCCCTGCAAGGGGTCTTCCTTCCTGTGAGTGGACAGAAGCCCATGGGTGCACATGTGGGTGGGCAAGATGCTGCTGGACAGTGTGTCTGTTTAGGGTTACTGTTCATTCTGATTATTTTGGTTAAGCCCCAGTTACCATCCCTACTTAGAGAATTTAGAGGGCTTCCTTAGTGGCTCAGAAGGTAAAGAATCTGCTCGCAATGCAGGAGACCTGGTTCCATCCCTGGGTTGGGAAGATCTCCTGGAGGAGGTAATGCCCACCAGTATTCTCGCCTGGAGAATTTCCTCCAGAAGAGCTTGGAGGGCTAGAGTCCCTGGGGTCACAGAGTCAGACACGACTGAGTGACTAACACTTGCACTTTCACCTTCGCTTTCTTAGAGAACTTGGTTTCATCAAAACGAACACGTCTCCCATACTGAAATCTGTCACACAGGAGTCACACTTATTTCTTGTTGGCATTAAATTCAACCGCTTCCGTCATCTTGAGGGTGCTGGCACTAGAAACCACCCCATTCTTGTGGATTACTGACTGCTATAAAGTGACTGCTGCTGTCTTAGAGTTAGAACAATCCAGTCCTAAGTGCATATGGTTAAAACAGATCAATTTGTACAGAGGGTTCTGCTCTTTCCTTCCCAAGGAAAAGCTTAGATAGTTAATCAATGTCTTTAAATGATATTACTACATTGGGAGCTGGAATGGTGTGAGAATGTGTGCTCAGGAGACAGGAACCTGGACTTGGAGTCTGGCTCTAGCACTAGCTGTGTGCTTTGAGTAAATTGCTTCACCTCTCTGAGCTTCAGTTTATTTTCTTATAGGATCATTGTGAGAACTAAAAGGAAGTGAATTCATACCATGCAAATGGGAAGGTGCCTGGTGCTAAGTGGGGAGTCATCAACAACAATAGCTAATCAGTATGTAGGATCGCATTTTTCTTTCTCTTGACTTAAAAATTTGATATTATTTAATTACTTCTGACTGGGAAAAATAAGGATTTCATTTATTTTTTACTTTTTCTTATACCTTGCCCCATCGTCTGTTTATATCATTATTTCACTAATTTGATATCCCCTATTAGGAAGCTTTGAACTTGTAAGCACCTTATTTACATCTCCATTTCTTATGCTTTCGACTGGACCCACCATTTCTTGATTCTTAGCTTTGTAAACTGAGATATTAATTCTCCTCCTCCCTTTAGTGCTTCAGATCCCAAATTCTACAAGTATATTTTAATTTTTATATTGATTAACAAGTACATTGATCACGGAGGAAGGCTTTCTTATCTCTCCTTGCTATTCTTTGGAACTCTGCATTCAAATGCAGAGTTCAAATATCTTTCCTTTTCTCCTTTGCCTTGTGCTTCTCTTCTTTTCACAGCTATTTGTAAAGCCTCCTCAGACAACCATTTTCCCTTTTTGCATTTCTTTTCCTTGGGGATGGTCTTGATCCCTATCTCCTGTACAATGTCACAAACCTCCATCCATAGTTCATCAGGCACTCTATCAGATCTAGTCCCTTAAATCTGTTTTTCACTTCCACTGCATAATCGTTAGGGATTTGATTTAGGTCATACCTGAATGGTCTAGTGGTTATCCCTACTTTCTGCAAATTCAAGTCTGATTTTGGCAATAAGGAGTTCATGATCTGAGCCACAGTCAGCTCCCAGTCTTGTTTTTGCTGACTGTACAGAACTTCTCCTTTGGCTGCAAAGAATATAATCAATCTGATTTCTGTATTGACCAGCTGGTGATGTCCATGTGTAAAGTCTTTTGTGTTGTTGGAAGAGGGTGTTTGCTAAAACCAGTGTGTTCTCTTGGCAAAACTCTGTTAGCCTTCACCCTGCTTCATTCTGTACTCCAAGGACAAATTTGCCTGTTACTCCAGGTATTTCTTGACTTCCTACTTTTGCATTCCAGTCCCCTATAATGAAAAGGACATCTTTTTTAGGTGTTAGTTCTAGAAGGTCTTGTAGGTCTTCATAGAACCGATCACCTTCAGCTTCTTCAGCATTACTGGTCAGGACATAGACTTGGATACTGTGATAGTGAATGGTTTGCCTTGGAAATGAAGAGAGATCATTCTACTGTTTTTGAGATTGTATCCAAGTACTGCATTTCAGACTCTTGTTGACTATGATGGCTACTCCATTTCTCCTAAAGGATTCTTGCCCACAGTAGTAGATATAATGGTCCTCTGAGTTAAATTCACCCGTTTCAGTCCATTTTAGTTTGCTGATTCATAAAATCTTGATATTCACTCTTGCCATCTCCTGTTTGACCACTTCCAATTTGCCTTGATTCATAAACCCTACTTCCAGGTTCCTATGCAATATTGCTCTTTACAGCATCACACTTTTTTTCCATCACCAGTCACATCCACAACTGGGTGTTGTTGTTGCTTCAGCTCCATCTCTTCATTCTTTCTGGAGTTATTTCTCCACTGATCTCCAGTAGCATATTGGGCACCTACCAACCAGGGGAGTTCAACTTTCAGTGTCCTATATTTTGCCTTTTCATACTGGACTGGAAAAAGTTGGTTTTCATTCCAATCTCAAAGAAAGGCAATGCCAAAGAACATTCAAACTACCACACAATTGCAGTCATCTCTCATGCTAGCAAAGTAACGCTCAAAATTCTCCAAACCAGGCTTCAACAGTACATGAACCATGAACCTCCAGATGTTCAAGCTGGATTTAGAAAAGGCAGAGGAACCAGAGATCAAATTGCCAACATCTGTTGGATCATTGAAAAAGCAAGAGAGTTCCAGAAAAACATCTACTTCTGCTTTATTGACTATGCCAAAGATTTTGGCTGTGTGGATCAAAACAAACTGTGGAAAATTCTTCAAGAGATGGGAATACCAGAACACCTGACGTGCCTCCTGAGAAATCTGTATGCAGGTCAGGAAGAAACAGTTAAAACTGGACATGAAACAACAGTCTGCTTCCAAATCCGGAAAGCAGTACTTTTCGGATATACAAATATACAAAGGCTGTATATTGTTGCCCTGCTTATTTAACTTCTATGCAGAGTACATCATGAGAAACACTGGGCTGGAAGAAGCATAAGCTAGAATCAAGATTGCTGGGAGAAATATCCATAACCTCATATATGCAGATGACACCAACCTTATGGCAGAAAGTGAAGAAGAACTAAAGAGCCTCTTGATGAAAGTGAAAAAGGAGAGTGAAAAAGTTGGCTTAAAGCTCAACATTCAGAAAACGAAGATCATGGCATCTGGTCCCATCACTTCATGGCAAATAGATGGGAACACAGTGGAAACTGCATCTGACTTTATTTTTCTGGGCTCCAAAATCACTGCAGATGGTGATTGCAGCCATGAAATTAAAGACCCTAGCTCCTTGGAAGGAAAGTTATGACCAACTTAGACAGCATATTAAAAAGCAGAGACATTACTTTGTCCACAAAGGTCCATCTAGTCAAGGCTCTGGTTTTTCCAGTGGTCATGTACAAATGTGACAGTTGGACCATAAGAAAAGCTGGGCATTGAAAAATTGATGCTTTTGAATTGTGGTGTCATAGAAGACTCTTGAGAGTTCCTTGGACTGCAAGGAGATCCAAGAAGTCCATCCTAAAGGAAATCAGTCCTGAATATTCATTGGAAGGACTGATGCTGAAAGTGAAACTCCAATACTTTGCCACCTGATATGAAGAGCTGACTCATTTGAAAAGACCCTGATGCTGGGAAAGATTGAATGCAGGAGGAGAAGGGGATGACAGAGGATGAGATGGTTGGATGGCATCACTGACTCAATGGACATAGGTTTGAGTAAACTCCGGGAGTTGGTGATGGACAGGGAGTCCTGGCATGCTGTGGTTCATGCGGTCTCAAAGAGTCAGACATGACTGAGCCACTGAACTGAATTGAAGAACTTATAAAAAATTTAAAAGGGATAAATATGAACACAGATACACATATAATTGAAACACTTTGCTACACACCTGAAGCTAATACAATATTGTAAATCAACTATACTTTAATAAAACGTGGGAACAAACAAGTCACTACCCACTGAGTTCAAAGGTGAGTTAATGCTGGAGAAGTAGAGTTAGAGACCATCACCAGGGGAAACACTTCTTGCTGGAATATCAGACCCTGGGGAGGGTGATAGAGGAGCTCTGCTATTTGTGCTGGATTACTTTGGCTTTCTCCCATTTTCAAAGCTCCCCTAGTCCTGGTCTCTCATTGCTAGTCTCCCTGTCTCTCCCTTATTCTGCCCTCAGTGTCTTCTTCAGTCCAAAATAAGTGGTTTCTCCCCTTGACCCTGCACACATCCCTGGTCCCTGCATTGCTCTAGGGGTGGCCCAGTCGGGCCCTATTGCAGATTCTCATAGATCCAGGTGAGCTTCTCCAACTCCTTCTCCAGCTCCTGGGCTTTCTGCCTCATGTTCTCAGCTGATGCTGTCTTTGCCCCCTCCTGCAAGTCCTGTGTGTTTTTCACCAGGGAATACACGTCCAGCGCCATGAATAAACCTGACAGGACTCCACTCCCAATGCGAGCTGGTCTAGTCGCTCCGAAATATCTACTCACCTGCTGGGCACTTCGGAGAGAGTCTCGCCCAGTGGTTATGCAGCGCTGAGCAGTGGCTACTAATCGAGAGTTGCCTCTGGCCACCCTGATGCCACAAATATGCCTCCCAAAATCTTTAACTTGGTAGAGATCATTTACATAGGAAATTATTTTGGCTATGTCAAGGAGACTGGCCTGGGATTCTGCTGATGACGTGTTTACATTTTCCACCACCATGGTGGACAAACCTGTTACAGCAGCCGCTGCTCCCAGCCCTATTCCAGCGGCTGAGAGTCCAAGACTGAGGCCTGCTGTAAAGGGTGCCAGAACCAGCCCAAGGATTCTCAGGGTGCCAGACGCAATGCCGGTGGAGGAAGCTACCACATGGGAGATGGTGCAGTTCCTGTGCACCTTGTCAACATCGTCTGCGAGCTCACAGAGCTTTCTTATGCTCTCCTTCAGCTTCTGTTTTACCTGAGGAAACTCTTTCAAAAATCTCTCCTTTTCCTGCTGGTATTTTTGGAGCCTGTCTTGGACCTCCCCAGGCAAGTCTGTTTGGAGCTTGATCAGATATTCACGGAGTACATCTGCCTCTTCCCTGTAACAATGAACATTAAAGCCTTAGAAAGACAGTTTGCTTGTCTATGAAACAGGCTCAACAAGCTCTATCCTGCATAAACCACAGAGATTTTATTGTAAATCACAAGAATTTTACTAATGTAAAAATTTTTCCAACCTTAAACACTCATTTGTATATTGTTAGTGCTTCATGTACTTATTCAGACATGGAATACATAAGCAAAGGCCATCTTCAGATACCTATAACTTAAGAGAGATATTTGATAAAGATAGCTCAAAGCAGACCAATACCATCACTTCCAGAATGTGTGTAAAATGGGAACTTCAAGATAAACAAAGAGAATTGGGATTAGACAGAAAACCCTTCATTCAAGGACCTTAGTGTATAGTGAAGAGTCCTCTTGTTCTTTGCTCTTGGCTGCTAGGATGTGGTCCCTAGGCCCGAAGAATATTCTGGCTGATAAGAATGTCCTTGTCTGCCTGGGACTTTGGCCACTGGACAGTCTGATGAGTTGACATGTGATGGGCCTCTGGGTCACGTGGTATCAGTTCTGACCTCTGGAGGAGCTGGGCTCTAGGGCAATAGTCTGAGCTCTGGGAGGGGCTGGAGATGACAGGTCAGGGTAATTTTTTGTTAAATAGGGTGAGCACCCTGGTGGGCAGTGCTCCATGTGTCCTGCCACACTGGATCCAGGACAATAATCCATCCTGGGGACAATGGAAGCTTCGTGTGTGAAACCTGCCCAGACTCTGCTCTGTGGCTGATGGGAAACTGCATCTTTCCTTGTAATAAACCATAACTGGAATCCTAAAGCTTTAAGTGAGTCTGTGCATCCTTCTATGGAGTTCTAGAATTTGAGGGTGGTTGTGGGATCCCCCAAATTTGCCCTTGATGGGAAATGTAAGGACAGTCCCAGGACTGTGCCCTCACACTTTTCAGATTGGCTAACTGTGCGCCTAGAATTTTATTTATTTATTTTTTAATCAAAACTCAGCTATTACCTTTAACGATCATTTTGCCTGGCATCTGCTCTCACCCAAGCCTGATACCCTTGGCCTTCTCAGCAGAAGGACACTGGGTCTGTCCACTGCCCATATTGACTGGGAAGCAGGAGATTTGCTGTGAGCCCTGTCACCGTGGCTCCTCCAGCCCACCTCACTGACTCCCGACCCAGCACTGAGCACCACTGACCTCTCAGGGGTCACATGTTAATTTGTGACAGCTTCATAAGCCTGCACCCCAAGGCAGTATGAAACATTATGAAACCAAACACCCATCTGAACGGCTGAGCCTGAAGAGACCGGCACTTGCACAGCTGGTGGAGGAAGTGTTTTCCTCTTTGGTGGGGATGCGTGAGGCTCCTCAGAATCGCTCAAATGACACACAATCGCAGCCACTTACTATGACCCTGGAGGGCTCACTGAGCCACACGGCCTTCCCGCTGTCAGGGCGGCTCCACGTAGATTATAAGAAGGTCCCAGATGGAGTGAGAATCCAGGTACCAGGCAGGGTGTGGAGGACATGGTCACCCAGGGCCCTCTAGCCCAGCTTGAGAGGATCCCGTCAGGAAGAGAAGAAATGTCCACTCTCCCACTCCCAGGACTTCTGTTAGAGTCACAGCCCCTTCAGTTCTGTGTCCTTGGGGCCTACTCTCCTCATTCTAGTCCTGGCCCTGCTGCCCAAGCCTGCCTACTAGTCCTCCAACCTGGACCCTCTGCTCCACCCTGACCCCTAGGTCTGACCCTGGTCCAGGCCTGCCTGGGCCTTTGGATGAGATGATTGCACTTTTTTCCCCACCTCTGACTCTGCAGTTCACTCTGAGGCCATCACTACAATCCATCAGATTAAATTAGTATTCCCACTGGAGACATAACACATAACAAATCTGAGACTCAAAGTCTTAAACTCACAGGCCCAGAGTTGGACAGGGCTAGAATCAGGATCCCACCAAGTCCAACCAGTTCCCCTCCAGCCTCTATGCCTTTTTGGCCAGCAGGAACCTGCAATGTTGGTATAATTCCTAAGATGGGGAATGAAAGAGTTCTACTTGGAATCCCCATGAACACAAAATGAATTTTCTGGCTTGACCAAAAGGAAGTCCTTCTTGTTTCTCATCTCCAGGAAGAAGGTCCCTGATTCTTCCCAACAAGCTTATTTTAAAATTAAGATTGATTGAGCACCTACTCTGTGTCAGCAATTATGAAAAGCACTTGTGTGCATGATCTCAGTGTCCTCACAATAAAAATGAACAGAGGATAAAGCAGAGAGTTGTTCAGTAACTTGTCCAAGGTCATATAACCTGCCCTTCCTTGAAGGTTTTGTCTCTTCTCAGCCCAACGTCATTTAATGCTAACAAATAACACGGAGGAAACATTCCACATAGGATCCTGAGGAGGAACATCCTCACCCCAACCGTAGGATCTGTCTTGAGGAAACTATCCTGGGAGAATCTTCCTGGGGGCATGTTGGTGACATTCCTGGTGTACCTGCACTGTTACCTGGACAAATCGGCCTCGATCACAAAATTCTTCCAGGGTTTGTCTTCAGTGAGCAGGAATTGCAGTTGTTCCCATCTCACACTCTCCCGGAAATACTCAATGACATCCTCAAAAAAGCTTTGGCTCTCTAGACAGAAAAATAAACATTGAAGATTTGAATAAACTATGGTGTGATGTAAATGACATCGAGTATAAGTGGTTAAAGTTCACCTTTCTGAGCAGTATTCTTTGGCATGCTGTTGATGGATTTATCTGGGGTCTCAGGTGGACTGTATGCACCAGCCCCAATTCATAAGTTAATGTCCAGACCCACCCACTCTGCAATGACTGTATTAGAAGATTGGGGGCTTTAAGGCAGTAATTAGGTGAAATGAGGCCTTAAGTGTGGGGTCTTAATTCAGTAATATCAGTGTCCTTATTAAATGAAGAGTCATCAGATCTCTTCCTCTCTCTCTCTCCCCTGAAGTATTAAGTGTTCTTAGGTTTTCTTTTTCTCATGCATCACTAGGGGAGAAATGAACAGGGCTCACATGGAGGAAACCCACAGCACTAGATCTGTGTGTTGACTGATTAGGGTGGTGTGGGTGGAGGAAATAACTGAGCACCTGGTTGTCTGCATGGGCATTTGAGAACAAGAGAACTGGTACCTGCCTGAGGCAGTCACCTAGTAATCAGGTGTTTATATATGGGAGCACTGGGCAGGTACCCTAGCACAGCACAGGAGAGAGGGGATTCTAGACAAGGGGAGAGGTTCCTACTTGGACTACCACATTCCAAGTAGAGGGGACAGCATGGCACTAGGCAGGACCTACTATGTGGCAGGCCCTGGCCCAGGCCATGGACACACATTATATTCGGTCCTCATCACAACATAGGGAAATATTCATCTCATTTTACAGGTTAGGTCAGGTAAGGTGCTCCAGATCTGGGAGGCAGGTGTGGGAGCCAGCAAAGGCCAGATTGGGGTTCAGTTTAGAGTCCACTGACCCTCACAGAGCAGCTGGGTGGGCAGCAGGGCGAGAGGTGGAGGAAACAGCCTCTGTGTTGAAACCCCAGGGTCTGGGAACAGGAGGCCTGGAACAAGGGAGAGGGCAGGAGATGCTCCAGGGGGCCTCCTCTCCCTGTCCCACCTGGCCTTGGAGACTTCCTCTGCTGTGCCCACACCCCTCCATGGGCTGCCCTGCCTCACTTCTGAGTCTTAGCTGGGGGTCAGGAGGCAGGGGGAGGAAGTTAGCATCTTGTCTGTGGCTCCCTGAGGAGAGGACCAGGAAAGAGGCTGTGGGGACAGACCACCAAGTGTTAGGGGACTCCCCATGGCCTCTCGGGGGATGCTTATCCACGCCTTTCTTGGTTCTTGATTACTGGGCAGGTTGATTTGGCCTGGGGCCACCACCCTCAATTCTGGGTCACAAGTAGGAACCTGCCAGAGACAAGGTGGCTGACTACCTGAGCGGTCCCTGGGATCTTCTGAGCTCATGGTGGCAGCAGCAGGGTCTCAGAGATCTCCCTTCAGCTCACCCGTCCGTGTCAGGCTGGAAGGAGGTGTCGTTTCACCCTGGGGAAGAGAAAACAGATTGTGGGCTTGATCACGCGTGAGTAGTGACTCGGGGCAGCGAGGGCGAGGTCCTGGGTGGTTTCCCCTGGGACAGCCACCAGTGCCACCATGGATTTAACCCAGCGTGGTTCTCTGTCCCCTGGGCTCTGCAGATCACTTGTTAAGGAAAGTTACTCTTCCTCCCGCCATCCTCCCCAGTCACAGTTCTGCTGTCCTGTTGAGGTACAAGGAGAGGATAATCAGACAGGAGAGAGCCATCTGAGAAGTTATAGGAGCAATAAAACCAGAGACATAAGAACAGGTAGGAAGGGAATCCTCTGGAAATTACATGAGGTTGGGAATGCTTCTGTTACTAATTGGTAATAGGTGATATTGATCCACTGTCTATGACGTGCAGGCTCCTGAAACTCACGTAAACTTAAGTCAGTCCAAGTTTTCTGCTGGAGCCCGGCCTTGAACCCAAGTCTTTCTGATCCAAATTCCAGGTTTATGATGACTATGCTCTACTTGCTTTAATGTACAAAAATGTCTCTTTGTGGATGCATGCTAATCGGAAAATGACTCTTTTTATTGCAAAATGATGTCATGTACCCTGTGCTCGAGTCTCTGCCTTGATAAAGTCCCCGGTGCTGTAGCTCCCACGGCCCACATCTTCCTCGCTTCTACAATAGCCTTTATCCCACAAACCTTTTTTCTGGACTCCCACCAGCCCTACTCCAATCCCTGCAGCCCTGCCCTGCTCAGCTGAGGACCTGAATGGTGTCATCTTTGCTGTCGACTCCTGATTGTTGGACTTCAGGCTGTTTTTAATTCTTTATGTAAATAGTAGTGCAAAGAACACTCTTCTTGCATAAAACTTTGCCTACATCTAAGATTCTTTCATTAAGCTATTTCTAGAAGTAGAATGATTGGATCCAAGGGTATCAACACCTAACAACATTTTTTCATACTTAATCTACTTTGTTATGCAAAGAAACTGTACAAATTTATATTCACACATATCATATGTGATGGTGTACATCCTTTGTCTTATCTCTGTTATTTTTTTAAACAGCAGATCTTTATATAGAGAGAACTTCTTTTGGTTCCAGTTATGATAATCTTGTGTTGGGAGATGAGAAAATAAGTGTGTTAATTATACTAAGGCAGTATTTTAAGAAGGAAAAAGAATACTTATTTAAGTATTCTTCCTGAGACTTGACTGAAATGATAGTAAAGGTCCTTATAGTTACAGTAACTGCTACTCGTAAGAGTGGCTTGTATTTCTGATTTTGCTCTGCACTGGTAGTTACCCTAAGACTTTATAAATTATAATCCATATTGTTCTGATAACCAGGAGGTGTGTACGGCTGTATCCCCGTTTACAGCTAAGGAAGCTGAAGCATAGATGTTCTGTGATTTGCCCAAGGTCAGAAACCTTCTTCATGGAGAACTGGATCCCACCCACTCTCTGGGCTCAAGATCCCATACCTGGCTTCTTCTCACTTTGCTGCTAACAATAATAATAAATAAAAAGCAGGGATGGCGGTGACAGGAACCCAGAGTCTTCACACTCACTCCCTTGGCTGATAATTATGATTACCTTTTATTTACCAATTGCACTTTTATACTTGCTCCAGTCTCCCCTCTCAGTAGATAGAGTTACTGAGACAATCATTGGTAAAACTGCCCCTGCCATTCTCTACAGCATCCAGTCTAGAGTGGCCCAACTTCCTTAGAGTTTCCCCCAAACCCCCTAACCTGAGCCCTGATCCTAGAATCTTTCTTTCTATCACCTTCCCTCTGCAATGCCCAGGGTTCCCCTCAAGAATAGTAACCATCAGCTTGATTACTAGAGAGTATGCCTGGTGACGGAGGCTGTGGGCACTGACTGTGTGGATGGGAGAGAATTTACACAGACAGGCCCGTCTCCAGGCACGTGGGAGAGAACTGGCTGGTCCCCTGCCTCCTTCTCTGCCTCGAAGCTGTAGGACCCCAGGAGCCAGGGCAGCCAATTGAAATTGGGAAACACAAGGACCAAGGGCCAAGGCAGAGAGAGGAGGAGGTGAGGGCAGGAAGGGCTGATCCTGGATGATGCCAAACACTTGAAAATGCATTTGGACCCTCCACCTCATCCTTCCATCCTTTCCTGCTGTTCTTGTCCTGGTCCTGACCCTTGTCTGTGGCCTCAGCTGGGTGTGGATGCTGGACAGTCCTTTCATTGCTGGATTAGTATCCAGGGCATCTTCCTCTGTTAGCCTCTGATTGGTCACTGCCCGAAAATCCTATCAGTGGGAGAGAGGAGAACCCTGAAAAGACTCCCCGCCAACTATATAGGCAGATGCAGAGGCTTCCCCTCCATGTGGGCAGAGATTCTCACCAAACATCTCCCTCCATGTGGCTGCAAGTTATCCACCCTGGGCAGGGAAGGAGGGTTTAGAGCAGGATCAAGTGCAGAGTCCTTAGCCCATCGCCAGGCCCTCCTGATGCTCCTACTCCTGTCTTCCGCACCCTCCCGACTCCACGGGGCCTGGACCAGGGGCCCTGGAGGACTCCCTGTTGCCTGGACTCTGATTCCTCCCCAGCCTCCAGGCCTTCGCTCAGGCTGCCCCTCCCCCTGCAAAGCCTTTCCCCACCTGCCTCACCAGGTGAAATGTTACCTGTAATTAGAGTTCCCACTCCAAAGCCTCCTCCCTCTGCTGGCTCCCTCAGTTCCTCTCCAGGCCCCCCTGGAACCTTGCACTTTCCTGGTTGCGGGTCTGTTTGTGTGGAGTTTCTGCAACTCCCAGTACTGGGCAGGTGGCCTGTCTCTTTTCTGCTGCTCCTCCTGCTCCAGGTCCTCCAGGGCTCCCTCCACCCTCCCAGGCACAGCCTGGCTAGAATACGAGGTGTGGGACCCATTACTGGGACATGAAGCAACCAGCTTCATGAAGACACAGCACCACACCTCTTTTACCTGCTGTTGGGTAATTCCATTTGTTTTCCTTATCTGTCTTGATAGAAGCTCTTTCTGACAGAGAGGGCCATCTGATTTCTGAGTGTTTCCATTTATGGGAGTCTCTTGCTTTCCAAAAGATCACCCTCTGCCAGCAAAATGTGAAGTGAGGCCTATATCGTCTTCACACTAGGCCAGCTTGGTTTAGGAAAGCTTTTGTAGGAAAGCTGTACTGTACTTTCAGGTGGCAGGAAACACCTGTACTTCCTCATGTTTCCTTAGTCCAGCCATGATATTTTTACAGCAGGAGAAAGAGGAAGAGAGAATTGTGGAAAGACATGGGCTCCTGCTAAAATCTGAATAATGCCTTATTGCCCTGGAGGCTCCTTTTAAGGCAGAGAAAAAACAGTGTATTCCTTTTTGATTGCAGTAGGAACCTATTAAGTAAATCCTGCTTTAAGGAGATAAAGCAGCAGACATGCAGGAAGGAAGGTAGGGAGTTTGGGAGAGCAGGAGAGGAGGAGGAGAAAAAAGGAAAGAGGGAGAAGGTACAAGGCGGAAGAAAAACAGGAAGAAGAAACAAAAAGCTCTAATCAATTAGTGAAACCTAAACGGACCTAAAGGTAAACCAGAATGAAACAAAAATCTACAAACATACTGGAAGAAATGAAAACATTATGTAAAACATACTGGAAAAATACTGCTAACTTGAGGAAAACTGTCTCACCAAGACACAAATTCCAGAAATCATTGGACCTCTTAAAAATTAGAAATTGTTAAGGACACCTTAAACCAAATCAAAATGCAAGAGATCTGGAGACAATGTCTGCAATACTTAGGATAAAGGTGAATGTTCCCAACACACAGAGGAGCTACAAACCCATATGAGCAGACTGAAATCAGCTTTTAAAAATGGGTAAGAGAACTGAACAAACACTCCCTGGGGAGGTGGCTTGTGAGGGTCACACAGCTCTCCATGGGCAGGGTAGAGGCCAAGTCCAGGCCTTCTGACACTGGTATGTAAGTAGGGAATGTAATTTTCTTTTATTTTATTTTAACTGATCCAATTGTACACTCTGTTTTTATTTATTTTTTTCTTTTTTTAGCTGCACTGCCCACTATGTGGGATCTTAATTCCCCAACCAGGGACTGAACCCACAACCCCTTCAGTGGAAGCAGGTAGTCTTAACCACTGGACAACCAAGGAAGTCCCAGGAATATGATTTTAATTACCCCAAAGTTCCTAAGTTTATCTCTGCCTGTCTAAACACATAGATCTAAGCCTACACCCCTCCTGTTACACTAATGTGTCTACAGTTTGACTTTGTATCTTAATATTGCAAAACCAGGATCATAATGCAGACATTGCGTAGTAAGCCCTTCTCACTTCCTCCATCTGGACCATCTTCCCCAGACATGATCAACCATCATGGGCAGCCCTGAGTTGAAGACCCAGAGAGCAGAGGAAGGCAATGCCCTGCATTTCCCCACTTGGTCTCCTGCCCTTCCCGTGTCAGGCCTCAGTTTCCCTCTAGGACCTGGCACTGAGCAGGCACTCAGAGACAGGGTGGTGATGAACCTGGAATCCTTGTATCTCAAAAGGAACCCTTTCCCCCATCAACCTCAGCACAGCACCCTGGGGGCAGCCTCAAGGTGGCCAGACCATAGGAGTAGAGGCTTTGATTCTCCTGTCCTCTACCCCAGTTGCTTCCTCCAGATTTCCCAAAGGGCTGAGCACCCCCAACACCCACCTTCCTTCTGGGGTCACCGCTCACATCTCAGGAGTCCACTTCCTGAGCTGAGCCCACCTGAGCAAGTGTCAACCTCCCTCTACACCATTTAGGGGCCTTAGGGGTGGGAGGAAGCCCTCAGACACACCTGCCCCCACATCCAGGCTCTGCCCCTGCTTAACTTGCCCCTCTGGTCATGACCTCATCTCTCTGAGCTTCTGTTTCCTTCTTCTGTCAACTAGTGACAATCATCCTTTTCTCAGGCAGTTGTCCTGAGGATGGGGAGATGGGCGGGGTCCTACTCCCCTGCTCACCCAGGAGTCTTCCTCTGGCCGAGTGTGAACAAGATCCAGTTGTTCTCAGCTCTGCAGATGCAGCCACCAGCTGTGCAATAAACCACACACCCCCTCTGGGCCCAGATATACCTGGAGAAGCAAAAGGGAAAGTGAACGCCCTTACATCTGGGTTGCTCAGATAAACCCACAACCTGCCCACCAGGCCCCACCCTGAGCTAATCCCATCCTCTCTGTTGACTCCCTTAGATAAACAAACCCAGTCCTATCCGTGGAGTCCTTCATGGCTAAGTACATTGTGCCTTGGGCTCTGTGAAGGACGACCCGCCATCAATAGACTGTGAGGGCCTTTGCCAATAGTGCTCCGTCTACTCCATGGCCTTCTTCCCAGCCCCTCCACCCAATCCATCCAACCTCACAAGCCAGCACTTGGCACAGTCCCAGAAGATACCAGCTGCTCACTGCATACTGGTCATACTCCTGCTGCTGAGGAGCACACTCATGCGGGTTCCAGGCACTTCCTCCCTCAGATCCTTCTTCCAGAATCACCTGCTCCTACCACATGGCAAAGTTATGCTCATCTTTCAAAGCCCAATCCTGGCAACACTTTGCCCAAGAAATCCCCAGGAAGTCCCCTGCTCTGCTCCTGTGGTACCTTGGAGAGGGCCCTAAGTCCACTGCTTAGCCATTCTGTGCATGTCACCTACAACCCTTATAGTCTCAGTTCAGTTCCGTTCAGTCACTCAGTCGTGTGTCCAACTCCTTGCAATCCCATGGATTGCAGCACACCATGCTTTCTTGACCATCACCAACTCCTGGAGCTTGCTCAAACTCATGTCCCTTGAGTTGGTGATGTCTAGGTCCCTGTAGTCTTGTCCATGAAGGCAACAATGGCACCAGTGACTTTGGTCCCAGTGGCCCAGGCAGGGTGATCAAGGCCATTTGGATGGATGCAGAGTTCACAGGAAGGGCTGAGAGCACACTGCTCTTTTCTACCTCAACTTATTTCCACTTGACAATAGGTCTATTTTGGAGGACTTTATAGGAAGTCCAGAGTCTTAGTAACTCAGGAAAGTCTACAAGAGAGGGCCAACCCTGTTTCCTCTGCCCATGATGACTCTTTTCTGGGGAACCTACAAGGAAATACGGTTGGTTCTCTCAAGAGAGCATCAGTTAAGGTGCTCACTTCCTCTCCCACTGTCATTAGCAACTGACCCAGAAGTGAGGGCAGGACAGGGAGGGGGGACAGCAGGGGGAGTCCTGGGAGGTGGCCTCCCAGCATCCCGGAGCTTCTCCTACTCTCTCCCTTGGTTTCAGCCTCCTCCTGCTCCCAGGCCCTGGGGCGTCACCACAGAGGGTGCTTCCTCCAGCTCTTGCCCTGCTGTCCACCCAGCTGCTCTGCAAGGGTCAGCGGACCCTGAACTAAACCCCTGGCCTTTGTCGCATCCCACCTGTGTGACCTGGAGCTCCTTAACTGACTTCACCTGTAAAATGGAAATAAATGTTTCCCTATGTGTTCATGAGGGTGAAATATCATGTGTGTCCATGTCCTGGGCCAGTGCCTGCCACACAGTAGGTCCTGCCCAATGTGCTGCTGTCCCCTCTACCTGGAATGTGTTAGTTTCAGGTGGAAACCTCTTTCTCTAGCATCGCCCCTCCCCCATGCTGTGTTAGGGCATTTGCCCAGTGCTCCCATATATAAACACCTGCTTACCAGGTGTGACTGCCTCAGGCAGATACTGCTCCTATTGATCTCAAGCACCCCTGCAGATACCCAGAAGCTCCCTTGTTTCTCCCACCCACCTCCTCCCCCGCCCCCAATCAATCAATACAGAGTTACTTCTGTGGGTTCCCCCTAGGCAAGTTCTAGTTTCCTTTCTCCCTAAGTGATGCAGGAAAAAGGGAAAAATTTAGAAGCCTTCCTGCTGAGGGGGTAGAGAGAGAGAGAAAGAAATCTGATGTCTCTTCTAATAAGGGCACCAATCTTATTGGATTAGGGCTCTGCACTTATGGTCTCTTTTTACCTAATTACTGCCTTAAAGGCCCTATCTCCTAATACAGTCATTGCAGGGGGAAGGATGCATCAGGATTTCAACTTATGAATTAGGGGCAGGGGAATGGGCTACCTGTAAGCCCAGGTGAATCCATTAACAGTACCCCAGATGACTTTTGCTCAGGAAGGTGAACCTGAGCCACTTTATGTGAGTTCTTGTTTGCTCGTCACTCAGTCGTGTCCAAACTGTGCAACCTCATGGACTGTAGCCTGCCAGGCTCCTCTCTCCATGGGATTCTCCAGTCGAGAATACTGCAGTGGGCTGCCAGTTCCTCCTCCAGGGGATACTCCTGACCCAGGATGGAACCTGCATCTCATGTGTCTCCTGCATTGCAGGCAGATTCTTTACTGACGAGCCACTTTAAACTCAATACCATTTATGTTCCACCATAATTTCTTGTAATCTTTTTTCCTTTTTTTCTGTGTAGAGAGCCAAAACTTTACTGACGTCATCAGTGATCATTTCCCAGAGAGAGTAACAGGGAGGAACTGCAGTTCCTGCTCACTGAAGACAATGCCTGGGAGAGTTTTGTGGCTGAGGCCAAATTTCCCAGGCAAACCACACAAGTGTGCCAGGAATTTTACCCAGATCCTCTTGGGAAGATCCCCCCAGGCTAGCTTTCTCCTGGCAGACACACCTCCTCCAGGCAGGATCCTAAGGTTGGGATCGAGCCTATTCCTTCTCAAGATCCCATCAGGAATGTTTCCTCCATGTAATTTGCTGGCAGTGAACGGCCTCAGGTTGAGAAGAGATGAAACCTGTAAGGAAGGGGCAGGTTACGTGACCTTGGACAAGTTACTGAACTACTTTTGGCCTTAGTCTCTTCATCTGTTCAGTTTTATTGTGGAGAAAACTGAGATCATGCATGCAAAGTGCTTCACATGATGGCTGACATAGAGTAGGTGCTCAATTAATGCTAACTTTTAAAAAACTTGTTGTGAAGAGATGGGATCAAAGTTCTTTCCCTAGAGATAAGAACCAAACTGGACTTCCTTTGCTACAGATCAGAAAACCCTGACAGCAACATCACTTTGTGTTCCAAGACCTTTTAGAACTAACACCCCAAAAAGATGCCCTTTTCATGAAAAGGGACTGGAATGCAAATTAAGAAGTCAAGAAACACCTGGAGGATAGAGGAGGAGCCAAGATGGCGGAGGAGTAGGACGGGGAGAACACTTTCTCCCCCACAAATTCATCAAAAGAGCATTTAAACGTCGAGTAAATTCCACAAAACAACTTCTGAATGCCGGCAGAGGACATCAGGCACCCAGAAAAGCAGCCCAACTCTTCGAAAGGAGGTAGGAAAAAATATAAAAGACAAAAAAAGAGACAAAAGAGGGAGGGACGGAGTTCCGTCCCAGGAGGGGAGTCTTAAAAAGAGAGAAGTTTCCGAACACCAGGAAACCCTCTCACTGCCGAATCTGTGCCGAGCTTTGGAAGCACAGAGGGCAACATAAAAGGGAGGGGAAAAAAAAAATAAACAATTAAAAATCGCGGATTGTGAGCCCTACGGGAACTCCCCCAGCGGAGAAGCAGCGCAGACGCCTGCACACGGCATTAGCAAGCGGGGGCTGGGCAGGGAAGTGCGGCGCGGGCTGTGTCCCTTAGAGTAAGAATCCGGCCGAATGTCCTGAGCGCGATCTGAGCGAAATAATTTGGGCTAGCAAACCAGACTGTGGGATATCTACCACGCGAAAAGCCAGCCCTAACCTAAGACACCGCCAGGCCCGCGCACAGAACAAAGGACTGAACAGAGATAGCCGGCTGCAGACCTTCCCCCTCCGGTGACAAGCAGCCAGAGCCGGAAGGGGGCAATCGCAGCCCCAGAGAGACACTATCTATAAAACTGTAAGCAGGCCTCTTTGCTAACTAAAACTTCTTGGGGGTCTGGATGGTCAACATCTGCCTGAGAAGGTGCGCTGGTTTTACACCCAGATAACCAAGTGGCGGGGAGGCGATAAGTCGCAGCATTGGCGCCCGCCAAACACCTCATCACCTGAGCTGCTCGGATCTGGGAAGAACACAAAACGCAGGCCCAACCCAGTCTGCGCCTCTGAGGACTACCCGAGTGCCTGAACCTGAGCGGCTTGGACCTGGGAGCTCAGCCCAGGGCCGGCCTCTGATTGTTCCCGGCGGAACAACCTAGAGCCCGAGCAGTGTGGGCAGGGAGGCTACACGCGCCCTGAGTGGGGGCAGACCCAGTGTGGCTGAGGCACTGCGAGCGCACGCCAGTGTTATCTGTTTGCAGCATCCCTCCCTCCCTCCCCACAGCGCGGCTGAACAAGTGAGCCTAAATTAAAAAAAAAAAAAATAGTGTCCTCAACCATCCCCTTTGTGTCAGGGCGGGAACCAGACACTGAAGAGACCAGCAAACAGAAGAAGCTATAACAGAGGGAAATGCCTTGGAAGCTACAGGCCATAGATTAAAACCCTGTGGTTACTACGGATTACATAGGAAGGGGCCTATAGATCTTGAGAAATATAAGTCGGACTAAGGAATTGCCAAAAATGAACTGAACCCACAATACTCACAACAAAACCAGAGAAAGACCTAGATATATTTTTACTATTTTTACGATCAATCTTTCTTTTTTTTTTTAATTAAAAAAAAATTTTTTTAAGTCCTCTATTGTCCTTTAATTTTCACTTTTATAACTATTACTTTGCAAAAAAAAAAAAAAAGACCCTATTTTTTTTTTCTTCTTCAGCAAACTTCATATATATATTTTATAATTTTTTGACCGTGGTTTTTTTTTTTTTTCTTCTTTTTTCTTTTTCTTCTTTTCTTTAACATTGTATTTTTGAAATTCCAAACTCTACTCTAGATTTTTAATTTTAGCCTTTTGATATATGTTATCAGTTTTGTACCTATAGTTTTTTTCATAATTTCTGTGACTTTTTTTTTCCTCTGTTTCTTTCTCTTCTTCTTTTATATAACATCGTATATCTGCAATTCCAAACTCTACTCAAGATTTTTAACTTATGCTTTTTGGTATTTGATATCAATTTTGTACCTGTATTTTCTTTATAATTTTTGCGACATTGTTTTTGTTGGTTTGTTTGTTTTCTCTCTTTATTTTTCTTCTTCTTCTTCTTTTTTTCTTTTTTTTAACGTTGTATTTTTGAAATTCCAAACTCTACTCTAGATTTTTAATTTTTGCTTTTTGGTATTAGTTATCAATTTTGTACCTGTAGTTTCTTTATTACTTTCACGACCTTGTTTGTTTTTCTTTGTTAGTTTTTTCTCTCTTTCTTTTCCTTCTTCTTTTCATTAACATCGCATTTTTGAAATTCCAAACTCTACTCTAGATTTCTAATTTTTGTTTTTATGTATTTGTTACCAATTTTGTACCTTTAAGAACCCAATCTTCAGGACCCATTTTTCACTAGTGTACGAGATTACGGGCTTGACTGCTCTCTCTCCCTTTGGACTCTCCATTTTCTCCACCAGGTCACCTGTATCTCCTCCCTAACCCCTCTCTACTCTACCCAACTCTGTGAATTTCTGTGTGTTCCAGACGGTGGAGAACACTTAAGGAACTGATTACTGGCTGGATCTGTCTCCCTCCTTTTCATTTCCCCCTTTTATCCTTCTGGCCACCTCTGTCTCCTGCCTCCTTCTTCTCTTCCCTGTATAACTCCGTGAACATCTCTGAGCGGTCCAGTTGTGGAGTGCACATAAGGAAGTGACTACTGGCTAGCCCACTCTCTCCACTATTGATTCCACCTCATCTCATTTGGGTCAACTCTAACTCCCTCCTCCCTCTTCTCTTCTCCATATAACGCTGTGAACCTCTCTGAGTGACCCTCACAGTAGAGAAACTTTTCATCTTTAACGTAGAGGTTTTATCAGTGGTGCTGTATAGAAGGAGAAGTTTTGAAACTACTGTAAAATTAAGGCCGATAACTGGAAGTAGGAGGCTTAAGTCCAAACCCTGACTCCAGGGAACTCCTGACTCCAAGGAACATTAATTGACAGGAGCTCATCAAACGCCTCCATACCGACACTGAAACCAAGCACCACACAAGGGCCAACAAGTTCCAGGGCAAGACATACCAAGCAAATTCTCCAGCAACAAAGGAACACAGCCCTGAGCTTCAAGATACAGGCTGCCCAAAGTCACCCCAAAACCATAGACATCTCATAACTCATTACTGGACATTTCATTACACTCCAGAGAGAAGAAATACAGCTCCATCCACCAGAACATCGACACAAGCTTCCCTAACCAGGAAACCTTGACAAGCCACCTGTACAAACCCACACACAGCGAGGAAACACCACAATAAAGAGAACTCCACAAACTGCCAGAATACAGAAAGGACACCCCAAACTCAGCAATTTAAACAAGATGAAGAGACAGAGGAATACCCAGAAGATAAAGGAACAGGATAAATGCCCACCAAACCAAACAAAAGAGGAAGAGATAGGGAATCTACCTGATAAAGAATTCCGAATAATGATAGTGAAATTGATCCAAAATCTTGAAATTAAAATGGAATCACAGATAAATAGCCTGGAGGCAAGGATTGAGAAGATGCAAGAAAGGTTTAACAAGGACTTAGAAGAAATAAAAAAGAGTCAATATATAATGAATAATGCAATAAGTGAAATTAAAAACACTCTGGAGGCAACAAATAGTAGAATAACAGAGGCAGAAGATAGGATTAGTGAATTAGAAGATAGAATGGTAGAAATAAATGAATCAGAGAGGATAAAAGAAAAACGAATTAAAAGAAATGAGGACAATCTCAGAGACCTCCAGGACAATATTAAACGCTACAACATTCGAATCATAGGGGTCCCAGAAGAAGAAGACAAAAAGAAAGACCATGAGAAAATACTTGAGGAGATAATAGTTGAAAACTTCCCTAAAATGGGGAAGGAAATAATCACCCAAGTCCAAGAAACCCAGAGAGTCCCAAACAGGATAAACCCAAGGCGAAACACCCCAAGACACATAGTAATCAAATTAACAAAGATCAAACACAAAGAACAAATATTAAAAGCAGCAAGGGAAAAACAACAAATAACACACAAGGGAATACCCATAAGGATAACAGCTGATCTTTCAATAGAAACTCTTCGAGCCAGGAGGGAATGGCAAGACATACTTAAAATGATGAAAGAAAATAACCTACAGCCCAGATTATTGTACCCAGCAAGGATCTCATTCAAGTATGAAGGAGAAATCAAAAGCTTTTCAGACAAGCAAAAGCTGAGAGAATTCTGCACCACCAAACCAGCTCTCCAACAAATACTAAAGGATATTCTCTAGACAGGAAACACAAAAATGGTGTATAAATTCGAACCCAAAACAATAAAGTAAATGGCAATGGGGTCATACTTATCAGTAATTACCTTAAACGTAAATGGGTTGAATGCCCCAACCAAAAGACAAAGACTGGCTGAATGGATACAAAAACAAGACCCCTGCATATGTTGTCTACAAGAGACCCACCTCAAAACAGGGGACACATACAGACTGAAAGTGAAGGGCTGGAAAAAGATTTTCCATGCAAATAGGGACCAAAAGAAAGCAGGAGTAGCAATACTCATATCAGATAAAATAGACTTTAAAACAAAGACTGTGAAAAGAGACAAAGATGGTCACTACATAATGATCAAAGGATCAATCCAAGAAGAAGATATAACAATTATAAATATATATGCACCCAACACGGGAGCACCGCAGTATGTAAGACAAATGCTAACAAGTATGAAAGAAGAAATTAACAATAACACAATAATAGTGGGAGACTTTAATACCCCACTCACACCTATGGATAGATCAACTAAACAGAAAATTAACAAGGAAACACAAACTTTAAATGATACAATAGACCAGTTAGACCTAACTGATATCTATAGGACATTTCATCCCAAAACAATGAATTTCACCTTCTTCTCAAGCGCACATGGAACCTTCTCCAGGATAGATCACATCCTGGGCCATAAAGCTAGCCTTGGTAAATTCAAAAAAATAGAAATCATTCCAAGCATCTTTTCTGACCACAATGCAGTAAGATTAGATCTCAATTACAGGAGAAAAACTATTAAAAAATCCAACATATGGAGGCTGAACAACACGCTGCTGAATAACCAACAAATCACAGAAGAAATCAAAAAAGAAATCAAAATTTGCATAGAAACGAATGAAAATGAAAACACAACAACCCAAAACCTGTGGGACACGGTAAAAGCAGTCCTAAGGGGAAAGTTCATAGCAATACAGGCACACCTCAAGAAACAAGAAAAAAGTCAAATAAATAACCTAACTCTACACCTAAAGCAACTAGAAAAGAAAGAAATGAAGAACCCCAGGGTTAGTAGAAGGAAAGAAATCTTAAAAATTAGAGCAGAAATAAATGCAAAAGAAACAAAAGAGACCATAGCAAAAATCAACAAAACCAAAAGCTGGTTCTTTGAAAGGATAAATAAAATTGACAAACCATTAGCCAGACTCATCAAGAAACAAAGGGAGAAAAATCAAATCAATAAAATTAGAAATGAAAATGGAGAGATCACAACAGACAACACAGAAATACAAAGGATCATAAGAGAGTACTATCAACAATTATATGCCAATAAAATGGACAACGAGGAAGAAATGGACAAATTCTTAGAAAAGTACAACTTTCCAAAACTCGATCAGGAAGAAATAGAAAATCTTAACAGACCCATCACAAGCACGGAAATTGAAAGTGTAATCAAAAATCTTCCAGCAAACAAAAGCCCAGGTCCAGACGGCTTCACAGCTGAATTCTACCAAAAATTTAGAGAAGAGCTAACACCTATCCTGCTCAAACTCTTCCAGAAAATTGCAGAGGATGGTAAACTTCCAAACTCATTCTATGAGGCCACCATCACCCTAATACCAAAACCTGACAAAGATGCCACAAAAAAAGAAAACTACAGGCCAATATCACTGATGAACATAGATGCAAAAATCCTTAACAAAATTCTAGCAATCCGAATCCAACAACACATTAAAAAGATCATACACCATGACCAAGTGGGCTTTATCCCAGGGATGCAAGGATTCTTCAATATCCGCAAATCAATCAATGTAATACACCACATTAACAAACTGAAAAATAAAAACCATATGATTATCTCAATAGATGCAGAGAAAGCCTTTGACAAAATTCAACATCCATTTATGATCAAAACTCTCCAGAAAGCAGGAATAGAAGGAACATACCTCAACATAATAAAAGCTATATATGACAAACCCACAGCAAACATTATCCTCAATGGTGAAAAATTGAAAGCATTTCCTCTAAAGTCAGGAACAAGACAAGGGTGCCCACTTTCACCATTACTATTCAACATAGTTTTGGAAGTTTTGGCCACAGCAATCAGAACAGAAAAAGAAATAAAAGGAATCCAAATTGGAAAAGAAGAAGTAAAGCTCTCACTGTTTGCAGATGACATGATCCTCTACATAGAAAACCCTAAAGACTCCACCAGAAAATTACTAGAACTAATCAATGACTATAGTAAAGTTGCAGGATATAAAATCAACACACAGAAATCCCTTGCATTCCTATACACTAATAATGAGCAAACAGAAAAAGAAATTAAGGAAACAATTCCATTCACCATTGCAACGGAAAGAATAAAATACTTAGGAATATATCTACCTAAAGAATCTAAAGACCTATATATAGAAATCTATAAAACACTAGTGAAAGAAATCAAAGAGGACACTAACAGATGGAGAAATATACCATGTTCATGGATTGGAAGAATCAATGTAGTGAAAATGAGTATACTACCCAAAGCAATCTATAGATTCAATGCAATCCCTATCAAGCTACCAACAGCATTCTTCACAGAGCTAGAACAAATAATTTCACAATTTGTATGGAAAAACAAAAAACCTCGAATAGCCAAAGCGATCTTGAGAAAGAAGAATGGAACTGGAGGAATCAACCTACCTGACTTCAGGCTCTACTACAAAGCCACAGTTATCAAGACAGTATGGTACTGGCACAAAGACAGAAATATAGATCAATGGAACAAAATAGAAAGCCCAGAGATAAATCCACGCACATATGGACACCTTATCTTCGACAAAGGAGGCAAGAATATACAATGGATTAAAGACAATCTCTTTAACAAGTGGTGCTGGGAACTCTGGTCAACCACTTGTAAAAGAATGAAACTAGAACACTTTCTAACAGCATACACAAAAATAAACTCAAAATGGATTAAAGATCTAAACGTAAGACCAGAAACTATAAAACTCCTAGAGGAGAACATAGGCAAAACACTCTCTGACATACATCACAGCAGGATCCTCTATGACCCACCTCCCAGAATATTGGAAATAAAAGCAAAAATAAACAAATGGGACCTAATTAACCTTAAAAGCTTCTGCACATCAAAGGAAACTATTAGCAAGGTGAAAAGACAGCCTTCAGAATGGGAGAAGATAATAGCAAATGAAGCAACTGACAAACAACTAATCTCCAGAATATACAAGCAACTCCTACAGCTCAACTCCAGAAAAATAAATGACCCAATCAAAAAATGGGCCAAAGAACTAAATAGACATTTCTCCAAAGAAGACATACAGATGGCTAACAAACACATGAAAAGATGCTCAACATCACTCATTATCAGAGAAATGCAAATCAAAACCACTATGAGGTACCATTTCACACCAGTCAGAATGGCTGCGATCCAAAAGTCTACAAGTAATAAATGCTGGAGAGGGTGTGGAGAAAAGGGAACCCTCTTCCACTGTTGGTGGGAATGCAAACTAGTACAGCCACTATGGAGAACAGTGTGGAGATTCCTTAAAAAACTGGAAATAGACATGCCTTATGATCCAGCAATCCCACTGCTGGGCATACACACTGAGAAAACCAGAAGGGAAAGAGACACGTGTACCCCAATGTTCATCGCAGCACTGTTTATAATAGCCAGGACATGGAAGCAACCTAGATGTCCATCAGCAGATGAATGGATAAGAAAGCTGTGGTACATATACACAATGGAGTATTATTCAGCCATTAAAAAGAATACATTTGAATCAGTTCTAATGAGGTGGATGAAACTGGAGCCTATTATACAGAGTGAAGTAAGCCAGAAAGAAAAACACCAATACAGTATACTAACGCATATATATGGAATTTAGAAAGATGGTAACAATAACCCTGTGTACGAGACAGCAAAAGAGACACTGATGTATAGAACAGTCTTATGGACTCTGTGGGAGAGGGAGAGGGTGGGAAGATTTGGGAGAATGGCATTGAAACATGTAAAATATCATGTATGAAATGAGTTGCCAGTCCAGGTTCGATGCACGATACTGGATGCTTGGGGCTGGTGCACTGGGACGACCCAGAGGGATGGAATGGGGAGGGAGGAGGGAGGAGGGTTCAGGATGGGGAACACATGTATACCTGTGGCGGATTCATTTTGATATTTGGCAAATCTAATACAGTTATGTAAAGTTTAAAAATAAAATAAAATTAAAAAAAAAAAAAAAAAAAAAAAAGAAACACCTGGAGTAGCAGTCAAATTCGGCCTTGGAGTACAGAATGAAGCAGGGCAAAGGCTAACAGAGTTCTGCCAAGAGAACGCACCGGTCACAGCAAACACCCTCTTTCAACAACACAAGAGAAGACTCTACACATGGACATCACCAGATGGCCAACACCGAAATCAGATTGATTGTATTCCTTGCAGCAAAGGGTCGGGAAGCTCTATACACTGGGCAAAAACAGGACCGGGAGCTGACTGTGGCTCTGACCATGAACTCCTTATTGCCTAATTCAGACTTAAATAGAAGAAAGTAGGGAAAACCACTAGACCATTCAGGTATGGCCTAAATCAGATCCCTTATGATTATACAGTGGAAGTGAGAAATAAATTAAGGGACTATATCTGGTACAGTGCCTGATAAACTATGGACTGAGGTTTGTGACATTGTACAGGAGGCAGGGATCAAGACTACCCCCAAGAAAAAGAAATGCAAAAGAGCACAACGACTGTCTGAGGAGGACTTACAAATAGCTGTGAAAAGAAGAGAAGCACAAAGCAAAGGAAAAAAGGAAAGATACACCTATTTGAACGTAGAGTTCCAAAGAATAGCAAGGAGAGATAAGAAAGCCTTCCTCAGTGATCTGTGCAAAGAAATAGAGGAAAATAATAAAATGGGAAAGACTAGAGATCTCTTCAAGAAAATTAGAGATACCAAGGGAACATTTCATGCAAAGATGAGCTCAATAAAGGACAGAAATGGTATGGACCTAACAGAAGCAGAAGATATTAAGAAGAGGTGGCAAGAATACACATAAGAACTGTACCAAAAAGGTCTTTACAACCCAGATAATCACGATGGTGTGATCACGAGCCAGACATCCTGGAATGTGAAGTCAAGTGGGCCTTAGAAAGCATCACTACGAACAAAGCTAGTGGAGGTGATGGAATTCCAGTTCAGCTATTTCAAATCCTAAAAGATGATGCTGCATTCAATATGCCAGCAAATTTGGAAAACTCAGCAGTGGTCACAGGACTGGAAAAGGTCAGTTTTCATTCCAATCCCAAAGAAAGGCAATGCCAAAGAATGCTCAAACTACTGCACAATTGCAGTCATCTCACACGCTATTAAAGTAGTACTCAAAATTCTCCAAGCCAGGCTTCAGCAGTACGTGAACCACGAACTTCCAGATGTTCAAACTGGTCTTAGAAAAGGCAGAGGAACCAGAGATCAAACTGCCACATCTGCTGGAAAAAGGAAGAGAGTTCCAGAAAAACATCTATTTCTGCTTTATTGACTATGCCAAAGCCTTTGACTGTGTGGATCACAAGAAACTGTGGAAAATTCTTAGAGATGGGAATACCAGACCACCTGACCTGCCTCTTGAGAAATCTGTATGCAGGTCAGGAAGCAACAGTTAGAACTGGACATGGAACCACAGGCTGGTTCCAAATAGGAAAAGGAATATGTTAAGGTTGTATATTGTCATCCTGCTTATTTAACTTCTATGCAGAGTACATCATGAGAAATACTGGGCTAGATGAAGCACAAGCTGGAATCAAGATTGCTGGGGAAAATATCAATAACCTCAGATATGCAGATGACACCACCCTTATGGCAGAAAGTGAAGAGGAACTCAAAAGCCTCTTGATGAAAGTGAAAGAGGAGAGTGAAAAAGTTGGCTTAAAGCTCAACATTCAGAAAACGAAGATCATGGCATCTGGTCCCATCACTTCATGGCAGATTGATGGGGAAACAGTGGAAACACGGGTTGGCTTTATATTTGGGGCTACAAAATCATTGCAGATGGTGATTGCAGCCATGAAATTAAAAGACACTTGCTCCTTTGAAGGAAAGTTATGGCCAAACTAGAAAGCATATTAAAAAGCAGAGACATTACTTTGCCAACAAAGGACCATCTGGTCAAGACTATGGTTTTTCCAGTGGTCATGTATAGATGTGAGAGTTGGACTGTAAAGAAAGCTGAGCATAGAAGAATCGATGCTTTTGAACTATGGTGTTGGAGAAGACTCTTGAGAGTCCTTAGACTGCAAGGAGATCCAACCAGTCCATCCTAAAGGAGATTCAGTCCTGGGTGTTCATTGGAAGGACTTATGCTGGAGCTGGAACTCCAATACTTTGGTCACCTGATGCGGAGAGCCGACTCATTTGAAAAGACCCTGATGCTGGAAAAGATTGAGGGCAGGAGGACAAGGGGATGACAGAGGATGAGATGGTTAGATGGCATCACTGACTCAATGGACATGGGTTTGGGTAGACTCCAGGAGCTGGTGATGGACAGGGAAGCCTGGCGTGCTGCAGTCCATGGGGTCGCAAAGTCGGACACAACTGAGTGACTAACTGAATTGAACTGAACTGAATGTTAGTTAATCAGGTGGCCTAGGAAGAGTTGGTGCATTTTGAAGTATTACAGAAATGGAACAGGACCCTATGGTCCTTGCCCCCCACTCCCCATCCCCCCACGCCCCAATATATCCTCTGCTACCTTTTGCCTGTGGAAAACTTCATCAAAGAATACATTTCATCAGAAAAGTGAGAAATGCTGAAACAAAGGAAAACAAAATAAGGAGATAGATAATGTAGTCATTAAGGATTTTCAAGGACCTTTAGTTCTTTCTGAAGGGCTATAGATAATATTCTAAGCCTTATCCTGTGAGCTGTCTTACAGATACTAAAACACCAGGTGGAGAAGTTAACTACATGATGACCAGGCTATACCCAGGACTTGAGCTGCCACAATTCTGAGAATTGACCACAAAGAAACGGGAACAAGTGCACCCTGGAACTGAAGATTAACTGTACCTAAAACAACCAAGATGATGCAAGCCAGACCACTGATGACCAATTGAAGATGACTGTTGGAGATGACTGTGCTGTTTCTGCATGTAACCCCAACCCCCCCCAACTCTGTCTATAAATGCTCTCACCCCCTGCTTGTCGGGGGGTGTGGGGAGTCAGGACAGATGTCCACCACCCTCCCCTGGAGTTGCCAGCATCTGAAATAAAGCAAACTTTCCTTTCCACCAACTTGCCTGTTTACTGGCTTTTGAGTGGCGAGCAGAGGGACCCTCCCGTACATACCTTTTGGTAACATTACCTGAGGTGGGATAAGGGTGAGGGTGGGGCTGCAACTGTCCACAGTCCTAACATGGAATGATTCACTTCTCTGATGAGCCTTTTTAAGAACCCATGTGGCTCCTGGCCTGTCAGCCAGTCCCCACATTGTCTGAGTCGGTCTCTCCATGCACAGAAGGTTCTGGGGCTCTGGGGGCACTTCCAGAATTTTGTTCTAATGTCACCACTTACCGCATAGTTGTGCAGCCATAGAGCTTGTGGCAGAGGGTCTGAAAGGAACTCCAGGGCCTGGAGCACCAACTGAGGGCAGCCTCTGGACATAGGTCAGGGGTCCTCACAGCCAGTCAACCCCACTAGAGGATTTCCAGTGCACTCACTGGAGAACCACTGTCATGGATCATTGGGTTCAGTTGTGTTGGCTGTAGCCTGGATACCAGAAGTTCCTTTTTAAGCTAGAGCTCTTAAATTGAGTGCTTTCAGTAATGCTTCTTTTTTTCTCCCATGGTGAGGGAAGAATTGCCCACATTCTGGTGAAAATCTGGAGTTTCTGGTGACAATGGGTAGGTTTGCAGGTCAAGCTCATCTGTGGGATACTGTGTCCCCCTCAATGCAGGCCCCCTGGCATTCTTGCCCTGCTGGATGAAGAGTGCTGGTTCCCCAAAGCCACGGAAAAGAGCTTCGAGGAGAACGTGGTGCAGGAGCAGGACACCCACCCCAAGTTCCAGAAGCCCAAGCAGCTGAAGGACAAAGAAGATTTCTGCATCATCCACTTCACTGGCAAAGTGAGGAGCGCACACAAAGGAAGGTGTGGCTGGACCTTCTTGGGAGACAGGATTCTATGACCTTGAACCCTGAGGTGGGGGAAGGTGGGAGGTACTTACTCATCATCACATGTTCCGTTTTGTTAGACTCTTGCAGCAGTCCTGTGAGGTGTCAGGCCGTGTATTATTAGGTGCATTTTCCAGGTAAGGAAGTGAGATTTGTGCTAAAGGTGCTGGCCCTGGAGTTTGTATTGGAGCTCTATCTCTGTGTTATTTGGGGCCAGAGAATTCACCTCTCTGAGTCTTGGCTGCCTCACATGGAAAATGGAGGTGACCAGCACTGTGTCAGAGAACATGAATTAAATAGTCTTGGGAAGCCTAGCACTGCACTGTCAGTACTCTGCGACAGGGCCTCTCAGCCTCCACATGGCCCTTCCTGAGGGGTGGAGGCCGGATCAGTCGTTACTGTCCAGGACCGTCCTGTGCATTGTAGGATGTTTAGCAGCAACCCTGACTCCTCCCCACCAAGGTCAGTAGCGCAGTCCCCATTGAAACAACCAGTAAGGCCTCCAGACACCCCAAACATCTGCAGGGTATGGCCAGTAAGTGGCAGAGCTGCAGTCACGCCAGCTGGCGCACCTTCCCCAGTTGGCTTATTCCTGGGGCTTGGCCCTAACTGAGCAGGAGTGTCCTGAGTCTGCAGAGGCCCAAGCTTAGACTAAAGCTGGTCCTTCTCAGCATGTTGTGCTGTTTGTACAGAATATCTCACAGTTGGTTACTCTTGGATATGTGATAAGCCAGGCTGTACTCAGTCTCCCCGTCGATGACAACTGGTGACAAGAGACTTATACTGACACAGTGCTGCTCCCAAGCCAGCTCTGGTTCGCCCACCATCCTCCACATGGCCCTGCACTGTTGGCCTTGCGTGCTTGACTCCTCTGGCTCCTTAGGATGTTGAAGCCACTCATGACTTTAAAATGCCTGTTTAAAGAAACTCCATTCCTCTGTTTATCTAAAGTAATGCCACCTGAACCCCCATGTCCATTGCCACCTTGGTTAGAAATGGACGTGGGCAGAGATGTTTGCACGTAAGGTCCTTTCAGAGCCGAGGATTTTCTTTACCTACAAGTCTGACTCGTTATCTGCCCTGTGCTGCTGAACCCCACCTGCCCACTTCCCTGCTTCCTTTCAGTCTCATTTCCCTGTACCAGGTGAGGCTGCCTACAGCAGTAGGCCCAACCCTAGCTCTAGAAGGCCCTCCCTAGACTTTGGCCTTGCTCCAGGGTTCCTGGGTGGCAGGGGTAGCCTCTTGGAGAGGGCTAGCAGCTGGCTCTCCTCCTCTAGATCGAAGTCCTTGAGCTCGACAGTAACCTGTACCGCATCAGCAAGAGCAAGGTCTTCTTCTGGGCCGGCGTGCTGGCCCACCTTGAGCAGGACCTGAAGATCACGGAAGTCTTAATCGGCTTCCAGGCCTGCTGCAGGGACTACCTGGCCAGGAGGTAAGTCCCGGGATGCCCACCCACAGCTCAGGGACCCCAGCTGTCCTGTGGTGGAGGCACTGAGGAAGCGGGGCATGGGCACCCTCATGCCAGCAGGTGTCCCACAGGGAGGCCCACGTGCTTTCCCTGACCCTTGCTTCCTGGATTTCTGCCTGAGGTTTAAAGTGAGCAGTCAGGAGGGGTGTCTGAGCTCAGATTTTCCATCCAAGAAAACCCCTGCCTCACACTGTTCCTCCCTGTGCAGGCCCTCCTGTAGGGGTGACTCCCAGAGGATCCCAAGCTCCGGGGAGGAGGCATCCTTGAGTCCCGGCAGCTCCTGTGGGGTCAGGGGTGGACTTGTGCAGGTTAGTGGGCAGGGCAGCTGAACGTTTACCCCCTGATCCCTCTGAGTCTGTGCTTAGGGTTGTCTGTTCCAGCCTGAACTCTGAACTCTGTGGACAGGGCGTGAGTGTGTGGTGTTTGGAGAAATGGGCTTTTGCAAGACATGAGCTGCTGACATTCTCCTGCCAAATAGAAGTCCCTGAGTTGCTGGAAGAAATTCCCTGCCTCTCCCTTCCCCGACTCCACTCCCCCCAACCCCTCTTCCTTATCTGCAAAATCAAATTGAATTCCTGGCTTTTATTATGGGTGATTATAAGACCAAACACTAGTGTGTGGTCCTCATAAATAACACTCATCACTCTTATGTCCATCCCCTAAAAGCAGGGAGGAGGTGGCTGTGATGTCCCAGGGACATTTCCTGGGATGAAGCAGCCCTGATGGAAGGTCAAGCAGGCCTCCAGGAGGGGTCACGGTTCCAGGAAAACTGCAGCCCCTTCTGCTTGGGACAAAGCAGAAAAGTCCACTAGCAGTCCAGCTGCAGGACTCCCAGGCTGTGGGATCTTTGCTTCCCAGTTTCTTTATCTGTACAGTGGAGCTGACAGTTCCTAGAGCTGATGTGAGAATTAAATAGGAAATGTGAGGATGGTGCCAGCACAGACCCTGGCACATGCTCAGTCCTCTCCCCACAATGAGTCTCTTCTCAGGAACTAAAAAGGAAAAGGGCTGGCTCTCTCTTGTAGACTTTTCTGAGTTACCAGGTAGAATAGGGAAAAGGAGTCCAAAATGGCGGTGGCTAAAAGACAAGGAAGGGAAAAGCCCGCGAAAATAGAACAAAGGAAGGTCAAAGGAAGGTCCGAGGACCAGAGTGAAGACTTCAGGTAGAACAAACAGCACTCCTGGCTAGACCAATTTGCATAGGGCAGGCCCAGGGGAAGAAAAAACATATAAAAAGAGGAGCCAAAGTGCTTTCTCTCTCTCTTTCTCTCCCGCGTGCGTGCACTCTTTCTCTCTCTCCCTCTCTCAACTCTCTCTCTCTCTCTCCCCCTCCCCTGCGCTCTCCTTCACTCTCTTCTCTTCGAGTCTTTGGGTTGGCATGCCCTCACACTTCGAAGATAGAGTCTCCTGCTATCTTCTAAATAAAATAGAGCTGTAACACTGATTTGCCTAAGAGCTATAACACTGTTTGTCCAAGACCCGAGAGCTGTGACACGCCGAGGGCTTTAATGTCCATCGCTCCAAATCTTTGTTGTGACAAGACAAAGAACCAAGGAACATACACTCATGTGACACCAGGACACTAACCTTCCTGTAAAAGTCCTCCATTTGGAGAGAAATATATCTGTTGTCAGGTGGAAATAAGCCAGGGGAGAAAAGAGCAGTGTGCTCTCAGCCCTTCCTGCAAACTTAGGCATCCACCTAATGGCGGTGACCACCAAGGCCAGCCCTCCTCCTGTGGCTCGCTCGGATAAAAGGCACTTGTACCATCCCTTTCATCAAGGCCAAGTCGAGAAGGATCTGATCACAAGTGTTGAGGGTAGAGGCATGGATAGAGTGGCTTAAGGGTGGCCTTAGGCCCCTCTCCCAGGTACTGTGGGAGTAGAGCAGGGGACGGTGGACTCTGAACCCACATGGACATGGCTCTCAGCAAGAATATGACCAGTATATGGTGAGCAGCTGCTATGTTCCAGGACTATGCCACGTACTGGTGGTATCAAGATGAATAAAGCAGGCAGGCTGATGAGAGTGAGTGGATAGACAGGGTCGAGGGGACTGGAAGAAGCCCATGGGAAGGGGGAGGGATTGGAAAAGGGGCTCACAGTGTATTGATGGCAGATCTTCCTTTGGAGAGCCCAGGGCAAGGTGTGCTGAGTCAATAAGAACCTGGCATGTCAGGTGTGGCTTGTTTAGTTAAGGGAGTCAACAGTCTGGGTTTAGCCCAAGGTGGGACCTGGTAGGCAGAGTGTTTATTTAATCTGAGCAATCCAGATGTGAGGGCGTTCACTTTCTCTTTTGCTTTTCCAAGTGTATCTGGACCGACACAATGTGTGTGGCTTATTGCAGAGATGCACAGCTGGTGGCTGGATCTGCAGAGCTCAGAACAACTGGATCTTGTTCACACTCAGCCAGAGAAGATTCCTGGGTAAGCAGACTGGTAGGACCCCCACCCCTCTCCCCATCCTCAGGATGAATGTCTGAGAAAAGATGGTTGTGACTGGTTGACAGAAGAAGGAAATGGAAGCTCAGAGAGGTGAAGTCATGGCCAAGGCAGCAAGTTAAGTAGGAGCAGAGCCTGGTTGTGGAAGCAGGTGTGTCTGATGGCTTTCTCCCGCGACCTGGTCCCCTGAACAGTGAAGAGGGAGGGCGACACCTGCTCAGATTGGCTCAGCTCAGGACATGGACTCCTGAGACGTGAGCGGTGACCCCAGAAGGAAGGCGGTGTTGGGGGTGCTCAGTCCTTTGGGAAATTTAGAGAAAGCTGAGTGGGTAGAGGAGGGTAGTGGGGGTCAGACTCTCTCCTCCTGTGGCCTGGCCACCTTGAGGCTTCCCCCAGGGTGCTGTGCTGAGGCTGACAGGGACAAAGGATGGCCCTAATAGAGTGAGAGGGCTTACTGTACTGTGTCCACATGATGATGCTGGGTTTGCAACATTAAGATAAAAAAGCCTAACTGTAGACATGTCAGTATAACAAGAGGGGCATGACCTTAGATCTATGTGTTTAGACAAGCAGAGACAAACCTAGAAACTTTGGGGTAATTAAAAGCATATTCCTGGGACTTTCCTGGTGGCTTAGACAGCAAAGCGTCTGTCTACAATGTGGGAGACCCGGATTCGATCCCTGGGTCAGGAAGATCCCCTGGAGAAGGAAATGGCAACCCACTCCAGTACTCTTGCCTGGAGAATCCCATGGACAGAGGAACTTGTTAGGCTACAGTCCATGGGGTGGCAAAGAGTTGGACACGACTGAGCGACTTCACTTTCAAGCCACCACCAACCGGAAGAGTTCGGGAAAGGTCAAAAGGAAACACCGCGTGTCGGTCCACTTCCCAGAATCCCTCTCGCTAGCATCCATCTTGCCTGAGTGATGTGTGCGCCACCAGGAAAGATTCTGAATTAGAGTGATTGGCCAAAGACCATCCAGAAACTAACCCCATCACCATAAAACTGCACGCCACGAGGCAGAGCTGTTCTCCTGGGTTCCCTTACCCTACTGCTCTCCACCCGGCTGCCCTTTCCCAATAAAATCTCTTGCTTTGTCAGGACATGTGTCTCCTCGGACAATTCATTTCCGAGTGTTAGACAAGAGCCCAGTTTTGGGTCCTGGAAGGGGTCCCCCTTCCTGCAACACTTCCATTGAATTGGTTGTGGGTTCAGTCCCTGGTTGGGAAACTAAGATCCCACATACTGGGTTTCAAGTCTAAAAAATTAAGTAAAAGATAAACATAGAATGTATATTTTGATCAGTTTAAATAAAATAAAATCCTATTCCCCACTTACATACCCATGTCAGAAGGCCTGCTCTTGGCCTCCACTCTGCCCTCTTGCCCTCTGAGAGCTGTATGACCCTGGACAAGTCACCTCCCTGGGAACTGTTTGTTAGATCTCGTGCATGCGTGACTGCTTAGGAGTTTAGTCGTGACAGATTCTTTGTGACCCCATGGATTTTAGCCTGCCTCGCTCCTCTGTCCATGGATTTTTTCAGGAAAGAATACTGGATTGGGTTGCCATTTTCCTCCTCCAGGGGATCTTCCCAACCCAGGGATCCAATCCACATCTCTTGCAATGCAGGCCGATTCTTTACTGTCTAAGCAATCTGGGAAGCCCTTTCAGATCTCTTACGCATTTCTTAAAAGCTGGTTTCAGTCTTCACATGTGGGCTTGTAGTTTCTCTCTGTGTTGGAAATATTCACCTTTGTCTACTCAATATATTGCAAACCTTGTCTCCAGGTCGCTTATCTTATATTCTGATCTAGTTTATGGTATCCATTGACATTTTTTATTTTTGAGGTCAAATGGTTTCTGGGATTTGTGTGTTGGTGAGAAAGTTTTCCTTAACAATATTTTTCCAGTTTGTTTCCTTTCTTCCAGTATGTTTTTTCTTTTTTCTTTTGGGTTTACATTTAGATCCCTTCAGGTTTCATTGATTGATTAGAAGCTTTTTGTTTCTTCATCTTCTTCATCTTCTATTTCTTCCCTCTTTTATCTTCCTCTTCCTTCATTTTTTTCCCTCCTACTCACCTGCTGTCCTGAACTCCCTCTCTCCCTGCCTATGTCCTTCTTCTTCTCCTTAAAGAGAACATGTTTAACAGGTACCTACTACAGTCAAAAAGGAACACACTGTTCTATGGCTTCAAAGGAGCCTCCAGTGCAGTAAAGCATCTTTCAGATTTTAGCTGAAACCCATATCTTTCTTCTTATAGAAAACTATCGTGACTGGAGTAAGGAGACATGAGGAAATGCAGGTGTTTCCTGCTACCTAAAAGTAGTGTTCCTAGGAAACTTTTCTTAAACCATGATGGCATTGAGGAAAAAAGATATAGGTCTCACATCACAGTTTATTGGCAGAGGGTGATGTTTTGGAAATTGAGGTGTTGTAGCCACGCGTTCCAGGAAACAAACTCACTCAGAAGGACAATGCAGATAGTGGAGTGCAGTTTATTACACCGGCGGGCCCGAGGCAGAGTCTCCTCTTAGCCAAGGACCCCGACCAGCATTTGTGAAAATCTTTTATACCCCATGTGTACGTGTCTGAACCTACCACTCCAAATTCCTTGAGACTTACATAAACCAAGGAAAACACAATCCCAATAACCCCATCATTCACGTGCTATGTGCTCATGTGCTCAAACAGTCAAACAATTAGCCAATAATCAATAAACCCGAGGTTACATTCCGATAGATACAGAAAAATTTATGGCCTATCTAGAGGAAGGGGTGATTCGTGTATGTTTTCTCTTAGGCGATGAGTAACCTAGATACGATCTTCAAGGTTCCCCTGTCTTGAGGGCGTCTTATCCTTCTGCTGTTGTTTTCATAGGCACTAAACACAGAGTTCAGAGTCCATTGGAAAGGTGGCTGAGTATGCTCAGCATGAACAGACCTAAGATGGAGTCCAGGCCTGCACCATAGGGAAAACAAAGGTTGTGCTGTGTCTTCAAGAAGCTGGTTGTTTCATGTCCCAGTAACAGTCCCACACCCCATGTTTTAGCCAGACTGTGTTCAGGAGGTTGGAGGGTGCCCTGGAGGCCCTGAAGCAGGAGGAAGAGCAGAGAAGAGACAGGGCCCCTGCCCAGTGCTGGGAGCTGAAGAAACTCAACACAAATAGAGTCACAATCAGGGAAGTGCAAGATTCCAGGGGTGCCTGGAGAGGAAGTGGGGGAAGGCAGTAGAGGAAGAAGGCTTCGGAGCTGGTCCTCCAAGGACAGGTAACATTTCACTGAAACCAGATTGATCATATTCTTTGCAGCTGAAGATGGAGAAGCTCTATACAATCAGCAAAAACAAGACCTGGAGCTGACTGTGGCTCAGATCATGAGCTCCTTATTGCAAAATTCGGACTTAAATTGAAAAGAGTAGGGAAAACCACTAGGCCATTCAGATATGACCTAAATCAAATCCCTTACTTACAGTGAAAGTGACAAGTAGATTCAAGGGGTTAGATCTGATAGACGACTCTCTGAAGAGCTATGGATGGAGGTTCATAACATTGTACAGGAGGCAGTGATGAAAACCATCCCCAAGAAAAAGAAATGCAAAAAAGGGAACTAGTTGTCTGAGGAGGACTTACAAATAGCTGTGAAAAGAAGAGAAACAAAAGACAAAGGAGAAAAGCAAAGATACACCCATCTGAGTGCAGAGTTCCAAAAAACAGCAAAGAGATAAGAAAGCCTTCTTAACCAAACCATAGAAAAAAAAAAAAAAAAAGGAGAACATAGACTGGGAAAGACTAGATTTCTGCAAGAAAATTAGAGATACCAAAGAGAATATTTCACGCAAAAATGGGCACAATAAAGGATAGAAGTGGTATGGTCCTAACAGCAGCAGAAGATACTAAGAAGAGGTTGCAAAAATACACAGAAGAACTATACGAAAAAGATCTTAACCCAGATAACCACAATGGTTTGATCACTCACCTAGAGCCGGACATCCTGTAGTATGAAGTGAAGTGGACCTTAGGAAGCATTACTACAAACAAAGTTAGTGGAGGTGATGGAATTCCAGCTGAGCTATTGAAAGGTTGCGGCTGTGACCCTTTAATGACACCCAGCTTCTTGGCCTCTGGAGGAGAGGATTTCGATCAAGGGCCTGAGATAAGACTTGATCACTTGAAGCTTTTGTGTAGCAAAGTTTTATCAACATGTAAAAGGGATAGAGAAGGCTTCTAACATAGACATCAGAAAGGGCAGAAAGAGTGACCCCTTGCTAGTTTTTAGCAAGGCATTATATGGAGGAGCTTGGTAGGCTACAGTCCATGGGGTCGCTAAGAGTCGGACAGGACTGAGCAACTTCACTTTCACTTTTCACTTTCATGCATTGGAGAAGGAAATGGCAACCCACTCCAGTGTTCTTGCCTGGAGAATCCCAGGGACAGGGGAGCCTGGTGGGCTGCCGTCTATGGGGTCGCACAGGGTCGGACACGACTGAAGCGACTTAGCAGCAGCTGCAGCATACACCTGATAGCAAGCTGCTATCAGATAAAAGAAATGCCTCAGACAGACAGTGTTGCACCAGGCTCCTCTCCCACAACATACATTTTGAGATAGGATGGCACAAGAGGAGTCATCTCCAGCCATAAAACAATTGACATGCATCTTGAAGAAAGGCAGATTTCCAAGAAAATACAGAGTCTCATTAATATAGCTTAAGAAAAATATTTCCATGAGTAAGACATACTGGTTTGCTGAGCCATTATCAGCTCAAAGTTTGAGAAAAGGTTAGTCTTGGGGGAATCAATGTGAAGAAAAGCAGATTCCAAAGCAAATACATGGTTTGGTTAGCATAGCTTAAGAAACACATTTCCAAGAGAAAAACGCATTGGTTTGCTGAGCCATTAGTAGCCCAAGGTTAAGTTCTGACACTAAGTTCAGAACCAAGTGTCCTCATAGCAACACATGATTAGAGGAGCCTCCTTTAATTTTGTGTTAAAGACGAAAAAAACATCTGCCACTTGCAGTTTATTTCCTCTTGCTGCTTGGGGACCCCTGGCCTTCCTACCTGAGTGTTAACCCTCTTACTAGTTCAAATCCTAAAAGATACTGCTGCTAAGTGCTGTACTCAATATGTCAACAAACCTGGAAAACTCAGCAGTAGCCACAGGACTGAAAAAGATCAGTTTCCATTCCAATCCCAAAGAAGAGCAATGTCAAAGAATGTTCAAACGACTACATAACTGTACTCATATCACATGCTAGCAAGGTAATGTTCAAACCCTTCAAGCTAGGCTTCAGCAGTACATGAGCCAAGACCTTTCAGATGTACAAGCTGGATTTATAAAAGGCGGAGAGGAACCAGAGATCAAATTACCAACATCTTTTAAGTCATAGAAAATTCCAGAATTCCAGTAAAACATCTACTTCTGCTTCATTGACTATGCTAAAGCCTTTGACTGTGTGGAACACAGCAATCTGTGGAAAATCTTTCAAGATTATTCAAAAATAATTATTAAATTATTCAAAATTATCATTACCTTACCTGCCTCCTGAGAAACCTGTATGCAAGTGAAGAAGCAGCAGTTAGAACCGGACGTGGAACAATGGATTGGCTCAAAATTGGAAAGCAGTACTTTAAGGCTGTATACTGTCACCCTGCTTCAGTTCAGTTCACTTCAGTCACTCATTCATGTCCGACTCTTTGCGACCCCATGGACTGCAGCACACCAGGCTTCCCTGTCCATCACCAACTCCCAGAGTTCACTCAAACTCATGTCACTGAGTCAGTGATGCCATCCAACCATCTCATCCTCTGTCGTCCCCTTCTCCTCCTGCCTTCAATCTTTCCCAGCATCAGGGTCTTTTCAAATGAGTCAGCTCTTCACATACGTGGCCAAAGTATTGGAGTTTCGGCTTCAACATCAGTCCTTCCAATGAATAATCAGGATTGATTTGCTTTAGCATGGACTGGTTGGATCTCCTTTCAGTCCAAGGGACTCTGAAGAGTCTTCTCCAACACCACAGTTCAAAAGAATCAGTTCTTCGGTGCTCAGCTTTCTTTATAGTCCAACTCTCACATCCATGCATGACTACTGGAAAAACCATATCTTTGACTAGATGGACCTTTGTTGGCAAAGCAATGTCTCTGCTTTTTAATATGCTGTCTAGTTTGGTCATACTTTTCTTCCAAGGAGGAAGCATCTTTTAATTTCATGGCTGCAGTCACCATCTGCAGTGATTTTGGAGCCCAAGAAAATGAAATCTGTCACTGTTTCCCCATCTACTTGCCATGAAGTGATGGGACCAGATGCTATGATCTTAGTTTTCTGAATGTTGAGTTTTAAGCCAACTTTTCCACTCTCCTCTTTCACTTTCATCAAGAGATCTCTTTAGTTTTTACTTAACTACTTATTTAACTTATAAGCAGAGTACACCATGGGAAATGCTAGGCTGGATGAATCTCAGTTGGAATAAAGATTGCTGGGAGAAATATCAATAGCCTCAGATATGCAGATGACGCCACCCTTATGGCAGAAAGTGAAGAAGAACTAAAGAGCCTCTTGATGAAGGTGAAAGAGGAGAGTGAAAATGCTGCCTTAAAACTCAATATTCAAAAAACAAAGATCATGGCATCTGGTCCCATCACGTCTTGGAAAACAGATGGGGAAAAAATGTAAACAGTGACAGACTTCATTTTCTTGGGTTCCAAAATCACTGCAGATGGTGAGTGCAGCCATGAAATTAAGAGACGCTTGCTCCTTGGAAGAAAAGTTATGATCAAACTAGACAGCATATTAGAAAGCAGAGTACTGCATTTCAGACTCTTGTTGACTATGATGGCTACTCCATTTCTTCTAAAGGATTCTTGCCCACAGTAGTAGATATAATGGTCCTCTGAGTTAAATTCACCCATTCTGGTCCATTTTAGTTCGTTGATTCATAAAATGTCGATATTCACTCTTGCCATCTCCTGTTTGACCACTTACAATTTGCCTTGATTCATAAACCCTACTTCCAGGTTCCTATGCAATATCGCTCTTTACAGCATCACACTTTATTTCCATCACCAGTCACATCCACAACTGGGTGGTGTTGTTGCTTCGGCTCCGTCTCTTCATTCTTTCTGGAGTTATTTCTCCACTGATCTCCAGTAGCATATTGGGCACCTGCCGACCTGGGGAGTTCATCTTTCAGTGTCCTATATTTTGCCTTTTCATACTGGACTGGAAAAGGTCGGTTTTCATTGCAATCTCGAAGAAAGGCAATCCAAAGGAACGTTCAAACTACCGCACAATTGCAGTCATCTCTCATGCTAGCAAAGTAACGCTCAAAATTCTCCAAGCAAGGCTTCAACAGTACATGAACCATGAACCTCCAGATGTTCAAGCTGGATTTAGAAAAGGCAGAGAAACCAGAGATCAAATTGCCAACATCTGTTGGATCATTGAAAAAGCAAGAGCGTTCCAGAAAAACATCTACTTCTGCTTTATTGACTATGCCAAAGATTTTGACTGTGTGGATCAAAACAAACTGTGGAAAATTCTTCAAGAGATGGGAATACCAGATCACCTGACCTGCCTCCTGAGAATTCTGGTCAGGACGAAACAGTTAGAACTGAACATGAAACAACAGACTGGTTCCAAATCCGGAAAGCAGTACTTTTCGGATATACAAATATACAAAGGCTGTATATTGTCACCGTGCTTATTTAACTTCTATGCAGAGTACATCATGAGAAATTCTGGGCTGAAGAAGCACAAGCTTGAATCAAGATTGCTGGGAGAAATATCCATAACCTCAGATATGCAGATGACACCACCCTTATGGCAGAAAGTGAAGAAGAACTAAAAAGCTTTGATGAAAGTGAAAGAGGAGAGTGAAAAAGTGGGCTTAAAGCTCAACATTCAGAAAACTAAGATCATGGCATCTGGCCCCATCACTTCGTGGCAAATAGATGGGGAAACAGTGGAAACTGCAGCTGACTTTATTTTTCTGGGCTCCAAAATCACTGCAGATGGTGATTGCAGCCATGAAATTAAAAGACGCCTACTTCTTGGAAGGAAAGTTATAACCAACCTAGACAGCATATTAAAAAGCAGAGACATTACTTTGCCAACAAAGGTCCGTCTAGTCAAGGCTATGGTTTTTCCAGTAGTCATGCATGGATGTGAGAGTTGGACTGTAAAGAAAGTTGAGCGCTGAAAAATTGATTCTTTTGAACTGTGGTGTTGGAGAAGACTCTTGAGAATCTGTAGGACTGCAAGGAGAGCCAACCAGTCCACCCTAAAGGAGATCAGTCCTGGGTGTTTATTGGAAAGACTGATGTTGAAGCTGAAACTCCAATACTTTGGCCACCTGATGCGAAGAGCTGACTCATTTGAAAAGACCCTGATGCTGGGACAGATTGAGGGCAGGAGGAGAAGGGGATGACGGAGGAGGAGATGGTTGGATGGCATCACTGACTCAATGGACATGAGTTTAGAGTTTAGATTTTTGTGTTATTTTAATATGTTTTTAGAGCTAACTTGTACCTTATAGCCTCACATGATTTTTGGCATAGCTTTAGTTTTTCCTGATGTTTCTAATTGGCTTCATTTTCACCCCTTGCACTGTTTATCTTCAACATTTTTTCCATTTCTTTCCAACTGTACCTCATGTGATACTGAGTTCCCTTTCCCCAAAGACTCTGGACTTTTTATCCCATTCTGGACTGGTTTCTCTCTAGGTCTGCTGCGCACCCAGCTGGGATCCTTGGATTCCCTTTCCTCTGGGTTGATGTTCCTGATTCCTGCATCCCACGTCTATCTCTCTCATGGGTATCCTTTACCTTCCTCCATAATTAAACAAGCACATAATCTATTTTTTTTCCTGCAACTCATGCTCAAGTAGTTTTCTGTAAAGTCTGGTGAAGAGTGAAGGCTACTGTGAATATGGGATGGGCCGTGGTGTTGGTAAACTTGTCCCCTGCTCTCCCCTCGGCCTCCCTCTCATCTTGCTCCCTCTGGGGCTCTGCCCAGCAGACCGTTCTTCTCTCCTGTGAACGCTCCCTGTTTCTCTCCCTCCACCGCGCTCCTCTTCACTCAGCTATCACTTCTCCGTCCAGTGAGTTGTCAGACATTTGTTGAAGCCTCTGGTCTCCTGTTGCCCCCGTGCTTGTTTTTATTAGCAGCAGAGGGAAGAGAGGCAGGCTATGGATTCTTGAGCCCAGATTGTCAGGTGGAGCTCAGTTCCAGGGGCAAGACTTCTGACCTTGGGCGAGTCATGTAACATCTGTACTTCAGCTTCCTTATTTGTAAATGAGGATACAATGCTACACATCTCAAAGGCTAATGGAATAAAATACAAGTTATCATTTGTAAAGTTTTAGAGCAAATACCATCGCAAAGCAAAGACCACAAACACAAGTGACTCTTAGCAGTAGCTGGTGTTATAACTGTGAGTATCTCTACTGTCATTTCAGCCAGGCCTCAGGAGGAGTAGTTGACAAAGGCTCTTTTGCTTTCTTGAAACAGTAGTTAAATGTCCTCAACATTTGCTTTCCTTCCTCATCTCCCATGGCAAGATAATCACAAGCAGAACCAAAATAGATTTTTTATATATAAAAATCTGAACTGCTCTTTTTTTTGAGGAACACTGAGAATGGGAAAGTCTGAAAGGATGGACGCCCTTATGTATCATGATTGTGAGCATAAATTGCTGCAATTTCTTTGCATAACAGTGTGTCTCTAGGTATGAATATTTTTTAGGTGCTGATGCCTTATGGCCTAGCCTAGATAGCTATATCCTAGATCCTATATCCTACATCCTAGATAGCTATCTAGCTATATCCTACTCCTAGATATAGCTTAAGGGAACAGTCTCAAATGTAGTTTTATACAAGGAGAGTGTTCTTTACACTATTATTTGCATAAGGAATTAGAAACAACCTAAAGTCCAGTAGTCAGGGGAGGACAGCAGAGGGACAGGGCACCATAGGGGTCCTCAGCCACTCAGGGCAGGGATACAGGAAGTGGGGTGGGGACGATGGGACTCCAGGCCTTTGTGGGATAAAGGCTCTTGCAGAAGCAAGGAGGGCATGGGCTATAGGAGCTGTATCACCAGCAACTTTATCAAGGCAGAGAATTAAGTGCAGAGAGCAAGACATCATTTTGGAATGAAAGCACTCATTTAACTGATAAACATATATCCACAAATAAATATCTTTGTATATTAAAGGGAGTACAGCATAATCACCACAAACCTGGGATTTAGATCAGAAAGACTGGATTCAAGCCCAGGTTCTGGAATCAGCTTGAAAACTTCGGCTGATGTAAGTTCAGGTGAGCTTCAGGAGCCTGCAAATCTAGACAATGGATCAATATTAGTTATTACCAATTAGTAAACACAAGTGTTCCTGGCCTCATGTAATTTCCAGATTATTCCTTCCTATCTGGTCTTGTCTCTGGTTTTATTGCTCCAATAACTTTGCAGATGGGTGTCTCCTGTCTGATTACCTTCTCCCTGTGCCCCAACAGGAGAGCAGGACTCTGACTTGGGGGGAGTGGGTGTGGGTGGGGATGAGTAACTCTCCTTGACTAGTGACCTGCAGAGCCCAGGGGACAGAGAACCACAGTGCGTTAAATTCCCCGTGGCACTGGTGGCTGTCCCAGGGGAACTCACCCGAGACCTCACCACCCCCTGCTCCCTGCAGGCACTGCTCACTCGTGATCGAGCCCACAATCTGTTTTATGCTCCCCAAGGGTGAGGTCACCCCTCCTTCCAGCCTGACGCAGACAAGGAGCTGACAGGAGATCTCTGAGACCCCACTGCTGCCATCATGAGCTCAGAAAACCTCGGAGACCGCTCAGGTAGGCAGCTGCCTCTTTTCTGGCCAGTTTCTACATGTGACCCAGAATTGAGGGTGGTTCCTCCAGGCAGAGTTAACCTACAGAGGAATCAAGAACCAAGAAGAGGATGGATAGGCATCCTGGAGCCCCTCAGGGGGGCCACGTGGAGTACCCCAACGGGAGTGTGTCCACAGAGCCTCTTTCCCAGCCCTCTCCTTAGGGAGCCGCTTGCTAGGTGCTCACTTCCTCCCCCCACTGCCCTCTAGCAAGTGACTCAGAAGTGAGGCCAGGACAGTCCATGGGGAGGGAGACAGCAGAGGGAGTCCCCAAGGCCAGGCAGGGCAGCAAGGGGGGGTCCCCCAGCATCCCTGGAGCTCCTCCTGCCCTCTCCCTTGGCTTGAGCCTCCTCCTGCTCCCAGACCCTGGGGCATCACCACAGACAACTTCCATCCAGCTCTTGCCCTGCCACCTGCCCAGCTGCTCTGCAAGGATCAGTGGACACTGAACTGAAACCCAGTCTGACTTTTGCCACCTCCCACCTAGAGGGGAGGGGTGATGAGGTTTTACACAGGATCACGTCTGCCTCCACCCCTTCACTGCCCATCCTGAGTCTCTGATCGGCAAGATGAAGCCTCTCACATGGTAGTCTTACTTAATGGCAGGTGGCCTCAAACCCTTTTTAAAAGTTAGGTAGCATCGGTTTATAACATTCTATAAGTTTCATGCATACAACATTATATTTCTACTTCTGTATATGCTGCAGTGTGCTCACCACCAAAAATCACTCGCCAAAGTCCCTCTAGGTGTACTGCATGGTAGAGTGAAGAAATCACAGGAGTTTAAAATAAGGAGGATTCAAGTCATATCCAAGAAATGTCTGATACCTGAGCTTGGGTTCCACCTCTGAGCTTTCTGCTCACTGGCCTTGGGCTGTCCCTTATCCTGTCTGAGTCTCACTTTCCTCATCTGTGAAATAAGAATAATGTATCTGTGTGTGCATGTACCAGGAAACACATCTCACATTGTGACCCAGCCCCACCCTCCATATATATATATATATATATATATATATATATATATATATATATATATATATATCTCTCCTAGTTGCCTATGTCTTACCTACAATTCCATAATCCCTGGTGGCTCAGACAGTAAAAGAATCTGCCTGCAATGCAAGAGACCCAGGTTCGATTCCTGGGTCGGGAAGATCCTCTGAAGAAGGAAATTGCAACCCACTCCAGTATTCTTGCCAGGAGAATTTCATGGATAGAGGAGACTTGAAGGCTACTGTCCATGGGATCACAAAGAGTTAGACAGGACTGAGCAACCAACACTGAGCAATTCCATAACCTCTAGATCCCTGAAATCACACAGGGATTTTGGTAATTCATTTGAGCAGTGATCTTGCTCTGTACTAATCTGAGGCTATTTATTGTCATTACATTCTTTATCACATTTAATGTGAATATTTTTTTGTTTCACTGCCAAAACATGAAAGCAGTCATTTACAGGGTGCTGCCAGTCTCTGCTACAAGTAGTAACTAACAAAACACATCCCTTGTATTCCTTCTCTTTGTGTGTGTGTGTGTGTGGGCTCAGTTGTTCGGTTGTGTCCAAATCTTTATGGCCTCATGGACTGTTGTCTGCCAGGCTCCTCAGTTCTTGGGATTTTCCAGGCAAGAATGCTGGAGTGAGTTGCCATCTCCTACTCCAGGGGATATTTCCAACCCAAGGATCAAACGCATGACTCTTGCATCTCCTTCCTGCATTGGCAGGCGAATTTTTACCACTGAATCTCCTGGGAAGCCTCCTTCTCTTTCTGAAGGTTTAAAATTGTAGATTCCTGAAGACACCTAAATCCCAGAATTAGATCATTATTTCTGGAGGTTTGGAAGTCCAAAATCAAGGTAGTGGTGGTTTCTGGTGAGAATTGTAAATTCTAACTGCCTTTTCTCTCTGTCCTCACATGGCCTTTCCTCTGGGGGAGAGGGAAGGAATAGAGAGAGACTCTGGCGTCTTCTCTTCTAATAAAGACATTTAACTTATTGGATTAGGGCCCCACACTTATGACCTCATTTTACCATAATTACCTCCTTAAAGGCCCAGTCTTCAAATATAGTCACCAGGGGGTTAAATCTTCAACATATGAATTGGGGGGTGAGGTAAAACAGTTCCATCCATAACCCCAGGTTACTCTGCCAAGAGTTGCCCAGGTGATCACTGCTCAAGAAAATGAATTTTAACTAATATGTACTAAATGCCATTTTTTTTAATGTGCTGTAGAATTTATTGCAGATACCATGTTATGATAACAAAAGCAGATCATCCTTAAGGCATCAAATTTGTTTATTAATTTAAACAAAACTATATGGCCCCTGTCACACAAAGAGATAATTTTAAATTTATTTTGAAGTTGAACCAATCAATACATATATATTTGGAAACAATGCAAAGGATGTGCTAAGTCCTTTCAGTCACGTCTCACTCTTTGTGACCCCATGGACTATAACCCATCAGGGTCCTCTGCCCATGGAATTCTCCAGGCAAGAATACTGGCGTGGGTTGCCATTCCCTTCTCCAGGGGATCTTCCCGACTCAGGGATCCAACCCGCATCTCCTACATCTTCTGCACTGTCAGGCAGGTTCTTTACCACCAGCGCCACCTGGGAAGCCCAACTGTGCTCCTAGTATCATATCATCCCAGAGATAAGGCTGCTGTCCTCACAGAGTACATGGATCACTGGTAATCAATCCTTAACCTAGTGAATAGCATAAAATATTGGGGAAAATTGGAAAGCTAACAGATTTCTCTGAACATTGTTTATCTTGCCCCTCTGAGAGACTTGTAGATATAGATGAGATTAGTTTGGAAAAGAGGTCTTATTTAGTTCAGAGAATCGTCAAAGAGTCCAATATAGTTGTGGGCTAATCAGAGACTAAAGAAACTTTATAAGGAGAAGTAGGCTTGGAAATCAAGCAGTCCTCTTAAATTAGCATGTCTTAGTCAAAAGTATGGATAAGCATCGGTTAGGAATTTCTGCAATGTCCTCCAATGCCAAGTGACCACTAACATCCTATTTCCCATTATGATGATTCCCTGATGAGAGGTAGAAGGCATAAAGAGTATTGCCAGCTATAAAATAAACTACACTCCAATGCCTATGATTGCTAAAAAGAAATATTTTTTTAAATAGAAGAAACTCACTGAATCAAATGAATGCTAAGCAAAGCAAACACAGTGTACTCAAAACTGAGGTAAGAAACCTCTCATTACACAGGAAATCAATGCAAGGATTAATCATTTTAAGAGAAGAATCATTTTCCCACAGCCCCACAGCTATGAATGATATTTTCATGAGCCCGGGCTGCCTTCTCCAGTGAATACCAAGGCCTATTACTGGTCTCAACCAACCAATTTCCATTCCAGCTTGGAGGGCTGCTGCAAACTGCTGAAATCCCTCCTTGGAGGATGAATGGAGAGCTACTCCTTTTATGCTATATTCCTTTGTCATGGATCCTGTGGGTTTATTTCAATAGGACCTCTGCGGCCAACAACTGTTACTTGTCCTCCATATGACAAAAAATTTAAATCTTCGCTAAGGCTGACATTAGCAAACATTTCAATAATCACATCAACTTTTTTTCACCAACAGATTTCTTAGTTTTATCAATATAATCAGCTTCTTTGTGATTAAACACTTGGTGGGCTCCATTTTGGAAAGCAATCTTTTGTCCTTCCTCAGTAGTAGCTGTGCCCAAAATCTTTAAGCCATAAGCTCTAACCATTTGGCATGCTGCTCTTCCAGCTCCTCCACCTGCCCCAGAATACTTTCTCCAGCTTTCACACGGACACTGGGGAGCAGACTCGATAGCAGTAAAACATGAGATGCTGATGGCAGCTTCTTGTTTAAAGTCCAGTTTTTTGGGGAAGTGTGTAAACAATGTGGAAGAAGGCAATGGCAACCCACTCCAGTACTCTTGCCTGGAGAATCCCATGGACGGAAGAGCCTGGTAGGCTTCAGTCCATGGGGTCGCGAAGAGTCAGACATGACTGAGAGACTTCAATTTTACTTTTCACTTTCATGCACTGGAGAAGGAAATGGCAACCCACTCCAGTGTTCTTGCCTGGAGAATCCCAGGGATGGCAGAGCCTGGTGGGCTGCCATCTATGGGGTCGCACAGAGTCGGACACGACTGAAGTGACTTAGCAGCAGTAAACAATGTGATGGGCTTCCAGAGCAAACTTGGTGTAGCCCCCAGAGACCGTCCTGGTAGTGAATATCACCTTTCTTGAAAGCAGATACATTCTCTCCAGCAGCTTCTACTATCCCAGCCACATCTCAGCTAGGAGTATAAGGTAGAAATGGTTTTATACTGTGAGTGCCAGAACAGATATATGCATCCACTGGGTTTATACCACATGCTTGGACTTTGTTAGAACCTGTGGTCCTTCAGAATTGATACAGTAACATCCAACTGGAGTTTCAGCACTTCGGGTCCACCAAATTCAAAAACTCAAATAGCTCTCACCAACTTCTGTCCTGTCACCATAGTGATCTAGATACCTATTCTAGGCTGGACAATCAAAATCTGCAAGCCCTCCCCCAGATTCCACAGGGTTAAAAAAAAAAAAAAAAGCTACTCAATACCATTTATTATCCACCACACATTTTTCTGGGCTTTCCTGGTGACTCAGACAGTAAAGAATCTGCCTGCAACATAGGAGACCTGTATTTGATCCCTGGGTCAGGAAGATCCCCTGGAGGAGGGAATGGATACCCACTCCAGTATTTTTGCCTGAAGAATTCCATGGACAGAGGAGCCTGGCGGGCTACAGCCCATGGGGTCATAAAAAAATCAAAGACCGCTGAGCGACAAACGCTTTCCCTTTTTCACTTCACAAGTTCTAACCTTATTCCCTTTCCTTTCATCTAGATATTGAGGTCTTTTTTGAGTATGTCGCTGGGTATCTCTGGGACATACTGAGCAGAGAGGAACTGCTACTCCTGCTGACTGAAATCCTGAATAAAATTGAGGCTGAGGATGGTTTGTCCAGGTAACCTGCACAGGTGTATCAGGAAGGTCACCCACACCCCGAAGCACCAGGCTAGTTTCCTCCTGGCAGGCACATCTCCTCCAAGCAGGACCATATGGTGGGGGCTGAGGTTGTTCCTTCTCAACATCTCATGAGGAATGTTTCCTTCATGTCATTTGCTGGCAGTGAACAACCTTGAATTGAGAAGAGATGAAACCTGCAAGGAAGGGGCAGGTTATGTGACCTTGGACATGTTACGGAACTACTCTCTGCTTTAGTTTCTTCATCTGTTCAGTTAAATTTTGAGGACACTGAGATTACGCATGCAACGAACTTCCCATACTGACTGACACAGAATAGGTGTTCGGTCAATATTAACATTTTAAAAACTTGTTGGGAAGAGACAGGGGCCAAGAGTCTTCTTTCTGGTGATGAAAATCAAGCAGAATTTCCTTTGGGTCAAGTCAGAAAATCCTGATGCCATTGTTTGTATTACTCAGGCTTCTGCCTAGAGCCTCTCTATTCCCCATCTTAGGAACTGTACCAAACGATTGTATCAAACCAAACAGCAGAATCCTGCTGGCCCATAATGCAGAGAGGCTAGAGAGGAACTGGTTGGAGCTGGTGGGATCCTGGATCTAGCGCTGCCCAACACTGGGGCTCTGTGCTTATATGTTAGAGTCTCAGACTTGCCTGTGTCCAATGGGAATAGCAATTCAGTCTGATGGACTATGTTCATGGCCTCAGAGTGAACTGTAGGGTCAGAGGTGGGGAAGCAAAGACCAGGGAGGCCTGGACCAGGATCAGACCCAGGGTCAGGGTAGAGCAGAGGGTCCAGGTTGGAGGACTAGTAGGCAGGCTTGGGCAGCAGGATCAGGACTAGAGTGAGGAGAGTGGGCCCTAAGGACACAAAACTGAAGGGGCTGTGACTCTAACAGAGGTCCCGTGAGTGGGAGGGGGGGCATTTCTTCCCTCCCTGACGGGATCCCCTCGTGCTGGGCTAGAGGGCCCTGGGTGACTGTGTCTGCACACCCTGCCTGGGACCTGGCTTCTCACTCCATCTGGGACCCTCTTGTAATTTACGTGGAGCCACCCTGACAGTGGAAGGCCATGTGGCTCAGGGAGCCCTCCAGGGTCACAATGAGTGGCTGTGATTATGTGTCATTTGAGGAATTCTGAGGAGCCTCATGCATCCCCACTGAAGAGGAAAACACTTCCTCCACCAGCTGTGCAAGTGCTGGTCTCTTCAGGCTCAGCCATTCAGATGGATGTTTCCTCACATCTCTTCAATCTTTAGAGGATCCACAAAGTTCCACATGACCTTGGGGTGCAGGCTCATTAGGCTGTCACAAATTAACATATCACCCCTGAGAGGTCAGGGGTGCTGGGTGCTGGGTCAGGAGTCAGTGAGGTGGGCTGCAGAGACCAGGGGAACCAGCAATGCATCTCCTGATTTCCAGGCAGTTGGGTCAGTGGATAGACTTAGGGACCTTCTGCTGGTAAGGTCAAGGGCACAAGCCTTAGAAGACAGCAGATGGCAGACTACATGACTGTTATGGTATCTTCTAGTTCTAACTTTCTGGTTGTGTTGGTTTTTTTACAAATTCTAAGTCACAGAGACAGCCAATCTGCAAAGGGTGAGGGCACAGTGCCCAGGACTATGCTTTCATTTGAACCAATGGCAAACTTAGGGGATCCGCCAAAACACCCTCAGGTTTGAGAATTCCCTATAGAGCAGACAGGACTCACTGAGAGCCATCCTGATCCCAGTGTATTACGGGAAGCCTGTGGGTTTCCATCAGCCACAAGGCAGAGTCTGGGTGGATTTCACACCCGAAGCTTCAATTGTCCCCAGGATGCATTACTGTTCTGGAACACAGTGAGTGGCAGGTCACACGGAACACTGCCTGCCAGGGGACATGCACCCATTTAAAAACAAATTATCCTGACTTGTGGTCTCCAGCGCCTCCCAGAGGTCAGACTAATGTCCTAGAGTCCAGCTCCTTCAGAGGTCAGAACTGCATGACCCAGAGGCCCCATCATACATCTCATCAGACTGTCCAGTGGCAGGAGGCCCAGGCAGACAAGGACATTCATATCAGCCAGAATATTCTAGGGGCTTAGGGACTACTTCCCTGTAGCCAAGGGCAAAGAAATGTTGACTCCTCACTACACACCGAGGCCCTTGAATACAAGTTTTCTGCTCCAATCCCGCTCTTCTTTGTTTGTGGAGTTCCCAACCTACCAACTCTTTGGAAGTGATGATGTTGACCTGTCTCTGAGGCGTCTTTACCATCTATTTTTTCTTTTTGGATGAGCCACATGGTTTGTGGGATTCTAGTTTCACAATCAGGGATTGAGTCACATCCTGGGTCCTAACCTCTGGACCACCAGGGAATTCCATCAAATACCTCTCTTAACTTACCAGTATCCTAAGGTGACATTTGTTTATCTGTTCCAGATTAAATGGGGCTTCTCTGGTGGCTCAGAGGGTAAAGAGTCTGCCCACAATGCGGGAGACCTGGGTTCAATCCCTGGGTCGATAAGATCCCCTGGAGAAGGAAATGGCAACCGTCTCCAGTACTCTTGCCTGGGAAATCCCATGGACAGAGGAGCCAGACAGACCACAGTCCATGGGGTCGCAAAGAGTCGGACACGACTGACGACTTCACTTTCTTTTCTTTCTTTCTTTCCAGGATTGAATAAGTATATGAAGGATCTAAAAGGTACAAAACCTCTGTTGAAAGAGAAAATTTTACATTTGTACAATTCTTTACTAATAAATTTATAATGCTAAATCCATATTTATGCAGAATAGACATTATGGAACCTGTTTTGCAGACGAGCAAACTGCCTTTCTAATCCCTTGACCTTCATTGTTACAGGAAAGACGTGGTTGCACTACACAAATATCTAAACGAATTGAAAGGAGACTTGATAGGGAAGGACCAGGAAACGCTCACAGAATGGCAGCTGGACAGGAGGCGGTTTCTGAAGAAGTTTCCTCGGGTGAAGCAGCAGCTGGAGGAGCGCATGGGAAAGCTCCACAAGCTCGCAGACAAGGTTGACAAGGCCCACAAGGAGCATACCATCTCCAACGGGGCGGCTCACACCGCTGGCGCTGTACCTGGCGCCCGGACCCGCCTTGGCCTGGCTCTGGCACCCGTGACGGGGGGCAGTCTGGCATTCTCGCCGCTGGGTTAGGGCTGGGAGCAGCAGCTGCTGTGACAACAGCTACAAGGAAAACGCAAGCAGGTCAGCAGCGAAACTGAAGCCCGTAGCTGATGTCAACTGGCGTCAAGAAATGGAAGGTGCTCCTAGAGGTACTCAGGAGCAACCCCCGAACTGTTGATACAACAGAGAAATTGGCAAAAGCTGTGCGACACATTCAAAAAAATATGTGTGCCATGGAAACAGGCAAAGACAACCCTGAATTTGCAGCCAATGTAGGCGACTACTTGGGCCCTGGGAAAATCGTAGTCCCAGACACCCGGCTGGTAAAGAAGGCCTGTTCCGTTACCGTGGCTCCGGCAGCTGTCACAGGAGCCCAGATCGTGGGTGCAGCCACCACAGGTGTCTTCCTCCTGGTGGAGGTGGGCTTCCTAGTGAAGGAGTCAATGCACGTGCATAATGGTGCAAAGGCAGAGCCTGCTGAAAACCTGAGGCAGTTGGCCAGGGAGCTGGAGAGGAATTTGCAGGAGCTCAACAAGATGTATGAACTTCTGCAGTAGGGCCTGACTCAGCCACCCCCAGGACAGTGCAGGAACCAGGATACACATGGGTCAAGGTGCAGAGGTATCTTGTTAGAGAAAAAAAGGAGAGGGAGAGAAAATTTTTGGAGCTGAGTATCAGAAATTTAGGATTTCTGCAGCTGAGCACAGCAGGGGAGGGCTGGATGTTGGTGATGGCTCAGGGAGATTGAAGGAAGGAGCCTGGAGCCTGGATTGAGGGAAGAGGGGGAACTAGAGAAGGGTGGGGGGTGGAGGGAGAGAGACCACTTTCTTCCTTCATACTATGAAATTTTATTTTGTATTGAGGAATAGCCGATCAACAATGTTGTGATAGTTTCAGGTGAACAGTGAAGGGACTCGGCCATACATATACATGTATCCATTCTCCCCCCAAACCCCCTCCCATCAGAAACCACTTATTTTGAACTAAAGAAGTCACTGGGGGCAGAATAAAGGGAGAGGCAGGGGAACTAGCAATGAAAGACCAGGAACATGAACGGGTAGAAGATGAGAGAAAGTCAAAGAGTCAGGATTGTTGGAATCCAGAAGCAGCAGGGGCTCCTCTATCACCCTCACCAAGGTCTGATGCCCCAGCAAGAAGAGTCTCCCCCTGGTGGTGGTCTCTAGCCCTACTTCTCCAGCATCAACTCACCTTTGATCCCAGCAGCTTATCTTAATTAGCCAGTGACTTCTTTTGCTTGCTTGCTTCTTTAATTGAGGTACAGTTGATTTACAATATTGTATTAGTTTCAGATATACAGCAAAATGTTTCAGTCATCATTTATCTCTGTATATATCTGTTCTTTTTAATTTTTTCATTACAGATTATTACAAGATACTGAATATTTTCCCCTGTGCTATACATTAAGTTCTTTGGGGTTTTTTTAAATCTATTTTATGTATGGTAATGTGCATCTTTTAATCCCATACTCCTAATTTACCCCCTCCCCCTTTGGAAACAATAAATTTGTTTTCTGTGACTCTGAGTCTGTTTTGATTTGTTAATAAGTTCATTTGTATTCTTCTTCTCTTTTTTTTTTGGCCATGCCAAGCAGCTTTTGGGATCTCAGTTCCCTGACCAGGGAATGAACAGGGCTTCCCTGGTGACTCAGCTGGTAAGGAAGCCACCTGCAATGCGGGAAACCTGGGTTTGATTCCTGGGTTGGGAAGATCCCCTGGACAAGGGAAAGGCTACCCATTCCAGTATTCTGGCTTGGAGAATTCCACCGACTATATAGTCCATGGGGTAAAAAGAATCGGACACAACTAAGTGACTTTCACTTTCAATTTCATAGCAGTAAAAACACCAAATTCTAAACACTAGACCACCAAGGTACTCCCTGTGCTGTTTTTCAGGTTCTCCATGTAAGTGATATTATATATCTGTCTTCTCTGCCTGACTTACTTCACTTAGTATGATCACCTCTAGATCCATACATGTTACTACAAATGGCATTATTTCATTCTTTTTATGGCTGAGCGATATTCCATTGCATGTACATGCCACATTGTCTTTATTCCTTTGTCTGTTGGCAGAGATTGAGTTACTACCATGTCTTTCTATTGTAAATAGTGCTGCTAGGAACACTGATGGAGAAGGCAATGGCAACCCACTCCAGGGTTCTTGCCTGGAGAATCCCAGAGACGGGGGAGCCTGGTGGGCTGCCATCTATGGGGTCACACAGAGTCAGACACGACTGACGCGACTTAGCAGCAGCAGCAGCAGCAGCAGGAACATTGAGGTGCATGTATCTTTTCGAATTGGAGCTTTTGTCTTTTCCAGATATATGCCCTGAAGTGGGATTACTGGATCACAGTAATTACTGGATCCAGTAATTACTGGATCACAGATAGTTCTATTTTTAGTTTTTAAGAAACTTCCATACTGTTTTCCATAGCGGCTGCCCCAATTTACATTCCCACCAGCAGTGCAGGAGGCTTCCTTTTTCTCCACATATTCTCCAAAATTGTTTATTTGTAGACTTTTAGACAATGGCCCTTCTGACTGGTAGGGTGTGATACCTTATTGTAGTTTTATCATTTCTCTAAGTATTAGCAATGTTGAGCATCTTTACTTATTCCTGTTGGCCGTCTGTATGTCTTCACGAAGAATGGTCTATGTAGATCTTCAGGCAGTGACTTCTTGATGACGACGGTGAGGATAATGGTGGTGGCCTCAGTGGTGATGACAACACCGTGGACGGAACACCTAACAAACCGCAAGGTGCTGCTTGGGTCCGGAGTGCAGTGAGAGCAGTGCACTGATCTGGAAATTCCCATGAAATTCCCAAGAAATTCCAGACGTTGTGCAGTAACAGAGGTTGATTTGGAAAAAAACAAAAAAGAAAGAAAGAAAAATGAAACCAGTTGGCTGCAACATGTCAAGGAACTTCAGGGTGTGTCAAGGGGATCAACAGGCCTGGGGCAAACAGGCGTAGCCCATGGGACATCCAGGGGAGCCCGTGTCGTCTGACTTGGGCTGAGCATGGAGATACTCCTCCTCCAGCCCCGGGGACCAGAATGGACACAGGTCACTCAAGGGTGATTGAGAGCAGAGGGCTTGTGTGCAGGTGTGAGAGAAGGTCAGCCGTAAACAGAGGGGAGAGAGAGACAGCACACGCCTCACCCAGGCTGCCTTCACCTTTCACCAGGACTCCAGCAGGAGCTTCCAGAACCATCTTCCTGTGTTTACCTTGGGTACTGCCCTGCCCCCACCCGTCTATTCCCCATGGGGCTAGAATGACCCTTAAAAATATCGACCTTAGCAGCACCTGCCTCCAGCTCTTCCCTGGCACCTATGACTCTGAGCACAGATGCCCAAAGCCTCCCAGTGTAATGGTGGGGGGGGGGGGCGTCCTACAGCCATTAGCTCGAGACAGGTAGGAGACTATCGGCAGGAGACCTGGGAGCAGGGTAGTTACAGGTCCCACCCCACCAACAGTCAGCCTGGCAGCGGTGTCCTCTCAACGCGGAGTGTGGTAAGAGGGGGATGGCCACATTCTCCCCGGCCCTCCAGGCCTTCCAGCCTCAGGCCTGAAGGGTGGGGGACACGCTGGGGACGGTGACCGGCAGGGCTCCAGAGCCCTTGCTTGGCTGCCCACTGTCCGGGCCCACCCTTGGGAAGACAGTGAACCTCTCATCCATCCCCACCTCTGAGACCTGAGGTGGTGGAGGTCTCCATGGGTCCCAGTCCACAGAGGCCTCAGCAACTGGAGTAACTGGACACTGTCCAGTTAAGGTGACAGATTTAACCAGCTTCAGTCACTCCATTCAAGTTCCAAGAACTGGTCCAGCTGAGGTCAGTTGTCGACTCCGAGGAGGTGCCAGAGGTCAGGGTTAAGTGGCAAGGACATTGTACAGCATCGCTTCAGGTCTACTCTGTGGTGGGGGCTGTTCTCTAAGAAGGGCAACAGCTGGGGGCTAGGGATTAACCTGAAGGGCATTTGCTACAACACATGTCCCTGCGGATCCCATGCATCGATCTCTTCATGTTAAATGTGAAGCCTGAGGGACAGCCGGGTCTGGGTGCCCAGCTCCCTCGGTGATGATGGCTGGACTGGGCCTAGGGACCTGACGGTGTTGTCAGCTGAAATCTGCCTTCTTATCGGGGCCTGGGCATTGGTGGGAGGACCCAGACTGGGTGCTGGAAGAAGTCTCCTGGGCAGCGTAACCGGCCCATACAGGACCCTCTCCTCTTAGATAGGGCCTGGACCTCAGAGAGTGAAAGTTGAGCCTTGAGAATTTGCCCTTTCTTGTCTGAACAGAAAATAACATTTCTATTGTGGAGGTTTTAACAAACATCATGAGCTGACAGTGACCTGACCTTAAGAGCAAAGGATCTGACAACAAGAAGTTTGCAAAAACTAACCACTCCCCTCCCACATCTTTACTGTCCAAGGGCTTTGCTGAGAGATTTTGGGGACTTCAGGATGTTTAAGGAATAAGCTACTTCTCATCTCCTTGCATGGCCCAGCAATAAACCTTTCTGGGCCCCAAACTCTGATGTTTTGCTATTGTTTGGCTCACAGTATGTCAGGCTCTTGGACTTGCATTCTGTTACACATGCAGCCCAAAGTATTCTTCTGGACCCTGGGGTCCCCCAAGGGCAAAGATAGATGGACCCTGGGGTCCCCCGAGGGCAAAGCTAAATGCCATGTGGAGCCCTATACCATGGCCACAGATACAGAGCTCCACACCAAGGTCATCTCCCAAACTGACTGCGCCCCATAGCAACCGTTGATCTAAACCGGCCAGCTCCCTGACCCCATAGTAGGTTAAAAAAAAAAAAAACACCTCACCCTAACGAATCACCTAAGTCCACCCTTCCAGCAGGAATTTTCTTTGTGTTGAGGCTATAAAAATTGGCCACTGGCCCACAAAGAGCATCAAGCACATCGGCTGTCCCTGGTCCATCAGGAAGTCTGCCCACTGTCTGAGCAGCGCTCCTCACTCCCCTCTGCCCTTTGTTCCCAATGCTTTCTCTCTTCTAAATACCCTGTATCTGGAAATTCTTTCCAACCCTCACACAATCACATTTTTGTGGCCCGTATGGGGACTCAGAGGCTTTAGCAGCAGCCCCGGCTTCTCCCCACCAGAGGGCAGTAGCGTCCTCCCTACTTGTGACAACCAGAAATGCCTCCAGACATCCTGGAACATCTGCCGGGGGGGGGGGGGGGGGGGGGGGGGTGGTGACAGTTCCCTGGGTGAGGTCACACCACTGGATCTTAGCTCTGGAAAAAACCCTGGGAGCGAGGTCAGGACTGTGGGCAGGGAGGTTGGCCGGCCCCCGCCTGGAGGCGCTGACCATGACCCTCGCCCCACAGGGCGTTGGCCAAGCAGCGGCAGCAGCTGACGGCCACGAAGGTCCTGCAGAGGAACTGCACCGCCTACCTCAAGCTGCGCAAGCAGTGGTGGCGGCTCTTCGCCAAGGTGGGTCTGGAGGGGCCCCACGTGGCACAGGGACGAGCCGGCCTCACGCTGGCCTCCTGCGGGGCTCAGGCTCTGGGGCTGGCACTTTGCCCTTGTGTCCCCGGGCCCAGCACTTGAGCCGGGTACGGTCCTGCCCTGAGGATCTCGAGAGGTATGAGCTGGGGCGTGTGTCCAGCATGGATGGCCGAGGTGCTGTCGACCCGCGTCCCCACGTCGCTCCACGTAGAGACAGCACTGCCTACTCAGGAAATCTGGCTGGGATCTGCGTCTGACTAGGTCCTCCCTAGGCTTTCCAAACATCCCTTTATTACTAAAGTGTGTCAGGCTGCTTTGTTCATAAAAAAATAATCTGTGTTAGTTGAAAATTTTTTTAATTTTTAGATTTTTAATTAAAAAAAAAAGCTTTCTTTTCTCCTCTTCCTGTAAAAATGGTAAAATTCCTAGTTTGTATCACTGTCCTTCCATGTCTGCACCCTTCAGTAGCTCAGCTGGTAGAGCAGAGGACTGTACAGGTGGTTAGCTGCTGTTATCCTTAGGTAGCTGGTTGGATTCTGGCTCAGAAGAAGTGGTTCAAGTTTTGGGCTTCGTTGGTGGCTCAGCTGGTAAAGAATCTGCCTGCAATGAGGGAGACCTGGGTTTCTATCCCTGGGTTGGGAAGATCCCCTGGAGAAGGGAACGGCTACCCACTCCAGTATTCTGGCCTGGAGAATTCCAAGGACTGTATAGTCCACGGGTCACAAAGAGTCGGACACGACTGAGTGACTTCCATTTTCACTTCCACATCTAGAAGAGCGTAGCTTGTCCTACCAGGTCCTCACTTGTGGCTCAATTTCCCTGTATTCCTCACTGTTTTGTATAGGCTGGGTTTAGACTTATTTACGGCAAAGAAGGTATGTTTTGCACCTGGGCAGCAGGCCTGCACGTAGGCCCCTGGGTCACTGTTTGGCCAGCCTAGTTGCTCAGGAGAGCTGCAGGCTCCTAGACCCAACGCTTGCCAGGCCTCCAGCTGCTGACCCGTCCAGCCTCCGAGCAGGTACACTTTCAGGCCCTGGGAAGGGAGCAGCAGGAGGTGATGGGAGAGGTGGGGGCCAGCACTGGAGCTGGGTGCTGCTTCCTGTCAGCGGGGGCCCACTCCCATAGAAGTTCTGGGGGGCCTTCCCCGCCTCTCCCAGCTGGTGGTGGCTGCAGCGTTCCTTGGCTGTGGCTGCACCCCTCCATTCTGCCCCCGTTTCTTCGTGGACTTCTCTCCCTACTCTCTGCTGTCTCTGTGTGTCTTACAAGGATGCTAGTTGATTTAGGGCCTACTCAGATAAGCCATAATGCTCTCATTACAAGATGTTTCACTTAAAGGGTTTTCAGAGACCCTTTTCCACATAAGGTCCCATACACAGTTGCAGAGATTAGGTCGTGGATGTACTTTTTGGGGAGCTATCATTTAACTCACTACAGGACCCACAAATATCAGTTCTCCCCCTTAAGGTCCTCTGGACTGATGTTCACCTTATGCAGGAGAAGTGCTGGAGGGTGCCCATGTCTGCCCACCAAGGGGGAGGGAGCAGTCCCCAGGGCTGCCTGAACGCCCACCATGCATAAGAGCCCAGGGGCCACTGATCCCAGGGTCCCTTGTGGAAGGGAGGGGTCCTTGCTCCCTTTCCAGCTGGCTATGTGTGTCCGTGGAGCCTAAATGCTAATGCCCCTCCTTGTCCAGCCTCTCTTGTTCCCCCTGCTTGTCCCTCCTTACTGCTGGCCCCTGAGGTGGACCGTCCACCCTGGTCGCAGCAAGTGCTCACCTCTTCACTTGCCTCCACTGAGCTGTCGACTTTCCCACTGGTCTCTGATTCCTGGCATTAGCGATCCCCTCATCCCTAATTTCATACAGTTGCTTATTTTTCCAAATAATTCCCAAGTTTCCTCCCAGACTATGGTTGTGAATGCAAAACTAGAAATGTCTATGTTAATTTTCTGGCTGTGGTCCCCTGGGGTGATGGTGAGATGCTCAGAGGGGCCCCGTGAAGGGATAAATAAATATAAGAGCAAGCGAGACCACATCCGATGCTGTGTCCCAGCATCTCCCCTCTATATGCCAGCAACAGGCATTTAGAGACAGAGGACGACATGGTGGTCAATGAACTTTGTTCTCTGATTGTTGGGCAAATAAAAAGGCTTTAGCTTCCTATGAAGGTTTTATAAAACACTACAGTGAGATCAATCTAGAGAGATCAACAGAAAAGATGACACTGATTCTGTTTTTTGAATAATTTTTCAACAGTAACCAGGTAATATCTTTTAGTTTTTTCCCTGCGAAAATGTCATACTTTCTTCTGAATCAGCGGCTGTAGTAGAGACCAACAGAAAGGAAAGTGAAGCTACTCAGTCATGTCTGACTCTTTGTGACCCCATGGACTGTAGCCTTGTGGGATTCTCCAGGCAAGAATACTGGAGTGGGTTGCCATTTCCTTCTCCAGGGGATCTTCCTGACCCAGTGATCAAACCCAGGTCTCCCGCATTGCATTGGATTCTTTAATGTCTGAGCCACCAGGGAAGCCCCGAAGAGACCAAATAATCATTCCCAAATTTTTATCCTTCACTCCTTTAAAAAAAAAAAACTAAAAATTAAAAAAGTTTCTAATTATAGAAAAAAATACACAACATAAATTAACCACTTTAGCCATTTTTAGTGTCCTTATTTTTTTATAGAAAAGACACTGAGTTTAGGTGAGTATATGGCACCCCTGCCTCCCTTGTAGCTCCATGTAACCTCATTGCTAAATTTTGACTAATCAAAGGTGAGAGGAATGATGTGTGGACCTTCTAGGTCATGTCTTTGAAGGGAAATTATGAGCTCTGTGTCCTTCTCTGCTCTATTCTGGGCTGAAATGTCTGATGAAAACCAGCTTCCACATTGAATTAAGACCCCTCACTGGAAATGATGGCTGAGCAATAACAGGCGGGACTTCTGGTCAACTTACCTACCACCTACCTCCCAAATGCCTAGCAACTTGGACTTTCGTGTCTGAAATGAATACATCTACATTGTTTGAGTCAATATGTTAATATCTGTGAGTCCTTTGTTACAGCAGCTTGGCATCCACATCCTAACCAATATGAAACCATCCCTAAGCTTCATTCTCCTCTAGGCTTTGAGTCTTCTCATCCTTTCAGAACGCTGCCTCTCTGTTCAGCCCCTATGAGTTGACCATTGCTTGGATCGCCTGTGGCTTTGACATTGACTTCTCCCAGGATCCCATGTCTGAGCCCTCACCTCTCCAGGGGATCCCAACACTGTGGCCTGTGAATCAATGACCTCTTTAGGCTTCTAAGACTCAGTTCCCAGACTGGCCCAGCCCAGCTCTTACATTAGACAAGATTAAGGATCACTCCTCCACCCCTACACTCATCCCTCAGCCTCCCTGTTAATTTCCACACTTAACTGGTGAAATAGACAGGCAGGAATGAGAGGATGGCAACCATAGAACCAAGGCAAGGGGGTACAAAGATTTGGGACTAGCTTCTAATAAGTATGGGTATTGTTTTGGGGATGATGGAAAAGTTCTGGAATTATGTAGTGGTGATGTTTGAACACATAGTAAATATACTAAAAGCTACTTTTCAATGGTGAATTGTATGTTATGTGACTGATATCTCAATTCTTTTAAATGCTACTTTTTAGAAAGCTGTGGAGATGGTAGGTAAAGAGTTTCAGAGAGTACATCCTGAAAAGGGACAAGAAAGGGGTAATGGAGAGTCAGGTGGAGAGAAGACAGGGCAGAGGGGAGGAAGCCGTGACCAGCTGTCTTCCTGCAGAAATCAAAGTGACAAGTGACAGGGGTCATGCGTGGAGCTGCTGGTTCCTGAAGGTGAAGCACATCTGGGGGCTCTGGAGGGGATCCCAGCACAGTGGAGGAGGTGGGCGAGGCCTCCAAGATCCTTTCTTTTTTTGTTGTCTTTTATATATATATATATATATATATATATATATATATATTTTTTTTTTTTTTTTTTTACAATATTGTGGACTGGCGATTCGTTTCTTATATGATATTATACATGTTTTAATGCCATTCTCCCAAATCATACCCCCCCTTCCTCTTCCACAGAGTCCAAAAGACTGTTCTATACATCTGTGTCTCTTTTGCTGTCTCGCATACAGGGTTGTCATTACCAACTTTCTAAATTCCATATATATGCATTAGTATACTGTATTGGTATTTTTCTTTCTGGCTTACTTCACTCTGTATAATAGGCTCCAGTTTCATCCACCTCAATAGAACTGACTCAAATGTATTCTTTTTAATGGCTGAGTAATACTGCATTAAGTATATGTACCACAGCTTTCTTATCCATTCATCTGCTGATGGACATCTAGGTTGCTTCCATGTCCTGGCTATTATAAACAGCGCTGCAATGAACATTGGGGTATACGTGTCTCTTTCAATTCTGGTTTCCTCGGTGTGTATGCCCAGCAGTGGGATTGCTGGGTCATATGGCAGTTCTATTTCCAGTTTTTTAAGGAATCTCCACACTGTTCTCCATAGTGACTATACTAGTTTGCATTCCCACCAACAGTGTAAGAGGGTTCCCTCTTCTCTACACCCTCTCCAGCATTTATTGCTTGTAGACTTTTGGATAGCAGCCATTCTGACTGGCGTGAAATGGTACCTCATTGTGGTTTTGATTTGCGTTTCTCTGATAATGAGTGATGTTGAGCATCTTTTCATGTGTTTGTTAGCCATCTGTATGTCTTCTTTGGAGAAATGTCTATTTAGTTCTTTGGCCCATTTTTTGATTGGGTCGTTTATTTTTCTGGAATTGAGCTGCAGGAGTTGCTTGTATATTTTTGAGATTAGTTGTTTGTCAGTTGCTTCATTTGCTATTATTTTCTCCCATTCTGAAGGCTGTCTTTTCACCTTGCTTATAGTTTCCTTTGTTGTGCAGAAGCTTTTAAGTTTAATTAGATCCCATTTGTTTATTTTTGCTTTTATTTCCAATATTCTGGGAGGTGGGTCATAGAGGATCCTACTGTAATGTATGTCGGAGAGTGTTTTGTCTATGTTCTCCTCTAAGATTTTTATAGTTTCTGGTCTTATGTTTAGATCTTTAATCCATTTTGAGTTTATTTTTGTGTATGGTGTTAGAAAGTGTTCTAGTTTCATTCTTTTACAAGTGGTTGACCAGTTTTACCAGCACCACTTTTTAAAGGGATTGTCTTTTCTCCACTGTATATTCTTGCCTCCTTTTTCAAAGATAAGGTGCCCATAGGTGTGTGAGTTTATCTCTGGGCTTTCTATTTTGTTCCATTGATCTATATTTCTGTCTTTGTGCCAGTACCATACTGCCAAGATCCTTTCTTATGGCTCTAGGGTTACTTATCCACAAAAAGCAATGAACTACTGATACTCGCAGCCCATTGGGTGAATCTCAAGAGAAGTTTGCTGAGTGAATTTAAAAAGATCTGTCTTGGGACTTGCCTGGGGGTCCAGTGGTTAAGACTCTGCACTTCCTCTGCCAGAGCCACAGGTTTGATCCTGCGTGCCACATGGCACAACTGAAAAATAAAAGTAAAAAATGCAACGGCCAGTCTTAAAGGGTTACATGCTACATGATTCCACTTATAAAATATTCACAAAATGCCAAAATTCTAGGAATGGAGAACAGATCAGTGGTTGCCCAGAGTTAGGGAAGGCCCAGAAAGAAGTGACCCCAGAGGATCAGCACAGGGAGTTCCTTCATGGGCACAGAACACTCTGTATATCAGTTTTCATGATGGTTAAATGAATCTGCACATATGATACAATGTGGTAGGACCATCTCTTACGGGGTCCAGCCCCAGTGGATCCAGGAAATTCGAAGCGGGTCGGCGTCGGTGAGGATCAGGAAACAATTGCTTAATTAAACGTTAATTAAGGATATAAAGAGTGGTTAAATAAGGATAGCTCAGTGAGGAAATTCAGTGGAGAAAAGAGGCTGAATAACTTGGTTTACGTGGAAAGCTAATAAAATTCCAAGGCTAGAAATTTACATCACCTATGTAGGCCGCAGGCGCCCTCCCGTTCTCCCGAAGGAGAGGAGACACTAAGGCCTCCCTGGTCAGATCTTAGAAGCCCAGGCAAAATTAGTAGGCTTGACGAGTCTCCACGCTCCAATTCAGCCAGAAGGTGAGAGAAAAAATGACATGGGGAGACCAAGTTTCGGTGAACAAGGCCTGCACTTTATTTTCCAAAGTAGTTTTTATACCTTAAGTTGTGCATAGAGGATAATGGGGGAAGGGGTAGAGTCAGCAGTAAGCCAGGCTTTCTTCCTGCAAACTTATATGCAAAAATTTAGGTGATTTACATCATCTTCTGGCCTAGAGGCCTGTTACCATTTTAAGACCCTTTCTTCAGAAAACTTATTTTTCTCTAAAGGTGATCAGTCAGGCTCCACCCTTCAAAAGCATTAGATAAAGTTGCATTCCTATAAGGCAAAGGTGTGGTAGGCTATAACAAGAAAAGAATTAACTCAAGGGTCCAAGGTTACAAACATTAAAGCTACTACTTACATTCTATACACCAATTATATTAATCAATACACTGCCAGGGACACAGTAGGTAAGGGATATGGAAACTTAGCAGCAAACATTGGCCCAACAAGTGAAAAACCCTTCACCAATACAATTTCTAACCAATCTTTTAACTGCTCAAAGGAATCTGTATTCAGACAATTTAGAACATCTCATGCCTCTCACGGTTGTGAACTAAAACACTCTTGTCACGCCCAGGAACTTTATTAACTGGAGCTGTAAGTTAACTCTTTTTCAGAGAGAGAGATGGTGGTGGGGGACAGCCCCCCGTAAAGTCAGAGGTGTAGGTGAGAGCACAAAGCAGAAAGTAGGCAGACTCTGGTTTTGGGGGTAGATGCTCGAGAATTTCCAGGGGGACTCCTGAGGCTCAATCCCGCCTTTGCGTATGCCGAACCTCCTTCCTCATGACCTTTGCCTCGGGCGGAGTTCCTCACGCTGGCTCCCGGCACATCTCAAAGACATAAAAATGAGAACATGCAAAAACTGGTAGAATTTGAGTACAATCTATATTCTGCTGCTGCTGCTGCTGCTGCTGCTAACTCGCTTCAGTCGTGTCCGACTCTGTGCGACCCATTGGACTACAGCCTACCAGGCTTCTCCGTCCATGAGATTCTCCAGGCAAGAACACTGAAGTGGGTTGCCATTTCCTTCTCCAATACATGAAAGTGGAAAGTGAAAGTGAAGTCGCTCAGTCGTGTCTGACTCTTAGCGACCCCATGGACTGCAGCCTACCAGGCCCCTCTATCCATGGGATTTTCCGGGCAACAGTACTGGAGTGGGGTGCCATCTATATTCTAGTTAGTTGTATTTTGATAGTGACTGCAATTATATAAAATATCACCACTGCAGGAAAATTGGGTAAAGGGTACACAGGACCTCTCTGTAGCAATTTTACAACTGTGTGATTTTGTCTGTGAGTCTATACTTATTATTTTTTTAGTCTCTGATTCAAGAGTTGAATTGTGGAGGTAAGGATCGTTGGATAAATGAAGGGGAAGGGAGGCCAGCTTTGTGACCTTGGAAAATGAATGAATGAATCTTCTAAGTCTGCTTTCTTATCCACGCACAGGAATGATGAGAATGGCAGACAACTCAGGGAGGTTTTGAAAGAGGAAAGGAGATGATGTCGACATGGTGAGCCCAGAAAACAGCACTTCCTGTTGACTGAGCACCTACTGTTCACCAAGCCCAGTCCCTGCCTTGTCTCACTCATCCTCTCAGTGACTCTACAGGTTACTCACTCTTTCTATGAGCAAGGAAACCAAGTCACAGCAAAACCTGGGGTAGCCTAAAAGGGCTGCGTGATGGCAAATTCTCTCCCTACTCACAGAAGATGCGGAGTCATGGACGCAGCCGAATGGGGCCCAGAGGCTCTGTGACAAAAGAGTTCAGGCAGCTTTCCCCCTGAGGTGGGGCTGTTTCAGGAGCGAGTTAACACTTGGGGCCCATTGCAGTGGGTCTCCATGGGCCCAGTCGGACCCGTCTCCCAGTGCCCACTAGGGCCTCTGGCAGCTGGGCTCACGTCTTAGGCCAAGTGGTATTTGACGTTGTGACTCATCTCAAGCTATTGTGGAAGAAAATTACATTTTTAGACTATTCAAGGATTTAAAGATTTCTCTTCCTCTAAGGAAATGGCATAATTCAGAAAGCAAACCAAAACAAGAGGCAGGGAGACCCGCCCAGATTCCCCACTTGAGGGGCAAGTCTGAACCTTAGTTTTCCCTTGTGACTCAGGGATAATAAATGTTGTCATCAGAAGGCTGTGGTAGCTTACACAACAATGTGTGTGAAAGTGCTTTGCAGATTGTAAAGGGTTCAGGTGCTGCTATGTTTCCCGATAAAGGGTTGGCTTTTTAACAATTCATTTAAAATTTTTAAAATCATCAAATTTACCATTTTAGCCATTTTTACAATTTTTATTTGTTCACATATTTGATTATTCACTTGGCTGGGTTCTCCTTGCTTTGATGTGCATGTTCAGTCCCATCCGACTCTTTGTGACCCCATGGACTGTAGCCTACCAGGCTCCTCTGTCCATGGGATGTTCCAGGCAAAAATACTGGAGTGGGTTGCCATTCCTTGCTTGCAGCGGGCTTTCTCTAGTTGTGGCATGCAGGGCCTACTGTTTGTTATGGTGCTTGGGCTTCTCATTGCGATGGCTTCTGTTGCAGAGCACAGGCTGTAGACACGTGTGACTCATGCACTCTAGAGCACGGGCTCAGTAGTTGTGGCACCCGGGCTTAGTGGCTCCCCAGTGTGTGGAATCTTCTTGGACCAGGGATTGAACTTGAATCCCCTGCATTAGCAGGAGGAGTCTTATCTGCACCACCAGGGAAGTCTTAGTTTAGCCATTGCTAAGTGTAGAGTTCAGCGGTGTTAAGGACACCCACAGTCAGTTCAGTTCAGTTCAGTCGATCAGTCGTGTCCAACTCTTTGCGACCCCATGAATCGCAGCACGCCAGGCCTCCCTGTCCATCACCAACTCCCGGAGTTCATCCAGACTCACGTCCATCAAGTCAGTGATGCCATCCAGCCACTCATCCTCTGTCGTCCCCTTCTCCTCCTGCCCCCAATCCCTCCTAGCATCAGAGTCTTTTCCAATGAGTCAACTCTTCGCACGAGGTGGCCAAAGTACTGGAGTTTCAGCTTTAGTATCATTCCTTCCAAAGAAATCTCAGGGCTGATCTCCTTCAGAATGGACTGGTTGGATCTCCTTGCAGTCCAAGGGACTCTCAAGAGTCTTCTCCAACACCACAGTTCAAAAGCATCAATTCTTCAGCGCTCAGCCTTTTTCACAGTCCAACTCTCACATCCATACATGACCACAGGAAAAACCATAGCCTTGACTAGCTGGACCTTTGTTGGCACCTTTGTAGGACACCCACACTGTCATGCAATTAGCATCACCCTCCATTCACAGAATGTTTTACATCAAAAGTGAAACTCTGTCCCCATTAAACAGTAACACCCCACTCTCCCTCCCTTCCACCTCTGACAGGCACCTCTGAATCCTTGGTCTTTGTGAATTTGACTCCTCTCAGGACCTTATTTGAGTAGAGTCATACAGTGTTTGTCCTTTTGTGACAAACTTTTTTTCCCCTTTGACTGTGGTGAAAGGGCGTGCTAAATCCTCACCTTGATTTGAGTCTGCAGCCCCTTTGGTGGCTCTACCGTGAGCTGGTGTTTATCGAGTCCAGGAATGTCCAGTGTCCATTCTGCATCAGAAGACCTTTATGATAACCTGCCCATCACTTAAATGGATGTTTAACTGAGTTCTTCTTCTCACTGTGGTTTTGCTTGGCTGTCAAACTAAAGTCATGCTAGTGAAAGAGAGAAGAGTTTATTGGGGAAAGAAATGACAGAAAAAGAACTTTAAACTAGAAATGATATTTGCAAGTGGCAAATCTCAAACTTGGTTGGAATCTTGGCTCCTCCCCTGAGTTGCTGGAAGAAATCCACCGCCTCGCCCCTCCCCTCTTATTTGCAAAATCCGATCAGACTCCTGGCCTATGTTCCAGCGTGATTGTAAGACCAAACCGTAGTGTGTGGCCCTCATGGGTGACACCCATCACTCCTCTGTGTCTCCTTCTAAGGCTGGGGGAGGTGACCACGATGACACAGGGACATTTCCTGGGGTGAAGCGGCCCAGATGGAAGGTCAGGCAGGCCTTCCTGGTGAGGGGGACTCCAGCCCCACTGCAGTTCCTTCTGCTTGGGGCAAAGCAGAAAAGTCCACCAGCAGTCCAGCTGCACGACTCTCGGGCGCTGGGACCTTTACTTCTCAGTTTCTTTATCTGAGAAATGGAGCTGACGCTTCCTAGAGCTGATGTGAGAGTAAAACAGGCAAGGTGTGGACAGTGCCTGCACAGAGTGGGGGACACGTGCGGCCCTCCATACACCTCAGCTCTTTGCTGAATATCCAAACAGGAATTAAGACTGGCTTTCTGTTGTAGACTTTCTGAGTTGCCAGGTCACTAGCCTTCCTCCATTTGGAGAAAAGAGGCCTGTAGTCAAGTGCAAATAAGTCAGGGAACAAAGAGCAACGTGCTCTCAGCCCTTTGCATGAACTTGGCATCCATCCAGATGGCCTTGACTACCAAGGCTGAAAAAGGTCAGTTTTCATTCCAATCCCAAAGAAAGGCAATGCCAAAGAATGCTCAAACTCCCGCACAACTGCACTCATCTCACACGCTAGTACAGTAATGCTCAAAATTCTCCAAGCCAGGCTTCAGCAATATGTGAACCATGAACTTCCAGATGTTCAAGCTGGTTTTAGAAAAGGCAGAGGAACCAGAGATCAAATTGCCAACATCTGCTGGATCATGGAAAAAGCAAGAGAGTTCCAGAAAAACATCTATTTCTGCTTTATTGACAGCCTTTGACTGTGTGGATCACAATAAACTGTGGAAAATTCTGAAAGAGATGGGAATACCAGACCACCTGATCTGCCTCTTGAGAAATTTGTATGCAGGTCAGGAAGCAACAGTTAGAACTGGACATGGAACAACAGACTAGTTCCAAAGAGGAAAAGGAGTACGTCACGGCTGTATATTGTCACCCTGCTTATTTAACTTACATGCAGAGTACATCATGAGAAACGCTGGACTGGAAGAAACACAAGCTGGAATCAAGACTGCTGGGAGAAATATCAATAACCTCAGATATGCAGATGACACCACCCTTATGGCAGAAAGTGAAGAGGAACTCAAAAGCCTCTTGATGAAAGTGAAAGAGGAGAGTGAAAAAGTTGGCTTAAAGCTCAACATTCAGAAAACGAAGATCATGGCATCTGGTCCCATCACTTCATGGGAAATAGATGGGGAAACAGTGGAAACAGTGTCAGACTTTATTTTTTGGGGCTCCAAAATCACTGCAGATGGTGACTACAGCCATGAAATTAAAAGACGCTTACTCCTTGGAAGGAAAGTTATGACCAACCTAGATGGCATATTCAAAAGCAGAGACATTACTTTGCCAACAAAGGTCCATCTAGTCGAGGCTATGGTTTTTCCTGTGGTCATGTATGGATGTGAGAGTTGGACTTTGAAGAAAGCTAAGTGCCAAAGAATTGATGCTTTTGAACTGTGGTGTTGGAGAAGACTCTTGAGAGTCCCTTGGACTGCAAGGAGATCCAACCAGTCCATTCTGAAGGAGATCAGCCCTGGGATTGCTTTGGAAGGAATGATGCTAAAGCTGAAGCTCCAGTACTTTGGCCACCTCGTGCGAAGAGTTGACTCACTGGAAAAGACTCTGATGCTGGGAGGGACTGGGGGCAGGAGGAGAAGGGGACGACAGAGGATGAGATGGCTGGATGGCATCACTGACTTGATGGACGTGAGTCTGGGTGAACTCCGGGAGTTGGTGAAGGGCAGGGAGGCCTGGAGTGCTGCGATTCATGGGGTCGCAAAGAGTTGGACACGACTGAGCGACTGAAATGAACTGAACTGAACTGAACCAAGGCTGGGCTTCCTTAGGCGAGTTGCCTGAGGTACTAGTGCCTGAAGATAGTAGTATTGTCGCTGTCAGCAGGGTTCAATCTAGAGGGACTTGATCAAAAAGGTGGGTATGGGGTGTGGACAGAGTGGCTGAGGGGTGGACTTGGGCCCCTCTCCCAGGTACCCTGTGAGCAGAGCTGGGGACAGTGGACTCTGCAGGGAAGGATCCTGGAGGGCTTCTCAGAGGAGATGATAACAAATTTGGGGTTTCTAGGAAGTATGATTTTTCTAGGTGGTAGGAGTAAATGTCCCTGGCAGAAGGAACTGCATGAACAAATGCCTAGAACCCACATAGGTGTGGCCCTCAGGAGCAGCAATATGACCAGTATGCGGTGAGCAGCTGGTATGTTCCGGGAGACTGTACCAAGTGATTCTGGCGCAAAGGTAAATAAGGCAGGCAGGCTGGTGAGTAGGTGGAAAGGGTGGAAGTAGCCAGAAAGAAGTTCATAGAGTGGGGGAGTGATTGACCAAAGGTTTCACAGTCAATTGGTGGCAGGTCTTCCATCGTGAAGCTTGAGACAGGGTGGACCGTGCCCAGAAGGACCTGCATGTCAGGACTGTTTTTCTAAAAGCATCAGCAGGGAGGGTGAGAATAGCCCAGGGCGGGGCCGGGTGTGCAGGGTGTTTGTTTGACCTGAGCCACTCAGAGATGAGGGTTTCACTTTCCCTTTCAGTTCTCCAGGTATATCTGGGCCCAGAGGTCCTGTGTCATTATTGCAGAGTCAAAAAGCTGGTAGCTGCTTTGCATAGCTGAGAACAACTGGATCTTGTTTACATTCAGCCAGAGAAGATTCCTGGGTAAGCAGGCAGGGTAGGACCCCCCGCCCCCCATCTCCCCATCCTCAGGATGACGGTCTGCTGATGGTCACTAATTGACAGAAGAAGGGAAAATGGAAGCTCAGAGAGGTGAGGTCATGGCCAACATGGTGGGTTAAGCAGGAGCAGAGCCTGGTTGTGGAGGCAGGTGAGCCTGATGGCTTCCTCCCACCCCTTGGGGCCCCTAAACAGTGCAGAGGGAGGGTGACACCTGCTCAGATGGGCTCAGCTCAGGATGTGGACTTCTGAGACATGAGCAGTGACCCCAGAAGGAAGGTGAGTGTTGGGGGTGAGTGTTGGGAAATTTGGAGGAAGCAGAGGGGGTGAAGGAGGGCAGGGAGGTCAGAACCCTTCCTCCTTGTGGCCTGGCCACCTTGATGTTTCCCCCAGGGTGCTGTGCTGAGGCCAGTGGGGCAAAGGATTTCTTTTGAGATATAAGGAAGCCAGGTTTCATCACCTACCCTTTGACCCCTGCTTCCTAAATGCCTGCTCAGAGCCAGGCCCTGGGGGGAAACTGAGGCCTGGAGAAGGACAGGACAGCAAACGGGGAGACGCAGGGCACTGTCTTTGTGTGCTCAATGGGCCTCAGCTCAGGATGTAGGTCATGGGTGGCCCTGTATACGGAAGATGGCCCAGCAGACAAAATGAGAAGGGCTCACTGCACGATGCCCACATTAAGATCCTGGCTTTGCCATCTTAAAATAAAAACCCCAACAGTAGACAGGTCAGTATAACAGGAGGGACATGAGCTTAGATCTATGTGTTTTACAGGCAGAAACAATCCTAGAAACTTCTGGTTTATTAAAACTACAGTATTCCTCTCACATACCCGTGTCAGAAGCACTGGTCTTGGCCTTGTCTCTGCCCACCGAGAGCTGTGTGACCCTGGGCAAGTCAGCTCCTCGGGAATCGTTTGCTCAGATCTCGTATTCAACTTTTAAAAAGCTGATTTCAGTCTTTTCATGTGGAGTTTAGGCTGTGTGTTATGGATGCTCACCTTTGTGTACAGGAAATAATGCAAAAAGTGTCTGCTGCTCTCCCATTGTATTCTGGCCTGCTTTATGGTGTCCATGGCAATATTTAATTTTTAAGAGGTCATATAAATCAGACTTTTCTTTATGGCTCTGGGATTTGTGTCTTAATGAGAAAGGTTTCCTCAAATCAACATTATTTCTAACATTTTTTTTTCCCAGTACCTTTGTAGTTTTTTTCTTTCTGGTTTACATTTAGATCCCTTTTGGAGTCACTGATTGATTGATTAGAATCTTTTTGTTTCTTCCTCTTCCTCCTTCCCCTCCTCCTTCCTCCTTCCCTCCTTGATATTTTCCTTCTTTGTCTTCTCATTCAAAAGAACATATTTAATGGGTAATTTCACAGACACAAATGAACACACCCTTTTATGTGCCTTCAAAAGAGCATTCATTGCAATCAGGATATGACTCCTCCCTCCTCCCCTCACAAAGTTTTAGACAGCAGTTAGGGAACAGAGAGCAGAGGCTGGAGAGAGCTGGGCTGCACACCCAGACCTGGCCCAGACACCCTGTGGGAGGAGAGACTTTGGAATGTCCAGCTCAAGGCTCAGGCCAGTATCAGATTTTAGATAAGACCCATATTTCCCCCCAATTCTCTCTTCCTCTTTCTCCTCCTATAAAAATATCATGGCTGGAGTAAGGAGACATGAGGAAATACAGGTGTCTCCTGCTACCTGAAAGTACAGTGTTCCTACAAAAGCTTTTCTAAACCAAGATGGCGTAGGGAATAGACCATGTAGGTCTCACTACACAGAGTGATCTTTTGGAAAGCAAGGGATGCCCATATATGGAAACACTCAGAAATCTGATAGTGCTATCTGTCAGAAAGGGCCTTTCATCAAGACAGACAAGGAAAACAAATAGAATTACTGCCCCACAGGTAAAACAAGAGCTGTGCTGTGTCTTTGAGAAGCTGGTTGTTTCACATCATTGTAACAGGTCCCACACCTTGTATTTCAGCCAGGCTGTGCCCAGGAGGGTGGAGGGAGCCCCAGAGGCCCTGGAGCAGGAGGAGCAGCAGAGAAGAGACAAGGCCCCTGCCTGGTGCTGGGAGCTAAAGAAACTCCACACAAATAGACCCACAGGCAGGAAAGTGCAAGATTCCAGGGGGCCCTAGAGAGGAACTGGGGGAGACAGCAGGGGGAGGAGGACTTGGAGCTGGGCCTCCAAGGTCAGGTAACATTTCACCTGGTGAGGCAGGTGGGGAAATGTCTCACCACATGCAGGGGGAGGGGCAGCCTGAGCGAAGGCCTGGAAGCTGGGGGGAAATCAGAGTCCAGGGAGCTGGGAGTACTCAAGGCCCCTGGATCATGCTCTGAGAAGGCAGGAAGGTGAGGAAGACAGGAGTAGGAGCATCAGGAGGGCCTGGGTACTTTGAACTTGATCTTGCCATAACCGCTCCTTTCCCTGCCTAAGGATGATGCCCTGAAGTCACATGGAGGGAAATGTTTGGTAGAATCTCTGTCTGAGGACTTCCCTGGTGGCTCAGATGGTAAAGCATCTGTCTACAATGCGGGAGACCTGGGTTCGATCCCTGGGTCGGGAAGATCCCCTGGAGAAGGAAATGGCAATCCACTCCAGTACTATTGCCTGGAAAATCCCATGGACAGAGGAGCCTGGTAGGCTACAGTCTATGGGGTTGGAAAGAGTCGGATACGACTGAGCGACTTCACTTTCACTTTCTGTCTGCCCACGGGAAGAGAAGGGCTCTGTGTCCAGCCATGCAGTTGGGCAGGAATGGGCTTCTCTGCAGTCCTCCCTTTTCTCAGAAACAGCCCTTTGGGAAAGGGACCAATCAAAGGCTAACAGAGAAGGACGCTCCAGATAAGAATCCAGCAAAGGGAGCACCATCAGCATTCACAGGCAGCTGAAGCCCCAGACAAGGGTCAGGACCAGGACAAGAATGGGAGGGAAAGACGGAAGGATGAGGTGGACGGTCCACATGCATTTACAAGTGTTTGGCATCATCCAGATCAGTCCTTTCTGCCCGCACCCTCCTCCTCTCTCCTCCTTGACTCTTGGTCCTTGTGTTTCACAGTTTCAGTTGGCTGCCCTGGCTCCCAGGGACCTGCAGCTTCGAGGCAGAGGAGACAGAGGCCAGCCAGCTCTCCTCTCCCTCCTTCCCTTACAGCAGGAGCCCCCACACCCCTCAGCTGTCTTCCCCTGTGTGTCATTCAGCAGGACAGGGTCATACAGACACCCTTCACCATAGAGCAGCCCAGAAAACACATCCCTGATGTTCAGGCCCTGAGACGAGAGGCAGAAGGGTCCAGGGTGAAGGCGAGTGGCATTGGAGGAGGTAGAATTTCAGGAGAGCAGGTGGGCGTGAGGAGCATTCAAGGCCAAAGGAACATTGTGTGTTAAGATCTAGACTGAAAACAAAGAGCAGCAGCTGGAAATGGAGCAGTCAGGGAATAAGCAGAGCAGGGGTGGCTTGGACAGAGAAAGGAAGCTGCTTGGAAGTGGGCCTGCCTGTGTGAATTCTCTCCCATCCACACAGTCAGTTCCTCCAGCCTCCGCCACCAGGCATACTCCCTAGTGAACAAGCTGATGGTTACTCTTCCTGAAGGGTAACCCTGGCTATTGCAGAGAGAAAGTGTTAGAAACAAAGATGCTAGGATGGGGGCTCAGGTAAGGGGATTTAGGGGAGGTGCTAAGGAAATAGGGCTGCTGTAGATTGGATGCTGCAGAGTAGGGGACCAGCAAGAATACTGGTTCGGGTTGCCATTTTCTTCTCCAGGGGTTCTTCCCAACCCAGGGACTCAACCCACGTCTCTTGAGTCTTGCGTCTCCTGCATTACCACTGAAAGTGAAAGTTTCTCAGTTGTGTCCAATTCTTTGTGACCCCATGGACTGTAGCCTGCCAAGCTCCTCGATCCATGGGATTTTCCAGACAAGGATACCGGAGTGGGTTGCCATTCCCTTCTCCAGAGGATCTTCGTGCTTTTTAGCTTTTATGTCTCCCTTTCTGGCCACACTTTCTCTAAAGTCCTCTCATTTAAATATTATTATGAACTCATGGCCTTTCACAGACTCAACCTGGCCCAATGAAACATGTTTATGGTAATCATTATCTTTTTATTTATTATCATCATTATATGTGGGTGCCCCTTTGAGTAGCAGAGATGCCAATCTGTGGAGCTCACCTCCCCTGCAAGGGGTCTTCCTTCCTTTGAGTGGACAGAAGGAAGCTCATGGGTGCACATGTGGGTGGGCAAGATGCTGCTGGACAATGTGTCTGTTTAAAGCCACAGTTCACACTGATTATTCTGGTTTAACCTGTTATCATTTTTACTTTTCTAGAGAAGTTGGTTTCATCAACACGAACATGTCTCCTACACTGACAGTTGTCACAGCAGGAGTCAGGCTTATTTCTTGTTGGCACTTAATTCAACCACCTTCAATCATCTTTAAGGTGGTGGTACTAGAAATCACCCCATTTTGTAGGTTACTGACTGCTATAAAGTGACTGCTGCTGTCTTAGAGTTCAGTTCGGTTCAGTTCAGTTCAGTCACTCAGTCGTGTCCGACTCTTTTCGACCCCATGAATCGAAGCACGTTAGGCCTCCCTGTCCATCACCAACTCCCGGAGTTCACCCAGACTCACGTCCATCGAGTCAGTGATGCCATCCAGCCATCTCATCCTCTGTCGTCCCCTTCTCCTCCTGCCCCCAATCCCTCCTAGCATCAGAGTCTTTTCCAATGAATCAACTCTTCGCATGAGGTGGCCAAAGTACTGGAGCTTCAGCTTTAGCATCATTCCCTCCAAAGCAATCCCAGGGCTGATCTCCTTCAGAATGGACTGGTTGGATCTCCTTGCAGACCAAGGGACTCTCAAGAGTCTTCTCCAACACCACAGTTCAAAAGCATCAATTCTTTGGTGCTCAGCCTTCTTCACAGTCCAACTCTCACATCCATACATGACCACAGGAAAAACCATAGCCTCGACTAGATGGACCTTTGTTGGCAAAGTAATGTCTCTGCTTTTGAATATGCCATCTAGATTGGTCACAACTTTTCTTCCAAGGAGTAGCGTCTTTTAATTTCATGGCTGCAATCACCATCTGCAGTGATTTTGGAGCCCAAAACAATAAAGTCTGACACTGTTTCCACTGTTTCCCCATCTATTTCCCATGAAGTGATGGGACCAGATGCCATGATCTTCGTTTTCTGAATGTTGAGCTTTAAGCCAACTTTTTCACTCTCCTCTTTCACTTTCATCAAGAGGCTTTTTAGTTCCTCTTCACTTTCTGCCATAAGGGTGGTGTCATCTGCATATCTGAGGTTATTGATATTTCTCCCGGCAGTCTTGATTCCAGCTTGTGTTTCTTCCAGTCCAGCGTTTCTCATGATGTACTCTGCATATACGTTAAATAAGCAGGGTGACAATATACAGCCTTGACGTACTCCTTTTCCTCTTTGGAACCAGTCTGTTGTTCCATGTCCAGTTCTAACTGTTGCTTCCTGACTTGCATACAAATTTCTCAAGAGGCAGATCAGGTGGTCTGGTATTCCCATCTCTTTCACAATTTTCCACAGTTTATTGTGATCCACACAGTCAAAGGCTTTGGCATAGTCAATAAAGCAGAAATAGATGTTTTTCTGGAACTCTCTTGCTTTTTCCATGATCCAGCAGATATTGGCAATTTGATCTCTGGTTCCTCTGCCTTTTCTAAAACCAGCTTGAACATCTGGAAGTTCACGGTTCACATATTGCTGAAGCCTGGCTTGGAGAATTTTGAGCATTACTTTACTAGCGTGTGTGATGAGTGCAATTGTGTGGGAGTTTGAGCATTCTTTGGCATTGCCTTTCTTTGGGATTGGAATGAAAACTGACCTTTTCCAGTCCTGTGGCCACTGCTGAGGTTTCCAAATTTGCTGGCATGTTGAGTGCAGCACTTTCACAGCATCATCTTTCAGGATTTGAAATAGTTCAACTGGAATTCCATCATCTCCACTAGCTTTGTTCGTAGTGATGCTTTCTAAGGCCCACTTGACTTCACATTCCAGGATGTCTGGCTCTAGGTGAGTGATCACACCATCGTGATTATCTGGGTCGTGAAGATCTTTTTTGTACAGTTCTTCTGTGTATTCTTGCCACCTCTTCTTAATATCTTCTGCTTCTGTTAGGTCTATACCATTTCTATCCTTTATCGAGCCCATCTTTTCATGAAATGTTCCCTTGGTATCTCTGATTTTCTTGAAGAGATCTCTAGTCTTTCCCATTCTGTTGTTTTCCTCTATTTCTTTGCATTGATCGCTGAAGAAGGCTTTCTTATCTCTTCTTGCTATTCTTTGGAACTCTGCATTCAGATGCTTATATCTTTCCTTTTCTCCTTTGCTTTTTTGCTTCTCTTCTTTTCACAGCTATTTGTAAGGCCTCCTCAGACAGCCATTTTGCTTTTTTGCATTTCTTTTCCACGGGGATGGTCTTGATCCCTGTCTCCTGTACAATGTCACGAACCTCATTCCATAGTTTATCAGGCACTCTATCTATCAGATCTAGGCCCTTACATCTATTTCTCACTTCCACTGTATAATCATAAGGGATTTGATTTAGGTCATATCTGAATGGTCTAGTGGTTTTCCCTACTTTCTTCAATTTCAGTCTGAATTTGGCAATAAGGAGTTCATGGTCTGAGCCACAGTCAGCTCCTGGCCTTGTTTTTGCTGACTATATAGAGCTTCTCCATCTTTGGCTGCAAAGAATATAATCAATCTGATTTTGGTGTTGACCATCTGGTGATGTCCATGTGTAGAGTCTTCTCTTGTGTTGTTGGAAGAGGATGTTTGTTATGACCAGTGCATTTTCTTGGCAAAACTCTATTAGTCTTTGCCCTGCTTCATTCCATATTCCAAGGCCAAATTTGCCTGTTACTCCAGGTGTTTCTTGACTTCCTACTTTTCCATTCCAGTCCCCTATAATAAAAAGGACATCTTTTTTGGGTGTTAGTTCTAAAAGGTCTTGTAGGTCTTCACAGAACTGTTCAACTTCAGCTTCTTCAGCATTACTGGTTGGGGCATAGACTTGGATTACTGTGATATTGAATGGTTTGCCTTGCAAATGAACAGAGATCATTCTGTTGTTTTTGAGATTGCATCCAAGTACTGCATTTCGGACTCTTTTGTTGACCATGATGGCTACTCCATTTCTTCTGAGAGATTCCTGCCCGCAGTAGTAGATACAATGGTCATCTGAGTTAAATTCACCCATTGCAGTTCATTTTAGTTCACTGATTCCTAGAATGTCGACATTCATTCTTGCCATCTCTTGTTTGACCACTTCCAGTTTGCCTTGATTCATGGACCTGACATTCCAGGTTCCTATGCAATATTGCTCTTTACAGCATGGGACCTTGCTTCTATCACCCGTCACATCCACAGCTGGGTATTCTTTTTGCTTTGACTCCATCCCTTAATTCTTTCTGGAGTTATTTCTCCACTGATCTCCAGTAGCATATTGGGCACCTACTGACCTGGGAGTTCCTCTTTCAGCATCCTATCATTTTGCCTTTTCATACTGTTCATGGAGTTCTCAAGGCAAGATATACTGAAGTGGTTTGCCATTCCCTTCTCCAGTGGATCACATTCTGTCAGATCTCTCCACCATGACCCGCCCATCTTGGGTTGCCCCACAGGCATGGCTTAGTTTCATTGAGTTAGACAAGGCTGTAGTCCTAGTGTGATTAGATTGACTAGTTTTCTGTGAGTATGGTTTTAGTGTGTCTGCCCTCTGACACCCTCTTGCAACACCAACCGTCTTACTTGTGTTTCTCTTACCTTGGGCATGGGGTATCTCTTCATGGCTGCTCCAGCAAAGCACAGCGGCTGCTCCTTACCTTGGACGAGGGGTATCTCCTCACCGCCGCCCCTCCTGACCTTCAACGTGGGATAGCTCCTCTAGGCCCTCCTGCGCCTGTGCAGCCACGGCTCCTTGAATGTGGGGTTGGTCCTCTGGGCCGCCGCCCCTGGCCTGGGGCGTGGGGGCATGGGGTAGCTCCTCCTGGCCTCCGCCCCTGGCCTCCGGCTTGGGGTGTGGGGTAGCTCCTCCCGGCCACCGCCCCTGACCTCGGACACAGGGTAGCTCCTCTCGGCTGTTCCTGGGCCGTTGCAGCCTGGCACTCTCGGCCACTGCCCCTCACCTCAGACGTGGTGTAACTCCTCTTGGCCACCGCCCTTCGGGCATGGGGTCCTCCCGGCTTCTGCCCCAACAATCCAAATCCTAAGTGCATATGGTTAAAATAGATCAATTTGTACAGAGGGGTCTGCTCATTCCTTCCCAAGGAAAAGCTATGTCTTTAGATAGCTAATCGATGTCTTTAAATGATATTACTACATTGGGAAGTGGAATAGTGTGAGAATGTGTGCTCAGGAGACAGGAACCTGGACTTGGATTCTGGCTCTAGCACTAGCTGTGTGCTTTGAGTAAATTGCTTCACCTCGCTGAGCTTCTACTTCCTTTTTTACAGGGTCATTGTGAGAACTAAAAGCGAGTGAATGCCTACCAAGCACTTGGAATGTTGCCTGGTGCAAAGAGAGAAGTCATCGACCACGATAGCTAATACATATTAGATATTGCATTTTTCTTTTTCATGATTTAAAATTTTTGTTATTATTTATTTCTTACTGGGAGAAATAATGATTTCATTTGTTTGTATACTTTTTCTTATACCTTTCCCCACTCTCTCCTAATATCATTTTTTTATCACTAAGTTTATACCCTCTTTTAGAAAACTTTGTAATTGTAAGCTCTTTGTTTACTCCTTTATTTCTTAAGCCCTCAACCGAAGCCAGGGTTTCTTGACTCTCAGTTTTGTAAAATGAAATATTAGTCCTCATCCTCCCTTCAGTGCTTCAGCTCCCAACTTGTAGCAGTGTGCCTTAATTTTTATATTGATTAACAAGTAGATTCATTTCTAATGTTTAAATAGTCTTTTATCTTAAAAGATAAAAATCATGAAATAATGAATAGAAATGAAATACCAACTGTAAAATTTTGAGTCACGTACTGTAACTTTCTAAAAGTCTGATGAAGGGTGAAGGCTGCTGTGAATGTGGGATGGGACATGGGGGTGGGGGGCTTGTCCCCTGCTCTCCCCTCGGCCTCCCTCTCATCTTGCTCCCTCTGGGGCTCTGCCCAGCAGACCATTCTTCTCTCCTGTGAACGCTCCCTGTTTCTCTCCCTCTACTGCGCTCCTCTTTATTCAGCTATCACTTCTCCATCCAATGAGTCTTCAAACATTTGTTGAAGCCTCTGGTCTCCTGTTGCCCCCATGCTTGTTTTTATTAGCAGCAGAGGGAGGAGAGGGAGGCTATGGGTTCTTGAGCCCAGTGAGGAGCTTGGAATCCAGTCTACCAAGGGCAAGACTTCTGACCTTGTAACATGTAACCTTGTAACATGTAACATGTAACATGACCTTGACCATGTAACATCTGTGAGTCAGCTTCCTTATCTGTAAATACTGATACAATGTACATATCTCAAAGGTTAATGAAATGAAATACGAGTTATCATTGGTAAAGTTTTACAGCAAATAATAATGCAGAGCAAAGACCACAAACACAAGTCACTCTTATCAATAGCTGTTATTATACCTATAAGTATCTTTACTATCATTTAATTCAGGTCTCGGCAGAGGTAGTTAACAAGTGCTCTTAAAAAATGTGGCTAAATATAATCAACATTTGCTATCTTCCTTCACCTCCCAAGACAATACAATCACAAGAAGAACCAAAATAGTCTCTATATAAATATCTGGGCTTTTTATTTTATTATCCAAAATTTAATCTTTTATTTAATATTATATATTCTGATTCAATAATAATCTTATGTGTTTACCATGGGTAAAATTTTAAATTAATTTAAAGTATAACTGAATTTATAATAACATTAGGATTTAGCATTAATCAAAGAATGTATGTCATTAATTGAGCTAAACATAAATAGAATTGAAATATATCCCAAAATATCTGGATCTTTTGTTTTAAAAAGTCAACTGAGAATGAATACGTTTGAAAGGATGGGTACTCTCATATATTATGAGTGTGAATGTAAATTGCTATAATTTGTTTGCACAACAGTTTGGCGCTAGGCACAAAAATTTTTTAGGTGTTCATGCCTTCTAATCCGGAGAAGGCAATGGCATCCCACTCCAGTACTCTTGCCTGGAAAATCCCATGGATGGAGGAGCCTGGTGGGCTGCAGTCCATGGGGTCACTAGGAGTTGGAAACGACTGAGCGACTTCACTTTCACTTTTCACTTTCATGCATTGGAGAAGGAAATGGCAACCCACTCCAGTGTTCTTGCCTGGAGAATCCCAGGGATGGGGGAGCCTGGTGGGCTGCCGTGTATGGGGTCACACAGAGTCGGACATGATTGAAGCGACTTAGCAGCAGCAGCAGCCTTCTAATCTAGTGATTATACTTCTAGAAATAGCTTAAGGAAACAGTCTCAAATACAGGTGAAGATTTTTACAAAGAGAATGTTCTTTGCACTGTTATTTACATAAAAGAATTAGAAATAGTCTAAAAGTCCACTAGTCAGGGGAGGACAGTAGAGGGGGTAGGGCACCATCAGGGTCCTCAGCCACCCAGGAGAGGGATACAAGAATTGGGGCAGAGTCAGAGGGACTCCAGGTTCTTGTGGGATAAAGGGCCTTGTAGAAGCAAGGAGGGTGCAGACTGTGGGAGCTGTATCATCAGGAACTTTATCAAGGCAGAGACTCAAGCACAGGAGCAAGACATCCTTTTAATTAAGAAGAGTTATTTTCCAATAAGCATACATCCACAATTATATATATATTTTACATTAAAGGGAGTAGAGCATAGTCATCACAAACCTGGGATTTGGATCAGAAACACTTGGGTTCAAGTCCAGGCTCCGGTAGCAACATAAAAACGGGCTGACCTAAGTTTAGGTGAGTTTCAGGAGCCTGCACATCATAGACAATGGACCAATATTAGTTATTACCAATTCATAAGCACAAGTGTTCCCAACCTCACATAATTTCCAGAGTATTCCCTCCCTATCTGTTTTTCTGTCTCTGGTTTTATTGCTTTTATAACTTTGCAGATGGCTGTCTCCTGTCTGATTATCCTCTCCTTGTGCCCCAACAGGAGATCAGGACTTTGAGTTGGCTTGGAGGGAGCTGGTAGGAGGATGACTAACTTTTCTTAACTAGCAGCCAGCAGAGCACAGGAGACAGAGAAACATGCCAGGTTAAGTCCCCAGTGGCATTTGTGGACATCCCAGGGGAAGCTGCCAGAGACCTCGCCCCTCACTGCTCCCTGCAGCCACTGCTCATTATTGATGGAGTCCATAGTCTGTTTTCTCTTCCCCAGGGGTGAAGCATCACCTCCTTCCAGCCCGACCCAGACAAGGAGCTGAAGGAAGATCTCTGAGACCCAGCTGCTGCCATCATGAGCTCAGAAGACCGTAGGAAAAGCTCAGGTAATCAGCTGCCTCGTCTCTAACTGGTTTCTACTTGTGATCCAGAACTGGGGGTGGTGTTGAGAGATTGTTGCTGAGCCATTAAAGATGCCAGGATTCTTGGCCTCTGGAGGAGAGGAATTCAATCCGGGGCCAGTGACAAGGCTTGATGGCTCAGAGCTTTAGTGTAATACAGATTCATTAAAGTGTAAAAGAGATAGAGAAAGCTTCTGACATAGACATCAGAAAGGGACAGAGAAAGTACCCCCCTGCTGGCCTTTAGCAGAAAGATATACACATACTCACTTCAGTTCAGTTTAGTCGCTCAGTCATGTCCGACTCTTTGTGACTCCATGAATCGCAGCACACCTGGCCTCCCTGTCCATCACCAACTCCCGGAGTTCACTCAAACTCATGTACATCGAATCAGTAATGCCATCCAGCCATCTCATCCTCTGTCGTCCCCTTCTCCTCCTGCCCATAATCCCTCCCAGCATCAGAGTCTTTCCCAATGAGTCAACTCTTCGCATGAGGTGGCCAAAGTACTGGAGTTTCAGCTTTAGCATCATTCCTTCCAAAGAAATCCCAGGGCTGATCTCTTCAGAATGGACTGGTTGGATCTCCTTGCAGTCTAAGGGACTCTGAAGAGTCTTCTCCAATACCACAGTTCAAAAGCATCAATTCTTCGGCACTCAGCTTTCTTCACAGTCCAACTCTCACATCCATACATGACTATTGGAAAAACCATAGCCTTAACTAGATGGACCTTTGTTGGCAAAGTAATGTCTCTGCTTTTCAACATGCTATCTAGGTTGCTCATAACTTTTCTTCCAAGGAGTAAGCATCTTTTAATTTCATGGCTGCAATCACCATCTGCAGTGATTTTGCAGCCCAAAACAATAAAGTCTGACACTGTTTCCACTGTTTCCCCATCTATTTCCCATGAAGTGATGGGACCAGATGCCATGATCTTCGTTTTCTGAATGTTGAGCTTTAAGCCCACTTTTTCACTCTCCTCTTTCACTTTCATCAAGAGGCTTTTGAGTTCTTCTTCACTTTCTGCCATAAGGGTGGTGTCATCTGCATATCTGAGGTTATTGATATTTCTCCCGGCAGTCTTGATTCCAGCTTGTGTTTCTTCCAGTCCAGCGTTTCTCATGATGTACTCTGCATGTAAGTTAAATAAGCAGGGTGACAATATACAGCCTGGACGTACTCCTTTTCCTCTTTGGAACCAGTCTGTTGTTCCATGTCCAGTTCTAACTGTTGCTTCCTGACCTGCATACAAATTTCTCAAGAGGCAGATCAGGTGGTCTGGTATTCCCATCTCTTTCAGAATTTTCCACAGTTTATTGTGATCCACACAGTCAAAGGCTGTCAATAAAGCAGAAATAGATGTTTTTCTGGAACTCTCTTGCTTTTTCCATGATCCAGCAGATATTGGCAATTTGATCTCTGGTTCCTCTGCCTTTTCTAAAACCAGCTTGAACATCTGGAAGTTCATGGTTCACATATTGCTGAAGCCTGGCTTGGAGAATTTTGAGCATTACTTTACTAGCGTGTGAGATGAGTGCAGTTGTGCGGGAGTTTGAGCATTCTTTGGCATTGCCTTTCTTTGGGATTGGAATGAAAACTGACCTTTTCCAGTCCTGTGGCCACTGCTGAGGTTTCCAAATTTGCTGGCATGTTGAATGCAGCACTTTCACAGCATCATCTTTCAGGATTTGAAATAGCTCAACTGGAATTCCATCACCTCCACTAGCTTTGTTCGTAGTGATGCTTTCTAAGGCCCAGTTGACTTCACATTCCAGGATGTCTGGCTCTAGGTGAGTGATCACACCATCGTGATTATCTGGGTCGTGAAGATCTTTTTTGTACAGTTCTTCTGTGTATTCTTGCCACCTCTTCTTAATATCTTCTGCTTCTGTTAGGTCTATACCATTTCTATCCTTTATCGAGCCCATCTTTTCATGAAATGTTCCCTTGGTATCTCTGATTTTCTTGAAGAGATCTCTAGTCTTTCCCATTCTGTTGTTTTCCTCTATTTCTTTGCATTGATCGCTGAAGAAGGCTTTCTTATCTCTTCTTGCTATTCTTTGGAACTCTGCATTCAGATGCTTATATCTTTCCTTTTCTCCTTTGCTTTTTGCTTCTCTTCTTTTCTCAGCTATTTGTAAGGCCTCCTCAGACAGCCATTTTGCTTTTTTGCATTTCTTTTCCATGAGGATGGTCTTGATCCCTGTCTCCTGTACAATATCACGAACCTCAGTCCATAGTTCATCAGGCACTCTATCAGATCTAGTCCCTTAAATCTATTTCTCACTTCCACTGTATAATCATAAGGGATTTGATTTAGGTCATATCTGAATGGTCTAGTGGTTTCCCCTATTTTCTTCAATTTCAGTCTGAATTTGGCAATAAGGAGTTCATGATCTGAGCCACAGTCAGCTCCCAGTCTTGTTTTTGTTGACTGTATAGAGATTCTCCATCTTTGGCTGCAAAAAATATAATCAATCTGATTTTGGTGTTGACCATCTGGTAATGTCCATGTGTAGAGTCTTCTCTTGTGTTGTTGGAAGAGGGTGTTTGCTATGACCAGTGCATTTTCTTGGCAAAACTCTATTAGTCTTTGCCCTGCTTCATTCTGTATTCCAAGGCCAAACATACTAGCAGACTGCTAATTAGTAAAAGGAAGTGTCTCAAAACTCATAGACTGGCACCAGGCCGCTCAGCCACATGTATTTTGAGATAACAGTGGCACAAGGTGAGTCATCCCAGGCCATAAACTATTGACATGAATCTTGAAGAAAGGCAGATTTCCAAGCAAATACATAGTCTCATTAACATAGCTTAAGAGAACATTTGCATGAGTAAAACATACTGGTTTGTCAAGTCTGTTCTGAGTCTTAGGCGAAGGGACTTGAAGAAAGGCAAAGTCTAGGGTAAATCCGTAGTTCATTAACATAGCTTAAGAAAAGCATTTCCATGAGAAAACTGCATTGGGTTGCTCAAGTTTTGAGAAAAGTTAAGTTCAGGTGGAATCAGGTATCATCATGGCAACACAGAATTTTAAAAGAAATCTCATTTTAATTTTGTATAGAGAAGGAGAAAAAAAATCTGACACTTGTAATTTGTTTCCTCCTGCCACTTAAGAGAGAGAGAGAGAGAAAATGTCTGACTCTCGCAGCCTGTTTCCTCCATTTGGGGGTGTCAGGCGAGTGTGTTCTCCTCTGTTCTGTCTCATCACAACAAAGATTTGGAGTGACGGACATTAAATCCCTTGGCGCGTCACAGCTCTCGGGTCTTGGACAGACCATGTTATAGCTCTTGGACACATCAGTGTTACATCTCCGTGTTACAGCTCTATTTAGAAAATAGCAGGAGAATCCATCCTCGAGGCGTGAGGGCATGCCAACCCAAAGACGTGAAGAGAAGAGAGTGGGGGAGTACACCAGCGTGGGGGGGGGGGGGAGGGGGGTGGCGGTGGAGAGAAAGAGAGAGAGGGAGAGGGAGAGGCAGAGCGGGAGGGAGAGGGAGAGGGGGAGAGAGAGAGAGAGAGAGAGAGAGCCCTTTGGCTCCTCTTTTTATATGCTTTTTCCCACGCCTAGGCCTGCCCTATGTAAATTGGTCTAGCCAGGAGTGCTGTTTGTTCTACCTGAGGTCCTCACTCTGGTCCTTGGACTTTCCTTTGACCTTCCTTTGTTCTATTTTTGAGGGCTTTTCCCATCCTTGTCTTTTAGACACCGCCATTTTGGACTCCTGTTTCCTATTCTAACTACCTAACAGGGGCCTCTAGCCTTCCTGCCTGTTACCTTCTCATTCCTTCCTTTTCTTTTAGGAGAATTATGTTGCCTAGGGAAAGGGGCATCATTCTCATTCTGTAACTGCTTCTGAGCTGATAAGGGGCATTGTCCCTAAATCGGTGAGGCAACATATTCTCCTAACCCTCATATTGGGGGTCTCTGATCCAGGGCCCTGAAGTAGTACTTGGAAGAAGATGCCACAGTCATAGGAGTTTGAGCACAACCATTTGTAACTTAAAAGCCTTCATGTGGCTAGAAACAAATCCAGCTACATAGTTATAGATGCAGGGAGAAAACAGCAAAAACGGAGCAATCAGAAGTATTGTAATTAGGAGAGTTTAAATTTAGAAATTGAGAACAATGATCAGGTGTTTCATTTTCCTTCTCAGGAAGGAAAGTGGCAGCATTTAAGTTTCCACAGACTTTAAGATTAGTTATTGGTCCTTCTAACAACAATGACTGATATTTAAGAAGCCGACTGTCTACCATCCAAATATTAACCTTAGAGTTTAAGATTCCACTCACATCATGAGAAGTCAGTACAGTAAGATTTCACCCATTAATAATTTTAAGAGCTTCACATCCTAATCAATCTGATTTCGGTGTTGACCATCTGGTGATGTCCATGTGTAGTCTTCTCTTGTGTTGTTGGAAGAAGGTGTTTGCTATGACCAGTGCATTCTCTTGGCAAAACTCTATTAGTCTTTGCCCTGCTTCATTCCATATTCCAAGGCCAAATTTGCCTGTTACTCCAGGTGTTTCTTGACTTCCTACTTTTCCATTCCAGTCCCCTATAATGAAAAGGACATCTTTTTTGGGTGTTAGTTCTAAAAGGTCTTGTAGGTCTTTGTAGAACCGTTCAACTTCAGCTTCTTCAGCGTTACTGGTTGGGGCATAGACTTGGATTACTGTGATATTGAATGGTTTGCCTTGAAAACAAACAGAGATCATTCTGTTGTTTTTGAGATTGCATCCAAGTACTACGTTTTGGACTCTTTTGTTGACTATGATGGCTATTCAATTTTTTCTAAGGGATTCTTGCCTGCAATAGTTAATATAATGGTCATCTGAGTTAAATTCACCCATTCCAGTTCATTTTAGTTCACTGATTCCTAGAATGTCGACGTTCACTCTTGCCGTCTCCTAACTGCTTCCAAATAGGAAAAGGAGTACGTCAAGGCTGTATATTGTCACCCTGCTTATTTAACGTATATGCAGAGTACATCATGAGAAATGCTGGGCTGGAAGAAGCACAAGCTGGAATCAAGATTGCTGGGAGAAATATCAATAACTTCAGATATGCAGATGATACCACCCTTATGGCAGAAAGTGAAGAGGAACTCAAAAGCCTCTTGATGAAAGTGAAAGTGGAGAGTGAAAAAGTTGGCTTAAAGCTCAACATTCAGAAAACGAAGATCATGGCATCCGGTCCCATCACTTCATGGGAAATAGATGGGGAAACAGTGGAAACAGTGTCAGACTTTATTTTGGGGGGCTCCAAAATCACTGCAGATGGTGATTGCAGCCATGAAATCAAAAGACGCTTACTCCTTGGAAGAAAAGTTATGACCAACCTAGATGGCATATTCAAAAGCAGAGACATTACTTTGCCAACAAAGGTCCATCTAGTCAAGGCTATGGTTTTTCCAGTAGTCATGTATGGATGTGAAGAAAGCTGAGCACCAAAGAATTGATGCTTTTGAACTGTGGTGTTGGAGAAGACTCTTGAGAGTCCCTTGGACTTCAAGGAGATCCAACCAGTCCATTCTAAAGATCAGTCCTGGGTGTTCTTTGGAAGGAATGATGCTAAAGCTGAAACTCCAGTACTTTGGCCACCTCATGCGAAGAGTTGACTCATTGGGAAAGACTCTGATGCTGGGAGGGATTGGAGGCAGGAGGAGAAGGGGACGACAGAGGATGAGATGGCTGGATGGCATCACTGACTCGATGTATGTGAGTTTGAGTGAACTCCGGGAGTTGGTGATGGACAGGGAGGCCTGGAGTGCTGCGATTCATGGGGTCGCAAAGAGTCGGACATGACTGAGGGACTGAACTGCACTGAACTCACATCCTAATAAAGCAGTTTCAGAAATTACTCCTAGATAGTGTGGCCACCCACGTGCCACTACATCTAACTCTCTGCTTATGTATCCTATAGGCTGCTGGTGAGGCCCTTGGGGTTGTGTCAAAACTCCCAAGGCCATACCTTTTCTTTTAGTGACAAACAAATTAAATTCTGACTCTGTGGGCAAACTCATAGTGGGAGCTTGCAGGACAGCAGTCTGAAGAGCCTTAAAAGCCTTAGATTATATGTAGACCAAACCAGTTTGCTGGTTTGGGCTAGTTCAGTTTCAGTTATAAGTTTATATAAAAGCTGGGCAAGTTCCCCACAACCTGGAATCCAGATGCGGCAGTAGCCTGTGATTCCTAAAAGTCCTCTCAATTGTCTTAAAGTCATAGGTAGGGGGATGATTTTAAAATATTTGGCTCATTCAGGAATTTCAGACAACAGAGTATAAGAATTAGGCACCACAGGGTGTAAAGGAACTACAGCCTCATTTATTAATCGTAAATCCTGAACTAGTCTCCATTTATTATTTGACTTCTTTACACCCAAAATAGGAGTGCTGCATGGACGATTACAGGGAATTAATAGCCCCTGGTCCTTTCAATTCTCACTGATGGGTTTTAACCCTTCCTTAACCTTGGGCTTTAGTGGATACTGTTTTTGATGTGGAAATAAGTGTCGGTCTTTGAGTTTGATAACTACAGGAATAGCATTTTGTGCTTGACCCACAATTTTGTGTTTTTCCATCAGCCCACACTCTAGGATTTACATTTTGTTCAATTAATGGGATAGAAATGTAGGGCTCCATATTCATGAAGATAGAGACATGGACCTTGCTCAGTAGATCTCTCCCCAAAAGGGGTGAGGGAGAATCTGGCATGATCAGAAACTCGTGTGAAGATAGCACAGAGTCCCAGTTACAGCTTAGAAGATGACAGAAATAATAAAGTTTGGCTAATCCAAACAGCCCCATTATGGAAGTGGATCGGGGAGAAAGTGGGCCAGGGGCTTCAGTAAGCACAGAATAAGCTGCCCTGGTGTCCAAAAGGAAATCAACAGATTGGGCCCCCAGAGTTGTTAATACCTGAGGTTCCTCAAGTATAATTAGGATGGGAGCTTGTGTGGAGATCCCCGGGCACCTTCAGTCCTGATTATCTTGAGAGTCTGACCCCTGGGACCTACACCTCTGGAGGCAGTCTCTCCTCCAGTGCGGTCCCTTGCAGACCAGACACGGAGCCTGGGGTGGCTTAGATGCCTGAGGGCAATCCCGATTGAGGTGCCCCTCCTTTCCACAGTAATAGCAAGCCATCCCTTTTCACCTAGGTCCCTCCTGGTATTTTTCTCAAGCTGTTAAAGAATAGTTCTGACAGCCATTACAAGGGCTTCCACCTCTTCCTTGGTCTTTCTCTGCCTTTCCTTTTCCTCATATTCCCTGCCATAATAGGCTTTCTGAGCCAGTTGCAACAGATTATCTAAAGACTGATTTGGTCCATACATCTGTTTTAGTAGCTTAGGGTGGATATCTGGAGCCAACTGAGTGAGAAATCTATCTTTCAAGATCACTCTTCCCTCTTCACTTTCAGGATCAATCTCAGTGAATCTGCAAAGGGCTTCCTCAGTCTATCTAGGAATTTACCAGGAGCTTCCTTCTCTTCCTGTTCTATATTTGCCAATTTGGCATAGTTTAAAGTCTTAGCACTCACTCACTCACCTGAGTCCTTCAAGAACACATCTCACAAAATGACTCTGATCCCCATCTTCCTTTAGCCATGTTATAATTCCATGTTATAATCTGGCTCTATAGTTGGGACCACCTGCTTTCCAGTGGAGAAATCCTCTGGAATTCATCCTCCCTCTTCCCTACTGATTCATTACCAAGCCATTCATCTCCATAGGCAACAGCTTTCCCCAAAACTCGAGTTTTTGAGTCAGGAGTTAGCATCTGTCCCAGAATTACATCTTTCCAAGTAAAGTCTTAAAGCAGAGTAGGAAGATGAAAGTTTCATACCCAAATCGATACCCTTAGGACATAAATCTGGCATGTCTCACAGAGAGAAAAAGGGCAACACATATGCTACTTCTACCCATTTCTCTTGTTTTCTACAGGACCTGTTAATTGTAAAACAGTATTATAACTAAGAGACCCTCCAACCAGTCACTGTTCGCCATCCCCCAGTGAATACCAGAGCCATGCAGTATGTCATAGGAAGATCAGGCGTGTCTTCTTTAAGCTCTGGGGATCAAATCTACCCCAGTTTTTCAAAGGATTGAGGCTGGAATTGTTAGCTCCCATCTGTAAGAGAGAAATAAGTGACCAGCTCCATCTTTCTACTGGAGGCATCCCTTCCTGCTCTAGCTGGGGATAGAGACAGGTCTTCCACCTAAGCTTCCTTTCCTGGCCAGAGTCAACCTATCTCTTACTGATGCAGGTATGCCACTACCATCCCTCCCCATCTGCCACTGAGGTGGGGTGGAGATGCATTGAGGGTAGATCTGATGGCATCCCAGACTAATACCCAGTTCTTCACCATTAAAGCCTTTGCTTGCCTCTGATGCCAACCGAGGAGCAATCAGAGTAACCTTCTGGAATGCCTCCCAACCTAAAACCACTAGGAGAAACAGTCATCTCCTGAGTGCCTGTGTACAACCCTGAGTATATTCCTGAACGCAAAACTGGTAAATCATAAAGGGCTGAACATAAAATCAAGATGTTCCTTCCAAGCATCACCACACCAACATAAGTGATAGCAGAAGAGATGGTGAAGGGCTGGCCAGTGAGGAAGAAGTGATTTTGTCCTCTAGTTATTGGGGCCAATCCTTCCAGTTCATTCGCACAGTTTCCACAGAAAGAATATCTAAGGAGTTGAGACAAAAGCCACTGGAGAGCCTCCTCTGGTCCGCTAAAAGCTAGTGTTACCAGAGGAAGAAGCCCGCTATACTTCCTATCTGAGTAACCTTTAACTGAGAGAGCTCCATCTAGCTTCCAAAATTTCGACTCCTAGCAAGGCTAGGCACTTCCTAACTACCAATCCAAGTTTGCAAACTAAGTAACAGTACACAGTAACAGCATAGATTACGAGTCTCTTGAAAGTCTATGATCCTACAGATTAGGTTAGTAGTTCTAATTCCCAGGAAGTTATGAAATGGTCAAAGAAACTGGAAAGTTTGATGGAGAAAGATGAATTCAGTCCACACACTTTGTCCATCTCTGGCTGTTCCCCTGGAGGAGACATTGGATGCCTCTTGACATTAGCAGGTCGGTATAATCCCCCAATGGGGTTTCTGCCATAAGCTGTGTGAGGTCACCTTGGAACCACAGATTAGGACACAGCTCTTGCTTCACACGTGTGTATCTCTTTCAGTCAATCACACACACAAGCACACCATAGAGTTATTAAAGTACAGCAGATAATGTGTTTTTTAGGAGAAGAAAGAACTAGAGCTCCAAGCATCCTTACCTTGTCCTGAAGAATCCTAGATGAGCCCCCAAGATGAAAAGTTGCTGACCGTGAAAGACACTGGGATTCTTGGCCTCCAGAGGAGAATAATTCAAACCGGGGCCAGTGACAAGGCTTGATCGCTCAGAGCTTTTGTGTAATAAAGTTTTATTAAAGTATAAAAGAGATAGAGAAAGCTTCTGACATAGACATCAGAAGAGGGCAGAAAGAGTACCCCCCTGCTAGTCTTTAGCAGGAAGTTTATACATACTAGCAGACTGCTAATTAGTAAAAGAAAGTGTCTCAAAACTCATAGACTGGCACCAGGCCACTCAGCCACATGTATTTTGAGATAACATTGGCACAAGGTGACTCATCCCAGGCCATAAACTATTGACACGAATCTTGAAGAAAGGCAGATTTCCAAGCAAATATATAGTCTCATTAACATAGCTTAAGAGGACATTTCCATGAGTAAAACATACTGGTTTGTTGAGTAAAACATACTGGTTTGTCAAGTCAGTTCTGAGTCTTAGGCAGAACCTACTCAAAGAAAGACAAAGTCTAGGGTAAATACATAGTTCATTAACATAGCTTAAGAAAAGCATTTCCATGAGAAAACTGCATTGGGTTGCTCAAGTTTTGAGAAAAGTTAAATTCAGGTGGAATCAGGTATCATCATGGCAACACAGAATTTTAAAAGAAACCTCCTTTTAATTTTGGATGATGATGATGATGTTCACAAGTCGCTCAGTCATGTCCGATTCTTTGCGACCCCATGGACTATATAGTCCATGGAATTCTCCAGGCCAGAATACTGGAATAGATAGCCTTTCTCTTCTCCAGGGGATCTTCCCAACCCAGGGATCGAACCCAGGTCTCCTGCATTGCAGGCAGATTCTTCACCAGCTGAGCCACAAAAATCTGACACTTGTAGTTTGTTTCCTCCTGCCACTTAAGAGAGAGAGAGAAATGTCTGACACTTGCAGTCTGTTTCCTCCATTTGGGGGCTTCTAGCCTTCCTGCCTGTTACCCTTCCTGCCTGTTACCCTCTCAGTGTCTCCAGCCTGAGTTAACCTACAGAGGAATCAAAAAACCAAGAAGGGGATGGATAAGCATCCTCGAGTCCCATAGAGTCCAAGGGGTCTGTTCCCTCAGCCTCCTTCCCGTCTGTCTCCTCAGAGAGCCACAGCAAGGTACTCACTTCCTCCCCCCCCAGCTCCCTAAGCCCAGCTAATGGCTCATAAGTGAGGCCAGGACAGCCCACAGGGAGGAGGGACAGCAGATGGAGTCCCCGAGGCCAGGCAAAAAGTGGAGAGGAGGTCCCCCAGCATCTCTGGGCCTTCTTCTGCCCTCTCCCTTTTCCGATCCTCCTCCTGCTCCCAGACCCTGAAGCATCACCAGAGGCTGCTTCCTCTGGCTCTCCCCCTGCCACCAGCCTAGTCTCTTTTTAAGGGTCAGTAGACTCCGAACTGAACCCCAATCTGAGCTTTGCCACCTCACACCTGTGTGACTTGGATTGCCTTACCTGAACTCACCTGTAAAATGAAAAGAATATTACCTTTTGTTGTTATAAGAATCAAATACAATGTGTGTCCATGGCCTGGGCCATTCTGACAAAGGTTTGTATAGTCAAAGCTATGGTTTTTCCAGTAGCCATGTACAGATGTGAGGGTTGGACCATAAAGCAGGCTTAGCCCCGAAGACTTGATGCTTTCAAATTGTGCTGTTGGAGAAGACTCTTGAGAGTCCCTTGGACTGCAAGGAAATCAAACCAGTCAATCCTAAAGGAAATCAGTCCTGAATATTCATTGGAAGGACTGATGCTGAAGCTGAAGCTTCAATACTTTGTCCTCTGATGCAAAAGCTGACTCATTTAAAAAGACCCTATTGCTGAGAAAGTTTGAAGGCAAAAGGAGAGGGGGGTGACAGAGGATAAGATGGTTTGATGGCATCACTGAATCCATGGATATGAATCTGAGCAAACTTCAGGAGATTGTGGAGGACAGAGGAGCCTGGCATGCTGCAGTACATAGGGTTGCAAAGAGTCGGAGAGGACCTATCGACTGAACAACAACGAGCATGGCCTGGGCCACATAGTAGGCCCTGCCTAGTGCAGTGCTGTCCCTTCTACTTGAAATATGTTAGTTCCAGGTGGAAACCTCTCCCCCTCCTCCGGGATCCTCCTTCCTCCATGCTGTGTTCGAGCATCTGTTCAGTGCTCCCATATATAAACACCTGTTTACCAGGTGTGACTGCCTCAGGCAGTACTCAGTACTGGCTCTATTGATCTCAAACACTCCTGCAGAGACCCAGGTGCTCAGTTATTTCTCCCACTCACTCCCACCCCAATCAATCAATACACAGTTAGTGCTGTGGATTCCTTCCATGTATGCCCTGGATTCCTTTCACTCTTAGTGAAGCAGAATAAATAAGAAAAATTAACAGCTCTTTATGCTGCAGGAAAGACAGCGGGGAAGATTTCTGGTATCTCTTCTTCAAATAAGGATACCAATCTTATTGGATTAGGGCCCCCCACTTGTTATCTCATTTCACTATAATTATCTCCTTAAAGGCCCTATCTTCTACTAGTCATGGGGGTGGGGAGTTCGGGCTTCAACTTATGAATTGGGTAGGAGGTGGACACAGTCCACCCATAACCCCAGGTGAATCCATCAACAAGAACCCCAGATGACTGCTACTCAGAAAGATTAACCAGTTTATACTCAATACCATTTAGATTCTGTCATTATTTCCTCTAACCTTATTTTTTTTCCATCTAGACAGTGAAAACTTTTTTGAGGATATCATTCAGTATTTAAAGGACTCAGTGAGCAGAGAACAGCTGGAACTCCTGCTCACTGAAGAGGAAGCCTGGGAGAGTTTTGTGGCTGAGGCTGATTTGTCCAGGTAATATGCATGGGTGCATCAGAAATGTCACCTGTATCCCCCTGCACCAGGGTAGCTTCCTCCTGGCAGGCACACCTCTTCCAGGCAGGACTATGGTTGATGTCGAGGATGTTCCTTCTCAAGATTCCATGAGGAATGTTTCCTCCATGTCATTTTCTGATAGTGAACAGTCTCAGGTTGAGAATAGATGAAATGTGCAAAGAAGGGGGCAGGTTACATGGCCTTGGACAAGTTATCAATCTACTCTTGGCCTTAGTTTCTTCATTTGTTCAGTTTTATTGTGAGGACACTGAGATCATGCATGCAAAGTGCTTCCATAATGACTGACACAGAGTAGATGTATTGTGCAGTGGTTAGTTGCTTCAGTTGTGTCTGACTCTGCAACCCCATGGGTTACAGCCCACCAGGCTCCTTTGTCCATGGAATTCTCCAGGCAAGAATACTGGTGTGGGTTGCCATGCCCTCCTCCAGGGGATCTTCCCAACCCAGGGATCTAACCCAGGTTTTCTGCATTGCAGCTCAGATATTTTCTGAGCTACCAGGGAAGCCCAAGAATACTGGAGTGGGTAACCTATCCCTTCTACAGGAGATCTTCCTGACCTGGGAATCAAACTGGGGTCTCCTGCATTCCAGGCAGATCCTTTACCAGCTGAGCTACAAGGGAAGCCCACAGAGTAGGTGCTCAACATTAACTTTTAAAATAAGCTCTTTGGGAAGAGACAGGGGCCAAGGTCCTTTCTCCTGGTGATGAAAACCAGATGGGACCCTATTTAGGATAAGTCGGAAAATCCTGACACCATCACTTTGTGTTCCTGGGGATTCTGACTAGAGTGCTTTCATTCCCCATCTTAGGGACTGTACCAACCCTGCAGGATCCTGCTGGCCCATATGGCAGAGAGGCTGGAGAGGAACTGGATGGAGCTGGTGGGGTCCTGGCTCTAGCCCTGCCCAGCTCTGGGGCTCTGGGCTTATGTCTTGGAGCCCCAGATCTGTCCTGTGTCCAATGGGAATAGCAATTCAATCTGATGGATTGTGGTGGTGGCCTCAGAGTGAACTGCAGGGTCAGAGGGGGGGGAACCAAATGGAATCATCTCGTCCAAAGGCCCAGGGAGGCCTGGACCAGGGTCAGACCCAGGGGTAACGGTGGAGCAGAGGGTCCAGGTTGGAGGAAAGTAGGCAGGCTTGGGCAGCAGGGCCAGGACTAGATTGAGGAGAGTGGGCCCTGAGGACACAGAACTGAAGGGACTGTGACCTTAGCAGAGGTCCCCTGAGTTGGGGTGGGGGGGCGGGCATTTCTTCCCTCCCTGACAGGATCCCCTCATGCTGGGCTAGAGGGTCCTGGGTGACCATGTCTGCATACCCTGCCTGGAACCTGGCTTCTCATTCCATCTGGGACCCTCTTCTAATCTACATGGAGCCTCTCTGACAGTGGAAGGATGTGTGGCTCAATGAGCCCTCCAGAGTCACAATGAGTGGCTGCGATTGTGTGTCATTTGAGGGATTCTCAGGAGACTCACACATCCCCACCAGAGGAAAACACTTCCTCCACCAGCTGTGGAAGTGCTGGTCTCTTCAGGCTCAGCCATTCAGATGGGTGTTTCCTCGAGTCTCTTGAATCTTTTGAGGTTCCATAAAGTTGTACATAGACTTGGAGGGCAGGTAGTTGAAGTTGTCACAGATAAAGTGTGAGTTAGACTGGTGATCCCTGAGAAGTCAGGGTGCTGGGTGCTGGGTCAGGAGTCAGGGAGGTGGGCTGGAGAGTCCAAGGGAAACAGGCTCACAGTACATCTCCTGGTTCTCTGTCACTTGGGGCAGTGGATAGACCGAGTGACCTGCAACTGGGAAGGCCAAGGTTACCAGGCTTGGGGGAGAGCCGATGCCAGGCAAAATGACCTTCAAGGGTCCTTATAGCTCTGAGTAATGTGTTTCAAAAAAATTCTATGTACACTGAGTTAGCCAATCTGTAAATTGCAAGGGCACAGTCCCTAGGACTGTCCTTACATTAGACACCAATGGCAAGTTTGGGGGTTCCCAAAGCTACTCGAAGGTCTGAGAATTCCCTAAAGGGATGCACAGAACTCACTGAAATCTTCATGATCCCAGTTACAGTTTATTACAGGGAAGGATGAAGGTTCCCATCAGCCACAGGGCAGTCTGGACGGGTTTCACACACGAAGCTTCCATTTTCATCAGGATGCATTACTGTCCTGGATTCAGTGTGTGGCAGGACACACAGAACACTGCCCACCAGGTACCCTCACCCTATTTAACAAAAAGTTATCCTGACCTGTTTTCTCCAGCCCCCACCCAGAGGTCAGACTAATGCCCTAGAGTCCAGCTCCTCCAGAGGTCAGAACTGATACCATGTGACCCAAGGCCCCATTACGTCACTTTGTCAGACTGTCCAGTGTCTAAAGTCCCAAGTGGAGGAGGACATTCCTATCAGCCAGAATAGTCTAGGGGCTTAAGGACCACTTTCCAGTAGCCAAGGGCAAAGAGCAGGTTGACTCCTCATTAGACACTGAGGCCCTTGAATGAAGGTTTTCTCCTCCAATCCCACTTCTCTTTGTTTCTCTGTGGCGTTCCCACTCTAGAAACCCTTTGGAAGTGTTGGTGTTGACCTGCCTCTGAGGCATCTTTATCAAATACCTCTCTGAAGTTAAGCATATTCTAAGATGACCTTTGCTGATTTTTACCATGACTGAATAAAGTATATGGAGCGTCTACAATGTCCAAACATGTTTAATGTTGAAAAACATTTTACATTTGTAAAATTCTTTCCTTGTGATTTGTAATAAAATATCTGTGGTTTACGCAGGATAGCTCTTGTCAAACCTATTTTATGGACTCCCTTGATGTTCACTGTTACAGGGAAGAGGCAGATGTACTACGTGAATATCTGCTGGAGCTGAAAACAGACTTGGTAGAGGAGGACCAAGACAGGCCACAACAAGACCAGCTGGACAGGAAGAGGTTTTTGGAGGAATTTCCTCGGGTGAAACGGGAGCTGGAGGAGAGCATAGCAAAGCTCCATGCTCTGGCAGACAAGGTCGACAAGGTGCACAGGGACTGCACCATCACCAACGTGGTGGCCAACTCTGCCGGCGCTGTGTCTGGTGTCCTGACCATCCTTGGCCTGGCTCTGGCACCCATGACAGCAGGCATCAGTCTGGGACTCTCAGCCACTGGGTTAGGGCTGGGAGCGGCGGCTGCTGTGACCAGTGTGTCCACCAGCATTGTGGAACACGTAAGCAGGTCATCAGCAGAAACCGAAGCCAGTCGCCTTATGCCAATAGATATCAATGGAGAGGAGGCATTTGCAGAGGTTTTATGTAAGAGGACACCCCAGATCGTTTCCTCTACAAAGAACCTCATCCAAGCCTTGAAAGGCATTGGGAAAAATGTTCGTGCCATCAAGCTGGCCAAAGTCAACCCTCGCTTAGCATCCCACGCTAAGCGCTTCATGACTGTGGGGCAAGTCTCCGCCCGAAGCAGCAAGCAGGTGCAGAGAGCATTTGGAGGCACGGCTCTGGCAATGACCAAAAGCGCCCGGATCGTGGGTGCAGCCACGGCAGGTGCTGCCCTCCTGGTGGATGTGGCCTTCCTGGTGAAAGAGGCAAAGCACTTGCACGAAGGGGCAAAGACAGAGTCAGCGGAAAGGATGAGGCAGCTGGCCACGGAGCTGGAGAAGAAATTGGAAGAGCTCATCCGGACCTATGAGAGTCTGTAGGAGGGCTGGACTTGGCCCCTACCAGGACAGTGTGGGAGCAGGGACATGTGCGGGGCCAAGAGAAGAAGGCACTGTGTTAGAGGGGAAGCCAGACAAAGAGGGGGAAACTGGGCTGGTCTCCTGACTTGTTTTAGACTATTGTCTGGACTATGCCATTTTCCCAAAGGAAGAGAAATCCTTAAACCCTCTTGTATTCAAAACATGTCATTTTCTTCCCTAAATTCTCCCTCTTGGCTCAAGATGAATCACAAAGCTTCAAGTACCACTGTTCAAAAAGTATTTTTTAAAAATACAGAATAAGTGTCACCAATTTGTTCATGTCTCTAGATCTGTTTCCTCTGCGTTTATCTTTAAAAACCTTAATAGGAAACCAACACCTTTTTATTTGCCCAACAATCACATGTTCAGGGAGCCTAGTTCATGACACCAGCCCTGACCTCTTGCTGTCTCTCCAACTGTCCTTTGTTGGCATGTAGAGGGTAGAGGCTGTGACATAGCATCACGTATGACCTCTCTTGCTCTGATTTCTGCATCCCTCCATGGTCCCCCTCTGAGCGTCTCACCAAAGATCTATATCACCTCAAGGGGACCCCAGGCAGAAAACAAACAGAACTTTCTAGCGTCTGTGTTCCTTGAGTTTTCTACATTGAAGAGTGGTTGATTTCCAACATCATGTTAGTTTCAGGTATATAGTACAGTGATTCTGTTATGTATATATACAAAGAGTCAGATTCTTTTATCTTATAGGTTATTACAAAATACTGAGTATAGTTCCCTGTGCTATATGGTAGGTCCTTGTCAGTTATCTATTTTATATATAGTAGTGTTTATCTGTTAATTCTAAACCTCTAATTTATCCCACCACACCCCTTCCCCTTCAGTAACCATAAATTTTTGATTAGCAGTAATTATTTGATGTTATACTACATGTTTTTTTGTTTGTTTTTTTTTCCCAGAGGGGATTGGGGGTTGTTTCTTTTTTCAGCAAAAACTCCTCTACATCCTGTTTCCTCCTTTACCTCTTTGGAACAGCCCTGCAGAGCTCCCGAGAGACTGGCTCTTGAACTCGTCTCAGTAAGGTCACTGAATTAATAGAAAGTAATTCTCAACTTTGAGGTTGTGCTTTTCTTCAGTGGACAATACTGAGTGATGGATGGATTGATGGTGAGGAACTGGCTTCTGCAGCTGCGGGAGGGCCAGACAGGTGTGAAGTCTGCCAGCCAGGCTGTCTGCCTGGGACAGCAGAACTTTCAGGTCCAGGATGAATCTGCAGTCCAGGGCAGAATTTCCTCCTTTTGCCAGATCTTTAATATAAACACTCCTGCAAGGAATCCTTTGCCTTTTAAGGCAGCATGTTCACAGATTTCCCGGATTAGGGTATGGACATCTCTGGAAAGCAGACAACAGCCCCTGAGTGGCCACCGCCCTTCCTATTCTTTCATTCTCTCATTTTTCCCCGCATGGTCCACCTAAGGGCTAGGCCTGTGCTGAGGACTGGGGGCATAGAGGGTGGCCACCGTGGAGCCTGAGGCAGTCAGAGAAACAAATGGCTGCGGTACAGAGTGGAGGTCGGGTTCAGAGGACTTTGGGGACACGGTGGGCGGTATGATCCGGGAGGAGAGGACAGGAAGGCTGCCTTGTAAGGAGGGGGGAGCATGTCTGTGGGGACAGGGACTGTGCCACGGCCTGAGGGAAGAAAGGAAGGGGACCCTCTCTGCTGTCAGATGTACTCCGGCCCTTGGTGGCAGGAGGGGAGGGAATCGGGTTCTAGGAAATCAGACTCTGATGTACCAAGGAGTGAAAAGCAAAATTTCCCAAGATTTCTGAAGAAAACAATGGAGACCTGAAGTGATTGCTGAGGGGCCTCTGGTTAACCCTTGACCCCCTCCCTGCTCCCACCTGCTCATTTTATGATACAGTGTGTGTGGGTTTGAGAAGCAGAGACAGGTGGAGAGTTCGGGCTCGTTTGCTCAGCCCTTCGTCTCACAGAGAGTGGCCGGAGAGGGGCCCAGCCAGGCCCTCCTGCCAAGGCGCCCACTTGAGGCTGGGGTGTTGCCAAGGACTGCTGGGCTGGGCCTCATTGCACGGGTGACGCCTATAAAGGCCTCTCCTCCTATCGGCCTTCTCTGCAGCACTCCGAGCTCACTTCCTCCAACTGCTAAGTGCTAGGGGTGCCCCTTACAGGGAAGCCTGTAAAGCAGATTCAGGCTCCCACCTCCCACCACTGAAGCTGAGTGAATGGGGTGGGGGAGGGGGTTGGGAGGGCTGTGAAGTTCAAAGCCTCCTCTCCTCTGCTGTCACATTAGGGTGCTTCCCACCCTCGGCCCTGGCCCAAGGCCATCAGGTTGGGAGAAATCCTGCCCATAGTTACAAAGCCCCGGTTACTTCACTTCTTGCGCCATTAACCACTTATGCAGCCCATTCGAGAAAAATCTCCAGGAAAGTAACAACTATGTCTGCCAGTTCACCACACTATCCCCAGTGTCTCCACAGGTCTGGCACTCGTTGGGGGCACAGTAAATGCCCCTCTTCCTTCCTTCAAGTATTGCACATTAATTAGTCTACAGTGTGGCAGGCAGGTGCTAGGCTGAGATTTGGGCCTTTGGGACCTTTCTTCACTTTACAGCTGAGGAAAGGGAGACTCAGAGAGGTTAAGTGACTTGCCCAAGGTCACACAGCAGGTAACAGAGTAGGTATTTGGACCCACTTCTTCTACCTGACTTTTTTCCACTTGACCAAAAGTATTGCAGTGTGAAAGTGTGGAGGCAAGAAGAGGGGGTGGCCTATTGGGGTGATGGCCAGAACAGCAGAAGATGAGGTGGGACAAATGGGCTGGGGCAGGGTTATGATGAGCATCAAAGGTCAAGGGAGGGATCCATAGGATTTGACCTTCATCTAGTGGGCCACAGGGACCAGGAGTTTGTTTCTGCTTCAGGTCCTTATTCAACTAAAGTAGTCTCAGGGAGGGGCTTGTCACAGCATTCAGTTTTCTCATCTGAGAAATGGTACAAATATATGATGTTTTAGTAATCCCAGTGGAAAGTCTGAGTGAAACATACCAGGGCTAAAATCCACATGTTTGTGTTTTTTGCAGTGTATTTATTGTAGCTGATTTCTAGTATCATAGTGTCGTGGTTGGAAAGATGCTTGATATGATTTCAGTTTTCTTAAATTTACCAAGGCTTGCTTTGTAATCCAGCATGTGATCTATCCTGGAGACAGTTGCGTGTACATTTGAAAAGAGTTCATTTTCTGCTGCTTTCATACGGAATGCTTTATAAAGTCCATCTGGTCTAATGTGCCATTTAAAGCCTGTGATTCCTTATTAATCTTCCGTCTGCATGATCTGTCCATTGGTGTAAGTGGAGTGTTAAAGTCCCTCACTAGCTCAGATGGCAAAGAATCTGCCTGCAATGCAGGAGACCCACGTTTCATCCCTGGGCTGGCAAGATCCCCTGAAGAAGGGAATGGCTAGCCACTCCAGTATTCTTGCCTGGAGAATTCCATGGACAGAGGAGCCTGGTGGGCTACAGTCCATGGGGTCACAAAGAGTCAGACACGACTGAGCTACTAACACACACACATTATTTTGTTACTGTCAGTGTCTCCTTTTATGTCTGATAACTCTTGCCTTATATATTGAGGTGTTCTTACATTGGGTGCATACAAATTTACAATTCTTACATCTTCTTCTTGGATTGAATCCTCAATCATATGTAGTGTTCTTCTCACTGCTAATTTAAAATGGATAACCAACAAGGATCTACTGCATAGCACATGGAACTCTGCTGGATGTTATGTGGCAGTCTGGATGGGAGGAGAGTTTGGGAGAGAATGGATACATGTATATGCATGGCTGAACCCCTTTGCTATTTACCTGAAACTATCACAACATTGCTAATTGGCTATACCTCAATAGAAAATAAAAAGTTAAAAAAGTCATATGTAGTGTCCTTCTTTGTCTCTTGTAACAGTCTTTATTTTAAAGGCTATTTTGTCTGATATGAGTATTACTACTCCAGCTTTCTTTTTCATATGTATATAATTCTATTTATTAGTTTTTTATTTTTGGTTGTGCTGGGTCTTTGTTGCTGTGTGGGCTTTTCTCTAGTTGCAGCGAGTGGGGACAACTCACTAGTGGTGTGTAGGCTTCTCATTGTGGCAACTTCTCTTGTTGAGGGCCACAGGCTCTAGGGCACACAGGCTTCAGTGGGCTCTGTAGTTGCAGCTCTTGGACTCTCTAGGGCTCAATAGTTGTGATACACCGGCTTAGTTGCTTCCCAGTATGTGGGATCTTCCAGGATCAGGTACTGAACTTGTGTCTCCTGCATTGGCAGGCAGATTCTTTACCACTGAGCCACCAGGGAAGCCCCCACACTCCAGCTTCCCTTTGCTTTCCATTTGCTTGGAATACCTTTTTCCATCCCATCACTTTCAGTCTATATGTGTCTCTAGATCTGAAGTGGGTCTCTTATAGACAGCATAAATATTGGTCTTGTTTTTTTAATCCATTCAGCCAATCTATGTCTATTGGTGGAGCATTTAATCAGTTTACATTCAAGGTAATTATTGAGATGAGTGTTCTTGTTTTGAATTTGTTTTAATAGGTCTTTCTTTTCCCTTTTCCTCTTTTGTTCTCTTATGATTTGATGACTATCTTCAGTGTTGTGTTTTGATTCTTTTTTCTTTTTTGTGTGTAAACTCATATATTTTTGATTTGTTACCTTTAGGTTTTGGTATAGCAGTCTATATATATATATATATATATATATATATATATATATATAAAATCATTTTAAGGTGGTCTCTTAATTTCAAATGCATTTAAATACCTTGCATTTGCACCCTCCTCCTATCATGATTATTCATTTTGGTATCATATTTGTATGTGAATAGTTTCCTGCCTTTACGGTATGTTGGCATTTACCAGTGAGCTTTTCCATGTCATAATCTTTCTTGATTCCTAATTGTGGTCTTTTGTTTTCCCTTGAGAAATGCTTTAGTATTTGTTGTAAAGTTGGATTGTTGGTATGAATCCTTTAGCTTTGGCTTGTGTGTGAAGATTTCTACTTCTCCAACAAATCTGAATCAGAGCCTTGCTGGAAGGAGTATGCTTGGTTGTAGGTTTTCCCTATCACAACTTTAAATATACAGTGCCACTCCCATCTGGCCTGCAGGGTGTCTGCTAAAAAATTAGCTGATAGTCTTATGAGTATTCCCTAGTGTATACATATTTTTTCTCATAGTGATGCCTCCTGAGACAGGTCTGTCTCTCCTGTCTCCCCTCAGACTGTGGCTCCTTGACAGCAGTGCTGTGTCGTCTTTTTTAAAATTGATTATTGTCTTGGCTGCCCCGGGTTTTTGTTGTCGTGTGCAGGCTTTCTCCAGTCGCAGCGAGCAAGGGCTGCTCCTCCTCGTGGTGCGTGGGCTTCTCACTGCAGTGGCTGCTTTTGTTGCAGAGCATGGCCTCAGTACTTGGGGTGCACGGGCTCAGTTGCCTCACAGCAAGTGGAATCTTCCCAGATCAGGGATTGAATCCACGTCCCCTTCATGGGAAAGCAGATTCTAAACTATCGGACCATCGGGGATGTCCTCCTTGCATATTATTTGTAGCTTTTAATATTTCCTGTTTTTCATTTTTTTCAGTGTAATTATTATATGTCTCAGCATGTTCCTCCTGGTTAATCCTGTATGGGACTCTCTATTTCTACTTTAAACTTCTATTTGTATTTTTATGTATATAGTGGGTGAGTTATGTTTCACTCTGAACTTGAGTAACTGTTACCTTTCCCATGTTAGGGAAGTTTTCAGCTGTTATCTCTTCAAATATTTTCTGAGGCCCTTTCTCTTCTCCTTCTGGGAGTCCTACAATGCAAATGTTGGTCCATCTGATATGGTCCCCAAAGTCTATTAAACTCTCATTTCTTTTCATTCTTTATTCCGCTCCACAGCAGTGGTTTCTACCTCTCTTCCAGCTCACTGATTCGTTTTTCTGCCTCATTTATTCTGCTATTGATTCTTTCTAGTGTATTTTTCATTTCAGTTATCGTATTCTTCAACTCTGATTGTTTTTTATCTTTTCTAATTCTTTGCTAAAAATTTCTTGTAACTTCTCATTCTGTTTAAAACTGTTTAAAACCTTAAAAACTTTTTCCAAGTTCTTAGATCACCTTTACAATAATCACCCTGAACTCTTTCTCGGGTAGATTGCCTATCTCCACATCACTTTGTTCTTCTGGGATTTTATCTTTTTCCTTCATCTGGAACGTATTTCTTTGCCATCTCATTTTGTTTAAATTTCTACTTGTATATAGTGGGTGAGTTATGTTTCTCGACTTTGGAGAATTGGCCCTTTGTGAGTGACTGAACTGAACTGAAATGTCCTGAGTCCCAGCAATATACTCCCCTCTCGTCACCCAAGGGCCAGGAACCAGCTGGTGCAGGCAGTTCTGATCTGCGTTTGCACACTCACTTCCGCAGGCTACAAGATCAGTTTTCCTGCTTCTGGTGTCTGCCCCCTGGTGGGTGAGGCTGGTGGAGAGGCTTGTGTAGGCTTCCAGCAGGGAGGGGCCAGTGTCTGCCCAATGGTGAATGGAGCCAGGTCTTGGCCCTCCGGTGGGCAGGGCTCTGTCAAGAGGTGGCTGTGGGCTCAGAAAGTCTGGGAAACCTGTGTGCTGATGGGTGGGCCTGTGTTCCCAACCTGTTGACTGGCCTGAGGATTTCTAGTAGCAGGGTGAGATCAGGTCTCTGCCAAGGACCCAGGATACCTGCCTGCAGTGAGTTCACATAGGTGAACACTCCCTGCTAAGTGCACCACCAGATTTCATGACCCCAGAGAGAGCCACAACTGCCCCCATCTCCCCAGGAAATCCTCCAAGACCAGCAGCTAGGTCTGGCCCAGGCTGCTATAGAGTCACTGCTTTTGCCTTGGGTCCTGGTGTGTGACATCTTGCGTGCACCCTCTAAGAGTGAGGTCTTTCCCTCAGTCCTGTGGAGCTCCTACAATCAAGCGCCACTGGCCTTGAAAGCCAAGTGATCTGGGGGCTCCTCCTCCTGATGCCAGACCCCTATGCTGGGAAGACTAGCGTAGGGCTCAGAGCTCTTACTCCTGTAGGACTTCTGCAATATCATTATTCTCCAATTTGTGAAGTGCTCACCCAAGTGAGATGGGATTTGACTATATTGTAAGCACACACCTTCTACTGTCTCATGATTTCTCCTAGCTTAGGTCTTTGGAGATATATATATATATATATATATATTTTTTTTTTTTTTTGGTAGATTCCAGTCTTTTTTGTCAATAGTTGTTCAGCAGTTAGTCATGATTTTTGGTGTGCTCCTGAGGGGAAGTGAGTTCAAGGTTCATTCTACTTTACCAACTTGTCTCCCTTCCAGTAGTTCATTGATTTTAATTATCCACATGCCCATCCTTTCCATTAGTAGTCAAGATTTAACTGATAAACTTCTAAAAACAGACTCTTCCAATACCAGAAATCACCAGTGTTACTGGCAAAGTCCACTGGGGTCCCCAGGAAAAATAAGATGGAATCTAGGTGATTAGGTCTACCCTCTTCTTTTGTGATTAGTGTAGTTTCACTTGGGTACAGAGGGCCCTGTGCAGTGGCCTTGCACATAGCACATTGGATTAACATTCTCAGCACAGAACCACTGGGCCAGACACTTGCCAGCCATGTGCAGAAGCTGACTTTTGTGCTCATAACCATACTCCGGATGCAAGATTTGGAAGTTTCTGGAAAAAATAAACAACTGAGCAGAGTTAGGGATGAAGAGGTCTCTGATGCCAGCAATCAGAGACCAGTGGGAAAGTTGACTCCTCAGTGGAGGAAAATGAAGAGGTGAGCACTTGTGGGGACCTGGGTGGATGGTCCGCTTCAGGGGCCAGCAGTGAGGGATGAGCAGGGGTAACAAGAGAGGCTGGATGATGGGAGGCTTAGCATGCTTTAGGCTCCACAGATACACGTGGATGCCTGGAGAGGGAGCAAGGACCCCTTCCTTCCACAAGGGACTTTGGAATCTGTAGACCCTGGGCTCTCATGCTCGTGCATGGTGGGTGGTCAGGCAGCGGACTGCTCCCTTCCTCTTGATGGGCAGAGGTGGGCACCCTCCAGCACTTCCCAGGCACAAGGTGAACAGCCAATCCACAGGATCTTAAGGGGGAGAACTAATATTTGTGAGTCCTGTAGTGAGTTAAATGGTGGCTCCCCCAAAAGTGTCTATGACCTAATCTCTGCAACTGTGTATTGACCTTAGGTGGAAAAATGTCTCTGAAAATCCTTTAAGTGAAATAGCTTGCGATCAACATTGATTACCTAAATCCAATAACTAGCATCCCTATAAGAGACACAGAGACAACAGAGAGTAGGTGGCGAAGTCCACGAAGAGACAGAGGCAGGATGGAGGGGTGCAGCCACAGCCAAGGAACGCTGCAGGCACCACCAGCTGGGAGAGGCAGGGAAGGCCCCCCAGAACTTCTATGGGAGTGGGCTCCCGCTGACAGGAAGAAGGGCCCCAGACTCCAGTGCTGGCCCCCACCCACCTCTCCCATCACCTCCTGCAGCTCCTTTCCCAGGGCCTGAAAGTGCACCTGCTCGGAGGCTGGACAGGCCAGCTGCTGGAGGCCTGGTAAGCATCCGGTCTAGGAGCCTGCAGCTCTCCTGAGCAACCAGGCTGGCCAGTGACCTGGGTTGGTGGGGGAGAGGAGGCCTGCATGCAGATAGGCTGCTTGAGTCCACACCTTGAATGGAGTGCAAGCCCGATCCCTTCTCTAAGGAGAGCCTTTTTCTCCCTCCCCTCTCACCTGCAACTGCAGGCACACCTGTCTTTCCTGCCCTCACACTCCCAGTGCCTGGTGAGGGGCCTGGCTTACACCCAGCCTTTGTTGAAAGAAGGAAGGAACAAAAGCTGACAGTCCTGTGGAAAGCCTCTGCCCCAGCACCCACAGGCTTAGGCACCAACTCCCTCATTCCTGCTTCTGCAGCCCCTGGGACGAGCCTCCAAAGGGCAGGCTTTGCCTTGTCTGATGACTAAGGAACCTCCAAGAAGCTGGCATCTCTAGCCCCTGAGCCAGCTCAGTGTCCCGCACATAGTAGGTGCTCAGTAACTGAAAGGAATCGAGATTTATAAGACGCTTGTAGCATCCTTAAATCTGGCCAGCCTGCCTTTCTGCCTGACCACCGCCCCCTATTAAAGCCTGGGCCCCAACCGTGCTGCACTCCTGGAAGCTTCCAGAAATCGCACAAAGGAGGTACCTGCTGCAGAAGCAAAGCACAGTCCCTTCCAGGGAGCCCAGATACAGTGCCTTCTAGGCCACCTGCCCCAGTGCACAGACAGCCCCCAGACACGTGTCTCATAGCACAAGGGTCTCTTTATTGTGACGCTCAGTGGAAAACATCTGTAAACCAGCTCACTGTAGCGGTGACAGCGGCAACCATGCTAAGGCACTTTCATTATATAAAAAAGGGCGGGGGGTTCTGTCCACTCCTTTGTGACAGCAACTGGGACCTGAATTCAGAGCTTTTTAGGCATATGTAGCTTTAATATATCTTCATGATTTCTTGAGAGTTTCCTTAAAAAAAAAAAAAAAATGCCTTCTTTGCCATAAGTAAGTCTAAATGCAGCATATACAAAATAGTTAGGAATACAGGGAAATTCAGCCACCAGTGTAGACCAGTGTAGGACAAGCTATTCTCTTCTAGATGTGCTTCTGAAGGAAAGGCAGTGATAAAGACTGGGAATTTTATCACTAATTACAGTGAGAGGGAGAAAAGACAACAATGTTTTCTTTTTCTTTTAAAAATGTCTGTGCAGAGGGCAGCGTCTTGAGTTATACTGAGTCAAGGGTGCTGATCAACTACCCTCGGGCCCCAGTCCTGGCCCTTTCCACTGCTCTGGCTGTCAGACTCGGGACAAGTCCATTAACCATTAAATATATTTGGTCCCCAAGAGTGTTGGGAGAGGCCACTGCTGGCCTTTCCAGCTTGGCCCCTAGGCCCTGCCTGCTCGGCCCAACAGCCCCGCTGCGGCAGGGATGGGCCAAGGAGGGGAAGGGGTCATCATTGCACTTGAGACATTTGAGAAGCAGGAGGGGGACAGTGGCGCTGCCCAGCGGGGTAGGGAGGAAGGCCCTTCCCTCCCCGGCCCTGGCCTCCTGTGCCCTGCACAGAGGTGGACCCCCTGGGTCTGCTCATGTTGGACAACCCAGAGTCCACGGGAGCAGGGGAGCCAGTGGGGCAGAGGGTGTGAGGTCACCGAGTGTGATTGCCAACAGCAAAGGAGGGAGAGGGAAGAGCTGGTGGCGGAGGCGGGGGGAGGAGACAACTCTTCTGGGGCGTCGGGCTAGCCAAGCTCCTTAGTCTGAAGAAAAATAGATTCATAGAAAATTCTCTTGCCCATCCCCGGAGGCCTGCTCCTGCCCTCCTCGCCTCACCATCTTGTGCTCTGTGGCGAGAGGGCAGGAGATCCGGCTGGTCGCTCTGTCCCTGGGCCCGGGCCCAGGACCCTGACTCTTTGGTATCAGATTCGGGGTGGGGGTGGGAGAGGAGCAGCGGGGCTGCAGCAGAGGAAGCCGAACGCCCTCAGGGAGGCCTGGGGGGTGGGTGGGGTGGTGAGGGGGGCCTGAGGTCCCCGGCCTGGGGGGACGAGGTGGGGTCACAGTCACAGCAGTCCCCAGAGGGAGGAGGGGGTGCTGTGGGGGCTGGGGAGGGGAGGCGGAGTCACTGATGTCCGTCTCCGGGCAGCAGGAGAAGAAGAGCCGGTTACTCGGCAGCTCTGGCCTCGGCGGCTTTGGCCTCAGCCCCGTCGGCTTTGCCATCCATCTCATCGTCCGAGCAGTCGCTGGCACCTTTCCGGGCCATTCGGCGGGGCACAACGAATGGCAGGTCCCCACGCCTGGGGGTAGAGGCAGTGGTTAGCAGGGCCGGCCAGGCGGCCACAGCACAGCTCATGTGTTTCAAAGCAACCTCAGAGGAAGACTAGCTCCTGACACCCCACAGGGAGAAGCAATGGGGGGCCTCGGGGTGGGACAGGAGGGCTCACGATAAGGGGGTGACTGAAGCTTCCTGCTTTCACTCCAAACACCAGCAAAAAACTGTCAGGTAATAGCGGCTGATTAAAAGGAGGCCCAGTGGTAAAGAAACCGCCTGCCAGTGCAGGAAATATGGGAGACACGGGTCCGATCCCTAGATTGGGAAGATCCCCTGGAGAAGGAAATGGCAACCCACTCCAGTATTGTTGCCTGGAGAATCCCACAAAGGAGCCTGCTGGACTACAGTCCATGGGGTTGCAAAGAGTCGGGCACGACTGAGCGACTAAACAACAGAAGGAGCCCCAAGAGCAGAAGGAGCCACCTCTGCAAAACACCACACTCTGGTCACACTTGGTACCAAACAGGTGAGATCACGAGACAGAGGCCGACAGTGCAGTGTACACAAACAGGCACCGCTTCCAGTCCCGGAAAAGAAAACCAACAACATAGACACTGACCAGACTGTTGCTTTTATGCTTAAAAAACAAAAAGGATCACTGGGAAAAGGAGGTCAACAATGAGAATCTCGACCAAAAAGGCCCTCTGCCTCAACCATTTCACGCTGCCTGATCGGGACACTCCTTTGAGAAATGCCAAGCAGACCTCTCCGCCTGATCAGGGTTGCAAGATTGACCTGAGCTGTGCCAGGGACTGGCTGGGTGGCCTTGAGCAACTTCTAGTTCACAAAACCTGAAAACGTTCTCAGTGGGTTTAAGGGCCGTGACAGGAACAGACTTTTCAGGCAGGATGGGAATCAATCACCCAGAGAGATCATTCAAAAGGCTGGGCTACAGCCTAGGAGGCCAGAGAACCAGGAAAGGCTCTCTGAAAAGCACTTTTCTGGTGTCAGTAAGTGTGCCCACTGACAGGGCTGAGAAAGGGGACTGAGTTTACAACAGCCTCATGGTCAGAATTCTGCTTTTCAGGACAAAGCAACTTTTTGGAGGCGAAAGGGTCACGCGGCGGGGCGGGTATGGGTGAGGGAGAGGGAGTGGGGCGGGGGGCAGTTGGCGGGGCTCACCTGAGCTTGTTCTTGAGGGAGCTGACCTCGCGGTTCATGGCATCCGCTGTCTCAGTGGCATCCTCCAGCTCGCGCTGCAGTTTCCGGCGGGAGGCATTGGCCCGCTGGGCCTCCTCCTCCGCCTCCTCCAGCTGCCGCTTGAGCTGCTTCAGGCGGGTGGACGCCTTGTCCGCCTGGAGAGACGCAAGGCCAGGGGCCCAGGTCAGGACCCCACATGCCGGGGGCCCACCCCGCTCTCAGCTGCCTCGGGGCAGGGCCCTGCTCCGCCCCGACTCACCTGGTCCTTGTACTGCTCGGCGTTCCTCCGCTCGTCATCCACCTGCAGCAGCACATCCTTCAGCTTCTTCTCGGCCCGACGCACCTGCTTGCAGGCTGCCTGGCGCTCCCTGCGAGGCACCAATACAGTGACTCAGGGGGACCCGCTTTTTGGAGGGTCTGGTGGACAAATCCACAAACTCGCCACCCATGTCTGGGTCTCACTGGCCTGTCCCCTGTAGGGAGGCCTTGATCAATGCTCTTATGAAGGCATTAGGATTGGCCCCATTTCACAGATGAGGAAACTGAGGCTCAAGGAAGTGACACATCACAGAAAGCATATATAAAGCTAGAAAAAAAGAATGACTGATGCCCATTACAACCCGGGTTCAATCCCTGGGTTGGGAAGGTCCCTTGGAGAAGGAAATGGCAACCCACTCCAATATTCTTGCCTGGAGAATCCCATGGACAGAAGAGCCTGGTGGGCTACAATCGATGGGGTCGCAAAGAGTCAGACACGACTGAGTGACTTTCACTTTCAGCCCTAAAGAAGTCTGTCTTGCTGAGCCCACAGATGGGCTGCCCAGGGAGTGGGAACTACCACCTCTCTGATTCAGCCCTGAGAGAGTCACCAGGCTCAACTTTAGAAGTGGGCCGTGGGTTCCTCTTCAAACTCTAAAGCCCTAGCAAAAGGCCCCAGGAGAAAAGATGAGAGCCCCGTTAGGATAGGGGATGGGCACACAGAGAGGCCCGCAGATGGTACTGGGTGGCGGGCGAGGGACACCCACTTGGTCTCGTTGTCCAGCTGCTCCTCCAGCTGTGCGATCTTGGCCTCCAGGGCAGCGATGGAGGCCTTGTACTTGGACTTGACGGTGCCCTCCATCTCCTGCAGCTTGACCTTGAGCTCCTTGTTCTGGCGCTCCAGCTGCTGCCTTGCGTTCTCGTTCTTCTGGGTATGGCTGCGTTCCAGGTTCAGGTCTGTGTTGAGCTGGTCGATCTGTGGGAAGAAGGGCTGGTAAACTCAATGAAGGCAGGGACCCTCATCACCAGACCCTCCTGGAAGAGGGAGCTGCCCAATGGGAAGGGTTCAGAAGCAGCTCGACCCCCAAAAGAGAGGAACCAAGGAGACGGTGCAGGCACCAGGATGTCCTCCTCTAAGCATCAGATGGATGGCTTCTGCTGGGGGGCCCGGTGGGAGGGAGGCCCAACAGCCCACCTGCAGGTTCGCCTTCTTTAGCCTGTCGTTCACCAGCTCCGTGTTGCCCTGCTCCTCTTCCAGCTCCTCCTCCAGCTGTGCAATGCGGGCCTCCAGCCGCCGCTTCTCCTCCAACGCCAGGGCGCTGGAGAGGGTGGAGAAAGGTAAGAGTGGCTAAGCTGGAGCGGGGAGCCCCCACACCCACCACCTCCTCCAGTGGACACGCCACGCTTGCCCCAGCTCACCCCTTGCCGCTGCTGTTGGCTATCTCGTCGGCCAGCTCGTCCCGTTCCTGCTGGGCCTGGCGCTTGGCGCGCTCGGCGGCTGCCAGCTCCTGCCATGGGAACCCGGAACGTGACCCATGGGGGTCCCCACAGCCGACAGCCTCCACTTTCCATTCCCAGTACTCTGAGCCCCTGGCCTCCTCTTCTCAAACCCCTTTCCCAGGCCTGCCTCCTCCATGAAGCCCATTCTCATGAGCCCCCCTGAGGTCACAGCTTAGGCACCATATGTTTACATAGCCCCCACACCTAAGTGCTAAAAATTAAGCCAGGGGTGTTGTAATAAATAAGAAATCACCCTGGCCTGATGGAATGCTGGTCCCTCTGCTTTCCAACGAGACAGGAAGCAGGGGCGACAGGACAGAGATACGAGTTAAGGCCAGGGTGCCGGGGCTCTGAAAGCCAGACGGGCAGAGGGCTTCACCCTGAGGCTGAGGCGGCCTCACCAGAAACCAACAAGTGCAAGAGGGCACAGCCAGTCTTGACAGGAAACCTGGCTACCTGGCCCAGTCAGGAGCAGAACTCGGTTGCCAGCATCCTCTCTGCAGAAGATGGCCTAGAGCCTGGGGAATGCTTTCACAACCAGCCTTGCATGAGGCAAGAGGCCGCCAGGGGACATTCAGTGCAGGAAGCCTCTGGGAGGGCCCCCTGCTCGCCAGGCAGCAAGTCACAGTGGGCACAGAGCCCCGTCCTGTACAAGGGAGTCGGCCCCAAATGGTGACAATTTAATTCACACACAATTTAATCACACCAGGGAGGCTTCCAACTTAATGAAACCTTGCACGGCAACCTTTCAGAAAACAAGAACCAGCCCTGCCCACGCCTGGAGCTTGGCCCATTTTTCAAGGCTTTCCCCGGTGACCCAGGCTGGTGAGTGGAGGCTCTGGGCTGCCACCTGCTGGTCAGAGGGTGCACTGCACCCGGCCCACCTCCTGCAGCTGGATCATCTCGGCCTCCATGCTCTTCAGCTTCTTCTCATTCTCCTTGGCCTGCGCCAGGATCTCCTCGCGGGAGGCGCGCGCGTCATCCAGCTCCCGCATGTAGTCCTTCATCTGGGCCTGGGGGCAGGGAGGAGAGGCTTGGCACCACCACCCCAGCCACTCCCGTGCACCACCCACCAGAAGACACCCCACCAACCCCAGCCCCAGCCCCAGAAGACACCTCACCAACAGGGACCGGTGGCTGGTTCTCAGCCTGCACCCATGTTCAGCTCACACAGTTATCAAAGGGCAGGAGGGAAGACAAAGCGTCTCTATTCTACACCACTGGCAGTCTTCTGACCGTTAGGGTTTACAAAGGACACCTGTTAGGCCCTGGGTGTGTGTTAGTCCAGCTGCATTTCTGTTTACTTTCTACCACTTCTGGTCGACTTGGATCCCACGCTCCAAGTCAAGGGCCACCTGCCAGGTTAGCTCCAGCCACAAGGCATAAGCCTATGTCCTTTGTTCTCCTGTGATTCATTCTAACTCTAAAGATCTTGGGAAATACTTTTCCCCCCTCCATTTCTTTTGTAGGTAAATCCCAAACTGGGATTCCCCAGGCCCAAGGGTACAAGCCTCGTTGTGTGTGGCCAGGTGGTACCAGCTAAACTAGCGCCATCTATGCATCTACGGCGCACGATCTTGCCAGCACCAGATGTTGACATGTGTTATCACTGCTGGTTTGCGGGGTATAATGAGGCATCTCAGAGCTGGTTTTTTTTTTTTTTAACTTGTTATTTTTAATTATTGACAAGGCCAAGCATGTGTTCTGTTTCTGGACTGCTGCACTGATTCATCAGCTTGGAACCTTCTGTCACTGTCCATTAAGGCTGGATTGAGTCATGTCTGGCTTATTCTAGAAAACTGCCACCAAGTGACTAAGTAACTATAACGCCATTGCACTTTTAGCTTTACACTTGTTTCTTTGTTTGATGTGAAGTCAACAACTTTTGACTACTGCAAGTTTGCTTCTGACTATAATATTTTGTCTCCACTCGGCCTCTGGGTCTGCATCTGTGTAGCAGCAATAGTGTTAGTCTCTAAGTCACGTCCGACTCTGCGACCCCATGGACTGTAGCCCACCAGGCTCCTCTGCCCATGGAATTCTCCAGGCAAGAATACTGGAGTGGGTAGCCATTCCCTTCTCCAGGGGATCTTTCCTACCCAGGGATCAAACACAGGTCTCCCACCTTGCTGCTGCTGCTAAGTCGCTTCAGTTGTGTCCGACTCTGTGTGACCCCATAGATGGAAGCCCACCAGGCTCCCCCGTCCCTGGGATTCTCCAGGCAAAAATACTGGAGTGGGTGGCCATTTCCTTCTCCAATGCATGAAAGCGAAACGTGAAAATGAAGTCGCTCAGTCGTGTACGACTCCTAGAGACCCCATGGACTGCAGCCCACCAGGGTCCCCCATCCATGGGATTCTCCAGGCAAGAGTACTGGAGTGGGGTGCCATTGCCTTCTCCACTCCCACCTTGCAGGCAGATTCTTTACCACTGCGCCACACCCAAGACCTTCAGGGTGGCACTTCCCAGCACTCACAGGCCAGCCCAGCAGTGTTCAGTCCCGTGCTGGGCCCAATGCTGCCATGTGCAGCTGGATCAGACCATCCTGAGCTCACCTGCAGCTTCCGAAGCTGCTTGATGGCTTCGTCCCGGTTCTTGTTGGCTGAGTCGATGTGGGCCTCCAGGTCCTTCAAGTCCATCTCCAGCTTCTTCCGAGCGGCCACAGCTATCGAGCGCTGCTTCCTCTCATCCTCCAACTCGGCCTCCATCTCCCGCACCTGGGGAGGTGCCGACAGCTCAGGGGGCCGGACGGACCCAAAGATACTGCCTCAGCTCAAGGCCCAGGTGGGCTTGGTCCAGTCCCAGGGAGTCCACAGGGCCTCCAGGGCACAGTGAGGATTACTGACCATAAAACCCTGGTAGAGGGGGTCAATGACCCCCAGGCAGAGAACTAGGACGCAAGGATGTGGAGGACACTCCCACAGACCAGTGGAAGGAGAAAGGAGCCCCCAAACTCGGGCACCCCTGCGCGCCTCTGCCCAGGGAGCAGGCAGGCCCTCCGCACCTGTTTGACCAGCTGCTTTCTCTTCTCCTCGCTCTGCTCGTCACGGCCCTGCAGGTCCCTCTCGAACTGGGCCTTCATGGCCTGCAGGTTGACCTCCAGCCGCAGCTTGGCGTCCTCGGTGGCCTGCAGCTCGTCCTCCAGCTCCTCAAGTTGCGTCTTCATCTCCTCCACCTGCTGCTCCAGGGCCCGCTTGGACTTCTCCAGCTCATGGACCTGTCACCAGGGGTTCTGGTCAGGACCAGAAGGGTGCTAGGCCCCAAGGGGAGCCAGGCCCCCAGGTCCCTGGCCCCAGTGTCTGTGAGGCCCTAACTCTTGGTGTCTGGAGGCCGCCCCCCACCCCAAGAGCCGGCCACAGGCTCAGGGACTCACGCTCTTGCCCACGTCATCCTTAGAGCTCATGAGGTCTTCCATCTCGGCGCGGAACTGCTTGTTGAGCCGCTCCAGTTCTGCCTTCTGCTCCATGGCCTCCTCCAGCGCCCGGGCCAGAGACAGCGCCTTGGTCTCCTTCTCCCGGGCCTCTGCCTCTGCCCGGTCACGCTCCTCCGCATACTTGGCAGAGATGGTCTTCTCCTCGGCCAGGAGCTGGGAGACAGGCAGGCACCATGAGTGTGAGCAACGGGCTCTCGGAAAGGGTCAAAGCCTGACCGACAACAGCCTCTGCCCGAGGCAGGGTGTCTGCAGACGGACGGGAAGAGGGGCTGATGCACTGGCGGCACCCACCTGGTCGAACTTCTTCTGCTTCTTCTCCAGGTTGGAGACGCTCTGCCGCTGGTGGTCGAGATCCACGAGCAGGTCATCCAGCTCCTGCTGCAGCCGCGTCTTGGTCTTCTCCAGCTTGTCGTAGGCAGCCACCTTCTCCTCATAGCGCTGGCTCAGCCCCTCCAGGTCCTTCTGCAGCTTCCTCTTGGCCTCCTCAGCCGTCTCCAGGCACCCCACGCTATCATCCATCTTCTTCCTCATGTCGGTGACCTGGGCGGGAGCAAGGGGTAAGGAGGATCCAGTTGGCATCTGCTCCAGGAGCTGGGCTGCCACTGCGAGCAGAGTTATGGGGCACCAACTCAGTTATGGAAACAGCTTCCCAGCCGCTCCGCTATTCCTCTGGGACCAGGGAAATGGGACGTTCCACAGAGTGCAGGTGTCTAGCACACGGAGCCCAAGGCAGGTGGACACGCAGGTCAGCTTGGAAAGGCCACTCAACCCTGACCTGACCAGCCACTTGTACCAAGACTGAGCCCCAGAGTAGGGAGCCTCCATCCCTCCCCTCTCCCAGGCAGCAGCCTGGCATCCGCCGCCCACAGGTGTCCACCCTTGCAGCCCCCTCCTCCCACCCGGACACACAGCTGCCACCGCAGGAACGCGCTCCCTGTCCCCACCCAGGTGTGGACCCGACTCCGTGCCCTCCCCTAAGCTGGTGCAGATCTCTGGGCACATTTAAGTCCTAAGATAGGATCCACAAGAGGGCTCTCCATCTATCTTTGGCCCCAGATCCTTTCAGGGTCTAGAGAAGACCACGGCCTCCTTTCCATGATGATGTTATAACAGGCATAAAGCGGAATATGTAGGACTACCAAGAAACCACTGTAAGAGTGCAGTTGTCAGGTATTTTTTTAAGACAATGGTTCAGTAACCAGTGTGCTTCTTTAGCACAGCAGAGAGCAGGCTCTTGAGCGGCGAGGAGCACAGTGACCGTCCCAAAGCCTGGCCTCAGCTCAGACACAATGACCAGTGGTTTCCACTCAACAGGCCACAGGCGCTGCTACCGTCACGGCTTGTTGCCCACATTCATAAGGGAACAGAATGCTGACGGTCAGCTGGAGGCTGGTGAAATGAAGATGAACTCCAGCCAAGTTCAAGGATCCCTGAATTCTCCTTGGGGGCCCCAGGAGTAAGCCCAGGTCTGGGGAGGGCAGGAGCTCCCCGAGGGAAGGCAGCCAGCTTGGGGAGGCCTGGCTGTGCTTCCAGGTCCAGGTGGCTACCCAACCAGAAGCTCCCCAGCCTGCAGGCTCCGACCACCGTTTCCGGGGCAATCTGAGGGGAGCCAGCTCCGAACCTGGGCGTGGAGGGTGGAGATCTGTTTCTCCAGGTTCCGCTTGGCCTCCTCCTCCTCCTCCAGCTGCTCCTTGAGAGAGTTCTTCTCATCCTCCACCTGCTTCAGCTTGGTGCTCAGACTCAGCTTCTGCCGGTTCTCCTCCTGCAGCAGCTCCTGCTCAGCGGACAAGGGGGGCCAGGGCTCAGGACCCACACTGTCGGAGCCTTGTGGTCCCCATGCTTTCGGTGGGACAGAGAAGCAGGCCCCAGATTAGGGGGCAGCCAACAAAGATCTGGCAGGGAGCCAAGAGGTCCCAGAGAGCCTGGGGATGCTGGGGAGGACACTGTGAGGAAGACCCAGAGGCCTGGCAGCTGACGCCGTGTGGGCACAGGGTCCTCCCAGGATAAGAACAGCTGTGGGGGGCCCATCGCTGCCCTTACCTGCGTGTCCTGCAGCTGTGACTCCAGAGCAGAGAAGTCCTTGGTGAGCTTGCTAGACTTGCTGTCCGACTGAGTGAGAAGACCTGTCGCATTGTCCAGCTCGACCTGTGCGTGGACAGGAGACAAAGCCCCGTGAGCTTGACCAGGATTGCTCGGGGCCCACCTTGGCTCTCTCAGCCATGCTGACCGGAGCCACAGGCTGAACCCCGGGGGGCTCACAGATGGGCCGGGTCATGGAGAGAGAGAGAGAGAGAGAGAAAAGACCAGGGGCCCTGGCAGCATGGCCAGGACCCAGGCAGTCCAGCGGGGCCTCACCTGCAGCTTGGAGACCTTGTCAGCGAGCTCTGTGCGCACACGCTCTCCCTCGGTGAACTTCACCTGCAGCTCCTGCAGCTGGGCCTCCACCTTCTTGCGCTTGTGCTCGGTGTCCGCCTTGCCCTGCTGCAGCACCTTCACCTCGTTGGCCAGCTCCCCTCGCTCATTCTCCAGGGTCTGCTTGGCCTTCTCGAGGTTGGCTTTCACCTGCGAGGGGAGAAAGCAAAGACATAAAAGGGGGAGCCTGTGACATGAGGCTGGTTTTCCCAACATCATCAAAGAGCCAGTGGAGCCAGACCCAGAATCTGCTGCCCTGCAGCAAAAGCGACACTGGGCAAGTCCAGGGGGCAGCGAGCTGGCGAGGGCCATGGACTTGGAGGGCTCAGGCCTGATGTGGACTCATCTCCCAGCTGGAACAGGACGCCTGGCGCGTGGCCTCACCTCTGAGGACCACGGCTCCCCTGGCTCTCAAAACCATCTCTGCCTGGCCTCCCGCACAGGGAATGTCCAAGGGCAAGACATTGTCATTGCTGATGTTAAGTTTTTAGAATTATTTTCATAAGCTTAGGGAAATTATAATTGGTCATAGTTAGACTTCCAGGAAAGCCTCTTAGAAATTTGATGTTTACCGTAACACTGAAATGTTCTTCCAAAAAATATAAAAGCCAAGTTTACAGAACAAACACAATCCCAATCTATTCTATATCAAGCCAGTCACAGTATCAAAGGCAAGTTCAAGGGTAAACTGGACCCCAAGTGCATGCAAAAAGCTTTTTGAGTGAAAACAGCTAGAGGAAAAGGCAAGGCTTCAACCTGCCCAGAACCAGGAGGAAGTCAAAGGGAAACAGAGGAACAAGGCATGTTTCTGAAAATATTGTACAGGCTGCCACGCAGAAGAGCCTCTGTCTTCTCAGGCTGCCAACAAGGGTGGCTGTGAGCTGGAAACCACAGGAGGCAGGACTGGGCTTGTTCAGGAACTGCCTGGTCACAGTCCCCTGGCTGAGAAACCAGCCGGGTCAACATCCCCAGGGTTCTCCCTGAAGATTCCAGCTGACCATGTGTTGGAGGTGTTCTAGAGAAGGGCTGGGCTTCAGAAAAGGGACGCAATGGCCCTCTGAAACTTTAGTTTCAGAGTCACTCCAATTCCATGACACTTTCTAGTCTGGCAGGGTGTTGAACAGAATAATGACGGTAATAATAAGACTAGAACAACTTACTGAGCCCTTACCGACTATGCACTGTCACATGTTACCAACTCCAACTCTCACGTAATTGTTTGAAACGGGCTCTCACTAGCCTCTCTCATAGAAGAGGAAACTGAAGCAGAGATGGACCTGTATGCGCCCCCAACTCACACAGTCAGGAAGGGCTGGAGCCTGGACTACACGAGGGTCCTCCAACCCTCCCCACCGGCCCACAGTGGCCGAGCCTCACGGAGCCAGTCCCGGGGGGCCCACGCACCCGCTTCGTCTGCTCCAGCTGCTCAGCCAGCTCCTCCACGGCCTGCGAGTGCTTCTGTCTCATGTCCTGGATCTGGGCCTCATGGGTCCTGGCCTCCTCCTCAAGGGTCTTCTTCAGGATGTTCACTTCTTGTTCACGTTTGGACCTGAACAGAGAAACGCCTTCAGGAGGGAGGCCAGGGCCCAGGAGCAACGCTGCCCTGGTGGCACAGAGTCCACAGTAGGGAGCACTGGCCATTCCAGGCAGCTTTCTGCCTGCTGACTTCCCTCCTCAGCGTCCGTCCTATAGCGCAGGCTCACACACTTTTTTTCTTTTATTTAAAAAAAAAAAAAAAAAAAAGTAATGTAGGCCTTTTATGCAAGGAATTGGATTTTATTCTAAATATAGGGAGCCAGGAGTAATTTATAAGATTTTTTTTTTTGGCTGCACCACAAAGCATGCTGGATCTTAGTTCGCCTACCAGGGATTGAACCCATGCCCCCTGCAGGAGAAGTGCAGAGTCCTAACCACTAGAGAGCCAAGAAGTCCCCACAGACATGCCTTGTAGGGCTTCTGTAGCCTTCCAGCCTTAAAGCCCACCCTTGCCTCAGCCCAACTCCAAGCCAAGTTCTTCAACTCTAGAGAGAAGCTGCCGAGGCCCCATCAGCTTCCATCTATTCTTGTTCCGTCACTAAGTCATGTCTGCCTCTTTGCAACTCCATGGACTACATCACACCAGGCCTCCCAGTCCCTCACTATCTCCTGGAGCTTCCAGGCTCCATGACAACAGGCCACACTGTGTGTGTATAGAGGCCCTGGGGTCCCCTCTCTGAGGCCAGGGCCCCCCTTTCCCTGCACCAGCACCCCCATCTTCAGTGACCAGGCAGTCAGCCTCAAGGCACACCTGAGCTCCTGCTGCGCAGCTGTGGAATCCAGAGTGTCCTCCAGCTCCGTTTTCAGAGCCTCCAGCTCTTCCCCGAGGTCTCGTTTCTGCTTCTCGGCTTTATTCCTAGCAGCACGCTCAGAGTCCAGGTCTTCTTGGAGTTCCGAAATCTGAGATTCCAGCTCCCGGATCTTCTTCAGGGCCATGTTCTTCTGGGTGGTTTCTTCTTCCACTCTGCCAAAGAGAGCACCAACGTCAGGAGGAGGTCGCTGTCACCGTCAGAGAGCAGAGCCTGCAGAAAAGACTTAGAGAGGTGCGGCCGAAGCCACTCCTGCTGGTGACAATCATAGCCCCTTAGGAGCTCTTCTTGGCAAAGACACTGAGGCATCCGGAAGACTTAAGGGCTATTCCACTTGGAGAATTCAAAAGCCTCATGGAGCAGAAATTTCATTTCCCAAATTAAGCTTCAGTGCTTTAAACATTTTTTAAAAATTGAAATGTTAAATGAAAAAAAATAAAAGGAAAGCTGTAAACTAGCTTCCCAGACAACAGTGGAGCGCATGCCTGCAGTTCACTGATGCACCAAGAACCACAGCAGGAAGCCTGCTGAGAACACAGGCACTGGCCATCCAGCCTGATGCTCTGACCCTCACCTGGCCAGGGCGGCCTGGAGCTCCTCCTCCTTCTTGGCCAGCTGCATCTTGAGCTCGGCGATCTGAGCCTGCAGCTCGGCGATCTGGTCATTGAGGTCTGTGGAGTCTCCTTCCAGCTTCCGGCGGGTCTTCTCCAGCTCCTGGCGCTGCTTCTCCTCTCTTCGCAGGCGTTCTGAGAAGGAAGAGCAGAGAGAAGCCAACAGAGTCTTCAGTGATTTCTCTTTGTCTTCAAATCTTACATAAAATACCAGGCTTCACAGGGAGCAGCTGCAGTGTCCCATGTCTGGAGGGCAGTGGCTGGATGCCACAGGCCCCAGGAGACCTGCTTGCCACCCCAGCTCCTGGCAGCAAGGCCCTCGAGTGGTGGATGCCCCGGCAACCCCAAGTCCAACAGTCCCTGCGTCCCACCGCTTACCCTCCAGATCGGTGATCATCGCCTCATGCTTGTTCTTGAGTTTGGCGAGGCTCTTCGATTTCTCCTCCTCTTCCATGAGGTTGGTGGTGAACTCGGCTATTCTGTCTTCCAGCAGCTTCTTCTCCTGGGGTGCGAGGGTGGGTCAGGGCTTAAAGTTAGTTGAGTGCAGAAGGCACTGGGTCTCCTCAAGCACAACCCACCCAGGCACTGAGGTCTGAATGGAGGGGCAGGGCCTTAAACACCTGGCCAAGTGCATTAGGATTTCCCAAATCAAAGGGGTCATTTTTAAAGTCACTAGCTCCTCTGAAACAGCTGGGTAAGCTTCCTTAGGACCCATAAGTGGGGTACCCAAGCCCTTTCCTGCATTACCCCTTTCTGCGCAGATAAAAAGACCTCCCAGGTGATGGTGTCAGTGAGAGAACTTGGGGCAGAGGGCGCTACCTTCTTGATGCCTGTGACCTCGCCCTTCCTCATCCCCTAAAGTGCCCCTGCTCTTCTCACTTTGTCTTCAAATCTTACATAAAATACCAGTCTTCACAGGGAGCAGCTGCCATGTCCCATGTCTGGAGGGCAGTGGCTGGATGCCAGGAGACCTGCTTGTGTGGCCACCACCGGAGTCCTAATTCCACAACAGCGACCACACAGCCCGTTTACTCCCCATGTCGCAGGGTTCTGGACAGCCGTCCTGCCCTGTGAAGCTGGCCACCCCCATCCTCCGGAGATGAAGGTCAGCATCCTGACGGGGTCTCTCCCACTCCTCTAAAGTGATGCCCAGCTATCATCTGTGGCCAGGAAGACACTGACAGGGGCCCAGCCACCGGCTTCACCTTGGCCAGCTTGCAGTTCTGGTCCTCCATGATGATCTGGTCCTCCTCCAGCTTCTTTAGCTTGGCCTCGGTGGTCACCTTCTCCAGTTGAAGCTTCTGCCGGGCGCTCTCCTCCTCCTCCAGCTGCTCCTCCAGTTCCTGCCGCGAAGCCAGGGCAACCGTAAGTAGATAGGATGGGGTCCAGCACCCACGTGTGGGGTCACGTATTTAAAACTGGGGTGCGGGGATGAGAACCCCAGGTCCCGATTCAAACACAGGGTCATGTGTTCTGAGGGGCCACCTCTAGTGAGTGTCCACCCTCAGCTCCTCAGACCAGCTGGAGTGATCACAGAGGAGGGGAATTAAATCAGATTCAATGCTCGGCGGGGAAGTGCTCATGAACACCTGACAGGTGTCAGAAAAATTGAGCCAGGGAATTCCCTGGCAGTCCAGTGGTTAGAACTCTGAGCTCTCGCTGCCAAGCGCCAGGGTTCAATCCCTGGTCGGGGAACTAAGATCCCACAAGCCACAGAGCATAGCAAACAAACAAACAAAAAAAAACCTGCCTCAAAGAGAACACTCCCCAAGGCTGCCCCCAGGACACAGACTGTCCTCCCATAGCACTTGGGATGTCCCTGCTCCCCACCCACCCTGTCCCCCACCCCCTCCTGGGTCCGGCCCAGCCCCTCCTCCAGGCACCTGGATGTTCTGCTGCATCTTCTTCTTCTCGGCCTGCAGGTGTTGGCATCGCTCTTCCTCCTCCTCCACCCTAGCCTCCAGGTCATGGCAGATCTCTTCCAGCTCCTGCTTCTTGGCCGTCAGACGGGCACGGAGCTCTTCAGCCTCGGCACACAGTTCCGTTTCCGCCTGGAGCTGCTCCTGTAGCTGCAGTTTCTCAGCCATGAGCTGTGGGAACACGAGGGAAATGTGAACTCTGACGGCTGCTTGCAGGCTGCCTGTCCCCATGGGAGAGCTGGCCCCCAGCAAAGGCTCCATCTCAGGATGCTTAAGCTGCCAGGCATGTCTAAACATCACATCCTGCATCGAGGAAATTACCCCCAAATTTCCCTTCAATGCCAAGTTTATGCTCTGTCTACTGGGGCTTCCCTGGTGGCTTAGTGATAAAGAATCTGCCTGCAATGCAGGAAACCCGGGTTCAATCCCTGGGTTGGGAAGATCCCCTGGAGCAGGGCATGGCAACCCACTCCAGTATTCTTGCTTAGAGAATCCCATGGACAGAGGAGCCTGGCACGCTGTAGTCCGTAGGGTTGCACAGTCAGACACAACTGAAGCAGCTAAGCAGTAGCCCTGGTGGCCAGCAGGAGGCAGCACTACGTGGGCCGAGTCTGCAGATACCCACCTGGGACTGAAGGGTCTCCATCTCTGAGAGTCTGTTCTCAGCAGCCAGCTGCTTCTCCCGCACCTTCACCAGCTCCTCCTCCTTGGCCATCATCTCCTCCTCCTGCCGGCTCACCTGCAGCAGCGGCTTGACCTAGGAGAGGAGGTGGAGGAGACAAGCTCAGGGAAAGAGCCCCATCCAGGCTGAGAGTTGGGGGCTTTCTCCTCACTTGGGGAAGCGCCAGGGCACGAGAACAAGGGGCAGGCAGGACCCTGGGCAGAGCAGGTATGCCCGGGTACAGCTTTTCAGGAAATCAATCTGGTGCTGTGCATCATAGGCCTCTGACCCACTAATTACAGTTCGGGGAAACTAGCCCTGTATGTGCATGAAGATTTTCAGGACAGCATTGTTTACAACAGTGAAAATTTAGCAAAGAGATAAAGATCCACCACTGGAAAAGTAGCCAGATAAATTATGATACATCTCTAGGCAACAGTACGCTTTTAAAAAATTATGCTTATGAAAAAATTTTAAATGGAAAACGCAAAAAAAAAAAAAAAATGTTTACACAAGTCAAAAAGCTCAGCTATGTAAGAAGGTGTATGGTTTACACAGCAGAGATTTAATGGGAATGTTTTTAAAAAAAGGGAATAAATATTGAAACATCTATTCAATATTGATGTTGGCTCAAGGTTGAATGGATTATAGATGAATTTTTACTTTCTTGTTTATCCTTTTTGTTGGTATGGTATTTTGCAGGTACCACAAATTATGTACCATAAACAAAAGTAGCCTGACCAACTTTAAATACAAGAGAATTTTTTTGTAAAGGCTGGGGAGGACCTAGCCACCGGGTACAGACCACGGTTTCCTGAGTGGGCAGCACTGTCACGACACGGGGCCGTGGTGGGCAGGCAGGGCCTGGACAGCCCGGGAGCTGCCCCTGGAGCCGCCCCAGCCCCGCCCCGCAGCACCTCGGCAATCCACGCCGGACACACACCCCAGCTCACGCCCCTCAAGACCCCACAGGCAGGACCGTCCCCGGCTCAAGTTCTGGGCCCGGGGACACGAGGGCAAAGTGCCAGCCCCGGGGCCTGAGCCCCGCAGGAGGCCAGCGTGAGGCCGGCTCGTCCCTCTGCCACGCGGGGCCCCTCCAGACCCACCTTGGTGAACAGCCGCCACCACTGCCAGTTGCGCAGCTTGAGGTAGGCGGCGCAGTTCCTCTGCAGGACCTTCATGGCCGTCAGCTGCTGCTGCCGCTTGGCGAAGGCCCTGTGGGGTGAGGGTCACCGTCAGCGCCTCCAGGCGGGGGCCGGCCAACCTCCCTGCCCACAGTCCTGACCTCGCTCCTGGGGGCTTTTCTGGAGGGACTGACCCCTGCTGGGAGCACTTCAAAATAGATGTGGGGGGAAGGAGGCAGGCTTGGGGTTGAGTCCTACAGGTGACCTCGCAGAGGTGACCAGGACAAGGTCACAACCACCTTCCTTCACTAAAGGGTAAGTGAGGTCGCTACAGAGTCAAGTGTAACCACTGGTCATTAAGGCCACCTGTCGACTGCAACTCCCCACCCTCGTGTCACCCACAATCTTGGGGCTTTTGTTTGGGGAGAGAATGTCAGCAGATCATGTCCTGCAAACGTGCATCTGCCCAAACACCCACACTCATGCTCTCTTCACAACGCTCAGAGCTCAGGCTGGAACAGATGCCCCAGAGCCCAGACACAGAGGAGTCAAGGGGCAAATGTGAAGCTGCCCCGCCCACTGTCCTGCATAAGTCAGCCCCTGACCCCACAGGAGCTGCTGGAACTCAAGGGCACCTCCTCCCCGGAGCTCAGGGTCCTCTGGGGACAGCCGGCTCTGGGTGTCACCCCTACAGGAGGGACACAGGGAGGAACAGTGGGAGGCAGAGGTTTTCTTGGAGGGAAAATCTGAACACAGTCACCCCTCCCTCCTGCTCACTTTAAACCTCAGGCAGAAATCCAGGAAGCAGGGGGCAAGGAAAGCTATGTGGGTCTCCCTAGGGGACACCTCCTGCCATGAGGGTGCCCAGGCCCTGCTTCCTCAGTACCCTCTGCTACAGGAGAGCTGGGGGTCCCGAGCAAGGTGTGAGTGTCCCGGGACTCACTTCCTGGCCAGGTAGCCCCTGCAGCAGGCCTGGAAACCAATGATGACGTCCGTGATCTTCAGGTCCCGCTCCTCCTCCAGGTGGGCCAGCACGCCGGCCCGGAAGAAGACCTTGCTCTGCCCGATGCGGTACAGATTGCTGTCGAGCTCCAGGGCTTTGATCTAGAGGAGGAGAGCCGGCTGCTGAGCACCGGGCACCCCAGCCACCACAGAGCCCTGGAGCAAGGCCAAGGCCAGGGAAGGGGCCTGGAGCTGGGGCAGGCCCTGTTGCTTGTGGGCAGCCTTCTCTTGGTGCAGGGAAAGTGGAGCTGGGGAAACGCTGGTACGGGGAAGGTGGGGGCCAGCAAGGGACAGGTAAGGAGTCAGACTTGCAGGGAAACACAGGATCTCAGCCCTGAAGGGACCCTGTAGGTCTCTTTCTTCTCTGCACCCCCTCACTACAAGCCTGTTCTACAATCACCCAGTCAGGTCACCCTCTGAGCAGAGTTGGTCAAGCATCATTGCTTGTCCAGGCCCAGCACCAACTCCAGCTCAGACCAGGATCAAATACTAACTAGGTGACCCCAGACCTTAACCTCTGTGGGCCCACATTTCCGCCGCTGTAAAATGGAAATGGTTTCTTTAATTAAAAGATAAGTTAATAAAGCAAATAAATAGCACTTCCTTCCTAGCAGAGCTGTGGGAATGAAACCAGAGAAGGCACACAAGGCACTGAGCATGGGGTCACACATGGGACCATTGCTGAATGAGCTTTAGGCAATGTGTCGTTACCATCACAGGGCTGTTTCGGTACAGTAACAAGGTTCTCTTATTAAGCCCACTGGTAACAGTCTGTCTGTCCATCTGTTTGCCTGGGAGAGAGGGGATTTGGAACAAGCTCCAAAAGGCAAAGCCTTGAACAGGGTAAGAGGAATCTCGGGCCCTTGATGCCCAACGAAAGGCCCTGCAGGTCTGGAAGAGGCCCTGGGAGAAGGGCAGGCCAGGGAGGGCAGAGCCATCGCCGGGTACCCCACCTCCCGTCATGACGAGCCTGGCCAACTGTCTTCCCTACAGAGCTGGACAGAGGAGACCTGCTTATGTCTAAAAGGGGGACAGCCCTCACTGACCAGCAGCTGAGTCTCCGAAGAAACAGTGACCCAAACACGAACTAGGGGCGCACCTCTGTCCTTCACACCTCCCTTCCCCTGGGTGACAAGCATCGCAGAGCAGAGACCCGTGTCTCCTCCCTCCCTCTCTAGGCTCCACCTCCCTGTCCCTTACAGGGCTGCTCCAAACAAAGGTGGTATTGAATTTTTCTTCCCTTTTCTCTTTCCTCCCTGATGCCCACTCCAGCCCACCCTCTGCTGACTCTTTGGCAAAGATGCAAAGTAAAGAAAGCAGGGGGCGCTGGCTGCTGACCCTGGATACATGAGACCCAGCCAGATGCCTGCCTGCAAAGCAGAAAAATGACCAAGTGGGTAGAGCCCCACCTTGGCCACTGAGTCATCTCAGGGCCTTCATTCACTAAGCACAATCCAGTGCCCACTGCCAGTCGAACACTGGCCAGTGGTGGGGAAGAGAGGAAAGGGCCAGAAACTCAGACTCTGCTAGCTTTGGGCTAGTCGTGGGGCCCTGGTGGTGAGCTGCCCCCTGTGAAGATTAGAGGAGATGGGAGCAATAAAGAACCAAATATGCCCAGAAGGAAGGGTCTCTGCCTCACACCACAGCCTTGCTATCTGAGACCTGGCCTTCTCCTCCCCTCCCCACTCCCACACACCATCCTGACCACCTGATGCTCAGTGCGCCTGGCAGAACCAGAACAGGCTCACTGGAGGAACAAGAGAGCACAGGCATCAACAGATCCAAAGGGCCCTGACCAGGCACGTGGGCGCTGGCCACTCGGGTGTGCATACCAGCCACGCGTCACCCACCAGAAGAGCCCGCTCACCATGAGCACACACGCCTGCTTTCCATCCATGAAGCCCTTAGGAATGGAATTTGGAGTCAGGATCTCGTATCTGAGGAGGAAAAGGGCGGCAGGTCAGTACACCCCTTGCTCGGATTCTATGTGGCCTGGAATATCCATGAGACGAGGGCCGTCCCTACAGTGGAGCAGGTGTAGGATTCTTTCCACAGAGTGTCTGAGGGAAAGGGGACACTCAGTGAATTATATCCTGCTCTTTCCTGAGGCTGAACAGCACAAGGAAGGCCTGGCGTTTTCCAGAAAGCAAATGGAAACTTGTGTCAGACTGTTTCATTCACTTATGGGTGAGCTCTGAAGTGGGCTTACTAACTGCTAACCAGCACCTGCGTCTTTAGCCCCAGAAGTTTTTTAAATTAAATGTCTAGTTTCACAAATATCATCTGATACAAATCCGAAAATGCCTCATGACCTCATGTTAGAAAGATATGTGGAGTTCAGGCATTATCAGAAAAAAAACCAAGTCATGATATGTCTAAAGCCACCATTTCCCACTTCTAAACGTCCTCCATATTTGTTACCAAAAAGAAAAAAAAAGAAATAAATGGCATATATTGAGTACAAAGAGAAAACCTTTTGCTGCAGAACATTTTCCTAACAATCTCTGTCTATGTAACAGACCACAGTTGGTGAACACGGCCAGGCCTGTCTCTGCTGAGATGCTGCAGAGAACCGCTAATCAACGGGGTGGTCCAAGAAATTAAGCAGAGGGCTGCGACAGACAGCAACCAGGGCTAAACACGTCATTAGGCAAATAGGCCGGTGTCACGACTGTCCCCGCTCCGCACACACAGCAGACATCCAATTCCATCGATTTTTTTCATACTCAAGGCTCCAACTGATCCTCCTTAAATGTCTTTTCAGAGCTCGTATAATTATAGCAAACACCACCCGGCTCCCACAGTGACTGGGAGCGGAAGCCAACGTGATGACTTTCATTTTAGAGACAAAACAAGAAGTCCTTCCTCACGTGGAGCATGACACGGAGGACCCCAGCTCAGTGTGGACGAGGAGATGGCTCTCCCACTGAAGGCTCTCCGCTCACCTCTGCCGGAACTCCTGGAAGACCACGCGGTTGGGGAAGCCCTGGCGGCAGATCCGGATGCCTTCAAGAACCCCATTGCAACGCAGCTGATCCAGCACCAGATGGGGGTCCAGCTTGCCGGCCTAGGGAAGAAATCCATGCACGTGCTCTTCCTGTATGCCCAGGGACTGATGGAGAGAGGGCGGGCCCCTCTGGACGAAACAGGACAAACGCCCCCCCGGGAAGGAGCCGTCACTGCCCGCCCACCCATAGTAGTGACAGCTCAGTTACATGATCCAGGTCTGAGAGGCAGAAACGCAGGCTCTATGGGCAGGCTGTACCCTAAGAGTGCCCAAACCACCCGGAGGGTGATTGAACCAATGGCGCTGTGTGCCACAGGCGAGGGGTTTCTGCTCAGGGAGACAGACAAGGGCTGGGCGGCCCGCTGCACACTACCAAGCAGCCGCACCTTCTTCTCGTGGTTGGGGATGATGCAGCGGACGAAGTTGGGGTTGGTGTTCCTCAGCGTGGCCATGAGTTTGGCCAGCTGCTCCTTGTACAGCTGCCCCACCGTGCGGAACATGCCTTTGCGCGTCTTGAAGGCCCCAGGCATTGCCGTCTCCGACATGCCAGCCACCTGGTCCAGGCCGATGATGCGGTCCACTGGAGAGAGCAAGCAAGAGCACGTGAATACCCAGCAGTCCAGGCCAGGGCAGAGGGGCAGGACAGACAGACAGGCCAATCTGATTAGAAAAAGAGGAGACTACAGAATGGCAGACCGTTTCTACTTGGAGCTTACAAAGCAGGCTAAGGTCATCTCCAAAGGCTGAGAGCAAAGGTGACCTTGTGAGCAGAGAGGAGGGAGGAGGAAAGGGTTTGGAAAGATTGCAGAGCTGCAAAGTGGGGAAGCACATTTGTGAAGGCTGACTCCACGTTGTCACTTATCTCAGCCACCCTGGGACGCTCCTAACCCAGAGACACAAGAGCTGATGATGCATTCTGGAGGAGTGAGCAGAGCTGGTCCACTAGCCTGGCTCTGAGGAGGTGTTCAGACTTGACTGACAGGAACCCGATAGTCCATTCAGTCATTTGAAAGAAGCGGATCAGTATCCTGAACTCACACTGACCGTTACCTGAGAGCACTGGGCTAGGTCAGAAGGCAGGAGCTCTAAAGCTACTTGGCCACTGCCTGCAGGAGTCTGGCACACCCTCTCTCTGTCAGCAATCCCCCCATGCAGAGCTCTCTACATCAGGGGCCTAGAGCAACATGCACAGTGCCAGGGCAGAGAGTTCCAGAGAACCACCGCTGCCCACGGCTACCCCAAAGGCCGAGGATCCTTCTCCCTCTCAGGTCTCGCTTGGTCTCCAAGATCACGGGTCTTTCTCATCTAGACCAGCCCTCCAAGGAAGCAGCCCTCATCACCGTGGCTCCTGCCCAGAACAATGAAATGAACCGCCTCCTCCCGGGCAAAACCAAATGGTGAACAAGCCCAACCTAAGTGGCCAGCGATCTGAGGTCAGGCTTACACCAGAGCCAGTATTAAATTTGAAGACTTCCATTGCTGGATGCAAAAGTTAAGAATTCTATGACAAAGTCAGGTTCTTGTTCCTTTGTGGCCAGATCTCTGTTATTTATTTGAAAGCAACAGAAAAGACAGCTACTCAAGAGGGAAGCCAGGAGTGAGGATAGACCCAATGAACCTCTCAGTTAAAACGGGAGGCATCTATACCTCTTGCAGCCCCCACAGGGCCCCTCTGGCCACCAAAGGTGTTCTGGAACTGGGTGGCTTGTGAAAGTCACTCAGGTTGCCCAGGGGAAGGTTGAACACGCCCCAAAACAACTGGTCATTTCATGTGAGGGTGTCCTGGCCCCAAAAGACCCTGCCCAGGAGGAGAGGTAACTGCTGCATAGACACACAGGTGCCCTTGTCAGCACTGAAGTGTCTGGGCCCACACGCACACACACGCACACACATGGCAGTGCCCACACATGCACACACACACACAGCACTGCACACAGCACCTTGTGCTGGGGCACAGCAGCCATCACACACACACACACACACACATATACACACGCACGCACACACAGCACCTTGTGCTGAGACACAGCAGCCATCCAAGTGGTGAGATGCCGCCTTCATGAGGGGAGTTCTGAAGGGGACGTTGGACTGTGAAACAATTTTTTTTTCTCCTTTTAAGATCTATAACATGAAGCTGTCAATATCAAATCACAGCCCAGATGGGCCTGGCTTTCTACTGGAGTCCTGTGATGGGGAGGGGACCAGAGCCTGCGCACAAGCCTCGGGCAGACACCAGGGAAGGAGCACAGGCAGGCAGGAGCAGCCAGGCAGAGCAGGCAGGCTCAGCAGAAGCACCAGTCACGCAGCCCAGGGTGCAGCACACATTGGCGCCGCGCCAGGCGGCCAGTCACCTGGTTCTAGGTGGAGGATAGGAAAGCGCTGATAGAAATAGGCTCTCTGGGTGCTCTGCATCTCTGCAACAGAGAGGTTAAAGCAAAACCCAGGCAGAGGGAAGGAGAAACTGGCAGAAACAAGGAAAAGAATGGCTTCCGGAGGTACTGGCTACCAAGGAGATGCAAGAAGGCAGTGAGGAGTTGGACGGAACCCGGGTGGCCGAGTGCTGGGCCACCGCACGACCCCCCACAAGGGAAAGGTCTGTGGCCTCAGGGCCTGGAGAAGCCTCTGCCCCAGGGGAAGTGGCCGTGTGCCATGTTTAAGGATGCCTGGGGCTCAAGGACACCAGGAGTCAGGGACTGAGTGACCCTCAGGGCTGGAGGAGCCCATGCTCCTGGGAGCTAAGTGGGCACAAACCCTCTGGCTTGAGCCCTGCACTCAGCCAGTGGCCAGGAAGGGAAGGGGCCTAGCTGTGGGCATGGGGAGGCAGGGTGAGGGCCAAGGGCGTACCATCCTTCCACAGCTCCGAGACAAACTTGTCAGAGGACTGGTGCAGCAGTGTGGCGATGTTGTCGTTTAGCGGGTCCATGTTCTTCATCAGCCACTCATCGGCTTTGTAATCCACCTGTAAGATCAGACCTCGAGTCACAGGCTGCTCAGGGCACACTGGTGCGCGCAGGCTCTACGGCAGCAGGCTGACCCCATGCGAGGAAACATCAAAAACAGCGAAGACCCTCAACCTGGTATTTTCATCCCCAAGAAGGAAATAATGAGAAGCCTCCACGAGACGTTCTCTGCAGAGTTACGTGAAGGCAAAATATTTAAACAGCACCAACGTCTGGTTGCAGGGAACAGGCTAAGAAAACTATGTTGCAGCTACATAGTAGAATATTCTGTTTTTAAAAATGTTCACAGTAACATAAACATTACGGGGGAAAATCCTAATAATTCCTTTTAGCAACAGGACAAGTAATTTTTGTTTTGTTTTTTTTCAGGATATTCAGGTTTTCTCAGAGCATATATTCTTCTTACCTTTTCTGAAATATGTTCTCAATAACAAGAGTAATAAAACACCATATATTGTAACAATACAAACAGAGCGACTGGCCACCACAGCCTGCTTCCTAACCAACACAGCGTAACTCAGCCTGTGGTCCCCTCCTGGCCCCTTTCTGCAGGTTTTCCCACACGCAAGGCTGTCAATGATGAGGTGCAAGATGGTGGCGTCTTTCTCCCTAGAGGCAGAATGACCTCCTGGGAGAGGACAAACCCTAGAGTTGGGTGTCTTGGCATCTGTCCCCCTGGGCACGGCCAGCATCCTTGTCCTTTGAGCTGCTGCAGTGCAGGCCGGATGACGATGCCAGTTTCACCATTCAGCCCTTCGTGGGCTTTCAGGGGTGCCCAGGTTTGGCATCACCTACAACAGTACAACAAAAGCCTGCCTGCGTTTCTAACAAAGGTAGTGGGAGAATGTGGGCTTTCGGGGGGGCATGGCCTCAGGTAACTAGAAAAAAGAGATCTCCTTAACAAGTAGTTTAAAATCAAGAGTGGCTTCAACAGCCTTAGGAGACAAAGGAGCTAAGCAGGGGCGGCCGAACAGCGCAGGGCCACGTGCAGAAGGGTGGGGGAGGACCACGGGCAGCTCGGGAGCACCACTGTGACAGCACAAGTTTCTCATCACCGATCCTCACTGATGCGGAGGCTGAGGACCGACCAGCTCATCGCACATCCAAGTGTTAGACATTCTGTGCAAGCAACACAACTTCCTGAGAAGAACCAGCTTTAGTCTAAGCTTGGACCTCTGCAGACTCAGGACACCCCTGTTCAGGTCCAAGCCCTGGGATCAAGCCCACTGGAGGATGTCTGACAGCTGGTATGAAGACGGCTCTGCTACTTCCTGGCCGGTGGTCTTGGCAAAAACAGAGCCAACCACACCTACAGGCATGACCCTCACCCGGGGACAACGTTACCCCTCAGTCCCACCCAGCAGATGTTCCAGGATGTCTGGAGACATTTCTGGTTGTCACAGGTAGGAAGGGTGCTTCTGACCTCTGGTGGAGAGAAGCCAGGGCTGCTGCTAAATATCCTACAACGTGCAGGAGGGTCCCTGACAACAAAGACTGATCTGGCCACTGAGGTGGGCAGTGTGGAGCCTGAGAGGCCCTACCCCAGAGCACTGACTGCCCAGCACTGGGCTTTGTGAGCTCCTTTAATTCACATTCCCCAGTACAGTGGTGGTCACCCACATTTTCCAGATGAGGCAACCAAGGCTCAGAGAGGTGAAGTAACTGGCCCAAAGTCACACAGGAGCAGAGCCCTAATTCAGACTGCAGAGTCCATGACTTTAGCACAAACAGCACATCTACACCTGGAAAACACACTTAATAATAACACACCGCATGACACCAGGGTGTGCACACCTCACCTTGCCAGCGTAGTGGATGATGCAGAAATCTGCCTTGTCCTTCAGCTGCTTGGGCTTCTGGAACTTGGGGTGGGTGCCCTGCTCCTGCATCACCTTCTCCACAAAACTCTTGTCCGTGGCTTTGGGGAACCAGCACTCCTCGTCCAGCAGGGCCAGGATGCCAGGAGGGCCTGCCTGGAGGGAGCATAGCATCGCGCAGGTCAGCTTGACCTGGAAACCCATCGACTCTCACCCTTGTAAAGAAGTCACAGCCTGGTTTTCAGAAACTCAAGAATCTCACCAGAAGGTGCGCAGTGCTTTCCTCACACAAGAAAAAAATAAGGAGCATGACTGAAAGCACTCCAATTACAGGTTCTAGCTGAAAAAGAAATTTCTGAGGTCTAGGCTATGTCCAACACACCTTAATCCAATGATCCATCGCAAGATTCTCCCATGAGAACACTGGAAATCACGTGGTGGCTTGATGGGCCACGCAGACCCCTGACCCACGTCCAGAGGCTGCCCCTCAACAGGGGTCCTGGCCCCTCGAGTCCCTCTGGGACCCCACTCGACACACAGTGTGTCCACACAACTATGTGGTGAGCGGGGACATTGAGGATAAGGCTCCTGAGGAAGAGGAAGCACCCCGGAGCCCCAAAGCCTTCCAAACCCTGAGTTTATAAGAGAGCAGACTCGGGCACTGTGGGACTGGCTGACAGGCCTGCGAACCAAACACCAACTTGTTTGTTGGAAAACAAAACTGATTTAAACAAAAAACTCATCGTCAAAGTAAACCATTCGGTATTAGGATCACCGATGCTTCCGTCCCCAGAGGGGCGGAGCAACAGGTGGGGCGAGGCGCAATCGCGCGGCTCTTACCGGCTTCTCAATGAGGTCGATGCAAGGCTGCAGGTCGAGGCCGAAGTCGATGAAGTTCCACTCGATGCCCTCGCGCTGGTACTCCTCCTGCTCCAGGATGAACATCGTGTGGTTGAAGAGCTGCTGCAGCTTCTCGTTGGTGTAGTTGATGCAGAGCTGCTCGAAGGAGTTCAGCTGCAAGAGGGAGATGGGGTCAGACAGATCCCTGTTGCTGCCGGCGAGCCCCCAGGAAGGACTGGAGGGGTGTTTGGGCAGAATCTCCTGGGGCCCCACCGTGCCGCCCCCGTGGACCTTCCCTCATCACACCCGCAGCAGGGGCTGCAGTGCTGGGGCCCATGGACCCCGCCAGCAGTCTGGTGGAGCCCCTGTATCAAGATGATGTTTTCAAATACACAAAATACACAAAATAGATCAAAAGAGAAAGAAGTTATCTTGAAATGTAATTATCAAACATGGTAACATAGAAATCCATAGTGCTTCTTAATTAACAAGCACAAGTCCAAGCCGTCGGCTTCGTAACACCTAGAATTTAAAGCAGAGGTGAATGCAAACAGTATGCGTGTGTGCCAAGTCGCTCAGTCATGTCCGACTCTTTGCGATCCCACGGACTGTAGCCCACCAGGCTCCTCTGTCCGTAGGATTCTCCAGGCAAGACTACTGGAGTGGGTTGCCAGTCCCTTCTCCAGGGGATCTTCCCTATCCAGGGATCGAACACGCATCTCTTATGTCTCCTGCGTTGGCAGGCTGGTTCTTTACCACTAGCGCCACCTGGGAACCGAAACAATACAACATCCAACGACTGCTATGATGTGAAAATCCCTGATTTCTACTAAGACAGAACACAAGCACTGCTAATGCGGCTGTGGTTTGCGTCCTCTGCTGAATATACTGAGAGGTTAGTGAAAATAAAGAGGTAATTCTCTCCCCACGCAAGTTCGCAGCTCCTCTGAAAACAGCCATGGACCCTAGGCTAGGCTGAAGAATCTCTGAGCTCCTGCAATTACCAGTTTTTGCTACCTGACCTCAAAGTCTTTATGGGCAGGGACAAAGTCATGTCACAACACTCAAAATAAATATTTGAGAAAATATAAACAATAAACGAACAGAAAGCCCCTGCCTGTGAGGCCTCCTAGGACACCGTCTAGATGGTACCATTCTTGCCAGCATTTCTGTTTGGGAAAGGGCACTTTGTTTAAGCTTTAAATACACGCAACTACTGTCTCCTGTCTCCACACAAGCAAGGAGGTAGCCAGCTCAAATTGCTGTGGGACCAGGTGAGAGAGGACCCCAGCCCAAGGAGAAGGCAGCCCCAGAGGCTCGGGAGGTGGGAGGGGTCTCGAGGGAGAAGCTCACATCAAAGATCTCGAAGCCAGCGATGTCCAAGATCCCGATGAACGAGGCACCCTGCCTCTTGGTCTTGTCCAGAGCCTTGTTGATGCGCAGGACCAGCCAGCGGAACATGCGCTCGTAGGTGGCCTTGGCCAAGGCCTCGATGGCAAAGTCAGCCTGCGGGGACACCCGGGGTAGGGGGGAAGGGTCAGACATAGGGAGTCTTTAAGTGCTCATTCCTTTTACCCCAACAATGTCACCTGCAGGGCCCACCCCCAGAAAAACAGCCTCAAAGATGAGAAAAAACCTTCAAGCACAGATATGTTCACTGCAGTGTGAAGGAAGTTGCAAGAGCCTAAACTTTCAACATTACATGCCGAGTGAACTTGTGTGCGTGCACGCTAAGTCGCTTCAGTCATGTCTGACTCTTTGCAACCCTGAGGACTATGGCCCGCCAGACTCCTCTGTGCATGGGATTCTCCAGGCAAGAATACCGGACAGGGTTGCCATGTCCTCCTCTAGGGGATCTTCCCCACTCAGGGATCAAACCTGGGTCTCCTGCATTGGCAGGCAGGTTCTTTACCACTAGTGCCACCTGGGAAGCCCCAGATTGAACTTAGAGCTTTGCAAAGACTTTTTTTTTTAATAAATGGATATGAACTGAAGTAGCTATAGAAGAAATGACATCTGAGATGTGCTTCAAGTAACACAGCTAGGGGTATGGAGACCAGATTAACCAGGAGCCAAGACCAGCCATAAGTCAGCAACTCCTGCAGCCTGGACCCTGGGCCCAGCTTCCTCCTGCTCTCAGTGGGGTGATACCACCTGCTCTGCAAGATGCCGTGAGGACTCAGAGAGGTGACAGTGCTAACAGAGGGGACACCCCAGGGCAGGCCTCAACGTGGCCACTGCAAGAGTCCTCGCCAAGGAGGTGGCCCAACCCCCCAGCCAGAGGGCTCACCTGCTCCTTCGTCTGCGCCTTCTGGACGTAATCCCGTCCCACCTTGATGCGCGGGGTGAGGATTCCTCGGGTGAAATCGGTCACATTGATACCCAACAGGTGGGATACTTTCTGGGCAGCTAATATTTTTCAAAGAGTAAGGAAGGAAGGGGTAAAAGGTTTTAATTAAACCCAAGAGAACGAGTCCCTCTGCTCAGTCTGCGAAAGGTGTGGTAACTGAGTGATCGTTACCAGGACAATCAACTCGGGCCCGGCCCTTCCTCCACAGGGCACAGAACAGTCAGCTCTCCCTTCAGACAGGCCAGTGGGCATGGCTCCCAACTCAGGGCCCCACATTGGAACCTCTGCACACCCTTGGCCACATCCTGAGTGTGAAGAGGGTCCTGAACACAAACAGCACCGCCCTAGACACAGGGACAGAACAAGACAACTCACACGCCCACACATTAAATTCTATCGAAAGCCCCTCTGGAGCACATGTTAAGGCTAACTTAAGTAGGGTCGCTTGCCATGACCTGAGGACTAGCAATGGCCAAAGAGCTAGGGTGAGGACAGTGTTTCATGTCCTCCCAAGTCCACAGGCAAGTTGAACGACAACAGAAATGACTGTTTTACAAACAGAGACAACTGGTCTGGTCTCAGCATAAATGAGAGAAATTCAGGGCCACAGATCATGGGTTTTCTAGCTCATTCTGACACTTACTCCGTGAAGGAGCAGCAGGGTCATGTTCACGAATGTTTTACCAAAATACAGCGTGACAGGCAGCCACACACGTGCAAGTAAAAAAGAAGAGTGTCTAAGATCTCTCCAAGACTCCTTCTCCTGAGCCATCTCACCCAGGCCCCTACCCACATAATCAGGTGAGGGGCCCATGGGATTACCTGTGTTGTCAGGCATGGAGGCCTGGTCACTGTTACGCTCCTTCTTGAAGACGATGTTGCCGAGCTGGAGGACCCCCGAGATGACTCGCAGCAAGCCTTGGGGTGCAATGAAAGGCAGCTCAGAACCAGGCTGGGTGTCACCCCTCAGAGGCCCTCGGGTAAGATAAACCACGTGGGGCACCAGGCCTTGGCCTAAAGCACATCTCCAGGGCCTCTGGTTGACCTCCGCTGAGGCAGCCCTGTGCTTAGATACAAGCTCTGTTAATGCTTCTAAGTTCAGACGTGCCTCTACCTAGGGCCCACTGTCTGTTTTTAAAAATAAAGTTTTATTGGAACACAGCCAGGCCTGTCCATGTACATGCTACCGGTGGGAGAGCAAAAGTGACCCTGACTCTAATGCTGGAGAACAGGGTACACACACCCCAGCCCCTAATCTTCCTAAAATACAGCATCAAGGCCCCCTCACCTCCCTCTAGAGAAACAGGAAGACACAGGCAAGGACACCTTGCCACACCACTGTCACTCTGGGTGTCACCAGTGCAGAAGCCCCAGCCCCTTCCACACTCGGCTCGGACAAAGCAGAAATATTCCACTTGCAGCAAATGGCAAGGACAGGAGCAGTAGACCCAGGCCCTGGGCAGTTAGAAACCTGTTCTTTGTCCTCATATGTCCCTGGGCGATATGACCAAGAAATAACCTTGAACCTCAAATCTGCGGGCCCACCTCCCACCACTCAGCCTTCCTCCAGTCTCTATGGACTTCCTAATGGCCAGTGCCAACAGGAAGCGCTCCCCAGCCTCCCCGGGGAGGGCTGGCCCATACCCATCTGCTCTTCCTCTGGGATGCCCATAATCCGAAAGGCCTCCATGGTCTCCTGGAACATGTCCTTGTCCTGTTGCCCGGGAATGGTGACATGCCCGTTGGACAGGAAGCGGTATTTGTTGTATGACTCCAGCAGAAGATCAGCTGTAGGGGGCAGAGGGCAAAGTTCAGTAAGGGTCAGGAGGTTCCAGTCAACCCTGTGATCTCAAAGATGTTGGAATTGGAGAAGCACCCCGAAACACCCCAGGAATGCTGACTCTCCCCAGCACCAGAGATGGGCACACACAGAGCCCCCCACCCAAGAGCATCAAGGCCCAGAAGCCTGCAGCTGCACAGTGACCTGCCCAGGCTCCCTCTGGCCTGGTTCAAAACAGGGGCCAAGCCTGCAGCTGGCCCAGGAACAGAGTCAGGCTTGCCTTGCCTGCCCCCAGGCTGAGATTTCATTTCGTCACTGCAGTGTGGCCTAACTGCAGGGGGATCCCCAACGTGGGCCCACAACTCACACTTGAGGTGCTCCCCAGCCCCAGACAGCAGGTAGTAGAAGATGTGGAAGGTCCGCTCTTCCTTGGCTTGGCGGATGGCACGAGATTTCTCCAGAAGATCTTCAAGAACATTAAGGAATTGTGCACACTGTTGGGAAGGCAGCCTGCCACATTCACCCATTCAAAAGCCATGGAACTTCACCAGCAGAAAACAGCAAAACAAAACAAAGGCAAACTATCCTGGCTCTGTCCCTCATGGCGTGTAGCCTGTCCAAACAGCAGCTCTCACACTTGGGAGCCTCGTCTGTGTAAAGGGCCCCCTTCTCACAAGAGAAGGGAGCTAAGAACACCTCCCCAGGCTATTAACATAAAGGAGCATCCACCCAACTCTACCCTCAGGGAACCACACTGAATGACCTTCTATAGCTCCATCCTATTCGAAGATCAATTTTGCACACATGCTCAGTTATGTCCAACTCTTTGTGACCCAGTGGACTGTAGCCCACCAGGCTCCTCTGTCCATGGGATTCTTCAGGTAAGAATACTGGAGTGGGTTGCCATTTCCTTCTCCAGGGGATCCTTCCGACTCAGGGATGAAATTCATGTCTCCTGTATCTCCTGCACTGGCAGGCGGATTCTTTACCACTGAGCCACCTACAAAACCCTAAGCTCAATTTTATCCCTCCTATAAAGAAAAATCAACTTATCCTGGTCCTTTCCCTGGTGCCATAGACAAGGTGTCGCAAGAGGCCGGTAAAGGGGAAACCGCAGGAATCAGGAAGCAGCCTCTTCTCCATCAAGGTCACTTCCCCCAACCCCAGACCCAGAACATTCTTTACAGTTAACCACAAGGATACAAGTCTCAATGTTGGCTCCCACAATGTAGCCATTGACATCAAAGTTGATGCGGATGAACTTGCCCTGAGGAAAGACAAATGAAGAGATCAGAGCCCCATCGTCCAGCCCCTTCCCCAGTGGCTCAGCCTGGGGGCAGGAAACCAAGAGACTGAGCCTGCGTCTGGCAGCCAGGGACCCAGCACCCCAACCGCACAGGAACTCAGGACTCAAAAGGGCCACACGGCTAAGCCTGAGTCAGGACCAGCTCCAGGGGTGCCCAAATTCCTCCACAGAAGAGAGGAGGGAAGCAGTTATCTGGAAGCGCTCCTCCTGCTTGGTCTGACTCTGGCTTCTAACTGGCTGCGGTTACAGCAGGACAATCAGGGGACCGGTGGGGACTCCCCGCTGCCTCGCTGTCTTCGTCACCTGAGCTGAGGAAGCTCCTTACGCAGGTGTGTGACCCAGTCTACTGCCTACAACAGGCCCGGAAGCACCAAGTCTGACCCTTCTCTGCGTATGGGGCACAAACACTCGGTGGGAAGGTGCCCGTGAGCACCACCACTCACAAATCGAGAGGAGTTGTCGTTCTTGACAGTCTTGGCGTTCCCGAAGGCCTCCAGGATGGGGTTGGCCTGCAGCAGCTGCCGCTCCAGCTCACCCTGGAAAGGAACCCAGAGGCGTGGTGAGGGCCAGGCAGTGGCGTGGCTGCCAGACCTGCTCTGCCAGGCGGAGGGGAGGCGGCAGAGCTGTGTCCACACGCCCCACGTGCCAGGGATGGGGGCTTCCGGACTCCGACCACATTGGCCTTGGCCTGGTCCCCATTGTCACTCCAAAGCGACCTTTCTGCCAGATGTCTGGAAACACTGCCTGACTTGAACTTGCTTCCTGGACTAACCAACCAGCGGCCCTAGAAAGGGAAAGCAGGCTGCACATCCAGCTCGGGGACCTGGCCGGACGGCCTGGATCAGCCCTGGAGGATGCACTGAGAAGCAGCACTTGAAACAAGAAAAGACACAGAGGCATCAATCATTCCCCTGGATCGTTTCCATCCAGGACGCTGCCCTTCCTCTGCCCCCCGGGCCTCTACTCCCCACCCAACAGCCCACAAAAAAAGTTTTCCCTTTTCATAGGACAAGAAGAGAGGGAACCAGATCTGCAAGACCCCACCTTGTCACATCTGTGTCCTAATAAACTCTGCATTTTCCCTGCTGGTCCCCTGTCCTGCCACTCCCCAAGCCCCGCCACCCACCTAAACCTGTTCCCAGCAAGTCAGGTATCTGGGCATGGGATCAGCAAGGCCAACTTTGAGTTCTAATTATTTACTGATAACATCAATAAGCCCTACTACAGTCTCATGATACTTGGTGGTTGGCAAAAATGTCCCCTTATTTATGCCTTCTTATCCTTGGGTCCTCGTGATACTTAGAGTAGGAAATACAAGAGTAGCCCCATTCCACAGAAGAGAAAACTGAAGTTGAGGGAAGGGGAATGAATTGCCCGAGGTCATCCAGCCATCATCCAGCAAAGCAGGTCATTGCATTCAAGGTTTCTACCTCACACCTGTCAGTTACCACACCATCTCTTGCCACGCCCCAGCCCTACCTGGGGAGCTCCCTGCTATCAGATGGGTAGGACTTTGGAAGCAGTTATCATCCTCCTGGCAGGCCAGGTAATAACTGACACCGCCTGAGGAAAAGACGCTCTTGTTCACCTTAATACCTGGGCACTCTAGGGAGACAGCACATCACACAAGTGCCAGGTGGGGTTTTCTAATTTATCGGCAGGGCTGGAGTCAAGCCAGGACTTTCTGAGAATAAAGGCTGCCTGCCTGTAATCTGTGATGAAAGGGAGAACTGGCGGCAGGTGCTCCCCAAAGAGCCATGAGCTACAGCGTCCCAGGGACGCCTGTGGCACACAAGGCCACTCAGGCACACCATTCTGTACATAAGTCTACAGAACACCGAGGATGCTCCGGGGTCTGGAAAGGCCACCAGTGACTGGAGGGGGCCCCACTACAGCCATCCCTGGTCAGAGATCCTCCCAGGGTTGGAGAGTCTTGATTTTGGACTGTATAGATAATGTGGAGGAGGGTCAGTGCAGCCAGGTCAAGGGGCAGAGGTCAAGCCCACAGAGCAGGCCCTACAGGACTGCAGGGCACCAGCAGTCACAGGATATTGGCTTCTATCCCCCAGGCTCAGACGGGCTGGGAAGACAGCGAGGCAGCCCACGGATCCAGAGTTGGTTTGAGCGCTGCTCCCCCACTCACTAAAACACCTTCTCCAAGCACAGGCCAGGTGGCCAGGCTGGCCGAGCCACTCCTGTTCCCAGTCAGGTGGGAGCTTGGTCCCCACCTCTAAGCAGCCTGCTTAGAGGCAAAGCTAAGGCCTCTGCTGGGGACACAGGCTGCTGCTGTGGAAACATGGGGCCACCAGGCCAACCCAGCAGCAACCAGCTCGGATTCTTGAGCTGAACTCAGCTGAACTGAATGGTGGCGGCGAACCTACAGGTTTCTCTTCACTGATGCCTAACCAGGCACAGGAGAGACATTTGTCAATGAAACCTGCATACGGTGAAATTATGAGGCACTGCTATAGGCAGCGTGTGCTCGTGAGGTTTGGGATTATCTGCATGGTCTCTGAAGGGCTTCCCTGGGTGGAGTTTCTGCCAGGGGCCTCCAACTAGTACACAAAAACCAGAGGGAGGAAGAGCATCAGAGGTCGCTGTTCAGACTCCAGAAGTCCATCTGGAAAGTCCCTTCACCCAGCGCCACTTTGCCAGCTTGCCGTCTGGCCAAAGCCTTGACCCCCATAAGGTGAGGTTTGCGGTATCCCAATGGGTGGTCTTGGGATGAGCACTTGGGTCACTGTGGGGAGCAAGCTCCCCAGCGTATGCCACGACAGGCCTAGAACACAAGGCACAAACTGAGTTCAAGAGTGTCTTGTGGCCTAGCTGTGTGCGCAAAATCACTGCACAGCTTCAGGCAAGGAAATCAAACAAACTAGTCAATGGCCTTTACAACTGACGGCCTGGACGGTCGTGGGAAGCAAAGGGCAGCCTATTCAATCATTCGAGTTGAACTTGGAGCTGGGTACCGGGTGCCCATCACACAGTAGCCTGAGAAAGAGGACGTGACAAGTTCGCCTCCACTCGTCACAGCTCTTACATGCCATCCTGAGTGCTGGGGGCCTGCCTCTCCCTGCACCTGCAGATGGATCAGCCCCAGACATAACACACGTGGGTGGACGTCACTGCTCTGTAACTGTGGTCCTCCCTCCTGTCCCACAGGGCAGCAACACCAAGGCCATCCTCTGGAGATCCAGACACATACTAGGCATTCAACCAGTAGTTGGGAAATGGATTTTCCTGCAAATCCAGAGATGGAAAACCGCAGCTAGAGAACTCCTAACCTCCCCAGGCCTGTTTTTAAAATAGGTCCCTTAAAAAGAATGGAAAATGGGGGAAGGGGAGGGTAGAGAGAGACAGCAAAAGAAAACTTTACTCGTTTCTAAATATAACTCCTGACACCCCTTGGAAAAAGATTCAGAATGTCTGGCAAAGTCTGGCGCATGAAAAGTTACTTCTGGTTTGATTCCAGAAGACTATGCTCTTTAGAACATTCTGCAGGACACACCCCAGGTCTGCATGCAAGGAGACACACACCACTACTTACTTACACACGCTGCACATGGCACCCTGGGAAGTGGGGGGCGCCCAGATGGCTGTAGGGGACACCAGTGGCACTTAGATTTCATAGGGAAGTTCGAGTGTGTACTTGAGAGACAGAGAGAGCACCACACGGCCATGCTTCAGACTGACCACACCCCGCTCTGGGGAAGCCCAGTGAGCAGATTCTTGGCACTGCTTCCGGCCAGTGCGGTAAGGGCTGCCCACCCCATCTGGTCCAGCACACTGAGCGTGTCAGGGTCTGGTCAGGCAGACGCTCACTCTGCTGTGCCTCGATCAGGGCTCCGCACAGGGACTTCTGGCCCTCGTGCGCATGGGAACTCTGAGCTTCTGAGAACAGCTAGGTGGTGAGACTGGTCCCCTTCCTGCTGGGGCTGCCACTGCAGAGTGCACGCGAGACCACCGTGTGTCACAACCCAGCCCCTCCTCCCAAGAGTCAGTGAACCGAGCCTATAAGAAGAGGTCTAGCTGCAGAGAGTGACAATGGTGTGGAGTGAAAAGCTGCTTAGAAAAAAATCGTAATTCAAGGGCACACGATGGGCAGAACACGCATTCCTGGTGTACAACGTGCAGTAAACGTGCAGCTCACCTAGCGAGGACACCGCTGGGTTCGACCACAGTCCACCAAGGGGGAGAGGGGGAAAAAAAGGGAAGTGAGATGACTTTGCAGCTGCCTTTTCTCTCTTCACTGGGGGCTGTCCACCCAGAGGCATTTCAACACCAGGGAACAGAAGCAGGGGTTCCAATGCCGGCCTGCCCGAGATCCTTCAAGTCTCCATTGACTTGAGAACCAAGCTTTGGAATCTGTCTTCCAACCTCAGAAGTGGAGGACACACAGCATGACTGCAAACTTCCGGCAGTCTCCAGTTTCCACAGCAACTCAGAGTTAGGGCCAGTCAAGGAGGAAATGGGCTGGCTCTCACCAGACCCACTCCCAGGAAGCCCAGGACGCAGTCTCAAGGAAAGTGGGCCTGGCCTCTACTTCAGTCCCCCAAACGCCAAGCCATGGATCATTAAGTGCTCTCCCTTGGGGAAACCAGGCACATCCGTGGGAAGACCACACTCACCTGGTCCTTCTTGCTCTTGTGTGATGAGGCCACGTGAGCCAGGTACTGAATGACTTTCTTGGTGTTCTCCGTCTTGCCAGCTCCAGACTCACCCCTGCCAGGAGAGCCAGAGTAGTTCTCAGGGGAGAAGTGGCCAAATCTTTGGTGTCTCCCCTTTCCCACTGCAGGCTCTAACTGTCTCCCATTCTGTGGGTGCCAATGCAGGACACCCCTCCACCCCCGCAACAGCCTGTGGCAGGAAAGGGACAGGCTAAACTCTGGAATCCTCACTGGGGTCCTTTCCCATGGCCCTCCAGAGGCATGACAAGAGTAAACTTCGGTCCACTGCCTGCCCTGGTCACTTGGCAGCCTTTGCTTCCGAAAGTCTCAGGAATCAGTTTTCAGCAGCTGTTGACTCAGGGGTCAAAGGCACTTATACATCTTTCCTTGAAACTTCACTTGAAAGAATGTTCTGTATCATTAACTTCCTCGGCAGTGGGTTGATTTATCAGCTCCTCGTTAGGTTCAGAGGACGGAGGTGAGAAGCCCAGGTAAAGAAAGCTGAGGTTCAAAGCAGGAGAATGCATTCTGGGGGCCATCAGCTCCCAACCCTGCCTTGTTGAGAAAATGCTTGCTTTTCTTCTTGGCTATAAGCCCCAGCCCCACCCCCTCCTTTGAGGAAGGAGATTAAATCTTTGGCCATGAAATAAAGCTCATTCATACTGTGGGACCACTGAGTAGCAAACATTAAGCCTATTCCTTGGGGAAGTGGGGGCTTCCCTGGTGACTCAGACAGTAAAGAATCTGCCTGCAATGCAGAAGACCCGGGTTCAATCCCTGCGTCAGGAAGATCCCCTGGAGAAGGGAATGGCAACCTAGTCCAGTATGCTTGCTTGGAGAATTCCATGGACAGAGGAGCCTGGCGGGCTACAGTCCATGGGGTCACAAAGAGACGTGACGGAGCAACTCACATTTTCACTTTTCACTTTTTGGGTAAGGGGTAGGGGATTGACTTGGGAATGGATTTCATGGACCTAGGTTTTGGTAGGAGTCCCGAAGAGTAAGAACAGAACAGAGTGACCAAGGCCCCACCACCCAGACAGAAACACTTACGTGCACAAAATGGACTGGTCCTCTCGGTCTGAAATAAAAGAGACATGGGGTTAACCTCCAGGAGAGTAAAGCATCCCCCTCCAGTTTCTGAAGGGCTGCCCACTGCCCCCACCCCCACCTTCCAGGAGCAGAAACCCTCAGACACTGGCCTTGCAGGAGGACTGGGGGTTCCACACCACCAACACACGCTGATCCCCTGCCTCACTGGGAGGAGGGACATTCCCTGGTGGCAGCTGCTCCCTCCTCCAGGGGCTCAGACTGCCCACCCTGGCTGCCCACCCAGCCCCAGTTCCATCTGTCCACCTCTGAGGAAGCCAACTTCTGGAAAGCTCCCTGGAAATCTATTTTCCTGAGTGCTAAGGTGGGGGCTGCCCTGTGCATTTCTAACTTGGGGTTGTTGGAAACAAGGTCTGCGGCAGATGTTTAGAAACACTGTCCCCATCCAGGTAAGAGGCACAAGTAAGACGCTGGGTGAGAGGTGGGGTCAAGGCTGGCTTTGCAGTGGGACAGCCCTGGGCTAAGATGCTGCCTTGGTGTGGCCTTCCCGGAGCCCAGCCTCCTCCCGTGATGGGGGATAAGAGTGTACGTGGAAATTACACACGAGAAAGCACCAGTGTGGTGTCTGGCATGGGCAAAGTGCTCAGTAATGTGAGTTCAGAGGCAGGTAGGAAAGAACAGAAGCTCTTCATAATCAGCTCCTGGCCAGTTTCTGTGACAACTGGGGTCTCCCAGCCTGGGGGTCAGGAACTCTCAGCCACTCTCCTAGCTCTGTGAGCCACTCAGCCAGCAAGGATGTAAACAATGCTCTCCCCTTGGGGGCAGGCAGAACAGTAATGTTCAGCTCTGAAAGCAAAGTTTGACAGAAATGCTTTATTTAAGATATCAGGGTTGGCCTGGCTCAGTCCTGAGTGCGCAATTTTAAGCAACAGCTAAAAATAAAAACTTTTTCTTTTCCCTTTTTATCCCATCGCATGGAACACCCCACCCACCTCCTTGAGGTCAAGTCAGTCTGAATCCAGGACCAGGCTACTAGCGGACACTTGGCTGCAGTGAGGTCTGCGGTTCCCAAGTCCTGGTTTCCTTATCCATACATAAACATGCTACTAACTCCCTAACAGGATTAGTTTGAAAAACAGAAAGAATGTGCAAAGGACCCAGCCTGGAAGCCTGTGCAAGAAATGAACTCCAGAGGCAGCTGCTGTCCATCTACCTCCCCATCAAGAAGTCGCCATGATGGGTGGTGCTGACTCGGTCAGGGAGGTGGAAGAAGTAGCTGAGAAGTAACCAGGGTTCCAGCAGTTGTCAGCAGCCTCAGTGCTGGAGAGAAACTGACATCAGCCTTCTGGAAGAACACCCCCACGGGCTCGACTGCCCAGCCAGGACCCTGCAGGACACGGCATCTCGAGGCAGACTCAGGGCGGCCCGTGTGTTCGGCCTCAAGAGATAGATTTAGCTGTTGGGCACCAGCAGATACTGCACAGCAAGGTCGTGTGCCTCTCCACGAGGGGACCCTCCTGCACGCTGATCCCAGCAGCCCACTCGGCTGCACATTTCTGACGATCACCTCTTCTCCTGTCTTGGGACGGAAAAAGGGAGTCCAGCCAGGGAGGAGCAACAAGAAAGCTCGTGTCCAACACAAGCTGCAGCTGCCCCTCCAGCCCTGAGAAATATCAACAGTGCGGGGGTGGGGAGGGAACCTGGCCACTCACATGGACACAGCCCGCACCCTGCCCCCCACTGGGCAAGGGTTCAGAGCAGACCCGGAGGATGACCTTGCTTCCAGCTCTCGACTTTCCCAAAGAACAGGGCCCTTCAAGGCTGTGCAGCAGGGCCTGAGACAGACCGGGAGGGGTCCCCGATAAGGCAGCAGGGAAGGGAAGGCAGGGGGAGGGGCGGGAGGGAGGTGCTAAAGGTGGGGGAAGCCAGGGTAGAATAAGGGGACTTGGGGGGGGGGGTGGGACGTGGCACAGAACAGAAAGAACACAGCTGTGAAGGGGTCAGGCCTCCCTCCCCCATCCTCTGCTGCATCTCAGAGGCTGCCCAGCAGCTAGCGTGTTCAGTCCCGCTCCCTAGCAGCAGGCAAGAATGTACCTGCGCGGCGCGGCAAGGCTGCAGGCAGTGGCGGCTGAGGCTACCATAAAAGGAAACATTCCCATCCCTTCCAGAGGAGCCGTTTTCCCAGGGCTGTCCGGGCCTGGTCCCTGGGACGGCTGGAATTCCTCTGATTGTGTGAGGGGGAGTCAGATGCTGAACGGCTGAACAACAGGAAGCAGAGGCCCCAGACACACACGTGTGGGCACGCACACACAGTCACACTGTGCACACATACCCACACGCACACACACAGGGTTGTGGACAAGTTGCATGTGAACATGCATACACATGAATGCAGAGACCAGACGTGCCTGGGCACATGTGCAGAGCCATGAGTGCGCACACAGGCACATGTACACCTGTGGGTGCACACACACAGATAGACACTTACACAGAGGCCTGCACACACTTCACATCCCACTTCCAGAACCAAATGCTTCATGTAAGCTTCATCCACTCCACCATCTCCAGCTCTCCCTGCTCTCTGACTTTTCACCTCCAACTCCTGAAGCCAAGGTACCACTGCCAACACAGCCTAAAAGGAAACCCTCCAACCCCTGAATTTTACACTTAAAAGAAACCTTAATTTGCTTCACCAGAACATTGGCTGAGGCAAATACTTTTGCAGAGGAAACCTGACAGGAGGCGTTTCTGATTTCCTCAACTCTTGCCCCAACCACTGGGTGTCCCTAAATCCACCTGACCACATCCCCCAGAACCTGTCGATTTCTCTCTTTTTACAGAAGGTTGGGTCGGCACCTCTTAGGAGGCAGGCACTGCCCCTGGTCTGCACAAGCCTGTCTCACCGCATTTGGCTCTGTTCCTGCGCTCAGAAGCATCTCTTCTGGGTAGGGCTATTGTTTTTATTTAGTCGCTCAGTCGTGCCCAACTCTTTGCAACTCCATGGACCATAGCCCACCAGGCTCCTCTGTCCGTGGGATTTTCCAGGCAAGAATACTGGAGTGTGTTGCCATTTCCTTCTCCAGGGGATCTTCCTGAGCCAAGGATCAAACCCAGGGCTCCTGCATTGGCAGACAGATTCTTTACTGCTGAGCCACCAGGGGTCAGGCAGGAGATGGGGGAGGGTGGAGGGAATTCTCAGCGACTCTCCTCTGGCTCAGTTTACTGTGCTGGGGCCCCAGTGCATTCCGGCAAGAACTCTCCTTAACACACACTCCATAAGCTCTCCCCATACGGTCCTCTCTAGGGACACGGACCCTTGAGAGTCCAGCCCACTCCATTGTTTGCTCAAGTCCTTATTTGAGCCTGTGTGGAATGAAGCCTTATTTGAAAACACCCTTCCTTCCTCCACTAGAGGAGACAGACAGACAGACAGATAGGAATCCGACAGCCCAGAACCAGGGAAGTGCACCCACCAGAGAAAATCCAGTTCTGGGAAACAGGCTACCATAGGATGAAGACAGTAGCCTGACTTATGGCCCCTGAACCTCTCCTGCCCTGGTCCTGCCTCGGCAGGGACAGGGTAGAGACAGGAACACGAATCTCTGCAGTGATTTTCAACTCTTTTAAAAGCCGCAGCAGGGACTTCCCTGGCGGTCAAGTGGTTGAGACTCTGCCTTCCAATGCAGGGGTTTCTGGTTCAATCCCTGGTCAGGGAGTTAGGATCTCACATAGCAAAAAAAAAAAAAAAAACGTTGAAACAATATTGTAACAAATTCAATACAGACTTTAAAAGCAGCAGCAGCCTTTCCTCAGGAAAAAATCTTTCTGAGTCCCCCATATGAAGCTACTGCTAAGTCACTTCAGTCATGTCCGACTCTGTGCGACCCCGTAGACAGCAGCCCACCAGGCTTCCCTGTCCCTGGGATTCTCCAGGCAAGAACACTGGAGTGGGTTGCCATTTCCTTCTCCAACACATGAAATTGAAAACTGAAAGTGAACTCGCTCAGTCGTGTCCGACCCTCAGCGACCCCATGGACTGCAGCCTTCCAGGCTCCTACATCCATGGGATTTTCCAGGCAAGAGTACTGGAAGAGTAGGAGATAAAAACCAGAGCTGCTTGGGAGGTAGAGACAGGGTTCCTGGGAACACACTTTACAACTACTGGTCCGTGTGTCTGGAGCCATGGGGGAGAGAATAAAGCTGCTGGCTTGGTGCCCTAGATCCCAGGGCAGCACCCTCGTTCTGCACGTCCCCACAGGATGCCTGGCCCCTCAGCCTCCGGGCAATGCAAGGGCAGGGTTCCCTGGCAGCGCCGCTCTAAGGATCAAATGAGGCTGGTGCCTAAAGCCCGAGACACAGGGCAGGGTTTGGAGACTGACTGGAATGACCCCAGCCCTCTGCACCTTCCAGCTCTCCCACATGCATGGCCTCCTCACAACGACAATGAGAAAGGTTTTAAGTTACATATCCAGTGATGAGGCCATTCCCTCCCTGGATTTTATTTTAAACCCCAAATGCCCTGAGGCCTTTTGGAGCCGATTCTGACGTCCACATGGACAGGTGTTTCCAGCCAGCTCAGGAGGCCCCGGCGCAGGTTGTGGAGAGGGGCGGGGAGGAGCCCCAGCCACAGGTATTTCAGGCCAGGTACAGGCTTTACAGGCTTCTGTGAGGGGCCTTCTCGCTCACTTCCTCTGAGAGAGGAGCTGCAGATTCTTGTCCATAAAAGGCCACGCGGCTCGCTCAGCCGTGATGTGACATCAGCCCCGACAGGAAGTACGGGAGGAAGGGAACAGGTCTGGTTCACCCACTGCGGCTGCCCAGGACTGACTCATCGGACGCTCACTCAGATAACGGCTGCTGGTCTTCCACAGGGCTTCCCTCTGGGGGCACCTGGAACAGGGTTCTACCTACAGGACCCGTCTTCAGATCAACCGGGTTTTTCTCCAGAACGGACTGAGATGTGGATACAGCCCAAGCAAAAATGAATTCACAGGGCAGTTGCAGCTTCAACAGCCCACCTGAATGGGTGAGAGATGGCACAACCAGTGGGCCTGCAACTGTCCACACCAAGGCGGCTGTTTTTTTTGCTAAAACTGCACAGCAGACCCCCAGGTCACCTGCTGTCAGACCCCTGCTTGGTGTTGTCTGGGACAGAAGCCTCGAGCTGCGGGGACAAATTCCAGGGCTGCAGGTTACTTCTCCTGAGACCCTCTCAGAGACAGCACTTTGGTCCCAGTGGGCGAAAACACCAGGCACTTTGCCGGGTGTAAAATGTGGAGAGACTTATGGGTTTGAGCTCAGATGTGGGGGCTGGGAAGGTTCTAGACAACAGGTGGTCCCATCAACTGCATCTAGAAGTCAGGACACCAAGTCCTGAGAAACCCAATGACTTGGTCAAAGCATATAAGCTGGACCAAGAAGCCAGGCCTCCAGATTCTTCCCCACACTGCTCCCATAGGCCAGGGCCTCAGGGCTGCACGTGACGTGCTATTCCCACTCACGAAGGGTCACGCCAGCCTTGCAAGCTGTCTGCTACTTTTTCCAAAGCCAGCCCAAGTCATGAGCTTGGGTTATTTAAGTGCATGGGAAGCAATCAGAGGTGAGGAAGAGAGGGGGCAAAATAATGCCTCCTGTTAGCGGGTTGCTGCCAAGCCTCGGTGGCCTTGTGTCACGGCACCCAGGGGAACCTACCAGCACCCCACTGCAGTCAGTGAGCGAGGAGAAAAACCCACTGGTGGCTCCCAAGCACATGGTGGTGTCACCAGCCATGTTCTCTTCAGGAACAAAGGTGGGCCCAGACCAAGCAGACACTCGAAGCCAGGGGACCCCACTCGGTGCCTCTGCCCACGTTCTCCCCCTGTAAGGTCAGGGTGTGAACTCTGCAGAGGCCCCAGTCCCCAGGCACAGGAGCCAGAGGTCTGGTAGGCCTACCCCACTAGCACCCCTGACAATTAGAAAGAAACTCAAGGGACTGCTCTTTCATTCTGTTAGGAGGCCCCAGATAAGCCCCCTCTTGGTCAAAACGCTTCCGGTGGCTCACGCAGGTAAGCTCCTAGTGCACAGGTAAACCTGCCAAAACCACTGCTTCTGGCAGACAGGGCCAGGAGCAAGAACTTCTCAGAGTGGGGCTGCTGCTGAGGCAGCTCTCATGGGTCTGCCAGGATGGAGGGAGACTCAAAAGCCACATGTGGGTATAGATGGCCCACAGCAAAGGTCATGAGGACATCTGGAGAGACCTAACAACCCCTGAGGCCAGTTTTACCCTCTGAAATAACCCCTCATGGAAAAGGAAAGACAGGCAGGACTCCTGGACAGAGCGCACTAAGCCACGGGGTCACAGCTCTGCAGCAGAGAGTACAGGCGGGAAAGACAAAGGGACACAAACAGGGAATGAGATGGACAGCACCAGGCAAGCTCAGGACAAACCTGGCTTCAAGTTGGAGCACAAACAGCCCTCCCAGGAGACAGCGGGCTTTGCGAATGTCCCATTGATGGGTTCGGTCCAACTTAGAGAACCAGGAACACCAATGCTAAGGAGACAAACCGCAGTGGCATGCGAAGATGCCCCAATCAGCACCACCTGTTTGCCAGAAGCACGGAGTTATTACAAAGGTCGACACTGGGCCATTAGCCTTGGTCAAGACTAGAGGAATTTTACAGAAGCCACTGATGTTATCCTGAATTTTATGCCTGCAGACTCTCAGCTCCCTTATCTCTTTAGTTTGGAGGAATTTATCTTGTTCTCCTCTGATAGCTTAATTCCAGAAATCAGGCAAGCAAAGGAAAGCAATCCTTTCCTCCAAGCGCACCAGTGTCCAGCCCTGACATACCGGGCCACACTCTCTTGAGGTCTCCAGCCAAGAACTTGAGAAAACAGGAAAAACAAGCCTGTAGGCAGCAGAGAGGTTAAAAGCACAAAGCAGCTTAGCCATTAGAGACGTTGCAGGTGAGTTTTTGTTGTTTGCATGTTGCGGGGAGGGAGATGTGAAGTAACAGAGACATGGGGCCAAGTTCTCGGCCACCCGCAAAGTTTCAGGTTCCGAGAGGTCACTTCTTTCTTCTCTCCCACTTCAGTCGGCCCAAAGCAAAGCAAAGCCGGCCTGCTGGGTTGAATCAAAAACAAAACAAAAAAGCAAGCCAAGAGCTGAATCCTTGAAAAGGACTCATTAACCACAGATTCCTCTTCTAAAAAGAACATTTTATAGAAATGAGACTGACAGGCGTGACCACATTGTAAGTAGGCAGCCTCATTTCAGGAGCTGACTTTCCTTCTGGGGGGCCTTCACCAAGCATCCTCTACATGGGGGCTCTGGTGTTGGGGTGGTAGGCCCAGGGCTGCCTGTCACAATGCCCCTCTGGTAGCCCACCAGCACATAAACAGAGGACTGCTCCAGAGCCAGGGAGGAACTGTCTCTCGTGTGCACGACACCCTCCCGAAGACCCACCCTCGAGGCCTCATCAACCCCAAGGCCCAAGGACCAGATCAGACAAGCCAGGGGCTGCATCTGCCAGCACACGCCTGTGTATCACGCGGTGACTGTGGGGATGGCAGCTAGATGAGCCACTTCCTGTCCATGCCGGTACCCAGAGCCTGGCCTCTCGGAGGAGGCTCACCAAGGAGACTTTAAGAAGCCACCTGAGGAAGCGTTTGCTTATCACCTTCTTCAAGCAAGTGGGAGAGTGTGTGATGAGCAGTTCTTACAGAAGGCAGGGACTGTTCATTCAAGACATTGCATCTCCAGGCCCCACTGCTATCTTCTATCGGACATTCGTCACAGGACACAGCCTCTCGTTCGATCCTTGGAGTAACCCTGCCAAGTTCGTTTATCCAGTCAAGAGGCAGACGAGAAAATAAAGGCCCAGAGTCGACCCCGATCAGTCAGGACACAACAGGGCCAGACTCCAACTAGTCCAAACCCCATGCTCTCTTCTCCACACACTTTCTGCTCACAAGGCAAGTCTCTCCTTCAAGCTAAGGCCCAGAGAGACCCAGCAGACTAGACTCCTCTGATGATCTGCTCCAGAAGCGCCGTGTCATCTGTCAAAGCTGGACCCCCCACCCTCCTGCTGTGGTGTATCTGCCTGCCTCTCAGGCCCCCAACCCCAGCAGGGCTGCATCCAGCACAGCCGGCTGGCAGGAGTGACAGTGGGGCGGCAGGGGCAACAGAGTGCGGCCCTAGGGTAAGCCACTGCCTCCAGGCCTCCCTGCAGACAGCGGGGCCTTTGTGTGCAGCCGGCTGGCGGGGCTCCCTGGCAGGGCCCGAGCCTCCTGGCCGGCACATTCCTGCCTAAGTAGAATCGTCATATCTGCAGCTTCCTCGGCTGCCTGTCCTGTGAGTCTGCTTTATGCAGGGACTGTTGAAGCACTTCCGCCACAGCACCTCTGGAAGACCTTAGAGGGCAGACAGCTCCATGGGAACAACAGTCGCCAAGGCCGGGTGAAGGCAGAAAGAGGGCCCTAACCCGCCAAGCCAACAGGGAGCATCCCTCCAACTCCAGCCAGGGAGGAGGACCAGTGGTGAGCCCTGGAGGAGGGGCACCAGGGTGGGAGTGGGAGAACTGGTTTCTGGGGCTGACTCTCTGGGGACCTTTGGACAGTCAGTTAACATTTCTGGGCCTGTCCCTCTACCTGTGAGGCAGGAGGACTGTCCTCAAATGTGAAGAGAATGATCAAATTCTACCCTTCTTTGCTTACCTAGAAAGGTTACTCAAGCACCGAGAGGCAGGTGGACACTCACCCAGCCCATGGTGATCGACCACCCTAGTGCAGCCTCCACTGAGGAGCAGAGGTGGGACTAGCGTGGAGCAAAGGGTTAAATAGTTCTCGGATGAGTTCAGGTCTGGAATGCGAGCAGACCCTGCTGCCCGAGCTCATTAAAACACCAGAGTCACCAAAAGTGAACCAAACCTGGTATTCTAACTAATTAACATAGAAGAGAGTCCTTTTCTTCTCCTCCTGGGGGAGATAACTGAGCTCTAATTCTTTAACTGGCTGGGTCTCCAGTGAAAACACAGGCAGTCTTTCCCACAGAGGGAGACTCCCAAATTCCCCCCAGGGCAGCCCCTGGTACCCTGTCCCCCAGAGCTGATATACGCCTTCAGTCTTCTCATCCTTCCGGCCTCAGATCATTCAAAGCCTTCCGCTTTTTACATAATCCTTAAGAAAGCGTCAACCACAGGTAGGAAGACCCAGTAATGCCCAGGACAACAAATTAACCCAACGGGAAAGCCAAGGTTGGGAGGGTGAACCTACCAAGTCACCACAACTTTAATTAAACCCAAGGCTGAGGATTAAAACAAACAAAACTGGGCCAGGCACACCTGGGCAGTGCCATAACCATTTATTGACACATACCTGCCAGCCTTTCCACAGGATCTGACCTCCGCGGGGTGTTCCGTGGTGACTTTCTGACCACCCCAGGCCCCAGAGGCAACATCTTCTAAACTCTCAAGACACCTGACACTTGCTGCAGTCGTGCTGACAGCGGGTATAGGTGGCATCTCATTGTTATACAGCTTCGCCCACAGATCTCTGTGTACAAACATGTCAGTCTCTCTGCCCAGATTGCCAGCACTTCCAGTGCCAGAATAATGTACTCAAGTATTCTGGCACTTTCCATCTCCTACCTCCATAGCCTAATCTTGAGTACCATGTGCCGCCATGCCTCATCTTGTGCCCAAGGCAGACTGCACTAATCTACCCCAGCATTCTCTGGCACTGAGTCTCAGAGCCTTGCCAACACAGGGCTAGGCAAGGCACTACTGATTGATCGGAGCTGACACTTAGAACAAAATCCATCTGCAAAACTTAGTCCGATAGTTCTGAAGTAAGTGGGGGCAATTTTGCGCCCCCAGGGAACGTTCAATAGTTACGTCTGGGGGCATTTTTGATTGTCACAACTGGAGAGGGAGGGTGCTATTGGCATCGAGTGGACAGAAGCCAGGATGCTGCTAAGCATCCCATAATACTCAGGATAAGTCCCACCCCCACCCAGCCTGCAACAACAGAGTATCCAGCCCAAATGTCAGTGGTGCCAGTTTGAGAAACCCTGGCTTAGTCTAACAAATAGAGAAACCATATAATTTATCATCCAAACTGGGGTGCTTCTGAAAGTAAGAGAGCAGTGTCAATACTAACTGCAAGACAGCAGCAGGCATAAATCAGGACTTACAGGCAGACCAGAGCATTTAAGAGATGAAAGGCAAGGGAGGTCCCTAGGAGAAGTCAAAGAGCTCCTCTCATAAAAGTCCCCAGACAAAGCCACCAACTCCCCTATTTGGCAGAATAAATGCCAGTATGTCATAAGCCACAGCCAGCTAAGGGATGAAATCTTTTTCTAGTTCTCATTTAAAGAAAAAGCAGAAAAGGAACCGTCTGGCTGTGCCTTTTAGGATGTGTGTGTCAGAGAACAGACTTGTGTTTCTCAAAGCCAGGGGGGCTGCGTGTATTAAGTAAAACACTCTCTCCAAAAGACAGAAGCTGATTCTAACAACCTGAGGACCCCAATGTCCACTGTTATTACCTGACTTAGGGCAAGAACCAAAGACTCCTCCTGGGAACTTTCTTTACTGGTGAGCCATCTTGTCATAACAGGGCAGCTTCTGTTAATTAACTTCCTCCCTATTGTCTCAAGAACAAGAAATCTGTTGCCGATTGCTTTGCTGGTCAACTATGTGAAACGAGAGGGAACTTGGAAATGTCCCTGGTTAACATGGGGGCTGAAGAGCTGCACCGAGTCCAGCATGAGGCAGAGAGTGGATGAAAACTTCTCAGTCTGAGGTTCAGAAAATACGTGGACCCAGCACCTACACAGATCACTAAAGAGAAGCACTAAGACCCTAGGTTCCTCATGCCTGCAGATGTATTTCCTAACCCTGTTCTCCAAAAGATGAAAACACCCACCCATTTGCCCTCATAAATTGAGGCAGCTCCTTGGTCCCTGTCAAGGCCATTCCATTACAGCCAAGACTTCCTGCTCAACACAAAGGAAAGCTCCAGTCCTCTGCAAGTTCCCTTTTCCTTTTTTCCCCAGCTGCTTCCAACCTGTAGAGCTGACTTTTGTCCCTCAAAATTATCACGGTTGAACACATATAACTTGGGCAAATCTCTTTAGGAAGAAGTCCTACAGGTTGTCAGAAAAAAGGCTAGCAGTCTAATTTCAGAAATTCCAATTCCTGGAGCCATGCTATAGTATATCACTATGTTATTCTTATCATAATGGCTTGATGAGAAGTGAAAAAGCCCACTTGCTAAAAAAAACCTTTTAGGTTCAGGATCCAAGTATGGGAACATGCTCTAACTCAGCAGTGCAGAGCCCAAGAAGACTCCAGCCTGCATGAGGCCAATTATAAGAGCCAGGAGAAAACTGACTCATAACCTCTGGAGACAGACTCGGGCTCTTTTGGAATCCCACAAAATGTTCTCCCATCAGACTCTTCTAGTTAGCACTCTGAAACCAATATCCTACTTTAAAACTAAAAGGCTGGCTTCCTCAAGGAATTTCAATAGACGTGAACATGAGCCAAAGGGGAGGTCAAACTTGTACATCCTACATAATTCACCAAGTTTGGTGATGAAACACCTTCCACAGCACTGTGTGGATGGTACAAGACAGACCCACATGTTGCCATTTTAAACCACTAAACCATGGATAAAGTTAACACAAGACTCATCACCACCACTGCCTAGATTGACTATTAAGATTAAAGAAAAAATAAAAACAGGATGCCCATGTAATAAGTAAGACATGAAAAACCACTATCAGTATAAGATATAAGAACATAACCCTATGCTAAGTAGTTGGCTAAGCTCTGAGAATATAAAGGCAACATGGGCCTGGTCCACACCTAAGTCAAAGTATTACCAGGGTTAGCCCAGACATCTTCCCTAGCTGGCAGTAATACTTCAGTCACGTCTTTAACAAAAGAGTAGAGACTTGCCAGCTATTGCAAGGCAGATGGAACAGCCATGGTGGTGTGAAGCAGAAAGGCCTATTAGAGAAATATAAGGAGTTCCATGCAACCAGGAAGTTGGAGAGGTAGGCAGCAGGCCAATTAAAAAAGGGACAGTGTAAGATGAATCAGGTTCCAGGCTTGGGTGATTGGGTGGATGGAGAAATGGCATCTAGGAGCAGTGGGCTGGCGGCAATCAGCTAATAGAGCTGGTCCTCAGCAGGAAAGTGATGGCAAAGCCACTGAAGCGGGTGGGGCCATGGTCCAGAGGATGAGACCTTGAGGAGCAACAGGTGTTAATAGGGGAGAAGACATGAATGGGGCTGTAAGATTAGGGAACCATAAAATCGCCGGAAGGAAGGGCTTTCAAAAGGAAGTGGTCAAGACTGTCCAACCCTAGGAGAGGTTAAGTAAGATAAGAACCCAGAGCTCCACAGAAGGGAGGATGGCCTTTACCAGACAGTCTGGGAGGGCAGCAGATGACATGCAGGGGCAGGAGTATGGCTGAGAAGTGCTGAATGGAGGCACTGAGCGTGGATACTTCGCCTAAAGAGTTTCACTATGATGGAGGAGGGCAGAGACAACCTACAGAGGGCACAGAATCCAGGAGAGACTTTGTCTGTTTTTTTAAAAGACGTAATAACTCACACATGTTTCCAGACTGTGGAGAAGAGAGGAAGAGGTTAAAATCATGGAGGAAAGGGAATAACAGGTAGAAAAGGCGGCCTGGAAGTCAGAGAACTGGCACAGGAGCTCTTGATCAGAATGAGAAATTGGGAAAATAATTAGGAAATGCACTTTTTTTTAAAGCTTGTACAATATTCTATCAACATATAAACATCTCCTTTGACAGCCACCAGTCTTGGCTCTCATGCAGTGGCTTACAGACCTCGATGCACAGCCCCCTCACCAGCACCAGTGATAACCAATCCACAGGATCACCATGGCTGTGAACATGAAGGAGCACCTGCAAAGTTGCCGACGAGGCTGCAGGTAAAGACAGACCCTTGGAAGGCTCAGGGACTCACCTTGCATCATACTCCTATAGGCGGTGTCTGTGATAGCGTAAATGTGGGGGGGCATCTCATGCCTCTTCTTGCCCTTGTACATTTCCACGATCTCTTCGGAATAGATGGGCAGGTTCTTATAAGGGTTGATGACCACACAGAACAGGCCTGAATAGGTCTGAAAAGAGTGACAAACAGCAATGGGTTAGGAAGTTTGACTCACAATGTCATGGAAATCCTGTAGCAAAATGTCTGCTGCCTCCAAGGATCCCAAGTCAGCCTGATGTGAAAGCACCTCCTGGAGCCCCTGGTTTTCCAGGTCCTGCTCCAGCAGACCTGCTGAGGCATGGGGGCACCACCAACATTTCTGCTCTTTCAGTGGGGGGCCTCCCTTGACTGCAAGACTGCTGCCAGCTGTGCGCGTCAACAAGCATGTGCTTTGGGCAAGATACAGGGCAAGCTTCATGGACAGTAGGAGTCCAGTTGTGAAACTGAGATGTAAGGACAATAAGAGATGTGTTTGCCTTCGTGAGAGATGCACAAAGGGAAAAGGATGCAGCTGCAGCAAGCCAACTGTGTGAAGATACAAATTATTCTATCCTGAAGGACTTTCCAAGATATTTAAGCCAAAACTTTTCCAGCATTGGGAAAGACTCATTATGCTCCTCAACCATATAGATCCTTTGTGGGAGAGTAGATCACAGACAGATAACCCCTCCCTGGAATCTTCCAGAGACAATAACATGAAGATCTCTTTTAAAAAAAAAAAAAAAAGACCACTGTCCTGTCCCCCATGAACTTTCTCCAAGACTCAGGTCTCCGCTGAAGGGGAACTCAATTCATCAGCACTCACAGTGAGACTCCTGGGAACACACCTGACACCCCAAGTCTGAGTTCACCAGGTTAGATCAGACCCCAGAGTCAAATCCCAACAAGGGCAAGTTTCTTAACTGCTCCCTCCCCATTTCTCAATCTGTAAAATGGGCACAGGCAGGCTAGTTGATCCTCATTGAGTGAGGGGCTCAGAGTAGTTCAGGAAAGCAGTTTCCAGCAGCAACAGTCTAGACAGACCTGCCTTTCTTTGGTGTCTTCTTTTTCTAATAATTTCCCTGCTATTTTCTTTGTCTTCCAAGATCCCCCTCCCCCTCCCTGCAACACACAAAAAAAGACAGACTCCTAATACCTGGATAAGACTCCCAAGACCACCTAGGGGACATGGGTACTCACTGAGGGACACAGCTCTCTTTAGGCAGCTGGAGCAACACAAGCACCTTCTCCCAAGAAAAACAGGCCAGAGGCCCCAAAGAAGCCAGGCAAAGCGAGACCCACAAGCCATGACTCACGCACACCTGCAGCCCCCGACTCTGCTGAGTGACAGCTGAAGACCACGGGGCAGGTTCCTGGCAGAGTTGGAAACAGACCCAGGTCCCACGACCCCTCCCCACCCCCAGCCAGTGCAGACCTCCTTGGCTGTGGAGGCCGACTCTCCAAGAGCCTCACATCTTTTTGTTTCCCTCGCTACAAGTGCCCTTGACCCTCACTGTCCACAGTGTTGCCTCTGGATCCAACAGCAGCCCACATCTGAGGGGCTGTGTCAGTCCAGTCCCTTCCACCCCTGCCCTCTCCAGTCTTGCCAAAAATGAGGGTGGATCTTGTAGCCAAATCCAAACACAGGATCCACATGGGAACTGGTCGTGAGGACAAAGCTCCTTCCCAGCACTGGCTAAGGGCTAGAGGTCTTGAACTTTCCAAGCAGCATTTAGGCTGAAAGCAGAACTCCAGAGGGACCCACCAACCATGCACTGGCCCGCATGCAAAACAGCAGCTGAGCTTGGGACATGAACAAGTGTGTTTGGCTGCCTCTTCTGCTTGGAGGAGGGGATGCAAGGCCCTTAATTTCCTTTCTTCCTGGGATAATCAGTCAATTGTTTACCCTCCAACTACTCTTTTCAGGAGGGACCAGGAAAGCTCTAAAGCAAAGCCGTCTGCACGTGGTATCAGCAAGCTCTGGCTCGGGTACTATGAGTGCCTTGGGTAACCTCTGGTTTTCCCTCCACTACTGTCGGGTGGGGGCGAGATGGCAGACCAGGCAGCAGCGAAGTCATCCCAGGAGCTCAGAAACAAGTGCGCTTTGTTCCTGGGGTTTGAGAAAACCCACACTCTAGGAAATCCAGCCTGATGAAAGTGAAGGACACATGGCCACACATTTAGGGCGCGCAGTGGGGCCAGATGTTTGGAAACAGCTGGTGGTGACAGCAGAAGGAGCCTGGGGTTTACTAAGACAAGTCGTTCTGACAGCTGGGTGGGCAGATGGTCCTGAGGGGAGTTCAAGAGGACCTCAAAATTCTCCGAGCTAATCCCATCAAATCAGTGGACTATCAAACTAAGCCCCGTGGAATGAGCGCTGCAGCTCAGGTGGGAGGCAAGGGGCTGTACCTCGAGCCCATGGCGCTGGAAGCCCGTGGAGGCACAGACATTGAGTAAGTGGCTCTGTTTCCACCCAGCCACGCCAGGGAGCTGCTCCATTCACAGGCCACAGAGGCTCTTTGTGCCCAACCGCCCCCTGTCCCCAGGCCTCCCCCCACTGAAGAAACAGACAGAGCAGCTGTGGCGCAGAATTAGCCCACGCCGCCCACAAGGCCAGGCAAACACACCACACAAAGGCTCCCAGGGTTGCAATCTGGAACCTCGTGTGCAGGGGGCGGGGGGGGGACCTGTGAATGAGGTGGCGCCCCCTTGCCCAGGCAGCCCCACCAAGCAGCTTTGATCTTCCCGAAGCCCTGCACCTGCTGGGGTCTCCATTAGGGCAAATGCACAGTCAGCTTCCTTCTGGTGAGGATGCTGAGAAAAAGGCCAGCCAGACGGAGGCACAGGGGTCTGTGCCCGGGGAAGGCCAGCAAAGATGCAAGAACAGGAGTTAATGCCTGATGCCTCCAGCTGAAGAGTTTCAGAAAAAAGGCTCAGATTCTACCCCTGAGCTTATAGGCGTGGGTCCATGCCTGCCTAGACAGCAAAACACATGCTCTGGGAGACGAAGCAACTAACACACTTTCATAACTAATATTCCCATTTGCAGTATGCTGATAGGCAAGTGCAGGCCATCAATTTGTTTCATACTCAGCGGTTCTCTAACAGGACCCAAGCTTAACTGCGACACGTACAAAAGGCCGAGCAGAGGGTCAGAGTTACCTTCACCTACAACAAATGGCAGCAGCTACAGAGCCCAAGCCTGAATGAGCCCAGGATTGGCTGGTGCGTTACAATGTTCTCACAACTCCTTGTAGATGGGGAAGTGAGGCCTCACGTAGCCATGTCAAATGTTCAGGGAGGGCCAAGATGCGAACCAGGTGCTGGAGGCTCCAACTCGCATGACCTGAATCACTCTGCTTTACTGAGCAGGACCATTTCTTAGAGGCCAGCAGAGTGGTTCTAACATAAATCATCAAGGATGCCAAGGGAAGAGTCCCCTGCCCAGACAATAGCACTTACTCCCATCTCCCATCCACAGACAAGCAATGCTTCCTTAAGGCCGTTTGTTTTTCTGCAAGTCACTAATTCTGAATTTCAATATTAATACCCCAAGAGAAGGGGGCTTTTAATTTGGTCCATACAATATTTTCATCAAGAACTCCTGACTTCCAATCTCAGGCCTGCCAACACCTGGCTGTGTGTGTAAATCCCTTGCCCTCTCTGGGCCTCAATCCTTCCCACTTTTCATATTACATATTAGAAAGCTGGGTGAAGCTGGTCCATTAAGGACTTTTCCACTTAGATAGGTCAAAGTATCTCCTTATCCTACCAACTGCGAACACCACCCACTTATGTAGATGAGGCCTGGAACCACAAACACGTGTAGAGCCCCGCCCACTTATTTAGATATGTCCTGGGACCGCCCACCTTGTAGAGCCCCGCCCACTTACGTAGATGAGCCCTGAGTAGTAGCGCTCCTTGAGGTTGTGCAGCACCGAGGCTTCGTTGAGGCACGTGAGCTCCGCCATGTCTTCCACCTTAGAGAACTTGGGTGGATTCATCTTCTGGATATCATCCTTGTTCACCTTCACCTTCTTCCCGTTCTCCACCAGCTCCACAATGGCCTCCTCACCCATCTCTTCCTTGAGGCTGGCAGGCTCAAAGCCACTCTTGTCAGAAGGCACCCATACCAGCTTCTTGGCAGCCCAGTCGGCCTGGGCCAGGGGGTTATTGATGAAGTTTTTATCCACATAGAGATATTTATCGGCAGCTTGCTGCGCCATGGTGACTTACAGCCAGGACCTAAGGGAGAAAAAAGGATAAAAGGTTAGCTATGCACCACACCAGCTACATAAAGATCACTCATCTCATATCTTTGCAAATTGTACAGCATTATAATAAGCAAATTATAGATAAGCAGGTTGTACAATTTGTCAAAATTTTCTCTCTCTTTGCAGGAGAAAGATGTACGTTACTGAAGAAAAAAATGATCAAGGATTCTGTAAGGAATTAATGGTAAGATGTATCCTATGGTAAATGTATAATCAAATCTATAAACAACAATTGTACCAAATGATGAGCATAATAAGAATCTTGGACAGATGTAATTATAGTCACACTAGGCTACACCCACTAAGGCCAGGAACGTGACCACACAGTTTAAGAAGACTTCCAACAACAACAGATTTCCAGTTAGCCCAAAACAGACAACTGACTACAAGTGCAAAGAGTAAGTCTCCAGTTTAAAAAACTTTATTTCATGGAGTCAACCAAGAGAAGAAAACACACCACCAGTATGTTGCCAACAGATTTTAATTCCACTGCCCCAAGAAATAAGGCGAAAAGGAAAGAAGTCAGGCTCCAGGAAACATGGAGAGTAAGTAATGACTGCTTCCCTTTTGGGGCCTAATGTGAAAACATAACCCTCACAATTCATAGCTCAGGAGAACTTAAGCCCATGTGTGTTTGCTTTTTCTGAAGCTCATTTGCAAAACAAAGATGATAAAATAAGAACCCCTCACATATGAGTGGTTTTATAGTTTATGAAATACTATCACACACACTTCTCTATCTCAGAAGATGCTCATTCTAACAACTCTGTAAGGTGGGTAAGGTAAGTGTTATTATCCCATTTTACAGATGAGGAAACAGAAGCTCTGGAGGTAAGGGGCTTTGTCCAAAGTTACCTAGGAAGGACTCATGCTCCCTGCTCTAACTCCCGCTTCCCACAGCCTAACCACAGTACTTATTCCTGCTCAGAGGCTCAGCTGGGATCAGCTGGGAGGACAGCTGTTTTGAGTGAATCAAAAGCAGGACTTAGATGCCCTGATCTAGAACAGAGCCAGCCAGAACCACCAGAGGAACAGCCCAGAAGCTCACTGCCTAGCTTACGACACAGAAAGGTTTTTCCCTTGTGAGATCAAGGCCCCCTCCCCAGGTCCAGGAAGCCAGGAGGACCCCAGATCCACATCTAGAGTCACAGAGTCTTTCATGCTTCCAGGTCCCAGCAGGAACTGCGATGCCAGGGAGGCTTGGAGTGCAGAGAACAAAAGGAAAATCTGGGCCATCCAGGCCTTCTTATCTGGGCTCATTAAATGGTTTCCAGATCAAGGCTGAGGGGCTCCCTTGGACTCACTCCAGGAGAGGCTGTCTTCCAGGAAATCTGCTAGCTCCCCACCACCCCCACCCCCAACAAAGAGAAGGCAAGTCCAAGGAGCAGAGCCTGGCAGCCTCCCAGCAAGCTCAGTCAGTGGCTTTGTTTACATTCCCAGCAAACCCTGGCAGCCCCTCTCAGGGGACCAAGGGGCACCAGCCACCTGCAGGGACCACCCCCAAAAGAAGCAGGCAGAGCCCAGAGTTAGGCAGCAGTGAACAATGCAGGAATGGGATGGCTGCAAACCACCTGGCTGGCCTCATCTTCTGTGTGGGGCTGGAGAATGGGGGGCTGGACAGGCCCACTTCCAGCTGTCCTCACTTCCACACTGGCCATTCAAGCAAGTCAGAGGCTTCCCTCTGCCAGAGCAAATACCAATTGTCCTCTGCCTCTCTGCCGTCCATCTGACCACAGGCCAGTCGTCCTCCACAAAACCCTAGCCCTCAGGCTCCCCAAACCAACCTCCCCAGTCACGTCACCACCAAGCTCAAGAGCCTGCAACAATCACTGGGCACAGGCCTCACTGGCTGCTGGTTCTTCGCCTTTTCTCAGACTTCAAATAGGTAAGGGACGAGACAGACTCCCACCGGGATGCAAACAGGGATCCACTTCAACCCTTTCCCCCCAACCCCAAGCCCACTGTTTGTTAAGAGTTCCACCAACCCAGCCCAGTGAAGGGGGTCAACCATTAAGTACCTACCCACCAACATCAAGCTCGGTTTATTCACAACCTCACTTAACCATCAATCACCCTGGGGGAAAAAACCTCTTTGTATCCCAGTTTACAAATGAGGAAACAGCCCAGAGAGGGCAAGTCACTCACCCACAGTCGCTCAGCCTCATCATGGGCTAACCCAGATCTACCTGATCTCTAGGTTTGGGCTCTTCCCAACACACTTATGCCTGGGGTCTTGCAAAAGAAATCCGTCCAACATTTTAGTGGGGCTAAAACTGCCAGTAAATTGAGTAGAATACCAGGAATACAGGGGGACCCATTCCACGACATTCATCAGATATCTACTGGGCATTAGCAGGCAGGTGGGGAGGCTGAGAATGAGCCTTCCGGTGTGGACACTATAGCCTGTCAAAAACAGAGCAGGTTGAAACAGCATTCTCGCTCCCTCGGCCTGTCACTCTCAACAGCCAGCAGCATCAGTGATGTCAGAATGACTCCTGGCTCTCATCAAACTCCAGTTCACCCCAGCAGCTCCAACCCTGGGGCAGCAACAAGCCAGCTACCTGGCTGCAGGCCGTGGGCACATGACCTTCCCTGGGAATGTGGGTAAACTGCCCTTTCTTCAGTGAGCCTGGAGGCCATGAACTTACAGTAGGCAGCAGAGGAAGACTCCACCCAACCCCTCCACCTTAAGCTCCTGGTTCTGCCCTACCTTCAAGCCTCAGTGGGAGGGCAGGGGGCAGGTATAGGTCTGCACTGTCTACCTCTGACAGCCATCAGAGACCTGCAGGCCAGGCATACACTTCCTGTAAGAGAGAGGTACACCCCGCACCCTCAGACCTCAGCCTCCAGGGAGGGCCAAGCCCCCATAGACGGTGAGCTTGAGGAATCCCCACTGGCCTCAGCACCTCAGAAGTTTTCATTAAACACTCCCGCTTGGCCAGGCCAAGGACAGAGCTGTTTGGCTTCAGCAACTCTGCTGGAATGATATGCATTACCAGCAATGCCAAGATCAATACATGGGCCTGACCAGTGGGGAGGGCCACAAAGGTCATGATAAACAATGGAGTTTCTATTCAAGCCCTCCCACTTAGACCCTGAAGGGAACGTCCACATTTGAGGGTTCAAGGGGGCACGGGGCTGCAGCTGAGCTCCTGTTTTCACCTGTGTTAGGTAGAGGCTCCTGGACCCCAGTGCCCAAAGGGGAAGCCAGCGCTGCAGACAGGTTAATGCTCAGCTCTAAGGACGCAGGTGGAGCAAGCCACCCCTGTCCAGAGCTATGAGCAGTGAAATAAGGACAGTTACAGAGGGACACTAGGAGGGACTGCCTGATGGCAGCAGCCAGCACACTGCCATTTCTCCCTGCCCTGTCCTGAGACCGTGCTAAACGGCCTCTGAAATTTTTTTAACTCTGTGTAACAGAACAATTTACAGAATGAGAGAAAAATATCCCCCCCACCACCACTTAAACTCCTGACATTCTCCCCACAAAAATTAGTTTTCTGTTTTAATAGTCCCTTCTAGTCCTGGTTCACAGAAACACTTGATTTTTATTTTCAATTATCACAGGCAGAGCAGGGAATTCCACATTTTGTATTTTCCCTTCTGACTCTGACCACTTCCCCACAGGGCCCCACAGAGCCTGCCTGTTGATCACTTTTGTCCAAATGCTTCACTGTTGCAGGTAATGACAAAGAAGCTCTGAGAGGGAAGTAACCACTCCTGCACACAGCTGGAGGAGTGGGGACTTGAACCTAGGACCTCTGACTCCAAAGCCTCACTGGCAATCACTTTTAATGGCTGCATAATATTTCAAAGTGGGGCGGTTGTCTTATTTTGTTTTGTTTAAAGGAAAAAAAGAAAACCACCACTTACTAGGTCTTTTCCTCTTATCTATTGGACCACCTTGAGATACATTCTCAAGTGGAGTTATGGGAGCAAAGGAACATCCAAGTGTTTTTATGGTCGCCAGATGTATTATCAACATGTTTTCCACAAGAGCAGACTGATGTGCTCGGCCACTTAGGGTACCCACATGCAGCAGGCACACCAGCACTAAGAGAACTGTCTGCAGGAAAGAGTCAGATAGGGAACCTCAGAAGTCCTGGGAAGCAGCAGGACCAGGCCAGCAAAGGGTTAAGGAGAAAGGAGGCGGCTCTGGCTCTGCAGATCGGATCAGGCCGAGGCCAGCCCTTCCCATGCTGGCTTCCTGCGGGTGCCAGTCCAACTCCAAGAAGCCCAAGGAGTTGCCTTTTTAGGCCATAATCGAGAGGACACAACCAGAGGCTAAATTAGGATTCTCAGGAAATGATGAAACTGAAAGTAAATAGGTTGACCAAAAACCTCTGCTTTCAACCCAAAATGTCATTCCTCGATTATTTGCCTTCTCCCCTTACCCCTAAAGACCCATTTGGATCTATTACTCCTTCCTGTTTTCCCAAAGAACCCTTTCTCTCCCTCCCTTCCGTTGGTTCTCTTTTTGTTATACTTGTTTGTGTGTTTGTCAGGAAAAGAAACTGCCAGCCCCTTGAAGACAGAATTTATTGTACTAGGACAAATCAGTGGTCCAAACACAGTGAACTTTTCCATTCCTAGACAGTAGGATTTATGTAAGCCTTCCATGGACCAAGTTCTAGGCTTGAGCTTTCAAAGTCATTGCAATTCATCTGAAAGCTACCGTCTTAACTCACTGTACTTAACTCAAAGTACTGCAGGCCTGTGTCTTCATTTTTCTCAAGCCTCATAATCATTTCATAAGGGGTATGTTATCATAGGGCTTCCCAGGTGGTGCTAGTGGTAAAGAATCCATCTCCAATGCAGGAGACATGGGTTTGGTCCCTGGGTCGGAAATATCCCCTGGAGGAGGGCATGGCAACCCACTCCAGTATTCTTGCCTGGAGAATTCCATGGACAGAGGAGCCTGGTGGGCTACAGTCCATGGGGTCACAAAGAGTTGGACACGACTGAAGCAAAGCCACTGAGCATGCACACATGCATGTCATCATAGTCATTTGATGGTGGGGGAAATGAGGTTGAGACAAGTCACAAAACCCAAGTTCAAACTCAGAGCCACTCAGCAGCAATGCCCTGCTCAGTTTCTACTCAGACTGCCCCCTCCCGGGAGCTCTCCGGGGGAGCATGACCTGAGAACCCACCCTGGGGAAGCAAACCAGTAAAACAGACATGATGCCAACTCGAGGCTGCAAACCCCATCTCCCCCACCTTAAATTGGCGGAGCTAAAAGTAAGGTGAGGGCCTTGGGGGAGCCATTCAAGATCTCTAAGCCAAGGTTCCAGTTCAGAGCCCCAGGCAGCCTCAACCCAGACCAGAGCCCTGTTTCAGCTTAGTCACCAAAGTTTGCAAGCAGCCTCCTTGGATTTCTTTCAATTCCCACCCGCATCCCAGAGAACACAGGTAAACAGGCCCCTTCTCTTTCTCCTTACAGCCACTGCGGAGTGAAAAGGTGCCCTAGCACCACTGTTAACGAAGGGTCTATGAAAGTAGCTGCTGAAATAATATAGAAATTTTCCAACCCATGAGATTTAATTATTCAATCAACTAATACGTACTGAGGCTCTACGTGCAAAAATATTGTGACAAAGGTGCAAAGGACCCAAGGAGCTTTAATGTAGTGAGATGACAGGACAGACATGTGCCACTCAGGACAGTGCCAATCTGAGACTCTGAGTACAGAGTGGACAGAGAGCAAGCTCCTTGGTTTTCTCTCCCTTTCACTGCTGTGCCCAGCATCAAATACAGTGAGCGTCTAAAAGACAGGTTGGTCATATGGATGAAGAGGACATAGAGCCGGCCCTCTGAATCTGTGGATTCCACCAACCATGGATCAAGACTCCGTGAAGGAAGACAGAGGAACAGCAACTTGTTTATAGGAAAAGAGAAAGAGGTAATTCATTGGAAAACTTGGAAGCCCAAGGGAGTTTCACGCAGGAGATAACATTCAAGTTGGATTGTGAAGATGGGTAAAATATTGAAGGGGGAGGGGAGAGAAGGTCAGAAAGTATTCCAGGCCAAGGGAGAAGAAGGTATAGTTTCACATGAACTATGAAATTATGTGACCACACAAGGCAGGGCTTCTCAGCCTCAGGACTGTGAACATGTAGGGCCCGGTAATTCTTTGCTGCGAGGGCTGTCCTGTGCATTGGAAGATGTTTAGTAGCATCTATGACCTCTACTCACTAGATGCCAGGGGCACTTTGTCCCCAGTTTTGACACCAAAGACTTCTCCAGACATTGCCAAAGGTAGGGAGTGGCGGAGGGGGACTACCCCCAGTTGAGAACTGCTGAGTTAAGGGATAAACATGAATAAATGTTGCATCAGGGACCCAGACCTCTCCTTAGTAAATTTTCTCCCAACTTTCAAGTGCACAAGCCAACTTTCCTTAAAACTGAAGTCCTCAGCAAAACGATTCCCAGCATCCAAACAATGACCATCATGGATGGCATCATCACCAAGGAAGGACGGTCCCTTTTAATACACTGTAAATTAAGGGATATGACCACTACTGGACTGTAAAGATTCCTAAATGCCCAATTAAAAAATGAAAAAAATCAGGCAAAGGAGGCAGATGTATCGATACCCGCCCTGGCAGGACACAAATCTCCCTTGGAGTCTCCAACATGGCAGCTCAGCCAGTGACTCATAAGCAAAGTTCACCAGCATCAATCAAGAGGCCCAGGTAATTAACGGAAGACAGGAAGCAGCCACGTTGGGGAGCGCTCCCAGGGCTGGGTCAGCTCACTCCATCACATCCTGGGAAATTCACCAATGCTATTTAGTGGATGGTGTTGGCAAATCAGGATCAGACCCAGGGATGATACCCAGGGTGAATGTTTCCCACCTACCAGAGGGATATCTCCACCTGGAAGAACCACAACCATCATCACACCTGAACTCTCCCCAAATCTGCACTCCTTTCTGGGTCTCCATCTCTGGCTAAGACGCTGGCCCTCTGGTCACCCACGATAGTCACTGTAAACTCTTCCCTGGTGGATTAGCAGGCCCTCAGGCAATGGCACCCCACTCCAGTACTCTTGCCTGGAAAATCCCATGGACGGAGGAGCCTGGTAGGCTGCAGTCCATGGAGTCGCGAAGAGTTGGACACAACTGAGCAACTTCACTTTGACTTTTCCCTTTCATGCATTGGAGAAGGAAATGGCAACCCACTCCATTATTCTTGCCTAGAGAATCCCAGGGATGGAGGAGCCTGGTGGGCTGCCGTCTCTGGGGTCGCACAGAGTCGGACACGACTGAAGCGACTTAGCAGCAGCAGCAGCAGCCACAGCCGCCAACCTCATGGCTGGCACTCCTTGCTTCCAGACCAGGCCTGCCTCCCCTCCTTTCTGGGCTGTCATAGCCGCCTCCTTACTGGCTCTTCTTCCCCTGAGTCTTCTACCTCCTTCAAATCCAGCCTCCTCACTGCCTTCAGGATGACTCAGCAGCTCCATTTCTATGCATGCTCCTTTCTATTTTATTGATATTACTTGCCTGTTCAAAATAGTTCAAGACTTCCCCAGAATACAACCTAATCCTCTGTGCACGGTGAGTAGACCCCTTGTAATCCCCATTAATCTCCCCCATGCTCCCAGACCTTCTCCCCAATCTGCCCTTTCTTTCTTGCTCAGCCTAAGCCATTCCCAGCTCCTCAGAAACAATTCCTACACATCCCACTCGGCTTATGCCTCCAGGCCTTTGAAGAAGAGGTGCCCTCTGCACCAGGAACCCTCTCTCAAATAGCTCCACGCTCCGTTCTCTGCTGAGAAAGACTTCCCTCGTGTCCCTCCCCTCTGGGCTCTGTCCCCATCTCCACTGCAGTAATCCAGCAGCTGAACCATCATGAGGATAGAGACCAGCTTTCATTCATCTCAATTTCAAACAGCTCAAGGTCCAACTCTGGGCAGGTGCTCAATTAAAGTTTCCAGAATGAATGAACATGAAACAAGGTGAAGAGGAGGCAGGAGTAATGGGGAAGGTTTCAAGGAGGCTGGAGAATCCCGTTGAGCTTTGCAAAGAAGCCAGAGAGTAAGAGAGCTGAAGTGACAGGGAAAGCCAAGCTGAAAGCACACATCAGGGTCACAGCTACCTAATTTGTTACAACACCCAAGCCATTTGTGGACTAATTTTTATATTCTCCCCAAACAAAAAGGGAAAGAAAGCATATCAGGGCTTTCAGTCCACAAAGAGTACTAAAGCTAAGTTACTGGTCCCCAAGAAGCCCTGCATACGGCTGAATAAACCATCACAGTTTTCTGGAACCACCTAGCACCCCCTGAGTAAGCAAGGTGGAAGTGCCTACCATCTATCACCAGATGTAGCAGAAAGGACCTCAGTTGAGGTAGTGTGGCTTCTACCCTCATGGGGACCCAGGAAAAGGCCTGAGTCGCCCTTCCTGCCTCTCTTGGCCCTCGGTCTGCATCTGCTGAGCAAGCGCTGTAGGCATGTTCTCTGGTACCAATTCAGAACAGAGACAGGACTTGGAGAAACCACTGCCACGCAGGGCACCAACTCTGCAGATCCTGAGCTAAGTGTTTGTAATGCACTGTGATGGAATGCGGTGGAATGGGTGCGAACTTGGAGCCAGATGGCCCTGGGTCTGAATCCTCCAGTTGTCACTCCTGTGATCTTGAAGCTGTGAACTCCTCAATTTCCTCACTTTAGAAAGAGAAAAAAAAAATACTGACCATGGACAATTGGAAGAACTGTAACTCAACTTCCCAGCAAAGAAAACACTCTGACACTTACTAGGATCTCCCCTCCTAACTCCTCTATCTTATCCTCTTGATCTGATTAATCCTAATCCTTCCTGGAATGATATCGGGGCTTACAAAAACCTTCCAGAAGCTTGGTGACTCTCTCTGGGTTACTAGTCCACAGAGAACAACAGAGTACAGTCTGGTGACCCCCAGACAGTGACTGCACGAGGGGACAAGGCAGGTTGGAAATGCTCTGTCCCATGGCCCTCCTGCTGAGAGGCACTGGACACCCAGATTCTGAGATGCCTGCAATAAGGAAGCCCACTGCATTTTGTCCCCTCGGGCTTTGTTGTTATTGCTGTTGTTGTTTAGTCCCATATCCTTCAAGAAAAATATGTCTCAGTGCTGGCCTGGGATATGCTGGTCTGGTGGGATGTGTGCACAAGGCAGGTGGCAGAAGAGCTGGCCTTTGAGTCTGGTGTGGCACTGACCAGCTGGGTGTGACCCTGTGGACTTGCTGGGCAGCAGTGATCAGGCTCAAACAAGATAATGGACACAGAAGCCTTGCAATATAAACAAGGCAATTCAGCTTCTCTGCTGCCCAGGGCCACCCTCACAGCAGCCCCCCACCCTGAGGTGCTTGCTCACTCTCCCCAGGCTATGAAGCGGGGAGGGGACCCTCCCCTCCCCACCTCAGGAATGTTGTTTGCTTACAGAAGAAGCCGGGACTTGTTTCCATCAGCAGTATTCCAACCCAGGCCTGTGTTGATGTTCAGCAGATAAGAAAACCAGACCAGAGACAGGCCAGAGAGGAATTTAGCACCAGAGCCCCAGAAACCTCCCCCTTTGATCTTCTCTCCTCAGAGGCCATCTGGAGGGGCTTCCCAGGACTCCTGAGTTCCCCAGGGAACACCAAGACGCAGGGCCTGCACCCAAGGGACCCAGAACCTCAAGAGTGACACCAGAAAGGAGTATGTAGATGCCCTCCTCCTACGTGAGGAATAGGGGGTGGGGGCAGGGGGCGTGAGATGGAGTAGAGATTGGCAGTGGGGGCAGCAGGGTGGGGGGGATGCACAGCTGCTCACCAGTATCTTATCAGCCACTGAGGAATGTGGACTTTATTCTAGGGCAAGGGGAGGTGGGAGAGGGTGACATCATCAGATTTGTATTTTAAAGAGATCACCTTCCCTGACCTCCATTTAAGAGGGCATTAAGAGAAGTCAGCAGTTGAAAAAATACCCTGGACCAGCCAGGAGGGGAGCTTCCAACCTGAGAGAAGAAATAGTTCCATGACAAGGCTGGGGAGAAAGGGATCCCAGGCCACATGAGGGGGACAAAGGGAGGTAGACCTCACCCTGTGAGCTACCACTTGGAACAGCCCGGCTCAGGGGGGACCTTGGCAGCCCTGCCCAGCTCCATCAGTTCCTCCTAAGTGAGAAGTGGCCTGGCATCCCAGGAACTCTGCGGTCAGTGTTACCAAAGTATCTTGGGCATAGATCTGTATCAGGTGTCACGGAGACCAATGCACCCAGGTGAGTCTCCTCCACTGAGATACCATCCTGTCCTCAGGGCCACGAGGTAACGAATGAATCAAGCGGCTAATCAGGGCAGAAGCAGTTAGTGCTTAAAGACAACTCCACTGTTAAGAATTCCAGGGACTGTCCTGGTGGTCCAGTGGCTAAGACTCCAAGCTTGCAATGCCAGGGGCCTGGGTTTGATTCCTGGTCAGGGAACCAGATCCTGCATCAGTTCAGTTCAGTTGCTCATGCTGCAACTTAAATAAAAAGAATTTCCACCATTCAGAACGACAGCCCTTCTCACCTAAAGAGAAAGATCCCCATGGCCTTTAGAGATTAACCAACTCCCTCAACCAATGCCTCCATCTTTCCAGCCCCAGTCTGTCTTGTCCCCTGCCAGACACTCATTCTAACCATGGCTCCCCAGAGGACAGTCTTCGCACCATCATGACTCTCCACTCACCCAGGCAGCCTTTCCTAACACCCATACATTACTGCTCTTTTTCCTCTCCCCAGGCCTGGTCCAGCACAGCCTGCCTTATTCTGGAACTGCCGGAACCTCTCTCTGCCTGCCCCTGTCGTCCCCGGAACTCCTTCAGGTGCTGACTGAACCCAGGGTTCAGGGAGCGAGTCCTCCTCAGTCAGCCAACGCTTGTGGATGTGACCTTGACTGTTGAGAAGGCTTTACAGTCCACACTGTGTCTTCTGGAACCTGGCTGTCCAGGAGAATTACCATTCCCTCCTAACCCCTTCTGTCTGGTGTCAAGGAAGGGGAGCAGACACATCAGCAATGTAGCTCTCACTCAAAGGTAAGAGGCCGGGCACGCATGCCGCTGGGTAAGTCATCAGCACTGGACCTTGACTCTGCTTTTAATTGGTTCAATATTTGTGTAGTGAGATCACACTTGAGCCTCTCCTGCTTGGTAATGAGCTTCTATTTGGCTGCCCAGGAGAAACTGCAGAGAAGCAAATTGTTCCAGACATGGAGGTGGGGTCCCCTCTCAAACAGCAAGGCGCAAGTGACACCCCTAGACATGCCCCTAGGTTTGACAAGGTTGACAGAACTGCCTGGCCTCCTTCCATCAGGAACTGTGCATGGAACACACCACCCTGCCCTCCTGCGGACAGCATCTCTGAGCCTCGAGAGCTCCCCACTCACACGAGGGGCAACTCTGACCTTCAGATTCCTGCAGTAAAGTTATTCCTTCCCTTTGGTTCTGCTGATGATAGCCTGGTTTTTCTTTCCCCAAGCCTGCGAGCACAGTTTGCTAAAACCCAACACAGAAAAATAACCATACTGAGAAGATGTAATTATACGGCTGCAGTCTCAATGGGAAAATGCGGCAGGCTGGATTCTGGAGCCCACATCAGGAACAGCTGAGAAGCCCAACCGGAGATCAGAAACAAAAGACAATTTTGAAGACCACTCAATCCAGGACCCACCAGGCCTTCGGCAGCTTGTTATTCTGATTGATGTTTGCTGCTGCTGCTGCTAAGTCGCTTCAGTCGTGTCCGACTCTGTGCGACCCCATAGATGGCAGCCCACTAGGCTCCTCTGTCCCTAGGATTCTACAGGCAAGAATACTGGAGTGGGCTGCCATTTCCTTCTCCAGTGCATGAAAGTGGAAAGTGAAAGTGAAGTCGCTCAGTCGTGCCCAACTCTTAGCAACCCCATGGACTGGAGCCTACCAGGCTCCTCCATCCACGGGATTTTCCAGGCAAGAGTACTGGAAAAAAAAAAAAAGAGTACTGGAGTGGGGTGCCATTGCCTTCTCCGCTGATTGATGTTTAAATGGCACCAAAAACAAACAAAATCCCTGAATATCACAGCCTCTACTACCAACAGCCATCCTGATCCCATTGCTGCCAAGCTCAGAGCTCTAAAGCCACGATGGGGCCCAGGCACCCCTGGGTCCGATGACCAATCTGCATAGATGTTGAGTAACCCCTGATGAACTTTAGGAATGAGGAAGGTTCCAGTCTCCCAAAAGGTCCAAACTCCAAGGACCAAGCCCAACTGACTCTCTGCTACCCATTCTTAAAGTGCCTAAGGATAACCCCAAACCTCAGTGACTCTCTTTGGTATATGAGGCAGGAAAGGCCCACAGTGAGCTGATCTGTGGCCATTCAGGACCATATCAACGTCCTCTTCCTCTCCATCGCCCTTCCAGCTAAATCTAATGTACACTAATCTCCATGTTGTTTCTAAGAGATACATGACTGGTCAACAGTTATCTTCCTGAATTGATCAGGCGGTCACTTAACACTCCCAGAGAGACCTTCCAAATGGTTAATAGCTTATTCATGACCTTTATGAGGAAGGCATCTTAGAAAGAATCAGACTCAGGAGGCAGCCAGACTGGCCAGGGAAATACAGACCCATCGCTTTACTAACAGGACAAACTGGGCCAGGCCGACAGGGCCCCTGGGCCTCAGTTTCTCCGTCTGTAAACTAGAGATGCCACGAGCTGCCCCAAAGGACAGGAGGGCTCCCCCAGCGGAGCAAGCTGCCCTGACTCTGCAATGCAGTCAGAGCCCAGCTCGACTCACAGGACTACTGTAAGGACCCAAATGAACTAAGGCAGGAGTGGTGCTTGGTGGCGCCCCGGGCCTGCTGGCTCCCCGCCCACAGTCTTGCCTCTTCTCTCAAGGAGCCGGTGTCGCTGAGCTCGCTCATAATGAGTCAGTCACAAGCACTGCCCTCACAGAGCCCACTTGGAGGGGTTTGAAGTCACATCCTGCCTCGCCTCACTCGACATGATTTATTCCACCCCAGGAATGCAGCTCATTTCCCAGAATTTTGTAAAGAACTTTAGTTAAAGAGTTTGATCTTGCAGGGAGCTCCATTTACGGCTCAGCTGTGGAGGGGGGGGGACCTCAGCTCTGCTCAGACCTATGGGTGGGAACCACACAAGTCAGCGCAGAAAGACCGCCCCTCCACCAAAGGAGCATCTCATCCTGGGGGCGCCATTTTTTTTTTTTAATCTCAAGCCACAATAGAAAATAATTAATTTAAAAGCTTTATCATAAATATGCAAAAGTGTAAAGCAAAAGTTTCACAAAATGATGTATACACCCTAGGCACTCTCATATTCTCCATTCAAATCTATTTAATTTCTAAGACTACTGGTTGCCACCAATAAGCTCAGGACTAACCAGTGAGTCTCCGTTGATAGCCTGAAAAACACCCATCTGACTCAGCCTTCACTGGGTAGATGAGTCTCAGACTCAGCCAGCAGCTTGCCCAAGATCACACAGTGAAGTTCACAAGGAGAAGTTCAAGTCCAAAGCCAAAGCAAGGTTCTGGGGCTGTCAAACCTCAGGCAGGTAAGACAGCAGCTGTAGCAGCCCAGTCGCCTGACACAGGTTGGATGGTTGGTCCCCCACTGCTCCCATCCTTTGATCCATACAACCTCAGTAAAGCCACAGCAGGTATCCTAAGGCCTCTGCCACATTCCCTGCTCCTCACCGTCTGCCTTAAAAAAGAAAGAGGCTGACACTTGGAGATGAAGTGACCTGACTGGATCTGGGGGGTTAGGAAATGTCCTTTGAGGACCTGGAGTCCTGCTGAAAGATCACAAGGACAGAAAGAAAGAGCCCAGTTTCCTCTGTACACAGAGTCCACAACTGATCAAATCCACTACATTCAAAACCTCACCACTTAAAGCTCAAGGCCTGGCCCCACAAGGAAGAGATGCCCAGAAGTGCTATGATATTAAAAGCTTAATACAGATCAGATGGGAGAGGAAGGCCACTGCCCCAGGAAAGTGCTTTGCACACATTACATCTTAGGACAGTGTCACCTAATCCCATAGTGAGCAGACCCTCCTGTGTGAGCATGTGTGTGCGTGTGTGTGTGTGTGTGTATAAACAGATATGCAGAGACATATGTTTATACACATACACACATTCTATAAACAGGAAACCCAAAGTTCCCATCTCTCTAGATCAGTGGTTCTGAACACTTTCAGCCATCAAAGACTCCTTTGAGAATTGCTTGAAGGCCGTGAACCCTTTGTACCATCTTAGAGGTACATCTACAGAGACCCTCAAGCAGTCCTGGGACTTTTAGGAGCCCCCTGGTTACCAGATCAAAGGCAAAGGGGCATTAGAGTGGCCTCCTTCTCCAAGGCAATGTGAACTTATTTGAAAGGATTTTCTTCCTTCATTTTCCTCCAGAAGGTTAAAAAGAGGTCCAAGGAAACAGAGCTGTGGTCGGGACGACCCAAGAGTGAGAGTCCACGTGGGAAGCGGAGGACCTGGGATGGTGGGGGCAGGAGGCCATCTCCCCTGGGGTGCTCCCATCACTCTGGACAGCAGAAACAAAAAATCCAAAACTGAACAGCAAACTGTCTCTCTTCTGTTTGCATCCCTTGGGCCTGTTCTCCACTGAGCCAGCCATGTGCCAGCCCTGGGCACACCGGCTGCAGGGCAGGCAGAGTCACACTCTCCAGAGAAGCCAGGATGGACAAGCAGCATTCCAGGGCCTGCAGCCTCTCCAGGGGAAATGACCCAAATAGGAGCCATGCACAGGATGAAGATAAAACCTGCATATTTCACACTTTACACAAAAATTAACAGTTCCTAGAGCAGGTCGTGGTAGCATCTGTGTCTCAAAGTCTGGCTGGTATGAGCAGGCAGCTGGCCGCAGGGATGAGCCCACCACATCCGTCACCAGAAACCTAGGCGCTGCTTATTTTACTGCTTGCCGAGAATCACTGCTTTGCCTGGGCTACAAGCTGGGCCTAGGGGAGCCAACGCTGGTGAGAGAATTAGCTGCAGCCCCTACCTTAGGGAGAAGCCAAATTCAGTCACCCCAGCCTGCCCAGGGCGGAGCCTCCCCTCCCCCATGCATACGTGAGTGTGCGCGTGCACTTACGCACGCACGCACACACACACACACACACACACACACACACTGTGGGATCAGCGCAGGGTGGGACACTTCAGGCCAACCTGGATGTGGCCACTGGAGTCTCCGTATCCAGGGATCCTGGGAACGTAATTTCACCATTCTGCAGCTCCCTTTCTTCGTCTATACACGGGAATCACAAAGCCCATGGCATAGGACCGTGCTTCTCACGGTAGACCTCACGACCACACACGACAACCCGGACCTGGAGGCAGGTTCCATGAGTGTCCTGCTTTGCAAAGCCAAAGCCCAGGAGATTTCAGTGACTTGCTCCAGGGCACAGGGAGTAGTAGCTGTTGGTGCCCCGGAGCAGCCAGCAAGGTTGGTAAGACAACTTGGTGACCAGCAGTGAGCAATGGGTCAGGAACAGGAGGGAGTGTGGGACGACCCACAGTCTTCTGTGCCCTCCAGAACCTCCAGAAGCAAAGCGGCAGACGCGGTCCTCATGGTTGCCACCAACCCCCTGTGCCCAGCCCCTTGCAAACTCCTTTAACCCGATTTCTCTGAGTGTGTTAGGAGGGGGGTTTCTCCCCCAGCTCCTCCGGAGGATCCCACTGAGGAGGCAAGAATTTAACGCGCCTCACGACCACCACAACCAGTGTGGAATGTCCCGGGTCCAAGAGCACAAAGGCCGCCTGCTAAAGCCCCGGAAAGGCCTAGAATCCTGCCCCAGCCCCTGATCCCTGATCCTTGCTCAGGTCCAAAACGGAGTATCACATTCTTCAGATTCTTGTTTGAAAGCCAGAAAGGCAGGCAGGCGGGCAGGGGTGGAGGTGGGGGTGTAGGGGGTGGGGGGCTCTCTGCCATTTCAACCTAAGGATAATTAAAGCCTGCAACTTGCTTTAAAGGGGAAGAGAGTCACCATTTTTCAGCCTCTAACACACGGATCTGTCTCAGGTGTGCAGGAAGAAGGTTGGAGGTGTGAAGCCACATGAGGATAGGGCCTGATGAATTCCACCATGATCGGCGGCCAGTAATTAATCCCATGATGAGGCATTCTTCATGAGCACTTGGCAAGGCGCAGCTACCTCCTCCTCACCCTGGCAAGCACAGGAGACGGTTGGTGGGTGGCAGGCCCAGCTCTGGGCAGAAGGCAGGCTGAGAATAGCAGGCTGATGGGCTCGGAGGTGGCCAGGAGATAGCTAGGAGGTGGTAGCGGTGCTGGAAGGCTGAGGGGGAAGCAGCTATGGATCCGTACAGAAGCCAGGCTGTGCCCAGGTCACACACTGGCCATCCACCCCAACCTGCTGCCCCCTGCCCTGTCTTAGACGGAGCAGGGATGGTTGTTCTTTACACCTGACACCAGAAGCCAGGGAGTCACCAGGCCGACAGCCACTGTATACAAAAGCCTGAAAGTCTACAAGCCCCTAGCTTCACAAACACTTACAGGGTCGACGAGTAGGACGACAGGGCAGAAAAGGCAATGGAAGCAGATATAGAAAATGATTGGCCTGAAAATTAGAGGAGCAGGGAGAGGACTTGGGATCTCTCACCTGCTACCTCGGTCAAGGCACTTAGCTTCTCTGAGCCTCAATTTCCCCAGCTCTAAAATGACAACAATAACCTCAGATATGCAGATGACAATACCCTTATGGCAGAAAGTGAAGAGGAACTAAGAGGAGAGTGAAAAAGTTGGCTTGAAACTCAACATTCAAAAACTAAGATCATGGCATCAGGTCCCATCACTTCATGGCAAATAGATGGGGAAATAATGGAAACAGTGACAGACTTTATTTTCTTGGGCTCCAAAAATCACTGTAGATGGTGACTGCAGCCATTAAATTAAAAGACACTTGCTCCTTGGAAGCTATGACAAAACCTAGACAGCAGATTAAAAAGCAAAGACATTGTCAACAAAGATCCATCTAGTGAAAGCTATGTTTTTTCCAGTAGTCATGTATGGATGTGAGAGTTAGACCATAAAGAAGGCTGAACGTCAAAGAATTGATGCTTTTGAACTTTGGTGCTAGAGAAGACTCTTGAGAGTCCCTTGGATTACAAGGAGATCAAACCAGTCAGTCCTAAAGGAAATCAATCCTGAATATTAATTGGGAGGACTGATGCTGAAGCTGAAGCTCCAATAGTTTGGAAGAGGTGACTTATTAGACAAGACCCTGATGCTGGGAAAGATTGAAGGCAAGAGGAGAAGGGGATGACAGAGGATGAGATGGTTGGATGGCATCCCCGACTCAATGGACAGGAGTTTGAGCAAGCTCCGGGAGATGGTCAAGGACAGGGACGCCTGGTGTGCTGCAGTCCATGCGGTCGCAAAGAGTTGGACACGACTGAGCAACTGAACAACAACAAAATGGGACCATTAATACTATCACTTTGGTGGGATTAGGAGACTTCAAATGCAATAACCTGAGTGTGACTTCAACCTTCATAGTGATTAAAAAAAAGACTTGGGGCTTCCCTGGTGGTCCAGTAGAATTGGTTCACATTCCCAACTCAGGGAGCCTGAGTTTGATCCCTAGTTGGGAAACTAGATCCAACATGCTGCCACTAAGACCCAGCACAACCAAACAAATAAATAATAAATAAAATAAATACCTTTTTAAAAAATAGATGAAAACTGGTTTGTTAAAAATGGACAAAATGAAAGACATCCAGCTGTTTCTTGGGCAAGTACTAAGTGCTTATCATGGGCCACATGCAGTGCTAAGGGTCCCAGTGGCAACTCCTCTAACAGAGACAGGGACACCAGCAAGTATGGTCAAGAAGGGCTAAGACGGAGACCAGCGCAGAAAGGCAGGGGAACTGCCAGAGCAAGGGAAGCTCTCCCGGCAGCCATCCGACACTTCGGCTGGCAACTGGGACTCTAGATTTATAGTTCTGCACCAATTTGCCATAAGCCTTTCCCCTTCCTCACATAAAAGCGGTGTTTATGGCTCATCGGAGGGGGGCCATCTCCAAGAACACTTGGTCCACGAGAAGGGGCCGGGGCGGTGTGCCATCACTCTTACAAGAAAGGCAGAGAGACCTAGAAACTGGTCCATCCCCGGTCCATTCCGTGGGTCCAGTTACTGAAGCACTTTGATGACAATGAGTGGCACTCAAGAGAAGAGAGGATGAAAGCGGACAGAAGGAAAAGGGAAGGCAGGAGAGGGTATGGGGACACATTTACTGGGGTCCCCCCAAATCAGACAGTGCGTAGAGGGCCTTCCACACTTTAGCTGCCCTAAGGCACCAAGAGACAGGTTCATCAATATTACCCAGATTTTACAGATGAGCAAACTGGGGTTCACAGCAGTTAAAGAAACAACTGAGTGTCCATCAGTGGGTCCCTGGTTAGAGAGGCCTCCTCCGACACACACACTCCCACTCCCTTCTCTCCTCTCATGGGCTGTTCCATGCCCTCCCCGTAAATTCACCTGCTGCAGCCTTAACCCCCAGGACCTCAGAATGTGGCTGCATTTGGAGAGAGGGTCTTTAAAGACGTATTAGGTGAAAAGGAGACAGTAAGAGTGGGCCCTAATCCAATCTGACTAGTGTCCTAAGAGGAGGAGGAGGTTCAGACACAGCAACACAGCAGGGATGAGGGCGGCTGACTGCAAGCCAAGGACAGAGACCTCAGTGGAAACCAACCCTAGGGCACTTTGATCTTGACCTTCCAGCCTCTGGAACTGTGAGAAGTAAATTTCTGTTGTTTAAGTGACCTGGTCTGTGATTCTCCCTACAAGCCTTCACCTGATTATCCTTCTCCATAGCATAATGAGCTGCCACAGTGAGCCTGTCTGTCTGGCTGCCATCTGCTTTTCCCCACTGGAATGTCAAAGGCAGGCTTTGGTTACTTCTATCCAATCATGTATCCACAGAACCGAAACAGTCTCCAGCACACAGCCAGCATTTGATACATATTTAATGAATAAATAAACTGAGTGAAAATGGGATTTAAACCCAGCTGCTGCTTCTAGAGTCAGCCACTCCCTTCCCCATGCCCCACTGCTGCCTTCTGCTTTATCCAATTCTCTATTCCTGTACCCATCTCTCCTCCTCCAATATAAAAGCCGGTAAATAATTTTAAATGGTATAAATCCAAAGATAATCTCTAGCCTATAATCACTACCAAACAGTAGTATAAACAAGGTGACAGGAGATGTAAAAAAGATACACAACGGACCTCATCTCAGCCACTAGGGAACATTATCATCTACTAAGTGCTGAAATCCCCGGCTAACGTGTTGTTCTTATTAGTAATTTTAAGTCAATATGTAAAAAATAATGTTAGGTTAGGTTTAGAGTTTGTTTTTGGTTTTTTAAGTGTGTATTTAATGGCGGGGGGAGGGGGGCGGGAGGCAGGAAGGGAGGGAATTGAGGACCACGACAGAGCTCTTCTACTCAAACCTCATCCCTGCAGACCTGGTACTGATCCAAAACCCCACAACAGCCTGGAGTGGGGAAACGGTGAGGTTGGCAAAACCTGAAACAGGACCACAGAAGTGTCCAAGTGACCACGTTCCACCCTGGCATTCTCACTCTCCGGGCAGGAGGATCTTTGCTGTTCTTGCCTGGAGAATCCCAGGGATGGCAGAGCCTGGTGGGCTGCCATCTATGGGGTCGCACAGAGTCGGACACAACTGAAGCAACTTAGCAGCAGCAGCAGCAGCAGCAGCAGGAAGATAGCAGAATTCCTGCCAAGTTGGTCCCTTGAACTGGGAGCTGGAGCTAGGGGGGACCAGGACAGCAAAGAGATGGAAAGAGTGAAGAAATGGCAGCAAGGAAGTCATTTATCTGGAATGAAAGAGAATGCCAGAGCAAAGACACAGCATTCCAGTTCCCAGGCCCTTGACCACCCATCTTTTCTGCTTGCACGGAGCCCCAAATAGCTCCTTCACAGTTGTAAACATCTTCCTGCTCACAAGCAACAACCACTGGGATTCTGAAACTTCCTCTTTACAACCAAACTACACTGCTGCAACTTGCTGCTGCAACTGGTTCCTTCCCCAGAGGCAGGAGCCGCAGCAGAGCCCAGGGGGCCTGCCTGGCTTTGGACAGTTCACGGACATCCCACCCCACCCTCGCTGCCCCCACCCTCAGCTGCCTGCCACTCGTGGTCACCAAGGGGCCTCCCTCCAGAACGCCAGGGGCTAGTTCCACAGCCTCTCCGTTGACAAGGTCCCTTGGAGGCTCTGTCCCTCACTCCTCCCCATCCCAGCCCAACTCCCCATGTGTCTTCTGGCCCAGACCTGTATGAACCACTCAGGGAGTGGGGGAAACATGAAGATATTACTCCAGTGAGCCCAGAAAGCTCTCCCAAGTCCAAGTTCCTGTGCTTTCTCATCATTGATGACAAAGTGGTTTTACCTGTTTTTCATCAACTCAACCTGGGCGTCTAAGCAGCCACTTTCTTCCACGCTCACCCCTATCACAACCCATAACAGCCAAGTGAAGTGATTCTCCCCTGGGCATAGACTGTGAGCCCCTTGAGGGCAGGGCCTGGAATGTCTCATCCTAAGCATCCAGCAGTTTCTTTCCTAAAACAGATGCTCAAGATAACATTTATTGAATTAATGAATTTCCAAGAGACTCAATAAAACCCATGGAACTTTCTGGCAAAGTCTGTAATGGTTCTTTCCCACAGTGGACCATAACATAGCCATTAAAATAATAATTGTGGAGCCTGTTGCAACATAGGAAACTTTATATTACAGCACTGAGTAAGTTAGAACACATGACAATATCTAATTTAATATTTAATTTTAGTATTTAATTTTGCAAAGTATGCATGTCTATGGACAGGAAACCCAGAAAAATGCAAAGGGTGGATAGGGTGAGGGGCAAATTTGTTTCTTGCTAGTTTTGCTGTTACATTATTTGCGCTATAAACAAACCTCCACCCCCTTTTCTTTTCCTTTAAAAAAGAAACTGATTCCAGTAACAATTATGTCTCTCTCAACACTCCATGAAAAAAATCGCATCCCAAGTCCTTCAGCTGGTTGACCACATAACCAGAGGGCACAGGCAGAATTCCCAGCACGCATCCTGAGGTTAAGGCCCTGGGAGTGGAATCCTGTACCCCCACATTTCCCAGGAAATGGCACAGGGGAACAAGCCTTATTGGGCCATCTGGGCTGCTTAAGGGGCTTCGAGATGGGGCTGGGGCCCAGAACCACTTACGAGGAAAGGAAACCTCTTACTAGCCCAGAGTGACTCAGAGGGCCTTGGCGACCTGAATCACCCTTGTACAAAGCTCCACTGAAGTCTGAGCAACTGAACAAGGTCCCAGCCCTGTTCCCTGGACATGCTGTGCCATGTCCCCACCTTGCAAACCAGCTCAGATGCCGCCTTCTCCAGGAAGCTTTCTCAGATCCCCCTGGGCCCACAGCATTCTAGTGGGACACTAAGAGCGCCTGGAAACAAGAGTCCCTGATTCCTTCCCCTCCTTATTTCCAGAGCCCAGTCAAGCACCCAGCACACACTGTAAAGCTCTGAGTGAGTGAGTGAATGAGTGAAGTCGCTCAGTCGTGTCCGACTCTTTGTGACCCCATGGACTGTAGCCCCCCAGGCTCCTCCATCCATGGGATTCTCCAGGCTACAATACTGGAGTGGGTTGCCATTTCCTTCTCCATGTAAAGCTCTGAGTGGTTACCAAATGAGTAGACAGACAGACACATGAAGCAGGAAGGAATGCACTCTGCAAGCAGACACAAGAAGCGCCCACTATGGAGATGGTGGCAGGCTCCCCAGTGACCAGCCAGGGCCCCTCCAATGGCAGGCAGGCACAGCAGCCGGGGCTCTCCACACACACTTGAAAAATGGCCGGTTGATGTTAAAGGTGAAGTCAGTAGCCAAGGCAACACTATCAACCTCGCTCCAAGCAGCCAACTGCACTACGGATGAGGAGCCTGGTTCTGCTGCAGCTCCAAAAGTTCTGCTCCTCTCATCAGTTCTTGGCCACAGGTGAGGGAGGAGGCTTGGGAACCAGTCCAACCCCTCACTGTCAAGTAACAGGCAAGCCCAGGAGTGAAGGGCATCTGCAAGGTCACACAGGGGTCAGAGCACAGGAGTGTGAATCAGGCTCAGTCTCCTCATCTGTAAAATGGGGGCAAACTTCCTACCTCCCAGAAATGAGGGAAGAATTAAATAAGAGAATCATGTAAAAACACTAACACAGTACCTGGTACATAACAAGTGGTCAATAAAACTTTAGTCTTATTATTATTACTATTATTAGTAAAGCTGGGACTTCAGCCCAGACATCCTGGTTCCCAGCCAGCACCCTCCCACCAGATCTCCTTCCTTCCTTCCCCATCTTCCCTCCTCCCCACCAGGCAATTCTAGCCTCCAGGAAGCTCAAGATGACACAAGCCGCCTCATGTCCCAAGTTTCTGTCCCTGTGTCCCAACTCCCTAGTAGAGAGTCAGGCTCCTGAGCTAGAGGCATGCTCTCTGACCTTGTTCCCACTAAAGCCCAGCAGGTCCAGCACAGGGCAGGTCATGCAGCAGGAAGGAGTCCTTTGATGATTGACTTGGCCAAAAAATTTGGGGTCAATACCCAATAGCTGACTCTTCAATATTAAAAAATAGACAAAAGCTTTAAAAGAGCTCTCTGCAACAAGAAAAAAAGAAAAAGAGCTCCCTGCTACCAACTCTCCTATCCCAGGAATTTTCAGACAAGTACTGAGCACCCGCCTTTTGTGAGACAGAGAGATCACTAAGTGGCATTCTAGAGCTTCAGCTGCCCAGGCCTTCACATCCCAAGCTTACAGCTAAGTACCAGTGGGACTTGAACTCCACTCATGCAAGAAGGACAAGGGATCAAGTCCATGCAGGGTGCTGGTGAGGACTTGAGGCTAAAGAGATGAAACAAGACCCTACTTCTGACCTCCCAGTTCAGCCTTTGCCCCCATTTCAGCCCAGTTAGATTAAGTCACCCAAATGGTTCTAAATGCCTCTTTATGTTTATCAGACAGGAAGCTGCCTTCTCCAGCCCAGGGCCTTATGCAAAACACAGGAAACTCCGTGGCTTTTGAACACCAGACAACTCGAAATAAAGGTGCCTTGGCAGCCTTGTAACAGCTTTTTTTGAAATGCTTAAACCGGTTCAGATGTGCGTCACCAGCTGAACTGTGTGATCTGGGAAGAAGAAAGCAAAGGTCATAGGCTTAGAAAACCTCAGTCTCCAAGCTCAAGGAATCTTCCCACAGGTTCCTCAGGCATCTCACCATACCTTATCATTAAGGGACAGGCTTAATTTAAAATCTTTAAAACCTGAACATACATCTCCTACCACCCAAAGACAGAGGATGTTGGTGACAACCTGAAAAGGGGAGGAAGAGGAAGACAAGAACTAAGCCACTTGGTGTGTGTTTCTATGCAAGTTACAACAAGCCTATAAAAGAAGCATCTCCATGTGACCAATGAGGAAGCTGAGACTCCAGCCTAACAGTTAGCAGGAGCAAAGGCAGGGGTCTGGTCCCAGCTCTGCCAGAGCCCAAAGCCCTTGTGTGGTTCCCTCTACATGGGTTTTGTACCGAAAATACAACTAATCAATCACCCAAGACCTTAAGTGACTTAAAATTACTAGAAACCAGGACTAGCTGCAGGGCAGTGGAAAGCCGAGGTGGCTCTGAGTGGCCCACCCACCGCCTGGCGCTGCCCCATGTGAAATATTGATTTTTGAGCCGCAGGAACTTCCAGCCCAAGTGGAACTGTCCAACTGGAAGAAGTTCAGAGAAACTCAAACCACTTCCCACCCCATTTCTTAACTCTTGGGCCCCTCTGCCCTCCCAGCCCCCAAAAGAAAACGATTAAGGGTGTGGAAGAACAGACTTAAGCAAAGATGAAAGGAGCTAAGTACGTGTTGCTGGGCTGAACAGTGTGTTAAGGCGAGGAAAGGCATGATAACAGCTCAGAAACACTTTTAAATGAGGCCATGTGATTCTGAAAGGCACTGGGTTTGAGGGAAACCAGGGGCCAGAGCTTTCTACCAACTCAGAATGAGTTTGACTTGACCCTCTAATGGGGGGCGGGGGCAGGGGGAGCAGTGGGAGGAGTGAAAATTACAATATCCCTAAGATCCCTTCTGAGCTTCCCAGCAGGCTCAGTGGTAAAGAATTTGCCTGCCAATGCAGGAAACACAGGTTTGGTCCCTGGCTGGGGAAGATCCCCTGGAGAAGGAAATGGCAAACCCCTCCAGTATTCTTGCCTGGAAAATCCCATGGACAGAGGAGCCTGGCGGGCTGTGGTCCATGGGGTCGCAGAGTTAGACACGACTATGCAACTGAGCACATACACACAGGATCCCTTCCATCTCAGACACTCTACGATCCTAGGTAAATTCAGTAAGGAGGATTGTACTGTTGCTACTGTACAATTTCTCTCTCTTTTTTTTTTTTTGGCGTATGGGATCTTAGTTGCTAGATCAGGGATGGAACTTGTGCCCCCTGCAGTGGCAGTCTGGACCACTGGACCGTCAGGGAAGTCCCTGTTTATTTTTCTTTTAAGCCAGGCATCATTCAGAATTAGAGTTAAATGAAAGAAAAAGGAAACATGAGATGAAAGTTTCCAAAATAACATCCATGGAGCTAAGAGAGGGACTCGCCTTGCAGAGGCCCCCTGTTCCTCTGGGCAGTAGGGTAAGAACCATAAGGACCAAGAGGCACCAAGGAAGTGAGAGGCATCCTGAGAGGCACCAAGGAAGTGACCTTCGAGAGGGAGAGGAGGGGAAGCTCAAGAGCACTTCAACTTCCCTGCAGGCTGCAGCCCCACCTGCCCAGGCAGGAAGCCACACCTTTCAGTGGCAACTTCCAGAAGACCCTGCAAGGGTCTCTCTAGCCACAGGCTAGAGAAGGCTTCCCCACCCAGGGCTGCAGATGAAGACAGCTGCTGAGGGCACTGTCGTGAGAACTCCCTAGATGGCCTGGCCCTCAGCCAAAGGTTGGCCAGGAGCCTTTTCTGCACCCACTGGCCCAGGCCTGGGTGTGCTGTGTCCACCCCGCGTGCTGAAATCACCTCGGGCCAGAGACACCAGTCAGCAGAATAGGGGCCCGAGGCTTTCTGACAGCAGCCAGCCTGCCTCAGTTACTTTTTAAAGAGACCTGCCTCAGACACAAGGGGGCAGCTCCCCGCCTGCTCCCCAAATATCTGGTGCCATCAAAGCCTGAGGGGCAGGTGGGGGCAGACAGAAGGGGGCAGATACAGGCTGGCATCCCGCCTTCAAACCACCCGCCCATGGGGTGGCAGGCCCATTTTAGACCCAGGCTCATTGCGCATACTCATGTGTGACTCACATCACCTTTCAAGAGGCCTAGAGCTGCCTGGCAGGGACACAGATCTGCCTGTGACCCTAAAGGGGTCTTCCACCAGCTGTGCTACAGAAAAGAGCCAGCTCAGGAGTGAGCTGAGCCTGAGTCTTCTCTGGGGTCCACACTGTGCAAGGCTATGGCAGTCCTCCTTGAGAAGGCTAGCGGGGCTCTCCAATTCAAAACCCCCCTCTGATCACATTTTCTTGAGAATTTGGGCTTTTCCAATGTTATTAATACATAAAAACCACAGGCCAGATCTCTGAGGGACAACTGGAGATACGGTGGGTTGCAATGACCCCAAGTTTACAAATGAGGAAGACCCAAGAGAATAAAGGTCTGGTCTGGCCTCCTGGTCAGGATGGGCTCCCCAGGAAAGGACAAGTGGACAGCGTGGAGCCAGGGGGATTGTGGGAAAACTGGCAAAAGGGCTTCCTAGAATACATTCCAGACACGTCCCGCGGGCTTCCTTTTCTCATACAGCAGAGAAAAGGCAATCAAAGCATCTACCATTTTCCAGAAACCAAGGGAAAGGATCAGAGTAGACATTTGTTTAAAGGGGTTACTCTGGTGATAATATGACATCATGGAGAAGAAAACAGGCCCCAAAATGTTCCAACCACAGAGCAATTCAGTCCATTTTTAAGACCCTTCCTCCTCCCCTGCACGTGGCAGGCACTCAGTAAGCAATCTGAGGTCTTAAGCAATGCATTTTAAAAACAGAGACCCCCAAGACTGGCCAGCCAACCACTTATTTTTGTTGTTAATAAAACTAACAAAATTTTCAATTTCTGACTATTTAAGTAGTCAACACATGTAAAAAGGCATTTAGTGGAAAAAGCAGTGCTCAAGCTCACCCCAGGCTCTGGCTTCCTGGGCCCTTTCTAGAGGCAACCACTGTTACTTGGGTTTCTGTAGCTATCCATGCACAGAGCGGAGGCATCATACCATGATTCGCACAGGAGGGAGCAATATGTATCCCACTTTGTATCAAGTTTTATCCACTTAAAATATATCTTGGAGAGCATGCCTAATCAGTACCTATAGGTCAGTCTCGATTTTTTTAAAGGCTTCAAGAATTCCCACTGTGCAGCTGTACCATGATTTATTTGACCTTCTTAATGGGCAGTTAGCTTATTTCCTGTCTTTCTCTAGACAATGCTACAAAGAATATCCTTGGACATTTCCTTTTGCATGTTTGAGTTTATCTGCTGGTGAGTTCCTAGAAATCAGTCAGAAGGACTATGCTTTGACAGATATTGCCCAACTACCTTCTATAAAGAGAGTTGTTACAACTTAGACCCCATCAGTAGGGCATGAGGGCACCTAAGAAACTGGGACATTATGGAGAAATTTAAATTCCTGCATGTCTCAATTTCCCAAGCACTCTTGGGTATAACTGGCAGACACATAAACTGGCATGGTGTCTCTGTGAAGCAGTACGCGCCTTCTAGCAAAATCAAATGTACCCCCAACCAGGGCCAGACCCAGAAGCCGGGCCTCCAGACACTAACTCCAGTGTACCTCCATGTCACCCCTTAGCTCTCCCCTAGACCACTGAAGCTGTGTCTGAGAACTAAAACGCAGTGAGTTTGTGTACCTTCTGCCTGAGCCGGGGCCCTGCAACAAGGCTAGTGAGCACAAGCTCATCACCAAGAGCATCCAAGAGCATCAGCAGATGGGCCCCAGAACCACCTGTGTTTTTACCTCTCAGGCTTTGTGGTCCATGAGCAAACACACACACACAAAAACATACACACAGCACATCATTTTTAGAAGCAGAAAGAGCATTGAGCTAGGAGCCAAGAGAACCATCTACCCTTCCTATCCTGTCTCCTTACCTGACAACCCAGGGAATGAAGACTGATCACATATATTTTCTTAAAAATGTACACAGTCACTATGTATCAGGCCCTTTACATATTTAATTTTAGTTCTCACATCTAACCCCGTAGGATGGATATCATGACTCCTGTATTACAGATAAGGACACTGAGGCTTGGGGGGTTAAGTGACTTGCCTACAGTCATATAAGTGGCAGGGTCAGGATCTGAACACTGTCTAGTGCCAAAACTCGGGACTCCACTCTTCCCAGCTCTAATGAAGAACCAGATCCCATTAGGTCACAAGCCTACTGCTTCCCAGGGGGCAGCCGGGGTTCCACTCCGTTGTCACCAGAGGGCTTAAGCCCAGGGGCTCAGCACACCAAGGGTTAAAGCTGAGAGGCAGTGACTCTCTGGGGCTGCACAAAGGGAAAATGCACTTCCTGCCCCTGTGGGCAGAGATGCTGTTTTATGCTCAGCAAATTAGGACGTTTGTTTAATTAAGACGACACACAGATTTTGTTATTCTAAATATTTTTGGAACATGATGCTTGGGAGGAAGCTGTCAAGGCCTGGATTTTTGTTTTTTCTTTTTTTCCTTTGCCTGGGGTTTCTCTCCGCCCCCCTCCCCACCCCTCCAACAAGAGAAGGGTAGGGCCCGGCTCAGAGGAGAACAACAGCCAACCCCTCCTCTCCTTTTGAAATAAAGATGTCAAGCTGGTAAGTACTTTATGGAAGGATTAGGTAGAAGAGGAAGTGAAGAAAGCACAGTTAGCCTGGCTTCTAGCAATACCCTCCACCAGGCGACACAACAATGCAGCATTTTTTGAGTGTGCTTTTCTCCTTTTAAAAAGCTAACAGATCCGTGTTTTGTTTTTTTCTGGAGCAAGAATGGGCAAGAGGCAGGCTGTGATTAACATGCGTCCTTCATCCAGTGAGAGGGAAGTTGTCCCATCTCCAACCCCTTAGGTTAAAAGTTTCAAAATTAAAAATAAAAGTCAGAAAGTCCTGCCCCTCTCTTTTCCTCTACCCTCACCTGCCCTTCAGACAAGGAGCCCCACAGAACGCACCTCTGGGGGTTGCCCTTCCCCAAACACTGCCTGCCAATCCAAGCACCTGGATCTGCCATGGGCACTGCCAGGACTTGCTGAATCTGAAGAACAGAGCTTTTTTAGTGTCACCCTGCAGCCATCTGGGGGGCACAGCGGCTCTCAAATTACACTGAGCAATCTCTTGACGTTTTTAATTACACCTCAATTATCGTAAATGAGTCCTCACTTTCCAACACTGAATGCTTGCCTCAGTTTGGCAAACCTGCCATGTCCTCCTTCCTCGAGGCAGCTTCCTTTCTCATCCCAGACAGAAGTGGCCCCTCTCAGAATTCCTCGAGTCCTTTGTCTGAGGCCTGTTTGAGACACTCATCACAGGCAGCTTCCGTATCTCAGTCACTGGGCCACTATTTCCCCCTGAGGACTGTAAACTCCCATAGGCCAGAGGAGAAGGGAGGGCTGGCTCCCTTCTCCCAATCCCATGACTCACAGCACCCTTCTAGGGTCTCTGTCATCTTCGCCTCACCTTAGAGTCATCTACGGATTTGTCTTGGCTCTCCCCTAAATGCCCTAGAGCACAGGCCAGGTCTTACTCAACCTCACAACCCCCACCACCTGGCAGAATCTCTGGCACAGAGGAGCCAGTTAAATATTTGCTCAATTACACATCTGTGTACCCTCCCCCCACTCCCAGCAGCCTTGTATATAAATTGACTAATATTAATCAAGTGACTGTCTAAATAGGCCTTAAACCAGCCTCCCTCTTTACCATAAAGGGAATAAACCACCCGGTGAGGTTACAGTCTCAGACAGCACTCAGAAATGGCCACAGTGTTGCAGGAAGGCGCTCAGGTTCTTCCCGTTCAATAGTTACTCAACAGTTACTTTGCAATCCTGTTAAGCCCAGGAAAGGGTGCAGTGAACCCAGAAGTGGCTGGGCCTCTCAACTGCCCAGCGGAGAGAGATCCGCCGGTGCCTAGGACCTGGGACTTCCCGGGAACCCTTTCCCCACACCGGCTGGGTGGGGCCACAGATAGCAGCCCGGGCGCTCACCCTGCCCCCACCTCAAGACAATCTGCAACCTGGTCCAGGAAGACACTCCGTCTCTGAGACACTTGGGCTTTTGGGGGCGCGGTGGGGGGTGGTGGGGAGGCGTAGGGGGGTGGGGGGTGCAGTCCTGCCCTGGGCGTGGCCCCTGGACAGCAGGAGATCAGGATCCTGAACGGAGACATTTGGGGGGGTGGGGTGGAGGGGTAAGTAGAAAACCCTGGATCTGGCCCAAAAGGGCACGATGCAATAGCCCAGGCTGGATCCTCTAGGAGCACAGCCCAGCTCTCCCCGCCCCTACCCTGCCGGGGCTGTCCGCAGGTGCGCTGGAATCAGGTGCGCGCAGGGGTCGCGGAGATTGGTGGGCCTTACCCGGCCTTCCACTCCCAGGAAGCAGAGGCCAAAAGTCAAAGGATGCGGATCTGTGAGGGAGGGGAAAGTCTTTCCCGCCTCCAGCCGGGATCCCCGCCGGGTCCCCTTTCCCAAGCACCCGGCCGCACCTCTCCCGGTCCCCCTCCTCCGCCCAGCCGATCGCACCCGGGTGAATGAGGAAGTCGGGAGCCGAGGGCGGAAACCGGGCCAAGAGCAATGTCTGCTGCAGGACTGTCCGATTCTGACTCAGAAGGACGCCTTGACAGCTGCCAAACGGTCCCTGCTGCCCGCTACCTCCGTTTCGAAAACGCCCGGAAACTTCCCAAGGAGCCGCCGCCCCGAGCCCCCCACCTGAACCTCGCCCAAGCGGCTGGGTCCAAGGGACAGAGGCTGCCCAGAAGGGGTTAAAAAGTTTGCCCAACTTGGGCACTGGGCGAGGCGAGGGCGGGGCGCGTGCCCCGGCAGCAGGGGGAGGTCGAGGCTCCCGGGTGCCCGGGCTGCGGAGTGCGCCGGAGGGAGGGCAGGGAGGGGGTACGGAGGGTTTCCGGGAAGCGCCCGGCCCCAAGCCTTCCTCGGCTCCCAGGTCTCGCTTCCGTCGGCGTCTTCACCGAGCATCCGCGTGGGAGTCCCGGGGCCCCTCTGTGAAGGGTGCCCAGCCCGCTCTCCCCCGCCCATGCCTGGTCGCCTGCCGCGCGGAGGCCGAGAACCACTCATCGCCCCACTCACCCAGACTCCGCGCGCCCAGTACCCGCCACCCCCGCTCGCCCGCTCGGGGCGGGACCCGCCGGTGGGGCTCGCTCACCTGAACCTGGATCTGCCCCGGGGAACAGGCGCTGCTTCTCCCGAGAGGGCTTCCTCGAGCGCTTCGGGCGACGGCGGGGTGGGGCGAGCGCGCGAGGCGGGAGCTGCAGCAGGTCAGCCTCGCTCAGCCTTCAGTGCCCTGCCCAGGAACAGCTAGGATCTGCGCGCCTCGCCGCACCCTGCGCTGCTCCTCGCCGCCCTGCCGCCCCGCCCCTCTCAGAGCGCGCCCACTCCGAGCCCAGCGCCGGCTGCGGGGCGGAGCCTGAAGAGACGAGCCCGCCCCCGAGCTGTCTCACCCACTCCAACCAGCTGCTGGTCATAATGAACAGACAGCTTGACCTGTGGAAAGGCAGTGGGTGGAGCCTATAGGCCCAGAGGGGTGGGAATACGTTCTCCCCATCCGCCCCCATCTCCACCCCCTCCACCTTCCCCCTCTCTTCTTAGGCGGGAGCCCCGCCCCCTAAGGCGGGCGCAACGAACCGCCAGGTTCCAGGAGAAGGATTGACACAGAGAGAATCCAACCAGGAGGAGTAGAGTCTCGGCGGACTCCCGGCAGGGATTTTGGTGCATTGCCTGATTTCGGGCGAGGCCCGGCGGGAGCCGACTGGGAAAGTCCGGGCTGCTGACACTCCGCCCCGCGAGCTGTTTTCTCTGACCCATGTCATTCTGTTGATACCAGAACAGATATTAAGTACCATATATGGGAAAAGTGCTATTTTACAATGCAGATAGCCTGTGGGGCCGGACCTGGACTCAAGTCCCGGATCCGTTGTGGGCGTCCTGAGTTCCATTTTTGACCCTGTCTTTGGAGTGCGCACGCTGCAGTCTTTCAGCCTCCAGACGTCTGCTCCGGTGGGTTCCTTCAGCCTGGAGTGCCCTTCCGAGCCTCTCTTTACCTCCACGTGGTTAACTCGCACATTTCCTTTCAGATATTTTTTGCAAAATGTTTTCTTGGGGTTCTTCAGGCTGGTAAAGCGCGCTGTGTGTGTGTATCTGTGTGTATTACTGCCCACAACAAGAGGATTACAGAATTTTTTTTTTTAATTTTTAAAAGATTTTGTTACATTTTTAACCCATCTGGAATTCATTTTAATTTTGGAGTGGGAAAGAAATCGAATATAATTTTTCTAATAGCCAGCTGTCCACACACCATCATCACCTACCAACTCATATATTCTTGGATCTGTTTCTGAGTTGTATCCATTCGTCTTTCTGTGTGTTCCTGTGCCAGTTCCACAATACTTTAAGAATGGTAGCTCTACAATACATTTTATATCTAAGAGGGAAAATTTCTCATTACTCTTTCCTTTTGGAATGTTCTTCCTACTATGACTAAACTAGTCTTCCAAATGAGCTTCAAAAAAAGTATGATCTATAGGCAAGACAAAACTGGAAAAAAGATTTTGCAACTCTGTGACAAAGAATTATCAACAATATGTGAATATCAACAATATGCATCCATAAGGTAAACCCCAAATGCTTTAAAATAAAAGTGGTCCAAAAAGGAACGGTCTATTTAAAAAGAAGAAATAAAAATGTCCAGTCATCTGAAATGCAAACAAAACTACATGGAATGCCATTTTTCACCTATGAAGTTTTTTAAAAAAGAATAAAAATGTCCACCGTCAGCCAGGTTTAGAGATTACAGGTGAGAAAGTAAGTTGATCAATTTTTCTGATAATTAATCATAAAGTAATCATTGGAAAAGCACACCAAGATGAGTTTAATAGTTCTTCTTTGCAGCATATATAACTTGCATAATTTTTCTAAAACTGGGAGAGACCCACCCCAACATCATCTTGCATTTATCTCTCATAGCACTAACACACTAGACTTTTTAAAATATTTTTTACTTTATTTATTTTAATTGGATTACTTTACAATATTGTGATGGTTTTTGCCATACATCAATGTGAATTCGTCATAGGCCTACATGTGTCCCCTCCTTCCTGAACCCCCATCCCACCTCTCTCTCTACTCTATCCCTCTAGGTTGTTCCAGAGCACCGGCTTTGGGTGCCCTGCTTCAAGCATCAGACTCACACTGGTTATCTATTTTACATAGGGTAATGTATATGTTTCAATGCTTCTCTCAGATCATCCCACCCTCTCTTTCTCCCACCGAGTCCAAAAGTCTGTTCTTTACACCTGTGTCTCCTTTGCTGCCCTGTAAATAGGATCGTCAGTACCATCTTTTTAGATTCCATATATGTGTGTTAATATACAGTATTTGTCTTTCTCTTTCTGACTTACTTCACTCTGTATAATAGACTAGGGGTTCATCCACCTCATTAGAACTGACATATGCATTTGAAGCTGAGTAATATTCTGTTGAGCACTAATACATTAGCTTTTAATTGTCCATATACTTACTGTTTCCTCTGCCTGAGCTAGGAGCTGCCTGAGAGCGGATAGGAAATATGCCCTAAATGTCTCTGTGGACCCAGAACTGACACAAGGCTTGACATAAAATGGTCTTTAATGGATGCTTGAACAAGACTCAGAGAGCATCCATTTCCTTATCCATAAAATGGGTGTAATCACAGGGCCTTGCCTGCAGGACTGTTGGGGAGAACACAGGAGAAGTGGGCCTGTAAGTGTTTTATAAACTGCTAAGCAGTGTGTACTTAACAACAGAGCATTATCGATGATGATCGTATCTATTTTCCTCACCTTCAACCTCCTACACCACCTTTTCCAGAAAACTGAGGTCCCTATAAAGATGGAAGGCCTGTCAGCTGAGCTCTGAATTCTCTCCTCATTATCTACTAGCTTGTATGCCTTCCTACTTCAGGAAGCCCTCCTGCTTACTGTCCAACTTAACCCTTCCTCTGTCTCCTAGAACCTACACCCTGGTGGTATTTTAGAAAAATATTTCATCTATTTTATCTGAGTATTAAAATAGTATTATGGTTGGTGTACATGCATGCTAAGTTGCTTCAGTTGTGTCCAACTCTTTGCGACCCTATGTACGGACTGTAACCTGCCAGGCTCCTCTGTCCATGGGATTTCCCAGACAAGAATACTGGAGTGGATTGCCATTTCCTCCTCCAGGGGATCTTCCCAACCCAGGGATTGAACGCACGTCTCCTACATCTCCTGCAATGACAGGCAGGTTCATTACCACTAGCACCACCCAGGGAGCCAGCCCATGGTTGGTAGAGAAAATACTAAAAAATAAATCAAAAGTATCTACAACCTTACAAACTCACTATAGCACCTATTAACAAATCTTATTTCCTTAAAATCTTTCTACACATACATATGTAAAATAAAATTGGCAGATCAACATGTATATGGTCATCTGATTTATTACAAAAGTGCCACTGTAAATAAGGGGAAAAGATGGTCTTTTTTTCATTTTATTTATTCTTTTTTTGCCACCTTACAGAACATGTGAAATCTTAGTTCTCCAACCAGAAATAGAACCCACACCCTCAGGATTGGAAGCGCAGAGTTTCAACCACTGGACCACCAGGGCAGTCCCAAAGATGGTCTATTTAATAAATGGTGCTAAATCAACTGCCTATCTACACATTGAAATAGATTTTTTTTCTCCTTCTCTTATACCATTGAGAGGAATAGCTTAGGATGAATCTGAGACCTAAATGTAAAGATTAAACAGTGAAACTTCTAAAAGAAAGTTCTTCATGACTTTGAAGTAGGTCAAAAAAATGTTAAGACACAAAAAGTATAAATGATAAGAAAAGATTGTTAAATTGAACTTTGTTAAAATAAAGAACTTTCATCCATTAAAAGATGCATTTAAGAGAGTGAAAAATCAGACCATAGACTGGGAGAAAATATTTACAATACATATATACAAAGCAAGGGTGTTATCCAGAATTTATCAAGAACATCTATGTTAAGAAAAAGACAGACAACCCAACTTTTTTTTTCTGTTTTAATGGGCAGACTTGAATGAGTACTACATAAGAAAGGATAACTAGCCAGGAAGCAAATTGAAAAGGTGCTAACCCTCATTAGTTATCACAAAATGCAAGTTGAAACCACAATGAGTTAGCACCACTCCAGCTAGAATGGCTGAAATTAACATAACATGTGTTGGCGAAGATGGTACTTCCTGAATCTCTCATAAATTGCTGATGGGGATGTAAGTTTCTATAACCACTTTGGGAAAGTGTTTGGCTGTATGTTCTAAAATTGAATATACTTGTATAGGGGTTTACCTGGTGGCTCAGACGGTAAAGAATCTGCCTGCAATGCAGGAGACCTGGGTTCGATCCCTGGGTTGGAAAGATCCCCCTGGAGAAGGGAATGGCAACCCATTCCAGTATTCTTTCCTGGAGAATTCCATGGACAGAGGAACCTTGTGGGCTACATTCTGGGATCATGAAAAGTCGGACCCGACTGAGCGACTAACACACTATACTTATATAACCTGTGATCCACAATTCCACTCTTAACTACATACCCAACAGAAGTGAGTGCTCACACCTGACAAAGACATGTACAAAAATGTTCATAGCAGCTTAACATGGCCAAGAACCAGGAAGAGAAAAGCTCACCAACAGTACAGTGGATAAACTGAGAATGTTCATACAATAAAAAGGAAGAAATTAGTATTATGTGTGAAAAGACACAGTGACTCGGATACCCATGAACTTATAAGTGGATGAACAGAACTGTGGTATATGCCTACAATGGCATATTACTCAGCAACAAAAAGGAACACACTAACATGTGCTACAAGATAGACAGACCTTAACAACATTATGCTAAGTAAAAGAAGCCAGTCACAAAAGACAACATAGTATATAATTTCATGTGTATGAAATGTCTAGAATAGGCAAATCTTTGGAGATAGAAAATAGATTAATGGTTGCCACAGGTTGGGGAAAGGAAACAATAGGAATTTACTGCTAATGGGTATGATGAGGTTTGTTTATTCTTTTTTTGAGACAATGAAAATATTCTGAAATAAGATAGTGGGGGTGGTTGCACAACTCTCTGATACACTAAATTGAGAAACTAGACAAATTGAGACAGTAACATGGAAACATGTACATTACCATATGTATAATGGATAGCCAGTGGAAATTTGCTGTATGATGCAGGGAGCTCAGTCAGGTGCTCTGTGACAAACCAGAGATGTGGGATGGGGTGGAAGGTGGGAGGGAGTTTCAAGAGGGAGGGGACATGTGTATACCTATGATTGATTCATGTTGATGTATGGCAGAGACCAACACAGTGTTGTAAAGCAATTACCCTCCAATTAAAAATAAATTAAAAAAAAAAGAAAAAAACAACTGAATTGTTTACTTTAAAAGGATGAACCTTATGGTATATAACTTATATCTTAAGCTGTTATTATTTTTTTTAATGAATGACTTTCCCAGACATACTGCTAAGTGAGAGTTTAGACACACACACACATAAGTAGATATTGTATGATTCCATTTTTGTGAAGTTCTATAACAGGCAAAATCAAACTCTAGTAAAATAAGCCAGAATAGAGCTTTTCTTTGAAGAGAGTTAGTGAATGGGAGAGGAACCAAAGGAAACTTCTGGAGTACTGGGATGTTCTGTGTCTCAATCTGGTTGGTGGTTCCAACTGGGTCTCCACGTGTAAAATTCATTGATTTGTACACTTAAGACTTCTGTGCTGTACTGATGCTAAATTTGTATTTCAATAAAAAAGGAAGATAATAAAGTAAAACTGAAGCAAACTATAAACAATGAGCAAAGATGGATAAAAGGTATATGGGAGTCCTTTGTCCTATTTTCTTTAAGTTTGTGACTATATAAAATTAAAAGTTACAAATAACATGAAAGTGAAAGGCACTCAGTCATCTCCAACTCTTTGTGACTCCATAGACCTTACAGTCCATGAAATTCTCCAGGCCAGAATACTGGAGTGGGTAGCCTTTCCCTTCTCCAGGGGATCTTCCCAACCCAGGGATCAAACCCAGGTCTCCCACATTGCAGGTGGATTCTTTACCAGCTGAGACATAAGGGAAGCCCAAGAATACAGGAGTGGGTAGCCTATCCTTTCTCCAGTGGATTTTCCTGACCCAGGAATCAAATCAGGGTCTCCTGCATTGCAGGTGGATTCTTTACCAACTGAGCTATCAGGGAAGCCCTGATAACATATAACATAAATAACATGTCTATGTTATTTATATTAACAATAACAACTGATAACAAATAACATAAAGAAATACAATTCAAGTCATTGTGTATACATAGTTTATGTTCCTGCTAATTCTTTTTCTCTTCAACATCTTGGCAGCTCATCTGCCTGTAACCATACTTGGGGATTTCACTGTCTTAAAAACAAACCAGAAAAAGGATTACTATCCAAAATATTCAAAGAATTCTTAAAACTCAACAAGAAGAAAACAAACCACATGATTAAAAAAAAAAAGACAAAAAAACCTTAACAGGAAAATGATATACAGAGGGCAAATAAGTGTATGAAAAGATGTTCACCATCATATATCATGAGAAAAAGCAAATGTAAACAATGAGCCTCCACTACACACCTGTTAGAATGGCCAGAACCTGGAACACTGATAATACCAAATACAGGTGAGGATCTGGAGCAACTGGAACTCTTATTGATTGCTGGTGGGCATGCAAAGCCACTTTGGAAGCCAGTGTTGTGGTTTCTAACAAAACTCAACATACTCTTACCATATCATCCAGCAATTCTTCTCCTCAGTGTTTATCCAGAGGAGTTGAAAACATGTACACCTCCAAACCTGCACATAGAAGTTTCCAGTTGCTTTATTCATCATTGCCCAAACCTGGAAGCAACAAGATGTCCTTCTGTGGGCAAATGGATAAATAAACCGCTCCACATCCTGACCATGAAATATTAGTGCTAAAAAAATATGAACTCTGGAGATATGAAAAGACATGGAGGAAGCTTAAACATATTATTAAGTGAAAGACTCAATATGAAAAAAACTGCCTATTAATATGATTCCAACTATATGACATTCTGAAAAAAGGCAAAACTATGGAGAAAAAAGATGAGTAGTTTTTGAGGGGTTGTAGAAGGGGAAGGACCAAACAGGCAGAGCACAGAGAGTTTTTAGAACAGTGAAAATATTCTAGCGACCTCCCTGGTTGTCCAGTGGTTGAGAATCCACCTTCCGATGCAGGCAACAGGGGTTCAAACCTGGTGAGGGAACTAAGATTTCATATGCCTCCAGGCAACTAAGTCCATGCACCATAATTAGAGAAACCCTCCTGCTGCAGCTACTGAGCCCACATGCTCTAGAGTCCTTGCTCCAAAATAAGAGAAGCCCACGGGCCACAACTAGAAAGTCTGTGAGCCACAAGGAAGACCCAACACAGCCACAAAAATTTCAGTTTAAATTAAAAAACTTTTTAATTAAAAAAAAAATACCCTCATGAGTGATGTATTCCACGTTCTCCCCTACATCTCATCAGGAGATTTATCCAGAAAGTGAGCCTTAACTCACAGCATCTGCATCAGGCCCTCAGATACCGCACCTTGCTCTTACTCACCCTCTCTCTGAATCTGCTCTTCAGCTATCCACAAGCCCAAAGCCTCACTGAGGTCTTGCCTTCCTAGATGGCATTTGAATCTGCTCAACATCCCTTCCTCCCAACACAGGCTTTCTAGAAACTCCCGAGAAGGGCTGGTTGCTTTCCCTGTTCTCCCTTCCATGATTGCTTCCCAGTCCAGGGTGGACACACAGCTGGAATGCACCAGTTTGGGCTATAACTGTTTGTGGAAGGTGGTGTTTCTTTCAACTGGCTGGCACCTGATTTATATTGATCCTTCAGTATTTTTAATAGCACCTCTGCCAGAGGCTCCCATTTACTGAGTGATTACCATGTGGCAGGCATGGTGCCAAGTGCTTTGGTTAAACATCATCTCATTTAATCCTCACAAGGACACTAGGAGGTTAGAGATGAATATTGTCTCCATTTTACAGATGAGGAAGCAGAGGCTCAGAGAACTTAGGTTGACTTGCTAAGTTCACACAGTGCTGGGGCCAGAGTTCAGCCCATGTCGGTGGAGCTTCAGAGTCCAAGTGCTACATAGTACTACACAGAGGTGCCCAGTATTTTCAGCTCTCTTCTCCCTTCTTCTCCTCCCTCCTAGATCTGGCTTCTGACCTACTCCCCCACTTTCAAATATTACATTCACATGTGGTGGTTTAGTTGCTAAATCATGCCTGACTCTTGCAACCTCGTGGACCGTAGCTTGCCAGGCTCCTCTGTCCAGGGGATTCTCCAGGTAAAAATACTGGAGTATATTCATGTGAGTGGCTTTCAAATCCATATTTCCAACCCCAGCCTTTTCCTGATGTTCAGTCTTTCTTTTTTTTTCCTATTTGTTTTTATTGTGGTTAAAATACATACATAACATAATATGTGCCATCTTGATCATGCTTGAGTGTATGGTTCACTGGCATTAAGGCCACGTACTGTTGTGCAACCATCACCACTATCCCGCTCCAAAATCCTTTTCATCTTGCAAAGCTGAAACTCTATACCCACTCAACAGACAATACCTCTCCCATCCTCCTTTCCTGCTCCACCACACCTCCTGGAAAACCACAGGGCCACTTTCTGTCTCTATGAGTTTGACTATTTTAGGTCCTTCTCACATGTAAGTGGACTCAAACAGCATTTGTCTTTTTTTCACTTAGCATAATGTCCTCAACTTTCATCCATGTTGTAGCATGCATCAGAACTTCCTTCTTAATGCTGAATAATATTCTCCTGTATGTACATACCACACTTTGCTTATTCTTTCATCCATTGTTGAATACTTGGGTTGCTTCCACATTTTGGTTATTGTGTCTAATACTCCTATGAACATAGATGCACAAACATCTCTTCTGTTTTCAGTTTGGGGGAGTATATGCTCAGAGTATAATCACTGGATCATAAAAGGTAATTCTATTTTTACTTTTTTAGGAACATCATACTGTTTCACAGCAGCTGTATTTCACCTTCTTAGCAACAGTGCGCAAGGCTTCCAGCTTTGTCCACATCCTTTCTTCTGTTTATTTATCATAATAAAAAATATTGTTAACAAAGAAGATACATACAACAGGAAAATAGGTGAAAAGCCTTTGGTTTTGGATAGTAGCCATTTTAATGGATATAAAGTGATATCTCATTGTGGTTTTGATTTGCATTTCCGTGATGATTAGTGGTGTCGAGAATCTTTTCATGTACGTATCGGCCATTTGTATGTCTTCTTTGGAGAAATGTCTATTCAAGTCCTTTGCCCATTTTGGAATCATATTGTTTGGGAATTTTTGTTGATGAACTTCAGGAGTTCTCTGTATATTCTGGATGTTAATCCCTTATCAGATGTAGGATTTGCAACTAGTCACTGGGTTTTTATTTTACCCTGTTGATATTGTTTTCTGATGCACAAAATTTTTTTTTCATGAAGTGCAATTTGCCTATTTTTTTCTTTTGTTGCATGTGTCCTTCAGTCTTTTTTTTTTAAACCCATATAATATTTTATGCTAAAATAATACATCTTAGACTAAACAGAATATCTTTGGAAGGATATACAAGAAGTAAGTAACACTGGCTATTCTTAGAAGAACTGGGTGGTGGGGAAATAAGAGTGGGAGAATTTTCACTGAAGAAAAAAAACCTTTCTCTTTCTTAAATTTATACTCATATAAATACATTACCTATTTAAATAAAAATCAAATTTAAATATAAAAAGATATGCTACAAATTAAAATATAGATATAAAATAATACATTTTCATTTTTTTAACCTAGAAAAAAATTTAAGCACTAAAAAAAAACATGTAAATCACCTGCAGTTTTATTACCCAAGATTCTCAGTGCGTTTCCCTATTGTTCAGTTGTCTAATGATTTGGTTCTTGCCAAACCTGCCTGCAAGCCTGACTCCCAACTCTGCTCACATTCCCAGCTTCTCAGTGCCAACCAGACTCAACCCAGAGGCCCCTCCTTACTCCTCCATCATTTTTCTCCCCTGACTCCAAGGAGGCTTCACTCCTCACTTCCCTCACCCTCACAGCCTCCTCACCCAGCCTTCCTTTCCTTCTCCTTAGCATCTCCTTGCCTGGAAAATCCCATGGATGGAGGAACCTGGTAGGCTGCATCCATGGGGTCGCAAAGAGTCGGACATTACTGAGCGACTTCACTTTGACTTTTCACTTTCATGCATTGGAAAAGGAAATGGCAACCCACTCCAGTGTTCTTGCCTGGAGAATCCCAGGGATGGGGGAGCCTGGTGGGCTGCCGTCTCTGGGGTCGCACAGAGTCGGACACGACTGAAGTGACTTAGCAGCAGCAGCAGCATCTCCTTGCATTCTGGCACTTTCCCTCCCCTCCTCCTTTCCAGACCATGACCTGAGCTTCCCAGCAGGGCCCTCCCCCACCGCCTCTTCCCGCTTCCACTGGTACTTTCTCCTATCCCAAGATCAGTGTCCTGAAGCCCAGCTTGTTGTTGTTGTTTAGTTGGTAAGTCGTGTCCGACTCTGAGACCCCATGGACTGTAGCTTACCAGGCTTCTCTGTCCATGTGATTTCCCAGGCAAGAATACTGGAGTGGGTTTTCATTTCCTTCTCCAGGGGATCTTCCCAACTCAGGGATTGAACCCACGTCTCCTGCTTAGCAGGCGAATTCTTTACCAATGCACCACCGGTGAATCCCAGCTTAGCACAAACTTACTATCATGTGCCAGGCATGGAGTTATGCACTTGGCACATTGCCTTATTAAATCCTCATCTCAGTCTTTTGATGTGGGTACTATTATTCTCCCCCATCTCACAGATGAGGAAACTGAGGCTCAGGGGAGTTAAATAACTTGCCCAAGACTAGATCTCTCAGATCATGATAACAACAACATTATGATTATCATTTGTTCATTACTCTCAACAACCCAGTTATCATTACTTTTTCCGAAGCACGGAACATTAAGTAACTTGATCAAGGTTATTCAGCTAGTAGGTAGAAAGGCTGAGATTTGAACCTAGATATTGGGAAGATCCCCTGGAGAAAGAAATGGCAACCCACTCCAGTATTCTTGCTTGGGAAATTCCATGGACAAGAGGAGCCTGGTGGGCTACAGTCCATGGGGTCACAAAGAGTCGGACAGGACAAAGCATGCATGCGGTTCTATCACTTATGCTCATTGCACAAAATCCAAAACCTCTCACCTTGATGCTCTGCCATTCATAGACACTACCCTGAACCTCAAAGAGCCTGGGGTACATCTTGCTCTTCTCCTGCCAAAAATTGTTTCAGCACTTTCCTTGTGAAGCCCAAACTCCTAGCCTGGTATCCTGAAAGGTAGAAGTGTTAGTCCATCAGTCATGTCCAACTCTTTGCAACCCCATGGAATGTAGCCCACCAGGCTCCTCTGTCCATGGAATTTCCCAGGCAAGAATACTGGAGTGGGTAGCCACTCCTTTCTCCAGGGGATCTTCCCAACCCAAGGATCAAACTTGGGTATCCTACATCGTAGGCAGATTCTTTACTGTCTGAGCCAATGGGCAAGCCTGGTATCCTGGGCTATGGGCAATTATCTCTAATTACTTGATAAGACCTATCACCTCCTGGCCTTCTGCAGGGACTTACAACAGAAGCAACAGCTCACTGAACCTGCCCATTCTCCGAATCCATCATGGTCACACCATTGCTTTCATACTTTCTCCAACAGTTCTGCCCACTGACCGCTGCCCATCCATCCAGACCCCAACCCCTCCCCCCCAAGAAAACAGCCTCTCCGTCTGCCTCACTTATAGCCTCCTCTGACGGCACTTCTCCCGCTCTGTCATGTGCCTGTCTTTTGCTGCCTAGATCACAATTCAGATTCTGCCACCGACTGTGCTTCAGTATCCTTGTTTGGAAAATGAGGAGGGTGAGAGTCCTTTCATCGTCATCAGGTTGTTGTGAGGATGAAATGATGTCATCTATGTCAAACACCGCCAAGAGTCGGCACAGAGAAAGAGCCAAAGAGTGTTTGCTGGGATTTGGTGCTGGACAATCTGCAGTCTCTGCTCTGATGATGCCTTCATGGGTGCTAGCAGAATAACCTGGTGAGGGCTACAAAGAACAAATGCTGTAGGGATGCTGTGGGTGCAGAAGGGGGGTGGGCATTTAGGGGAAGGGGGAGGAGAAGCTTATTCCAGGCCAGACAACAGGGTACAAGGTCCAGTGAGGAGAAGAGAGACTGTGCAGGACTCAGCAGCTCGCTGTTCAGGTGGGAAGTATCAAGGAGGCAGGAGGGGTAGGAAAGGGCAAGGATCTGCCGCAGAAACTGGGGCCCTCAGACCAACAGCATGGCAGCACCAGCCTCACCTGGGAGCTGGTTATAAATGCTGGGTCTTAGGATCCAGCCCAGACCCACAGAATCCAAATCTGCTTGTTAAGGCCCCCAGATAGTTTGCATTGTCTTTAAGTGGGGCAAACCCTGGCCTTAATCTGGTGTCCTGTGGTCCTACTAAGGAGATTTCACACCATTGCACGTTGGAATTTCTGGGGAGATTTTCCTTAACTCAGTATCTCAGGCAGTGGGTCCTGAGCACCCTTATTTTATAAATGTATTATTCATTCAACAAATGACCACTGGGCACAGGACCATGCCTTCTCTTTCCCTGGAATGGCACACAGGGCCTCTCTTTTAGTATGTACTCAACAAACATCATCCCCTGAAGAAGGAAATGGCAACCCATTTCAGTATTCTTGCCTGGAAAGTCTCATGGACAGAGGAGCCTGGCAGGCTACAGTTCATGGGGTCTCAAAGAGTCGGACGCGACTGAGCACAACACACATCATGCCAGTAACCTAGGCCTGGGCTCCCTTGCCCAATTTACATTTTCTGTCTAGGGCCACCCAGGTCTCCCTGTCATCAAAGATCTACACTTTCCCCCACCTTCCTCTTGAGACTTTGAGTGGGCTGACTCCTTCAGATCCTCCTACTCTGGTATGGAGATCCTCCCTTGTGCTCCCAGAGCATCCTGAGCTTGTTTCTGTCATAGCATCCCTGTGCTGTCAGCCTGCCTGCCTCCAGTCATGGAGCCAGGAGCTTCCCATGCACAGATCAGTGCTCTGTTTGTGCCTGTATCCCCAGGACCTGGTATGGTTAAATGTTTGTAGAGTGAATGTACAAACAAATAATCTAATAAAAATTAAAATAGACACACTACTATATAGGTGTAAATAGCCAACAAGGACCTACTGTATAGCACAGAGTACTTTATTCAGTATCTTGTAATAACCTATAATGGAAAAGAATCTGAAAAAGAACATATATATCTATATGTATATGTATAACTGAATCACTTTTCTGTATACCTGAAACTAACATAACATTGTAATCAACTATATTTCAATAAAAAAAAAAAAAAGGAATAGATGTGAGAGCACAACACCAACCCAGTGCTGGATAATACAATTATTTATTTGTGTTTGTCCCAGGGTGTTTTTCCACAGATGGGTGCTAGAGAATAAATAACTATGCTTTCTGTTTTTCTTAAGAGCTTTCCTGAGATATAATTTGCATACCTTTCACCCCTGTAAAGTGTACAATTCAGTGGTTTTGAATCTAGTCACAGAGTTATGCAACCATCAACACTGTTTAATTGGAGAACATTTTTATCACTCCAAAGAAACCCCATATCTGTTAGCAGCCACTCCCCATTTCCCCCCAACTTCCTCCTCCTGCCTGAGGCAACCGCCAGTCTACTGCCTGTCTCTAGAGATGTGCCTTTTATGGACATTTCATGTAAACAGACAGAGAAGGCAATGGCACCCCACTCCAGTACTCTTGCCTGGAAAATCCCATGGATGGAGGAGCCTGGTAGGCTGCAGTCCATGGGGTCACTAAGGGTCAGACATGACTGAACGACTTCCCTTTCACTTTTCAGTTTCCTGCATTGGAGAAGGAAAGGGCAACCCACTCCAGTGTTCTTGCCTGGAGAATCCCAGGGACGGGGGAGCCTGGTGGGCTGCCGTCTATGGGGTTGCACAGAGTCGGACACGACTGAAGCGACTTAGCAGCAGCAGCAACATGTAAACAGAATATATAATATGCAGTCCTCTGCATCTGATTTCTTTCACCAAGCATGAGTATTCCAGGTCCATTTATGTGGTGCTTGTATTAGTACTTCATTCCTTCTATTGCTGAGTGATCTTCCCTTGTATAGGCTTCCCTGGTGGCTCAGATGGTAAAGAATCCACCTGCAAGGCGGGAGACCTGGGTTCGATCCCTGGGTTGGGAAGAACCCCCTGGAGGAGGGCATGGCAACCCACTCCAGTACTCTGGAGAATCCCCATGGACAGAGGAGTCTGGTGGGCTATAGTCCATGGGGTTGCAAAGAGTTGGACACAATAGCTGACTAAGCACAGCACGGCATCCCCTTGTATGGATATACCATATTCTGTGTATCCACTCATCAGATGACAATAATCAACTTTCCCGTAGGTTTATAACATTTAGCTTTTGCAACTGCATTCTCATCCCACCTCACTTCATCTTGACATTTACTGTTTGAGGAAGGTTGTGTTTATCCCAGGTGGTTCAGTGGTAAAGAGTCCACCTGCCAATGCAGGAAACACAAGAGACTCGAGTTCAATCACTGAATTGGGAAGATCCCCTGGGGTAGGAAGTGGCAACCCACTCCAGTATTCTTGCTTGGAAATTTCCATGGACAGAGGAGCCTGGTGGGCTATATTCCATGGGGTTGCAAAGAGTCGGATACGACTGAGCATGCAAGCTGAGGCAAACTGAGGCTAGAATGAGCAGGTATGACTTGCCAGATATCACAGGCTATTAAAAGGCACAGTTATAATCTGAAGCCCTTTTCTCCGTGCTGTTCTGCCTCCCTCCTCAGTCCATTTTCTGTCACAATGCCCTTTTCCCTCTATATTAATGACTCTGCTCCTCATGGTGTCCACAATGCCCCAGGCTACTGTGCCTTGGATACACAGAGGTTTGGATGTGTGCTCAGAGAGGGCATTAAGTCTGTATCTGATCTGGATTTATAAGCCAAAGGTTTGCCGTCCTTCCAGCCTCTGTGTAGATGGGCTGCTTCTGGGTCCTGGGTGTGGGGGCGGGGTAGCCCAGAGGAGACGGAGTTTCAGGAGGACATGACCCCACCATCCACTCTGCAGAAAGAGGCCTCCCCCACCTGCTCCAGTGCCACCCAGATCTTCCTGTGGCCACTTCCTTCTGCCTGCAGTACCCCTTCCTCTCTAACCACAGAGAACATTAACACACCTCTTGATAACACTAGTCACATTGTCACACAATTCTTTATTTGTCTGCTCCTCCAAAACTGGGAGCACAGATCTGAAAATCACCTTGTGTCACAGCAGCTGACGCTTATTAGGATCTGGGTCAATGTTGGTGGATTGAATGGGTCTTCCTTTTTTTTTTTCTTTTTTGGCTGCTCTGGGTCTTCTTTGCTGCACAAAGGATTTCTCTAGTTGCAGTGAGAGGGGGCTACTTTTCATTCCCGTCTTCGGGCTTCTCATTGCTGTGGCTTCTCTTGTTGTGGAGCAGGGCATTTGAGCTTCAGTAGTTGCAGCACGCAGATTCCATAGTTGTGACTTGAGGGTTCTAGAGTGTGGGCCCAGTAATTGTGGCACATGGGCTTGGTTGCTCTACAGCATGGGGGTTCTTCTCGGGCCAGGGATTGAACCTGTGTCCCCTGCCTCAGCAGGTGGATTCTTATCCACTGCGCCACCAGGGAAGTCCCGGTCTTCCCTGTTTTAATAATGGTACCTATTGGGAATTCTGGGCAGTTCAGTGGTTAGGACTCAGCACTTTCACTGCTGAGGGCCCAGTTTCAGTCCCTGGTCAGGGAACTAAGATTCTTCAAGTCATGTGGCATAGCTAATAATAAATGAATTACTTAATTTAAAAATAAATAGTATCTATCATCTATTGCATGCTGACCATAAGACATTTATCCTGACAAAAACCCTCGGATATGGTGTCTTATCTCCTTTTCACAGAGGAAGTGGGGACTCAGAAAGGTAAAGTTTACAAGCCCAAGGCCTCATAGACAATAAGAGACAAAGCAGAGATTTAAATCTACACCTATTTGTCTTGCAATATACTGCTTTTACCCCCAGTGGACCCCTCTTGCAGCAAGTGTGAATTTAGAATCAGGACTTTGGAAGTGGATAATATAAAAATAAAAATAAAAAAAGACAAATTTCAACATGAATCAACTATACCTCAATTAAAAAATAAAATATACATCACATTAAAAAATAAATAAGTAAATAAAGCACAAGGTTGCCCATAGTTTCCCAAACTCTTGCCTGTAATCTCTACTATTACATCTCACTTCTGGTCTCAAGAGAGAAAAACAGCTCAGAGAGGTTAAGAGACTTCCAAAACCATACAGCTCGGTAGGAAGACCAGCCTTCAAGGCCAAGCCTGCTTGTTTCCAAGGGCAAACTTGCGTCAGCACAGCACAACTGCTGGGTGTTTATTCCACACTGCCTTGCCCAAGTGAGTCTCAGTTTCCACTGAGAAGCTTTACAAGGAAATAAGTAAATGTAAATATTGGAGAAATTGGTACCCTAATGCCTCCCTGGTGGGGCTGTAAAATGGTGCAGCCACTTTGGAAAACAAGGTGGCAAGTGCCTCAAAGTACTAATCATGGAGTTACCAGCTGACCTAGAAATTCCACCCCTAAGCATCCACCTAAGAGAAATGAAACAACTATACACAAAAATGTGTACAGGAAACGTGCATGCATGTTCATAGCAGCATGATACATAATAGCCAAGAAAAGGAAGCAATTCAAATGCCCATGAACTGATCAACAGATAAGCAAAATATGGCATTCTGTATAATGGCCTGTTATTTGACAATAAAAACAAATGAAGTTCTGATACATGGTACCACACGGAGGAACCCTGGAAACCTAATGCTATGTGAAAGAAGCCAGACACACAAGGTTACATATTGTATGATTCCATTTCTATGAAATGTCCAGAATAGGCAAATCTATGGAGTGGGAAAGTAGATTAGTGGTTGCCGGGGGCTGAGGGGAGGAGGGAAAGGGGCGTGACTGCTCATGGGTACAGGGTTTCTTTGGGGATGACGAAAATGTTCTGGAATTGGTGGTGGTTGCCCAATGCTGTGACTACACTAAAAACCACTGAATTGTACACTTTAAAAGGGTGAATTTTATGGTATGTGAACTATATATCTATAAAGTTGTTATAAAAAGAGGAAAAAAAATGGTCTCTGCCTTTTCCAAGTTTCACGGAAACAGGTATTTGAAGGTGCCCTGGTTCCACACCCATGCTGTGCAGAGCATGGCCTCTGCTCCCTGGCCCAGGATAGTACCCACTGCCAAGCATGGCCTGTTTGACTTAGTGTGAAGGTGTCTCTGAGCCTTTCTTCCCTTCAAAGGTACACTCTTAACATTGGGCCTTCTCTGTGTGGCAAAGGACTTTACAGTCATAACAGATCCCTTGCTGGGAGGTCAGGCCACGTACTGTAAAGTCCAAGATGAAAAAGCCATGGCAGCTGTCCAGCCCAGCCAGGTAGTGATGGAGTCAGGTGACATCATAGGATGTCAGCGATTTGGAGCCAATGATTTGACCTACAGGGTGAAGCAGCTGGGATATAAAGGCCGGCATCCTGGATCTGGCACCTGAATGCCTAGGTTTGAATCTCAGCTCCATCACCTGCTAGCTGGGTGGTCTACAGCTGTCTCTTAACCACCTGGAGCCAACATTCACTCACCTAAAAGGATGAGGGGGATGATCCCTAGCTCCAAGGATGCTGAGAGGACTCTAGCTACTCAAAGTGTAAGTCTACTGAAAGCAGCAGCTTCAGTATCCCCTGGGAATTTATTAGACACGCAGAAGTTCAGGTCCCAGCCCGACCTGCTGGATCAGAATCTGCATCCCACCTACGGGATTCAGATACATGGTAAAATCTGAGAAGCACTGGGGAGAATTAAATGCGATTATGCAGGTAAAAACTTGCCACAGCGCCCGGCACACCACAAGTGCCACACACGTGAATTTTGGTGTTTTTACTGTTACTTAGAAAGAGGGCTGAACTGGTCTGCCACTGCCTCACTGTGCGATCTTAAACTAGTCCCTTGACTATGCTGGGGGCTTGGGGTTTCCATCTCCCATTTATCTAACAAGACTTTATGTGGCTCATCTGATAAAAATGTGTGAGAAAGCGCTTTACAAATGCAAAAGGCCTAAGTGTAGACATGGTTCTCTTGGCCAAAGTGGAGAGACAGTGACTTGCAAGATTCTAGAGATAAGAGAGGGTTTGAAGTAGTGCAGGGGCTGCTGCTGCTAAGTCGCTTCAGTCGTGTCCGACTCTGTGCGACCCCATAGACGGCAGTCCACCAGGCTCCCCCGTCCCTGGGATTCTCCAGGCAAGAACACTGGAGTGGGTTGCCATTTCCCTCTCCAATGCATGAAAGTGAAAAGTGAAAGTGAAGTCACTCAGTCTCTTAGCGACCCCATGGACTGCAGCCTACCAGGCTCCTCCGTCCATGGGATTTTCCAGGCGAGAGTACTGGAGTGGGGTGCCATTGCCTTCTCCGGAGTGGAGGGGCATCGGGGTCTAAAGACCCTGGCAAGCAGAGAAGAGTGATTGAGGAAGCACTGCTCTTGCCCAAGAGAAGCCCCTGCACCTCAAAGACATTTAACCAAAGGAAATGGAGGAAAAAAACCACAAAGTGCTTGGGTAAGATAGGGAGGTGCCAGCAAAGGACCATGCAGTGGAGGGTCACAGCTGGTGTCTCCCCGTAAACAGAGGGCAAAGGTTTGAGCTACTAGAAGCACCCGTGCAGGGGGCAGATGGCAGTGTCTGGATTTAAGGTGGCCTCCAGGGGGCTGGAAATTCCTCCTCTGTTTATAGTCCATAAGCGTCCCATGGCCTTTAGGAGGACAATAACCACTGATGTTTATACGTCCCAGACATTTTCTGAGAACATTTTGTATATTCCCTCACATGATGCTCTCAAGAGCTCTCTGAGGTGGGTCTCTTTAGATTCCCCACATTACAAATGAGGCCACTGAAGAACAGAGAGACTGAATGACTTGTTCAGTATCACAGAGCTAACAAGTGATGGAGTCAGGCTTCCAGCCCAGGACATCTGACTCTAGGGTCCTAGTTCTTAGTAACCCTTCACCTGCCCCTATTTTAAAAATTGATTTTATTTTTTAGAGCATCACTAAGTTCATAGACGGAGAAGGCAATGGCACCCCACTCCAGTACTTTTGCCTGGAAAATCCCATGGACGGTGGAGCCTGGTAGGCTGCAGTCCATGGGGTCACTAAGAGTCGGACACGACTAAGCGTCTTCACTTTCACTTTTCAGTTTCATGCATTGGAGAAGGAAATGACAACCCACTCCAGTGTTCTTGCCTGGAGAATCCCAGGGATGAGGGAGCCTGGTAGGCTGCCGTCTCTGGGGTAGCACAGAGTCGGACACGACTGAAGCGACTTAGCAGCAGCAGCAGCAGCAAGTTCATAGAAAAGCCAAGGGGAAGCTACAGAGATTTCCCATATACCCTTTGCCCCCATATATGCAGAGCCTCCCCATTATCGACATCCCTTATGAGACTTATTGAGATACTTTAGTTTATAAGAAACATGAATTTGATCATTCAGATAATCAAAATATACTTTTCATGTATAGATTTGGCCTTCATCCACAGCTCCTGGCTCACAGCTCTTAAAACCTTTGGAATTTCCTAACAGAGCAGAAAAGTTTTGTCATAACTTTTGGATTCCACTTAAGGATGGGACTGGTTGGAACTTCCCTGGTGTTCCAGTGGCTAAGACTCCACGCTCCCAATGCAAAGGGCCTGGGTTTGACTGCTGGTCAGGGAGGTAGAGCCCATGTGCCACAACTAAAGATCAAAGATTGTTAAAGGATGGGACCAGTTGTGAGTGGAGTGAACCTTGCAATTAGAGGAGAGGGAGAGGGACTAGAGGCGGAACCAGGCCAGTGAGTTAATCAAGCAGGCTTCTGCAAGGAAGCCTCCATAAAACCCCTAAAGAACAGGGTTCAGAGAGCTTCCAGGTTGGGAAACACGTGGAGGGTGATGTGCTCAGAGAAAGCATAGGAATGACACTCCCTTCCCCACATCCAGCCCTATGCATCTCTTCCATATGGCTGTTCCTGACTTACATCCTTTTATAACAAATCAGTGATCTAGTGAGTAAATGGGTTTCCTGAGTTTGAAATCAATTGAACCTAAGGAGGGGGTCATTGGAACCTCCAGTCTATAGCTAGTTGGTCAGAAGCACAGGCAGCAACCTGGAGTTGTGATTGGCATCCAGAGTGAGGGAAGGGGATAGTTGTGTAAGCCTGAACCCTTAACCTGTGGGATCTGACGCTATCTCCAGGTAGATAGTGCCAGAATTGGGTTGAATTGTAGGGTACCCAGCTGGTATCCAAGGCAGTGCTTATTGATGTGGGGAAACACACATACACAAACAGAGAAATTGGTGACTTGAACCCTATTAATGGTACATTGGTTATAACTGATGAACCCACACTGATACCTTCTAATCACCCAAAATCCATACTTCATACCTGAACACTCAGGGTTCGCTCTTGCTGTTGTACATTCTGTGGGTTTGTACAAATGTGTAATGACATGTATCCTTCATTATAGTATCATGCAGTTTTGTCACTGCCCCAAAACTCCCTTGTGCTCCACCAATTCATCCCTCTCTCCCTCTATTTAACCCAGGTCTCAGCAACCACTGATCTTTTTACTGTCTCCATAGTTTTGCCTTTTCCAGAATGTTATATAGCTGGAATCATATAAAATTTAGCCTTTTCAGATTGGCTTCTTTTACTTAGTAATAATGCATTTAAGGTTCCTCCATGTCTTCCCATGGCTTGAGAGCTCATTTCATTCTGGCACTGAATAATATTCCATGGTCTGGAGGTAGCAGTTTATTTATCTGTTCACCTGTTGAAGGACATCATGATTGCTTCCAAGATTTAGAAATTATGAATAAAGCTGCAGTACACATCTATGAGCAGGTTTTTCTGTAAAAATAATTTTCACTTATATTGCTTTTTAGTCTGGAGATGGGGACAGTGGTTAGAGGCTGGCCTGAGAGTCCCCAACAGAGGGACCAGACTGGGTATGGCCTTCTAGGACCTTCATCATCATCACCATCATGAAGCTGTAATAAGAACTAGGAATCCAGGACTTCTCTGGTGGATAAGAATCTGCCTGTCAAGGCAGGGGACATGGGTTTGATCCCTGGTCCAGGAAGCTTCCACAGGCCACAGAGCAACTACAGCCCGGGGGCCACAACTACTGAAGCCCATGCGCCTAGAGCCTGTGCTCTGCAATGAGAGAAGCCACTAAAATAAGAGAAGCCCGCACTCCACAACAAAGACTAGTCCCCACTTACTGCAACTAGAAAAAGCCCATGCACAATAATGAAGACCCAGTGCAACCAATACATAGAAAAAAAAAACATATAAATACACACACACACACACACACGTGTGTATAAAGAACTGTGAATCCTGTGACTCCTGCAGCGCTGCTGTCAGCATCTGTCCACCATGGAGTTCCTAGGACCCAGGGTCACTGAGCAGTTTCAGGTGTGCTGCTTAACTCATTACATTCCCATAGCAACCCTGCATGGAGCAAATCCTACAGTTCAGATGCTGGTGATTTGCACAAGGTTGAGTTTTTATTTTTTACCCCCAGCCCGCTATAAGAAACATATTTTATAATACAAACAGCCTCAGATAAATGAAACAAGTGTCCCCCCAATACTCTAATATCTTCCAATCTTTTTCATTTTTGAAAATACTAGTCATGACATTGACTTCATGACACATTTGTGGAATTCTATTTATGCTGCAGATTCTGGCAAATTACTGAACCTCTGTAAGCCACCTGGCACACCTCAAAATGTTGTTGTGAGTAGTAAATGAGATAAGGTATGTGAACAGTTTAACACAGGACCTAGTTTATGGGTTAGGAAGGAAGAAATGGTCCCTATAATACATCAGCAAGATGGATGTTATCACTTTACTGATAGGATAGAAAATGAGGCTTAAGGAGATAAAATGGTTCCTAAGGTCTCACAGACAAGGGCCAAAATCAGGATTGAACTCAGAATCAGGCTCTTTTTTCTGCAGTTCTAAGCTGCCTTCCGAGAGAAGCTTAACTTGCTGGGTGTGGCTTCCAAAGGTTGTACTACTGGTTACAGCTCAGTCACCTGGGTAGCGGCCGAGTTCACCTCTCCTGGAGAATGTAAGAAGCTGTTCCTACTCTCTCCTGAGCTCGTGACTGTCTTTTCTTCCCCTGCTCCATTGTCTAGTTTAATATCCATTTGCTGGGCACTAACTGGCTAATAGAGTTCTGCCAAGAGAACCCATTGGTCATAGCAAACACCCTCTTCCAACAAAACAAGAGAAGACTCTACACATGGACATCACCAGATGGTCAACACCAAAATCAGATTGATTATATTCTTTGCAGCCAAAGATGGAGAAGCTCTATACAGTCAGAAAAAAACAAGACCAGATCATGAACTCCTTATTGCCAAATTCACACCAAATTTGAAGAAAGTGGAGAAAACCACTAGACCATTCAGGTATGACCTAAATCAAATCCCATATGACTATACAGTGGAAGTAAGAAATAGATTTAAGGTACTAGATGTGATAGACAGAGTGCCTGATGAACTATGGATGGAGGTTTGTGACATTGTACAGGAGACAGGAATCAAGACCATCCCCAAGAAAAAGAAATGCAAAAAAGTAAAATGGCTGTCTGATGAGGCCTTACAAATAGCTGTGAAAAGAAGGGAAGCAAAAAGCAAAGGAGAAAAGGAAAGATATAAGCATGTGAATGCAGAGTTCCAAAGAATAGCAAGGAGAGATAAGAAAGCCTTCCTCAGCGATCAATACAAAGAAATAGAGGGAAACAACAGAACAGAAAAGACTAGAGATCTCCTCAAGAAAATTAGAGTTACCAAGAGAACATTTCATACAAAGATGGGCTCGATAAAGAAATGGTATGGACCTAACAGAAGCAGAAGATATTAAGAAGAGGTGGCAAGAATACACAGAAGAACTGTACAAAAAAGATCTTCACGACCAAGATAATCACGATGGTGTGATCACTCACCTAGAGCCAGACATCCTGGAATGTGAAGTCAACTGGGCCTTAGAAAGCATCACTACGAACAAAGCTAGTGGCGGTGATGGAATTTCAGTTGAGCTATTTCAAATCCTAAAAGATGATGCTGTGAAAATGCTGCACTCAATATGCCAGTACATTTGGAAAACTCAGCAGTGGCCACAGGACTGGAAAAGGTCAGTTTTTATCCCAATCCCAAAGAAAGGCAATGCCAAAGAATGCTCAAACTACCGCACAGTTGCACTCATCTCACACACTAGTAAAGTAATGCTCAAAATTCTCCAAGCCAGGCTTCAGCAGTACGTGAACCGTGAACTTCCAGATGTTCAAGCTGGTTTTAGAAAAGGCAGAGGAACCAGAGATCAAATTGCCAACATGCGTTGGATCATCAAAAAAGCAAGAGAGTTCCAGAAAAACATCTATTTCTGCTTTATTGACTATGCCAAAGCCTTTGACTGTGTGGATCACAAGAAACTGTGGAAAATGCTGAAAGAGACAGGAATACCAGACCACCTGATCTGCCTCTTGAGAAACCTATATGCAGGTCAGGAAGCACAGTTAGAACTGGACATAGAACAACAGACTGGTTCCAAATAGGAAAAGGACTACGTCAAGGCTGTATATTGTCACCCTGCTTATTTAACTTATATGCAGAGTACATCATGAGAAACACTGGGCTGGAAGAAGCACAAGCTGGAATCAAGATTGCCAGGAGAAATATCCATAACCTCAGATATGCAGATGACACCACCCTTATGGCAGAAAGTGAAGAGGAACTAAAAAGCCTCTTGATGAAAGTGAAAGTGGAGAGTGAAAAAGTTGGCTTAAAGCTCAACATTCAGAAAACTAAGATCATGGCATCTGGTCCCATCACTTCATGGGAAATAGATGGCGAAACAGTGGAAACAGTGGCTGACTTGATTTTTCTGGGCTCCAAAATCACTGCAGATGGTGACTGCAGACATGAAATTAAAAGATGCTTACTCCTTGGAAGGAAAGTTATGACCAACCTAGACAGCACATTAAAAAGCAGAGACATTACTTTGCCAACAAAGGTCCGTCTAGTCAAGGCTATGGTTTTTCCTGTGGTCATGTATGGATGTGAGAGTTGGACTGTGAAGAAAGCTGAACGCTGAAGAATTGATGCTTTTGAACTGTGGTGTTGGAGAAGACTCTTCAGAGTCCCTTGGACTGCAAGGAGATCCAACCAGTCCATCCTAAAGGAGATCAGCCCTGGGTGTTCATTGGAAGGTCTGATGTTGAAGCTGAAATCCAATACTTTGGCCACCTGATGTGAAGAGCTGACTCATTTGAAAAGACCCTGATGCTGGGAAAGATTGAGGGCAGGAGGAGAAGGGGATGACAGAAGATAAAATGGCTGGATGGCATCACCAACTCGATGGACACGAGTTGGGTAAACTCCAGGAGTTGGTGATGGACGGGGAGGCCTGGCATGCTGCGATTCATAGGGTTGCAAAGAGTCGAACACGATTGAGCGACTGAACTGAACTGATTGGTCACATGGCCATTCCCTCTCTTAGCCTGAACACTACCGATACTGCCCTCCCTACCTCATTCAAGTCACCCCTAATATGTCATCTCCATACTATTATCCCTAAACCCCTAATCTGAATGAGAACAAACACCCCCTCTCCAGGACCGCCCCTTTCTTCTGCTTTAGTTTCTTTCATGTGTGTGTTTTGGCCTGACAAGTTATACGCTATCTTGGTTTATCCATTAACTCTTGTCTTTGCTAAAACATAAACTCCAGGAGAGTAGGAACTATTAGAGTTGGATCTCTGCTCTGTCCCTAGTGCTTAGAACAGTAACTGGCACAGAGGAGGTACTCAATAAATGTTAGTCGAATCAGTCAATGACTTTGGACTCAGACTACAGAGCTGGGCTTATAAACCAATGCAGACCATAGCGAGCCTTTTTGGTGGACATTCTAACAAATGGACTCAGACAAGTACAAAGGGAACGCCCTGGAAGCACAAAGGAGGCAGGGATCAATTCTGATTGTGGATCAGGGAGGAGGAGGTCTCTACATGATCCCTGAAGCTGGGTGGAACTGCAAAGATGGAGATGGCATCCCACGTGAAGGAAAAGGCAAGAGGGAAGATGCAGGGGCAGAAAGGTTGGTTGGCACATAGAACAATCCACAGGGCCTGTAGGTTTGGGTTCAGGATTGATAGGCAGGTGGGAAGATGGCTAGGGTGGGTTGCTGAGGGAGTTGAATGCCAGGCTAAGGAGTTTGGGGTTTGCAAGTCTCTGACAGTGTCTTAAGGTGATCCATCCATCTATTATCTTTATCTATATTCATCTAAATATATCTGATTCCTATCTATCTGTGCACACATATGTGGAACACATATGTGGAACACATATTTACACATGCTGCTGCTAAGTTGCTTCAGTCGTGTCCAGCTCTGTGCAACCCCATAGACGGCAGCCCACCAGGCTCCCCTGTCCCTGGGATTCTCCAGGCAAGAACACTGGAGTGGGTTGCCATTTCCTTCTCCGATGCATAAAAGTGAAAAGTGAAAGTGAAGTCGCTCAGTCGTGTCCGACTCTTAACGACCCCATGGACTGCAGCCCACCAGGCTCCTCGTCCATGGGATTTTCCAGGCAAGAGTACTGAAGTGGGGGTGCCATTGCCTTTTCCCCTTACACATGCTATGGGAGCCTATTAAAATATACGCGTAAAATAAAAATTAAATATAAAATTAAAATTATATATATGCTGCTGCTGCTACACATACAAAAAAAATCACACATATGCATACTTGCACACGTATATGTGTATGCATAATTTTTAATTTTATATTTAATTTGTATTAAATATATGTATATGTGTTTTAATAGGCTCCCAAGATTCACAGTTTGGGCATAAAAGGTTTTGCGATGAAACTCGCCCTTCCGCTTCTGTCCTCCCCTAATGTTACTGTCGGAGAAGGCGATGGCACCCCACTCCAGTACTCTTGCCTGGAAAATCCCATGGGCAGAGGAGCCTGGTAGGCAGCAGTCCATGGGGTCGCGAAGAGTCAGACACGACTGAGCGATTTCACTTTCACTTTTCACGCACTGGAGAAGGAAATGGCAACCCACTCCGGTGTTCTTGCCTGGAGAATCCCAGGGACGGGGGACTTGGTGGGCTGCCGTGTATGGGGTCGCACAGAGTCGGACACGACTGAAGTGACTTAGCAGTAGCAGTAGCAGTAATGTTACTGTATTTTGTGTCTTGCCCCAGCAGATTCACATTTACTGCAAGGCCACACTTGCACAGCGGCTGTAAATCGGGTACAGGCGTTCTCACCTCTTACCCACAAACAGGGCGTGTCCTCCTCACCTCTGCCGGGTGGTCCTTCCACTAGCTCCTGACCGGAAATCCTGCGCGCTCCACCCTCTGCCAGGTGGATGGATTGAGTCCGCCCACTTCTGTCACATGAGCCAATCGATCACGTTTATGCAAATTGAGATCCTTTCCCTGCCCTCCGCCCCCCTCAAGGGAACCAACGGTTGCGGAGGTGCAACAGGTCCGCCAGGTTCCTGTTCTGACCGAGCTCAGAGAGTTCTGTAAAATTTCTGCCAAGGGCAAAAACAATTTGGAAACTTCGGGAACTGGAGACAGGAGGACTGGGGCATAAATGGAATGCCGCAGTAAGACCGATGGCACTGAATCACAGAAACTGAGGCCTGAAGGGTTGCTGGAGGTCATTTTGTCTGACTTCTGGACTGACATTCTGCCTCACTCCGCGTGATTCCTGTCAGGTGCTCACAGGTGCTGGTGAAGTCACTACCTGCAGATATGACCCAGCTGACGAGAAAGAGCACGTCCCAGATCTGGCTATTCAGTTCAGTTCAGTTCAGTTGCTCAGTCGTGTCTGACTGCGACCCCATGGACTGCTGCACGCCAGGCTTCCCTGTCCATCACCAACTCCCAGAGCTTGCTCAAACTCATGTCCATCGTATCAGTGATGCCATTCAACCATCTCATCCTCTGTCATCCCCTTCTCCTCCTGACTTCAATCTTTCCCAGCATCAGGGTCTTTTTCAATGAGTCAGCTCTTCGCATCAGGTGACCAAAGTATTGGAGCTTCAGCTTCAGCATCAGTCCTTCCAATAAATATTCAGGACTGATTTCTTTCAGGATTGACTGGTTGGATCTCCTTGCAGTCCAAGGGACTTTCATGAGTCTTCTCCAACACCACAGTTCAAAAGCATCAGTTCTTTGGTGTTCAGCTTTCTTTATAGTCCAACTCCCACATCCATACATGACTACTGGAAAAACCATAACCTTGACTAGATGGACCTTTGTTTGCAAAGTAATGTGTTTGCTTTTTATGCTGTCTAGGTTGGGCATAGCTTTTCTTCCAAGGAGCAAGCGTCTTTTAATTTCATGTCTGCAATCACCATCTGCAGTGATTTTGGAGCCCCAAAAATAAAGATACGGGGAAAAGCCCCGTGGAGAATCAGAAGTGGTCTCAAGTACTGCTGTTGCATCTTTGCTGTGTGACTGTGGCACTCCGCCTCAACTCTCTGAGCCTCAGTTTCCACGCCTGGAAATTGGGAGTAATAACACTACCCTCCTGGCTACTAATAACACTACCTTCCTTGATGTGAGGATTGATGGGCTAGTCAAATGGACAGTGCAAGGTGTTTCCATCTCTGCAAGTCATAGTCCTTTATAATTGAAAAAGTATCACTTTGGGGTTAGACAGATCAGGATTTAAATTCTGGTTGTCCCAGTTGCTTATGATACCTGCCTTAGGAAAGTCACTTTTATCTCTCTGACTCTCAGTTTATTCAGTTTTAAAGTTAAAATTTTCATGGGCTGTTGATAAGATTAAACGAGTTAAGGTTTATAAGGCACTTGGCACAGGGCTAAACCACTTGTGGTGGCTAGAACCAAGGCACCTCCTGGATCCTCTGTTTCATCATCTGTCTTCTGGGAACAGCCATCATGTTCCCCGTATGCCTCAAAGGATTGTTCTGAAGCTTAAATATCTTGTGACACAGTTATAAATAGAAAAACATCACACCAATATTAATTAGTGCTAATGCAAGGCAGTCAGCACGTTGGAAAAAAGCCTGACCCTGACCCTGGCTCTACCTTTCATTCTCTGTGTGTCCTTGGACAAGTGACTTCCCCTGTTGAAGGATCAGTTTCCTTGCCTGCAATAGACCATCTATATGGGCCATCTTGGACATTGATAAGATAGACTATGGAAAGTGCCTACTATAAAACTTGCACACAACAAATTTTAATAAACAGTTCCTATTATTACTAGCAAGTTTCTCTTTAAATTTCCCTAATTCTGTTTCTGGAACTGAGAGCAATAGTGTGAAAACAGAACTTGTTTCTCACAGTACATTATTCTGTATCTTTTGACTTGTATTATGGGAATGTATCATTTTTTTTAATAAATAAAATTTAAATTTAAAATGGAAATACAATACATTATGTCTATAATGTACAATAACAAAACATAATAAATTAAAATTTAAAACTACATTTTAATCTCATGGGTAGAGGCCTTGTCTGGTGTAAGAAGATACCCAAATGCAAAGTATAACCCGGTACCCACACAGGCCAGAATGTACCATGGAAAGGCAGAGTCATGTTTTTTTCTAAGATCACAGGGAAAATTGCCAAATCCAACAAGGGGTCACCTCTGAAGGGACTGACCATACATTGGTGTAAACATTCTCCAAGCCGCTTGAAGTCATGTTCTATGGAAGGAAATGACCTCGATTTGGAAACCCTCAGGATGGATTTCCCTCTGCATCAGAGGTATTCGGGACTTTGGGTGACTCACTACTCCCTGCTGGGCTTGCCCTCCAACCCCAATAAGGTTGAACAGCTCATTTGGGAACAATAGCTCTCCCCCGACCCTAAGACCTTACATGGATATCCGCTAGCTTTGGGCCATCCACCCAATCCACAGCCAGACTTCTCCAATGTCCTAGGATGCCGCTGGCCTTGGACAGCCTCCCTGCCCCTTTCTCCCCTGGGGCCCCAGTCTGAACTGATCACGACTGCTCCCATGCAGCTGAGAATGAAGGGTAGATAGAACATCGCAAGCCAAACCCACGTTTTCCCTTGTGTCTACCATCACGTCTTTGCTCTCTGTGGCAGTGACCTGGCAGTTAAGGTTCAGCTTCACAGATGATCGAGGCAGGCAGGAGAAAGACTGACGTTTAGGGCCTGGGCTTTAACTGCCTCATCCTGAATTTACATGTCACTTTCACACATCTCATTGGCCAGGACTAGTCACAGGTCCCACCCTTTCACATGGGGAGTGACTGGAGTATTCAGGGAGCTTTGCTGTGTCTGCTACATTCTTCATTCTCAGTCTTCTGGCCAATATTAACTGACTCTAGACTCAGAGGACATTAGAATGGGAGAGACCTTGGGACTCCTTTCATCCAGAAGCGAATCAGAATCCTTTGAGGTTGTTGTCCAAAATGCAGAGTCCTTGGTCCTACTCCAGACCTGCTGAATCAGAATGGTCTGGAGCCTGGGAACCCACACAGTTTTTCTTTTAAATTTATTTATTTTTGGCTGTGCTAGGTGTTCGTTGCTACGCACGGGCTTTTCTCTAGTTGTGAAGAGCAGGGACTACTTTCTAGTTGCAGTGCACCGGGTTCTCACTGCAGTGGCTTCTCTTGTTGCAGAACACGGGCTCAGGAGTTGTGACATGCGAGCTTAGTTGCCCAGAAGCACATGGAATCTTCCCAGATCAGAGATCCCACCCGCTTCCCCTGCATTGGCAAGCAGATTCTTAACCACTATACCACCAGGTAAGACCAGAATCTACATTTTTTAAAGCTCACTGGGAGAATCGAGCAGAAATCAGGCTGGAGACCTATTGATGGAGTTAACCCCCCTTTTATAGATGAGGAAACTGAGGCTGGGAAGGACAGTGACTTTCTCCAGGCCACACAGGAAGTAAATGATCAATCTTAAATCAGAATCTAGGCTTCCTGGCCGTTGCTTTTAGCACCTGTATTTGTCACCTGTGGTCTCTGCCCTAGTTTCTGATAACAGCATTTTAATTCTCTTTTGTGGAGACAGGGTTCACAGTTCAAGTTCCCAGGGTTCAAGTGGGGCTGACCCACCCAAGCTTGGAATGGGTACATGACACAGAATTAACCAATCAGAATCCCAGGATATGTTCTGAGACAGTGTGAGATTAAGTTCAGAAACTGGGAGACAGCCTCAGGATGTTTGCTGGAACTATTTAGGGAAAGAAACTCTCTTTCCACTGAGGTTGTTCCCTGGTCTGCTGTGAGCCTGGAGCAGCTGGCTGTCTTTGCTGTCATGAAGGGACAGCGCCCGGAAATAAGCCCTGAACAGAGAAAAGCAGAGATAAGGGAAGGAGAAGGGACCTGATAGCATCCTCAGATGCCTGCATCCAGCTCTGCCTGGACTTTTCCCTGAGCCAGTAAATTCCATTTCAGTTCCTGGAGGCTGAGGTTCTGCCCTTGTAGATCCAAATAAATGACTGGGGACAGAGCCCTGGGGGCCAGAAGCACCGCATCCAGTTAACAAGCATCTACTGAGGGACTTTGGGGAGCTTCCAGTGTGAGGTACTGACCGTGCCCCTCACAAACCAAGACACAGGACCAACACACAAGGCAATTAGGGTGTCCAAGACAGTGAGATGCCTAGACTGGCATCACAGACATCCAGGGTCTCGTGTGATCTCCTCCCCAGGAGTTAAGCAAGGGAAGCATAATCATCTCGGAATGATGAGGAAACTGAGGCTCAGAGAGATGAAGTCACTTGCCCAAGGTCACATTGGAAGTGGCAGAGCTGAGGCTTAGCCCAGGTGTTTCTACATTTAGCCCAAGCACTTGGTGCTCCACCGGGCTTCACTCGGCCTGGAATTACTTGCCAGAATCATCTGAGTGATGATTTCTATTGTGCAAGACACTGTTGTGAGTACTTTCCATGTTTTGCTTATTCGGTCTGGACAACACGATGCTGGTGAATATGGTGAAGGTGATGATGGTGATGATGACATTGCACAGTTGAACAAATAAGGGGGCTTGGGAATTTAGCCAAGGTCACAGGGCTGGGCAGCATCAAGGTCTGATTGTGGCCCAGGGAGTCTGGCTCCTGAGCCCTCTGTGGCTGGAAGTTCACTGTCCTTGCTACACCACATCTAAGCAGATGGCTCCCTAGCCTCTTCTCGCCTTGATGAGAGTGGCTGATTAGAAACAACCTGGGGGTGGGGGTGGGGGGCGAGGGAAGATGGATGAGAGCATCTTCTCTGATCACATTGATGTTCCTGAAATGGCTCCGGCCAGAGTCACTTCTGGGAGGCCTCGAGCAAGGTCCATGGCGATTCTGCTAAGAGGCAGGGGGTAAAGAGTCATCTCCAGACTCCTATATACACAAAATAATTGAAAGCAAAGTCTCAAAGAGACATTTGTAAACATGGACATCTATAGCAGCAGTATTCACTGTAGCCAAAATGTAGATGCAACCCAGTGTCCATTAACAGATGAGTGGATAAACAAAATCTGATATATGTGCGTTTGTGTGTGTGCTAAGTCACTTCTGTCGTGTCTGGTGGTTTGCCACCTCATGCACTGTAGACCACCAGGCTCCTCTGTCCATGGGATTCTCCAGGCAAGAATACTGGAGTGGACTGCCACTCCCTACTCCAGGCGATCTTCCCGATCCAGGGATCGAACCCACATCTCTTATGTCTCCTGCATTGGCAGGTGGGTTCTTTACCACTACCACCACCTGGGAAGCCATATATAGGAAATTCTGAGACAACATGGATGAAAACATTGCTGCAGAATGGATGAAGACATTCTACTTTGTGAAATAAGCCAGACACTAAAAGATAAAAACTGTATGATTATACCTATGTGAGCTACCTGGAGCCATCAGATTCATAGAGGCAAAAACTAAAATGCTGCTCACCAAAGATTGAGGGGACAGGCAAATGGGGAGTTATTGCTCAATGAGGGCTGGGTTTCAGTTTTGTGGAAGAAAGTTCTGGAGATGGATGGTGACACAATGTAAATGTACTTAATGCCACAGAACTATACACTTTTTTTTCTTTTTTTAATATATTTTTTTCTTTTTTTGAGAACTATACACTTTTAAAAAACATATTTATTTATTTATTTTCGACTGGGCTGGGTCTTCACTGCTGCATGTGGGCTTTCTCTAGTTGTGGTGAGTGGGGGCTTCTTTCTGCTGCAGAGAGTGGGCTTCTCATTGTTGTGGCTTCTGTTATTGCGGAGCATGGGCTCTAGGGTACACAGGCTTCAGTAGCTGCAGTGTGTGGGCTCGGTAGTTGCAGCTCCCGGACTCCAGAGCACTGGTTCGTTAATTGTGGTCCGTGGGCTTAGTTGCTGGGCGGCATGTGGGATCTTCCCAGACCAGGGATTGAACCGGTGTCCCCTGCATTGCAAGGAAGACTCTTAACAACTGGACCACCAGGGAAGCCCAGATCTACACACTTGTGTGTGTGTCAGTCACTCAGTCGTGTCCGACTCTTTGCGACCCCACCAGATGGTTTAAATGGCAAATTTTATATTATATGCTTTTTACCACAATTAATAATTAATTAATTAAGGGGAAAAAAGAGTAGTCTCCAAAGACAGCCCACTCTCAAATCCCAGTTCTGCCACTCATGTGCTGTGTGACCTTGGGTAAGTTGCTTTCCCTCTCTGTGGCTCAGTTTCCCCACCTATCAAATGAGGATCATAATAGCTAGCTCAACAGAATCACAGTGAGGTTTAAAGTGGTTCATACCAATAAAATCCTCAGAGCTGTGCCTGGAATTCTGTAAGCACTCGATAAGGTTAGCTATTATTATTTTCATACAGATACTTAGGACTGAGACTAAATGAGAGAAGAAAGATGATTCTTTCTTCTTTACAATCCCTGTCTCTTTCCCCAGTTTCCAACCGGCTAAAGACACTAGATTGGGAAATCACTGGTGGTCCAGTGTTTAGGACTTTGTGCTTTCACTACCAAAAGCCTGAGTTCCATCCCTGGTCAGGGAACTAAAATCCCACAAGCCTCAAGCAGTGACCAATTGAAAAAAAAAAAAGACACTGGACTGTGCTCTGAGCCACAGGGTGAACTAACGGAAAAAATAAATGTCATCATCAGTCAGCAGAAGATTTCAGCCCAGCCCCTCCATGTGCTGCTGCGCAACTTTGGGCCAGCTCATTGACCTCTCTGTGTCAGATTTTTCTCTTCTATGAAATGGGTAAACTACTGCCTATCTTACAAGTGAAGTAAGGATTAAGAGAAAGAATGGACCACTCCACACGTGTCCATCCCTCCTTCTTCCTGGGTCCATAGCAGGGGTGAGGGGTGGGGGGTGCAGCTCTGTGTTGCCTCACTTCCCAGGCTGCTGCTGGTTTGTAAAGAACCAGAGAAATGTTTTCTCCAATGACTGGTACTTCAGTTCACATGACCAGGACCAGCATCATCAACAAAAGGCCACCCACCCTCCAAGGTCTGCTAAAAAGCCTTCTTCCTCTTTTTAGGCCTTCAAATATGGGCCAGGGAGATGCCCAGGGTGATAAATAAAGAAAAAGCAAAAATAAAACCCCCAAAGTGTTTATTCTGGGATAAGAGTACGTTGCTAAACACAAGCCGCAAAGACTTGTGTACAAAAACCACAAGCCAGGATGCTGAGCAATGTCCCAGGCTGCAGTGCAGCTGGGCTGGGCCCAGGAGGCAGGACCAGGCCCTGCCCGCAGCAGCCCTCCAGGGCACCCTGGCACCTTGACGTCTGGGAGCTCGGGATTTCTCACACTCTAGACCACACAGCCTGGCAACCTGCATGGACATTCATGGTGCCCCCTCGCTGCTGTTCCCGCTTCAGCCCCTCTCCTCTATAGGGCCCCCTCTGCCCACCCTACCCACCTCAGTCCCACTAACTCCAACTTATCCGCTGTGTTTAGACACCATCTCTGCTGGCAAACCATGATTGACCCCACCACCACCACCACCACCCAGACTCTGTAACCCCAGCATTCATCTCTGTCACAGCTATTCTATGATGTGTTGCAATTTTTGTGTACTTGCTTTTCTAAGCTGCAAGCACTTAAGGGTAGGAATAGTATAATGGTCAGGGACATGGATTTGAACCCAAATTGCCATGGCTTGAATTCTAGCTTTCCAGCCCTGTGACTGGATATTTGACTCAATCTCCTATGCCTCAGTATTTCCCTCTCTAAGTTAGAGATGATAATGACAGTGCCCGCCTTATGGAGATTCTGCGGATTGCTGAGTATGTCCGTTCCAGTTTTGCATTCCAAAACTGGAGAAATAACAACAGGATGGGTTTCTGGGACCCATTTAGCCAAGCATGGGACCAGCCTGAACAAACCTCCATTGATCACCGGACTTCCATAAGCCCTCACCCTAGCGGTGGACCATTGTGACATTTTGGGTCTCCTGGAATTAGGGTCAATTCAGAGCCAAAAAAGTCTGATCATTTCCCTCTCCTTAACACACTGTCCGGAGAGGGCAACGACACCCCACTCCAGTACTCTTACCTGGAAAATCCCATGGACAGAGGAGCCTGGTAAGCTGCAGTCCATGAGGTTGCTAAGAGTCAGACACGACTGAGCGACTTCACTTTCACTTTTCACTTTCATGCATTGGAGAAGGAAATGGCAACCCACTCCAGTATTCTTGCCTGGAGAATCCCAGGGACAGAGGAGCCTGGTGGGCTGCCATCTATAGGGTCGCACAGAGTCGGACACGACTGAAGCGACTTAGCAGCAGCAGCAGCAGCAACACACTGTCACCCTGGTCAATGTCTGGAAGTCCCTTTGGGGGAAGGCTGGGAGAAAGACAAAGACGGTAACTCTTCGATAGTGTAGTGGGGTCCCTCCTCAAGGTAAACTGGTACCCTCTTCATTCCAGCTGTCTGGGTCTGTAAACTGGTTCAAGTCCGGGAGTTGGTCGAGGGTGACAATGGTTTTGGTGACTCACGTTAGGCTCTGTTCACTTGAGCTGGAATTCTGCCACTTATATAGATCAAGTAACATTTAGTAGACCACCCATCCATTATTTCTAGGGATGCGGTGATCAACTAGGCAAGGCCACAATTCTCTGCAAGTTTAATTGAATTTGAATGGATTGATGTAAGTGAAGCACTAGGATAGTGTCTGCCGTGCTGCATGCAAAAGAGAAGCCCTCCTCATCATCGGCAGTCGTCTTTATGCTCCCTGTGCCTGGCAGCAAGCAGACACCTGGTCAATGACTACAGAATGGGGTGGGGAGTGGACCGGTCCATGGTCCAGGTACAGCTGGAGTCTCCACTCAAGACATAGCTGACTTCACCTGTGATTCAGGTAAGACTGGAGGTTCTGGGACATCCAACATGGTCCCACCTGCATGGGGCCCAGAGGAGTTCTGGGAAAGAACTCACTAGAAGGTAAAAGAGAGTCCAAGGGCTTCCCTGGATACCCAGTGGTTAAGACTTTGCCTTCCAGTGCAGGGGATGCAGGTTCGATCCCTGGTCAGGGAACTAAGATCCCACAGGCCTCGGGCCAAAAAACCAAAAACATGAAACAGAAGCAGTATTGCATTAAATTCAATAAAGACTTTAAAAATGCTTCATATGTTTTTTAAAAATCTTTAGGAAAGAAAAAGAGTCCAAACATGGAAGGCTGGTTTGAGGGCATTAGGCCAAAGTCAGAAGGGAGAATTAGGAACACAGAGTAGCCTGGGGTGTGACCCTCAGATGATCTCTACTAGACTTAGTTATTTGTTTTTATTTAGCTGCAATGAACCACCAGCTACATGGTGCTGACATACGTTCAGGGTGTAGCAATTCATCTCTGGTAGTTTATTTAAGACTCCTTTCTCATTCATTTTATGTTTTCTTTTTCCCCTGATTTCCCCTTCCATTCACCTTCCCCAGATATGTATCAGTCTTGTAAATCTCCTTGTAAGGATTTCTTGCATGTGTTTTAATTTTCAGAAATGATATTTTGCTCTCTTTACTACTTCATGGTCTACCTCTCAGCATGGTTGTATGTACACTATATGCTGTTTCTTGCTGCTGTGCCAACATCCCCAGCCTGGATCTGCTGCATTTTGCTACCAGTTAAGGCTGCAATGAACATCCCTACCCAACTTCTCTTAGGGATTTTTAGGAGAGTTTCTCTGAGATGATTACCCAGAAATAAGATGTCTGAGTGACAAGGTGTGCCTGGATTTAATTTTGCCAAATATTGCCTGGTACTTCCAGAATGGCTGTGTGAATTCACATGTCCACAGTGGTACTTGGGGTCTCCCAATTCCTCACATTGTCACCAACAGTTGAGAATATTGACCTTTCTGATCTGTGGTGTGTGCAAAAGTGGTATCTCACTATTTTAAAATATTTTTGTTTTCTGGCCAAGCTGTGCAGGATGTGGGATCCTAGCTCCTCAACCAAGGATAGACCCCATGCTCCCTGCTTTAGAAGCTCGGAGTCCAAACCACTGGACTGCCAGGGAAATCCCTATATCTCACTGTTTTAATCATTGTTAACTTAGAATCTGTCTTCTCTGCTGAACTGTAAGTCCATGAGGGAGGCAGGCCCACACAGAGGGTATATCTGTGGCCTTAGCATCCTGACCAGTGCCTGCCATGTATGAGGCACTTCAATTTCTACCTTTGAACAGATGAATGGATTACTACCACATACAGCCCTCCTGAGCTCAAGCTTGACTCTTGGGGAGGGGAGAGGGTTGAGTGAGCCAAATAGGAAGAGCTGTTTACTGAAGTCTCAGAAGTCACTGGCCAAAAGGAAATTCCCTTGAGACTCCCATACACAGCTGGAGGAATGCAAAAGAGCAAACATTCCCACAAAGCCAAAGAAAAGCCAGGGGTTGTGGAGAGAAGTGTCTCTGCTCATCGAGAAAACACAGGCTCTGCCGAGATCCCAGAAGACTCTGGCAGGAGCTGCCAGGGCAGAGTCCCCACAGACAGAATTGAAAGTCAGAGGAAAACAGGACATTTGCTGCTGGGTGGTTGGACCAAATGGGACCTTTCTCATGTGTTGTTGTTATTATTATTATTTTTAAAATTTGAAATGAAATGGAAGTCACATGCCTCTGAACTGTTTGGACCAAAAGTCTCCCTGTGGGGCCTGCACAGACCACCACTTATCCTGTCCCGGGTCTAGGAGATGCTTTCCTGCTGGAAGCCTCAGTTTCCTCATCTGTAAAGTGGGTTCAATAATGGAGCCCACCTTATTGCCCAGCCCATAGTAAGCCTGGTTTTGGGAGACTTCGCTAAGGCTCAGTTCAGTTCAGTTCAGTCGCTCAGTCATGTCCAACTCTTTGTGACCCCATGAACCGCAGCATGCCAGGCCTCCCTGTCCACCACCAACTCCTGGAGTCCACCCAAACCCATGTCCATTTGTCGGTGATGCCATCCAACCATCTCATCCTCTGTCGTCCCCTTCTCCTCCTGCCCTCAATCTTTCCCAGCATCAGGGTCTTTCCAAATGAGTCAGCTCTCTGCATCACGTGGCCAAAATATTGGAGTTTCAGCTTCAACATCAGTCCCTCCAATGAACACACAGGACTGATCTCCTTTAAGATGGACTGGTTGGATCTCCTTGCAGTCCAAGGGACTCTCAAGAGTCTTCTCCAACACCACAGTTCAAAAACATCAATTCTTTGGTGCTCAGCTTTCTTTATAGTCCAACTCTCACATGCACACATGACCACTGGAAAAACCATAGCCTTGACTAGGCAGACCTTTGTTGGCAAAGTAATGTCTCTGCTTTTTAATATACTGTCTAGGTTGGCCATAACTTTCCTTCCAAGGAGCAAGCATCTTTTAATTTCATGGCTGCAATCACCATCCGCAGTGATTTTGGAGCCCAGAAAAATAAAGTCAGCCAGTTTCCACTGTTTCTCCATCTCTAAAGCTCAGGTTTGGCATTAATGAGGGCCAGGGGAGCATGGCAAAAGGCGGCCGCCTGGCCTCCCTATGGCCTCACTTTTCTGGCTCCCTCTTGTGACTTTTGTATCTACATAACTCGCTCACTCAGTCGGCAAACTCCCCTAGGAGCACTGAGGCCACAGTGACAACCAGACCCACCCCACCCTGGAGGGGCCTGCAGACACAGCGCAGAAGGATGACAGTGCAATGAAGGACCACACAAGCATCTACTCTGTCGCTTTTAGTTCTGTTGAAGCGTCACTTTTCTCACTGACAAAATGGGACTCACAGAGTTGTTTTCAGGTTCAAATAAGATAATGGACCGGTGGGAAAGAAACTTCCAGACTGCTAAATGCTTCTAAACAGATGACCCGGACTGTATTAGGAAAGCAGAGATCTACTTACAGAGTGATGCTCAAGATTTGTGTGCTTTTTCTCCTGGGCACTTTAAAATCTATCGGCTGAAAGAAGCTTTCAAGGAAAGGAATGATGCTCTTAGCTGATCCCTGGGTGGGGGCAGTGGGGAGTGGAGGAGGAGGCTCCAGTTTGGTTGCTCATCCTTGCTGCTATTGGTTATCTAGTCACTAAGTCGTGTCTGACTCTTTGCAACCCCATGGACTGTAGCCCGCCTAGCTCCTCTGTCCATGGGATTTCCTAGGCAAGAATACTGGAGTAGGTTGCCATTTCCTTCTCCAGGGGATCTTGCCAACTCAGGGATCGAACCAGTATCTCCTGCATTGGCAGACGGATTCTTTACTGCTTTCCACCAGGAGAGCCCTTGGTTGCTCCTTTTGTTTTCTAAACTGACAGAAACTGTCTGAGTGATGGGAGGGTCAGGAGCAGAAGCTGGTGGAATCCCATTACTATCTTCCTCTCTCACCCCAGAGGTCAGGGAGCTGAGCGGGGAGGGGACATAAAGCTCACTGGGTCAGCAAAGGGACAGTGTTAGTGAGAGGACAGACTGGCTGCTGTAAGAACGAGGAAAACAGTGTTGCTTTGACATGACAGTGATGTATTTCTTTCTCACATAACGGTCCTGGCAGATGGTCCAGGACTGGCACAGTGGGGCACCCAGGCTCCTTCTACTTTGTTGCTCAGCCATCCCCCAGGGCTTGCCATTATTCATGCACCCTTGACTTCAAAATGGTAATCCCCTTGTCATTCCAGGTTAAGGGAAGAGAGGCAGAGGGGAGCGGCTGTCACATTCCTTTCCTATTAAGGGCATGTGGAGCCAGACTCCAAGATTGTCACCATGATTTCTGCTTCTGTTGTTTGTGCTCCTGAGTACACATCGAACAGGAATGACCTCTATAACTAATAGGATATCATGGAAACATGGAATATGACTTCTCAGGCAAGGTTATAAATGGCATTGCAGCTTCCGCCTTGCTCTCTCTCAGATCACTCGCTCTGGGGGAGGCCAGCTGCTGTGTCCTTTGGAGAGGCTCACCAGGTGAGGAACTGAGGCCTTCTACCAACAGCCAGCATGAGGGAAGCATCTTGTAAGTAGATCCTCCAACCCCAGAGAAGCCCATTGCAGACCCAGCCAACACCTTGACAGCAACTTCATAAGAGGCTGTGAGCCAGAACCATGCAGCTAAGCTATTAAAAAACTGACTCACAGGAACTGTATGGGATAATAAATGTCTACTGTTTTAAGCTGCTAAGAGTAGGAGAAATTTGTTACTCAGTACAAGCTAACTAGGGCTTCCCTGAACTTATATGCAGAGTACAGCATGTGAAATGCTGGGTTGGATGAAGCACAAGCTGAATCAAGATTGCCGGGAGAAATATCAATAACCTTAAATATGCAGATGACACCACCCTTAGGGCAGAAAGTGAAGAGGAACTAAAGAGCCTCTTGACGAAGGTGAAAGAGGAAAGTGAAAAGGCTAGCTTAAAACTCAACTTTCAAAAAACTAAGATCATGGAATCCAGTCTCTTTACTTCAAGGCAAATAGATGGAGAAACAACGGAAACAGCGACAGACTTTATTTTCTTCGGTTCCATAATCACTGCGGATGGTGACTTCAGTCATGAAATTAATAGACGCTTGCTCCTTGGAAGAAAAGCTATGACCAACCTAGATAGCATATTAAAAAGCAGAGACAAGCTTTTCCATTAAGCGGCCTGAGGTGACCTCTAAAATTGGTGTGCTATTCACTCGTCCCAGAAAACCCCACAAAATCATGCAAATCAAGAGGTTTAAATCTTCATGTTCACTTTAACAACACTCGTGAGACTGCTCAGGCCATAAGGGGTATGCATATCCGAAAAGCCACCAAATATCTGAAGGATATCACTTTAAAGAAGCACTCTGTGCCACTCCGTCGTTACAACAGTGGAATTGGTAGGTGTGCACAGGCCAAAGAGTGGGGCTGGATGCAGGGTCGCTGGCCCAAAGAGTGCTGAATTTTTACTGCACGTGCTCAAAACTGCAGAGAGTAATGTTGAACTTGAGGGTTTAGATGTAGATTCTCTGGTCATTGAGCACATCCTGGTGAACAAACCCCCAAAATACGGTCCAGGACTTACAGAGCTCATGGTCGGATCAACCCTACATGAGTTCTCCCTGCCACATTGAGATGATCCTTACTTTAGATTGTTCCTAAACCAGAAGAAGAGGTGGCACAGAAGAAAAATATACCCCAGAAGAAATTGAAGCAACAAAAACTTATGGCCCAGGAATAAATGCCACAAAAAACAAATGCGAATAAAAGTTAAAAAAAAAAGGCAGAGACATTACTTTGCCAACAAAGGTCCGTTTAGTCAAAGTTATGGTTTTTCCAGTTGTTACATATGGATGTGAGAGTTGGACCAAAAAGAAGGCTGAACGTCGAACAACCAATGCTTTGAACTGCAGTGTTGGAGAAGACTCTTGAGAGTCTCTTGGACTACAAGGAGATCAAACCAGTCAATTCTAAAGGAAATCAGTCCTGAATATTAATTGGGAGGACAAATGCTGAAACTGAAGCTCCAATACTTTGGCCACCTGATGCGAAGAGTTGACTTATTAGAAAAGAACCTGATGCTGGGAAAGATTGAAGGCAGGAGGAGAAGGGGCAAGAGAGGATGAGCTGGTTGGATGACATCGCCAACTCAATGGGCATGAGTTTGAGCCAACTTTGAGAGCTGGTGAAGGACAGGGAATCCTGGTGTGCTACAGTCCATGGGGTCACAGAGTTGGACACAACTGTGTGACTGAACAACAACAACTAGCTAACTAGCATAAGTTCCCAGAAGTAGCACTCATCATTTTCACTCACATCACACCCTTAACCTAGCTACACAGTCAGGTGTAACTGCAAGGGACTCTGGGAAATGGGCATAGCTATGTGTCCAGCGGAGAAGGCAATGGCACCCCACTCCAGTACTCTTGCCTGGAAAATCCCATGGATGGAGGAGCCTGGTAGGCTGCAGTCCATGGGGTCGCTAAGAGTCGGACACGACTGAGCGACTTCACTTTCACTTTTCACTTTCAAGCATTGGAGAAGGAAATGGCAACCCACTCCAGTTTTCTTGCCTGGAGTATCCAGGGACGGCGGAGCCTGGTGGGCTGCTGTCTATGGGGTTACACAGAGTTGGACACGACTGAAGCGACTTAGCAGCAGCAGCAGCAACATGTGTCCAGCTAAGACTTTGATTACTTAGGTCCTTAACTTAATCACATCTGTCAAGGTCCTCTTGCCATGTAAGGTCACATATTCACAAGTTCCAGAGATAAGGACGTGGGCATCTTTGGGAAACATTATTCCACCTCCAGCAGCAGTTTTATTCACAATAGTCCAAAAATGGCCAAATGTCCCTCCATGGATGAATGGCTAAACTTCTGTGGCCCATCCATTCCATCCATGTGTGTTTAATACTACACAACAATAAAAAGAGATGGCCTATTGATACACACAACTTGGTTAAATGTGAAGAAAATGATTCTGAGTGAAAAAAAAAAACAAACATTTCAAGAGGATGTGTGATGCTTGGTTCCAATTATATGATACCTGTGAATGAAAATCACTCTAGCGATGGAGCATGAAGGTTGCCGGGGGTAGAAATGAGCAGCAGTGGTGGCTGTAAAGGAGAGTCATGTGGTGATGGTACAGTTAAGTATATATTTTTAAAATATATGCTTATTTTTTGACTGTGCTGGGTCTCTATAGTTGCATCACACAGAAACTCCTCTCCAGTTGTGGTGCACGGGCTTCTCTTGTTGCAGAGCATGGGCTCTAGGGCTTGTGGGCTTCAGTAGTTGCAGCATTCAGACTTAGTTGCCCCAAGTCATGTGGGATCTTTCTGGACCAGGGATCAAACCCATGTCCCTTGCATTGGCAGGCGGATTCCTAACCACTGGACCACCAGCTGCTGCTGCTGCTGCTAAGTCGCTTCAGTCGTGTCCGACTCTTAGACTGCAGCCCACCAGGCTCCCCCGTCCCTGGGGTTCTCCAGGCAAGGACACTGAAGTGGGTTGCCATTTCCTTCTTCAATGCATGAAAGAGAAAAGTGAAAGTGAAGTCGCTCAGTCATGTCCGACTCTTCTCAACCCCATGGACTGCAGCCTACCAAGCTCCTCCATCCATGGGATTTTCCAGGCAAGAGTACTGGAGTGGGTTGCCATTGCCTTCTCTGTGGACCACCAGGGAAGTCAACAATTAAGTATCTTGATTGTGGTGGTGGCTGCATGAAACTACACCTGCAAAAAATTGCAGACAGTTATCACAGTGGGCCTCCCTGTTGGCTCAGACAGTAAAGAGTCTGCAATGAAGGAGACCAGGGTTCGATCCCTGGATCAGGAAGGTCCCCTGAAGAAGGAAATGGCAATCCCTTCCAGTATTCTTGCCTGGAAAATCCCATGAATGGAGGTGCCTGGAAGACTACAGTCCCCGGGGTCACAAAGAGTCGGACACGATTGAGCGACTAACACTTTCACTTTCACATACATGAATGCATGTCAAATCTGAATAAGCTCTGTGGATTGTAGTAAAATCAGCTTCCTGGTTTTGATAATATACTCTAGTTAAGCAAGATGTTAATGTAGGGGGAGGCTGGGTGAGTCTCTAATTATTTCAAAAATCAGTGTTAAAAAAAAAAAAGAGTAAGGGACTTCCAGACCAGAGACCTGGTTTCTGGGTTCTCGTCCTGGTTCTTTCCTTCTTGTGCCTTAGGCCAATCCCTTACCATCTCTAGGACTCTATCAGCCCATCTGTGAAATGGGGGTTTGGCTTACATCTTACTTACAAAGTTTTCTGTTTCACAGGAAACTCTTTGTTCAAGATCTGACACTGTGGCAGGCACCCTGGGCACCCCAATATTGCGAACCCCAGTGGGATTTACTTACTACCTGTAAATTCTACTGCAAGGCTCCCCTGAGCTCAGGGGAAGGCTGGAAGTGCCAACAAACGAATGCTCTCTGATGGGAATTGGTAGTTAAACAGTCCAGCCCCCTGAGCTTTTGGAAGGCTGGCTGGGAGGTCCTCATTCTACACTGGCACCTGGTGATCCCCAGTCGCCTGGCTCGATAGCAGGTACTCTATAGTTTGTCTTGTCTTCTCTGGGCTTCCTTTGTGGCTCAGCTGGTAAAGAATCCGCCTGCAATGTGGGAGACCTGGGTTCAATCCCTGGGTGGGGAAGATCCCCTGGAGAAGGAAATGGCAACCCACTCCAGTATTCTTGCTTGGAAAATCTCCTGGACGGAGGAGCCTGGTAGGCTATAGTCCTTGAGGTTGCAAAGAGTCAGACATGACTGAACGACTTCACTTTGTCTTCTCTGTCTCACTTTCACCCAAGTTGCCTGGAACACAATCCAAACAACTGATGGGTATTCAGATCCTCATCTTAGTGTCTCCATCTGCTTCCAATCAAGTCAGTATCCCCCAGGGGCAAAGCAAGAAGACCTGAGTGTGAGGGAGAGCAGTGTCCTGTGGGGACCTCCATGGAGGGGTGGGCCTGCACCTGGATCTTGTGGGAGAGTTGAAAAGGGAGGGAATAAACAGGAACCCCTGGAACCATGGTGGCAGAAGGCAGGGCCCTGTGATGATAACTTGCTGTACCATCCTCTGAGCTGACCAAGTCACTTTGGGGCAGTTCTCGTCATATCTTCCCTTTTCACTCAGGACCATGTTCCTCTTTTGACCAAGAAAGTGACCCAAAAAGGACTGTGGTCACTTTCTTATCAGGCCTGTGGTAGAGGCCGAGGACACCCACTTCAAGCCCTTCCCCAGCTCCCATGGCTTCAAGCACCTTCTCCAAGGAGGACACCCAACTCTACTCGGGGCCATTACAGAGCACCCCAAAAACTTTAAGCCAGATGCAGGAGCCTTAGGTGGTGCCCTGAGGTTGGGTCCCAATGCATGCAGTCCAGGACTGCAGCTGGGAGGGAGTCCAGCTGTTGACTTGCGGAGCAGCCTCTCACTAGTGTCTTCATCTTCTAAGCCTCTGTCTCTCCAACAGCATCCACACAGCAGGGTCACAGGACAGATACGTAAAAAGGTTTCAGAAACCAGAGACCAGGGGCTTCCCTGGAGGTCCAGTGGTTGGGACTCTGCACAAAGGGCATAGATTCAATCCCTGGTCAGGGAACTAAGGTCCCACATGCCGCGGGGCACTAGAGAAAGTCCTGAGGGCCACAGTGAAGACCTAGCACAGCCAAAAACTTTTTAAAGAATTCTTTAAAAAAAGAGGATTAATGGGCATTTTGATTCAATTTCCTGCCTCTGTGCACCGTGACTCTTCTTCACGGCCACACACAACCTTCAGTAAAGTCTCGTTGCTCACTAAAATCTTGCAGAGCTGTTTCTGCCTGTGGAAGGAGACATGAAACCCCTGAAAGCTCCTTGCAGGTGAGCACACAGATGAGAGCAATAGCTCCTTGGGGCTCAGCCCCATTCAGGAGAGCAAAGTTCAGAGAGGGGTAGTCATTTGCCTGAGGTCACCCAGCAAGTACATTAATTAGATTCTGGATTTGAACCTGGCTACAGTCCATGGGGTCACAAAGAGTCAGACACGACTGAGCGACTACGCACAGAGGCTTGCCCTCAAAGCCCAGACTCTTTCCACAATAAAGCCTGAATGGTTGGTTTATATATACTTTCTTTTAAAAATTATTTTCTATCCTGGCTTATCACAGGGTATTGACTACACTTTCCTGTGCTACACCGTAGGGCTTTGTTGTTTATCCATTCTCTGTATACTAGTTTTTACACCTGCTAATCGCAGACTCCCAGTTCATCCCTCCCCTACAGCCCCTCCCTCCTGACAACCATGAGTATGTTCTCTGTGTCTGTGAGTTGGTTTCCATCTTGTAAATAAATTCATTTGTGTCAAATTTTAGATTCCACAAATAAGTAATATCATATATTTGCCTTTCTCTGACTTCACTTACTATGATAATCTCTAAGTCCATCCACGTTGCTGCAAATGTCATGATTTCATTTTTTTAATAACTGAGTAGTATTCCATTGTGTGTGTGTGTGTATGTGTGTGTAACTTATGGTTATCACCAAAGGGGAAGGGGCATGGAGGGATAAATTAAGAGTTTGGGATTAGCAGATACACACTACTATACATAAAAGAGAGAAACAACAAAGTCTTACTGTATAGCACAGGGAACTATATTCAATATCTTTTAATAAACTATAATGGGAAAGAAAAGAATTTCTGGATGTGCTTGGGGGAGGGGTGGGCAGGGGCTTTCCCAATGGTCTGTTACAAGTCAGGGCCCCAGGGGGACTCTTCCCCATGGCTTGTGAGAACTGACCACTTCCTCCAGGGCCCAGCTATCTTCTTTCAGGCTCTATGACTGGACTGGTACTGAGCAGGCCATCAGTGGCCATGATGGTGATGTTTATTGGTCAGCTTGATGTGGTGCTGTGAGGCCTGAAGCCTCACAGCAAAGACACAGAGAAAACCCAAAAGAAAATATGCAAGGTTGGAGGGATTCAGGTATTTTCTCTGGGCTTCGCCTGCCGGGTCTGTTTCTCTGGCGGTTTCTGTCTGTTTCCCTTTGTCTAAGTCTCCCTTTTTCTCACACCTCTGACCGCTTTGTGTCTCACTTGCTTTCCCTCTTCTGTTTCTCTCTTTTCTCTCGCATCCTCCTCTCTGCATCTCATGCTCTCCCACCATCTGTCACCTTCTGTCTCTGGTCCTCTCCTCCGCCTCCTTTTCTCTTTCTCTCTCCTGAGTCCCTCCACCTCCCTTCCCTCTGTCCCATTCTCCTCTCCTCACTGCCCCTTGTCCTCTCTCCCTCCTTGTCTCCTCCTGCTCCTTCCTCCCCCTCTGCATCCCCGCCCCCACTGGAGCTCCAGCACGGAGACCGAGGCAGCCTCTCTGAGAAACGAGGCTCCCCAGGGGCCCAGCAGGAAGCATAGTTTCCCCTCTGACCCTGTCAGCTGGCCTTGGGGGCTGTAGTGTCCCTCCCACCCGCTCCACTCAGGCACCCTGAGCAGGCTCCCAGGGCTCAGAATGGATGATCTCACTTCTGAGGGGCTCAGAAGACAACCTTTACCAGGAAAGTGGAGAGCAGGGGGCTAGGCTGGGGCTGGGGGATCTGGGGAGGAGAGCTCCAAGCTCACTGAGCACCTCCTGGGTGCTGGCACTGCACCAGGTCCTGAGGGCGGGAGAGCATTAAAGGTCACAGTCTCTTTCCAAGAAGAGAGAGGACACATAAGCACAAGGGGCTAGGGGGCAGGGTGGCAAGAATCGATCAAAGCCTGAGGGGAAAGAGAAATCTCTGTAGAGGTGGGGGCTTCCAGGCCAGCTGGAGGGGAAAAGAACCACTCCCACAGATTTGCACAGCTCTTAGTATATTTTTAGATCCATTGGATGACCGTTAGGAGAGGTAGTGTGCTGTGTTAGAAAGCATCCAGGGGTCAGAGGTCTGGCTTCCAATTTTATTCCCAGCTTGCTGCATGTATGACCTTGGACATGCCCCATAACCTCTCCCAGCATGCTTACTTCACATATGAAGTTGGTGCAAAAGACCTGCTCACAACAGTGTTATAGGGTCACAAAGGTGGCTCAGACGGTAAAGCGTCTGCCTGCAATGCGGGAGACCAGGGTTCGATTCCTGGGTCGGGAAGATCCCCTGGAGAAGGAAATAGCAATCCACTCCAGCACTCTTGCCTGGAATATCCCATGGACAGAGGAGCCTGACAGGCTACAGTCCATGGGGTCGCAAAGAGTCGGACATGACTGAGCAACTTCACTTTCACTTTTTTTCACCACAGTGTTACAGAGTAGATAGGGGATTAAAGGAGAGGTTATTGGAGAGAGCTCAGGGCCTTGACCCTTAAACCTTGACCCTGTAACCACTTCTTCTTTGCCTCCCGGGTACCCTCTGTCCAATGGTGGTGACAAGGCTGTGAAGTCCCTGCAAAATATTGCTTGTATCTGGCATCTTTTCTAGGCTCTGTTCTGCATCTGCCCCCTTTCCTGATCTCCTTGTTTCATAGAGACCTTTTTTTAAAAAGTATTTTATTGAAGTATAGTTGATTTACAATTTGTGTTAATTTCTGCTGTATAGCAAAGTGATTGTTTTATTCATACATACACACACACACACGTATATATTCTTTTCTACATTCTTTTCCATGATGGTTCATCACAGGATACTGACGATAGTTCCCTGCGCCATACAGTAGGGCCTTGATGTTTATCCATTCTCTACATACAAACTTGTGTCTGCTAATCCCAAACGCTCAATCCATCCCACCTTCATTCCACTTCCCCCACCCTCTGGGCACCACAAATCTGTTCTCAGAGGGATCTTTTATATGGGAGCACCACAAGCAGCATCAGGACCGCCTGGAAACTTGTCAGGGCACTTAGTTACTTAGTTAGGTCCCTCCCCAGACTAACTAAGGCAGAAACTCTAGGTGAGCACCTTCAGGTTTTAAGGAGCCTTCAAGGGGCTTCTAATGTTTGGGCAAGTTTGAGAACTCTGGGATGGAGCGTCTTCTCAAGGACCTCCACCTCAAGGTAGATCCAGTAATAGTTTCCCTGTGGCCCAGGTGAGGTTGTGAGGCTCAGGGAGGCAACTGGTTCACCTAAGGTCACACAGGTAGATGACAGAGTTCAGGTTGGAATCTGAGAAAAGTCAATACTCTTTCCACATCACCCTGCACCTCCACCCTGGACACCTCCCTTCCCAGTGCCACCTGGACACAGGGCCCAGGGCCCAGGGCTCAGGTACTCCTGGGGGAAGCTCCACACAGCTGCTAGGCATGGCCCTGCCCAGGGACCTCTCCTTCTTCACCTGTTATTTGGCACAGGGCCCTGCATTCTCAGGGTCTGATAACCAATTTATATTCGAGTAGAAATGGCTGATAATGCCTTCAGAGGTACCTCCTGCATTTTAGGGGATGCTCCTGGTAACCAGGAAGAAAGAAAGCTCATGGGGGGGTGGGGGGCTTCCAGGTTTCTTGTTAGAAACATGTGTATGTTTTGGTGGGAGGGCCATGGATCCCTGAGCACAGGCCGAGTGGTGTCCTGGAAACAGCACAGGCCGTTGTTGCTGGCTCATCACTGCCTAGGGGCCTTGGACATTTCCTTAAACCTTCATTTGCTTGCTTGTAAACAGGCAGGATTCCTACCTCCTGTTCCCTTGGGAGGGCCCATGAGATGGCATTTATCAGGTGGCCCTACCTTCCCCAGGTTGCCCTGGCAGGCTGCTGTGAGTGGAGCCCAACCAGGGCAGGGTCACCCCAGGTTATAAAGTAGGGACCCTTCCTGGGACAGCGCTTAGTGCCACCCGTCTGCACTACCTGCCAAAGGACTGCCTGGGGTCTGAGTGCCTGCAACTCCTGTTTCTGGAAGCCTTCCCCAGTGCCGGCCTGAGCTGCAGCCCTGTGGGAGGCAGTGGCGACTGTGAGGAGAGCCCTGGGCTGGGAGGCAGGGGCCCGAAGCCTGGCTGTGGCTTTGCTGGCAACTCTCTGTGTGACCTGGACAATTCCCTATCTTTCTCTGGGCCTGAAACCTCACCTGAAAAATGAGAGTGAGATGTAAGGATGCATAAAGACCCTTCCCACGTAGGCTGTGTAACCATTCCTTAGCTGCCCTGCCTGTGCCCCAGGCATGGTCATGAGCAGAGCCTCCCACGCAGCCTCTGTGAGATGTACTATTTTCTTCCCTGTGTAAGTGCTTTGAGGGAAAGCCCCTATGTTTGTGTCTCTTTGATCTGCCTTCACCCTTGCACTTAGCTCTGAGCTCTGTACATCACTTTGCTCACTCAGGACCTACTGATTAATTCCCAAAGATTCTGTCTTTGTTTCAGAAAAGTACTTTTTTTTGAGGTACCACCTCCTCCAAGAAGCCTTCCCTGACGGCACCTCCCTGCAGACACACATATAGAATGACTGTCCGTCCCACCCCTACAATAATCTGCCTGCAATACAGGAGATCTGGGTTCCATCCCTGGGTTGGGAAGATCCTCTGTAGAAGGAAATGGCTACCCACTCCAGTATTCTTGCCTAGGAAATCCCAAGGACAGAGGAGCCTGGTGGGCTATAGTCCATGGGATCGCAAAGAGTTGGACACAACTGAGCGACTAACACTACTACATATGAAGGACTTCCCTGCGGTTCAGTGGCTGAGACTCTGAGCTCTCAGTGCAGGGGGCCTGGATTTTATCCCTGGTCTGGGAACTACATCCCACTTGCTACAACTAAGAGTTTATTTTTTTGCGTGTCACAACTAAAGATACCCCATGCCATAACTAAGACCCAGTGCAGCCAAATAAATAAATAAATCTTAAAAAAAAAAAAAAAAAAAAAAAAAGGGTATAACCTTGAGGAAGATTTAAAAGAAAAGAAAGACAAAGAAAGTCTTTGCAGCTATGGGGGCCACAGCTGGGAAAGGGCTCTTCCCAAAAAGGTCTGCACATGGCAAACAGCTGGCCGGGGTGTCTGTGACTCACCCCACTCCCACAGACTGGCGGATGCTGCAGTCAGGCTGAGACAGGAGTCAGAGGCCTAAAGGAATTTTGATAAAGACAACACAAGCCCTGGAGTATTTCTAGAATGCAGGAGGTTAAGCGTGCAGGGAGCTGGGTCATGACAAAACTGCCTGATTAAGTTACTTATTTAATTTGTTTGCCTAGATAACATATTCCCGTGATACAAGACTCAAAGGGCTTCCCAGGTGGCCCAGTGGAAAAGAATCTGCCTGTCAGTCCGGGAGACACAGGTTTGATCCCTGGGTCGGGAAGATCCCCTAAAGGAAAAAATTGCAGGCCACTCCAGTATTCTTGCCTGAAAAATCCCATGGACAGAGGAGCCTATAGTCCATAGGGGAGCAAAAGAGTCAGACACGACTGAGCAACTAAACAGCAACAAGATTCAAAGGGTACCAAGGGGGCACCGTGAAAAGTCTCCCATGCTCCTGTTCCTGCCGCCTGTACCTCTGCCCCAGAAGCAGCCGTGTTTCCTTCCAGGTGCTTCTACAAACATCCTTGCTCTCCTTCTCCCTTTTTCATATAAGGATACCCAACACTGTCCTTCACTTTGCTTTTTCCCTTAACATGTCTTTGCAAGCGTTTCATATGAACCCATAAAGGGCTATTTTCATTGCTGAATATAGCCTCCTTTGCTGGATTATGGGAACTCTTTATTATTAAGTCTTTGTGGGCTTCGTGGATTGAGCCGCTGAACCCTGTGGGCATCCATTCCGAGGCCTGATTCTGAACTGGACCGTGCATGCACAAGGGTTTGGATGCAATGAAAGATTTCTATCTCCAGGCCTCAGTTCCCAGGATGAGAAATGAAAGGTTCTTAGAGTTGTCCAGACTACCTCTCTATTTGCGGCCCAGAGAGGGAAATGACTCACCCAAGATCACACAGCAAGTCAGGGCAGAACAGGGGTTAGGCCATGGGTCTCCTATCTCCCAGTCAGTTTTCTTCTCATGATTCTCAGTAGGATAATCATGGGGATCGAGAACAACTACTCCAAGCCTGAGCTTTTGTGCACAGGAGCACTCAGGAATCCTGAAGCACAGGGCCCCAAGTTTTGCAGGGGGAGAAAGGTGAAAGTGAAAGTCACTCAGCCGTGTCCAACTCTGCGAATTCTCCAGGCTAGAACACTGGAGTGAGTACCATTCCCTTCTCCAGGGGATCTTTCCAACCAGGAATCATTCTTTACCAGTTGAGCTATCAGGGAAGCCCCTGCAGGGGGAGGAAGGTTCACAAAATCCCCGGGAGCTCCCTGGCTAGCGTGTTTGGTGCTAGGTATGACTCCTCAGAAGACCCAACTAGTGGTTATAACAACAACAACTATAATAACAATAATAGCTACCCTGTCAGATACTTCTACTGTTGGTGCTTTATGGAACTTGTCCCTTTTGAGCCTCACAAGGGTCCTGCAAGAAGAATGTCTTCAGTCCCATTTTCCCCAGCTGGACACTGAGCACAGAAAAGGTAAATAATCTCATTATTTGCCAACATCCCCCAGCCATGAAGGGGCAGCACTGGGATTTTAACCAGGTATGTTTGACTCCAACTTTCCACTGGGATTATTAATACTCATCAATATATTTGAGCTTCCCAGGTGTTTCAGTGGTAAAGAGTATGCCTGCCAATGCAGGAGACCTTTGCAGATTCAATCCCTGGGTTGGGAAAATCCTTGGGGGAGGAAACAGCAACCCACTCCAGTATTCTTGCCTGGGAAATCCCATGGACAGAGGAGCCTGGTGAGCTGCAGTCCATGGGGTTGCAAAGAGTCAGACATGACTGAGCGACTGAGCATAGCAAATCAATATATTTGTACCATTTTTCAGATGAGAAAACTGAATGCTTGCGACAAGGCCCCCCCCTGAGACTACTTTAGTTGTGTAAGGATCCAAAGCAGGAATAAACTTGCAGTCCCTGTGGCCCACAGGATGAAAGCCAAACCCTCACTGGTCGCTCCCTTGACCTTTAATGCTCAGCATGACCCTGCCCCAGCCCATATGCCCCAGCTTGTTCTGGCCACCACCCGAACAGGCCACCCCCTCTCCTTGCCTCTGCATTTCTACACTGTGACACTCTAGGTAAAGCGGAAAAAGTCAGGTAGAAGAACTAGGTCCAAATATCAACTCTGTTACCTGCTGTGTGACCTTGAGCAAGTTTCTTAACCTCTCTGAGTCTCCCTTTCCTCAGCTGTAAAGTGAAGAAAAGTCTAAGGCCTAAGGTCAGCCTAGTGCCTAACCATCACACTGTAGGCTAATTAATGTGCAATATTTGAAGGAAAGAAAAGAGGTATTTACTGTGTCTCAGTTCATGCCAGACCTTAAGAAAGACACTGGGGACAATGTGTGAACACTCTGCTTTCCTGGAGATTTTTCTCAAATGGGCTGCGGATATGATTAATCACAGCAGGAGGTGAAGTAACCAGGACTTTTGTAACCGTGGCCAGGATTTCTCCCTAGCTGATGGCCTTGGGCCAGGGATGTGAGTGAGGAAGCGCCCTAATGTGACAGAAGAGGAGAGGAGACTTCTCATCCCCACAGCCCTCCCAACCCCCTGACCCCCACCCCGACCCCCACCCCATTCACTCAGCTTCAATGGTGGGAGCCTGAATCTGCTTTTCAGGCTTCCCTGGTTCTCCCTGGCAGCACGAGCACTTAGCAATTGGAGGAAGCAAGGCTGGGGACCTTGCAAAGAAGGCCGGTGAAAGGAGATGCTTATATAGGCCTCATCTGAATAGCAAGGCTCAGCCCAGTGGCCCTTGGCAACACCCCAGCCTCAAGTGGGCCCCTTGGCAGGAGAGCCTGGCTGGGCCCCTCTCCAGCCACTCTCTGTGGGATGAAGGGCTGAGCAAACGAGTCCAAACTCTCCACCTGTCTCTGCTTCTCAAACCCACACACACTTGATCATAAAAGGAGTAGGTGGGAGCAGGGAGGGGGTCAAGGGTTAACCAGATGCCCCTCAACAATCACTTCAGATCTCCATTGTTTTCTTCATAAATCTTGGGAATTTTGCTTTCCACCCTCTGGTATATCAGTCTGTTTTTCTAGAACCTGATTCCCTCCCCTCCTGCCACCAAGGAGTACATCTGATGGCAGAGAGGATCCCTTTCCTTTCTAGCCATGGCTTCCCTCAGGCCCTGGCACAGTCCCTGTCCCCACAGACATGCTCCCCCCTCCTTACAAGGCAGCCTTCCCGTCCCCTCCTCCCGGATCGTACCCCTCACCGTGTCACCAAATCCTCTGAACCCGACCTCCACTCTGTACCACAGCCATTTGTTTCTCTGACTGCCTCAGCCTCCACGTGGCCTCTCCCAAGGGCGGAGCCACAGGCTGCCTCCCTCTGGGCTCCCGGCCCTCAGCACAGGCCTAAGCCTTAGGTGGACCATGAGAAAGTGTAAGAGAATGAATGAATAAATGAATGGGAAAGTTAGTGGCCACTCGAGGGCTGTGGTCAGCCTCCAGAGAAGTCCACACCCTAATCCAAGAAACCTGTGAACACGTTGCCTTATAAGGCAAAAGGAAGCGTAAGGGCATGTTTAAGTTAAAGATTCAGTGATAAGCAGGAATTCCACTGCGGACCACAGATTCAGCCTGGACCTGAAAGTTCTGCTGGCCCTTCCTGACCACCTGCCTGGATGATTTCAGACCTGTCTGGCCCTCCCGCAGCTGCAGAAGCCAATTCCTCACCAACAATCCACCACTCAGTATTGTCCACTGAAGAAAAAGCACAACCTAAAAGTTAAGAATTGTTATATTCATTTGGTGACCTTACTGAGAGAAGAAGTGGGCAACAGAGGGTGGGATGGTTGGATGGCATCACCGACTCAAGGGACATGAGTTTGAGCAAACTCCAGGAGACAGTGAAGGACAGGGAAGCCTTGCATGTGCAGTCCATGGGGTCGCAGAGTCAGACATGACTTAGCAACTGAACGACTGAGACTATAGGCTGTGAGACAGCCTCTGGGGAGCTCTGAGGGACTGTTCCAAAGAGGTAAAGGAGGAGACAGGATGTATAGGAGCTTCTGCTGAAAAAAAAAAAAAAAAAAAACTAATTGTAGTCAAAAATCAAAAGATTACTGCTAATTACAAAAACCCCAGACATCTCAAGTTAATGATTTTAGTGTCTTTCTGTGTATGGGAAGATTCAAGAGTCTGGGCTCATTGGAATTATTCCTTTGATGTACATCTTCACTCTCTAGGAGCAGTGGCCTATTTTTCTCCATCCTGAAACCCCTCAGTGTGTACCTTCAAGGTCAGCTGCAGTGGCTGATCATTTGATAGCATTCTTCATTGTTTACTGTAATGGCAGGTGACTTTTTAAAATTAGCTAATTAATTAAAAAAAAAAATTGGCTGCATCTCATGGCTTGTGAGATCTTAGTTCCCTAACCAGGGATTGAACCCCAGCCCTGGGTAGTGAGAATGCAGAGTTCTAACCACTGGACCACCAGGGATTTCCCCCAGGTGGCTTTTTTCTTTTTTTGTCCACAGCATATATGTAGCCTACTGGTTCTGTTTCTTTGGTTGAACCATGAATGATACAGGGGCCAAGGGAAGTTGACCTCTAGGAGGTCTGTAGACTGGGAGACCACTTAGGATGGGGTCCTGGAGGGCAGAGGAGAGCCAGCCTAGGGATAGGCTAGAAGATAAGTTGCCCTTCACCTGGGGTCTATGTGGGCGCAGGTCCACATGGAAGCTGGTCCACTGACCTTGGCTGTGGGCGAAGTGGAGGTGGAATACCGACTCCATCGGCAGCTGAGCAAACCCAGGAGTTGGGGATGGAGACAGCAGAGCTGGGGAATGGGCAGTGGGAAGCGGTAAGTCCTGAAGCCTGGGGATGCTGGGCGATGTCTCTGAGAGGAGGTGGAAAACTGGACCAACTCCTGCTCATCTGACCAGATGTATGGCCAGGCTGGGCTCTGGGGACACAGCAGAAGATAAGGTACAGCTGCTGCTCTCATGGGTCATGCTTTCCCCCTCCCTGCGTTGCCCTGTAAGTGCAGTTCCTGGCACACAATACATAGTTACTGGACAAATTACTGAGACCCTGCTGTGTGACCTTGGGTAAGATGCTTTCCCTCTCTGTGCCTCAGTTTGCTCACTTATCAAATGAGGGTCATAACAGCACCTAGCTCAACAGATGAGGCACTTGACAAAGAAGGTCTAGAAGAGAGAAAAGGATGGAACAGGGAGCTGGGTTGAGAAGAGGCCTGGACTGGAAGGTGAGGTGCCCAAGGTGGGAAGGACCAGCCCTCCCACACCCCCAGGAGTCAGAGTCAGAGCTGGGAACTGTAAGCCAGCACTGAGGCTGAAGGAAGGACAGTTCTCTTCAGATCTGCCCTCAGTCCATCCACCCATGGATCACTTTCCTGTTTTGGGACAGGCTTCTCCTCCCCCACAGGGTAATCAGAGCCCAGAGCTCTGCCCTCCACACCCCAGACCTCCCTTTTCCTTCAGACCTCTCCTAAGCTGTGGTTTTAGCAAACAATTGAATCCTTCTAGTCCTTGGAGGCCTGGCCCCTTCCTTCTTAGCGGTGGAAAGAAATGCTCTGCATTCCTGAGTCAAGAGGCCAGGGGCCATTCTTGCTCAACCAGGGGCAGACCCAGAGATGCAAAATTAAGTCTGAACCCTGACATCCTTCCCAGGTTCCCCAGTTCCTTGGCTGCCAGTGCCCACCCTGGTGGGGCGGGGGACTGGTGGCATCTGCTGGATCGCAGGCATTGTTTTCCTTTTGGGAGCCCTCATTCACATTTGGAGGCCTGAAATCACTGATGGCTGTGATGTTCTTGTTTACCGATAAGGCAGGAAATATTTCATTTCACAAAGGTCACAGAAGAAAAGCACAGAGGCCAGTCCTGGGACTTCAGAGTGCCTGCTTTTAGGCTCTAGGCACACTGCCTCTGGGGAGAGAGGAGAAGGAAAGGTCTGGACTAGGAGTCAGGTAAACAAGCTCTACCTCCCAAGGCTGTGAGGCCTCTGGTGGTGAGTCTGGGGTGGGAAACCAGGAGACAGGAGGTTGGAGAGGTCGGTAGGGGCCTCGCAGTTTCCACATTTGCATGTCCTGTCTATCGGGTTTCCAGGTAGGGTGTCCTTTGGAAAAACAGTTTGCTACTGATGTGAGTGAAAGTGTTAGTCGCTCAGTTGTATCTGATTCTCTGCGACCCCATGGACTATAGCCCGCCAGTCTCCTCCATGGAATTCTCCAGGCAAGAATACTGGAGTTGATAGCCACCCTCTTCTCCAAGGGATCTTCCCGACCAGGGATCAAACCCAGGTCTCCTGCATGGCAGGCAGATTACCATCTGAACCATACATTAAGAAAATGCAGAAAAAAGAAAAAGAAAAACCACAGGATCAGCTGATCTCTAAAGCCCTCCTGGCAGTAAGGTTTGATGACAAGAGGAATCAGGCCTAGGGGCAAATGGAGGGTGGCTTACTCAGGTTACCCCTGCAGTGGCCTAGGGCATGTACCGGGCCAGGGGTCAGAAGTCCTGGTCCTGATGCAGATGCTGAGCCCCACCTGCAGCCTCAGATAACGTGAGCCCTGTGCACCTGGAGCACCGCTGGGTCTATAGAACCGTGACTGTCCATGGAGCACTTGTTAGCACGTCTTCTCAGTGACTTGTCCCTGAGATGCACCAGTTGTCCCTCTGCAGATGGCTCCTGGGAGAATCATGAGGACGAGCTCTAATATCTGGACTACTCTTTACAACTTGCAAGATGCTCCATGGACCTGATCCCACCTAAACCTCACATGAGCCCCAAAGCCACAGCGTTTATTATTATTAAAAGACAAGAGACCACTGCTGAAGAAGAGCATGGCAGTCCGAGTCAGAAAGGAAGCAGAGGTTGGAGCACTGTGATTTGAAGATGGAGGGCAGGGCTATCAGCCAAGGAGTGTGTACAGCTTCTGGAAGCCAGAAAAGGCAAGGAAACAAACAGGTTCTCACCTAGAGTTTCCAGAAAGAACACAACCCTGCTGACACTTTGATATTAGCCCCATAAGAGTCATTTTGGACCTCTGACCTCTGGTATTAATTGTAAGATGATACATTTGCCTTATTTTAAGCCACTAAAGTGTTTGGTCATTTGTTGCAAGAGTCATAGAACACTCATCCCAAACCCAGGGATGCTCAGAAGGATGCAGTGGTAGGGATGGGACTCAAATGCAGTCCTTCTGTCAGTAGGAACTGTGCTCAGGCTCCTAACCATGACGTTAACTCAACAGCCGATCAGGGTCAGGAGTTGGAGACCCTAATGCCATTGTCCTTAAGGAGGAGAAATGACCCTGGTGGAGTGTGTAGGGGAATTCTGTTGTTTTTAAGGTCAGAAATGTTATAGGAGAAAGGAATGTTTTGGGCTGGGCACAGCAAAGAATTTCCATATTTTGGACCAACTCCAGTTGATGAGCACTGGCAGCCTGGAGCTCCGTGCTGAGCGGGATCTTGAGGTCAAGCCCAGGCTCCCAGGTAAATTGCTTTGTGGTTGACTGGCAATGCCTGCCTTGCCATGGATGAACAGCAGCATATGCTGATCTGGATTAGAAGAGCTCCCCAGGGATGGCCCTGAGTTTGATTCATCTTTTTATTCCCAGGGCCTAGGTGTTCCTGAAACGGAGCAAGCACTTAATAGATATTTGAGGGAAGGAGGGAAAGAGGTCAGAAAGGAGAGAGGAAGTAGGGAAGGAAATTTATTTTCAGGGAGTCCAGGTCTAGGAGCAATAGGTAAATTCCTGGCTAAAAAGCTTCTGATTTGCCGCCCCTGCTTCTCTTACCTCCTTGCTCTGATCACACCAATCTCTTCCTTTGGAGATCCACCATCCACCTTCTCCCGTCTCATTTGGTTCTGGTGGGACACCAGAACAAGGTGCTGCCCCTTCTATCCTGGGGCAGGCCTGTGACTCACCCCGACTTTTGTTCCCAGAATCCAAACTTTGATGAGAGGGCACTCCGGGAGAGGGCCTGGAGAGGTGGTCCCCAAACTCAGCCATGGTGGAGTCCACTGGTGGGACTCCTGAGATGGATCTCAGACACTCCTAACCCCAAAAGTCATCTCATTCAGGACCAACAGCCAAAGGCACAGAAGTCACCAGGAAAAGAAACATCTTGGGGAGGTCCATGGATCTGACCCTTCCTGAATCCCAGGAGCCTGAAATCTCCCCCAGCCTTGGCCATTTCATTCCCAAGAATGTCAACATGGGGACTTCCCTGGTGGTCCAGTGGCTAGGACTCCAGGCTCTCAATGCAGGACACCTAGGTTTGATCCCTGGTCAGGGAACTAGATCCCACATACCACAACTAAGAGTTTGCATGCTGCAACTAAAGATCTTGCATGCTATAACTAAGAACCTGTGCAGCCAATAAATATATAAATATTAGGGAAAATGGAACCCATGGTGGCTCAGACAGTAAAGTCTGCCTGCAGTGCCGGAGAGCCAGGTTCGATCCCTGGGTTGGGAATATCCCCTGTAGAAGGAAATGGCAACCCACTCCAGTATTCTTGCCTGGAGAATCCTGTGGACAGAGGAGCCTGGCAGGCTACAGTCCACAGGGTCACAAAGAGTCAGACATGACTGAATGACTTCACAGGAAAAAAAAAGTCCCAGATCTTACCCAGGATTTGCACTGCCTTCCCTGGGAAGAGGCCCCAATCCCTCCCTGCTGTAAGACCCCCTGATTGCAGACACTGGGTCTCAAACCCAGAGAAGGGTCTCAAAGCCCTCAAGAAGCTGTGGGTCCCCTTGGAGACATGACACCCACATGGCAAAGGTAGGTGAACTGAGAAGGCAAAGTCTGTGATGAGGGTCAAAGTTGCCAGGAAGACTCGGGGAGGGCCCCCACCTGGATTTCAGACCATATCCAGTGTCTCCAGAAAGAAAGAACTAGAAGCCACTACCCTAATCCTGAGGCCCGGAGGGAAGCAGCAAGTTCCTAGGTAAAACAGGTTCCCAGAGGCTTTATCCTCCCTGGCCACTCCTCCAGGCTCAGGCTAGGGGTGGGGTGAGAGAGAAGGAAGAAGGGTCTCCTCTTATCTTTGGGTGGGGGAGGGTTCCCCCACCCCAATCCTCCACATACACAAGAGGAAAGGGCAGAGAACTCAGGCTCAGAGCCATGGGCTACAGGCTCACCTGGTCCCACCCATCTCGGTCTGCAGCTCCCATAGGGCAGTGTCTCCAGCTGGAGTGTTCATTGGAAGAGGGTGGCCGAATGCAGCCAGGACACGGGTCTCCCAGGTTGGGGTCTGGGCTAGCACACAACCCAGCTTCTTCCAGACTGGACATTTCTTGCAGCCCCTCCATCTTTCTGCAGACCCCCAAGATAAAACAAAGGAAGGAAGGGAGCACTGGATTAGGAGCCAGGGGCCTGAGTCTCCAGACTCACTATGAGACTAACCTCCATACAATCTCAGCCCCTCTCTGGGCCTCCATTTCCACATCCATCAAACCAGGGAGTTGGCCTCCATTGGCAAGGTCCCCTCTGGCTCCAGTGTTCTGAGAGCCAAGGGAGATGGGTTGGGGCCACCCCACTCTGGCTTTCTCCCATCTCTCTGGTGGCCTCAGAGATCCCAGATGGAAGAGGAATTTTTTTTAATTGAAGAATACTTGATGTGTGATATTATGTCATAGGTATACACTATAGTGATTCATAATTGTATAAAGTTATACTCCATATACATACAGTTATTACAAAATATTGGCTACATTCCACTTGTTGTACAGTGTATCCTTGTAGTTTATTTTATACCTAATACCTTGAACAGTCACTGACCTAGATTCCATGTCTAACCCTTTGTTCACCAACAGGAGAAAGTGAGCTGTCATGAAAGGCCCTTCCCATCGGGCCCTAACATGCCTGCCTCAGCTCCTGGCTCACTCAGGAGACCTCATGTTCCAGACACACCCCATTGGGGGCCACACCCCACTGGGCCCACACCCCAGCGGCTGCATATGTTCACTCCACTTTGCCTCCTTCAAATCCCCCTATTTTCTCAGCCTGACACTCAATCTTGCCTTCACCCAAGAAGGTCCTGTTCACTTGATACTCCACTGGGCAAGGTGACTGCTTAATTGCTGGCAGCCCCATGATTTGTCACAGCACACCACTCAGCCTCTGTAAATCCACTGGTCCATAAGGAGGCTGGGGGGGAGCTTAGCACACTGATTTACTAAACGAAAGAAATGGTTCCTTTAAACATAACTGAATAAATATTGACTTAAAGTTGAATTACTCTGGGACTGGGGGTCCTGGTTCGAAGGCTTGCTGCTTTAATAGTCATCCAACAATTTCAGTGCACCTACTAAGCACTGAGAGCACTAGACCAACCAGAGTAAGGGATATCCTTGAGGAATTTATGGTCCAGTGTGAGAGACAGGCATGTGAATCACTACCTCGGTGTGATCAAAACCCTGATAAAGACATGCAAAGAGACCCCAAGGAGCTGATGACGCTGTACCAGCATCTAAGAGGATGGCAAGAGCCACTGGGCAAAGGACAGAGCAGGTAAGAGTGGGGTGGCAGTCTTCTAGGCAAAGGGCAAAAACGCTCTTGCTACTTTGTAGGTCCTTTATAGCACATGACCCATTAAAATAATTTTCTTACACTTATGTATTTAACTCTCCCATTAGACAGAGGATGAGATGGTTGGATGGCATCACCGACTCAATGGATATGAGTCTGAGCAAACTCCTGGAGATGGTAAAAGACAGGGAAGCCTGGTGTGATACAGTTTATGAGGTCACAAAGAGTCAGACATGACTGAGCGGCTGAACAACAGCAAACAAATTAGACAGTAAACTCTAGGAGAGGGGGCACGGCCCGTGCCTTGCTGTGCTGCTCACCACTGCTGAGCGCCATTTCTGGTGCTGCATCCTATCAAGTTAAATATTTCCTGAATGATCAAATGCTTCAGGCCTGAGAGTCAAGTGTAAAGAGAATGTGGTAGGAAAAAAGGACTGAGGAGTCTGTGAACCCCAGACCACTGGCAGGCTGCCCTGCTAAGTGAAAGTGAAAGTTGTTCAGTCATGTCTGACTCTTTGTGACACCAAGGACTGTAGCCCACTAGGCTCCTCTGTCCATGGAATTTTCCAGGCAAGAATACTGGAATGGGTTGCCATTCCCTTCTCCAGGGGATCTTCCTGACCCAGGGATTGAACCCTTGACTCCTACACTGCAGGCAGATTCTTTACCTGAGCCACCAGGGAAGTTGGGTCTTTTTTTGGCAGGCACTAGGGACCCATGGCAGAGAAGGCGATGGCACCTCACTCCAGTACTCTTGCCTGGAAAATCCCATGGACGGAGGAGCCTGGTAGGCAGCAGTCCCTGGGGACGCAAAAAAGTCGGACATGACTGAACGACTTCACTTTCACTTTTCACTTTCATGCATTGGAGAAGGAAATGGCAACCCACTCCAGTGTTCTTGCCTGGAGAATCCCAGGGACAGGGGAGCCTGGTGGGCTGCCGTCTATGGGGTCGCACAGAGTCGGACACGACTGAAGTGACTTAGCAGTAGCAGCAGCCGGGACTCATGGAGGGGTTTATAAGGAAGACAGGTAGTAATATTTATGGTTTAGAAAATTCCTCTGGTCCCAGTGTGCAGGATGGGCACCTGGGGCCCAGGTGGCCCCAGCCAACAGGTGGGCAGACAACAAAGCGATTGGAGAAGTAATCCAGGCAAGAAGACTTGAATCTAGAGGCAGCCGAGTGGGGTACTCTGGCATGGAGGAATTTACAGGTGTGCTAGGCCAAGGCCAAGGCCAATCTGGGCTCTCAATGGGAGACAGCAGCTCTCATCTCCCCTCCTCTCCTGGCAGGCGAGCAGGAGAGGGCCCCCTTCACTGGCTGGGCTCAGCGCATCCCCAGGAGGTCCGCGCCAAGCCTCAGACAGTTAGCAAGCTCAGTTTTGCCGCTGCACTCTTTATACTTTTGCCTTATTTTTCTCTTCTGAAAAGTCACCTCATGTTTTAACACGTGTGTATTTTTAAAGTGAACATTAGATTAATGTATGAAGAATCGTTGTACTATTATTCTCTATACTCTGGTATGTGTGAACATTTTCAAACTAAAAACACAAGTGCCATAAATAGCAATTTTAAACCCTGGATGGAAACTCTTAAATTATTTCTATCTCGCGCGTGCAAGCACGCGCGCGCGCGCGCGCACACACACACACACAGTCATGTGTTTGAATTTACCTAGCTTCTATCTCTTGCCCAAGGGTTCCAGGCTGAGATCCAGTCTTTGCTTTGCTAAAAAGAGATTGCTAAGATGTCAGGGAAATCCGGCAAGACATTCTTCCTGTCGTTAACCAGGATTTACTGCAACGTGGAAAAGAAGTACAGTGTTGTTTTTAAAAATTGCACCCATGCCCCCTAACACTGGCAAACAAGTCCAAGGGCTAAGGCTGAACTCAGAATCACAGACAGCCGGGGTTCGGGTTACCTGCGACCTTTGGGGACGAGAAGCCAGTAAGTTACATTTGCACCCAGGTCGTGTGGTTCTAGAGTGCTGGCTCTTACTAAGCCATACCACGCAAGTTGGAAGGGGCAATTGACTTTTTAAAAGTCGAGTTTGATGCCAGGCACTTAGCAGGCGCCGAGTGGGCTGGGCCGTCCTTGAAAGGAGGCTGATATTTTTCCCACCAGACTCCAAACTTTCGGGGAGTCCAGCACTACTCCCTTCGCCGGCTCAACCACTCCTGCTCGCTTGCTCCGCGGGTCTAAGGCTTCTATGAGCGGGATGGAGCCGGGGAAAGTGCTCGGACCCGGGACCTGGCCGGGCGTGGTCGGGGGGTCGTGCGCGCCCCAACGGGAGCGGAAGCCCACGGGTCGCCTCCCCGGGAGGCAAGGCGAGGCGCGCGCTTCCCGGCAGGAAGGCATTGGGAGGCGCGGCCTTGGAATGTTGCCCCCGGCGGGCGGGCTGCATCAGGAGGCCGGCAGACGAACGCAGGTGACGACAGCCGTTCAGATGCGGCGCGCTGGCAGCGCTCACCTTATAAGGGCAGGCTCGGCGCAGGCAGGGCGGGGCCGGCGCAGGCGGGGCGGGCGTCCTACCCTGAGGCCCCGCCCCTAAGCCACACAGAACGTCCGCGGGCAAATTTTCTGCAAGGGCAGGCAGGCCTCTGCAGTGATGCCACCCTCCCCCCCCCCCCCCAGGTGCCCAGAGTCTCTTTGGGAACACCCCCGCGTCCGTCTCCGGGCTGAGACCCGCTTCGGCCACGTCTTACCCGGGCTAAACTTGACCGACTCCCTTTGTGACTGTGGGCGGGCTTCTTCACGTCACCACGGTGGCAGGCCCTTACTAGGGTACATGGTGGGGGCCACGGGGGTACCTTTAGTGACCGCATCTTGGAGCACTCATTCACCTGGCCTTACAGTCAACTGGTGCACCTTGCTGGCCAGGACTGTACCAAGTAGTGCCTTTCCTAACTTAGGAAGTCTGTAACCTCAGCCCAGGGTCTGGCTAAACAGTAGCCATTGATCCGTCAGAAGTGTTTGGTTGACTGAGCACTTCTTGGTGGGAGGAGACTCCAAACCTGAGAGGAAGTGTCCTGCAGGAGTCAGTCCGCTGGTCACCTGGCTTCCTCTTTTCTCCCTCCAGGCTCTCCTCACAGTCCAGATCCTTTTTCTACCCTAATCTGTTGAATTGCGTCTCTGTGACCTCCATTTCTTACTGTCCTTCACAGCCGCCCAGGTGCCCACAGGCTGCCTTAAAGGGCAGCAAAATATACCACCCCAAAATACACCTCTTTGATCTATTGATTATTTTAAGATGATTATTAAAAAAAAAAAATAAGAACAGCAGACATGAGAGAAGCTCTAAAAACTGAGTATAAGTTACCTTTTGGTAAGAAACAGTTACATTTATAAGGGAAATCTTTTTCTGTAAGGGTGTCTCCCTATTTGTACCAGGGACAGCCTGTGCTCAGTCTTTCAACTGTGTCCCACTCTTTGCCACTGCATGTGCTGAAGCCCACCAGGCTCCTCTGACCGTGAAATTTTCTAGGTAAGAATACTGGAGGAGGTTGCCATTTCCTACTCTAGAGGATCTTCCCGACCCAGGGATCAAACCTGCATCTCTTGCATTTCCTGCATTGGCAGGCGGATTCTTTACCACTGCGCAGCCAGGATGGCTGGCTCTAAATTTCTAGAAATACTTATCCAAGGAGAAGGTAAGGACTTAAATAGGCATAACAGCCTCACCCACTTTTACTGTGCTTTTCCTGGTAAACTTTCATAAGTGACTCTTCAGTCCCAACATCCTTTTTATTTAATTTAATGAGTTTACACCAAAGAAATAGATAGCTATTTTACATGTAAGGAATAAAAATCTGAAAAAATAAACAGTACAAAGGGTGAGAGCATTTTAACCAAGTTTACATTTCTTTTTGTTATGGTCTGTAACGATTCACCTCATCATATCGCAATATACAATCGCATTTGCAGCACCCATTACCACCACAGAACTAAATTTAAGGAAGTTGTTGTTCAGTCACTCAGTCATGTCTGACCCTTTGAAATCCCATGAACTGAAGCACACCAGGCTTCCCTGTCCTTCACTATCTCCCTGAGTTTGCTCAAGTTCTTGTCCTTTGAGTCAGTGATGCTATCTAATCATCTCATCCTTTGCTGCCCCGTTCTTCTTTTACCTTCAATCTTTGCCGGCATCAGAGTCTTTCGCAATGAGTCTGAGCTTCTGTCAGGTGGCCAAAGCACTGGAGCTTCAGCTTAAGCATCAGTCCTTCCAATGAGTATCCAGGGTTGATATCCTTTAGGATTGACCGGTTTGATCTCCTTGTAGTCCAAGGAACTCTTGAGAGTCTTCTCTAGCACCACAATTCAAAAGCATCAAGTCTTGGTGCTCAGCTTTCTCTATGATCCAACTCTCACATCCATACATGATTACTGGAAAAACCATAACTTAACTATAGGCACCTTTGTCAGCAAAGTGATATCTCTGTTTTTTTAATATGCTGTCTAGGTCTTTGTCATAGCTTTCCTTCCAAGGAGTAAGGATCCTTTCATTTCATGGTTGCAGTCACTGTCTGCAGTGATTTTGGAGCCCAAGAAAATAAAATCTGTCACTGCTTCCACTTTTTCCTCTTCTATTTGCCATGAAGTGATGGGACCAGATGCCATGATCTTAGTTTTTTGAATGTTGACTTTCAAACCAGCTTTTTAACTCTCCTCTTTCACCCTCATCAGGAAGCTTTTAGTTCCTCTTCACTTACTGCCATTAGAGTGATATCATCTGCATATCTGAGGTTGTTCATATTTCTCCTGGCAATCTTGATTCTAGCTTGTGATTTATCCAGCCTGGCATTTCTCATGATGTACTCTGCATAAAAGTTAAATAAGCAGGGTGACAATATACAGCCTTGAGGTACTCTTTTCCCAATTTTGAACTAGTCCATTGTTCCATGTCCAACTCTAACTGTTGCTTCTTGACCTGTGAACATGTTTCTGAGGAGAAAGATAAGGTGGTTTGGTATTTCCATTTCTTTAAGAATTTTCCACAGTTTGCTGTGATCCACACAGTCAAAAGCTTTAGCATGGTCGATGAAACAAGAATAATTTTTTTTTTCCTGGCATTTCCTTGCTTTTGCTATGATCCAAAGAATGTGGGCAATTTGATCTCTGGTTCCTCTGCCTTTTCTAAATCCAGCTTGTACATCTGGAATTTCTTGGTTCACATACTCCTGAAGCCTAACTTGAAGAATTTTGAGCATAACTTTGCTAACATTCTTTGGCATTGCCTTTCTTTGGGATTGGAATGAAAACAGACCCTTTCCAGTCCCGTGGCCATTGCTGAGTTTTCCAATTTGCTGACATATTGAGTGCAGCACTTTCACAGCATCATGTTTTAGGATTTGAAATAGCTCATCTGGAATTCCATCACCTCCACAAGTTTTGTTCATAGTAATGCTTCCTACAGCCCACTTGACTTCACATTCCAGGATGTCTGGCTCTAGGTAAGTGATCACACCATTGTGATGATCTGTGTCATTAAGACCAGGTCATTTGTAGCACCCATTACAATCATGAATCTAAATTTAAGGAAGTACATTGTTACTAATGGCCCTGAGATGAAACTGATTTACCTTCTATTAAAAACTACAGTATATAAGCACTTTATAATAATGCTTATTAACCGCCATTTGTTGTAAGAACCATCACCAAAGTTTTTTGGAAGTGAGTCCACACAGAATTAAATATTTAAAAGGTGAAATGTTCCTTATTTTAACTTTAGCAAGATCTTTCTTTTTCCATTGTTAAGAAACACTTTAATAGTTTTAAAGCAAATGGTGATACAAGTAGAGTGCAGATAGCTAAAATGTACTCCTGAGTTCAAACTTACAAAAAATTGTTTTGTAAATAGTTCTCAATTAAATATTCTCCCTCCTCAGCCCCCTACCCAAAATCTTGAATTTTTTCTTACAAAAATTTGGTCAAGAGTAGAAATATCTCCAGGCAGATGTATATGCCACATCACAGCAAGAATGATGAAGCCCAACTAATGACTTTGGTATTAGAAATAGAAGGTAATTAAAATGTACTCGAGGTTACATTAAGAAAAGCTTTCACTGAGTAATACTGAAACAGTCACAAAGGTTAAGAAAATACTGATATCAAAGTACAAATGACTACAATATTAAAATAGACAAAAGCTACAAAAGCTTGCTTTAAAAATAAAAGACACAACACATGAGTAAGAATTGTTTTCTTGTTCTACTCATGAATTTTGGTCTTTATATTCATAGAATTAGCTATGTTGGTGTCTAGTAGAGTTTCTTATGACATCTGATGAAGTCTCATTCCAACTTCAGATGGTGACTCTTCCCTAAGGAACCTCTTGGTTTCAGTTACATCCTGGTACACTGAACAGTTTTTAAGCAGTGCAACATCGCTGTGATTTGCTGAAGCATGACTACATATCCTGTATGCAGTGCCATCCCCACAACGGGAACCAGCATGGAATTGAACACAGTCCGCTCCCAGGGCTCCAGCATGTAGAGAGCTGTGACCAGCAGCTACTGGTAGTAGAACCAGGACATTTGCTTCCAGGCCTGTGCGTCTGTCATTGCAGACAGATGTCAGTCTGTCCGGCCAGCCTCTCCCGCAATATCTTCTTTTGCCTGAGCTGAAGATGATATTTAAGGTGATGCTTTTTGGCTATTTCTGAGAATTACTCAGTTTCGTGGGAATCTCCCATGTACACAGAAGATATATATTACTAAACATTTGTTTGTTTTTCTCCTGTTAAGCTATCTTTTGTCAATATACTAGTCAAACAAACTAGGAAGAAAGAAATGAAAAATATTTCATCCCTACAGTGTCAACCCTCTCAAGCTTAGCACACAGGGCTGTTCCTTAGAAGCATCAACGATGTCCCACGGTTTCTTCCTAGAAAGTCTTTCCCTCGCACACATTCAGACATATGCTCATCCTGAAAAAAGTTACCTCTTAGTGTCCTTCCTGTGACTTCTCTGCTGATTACTTAATCTTTCTGAGCTGCAATTTCTTCATCTGCAAAATGCAGATAAAATAATGCCCACCTCACTATGTTATCGTGTGTGAGTTAATGTCCGTACCACGCTCAAGACAGTGTGATGAACCAGATTCACCTGACTGTGTTCTAAATATCCATACATGCACCCTGAGTTCCCTGAGGGCTGGGCTTTTCCTTCTCTGCCCAAGGGTACCCTCTGCCTGGCACAGAGTAGCTGCTGATTTTTTGTACTTGGTGGTGAGTGAGTGAATTTCAGGTAGTGGAGCGAGGGGAGCAGGTGATCCCTCACCAGAATGGCCACCACTCACAATGAGAAAATAGACTTCACTTATGCTGGGAGAGGGCTTCCCAGGTGGTGCTAGTGGTAAAGCCTGCAATGCGGGAGACATAAGAGATGCAGGTTCAATCCCTGGGTCAGGAAGATCCCCTGAAGGAGGGCATGCAACACACTCCAGTATTCTTGCCTGGAGAATCCCATGGACAGAGGAGCCTGACAGGCCAGAGTCGATAGGGTTGCAAAGAGTCCGACACATCTGAAGTGACTGCATGCATGTAGTTGCTGGAAGATAGTATCTTCTAACTTTCCCTCCACAACCCCTACCCTAAGATTCAGGGCACCCCAGGAAGGACATAGGATAGCTATTGATCCCATGGTCCAGGTGAACCTCTGAGGCATGCGGAAGTGAAATGACACAGTGAGTGGCAGAGTTAAGACGGCTTCCCTTTCACCACTCAAAATCCTGTGTCCCAGGGACACCCTTAAGTCTCAGGCAAACTAGAATGGTTGGTCACCCCAGATCAAGTTCCAAACCCTAGTCTCTGAGGACCCCCACCACTGCCCTCCCCTGGGCCCATGTCATTGTTCCTAAGTTTTTTAGTGAGTTTCCTGAACAGGAGACAATGCCCTCCTGCCCAGAGGGTCTGGGCAGGTTAAAAAAAAAAAAAATCATTATCCCTCTTACTCTTCCTTTCTTTTAAATAATTTTATTTATTTTTGGCTGTGCTGGGTCTTCATTCATGCATGGGCTTTTCTCCAGTTTTGAGAGGGGGCTACTCTCTAGTGTGTGGGCTTCTCATCATGGTGGTTTTTCTCGTTGTGGAGCATGGGCTGTAGGGACCACAGGCTTCAGCAGTTGCCGCTCTCAGGCTCTAAAGTGCAGTCTCGATAGTTGTGGCGCACGGGCTTAGTTGCTCTGTGGCATGTGGGATCCATCTGGATCAGGGATCGAATCTGTGTCTCCTGTGTTGGCAGGTGGCATCTTTACCACTGAGCCACCTGGGTAGGCCTCTTACTCTTTCTTACCCCAAAATCAGACTCAGAGCACAATGCTGGGGCATGTACAGACTTGTATGTGCCTTCAACTTACTTTGACAGACTCATGGCCACTCTGAGGACTGGAAAAGGCGGCCAGCCCCACCCTCTGCTCTCTCAGGCTGCTGGGGTAGATGGACACATGGACACGTGGCATCGGTCTGGTAGCTGGCCAGCTGGGAAAGGGTTTCTGAAGAGCCACCTCCTGACCTGGCCCCTCCCCAGCTGCCCTTCGGCTCCCACCCCGTCTTCCTCCCCTCCCCCTCCCCCTCACTGGGCCTGGTTTCCTCCATTAACCAGGGAGTGAGAGCTAGTCTCTCTGAGGGCCTTCCTGCCCCAACCAAGGTCAATGACTCAGGGCCAGTGAGGTTCTGGGAAATGCAGCCTCCAGAGAAGAGGCATCAGAGGCCAAGCCCTCCCGAACACAGTGAGGGCATGGCCCCGGCCTCACGTGCAGACAGGCTCATCTTCCCAGGCTGCCCCAGCCCCTGCTGGTCTCATCCTCTGGGGCCACTGTCCTGGAGAGCTGTTCTCTGCTGGTTCCCCAGAGGCTGTGGGGCCAGCGCCAGGACAGGGAGGGCCTGGGCTGGCCCCACACAGCCTGTGTGCCTCCCCCTTGCTGAGGAGACACCCACACTTGTGGGCCTGAGAGCTGCAGCCCTGACGTTGGCCTGGCTGTGGCTGGGTGGTCAGAGCTAAGGGCTGAACGAACACCAACCAGGTCTGCTAGGCAGCCAGTCCCTCACTTGCAGCCACCATGAAGCCCCCCTCCTTCCCCCAGCCATGTAGTACTCAGCAATTCAAGCAAATGTGTGCATGGAAGGCAAAGCCTTTTGGAGGGGGAGACTGGACATGGAGAAGGTACCCCCCAGGGCACTAGTTCCTGCTCCCCTCCCCTCTTATAGAAATACTCTCTCCCCATCAACCTCCCTATCAACGTCAGTCAAGAGCAGCCTCAAAACAGGCAGTGTGGGTTGGTCGGGGGATTTCCCTGGTGGCACAGTGGTTAAGACTCTGCACTTCCAATGCAGGGGCTTGGGTTGGATCCCTGCTCGGAGAACTAAGATCCCACATGCTGCAACTAAGAACCCAGCATAGTCAGATAAATAAATAAAACTTTTAAAAAAAAACTGACAGTGAGAACCCAGAGCCAGCTCAGGACTCTCTTCTCTTGCTGGTTCACCCCAGGCAAGGTCCATACCCTCTCTGGTTTCTATCTCCCTCTCCTGGCCCAGCCTTGGTAGCTTCCTTCCTTTATTTCAGCATCACAGGTTTGATAGGGACAGAATGAAAGAACAAAGGGGGTGATTAAATAGTTAATCCCACTAGGGAATTATAAACAGAAAAATATGACAGACTCCTGTAAGTTAATGATTACTCAAGAAAGCAGGTTTGCTTAACCACAAAATCAAGCAGGCTTGCTTAACAACAAAAGCATGCAACAGAAGCACAGGACATGCCCCAGAACAATAAAACAATGGCGGCATGAGACCCACACCCTGCCTAGTGAGCTCGGGAAGTTAATGATTCCTAGGAGATGCTCTCTACATGCATAAAAAACAACAATTTATGGATCTAGCTTGATCACGCAGGGACCAAAAACTCCCCTGCTCAATCTGGAGGAGGAACTGATGATGGAAACGTGATGTCTACTCAAAAAAGACAAAGAAGATTTTCTCTTCCGCCCCACTTTTTCTTTGATTATATAACTGTAGCCCACTAAGTTCTCTGGGTGTGGCATTTCTCACCTGCCCACTTGTAAATCTCACAAGCATCCTGTTCTAATAAAATCACTTCTTATTTACCACTTTTAAAGAACCTGCCTGCCAGTGTGGGAGACATAAGAGACGTGGGTTTGATCCCTGAGTAGAGAAGATTCCCTGGAGGAGGAAATGGCAACCTATTCCAGTATTCTTGCCTAGAGAATTCCATGGACAGAGAAGCCTGGCGGGCTACAGCCCACAGGGATGCCGAGTCAGACATGACTGAAGTGACTTAGCATGCTTTTCTACCACTTTGTTCTCTCTGAATTCTCCTCCATGCTGACATAAAGGAGCTCTTTGTCCACCTACCCCCGAAATGACACCAATAGGTTTTAGGTTCCCTGTGAGATGGAAATGATTAATGCAGGAAATAACATGAGAGTACTTAATACATCCATCTCAAAAGGGGGAGTACTCGAAAGGCCCAGGGACACAGAGAGGTGCCCAAAGTCATAGGGGAAGTGGCAGAGGTGTTGGGGTTCAGCCAAGCCCCCTATGTGAGGAGAGAGCATGCATGCATGCTAAGTCACTTCAGTCATGTCTGATTCATGCAACCTTATGGACTATAGCCCACCAGGCTCTTCTGTCCATGGAATTCTCCAAGCAAGAATACTGGAGTGGGTTGCCATGCCCTTCTCCAGGAGATTTTCCTGACCCAGGGATCGAACCAGCATATTTCACGTATCTTGCATTGGCAGGTGGGTTCTTTACCCCTGAAAGTGAAAGTTGCTCAGTCACGTCTGACTCTTTGCGACCCAATGGACTATACAGTCCATGGAATTCTCCAGGCCCGAATACTGGAGTGGGTAGCCTTTCCCTTCTCCAAGAGATTTTCCCAATCCAGGGATCAAACCCAGGTCTCCCTCATTACAGGCAGATTCTTTACCAGCTGAGCCATAAGGTGTAATGAGGTCTGGGAGGTGGGATAAGGATGAGGACAAGACCAGGCATGAGGCGAGGCGTGGAACAACCCCCTGGTAGGTTACATGCTCCAGTCATTCCTTTGCTCATTCATCTTGGCAGAGTCCTCGTCTGTTCTTGGCCCCATGGAAGTCAGTTCAGGAAGAGCTGAGCTAGGAGCAGCTAGGAGCCTAGCTGGGAGCTAGGAGTGGCTTAAAGAGGGCTTTGATCCTCAGAACTGTTTTCTCAAAATCTAGACCAGGATCCTCTGCATCTGAATTACGAGAGCTTTAAAAATGCACATCCCAGGTCCCATCCCAGACCCATGACCATCAGTAGATCTTTATAAAAATGGTTAAAAAAATAAAAAAAAAATAAAAAATGGTTAAGACTCTGTGATCCCAAAGCAGGGAGCAAGCGTTTGATCCCTAAGATCTCATATGCAGCACAGCTCAGCCAAAAAAAAAAAAAAAAAGAACCAACAACTTTGTTACGTTGGACTTGGGAAGTGTCAGAAATGCCAGAATTTGGGGGGCCTGGAGCTTTCTAAGACAAAAGTGGCAGGGACTAAATGGTGGCTGAGGTGGGGCAGGTCTGATGGCATTCCTGCATCTCAGTCTCCCCTCCCCCAAAGTAGATGGGTGGTGCAGGTGCTTGGCTTCAGCTCAAGTTTCAGGCCCAGGAACTCTTCTCTGAGGTGCTCAATCATCATAAAATACTCCCTTTGACCTGGGAGTCACACGTCTATAAAATCCTAAAGAAGAAATAAGCTCTGTGTCTGAACTTGTTCATTCCAGCCTTGTAATAATGGATAAAAAAAGTTAAGTAAAAAGTACCTAAATGTTGGACAGTGAGGGAAAAGTTAAGGGTATGGTCCTAGCTGAGCCGACCCCCAGTCCAGGACGTCCTGAAGGGTGGTCATGGGGATGCAGAGAGCCACTGCTGTGGGGTGCTGGGAAGGCTAGAAGCGGGGAGACCAGGACCCTGGGGGGTCAGACTGTCTGGTTCATATCCTGTCTCTGCCCCTTCCCAGCTGTGTGACTTGAGGCTGTCACTAAAGTGCTCTGAGCTTCGGTTTTCTCATCCATAAACTAGACGTCACAATAGGACCTACCTGCTAGGGTTATGTGTGTATTGAAGGAGTTAATACACAGAGTATCTAAACAAGCAGTGCCTGGAACCCCTGTGTTAGCCACTATTGTTACACTCCGTAACAGGCTGTTATGGTCCTAATCCCCCAGCACCCCAGAATGTGGTAAAAGTGTAGCATAGAGAAGAAAAGAATGTCACTGTATTTGGAGATGTGGCCTTTACAGACGTTGTTGTTCATTCGCTCAGTTGTGTTTAATTCTTTGTGACCCCATGGACTGCAGCACACCAGGCTTCCCTGTCCATCACCAACTCCCGGAGCTTGCTCAAACTCATGTCCATCGAGTCAGTGATGCCATCCAACTGTCAGGCGAGTGTATGCTCCTCGGTTCTGTCTCATCACAACAAAGATTTGGAGTGATGGACATTAAAGCCCTCAGCACATCACAGCTCTCAGGTCTTGGACAGACCGTGTTATAGCTCTCAGGTCTCGAACAGACCATGTTATAGCTCTTAGACAAATCAGTGTTACAGCTCTGTGTTACAGCTCTATTTTATTTAGAATATAGCAGGAAAATCCATCCTCGAGGCATGAGGGTGTGCTGACCCAAAGACGCGAAGAAAAGAGAGTCGGGGAGCGTCCCAGCACGCGGGGATCAGGGCAAGGAGAGAAAAAGAGCTCATGCATTGAGGGGGGGGGGGTTGTGGGCGGTGAGAGAAAGAGAGAGAGACCCCGGCCCTTTGGCTCCTCTTTTTATATGTCTTTTCCTTCCCCCGGTCCTGCCCTATGTAAATTGGGCTATCCAGCAGTGTTGTTTGTTCTACCTGAGGTCCTCACTCCGGTCCTTGGACCTTTCTTTGTTCTATTTTTGGTGGCTTTTCCCTTCCTTATCTTTTAGCCACCGTCACTCTGGACTCCTGTTTCCTATTCTAACTACCTAACACAACCATCTCATTCTCTGTCGTCCCCTTCTCCTCCTGCCCTCAATCTTTCCTAGCATCAGGGTCTTTTCCAATGAGTCTGCTCTTCACTCCAGGTGGCCAAAAGGCAAAAAGAGATGCTGCTGCTGCTGCTAAGTCGCTTCAGTCGTGTCTGACTCTGTGCGACCCCATAGACGGCAGCCCACCAGGCTCTGCCATCCCTAGGATTCTCCAGGCAAGAACACTGGAGTGGGTTGCCATTTCCGTCTCCAATGTGTGAAACTGAAGTCACTCAGTTATGTCTGACTCTTTGCGACCCCATAGACTGCAGCCTACCAAGCTCCTCCATCCATGGGATTTTCCAGGCAAGAGTACTGGAGTGGGTTGCCATTGCCTTCTCCGAAAAAGAGATAACAGAGGTAATTATGTTAAAATGAACTTTATTCGATCATTTTTGATGATCATTTCAATGATCCAATTTAATCATTTAAGAATGATCATTTAAATGACCCAATATGACTGGTAACCTCGTATGAATATAAAATTTGGGAGACTTCCCTGGTGGTCCAGTGCAATGCAAGGGCTGTGGTTTCAATCCCTGGTTTGAGGGACTGAGCTTACTTCAACAGCACAAATATTTTTTAATTTGGCTGCACTAGGTCTTTTTCGCTAGGCGTGGTCTTGCTCTAGCTGTGGCACGTGGGGGCTTCTCTTCCTTGTGGCTTCTCATTGCGGCGGCTTCTCTCGTGGAGCAAGAAATGGGCACGCGGCTTCAGTAGTTGTGGTGCATGGGCATGGCTACTCCCAGGCATGTGGGTTCTTCCTGGACCAGGGATCAAACCTGTGTCCCCTGCATTGGCAGGAATTTTTTTTTTTTAATTAATTCACTTTTTAATCGAAGGATAATTGCTTTACAGAATTTTGTGGTTTTTTGTCAGGCTGCAACATGAATCAGCCATAGGTATACATATATCACCTCCCTTTTGAACTTCCCTCCCATCTCCCTCCCCATTCCACCCCTCCAGGTTGACACAGAGCCCCCGTTTGGGTTTCCTGAGCCATACAGCAAATTATTTTACATATGGTTATGTACGTTTCCATGTTATTCTTTTCATACATCTCACCCTCTCCTCCCCTCTCCTCAGGCAGGAATATTCTTAATTACTGTACCACCAGGGAAGTCCTAGAAACTTTTTTCTTTCCAAAATGTGGAACACTTTACAAATTTGCATGTCTTGCTTGCACAGGGGCTATGCTGATCCCTGTATCATTCCAATTTTAGTATATGTGCTGCTGAAGTGAGCACCCTACACACTTTTAACATGATGCTCATCACATAACGGCGCTATGCTCCAACATTACATATATTATCTCATGTCAATCTCTCAACCATAAGGAAGTTATATACTATCCTCCTATTTCAGAGATGAGGAAAAATGAGGATTGACTAGTGAGGGGGATGGCTTTCACTGGAACCAGGTCTTTCTGACTCCGAGGGCCTATTCAAAGCCTAGCTCCATCCCTCTTGGTGGTGCCCCACTCAGCCTCTGGCATCCCTGCCTTCCTCCTGGGACAGATAAGTCATGTTATTTTTCCATATTTTGCACATGCTGTTCCTTCTGCCTGAAATACTCTTCCCAGTACCTCCCTCTGACTCTTATCCAATTCTCCCAAACAAAACCCCTCTATGTATTACCCAGCCCTGCAGACTTGCTCCTTATCAGGGCTTCTACTCTTTCTGTGCTTTATCATTATGATGGTATTTGTTACTTGTTGCTACTCTGGCATTTATACTTTACATTGTATCCATGTGCTTGCTGTAGGATTCTTGAGGGCCAAGGTTCTGTCCTCCTCTGCTTTGACTCCTAATTCCTAGCATCAGGCAGCCCAGAGAGGCATCCAGATACACCAGCTGGCTGAGGTTAGGGGGTGAAGCCACTGTGTTGGGACTAGAGAGAATACTGCAGCTTCAGGAGTAGTTCCTAAGCAAAGGACTCCTCTGCCTCCTGCCTGGGGCCAGAGTGGTAAAGGCAGATGAAGGAGAGAGGCCCCAAATCCCCACTCTTGTCATGAGAACAGGGATGTTGTGACTCCCCTGGGGATCGGAGAGTGGCCAAGGGGCAGGCTGAGGGGTTGGGGTCCGGCCCCCCACACTCTCATTTCATTCTCTCGTTCCTGGGCACATCACACATCCCTTTGGGCCTCAGTTTCCTTGTATGTGATACGGGAACAATGGTTGCTACCTCAGGTGGGTGTTGGGAGGGTTAGATGTGGGTGGTGCACCTGGCAACATGGGACACAAAGGTATCCATGCCAAATTGCCTGCCGGCTGGTGGTTGAGGCAGGCAGCTGGCCAGAGACAGACAGCTACACGCCTGTGGTCAGCCAGGAAGCCGGCCAAAGGTGGGGACCCGACTAGCAGCTGTGTAGCAACGGCGTCCTGGCTCACACCCATTGGTGGCTGTGTGGATGGCTGGCTTAGAGGCTGAGCGGGAGGCTGGGTCAGAAGTGGCTCGGAGGCATGGAGACCAGGGGACCAGACTCAGGGTGAATTCCAGTGGGCATTCTCCAAGGGTGAGGTCACCACCAGAAAGGGGGTGGTAGCTGGGGTCAGAGCCAAAGGTAAGGCCCATTGCCTGGCACAGTAACAGGCCCCTCCCATGGTGAGGTGCTGGGGTCCTTATTTCTATCTCGGGAAGCCTGGTGTTTCCTGTTTAACATGTAGCTTAGAGTTGGGGGAAGCTGGGGGAGGGGAAGAAGCAAAGCAAAGGACACTTTTTGAGCATCTGCAAGCGGGTCCAGCATGTTTAATCCTCATTTCGTGGTGATTATTTTTAGGCCCAGTTTGAAGATGGTGCAATCGAGGCTTAGAATGGTGGAAAACTTCCCCCCAAAGTGAAAGCGGTATAACTAATGGGTGAGAACCCAGAGACTTTGGAATCAAGCATATCTGAGTTCAGACCTGAGCTCCAACACTTGTTCATGCAGAGTTACTAAAGGTCCCTGAGCCTGTTTGCTCATCTGTGAAATGGCAATGATAGTCCGTACCTCACTGTGAGGGCTCAGTGAGATGACGCACGTGACATCGAGCCTTCAGGGAGGGCTAGCCACCATTGTCCCTGTTTTGCTGCTGTGACAGCTGAGCCTGAGGCTGGTGAGGCCGTGTGCGCCCCACTAGTGGATGCGAATTCAGGACCTGAACCCAGATCTGATTCTTTCTTCCCGCCTTACACCATCGTGCAGTGGCTGGTGGCGGCTTCCAAAAAGCTGGGGAGGGAAGGCTCCCAGATTTCCGGCTGAGCCATGTAAGCCAGGCTGGGGACCGGGGTTTGGGGTCACGCCTGCACCCGGTGTTCCAGGCAGCAGAGAGGAACTGCGACAGCGTGCCTGGAAGCCCGGCTCATTCACAGCATCCTGCCCTCTGCTGATATTGTTCTCTAGACCCTTCCAACCCATGGCTTGAACATTAGGGTTTCCGGTAGCCTGGCCAAATTACCTTCACTTACCAGAGAAGCCCTCCCCGCGGCTGGGGTAGGGGCTGAGCTGCCCTTGGCCCTCCCCCCAGGCGGAGCGTGCTGGGGCAGGCACAGGGAAAGCCCCAACAACATCACCTTGACCAGCAGGTTCTGACCCTGCAGACTCCTTTCTCAGAGACACTGCCGACCTGCTTGCTCCCTGCTCCTGGAGCCCAGTGAAGAAAAGGCCGTGATTCATTTCCATTTTAGGGTTGGCTAAAGTCAAGGCACTTGGCTTCAGACCCGAACCATCACAAACACTCTGTAACCTGGGCAAGCCTTCCCCCTCGCTGTGCCATTCTGAGGGTCTGGATAATACTCTAGGACTCCTCATACTCTGACATTTGTTTAGGGTGATCCACTGCCCCTTGCTCTGTTGTCTTAAAGCATAAGGGCTTGCCAGGTGGGCCAGTGGTAAAGGATCCACCTGCCTGGAGAAAGAAATGGCAACCTACTCCAGTATTCTTGTCTGGGAAATCCTATAGACAGAGGAGCCTGGCAGGGTACAGTCCATGGGGTCACAAAGAGTTGGATATGACTTACCAACTCATACTAACACTTTTACGCTTAGGGTGGATTTTCTAGCTCCAAGTCACCCTTTGAGGAACTGCTTCATTTTGTACTGCTTTGGGTAAAAATAAAGATTTTGCTTATGACAAAAATAAACAATCTGCTTGCCAATGCAGAAGAAGTGGGTTTGATTCTTGGGTCAGGAAGATGCCTTGGAGGAGGAAATGGCAACCCACTCCAGTATTCTCACATAGAGAATCCCATGGACAGAGGAGCCTGGTGGGTTACAGTCCACGGGTTGCAAGGTGTTGGATACGATTTAGTGACTTAACAACAAACTGGGACTTCCCTGGTAGTCCAGTGGCTAAAACTCTGTGTGCCCAGTGAAGGGGGCCTCGGGTTTGATCCCTGGTCAGGGAACTAGATGCCACAAGTAAAGATCCCATGTGCACAACTAAAGTCAAATAAATAAATATTAAAAAACAAACAAACAAACAAAAACAACAACAAACTTAAAGTGTAAGCTTCTTGAGGCTGTGCTCACTTTCCCTCCCATGTTTAGAAGGCACCCACAATAGTGACCACCCTTCATTCATCCAGGTGCTTCTAAGACCTGCTAAGGCTCTTTGGTGCTTAGCAATCCTGTTGGAAACAGGGTCTTGGCCTTTCCACTGATGTCACTTGGCACTCCGTCTCCTCATCTGTGTAATGGGAAGAAGTGGCTGGCAGGGGAGTGGTGGGGTCACAGCAGAGAACATAAACTCTACAAACTCAAACTTCCATCTCCGCCTCCAGATCAACTGGGTAAACTTGGTATTAGGAGTAGAGGTGCAGAAGCCACATCCCAGGACATCTCAGGGCTGAGAGGGTTTTGCAGGTGTCTGCTGCAGAGGGGTCGGGGGTGTCCCTGTGGCTGCCAGGCCCCGCAGCTGCATTCTCATAACCCCTCTTTCATGGGCCCAGGAGCACTAGGCACCCAGGAGGCAACAACAGTGGGGTTGGGGATGCAGAGCCAGCAGCGTCCGGGTGAGATCAGAACCATGAAATTAGTCAGACGGGATCACCCTGAGATCTTGTGTGCACAGCCAGTGACTCACACCACCAACAGCCTCACAGGCAGAGATGCCAACCTGGGAGGCAGCTGCTCCAGCTCACCTCACCCCGCAGCACACCTTTTAAGGACAGGGAGCTCCGGGCAGCGCAGGGGCCCTGCCTCCGCCCTGAGGCCTTTGCCAGCCCAGCTCCACACCTACTTGGGTTGGGCAGAGGGGCCAGCCCCCTACCTGGGTTCAAATCTGCCGTTGTCACTTTTTAGATATGACCTTGGGCAAGTCAATTTCTCCAAACCGGTTCCTTCACTTGTAATATGGAAACACTTGCCTCACAAGAGAGGAATTAAATGAGGTCATGCACAGAGAAAGTGCTTGGCGAAGGGCACCTTTTAAGGAGTGGCAGTGGAGGCCAATGGCAAGGGAAGGGCTCAGGCTCAGGCATCAGGGTGCTCAGCTCTGAACTCAAGCCCCAGCCCTTACTTGCTGGGCATTTTTGAGTTACTCAACTCTGCATCAGTGCCTCTTGTGCTGACGCTACCAGCTTTGTCAGCCTCTTGTGGGGTTAGGATCACGTACTCCATTTTATAAGGTGAGGGGGGCAGTGCAGAAGCAGAGCCAGCCCAGGTGTCTGGGGGCTATGCGTCCTGGACAAGTTCCCAAGCTCCTTCCATGGATCTGGTATGTGAATGGGAGCAGTGATGAGAACGCCCGACTTGTGGGGCTGCTGTGGGGGAGGTACTGAGAACAGTGCCTGGCATCCAGGAAGCATCCCTCAACACTGCCTGTTCTCATTCATCTTACACACAGCTCTTGGCCTTTCTCCACAAATGCCAGTTGCTGGTTTACTTCCCTTTTACATGCCTGTGACAGATTCCAGGCCGGCGGCCTTCCCAAGGCCACAGGCCTTGCTGCTGAGCTAGCCCTGCCCTCTGGCGCCCATCACAGACTTCTCAAGGCAGCCCTGGGGCTGACCCCTCAAAGACGCTGCAGTAAGTCAGGTAGTTCCAACAGGGACACAAAGAACACCAAGAGTGCACACAGCACCCTAGGGCCAAGGGGAAGGACACCCTGCTGTCTAGTATCCATAGGGTGGGTCTCTCAGCTGGCAAGTGAGCCAAAGGGTGGCTTGGCCACAGGAGAAAAAGTGATGGGCTTTGCTGGCTGGAAACCTGGTTTGCCTGGTACCCTCCTCCATGGGCCAAGGGAAGCCTGGGAACAAGAATGGGCGGAGAGCCTGGTCTCAAAGCCTCTTGAGTTCCTGTCCACACACAGGAAGGACAGCCCGCCTCCTGATGGGCTGGGATGGGCATGGGGCCGGCCAGGTTTCCCAGAGTGTGTACACAGGAGTGAGCACCCGGTTAGCAGAGGTGGCCCCTGGGGATCAGTGACAAGAGCCCAGGCTTCAGAGGCAACCAGCTCTGGGCAGAAGTGTGGGCTCTGTACCCTGAGAGCCTCCATGTCCTCACCCACATAATGGGGACCACAAACTCCCTTCTGCCTGACTTGTGTGTAAAGCCATCCCCGAAAGAGTGGCCACCACTGACAACAGCACTCACAGGAGTGGCTGGTGAAGGGCAAGAGGGTGGTGGGGGTCAGAGGGGGAAAACAGCAGCAGCCTGGGAAGGGGTCACAAGTGCTCCCAGAGCCCAGACAGAGTGGAAGCTGGCGACAGTGCAAACCCTAGCTTTATTGGTCCAGTTTTTTTTCACAGTGAAGCCTCAGAGAACCAAAGGGCCAGCTAATGGTGAGGGAGTAGTGTCTTGAGCTTTCGAGTCAAGGGTCTACAGGATGCCCATAGCCCAACACATGTCCGCTGCCCTGGCGCCTGGGAGCAAAGAGGGAGGGGTGTCTCTGGGGGGATGGGTGTGGGCCCAGGGCCTGTTCTTCACCACGGGAGGTGGAAGGGATCACATAAAGTTCTTTATTACAGACCTACAAAAAATGAGAGAATTACATGTATTACTCTCACTTGTCTGGGTTTCTTTTTTCCTTGTCTTTTCACAAAACAGCAGCAGGAAAGAAAAATGCAGGAGGCAGGTGAGCCAGGCCCCGGGATTCAGATCAGAAGGGAGCAGGGAGGCAGGACGAAGCTGCTACTTCAGGTTGGCCCTGGGCTCTGTCCCAGCATCCCGGGAGCAGAGCCTCAGGCCCCAGTTTTTCAGCAGCCCCGTTCCTCGGTGGCCACCCTGGAGGGCAGCAGGTCAGGAGCACTTGGGGCTCCTATGTTTGGAGGCCTGGTCTCCAAAGCACAGGCCCACAGGGGCCAGATAGAGGAAGGAGGCGGAAGGGGCCAGCACAGAAGGGTGGTGAGTTCTACTGGGGTCCCCCCGGGACCTCGGGGCCCCGGCAGGCAGGGGCAGTCAGGATGCTTCCCTGCTTGTCAGCCAATTAGTTTCTTCAGGAAGGCCTCTAGCTGGTCTTCATCCTTGATCCCCACAAACTTGTCCACCACATCCCCATTCTTCATAGCCAGTACGGTGGGCACAGCTGACACCTGGGTGGAGAGGACAAAGGAGGTCAAGTCACTCAGAAGTGAGCTCTTCTCCACATTAGCTCCAAGCTCTGGGGAGCGGGCTGCTGGCTCAGGCCTTGAAGTGACTGCCCAGAGCCACAGGCGGGGCCCTCTCCCTTTGCGCAGGGGGACTTCAGGGCCTGGAGGTCCACCCGCTGGAGCAGCTTTTCCACTGTAGACTCCCAGCTATACCCTTCCTCCACCAACCGCATGACTGACTCACTGTCCCAGTGGTTTGGCTGGAATGACAGGAGAGATTAAAATAACCCATGCAGCTGCAGGCCCAGGGTGGGGGCGGGGAGGAGCTGAGGGGCAGCCTGGCACTCTTTAGCTGGGGGCCTTGGCCAGGTCACACTGCCTTTGGAACCTTGGTGCCCTCTCCTGTGAAATGAGGATGAGTCTCATTGGTGAAGCTTTAGGACAGAAATTAGAGGTTTGTATATAAGGCTGAGTGGTCAGGAGCTCAGGCTCTGGGGCTGGTTGATCGAATCTTGACCCATTTGGGGCGAGCCACTCCATCACTCTGAGTCTCGTGCTTTCACCAGGAAATGGAGATACTACCGGGACTTCGATTAGCGGGTACGAGGGCTGAATGGGGTAATCTAGGCAAAATCTCAGCACAGTGCCCTGCCCTGAGCACCCCACAAATGAAGGCTACAGTGGGCACGTCACAAAAGTCGAACCTAGGGTCCCGAGCAAGCTCCTCTGGCTCCCTGTAATGATGGTTAACGGGGTCCAGAAATTCACTGACTCACACTGGGAGTGTGGGAGGTGGGGCTCAGCCTTGAGAGCTGATGTTTATTTATTAGAGGGCTGGACATTCCTGGCCTGTGAAGCGTTTTCTGAAGCTCCCCCAGGGGACTTGTATAGATTACATGGTACATAAATGAGGCCGAAGACCTGCTCTGGCATGGCGCATTTTCTGCTGCCTGGGCGCCCCGCCTGGTATCTGTGGGCATTTGATGAAAAAGACCATACAAACAGAACAAGATAAACACAGACTTTTCCTACATACAAGTTAACTACAAAGTAACAACAGTGATTTCTAAAACATACCAGGTTTTCACATATTCCAAGTGCGGTCCTGCTGGTGAGTCACTTGGGAGGCCAGACTTAAGATTCAGAATGTTCTAACTGTGCACACGCAGTTACACAACAGGAGTGCAGGCCCGACCAGTCACATCTCGGGTGCCCCAGCACTGACTGTGCATCCCTCTCCTAAGAGGCTTTGCATGACCTAGCCTTCAGGCCCCTTCAAGGACTGTCCTGGGGCTGCTGTGGGCCGCAACTGACACACTTCCCAGAGGCAGTGTGCAGACAGACCCACTGGCGGTGCTGGGCTGGCCACGTGTGTCCCTGTCATGGTCCCACCACAGGCTCCTGTCCTTGTCTCTCCTGCCCCTGGCGTGGGTGACAGCAGGAAGCACAAGGATCCACCACGTGGCTGCTGGCTTCTGGGTCCAGAAGGCGCCCTCAGGATGCAGTCCCTGGAGGTGCCCCAGGGCCTGCACGTGGTCTCTCGCGCCCTCTAGTGGTCTGTGGAGGCAGTGGCCTCACACCTGGCAACGCTCCACTGAGCCCCAGAGGCTCAGGCACTAACTGCTGCACTTTACTTGCTGGACCTCACCTGTCCTGTGCTTCTTTAACTAAGATGAAACTATCTCAATGTTCGAGGAGAGGTCTGATTGTTTTTACAGGTCCTCCCTCTAAGCAGGACCCTATGCTCACTGAGGTGGCTTGGAGTAGACTGTTTTCCTCCAGAATTCTAGATGATCCCCTGTATAATAATCGCATTAGTGTAAACTCATGTACATGGTTACACATGCAGAGAGTACTGTAGCTGGGTGTACAGCAGACATGCTGCGGCTGCATTTTCATGACAACCAAGGTCTAGTCATTACTTATCAAGGGAGTTCTTTGAGGTCTGAGCCTAGACACACAAACAGACAGACACACACAGAGCCAAGCTCCTGCCAGAGCAGGATCTCCCAGGACACTGCAGGGATACCTGAGCTATGACTGGATTCTCCTCATCCCCGCAGAGGAGGAGGTGGCTTTGCTGACCCTGAGTTCAGCTCACAAATCTGGAGGGGCTGGTGCTTGTAAAGACTGCCTTAAATGGAAGTGCACAGGGCCTTGGCACATTCTTCTGGAATGGTGATGTGAGTTTCAGGGGATTGTGGTAGAGCAAGAATTCAACTTCCCTCTCCATTCTGGCACCACTGAGGCAGGCGAGGGGCCAGAGAAGGAATGAAAGGATGCACTAAAATGTGCTGCCTTCCTCCTGCCCAGGAAGCCACATGGAGGTGGCCCAGGCTTGGCTAAAGGCCCCAGGAACCCAGGAGAGGTAACGCCTGTGTGTCTCCACCCCGCCACACCGCCACTGTGCTTGGCGCCCTGCCTTGTCCTCTCCTGTCTCAGCCCAGTTTCCTCCATTTGTGAACTGCTAAGGACCTCCTGGCGGAGAAGGCAATGGCACCCCACTCCAGTACTCTTTCCTGGAAAATCCCATGGGCGGAGGAGCCTGATAGGCTGCAGTCCATGGGGTCGCACAGAGTCGGGCACAACTGAAGCGACTTAGCAGCAGCAAGGACCTCCTGCGGACAGCTGCAGCACTTGCTATTGTTAAGTCGCTAAGTTGTGTCCGACTCTTTGTGATCCCATTGACTGTAGCCCACTAGACTCCTCTGTCTACGGGATTTCTCAAGCAAGAATACCGGAGTGGGTTGCCATTTCCTTCTCCAGGGGCATCTACCTGACCCAGGGATCAAACCCAGGTCTCCTGCATTGGCAGGTGAATTCTTTACCACTGAGCCACCAGGGAAGCCCAATGACTGAAGTACTATGTATTATTTCAGTAATGCTGAAATACAATGATTCAGTGAACTGTCTGTGAGGTTATGGTGGCAGTGGTGGTTTAGTTGCTCAGTTGTGTCCAACTCTTGTGACCCCGTGGACTGTAGCCTGCCAGGCTCCTCTGCCCATGGGATTCTCCAGGCAAGAATACTGGAGTGGGCTGCCATTTCCTTCTCCACTGTGAGGTTATATGGACCATTAAAAAAATTTCATACAAAAAACCCAAACAAGGTACCCCAAATGTTGGCAGTGATTTGTTTGGATGGTAAGACTACTGCTATTTGGTTGTTCTGAAAATGCTGTTTAAAGGGCATTCTCTGTAAGATGAGATAAATAATGAAACTCCATGTGTGAGGTGAACATCAGGAGCCCCAGAGAACAGCATTAAGGGTCAAGGTCCACACCCCGAGCCACTCTTTCTCTGCAGAGTCTGAACAATCGGGGAATGCCCAGCCAGAGAACCTGAGGAGCTGGGGAAGAAGAGGGCCCTTCACTTGGCCACTCAGGGCAGGGTGTGTGTGTAGCGGGAGGAGGCACACCCCAAGGCCCTGGGCGACTTTCCCTCCTCTCCTTTGGGAGATGGTGAAGTTCTAGGGTGGATAGTGGTGGTGGCAGGGGAGAGGAATTTGTGCAAGGAAGAGGACACACCCTGGGAGTGTGTGCTGGGCTCGGGAGTGGCAGAAGAGTTTGGGGAGAAGCCCCTAATCCCCTGAATATGATTTAAAGCAGCTTCTCCAAGTTCATTCACCATTTGGAAAAGGCCTTCAGGCCTTGGAGGAAGCTGTCCCAGGAGGAACTATGGCTCCCTTAGCTGAGACGTCCTCAGACTCTCTTCCGAAAACACCAGGTGTGAAGGAAGGAAGGAAGGGGGTAGGGGAGGGGTCAGGAAGAATCACGGAGGGAGCTTCCTAAGCCAACAATGACCTGGCAACTGGTCAGCTCAGGACATGGCAAGACCAAAACGCTGTGTCCAGGTGACATGGGCCCAGCAGCCTTGAGGTCCCTCTGTATGACCCATGTACTCTCTGGACGGTGGACAGAGAAGACCCTACAAGAGGACCCCTCCCCTGCCACACACTTTCCAGGCTTAACCACAGGACTTCAGGGCCAGGCCCTATGTTACCAGGAATGCAGACTCCCGGCAATGCCGGCAAGGTGGTCCTGGGAATTCTCATCACCTGTGTGACCACAGCTGGAGGAACTGGGTTATCCCTTGTAACCTTATAGTTACCACAGCTGCTGGGGCACGGTCGGTGCTTGGGATGTGTCAGCCTAAGTTCTACTGGCTGAGACCAAAGCTGTGGTATCAGGAGGGAGGGAGCCTAAGACATGTGGAGTCTGTCTGTCCTCCTGGGGTGGCCAGAAGCTCCAGCCCTGAACTCACACTGGAAGGCCACACCCACTCCCACAGCTCCCGTGGGTCTCTGGGGAAGGATACAAGCAACGAAAGCTGGGGGCACCTAAATGGCCAGACCAGTGCCTCCCTGACTGAGCGATCAGTGGGACAGTTGAGCCCTGTAAGCCGCTCTGGTCACCCAGTGCTGTGGGCAGTCTCACTGGGGTATCATCCCTCCAACCACCTGCGGTCATCACCCGTGGCTTTGCCTACCCAGCATCTCTTGCCCTTGCCTCTGGTCAGGGCAGCCCAGCTTTCCTTGAGGGACAACTCCCAGCCCCAGGTCCAGGTCTGGGGGCAGCCAGCCTATTTTCACCCTGCCCCTACCCATTCCTGCCACAGGGACTGTGGAGGACAGGCATCTCTACTTGATCTGGTCTCAAGGGAATCAAACATGGACTTCCGAAGTCTGAGAAAGGGAGAGGCCACCTCTTTCATCACTACTACCAAGAAAGAGTGAAGGTTCACTATGGCCAGATCCAGATATTTCAAGAGAACCAGAAATATGGATTTTCACATGAAATCTTCTTAGTTTTAAATATTAGCATCCAGCCCATTACTAAAAAAAAACAACAAAACAAAACAAAAAAACACCACTTCGAGGGCCAGACCAGCCAGCCCAATCAAGTCACTGAGCCAGATGTGACCCACAGGCCACCAGGTGTGTGACCTTGGCTCTGTAATGACTGTCTTCAGCATGGCTATTCAAGCTCCTCCCAATGTGGCCGCAGTCAGCCTTCCCAGCCTGTTTGCTCACTCCTTGCTCAGCCCTTCACCCTGGCCAACCAGCCACAATGGACCACTCCCTGTTCTCCAAAGACAGGTCTCCATGGCCCAGAGGATGCCTCACATCCACATATTTCCTGCTCCTCTTCCTCTGGCCCACTCTGCACCAGGCATGCAGGCCCTGATGTTCTCTGAGCAAATGTGTGAGACCCTGACCTCAGGGTCTTTGTAAAAGATATCTGCTCTGCCAGAAGCCACTTCCAAAGAGCTGCATCGCTCATTCTTTACTCCTTCCAGGTCTCTGCTCAGATGGTGCTTTTCAGCGAGGCCTTCCCTACCCAACCCTTTAAAAAAAGGAAACCCTCCCTGCCCTAGGCCCAGCACTCCCACCTGCTCTTCTTGATTTCTTTTCTCCCAGGACACTTATTATCTGAAACAGGGAACAGTGACCTGTGGCCCACAAGTCTAACCCGCTGCCTGGAATTTTGTAAATGAAGTTTTGCTGGCACATGGCCGTGCCCATTCATTTAGATTCTATGGTTACCCTCGAGCTACCAGACAGGTGAGCGTTTGCAACAGAGACCAGTGTCCTACAAAGCCTCAAACAGGTACCATCTTGTCCTTTAGAGAACAAGTTTGTGGATGCCCAATCTAAAACACTAGCACTCAGGCTCCACGAAGGCAGGGACTCTGTCAGTTCTGTTCACTGCCGCATCCTCAGCCCCAGGTCACAGCCCTGGCATTGAAGGCACTCTGGATACATGTCTGCTGAAGAAATGGACAAGTCAATCAAACACGGGAGAGCAGCTCATGTCTTCGTGTCTGTGTGCTCTTGGCCCTGCCTTCTTCTCTGTGCATTCTTCACGGCTCCTCTCAGAGGGTCCCTCTAATGTGACACATTCCTTGTCCCCTCTACCCCCCTCCCTGTTCCCCTTGGGACAAGGAGCTCATCTTGTTTGTGCCAGAATCATGTACACCTGGCACACTGCAGGGACGTTTGGATGAATCCATGAATGAGGAAGGGCCATCAACTTCCTGAGACTCAGAGAAAAACCCGGTGTTTGGGGTCATACATCCCAGTTCCGAAAGGTATTGAAGAGAGACAGGAGGCTCAGAGGATTAATGGAGTCACAGCTGCAAAGTGCTCTAAACCCCTGAGAGCTCTAGAAAGAATCAGGACACCCCCTTACTGACTCCCTGCTGGTCCCTAAGACATTTCCAGCTACCCCGTGACCCCAAGCACTCCCACCAGTTGCCCTGTAGCAATCCCCTGCCGATCCATACCTCATACTCTAGGGCGAGGTCTGTGTGGTCATCGATATCCACTTTGGCCATCACCACCTTTCCATGCTGCTTGGCCACCACCTTCTCTAACCGGGGCCCCAGGATCTTGCAGGGACCACACCATCTTGGAAGGGGAGAAAGAAGCATCCCATCACAGAAGTGCTCGCCCAACGATCTATAGTCCTCTAGGACCTTCCCTCATCCTGCGTCTTTCTGCTGGACCCTCTCCCCTTGTCACCTCTCCCTACAGTGTGTGAATATTAACCTGCGATGCTGACAGGCCGGTTAATTACAGGAGACTCTGCAGCTAGGGAATTTTCACAGGTCCTGGATTTCTAATAACACGGGCCTCATCCTAAGACTCTTAGAAAGGGTATTTCTTAGAAATGGGATTTGAAGTTAAAACGTTTAGGTTCAAAGACAGGCTTCCTCACCAATCAGCTGATTATTCTGAAGCCTCAGTTTCCTCATGTGAAAGAGACTGTGGCTGTCAAAGCTCTGATGATAAATTAACTAAGATGATGTGGATAAATGTGTTTTGTAAGCTGCGGAGTTACTTCAAACACCTCACAGCCTCAGAACTAAGGGAGCAGAAACCAGTGGCTAGGGAGTTTCATGACATGCCAGTCATGGCACCAGGACCTCCTCAGTTTTTACTACTCAAAACCCTCAACCCAGCAAAGAAAAAAAAGATCTTCCTAAGAAACTGAGGCCCATACAAGTTCCCAGAACTGTGCAAGGTCTGGGACAGCATCCAAGACTGTGTTCCAAGGGTCTTCTTTGAGGCCCGGGTTACTCTGTGATCCCTGAGACCCTGGGTCAACCGCCATGATTGCACTGGACACAGATGTTGCCCTTCAAGTGGTAAGCCTAGGCTGTTATCCCTAAGTATGTGGCACTAAGGACAGTGGCTGGCACTCAGTGAACAAACTCACCCCTTGCTTTCTTGGTGGGGAAGAAGATGAGGCATCAGCCAACTCTTCATGCATCTTGGAAGCCCTCTCTGGTGTGCTCACCAGGCCACGATGGCAGGATAGCTCTGCCTTCCATGAATCCTTGTTTGGTGACTCCCATTTTATTCTTAGCCTTCTTTAAAACCCTTTGCATTCAGAGATTCCAACAAATGAACTCACAACACCTAAAAACCCAGTCTGCAAGACTTTATCTCCTACCACAAATGAAGACAAGAAGCAACAAAGCCACCACATGGCCTGCCCAAGGTAACATGGTGAGTCAGAGAAAGAATAGGAACGAAACCAAAAGAATCTGTCAGTGGTTTGCCCAGAAGGCCTTCCAACTTTTAACTCAGGCTACACTGGTTCCTTTTGGGCTGCCCTACTCTGAGGGGTTTGTCCAGTAGTTTTGGAGTCAGGCATCGAGCCAGGTCTCAAAGGTCCAGAAATGAAGAAGGCCAGGCCAACAACCAGAAGACCATAGGCACTTAAATATCCCTAAAACAAACTCATACAGCATTGGAAAGAAACTCTCTGCCCATGGCCTGCAAGTGTGGGCACCACTGCAATGGCACTGAAAACTTTTTGCCAGGCCTTTCCAGTCTGGATGGCAAGAGTTAGTTAAAATAAAACTAACCCTCTGCAGGGATCTGTATACATTTGGTATACACCAAAGGTCAGATGATGCTAGAGGCATGTTTTTCCTGATTTGGTTCAAGCTGAAAATGACCTGAGCCTCTTGGGCAGTGAGATACAGAATATAAGTGCTTCCAAGCACTAATCATACTGAGTTGTTTTTTTTAAGTTATTTTTAATTGAAAGATAATTGTTTAACAATATTGCATTGATTTGTGTCATACATCAACATGAATCAGCCATAGATATACAGAGTTTAGAAGACTGTTTACTAGTCTGTCTCCTATCAAACTACACGTAATCTTTGAGAGAAGGGATTGAGTCTCCTCAACCTTTGCAATGAGTCTACATATATTGTTGTTGTTCATTCATTTAGTTGTATCCGACTTTTTGTGACCTCGAGTCAGTGTATGAGAAGTATCAAATGGAGTACTGAGACACAGAAGCCTCTCAATAAACAAATACCTGAATAAGTGATACCCCAGTCTTCCGCGAACCCCCAGGACTCACTGTGCATGGAAATCCACAACCACTGGTGTCTCACTATTGACAACTCGGTCTTGAAAGTCAGGTCCATCCTGGATGTTAAAGGTTGTTGAACAGACTCTGGTGGTGTATATAGACCGGGCTTGGCTGGGTGTTACTGTCAGGTAACCAGGACTGTACTGTGGGGTCTGCAGGGCCTTGGAGGCGACTGGTGCCCACCGACTCTGAGAGGGCTTCCCGGAGATTATGGAGGTCAGGAACCTCCTCAGAAGAAGCCGCTGAGCCATCTGTGAGGGCAAGAGGCAGGGACAGTGGGGGCAGTCAACACATCAAGAAATAATAATAATAAAAAGATATGTGGGAGTACGGTGGTGGTGTGGGGGGGGCGGGGTGGGGTTCAAGATGCAGGACCAGAAGTAAAACGCCGGAAAATAATACATAAGATTTCTGGAATAGAGGTGAGTAAAGAATGAGAATCAAAGGGAAGGAATCAATAACCATCATAGGTTTAAAAAAAAAAAACAAACAGTACAAGAAAACTGGGTCGACAACCAACGAATCAGGATATTATTGAATTACAATAGAAGAGGAGGAACCAATATTTACAGAGCATCCGCTAACAGTCAGGTATCTTACATACATTAGTCTTTCTAGATCAACCTTGCAAAGGTTTCAATAACGCTATCACTCAAAAGGATTCCGAGGCTCGGGTAAATTGTGACATGCACAAAATACATTATTAAATAAGAGTCAACAATGGAACCCAAGGCGGTCTGAGAAATTCCTACTCTATCGATTACTCTTCTTAAAAGTGTTTTAATGGAAAATTAAAGACAAAGAGAGGGTTGTCAAAGGATCAGGAAAGAGGAACCACAACAATTTAGGGAGCAACGAAGAGGCATAGGGGCAGGAGTGTGGGGGAACTAAAAAGGAGGAACGTGTGTGTAGAAGGAACTGGGGAACTGGACGCCAGGAGGGACCCCGGCTCCTCGGAAGGCAGGTTCCCCCCTCCAGGGTCTCCGCCCGCCGGCCCACACAGGAAAACCCCCGCAGTGTGCCTCAGCCGCAACACCACCTCGAGCCACCCCAAGGGCCTCCTACCTCCCTTCAGCGAGAGCGGAGGGATGCACAGCGGGTCCCTCCGCACCGGTCAAGGGCACTTCTGTTGTCACTTCCTGAGGGGGCGAGCCTTTACCGTCACTTCCGGGGACAGGCAACCTAGAGCAAGTCTTTCCTCAACGCGAGGGAAGACGGGGGCGGAGCCTCAGTTGAAAACCGGAAGAGAAGGACTCCTGGAGGAAGAAACCGGAAGGGGGCCGTTATTTAGGGGAGAGACCGGAAGGGGCGTGTCTTCAGAGGAGGAACCGGAAGAGGCAGGCAGGCCGAAGGGGAGGAGCCGGAAGAGGAAGGGAAGGACGAGAGGGCGTCCGCAAGGTACTGGCTGGAGAGAAGGGAGGGAGGTGTGGTTCCGGAGTTTGCAAACTCTTGCCTTATCGGCCGTACAACATCGACCACCCCTTTGTCTCATTGTCTCGGTGCTTCTTTGGAGCCAAAGAGGGCGCTTTTTGGCCCTTGTCTGTCACAAGCGACTGTATAACCTCAGGGTTTGGGGCAAGTCACCCTGCCCCTGGGGGCTTCAGTTTCCCAATATGTGACATGAAAGGCTATACTTATTCTCCCCCCAGGACCCTCAAGCTCGTCTCTCTGGAGTGCTGGGGAACTGGGCCCAGACTAGATACCAGATGGCGATGTTACTTGGAGGGCTTGCCTTTGAGGCCCCACGTAAAGTGTGATGACCTGTGAACCTGCTTGGGCCTGGGTCTTGCTTGCACATCTGTTGTCACTGACAGGGGTTTAGGCACGTGTGTCCCAGGCTGGTGTCACAGCCACCGCTTGTCTCTCCTGCACCCTGTACCTTACCTTATGACCTGTTCTGTGAATACATCAGTGCCTTTTCCTTCCTCCTTGCCTTTGCTTAATTTGAATTTTTTTTTCCTCTGTCCATTTGGTAGAATACCTACTCATCACCTCTTCTTTGAGCAACATTTCTTGCCTCCTCTCTCTGGTGCTTTGTCCAGAACTTTAACACGTTGCACAGTGTCTGTCTTCCACGAGATCATGTGCTTCCTGAGAGTAGGGATTTGTAGCTTTTACACATTTCCATAGGCCCAGCACCAACCTGATATAGTGCCTGACTGACAGAGAATGTGCCATAGATGCTTATTAAAATGCATATCTTTTGATATCCCAGAGAATGGTTCACAGTCTGAGTGGTTATATGACTTGCCCAAGGTCGTGAAGCAGGTAAATTGGCAGAGCCCCATCTCTCACACCTCCATTTCAATCTACACTCCAGCCAGTGGGAATCATTATTCCATAGTTTGCTTAAATCTCTCTTGTATGCTTGTGCTCTGTAGTTGCTACTCCCAATGACTGGAAGGCTTTTCTCTCTACCGTCCATCTGAGGAAATGCTGCCAGCTACCAGATTAGGCATCATCTCTGGGGACACATACCTGATCCTCTTCAAGTGGGGTTAAATTGCCTCCACTGAGCTTCCACAGCCCCTGTGCATCTATCAATCAGTCACGCACTCAGTGCTCGAGATTGTTACTGTTTATCCCTCACTATGCTGTCAACACCTGGTGGTCTCTGTCTCTCCGTTGCTTACTTTGGAATACAGCTGTGTATTGTTGTGCACGTGTGCACAGTCGTGTCCGACTTTTGCGACCCCATGGACTAGAACCCGCCAGTCATCTCCATCTATGGAATTTTCCCAGCAAGAATACTGGAGTGGGTTGCCATTATATCCTCTAGGGGATCTTCCTGACCCAGGGATTGAACCTGCCTTTCCTGCCTTGGCAGGTGGATTCTTTACCACTGAGCCACTTGGGAATCCCTGGAAGGCAACTGTGCTCACCGCTATACCACCAACATGCTGACTTTGGGGCTTGGATCATCATAGTAGGTGTTCAGTGAGTATGTGTTCCAAGAACAAAGAACAGGGACCCAAATCATACCTTTGACTCCAGATCCTATTTTCCCTACCACATTGCATGGGCTAGTTGTGCCTTTCCAAAGTCATTGCCATGTTTTCCTCCAGCTCATTTTGGCCACATCATGCTGTTATTTGTTCTCTGTCCAACTGGCAGGTTCACTGGCTCACTCCCCAGGCAGGCAGGGCCACAGCCACAGCTGTTCAGGGACCTTCCTCGGGGATAGTGTGATGACCTCCTTGGAACAGGTCTACATTCCCTGGTCAGCCTTCCACTAAATAGAGTCTCTTGTCTGTTGTGGGCAGAAGACCAGGGACGGGCATGGGCAGGCATGGTCTCCTCCACCTTGTCTGACCTCTTGTTTTTGCCTCTGCCTCCACCTAGGACTGGAGCCAACAGTGATGATCCTTAGCGGGACCCCAGGCCCCCTGCCTTGCCTGAGGTCAGCGTCCGTTGGTGCAGCTGTTGCTGTTAATGCCAGATGCCATCTGGCCGGGGTGCTCCCATCCTGACTGTTTTCATTTCTGTTTTTCTGTATCTTCAGTGCTTTATCTTCCAGGGCCTCTTTGTTCAGTCGCTAAGTCACGTCCAACTCTTTGCGACGCCGTGGATTGCAGCTCACCAGGCTTCCCTCTCCTTCTAATTAACCCTGTTTAGCATTTCCACAGCATTTTCTAGAAGGTCAATTTCCCTGATTAATTCACATCCTGAATGCCAAAGGAGGATCAGTCCTGTTTATCCTCAGTCCATAGTCACCGCACCTCTGTTGACCTCAGGCTTCTCCGCTGAGAAATGGGAAGAAGGAGGCCTTCCTCCTAGAGGGCTGTGAGGTTGCAAGAAGGATGGAGCATAGGGCCTGGCACGTTGTTAGTGCCTGATGGTGAAGGTGTCTTCTTCCACCCGCAGGGTGAGAACCTGGGAGAGGGTGGCACTCACAGTGGGCTGCAGAGGGGCTTCTCAGCCCTGTGGGGGTCCACCTGCTCAACCAGAGCTGACCCGTCCTGGCTCTGGTTCAGTTACGAGGCAGGCTCAGGGCTCAGATGTGAGGGTAGGAGAAGGAAGCTAGGACTGGTAGTCTGAGCTAGAGTACAGCTTCTGCCCTCTTACTTATGTACTGCAGGGTTTTTCAATCTGTGGTATGTGAGCCACCTGTTTGAGAATTCAATTTAGTGGGTTGTGAAAGTCGCTCAGTCGTGTCCGACTCTTTGCGACCCCATGGACTATACAGTCCACGGAATTCTCCAGGCCAGAATACTGGAGTGGGTAGCTGTTCCCTTCTCCAGGGGATCTTCCCAACCCAGGGATAGAAAGAACCCAGTCTCCCATATTGCAGATGGATTCTTTACCATCTGAGCCACCAGGGAAGTGGGTTGTGATCAGCTTTTAAAAAAACAATCATGGGACTTCCCTGGAGGTCCAGTGGTTAAGACTCCTCACTTCCACTGCAGGGGGTGCAGGTTCAGCCCCTGGTCTGGGAACTAAGATCTCATATGCTATGTGGCGCAGCCAAAAAATAATAAAAGAAGATCAGACTTTTTCAGAGTACATTGCATATTTTAAGTATTATTTTGTGAAATATTTCTTGGTGTTATGTCGACATATCTTTGTGTCCTAGGTTGTGATAAAGAATGTATTTCTTACTGTGGATCATGGTCAAAGGGTTTGAAAGCTACCGATCTATTGAAGAGTTACCAAACATCTGACACTGTTCTGAACACCCTTCATGTATTAATTCATTTACCCTACAACCCTGTAAGGTTGTTACTGTTACAGCCCTTGTCTTACAGATAGAGAAAATGAGTCACATAAAGGTTAGGTATCTTGTCTAGAGTCATCCATATAGTAGGAGGTGGAAGCTTAAAGGTGATGTACTTCCCCTAGCAGGGATTTAATTTAACCTGAGACATTTAATTTAACCTCTTCGCCACCCACCCCTAGGACCAGCCGGCCAATCTAGGGCATCAGAGGGCAGTGTCAGGCTCAAACCCTTGCAGCTGGTGGTGAGGCAGGTGGGCGGCAGCAGTTTTCAGCCGTGGCTCTAAGGAGAGGAGCCCACACGGTGGCAGTATGGTCTCGCAGCCTCCCTTAGGGCTGGCCACCATCGCGGGATCACAGCTACCTCAAGTCTTCAGGGGACAAGGCTGTGTGTGGTACAGGTGCCTCTCAGAGACCATGTGTTTGGGGATTTCATGGCTGGAGGGAGGCACCTTAAAATAAAACACAGAGACAGAGATGGTGGGTCACAGTCTAAGCTGATAGTTTCTCTTCAGGAGGTGTTGCTCCTGGAGTATCTTTGCTTTTTGCCTTTTGTGTGTTTTTTAAAGCACTGTTGCAGAGCAGTTAGAATTGTGACTTATGTTTTGCAATGCAGGAAGGTGGTTTCATGTGATTCATGTTCTGTCACGTTTCCAACAATTACACAATGTCCCCTCACCCCTTTCTGAATATGAAGACGAGCCTGGAACAGTGACAGTACCCTTAACTCCTAGACTGGCAGTAGCGCCCTCCTGGGACGGTAGGTCTGGAGTGTCATGGCTGTGACGTGGTGGTGGGGGGTGGTTTATGTTATTACCTCCCTTGCCCACCCCCGTGTCCTCAGGAGACACATACAGGCTGGGCACCAGGGCTCATTCTAGATTCCACTCGCTGTTGAGGTGAGGCTCCTCACATGTTCCTGTCTGGTCACGTCTGGTGGCTCAGATTCTGTCCGGCAGGGCAAAACCTGCAGCTGTGAGATGCTGTGGAAGGGTCGCAAATAAGGACCTTTCTTGGCCAAATGCTTCCTTCACCCTGTGGCGCATTCCTCTTCCTGGTCTTCAAACAGGAGCAGCCATAGGGTAGAAAAATAAGCCCTAGGCCCCAATTTGAACCACATCCTTCTTCACCAGCTCTGCCCATGACCCACTGCCTGACCTTGAGCACTTGGGTCAACCCTTCTGGCATCGTTCCTTATCTGTATGAAGTTCTAACAATGCTTACTCCACAGAAAGGTTAAGAACTTTCATAATAAGGAAATAATGGCCAGCACATCTGTGGTCCTTAACACATGACTTCCAAATGTTCTAGCACTTTTCATATTTCAACTCATTTTATCCTCACAGTAAGCAGAATACTGTTATTAGTCTCCTTTTACAGCAAAATACTGTTACAGTTGCATTTTGTATTTTATAGGAGAGAAACTGAGGTCCTGAAAGGATAAATAACTTACCCTAGGTCATGAATCAAGCAAAGGGTAGGGCTGGGACTCACCCAGGCAGACTGGCCCCAGGAGGTGTGTGCGTAGCCCTCTAGTTCTACTATGTCTTTCATATTATCTTTAAATAAAACATAGTGTGTAAATACTCTTTGAAGAGGTAGCCTTTATTGTAAATATTTAGTCTTTTTTTTTTGTAGCACTGTGTAGCTTGTGGGAAATTAGTTCCCCCACCAGGGATCAAACCGAGGCCCCTGGCAATAAAAGCACTGAGTCCTACTGGATTGCCAGGGAAGACCCCCAGACCTCACATCTTGATAGGAGTTTATAAATTTTATTTTTTGCTGTACCACATGGCATGTGGGAACTTAGTTCCCAACCAGGAACTGAACCCCCACCCCCACAGTGGAAACTTGGAACCTTAACCACTGGACTGCTAGGGAAGTCCTGTTGTAGAATTTTGGGCCATCTTTATTCTTCCACAGCGTCTCACAGCAGAGGCTTCAGGGTGCCTCTTCTCCTGGTAGACTGAGTTATTTTAAACTTAAACATGGCTAGGGTTAAGGGGCTCATCTCATACATTTTTGTAGTTGCTCTATTTCTAACCTACTGCTAAGTCACTACAGTCGTGTCCGACTCTGTGGGACCCCATAGACGGAAGCCCACCAGGCTCCCCCGTCCCTGGGATTTTCCAGGCAAGAGTACTGGAGTGGGGTGCCATTGCCTTCTTCATTCTAACCTACAATGATGGTTTATAACACACTGTGAACATTTTGATACTACGTTGCCATTTTTTTCTGTTGGTGGCACTCTTCTGCATTTAATTAATTTATATGATTTGGAATGATTTGAGAGACTGGTCTGAGATGGAATATTTCAAAGAGATTGAAAAAACAGGTGACAGACTTTTGAAGGATTTTGCAGTTGGCACTAAGCTTGGGACTTTCTCCAGAAGAGCAGGCAAATCAGTCTTATTCATGTAGATGGAGGAGTAAGACAGTCTGTTGGTCCTTTCTTCCCTGCTTAAATACATCTGTTGCATGCTATTTTTTATTTTGGGGTTGATGGATCAGTCGTGTGATGTCCTTGGATTAAATACTTGGGCTAAAGCATCTCATATATCTGCCCATCGACTTACTTTGTAGCAGATTTACGTTCCATCTGGGATGCCAGACTGAAGTCAATGCTTTTTTTAAAGTCCACAGCCTGACAAAAAGCTTTCCCCAGTCAGCATTTTAACCATATTTAAAAAATATAAGCATCTGTAGGGAAATGATGCAGACTTTGGTTGCTTTTCTAGGGAAGAATCTAACATGGCTTTTGGGGCTGATATTGTAACTGATCAGAGAACCGAGGATCCTGAGGCTGAAGCCTCATCAGGGCTGATACTCTGGACTCCAGAGCCGTCCTCTTCTCTTGAGTCGTCCCACCCTACCTGCATCGCAGGATGTCTGGTTTGGTGGAGTGGATTCATACTCTTCTTGAGGATACTTTTGTAGAATCAGCATTTCGATACCTCTCTTCCTTCCTATGGGCACACTTTCCTAGGTTTGGTAACTGTTTGGTCTCTTGACTTCTTGTAACCCAGTGTCCATATGAAGGAATCTCATAGGGACAGTGATAAGGAGATGGTTGCTTTAATGGTCTAATATTTACAGGATGGCTCAGAGGAGGTAGATTTTTGAAACACTGCATCACTGACTTGCTGTGTAATGGGTTTCTGCCTCAGGTTCCTCATCTGTAAAATGGGAAGGGTGATATCTAGTACCTCTTAGGGTTGTGGTGATAATATAGCAAGCTATTTCATGCATGTGTTACTTGTCTTTTGTTGTATAACAAATAACCCCCCAAATTCAGCATCTCAAAACAAACATTATCTTGAAGTTTCTGTGGATCAGCAAACAGGAAGCAGCTTCCTGATTCTGGCTGGGTGGTTCTGGCTCAGGGTCTCTCACGAGGCTGTGTGTGAGTTGCTGGCCAGAGCTGCAGTCATCTGAAGGTAGGACTGAGATACAGTGTGCTTCCAGGCTCACTCATATGGCTGTGGGCAGAGCTTGGTTCCTTGCCACATGGGCTGCTCCACATTGGATGTCCTTTCAAATTCAACATGACAGGTGGCCTCTCTCAGAGCGAGGGACTCCTAGAGAGAGACAGAAAGCACAGTTTCTTGGTAGATGAAGGCCAGTCTTTTTTATACCCTAATCTTGAAAATGACATCTTGTCACTTCTGCTGTATTTTATTTGCTAGAAATGAATCACTAAGTCCACCCACACCCAACAGGAGGGGGTTAAGCTCCACCTCTTTGGGGGAGAAGTATCCAATAATTTGTGTACATACCTTTAAAATCACCACACCAGTTCTGGGCATATAATAAATACTCAGTGAATGATTAGGTGTTACGATGAGCTTAGCAGACAAATTATTTCTTGGTGAGTTGATTTCCAGGAAGGCTTTAGGGACACCCCACTTTTATCATGCAAAAGGAATTTGGGGCTCATGTTAACCTTGAGATTACATTCATTTTCTTGTCACTTGGGAGGGAAGATTCTTCCAGAGACTGGTGGTGTCCAGCTGGGTCTATCAGTCCAAAGAGTCTAGGAGAGGAGCACACATCACTTAAAGTTCCCGTCTCTAGACCGAGCACATTTTCTCCCCCGACACCTGATGCCGTGTCTTCTCAACTGGGGCCAGCAGATGGCACCAGTGGCACCACCTGGACCCAGGGGCAGAGCCCACGCCCTGCCAAGGGCTCCCAGCCCCTCCTGCCCCCAGCAACTTTACAGTCCAAAAACAGAGATGATTTTTTAAAATAAATGAATTTATTTCACCATGGAGTATAAACCCAAATTTGGGCAAAAGAGGAAAAAGGAAAAAAAAACTCTGCAAACCTAAAACCTCTTGTTTCCCTTGTATATGGTTTTCTATTTTTATAGTTACAAGCAGTTGGAACTACACTTTCATATCCTGATTCTTTTCACTTAACTTTGTCACACATGTACTTGTATCAATATTATGTAGTCTTTTACCACTTTTTAGAGTTTTTGAAGGCTGTTTAATATTCATGGGCTGAATGTACCATAGTTTACGTTAACTATTCTCCATTTTTCTCATTTCATTGTTCTTAATATAAAAGATAATTTGCTTATTATTTATTTTTATGTATGTTGTTTTCTGCCATAATTATTTTTGCCCATGCTTTTTGCCTTTAATATTTATCATTTTCTTCAAAATAGGCATGTTAGTCAGGCAGGATGGTTGTACCTAGAAATGTTAAACCTTTTCCCCTGGGGAATTACTCTGTTGCTTCTAAACTTGGAAAGTCCTTTCTTTTGTTATAGTATCTCCTCTTCACCTCTAGTTTCTATATGGCTTTGAAAAATTAATCTGAAATTAATGTTGAAGTATATGAAATAGGGGTCTAAATGAGATTGATTTTCTTCCCCAAGTTAGTAACCCATTGGTCCAACATAATTTTTATTTACTTATTTAATTTTGGCCATGCCCAGGGCATGTGGGATCTTAGTTCCCTGAGCAGGGATTGAACCTGTACCCCCTGCATTGAGAACTTAGTCTTAACCACAGGACCACCAGGAAAGTTCCAGTCCAACATCATTTATTGCACAATCCTGTACAGTTTTTTCCACTGATTTGTGATTCCCTTTAAAAAACACCTCCATCTTAGAACAGGCTCTACTTCTGGCCTATTGTTTCATTGATTTGTCTGTTTTGCGTGTGTAACTTTATATTTTCAAAAATAATGAATGGATGAAGTCAGGCCTTAGCTAGGAGAGAGGCTTGATCTGGCTGGAAACAACAAGATCTGCTAGAAGGCTGACTAAACTTGACAAGGAAAGAAACTGAGGCAATGGAGGACACGAGTCCATACAACACAATAGGAAGATAGCAGACAGCAAAGATGCCATGCCTAAGGCAAAAGGCGCTCAGGGGCCAGGATTTACAAAAAAGGCCCCAGGGGCTGGGGAGGGTGTGTTGCTAGAAGCAAGCAAGATGTAGACAGGACTCCAGCCAATGCAGCAACGATCTTCACAGGAAAAAGTAGTTCTCTGAAGCCAACTATTAATTTACAGGAAAAATACCAGGGAATGTGTGTCTCATTGGCTGAGTAAGAGCTGAACCATACCTTATTAAACACAAATAAGGCTGGTGATATTTTGATGGAATTAAGAACTTGGCACATGATGGGAAGAGCAGCAGATGTCACGTATTTAGGTGTCAGTCAACTATTCATTACAGCACCTCGAACCAGGGGCTCAGCCAGCCTTTAGTAACTGGGTAGGTGAGATGTGTGTAACAGGATTTGATAATATGGGTACGGTCCTAATTAAATAATTTATTTTCATACTAGTCTTAACCACTGGACCACTAGGGAAATCCTAAAAGATTTATTTTTAAAAAAAAGTTTAGGAAAAGGAAGGGTGGACTAATGGGACCCAATTTTGGTTTACCTGTAAACAGTGTGAAATACAGCAAATTCCACAGCCTGGGATTAGGGAGAGACCCTTCACTGAGAAGTTTCAGCTCTCTGCAAACTATGCCAAGTCTGGCCATGGGGTAAACACCTCCTCCCTGACAGGCTCAGGCTTTTGGAGTCTCACTGTTGTGACTGCAAATACCTGGAGCACAGACAGCAGTGCCGGGGCTAAGGGATTTTGGACCTGGCCGTCATGAAGAAGCTGTTCCAAGTAAAGGGCAGCGGATCCGGAAAGCTTGTGTCCCTACCATTCTAAGTGGACACATGAAGGACTTACTGGTAAGAACCAGTGAGAAAGCTATCACCTGTGATCCCAGGCTTTTGAGGAAACCACCACGATTATTTTCTGAACAAATGCTTTCCCATGGCTTACTCATCAATGGGACTCAAATACCTGATGAGAGAGTAAGAAGGGACAGATTCCTGGTGAGGGGACAATAAAAAAGCCAGAACAGCTCAGGGAACCAGAAACTACATTCATCATCGTTATCTTACAAACTCATTTATAAATGATTTCTTGCCCATGCTGAGCTGGGTTCTGTACGGAACAGTGGGGTGAATCACCTCCGAGAGAATCCCCACTGATAGCCAGCATGGCGACCATTTCACAACACCTGATCTGGCAGGACAGAGGCGAGGAGGTGCTGTTCGGAATGCCAAAGGGCAGGGGAGTGGGATGAGAGAGAGAACAGAGGGGGAAGGCAAGTCAGGGAGGGCAGTCCTGGGGAGAGAGCAGCTTGGCAGAGACCTGCCTAAATAATACAGCCTGCAGGGAGCTGTCCTCTCTCTGCCCCCATTGGGATTTTGAAAGTAGAGATGGGGGCGGAGAGGCAGTATGGTGAAGCAGGGCCAGCCTTAGGGCTTCCCAGACTCCTGGCTGGGACCCCGGAGATCACCTGACCTTTCTCAGCTGGTGTTTTCATCAGGGGGTAATGGCCCCACCTGCCCTACTTGGTGGAGGACCTTAGAGCCTTTGTCTTAAAGTGCCTGCTACAACCCGTATGAAGATGAGGGTGGTTTGCACTTGTGAAACGCTCCACGGGTGGGCGGAATCCAGGGGCCTCAGAAGAGGAACACTGGGCACTTGACGGGGACAGAGCTGAGGCCAGCCTGGTGCTCGTGATGGCTGGCTTGCAGACAAGTCTGGCGTGGAAGGCGGCTCCCTTCCATCTGGCAGAAGATGCTGTCCCTGGACCCCTCTTCCCAGAAATCCCTGAACCAAACAGGAGGGGAGACCACTGTGTGGCCGCCCTCAGCCCATCTGTGTCCTCTGTGTGGCTTTGGTGCGGTCACCGCGATGATCTGAGGGGGGTCTTTGGCAATCACGTGGGAGCACGAAACTGCGGGGAAGAGGAAGGCTGACTGTGAGCCTAGTGGGAGCAGCCGCCCGTCAGAGCTCCTCCTTGTTGCTGTTGAAAGGTGAGACCGGAGGCCCTGGAGCCAGAGGGTGCCCTCCTGGCCCGTGGTCGCCAGGCTGCTGGTCGCTTGCCCCATGGTGCTGGCCCATGGTGGCAGAGTCCCACAGGAGCCCGCTCTCCACGCCGTGCTGACGGAGGCTCTCAGTTCCCACGAGCCCCTGCATTCTCAGGTAGCCCTGCTGGCAAAAGGGCGGGAGCTTCTGGTGTGTTAGGGCGAACAGGAAACAGGACTCTGCACAGAAGTAAAAGGAGATGGGCTGAGAGCTGTGGGGACAGGTGCAAGGGGAGGGGCTGCTGACGCCCCCGTGGCCTCACTGCTTCCCTCCAGCCCCTGAGCCCGGGGGCTGACTGTTCTGGGAATCTCATGTCTGACCTGAGTAGCCGTGGACCCCATCCCTCCCTGAAGTTCTAAGACTAGGAGCCGCCTTGACATTATGGGAAAAAAAAAAGTTCCAAAGGAAAGCAAACCAAAGAGATGGCCCAGCTCCCAGAGATGGGGGCCTGCATGCTGCTGTGGGTGGCGCCACTGGCAGGGGCGGGGGGAGCTCACCCCCTCAGGAGCAGCCCCTCGGCCTTCTCTTCCGGGACCCACCCTGGGGTGCTGGGATCTACTGAAACCCGAGTGCCTAGAGCCTGTGCTCCGTGACAAGCGAAGCTCCCACAATGAGAAGCCCACACACAGCAAAGAAGACCCAGTGCAGCCAAAAATAAATAAAATTTTTTTTAAAAAATTTGAAAAGCAAAGGATTAAGCAGATGTGGGCTCAGGCTTCTGAGGGCTTTAGAGACAGGATGGGAAGATGGCGTGTCAGAGAACCATCCTGACCTCCTGTCTCAGTAAACAGGCACATTATAAAGGGTGCTATAAGACTCACACGAGTGATCAGGCTGGGAGTGCTACAGGAAAATATTTTCCACTTTCTCTCTGACTTCTAGTACAGAGGGCCCTTGGCAGAATGGGCCACAACCACCCTCTCTGAGCAGGGAAGACAGCAAATAATGGGAGAGGATGGAGGGGGGGCAGTGAGGCAAGGCAGCCTTTTGGCAAGCACCCCCTACAATGACATACGTCATCCCTTCTGCAGGGCCAGGGGGCAGAGAAGCCCAGCAGATCTGGGGCCAGAACTAGCAGCTGCACATCTGCTAAAGGGATGGAGGGGAAGCCCACCTCTGCCAGCTAGCCCTTTGGGGGAGAAGTCTTGCACATTCAAGGCAGTGACACTTGGTGGCTTGTACTGTTGAGTATATCTAGGAGGTAGGAGCCAGGAGGCTCAAAGGGCCTGTGGTGATGGACTGGTGGGAGCCATGACTCAGGGCTGGAATACACCCCCTAAAAGGTACCAGCATCTCTGTACTCCTGAAACCTCAGGAAATAGGCATTTTGCAGCTGAGGTCTCTAGACCTTCAATGCACAATTTCCTACGGAAGCATACAGTCAGAGCTGATGTCTGCAGGATGCTGGTACTTCAAAGCTGCTTTAGCTCTGCTCTCTGAAGTACCCCTGCTGGAGCGTCTACATACATCTAGACTGTTGACTTCAAGTGCTGTTTTAAGCCATCTCCCTTGGTACATACATTTTTTATTTCAAGGTGAGCTGAAGGACTCTTGCTCTCTGACCTGTAGGCTAAGGACTGACCATCTCTAACCTGGTCTGATAGGAATAGTGCCTGATATGCAACCACTGTTTCAACAGATATTTGCTGAACAGAAAAAAGAAGTGGCTATCCTAGTAATTCGGAGAGTTAAAAAAAAAAAAAAGTAAAAAATTAACTTTTTAAAGTTAAAAAATTCTGGCTTGTTTCGGTCAGTTCTGCCTCTAAATCATGAGACTTCTCTTCCCAAGTCCCTCTTTGTGTTTGACTATCAGAGCTGTCTTCCAATTCACCAACTTTCCCTTCATCTATGTCTAATGTGCTACTACCCCTGACACTGAGTTTCTAGTTACAAGTTGATACTTTTATTTCCAGAAGTTCTACTTGGACCTTTCTCAAAATTGCCCATTCAATATCCTTCCATTCTGTTTTTAGTAACCCCTTTTTTATTTATTCACAGAATCTATACGTACTTTACATCTTCTCTCCGACCACTCCAAGTCATACAGTCCCTGTAGGTTTGATCCAACAGTGTTGTTTCTGTTGACACTCCCGCACAGTCATTTGAGTTCTTACGTGTTAGTGATTTCTGCTTGGGAGTTCATCTTCCAGAGAACTTTATCTGTGGGAATTCTTTGAGGTCTGGCTTTAAAGTCTATTTCCTCACAGAAGACTGGCACTGATGCCTGTGATTTCTGCACCAAGATGACAGTGTGAACTTTGGCCCCAAACTCATATGAATGAGGCCTAGTGGATGGAAATTCTCAAAGGAGGTTTTTCCCCCTGCACTCTACACAGAGCGAAAAATCCTGCATCTCCTCTGTCTCTCCTGGGAGTGCTTTCTGGCTCTTAGCTTACCCACTGAGACCCTGGCTTTATTTGAGGTTTTCTGTACTGACCTCTTAGGGCTTCCCAGGTGGTAATAGTGGTAAAGAACCTGCCTGCCAATGCAGGAGACACGGGTTTGATACCTAGGTTGGGAAGATCCCCTGGAGAAGGAAATGGCAGCTCACTCCAGTATTCCTGCCTGGAAAATCCCATGGACAGAGGAGCCTGGCGGGCTATAGTTCATGGGGTGACAGAAGAATCAGACACAAGTAAGCAACTAAGTACGTACATACAGACCTCCTACCCTGCTCCAGCCTCGCCTTGCCATCCCCAAGTGCTGGTCAGTTATGCAGGCTCTAGACCCCTGATGACCAGCAGATATCACCTTCTCCGGTGTGTGTGTGTGTGTTTTTCTTAGTGTCTGGCTTCTGGGGGGTTCCCTTATTTTCCTGTAAGTTCTTTAAAGACGTTTTACTCAGTGTCTGCATGCACGCATGCTAAGTCGCTTCAGCTGTGTCCAACTCTTTGCGACCCCATGGATTACAACCCGTCAGGCTCCTCTGTCCATGGAGTTGTCCAGGCAAGAATATGGGAGTGGGTTGCCATTTCCTCCTCCAGGAGCTCTTCCAGACCCAGGGACCGAACCCACGTCTCTTAGGTCTCCTGCGTAGGCAGGTGGGCTCTTTACCACTAGTGCTACCTGGGAAGCGCTAGTGTCTGCAGGTGTGCTGTACTGGGAGGGGTCATAGGAGACAGACGTCCCAGGTGTGGGTTTTCAGGTGTGGATTTCCAGACGTGCGTCCTAAAGTTCCACATGGCGCCGATCTACCTGGTCGTCTTCACCCTCCAGCTCAGCCCCTCTGTCCTCCTGGGAACCTAACTTACCTGCATAGAAGCTTCGCAGGTCGGTATCCAAACAGTTCTCCAGGAAGCGCCTCAGGGGCAGGATGTGCCCCACAGGGGCCGTCCAGTCCGTCAGGAAATCTTCCACGACATGGTGGAGGGCTGAGGGCCGCGGTAGCGGCCAGCCTGCCGGGCGGAACCTCACCTCCTGCTCTGTGGGGAGGAGAGGGCACCACTTCAGAGCGGGTACATGGCTTCCCAGAGCTGCAGCCCGGGTGCTGCACCCCCACCCTCTTCTGCTTGACCTTCCTGACACCCCTCTGGTCAGCCAGTTCAGCTGTCCTTCCAAATGTCTGAAAGGCTGATGTGAAGGAGAGGGACTAGGCCAGACTCACTCCTGTGGTGTCAGGGAGAGGAACTAAGACCAGTCACTTGAACTTGGTTTGCTTCTAAGACTTCCACAGACTGAGGCCTGTTGTGGCTGCTTTGAAACTGGTCTTTCTGTGAGTAGACTCTGAGTCCTGCCTCCAAGGGGTCTTAGGGCCCCTCTAGTCCAGTTTCCTATCTGGTGGGGTGCCCTTCTGTGTGTCCCCATGACAGGGCACCAAGCCATGACCATTCCTGTACCAGGAAACTGTGAGGGGCCTGTCCCAGCCTTGGCAGCTTTCAGGATGAGCTGCTGCTTATGAGTGTGAACCTGGGTTCCTGTCATTTCTACCCGCTGACACTTCCTCTGCCCTCTGGAACGACCCCTAATTTTAGATCATCCTCTCCCAGGTGATATCCCTTCAAGTTCGGAGGCAGGATTTGTGTTCCCCAGGTAGGCCATCTGTCCGTAACGACTCTGTACAGGGCACCGTGCTGGCATTCTGTGTTATCCATTCTCCTCTTACACTGAGGGTACCACTGCCACCCCATTTCACACACGAGCAAGCTGAGGCTCAGAGGGTTTAAGTAATGGTGCAAGGTCACATAGCGAGGGAAGGACGACCCTGGAACACTGCCCAGCTCTCCTGCTCCCTTCCTGTGCTAATCTGCTCCTGTCCCTTTGCTGTTCCTCCTAGAGTCAGTCTCCGGACCACCTTCCGTCCCCCGTCTCACTCCAAGGTCAGCCTTCTCTGGACACAGCGACAGCACTGTCCCTCTTATTACTGGAGGCGATCACGGCACTCCACATGTGGCCTGCTGTGGGTCAGAATCTGGGGACCACTTGCTCCACTGAGACTCTGGGCAGGGCTCCCGGTGTTCCCCCTTTCATCAGCTGAGGGTACTGCATGCAATGGTGCTGGGGTCTGAGGAGGGCCCCGGCTCACCGGTGGGGAGGTGCCTGTAGTAGTAGATGACAGGATGGAGGAAGTTGGACAGCCAGGCGTCTTCCATGTGCCCCACAGAGCGGTCAGAAAAGAAGACGTCCTTGTCGGGCCCAGAGTAGTTCCGGCCGTACTCCATGTTGATGACGAAGAGGCCGTGCCTCGCCCTCTTTCCCGTGATCGTCTCCAGCTGTGCCAGCATCTGCATGGGGAACTCCTCCAGATACTCAAAGGTGGTGGCGTTCCTGGGGACAGGGGCACACCACGGGTGAGACCCTGGGTGCTTCGGCAGAGGTGACAGGAGCGTGTGTGCTGTGCACGCGCCACCTCTCCTTCCTAGAAGCGGCCATCAAACAGCATACAGACTGATCAGATCCGAGCATCTCACCTGAATACTACTAGAGCCTAGACTTACAGGTGTCAGCCTGGAGGAACCTGAATGGGTGTCAAGGGAAAGGGTGAGACAGGCTGAGACCAGTGACAGAGAAGCCCTATGAGGGAGTGAAGGCCTTCGCGTGCTCCAGAGACAGGAAGGAGGCCCGTGGGGCCCCAGTGGAGCCGACAGTGAGGGGCAGGAGAGGTCAGCGGGGGCAGGTCAAGGAGGGCCACGTGTGCCACGATGGGAGAGTCTCCTGGCCCAGGAAGGGGGGTTGAGGGCCTTCAGAGGGTATTGAAAAGGGTGAATTCCAAGTGACTCAAGTTTTAAAAGAATCATTCTGGCCACCGTGTTGAGAGCAGACCATGGGGGCCAAGGCGAGAGGCTGCTGTATCAGTGCAGGAGGGGGATGCTCTCGGTGTCCAGACCAAGGTGGCAGTGGTGGGGCTACTGAGAGGCAGGCAGGTTCTAAACACAGTTTGAAGGTAGAGTGGACAGGATCTAAGAACAGTGTGAGTGGTGAATGGGTGTGAGAGAGACAGGAGTCAAGCGTGATGAGGGAGGTTCTGCTCCAAGCACCTCTGAGTTTCCTGCATGTCCCTCAACCTGGTGTGCTGCTGCACCCACTGGCTCTGGACCAGGCTCTTCCTTCTGTGGCTTCTCACCTGCCACCTGTCCTTTCAGACCACACACTCCCCCGCCCCCACCCCCAGCTCTGCTCCCTTCCCTGCTCCCGAAGGTTTCCTTCTAAGGGAGTGACCTCTGTGATCTGCTGCTTATCACTTCTTTGATAAGGAGCTGGCTGGCCCAGGGAGCTCTTAAATCCCCACAGGTGGTCATCTGTCATCGCTGCAGGCCACTGCTTATGTGTTTAGTGCCAGATGCTTTCCGCCAGTTATCTTTACTCCTTCCTACAGCCCTGCAAGGTCAATGTTATTAGCTCTATTTTGCAGATGAAAGAAAGGCTCAGAGAGGATAACTAACCTTCCCCAGATCACACTGGTAGAAAGTGGCAAAGCTGTCGTCATACCCATGTCTGTCAATCCATCTGTCAGTAGAGCTCGTGATGTTGATTTTCCCCAGAAGAGCCCAGTCCCCTCCCTCTCTGCCACCCCAGTACCCAGCCTTCTCCATCTTAGGAAGGAACCACTGGGCTGTTCATACATGCAACAGGAAAAGAAGAGCAAGACAGAGTAGCGGGGTAAGCTGGTGGGGATGGGGGCAGGAGATGGGGAGGATGACTCACTCCTTCAGCAGGACCACGTCGGCCAGAACACTGAACATCTGGTAGAGCCCAGAGGCCTCGTTGATGCGCCGGATGATGGCACTGGCCAGGTGTGTGATGGGGTGCTCGGTGGAGGGCCAGGCCACGCCGTGGTGGCGCTGCTCCAGCAGCCGGTGGACTGCACGCACTGAAACGGCCAGAGGGAGAATGGCAAGCTGCCTTTAAGATGTTATCTTTCACCTCTGGGAGGACGCTGAGTCCCCATCAGCTCTGACTCGGGACACACTCGTGTGCATGGCTCTGAGAAGATGTGTGTTCAGAGCTTTAGAGGAGGGTTGTACAGGTTTTCTGAGAAGGGCTGGAGGGGAAGTGTTTCTGGCTTAGTGGTGTCTGTCAGGTGACTCAGTTCTCCTCTGGTGGGACAGTAACCAGAGAGGACTGCGAAATGAATGGGTGTGGCTAGATTTGGTCCCCAGGCCTGAGACTGCCTGTTTCTGCTTTAGGCCACCTGCATGTAAAAGTCCTGCCACCGCACATGAGACACGTCCACACCAGACCCAGAGCCTTTCTCTGCAACCTCTCGTCTCCCCATAGCCCCCATGTCTGTCAGAGACTCCCAGATGGAGAACCTCTGATGGCTCCCTCTCCTTCACAGCCAAAACCCAATCTCAGTTCTACTTTGAGATACTTTGTATATTTCTGGAAGGATAGAGAAGAAACAGTTATCTCCAACAACAGGGAACATTTTCTGTGGACCTGGGGCTGCCCTTACACAGCTGTGACACTGAGCCACCCCACACAGCTGCCTGCCTCCTCGAAATGAATCAACACAACACCCAAGTCTAATAATGGCAAAGACACAGACAATTCACGTGACAAGAGACTCGGTCTGCCAACGGTCCCAGGAAAGGATGTTCAGGCTCATGAGACAGACAGACAGAAACCTGGTTCTCTGGAGGAAACAAGGTTAGGCTGAGTTTTGTGAAAGGCTGAGGAATTACACGGCTAGGGGAGTGGGGCAGGGGGTCAGACAAAAGGAGCACAGGTGCAAAGACATAAAACCTTGAGAGAAATGGGCACATTCTGAAAAGGAGGCAAGGGCAGGCTGGGCAGCCGAGCTGGTGCTGGCCTGTATGAAGCTCTGGACACCATACCAAGGAACTGGCTGGGGAGCCCCTGTTTTTAGTTCAAACATGTTCAAACAACAGTGTTTTGGTGGGTATCAGAGTGGCTGGATGGGAAGCCAGAGAGACCAGTGGCAGGAAGACCAGTCAGGAGGGACAAAGAGGCCCTGAGTCAGGCAAGCGAGGCTGGGATGGAGTGACGGGGGAAGGGAGGGGCAGGGCTCCCAGCAGGCCCTACCTTCCGCAGCTACCATCTCTCGTCTTCTGTGGCTTTCCTCTGCCTTGCTGTTTTCTACTTGCCTCCTTTGGGACCTGTTTCTCAGCTGAATGATGAGCAAGGTTGGGCAGGATATACTGTGTATAGCTGCACTGCCCCTCCCCCTAGGCGGGTCCTCAGCCAGGAATAGTGACCACAGGTCTCAGTGGCCTGTCCACCCAGAACTGTTTTGCATTTGCCTGAAACTCAGTGGTGAGCTGGGAGCCTTTGAGTCAGACAGGTATGGATTCAGATGCCACCGCTGCTTTCCGTTGGCTGGGCAACTTTGGATAAGTGACTTACGTTCTCTGTGCCCCCATTTCCTTCTATGAAAAAGGGAACTGAAATAGCAAGATCTGTCTTATGGGGCTGTTGGAAGGATTGAGAATGTGAGATAGGTGGGGTTTCCCAGATGGGTCAGTGGTAAAACATCCACCTGCCAATGCAGGAGGCGCGGGTTTGATCCCTGGTCTGGGAAGATCCCACATGCCTCGGGACAACTAATCACATGTGCCATAACTATTGAGCCTGTGCTCTAGAGCCCAGGAGCCACAACTACTAAAGCCCAGGCACCCTAGAGTCCGTGCTCTGCAACAAGACAAGCCACCACAATGAGAAGACACACACGGCAACTAGAGGAGTAGGCCCTGCTTGCTGCAACTAGAGAAAAGCCCACGCAGCAATGAAGACCCAGCACGGTCAAAAAAAAAAAAAAGAAAGTGATCTGGAGAAAGATCAAGGGACGGGGGAGGCAAGAGAGAAGGGGCAGGACCTGCCAAGACAGCGGGTACAGGGAGGGTGGCGTGCACAGGAGTGTTAGGAGGGTTTCCTGCTGGGGACACAGCTGGAGAGAGAGACTCTTCCTATTCCATGTGAGTGTGTCTGTGTGTGTGCAGTCTGCAAATATTTTGGTAAACAGTGAACACTCTCTCCTTGGTTTTCTTCCCTGACAGCATGCATGGGGTATAAAATATATCATCTGGAAATCAACAGCAAAACATGATTATCTTTCCATGCCAAACTGGAAGGAGAGTGAAATGCAGAAACTAGCATCAAAGCAAGTGAGGCATCAAATTAGATGCAGAAACATCAGGAAGAAGGACCCTTATGGTGTTTTTATGGTCAAATTAACTGGCCTGTCTAACACTCGTCATGCAATAAAGCACCCATCCAATGGGCTACCCAGAGTGCAGAAAACTGGCACCGTTGGTACTGAGAGTTTTAAAAAAAGAGCTGAGGTAATCTAAGTGCCATTTTTAATGAAATTTGTTGGTACCCAAAGAGTTTATGTGTACATAACGCTTTTCAGGTGCACTGCCTCCAGGAATTACCTTATTTAGTCCTTACCATGGCCCCACAGGGAAGAGAGTTCACCTCATTTACCTCTCTGATGTCAGGGGAGGGCCAACAGGCTTAGGGAGCTTAGGGAGCCTCACGTCTGAGACCACCCAGCCGTTCCCCGAGGTGAGCTGTCCTCAGGCTCAGCATTACTGCCAATGGAGGTACGTCACCCACACAGGGCTGACGCGTGGAGCATGCACCCCCAGGTCACACCTTATCTGGAACTTCTCTAGACCAGCGGGCCCCAACCTTTTTGGCACCAGGGACTGGTTTCATGGAAGACAACTTTTCTACAGACTGGAGGGGGGAAGGGGATGGTTTGGGGATGATTCTTATAAGGAGCACACAACCTAGATTCCTCGCACTCACAGTTTACAGTAGGGTTTGCACTCCTATGAGAATCTAATGCCACCACTGATCCCACAGAAGAAGGAGCTCAGGCAGCACTGTGAACGATGGAGAGCTCCTATAAATATACATGAAGTTTTGCTCGCTCACCAGTCGCTCACCTCCTGCTGTGCGGCCTGGTTCCTAATAGGCCACAGACTGGTACTGGTCCAGAGCGCAGGGGTTGGGAACCCCTGCTCTAGACATATCCTCAGACCATGAAAACCCACTGCTGTCTGCCCAGATGGGAATTTATGACAATCAACTGCTGATAAGTAATCCCTTTAAGAGTGCTCTAAGGGAATAAGGCATGTTTGCAGACCCTAGGGATGGTTCTTTCTGGGGACAGCGGCCCTCTCTGTCAGGCTCACCTGTGTATCGGAATCCATGGATGAAACCCCCAGCAGATTTCCGGTAATCCACTGAGTGGCTGGCAGTCCCCAGGATGAAGAGGCCCCGGCTGCCTTTGGATTCATAGCTGGCTCTGACCAGGGGGTATTTCTCGCTGAGTTCACTTCCTGAAGAGAGTCGGAGTGACCTGTGAGTGGAGAGGGCTGTGAATTAAAATCACTGCTGTGTATGAAACACTTTTTACAGGCCTGGCACTGAGCTAATTTAAACTACACCCCAACCCTAGAAGGCAGGTATGATCATGTCCATTGAACAGACAGAATAACTGACGTTCAGGGTCAAGATGTGGTGGGGCAGGGACACAGCCAGGACTCAAGCCTGACTGGAGCCTGGGCTCTGGGTCCCCGTGTGACCTGACAGGAAGATCTGTTCAGGCCCTCCGGTGTCTCCTTGTCCACCCGGGGCCTGAACCAGAGGGCTTTGCTGAGAGATCTAGTTCCTCCCCTCCATCTGGACTCACTTGCTGAAAATGGAGAAGTCAAACTTCCAGCCCAGGCAGCGGATGACCCGGTCATAGGCCACGCGCATGGCAAAGTTGTCATTGTTGTCCTGGGGGAGGGGGATGGCGTCGGAACTCTGGTTGAAGAACTCCTCCATGAAGAGCTTCAGAGTGATGTGGAACTTGCCCTTGTGGTCTTTCACGATGGCCAAGTCTGTCAGGTCGGACTCGAGCAACCCGTCCAGGGACTTCAGCTGGTAGGTGTCCAGCAGGCCATTGTTAATGGCCCTGGGGGCCCAAGTGAATGTCAGGAGAGAGAGAGAAGTGTCTGTGCTAGGTGAAGGAGACTCAGGGGCAGGGGTGCTTAGTCAGGCGGGGGGCAGGGCAGCACACACACCTCCCAGCATACCTGAGGTCTCCAACGTAGTGGGTGGCCCAGGAGAGCCGGACCCGGGAGCGGCTCAGCATATGGATAAAGTTGGTGACACTGAAGATGTTCTCTGCTGTCTCAAAGGCCGAGTTCCCCCGGCCTAGGATCAGCACATTCTGACCCTCGAAGTCCTTGGGATCCACAGACACGGACTCATAACCATCCACATATTCGGAGCCAGGGAAGTCCACCTGGTTGGGGACCGACAAGCCAGTGGCCACAAGAAGGACGCTGCAGGTGGGGGACAGAGGGAGGATGGCTTATCCTCTCATCTATGAGACCACTAAGTAAAAAAAATCCCTCTTTGGACCTGCCGCCTGGCTTGCCGGCCCCACCGACTGCTAGGTCCTAAAAGAAAGCAGGTCATTCATTCCTTTACCTACTTCCTGACCTGGCCCAGTGTATCTGACACTTTACCTCAGCCCCCTCACTGAATGATCCATTGGGTATAGTTTGTTTTCACCTTTCTGGGATTATACCAAATGTGAGAATCAGTTTTAATTTCTGACTCTAGAGAGGGTGACACCATGAGAAACTGAATAATTCACTGAATTTTGAACACAGCAGCCATAGCCATACCAAGTACCACCTTCATCATGAAAATGAAACCAGACACTCTGCTTTCCCCCTTTCTTACTTCCCTGATAGATGCAGAATCTGCTGAGCAGAGATTCTGTACGAGTCCCTGTACTAAGTACTTTCTGACTCATCTCACTGCTCAGAGCAGGTCTGCGTCGGTGTTATTTGGCCTGTGTTACAGGTGAAGACTGCTGGCTCCAAGTGAGCCCATGGACTCCATAGCTCCTCAGATAGCAGAGCTAGACAGAGTCCTGCTCTTTCTGCTGATGGGGATTACAATCTTGTGGTGGGCAAGCCTGGAGCTGGACCCTGCGGCCTGCAGAGGAAAGAGTGGATAACAAGATAGTTTCAAAGACAGGAACAGGTGGTCTGGAGAAAAGGCCTGGGCAGCCCCCATCCCCCCTTGTTTTCTGAGCTGTCCACTGGCTTACATCTGACTCCCCTATACTGTAGCACTTCTAAGTCCTAAGATGCGAGGGTCCAAACTGACCCTGCTCCCTAGGCTGTAACAAGCAAGGAATAAGGCTGGGCCTCAGACAAAAGGCTTGAGAAGATGAACTGTGATGGAGCACCTGCCTGGGGCCAGGCGCTAGGCTGACAAGCAGGAAGGGAGAGTCAGTTTGGTGGGGCGTTAAGAACACAGGCTTCAGAGTCAGAAAGACAAGTGCAGTCAAGTGGCGGCTGCTACTTATTAGCCGTGTGACAGAATACCAGTTACTTAGCTTCTCTGAGCCTCAGTTTGTCATTCATAAAATGGGGATCAGTGAACCTCCTTCATAGGGTCCTTGTGAGGATTAAACAAGCACGGTAGAATGTGTAACTCTGAGTTGGAGTTGTCTACACAATATTAAGCTTTCTCCCAAGCCAAAGCAAGCTAAAGCTGAATGCTGGCAGCACTGCCTGTTGTGCCTGGCTCTCATTCAGTTCTGAAATCCTACCGAGCCCAGCTAACACTTACTGGACACTTGCCAGCATTTCTCAGAATGAATTTTGGGGAACGCAAGTTCTAGGAGATGTGCTACAAAAAGGGTTTTGTAGGTGCATAAGCTCAGATAATGCTGAATATTTTACCCAATGTTGGAGCCCTTCAGTGAATGTGAAAATATTTAAGACTGAAAAATCCTGGAGGAAAGAAATGGTCAGAATTTTCAAATATCTTTGGGCACACACATTTCTAGGAAACACCTGGGAAATGATGGATGAACTGAGCCTCTGTGTACTGGATTTCAGTGGGAACAAAGATGGGGAGGGGGCTTTCCAGTTGGCTCAGTCCATAAAGAATGTGCCTGCAATGCAGAAGACCCAGGTTTGATCCCTGGGTTGGGAATATCCCCTGGAGAAGGAAATGGCAACCCGCTCCAGTATTCTTGCCTGGAGAATCCCATGGACAGAGGAGCCTGGTGGGCTACAGTCCATGGGTTCCCAAGAGTTGGACATGACTTAGCGACTAAATCACCACCAAAGATGGGCTGAAATGCCCTTTTCCTCCCATTTCTCCCACGCCTATGGGCCAACCAATGGGTTTTCTTCCTCCCAGAAAGGCCCCAGCTTCAGCAGGTGAGCTCTGCAGCCAGGTTCCTTACCTACACTGGTATGCCTGGCCCCGGTGATCGGTCAGGATGAAGTAATGGCCATTCCAGGCCCCGCGATCCTTGTTCACAGTGACGTGGGCAATGGTTGTATTATACAGCACGTGCAGCCCCAGCCGCTCTGCAAAGTCGCTCAGGTAGCGCACCATGTCGTTGGCGTCGGGATAGTAAGCGTCCGAGTAGTGTCTGAAGAGCAGCCGGGGGTCGTGGCTGAGCAGAGAGTTCCAGTCGTGACGCAGGTTGAACTCGGCATTGGTCTTGCCGGTGTACCGCTTGTTGATGCTGATGAGCTTGCGGTGCCGGGGGTAGCGCGTGAAGAAGCTGCCCGGCACCGGGGCGCGTTCGAATACCATGTAGTCTCTGCCTGCCCTTTGCAGGAAGTAGGCCATCTGCAGGCCCGCGGGCCCGGCGCCCAGGACGCAGTAGTCCCGATGCACGGGCGCCCAGGCCTGGGCAGGGCGCAGGTAGAGAGCCAGGTGCAGGGCGATGGTCAGGAGCAGCCCCGGGGCGCCCCACAGCGGGGCGGCGGTGGAGAGGCCCATCCTACGGCAGACCAAAGGGGTGAGGCCTCGGACCAAGCTAGGCCTCTCGAGGCTGGGGGACAGGAGCCAGGAACTGGGGGCCTAGAGAGAGGCAAGGGCTTCCCCGAGCGCTCACTGCGATTTAGGGCGCAGCCAGAACCCAAAGACCTCTGACCTCAACTGCCCCGACTGCATCGTTTCTAGCTCGGATCTGGGCTCCCTCCAGGAGTCCCGAACCCCTCCATCTTCCTCAGGACCTTACTTCCCAGGGGCGCCGGACTCCTTACTGCCATGGTAATAAAAGGGTGGGTATCTTCCCCAATTTCCCCTAATTTCTGGGGTGCCCAACACCCTCCTAGGGCCTCCCGAGGCCAGACCCTTGAGAGTCACGTCTTTTGGCCTCGCCCCCGCGCTCCCGGCTCCAGCCTGGAGGAGGACTGGGCTGCACGGTCCTGTCCCCCTCCTGCGCCCGGCGCCCTGGCCTCTTCGGTCACGTGACAGGGATGCCCCGGCACACCTGCAGCGGAGCCGCGCGAGGCCACTCTCCTGCAGACGCGCGGCATCCGGGAGCCGCTCCCCACGCGTGCGCTGTGCCCACGCCCGCAGCTCCCGCCTCCCCGCCCACCGGCCCACCGCGCGCACAGAGCTCGAACCTCCCAGCCGCTCCGGAGACAGCCCGCAGCCGAGTCAGGCCGCAATCGGCCGGCCCGCGCCTCCGCGGCGGCCCCGCCTCTCCCGCCTGGCCAATGGCAGGGGGCAGGGTCACGTGGCGAGGCGCGACACGGCGGGCGGGGCTGGCCAGGGCTGGGCGCCAGGATGCCCGCGAGCGAAGCGCACGTGCTGTGCCGCCGGCCCGCACCCGCAGGGAGGGTGGTGGCAGGGTTGAAGATCGAATCTGGCAAGGGCGCGGAGCTCTTTAAAACTGTATATTTATCCTTGTAAGGCAGGCACGGCAGCAGATGACTTTGGGAGATAAGCCCCCGTGACACTTCATTAATGTGGGAAAGGAGTAGTTGGCTACCCAGTACTTTGAAACTGGAAACCAAGTTGGTGAAACCAGGACCAGTAAGGCAACTAAGGAGTTTTCGCTACAATGATTCAGTCTATCCTTCACTAAGTAACAAACAGGACTGACTTGATCTTCCATCAGAAGAGGGGGGCTCCAACTCTAGTACTCTTGCCTGGAAAATCCCATGGACGGAGGAGCCTGGTAGGCTGCAGTCCATGGGGTCACTAAGAGTCGGACACGACTAAGCGTCTTCACTTTCACTTTTCACTTTCATGCATTGGAGAAGGAAATGGCAACCCACTCCAGTGTTCTTGCCTGGAGAATCCCAGGGACCGCGGAGCCTGGTGGGCTGCCCTTTATGGGGTCGTGCAGAGTTGGACACGACTGAAGCGACTTAGCAGCAGCAGCAGCAGCAGCAGGGGCTGTTTCCAATATAATGTAGCTGACTAGCCAAATGGCACTCAGAGGGGGCTTGCTTAATTAAGATCATAGAGTTGAGAACTGGAGTGTGGAATTAACACACACACACCCCTTCCCCCCCCATTTATACTCCAAATCATGAGCTCTTTCCAAACTTTTTATTAATTTATGAAGCCCGTTTTATGTGCTTGATATCAATTAACAATTAATTGCCTAACTAAGGAAGAAATGGAGAATTTTAATTGAGCCAACCTAAAGCTGGGAGAAATATCAATAACCTCAGATATGCAGATGACACCACCCTTATGGCAGAAAGTGAAGAGGAACTAAAAAGCCTCTTGATGAAAGTGAAAGAGGAGAATGAAAAAGTTGGCTTAAAGCTCAACATTCAGAAAACGAAGATCATGGCATCTGGTCCCATCACTTCATGGGAAATAGATGGGGAAACAATGGAAACAGTGTTAGACTTTATCTTTTTGGGCTTCAAATCACTGCAGATAGTGACTGCAGCCATGAAATTAAAAGACGCTTACTCTTTGGAAGAAAAATTATGACCAACCTAGATAGCATATTGAAAAGCAGAGACATTACTTTGCCAACAAAGGTCCGTCTAGTCAAGGCTATGGTTTTTCCAGTGGTCGTGTATGGATGTGAGAATTGGACTGTGAAGAAGGCTGAGTGCCAAAGAATTGATGCTTTTGAACTGTGGTGTTGGAGAAGACTCTTGAGAGTCCCTTGGACTGCAAGGAGATCTAACCAGTCCATTCTAAAGGAGATCAGCCCTGGGTGTTCTTTGGAAGGAATGATGCTAAAGCTGAAACTTCAGTACTTTGGCCACCTCATGTGAAGAGTTGACTCATTGGAAAAGACTCTGATGCTGGGAGGGATTGGGGGCAGGAGGAGAAGGGGACGACAGAGGATGAGATGGCTGGATGGCATCACTGACTCGATGAACATGAGTTTGAGTGAACTCCGGGAGTTAACGATGGACAGGGAGGCCTGGCATGCTGCGATTCATGGGGTCACAAAGAGTTGGACATGACTGAGCGACTGAACTGAACTGAACTGAAAGCTGACTTAAAACTTAACATTCAAAAAACTAAGATCATGGCATCCGGTCCCATCACTTCAATGTAAATAGATGGGGAAACAATGGAAACAGTGACAGACTTTATTTTCTTGGGCTCCAAAGTTACCACAGACGGTGACTGCAGCCATGAAATTAAAAGACGCTTGCTCCTTGGAAGAAAAGCTATGATAAATGTAGACAGCATGTTAAAAAACAGAGACATCACTTTGCTGACAAAGGTCCATACAGTCAAACTATGGTTTTTCATGTATGGATGAGAGTTAGACCATAAAGAAGGCTGAGTGCCTTTTGAATTGTGGTGCTGGAGAAGACTCTTGAAGAGTCCCCTGAACAGCAAGGAGATCGAACCAGTCCATCCTAATGGAAATCAACCCTGAATACTCATTGCAAGGACTGAAGCTGAAACTACACTACTTTGGCCACCTGATGGGAAGAGCTGACTCATTGGAAAAGACCCTGGTGCTGGGAAGGATTGCGAGCAGGAGGAGAAGGGGGAGATAGAGGATCAGATGGTTAGGTGGCATCATCGACTCAATGGACATGAGTTTGAGGAAACTCAGGGAGACCATGAAGGACAGGGAAACCTGGTGTGCTGCACTCCATGGGATTGCAGAGAGTCGGACAAGACTGGGTGACTGAACAGCAACAAAGGACTGTAATCTAGGAGACAGTCTTTCAGACAGCTCTGGGGACTGTAATGAAGGGGTGGGGGAGGGAGGCCAGTTGATCTGTGATTCTGATGAAGGGACATATGCAATCAAGCCCGAGGCTTGGTAGAAGGTTGTTGCTCTTTAGGAGGGATTAATCGACTTAGCAGCAACAGCTTAATGGTTTTAGTTCTTAAGTATGGGGAGATGCAAGAAACTGGGTTCAGGATTTTTTCTCTTGTAAATATCTGTCTGAAGGCCAGTCCTACCAGTTTTCCTAGAGCACAAAAGTGCTTTGTCCAAATTCTCATCCAGAATTCCTCTCATGGTATATGTAGGTCATCAAGTGGCTAATGACTTGATTCTTGTAGAACTGGGTGGGAGGCTATATTCCTTATTTTACAGTCCCTTCCCTTTCAGTCTTAATTTTGACCAAGGTTTGAGAGGTATTCTGTGACTGATATAGCCCATGGTGATAGGAATGTTCATTCCCAGACCAGGCAAGGAATCACTGATAGGCCATTCAGTGTGTTATTACTGGACTGGGCTGTTAGTAGTAGCCAAAAGCCTCTGGAACTCCTGTCTTACTGGCCTGTTATGGTTCAGGTAATGATTCCCTCTAGTTTCTTCCCATTATCTATAAAGTCAGACTGTTACTATCATTAACCTTGTAGAACTGTGTATTTGTTGTGGTCACTTAGTCATTATTTTTATTGGAGGTTCTGTCACACATCTGGTTGTGCAAGAAACAATAGTCTTAAAGACTTCTTTGGTAGTCCACTGGTTAAGAATCTGCCTTCCAATGCAGGGGACATGGGTTCCATCTCTGGTCGGGGAACTAAGATCCCATATACCTTGGGGCAACCAAGCCTGCGAGCCACAACTAGTGAGCCTGTGTGCTCAGGAGCCCAAGCACCACAACTCGGGAGAAGCCCACAGGCTGCAACAAACAGCTTGCGTGCCACAACTAAGACCACCAGCAACTCAAAAAAAAAAAAGTCTTGTAAAATAGGCAGAACATGTGAAATATAGCTGCTGCTGCTAAGTCGCTTCAGTCGTGTCTGACTCTGTGCAACCCCATAGACAGCAGCCCACCAGGCTCCCCCATCCCTGGGATTCTCCAGGCAAGAACACTGGAGTGGGTCGCCATTGCCTTCTCCAATGCATGAAAGTGAAAAGTGAAAATGGAGTCGCTCAGTCGTGTCCGACTCTTAGCGACCCCATGGACTGCAGCCTACCAGGCTCCTCCGTCCATGGGAGTTCCCAGGCAAGAGTACTGGAGTGGGGTGCCATTGCCTTCTCCGAAATATAGCCAGCAACATTCTTTCCTAAGGAAGTATTTAAGCTGAGAGCTTTCATTAGGTGCAGCCCAGTAACTCCCCAGGTCATCTGACCAGTCCTTTCTGCCCCCATTACTGTCTTTAAGGGAAATGGCATATTGGCATTGTACATAAAGTTCAACAAAGATGTCTGCATGAACAAAGCAAGTGGTGGGTCATTGTGACCCCTTACAGGACTGAGAAATGAATGTTATCTCCTAAGGAGTTCCATGACTGGCACCAGAAGAAAAATTGAACTTTATGGTTGAACAAGTTATTTCTGCCATTGAGGACTTGTGGTTAATGCATAACATGGAAACACAATGCACACTAAAGGGGAGGGAGGAGTTTTAACCTTCCTTGTCTTGCCTTAAAATGGAAATTTTTATCTTATCATTGGTAATATTGTAAACAAAGGGGCCTACGACAGAGCAGTGTAGACACTTAAGCCCAAATCCACTGCTCGTGCTCAGCAACTGTGGCTGAAGTGGAGGCAATATAGAGGATGACTAGGTGACCCTGCACCCCATTCAAGTGAACTGGATGACCGGGGCTGGCTTTCCCGAGGTGAAATGTGAATCCTGAATGAGATTTACCTGCACAGAACACAGTGCATCTATGAATAAAGTAAGAAACTTGAGCTGTTAAGCAGTCCTGTGAGATGGGGCTGAGGGTTCCAGTGGGAAGGCAGCCATGGTGAGTTTGGAAAAACACTGGTTTTCCAGCTTTTCATCACTGAAACTTCTCTAGAAAGTCTTTCTCGAGCTCTCAGACCTAAGTACACCCTTAGGAATGCCATTTATCTATTTTTTTTCTAGGCTGTTATTAGCATCAGAGAAAAGCTCCTGTTAGAGCCGAGATGAATCTTAATCATAGCGACCTCAGGGCTTCCATCAGTATCTGACATAGAGGAGGCCCTTAGTAATTTGTTGAATAAACACTGAAAGCAGACAAAAGTACCTAACCAAAAATGAAGCTAGGGAGCTCAACTTCTTAGTAGTTAACGATTATCATGAGAATGGGTGTGGACAAGTAAGTACTTAAAACTGCTGGTCTTATCTTGTACTGGGAAATTAGGCCTGATAAGCTATGTCAGGGCCTTCAGACTAGGCTGAGCCTGGACTGTAGAATGCTACCGTTTTGAGGCAGGGCTATTTACAGCCATCAAGTTGGTGGAAGTAGAGGACAGATGAAAGACATGAAGCAGGTGGAGGTTGCTGTTAAGATGTTTTTGGGCCACTTGTTCCAGATAATTCTGCTGGGTTGCATCCTGGGTCTGCAGGAAGCAGCTTGGGGAGTACCAGCCTGACCTTGAAACCCCACACTTGTCACACTATAATGTGAATTTTCTAAGGCTCCACCTACAGACGTTAATACGGTTTTCCTAGTAACTTGGACAGTGAAGTCCAATACATTTTTGCTTGCTTTCTGAGACTCAAATCATTTTGATCAAAATTGTTAAATTTAGGACGGCTACCCAAAAGTGGAGCCAGTTTTCTCATCTGTACAATGACATTACTTCCACAGGCATCACAGTTCTGTGTCAGGATGAGATATTTGTTCATGACACCATGCTTTGAGGGTGCCGGCTTGAGATCACATCACCAGCCCACGCCAAGTGAGAGTGAAAGTTGCTCAGTTGTGTCTGACTCTTTGCGAACCCACGGACTATACAGTCTGTGGAATTCTTTAGGCCAGAATACTGGAGTGGGTAGCCTTTCCCTTCTCCCGAGGATCTTCCCAACCCAGGGATCAAATCAATGTCTCCCGCACCGCAGGTGGATTCTTTACCAGATGAGGCACAAGGGAAGCCCAAGAATACTGGAGTGGGTAGCCTATCTCTTCTCCAGGGGATCTTCCCAACCCAGGAATCGAACTGGGGTTTCCTGCATTGCAGGAACTTTACGAACTGAGCTATCAGGGAAGTTTATACAAACCATTACAATCAACACCCTGTGGAACATCCATTAGGACGTTCTGAAGCGGTCTCCTTCACAGCAGCGACCTCACTTCAAGCTTCAAAGACTGCCCTGCTTCATCTTTACAGTGACGTGTGTCTCAGGGCAGCAGCTGGGTCTGGCATGTAGCCAGCTTGTGCTTGTGAAATGGACTTCCTATGGGGACCTCACAATGGACCTCACTCCCTGGGAAAGGATAATTTCAAGGGGTTCCAAGAACAAAAAACCCAAGGGCATTCACCTTCTAGCAGGAATGTAAAACCACTAATGCTGAGAACAAAGGAGGGAACCCAGATTATGAACTCTAGAGAGAGACTGCTGCATCTCACCCTCCCTTTCTGAAGGGCTACTCGGAGAAGGAAGAAGGACTGTCAGTCATAACGTAGGCACAGATGAAGGTAAGGGACTAAACAGAATTTATTTCAATGGCCTAGCTTCAGAGAGCAAGAATCAGACACACATCCCACTAGGTATTCAGGGTCCTCCAGGCTCGATGCAATCACAGATGCCAGTTCCACATCACCGTCTGGTTTAGGCTTCTTCCTCTGAAAGATACAAAGGTTACATCAAACTGGTGAATTGCTTATGATTTTCAACACTTTCACTCAGATGTGAAACGATTCAGATCCTCAGAGGACTACCAGGTATTTCCTTCAGTCACCAACCGGTGAAGCAGGTGAGAGAACGATTTAAGGCCTAGCATGAATCTGGAGCATCATTCCTCCCTGGGACCACTGGCTAGTATCAGGGACTTCTAGACCTTCCTCTAGATGTTTCTTTCCTGCCCTAACTCTCCTCGCCAACCCCATCATGTGCTCTAAAGGCTCTGGAAGTGGCTCCTGGAACTAGACTGAATGCCATACCAAGTGAAGCCTCAGGGAATTCCTGGAGTTTTCCACTGAGGTTAGAGGACTGAGGCTGCAGCGCTTGAGCCCCAACCAGCCCACAGCTCATGCCAGACTTCTGAGGGAGGCTTGCTACACACCTTCTTCTTCCTCTTCCTCCTCCTCCTCCTCCTCGTCGTCCTCATCGGAGCTGAAGGTGCCGTCGGGCAGGCTGTAGACACGGATGACCTGCTTGTTGGGGTCCTTGAGGATGAGGTACTTGCCCTCCTCCAGCTTCATGCAGATGTCGATGACGCAGCGCAGGATGCCCCAGGCATTCTCCACGCTCAGGTTGATCTGACTGGCGAACTCGTTGGGTTTGAACTGCTGGGTACCCAGGATGACGTGGCGCGAGGAGTCTTTCACGTGGTACCGGGACACATAACTACCAGGGGGAGGAGTGTTAGGGTGGGGCACGCCGGCACAGACCACGTGGCATGGGACACGAAACTGGGGTGTGTCGGGTGGCAGTGTTAGGGTGGGGACCGCTGGCACAGAGGCACAGCTGTACCTGGGGTTGAGTTATCAGTTAAATGGCAGCCTCGTGCTTGTCCCAAGAAAAGGGAGAAAAGGGCAGCCTTGTTCTCCTAACCCGAAGACCCCTCCTTTCCGAAGATGAGCTCCCGGCTCCTGGGCAGGAATCTCACCCAAGCTTGAGGTACTCGGATCCGGCCAGTAAAGCACAGCAGGTCCAGCGGGCCAACTTGTAGCTGTTGTTTTTCAGCTCGGTGGCAATGACAGCCCCTCGCTGAGAATCAAGCTTCTGTCGCCAGTCAACGCCGTTACAGTGCTGTGGGAGGAGGGCCCCGGTTACAGGTGCCAAGGCACCATGCTGCCTGTGGACTACTGGCCCCTCTGGTAGAGAAGAAGGTCCCTAGTGGGCTTAACCAGGGAGGGGAAAGCCCACAGGTAGAGCAGAAGGAAGACATCATCCGTCCCTCTCTTGCACAGCCTGCCACACAGCTGGTGCTTAACAAACCGTAACTCCTCTCTTTACAAGGTCTCAACCAGACCAGGACACATACGCACACATGTTAGAAACAAGTGCCATACAAGTGTTTATCACATGTGGTGTGGAGAGGAAGAGTTTCACAAGGGAGTGTGATAGCTCACCCGTGGAGAATAGTGGCAGAAGCTGGAGTTAGGGGGATCTGAGAGGGACAGGGAAGAGACGGACTGGTTCAGTGTGGAAGCCCGTAGAGGGAGGGGAGGTCAGGTAGGTCTGACCTGATGGAGAGGGAGTTAGGGAGGTCAGTTAAGAGACAAATGCAAAATAACAGGCATTATGAGTAGGGTCCTGAACTAGGGTGATGTCAGTGAAACCCAGGGCTGGGCAAGTAGACAGCCTGAGCCTGACAGCAGAATTCAAGGGTGCAGAGGAGGAGGAGATGTTTGAGGCTCTGAGCCTAAGAGAGCAGGAGAAATGACACTGATGGACAGTCAAGCCAGAGGGAATGACAAATGAAGACACTGGAATGACAAAGTATTTTAGAAAAAACCAACCACCAAAAAATTCCAAAACAAAAACAACAATGATGCACCAGGAGTCAGAAGAGATTTCAGGAATCATTTCTGGAGTTCAAGGATGAGGCTTGGGGTTAGGCTTAAATCTAAGATGGTCCCTGATGACCCTGCTCTTGCTGCATCTGCTATCCCAGAGTCTGGGGGAACCCTGAGCATAACTACCCAGGATCATGCTGCTGCTGCTGCTGCTAAGTCGCTTCAGTCGTGTCTGACTCTGTGCGACCCCATAGAGGGCAGCCCACCAGGCTCCCCCATCCCTGGGATTCTCCAGGCAAGAACACTGGAGTGGGTTGCCATTTCCTTCTCCAATGCAGGAAAGTGAAAAGTAAAAGTGAAGTCGCTCAGTCGTGTCTGACTCTTAGCGATCTCATGGACTGCAGTCCACCAGGCTCCTCTGTCCATGGGATTTTCCAGGCCAGAGTACTGGAGTGGGGTGCCATTGCCTTCTCCATGCTACCTCGTGTCTAAAGATTCTGCAGATGGCATCAAGGTCCCTTAAGATAGGGAGACCATCTGAGTGGACTGCACACGGTATAAAGAAGTGACTGTGGCAAAAGAGTTGCATAAGGGACTGACCCTAAGAGAAGGCGCCACTGGGGGGTTAAAAAGGAGGGAAACAGCAAAGGAAATGTGAAGGCAGCTGAGAAGCGTGCAGGACCAGATTATGGCAGCAGCAGAGGGCGCTGTCACACAGGACGATGTTCCTGGGGGGCTGTGGTCAAAGGCTAAGAGAAGGCCACTGGTTCAGAGCTGAGTTCGCAGCAAACCTTCTAGGGTGCTCTCAGCAGGTGACAGAAGCTAAAGAACACCTGAGGAGTGAAACCTGGTGCCCGGAATGCTAATCCCTCGGCTCTAATGCAGGCAGAGCACAATGGCCCCTGACTTCCATTTCACTGGACCCTCGTTAACACAGGCCTGGCCTTGCTGTCCTTCTACCAAGGCTCTTTTATTCTACACACCAGTGACCAGGAGCATGGCCACACATTTTAAATTCAGGTGAGTAGGCCAGGTACTTTCAGAAAGAATGACAGCCCCATCCTGGCATACCAGCCTGGGAGAACGGAAAGAGAAGGAAAAACGAAGGATGCATATTTCTTTCAAGATGCCCCTCCTGAAAAGCCAAACCTGGGATAATCTGAGTTCAGTAAGAGACAAAGTTGAAAAAAGGGTGCCAAAAGGTTAAAAACCAGGTAGGGGCTGCCGTAAGTGAAATAACAGGTCAAAAAGGAGAGCTGCCAGCCCAGCTCATAAGGAGAGACTGAAATCACACTTGCAGAGGGCAGAAGCCAACGGGAAGCCGGAATGGACAGAGACAGAAAACACCAAGGAAAGGTAATCACCCGCACACACGATCTCTTCCTCAAAGCGGAACTAAGTAGGGGGAAAATTCAGAAGACAGAAAACCTCTGTAAGCAAGGCAAGGGGAAGAGAGACACAGGCTGCAGGCGCCAGCCCGGGACATGGTGCCCTGCGTGCCTCACCCTGGAGTCCCACTCGTTGAGGGTCTTGATGTTGATGAAGGACACCTCCCCGTTGGCTCCAGTCATGACGCCATCGTGCTCACAGCGGACGATGAGGTCGATGTCGTCCCCGAGCTTCCACCGGCGGTAACTGCAAGGAAGAAGGAGCGCCTCTGGTCACCTGAGGCCCTGGGTCCAGATGCACCACCCACACAGGGCGGGGGCACTAGGGAGGAGACGTACCGGTACGCCACAGAGGCGATCTCGTTCTTATCCATGTCGTCCTCCACAAATGGGTTGGGGTTGGGGAAGTTGTATCTTTCCTTCCCCTGTAAAAATGACACAGGTGTCATGAGACAGCGCCAACCCATTGCCAAGGCAATCAGCCATACCCGGCACCTCTCCTTTGTCACAGCCCCGCCTGGGTCCCTAGAGCTCGAGGGGGCTCTGGGCACACTTCCGAGCCCAAGCAAGCACCCTGTGGGTCACAACAGAGGTAACAGCTCGAGTTCACCCTATGCTCACGTTTGTGAAACACGAGCTTCTAGTCTCTTATATAACTAGCAACAGTGCCCCCTCCTGTTATGTCTTCCTCCAAGGTACACACAGTCATTTGTCACAACATGTACATATCCTGAGCTTACCATCTTTCCTCCTCCATTGTGTGGTAGTCGCTCAGTCGTGTCCGACTCTTTGCGACCTCACGAACTGCAGCCTGTTAAGCTCTTCTATCCATGGGACTCTTCAGGCAAGAATATTGGAGTGGATTGTTGTTCCCTTCTCCAGAGGATCTTCCGACCCAGGGATCCAACCCAGGTCTCCTGCATTGCAGGCAGATTCTCTACCATCTGAGCTACAGGGAAGATCTTTCCCCCTCCATTATAATGAAGTTTTCTAAGGGCAGGCACTTAGGCTGGCTGGTTGCTGTATCTCCAGCTCCTAAGAAATGCAGCTGTATCTGTGCACAAGGGTGTCTTGGTCATATATTTCAAGGAATCTTTACAATGTATCTATATGAGACAAATATTATTCAAGTGTTCTAATTTTACAGAGGGGATTCCCTGGTGGCTAGGGGGTAAAGAATCTGTCTGTAGTGCAGGAGATGTGGGTTCCATCCCTGGGTCGGGAAGATCCCTGGGAGAAGGAAATGGCAACCCACTCCAGTATTCTTGCCTGGGAAATCCCAAGGACAGATGAGCCTGGTAGGCTATAGTCCATGTAGTCTTAAAGAGTCAGACATAACTTAGCAACTAAACAATTTCAGAGAAGAAACATGACTGGCACCACAAAGCTAAAAGTGGTGAATCTAGGGCTCAAAGTCAGGCCTTCTGACCTCTAACCTCAAACTGAGATTTCCTCCGTGACAAGCAGGGACCCCCGTCTGTCCTGTCTAATCCCACAACCCAGAGCTGATGACCCAGTACATGCTCAGTAGACAGCAACTGGGGTCGATGAACTGAGTGCTCCCAGGACCTTACCATCCTCAAGCACTGCTGGGAGAAGTTGTGGTTGATGTAGGTTGCTTCCATGGCCAGGTTGCGGGGTGAGTTGAAGGAGTTACCTTCATCTTGAGGGGGTTCGTTGGCTGTCTCACTCACTGTCAGAAGGTCTGCAAAATTGGCAGCATGGTCACCCACCCATGAAACAGTCACCAAAGAGGTGTAGGGCCCCTTAGGGAGATGTGGTGATTCAAACGACACAGGCCCTTCCTCCAAAGGACCGCCATCTGCTAACCTGGGTCTCCTGAGTGGGGCTGGGTGGGGCGGGTTTCTGGATAACCTGAGATACTAACATTACATTCTGTCACAACCACATCTATTTTTGAGTGACCTGGTTTTCATTCAACGTGTGTGTGTACATACACATGTGTATGGTACATGTACATTTTTTCCTTCATAAATATGCTGAAGTAAAAAAGGCATCAGTCCAAAGAAAAAGGTCAAGTACATACTAAAGGGGGTATGGACAGATGACAGAGGTCAGGAAGATGCTACTCAAATGGGTGGCAACATGGTGTTGGGGTGCCGCGAGGACTCAGAAGGCTGCTGCCCTGACGGGGTACTGCAGTGACAGCCCCTTCCTCTATCTCTGAGGAGGCCGAGGGGGGATTCTGACATGGCTGTTGGTGTTCGTGGGGAGACAGAACACCTTCTACCCGTTCTCTGTACCTGGGAATGGCTTTGGACCAACAAGGACATTCAGAGCCTCTGTGTTGTTCCTAGACAGGCTTCTTACCAAAGTCAGAGTTGTCCCTCTTGTCAAAGAAGAGCTTGGATCCGACCCTCTGGACGACGATGTCCCAGGAATACACAGAGCGGGTGCAGCTCATCAGCGTGGCCAGAATGGCGTCGGTGGCAAACACATTGCCCTGAGTCTTCGCCAGCTGCAAGGAGGACAGCAGAGAGATGGGGCTACTTTGGGGCTCACCTGCCCATTCACTGGAGGTGAAGGACTTGTCTGCAAAGAGCCCTCACACCCATATCTACACCTCTGCTTGTCTGAGCCAGGCTGCAGCAAGCCAGCCAGCAAGCTTGTATCCTGGGTCCAAGGAACTGCAGTTTCCTGACCACCTGTTAGACCCCGACACTTACGGTCCGGTCAGCAGAGTGCCTTCATTTTCACCTAATCCTACATTGATTCACATGAGTCTTATCTACAGGGGCATCTGAGGCCTGGTCGGTTCATACACCCCCCCCACCCCCTCGCCACATCTCTGCTCTCTCTGAGGCCTCAGCGGTGGTATTGCAGTGCTCCCCACAGGTGGGCATGGGGCAGGGGTGCCCACCTTCCGGATGACGGGGTCGTCCGTGGTGGTGACAGTGTGGAAGATACGCTTGATGCTCCGAAGCGGCTTCTCGCTCCGCGTGGTGATGCGGTCAAAGGCCTTGTCGTAGTATTCCAGGGCCCCACAGCACTCGCTGAGGGGACAGCACGCAACACACGCTAAGTCAAGGGGAGCAAGACTACCTACTTCTTCTCTGTTACACCATGGAATCCAAAGTCTTATCCAAAAGTCTAACACGAGAGATGAAAACAGTCTCTGACTGGACTCTTAGAGCTCATGCAGGGCCTGCCCAAGTGGCTCCACCCAACAGTGACCACAACTGATCTGGCTCAGGACCCCACTCCCCACCCCACTTTAGAGACAGGGAGAGGAGCAGTGACAGAGCCCTCAGCAGGAGGCTGCCTCCTGGCTGATGCTCCAGCTCCCGCTAAGTTATGTCCACCCACTGGCCTTCTGAGATGAGGAGCTCTTTGAAACATCAGGAAAAGCGTCACTTCTCTTGAAGAACTGCAATCTTCCTCTTTCTGCCCAAAAAGCTAAAGAACCCAACCTTTTCTTTTGCTCAGGATTTCAGGAAGCTGAAAGAACCCTAGAGTTTTAATAATAGGAAATTTCTTTCTGCTTTCTCCCAACAAGAATCCTATAATTTAATTTTTCTTTTGCTCACAATGCCAGGAAGTTGAAAGAGAACTGAAGTTTTAGCTTTAGTAAACTTCTTTCTGCTTTTCCTGCCACAGGCATTAATTTTTTTTTTTTAAGCTCGTCCGCTAATCTTAGGCAATGTCTTTGGAAATGTTAGGGCTCAGGCCAACAGTCATCACCAGCTGATTCACACACATTAAGAGCATGATGGAGGGTAGGAAAAGATGCCACCTACATGTCCTGGGGCTCTGACACTTCCAAGTACCGCATCTTCATCAGCTGAGGGAAGTCCATCTCCTCCTTCACCTCCCAGTCACTGCGGACTTCCACCGAAGAGTCTCGGGGCTTCTGTCAGGAAAAACCGTTGGAGGGGGAAAATGACAGCCAGCGCGAAACGTAAGCAAAAGGCAGGTAACAGAATGAAGGGCTTGTATTCGATAAATATATCCAGAACATTCATACGACAGGCTGGCTGTTTTCTAACAGCTCCTCTGCATTTCTCCATGTCATTACCTGGTTATTCTTGCTGCTACAGCAAGCACCGAGTCCAGCAAATGTAACTCCCACAACTGCACCTTTACTCTGGCTTACACACGTCTTCTACTTGCACAACGTCCACATAAACACTTTTAGAGGAATGTCCATGGTGGCACCATGCACGATACCCTCAAGTAAAAACAACCCTGATGTCTATCAATGGTGAACAGACAGACAAAACGTGGTCTATCCATGTAATGGAACATGGCAATAAAGAGGGATGCAGTGCTGACATAGGCTACCACATGGATGAACCTTGCAAACATGATGCTTGGTGAAAGGAGCCAGTCACAAAAGATCATTCTGCTCTGGTTCCATTTATATGAAGTGTCCAGGAGAGATTAATCCAGAGACAGAACACAGAGAAGGGGCGGTCTAGGGCCAGGGAAAACAGGGAAAACAGCTGACTGGAACAGGGCTTTTTGTAGTGATGAAAACATTCTGACACAGACCACAGTAATGGCTGCAGGACTCCGTGCATAAACTATGAACCACTGAGTTCATCTTAAATGGGTGAATTGTATAGTATGAGAAGTAAAAACCTTAATAATGCTGTTATAAAACCAACCAAAAAAATCAAATTCCTGGACAGAATTCTGATACAGATATACTACCTGTGATTTTTGGTCCCATTTCTGCCTCACTCCAAATTGTTTCTGGAATTTTTTCTGCAGTCGTATGCGTTCTCTGGAAAGACAGGAAAACTGCTTTCAGTACAGATTTTTAAGGAAAGTAGAGGCTTAAGAAAAAACAAAAACCAAGACGAAAACAGTGCACACTAGACATGCTAGGAGAGGCATATTGCCCCCAATATGCCAGTGTATACCAGTATATGACCAGTATATACCACTCCATCTCTAGAGGCTGTCCTCTGGCAGCCTCAGCTCGGGCAGGCTACTGTCCTACACAGCTCCAGGGACTCACAGGACCCGGTGTGAATGGGCCCCGGGAGCTGCACCACAGAAGACTTCTGTCTAGGTGAAGCTCCGGGGTCACTTCCTGTCTGCCTTTGTTTCCGTGTCAGTCAGTGCTCACGTCCAGTGCAAGCAGTTTCCTGTCCATGGTCTCTGCCATGACCAGTTCTTGGAAGACAACACCAGGGCTGAAATAGTGGCTTAACTGGCTTTGGGGAGGCTTTTTGGTTTTTCGTAATACTGGGGAAGAAGATGACTATTCTGCTCTGGCTTCCTGACAGCAGTGTGGTCAGTCCTGGAAAAATAACTTGTTCCAACAGGATGGGCAGCTCACCTCTCCTTCTGCTTGGCGCTCTTAGGCAGGGTCTGCAGGTTGAATTGCAACATGTTCCGTCGATCTTTGTCTCTGCGGAGATTTCGCTAGGAATCAGGAAAAAACATCATGTTAAAATCTTGGGACATTCAGCTGATAATTGGTGGTGCCTAATGGGATGCTGTTAGAGTGAGTTTAGGATGCAGCAGCCCAGCTGCACATTTCACTCTGTGCTTTTACAGGATCAACACCTGGGGTTTTTAGGTTGAGTAAGCACAGGCCTACCTCCCAGATACTTTGGGTCTGGTCCCAGACCACCACAATAGAGTGAGTATTGTAATTAGGCAGGTCACACAAATGTTTTGCTTTCCCAGTGCCTATAATTTATGCTACAAATACTATACACTATACTGTAGTCTACTAATGTGCAACACTGTTATGTCTTAAACAATGTATATATCTTCATTAGAAAGAAACTTTATTGCTAAAAATGTTAACCACCTTCAGCGATTAGTAACACCACTGATCACCACAACAAATATGATAATAATAAAAAAGTCTGAAATATTGTTATGACAGAGACATGAAGTGAGCAAATGCTGTTGAAAAAATAGAACTGAAAGACTTGCTCGATGCAGGGCTGTCACAAACCTTCACTTTGTTAAAAAAAAAAAAAAGCAGTTATCTGGTTTTTTGTACTGAAGCACAATAAAAATGTTTGTACCTTGAATTAGCTTAGACTCATATCCATGCTTTTACTGAGGCAGGTTCACTGGCTCTTATTAGAGTTGCTGAGTTTGCCTCTTTATGTGAGAAGATGCAGCCCAACTGGATCATCTACTCAGTAAATCCTGGACACAGCAATTATTCGAGGCAACAGACACTGACGCACATGGTTATCCAGCACAAACAGCCATCCTTAGCACAGATGTCCTAGCTACTGGTCAACAGACAGCTGAACTGTTTAAAGGCATTCCTGGCCATGGTATCCATTTACTTTAGCACAATTTGTCACTAAAGAGCTACTTGGATTCACTGCAGCTGCTTGCTGTGCTGAGTCCTATCTACCTCCTTGTGAACCTATGGACCGCCGCCTGCCAGGCTCCTATGATACTAGAGCGGCTTCCATTTCCCACTCCAGGGGATCTTCCTGACCCAGGGATTGAACCTGTGTTTCTTGCATCTCCTGCTTGGCAGGTGAATTCTTTACTACTGGGAGACCTGGGAAGCCCATTAATATATTATGGGATTCATTAGGATACCCACAGTAACATGCTTTCCCCTCATCAGTACTCACATGGTACCATTTTTAGCACCAGGTGACAGCCCCAAGATGGTCATACTGCTGGCTCTTGACTTACCTGTGCAAATCGCATTCGATTCCGCTGGTAGGCAGTCTTCTGTGTGCGCGCTGTGTCCACCAGCTGGAAACTAGTTTCATCCTCCTCATGGAAGTAAGCATACTGACTTCCACCTCCAAACTGAGAGGAGTACTTATCTGCAGGCAAAGGTGACAGCATGTAACACTACCCACAAACTTTATAAGTACGTAGTAGTCTAAAGCCTGATATTTACAGTGTGGTCTCAGGAGCCACCCCATCGGCTGGCAGCATTTCAGATGTACAGACTCACAGCTCCACTCTAGATCCACTAAGAACCATCATTTTAATAAGATTCCCAGCAGATTATGGAGAAGGCAATGGCAACCCACTCCAGTACTCTTGCCTGGAAAATTCCATGGACGGAGGAGCCTGGAAGGTTGCAGTCCATGGGGTCGCTAAGAGTCGGACACAACTGAACGACTTCACTTTCACTTTTCACTTTCATGCATTGGAGAAGGAAATGGCAACCCACTCCAGTGTTCTTGCCTGGAGAATCCCAGGGATGGCAGAGCCTGGTGGGCTGCTGTCTGTGGGGTCGCACGGAGTCAGACACGACTGAAGCGATTTAGCTGTAGCAGCAGCCAGCAGACTAATATGCACATTCAAGTTTTAAAAGCTCTGATCCAAAGAACTTTCTAAGTCAAGACAGAGTCTGAGGAACTCAAGACAAGCCCATTTTGCACTCTGCCTTCTTCTGTAAGAACAGGAGTTGCAGTTTACTCTCTCAGGAGAGGCAAGCAGGCGGTTATACACGTCATCACTGTCACCAGCTGGCGCCCAAGGAAGACGTGGCTAATGGGCTGGGACTGGCTTTCTGGCTGACCTCAGACTTCAGATCGTCTTTAACTCAGTATTCCAGAGAGCCATTCCTAGCTCTCTTGACTAGTACAGAGGAAAAAACTAACTTCTATTAGGATCCTAAAACCAGGAGTTTTAAAACTGGGATCCACTGACTGGCCTTACAGGCTCAGTAAATCCCAAGTAATGAAATACAAAATGGGAATGTGTTCACCAGATTTGTAAAAGGGGCCATGGCTCCCCAAAGTAGGGGGAAAAACCTACTATAATACGCTGAACAGTCTAACTTTTGAGGCTATTCACAAAAAATGCATTGTTTCCACAGTCCATAATAGGCCCCTAAAAATTATGAATTATCACCATTTCGTTCCCATCCTAGAATGCTTTCAGGTGGAGGTTACTAGAAACGCTAACAATCCACCGAGGGCCTGACTTGGGCAGGCAGGCAGGCAGGAGGAGAACACTTACTCGTATATCTCTTGTCTTGGTATGTGGCCCCCGTCCAGTCTGCAACCTAGTGAGCACAACAAGGCAAGGCAGAGAGCACACGTCAACCAGGCAAGTTTCTGTTGACCCAGAAACCCCCTCCTCCCAAGTGAGGACACGGTGTCACAAAGTGTTAGAAAGACTGGCTCAGGATAGCTTTGTAAGAGCCCAGCTCTCCTATGACTACTGGAAGTAGCCAGAGCTTATAACCATTATCCTTTTGAGAGAATAAAATTAAAATGAACTTGGAGCATTAGCTGCAGCTTTAAGAGATTCAGACCCCGCTGACAGGCAAGCACCTTTCCGAGCCGATCTCCTTTGCTGAACGGCTGGTAGGGCATATCCCGAAACTGCTCCGGAACTGCACAGGGACCCCAGCCTGAGGGGTTGTCCTGGATCACAGGCGTCATGAACTTTGCCATCTTTTAAAACCTTAAAAATACAAATAACAAAGTAACTCCATGAAGAAAAGTCTCAAAAAAAAAAAAAAAAAAAAGTCTTCCATTTGAGGTAAGCTAATACATGAATGATAAAGGTAAAAAAGCAAAACACAAAACAGAAGCCTCAACTGTTGAGCTGCTCTCCACTTAACATATTCCTGTAAATAATACTGTGAATACTTAAAACTCAGACGACTGCTAACCAGATTTATGTATCATATCTCACTGTTTTTTTTTCCCACTGTACTATTTCTGAAATGAACCTGCACCTTCTAATTGATGAGGTGTCATGTCGTATCTGGCAACTTTTCTTTCTTAGTGTTACATGAAGAAACTGTGCTTCTTGAATTCAGTGATGTCTTACAAATTTGATGAAATGTAATTAACTTTTTTTTGAGTTTAATAACCAAGTTCCAGTTCTCATTCACACCTTCACCAGACATACGATATTTAATTCCCCTAAACCTCAGTCTCTTTACCTGAAAAATAAGATCCTTGTTTTATTCCCCTCAGAGGATCACTGTGAAAACCATATATGTTAGTTAACATATGTGGAAATAGTTCCATTGTAAAACGCCAGACACTTACTACTCAGTCTGTGTAAATACAAATATTTACACACAGTTCCGAGAAAAAACAAGGGTCCATGAATATATCCTGAAATGCAACCTCCCTTTGTTGTTCTTTCAATTTTCCGTTGTCAGTGCAAATTCTTATGCAGGGCATAAGAGTCAGGCAGAAAGTCCGGCAGAAGGTTGAGGAGGCCACCAGAAGCCTTATGTCATGAAAGTGGCCGAACACAGCCAATGTTCATAAACATTATGAGTACCAGGCATGTTGTTAGTGCTTTCCACATATTAATTCGTTAACTCCTCTAAACAATCTCCTCCTGAGTTAGGGCCAGTATTAGCCCCACTTTCCAGGTAAGAAAACTGAGGCACAGAGATATCAAGAAATCGCCCAAAGTCACAACACTAATGGATGAAAATCTGAACCCTGGGAAACAGGCTTGAGTCCACACTTTGTGTAACGCCAGTACTCCTCTCAGGAAGAGTAAAAACCAGAGGCTCCAGACAGGTATCTGCCAAACAATTCCTATCCAAAACTCATGCATTTATCATCCATTCTAATCCCCTGAAAATGCCCAGAAGCTGAGTTCCCAGGGTAAAATTCACCACACAAATATTTCCAGAGTCTGGGGAGCAAAGAGCAAAGGATACTAAATTTATGAAACTCTCTTCATTTTCCCATGATGGGGAGAGTTCCTAGAGGTGACACTTGTGTGATCCAAAAGGGCATGAACCTGGAAGCCCCATCCTCCCACCTGAACTTCAATTACAGTACAGGAAGCAGACTGAGGGAGGGTGTGGTGGTCTCCAAACAGTACACCCTTATATATTACCAGGGTCCTACAACGTGTCAGATGCAACACATCTGACTAAGCCCCTAGGCCCCCATTTCAGATATAAAACTACAGTTCAGCCAAATCAAGCAGCTGATCTCATCATTTCAAGATAGACTTGGTTTCTAGGGTCCTCTGTCTTAAGTGTAACACTCTTCCCATTATTTTACAGCTGGACAGCAGCCTGAAAAGATCCTGGGTTTCAGATCATATCAATAACACAATAAGATATCTCCAAACACACTTTAAAAGGGGTGGAAGGGTTTCAACGCGTAAAATAAAAAGTAGGCAGAGCACAATGTAACCAATAGGGGAAACTAAATCTTTCAGTTGAAGCGGAGTGACAGCTGTACTGGCTACAGATATAGGATGAGGCGGCGCCAACAGGACAGTCATAGGGAGAGCCGTGTGGCTGGCAGGCCATGTACAGGGCACGTTCTCGCAGCCACTGCAGATCGTTTGCCAATTCCTGGGGGGTTAGTGTCAAATCAAAGATCAACCAACTACATCCTAGCCTTCCATTTCATAAGCAAGGAAAAGAAACATTTAGACTGAACTCCTCAGAGCAGGGCCGAACATCGCTCAGTTTGGCACACCCAATAGCCCTCTCTAGAAGCTCAGGGAACAGTGAGGCACTTTAAAAGACCCTGAGACTCAGCGGGGTTAATGGCACGTTCACATCAGAACAGACCGTCGGTGGCCGCTAAGCGGACTCCAGGGAAAGAGACCTCAACCACAGGTTCTGCCCCGCACTGGGTCAGGCGGATTCCTGCCCCGCCCAGCGCAGGAACAGGGAGGCAGGAGGGGGCGTACGGAAGTCTCTTCCGGTAGGCCCCCCGAAGGCCAGGCGCAGCCCAACTCTGCTCTGGAGGTCCGCGGAAGCGTACGGAATACGCTGCTTACCTGTAACGGCCGTAACCGGCCCCGATGGTGAGAGATAGTCTAGGCCGGATACCGCGCCACCTCCTGAACTCCGGGGAACCGGGAAAGGAAGAAAGATGCGCGCGCAGCGGCCGGTACCGTAAACACGACAGATGGTGTCGTAAACTGCTTCTTGGCTTCCTTCCGGTTCGACGGCGGAACGCAGGAGTCGTAAAGCGAAGGCATATCCGGAAGTTCGTCACTGTTCTTTTCGCGGTGTTCTTATTTAGCCTTCGAGGCTGATAGACACCGGAGGATGTTTACAGTTACGTCATGGGGCATCCGGCGACACTCCGAGAGTTTCAAGTTTCTTGAAACGTGGCGGCCTTGTAGTTGGAGTTGGAAGCGGAGACGGGCTGATGTCCCACAATGCCTTGCGGGCCGCTCTGGCCACTCTGTATCCCACAATGACCCGCGGTTCCTGCCTTCTTTAAAAGATCGTGTGGTTCGAGTTTCACCGTTAGGGGGAGTTCGAGTCTTTCAGGCAGGTTTTTGTGGCTACTCACTGAGCCTTCAGCGGTTTCGGAAACAGACCAGGAGGTGCAAAGTCACCTGAGTAGATCAGACTACTAGTTTTGGGGGTCGCTGCCAATGTTCAAACTATAGCTCCACAGTTCTCAGACTTTCTTGTTTGACAAAGATTCCTGGAGTGCTAATTTGAAAAATGAAGATTCCGGGTCCGCTTCCATAGACTGTTATACCAGCGTGGCTTAGCTGGAGCCCAGAAACCTGCATTTTAATTGGTTGTGATTCTGAACTGGCTACTCAGGAACCACCTTCCTACGATGGCAACGGTGCTGTCTTTTTGGAAACTCAGCCTACGGAGTTTGTCCTGCAGCACGCCAGGCCTCCCTGTCCATCACCAACTCCCAGAGTTCACTCAAACTCATGTCCATCTAGTCGGTGATGCCATCCAGCCATCTCATCCTCTGTCGTCCCCTTCTCCTCCTGCCCATAATCCCTCCCAGCATCAGAGTCTTTTCCAATGAGTCAACTCTTCGCATGAGGTGGCCAAAGTACTGGAGTTTCAGCTTTAGCATCATTCCTTCCAAAGAACACCCGGGACTGATCTCCTTTAGAATGGACTGGTTGGATCTCCTTGCAGTCCGAGGGACTCTCAAGAGTCTTCTCCAACACCACAGTTCACAAGCATCAATTCTTTGGCGCTCAGCTTTCTTCAGAGTCCAACTCTCCCATCCATACATGACCACTGGAAAAACCATAGCCTTGACTAGACGGACCTTTGTTGGCAAAGTAATGTTTCTGCTTTTGAATATGCCATCTAGGTTGGTCATAACTGTACTTCCAAGGAGTAAGCGTCTTTTAATTTCATGGCCGCAGTCACCATCTGCAGTGATTTTGGAGCCCCCCCCCCCCCAAATAAAGTCTGACACTGTTTCCACAGTTTCCCCATCTATTTCCCGTGAAGTGATGGGATCACATGCCATGATCTTCGTTTTCTGAATGTTGAGCTTTAAGCCAACTTTTTCACTCTCCACTTTCACTTTCATCAAGAGGCTTTTGAGTTCCTCTTCACTTTCTGCCATAAGGGTGGTGTCATCTGCATATCTGAGGTTATTGATATTTCTCCCAGCAATCTTGATTCCAGTTTGTGCTTCTTCCAGCCCAGCGTTTCTCATCATGTACTCTGCATAGAAGTTAAATAAGCAGGGTGACAATATACAGCCTTGACGTACTCCTTTTCCTATTTGGAACCAGTCTGTTGTTCCATGTCCAGTCCTAACTGTTGCTTCTGACCTGCATATAGGTTTCTCAAGAGGCAGGTCAGGTGGTCTGGTATTCCCATCTCTTTCAGAATTTTCCATAGTTTATTATGATCCACACAGTCAAAGGCTTTGGCATAGTCAATAAAGCAGAAATATATATTTTTCTGGAACTCTTGCTTTTTCTATGATCCAGCGAATGTTGGCAATTTGATCTCTGGTTCCTCTGCCTTTTCTAAAACCAGCTTGAACATCTGGAAGTTCACGGTTCATGTATTGGGGAATTTCAAAACATTTGAAAGAATCTGAGCACGCAATTTTTGTTCAAACCTCAAGATTCTTTACTACCTGGTCTCCTAGGCTTCCTTATCAGTCTCCTGGCCTGTCTCCTTTATTGGAAAATATACTTGCTGTTAGAGCTGATATTTATTCTTGGCTCTGCCACTTTAGCAGTGTAGCCTTCACATCTCTGGGCCTCAGTTTCCTTATTTGTAAATTGAAGATGAGAAAAGGAGGTGCTGTGAGGGTAAAATATATGTATGTGAAAATAGGAATTCCACTTACCAGTTGGACAAACTCAGGGTTGTTAATTGATCTCTTTGAAACCTTATTCATGTATAAAATGAAAATGTTAACAGCAGCATCTGTTTCTATAAATTCTCTTCTAATCCACTCATCTTCCAGTTTCCCTAATTTTTGTTCACGGTACCCAGTGGATGATGCTTATTGAAAAGCCTTGTAGCCATCATTGGTAGTTCCTTTCCCCACCACATTCATTCCTTCAGCAAGTCCTCTTTATTCTTTTAGAATACATTTTGAGGGAATCTGCTGGTAGCCCTGTGGTTAGGACTCTGCACTTCCATTGCAGGGGGCGTGGGTTTGATCCCTGGTCAGAGAACTAAGATCCTGCAACCTCACAGCATGGCCAGGAACAAAACAAAAAATGAACCATGGTAAATGCCACCACTTGCCCTCACCATCTCCAGCCTCATGCTTGGGCCCCCAGCATCCACTTGTGTTCCTCTAGGGTTCTTTCTTTGTGTGGTGATCAAAGCAATCTATTCACAACCTTCTAGTAGCTTCCCATTGTATACTTGGAATAAAATATGAAAGTCTTCCTATGACCTATCTGGTCCTAGCTTTCTATCATCTTTATATCCTGCCATTTTATATTCACTCTTCTCTAGCTCTGGAGAAGGCACTGGCGACCCACTCCAGTACTCTTGCCTGGAAAATCCCTTGGATGGAGGAGCCTGGTAGGCTATAGTCCATGGGGTCACTAAGAGTCGGACACAACTGAGCGACTTCACTTTCACTTTTCACTTCCATGCATTGGAGAAGGAAATGGCAACCCACTCCAGTGTTCTTGCTTGGAGAATCCCAGGGATGGGGGAGCCTGGTGGGCTGCTGTTTATGGGGTTGCACAGAGTTGGACACGACTGATGTGACTTAGCAGCAGCAGCAGCAGTAGCTGCTCTAGCTCACATGCTGTGTTTTTTTTTTTTTTTTTTTTTTTTTAAATCATGCTGCATTACTTGCAGGATAGTTCCTTGACCAGGGATCAAACCTGGGCCCCAGCAGTGAAAGTGCTGAGTCTTAACCACTGGCCCACCAGGGAGCCCCAATCATGCTTTTTTTTTTTTAATGCCACGGGGCTGTGGAAAGAATTAAATGAGTTAATTTAAGTGCTTGGAATAGTACCAGGCACGTGGCAAGCAAGAGAGTGAATGAGGACAGGGCAAGGCTACTCAGAGGGGTGGTTGGTTGTGGACACAGGCAGTGAAGATGTAGGGGAGATGTATTCCCGGCACCAGAGAACAGCAGGCAGCAAGGTCTCAAGCAGGAAGAAGCCTGGGTGTGACCCAGAAAAAGGAAGTTTCCATTTAGAAATGTGCAGGCCACAGAACAGAGTATGGGATTTTATCCTCAGGATAAAAGTAAGCTACTGAGGGATTTTAAAATGGGGAGGGAAGGAGGGAGGTCATGACCTGATTTAATGTAAAGGAGGGTCATCCCTACTGCCTGTGGAGACTCAAGAGTTGGGTAGGCAGAAAGAGGCAGCAAAGGTGTCCATTGGGGGAGGAATTTAGATAGGATCTCCCACCTAAGCCCAGGGACCCAGTATTGAGAATAAGACAAGACTCCCAAATTCTTCTCCATCTGGGGTGGGCAGGGACATCACGGCCAAAATGGAAAAGATGATTAAACTCTGACACAAAAGCGAGATTGCAGCAGATGGCCTGTGGGCCCACAGGAAAAAAAATAAAGAAGAAGAGGAAAACAAAAGACATGATCCAAGCAATCCAGCAAAAGTTAGATCTCCCCTTATAGTGTAGCACATATTACAACTTACTATTGATATTCAGTACACTGACATTAATTGAATCCTTATTTATGTGCCCGGGGTAATGTGCTGAATTCATTTTCTCATTTAATTTTCACAAAACCCCTATCCACTCATTCAACAATTCCCCAAATATGGATCACCAGTCACTGTTCTAGGTAGGACAGCAAAGCCTCTGCTTCCCAGAGCTGACACTCTAGAAGCAGAGACAGAGCTTAGACAAGGAAGCAAAAATATTTCAGCACATGATGAGAATTCTGAAGAAATGAAGCAGAGGAAGAGGTGAGGAGGGACAGAGGAAGATGCAGCTGTTTTAGAAGTGATGATCAGAGATGATCTCACTGGGGAGATAACTCTTGAGCAGAAACAAGGATGCTGGGACCAGGCCAGCTGTGGGTCAATATGAACTCATGTGTGGAGCACCCGAGGGGGTGAGGGAAGGGCCTGTGTTCTCAGTTGCTAGAACAGTGTCTGACATACAGCAGGTGACCAGTAAGCATTTGTTGACTAATCAGTGTATAAAAAGATCAAAATTAGTATGAGATCATTTATTCAGCTTGCATTGTAAGAGCCACCACTTTGCAGCAGGACCCTGTATTTATAACGATCCATTGTAAGATTCTTCAAAGAACGTCTCTTCTAGATGAGTGAGTGACTGCAAAAGTATTTTCTAAACTAAAAAGTGAAGATCCATAGTAGGCCTGCTGGCCTCTCCATATTCATACCCTGATGTCATGTCTAGAAGCAGGAGGCACCATTATTACTCTTTTCTCCTTGGCCTTTTGTGCTGTTCTGTCCTGTCCCTTTCAGATGAGACAAATGCCTTGTCTAATAGGAACCTCCAATGTTTTAAAAAAGGAACTAGCATTTATTGAGTACTTATTATATGCCAGGCAATGTGCTAGTGTTTAAAACAATCATCTCTTATGCTTTCTAAGTGTTCTTTGAGACATTCATGCAGGTGGGGAGAAACAGGCTCTGGGCAACTGGGTGTTTGGCTCCGTGAGCAAATGACTGCCCCAAGATTTGAGAACAATTTTGTGTCCTTAAGAACGCCCATCCTGGGAGGGAGGTTCAAGAGGGAGTGGACATATGTACATTTCCAGCTGATTCATGTTGATGTTTGGCAGAAACCAACAAAATTCTGTAAAGCAATTTCCTTCAGTTAAAAAATTGATTAAAAGAAAATCCTTCCATCCTTTACAGGATGGTGCAGAAAGCCTTCCCTGAGGTTTGGGTTTTCTTTTTCTCCTTCCTCCCATGTCTCTTGCCTCTGGTTTCTCTGATTGATTCAGACACTTCCTGTCCTGGATATCAGCAGCAGTTCCAGGATTTCTCCATGGGAAGGGAATAGAGACAGCAATATGGTGGAAAGGAGGGGAAACCCTGGACTTGTCTTAAAGCTGTGTTTGTGGAGTAGATGCCCTGCTTTCATTGGGGTTGTATGTTTATTGGGGGAAAGGAGCCTCTGTAGTATACTCTGAGGACTTGGCCAAATGTGGGTGACCATATCATTTACCATCTAACTTAGGGCCCTTTGGGGAGAGAAAGGGGTTGTTATCAATACTTATGCCAGACAAAAGCCGTAAACTGGAACTGTTTCTTGCAAATTAGAAGGTAGGGTCACCGTAGGGGAAAGGAAAATAAAATTGGCCTCTGTTCTGGTTACCTGTTGCTGTGGAACACATCTATCCAAAATTTGGTGGTTTATGGCAACAATCCTTTTATATTCTCTGTTGGCTTGTGTGGGTCAGGAGTTGAGGAAGGGCTTGGCTGGGTGGTTCTGGCCTTGGGTGTCTCAGACAGGTGGTTAGAGGTGCAGGGAGCTGGCTAGACAATTCTCCTTTTCTTTCTCTTCATTTAGTCTCAGGGTCTCTCTGTGTGGTGAGTTCACATGGAGAGTTTGGGTTTCCTCAGAACATGGTGGCTTCAGGCCAGTCAGACTAGTCACAGGGGGCTTAAGACTGAGAGAGCACGCATTCTGACTGATAAGCTGGGAGCTGCGTGGCCTTCTACGATCCAGCCTCAGAAGTTGTGTGTGCATGTGTGTGTGTGTGTTAGTTGCTCAGTCGTGTCCGGTTCTGCAACCCCATGGACTGTAGCCCTCCGGATCCTCAGGAGGAGAAATTCTCCAGGCAAGAATACCGGAGTGGGTTACCATTTCCTTCTCCAGATGATCCTTTCTGACCCAGGGATTGAACCCAGGTCTTCTGCATTGTAGGCAGATGCTTTACCCTCTGAGCTACTAGGGAAGCCCCTAAGTTACGTAAGTAACTTCTGAAGCCTCAGAAGTTACGTAGCACCAGTTCCATCCCTCCCTTGGTTCCCAGTGAGTCCCAAGCCTGTCCAGAGTCAAGGCCCAAGATTCTAGAAGAGCATGTGGAGATGCTATTGTGATCATCATGGGAGCAGAAAATCTGCCACAGATGTCAGCTGACCTTTTCTAAGAGTCACTAGTTGGTTGTCTGCAAACATGTGGCTGATGAGTTGGGGACACATCAAATTCCAGACAGTGTCTGAGCAAATCTGGCTGAGGGGAGGCCTGGAATGTGGCCATAGTTTATCATGGGAAACTGATCACAGGGAACGGAGATGTAGAAGGGGGAGGGTCTAGGAGCCAGAGCTGGTGCTGTCCAGGGGGCTAAAGTGTCACCCCCATTTCCTGGGCCAGAATGCCCAGTCAAGCTGCCTCTGCTGATAGATGCTTCTTCAGAAAAACGCTGTCTCTTGTTCTGACTCTCTCCCATCATGATCGTAAATCCTCACAGAGCTTTTACTGCAGGAAAGTAAGTGCTGGTCAGGCCAACAAAAGCACCGGGTCCTGCCGGCGGCTGTATTTCTTGTGCTTTCTATTAAATAGACAGATCATCTGTTTATGCATCAGCCCTACTTTGTGAGCACACTTACCCTGAACTGTGATGGGCTCACCAAGGCCTCCTTTGGGGACCTGCCAGTGTGGCCAGCCCCATTCCAGTGCAGCAACCTTGTGTGCCTTCTAGGAACCAACACAGGAATTACCATCCCATTTTACAGATGGGAAAACAGAAATATAGTCAAGAGGAATGTCTTGCCCAAGGTCAGCCAGCTGGTAAAGGTGCAATTGGAATGCACCCAGGATTGCCTGAAACCAGGCTGGCATCTCATACAGTTCCAAGGTCCAGATAAGCTCTGAAAACCACAAGCTTTCTCATGAAGTTGAGGACAGCATCTGATGGCAAACCTGATACGAATTGGCTATGTTGTTATTTACTTTTTAAAGAGTTTTTGTTTTTGATGTGGACCATTTAAAAAGTCTTTTATTGAATCTGTTGCAATATTGTTTCTGTTTTTTATGTTTTGGTTTTTTGGCCTCCAGGCATATGGGATCTCAGCTCCTGGACCAAGGATTAAACCCACATCCCCTGCATTGGAAGGTGAGGTTTTAACCACTGGACCACCAGGGAAGTCCCTGGACATGAAGTTATTTATAGTCATTCATATCCCACTTAGTATGAATATGTATACATTTTGCTGTATAGGAATAATGAGTTTATGAAGGGTTTATGGGATTCTGCCCCAGAACTTGCTGGGCATATTGTGTAACATATGGTAGTCTCACCATATAAACCTTTCTGAAGTCCACAGAATTCTGTTAGCAAGCACATTGAGCACCAGATGTTTCAGGTCAGGAACTATGAACTTGTACCATTCTTTTTTGTCTCAGAGATACAGAAAGCACTACCCCCAATTTACAGATGTGAAAGACTGAGGATGGGGGAAGTGGTACCCAAGGCAGATTCTGTGAAATTGCAGCATTTTTATCATCCTGTAGGGGTGTGCTGGGGGGAAGGGAAGCCTTTGAATCACCAGCCCACCTCAGCCTCCTAAGAGCCTTGTCACCCCAGCAAAATTTTAAAAATAGAAAACCTGGAAGGATTAAAGCATCCCAAAGGATGTTTCAGGTCCACCGGAAGAAAGGGAGGTTCACTATAGGTTCCATTGGCTGGCATTCAAATTTATTTATTTTTTAAAAATCTCAGCTGGATGTACACTCACCCATCACAGGATCAGTTCTCAGAATAGAGAGGTGCCTGTTGACTCGCCCACCCCACTTCCTGCCAGTGCGGGCATATCTCCAAGTGCTGAGCCATCCACTTCTCTGCTGTGGCCTGAGATATATCAGGATTTGCAGCCCTGGTGACGGGAGACAAAATAGACTCCCATTTCCTTTGGAACCATTTAGCTACTTGAGAGAGTGCTTGACTGTTTCAATGAGATGATCAAGAACCAGGCTTCTCCTGGCTCCTCTCTGCCCTATACATTTTCCCTTGTTGGAAACTGGGATTTGGTATTCTGGGAAAAGAGATAAACACCAATTCTGGCTTGATCTACCTGTGTAGTGTTGGATAGCAACCCTCTGTGAAGCTAAGGTTCGATTTCTGCAGTGCTTGCGCTGTTTTCTGTGTCACTTGTTGTGGTTGTCACTGTCCTTAAAACTGGAAACCATGCCTGGCAGCTTCCCAGAGAGCATTATCAGGGCTATGTAACTGCAAGAGATATTTAAGGAAGGTGGGGGGTCTCATGGGGCAAGATGGTATCACAGCAACACAGACATTGGTGGAGACAGACTGCCTGAATTTGAATCCTAGGTTATTGCTAGCCACATGACCTTGGGCAAGTCATGGGATTATCTTAGCCTCAGCATCCTCATCTGTAGAAAGGACAGAATCATAGTGAGTAGGTCATGAGAATTAAGTCAGATAACATGGAAAGTGCTTAAACAGTGCCCAGCATGCAGTAAACACTTAATCTATGTTGGCTGGACTGGCATAGTCACCAGAAACCAGTAGGGGTTTGACTGGGCAAGTACTTTCAATATTTCAAAAGCAATAGCTTGTCACTGGTAGTGATCCAGGTCCTGAGCTGGTCACTCAGAGTTCAGTGACCTAGCCTTCCTCTCAAGTGGCCCAAAGTCTAGTGAGGAAGTCGGTGGGACTGCTTCAGGGGCTACAATGCCTATGAAATGCTTAACAAAATGGGTTTTGAACCAATATTTATAAAGCAGATTTCAGCTAAGAAGCTGGTGCTGAGTAGGGGCTGCCCCCAGACCAGGGATTCTCTGCTTTGCCACACTCCTTACTATTCTCCATTGCATCATATCTGACCTACTTCCTGTTCATGTGTGTTTGTTGCCTGCCCCCCCATGGGAATTTGCAGATAAATTACAGTGCAAGGCTGTGAGTGTTGTGGGAATAGGATGAGCGATAACTCAGCCTTGGGCAGTCAGGAAGAGTTCCCCAGGGGACGCAAAGTCACAGCTGCTTTTCTCTAAAAGCTGCGGAAGCTGCCGAACACCCTCATCTTTATGGTTCAAGGACAGGCATAGCAGACACAGGCAGAGCCGGCAGGGATCTCTGACAGAAAGCCACCAAAGCTAAGTGGCCTGTTTGAGGTCATTCAGCCAGCAGATGGCACAACTAGGGCTAGAATCAGGACTGCCAACCAAAAATAGTTGTGGGCCTTGGCAGTCAGGTGAATTTGTACTCTGGCGTCTTGAACTGGAGGCCTGTCTCTGCCACTTACTTGCAATATGACCTTGGCTAAGTTGTTTCATCTCCTTAAACCTCGGTTTCTTCATCTGTAAAAAGGGCTAAGGATTCTGACCTCAAAGGAGTATCCTGAGGGCCAAATAATGAGAAACTGAATAGGGAGACGGTTGTAAAGTCAAGAGGACTCTTGACATGTGAGGGTCATCACGATTATTGCAAATTAGCCACCATCCCCCTACAGGTCTGCCACCATCTGTTCGGCAGAGACCTTGAAGGGGACCCATCCCCCATCTGCCTTGTCCAGTTCCTTGTGGCAGCATGCATGGCCTTCTTCCAGCTGTGGACCTAGGATGGGAGTCTTTTGGAATTCTCGGACCTTGAATGTGAGCAGGACTCTGGGTGCAGAGCTCCAGGGCTCCCCTCTTCCAGGAGCTGCCAAAGTCTAAGGAGATACTGAGCTAGAGATGGGAATGAAGCAGAATTTCCTGGGGAAAAGAGAAATGTCAATAATTCCTTAATTTTCTTTAAGACTGCCAGCTGGGGGAACCTTGAAATTGCTGGTCAGTGGCTGAAACTATTAGGAGGGAACAGCACTAACAACCTCTATTTGGGGGTCACCTTGTGCTGAGTTCAAATCTTGGCTTTTCTCCGTACTAGTTGAGTGTGTCTTTTGGCAAAATTGCAAGCTTTCCCAAACCTCAGTGTTCTCACCTGCAAAATGGGATTCTTTTTATTTATTTTCATTGAAGTATAGTTGATACAGTGTGTTAATTACTGCTGTACAGCAAAGTGATTCAGTTATAGACACACAAATATATACATATACATTCTTTTAAAAATATCATAAGACATTGAATATAGTTCTCTATACAAGAAAGACAAGTAGGGCCTTATTGTCTATCCATTCCATATATAAAAGCTGGCATCTACTAATCCCAGCCTCCAACTCCGTCCCTCCTCCAGCTCCCTCCTCCCTTGGCAACCACTCGTCTGTTCTCTACGTTGGGGAGTCTGCTTCTGCTTCATAGATAGGTTCATTTGTGTCATTTTAATGTCTTAGATTCCACATGTAAGTGATATCATATGGTATTTGTCTTTCTCTTTCTGAGTTACTTCACTTAGTATGATCATCTCTAGTTGCATCCCCAAATGGGATTCTTAGAAGTAGCTATTTTATAGAGTTATGTGTAAGTTAAATGAGATTGTATGGTAAAGTGTTAAGCACAGTGAGAAGTTCAATAAACTGCCAGTTGGTAGTATCATTAGAAATAGTCATAACCGAGGAGGGAGAAGGGTTCAGGATGGGGAACACATGTATACCTGTGGCGGATTCATTTTGATATTTGGCAAAACTAATACAATTATGTAAAGTTTAAAAATAAAATAAAATTAAAAAAAAAAAGAAAGCAAAATGAACATGCAGGATCAAAAGATAATTTTGGGGGGGATTAATTTTGAAACATCTTTTAAATGTTATCATTTAACACTTTCCTAAAACTGCAATTGACCCTTGAACAGCATAGATTTGAGCTGTGTGAGTCCACTTATGCACTGATTTTTTTCAATAAATATACTGAAATAATAAAAAAAAGAAATAGTCATAACCATCTATCATACTTGTACAGGATTTTACCACTTATGAACTAGTTGTGCTTTTCTTTCTTATCCCATCTGACCTTCACAAGAACTCTTTGAGCTGGCCTGCGCAAGGATTATGACCTCACTGTACAGATGAGAAAACTGGAACCCAGAGATGGCAGCAGTCTGCTGAAGGTCACACAGCTTGTGAGTGGCAGAGCCAAGTTCAAGTCTTCTCAGATGGAAGATGGTTAGTGTTCACTGGGCCAGGCCAGCCCGCCTGCAAATGTGACTAGGGTTCTCCCAACCACCTCTTCATAGAGAAATAGTCCAGTGTTGCTTCAGACTCTCGTCGCCCCTGTTTATTGTACTCTGAGCCTACACCACTTCCAGGAATGAAGAAATTTCTCTTTGTTCTGTGGTGTCAGACTGACTTTTCCTTGTATTTGTCCTAACTCAACCTCCAGCGGTCCCTTCTCAGCCTGATCCCCGCGGACCACCAGGAGGTCCATGTGTTCTGAGTTCTGGCCACAGGATGGCGCTCCTCCCCAAGGCATGAAAAGTCCTGCCCAGCACTTGGATTGCATTTCAATGCATCAGATATTAATTAAACACCTACTATGTGCAAGTCACTGTGGCTGCTAAGGAGAGAGCTTCAGTTTGGTATTGGAGACGCGGGTTCGCTCCCTGGGCTGGGAAGATCCTCTGAAGGAAGAAATGGCAACCTACTCCAGTATTCTTCTCTGGGAAATGCCAGGAACAGAGTAACCATAATCCACGGAGTTGCAAAGAATCAGACACAGATGAACGACTGAACATGAGCACAGATTTTCAGAGTTCACCGAGCAGTTGACACACATTGCATTTGCCGAATAATCCTGTTGTATTGGATGAGGTGGCCTCTCCACCCCTCAGTTTGGGGAGGAAACTGAGGCACAGAGAGGTGGCAGGGCTGGCATAAAGGCACAGGGTAGCACATGGCAGGCACTTGATGAATCATAGGTGGCAGGTTGAATGGGGTGGACCAGGCATTCTTCTCTTCCTTGCCGTCATTTGTCTGGGAGGGCAGGGACTATCTTATCTGTCTTTCTTTCCCCTCTCCTAGGACTTTGCCTGGTCGAGGGCTTCAGCACACCTCTGGGGCAGGGAGAGGAGAGGCAGGGGGCTCCTGCAGGCCGCTCAGCCTCCCTGAAGCTGCAGTGCCAAACAGCTGGCCAACTGCAGCTCCCAGGCCAGGCCTGGAAGGCTCTCTGGATGCTCTCAGGCTGAGAGATGCAGCCTCTAGGTTGGAGCTGGTAGAAGAGACTGTAAAGAGAGGTCACTGCATCCACCACGAGCCATGGGCAGGATGTGAGTGACTCACCATAATTGGGTCCCTGAAGCTGCCAGGTGGCCGAGGGGGAAGGAATGGCTCATTCATTCATTCATTCATTTATCCATTCAACAAACATTTCCTAAGATCCTGCTAAACATTAGGGATACAGAAAATCTATCATACATTTGAAAAGAAAAACACGGCCCCTGTCCTCTTGGAACTTTAAGGGCAGCAGCCTAGACAGAGGGTAGAAAATGAACAATAGAGATTGATAGGTGCTGCTCAGAGGTCCAAGTGCCATGGGGGTGGGTGGGGACTGAGTCCACCAGGGGCAGGGGGACAAGCTACATAGAGCGGGGATTCTTTTGCAGGTTCTGGAAAGATGAGATGAGTCTGTAGATTATCAGGCAGAGGGAGTGCCGAGGTGGAGGGAAGGAAAGAATCAGGGGTGATAGCGCATGGGAGCAAGAACTGTCAAAGGCCAGTAAGCATTTTTTTAACTTATCATTTTAATTATTATTTTTGATCTATTTCTAAAAATTGGAGTATAGTTGCTTTACATTGTTGTGCTGGCTTCTGCTGAATAATGTGAATCAGCTATTTGTGTACATAGATCCCCTCCCTCTTGAAGCTCCCTTTCACCCCCCTCATCTCACCCCTCTAGGTCATCACAGAGCTGAGCTGAGCTCCCTGTGCTGTACAGCAGGCTCCTTCTAGGTATCTATTTTATGTTGACCACTGCATTTGAGGATGGGTAAGAGGTGCGCCCAGAGAGAGACCATGAAACCCATCCTGAGGACAGTGAACTGTGTCTCGTCGATGTCAGGGAACATTTCAAGGCTTTTAACCATCATGCCAAGAGCTGTGCTGAACTCTGGGATCCAAAATGCAGCATTGTGGTTCTCAACTTCAAGGAGCTCAGAATTTCAGGGAATTCCCTGGCGATCCAGCTGGGGGCCTCGGTTTGATTCCTGGTTGGTAAACGAGGATCCTGAGGGTCCTGTGGCACAGTCAAAAAAAAATAAAGTTCAGAGTTTCATGGAGAAGGTGGACAAAAAGAAGACCTTTACTCATGTTTCCTGAGCCCTGCCTGCTTCCTGAGCACTGGTTTATCACCTACCTTGCAAGACAGATATTATCATCTCTCCCATTTAATAGGTGAGTAAACCGAGGCTTGGAGTGCTTAAGTACAGTTGTCCAAGGTCAGGGGACTAGTCATGGTGGAGTCATGGCTTGTCTTTTTGGCCTTTGAATGGTTACCTTTACTAAAGTTCATTCATTCATGTTATATGGTTTATGCATATGGTTCAAAACTCAAAAGATGCCCAGTGAAGTTGGTCTCACTTATGTCCCTGCTTCTGGTTCTCTCTCCCCAGAGATGACCACTCTTACTAGTTTCTGATGTTTTCTTCTAGAGATGTTCTATCCAGACTCAAGCATGAAAGGTAAGAAAAGACAAGTGCAGGTGAATCACCAGCGTGGGCTTGGGAATAGCCTGCAGGGGATTGAATCCTTTTTCGTCTGAGCTTGAAGAGCATTCCCAATAATTATAGTTTGAGCAGGGGGCAGGAGGGCGGGCAGGGAGGCAGTGTGTGTGTGTGTGATGGTGCAGGGCTGGAATTGAGGGGAGGATGTGGTGATGGCACGGAGATGAGGGAGGGAGGACCCGCTGGGGCTGAAGAGAGACTGAATAGGGGCCAAGGAGGGGAAGAGAGGCTGTGGAGGGGTGGTCACAAGGACTGGATGTGCACTGAGAGGGACAGAGGTGGCCCTGGGGCCAGGACGGTCCCCATGTGAGGCCTCAGGCGGACTCCTGGAACAGTTCCAGCCCATCAAGTCACACACCAGAGTTGAGACGCTGGCAATGGGCTGCCTGGGAGGCCCTGGGCTCTGGAGCCTGGGAGGCCTGGCCTGAGTGGCCCACAGGGGACTCTGGGCAAATCCTTTCTCTCCCCAGGAGTCAGTGCCAGTCAGCACTTCACAGAAGTTTGTTGCCCCTGCTGTTCTCCATCATGGAGGGAAAGGCAGGGTTAGGGATGGGGAATGGAAAGGTTTGGGAGAAGCTCAGCTTGGGATGGGGCTTCCCTCATAGCTCAGTTGGTAAAGAATCTGCCTGCAATGTGGGAGACCCTGGCTCAATTCCTGGGTCAGGAAGATCCACTGGAGAAGGGATAGGCTACCCTCTCCAGTATTCTTGGGCTTCCCTTGTGGCTCAGCTGGTAAAGAATCCACCTGCAATGTGGGAGACCTGGGTTCGATCCCTGGGTTGGGAAGATCCCCTGGAGAAGGGAAAGGCTACCCACTCCAGTATTCTGGCCTGGAGAATTCCATGGACTGTATAGTCCATGGGGTCCCAAAGAGTTGGACACGACTGAGCGATCTTCACTTTTACTTTCAGGCTGGGATGGGCTGGAGGCTCAGGACCCTTTTCTGGAGGTTTCCAGGCTGCACCTGAATGAGTGTCCCCAGTGCCCAGAGCAGGGGATAGGGTAGGGTAGGAAGCCAGCATATAGAGAGAATGTTACATTTTATACTAATATGCATGTAATGTGTTAATAACATGTAGCACATGTGGACACTAATTCTGTTTGATCGTCACCTCTCCTGTTTGGGACCCCATCTAGTTGGGCATGGAGCCTTGTGACCCAGCGCTTGGAATCTCTGGTAACTTCTGTTAGAACAAGATGTTCCAGACTCATCTTGTGCTGTCCCTTCCCCAGTCCTGGCATCAGCCTTTTCTCCAAGGAGCCTGGTTCCCTCTTTGAGAAGGGATGTTTGGAGGTTTTGGTCCTGGGTGGGGGCAGGGGGAGATAGAGGGAAGCGGTGATCTCGGAGAGAGCCCCTGATCTGGGCAGAGCCCCTTAGCTCTTATGGCTCTGGACGAGTCCCTCTCCTTCCCTCGTGCAGGGAGAGTGGTTTAGAGGACCAGTTCAATCCTGTCCAGACTCAACTGAGGCCGAGAACAAGGTGTTGGAAACGTTCAGACTGTGTGCCCCTGGGCTGCTGCAGCGACACAGCGGAAGCCCACGGACCTGGACTCAGGCCGCAGCTCTGCTGCCAGGTGTCTGGGTGACTCTGGGTGCGTTACTTAACCTCTTTGAGCCTCAGGGTCCTCGTCTGTGACATGGGGATAAGAGCACTTACCTGGCACGGCATCCACAGGGATTATGAGAGATGACACGTGTAGATTCTGACATCTCTCACCTACAGCAGGTGCTTGGTGCGTGTAGATTCCTTTTTTCTCCCTCTTTAATCATGTGGCTTCAGCACCCCAGGAAGTGGATGGTTTGGGAGAGGGGAAGAGAGGAAACTAGGGAGGAAGAAGAGGTGGGAAATAGCAGTTCAGGGACAAATAAAGAGGAGGGAAAGTTAACTCAAAATGGGGAAGATGATTCATTGTCAAATTTGACCCACACAGAAGGCTCTCATTGCTTGGGGGAGATGGGGAACCTCCTGTCGCTGGAGGTAAGCAAATAGAAGCTGAGAGGCCATGGGTCACAGAGAGGATCCTCTGAGGGCTTCTGCACTGGCCAGGAGGCTGGCTCATCCACTCAGCAAACTTTTGGAGAGGGCTGAGCTTGTCCGGCCCTAAGATGGGATGGGGGGTCTCCAGGTGAACGGGACAGCACCCCTGGCCCAGTCCAGGGAATGAGCCAGTCTCGAAGGTCCCTTCGACTCCGCGGTTCAGTCCTTTAGAGTGTCTAGGCCTTGGAGGGAGCCGGCTGTGGATTTCCAGCGTGTGCCTTTTGGTATTGATCCACTGGAGCTAGGCTGTCGGGGCGGGGGGAGGGCGCTGCGGAGGACACGCTGTAATCTGTCAGTGTCACCCTGGCCGCAGCTGGCCGGGGAGCCGTCCTGCTGTTAACTCCTCGCTGTCCTGCCACCGCCGAACACACAGCTCGCACAGCGACCTCCCGGGTGCCTCCGTCTCGTCCTGGAGGAGGGCGATGTGGGTGTGTGTTCTTCTTCTGTTTCTCCCTGGCATGATCCCTCTGCCCCAGTCACAAAGATTCATTCAGTGTTCCCAAGACATTCCTGGGACATTCCTACCTCAGTTACCAGCTGTCCCTACCAGCTATGGTCACTGAATTTTCTTTCATCCACCCATCCATTCATCCATCTATCTATCATTTTAGTATCTAAAAATCTGACAATTTTTCCATTTCTTGAAACAACTCTCCATCCATCAACCCATTCAATCATCCATCTATCCACCTATCCATTAATCTATCTATCTGTCCATCCTTCCATCTACCACCCACCGTCCATCCACGCACCTTTGCAATTCACTTCAGTCCAGTTCAGCTCGACTCAGTTCAATTCATTCTGCCTTTATTTGATTCATAAGATTCCTAGGTTTCGCCATGTGCCAAGCAAGTGAAATGTGAGTCATGTCTCTGTTGTCAAGGAGCCCAGGCAAGAGTCCTCACCCTTCATGGCCAGCTTTGAGTCTCACTTCCGTTAACCCTTTGCCAGTCCCCTGAGCAGAAGCAGTTGATGCTAAAGGGCTGGTCTGTGGTAGAAAGTTTAGTCTGGTTTTCACAAGCTCCACAGACCAGCACTAAGGCAAGGGGAGAGGCAGAGTGTGGGCAGGAAGTGAGAGGGAGGTGAGCCAGTGGGGCAGGATTATCATGGAGGGAGGGGCTTCCATTTGGCCCTGAGCACTCCAGTAGTGAGTGAGTGTGTGTTGGGGGATGGAGGTAAGGAGAAGAGGGCAAGGTGATCGCAGCTGGAAAAGTAAATGGTGAACATGGGAGCTCTGGAGCCAACAGACTGCTAGGCTTATGGTCTGGGCTCTACCTATTCCCGCTGTGTGACCTTGGGCACACACCTTAGTCTCTCTGAGCTTCATCGTCCTTGTTTGTAAAATGGAGATAATAATAGGATCCATCTCATCATGGAGCTCTTATCATTAGCACGGAAAATGCTTCAGTGAATGCCTGGCACCAAGGGAAAGCTCCACAGACTCTGGCTATGATTATTTTTCTTCTTCACTGAGTACCAGCTGTCTCGACCCTGTGCTAGGAGCTTTCACATTCAGTGTCTCCTCAGAGCATTCTAGTCACTATTATGTAGAGATTCTTGAACCCATTTTGCAGATGAGGAAATGAAGGCTTGTTATTATTTATTTAAAAATAATTGGCTGTGTTGTAGTGGCATGTGGGATCTTTCTTGCAGCACATGGCCTCTCTAGTTGTGACACGTGGGCTCTGTGAATGTGAGATCTTAGTTCCCCAACCAGGGATCAAACGTGAGTTCCCTACATTGTAAGGTGGATTCTTTTTGTTTGTTTGTTTTTAAACTTTTTACTTTGTATTGGGCTGAGCACTGAAGAACTGATGCTTTCGAATTGTGGTGCTGGAGAAGACTCTTGAGAGTCCCTTGGATTGCAAGATCAAATCAGTCAATCCTAAAGGAAATCAACCCTGAATATTCATTGGAAGAACTGATGCTGAAGCTGAAGCTCCAATACCTTGGCCACCTGATGCAAAGAGCCAACTCATTGGAAAAGACCCTGATGCTGGGAAAGATTGAAGGCAGGAGGAAGAGGGAGTGACAGAGGTTGAGATGGTTGGATGACATCACCGATTCAATGGACATGAGTTTGAGCAACCTTTGGGAGACGGTGAAGGACAGGGAAGCTTGGTGTGCTGCAATCATGGGGTTGCAAAGAGTTGGACACAACTTAGCCACTGAACACCAACAACATAGTGGATTAATAATGTTGTGATGGTTTCAGGTGAACAGTGAAGGGACTCAACCATACAAATACATGTATCCATTCTCCCCCAAACTGCCCTCCCATCCAGGCTGTGCAAGGTGGCTTCTTAGCCACTGGACCACTAGGAAAGTCCTGGGAGGCTGTCTCTTGTTCACATCACACAGCTGGTGAAGGATGGAGCTCTGCTTCAAGTATAGGCATTTCTAAAGGAGATCAAACCAGTCCATCCTAAAGGAAATCAGCCCTGAATATTCACTGGAAGGACTGATGCTGAAGCTGAAGCTCCAATACTATGGTCACCTGATGCGAAGAACTGACTCATTGGAAGAGACCCTGGTGCTGGGAAAGATTGAACGCAGAAGGAAAAGGGGGAGACAGAGGATGAGATGGTTTGATGGCATCACCAACTCGATGGACATGGGTCTGAGCAAGCTCAGGGAGTTGCTGATGGACAGGAGGCCTGGTGTGCTGCAGTCCATGGGGTCGCAGAGTCAGACATGACTGAGTGACTAAACTGAACTCTACTCACCACGCTCTCCTTCCTGCCCTTTCTGCTGCCTTCCAAGGGGTGCATGCTCTGAGATGCAAGGATTGGAAGACTTTCATCTCAGTTTCTGTGTGGAGCATCTTTTGACCTTCTGTACTTTTAGCCTAGAGTTGTTGCTTATTGTCTCATGTGTGTTTTCTCTCTTTTCCAGACAGTATGAGAGCAATTTTTCTCCTCTACAGCAACTGAAGTGTTGACTTTGACTATGAAAACAACAGAATTTATGATGTTTCCCTTTTCGCCTTGCTTGCCAGGAAGCTTGAACTTTTGTCATATCGCTTCCTTCTCCTTTGTATGGGTTGGATCTCTACCTTTAACATTCTTTTTTCTTTTTGTTCTTTTGGCTGCACTGTATGGTATCCGAGATCTTAGTTTCCAAAGGGATCGAACCCGTGCTTCCTGTAGTGGAAGTACGAAGTCTTAACCACTGGACAGCCAGGGAAGTTCCTAACATCCTTTTTTTTTTTTTAATGTATCTTTTGGTGTAAGGTCTTCCGCTCTTGGGAGGAGCTTTATAAATAGATGTTAATTGAATGGAAAAGGGCAAATTGCAAATCACAAGTAAATAATTAAAATGAAACTGTGAACTTCAGGAACGGGACTTGTTTTACTTATATTTGTCCCTCCCACTGTGTCTACAAATGGCTCGGGCTCAGTGAACCTTGCATGGGAAGCTCAGTTCACAGACTGGCCCTGGAATGAAACTTAAAACTCTGCTCCATGAGGACTGCCCCCTGCCCCCCGTCTTCCACCTCCTCCTTGTCCCTTGGGGTGCCATGCATCCCTTGGGATAACAATTGGATCATCTTTTAGATCTGCTTACAGGCAAAGTTCTTTCCTGCCTCAAGACACGAGGCTTTGCACATGCTTTTTTCCTCTGCCCAGAACTTCCCCCTCTCTCCCATCCTCTGTTTTCCTGGCCCTCCCTCTTTACCCTTGAAATTTCAGCTGCAATTCAGTGTCTCAGAGAGATTTGTGATTATTATTTGAGTCTTAACTTGCTAAATTTTCCTCTTCCCTATTGGAACATGAGTTGCAGGAGGCTGAAACTGTCTTTTTTGATCACTTCTACCCCCAGCATAGTGCATAGAACAGCCTGTGAGAGGGGCTGAATGAATGAGTGAATGAAAAACATCAGAGAGTCCTGCAGTGTTCCTGAGAACTGGGCTGGCCAGAGCCAGAAAGGAAGTGGTTATGGCTCAGCCTCAGCACCCAAGGGATGTCCTAACTCGGAACTGTGAAGCCTCTCTAGGCATCATCCTTGCACCCTAGACCCCAGGCCCTTGCCAGGGAGAATTGCCCCCTCCCTTCTTGCTCTTCTGTGCCCTGTGCAGCCCTCTGGGAAGTTTCCTGTGACTCTGCGTGCGTTTGTGTGCATTTGCATGTGTAGGTGATGGAGGTGCGGCAGAGCACTGGGTGCCAATGAGGACTCTGGACTCAGAACCCTGGCTCTGCCACATCCTAAGTACACCCTGGAGTCATGGCTTTGTTTCTTGAGTTCACTTAAATAGGAAGTGCTCTATAGTTGTTTTCATGCATCAGACATTGTTCTAATGCCTCCCTTCCTCCTTTTAAAATTTTTTTTTTACAAGACAAAATGTTTTTATTTGGTCCACCAGAGCCTGAGTCTGGACACCAGTGGAGAATCACTCTACAGGGTTGGTATTGACAATTGATGAAATTGGCTCTGTGTCAGAAGAACTGCTGTGTGTACAGGTTTAAAAATACAGCTCAGAGTAAAAGGAGGAACATAGAGGGGGCCCAAGGATTCCTCCTGGACTCTGCTCCTTCCAGCAGAGGTCAGGTGGTACTGAGGTCAAATCACTTCACCAAACACAGGGCTGGGCCCGGGCCCACCTGACCTGCTGCCCCAACCTCGGCCCGGGGAATGGCTTCCATCCTGACTGGCGCTCCAGGAATTGCATAGTGTTCCTCTTCGCCCCTGCTCGGGCCCTTGGTGGCCAGGCACCTGCCTCCTGGGACACTGCTGGGACACCAGGGACCCCTGCTTGCCTCAAGAGGGCTTGGAGGGAGATGGGATCTCGGGGAAAACTGGGAAAAAGGCTTTTGACCTCATGCCCCACAAAGGGGGTGGTTCCTGCTCACCCCAGGGTCCTGGCCTGACACCACAAAGGGGTGGCCTCTGCTTTTATCCTGGGTTCCTGATCTCTCACCCCCCAAAACTGAGGGGGCACAGTTCTGGCCTCTAAACCACTCAGATTTGGTTTTGTGAATGCAGCACTTGGCTGCAGGAGGCCTCAGGCCCATGAGTAAAGCAGCCTCAGTGTGGCCATTGAAGTTAAGCCGGAATTCAGGGTGGGCTGGTCGGAGGCTCTGGCACACGGCCCCTCTAATACTGTTTTTTTATTAACTCCACGTAACAACGTTATGTGTTGGGTTCCATTATTATTGTTTCCCTTTTGCAGATTAGGAAACAGGCATAGAGACCTTGCCCAAAGCTGTGCTGGCAATAAGTGGCCTGAGCCTGGAAAGGACCCTGGCAGTGTGACTCCAGAGCTCATCCTCTTAAACGCCAGAACTTTCTGCCTCTCTGAGCCTCAGTTTCCATGTCTGTAAAGGGGGTGATAACACTTGCTTCTTGTTGTTGTTCAGTCACTCAGTCATGTCCAACTCTCTGTGACCCCATGGACTGTAGCACGCCACGCTTCCCTGTCCTTCACCATCTCCTGGAGTTTGCCTAAACTTATGACCATTGAGTCAGTGATGCCATCCAACCATCTCATCCTCTGTCATCCCCTTCTCCTCCTGCCTTCAACCTTTCCCAGCATCAGGGTCGTTTCTAATGTGTCGGCTCCTCACATCAGGAGGCCAAAGTATTGTTAAGCTGTAATAAAATGTGATTTGCTAGTGCCTGGCCCGGTGGTGTTGTTGTTTAGTTGCTAAGTCGTGTCTAACTTTTTTTGTGACCCCCATGGACTGTAGCTCACCAGGTTTCTCTGTCCATGGAATTTCCCAGGCAAGAATACTGGAGTGGATTGTCATTTCATTCTCCAGGGGATCCTCCTGATCCAGGGATTGAACCCACATCTCCTGTATCGCAGGTGGGTTCTTTACCACTGAGCCATCAGGAAAACCCACCTGGCACCTTGTAGGCTCCACCAAGTTCCAGTTTGCTGTGGCAAGACAGACAATCAGGAGGCTGGCCAAAGAGGGCATCAAAGGCTTTTCTGTGATGGCACTGGAGAGGCATTGAAGGTTTTAAGTGAGAGAGGAACATAAAGAAACAGGTTTAGCCTGTGAGATCCTGAACTGTATAAGCATCAGGATAGGCCATCCCAGACTTCTGACTTGAATGGAATGGGAAGAGCCATTCTCCTTTTCCCCCTCATGCCAGACATTCTTGTTCTTGTTGGGCTCATTGAAGAGGGCTGCCTCAGAGAGCCCATCTGAGGGCCTCTTTCCTTCTCTGGTTTGAGCAGTCGAGGTGGAGAGAGGTGCCGGGGGCGATCTTCCCATTTGCTTCTCATTTCCTTTGGGGTCCTTTTCATAGCCGTGTGGGTGAGGTGAGCCAGACTGGTAACTCAGCTGGAGATGAAGGAAGGAGAGAAAGCGAGGGAAAGATGGGGAAGGAGAGCCAGAGCAAGAGAGAAGGTGAGAGGGAGGTCAAAAGAGAGAGAGATTGACAGAGAAAGAGAGAAGAGGAAAGCTGGGCTTATTGCTTCAGGGATGGGTCCTCCTGGTGACAGAAAGGGGCCCTCGCCTAGTAGGGTGTCCCCTGGTTCCAACTGATGCTCTAAGCCTGTACACACACTCCCATACACATATGCTCCGTGAGTCCCTACAGGGGTGGTCTCCTGTGACGTCATATACCTCCGTGCTTCCCTGTGTCCGTAGATGCACAGGTGGGGCTATGAGTGTGTGAAGGTTAGGTCCGTAGAGAAGTGCGTGCGGTGGGCAGCATGTCTCACTGGAGCACCAGCTGCTCTGTGTGCCCGCCCTGTGTTAGCTCACACCCCTTGCCACGCCTTGGTGCAAGCCTCTCTTTTCCTGTCCATGATCCTGTCTCTCCTGAGTGCTTCCCATGGGGAAGTCTGTGTCTTGGTCGTGTTTGCACACTTGAGACCAAGGCCAAGACCTGCTGGAGCAGGTGTGGTTAAGAAAAGGCGACAGACTGAATGGATATGTTTGTGTGAGTGGATCTAATTCCATAAGTGTGAGTGTTTGTGTGTGCGCTCGTGTGTGCTCATACAGGCCTGCACATAAGAATAAGTACATGCACACATGCTCATAGGCACGTGCACTGTCAGGGCTATGAGTGTGCCTCAGAGGCGTGCTTGAGTGAACTTATAAACACACATCATGGCTACAGCTTTATGCAGTGGTAAGGTGATGTTTGACAATCAGCTCTCTATTTTAAAAAGTTGCCTGGTCTGTATTGATAGCATCTGCCCATTTCTGTGCTGTAAATACTCCCAGCACAGCCAATCTCAGGGTGCTAGTGTGGTGTCAGTGAATGCAGAGCAGAGAGGAGATGCACATGGTGGGTTTACCTGAGCCTGTAGGAGGTAGCCCTGGCATACACTGGGAATTTCCATCTGTGACAGCGTGAGGGGGGAGGGAAAGGAAGGGCCCAGTTCCTCCAGCCTGGACTGGGAGGAGTCCCTTCAAGCTGGCTCACAGAAAACTTCTTTCCAGAGCCTGTGTGCCGGGGAGTGGGGCAGTCTTTGGCTACCAGGCAGCTTTCTCAGCATCGGCTTGGAAGCCGGTCCAAACTGCTGCTCCTTATGAGGCAGGGCTGGACACTCGCGGAGACAGCAGCTTTCTCTCACCCCTGCAGACACTCTCAGGGCTTTTGGAGTTTGGTGAGTTCAGCACTTCTCCAGGGAGGATTCTCTAAGCTTGGAGTATGAGTGGAGAAGGGAGAAGAAAAGCTTCAAGCATCTATCAGAAGATGTGACTGGGACGACTTCCCTACTGGTCCAGTGCTTAAGACTCTGAGCTCCCAATGTGGGGGACACAAGTTTGATCCCTGCTTGGGGAACTGAGATCCTGCGTGCTGCAGGATGTGACCTAAAAAACAAATAAATACCCTTTAAAAAAAAATAAAATAGGAACTGTTGGCTGGGTATGTCAGAAGTCAGGTTCTAGGGCAGGCAGCCTGCTTGAAGCCAATTCACTCTGCAGGTCTGGTTTGGAAATTGCTTGCTTTCTCTGGACTCTAAAATGCCTTTTCTCCCCACCAGGGGATAGGTCTTCTGATATATATGGCCTCTTACCTGCCCCCCACCTCCCTGCCCTGCTCAGATTCAGAGCCCTTGTATTGGACCATGAGATCTTATTCACAAGCCGGAGAGAGGCTGAACTGCCCCTAGACCTGGGCGTGAGGGGTGCGGGGCGTTAGGGGACCTTGCTCTGGCCCTCCCCCACCCCGCCCCTCCCATGGTGGGGAAGAGTCCACAGACCAAGGCCATGTGCTCACCCTGAGCCCACACCTCTCTTGTAGCCCTCTCTCTCTGGTGCCTGCTTTTTAGAATTTTGATCCAAAGTCTCCCGAGTCAGCTCCCATGGTTGGCCACCATCTGTCTTGAGGTAAAACTGGCCTGAGCAGTGCCCAAGGAGTCGATGTTTCAGGCGACTGTAGCTGGAACTTGGATGGGCAGGCTTGGGTGGGCACCCCCTTAGAGGCCTCGGGCATGCTAAGTGGAGCTGGAGATTGGAAGGGAAGGGAGTGGGGTGGGCAGTGGGCTCAGACCCAGGGTGGGCTTGCCCTGTACCACTTTGGGGAGCAGAATTCAGAGGAGGTTTAGAATTCTAAATTCAAACTTTGTATTTTAGGTCATTGTGAAGATTGACTTGTCAGGATAGAAGGATAGAACATATTTTAAAGTTAGTCTGATTTGTAGCTGTTAAACATTTTGACTGACAGTATGGAGGCCATTTGTACTCCTGCCCTGGGACCAGTGAATGTCAGGGGTGAGCTTGGAGGAGGAGATGCTTGAGATGGGTGGGAAGCCTGGAAGCCAGGCCCAAATGGAGTCATGAGTGTTGACCAATTCTTAAGGGGAGTTTTCCGGGGCCCCAGGTTATGGGGCTGCCTTTCTCTTAAGTCTGTGTGACTCAGAGGACCTCTGCATGCCATCTCTTTTCTCTTGAGCCCTAAGAAGAGCTGTACAATGACTAAGCTTCTTCCCTTGCATCTCAGACAGTGTCTTGCCTCTCAGAGACCCTACCTCCTGAAGCTCATGAAGAAGTCCTGGTCTGTGTCCAAACTGGGGATTTGATGTCTGGAACTCTCCCTGGTCCCCATCACTGTTCGTTGTTATAATGGTTTCTTTTTCTTTTATTTTTTTGGTCACGCTGCATGTCATGCAGGATCTTAGTTCTCCAGCCAGAGATTGAATCCAAGTCTCCTGCACTGGGAGTGCAGAGTCTTAGCCACTGGACTGCCAGGGAATATCCTGTTACAGCTGTCTCTAGGTTGACCTGGTGACCCCTCATAGATCACCCTTCTGGCTCTCCACATGAAAATATTAAGATGACCAGGCTAGTGAATCCCAGCCATTATAATGAAAGAGACCACCATTTTTTTTTTTTTTCTGGTCTGCCGCTGTAGATGTTAGTAGGACAGAATGAAGCTTTTTTCTCCTTTTGGAGCAATGTGTCATAATGTTTCATTTTAAACAAGCTTTGGTCAGCTTTTCTTTTTCCTGTTTTTCATGGCATTTATTATTTTTCTGAGTCAAGGATAATAATTCAGTAAGGGTGGTGGGAGGAAGGTGGGCACAGGAAACCCCTGTAAGGAGGGGGAGGGGAAGAAGCATTTTACAATTTGCCAACAGAAGAGGACTTTTTTGGTCTGTGTTTAAAATCTTGGTTTGATTTCGAAATAACTTCTTTCCATCCTATTCCACATGACAGTCTTTTTAAAGTCCAAATGAACTAAAATGAAATGTATTTAATGCATTTGGAGAAGTGCTTACATCCTTCCTTCAAATAATTGACCCTGGCAGTTTAACTAGAATAGAGCCAGACATTGTTGGACTAGTTTTTGAGCTGGCTTCAAATGGGGCCTTTCTCTAATGTCAAGGGTCAGATTTTCCCGTTAGGTTAGCCTTGATAGGCCAAACATTTTGTTGCTGTTGTTGTTTAGTTATTGAGTTGTGACCAACTCTTTGTGACCCCATGGACTGTAGCCTGCCAGACTCTTCTGTCCCTTCTTGCCTATTCCAGGCAAGAATACTAGAGTAGGTTGCCATTTCCTTCTCCAGGGGATCTTCCTGACAGAGGGATCGAAGCCACATCTCCTGTTCTGGCAGGTAGATTTTTATTGCTAAGCCACCTGGGAAGCCCCAGGCTGAATGTTTGTGTCCCTCGCAAAATGCATGTATTTAAACCCTAACCCACGACATGATGGTATTGGGGGCAGGGCTTGGGAAAGATAATGAGGCTTAGATTAGGTCATAAGGGTGGGGCCCACATGTTGTGATTAGTGTCCTTACAATAAAAGAAGACCAGAGGCTGGCTGTGCTGTGTGAGAACAGTGAGAATGTGGCCATCTGCAAGCAGGAAGATTGTTTTCATCAGGAATCGAATCTGAGGACACTTTGATTTTAGACATTCTGGACTCCAGAACGGTGAGAAATAGCCATCCAGTTTATGGTACTTTGTTATACCAGCCTGAGAAGACTAAGACACATCTCGTCTTGCCTTTCACATTTGGAGAGTCCCAGGTCCCCCCGCTAGACCTTCCCTACTTGTCTCCCAATCCACAGTCCCCTCTGAAGAGCACCCCTGTACAGCGGACCCTCTAAGTACACTGGCAGGGTCATGCCCATTCCAGGCTGCACACTTTCACTGGGAAAATTGAAACCCTGGAGTGATGTTGGGATGTTGATGGAGGCTGATTTATTCTAAAGCTGAAAACTCAAGGATGTTATGTTCACGGCCTTCAAATATCTGAGGGACTATTGTGCTGCAAAGGGAAGGGATTCATTCATTGCTGCTGGTCACTGGAAGAGGTAGGTTGAAATGCATGTGGGGAGGAGACTTTTACCAATGAGCATGGGCTGGGGCTGCCTATGAAGTAGGTGGGCCTCCTGTTGCTGGAGGTGTGTAAATATCAGTAAAGGAGGAGGAATCGCATGACCTGGGGAGTAGGGCTATTCTACTGTGTGGCTTCTAAGCCTCCTCTTCCTCAACTCAGGTCTGAGAATCTGAGTTCTCAAATTTCAGCTTTAGAATGATTTTAAATGGGATGCTAGGAGCTGGGAAAGCAATGAAAGAAATCCACTGACATGAGGACCAAGCTATAAAAAAAAATCTTTATTTCATGTACCAGGATTTTTTTTTTCTTTTTTCAGTTTTCAGCTTTTTAAAATTTTTTTCTGTTAACAGTCTGAAAAAAAAAAAAGGACCCACCAAGAAAATAAAATGGAGGTTGGTTTCTTGAACTGGTTTGAGCTGGACATGAGCAATTGTCCACCCTGGCAAGTGGCGCCTTCACGGTCCTGAACCCAGCTCCTTCCCTCCAGGCCCCCTAGCCCTTTCACCCTATACCTGCATGGCCTTCTTCAAGGGGACCCAGGCCCCAGGCCTCATGGCCCAGGAAAAAGTGCTGATTGCCATCCCAGACACTCTGCCAGGACTCAGAGAACTGGGGTCAAGTTTCCTCTTTGGACAGTGCCCACTTGTTGTTTTCTTGGGGCTTCTCCCTTATCTCTCCTATTTGATCCTTTCAGGTTTGGAATCTGGGGGGCAGTGGGCAAGGTTGAGGTGGGAAGGGAGCGATTATGACTTCTGCTCAGACTGAGAAATACTGGGTGGCCCCCACCCCTGGCTTTGGCTGCCATGACTCTGTCCTGGAGCCCCTGTGGCCTCCAGGGAACTTCCAGGTTGGCGGGCAGATATTCTGTCTTGTGGCTCAGGCTGGGTTTAGGGTTCCAGCTGCTACTGATCTGAGAAAAGAGCTTTCCTTCCGCAGACAAAGGATGGGAAGGGCAGCTGGGATTGGACAAGCCCCTGAAGCTTTTCCAGCCATTTCCCCAACCCCCCAGAGCTCAACTTAAGAGAAGGCCAGGCCAATGTCCAGAAAGAGACGAACCAAGCCATGCTGATGGGGGCAGCAGGGGCCCCTGCCTTTAGCACAGTAACTGGCAGGCTGGGCTGAAATTCAAGCTTGGGAAAGCGATTGGTTTTCTTGCCTTCTGAACGGGCCTTGCTGCTCTGGGGAGAAAGGGGAGCAACATGGGACACCCTCAAACTTTAGTCTGTAGTCTAAGGTTAGCTTTGGGGTTGTTCCTCACGCTGGGACCAACTGTGTAAAGCTCTGCTCTCCATCTCTCAGCCTTCACCTGTCCCAGCAAACCTCAGGGGAAACTCCTTTCCCCTGACCCCCAAACACTATGGGGGAAGCCTGGTGGCTGATCTTCCTCCAAGGAAGTCCCCTCTGCTCTCTGTGACCGGGTTATGGAAGTCAAGAAAGGGGACACAAAACAAAGAGTGGCTTTGGGGCCCTCTGGGACCTTTCCCTCTCTGTCTGAACGGCAGAATACATTTGCTCACGTGTGTATTTTTGCTTTGACATTGGATGTAGGGGCAGGGGGTTGGGAGCACAGTGAGGAGGCATATGGTGCGTGTGTGTGTGTGTGTGTGTGTGTGTGGCTGAGCATCTGAGTGGCTGACTGATGATTTGGGAATGTCTGGGGGCTGGATGGCAGCCATTCTGGTCATCCCTTGGCATCCTCCTCTGGGCAGGTGGCAGATCCTAAGAGTTATGGACACCAAGCATGAGAATGTGCCTTCAGAGCTCATCTGGGCCAATCCACATGTTTATACAGGGAGAAACTGAGGCCCAGGGAGGCCTCAAAGCCAGGGATTCCAGAATCCAGAGCGGGATTCCAGACTAGTGCACTTTCCATGCATGCAAACTGTGTGAGTGTGTGTTGTGTGTGTGCGTGTGCATGTGGTGTGGTGAGAGGGTGTGCATGAACAAAAAGGCCAATATGGAGCTGTGTCGTCAATGGCTTTGGAGGGCATGAGCCAGTCTTCTCTGAATCCTGCTACTGGTTGGGGAACGGGATGGAATGGTTTGGACTGAGTGTGTGTCCCTATGAGTGATTCCACTGCTGGGCTTTGAGGACTGTGAGAGTGTGTGTGTGAGTGTGGGAAGGGGTGTGCTATCTCCCTTGTGTGGAGCAGATTCTCAATGATGGTTCTCTCTTTTTCATATGAGCAGCACTTTCCCGGAGGAAGGAAAGACATCTTTTGTCACAGCCCCTGTGGCTCCCTGGGGCCTCTCCCTTTCCCCTCCTGCTTGAAGCCCAGCTCTCATCTCTCACAACAGCTTGTTGGTTTTTTAAAAATGGATTTGTATGTTTGTTTTCTGTTTTCTCTTTACAAGTTCCCTGCTAAATTTTAAGTCCCCCACCCCACCCCATTTTTTTTGTTTGTTTTCACAGTTTAAAGCTGGAAAAGAATTAAAAGAAAAATACTATCTGATTTTCTTGCAAGTAAATCCACTTATTATATATTTACATTTATTTATAGTCTGTGGTTTTTTTATTAAAAAAAAATCACCACTTGTTTTTCCTTTTTCTTTTGTAAAAAGAAACCTTTTTGCAGTGTCATTGTTGGACCCGCTGGGCCCTGAGGGGGCTTCAGCGAGTCCAAGGACCCCCAAAGGGCCAGTGAGCCCCCTTCCCAAGGGGTTGGGGGCTGATGAGTCTGGGGGTCCACCATCGCCCCAGGGTCATCGCATGGCCCTGAGGTGAGGGGTGAGGAGGGAGAGATGCTTTATATCCCCCCGGGGGGTGGGCATCTCCTGCCCCCAAGGACAGGAGCTTGGGGTGGTGACCCCAAGAGGCTCACCCTGAGGATTCCGGGGTTTTCCGGGCATCTCAGCAAGCCACTAGCAGCCATCCCCTCTCCTTCCCTTCCCTCAAGGCCTAGGAAGTCATCACAGTGGGTTAAGGACCATAAGGACTGGGAACCCCAGGGCTGGGCAAGCCCCAGATGCACCCCCCTCCAGGCACCTTTCGGACAGGAGGGACCAAGGACTCTTGGGTCACCTGGAGGCCTACAATTGCCCCATCAATGCTGGGTGGAGCCAGCTCGCAAGCCACCGAGCTTGCCCAGCGTTCCTGGGGCACCCATCCTGAGGCTCCAGGGACCTGGCAGTGACCAAGAGGCTAACCTGGCCCCGGGGCCCCTGAGTCTCCACCTCCCCAACTCTCCCAGGGAGGCGGAGCCCGCTTGGGGTTAAAGGGAACAGAAAAGTAACTCTCCCTGCGTTAAAAAAAAAAAAAGTAACATAAACCCCTGATAAATGCAAAGAACGTTTCCCTTCCTTTCTGCTCCTTCTCATTTTTTTTTTTTTTTTGCTTTAATATTATCTTGGTTCCCTTGTATGTTTTCATTTAAATTGGTTTTTATTAAATGTTAAAATAATGGTACATGGGAAATCATGCATTTTCATTTAGATTTATTTTCTATTTTTAATTTTTATCCTCTCTTGCTTTTTTTTTAAAGTTTGTTTTTCCTTCCCTCGTTTATATTTTTGCACATTTATTGTTTTGCCTTTGTTCCTCTTATATGTTGTTCTTTTTTTTTTAAATTTACTTGTTATGTTTTTCTCTTTTTTTGTGTGTTTTTTTGTTTTTTTTGTTTTTTGTTTTTTTTTTTGCTTGCCTTTTGGAAGGTTTGTCCCCCCTGGTATGGTTTGGTGTCCCCCCGCCCCCCCCTCCCTTCACCCCCGGCCCATCCCGCGGGCCGCGCCCCTCCTCCCGGCTCTGGGCGGCGCCGGCGAGGCCCCCGTGGGCTTCATACGGGGGTCGTCCTGCGGTTGGCTGTGTTGGAGTGGAGAGAGTCTTTGTTCTCCTTCTGGATACAGTTGTGAACTTGGAGGAAGCTGTTATCCCTGTCGGAGTTGTAGGTGGCGGTGGGCGTGGTAGCGGCCTTCAGGGGGTCCCTGCTGAGGGTGTACATGGAGATCTCCGTGGACGGCAAGGTGTTGAAGCCCTTGATGCCCACGGGGGAGGCGTCCCTGGAGTGTGAGGGCTCGGTGGAGCGCGAGCTGGAGCGGCTGCGGCGCTGGTAGCGGTAGCGGTAACTGGGGATGCGGGTGATGGCGGAGGCCTGGAGGTAGTCCGTGGCGCGGGCTGTGGCCCGCAGCTGTTTGTGCCGGTCGATAAACATGTGCACGGCCAGCACCCCGACCATCTCGGCGATGATGAAGGACAGGGCCCCGAAGTAGAAGGACCAGCCGTAGGAGTAACTATTCTTTTTGGAGTCGCTCTTGGAGGGGTCTCCGGCATTGGCAGATATGTACACTATAATGCCAATGATGTTACTCAGACCTGCGGGCAGGATGGGCGTGGAAAGGAGGCAGGGTGGAGGGGAAAGCAGGAATAATGATGGTTAGTATCCAAGGAGGATGCCAGGCCCTGGGCAGGATGGCGGGAGGGGGACACCTGGATGTGCTTTCCCTGGTCCAGCGTTTTTGTGGAGAATGGATGGGCTGATACAGGGGGAAGTTGCAAGCATCACCTTACTATCCTATCATTCTGTTTGGAGAGAGCCAGAAAGGGAAGAGCTAACAGAATCACAGATATGGGAAGGGAGAGAACAGCAGGGCATTCTACGATATACTGAGTAATAATAATATTACTTATTGAGCATTTACTACCTGCTTTCACAGCTGAGTGCTTTGCAAAGGGTTTGCAGGTGAGAAAACAGATTGCAGAAGGGGTTAAGTAAGTTGCTTAAGGCTGCATTGGGATTTGAAGCTGCTGTAGCAGGGGGTTAGGGCTTCCCTGATGGCTCAGTTTTAAAGAATCTGCCTGCCAATGCCTGCCACTGCAGTTCAATCCCTGGGTCAGGAAGATCCCCTGGAGAAGGAAATGGCAACCCAATCCAGTACTCTTGCCTGGACCTGATGGGCTACAGTCCATAGAGTATGAAAGAGTCGGACACAACATAGAGTCTAAATAAGAACCACAGGCAAGGGGTTAAGTCTGGTTCCTGGAGCCAGACTGACTATATGCAAAGCCTTTGGCAAGGTAACCATCATCTGAGTTTCCATATCTGTGAAGTGGATATAATAATAGTGCTTACTTCTTTTAGGTCGGGGGAAGATTAATACATATGAATACATATGAGTTACTACTAAATGTGAGTTACTACTACATGTGAGTTAATATACATGAAAGCTGTTAAGAGTCTGCATGTGGTAAGTGCCGCTTAAACGTTAGTTGTCGTTATTAAATGGCTCATGCTACAACCCATGTTCTTCTTCTGGCATCTGAAGCCAGTGTGACTTGTCACGTAGCTGTGCTGAGAAATGTGGTTTTGAATGCCTGCCTGCTCCCACCTGGATAGGACAGGGAGGGAAGAGGGTGATGAGGATAGACCCAGCATCCTGAGAGGGTCTTGGGAGTGGGGCCTTCTCTCAGGAGGTGGGGGAAAGGTGAGTCACTGGGCTAAAGGTCAGGGTGTGGGGGCAATCCCGGTGGACTCAGTGGAGGGCTCAAGCCTGGCTATGGCGTGGGAGCCCAGCACAGCCTGCCTTCTGTGAGACTTGGCCTGTTGGAAGGTCCAGAAATCCCTCTCCTCTCTCCCCTCCTTTCTCTGCCAGGCCCCTCCAGTCACCAGGCCCCCCAACCTCAGCCTCCTCCCTGCTGGTGGGCCTGGCCTCGGGCTGCCTGGTGCGGCAGCTCTTACCTGCTGACACGAAGAAGATGCCGGCACTCAGAATGATGTTGTGTCGAGTCTTATAGAACTCGCTGGCTGCGATGCAGAGTCCACCCATGAAGAGCAGAATCACACTCAGGATCGGGAAGATGCTCGAGGCCCTCACAGCCCCTGGAGAACACAGTGGGTGGGGAGAGAGAATGCCATGGCTGTGAGATGAGAGGTGGTGTGTCAGAAGGAGGAGAGGGAGGAGCTCACAGGAACGGGGGCCGGGTGAGTTTTATGGACACAGGACCAGAGTGGAGGTTGCTTAGCAATACTAGGGAGGGAGAGAGAGGGAGCACGCCACCGCTCAATTCACAGGGGCTCCCCGCTTCTTCAAGGATCAAACCCCAGCACTTCATGAGACTCACATGGCTCTGTGAGACTTAGTCTCTCCCCAGCCCCACCTTCCCTCCTGTCCAGCCACAACAAACTTCCCATGACATATTATTGCACGTTTCTGACTTTTGCCTTACTGAGCTTTCTTCCTAGAATGTCTTTCTTGCTCTTTTTCACTCAGCCAACTTCTATTCATCCATCAAAGCTCAGCTCAAAGTCCCCTCCTCCATGATGCCTTTCCTGATTTCTTTAGGCAAACTTATTAGTTTTCTACTCGGCAGTTTGGGGCACTTGGGGCACAGAGAAAGGAAGTGTGTTATAGTGGTTAGAGCTGGGTGGTTGGACTCTGGCTTTAGCATTTATTAGCTGTATAAGTTTGGGTAAGTCATCTCATCTCTTCATGCCTCAATTTCCTTACCTGTAAAATGGGCGTATTGATAGTTCTTGCCTCTTAACATTATTGTGAGGCCTAAATGAGTTAATTCTGATAATGTACTTAAGATAGGTCTCTGAAGCCATATAGTAAACACTTGCTCAGATAGTTATTATAGTAAAGAGTTGTTTATATATATGCATCCACCATAGGTCATGGGATCCCATGAGAGAGAGGATTGTAGTTGTTTTTTTTTTTTTTAGTTCTCTCTCTTCATTCATTCTGTCCTCAATACCTAATTCAAAGCCAGAGATACAGAAAGCCCCCGATACAAGCTCGCCTTGTGAATCAATGTGGAGAGGTGGTCCGGAAAGAGGAAGAAACTCACACATTGCAAAGAAAACAGAAGAGAATAAAAGCAAAAAGCAAATTAAAAAAACCTCTCAAGACAAGAAGGAAGGATGAACAAACAGGCAGGAGAAGAAAAGAATATTTTTATGAATATTTTACCCCAGCATGGAGGAGGATGAGAGAGAGGCACAGATGGCTGGGGCAGGGGAGGGAAGGTGGTTGGAGGTATATGAGGGGGACTGTGTCTGAAAGATGCCCCAGAGGTGTGGAGTCTTTGGCAGTGTGTCTGGAAACTAAAATATTTTTTTTCTATCCAGATTCAAATGGCAGAGAGTGACCTCAGGATCTCCAACTCCATGTCCTGGCCTGTGTGGACCAGGCAGGAGGCAGAGGTATCTGGTGGCTATTATAAGGAAAACGATGTCTTCCTGACACGTTGGGGTGGCTTGAATGGCAACCTAGGAAGTTAAGTCCTTTTAGACTGAGAACCCTTTAGCTCGGTCCAGAGGGTGGTTGGGGTGTATGCTTTGGAGGGGAAGTGCCTGCCCTACTGGCCCATCCCTGTTCCTTCTGGTGGCAGCATGACCACAAAGGATCTGTGAAGAAGAGAATTTTTCTATATAGAACTTTAGGAATTTTTCTAAGAAAGAGTTTTAGGCCATTTACTGTGACATCCACTGGATCATAAAAAAAGCAAGAGAGTTCCAGAAAAACATCTATTTCTGCTTTATTGACTATGCCATAGCCTTTGACTGTGTGGATCACAATAAACTGTGGAAAATTCTTCAAGAGATGGGAATACCAGACCACCTGATCTGCCTCTTGAGAAATTTGTATGCAGGTCAGGAAGCAACAGTTAGAACTGGACATGGAACAACAGACTGGTTCCAAATAGGAAAAGGAGTTTGTCAAGGCTGTATATTGTCACCCTGTTTATTTAACTTCTATGCAGAGTACATCATGAGAAATGCTGGACTGGAAGAAACACAAGCTGGAATCAAGATTGCCGGGAGAAATATCAATAACCTCAGATATGCAGATGACAGCACCCTTATGGCAGAAAGTGAAGAGGAACTCAAAAGCCTCTTGATGAAAGTGAAAGTGGAGAGTGAAAAAGTTGGCTTAAAGCTCAACATTCAGAAAACTAAGACCATGGCATCCGGTCCCACCACTTCATGGCAAATAGATGGGGAAACAGTGGAAACCGTCAGACTTTATTTTTCTGGGCTCCAAAATCACTACAGATGGTGACTGCAGCCATGAAATTAAAAGACGCCTACTCCTTGGAAGTACAGTTATGACAAACCTAGATAGCATATTCAAAAGCAGAGACATTACTTTGCCAACAAAGGTTCGTCTAGTCAAGGCTATGGTTTTTCCTGTGGTCATGTATGGATGTGAAAGTTGGACTGTGAAGAAGGCTGAGCGCCGAAGAATTGATGCTTTTGAACTGTGGTGTTGGAGAAGACTTATGAGAGTCCCTTGGACTTCAAGGAGATCCAACCAGTCCATTCTGAAGGAGATCAGCCCTGGGATTTCTTTGGAAGGACTGATGATAAAGCTGAAACTCCAGTACTTTGGCCACCTCATGCGAAGTGTTGACTCATTGGAAAAGACTCTGATGCTGGGAGGGATTGAGGGCAAGAGGAGAAGGGGACAACAGAAAATGAGATGGCTGGATGGCATTGCTGACTCGGTGGACGTGAGTCTCAGTGAACTCCGGGAGTTGGTGATGGACAGGGAGGCCTGGAGTGCTGTGATTCATGGGGTCGCAAAGAGTCGGACACGACTGAGCGACTGATCTGATCTGATCTGATCTGTGATATAAAACCCTTCTTTCCCCGGTGGATCTTCAGTCTATACTGCTCATGATGCTATTGAATGAGTGGATTATTTTGGGGGGACTTGAAGAAGGGTGGAGTTCTGTATTGCAAGCTGGGGGCACCTGAGCTGCTCATTTTGAAGCAGGGGCAAGAGGGTGAGGGGCAGCTGGGTTACTCTGCAATCTAGTAGCCCTCTCCCCCGGTAGGCAAGGACTGGGCTGCCTCCTCTCCAAACCTGAGTGGATGCTTTCTTCCTGCAGGTCTTTTCTGAGATGATATCTCTATCCCCAGTTGGATTGACACACCCCACCCCCACCATACAGGAATGCATGGCCAGATGCACCCATTCACAGCTACCTGGAGGCCCATCTCCATAAGTACATGAGGATGGCGAGAGTATATCGAAGACCCAGCTTACAAGAGGTAGAATGGATTAAACAACCACACTGCGTTGAGTCTGACATATGTGGTACAATTTAATCCTCATAATACCTCTGCAGGGTGTATTTTTTGCCCCAATTTATAGATGAGAAAACTGAATTTCAGAGAAGTGATGTAGCTTGCTCAAAACCACCCAGTTAGTAAGCCAGGATTCAAGCCCAGATCAGTCCAACTTTTGGATACCCTGGACTCTTCCTGCTTCCCAGAAAGCACCCTGCAGGGTTCAGAGATCTGGGTTCTGGTCCCAGCTCTGCCCCTCCTTGCTGTGAGGCTGAGGCAGGTGCCTTGCCCCCTCCGGTTTCCCCATGTTTAACATGGGTGTGGACCATTAGATGGTTTCTAATGCTTTTCCTTATCTGTGTGGATATGATTTCTGACCAGCTGGAAACGGGGATGACAGTATAAAGAAAGATAGAGAGGTTGGGGTGACTTCCAAGGGGCAGCAGTGGCTGCTCAGATGAGCAGGGTGGAGGAAGATCTCTGGCCTTCTCCCTGCAAGGAAGCAGGCTCTTCCTGCCCGCAGTGTGCTGCATTTGGCAGGCCAGGTCTGCACCCTCAGAGCTCACGCCTCACGGCAGCCCTGGGCCTGACATTTCTGGTTCAGCCAGTCTGCTGTGGGAGCCTGGATGCCCCAACTCCGTTTTTCTGCCAGCAGAGAGAGCACCAGCTGTGCAGGGAGATGAGATGCTATGTGTGTGTGCATGCACGTGTGTGCTCACGTGTGTGTATGTGTGTGTGAACTGGGTTAGGGGAGTGGGCCGGCTGGAGGGAGATGTTTGCTATGTGGCAGCCAATGTGGAGAAAACAGGACTACTTCACAAGGTAACAAAAAAGCAAGCAGGCAACAAACAGAAGCCTCTTTACTCCAGCAGAGCCAGCTCAGACACCAGCCTCCCTTGGAAGAGGCCTCTTTACGCAGAAAAAAGGTGATAGGGGCAGCTGGGAAACAGTACCAGCCTAGGAAGGCTGAAGTCCTCAAGACATAGATCCAGGCTGGTAGAAAGCTGGTTTCGAGCTGGCAGGGACCCCCACACTGAAACAGTCTTCTGAAGGAGGTCATTCTGGCTGGGCAATGTCACAGAGGGATTTTGGAGTTAGCCACACCTAAGTTCAGAGCCTGGCTTTGCCACTTAATAACTGTGATCTTGGGCAAGGGTCTTTACCTCTCTAGAACCTCAGTTTCCTTGTCCTGTAAACGGGAAGAGTCATAATAATCTCCTGTTCATAGGAGCGTTGTAAGGCCTTGCTGTTCAAATGGCAGTTGAGTACCAGCAGTGAGGGCATCATGAGAGGAGCTTAGCAGAAATGCAGATTCTCAGGCCCTGCCCCATCTAGTTCAACTGTACTGAATTAGAGTCTGCATTTTGGATAAACAACAGGGTCTTACTGTAGAGCACAGGGATCTATATCTGATACCCTGGGACAAACCATAATGGAAAAGAATATGGGGAATTCTCTGGTTCTCCAGAGGTTAAGACTCAAGTGCTCTCACTGCCAGGGCCCAGGTTTGATCCCTGGTTGTCAGACTAAGATCCCATAAGATGTACAGCATGGCCAAAAAAGAGAAAAGGACATGAAAAAGCATATATATATAACTGAGTCACTTTGCTGTACAGAAATTAACAGTGTTGTAAATAAACTATACTTCAATAAAAATACATAAGAAAAGAATTCATATTTTAACAATATCTTTGTAACAAGACTAGTATGTGTCTGAATGTTTGAGATGTGCTATTGCAAGGACTAACTTGGATAATAACTGTTTTCTTTCTGATACTAGGAGGGCAGTAAAGGATAGCGATTTTTGTTATTTTTAATGTCCTTTTTCTTTCATGCCAGACACAGTTTCCTTATGAATTATCCTGACTTCCTAGTAACCTGTATTACTGTATTAATAGTAATAGCATTACTCAGTTCAGTTCAGTCACTCAGTCGTGTCTGACTCTTTGCGACCCCATGGACTGCAGCATGCCAGGCCTCCCTGTCCATCACCAACTCCCAGAGTCCATCCAAACCCATGTCCATCGAGTCAGTGATGCCATCCAACCATCTCATCCTCTGTCGTCCCCTTCTCCTCCTGCCCTCAATCTTTCCCAGCATCAGGGTCTTTTCAAATGAGTCAGCTCTTTGCACCAGGTGGCCAAAATATTGGAGTTTCAGCTTCAACGTCAGTCCTTCCAATGAACACCCAGGGCTGATCTCCTTTAGGATGGACTGGTTGGATTTCCTTGCAGTCCAAGGGACTCTCATGAGTCTTCTCTAACACCACAGTTCAAAAGCATCAATTCTTCGGTGCTCAGCTTTCTTTATAGTCAAACTCTTACATCCATACATGACTACTGGAAAAACCATAGCCTTGACCAGACAGACCTTTGTTGGCAAAGTAATGACTCTGCTTTTTAATATGCTGTCTAGGTTGGTCATAACTTTCCTTCCAAGGAGTAAACATCTTTTAATTTCATGGCTGCAATCACCATCTGCAGCCATCTTGGAGCCCAGAAAAATAAAGTCAGCCACTGTTTCCACTCTTTCTCCATCTATTTACCATGAAATGATGGGACTGGATGCCATGATCTTAGTTTTCTGAATGTTGAGCTTTAAGCCAACTTTTTCACTCTCCTCTTTCACTTTCATCAAGAGGCTCTTTAGTTCTTCACTTTCTGCCATAGGGGTGGTGTCATCTGCATATCTGATATTTTTGATATTTCTCCCGGCAATCTTGATTCTAGCTTATGTTTCTTCCAGCCCAGCATTTCTCATGATGTACTCTGCATATAAGTTAAATAAGCAGGGTAACAATATATAGCCTTGATGTACTCCTTTTCCTATTTGGAACCAGTCTGTTGTTCCATGTCCAGTTCTAACTGTTGCTTCCTGACCTGCATACAGGTTTCTCAAGATGTAGGTCAGGTGGTCCGGTATTCCCATCTCTTGAAGAATTTTCCACAGTTTATTGTGATCCACACAGTCAAAGGCTTTGGCATAGTCAAGAAAGCAGAAATAGATGTTTTTCTGGAACTCTCTTGCTTTTTCGATGATCCAGTGGATGTTGGCAATTCGATCTCTGGTTCCTCTGCCTTTTCTAAAACCAGCTTGAACATCTGGAAGTTCATGGTTCACGTACTGTTGAAGCCTGGCTTGGAGAATCTTAAGCATTACTTTACTAGCGTGTGAGATGAGTGCAATTGTGCACGGCGGCTGCGACGGTGCATGAGCGTGGGGGCTGTGAAGGCGCACAAGCGTGACTGAGAGGTGCTACCCTGGGCCCGAGGTCAGGGGCGGTGGCTGAGAGGAGCTGACCACATCAGAGGTAAGGAGCAGAGGCTGTGCTTTGCTGGAGCAGCCGTAAAGAGAGACCCCATGTCCAAGGTAAGAGAAACCCAAGTAAGATGGTAGGTGCTGAGAGAGGGGATCAGAGGGAAGACAGACTGAAACTACAATCACAGACAACTAGCCAATCTAATCACACTAGGACCACAGTGTTTTCTAACTCAATGAAACTAAGCCATGCCATGTGGGGCCACCCAAGATGGCCGGGTCATGGTGGAGAGGTCTGACAGAATGTGGTCCACTGGAGAAGGGAATGGCAAACCACTTCAGTATTCTTGCCTTGAGAACTCCATGAACAGTATGAAAAGGCAAAAAGATAGGACACTGAAAGATGAACTCCCCGGGTTGGTAGGTGCCCAATATGCTACTGGAGATCAGTGGAGAAATAACTCCAGAAAGAATGAAGGGATGGAGCCAAAGCAAAAACAACACCCAGTTGTGAATGGGACTGGTGATGGAAGCAGAGTTTGATGCTGTAAAGAGCAATATTGCATAGGAACCTGGAATGTTAAGTCCATGAATCAAGGCAAACTGGAAGTGCTCAAACAGGAGATGACAAGAGTGAACATCAACATTCTAGGAGTCAGTGAACTAAGATGGACTGTAATGGGTGAATTTAACTCAGATGACCATTATATCTAGTACTGTGGGCAGGAATCCCTTAGAAGAAATGGAGTAGCCATCATAGTCAACAAAAGAGTCTGAAATGCAGTACTTGGATGCAACCTCAAAAACTACAATGATCTCTGTTTGTTTCCAAGGCAAACCATTCAATATCGTGGTAATCCAAGTCTATGCTCTGACCAGTAATGCTGAAGAAGCTGAAGTTGTACAGTTCTATGAAGACCTACAAGACCTTCTAGAACTAACACCTAAAAAAGATGTCCTTTTCATTATACAGGACTGGAATGCAAAAGTAGGAAGTCAAGAAACACCTGGAGTAACAGGCAAATTTGGCCTTGGAGTACAGAATGAAGCAGGGCAAAGGCTAATTGAGTTCTGCCAAGAGAACGCACTGGTCATAGCAAACACCCTCTTCCAACAACACAAGAGAAGACTCTACACATGGACATCACCAGATGTTTGACATCGAATTCACATTGATTATATTCTTTGCAGCCAAAGATGGAGAAGCTCTATACAGTCAGCAAAAACAAGACCGGGAGCTGACTGTGGCTCAGATCATGAACTCCTTATTGCAAAATTCAGACCGAAATTGAAGAAAGTGGAGAAAACCACTAGACCATTCAGGTATGACCTACCTAAATCAAATTCCTTATGACTATATAGTGGAAGTGAGAAATAGATTTAAGGGACTAGATCTGATAGACAGAGTGCGTGATGAACTATGGATGGAGGTATGTGACACTGTACAGGAGACAGTAATCAAGACCATCCCCAAGAAAAAGAAATGCAAAAAAGGAAAATGGCTGTCTGAGGAGGCCTTACAAATAGCTGTGAAAAGAAGATAAGCAAAAAGCAAAGGAGAAAAGGAAAGATATAAGCATCTAAATACAATATTGTAAAGTAATTAACCTCCAATTAAAATAAATAAATTTATATTAAAAAATGTAATCCAGAAAAGAAACCAAAGAAGAATAAAATTTTTATTACTTTAATTTTTTCTAATATGAAACATAAATGTTCTCTGAGATTAAAAAAGAAAAAAAAAAAAGAAAGATATAAGCATCTGAATGCAGAGTTCCAAAGAATAGCCAGGAGAGATAAAGCCTTCCTCAGTGATCAATGCAAAGAAATAGAGGAAAATTATAGAATGGGAAAGACTAGAGATCTCTTCAAGAAAATTAGAGATACCAAGGGAACAATTTATGCAAGGATGGGCTCAATAATGGACAGAAATGGTAGGGACCTAACAGAAGCAGAAGATATTAAGAAGAGGTGGCAAGAATACACAGAAGAACTGTACAAAAAAGGTCTTCATGACCCAGATGATCACAATGGTGTGATCACTCACCTAGAGACAGACATCCTGGAATGTGAAGTCAAGTGGGCCTTAGAAAGCATCACTACGAACAAAGCTAGTGGAGGTGATGGATTCCAGTTGAGCTATTTCAAATCCTGAAAGATGATGCTGTGTAAGTGCTGCACTCAATTTGCCAGCAAATTTGGAAAACTCAGCAGTGGCCACAGGACTGGAAAAGGTCAGTTTTCATTCCAGTCCCAAAGAAAGGCAATGCCAAAGAATAGCATTACTATTAATGCTAAAACTTATCATGTGGATAAGAGAATATCTTATTTATTCAATGCACAGGTATTTATTGATCTACGAGTAAGCATATGAAACTGCACAACACCATTTCTGGGGTTCTTCCTACATGCCAGGCCCCACTAAATACTTCCCATGGGTGAACCCACTTAAATCTTCTACCAACCCCAAGAAGGTATGAGTCTTGGTTGCATATTACAAATAATCTCCAGGAATTGGCAACGTATTTTGGTAAAGGGATACATAGTCAAGGTTTCTGGCTTTGCAGCCATAAGGTCCCTGCTGCAACTACTCAACTCTGCCCTTGTAGCATGAGAATAGCCATCAGCAATGAGTGTGGATGTGTTCCAATAAAACTTTATTTAGAAAAATGGTGGGCCAAATTTGGTCTGTCTATTACAATTTGGCCCGAGAACATAGTGCCCTGTACTAGGGAAAAGCTGTGTGGTCCAGAGTGGAGGGATGTTTTTCTTTTGACTATGTGGCCATCACCATGCTTGGTTCCAGGCTGGGCATAGAAGGTTTATGGGTGCAAAATCAGGCCTGGTCCATGCCTTAATTGAGTTTAAGTTCTCATGAAGGACATATGGCACAGATGAACATGTAATTAACAATTAAGATGAAGTGCTATGCAAGAAAATTACCCATATGGCACCATGAAGGCAAGTGGTAGGCTAATGTACTGCAAGGAGATCAAACCAGTCAATCCTCAAGGAAATCAGCCCTTCATTGGAAGGGCGGATGCTGAAGCCCAAACTCCAATACTTTGGCCACCTGATACGAAGAACTGACTCCTTGGAAAAGACCCTGATGCTGGGAAAGATTGAAGGTAGGAGGAGAAGGGGACAACAGAGGATGAGATGGTTAGATGGCATCACTGACTCAGTGGACACGAGTTTGAGCAAGCTCTGGGAGTTGGTAATGGACAGGGAAGCCTGGCGTGCTGCAGTCCATGGGGTCGCAGAGAGTCGGACACGACTGAGCTGAACTGAGTGTCACCTGTAGATGGCTGATGCTGACTGAAGGATCAGTGTGTGCTGGGGACACACACACCATGGACCTGTGTGAACCCTTAGTTCTCATTTACAACTCCATAATTACTCCCATCACACACAGACTAAAACTAAGGCACAGAGAGATTAAGCCTTTTGTTCAAGCCCACTCAGGGAGCAAATGGAGGAGCTGGGTTTGTGAACCTAGGGAGTCTGACTCTAGGCTGTGTACCAAACCACTGCACCCCTGGCTCTCAGAGCACCCTCATAGCTCACCCGGGCATTGGAGAGGGCTTTCCTGAGCTTGATGGACAAGGGGAAGCTAAGTGGGCAGAATAGAGGCAGGGCGTTCTAGGGAGAGGATGCAACATGAGCAAGGGCTGGAACCTGCATGGCTCATCTGGGAACTTGGAAGGGCTGGTCACAGAGAGATAGGGCAGGGCCTTGGAGAGCTCTAAGGGAGCTGAAGCAACCCGGCCCAGGCCACCCGGGGACTCACAGGTAGCCTTTAAAGGTCTTAAAGCTAGCAGGGCCGTCACAATCTGATTTGGATTTTAATTAAAAATATATTTTTTGGCTACACCCAGGGCATGTGGGATCCTACTTCCCCAACCAGAGATCGAACCCGTGCCCCCAGCATTGGGAGCACAGAGTCTTAATCATTGGACCACTAGGGAAGTCCTGACTTGCATTTTCAGAAGCAAATGAATTAAGAAGGGGTCCGGGGTTGCTATAGGGAACCAGGAGGACTGTTGCTCACCACATAAGTGACGGTGGTGCTTGGACCTGGGCAGAGACAAAGAATCTAGCAGAGGAGGGTGCATTTCAGGGGTGTTTGCTGCTGCTGCTGCTGCTAAGTCGCTTTAGTCGTGTCCGACTCTGTGCGACCCCATAGACAGCAGCCCACTAGGCTCCTCTGTCCCTGGGATTCTCCAGGCAAGAACACTGGAGTGGGTTGCCATTTCCTTCTCCAATGCATGAAAGTGAAAAGTGAAAGTGAAGTCGCTCAGTCATGCCCGACTCTTAGCGACCCCATGGACTGCAGCCTACCAGGCTTCTCTGTCCATGGGATTTTCCAGGCAAGAGTAATGGAGTGGGGTGCCATTGAGGGGTGTTTAGGAGGTGAAGTAAAGCTTGAAGGATAACTTCTGGGTCTCAGGTTTGCTGGCTGGTTGGATAAAACCACTTATGGGGCTTGGAGAGGATCAAGGGGTAAGGAGGAAAGTCAAGGTTTGTTTGGGACACATGAAAGCTGAGGTGCTCTGGGGACATACACGGGGAGCATGGAGCGGGAGGCGGATGTGTAAGACTGGGGCACAGAGGAGCAGTGTAGGCTGAAGCTGTAAATGGGGAGTCAGACTCAGAGGTGAGCACAGCAGAGCTTGAACATGGAAGAGTAGGGGGTTTACCTTGAGGCTTGGGGAGCCCCAGTATTTAGTGACTGGCTTGGGAAGACCTTGGGCCAATCTCTTGGTGTTGCTGAGGTCTCCACTTCCTTGTCTGTAAAATGGGACTGAAAACTGGAAATCTGTCTACCTTATAGGGTGCCTGCTAAGTCACTTCAGTAATGTCCGACTCTGTGTGACCCTATGGACTGTAGCCCACCAGGCTCCATCTATGGAATTTTCCAGGCAAGAATACTGGGTGGGTTGCCATTTCCTCCTTCAGGGGATCTTCCCAACCCAGGGATCGAACCCTCCTCTCTTACATCTCCTGCAGTGGCAGGTGGGTTCTTTACCACTAGCACCACCTGGGAAGCCCCACCTTACAGGGTGACAGTAATTAAATCGGAAGAAGACTGTGGAAGCTTTTGAAAATACAGAGCGTTGGGTAAACCAGGAACAGTGTATTATTGTTTTCTATGCTAGTGATGGAAATGAAGAGTGTCATAAGCACCCAGAAGGGAATATCATCTAGCCTTTGGGAGCGGGTAGGCTCAGCCATAAATCCCTCACTCACCCTTTCTTTGGCCACGTTCTGTAGACAGATCATCTCCAATCTAGTGCCCTGTGAGCCCGGCACCCATGGTGTCCTGTGGTGGGCACAGCTGGAGGACAAGTAGATGGCTGCACTCGGGGATCCTGCTTCCACACTCAATTTGGCAGAGGAGGAGGGGAGTGGTGTGTAGGGTGGAGGGAGGTGGGCAGACCTCTGCCTAGTGCCCACTCTGCCTGGCTTGTCCTGAGGCCTGATTGTGGGTTTTCCCTTCTCTGGGTCTCAGGTCTGGCTCTGAATAGGTGGGACCAGATGACTCATAAGGTTTCATCCATCCCTGGTGGTCCTGTGCCCTGCAAACCTCCATTAGGGACCACTCAGCCAGGCTGGCCAGGTGCTGGTCGTGCCTTTCATCAAAATAGTCATCATGATCAGGTATAGGGGAAGCTGGAGCTCCTTATTTTCTTGGCATGGTGTTAAACTCTTTATGCCTGTTATTCCCTTTGGAATTTGATGTGTTCTAACAGGACACAGATGTGCTGGGTTGGGTGGAGCTTCTGGGCTCTGGGGCATCTCTCGCCCTCTCCTCCTGTATGCTGTGCTGGATGAGGAGCCAGTGACTGTGAAAGGGGATGAGCTGCTGTAAATGCAGGTGAGAGTGAGCGTGAGAGAGTGTGTGAGAAAGAGTGACAGGAGAGAGGAGGAGAGGAGGGAAGAGGCAGAGGGAGGGAGGGATGGAAGCCACTCAGAGCGGTGGTTAGGAGCATGGGCTCCTGATGTGGGCTGCTTGGGGTCCCATCCTGCACTTCCCTGGTCTCCCACTGGCAGTGTGGCCTCTCTGTCTCACTTTTCTCATCTGTGTAATGGAGACACCAACGGTACCTACTTCTTAGGGCTGTTGTGAGATGAATGAGGGTAACGTATGGTGTGTTAGGCCAAGAGTTCCATGAAAGTTTGCTCTATCTACTGACGTAGGAAAGGAATTTCAGACCCCAGCGAGCTTCCTCTGGGAGGGCCACCTGTGCAGGTGGTGGAGGCTTTCTGACTTTCTGTGGTCTCTGGGGTTGGTGATTGGCTCAGGAGAGATGGCCTGCACGCATCCCATGTTGCCCCCACCCCACGAGGCTCAGTGGCCTCCTCTGCTGCAGGACATACCCAGCTCCCAGGGCCACAATAAGGGGCAATGAGTCAACGCGTCTGAAGCCACGAGAACCGTGACTGGTACCCACAAGCCCCAGGAAATGTTAGTTCTTACATGGCAGAGAGTATTACTGTTGTTTCTAATGGGCCTGGGGTTACCTAGACTGATGTTTATTAAAGTACAGGTCGTGGACTCAGTGTGGTGAGGGTGGCATTGGGCACTTTAATAAACAAACCAGATCAGAACAGAAACTATCCCCATGGGCGGAGGGCGCGAGGCGGAGGCGCTGATCATGAAGCATTCGCTCTGGCTGCCTGGATGTGAGTTAGTAGGGGATCTAAATTAGATATTCCCGACTGCAGGATGTGGTCACCCCACCGCAGTGACCTCTGAAAGGGACGTCCCTCATGACAATTTTGCTGAAAAGGGCTACAGTTCCCGGGAAGTGGACAGGAATATGTGGCCTGGATAACCAGGGAGGCAGGTGGTATCCCAGGGCTTCCCAGGTGGTTCAGATGGTAAAGAATCTGCCTGCAATGCAGGAGACCCAGGTTTGATCCCTGGGTCGGGAAGATCCCCTGGAGGAGGAAATGGCAACCCACTCCAGTATTCTTGCCTGGAGAATCCCATGGACAGAGGAGTCTGGCAGGCTACTACAGTCCATGGGGTGGCAAAAGAGTCACTTCACAGCTGAAGTGACTTAGCAGGCACCCTTTATGGTAGATGGAGTTCTGATTTTCAGTCCCATTTTACAGACAAGAAAGTGGAGAATCCCATGGACAAAGGAGACTGGCGGCCTATAGTCGATGGGGTCACAAACAGTCAGATATGACTGAGTGACTGAACACGCACAGGTGGTATCCCAGGAATTGTACTGGGCTGGGGCCAGTCATTGTCCCTCTCTGGGCCTCAGTGTCTTCCTCATCTGTAAAATGGAGAGTGGGGTTGTGTGACCCTCATGGCATGTCTACTTTCAGCATTTCTGGAGATGGAAGGCTGTCTCCCTGAACTTCGAAGCTCTAGGGGCAAGGAGAGGCAGTGGACTTCCCTCAGCACTCCCCTGCGGTAGCTGGGGAGCCCAAACAAAGCACCGCCCTAACCCTTGTCTCATGGTATCCTCAGAATTGCCCCTCACCCCCACCTGGACTGGTATACATTGAGGTTCAGAGAAGGTGAGTATCTGGTCCAAGGTCACAGAGCAGAGCTCATCTTAAATTCAGGCCCTTTCATTCCAAGTCCCAAGCTCAGGCCTTGACACCTGGTATCCCCCACAACGACGTGCCCCCCACCCCCTGGTCCTCAGGGCCTGGTGGGACTGGCAGAGGGAGATGGAGAAGGGGGAACAGGGGAGAGCGCGGGCTTTTCTGAGGCTAGGATGGGTGGCTTTGGCTCAGCTGGAGCTCCTCCAGCCTCATTCTGGGAAGAGGAAGAATGTGCTAGGCGGCTTGAGGGAGGGTGGTTCCTTGTACATTCATTCAGCAAATCTCTCCTGACTGAGGGCAGGCCCTGCACTGGGTGGGGTGGGTGGGGCGTGGGTGGGAGCAAACTCTATTTGCAGCCACTCCCTTCAGTGTCCTCAAGCTGTTTCAGCATCCAGTGGGAAAGAAGACTCTGTAACAGAGTGGTCACCTCCCTGCGACCCAGCCTCCTCCACATCCCCGGCCTCAGAGAAGGGCTGCACTGTCCACCATCTCCCAGACGGGACACCTAGACGTCGCCTGAGTCTTCTCTCTCTCACCTCCCCACTCCACCCCGATGCAGGATGCCAGTAATTCCTGCTGGCTCCAGAACTAGTCCCCCTTCTCATCCACCTCCCTCACCCCCTCCCTGATCCGAGCCCCATGTATTTCAAGCCTAGGTCATGGCTGTCATCTCTTACTGGTCTCCCTATTCCTGCTGAGACCCCGGAGTCAGTTCTCCAGGAGAAGCGGAGCAGTGCCATTAGCCTGGACCTCAGTCCTTTCTGCTCAGAACCTTTTCGCAGTCTCATCTCAGAGTGAAGCTGAGGCCCCCAAGCCCTAGTCTGGCTTCCCATCCACAGCTCACACCCTCAGCCTCATTGTGTGACCACCTCCCATCTCCTGGACACAACACACACACACACACACACACTCACACACACACACACACCATGAAGAGACCCATGTGTGCACAAGCAGACCCACGCATACACACAGGCATTTATATTCAAACTGACAGATGCTCAGATGCACAGACACGCAGGCATCAAAAGACACAGCACACAGCACACACTCATGCCCCTGAGCACAAGACAGACACGCGGACACACCAACACACACTGAGAGTCATAGGAAGTCACACCTGGACACCACCACCTCTTCTTCACCAGCTTGAGGTAAGCAGCTTTGGCAAGAAGAGAGAGGGCTAATATTTTAAGGACAACTGGACTATATGATGATCTTCTACTTTTATCTAGTTGGTTTCACTTTTTCTATTTCATATTCAGTGCTCCCATTTCATTTAGTTTGTGTTTTCCAATTTCTCCATCTCTTCTGGTTTTTTTTTGATGTTCTTTCTCAAGCCTTTATCAAGCATAGTAGAAAAACTTTTGTATATATATATATAAATATTATATATATATGTTAGAAAACATATGAATTTTTGCCTAACTAAAAAATTTATGACATTTTGATTCCACTTGTTTGACTTATGTATGAATAGAATGCTAGATTTCTAATTAAAAAATAGATATGTAACAAACAAAAAAGGTTTACTGTATAGTACAGGGAACTATAGTTGATATCTTATAATAACCTATAATGGAAAATAATTTCAAAAATAATATATGTGTATATGTATAACTGAATCACTTTGTTGTGCACCTGAACTAGACTTCAATAAAAAAAAAAGAATATATATATATATTTAAAAAAGAAGAAGAGAGAGGGCTAAGGAGGTGCCACATAGCAGACCCAGCTGACAGCCCCATGGAGCTGCTTGGAAAAAACAGACTGGTTACCATGACTTTGTGGGTAAGTTGGTGATAGGTGGGCAAGGCCTGTATTAGCCACACCTTCGTGGGGCCCAGAAGTCCAATGACTTGGGGTGATGACTGGGACCAGTTAAGGCTGTCCCTCCTTGGACTCTGTGGCTGTGGAGAAGCTGGGGACCCCGTTGAATACCCACGGAGACTGGGCAGTAAGAGCATTCATTCATTCACTCATTCATTTGTCCCATCAGATATTAATTCGGTGCTTTCCTTCAGCCCCGTCCTTCAAGTGGTGTTGAACTTGCCTGAAGCTTGGTCTGCTGGCTTGAAAACAAGTGAGTCCCACTTTTTCTGCCAGTCCAGGAGATGAGCTCTGTGCCCCTGGCCAGTCATGCCCTCCTGGCATCCTCCGCCTCCCTCTCTGCTCCAGATCCTCCATCCAACTGGTGGATCAAGGATGGCAGGGGTTACCCAGGCCACCTCACTGGCCACCCATCCTCAGCTCCTTCCCTGGGGCTCCTCTGCCTGGCCTCTGAGCCCTGGGGCTCAGATCCTGACCTCTTCTTTCTCTGCACCACTTTCTTGATGCTGTCATCAAGTCTCATGCTGCTAAATATCGTCCCCATTCTGACCTCTCTCAGACTCCTGACTCCCGCCAGGTCCCACCCTGTGAGTCTCAGACTCCATGTCACCTCCCCAGGGAGTCCGTGGGCCTCTTTTACTTATTGTGGCCGATACTGAGCATCCATCCTTCCCCATACCAACCTGCTCCCTCCATGGGCACAAACCTTGGAGTCATCCTTTATCCTTTCCTGTCCCTGGAAATCCACATGCAACCTTTCAGAAGATCCTATATGCAGACCCTTGGGAATATTTTCAGGCTCTGACCCCTTCCCACCTCCTTCACTGCCACCACCTGCATTCAAGCTGCTGTCATCTCTTGTCTAGATGATTGATCATAACAGGCTCCTTGTTTTTTGCTTGTTTCCTCCATCAGGGTGTAACTTTCATGAAGGCGCTAACTTTCTTTATTTTGTCCACACTGAGTCCCCATACCATCAACAGTGCCCTATACATAGTGATAGTGAATATCTCCTGAGCGAATGAATGAATGGATGAATGCTTCTAGAGTCCAAGTCTCTGCATTGGTGCCACCTTCTCTAGGGAACACTTTGGAATGATGACCTCCAGTCTGGGTTAGGCACCAGGCTTCCTCAGCACCTCGGATCACCTTCTTTCCCTGCTTGAGGCATCTAGGTTAGGTTCTTGGGCCTGTCAACCCATGTAGTAGGTGAGCTGAAGGTTTAACAGACCAGAACGGGGCGGGGCAGGGTAAGTTGACTCAGGCCCCACCCACCCGAGTGCAGCCCCGCCCATCTCCCTGGACCAAAAGCCCATCTTCAGGAGAAGCTCCGCCCACCTTCCTGGGCACCAGCTCTGCCCACCACACTAGGGCAGGCAATCTTTCTAGAAGAATGACTTCTGTCTTCTAGTTTCTCTAGCCAGTCAGGTTAGAGGTTGACAGAGAATGATGGGAATTCACATCTTCCAGCTTTAAATAATTACTTTTGTTGTCTAACTCCAGACTAGCATATTACAGATCAGAGGTCAACAAACTGCCAGATGAGGCCTATTGCCTATTTTTGCAAGTGAAGTTAAGTTTCACGGGAGCAAACACAGCCATGCTCAGTTGTTTCCGGGTTTGCTTTTGTGCTACAAGGTCAAGGTTGAGTAGTTGAGACAGAAACTTTATGGCCCACAAAGCTTGGAATGTCTCTTTTCAGAAAGGGTTTGCCAATTTGTTATAGATGTTTAAAAAATATTTTTGGATTAAGTCAACTCAAGTCAGACTCCCAGAAACCTGCGTGGCTAATTTGCATTCAAGTCTTCTGTCTAGAGACACCAAAATGAACCAAACACTAAACAATTCTTCCTTTAAAATTTGGGAAATGAAGATATAGAGTAGGTAGGAATAGCTGCTGAAGAATCCTGTCTTTCCTTTCAAAATAGGAAAGGTTTATTGGGCACCTTCTATCTTCCAGGAACTGTTCTTGGTAGAGCAATGAATGAGACAAGGGTCCTGCCCCAACACTGGGCATCTGACTGATAAAGTATCACCCCCTCACTGGGCTCAGCCAGTGTGGCTTTGTGCGCAGACCCCCACGTGGCTCCCCTTTCCATCTTCTCTCTCGGGGGCGTCTCTGCAGGCCCCCGCCTCCCAAGTCCTGCTGTTTCTCTGAGGGTTCACCTACTAGGCTGTGGTCTGCCTGCAGCCACGGATGCTGCCTCATTCATTCCTCTGGAACTCTCCAACACTCAGTGCAGACTCTGACATACAGAAGGTGCTCAATTTGTTTCTATGCCCTTGCCAGGCTCCTTTGCAAGCCCTAGACCAGGTAATAGGGGCTTCCCTGGTGGCTCAGATGGTAAAGAATCTGCCCGCAATGAGAGAGACCCGAATTCAACCCTGGGTTGGGAAGACCCCTGGAGGAGGGCATGGCAACCCACTCCAGTATTCTTGCCTGGAGAATCCCGTGGACACAGGAGCCTGGTGGGCTATGGTTGATGGAGTGGTTGATGGGGTCGAAAAGAATCGGCCAAGACTGAGCAACTGACACTTTCACTTTCAAATCTCATAATGCAGAGGACGAACAAACGATTCTTCAGGAATTCCATCTGAGAGCAGTGTCGTGCAGGAATTCATAAAGGGAAAGGACGAGCCTAGTAAGATATTGCCCCTTCTCCTTTAAAAAGAGACCTATGAGTGACCTGATGTCCCCTTCCTTTTTCTTGCAGCCTGGCTGGCTTCATGTTCCACGGGCTTTGAAATGAAACCCAGATTTCAGGCTGACCTGAGAGTTGGGTTTGACGCGAGGAGTAATTATTGAAAGTGACAGGGGTGATCCATATAATAAAATGCTTCCTACATTTTTCATAGAAATGATCCAATACTAACCACTGCTGTGGGGGATGGGAGGGAGGCTTTGGCTGGGGAAGGGCACTTGGGAGCAGAGTGGGTGGGGGTGGGGGCAGGGAGGGGTGCTCCTGGGAGGAGAGCAAACTGCTTTCAGAAGTGCTGTCTGAGAGCTTCGTACAGAGCTTTCAGCTACTTCTGCTTGGGTGGCTTTGCGGTCCCATGCATTAAGGACCCTCAGCCTCTCTTCTGGAAATCCTTTTCTCCTGGAACATTTTACCTTGTTAGTTTTCGCTGCTTCTTGAGAGATTTTCTTTGGGTCTCAAAATGCTTTCTCTTGATACTATGTCTCAGGTGGATTTAAGATCACAGCTATTACATCAGGATTTAACTTTGACTTGATTTGTGGGGAAAGAAAAAAAAAATCTCATTGTTTCAGTAGAAGTTCCAGTCTGGCACTGCCTTGTGAGTCTCCTCATTGGATTGTTCAAGAAATATCTACGGAGTACTTTCTATGTGCCGGGCACTGGGCTGGGAATATAATGATGAATGAGATAGGTAGAGTTCTATCAGAGTTCTAGTGGAATTGGCAACACTGTCAGGGAGCTGGTTGCTCAAACAGACATGGACCCAACAGCATGATAAAGATGCTAGGCTCTGGGAACCCCTTCAGGGGCATAGAGGACTTCTTGGAGGAGGTGTTGTTTCACCGGAAACCTGGAAAATGTGTAGGAACTTGCCAACAAAGAGGGGAGGAAGGGCGTTGCGGGTAGAGGAAAATAGCACACCTGAAGGTTTGGCCATGGAAAGGGGGGAAGACAGAAGGCTCAGCTTTTTCCTGCCCTCTGCAGTGACAGAGACCTCTAGATAGTTCTGGCCTTTGGCGCTTAAGGATGGAAGGGCAGGACCCATCACCAGGAGAGAGATAAAAAAAAATTGCATCCACTCACGGAGGAAATATTCTGCTGTGTCAGCTTCGTAATCTGCATCCTCTGGGAAGTGATCGATTTGCTTGCAGAGACCTTTGAAGTTCCCTGGAAAACAAGGGAAGAAAGTGCTCGTGAGACATCCAAATCTCCAGGGACTCAGTGCCCACTGGCCTCTTCCTGACTTCTTGTTCTTCTGAAGCTGGCTCAGTCCTCTCCCTCACTTCCCCCCTCCCCCCCAAAGAAGGTATCGCTTTGTCTGTTTGGACATCTGCCCAGTGAATCAAAACACACACACCCGCGGTGCTGCAGAGAGGATCTAAGGCTTAAGACTTCAAAACCCAGCCTTCCATCTCTGCATCGAGGCTTCTGAGGATTAGCTGAGGCTTGGCGGGCAGTGGAGGTTTGAATCTGGGCTGGGGACTGCCACAGAGGAGACTGGTGAATACCAGCATGCCTGCATCTGTGCCCCAGCTCGGCTGGGAGTCACCTCGTGTTTTACATGCGAGAAAGTTGATCGCTTTCCAAAGAGGGCAGACCCCAGACCGAGGCTGACAAACATTCCCACAGCCCTTTAGATGAGTTTGCAAAGCATTTTCCCATCTGCAATTGCATGGAATTCACTATATGGAGCCCATGAAAGTTCTGCAATACTCCTAGGGTTGAACACCCCACCCAGGCCTGGGTCACTGGCCAGATTTGTGGAGTATGACTCAACCTGTGAGAGGAGTAATAGCATCTTCATTTTATAAATGAAGAAACTGAGGCTCAGGGAGACTGGATGCAAGTGTGCTTGTATAACTATTTTAGGTATTTCAAGCTAATGCAGTATATAGATAATTCTATACTACATATTACAGAGAAGATGGTTGATCCTTACCCTACAAACCTCCCTTAACTGTCTCTGTGCCAATTCAAATAACTGAATAAGTCCTCATGGCCAGGAAATGATGGAATCTGGGCTCAAACAAAGACCTTTTGGTTTTAAAACTTTCCTTGGTGATTGCTGAGAAGGTGAGAGCCAGCTCAGATGAGAACCCCTAGCCCAGTGTCCAGCAGATCCCCAGTAGTGATCCCTAAATGAATGAGTGAACTACTGAATGCAATCTTCATGAACACTTATGTGGAGAATAGAATTTACAAGCATGGCTGCTTCATGACAACAGAGACTTTTGTCTGTTTCATTCACCATTGTGTCCTGAGCACCAGCACAGGCACGATGGATGTTGCCTGACTTTCTCTGAATGACTGGACACTCGAAACTGTGCAGGGAGATACGGCGACAGTGGGTGAGAGGCAGGTTCTGCAGCTGGCCTGCCTGGGTTTCGTTCAGCCTCATGGAGATGCCTCAGCTTCCTCATCAGAAAGCAGAGATCGTAGCGATTCTTCCTTTGTCGATTGTTGTGGGGATGACATGAGCTAACACGTCTAAAGTGCTCAGAGCAGTGCCTGGCACATTAGTAAATGTGCTGGGGGTATTGAGTGAGAGAGAAATGAACCTTGCTACATTTAGTCCCTGACATTCAGGATTTTCCTGTGATAGAAGATAATGCCACCTAATTAATACAGTCCTTAATATGTGTGAACAATTTATTTTCTTGTAAGATCCTGAGTCTTGTAGCCCATAAAGTAGGTTTTATTATGTACGATAGGTATTATTTAGGAATATTAAGTCATTATTACACATATACACAGCCGGATATATCATACAGCTGGATATACAGGATGTGCTCAGTCACTCAGTTGTGTCTGACTCTTTGCAACCCCATGGACTGCAGCCCACCGGGCTCCTCTGTCCACAGGGATTCTCCAGGCAAGAACACTGGAGTGGGTTGCCATGCCTTCTCCAGGGGGTTTTCCCAACCCAGGGATTGAACCCAACCCAGGTCTCCCGCGTTGCGGGCAGTACAGGTATGCTTACATAATTGTGTTTCTAGCTAATATAATATGTATACGTAACACTGGGGATCCTAGGTGACGCTAGTGGTAAAGAACCCGCCTGCCAAGGCAGGAGACAAAGGAGACATGGGTTTGATCCCTGGGTCAGGAAGATCCCTTAGAAGAGGGCATGACAATCCACTCCAACATTCTTGCCTGGAGCATCCCATGGACAGAGGATCGTGGTGAGCTACAGTCCATAGGATTGCAAAGTTGGACACGACTGACGTGACTTAGCATGCACACATAGGTAGTTCTGTACTACATATAACAGAGAAGATGGTTGATCCTTACCTTACAACCCTCACCTCCCCTTAACTGTATCTCTGCCAAATTCACTTCCTTTCCCAACTTCTGCAAGAAGAGAGATCCCCCAGAGCATACGGGGACTCCAGGTAGACAGAGTTTGGCTCAGAATGCTCCCAGTGGGGCAGGTATCTTCTCTGTGTGTGCTGGACCATGTCTTGTCTTGCTCGGCACCATCCCCACCCCATACCTTGCTGTCTCCCCCTCCTCTGTGGTCATGAACATGTGCCCACCCTGCTCTCAGCATCTTGATGCATTAACCAGAGTCTTCCCCTACCTCTCCTGACTTATCCCCCATCCAACCACAGATTATTTTTTCCTGAGAAGAGTCTTCATTCCTGCTTCTAAGAGGATAACATTTACCTCCCCATTGGTAAAATTACAAATCAGTGTATTTGAAAACCACTTTGCAAAGCACTTTCCTTTTCTCTCAATTCAGTCTGACAAGTATTTCGTCAGCACCAACTTGGTGCCAGGCATCTTTATAGGGAATCTGTGCAGGAGGTGAGGCGCTGAGAATGGTACTGAAGTGCCCCATGGCTCCTGACAAATTGGGGACTATGCTCAACTCCTAACCACAGGTGGTGCCTCCATGTCTCTCTTTTAAGGGCCCCACCCTTCAGGCTGTGGACCTCTAGTGCAGCTGCTCCCCACGCACCCTGGCCCCAGCCCCTACCTCCATCATCTTTGGACCACTGGATCCCAGCACAGTGCCTTGCACAGGAGAAGGGCTCCAGAGATGCTTGTAGAGAGGCTGTGTCAAAGTATCAGCAGCCCAGACCTCTCCTGTGAGGTCCAGACCTGGGGATCCAACTGCCTATTTGATGTCTCTTGGTGGATGTTTTAAAAGCATTGTACACTCAGCAGGTCCAAACTGGAACTCATGATCTATCCCTCAAGCCTGGTCTTCTGGAGGCAACAACTAGGTCAGCCAAGGCCTCTCTGTTGCTGCCTCATGCAAGCCTGAGCCCAGCCATCATTGCCAACATTGCTGCCTCTTCCCTGCAGGCTCCATCCATCACGACATGTCTGTATCGGCTCTCAGAATCTTTCAAACCCATCGATTTTTTTTCCCCAACAAGAGCAATGCCCACTGCCAGGCCACCCTCCTTGCTTCCCTAAATGACTGTGGTAGCCTCCCCACTGGCCATTTTGTACCCACTCTTATCCATCTTTACAGAATGATCATAGTGAAGCTTTGACAATGCATATCTGTTCAAGCCATCTTCAGTTTGAAGTGCTCGACAGCTTCTTGATGTTCTTAGGGAAAATTTCAACATCTTTAACAGGGCCCGACCGCCATCTGGTCTAACCTCCGTCTCAGCGCACGTGCAGTCCCAGCTGCCATTCCCGCCATGCTCCCTCCTTCTATGGGGCCTTTGCATATGCTGGTCTAGCCTCCTGTGCCCCCACCGTCTCCTTTGTTGTCCCTCCCTCAATGTCTCTGTGTCCTCCCGCACTGTGCTAGTGTGGGATCTACCACTCCTCTGGCTGCTCTGTGGTCAGGGGAGGGCTCAAGGCATGAATGATGCTGGTGGGAATGTTCTAGCAGAGAGGGAACGCTTGATAACCCGGGGAGGGGTGGGACGATACAGGAGCACTGTGAGGGGGAGGAGGCCTGGGACACAAGTCCAAGGCCGGCCTCACGTGGATGCTGGTCCATCCACGGCACTGTGGGGAGGGGGCAGTGTGGAGGCGGATGCAGGCGATGGGTGGGCATGGTGGAAGCTTGTGACACTTCTCTTCTGGTTGCTTCTATTTTCTGAATGAAATGGGAAACAGAATTGTCAACTGAGAGGAAAGGGAGGAAGGAAGTGAAAATTTTCTCCATGAGCGTGAAGAAGGAATGGGCTAGGCTTAAGACATGAAGTATATGTGTTGGTGGCCTGACAGTTCCTCCTGAGGTTCTGTGCTTTTTTCTGAACACATTTAGGATATGGGGCAGTCCAGCTGGAGGGTTGCCTTTAACCAGGACGAGGGTCTGTGAGATGAATGCAAGAAGGGGAGGCGGAAAGGGAGTAGATTATTGCCAGGAGCCAGCGTGAGGAGCTCTGCCCGTAGCAAAGGTCATGAGGAAGGAGGCTTGACATCAACACAGGGGGAACAATAGGGCTGATGACCCCAATTGTTCCAGATTATGAAGACGGATCAGACTGTAAGCTGGTAAAGGGACCAGTGAAAAGAAGGTGGGATCAGTGCATTGAAAACATAAGGTGAGGGTCAAGGAATTGCTGGTGGTGGTGAGGGGGTGGGGAGATGCTCTGGGGAGTAAGCTGGAAGGGTGGGGCGAGGGAGTCAGAGACGCTGAGATTGTGGAAGGGCATGGTTGTTGGTAACTTCAGGGTGAAGGATAAGACCATGAACTGGGTGGCTCAGGTCAAGTGGAGGTTGGGAAGCCATTCAAAATATTTAGCAAAGCTCAGACAAATTATTTAGATTGGTGCAAAAGTAACTGCAGTTTGTTGAACTTTGTTGTTTCATTTGTGATGCTAGTGGTAAAAAACCTGCCTGCCGGTGCAGAAGACTTAAGAGATGTGGGTTCGATCCCTGGGTTGGGAAGATCCCCTGGAGAAGGAAATGGCAACCCACTCCAGTATTCTTGCCTAGATAATCCCATGGATAGGGGAACCTGGCGGACTATAGTCCATAGTGTCACAAAGAGTTGGACATGACTGTGTGTGACTTAGCATGCACACATGCCTACATCATTTTAATGCACATTTCTTGCCTTTTTTTTTTTTGCTAATGACTTATTACTTGCTGTTTATTTTATATTTATTTTAGACCTCAAATTGGGTTGTAAAGCAGTGGAGACAACTTGCAAGATCAACAACACATTAGGCCCAGGAACTGATAACAAATGTACAGTGCAGTGGTAATAAAGAAGTTCTGCAGGGGAGATTAGAGCCTGGAAGATGAGTGCAGTGGCCAGCCATTGGAAGTTGACAATGACCAGATGAGAGCATCATCAAAGCTGATCCTCTTACAACTATAAGAGAAGTTGCTGGAGAGCTCAGCACTGACCATTCTATGGTTGTTCAGCATTTGAAACCAATTGGGAAGGTGGGTGCCTCATGAGCTGATTGTAAATCAAAAAAATCATCTCTTATTCTATGCAACAATGCACTGTTTCTCTATTGGATTGTGATGTGCAATGAAAAGTGGATTTCATACGATGACCAGTGACAACCAGCTCATGGTTGGATGGAGAAGAAGCTCCAAGTACTTCCTAAAGTTAAACTTGTACCAAAAAAAGGTCATGGTCATTGTTTGGTGGTTTGCTGCCTGTGTCATCTGCTATAGTTTTCTGAATCCTGATGACATGATTACATCTGAGAAGTATGCTCAGCAAATCCATAAGACGCACTGAAAACTTCAACATCTACAGCTGGCATTGATCAACAGAAAGAGCCCAGTTCTTCACACAATGCCCGATCACATATCACACAACCAAGCCTTCAAAAGTTGAATGAACTGGGCTACAAGTTTTGCTTCTTTCTCTATATTCACCTGACCTCTCACAAACTGACTGCCACTTCTTCAAGCATCTCAGCTTTTTGAGTGAAAATGCTTCCACAACCAGCAGGAGGCAGAAACTGCTTTCGAGAAGTTGGTCGAATCCCGAAGCATGGATTTTTATGCTAGAGGAATAAACAAACTTATTTCTCATTGGCAAAAGTGTGCTGATTTTAATGGCTCCCATTTTGATTAATAAACATGTACTTGAGCCTAGTTAAAATGATTTAAAATTCACAGTCTAAAACTGCAATTACTTTTTCACCAAACTATAATATACAAGATAATACTAGCCTATAATATACAAGATAAAACCAAATAACTTCTATATAAAGACAAAACTAAATGTTCACTTTTATTTCCTATATACATCAAATACATATTATAAAACTGCTTACCAAGTTAAACATTGATGTGCAAATGATTCATCCAATTATTCTAATAGGCCCCAAATCAATGGTTGGTTTTTAGAAATTATTGGTGTGATCTTTTGATGATGAGTCTTTTACAAGCTAAATGATGGCCCTGTCTGGATGGAGATTTGACACACGGAACCACACCAGATGCTTCTCACCCTTCTCTGTTAGAGTAAGAGTCATTCTGTCTCAGTGATAGAGAGTTTTCTACTAACCTCTGAGGGACAGAAAACTAAGATCATGGCATCTGGTCCCATCATTTCATGGCAAACAGATGGAGAAACAATGAAAACAGTGACAGACTTTATTTCCTTGGGCTCCAAAATGACTGCAGGTGGTGACTGTAGCCATGAAATTAAAAGACGCTTGCTCCTTGGAAGAAAAGCTATGAACAATCTAGACAGCATATTAAAAAGCAGAGACATTACTTTGCCAACAAAGTTCCATCTAGTCAAAGCTATGGTTTTTCCAGTAGTCATGTATGGATGTGAGAATTAGACTGTAAAGAAAGCTGAGCTCTGAAGAACTGATGCTTTTGAATTGTGGTGTTGGAGAAGACTCTTGAGAGTCCCTTAGACAGCAAGGAGATCAAGCCAGTCCATCCTAAAGGAAATCAGTCCTGAATATTCATTGGAAGGACTGATGCTGAAGCTGAAGCTCCAATACTTTGATCATCTGATGCGAAGAACTAACTCACTGGAAGAGATCCTGATTCTGGGAAAGATTGAAGGCAGGAAGAGAAGGGGATTATAGAGGATGAGATGGTTGGATGTCATCACTGACTCAATGGACATGAGTTTGAGCAAGCTCCAGGAGTTGGTGATGGACAGGGAGACCTGGCGTGCTACAGTCCATGGGGTTACAAAGAGTCAGACATGACTGAGTGACTGAACTGAACTGAACTGAGAGACAGAAGATTAGTGGTGAGGAATGACGGAGGTAAACTGGGACCCAGGCTGTAGTGGGATTGATCCCAGTGGTCTCTGAGGTTGATGGTGATGATGAGGCTGTGAGCGTTGGTTGGAGCATAGGGGTCTCCAGGAGCACTGGGGGCTCTGTGGCCTAGGACTCAGTCTGACTGACTAAGGCGGTGCTTAGGCTCATGAAGCAGTACCCTGGTGGTACCGCACTGCTATTGGTAGAATTTAAGTTTGGTAGAACATCTATGTCTGCAGACATTACTACTAACAGTGAAGAGGGGTATCATCTTGTTTTCTGGATGCCAGCCTTTAGTTCTGGTGTATTTCTTTCTGGTTGGTGGCCATCAAGTCCAGGGATTGATTCAGCTTCAGGCACAGATAGATCCAAATGCTCAAATATTTGGTGTCTCTTACCTTCTCTGTTCATCTTTCCTCTCTCCCCAGGGTAGAGATTAAGGGATGACTAAGTGCCTGGCTCTGGGGTGGTGGAGGGAAACCTGACCTGATCCTTGCCTTTCAGGGATGCATAGTTTTTGGGGAAAAATAGATAGCACAGAATTTACTAGAATGTAATATCTCACATCCTATATTAGAGAGATATAAGGCATCCGGTCCCATTACTTCATGACGAATAGATGGGGAAACAATGGAAACAGTGAGAAACTTTATTTTCTTGGGCTCCAAAATGACTGCAGATGGTGACTGCAACCATGAAATTAAAAAACGCTTGCTCCTTGGAAGAAAAGCTATGACAAACCTAGATAGCATATTAAAAAGCAGAGACATCACTTTGCTGACAAAGATCCCTCTAGTCAAAGCTATGGTTTTTCCAGTAGTCATGTACGGATGTGAGAGTTGGACCATAAAGAAAGCTGAGCTCTGAAGAATTGATGCTTTTGAACTGTGGTGTGGGAGAAGACTCTTGAGAGTCCCTTGTACAGCAAGGAGAGCAAATCAGTCAATCCGGAAGGAAATTAACTCTGAATATTCATTGGAAGAACTGATGCTGAAGCTCCAATACTTTGGCCACCTGATGGGAAGAGCAGACTCATTGGAAAAGACCCTGGTGATTGGAAAGATTGAAGGCAGGAGGAGAAGGCAGGGACGACAGAGGATGAGATGGTTGGATGGCAACACTAGTTCAATGGACATGAGTTTGAGCAAACTCCAGGAGATAGTGAAGCACAGGGAAATCTGGTGTGCTGGAGTCCATGGGGTCACAAAGGGTCAGACACGACTGAATGACTGAACAATAGCAACAAGGCCTTATGGGCTTCCCTGGTGGCTCAGTGGTAAAGAACCCATCTGCCAATGCAGAAGACGTGAGTTTGATCCCTGAGTGGGGAAGATACCCTGGAGGAGGAAATGGCAACCCAAGTATTCTTGCCTGGAAAACTCCACTGACAGAGGAGCCTGGTGGGCCACAGTCCCTGGAGTCACAAAGGAGTTGGACATGACTTAGTGACTAAACAACAGCAATAAGAACACAAAGCCTATGGGAACATAGTTGTTCAGCTAACATGTATGTTGTACAGACTGTATGCCATGTTCTGTGTGATCTGCTGAGGACACAGAGGAAAAAAATTGACTTTCTGTCTCCACAGAGCTTGCCATCTATGGGAGACAGGGAGGAGGTGCTGTGGGGTAGCAGGATGTGTGTTCTGACAAGGCAGGGTGTGTCTGAGAACACACAGAGGGCTGCAGATTCAGGTGTGTGTGTGTATGAGTGTTGACACAGGCTTCCTGACTCAGAAGGCAACGGAGTCAGCCAGGTGAAGCAGGTAGGTAGGGATGTGTGTGTGTGTGTGTGTGTTGGGGAATGTGAGGAAGCAGTGGAAAGTGAGAAGGGATTCTAGGAAGAGGCAAGTCAGGAAAGAGCAAGGTCAGGGAAGTGCTGGGCACACAGGAAGGGGCAGAGTGTCTCAGGGCGCCAGGCCAGTCCGCCAGGGCAGGTCCTCCAGGTCAGAGCTGGGGGTAAGAGGGAAACCCGGAGGCAGCGCTGTGCTGGGGCTGGCTTACATCTTGGGAGCTGACTGTTAGTGTCTCTTCATAACTCACACGAGGAGCTTGAAATCAGCCACGGTGCAAGTGTTTGCACCACGGACATTGGCAAACACCACAAATCAAGGTCCTGTATCCCTGCACAGAGAGCCAGCTGGTAAACATTTACCAGCAAACCCCCAGATGCAGGGCAGTCTCATATGAGGGAGGGGTTTGCTGGTGCAAAGACATGACATCTTCATGGGAGTAGAGATTTACAGAAAGATTGATCCCAACAAGAAGGTTGGATGGGTGAGGGTGAGGGCAGTAGATGGCTGGGGAGTAGGCAGGGATCTGATCCTGCCGGGCTTGTGGTCCAGATTGAAGTGAGGAGGGGGCATCTCAGTGCCCACTCCGCCCACAAGCACAGGCTTTGAGCTTCTGGAGGATGAGGAGATGGGGGAGATTGTTCCACCATGAGGGCTTCCCAGGTGGCCCTAGTGGTAAAGAACCCACGTGCCAATGCAGGAGACCTAAGAGACTTGGGTTCGATCCCTGGCTTGGGAGGATCCCCTGGAGAAGGGTAAGGCAAGCCACTCCAGTATTCTTGCCTGAAGAATCCCATGGACAGAGAAACCAGGTGGGCTACAGTCCATGGGGTTGCAAAGAGTAGGACACGACTGAAGCAACTTAGCGCACACACACTCCCACCATGAACTATAAAGGATTTTTCTGCCAAGGGGACCAACAACTGTGAAATCTCTACTGAACCCCCACTCCAGAAGGGCCAACGATGTTGTGCCAACCCCAGAGCCCAGAGACCTCAAGCCAAGCCTTGGAGGGAAGGCCAAGGGCTGAGTCTTAGGCTGCCACAGCTCTGCCTCCAGGAATTCCCCACTTCAGTCTGAGAATTTCAGCTTGCAGGTATTAAGTAGTTTAAAAGGAGGTTTCATCAGCTTTGTAAAAAGCACATTAATATCTCACAACACCAACTGCTGTCTCATTTCTTTGAGATACAATAACCTCTTCATAAACCTGGTCATTAAGGGTTGAACAAGCGCTGTTTTAATTTTCCATACATTCAGGAGAGGCTGAAAGAGTAGCTCAGAATCTGGAGGCTGCGCTGAGGGAGCTGGCTGCCGCACGGGTAGGAAGTCGGTGAAGTAATTTTTTAAGTAAAGCAAATGAAGGGTTTGGTGGGAGCTGCCGGCGCTGTGTTTTAAACCTTTTCTGCTCCTGGCTTTTTGCTGTGCTGGCAGGGCCCTCCCTGATGGCAGGGATTAACGAGACCCTGGGGTGGGTGGAAGAGGCCGGCCTCGCCCACCTCTCTGGGAACCTCAGCCCCCAAGCAGTGCTGGCACTGGCGGCTGCTGGAAGGTTTGAAACAAAACTCTCCCCATTCATTCATTCATTCATTCATTGAATTGTTTCCAACGGCTGCTGCATGCTAGGTCTTGTGCAGGCGTTGGCTGGGGTTAGAGTGGAGTAAGAAGACTGCCCTGCCTGCCTGCTTTCCCGAGTCTGTCCCCAGGTGTGCCCTGAGAGCCCACCTTGCGGAAGTCCTGGGTGCAGCACTGTGCACTTTTGCACACATCTCTGGGAGGAATAAAAAGTGAAAGTATTAGTTGCTCCGTCGTGTTCGACTCTTTGTGACCCCAGGGACTGCAACCTGCCAGTCTCCCCTGTCCATGGGATTCTCCAGGCAAAAATACTGAAGTGGGTTGCCTTTCCCTTCTCCAGGGGCTTTTCCTGACCCAGGAATGGAACCTGGGTCTCTTGCATTGCAGGCGGATTCTTTACCATCTGAGCCACCAGAGACTATCCTGTCTTGATTCTTGTCAGCTGCTTCTTTAGTTCTTTCAGTGTGATATGGGGAAGAGACTGGACCCCAGATTCAGAGAGTCCCAGCCTCAAAGCCCAGCTCTGCTAGCTATCAGCTATGCCGCCCTGAGCAAGTCATGTGACCTCTCTGTGCCTATTTCTTTCTTTGTATAAAGGAAATTCTTGCCCCGTGGGGGTGATTCTGAGGACTCAATGAGAAAGCCCCTTGTACAGTTCCTAACTCAGAGCAGCACTCAACCAATGTAATCCTTCCTTCTCTCTCTTCTTCAAATGACACCTCTTTCAAGAAGCCTTTCTTGATTGCCCTTAGTTGGAAAGACTCTTTTTCTCCTCTATGCCCCTCTGAAGTGCGACTAGGTTTTAATGGGCATAGGAGTCACTAGGGGATCATGTTAAACCAGTTGCTGACTCGGTGGGTCTGGAGAGGACCCTGAAACTTGGTATTTCTTGCAAGCTCAAAGGCAGTGTTGTGATTCAGGGTCCCTGGTGGACTATATTTTGGTTTGATTTTGAATACTTTGTATCTGCTTTAATCATATTTTGTGCTCTGATATCATTGTTCAGGGAAAAAATGGCTTCAAATCTGTAAGTTCCTCAAGGGCAGAATTTCCTTGATTCTAAGAACTTCCATGCACATTTCAGTGAAATTGGGATGTGTCTTACAATTGATGGGTTCATTTACTGCTGTGTGTCTCTCTTTCCCCAAAAAATCATTATTACATTGATGGTGTGTCTTACAGTTAATGATAATAGCTACACAACAAGTGTTTATTGAACAAATGGACAAATAAACAAATGAATTTGTGTGCGTGTGTCTATGTGGGTGGAGAGTATTCTATACATTTCCATTCTCCGGAACAGATGAACATTATGCCAACTATTAGAATCCCTGGAGCACCAGGATCTTTTGTAGCTCTCTTATTAAAAGCCTATTTGAGGGACTTCCCTGGTGGTCCAGAGGCTAAGACGCCATGCTTCCCAATGCAGAGTGCCTGGGTTTGATCCCTGGTCGGGTAATTAGATCCCACCTGAAACAATGAAGATCGAAGATCGATCCCATGTGCCACAACTAAGACTTGGCACAGCCAAATAAATAAATAAATATTTTAAAAGCCTATTTGACAGTCTCAAAATACGTGTATATCCCAAACCCCAGCAATTTCCCTTAGAAACTCGCCTTGGGAAGCCCTTGCCTGTATACATGAGGAGGTGTATATGAGAATGTTCCTAACAGCAGTGCTTGAAACAACACAACCCTGGGAACAACTCGCATTTTTCTCACCAGAAGAATGATAATAACTTGGAGCATATTAATATAATGAGATAGGACTCAGCAATGGATGGGAGTAGATTACAGCTACACTTGTCAACACCGGTGAATTCCACACACATGATACTGTGCAGCACACACAAAAACAGACTCGCAGGCATAGAACACAAACTTATGGTCACCAGAGGGGAAGGGGGCAGGGGTAAATCAGGAGTTTGGGATTAAAATATACACACTACTGTATAGAAAATGGATTACCAACAAGGACCTACTATGTAGCATAAGGAACTACATGCAATATCTTATAATAACCTATAGTGGAAGAGAATGTAAAAAAGAGTGTGTGTGTGTATATATATATATACACACACATACATGTAAATATACAACTGAATTACTTTGTTGTATATCTGAAATGAGCACAGCATTGTAAGTCAACTATATTTCAACAAAAATTTTAAAAATACTGAACACAGAAATCAAGCCATGGATAAATACATATGGTATGATTCCATTTACACAAAGTTAAACATGTACAACTGGACAAAAGATTTTTAAGGACATGGGTTCAATCCCTGCTCCAGGAATTGGAGCCACATGCCAAAAAAAACATGCCACATGGCAACTAAATCCAGGCATCACAGGTATTGAGCCAGCGTGCTAGAGCCCCTGAACTGCAACTGCTGAAGCCCGTGTGCCTAGAGCCTGTGCTCCAAGCAAGAGTAGCCACCAGAGTAAGAAGCCTGAGCACCACAAAGAAGAGTAGCCTGCACTCGCTGCAAGTAGAGAAAGCCTGAGTGCAGCAACAAAGAGCACGGCCATACATAAATAAATAATGAAAAAGGAAAGACAAAGGAAATACGTAGTTGTGGTGAAACTGTAAAGTCAAGCAAGCAGTGATAAACACAGAATTCAAGAGGGTGTTGACCAGACATGAGGGAGAAGGGGTAAGGGCGGGGGACAAGTCAGCTTCAGTGTGCTGTGATGCTCCATTTCTTAACCTGGTGGTCAGCTCACAGGTCTTCATTCTATCGCTGTTCTCTGTGCCTCACTATGGCAGAGACTACTGGCTGTTTCCTAATGTCCCGTCTTTTTCATCTTCCCATGTTTTACTTGGACAGGTGGCTTCCCAGAATATAGACTTTAGTTCCCAGCTGCTCTTGAAGCTAGAGGTGACCATGTGACCAAGCTCTGACTAATGGGATGGAAGTGGAAGTGGAGGGAGCGACATCCTTCAAGGAATGGCATGTGCCCTTCTCAGACCTTTCCTCTGGGCACATGGAATAGAGAGCTCCAGTTGCCATCTTGGACCGTGATGCAACCTTGAAGATGGAGAGCTGCATGATGGAAGAATCAAAGACATCTGGGCCATGCCATCAATGGAGAGTCTTATCTCCCAGACGTCATATCTCCAAAGTTGGGCGATGAGAGAGAAATAAGCTATCTTTTTTAGCTAAAAAACAACCCTCGTTGCCAAACCTAATTGTAATCAGTGTAATCATACATGTTAAAATAGTCTTTTATATGTATTTAGTATTAGATACTTTTTAAAGAACCCTGCGGAGAAGGCAATGGCACCCCACTCCAGTACTCTTGCCTGGAAAATCCCATGGATGGAGGAGTCTGGTAGGCTGCAGTCCGTGGGGGCGCTGAAAGTCAGATACGACTGAGCGACTTCACTTTCACTTTTCACTTTCCTGCATTGGAGAAGGAAATGGCAACCCACTCCAGTGTTCTTGCCTGGAGAATCCCAGGGACAGGGGAGCCTGGTGGGCTGCCGTCTCTGGGGTCGCACAGAGTCGGACACGACTGAAGTGACTTAGCTTAGCTTAAAGAACCCTGATGCTGGGAAAGATTGAAGGCAGAAGGAGAAGGGGTTGACAGGATGAGATGGGGATGACAGAGGATGAGACGGTTGGATGGTATCACCAACTCGATGGACATGAGTTTGAACAGGCTCTGGGAGTTGGTGATGGACAGGGAAGCCTGGTGTGCTGCAGTCCATGGGGTCGCAAAGGGTTGAACATGACTGAGCAGCTGAACTGAAAGAACACTTAGTGCTTGCGTTGAGCAGGTTCTCACTAAGTATCTACAGAATAATTGAGCAAAAGGATGAATTAGAAATTGTCTCAGTCTTCTTCACAACCCCTTTGTTCAGGATAAACTTTTCTCCAGTTCAGTGCCAGCTGTGGCCATGACTAAGGGAAGACATGGGCAGGGGCATTGCTGAGAATTGGGGTGCAAGTCAGCCTTAGACAAGGGAGCCAGGAAGGAGGTGAAGAGAGTGGGTTTGACCTCACACAGGAGGAGTGAATGGATCCTGGTGGAGATAAGTGAACCAGGATACTCAGTGCTTAGAGACTGTGGACAGGCCCCCAAGGTGGTGGCCAGGGCCCTACACTGGGAGCTCTGTGTCACAGGCAGGGGTAGTCTTGCTGGTGGATTATGTGGACAGGACCAAGAATGAGAATTTGGGAGGATCTAGGTTCTGAACTTCAAGGCCCATTCATCATAACCTTGTATCTCTGTCCCCCTCACTCCACAGTGTTGACACTGGAGCAGGCTCCCAGGGACAGGAAAACCTCATGTGATTGAAAGCCTTGCACAATGAGGTTAAGGACCCTCCACAGAGGTAATGAGTCAACCTAAAATGTACTCCATAAAGCAGGCCTGTAGGTTTGAGCGTTGTCAAAAGCCATGAAACCGTCCTCAAAAACAATTCTTAGTTCAGCTCCTGCTGCTAGAGAGGCAGGGAGGGTCAGTGGTTAGTCTCAGAGTCTGGAGGTGGGCAACCTGGGTTCATAGCCCAGTTGTACCACAAAGCCCCTCTGAACCTCAGTCTTTTCATCTGTAACGTGGGGAGACAGTAGACCTGTCTCACTGGGGCTGTAAGGATTGCATAAAACCCTACACTGAGAGGGTTTAGTACAGTGCCTGGCACACAGTAGGTTCTCAAAAAGTGTCAGGTGCTACTGTCTGGGGCCCATGCTGGGGGTGCAAATGGATCACCCAGTCCCTGCTCTCAAGAAGCTCCGGGACTAGTCGGGGAGAGTAGTGGTTACTTTCCGTGTCAGGTTTGCTCCCAGGTGGAGGCAGGCCTAGGGAGGACGGGAAGCTGATAGGCATAGACCCTCTGGAGCAGGACTGATCAAATGGCTCTGTCAACCCCAGGAGTGGGCAGGCAATGAATAAACACTGTTGTGTGCCAACAGCTCTACATTCATCTCGAGAGCCTGGCAGCGCAGTGGAAAGATGGCCGGGCTGCTCGGTGAGACAGCGGGTGCTTGCACCGTCTTTCTGCCGTGTCTTAACCGTGTGATCTTGGGCAAGTCACTGACTTCAGGATTCATTCAGGGCTTCAGCCAGTCCTCATTTCTACTGAATGCCCATTAACTGTAGTGATTGAGCTGGCACCGTGGTAGAGAGGGGGTCAGTACAGCAGGACTCCCTAAACCCCCGGATCAGTGTCTAGGAGGCACTGAGACACAGAGTCAATGTACCTGGCCCCGGGTGAAAACAACAGCAAGGGCAGGGTGGTCACGTGGGCCCCTTGGAGAAACTGTCAGGAGCGAGGTGCTGGGTTAAACACTGTACATCAATGGGGAGGTAAATGAAGGTAAACGAAGGTAAAATCAATCCTAAAAAAAAAATCCCTCTATTATTTTCTCCACTTTAGAGGTGTGGAAATAGAGGCACCGAAAGATGAAGACATGCACTGAAGGATTCACAGTGTGAGCCAAATAGCTGGGATTTGACCCCAGGCAGTGGGGCCAAAGAGCAGATACTTTCAAACTGTGGTGCTGGAGAAGACTCTTGACAGTCCCTTGGACTGCAAGGAGATCAAACCAGTCAATACTAAAGGAAATCAACCCTGAATATTCACTGGAAGGACTGATGCTGAAGTTGAAACTCCAATACTTTGGCCACCTTATGCGAAGAGCTGATTCATTGGAAAAGACCCTGATGCTGAGAAAGATTGAGGGCAGGAGGAGAAGCGGGTGACAGAAGATGAGATGATTGGATGGCATCATTGACTCAATGGACATGAGTTTGAGCAAACTTTAGGAGATGGTGAAGGACAGGGAAGCCTGGTGTGCTGCAGTCCATGGGGTTGTAAAGAGTCAGACACGACTGAGTGACTGAACAACAGTGGGGTTCTGGTGAACCACTAAGTGATACTGTTACTGCAGAGGACAAGATGCTGGAGGGTGGGTGGAGGGTGCATCATTTCATCTGAGTGGTGGTGAGTTGTCAGGAAGGCTTCCTGGAAGAAGCTCCATCTCAGATGAGCCACGAGGGATAAGTAGAAATTGTCAGTTGAATGGAAGGGCAGGGAGGTGCTGGGGGGAAAAGCAAAGGTTAACCAAAGAAAGAAGATGGGATCCTGCCGCCAAGAGTTTTGGTCTGTCTGAAGGACAGATGGTTGGGCTGGATATAAGCATGTGTGTGTGTGTAACCAGTCTTGAGAGATAGTAGTTGTGGTTAGATTATTCAGGACCTAATAAGCCATTAGAAGTATAAACTTAGGAGCAGTGGAGAGCAACCAAGGATTTTTTAAGCAGGTGGTTGATGTGGCCAGACTTGTGCTTTAGGGTAATAGTCCTGGTGGCTGCTTGGGGCGTGGACTGGAGAGACAAGCCTGGAAGCCATGAGCCCAGTCCAAGCCACCAGCATCTCTTGCCTGGACCATTGCAACACGAGTAGTCCAGGTGAGAGATGGAGGTGGCTCAGGCAGGGTGGGGACAGTGATGATGGAGAGACCTGCGTGTGTATGAAGTCAGTTGAGATTTATTTATCTGTAATATGGGAAAATGGGCCAGTCCTGTTTCCCTGAGGGTGTGATTGAATAGATGAAATGAGATGAAACTGAGAGCTAATAAACTCACTTGGTAAATTGCAAAGCCCTGTGCAGGGGTGCAGGCTGTTTAGCCCAGGCAGCCACTGGGGATGAGACGGGGCCAGATGCAATTCTCTCTCCAGATATGCTTCCTACTCCCTGGACAAACTGCTGCTCTAACATTCATTAGTTGTGCCTCCTTAGGTTAGTCACTTCCCTTCTCTAAGCTTCTATCTTCTTCAGTCAGTCAGTCAGTTCAGTCGCTCAGTCATGTCTGACTCTTTGGGACCCCATGAATTGCAGCACGCCAGGCCTTCCTGTCCATCACTAACTCCCGGAGATCCCGCAAACTCATATCTTCTCCTTATGTTGTTGCAAATATGAATAAGATAATGTGCAGAGTACTTGACATTGTGCCACCAAGGAAGTGCTAGGAAATAAAAATCTTTACAGGGCTAGTGTCTCTTCCACTACTCCGTGTACAAAGATCATGGGGCCTGGCTGCCAGGAGGTGTCCCACAGACACTGTCACCTGAGGGACCCTCATTCCTGCCAGCATCTCAGGAAGTCACCGAAATATTGTCTAGATGCCTCCAAGGAATGAGAAGACGTCAATGGCCTTTCCTGCTTTGCAGAATCTGCCTTAAATTTTTGACCACCAATTTCCCTGAGTCCCCTTTGGTTCATTTTCATCTGCTTAAGTACATTCAATTTCATGGCAGAGATCCAGTCCAAAGTGGTTAAATGCCACCCAAGCCACTGACCCACAAGGATGGACATGTTTCATGGGACGAGAATCTGTATACCTGGGAATGCTCATCTAACTTCATTCTTGTTTCCAAGCCAAACACAAAACTCAGAAATCTTGTCTTCCATTGCCTATAGCACAAAGGGCGGATATCTTTAGAACCAGATTCCCACCCATGCCCAGTTGGAACCAGAGCTTCCCACCTTATCTGCTTTGACTCTTGTCTCCCAGCTATGCTGGACTCAGAAAAGCATATGGGGACTTCCCTGGTGGTCCAGTGGCTAAGACTCTGTGCTCCCAATGCAGGGGGCCTGGGTTCCATTCCTGGTCAAGGAACTAGATCCCATTTGGTGTAACTATCAGTAAGATCTGGCACAGCCAAATAAATAAACAAATTAAAAAAGAAAAGCATCTGCCCCTTCTTCTTTCCTCATCATTACTTACACTTTCCTTCCTCATGGAATCAAACTCTCCTCTCTTCCCTGTCTGAAACAATGTCTGTTTTACTCCAGAGGGTAGCAGTATACAGGCAGGACCAGGACTAAGATCAAGTGCCTAGGGTCCAAATTTCAGGATGTGCTCACCTTCAGGGTCGTGCAGGTTCAGGGAGCATCTTCTTCCGTTTTGCAGCTTGCCCTTAGCCTGGCCCAATAAAGGGGAGATGTCAGATCGGTACCTGGGTGGGTGTTATGTTTTCAGAACTGCTTCCCAAGGTAGTGAGCTCCTTGTCATTGGAGGGGTTCAAGCAGAAGGTGATCAGCTGCCTCTTAGGGTTGTTGAAGGGGGCACTTCTGTACTAGCTGGGACGTGGAGTAGGTGCTTCTGAGGTCTTCCATCTTTTGGAAGTTAGGATTTATGGAGCCCTCCCTGATCCCACAGCTTAGGGCTGTCTATCCTTCTTTTCAACTCTGCGTTTACCTCCAAGATCACTCATCTGGCAATTAACCACAGGCTGCCTCGTGACAGCTCTTGTATTGCTGTCTTTTCATTTCAAATTTCACGAGTGTATGTGTCATTTTCTGAATAGCGTTCCACATGCACTGAGGACAAGGATTAACTGCACACTTTCCGTTCTCTCTCAGCGGATATGAGAGCCTCTCTAATGTTTATTCAAATTCCTCTCTGTGCCGATACTTTATATCTCACCTAATTCAATGATCACATCAACCCCTTGGGTAGATCTTATTAATGAGCCTATTCTATAGACGAGAAACTGGAGGCTTGCTGAGTTATTAGTAATATTAGTTCATTAATTAATATTCAGATTCGGATATTAGCTACTGTTTAAAATGGAAATGCAAGACTGAAGGTATCAGACTGTTTGGGTGTGGAGCTTTGGGCAAATTGCCTAAGGGCTTTGTGCCTCGGTCTCCTCACCTTAAAATGGGATAATAACATCATTGATTTCACAGGTTCTTATGGGAGTTGAATAAGTGAACATACACATAAAACTCTTAGAATAATGCATTTCCTGAGCTTTCCACACACATTACCTGTTATTATTATTGTCATCATTATTCATAATAACAGGAAAGAGAATGAGTAGAATGTGAGTCTTAGTATTTCCAGATGCATGCATAGATCTGGACCAGTCATCCAGATAGGAAGACAGGCCAGTCACCGTCAGCGCTGGTGAATTTTCTCAGAATTGTCCCTCTCCCCAGGAGAGAATCCTGCCAGGAGCCATTTGTAGACATGCAGACATGGATCTCTCATGAGTCTAACTGACAAGATTCACTGCCACAGAACTCGCTCACCTTTGGGGAAACTTCAAAAAAGCGTTTTCAAAACTACAAAGCTGAGGGTGAGTCTTGGTCTTCATTCATTCATTAATTGATTGATTAAAAACATGTTGTCAGGTATCTGTGAGCTAGGCACTCTGCTAGCAGATGAGGATGGAAAAATCACAATCTTTGCTCTGAAGCCTTCGTAATCTGGGGTATTGGTGGATCCGGTGATCCCCGGCCCCACAAAGCCAGGCTGTGCTCAAAGAGGAGTTGAGAGACAGCCAGGCTGCCTTCTGCCTCTTCACTACAATCCCAGAGAGGGAAGGGGTTCTTGAGGGACAAGGAAAATTACTGCAAGGAATTGCAGCTGATCCACACAGCTCAGCGAGGAGGGAGATCAGGAGGGAGGTGGAGATGGTTGTACCAGTTGCCAGGTGTGCGCTGAAGAAATGGAGCAAGTTCTTGGGGGGACCACCAAAACCTCTGTCCCCCTCTCCCCAGCTGAACAAGAACAGACTCTGGAAAGACCTGCCCTGCCTGCCAGTGCCTCTGACCACAGTTGGCTGCTAAAGGAGCACTTTCGTTGCTGTTGGGAAGGCAAACGCTGTTTGCCTTTCTGTCACTTAAAACAATGTGGTGTTGTGACACTCTGGAATCTGAAGATAAATGTTTAATAAAAGGATTCAATTTGATATAATGTCAAAACTTAATTAGAGTCACAGTGCACAGAGGGCTTTGCAGGGCCTTTAATTAGGACCCATTTCAGGGTCTGGTCTGATAAATCTCTGGCACTATGGAGGGGCTGCATGGGCTGCAATGGCTCCTCTGAGCCTGAGGCCTGCTGTCTGCAGATTCTAGTTCAAGGGCACTGCTTTCTGCAGCTCTAGGAGAGGTAATGTAGGGTCTTAGCTCACTCAGTGGGTGGAAACCTACATCTGCTAGGGTTGGGGTTGGAATGCATAACCATAGAATGATGCAAAGGATCCCTAACCTGTGTGAACCTCAAGGCTGTAATCCCAAGTCAAGTGAGGACTCCTTAAACAGGGGAGCTGCCTTCAAGTCCACTTGACCCCTGACCCTAGGGGCAGAGAAGGTCCCAGCTGCTGGACACTGGTTGACAATCATGTTTTTGATCCTAGCCAGGGCTCACATTTTGCAGATACGTACTGATACAGCTGGGCTTCCCAGGTGGTGCTAGTGGTATAGAACCCATCTGCCAATTCAGGAGACGTAAGAGATGTGGGTTAGATCCCTGGGTCAGGAAGATCCCCTGGAGGAGGGCATGGTGACCCACTCCTGTACTCTTGCTGGGAGAATCCCGTGGACAGAGGAGCCTGCTGGGCTATAGTCCATAGGGTTGCAAAGAGTCAGACATGACTGAGCGACTTAGCATGCACACACTGATACAGCTATACTTGTGGTCTCACTTCATGGCAAATAGATGGGAAAACAGTGGAAACAGTGGCTGACTTTGTTTTTCTGGGCTCCAAAATCACTTCAGATGGTGATTGCAGCCATGAAATTAAAAGATGCTTACTCCTTGAAAGGAAAGTTATGATCAACCTAGACAGCATATTAAAAAGCAGAGACATTACTTTGCCAGCAAAGGTCCATCTAGTCAAGGCTATGGCTTCCCTGGTGGCTCAGAGGTTAAAGCATCTGCCTCCAATGCGGGAGACCTGGGTTCGATCCCTGGGTTGGGAAGATCCCCTGGAGAAGGAAATGGTAGCCCACTCCAGTATTCTTGCCTGGAGAATCCCATGGACAGAGGAGCCTGGCAGGCTACAGTCCATGGGGTCGCAAAGAGTCAGACACGACTGGACTTCACTTCACTTCATGGTTTTCCCAGTAGTCATGTATGAATGTGAGAGTTGGACTATAAAGAAAACTGAGCACAGAATAATTGATGCTTTTGAACTGTGGTGTTGGAGAAGACTCTTGAGAGTCCCTTGGACTGCAAGGAGATCCAACCAGTCCATCCTAAAGGAGATGAGTCCTGGGTGTTCACTGGAGGGACTGATGTTGAAGCTGAAACTCCAACACTTTGGCCACCTGATGCATAAGAGCTGACTCATTTGGAAAAAACCCTGATGCTGGGAAAGACTGAGGGCAGGAGGAGAAGGGGACGACAGAGGATGAGATAGTTGGATGGCATCACTGACTCAATGGACATGGGTTTGGGTGGATTCCGGGAGTTGGTGATGGACAGGGAGGCCTGGTGTGCTGCGATTCATGGGGTCGCAAAGAGTCGGACATGATTGAGTGACTGAACTGAACTGAATGTGAGTTAGTAACGTGAACGCTGTCTGCTGCTGCTGCTGCTAAGTCGCTTCAGTCGTGTCCAACTCTGTGCGACCCTAGAGACGGCAGCCCACCAGGCTCCCCCGTGCCTGGGATTCTCCAGGCAAGAACACTGGAGTGGGTTGTCATTTCTTTCTCCAATGCATGAAAGTGAAAAGTGGAAGTGATGTCGCTCAGTCGTGTCTGACTCTTAGTGACCCCATGGACTGCAGCCCACCAGGCTCCTCCATCCATGTGATTTTCCAGGCAAGAGTACTGGAGTGGGGTGCCATTGCCTTCCCCAAATGCTGTCTAAGCACCCCCAACTCCCCCTTTCTCCACTGCCATGGCCACATTGGCCTCCTGTACTGCTCCCGCAACCAGCTACTAAAGTGTGGGAGCCTGATGCAGGGTGTCTACCAAGATGCTGTTCCAGCACCATGGTCGGTAGCCATGCAACATGCTGCCCCTCTCTCCAATTCTAGCCTTAAAAGTGGCAGCAGTCTTGGTGGCAAGAGGTTATAGACCTAGTAGTAGGAGATTCAGAGTCAGACCTCAGTGAATTCCGTCGCTTCTGCACTGCCAGCTATGAGCTGTGTTAGCACTCTGAGCCTCTTCTGTGAAGGGGGTTAATAACACCTACATCAAAACATTGTTGTAAAAAATCAAAGAATGTAAACAATGTGCGTGGGTGTAATGGTTAGCACTTTAGATTTATACTCCAGCAATCTAAGTTCAAGTATCAATGGGATGTTTTTAAAGGAGGTAGAGTGTAGAGTGTAATATCTGGAGCAGATTGTCTAGGTTCAAATCTCAGCTCTGCCACTTACTAACCATGATGACCTTGGACAAGAAATGTCACCTCTCAGTGAATTTCCTTATCTGGCAAATGATATCATGAGTATCTGTGGAGTTGTTAGAAGTATAAATAAGCTAATAGACTGAGGAGAATATCTAGTGCAGAGTAGGAACTCAGTAAATGTTACTATATTATTATTATGTAAATACACGGCACAGAATGGGTGCTGAATAAATGGTAGCAGCTTATAACCACTTTTGAAAATGGTCTTTATCAGTATATTCCATCATCTTTATCAATGGTTTATCCTGGTTTTGGTCCTCCAAACCTCACAACTTCTTAAAGGAGGGAAGGCCACCTCATGGTGATGCTTCTTTTCTCATCCTTTCCAACTGGCCTGCGTCTGCCTGTTTATTTGGCTTGTAATACAATCAACACAAGCATGCAGGCTGAAAGAATGCCCTCCCCCATGTCTCCCCAATCTTCGTTTCCCCAATTGTACCATGTCCATTATCCTTCAGGCTATGCTACAACTTAGTGCTCATCCAGTAAATTTCAGATCAATGAATACTGAAGGAATTCAGATCAAGGAAGTTTTTCATCCTAAACTTGGGAGAGGATTTTTTTTCTAAAGCTTTTTATTTTGTACTGGGGTATGGCTGATTAACAATATTGTGATAGTTTCAGGTGGGCAACAAAAAGACTCAACCCTACATAAACATGTATCCATTTCCTCCCAAATTCCCCTCCCATCCAGGCTGCCACATAACTCTGAGCAGAGTCCCATGTGCTATACAATAGGTTCTTGTCGGTTACCCATTTAATATACAGCAGGGTGTACCTGTCCATTCCAAACCCCCTAACTATACTTTCCCCTCATCCTTCCCCCTGGCAAACATTAGTTTGTTCTCTAAGTCTGTGAGTCTCTTTCTGTTTTGTAAGTTCATTTGTATCATTTCTGTTTAGGTTCCACATATCACAGATGTCATATGATACTTCTTCTCTGACTTACTTCACCCAGGATGACAATCTCTAGGTCCATCCATGTTTGCTGCAAATGGCATTATTTCATGAGAGAGGAAGTTTTTAACCTGTGGTTTACTGATTGCAGACATTTCATCAGCTAGACATGCATGAATATTGTGATTTCCAAAGTGTGTTTTGCTGTTGCCAGCCCAAGAGATGCTAGGAAGGGATACACCATGATGGTTCCATTAAGCTGGAGCAATTCTGGGCTAAATGAGGTTAAATAGGTTTCTTTACTGTAGGGCTTTTCTGAGCCTTTACTATGCTAATTGCACTGTCAGACTCACCTGTGGGAATACAGTGCACAACCTTTCCAAAAATTGTGTGTGTGTTTCATCTCGGGTGCAGATTCTTTGCATTGTCCTTTGGGAAACACTGCACTAAATTAATCTTGTATTTTACACCTGTACTTTTATGCAGAGCAGAGGGTAATGAAAAAAGTAGAGTACAAAGGTTTCCAACACCTTTTTTTTTTCCTTAAGCACTGGTGTGGGAGGAATTTTTACACATGTCCCTACACTACCCACCTGCCTCCACTGTGCCCTGTTGGCATCATTTAACCCAGCTGAGTGCTCCTGCCCCCTGATACATCCTCTTCCCTTCATGCCTCAGGCCCCAGAGTTGCCTGGTTTTCTTCCTGCTCATCTTCAGACTCGTTTGCAAGCTCCTTTTCCGCTGATTATCTCATTCATTTGGTGTCCTTGGGGCTCTCCCCTTGACCCTCTTCTCTTTTCATTCTATGTAAGTTCTTATAAGAATCTCATTTCACAGCTTCAATTTTCATCTGCATACTGATGATCCATGAATCTCTATGTCTAACCCAAAACTGTCTTTTTACCTCTGACTTAATGGTGCACTGGCTTCTCCCCTCTGACAAGCAACCCACAGATATCTATACATCAACTTGAACCCTCTTCTCAGAGGCTCTCTCTGGATAAACCATGCCTTCATTCAGCTGTTTTCCCAGGCTGCAAATATCAGTCATCCTTGATTTCTACCTCTCCATCCTCACTCTCGCCTAATCGCCAATTCTTTAAAACATCTTGAATCATTCATATCTCAGTCCAGACCACTCCTGACTTTTGTGCATTATCACAGCACCCTCCACCTTGCTCACATCCAACCACTTCCAATCTACTCTCCACTCTGTAGCCACCGTGATTTGCAAAAGGCGAAATCTGGGCTGCCCCTTCTCTGCTTGAAGACCTTCAGTGGCTTCCTATTCCTACAGGATGGGTCTTTTTGTCAAGGCCTCCCTGATTCAGCACAATCTGACTGCCTCTTAAATCTCTAGCCTCACCTCTCTCCAGAAGCCATAGCCCAGCCACCCTGAGCTGCCCTGCCTCCTGTGAGCCACTCCTTGTCCTGATCCTATCTTGAACTTCCCCAAATCCTTTCTGCATCCCTTCTCTTCCCTACAATTCCCTCTTCTCTGCCTTATCCCCATGCCTCCTATCGGTGCTTCAGCTCTCAATTTACTCATCAATTCCTCTAGGAAGGCTTCCTTGAAGTCTGCTCCTTCTTGCACACCACCCCAGAGAATGGGCTGACCCCTCTTTCCTTTCCTATAGCCTTCCATGCTCACCCATTTGGTAACGTTTCCCACACCATCTTGACACGCTGCTTTGGGCTATTTCCTTGCCTCTTAAAAAGCTGCTGTGCTTACCCTCATGTCCTTAGGTGAAAGGTTGCCTGCCCACCTTCCTGAATCCCCAGATATGCCCACGCACCATGTCAGCTCTCCCCAGGGAGCCAGCAGGGTATTGAGGATAACAGATAGTGGAGACTGTGAAGCTACAATCAATTTTGCTGAGTTAGTGGAGCCAGTGAAAGGCTTGTGGAGAAGAGATTGCAACTATTGACCCAAATGAGGTTTGGGGATTTTCTGTGGTTTGCAACAATCCATTTGCCCATTACCAGTTGTGATGTGGAATTGGCAGCACTGACATATGGCCTGGGTCTACTGCAAGGGAGGGAGCATGCTCTGGTGCCTGGGGGCAGAACTGATTTCTCCATTCCCAACTTCTCTTGTGCCGTCTCTTATTCCTGGATCAATGCCAGATTGGTAGCAAGCGTCTCTGTCACCAGGCACTGTGATTTGGTTTACTTCCTGTATCCCTCATTAAATGATGCCCACCCTTGGAGCAGGTATTGCAGAGGCTTTATTCACAATATATTCCCAGTGCACAGCAGGGCCTTGGCTTATACCAGGTGTTCTGTGGAATGAATGAATTGAACGAATGTGTTCATAGCCATAAGCGCACAGAAGTTCACGGCTTTTGGAAGTGAACACATCTGGTATGAATCTTGGTTTTATCACTCACAACTCATTTGAGGCCCAGTTTCCTCATCCAAAAAAAGGTGTGTAATCATATCTACCTCATAGGCTCATTATGAAGGTAAAAGGAAGAAATCTGTGCAGAATCCCTATCTCTGTTACCTAGTAGGTGTTCCACAGAACATCCATCTCCCATCCCTCTTCAGTTCAAAAAGCAATGTGTGTGGTGGGAAGGAGCTGGGCATGGGAATCAGATAAGGATTGAACTCTGTGTTCATCGCATCTCTGAGCCTGTTTGTTCACCTGTAAAATGGATTAATAGCTTCTGCTTTTGAGGCTTTCTGAGCAGATTCATCCAGATAATTTATGTTTAACACCTGCCCCATTCTAGAGTCTAGTAACTCAGTCATCAATATAAAACTTAGAAGCTCAACACATTTTAGCCATTTGCCAAGAGTATAAACATGACTTGCAGAGTCCACCTGACCATAGTAGCTGACAAATTAACACGTGCTGAGCGACTGCTTCTGATTTTATGTGGCTACAGGGATTCAATCTCTGGGTCAGGAAGATCCCCTGGAGTAGGAAATGACAACCCACTCCGGTATCCTCCAGTATCCTGGAAAATTCCATGGACAGAGGAGCCTGGCGGGCTAAAGTCCCTGGGTCACAGAGAGTCAGACATGACCGAGCACACCCGCACACACACTCCATCCTAGGCAGAGAGGGAGGGCAGAAGGGAAGGGTGGATGCTGAAGTCTGAGCTGTGTGCTGGTGACACCTGGTGGGTTTGAATGGGCTCCAGGACTTGGGTCCGGGACACTGCCAGCCTCTCCTCTGTGACTTTGCTCCCTTGGGTCTTGGAAGCACTGACCTCCCCTTTCTTCCCAAAGAGGAGCCCGCTGCCATATGGCCGTGACTTCAGCTGGCCTGGAACCTGGGTGGAACCCGGAGGAAAGCAGCCAAGCGTGCCTGCAGGGGCCCCTCCGAGGCAGCTGCTCTCCTGCCCACATCCCAGGCTGGAGGCTGCCCCGATCTGCTGCCAGGTCTCTCTTTGCCCTCACATGAGTGACTGGCTTTCCCCTTCCTGGGCAGACAGGTGGCGGCTATATGTGCTTGGTTCCCCTCCACCTCTCTGCCATTCTGCTGGCCTCTGATGCGTGCCTGGCCCTGCTCCTGACAAGCCAGAAAGAGTGAAGTGGACGTGAAAAAGCAAGGGGTGTCTCTGAGAGTGGATGTGGCTGCTCACCCAGAACTAGCCTCCAGTTTTGAAAGAAGGAGGGAAACAACAGAATGGCATGCAGAAAGAACTTAGAGAAAAGGGACAGAAATTCACTTTTAGCGAGTGCCTACTACACGCCTGGCACTTTCCATAAAAGGTCTTTTAAAAGTCTCGCAACCAAACACTCGGAAATCAGAAAGATTGATAAGGGATTGCCCAAAATTACACTGAAGCCATGGGCCAGAACCAAGATTTAAACCCAGTCCTGTCCAACTCCCAGCTCTATGCTCAACCCACTGCATCATGATTTCTCAAACTTGAGTAGTGTTTAGGGGGGTATTAAGTGAATATAATTCTTTAAAAAAATTATTGTTTATTTTAAATTGATTTTTATTGGTGTATAGTTGCTTTTACAATGTTGTGTTAGTTTCTGCTGCACAGCAAAGTGAATCAGCTATATTTTTACATGCATCCCCTCTTTTGTAGATTTCCTTCCCATTTAGGTAACCACGGAGTACTGAGTAGAGTTCCCTGTGTTATACAGTAGGTTCTCATTAGTTATCTATTTTGTACACAGTATCAATACTGTATATGTGTTAATCCCAATCTCCTAATTCATCCTCCTCCCTTTTCCCCTTGGTGTCTATACGTTTGTTCTCTAAGTCTGTGTCAAGTGAATCTAACTCTTATGGCTCTGTAGGTTGACAGATTTTTAAAAATTCTGATGTTTAAAATGTAAAACGAATGTCTTATGCTCACAGCATATGAGCTTATTGCTCTTATACAATTATAAACCATAAACAAAATTACCAAGGAAGTACAGAAGGGCAGTATTAATCGAATTCAAATGAACAACATTGATTTAATGTGAAGAGTGATGTTGTTTTCCTGGAGCCTCTTTTGAGTTCATTATGCTTTGGCCAATACATGCCGAGTGATTACTCTGTTTATCTACCAATGTTTTCACTTTGAATTATCTCAAGACCCTCACAGATAAATACCACTACTAACTAAAAAGGAAGATAGATATGAATATGTATGCAAACATATGAATATATACATTGATTATAAATATCTGAATTATTGGGTGTACAGCCAAGTAATGCTGTGTTAGCTTCTGCTGTACAGCAAAGTGAATCAGCTATATGTTTACATACATCCCCTCTTTTTTTAGGTTTCCTTCCCATTTAGGTAACCGCGGAGTACTGAGTAGAATTAGCTTCAGTAAACCTGAAACTAACACAGCATTGTAAGTTAACTATACTTAAAAAAAAGACCCTGCCAACATGTCATTTGACCTCAGTTTACAGGAGCCTGTCATCCACGTTTGCTTCTTCGTTTTCTCCTTAGCCTGTGACAATTAAGGCAGTAAATTCCTTGCTGAATACTACTACTGTTGTGATGTAAAATTAAATTTATCAAATATTTTAAGAGGTGAAAGCGGTGTTCTACAAGTCTGACTTCCCACTGCCACCAACCACAGCAAGAGAGAAGTTCAATCTTTGTCGAGTAAAAGATTGCAACCCAAGGGCCGATTGTTGACGCTTGAAAGTGGGACATACCTGCCACCTCAGTGGCAGCTGGACATGTTTATCAACCTGTTAAAAGTTAAATGCTGTCACTTGGGGGTGGTTGCTCTGCGTGAACACAAAGGCAAGCTCCAGCACTGAATGGTGTTCAAAGATCCGTATAAGCCAGTTATGCATAAGTGGATTTTAAAAGATTATCATCAACTAGAAAATGCATACGCGTGTGGCCACATACACACACACACACACACAGAGCATGGACCGTGAGCCCAGGCAACAGTTCACTCTGGGGAATCGTCCTTTGCCCTCTGTGACTGTCCTCAGATTAGATGAGCAAAGACAAGCGATGGGACAGTCACCTTTCAGCACAAATCTTCCGAATCTGTTTGCAGAAAGCAAGTGGCTCAGAGAAGCATTCTCTTACTGGCAGGAAAACTTAAGGCAGGTGGTCCTCTGGGAGGCAATTGAATGACTCTCAGCCAAGTGACGGCACAACTCTCGCTGCAAAGCGAGGCTTATAGTATGGGAAGAAGTGTGTTCCCATGGATGCCCTCGGAGGAAAAAGATACTGAAGTTTTTTTCCCTTTTCCTTCAATTGCTACCTACAAAATCTCTTCTGGTTTCTTCTGCCCGTTCCTTTGTTCTATGATGTGGTGGACTGTTTGAAAGTAATATAGACTTAGGAGGGAGGCATCTCGGATCTGAATGCCAGCAACATCGTTTCCTGGCTGTGTGACCTTGGGCAAGTTACTTAACCTCTCTGTGCCTCTTTCTGCTCATCTGTAAAATGGTGCCGTTGGTACTGTGTGGCCACCTACAGGGTTTGTTATGGAACTCTTATGAGGCATTATATTAAATACTCAGTGTTTGGTCTTGTATCGTTGAGTCCATGAGCCAGTGCAGGATCACATTGCATCATTCACCACCCTGCACCTGGCCAAAGGCCAGTAAGAGCTCCAGAAAGGAGGAATATGGTATTTGCTATTCCAGTCCTTATCCTTCAAGAAGGCTCAATTGGGTTGCACCTCGTCTAGGAAGTTTTCCCTACTTCCAGAAGCTGAGAGAGAAAGAGGGAGAGATGTCTTCATCAAGTCCACTCCTGGCTGCGGGATTTGCCACCAAGTCTGTGCTTGTTTGTTCCGGTCATAAATTTTATCTTTAAGACTTTTCTAAAAAAAAAAAATATTTTTTACTGGGTCTTCATTGCTGCACAGGCTTTTCTCCAGTTGTGGTGAGTGGGGGCTTCCCTTAGTTCCTCGGGGTTCTCTTTGCGATGGTTCTCTGGTTGCAGAGCACAGGCTGCACGGTGCCTTGGCTGCGGCAGTGTGGCTCCAGCCTCTAGAGCACAGGTGCAATAGTTATCGCTTGGCCTTTGTTGCTCCACAGCATGTAGGATCTTCCTGGTCCAAGGACTGAACCCACGTCTCCTGCACTGGCAGGCAGGTTCCTTACCACTAAGGCACCAGGGAAGCCCTATCTTTAAGAATCTCACATCTTATGAGATAGGAGCAATTTGAGGGCAAAGATGACTTTTTTGGACTAAACTTAATGAAGAATACTGATATGGCATAGGTACTGAAATCATTCTTGAAATAAAGGAGAAGTAAGAACAGAATGAATTCTATCACTAGTGCCCCTATGTGCTTTTTACTGAAAATGTCGAAGATTAAGAGTTTGTGCAGGCATGTGCACGTATGCACACACCTCCTGCCCCACAGGAGCTTCCCCTTTTTGCTCCATGCACTGTGGGTATTAGGACACATGCCTGCCCCTCTGCTTTTCCCACAGCGCAGCTGCATTTATCTCCTGGGACAGTGTCTTCTTCAACCAGGCATCACAGAAACAAAAAGATACTGGCAAATAATAGATGCTCAGTAACTATTTCTTGAATGGAGTTGAATTAAAGAGACAACTGGTACTCTAGCCACTTAAGACAAACTTGCAGGTTTGCGAGGCAAGCTACACTGTCTTCCATTCTGTTAAATATGCATGTCGGTTCATGTATTTGCCAACGACAACAGCAATTAAACAGCGGGTGACATTTACTGAGGACTCACTATCTGCTGCTCACTCTACTCAATACTTTACGTCTGTGATCTCATTTAACCTTCCAAACAACGATTACAAAGCAGGCTCTACTACCATTCCCTGTTTGGAAGCTGGGAAACTGATACATAGAGAAGTGAAGTGACCTGCCCACGGTTGCTTAACTAATTGATGGAGGCGGGGATTCAGAGCTTGCCGGTGGCTCAGCCTGTGTCCTGAATCCCTGCTATGCACTGGTGCGCTCTAGGCACGGCGCTAATCACACCATCAGTGGCTCTCCCTTGTCTGTGTGCCCCAGAATGTCCTGGAGGGCTCGGCAACGTACAGGGTGCTGTTCCCCAGTCCCAGAGTTTCTGATTGAGGGAGTTTGGGATGAAGGCAGAAAATCTCAGGTGCTGGTAGTCTGTCCCTAACGAGGAAAAGCACTGTTAGCAACGTATAGAAATACAAGCTATAGAACTGGGCTGGCGCCAAAAAAATGCCCAGTGAGAACAGAAATTCATCTCTGGAACTCAAGTGGGGAGAATGAACAATTTGTAGACCCTTCTTATGTGCCAGCCCTGCTCTGACACTAAGCTACTTCAAAGGCAAGGCATCTTCCTTATTCAGTCTTTACAATGTGGAGAAGTTACAGAGGCATGAATTTGGAGAAGGTTTTGAAGTGGTAAGTGATATAGCATTTGGCATTTGTATGCTGGGGCTGGACTAACTCAGTAAAAATCACAGCTGTGCCCTTCCTGGTCGAGTCATTTTGGGCAGATGATGTAACCACCTTGTGCTCAGTCTCCAGTCTGAGAAATGGGGTTCTAGGAGGACCTACCTTACAGGGTTCACCGTGAGAGTCAAGTGACTTAGAATGGCGGTGCCTGGCCCACAGTTTGTCACTGACTTTGCTAATTGTTAGTTAGTACAGAAAGACTGAAAGAGTGAGGCTCCAGCCACAGAAAGGGTATTGGATTGAGAGTTAGGGGAATTGCTTAAAAACACATGGGAAGAACTTCCCTGCTGGTCCTGTGGTTAAGAATCCACCTGCGAATGCAGGGGATGCGGGTTTGATCTCTGATCTGGGAAGATCACACATGCTGCTGGGCAACTAAGCCCATGTACCACAACTACCGAGCCTGCGCTCTGGAACCTCTGAGCCACAACTACTGAGCTCGCCAACCTAGAGCCTGTGCTCCACAACAAGAGAAACCACCACAGTGAGAAGCCTGCACATTGCATCAAAGAGTAGCTACTGCTTTCTGCAACTAGAGAAAGCCTGTGTGCAACAAAAACCCAGCGCATAAACAAAAAAAATCCCCAGAAAACAAAACAAACTAACCAACTAAACATGGCAACAATAATCTGATGATAATCATAGCAATAATAAAGTATATTTGTATTTCTTATTGAGATATTTGTAGGCCAGACATAAGCAAAATGGTTTACAGCAAAATTTCACTGAGTCCTCCTGGTAATCCCAGTTATTACCTCTGTTTTCAGGAGGAAGAGACCGAGGCTCTACCTGGCTTCGTCAACATGCTGTGTGATCTTGGGCGAGTTGCCTGACCTCTCTGGACTCTGGCAGGGGGGCGGGGGGTGGCCTCAATGGTCTCTAAGGGCTGTGCTGCTCCTGCCTGGTGACTCCTCTGCCTGTATCATTAAGACACATCAGTTCTTACAGCTTTGTGATCCCCAGAGCTGGGAGCTCCTCTCCGTCAAGCTTCAGGCATCAAAAGTTCCCTAGAATTCCTGATTTGGAACTCAAGACACCTCATGAATCATTCCCAAACCATATAGTACTTTTGACTGCTGGGCATCTGTGTGGGAGGTGGCATGATGGCCAAGGTGAAGCTGTGAAACAGGCAAAAGTTTCTGGCACCTTCTCAGCCCACTCAGTGGTGGGAGCAATGACCCTTTTTACCCACTTGCTGGGTAACACACACATTCCTGTAGGCTCTCTCAGCCTGTGTAGAGAGCCTATAAGGGAGGGGCATGGAAAGCTTTCCTTCTATAGATGAGAAAACTGGCCCAGAGAAGTCAAGCTGCTCATCCAAAGCCACTCAGAATGAGGATCAGAGCCAGGATTTGAACTCAGGCTTGTCTGTGTACGAAGCTCATGTTAGTGACTACCACCCTAAACTGTCTCTCCGTGTTTATTTCTTCCTCTTTCTCTAGATTTCTAGTTGTCCCCTCACTGTGCTGGTCCCTCTCTGAACTTGCTCTTAGTGTCCCAGGAAAGATCTGATAAGCACCTTCAAGGTACTAAGAAGCATCAAAGACACTCAACCCCCAGACTGATTTGGTAGCTCTGGGATGAGGTTCTCTCCTGACCATGAACCCCAGGGCCAGATGATCACTGGGGTCCCTTCTGGATCTAACATTATTTGAAGTGAGGTCCTGCAACTCCATTAGATTTTGCACAATCCCAGGTGTGGGAACTGTAGCACATTTCAAAAATTAGACTCAAACTTGTTCTTTATATAGAGGAAAACACTAGATATTGAGTCTGAAAACTCACTCTGACTCCCCCAGCAACTCACTGTGTATGACCTTGGGCAAGTCACTCCCCCTCTCTGGGCCTCATTTTAAATGAGGTTTGGATGAGATGATTCTTCTTGGCTCTATAATTTGGAGATCACATCCTGCCTTCCAGTTGCTTGTATACCTGCCCACCCCCATGCTGGAGGATAGGGTCCCCCCAGGAGGACATCAGTACCCCTTCTCTGCCTTGGGCAGTGTTTCCAGGGTCCAGACAGTGCTACTCACAAATTCTGTGTTCAGTCAGTACTGTAGAACGAAAGAGTGGTGCTTCAGTGTATCTAGTAGGCTGTTCCACTCTGCACATGGTAGCATATTACATCCAGATAATCACCCACGATAGCAGCTAATCTGGGTTCTTAAAAAGGAACCGTATTCTGTTTTGTCTGACTTGATAAAATAGCTCAGCTTCAGAGACATTGTGTTTATCTTTAACTACAGTTGAAAAAAATAATTTCTAGTAAAACCTTCTGAAAGTAATTTGACAATCTGGGGTTTTCTACCTCTAGTCATTTTTCTTGGAGAAAAGCAAACAATGAAAACAAATGCTCCTCAGTTACAGGCAATGCTGCTTGGGAATTTAAAGTCACAGACAGGAAAAATGTAGCAGAGTGAGCATGTTGTCTTAAAATCTGGTTATATATTTTCATTGACATCTTTAAAATCCATGTCACTTGCAGACCAACGAAAAGCTCCAAATTTTAATGCTATTTCTCATCTTGACTTGTTTTAGCCTCTGAACCAGTCGCGTGAATGCGCCGTTCCAGTTTGCTCTTTCGGCAAAGGATGTCAGCACCGACCCACTTCCTTCTCGTGCCGCTGCTTCTTTCTCTTCTATCTCTCTACATTTTTGTCTTTTTCAAGACTTATCCAATCCATATCATTCTTCCTCTCTTCCCCTCCTCCTTCCTTCCTCTTTCTCCTCCTTTACCTCTCTTCCTCTTTCTTACTATTCAACTGGATATTCAACTGGATATTCAACAGGGCTTTGTTGATCTGCTCTGTTCTTTATCAATGAAGATAATATTTATGGAAGAGCTTTGTGGATTTCATGGCAAAGGCAAGCTGAGAACCTCAGCCAATCAAGAGAGAGTTTTCTTAAGAGTCAAGTCATATTTTGCTTCTAAAACCTGATTCCCAGCCCTTTGTGAGAGTTCCAGCTCCAATGTTAAAACACATCCCTTTGGGATTTCCCTGGTGATTCAGTGGCTAAGACTCTGAGCTCCCAACACAGGGGCCCAAGTTCGATCCCTGGTCAGGAAACTAGATCCCACATGCCCCAACTAAAGATCCTGCATGTTGCATCTAAGACCTGGCACAGCCAAGTAAAATAATAAAAATAAATATTAAATTTAAAAAAAGGTATCTGGTTTCCCAAGCAGAAAAATCCTGACTGATTAGGAGCTCTAGCTAAGGTGATCTTGGGCTCAGCCTTGGCTAGAGGAAGGATGGACAAGGTTAGAGTAAAACTAAGGCCCAAGAGATGATCAGTGAACCTATGACAAAGGCATTTATATGCTGCAAGCTTTTGTCAGAGGTTTTTAAAATTAAGTATGGTGGACTTGGGGCTTCCCTGGTGGCTCAGATAGTTAAGAATCTGCCTGCAATGTGGGAGACCTGGGTTTGATCCACGGGTTGGGATAATCTCCTGGAGAAGGGACTGGCTACTCACTCCAGAATTCTTGCCTGGAGAATTTCATGGACAGAGGTGCCTGGTGAGCTATCGTCCATGGGGTTACAAACAGTTGGACACTACTGAGTGACTAACAATTTCACTTTCATAGTGGATTTAATATTTTGTTAATTTCTGCTGCACAGCAAAGTGGTTCAGTTATACATATTCATACATTCTTTTTTATATTCTTTTCCATTCTGGTTTATCACAGGATATTGAATATAGTTCCTGTGCTATACAGTAGGACCTTGTTTATCCATCCTGTATATACCAGTTTGTATCTGCTAACCCCAAACTCCAGCTTCATCCATCCTCCACACCCTTCTCCTTGGCAACTCCAAGTCTGTTCTCTATGTCTCTGAATCTGTTTTGTAGATAAACTCATTTGTGTCATATTTTAGATTTCACACAGAAGTGATAACATATGATATTTGTCTTTCTCTGACTTATTGCACTTAGTTTGATAAAGAGATTGCATTATTAAATTGTGGTATAATCTTCCAAACTAGATATCCTTATCCTCACTTTGCAGATGAGGGAACTGAGGTTCAGAGAGGTTAAGTGGCTTGATTAGGGCCATACAGACAGGAAGTGACACAGCCCTCTGACATCAAAAGCCTATTTCCATCAAAGTTTGTCTTCTTTCTGCTGAGCAATGCTGGCTCCTGGCATCAGGCTCCAGATGAGTGGATTGGAGCCATGGTCTTATCCCTCGGATAAGATGGAGGGATCAAGTGAAGCCCCTTACTCCCACTCCTGCCTGTCCGAATCCCAGAGGGGTGGGAGAGAGGGAGGAGGGAGAGGGAGAGGGCTTGAGGTTGTGTGTCTGGAAAATGAGAGGTGAAATGGGGCTCCTGGCTGTGTGTTTGTGAAGAGAGAGAGAGAGAATGAGGATGAGAGAACCAGGGTAAATATACAATTAAGTGGTGTTTATTTCCAAAATGAAAATAACATTATGGTTTACTTCTGATTTTAAAAGCAAGGCATGCTTGTGGTAACAGATTTAGTCTGTATAGAAAGGAATAAAAAAGAATGTGAAAACAGCCTATTATCCCCTAATCTAGAGATAATTGTGACCCACAGCTGGACTTTGAATTCTACAATAAGGTTTAGCTCCCTCAAACTCACTTTGGTCTTGCCTATTGGCAAGTTGCCATGGAGACCTCCAGAAAACAGTTAACAACAGTAATTCTGATTTTCAAATTTTGGATTCATTTGTCACTTTGGGGTAGCTGGGTTGTTGTCACCTGATAACTTCTTTGGGCTTATTTTCTCTAAGATGAATTATAAAGCTAGCAAAAGAAAATGAGCCCATTAAACATCATATTTTCAAAGATGAAGGAGATGGGAAAAGTTTTGTTACAATATTAAGAAAAAAAAGAACATAGAATTATGTATCCAATGTGATCCGAGTCTTGATTAAGATATATATTTACAATAGAGAACAAACTAGTGGTTACCAGTGGGGAGAGGGGAGTGGGAGCAGTAAGATAGGGGTAAGGAATTAAGAAGTACAAACTACTATATATATATAAAAAGCTATAGTGATGTACTGTATAAAACAAAGAATATAGACAACATGTTATCATAACCATAATGGAATATAACCTTCAAAAACTGTGAAGCACTAAGTTGTATACCCGAAACTTATATAATACTGTACATCAGCTATACCGCAATAAAAAAGCTATATATCTCATTCACAGAAAAAAGACATAGAAATTTAGTACTTTTCCTGAAATGTTATCTATGTTTATTCTGGGTGAATTATTTTAACTGTCTTTCTTTATATTTTTCTGTATTTGCTGAAGTTTTATAATGAGCATGTTCTGCTTAGACAGTCAAAGAATAATACTTGCTATTTTTTTAAAAGATAGATGTTTGGGATTAAGATATTTTTGAGATACTTGGTGACTAGCTTGTGCAGTCACTGCTAGGATTAAGCAATTTCCTGCTGATCTTAATCAACATTCTAGTCTGAATGGATGTTGGGAGTGGGTGGCAGGAGTAATGGGCAAAGGGGGTGTTCATTTGAGTTTCCTTTCCTACAAATGCCTTAAAAACTGCACTATCTCTTATGAGTGATAACATCAGTTAAAATGACCAAGCAAAAGTTTCTCCCTGTAGGAACCCCGGAAGTCTTCATTTATTGATAGGGTTCTGCTTTCCCATTGAAAACTGTTGGTTTTGCCCATGAACATCTGCCAGAGATGAAACAAAAGGGACAGGTAGGAGAAAATGGCTTGTAATTTTGGCTCTGTGGATGTGTCATCTAGTAAATTTCCTCAGCTTGGTGTTTCTGGTATGAAACTGTCAAGAACTCCCTTGAAAGCTCCCTCTGTTTGGGTCCACTGGCAGAGAGACTGGGAGCCCCAGTCCCTCCTGGGTGGAGCCGATATGCCTCTCCAGCCTCCCACTGCTCTGTCCTTTCCAAATGAGTGGTAAAGACAACAATAAAAACCAAGAATCCTTGAATCTCAGGAGAGAGCGGAGAGGTGAAAGAAGGTCTGTTTTATGGTACATCTTCAATAAAAAAAGATTTACAGGTAAGTCATTTTCTCTTCTTTCTAGGTGTTAGATTGAGAAGATCCAGTAAACTAAACCCCAGAGAGAGCTTGGTCTAAATAAAAAATTCCGACAGCTGTCAAAACAAATAGCAACCGATCAGAAATACAACGTCGAGGGAGACTCCAGTTCCCAAATAACTCAGAGAAGTGTTGGCCTGTTACAGCAAGAGTAAAGACTTAAAGGGACATTGGGAGGGGATTTAGAATGCCATCCTCCTCCTCCAAATCTCAAACTTGGAGGCTGATTGAGAGAAATGAGTTATACGGGTCTAAGTTCATCTCTTAAGGAATAATCAAAGCCCTAACTATTAGTGAAGAATACTTTCTTTTCTTCATTTACTAGATCATCACTGAGTGCCTTCTCTGAAATGGCTGTGAGTTGGGTGATGGAGATGCAGAATGGAGGGAAATAGATTCATCCCCAAGGAGCTTGTAGCTCTGAGGGAGGAGCTATAGCTATAATTCAGGGTGTTACATATAGTGCTAGAGGCAAATGCTGGTTACTATTGTGGGAGATAAAAGAAAGGCAACTCTGTGTGTGTGTGTATGTGTGTGCATGTGTACAAGCTGATGATTGGCAGATTTGAGTTTCAAGGATGTGAAGGAATTAGGCAGGTAAAGGAGGCCCAAGGATAAGACTGTAAGTCAGATAGAATATCCATGTGTTCATTCATTCATTCAGCACATATATTGAGCTCTTATTGCATTCCAGGCACTGTCCCAAGAACTAAGTGAAAAAGACAGATGATATCTCTGCCTTCAGAGAGTTGACCTTCTAGGGGAACAGATAAAGAATAAGTAAGCAAACAAATCCACAAAGAAGAGGCTTTCAACTACTGATGTGCTGTGAAGAATGAAAGTATAATGTGACCTGAGAGTGTGGTAGGCATGTAGGGAGCCACACCCTGAGTCAGCAGAGCAAAGACCTGAGGAAGAGCGCTCCAGGTGGAGAATACCGCAAGTGTTAGGGCTTTGGGATGGGAACAAGCTTGGTGTCTTCAAGGATCAGAAGAAAGGGCTGTGAGTGAGGGGGGTAGCGGAGGCAGGTGATGTGGTCAAGGTAAGCAGGATTCAGATCACAGAATGCCTGTGGGCTGTGGTGAAGAATTTAAGAATTGTTTGTAAAGAATGAGAGTGGGTAAGTAGACCACTTGCTCAGCTACTGTGATAGACCCAGTGAGAAGTCATGGTGGCCTGGGCCAAGGCAGTAGCTGTGGACATGGACAGAAGATGATAGTTTGAGATTACATTCTGGAGGTAGAATCAACATTATCTATGGAAGCACGAGTTGTGATGGAAGAAGGAAAGAGAGGAATCAAGGATAACTCCTAAGAGTTTTGTCTGAGCAGCAAGTAAATGGTAGCCATTTATAGAGGTGGGGGAGAGAAACTTGGTGTTATTTGGGTTTTGGTGGGGGTGGTTGGCAAGCATTTGAGGATCTATATGGATGGTTCAGTGTAACATAAACCCCAGTTTATAGAAAGGGGCAAATGATAGCTGGAGGGGCAGGGCTTGGTCATGGAGGATCCTATTGGCCCCATGAGAGAGTCAGATGTAACCCTGAAGCCTCGTGTGTCGATGAAGGGTTTACAAAGCAGGGTAACACTATCTGGTTCCATCTTTTGAGAGATGCGCTTTCCAAAGCAGATGTTTGTTTGGAAGGATGTGGCAGAAGCAGAGAGACCACTGAAGATGCTGTTGTAACAGCCCAGGCAGAGCTGACAGCCTGAAGAAAGATGGACTCAATAGAAGTGGGCAGATTCTTGTGGTATTAGGTGGGTAGAAGATGCAGGATGTAGAGATTTGTTACATGTGAGATGAAGGAGAGGGTGAACACTTATTTTCTAGGTTTCTCAGTTCATGGATGGTGTTTCCCTTCCCTGCAGTGCAGTGTAGAGCCTGGGGAATGTTGAGAAGGAGGAGAGTGGTTATGGACTCCAGTGTAATGGATACCATGTGCTGCTCCCCAGGTATCAGCCCTTCCCTCCTCCTTCACTGAACACGGATTTTGTTCACAATTGCCTCCCTCCCCTTCATCCATATAGTCATGTCCTTCAGGGGAAGCTGATCACACCCCCAGCTCCAGGGATGGTTCACGTGTCTGGGCAGGGAACCCACCACTGGCTAATGATTAACATGAGAGCGGTCATATGACTAACTTGGACCATTGAGATAGGAGGAGAGGTTTTTTGGGTGCTTCTGGGAAAGCAATTTCCTTGTTTTTACCAAAGAGCACCTGAAAATGACCCTCTTGATTTCTCTGGGTGTTGTCCTTTGAGGATGTGTAGCCCTAAATGCAGTCCATGGGGTCACAAAGAGTCAGACACTTACTGAGCTACTTCACTTTCACTTTTCACTTTCATGCATTGGAGAAGGAAATGGCAACCCACTCCAGTGTTCTTGCCTGGAGAATCCTGGGGACGAGGGGGCCTGGTGGGCTGCCGTCTCTGGGGTCGCACAGAGTTGGACACGACTACAGCGACTTAGCAGCAGCAGCAGCAGTAGCCCTAAATCACTGTAGCTGTCTCACTACCACTCTGAGGATATTGAGAGAAACAGGCAAACAGGCTGGAACCACCTAGTTATGTGAGCAGCCCATTTCCATATTGTGAAGCCAATTGGATTTTCTCTTACTTGCAGCTCAAAGCATCTAAACTGATAGAAGGGCCAATGGGACCCGCTGGTGGAGATTTCCAGCAGGCACATGGACTTTCTGTCTAGGCCTGGAGATCAGACTGTGATCTGAGATGGACAAAGTACCCTGCTGCTCCCACTGTTCTGAGAGTTGTTATTAATAGAACTGTTTTTCTATTCAAATAAGATTTTAAAAAAAACCAAGGAGGTGGAGTAATGAAGGGAAGAATGTACTTGAAGAACACGTTCCATGGTGTGGTGGTGTACAGGGATGGATTATGGAAGCTCTTTAATTAAAAATCTAAAGGAGAGAAGCTAATCATTGAAATGATTCAGACAGTGTTCAGAGAGAAGCTGAATGACCTATTTTCTGAGATTTTTAGAAGTGGGAATTCATTTGGTATTGGTTGCCCCCGATGACCTCTAAGAGACGTAGCTAGCCGAGAGGACAAAGAATGGGCACTTTTGGAATCTGGCATACATGAAAGCCAAGTCCAGTTTCCACACTTTGGAGCTGTAGTGTCTCCCCAAGTCTCTGTTGTAAAACAGAGGGGGAAAGTGGTCCTGTGAGTGAAACTGGGAAGCTTAGAAAAATCCTGTACTGTGCCCAGAAAATGGTAAGGGTGAGAAAGGGAGGGAGGAAAGGAGGGAAAGAGAGAGAAAGCACTAGAGTGTCTTTCTTCCATTCTCTCTCCATCTCTCCACCTTCAGGTTTTCATCTCCAGCATCCTCTGCTTGTCACATTTGATGGCTAGGTCTCTGTCCTACCTTCCTTGACCGATCAGTGGCATTTGATCTGTACTCTCTCCTTGAACTTCTTCACTTGCCTTCAGGCACCCTCTTGTTTGGCTGTCTTCCTAACTCACTGGCTACTCCTTCTCAGGCTCTTTGTTGGTTCTTCCTATCATCCCCAAATGAACAGTGGAATGCCTGAAGTCTCCTTACTCCAACGCAAGTAGAGAGTCCAACATCCTCTTCATGGTCTATATAGCTTTACCCAATCTCTCCCCTTCCCCAATCTTCTCTGCCACCTCTCCTACCACTCTCCCAGGTCGCCTGGTCTCCTTACTGTTGCTGGAAAATGCCAAGTACACTCTCCCTTCAAGCTTCTTCACTTACTATGCCCTCTTCCTAGAGTCTCACTATCTCACTTCTTTCAGGTCTTTCTTCAAAATGTCATCATTTCTGAGACACTGTCATTAGCCACTCTGTATAATCCAAGGACTCCCCACCTTATCAGTTTGCATTCTCTCTCCTTAATTTATCTTCATAGCTCTTAGCACCACTCAATGCATTATGTGTTTATCTGTGCATTTCCCCCATTAGAATGTCAGCCCCAAGAGAACAGAGATGTTGTTTTACCACAGATCTGTCTCCAGCTTCTGTAACTGTGTTTGGCACAAAGTCAGCTCTCAGTAGATATTTACTGAATGAATATATTCATTGAGGGTTATGGCTACTGTTACTATTAATGTCATTATTTTCTCCAGCTTTAAGATACTATGGTTTATACCTATAAAGCAAGAGGGAAACTTCCCAAGATTCCTTTCAGCTTCCCTACCCCAGGATCTGTAGCACAGTGGATATTCTGTAAATTGCTTACATGGGAACAGATACAAACAGAATTACTGATGCTAAAGAGCCTCAGATCACCATACTCCTGGATGTCCTAGACTTCCTAAAAAGCCATCCTGAGCAATATGGTTAGACAGCCATTTAGACACGTCTGTTTTGACCTATGGTGAATGTCAAATGAAACAAAAACATTCTGACATTTTAAGAGCTTTAATTTACTCATGATAAAAGCCATAGCATCTGAATATGTCAAGTTTGTAAGGCAGAGACTTTGGAAGAGGAATATGTGCCTACCTAATGTGAGGGCATGTCAGTGAGTTGATTGACTCGTTGAAGGAGAACACTGGTAATATGTTTGGAAGTAACAGAGGTTGCATCTGCAAGATACACCTGAAACTTGGATTTAACGTGAATCTGTCACACTCATTGCAATTTGAAGTTGGGTTATATGTGAAATCAAAAATTGCTAAGGTGAGTCAATACATGCATCTCAGAGACCCTGGAAGTACAGAACACAATGATTGCATCAGTCAGTAGGATGTGGTGGAAAAAGCATAAACTTAGGAGTTATACAGGCTGGAGTTGGAGACCTAGCTCTCCTGGGCATCATCAGATAGGTTACTTAACATCTCTGGACTTTAACTTCTTTCAGCTTGGCAGAGACTGCAATGAGCACCCAAACCTGCTTTCCCTGTAGTCTAGTACTCAATCTCACAGCCTTTCTCAGCCCTCCTTTCAGTTAGGCATGGCCCCATGACTGTGTTCTGGCCAGTAAAATGTGATGAAAGTGATGTGTGTCACTTCCATTCCTAGACCATTAGAACCTCTCCTGGGCCATCTTCCATGCCCCTTCCCCTTCTGGTTTGAGGCAGAGGAAGCTGGTCCCATGTGCTGAAGATGGTGGACCCACAGGTGGAAAGGCCTGTGTCCCTCTATCAGTGCTTGGAGGAAAGCTGCCTTTTTTGGACTTTAAGTGTGAAAAAAACAAATGCAAGTGAGAAATAGGCTTCCATGTACTAAGCCACTGGAATTTGAGTATTTAGTTGGTATATCAGATATCATTACCCTAATACCTTTGTAAAAATGAAGATAAAGATTTTTGGGGGGAGGGTTAATATATATTTAATTGAAAACTCTCAGAATATCTTGGTATGTTGTTGTTTAATTGCTAAGTTGTGTCCAACTCTTTGAGACACCATGGACTGCAGCACACCAGGCTTCCCTGTCCTTCACTATCCCAGAGTTTGCTCAAATTCATATGAGTTTGGTCTGATGTGCCAGACCCCACTACTCTGTCAAATGATGCCATCCAACCATCTCATCCTCTGTCACCCCCTTCTCCTTCTGCCTTCAATCTTTCCCAGCATCAGGGTCTTTTCCAATGAGTTGGCTATTTGCATCAGGCAGCCAAAGTATTAGAGCTTCAGCATCAGTCCTTCTGATAAATATTCAGTGTTGATTCTCATTAGGATTGGCTTGTTTGACCTCCTTGCTGTCCTAGGGACTCTTGAGTCCTCTCCAACAACACAATTTGAAAGCATCAGTTCTTCAGTGCTCAGCCTTCTTTATGGTTCAACTCTCACATCTGTACATGACTCCTAGAAAAACCATAGCTTTGACTATATGGACCTTTGTTGGCAAAGTGATGTCTCTGCTTTTTAATATGCTATTTAGACTGGTCATAGTTTTCCTTTCATGGAACAATTTCATAGCTGCATGAAATTGGTATGTAGCAAGGGTTTAACAGATATTGGTTCTTACTATCCTCTTGTTAGTTAATCTACAGTAGTCATTACATGTCGACCCTGAGATGGTTTTGCTAGACCCCAAGGAGATATCAAGAAGTGTAAAATATAGTTCCAGGTCTCTAGTTACAGAAAATTATAATGTGGAAGACAATTACCCTTCAGGTGTATCTGTATCCTAAAATATCAAGCCTCTGAAGGACAAGAATGGACAGAGTGTCTCTAGGATGGATCATTAGAATTCAGAGGAAGAAGGTACTTTTGGTTGGGCTAGTTAGGGAAGACAATAAATCATCAATATTGGAAGAAAGCAGTTACATAGGCTGCCACAAATAGTGGGCAAAGAAGAATTTCTGTTTCATTTTGGACACATGATATTTTTATTCTCTTAGCAGTTATCCATTGCTAACCATGTTAGCAATGAAAGATATTTAGAAAATTAACCCAGAATGTGGAAAAAGCTATAAATTAGGACACGGATGCTCATTACTAGGACATTTATAATGTCATATGATCAGAAACAACACAAGTGTTCAATACGGGGAGAATGCTTAAGTAAATCACGGTATACTCTTTAGAAGTAATCTGTCTCTAGGATCCCATCAAAGTTCACAGTTTAAATTACCACCTGCACAGAATGACTCCTACGTTGTGACTTTGGCCCTGACTTCTCCAAACTCTACTCCCTATCTCTCACTACCTACAGGATGTCTTTATTTGGATGTCTCAAAGACATCTCATACTCAGTGTTCCCAAACCTGAGCTTATGATTCACACTCCTTCTCCATCCCTCCAAGCTGCCTTCTTCCAGCATCTCTTGCCTCACTCTCTCCCATTGTGAGAGTCAGGACTCTGGGAATCATCCTGGATCTTCCTCTCTTTCATCTCCAAATCCAATCTATTAGGTCCTAACTATCTTTAAAATCCATGCTCTTCTCTTCATCTCTGCTGTTGCCTCCTTGGTCTAAACCACCATCTCCTTTTATCTAGACTGTGGCTTAGCTTTTCATCTGCAACCCAGGTTCCTTTCCAATCTTCAAGATCACATCTCATAATTTCACTCCTGCTGTTCCTCACCCCTCAAAACTCCACAATGACTGTCAAGTTCTTCACATGGCCCACAGAACACCTCACTGTCTGAGCCTTGCCTGTCTCTCCATCCTCATCTCTTTCTACTCTTCTCCACCTTCTTCTCTGTAATCCTGCTATAGGATACAGTGTAGCTGTACTTTCTGTTGAGAATTCACTTTTCAAACCCACTCCTCTGCCTTCAAATGCACTCTTGCAGGTCATGTCTACATATCTTCCAGATCTCATAGACTCAGTCACTTCAAAAATGCTGTACATGGTTCTGCATCTAGGTCAGGTTCCTTTGGGACCTGTATGTACCTTATATGGGGCTTCCCAGGTGGCGCCTTATATGGGGCTTCCGAGGTGGTGCAGTGGTAAAGAATCTGCCTGCCAAGGCAGGGGATGCAGGAAACACGGGTTCAATCCCTGGGTGAGGACAATCCTCTGGAGAAAGAAGTGGCAACCCACTGCAGTATTCTTGCCTAAAAAACTCCATGGACAGAGGAGCCTGGCAGGCTACTGTCCATGGGGTCACAAAGAGCTTGACATGACTGAGCACCGTCACCACTACATAGCTTATACAGATGGGGAAAAGGAAAAGGCGGCTTGGGGAGTTCTGGATGGTGAGGAGCCAGATGCTAAAAAACACTTATTACTGATACTACAGAGTGGATATCCTACCTTTATACAACTCAGCGTCAAGCCATAGAGCAGAATTCTGATATTGAATTTGAATCAGGGCGAGTCACTTAAGCCAAAAATATTTATGATGTGCCAGACCCCACACTACTCTGTGCTATTTCCCCTACTCTTGTGTAACTTACCACTTATTTAACACATTTCAAAAACCTGGATTTCAGGAAAGCAAATTCGTATTCAGGGAACTCTTGTGAATGTGTTTTATTTCCTTGAGAAAGACATTTAATTTTTTGGGTCTCTGTTGCAATAACAATGCTTGATGACTGCCTTGTGGTGACTGGGGCTGGCATTCATGCTGCTAAAATCCTTGGGCATCTTCAGGCCTTGAATGTGATGCTGAGGACAAGTGGGGCTTTGAATATGAGCAGTTGAAAGTGTGGTTTTCCCAAGACCTTTCCTTGATGCCCTCCCCCTCCCCCTGCTCCCACCAGAGGACTTGTGTTACTAAAGCAGAGAGCTGAGCAGGTTCTGGCTGGCAAGGACCCAGGGATTAATGTCCAGGGTGCTAACATCATAATTGGGCCACCACTGAAGGTGGCAACATCTGCTGTTTGAGGCTCTGATGCCAGAACCCCCTATGCACCCCCCTGGCTGGCCAGGACCTCTGTCTAGGGAGGCCGCTTGGGTGGCCTTAGGGCTGCACTTAGCACATGTTCAATAGCTACTGTCAGGTGTTGAAAAGCTCTCATTAGGGCCAAGAAATTGACTTGTGTCCTGGGCTTCTCTGGAAAACAATGAGGACCCATGGGAAAGGCTTTGTGCCTGAAGGAGCCCAGGGACTGGTAATTGAGTTACTGTTAAGGCGATGAGAGGCTGTGGTCATGACAAGTATTAGTGGCACGAGGCTGGCAGGCCAATGCAAGGCCATCCTGCATTTTCTCTTTGGCATGGAGTATATGGGGATTCATTCCTTCCTTAAAAATGTTTACCAGGGCAGTAAAGCTCAATAATCAATGAAGGCAGTTGGGAAGTCAGACTTCCAAAGTCTGGAGTGGCAAATGGAGTGCTTATTTGTTGGGGGAGGGTCACTACATTCTGCATGGTCACATGTCTCATTTAATGACAGTATTCCTGGGATGCTGGTCCTCTTATCCTCATTTTCTTTCTAACTCTCTGCCTCCCCTCACTTTTTCCTGGATGACTCTTACTCAGCCTTAAGTACTTCTTACTCAGAGAATGTTCTAACTACAGCCCTCCCATTTGTACCCCCATACTCTCTCTTTATCAATTTGCAAATATTTTTTTTCCTTTGTGATATCATTGGCTGTTAGCTTGGTTTTGGTCTTTCTCCTCCTTTATTTTATGGACAACTCAAGGTTAGGGACCTGGATGGTTCTGTCCCCACAATCCCATCAGCCCAGTGTGCAGTGGATTTCCAATAAGCACTTTTCAAATGTGTCAAATGAATCAATGGTTCTCAAAAACTGTTGGCATTGTCTCTGACAATGTAAATGCATATGAGCATATTTATAGGTGCCAGTTCATTGTAACTCTGTTTTCATCCATTTATTCATACGTGCGTCCTCTCCATCAGTATTTACTTAGTACCAACTGGGTGCTGAGGATGCAAAAGTAAATGAGAAAAAGTGCCAGCCCTTCAGTAACTCAGTTGGGGGTGGACTGCTGTAGATGTGGAAACATGGGCAGTCAAAGGGCTGAGTCAAGTTTGGAGTGAAGTCTGAGTCAAGTCTCCAGGTTTGGATCACTGATCCTTTAGCTCCTTGATTGTGTGACCTTGGGCAAGTGACTGCATATCTTTGAACCCTGAGCATCTTGTACAATGGAGATAATCATATGCATCTTGCAGGGTTGTTCTGATACTAAATTAAATGAGATAAATATGTAGAAGCAAAGCTAAATACAGAGAAAATGTTATTATTGTTTGTTTTTTATTACTTGAATAGGGCATAAAGAGGAGTTAGGTCAATACTACCTAAGGGGGGGTGATTAAGGAAGCTTTTATAAATGAGTTAATATCCTTGAGGAAAGGTAGATAAAGAAGGAAAGGTTTTTTGGAGTGAGAGCAAAGAAGGACTTCTTGGGGGATCTGGGATTGTGGTATTGTGAGAATTAGCATTTCTCCATTTCTCCCTCTCCCTGAAGGGCACATGCCACTCTCTCTTTTTCCTAGAATTTGTTCTGCTTGTCTTTTGGGTATCCCCCACTCACCCATCCATTCCTCCTCCCTGGCTCTCACCCTGTTCCCATCTTTGTCCTCCCCACATTAGCCTGTACCTCTTGTTACCCCTCTTAAAACTGGGAAGAAAGATGAGTTGGAAATATATCTGTTATCCATCAAATAAAACTGAGAGTTGGCAGCTGTGGTTTTATTAATGACTACTCAAGTCTTCTCTCCCAACATCTGGAAGATATGTGCCGCAGGACAGACAAGCCAGTGATACATGAGGAGAGATTTATCAGCAACTTGGAGATGGATGGGGACCTTGAGGCCATCTCATCCAGCATTCACCCTGGACAGGAAGCTCCTGGCAGCATTTCTGAGGAAGGGCATTCAACCCCTGCCTGGACACTTTCCAATGACCCCCAAGCCGATGTCAGTGAAAGTCAGCTCAAATGCATATCACTAGTGTGAATTTTGGAGAAGGAAATGGCAACCCACTCCAGTGTTTTTGCCTTGAGAATCCCAGGGATGGGGGAGCCTGGTAGGCTGCTGTCCATGGGGTCGCACAGAGTCGGACACAACTGAAGTGACTTAGCATCAGCAGCAGCAGTGTGAATTTTAGTCTCCAAGCCCAAATTTCAGTACAAAAGTACTTGAAAGTCAATATCTCTTCGAGGAAGAAATAGTATGATATTCAAGAGTAAGGGCCCTGGGAACTAGGCTGCCAAGGTTCACATCCATACCCTATCACCTTGAATCAGTTAACATAGCTTAGTCTCTGTTTCCTCATCTGTAAAATGGGAATGATAATTGTTCCTCTGTGCAAGCTGCTGTGAGGAATACTTGCAGTAACAAGGGATGCACAGAGAACACTGCTGAGTACATCATAACAGCCTGATAAGTGTTAACTATTATTACTGTCTCTTTTTTGTTGCTGTTGTTCAGTCACTCAGTCATGTCTGACTCTTTGTAACACCCATGAACAGCAGCATGCCAGGCTTCCTTGTCCTTCACTATCTCTCAGAGTGTGCTCAGACTCATGTCCATTGAGTTGGTGGTGACATCCAACCACCTCATTCTCTGTTGCCCCCTTCTCCTGCCTTCAATCTTTCCTGGCATCAGGGTTTTGGTAGAACCCTTTTAAAACAAGGGCTAGAGTGAGATTTTAAGGGCCCAGAAGAATCCCCAGCTTCCCCAAATCCTTCTTCTTCCTGTTCTATATTGAGTAAAATGTCTTCACCAAGAATCATTGCCTTTCATCACCTGGTAACAGAGTAGTTTGTGACAGACTAAAGGGAGTCAAACCTTTGCAGCCAGGCAGCCCATAGGACTTGGTTTGGTTACCTATTAACCAACTGGCCACAAGTAATTACCTATATTTCTGTACCTCCATCTCCTTACCTGCAGGAATGGGAACCAAAAGCCACACATCAGATGACAAGTTCTGACTGATTAGCATCAGCTCCCTGGTTCATTCCTGTCCAGGCTGCCTTCATTTCTTTCCTTGGTTACTGCAACTTCATTCTGATGGGGCCTCTGGTTACTGCAACTCCATCCTAAGAGGTCACTGTTTCTATGCTTGTTCCCATATAGGCTGTGTTCCACCCAGCAGCCAGAGCAGCCTTCTGAAAACCCAAGAGAATTAATGTTGTCCCTTTCCTTGGACCCTCCGAGGGCTTTCAACATCTTTCAGGTGAAATCCTCATCCTAGTCCACAAGCATCTCCATGTCTGGCATCCACTTCTTTCCACTTTTCCATCATGCTTCCCTTCATTTCCCCCATATTCACTCTGCTCTCTCCACTTGCCTCCATTTGGACATGTGGAGAATCTCAGTGTCTTTGGACTTGCCATTTCCTCAACCCAGAAGCTGTTTGGCCCAGGTACCAACATGGCTCATTCACTCATCTCCTTTGAGGACTCTGCTCAATTGTCAGCTCCTCAAAGAGGCCTTCCAGGGCCACCCTATCTCATATAGCATTTCCTTTAGCAAGGAGAGATAACAAAGCCTTCCTAAGTGATCAGTGCAAAGAAATAGAGGAAAACAATAGAATAGGAAAGACTAGAGATTTCTTCAAGAAAATTAGAGATACCAAAGGAACATTTCATGCAAAGATGGGCTCAATAAAGGACAGAAATGGTAGGGACCTAACAGAAGCAGAAGATATTAAGAAGAGGTGGCAAGAATACACAGAAGAACTATACAAAAAAGATCTTCATGACTCAGATAACCATGATGGTGTGATCACTCACCTAGAGACAGACATCCTGGAATGCAAAGTCAAGTGCGCCTTAGGGAGGATCACTATGAACAAAGCTAGTGGAGGTGATGGAATTCCAGTTGAGCTATTTCAAATTCTAAAAGATAATGCTGTGAAAGTGCTGCACTCAATATGTCAGTAAATTTGAAAAACTCAGCAGTGACCACAGGACTGGACGAGGTCAGTTTTCATTCCAATCCCAAAGAAAGGCAATGCCAAAGAATGTTCAAACTACTGCACAATCGCACTCATCTCACATACTAGCAAAGTAATGCTCAAAATTCTCCAAGTGAGGCTTCAACAGTATGTGAACTGAGAACTCCCAGATGTTCGAGATGGATTTAGAAAAGGCAGAGAAATCAGAGATTAAATTGCCAACATCTGTTGGATCATAGAAAAAGCAAGAGTTCCAGAAAAACATCTACTTCTGCTTCATTGACTACGCTTAAGACTTTGACTGTGTGGATCACAATAAACTGTGGAAAATTCTGAAAGAGATGGGAATACCAGACCACCTGATCTGCCTCTTGAGAAATCTGTATGCAGGTCAAGAAGCAACAGCTAGAACCAGACATGGAACAACAGACTGGTTCCAAATTGGGAAAGGAGTATGTCAAGGCTGTATATTGTCACCCTGCTTATTTAATTTATATGCAGAGTACATCATGTGAAATGCAAGGCTGGATGAAGCACAAGATGGAATCAAGATTGCAGGGAGAAATATCAATAACCCCAGATATCCAGATGACACCAACCTTATGACAGAAAGTGAAGAGGAACTAATGAACCTCCGTATAAAAGTGAAAGAGGAGAGAGAAAAAGTTGGTTTAAAGCTCAACATTCAAAAAATTAAGATCATGGCATCAGGTCCCATCACTTCATGGCAAATAGATGGGGAAACAATGGAAGCAGTGACAGACTTATTTTGTTGGACTCCAAAATCACTGCAGATGGTGACTGCAGCCATGAAATTAAAAGACACTTGCTCCTTGGAAGAAAAGCTATGACACACTTAGATAGCATATTAAAAAGCAGAGACATTACTTTACTGACAAAGGTCCATCTAGTCAAAGCTACGTTTTTTCCAGTACCCATGTATGAATGTGAGAATTGGACTATAAATAAAGTTGAGCACTGAAGAATTAATGCTTTTGAACTGTGGTGTTGGAGAAGACTGTTGAGAGTCCCTTGGACAGCTAGGAGATCAAACCAGCCAACCCGAAAGGAAATCAATCCTAAATTTTCATGCTGAAGCTGAAGCTCCAGTACTTTGGTCACCTGATGCGAAGGACTGACTCATTGGAAAAGATCTTGATGCTGGGAAAGATTGAAGGCAGGAGTAGAAGGGGACAACAGAGGAGGAGGTGATTGGATGGCATCACCAACTCGATGGATATGAACTTGAGCAAGCTCTGGGAGTTGATGATGGATAGGGAAGCCTGGCTTGCTGCAGTCCATGGGGTCACAAAGAGTCAAACATGACTGAGCAACTCAACTGAACTGAACTTGTGTCAACATTCTCTACTCTTTATTTTTCTGCCTAACACCTATCATCCTCTGACAAATGTTTTTGCATTCATTATTTTATTGCTTCTTCCTTCCCATTAGGGTGTAGAGCTCATGGGGAAAGGCTGTGACTTTTCAATCTCTGCTGGATCTCCAGTAATCAGTCATGTGCCTGGCTTGGTGTAGATAGTCAATAAGTATTTTTTGAGTGAATGATTGCATAATATTCAACCAAAAATAACATTGTTTGTGGAAAGGTGCCTGGTCCATTGTAGGTGCTGGATAAATGAGAGTTCTTAATTCCCTTTTTTATCAAACTAGAAAGAACATTAAAAAAACAAATACCCATGGGAGGGGCAACACACTGATTTAAATTCACAGGGGATTCCTGCAAAAGGGAGGCCTGAGTTGAGAGGGCAAAGGAAGGCAAGCCAGGGGCTCTGCAGACCAACTTCACTCGCTAAGCAATTTTGCCTCCGGCCTGCTCTGTTTATGTCTGTGTGTACGATGATCCTCCAGGCAATTGAATTGCATTACCCTTTTCATTCTAATAATATGAACAGAATTCAGATGTGGTATTTGATGATGTCTTGTGTATTGAACGACTTCAGGACTGCCTGGCACATTGCAGCAAATTACTGTCAACTTGAGGGCCACTGTGCCTCTACCAAACTGCCAATATTTCCGTGAATAAACCTGGTCATTTACAGTGATGTCTCAAAAATGAATTTTTATTTCATTGGCTTAATCTTTGGAGTTATCAGAAATGTGTGTTTATTCCCAGCAAGACTTCAAATGCGAGATTCTTATAACAAGACCAGAACTGGAAGATTTCCTGAAGGAGGAGAAAGAGGAGCCATCCCCTGCCTGGTTGGAATTGCTGTGTGTACAATACCTGCTGAGAGAGAGAAGAGGGTAGACTGGATTCCTTCCAGAAATCAGAAGGGAAGCTGATTTCAACTTGGAAGGGTGTTAATATCTTAAGACCAAGGCCGACAGACCAAGGGAAGGAAGTGGAAGCGAGAGGGAAGTGTGTGAGCATTTTCCCCAGTTCTTACTGTTGAAACCAAATGCCTGGAAATGTGCTACATCCAGCAGTTCCCAGCCCCAGCACACTATTGTTTAGTCACTCAGTCGGATCTGACTCTGCAACCCCATGGACTGATGGACTGTAGTCCACCAGGCTCCTCTGTCCATGGTATTCTCGGAGCAAGAATACTGCAGTGGGTTGCCGTTTCCTCCTCCAGGGGATGTTCCAAGCCCAGGGATTGAACCTGCATCTTCTGCTTGGCAGGTGGATTCTTCATCACTGAGCCACCTGGGAAGCCCCACCCCAGCACAAAGTAAGCACTCACAAAACGTCCCTCAAGTTGGAGTTGAATTTAGCTGGTGAGGGTTTGGAGGCTGTGTTAGCTGCTATGATGTAGATGGGGATTTGGCCATGTCTCCCCTCCCAGCCCCCACCCCTGCCATACATTCATGTTGCCTAATAATCTGTCCCAAATAGAAGCAGCATTGAAGCCATTGGCTATGTCACAAGGAAGGATCCAGCCCTTCCCAGGGGAATCTCCCCGTCACAGACATGGCACATCTCCGCCCACACACTGGGTCTCTGAGTCAGAAGGGCATGTTTTTGCTGCGACTAATTTTACTACTGTTGTTTCTATTGCATTGGTTAAATCTTGTTAGCTTTTGAGGGGAGGGGCCTGTTCCAGCTGAAATCTCAATATTAGTTATCTTGATAAAGAGGAATTTCCATAACCAGCCTCCAACTCTGCTTCCTCATTTAATGTCCTTATACAACCGGGGAAAGACAGACTGTACCGTGAATAGCATCATCGCTAAAACATCTCCTGCAGCTTGTCTGTCTGGCAAGGGCTTGTGAAATCATGGATGATTAGTGAAGTTGTACCAGCTAGCTAACCCAGCACCACTGCAAAGCTATTGGGTTAGTGATTGTAGTAAATCCAAGTAAAAGGATTGTTCTCAGCATTAATTATGCACAAATGTGATTGCCTTGTACTGTTCTAGTATAGCAACACACAAAACAGGCAAAACTTGTTGCTCACTTGGGCTAATAGTCAAATGATTCACATCTATCTATCCATCTCATGCCGTGACCTGAAATGACACAGACGATAAAATTGCAAAAAGAATCAGGATCAAAGGATAGATCAGTCAGAAGGCAATTTCAGCACCAGAGGAGAAGAAAAGAAATGTCAATTGGTGGCTCATAGAGTCCTAAAAAGTTGTCAGTCCTAAGTGGGAACTTTGGCTCAAAGTTCTCTGACAGCCAGGATGGAGAGGAAAAGTATGTCAGTGACATGAATCTCATTGTGCAGAAAGGGACATTGCTACTTTCCCTATTTCTTCTCAAAATAAATTCTGTTATCTAATCAGGTTACCTTATTTAAGCCTTAGAACAATCTTGTGTGACAGTGACCACCATTGGCCCCATTCTACAGTTGTGAAAACTGGGGCTTAAAAAAGTTAAGGATCTTGCCAGGAATCACTACTGGAGAGTGGCAGGGCTGAAATGAATTTTTGGGCAGCCTAAATTCAGAGCCTGTGCTCTTAACCATATATTTCACTGCCTTTCCTGCAGGATAACCTGGAAAAGTATATAAAAGGTCCTTTGGGCAAAAGCCCAACTGTCCGGGGAGATAGTCTCCTGCCAGGGATTGGGGATGAAAAAGAAAAAGAAAGAGGAGAGAAGTAAATCCATATGCAGTGGGAGAATTGGATGTTAAGTATGAAATTCATCAGCTTTTAAGCTCAAAACACCCCAATAGTCCATGAATGGGAAAATCAGAGATCTCAGGTCCCAGGGTCAGAATGACCTGGGTTAAACTGGCCTGGCAATCTTGTGGTCTTAAAATGATGATCTTAGTAAGAGAAAAGAGTTAAAACAAACAAACAAAAAAAACCCATTAGCTTGTATCCTGCCTGTACTCAGGCTCACCCTATTATCATGGAACGTTGTCAGATTCCGTGAGCTGTTGTATGGGAGAGGAAATAGTTGGAAGGTTCTCTCCAAGGTTCTGAAGCAAGCTGAGCTTATTTTTCTTTTTTCTCATGTTGACTTCTTGCCTCTGAATCACTATGCCTGGAAACCAGATGAGTGATTGGGGTAGGGATGGGGGGTTGGGAGAGAAACACTTTTTTGAAAAAAGATAAAACTTGCATGACCAAGTTGAGAAAATGTGTCTGTTTGCAAGAATTCAAGTTTACTTCCCGTGATACCAAACTTGAGAGGTAGTATAGAGTAAAGCAGAGGTCCCCAACCCCTGGGCCACAGACTGGTACCAATCCATGGCCTGTTAGGAACCAGGACACTGGGGAAGAGAGTGGTGGGCGAGTGAGTCAAGTTTCATCTGTATTTACAGCTGCTCCCCATTGCTTGCATTACTGCCTGAGCTCTGCCTCCTTTCAGATCAGTGGTGGCATTAGGTTCTCATAGGAGCTCGAGTCCTACTGTGAACTGTGCATGCGAGGTTGTGCACTCTTTATGAAAATCAACCTGAAATCATCCCGCACCACCCCTCCAACCCTGGTCTGAGGAAACATTGTCTTCCATGAAACCAATTTGAGTGTGCTAAGTCACTTTAGTCATACCTGACTGTGAACTGTAGCCCATCAGGCTCCTCTGTCCACGGGATTCTCCAGGCAAGAATACTGGAGTGGGTTGCCATGCCCGTTTCCGGGGGGATCTTCCCTACTGAGGGATTGAACTCAAGTCTCTTATGTTTCATGCACTGGCAGGCAGGTTCTTTACCACAGCACCACCTGGGAAGCCCCCATGAAACCAGACCTGGTGCTAAAAATGTTGGAGACTGCTGGAATAAAGGCAGTCCCCACAGAACCAGACTATGTTGGCTCAATTATTTGCATGCTGAGTGACTCAGCAAATTCCTTAAACCTCTATGCCTCAGTTTCCTCACCTGTAAAATGGTAACAACAACAACAATCCCCCAAAGAATTGCTCTGAGGATGAAATGAGTTATAAGTTACTAAGCACTTAGAACAGTGCCTGGCAAATAAAAAGTCCTGTATATGTGTTTGTTAAGAAAGTTTGTTGCATTCCTTAAGGCAAAATTGCTTGGTAATGGGGTCATCTCTGGGATGATAAACCTGGCAGAGTTACTTCCTGCCAAGAAGTAAATCTAGCCTTCGGGGATGCAGCATTGGCAGATAACACAGAAAACAGTATCTTGCTCTCATCCCTCTTATCACATTTACACGACAAGACAAAAAACAGGCACCAAATCCAATTTTATGTCGCCTCTTGGAATTCTGACTCCAATAATTTTCTAAAATGTTGAATTCTGTTTGCTACAGAATTTTTAAACAACAGCTGTTCACCCACCCCAGAGGTGACAGCGAGTCAGTGTTGGGGGTTGTTCAATGTGAACCCACATCTCTTGGCTCCCTCATAGGGATGTTAGGGGGTCTAATTAATTACTGTTTGCAAAATATTGAGAAATACTCTAGTGAAAGTTGCTATAGAAGTGCAAGATGCCGTGTTATTATTCCATGTACTTGTAATTGTTTTCAAAGTTTACTTATTGGGTAGGGAAAGAGGGAGATTATATTTTTTCCTTGATGGCAGTGGATAAGATTTTGTCAATCGGCATTTATGAATGTTAAATCACTTTATGGAGATGTTGCATCTCTAGAGCTACAGGAATCTCATAATGGGAGAAATACACAAAGCATTTCTTCTTTCACTTTCACACCCCCAACCCTTATTCAACTCCTCTTTTCACAGTAAAACAAATGTGAAAGGAAACATTATAAGAAGCAACCATGTGTATCCAAACCTAAGAGGCCCAAATACATATTTCTACATAAAATTTCCTGTATAATCAGTTTTTTTTCAATAGAACACTCCTCCCATTAATTTATGGTTAAGTTTGAGCAACATTAGATTGAAAAAAATAAAGCAGAAACAAATATAATCTCCAACAATTAATATTATATGTTGGATTTTTCATCCTGAAAAGAATAAAATATGTTAACTTGGGCTTGATTTTGTGGAAAAAAAAAAGTGTGAAATGACTAATAGCAAGTTTACATCTCAGGTAAAGCTTTCCACGGTTATATGTGCTTTTTTCTTTATTATCTATTTCCCTCCATTTTATGGGGACATATCTATTTTATAGGTACAGTTGGCCACTGTTAGATGAAACTTATTTATTTACTTTAAGGAATCTGTTTCCTTACTCAAGTTTGAGATAATTACATCAATTCTGGCATGCTGAAAAAAGAAAATTCACTGGAAGTAAAATTTAGCCCTACACAGGGGAAGAACATAAGATCTTGTCTGGGAGCTGTTCAAGTGGCGATGAAACCTGAATCAGAAAAGAATCCTATTATTGCTGATATTAGCAGTTCCTCAGCCAAGTTTATCCATAGCTTTACAAAAATTGATTTGCAATCAGTTATATTTGCTTTTAAAACTCCCATAAAATTTCAGAGGCCAATTTTAGTCTGGAAAGTGGAGCAAATAATTATGTCTTTTTTATGAATAAAATGTAAAACTCATATCTGGAATAATGATAATTTTCTTATTATTCCACACTTTGAGCCCCAGTCAAACCACTGTCCTCCTAGATATTCTAGTGTTAGGATTTTTAAATTCCATTTGGGATTCTAACCAGTTTTCCCTACATCAGGTTCCTCTGTCCTTCACTATCTCCCAGAGTTTGCCCAAGTTCATGTCTACTGAGTCAGTGATGCTATCTAACCATCTAATCCTTTGCCACCCCCTTCTCCTTTTGCCTTCAATCTTTCCCAGCATCAGGGTTTGGTCTTTAATTGTCTCAACTTGCTCTCCTGCCCCAGGACCTTTGCAGATGCTGTTACTTCTGCCTGAAACATTCTTTTCTTCCTTACCTTTCACCTAGTTACCATATCAGCCCTTAAAGCTCAGCTTTCCCCAGGCCAACAAAACCTCTGGTTACACACTCTTTTAACTCCCAGTACCTTTCCTTCACAACACTTAGCACAGTTTGTAGGGGTGTGTGTGTGTGTGTGTGTGTGTGTGTGTGTGTGTCTAAGCTTCATGACAGTAGGAACTGATTCAGTCTTTTGGTCCTCACTCTATCCTCAGAGCTCAGGCTCCCCTGGAGCAAAGTAGGGGTTTACAATATTTTTGTTGAATGAAAAAACAAATAACTCTGGGATAAATTTGAGATCTTTATCTAACAAAGCAAGAGCCAGAGGAGAAATCTATATACTCAAAAGCCTATTTTCCAATTGCCAGGCAGGTGTGCATTACCCAGGTAACAGCATCTCTACTATTGACGAGTCCTTGGTATCAACCTGAGAAATGATGCAATTCTTTTCCCAGTGTAAGTTTAGCCCTTTATAATATAATTTCATTAAGTTATGGCAAGTGTCCAGGATGCCATAATGAAATGCAAATAAAAAATTTGAAAAGACCATATGATTTCCAAATCAAGCAACAGAAAAATATAATACCATACAATCAAACAATGATAATTTTTTTTTATCAATGAAATAGATAACAAAGAATCCATTGGTATAGTGTGTCCTTGAGACCCATAGCTCTGTGTTGTTGTTAGTTGCTAAGTCATGTCTGATTCTTTTTGACCCCATGGACTCTAGCTCTCCAGGCTCTTCCATGAATGGGTTTTCCCAGGCAAGAATACTGGAGAGGATAGACATTTCCTCCTCTAGGGGATCTTCCTGACTCAGGGATCGAACCTGTTCCTCCTGCATTCATAGTCAGATTCTTTACCACTGAGCCACTGGGAAGCCCATAGCTCTGGGTAACATGAAATAAATGACTCTCTTTTGCTAGGCTCCTGCTGGCATCTCTAGCTTGTCTTGTCATCCACTGTTCATATCTTATATTATAGCGTAGCCTGTTCAGAGGTCCCAAACAAGTCCACACTGGGAACACATTGTTCCCTCTGCCTCAAATCATCTACACTTTTCCTTCCTCCTCTTTACCCTTCAATCTCCAGGATCCCCTGGGTGAACATCCTTTTTATCATTTTCTACCCAAGTAACACCTTAAAACATTTCCATATCCAGCTGAAGTTTCAGTTTCCCCTTTGCTATCTCAGTAACTGGCTCCATCTCCCCTGCATTTTCTAAAGATGGACCTCTGGGAATCATCTTTACCTCTTTCTTCTCTCTCCAGAAGCAGTCATATATCATCCACTAGCTAATCTTGTCCCAAATCTGTCCCTTTTCTCCAATTCCATAGTCTTCACTGTTACTCCCATCATCTCTGCAGAGGTTTCCCCTTGGGTCTTCTCGCCTCCACCCCACCTCTCCATTCTTCCCTCCATGGTCAGTGTGTCTTCTGAAAGTAAATTAGATGGTACTTGAAACTCTTATGTGGTTTCTGATTTCACCTAGAAAAATATTCAAATTCCCCTCCAGGACCTCCCAAGCCCTACGTGCGTTGGTTCTTGTCTTTCTCATTTTATTATGGTCACCATCTTGGGACCTTTCCATCTGGACATCCTCACATCAGGGGTCACAAACTTGACATGTCCTCAACTGAGCTCCCGATCCACTCCAACTGCCCATCTGTTCCTCCCTCAGCTTCCCACCTCTCAGAAAACAGCAGTTCCATCCCTCCAGTTGCTCAGGCCAGTGTTGGGCCCTTGTAAATATGTTTCTTCTAAATGATTCAGGGAAAGAAGAGACTATGCATTGGTCAGTCTGCCAGTGATACTAAGTTGGCCCCCAAACAGATTCATCCTTGACTCCTATCTTCCTTCCTAAACCTCAACAGTCCCTAACAATTCCTGTGAGCCTTGCCTTCCACACATAGCCAGAATCCAACCACTTCTCATCACCCCTTCCCAACCACCCCAACCCAAGCCACATTCTCACTCACCTGAACTGTTGCCATGACCTCCTGAGTGGTTTTCCTACTTGTACTCTGGGCCCTGGGGTCTGTTCCCCACCCAACAACCAGATCATGACCTTCCTCTATCCGAAATTCTCCAATGGCTTCCAATGTGCTCAGAACAAAAGTCAAAGAAAATCTTTTCAATTTGTCCCTGCAGCCTCCCTGTCCATTTCAGCTTCAGGAACACTGGTCTAACACTTTTCAGATGCACTGAGCACCTCCTTTTTCCTCCTTCCATGCAAGGCTATGCTCTAGATACCACTGTGGCTCTTCCCTTCACTTCTTCCCTTGGTCTCCCCAGGTCAAACTGCAGCCCCTCTGCCCACCCTCCCTGGCCCCCTTCCTTGTTGAATTCTTCCTCATAGCGCTTACTTCCATCTGACCTACATTTGGCTTTTTGATTTGTGTATGGACTATCTATCTTCAGTACAACAAGCGCCCTTCATGAGGGTGAGGACTTGTGCTTGCTCTATCCACTCTGTCCACCTGGCATGGTGCCTGACACAAAGCAGTGCCTGACTGTGTCTGAAATAAATGCCAAGCGCTCTCCCAGGCGATGGGTGGTCGCTTCCATGCGGCATGCGCCTTGGTTTCTGATGTTTGCTATGATCCTGCAGAGATGATTGTGTATATGAGTGGAATGCCTGTGGCTTAATTATTGAGGATGAATGTTTCATTCTTGCCTTTTTGCTTTCTTCTGGAGAAGCCAAGCGGCTCAGAGCATGGAAGGAGAGCTGAGCAAAAGGGAACCCTGGCTTCCATGTCTGCAGTTCAGTAGGAGATGAAGACCAGTGAAGGTGATGTTTTGTGGTTACACTCAGTGTTATACAAGAAAAGAGACACTGGCCCTGGAAGACATACATAGCTCACATGTCAAGGACAGAGAAGCTTGGCGTAGGCTCAGGAAGCCTCTGCCTGCAGGGAGGAGAAGGGGTATGAAGTCTGCTCTAGAAATCAGGTTGGGGGACCCTGAGACTGGAATCACCTCTACTTGGATGAGGAGTGTAGTAGATCCCTGGATGGAGTAATTTATCTTTATAAGATTCTGTTTCCTAAATTGGATGGGGCTGGACACTGGGTTTATACTCTGCCTATAATTTTTTTACATGTATAAAGTTTTTATTTTTATAAATCTTAAAACTTTTTTTTTTTTTTTTACTGGATGTGGTAAAAATGGCCTGTGAACAGGCAGGGCTGTCATGAAGAAGGAGGTCCTGAGGTTTGTGTGTTTCCTCTGCCACAACCCAGGGAGTAGAAACTTCTGAGTCCAGCATATAAAAGCAGACACAGAGAGCTCCAGGACCCTAGAGAACCAGGCAGGTGGCACAATCATGGCATGGTTTTTGTGCCTGAGGGCACAAAGTGATGCTCCAGTCCTTGCCCACTTCCAACTGCTCTGCGTGCAGAGGGCCAGAGAGGTTTGGTGAGACAGCAGGCCGGCAGGGACTTTTTGTTTCAGAGGATGAACCTGTAGACTTGTCATTTCTAGAGGGCTGTCCAGCACATTCTTCTGGATTGTCATAGGTAAGTGTATGACCACGGAGTATTACAGCAGGTACTGGTTTGCAGCAGGGCTGTCAGCAAGGTCTGTGGAAATCCCGAAGTTGTTCGAATGTATACAGGGGCAACGAATATGAACAAAGTCCTCATAAAGCCACGTGAGGGAAGAAAAAATGGCTGGGGAACTTGAGGTGGGCAGGGTAAAGGGAAAACAGTCTCAGCTGGATTGGGAGAAAGGCAGGCCCTGGGCTATGAATTTCAAAACAGGACAAGAAGCAACATCAGGGCAGAAGCGTCCCTTGACATTAAGGGAATGTGCTGCCTGACCAGAAAGGATAAGGGAGGGATCTTTGGCATCACTGGACAGACTGCTGGACACTGTTAAGGGACATGGGAGAGGGAAGATGAGAAGAAAGAAGCACACACTACATACTAACCATTTCACACATGAGAGCACTTAAAAGTCCTGTACTCAGTACTCAGTAGGGGGTGCGGGCCATGTGTTGGATTCTGTGGCCCCATGGACTGTAGCCCACCAAGGTCCTCTGGTGGATGATCCTGGACCATCCCCTGTCTTTCCATGGCACAAGCTCTGACCCCAGATCAGAGACAAGCTGGGTGAAGCCATGAGGGAGTGGGTAGGGAATGGGGGCCATGTGTGGCTGGGAGCCCAACTACAGTGGAGATGCTGAAGGCATTTCTCATGGACTGGAAGAGGAGTGGGGGAGGGGGAGGTAACATGGCTGAAGCCTCTCCACCCTGAACATCATGTTACCTGATTCAGGAGCCTTCCTTCCTAGAGGGCTCTCCTGGCTCTGCCTTACAGGTGGGGAAACTGAGGCTCAGAGGGTAAAGTAACTTGCCTGAGATCGCTCAGCTAGTAAGAGTACATATGTTTTTCGGACTCCAAACCCGTGTTCTTTCCTGTGAATCAGGCTAGGGGGCAGCAGATCAGCTGGGTCGGGGAAGGATGGAATCGAAGAAGCAGAACCTGGGGTTATTCTCAGGGAGGGAGTGGTGAGGGGACACCTCTGGTGTACTGGGGTGGGCTTTGCTTTCATGATCAGATGGACCCGTGTTCAAATCACCCCTGTGTCAGCTGCTGGACTCTAGCAGGTGAAGGGAGCAGCTGGAATAGCCCAACTCCCCTGCTGCCCCTCCCTTAGACGGCCACCCCAAGAGGAGGCCCCCACAGATCCTCTAGCCTTCAGAGGCCTGAGTTTGCAGTCCCCCAGAAGAGGCTGACTCATTTACTGTGGCTCCCTGCCACCGGAGCTGCAGGACAGTGGCCCAGTGGCTAACTTGGTCTGACCGCTCAGCCTCCTCTGCGTAACAGACCGGGACAATCGCATCACGACTCTGACCCTGGTACCTGCAGAAGCCTCAGCCTCCCAGGTCTCCTCTCATCACCCAGCACACACCTGTACCACTTGATCATATGTGATCGTATATTAACGTGTCACCCTCCCTCATTAGACTGTGAGCTCTTGCAGGGTTGGAATGCACCTGAGTTGTTTCTCCCCAGTGCCCATGACAGGACCTGGCTCAACGTAGGGGCTGCTCAGCAAGTATTTGCTGAATTCCCTTCTGAATCGAACAGGAAACCCTCCCACCCTTGCGTGGGGACGATCCCGGTGGAGACAGCATTCCCCAACCACCCAGTCTGTGAGCTGTGCTCACCCCAGGGGATGCAGCACTCCATGCAGAGCACGCATCAGCATCCGCCACATTTCAGCGTTGTTTTCCTTCTGATGCTTTCGATTGCTGGTTTTATTCCAGCCCATTCTCACTTTCTGTCTTGGAAAATCACAAGGAAACTCCACGCGGCTCCTGGAATTCTTGCCAACACGATTCAAACAGACTCGAGCACATGGCCTCGAGTTCCCACACAAACAAAGACATTGCCACTTCCAGCTCTGTGGCCTCCCTCCCTTTGCCAGCCTGGGCCCCCTCCCCATCCCCGCCACCTTGCCCCGAAGAGAGGTGGCGGCCTGTGTGCCCAGCTGGCCCAGTTTTCACCCACATGGTGCCCCATGGTGGGTGCACTCAGGGTTGGGAGGTGCGGGCTGTGAAATAAACATGGACGTGAGTTGCCCAGTGGGAATATCCCCATCAATCACAATGTGTCCTGATTCCACATCCTGATTCCCACTGGCGCCCCCTGAGGCCTCTTTCTAGCTTCTCATTCACCGTGTGGCTTGGAACAAATAACCTACTCTCTTCGTGTCTCTATTTCCTCATCTGGAAAATGGAGATGTCATAGCACAAGATGGTTATGACGACCGAATGAGATATGGCTAGCATGATGGTAGGATGGTGCCAAAAAATTACTTTACTTGACCACAAGGAAAGCATGGAAATGTAATGGATATTTATAATGCAATGGGGTCACGCATCACTGTAAATATAAAATAAACTGTCAATTCAAAAAATATATAACATTTATTTATTTTTGATATAACATTAATGCATGTTTATTGATAAAAATGGGAAATACTGAAAAGCATAAAGAAATAAAATATGTCAACTTTTAACCCAGGGAGAATCACTATTGATATTTGCTTTCTATCTTATAGTCTTTAAAATGTATGCATATTTATGGTTTATGTACTTTACAATAATACTGTATGTTCTATATTGTAAGCTGCTTTTTACCCCCATTTATGTGGATCCTATTCTTCATATTCTTAAATGTTAAGTACATGATTTTAAATGATTATTATTCCATTTTTTCATTTTTTAAATAAAACTATAGGGAATGTCCTCATACTCTCCTCCTCGCAAAGAGATCTGGTGACATCACTCACTGTGCTGGGTGGGCAGTGAGCTTGCAGGAACTGTTGGCTGAGATGCCTGTATCAGCATCAGCACGTGTTCTCTGAACTCAGGCCCTCATAGGGAACTATGTTCCTCAGTCCTAAGCCCCGTTACTGTGCAATCAATCACCCTCGTGCTTGGACTTTCCCAGGTGCACAGTTGGAGAACAAAGTTGGATGAAGTCTCCAGAGTTAAGGAATGACACGAGAGGCTGGGCTAGAATGTGGACCGGACACATTCCTGGCCTAGGCATGGCTCTCTCCTGTCCTTCCATGCAACTGGAAAAGAATAATTTCAATGCTGGGCTCCTGAGAACATATTTCAGAGGGAAACATATTGCCTACTTAGCTGGAAATTACAAGATGAAGCAGGAAAAGGGTAGTGTTGGTATCACCCCTCTGCACCTCTGAGCTGAATGGCCTGGGACAGGGGACTCAACTTCTCTAATGCCTACGTGCTCATCTGTGAATCGGGTTGAAAACTGCACCTGCACCAAGTAGTCAGATGGATTTGGCATGGTCTTGTGTGTCGGGGGCTTAGAAAATGGCTGAGGGGAACTTAAAATTGAGTTCTAAGAGTAGCTGCCTAAACTAGTGATATGGCTGCTTTAACCAGTGATGCAACTGCCTTAACTAGAGATGCTATCGCCTTAATCAGTGATGCTGATACCTTAACCAGTGATGCTCTCATCTTGACATTCCAGAATTCTCCTACATGAAGGGTGATGGCATCCCCAGGGGAAGGCAGAGCTGTTTTGGAACTAACTCCATTTCATGCCATCAGATGAAAGGGACACCAAAACTGAAGGCCCCTGGGTCTGGAGGACCTAATCCAGACTTATCAGAGGATGAAACTTCTGTGCTTGGACTCAAAGTGGTTTGATGGGCTTGGGCTTTGGAGTGACTTGATTTGAAGAGTTTCTGCCCTCACTCCCTGTGGAGCCTCATGCAAGACCCTTAACTTTTCCAAGCTTCAGTTTCTTTGTCTGGAAAATGGGCATAACAATATTTCTCCAGGAGGTATCTTTGTGAGACATCACATAGAGATGGAGTAGTTATGGAATGAATCCCACAGTAGTTATGGAATGAATCCTGAACACTGGTGATGCATTTCTAGAATAATCATAGTTTTTCTAAAAAGCAGATCTCAATTAAGTATCCCTGGTTCCCAACCTCCTCGCTGGTTTAAGACAAGTTCTCATGAGGAGGGTAAGCCCTGTAAGGGGCTTATTCCAGTGCCTGGCACAGAGGAAGTGCTCAGAAAACATAGATCAGCCATTCCCTTTTTCTAGGGGATCTTCCTGACCCAGGGGTCGAACCTGGGTCTCCCGCATTGCAGGCAGATTCTTTACTGTCTGAGCCACCAGGGAAGCCCATGGAGTTGACAGGTGGATTTCTCCCTCATGCGTGAGACCTTAGACAATTCTGCTCTCTGTGGACCCAGTCTATTCTGAGCATCCTGAGCCCAAAGTTCTTTGTTTTATGCCAAGTGGTATGTTGGGTGATCCCTGCTTTCCCCAAAGTCAGAAAAATTGGAGTTCTAATGACTGCTGCACGCATAAGCAAGAAATGAAATGACAAAGTGATACGAAAGTTACAGTGCTCCGAATACCCATCTTCTCCAGGCGTCCTGAGTTTTTCCTTTTTAGAGCAAAATCCTGCAATATTAATAAACGACAGAGAGAAGGCTAGAAAAATGACTCTTTCCCTTTGACATGGTGAAGATCACAGGAACTAGAGGGACTTTTAATCTTTATTAATGTGTCACAAGGGAGCCTCTCCCGCAAGCTGTGGGAAGCAGACATCCAAAGAGTTTGCATCGCTCGCAGTCCTCAGCATCCCTGGGTGCTTTAGATGACTGTCTGATACTGTTCAGAGTCTAGCAGGGCCACGTCACGGGGACCTGCTGTGTCCTGAGCAAGAACAAGGCAGCTCTAACCCAGCTCCCATCTGTGGGGGGCTGGAAGACAGGAGAAATTCAGGACATGGGCCTTGGTCACATGGGCCTGCTTCTAACCAATGCCCCGAAGAGGCTCAGAAGGAACCAGGCTGTCACTTGCAGGGACAAGCACAGAACATGCCCAGAAGGGGTCACACCTGAGTTCAGTATGGAGCACACCCACGTCTCCACCCACAGCTCTGCTCCTCACTGCCTGGCTAAAAGCTCCTTCCCATGCCTCCTTCCCTATGGCTGGGCATGGCATGAGGGTGGCCGAAAAAATCTGTAACTTGATATCACATGGACCTCATTCTACTGACTTAGTGAGCCTGGAATTGCAAGGCAGTTTCAGGAGAGCATACATGTGCAAGCTCAGTCACTTCCATGCTCAGTTGTATCCAACTCTTTGTCACCCTGTGGACTGTAGCCCACGAAACTCCTCTGCCCATGGGATTTTTTCAGGCAAGAATAGTGGAATGAGTTGCCATGCCCTCTTCCAGGCGATCTTGAAAAGGTTTACAATAAGGACTCAAGAGCCAGGAATGTGGCAAGGTCACTTCTCTCCCCCCAATCCCCCTACACACATTTTGACATTCATTCATTTAAAATGCTTATTAATTACCCACTCAGCACTCGACACTGTTTTGGGCACTGGGGATCCAGCAATGGACAGGATCGTCAAGGTTCTTTTTGCCCTAGAACTTAAACTCATTCCAGTGTTCTAGAGGGAGAGTCTCTCCAGGAGCCAGGACTTCACAGGGTTAATCTCATGAAAGCCACATTACCATGCAAAGGAGGTGGAGGCCACCTGAACCCCCACTTTCTGAGCAAAGTTTCTAAGCTCAGGGAGGTCAGCCTGTTCAACCTTGTAGACCTGGAATCTGATTCTAGATTCCAGACACTTTTTCTTTCTATTCGTTGCTCAAAGCCAACTAAGAAAGCTGAGCTGAGAGGGACGATGCCATCCGGGAGGCAGAACGCGGCTGAAGTGTGCTCAAATAAGGCATCCCCTAATTCGATTATGTTTGCAAGACTGCAATGTAATAAAACAGAGTTCTCTCATAAGCATCAACTCCTCATGTGTACAGAACAAAATTAAGATCAGAATTTCCAGGGAGAAAAGCATGTGTTGGAGGCTGAAATGTACAGAGAATAGACCCAGAAGAAATCGATTCCTGATTATACCTCTCAGCTCTGATGAGAGGATGCAGGTGACTTGAGAGGCTGGCACCCCATGAAAAGCCAGGCTGGTGTGCAGAGGGAAGTCCCCCTGGAAGCACACCAGGATAGAGCAGAGGGGCTGATGGGAAGAAAATTGTTAAAAGGCAGGAGAGTGGGTGGAGGCAAGCGATAGTGAGGATCTGGGTGACCTGCTGGATTTGTTTCAAACACCTCCTTGACTCCGTCTAAGCCACCTCCAGCTTGTTCTGCAAGTGTCCACCTTCACAGGCAGGCAGAGTGGTTTTTCTACCAACAGTAGAGAGGGGTAATGAGCATGTGGCTCCTGGAGCTAAGTTGCCTAGTTCTGAAGCCCAGTGTATCCCTTCCGATGATGTGTGACCCTGGGCAGACTACTTGCCCACTCTGACACTCATTTCCTCATCTCTAAGTGAGGGCTGAAGTAGTGCCAGACTCATGGTTGTCATAAAGCCTGAATGAACCAATGTTCACGAAACACTTAGAACAGTGCCTGGCACGCAGGAGATGCTCAATTAACGTGAGGTGCTCTCATTGCTTTAAATCTGTGTATAGTAGACCCTTTCCAGAGACCTTGGGTGGAGGTTCTTGGTTGTCCTCAGAGAAAACCCTGGCATTTGAGGGATTTTGCAATATGGCCTTTGCTGGCCCATCTAGTTCTCTGTATCACTTCCACGCTGTCCATCCCTGCTTTCCTACTGGACTCAATGACCAATAGCTCCTGCCAACACCTTGCTTTTTCACTCTCTGGGCTTTACTAGTACTTCTTCCTCTGCAAGGATCCCTTAACCCTGGCCATATACAATACAGAATGAGTTTTAAGGTGCAGCATCCTCTGGAGAAGGGCATGGCAAACCACTTCAGTATTCTTGCCTGGAGAATTCCATGGACAGAGGAGCCTGGTGTGCTATAGTCCATGGGATGGCAAAGAGTCAGACATGACTGAGCAACTAATATTAACACTCCACCTTGGAGAGAACTTTCTGAACCTTTCGCCCACCCTGAAATTCACCGCTCTCTCTATTTTGCCTGTACTAAGCCCTCCCAAGGTTCTGGCCTGTCCCCTCATGATTGCATTGTTCTGAGCCATTCACATGACTGCACCCACCACTCAATAGTTAGGACCCAGGCTCTGCTGATTCTGAACTCCTTGTTCTGCCTAGCGCTTAGCACCATGCTTTAGTCAGTGGCTGCTGAATGGATTTAGCCATTAAAAAAGGAGAGGGTGAGGGCCAGAAGGGCCTCCGTGACCTGCTATTATTATAAAGTAGGCACATGTTTAGTGACGGGGAAATGTTGAGTCCGCACAGAACCTTGAAAAGCTGTTCAGATTATTTCCCTGGTTGAAACCCTTTGAGACGAATGAGCTGGGGCAGGGAGGGAGGCCTGCCTTTGCCTGCACATCGCCTCTGGAACCCAGAGGAATAAAGCGAGGGTTCGTGTTTCTCCTTCGAGAAATTAGGTCACTGGGTGTTGTTAAGTGTGCCTTACAGAGCTATGCTAATCAGTTCTCTGGCCTAAATATCTGGTAATTATCTTGGTTTTTTGCTTTGCCAGACTCGGCTTCCTAAAACAGTTCATCCACGCTGTTACTTCTCAAGAACTTCAAGGAGGAAACTGGGTTGTACCACCAAACAGCCAGTGCCCCAGCTCCAGCCTGGTGCCGGGGGTCTGTTCTAAGTAGCCCTGGGGCTCTTCTGATCTCTGCACAATCTAGGAGGCAGGTGATATCATTATCTCCAGTTTACAGGCGGGGCACCTAGGCTCACTGATTCGGGGCCATTGGCACCTCTGCGTGGCTCTCAGACCCCCTCCTCCTTCCCCATCCTTGTTTCCCAGGCCCCACCCTGACTCCTTGTCCTGGTCAGGCAGGGCACATGGCTTCCTAGGCACAAGACCCGGCTCCAGGGTTATGGTGATCCAGGTTCCTGCCTCCCTGTGCTCTTGCCCGCCCTCCACCCCTGCCCCCATGCCTGCCTGTTTCCGGTCTGTACCCCCGATGCATCCTCCAAGATATTGTCTAGACTCTGCCTGAAAATTTTCTCTATACTCCCCTTGCCCTTGGGGCCCAAATCACCTGCTTTAATGTTCGGTGGTCCACGGGTGGTATGCATAAGCATGCATGTGTGTGCTTGTTTGTAGGATCACTTTCTTTTCATATTGAGTTTATAAAGTATAAGAATATAGGGATCAAACTTCTCTCTGCCTCTTAGCCTCAACGGAACATAGATCTAACAGAACATTAATCTTACTCCTTATAGATTTCATTCATTAAAAAATAAAAAAACAAGGGACTTCTCTGGTGGTCCAGTGGTTCAGAATCCACCTTCCAATTTCCAGTGCAGAGTATATGGGTTTGATCCTTGCTTAGGGAACTAAGATCCCACTTGCCAGAGGGCAGCTAAGCCCTTGAATCACAACTACTGAGCCCTCAAGCCACAGCTAGAGAAATCTGCGTGCCTCAGTGAAAGATCCCTCAGGCTGCAACTAAGACCCAACACAGCCAAATAAATAAATACTAAAAAAAATCAACAGCAAACATTTATTAAACACCTACTGTATACCAGACACCACAACCAGCATTGTTGGGCTGGGCTAGACTCTAATTGACTATTGATGAATGAGCAAATGTGAAAAGAGAATTAAGAAAAATCTAATAGATTCGTGCCATGCATTTGTTGCAACCCAAACCTCCACAATCCCAAATTTTACCTAACACACCAAAGGATACAGTCAGTCAGTCAGTCACAAATAAAATTAAATATGAAATAGAAATATAGATTATACAGCTTAGCATTTTCTGATTAGTTGGCTTGTTAGGAGGGATCTATTCTTAAGTTTGTATCTTTGTAACGGGACAGTCTTGCTGGGCTATGAGGCAAAGAATAATTATCATACTAGCCATATAACTGAACTTTTAAAATAGGCTTTACTTACAATGTGTTTAATGTCCAGAACACTCTCCCAAGGCAGATCTTCTCCTACCCATCACTCTGAAAGGGGAATTGAGGCTCGCGTGAGTTTACACCATTTGTCCAAGCGGCAGGGAAGCCAGATTGCAGACTAGGCCCCAAATCTATATTCTTTATTGGTTTCTATCTCTCAACTTCTGAAGTTCTAAAATTATAGGGCTAGAGAGATATTTTGACCTTGTAGTCATACATTTTCTGTAAGGCCAGAAATAAATAAGTGAAAATTAATCTGACAATCTCTAAGCAGTTTGAAAAATACCCCTCTGTTCCCCTCAGAGTCAACCCCCGTAATTGTTCCACTCATTGGCAGCTGATTCATTTAAATAACTCACAGCCTTTCATGAGGCCTATCTCTTGGAGTTGGCATTTGCTTGATGAGGGTTCTGACTGATGGGAGATTGCTGGCTGATGTGTTCCAGAGACAGACACAAACTGTCACCTTCCCCAGCATCTTAAGGCAAATCTCTCTTAAGATCTCACTCTTCTGTAAAACAAATTTTGGATATTCTGGGATATATGTGTATTCTCAGTCTTCCTGTGACCAAGGGAGAGGGTGGACCGTGTTTCCTGGGACACCTGAAGACACCTGTGTTCTAAGTTACAGATCTGGCTGGAGCTGTGGATTGTAAGGGTCTGCGTGGAGCCCCTGTCTCCCTGTCCTCAAGGACAGGGCTCCTGTCGCCTTTCCAGGCCCACTGGGACTCAGATCTCCTGCTACTAAGGAGAGGGACTCTAGTTCCTCCCAGCCCCTTGCTGAGGATAGAAAATTCTACTAGTGGGCAAAGTGGCCAGGTGTTTTGAAGATAAGAGAAAAGAGGTATATTTCTGGAGATAAGACATTAAGGACGGGAAGAGGGGCTAGGAGGGAGTAAGATGGTGGTGACCTCAACAGACAGGAATGAAGAAGGGCTCTGGGGAATGATGGGAAGAAAGCTTCTGCTGCTGCTGTTTAGTTACTCCAGTTGTGTCCAACTCTTCTGTGACCCTGTGGGCTGTAGCCCATCAGGTTCCTTTGTCCATGGGATTCTCCAGGCAAGAATACTGGGGTGGGCTGCCATTTCCTCCTCCAGGGGATCTTCCTGATTCAGGGATTGAACTTGCGTCTCCTGCTTGGAAGGCAGATTCTTTACTACTGGGCTTCCTGGAAAACCCGGAAGAAAGAAACACACCCAACTCTCAGAAAGGGAGAATTCCCTCAGACCTAAGAGTTGGACCGTAAAGGAGGCTGAGTGCAGAAGAATTGAAGCTTTCCAGCTGTGGTGCTGAAGTAGACTCTTGAGAGCCCCTTGGACAGCAAGGAGATCAAACCAGTCAATCCTAAAGGAAATCAACCCTGAATACACATTGGAAGGACTGATGCTGAAGCTGAAGCTCCAGTACTTTGGCCACCTGATTCGAAGAGCTGACTCATTGGAAAAGACCCTGACACTGGGAAAGATTTAAGGTGGAAGGAGAAGAGGGTGACAGAAGATGAGATGGTTGGATGGTATCACTGATTCAATGGACATGAACTTGGGCAAACTCTGGGAGATGGTGAGGGACAGGCAGGCCTGGTGTGCTGCAGTCCATGGGGTTGCAAAGAGTCAGACACGACTTGGCGACTGAACAACAACAACAAGGTAAGAAATACAAGGTGACAACAGGCCTTGAAGCTACACCTGTTGAAAAGGAAGCGTGGAAGGGAAACCAGGAAGGGGCACCATGTGGGACCACCTTCTGCATAGGGCGGGAGGGGGCTGAGGGTTCTTCCACAGGTTGGCTTCAGCCAGGCTTTGTGCAGATTGTGGCTACTCAAATTAGATGGGTCTTAAGATGTTGGATCCCCCAGCTTGTTGGGCTGACCTTGAACCTGGAAGCAATTTCAGCTTTTAGGATCAGTCCTCCTATCCCAGATTCTCTGCTTCCAATGTCCTCACCATCATTGTACATTACTGGATTCCCTACAGCAGGGCCCCGCCCCAGACCCACTGAACCAGAATCTGTGTTTGAACCCAACCCCACAATAACTCAGATACAGCGAAGTCTGAGAGGCAAACTTGAGGACTGTAAGCTTGATGTGTGGGCGCAGGGTGACATCTACCATGCTGACGGTTCTGGTCCCGAAGCATAAGGCTGGATACACAAAGGGACCTTAAGAGATGTGCATTGAAGGCCTGAGCTCATGAATCTGCAGAAGCAAGGATGACGGGGTTGGGGAAGGGGATCTAGGGAAGAGAAGAAGGGGATCAATCAATTTGAGTACGCTGCAAGGATTAGGAGAGGAGAGAGAAGGCCAGAAGCCAGATTCTCTGAACTCTAATAAAATCAGAACTATTGGTAAAACTTTTATGTGGATGGTAGCCTGTCTATGAGAAAGCCATCCTGCAGGACACACATATTGATCTCTCTTACAAATTCTTAAATGTTGCAAAAACCTGTCTCCATGGAGGGGTCGTTCCCCTGGAAAGAACAGCCCAGAGCAGAGTAGGCAGATGGAAAGGCAGGAATAGGGGAGAGAAGAGAGGTTTGGGTCTCAAGTCCGGGGAGAGGGCAGATGGGGGAGACTGTCTTTTTGCTGCACTGTTGCTGAAAAGACTGGAGAAAGGTGAGAGTAGGTAGCAGAAGAAGGGCATGGCCTTCATCCAGAGGTTCCAGGCTCTGACGGCACATGAGTGGTACACCTTACAGCTTACAGAATTTTTGCCTATATCCTCTCTGCTTTTCATTTTCAGGAGATGAAAACACTCAGGCAAGTGGGACAGGTGGCAGCATTCAGAGACACATTCAGAAGGTGGACATGCTCAGAAGTAAGAGGGACAGGGTGACCTGGTAACAGGCAGGGTCCCATGTGAGTTCCCAGACTGCACCTGATTGCTGGTGGGTCTTGGGGCTTGGGGCAGCTGCTGGCCATCCCTCCTTCAGGATCAAGTAGAAGAGAGGCTGGTGGTGCCCGTGTTTGGCTCAGTCAGCCCTGGTGATGGAAAAGATGGCCTGATTGGTTCCCCAGTTAGCAAATAGCAAATGTTGCAGATAGTAAATGTTGGTCTTGGCTCATGGTGTCAAGTGGTGGGCTTGGGCCCGGCTGTGTTCCTGGATCCATCACTTACGAGTTGGGGGAGGGGCAATTGTGGGAAACCAGCTTCATCTCTTGCAGCTCCCGCTTCCTCAGGGTAAAACTGTCATACACTCATTCATTCCATTTAATTCTTAAACCATGCCTGTGATGAAACCTTAGTGCAGGACACAGAAAGAGCTGGATTGCACCATGCTCTGACCTGCTGCGTTGTGCTACAGGGGAGAGGGGGCCACAGAGGCCCCAAGTGGGCCCTCTGGAGCCAGACCTGAATCCCAGCTCCCTGCTAATTGGCTGTGTGACCTTGAGCAAGTTACTTCATCTCTCTGAGCCTCAGTTTCCTCATCTCTAAAACAAGTTTAATTATAATAGGCATCTCAAAAAGTTGTTCTGAGGATTAAAATGAGGTGCCATAAGTAAGTCCTTTAGAACTGTGCCTGGAATTAGTGCTCAATAAATTCTCACTCATTATTCATAGGCTTGGTGGGAGGATGGGATAGATTTATGAGATGGGTGATCAAATTTAATAGCCCTTTCCCCTCTCCTCCTTCTCAGACCTCTGGTCAGATTCTGAAGTCACTTCTGGTCAGATTCTGAAGCCAGGCAGGAGGGAATTTCATCCCATGACACACACACTCCACTTTTTTATATTGACTCTTTTCAAAGAGCTGGGAGTACTTCCAAGATGGTGAGTCTCACTGTATGGATAATGGTAGTAGGAATTACATCCCATCAAACAACCACAGGACCTGCAAGTCTACCTTAAATTTCTGGTGTCACCCTGCCAGGGGCAGACACAGCTGTCACAGCGGTGTCAGGGCTCTAAAGTGCCCAGCTTACGGCTCCCTCACGGCTGTGCCGCCCTCCAGCCTTCAACCTGTTCCTGTGTTGTCATAGCATCCTGTTCCTCTCTCCCTGTAGGGAGATATTTGAGAAAGAGATAGAGGGAAGCTGAGAAAAGCTGGTTTTAATAATCTGGTACTACCATCAACAACAGTGACTATCAACAATAATAGCAGGGTGATAGGAGCAGCCCCTGCTCTTATGGGGAAGTGCGCCATCGGCAAGATCAAGCTGAATCTTCGCAACGACCCTAAGAGGTCGGCGTGGCCACGCCCCTAATTTTAGGAGTCAAAGGGGTGAAAGAGCTTTGTGTCCACAGGGCTGGGCTCAGCAGTCACACTCGGCGTCTGGGACACCAAGGCCACCATGTGTCTCCACTCCTTTGTCCCACGCTAGCTCTTGGGAAGGCCAGACAGAATATTTGCCGCCCCTTGTGCATTTTCACCGAGTTGCTCTTGACCTCCTTTTACGATAACTGTCTTGGCTGCAGCAGATTCTTCTCTGGTGGCTACCGTGGCCCTCTCTTTAGAAGAGCACCTGCCATCTGTAACTAATACAAATGACTGCTACTTATTAGTCCCTACTATGTGACAGACATACATCCTGGTTCAGGATTTCAGCAAGTGGCAACCACACTCATTTTGCAAATGAGAAATGTGAGGGGCAGCAAGGCTAAAACACTGGCCTTAAGGTCATCAGCTGTCCCCTCTTTTAAGTCATTTGATTCTCAGATCCACTCTGTGGAGGCCAGGTCTTAGAGCTTTGTGTTGACATCTGAAACGTTAAGTGGATCTACTCCCTCTGTTTTGCAGAAGAAGAAATGGAGACCTGGAGTGGTGAATAGCCTCGATCAAGGTCATCACCCTCAGAAGTAGAAGACACAGGCCGCCTCTAGCCCAGACTCTCTGCCCTCACCTCCGGTGCCACCTCCTCTATCCCACTGCTGGGAACATCTGCTGGGCCAGCCTGGGTGAGCGCCCTGGAAAGATGGCAGGGACCTCATTTCCCTCCACTGCCTGTTGGGAGACTTGTCTCTCTTTCTACTTCTTATAATATAAAGTGTATGTGTGTGTGTGTGTGTGTGTGCATGCACACACGTGTGTATTTAAAAAATCTTCTGTCAGCACCATATTCATCTGAAATTGCAGCAGGAATAATACTTCAGTGTCCTCTTTACTTTCCCTGGTTCCAACAATCTTACAGTATCAAACAGCCTCCGCTTCAGAGCAAAAATAATAATGAATGACTTAAAATAACTCTGCTGAAGAAACTGAAGGTTTGATTTGAATTGCAGAGGTAATGACTCCCTTTTAGTTCTTCTTTTTCTTCATTTCCTGGCAAAGGCTTTCAGAATATACTAGATCCTCCTACATCCAAAGATTCTGAGAGTCAAGAAAAACCAGAGTCAAATTATTTGACCTAAAAGTGTGTATGTTAGGTATCTATCCTGGTAATTCCAAAATACCACCAATGTCACCTTAAGAATAGGAAGGTGATAGGAAGGAATTGATGTTTTAGTCTCTCTGAGGCTTTCTCTGGTCCATGGGGAATGCTGTGGTCTCCCCACCACTGTACTGCCTACACGAGCATCTTCCTCTGCAATGGGTCAGAGTGGTCCATATGCCACAGAAGCCTATTACACGCTTATCCCATTAATCACTGTGATCCGTATCAATAGAAGGGAATTCTCAGAAGAAGCTGAAATGCAGATTTAACCAATGTGGCCTTGAGCAGATTCATTATAACTCCTTGCATAGGTCCCCAGGGGACATGGCAGGTCACGGGTATACTGTGCGCTTCCGTAGAAACCCTGCTTAACCCCCATGGGCATAAATGAAGCTGAAATGATCAGAGAAATATACACTGGTGTATGCTGGCCCTGTGGCTCTGTTCAATCATAATAAAGTTCTGTGGATTTAATCAATTTTCTCTGTAGAGTGTCACAGCAGACAGAGCTGTGAATTGCACATTCTGTTTTGGCTTTGAGAATAGTTCTATTCAACCAAGTAGCCAATGGGAGCACAGTTAATTAATAAAAGTACATTCCTTTTCAGTACAATTTTGAGTATTGCTGTGATTTGACTGCCCCATGACTGCATAGATTTGAACAATGGCTAGTTTGAAGGCCACTCAAATGAACTTATTACTCAGCTCTTATTTATGAAATGTATTTTGAGGCTCCGAGTCATGGTGTGATCATGCAATGATGCCAGCGGTTGGGAAAAAGAGAATTGCTGTTGAGTCTGTTGAGTGAAAACTCAAAGGGAAAATGGCTGCTCACTGGGCTTACGTCCTGGGTAAAATGAGGCCACATCAAGTTATGGAATTGCTGCCTTCCCAAATGCCAATCTGGGTTGGCTTGCAAAGTGCTGAAGAATGAGTTGTTACACCTTGTCTTGGAGGAGACTCAAGACACTCAGTTTGGGGTTGGAGTAGGAAAGCCTTACTTTGTCTAGTGTTACTTGAAGGAAGTCAATGGAACTGAGAGGCAATGAGTGTAACTCAGAGAAGTTCAAGATTTAACCCCTATGTAGGTCCAACCTGCTTCTTCATCCCCCTTGCCCTCGGGTCCTGGAGAATCAGCCCATTCTCCATATCACCTTCCCCTACTCTCTCTCCACACACATTCACACTTGACCCAATTCCCCCTTCTGTCCAAAGACTCGACCCAATTCTCGAGCCTTCTCCCCCACAGTTCTGACCCAATTTGCTCATCATTTCCACAAAGACGTGACCCAATTTGCCTCCATCCTTCCCCATGCACATGCGATAACATTCCCCCCACACCTCCCCACACTACAGATCTGACCTAATTTCTACCTCCATGCTAGTCATTCACACCTGTTCCCCACCCGCCACCCCAATGGACTGAAGCCAGACCCATTACCTTCTCCTCCTGCACATGGGTCATCAGCCCCTTCTCTAAAAATACTGAACACACAAGCTCAGTTCTGCACAGCAACCTTTTCTCTCCCCAGGTACCCTCGCAGGGATGTGATGTGACCCGATCTCCCACTTCTCAAACCTTACTCAGGTCACCTATTTCCTTGCACCTCCTCTTCCCAAGGACATGTGGTGAGTGCCATTGCCGGGATTTCCAGCCCTCTGACACAGCCGATGTCCCCAGTGAAAGTTTGTAGCACAACCCAGAGTCGGCAATTACTGCGGCACCTGGCATGGCCAGAGGAAATTACACAGCTGCCTGTGCCTTAATCTGATATTCAGTCATTAGGTTATTTTTAAAGAAATCATTTTGTTGACAGCATATCTGTCAGCATTTTCAATTTTCTTTTTTTCAAAACTATGATGGGTGAATAGTTCCGGTCAAGTGGGGCGGACTGACAGTCAGGGGCTAAAGGCCTTTGTAGGAAAATGTGGAAAAGAGCAAATAAATGCATCAGCCACTGAATACTCCCTTCGCTATGTCAGTAGAACTCCTTAAGAGGTTACGGGAGATGGCTCTCTGTGGACTCCTCGTTCTCAGCTGCTACCTAATTAAAAAGTAAATATGTGTCAATTATCGCAAATGATTTTTACTTATCCACTGGAACCAGACCACAATCATTTATGCATTTTATAAAAGCTACTAAGCAGCTATCAGGTGATAAGGGCATTTTGTACTATCAATTTTGGGCGCTAATTTGGATGAATAACCTTGGGGTAGGAGCGATTGGTTGAGGGAAGACCGGAGAGGGCTTTTGCAGCATTGCCCTAGTTTCCATAACTGTCTGATTATCCTTGTCTAACTGTCCACTTACATTTGATGGAGGAAGCCCACTGCACTCCTTTTTCTCTGGACTTGGTGGAGATGGGATGACACTCAGAGTGCAACTAAGATTAGAAACAGTTATTATTTTGAAAAATCGAGCATCTTCTTGTGAACAGTTTCTTCTTCTAAAATGAAGCAGTGCAAGTTGAAAGGCTTTGGGTACTGTGAAGAATGTTCCAAATGTTAGCCATTGTTATGGTGTCAGTCCCTATCACCATCACCATCATCACCACCAGCTCCATAAGCACCGTTTCCTGACAGTTAGTCACGTTCGTCATCACCGCCACCAGCAGCACCATCATCTTCACCACCTTCACTGGCACCACAGCCATCACCACCACCGTATCTCGACAACCCGCCCCCATCTTTCTCTCTCAAATTCTTTTCTCCTGGCAACCTCCTTACTTATGAATTTATCCTTTACAAAGAATAAGAGTCAAAAATAAAAAGCCTCATTCCTATCTTTACTATTTTATTTTATGAATTTTTATCTTTCTTCATGAGTTAGTTAGAAGCTCAAAACCTGCCTCTATTTATCTAATTATCTATTATCTGTCTATCATCTATCTTATTTTCGTTCTACTTTTGGTTGTATTTCTGAGACTCTTTCCTTTTCCTTTTCCTCATTTCTCCACCACCATTTGCATTGGTTTAGCTCTCAGAGCCTAAAGTAATTGCTGCAGCGGCTGAGACTATAGAAAATGCCTCACAACACCCTAGTAGAGATACCAGACTGTTCCTATTTGAAAACACCATGGTGAAGAGCAACTAATTTACTTTATCTTTATGTGGGAGAAAGAGTACAACTCTATTCAGAAGAAAGGTTTCTAAAATGAAAGAAGGCAGTAAATCCAAATCTTTGATCAGCTCCTGCTGCTTTAGCCCTGTTATGAGCGCATTGGTGACATCGTGAGAATGCTTGTTGAATTGAATTTGAGTGTCAGCTTTCAGACAGGAAAGGAATTAAATCCATGGTCCCCTGGGTCACCTTTATTCTCAGTCTTTCAGGCCCTATCCTTAATCTCTCCCACCTCTTTTTGTCTTATCAAAATTCATGATCTACCTGAAGTAAAATTGACCATTAATATTTGGAATCCATCGGGTGGACTAGGGTTTAAATCCCAAGTCCACCAACAATTAGCCAGAAAAAAATGGTCTGACTTCTTTTAGTATTAGTTTTCTCATCTGTGCAATGGTAAATCACGCCATACAGGAAATGTTGTGGAAATGGAATGAAATATGGTCTATACAGTAGCTCCCAGTGTGTTCAACACGTGGGAGGTGTGTGCTTGGTACATGTACATTTCATGAGAAATATCACTTCCTCTTCTCCCTATGGCGTCCATTTCTGGTACAGCAAAAGGATGCCTGGGTTACATGTTCTTGGGAATCAGCTCTCCCTCTACAATCAGTTTATCTCCACACTGCTCAGCCATTAGGAGAATTTGATAATTGGTTTAGGAAGGAAGAGTGACATAGGCAGACCACGAGGCTAAATTCCCGGGTGAATTTGCTGCCCTTTTACTCAGTGCAGGAGCCCTATGAGACAGCCTGTCTCCATGGATGGGGATGGTTCCCACAGCCTGGTGGTACTCAGAGAAGGAAGCCCCATGCTGGAGTGAAGAGGGCAAAAGAGAAGTTCTGAACCTGACTCTCACCTCTGTACCTGGTAGCTTTGTGATTGTGAACAAGGTATTAATCTCTCAGCTCCCAAGTTTCCTCACTGGCTTCATAGGGATCTTAAGAAAGACTCTGCATGTTGTTCTGAGGATAAAATAAAAACATTTGGCACACAACAGGGTGCTTAATAGATGCTGTTTTTCTACTTTTCCTTCCTTCTCTGCCCTCTTTTTTTTGAAGATTTCCTTTTTTATCTATTTCCTCTTCTTCTGAGGTTTTGTGGTACAGATTTTGAGAAATGCTGGCTACTCATGGGTCGCTTATATGGAACCTGCAGTCATTAAGAGAATGGGCACTGAAAAAATCCAGTAAGTGATAAATGTTTGATCACCTAAACAAGCACAGCACAATTATTGGGGATCATTATTAAACTGTGAGATCAAATGAAACCAAAATAATACTAATTGTATTCAAAGTCAGTGGACAGATTCACTCTCTAATTTGTTTGAAAACACTACCCTAGTTTACTATTGATGCTCAATCATGCAATTATTAAAAAGAAGACCTCCAAACTGACAACACTAATAATGGTGATACATCTTCCCAGTACGGAGGGCTCTCACTTCATTTTAATTGAAGGGAGGCTATGGAAGTGTTTTCCCTTATTTTTTAAAAAAAATCTTCCTTTTTTTTTCTCAGACCATCTGTCTGGCTATTAAAATCCCATCAGCTTCATTGCGAGAACGCTTACTTCCCCCACGCCTGCCATCCCAAAGGGGGCTCTCAGAGCCAATGAGTTCATGATGGCCCAGGCCCCTCCAAAGGGAAGGCCTGCTGCTCCCTAGTCCTCCTTTGAGGCATCCTTCCTTCCTTTCCTGGGCTCTCCATTCTTGGCTGCACAGACCCTGTGATTCATTTCCAGTTCCCCACGTTAATACCCAGAAATTAGTTTATATCTCTAATAATGTGTTGATTCGTTTGACTGTTTAAGAAATGTCTCTTCTCAGCAGTCGAGGCTCTAACGAGACAGTGCTGGGTCTTCACAATAAACAGGCTTGGGGTGAAATTCATGGCTTCCAGTTCAGAGTATGCTTTGCAGATGAGGGACGTGAAGCCCATAAAGCACAGTGATGAAGTCAGGACCAAAGGTATGGAAGAAAATAGCCGTGTCTCTCTGCTCTGACCCAACACCTGGATTCCTAACCTTTGAGACTCTTGGGCTTGCGTGTCGCCTTATTTCAAACCTTTCCTATATTTCCCCAAGTCCTTCTGCCATTACAGTCATGGGAGATAGTTTGTACTATTATTAAAAGGTTCTTTTTTCTTCCCCACTCCCATCGCCTCTGCCCTGGGGTACAATCATTACTGAGAAATCTCACAGTACTTCATACCAGGGGCAAATCCTTCTATGTTCAAAAAACTATCTAGCACAGAGAAAGAAATCCCTTCCCCTTTGGTAGATGCAGAGGAAATAGCTAATTGTGTTCATTCTGGTGGTCTTAGTTGTAGTGTTACAGTGTTAGTTGCTCAGTCACGTCTGACTGTTTGTGACCCTGTGGACTGGAGCCTGCCAGGCTCCTCTGTCCATGGGATTCTCCAGGCAAGAATACTGGAGTGGTCTCGGGAAGTGGCATCTCCTGAAAACCCTGCAGGAAGATGAAGAGAAAACCCTCCAGCTCAAACCAGCATGTCCACTGGGGAGGCACACTCAAGATCTCTCTTTCCTTGGGCCATTGTTCACACCATTGTCCTTTCAAGATGGAAGAATCGGTCAAATTGCAGCCAAGAACTGAGGGTTGCTGATGCCTCAGAACAGCTCTTGTAGTCCAAGCAGTTTCTGTGGATTGGCCCCTGACCTTCACTTCACTTTTCATCCCACTGCCCGTTTATCATCTAAAGAAGGAAACTGATGAGTAATGGGGATGGAGGGACACCAGTCTCTCCATCTCTTTCAAACACGGTGGATGGTTTATTAGTCACAATGGTGCTTCTGCGAAGTGAATGATGGGCTTTTGTGCTATCGAGATGGATTTATATTTCATTGGTGTAAGGATGAAGGTTTAAATGAATTTAAGCAGAGTATTATCAATGTGTGTCAAAATTTTAACCAGTGTATTTAACCAGTGATTCCTTAGATATTATTGCTTAGGATGAGGCTAAAATGGGATCAGTTTAAAGATATGTGTTTGATTCATAACAATGTAGGTAGTCCCTGGGTATGGCAAAAATAATACAGGTAGTACCCCCAGTGCTGAAGGATGAGAAATCTCAGTTTAAAACAACATCCACCATCTTTCGAGTCCCTGTTCTGTGTGCAAATCCTTTATACAGATTATTTGAATTTTTACAACACATTTCTTGATGAGCATTGTTACTCCTGTTGCAGACAAGAAACAGTGATTTAGTGAGATTAAGCATCCTGCCTGGGGATGCGGAGCTAGTTGGAATTCAAACCCAGACCTTTCTTATGTCCAAACAGAGCCCTTTCTGCTGGATCCTGCTGCCCAGTCAACTGGGGAAGAAACTAGGGCAGAGAGTGGTTGGGTTCTAGGGAAAATCTATGGTCCTAGGCTGCTCCGACCTATGGTCCTGTCGTCTGGCCTGTAATTTTAGCCCGAGTCCCAGCCACAGGCTCTGTGGCTTCATCGCTCAGTCCACAAGAATTTACTCCCCTGCCTGGCAGTTCCTTTCTGTCTCCAGGTCTGCATTGAGTGATCCTTCCAGCAGTGTTTCTGGGGCTGCGAGGGGTGTCTGTTTCTGCCTGGGAGGGGGTAGGCCCTTCTCCACTTTCTGCTGCTGCTCCTTTTCCCTCTGCCCAACTGCCATGGTCTCTGTGGCCTTTGTTTCCAACTGCTCCGAGAGGGGACGGCAGCCCCAGTGCCCAGGCAGCCTCTGCGCATCCCTTCCAAGTTCTCACCCCTCCCCCCGCTAACCTGGTTATGCCGAGCTTCTGCCTCCGTCATCCTTCCCACGCCTGTTTCCTTCTCTCCCGGGGCTTGAAAAAGCCACTGGCTCAGGCATGGGTGGGGGTGGGTTTCTTTCGCTCTGCATCCCTCTTTCCCTCGCCCCAGCCCTCCCTCCCATCCATTCTGCCTCTGGCCACATCTCTCTAACCCTGGCACCAGGTACCGTGGCAGCGGAGGCCCGTTGGGAAGCCTGAAAGGCACAGCGCTCTGGGGCTGGAGGGGAAGCCCTTTGAAACAGAACTTCCGGGCCAGGTTCTCTGGTTCTCCTGTGAACTCCATCCTGCCGGGAGGGATTCTCTATTCCAGGACTGAGGCCTGGAGAGCCGCCTGTTCTCTGAGCTGCTGCTTCCACAGCCAGCCAAGACTCAAACCGATTTCTTCCTCCCTCTTTACCTTCCTCCATTTGTCCTTTCTTCCTTTCCTCTTCTTCCTTCTCTCCCTGAAAAATTTTGCTGAGAGCCCACCAATGCCAGACATTGCCTTAGCGGCTTCATTCCGACTAATCGACCAACTCATTTCTTTTTTCTTTTTGATGTAGACCATTTTTTTTTTAAGTCTTTTTTGAATTTACCACAATATTGCTTCAGTTTTATGTTTTGGTTCCTTGACTGCAAGGTATCTGGGATCCTAAGTCCCCAACCAAGGATTGAACCCACATACCCCATACTGGAAGGCAAAGTCTCCACCACTGGACAGCCAGGGAAATCCCCAACCCCAATCACTTCTTATCCAAGTGCCCACCACATGCCAGGCACCACGCCAGGCAAGGTGCACAGAGGCAAACCCGACACTGGTCTCAAGACCCTTACTGCCTGTTTCGAGGGACCAAGATTTGAAAACAAAGTACAAGAGAGAACCAAATCTTGTCTGTCTGAACTGGCCGGGGTGGCATGGGCCTGACAGTGGAGCTCTTCTGGTGTTTACAGCCCATGGAAAAAGTTAAGAGTTGCCACATGTCTCCTGGCTTTGACCAGCCCCCGTCCCTCATTTCACTGTTAAAATAGAAAACTCCGAAATACCAGGACAATAGAAGCGGTTTCCTGCCACAATCCACCACAGATATAAAGCTCCATCTCTAAGTAGATGTCTCCCTGTCATAGAGAAAATCCCGGAAAGGAAAAAAGCCCTCCACGTCTCAGTGCTATCTGAGGCCTCTCTTTGGCCAAATCCTACTGCCCTTTCACGTGACTTTGTGGATAGATAGAGAAGCCCACAGCTTATCCAAGGATACAAGCAGGGATGTAAGCTGGGAGAAAGGAGGATAAAGAGACCCAGGAATGCGGTCGGATGGGCCTTGTAAAGGCAGAGTTTCATCTGCCCTAAAGCATCGGCAGCAGACTGTGTGGTCCAGAGGGGAATGTTTGGTGCAGAGGATAGCAAAGTCCCTTCAGTTCCATAAGCATAACTCAGCTCCTACCATGTGCCTGGCTCTGTGCTAGGTGCGTGTGTGCTAGGTCGCTTCAGTTGTGTTCGATTCTTTGGGACACTATGGACCGTAGCCCATTAGGCTCCTTTGTCCGTGGGATTTTCCTGGCCAGAACACTGGAGTGGGTTGCCATGCCCTCCTCCAGAGAATCTTACAGACCCAGGGATCAAACTTGCATCTCTGATGTCTTCTGCATTGGCAGGCAGGCTCTTTACCATTGGTGCCACCAGGTGCTTGAGGCTAAATGCTGAACCGGGACTGGGCAGTGTGGGTCTTAGTCCCAGCACTGTTGCTAGTTGGCTCCATTGCACCAGGTCCCTTCCCTCTCTGGGCTTCAGATGCTTGGGTCATGAGGTGAGGGTCTGGACTGGGTGAGCTCCCTGGATATACCGCTAATTGCCTTCCTTCTTTCCTTTTTTTTTTTTTTGGTGGTAACAGAACCTCTCATTTTTCAACAGGCATGTGGCCACCTGAAATAAACATTTATTTTCCAAGCTTTTTTATAGTTAACATGTAGTTACATGACAAACTTCTGGCCAATAATACCAAAGCCAAAATGTTGTGTGATATGTTCCAGGAAACCTCTCAATGAGTCATGTAACAGGAGACTTCTGTCCTTATATCTTGATGTCATCCTCCACCTTGATGCCTGGAATGTGGAGGCAGTGGCTGGATCTCTGGCAGCCACACTGGACTGTGGGGTCAAAGGCCATACTTTGGATGGTGGGGCAGGGAGCTGATAGGAGCCTGCATTGCTAACCTGTTTGTGGAGCCTCCAGACCAGCCTTGTATTTCATATCTCCAGACCGGTTTCCTTGAGAGAGAATGAACTTTTGGTCTTATTTAAGGCACTGTTAATTTTCTTTTCCTGTTGCTGTAAGTCAAATCCAATCCTTCTTGATACAAGCTCTAAAATTCCTTCCAGGGACTTTGCTGGTGGAGCAGTGGATAGGAATTTGCCTGCCAATGCAGGGAAAATGGGTTCAGTCTCTGGTCTGAGAAGATTCCACATGCTCATGTGTGACAACTACTGAGCCCGTGCTCTAGAGCCCACAAGCAGCTACTACTGAGCCTGTATACTGCAAATACTGAAGCCTAGGTGCCTAGACACTGTGCACTGCAACGAGAGAAGCCGCCAAAATGGAAGCCCATGCACTGCAATGAAGAGAAGCTCCCAAGAGCAGTAGTGAAGATCCAACACAACCAAAAATAGATAAAATAAAGAGCAAATAAAATTCTTTCCAGGGAAGCCATTCTGAGCTTGTGATACTAGGGGACTTCTTTAAGCACCCACTCCCTGTGCTAGGCAGAATAATGGCTTGCCAAAGATGTCCACATCCCAGTTCCTATAACCTGTGAATATGTTTCATATATTATGACAAAGGGCAGTCAAAGTTGCAGATGGAATTAAGGTTGCTAATCAGCTGACCTTAAGATAGAGAGATTATTCTGGATTATTCAGGCCTGGGCAATGTAATCGCAAATATCCTTAGAAGTGGAGGAAGGAGGCAGAAGAAAGAGCATCAGAGGGTTGCAACATGAGAAAGACTATGTGATGCTGCTGGCTTTGAAGATGCAGGAAGGGGCCACTGGCCAAGGAATGTGGACAGTTTTTAGAAGCTGGAAAAGGCAGGGAAACAGATTTTTCCCTTACAGAAGGAACACAGCCCTGCTGACACCTTGATTTTAGCCCAGGGAGACCAATTTCAGACTTTGGACCTACAGAATCACAACACAAGTTTGTGTCATGTTAAGCCACTAAGTTTGTGGTTGTTTGTTATAGGAGCAATAGGAAATGAATGCACTTACTCTGGTTTCTTACTGGCAAAGGAAGAATCACATGGCACCCATATTATAGAGTGCTGTGTAGCTTATGGAAGGTGACATCTGAGTGGTCCTTAGGACAGGGCCCATCACACAGGAGGCTCTCAAACAACATTATCTCACAAGGAAAATCATCCCTTCCTCTGACACTGCCATACGATCACCTTTAGCTATTAATGACAATCCTACCTGAAACATACTGATGTGAAGTGCTCAGGGCTGAGCTAAGAGCTTTACCAACTCCAGGCACTCTGAATTGACTCAGTGCCTGGTAGGAAGGTTGTCATCCTCCTTTCAGAGGTGAGGACACAGGCCCAGTTGGCCAGTGGCAGAAGTAGGATTTAGCCCATGTTCACCAGAGCACCCTGGAGAAGGGAAAGGCTACCCACTCCAGTATTCTGGCCTGGAGAATTCCATGGACTACAGTTCACGGGGTCACAAAGAGTCAGACATGACTGAGCGACTTGCACTTTCACCAGACCCCACTGGCCATGCTCCAAAGCTGTGCTTCTTAAAGTGTGGCATCAGAGACTTGCCTAGGACCTAGAAACACAGGCTTAGCTCCCACCTGGACCCCTGCATCAGGATCTGTGTTTCATTAAGATCTGTGGCGATCAAGGTTCACATCAGAGTTTGAGGAGTGCTGCTCTAGACCCAGTAGTATAGCAGTCCCCAAACATTTTGGCACCACGACCAGTTTTGTGGAAAGCAATTTTTCCATGGACCGGGGTTGGGGAGGATGGTTTGTGTGCATTACATTTATTGTGGACTTTATTTTATTATTATTACATCAGCTCCACCTCAGATGATCAGGCATTAGATCCTAGAGTTTGGGGACCCCTGCAGTAGTGCTCTATTCTCTCCTTGACCTTACTCTTTGGGAGGCAGCCTCAGGTGATTTCATTTCCTTCATCTGCCTTGTGCCTTTCTCTTCTGTTCTACTTGGCTAACTCCTATTCATCCTCCAAAACCCACTGCAGAGGGCACTTCCTTAAGATCCCTTCCAGATCTCAGCAAATAGAGTTGTTCTTATGTCTGGCCCTCACATAGGCCTTCCTAGTGCCTGAGCTCACTGGTAATGGTCTCAATACCGGCTTGTCTCTTCTGATCTTCAGAGAAGGGGTATGCTTTCTATCATCCAACCAACCCTAACTAAGCACCTGCTAGGTGCTGGGTGCTGATCTTATTCCTGGGGTTATGGCAGAAAATAGGACAGAAAAAGATACTGGCTTCACAAAGCTTACATTCTAGTTGGGAAAGAAGTAACATACACTGTAGACAAATTCAGAAAACATGAAATGAAGAAAGGGAGACTGGGAAGTGGATGGATGCTGTCAGCCAGGGGGAATCCGGGGAGACCACTCTCCATAGAAGCTGACTTGTTTCTGTGCCCCACAGATTAGCACAGAGCCTGACATGCCCAGCACTCAAAAACTGTCAGATAGGATCAGATCTGAGCATTCTCCCAGATCAAACTGCACGTCTTTAAGTTCATGTCCCTTCCCAGCAACTGCTAGACCATCTTTTTCATACCAAGAAACTTGTGACATTCCTCCCTTCCCTACAAAGTCTTCTGAGCTAAAAATTTAAAGCAGAGAATCTCCTATCCTCCAGCAATGCCCCCACCACCCCTCTCTCCTCAGCCAGCGTGGACCACGGGACTGTCTCCCCAGCGCCTGCCATTTAGTTATTGAATAAAGCACACCACGTGGTTGGTACACGGGGTGCATTTCCCGAACTGGGGTCAAGGTCAGAAAATGTCAGCCTCTGAAACAGAAACTCCAAGGGTGGTGTGAACTGGGTGAGCATCTCTTTTTTTAAGCAACAACTTCTTCTAGAGATGCTTAGTGAAGGGAAGTAGATGAGGTTCGCCTTCCATCTGAGTTTTATCAGCAAGCCCTGCTTGGGAATGTTGGGTGTTTATGCATTTATTTCCAGATGCATGGCTTTATTCACTCTGTTAGCTGCTATACCCAGCCTAGGCTGGTGGTGTTTTGTGTACATTTTCGGAAGACAAAGACTCTGCCTGTAATTTGCCATTGGAAGAGAGGAGCCTTTACAAACTCGGATACCTACAGAGGCCAGAGGAGGGCCGAAGCAGCCCAGTAGCCTCAGAAGATACTTGGGAGCAGCAGGGACTTTGGGGAGCCGCAGAGAACCTGCCGCATCTGAAGGGACATCAGCTGCCCTGCTCCTGATGTTTGTTGCCAAGCAGGAAGGGGGCCCAGGGTTACAAAACTCTGTCTTTGTTTTCCTCAAGGGAGGCCAAAGACAGGTTTTTGTTTTTGTTTTTTTTTTATAGGAAACGTCTTGATTTGTAGAACATTTTGAGGGCCAAACACAACTCACTTGCAGGTCACTCTTTGCAACTGTTGGTGTCATTAATAATAAACACCCTAGTGATAACAGCATCTGGGGTTTATTGAGTGTTTACTATGTGCCAGCACCCTGTTAAGCACTTTGCATGGAGCATCTTACTAAAATTTCACAACCAGCCCAAGTGTGAGATACAATTTTCCTCACTTAGACATGAGAAACTGACTTAGAGAAGGGACATTCCTTGTTCAAGGTCACACGGAACTGATAAGTGACAAGGTTGGGATTTGAACCCAGGCTGTCAGATGCCAGAACTGGCACAAACTCCAGGCCTGGCTATAATATAATGCTGATCATGTTCATTATGATGATGCTAGGGGGAATCTCAGATTCAACACATAACAAAATCGAGCACTTACTATGCACCAGGCCCTGGAAGCACAGGTGTGGAATCAGTCTACCCAAAATTAAAGGTATCACCTTCTTCCTGGGGCAAATGTCTCCTGTTTGCCGCATCTCAGTGAAGGTCACTCACTGTCACACTTTACTCAACACAAGTGACAGTCCTGAGTCCTATGGATCCTCTGATGTCTGTTCCCTTGCTCGCCAGCCCCCCTGCCCACCCCTGCCCTCCCCATCCGAGGTCACCTGTGTCATCACTTGCTGGGCTGTGCAGCCTTCTCCTTTCGGACTCCCTGTTCCATCCTCCTCTTCTTCCCATTTTTACATCACACAACTTCCTGAGCCATCCTCCTAAAATGCACATCTAATTATATCATTCCCTTGGGAAAATTCTCCTCTTAGACCTCTTTGCAAGTGAACCATCCCTTTATGATGTGGTCTCTGTCTAAAGTCAAACCTCAGTATTAATACCTTCCCTTACCTCCCCTCCCACACTTGTTCCTCCAGCAATACTAGAACCTTCGTGTGGTCCCCCAAACACCCCATGCTCTCTCACATCTCTTCCTGAAACAATCTCTCCACTCCTGGGTGTTCTTGCTTAGGTCCTCCAATCCCCCACTGGGGCATAAGCCCCTTGAAGGCAGGGGCGGTATCTGATCACTTTTGTAAACCCAGAGCGTAGGGTGTAACTGACACACAGCCGTGACTGAGTACATTTTGTTGAAGAAACGGACATGGGGACTCATGGTCTGGAGGTGGAGGCAGAAATGGAAACAGGCAACAGAAAAGATGGAAGATGCTGCATGGGAGACATGCAGAGATGCCTAAGAAGGAAAGAGGGAGGGAGTGTGAACCAGGTGGGAGCAAGGTGGGAGGTGGCAGAGCTAAGCCCTGAAGGAAGACAAGTGGGATGTGGTTGGAAATGGCCCTCTAGGCAGAAGGGTGGGGAGAAAGAATATATGTATGCCTTCACCTCCTCCCCCTCCATGAACTAGAAACAGGGTTGTCTATGCATTTTGAGGCATCCTTCTGTACTCTAAACAGTGGGAAAACCTGGCAGGCCCTCCACTTCTCCCCACTCTGCCCCAGGTAATAAGCATATGCTAATTTAAGCTTCAAAGTTTTGAACACTTCATCATGCATGAATTACAAATAGCAATTTCTGCTTAGCCTTGTCTTCAACTTCTCAAAGTAATTTATTTACAGATGTGGGGGCCAGAGGAAAATTGTAAATATAATTAGTGTAATAGAAGGCTGTGCACAGGTTTTTGGATTGGACAGGTTTGGGTTGGAATCCCAGCTGTGCCACTTGCTGTGTGACCTTGGACAAGTCACTTAGCTTCTCTGATTCTCTTAAGATGGAGATAGTGGATATTATAACATATATCTTCAGAACTGTGAAGATTAAATAAGAGCAAGCCTGGGAAACATCTGAATAATGCTGAGCCCACAGGAAGCATTGCAGGAATGATTAGTTATTATTACTGTTGTTATTAGTGAGAAAATGATGCCAGAGAGTTGTTTTTCAGGATTACTTTCTTTTGCAAAATTGAGGAAGAAAGGTCTCAGCTTTAGGGAAAATTCAAGAAGGATAAAGAATAAGACTCGTGCAGACAGAGGTAACAGTTTGAGGGGAAAATGTGGCAGAAAAGAAGGAATGATCCTTTATGCCCGGAAAGTGAAAGAAGAGAGAATGGGGCAAAACTGAGATAAAGAAAGGTCCAGGGATCAACAACAGCCTGTCACCAGTGAGTTTTGCCCAATGGAAAGGCCAGAGAGAGAGACTGGTGCTGGGGTATGTAAACTGCACAGTGGATGGTTGGCAAACAAGGTGCTGAACCATTCACTAAGGCCACGGCAAAAGCGCACCTGTGATCTCGCACCTAATCCGCAGCATTCTTGTTACCAGCTGGAAGACTACCCAAGGTCAAAGAGGTTCAGGGAAGAGAGAATATAGTGTCCATAAGGAGAAGGGTGGGGGGCAGCTCTTCTGAGGCCAACTCAGGGCTGCTAAGTTGGTACCTCTGAGACAGGTGATAAACATATGAGGATTTGGATTGAGAGAAAAGGTGATAGTCACCCAGGAGGGAACAGGCTTGTGGTGGCTTATCAGCTTCTCGAAGCTTTGTGGCATAGCTGTGGCCCCAGAAGTGCTCCAAGAGCATCCCAGGTTGCGGGGTGTGTGGGAATCCCCTGCCTGTTCTCAAGGGCCTTTCAGCCAGACCTCAGAGAGATGACTGTCAAGAGGAGGAGTCAAGAGGAGTTTCTAAGAGTCCACCTCCCTCCCCTGTGGCCTTCCCTGGTGGCACAGTGGTAAAGAATCTGCCTGTCAATACAGGGACACAGGTTCGATTCCTGGGTTGGGGAAGAGCCCCTGGAGTAGGACATGGCAACCCACTCCAGTATTCTTGCCTGGGAAATCCCATTGACAGAGGAACCTGGTGGGCTGCAATCTATGGGGTCACAAAGAATTGGAAGGACTGAGTATGTGTGCACGCACACCATACACACACATACACACACACACACATACACACAGCCTTTCCTGATGGGAGGTCCCTGAGGGTAGGCACTATTGCCTTAATCATTTACTCAACATTTAGCTCCTAAACACTCTTTGTGCCAAGGCTGACACACCCCCTGCCCTCACATTGCTCACAGGCTTCTAGAGGGACACAGAGCCCTAAGCAAGTAAATGCTAAAAAGAAAAGTCAATGTTAAGATGTCAAAGAAGGGAATACAATCATATAACAGGATGGTAGGCTACCTTAGATGGGATGGTCAGGAAGACTCCCCTAGAAGGAGAAGATGATGTTGATCAGAGACTTTTTGCATCCCTGTAGCCCCAGGGCCCAGCCCAGTAAAGGCTTGTGCTGCTGCTGGGAAGGCAGGCCTTGAAGCACCTTGATTGTATTCAATACATCATTTACAATCTTCTCTCTGTGCCCCCTTTCTCTCTGTTCACTACAGCTAGCTTAGGGCGCGTCATCTGGTCTCTGCCAAGACCTTCTGCTGTGCTTGCCCTTCTCAGTTAAATTTCACCAGCTCCGCTGGACTGGGATCCCATCCATTAGGGTCACAACAGCCAGCGATCTCACGAATGAGCAAAGCCACCTGTGACCATCTCTCTGGGTCCCCTTTCCTTACATAATGAAACATAAACTGTTCCACAAGAGCCATTTCTGTCCCTGTGGGGTCCCATCTCCTCTGCCCGCCCCCCACACACTCCCCAGTCCCAGCCTTCTACGCTCCAGCCACACAGGACTGGCTGCTCTGTGCTTCTGCACTTGCCGTTTCTTCTGTCTGAGGTATGCTTCCTCTCCCCAGCTATCACATTCCCATGCATCCTTCCGAACCCCGTCATCCCTGGATCCCCTTCTCCCCAGTCTCTGTGCTCCCAGAACGCTCTGAGCTTAGGCTTCATGCTGCTTCGTCATCATTGTCTGTTCACTGGTCTGTCTTCTCTTCTAGATTAGAAGTTCCTTGAGGGTAGATGGTGCTATTGCCTCTGTCCTAGCTGCTCACACAGTACCTGGCAAGGACTCAGGGAGCAGTTGTAGAGCAGAGATCAACAATCACCCTTTTCCTTGTCAAAAAATGTGCTCGTAAGACCACAGACTTCTCCAAGCTGCTTCTTGAGTCATGGGACAGGCACTAAGGGCACTGGAGAAGTCCCCTGGGCTCTCCCAACACCTTGCCTGCATTTCTGTCTGCCAGCAAGACAGCCATACCATCTTCCTTTGATTCCAAGGCACATATTTAAAATTTTAAGGTTTCTGAAATTAAAGTGTGTTTTACAACTGGTGTTATATTAGATCTGTTTTCCCCTGCCCTGAAAGCTGTTTAAGTAGTTAGTTCATTTTTTATAACCAATGGCATCAGAACTGGGAGATCAGAGCCCTTTATACCCCCAGCAAAAGGACCAGGGTCCTGGCGAGGGCAGAGAGCTCACTGGTGATCCCACAAGGGCTGACATGCATTCCTTGGCCTTGGGGAGCACAGTTCACATCTTTCTAGTCTCATTCCTATTTTCAAAAAGTCTGGAGGATTTAACTGAGCCTCATTCCAATTCCAGCTCAAATCCTCGATGATCCTAACTGATTGCTAGAGACGTCTCAGAGAAACTCAGGGAATCTCTCTGAGTTTGTGGGAGGGTGATAAGCTGAGGTGGCAGCAGGCTATGTCACATGTCTTGTGTGAAATGGAGTCATTTTGTAAGATGCCTGTTCTTTGGGATTTCCTGATGGGACTTGCCCATAGGCTCCTGAGGGGAGGAGGTGGGTCTTGTTCACTTCTGCCTCCCTGGGTCCACTGCAGGATTGGCACCTACCATCAACACCTCCACTAAGCATATTTTGAATTTCTTTGATTGGAGTTGAATCAATCTATTTCTTCCCTTCTCTGGGCTGTCATAAGTCTTCAGGCCAAATTGCCCACCACACTCAGATCTGGATGGGATTGGGAAAGTGAAGAAAGTGAAAGTCGCTCAGTTGTGTCCAACTCTTTGCGACCCCATGGACTATATAGTCCATGGGATTCTCCAGGCCAGAATACTGGAGTGGGTAGCCGTTCCCTTCTCCAGGGGATCTTCCCAACCCAGGAATCGAACCCAGGTCCCATACACTGCAGACAGATTCTTTACCAGTTGAGCCACAAGGGAAGCCACACTGGGAAGAGCATGACAAAGAGAAGGGAATGGCACTCTAATCCTCACAACTTTAGAGCAGGCATCATCAGCTCCCTTAGATATACGGGGTGAAGGAGGTACTGACAGAATTAATTAGCTCAAGGTCACACAGCTTTTAAACAAGAAGCCAGAAGTCAAAGAGCAAAAGTCTTTAACGAGACTAGCGAGGCTCCGCACTGTTGGGTCCTCCTTCTGCATCCCCCAACTCCATCCAGCACCATCACCACCCCCATCCCATGTCCATCTGGACCCTCCAGCCACCCTGGCCTCCTTCCAGGACTTGCCCCTTCTCTCCCTCACTGGTCTCTGTACTTGCTGCCCTCCAACCTGAAACATTCCTTCCTCCTCTCTTCACCCAGTGACACATCCTTCAGACAGCCATTTACATCTCACTTCCTCAGGGGAGCCTTCTCTGATTAGATCTATCTTCATATCATAAACTAACAGTCTCATGTGACTCCCCTTGAGAGCACTATCATAGTTGTAAAATACATACATATAAGAGACACAGGTTCTATTCCTGGGTTGGGGAGATCCCCTGAAGGAAGGCATGACAATCCACTCCAGTATTCTTGCCTGGAGAATCTCATGGACAGAGGAGTCTGGTGGGCTACTGTTCATAGAGTTGCAAAGAGGCAGACACAGCTGAAGTGACTTAGCATACATGTGCATATGTATATATATGTGTGTGTGTGTGTGTGTATATATATATATATATATATATTTGGGAGAGTCTTTGAAATAGCATCTATCTCTTCCAGAAGGCTCTGAGTGCAATATCCCTGAAGGGAGCTGCTGCCCACCATGACCCCAACCCTTGACCCAGCACCTGGCAAGTTGCAGGGACTCATCAAAGATTTAACCAATAAAATAAATGAATGAAGGAATTGCTTAATTTGTCACTGTAAACTAACCTGGAAACTTAAAACATGTATTTCATCTGAATATGGGAGATTTTTTTTTATATTCAAGTCTAAAAGTGACCATTGAATTCTGAACTATTTAACAATCTCCTGCATGATCAATCTGAGTACATATAGCCTCCTCCCCCACTGACCTGAAAGCTAACACTCATGGGAAGCTCTCCCCGAGAACCTGTGTGACAGACGCTCTGGATGATGAACAGAGAAGAAAGCGTGGCCAGTGTCTATTTAGAGGATTCCCCCACCCCCACCCCGCCCCAGCACTTCCTTCTCAGGCACTTTGCTTTTTATTATCTTTCTTTGTTATTGCCCCTTGTGTGTTGAAACTCTCTCCCACTCCTTCTCCTTCCCTCTCTCCCCCTTCTTTCTGTGATGACTCTATTATTTATTTTTCAGAATGTCAAAAAAAAAAAAAAAAAAAAGATGTTTCAGCCGTCATCGCCACTAGTGTGCAATTTAAAGAACCGTCCTTTGATGATGGGGAGTGACCGCCGTTCCTCAATGGCCATCCTGTGGCAGGCGGTGGTGGCGTCTTCATTTGCCAGCTAAGATAGGTTGATGTCTAGTGCTATCATACTTGCTGTGGTTACAGCAAGAGGCAGAACAAAGATCCCTGCCCTCTGGGGCTGACTGTCTAGGGTGCAGATAGATAACAAGTAGTATGAGTAAAATTTCATAGTGTGCTAAAAGGTGGGACATAGTCTGTAAAAAAAAGTAAAATAAAACAGAGCCAGCAGTACAACGTATGAGGTTATTGACTGAAATTTTATACCAGGTGGTCAAGAAAGAAGGTGACAGACATTTGCGGACTTCATTCCAACCAGCTACCCTGTGAGAAGGCTGTTAGACTTCCTGTTTGTGGAAAGGGAAACTGAGGCTTGGAGAGGTAAAATGACTTGCTTCAAGTTGCACAGCTCAGAAGGCTGCAGCACTTGAAGTGAACCCAGGTCTGTGTGGCTGCAAAATTGTTTCAACTGCATCACACACCACAAAGCTGCCTCTGAAAACTTCTGTCACTTCAGGGGACATAAATTTGCTGGTTTCTGAAAAATGCTGGCCAACATAAAACCCATGGAGAGTTTACACTGAGACACTTCCAAAATAAAAGGGCGAAACCAAAGAAGCATGTGGTGGGTCCAGCCTGAAGTTCAGTGTTGCGTCTCCTCGGCCTCGTGGGAGTGAGGGGATTAGGACGGAGCTGTCACCTTGTAAGGTGTGGGCAGCCGGCAGGAGTAGCATGTCAGGGAGTCAGCAGGTCAGAACTCCGGTGTCCTGACATGCTTGGGTCGGGCGCTCAATGAGGATACTCAGTGGGATGCAGACAGAATAGAATCAGCTGCCGACAATGAATGTGAACGCAAGGCCACAGAGGCCAGGGTCCGTGCATAGAGCTCTCTGGAGTTTCCAGGATGAAAACAAGAGGCCTCGAATCAAGTTCTTGCTCTGCCTACGTGGTGCGGTGTTACACCTAGCACCTGTAAAGTGAAGGCAGGAGGGCCGCGTGAATGGGTTGGGATTTGGAGGGCTGGTTCCTCAGTAAAGGAGTCAGGCTTGTCTTACAAGGTGAGAAGGGATAGGAACGCGAGACTTGCCTCTATGGAAAACTGCCAATCAGAAGCTAAGAGCTTGGGCAAAGTTCTTGAGGTCTAGGGAACTGGGTGGAGAAGTTTGATAAAGAATTTTGGGGAAGGTTTTGGGGAAGCTGCATAGGGATAGTCCCTGATGCCTGCTCTCTGCTTGAAGTGTCTGTTCTGGTGAGTATTAGGATCAAACTAGGCTTTTGCATACCTTAAACAGAAAAAGGAAGAAAATCAATGGGTTATTTTTTTCTTCCCTGTAGAGACTGAGTGTACTGACAATTTTTCTTTAGCTAATTAGGAGCTGGGCAACCCAATGACTGACTCCTTTTGAATGTTCTTATTTTACAACAATGAATTCATGACTCATTATTATTCTTTTAAAAAAAGAAATCCCATGACCTATATGGGAAAAAAATCTGAAGAAGACTGGATATCTGTGTATGTATAACTGAATCACTTTGCTGTATACCTGAAACTAATACAGCATTGTAAATCAACTACACTCCAATATGACATAAAAATTAAACAGAAAAGAAATTCTAGGAAGAGCAAACAAATCGTTCTGGTTTCCTCGCCCCTTCCCCTCTCTTCCTCTCTCTCAATAACTTGCCACACATGTCCTTATGATTTTTTAATTAATTTCAATAATTTTAAGAATTTCTGCATCAATCCATTGATACCTATTTTTACTGTACCGACTGTGTGCAAAGTACCTAGAAGGTCAAAACATCTTGGGAATTATGGAGTCATATGTACACAGTATGTAGGCCCATTAGTAACTTCTAAACTTGACTCTTCCACCCTTAAAGGCAAAAGTGTCCAAGAAAGGCAGCTGGCATTCCTAAAATAAAAGAGATATATTTTCCTTCTGTGGAACAAGAGAGCCGTGGCTGAACCCAGTGTGGGGCACTCGCCACCTTGCAGGCCAAGCAAACGTTATGAAATTATGAACTTGGAAAAAATAGTTCAAGAAAACCCAGCGACTTCTTACGCAGAGAGAATGGGGATGTAGAATGGATGGTGGAGCCCCTGTGAGAAAGCAGCTTGAGGAGGAGAAGAGAAGAAGAAGAGAAGCTCAGAAATTCAGCAGAGGGAACTGAACAGTTTGGATGGAGAGAAAGATTACTGCTCTGCCTCAGCAAGGAAAAGGGTGAGAGAGGGAGTGGGAAGGAAGGGGGCGTTTCTGTTAGGACCACAGTGTACTGTTGCTAGCTCCTCCTCTGCAGGGCTGGGAATCCTCTGGGGAAGACACAGAGCCCAGAGAGAGGGGAGAAATGTACAGGAGAGAACAAACACAAAGAGTGAATTTCTTGCTGCCCCTGGAGACGATGATTCCTTTTGGTGACAACAGAGGTTAATATCCACCGCGTGGCCCAGAGACAGCATGCTTGGAACAAGCTGTTTTAGTGTCCTGTTGTAGATTTTATTGAATTCTTCTCTGAAAGGGCCAATTCATCTCTCCATTTGGAGGTTCTTAAAGTAGCTTTCCTGAAAAGTTCAAGAACTTCTCCTATCACTCTCCATTTACATGGGATCCACGAGCAGACAGACCCGCCTCCAACACCCTCAAATCCCAGTAAGGACACTAGCCTGCCAAGGGTCTCAAGTTCACACACAGAAAGACTCCTGCTGCTCACTCTGCAGAGGGAGAGAAGAAAGGCTGTGATTTCTTCTCGATTCCTCTCCCCCTCCTGCTGTGTCGGCCCCTAACAGGTGGTCCTGTCCCCTTCTCATGCCTCAACAGACGAATTCATTTCAAAAACGGGCATGGATGCAAGGAAATGTCTTCTGATTCTTATTTTCACCAAGAAGTGAAAATAAAAAATCATCTCTGGGGACAAAAAGCCTTAATGTAAACCAGATAGTCAAAGAGACCAGAAGAAGACAGGAGGCGGTTTTTCACCTGAAGTCATTAGCAGCATCTTGGGGAGAAGACTAGAAATCTGTTCACAACTTTTTGGGTACGAGTAGGAAACATAACAAAGGAGTGATGGGAAATCTTTTCTGAAAGTACAGTTTCTCACCAAAAACAGAGGTTGGGAAAACCAGACAACTTGGTTTCCATAAAGGCTGATCCTATTTGGAATGCTCAAAACAGCAAGCACAGGAATGCCCCCACAAAAACCATCTATGCCAACCTGCAGAAATAAGTGCACTTATAATCTTTGGAAATCAGTGCAGTTTTTGAGAATATGTATCTTTAACACCTTCAAACCACATCCTAAGTGGCCAAGGCCCAGCTTCCTAAGGGGAGGGGGTACAGTGTCTCAGGCCTACGAAAAGCCATATGGACAGAGGTTTTGGAAATTAAAGGCCAGGTTGAACAGGAGCCCTGAGTACCAACCCTTCCTGCCTGGGCTACAAGTGGAAAAGGAACAGCAATCCCCAAGGCAACTTGGCCCAGCCCCCGACCCGCCACTGTCTGGAGGCCTCAATCCTGGGGAGAAGAGCCGAACCCAGGGCTTCTGGGAGCATCACACAATCCTTGGGACATGTTGTAATACTAACCCTTTAAGGGATGTTTCTGGGAGCGAGGTGGGGTTACAGCTTGGAGAGAAAGTTGAAGGGGGTGGGCGGCACATTTGGGGATGTGGACACCAAACAGATGGAATTTTAATGAAAATATTTAAGCCTTTTAATGCACAAGTTATCCCAAGCCACATGTAGTCCTTTTCCCTTACAGGAATTAGAAAAATGTTTAAAAGATCATAGTATTATGAATTTTCAAACAAAACCCTGATAAGAAAGTATATCTATTCCAGGTCACTAATATCTGGGAATATTTCTTCTAAAACCATGTCCTGTCTTTAATCTCTTGGCTGTATATCTTCGTCCGTCTAACTAAAATCCAAGCAAGGCAAATTGCTTCTATGATCGTGTTCCCTAAAGCAACCCTCATTCACTTTGCTTTTCTTCTCTTTTGGAATTAAAGTCTGCCATAAATGTTTAATTAAATGGAAGTCTTTCCACTGTTAATGACTAGCTGCATGAAAGGCTCTTCATTTTTTAAAGGAGGGGTGTGTTTAAAACAGCGCCTATTAATTTCCCGATATTGATTCTCTGGCTGGGGAAGAGCATATAGTATTCAGCATAGAGCTCCTCTGCAGACTATGTTCAAGGCAGCGGTTTGGATTGAGAAAGGGCACCAAATGCAGTATGCGTCAAATAGACCATCGCTCAATGAAGTCACTTAGCTATTCAAAACATGTTCAGCCATCACTCAACGATTTGCACCAAGATTGTTGGGAGGGGGGCACGGAATTGGTGCTCTTTCCCCAGGCATAATCATTTCCCAAAGAGCAGCTTTTGCTCAGTTTGGGTTAGACTCTGGGGCCACATCAGTTCTCTCCCTCTTAGTCCATTTCCCTCTCTTCTCCCCTGTCTCCTGGCTTCAACTCCCTGCACCACCATCCCATGGTGAGCTTAACAAACAGTCCTGCAGTCCCCGCTTCCCAACGCTGCTCAAACGGCCTCCGTATTGGTTCATATCAGAAGCAAAGCACATCAGCTTTTCTTTCCACCCAGAAACACGTATCTCTCTGTGTATGTCTTTCTACGGGTGGCTGTAGCTTATACACACAGACACAGATAGCCACTCACATGCAGCCCCTTATATTAAAGTCTGTTGCTAAATGCAGGTTGTATGACCTGCAGGAGTTTCCTGCCCCCCTCCCCGTGTTTATTAATGTGTCTCAGAAGCACATGCTTTCATCCATACCCTGATCTCCCAGCCTATCCTCTGTGGGGCCGCTTTGCCCACAGCACATACACGGGCACACATGTCCCAATGACCCTGCAAGATCAAGGTAAACAGCTGACACTCCTCCCCCCGCCCCACAGCTCCCTCTTGTCCCCTCACAACCTCCCCATGCTCTCGCCTCCCTCCCGGCCTCCCTGCACAATGTCTGATTCCCAAGCTGGCTGCAATGCTGACTCTACACGCTTCTGGATAACAGACATGTCACTCTGCGTGGAAGTGAATTGGTTCTCAGCCTAACCTGCAAGTGAATTGCTGTTTATTAGAACTTGGGTTTGTTTCCTGTGAGAGACGTATGTATTTTTAGACTTTGTAAACGTTAAAACACACATACACACGCAGCCAGTCGCCTCGAATGATATGTGTGGTTCATAGACATTACGAAATGCTCTTGAACTCAGCTTGCGATCCTGGAATAATTAGGATTTACCAAATAAGGCTTCTTAGAAACAACAGATTTTTTTTTTTTTTTTAAAAAGAGATTTGCAGATGATGATGTGTCTTAGACTTTTGGGGAGTAAGGGGAGGAGAAGGGGAAAGGAAGAACATTTTGGAATTCTTCATTACGAAAAGAGGAGCAATGTTGAGAGAGGCAATTGTTTTTTTATACCCTCATAGATGGGCATACTACATCAAAAGGCAAATCCTAATGATTCCAAAGCAGGTGGAGCACATTTGACTTTTTAAAAACAATCTCTTGTTGTTGTTTTCATCATATCATAGATTATTCCAATGAAGAAGGTTGAGGAAAGGGGGGTGGTGGAGGCTGGAGAGTTGAGTATGGTTTTTGCTTATTGATTTTCTTTCCTCTGAAACTCACCCAACCAGCCTAGATCTGTGGTGGAAGGAGTGAAGTAAGAAAATGGTGGAATGTAAAGGGGACTTATTTGGAGGCGGGTGGGGAAGGGGGAGTGAGAAGGGGAGGGGGTTGGGGAGGGGGAGGAGATGGGAAATCAAATACCTTCTAGGCAGCAGGTTCTCCATAATCCAGAATGGGTCATAACTTCCTCGTTCTTTTTGCTGGTTTCATTCTCACTGACACTTTTGGTCTTGCAAACCCCTCTGGAGTAGAGCCAATAGTCGGTTCCCACAGCAATGGTCATCAGACTGAAGGCAGCGAAAGCACCAACCGTGGTTAAAAGCATTTGAACACCTCGATCAAACAGCCCCATAATTCTTCATTATATAAACACCCAACCGACTTCGGGTTCTCGGGAGAGTGTGTGTGAAGGTGCGAGTACTAAAGCAAAAAATAAAAATAATTCCACTACTAATATAATGGATATATGTGTGAACAGAGGATGTGGAGAGATATAAAAAAAGGGAGGTAAGAAAAGCTCACGGAAAAGAGTGTAAATTATAAAGATCACACGGGAAGAGAGGCTTGCCTTTTGAGATCAGAAACTGTTCCAGTTGCAGTGATTAAAAAAAAAAAAAAAAGGAAAAAATAAAAAGACACCCCCCACCCCCCCAAGTGAGATGCCTTAATCTCTTTTCCTAAAATTCTGGTCTCCAGTTTCCATATGTGATAGCTAATTTGGAGATGGCTTCCACAGTGAACCAGGGAACAGCCGCATTCTCAACACAATCTCTCATGGTCGGGACCTAGACAGTTAGAGACTGTAAAAGCCGAGATGCAACCTTCCGTCTTCGCTCTCGGCTCTGCGGCCTGCGCCATGAAAATCCTTTGCTTCGCCAGTTCTCTTCCTTGGGGGGTCTCGGGAGCTTTCGTTTCAGACCAGACTTCCCAGTATTCTGTAAGCCCTTGATCTCAGCTGAACAGGTGCGGGGGTCTCGCCTTCCATGGTTTTGCCCCGGCAGCGGCAGCGGCAGCAGCAGGGCGGGCAGGCGCGGCGGCGGCGGCGGCGGCGGCAGGACGAGCAGCGGCGGCGGTTATTGTTGTTGGTGGTGGTGGTAGTGTTGGCGAAGTGGGGGAGGGAGGGGGTTTCTCCCGGAGAATCGAGGCGGGTTTCCCTCCCCCTATCTGCAAAGCTCCTGGAAACTGGGGTGCCGGCGTCTTGCTGCAGGATGGGCCGCCCGCCTGCCCCCCCACCCCACTCCCGGCCGGCTCGGCCCCCGGAGGAGGCGCTCCCACCTACTGCATTACCGGGTGGTGCTGAACTGGACAGCTCCTTGCGCCGCCCGCTTCGCGCGCTCCCCGGCTCCCAGGGCGGCCCGCCAGGAGGGGGGCGCGGGCCGGAATCCTCCCTGCCCTCCGGGGGCAGCAAGGCCGGGGCAGAGCGGGGGCTGCCTTTTCCTCTTTTCACCCCTCTCCCAAAATCCTGAAACGAGCGCTCTCCTGTGCTCCCGGAGCTTAGAGAAGGCGTAGCTAGAGATAGCTCTGCTCCCTCTCTCTCTCTCTCACACTCTCTCCCTTTCCCTCCCCCCTCGGTGTTTCTTCCAGCTCAGCCTCCTTCTCATTCCATCTCTACGTGCCCAGAGCTTCAAATACAATCCTCCCATCACAATCAGAGGGGCACAAAACTTCAACCAGCCGGTTCTTTGCCTGGAAGCCCTGAAAATATAACCTGGATGGGTAATTACAAACACGGTCTCTATGTGTTTTTTAAATCGTCGCTTGCACTTTGCCGTTTGGGGGATCTGTTTTGTTTTATTCGCTGTGTCGCCTTTTGGTCGTTTCTCTTTCTTCTCTGTCTCTTTCTGGCTAACAGGGGGTGTGCAGTGCACTGTGTGCGTCTCTCTGTAGTTTTCTGTAGAAATCCTGAATCTTGCTCCTACAAGCAGACATTTTGGAAAGAATATTCATGGAAAAGGGTGCAAAAGGGTGACTGGCGGCTAGAGCTTGGGCAACGATTTTCATCTCAAGGATAAATATGTTTGCAGGGGAAATGGGTGAAATGTGAGTCCTTCTAAGTTTCCCATGTCATTCGTAAGCTGGGTGGAAAGAGATAAAATCTCCCTGCTGTGAATACGGAAACACATTATAACTCTCCCCTTTTCCTCAGCAGAACTGTTATCTTGGGTTAATTACAGCATCATCTCTTGTTTCTATATGTGCAAGTTTTCCTTAATGTGACCCCTGGAAAAAGAAGCTCATCAGATTCCTGCTGGTAGTGATTATGTTTCTCTCTGATCAGTTTCCCTGTTAGGGGAGGGAAAGCACATGAGGCATGATGTAGATGCAGTTTTAATTTGTTGGGGGAGGAGTCTAGAGAGAGTTGTGCCTGCCTCTGATGGGTCAGTAGGGTTAGAGATGTTTCCATTTCATAGCTCACCTATTCTGTACTTTGTTTTCTGTTCTTCCGTTTTTGTCTGGAGATAATTTGCTTGACAATTTCTCAGTGATCTGGTGATTATCAAAGAGTATACAAAAGATGACTGAACTCAAAACAGACTTCTTGGGTATTGTCTAATGTTTTTCCCTTTGCCCAGAATTGTTCTGCAGATATGGCCAGTACTGTAGAGGCGGGGGGCAGTATAGAAAAGCTACCTGTTTCTCCATCCTCCATAAAATGTCCTTCTCTCACTCTCTCTTCCCTTCTCAGAAGGAAAGAACTCCTATGATGGGTAGTCACTGGGCTCCTGTCACCTTGAAGTGGGTCCTGGTGTCCGGAGAACAGGACCAAGATTTCAGCTACCTCTGCTAAGATACCTTTAGGGTATAGCCTGAACTACTTTTTCAAACTGAGGATTCTCTATTTGTTTTCTTGCCCTTTGGTTGGGGATGGCAGTTGGGATGGGAGAGGCACTAGTATGCTGACCTCACTCAGCTGGGAGTCTAGCAAGTTCAGCCAGTGGTTCAAGTGAGTGATTTCCTTGGCTCCCTTCCTTCAGGAAAAAGTGAGGGGCAAGTAGGAAATCCTCTTCAACAGGCTAGGCCTTTTGAGGGGAGTGGAGGGAGGTGTGGGTGTAGCCACCGGAACCTGAGAGGCTTGCTCTCACTTCTCTCATCTTGGTTGCTTTTGACCTAAGAAGTCCCTTCAAACTGGAGATAGACCCCTCCTTCTTACCGCTCCCCCATTCTTTTCAGATCAAGTCTTGAATCTTTTGCTCAAACAGAATTAGTAACAGAGGCTCAAAAGCTTCTGTTTATCCACAGAAGGAGCTAACATCTTAGCCACCGACAGTGGCTGCAGCTTTAGAAACATTTGATTAATCTTCTAGCCAGATAATCATTGAGTCGGGAGGTGAAAGAGGGGACAGAACAGCTGTAGGTTGATGGTGTGGAGTGAACAGACACTTCTGGAGACAGAACACCCTGGGAGCAACGCTAGCCTCTGCTACTTGATAACTGCATGATTCAAACAAGTCAGCTTCCTAGAGCCTCAGTTTTACCATATGTGAAATGAGCACATTAAGTTGTTCCCAGTTACAGCTGCCACCCTGCTCAGATTCTACCATCCCGTTTGTAACACTTTATTTAGTGCCTGTGTCAGCTCTCCTACTGACCTGTGAACACTTTGAGGTCAATAGTTGTGTCTTGTTCCCCATCATATCTTTGACATCTAGTGCAGGGCTTGATACTCAATAGATACTTGATAAATAAAGCCTAAGTGATACCAGTGAGTTTTAAATGGTGTACCTGATCATTAGTAGGCATTCAATAAATGTGGCTTGACTCTCATTTATCCTCCCCTCCCATTTACATCCAGATTGGTCTCCAGCTTCTTTTTCCATCTAACTCATGTACCACTCCCCTCCCGCTCCCCTTAACCTAGTTCTAGTTTGGAGGTCCCTTCTGCAGACAAGGCAAGGCTACCCAGGAAGAACTGGCTTGGTGCAAACCCCGGTAGATGCTTTGGATCCACCAGGCACACACACTTAGCAGCTGCTGAATGGATGCTCTTAGGGGAACAGCTTTGTAAGCCTGCAGTTGGTGACTTGGTGAGGGCTTAGAGGAAATTAGCTGAAATGCCACAGGCCTATTTTGAGCTCCTTTTTTGATGGAGTGGAAATAACATGGGATTTGGGCACAGCAGACCTGGCCTTGAAGCACAAGGCTGCTATTTCCTCATTGTGTGACCTTGGGCAGGCATTTAACCTCTCTGGAAATCTCTCTTCATCTCTCAAGAAGGACCACTGGCAGGGGCCTTACAGTGTGGTTGTTAGTGTTGTGTGTAAATAGCATGACCATAGCTAACATGCCAGGCACTGCTCTAAGCTGAGGTCCACAACAATCCTATGATAAAGGAACCATTTTACAGATGAGGAACCTGAGTCACATAATGGTTTAAGCATCTAGCCTGAGGTTGTGAGTGACAGTGAGTGAGTGGCAGAGCTGAAAGTCTAACCTAGTACCAGACAGGGGGCCTAGATCTTAACTTCTGTGTCTTGACTCAAGATATAAGCTTTCTGAATAAGGATATCACACCAAGGCTATTTGCTTCTCAACTACAGATTTGGCAAGGATTTAAGGGAGTAACTTCTAGGTGCCAGGTGTTTTCACACAATTTCTCACACTTGCCATTCCAACAACCCTGCAAATGCCTATTGCTCACTATCTTACCTTACAGGCGAGGAAACAGAAAGTCAGAGAGGTCATAAATCAAGTCCTAAGGTCACATATCAAATTAAGTGGAAGAGTAGAGATTTGAACATTTTGCACTGCTTCAAATTCTACTAGATCCAAGTCTCATAGTTATTCATTTGTTCATCTATTCATTCAACAAATCAAGTACCTACTATGTGTCAGGTGTGTATAGTAGATTTCCTGGACAAGTTGAGTAGGACAGACATGATCCCTTCCTCCAAGTGCCTATAGACAAGCAGAAGGAGCAGACAGGAGAGGAAGAGCCACACTGAAGGGAAGAGGAAGTTAGGTGAGGGATGCTGTGGGGCCCTGGAGCAGGGAGACTAACCTAACCTAGCGGATGCAGGACATCCTCCTGGGAGGACAGGCTATTTAAATTGAGATTAACTCAAAGTCAGCTAGGCTGAGATGGGAGTGGGAGGGTGCGGGGGAGCTGAAAAGAGGAAGGGCATTCCAGACGGAGGAAACAGCATACGCCAAGGTGCAGAAGTGTGTGCAAGTGGGAAAAGAGGATTGGCTAGTTTTAGGGAAAAGATGCCGAGTGATTTAAAGACCATGATGGGGAATGTTTTAGGCTAAGAGCCTGTAGAACTTACCTGGTGGCTCAGACGATAAAGCGTCTTGCTTACAATGCTGGAGATCTGGGTTCGATCCCTGGGTGGGGAAGATCCTCTGGCGAAGGAACTGGCAACCCACTCCAGTACTCTTGCCTGGAAAATCCCATGGAGGGAGGAGCCTGGTAGGTTACAGTCCATGGGGTTGCAAAGAGTCCGATGGACTGAGCGACTTTAGTTTCACTTTCACTGGAGGCCATAGAAGTTTGGCTGAAGCATAAGAAGCCACTCTGAGGAGGCTGGTGCGGTAGGAAGTGTGAGAAGCAAACCTGGAGGCAGGCAGACAGCAGGGCCACTATTGTTGGGATCCAAGCAAGAGATGATGGTGACCTGGACCAGGAAGTGGCAATGGGGAAAAAAGAAAGGGTTTTGGGGGTGTTGGGGAGAAAACTGATGAATATTGGCGTACACGACCGAGATGTGTTACTTTGAGGAAAAAGTAGGTTGGAGCTTGTGGGGGCTGCGGGGAGCAGGGGAGATTGAGAATTCTGCTTTGGTCACATGCACAGTTTTGCTTCATACTACCGCCTCTTCACTCCTGCTCCCATTCTATCTCTTCTCAGCATGTGAATGAATTAATCAGGAATGGAAATCATTCATTCATTCTACCCTCACTAGAACGAAGCCTCACGAAGGCAGGAATTTCAGTCTGCTGGGTCTCCTTGTATTGATATTTCCAACACTTAGAACAGTGCCTAGCACAGAGCAGCCATCTTATAAAAACAAATTACTTCTTTTCACATGCTTGCTCTGGCCAGGCAATGTGCTGAAGTGCTAGGGAGGCAGATGAGATGAGCGACTTCACTCATCTGCCCAAACACCCAAATCAGGGAGACTGTCGAGCAGACAGCAAATTTCCAAGGCAGTGTGACCGAGGCCCCAGAAGATCGAGGGCGTCTGGTACTCTCTCCTCTGTGTGCTGACAGCTCCCACGCTTCTGCTCTTGGGCACTTCTCTCTGGGTTTGGAATTTCTGTTTAAAGATTGGCACATAGTGAGTTCACAGTACGTATTTGATAAATGAATGAACAAAAAGGAGACATGTACTATGGGCTTCCCAGGTGGTGCTAGTGGTAAAGAACCCCCCTGCCAGTGCAGGAGACAAGAGACCCAGGATTGATCCCTAGGTCAGGAGGAACCCCTGGAGGAGGGCATGGCCACCCACTCCAGTATTCTTGCCCGGAGAATCCTGTGGAGAGAGGAGCCTCGAGGGCTACAGTCCATAGGGTTGCACAGGGTCGACACAACTGAAGCGACTTAGCAGGCACATGCTGTGAAAGCCCAGGATGAGAAACCATTTATTTCTGTCTTGTTGGACTTCCCTGGTGGCTCAAATGGTAAAGCGTCAGTCTACAATGCAGGAGACCCGGGTTCGATCCCTGGGTCAGGAAGATCCCCTGGAGAAGGAAATAGCAATCCACTCCAGTACTATTGCCTGGAAAATCCATGGACAGAGGAGCCTGGTAGGCTACAGTCCATGGGGTCACAAAGAGTCAGACACGACTGAACGACTTCACTTTCACTTTTTAGTGTCCCAGAAGGCTTTGGTGACAAGCTCATGGTTGAAGGCCAGGAGAAAAGGTCACAGTTGATCAAGGAATAGAGGAGGATGTTACAAGCAGGGGAACAGGATGAGCAAATGCAAAGATCTGAAGCAGGATCAGGAATCCCAAGGAGGTTGGGATGACTGATGGGGATGGACAGGGAGGCTGGGGTGAGTCCAGAGAGATGCTGTGCGTGGGGTGCTGAGCCATCTGTGGGAAACGCTGTCCTCACCTGGCAGGGGCAATGCAGTGGGAAGAGAATAGGCCATGGAGTCAGATGGACCTGGGTTTGGATCTCAACTTTTGCTGCGTGACCTTGTGACCTCGGGTTGTTATTTAACCCCTTCCTCTGAGCTTCTTCATCTGTAAATGGGGTGATAGATGCCTCGTTTGTTCCCGCCTGGAGTCCTTTGCACTTGCTGCCCCCTCTGTTGGATGCTGTCCTCTCTGAAGGCTAGACCCCTAGCTCATCATTCAGGTCTTAGCTGAAATATCACCCCCAGAGAGGCACTGCTGGTCACATAATTTAAAATGTCACTCTATATGACATTGCCCTGCTTTGTTTTCATCACTGTGCTTGTTACAACTTGACATTCTCTTGTTTATTATCTAAAATCTCTCCCCCACCCCCCCACCCTCTTGGGATGTCAGAGCACACATGTCTCATTCATTGCAGTATCCCCAATGCCTAAAGGGCCTGGAATATTGTAGGTGCTCAGTGAATGGTTTTTGAATGAATGAATAAGGTTAGGGTCATGGGGTTTCCCTGGTGGCTCAGATGGTAAAGAATCTGCCTGCAGTTCAAAAGACTGGGATTTGATCCCTGGGTCAGGAAGATCCCCTGGAGAAGGAAATGGCAACCCGCTCCAGTACTCTTGCCTGGAAAGTCCCATGAACAGAGGACCCTGGTGGGCTGCATTCCATAGGATGGCAAAGAGTTGGACACGACCGAATGACTAACACTTTCATGGGGATTAAATAAGACATAAGCGTTTGGCAAATAGTAGGGGCAGGTCTCTGAAAGCCGCTGGCACTTGGCAGGTGGGGTGGGGTGAGGAGGCAGCTGGGAAAGGTGAAGGTGGCCCCTGAGATGCTGTGGGAGGACCAGGAGTGGACAGAGGGTGGGGCAGTACCAGAGTCAGACCTGCAGGCAGACACTGGCCTCATTTCCCATGCTGCGCCTCCTGGGCCTCGTCTGCTCTCTTGACCCCACATCCAGCCCACCGTGGACCACCAGAAGCTTCCAGCCCACCTAGCTATTTAGCCCCAGGTTGGAGCATCAGCAGCAGAGAGCCTCCGATGGGGCCATCAGGCTCTGGGACTGGGAAGAAAGGAGATGCTAGGAGACGTGGCAGGTTTTACTCTTTGCAGAGCAAAGAGCAGCCAAGGAAGCCTCAGGGAGCCTCCAGCGTCTGCTGCCAGAGGGACTGGGAGAGTGGGGCAGAGCTGCATGGTGAGTTCTGAACCTGGTGAGAACCAGAAGCTGAAAATCCACGTGTAGAGGTGCCCATGACAAGAATTCCCACAGAGAAGTAGCTTTCTCACAGAGACTCCAACCCCAGTTTGAGCTCTGAATCAGTCTGATGCTTCTTCCCCTACTCCCCACCTCTGGGGCTGGTGTAGGGTTTCACCAGGAGCTGAGCTACAGCAAGGAAAATCATGATAGAAAGTTGATAATGTCACAGAATAAAATAAAGAGGACACATGAGGATGCAGAGGAGAAGCAGGAAACAGAATGTTAAAGGCTTGGGGAGGGAGAAAAGGATTTCCAGTGGCTTTCAGGGGAGGAGGGATCCAGTGGTGAATGGAGAAGTTGAGACGAAGGCAGTGCATTTGGGTAAGTTTGAGATGCGCCAGAGAATGGGTCTTGAATGTCTTATGTGACCAGGCTCAGCCACCTTACGGCCTCTCCTCACCTCACACTCTTCTTCCCTACTTCCCTGTCCTCCAACCAGGCTCCTATGCCAGATTCCACGGCCCCACGCCTACCCCAGGGCCTTTGTATCACAATCCCTCTGCCTGGAATGCCCATCTCCTGGCAGCTGGTTCAATCCTTTATTCCTGCAGGAGTCTGCTCAACTGACCACTGGATACAAAAGAGCCCACCTGCCCCTCCTTCATCATCCTCATTTCTTACCTGTTTAATTTCTCTCCTTAACCCTTTACGGCCCTCTTCCCCTCACATATATATTTTCTTATTTATAGTGTACGGGTAGGGGTTTGGTTGCGTTGCTATTATATTCCCTGCCTCTCACATGGGGGTCTGGCACATAGTAGGTGCTCATTAAATAAGCATGGACTGTACAGTAAAACCCCTGGGTCAGGGACACGGAAGTTCATGCAGGCAAGAGGAAGAAGGAAATGGGGACCGCTTGGCTGGGACATCTGGGGAGAGCTGGCTTGGAACTCCACACAAGGATGCTGACAATATCTTCAGAAGAAGATGCTGGAGGTTTCTCAGAAAAATAGGGTGGCATTTCAGAGGTTCCTGGACAACATGAAACCTAGAGAGGTAACAAATAAAAAAGAAAAGGGTGCCCATGTGGATTTCAGGGGATGGAGAAGGAGGCACTACTGAGGTGGCAGGGCTGAACCACAGGGGATCTGGTCCCAGCTCTGATGCCATAGCAGTGTGACTTTGGGCAAGTGACCAAACACTCCCAAGTCTCAGCTGTACTGCCTGGAAAATGGGGCATCAGGCTAGCCTCAAGGTAGTGTTCTGATCATGGAATGAAATAAAAAATACTTAGAGTGCCTCCTCCATAATGTATTAAATAAATAAATGTTTATTTATTTAGTAAATAAATGTTAGTGACATGTTGAGCACCTTCTGAGTGTTATGTGCTTTGAATAAACTGCAAAATGAAAAAGATGTGGGCCCTGCTCAGAAGCAATCAGAGGAGTGAAGAAAGGCCTGCAAGTGGAGGGAGGCACTCAGGGCACCTCCAAGAGGGCAGGGAATGCCCCCTCCCTGGGTGTTGGGAAATTAAGCAAGGGCTTCCAGGAGGTGGTGATCGCTGAACTGGGTCTTAAAGGAGAAGCAGAAGACACGGATGGCCAGGAAGGGCTTTTTAGGCAGAGGGAACAGTAGAGCAGATGTGAACATTCCATCAACAGAAGTTTGTTGAGCACCTATTATGTGTTAAGGCACCTCAGTGAATACAACCTGGTGCAGTCTCTGCCATCAGGATCACACATGCCCAAGAGGCAGACATCAAGTTATTGATTACACAATTGATTGCTTAATTGCAATCACAGTGCACTTCTGGGAGCTACAGGTAATTCTGTTTTGCTCAAGTGCCCAGAGATCAAGCTGGAAAGAGAGGTGGGCCAGGTCAGGGAGAACCCTGCACCAAGCACATTACCTACTGTGTGCCAAGCTCTGTGTAATGGATACAAAGATGAACAAAACCAAGTCTGTTATTGGCAGGAACCAAGGACTGAATGCGGAGTGATAGAGGCAAGTCCATGGGGTGACAGGAGCACAGCATGGAAAAGGAAGGCTGGGAAGTCTTCCTGGGGGAGGTGATCTTTGCCCCTTCAATTGAATAGCAGTCCCAAAGCTCACCATCCTGGCTTTAAAACTTCCCAGCCTTGTAGGCTTAAAATGGCATTAGTCACTTTCACCTATCAAAGTGAAAGTGTTAGTTGTTCAGTCATGTCTGACTCCGACTCTTTGTGACCCCCATGGACAAAAGCCCACCAGGCTCCTCTGTCCATGGGGATTCTCCAGGCAAGAATACTGGAGTGGGTTGCCATTCCCTTCTCCAGGGGATCTTCCTGACCCAGGGATCAAACCCAGATCTCCTGCATTGCAGACAAAATTGTCTGAACCACCAGGGAAGCCCATAGTCACACCTAAGGGTGGCTCCATAGCAAAGCGTTCTGAGCCTGGCATCATTCCTTCTCTAGGTCTGTGATACAAGTGAAGAAGTTGGCATCATGTGGAGGTATAGACCCAAAGACCAAAAGCCCTGAATGTGAGGAGGACCGACAAGCTGGCTGTGGGACCAAGGTCTCCAGGAATCCTGGCCCTAACCCTAACCCCTTCTTCCAAAGCCATGTGAGCTTGAGACAGGTTACTTACCACTCTGTGCCTCCATTTGCTCATCTATAAAATGGGTGTCATGGTGGCTGTTGAAGTTGTGAGGACTGAGTTGGGGGCAAGGAGTCTCTCCTTTTGTACGTTTTCATTATGAGTGATTTGTTATGTTCTGCAAAAGCACCACCAATTCTGTAGGTGTGGCTGAACTGGCTCCTTACTGAAGTGATCAAAATAGCTAAAGGGGCTCTGTGGGCCCCTTGGGGGTGGGGGTGGGAGTAGGGGTATGGGTGGGGTAGCCAGGTTCTGAATGCCTACAGGATGGGGCCCAGCACGGTGCTCTGCTTTGGCCAGGCCTGATGAGGGCTCCCAGGTGACTCCATGGTAAAGAACCCTCCTGCCAATGCAGGAGCCATAGGAGACCTGGGTTTAATCCCTGGGTTGGGAAGATCCCCTGGAGGAGGAAATGGCAACCCATGCCAGTATTCTTGCCTGGAGAATCCTATGGACAGAGGAGCCTGGTGGGCTATAGTCCATGGGGTCACATAGAATCAGACACAACTGAATAGACTTAGCACACACAATGAGGGTGGAAGATGACTCTGTCTACTGACCCCTGATTGGTTCTGCAGAGTGTCAAGTTCTCCCAAAACATTCTCCTCTCCAAAAAACCATGGGTGCCTAAATGCTTATTGTGGGCCAGGTCCCCTTTCTCCCTTAAAACTGCAGAAACCTTGGGGAAACCGAAGTTTCGGGAGGTAAACATGCCAAGCCAGCCAGCAAATAGCTGATTCATGACTGGCACACAGCTCTGCCTATCTACACAGCCTCAGCTAGTAAGTAATCAGGATCCTAGGATGGAGAGGGGCTCTGCAGGTCAGCTGCCTCCTCCCTTTTGCTTGAGCTTCAGTGACAAGTAGGTGTTTACTAAGCTTTTTTTTTCTGGTGTCTTCTGGGCTCACATCTAGGTGCACCCCTTCTGCTAAGAGGGTTCTATTTAGGAGTGAGCCAAATGGAAGGGGTAATGGAAAGAATATGGAGTCTGGAGTGAGAAGAATGGGCTAGACTCCCAGAGACCCTGGGAAAATGCTTTGCTCTAGGAGCCTTGATTCCTTCATCTGGTAAATGGGAAAACTAATACCAGTGCCTTCAATAGAGTATGGGCTAATTCATATCACACGCCCAAGACTGTGTGGTACATAAATGCTCAGGAAAGGTGTGAGATGGTAGCATCTCCCTGCTTCAAACTTGTAATGGAGTCTACACACAGTTTGTGAGTCCTGATCCCTGGTCCTCCAATCTCTTCCATTGTTTTCACCTACCAAACTCCTCTGTCCCTCTCTCCCCATCTCTGCATACACGCTATTCCAGCCACACTCCCCTTCTCTCTCTCTGGACAAGCCATGATCTTCATGTTATCCATTCTCCCACATTCTCCTTTGTCTTTCTACATGGATTCACCTGGAAATAATCAGCAAAAGGGCATAACTGGGATAAAGCAGTACATGCCAGCTCTCTTTCAGACCTTTATCTTCCGCTTGTCTCCCTCCTCCCTACCTATGCAGATTACTCTCCCAGCCCCTTGATCCCCAGATTAACAACTTGTGGATTTCTACATGTTCATACAATCATAAACAAAATGCATGCAGATAATATTCACAGGTAAACACACACCCGTACCTACCCATATGCCCATTCCCAGACTGGGTTGGTCTAGTGGCTAAGATTCTGCACTTCCAATGTAGGGGACCTGGGTTCGATTCCCGGTCAGGGAACTAGAGCCCACATGCCGCAACTAAGAGTTTGCATGCCGTAACTTAAGATGCCGCATGCCACAACCAAGACCTGGCACAGCCACATATATAAATAAATAAAAGTCTGATGCAAAGAGATGACGGAGCAACATCCTCTACGTGATACTAGACCACGGGTCTAAATGTGCAATGGTACAACCAGATGAATGGTTATTATTTTGTTTTAAAGCTAGCTGGTTGTGTAGGTTTCTAATTAAACCATCACTCCCTTTTCCCAATTGCACGGAAATGCCTTCTCTTCCACATAATGGGTCTTCATGGCTGCGTTGATCCAGTTCTGATCTCTGTCCTATTCCACTGGGCTGTGTGTTGCTTCCTCGCTGACAGCTTTTGGATTTGATTATAGAGGCCTTACTATGTTCTAATGATGATCTCTAAGAAGCCACATTCTTCCCCAATGTTCTTCTCCTTCATAAGATCTGGTTATTGCTGTGTCTTCATTCTTCTCCACCAACTTTGAAATAATTTTATTCAATGGTGTCATCGTCAACACAGGATCTCAGCAACTTACTTGGAGTCAAGCTATTCCACTGGCGAACAGGAGATATTTGTTGAATGTTGTTGCTGATCTTTTCCTTCCCTAATGTGTCCTATTCATCCACCACCAGGACTAGAAGAGGCATTGGATAGTAATATTTAGTCCAAAAGTAGTTAACATGAAAATGTGTACAGAGTAGACAAGCCTAACTAAATAGAGAAAGTTTCAGAGATACTGAGACACTTGGAAGCTTGTCAAATTTGAGATCCATGAAGCAAAGAGATGTTATTCCTATATTCAACACCTATTTCTTTTTCTTTTTTTAAAATATGTCTTTAAGTGGGGGATAATTGCTTTACAATGTTTTATTGGTTTCTGCCATCAGTTCAGTTCAGTTCAGTCACTTAGTCATTTTCAACTCTTTGCAACCCCAAAGACTGCAGCACATCAGGCTTCTCTGTCCATCACCAACTCCCAGAGCTTGCTCAAATTCCTGTCCATTGAGTCAGTGATGCCATCCAACTGTCTCATCCTTTGTCATCCCTTTCTCTTCCTGCCTTCAATCTTTCCCAGCATCAGTCTTTTCCAATGAGTCAGTTCTTTGCATCAGGTGGCTATAGTACTGGAACTTCAGCTTCAGCATCAGTCTTTTCAGTGAATATTCAGGACTGATTTCCTATAGGAAGGACTGGTTGGATCTGCTTTCAGTCCAAGGGACTCTTAAGAACCCCATGAACAGTATGAAAAGGTTTCTGCCATACAACAAAGTGAATCAGCTATAAGTATACATATGCCCTTTTCCTCTTGTGACTCCCACCCACCTACCCACCCCACCCTCTAGGTCATCACGGAGCACTGAGCTGAGCTCCCTGCTATTTCTTGAACACCTACTGTATACCAGATCTTATTATAGGTTTGGGGATATACTGGTGACCAAAGCCAAGACAAAAGTTTGATTTTTACACTGTGACAATGGTATTGTGTTCATTATTTTTCAGTGTGATCGATATTGTCATTATGTCATTATGTCAAAATAAAGAGTCCTTGTCTTTTAAAGATGATACTGAAATATTTACAGATATAACGTCTAGAATTTGTTTCCAAGTAAGCTCAGAGTGGGAGAAATGGATGAAAATATAGATGAAACAAGATTGGCTGTGAATTGATAATTACAGAAGCTCGGTGATGGTTTAATAAGGATTTATTATGCTATTCTCTCTACTTTTATCTATATTTGAAATATTCCATAATAAAAATGCTTTAAAAATGCATTCAGAGCCTATTACATTTCAGGCATTGTTCTAATTGCCTTCCATCTATTAATTCATCAAATCTTCAAAATAGCCCTGTCTTAGATCAGTTTGAGCTGCTATAACAAAATACCATGAACTGGGTGGCTGAAATAACAGATACTTATTTCTCATAATTCAGGAGGCTGGGAAGTTCGAGATCAAGGTGCCAGCAGATTTGGTTTCTGGTGAGAAGCATCTTCCTCACAGATGGTCATCTTCTTGCTGTGTCCTCACCATACAGGGGTTGTGGGGTCAAGATGGGGAGAAAGAGCCCTGATCTCTTCTTATTAGGATAGTAATTCCATCATGAGACTTGGCCAAATACTACCACATTGGGGGTTAGGGCTTCAACATATGAATTTGGGGGGAGCCACAATTCAGTCTATATTAAGCCTTATGAGGTAGATATTATTATCCAAGATGAAAAAAATGCAGCCCCACAAGATTCAGTAATTTTCCCAGGATCATAGTAAGTGGTAGAGCCATCTGGTCCCATGGCCCTGCTCTCAAACTCTATGTCCTACTTTTACATCTTCTACATCTACTGTTCATTCCAATGAACCTTTAAATGAATATATATATATATATATATATATATATATATATATATAGTTATTTCATGTATCAGGAAGGGCTGTGAAAGTTATAAAATAAGACTGGGGAGAGAGAAAGACTGCTCGTGGAAGAAGGTGGGACTGAGGATGCAGAGGGTGGGGACTTTCTTCAGTGAGGATGAAGATGGGGAGGCTGTGTGGAGATCTGGGCCAGATATTCAAGCCATTGTGCTGTGCTTAGTCACTCAGTCATGGCTGACTATTTGCTACCCCAAGGACTGTAGCCCGCCAGGTTCCCCTGTCAACAGGGATTCTCCAGGCAAGAATACTGGAGTGGGTTGCCATGCCCTCCTCCAGGGGATCTTCCCAACCCAGGGATCGAGCCCAGCTCTCCTGCATTGCAGGCAGATTCTTTACTGTCTGAGCAACCAGGGAAGTCTTACATTCAAGCAGAGGGAATGGCAAAAGCAAAGATCTGAGACCAAAATAGGAAAGTTGGTGGGGCTGGAGCCCAGCCCATGGGGACAAGGACTGGAAAAGCAAGTGGAGGACCAGATCTTACTGCAGACTGTAGTAAAACACTATTTATAGGTTCAAACAAAAGAGCTAAAATATCTCAGTAAGATCAAAATGATTTATTGGATTTATTAGCGCAGTGATCATTTAAATACATTTTCCTACATTTTGCAGTGCTAAATTCATCTATAACAGAAGGATAATTTAATTCCAAAGGCAAATTAACCGCTCTTTGCCTTCTCCCAAAGTCACCCACTTTTGATATTTTTTTGCATAACTTGATTCAATTTTTTCTGCTCTTGCCACATTTTCTCCAGCTCCTACATACTTTTTTGGATGGTTATAACGTTATTATCTCATTATTAGTTGCTAACCGGGGATAATTCACTTTTCCAATGGATCCATGCTGCTCATAAAATGCCAAATCAACAGGGAGCGTAGGAAGTAAGTGGTTAGTGACTTCTGATAGATGGAGTAGACAGAAAACTGTTTGCTTTCTGGGGACCAGGGTGGGAAGCAGGCATTGATGACCTCTGATAAGTTGAATTTACCTGTGGCCCAACAGTCCAAATGTCAGAAGAGCATCCATAAGGCAGATTCTCAGAGTACAGGTGGTGATAACTGCTTGCATCAAACTCATATTGTGTGTGCTTAATATTTTGCATGATCTCTGCTTGTTTGAATTTGCAGGTAACTGACAACAAGTTCAAGGGATTCTGTAGATAAAATGTCCCAAACACAATGTTTCCCTTGAAAAATGCTGGTGATACACACATTTGTAGTGAAGCCTTCACACACTGTGGGACTTCCCTGGTGGTGCGGTGGTGAAGAACCCATCTGCCAGTGGAGGAGATACAGGAGATGTGGGTTCAATCCCTGGGTCAGGAAGATTCCCTGGAGAAGGAAATTGCAACTCACTCCAATACTCTTGCCTGGAAAATTCCATGGACAGAGGAGCTTGGTGGGCTACAGTCTATGGGGTCGCAAAGAGTCAGACATAACTAAGGGACTCAGCATGCAGCACTTCACACACTGCAATAAAGGGGAAGAGGGAAATGGATAAGGAGCCATCCACTAGGGGTTCTGAGGCAATTTTTCTTGATGTTGGAGGAAAGTTTGTTGAATGAACTTCAGGGGGCATGAGGGAGGCAGATGGGAATGGAAAAGTGGATTTTAAGAAATATTACTGCAAAATGATGTGTCCCCTTTATAGTGTTTGAGAAACATAATTAAGTCATATTGAATCATCTTGAGTTTTTGGTTGCTGGATTGATCCTTTGGCTCTAACATCTCTTTGTGACCTGGACCACCTCTGTCATGGTTTCGACAAGGCTGCAGCACTCAGAGGAGTGGGTACTGGGGAAAGCTGCTCTGAAAAGATGGCAAATTGCCCAAAAATTTGTGGAAAGTTTATGCCAAACTATAAATTTAGACACTAGAATTTTCCTTTTGGTTTTAGGTGTTGGGCAAAAAAGTTAGAAAAAAACAGTTCTAGATAGAGTCAAGAGACCTACTTAATAGGCTTTGCTTTACTAGATGGTCCCTTCCTTCATTCAATATATGGTTGAGTGAGCAGTTCTATCTATCTGCCAAGTCTGAGCTGCTGCTGCTGCTAAGTCGCTTCAGTTGTGTCCGACTCTGTGCGACCCCATAGACAGCAGCCCACCAGGCTCTGCCGTCCCTGGGATTCTCCAGGCAAGAACACTGGAGTGGGTTGCCATTTCCTTCTCCAATGCATGAAAGTGAAAAGTGAAAGTAAAGTAGCTCAGTCGTGTCCGACTCTTCATGACCCTATGGACTGCAGCCTACCAGGCTCCTCCTTCCATGGTATTTTCCAGGCAAGAGTACTGGAGTGGGGTGCCATCGCCTTCTCCGAAGTCTGAGCTAGGTGCAGGTATTCATCTTTGTAGGTAATTTTATTCATCTTTGTAGGTAATTTTGAGCTGTGTGTATGTGTGTGTTTTGGCCATGCTATGGGGCATGTGGGATCTTAGTTCCCTGAAGAGGGATCAAGTGGAAGTGCCAAGTCTTAACCTCTGGATTGCCAGGGAAGTCCCTGAACTGTGCATTGAAAGGTGGATAGGAGATTACAGACAGAGAAAAAGGGAGGGGAATGTTAGGCAAAGACATAGATCCTTAAAATGGCAAGGAGTCTTCCAAATGCAGAGAGCAGGTTAAGGACCTCAAATCTAGGACATGTGTAGTTATAAAAAAAAGTGATTAATTTCCCTACTGTTGGCATTAAGGATGTCTCCATTTTATTTATTTAATTTTTAGATTTGAGTTTTTTTCTTTTCTTTTTTTGTGTTGTTAATAATTTTCTACATCAACTTAGAAAAATGTTGTGTGTAATAAGTGAGAGCGCACAGTAAAGTTTATAGACAATCAGCATGAGTTCAAGGGAGTTCATTAGCCATTGTCTTATCTTTAAAAGCTCAAAATAACCTTAGAACATCTCTAAAATCACAGTAATAGGAAACCAAAATAAATTAATTCTCAATGACTCAAAACAAGAAGGATGTCTGCATTTTAAATGATTATAAATAATGCTGAGGAGTCAATCCTAAAGGAAATAAACCCTGAATAGTCACTGGAAGGACTGGTGCTAAAGCTGAAGCTGCAATACTTTGGCCACCTGATGCGAAGAGCTGACTCATGGGAAAAGACCCTGATGCTGGGAAAGATTGAAGGCAACCGGAGAAGGAGGTGGCAGAGGATGAGATGGTTAGATAGCATCACCAATTCAATGGACATGAACTTGAGCAAACTTCTGGGAGATAGTGGAGGGCAGAGGAACCTGGCATGCTGCAGTCCATGGGGTTGCAAACAGTTAGACATGACTTAGCCACTGAACAACAACAGCAATGAACATCTTCATGCATAAATGGTTTCTGGGTTTTGTCTTAGGTGGATTCCTCGAAGTAAAAATCACAGTGAATTTCAGGGAGAGAGTAACCTGGTGGGCTCTGCCCTGTGACTCTGGCCAAATCGCCGGTCCTTCTGGGTTTGTTTCCCCAGCTCTCAGAACATAGATCCCAGGAGCAAAAATGACTTTTCTACCTTTAATGTCAGACATCTAAATGCACACCATGAATGAATGCCAGGGTGAAAAAGATCTGGAGGGGAGGAGGTGGCAGAAAGCCTCTCACGGGGCCCTGGACCTAGCAGCAGGTGGTCAGTGACTTCACCTGTGCCCATCAGTCCATGCAACAAACATTCATGCAAACACTTAGCACGTGCCTGAAAGTGCTCTGGAACCATGTGTTCACTCTGCTCAGTAGTCTATTCCCATAGTTTTCTTCCTCATAGTAAGTTCTGTGGAACTGCACGTTAACTAGGGTGCCAAATGAAAATGACAACACGAGGGTTCAGTGGCAGATGAAGCTTGGGAACCTGTGTTAAAGGGCACTCAACAGGCTCCAAGGGCTGTGGGACTTTATGCTTTACCTGTGCCCATGTGCCTGGAGGATGCCCAAGAGAGAGACATGGAATTAGGCTGTCTAGTGTCATGTGACTGTAGGACTCTTTCTGTTGAAGCATCTGGGGCTTCCTTAACCTCTCCCAAGTACACATCTTCCTTTCCAGCTCACTGCCATCATCTGTTGTGGGCATTTCCCTGCCTTGCTGGTCACTGTAGCCCTGTTATGCAGCCCAGCCCCAGGCACAGCAGAGTCAGGATTCCAAAACTCTTGCACTTCACTTGAGCTGTACACTGGCCCCCCAAGCCAAGATACAGGAAGCAGAGAGAAACCTCATTCTCTAGGCTGTTCTGCAACAGCAGGCAGAGGTTAAGGGGGCTTCCCTGGAGCCAGCCAGCTGCTCTGAGTCTGATGTCACCATGCCCTAGTTTTGTGACCTTCGCCAGGTTGTCTCACTCACAGGGTCTCAGTTTGCCCATCTGTCAAATGGAGAGGATGATGCCACTTCCTCTAGAGCAGTGTTGCTGTAGGAACAGAATGAGACAAAGCATATACAATGTTTAGCAGGGCAAATGGTAACCTTAATCATCATTATTACCTAATTTAATAACAACACTTACAGTAGGGGATCCAAGGGCCTCCAGAGACACTCCCTAGTATTTTTGACCTCAAAATTGAAATAGTTACATCACCTGGCTGTCTCACTCTCACAGGTTGGGTCGTTACTGCGGGCATTTTCTTGATATCATGAAAGGCAGAATGCAGTAGTATCCTGGGGTTTGCCAAAGCACTAATGTCTGACATGGGTATAGTACTTCACAGCATATGAAGTCCTTTATTCTACTCGGTACATATCTATCCCACACACCCCTCTAGTGCTTTACAGCCTATGCATCGTGAAGTGTCTGCTGGGGTTTAGGGATGCTGACTCGACTCATAGATGAGGACGTGGAAGCTGAGCAAGTCACACTTGGGCTCTGCATCTGGGGTGGCCCTGGGGGGACTGTCTGATTCTGACTCTGCTCTAGTCCCCTGGGCTCTGTCTCCTCGCTCTCCCTCTGCGTCCTGCAGAAGATGGAGTCTTCCTGAATGAGGCTCGGGAACGCTGCCACCGTTCAATGAGCTAGTGGTGAAATCGGAAACTCTAGGCTGGTAGCAGAGGGAAAAAAGTCTACCTTTGATTCATGGACAGGAGAATCAGTGAATGGGGAGGAGTCATTCTGCAGTAACCAGAGGAAATGTCTGAGTGGTACATCCTTTGAGCAAAGTCCGTTACAGAGAGAGCACCATCATGCTAGTGGAGAACTCAGCCCTCCTGTTAACGTCTGGAACCAGACCAGGGAGGTGAGGGAGCGCTCCTGGGCTCAGAGCAGACAGATCTGAGCTCAGATCCCAGAGACGCTGTTGGAGCAACCCTGCTGATACTCACTGGGAAGTGGGGTATTTGTTATCACAGGGGTCTCCAGAACAGGGTGTCTAAACAGCTGGTAGGAACCAGGCACAAAAGAGGGGCTTGCAAAATAAAAACATCTGAAAGATTCTTTTATTAGGGTTGAATGGGGAGAATTTTGTTTCTTTAGGAGATGGGGGTAAAATCTGTCAGTTGCCTCCACTGGTCTTGAATGAATGAATGAGTCGATTTCTACAGTATCAAATCTGATTTCTGGTTGGGAGTGAGAAACTAGAGTCCTGAAACTGTTTCTAAAGGTGGTAATTCACAGGTCTAACAGGTTACCATGCACCAGGGGCTTTCTCGAACAGTCTTTCATTTGCTTTTCATAAAGACTCATTGAGTTGGGCATTATGATCATGGCAGGTGAGGTCTCAGGGATCAGAGAGGGGCAGTGATTTTTCCCAGGTCACACAGCTTGTATGTGGCAAAACTAAGCCTCCAATCTGCATCTGCTTTCTCCAAGTCCCCAGTTCCTTCTCATGCTACACTTAATTTGGAAGGAAATGGAAAGGCCTGGGAATAGTGGAGGAATAATATTATATTATACTGCATACTGGAAGAAAGAGAGGACTATTGTACTTTGGTTATAGAAGTTTCTTTAGACCTTTTAGACAAGTGAACTTCTCGGTAAACTTGCTTTGCGATATGAAAACAGCTAGACTGTAGCAAGAAAGCGTAATCACCAATTTTGTGGTCTACACTTCAGCTTCCCAAGTTCAGGGAGGCTTCGTCCGTGTACTGGGAGGATTGCAAGAAAGCTTCCTGGCCTGAAATGGAGTGATAGTAATGAATAAAGCTGGTTTGTGTGAGGAGCTTCGGCTTGCCACGTAAGCAGAAAAGCTTGTACTCTTTTTTTTTTTTTCTAATAACTGCTCCCACTGTGCTCTATTGAGCTTCATCTTTCTTGCTGGTTTCCTTCAGGAGACACCTCAGGCCCATTCCATAACTTTCCAATCACTTTGAGTTATTAAAAAGAATAATTTAATTTTGGTTATTAAGACTCAATCTTGTTCATTTTAGACTGTTAATCTTATATGAAATTTGGTGCTTCCCCCTTGGGTCATGTGTGTATGTGTATGTGTGTGTGTGTGTGCATGCCCATGCATGTGTTTGTGTGCGTGCCCGTGCCTGTATGCATGTGTGTGTGAGCATTGTCTGAACATCACCTCATCTTGTGATTGCATGATTGCAAATGGAGAGTGGGCTGTGTCTGCTTGGGTGGCTCAGATCTGCTGCTCCCTCTGCAGACAACCCTGTGCCAAGAGATGGTGAGTTTGTCACACACAGACACACACATCATGATTTTGCCTATATTGCTGTCCAGTGCACAGTAGCTCAGCTCCCTTTGTGAGGCTGGTATCCAAGGTCAGGCTCTCTAGGGAGGAGGTGCTGGTCAGATGCAACCCGGGCTAAGACTTTCCCTCCTTGTCTCTGTTCTCCCTGGCAACTGGGGTTCTGTCTTAGAGTTCGGAATCTCAGGGCTCTGGATCATGGGAGTGGGTTAGCACATTGACTTGCTCACCCACTCTGACGTTCATTCAAGCCAACAGATACCTGAGTCTTTGCTGCACCCAGCATTGGGCACTCTCCTCCCTGCCATCTCCTCTGTCCCTTTCTTCATGCACCTGGGGGCTGTCTAACTTGGAGACATGAGATGTGTGGCAGGTTCAGTGGCTCAGAACAGTAAGAGGAGGAGACTTGTTTACCCAGAGAGGGGCAGGTGAATCAGTTTCAGGCACCTGCACTCAGCACTCCAAGCCCAGACTTCTCCCTCGCATCTCTCACTAGGAAATGCTACCCTACCAGGTTGGTGTCTCTTGCCTCTGGGACTGTGGGAAGTCTGAGGACTCCAAGAATCAGACTGTTTTTGAGACAGCCCTGGAGAATTTAGTCATATGTTCACTTGGAGCCCACCAGTAGGAGGAGAGGTGGGCTGAGGGGTCCCCAGACTCGTGGTATCCTGTTACACGTGGTCCTATTCACGGAGCACCCAGACTGAGGCAGGTACTTTCAGGTATTTGATTAAGCATTATCTGTTGATGCTGCTCACACCCCTCCCAGTGGGATCATTATCCCCATTTTACAGGTGAGGTGACCAAGGCTCAAAACCAAAAGGGTTTACCTTAACTGCCATGGGCAGCATATGGGAGAAGCGAGATTTGAATCCAGGTCTGCCCATCTTCAAAGCCCAGAAGGGGTAGGTGCTGGTTATTTGGAGTCACTCAGAATCAACTCCCCATTCTCTGGTCACAGCACACTGATATACTCTTTCCCACTGGGTACACTCTTTGGGGGCCCTATCAATTCAGGTGCCCTCTGCCCTTATTCATTGGAAGGATTGATGCTGAAGCTCCAATACTTTGGCCACCTGATATGCAGAGCCAACTCATTGGAAAAGACCCTGATGCTGGGAAAGACTGAATGGAAAAGAAGGGGCAGTAGAGGATGAGATGCTTGGATGGCATCACCATCTCAAAAGACATGAGTTTGAGCAAACTCTGGGAGATAGTGAAGGACAGGGAAGCCTGGCGTGCTGCAGTCCATGGGGTCACAAAGAGTCAGACATGACTGAGTGACTGAACAACAGCTGCCCTCCCTTAGATACATGACTCAAACTCAACTCTATAGGATCCTCTGTCCAGATCTTGAGTCTAGAACAGAGAGATGCAGTGACAAACAGCTTCCACCCTTTAAAAAAAAAAAAAAAAGCAGACAAACGATAAAGAAGAGCTGGTGTCTATTCATCCCAGTACTGGTCTGATGAGCTGTTGAGTAGCTCAGTCTTCCTGGGTGCTGAAACCTTTGCAGTTTCAGCCCTTTCTGGACCCTAGTTAACCTAACCGTTCAGCAATCTAGCCTTCCACTAAATCCCCTCCACTCTGCATTTTATTTGCTCCATTCAACCGCAGTTGGTTTCCATTGCTTGCAATCAAATAATACTATTTGATACCCTAAGTGTTGTGGTGTTAGGGGTCTGACTCTTTGCCTAATCGCAGTTGTGGTTTATTCGCTAAAGTGAAAGTGAAAGTGGAAGTCACATTTGTGTCCGACTCTTTGCAATCCCATGGACTATAGAGCCTGCCAGGCTCCTCTGTCCATGGGAATTCTCCAGGCAACTGTACTGGGGTAGGTTGCCATGTCCTCCTCCAGGGGATCTTCCCAATCCAGGGACCGAACCTAGGTCTCCTGCACTGTAGGCAGATTCTTTACCATCTGAGCCACCAGGGAAGCCTAAGAATATTGGAGTGGGTAGCTGATCCCTTCTTCAGGGGATCTTCCTGACCCAGGAATCGAATCGGGGTCTCCTGCCTTGCAGGTAGATTCTTTACCAGCTGGTCTACCAGGGAAGCCTTTTAGTTGCTAAGTCATGTCCAACTCTTTTTGTGATCCTATGGACTGTAGCCCCACCAGACTCCTCTCTCCATGGGATTTCTCAGACAAGAATACTGGAGTAGGTTGCCATTTCCTTTACCAGGGGATCTTCCTGATCCAGGGATCATACCTGCATCTCCTGTGTTGGCAGGGGGATTCTTTATCACTGAGCCACCTGGAAAGCCCTCTTTACCTGATAGAACCCCTCTATTTTCTGTGTCTCAATGAGGTCTGACTTATAAAGTGCTCAGGACGGGGCCTGGTGCAGGCTGTCACTCAGCAAATGCCCGTTGGCATTTTTATTACTGTTCTTCTCTCGGGTTCTGGTCTGTGTGAGGCCATGCCTGGCCCTCCCAGGCCTTGGGGCTGTTGGTGAGCCTCCCGCGGGCTCAGCTGACAGATCTTGGTTCGGTTCCTACCAGGCAGATGCTTGTGTCACATCAGATGACCGCTAACCACAGCTGGCATTAATGGACCGTGTTACGGCAAAACAGTGAGTTCAGGTGGTTGGCAGGTGGGCATGTTGGTAGGAAGCTGGCTCTGCTGCTGTGTTCCAGGGGCCCCAGGCTGTGGACTGACTGTCTTGTCCCCCAGTTCAGCTGGGGCAGACCAGCTGAGAAGGGAGGGACTCACCCTTCTCCCTGTCACCAACATTATCCTCAGTGTGGTTATTAATAGCAGCGATTATTGCTGCTCTGAGCACCTACTATGTGCCAGACCCTTAATGAGAGGACAGTGCTAATCATAAAATTAATGGCAACATACATTGTCATAGTTACTCTTCCCAGAAACTCCTATGAGGAGGCGTATGCCCATATTGTAGATGAGTAAGTTGAGGGTGAGGGATGTTGCTGGGGAGATGTGATGGTGCTTGGTTCCCACCTGGGGTCTGTCCTTCAGCAGTGGTTTCTTCTGATTTCCTTTAAGGCAAAGGAAGTATTTCATCTGTCTGTAGACAGCAGTTTAAGCTACATTAGAAATACACCTTCCTATTAATACAGTTTTGATTCTGTTTCTTGTTAAAAATCATCCTGACTCTGTGATACCAATGGGGACTTCATTTCCTCCCTGGATCACATCTGAATCTTTTGGGGACAGTGTTCTCCTCACCAATGCCCTCTATCTGTGGATGACGCCACCTCCAGTCGGAGCCGTCTCCTGCACTTTGGACCCTCCTTCCCACAGGCTTCTCCTCCCACTGGGCTACTTGGCCAACATCTCAAACTCCATACACTAACTCTGGGTGTCCTCCATCCCCGACTCTGCCTCTCCTGCAGCTTCCTTCACCTTGATTCCTAATGTCTCCATCCTCTCGCGCTCTGTCCATAAGCCCTGGAGTCACTGCTGGTCCAGCCTCTTAGACCCCACATCGAATCCATTAGGAAATCCTATATTCAGAATCGATTGCTTCTCTCTGCTTTCACCCTGGTTGAACCACCATCCTCTCCTGCTTGGATCATCCCATTAGCTTCCTGATTGATCTCCCTGTTCCCAGTGTGCCTCTATCTCCATCATCCCCAACACAGTAGCTGGAATGATTTCTTCGAAGACGTAAGTTAGACTGTGTCATCTCTCTGCTCGAGCTTGGGTGGTGACTACCCATTTCACTCCAGGTAAAATCAAAGGTTTGAAGTGGGCTCCAGGGCCAATGACCTTCCCTCCTATCTCACAGTCCCCGGCTGTCCTCCATACCCAGCCCTATGAGTAGGCTACTCCTGCCTTAAGGTCTTTGCACTGGCCACTTTTTCTTGCCCCAGATACACACATAGCTCACCCCTCACCTCCTTTGTATCTCTGCTGGACAGCCCCCTTTCTCCCTGGCCACACTCCATCGCATCACTCACATCCCGCACCCCTAACTCCCAATCCTCCTCACCTTGTCCTACTTTTTCTTGGTTTCATTGCAAGTATTACCCTCTGACATCTTATACAATTTACTTCAGGTGAATTAGGATTGCCACTTAATGTCTGACTCCTGAGACCAGCAAGTTGACTCCTCCAGGGTGAAGCTTTTTGCCTGTTTGCTTCTGAAACACAGCTTGGCACAGACTGGCCCCTCTATGAATGAATCCGTGTTGTTCAGTTGCCCAGTCATGTCTGACTCTTTGTGACCCCATGGACTGCAGTACGCCAGGCTTCCCTGTCCCTCACCATCTCCTGAAGTTGGCCCAAGTTCATGTCCATTGCAGCAGTGATACCATCCAGCCATCTCATCCTCTGATACCCTCTTCTCCTGAGAGTCCCTTGGACAGCAAGGAGATCAAGCCAATTAATCTTAAAGGAAACCAACTCTGAACCCTCATTGGAAGGACTGATCCTGAAGCTGAAGCTCCAGGATTTTTGTAACCTGATCTGAACAGCCAACTCATTGGAAAAGTCCATGATGCTGGGAAAGATTGAGGATAGAAGGGAAAAATGAATCCCTATACCTTTCCTCTGATCCTTAACTTTCTTCCTGAAACTGGAGACTGAAGAGCATGAGTTCATTCTACTGGACAAGGTATTGTTAAAATCTCCAGGAAATAAGTGATCCTGCAGGGGAAATTGCTGATCTGGCTCCTGCCTCCACTCCCAAGCTCATCTCAACTAATCTGGTTCTCATTTTTAGGCTCCTCCAAGATCAAAGCCCTTGTAATGCTTCTGCTGTGTCATACCTCAGGGCCTTTGCACATATGGTGCCTCTTTCAGCCTGATGGACTCCTCGGTGTCATTCAAAGTCCTCGTTAGGTGTTGCCTCTTCCCTGAGGTTCTCTATTATCCTCCTACTCTCCTAAGTCCTAAGAGACTCCTTCCTTCTCCTGAATGACTTCTGTACCTCCAGTGCGTTTCTCAAGGCTCATGTTTCATTGTCACCTGGGGTTATGTCCATTGCACGATCAAACTGTGTGCTCCTTGAGGGCAGAGGCTGAGCTCTTGGCCCTGTTTCCCAAGCTGGCCCAGGGGCTGGCATGTGGTGGTGGCCCGGTCAGTGTTTGTTTACTGCAAATGATGGAGCAAAACAAGCCAGATAAGGACAAAAACAGTTCTGAAGACCCTTTCAAGGTCACCAGCTGGCGAGGGATGAACAATGTCTTATTATTTGATCATTTATTTATACTCTACTTTCAAATAGGATTTGAGGCAGCCTGAGATGAAAGGCACAGATACAGCAAAAATGAAGCCTGCGTCTTAAACGACACCACCATTTTCTGCAGATGACTCTTGCTCACTGGCATGTAAATGTGCCCCAGTAAAAGCACAAGACCACCCCCAAATCCCCTGCCGGTCTGTCTCCCTCGGCAGCTAGTGCTTTCAAGCCAGGCTTTCAATGATTGTCTCAGTTCAGATCCACTTCCTCATCCCTCCACTAACCTGCTCTCAGCCAGGACAGTGGCTACTTCTGTGTCACTAATTCCAACAAACACTTTCAGACCTCAATCCCTGGCCTCAGGGCAGCATGACCTTCTGATGCTTCTTCTTTCCTAAAACCTTTTGCTTCCCTTAGAAGTTTCCTCCTACCTCTGGGTTCCTCCCTCCCAGCCTCCCTTGCAGGCGGCTCATCTCCTGCACATCCCATAAGCATCCGTGCTCCCCGGGATCCCCTCCCTGACCCCCTTTCTGTTCACCTACCCACTTTCCTTGACCAACTTTGACTCTGCAGCCTCTGATTGCAGTTGCTACTAGGATTAGTGAGGGGGGTTGTAACTCTAGAAACTGCCCCCCAAACTTCAGTGACTTAGCACAGAGAACATTTATTAAAATTTATCTAATTTTAATTGAAAGATAATTGCTTTACAACATTGGTTTGATTTCTGCTGTACAGCAACATGAATTAGCCATAGATGTTCATATGTTCCCTCCCTCTTGAATCTTCCTCCCACATCCCCCCGCTTTCCCACCCCTCTAGGTTGTTACAGAGGCCCAGAAGAGAACATTTTTACTTGCACAGGGTCCATTCAGTAACTGGGGGAGGAGACCTCTGCTCGCTCTGGTCATCCAGGGACACAGGCTCCTTTCACCTGGCTGTCACTGACCCTGGCTCTGTGTTAGGGGTGGGGGGATGTTCTTCTGGACAGGGATGGGGGTGGAGAGAGAGGGAGGGTGTCGTGGATGAGGAGTATGAAGTAGAAAGCAGGGCGAGTCAAGTGGCTTTGAGCCCTTGACCTAGCCTGTAGCCTTAGACTCTGTTGTAAGGCTCCGTGTGTGTGTGTGTGTGTGTGTGTGTGTGTTAGTTGCTTAGTCGTGTCTGACTCACTGTGACCCCATGTACTGTAGCCTGCCAGGATCCTCTGTCCATGGAATTCTGCAAGCAAGAATACTGGAGTGGGTTGCCATTCCCTTCTCCAGGGGAGTGAGGCTCCATGGAAGCCTGGATTCATCATGTGATAATAAGGAAGTCACATTGGGTAGGGACAGGCTTCCTGCTCTCATATGCTCACATTTCTTGGGCCCAGGAAGGATCTGCCGGTTGGCTGCACTGGGCATGTGGATAGAAGAAGATGGAAATCGGGAATCTGCCATGGGTGTCTTGCTTCTGGAAGCTGTGCGGAGATATCCTGGCCAGAGGGCAGCTGTGTGACTGGCTCTTCCTCTATAAATTCATGGCCAGAGCATGGGGACTCACCCAGAAGACTGACTCAGCCTTCTTGCCAGTGCGCAGAGCCTGTGCTGGGCATGCCGCATGCCTGATTGTCAAATTCATCACCCACAGTCAATGGCGTGACAGTGGGCATATGTCACCAGCTCTTGAAGCTGGGTAGGCTGGACCCTCTGTCCTCTTCAAAGGGAAGGAGATCTGACAACTTGACAGTGATGGAGTCCCTACTGTGTGCCAGAGTTTCTCCTAAATACTTTATCTCCATTATCACTGAATTGTCATAAGAGCCCTGGAAGGAAGGGCAGGTCATCGTCCCCATCTCACAGATTAAACCAAGATTTAGGAAGACTTAGGAAGCTTAACATTTGAAAATAATGAGGAGGATGCCCACAGATGGCACATTTCTGAGGTCCCACAACTGATTTTTTTGAACTCTCATTTGGCATACATCTTTAACTCTTCTAGGACCATATGATAGAAGGGAAAGAGGTTTGGGTTGGGCCTGGGAATACATGGGCCTACAATCCAGAGTCTAACACTCACTAGATGAGTCATGTTATAGAACCATTTTAACCTCTTGAAGACTCAATTTTCTCATCTGTCAAATGGGCACAATCATGTTGATCTCCCAGGGACAAGTGAGAGAGATTTACACACTGTAAAGGTCTGAGTATTTTCTTTATTTCAGCTACTATCATTTCTTGCTTAGATGTTTCTTAGGGGTCTTCTGTTTGCTCTTACTCCTTCCTCTGTGGTATCTTCTCTGCACAGAAACCAGAGGGATTTTTTTTGAAATGGAAGTCAGTTCATGTCAAGTCCTTACTTAAAACTAGGTTCACATATGTCCCCAGTCTGCTGTGTGACATGGCCTCACCTGTGCCCCTAGGGCCCCCCTTTTGCTGCTGCCCCTGCTTTAGCTTTCTCTCTTCAGGCCCCTGGCCATTTTTCAGTTCCTTCCCATCCTGTGCTCTTTCCTGCCTCTTTGCATATGCTCACTCCTCAACCTGGAACATATTTTTCTCATGCTCTTCACTCAGGGCAATGAGCAGGGCAACACCTGCCCCTCCTCGGGACTGCAACGCACACTTTCTCGGGGATGCTCCTTTTTGCCTCCTCTCTAAATTAGGTCCCTTGGTTTTACTGTCTTGCAACACTCTGTTTTTTCCACCTTGCACAATCTGCTGTGGTGATTTCACGTGTGTATGAGGTTTGGTTTTTCTGGGAGTCTGTCTCCCTCTGAGAATGTCAGCTGTGTAAGGACAGGCACCCTGTCTGCTCTGCCCACCATCATATCCCTGGTTCCCTGCCCAGTGCCCAGCACACAACGGGCACTTGATGCAACAGTTCCAGTTAAACAAATGAAGATGTTTCCTGCCATGTCCCCAGGCTGCCCGAATCCGCCCTTTCCAGGCCTGAGCTAGAAAGAGCCCAGGAGAAGCAATCTTCCCCCGAAGCAGTTGTCAACCAGGAGGAGTTCTAGAGCTCCTGTCAGATCTCTAATCTCACTTAGCTCAGCCCTCAGGACATTTAAACCTTGATTTCATCATCTGTGAAAAAGCAGGGTAACTTGGGCTGCCTCTTAGGCTGGAGGTGAGATGTGGCAAAGTTTGGAAGGACCTGGAAGAGTGAGGATATAAATGAAATGCTGCTTCTTCCCCTTTTACAAAAGTTCTTGATGGCTCTGGGGGTGACAGTTCTCCTATTGCACAGACGAGGATGCTGAGGACCAAAGAAGTTAAGCAGTTGGTCCAAGAGCACAGCAGCGGAGCTGGGCAGGAGATGGATGCTCTGCGTGTCGTGTGAAATCTGGCTGCTTCCTCCACCAGGCAGTCATCAGGGGCTGGTCCTCCTTCTGAAGAGCTGGGCCCTAGAAGGCCCTCCTGTGCTCCCAGGACCCAAGAGGAAGCAGGAGGAGCCCCTTTGATTCCCAAAGAGCAACCCTCCTGTCTCCCTCTCATGCCATGGGTCCAGGTCCTTCTCGCAGCTTCCCGGAGGCAGCACCATGGCCATCTCTGCAGAGCCGGTCCTAGATGACGAGGTTCTCTTCTTCCTGGGACCCCTGGGACACTGCTCAGCAACTGACCTATATTAATTGCAAGTGCTATTCGCTGTCTTGGTCCCCTCCCACCCAGCACGCGACCCCACCCTGCACAAACACCTCGATCCATCCAAGGACGTTGTAAAAATAAAATGATCACAACCTGGCCCTCTGGGAACCTCAGCTTTACAGCGTGTCCTGCTCCAAAGCGAACAGCATTTACAACCCAGTTTGAGGGAGAAAAAAAAAGGAGAAAACGCAGGGAGGAGCTGGGAGGGGAAGAGAGGGAGACAGAGGTTCACACATTTAAAAGAGTGAGAGTGGATGAAATGAGAAAGATGGATGAGAAATGGGCAAGGAAAAGGAAAGAGGCCAAAACAGGGCAGAGAAGACAAATTAGCAAAAGAGATCCGGGGGAGGTAACAGGGTTAGAGGGACTAAAATGTGGAAAAGAACAAATGGAAGTCTTAGAAACAACAGTAAATGGATAGAACAGAGAAGAGAGAAAGTCCTGGAAGAAAGCTGGTGAAAGAGGAAGAATGGGGTGAAGGGGACAAAGAAATAAAAAGTGAATGACATAGACCACCTGGGAAACAGAATTGGCTGTTTGTTGAACATGGAAACAGAGAACACGAAACAGAACAAGAGTACACAAAACCTCAGGGCTGGAGAGTGGTTGACAAGAGGGGAAGCAGGTTTTCAGTTAGAGCACAATTGCATCCAAGCTGATAGGGGTGAGGTAGGTGAGCTCTGTTCTATGTGGTTACAGGGGAGTTCAGTTCCTCTGTCTGGTGGTTCTACCATCCTGGAAAACAGGCTGGCAGACTAGGACCTGCTTTTGTGAATAAAGTTTTATTGGGACACAACCACACCATTAGTTACATAGCTGCCATAGAGACTGGTTGGTCCACAAAACTTAAAATGCTTGTCCTCTAGTCTTCATGGAAAACATTTGCTGATTCTTGCTCTGGGGTTTTGTAGGCCTATGATGAGAATGGGGAAGATTTGTGGGGAGATTTCAACAGGCTGGGCCTGGAAGTGCTGCACCTCGCCTTCTCCCACTTTCCACTGGTTACAGTCACGTGACCCCTCCGAGTTGCAAGGAGGCTGGGAAATGTAGTCTTTCTGGTGCTCAGGAGGAAGATGAAGCAGGGTGGGTTTGGCACACAGCTTTGTGTCTCTTTTCCTCCTCGGCTTTGTTCCCTGCATGAATCTCTCTCCATGGCCCCATTCTCCCATGAGATGATAAGTTCTCTGAGGGCTGGGACAGCGTCTGTGCATAGCACAGAATAGATGTTCTAGAGACAGTTAGTGAAGAAAGGAATGAACCTGTCTTTCTTGCATGCTCCTGGAGCTCTTTGTAAATACCTCTGATCTGGCACTGACATCACTGTGTTTTACTCATTCTGCGCCTGTTTCCCCACTCAGATTCCTCTCTCTACTCCAGTTTATTTTCCAGCATCTCCTGTACAGGAACCCTGTGCTGGGCCCTGGACATGTCTTTGTGAACAAAACAGACCCAGCCTATGTCCTCAGGGAGCTTGCAGTTGAGTGAAAGAGACCAGAAATGAGCAGAGAATCAGAGAATTACAATCATGCAACTAAATTTAAGGTGACACCATTATTAAATGCCCTGAAAGAAGAGGTGAAGTAGCTGCTCTGAGCACATCTCAGGGAGAGATTTGATATCATCCAGTGGTCAGGGAGGGCTTCCCTGAGGAGGTGACGTTTGGGCTGTAACCTGACACACGTTAGCCAGGTAGAAGAAGGATGAGCAGAGGAGTGTGCCAGGCAGGGGAAACAGCCTGGGCAAAGGCCCTGAGATCAGAGAGAGCTTTATGTCAGTCAAGACAAAACAAAATGGCATTAGTATTACTATAGCTCAGTACCCACTCTGTGCCAGGCACTGTATTAAGCATTTTACATGTATTATGTCAGTTAGTTTGCACAACACCATGAAAGGAATATTCGCAAATTGCAGAAGCCATGAATGCCCTGCCCAGATAGCTTCTGCCTACCCCAGGGGACCCGTGAGGACAGTTCACATACTTGCTGGTAGCTTCTGTTGGCTGGACGTGCCAGAGTCTGCACTTCCCAGGACAGCCCTCACCAACAACTGATGGGAATTGGAGGATAAATATCCCAGCTCCTCTCCCTTGGCGGGTATTTCCGAGGCAGCTGGAGACTGACTCTCAGAGGCTCTCAGGCGACTCGGAGGGCCCATGCCACAGGGTACCCCCATCAGTGTGCACTTCCTCAGCGTTGCTCCCTCCTCCTCTCACTGCCTCCCCCACACCGTGTTTCTGAGTTCACCTTGAAAATAAGTACTTGCTCCTGAACATTAGTCTCTGTGGCTGTTATTGGATTAACCAAAACTAAGACACTATTAAGTAGTCCATTTAATAGATGAAGAAACTGAGGCACATAAGAGTTGCAAACACAGAACTGAAAGAGGGTCTTTGAAACTGAAACACAAACAGCGTGGTGTGTGTGTATGTGTATGTGTCTGAGATGGGATATGATGGGACAAGTGAGACAGGTGTGTAGGCTAGGATAGGGATTTGGGTCATTAACTTAGGGACATAGGAGGACTTCAAAGGGCTTTATGCAGATTGGTGACATGTTCTGATTGATGCTGGGACTGTATCACCATGGTGCTGGAGGCCAATCAGGTTTAGAGGGGCTCCAGCGGATGTCAGGGCAAGGGTGGGGGCTCTGGTGGTCATTCTGGGGCACTGAGTTCTCTCATGGGTCTCTGGAGCTCTGGGGGACCACTTGAAGGCCAGGGAGTATCGGGGCCTCAGAGAGGGCTCTGTTGCCTGCCCCTAGTCTGCAGCATTCATCTCAGGGGGAACAACACACTTAGTGTCTCAACTCCACACTCCCCATTCCCTTTCCCACCCACTCAGGTCACAGAGTCCCTCCTTGCCCCCACCCCCGGGACCTCCGTTGGGGAGGGTTTGGGCTGGAGCCCGGCACCCCTACAACCCAGCCAGGGCTGGCAGCTGCGGTGGAAAGGCCAGCCAGGCCTCCTGACTGGGCAGGCCCCGGAGGCCAGCACGTGGCCAGCCTGGTGCTGGCTGTTTCTGCCCCAGTGCCCTGTGCGGCCCGAGCCTGGCTGAGCAGATGGTGAGCGTGGTCTGAATGGGGTTGGAGGGTCTGCTGGTCCCATTTTGTTCATCTTTGCCTCCCCTGGGCCCCGCTGCCCTTGCTACTGTCCCGGAGAAGGCAACAAGCTTGGCTGGCCAGGGGCACCGTGCAGCAGAGTGAGGTGTGAGGCGACATGGGCCAGGCGCCCAGCAGTGCTGGGTATGTGGGACGTGGATCCCGGGGGCTCTGGGGCAGCTGACACAGGACTGGAGGGTGGGAGGGTGTCAGGAGAGAATGGGGGAGGGGTGCAGGCCACCCTAGGGGAGTGCCTGACCGCACAGGGAGGCCCTCACTGGGTGGCCTGTGGTGGCAGCAGGAGCTCCCTCGGGGAAGTCAAGGGAACTCACATTTGAAGCCTTTCTGTGCGCCCGGTCCTGTCAATGTGACCTTGGGCTATTATCTGTCCCCCAACCCCTACCACTTCCTAACCCCTACCTCATCCTCCCTGGGGGGCCTTTCTCCAACTCCCAAAGCCCACAGTGTTTTTTTTTTTTTTTTTAAGGTTTTATTTTGTATTGGGGAAGTGGGTGGCCATTCCCTTCTCCAGGAGATCGTCCTGATCCAGGGATCGAACCTGGGTCTCCTGAGGGCAGATTCTTTACCATCTGTGTCATCAGGGAAGCCTGTATTGGGGTATAGCTGATTAACAATCTGCAGTGTTTATTATGTGGATCAATTTCTCCAAGACTGCTGGCTGTCCTCGAACATTCCTAGCCACGGTGTCCTTCCCGGGTACCTGCTTACCCACCTGGCCTGCTTCTTAGTGACCAAAAGAGCACAGGTTCTAGGTGTGTTCCACTTTCTGACTGAACTTGAGTCATGGGCTTTACCTCTCTGAGCCTGTTTTCTCACGTGTAAAATAAGCCAGGTGAGAAGACTCTTGACAGCGACTCCCTTGGACAGCAAGGAAATCAAACCAGTCAATCCCAAAGGAAATCAATCCTGAATACTCATCGGAAGGACTGATACTGAAGCTCCAATACTTTGGCCACCTGATGCTAAGAACTGACTCATTGGAAAAGATCCTGATGCTGGAAAAGATTGAAGGCAGGAGGAGAAGGGGACGGCAGAGGATGAGATGGTTGGACAGCATCATCAACTCAATGGACATGAATTTGAGCAAGCTCCGGGAGACAGCGAAGGACAGAGAAGCCTGGCGTGCTGCAGTCCTTGGGGTCACAAAGAGTTGGGAATGACTGAGTGAACAACAACAACAACAAAAATAAGCCAAAACACGCCCACCAGAAAAGGTGGTGGTGAGGGTTAAGAGAGATGAAGAATAGGAGAGGCCAGGCACAGGGGAGGTGCTAGGGAGGGGCTCCTCTGCCTCCCCCACCCCAGGTTGACAGTGGGGCTGGGATGAGCATTTCACCTCCCTGGGCCTTGGTGTCCTCAGCCCTCAAATGGGCACACTCTGCCCGTTGGGGGGCTATATGGTATGTAGGCTGTCTGTGGCTGCGCACTGCTCGGCTGTGGGGCAGGACATCCAATTCCTGTATTATCTTTCCATCCATGCAGTAGGAGCTTCAGGCAAAGGAAGGTGCCTCTCCACCCTGCCCAATTATAGTCTGGGGGTCTTGGAATCTCTCCTGCTCCACATGGTTCTCTCTCTCTCTGTTTTTCACTCCCACTGGAGGCCTCTCTCAGGCCTGATTTTGCAGCCTGTAGATGGGCCTGGTGATGGGTCCATCCTGTGCAGAGCCCCACGACTGCCCAGGCCAAAAGGAAAGAGTGGGCACCCCCGCCTTAGCTCAAGGCCCATATCTGAACATCTGTTCCCCTATATCTGGTATCCTCCCACTCTCTTAGGGGTGAGAGTCCCCTCACGTGGAAACCTTGGGAGAGTGAGGGCCAAGAAGGAAGCTTTGCTGAGAAGGGCTAAGGGACTGGAACTGCTACTCCTCTCTGCCTCAGGACATTTGAACATGCTGCTCCCGCTGGTTGACATGCAATTTCCCTGTTTCACACAAAACTCCTACCCCTTCATATCTCTTCATATTTCAACAGAGGGGTTTTTGCCAGACAACCTTCTCCCCAATCTAAAATAAGCCTCCTTTGCAGTCTTGTTCAGAGGGCTCCAGTCTTTTCCTTCAAGCAGCTTTTACAACTTGTTTGTTAATTTGCTTAGTCTCTCTCTACCCTACTAGATTGTACGCTTCATGAGGTGAGCCTCATGTTTCCTGTTCAAACTTTAAAAAAATGTTCACTTTTATTTAATTATTTGGCTACACAGGGTCTTAGCTGCAGCATGTGGGATCTTTGGTGGCAGCATGTGAACTCTTAATTGTGGCATGTGGGATCTAGTTCCTTGACTAGGGATTGAACCCCAGCCCTCTGCATTGGGAGTCTTAGCCACTGGACCACAGGGAAGTCTTCCTGTTCAGCCTTGAAGATCCTGCACCTAAAACAGGGCTTGGCATGTGGTTGGTGCTCAAAAGACCAGGGCTGATTGAGATGCAGCCACTCTGTGTCCAGAGTGTGTTGTTGAGCCCTTCTTCCCTGCCTGCTGGACAAGGAGAGCCTAAGAAGTTAAAACAGTGAAGACTCTTAGGGATAATTAGTCCAACCTTGTCATTACAGAAGCTTCTGGGGCAAAGGCCCTCTCAGTGAGAGAAAGAGGTGGACTTGAACCTGGGTCTCCTGGTGCCTCATCCATTCTCTATCCACTATTCTCTGGGTCATGGCAAACCACTTCCCAGGGGTTATTTACAGGGGACCCAGGCTTCCCAGCCCCAGAGCTTCTTTGGATGAAGCGTGGAGGGCAGCAGACTCAACTTCTTGTGATGACTCAGGATGGGGACCTTGTGTGCATGCTAAGTCACTTCTGTTGTGTCTGACTCTTTGTGACCCCATGGACTGTATCCCTTCAGGCTCCTCTGTCCAGGGGATTTCCCAGGCAAAAATACTGGAGTGGGTTGTCATTTCCTTCTCCAGGAGATCTTCCCAACCCAGGGATCGAATTTGCATCTCTTACATCTCCTGCATTGGCAGGTGGATTCTTTATCGCTAGTGTCACCGAATGGGGACCATGCAGCCACAATAACAGTAAAGCCTGAACAGGGATTGTCCCAACATGGGCTAAGCATTTCAGAAATTCCTTAGCAACCATTCAAGGGAGGTGATGTTATAGGGCCCGGAGCAGTGAAGTGACTTGCTCAAAGTTGTTCTGTGACAAGCAGCCTGAGTGGAGACCTGAACCCAGATATGTTTGACTCCAGAGCCTAGAACGCCGTGGGCAGGTGCCTGGCCCCATGCTCTGCTTCTGGGAGTTGTTACCACCTTCTGCCTGTTAGAATAGGGAGCTGTTAGAACAGCTGAAGGGAGCTGGCTGGGAGGGACCCGAGCTTCCCCAAGGTGTATCCTGAGATTCACAGGTCCCTGAAAGCAGATATGGATGTCCCTAGAAAGCTGCATTCAGAACCAAGGTCACAGGCCTATTGTGTCCTCCGCGGTGAAACTGGAAGATTGCCTCGTCCTCCTGGGTTGCCTTGTGTGAAGGTCAGGTGAGAGGAAACAGTTTTGAAGGGGACTTGGGGGATCCTGACACCAAGAGGGCCTCACAGGGCTGTCTCCCCGCCAGGCCCTCCTCTTGGCTCCTTAGCCCTGGCACATTTGGGAAAGGGAGCTGCTGTTGGAGTCTGGGGTGAGGCATGGGGTAAACAAGGCTCACAGATTCTGAGAAGGCAGCCCAAGACCATGGAAAGAGGCCTGAGTGGAGGGAAGGCAGGTTCAAGACGTGATTCCTACCAGCCAGGAGTCATGTTACATTCATGTAAAGTTGGGTACAAAGCATTTGCTTCACAGAGTGGGAACACAAAATAAGATGGTGATGTGTGTGAACTGCCAATATGTTATTCATAAAGCTGCTTCTTGATCTTTGCTTGAAAACATCCTTTGATACCAGCAAGAATCCACCATAGTCTGGATCCCGAGTGCTCTTAATTTAAATACCATCTTAGGACTTCCCCGGTGGTTCAGTGGTTAAGCATCCTCAGGGGACACGGTTCAACCCCTGGCCAGGGAACTAAGATCCCAAATGCCCTGGGGCAACCAAGCCAGTAGGTCACAGATGCAACAAAGTTCTCTTATGCCAAAACTAAGACCTCACACAGCCAATAAATAAGTAAATATTTTAAAAACTAGAAAAAATAAAATAAACACTATCTTACAAATGAAACAGAACCCCAGGAAGTTCTGAACCATGAACCTGCCACAGTCCTGATGTTAGGCTGCTCCATGCTGACAGTTGAAATGGCTTTGTCACTGGAGCTTGGCTAGCACTGACCCTTGAACAAGTCCTTCTTTGAGGGCGTGTACTCCATGTGGGAAGAGCACAGTGCAAACAGGAAGGGGCGAGCCAAAGGCAAGCAGAGCATCATGACCTCTGCCTACAAAGCAAACCTCCAGTGTAACCCAGCCTGCAAGAGCCAGAAGCAGCCTGGTCTCCATTTTTGCATGTAGAGCCAGGCCTCAAATCTTAATTTTAGTTCCTCTTCTCAAACCTGAAATAGATTGTAGGTTTTAAGCAACAGCAAAAAAGGAGAAGCAGGGTAAGAGCCTACACTTCCTGGTCCTCCTCTGCCCTTAGCAAGGGCAAGAATAGAAAGTATTCCCCCTCCACCCTTTGGGGATGGAGATCCATGGCCCAAACTGAATTCCATAACCTTCAGAATGGGGTCCCTGGATTGTGCGCACAGCGGATGGAGCTCTTTCTTGGGATTTTCGGAAAATAGACAAGCACAGCTGGGCTGCAGTTTTGCTTTTTTTCCTTTTCCTTTTTTTTTTTTTTTTTTTTCCTGCTTTCAGCCGTGGCAGCCTGTTCCTGATTTCTCTGGAAAGGCAGCTCCTAATTAGAATGGATCGAAGAGTCTTTGCTCCAGCTTTGTTCTCAGTCTCGATGGAATCGTTGCTTTAGGACTTAATCTGCTGAGTCACTGGTGGGCTGGGACCCTTGCCTGCCTCCGCTGCTCTCAGGAGCAGGCGGGCTAGTCCCCAGGGACCACCAAGAGCACCGTCTGCATGCTCTCACTCCAGCCCTCTCCTCCTTTCCCCCTTTTTCTCCCCACCTGCTTTCTCCCCCCTTAATTTCCTTTCATTAACAACACAAGGCCTTCCAGGGTGCCAGTTCCTGCTGGTGGGAGTGTCAATTGGTACAATTTCTCTGGAGGGCAATTTGTCAAATGCTATTAAAAGCCTTAAAAATAATGCATAGGCTTTGACCTGGAAAGTCCCCTTCTAGGAATTTGTCCTGTAGAAATAATTGGACAGGGGTCCACGAATATGTGCAAAAAGATGTTGCCCTCCGTGGTTTTCATGAGTGACAACTTGGAGACCTGGTCTCCAGCTACAGGGGGTCATTAAAAAGGATCATGTGATAACCAACTGGCAAAGAACCCTTTGGAGCTAATTGGAGAAATTTGAATCCTGACTGGGCATTAGGTGCTTGTGAGGAATGACCGTTAATTCTGTCAAGTGTGATAATGACCTAGAGATTGGTTTAGAGACACACAGCAGGAGGGTAGGTATTTGGTTTAAACTGTTACAGCAATAATAAGGGGCTTCCCTAGTGGCTCAGACGGCAAAGAATCTGCCCACAATGCAGGAGACCTGGGTTCGATCTCTGGGTCAGGAAGATCCCCTGGATAAGAGAATGGCTTGTAAGGGGGGATAAGGATGAAGCAATGGAGGCAAAATCTTACAGGTTCTGAATCTGGTGGATGGGTAAATGAGTGTCCATTACACTGTTTTCTTTATTTTTGTGTCTAACGTTTTTATGATTTAAAAAGAAATAAAATGATCACATAAAACTGTATTTTTTTGGCCTGAAATGATGTCCACAAGATATTTTTAAGCGAAACGAGAAACATTTCAAATAGCATATACGGCATTATCACATTTCTGGTTTAAAAAAAAATGTATGTATTTTTATAAGCAAAGGGAAGAGGACGGAAGTACACACACCAGAATGTTAATGGTGGCTATTTCTGGATAGAAGGAGTTGGGAGTAATTTCCATTTTCTTCTTTATACTTTTTAGTAGTTTTGGACTTTTTTTTGCAGTAACCATACATTCCTTTTTTTTTTTTTTTTTAACAAGTCTTTACTGAATTTGTTACAATATTGCTTCTGTTTTATGGTTTGGTTTTTTAGCTTCAAGGAATGTGGGATCTTAGCTCCCGGACCAGGGATCGAACCTGCATCCTCTGCATTGTAAGGTGAAGTCTTAACCACCGGATCACCAGGTAAGTTCCATACATTACTTTCATGCTCATAAAAAAGCCATTAAAGAAACTTTGGAAATCACCTGTACTTTTTTTATCATGCCTTGTAGAAGGAGGTTTACAGATCGTAATCTGCACACAATAAGAGGTAAGGTTGATGCTATCATCCCCATTTGATAATAGGGAAACTAGCCAACAGAGAGGGTGCGTGCTGTGCCTACAGACACACAGCAGCAATTCTGATTCCACTCTTCTGAAACCAGTGCCCTTTCCACTAAACCGCAGATGCTTCTAGAGGACCCACGGCAGTATCCAATGTGCTTCCTGCCCCCTAGGAACTGACACTGTCTTTGTTCTCTTGGTCACTTGCCTCCATGCTCCATTCTGGAGGCACCCCGTCCACCCCTAGAACAGTTACATAATGGCTTTTTGTACAAAATAGTACAAAAATGCACTATTTTCCCCTTCACATCACAGGTAAAACTCAAACACTGGCTGTTCAATATTTTCTCCTAATGAGCCTTCCCAGTCCTCTTGCCTTTTTAGGATGGAAGTGAGCTCTCTGCTGCTGTCCTCTTCATATTTATCAGCTCTGTTTACTGGCAGAGCGGAAGAGTGAGCGGGCATCGTATACATAAATATCATAAAATCCACTGAGGGCTGGCAAGACTGAGTTCTTAATCCTGGCTCCATCACTAACTATTTGCAACCCAAAGAAGTCACTCTCTCTGCGTTTTCTCTGTCTCTAAAGTAAATAAAGGATAACACATTAAAAAAAAAATCAATTGGTGTTCTGAGGAAAAGGGGCGGGCATGGGGGAAGACAGCTCCAAGTTGGGCTGAAAATATGAAGTTTTTATTAATGCTGGAGGTAGATAAAGCCTTGTATCCATGTCTTCACCATCAGTTCTTGGCCAGAGTACTGGGACATCTCTGACTCAGTCTCCTTAAGAGTACTTCCTCTCCCACTCCCTCTTCCAGTTCCCCCAGGCTGATCTTTCTAAAGTGGAAATCCAGGTGAGTCAGCTGTGTTAAAAACCTTCCAGTTTCCCATTTCCTTCTGGAAGAAGTCCAACTTCTTGGGTCTGTGTACAAATGATCCATGCTCTTGCTCTGTCCTTCTCTCCAGCCTCTCACCTGCTGGGTGCCTCTCTCTCCTCTCTTGTGCTTCCCACACCATTCCACAAGGGGGACCCTGCTTCATGCCTCAGTGCCTTTGCATGTGTGCTTCCCTTTTTCCAGAATGCTCTTCCCTGGCTAGCATTGAGTGTTTCCCTGCAAGGTCCCTGGAAACACTTCTTGCCCATAAGACTTGAGCTTCTTGAAAGCACAGCCTCAGCCATCCCCAGTACACAACCCAGGGCCCTGCACTGAGATGGATCCAGGGATGGGATCCAGGTGCAGAACCAAAGGCTTCTCTCTGCAGCTTCAGGATGCACAAAACTCCTCCAAGAGATTTGGGTTGGCATGATTCTCAGCTCCCCTCCTGGGCTCCACTAAATTTGTGCTGATTTTTATCTCTGTTTGGGACTGGAAATTTTTAATTTTCAATATATCATTTTAAAATACATGTCCTGAGATTTCCCTAGTGATCCAGTGGTTAAGACTTCACGTTTCCATCTCATGGGGCAGGAGTTTGACCCCTGGTCAGGGAACTAACATCCCACAAGCCTTGGTGTAGCCAAAATGTTTAAAAAAAAAAAAGTAGAAACCTAAAAAAAGACACATTTTAGCATCAGAATGCTCCTGGGTGGCGGGGTCTCCTTTGCCTAGTTCTGGGGGTGGGGCTGGAGAGGGAGTGGTACCCATTCACCAACACCATCCACTCTCACTGCCTTCTCCTCTAAACGACTTGAGGTTCTAATGAAAACAGGAAAGAACGAGGAGCTGAGGGGCTGGAGTGGCTCCTGGCAGCAGGGCCAGTTCTGCCACCTCCAGGACACCCCTGAGGAAGGTGCCTGGCTCCAGCCTTCTGTGATCTCTTTAGGAAGTGGGTTTCTTAGCATCTTTGGCCACCGCTGTGGGTCTGGGTAATGAATTTTGGAGCAACTGGAAATGTCCCCTCCATGTCTCCTTGGTTGTTTATTGTAGATCTTCCCATCCTTGGAACATGGGCCAAAAGACCAACAGCTTGAAATGACCAGTGCCTAGAGAAATGTCCGGCACATCGCAGGCCCCTACCCTCTGAAAGGATGTCTTGGTGGGAGGACAGTTGTGGCTACAGTGAGTTTGTGCTGAGAGGTAACAGGACGGGGAGGGAGGGGCCTGAGGTGGTGGGCACTGTGTCCGATGCCCTTCACGGGCTATTCTGAAATGACCTTCAGGGGCAGCCTAGCCATCACCGCCTCCTGCTCCCGGTCAAGCTCAGGTGGACTCAGGAGAGGGCGGCCGCTGTGGGCCGGGCTCTGGAGTCTGTGATCCTGACTTCGGTTCCTCATTCGTAAAAGTGGGAAAAAGACTCCACGTTGTGAATATTAAATTAGCTAGTACGTGTAACATGCTCAGCTCATGTAGAGACATGGCAGGTCATAAACAGGAATGAGAGTAATTTCCATTCTCATCTCTATCCCTGGGACAGACCCAGGTCTGTTTACCCGCAAAGCCAGTGCTTGGACATCTCCACTCCCACCCAGTGGGGGACTGAAGGAGGCCTATGACCCTCTGGGGCACTGGAACAAAAAGAAGCCAAGACTCCGGGGTGAGGGTGACAGTCAGAGGTGGGCTGTGATGCCAGACCTCGGCCCATAGCCCTGATGTAAGAGGCACTGAGGAATTTCCGTGGGTCTTTAATCAGGGGAGTGAAATGATGAAAGTGGTGTTTTAGGAAGATTAATCTGGCAGCAGAGACAGGATGGAAAACAGTACGACTGCTGCCCGGCTCGCTGAGAGGCGGGGTCATTAAAGGAAAGTGGCCTCGTTCTTGGCTCCCTGGGTGCTCAGGGTTCCTGGCAGCTGGGAGGGGGCTGGGTCTTTATCAAGAAGAGGCACCCAGGGCGGCCGGCAGAGGGCACTATTTTGCCAGGGACAGTAGTCATCACCAGGGAGCTCTGGCATCCGGAAAGCGGGCAGATAGACAGCAAAGCTGAGTCTGTTAGAACAAGGAGAGGGCCATCAGCCTCACGGCCAGGCGGCAACTTCCAAGCTGAGCATCTCGACTGCGGCAAATTGTGGGTGGGCTCTTGTTGGGGAGTGTCCTTCGGGGCGGGCAGGATGCCCACTGTCCCAAAGGCCGGCTGCCACCACTGGAGGCTCTGGTGCTACTCTGGGAGCAGCAGCCAATGTGTAAAATGGTTCCAGGGCTGCCCTGGCCAAGAACGGAACGAGCTGCTGCTTCTCCATTTTCTCCTTTTATTAAAAGCTGTCACAATAGACTGGAAGTGCCAGGTAGCTCCATCTTCTCCCATCTTCCGAGGAGACAGAGCCCAGGGCCGGGTTCCATCGCAGGGAACGGTCTGGCCAGCCTCTCACACCAGCGCCTGGAAAACCTCCAGCTTTTCCCGGTACAGGTGGTGAAACTGCTTGGCCAGGTAGTGGAAGGGGGCTTCATAGTTTTCCATCTCCTTCTGGAGAGACAAGTTGAAGAAGGGTTGGCTGGTTTTAGGGATGTCACAGACAGCTGGCATTCCCCATCCCCCCCTCCCATCAGGCGCTCCGACCTGTGACCCAACCTCTTTTTCCCAGCACTCGGGGCTGCTACTACAGTTCCGCCTGTTTTACAAGAAGGCAGCTGAGATGCAGAGAGATGAAGATGGCTTGCCGAAAGCCACACACTGCCTGTGACGGAGCTGGGTCTGAACCTAGACATGTTCCCACAGAGCCTGTGCTTTTAGCTAGTCTCACTCTGTGTGACAGGACATCAAAACGAGACTCGTTCTTGCTTAGCTTTGCCTGAGGTCCCAGAGGTCAAAGCAAAACAACAGATGGCATGCTCTGGAGGGAGGACCAAGCAGGATGGAGGTGGGGGTGTGTGTGTGCTGTGGTATTTCCCCAAGGATGGGATGTGGGCGCTTCTCTTTTCCCTCACCCTGAGGTCAGTGGGAGGGTCCCAAGAGAAGCCTACAGCCCAGGGACTTAGGAAGGTGCTGGGCCCAGGCTTGGGAAGCACTGAGGTGAGGCTGGGGCTGGCTGTTTGGATGGCTGATCAGGACAGGAAAGATGGCCTGCACTACCTCGTCTGTCAAACTGGGGTTGTAGCCGTGCTTCCCTGGACCAGCAGAAGGCCCTGCAGGAGCCCAGTGTGAAGCTGTCCTAAAGGGACCTCCCAGGGACAGCCCCCAGGAGGGCGATGGGTTCCACCACCAGTGGATGGCCCGGAACGGAGGCTGCAGGAAAGCTGAGCAGGTGTCACCTGTGAGGCGGAAGCTGCAGGTGAGCGAGTGCCCCCTATGGGGGTAGGGAGGGCATCTCAGACACCTGGCAAGTCCAGAGGGGCCAGAACAGGTCCCAGCAAAGAGAGCTGGAGGGGAAGCACAGGTGTAGAAACACAGACGCAGAAGCCCAGTCCTGCTTCCCACAGCAGGCTCAGGGGGTGGAGCTGACTTTAAATCAAGAATTTTGACAGTCACTCAGGACTGGCTACTTTTATAACTGAAACAATGAATAATTTTGTGACTAAAGGTGCCCAGAGGATTTTTTATTATCTGAGAGATTAAAGTTCTGGAACTTGCCCTAGATTTCCTCCATCCTGTGGAAAGAATCTGCCCTATAGGGTGAGCATGACAAGCTCTGGGGGAAAGAAAATAGTACTCTCTCCACTTAGCTATTGTTTGTCACTCTCTACAGGAGAAGGCAATGGCACCCCACTCTAGTACTCTTGCTTGGAAAATCCCATGGACGGAGGAGCCTGATAGGCTGCAGTCCATGGGGTTGCTAAGAGTCGGACACGACTGAGCGACTTCACTTTCACTTTTCACTTTCATGCATTGGAGAAGGAAATGGCGACCCACTCCAGTGTTCTTGCCTGGAGAATCCCAGGGACAGGGGAGCCTGGTGGGCTGCCGTCTATGGGGTCGCAGAGAGTCAGACACGACTGAAGCGACGCAGCAGCAGCAGCAGCAGCAGTCACTCTCTATGTGTGTGCCCATGGGTATTAAAAACAATTTTTTTAAAAGAAATAAGTTGGCAGAAGAAAGCACCCACTGCTTTCAAGACAGTAGCTCAAACTATGAATTCACGAGTACTTGTTTTCAGACAATCCTTGCCTGCTGGCAAAAGTGCAGTCTTGAGAAGAGACAATGAAATAGTCCCACTAAAATGGAAGGATTTCCAAACCAAAGTATGTAACGAGGTTATCAAGCTCAGAGCCTCTGTTCTACAGTGGTCTGGGGTGCCAGGCGTGCAGTGGCCCAGCTGGCTTAGGCAGAGCCCAGCCTATAATTCAGAGGCTCCAAGTATGAGAAGAGCAGCCTTTCCACTCTGCCAGACAGGGTGACAGAAACAGGTATGTGAAACCAGATCCTGCAGAGAAAGTTACTGGACTTGCCGGCAAGTCCCAAGGCAGAGGAGACAAGTCACCAGCAGAAGAACCAGAGGTGTCAGTGTGGAGAGGGGGGCTGAGGAATGAGAGGACCGCTGGCGGCCCAGACAAGTGTCGATACCAAGTTCACAACTACCAAGGACCGGAAGGCTGTCAGTCTCCAGCAAGACATAAGAGGAATAACTCAGTTGTATCTGCAAGGTGCTTTGGGTTGTACAGAGTGTAACATCCTAGGAAATGTCAAACAGCAAAACATTACCTCGGTTGAAAATGTAGTTAAGTGTTGAATGGGAAGAGAATGAGGCCGGCAAAGCACATACTCGAGGATTTCTAAATGAACCTGAAAGCTCTTAAAAGCTAGATCTTAGGGAAAACGCAACATAAAAAGTAGGGAATTCAATGGAGGCAAGCCTTTTTATACACATGGAGTGCTCCTGAAGTAGCAGATGTAAACGGAACCATTTTCCAAATGCACTAGGAGGGCTTGCCAATGACAGGAGTCCTTTTGTTAGATGACAAATCATAGTCTCATGGACATCTTTGGACACCTGTAGAGTAGGTCTGCTTTGCATGAAGAATCCTTAGAGCAGGGTCAGACTAGTGCTTAATCTGACCCAGAATTCTCCCCCTGCTGCTGCTGCTAAGTCACTTCAGTCGTGTCCGACTCTGTGCAACCTCATAGACGGCAGCCCACCAGGCTCCCTCGTCCCTGGGATTCTCCAGGCAAGAACACTGGAGTGGGTTGCCATTTCTTCTCCCCCTAGAGACTCCCAGAGTGGGCTCTGTGGGAGGCCATAGCCCCTTCGAGAAGGTTATCGAGCTGGGCAGGGTTGTGTTCTAGTTCTGGTTCTATGCTTGTTAGCTGGGTGACCAGAGAAAGCTACGCAGTCTTTCTGAGTCTGTCACCAGTGAGATAAAGAGAGCAGCAGGGCTGCTGGAAGCCTAAACAGATAATGTGTGCAAAACACCCGGCACACAGTGGGTGCTCAGCAAACACCAGTTCCCTTCCTCTCTTCTTTCTGCAAGAGGAGCCATCCCTATGGATCTTTCTTGAACTTTCTTTTATTTAGTATTACCCAACTTCTTAGAGCAGTAAACAATGCATTAAAAATTTTTAACTTCTGCTTAAAGAAATGCTTTAAGTTTTTTTGGTGTGAAAAGGCCAAATATTGAGGGGTGTCAGGAAGTCAAAGAGGAACCACAAAGGATCCCAAATAGCCAAAGCAATCCTGAGAAAGAACAAAGTTAGAGGCATCATAGTTCCTGTTCAAACCATACTGCAAAGCTACAGTATTCAAAACAATATGACACTAACATTAAAAACAGATACAAAGAGCAATGGGACAGAACTGAGAGCCTGGATATAACCATATACAGATATGGCCATCTAATATTTGACAGGGGAGTCAAGAATACTCAAAGGGGAAAAGACAGTCCCTTCAGTAAACAGGGCTGGGAAAATCAGATATTCACATGCAAAAGGATGAAACTAGAACCCTAATTGGCACCACTCACAGAAATTAACTGAAAATGAATTACAGACATGAAATCATAAAATTCCTAGAAGAAAACACTGGGGAAAAGATCCTTGACACTGGCTTTGGCAATGGTTTTATGAATATGACACCAAAAGCATAAGCGACAAAGGCACAAATCAGTAAGTGGGACCCAAGCAGACTAACGAGCATGTGCACCGCCAAGGAAAGCATCAGCAAATGAAAAGGCAACCTGCGGAATGAAAGAACATATTTGCAAGCCACACATCGGATAAAGGATTAACATCGAAAACACACAAGAATTTGTACAACTCAACAGCAAAAACATAAATACTATGATGAAAAAAATGGGCAAAGGATCAGCAACAGATATTTTTCCAAAGAAAGTATTCAAAGGACCAACAAGTATATGAAAAGGCGCTCAACATTATTAACCATTGGGGAAATGCAAATTAACCACATTATGTCACCTCACACCTGTGAAGATGACCATCATCAAAAAGACAAGAGACAAGTGTTGGTGGCGAAGTGGAGAAATGGGAAGCCGTGTGCACTGTTGGTATGAAAACTGGTGCAGCCAGTGTGGAAAACAGGATGGAGGTTCCTCAAAAATTAAAAATAGAGTTGCATATGATTCAGACTCCGACCCACTTCTGAGTCTGTAACCAAGGAAATGAAATCACTATCTTGGAGAGATTTCTTCATCCACGACAACAAGTCACAACATAGAAACAATGTAAGTGTACACTGATGAGTGGATAAAGGCAATGTGGGCCACACACAGAGGAATACTATTCAGCCACAAAAAAGGACATTCTGCCATTTGTGACAACGTGGATGAATCCTGAGGGCATTATGCTAAGTGAGATAAGCCAGACAAGAAAGACAAATATTGCTATGTTGTCACTTATAAGTGGAATCTAACAAAAGACAACTCAGAAACAGAGCAGGTTGGTGGATGCCAGGGGCAGTGAGGTGGGGGCAGGAGAAAGGGGTGAAGGTGATCAAAGGGTACAAAACCCCCAGTTTTAAAATGAGTATGTTGTGAAGATGGAATTATAAAGAAAAAAGAAAATCAAACAGCAGTAACTAACACAACATTTTAAAGCAAATACACTCCAATAAAAAAATAAAACAAAACAAATGGCCATGTAAGACAACTGTGGCTGCACTTAGTAAGAAGAGAGGAGGAGATGGGCTTGGCTAAGTCTCAAATGGCATTTGGTTGCATTTCCTTTTTAATTACAGCTTGCTTAACCGCGCTGCTGGTGGTGCTTCGTTGGCATCAGCTCAGGGGGGACTAGTTAACCTGCGCGGTTAATATCAAGTGCGAGCCGCAGCCTCCCCAGACATCATTTACACCCGCCCATTTCAATCGCGCAGAGGCAAACACCTGACCCAGAGCTTACACGTCCAGCCCAGTGGTTTCTCGTGATGAAAGCTGGGAGTGAAGGTTAATTTCTGAGTTCTATCAAGAATTCCAGAGAACGTGGGATATTAGGGTGAGGAGGCAATTTCATGAATGTGAGTGGAGGAGGAGGGAAAATGGAATATTGTTTGCTGTGGGTGGAAGAGTTACTGCTTTGCTCAAAGGCGTGCTGCGTACAACATGGGTAACCCTCCATACAGTAAAAGCTCACTAACCGGAACTTCATTAATGCAGCATTTGTGATTACTGGACCAGAGGCAAGACTGACATTTACCTCCGTACAGTCTAGGAATACAGAGATTTAGTGAGTAATAATAGTATAAATGAGATTACTGGGGGGAATAGTTATACTTAAAAAAAGCTAACATTGACAGAGCGTTTACTATGCCCCAGATTTTGTGCTAAGTGTTTTTATATTCACCATCTGACTTAATTCTCATATTTATTACTCAATGAGGAATATATTTTATCATCCCTATTTAATAGGTGAGGAACCTGAGGCACAAACAGGTTAAATAACACTCAAGGGGCCCACAGATAGGGCTTCTATTCACCATCAGAGGACAGAGCACCTGATTTTACTTGCTACACTTTCCCTAAGGAAAGCATGCTGCTTTGGGGGTGTTTAAGAAGTTCACATCCAGGGACTTCCATGGTGGCCCAGTGGCTAAGACTCCACCTTGCAATGCAGGGGATGCAGGTGTGACCCCTGGTTGGAGATCTGAGATCCCATATGCCACGGGGCAACTAAACTTGCACCTTGCAACTACCGAGCCTGCGTGCCGCGACTGGAGAGCCTGTGTACCACCACGGAAGATCCGCGTGACAGTGCAACAAAGACCCCCACGCACCGCAACCAAGACCCGATGTAGCTAAATTAAAAAAAAACAGTTCACTGCCATATAGGAATTGAACAGCTGCACCCGTCGAGTTTTGTAGATGCAACAAGAGTGCCTGTAACTTAAGTGGAGTTTGAGCAGAACATGACCTCAGGGCTATTTATTAAGTACCCCACTGACTCTCTGCGAGAACCAAAGAATCAAGGCTAGAGGCCACAGGGCTGGGAGTGAGGTCCAAGTGACCACTAGGGATGTTTCAGGCTGTGCCAGGCGTGGCGAGTCTACCCAGGAGCCCCAGGAAGGGGTTGGCCCCTGGCCCCTACTGGCTCTGAAGTGGATGTTTCTGGGTGGCTCCTGCAGGGGGCAGTGTTCACTTGATTCCCTGCCATCATCGCACAAGCGTTCATCCAACTGGTATAGCCTGGGTCACATGCCTGCACCCCGGCTGCAGGGAGGCTGGGAACTCGGAACTCCCCACACAGGAGGGGCTTCACGTGACATTGTGAACATGCCAAAATCATGATATCACGCATTGAAAGTGCGGGGAACAAACCACTCTGTCCCACTTCCTGAGGGCTCCTGTGGCCTGGAGTCACTCTGGGGCTGCAGCAAGGTGGCGACTGGGAGCAGTGAGGGGAACCAGAAGTCGGGGGTCCCAGTCCTGGTGCAAGCCTTTATGAGTCACGTGACCTTGGGCCAGTCATGTCACCCCATCAGGAAGTGGGAAGTGTGGGCCAGCTCCTGGATCAGGGGACTGATTCTGAGGGCCTATAAAATAATGTGCCAACAACGCCATAACCATGTGCCTCCTGCAGACGTCCAGCAGCACTGTGGCTGGACACAACACGCTTATATTCCTTACTAACTGGTATCCAGCTTTTCCCAGGGCTGGCTGGCTGATCCGCTTCATTGTAACACACAAGTGACTCTTGCTATATTGAGACCAGATCTCAGGCGAAGGATGTAACATCAGCTCCAAATCTGCATATGGTGTGGTAACAATTTGATGCATGCAAGGTCACGTGAAAAACTGCTTCCAGCCAAGGCCCCACTGCAGACTGGGGCTATGGCGCAGGCGGTGGTACTTACCACGGATGTTTCAAAACATTCCAGGCCTTGGCCCAGTGCCCACGCCTGGGCCTGGGCCACATCCACCACTCGCCTGCCAGCCAGGTCTGTCTTGTTCCCCACCAGCACACCTACTCGAAAGAGACAATCAGAGCATCGCATTATAACCATGGCCGTCTGGGAGGACAGCTGGAGAGAAAAAACAGCAAGCAGGCTACTTCTGAGGGGTGTGAAATGTCATCTGAGAGAGGCCGTCTGACCCCAGGTGGTGAGCACCAGCAGACTCTGTGCTGGGCCCCAGGGGCCGAGGCAGAGTGGGTGGCATGCCCTTCCACCTGCAGTTTTTGTTCAGCCCCTTTTCTAGATCTTGAAGGTACCTGCCTGCCTTGTCTCCTTAAGGCTCTGAGTGCTGTGAAGGCGAGGACCAAACCGATGTGAGCATTTGCAATCATTTCTAGCACATGGAGCAAACTTTCAAAACGGTCATTAATACTAATCTGAGGGCTGGGCTCGGAGTCAGGGATGCAGAGGTAATTTAGTTCTGTTGCCAGCTGTATCCGCTGCAGCTAATTTTTGAGCCTGCCTCTGGAGATTGCTTTCCTTGGTCTCTAATGAGGAGAATTTGTTGATCTCACATAGGGATGAGAAATAAACTGATTGAGAGCATTCAGAAGTGACAGCGGGCCTTGCATGTTTCCTGGTGCCCCACATACAGGAGAAAATGAGGGCTGTTTCCCTGGGGTGAGCCTTCCAGAAACAACTCGCATTCATATCTCAACACCTTCCCCTTAGTATGTTTGAGTTGCTCCACAACCCTGCCAGATGGGCATCACCAGGTCCATTTTACAGACTCAGAGGTGTGGCAACTCACTGAGGTTGCGAGGGCTCCGAAGGGGCAGAGCCAGGGTACAGTCCAGATTGCTACTCCCAAAGCCCAGAGCATCTTGTTTTTGCACCCACAGGTACCTCTGCAGTGACCTTGTGCCCTTGAATTTGAAGGACAGAGGAGCTGCTGGAAACCCTGGATACCTGCAGCTCTTACCTGGGAGGGTGGTCCCTGGAATCTGAGACCGAGCCTTCTCCAGCCACTTGCTGCAGTTGGTGAAGGACTGCTCGTTGGTCACGTCGTAGACAAGACACAAGACATTGGGACTCTCCCACTAGGCAAGGCGGACAGGATGCGAACACGTCACTGACAGCGAAAGTGACTTCTAGGCGGGGAGGCAATGTGGCCTTCTAAGGGAAGGGACACGTGAGTGGAGGGAAATGAAAAATCCTAAAGGGGATATGAGTCAGAAAACTGAGCCACACCCATGGATGAAAACGATTTACCCACAGGTATGAATGGGAAGGCCTAGGCGCAGTGACCATGATGGCAAGAGCTTGAATCCATGCCAGGCTCTCTGCTGGGCATTTTCTGTGTGTCACTATGAAACCTCCCAACTCTGCAGGGCTGGTCTGAAGATCCCTACCATGTAGCTGAAGGTAGTAAGTTCAGAGTGGGTAACTGGCTTGCCCAGGTCACATGGGATTCAAACACCAGGGTGGAACTGATGCCTTTCTCTACCCAGAAACGCTTTGTCCGCCTTGGTTCCATGAACTCATTCTGCTACTTGTTCTCATCGAGGGCCCACTCTTATGCAAGTTGATGTGCTTTTCTGCTCTGCAGGCCTGAAAGCGCATCCTTTTTTTTCATTAGCCAGTCGCTGGAAGCTGGTTTGCTAACATCTTCTTAATAAGGGTCGGCTTTTTAAAATGCAAAGGGTATGTTCTGCTTCTCCAGCAGTATGTCAACCCTAATCTAAACCAGATCGGCCACTGGACAGGGTTCATGGTCCCAATTAAGAACCAAGGCTAAGCTCTCAGGAGCCAGCACCTTCTGGGGCTGCTCAGATACCTGGGCCATCCTGCTGCTTGGCACAGGCTGTGGGACCGTGCTGATACTCGTCCTGGTCTCTGGGGACCCCCATTATGCACAATTAGAGACCGGTTTATTTCTAAGGTGTTATCACCTCCCAAGGTGTGAGGGAGAAGCCTTTTCCTTTTAGCTGTCCTTGGAAGGTCAGCCTGGAATTGGCTCTGCAGGCCTCTAGGATGGGAGGAACTTAGACTAAATTGATGATGCCCTTACACCTTCACTTCACAGACTAACTCAAGAACTCTAGCTGAAGCCACACTGACCACCTCTGTGAGCATGCAGGAGAGACCTTCTTCTTCCAGGCCTCAGTGAGTGGACCCAGGATGGGCAGCAGGCGGCCCTGACTTCCCCAGACACTTTATCCTCTCTGCCAGGCAGCGCTGGCTATTATGTACGCACGTGGTAAAACACCAAGAACTCATGCATGAGGCCAGCCCTGTGTGAAATTACCATCACTAGATCTATTTCTCTTAGACAAAAAAAAAGAAAAAAAAAGGAGGGGGGCAGCAAAAATTTCTATTAAAATGTAGCTGTTCTTGGAAAGGCAGGGGCTCTGGAGATCTCAAACCTTCTAATTAGCTCACTGGCCCAGATTAGCGGAACTGTTACCTTGGAAGGTACAGCAAACTGGATCCTAAGAGGAAGGCTGCTCCAGCTGGAGGAGCCTGGGCAGCAGGGGCGGGTCCCAGAGCAAACCTAGATGGGGTGGACTTGCAAATATGGGCACAATAAAGGACAGAAATGGTATGGACCTAACAGAAGCAGAAGATATTAAGAAGAGGTGGCAAGAATACACAGAAGAACTGTACAAAAAAGATCTTCACAACTCAGATAAACATGATGATGTGATCACCAACCTAGAGCCAGACATCTGGAATGCAAAGTCAAGTGGGTCTTAGGAAGCATCACTATGAACAAAGCTAGTGGAGGTGATAGAATTCCAGTTGAGTTATTTCAAATCCTAAAAGATGATGCTCTGAAAGTGCTGCACTCAATATGCCAGCAAATTTGGAAAACTCAGCAGTGGCCACAGGACTGGAAAAGGTCAGTTTTCATTCCAATCCCAAAGAAAGGCAATGCCAAAGAATATTCAAACTACTGCACAATTGCACTCATCTCACACGCTAGTAAAGTAATGCTCAAAATTCTCCAAGCCAGGCTTCAACAGTAGGTGAACCATGAACTTCCAGATGTTCAAGCTGGTTTTAGAAAAGGCAGAGGAACCAGAGATCAAATTGCCAACATCTGCTGGATCATCGAAAAAGCAAGAGAGTTCCAGAAAAACATCTACTTCTGCTTTACTGACTATGCCAAAGCCTTTGACTGTGTGAACCACAAAAAACTGTGGAAAATTCTGAAAGAGATGGGAATACCAGACCACCTGACCTGCATCCTGAGAAATCTGTATGCAGGTCAAGAAGCAACAGTTAGAACTGGACATGGAACAACAGACTGGTTCCAAATAGGGAAAGGAATACATCAAGGCTGTATATTGTCACCCTGCTTATTTAATTTATATGCAGAGTACATCATGAGAAACACTGGGCTGGATGAAGCACAAGCTAGAATCAAGATTGCTGGGAGAAATATCAATAAGCCCAGATATGCAGATGACACCACCCTTATGGCAGAAAGTGAAGAAGAACAAAAGAGCCTCTTGATGAAAGTGAAAGAGGACAGTGAAAAAGTTGGCTTAAAACTCAACATTCAGAAAATGAAGATCATGGCATCTGGTCCCATCACTTCATGGCAAATAGGCAGGGAAACAATGGAAACCGTGACAGACTTTATTTTTTTTTTGGACTCCAAAATCACTGTAGACGGTGACTACAGCCATGAAATTAAAAGATGCTTACTCCTTGGAAGAAAAGTTATGACCAACCTACAGCATATTAAAAAGCAGAGACGTTACTTTGCCAACAAAGTTCTGTCTAGTCAAAGCTATGGTTTTTCCAGTGGTCATGTATGGATGTGAGAGTTGGACTATAAGGAAAGCTGAGTGCTGAAGAATTGATGCTTTTGAACTGTGGTGTTGGAGAAGACTGTTGAGAGTCCCTTGGACTGCAAGGAGATCCAATCAGTCTCTTCTAAAGGAAATCAGTCCTGAATATTCATTGGAAGGATTGATGCTGAAGCTGAAACTCCAATACTTTGGCCACCTGATGTGAAGAACTGACTCATTTGAAAAGACCCTGATGCTGGGAAAGACTGAAGACTGGAGGAGAAGGGGATGACAGAGGATGAGATGGTTGGATGGCATCACCGACTCAATGGACATGAGTTTGGGTAAACTCTGGGGGTTGGCGATGGACAGGGAGGCCTGGCGTGCTGCAGTCCATGGGGTTGTAAAGAGTCAGACACGACTGAGTGACTGAACTGAACTGAACTGCTATGGGACCTCGAGGGCACCCCCTAGTGGGGAAGGAAATCTTTGCTCCAGGCCTAGGAGGTAGCATGCAGGCTAAGCTGCTTCAGTCATGTCCGAATCTGTGACCCCATAGACTGTATGCCAGGCTCCTCTGTCCATGGGATTCTCCAGGTAAGAATACTGTAGTGGGTTGCCGTGCCCTCCTCCAGGGGATCTTCCCCAGCCAGGGATCGAACCCGAGTCTCTCAAGTCTCCTGCATTGGCAGGCAGGTTCTTTACTACTAGTGTAGGAGGAGGACTGAAAAAAACATCTGTAGGAGAGGGTTGCCTAAGAGAAGAGAGTCACCAAAGTCGGAGGGTACTCTGGCATATTGGGAGCCCAGCTAGTCCAGAGTTGGGGGGAGGGGCAATCACAAATCACATGCAAAAGCTGCTTTACCTGCCAAGGGGCCACAAGCCCCAAGGCTGGGAGGAATGACCCTTAAAGAGTGTTGCCATGGTCACCTTTCCTGGCGACTGGAGTGCAGTGGGCATTGTTAACGGGCAAACCTTTGGAGGGAGGCAGAGGTTAGAAAAAAGACTGATACTTACCAATTTATCCAGCATTTCAGAAAACAGCTCTTTGCCGGCCGAGTCAAAAATGAAGAGTTCCTGGAATCAGAAAGGCAGGTCTCAGAAAGTTGAGGAAACCCCTGGCTGCACACGCGGATAGGACTCCCGCTCACCTTCAGGGTGATCCATGCATGCACACGTGCACATACATTTATCTCTTGCCCTCGGCAGGCAGAAGAGGATGGGAAGAGGAAGGAACTCAGGTACAATTGTTTCCCACCCCAAGCAGCCCCTTCTGGGTGGCATCTCACCTCTTCTAACCCAGAGTGCAAAAATACCAGGAACAAGCTGACTCCCCACCTGGCAGAACAGAATGCTAAACAGGCTGACAAGTGCTCTGGTTTCCAAAAGGTCATTCTGCACTTTGTTAACCAAATTGATTTTCAAATCTTGAAAAACGATCCTGTTTAAAGGAGGTCACGGAGGAGGCCTGGGGAAGGCATTTAAAGTAGGACAGTCTGTCAGGGTTCTGGACAGCTGAGGCTTGATGCTGGCGGAGGGCTCAGGACGACCCTTCCTGACCGTGTCCCAACCTTCGCCGGCCCAGGTGAGAGCCCCTCCCCATTGCTGCCAACCAGGAAGTCTCCCCCAGTGCCCCTGTAATTTCCCACTGGCTCTGGTGACCAGCACATGCTGTCTGAAGGTCAGCAGCATCCTCTGCTTTGCACATTGGCGATAGCTGCATTCATTTTATCCCTTCTCATTGCATCTCGGGTACTTAAAATTGCTTTTTGCTCATGGACTGCTTTGACAATCTGGCAATTCTTAAACCTTCTCTCCAGGAAAGTACATGCAAACATTGTTGTTTGGTTGCTAAGTCGTGTCTGACTCTTCTGTGACCCCATGGACTGTAGCCCGCCAGGCTCCTCTGTCCATGGGATTCCCCAGGCAAGAATACTGGAGGGGGTTGCCATTTCCTTCTCCAGGGGATATTTCTGACCCAGGGATCTCCTACATTGGCAGGCTGATTCTTTAGCACTGAGCCACCAGGGAAGCCCACAGGCAAACGTAACAGCTTGGAATTCAATTTCAAGGGTTGAGCTTTACCACAGAGAGATGCGGGTTAGGAACCTTGATACTCAGGAAGTTCTAAGGGTGAGGTCCAGAGTCCAGTCTTTCTCACTTCCTCTTCTTTTCTCCATAGATTTTATTAACTGAATATAGACTTCTATTTATTAATAACATAATATATGGCAGCCCAAGTCACCAAATACTGTTACAAAATATCCCCTCACTTTTGCTAACTGAAAATCAGGATATTGCTTTATTCTTTTCTTCAAATCATTACAAAACTATGGTGTGGTAGAGACAGTCATATAATTAGGTCCTGGTTGTTAACTCAATGGACATGAGTTTGAGCAAACTCTGGGAGATAGTGAAGGACAGGGAAGCCTGGCATGCTGCAGTCCATGGGGTTGCAAAGAGTCGGACAGGACTGGGTGGCTGAACAACAACAATTAACTGTTTCAGGAGGGAACCTGGCCATGGCAATGTCACAGCTGAAATATGTACCTCTGAGCTTCTAGTCTTCTTTTCTTTTGGCAATTGTTGGCCTCACCTCCTCTTCTTCATCCCTTCCCTACAGTGCTTCCCATGTCCCTCTCATTCTGTTCCCAAATGCTCAGACAAGTCTAGACCAAGTCCTGGCACTATTGGGTAGCTAGTCAGATGTGAGCAGGTCCTGCTCCATCCTGGACATGGTCCTCTTTCCTTCCCCCACCTGGACACTGGTGACCAGAGCATGCCCAGAGATCCTTCTTCTCCTAGTCCTTGACCACCTCTCCTAGTCAAGGACTACTGCTAAATTTCCAGGCTTAGCAAAATCAAGCAAGATAAAACCTCCAGCACAGGTTGGCACAGGCACACCAAGACCTAAATGGTGACTCAAAGTAACCAGGGGTTCATTATGCTGTATTTGTAATAAATTAGCACTGCACTTTCTGCCCCCTCCCCTGCTGTGGGTAACACTTGGGTGCTTATGGGTGACTGTGCATGAGGAGAAAAATTCTTAGAACCTAAAGCTGTCAATCAACTTGTCAGTCAGATGATACAGGGCATAGGGAGGGACCACCGCTCTAAAGACCCCAACTGTACACCACTGAGGGGCTGCTTCTGATTTCCAAACAACCTGTTCTTAAGAGGATACTGTTGTTTTGCTTAATAAAACTATTGCTACTTAAAACTGTTCTATGTCAAAGACAAATATCATATGATATTGCTTAAATGTGGATTATAAAAAATGGGTACAAATGAACTTATCCTCAAAACAGAAATCAAGTTACAGACATAGAAAACAAATTTATGGCTACCAGGGGGCAAGCAGGGGGAGGGATAAATTGGAAGATTGGAACTGACACATATACACTACTATATATAAAATAGATAACTAATAAGGACCTACTGTATAGCACAGAGAACTCCACTCAATAGTCTGTAATGGCCCATTGGGAAAATAATCTGAAAGAGTGTATATATATAACACACACACACACGCACATATATACATGGGGGCTTCCCTGGTGGCTCAGATGGTAAAGAATCTGCCCGCAATGCAGGAGACCTGGGTTTGATCCCTGGGTTAGGAAGATCCCTTGGAGAAGGGCATGGCAACCCACTCCAGTATTCCTGCCTGAAGAATTCCAAGGACAGAGGAGCCTGGAGGGCTACAGTCCATGGGGTCGCAAAGACTTGGACACAACTGAGCAACTACTGAGATATATATATATCTTATTCACTTTGCTGTACACCTGAAACGAACACAACTTTATCAACTACATCCAATTAAAAAAAAAAAAAAGCTACCCCATGTCTCTCCACTGAAGTCCTTCCCCCAGAAGGCGAGAGCTAGGAAATCGCTGTTCCCCAGGGATAGCGCTGCTTCTCTCCCAGGGAGGAGGACAGTGACCCCCGGAGTCCACAGGCAGAGCTGGGGCAGCACTGAGCTCCCTTGGGGGAGCAAGGGGACCACTCACCACACTGTCCCCCGTGTCAGGGACTGGCACTGTCTTCACCACCAGATCCACCCCTGTTGTCTGCGGAGGAAAAGGAAGAACACACACGTCAGGGGGCCCCACGGGGTGTGTTGTCAGGAAGAGCACCCCACCCTGGGAGGCATGTCCCTGGCTCCAGTGTCTGTTCTGGGCTCACTTCTTGTGCATAAGTCAGAGAGGACCTAGTTTCGTCCAACCCCCTGCCCACAAGCAAGCTGTATGTGGTGACCAGCTGACCACAGGCTAGTCTGCTCCATACGGCTCTGCACCCTGTGGCTTGTGGCCATTCGTCAGGTCTCTGAGGGTTTCTTAAGGACACTGGGAAAGTCACTCCCTTAGGGTTATCTGATCATTTCTCTTTAAGCCTCTGCCAGGCCCACAACACCCACATCTTACCAGGGTGTAGTTCTTCTGGAAATGGGCCCCGTCGCTGCGGAAGAGCTGTGCCAGGGCGGTCTTGCCCACGGTGGGGTCTCCTGCAAGGTCAGAGTAGAAGAAAAACACTGCTTTCACGCTAATTGGACTCAAGGATCTCCCACTCCAGAAACTTAGTCTGGAAACCGAAAAACTTCAATGAGTTCTCAGAGAAAACGTGCCTGATTCTCATGGGAAGTTGCCCTGGGGTTGCTGGCAGGGCAATGGGTCTGTGAGACCCATTTTCCAAACCAGCCTCATTTCTTCCGGGCTAACCCTTTCATCTGCACAAACTGACCCAGAAGGTAACAGAGTCGAAGGAGGGCTTCTGAGCACTGGAAACAGAACCGAGACTCTTCCACTGAAATATACCTGATGGGGAAAACCTGTTCCTTACAAACTTGAATTTACTTTGAAGTCTTGAAGGTAAAAAACTTCCCAGGTGGCGCTACTGGTAAAGAACCCACCTGCCAATGCAGGAGATGTAAGAGACATGGGTTCAATCCCTGGGTCAGGAAGATTCCCTGGAGAAGGGCATGGCAACCCTCTCCAGTGTTCTTGCCTAGAGAATCCCATGGACAGAGGAGCCTGGTAGGCTACAGTCCAAAGGGTCACAGAGTTGGACACAACTGAAGTGACTTAACACACTTGAAGGCAAGGAGGTATGACCAGGCACAGACTTACGGGTTCAGGTGACTAAACCACTTTGAGCTTAGAGCATTCATCCTTAGAATCCTGCATAATTACTGAGGGGCAGAGGGGGTGAGAGTTGCTGCTGCTGCTAAGTCACTTCAGTCGTGTCCGACTCTGTGTGACCCCATAGACGGCAGCCCACAAGGCTCCCCCATCCCTGGGATTCTCCAGGCAAGAACACTGGAGTGGGTTGCCATTTCCTTCTCCAATGCACCAAAGTGAAAAGTGAAAGTGAAGTCACTCAGTCGTGTCCGACCCTCAGCGATTCCATGGACTGCAGCCTACCAGGCTCCTCTGTCCATGGGATTTTCCAGGCAGGAGTACTGGAGTGGGGTGCCATTGCCTTTTCCGGGGGTGAGAGTTAGGTGGGACCATATTTATGACAAAGAGTCAGGGACTACATGTGCCACCTGAAACCCATTTCCAAAGGACATTTTCCACTTCCACCTCCTGGTACCCATTTGCAACCACTGTGGACCCATCTTCCTAGGGCCTCTCCTCCAAGTCTACTGGCAACAGCCACTGGTTCCTCTAAGTCCATCTTATACCTACTGGGTCCATCTCCTCAACTTTGTCAGTGGACAGCCCCATAAATTGGTACCTCCAAACTAAAAGTTAATGTCACATTTTCAAGTCTGAGACCTGGACCTTTCACAAGGTGGCAGGGGCAATTTGTTCTGGAGCTCCTCCCGGGCCCCCAGGGGTGCTGGAGACTCTCAGGGCTCATCCTTCACTCCCCTGCGCCCTCCCAACACCCCCACCGGTGGCTCTGCGTGGCCTCCTTTGATACCACGCTGTTTGCATTTGCAAGATCTTTTCCACCTTGAGCTTCATACTGACTCTCCCTCCATCACCCAGCACCTTGGCGGAACACTTGTCTCCTGCTTTCTCACCCCTTTGATCCTCAGCAAAATCGCCATCAAGCTCACAGCCTTCTTAGTTGCATCCTTTGATGTCATCTCCTCACCTTAATCCACATCATGGGTGGCTCAACGTTCCTTTTACTTGACTCCTTGATAGCCTGCTGCTCTGTTCACTTTTCAGTTTTGACTTCTGTCACCTCATGTGAGACAACTACTTGACTACTTCTGACATTTCCTTTCACGTTGACTTCTCTGGGTCTGAATGAGCTAGTAAGGTCTTGCTTTTATATCTGCTACCACTTCTTAGAAGGGAACCAACATGGGCTGAGCCTCCATTATGGACCCATTGATACAAACTCATTCACTCCTTCCCAGGCCCCTTACTTGACAGATGAAGATACTGAAACTCAGAGAGCTAAGTAATCTGCCTAGGATTCCAGTAGCATACTCTTTCCGCCAGTCCATCCCTCTCCTAGAGCTCAGGGACCCTTCTGGCCCATTTCTAAACTGCCCCTGTGGGTCCTCATCCCTGCAGCCTTTCAGGAGATGACTGTATCCACCCTCCCGACTTCAATTTTGCTTCTGCACGCAGTTGGAAATTGACTCCTCCCGCTTGTGAAATTCCCCACAGATTTGTTCTGGTTAATTTCATATATCTTGCTTCTGACTGTCAGTCAGAGTTCCCCATACTTCTGGAAAACCTCCGGTGTCGGCTAAGGAAGGATCTGAGCATGAACAGCAAGGGCAGCCAGCCGATAAACACGTTTGCAGAGCAACAAGATGACAAGTGCGAGTTCAAATAATGCAAGCTGAGAACCAAGGTGTCTGAGGGCACAGGGAGGAGAGAAGCTGATGAGGGCTTTCGTCAGCAGGGAGGACTTCCCTGGAGGAGGCTGAACCCAGGGGTGACGGTGGGGACAGGGGACAACGGGTGCACTGCTTGATGGAGAGGGTGCCATCTGCAAGGTCACCTGTGACCTCGTAATTGCCAAGTTCAGTGGTTTTCCCTCAGTCCTCACGCTCCTTAACGTCTCTGAAAGATGTCAGTTTGAAGGAGCATCTCTCCTCCTCCACCAGGGTCAGAGCGGCCCTCTGGCCCTGGTGAGCCTGCACTGGCTTGGTCTTCCCGCTGCTCCTCCCCCTCCCCCCATGCGGACATTCTTGTGCATCCATCCTTAGTCTTCATCCACTCTGTCCCATTTACTCTTGCTACCTTTGCTGTTACTTCACGTGCCACAATCCATCTCCCAAGCTTTGCATTTCCAACAACCTGCGGGTGTCTTCACTGCAACGCGGGGCCTTCACCCAGTCTCAAGTGTGTCCACAGCCACACTGGGGCCAGAGCGGTCCTGCCCACCTGTCTCATTGTTCTGTTCACCATTCATTCTCACTGTCCCTAGACTTCACCCACAGTCGCCTCTGAAGTCTCCACCTCCTTCCTCCCACGCCCAGGAAGCTCCTCTTTATTCCTTACATCCTTTGCTGGGTCTCCAGCCCGAATTTCCTTTGTTGTCAGGGCTGACACTGCCCTAGTTACCTTGAACTTCAACTGGGTCTCTTGTCTCAGCCCCAAACGCACCCATCCATGGTCTGCCTTGTGATGCTGGGGCTGGGGCTCCGCACTCACATTTCTCTGTCTCCCAGGGGCTTCCTGTCACACTCAGGGGCTTCCTGTCAGGCTCTGCCAATGTGAGTTCAAGAACTCTTCCAATGTGGAAGGCTGGTCGGGGGGTAGGAAGAGGGACTTGCTCCTTCTCCTTTTTTGCAGTTTCTCTTAGCAGTCTCCTAGTGATGGCCTTCACCCCAGCAGCAGATGTCGGCTGCTGCCTCAGTTGTGTTGTTTGTGGTTCTGCACTTCTGGGCCAGCCTGAGTACACCCCCTCAGAGACACTAGCATCGGTGGGTAGGGTCCCCTTCTCAGAGATCTGCAGCTCAATTCCGAGGGCCCTTCTGAGCTTCGGGGTTCTGATGCCCAGCCATCTTCCCTCTGTTCCTGCAGCCCTGGGGTGAGGCTCCTTCCTGCAGTTTCTCTGAGCTGCCTTGCTGTTCCCATTTGTCTTCCCCACCCTCCAGTAGGTGTTTAATGAACATCCCATGCTAAATCCTCGCTATCTAGACACTGAGTGCAGTTTCAGCTTTTTGTCTGGACCCTACCTCATGCAGCACTCAGTAATAGAAGTGATCTTAAGACAAAGCCCCTCGGGACGGGCTGGACTTGTGTTTCCCTAAACCCAGGACTGAGCTCCCGGCTAGTGGGCAATGGGTCCTAGTGATCTATGACAAGTGCTGACATCACACACTGGGTACCACCCCAGCCGGGCAGTGTCCCCTCCTTGGAAATCTGGATCCTGGCTCGGGGGGTGGGGGAGGTTCTTCTTTAAGTTTCTGATAATGCTGATCTCTACCTACCCCTTCAGTGTCATGACAATGTTGTCTCCTGGGTTTTTCAGTCTCTGACACCCGATGAACCAATTCCATACATTAAAACCTCTCTGCTGAAATGCCTAATGTATCTTCTGTTTTCTTGACTAGGTCTGGACTGCAAAAACTTCCCAGTTGGCCCTATTTCCTTTTTGTTTTTTCTTGCTGCTTTTCTTTCACCCTGAGTTTGGCATCAACAGACAGGCCTTCATAAAGCAGAGCTTTCCCCTGGTGATGTGCTCACAGAGCCTGTCCAAAGATGCTTTCCACTGTGTACCCTTCTCCACCTTCCAACCCTGTCTCCGACTATCCCTTACACAAGATCTGGGCTCTACCCTCCTATTCTCTTACTCCCTGAAAATTCCTCGAAGAAAATCTTCTTCTAGGTCTCCCTAATACAAATCCTAATCCCGCTCAATTTTCTGCCAGGCAAAACTCAAAGAATGTCCTTCTGCTGACCAGCCTCTGAAGGGCATCTCTCAGTCCTCTGTCTTTACCTGCCTGGCTACTGTGCTCGCTGCTCGTGGCATGAGACTTGTCAGAGCAACCTTCCAGGAGGCACACTTATCACCCCCATGTCTGTCAAGAGGCACTAAGTACATGGTACTCAGGGCACAGATTCCAGCTCCAAGGCTTATGAGCTGTGTGACCTTGGTTCTGTAATCTCTCTGGGCCTCAGTTGCTACATCTCCAAAATGGGGAATAACAATACCCATCTCAGAGAATCATTATGAGGATTTAAGGTGTTAACATCTACAGTGCCTGACATATATTAAGTAATATTTAAGTGATCTGGAAGCACATAAAATACAGATAAATGTTAAGTGTTGCTTTCTCTCTTTGTCTGAAGCAGCACAATTAGCAGCCATGCCTTGAGGTATTCCTCTGGGAGCTGGCACACAAAGGGTGTTTGCTGAGTTATAAGCGTTTGTGTGCAATCCAGGGCTTCCTTCAGTGTGGGAGTGGGCTGGGTTCATCCTGGGATTCCCAGTGCACCTTGTGTGGTGACATACACATAGTAGGTGCTCAATAAATATGAGGACTGGATAAGCACTTGAATTGAGTTATCAGGACCTTTGGCAGCTAGTTCTATGAGAGAACAGACGCCGATTGACTCCATTTAAACAGCTGGTCAGTGTGGGAGGAGGTGCATGTGGTGGGGGTGGGGTGGAGATGGGCTGTGCATAGTGATTCACTGCACTGAGGTCTGTTGTCCCTGGAAACTTCCAAAATGAGATAGATATCCTTAAGGCCTCAAAAGGAGGCTACAGAGTGAGGGCTAGGTTGGAGTTTAGGAACAACTTGTAAGGCCATGGATGAAATCAGGTAAAACTTGTGTTTGAGAGTGTGAGTATAAAGGACAAGGAGTCTAGAATCAAGGTCTGAGATGGTAGCCTGTGGGGCTAAGAACAAGCCCTGGAAATTAGATCACCTGGGTCTAGATACCAGCTCAGCCAAATCCAGCTGTGTGACCCAGGGCAAATGCCCCAACCTCTCTGGGCCTCAGCTGCCCCATCTGTAGAGGAGAATGATGATAATCCTGACCCCACAGAGCTGCTGAGATGACCTGTGCTGAGGGTATAGCACAGCGCAGGCACAAAGATGATGCTCAGTAAGTTGCCTCGTGATAGAAGTTGATTTAAAAAAGAAATAGGAGAAAGAACAGTCAGAGAGAGAAGCCCATTAAAAAATAATCTAACTTCAGAGAAAAACGTCTCCATCTTATCCATGAGGAGACTGAGGCTCAGAGAAGTGCTTTGTCCAAGAGGACACAGCCAATCTGTGGAATTATTTTTGTTGCACAATACTGCCCCCGCTGGTGCTCTGGAAACTAGACACTGCTCTTGAAGACCATTCATTGCTTTTGCTCCAGCATGATCTGAGTGACTTCGATCAGTCATCTTTCTGTGTGACCCTTTTACTTCCAAACTGGAAAAGTCATTACAAACACCACCCCTTTCAGTCTGAAAGAGAAGAATTAAAAAAAATAATCTCCTTTTCCTCTATATAATATCTCACTGCTTTTTTCCTGAATTGGTCAGAAAAACCTGGAAAGGTCACAGGTTTCAACAGTAACACAAGTTAAGAATTATGGAGGTGAGCAGATCTGGGGGGTGGGAATCCAGCTAGGACCTTGGGCAACAGACTTCATCTCAGTCCTCAATGAGGTCAGAACAATTCAGCTTCTAACCCAGGGTGCCATGCTGTGCTTAGTTGCTCAGCTGTGTCAGATTCTGCAACCTCATGCACTGTAGCCCGCTAGGCTCCTCTGCCCATGGGGATTCTCCAGGGAAGAATACTGGAGTGGGTTGCTATTCCCTTCTCCAGGGGATCTTCCCGACCTAGGGATTGAACCGGGGTTTCCTGCATTGCAGGCAGATTCTTAACCAGCTGAGCTACCAGGGAAGCCCTACTCCAGGGTGCTGCTGCTACTGCTGCTAAGTCACTTCAGTCGTGTCTGACTCTGTGTGACCCCATAGACAGCAGCCCACCAGGCTCCCCTGCCCCTGGGATTCTCCAGGCAAGAACACTGGAGTGGGTTGCCATTTCCTTCTCCAATGCATGAAAGTGAAAAGTGAAAGTGAAGCCGCTGAGTCGTGTCCGACTCTTAGCGACCCCATGGACTGCAGCCCACCAGGCTCCTCCATCCATGGGATTTTCCAGGCAAGAGTACTGGAGTGGGGTGCCATCACCTTCTCCGCTCCAGGGTGCTACCTACTGTGAAAGGGTTAAATGAAATATATGTGCCTGGCAATGCAGCAAGGACTCAGGAAAGTACATCTGTGCTCTGAGGTCCCAGGTCCATAATCCAGGCAAATGTTACCTGGAGTAACATTGAGCAGTAACACCATAAATATGCATGCCACATATGCATTCATTCTACAAATGTTTATTGAGTACTTCCTATGTTCCAGATGTATGTTCTGGGTGCTTGGGATGTATCAGTCAGCAAAACAGATTCCCACTTTTGGGGGATTCAACATTTATGTCCTCAAACTTATGGGGCAGCAACCATAACTTTGGGTCTTAAAGACAACATACATGGTATTTTTGCAAACACCGGTCAACTGGACATTACTGTCTCCTATCCTTGTTTTCAGAAGAATAGGGTCAAGGAAAAAAATCCCCGTAAGTAAGGACCACCTAAGTCACTGATGCCTAACTTTGGAGTACAGCACATGGTTTAGTTGAAGCACTTATGGTGTGCTTAGCCTGATTTTTTTAAAAACCAGTCTGCTCCTCTTGAGTACAGCTCCAATTGGTAACGGTGGTCTCAGAGTATGACAGGGAGCGAAGGAAACCAGCCGCAGCTACAAGTGTGCTCTGGAAGATAATTATCCCATGCCTAATGGAATTTACTATATCAGTAATTGCATTAACTCGTCTTTGAGAGAGAGAAAGGGAAAGACGGTAGACAATTTACGTGAACAAAAGCTCTCAACAATTTATGAAGTCTCTGGATTTCGGACACTGTATTCGCCCGTAAGTTTTCAGACTCACCTGCCAGGATGCATTTGGCTGCGAGCTTCACCATGGTAACCAACCACCTCCACGGACCAGACAAGAGAAGAGCGGCTGCTGGAGGCGTTGGTGGCCCTGCCTGGGAAGGGGAGTATGGAGAACTGGCGCTCAAGGGGCCAGTGGTCACGGTGGGGACCGGGACAATGGGGCCTGGACCCTTCGGGCAGCCGGTGGGGCGGTATCTGGCGCTAGGGTCCCGGTGTGGCGCGGAGGAGCGCCAGAAGGGGTCAAGTTCTTCAGAAGGCAACCGGGAAGGTGCCAGGGAGGCGATGCGGCTCCCGAACCCAGTCCAGCCCCCTGCACTGTGGTTCGGGAACAGTGACCCAGAAATCCTCCGGCCTCCGGCCCCCAGCCCCACTGTGGCTGTGATCTCCGGGCAACCACCGCCCGCCTGCCCCGCCTCCTCATTCCCCCTCTCCTCCTTGCTGGCCATCGATTGGCTGCCATCAAAAACTCCCACCCCCGCCCAGGGCTCACGGAGACCAGTGAGAGAAGGGGGCAGGGCTAACAGCCCTTCCTCGCCAGATAATTCGTAGCAGCAACTGCTCTTCAAGTTTATCTCGCTTGACTAATAATTGCAGAAGATGTCAATCATTTCCGCCTCCCGCCCCCTCACGGCTTGAAAGTTCAGGGAAAAGCAGCTCCAACCTTGTATATCCAGAAGCGGCGATAAAACAAGCTTTCTGATTGGTCAGAGGATGGCTAGGCCCATCTTCGGGAGGAATGGTGAATCGCCGTACCCTCCTGCCCTTCTGGAAGTGGGTTCACCCATGAAGGGGGCCGATCGCGAGCGCGGGAGACTGGAGCGGCGCTGGCGCATTGGACGAGGTGCGCTTGCTCAGGCCGAGCTTCGAGCCAGCTTGACCTCGCCGAAGCAGCGCTTTTCGCCCCTCCAAGTCCCAGATTCCAGGGAGCGTGGACGTAAAGTGCATCAAGAAATCCAATCTTTGGCTCCTTAAAGCCCAGGGATGTTATGCGCTTTAAACACGAAAGTGTTAAAAGTGATGTCTATGGACAAAGGAGAAGTGGAGAATGTAGAGGAGCGGTTGGACTCAGAAATTTGAAGTTGTACTTTCCTCTGAGCCCAGCCCCTCTTGTGAAGTGGAGAACATATTATATACCACACCTGGAATGAAAGCCAGCACCCTGGATATTTCCCCTCCCCGCTCCCCACCCACCTCCCAAGGAGGCTGACTTTCCCGGAAGGCCCCTCTTGCTCTGCGGTCAGGGACCCCAGACTGAAATCACTGTCGTCTTCCTGACCTGGGCAAGTGGCCTCATCCCTGAGTCTGTTTCCTCACTTTTAAAAGGGGCTCGTGGAATCCACCTTCTTCGGTTATCCTGAGACTGTAAGTGCCTGAGACACAGTAGGTGCTCAGCAGTGATGAATGGATGAACGAGAAGAGATTTACTGAACAGATTGGGTTTATCATCACCGTCATGTTGGCCAGATGCCTGCACCCCTTTTCTCACTCCTGCCGGTTCCTCTGGGATGGCTGATGCTGAAAGGGAAGAACAGCCCCTCAGGGAAGATGCAGCCTCCAGAATTTGCTATCATATGCCCTTCATTTAGGGCTTCCCAGGTGGCACTGGGATAAAAAATTTGGCTGCCAATAAAGGAGACACAGGAGCCGTGGTTTCAATCCCTGGGTAAAGAAGAGCCCCTGGAATAGGAAATGGCAACCTACTCCAGTGTTCTTGCCTGGAAGATTCCATGGGCAGAGGAGCCTGGTGGGCTACAGTCCATGAAGTTGCAAAGAGTTGGATATGACTGAGCATGCACACACACACGCCTTTCATTTACATGGAACCTCTCTCACCTGCCGGGTGTCTTACTGTGGCTGCCAATCTTTCGCAGGGCAATGAACACACACATGTTCTACAAACTGCTGCAAATGTTTCAGTCTTGAATCAGGACTGAAACAATGCAAGTTGTCTGGAATTATCTTTCCTTGCCAGTCATTCCCGGTATTATGGTTAAGACCTGTCTCCTGCATTCCGCCTTACTTGTTTTCTTGGGAGACATCATGCAGTCTGTCTCAGACACCCCAGGTCTCGGTGAGTCACAAAGCCTCTCCTGGTCTTCCTGCCTCCTCCTCCAGACTGTCCTGTTAATCCCTTAAAGGACCTCTTGAGTGAGTCAACCTCCTGAGGCAGCTCCGTGGGGCTCAGATGCTGAGATCCATCTGGAGGTGATACCTCTGGGAACCTCAGTTTCCTCATCTGTGAAGGGGTGGGGGGGGGTAGTAATTGCACCTCCTTTATGGGGTTGTCTTCCTCAGCACCACATCTGCCCTGGCCCTTTCCTTCCTGCTCCTGGGTGTGATTTTGGTCAATACTGTTGAAAGAGCTTTGTATCTTCCCAGAGGGGCTTCCCTGGTGGCTCAGGACTGTAAAGAATCTGCCTGCAATGCAGGAGATCTGGGTTCAATCCCTGGATCGGGAAGGTTCCCTGGAGAAGGAAATGGCAACCCACTCCATTATTCTTGTGTGGAGAATTCCATGGACAGAGGAGCCTCCACGGGGTTGCAAAGAGTCGGACATGACTGAGCAACTAACACACACACACAGAGATGGTAAACCCCATACGGTGAATTCTCCCACCTCACTCCCCCATCCCAAGGGCCTTCTATACACTATTGATGATGAAACAACAGCCACATGACTGTCACTGGGTTTTAGGGGATCAGAGAGTTTGGGAGCCATAAGGACGCTTCAGATATTCTAGTCTAACCCCTCCTTGAGCCACTATAACAGAGCTGGCATTTGCCAAGCCCACACTGAGTGCTGGCCTCAGTTTGAGTGCTCTAAAGGATTCATTAACTTACTATTCATGTTCCTGTTTGATATTGACAATAACCCCTGTGAGGCGTGTATCATCTCTGTTTGATAAACAGGAAGACTGAGGCCCAAATGAGGTGAAATCAGATGCCCAAGGTCACAAGGCTAGTGAAGGGCAGAACTGAAGGCAGGTAGACCATCAACCTCTTGGCCCTTACTGGGACCTCTCCTGCCTCTAATCCTCTCTCAGTTCTTTCCATCCTAGAGAGTAAATATTGATTGAGTTCCTTGCACTAATAGCTCCTGCTGATTGAGCATTAGATATTCCAGACATGTGCTAAACACATCACATCTTCTCTCTTATAGGATGCAATGACTCTGGGAAGTGGAAGGGATCATTCCTTCCATTTCTCAGGTAAAGAAACTGAGGCCCACAGAGAGCCCAGGCTCATGCAAGAAGAATCAGAACCAACCTCAGGTCTCCTGCTCTTGGGACCAATGTTTTTTTCCATTGCTTGGTGTACTCTTTCTGTTTTCATTAATAAGCTTTTCTTGAGTGCCTGCTCTGGGCCAGGCCCTGTGCTGATTGCTGGGTCACGAAATGAAGGTGCCAGAGACCCAGGCAACTCTGGCAAATGTTGGCTATGGGGGAATACTGGCCCAGTCATATGGAACCCTGCATTTTCTAGAGGAGCCAGGAATCTGGATTTCTTTTGTGTGTGTATTCCCCCTGACTCTCAAATCTTGGCAATGAACTTCAGTTTAAAACACTGCAGCAGCTGCAGTTGAATACGTCTGTTGTCTGGTTCTCTCTGGGGGGTGCCCATTTGTGACATTTAGTTGAGAAAGACAGATGTGTGAACAAATTTTATGACAAGAGTAGATACAGGACCCCAAGGAGCACTCTTAACCCTGGTTAGGTGGAGTTGGGAAGGATATTCTGGAACAAGAGCCTTGAAGAATGGGTAGGAATTTACAAGGTGGACATAGGGGTAAGGACTTCCTGGGCAGATGAAACAGCACATGCAAAGGCATGGAGTCGTGGGAAGGAGCTGAACATTTGGAGGATGGCAGGTGACATGCTGTGCTTAGGGCTGAATGGGGAGACTGGTAAGAGATAGGTCTGACCCAGGCCTTTGCTTGAAGCCAGATGTACAGTAGAATGGCAAAAGAAAGTGAGGCAAGGCCTGGCATAGAACCTTCTCTGAGGGATTCATTCAACAAATATTTTTATTGGGTACTACTTACTAAATGGGCTTCCCTGGTGGCCCAGTGGTGAAGAATCTGTCTGCCCGTGCAGGAGACACAGGAGATGCAGGTACAATCCCTGAGTTGGGAAAATTGCCCAGAGAAGGAAATGGCAACTGCTCCAGTATTCTCGCCTGGGAAATCTGATGGACAGAGGCGCTTGGTGGGCTACAGTCCATGAAGTCACAAAAGAGTCGGACACCACTGAGAGACTAAACAACCATACTTACTAAGCACCAGGGACCAAACCACCATAGTGACTATTCTCAGGGAGCATCCAGCCCAGTGGGGAAGCAGATAATCAACAGTGGTTATCTGTGACTGCTTATGGTCAGTGTTGAGTAGGAAAAGACTAGTTGCTTTAAGAATAAGTATTCTGTGGTCCCTGGACCAGCAGGATCAGCATCACACAGTGACTTGTCAGAAATGTACATCCCCAGGCCTCACTCAGACCAACTGAACTCTGGGGGTGGGAATCACAATCTGTGTTCTCATAAGCCTTTCTGGTGATTCTGGTGCCTGCTCATGTTTGGGAACCACTGCTCCTAGGTCATGCCAGGATCCACTTTTATCCATCTTCTCCAATTGCTTTACGGCTTCTCAAACTCCCCAAGACCCTTCCTACCTCAGGGCCTTTGCACTGACTGTTCTCACCATGGCTGCCTGACTTTCTCAGTACCTTTAGCTCTTTGTGCAAATAAAGGCCTCCCTATCTCCTTGGAGAGGCCTTCCCAAGTGCCTGGTTTAAAGAATTACTCCCAATCTATCAGACTCAACTCCTTGTCTTACTGTGCTTTCTTCTTAGCATTCAACACTACCTGGTATTGTTTTCCATGTTTATTTATTTATTTGCCTTGTCTCTGTCTCCATCCACTAGAAGATAAGCTTCATGAGAACAGGGATGTGATCTTTTTTGTCCTCCCAGCATCTCGGGTCGTGCCCAGCATGGTGAGATACTTAGGAAGTACTTTTGAATGAATGAATGAATCTCCTAGGGTTTACCCTTCTGGTCATTCATTCATTCAACAAGCACCAATTCCTGTGGAGGTAATGGGCTTATTGTTGGAAGGGGTTCCATGGCCATTTGGACAGGGGCAGCCTGATGCCTGGTCTTCCACACCCCTCCTTCCCCCTACACTCAGCTAGCTCCAGACACAAAGAACCTCCAGATGCACCAGAACCTCCAGTTCTGTGGGCTCTATGGAGAAGGAGGAGTTAATAGCACTGCTTCCCAAAACCAAGGACTGGGCTGATTAGGAAGCTAGGACTTCGGGTGGGAAGGAGGTGGAGAGGCAGCTACTGACAAGTTGTTCCCAGGGAACATTCAATCATCCTGGGGTTGAATGCTTTCCGACAGCCCTGACAAGCAGCGTTCATCTGAGCTGCAGCTGAGTGCCAGCATCAGCCGCAGTATTCCACGCACGGTGCCCCGGATGACTGTGCCCACTGCAGTGGTTCCAGGGGGTTTCTGCTCTGCCTGGGCCACTCCTTAGAGCCCAGCACTTGTGGTGTGTATTAGCAGGGTTGTTGGATGCAAAACAATCCTGCTGGGGACAAAAGAGGCTTTAAGAGAAATTAGTGGGGAAAGGCCTCTTGAGAGTTATCTAGCATGAATCCTCAGGAAGAATACCTTTTGTACATTAAAGCAGATGCTCCCTAATGCCTTCATGGCAGAGGACAATGCAAAAGAGAGGGCCAGTGGATTGGTAGGAATCTTACATATTTAGATTAGGATTTCTTCATCTCTGCACTGTTGACATTTTGCATCGGCTATTTCTGGGTTGTGGGGGCCATCCTGTGCATTGTAGACTGTTTGCAGCATCTCTGGCCTCTACCCACTAGATGCCAGAATCATCTCCCTCATTATGAAAGCCCAAATGCCTCCAGATATTGCCAGATGTTCCCTGGGGGCCAAAATAATCCATGGATGAGGACCACTGATGTATGAACTCAATGTGTAGGGCATATTGATATTAAAATGGAAATCTGCAAGGATCGGGACTCAGACTGTGTAAGTTTGAACCCTGCTTTGCCTTTTAAGCTCTGTTTCCTCATTCCTGCATCTCTGGTGCCACAAGGATCAGCTGTTACACATAACAAGTAAAGGATCTAGACTGGGGACCTGACAAGTCCTAAGATTCAGTGAACACCACTCTCATTAACAGCCATTGGGATGGCGGTGAAGCCCCCAAGGATGATCTATAATGCAGCAGTGGCGTCTGTTTTACAATTATTTGCATAATGCACTGTGTCATAGCTGCCGCTGGTACACTGCCTTCTCACGGTAATGACCTTTGCTGTTGAGTTCTTCACTGTTCACGTGGGCCTGGTTGTTTATGCCTTCGCTGATGCAGTACTTGGCCGTGGCCACCCCAGTAAAGGGCAGAGGAAATGTGACTGACTCACCTTCTGTGCATAGGGAATGCAAAGTGGAGCCCTGAGCTAGGGCCCGAGTTGCACAGAGACTGACATATCCTGATGCCACCAGCAGGGGGCAGTAGCAGCTGGGAAAATGCTGGCTGCTGCAGGAGGGAGCCAAACCTTGCTGTTTTAATTTTCAAGCCTGCAAGTATTCCGAGTTGAGCAAATCATCCTTCCAGAGCCACCCGAGGTAGCTTATCTGCAGAAGCCTAGAGATGCTCTTCTAGAACATTCTACGTTTACCATGTCTGCCCATTTCCTGATGGCTCAGTCTGAACCTAGGGCAAATTGTGCTGTGGCAAAGTTAAACTGGTTCCTGTTTTTCTAAATTCCTTTTTCCCTCTACTCACCGCACCCCATCCTGCCGCTTACCTGAGTGACACAATGCCTGTCCCAGAAAGCACCCCAAGCAGCTGTACCTGTCACTCAGGCCCCATTTTACCTTGTTCTCCATCCCCACCCCCACCCCCATATAAACTCTGCAGTCTAGAGTCTTACTCTCTCATGATTTCCCTCAGTCCATTCTTGACCTGCTTCATTGCGTTTTCTATCTATCAGCGAGGGATATCTTTAAAATTGAGATGAGAAAAAAGAGGCACACAAAAGTTGAGTAACGTGCTTAGATTATACACTTGAAACAGGGTGAGGTAGGATTCGAACCCAGGCCAGCTGGCGTCAGGAGCCATTGCCACGCTGTCTCCAACGGCGCATCTCTGCCAAGTAGGCAGGGCTGGCCTCAGCTGCCTCTTGGCCCTCACTCCGACTCGCTCAGTGACACCTCTTCTCCTGGCTCCCCGCCTGCCCCCAGGCTGCCTTTCTCCAATGCATGGGTGGAGTGAGTCCTCCCTGCAGTGAGATGGCAGCCCCCAGGGCTGTCAGCCTGCCTCCAGGCGCTCCCTGGTGAGTATGCTCTGGCCATGACTTAACTCCCACTGTAGGCCACTTGACGTGGTTGCACTTGGAGGAACAGTTCTTCACCCCAGCCTCTCAGAGTTCCTGTGAGGCTCAAAACCGATACCACCTGTTGCCTCAGGCCTGCTTTGCAAGCTGTAAAGTGCTGGACAAAGTTAAAGGCTGTCAGTTTTACCAGGATCGACTTCTTTCTGAGACTGGTTCTCCATCTCTTACTCCAAAGATTCTTGGGGCATATCATAAGCACATGAATGTGGCATCTGTGGGCTGGCATCTGGCAGCCTTTGAACAGACTGGGAATACCTGTCAGCCATTCAGAATGCAGAGTCAAGGGCCTTTTCCGGATGGAAGCAGGGGGGCTGGTGGGCATGTTGCCCAACAGGGAGGCCTCCAGGCCCGCTTGCCAAGCCTCTGGTCCCTGTAAACAGGCGTGATCGCCTGGAGACCCTGGCAACCCTCTTTACATTTACTTGAGGGAGCTGACAGGACACGAGCTGCCCAGAGCATCTCGACTTCTCCCACTGGGGGGCTGTGTGCCTGATGGCACCAGAGGGACAAGGGGACAAACTTTTAAGTCAACAGATCTGGATTCAGAGTCTGATCTAACTTAAAGATGGCTCTGGTCCCCCCTGTAAGTGAGACACCCTTCTGTTTCCCCAAAAAGAGTTCTGACGTCTCGCTTGCTGGGAAAGATTTTTAAGATCTCAAGAGGGAAAAAAAAAAGCAAACAGTTGTGGGATATTTGAAATGAAGAATAGATACCAAGTCGTGTGGAGATGTCTCTCAAAGGGCTGGCATTTCAAAGCTCAAAGCTCTTTCCTGTTTTCTCAAACTTTAACAGTCAGTGCATCCATTTTCCAGAGGAGAAAACAGAGGCTCAGTTAAATACTTTGAAAGACGTGTCTGACATCACATAGTAATGAGAAGGGAGAGTGGGATTAGAATTCATATCGTCTGTTTCCACATCCGGCTCCACTGCTTACTGGTCAGGTGGCCTTGGGAGAGCTCAAGACCCCAGCTGAGCCTCCGTTTCATCATCTGTAAAATGGGACTAGTGACCTATGAGAGAGAGCTGTGAGCATTAAACAGGATAATTCCTGTAAACCACTTGATGCAGCCACAGAATAAACACCCAACAAATACCAATGGTTTTTACTACTCTAGGATATGCTGTTATTAATGAATGAATGATTAACTTAAATGGACTTAGGCCATCTGCTGGGGCCTAGGAAGCTTTCCTTTCTAGAAACCAAAGAAACGAAGGCAGTTTCCTTTGCGTGGAAATAAAGGCCCACTGAAGCCATGTCTGGCAGCAGAATTGCCCCTTACTTCCTCTGGATCATTCACCTTCTTGAAGGATCCTTCCCAAAGCAGAGAAAGGGCCGCCCGCCCCCCATCCCCAGTGTAGACCATCCCTGACCATCTCTCTGAGGGCTGCCCCCCCCCAGTGTAGACCATCCCTGACCATCTCTCTGAGGGCTGCCCCCCCTCCCAGTGTAGACCATCCCTGACCATCTCTCTGAGGGCTGCCCCCCCCAGTGTAGACCATGCATGACCATCTCTCTGAGGGCTGATCCCCTCCCTCAGTGTAGACCATCCCTGACCATATCTCTGAGGGCTGCCCCCCCTCAGTGTAGACCATCCCTGACCATCTCTCTGAGGGCTGCCCCCCCTCAGTGTAGACCATCCATGACCATCTCTCTGGTGATGCTGACAAGCGGGCATTTTGTGATGATTATGCAAGAAGCCTTTCAATAACTGACCCTCTGCTCCAGCAAGAAGCTTTGAATTTTGCAGAATTGCTGGAGCAAAGTAATTTCTCATCTGGCACTGGCTCCCATAAGTCTCACAGCCATCTCAGAATTGTCTCTGAAGTGCTCTGCCTAACCGATTGCCCTCTGCTCATTTCTCGAGAGTTAACAGATGTGAGATTTAGAGGAGAGGGTGACAAGTGGCCCGGGACCTGGAGAAGCTGTTGTGGTGAGAGGGGCCACTTCTCGCTGGAGCACATCCAAATTGGCACCGCGGTGAATATAGAAAAAGCTAGAAAGTTTAAGGGCCTCCATGGCTTCCCTGGTGACTCAGATGGTGATGAATTTGCCTGCAATGCAGGAGACCTGGGTCTAATCCCTGGGTTGGAAAGATACCCTGAGGAAGGGCATGGCAGCCCTCTCCATATTCTTGCCTGGAGAACCGCAGGGACAGAGGAGTCTGGCAGGCTACAGTCCATAGGGTTGCAAACAGTCAGATGTGACTGAGCGACTAACAGTTTTACTTTCACACTCTCAGGGGCCTCCATTATCCAAGCAGCTTCCACGCTGGTCCCTTGGCTGCTGCTTCCCTGCTGCATCCTCCTCCCAGTGGCAGATGGTTACCTACTTAAAATTTTTTTTTGTGAAACTTATTTTTAAAAAATTTATTTACATTGCCATATATAAAATAGGTAGCCAATGGGAATTTGCTGTATGGTTCAGGAAACTCAAACAGGGGCTCTGTATCAACGTAGAAGCAGGGGATGGGGAGGGAGATGGGAGGGAGGTTCAAAAGGGGAGGGTATATATGTATACCTATGGCTGATTCATGTTGAGATTTGACAGAAAACAGCAAAGTTCTGTAAAGCAATTGTCCTTCAATAAAAAATAAATTAATTAAAAAAAGAATAATAAATGGGACTTCAAAGGTAGTAAAAAAAAAATTTATTTATTCATAGCTGCCGGGTCTTCATTGCTGCAAGTAGGCTTTGTCTAGTTACAGAGAGCAGGCTGCTCATTGCTGTTGCCTCCCCTGTTGCCGAGTGTGGGCTCTACGGAGAGTGGCTTCAGTAGTTGTGATTCCCAGGCTCTAGAGCGCAGGCGCAGTAGTTGTGGCTCTTGGGCTTAGCTGTTCCCGTGACATGTGAAATCCCTGGTCAGGAATGGAATGCCATGTCCCCTGCATTGGCAGGCAAATTCTTAACCACTGGTGGTCCACACCGGGGAAGTCCCAACTAGCCACTTTTTAATTCGTGTTCCTAAATGATGCACATCATTTACCTACCCCGTAGGACAGACAGCTGTAGTGGGTCTCAGCATGGGCTCTGGGGTCAGATAAACCAGGGGTGGGCCTGACTCCTACACGGTTTTGGTTTGGAGTTCGCCCAGGAGACCCTGCCCAAGGATGCCAGCACAGTGTTTTAGGGTGAACCAATTCCTGAAAGTACCACTTGGGGAGTGGGCTGGAGACATGAGACAGGGTGAGGAGGGGAACTCTGGGAGGGCCCAGCACTAAGCGAACTGCTGCGGAGGGCAGCTTAGCCCCATGGAGACTCGGGGACACTGCATGGAGCTGGAGTCACCCCAGCTCCGCGAGGGAGCTGGCAGGTACTTATCCACCTCAACATCCGGCCCTGGTTGGAGCTGCACAGCTGCGACCCTCCGTACGTCCACCTTGCCCTGTGCGGGGAGCTGGACGTCCACAGCCAGGAACAAAAACCCACTGGACAGAGAGTCTTGGGTCATCAGGGTGAGGGGTGGAAGCCCTGCAGGAGCCGCGGTGACCGCTCCCCTCCCCCAACATGGGGCTGCCTGCCCTAGGCCCTTGGGAGTCTCAAATCTGATCCTCATAAAGCCCCAAATGCAGACACACCTTCTACCACTTCCCTGAGAAGGCAGAGTGGGAACAGAGGTAATTCAGGAAAGAGCTGGTTGAGATGCGGTTTGGGGTCCAGGCGGGCTGCTCAGGCCCTTCTTTGGCTACACTGATGGAGGAGGATGCCCCTCACAAGCGACCTCCTCATGCCTATACAAGCCTGAATGTCAGGTTCACCCGATTCAGATCTTCCCAGGCTAATGTCCTGCAGAGTGGCAGCAGGGGCACTGGGGCTGGGGCATCTTTACTCTAGGGGCAGAGGTCGGAAGGAGACTGAGGGCTTTGGGAAGAGCTCTCAGAGTTACTATGATGACTCAACAAGGTGATGCTTCTAAAGTGCTTAGCTGCATAAGGCGCAAGTAATCATCCAAAAATCATTTGTGGAGAAGATGAATATGCTTTTAATTTTCATTTTCTATGTTCATTTTTATTGGCTGTGTGGTTTGGACAAATTACCTAACCTCTCTGAACCTCAGTGTTTTTCACCCATGTCACCCTTGGGGGGTCATGGTGTGGATTAAGAGATGGCATGTATTATATATGGGCTTCTCTGATAGCTCAGTTGGTAAAGAATCCGCCTGCAATGCAGGAGACCCAGTTCAATTCCTGGGTCTGGAACATCCGCTGGAGAAGGGATAGGCTACCCACTTCAGTATTCTTGGGCTTCCCTTGTAGCTCAGCTGGTAAAGAATCCGCCTGCAATGCAGGAGACCTGGGTTTGATCCCTGGGTTGGGAAGATCCCCTGGAGAAGGGAATGGCTACCCACTCCAGTATTCTGGCCTGGAGAATCCCATGGACTGTGTAGTTCATGGGATGGCAAAGAGTCTGACATGACTGAGCAACTTTCACTTTCATATATTATATTGGAGAAGGCAATGGTATCTCACACCAGTATTCTGGCTTGGAGAATCCCATGGACTGTGTAGTCCATGGGATCGCAAAGAGTCTGACACGATTGAGCAACTTTCACTTTCATATATTATATTGGAGAAGGAAATGGTATCTCACTCCAGTATTCTTGTCTGGATAATCCCATGGACAGAGGAGCCTGGTGGGCTACAGTCCATGGGGTCACAAAGAGTCAGACACGACTGAAGTGACTTAGCAGCAGCAGCATATATTATACACAAGCATCTGGTGCATACATAGTAAGTACTCAACAGAGGACGAGGCAGATGTGGCCTTGTCCAGCCCTAGAACTGGAGCCCAACACAGTCATATTCTCCAGGTTTGTGACTGAAAGAAGAGTTCTGAGCCCTGACTTCCAATTTTCCCTATTCATCCTTCCCCATCTCTGGTCCTTCATCACTCCCTCACCCCTCATCTGCATCCTTTCCCTGCACTTGGACATTCCATCCATCATTCAGCTTTCTGCCCAGGTGCAGGCTGCTCCCGCTGTTATCAAAAGGCACTCAGGAACCCACTGGCCAGCTCCTCCTCCCAGCCCGAGCTCTCTCCCTACCTGTTCCCAGCTTCTCCCAGACAGAAGGGAGACAGAGATAATGAGTGAGGCTCCTCTGAGCATAACAATGAAGGAAAGGAGTTGTGTTCAGCGGAAGAACAAACTAGAAAGGGAGCTCGGAGGGTGACGAGATGTTGGGGCTATGGATGATGGGTGTTTGGAGGCTGGTGACACTCAGCCTAGACCGGGAGGATGCTGAGCAGGGAGGACTTCCGCTTGGCTCCTCCCTCTCTGCTGAGTTTGAAAGGTCCTTGTGGATGAGGTACCATGGAAGGGTGGGAAGGTGGGAGATGAAGTCAAGTCCTCTTTCTGCTCTGCACTTCTGTGAGGCCTTGAGTGAGTCACTGGCCACGTGGCCATATCCACATCATGCTACCTTTTGTGTGCCAGGCCCTGGGATCCAGCAGGAAACCCCACAGACATACTCTCAACACCTTACAATCTCTAGGGCACTGGGCTGTGAATTAGGTGGTTACACTCCCCCCACCCCCTCTACACCTGTAATGCGGGCAGTTTATGGGCTCTGATCCCAGCTGGGGACATCGTCCGGGTGGTGTTCCTGAGGATGAAGAGGGGAAAGCCAGGGAAAGAGGGGCAAGGAGGGCAGAATGGTCCAGGCTGAGGGACCAGTTTGGAGGGAGAGGCAAAGTTGGCGGACAGGGGTGGGGATTGGGAGGCTGGGCCATCCCTGGGGGCACAGATGGCTGGGCTGGGCTTCTTATTTTATAAAATGACTTGTGAAATATTTTATTATAAATATATTACAAAAATCTAAATAAAATAGATGGAGTAGTCACTGGACAGTTTTAAGCAGAACTATGTAACCTGGTCTGGCTTGGTAAGGGCACTTGGGTGCTCTGGGTGGAGAATGGATTGGGGAGGGGGAGAGGAGGTCAGGAGAGTGGGTAGGAGGCCATGCAGGGGTCCAGTGGCCAGAGCAGCTCCCACCAGCATTTCTCAGAGTCTTGTTGAAAGCAGCTCGTAAAGGTCCCTGCTATAAAAATGCCAAACCTGAGTTACCAACAGCAACTGGAAGAATGGCCTCATTGGAAGAGATGCCTAACGTGCTGACCAGAGGCTCTTTATGAGTGTGAGAATTGGGCCACGTGGCTCCATGGAGTCTTGTCCTGCCATGCCCGTGATCAGGCCTGGACTGAGGCAGTGGCTGCCAGGGCAATGGATATGGGCCAAACCAAGATGGATGCAGAAGCAGGAGCAAGAGGAGTGGTGGGGGTCAGTGTCACTTGTCATGACACCTCTGACCACACCATTCCCTCCTGCCCCCGCAGGGTACCCTTACCTTGTCCTGACCTTGTCCTGCTCAGGCTCCAAGCAAATAGTTTCCAAGACAGACCCCTGGAGCCAAAATCCTGTGTCTCCTAAGAGGGTCAAAAAGACAGGCTTGGCGGCTGCACCACGTGACACCCCGGGGGGCATCGTGATGTGTGCGCGGTCGTCTGGGTGCAGGGTGAGAGGCGCTCAAGGCCACCCAGGCCAGCAGGCAGCGGCAGCTGTCACTGTTCCTGACTCAAATGTCTTTCTCACGGAGCCCTGCACTGGTTTCTGTGGAGATGCTCCACTCCCTAACCCCTGCTCCTGCATTCCACATGGGTGATGTATAGGGGGGCCCCTCTTCATCAGCCTTGTCCTCAGGCTCCAAAATTGGGCCCCGCCAGACTTCACATAGAAACCTGGGTCCCCCAGGTCCTAACTATTGTCATGAGCATGTGCACACACGTGCCCTTGTGCCTGCCCACTCATGCACTCTCACACACGCTGGCTCACCCAGGCCCACGTTCAGCCATTTGACCTCAGCGTCTACCTTCTCAGCCCCAGGCTGAGCCCCTGGTAAGGTGGCCCTTTGGAGGTTGCCAGTGCTTTGGCGCAGTTCCTGGTTCTGGCCCCTTCTAGGCCTGGGTGTGCTGCCTCTGTCCGCTGGTACTATGGAAGGAGCTCACCCATCACCCGTCCCTGACTCTCAGCCTGGACCCTGATGGGTGGCCTGCCTGTGCCCCATCTTCAGTGAGAGCCCTCCCTGAAAGCCCTGCCCAGGGCAACAATGCAGGACCCAGGGGAAGGGTCAGCAGATGCCACTGGTACCAGGTCTGGAGACCTGACATGGGCAAGAACATGGCTGCAGTTCCCACCCCAAGGCTGTGGCAGGGAAGAGCAGAGCCATTCTGCAGGACCACCGCCATGTCTGCTCACCCAGCTTCCCTCCCTTCTTCTGACTTCCACTGGGACCTCTCTCCTGATTCTTCTCCAGCCATGAGCTTTCTGTGTCCACAGGTGGGCCCCATCCAGGATGGGCCAGTCAGGGCTGCCATCCTTTGGGTTGTGATGATTGGTCCAAGGAGGGATGCAGGCTCTGGAGGGGGCTGCTGGTTTAGGGTCCTGACCCCACCACTTACTCACACTGAGATCTTAGGCAAACATGTATTGGGTTGGCCAAAAATTTTGCTCAGGTTTTTCCATAAGATGTCATAGAAGAAACCCAAATGAACTTTTTGGCCAACCCAATAACTTCCGGGTGCCTCAGTTTCCTCACCTGTACAATGGAGAGAATAATGGTCCCCACTTAATTGTTGTACAGATAGAATCATGTAAACGGCTCAGCACAGAATCAGTGCTCAGTAAATACGAGCTGCTGGGATTAATAGGACTAAATTTGGGGCCTTCTGATGGAGTGATTGTAAAAGAGAAGCTCTTTTTTAAAAACTGATATTATGAATGTACACCTTGAGCTACTGGAGGAATCTTGCCATCAGGAGGGAAAGCCTGCCTGATAATGAATTCAGTACAAAGAAAACCAGAGCTCAGAGATGGGGGAAGAAGGAATGAATTGTGATGAAATCACTTGAGTTCCTTGATTCAGCTGTTCCTGCAAGTGTGCCCCTGAACTATTCAGGAACATAACCAAGTCTTTGTTTTCTCTTCCTTTTTTGCTTGCATCACTTTGAGTTGGGTTTCTATCATTTGTAACCAAAAATGTCATAATGAGCATCCATCTGTCCATCCATCCATCCATCCACAAGTCCTAGCTGTGGATTTAGACACATCACTTTCCTCTCCAAGACTTAGTTTCCACATCTGTAAAATGGGAATTTCATCAATTACTTGATGGATGGTTTCAGCGATGAATGGGCAAGCCATGTACCAAAGGCAGAGGAGGGTCTCAGTAAATTTCCCTTCCATTTCATCTTTTCTGTCTATATCCTGCCCCACCCCCACCTGGAAAGTCAAAAGAGGATCCACGCCCTACCAGACCTTGCTCCTTCAGCAGCAGAATCTGATTGGTACAGCCTTTATTGTTTCTCTGTCATTTTCCAGAAGATTGGTGTCATGAGAGGGCCACAGGGAATGGGGAAGTAAAAAACAACATAAACAAACTGAACAGAAAGGCAGGAGGGCAGCGAGAGGGGCTGAGATCGGGTGTTCAGGGCAGAGAGGAGCCAGATCTGGGCAGTCAGAGCCTCTTAGCTTTCAGCCACCAGAGTGGAAAATTCTGCAAAAGAAAATGACAGAGGTGAGTCAGAGGGGAACCGTGGCCTGGGACACTGGCTGGGACCTGACTGCAGGGAGACACCTCCCCCACCCTCAGCTCCACTGCATGGTGTTTTTTTCTTGATTCTCAAATATGCTGCAGAAGAAAGAGCTAGAGTGATGGAGGGAGTGAGCATGGGGATGATGAATGAATGAGTGAATGAATGAGGTGAGATGGGAAATGATGCACCCACCATATTTTTTGTGTCATGATGTCATGTCACCCACAAACAGCCATGATAGTTTTCTGAATGTTTATCACATACCAGTCAGTTTTCTAAGTGCTTTATATACAACATCGTATTTAACTGACAAAAATCCCATGATGTGCATTTTATCATTATTCCCATTCTACAGAGAGGAAACAGAGGCTCAGAGTCCAACAAGCTCTATGAGGTCACACAGCTAGGAAGAAGCACAGCCAGGCTTCACATCTCTTTCTTTTAGCGCTTGGTTTTTAGCTTCTCTTCTGAGCTCTTTCTTAGCCCCTTGGTTTAACCCATGAGGGTCACCAGCAGAATCTTGAGAATACACAGAGTCCCAAGCCCTTGCTACAGAATTTTTGACTCAGAAGGTCTGGGGAGGGATGAATTATTTTATTTGTCAAAAGGTGATTCTGGTGAACAGCCAAGTTCAGAAACAGCTGTGTGCTCCTTCTCCTCTGGGGAACCGAGCCAGGCTCTGGAGGAGACCGACCATGTGACTTCTGTACACAGCTCAGAGGGGTGAGTGTGTCGCGGTGCTCAGAATGAGCTGGGCTCTGTCTCACAAGCACGCATGCTAAGTTGCTCCCATCATGTTCCACTCTTTACAACCCCATGGACTGTAGCCTGCCAGACTCCTCTGGGATACTCCAGGCAAGAATGTTGGAGTGGGTTGCCATGCCCTCTTCCAGGGGATCTTCCTGACCCAGGATCAAACCTGCATCTCTTATGTCTCCTGCACTGGCAGGCGGGTTCTTAACCACTAGCGCCACCTGGGAAGCCCCTATCTCACACAGCTCCTCATTTAATCATCACAAACACTAGGGAACTGGGAGTTATTATCCCCATTTTACAGAGAGGCAAACTGAGGACCAGAGAGCAGAAGTGACTTTTCAGTGACTTCAGGTAATAATTGGCTGAGGATTCAAGCTCTGGGATCCAGACCCCTCCATGTGGGCTTGCCTGCCAGTCCACGGTGGTCACCCCCTTCCCCAGCCGTGTACATTGGCCCTGCTTTGCCCTAATATTAAGGATGTCAGAGAGAGACCAGTGTTGGCACCAGGGGGCAATCAGACATCTTTCTAGTGACTCCAACTCCATTAAAATGAACAAGGGATGGGGCAACCAGGTGAGGGGAGATGCAGGGGAGTCCAAGATGGTCCCCACACCATAGGAGTTTCTGGAAGAAGATGCTACCAGGAAGTGCTCTGTGCTGCTGGCCTTTTCTCTGAATCTCAAGCGTACTGAGGGCATTCACACCCCAGGATCTTTGCACCTGCCATTCTCGTTGCCTGGTACATTCTCCAGGCTGCCTCACGGCTGACTCCTTCTCACTCACCTGGTCTCAGCTCAAATGTCACCTCTCAAGGGGCCTTCTCTGACCCTTCTGGTACAAGCAGTGACCCACCCCTACTGAGACCCTCTTTGCTATCACCATTTATTTATTAGCTTCACGGCAGTCACCACTCTCGGAATACTTCTGAGTCTATTCTTGCTTATTCACTTGCTGTCTGCTTCCAGCATTGGACCCTCTCAGGCTTTGTTTCCTCCGTCCACTTCTTGGCTCTGCATCTGACACCGAGGGGACCACATGTGTTTGTGAAAAGATGGGAGAGGCACAGAGACTCTGTGTTCCCAGCAAGAAGAGGTGCCTTCTATTTAAGGCATCAACAAAACCCTCAGAGAAAAGGTGGCTTTTGATATAGGCATATAGGCAGATGCAGGATTCCCATAGGAGAAAGCAGAGGGAGGGGTCCAGTCTCAGAGGGCAGGAAGCAACGGTGTGTATTTGGGGAAGACTCAGTAGTCATGCTCGGCTGGCCTCTTGCATGTAAGACAAGCTCAGCTGGAGAGGCCTGGGCCCTCGAATCTGGCTCCTCCCTTTGTGGGCTGTGTGACCTTAGACAAGGCGCTGAGCCTCTCTGAGCCCCACTAGCATCCTCTGTAAAAGACAGCTCTGCTTCTGACTCAGGGCCGTCAGAAGAGAGGTGCTGGTGCACAGGAGGCCTCAGCCCCTTCTGGCAGCTCCTCTACCCTCCCCGCTCCACGTATTCTCAACTGTGGGGTCCTTGTGTGCTGGTCAGCAGGGTTTCTGCTCAGCAGTCAGGTCTTCTGAGACCTTTATTTGGAAGATTTACTTTAGGAGAGTCTTCCCTGTTGTTTTTCTCTCCAAGAAATGAGAGAAGACAGAAGGAGTGGGCCACCCTCTCCAATATGTGTCTCTGAGATGCCATGTCCCCAGCCTGCCAGACACTGGGGGACCCTCAGGTAAGGCCCTGTCACCTCTGGAAACGCAGGTGTGATGTGGGGACAGCACAGGTGGGGACTGAGAACTAGACTTTGAGGCTCAGTCCAGCCCTGTTTGCTGGGCGTCCACTCCCCAATCTGGCCCTGGAGTGAAGGGAGAGGGCAGTAACAATTCCTAGTCAGAGACGAACAAAAACTGAATGTGAAGTGGCTTCACAAAGGCCACAAGAGGTATCTCGGGCTCCCCTGAGGTTCGTCCTGTCCTCCCTAGGCTTGGTATGATACATACTGTGAAAACTTCCCAGGGTAATTTCTTCAATGCACATGGTTATGTAAAATGTTATCAGTGGGGATGCTGGGCTATTGTTGGACCTACAAAGTTAGAAGGATTTAAAAAATCACCAAGTGAAGAAACAAAACCACCTAAACAACACATGGGATCATCATGGAAGTGACCTGCCATTGACCCTGCCAGGTGGAGGGCTCCTCATCCTTTTGGGATTTGACCTGGGAGGTGGACACCACCCTCTCCTGTCCCCAGCTAGTCCCTGAGGCCAGGAAAGTCAGGTGGCCTGGAGGTGGGGGCCTGGGGATCAAATTCAGGTGAGAGAGGGGAGAGTTCTCCTGCTCGTCCTGAAAACCCTCGGGGTGGTGGGCTAAGGCATCACAGTGAATGTCAGGAATGGAACCCATCATCAAACACTAAAAATTCCTCCCACAGTCCAGGCATCAAAGCATCTGCTTTCTCACCAGACGCTCCTCTGAACCTACAGCACCCCACTAAGGCAGGTGGTTCTTTTGAAATGTTTTTTTTTTTTTTGGCTTCACAATGAGACCTGTGGGATTTTAGTTCCCTGACCAGGGATTGAACCTGTGCTCCCTGTGCAGGTGTCTTAACCACTGGACCACTAGGGAAGCCCCAAGATATCTTTTACCATTAGTACTTTGATTAATATTGCCCATTTTTATAGAATTTAAAAATTCTTATTTTTATTGTCTCCATGGGAAGCATTTTTGCATTTATCATCTCATTAAGTTCTCACTTCCTCCATGGGAGAGAGGCTTTTGTCTGCATTTTATAAGGGGGGAAACTGAGGCCGCAGTCCAGTTGCATGACCAAGATCGCACAGAGGACATGATTCAAACTTCCCTCTTTACCCTGGAGGTTTCCGACCTACTTTGACCTGGGTCTAGAGTGACCCAGGCGCCAGCTCAAATATCGCCACCCCATGACTGTCATATTAGCGGTTTTTTATTTACTTCATGGTACTTATCACTCTCTGAAATTATCTTACTCATGTAATTGCTTATTTCTTTCAGTCTCCCCCTACCACACTGTAAACCCCCAGGGGTCAGGGGGCACTGTCTCTCTTGCTCACAACTCTTAGGCAACAGAACAGACCTGGCCCCCAGCAGATGCCTGTAAACAAATGCCAAATGGGTGAACAGATGGATGAATGGATGGCATGGCTCATGAGTCCTCCTTAGGTGTTCAGCAAGTACTGACTTTCTGCATATAATTCTCACGACAGCCCCAGGAGGCGAGTGGGATGATTCCCATTTCATAGATGGGGAAGTGGAGGCCTGGAGAGGTCAAGTGTCAAGGTCACGCAGCATAGAAGGGACAGGAGCAGGGATTTGGCTGTGGTCTCAGAACAGCCCCTACATGAAGGTAGAGAGGCCGCTCCTGAGAAGGCTAGTATCTCACGTCGGATGGAAGCATGAAATCTCTCTAGCTTCAACCTGCCATTTGATCTGAAAAACTGGCTGGAGCCCGCATAGCCTGTCCTTGGGCACTGAGTTGTTCTGTTTTGGGATAAAGGAGACATGAGTCTGTCTACCATCACCTGCTCATGGGGTAATTGTCAAGAGGGATAATTGGTCCTTTCCATTTTCTGACCTCCATCTACGCCACCCCCAACCTTTACCCTAGAAATGACAGGTTCTTGGCTGCTCCTCAGCAAAGAGCCTGACTATTACGTTCACACCAGATGGCATTTGGGGCAGTCAGCGTGAAGGAGACCAGGGGACACCGACCATGGGACCCTCCAGCAGTAGAATTTCTGACATTCTGAAGCTATGGAGGTGTTTTCGACCTGTGAGGTTTTCAAAAGCCTCTAAAAACAGACCTCTGGGATCCCCCATGAAGCAGTCAGGGTGTCACAATAGTACATGCCCTGGCTTTTTGCAGAAAACACAGGATTCTAATTTTGTCCTCCCAGATCCGGCGGCAGGGCACTTGGGAGACAAATCGAGGGCAGGGGTCACCGCTTCTGTTCCTTTTGTGCCTCTCTCAGGGCAGAGCTCTTAGGAACCAGCCAATTAACTAAAAGCCCTCCTACCAAAATGTCTCCTCTAAAACGTCTAGGTCTCTCCTGAGAAAAAAACTAACAAGCAAACCTACAAAGACTGTAAAGTCCAGGTCAAGTGATTTGGCCGTAGGAGGCTGGCATGGGGGATGGACATCAGAGGACGGGGATCTGGTCTTGGTTCTGCCTTTACTCATGTCCCTGGACAGACACCTCACCCTGCCAGGTCTGGGTTTTCTTATTTGTGCAGCCTTGGGTCTAGAAGACACCTTTCTAGCTCCCCTCCGGAGTGTTGAGCACAGGAGCTGGAAGTCAACCCTCAACTTCCATTTCTTGCTTCTGTGACCTGGGACAAGGTGCTTCACCTCACTGTGCCTCAGTTTCCTCATCTGTAAAGTGTGGCTCCTTGGGCTGTTCAGAGGAAGCAGCTCTAAAGCCCTTATCACTGGCTTGATCTGTAGCTAGCACGCAGCATTTGGTAGCTGTTATTATCAAGATGCTTCTATAGCTCAAGAACTTCCCTGATGGTCCAGTGGTTAAGACTCCAGGTTTCCAATGCAGGGGGTGCTGGTTCGATCCCTGGTTGGGGAACAAAGATCCCACATACCCCGAGGGGAAAAAGAAAAGGATCCTTCTATGGCTCCAGGACTCTGTGGGAGAGGGAGAGGGTGGGATGATTTGGGATAATGGCATTGAAACATGCATAATATCATATATGAAACGAGTCGCCAGTCCAGGTTCGATGCACGATACTGGATGCTTGGGGCTGGTGCACTGGGACGACCCAGAGGGATGGTATGGGGAGGGAGGAGGGAGGAGGGTTCAGGATGGGGAACACATGTATATACCTGTGGCGGATTCATTTTGATATATGGCTAAACCAATACAATATTGTAAAGTTAAAAAATAAAATAAAATACTTAATTAAAAAAAAAACGTAAAAAAAAAAACAAACACCAAACCCATGAAATGCCTGGCTGCTGCCTGCAAGGGGGTGTTGGGGGGGTGGGTGACACCACAGATGGCCCCATCACCTTTATTTCTTGCCCCCCCCTCCCCGCCCCTGCCATTTCCTGTCCCGTCTGGCACCTGCTGACAACCTTCCAACAATCCTGGAAGCTGGGTCTGAATCTTGCTCCATCGCATCCTGCCTGGGCTGGGTGGCCGTAGGTCACTACCTTACCTCTCCGAGCCTCAGTTTTCTCATGTGTACAATGGGTATGATAACGTCTACTTGCACAGCTCTTGGGAAGACCCGATGAGAAAATACAGATAGATGCCTGGCATATAGGAGATGGTGTATAAATAAATGTTAGTTCCTTGGATCTCCTCAGCACCACTGGGACAGGTTGGGGCTTTGAAATAACAACTGTAATCACAAAAATCCTGAGACTAAGATAGGAAGATGGAAACAGACAGAAGACACAGGAAGCCCAAAGAGCAAATCACTGATGTGATGCATGTTTCTGACACTGTCTATCCCATCCGAGTTAGGGTCCCATCCCTCATGTGCCTGTCCACACTCATTCTCTGCCCCTCAGTTTCCGCATCTGTAAAATGGGGACAAGGAGAGTATCTCCTCGTAGGGTGACAGTGAGGACTACACGAGGTACAGTGGTTCTTGGGCGGGGGGACATTCAGAGCCCTTCTTCCCAGAGGAATTCAAGTACATCCCTACCTTCGCCAAGGAAACCTCACCTGAGGCCCCTGGGGGCCACCTGGCTGGTGTCCTCATCATCTGATCAGGGAGAAAGGAAAGGTGGGGGGTGAGCAGAGGAGGAAGCAGGCAAAGGGTCAGAGGATGGGCGGGAGCAGGCAAAGGGTCAGAGGATGGGCAGGTTCAGTCCTCTCCTTTCCCTTCTGAAACTGAAATTAGCCTAATTAGGTCTGTCCCAGGTCCCTGCGCTGTGGGGGTTGGACAAAATTAGAAGCTATTGACAGGTGAGCTCAGCACCAGCTGATAGCCTGAGGGGGAAAGTGAGACAAACTTTGAGTCAGCGCCTGGAAGACGCTTTCCTCCCCTCTGTTGTGAGGAGCAGGATGAAGGCAGGCCTCTGGTTTATCACCTCGCCTCTAAATAGCTCCTGGGCTGGGTTTCTTATAAATCTGTATTGCAAACAGGGATCACTTTCCCACCCCAGAGGATGGGGAGGCTGGGTCATTCGAGGTCAAGGCAGAAGGCAGTGAAGAGTCGGTGAAGAGTGCTGGGGGTGCCCTCTGAGTCAGGCACCACCCTAGGAGCCATCCCACTTCATAATCACCAGCCTTCTTATTCCCATTTTACTTACAGGGAAACTGAGGCCAAGCGTCACTCAGCCAGGAAGATTATAACTCAGGCCTGGCTCATGGCAGGATGCGTCTCTTCCTCAGAGGTTGGAACTGAAAGGCCCTGGGTGCTGAATTAAGCTGTAACCTCCAGGGCCAGAAGAGGGGACATCTTTCTTTCTCCCCTCGCTGCTGTTTCTTTTGGCAGGAGGGTGGTTATATAAGAAGTGCTGCCTGCCCTCCCTTGGCTAAATCTTATCTAGTGCAGCATAAGGCTGGGAGTTAGGAAGAGTCCACATGGGAATAAAAGCAAGCATCTTGCTAAGCACAGAAACCATTTATAACTCAAATGTCCCAGCTCAGCCTGTTGGAGGGAGTGGCAGAGTCAGGACACCCAGGTTCCATTTGGCCAAGGGCTTGCTGTGTGACTTTGACACTTCACATCTGCGGGGCCTGTTTTCACATCTCTCACTGGGGATCACAGACTCCGTCCCCTAGACTGTATTGAGCCCGGATGAGGAGGCAATGAAATAGGACAAAACACTGCACGCCTCAGGGCTCTGCCATCAAGGCTGCAGATTGGCCCTGGTGTGCACCTCCTGCCTGCCTTGGAAATCAAACCCCATAGGGGCTGGAGGGCTGGAATTACAGGGAGGCGGGCAGGACTCTCCTTTTGTCCTTCTCACTATCTTCCCGTCTTAGACTCGGTTTCATTTCCTTTGAGGGTGGGCAGTCCACTATTTGCAAAGGATTTTGAGGTAGCTTATAAGAGTTGCAGGTTTGATCCCTGGGTTGGGAAGATCCTCTGGAGGAGGGAATGGTGACCCACTCCAGTATTCTTGCCTGGAGAATCCCATGGACATAGGAGCCTGGTGGGCTACAGTCCATGGGGTCACACAGAGTCGGACACGACTGAAACGACTTAGCACTCACAAGAAAAAGCACATGAAACAAGAAGAAAAGAATCATTTCCAGAGTACTCACTTAACTCTCGCAACGGTTTTTGAAAGTGGTTATTTTTATCCCCACTTTGGGATGAGGACATGGATGCCCAGAGAGGGGAGAAGGTTTGACTATTCACACTGCCGATAACCCGCACTCTACAGGTTGTGTTTTCTCCCTGACTTCAGAAGTTTCAGCCTGAGGGCTTACTCCTTCCCTCTTGCCTCCCACATTAAATAGGCTGCTGCTGTTGCTAAGTTGCTTCAGTCGTGTCTGACTCTGTGCAACCCCAGAGATGGCAGCCTACCCTGGGATTCTCCAGGCAAGAACACTGGTGTGGGTTGCCATTTCCTTCTCCAATGCATGAGAGTGAAAAGTGAAAGTGAAGTCGGTCAGTCGTGTCTGATTCTTCACCATCCCGTGGACTGCAGCCCACCAGGCTCTTCCGTCCATGGTATTTTCCAGGCAAGAGTACTGGAGCAGGGTGCCATTGCCTTCTTCCATTAAATAGGCTGCTGCTGCTACGTCGCTTTAGTTGTGTCCGACTCTGTGCGACCCCATAGACAGCAGCCCACCAGGCTTCCCGTCCCTGGGATTCTCCAGGCAAGAACACTGGAGTGGGTTGCCATTTCCTTCTCCAATGCATGAGAGTGAAAAGTGAAAGTGAAGTCGCTCAGTTGTGTCGGACTCTTCACGATCCCATGGACTGCAGGCCACCAGGCTCCTCCATCCATGGGATTTTCCAGGCAAGAGTACTGGAGTGGGGTGCCATTGCTTTCTCCCATTAAATAGGCTACTTAAGGATAAAAGAGAACAGATTTTTGCCAGAAGGAAGCAGAAAAGGCAAATGCCTTCAGGCACATGGAACCAACTGCAAGGGTCAGGCAATCGTGACTAAATTTCTCAGCCATGGAAGCAAAAAGCAAACTATGGGCTCTTGAGTTGGACCAGGCCTGAGGCGTAGGAAATGGGATCTGCCACTGGGATCAGGTTTCAGGCAACTAACTAGGATTGCTGTGTGTGGGTGTGTGTACATGGGGTGTGCAGTTCCTGTTTACAGTGTGGGGCGGGGGAGTGCTGGTGAGAGTGCAGAGGCTTGCAGCAGGTCCCCAGTCCTGAGTAGCTGTGTGATCCTGGGTAAGCCACCCACTTCCCTGGGCCTTGGTTTGTACTCCTTCCCTTCCCTGTCTGTACAGTGAGAGCACGTCTTGGGATGCTGTTGTGAGACCTGAAGGAAGTGCCCACGAATGGTGCCCACTCTTCTCATCAGCCTGCCCGTCCATGCGGGCAGGAATTGGGTACAGAGAACCCAGACTGGACACATGCAGGGTGGCAGAGGGTCCTGCTGGGATCTCTGAGTCTCAGTTTTGACTCTGCTTTTGAGTGAGCCTGGGCATGCTCCTTAACCACTGAGTGCCTCAGTTTCCTCATCAGTAAACCGAAGAGTGATGGCATCTACTTTCTAGGATGATCATAAGACAGTGGTATTCAGAGTGTGGTCCCCGGACCATGAACACCACATGGGAACTCAGTAGAAAGGCAAACGCTTGGGCTCTACCCTGGACCTAAGGAAGCAGAAACCCTGAGGACAGGGCCCAGCCATCTGTGTTGTGGGCTGGGTGCTGCTGGAGACCCACGGTGGGGGAGGACAAGTACTTGAGAAGGAACCTGACACTTCCTAGTCTTGCCTGTTATTGATGCCTGGGTTTGGGGGCACCTTCCATCTTCTGGTCAGCTTCTCCTTCCTTTCCTACCTTAACTCTCCCCTTTACCAGCTCTGCAACAGGCTTTCAAAGGTGGCTGTTGAGAATCAATTGACCACATCTATAAAAGTCGTTGAGCTTCCAGGAAGTAAGGAAGCTTCCTTTACTTTCCCATCTCTTTCCCTGAGAGACAGGAAAGCAAAGGGTTATAATTAGAACTTTGTCTTTCTACCCACTCTCATCAGTCTGGGATCCTTAAGGACCTGGTAAATATCACTCACCTGCAGAAGGGCAAGCAGCTAGAGATGGAGGCAGTACCCCTGGTTCTGGAAGCCCCAGGCACCTGCTACATGCAAGCCCGCAGCCAAAAACGGGTCTCCACCCTTAGCCTGAGGACAGCTCCCTATACACCACACTTCCTCGTCATTGTATCCCCAGGCTGGACACATATTCATTCATTCACCCGTTCATTGAACTTTCCTTTTGCCCCTACTATGTGCTCTGTTCTAGGTGTTGGGGTCAGAGTTGAACCAAACAAAGTTCCTGCTTTTGTGGAGCTGACATCCATCCCAGAGGAAGAGAGAAGCAATAAGTCAATAAAATAAAGTCATCTACGGTAGATGCCTTTTGACTTGGAATGAATGAATGGATGAAGCAGGCAGCCCAGAGCACTTGCTTTGGATCCAGACAGACCTGAACTCAGATCTTGACCTTGTCTCTTCCTAGGCAAACGCTTAGCCTCTCTGAGTCTCAGTGTCCTCATCTGTAAAATGGGTATAGGAGTAGTATCCTCAGAAGAAGCTGGGGAGATGAAATGAGTAAAATGCTAAGCACAGTGTGTGGCACAAGGGGGCACATTGGACTTAGATGTCACTGCTGTTCCTACTCAAGGTCACACAGCTGAGCTAGCTGCCAACCTGGCCCTCTGTCTAGGGGTGTATGCACTGGGGCACCTGGGGAGTCCCAGGGATTGAAGAGACTCCAGGATTGGCCAGTCATCTGACTGCTAATGTGAAGAGCAGGCACCTGAGGGTCAGGGACAAGTTCCATAAATTGTCCCAAGTCCCACCGGGAGCTGAAGGCGTCCTCCAGTTGGTGGACAGGGCTTAGATTCTTTGGCCTTGAAAGGGAGTAGGCAGCAAAGCAGAGAGCCTAAAATAGAAAATTCTGGGCCCACGGAGGGCTCTTTCTTCCATCCCACTGCTTACTGGGCTCCATCACACCCATCCTTCCTGTCGCCCTCCAGAAACGGTATGGTGCACGGGGGCAGAAGCGGGGATGCGTGTCTTCATCCTCTCATCTCCAGAGTACCAGATGTGGCCCCCCACCTCAGGGTGACCTGTTCTTGTTGCCCATTTCATCTCTCGCCCCTCTCTTCTGTTCTGCCCTGACTCCCACACTTTCACCAGGTTGGCCTGAGCCTGGACTATGCTGGCAGACAGACCCGGGTTTGGCCCCAGTGTCACCTTGGGCCCTGGAGCCGCTCTTCCTGCATCTGCATCTGTGTCCTCTGTCATCCCGAGGTCACGTGAGGTGACGTGTGTGCAGAGTCCAGCTTCGGACAGGACACACACCGTTCACCCTGGTAATCATTCTCTCTTGCCTCCCACCCTCAGCAAATCAGCTTCTAGTCCCTTTCTAAACGTGCCCTAAACCTCCCAGCCTTAGTGCCTTTGCTGACTGATACCCAGCCCTCGCCTGGACCTCCCTCCACTTGCCCCTTGGCCTGTGGCAGACCTGCCCATGGTCTCTCGTCTGCACCAGTGCCCGCTGTCTCCCTCTTGCAGAGCTCGTATGCACCTCCCGGCCTCTGCCTGGTATTTACCCTGTGTTTGTGTCTGTATCATAGAGCTGTGAGCATTGCGCAGATAGAATAGCAATAGTATGACAGCCGCTGTTTACTGAGCACTTACAGTGCTCTGCACGCCGCACTGCCGTAGAATCCTCACAAAATCCCAGTGAGTTATGTGTTGTCATGTCAGGAAATCAGGGCTCAGAGGTGCCCAGCCAGGAAGTTGTGGGTCTAATTCCTCTTTGCCTCCTCCACTGCCTGATACTGTAGATATTTGCTACTTAGTAAATATCTTTTTGGTCTGATGGAAGAGTTGAATTAGGGCTTTAAGATCTGAGTTGGGCAGGGAAGGAGGGAGGAAGAAAAGGAGGGAGGCCAGGATCTGGCCTGGTTTTTCTTCATTGTGTAGGTTCCTTGTGGGCAGCCAGCCATGAAGACCCTGCCTAGGGCTTCTGAGCTGTAGCATATTGGCTGCAAATAAAAATGGGAAGGAGGTCCAAAGGCCTGGCTTGGGGTCATGACAGGAACCAGGTTCTGGGTGGAACTGTCTGATAAGTGACCCGGTGAGGATGGGGGTGTGGGGAGATGTGCCATTCACTGCAATCACCTGAACCAGCCACCCATTTCCCTCCAGCACCCTCTGCTCTGGTTCCTTTAAAACCACCTCCCTCTTTCCCAGACCCAGGAAGGGCAACTGCCAACGGGAGGCCAGGCGACTCATTGCTTCTGACCTTGTTAGAGTTGCTCCATTCTCATTTCTGGCATAAAACTTTAATAAACTATGTCCATGTTCAGAATCCTTGTACCTTTCCCAAGGCAATTTTGTGTCTCCGGCCACTTAATTTTTACAATGAGCCCAGGCAGGTCTTAGGATAAAACTGTGCACTCCATTTGTCAGATGCAGGAACCTAGGTGTGGAGAGCTGATGGTCAAGGTCACAACTGGTAAAGAACAGAGAGCAAGGAGAACATAGGGGGCTGGATTTCATACTCAAGCAACAAATGTGTATTAAGTGTGGGCTGGGTGTGGGCTAGACACTGAGTATAAAAGGATGAATGCAACCTAGCTGTTATTAAAAAAAATTAAACAGGCATGTATATAGCACTTCTCGGTGCCACTGTTCTATACACATCACTCATTAACACAGGTAATCCTCTGACAATCCAATGAGATAGGAAGCATCATTATCCTTAGTTCAGAGACGAGAAAACTGAGGCCTAAGAAGTTACTTGAATTGCCCCAAATCACACAGTGAGAAAGTGGCTGGGCTGGGATTTGAACCCAGACAGCACGGGCCCAGAGCCTAAGCATTTAATACAGTTTCCTTTTAAACTGGCAGAAGGGACCATCATTAGGACTGGCACAGATGTGGTGTAGCGTGTTGGAAAGAGCTGCTGGGTTCTAAATCCTCACTCCCCACTTACGTCCTACCACACCGAGCAGGTCAAGCACCTTCAACCTCAGTTTGCCCATTTGCAAAATGGAGATGATTCTTAAGGATGTTGTGATGCTACAAAAGATAAAGATGCTGGGATGTGAATGCTGGATAGATCTGAATGGAGAAGGGTGTGGGATGGTGGACCACCAACCCTTTGCCTGTCCTGAAAGCAAAGCTCGAAAAGCAAGGTCAGGCTGGATGTTTCTTTTCCTAATTCCCAGCTGATCCCTGGCTGGTTCCCTCCCCTCCCCCCCCCCCCCCCCCCGGCTCTCCTACAGCGCTGGAATGGTATACCTGGGCGAAGCCAAAACAGGTTTTGAAACTTGAAGTTACAGGATACCCAAGACAAGATGCTGAGGAGAGGAGAGAAAGAATTTCCATCCTTGGAATCTGAGAATGTGAGAGCCAGTAGGGTCCTTGGGGATCAGTTGGCCTCATCTCCTTGGGTTACAGATGGGAGGCTGAGGCCCAGAGTAGGAGAGAGACTGCCCAAGGTCACAGAGCCCATTTGGGCAGAGCTGCGACCAGAACCCAAGCAGAAGTGCAGACAAAGTTCAGAAAATATCCCAATTCTCCTGGATTCCTTACACAGCAGAGAGAGAGAGAGAGAGAGAGAGAGAGAGAGAAAGGATCTATTCCTTGGGGGTTATTCAAATCTAGAAAAAATAGCAATTTTTTCTTTGCCTGGCTTACGCAACAGAGCTCTTAGACCACATGGATTGCCGTTTTTCTTCATATCTTGGGAACTGCGGGACTCCCCCCTCCCCTTCTCATGATGGAGGGACATAGCTCTGAGTTTTTGGCATCCAAACATCCCAGACCCACGATGTGCCCAGGTCACGGGTACTCACCATCAGCCCCAATCTTGCCATCTCCATCTTTGTCTCCAGCAGCCATCAGCGTCTTGGTTTCTTTAACAGACAGGTCTCTGGCATCTGGGGAGAAGCCTTTCAGAATGAATCTGGAGGAGGAAAGGGAGAAAAGGGGGAGGGAATCAGATGAGGGTCACCTTGTGGATGGTGGGCTGGCGTCTGCACAGGGGAAGCAGGAGGCTTGAAGAGGAGGATGAGCAGGGAACATGCATGCAATTATGCTGGGCCAGATAGCCCCAACATGGCCGAGCTTCGCTGATGGGTGTGCAGGGAAGGACAGGCTGTCCTCAGCAAAGGGTTGCCCTCACTTCTGCTAGGGCACCTGCATTTGTTTATTTATTCAGTCAACAAAACAAATACCAGGGTATCTTCTCTGTGCCAGGACCATGCTAGAAATGGGGGCATAGAGATGGTTTTTGGAAGCCAAGTTGAAAAATAGGGAGGAAGTCAAGTATTCCAAGAGAGGCCACACAGTGTGATGGATGCAATGGTGGGAAGTGGAAAGGGATTGCTTGAATGGTGCATCCATCCCACTGAGGGGGAGGGAAGAGTCAGGGGAGGCTTCCTGGAGAAAGTGACGCCTGGAGGATAAATAGAAGTCAGACTTTGCATGTGTGTGCGCGTGCGCATACACATTGGGCATGGGAAGGTAGAGGCACAGGATCTAGACAAAGGGTACCCTTGTGAGATGGTTTAGGGGAGAGACAGGATGGATGGGGAAGTCTCCACTTGAAGGCCCCTCTCCACACCCTCCCCCTTCTCTTCCTGACAAAATTCCAGGCAGTCTTGGCCAGAGAGTTAAATAAAGCACAGCTGGATTGGCAGATGTGGGCCAGGTGGCTGAGGGGGTTATGGTGGGAGGATTTTTGCTGATGTCATTTTGCCTTTTCCTAGTCATAACCTTCTCTGCCTTGCTCCCAGGACTCTTGACCCCTCAAAGCTGGTTCCACACCCCATGACATGCCCAGAAACTATTCTAACCATACTGGTACAGAAGGGCAGGGGTCTGCGGGATGGCGGAAAGTGGCTTTTAGAGGAATGAAAATCAATGAAATACTCAAGGGAGCGCTCTCTGTCTTGGCTATGGTGTTAGGCAATGAGAAAAAGTGCCTCTCAGTTTGTATTAAATTATTAAGTAGCATCATTCCATTAGCAATATTAAGTGGCTATAATTTAACCTAGTTAGTTGCACTTTCTGCAGAGGATTTTATTCTTCCAGAAGCAACAGCAGATGGTTCTTTTCTGTGACGGGTGCAGAGAGCAGGGCAGACAGACAGGAACTTGGAAGCAAGTGTCCCAACCCCCACCCTGCTTCCTCCCCCAGAGCCACAGAAGATAGTCCCTGCAGGCCTCAGTTTACCCCAGCTCCTCCTCCTCAATGAAGCCGCTCTTGTCTTTATCCAGGATATGGAATACCTTCTTCACGTCTTCCGGGCTCTTTTTCTTTAGGCCAACCATCTGGAAGAACTTTTTGTGGTCGAAGGAATCGACAGCTATTGGGAGATGGAGAGGAGGGTGTTAAAATGAGGACAGAGAAGGGTCCTGGGAAAAGATGGGAGAATGGGGGTGTCACAGCTGGGCCAGTCCTGGGGGATGGAGGAGATACACCTCCGTGGCAGGGCTGAGGGAGTCCAGGCCAGGCAAGGGGGTTTGGACCAAGGTTGCACAGCCAGGGGTGGCAGAGGGGGGATTGCACCCGGATCTCCCTGGCTCCCCAACTCCCTCCACCTTCCACTATACCGTTCGCTAAGGGTAGGGGTAGCATTTGAAGGCAGAGAAGTTTCCATGAAGCCTTTTGGGTGGTGGCTGAGTGGGGGTGGGCACGGGAATTGGAGGAAGAGTGAATATGATGTGTGTCTGTTGTTGGGGAGGAGGGTCGACCTTTTTCTTGGCCATGGATTGTGTGGCCAGAAAATCAACACGGAGAGGACAAGTTTCTCTCAAGGTCACCTAGTAGGAGGAGCGGGGTGAGGACACAGAAGTCCTGGCTTTGCTGCAGAAAGCCATTCCGGTGGGAGTGGGGGTGGGTGCTGGAAGTCTCCCCAAGAATTCCCAGTTAGGTTTCCTCTCAGAGGGACAAGATGGGTCAAGGAGAAGTGGGTGGGCTATCGCAGGGCTCTGGGAGGGAGGCTTCATGCCCAGGGGATGGAGTGCCAAGCAGAAAGGAAGGGAGCCCCCCTTCAATATTCTGTACCCTGAGCTCTTTTTTAAGGACAACCTGGGAGAGTAAACGACCTTAAACCAAGTAACATGTGTGTCGGGGGTGGTGGGGTGGTGTAGGGGCAATCCCATGGAGAGTCAAGGTATCCTCCCTGGCTGGAGGGGAGGAAAGTTGCTCTGTCCACCTCAGACACTAGATGGAGGGGGATGGGGACAGCACCTGGAGGTGACCCCCGTGCTCATCCCCCTTCTGCCCTGCGAAGTGACCTTGAGCAAGTTTCTTACCCTCTGCCTCCCTCAGTTTCCCCATCTTGGGGACAGGAGGGAGGAGGAACTTAAGCAGCTAAGCGTCCAAGTCCAGGGCAGCTCAGAGACATGAGACTATCCGTTCCCCTCTCCCGGTGCCTGAGGAGGCTGGAAGTTGCAAGCGCGGAGGATGCTCTGCGCAGCGCTGAGCAGAGCAGAGCGCCAGCTTGGGGAAGGTCATCTCGCTCCCTGGCAGATCCGTTGAGCGGGGTGGGCTCTGAGCCCCGGAGAAGGGGCTTGGACATTCAGGAAACCAGCAAGGAGTAGCTAGGTGAAAAGAGCCCTCTCCGGAAAGGGGTCGCGGGGAGAGAAGCATGCGCACCTATGGCCCCTCCAAGTGCCTTGAAAAGCCCCGAGCGCTCACAAGGACCCAGAGGTCCCGCTTTCCACCCCGGTCTTCGCCCTTGGTCCGGGACCTGAGTCCTCGCAGCGCGGTTACCCAGCCTTTGGCGCCCCAGAGTTTCGGTTGTCCGGCAGGGCGCCCGGCCTCCTAGCCCGCTGTCTGAGCCAGGTCCTGGCGGGGCCAAGTTCGGGTAGTGCCGTGGACCCTCTTCCACGCTCCGCTAGCGCCCGGCGGAAGCGTGAGCATAGAAGCGCCGGGAAGACTGGCCAGCCGCGGGACCCACGGGGGTGCAGGGGCCAGGGAGATGGATGAGGGGACAGGGATGCGGAGGGGAGCGCGCTGCTCACCGGTAAAGGCCCCCACTGCCTTCTTGATGTCCTCAGCGTGGAGCAAGTCTGTCATCGACATCCTGCAACTGTTTGAGCGGGCAGAGCAAGTGCGAAAAGATTAAAAAGTGCTTTTCTCATCATTTCTGCTCATATGACCTGCGCTGCAGTGCCGCGCGCCGGGCGCACGCCCGCCGGCCTGGCGCAGAGCCAGGGGGCGCGGGGCTCGGCGCGCAGCCACAGCGGCTCAGTCCAGCGGAGCCGCCGATCTGTGCTGACCAGGCTAGCCGGCGGGCGCACGGTCCCGCCGCCGCTCCCGCCCCGCCCTGCCGGGGGTCCTTGGGACCCCAGGGGCTGCAGCCAGAGCTCCAGGGGAAGGGGCAAACCCTGGAATTTAAAGGGAGCCCGCGTTCCCAGTTGAAGGGTTTTCCTGCCCTCAAGGGCAAGCAGGAAGCGCCGGCCTGGTGCGACGCAGGGTCTGGGATCTGCGCACCTCCGAGGATGTCCGGCCTTTTCGGGGAGTATACTGGACCGACAGGGGCCAGGTCTACATCCTCGTGGGCCCCTTGGCCCCACTCCCATTCTCTCTCCACTCCTACCTCTGCCTCCGCTGTTTGTCCTGGATGCAAATTTATGCTGCAAAATCTAAGCTCTGAGGTCTGGAAACCTGACCCACCGGGAGGTGGTGGCAGGGATAGGCCGGTGCTGCTAGGGCCCTCTGCGGGTGCCCCATCCCACATCTGGTCAGGGACTCGGAATACAGAAACCGATTTTATTTTTTTCATAGTCTGACTTTTCAAAGAACCCTTCTTGGATCCCCCACGAACTACTTGCTTTCCTGGTCTCCTGAGCCAAAGTATCATGCGGGTCTGGACTCCTCCTGCCCCTATAAACTGTATGGGGGAGGGGAGGGTGGCAGAAGGTACTTGCCCTCTGCACTTTCAAGACTCATGCTTGGGGAGCTGGTGCCACCCTCAGACCACACTTCCGAGACACAGGTTTTATGGCCCCAACTTCATCTCTGGGAAACATGACACTACCTGATCTTGCTGTCTTTCCCAGGGTTCCCCGAGGGTTCAGGCTGCAACCAGCTGTCTCTAAAGTGTGCAGAGCACTGGACAAGGAGTCAAGAGTCCTGGGTTCAAGATCTGGGGTTGCAGTAAGTCCCTATGTCACCTTGGGTTGTGACCTTCGCCGTCCCTGGGCCTCAGTCTCCCTCCACTTTGTTGATGGTATGTGGGTGGTCCTTTGTGGTGGATTCTTAACACTCTGACTTCAGGTGTGGGCAGGTGGGCGGGGCTGAGACAGTGTGCCTTGGTGGAGGAGCTAGGGAGAGCTATGGAGAAGGCAATGGTACCCCACTCCAGTACTCTTGCCTGGCAAATCCCATGGATGGAGGAGCCTGGTAGGCTGCAGTCCATGGGGTCGCTAAGAGTCAGACACGACTGAGCAACTTCACTTTCACTTTTCATTTTCCTGCATTGGAGAAGGAAATGGCAACCCACTCCAGTGTTCTTGCCTGGAGAATCCCAGGGACGGGGGAGCCTGGTGGGCTGCCATCTGTGGGGTCGCACAGAGTCGGACACGACTAAAGCGACTTAGCAGCAGCAGCAGCAGCAGCAGCAGCCCGGCTACCCTGTAGCTCAGGTTCCCTGGCACTCACTGTTGACACTATCTCCTTCAGCTTGGTGTTGGACGGCTGCCCTTCCTGGGAACCTTAGGATGCTGCTGGCTCCAGTGGGCCCCCTTCTCTGTGAGTCAGCTCCTTCAGGGGACAGCCCGCCAGCTGGTCTCCAAGGCACTGATGCTGCAGCTCCTGTCCTGATCTCTCACCGTGTGAAGCCATCCGTGGACCCCTCAGCTGCCCCTGTTGCTTCTTCTCTGACTGGCCTTTTAACTTAGAGATGCTGGGCTTCTGTGTTGTCATCTCAAGCCCCAGGCTCAGCTCACTTCAGGGGCCTTGTTGGCAAATCTGCTTCCCCAACTGAGGGATCCTTATGCTATACTAGTGGGGAAACTGAGGCCAGAGAGAGTCAGTGAGTGGCATAAAAACACACAGCAAGGCAGTGGATCAGAGGGATCCACCCCTGGCTCTACTAACGTCAAGTCCAGCGATCCACTGCATGGGGCTCTGCCAGTGCCCAGGACCATACCAATCAGGTCCCACGTGTCTCAGCCTCAGATCGGCTTCCGCAGAGTCCCCGAACACTGACCCCTGTGGCAGAGGCTGGACTTCAACAGCCCCATCCTTCCCTCCCTGCTTCTTCCAACTCTCCCTGCTGCAGAAGCTTCCCATTAACTAGACACCGTAGTCCACCCAGCCAGAGCATCAGATGATGTCTTTAGGTCAGCCCATCAGCCCTCCATACCCCTTCCTCCTGTGTCCTCTGCCCAGGCAAGGGCCGCCTCACCTGAGTCCACAGATGTCTGACTCCACCCATCTTGTTCTGTAATGTGGGCTTAGCCAGTGGGAGGAATTTGCCTCAGGTCACACCACGAGTTAGGATGGAAACCCCAGGAATTGTACTCTCAACCCTGAACTTCATGGCTGCCTGCCTCTCAGCCTGTGTCACCAGCCTAGCCTGTGTCTCTGGCAGGGAAGGGGACATTTGGCCGTCCCGCCTCTCCTCCCCTCCATCCTCATCCAGCCCCCGTGGCTGCCACTCACCTCAGGTGTGGGGTGGAGGGCTGGAACCTGGACCAAAAGGTTGGGCCGGTGGGAGGTCCCGTCAGGAAGTGAGCCTGGGGGAGGATGGCCACCTATATAGGCTTCCGCTCTGGCTATTTTGGGAGGTGGCGCTCCCCTCTGTTCCTGGCCCCCTCCCCTTCCGGTGTCAGGTACTTCCCAACCACCGTGCTGGGTGTCTGTATCACATTCACCCTCCCTGGGCCCCTCGAGCCAGGCCTATTAATAACCCCTAGTTCCTGCCTCCCTCCAGCACCCAAAACTGAGGCTCAAGCAGGGCTCTCCTCTTCCATGAAGTCTAGATGCCAGTAACATCGCCAGGCTCCAAAATCCCACAAGGAAAGGAAGGCAGCACTCGAGCAGAGGGATGGAATAGGAACTGTCTTCCATGCATGGGGCTGGTTAGATTCCTATTTTTACCCAGTCTTCTCCCTCCAGCCTTGCAGTGCAGGCCTGTCTCCCTCTTGCTCTTGCATGAGTGAGGCAAACAGACAGGCTAGGGGTTCTGTGATTGACTACTCAAAGCTGTGGACTGGAGCAGGGAGTGGACCCAGCATTTTCATAAGATGACCTAGTGCCTCCTAGAAACACATGCTCTGCATGTTCTCTGACAAATTCCTTCCTCTCTTTGCATCTCAGTCTCTGTCTGTAAAATGAGTTCAATTAGAGGCAAACTTGGCTCTAGAGATGGGCCAGGGGATGAAGAACCCCCTGAAATTGTATTCCTAAAGTCACATGCAAGTACTCTTTTGTGAAGCAAGGGCCCACAGCTTTCAGGAGATTCACAAAGACATCTCTGGGGTGGTCTGTCTTGGATTGGAGATGACCATTCAAGGGGTGTGCTTTGAAAAGCATGAATGAATGTAACACATATTTACTGAGTGTCTAGTATGAACACCATGAAAGCTTCCTTTTCTCATCCCCAGCCTTAAAAAGAATTTCCAGGATGCTGACATTGTCAACAGGACATTCCAGTTCCTGATGGTGGTGTTAGGAGGCCCAGTCTCCATGCTAGGTAAATTGGAGGGAAGCTGTACTGGTCCTTCATTGACCATCAGTTGACTCCATGGATGGAAGGAACAGACGGTGAATTGGATGGGGAGGCTGGTTCTGGAGCCTGAATGTGTTGTGCTAGGGGTCTGGACTAGGGTGATGGTAATGGTAAAGGAGGGGGTGTAGACATAGGGTAGCATCTCTGAGGAGACTCTTGCAGGCTTGAGGGCTATGATGAACAAGTTGGACAAGTCCTAGCTGACTCTCAATTTTCAAGCTGGGGTTCACTAGAGATTGGCAGTGCTGCTTTTGAAGGCGGTAAGGCTGGGGAGGAAGTGGTGCCAAGCTGGGGAGATGATAGTTGGAGATGAGCTCAGAGATCCTCCATAGTGACCTTCTACAACCTGCTCACATTGTAGGTGAAGAAACCAAGGCCAAGATGACAGACCCAAATCATGTAGAGAGTAGTGAATGAACCAGGACTTTGTGCTGGGTTTGGGATGCTTGGAGGACATTCTGGTGGAATGTGCCCAGGAGCTCTGAACTTTGGAGAGGGCTGACTGGACATAGAGCTGTGGTGGTCATTGGGGAGGTCAAGGAGTTGAAGTCACAGGCATGGCTGAGCCCTGGGGCAGTGGGTTGGGGGATGCAGCATCTTGAGGACCAGCCATGGAGAAAGATCCCCGGCTGGGGTCTGGGAAAATAATCACACTCGTTTGCTGAGCATTATACCAGGTATAGTGTACACTGCATCATGGTTTCATCCTCATAACACTCCCTATAAGGTAGGTATTTCCTTCAGGATTTTGCTAATGAGGGAACAAGGCTCAACAAGGTTAGGTGACTTGCCTAAGGTTACAGAGTGCCGGGGTCCAGCCCCGGTTGGATCCAGGGATTCCCTCAGGATGATGGCGTTGGCGATTAAGGGATAGCAAAGGCTGAGAGATTTATTAGATGCTCAATAATAACTGGTTTACACGGGAAATCAATAAAGTTCATGACACCAAACTTGCTCTGACCACGGAGGCCACAGGCGCCCTCTCGAATAGTGGAAGGTGCCCCACCTTAGACACCTTCTTGAGTGGTTCTTAGAAGCCCAGGCAAATAAGTGGTCGCAGAGGACCCCCACACTCCAAATTATTTTGGCATGAAGGAAGAACAGAAGAGAAAAGGAGGAAAAGGAAACAAGAGAGAACGACACGGGGAGACCAAGCTTTGGTGAGCAAGGCCCATAGCTTTATTTTCAACAGGGGCTTTTATACCATAAGTTGCACATAGAGGATAATAGGGGGTGTGAAATCATGCAAAGTCAGCAGTCTTTGATCCTTATCGAAACCAGGGTTTCTTTTCTGCAAACTTATCATGTACAAATGGTTTAGGTGGTTTACATCATCTTCTGGCCAGAAGGCTATTAACATTTTATGACTCTGACAAAGGTTTGTCAACCATAAGACTTATTTTCTCTAAGAGTAATTATTTTAAAGTTTGGCGCCATCCTCCAAAGGTGTTAGATAAAGTTGCATTCCTATAGGGCAGAGGTGCAATGGGTTTACAACAAAGGAAATAATTTATTACCTTAAGGGTCTAAAGTTGCTAACACCAAGGCCACTACTTATTTTTTCTACATACTAACTATATTAATTAATACACTTCCAAGGATACAATACAGGGGATGTGGAAACTTGGCAGCAAGCATTGGCTTATCAATGAAATCTTCTACTAGTTTTATTCTGACAGCTTCTAACTCTCCGAGAGGCTCTAAACTATTGAATATTTTAAGCTTCCCATGCCTCCCGCGGTTGGGAGACTGTAAACAATCGTATGCATAGCTGTAGGAGTCCGGCTAAACTTGTCAGGCAAGTTAGAGAGCCATCTGAGGGGTTTGTAGTTAAACACTCCTATTATGCCCAGGAACTTTATTAACTGGAGCTGTAAGTTAACTCTTTTTCAGAGAGAGAGATGGTGGTGGGGGACAGCCCCCTGTAAAGTCAGAGGTGTAGGTGAGAGCACAAAGCAGTAAAGCAGGCAGACTCTGGTTTTGGGGTAGATGCTCATGCAGGCCCAGAGGGGCACCCCTTGAGTTCTGGCTCGCCTTGCCCACCAGAACTCTCCCACATAACCTTGTTATGGGTGGGGACTCCTGTGCTGGCTCCCGGCATCTCCCCCTTTTTTATTTCTTAAAACAGCCAGATGCAGTTCAGTTGCGAGCTTCTGAGTGCTCTGTCGAAGAATTCTGACAATACAAGGAAGAATGATTATGAGAAGCAGAATTAAAGCAGCCACAGCAACATAGCTAAAAACAGTAGACAGAATATTCTTTCCTGAAATGAAGTTAGAGCAAGTGTGGAAGAAGTCATTTGCTGCTCCAGCAGCAGTAAAATCTAATCGGGAGTGTTCCATGGTTGCTATTTGATCGTGAAGTTTCCCTAAATCTAAACCAATGTCAGAGCTGTTCCAGACACCTGAAATATGGTTTTTAACTTTTTCCCAATCATAATCTGTCTCATTTACTTTCAGGGGTGTTACACATATCCACCGGTAGTCAGCATGACAGGACAATGCCATTTTCACTTTTAAAGCCTGCAATTCAGTCCCAATATGTGTTACTGCTTCCTCTAGGGCATCTACCCTCATTTCTAATTTCCTGTCTACAGCTTCCTGGGTTGCCAATGTTAAAGAAACATTTTTGGACATAGTATCAACATATTGAGCAGTATGTACTTGTTGAGTCAATGATATTGCTGCCATGGTAACAGAAGTAATTGCAGTTATTAAAGCTGCTATTCCTAAGATAAGTAAGCCCACAAACCATAGTGTTCACATCAAATCCTGTAGTTGTTGTAATACAGCCAAACCGTAATTATCATACCAGTAATTAGGCACAGTTACAGGTATCATGAGATAGGGTGGGCGTTTCAACACCACAAGAGAATAAACATTATATAGGGGGGTCAAACAAGATGAAAGCATACATTGTTCACAAGTTACTATATTAGGTCCGCCTGAATAATTCATGTATACATTTAGTCTCTTGGAGTCATTAGTAAAGAGAAAAACATAAGGTGAGGGTAGACAAGCTAAAACAGAATAAGTAGAATTGCTATCTGGACGGAATAAGGAAATGGGAGCAGTGGCAGCAAGGGCCCTCCAAATTTCTGGCTGCCGAAAGGTTCTGTTCTTAGTTGTATAAGACAATATAGGAGGAGCAAATTAATTATTATGCCATCTAGTGATACTTAATGGCCAAGGAACCAAGTCTTTCTTCCAATTATAATATCTACTGAGAAAGTCACCAAGGAACAATGGGCTCGTACCTGGGTCTGGGCTACTCCAGTCTTGAATCATGTAATTTCCTCCTCCTGGTATTCTATAATCAATTCTCAAATCATAAGTACAAGATTTCCAAATCGGATACCCTGTACAATCATCTATGGTGTTCCATATGATATCTGAAGGCTCGGTGTTATAACAACTTGGATATCCAGGATGGGGTCTATGGAATACAGTTTTGTGGGGATCAAGGGCCCCAGGCATATGAGTCTGCAACACCCAAACCGCTAGATGCCCTCTAAGTTCAATACTTGAGGCTGGAGAACGGGTCAGAATTGCTTTTTTAGAGGCTCCAATACATCTTTCCTTGGGGTAGTAATAAAGCTTTCTATATAGTTGGGGAAGTTGAAGCAAACAGGAAGATCGTCTGTTAATCCCCTGAAGGTAAAATTGAAATTAATAGGATATTTATCTGTAGTATGGGAAGTATATGACCCTCCCAGTAACTGAGGCTGGTTTGTGTGGACCTGTAAGGGGTCACTGTTCCAAGTAACTAGTTGAAAGGTTGGAGGATCTGGGAAGTAAGCCCAATACTTTTCAGGAGTGGGGGAGGAGGCGCTTACCTGGCAAGATAATAATGCAAGCATAGCAATAAACACCTTCTCAGGGGAGGCAGGAGAGTCCTGCGGGGAAGCTATCCCTTGTGCCTGGTGACAGAGCACCTTAATCTGTCCCCAGGTAGGTATGGGAGCTTGTTGAGTTGCATGAGCTGGGTGTCCTGGTGGTCTCCTGTAAGGCAAAGAATTAGGGGGACCAAAATCCTTTATGCGGAGTTGTGACATCTGTCTGGTGGGTGGCTCCCCCTCTTGTTCATCCGGGATCTCTGGCGTCATTCGTCTCAGGACCAGCTGGGCTTCCTGTGTTGGCGGAGGGAGTGGAGGTAGAGGAGGCCCCTTCTTTTTTTGGGGTCGCAGCGGCCGTGGAATCCGGTATCCGAGGGGCTGAGACATGGCGAATCAATCTATCTGGAACCCAAATTGGAGAATCTGCGTCCTGTGGAAAAATACAAGCATATCCTCGACCACTAGTTAACAATGGGTCGGGACCTTGCCATTGTCTGGAAAGGAAGTCCTTCCATTTAACTAATGGTTTTGTATTCAATTGCTCCGGGCACCAATGGAGAAGAATTGCAATAATTCCGGCTGAATCAGTATTTAAAATATTTATTACAAAAACAGCATGTTGCAAGATGTGATTGGGAGAACTATATTTAAACTCCCCTTCTTTTAATTTTTGAATTTGGATTTTTAATGTTTGATGTGCTCTTTCCACAATGGCTTGTCCTTGTGGATTATAAGGGATGCCTGTATTATGTTTAATTTGAAACTTTAGACAAAATTCCTGAAAAGACTTGAAAGTGTAAGCAGGAGCATTGTCAGTTTTCAAAGCTTTTGGCAGGCCCAAATATGAAAAACAAGTAAAGAGATGTTGTATTACATCTTTAACTGCTTCCCCTGTACGAGCAGTTGCAATAATAACATGAGAAAAGGTATCCACAGTTACATGAACAAAAGACAATTTTGCAAATGAAGAGATGTGAGTTACATCCATCTGCCAGAGTGCATTAGGTTTGAGACCGCGAGGGTTAACTCCCATAGGTAAACTATTTACAGCAGTGGGACAATGAGAACTGGAATGAACAATCTACCGAGCAGATTCTCGAGGAATCTGAAATTTATATCTTAGCGCAGTAGCATTTTGATGGTGGAGTGAATGAGAAGCTCGGGCTTCTTCAAAAGCAGAAGCCACTGTTTACCCTAGTTAGTGAATCTGCCAGGTCATTTAGGACATTTAAAGGGCCAGGCAATCCAGAATGAGCTCGAATGTGGCCAGTAACATATGCTCAGCTTCATTTCCAAATTTGCTGCTGCAGTTTAGTTAGCAAGTGAAATATTGCAGTTTTGTTCCCAGGCAGAACCGCAGTCTCAATGTGTGGAAACAGCCTGACCACATACTGAAAGTCAGATCAGAACAGATCAGATCATTCGCTCAGTCGTGTCTGACTCTTTGCGACCCCATGAATCGCAGCACACCAGGCCTCCCTGTCCATCACCAACTCCCGGAGTTCACTCCGACTCATGTCCATTGAGTCAGTGATGACATCCAGCCATCTCATCCTCTGTCATCCCCTTCTCCTCCTGCCCCCAATCCCTCCCAGCATCAGAGTCTTTTCCAATGAGTCAACTCTTCACATGAGGTGGCCAAAGTACTGGAGTTTCAGCTTTAGCATCATTCCTTCCAGAGAAATCCCAGGGCTGATCTCCTTCAGAATGGACTGGTTGGATCTCCTTGCAGTCCAAGGGACTCAAGAGTCTTCTCCAACACCACAGTTCAAAAGCATCAATTCTTCGGCGCTCAGCCTTCTTCACAGTCCAACTCTCACATCCATACATGACCACTGGAAAAACCATAGCCTTGACTAGACGAACCTTTGTTGGCAAAGTAATGTCTCTGCTTTTGAATATGCTATCTAGGTTGGTCATAACTTTCCTTCCAAGGAGTAAGCGTCTTTTAATTTCATGGCTGCAGTCACCATCTACAGTGATTTTGGAGCCCAGAAAAATAAAGTCTGACACTGTTTCCACTGTTTGCCCATCTATTTCCCATGAAGTGATGGGACCGCATGCCATGATCTTCGTTTTCTGAATGTTGAGCTTTAAGCCAACTTTTTCACTCTCCTCTTTCACTTTAATCAAGAGGCTTTGTAGTTCCTCTTCACTTTCTGCCATAAGGGTGGTGTCATCTGCATATCTGAGGTTATTGATATTTCTCCCAGCAATCTTGATTCTAGCTTGTGTTTCTTCCAGTCCAGCGTTTCTCAAGATGTACTCTGCATGTAAGTTAAATAAGCAGGGTGACAATATATAGCCTTAACGTACTCCTTTTCCTATTTGGAACCAGTCTGTTGTTCCATGTTCAGTTCTAACTGTTGCTTCCTGACCTGCATACATATTCCTCAAGAGGCAGATCAGGTGGTCTGGTATTCCCATCTCTTTCAGAATTTTCCACAGTTTATTGTGATCCACACAGTCAAAGGCTTTGGCATAGTCAAGAAAGCAGAAATAGATGATTTTCTGGAACTCTTTTGCTTTTTCCATGATCCAGCAGATGTTGGCAATTTGATCTCGGGTTCCTCTGCCTTTTCTAAAACCAGCTTGAACATCAGGAAGTTCACAGTTCACATATTGCTGAAGCCTGGCTTGGAGAATTTTGAGCATTACTTTACTAGCGCGTGAGATGAGTGCAACTGTGCAGTAGTTTGAGCATTCTTTGGCATTGCCTTTCTTTGGGATTGAAATGAAAACTGACCTTTTCCAGTCCTGTGGCCACTGCTGAGTTTTCCAAATTTGCTGGCATATTGAGTGCAGCACTTTCAGGGTTTGGAATAGCTCAACTGGAATTCCATCACCTCCACCAGCTTTGTTCGTAGTGATGCTTTCTAAGGCCCACTTGACTACACATTCCAGGATGTCTGGCTCTAGGTCAGTGATCACACCATCGTGAGTATCTGGGTCGTGAAGATCTTTTTTGTACAGTTCTTCTGTGTATTCTTGCCACCTCTTCTTAATATCTTCTGCTTCTGTTAGGTCCATACCATTTCTGTCCTTTATCGAGCCCATCTTTGCATGGAATATTCCCTAGGCATCTCTAATTTTCTTGAAGAGATCTCTAGTCTTTCCCATTCTGTTGTTTTCCTCTATATCTTTGCATGGATCGCTGAAGAAGGCTTTCTTATCTCTTCTTGCTATTCTTTGGAACTGTGCATTCAGATGCTTATATCTTTCCTTTTCTCCTTTGCTTTTTGCTTCTCTTCTTTTCACAGCTATTTGTAAGGCCTCCCCAGACAGTCATTTTGCTTTTTTGCATTTCTTTTCCATGGGGATGGTCTTGATCCTTGTCTCCTGTACAATGTCACAAACCTCCGACCATAGTTCATCAGGCACTCTATCTATCAGATCTAGGCCCTTAAATCTATTTCTCACTTCCACTGTATAATCATAAGGGATTTGATTTAGGTCATATCTGAATGGTCTAGTTGTTTTCCCTACTTCCTTCAATTTAAGTCTGGATTTGGCAATAAGGAGTTCATGGTCTGAGCCACAGTCAGCTCCTGGCCTTGTTTTTGCTGACTGTATAGAGCTTTTCCATCTTTGGCTGCAAAGAATATAATCAATCTGATTTCGGTGTTGACCATCTGGTGATGTGCATGTATAGAGTCTTCTCTTGTGTTGTTGGAAGAGGGTGTTTGTTATGACCAGTGCATTTTCTTGGCAAAACTCTATTAGTCTTTGTCCTGCTTCATTCCCTATTCCAAGGCCAAATTTGCCTGTTACTGCAGGTGTTTCTAGACTTCCTACTTTTGCATTCCAGTCCCCTATAATGAAAAGGACATTAAGGTTAAATTCCTCCTCTGCAAGCATAACAAAAGCCTCTATAACAGCTGTGAGCTCTCTGGGCCAAAGTCTCCTACATACGTAAAACTTTATGCTGATCTCTTGTAACTATAGAAGCTCTGCCATTAGCTGACCGGTCAGTAAAAACCATTAGAGCATCTGAGATGGGGGAGTATTTACATCTAACAGGGAAAATAACTGGATGTTTAGACATAAAATTTAGCAAAACATGTGCAGGTAAATGATGCAGAATTTGGCCAAAATAATTTCCTATAGCAATCTGCCAATTTTCATCAAACATTAGAAGAGCATCAAGCTGTTCTTTATTATATGGAATTACAATTTCTGCTGGCTCTTTACCAAATAATTCAATACTCTGCTTTCTCCCCTTTAATATTAAAGTAGCCACTAAACCTGGATAAGAAGCCACTACCTTTTTAGCTTGAGCGGGAAGATGAATCCCCTCTGGGGGCCATTTTGCCATAAAACTCCTGTAGGTGCTGTTGGAGTATCCAGGCAGAGGAGTTGCCAGTTTGTTTGTAAATCAATTGTTTTTACATAGCTATCAGATAAAGCTGCTTCTGCTTTGTCTAAGGCCTCCCGAGCCTCAGCAGTTCATTGCTTTTAGAAGTTGGATCAGGATCCCCATGTAAAATGTTAAAAAGAGATTTTAATTTGGCAGTGGTTAATTTTAAATAGGGCCTAATCCAATTAATATCGCCTAAAAGTTTTTGATAATCATTTAAAGTAACAAGATGATTTTTTCTTAATTGTAAAGGAGCATGAGTCACGGTTTCTGAGTTGATAACCCTTCCTAAGTAAGTTATGGGCGGATTGACCTGAATTTTTTCTGGGGCAATTTTTAAGCCTCTGGCTGTCAATGCCTGGGTCAAATCTTGGAGGACAGTTTGTAAATGAGCTCTATCAGGATGAGCTATTAAAATATCATCCATATAGTGAATCATATACAGTTGTTCATATTTAAAGCCCTAATATCTTCTATAGCTGCATTAACAAATTTTTGACATAAAGTAAGGCTATTTTTTGGAGAAGGAAATGGCAACCCACTCCAGTGTTCTTGCCTGGAGAATCATAGGGATGGGGGAGCCTGGTGGGCTGCCATCTATGGGGTCGCACAGAGTCGGACACGACTGAAGCGATTTAGCAGCAGCAGCAGGGCTATTTTTCATTCCCTGGGGCAACAGTTTCCATTGAGACCTTAAATGAGGCTGTTTAAAACTTTCTGATGGTAAACTAAAGGCAAATCGCTTTTTATCCTCAGCATTTAAGGGGATGGTGAAAAAACAGTCTTGCAAATCAATTACAATAATATTATGTCCTTCTGGGATGGCTACTGGGGAAGGAAGCCCAGGTTGTAAGGCCCCCATATCTTCCATAGTGGCATTAATAGCTCTTAAATCTTGTAAACGTCGCCACTTGCCAGATTTTTTCTTAATAACAAAAATAGGAGTGTTCCAGGGACTATTGGAGGGCTCAATATGTCCCAATTGCAGTTGTTCAGAAATTAACATTTTAGCTGCCAGTAATTTTTCCTGAGGCAGAGGCCATTGTTCTACCCACACTGGGTCTTGAGATTTCCATGTAATGGGGTCGGCAGCAAAAACAATGGCCTCCATTATAAATTTGGATATCCCAATCCAGTACGTAGCTGTCGAGGGGTTGGACAAATTGGCTCAATTATTCCTTCCTGTTGTTTACCTAATCCTTTGGATGGATCATAGCCCGTATGGAGCATTTGAGAGGTCACTTTTTCATCGGGACTGAAAAGTAGCACTCCCATTTGAGATAACACGTCCCTTCCCCATAGAGTAAAGGGGAGTGAAGGAACTACATAAAGCTGGAAATTTCCGCAGGTATTCTCAAACTGCCAATCTAATATTTTTGCACTTTTAGCTACTGCCTGGGCTCTCCCTATTCCCACCAAGTCATTTTCAGTTGTATGCGTTGGCCAGGAACTAGACCAATCTTTCCCAGCAATGCAGGAAACATTTGCCACTGTATCTAACAGCCCCACAACAGACTTGCCAGAAACCAAGGTAGTTTTCATAGGGCATTTCTGAGTAATCTCTGTTACCCAAAAGACCATATCACTAGACCCAAACCCTCTTTCTTGTCTCTCACTTTGAGAAGCAGCGTGCCCTATGGCAGTGTGATAAAGGTAAAAGTAAAAGCTGAGCTATTCTTTGTCCTTTATGAATTTGTATAGTTTTAGTTGGGGGTGAAATCATTATTTGAATTTCTCCTGTACAGTCTGAATCAATTACTCCAGGGACACTTTTAAGTCCTTGCATGGCTAAAGAGCTTCTGCCTAATACAATTCCTACCAAGCCTGTTGGTAATGGGCCTCTAATCTCGGTAGGGATTCTTATAGTGGGACTATCTGGTGTTAATATTGTTGAGGTGGTGGAACTGAGGTCCAATCCTGCACTGCCTGGGGTTGCTCTGATGAGCTCTGTGATGGGACGAAGGGTATGAATGGGTTCATTGTTGTTGTCGTTGCCCCAGTCGTTATCGGGGCCTGAGGCTGGCTCCTCAACCCGTTTCCCGACTGCTTCTCAGGAACTAGCGAGGTTCCATTTTTATGGAATCTTGATCTGCAGTCTTTAGCCCAATGATATCCCTTCTGACAACGAGGACAAAGTGATTTAGGGAGATAAGGAATCATAGCCGTGGAGGCAGGGTTTGGCTGGGAAGAGTTAGCTGTTCTTTGGGGGCAGGTGCATGTAAAGTGCCCCTCCTGACCACAAGGAAAGCAGGCTCTGGACGAGCCAGCATTCCGGCTTTGATTATTGGAATTCCTGCCTGTAAGAAAAGATTGAACTGCTTGCTGATAAGAATCTCCTTTTATGGCCGCTGCTATGGCAACACCCTGCATCATTGCTGGCCCTACATCTGCACATTGCTTGATGAAATCTGACAGTGTTCCATATTTTTTTATAGGACGTAGGATAGCCTGGCAAGTAGAGTTAGCATTTTCGAATGCTAATTGTTTTATCAATATGTCAGCTGCCTCATTACTAGAAATTACCCTGTGAATTCCTTCCATAAGCCGTGCTACAACGTCCTCATATGGCTCCTCTGGTTTTTGATTGATGTTTGAAAAGGAAGATGTTGATTCCTTTCCTTGATACAGTGATCACCAGGTCTTAAGGGCACAGCCTGTCGCTTGCTCTAGAATCCTTGTGTCTAGAGCCATTTGATCTCCCAGTGTTCCAAATGCATTAGTTCCTGCTATCATACCTTTGGTAATATGACTCAGGTCATCTCTGCGGTTGGCATCAGCCTGCTGTTGGGCAGCATCAGATTATTCAGCTTTCCAAGCATAAATTGCCCTCCAGATAGGCAAGCCTTAGCAACTGATTTCCAATCATGAGGTGTCATCCATCTGGCCACTAAGGCCTCTAACGGTGTTATAGTATAGGGGGCTGTAGGCCCATATGTAGCACAAGCTTGTTTAAGCTCTTTTATTATTTTCATAAAATGATATCATTTTAAGCTTTCATATCATTTCAAGCTGGTTTTAGAAAAGGCAGAGGAACCAGAGATCAAATTGCCAACATCCGCTGGATCATGGAAAAAGCAAGAGAGTTCCAGAAAAACATCTATTTCTGCTTTCTTGACTATGCCAAACCCTTTGACTGTGTGGATCACAATAAACTGTGGAAAATTCTGAAAGAGATGGGAATACCAGACCACCTGATCTGCCTCTTGAGAAATTTGTATGCAGGTCAGGAAGCAACAGTTAGAACTGGACATGGAACAACAGACTGGTTCCAAATAGGAAAAGGAGTACGTCAAGGCTATATATTGTCACCCTGCTTATTTAACTTACATGCAGAGTACATCTTGAGAAACGCTGGACTGGAAGAAACACAAGCTGGAGCCAAGATTGCTGGGAGAAATATCAATAACCTCAGATATGCAGATGACACCACCCTTATGGCAGAAAGTGAAGAGGAACTCAAAAGCCTCTTGATGAAGGTGAAAGTGGAGAGTGAAAAAGTTGGCTTAAAGCTCAACATTCAGAAAACGAAGATCATGGCATGCGGTCCCATCACTTCATGGGAAATAGATGGTCAAACTGGAAACAGTGTCAGACTTTATTTTTCTGGGCTCCAAAATCACTGTAGATGGTGACTGCAGCCATGAAATTAAAAGATGCTTACTCCTTGGAAGGAAAGTTATGACCAACCTAGATAGCATATTCAAAAGCCGAGATATTACTTTGCCAACAAGGCTATGGTTTTTCCAGTAGTCATGTATGGATGTGAGAGTTGGACTGTGAAGAAGGCTGAGCGCCAAAGAATTGATGCTTTTGAACTATGGTGTTGGAGAAGACTCTTGAGTCCCTTGGACTGCAAGGAGATCCAACCAGTCCATTCTGAAGGAGATCAGCCCTGGGATTTCTCTGGAAGGAATGATGCTAAAGCTGAAACTCCAGTACTTTGGCCACCTCATGCGAAGAGTTGACTCATTGGAAAAGACTCTGATGCTGGGAGGGATTGGGGGCAAGAGGAGAAGGGAACGACAGGATGAGATGGCTGGATGGCATCACTGACTCAATGGACATGAGTCTGAGTGCACTCTGGGAGTTGGTGATGGACAGGGAGGCCTGGTGTGCTGCGATTCATGGAGTCGCAAAGAGTCGGACACGACTGAGCGACTGATCTGATCTGATCATTTTCATTGGAATGGGTTCCCAGTAAGGGGATCTTCCCATACCATGTGCGTCATACACTATCAGAAAACAGGCTTCAATGTGGGGGTCAATCTCCTCATCAGGGCCCGAGAGGACCCTCCTCCGGGGAATTCCTGATAGGGGCCTTTTGTTCCCATAAGGGCGGGGAGGAATGGGAGAGTGGGAGCATCTCCTCTCCTGTTCTGAAGATCCCCTGACTGTCTGATACTCAGATCTTACAGATGGTCTAATTGGGAATATTTCTCCAAAGCTCTCAGGAGCGGATGGCCTGACTGGGGATATTTCTCTTACTCTTTTAGGGATGTTTTCTGCTAGGAGAGGCCGATCCTCATCAGAATGATATTGAGCTGCTGCCTCCTCTAAAGCTGTTTCGTCTTGAGGGGAAAGCTGATCTTTCTTTTCATCTTTATGAGTGCTGGTTTTCATAGCAGCTAATATAGTCCTTTGTTCTTGATAGGTATGTATGGGCTCTTTATTTTCATTTTCTTTTTTATCAGGTACCGTTTCATTTTCATTGCCTTTTTCTACAGGTACCTTTCAGGCCCACTTTCTTTTCTATCTGGTAGTTTTTCATTTTTATTTTCCTTTTTATCGAGTCCCTTTCCAGATTCAAGAGCGGGATCTAAAGCATCTCTAATCATATTCCACAGAGAAAAGGTGTTGCTGCTGCTGCTGCTAAGTTGCTTCAGTCGTGTCCGACTCTGTGCGACCCCAGAGACGGCAGCCCACCAGGCTCCCCCGTCCCTGGGATTCTCCAGGCAAGAACACTGGAGTGGGTTGCCATTTCCTTCTCCAATGCATGAAAGTGAAAAGTGAAAGTGAAGTTGCTCAGTCCTATCCGACTCTTAGTGACCCCATGGACTGCAGCCCACCAGGCTCCTCTGTCTATGAAATTCTCCAGGAAAGAATACTGGAGTGGGTTGTCATGCCCTTTTCCAGAAACTAACATAATGTATGTTAATTTTATTTCAATTAAAAAAAAAGGAGGAAACATTCTATGCCCAAAAATGGCAGAAAGGGGAATACTGACTCATGTGATTGGTAAATCCAAGAAGGTTCACATATATCTTGACCCAGAACTCAACAACTGCCATGAGAATGCTGTTTCTATTTCTCAGAAATACCTTGTATTGCATTGGCTACCTGCTCAGACTGACTGTCCCTTGAAGGTTACAAGATGGCCTTTCCCTGCAGCACTGTAAACCTTCAGGACCAAGCCCTATGGAGAAAAGGGAGCCTACTGCCCTAAAATCTTGATCAGTATTCCCAGGACTGAGTTTCCTTGACTGCGATTAGCTTGGCTTGGTCGCACACCACCCTTAAACAGGTCACCATCAGTGGCAAAGGTTGCAGAGGCCTGGATTGCAAGGCACCTTCAAGACTACACCAAGGGAACTGCACGTGGAGGAAGTGGGGCTTCTGGGTGGTCAAAGTCATGAACCATTCACTGCATGAGTCTCGGGGTGAGAGGATGCCCAAGTGTGCCAGGCACTCGGGAGGTTTATGCCCCAAGTCCTTGGTGAGTTTGATGACAGTATATTTTTGAACTTCTCCAGAATGATTCACTCTGGAGCCTAGAGCAGCCTTTCTGAACTTGAGATCTCCATCTCTATCTTGACCCTTGTGAGGCCTAACAAGCAGCTACTCCCATTCCCGTGGGCCTCTGCTTAGAGGTAGCAGCGGAGCCCAATGGCATTTTCTCCTAGCTTTAGGGTTTCTTTCAACAGTAATGATGCAGATGAGTAGGACATATGGATGTCACATTCCCACATTGACCTCACCTCTTCCATCCCTTCAGCCCTGAAACTGTGCCTGGCCTTCAGCTGAACACTTCCACTTACACATTACTGAAATGGATCCCATTACCCTCCTTTTGGGCTTCCCAGGCTAAAGAACCTTCCTGCCAGTGCAGGAGATATGAGATTTGGGTTTGATCCCTGGGTCGAGAAGATCCCCTGGAGGAGAACATGGCAACCCATTCCAGTATTCTTGCCTGGAGAATCTCAGGGACAGAGGAACCTGGTGGGCTACAGTCCGTAGAGTTCAAAGAGTTGGACATGACTGAAGTGTCTCAGCATGTACTCATACAACCTCTTTTTACAGATGGAAAAGCTTAAGTTCAGAGAGGTCAAGTCCCTTGCCCAAGGTCACATAGAAGGCAGGGACCAGAGTCTGGTCTGTCTGCTTCCACTCCTGTCCTGTGCTGTCCCCAAAGCCTGCTCTGGCCTCCCAGCTGGTGAAGAGAAGGAGGCCAGTGTGTGTGGGTCAGCAGTCTGCTAGCTGCCGTCTGCCAGGAGACAAGCATTCAGCTGTCAGCTTCACTGGTGATATTTCATTAGTTCACACTATTTCCACCTGCTGTGGTGGGGAACAGGATACAGAGTTCCTCACATCCAGGGCCCTGTCGGGCTGGGTGGAGGCTGCAGGATCTAATGATATTTATGAGGTCAGCCCTGTGAAGTGATGTGTATTAACTCAAAGGAATGTCAGCCTCATTCCGTCTTGAGCCTGTGGCCTTGTTTCCCCTCCGGCCCCCCACTTGTATTTAAGTGCAATTTCACCCCTGAGAGAGAGAGGTCAACGGGTAGAAAGTCCTAAGAGTGTTAAGAGCATGCAGGTAGACAGCCCTGGGTCCCTACCCTGGCTCTGCCACTTACTTGCTGTGTGACCTTGAGCTGGTCGCTCTGCCTCTCTGGGCCTCAGTTTCCTCATCTGTAAAATGGAGCTGAAGAGGAAGCTGTGATGAATACTGAATGAGACCCTGCCTAAGGGATTTGGAGGATACAAAATCCTACACAAATGACAATCAGAGTGGTTATCATTGTGAGGAATTTACCCTCAACCCAGTCCTGCCACTGAGGTCTGCCTTTGTGGAAACACACAGAGCAGCTTTGTGGATAGGAATATGGAGAATCAAGGAGTGCCAGCCCCTGACAACCACTGGCTTTTGGACCCAGTGTCCTTGCTGGGGAAATCAGGAGTTGCTGATAAGGGAGAAGGAAGAACTAGAGGATGTGAAAGGTACAGGGGCTGAAAACGGGGTCTCAGACCCAAGATGGTCCTCGCTGGGGCTGGGACTCTGGCAAATGAGCCAAGGCTGGGGCTGTGTAAGCTGACGTGATTATAGCTCTTGGCCACCTGAGTTTGAATCCCTTCCTTGAAAAGCTCACCCATCTCGTGATGCTCAGAGAAAACCAGGGAAGAGTTCAGTCTGTGAGGCTGGAGTTACAAAGGGGAGCAGCACATCCCAAGGTCATGGCTGTGAACGGTGGAAGACCCAGTAGAAACTGGTAAGCACCCAGACTGTCCCTTCTTGGACTGTACTGGGTGATGTGTGTGGAGAAGCGGAGAGATGTTGGTCTGCAGAGTGTTTAAGAACTCTCTCGGCTCCCAGATGCCTGCTAACATCAGGGAGCAGACAACATCCTACCCTGAGTACAGCTCAATGGATAGAGCCATCCTAGATTCTAAAGGCAGGAGCCTTTCTCACATTACCATTTCTTCCTCAATGCACTTCTACCTCTGTCCATCCTGGCTCCCATCTCCATGACAACCCACATCCTATAACAAGAGTTAGAATGGTCATCAAGGACTTTCCTAGTGATGCAGTGGGTAAGAATCTACCTACCAGTGCATGGGACACAGGTTGGATCCCTGATCCAGAAGATCCCATATGCCATGGAGCAACTAAGCCCATGCGCCAGAACTGCTGAGCCCACGTGCCTAGAGCCCGTGCTCCATAACAAGAGAAGCCATCACAATGAGAAGTCCGTGCACCATGAGGAAGTGTAGCCCCCGCTCACAGAAATGAGAGAAAGCCTATGCACAGCAAGGAAGATCTAGTGCAACCAAAAATAAAATTAATTAATTAATTAAAAAAGAATGATCGCTTGAAAGAGGTTGTGTATTTCTGTGTGTATGTGGTGTGTGTGTGTTGGCCCTTGCACCCATGCTCATGCCCACAGGGGATGGCTGATAAATTTCCATGTGTTTTTCTGGAACTCCCATCCTATGGGCTCTTAACTGACTCTTGGGATAGACAGTGACTGGCACTCTCCCAAGATGGACCCAGGAGTTCTAACAATCAGCAGGTGTCCTCTCCATCATCTAGCATCTTTGCCTCAAAATCAAGTAAATACTAATATTCTGAATTCTGCTACAGTAATGAGGGAAAACAAAGGACTCATATCTGTACCCTAGTGTTATGGTTTGAGTTGTATCCCCCCAGTTTCATCTGTTGAAGTCCTCACCTCTAGGACCTCAGGCTGTGACTGTATTTGCTGGCTTGGTGTTTGCAGAGGTAATTCACCTGAGATCACTGGGGTGGACGCTAATCCACTGTGACTGGCTTCCTTATGAGAAGAGGAGTTTGGGATACAGACATGCACAGAGGGAAGACCATGAAGATACAGGGAAAAGATGAGTGTCTGCAAGCAGAGAGAGGCCTCAAGAGGAACAACCCTGCAGACACCTAGACCTCGGACTTCTGGCCTCCAGGACTGTGAAGACATTAATGTCCATTGTTTAAGCCCCCCAGCCTGGGGTCCTTTATTGTGGCAGCCCCAGCAAACCATTGCATGAATGACACAGAGAGACTGCTGACGGGGGTGTAAGAGGGAAGGGGTCTTAACACATGGACCACGGTCTCATGAAAACTCTCCATGTCTTTTGAAATGGTTACCTTTCCTTTCTTAAAGAAATTTTTTATTATAAAAGTGACATATACCCTTTAAAGAAACAATGGAAAATAATGGGGTTGGGGTCAGGGAGTCTTCAGGGATTCATTGCTACCTGAGTACAACCAGCCTTTGTTTTTTGTTTCAACCACGCCACATGGCTTATGGGATCTTAGTTTCTCGACTAGGGATCAAACTGTGCTCACGGCAATGAAAGCGCAAGTACTAACCACTGGACCACCAAGGAATTCCCCCAGTATTCCCCCACTGCTATTACTTTTGGAGACTTTTTTGCCTTCCTGCTTCTGCCAGGCCACCCACCTGTCAATCATCCTTGGTGAATCAGCTTGGATCCCACTACTTACTGGAAGCCCTCTTTGGTTTCTCCCCCACTTCCTACCAAATGCCCCTCCTGGCCCCTGCATTTGCCTTCATCACTCCTCAGTAATGGCCCCGTTATCCTACCTGTTCTGTGTTTCCAGCTGCCTTTTCAGCTGGGAGTTTGAGGCACAAACACCCTCTGTCCAGCTTCTCCAGGAGGGCCTCCAAGGAGAATAAATCAAACTGATGTTTTTATTTTTGGCTGCATGTGGACAGTGGTTCTCTAAAACATGCTTGGATTGCTACTTATAATGCCATCTAAAACCATTTATCTACCTGTACTTCAGAGGCACCTACCGGTATATAATTAATGTTTCAGGAACTGCAGGCTAAGAAGCAATGTTGTAACAAATTCAATAAAGACTTTAAAAATGGTCCAGATTAAAAAAAAAAAGGAACTGCAGGCTACCCTTGAGGTTCAAGCTTCATATTCATGGAGTTCTCACTTAGACCGAAAATTGCAGCTCATATTCTGATAGGAGAGGATGCTTTCGGGAACTGGAAACCAGATACTGGAAATCAGACTAAGCAAATCTGGAATGTTTGATACCTATATGTCCTGGTGTCTCTTCAGCCAATGGAGGGAGGCCTGATGTTGGCCCCCTGTGGGGAAGCCCTCGGTGATACAAACAATGTGTTTTAAGGGCATGGTTGAGCCATCACTTTTTCTTATCACCTCTGTATTGCTTTCATTCTGATTCTGGGTTGAATTCTATTGAAAAAATATTATAAATCACAGAAGCTGAATCCCTTTGAAAACCCAGTGCTTCCTATCATGCTCATGACCCTAGACTAATCCACAGATGGTGTTGGGCCACAGGACTGAGGCTTGGAGACAGTGACTGAGAATCAGGAAATACACATATTGGCAAAGCAAGGCGGAGAAGGACTGGCTGGGACTGCAGGCTGTGCTTCCCACCCTCCCCGCTATCTCTCCCCTTCACTATCTCCCTCCGTCCCTCTTCTCCCTCGCTCACCATCCCCTCCCCACTATCTCTCCTCCTCACTATCTCCCTCCCATCTCCCCTCCGCTTTCCCCTCTCTGTGCCTCTATCTTGGCTGGACCATTCCTTTCCTTTGTCTCCTTGGCCAGCCTTTCTCTTCCACAGTTCTCAGTCATGACTCTTTGGCCTTATAGTTCTATTGCATTGATAGGTCTTTAGAGATGAATTTACCCATCTCATTTTCAAGGTTTTTCCTTCTGTTGCTTTTTGAAAAATTGTGATAAAAATGCACAACAAAATCTGTCATCTTAACCACTTCAAAGTATACAGTTCAGTTGAACCAAGTATACCGTTCAGTTGTACTAAAACGTGTCAACCATTTCGTTTTGCAGATGGGAAGCCTGAGGCTCAGAGGGAATGGGACATGTCGGGGGACATGGCAGAGAGAGGACTCACACTCAGACTATGGATCGCCTTCTGGGTCCTGAAAGAGGGCAGGACATGCCAAAGGGAAGAGGAGGAACAGGGTAGAGGGAGAGGTGTGAGGCATGGGCAGGAGGTGCTGGGTCATAGTTAGACAGTGGTCCGCTCTCTGTTCTCTCCTCCTCAGTTGGAAAAGGCATGAACTATCAAATGAAAAGAACATACTCAGTGAAAGAAGTCAGGCACAAAAATCATCCATATACTGTATGATTCCATTTACAGGAAGTATCCAGAATAGGTAAATTCATCAGTGCAGAAAGTGGGTTGGTGGTGGTCAGGGGCTGGGAGAGACTAGAGAGTGACTGCTTAATGAGTAAAGAGTATTATTATTATTATGGGTGATGAAGAGTTTTGGGAAGTAGACAGAGACGATGATCCCACAATACTGTGAAGACATTAAATGCCACTGAAACATAGTATTCATCCAAAGAACACTGTCTTTTATTACAGGTTAAATATTTAAAGAGGAACATAATAATGTATAATAGTACGTAAATAATAATAATGTAACTGAAAACTACATTATATTTCGTATTTATTATTATCTACTAATTTGCTTTCACTTATTTAAGAGGTGTTAATTGCTTCTTATGAATATGGAACTTTGTTTTCCTCCTAATGAAAAAAAATGCCACTGAATGCTTTACTTTAAAATGGGTAGCTTTCTGTTCTGTGAATGTCACCTCAGTTAAAAACATTTTTTTTTCCCCAAGATTGTTAGTGAATCTTGCAGATGACAGAATATCACATAACAGATGTTTTCATGGGCATAGTCGTGGTGGGTGACACTCACCAGACAGGAGACAGACAGGAGACACCGCCTTCCTTCTGCCTTGAAGGATTTCCTCGTCCACCTTGACAGTAGCTTGTAGGAGTGACCAGAAGGGACAGTGTGCTCCCTTTCTGGATATTTTTCCGCCCTCTCCCTCCTGCAGGCCCATGACAACAGTCGCTCATCCCTCATGACTTAATTCAGGTGTCAACTCTTTCCGGAAGCCCTCTTTAATTGCTCCCCACCCCCAATTGCACGCCATGCTTACGTTCCCTGCATTTACCAGGACAGCTGCTGTGGAGCGATTATCCACTGACTTGTCTGCTCCCACCCTGTCTATGGGCCTGTTGAGATCAGGGACCTTTCAGAGGCAGAGTGGAAATGTAGATGTAGACCTTGATGCCACATCTACCTGGGTTCAAAGCCTGGCTTGGCCGACTTATTAGCTGGGTGACTTTGGGGCAAATTGCTTAGCCTTTGGGAACATCAGTTTCACATCTGGAGAATGAAGATGAGATTTCCATTATAGGGCTGTGTCAAGGCACCTTGATTATATAATCTTTTTCCCTGAGAGATTTTTATCTTTTTCTTCTTCTCCAGCTCCTCTTCCTTTTCCATTATGATTATTTTACTTTTGATTTTCCCTTAGTTTCAGCCCTTTCTGAATATTTTCAAACTGTCTCTCTGACCAGGTGAACAGCAGAATGGGTAACCTGGTGTCCATGGAGGCGGGCTGCAGTGGTGCAAGTGGGGCGAGCTGAGTGAGGTGGGTAAGTATCTGGGAACAGTGATGTCTGCTGCCATCGCCTAGGGGCAGGAAAGGACAGTATTAGCTTGGATTGCCAGCTCATCCTATGTGATGCAGCCAGAGAGTCACCCTCTCTGAGCCTTCACTTCTGGTTGTGTAAGTGGGGGTTCATGTGAGGACTTCCCTGGAGTGTAGTGAGGATGAAATACACACCAATGCAAAGGTCCGTATAGTCAAAGCTATGGTCTTTCCAGTGGTCATTTTCAGATGTGACAGTTGGACCATAAGGAACCCTGAGCACCAGAATTGATGCTTTCAAACTGTGATGCTAGAGAAGACTGTTGAGAGTCCCTTGGGCAGCAAGGAGATCAAATCAGTCCATTCTAAAGGAAATCAGTCCTGACTATTCATTGGAAGGACTGATGCTGAAATTGAAGCTCCAATACTTTGGCCACCTGATGCAAACAGCTGACTCATTGGAAAAGACCCTGATGCTGGGAAAGATTGAAGGCAGGAGGAGAAGGGGATGACAGGGGATGAGATACTTGGATGGCATCACTGACTTAATGGGCATAAATTTTGAGCAAACTCCGGGAGATAGTGAAGGACAAGGAAGCCTGGCATGCTGCAGTCCATGAGGTTGTGGAGTCAGACACAACTGAGTGACTGAAAAACAACATGGGAAGACCTGATGCAGACAGAGGTCATAGGAATGGAGCGTGTGCTCAATAGCTGCACATGCGCAGACATACTACCAGATGCCTTGCTTTTGTAGTATCCCTGCTAAATTGGAGGATTATGTCATGCACAGAAATAGAAATGTACTCAGCTATTTGCTGGGTTCTAAACAGATTCTTCCGTCAGTGAGCTTTCAGGAACTCCAAATTGCTACCCAAATTCTTAAAATGATTTGCAGACAAGTAAGAAAGGAGACAACTTGGCAACTGAACAACAATAACAAGGAAGGAATTCGGTTTCCCAGGTGGTTCAGCGTCTGCCAATACAGGAGATGTAAGAGATGTGGGTTTGATCCCTGGGTTGAGAATATCTCCTGGAGGAGGGCAAGGCAACCCACTCCAGGATTCTTGCCTGGAGAATCCCATGGACAGAGGAGCCTGGCAGGCTACAGTCCATGGAGTCCAAAGAGTCAGAAATGACTGAAGCGACTTAGCACACACACAGAAAGGATACTTCTGTTCTTCTTTCTTTGCCTTTTTAAAATTGAAGTTAAAGTTGATTTACAATGTTGTATTGGTTTCTGGTGTCTGGCAAAGTTCAGTTTTATATATATGTGTGTATATCTGGATAAATTCTTTTGCATATTCTTCTCCATTGTAGTTTATTACAAGATTTTGAATATAGTTCCCTATATTATACAGTAGGACATTGTTCTTTATGTCTAGTAGTTTTCATCTGCTAATCCTAAACTCCTAATTTATCAATCCCCCATCTTTTCCCACTTTGGTAACCATAAATTTGTTTTCTCTGACAGTATGTTTCTGTTTTGTAAATAAGTTCATTTGTATCATCTGTTAAATTCCACATATAAGTGATATGATATGACATTTGTCTCTCTTGGACTCACTTCACTTAGTATGATAATCTGTAGGTCCATCCATGTTGCTGCAAATGGCATTATTTCACTCTTTTTATGGCTGAGTAATAGTCCATCACATATATGTATATATTTATATATCACATCTTCTTTATCTATTTATTTGTTGATGGACATATAGATTGCTTCCATGCCTTGGCTATTGTAAATAGTGCTGCTATGAACATTAGGGTGAATGTATCTGTTTGAATTAGAGTTTTGGGGGAGTTCCATTCTTGTTGTCACAGCTGGTGCCTGGTCTTGCAGGCTGAGAGGTGAGCAGGTAAGGGACCAGAGGCAGGAAGTGACACCCCCACTTGAATTTCCTCAGACCACAAGTGTGGGCTAAGGCCCCCCACTCTTGTTGGGTGAGGAGGGTTGAGAAACATGACCTGGACATGTGAAAGTCAAGTCCCAGTGTTGAGTGACTTTGGAGCAAGAAGGGAGACGGGGGTCCCACCCTCCAGGCTGAGTAGGCTATAGCAAGCAGCTCCCTAAAGACTCTAAACTCCAGGGCAAGAGCCCAGTTGAAGTTTTAGATCCATAATTGGTAAAGAAACATCAGTAGGATGAATCAAAAACATGGGCTGGTCCCTGAATTCCCTCTTCTCACTTTCCTCCCTACTCAATGGAAGGAAATGTTCTGCAAATTCTAGACCACCTGGGAACTCAAGGAGGTGCTCTATCCACTTGAGCTCAGTTTCTCTATATGTCAAATGGGCACAGTCTACCCACTTCAGCAGATTCCTGTCTAAGATGCTACGTTAAGGCTCCCGTCCAGGGTGGGGTTTCACATAGGCTCAGCAGGGCTGTTCCTCTCTCTTCTCTCTTACACTATATGGAACCACTTAGCTCTCCAGACTTCCGTCTTCTCTGAAAAGTGGAGGAAGTGTGCTGTCCCCGTTCCCACAAAGGGAAGCGTGTGAGCTGCAAAGGCAGTGGTTGGACTCCCCTTCCCCTCAGCCCAGGAAGTGCTGAGTGGGCAGTGTGGAAGGGCAGAGATGTCCCAGGAGCCAACGCTGCTCTGCAGCATGGTCCCTCCTTCCATGGACACCCTCCTGGTCTGTTCCCAGTTCTCCTTGACTCTCAAGCTCTGAAGAAACAAGATCCCTGTCTGGCTCCATCCTCATCTGTTTCCTGAGATTCCTTCAGAGGCTCATGGACTGACCGCCCATCCTGGGCTGAAGAAAGGAGTCTTCTGGGTCTTTCTTTAGGTCCACCTTATGGGCATTAGATGGGACAGACCTGAGAATCTTTCTCTTCATGATGTGAAATCAGTCAGTGGGTCCCTAACAGGTATTCTCTGAGCAAAACACCTAGGAAAATACTTCTGCCCTTAAAGAGGATGCACTTACAATACAGATTAATATATTAATATATCTACCATGGTACTTGAAATATATGTGGATACATGTAACTTTGTACATGCATGTAAATATGTATATATGCCTCCGAGCATTTCTTCACCAACTCTCTATGCCCTACAGTTCAAGCTGCTGTAAAGTCTTTCTTTGACCATCACAGTAAATATCCATATAGACATATACACAAGTAAGAGGTGATAATATTCCTACATGGTGTTAACCCTGGGCATAATTCCAGCCATTTTGCATTTTTCAACTCATCTATCATCTAAATGAGTTTGAACAAACTCCAGGAGATATTGAAGGACAGGAAAGCCTGGCATGTTGCAGTCCACGGGGTCGTGGAGAGTCGGACATGACTTAGCGACTGAACAACAGCAATCCTCTAAAATTATCATTATTTCCATTTTACAAATGGAAAAACTAAGGCATCAGAGAGGCTAAGTATCTTGCCCAAAGTCACACAGCAGATAAGTAACAGAGCTGGGATTTGAACCCAGGCAGTCTGGCTCCAGACTCTGTGCTCGTCATTCTATAATCTCCTGACACTCACCAGCAGCAGCCTCTGATGTGCACATCATCTGCAGAATCAGCCCCTTCAACCACTCTTCACACACTCTGGAACCTACCTCCCTATTACCTAAAGCCCTCCAGCTCACCCCTCACCCCCATCTTTGGGATAGCAGTGAAACCCCTTCAGCAGGTCCTAATGCCCTCCTCTGCCTCATTTTTAGAAGTGGCTCCTTTGCAACATGCACTTGAGGATCAATATCTCTGTCTTTTTCAGTATGAAGCCTCCTTTATAATGTCAAAATAATTCTTGAACCAAGCATGGTAATAGTTCTACTTTTAGTATCTATTGATTTAGAAAACATCTACCAGCAAAGAGCTACCATGAATTCCGTAATACTTTAAAATATATTTGATGAATTGTGATATGTGATATATTACTTTTTCAGTTTATAAACCAGGCTGGATTCAGAGATAAATTCTCAGACTTATACTAAATCCCTGAACCCAGAGATTCTTATCCCTTAGCTAGGAAATCACTGTTTTTCTCCACTCTTTCAAAATTTTGCAAGTTCCCAAGGCACATTTGAACATTCTGATAACTTGTCCTGGAGTGACCCTCCCTAATGACCCAGCTAAAGCACCACCTCCTCTGGGGAGTCCTTCCTGACTCATCTCATCACCCCATCATTGCCCAGCAAATAGCTCTGCTCCATTGTCTCTGCACCATGGCGTTTCTTTACCACTGCTCAGTCACATTGGCCCATTGTTATTTGTTTGCAAACACTAGTGTATAATTTGGCCAAGTACAGGAGCCTTGGCATCCATGAGACCCAGTTTTCTGTCTTGGCTGTAGCATCTTCTAGCTTTGTGTACTTGGGCAAGCTTGAGCAAATGCCTTCTCTATTTTTGAGCATCAGATTCTTCACCTGTAAAATGAGGATGCTTGTACCACCTGTCTTCCTAGCATCACCTGACACATTTCTGATAACAGAGCCATTCTTTCCTCTTTTCTTCATCTCTATTTTAAAATAAAGAGTCCATTCTATGTGGTTTGATGGGGCTGCAGTGGTGGTAGGTGTTCCAGACCTGGACAAAAGGAGGGCTCCATCTCCTACTCACAGTAATTGACTTGAAAGTAGGCATGTGGCTCCAAACAAGCTAATCCAGTCCTGTCTGGAACTTTCTGTAAGAAAATAAGGAGAGATTTTCTTGTCACTCAGGGGTTGCTATGCAGGTAAAATGTGGCTCTAGAGGGGTGGACAACTACCTTACCTATCACACAAAAAGAATCTAAGAAATGGAGCAGAAGATGAAACATTGACTACATCATACAAGTCTCTTGATCCAACCATTCCTGAAGACAGTGAACTCCTGGGTTTCTAATTACAAAAGCCAACAAATCCTTCCCCACCCCTTTCCTTATAAACTTAAATTAGCATAAGTCAAGTTTATTTCCTTTGTACCAAAAAGAATTCTATGGCAGTCTATTACGTTGGTGGTTCTTGATGAACCATGCTTTTTAGTATTCATGCCCCTGAGTTGTCAATGCCTATCGACTATGGGCGGAGCTTGAAAGTGATCAATGAAATGAGATGGAAGTCATGCTGTGCCTATTCTGGGCTTAAGTCTGAAGAAGTCTTGACAGCTTCTGTCCTCTTGGAAGGCCTGAGCGGCCCTGTAAGTTCAGGAGAGACCATGTGGAGATGCCACATGAAGAGGAAGACATCCATATGCCACATAGAGAGATAGAAGCTCAGTTTTCTGGTGTCCCAGCTGAGTCCAGTCCCCTGTCAACCTTCCAGCTGAATGTAGCCACATAAGTAATCACAGGCAAGACCAGATAAATCATCCAGTCTAGTCCTGTTCAGATTACAGTATTTGGAGTGATGATAAAATGATTGCTGTTTTAAGCCATTGTGATTTGGTGTAGCTTATCATACAGCAGTAAATAACAGGAGCACTGACTAATATACTTCTTCACAGGGCTGTTGTTAGAACTAAGTTACTGCATGTAAATTGCTTAGCATAGTGCCTGGCACATAGAAAATGCTCATTAAGTATCAACTATTCCTTTTCTTATCATTGTTATTATTATTGTTACCCAAATTTTGTTGTTATCCAAATGTTTGCTGCCCAAATTAGATTGTGATCTCATTGTATGATATACACTGCTATATCCCTGGGATCCAGCCCAGAACATAACATATGTTTAGCACTCTGTCAATGCTGCTTTCAATGAATGAATGAATGAATGAACAGCAAAAGAAGTGTTCACAAATGCAAAATTCAGTGCATCATGCATAGTTTATCCTTAGAGTGTATTTTTGATCTGTGTATATTTCAGATAGAATTCGATCCACAGTTGTCTAGACCACTGAGGGTCTAGAAGACTTTCCAGGACAGCTGATCTCCTTGTAGTAACTCAGTGATCCAGATTGAGGGAGATTTCAGAAGTCTGTGGCTATACCATCTAGAACATGGCCTCTGATTGGGTAGTATATCAGGTGAACACAGACATGGTGAACACCACATCGGCTCTTAAATTCTTTCCAGTAGAAGGGCACACCATACTTCCTGTTACACTTCATTGGCCAAAGCTAGTCACATGGCCCCATCTAATTTCATATGTGACAGAGGGCTGTTCTCAGGAAGAGGGAATTCCTTAAATCTTCCCCCCCCCCCAAGCAGGTGCTTATGCTTTATGGGCAAGATGGTCAACAGCTCTACCACTAGATTAGCCCTGGTATAGTGAAAAACAAAGATAATACTCCGTGCATCTCATTTTACAGAGAGAAAATCAAGACTAATAAGCAAAGTGACTTCCTTAGACCCCCAAGACTGATCAATTTTTAATTTAAAAAATTTAATATATATGAGATAATGCTAGTCTAGCAAAATGTTAAGAGTAATTTTCTGCAGTGGAGACATGGTGTTCAGTAGAATTCCTTCAATTTTTCTGTACATTTGACATTTTCTATAATGTTGGAAATTTAAATTTACTTTTAAAATAGTTAACATTAATACATTTACATTATTCAAAATTCAGAAGGTATCAAAAGTTAAATATTATAAAGTCTTCCTTCTCCCCTGTCCCAGGTTTCCAGGTTCTTTCCCAAAGGGAACCAATGTTATCAGCTTCTTATGATTCCTTCAAGATATATTCTGTGTCTGGGCAACCACAATTGCAAACAGATGCAGTCTTCTCCATTTTTTAAAAAAATTATTATTAGGTAGCAGAGTTTTGCCAAGAGAACACACTAGTCACAGCAAACACCCTCTTCCAACAACACAAGAGACGACTCTACCCATGGACATCACCAGATGGTCAATACCAAAATCAGACAGATTATATTCTTTGCAGCCATAGACGGCGAAGCTCTATACAGTCAGTATAAACAAGACCAGGAGCTGACTGTGACTCAGATCATGAACTCCTTATTGCCAAATTCAGACTTAAATTGAAGAAAGTAGGGAAAACCATTAGACCATCCAGGTATGACCTAAATCAAATCCCTTATGATTATACAGTGAAAGTGACAAATAGATTCAAGGAATTAGATCTGATAGAGTGCCTGAAGAACTATGGACAGAGGTTCGTGACATTGTATGGGAGGTGGTGATCAAGGCCATCCCCAAGAAAAAGAAATGCAAAAAGGCAAAATGGTTGTCTGAGGAGGCCTTACAAATAGCTAAGAAAAGAAGAGAAGCTAAAGACAAAGGAGAAAAGGAAAGATATACCCATCTGAATGCAGAGTTCCAAAGAATAGCAAGGAGAGATAAGAAAGCCTTCCTCAGTGATCAGTGCAAAGAAATAGAGGAAAAAAATAGAATGGGAGACTAGAGATCTCTTCAAGAAAATTAGAGATACCAAGGGAATATTTCATGCAAAGATGGGCACAATAAAGGACAGAAATAGTATGGATCTAACAGAAGTAGAAGATATTAAGAAAAGGTGGCAAGAATACACAGAAGAACTATACAAAGAAGATCTTCATGAACCAAATAACCATGATGGTGTGATCCCTCACCTAGAGCCAGACATCCTGGAATGCAAAGTCAAGTGGACCTCAGGAAGCATCACTACGAATAAAGCTAGTGGAGGTGATAGAATTCCAGCTGAGCTATTTCATGTCCTAAAAGATGATGCTGTGAAAGTGCTGCACTCAATATGCCAGCAAATTTGGAAAACTTAACAGTGGCCACAGGACTGGAAAAGGTCAGTTTTCATTCCAATCCCAAAGAAAGCTCAAAGTGAAAGTGAAAGTGAAGTCGCTCAGTCATGTCCGACCCTCAGCGACCCCATGGACTGCAGCCTACCAGGCTCCTCCGTCCATGGGATTTTCCAGGCTAGAGTACTGGAGTGGGATGCCATTGCCTTCTCCAAGAATGCTCAAACTACTGTACAATTACACTCATTTCACACACTAGCAAAGTAATGCTCAAAATTCTCCAAGCGAGGCTTCAACAGTGTGTGAACGGTGAATTTTCAGATGTTCAAGCTGGATTTAGAAAAGGCAGAGGAACCAGAGATCAAATTGCCAACATCCATTGGATCGTCGAAACAGCAAGAGAGTTCCAGAAAAACATCTACTTCTGCTTTATTGACTATGTCAAAGCCTTTGACTGTGTGGATTACAGCAAACTGGAAAATTCTTAAAGAGGTGGGAATACCAGATCACCTTATCTGTGTCCTGAGAAATCTGTATGCAGGTCAAGAAGCAACAGTTAGAACCACACATGGAACAATGGACTCGTTTCAAATTGGGAAAGGAATATGTCAAGGCTATATATTGTCACCCTGCTTATTTAACTTATATGCAGAGTACATCATGTGAAATGCTGGGCTGGATGAAACACAAGTTGGAATCAAGATTTCTGGGAGAAATATCAATAACCTCAGATATGCAGATGGCACCACTCTTATGGCAGAAAGTGAAGAGGAACTAAAAAGCCTCTTGATGAGAATGCAAAAGCTGGCTTAAAATGCAACATTCAAAAAGTGAAGATCGTGACATCTGGTTCCACTACTTCATGGCAAATAGATGGGGAAACAATGGAAACAGTGACAGATTTTATTTTCTTGGGCTCCAGAATCACTGCAGATAGTGACTGTAACCATGAAATTAAAAGACACTTACTCCTTGGAAGAAAAGTTATCACCATATTAAAAAGCAGAGACATTACTTTTCTGATAGTTCTGTCTAGTCAAAGCTATGGTTTTTCCAGTAGTCATGTACTGATATTAGAATTAGACCATAAAGAAAGCTGAGTGCTGAAGAATTGATGCTTTTGAACTGTGGTGTTGAAGAAGACTCTTGTGAGTCCCTTGGACTGCAAAGAGATCAAATCAGTCAATCCCAAAGGAAATCAGTCCTGAATATTCATTGGAAGGACTGATGTTGAGGCTGAAACTCCAATACTTTGGCCACCTGATGTGAAGAACTGACTTATTTGAAAAGACCCTGATGCTGGGAAAAATTAAAGGCAGGAAGAGAAGGGGACAACAGAGGATTAGATGGTTGGATGGCATCACTGACTTGATGGACATGAGTTTGAGCAGACTCCAGGAATTGGTGGTGGACAGGGAAACCTGGCATGCTGCAGTCCATGGGGGTCACAGAGTTGGACACAACTGAGCAACTCAACTGAACCCACTGCACACATAGCTATACATTGACAATGTCTCTTGCACTAGCTAAATGCTTTGTACCCAGTATCACTTTAATCCTCATAGCAAGCCTGTGAGGGAATTGTGATGTCCCCATTTCATGGATGAGAAAACTGAACTACAGAGAAATTAAGTGAATTGTTCCAAATCCCATGAATAATAAGTGGCAGCATTAAGATGCTAATCTAGACTTTCTGACCCCAAATTCCGGGCTATGAGCTGCCACCTGCAGCACAGGCATGGAGGATCAGGGGGATGTTCTGGTATTTTGTACACAAAGATGGCATTGAAACACACTCCTTCTGATGGGACTCAAACCCAGCCATGCCTCAGACTAGGACTTGAACCACAGTTCTTGGCTTAGAGGGGAAGCAAACACACTGTCTTTTAGTTGAAACATCTCGTTTGATCTCAGGACTTACTGGAGCTCAGGTTCTTTTGTCATGATGCAGAAAGGATTCAGCGTGAGGCAAAGTGATGGACAAAGAGTGAATTTATCAGCATAAGATGCTTGTGAGAGATACAAGCAGGCAGGCGAGGGAGTGCAGCCCTGAGAACAAAGAGGGCTACATTTTTATAATTAAAGAAAAAGTGGGGAGCGAAGAAGACCATCTTCTTTCCCCAAAGGGTAGACGTCAAGGCTTACATCATTAGTTCCTCCTTTGAGCCTATATGGTCTAACCGGAACTGTTGTGGTGCTATTTAAATAACTAGTATGTTGGCACAGGGTGGTAACATATACTAACATATGGTGATTCAACTCAGGTTTCAAGGTAATATCCACCTTCCCCTAGTTTTTTCACCTTTCACCTATATTCCTGTATTAACTACATGCAGAAATGCTAGTCTTCAAGGCCCATTAACACCTTGACTTCATGTAACAAGATTCAGACTCCATAGCTCTTGTCTTGTGTTTTAACTATCAGGATTGATGGCTTGAGTGTGCCTGGTGCTTGAATGTGCCTGGTCTTCCTTCAAGGCAGAGTAGATTGTTGCCAGGTTACTGGATTCTTCTCTTCCATGGTCATTAGCTTACAACAATCTCCCAGACTTCCTGCAACTTCTGTCTTCGATCCCCTAGCATGGTATAGAGTTTTCTAAATGAAGCTAGAAATGAGAACAGGTATATCGCTGTGTGAACTAAGTCCCATTCGAGTGTCACTGAGACTCCAGTGCATCCTGCTAATTTTCACTGAGTCTTACCCAAGCAGTGTCTCCTGGGATGGAAATAGATTTACAGCTGTCGCAGTGACTAAGCAGGTATAACCAGAAGCAATTTTGTCTCTTCTGTCCCACCCCAGTGCTATGGGGCTTGTTCCTGCTCTGATCCTGTAAGCAATTATCTCACTCTTTAGGTAATTAAAAGTGCTTTCATGCTGGTAGACACCCCAGGTATATCAGTTCAGTAACTAGCATGTCGAGTTTTATTTAATGGTTGAAATTCCAAATTTTATTCAGAGATAAAGCTTCAGCCCTCCTCTGGCTGCCAGAGAAGGAGCCTGCAATGGGAAAAGGGAACGGGGCCACATTTCTTGATTCTCTGTATTTCACTCTAATTACTCATCCTCTAGCTTGCTAAGAATTGATGTTAAGAGGGCAGGAGGTTCTTGCCTCTGTGGCACTCTTGGGAAGGGGTGTAGGCTCTTTCTGGGTTTGAAAGTGAAAGTGTTAGTCACTCTGTCAGGTCCCACTCTTTGCAACCCCATGGACTGTAGCCTGCCAGGCTCCTCTGTCCGTAGAATTCTCCAGGCAAGATTACTGGAGTGGGTGACCATTTCCTTCTCCAGAGGATCTTTCCAACCCAGGAATCGAACCTGAATCTCCCACATTGCAGGCAGATTCTTTACCGTCTGAGCCACCAGGGATCAGATGTTTAAAGTTGAGTGTTTCAGGAGACCACTTATGTGGATTCTTTGGAGATTCTCATTGCTAAGAACTTTTCCCTCCTTTGTGGGTGACATTTCTCAGAAAGATCACTGGAGAATCTTCTCTTGATCCCTGGGCATCCACCTCCAGCTTTCCAGCAATTTTCTGCTGAGGTCTCTTCATTTATCTAGGCAGCGGTCAAGTGCAGGATCTGAGACCTTCTTTTGCTAGCTTGTTCTCTTCTGTGATTATGTCTACAGAAGATAAGCTCCCCAGACAGCATGAGACTCTCTGTAGCTAGGAGTACTGTCATTTGTCAGTCAGAGTTACGTACTCTGCTGCCCCTGACCACTTCATCAGACAACAATCTATGAGGCCTTAAGTATCCAGAATACCTGAGTCAGCTTTTTGCTTTGGCCTGCTTGGAGCTTCTCAAGCACTCCCTGGTGGATTAATCTGCAAAGATAGCCACCAACAATTCCTCTCATCTGTATGTACACTCCACCGATCTCAGCAAGAGGTAGTCTTTCCTCCTCTCTTTTGATGGGTGGAGATGACCTCATGACGTATTTGACCAACTGAAAAGGTACTAGTGATTTGTGCAAGTTCTGAAACCTGGACTTCAAGATACTGTGTAGCGTCCACTTTTGCTTTTTTGGGATCCAGTTGCCATGTAGAGAAGCTTAGGCTAGACTTCTGAATGATGAGAAACCAGATGAAAAGAGACAGACCTGTCCAGTCCTCCACCATTCAAGCTAGTCCAGCTTTCAGCTAAATGCAGTCACATGAGTGACCCCAAGGGACATCATGTGGAAGAAGAGCTGCCCAGAAAAACCCAGTTGACCTACAGAATCATGAGACATAATGCATTGTTGCTTTAAACCACTAATCATGACCACAGAAAATTGAAATTAAATTTGGTACTTAGAAGTTGGTGCTGCTAAGACCTAAAAGACATGGCATTGTCTTTGAGACTTCATGGAGGGTGCAGTAGGAGGGTATGGAGGAGATTGTTAGTGAGGCTGCAAGAGCATTGAGAAAATTTCTCCTAGAGGCTGTAGGAAGGTGGACTCCTTCATATAATATCAGAACTTTTAACAACACTCTTATCTACAATAATGCAGATGATAGAAAACTACATCATGTATTTATGGATATTCTAAGAAGATGTTTCAGGCCAAATGTTGAAATGACAGTTAGCTTATTTTACTGATATGTAATAGGTATCTCAAAAGAAAATTAAATTGAAGAAGGAAATTTATAGGTAGAATTTTGAGACAACAGAGGACCCAGAACAATTTCTCTAGTCAGCAAAAAAAATTCTCAAAATAAGAAATAGTCTCAGGGCAAAGATAAAACATAAGGGCCAGTAAAATATGGCCTCAGGATAAAGATCATATCAAAGCTGTAAGATTTCTTTTAAAGGCTTTTAAAACCATTTAAGGTTTTTCTTTATAGACCCTCTCAGATAGACAAAGCTTCCAAAAATCTTAAGGGAGTGTTCCCACACAGCCTGCCATGCTCAAAGGAGAAAGAAATCTATCTTGGATAAAATTATGGGTGGGTCTTTTGGGACACAGAGTAAACACCAATAAGATTCATGTGAAAGTGAAAGTCGCTCAGTCATGTCCAACTCTTTGCAACCCCATGGACTATACAGTCCATGGAATTCTCCAGGCCAGAATACAGGAGTGTGTTGCCTTTGACTTCTCCAGGGGATCTTCCTAACCCAGGGATTGAACCCAGGTCTCTCACATTGCAGGCAGATTCTTTACCAGATGAGCTATGAGGGAAGCCCGATAAGATTCATGGGAAACATAAAATTTTTAAGGAAAGTGATTGGTGAAAGGATCATTAGGCTGGACTCAAAGAGAGACAATTCAAATTGAAAAGAGGTCTTTGGGATCCCAACTTTCTACAGTTAGGAAGCAACTTGAGAAAGCTGTTCTGCTGCAGAAGAGAGGCCATTTCTTATGGAAAAGATGACTCAGAAGGTGGAGCAAAGAGCCAAGAATAGTGGATTAAGGAATTACTCCCTAGTGAAGCAGCTTTTCCTGCCCTAGAGTAGGGGACAATGGTAACATGTACTCAGCTGGATTTCCAGATTTTCTATGGACCAGTGACTGCTATGTGCTCCCCTTTCCTCCTCGTTTTGTATAGGCCTCATCATTGTATGCTGGGTACATAGGGGCAGAAAACTTGTCTTTTGGTTCATGAATCTCTGAATCAAGAGGAAACTGAACTTGAGGAGTTGCATCTGAGGAGCCTCATTTGTGCCTGGATGATGGAAATAGAGTTTTGCCAAGAAAATGCACTGGTCATAGCAAACACCCTCTTCCAACAACACAAGAGAAGACTCTACACATGGACATCACCAGATGGTCAACACCGAAATGAGATTGATTATATTCTTTACAGCCAAAGATGGAGAATCTCTATACAGTCAAAAAAAACAAGACCAGGAGCTGACTGTGGCTCAGATCATGAACTCGTTATTGCCAAAATCAGACTTAAATTGAAGAAAGTAGGGAAAACCACTAGACCATTCAGGTATGACCTAAATCAAATCCCTTATGATTCTACAGTGGAAGTGAGAAATAGATTTAAGGGACTAGATCTGATAGAGTACCTGATAAACTATGGACAGAGGTTCATGACATTGTACAGGAGACAGGGATCAAGACCATTCTTATGGAAAAGAAATGCAAAAAGGCAAAATGGCTGTCTGGGGAGGCCTTACAAATAGCTGTGAAAAGAAGAGAAGTGAAAAGCAAAGGAGAAAAGGAAAGATATAAGCATTTGAATGCAGAGTTCCAAAGAATACCAAGAAGAGATAATAAAGCCTTCCTCAGCGATCAATGCAAAGAAATAGAGGAAAACAACAGAATGGGAAAGACTAGAGATCTCTTCAAGAAAATTAGAGATACCAAGGGAACATTTCATGTGAAGATGGGCTCAATAAAGGACAGAAATGGTATGGACCTAACAGAAGCAGAAGATATTAAGAAGAGATGGCAGGAATACTCAGAAGAACTATACAAAAAAGATCTTCACGACAAAGATAATCATGATGGCGTGATCACTCACCTAGAGCCAGACATCCTGGAATGTGAAGTCAAGTGGGCCTTAGAAAGCATAACTACAAACAAAGCTAGGGGAAGTGATGGAATTCCAGTTGAGCTATTTCAAATCCTGAAAGATGATGCTGTTGAAGTGCTGCACTCAATATGTCAGCAAATTTGGAAAACTCAGCAGTGGCCACAGGACTGGAAAAGGTCAGTTTTCATTTCAATCCCAAAGAAAGGCAATGCCAAAGAATGCTCAAACTACCACACAATTGCACTCATCTCACACGCTAGTAAAGTAATGCTCAAAATTCTCCAAGCCAGGCTTCAGCAATATGTGAACTGTGAACTTCCTGATGTTCAAGCTGGTTTTAGAAAAGGCAGAGGAACCCGAGATCAAATTGCCAACATCTGCTGGATCATGGAAAAAGCAAGAGAGTTCCAGAAAAACATCTATTTCTGCTTTCTTGACTATGCCAAAGCCTTTGACTGTGTGGATCACAATAAACTGTGGAAAATTCTGAAAGAGATGAGAATACCAGACCACCTGATCTGCCTCTTGAAGAATTTGTATGCAGGTCAGGAAGCAACAGTTAGAACTGGACATGGAACAACAGACTGGTTCCAAATAGGAAAAGGAGTTTGTCAAGGCTGTATACTGTCACCCTGCTTATTTAACTTCTATGCAGAGTACATCATGAGAAATGCTGGACTGGAAGAAGCACAAGCTGGAATCAAGATTGCTGGGAGAAATATCAATAACCTCAGATATGCAGATGACACCACCCTTATGGCAGAAAGTGAAGAGGAACTCAAAAGCCTCTTGATGAAGGTGAAAGTGGAGAGTGAAAAAGTTGGCTTAAAGCTCAACATTCAGAAAACGAAGACCATGGCATCTGGTCCCATCACTTCATGGGAAATAGATGAGGAAACAGTGTCAGACTTTATTTTTCTGGGCTCCAAAATCACTGTAGATGGTGACTGCAGCCATGAAATTAAAAGACGCTTACTCCTTGGAAGGAAAGTTATGACCAACCTAGATAGCATAATAAAAAGCAGAGACATTACTTTACCAACAAAGGTCCATCTAGTCTAGGCTATGGTTTTTCCTGTGGTCATGTATGGATGTGAGATTTGGACTGTGAAGAAAGCTGAGTGCCGAAGAATTGATGCTTTTGAGCTGTGATGTTGGAGAAGACTCTTGAGAGTCCCTTGGACTGCAAGGAGATCCAACCAATCCATTCTGAAGGAGATCAGCCCTGGGATTTCTTTGGAAGGAATGATGCTAAAGCTGAAACTCTAGTACTTTGGCCACCTCATGCAAAGAGTTGACTCATTGGAAAAGACTCTGATGCTGGGAGGGATTGGGGGCAGGAGGAGAATGGACGTGAGTCTGAGTGAACTCTGGGAGTTGGTGATGGACAGGGAGGCCTGGCGGCTGGGATTCATGGGGTCACAAAGAGTTGGACATGACTGAGCGACTGAACTGAACTGAACTGATGGAAATGATGAGATCCTGGACCTTGATTTTGCTATCAAACTGAGAAGAGACTTTGGGGATCTTGGGACAGTGAAATGTGTCTTATATGTTTGATATCTGTGGCCAAAGGGCAGACTGGAGTGAATTAACAATAGTTGTGAGTTCTTTGCATTCTCTCTCATCAAAAGTGCAGTGTCTATCATCCTCTTTGAGTCTGGGCTGCTCTGTGACTTGCTTTGACTGATACAATGCAGCAGAAAGCCAGCTACCACATAAAGACATCTGAACACTCTGTCAGAGAGAGAAGTCCTGGAGGATAAATGACAACAAAGAGTAAGAGAGAGCCCAGCCATTCCACTAATTCCCAGTGGTGCCAGAGGGTGATAGAAAAGCCATTTTAGATCCTCTAACTTGTTGAAGAAACTTAGCCAACACCCCATGGAGCAGAGGTGGGCTGTTCCCACCAAGCTTTGCCCAGTTGCAGAATCATGAGCCAACAAATAGTCATTATTTTAGGACACTAAATGTTGGGCTTAACATAACTCAGTAATAGAAAACTGATACAGGAGTTGTTACAGAAGTGGGATTTGAACCTACACAAATGTTGAATTCACTGACAATATGTGCCTCACTGGATATCATATTTCTATGGCCTGTTGATGCCTATGTACCTTCTGTTTTCTCTCTTCTTGTTTTTTAATGGAAGCATCTGTTACGGTTATCTCACACTGTGTGGGCATGCATGGGCATGCCACTCCTCCCATCAAAATGCAGAATTTATTTCTCCAACCTCTTGACTCTGGGATGTCCTTCTGACTTGCTTTGACCAACAGCATGGGTAGAAATTACACTGTGTGAGTTTCTGAGCCTAGACTTCAAGATGCCTTGTAGTGTCCACCTTTGTTTTCTTAGGATCCAACCATCCTCTAGCAGAGCTTGAGCTAAACCACTGAATGATGAGCGCCTACACAGAGAGACAGAGTCCCAGCCAGTCTCTAGTCCCTCCAGTTCACCCCACCTGCTGTGCCAGACTTGTGGATGAAGCCTCCTTGATTTCCCAGTTACACCTAAATCCCAGCTGAGTGTAGCCATGTGACTAATCCTCAAATGACACCACGTGCAGCAAAAAACCACCCAACCCAAAGAATCATTAGAAATAGCGTGTCATTAAAGATTCAGTTTTGAGATTTTTTTCCCCACAGTAATAGGTAATTGAAGCATACCCCCAATAATTACCCCTCAGGGTTGGGGTACATTCTCCAACACATCCCACTAAAGAAAAGTTTTCAACCTTCAGCTTCTTTGCCTCTCCAACTTTAACCCTCTTGTAGCTCCCAGTGGATGAGAGGCCAAGGGTCACACAACTGTTTTTTTTTTTTTCTCACTTTTTCATTTTTGCAAGACCAGCATTAAGGATCTAGTAAAGGGCTTGGCAAACCATAGTCCAAATCCAGCCTACCACCTCCCCTCTCCAGTTTTACTGAGTTATAGTTTGTTTAATGGCTCATAAGTTATGGCCCATAAAGCCTAAAGTATTTAGTATCTGGCTCTTTAAGAGAAAACTTCTAATCTAGAATCTCTCTTTGGTATGTGGGAACAGTTGGCAGCTCTTGTGTTGGTCCCTGAACTAAAAATCAGATGACAATACTTCAATTTCAGCATACTGTTTCAGATGTTTGACAAATAGAGCATTCAATGGCCAAATAAACTTGAGAAATGTTCAGTGGAAAAAGCAACACGTAAATAAGATTCTTTAATTGCAGCCTTCTCTCCAAAGGGGCAAAAAGAGGCCTCTCATAGGCTGCTATGCTGTTTTTCTAAATATCTTGGAACCTTTTCCACTGGAGGGTCTTATATGATTTGTGTCCCATGTGACACACTTTGGGAACTCCTGCTTTCTGATTCAAAAGATGGTGAACATTCAGAGAAGTGCCAAGAAGCCAGTCTGAATTCTTGATCCTGTGCCTTCATCTTAACCATTTTGCCCTCTTTCCTCCCTAGGGTTTTATCTGGCTGTCTGCCCTTCTTGGTCAGAGGCAAGTCTAATTCACACTAGGGTATGACAGACTTAATGGTCTCTGGTGGAGCGGAGGGTAGGGGTTGAAGATCTCACGTTTGAAAGATGACAGGAAAGGACAAAGTTGAATCCAGGGGTGCTCACTTTTTCTTTTTTGTCACCATCAAAGTTGTGATTTGTCAGCCAGCACCTCTCCTGTAACAGTTCTGTAGCTTGCCAGAGTTACTTCTGAACAAGTATCTTTATGATCAGAAGGAATATTTTATGCCAGGAGGAAATTAATCTGCTCAGACTTGCTGCATATCCCCCTGACATGATGGGCTCCTCTGTCAAAGGATGTTTTAACTTCCAGCTTCTTCCTTTGATTGCATTCAAAAGGACCCGACAATGCTGAGCCATCATTTCAGCTCCTAAGAGCTTTTCTCTGCATTTGCCATCATCCCAGGAACTCAAGAAGAATTAACTTGCAGTGGAAAGAGTGGAGAGAGGGAAACTCTCTCTTCTTTGCAAAGCTAATTTTGGTCTGGAGGAAGATTCATGCAGGAAGATTAGAGAATATGTTAAAAAAGAAGCCATGGTTGTGTTTATTTTCAGCCGCATTTGCACACATGGCATTTGCAGATGCTCCAATAGTAGGGCCTCAACACATAAAGCTTTGATGAATTATCCTCAAACAACAATCTTTTCTTTGATTGGCATAAAATTTCTATTTCTGATTTATTGAAATGCTGAACAACCAAGAGGCATTTTGAGTGATATACACTGCTCTGCATGTTCAAATTCAGTGAGGCTTATCTATAGTTACACGTATGCAGAACTTTGTGGTCTAAGTAGAATTTAATTGTGGAATTTAGGCTTAACAATGGAGTCATGGGGGTGATTCTTAGGCCTGGGGACCTTCTTTCTGCAAAAATGGATGACCAAGGACTTCCTTGGCTGTCAGTGGTTTAAACTTCACCTTCTCATGTAGGAGGTATGGGTTTGATCCCTGATTGGGGAGCTAAGACCCCACATGCCTCAAGGTCAAAAAACCAAGACAGAAAAAAACCCAGAAGTAATACAGTAACAAATTCAATACAGACTTTCAAAATGGCCCACATTAAAAAAACTAATTTTTAAATTGATTATGGGACAGAGCTGACTCCATGTGTGCGTGTGGTTGGGCTCCTCCTGGGCTGGTCCTGACATTCCTGTCTCAGGCACCCCCGGGAGGTATTTGGTATCTCACTTGCCAAGATTAGAGAAGAAGCCAGGAAAGCCTTGCTGTCCACCGGGTGTGCTATGGTACTTTATAATCGCTCCTCCTGTGAGCTTAACAAGCTGGCACAGGGCGCACATTTGACTCAGCTCTGAGTGCACTGGCCAATTCAACTCTGGAGCCTTCAACACCCAGGACCGACCCAGTCTGCGGTGTCTGCACAGGACAGTTGTCCCCTTTCACTCCAGTGCCATCCTCAGAGGCCAGGTGGAGCAGCTGGTGCCTGGCACTGGGATACAGGGTCACAGCTGGGCCCATGCACAAATCTTGCTGGGCCTGAGTCTCCAGCGATGGAGGGGCCTCCTCCCTCCAGGGAAGATGGATGCTCCTTTGGCCAGGAGGACCTCACTGCCTGTGTCACTGCCCAGAGCAGTAAGGGCCTCATGCACACCCCAAAGATGGCACAAGAGTGTTCATGGTACTGGAAACACTGCCATTTGAGCTACTCCAAATCCTGAAAGATGATGCTGTGAAAGTGCTGCACTCAATATGCCAGCAAATTTGGAAAACTCAGCAGTGGCCACAGGACTGGAAAAGGTCAGTTTTCATTCCAATCCCAAAGAAAGGCAATGCCAAAGAATGCTCAAACTACTGCACAATTGCACTCATCTCACACGCTAGTAAAGTAACTAACGCTCAAAATTCTCCAAGCCAGGCTTCAGCAGTATGTGAACTGTGAACTTCCTGATGTTCAAGCCGGTTTTAGAAAAGGCAGAGGAACCCGAGATCAAATTGCCAACATCCGCTGGATCATGGAAAAAGCAAGAGAGTTCCAGAAAAACATCTATTTCTGTTTTCTTGACTATGCCAAAGCCTTTGACTGTGTGGATCTCAATAAACTGTGGAAAATTCTGAAAGAGATGGGAATACCAGACCACCTGATCTGCCTCTTGAGGAATTTGTATGCAGGTCAGGAAGCAACAGTTAGAACTGGACATGGAACAACAGACTGGTTCCAAATAGGAAAAGGAGTTCGTCAAGGCTGTATACTGTCACCCTGCCTATTTAACTTCTATGCAGAGTACATCATGAGAAATGCTGGACTGGAAGAAGCACAAGCTGGAATCAAGATTGCTGGGAGAAATATCAATAACCTCAGATATGCAGATGACACCACCCTTATGGCAGAAAGTGAAGAGGAACTCAAAAGCCTCTTGATGAAAGTGAAAGTGGAGAGTGAAAAAGTTGGCTTAAAGCTCAACATTCAGAAAACGAAGACCATGGCATCCAGTCCCATCACTTCATGGGAAATAGATGGGGAAACAGTGGAAACAGTGTCAGACTTTATTTTTCTGGACTCTAAAATCACTGCAGATGGTGACTGCAGCCATGAAATTAAAAGACGCCTACTCCTTGGAAGGAAAGTTATGACCAACCCAGATAGCATATTCAAAAGCAGAGACATTACTTTGCCAACAAAGGTCCATCTAGTCAAGGCTATGGTTTTTCATGTGGTCATGTATGGATGTGAGAGTTGGACTGTGAAGAAGGCTGAGCGCCAAAGAATTGATGCTTTTGAACTGTGGTATTGGAGAAGACTCTTGAGAGTCCCTTGGACTGCAAGGAGATCCAACCAATCCATTCTGAAGGAGATCAGCCCTGGGATTTCTTTGGAAAGAATGATGCTAAAGCTGAAACTCCAGTACTTTGGCCACCTCATGCAAAGAGTTGACTCATTGGAAAAGACTCTGATGCTGGGAGGGATTGGGGGCAGGAGGAGAAGGGGACGACAGAGGATGAGATGGCTGGATGGCACCACTGACTCGATGGACGTGAGTCTGGGTGAACTCCGGGAGTTGGTGATGGACAGGGAGGCCTGGCGTGCTGCGATTCATGGGGTCACAAAGAGTCAGACATGACTGAGCGACTGATCTGATCTGATCTGATAGCTACTAGGCAGGCTTCCCTTCATGGGAATCCCTGTCTGGCCTTTCCATCATGTAGGCTGCCATAGCGGGGAAATGTAAACCAAACCCAGTGAGAATGGAAATTAGATACCTTTATTCCCAATTCTCAACCCTCCCATGACCACTATCATATGCGGAAAGAAATCCCAACTCCTTCCCAGGACCCAGGACCTAGAAGCTCTGGTTCTCCGCCTGCCCCGCCTCTGACCTCACCTCCCACCTTGCCCTTCCTCCTTGACTGTGCTCCAGGAACCTTAGTAACCCTGCTGGTCCTAGGTAGTGATGCCATGGGTGTTCTTACTGCCAGGCCTCCAGCTCCTCCCTCAATCTGGAATCTTCTTCCCCAGATATCCTACTTTCATAGCACTCTCTAGAGCTTCATGGGGGTCTCTGTGCAACTGTTGCCTCATGGGAGAAACCATCCCCGGCCGCCACATCTAGGGAGGCATCCAGTCCTCCCCTCTGCTTCTCTCTCTCCTCACTTTTTTTTTGTTTCTTTAAGGCTCTTCTGCTGCTTGCCTAGGAATTGCCTATTCATATCTCCATCATTTGTCTCCCCCACTGGAAAGAAAACCTCAGCGTTTTGCCCATCCCCAGAACCGGTGCCTAGCAAAACAAACCAGTCAATAAATAGTTAATGAATGGATGGATCCTTGAACTAGAGGAGGTAGCTCAATATACTTTGTGTCCTGGCTGCAGGACAATGGTGTTTCTGAGTGGAGGAAGATGCCTGGAGGGAAAAGCAGGGCTTTGACCCCCAGCCCTCAGGACAGACAGGGAGTGGCTACTCCCACCACTCAGCACTGGGGTGCATCTGATACACTGTGTTCACCACTCCAAAGTTTAATTTAGCTATGCCTTGGCTGCAAGCAAGAGCTGGTAAATTTAGTTGGAGGATTAAGGAACGTATAAGATGCATAGCTCCTTAAAAGGTGCTGGATGTCAGGGGAGAAGCAAAGCCGACGCATCTCAAAGTTGGCCGTGAAAGTGGAGGCGGGAAGCCTTCCAGAGCAGAGCAGGCCAAGGGGCCATGTTTGCTGGATCTTTCAGGGGGCAACGTTTCTGAGTGGGGGTGGTGATGGCAGTCACCCAGTCACTGAGCAACCCAGAACAACCTGCTGACAAGGAGACAGAGAGCTCTGAAGCCACAAGGTGGCCCAGAAACCATAAATTAATGGATGGACAAATGTGACTGGAGGAAGATGCAAAAAAAAAAAAGCCATCACAAAGGCAAAAGCAAGCAACAAGATGGACAAAAAAATATTTACAACACACATGATAAAACAAGGGTTGATGGATGCTGATTTACAGAGTTTATACCCCGTGAGAAAATGATGAACAATTTGATAGGGAAAAGGGTCCCAGACTTAAAGAGAAGAATAAAAAAGAAAGAAATACAGATGGATAATAAATGTATAAAAATCTGCTCAGACTCATCAGCCATCAAGGAAACACAAATCAAAATGAAATGCCTTTTTCTTTTTATTGGATTGGCAAGAATTTTAAAGTATGATCCTATCCAGCAATAGAAGATAGCAGTGAGGAAAGGAAATGCAAATTTTCCCGGTGGGAGGGAAATTTGGTGATTTCTATCCAAATTAGAAATGCACAAGCCCTTTGACCCAGAAATTCACCATTAGGTAACTACCCTATGGATACTTATGATGGTTCTCTCAACAAAATGTTTGTTTCTGAAGGTTTTTGGCAAAAATAAACTATAAGCAATTTAAATTTTCATTAATGGAAGATACCTATGGGTTAGCCATACTTGTGCATTAGTCATACCTATGGGAGATACCTCAGAGAAGGCAATGGCACCCCACTCCAGTGTTCTTGCCTGGAGAATCCCAGGGACGGGGGAGCCTGGTGGGCTGCCATCTGTAGGGTCGCACAGAGTCGGACACGACTGAAGCGGCTTAGCAGCAGCAGCAGCAGAAGCAGGGAGATACCTATGGGTTGGCCCTACCTGTGGGTTAGCCATAGGTGTGTTAGTCATTCCTATGGGAGATACCTGTGGGTTAGCCATACCTGTGGGTTAGCCATACCTATGGGTTGGCCATACCTGTGGGTTAGTCATACCTATGGGAGATACCTATGGGTTAATAATGAAATGTACTATGGAGGTTTGCTTTTGTTTTTACCATGTACATCATTTTTATTAAAAAAAATTTTGGGGTATAACCTGAATCCCAGGATGATGAACCCATTTTTGTTTTCTGACTTAAAAAAAAAACCCTATTATGTGTAATATAAGATGAAATAGAAAAACCTGCAACTGGTGTTCAGCAAGCTGGACTCCAGACATGCAGTCTGAAAACTGCATCTGAATGACTTTGCCATTTGTTAAGCTATAGGATGACTCTGGGTAAGTTGTTTCTTTCTTTCTTTCTTTCTTTTGCACCTCACTGGCTTTGTTAAAGGGGAAGAATAATCCTTATTTTGTATTGTGACTTTAGGCAAGTGATTTTACTTCTTGGGGACTTGAGCTCTTTGTCTATAAAATATAGATAATAATAGGTACTTTTGGGATGGTTGTGAGGAGTAAATAAAGTAACTCATGTCAACATTTAACACTGATGATGACTGATGATGATAATGAAGATGATGGTAGAAGAGGAGGAGGGACCAAGATGAGGTGGGTAAAATGGAGCGGGGAAAAAAAGAAGGCCAGTTGGAGACTCCTGAGTGCGGGCACTTTACATGCCTCAGCTCAGCAGTCCCCAGCCTTTTTGACACCAGAGACCAGTTTTATGGAAGATGATTTTTGCATGAATGGAGGGTTGGCAGGGAGTGGGGAGGGGATGGTTTCAGTATGATTCTCAAAAGGAGCATACAACCTAGATCTGTTGCATGCTCAGTTTCACAATAGGGTTCTCATTCTTATGAGAATCTAATGCCACTGCTGATCTGATAGAAGGCAGAGCTCAGGTGGTAATGCGAGTGATGGGGAGCACCTGTAAATACGATGAGGCTTCACTCGCCACCTGCTGCTCACCTCCTACTGTGCAGACTGGTACCAGTCCGTGGTCCGGGGCTTGGGGACACCTGTCTTAGCTAATGCAATTCTTCTAATTATGCCATGAAGCCTACATGTTGTAGATGAGGTAGGTGACCACCTCATCTGTCTTGGATGATCAAGGAGATATGGATGATCAAGGAAATAAAGGTCAATGTCGTGACCAATCTGAGGTCACCCAGAAGCTCCCAGTAGAGCCAGCATTTGAACATTCAACCCTGAAGATGTTTTCGGTTGCAAGCCTCCCCATAGCACCCAACACCATGCTTGGCACATAGTAGGTGATCAATAAATGTATGCTAAATCAGAATTTATTTCCAAGAGAGTTTTTAATCCCTCTAAATGATGCTTTGGGAGTTGCTCTAAGACCTGTGGTCCATTTCTTTGCAAGTCCCCAGTGGTGAAGGTAGTCTGATTATTAAGCTATCAATTCAGCCCCAGACCCACACTTTTCTACATCCCACCTCTGTGGTGCTGGAGCTGAGATTTTGCAAACCCATTTCTGTGCTGCCAGCTGGCTCTTGTAGTGCTCTGCCACTAGCAGATGCAGAGAGAGGCCTCAGGCTTGTGGGGAAAGGAGGGCCTTGGGTTTTCCCTCCTCCTTGCCTTTCCCCTGAGCATCACCCAGCCTCATGTCTGCACCCTAGCAATGGCCCGTCATCTTTGTGGCAGCACTTGTTACCATCTCCAGTTTTTCCCAACTCCCAAAAACCAGCCTTATTGCATTCCTTCAGATTCCAGAGCCATCGGGTATTATCCCCTCCTCAGCAGTACAAATCTCAGCTCTCCAGGGTCCCTCATCTGACTTGCTAGGTTCTCAGACCTGTTGAAACAATTCCCTCTAGTAAATTCTGTCTGTTAAAATAACTTGTACTTTTTCATTTTCTGCTGGACCCTGGTTGAGGGCTCCAGTCAAAGGTATACACTTTTTTGTTTGTTTTGGTGGTGCAGGCTCTTTCTTATGGTGTGCAGGCTTCTCTAGTTTTGGGGTGCAGGCTTAGTTGCCCCATGACATGTGGGATCTTGGTTCCCTTACCAAGGATTGAACCTGCATTCTTTGCATTGGCAGGCAGATTCTTTACCACTGGACCACCAAGGAAGTCCCTGTAATGTACAAGGTAGATTTGATTTGGGGAAGTAACTATTCTTTAGACCCCAGTCTTGGGGGAAAAAAGAAGGAAGAGGAGGAGGAAGAGGATCAGGCTGTCTTTTTTGCATTTTTGTCCATTTTGCATCAGAAGTAACTCTTGACCATGAAGAAATGAGACACATGTTCTCATATGACTTACTGAGCTATCTCCTTCCTCCTGGTTTTGGATTTCTACCTTTACAACCCTGACAGGAAAGGTGTGAACACAGGAGATGAAGGTGGAGCACAGAAAGTCCAGTTTCCTCGTGGCAATGAATAGCACCTTCCCTGGGGTCTGGATCTGTCATCGCCTTCACTGTGTCCTAAGGGGTTGGGAAGAAGGTGCTATGATCCTTTGAATGTTCCGACCCAACCAGGCCCACAAAGTCCTTCCTACTTTTATCCTTGGAATTCAGGCAGAATCAGTGTGAAACTGTCAAAAGACCTCACTAAACCCTAAGGGAGGGCAGCTGAGAAGTAAACACGAAGAGGACATGAATTTAGGCACGTCTTGCTCAGCTCATCATCTGGTGTTTGGAACCTGCTTGCAGCCTGTCACTCAAGAGAATCCACAGAAAGCTGGCTTTTCTTGGGTCCCTCACTAACTACCCTGGTAGCTCAGAGGGTAAAGAATTCTGCCTGCAATGCAGGAGACATGGATTTGATCCCTGGGTCAGGGAAGATTCCCTGGAGAAGGAAATAGAACCCACTCCAGTACTCTTGCCTGGAAAATTCCATGGACAGAGCAACCTGGAGGGCTACAGTCCACGGGGTTGCAAAAAGTTGACACAACTAAGCGACTTACACACAACAAACACTGCAGCCTGTCACTCAAGAGAAACCAGAGAAAGTTTGCTTTATTTGGTCCCTCATTAACTAGCCCTTGGCCTACTTCCCTGGGCCCAGTGCCATTTGCCATCCCCCACCCTGGGGTGTTGATCCCAAGCAAGGGCTCTTGTGTCCAAGATGCAAAAAACCAAACACTCTCAGTGGATATTTGCAGCAAAGGAAGGGTTTATTTCAGGCCTCCAAGCAAGGGAGTAGGAGACAAATCTCAGATCCACTCCAACTTGGTTTATGAGTTGGGGTGTTTTTAAAGGAGAAGAACAAAAAACTGGGATGAATCATCTTCTTGTGACATTTCTTAATCGTAGCTTTGGGCGTCAGCGTGTCTTCAGGTTACGATTCTCTGGCCAGGTGGTCCATGGCTTGGGGACCTGTTAGCCCATCTTGCCTGGACAAACAACCTGAGTTTGTATGTTAATAATGAAACCAATAAACATCAGTTTTATACCTCAAAGACAACTTCATCAACAACAGCAATTTTATTCATTGACCATCTTCATAATTCAACAGCAGTTTGAATTATCTGACTCTAATTGATTGATTTTCAGTTAGCATAAGATTGAGGTCGGAGGGAATAAGAAAGGGTTTGGAGAGAAAGAGTAAACATGAACTTGAAAAAGGAACTTGGCTTTAGAGGGGACAGTTCCAGGTGATGGGGGTGCTGATAATGGTGAGATAATTCATGTATTAACTCAACCACCCCATGAGACACTATTCTGAGCCCCATTCTATAGATAACAAAACTGAGTCACAATGAGGTTACTTAACTTTCTAAAGTCACTCAGCTGAAAGGTAGCATACTAGGATTTGAACCCAATCCATCTGGTTCCATAACCCCTTCTAAGGATGTCACCCTACAGGGGCCCCACCTCACTAGCATACTGCCATTGATAGAAAATTCTTTATATTGACCTGGCATTTCCTTCTAACCCTATACCTGGAATTTCCTTTTAAAGACACACCAGAATGAATCTATATTTCTTCAAAGCTGGCATGAGTCTCTTTCTGAGTTTTCTCCCCTTCTTATACTGCTGGAGTTGATACTGCCTCTTAGCAGTATGACCTTGAATCAGTTACCCACTCTTTGCCGCAGTTTCCTCATCTGTAAAATGGGAACATTGGAATAGCTATCTTATTGGGTACTTTACACATAGAGCCCCTGGAGCAGTGCTGAACACAGAGTAAGCCCTTGATGTAGATAGACTGTTTTTATTGTTCTGTAGCCTCAACTTTCCCACTTCAAATGGGGATGGTATTTAATCTTGCTCCATACAGTGTGGCTATGTGGAGTCAGCCAGGGATCTTGTGATCCTGACTTCTATCTGTCCCTCTCTTCAGACCCTCCCTTGGATGCACAGTCAGCCTCCTACCTGATCTTCCAGCTTTGGTCTTGTCCTGTTCCCACCCATCTTCCCCTTGGCTTTCTTGATGCTCGAGGTAAAACATAAATCCCATTCAGTCCCACCCCTGCTCAGATCCCTCCCCAGCTCTTCCTGGGCTTCCAGATACAGTGCAGTCTCCTTCTTTTGACTTTTAAAGCCCTCCTTGGTCTGTCCCCTGCTGACCTCTCCATCTCGCCTCTCCTCTCTCTGCCCTCTTGTTCCATTTTCAGCCAAATGACCCAGCTCCCAGGTCTCTGAGCCTCACCTGACTTTGAGCTGCTTCTGCATCCTGCCTGATCCCCCAGGGCCCAGTGCAGGGCCTGGTGCACAGCAGAGGCTCTCAGTCTACAGAGGCGCCCATGGGCTAACACAGAGCGAATGCTCTAAGCCAGTGTGACATTCGTGTCAGTTAATGTCATTATTTTGGGGGGAATCCCATTCAAGATCTGTCACCACAATTGTCTGGTCCACAGCAGTGTCCTGGAGGCTGCCTGATGATCCAGGCATTAACCCTTTAGTCGCTGGATTATGAAGAGGCTCTGGAGGTCCATGGGGAGAGTTGGGGGTGGGGTGGTAGTACACAGGCACCAAACTGGGATAGAAGTGCCAAAGAATGGATGCTTTTGAACTGTGGTGCAGGACAAGACTCTGGAGAGTCTCTTAGACAGCAAGGAGATCCAACCGGTCCATCCTAAAGGAAATCAGTCCTGAATATTCATTGGAAGGACTGATGCTGAAGCTGAAGCTCCAATACTTTGACCACCTGATGCGAAGAACCAAGTCATTGGAAAAGACCCTGATGCTGGGCAAGGTCGAGGGCAGGAGAAGGAGATGACAGAGGATGAGATGGTTGGATGACATCAGTCACTGTCCATGACCCAATGGACATGAGTTTGCGCCAACTCCAGAAGACAGTGAAGGTCAGGGAAGCCTGGTGTGCCATGGGGTCGCAAGGAGTCGGGCACGGCTGAGTGACTGAACAATAAAAGAAGCATGTCAATATTTTGATGATGGCACAGCTGTGCCTGCTTCTCTGGAAAGCTCCTCCCCCGCCCCTCAGGCACCTGCTCCCTCCCCTCTCCCCAGCTCCCCAGCCCTGTTGCTCTGTGGACACCTCCAGCCCCTTACCGTCTGGAGACTTTTATTTTGAAGACTGTATGGCACTAGGGTGACCCATTTTTTTTCTTCCCCAGAGTTTGGCCACAGGGTTTGGAAATCCTTCCTCACCACATGGCACTGTGGACACCCATCTGGCCTGGTTTCTTTAGACTACAAGTCCCTCAGCCCTGAGGTCACACACCCAGGATGGGGGCCAGGGAGCTCCTAGACTGCTCCCTTCCCTCTTCCCCAGCACACACTACACAGACAGCAGGGGGGCATGCAAGCTCGTGATTCACCACCTGAGACCTCCATCCAAATAGGTCTGCAAGCTGGATTAGCCTTTGAGACACAGTTTAGCCACCTCATTTAGGAATGCAGGATGTGAATTGAGATGTCCTTGACTGATGGGAGCCTGTGACCTTGGACCAGGTACTTGGCCTCTCCAGGCCTCTGGGTCCCCTTGGGCCAGGGCAGATGAGTCTCCCAAAGGAAAATCCCCTCCCCTGTATTTGTTGCTTCATGGTCTCCATGGTACTGGGTGCTTATTGGCTGCTCAAATTGGGTCCATTGGAAAACCATCTTTAAATTTGTAAGAGTTAGAAATGTCTGCAGGAGAATCATCAAGAGATGGTTGAGGTCAGCCATTTGTGGACGGGGCATTACCCCTTGAGAACGTGGAGTATGTCACTCTGGTGGTGGTAGTGGTTTCGTTGCTCAGTTGTGTCTGACTCTTGTGACCCCATGGACTGTAGCCCGCCAGGCTCCTCTGTCCATGGGATTTTCCAGGCAAGAATACTGGAGTGGGTTGCCATTTCCTTCTTCAGGGGATGTTCCTGACCCAGGGATCGAACCCATGTCTCCCAGATTCTTCACCACTGAGCCACCAGGGAAGCTGACATGTCAATCTGGGGAGTCTTAGTTGCCTTGTATAAAATGTGGGCTGTTGCAGCCTGCAGTGCCGAGGGAGCCAGGTAAAGCACCAGGCCAATTCATGGCCCCTGCATCTGTGTTCTTCATCAGAGGGAGCTCTGAGCCCCAGGCTGGGTGATGAAGCCACAGGCACTCTGAAACGAGAAGGATGGAACTCCAGTCCCAGCTCAGCTCTGTGACTGGGGGCAGTTCATCCCCCTTTCCAAGCTGGAGTTTCCTCATCCATGAAATGAAAGGTGTACAGCAAAGGAAAGACAAAAAATGTATCGCAAATTTTTATAAAGTGGCTGTTATGCTATGCTTCATTCCTGGAGGAGTTGGGAGCAGGTGACCTCTTAGTTCAGGGGAATACTTTGATTAATTTTTGTGAGTTATTAGAAAGAAGTCCCCTGGGCATAGTCTGTGTAAAAGATGCTTATACACACAAAAAGCAATAAACCACTTTGTACGAAAAAAGGTAGCAGCATTGGATTCTCCTCCCTCCTGAGCACGAGCTGTCATTATACAGAAAAAATATAAACAGTATAATCCCACAAGGACAAAGGGACTAGAAAGGGAGCATCAAGAGTCGAGAGATTGCAACACACTTTAGAAGAGGGATTTGTTTGGAATGATGGTAACGTATTTAGAAGGCAGCAGAAACCAGAGTACACAGAAGGGGTCTCCAGTGAGAGAACCCCAGTAAAGTCCAGGACTTAAGGGGTGCAGGTGGAGGGGATGATGGGGTAAGTTAAAAGCCAGCAGGCAAGGGCTTACCCTTGAGCCTCATGAAAGATGTTTATTCTCTGGAGACCATTAAGGGGAGATTCTTGGGGCACCAAGGCCACCAGCATGACGCAGGACAGGGACAAGACCTGGGATGAAAATGGTATTAATTGGAAATTTGCTTTCCAAATGGTCAGAACATCCTCCTGATCCTACCACCCCCAATCCACCCTTGCCCACTCCTGCATTCCAAGCACAGAAGTTCAGCTGCAAGGCAAGTTACTGGAAAATTTACTAGAGAAGATGACTTATGCATGCTATCTTTGTGAGTATTCTCAACAAGATAGTTGCCTCCTGGCCCAACACCCACATAGACACCTGTCAGTCCACAAGCCATTGCCCACCCTTGCAGAGCTGATCAGAGCCTGATCAGCCTTATCAGCATGTTTGTCTTAAATGCTAGTGAACAACCAAAGAACATCAGACAACTGAAGAAAGCCACCCATGTGAAACAGAGACATCAAACTAAAATGATAAAAGAAATTGAAAGAAACATTGTCCCACTAGATTGCATTCCAGAATGAATCACTGGGGAATCCCTGGCATTTCAATGGTTAGGACTCTGTGCTTTCACAGCCAAGGACCCGTATTTGATCTTTGATTGGAGAATTAAGATCCCACAAGCTGCATGGTGCTGTCAAAAAAAAAAAAAAGAATCATTGTATCAGAATGACTCCAGTCAAGCCACAGGGCAGGAGCAAAATAAATTGCTGAACTTCACCAGTGGTCTAGTGGCTAATTCTCCATGTTTTCAAAGCAGGGGACCAGGGTTCAATCCCTGGTCAGGAAACTAAATCCCATGTGCCACAGTGAAGATCCCATGTACCACGAGTAAGACTGGAAGCAGTCAAATAAATACATAGCTTATTGTTGTGTGCCACTGTGATTTTTGTGGCTGTTACACAGCAAAAGCTGACAGATACAATTCATAAAACCAGAATAGGAAGCTGTGACTACTGAACAATCAGAGCACAGGAGAGAAAACTTGAAATTAAACCAAAGGTAGCCAAAATAAGAATTTCAGTAGTAGTTTTGGAAAATAAGTCACAGAAATATCTCTAGGGTATAATAGGAAGAATTGGAGATGGAACATATGAAAGGGAAAAACAGACTTAGAAAAACAATTCAGGAGGTCTAACATTTGACTTAGAGGAATTAAAGAATGAGAGAGCAGAGACAATTATCAAAGAAATAATTAAAGAAACTTTCCACAAACCAAAGATCGTGAGTCTCCAGATTGAGTTGGTTTATGTGGAACTAGTAAAGTGAACAAGAAATAATCCACATCACAAACATCATCATAAGACCAGTGACAAAGAGAAGGTCCCCAAATCTTCCAAACTTAAAAATAGTTTTAATACATTGAAAGTCGCTTACTCCGTGGAAGGAAAGTTATGACCAACCTAGACAGCATATTCAAAAGCAGAGACATTACTTTGTCAACAAAGGTCCGTCTAGTCAAGGCTATGGTTTTTTCAGTTGTCATGTATGGATGTGAGAGTTGGACTATAAAGAAAGCCGAGTGCCGAAGAATTGATGCTTTTGAACTGTGGTGTTGGAGAAGACTCTTGAGAGTCCCTTGGACTGCAAGGAGATCCAACCAGTCCAACCTAAAGGAGATCAGTCCTGGGTGTTTATTGGAAGGACTGATGTTGGAAGCTGAAACTCCAATACTTTGGCCACCTGATGCGAAGAGCTGACTCAATTGAAAAGATCCTGATGCTGGAAAAGATCGAGGGCAGGAGGAGAAGGGGATGACAGAGGATGAGATGGCTGGATGGCATCACTGACTAGATTGACATGGGTTTGGGTGGATTCTGGGAGTTGGTGATGGACAGGGAGGGCTGGCATGCTGTGGTTCATAGGGTTTCAAAGAGTCAGACATGACTGAGCGACTGACTGAACTGAAGTCGTTGCTGACTATCTATTTTATATATAGTAGTATGTTGATCCAAACCTCCTAATTTATCCCTCCCCTCTGCCTTTCCTTTTGGTAACCATAAGTTTGTTTTCTAAGTCTGGGGTCTGTTTTTGTTTTACAAATAAGTTCATTTGTATCACTTTTTTAGATTCCACATATAAGTGATATCATATGATATTTGTCTTTCTCTGACTTTCTTCAGTTAGTATAATAATCTCTAGGTCCATCAAAAATATAAATATAAGCTTTTTATTTAGAAATATAGAGACACTTAAAGGAAATAATGAAAAGGGTTTAAGTAGTTCATTTGGGGATGAGAAAGACAGGGCAAGGGCTTCGTAATTTTCTTTTTTGTTGTGAAATAAATGTCTACATCTTTTGTTCACATGATGACAGAGGGATGAGAAGTAACAGGTGCAGTCAGAGTCACTGGGTAGGGAGGAGAGTTGGAAAAGAGGGCTCACATATGGGAGAAGATTCCTGCAGGGGGCCATGCGTCCGGCCCAGGACAGAGAGTTGTCGAGGAGCCCCCTACCCCCTCTAGTCAAGCCCATGCCTTCCAACCTTCCCTGGAAGACTGCCACTGTGGTCTGAGGGGAATGAGGGGCAGAACTTGCCCCATATGGGACACAGCATGGCCCAGCGGGGCTGGGGTAGGGATGGAAAGGTGTAGCTGCAGAAGAGTAGAGGAGACGTTTCTCATCCTTGCAGCACCTTTCCTCAGGTGGTACTTAGAGTCAGTAGAAATAGGAGTTGGTCAAGCAGAGAAGCTGTGGACACAACTGGGGACCGACCTACAACATGAACTGGAGTTAGGTGAGGAGGGGAATGAGGCCTGACTTGGGCTGGATGGAGCCTGGCTTGAATGGAAGTGATCCGGGCTCCGTGTCCTGAGAGCCAGAAGGATTGGAAGGCTGAGAGTCAGATATATTTAGGGAAGGCCTCTCTGGAGCCAGTGTGGATGATAAACTGCAGGGCTGAGATGGAGGAAGACCAGTTAGGCAGCTGTTGAAATAACTCAGGCCAGACAGGAGGGAAGTCTGAATTAAGACCAGACTGGGGACTCCCCTGATGGTCCAGTGGTTAAGAATCTGTCTGCCAATGCAGGAGGCACAGGTTCAATCCCTGGTCCAGGAAGATTCCACTGCCGTGGGGCAACGAAGCAGGTGTGCCACAGCTACAGGGCCCGTGCTCTAGAGTCCGGGAGCTGCAAGTACTGAAGCCTGAATGCCCCAGAGTTTGTGCTTCAACAAGAGAAGCTCCACGCACCACAGCTAGAGAGTAGCCTCTGCTCTCTGCAACCAGAGAAAGCCTGCATGCAGCAGTGAAGACCCAGCACTGTCAAACATAATTAAAATTTTAAAACCATAATAAAGTCCAGGCTGTAGGGATGAAGAGGTGGGGGAAGTTGGAGGGAACTTGGGCAGTGAAATACATTCTCAACCAGTAAGATATAGCAGCTAGAGGGGGATGAGAAGGCCACAGTGACTCCCAGGTTTCTGGCTTTGGTGAATTCGGAGATGGAATGTGTGAGGAGGGTCCACTGTGAAGAGAGAGGGAGGTCACCTTTGCGGAGCTGGGGGCACCTAGATGGAATGTCCAGGAGGCATTGGGACACACAGGCCTGAAACTCCGGGGAGAGTTGGGGGAACCACTAGTGTGTACACGGTCCTGGAGGCAGGGAGTAGACGAAACCCACAGCCAGAGAGAGCATGAAGGGTGAGTAGGGGGCTGAAGAAGCAGATGGCAAGGAGCCTGGGATGGAGCCCCCAGACTCATAGGAGGAGATGTCAGAGAGGTGGTGCCAGGGAACAAAGGCAACTTCGTGGGCATCAGAAGAGGCCAAGGCTGGAGAACGGGCGCCACATAAGGCCTGGAGTGGATGCACCAAACTGGTCACCCTGGCAGGAGGTCCCGTCAGGGATGGGCATAGATCACCAAAGAGTAAGAGGATGGAAGGGCGGTTATGGAATTTCTCAAACCTCATGTTGAAAGCTGTCCCGTTCCTGGGTTGCGTTTCTGGGTGGTGGGGTGCTCTGGGAAGCTCTGGCACATTGTGGGCTCGGAGAGAGGAAGTGCTTCCTTTAGCACAGAAGGTGGAGCCTTGAGGTGGAGGAAACACATACCTCAGTCACCAGGGTCCCAGCCTGGCCCAGGGAGAGGGGAATTCTTGGGATGGGAAGCCCAGTCCCAGTGGTCTCCTTGGCCTGCATCTGATTGCCCCCTTCTTCACATCCTCCTTCCCACCAGCTCCTGTTGGTCCTGCTTTGGACATTGGACTTTGGAGACTCATAGATGAGTATGACACAGTCCTTGATCTAAATGTGTTCATGGTACATAATCCTCAGCAGGAAGAGATGGAAGGCTAGAAGGCGCTCTCACAGAGACCCGCAACTCCCAGGAGCTGGGAGAGAGGCTGCCCAGTCTTCAGAGAATGTCTTTGACCAGCTTAGGTGATGCAAAGAGTTACATGAATGAGGAAAAGCCATAGAATCACAGTGGTGGGAGGGAAATGGGGAGAAGGCATGGAGAGATGCCAGGTTGATCTGCAGAAACATAAGGGAAACGTGCTGTGGGCGCTCAGGCTGGAGGGAGAGCCTGGGTGAGGGAGGCTCCCCTTTTGGTGCCCTTAAGAAAGTCAAGTTCGAGGGGAGAGGGAGGGGCGAGATAGAGGTAGGGTATGAAGAGTACAAAATACTGTAAAGAATCTGCTGCCAGTGCTAGAGACTTGAATTCGATCTCTGGGTCAGGACGATCCCCTGGAGAAGGAAATGGCAACCCACTCCAATATTCTTGCCTGGAAAATCCCATGGACAGACGAGCCTGGCAGACAGTCCATGGGGTCGCAAAGGATCGGACATGAATTAGTGACTAAATAACAACAACAATATATTGTACAACACAGGGAATATAGCCCATAACTTATAATAACTATAAATGGAGGATAGCTTTTAAAAATCGTGAATCACTATATGGTACACCTGAAACTTATATAATGTCATAAATCAATTCTACCTCAATAAAAAAAAAACGTGAAAAGAAATGGAATCATTAAAAAGAAGTGTCAATTTCCAACGTGCCAGGCCGTACAAACTACCATCAGAGGAGCCTTTCCTTCCTGGGGCAGAGTTCCATTAGAGGCAGTGACACCATGGTGGCACCAAGAAACAGCCGTAGACCCCCCAGGGAGGAGGGGGCCCTGGGTCAGGGAGGGCACGCACTTGGGCAGCTGCTCAGCCTCATCTCCACCTGAGCTCACCTCAGCTCTCACTCTGTGCACTGTTACCAGGGAGACTCTTGGCTCCTAAGTCTGGTGCAGGGATCTGCAAAGTACGGGCCGAGGGCCACGTCTATGACCTATTTTTGTAAATAAAGTTGTATTGGAAGTCAGCCACACCCATTCAATTATTTATTGTTTATGACTGCTTTCATGCTGTGACAGCAGAATCCAGCAGTTGTGACCTCCCGAGACCGGCGCCCTGCAAAGCTTAAAATATTTACTATCTGGCCCTTCACAAAACACATTTGCCAACACTGCTCTAATGGATATAGTAGGACACAGGCTTTGTGGCAGCAACGAAGGTCAAAATCTCAGTGGCTTGAACACAACAGAGGTTTATTTCTTTCCCATGAACAATCTGAATGTAAGCTGTGCATTCTGGTCTGAGACCCAAATTCCCTCAGCCATTCATTCTCCACTGCAGGCCTCTCCAGCTAGCAGGAAGGGGAGGAGGAAGGTGGAGGACATGTCTTCTTCCTTTGAGGGTACAGCCTGAAAGTTGTGCCCATAGCTTCCCTTCCCATCCCACTGATGAGCTGTTGGTCACATGGTCACATGTAGCTGCAAGATAGATTGGGAAATGGTACCTTTTCCAGAGGGCCATGAGTCCAGTCCAACTTCTTATGGACTTCATTACCAAAGGAAGAAGAGGAAAATGGATTCTAGAGCATTCTCTAGTCAAGAACAGAGTGAGGAGGGAGAGGAATTTGCATTCCCTGGAGGGTCTTGGAGTAAAATTTGTAACATGCCCAACTTGAGCAGGTGTTTGTAATATAAAATGACTCCTTCCCCCATTTTCTTCCTCAAATATTTATTGAACCCTTGATTAGATCAGGCTCCAGCTGGGTGTTTTTTGTTTGTTTGTTTGTTTGTTTTTACAGATAAGGAAGCTGATGTTCAGAGTGGTTAGGTGAGTTGTCTGAGGGCCTGTCCTTCTGCTCCAGGCATGAGACTCCTCCTGCCTGACCATCCTGCTTCCCTGGAGACATTCTAGCTGGGAGCTAGACTTGTGGCCTGTGAGGCTGCCTGAGTATTGGGGGACAAGCAGACAAATTATTTTAACAGTGAGAATTTAATATAGGGGATTGGTTGAATGGATCTCAGAAGACTGAAAAGACAAAAGGAGACACTGAGGTAACCAGATAGTAACTGCTTCCTATAGCCGTGGGAATAGGAGGAAGAGGGTGGGGTTGTCATGACTTAGAAGTCTGGAAGAGGGAGCTGGTGGAGGGAGTGTTGGAGCCCAGCTGGGGCTGGTGTCTTAGAAGCTTGGTGAAGGGTCCTCAGGGAGCTTGGACTCAGAACTTCAGACCTCTGAGGAGGGAGTGGGGAACCTCATCCTGGGAATGTGGAAAGAACTAGAAACTAGAGTCAGTGGTTACTGGGACCAACTATGGCTTCCAGGGCAGCAAGACTGTTGGGTACAGTGAAAACAAATGAAGGAGTACCTTCCTCCTCTCCCTCTAGTAGCCGCTACTGGCAGAAGCTATTGGGAATCAGCTGGCAAAGCAGAAAAGTGGTTTGGAGACCCAACCCCAGCTCCAGAAAGCTGAGCATAGAAGGGTAGATTTGTTTGTTTTGTTTTTTGGCTGTGCCCCATGCAGGATCTTGGTTTCCTGACCAGGGGTCAAACCTGTGCCCCCTGCAGTGGAAGTGTGGAGTCTTAACCTCTGGACCACCAGGGAAGTCCTCAGAAGGGTAAGTTTGGAGCTGAGAAGAGATAATAACTAACCCAGAGGCTATAGCTGCACTTAGACCCCTGGTCTTTACAGATGGAACCCCCATCTCTGAGCCAGCATGGACCTGGAACCTCGAACATCTGCCTCTTAATACACTGGCTGCCAGGAATGCAAAATGGTGCAACCACTTTAAAGTTAAATATGCAGGTATTAAACCACCCAGCATCCCCCTCTTAAATATTTACCAAAGAGAAATGAAAACTCATGTCCACACAAACACTTGTGCTTGAATGTTTGTAGCAACTTTGTTTTAATAACCCCAGACTTGGAAACAGCCCCAGTGTCCATCAACTTGTGAATAGATGCCAAATTATGGTATGTTCCTACTATAGACTACTACTTAGTGATAAGAAGAATAATTACGGATATACACTTCAACACTGATGAATTATACCCCGTGAAAGGAGCCAGGCACAGAAGACCGCATGCTCTGTAATTAAGTCCATTCATATGAAATTTGAGAAATGGCAAAGAGGAATGATAGCACACAGAGCAGCGGTTGCAGGGCCTGGGGTGGGGCGTGATCCTTTGGGGGTTTTTCAGGGATAATGGAAATCTCTTGTATTGTGATGCAGTGGCTACATAATTGTCAAAACTCATTGAATTATACACTCGAACTTGGGGAGTGTTTTGTTTGTTTGTTTGGTTGTGCTGGGTCTTCGCTGCAGCTTGAGGGCTCTCTAGTTGAAACACATAGGTCTAGTTGCTGCTCGGCATGTGTGATCTTAGTTCCCCGACCAGGGATCAAACCTGAGTCCCCTGCATTATAAGGCAGATTCTTAACTACTGGACCACCAGGAAAGTCCCTAAGTTGGTGATTTTTATTATATGTAAATTATACCTCAATAAAGCCAGTTCTTAAAATGCTGTTAGAATGGGGCACATAGTCTATTTACTTCTAATACCACCTCCTGGGAGCCTCTGTTTGAGCAGCAGACAAAGGGATCTTTTTAAAACATTAATCAGATTACATCATTCTTTATTTAAACACTCTCATGGATTCTCTTTCCTGTCTGAATGAAATCCAGAGGCTTACCGGGGTCTACAAGTCCCTCTGCGTTGCTTACTGACACCAACACTAGGGGGGCTGGAGCAGCAGGACAAATGGAAGCCCGGGTATGTGTGTTTAAATTCTTAGGACTGCTAATAAGACAGTTCTGTTCTGCCTTGAAATTCTTTTGACTGCAGAGCGAGCCAACAAACTGCTAATAAGACAGTTCTGTTCTTCTGCCTTGACCTTCATGGGGCTGGAAGGCCAGGTTCACAGAATTCTTAGAGTCCTTGCAGTTCTGTGCCAGAGGTGATGGCATGGAAGGCAGACCCTAAGCCACAGTTTGCCCCACCCCCTTGAGCTTTCCATCCAGGCTCCAGCCGACACTGAAGATACCTGCCAAGCCCCTGGAGACATCTATGTTTGTAATCCCCTAGAGGCTGAAGACAGCATTGGGTATAGAATCAGGGAAACTGGATTCTTAACATATATCTCCTGATTTCTCCCCAACCTGTGCTTTGCTCTGAATCCCTGAGTGTATATGTGGGCATGCATGCATGTGTGGGCATGTCTCCATGTGTGCATGGGTGCACCTATCTGTGTATGTTCACTTGTGTGCAGGTGCATATGGGTGCATGTGTGTGCTTGTGTGTATGCACACATGTATACATGTGTACTTCAGCAGTGGTATGAGTTCCATGAAGGCAACTACTGTGCCAGATTCATCTCCATATCCTTTCCACCTGTATAGAAGAGATGCTAAATGCTTGAGAAGTGAATATATGAATGAATTAGCCAGTCCAGCACATTTATTGACAGTGTGGGTTTGAAATCAGCCAGATTTAAGGTCAAAATCTTACTTCATCTCTCATCCAGTAAGTAACTTTGGTTCAGTCTCCTAATCCCATAGAGCCTTGGTTTCCTTATCTCGAGAGCAGGGGGAAAATAATGACATATTATAGGGGTTGGAATGAGGATTAAGTAACAGTAATCAGAGCCAACATGTATTGAGCTGGACTTTGAGCCAAACACTGTAGTTAGGGCATTGAAAGTGCTAACTCACATACTCTTGCAATTTTGTGGTGGAGGGTTGGTTAAACAGTAAACTCTGAGTATCTTAGCTATTATCATATTTGTGATCAAAGGAGAGGAGATTCCGGATCCTTAAGCCTCATGCGGCTTCTTCTCACGAATCCTGCTCAGATTCTGGATGATGAGGCCGTCTGGAGATTTGGCTGTGGAGTTCAGCAAGCAGCGCTTTGCCAAGCTGCTGCTGCTGCTGCTACTAAGTTGCTTCAGTCGTGTCCGACTCTGTGAGACCCCATAGACGGCAGCCCACCAGGCTCCCCTGTCCCTGGGATTCTCCAGGCAAGAACACTGGAGTGGGTTGCCATTTCCTTCTCCAATGCATGAAAGTGAAAAGTGAAAGTAAAGTCGCTCAGTCGTATCCGACTCTTAGCGACCCCACGGACTGCTGCCCACCAGGCTCCTCCGTCTCACTATTTGACCCTCTTGTTGGACCAGTCCTTTCTCTTGTGACTTATGACGTTTCCTCCTCCAGGTGGCGCTGCAGAGTGGGAACTGGGCTTCTAGGTCGCAGCGTCCCCTGGTGGTCAATTTCCATCAATGAGTTTGATTAGGCACAGAGCGGTTTTCACAAGTCAAGTGCAGTGACAGTGGATGACATATATGGGGGAAAAATAGAATTTGATGTAATAAGTTTTAAGTCAGAGGAGAGTGAACTGTGCAGGGGAGATAGACCAAGAAGGGACCAAGCCATATCATGGAAATCAATGATGTCCATCAATTACTGGCCATCTTCCATGTGCCAGGCTTTATACTGAGTTGGCATTCACCAACTTATTTAACCCATCTACAGAAGGTTTCATGAGAACAATGGCTTTCATTGAAGCTTGGCACAGAGTAGGTGTCTGGGACATAGTAAGTGCTCACTACATTTTGAGAAATGAATAAGGCAATAATCCTATGAAACAGGTATAATCATCTCCATTTAGAAAAATGAACAAGGAAACTGATCGTCAGAGAGGTTACATAACTCAGGCGTGTCAGAGCCAGGGCACCTAAGTTCCAGACCCAGCTCTGCTGCATGCTGAGACATCACAGAGGAGGGCAGGGCCCTTCTGCCTTCAGGGAGCTTGCTGTCTAGTTGGCTTCATCCACACCCTCCTTGTCTTCAAATGCTGCTTCCTGGGGCCTGCCAGGTGGCTATTTATGGCTTAGGGAGGAGGTCAGTGAGGTTCCCCTCATAAATTACAAAGAGAGACACATGTGGGTCAGTTGGGGAATTCAGTACGTGAGGGATCCCCAGGAACCTTGCTCAGTCTAATCTGGGATTTTCCTTCTCTTCCTTAGGAGAGTCATTATTCCAGGCGGTGGACACTTGCTGACTTCCTGTAAGATGAGCTCCAGGGCCATCTCCCAGTCTTGCCCCAGCCCCTGACCATCATCATGCTCCTGTTTCTGCCACTGGAGCTCTTAGCCCTGATAAACAGCTACTCAGAGGTGGGTTTCTTCATTTTATCTTGCAGACCTGCAGCACTTGAATGAGAAAGGTTTGAAAACTGCTATGCATTTTGTGACATTAAGATCTAGTCCTAAAAAAAAAAAAAAAAAAAATCTAGCCCTCATTCAGGACTGGCAGCCCTCAGATATGTTCTGAGAGTATTGAACCTTTCCTTGGAGATGTGGTTATGAATGGGTATTAGTGCATGCATGCATGCATGCTAAGTCGCATCAGTCCTGTCCGACTCTTTGCAACCCTAGGGACTGTAGCCTGCAGGCTCCTTTGTCCATGGAATTCTTCAGGCAAGAATACTGGAGTGGATTTCCATTTCCTCCTCCAGGGGATCTTCCTGACCCTAAGATGGAACCTTCCGAATTGCAAGCAGATTCTTTACTGCTGAGCCTCTGGAGAAGCCTATTGAATGGATATTAGTAAACCTTCATAATGCAGCAATGCCCCTTCTCTGGGTGGCCCCTGGTTTATTTTTTTTTAATATACAGCTTCAGTGTCTTCCATTTTCTTTCTTATTTATTTATTTATGACTGTGCTGGGTCTTCATTGCTGTGCGAGGGCTTTGTCTAGTTGCAGCGAGGAGGGGCTGCTCTTCTTGTGGTGTTTGGGCTTCTCGTTGTGGAGGCTTCTTGTTGCAGAGCACGGGCTCTAGTGGGTGGGGCTTTAGTAGCTGCGGCTCTAGAACTCAGGCTTCGTAGTTGCCGCACCCAGGCTTAGTTGCCTCACACCATGTGGGATCTTCCCGGACCAGGGATTGAACCCGTGTCCCCTGCATTGGCAGTTGGATTCCTAACCACTGGACCACCAGAAAAGACCCTAGCATTTGTTTTTGAGTCCTTGAGCCTCTATTTTTCAGCATTCTCTTTGGCACCTTACTGTCAGAATGTCACTTTATTGTCATTGCTTCCTACTGACACTCGCAGTTTTCTTCCTCCTGACCTCTTGGCTTCAAACCTCTGAGCTGTTAGGTTTGGGTGTACATTCAAAGTAACCTGGTGGGAAGGGAGGGCCTGCAAACTTGTTTCTGTGAATAAAACATGTGAGCGTTACTGCCTGGACCGGAAGCTACCAATTTGAACAGTTGAATAGCTTGTGTGTGAGTTTTTCCCACAGGCTGTGGAGAGGGGAGGTTATCACAAGTCAATTCTCAAGATGCAAGAAGTCACTTAAGGCATTTCTTTGTACCTACTCAGAAAGACTCAATACAACTGTGCTGCTTGGAATGTGTGAAGGGTTTGGCTTCTCTTCCTGGCAATTCCTCTGCCTCATTCTCTCACCACAGCAGCAGCGGCGGCGGCGGCGGCGGCAGCAGCAGCAGCAGCGGGAGACCAGTGGCGGGGGTGAGGGACACAGGAATCACAGCAGGACCGGGGCCACTGCTGACAGAGTGTCTGGCCTCAAATTACACTGTATCAGAGCTTGGGCATAAAATTAGCAGCAGTGTTCTGTGTATGAGGAGCCAGAGAAAATAGCCAGATTCAGCAGAATTATGGGCAGAAGAAAGGGAGAGAAGGAGTTGGGGAGGGGAAAAGCTGGCCCACGGCAGGCCTTCAGCCCTTCCCTGGACAATCCTGGACCGCTGCCCCGAGGCAGAGGCAGCTGCCCAGTGGCTGAGTCAGGTCCCCAGGAGGCTTTTTGGAGTGGAGGGAGCTGGGGATGGGAAAGGAAGATCTTGAGAAACCCAGAAAGGTGAAACTGAGGGTTTATCCTACCCTACACACACACACACACACACACACACACACATACACAAAACAGAACACACAACACACACACATACACACTGAAAACTTGGCACAAGATGTAGATATTCCCATATTTAGGCACTTTTCATGCATTTTTTCTCATTAAGTTTTACTACAACCCTATTTGGTAAGCCTGTTTCACAGATAAAAGGATGCCCAAGTTCATGTGCTATGGATATATTCATGTTTATGCTCAGTTCATGCCCACTCAGATTCCAGCATTTCAATATAGCCTCTCTGCAGCTGCTGTGGAGAAGAGGATGGAGGTTCCTTAAATGACTAAAAATGGAGTTACCATGTGATCCAGCAACCCCACTCCTGGGCGTATATCTGGAAAAGATGAAAACTCTAACTCGAAAAAATACAATCATCCCAATATTCATAGCAACAGTATTTACAATAGCCAGACATGAAAGCAACCTAAATGTCCACTGACAAATGAATGGATAAAGATGTGAGAGAGAGATATATATATATATATATATATATATATATATATATATATATCTCCGCCCCCGCCCCCACACACACATACACAATGGAATATTGCATGCGTGCTCAGTTGCTCAGTTGTGTGTGACTCTTTGCAACACTATGGACTGTAGTCCCCCAGGCTCCTCTGTCCATGAGATTCTCCAAGCAAGAATATTTCCTCCTCCAGAGGATCTTCCTGACCCAGAGATCAAACCTATGCCTTCTGCATCTCCTTCATTGGCAGGCGGATTCTTTACCACTGAGCCACCTCGGGGAACACAATGGAATATTATTGCTCAGTGATAAAAATAATGAAATAATGCCATTTTCAGCAACATGGATGGACCTAGAGATTATTATACTAAGTGAAGTAAGTTAGAGAAAGACAAGTATCATGTGATATGGCTTATGTTTGGAATCTAAAATAATGATACAATGACCTTATTTACAAAACAGAAATAGACTCACAGACACAGAAAACAAATTTATGGTTACCAAAGGGGGAAAGGGGTGTAAATTAGAAGAGTGGGATTAACAGATACAAGCGCATGTGTGCCAAGTCACTTCAGTCATGTCTGACTCTTTGAGACCCTGTGGACTGTATTCTGCCAGGCTCCTCTGTCTGTGGGATTCTCCAGGCAAGAATACTAGAGTGGGTTTCCTTGCCCTCCTCCAGGGGATCTTCTTGACTCAGGGATCAAACCCAAGTGTCTTATGTCTCCTGTATTGGCAGGTGGATTCTTTACCACTAGTACCACCTGGGAAGCCCAGCAGATATACTCTACTGTATATAAATCAGATCAAGAACAAGGACCTACTGTATAACACAGGAAACTGTATTCAGTACCTTGTAATAATCTATAGTGGAAAAAGCCTGAAAAAGAATACATATATATGGATATTTACATATATATATATATAAAATATATCTGGATCACTTTCTATACCAGAAACAAGCACAATATTGTAAATAAATTATGCTTCAGTAATAAATAAATATATCCTCTCAAACTTACAATGTCACTACTGTACACATTGCATATTCTTAATATATATAATATAAATACCCTCACACTTGTCTACACAGACTCATATATGTTTATAAACATGTTTGTATATATGTTTTCAACTAAGTGCATATGGTGATACAATCGCATGCCAGTGCTAGGTCATACTTCCTTGCTAAAATCGTTGTCACTTCTGTTTTTCCTGATCAGCTGCAAGCCAGCGTCCTCCCGGTCCCCAGCCACAGCTAGGTGCTTGCACCTCTTGGAACTCACAGGCACCTGCCACACGTAACCCTGTCCTGTTTCTGCTCGTTTAGTTTCATCCTCCGGATGGGGAACCCTGAGTCACCATGACTGGGACAGAGTCATTGCCTGTATTATTTCTAGTTCTTTGGGTGTGAATTCTTTGGTATGCTGAGTCCATAAGCTATTTTTCATAGTGGAGAGGTTCTTTCCACAATTTGCATTTTTGGTCTATAAGTCTACAGGGAAGTTTTGTTATTGCCTTGCAAGCTCATGGCATCCAAAGTATTTTGATGTTAATACTTCAGCTTGGGATGTCTATACTGCGTGGGTAGCTTAGACCTGGGTCTGACACCAGTGCATATTTTAGGTTTGAGGCTCTGATCTTGTATATGTATCTCTCATTTTGCCCATGTCCTGGGAGAGCATCTCAACTCCTGCAGTGATCCCAGGCTGATAGCGGAGATGTTCTATTCTTTTAATCAGTTCTGACACCCAGCTTCAAACTGGGAGTGCAGATTTGATTTCCTGCCAGCAGAGCAGGACTTAGAGCCTGAACCTAGTCTGAGACTGGTGGTTAGTCCCTGATGGCTCAGACAGTAAAGAATCTGCCTGCAATGCAGAAGAACTGGGTTTGATGCCTGGGTCAGGAAAAACTCCTGGAGAAGTGAATGGCAACCCACTCCAGTATTTTTGCTTAGAGAATTTCATGGCCAGAGGAGCCTGGCAGGCTACAGTCCATGGGGTCACAAAGAGTCGGACACGACTGAGTGACTAACACTTTTCACACTTTCAGTCCCCGATTAGGCATTAAGATCTTAGCCCTATGAGCCCATTTCTACCCCTGGTTTTCCCACTGGGTGTGGGGTGCCTCTCACTGGTATAGGTTCCCTTCTCTTAGAATCTGAAAATTACATTTTCTTGCTTTTGAGCTGGACTTGATATGTTAAAATACTTAAAAATATACTATCTCGCAGCTTTTATATGCCTGGAGTAGGATGGGAAATTTTGACTTGTGTTCACCCTGTCATGTTTATCTCTGTATTCCAAATGCCCTGTTTGATAAATAGTTGGTTGGGTACATCCCTCCATTTTTCTCCTTTCTTGTCTTCTGTTCTGTCCTCCAATGTTGTTCCTGCTTCCCAAGGAGTCCATAAAGAATTTTGGTTTCTGAAGAGCCCTTGACCCTGGCCAGGCTGCAGGAAGGGAGACAGATCCTCATTGGGTCAGGGCTGTAGTGCTGGGCCCAGAGCATATTGCCTCCTGGGGATTTGGGCTCTGCCCTGAACTCTATGTGGGGCAGAAGGTCCCTTGAGTTGGCTGGATGGAGTGGGGACGAGGTTCACAGGAAGGGCTTGAGGCTGCCAGCTGCCCTTCATTTGTGAGCCAGACAGCCCTTGGGATCCTAAGAATGACTCTTATCCCCAGTCTCTGTGTCTGGGAAACAACAAAAGAACTACACTGGGAGAGCCTGATTCCAGGCTCCACTGGGCTGGCTCTGTCCCTACAGAGCCTCGTCCCAGCCCTGCGGGTCCTAATTCAGCTTGGGTTTGGGACAGAGGGCCAGAAGGGCCCATTCTGTGATGCCAGAAGGCATGTCTTCCCCATCATCCATACCCTCTTCCTGCTGCTTTCTACTTTGCATCTGTGATGCATGAGTGAGTGTGAATGTGTGTGTGTGTGTGTGTGTGTGTGTGTGTGTGTGACAAGTGGGTGTGGCTCTCTTGGGAGAGCTCCCTTCAGAATTCTATAGCCATACAGGTTAGAGGGGCCACAAAATCATGTTCATTCCCTGAATATTGGGTGAGCACTTGCAACGTGCTAGGAAGACAGTTGTCAGACATATAAAAATACAAACAAATATGGACTTACAATAGTTCTCAATGCTCTAAAGCAAATGTACAGGGATCTGGGAGAGAATAACAGAGAGAGGGTGACATATTTAGAGTTCAGGTTCCTGGAAGATCTCCCGGAAGAGGTGACTTCCAAGATGAGCCCTAAAGGAGACAGGGAAGAGCATTCCAGCAGAAACAGCCTGAATGAAGGCTAAGAGGGGAAGACATCTTGGAACATTCTAGAAATGGACTAGAGGCCAGTGTGGGAAGGAAACAGCCCGGGAGAGGGGGCTGGGGAAGCCAGTAGGGTGTTCAGAACTTTGGAGGCAGACAGGACTAGAAGTTTGGACTTTCTCCTAGTGCAGGGTGAAGCAGTTAAAGTTTAAGCAGGGAAGAGTATGCTCAGATTTGTAATGTGATGCTCACTCTGGTTGGCAGCCCTGTAGGGAGAAATGGCTGTGCCAGGCCCAAGTAGGCTTGGGGATCTAAGCGTGAGAGAAGTGCAGCCCAGAATTCCAGGAAAGGGGGAATAGAGAAGGATAAACCAACCCTCACATTCTAATATGACACAAGTGCCTGTGAGCACTAACTTTGTTGGGGGTACCAGGAAGGCTTCCTGGAGGAGGTGGCATCTGAGAGAGGACTTTGAGAAGGAAGGTGAGGTGGAGGCCTGCACTCCCAGCCTAGGGAATAGGTTGGGTAAAGTCTCGACAGTGAGGGGGTGCAGACTGGGTGTGATGAGTCAGTGGATGTGAAGTGACTCCCCAAGGATGTAAGCCCACTCTGGTGGCTGAGTCAGCACTGAGGCCCAGTCTCTGATGGAGAGCAGGTCTCTGATACCCAGTCAAGATCTGGCACCAAGAACTGACATTGAGGAAGTCCCCAAATGCCCCTGCCAAATCAGTGTACCCCAAATACCCAGAGTCAGAGAGTGTGTACTTCCCCAGCTGTGGTACATTTGCATGGTGGGGAAGAGGAAGTATGGGCCACAGCCAGCCCCAGAGGGCCTGGAGGAGGAGCCTCTTCTAGAGCCGAGAGAAGCTTAGCTGGGGGCCTCCCCAGAGGCAGCTCCTGGGGACTTCTGGGACCACAGCCAAGACGAGGCTAGGTGGAGGGAAGTGAGAGGTGACCTTGGTCTGGGCCCAGTCGTGAAAACCTCCGCCACCCCTGCCCTGGACTGACAGCCATGGCCAGGGCACAGCAGCTTCGGGCTGAGAGGTGAGTGCATGGACGCTGCCCGCCCGGGGCTTCCTCACTGTTCCCGGCAGGCCTTGCAGGGCAGAGGCCCACCCTCCTGCAGCCGCTTATCAATGTCAAAAGTTGAGAGGTTGGAGTTGAGTCAGACCCCAAATACTCAGAAATACAGACTCTGAGAACTTTTTAAAGGAAACTCCTAGTAGTGGCTCACTTCCCTCAGGCACGGGTGAAGACACTGAGGCTCAGAGAGGGGAGTGACTTTCCCAGGGTCACGGAGGAGTGGGTGGTGGAGTCTGGACGGGAACTCAGGTGTCTGGGGCCCAGGGGATCTCACTACTCCACAGTGTTGAGTAATGGCTTTTCATCTTCTGTTCAGATGGAAGCACAGAATCTGGCTGTTTTCCAGGGCTTGGCTCAAATGTCAACTCCTTCAAGAAACCTTCCTTAACAGCCCCCTCCAAACACTTGCCCTGTTTCCTTCTTCTGTGTAGTCCTTACTTCTCTGGCATAATAGTCTGTACGCACTCATCTGTTTTCTTTGTCACTGGCTCCGCAATTAGAAGGAAGTCCCATAGGGTATTTATCTCTTTTGATCATTGCTATATCCCAGGTCCATCTAGTCAAAGCTATGGTCTTTTCAGTAGTCATGTGCAGATGTAAGACATGGACCGTAAAAAGTGCTGAGTGCCAAAGAATTGATGCTTTTTCATTGTGGTGCTGAGAAGACTCTTGGGGGTCCCTTGGACAGCAAGGAGATCAAAACAGTCAATCCTAGAGGAAATCAACCCTGAATATTCACTGGAAGGACTGATGCTGAAGCTGAATCCACTACCTTGGCCATCTGATGTGAAGGGCCGACTGATTGGAAAAGCCCCTGATGCTGGGAAAGATTAAGGGCAGGAGAAGAAAGGAGTGGCAGAGGATGAGATGGTTCGATAGCATCACCGACTCAATGGACATGAACTTGAGCAAACTCTGGGAGATAACGGAGGACAGGGAAGTCTGGTGTGCTGCAGTCCATGGGGTCGCAAAGAGTCGACATGACTTAGCAAGTGAACAGCAAATGTCCCAGGATTTGAACAATGCCAGTACTAAGTACTTAGCAAATGCGGCTGAGTGAGTGAGTAAATGAACGAATAACAGATGGATGGATGAATCTTTGAGCTGGAAAATGTCTTTAGATCATTCGGGACCAACACTGTCATTGTATGGATGAGAAAACTGAGCCCCAAGGAGAATAAAATATTCACTCAGGGTCACATGGAGTGAGTGGCAAGGCTGGGGCTCCGAGCATAGCCTTGCCAGGGCCTCACCTCGTTTCTCAGGAGACATTCTCTGAGTTTCCTCGGTAGGTCAGCCTGTGCTCTGAGCTGTGGGGGGACCTGAGCACATAGGGCTTGGTTCCTGCCTTTCTGGATCAGAGCCGCAGATGACATCAGAAAGAGTGTGGTAAAAGCATGGAAGTGGCTCAGAGGGTCACCGGGGATGGGTCAGGCTGGTCTGGCTGAAGTGGGCAGCAGAGGGCCCCTGGGGGACTCTGCGGCTAGAAGTGGGAGCCGGGATGGAATTCCTGAATGTCAAATGTCAGAAGGAAGGTGTGTGTGTGTATGTGTTGCAGGAGGGATATCAAATGCAAATGCTTGGAGGGTGATTCAGGAATGCCCTTCCAGGGATTTTCCTAGCAGTTCAGTGGTTAAGACTCTGCACTTCCACTGCAGGAGGTATGGGTTAGATCTCTGCTCAGAGATCTAAGATCCCACATGCCGCGCAGTGCGGCCAAAAAAAGAAAAAGAATGGTCTTCAAGAGCCACAGAGGGTGGTGCTGGGGGCTGGGGTGAGGTTCAGGAAGGCAGGAGCCAAGCCCTATGTCCTCAGGTCCCCCCACAGATTCCAGCTCCTCCAGCCCCCAAGTCCTCAGTGGAGGCTGGGCCTGGCATGTAAACCTGAACCTTCCGGAAATAGCTGCTGTTTGAGGTTGGCGCACCTCCTGTTTCTCAGGGCACATGGGTCAGAGAGATGATGCCCAGAGCCGACTCCTCCCTCCTAGTCCTGGTCCCCTGGAAGCCGTGCTTGCCCCTCTATGGAGGAAAGGTGCCCTTCCCCCCTCTTTCATGGGGCTGTGGAGCCGCGCCTGGGGTCTCTGTCTCCCTGTACCTGGATGCCTATTTAAAAGTGAGGTCTGGATGCCTGAGGCCGAAGTGGAGGATGTAATGGGAGGGCAGCAGATTTCCGGTAGCAGGACTTTCTAAGGCGTGAGGCATCTGAAGGTGGAAAGGGCTGCTGTGGGGGCATTGAGTGCACTTTCCACAAGCGTGTTTTGAGCGCCTACTGTGTGTAGGAGGCAGGAACCCTGAACTAGCTGCTGCCCCAGGGTCTTTCCACCTGTCACCCAGCTCCTCCTGTTCAGGCCTCCCAAATGGACTTTTCATGAACAATATCAATCTATGGGCTCTGAGTGGACTTCAGTTCAGAGAGGTTCTGGCTGAGGTCACCAGGGGGCAACTCTTCTAGGGGGACTTGCTGCCCATTTTTTTGCACCCCTGCTTTTGCCTGGTGCAACAACTCCTTGGTTCAGCTCCCCGGCCCCGCCTCGCAGGCAGCCAGGCTGTTCCCACGTGGCCCACAGTGGCTGCTTTTGTTGTTGTTTAGTTGCTAAGTCGTGTCCGACTCTTTGCAACCCCAAGGACTATAGTCCATCAGGCTCCTCTGTCCATGGGATGTCAAGCAAGAATGCTGGAGTAGGTTGCCATTTCCTCCTCCAGGGGATCTTCCCAACCCAGGGATCTAACCCACGTCTCCCTTGTCTCCTTCAAGTCTTCTACACTGCAGGTGAATTCTTTACTGTTGAGCCACAGTGTCAGCCCACAGTGGACTTGCTGTAAAACAGACACAGAGAGTGGGCTTGCACCTCCCTGAGCACCTACTATGTGCCAGTGCTGTTCTGGGCACTGGGGATACAGCAGTGAGCAGGGTCCCCGCTCCTGTGGGGCTTCTCCAGCTACGCTTGTTACAGATGTGACCTCCAAACCCTCCCGGGATATGAATACCTCCTTGGGCCCCATCTTGGAGTGGTGGAGGGGTCAGAGGTCAGAGCGGGAATTCAGGTCTTCATCTTTCACCTGTGCCCTCCCCTCTGTGACACACAGGTCTCCCAACATAACCCTTCTTTGCCCCACCACCCCAAGGCGGGGCACAAGCACCCTTCATGAGTAGGCTCTGCTGCTCTCCCTGGCCTCATCCCTTGTAACTTACCCCTTCTTGCATAGTTGAGGCCTCTGCACCCACTCTTTCTCTTGCCTGTTGTCCTGGGTCGACTCCTCTTTACCTGGTGCCATTTCTTCTGGAAGGCCCTCCCTGATCATCCTCAGTCTGAGCACACCTTGCCCTCCCTGCAGGTACAGCATCCTCGCTTCTCCCTCTGATAACTTCACCCCCATCTGAGAAGTGCCGGCTTGGCGAGCTTTCTTGCCTGCTGCACTACTGATTCTTCGAGGGACTAATGGCTGGGCTCCTGCTGTAGCTTGAAACGTTGTGGACTTTTCCTTCACAGCTTCTATGATTACTGAAATTATATAATTATTTATCCAACTCCTCCAATCAACCATGAAACCCAGGAAGGCAGAGGCCACATCCTAGAGTTCTTAGGACAATATCTGAGTTACAGTAGCTGCTAACAATATTATTACTGTTGTTATTATTTTAGATGGGAGAGTGATGCTGCGAGGGCCTGGGATTTATCTGAGTTTAACACAGCCAGCTGTTGGGAGCTTCAAACCAGGGCCAGTGTAGCAGTGACTGGGAAAAAATTCTGGAGCCAAATCCCAGTTTTTTTACTTATTGGGACAAGTTTGTTAACCTCTGTGCCTCAGTCTGGAAAAAGGTGACACTGTCTTAGAAGGGCCCCTGGTGCTCCGTGCACTTAGGACATCGTCAGCTGTAGTTACCATTGCCTGTTTCCCTGCAAAGGGCCGTTGCTGCCTCTCCCGTTCCTTCCTGCCCCACCGGCCTCCTACTGAAGGTGAAATAGTCAGGAAATTCACCGTCTCAGGGGAGAAAGTGGAGGAGGAAGTTTCTCCCAAGGATGTTTGCTACCACAGGACCCTGTGTGGAAAGTGAGTGGGGAGGCTGCTAGCTTGGGAGTGGTAGGGATTTCCTGTGCCTGCCCACCGCCAGCCTGAGTCACCTCCTGGGCCAGCCTCCAGAGTCCTGAGTTAGATCCCTGCAGTCCAGGTCACTTGGGGCCCAGCGGGGTTCCAGCTGGCTCTGAGGTTCAGGCAGCCCTGCCCCCCTCTCCCACTCTGTTTCCCAACTGCTGCAACAGGAACACGATTGCTGATGGCTTCTAATTTCTTCATCTGTCTACAAGCAGCTGGACTGGGTGACCCTAGCTGCTCCTCCTCCCCCGCCTTGGTGTTCCGTTTTCTCTTCCTCCATCCGTCCCTCTCAATCCCCTCCTCTGCTCACAGATTGCTCTTCCCTGGGGGTTTTAACCACTAGTCACAGGGCAGAAGGTTCTTACCACTCCCAATCCAGCTGGGACCCCCTTCAACTCCACTCCCTGCAGGACTCCAGAGCCACACACCAACTTTTGCAGGACCATGACCTGGGTGCCCCAGGGGCCTCTCAGATTAGCACATCCCAAAATGTGTCCATCAACCCTGCTCCCCTTCCACCCATCCTGGTCACAATACGGGTAATATGTGGGCGTCACTCTTGACACTGCCCTTTCTTTCACCTCTATATCCAAACAGTCCCCAAACCCTGCTGGTTGTAACTCTGGAATGACTCATAAATTAGCAGTGTATCTGTTGAAAATGCAGAAGGCTGCAGAGAACAGAGGAACTGATAGTGGCTGAAACAAACAGAGGTTTATGCTTTCACATAATGAGAAGTTCAGAGGTAGGCCACAACTGGTTCTGCCGCTCAGTGACTTCAGGACCAGAGTCCCAGAGATTCCTGTGATCATTCCCATGTTTTTGCCTCGTGAATGCAATGTGGCTGCTGCAAGTCCAGATGTCACATCTGCTTTCCAGGCAGGCAGTTGGGGAAAGAGGAGGAGACCCTGCTAGCTTTGTCCATCTCTCTGGATCTTGAAGCAAACCCTCTCCCAGAGGCTCCTACAGCAGATTTCCTCTTAGGTCTCTTTGGTCACATAGGTCACATGGCTGCTCCTAGCTGCAAGTGGGTCTGGGAAACAGCAATGGGATTTTTATGTTTGGCTCAGGCCAAGTGATCTATCACCTTGGGGCTAGGCTTTGTCATCGTGAAAAGAACTGGAGCTTGATTAGTTAGGAAGAAGCAGAGGGCACAAAAATGGCACAGTGTCTGTTATCAGGTATCCCTCCTGTCTGTCTTCTCTTCTTATCCCCACTGTCTGGCTCAGGCCCACCTCATCTCTCAGCTGGACTATTTCAGGGCCTCCCAGTGGCGCTCTGTCCCCCAGTCTCTGCCCTCCTTTTTCTCTCCACACAACTGCCCGAGTTGGCCTCCTAAAGCCAGAGCCCTGTTGTGTTTTCGCTCTCTTCTGAAGCTGTCCATGGCTCCCCCTTGCTTATAAAATTCCTTAGCTCAGCTCTGGAGACCCTCCTCAGCCTGGCCTCATCTGCCTATTCAGACTCTGATCACACCGGACTCCAACCACAATAGACTTGGTCCTCAGAGCCTTAGCACCTGCATTCACTCTGCCAGGAAGGAGGGCAGGCATTCCCCTGCTCTGGTCCTACCCGGTGGACTCCTATTCATCCTTCTAGACCTGGCTCAAATGTCAGCTCCTCTGTGAGGATTTTCCCTGGGTGTAATCAGCCATACTCTCAGGGAAGCAGGTGACCCAGGGCCTAGAACAGGGTGTAATAGGCAGGGGTGCTTGATGCTCTGCTCCTGAATGAATAATGCAGCCCCACAGAGATTTGCTAGATTCTAGTATGGTTGTTGACATGTGGCTCCGACTCCAGACGCCTGGTCTGTGTCACAGCCTGGCATGTGAAGGGTGTTGAACAGAGAGTGCTGGGTACATGGGTTCACTTGGCTCAGGGCCTTGCACCTTGCAGCCCCTCAACACTTCAGGATGATAACCAGCATTTCTTCTCCTCCCACCACCCTCAGCGACTTCGACCAGCTTCCTGACGACATTGCCATCTCAGCCAACATCGCTGACATTGAGGAGAAGAGAGGCTTCACCAGCCACTTTGTAAGAGAGACCCCTGCACCCTCACCCTCTGACCTCTGAGCCTCCAATGCTTTCCTCTCCTAAGTTCTATCCTGGTGGGTCTCACCAGGGCAATTCTACCCTCCAGGGGACACTTGGCAGTAAATATCTGGAGACAGTTTTAGTGACCACAACCTGGGGTGGGGCATCCACTGCATGGCATCCAGGGATTCTGGTTCATGTCATGTGGTGCCCATGACAGGGAAATACCTCACCCCCAAAGTGATACTGAGGTCGAGAAATTATTATCTAACCCTAGGGCCTCTGGACCTCCACCATCCTCTACCTCTGGCCTGTGAGGCCACCCCTCCCCCCGCCCCCGGTCTGCAAAGCCCCAATCCCTGGCTTGCTAGCTCAGCCTGTGGTTTTTGTCCTTAGGTTTTTGTCATCGAGGTAAAGACGAAAGGGGGGTCCAAGTACCTCATCTACCGCCGCTACCGCCAGTTCTACGCCTTACAGAGCAAGCTGGAGGAGCGCTTCGGGCGGGAGAGCAAGACCAGCCCCTTAACCTGTATCCTCCCCACGCTCCCAGGTAGGCAGCGACTGGCTGCCCCAGGTCGGAGCCCACCAGCTCATCTCTCCTCCCAGCTCTCTGGGTGCTGTTCGGTGCTTCTGTTTTAGCATAAACCGTTCTATTTTAGTGAAAACTGTTTATTTAATCCATGCCTCCCTCCTGCCAGTCACAGGCTGCCGCCTCTGGCTCTCTGGCCTCGGAACCCTTAACCTCTGAGCCCTTGACCTCCTGTGCTCTATGACCTGCACAGCTGCCCCGCTTTAGCCATCCACCACCAGGTTTGAGCGCATCAGCCCCGGCCTCTCCTCCTGGACACAGGGATCCCTGTGTTCCCCATGTTAAACACAGACTCATCTTCCAGCCCCTCAAGGGGAACTGCCCTGTAACTCCTCAGTCCCCCGTGGGTGCTCCTCCTTCCCTGCTCTGCTGGGACACCGTGGGGGCACACCCACTGCTGCTTTTGGATGGCCTCTACCCCCTGCCTCCTGGCCTTCCACCCCTACCCGATCCTAGCACGCACCTTGGAACAGTGCAAACTTCTCGGCTTCTCAAGGCCAGCCTTCGTGAGCCCAGCAGGAGAGAACCCTGCCGGAGTGGGGTGTAGGGTTCATGGGGTGGTCTTGGCTGTGCCTGCCCCACCCCACAGGCTGCAAAATACTCCCTGACCTTCCCTTCTTCAAGCTTCAAACCCCATCTCCAGCTGGGCTTCTTCTCTGCCTCAGCCAGTGCCTGAGGTTCCCAGCCAGCAGCCAGCCCCAGGGAGGAAACTCACCGGTTCCCTCACCCACCCTTTCCCCATCTCTGGGTGGCAGGGAGGAGGGGCCCCTCCTGCTCTCAGCTGATCTCTCCTCCCTGACAGCTTGTCCCTTGCGACCCCTGTAGATTCACCTTCTCCTTCATCTACTGACTGTCTGCCAAGCTTCACCACGGGTGGGCTTGGTCCTCTTTCATCTTTAAGCAAAAATGTATCCTAAGTGAGCATTCTAGCCAGAAGCCTCTGTTAGCCCCAAGGGCCCTCAAAGATCTCTCCTTCCTTCCACAATAAATCTTGACTTGCTGTCTGACCTTCTCATCTTCCATCCTCTGCTCAACTCACCAGCCGGGTTTCAGCTCTTCCTGCTCTATGAGTTCCTCTGGGGACAGTGGCCCATGACCTGATCCATGGGTACAACTCAGGCCTCATCTTCCTCATCCCACTTCTTCCTCTGGGATGCTCTCTCCAAATTTCTGTGATGCCAGCCTCTCCCAATTCCCTTCCTGTCTCCCGTGGCTCCTCCATCTCCTTACAGAGTCACCTCCTCTGGTGCTCCTGGGAAGGTGGGCACCCATCGTCCTCACTTTTGTCTTCTCACTCCCCTCCCTTCCTCCTCTCTGCCGCCCCACACAGGTAATTTGACCTGCATGCCTATGACTTTAGTTGCCCTTTCAGTTCAGTTCAGTTCAGTTGCTCAGTCATGTCCGACTCTTTATGACCCCATGAATTGTGGCACGCCAGGCCTCCCTGTCCATCACCAACTCCCAGGGTTCACTTAAACTCATGTCCATTGAGTCGGTAATGCCATCCAGCCATCTCATCCTCTGTCGTCCCCTTCTCCTCCTGCCCCCAATCCCTCCCAGCATCAGAGTCTTTTCCAATGAGTCAACTCTTCACATGAGGTGGCCAAAGTACTGGAGTTTCAGCTTTAGCATCATTCCTTCCAAAGAAATCCCAGGGCTGATCTCCTTCAGAATGGACTGGTTGGATCTCCTTGCAGTCCAAGGGACTCTCAAGAGTCTTCTCCAACACCACAGTTCAAAAGCATCAATTCTTCGGCATTCAGCCTTCTGCACAGTCCAACTCTCACATCCATATATGACCACTGAAAAAACCATAGCCTTGACTAGATAGACCTTTGTTGGCAAAGTAATGTCTCTGCTTTTGAACATGCTGTCTAGGTTGGTCATAACTTTCCTTCCAAGGAGTAAGCGTCTTTTAATTTAGTTGCCCTTTACTTGCTACTAATCCCCCAGTTTCTCACTACCCCAGGCCTCAGATGCTGCCCTCCTGCCACTCCCAGACACCAGTGTGCCTCAGGGGCAGTGGCCAGCAGGAGCCAGACCTATCTCACATTTGCCTTCTGGGGGGCTCTCTGAGTGGGTGATTCAGAGCCCCCTGAAGTTCCCAGAGAGGACATTTGTCTTTGATCAGCATCATCAGTTTCCCTTTCCCCACAAACACTCTGTCTTGCTTTCGAGGAAGGATTCACCGATCCACTCCTCAAATATTTACTAGTTTGGCCCTTGTTCTACACCATGGCTCTTTAACCTGGGTGGCATATTGGAAGTACCTTGAGGTTAAAAGATTGTTGATGCCCATGTTCCACCCCCAGAGATTCTGATTTAAATTCTTCTGGGGTGAGTCCTGAGCAATGAGATTTTACACACTCCTTGGGCAACATGAATGCACAGCCAGACTTGAGGACCACAGTTCTAGGTGATGAGACTGTAGCTGTGAGCAATGCAAAGATCCTGTTTTCTTGGAGCTAAGAATCGTGTGTGTGTGTGTGTGTGTGTGTCTGTGTGCGTGCGTAGGAAAAGGCAATAGATAAACAGTTAAAACAAGAAAAGTATCAGCTGATGATCGTATAACAGAGAATGCACATTGGATGGCGGCCCCCAGAGCACTGTGGGCCAATGAGCGGGAGGAGCGCTGAGCTAGTGGGAAGGGTTCCTGCCTCCAGTGGGCAGCTCCTGGCCCAGAGACAATGCTCTTGGGCCAGATTCCCAGGACAGCTCTTTGCGTTTTCTCAGCCAAAGTCTACATGGGTGTGAAACAGGAGATCGCCGAGATGCGAATACCTGCCCTCAACGCCTACATGAAGGTAAGGCGGGGCTAGGCCACGTGGCTCCTGGGAGGGGACAGCGTGCTGAGCACAGGGAGGGGCCCAGGTGGAACCCTGAGAGTGGCTTTGGGAACTGGGGCTGGCTCTCCTGCTCTGATGGCCCTCATCTTCAATCCTTAAAGACCAGGTCTGGGGAGAGAAACAGGACATATTCTCAGGGTTCCAGGGGATGGGGCAGGAGCAGTGGAGAAGATTCAGGAAGACACACCTTGAACTGACTAATGGCTGTTCTGAGCCTCCTGGTAGAGAGGAGAATAGGATCCAATGCCTGCCCCGAGGTCCCCACTGTCTCATGGGAATACAGACAGATGAAGAACGGCCTGTATAACAGGGACATGGCAAACCAGGCCCCCAGCTTTCTCATATAACACTTACATATGAACAGGACACAGGCTGGATTTAAGTGGTATCCATGGGCCTTGGACAGATGCCCGTATGTATTCCCCAACCTGTATACTGTCTGCGTCCTCAGGAGATGGGAGCACAGAGGAAGGAGCATCTTACAGACAGACACAAGGCTGGTTAGGAAAGCCTTACACCAATTAAAGCCGTGCAAGAAATGGATAGCGTTCCTAGGGTAGTGGGCACCCCATCACTAGAGGTATACAAGACATGGCTTGATGGCAACCTTAGGAAACTGGAGAAGGCAACCCTCTTCAGAGCCAAGAGGCATCCTCAGAGACAGTGAGACCACCCTTTCCTCTCTACTCTTACTGGAAAAGAGCGCCGAGCTAGGAGTCTCTTTGGTCTGGGCTCTGTCATTCTCTGTGTGATTTAGGGTTAATTGCTCATCCTATCTAGGTCTCAGTTTTCTTGCCTATGAAATGAGAATGTGCCCCCAACTTTCTGATTTCACAGGAGGGGACTGATGTTGAGAAAAGGACAGAAAAGTGCTTTGTAAACTGTGAACCTGCCTCCAGAATGTGAGACAGCATGACTCCTAATGGAGTGAGGGGGCAGGAGGAGTGCGGAGGGGGAAGCAGAAGGGAGCAGGAGGCTGGCTTGCCCTCCCCAGCGGCTGCAGGACTCCTGGGCTCTGGGTGGAGAACAGGTAGGGTAGGAAGGCACCTGGGCTCCAGCACTGGTGGCGTCTCCCCTCCAGGGGGCGCTGTGACAGCTGCTCCTTTAGGGTGGCTGGCTCCTCTAGTCTCCTCCAGCAGGGCTGGAAGGAGCCAGAGCAAGGAGGCGTGTGGAGCTGGAGCTCTTTGTTCTTCACCTGGTCTTGGCAACCAGCAGCCTGGAGAATCTCATCTCTACCTGTCTGTCCGAGTGGGTTTCTTGAAACCAAAAGGTCAATCAGTGTATTGGTAACCCCACCCTGGGCTTGGAACATTCAGAGATGGGGAGCTCATTACCACTCTGCCTGACCCAGGCTGCTCATCCATTGTTGGACAGCTGTTAGAAAAGCCCGGCTTCCTGTGACTTCTACTCACTGGTTTCACCTCTGTCCTCATTAAGAATAGGGTTCATGTGATAACGACAATTGCCTGGAACCAGGTGGTGTACAACTAGGAGGCTCTTGATATATCCATGCATTTGTTGGAAAAATGGCTTATTTAATTCTCTCAATAACCTGTGAGTTCAGTACTCTTATCCCTATTTTAAAGTGAGGAAATGCAGGCACAGAAAGGTAGAGTCGCTCCCTTGGTGTCACAGAACATTTAGTAAGTAGGATGGGGTTTGAACACACATCTCTGTGACTCCAGGATTTTGCTCTATCCACTGTACTGTGTTGGAATAAAAGTAATAGCAACAATGATAACATTCAGCTTGGATGGGGTCCTTGCTAGATGCCTGTTCTAAGTGTTTTGCACAAATTCACTTATCTAGTCCTTCCACAATCCTACAAGGGAGGTACCCTCACCCTCATTGTATTAATGAATACACAGAGGCATCCTTGCCAAGGTCACCTAGATGAGTGGCAGATTCTGTCCCAGGCACAGCCTGGCTCTATCTGTGCCCTTGAGCTCATCTCTGGGCTGCTGTCTCCCATCCTCCCCATAGAGCAACTGTGCCTTTTCTGGGCTCTGAGTTTGCAGTCCCTCTGGTGTGGAGTTCCCGGCCTCCCTCCATCCTGCCGTCCCCATGGGGTTTTCTGGGGGGGCTCTGGGTGCCTCTGGAGCTGTAGCACCCAAAGCCAACTACAGTGCTCCTGGGGACCTGTGCAGTGGGCAGCTTGGAGGGATGACCCTGCCAGGTTCTGGGTGCTCTGCATCTTCGCAGCTTGAGGGTCATTGCATCATGGGTGTTGCAACCAGCATCAGATAATCAATCTCAACCCTACCACTTCCTAGCTCTGCCCACTGACCTGGGCACTTTCCCACTCTGATCATATAATATGACATACAGTATCAGGAAGCGTCATTTAGGTGGTAATGTCACCAAGTGTTGTTAATGTGGTTTATCTGGGAGGTGCTTCCCCCACCATTGTCTCATTCTGACCTAAGGGATGAGCTTTGGTGGCAGATGGCTCTGGGTGACCAGCTCTGTCGCTCACTAGGCTGTGCGGCCCTGGGCAGGCCCCTTCACCTCTCTGACCCTCACTCCCAGGTTATTGTGAGAGGGAGCGAGGTCACACGGTGTGTTGCTCAGTGCAGCGCCTGAATAGTCACCACCATATCATGTCATGTGCTGTGTCTGGAGGGCTGTGGGTCTTTTCCAAACGAGCTCTTCTCAAGTTAGGTGGTCCCTCCTGACCTTGAACCCGGGGGGTAGATCTTGTGACATGTTTCATTTACCCTGTTGAAATTTCAAAATATATCTTGTTTCTTTATCAGGCAAAGAATGCATTAATGGCCGGGGAATAGTGTGTGTGGGGGGAATGGGGATGGAGCTACGGGGCTGGGATGCCAAGACTGCTGACCCCCGACCTGTCCTGCCTTCTCGGCAAACGCAGCACCTCCTCAGCCTGCCCATCTGGGTGCTGATGGACGAGGACGTTCGCATCTTCTTCTACCAGTCGTCCTACGACGCCGAGCAGGTGCCTCAGGCGCTCCGGCGGCTCCGCCCGCGCACCCGGCGAGTGTAAGTGATGGGGCCCCGTGCTCACAACGGCCCTGGGCTACTTGCTGCTGACCGGGTAGGCTGTCCTGGAGGCCCCTGCCGCGAAGGCACTCTTTCCCCTGAAAGAAGGCAAGGTATATAAACTGGTTCTCTTGTCTGAGTCCTCCAGGGTGGTTTGGGTTGTTAGGTAAGCTTGGAAAATCAAGCGTAGGGCCTGGACGGACAGAAAGTGGGTGTGTTTTGATGTATGACACGACTGGCCAGAGGACAGGGGCTGTGACGAGAAAAGCTTGTTGCCATGGCAACCATTGGCGATGGCCCGAGGGCTTTGGGTGCTTGGGGCTGGGAGAGTGGGGAAGGGAGGAGGAATGATTCTGTCTGCAAACATTCTTCCCATCATCGCCTGGGACGCCTTGTTCCTGATTAGTTTTAGTTCCATGGGGCCGGCTGTGGCTCCTGGTGTATCACACTGGCCACCAGGGGGCGCTGCTGCTCACTCCCTTATTCTAAAGGGCCCACAGCTCCCTCTGGCCCCTTCTAAGCAGGGGGTAAAAAAATCGCTGAAAATTCAAGCCGATGAAATAGAGCTGCTGCTGCTGCTAAGAATCGCAGGACAAGGCTCCTGAGCCCCGCCTGCCCATCCAGCTCCTCCCTCCATTCCGGCCAGTGTCTCCTAGTGTCCTCTCCAAGTCGTGCATGGCCATTTCCCACAGGCACCCAGGCAGGTGTGGCCTGAATTCCAGCTGTGCCCCACAGCAACCCTGGGTCCTGGAGTGGAGCTCAGCACTTTCTGAAGCCCATTTCCTCAGCCGGAAGATTAGGGGTTGAGTGTGGGGAGTAACGGGAAAGAGTTGGCAAGCTATGGCCCTAAGCAAATGTTTATCTGAGCCTCTGCTTTCTGGTCCACAGAGGTGGGGGGGGGGAGGGGTGCAGTCCCTCCTCCAGGGCGATAAGGGCTGTGGGCAGCGTGCTGGCACAGAGGAGCAATTGTAGCTGCATCTTTAACTTCTCTGCTGAGGCCCTCCTCTGGGCACAGAAGCAGAAGGGATGACAAGCCCCTCTTCTCTCTCCACAGAAAAAGCGAGTCCCCACAAGCTGCTGGCATTGACCGCATGGCAGCTCCACGAGCAGAGGTACCCTCCCACCTCACCACTGGGCAGCAGCCTGGCTCCACCTCCAGCCCCTGAGCCCATCCTGCTGGTGCCCACTGTGTGCCTAGGGCGGGGGTTGGGTACAGGGCCGGGGAGGGGAGGGGAGTGGAGGGGAGGGGAGTGGAGGGGAGGGCCCACAGCCTCAGCCTCAGACATGTCAGAACCCCGAGCCAGACCAGGGGAGGACCTGTGATGAGCACACAGAGGCAGAGGGTACCAGCCAGCCAGCATTCATTCAGCAAGCTCAGCCCCGCCTTGGGTACCAAAGCTTCAGAGGTGACTTAGACCAGGCCCTGTCCTCAAGGGGTTCACAGCTCCCCAGGGACACACTCTTAAACATGGGCATTTCAAAACCAATGTGGTCAATGCTCTGGGGACTATGGGGGCACAGGAGTCCCCAGTGAGGCCTGGGGGATGGGGAAGTTACCAAGTCCGGGGAGTTTGAACCCTTCCCTGTTGCTCATGCCCCCAGGCTTGGAAAGAGCAGCTGCTCTGGAGTCAGGGAGACCTAGGTTCTAAACCTGGCTTCTCCCTAACAAATAGAGTGGAGCATCAGAAAGTCACTCATCCTCCCTGAGCCTCAGGTTTCTCATCTGTTAAATGCGACACTGGAGTATGTAAAGCACTGTAGTAGGAACTTGGTGAATGTTTCTTCCCTCCTTCCTTACCATTTCCTTCTCCCAGGCCCTGTTTGATTTCACTGGGAACAGCAAACATGAGCTGAATTTCAAAGTTGGAGATGTGATCTTCCTTCTCAGTCGGATCAATAAAGACTGGCTGGAGGTAAGTTTGGAGGTGAGCATGGAGGTGAGACTGAAAATGAGGAGGAAGTGAGGTTGCAGGTAAGTTGGAGGTGAAGTCGTTTTGATTCTATGAGGGATCAGAGAAAGAGGAGGGATCTGAGAAGGCCCCAGGGAAAAAGTGCTGTCCAAAGGTGTAGATCGGGGAAGCCTGAGGAAATGTTGTGTATGTGACTAGAGCAGAAGATTCTGGCACCTACACTTGCCTCTGACCCCATCAGTGGTCACATTAGAAAGTCAGTTAACCCTCTGAGTTTCATTCCTTGTTCTGTAACAGGGTCTCTCAGCCTGTTCACTCTGACATGTGGGAGCAGGCAGTTTTCTGTTGGGGGATGCCCTGTGCACTGTGGGGTGTTTAATGGTGACCTTGGCGTCCATCTGCTAGATGCCAGTAGCACCCCTCCAGCTGCAGCAATCAAGAGCGTCCCCAGACCTCTGGCCCCAGAAGGCAGAATCACGCCCAGTGGAGACATGCTGTCTATAATCGGGTAAAGTTACTCACCACTCAGGGAGTGAGTGAAAGTGAGGAGGGAGACTGACTTGAACTCCAGCGTCTGACGTCACATCCTAGCTGTTTTTAGCTAGCTTTGTGACTTTGGGAAACTTACTCAACCCCGTGGTTTCCTCTCCCGTAAATGGAGATAACCCTGGCTGTTTCTTCATAGGTTTCTGGGAAGGGTTGAATGAGACGCAGCTGTTCAGGGCTCGGCCCATATAGGGCCTGGGTATGTGGCATCTTGGCCATGCTTTGTCCCTGCCAGCAGCAAGCATGGCCCTTACACAGGCTCAGAGCACAACTGGAGATGGAGGGGGTATCACTGAGTGGGAAGTCCTGGCCTCGTGCAGCCTTTTGGATTAAGTCCTCTTGTTATGAAAGATACCCTTTTCTTGGGGCTCCTGAAGCGGTGTGTGAAGGAGCTTATGGAACAGGTCCCAAGGCAGGGCCAGCCGCCAGGGGTCCGGAAACCATTGAGGGAAGGGGAGGGTCCCTGGCACCCAGGGGCTGGAGAGGAGTATGGGCCAACTGTTCATCTCACAACTTGGTTTGATTTTTACCCCAGTCCCTCAGCTCTGTCTCGGGTACTCACGAGCTCTGACAGCTGAAGGGTATTGCTGGGTCATTCTCCAGAACAGGAAATGTTTGTTGACTTCTTGTTTTCTACAAGGTTTTGTGGGTCAGTATGCTAAATGACTTCTGGCTTCAGATGGACGGGAGGGTTAGGGAAAGAGCAAGAGTACTACCTCAGCCTCAGTTTATATGTCTGTAAAAGAGGCTGGAACAGTATGTCTTCCATGGGGTTATGAAGATTAAGAGAACAGGTGACAAAGCACAGCAATGGCTAGGTCTTGGCTGGAGTTAATAAAGAGGCCTGGCTGGAGGGAGAGTTCTGGTTGTTTGGTCTAGAGCAGGCGGTGTCCATGGTTGGATGAATGAATGAATGGGCTGCGCCTCTAACCCTCTCCCTCCCCTATCCCGTTTTCCTCCTGGACACCTACCATCATATGACTGCCTGTAAAGTTCACCTGTTTACCTGTGCCTTGTCTGGAGCACAGTGGAAGCTCCAGGGGGGAGAGCAGGGATTTCCATCCCTTCTGAGTGCCCAGAGCCTACCCCTTAGCTGGCACTCAAGAATTAGTCAAATGAATGACTGAGTGAGTGAATAAATGAATGAGATGAAAGCAGGTTTCCAGATAAATTCAGGTCTTGACTTGTTCAAAAATGGATGTCTTGGGGTGAACAGCTTGGTGACCTTGTCCACTTTTTCTCTTTCTTCTGCATAAGGGGGCCCAGACCTTGTCAGCCTTTCCCCATCATTATAAAGGGGCAGGACCCCGAGACATGGCCCTGCTGCCTCTCCCAGCACCCACAGGGCAGTGTCTTCTTTCTTCCCTCAGGGCACTGTCCGGGGAACCACAGGCATCTTCCCAGTGTCCTTTGTGAAAATCCTCAAGGACTTCCCAGAGGAGGAAGACCCCACCAACTGGCTACGCTGCTACTACTATGAGGACACCATCAGCACCATCAAGTTGGTGGCCCGCTGGGAGGGAGGGATCTGTCCAGCCTCCCTGGCCCTCCCCAACCCCACCCCACCTCTGGGCTCCAAGACTAAAACCTGATCACATGTCCCCCGACCAAACACACATACCTGAAAGCCTGCAGTGGCTCCCACCATCCTCCAGATAAGTCATACCCCGTCACAAGACTTCAAGGTCCAGTGTGACCTGGCCAGCTTCATTTCCTTGTCCCCTTCCTGGCTGGCTGCCTCCTTACTCCTGCCCACTCTCTCCTTAGGGACATTGCAGTGGAGGAGGACCTCAGCAGCACCCCACTGTTCAAGGACTTGCTGGAGCTCATGAGGTGAGGGGCTAGGGTGGGAGTTTCGAGGTCTGTCAGACACCCTGCAGGAGAGAACAGAGGGAGGAACACAGCACATTCAAGGGCTGGGTGTTTTGTATCTATTTCATCTTTTTGTTTTGCTCACCACATTAGAGATGGGGGGAGGGTGGCTGCAGAGAGGTAAAGGGGCTTGAGGTTTGTGGGCCTGGATTTGCTGAAGTTTTTCTAAGTCAAAACCTTGGACTTGAACCCTTCTCCATCAGGGAACCACCACCTCCCAAGACCCAGTTATGAACAGTTGCTTTACAGAATGGAAATGGCATTGTTATAATCCTGACTTTTGAATTACTTTTACAAGTAATATCTATTCATTATTTTTTAAAAAGAATGTCAGAAGTCATGGAAAAGTATAAAGAACTGAAATCACCTCATATTTTACTCCTCTCATTATCTGATGTGCATTCATATTTCTTCAGCTCACACCCCACCCACACCCCACTCCCCATAATTTTATTATTTAGTTGGCTACAGAGCATTGTTCTGTGGCTGCACCATAACTAAAGCAGCCATCCCCTTTTGTTGGCATTTAAGTTATCTTCCACTTTTTTACTATAATACTGTGAATAGTGCTGCGATTCGCCTATTTGATGTCTTGCCTGATTATTTCCTTAGGATGATTTTCTAGAAGTGAGGTTTGGGGATCAAGGTGTTTGCAAGTCAGATAGAGCTTCTGACCCATTCTGTCAGATTTACCTGTGGAAAGTTTGAATGGCTATTCACCCGTCTACCTGTACCCAGATCAGACACTTCCAGTCCTTCATGAGTTCTTTGTGGCCACACACAGGGCTGTCTCAGGGGCTTTATCCTCCTCTACTCTGTGCTCAATAAAACCCACTTCTCTTCCCCATGACAGTTCTTAAGTCTTCAGCACATTATAAGACATTTCAAGCTGTTCCACAAATTTATTGTGAAAGTCCCATTTTCCCCTGGAGGTCTCAGTTTCCCCATCTGTACAATGGGAGATTAGACCACTCAGATGATAGAACCAGTGTCCAGCTCTGACCTCTTCCAATTCTTAGATCCCGGCCCTAAATCTCCCTCCATCCCCTCTCCCTGCTCCCACACCTAGGCCTAAAGGCTGCTGGACCTTTCCCGAATTCTGATCTCTCCCACCCAGGCGGGAGTTCCAGAGAGAGGACATTGCCCTCAACTACCAGGATGCTGAGGGGGACCTGGTTCGGCTGCTGTCAGATGAGGACGTGAGGCTCATGGTGAAGCGGGCCCGAGGTCTCCCCTCCCAGAAGCGTCTCTTCCCCTGGAAGCTGCACGTCACACAGGAGGACAACTACAAGGTCTACAACACGGTCCCCTGAGTCAGTGGTGTCCCTGGGGCAGTGAGGGGACTCCTGGCAAAGAGCCCTCTGAGGGCATTAGGACCAAGAAGGGCTGGGTGTGTGGGACAGACTTCCTGGTTCTGAGTTGGACAGACCTGCTGACCTTGGCTTGTACATTTGGTCTCTAAATTAAATAAACCATTTCATCTCAAAGGGGCAGGCTGAGGAAGAGAATGTCTTTGGAGGAAAGAGAGGAGAGGAAGTAAAAACCCATTCATGAGTATCACTGAGGGATCATTTATATACAGAAGAGGGCCCTGGCTTTGTGCCTCTAATTCAGCCACCTGTTTCCTCGCCTTGTTCCCTTGTGTGGGGAAACCCAGTGACACTCCTGTCCCTTCTGGTCACTCCCTTTTAACCCCTTTCCAAGGAGTAACCACTTGCCTCATGGAAGTCATCTTTGCCTGGGTACCGTCTGGGTCAGGCCAACACCAAGTCCTCTGTGTGACCAAGGTCAAGGGCTTCCTCTGCCCTCTTATTCCTGCTGCTCTGCAGAAGGGCAGAGACCTGAGTTGTGGTGTTGGTGGTCTTCATTGTAAGTAAGCGGTGAAGGGAGGGCGGACTCTGGCCCCTCTGGGGAGGAAGAGGAAGCAGAATGGAAGGATCTCCCTCTGTGAGCTGAAGCCTTTTCTCTCCTAAGCAGCCAAAATATCAATAGGTATCACCTTCAGTAAGACTGCAGGAGGAGCTTGGCAGACCCCTCTTCTCAGTAAAACAAACATTTAACTGATCAAAAAGTACTAAAAACCAACCATTGAAAGTTGAGAGGCCCTACTGCTGCAGCACAATGAGACCCTAGATAGCACACTTTTTGAAGAATCATGAGCCTAATAAGAAGCAGTGGGTTCTCCAATGACCCTCCCATACTACTACCCACCCCTGCTGAAAAAAAAAAAAATCCCATGATAAGACCTGGGGTCAGAACCCACAGCCTCTGGGAGGTTGTTCTGGAATGCAGAAGCAGTGCTACTGTTAGAAAGCTTAGGCCCAGGGAGGCCGTGGCATAAAGAGCTTGGACCAGGGTCTCTTGTGCTAGATCAAGGCCTAAGGGGAAAAGGATGAGGTGATTCCGAGAGAGTGGTATCCCTGCCTCTAAGCAGAAGAAAGTCCCCTCTGGAGTGAAGTGTTCCCAGTTAGGCTGACTGGAGCCACTTGAATTAAAATGCAATAAAATCTCCTAGTCAAAGATCACTGAATCTCTGTGAGTGACAATAGGCAGTGAGAATAAATGGTAGCTTTAGACCCCCAGGGTCTGCAGATTATTGAAGTGCATGGCTAAAGTGTTCAAAGAAATAAAGGATGAAATCATAAAAATGAATGACCTAAAGTGAATGACCAGGCAGATTTGCAAAAGAAAAATGGTGTATGCATAGGTGTATGTGTATGTACATCTGTTGAGGCAGAAAAGACAGTGGATGAGTTAAATAGTATCAAAACATTACACACAGGTGATGAGAAAATTAGTGAATTGCAAGATAAAACCAGAAATTACCCAGAATATAACACAGAGACAAGTAGTTGGAGAGTATAAAGATGGAATTAAGAGATGTAACCAGTAGAATGAGATTTTTTAAAAAATTAGAATCTCAGTATGAGAAAATACAGAGAATGGCAAAGAGGTGATGTTTAAATAGATGGCAGATATAGTATTTCAAAACTGATGAAAAACTTAAATCTATGGATACAAGAAACATGTATGGATAAGCAGGATGAATAAAAAATGGTCATAACTGGCTGCTGCTGCTGCTGCTGCTAAGGCTACAATAGATCAAAACTACAGAACATGGAAGCCAAAGAGAATATGTTAAAAGCAGTTAGAGAAAGTGGCAATTACTATCAAATGACAATTAGAATGAGAAGCAGCCTTTTCAATTGCACCAATGGAAGACAAAACCATTATAATTGTATCTTCAGATTTTTAGAGAAAATAACTTTCAATCTAGAACTTTATGGTCAGTAAAGTCATCTTTCAGTAATGAAGGTGAGAGGACTTCCCTGGTCGTCCAGTGGTTAAGAATCAGCCGGCAAATGCAGGAGACATGGGTTCAATCCTGGTCTGGGAACTAAGATCCTACATGAAACAGGGATAACTAAGCCTGTGAGCCACAACTACTGAAGTCCAGGTGCTCTGGAGACTATACTTCACAACAAGAAAAGCCACCACTTGCCACAATGAGAGAAAAGTCCACACAGCAATGAAGTGCTCATGTGCTGAAACAAAGACCCACTGCAGCCAAAAATAAATAAAAATAATGAAAGTGTGTGTGTTAGTTGCTCAGTCGTGTCTGACTCTTTGTGACCCTATGAACTATAGCCTGCCAAGCTTCTCTGTCCATGGAATTCTCCAGGCAAGAATACTGGAGTGGATTGCCATTCTCTCCTCCAGGGGATCTTTCTGACCTAGGAATCGAACCCAGATCTCCTGCATGGCAGGCAGGTTTTTTACTGTCTGAGTCACCAGGGAGGCAATGAATGTGAAATGAAATCAAGTATGGATACAAGTGGAAAATCTGTCATCAAGATACCTGAACTATGCTGTATATTAGAAATTAGCCCAACATTGTAAATCAATTTACTTCAACAAAGAAAAAAGATACCTGAACTAAAAGTATCTTTAAAATATACACTTCAAGAATAAGTAAAATGGCCCTTGAGGGATAGTCTGAGATGCAAGATCAAATGATAAACAAAAAGGTGAACATAATTTTTGGACTTGTATTGACTTAGCTAAACTGCAACTGTATTTCCTAGAATTTTCTTCACTGTGTGAATCCAGGTTAGCATGAGCCAAAAGAGACATTTTGCAAGAGACATTTAGAAAGCGATTGTGAAGCAGCAGCCAACCTCTTTTTAGTTTAGATAAGAAGTGTCCACTATTGTGCAAACCAGACAGCATGAGTAACGAGAGGAATATCATCTGACTGATTAGCAACCACTTTGCGCCCATGGTGCATACTCAGCGCAGGCATTCTGGACGAGAAAAAAAAACACACACAACAAACCAGACTGGTGAGATGTTATCATCCTTCCTGGAAAACTGTTATGCACACCCGCTTCCTGAATTTCTAATGAAAAGCAGTGTTTCAGTTTTAATTTCTCCCTAGTGGGATTTATGCATTACAATCCACAAACAAAGACTTTTTGAGCAAGGGTAAACACACATTTTTTTTCCTGACTGTGCTTGCTGCAATCACAAAGCCTAAGACTCTGACACTCTTGAAAGAGTTCAGTCTTAAGAATGTCATTTACAGAACTTCCAACGTTTAAGATGATGCTGATAAATCAGCATTGACAAACGCTGATGCAGACTCTGTCTATGTTGATGTCAGTTCTTCCCCCTGATCCACAGGGATCCATGGGTTTAATGCAATTAGAAAATACACTCCAATAATATTTTTGTTGTTTAGAGTTTCACAAACCTATTCTAGAATTGATATGAGAAGAGTAAAGGACTTGGAATAGTCAGTACTCCTGAAGAGAATAAAGTGATGAGGCATGCCCTCTGGATAGCAAAACTTATTTTAAAGCAACGGAAAAGAAAATGGTGTGGTATTTGGGCAGGAATTGACAGTCTGGCAATGGAGCAGAACAGAGAGCTCAGGAACATCATGCATAAATGGTATTTGATATATGATAGAAGTAACTTTGCAGATCTGTGGGCTTCCCAGGTGGCTCAGTGGTAAAGAATCTGCTTGCCAATGCAGGAGATGCAGGTTCAATCCCTGGGTCTGGAAGATCCCCTGGAGAAGGAAATGGTAACCCACTCCAGTATTCTTGCCTGGGAAATCCCATGGACAGAGGAGCCTGGAGGGCTACAGACCATGGGGTTGCAAAGAGTCTGGCATGGCTTAGCGACTAAACAGCAACAAAGTTTTGGGAGATGTGGTCTTCCCCGATAGCTCAGTTGATAAAGAATCCACCTGCAACGCAGGAGACCCCGGTTTGATTCCTGGGTCGGGAAGATCCCCTGGAGAAGGGAAAGGCTACCCACTCTAGTATTCTTGGGCTTCCCTTGTGGCTCACCTGGTAAAGAATCTGCCTGCAATGCAGGAGACCTGGCTTCGATCCCTGGGTTGGGAAGATCCCCTGGAGAAGGGAAAGGCTACCCACTCTAGTATTCAGGCCTAGAGAATTTCATGGACTGTATAGTCCATAGGGTCACAAAGAGTCAGACACAACTGAGCGACTTTCACTTTCACTTTCACATGGGAAAGGAGGAAGAAAATCAAAGAACGGTACCTCGGCAAATTGTTCAACCATATGGAACTCAAAACGAATGAGACTGAATCCCTAAGTCAAACAATTCCCAAAGGCAGTTTTAGATGTATTAGGTTGTAGGAAGGAAAAACAATACTTAGAGAAAATACACCTAATATTCCCTACCTAATCTTGGAGTGGGAAAGAAATTCTTAAACAAGACAAAAATAAATATTAATACATTTGACTACGTTAAACATACAAAGTTCTGTTTACCAAAAGATGTAAGAGAACAAATAAGCCAAAAGCTAAAAGAATATGTTTGCAAGATATATAACTGACAAAAGATTAGAATATATAAAGAATTCCCACATATAGAAAAGAAAAATACAAACAATTCTATTTAAAATGAACAACAAACACAAATATATTTTCCACCAGGGAGGAGCAAATAAATGGCCAATGAATAATGAAAAGATGCTCAGTAATAATAAGAGGGATGTAAATTAATTCACCCTCTTTGGAAAACCATTTTCCATTGTTATGTAAAGTTGAACATTCATGTAGTTTATGATCCAACAGCGAACTCTTGCACAGGACCGGGATACAGCAGCTCTCTTTGCAATAACCCCCAACAATGTTATCCAGCTGAGCTCTCATCCAGAGAACTGTAGATTCATTCATTGATTCGAACACAGTGGTGAAACACACATGGCAACATGAAAGAGTTTCAGAAACATAACCAAATGGAAAAAATTAAGTCTCAGAAGATAGGCTCCTATTTTTATTTTTTTTTATTTATTTTATTTATTTTTTGGAGGTTTATTATTTATTCTTATTTATTTTTTAATAAATTTATTTATTTTAATTGGAGGTTAATTACTTTACAATATTATATTGGTTTTGCCATACATCAACATGAATCTGCCACAGGTATACACGTGTTCCCCATCCTGAACCCTGCTCCCTCCTCCCTCCCTGTACCATCCCTCTGGGTCGTCTCAGTGCACCAGCCCCAGAATGGCATTGAAACATGTATAATATCATATATGAAACGAATTGCCAATCCAGGTTCGATGCATGCTGCAGGATGTGCTTGGGGCTGGTGTGCTGAGGCTTCTATTATTATGAAGCTCAACAACTATGAAGAAAAAAATAGCAAACACAAAATTTTGGATAGGAGTTGCTTCCAGGAGGAAAGGAGGGAATACATAGGGGAGAAAGACAGTTACGTAAAAATGATGGGTAATGTGTTGCAGGACTCAGGTGTAAGTGGTGGGTTCACAACTGTTTGTTATACTTTGTAGCTTATATACATGTTACACATATTCTTTTCTAAATATCACTAAGACATTAAAGGTATCCTAGAGATTAAAATTTTAGGATCAGATCAGATCAGTCACTCAGTCGTGTCCGACTCTTTGTGACTCCATGAATCGCAGCACGCCAGGCCTCCTTGTCCACCACCAACTCCTGGAGTTCACTCAGACTCATGTCCATCGAGTCAGTGATGCTATCCAGCCATCTCATCCTCTGTTGTCCCCTTCTCCTCCTGCCCCCAATCCCTCCCAGCATCAGAGTCTTTCCCAATGAGTCAACTCTTCGCATGAGGTGGCCAAAGTATTGGAGTTTCAGCTTTAGCATCATTCCTTCCAAAGAAATCCCAGGGCTGATCTCCTTCAGAATGGACTGGTTGGATCTCCTTGCAGTCCAAGGGACTCTCAAGAGTCTTCTCCAACACCACAGTTCAAAAGCATCAATTCTTCGGCATTCAGCCTTCTGCACAGTCCAACTCTCACATCCATTATTGACCACAGGAAAAACCATAGCCTTAACTAGACAGACCTTTGTTGGCAAAGTAATGTCTCTGCTTTTGAATATGCTATCTAGGTTGGTCATAACTTTCCTTCCAAGGAGTAGGAGTCTTTTAATTTCATGGCTGCAATCACCATCTGCAGTGATTTTGGAGCCCAGAAAAATAAAGTCTGACACTGTGTCCACTGTTTACCTATCTATTTGCCATGAAGTGATGGGACCGGATGCCATGATCTTCGTTTTCTGAATGTTGAGCTTTAAGCCAACTTTTTCACTCTCCACTTTCACTTTCATCAAGAGGCTTTTGAGTTCCTCTTCACTTTCTGCCATAAGGGTGGTGTCATCTGCATATCGAGGTTATTGATATTTCTCCCAGCAATCTTGATTCCAGCTTGTGTTTCTTCCAGTCCAGCGTTTCTCATGATCTACTCTGCATATAAGTTAAATAGACAGGGTGACAATATACAGCCTTGATGTACTCCTTTTCCTATTTGGAACCAGTCTGTTGTTCCATGTCCAGTTCAAACTGTTGCTTCCTGACCTGCATACAAATTTCTCAAGAGGCAGGTCAGGTGGTCTGGTATTCCCATCTCTTTCAGAATTTTCCACAGTTTATTGTGATCCACACAAAGGCTTTGGAATAGTCAATAAAGCAGAAATAGATGTTTTTCTGGAACTCTCTTGCTTTTTCCATGATCCAGTGGATGTTGGCAATTTGATCTCTGGTTCCTCTGCCTTTTCTAAAACCAGCTCTAACATCAGGAATTTCACGGTTCACATATTGCTGAAGCCTGGCTTGGAGAATTTTGAGCATTACTTTATTAGCATGTGAGATGAGTGCAATTGTGTGGTAGTTTGAGCATTCTTTGGCATTGCCTTTCTTTGGGATTGGAATGAAAACTGACCTTTTCCAGTCCTGTGGCCACTGCTGAGTTTTCCAAATTTGCTGACATATTGAGTGCAGCACTTTCACAGCATCATCTTTTAGGATTTGGAATAGCTCAACTGGAATTCCATCACCTCCACTAGCTTTGTTCATAGTGATGCTTTCTAAGGCCCACTTGACCACATTCCAGGATGGCTGGCTCTAGGTCAGTGATCACACCATCATGAATATCTGGGTCATGAAGATCTTTTTTATACAGTTCTTCTGTGTATTCTTGCCACCTCTTCTTACTATCTTCTGCTTCTGTTAGGTCCATACCATTTCTGTCCTTTATCGAGCCCATCTTTGCATGAAATGTTCCTTTGGTATCTCTGATTTTCTTGAAGAGATCCCTAGTCTTTCCCATTTTGTTGTTTTCCTCTATTTCTTTGCATGGATCGCTGAAGAAGGCTTTCTTATCTCTTCTTGCTATTCTTTGGAACTTTGCATTCAGATGTTTATATCTTTCCTTTTCTCCTTTGCTTTTCACTTCTCTTCTTTTCACAGCTATTTGTAAGGCCTCCCCAGACAGTCATTTTGCTTTTTTGCATTTCTTTTCCATGGGGATGGTCTTGATCCCTGTCTCCTGTACAATGTCACAAACCTCCGACCATAGTTCATCAGGCACTCTATCTATCAGATCTAGGCCCTTAAATCTATTTCTCACTTCCACTGTATAATCATAAGGGATTTGATTTAGGTCATATCTGAATGGTCTAGTGGTTTTCCCTACTTTCTTCAATTTAGGTCTGAATTTGGTAATAAAGAGTTCATGGTCTGAGCCACAGTCAGCTCCTGGCCTTGTTTTTGCTGACTGTATAGAGCTTTTCCATGTTTGGCTGCAAAGAATATAATCCATCTGATTTCAGTGTTGACCATCTGGTGATGTCCATGTATAGAGTCTTCTCTTGTGTTGTTGGAAGAGGGTGTTTGTTATGACCAGTGCATTTTCTTGGCAAAACTCTATTAGTCTTTGCCCTGCTTCATTTGTATTCCAAGGCCAAATTTGCCTGTTACTCCAGGTGTTTCTTGACTTCTTACTTTTGCATTCCAGTCACCTATAATGAAAAGGCCATCTTTTTTGAGTGTTAGTTCTAAAAGGTCTTGTAGGTCTTCATAGAACTGTTCAACTTCAGCTTCTTCAGCATTACTGATTGGGGCATAGACTTGGATTACTGTGATATTGAATGGTTTGCCTTGGAAAAGAACAGAGATCATTCTGTCGTTTTTGACATTGCATCCAAATACTGCATTTCAGACTCTTTTGTTGACCATGATGGCCACTCCATTTCTTCTGAGAGATTCCTGCCCACAGTAGTAGATATAATGGTCATCTGAGTTAAATTCACCCATTCCAGTCCATTTCAGTTCGCTGATTCCTAGAATGTCTACATTCACTCTTGCCATCTCTTGTTTGACCACTTCCAATTTGCCTTGATTCATGGACCTGGCATTCCAGGTTCCTATGCAATATTGCTCTTTACAGCATCGGACCTTGCTTCTATCACTAGTCACATCCACAGCTGGGTATTGTTTTTGCTTTGGCTCCATCCCTTCATTCTTTCTGGAGTTATTTCTCCACTGATCTCCAGTAGCATATTGGGCACCTACAGACCTGGGGAGTTCCTCTTTCAGTATCCTATCATTTTGCCTTTTCATACTGTTCATGGGGTTCTCAAGGCAAGAATACTGAAGTGGTTTGCCATTCCCTTCTCCAGCGGACCACATTCTGTCAGATCTCTCCACCATGACCCGCCCGTCTTGGGTTGCCCCACAGGCATGGCTTAGTTTCATTGAGTTAGACAAGGCTGTGGTTCTAGTGTGATTAGATCGACTAGTTTTCTGTGAGTATGGTTTCAGTGTGTTTGCCCTCTGATGCCCTCTTGCAACACCTACCGTCTTACTCGGGTTTCTCTTACCTTGGGCGTGGGGTATCTCTTCACGGCTGCTCCAGCAAAGTTCGCAGCCATTGCTCCTTACCTTGGACGAGGGGTATCTCCTCACCGCTGCCCTTCCTGACCTTCAACATGGGATAGCTCCTCTAGGCCCTCCTGCGCCTGCGCAGCCACAGCTCCTTGGACGTGGGGTTGGTCCTCCAGGCCACCGCCCCTGGCCTTGGGCGTGGGTTGCTCCTCCCGGCCGCCGCCCTTTGCCGCCCCTGGCCTTGGGCTTAGGGGTGTGGGGTATCTCTTCCCGGTCACCGCCCCTGACCTCGGAGGCTGGGTATCTCCTCTAGGCCGCGCCGCCCCCGCTCCCCCCCCCACCCCCACCCGCAACCCGACCTCAGATGCAGGGTAGCTCCTCTCTGCCGTTCCTGCACCGTCGCAGTCTGGCACTCTTGGCCGCCGCCCCTGACCTCGGACATGGGGTAACGCCTCTTGGCCGTCGCCCTTCGGGCATGGGGTCCTCCCGGCTTCTGCCCCTGACCTCGGACGTGGGGTGGCTCCTCTCGGCCGCCTGTGCTTTAGCGCGCCCGTCGCAGCCGCCGAGATTGGGATTAACGTATACACACTAATATATATAAAATAGATAACCAGAAAGGACCTACTGTATAACATGGGGAACTATACTCAATATTTTGTAATAACATCTAAGGGAAAAGAATTTGAAAAAGAATATATATATATGGACTTTCCTGGTGGCTCAGATGATAAAGAATCCTCCTGCAATGTGGGAGATCTGGGTTTGATCCATCGGTTGGGAAGATCCCCTGGAGAAGGAAATGGCAACCCACTCCAGTATTCTTGCCTGGAGAATCCCATGGACAGAGGAGCCTGGTGGGCTGCAGCCCATGGGGTCACAGAGAGTTAGACATGACTGAGTGACTAAGAACAACACAGCACAGCATAGAAAGCAGAGCCTCAGTAGATACCTCACTCAAAAGCGTTTCTCACCAATTCCCCAAATTAGACATCTTTACACATTTTGAAGTTCTTCAAAAGTTTAAGATCTATACAATACCAGGTGTCATATTCTTCTGTGTGAATATGAGTTCTTCTAAGTCAAGAAGCTGGCCTGACTTTTTAAAACATTATGATGCTTTTACTAACGTTCATTGTAATTTTTCCTGATTATAGAGATGATATTTAGTCCCTCTGGACTTTCCTGGTATCTGAGTTGTAAAGAATCCATCTGCCAATGCAGGAGACACAAGTTCGATCCCTGGGTCAGGAAGATCCCCTAGTGAAGCAAATGGCAACCCACTCCAGTATTCTTACCTGGGAAATCCCATGGACAGAGGAGCCTGGTTGGCTATGGTCCATGGGGTCACGAAAGAGTCAGACACGACTTAGTGACTAAACAACAACAACAATATATTCCTCTTAGAAAATACAGAAAAACATGACAGGGACACTAAAAATCACCTGTAACCTCACACTCTACATGTCTTCGTTCCTGTCATTTGAAAATATTTCCTCCTAGTCCTTTGACCTTTGACAGATGATTACTTTAAGATCTAGTAAGATTTTCCCCCACCTTACCTATATGACAGAATCACTTTGCTGTACAACTGAAACTCACACAACATTTTAAATCAGCTTCAATTTATAAAAAGTTTAAGAGTTAGTTTCCATGGGAGGTTCATGCTCTCCAGTTTTCACAACTTCAGGTTCATTTTGTGTGAACTAATTATTCTATGATGTTATGAGAGCATTGGCTCCCTCCCTTGGGTCACTTTGGACATGCATGGACATGAAGTGACACTGATCAAGTCTTTCTGTCCTGGCTCCAGAAGGGGCATGGCAGGATTGAGAGCTGACATTTCCCATCTCTCTGATAAATGGAGGATGCCGCTTTTCTGGGAGGGAGTGACTTCTATTCTTTGCAGTGCTCAAGGCTGAGATCCGTGAACGTGACCTGAATATGTTTCCTTGACTCTTCTGGCTGATGGATGTGATAGAAGAGGGGTTTTCCTGAAAGATAGGGCCAGATGAGGTTGTGGATTGACGAGCCTGGCTTTGGCAAAGAGAGGCCAGGGCAGGGATCCAGGTAAACACTGTTGTGGTGAGACTTGGAGCCCTCTTCCCAGGCTGTGAACTTTGGGACTTTCCTCCTTTGAAATTCTGGCTCATGGTCCATTTCCCCAGAAGCTGGTGCAGTAAACCCTCACAATAGCCTTGGTTTGGAGACTTATTTTTAGGGGCACTGAGGGATGGACGAAAGGAAGGAAGAGTGGAGCCAACTTTTGGAAGGCGTGGGGAGGAAAGGGAAAAGCAGTTGCCAGCTGGAGGGAGGCTGGAATAGCATGAAAACAGGCTAGGCATCAGGCTGCATGGGTGAAAACATGGGTCCTGTCTTCATCACTTCTTAGTTGGGTAACTTGGGTTAGAGATTCAGTTTCCGCATGTGTAAAATGGGTTTGTGATAGTAGCACCTTCCTTTGTCACAGAGTTTGTGAAAATAAGGATGTCTAACTTGTAAATTCCTTGGCATATAACACTCACCTCCAAAACACTGACTTAACAAAGAGAAGACCACCTGGAAAGAAGTCTAAGCTTTAACAGAAACTCTGAGCATTTGAGCTGGGGCCCCTGGTCCCACGGGGAACTGGGGCGCAGTGCAGGCTGGCTGGAGTCTGGAGGGAATTGTAGACACTTTGGTCATACTTTCCTACCCTACCCCACCCACCCCCATCTGGTCCTGTAAATACAAAACCGTCCAGGGACTGTGCTGGTGACGTGGTTATTATTGTTAAGTGGACTTTAATAAGCCACGTCCTTTTCTTCTCATGCCTGTCGAGAATTCATCAGGAGATTTCCTATAAGGCTGATTTGATTTTTTCATCCTTTTGATATAAACAGCATTTGGACCCATTGGGATGTTTGGTGATTTTGGACCGGGGCTTGCATCCTTCCTGTTCAGAAACTGGGACCTTTGAGAAGCAGTTCTTGTGGATGCTAAAGTCTTATAACGTCAGAAACCTGAGCAACTGGAATCCTGGAACCCCCAATGTCTGAGTCACAGAATCTCTGAAGATCAGGGTGTGTGTTTGGGAGAGTGAGCAGGGCAGAGACCTCCCAAAAAACAAACTAACGTGGGACAGATGAGACCAAAGTTGTACGAAAAGGACAAAGTGTTTCTGCCACCTGAAGTCGAAAGACTCCTGGTGATGGCCCAACAGTGGTGCTATCTGTCCCCTTGTCCCAGGGAAAGAAAGTGAAAATGTTACTCACTCAATCTTGTCTGACTCTTTGTGACCTTATGGACGGTAGCCCACTAGGCTCCTCTGTCCATGAAATTCTCCAGGCAAGAATACTAGAGTGGGTTGCCATTCTCTTTTCCAGGGGATCTTCCCTATCCAGTGATCAAACACAGGTCTCTTGCATTGATGGCAGTTTCTTTACCACCTGAGCCACTAGGGAAGCCCTGGTCCCAGGGAAAGTGGAGGTCATCTGGTAGGAGCCATTGCTGCCAGCCTTCTGCAAAGGGGTGGCTGGAGCAGGAAGCCAGATGCCTGCCCGCCCCAGCCCTCCCCACGCCCCCCCCCCCCGACCCTTCCTCTGAATATCTTGTCAAGGCTGTTGGCACCCAATAAGTGGCTCAGACCTGCATTGGCAGGCAGGTCCTTTACCACTATTCCTACCTGGGAAGCCCCAGATACATACTTTCGTTGTTGTTGTTCAGTTGCTAAGTTGTGTCTGACTCTGACTGCATGGACTGCAGCATGCCAAGCTTCCCTGTCCTTCACTATCTCCCAGAGTTTGCTCAAACTCATATCCATTGAGTTGGTGATGCTATCCAACCATCTCATCCTCTGTCGTCCCCTTCTCCTCTTGCCTTTAATAGTTCCAAGCATCAGGGTCTTTTCTAATGAGTCGGCTCTTTGCATCAGGTGGCCAAAGTATTAGAGCTTCAGCTTCAGTATCAGTCCTACTAATGAATATTTAAGATTGATATCCTTTAGGCTTGACTGGTTTGATCTCCTTGCAGTCCAAGGGACTCTCAAGAATCTTCTCCAACACCACAATTTGAAAGCATCAATTCTTCGGTGCTCAGACTTTTTTATAGTCCAACTCTCACATCCATCCATGATTACTGGAAAAACCATAGCTTTGACTAGACAGAACTTTGTTGGCAAAGTAATGTTTCTGCTTTTTAATACTCTGTCTAGATTTGTCATAGCTTGTCTTCCAAGGAGCAAGCATCTTTTCATTTCATGGCTGAAGTCACCATCTGCAGTAATTTTGGAAAGTGAAGTCGCTCAGTCGTGTCCGACTCTTTGCAACCCCATGGACAGGAGACTACCAGACTCCTTCGTCCATGGGATTTTCCAGGCAAGAATACTGGAGTGGGTTGAGCCCTCCAAAATAAAGTCTGTCACTGTTTCCATTGTTTCCCCATCTATTTCCCATGAAGTGATGAGACCGGATCCCATGATCTTAGTTTTGTGAATGCTGAGTTTTAAGCCAACTTTTTCACTCGCCTCTTTCACGTTCATCAAGAGGCTCTTTAGTTCCTCTTCACACTACTATACATAAAATAGATAAATAATAAAGTCCTACTGTATGGCCCAGGGGACTATATTCAATACCCTGTATTAAACCACAATGGAGACCTTGCAGAGGCTGCCACCCTGGAGCCTCTGGTGCTGTCAGCCATGGCCAGCCGCACTGTATTCTTCCACATCACCGTTGACTGAGCCCTTGGGCTGCATCTCCTTTGAGATAAGGGACATGGAAACCAAGAAGCAACAGCTCATCTGGTAAAGCTGTTAACAGATTGGAGCTGTTTGCAGACAAAGTTCCAAAGACGGCAGAAAACTTCTGTGCTCTGAGCACTGGGGAGAATAATTCCAGGATTTGCATGCCAGGGTAGTGACTTCACATGCCATAAAGGCACTGGTGGCAAGTCCATGTATGGTGTGAAGTCTGATGATGAGAATTTCATCCTGAAGCATGAGTCCTGACATCTTGTCCGTGGCAAATGCTGGTCCCAACACAAATGGTTCTCAGTTTTTTATCTGCAGTGCCAAGACTGAGTAGTTGGAAGGCAAGCATGTGATCTTTGGCAAGGTGAAAGAGGCCACGAGTATTGTGGAAGCCATGACATGCTCTGGGTGCAGGAATGGCATGACCAGCAAGAAGGTCACCATAGCTGACTGTGGACAGATTTAATAAATAAATTTGATTTTTGTTTGTTTATTTATTTATTTTTAGCTGCGCTGGGTCTTTATTGCTGCCAGGGCTTTTCTCTAGTTGTAGTGTGCCAGCTTCTCACTGTGGTGGCTTTTCTTGTTGTGGAGCACAGGCTCTAGGTGAGCGGGCTTCAGTAGCTGTGGCATGTGGGCTCAGTAGTTGCGGTTCCTGGGCTCTAGAGCACAGACTCAGTAGTTGCGGCCCATGGGCTCAGTTGCTCCACGGCACGTGGGATCTTCCCGGTCCAGGGATCAGACCTGTGTCTCTTGCATTGGCAGGCAGATTCTTTACCACTGAGCCACCAGAGAAGCCTTTGATTTGTGTTTTATCTTAACCACCAGTCTGTTCTTTTGTAGCTCAGGAGACCACTCCTACACTCCCATCTGCTCAAAATACCCTATAATCTTTGTGCTCTCACTGCAGTTCTTTGGGTTCCACATTTTCCTAATCTCCCTCCAAGTGTAGCTGGATGGCAAAGTTAAGTTTATGGTTATGAAATAAAAACTAAACAAAAACCCATAAAGGAACAGAATATGAATAAATATGTAAGTATATGCATGCTTGCACAGTTGTGTCCATCTCTTTGTGACCCCATGGACTGTAGCCCACTAGGCTCCTCTACCCATGGGATTTCCTAGGCAAGAATACTGGAGTGGGTTGCCATATCCTACTCCAGGGGATCTTCTTGACCCAGGGATCGAATTGGTGTCTCTTGCATCTCCTGCATTGGCAGGAGGATTCTTTACCACTGCGTCACCTGAGAAGCCCATGTGTGTGTACACACATTTATATATACAACTGATTCGTTTTGCTGTACACCAGAAACTAACACGACCTTGTAAATCAACTATACTTAATTTTAAAAATGATGTACTAAGATATGCATTCAAAACAGCATAGACAAATCACAATTAATTAGGGAAAATTCTAGAATGTGACCTATAGAAAGGAAGGGAAAAAAAGAGAAGCAAAAAATAAGATAAAACAAAAACATACAGGATAATGAAGCAGAAGCGTATACTGAACACATACTTTGCCGGGGCAGGCTCTAAGCTCATTCCATGGATCATCCCACTGAACCTTCATAGCATCCCCAGTTTGGAAGTGGGGAAACAGAGGTGTGGAGAGACTGAGTAACTTGTCTGAAGTCCTGCTGACAGTAGGATTTGAACCTAGGCAGTTCTGTCTCCGCCTTTTCAATACTTCTTATCTTACCATGAGATAAGAAGTATTTGCCTTTATTTTTGAAATCCAATTATTTGAATGCTTCAGTTCCTTCCAACATTTTTCCTTAATTTTTGAGATGACATATTTTCTCCTGTGGAACTCAAGGACTGCACCATTCCTGGGTTTCTCGACATCGAGATGTGTTAGACAGAGGTTTGCTCTAATTCTTCTATTCTTGAATTGCGGATGTTTGCCATGTTTGGAACAAGTTTGACAATTTATTTTTACTTCTGGTCTAGTGTCAGAATCTCCTTGGTTAAGCAGATGAGGCTACTGGCTTCCAATCCACACCAACCATCACCCTTGTCCATGTGCCCTTCCAAGGGCTCCTCATGTCCTTCCTGATGGTATAGCTGTCTTTAAGTATTCTAGCAGTTTCAGTGACCAGCAAGCTTTTACTTCTCTTTTCTTGCCCTGTTCATAAACAATACATGTTGAAAAATTAGAAATTACAGCTAAGCAAAGAAGTAACCAAAAATCGCCCATAGTCCTAGCCAGAGAAAAAAATTTTGACATTTTTTAGCATAGGCTCTTCCAGTCTTTTCCTTTTACATTTTTATATTTAAATTTCCTTTTATAGTTGCATAAATATAATTTGGGGACAAAAATTAGATCAAATATTATTTTTCAACCAGCATTTTTACTTAACAATACATTGAGAACATCTTTTCATGGTTGTGTATGTTCCATAACTTATGTAACTGACATTCTCATTTAATGTTTAGATGGTTTCCTTTTCTCTTTTATTTTCTTTCTCTTTTTTGCTATAAAAAGCACTTCAAAGAACTTCCTGGGATTTCTCTAGTGATTTGGTGGTTAAAACTCCATGCTTTTCATGCAGAGGGCTCAAGTTTGATCCCTGATTGGGGAACTAAGATCTCATATGCCACATGGCATGGACAAAAATAAAAACAAAAAAACTTCCTGGTACAAGCCCATGGACTTTTCTTTAAGTATCTCTTTCAAATAAATTCCCAGAAGTGAAATATCTGGGTGAAAGGATATACATAGCTTTACTTAAAGCTACTGATACTTAACAAGTAGCCCCACTGAAAGTTTGCAATACTCTCACCAATAGCGTGCAAGAATTTGAGTTCCTCTTCTTTTACTAACTTTTGACAACACTGAATACTAGTATTTTTTTTCAGTCTATTATTCTTACTGAGAAAATGGTATGACATTGTATTTTCTTGGTTAAACTTTTTTTTCACATTTATGGGGCATTTACATTTCTTCCTTTATGAATCGTTACTTGGTATGTTCATGTTTTTCTAAAGTATTTGTAATACTGCTCTCTCTATAGAGATCAGCTCTGTGTCTGGCATGTTTAGAACAATTTTTCCCTCAGCCTGCCACTTTCTTGATGTCTTAGAAGGTCGCTTACCACATCTTAGTCCTGTGCAATTACAGTTTAGCTCTGGGAGGTGTGATCTGCTTTTTAAATTCTGGAAGAATGTCACTCAGTGGCTCTCAGAAAAAAAACAAAGGCATAGATAACTAACAAAGACCTACTGTATTGTACAGGGAACTCTGCTCAGCAATCTGTAATAACCTAAATGGGAAAAGAATTTGAAAAAGAATAAATACACGTATGTGTATAACTGAATCACTTTGCTGTACACTTGAAACTAACACAATATTGCTAATGAACTCTGTTGTTGTTGTTTAGTCACTCAGTATTGTAGACCTCTTTTGCAACCCAATGGACTGTAGCCCACCAGGCTTCTCTGTTCATGGGATTCTCCAGGCAAGAACACTGGAGTGGGTTGCCATTTCCTTTGCCAGGGGATTTTCCTGACCCAGAGATCAAGATACCCATGTCTCCTGCATTGGCAGGTGGATTTTTTTTTTTTTTTTTTTTAACCCCTGAGCCACCTGGGAAGCCTACTCCAATATGAAATAAATATTTAAAAAATAAATAAAGCAAAACAAGGGATTCCCTGATCAGCTTAGTCATAGGAATCCAGCGGGGTATTTTTTCTGGGTGTTGGGGGGTGGTTATGGAAGATTGTTCTAAATTGTATCTCCTTCAAATGCATAATAAATATATAGGACAAAAATTGCCATTATAAGTACACATGTATTGGTGTGAATTATGAAGTTTATCATTTTATTGGATAACCCAGCCCCTTCCAAACCAACCACCCCATTTCCTTATTTTTATCCCATATCTATAATTCACCTGTACTGATTATTAAGCTATTGTCTCTTAGGTCCTTCTGTTCTCCGCTTTGTTGCCATGTGAGTCCTGAGACTTCCCAGCCACATTTCTGCTCTTTCAGTTGGTTCCCTCTTAGTGTCTGTTGGTGGGAACGCAAGAGAGATGCTGTGAGGCTGGAGGGGGCAGAAAGGACTTGCTCCTTCCTGCCTCCTCGCTATTCTAATGAGCCTCGCTTTGGGAACTCCACCTCACCCCACCAGTGGCAATTCTTTCCTATCTATTTGCCATTTTTTCCAGCCCTGGCAATACCAGTTTCTCTGGGCAATTCTGCCCCCCACCTCCCTAGACACTAGCACGTGCTGAACAATGTTGTCTCTTCGAAGGTCTGAACTTGGCCTTAATGGGGTCCCTTCTCCCAATTTCTAAGTTTTTATTATGCCAGACTCTCCCCTTTGTTCTCCCAGACCTCAGGCTGGTAACTACATCCTACAGTTGCTACCTCCATGACATCTTAAATTCTCTGTCTCTCTTTTTAAACTTTCAGTTACCAACTTCATATTAAACAATTATTTATGTCAAATTCTCTGTTAAATAAATCATGTAATTAAAAAAAATTCTTTTATTGAAGTAGAGTTGATTTGCAACATTGTGTTAATTTCTGCTGTATATATAGCAAAGTCAAATCATGTAATTTCTGTCTCTGGATTGGACCTTGACTTATACACTGAGTTAATTCTGTTTATTGCATTGTCACTGTTTGAGACTTAGAAAGTCTGTATTACATACTTGTTTCTACCATCAATATATAAAGTAACCGGTATATAAAGAATATAGTATATAATCAAGTAAACAATTTCTTGGCTTGTTCCTCTCATTCTGCTATCATCCTCTTGGGTTACAAAGTTCTACCTGCTAGACTGCTTTTATTTCCAGGATATACTAATATTAATACTAATACTAATACTAGCAATTTTAGGGGGCCGCATGATACAGCATGTGATACCACTAAGATCCCATGGTATAAGGATCTTAGTTCCCTGACCAGGGATTGAACCCATGCCCCTTGCATTGGAAGCATAGAGTCTTAACCACGAGACTACCAGTGAAGCCCCAATATTAGCATTTATTATGAGTTTATTATGTGGCATATAGTTTATTTGTCTTTTCTCATTTAGTCTTCAAAACAACTTCATAAAGTAGATGCTAGTCTTATTCTCACTTTATAAGCAAAGACACTGATACACAGAGAGGTTAGATGTGCCTGAGGACTCAGCTCTAGGTGGCAGTGACAGAAATCAACCCCAGGTAGATTAACTCCAGAATCCGGATGCTTCACCTGTTGGCTGTGGGATTGTAGAAGGAAACAAAGACTCTGAACCACAGCCCTGCCACTCAAGGGGCCGAGGTGCTGGATGGATCGATCTTGGAAATGATGTGAAGGGAAGAAGACAGCAAGCCAGGTCCTCGAGCCATCAGTGATTGACAGGGGCTGCCAGGAGCCAGCACGGGAGTCCCCACCCATGACAAGGTCATGTGGGAGGGTTCTGGTGGGCAAGGCAAGCCAGAACTCGAGGGGGTGCCCCTCTGGGCCTGCCTGAGCATCTACCCCCAAACCAGAATCTGTTTTACTATTTCATGACTTTCACCAACTCTTCTGACATTAATGGGGAGCTATCCCCGACCACCTTTCTCTGTAAGAAAATCAACTTAAAACTCTAGTTAATAAGTCTCCTGGGCATAATAGGAATGTTTCAGTTCAAACCCCTCTGATGACTTTCTAGCTTGCCTGACAGGTTTGTTCATATTCACAGCCTCCCAACCACAAGAGGCATGAGAATCTTAAGATATTCTAACAATGCAGAGCTTCTCAGAGAATAGAACTAGTAGAGGATTTCTTTGTTGAGCTAATGCTTGCTGCCAAGTTTCCATATCCCTTACCTACTGTGTCCCTGGGAGTGTGTTGATTAATATAGTTGGTGTATAGAAATGTAAGTAGTAGCTTTAATGTTTGTAACCTTGGACCCTTGAGTTAATTCTTTTCTTGTTATAGTCCACCACACTTTTGCCCTATAGGAATGCAACTTTATCTCATGCTTTCAGAAGGTGGCGCCTGACTTTAGAATAATCACCTTTAGAGAAAAATAAGTTTTCTGAAGAAAGGGTCATAAAATGTTAACAGGCCTCCTGGCCAGAAGATGATGTAAATCACCTAAAATGTTTGCATATGATAAGTTTGCAGAAAGAAAGCCTGGCTTCGATAAGGATCAAGGACTGCTGACCTTGCAGGACTCTACCCCTTCCCCCATTATCCTCTATGCACAACTTAAGGTATAAAAACTACTTTGGAAAATAAAGTGCGGGCCTTGCTCACCAAAGCTTGGTCTCCCCATGTCGTTCTTTCTCTTTCCTTTTCCTTTTCAGGCTGATTTCCCTGGAGCGCAGGGGCTCTCTGCGTTCACTTTCCTGCCTGGGCTTCTAAGACCCACTCGAGAAGGTGCCTAAGGTGGGGCACCTTCCGCAATTTGAGAAGGCACCTGCGGCCTACGTGAACAGAGCAAGTCCCGTGCTGGGGCTTTATTGGCTTTCTGCATAAACCAAGGAATATCAGCCTCTTTTCTCTCCTCTATTTTCTTAACTGCAAAATTCTTTCCCTATCTCTTTATCTATTCTTTCGCCGACGCCATCCTCCCGAGGGAATCCCTGGATTCAGCCGGGGCTGGACCCCGGCAAGGGGTCAATTGGAATGTTGGCAGATGCCAGGGAACACAGAAGGGAGTCAGGTAGAATCTGATGCTGTGAACTTCAGATGAGTAGGGGATGGATTGGGAGAAAAAATTCCTCCACCAGAGAGAGCTGCAGAGGAAGCAGGTGTCCTCCAGGGAGGGCAAGTTTGAGTCAGAGCTAGACGGGAATCACAGTTTTCTGGGGCCACCTTAACACCGTAGCATAGACTGCGTAGCTCAACCAACTAAAATCTTTCTTAACTCTGGAGGCCAAAGGCTAAAGCCAAGGTGTTGGCAGGGCTGTTTCCTTCAAGGGCCAAGAAGGAAGGGTCTGTTCCTGGCCTCTCTCCTTGGCTTGTAGATGGTGTTTATATTCACAGAGTGTTCTCTTTGTATGTTTGTCTATCTCCAAGTTTCCTCTTTTTATAAGGATGTGCCTGCTTCCAAATTTCCTCTTTTCATAAGGATACCAGTTATATTGCATTAGGGGTTGATTTTGACCTCATTTGACCCATAGTGACCTCATTTTAAATTGATTACCTCTAAAAAGCCTCTGTCTTCAAATAAGGACACATTCTGATGTCCTGGGGGTTAGGACTCCAGCATATGGATTGAGGGTAGGTCGCAATGGCACCCCACTCCAGTACTCTTGCCTGGAAAATCCCATGGTTGGAGGAGCCTGGTAGGCTGCAGTCCATGGGGTCGCTAAGAGTCAAACACGACTGAGCGACTTCACTTTCACTTTTCACTTTCATGCATTGGAGAAGGAAATGGCAACCCACTCCAGTGTTCTTGCTTGGGGAATCCCAGGGACGGGGGAGACTGATGGGCTGCTGTCTATGGGGTAGCACAGAATCGGACACGACTGAAGCGACTTAGCAGCAGCAGCAGCAGTTCAGTTCACCATGGACTGGAGCATGGTCTTTGCGACCCCATGGACTGCAGCACACTAGGCCTCCCTGTCCATCACCAACTCCTGGAGTTTATTCAAACTCATGTCCATTGAGTTGGTGATGCCATCCAATCATCTCATCCTCTGTTATCCCCTTCCCTTCCTGCTTTCAATCTTTCCCAGCATCAGGATCTTTTCAAATGAATCAGTTCTTTGCATCAGGTTGCCAAAGTATTGGAGTTTCAGCTTCAGTATCAGTTGTTCCAATGAATATTCAGGACTGATTTCCTTTAGAATGAACTGGTTGGATCTCTTTGCTGTCCAAGGGACTCTCAAATCTTCTCCAGCCCGACAGTTCAAAAGTATCAAATTCTTCGGTGCTCAGCTTTCTTTATAGTCCAACTCTCACATCCACACAGGACTATTGGAAAAACCATAGACAGACCTTTGACTAGACAGACCTTTGTTGGAAAAGCAATGTTTTTTTGCTTTTTAATATGCTGTCTAGGTTGGTCATAACTTTTCTTCCAAGGAGCAAGTGTCTTTTAATTTCATGGGTGTAGTCACCATCTGCAGTGATTTGGAGCCCCCCAAAATTAAGTCTGTCACTGTATCCAGTGTTTCCCCATCTATTTGCCACGAAGTGATGAGACCAGATGCCATGATCTTAGTTTTCTGAATATTGAGTTCTAAGCCAACTTTTTCACTCTTCTCTTTCACTTGTATCAAGAGGCTCTTTAGTTCTTCTTTGCTTTCTGCCATAAGGGTGATGTTATCTGCATATCTGAGATTATTGATATTTCTCCTGGCAATCTTGATTCCAGCTTGTGTTTCATCCAGTCCAGCATTTCTCATGATGTACTCTGCATGTAAGTTAAATAAGCAAGGTGACAATATACAGCCTTTACATACTCCTTTTCCAATTTGGGACCAGTGTGTTGTTGCATGTCCAGTTCTAATTGTTGCTTCTTGGCCTGCATACAGATTTCTCAGGAGGCAGGTCAGGTGGTCTGGGATTCCCACCTCTCGCAGAATTTTCCACAGTTGATTGTGATCCACATAGTCAAAGGCTTTGGTGGAGTCAATTAAACAGAATTAGATATTTTTCTGGAACTCTCTTGCTTCTTCAATGGTCCAGTGGATGTTGGCAACTTGATCTCTGGTTCCTCTGCCTTTTCTAAATCCAGCTTGAACATCTGCAAGTTCATGGTTCATGTACTGTTGAAGCCTCACTTGGAGAATTTTGAGCATTACTTTGCTGGCGTGTGAGATGAGTGCAGTTGTGCAGTAGCTTGAGCATTCTTTGGCATTGATTTTCTTTGGGATTGGAATGAAAACTGATCTTTTCCAATCCTGTGGCCACTGTTGAGTTTTCCAAATTTGCTGACATACTGAGTGCAGCACTTTCAGAGCATCATCTTTTGGGACTTGAAATAGCTCAACTGGAATTCCATCACCTCCATTTGCTTTGCTCTTAGTGATGCTTCCTAAGGCCCACTTGACTTCACATTCCAGGATGTCTGGCTCTAGGTGAAGGATCACACCACCGTGATTATCTGGATCAGGAAGATCTTTTTTTGTATAGTTCTTCTGTGTATTCTTGCCACCTCTTCTTAATATCCTCTGCTTCTGTTAGGTCCACACCACTTCTGTCCTTTATTGTACCCATCTTTGCATGAAAATTTCCCTTGGTATCTCTAATTTTCTTGAAGAGATCTCTATTCTTTCCCATTCTGTTGTTTTCCTCTATTTCTTTACATAGATCGCTGAGGAAGGCTTTCTTATCTCTCCTTACTATTCTTTGGAACTCTTTACTCAAATAGTTATATCTTTCCTTTTCTCCTTTGCCTTTCACTTCTCTTCTTTTCATAGCTGTTTGTAAGGCCTCCTCAGACAACCATTTCACCTTTTGCATTTCGTTTTCTTGGGGATGATCTTGATCCCTGTCTCCTGTACAATGTCACAAACCTCTGTCCACAGTTCTACAGGCACTCTGTCTATCAGACCTAATCCCTTGAATATATTTCTCATTTCCACTGTATAATCATAAGGGATTTGATTTAGGTCATACCTAAATGGTCTAGTGGTTTTCCCTACTTTCTTCAATTTAAGTCTGAATTTGGCAATAAGGAGTTCATGATCTGAGCCACAGTCAGCTCCCGGTCTTGTTTTTGCTGACTGTATAGAGCTTTTCCATCTTTGGCTACAAAGAATATAATCAATCTGATTTCAGTATTGACCATCTGGTGATGTCGATGTGTAGAGTCTTCTTTTGTGTTGTTGCAAGAGGGTGTTTGCTATGACCAGTGTGTTCTCTTGGCAAAACTCTATTAGCCTTTGCCCTGCTTCATTCTGTACTCCAAGGCCAAATTTGCCTGTTACTCCAAGTATTTCTTGACTTCCTAGTTCTGCATTCTGGTCCCTTATAATGAAAAGGACATCTTTTTTGGGTGTTAGTTCTTGAAGAATTTGTAGGTCTTCATAGAACCATTCAACTTCAGCTTCTTCAGTGTTACTGGTTGAGGCATAGACTTGGATTACTGTGATATTGGATGGTTTGCCTTGGAAACGAACAGAGCTCATTCTGTCGTTTTTGAGATTGCATCCAAGTACTGCATTTCAGACTCTTGTTGACCATGATGGCTACTCCATTTCTTCTAAGGGATTCTTGCCCACAGTAGTAGATATAATGGTCATCTGAATTAAATTCACCCATTCCAGTCCATTTTAGTTCACTGACTCCTAAAATGTTGATGTTTACTCTTGCCATCTCTTATTTGACCACTTCCAATTTACCTTGGTTCGTGGACCTAACATTCCAGGTTCCTATGCAGTATTGCTCTTTCCAGCATCGGACTTTACTTCCATCACGAGTCACATCCACAGATGGGTATTGTTTTTGCTTTGGCTCAGTCTCAGTCTCTTCATTCTTTCTGGAGTTAGTTCGCCACTGATCTCCAATAGCATATTGGGCACCTACCCACCTGGTGAGTTCATCTTTCAGTGTCCTATCTTTACCTTTTCATACTGAGGGTAGGTAGGTGTGTGCCTAGTCGTCCAGTTGTGTCTGACTTTTTGCAATATCATGAACTTCAGCCCATCAGTCTTCTCTTCTTGGGATTTTCCAGGCAAGAACACTGGAGTGGGTTGTCATTTCCTCCTCCAGGGAATCTTTAGGACCCAGGGATCAAACCCAAGTTTCCTGTGTCTCTTGCATTGGCAGGCAGATTCTTTACCACTGAGCCATCTGAGAAGTCCATGAACTGTGTTGAGGGGAGATGCAACTCACCCCTTAATAGGAATGATGGGAAGAGTCAGAAAAGGAAACATGAGCTGTTGTTAGACCAGGAATGGTTTGGAAAGGTGCAAGGAAGGGTTTGGAAAGGCTGAAGGATGAGAGTGAGTGAGTGAAGTCTCTCAGTCGTGTCCAACTCTTTGCGACCCCGTGGACTATAGCCCACCAGGCTCCTCTGTCCATGGGATTTTCCAGGCAAGAATACTGGAGTGGGTTGCCAGATCGGACAAGGGTCCAATACAGAGAATTCAGGAATGAAGTTCTAGGTCAAGGGGGAAGCCCTGGACGTCTGGAATTCTGGCAGTGGCTGGGGTGAATAAGGAAGAAGTCAATGTGCTGGCCTTGGCCTGATGGCCCTTTGGGGAAGATGATAACCAGTTCCAGCTGGCCTGGGGCCACTGGATAGCTGACCCCTCTTCCATTCTTGATAATTCAGGGCCAAGGCATGAATGAATGCTTCCTCTCCCTCAGGCATAATTGAGGATGAGTGTGGTTCCTCCTTCTAGAAAAAAAAGCACAGGTGATCTTCCCCAAGGTGATTGAAGCCGAGATAACATCACTGAGCACCATTGACCCGTTCTGTGCAGAGGAAGGTCCATGGAAGTTCCCGAACCTTTGTTGTTGTTCAGTTGCTCAGTCATATCTGACTCTTTGTGAGCCCATGGGCTGCTGCATACCAGGCCTCCCTGTCCCTCACTATCTCCTGGAGCTTGCCCAAGTTCATGTCCATTGCATTGGTGATGCCATCCAGCCATCTTATGCTCTGACACCCTCTTCTTCTGTCCTCAATCTTTCCCAGCATAGGGGACTTTTCCAATGAGTTGGCTGTTTGTGTCAGTTGCCCCAAATCAGCTTCAGCTTCAGCATCAGCCCTTCCAATGAATATTCAGGGTTGATTTCCTTTAACATTGACTGGTTTGATCTCCTTGCTGTCCAAGGGACTCTCAGGAGTCTTTTCCAGCACCACAGTTCAAAGGCATCAATTCTTTGGCATTCTGCCTTCTTTATGGTCCAGCTCTTACAACAGTATGTGACCACTGGGAAGACCTTAGCTGTGACTATATGGACCTTTGTTGGCAGAGTGATGTCTCTGATTTTCAATACACTGCCTAGGTTTGTCATAGCTTTCCTGCCAAGAAGCAATCGTCTTCTGATTTGATGGCTGCAGTGATTTGTGAAGGGGAGAACCTTTGTGACTTCCCTCAATTAGCCAGATTTATTACCTCTGTCAAGTTTTATCTTGTAATTATCAGGGAAACAAAGTCCCAAGAATGTGGAATGCCCTATGGCACTTTTGAGGCCTCTTGCCTTAGTGGGTATTGAGGCTACAGAGGGAGTGGTCCCTTGAAGAGAGATAGTGATACAGAGAATTTCTGAAGCCCACAGGAGAACTAGCTGCATGAAAAGCCACCCCATCAACCAGGCTGGAAGGAGAGAGCAATGCTGGGGCTCAGGTCCTGGGGCAGCACTCAGATGGGAGAGGCCCAGATGGCCTTGGACCCTAGCCAGGGCTGATGACCCCATGCATCTGAATCTACTTCGCTCTCCTCATCTGCCTTCCCACCAAATTCTAACCCCCACCTGGCCTCATTGCCTGACCATCTCATGTGAGAAACCCCATCTGTCCAGTCAGTTTCCCTACTCCCACGCTAATCACCCTAAGACACATGCTTAACACTTCCTCTATTGTACTCAAGAAATTATCTATTCAAAAGAATCAAATTATGTAACAGAGAGTTCAGTCTAGATATAGCACCAAAACCACAGTTTAGAGAGAAGCAGGATCTTATGCAGTACCTCTGAGAAAATGCAGCTAAACTTAGGAACAGAGGATGAGCACTCCCTGAGTCTTGGGCAGGTCCCTGCCAATGGTGGGGTGAGATGGTGATCCTCTGGATGGGAAAGGGGGCCATGAGGGGCTTAAGTTCCCTCCCATCTCTCTGTCAGCTCCCCCAACCAGAGCTAGTAATTCTGGTTCCCTAAGACTGTGCAGGATCCCAGACTAGGCTGCTCTTTCTGAGCCTATCGCTTCACACCCCCTTCTTCTGACTACGTCAGACATCTGCCTTCAGATTCATTTGATCAGAGTCACATTCACAGGATCTCTTTGTCCAGGCCTCTCCCCAAGATGCCTTCCAGGGGTCTCTGAATTCTTGCCTGGAGCACAGTCTTCAGTCTCACAGGAGAGCATTCTCAGTGATGTTCCTAGGTCTCGTTTCCTCATGGCTAGCCACTGTCTCCTCACTCCTCATTCCCCAGCTGGAGGCTCAGATCCATCCTGACCCAGAACAGGAAGAATAAACAGAGTTGTAGATGTTTCCCAGACCTCCTTAAGACTCTGTTCTTGCCTCTGGGTCCAACCTTGTTTCTGAGAGCCAGAGGTACTTATGCCTAACAACTGAACCCTGCATTCCTTTCCATGACAAACTCTTTATTCTAAAAACTCAAGATGATCCTCAAATTCATAAAGAATATCTACCAAAAGACCTACCACTAACTTCATATTAATGGTGAGAAACTTGAAACTTTCCCCCTAAGATCGGGAACAAAATAAGGATATCCCCTCCCAGTACTCCTTTCCAACATTATACTGAAAGGTCTAACTTATGCAATAAGACAAAAAAAGGAAAAAAAAGGTGCACAGATTGGGAAGAAAGAAATAAAACAGTCTTTGTTAGTAGCTGACATGATGATCTGTGTAGAAAATCAAAAGAATTGGCCCAAAATATTGTCCTGAAAATAATAAGCAATTACAGCATTTGTAAGATATAAGATTAATATTCAAAAGTAAATCACTTTCCTGTGTACTAGCAATGACTAAGTGGAATTTGAGATTAAAATGAAATATCATTTATGTTAGCACCCCCAAATGAAATACTTAGGTATAAAGCTAACAAAATATGTACAAGATCTACATGGGGAAAACTCTGATGAACAAAATAAAAAAAAAAACTAAATATATGGAGAGATATTCCATATTCATGGGCAGACATACTCAATCTTGTAAAGATGTCAGTTCTTCCAAAATTGATCTATAGAGTCAATCCCATCCCAATCAAAATCCCTGGAAGTTATTTTGTGGATATCACCAAAATGATTCTGAAGTTAATACGGAGAAGCAAAAGACCCAGAATAGTCAACACTATATTGAAGAAAAAAAGTTGGAGGACCAACACCACCTAATTTTGACTCACTGTAAAAACTACAATAATCAAGACAGTACAGTATTGGTGAAAGAACAGACAAATAGATCAATGGACTAGAATACAGAGCTTAATAGACCCACAGAGATATAGTCAATTGATCTTTGACAAAGGAGCAAATGCAATACAATGGAGCAAAGATAGTTTTTTCACAAATGGTGCTGCACAAATTGAATCTAGACAAAGACTTTATATCCTTCACAAAAATGACTCAAAGTGGATTGTCCTGTAGATCTTGGTATAAAATGCAAAACTATCAAATTCCTGGAAGGTAACAAGAGAAAGTCTAGATGACTTAGGTGTGGTGATGCCTTTTTAGGTGCATGCCACCAAAGATACAATCCATGGAAGAAAAAACTGATAGGTTGGATTCCATTAAAATTAAAAAAATATCTGCTCTGTGAAAGACAATGTTAAGAGAATGAAAGGACAAGCCACAGAGTTGGAGAAAGTATTTGCAAAAGACGCATTTGATAAAAGACTATTGTACAAAATACTCAAAGAAACTCTTCAAACTCAACACTAAGAAAATTAACAACATAATTAAAAAATCAAAGACTTTAACAGATGCCTCACCAAAGAAGATAATGTCATCAGGGAAATGCAAATTAAAACAACAATTTTACACACCTATTAGAATGGCCAAAACATCATTACACACCTATTACAATGGCCAAAATCCAGAACATTGACAACACCAAGTGCTGGTGAAGATGTGGAGCAGTAGGAAAGTTTATTCACTGCTGATGGGACTGCAAAATGGTACAGCCACTTAGGAAGACAGTTTGGCGGTTTCTTCCAAAGGAGGTGAAAACTTACGTTCATACAAAAACCTGCATATAGATGTTTATAGAAGCTTCATTTAGAGTTGCCCAAACTTGGAAGTGATCAAGATGCTCTTCAGTACAGTGAATGTGAAAGTAAAAGTCACTCAGTTGTGTTCAACTCTTTGTGACCCCATGGATTATAGAGTCCATGGAATTCTCCAGGCCAGAATATTGGGGTGGGTAGCCTTCCCCTTCTCCAGAGGATCTTCCCAACCCAGGGATAGAACCCAGGTCTCCTGCATTTCAGACAGATTCTTTACCAGCTGAGCCACCAAGGAAGCCCACTCTTTAGCAAGTGAATGGATAAATAAGCTGGGATACATTCATTCAGTGGAGTATCACTCAGTACTAAAAAAAAAAAAAAAAAAAAAAAAAGATTAGTTATCAAGACGTGAAAAGACACAGAAGAAACTTAAATGCACATTACTAATGAAAGAAGCCCATCTGAAAAGGCTACATACTGTGTGATTCCAACCATATGACATTCTGGAAAAGGAAAAACCATGGAGACAGTAAAAAGATCAGTGATGGCCAAAGGTTAGGAGAGAAATGAATACGTGGAGCACAGAGGATTTTTGCAGCTGCTGTGATACTGTAATGGTGGATAAATATCATTAGACATTTGTCCAAACCCAGAATGTACAACACTAAGTGTGAACACTAATTTAAGCTATGGACTTTGGGAGACAGTGCAAGAAGCACAAGCTGGAGTCAAGATTGCCAGGAGAAATATCAATAACCTCAGATATGCAGATGACACCACCCTTATGACAGAAAGTGAAGAGGAACTAAAAAGTCTCTTGATGAAAGTGAAAGAGGAGAGTGAAAAAGTTGGCTTAAATCTCAGCATTCAGAAAACGAAGATCATGGCATCTGGTCCCATCACTTCATGGGAAATAGATGGGGAAACAGTGGAAACAGTGTCAGACTTTATTTTGGGGGGTTCCAAAATCATGGCAGATGGTGACTGCAGCCATGAAATTAAAAGACGCTTACTCTTTGGAAGGAAAGTTATGACCAACCTAGATAGCATATGCAAAAGCAGAGACATTACTTTGCCAACAAAGGTTCGTCTAGTCAAGGCTATGGTTTTTCCAGTGGTCATGTATGGATGTGAGAGTTGGACTATAAAGAAAGCTGAGTGCAGAATTGATGCTTTGGAATTGTGCTGTTGGAGAAGACTCTTGAGAATCCCTTGGACTGCAAGGAGATCCAACCTGTCCATTCTAAAGGAGATCAGTCCTGGGTGTTCATTGGAAGGACTGATGCTGAGGCTGAAACTCCAGTACTTTGGCCACCTCAGGCGAAGAGCTGACTCATTGGAAAAGACTCTGATGCTGGGAGGGATTGGGGGCAGGAGGAGAAGGGGACGACAGAGGATGAGATGGCTGGATGGCATCACTGACTCGATGGATGTGAGTTTGCGTGAACTCTGGGAGTTGGTGATGGACAGGGAGGCCTGGTGTGCTGCGATTCATGGGGTCACAAAGAGTCGGACATGACTGAGCCACTGAACTGAATTGAACCTCTAAGTCTCCTTTCCAGTGCTGGAGCTGTGGCTGCACGTGCTGGAGTGACTTGAGGAGATACCCCATGTCCAAGGGCAAAGGAGAAGCCCCAGCAAGATGGTAGAAGGGTCAAAACCATGTTTAGAATCAAACCCCATATCTGCCAGAGACACTCAGAGGGCTCAAACCTTGTGCATACCAGGACCAAGAGACCCCACAGAGACTGAGACAGAACTGTGTTTGAGTGTCTTCTGAGGAGATACAGGTCAGAAGTGGACTGCTGAAATGACAGGGGCTCTGGGTGCAGCAGACCTGGGTATGGCAAAACTCTCTTGGAGGAGGTTGCCATTAACTCCACCACTGAGCCACCAGAACTTACACGGGACTGGGGAAACAGACTCTTGGAGGGCACAAACAGAAACTTGCGCACACCAGGACTTAGGAGAAAGGAGTAGTGACCCCACAAGAGACTGACCCAGACTTGCCCATGAGTGTCCAGGAGTCTCTGGCAGAGGTGTGGGTCAGCGGTGGCCTGCTGCAGGGTTGGGGGCACTGAGTGTAGCAGTATGTGCATGGGACCTTTTGAAGGAGGTCACCATTACCTTCATTACCTCAACCATAGTTTGGCCTCAGGTCAAATAACAGGGAGGGAACACAGTCCTACCGTTCAACAGAAAATTGGATTAAAGATTTACTGAGCATGGCTCTGAGCCATGCCATGTGGGGCCACCCAACATGGATGGGTCATGGTGGAGAGGTCTGACAGAATGTGGTCCACTGGAGAAGGGAATGGCAAACCACTTCAGTATTCTTGCCTTGAGAACACCATGAACAGTATGAAAAGGCAAAATGATAGGACACTGAAAGAGGAACTCCCCAGGTCGGTAGGTGCCCAATATGCTACAGGCGATCACTGGAGAAATAACTCCAGAAAGAATGAAGGGATGGAACCAAAGCAAAAACAATACCCAGTTGTGGATGTGACTGGTGATAGAAGCAAGGTCCGATGCTATAAACAGCAATATTGCATAGGAACCTGGAATGTTAGGTCCACGAGTCAAGGCAAATTGGAAGTGGTCAAACAGGAGATGGCAAGAGTGAACATTGACATTCTAGGAATCAGCGAACTAAAATGGACTGGAATGGGTGAATTTAACTCAGATGACCATTATATCTACTACTGTGGGCAGGAATCTCTTAGAAGAAATGGAGTAGCCATCATGGTCAACAAAAGAGTCCGAAATGCAGTACTTGGATGCAATGTCAAAAATGACAGAATGATCTCTGTTCGTTTCCAAGGCAAACCATTCAATATCACGGTAACCCAAGTCTATGCCCCAACCAGTAACGCTGAAGAAGCTGAAGTTGGACGGTTCTATGAAGACCTACAAGACCTTTTAGAACTAACACCCCTAAAAGATGTCCTTTTCATTATAGGGGACTGGAATGCAAAAGTAGGAAGTCAAGAAACACCTGGAGTAACAAGCAAATTTGGCCTTGGAAGACAGAATGAAGCAGGGCAAAGGCTAATAGAGTTTTGCCAAGAGAATGCACTGGTTATAGCAAACACCCTGTTCCAACAACACAAGAGAAGACTCTACACATGGACATCACCAGATGGTCAACACCAAAATCAGATTGATTATATTCTTTGCAGCCAAACATGGAGAAGCTCTATACAGTTAGCAAAAACAAGACCGGGAGCTGACTGTGGCTCAGATCATGAACTCGTTATTGCCAAAATCAGACTTAAATTGAAGAAAGTAGGGAAAACCACTAGACCATTCAGGTATGACCTAAATCAAATCCCTTATGATTCTATAGTGGAAGTGAGAAATAGATTTAAGGGACTAGATCTGATAGAGTACCTGATAAACTATGGACAGAGGTTCATGACATTGTACAGGAGACAGGGATCAAGACCATTCTTATGGAAAAGAAATGCAAAAAAGCAAAATGGCTGTCTGGGGAGGCCTTACAAATAGCTGTGAAAAGAAGAGAAGCGAAAAGCAAAGGAGAAAAGGAAAGATATAAACATCTGAATGCAAAGTTCCCAAGAATAGCAAGGAGAGATAAAAAAAAAAAAAAAAAGCCTTCCTCAGCGATCTGTTCAAAGAAATAGAGGAAAACAACAGAATGGGAAAGAATAGAGATCTCTTCAAGAAAATTAGAGATACCAAAGGAACATTTCATGCAAAGATGGGCTTGATAAAGAAAAGAAATAGTAGGGACCTAACAAAAGCAGAAGATATTAAGAAGAGGTGGCAAGAATACACAGAAGAACTGTAGAAAAAAGATCTTCATGACTCAGATAATCACGATGGTGTGATCCCTCACCTAGAGCCAGACATTCTGGAATGTGAAGTCAAGTGTGCCTTAGAAAGCATCACTACAAACAAAGCTAGTGGAGGTGATGGAATTCCAGTTGAGCTATTTCAAATCCTGAAAGATGATGCTGTGAAAGTGCTGCACTCAGTATGCCAGCAAATTTGGAAAACTCAGCAGTGGCCACAGGACTGGAAAAGATCAGTTTTCATTCCAATCCCAAAGAAAATCAATGCCAAAGAATGCTCAAACTACCGTACAATTGCACTCATCTCACACGCCAGCAAAGTAATGCTCAAAATTCTCCAAGTGAGGCCTCAACAGTACATGAACCATGAACTTCCAGATATTCAAGCTGGATTTAGAAAAAGCAGAGAAACCAGAGATCAAGTTGCCAACATCCACTGAATCATTGAAAAAGCAAGAGAGTTCCAGAGAAACATCTAATTCTGCCTTATTGACTCTTCCAAAGCCTTTGACTGTGTGGATCACAACAAACTGTGGAAAATTCTTCGAGAGATGGGACTCCCAGACCACTTGACCTGCCTCCTGAGAAATCTGTATGCAGGTCAAGAAGCAACAGTTAGAAGTGGACATGGAGCAAATGACTGGTTCCAAATCGGGAAAGGAGTACATCAAGCCTGTATATTGTCACCGTGCTTATTTAACTTATGTGCAGAGTACTTCATGAGAAATGCTGGACTGGAAGAAACACAAGCTGGAATCAAGATTGCCGGGAGAAATATCAATAACCTCAGATATGCAGATGACACCACCCTTATGGGAGAAAGCGAGGAAGAACTAAAGAGCCTCTTGATGAAAGTGAAAGAGAAGAGTGAAAAAGTTGGCTTAGAACTCAACATTCAGAAAACTAAGATCATGGTATCTGTTCCCATCTCTTCATAGCAAATAAATGGGGAAACAGTGGATACAGTGACAGACTTCATTTTCTTGGGCTCCACTGCAGATGGTGACTGCAGCCATGAAATTAAAAGATGCTTTCTCCTTGAAAGAATAATTATGACCAACCTAGACTGCATATTGAAAAGCAAAGACATTACTCTGCTGACGAAGGTCTGTCTAGTCAAAGTTGTGGGTTTTCCAGTAGTCGTGTATGGGATGTGAGTGTTGGACTATAAAGAAAGCTTAGCGCTGAAGAATTGATGCTTTTGAACTGTGGTGTTGGAGAAGACTCTTGAGTCCCTTGGACTGCAAAGAGACCTAACCAGTCCATTCTAAAGGAAATCAGTTCTGAATATTCATTGGAAGTACTGATGCTGAAGCCGAAACTCCAATACTTTAGCCACCTGATGCAAAGAACTGACTCATTTAAAAAGACCCTGATGCTGGGAAAGATTGAAGGCAGGAAGAGAAGGGGACGACAGAGGATGAGATGGTTAGATGGCATCACCAACTCAATGGACATGAGCTTGAGTAAACTCCAGAAGTTGGTGATGGACAGGGAGGCCTGGTGTGCTGCAGTCCATGGGGTCGCAAAGAGTTGGATACGACTGAGCGACTGAACTGAACTGGACTGATGTGTCAGTGCAGGTTCATCACTAGTGACTAATGTGTAGGCCTGGTTCACTGGGGAAGCTGCCCAGATGTAGGACAGGTATATGGGAAATCTCTATACTTTCCTCTCAAGGTTGCTGTGAGCCTAAAATTGCTCTAAAGAAAAGCTTTTAAAAATCTGTAAAGCTCAAGTTGGAGGCCTGCCTATTCTGTCTACACCCCAACCTCTGCCCCATCCCAGCTGGCTTCCCTAATCTTGCACCTGGTACCCTGGGTCCCAGCCCTGGGGCATGGGGCCCAGCTCCCCCTTGATAGCAGTGCTTCAGATCAAACCAGCTTTCACTGTCACTGTCATCAGGGGTGGGGACACCCCTCTCCTTGGGCAACAGCTGTCTGTCACTAGTGATCGCCTGGAGCCTCTTAGCTTCGAACTCCACTGCCCAGAGACCCTGTGAAACAGCCCAGCATTTGAGGAGGGAGCCTGGTTTGTCATGCAGGGATTTTCCTGGACTTCATCACATGAAGTCAGTTGTTTTATCTGTCTCTGCAGTGATGAAACCCTGACAGGCTCTTATCTTCCTCATGACTCCAAACCACACAGCTGGGTTCCTGGTATCTCTACCACTGACTTGACCCACCCTTGAAAAACAGAGATGGTTTCCTGCATGGTTATCTGTCCTCATTTGCAGTTCCCTATTTTTGGCACAGGTGCCCTTGCCAGTGGGGAGATATGTTGGGGGGGAGCTTCTCTGGCCCTGGAATAGCTAGTGGTCCAGGGCAAAGCCATTGAGATGGTCCAGGGAGAGCAATGGGAGGAGGGAGAGGAGTGGTGATAGCAACTGCCCTGGAGGTCTCATCTGCACCGAGGCATGCTCCTGCACTCCATCCATCCACTCAGCTACATAAAGAAATGCCTGGGGCCACCGCTCCCAGCTCTTCAGGGTTCTGTGATGATATCATCCAGTGCTCTGTGATCCAGCTCAGTTCAGTTCAGTCGCTCAGTCAACTCTGACTCTTTGAAACCCCATGAACAGCAGCACTCCAGGCCTCCCTGTCTGTCACCAACTCCCGGAGTTTACTCAAACTCATATCCATTGAGTTGGTAATGACATCTAACCCTCTCAACTTCTGTCGTCCCCTTCTCCTCCTGCTTTCAATCTTTCCAAACATCAGGGTCTTTTCAAATGATTCAGCTCTTCGCATCAGGTGGCCAAAATATTGGAGTTTCAGCGGCAGCATCAGTCCTGACAAAGAACACACAGGACTGATTTCCCTTAGGATGGACTTCTTGGATCTCCTTGCAGTTCAAGGGACTCTCAAGAGTCTTCTCCAACACCACAGTTCAAAAGCATCAATTCTTCAGCGCTCAGCTTTCTTCACAGTCCAACTCTCACATCCATACATGACCACTGGAAAAACCATAGCCTTGACTAGACGAACCTTTGTTGGCAAAGTAATGTCTCTGCTTTTTAGTATGATGTCTAGGTTGGTCATAACTTTCCTTCCAAGGAGTAAGCATCTTTTAATTTGATGGCTGCAGTCACCATCTGCAGTGATTTTGGAGCCCAGAAAAATAAAGTTAGCCACTGTTTCCACTGTTTCCCCATCTATTTCCCATGAAGTGATGGGACTGGATGCCATGATCTTCATTTTCTGAATGTTGAACTTCAAGCCAACTTTTTCACTCTCCTTTTTCACTTTCATCAAGAGGCTCTTTAGTTCTTCTTTGGTTTCTGCCATAAGGGTGGTGTCATCTGCATATCTGAAGTTCTTAATATTTCTCCTGGCAATCTTGCTTCCAGCTTATGCTTCTTATAGCCCAGTGTTTCTCATGATGTACTCTGCATATAAGTTAAATAAGCAGGGTGACAATATACAGCCTTGACATACTCCTTTTCCTATTTGGGACCAGTGTTGTTCCATGTCCAATTCTAACTGTTGCTTCTTGACAGGCATACAAATTTCTCAGGAGGCAGGTCAGGTGGTCTGGGATTCCCATCTCTTTCAGAATTTTCCGCAGTTTGTTGTGATCCACACAAAGGCTTTGGCGTAGTCAATAAAGCAGAAATAGATGTTTTTCTGGAACTCTCTTGCTTTTTTTATGATCCAGCAGATGTTGGCAATTTGATCTCGGGTTCCTCTGCCTTTTCTAAAACCAGCTTGAACATCTGGAAGTTCATGGTTCACATATTGCTGAAGCCTGGCTTGGAGAATTTTCAGCATTAATTTGCTGGCATGTGAGATGAGTGCAATTGTGCGGTAGTTAGATCATTCTTTCGCATTGCCTTTCTTTGGATTTGGAGTGAAAAGTGACCTTTCCTAGTCCTGTGGCCACTGTTGAGTTTTCCAAATTTGCTGGCATACTGAGTGCAGCACTTTCACAGCATCATCTTTTAGGATTTGGAATAGCTCAACTGGAATTCCATCACCTCCACTTGCTTTATTCGTAGTGATACTTCCTAAGGCTCACTTGACTTTGCATTCCAGGATGTCTGGCTCCAGGTGAGTGATCACACCATCGTGATTATCTGGGTCATGAAGATCTTTTTTGTATACTTGTGTGTATTCTTGCCACCGCTTCTTAGTATCTTCTGCTTCTGTTAGGTCCCTACCATTTCTGTCCTTTATCGAGCCCATCTTTGCATGAAATGTTCCCTTGGTATCTCTAATTTTCATGAAGAGATCTCTAGTCTTTCCCATTCTGTTGTTTTCCTCTATTTCTTTGCATTGATCACTGAGAAAGGCTTTCTTATATCTCCTTGCTATTCTTTGGAACTCTGCATTCAAATGGGTATATCTTTCCTTTTCTCCTTTGCTTTTCGCTTCTCTTCTTTTCACAGCTATTTGTAAGGCCTCCCCAGACAGCCATTTTGCTTTTTTGCATTTCTTTTCCATAAGAATGGTCTTGATCCCTGTCTCCTGTACAATGTCACAAACCTCCATCCATAGTTCATCAGACACTCTGTCTATCAGATCTAGTCCCTTAAATCTATTTCTCACTTCCACTGTATAATCATAAGGGATTTGATTTAGGCCATACTTGAATGGTCTAGTGGTTTTCCCTACTTTCTTAAATTTAAGTCTAAGTTTGGCAATAAAGAGTTCATGATCTGAGCCACAGTAGCTCCCGGTCTTGTTTTGGCTGATTGTATAGAGCTTCTCCATCTTTGGCTCAAAGAATATAGTCAATCTGATTTTGATGTTAACCATCTGGTGATGTCCATGTATAGTCTTCTCTTGTGTTTTTGGAAGAGGGTGTTTGCTATGACTGGTGTGTTCTTTTGGCAAAACTCTATTAGCCTTTGCCCTGCTTCATTTTGTACTCTAAGGCCAAATTTGCCTGTTACTCCAGGTATTTCTTGACTTCCTACTTTTGCATTCAAGTCCCCTATAAAGAGAAGGACATCTTTTTTGGGTGTCAGTTCTAAAAGTTCTTGTAGGTCTTCATAGAACCGTCCAACTTCAGCTTCTTCAGCGTTACTGGTTGGGGCATAGACTTAGATTACTGTGATATTGAATGATTTGCCTTGGAAATGAACAGAGATCATTCTGTCATTTTTGAGATTGCATCCAAGTACTGCATTTCAGACTCTTTTGTTGAACATAATGGCCACTCCATTTCTTCAAAGGGATTCTTGCCCATAGTAGTAGATATAATGGTCATCTATGTTAAATTCACCCATTCCAGTCCATTTTAGTTCGCTGATTCCTAGAATGTCAACATTCACTCTTGCCATCTCCTGTTTGACCACTTCCAGTTTGCCTTGATTCATGGACCTAACATTCCAAGTTCCTATGCAATATTGCTGTTTACAGCATTGGACCTTGCTTCTGTCACCAGTCACGTCCACAACAGGGTGTTGTTTTTGCTTTGGCTCTGTCTCTGCATTCTTTCTGGAGTTCTCTCTCCACTGACCTCCAGTAGCATACTGGGCACCTACCGACCTGCTGAATTCATCTTTCAGTGTCCTATATTTTTGCCTTTTTATGATGTTCATGGTGTTCTCAAGGCAAGAATACTGAAGTGGTTTGCCATCCCCTTCTTCAGTGAACCACATTCTGTCAGACCTCTCCACCATGACCCGTCCATCCTGGGTGGCCCCAACGGGATGGCTTAGTTTCATTGAATTAGACAAGCTGTGGTCTGTGTGATCAGATTGGCTAGTTGTCTGCGATTGTGGTTTCAGTCTGTCTGTCCTCTGATGCCCTCTCTCAGCACTTACCTTCCTACTTGGGTTAGCTGCAGGAGCAGCGGAGAGGAACTACCCCATGTCCAAGGTCAGGGGTGGTGGTTGCACTTTGCTGGGGCAGCCGTGAAGAGACACCCTACTTCCAAGGTAAGAGAAACCCAAGTAAGATGGTAGGCTCTGTGACTGCATCCTTTAAACATGTCTGGAATGTACTCACTTTTCTCACCCCACTGTCACCACAATAGTCCCCTCCGGCATCATCTTCATCCAAATGACTTCCTACTCCGTGATAACCCTGTCTCCAGCCTTCTTAGTGTGGCAGCCTAAGCCGTCTGGTCAAAAAGCAAATCTGGGGCTTTCCTGGTGGTCCAGTGGTTAACAGTCCGCCTGCCAGTGCAGACTGGTATAAGGTCACGGATTCAATACGTGGTCTGGGAGGGCCAACTAAGCCTATGCACCACAACTACTGAAGCCCGTGTGCCCTAGAGTCTGTTCTCCCCAGCAAGAGAAGCCAAGGCAATGAGAAGCCCACACACCAACTACAGCGTAGCCCCTACTTGCCCCACCTAGAGAAAGCCTTCGTGCAGCAATGAAGACCCAGAACAGCCACAAATTTTTTAAAAAGAAAAATTATAAAAAAACGAAAAAGCAAACCTTAGTCTATCCCTGTTCTGTTGGAAATTCCTATAACTTCTTAGTGCTCTTAGGCTAAAGTCCTAAATTCTTACAGAGGCCCAAGAGTCCCCCTAGAACGCGAGCTGTCACCAAATCTCCATCTCCTCATGTCCCCTGATCTCCCCCTCCCCCCTTCCGCTGCGCCCCTGCCCCGGTGCGCTCGCCGGAGCGCGGGTCGGGTCCCGGTCTTGCCCCCCGCTGGCCGGTCGCTGTGTCCTCTCTGACCGGCATCCCCCGCCCCTCTGGGGCGGGTGGATGGACGGACGCCTATATTCTCTTATCTCTGGGATGCTTATTGGACCGTCTTCCCTCCCCAGCCAACTCCCACCCACCCTTCTGGTCTCCCCTTAAAAGACGCTTGTGGTGGGATCTGCCCCAAAGTTCAGGCTTGGTCAGGCAACCCTGTGGTTTGCCTCCAGTAGCAGCTTTACTTTTACTTTTACAATATTTTGAAAGGTCCATCAGATTTTTGATTGTTATCTCTGTCCTGAAGAGAAGGGAATGGCAAGCCACTTCAGTATTCTTGCCTTGAGAACACCATGAACAGTATGAAATGGCAAAATGATAGGATACTGAAAGAGGAACTCCCCAGGTCAGTAGGTGCCCAATATGCTACAGGAGATCACTGGAGAAATAACTCCAGAAAGAATGAAGGGATGGAGCCAAAGCAAAAACAATACCCAGTTGTGGATGTGACTGGTGATAGAAGCAAGGTCCGATGCTGTAAAGAGCAATATTGCATAGGAACCTGGAATGTCAGGTCCATGAATCAAGGCAAATTGGAAGTGGTCAAACAGGAGATGGCAAGAGTGAACGTCGACATTCTAGGAATTAGCGAACCAAAATGGACTGGAATGGGTGAATTTAGCATAGATGACCATTATATCTACTACTGCAGGCAGGAATCCCTCAGAAGAAATGGAGTGGCCATCATGGTCAACAAAAGAGTCCGAAATGCAGTACTTGGATGCAATCAATCTCAAAAACGACAGAATGATCTCTGTTCGTTTCCAAGGCAAACCATCCAATATCACAGTAATCTAAGTCTATGCCCCAACCAGTAATGCTGAAGAAGCTGAATTTAATGGTTCTATGAAGACCTACTAGACCTTTTAGAACTAACACCCAAAAAAGATGGTCTTTTCATTATAGGGGACTTGAATGCAAAAGTAGGAAGTCAAGAAATACCTGGAGTAACAGGCAAATTTGGCCTTGGAATACGGAATGAAGCAGGGCAAAGGCTAATAGAGTTTTGCCAAGAGAACATACCAGTCATAGCAAACACCCTCTTCCAACAACACAAGAGAAGACTGTACACATGGACATCACTAGATGGTCAACACCAAAATCAGATTGATTATATTCTTTGCAGCCAAAGATGGAGAAGCTCTATACAGTCAGCAAAAACAAGATCGGGAGTTGACTGTGGCTCAGATCATGAACTCCTTATTGCCAAATTCAGACTGAAATTGAAGAAAGTAGGGAAAACCACTAGACCATTCAGGTATGACCTAAATCAAATCCCTTATGATTATACAGTGGAAGTCAGAAATAGATTTAAGGGACTAGATCTGATAGATAGAGTGTCTGATGAACTATGGATGGAGGTTCGTGACATTGTACAGGAGACAGGGATCAAGATCATCCCTATGGAAAAGAAATGCAAAAAGGCAAAATGACTGTCTGGGGAGGCCTTACAAATAGCTGTGAAAAGAAGAGAAGTGAAAAGCAAAGGAGAAAAGGAAAGATATACCCATCTGAATGCAGAGTTCCAAAGAATAGCAAGAAGAGATAAGAAAGCCTTCCTCAGCGATCTATGTAAAGAAATAGAGGAAAACAACAGAATGGGAAAGACTAGAGATCTCTTCATGAAAATTAGAGATACCAAGGGAACATTTCATGCAAAGATGGGCTCGATAAAGGACAGAAATGGTAGGGACCTAACAGAAGCAGAAGAGATTAAGAAGAGGTGGCAAGAATACACAGAAGAACTGTAGAAAAAAGATCTTCACGACTAAGATAATCACGATGGTGTGATCACTCACCTGGAGCCAGACATCCTGGAATGTGAAGTCAAGTGGGCCTTAGAAAGCATCACTATGAACAAAGCTAGTGGAGGTGATGGAATTCCAGTTGAGCTATTTCAAATCCTGAAAGATGATGCTCTGAAAGTGCTGCACTCAGTATGCCAGCAAATTTGGAAAACTCAGCAGTGGCCACAGGACTGGAAAAGATCAGTTTTCATTCCAATCCCAAAGAAAGGCAATGCCAAAGAATGCTCAAACTACTGCACAATTGCACTCATCTCACACATCAGCAAATTAATGCTGAAAATTCTCCAAGCCAGGCTTCAGCAATACGTGAACCATGAACTTCCAGATGTTCAAGCTGGTTTTAGAAATGGCAGAGGAACCCGAGGTCAAATTGCCAAAATCTGCTGGATCATTGAAAAAGCAAGAGTTCCAGAAAAACATCTATTTCTGTTTAATTGACTCCACCAAAGCCTTTGACTGTGTGGATCACAATAAACTGTGGAAAATTCTGAAAGAGATGGGAATCCCAGACCACCTGACCTGCCTCTTGAGAAACCTGTATTCAGGTCAGGAAGCAACAATTAGAACTGGACATGGAACAACAGACTGGTTCCAAATAGGAAAAGGAGTACGTCAAGGCTGTATATTGTCATCCTGCTTATTTAACTTATATGCAGAGTACATCATGAGAAATGCTGGGCTGGAAGAAGCACAAGCTAGAATCAAGATTGCTGGGAGAAATATCAATAACCTCAGATATGCAGATGACACCACCCTTATGGCAGAAAGTGAAGAGGAACTAAAAAGCCTCTGGATGAAAGTGAAAGAGGAGAGTGAAAAAGTTGGCTTCAAGCTCAACATTCAGAAAATGAAGATCATGGCATCTTGTCTCATCACTTCATGGCAAATAGATGGGGAAACAGTGGAAACAGTGTCAGACTTTGTGTTTTTGGGCTCCAAAATCACTGCAGATGGTGATTGCAGCCATGAAATTAAAAGATGCTTACTCCTTGGAAGGAAAGTTATGACTAACCTAGATAGCATATTCAAAAGCAGAGACATTACTTTGCCAACAAAGGTCTGTCTAGTCAAGGCTATGGTTTTTCCAGTGGTCATGTACGGATGTGAGAGTTGGACTGTGAAGAAAGCTGAGCATCGAAGAGTTGATGCTTTTGAACTGTGGTGTTGAAGAAGACTCTTAAGAGTCCCTTGGACTGCAAGGAGATCCAACCAGTCCATCCTAAGGAGATCAGTCCTGAGTGTTCATTGGAAGGACTGATGCTAAAGCTGAAACTCCAGTACTTTGGCCACCTCATGCGAAGAGTTGACTCATTGGAAAAGACTCTTCTGCTGGGAGGGATTGGGGGTAGGAGAAGTAGGGGATGACGGAGGATGAGATGGCTGGATGGCATTACTGACTCGATGGACGTGAGTTTGAGTGAACTCCGGAAGTTTGTGATCAACAGGGAGGCCTGGCTTGCTGCGATTCATGGGGTCGCAAAGAGTAGGACAGGACTGAGGGACTGAACTGAACTGAACTCTGTCCTGAGCAAAGGTTTAAACTTCACAAAGGCAGGACCATGGCTGTTTGGTTCACTGCTCTGTTCTCAGTGTCCTACACTGTGCTCCAAAGATAGTAGGAGCTTAGATAGTTCAAATAGGGTTGTATTCTTTTGCAATTGTTTAATTTCTTTTCACAGAATAAATCTGAAAGTGAGGGATCCCAGTGTTGGTCCATTGCCCCGATGACGTCACAGCCAGTGTGTAGATGATTCTCTTGGCTTTTCCCTCATCCCTATTGTTCCATGGATGGAAGAGAGTTGTGCTCAAGGCTTTAAGTTCTTGTTCAGGGACAGAGGAGGGTGAAGACAAGAGGGCAAAGGCCATCTCTTCTCAAACCTATATCTTTTTATTTGTGAAGTGGGGCTCTGTCCTATCCTCCTTGATTTGGTCAAAACAGGTCAGATATTCATACTGTAGGCCAGTCACTGCCCAAGAAGAAGGAAGCTTCCAAAACTGCTTTATTAAATTATGACTCTTTTTTTTTTTTTAAGGCACGATTCTGATTATGAATTGCAATAAAGAACCATCTTCCCTGAACATAAGGATCTCCCAGACACCTGGAAAATCATGGTTCTGTTAGAAGAAGTGAGGAGCAGTTGTGAGGAGTACATAAATTGTTGCTGGATATTGAGTTACTCCAAAATCAACAATTTAAAACAATAAACATTGTCTGATATAGTCTCATATGAGGGTCAGAAATCTGGGAGCAGTTTAGCAAGGTGGTTTTGGCTCAGGATCTCTCACGAGGTTTTAGTCCAGCTGTTGGTTGGGCTGTAGTCAGCTGAAGGCTGGACTGGGGCCAGAGGATCTGCTTTCAAGATCACTTCTGTGTTTGTTGGCAAGAGACTTCAGTTCCTTGTCATGTGGGCTTCTCCATAAGGCTGTTCATGATGTGGCAGCTGGCCTCTCCAGAGTGAGTGAGCTGGGCCAGAGTGTTGGGAAGGAAGGAGGGAGGAGAGAAAAAAGGAGGAGGGGCAAGATGGAAGCTGCAATGTGTTTTATAACCTAATATCAAAAATAACATGCTACCTTCTGCTCTATTCTACTGGTCACACAGACCAACCCTGGCCCAGTGTGGGGTCGGACTACATCAATGTGAATCAGGAGATGGGACTCATTGGGGTGATCTGGGAGACAGTTAAGGCATGCCTGTAGAGTAGACAGCAGACCTTGGCTGCCATAGTGTTCCTTTGTTGAGTTGAACTGATTGAAATGAAGGAAATGAGTTGAAATGAAGTGTTCTCGATTTCACGGTGAAGAGAGGGATGGTATAAGAAAGCTTACACTAGCTTCGTGCCTGCTGTACACTAGCCATGCAGCATAGGTAATTGCATTGACTTTCCCCAGCAGTGCTGTGACAAACAGGTGGCGACATCTCCATCGTACAGATAAGAGCACTAGAAGGCCAAAGCTCAGTCTGCTTCCTTTGCATCTGACTCCTTCGAAAGTCATCCCAACCCATAGCCAGCTGTCAGTTCATGATACTTGGATTAGTTGAATCTGATTCTCTTCTGTGAACTTGAATGAAGAAGACTTGGTGAGAGAGTGAGGATATGGTCGCGGGAGCAGAAGGTGCAAACCACACTGTGGTGGACACAGATACACACTGAGACCCACTGAAAAGGGCCTGTTAACCAGGGGCTGGGGTTCTGCTGACTCCATTGAAAGCCCATTAAGGGAGTTCCATCTTGCTCAAGTCATGAGCTTTCCCAAGGGACATGGGAGAAGATATATAATAATTAATGGGTGTAACACAAAGGCCTGGACATCTTGGCCTGACACAACTCTGAAGGAACATTTTAGCTCCTATGGGATTGGCCAGACACTTGTGGATCTGATTCACAGTTCAACTTCTCCCTCTACTTAGTCCTGTTTCTATCCCTTCCCCTCCACAGTCTTTGATTCTAAGGGTGTTCCTTAGTAAATACCCTGCACACTGAACTGTCTCCAAATCTAATTCCTGAGAAACCTGACCTGCAACAGTCAGTAGCTGGAATGGTTCAAGAAAGCTGGCACAAAGATAAGGTTTCGTATCTGCCCAGGCAGGAGTGGGACCCATTACTGGCGGCAGGTTGAGCATAAATAGCCCCCAGCACAAAGTGGCAGGTCAAATGTTAACATTTGTACCAGTGGCAAATGACAGTGGCAGATGTTAGTGTCACTCTTAAAGATCTAAAGGATGCAGAGAAAAATAAATAAATAATTGAAGGATGTAGAGATGGTGGTCTCCATCATGACCTCACTGTGTTCATCAGTTAATGTCCATTGAAAAAAACACTGAGGTCGCAGAGAATGGCAGAGGTGTCAAAATGGCAGACAAACTCAACCAAGTAGCAGCAGCTTCTATTGTAGCTGACATGGCAGATGTGGAGTCCTTGAAAGAGTGGATAAACATGGCCTTATGTCCATGGTATGTAGCCATGGATTTGGTGAATGTGTTATTTTCCACCCAGTCAGAAAGGAGGATCAGAAATCACTTGCCCTGGCATGGGATGGACGTAGTCTACAGTTAGAGGTTTTCTGCAAAGCTCTGTTAAATCTCCAACCCCAGGTCACAATAGAAGACAAATATAAAGGCATCTGGACCATCTGGACACTCTGGAGAATATCAGGTTGACCCACTGAGTCAATGATACCATACTCATTAAACCAGATAAGCAAAAGATGCCCAGCACACTCAAGGCCTGGATAGTTCACATGTATCCCAGTGGGTAGGAAATAAAACTTATGAAAATTCAGGGCTTTCCATTTCAGTACAAACTTCAAGGGTCTAGTGGTCAAGAGAGTACTGGGACAGTCCATCCAAAGTCAAGGACAAAACATTGTGTCTTCACATATTTCACCACAAAGGAGAAAATCCAGTACTTGCTAGGCTTCTGCAAAGTTTCTTTTCAACCTGGGAATACTCCTCTGACTCACATACTGAACCACATTAAAGCTGCCAGATTTTTCTACATTTATTTTTTTAAATGACAATTTATTTATTTACTGGGGTGCACTGGGTCTTCATCGCTGTGCTCAGGTTTTCTGTAGTTGCAGCGAGCGGGGGCTACTCTTCACTGAGGTACACAGGCTTCTCACTGTGGTGGCTTCTCTTACTGCGGAGCACACACTCTAGTCACATGGGCTTTAGTTGTTGCACCACGTAGGCTCAGTCGTTGGAGCACACAGGCTTAGTTGCCCTGAGGCATGTGGAATCTTCCTAGACCAAGGATCTAACCTGTGTCCCCTGCATTGGCAGGTGGATTCTTAACCACTGTACCACCAGGGAGGTCCAAGGCTTCCAGATTTGAGAAGGACTCAGAGAAGAGAAGGACTGTGCAGCAGGGTTGAGATACAGAGCAAGCAGCCCTACCACTTGGGTCCTAAGGCTCAGCAGAGTCTATGACAGTGGAGGTATCAGCAGTGGGAAGAGATGCCATGTGATAAGCCCTGGTGGGAGAACCGTAACAGAGACTGCTGGGGCACAGAGGCAAGGCCACACCTTCTGCAGTGGAGAACTGTGCACCTTTAGGAAAATAATCCTGTGCCATCGCTTTGCAGGGCCCTAGTAGGGACACAATGCTTGCCTATGGGATACCCCAGGACCATGTGGCCACAACTGGCATCAGGGCTTCACTTCGTGAACTTCCCAAGCCTTAATGTGGGGAAGGCTCAGAACATTATGTCATCAGATGGAAGTGGTCCACCTGGGATTAAGTGTGAACAGGACTAATGGGTGGGGAATGAAATCAACAAACTGCATGCCCCAATTCTTCTCCCGTAGCTCATGCTAAGGCTACATAGGGTGGGAGGGTTGCTTAGGACAAGCTGATATATAGAGAAAAAGCTTGGTCCATTTATGGGTCAGCTAGTATGTGGGTAACCACAGAAAGGGTGTGGCAGTTGTGCGGCAGCCCCAGTAATGAGTGGTCTTGAAGGATCAATGAAAAATCCCCCAGTGCACCATTTTGAGTAGAGCATTTGGCTGTATGTATAGAAGGAAAAGTGGCCCAGGGTTAGAATAAATATAGACTAAAGTGCTGGCTGTGGTGGGGCCTGCATCACAACTCAACTTCTGCTGCTAGTCCTGCTTCCTCTCCTCTTCTCTTACAGGTTTTGATCCCAGGACACATCTTTTTTTTTTTTTAACTTTACAATATTGTATTGGTTTTGCCATATATCAACATAAATCCACCACAGGTATACACATGTTCCCCATCCTGAACCCTCTTCCCTCCTCCCTCCCCGTACCATCCCTCTGGATCGTCCCAGTGCACCAGCCCCAAGCATCCAGTATTGTGCATCAAACCTGGACTGGCAACTCGTTTCATATATGATATTATACATGTTTCAATGCCATTCTCACAAATCATCCCACCCTCTCCCTCTCCCACAGAGTCCAAAAAACTGTTCTATACATCAGTGTCTCTTTTGCTGTCTCGTATACAGGGTTATTGTTACCATCTTTCTAAATTCCATATATATGCGTTAGTATACTGTAATGGTGTTTTTCTTTCTGGCTTACTTCACTCTGTATAATAGGCTCCAAACATCATTTTGGAGCCTGCCTAACAGGGCGCCCAGCCTGGGACATAGGGAGAAAAAGCAGGTGGCAGGGAGCCTGCAATGGAAGAGCCCATGGGAGCCATGATCAATATGGGGATTCCGGCTGAGGATGCTGACAGACAGAGAGGGGCTGGAGGGAGGGAGTGGAAATAGAGGGGAGTGGTCACGATGGTGGCAGGTGCTGCTGCTGAGTGGTTGACAGTGTAACCAGTCCCTAGCGCTGTCTCAAATCTCAGCCACCTGCAAGTTCCCAATTACTTTCCCAGTTCTGCAAAGCTTGGCTCTGTGGGTGCCTGGGGATGTCCATTATCCTGCATGGGGCAGAGACGGCCCATTGTCCTCAGTGTCTGCACTTCCCTTTTCCTAATAAAAGGATCTGTGGTGGATACAGAGTGCAGTGTGTTCTCCAAAACATGTCGGTACACCAACCCCCAAAACACGTAAATGTGACCTTATTTGAAAAAGGAGTCTTTGCAAATGAAATTAAGTTAAGGATGTCGAGATGAGACCATCCTGGGATATCCAAGTGGCCTCTAAATCTAGTGACAGATGTCTTTAGAAGAAGAAAGCAGAAGATAGACACAGAGGGGAGGAAGGACCATATGAAGACACAGGCAGAGATTGAAGTTTTGCAGCCACAAGTCATGGAATGCCTGGAGCTATGAGGAGCTGGAAGAGGCAAGGATGGATCCTCCCCAGAGCCTCCAGAGAGAATACAGCTTTAAGACACAACAATTTTGCACTTTTGTTTTCTGAAACTGCAAGAGAAGATATTTCTGTGGCTGTGAGCCACCAAGTTTGTGCTCATTTGTCACCACAAACTGACATACACAGTCACCATGAATAAAGACTGAGTTTCCCAGTTTCCCTTGCAGCTGAGTGTGGCCATGAGACAAAGTCCCATCTGGGGGAATAAGCAGAAGTGATGGGTGCCTCTCCTAAGCTCTGTTTCTACCAAATGAGGCAGCTTTCGAAACATAGAATCCAGGGGAAGAACAAAACTTGCCTGCAGAGGTACCTACCTCTGAGGCAGAACTATAAACCAACTGTTCCCAAATTTGTGGCCAAGATCAAGTTTTCACCAGGCTAATATAATGGAGAAAGTTAAAGCAATTATATTCAGGACTCCCATGGTGATACAGTGTAAAAGAATATGCCTGCTAATGCGGGAGACACAAGTTCAATCCCTGGTGCAGGAAGATTCTACATGCTGTGGAGCAAAGAAGTCCATGAGCCAAAACTACTGAGCCTGAGAGCTGCAACTATGGAAGCGATGCACCTCAAGCCTGTGCTCTGCCACAAGAGCTGCCGCAGTGAGAAGCCTGTGCACCGCAAAGGAGTGTTGGTCCCACTTGCCTCTACTAGAGAAAGCCCAAGCAGAGCAATGAAGACCCAGCGCAACCAAAAAACCTAAATAAATGATTTTTAGAACAGTTGTATTCAATATATGACTATTTATTCTGGGATTATATCCTTAAAAAAAAGCCAAAACAAAAAAAGCATCTTTCTCTAGTGAAATTAGCAATGATAGACAATGCGATGACTGGTTTTGACTTTTTCATCCCATAGTTCCTTTTATTTACCTGATATTCCAGGAAGGGAACTAGAAGTAAGCGGAACATCCCCAGTGTAAGAATCAGGAATTGATGGCAAGTTACAAGAGCAGCCTTGAACAATAAGGAAACTGACTGATCTGTGGTTGCTTTTGAAAATGTCCTTAACTGCTCCTCCACCCAAACGTTGGCAACTGTATGGTGGTTGCTGTAATATTTTGGGAAAAACTGGGGTGGGAAATGTTATCAGTGTGTCACTTTGCAAAATCTGAGTCTTCTGGGGTAGAGCATCATGCAGGGAAGATACCAAGAGCCTGACAGCATCTTATTTAAAGAATCCACGTCCTTAGAGAACAGACTTGTCGTTGCCACGAGGAAGGGATGGATTGGGACTTTGGGGTTAGCAGATGTAATCCATTATATACAGAATGACTAAACAGCAAGGTCCTACTGTATAGCACAGGGAAGTATATTTAATATCATCTAATAAACCATAATGGAAAAGAATTTTTAAAAGAATGTGTAGGACTTTGCTGGCAGTCCAGTGGTTAGGACTTCATGCTCCACTCAACTCTGCAGGGGGCACAGGCTCAACTCCAGGTCAGGGAACTAAGATCCCACATGCAGAGTGCCATGTGTCATGGCCGAAAAATTAAAAAGAATGTATATATACATATACATATATAACTGAATCACTGTGCTGTATAGCAGAAATTAACATAATATTGTAAATCAGCCATACTTCATTTTTTAAAAGTCCATGTTTTAAATGTTTCTGTAAGGAAATTCTCCCCCATTTTAATTTTTTCAATTTTTATGTATGTATTGCCCGCACTGGGTCTTCACTGCAGTGCACAGGCTTTCTCTACTTGTGGCACATGTATCTCATTGCCCTGCAGCATGTGGGATCTTGGTTCCTCGACCAGGGATCAAACTCATGTCCCTTGCATTGGAAGGCAGATTTTTAACCACTGGACCACCAGGGACGTCCCTTCCATTGTCTTTAGATGTTAAGGAAATTCTGACCACAGCTGCCATTTCATTGCAATACTTCTGACTCATCAGCTCAGAAATCCTGTGAAAGAGCTGAATGCAGGAAAAACTTCAGATACCAGAATCTCTTCAGGATGATCAGAATGAAGGAAAGTTGCTCAGTCATGTATGACTTTTTGCAGTCCCACTGACTGTAGCCTACCAGGCTCCTCTGTCCATGGCATTTTCCAGGCAAGAGTACTGAAGTGGGTTGCCATTTCCTTCTCCAGGGGGATCTTCCTGACCTGGGGATCAAACCCAGTTCTCCTGAATTGCAGGCAGACACTTTACCCTCTGAGCCACCAGGGATACCAGAATCTCTTCAGGATGATCAGAGTAATACACAGAATTTCAGGGACAAAATTTCAAAAAGTGGGAGTTAAAAAAAAAAAAAAGGTCGATAGTGGCCTGCAGTCATGCTCTATGGCTCTCTTTGCACAGTGTTGTATGGGACACTGAGTTGCTGGAGGTCTGAGGCCCACAGAGGGGGTTATGCCTAAGCACCAGACAACAAAATGTGAAATACCAAAATGTCAGGGGGAGGTATGGGGTACTGATCAAAGGGAGCCACATACGATGAAAAGGAGGGTAAAGCATAGAGTTAAATAGGTAAATTCAGCAGTGTAAGTCAAACAGGTTTAAGTTAAGGAGCTTAAGTCATGCCATTGCTCTGTAGTCAGATCTTGAGTGGAAAAAAAAAAAAGACAAAATAGGCCAGAAAACAAGCGATCGCTGAGGATCAGCTTCTACCCTCAGGAGTGAGGGTCCCTGGAGCAGAGCTCTAGGCAGGTGATGCTGCTGCTGGTGGTCCAGGGATCACATTCTGAGTCACAAGGAACTGTCTGGCATCACTTTGGGGGAAGATCTGGGAGGGTTTGTGGAGCAAAGAAGGATGTCATGAAGTGGGGGAAGAACATATTGTAGGTAAAACGGCGTAGTAATGAGGGCCTTCTCGGCTGCAAGCAACCAGAAAACCACTGAAAGTAGCCAAGCAGTAAGACATGGTGCCTGGAGGTGGGACAGTACCGTGTGAGTCAGTACAAGGTCTCGACCTTGTCACGAACCCGTGTGCTTTCCCTCCTTCCGCCCTAACAGTGTGGAATGTGGGTGATGATGGCTGGGGTGGCTCCAGATTCACAGGCAGAGGACAATGTCAAGAGGTAGGAATGATGTCCTTCCTCGAAAGGCAAGGTTTCCCTTTGTGAGCCATTGGCCATACTGAGTGCACCTGCCTCTTCCCTAAGCTGATCTCTGGCAGGAGAATTACCCTGAGTGGCTCAGACTAATCAAGTTCTGCCTCCTTGGGTCTGGGGACAGGAATAGATCTTATATCCAAGATCTGATTATTCCAATATCTTTGGTTCTTGAAGGTCATTACCTATTGTTAATTGTTTATGCTTACTCTCACCTCTGGTGGCTCGTTTTCTTGTGAATATGGTGACTGTTAATTAAGGACTTAGGTGGCTAGGTGAAAAGTCAACATGGTTTGGCCAAAAGTAAAAATAAATAAAAATATGGTGCCTTCTACAAACAGACAACTAAAACTTGGTTCCTGAGAGGCATTTGGGATTCAGTTGACCCACGACTCCTCCTGGTCAAGTTGGGGTTTGTTATAAGTCACGTGGTCCCTTGTCCACACTGTCACACCTGCTCCCTCTTTCAGCACCGCTGCCTGGAGGGAAACCACAGAAAGCACAAGCCCAGGGCAAACAGAGAAGGGTGCTTTCTCTTCTAACACCCAGGACTGGTGTTCACAGCAATCTAGGCAACCTGTACCACAATTCCAAGGTTGGAACAAACTAGGCTGTCACCATCAAAAATGGCCATTCACACCCCAAAGGAGTTCTCACTGGTTGGCTCTCTCCTTGGATTTCACTAGTGACCATATTTGCAGGATCTCTGCAGCCCACCACAAGCCTTCTGCTGTTCTTCCTCTTACCCTAGGCCTTGGGCTCTGCCCTAAATCCTCCACTGAGCTGCCTGGGGACCCTTCAGATTTCTGCAACTTAGTTATGCTGAGCAAGTCTGGCAGGAGGACAGGGCCTTTATCTTTCATGAACATGAAAGTACCTATAGATTTCTTCAGAGTTCAGAAATAAAACAGATTTGGTCTTCACAGCGTGTTATGTGGCTGAAACTCCCCTGGGAAAGCAGCTTGAACTGAGCTGAGGGCCTGGATGGGCCTCAGAAATACCGTCACTTAAAGGTTGGGCAGAGAAAGAAGAGACCATGAAGGAGAAGCAGAAGGAAATAGAAAAGCATGGTGTTCGGAGGCCAAGGCACAGACACACATCGGGCACTGAGTGTCCAACAGCATCGAAGCTGTGTGTCTGCAGTGCTTTAGGTGGCTGTGGGTTTGGCAGTGTGGAGAGAGAGCTCTGCTGGCTTTGTCAGAAGCAGTGTTTATGGAGCCAATTTCCCTGGGGTGAGGAGTTAGTGGGAGGCAAGAAGTGATGGTGATGGTTGTAAGCAAGACTCTTTAGAAGCAGAAAGTGTCTCTTCTGCCCAAGGAGCTGGACCTGACCATCCCATTTAATGCTGCAAGTTGCTCTCCCCTCGCTCACCCAATCTTCTTACCCTGCTTCACTTATTTTCCCCATGATGGCATTAATCCCCTTCCATAATATTACATAACTCTATCCTTTACTTGGGGCTTCCCAGGTGGTAAAGAACTTGGGGCTAGTGGTAAAGAACTCACCTACCAATGCAGGAGACATAAGAGAGATGGGTTTGATCCCTGGGTTGGGAAGATTCCCTGGAGTAAGAAATGGCAACCTCGTTGCCACTACAGTGTTCTTGCCTGGAGAATCCCCACAGACAGAGGAACCTGGTGGTCTACACTCCATAGAGTCACCAAGAGTCGGACACAACTGAAGTGACTGAGCACAGCACACACAGCACATCCTTTACTAACTTATGGTATTCTTTATTGATTATGTCTCTCCCTTGTGAGACCAAAACAGTTTTGAACATGGAGATCCTTGTCAGTTGCATTCACTGATATATCCTAAGAGCCTAGAACCTAGAACAAAAGGTTAGCACCCAGTGGGTTTTCAAAAATGAATGAAGAAGAGAAGGACAGGGATTAAGAGAGATGCTGGGGCAAAGCAGGCTTTGGTTCTAAAGATGGTGGCAGCCTGACTATGTTTATGGCTTGGGTGACCTCTCCAGTTTGAAAGCACAGAAGAGAGAAGTGGGAAATAATGACTCAAGGTCTAAGAAATGGTGAGTTTCAGAGCATGCTTAAAAAAAACAGTCTGGTTTGGGGAAGTTGCATGTGGTGACATGTAAAGGGGACGGTAGGTCCATGGAGTGTCTTAAATAACTCCAGTGGGCTAAGAATTAATGACCTGGGAAATGGAAAACCTGAGTTTGATGCTCTTTTTGAACAAGGAAGAGACAGATCACTTTGGTGACCACTCAGGGTCACAGTGTTGCAGTATCTCGGGACAGACTATTCAAAATCCCATACAGCACAAGGTGAATGGTGCCTTCTGGAGCTGTGTAACATGGCAGCCCTGTGTGGAGGGGCTGGTGCTGAGAATGGTGCAAGGCAGGATTGTATGATAGGAAACTCTTGGAGACGTAATGAGGCCTGACTAGGGTGTGGAATAGGGCTGGGTAGAAAGTTCCAAAAGGCTGATTTTTTTTCCCAGCTTGTTGCAAGCTTTAATATCATTCACATACAACTGATTGCAGAATTGTCCTGGTATTTGTACTAAAGATATACACAGGGATGCTTTTATTCATATTTCTACTGCTTTTATAAAGAACATGGTTTGAAAAATGTGTCCGGGGGTAGCATTAATGCAGGTTTATCTCCTTTGGTTCTCACTTTACTGTATGCTCCTTTCGTGGCCCCATACTGACTTCCATACTGAACAAAGGTCCTCTGCATTGGGAGGATGTAGAACTGGATCTGTTTCATTGGTTGGAGTTCCCTTCTCCCGTGTTCCCCATGGAAAGAAAGGCACCTGATGCGGACAGCCGACTCATTAGAAAAGACCCTGATGCTGGGAAAGATTGAAGACAGGAGGAGAAGGGGACAACAGAGGATGAGATGGTTGGATGGCATTACTGACTCAATGGGCATGAGTTTGAGCAAGCTCCAGGAGATGGTGAAGGACAGGAAAGCCAGGTGTGCTGCAGTCCATGGGTTCGCAAAAAGTCAGACATGACTGAGTGACTGAACAACAATAACAACTAGTGGTTGGGAAGGTAAGAGGACCTGAATATTAAATGTAAGTTGTTTATGGAAAGCCCTTCAAAACCTGGGCTGGCTGGACTGAGGAGATAATGAACTGAGGTTTTGGTAGTTGCAGTTGCTCAAGAAAGAAGGAAGTCACTTAGATACCATAAAATGTTTTGTTAAAAGCATGATTGTAGATAAGTTCCCAAACAAGACCTATAAAGGGAATTTAGCACTTACCCAGAAAAGGACAACTGGAAGCTGTGACCTTTGAGATTGATGTAGGGAGGCCACCTATGTCCTACCGAGATCATATTTCACTGTCTTTACTATTCTTACTTGATTCAATGTCATCTTGTCCCCTCTGTAAGATTTAACTACATTCTAGTCCATTTAATAGATTTTAAAAGGGTATCTAGAAATCCTTGGTATCAGAAATACGAAATAAATGGCGAGAAATAAATGGCATAGTCCTTGCTCTTGACAGGTTGTCAGACTTCCAAAGAAGACAGAAACACAAGCAACTATGGTAGACTGTGGTGGTGGTGGTGGTTTAGTTGCTAAGTCGAGTCTGACTCTTGTGACCCCATAGATTGTAGCCTGGCAGGCTCCTCTGTCCATGGGATTCTCCAGGTAAGAATACTGGAGTGGGCTGCCATTTCCTTCTCCAGGGGATCTCCCCATCCCAGGGATTGAACCCAGGTCTCCTGCATTATAGGCAGATTCTTTACCAACTGAGCTATGAGGGAAGCCCTAATGCTAAAACAAAGCTTCTATGGGGATTGGGGAGGACAGAGGGAGGAGAAGGTTCCTTCTCTCTGAGTTTCCTATGGAGACTTTTCCTTAGTCATCTTTCTGCCCAAAGTCCCAGGAGCTGTAGTGTACAGCGGGAGGGAAGAGTAAAGAAAGCTCAGAATTTCGCGTTTGCTCCTGGGATCCCTGACTCCCCTCAGAGTCATTAGAGGTGGCACTGGCCTACACGCAGCCTCTAACTGGCTGTGACCTTGAGGTGCCATTCATTGCTGGTGAGTCTGTGAGTCTGGATGTGGACCCAGTCTTATGTGGAAGCCCTTTTGACTGCCTGGTGCCCTCATTAGCAAGCCAGGTCAATGAGTAGACCCTAGGGATAATAAGCAAAAGCCCTCACCCCAGCCTGCCCAGATAACCTTTTCCTTTGCCTGGTAAAGCCTCCATAAACTCTAAGATCTAGCTCCATGGATATCTCCTCCATGGAGCCTCCTCTGATCTTCTAGGAGATGTGTCTCCAGCTTCCACGTGCTCCTACTGTGAGTGGGAGGTCCTCACAGGGCATATGAGTGAGAGGTTTGCACCTGACCCCCCCTGGATTGTGCATTCCATGGGGCCAGTCACCGGCTTTTACTAAACTCATTACCTAGCACATGACAGGTACTCAGTGCTGGTTAAACAGATGAATACATGAATTAATGTCAACATTTTACATCCTCCTTCACTCTGCAGAGCTACCATGAAGGTCCTTGGAAGCTTCCCTTGCCTCCTTGGGCAGAAGTCATCTTTCCTCATACTCTCATCGAATGTTCTTTTACTATCTACTACAATTCGCCAGAAAATTTGGAAAACTCAGTGGTGGCCACAGGACTTAAAGATCAGTTTTAATTCCAATCCCAAAGAAAGGCAATTCAAAAGAATGTTCAAACTAACACACAATTACACTCATCTCACACGCTAGCAGAGCAATGCTCAAAATTCTCCAAGCGAGGCTTCAACAGTACATGAACCATGAACTTCCAGATGTTCAAGCTGGATTTAGAAAAGGCAGAGCAACCATAGATCAAATTGCCAACATCCACTGGATCATAGATAAAAGCAAGAGAGCTCCAGAAAAAAGTCTACTTCTGCTGTATTGACTATGCCAAAGCCTTTCACTGTGAATCACAACAAACTGTGGAAAATTCTTAAAGAGGTGGGAATACCTGACCACCTTACCTGCCTCCTGAGAAATCTATGCAGGTCAAGAAGCAACAGTTAGAATCAGACACGGACTGGTTCCAAATTGGGAAAGGGGTACGGGGTACGTCAAGACTGTAGATTGTCATCAGTGATCAGTAATCAGTGAAAGTCACTCATTCTGACTCTTTGCAACCCCATGGACAGAATAGTCCATGGAATTCTCTAGGCCAGAACACTGGAGTGGGTAAACTTTCCCTTTTCCAGGGGGTCTTCCCAACCCAAGGATCAAACCCAGGTCTCTCGCATTGCAGGCGGATTCTTTACCAGCTGAGCCACAAGGGAAGCCCAAGAGTGCTAGAGTGGGTGGCCTATCCTTTCCCCAGCTGATCTCCCCAACCCGGGAATCAAAGTGGAGTCTCCTGCATTGCAGGTGGATTCTTAACCAGCTGAGCTATGACACCATGCTTATTTAACTTATATGCAGAGTACATCAACTTAAACGCCAGGCTGGATGAAGCATAAGCTTGAATCAAGATTGCTGGGTAAAGTATCAATAACCTCAGATACACAGATGACACTGTCCTTATAGCAGAAAGCAAAAACTAAAGAGCCTCTTGATGAAAGTGAAAGAGGAGAGGGAAAAAGCTGGCTTAAAACTCAGCATTCAAAAAACTGAGATCATGGCATCCAGTCCCATCACTTCATGGCAAATAGATGGGGAAACAATGGAAACAGTGACAGACTTTATTTTCTTGGGCTCCAAAATCACTGCAGATGGTGACTGCAGGCATGAAATGAAAAGACGCTTGCTCCTTGGAAGAAAAGCTATACAAACCTAGACAGTATATTAAAAAGCAGAGATATTACTTTGCCGACAAAGGTCCGTCTATTCAAAGCTATGGTTTTTCCAGTAGTCATGTATGGATGTGAGAGTTGGACTATAAAGAAAGCTGAGCACCAGAGAATTGATGCTTTTGAACTGTGTTGTTGGAGAAGACTCTTAAGAGCCTCCTGGCAAGGAGGTCCAACCAGTCCATCCTAAAGGAAATCAGTCCTGAATATTCATTGGAAGGACTGATGCTGCAGCTGAAACTCCAATACTTTGGCCACCTGATGGAAGAACTGACTCACTGAAAAAATCCTGATGCTGGGAAAGATTGAAGGCAGGACAAGAAGGGAACAACAGAGGATGAGATGGTTGAATGGCATCACTGACTCAACGGACATGAGTTTGAACAAGTTCTGGGAGTTGGTGATGAGCAGGGAAGCCTGGCGTGCTGCAGTCCGTGGGGTCACAAAGAGTCGGACATGACTGAGTGACTGAACTGAACTGAACAAAACAGGAGCTGGTAAAGGTTTTTTTTTTTCTTTCTTAAAGGACCAGATGGTAAATATGGCTTTGCAGGCCACATGATCTCTGTTTCAACTTCTCAGCTTTTCCACTGGAGCACAAAATAGTGGAATAATTAAGAGCAGGGCCTCTGGAGATAGAATAGCTATATTCAAATTCTGTTTCCAAATTCTGTTTCTTCCTTCCTTTTGCAGTCAGAGTTCCTAGGCAGCCTGATGAGGGTGGGAAGGCAACCAGGACTCATGCAAGGAGGGTGGGAGTAATGGAGAACCAGAACTAGGTAGCTCAAGACAACAGACATTTATTGTCTTATAGTTCTGGAGACTTGAAGTCCAAAGTCAAGGTGTCAATGGGGCTGAGCTCTCTCTGACAGCTTTAGGAGCGAATTCTTCTTTGCCTTGTTCATGCTTCCAGTGTAGGCTGACAATCCTTGATTTTTCTTGCTTGGAGATGCTTCACTACTCTCTGTGTGTCTGTACATCTTCTTTCTGTGCATATCTCTGTATCCACATGTCCCTTTTATACGCATGCCAGTTATATTGGATGAGAGTTCACACTATGCTATGCTATGCTATGCTAAGTCACTTCAGTTGTGTCCGACTCTGTGTGACCCCATAGATGGCAGCCCACCAGGCTCCCCCGTTCCTGGGATTCTCCAGGCAAGAACACTGGAGGGGGTTGCCATTTCCTTCTCCAATACATGAAAGTGAAAAGTGAAAGCGAAGTCGCTCAGTCGTGTCCAACTCTTAGCGACCCCATGGACTGCAGCCTACCAGGCTCCTCCATCCATGGGATTTTCCAGGCAAGAATACTGGAGTGGGGTGCCATGAGTTCACACTAATGACCTCATTTTCACTTAATTACTTCTATAGAGACCTTGTTTTCAAGGAAAGTCACATAAAAAGTATACTGCCCTTAATATTTTCTGTAATTTTAAATTGTTTCAGAATAAAAGCAAAAAGAAAAAAAATACAATGTAATCAGAGACTATTTGACAAGTTGTTTCACTTTTTATGCCTTAGTTTCATCAGGAAGGATAAAGCAACAACTACCTAAAGGATATTGTGAAGGTTAGAGATCATGTGAGTGAAGCACCAGGTCCAGTGTCTGGCCATGATGTAAATGCTCACACCACGGCTTTCATCAGTACTATGTTCTTGTCCACAATTTGCAGTATTTCTTAGAATCTGAGATGCCATCAACAATAATGTAAGGCACATTATTATTCTATATGCTACTGGGAAAATAAGAACATACCTAATTAAGCTGACAGAATGATTCTTTTCACTTAGAATTTTTAATATTTCTTGAGAGAGCTCTTTTAGATTTCTTTTAATGTAGATTTTAAAATTCTGTGTCTCTATATTGATTACGTCTCCAAAGTCAATGTGGATGGTGATTGTACCCACAAAATTAAAAGACACTTGCTCCTTGGAAGAATAGCTATGACAAACCTAGACAGCATATTAAAAAGCAGAGACATCACTTTGCCAATAAAGTCCTTCTAGTCAAAGCTATGATTTTTTCCAGTAGTCATGTATGGATGTGAGAGTTGGACCTTAAAGAAGGCTGAGCACTGAAGAACTGACACTTTTGAACTGTGGTGCTGGAGAAGACTCCTGAGAGTCCCTTGGACTGTAAAGAGATCAAACCAGTCAATCCTAAAGGAACTCAGTCCTGAATATTCATTGGAAGGACTGATGTTGAAGCTGAAGCTCCAGTACTTTTGCCATCCGATATGAAGAACTGACTCATTGGAAAAGACCCTGATGCTGGGAAAGCAAAAGGAGAAGGGGGTGACAGAGGATGAGATGGCTGGATGGCATCCTGACTCAAGAGGACATGAGTCTGATCAAACTCAGGGAGATAGTGAAGGACAGAGAAGCCTGGTGTGCTACAGTCCATGGTGTTGCACAGAGTTGGACATGACTTAGTGACTGAACAACAGCAAAATGATCACATGAGAATGAAATTATAAGCAAAAAAAATGCATTGGTTGAGGTGTGCCTAAGATTTCTTCGTATTTGCAGGCTGGTGCTCCCAGATCATTTAATTCAGAGTCTTTGTGTCTTTGCTTTTCTATCCAACAGCATCCTGTGTGCCATCAAGGGCATCAGTGATGCAGTGAATGTTCCACTGTTAATCTCTGAAATGTTCTTCCTGGCTACCACCACCTACCATTCTGTGTGTATTTAGACTTGTTATTATAGGACAATGAAGTAAAAAGAGAAAAGAAAAGGGAGAGTGAGGGAGATTAGAAGACTGATGACAGATTTTATCTGTCTTTTTTATGAGTATACCTTATGTCCAACATCTGATTGCTCTACATCTTTATCTCTTGGGGGTCTATATCTATTGTTTGTTGTTTTGGCTTACTTTCTGCGGCTTCTTTCCTGGTAAATTTGGTGACTGTTGTTTGTGAGCTTATAGGTGGGGAACTGAGAATGCTTTTCTTCAGAGAGATATACATTTGTTTCCACAGGGCGTCAGGGACTATCCTCCCCTAGACTTGATTGCAATCTCCTTCAGGGCTCTAAGTTCAAGGTGAAAACCTTGAGTTCACTGTCCCTGTCTTTGGGAGCCCTAAGTCCAGATGGTCAGAGCAGTTAATCAGCATTTGCACTGATAGCAAATTTGACACCACATTTCCTGCTTGCTTAATACTCAGAGTTTCAGCTCACTATTTTTGCTGTGTTTTTTTTTTTTTTTTTTTTTGCCTTTTTTTTTTTTTCTTTTTTGGATTCTTGTTTGAAAAGACGGAGTGCCTTAGAGAATTCCTTCTCCCCTGGGAAGTCGAGCAACGCATTTAAAGATGAAGTGGATGCAGAATCTAGGGATTTCAGAGTGAAAGAGACCCTTGGTGTATTTAGATCATCACACCAATTGACCTAATAGATCTTCTGTTGTCTTTGTGGGGTTGACTCATGGTCACAGTGAGTGGAATGCCACAGTAGAGCAGCAGATGATGGCCTGATTATTATTATTATTATTTTTATCCCATGCAGGTGGTATGCAGGAGTCTTGAGGGTCTTTTGTCAGATTTTTGTAGGGTGTCTACTTGGCTCCTTGACCAGCTCCTCTCCACTTTAAAGGGCCTTTCTGTCTGGATTTGTTTGCTCACTCTCTTTCTCGGTTTTGCTTCTGACTGAAGGCCAGAGGAGCTCCCTGTGCTGGGTTGCCCACCTCTTCAATGATTTCTTTGCTTCTGTGTCATAAAATCAAGAGCAGAAAGTCACTTCTATGTCCTCGATTCGTTGCTTTGGTACATTTCTTTTCAATTTTCTTCATGAATTCTTTTTCATTTTGGTTAGTATCTGGGAAATACAATCTGAGATTTTTGCTTCACTCTCTCATTTAATCCGGAAGTCTGAAATCTACATTTTTCACAGCACCTTAGAAGTCACAGATGGTCTTTAGACCAGAATTTGAAAGTCAAGCGTCACCCATGGTGACCAAATTAGCATGAATAAGCAGAGAAGGTTGTGGACAATTCTGATGTCAGAAGGTCTTTGCCTATCACTTTGTTTAACTGAAGCACATAAAATGCCACAAAGCATAATGTGATTTCATACAAGTAAAGTTCAAAAGCATGCACAATTCAGAATGGCAGCCCCTCAATCATTTAAACAGAAGTACCATAGGCTCATCAATTCCACTTCTGGGAATATTCTCAAAAGGAGCGAAAGCAGGGATTCAAACAGATATGTGTGTATCTGTGTTCATAACAACATTATTCACAATATACAAAAGGTAGAAACAACCCAGATGTCCATTATAGTTGATTAGATAAACAGAAGCAGTCTATTTACACAATGGAATATATTCAGCCTTAAAAAGAAGGAATTCTGACACATGCTACAGTATGGATGAAGACATTATGGCAAGTGAAATAAGCCAGTCATAAACGCTGTAGCCTATATAATCCCACTTACATGAGATACTGAAAATGGTCAGTTTCAAAGAGATCGAAAGTGGAATGGTGGTTGCCAGGGATTTGGAGGAGGTGAGAACAGGGAATTATTGGTTAATGGGGACAGACTTTCAGTGTTGGATGATGAAGAATCTCTGGAAATGGATGGTGGTGATGGTTGCCCAGCCATGTGAGTGTACTGAAGTGAATGCCACTGAACTGTACAACAGGGTAAAAACAGAAAATTTGTTTATTTCACTCCAATTTAAAAAAACAAAAACAACAAATTTACAGTCAGGGAAATCAAGGTAATGGTTATCTTTGAGAGAGAGTGATGGATGGAGGCACAGAGGAGACTTCTGGGGTTTGGGAATCTTCTATATTTGATCTAGAGGTGATTATAAGAGCATATAGATTTCTTAATAGTCCCTACACTATATATTTACTGCTGTTGCTGCTAAGTTGCTTCAGTCATGTCCGACTCTGGGATTTGTGCAATTTAGAGTATGCAACTTTAAAATATTCTAAATGCAAATACCATGGAGATTTTTTTTTACTTCCACAAGCAAAATTTGTTTGGTCCCAGGCAGACAGGAGTTGGGCTCCATGACATTCACAGCAGTCGAGAAAAGAATCACAGAGCTGGGAAAAGGCAGCCTACCATGAACCAGGTGGCACTCCTCCACCCTCCAGTCAGAAACGTGTTGAGTAACCACGCACCCCATCCCGCCCTATGAAAGTTCACACCCACGTCATAGTCACGCCTCAAGAACACAATTCAGTTTCTCTTGGTTTATTTTTTGCAAAACTTCTTGTTGTTGTTGCTTGTTGGTTTTTACATTATTAGGGGCTTTATTTTCAGACATCGAAGATTGTTAACCTCTGATGCTCCATGTTCAGGTCACCTCACTGCTGGAAACACATCCCGTCACTGAGTTCCCCATATGGAGCCCTGAGCCTGAGGGGCATCTTTGCCCCCTGACAAAGAGGGGTATAACTCTTGTTGGGAACTCTGCTGGGCTGGGAGAGGGAGCTGGGCTGCCAGGTACCAGAAAGTTGATGACAACAGCCGGCTGACAACTGAAACAGTTAACTTTCATTACTTACTGTGATGGTGTAAGATGCTATAAGATGGAAGAAGCAAGATGGTAAAACAGGAGAAAGCACAGACCCTTGTCCTACCTCCATAGGGTCAGATGAATCCTCTCAGAACACAAGGCTCCAGCCTTTTTATGGACCTCTGAGTTGGGTGAGGCCAGGTGGAGGGCTTGGAGTTGAGAAGCACAGGGTTCTGAGTAGGGAAGTGTCCTCCAGGTGTCTCCCTTCCCCCCATAAGGAGACCTCCACCCAAGGCCTCAGCTAAGAGGCCTAGGAATGCAAGGATGTGACAGAGCATGACCGACCATGGAGAGCCTGAGTCCTTGACCTCAACTCTGCTGGAGCTGGCCCTGCAGTGTGTGTGCACAATCTGGAGTAGGGGTGGGGGTAGACAGGGAAAGCTAATCTGGGGTCAGGGCTGAAAAGCACACATGGATTTTTAACCAGGAGCCGGACTCCTCAGCAGTGTGTCTCTTGCTCTCTCTAGGTAGGAAACGAGGGGGTGGAGGGTCAGACCTTCCCCAAGGAGGCCAGATGGAGCTACTCAGGCTCCCTGGAGATCTGGACAGCTCAGCACCTGTTGCTCAGTCTGCAGAGCTCAGTCCAGTGAGACCACCCCACCTTGACTTCCTGGAAGGGCCTGTTTCCTCCACCTAATGATCAGGCCTGGGGTGGCCCCTTTGGGGTGGGGTCCCCACCCCCTAGACCACAACAGAGGCGCACAGCCCATGCCTTCTCTGTCCCACAGGACATTCCAGGCATTTGGGCCAGGCCTCTCCTGGTAGGAGAAAAGCAAAGAGCCATCAGGCCAGGAATCCAGTGGCCACAGATTCCAGCCTTCCTCACCCTTCTGCCCTGGCCCCTGCCCTGTACCATTTCCCCTCCTTTCTCCACTTTCCCCTCACTCTGTCTCTGCTCAGGAGAAAAGGTACTCTTTCTTGCCTGACTCCAGTATGGCTCAGGTGGACCATCACCAACGTGTCTTTATTTAAAATTTTGTATTTGTTTATCATGTATTTTTAAAACTTTTTTTTACAATATTGTATTAAAATATCATCTTGAGGACTTCCCTGGTGGTCCAGTGGTTAAGAATCCACCTGCCAATGCAGGGGACATGGGTTCAATCCCTGGTGGGGGAAGATTCCACATGCCACAGAGCAACTAAGCCTGTGCCCCATAACTACTGAAGTCCATGCACCCTAGAGCCTGTGCTCTGCAACAGGAGAAGCCACCGCAATGAGAAGCCTGCACACTGCAGGAAAGAGTAGCTCCACTCGCCCCAACTAGAGAAAGCCCTTGCACAGCAGTGAAGACTCAGTGCAGCCAAAAACAAAATAAATACTTTAAAAAGTTATATATATATATATATATATAACTATCATATTGATTACTGAGGATTTGGGTGCCACCTGAACTTTTGAGCCCAAGGGGATGCCACACTCACTTGGCCTTCATCTTGGCCCTGCTGTGCTCAGGGGCCACTCACCATTCACTTGTTCATTCATTCATTCATCTGTTCCACACACGGTTGTTAAGGGCCCCATCTGTGCCAGGGAGCATAATGGGTACTGAGGAGAGAAAAGAAGTTCACAGGACAGTGTTGGGGAAAGACAGCTGTGAGCCCCCAGACTTGTGGGACAGTGGAGGAGGGCGGGTACAAGGCTAAGGGTCCCCAGGGGAATCAAAATTGTACCGGCTAACACCTGGGGGTCTCTTGTACCAGGCTTTGAGCTAAGGTCTTGCCCTGTGACATTTCAATGGCCCTTTGATATTTACAGATGCTTGTAAGTCAAGAGGTGGGTCCTGAGCCCTGGTGAAATTACATGCAGGTAATTTGCAGAAGATCTCACCCTGAGCAGGTGGCAATGGGAGGCCAGGTTCCTGTGGCTCTGAGCTCTCACCTGCTCTGGGTGTTGCAGCCCCCTCCCCCAGCATCCCCTTTGGGGGTATCTGGGAAGGCTGCATGAAGGAACTTTGCACTGAGCAGAGAGAGCACACATGGAAGTTTATAGGGAGATCACATAGAAAAGATTGAAGTACTTCTAGAAGAAGGAACAACATTGGCAAAGCCAGAAAGGCTCAGAATAAAACTTCGTATCTTGGTGTCCACAATTCTGAGAAACCAGGCAATCTTGTGAAGAGGCACTTGTACAGAAAGAGGCCAGGGACTGCTGCTTCCTCTTTCTGCTTCTCTGTTTCCTAACAACGTCAGCATAAATAGGAAGCCTGAGAGGCTCGCTGACTGCCTCCAGGAGACACCACAGAAGGTCCGTCTGTCCCGGCACAAAGAGGTATGTGTGGGCTCAGCGCAGGGTGAAGGGCGGGGTCGGGAGCAGGGGCGTGTGGCAGTCTGGGATGGGAAGGACAGGGAGAGCCTGGGGGTGTCGAGTGGGCAAGTGTGCCCCAGGGACTTGGGAGGTTAGGGCTTGGCCTTTTGGGAAAACCTGAACCCAGCCTCCTGGGCAGCCAGTGGACGAGGAGACAGACAGCAGGAACAGACCAGCCTGGGTGTTGGGGGAAGGGCTTTGAGGGTCCAGTCCTCACTGGTGAATCTGACTGTCCTGTCAGCAGGGAAGATGTCTGGGGCGGTAGAGAGTTCAGGCCTGGGAGTCACACAGCTGTGTACTGTTGTCTTTACTTTGTCACTAAGGTGTCACTAAAGGGTTGGTGGCAGTGATAATATCCTGTCCTGGGCTTCTGTCTCATGTCTGGAACAGGGGAGTGCCGATAGTCCCTGACATCCTGGTTCAGAAAAAGTCTGTGTGTGCATGCGCACACATGTGTGAATGTCCACGGGGATGCAGAGATACTGGAGGCAGATGATGAAGCCAGGAATCTTGTTATGCTCAGACCTAGATTGGTGTGGGTTGAGAAGCTCATGTCGGAAGATAAGAAGGAGCAGGTTCCTTACTTACTTAGAGACATGTCTTCCCCCCTCCAAAAACGTTTTCTTTGTGGTTGTACTCTGCCCTGACCACTGTTGATTAGTTGGGTTTGGGCCAAGCTGTGGATGCCTGCCACTGATGAGTTGGCTAGGTGGTTGGCGTCTGGGGGTGTTTTCGTCCAGGTGTGCACTTGCCCTGTGGATGGGAAGGCAGGTGTTTCTCTGGGTCCCCACTGAGATAAGAGCCTGTGGGGACTCGCCAGGCAGCCCGCAGCAACAAGTTGCAAACGTGCAGTGTTTAGTCTTTAGACACCTTGCTATTCCATTTTTGTATAACCAGATTCTAATTTTCTCTGCTTATCATCTTCCTTGCTTTCTAATGGTTTTATAACAAGTAAAATCTGTCCTGCTAATTTTGGGTCACCCTTTTTTTCATTCATTAGTTTTACTTATATTGTGCTATATCCACTAACATCACAGGATACTTCTTGAGTTCTTTAATGAATGTATTTAATATTAAACAAGTGAATCCATGGATCTATGCTTTGCTAAAAAATTAAAAAATGGGAGTACATAAAAGTGATTATAACATACATGTTGTCCTAGTTTTCCATGGCTTAGTTTTCCACTTAGTATTACATTTTGGACAACATTCCATAATAAGATGTAGAGATTTGACTCATTAATTAGCCCTGAGAGATACATGACGTTTATCAGTTTAGGTGTTACTGAAAGAGCAGGATGGGGTCTGGCTGCTTGCCGTTCAAAAGCCAATGAGCAGGCGAGGTTGGTGGAAAGGAAAGTTTGCTTTATTTCAGATGCTGGCAACTGTGGTTGTGGATGTCTGTCCAAAGGCTGACTCTCCCACACTGGCAACCAGTGGGGCAAGAGCTTTTATAAACAGAAGGTGGGAATGGGGGCTACATACAGAAACAGCACAATCAGCTCTGACAGTCATCTTCAAACTGGTCATCGCTGATCTGACCAGTGTCATCGTTATTGTTTTAGGTACAGTTAATCTTCAGTTCCGGGGTCCATTTGTTCCCATTTCTTTGAGGCCATTTCTCAGAATCGTGGCAGCTTATGTTGTGGGTATAGTCTGGTCGTCATGTAGTTAACTTCTCCATCTTGGTGTTTTAGTATCTACAAGACAGCTCATAGGATGTGGCTCAGAATATTATCTATAGCCCTTGAGAAAGCACTAAAGATCCTTGACTATGCTTAATGATTACATTATTATTATTTGGTCTCTTTTGACTGTTTTTTCCTTTGTTTCTGTATTTCTCACTTTTCTGATTAAACTTATTCTTTGACTAAAGTTTTCCACAGACAAAAGGCAGGCAGAGGACGTGGTGCGGTGGAGGGTAGGCAAGGACCAGGCGGTCCTGCTCCATTTCATAGGTGCACCACGATTTACCCGATCCCACATTGCTAGACACTTGGGTGGTCTCCAGTTTTCCACACCTAAGAAAGTCTTCCTACAGCCCAGATTCCTAGAAGCAGAATTGCTGGGCAAGAGACTGCACATTTAAAATAATAATAGATATTGTCAAACCATCCTCAAAGTAGCTGAACTAACATACATTCCATGGCAGTGCATAAAAAGGCTGGTTTCTCTTTAAAGAAACAGTCCATCTTTTAATTGTGTCCAGTGTAATGGATGAAAATTATCTGGTTCTCACTTGGATTTTTCCTTTCCCTGGTGATAGGTGAAGTTGTGCATCTTCCATGTGTTGAAAGGCCATTTGGATTCAGTTTGTAATGTGCATGGAAATGTCCTTTACATTTCTCAGTGGGTTGGTTGTCTTTTATGTATTGAGTATTAATACATTTGGAATGTTTTAGGAGTGTTCCATTTATTACGTGTATGAACCATTTATTGACATATGTTGAAAATATGTCTTTCAGATTACCACTCTATTTTCTCTTTGGTGTGTTTAAAGATACCTTGCATTGTATAAAAATGTATTCATTGCTTTTAAGTCAAATCTGTCATTATTTTGTATTTCAGGCTTTCTGGATTCGGTGTCTTATTCAATCCCTGAGATTAAAGAAATATTTTAGAGCTTTTATCATTTTTAGCTTTGACATTTAAATCTTTAATCCATTTAGAATTTGGAGGTGTGGGTAATAAGTAATCATCTAACTTTTAAAAAAAATGATTAGCTGGTTGTCTCAATATCATTAATTTTGAGTGTGCAAACCATGTGTTCTCTGTGATTTGAAATTCTACTATTACTTCCAATTCCTAAGTCGTTCTTTTCCTTACCATTTCCTGTTCCATCTGTCTACTATTATACTCGTCGTTTTTCTAACCAATAGAGCAAGTCCCTCATGTTGGATTTGTTATAATCTAGAATCAGTTTGCTAAGCCAGTTGAAAATCTTTCTGGAGTCTTACTTTGGATTGTCTTGAATTTAGAGATGACTTGGGGGAATACTGATCCCCAAATAGGGGTCATAACAACAGCAGGCAGCCTTCTACTTTAAAGCAGAAGGTACTGACATTTCTGTTGACTCTAATGTTACTGTAGTTTTCTAGTACATACCCAGAAATGTCAACATTCTTTTCAATTCCTCATTTGCCAAGGTTTATTTCTTTGTTTCATCAGGAATGGTTTTTGTATTATCAAGTATTTAAGGGCATCTGTTAAGATAAGCTTATCTTTTTCTCCTTTTAATCTGTCTGTTGATCTATTTCTATTAATCACAAAGAGAGTTGATGCATTCTTCTTTTTAAAGTCTTCATCAGGCTGTCCTATGAAATTGTTTTTGTCTGGAGTGAATTTGTGCCTTTTTTCCCCTTTTCCAATTGCTATTTTTATCATTAAATTTCTGCAGGAGTTCGAGAATTTTGGTGAGCATGTTTATTTTATTTTGAGTGAGAAGGCATTTGGCTTTTCTCTCCTCTTCCTCCCTCTCTTCCTTTTCCTTTCCCCCTTCCTGTCATCCTCTGGTTTCCATGCTCAATCCTCACTCATAGTGATCTTTAACCCTTACATTTTAAACACACATGTTTATATTTAACTTATATTTTCCATCAGCATTTGGGCTTACTCAGAATATATACACTCCTCCAAAACAAGGCAAGATCCTTAGCAAGCTTTCGGTTCATCTCTGCTTTTTCCCTGTAACCTCACAGCCAACACTTGTGTTAAAATGATCTCAGTTTTACTTCAATGCTGTTACTGTGTATTTATTTGTTTTTACTTTGAAAAGTGGAGTTGCTCAGTTGTGTCAGACTCTTCGCGACTCCATGGACTGTAGCCTACCACGGGCTACAGTGGTAGCCTCCATCCATGGGATTTTCCAGGCAAGAGTACTAGAGTGGGTTGCCATTTCCTTCTCCAGAGGATCTTCCTGATCCAGGGATTGAACCCCGGTCTCGCTCATTGTAGGCAGACGCTTTACTGTCTGAGCCACCAGGGAAGTCAGTAACAATATTTCTTTACTTAACAGTAAGTCCTATTGGTTTCTTTTTTCAAAATTGATTCCAGTATCACGTGCTATCTCTCTTTCTTGGAATTTTTATTTTTTATCTGAAATATATGCTAGAGTAACTCTCTTTAAAAAGATATGGAAAGCTTTTTTTGTTCTTACATTTCCAAAATATTGTGATTTTTTTCCCCCTTGAACTTCAAAGTAAGCTAGACTTTTTATATTTCTAGGTTCAAACATATTTTCTTCTCAGTATTTTCAAGACATTACTATCTATTTAGTATCCTGTGTTACTTGTTAGAGGACCTTGCAAACCCAATCTTTTTTCACTGAAAATAACTTGTTTGTTTACTTCTGGAAGCTTCTAGGATTACCTTTTACTCTTTGATGACCAGAAGTTTATTAGCATGTGACTGAGTATGGTGCTATTAAAAATGAATTTTGTTTTTAACTTAGTAGATTATTGCCTGATTTAAAGCCCTGTGAATTTTTCTTCTATTTGCAATTGTATCTCTTTGGTTGCACATGGAAAAACCCCAAATAACAGTAGCATAATACTATATAAGTTTATTTTTTCCCTCACATGAAAAATGTCCAGTGGTAGGCAGTCTCAGACTGTATGGTTGGTTCACAGTGAGAAGAGGGATCGAGGTTCCTCTTTTTCTGTTGCTTATGACTTCTACACTCAACAGAACCTTATAATTCAAAATGACTGCTGGAACTCCAGCCATCACTGCAAACTGGAGAAAGGAAAAAAAGCAGGAGGGCAAAAATAGATTCCTCCTACCTGAGCCACTTCCTTTAAGCAACTTTTTTTGAAAGACACACCCAGTGATTCTACTCACATCTTCTTGGACAACATTTAGTCACATGACCACACCTAGCAATAGGAGAGTGTAAGAAATAAAATCTTTTATTCTGTGCAGCAATAAACCTAGGTAGAACCTAACCTTTTGTTATCAAGGGGAAAGGGGACAGCTAGGCAACCGGCACCATCTGCCGTACCTGCCCTCAGTTCTCTGTCTTCTGCTTCTAGATGTTGGAACTGTTGAATTTCTTTCCTAGGCCTCAATTTTTCTCTAAGACTTTTCATTTCCTAGCCTATTTGCTGTCTTCAATATCTACCTTTGTAACATGACAGTTTATAGCGTTAATTCTGATTTGGCCCATTATTGAGTCATGGTGTGTGTTTGTTTGTTTGTTTTATGGATTTCTTCAATAAAACGTCAATAAAATTTCAATTGCCTTCAAATGCTAAGAACTCTGTTTTATTTGTTCTTTGCGTAGCAATCTGTTCTTAAATGGCCATGATTTCTCAAATCTCCCTGAGCATGCTACTTAAGATGTTTCAACGTTTTGTTTTGTCTTTGCACAGACATTTGTGCATATCTGTAGAAGTATCTGTTGGGTCAGTATATGTCAGAATAGAGATGTACGATACCAATAATTGGGAAATATAAAACTATGCTACTCACTATTATAACTGGTTAAGAACACAAATTCTAAAGCCAATCTCCTGTGCTACAGTCTCAGCCTTTTCCTTTCTGCTGTATCATCATGGACCTATACCAGTTTCCTCATCTACAAAGTGGAGATTTTAACCTACATATTGATGTATTAATATCTGTAAAGCCTTTTGAACAGTGGCCAAATGATGGTAAGTGTTTTGTAATTGTTAGCCACTAATACGAATTCTCTGCATGTAGGTGTCTTTTATGCTTGTGTCCTTGGATGCCATTAATTTGTTTGAACTATTTATAGCATAAAGGTAGTCACTTGTTCTCCATACTTCTGGCACAAACATTTATTTTTCACTTTGTCCTTTGCTTTGTGGTTCAGTTATTTTTATAAAATACTGAAGTGTTCACTTTTATGCACTTTTATTTCTCAGCCTTTGTCTTTGATTTCTTCTAGTGCTTTGAAACTTAAATAGTTCAAAGATATTCACTTGTACAGTTTGCAAGTTTCATAGGATTTAACTGCCTATATTTAAATTTTTCATTGATTTGATACATGGGAAATGGTGTAAGGTAGGGGTTTAGGCTGATATGTTTTATGTTGTTATTCAATTGTTTCAACACTTTTTATTATTCCATCACTTAATACTGATTTGTGGTTCCTCTTCATCATGTAGTACATTCTCTAGAGAAATACAGTTCATCTAATCAGTATGTCCACTGATTTGTTGTGTGTGTGCACACACGTGTGTGCATGTGTGAAAATCCATTACTTTACTTACAAGATTTTTATAATAAATTTTGCTATTGAGTGGAAACTCATTATTTTATTGAACTATAGTTGATTTACAATATTTAGTAGGTTTCAGGTGTAAAGCAAAGTGATTTGGTTATACATATATATATATATCTGTATTTGTTTTACTTTTGATTCTTTCCCATTATAGTTTATTATAAACATAGTTTATTTATAGTAGTTTATTATTGAATATAGTCCCTGTGCTGTACAGTTAGTCTTTGTTGTTTATCTATTTTATATATGGTAGCGTGCATCTATTAACCCCATACTCCCAATTTACCCCTCCCCGTTTCCCATCTGGTAACCAAAAGTTTATTTTCTGTTAGTGCTTACTCACTCAGTCGTGTCTGACTCTTTGCAATCCTATGGACTTCCTGCCAGGTGCCTCTGTCCATGGAATTTTTCAGGCAAGAATACTGGAGTGGGTTTTCATTTCCTCCTCCAGGGGATCTTCCCAACCCAAGGATCAAACCGGTGTCTCTTGTGTCTCCTGCAATGCAGGCAGATTCTTTAACTGCTGAGCCATCTAGGAAGACCCATTTTTCTATGAGACTTCTTAGTTTTAAAGTCTTATTAACTGTCCTCACACATATTTTTTCCCTTGTGAATTCCTGCCAAAAAGAAAGAAAATCTTGTTAAGTTTTGATTAGAGTTGTGTTAAACTTATAACTGACTTTCAGAAGAATTAACCTCTTTACATGTGAGGAATTTGCATTTGTGGTAAGACCCAAAGAGAAACTCTGAGTTTTTAGCTGAGTTCCAGGTAGGCAGAGCAAGCTGCATCAGCTCAGGCAGACTCTCCTTTGCCTGCCAAGGCACTGCTCCCCTGCAGGAGCTAAAATACTCTCCCCAGCCCCAGACAAACCCACTCTTCCTTCCCAGGCATTTCTTGGACTAACCACCCCACAAAGATCATCAAGTTTGGTTCTCCCTCATGATCTCACGTGAGATACGTCAGGTTGGGCCCATTTTATAGGTTTAGAGAGCGAGGTTCAGAGGGCACTGATAAGTCAGCCCAGGCCACCAGCACAGGAGGGACAGGGCCTGTGTTGAAAGTCAGTTTGGCTGAGCCTAGAGCCGTGCTTTTCCCAGCAACAGAGCTTCTGGTATGTGTCTGTGCAGCTTGAGTGAAGTTTTCGACAGTCTTACGGACAGAAAAGGAGTCATGCTCCTCTCTGTTCTACTTTCCTGGTACTTCCCGGGGGCTGGATGAAATGAAATAAGGAAATCCCCAAACTTCTGCAGAAAAAAAAGGGAACCGGCATTTCAAAGGGTAGTGTGGGAGGAATGAGGTAAATGGAACGAGGTGGGGAGAGCACCAGGCTTGTGTGTGTGCGCGCACGCACGTGTGTGTGTGTGTCTGTGTGTGTGGTGAGGGTGTGTGCATGTGCTCACTCACACGGGAGAAGCACACCCCAACACCCAGTGACTCCCTCGGGTCAATACCTGGTGGGGGGAAAAATCAAATACCAGGCTTCCCTCTTGAATTTTCTCTTTACCAGGGCAGTGTGACCCAGTGGGAACCCACATCTGCAGAGGCCACTAAGTGCATCTCCTTCACAGTCACATCCCAGGCACTGAGTTGAGGAGCAGGGACGGTCCCAAGGGCCAGGCTGAGGCAGCAGTGGGGCTGCAGCCAGGCAGCAAGGCCACTCCTGGGTCCGCCCTACCACGTGGGCCAAGTCCCACGGGCTGACGCTTCCTTCCGCAGGCCTGGAGGAGGCAGGATCCTGGAGACAGGAGGATTCCCAAGAGCTGATGACATGGGTCTAGCCCAGCCTCCAGCAGGGGAGGAACACAAGACTCCAGGACAGTGAGGAGCCCACACCTTGCTCAGACTTGGACCCACTTGAGCAGGCTACCTGTTCTCCAGAGCTGAATCACGAGATGACACTGACCCAGGGGCTGCCCCCCCTGGCTCTGCTGGCGCTCTGCTGGGGACTCAGCATAACAGGGGCTGAAGGTGAGCCAGATCACCCCCCTCCTTTTCACTGCCGGGCCACAGAACCCAGACCCCCAGCCTTCCCTCCCCTCGACCATCTCTTCTCTCTCCTGGTTTTCCCTGGAGGCCTCCCTTCCCTCCCCCAGCACTCCCGCTCATTCTTCTCTGGCCTCCTGTAAAGACCTCTCTGGCTGTGTGGCTTCTCTGTCCACATTTCCCGGTGTGGCGTTCCAGACCTCTAACCTCCTGGCTGGCCATTCCAGTCCTTTGTCTGACCTTGCATTCCCCCCAGACACTCAGCACCTGGGGGTCTTGACCAGTTCCCACCTCTGTACCTTTGATCCTGGGGTCCCTCAGCCGTGGGGGAGGGGGTGTCTCTCCTCTTGCCTCAAGGCCCTGCTGAGATGTCCCCCAACCCCAGGATCCTCAGGCCACTGACCACCCTCCCCAAGGGCTCCCAGAGAGCTCAGCTCCCCTGATAACCCTGGGAACCACACTCCACTTTCCAAGCATCAGGCCTAGCGGGGCCTGATCCGAGAGCAGGGTGGGGAGGTCCCCAGAGTAGGCCCCTTAGGGGTGGGTTTGTGCCTCTGCTCCAAGGCTGCGCCCACTCACGGGCCCAGGGGCGGGGCCTGTGTCTGACACATGTGCCCACCTGTAGTGGGAGGGACTCTGTTCCTCCAGGAGCTGGGCAAGGCAGGGGCTCATGACACGTGCTCTGAATCAACTAGAATATTGTGTTTTTCCCCAGACAAGAGGGTCCACAGCTGGCTCCCTTACACCTGCACACCTGCAGAGACAGCCGCCCCTGCCCCCGCCAAGGCCTCTGGGGACATTTGCCTGGGCTCTAGGAGCCTCTACAGGACTCTGGCAGACTTCTTTGCAGTGCTGTGCACCCAGGAGGGGCTGCAAGGGGTGGTGACAAGGGACATCTGAGGGGGAAGGTGTGACCCTCTCTCTGCTTCCCTCCCTGGCAGAGACTGTCCCGATGCAGACCCTGCGCTGCCATAATGACTACACCAGCCGCATCATCTGCAGGTGGGCGGACACCCAGGATGCCCAGCGACTGGTCAACGTGACCCTCTACCGCAGGCCCAAGGAGTGAGTGAGGCAGGGCCCAGGGTTGGAGGGCAGCGAGGGGCGCTGCTGTGTGGGCAGTGCCAGGAGTTTGGGGCTGGACAGAAGGTGGGGGCGGGAAACTCCTACCCAGGAGCTCCTGACCCACCAGGTGGCCTGCCGGGCCCAGGGGCTTGTGTCTGATGTCCAGTTTGGGGGAAGAACCTCTGATGTTAATATTGTTGATGATGGTGATAATCTCCTATTTTGTCACAATTGAACAAAATCAATCGGCAGAAGTCAATTTTGGTTCATCCTCCTTATGAGGTGGGCAGGACAGGGACATGATACCCAATTCACAGATGGAGAAACTGAGGCTGCAGAGGTGAGGTCCCTCCCCCTGGCCACAGTGGGGTCAAGGCCTTAGCAGGACCAGTGTCCTGTGGCCAGCCTGCAAGGCTAAGCTCCATGTCTTCCTCAGGCCCTGCTCCCTCCGGAGTTGGGGCTTCTCCTCTCGCCTCACCTAGTTTCCAGGGCATAGCCCTTTTGGGAAGGTACTCCCACCATTCTGGGATCCGGTGATAGTCTAACTCACCATAATGGAAGTAGTTAAACAGCAGGCATCACAGGGTCTGGGGAGACCCCTGACGACCTCCCCTAGGAAGAAGGGTTTTCGCTCCACAGCATCATCGCCCCTGCACTCTCTCCCCTGCTCTCCCCAGAGCCTCTGTCCTCCTTGTCCACTGTCCCCACCCCCACCCTCAGCTGTGGCCTGCCTCCTCCTGCACTGGGACAGCAGACACCCCCAGAAGAGAAGCTTCCCAACATCTCCCCCGACCATGGCCTGCTACCTCCCTGGATACTCCCTGCAGTGATTGCCTGTCCCAGGCCTGTCTGAGGCCAGAGCCAGGGTCCCACCTGGTCTTGCTGCTCAAGGACATCACTGCCATCCCAATCGCCACTTCCCCATGCTGTTGAGGGACACTGTCCCGGGATCCACTTACAGATGCCAACCAGACTGCAGCTCAGGGCCTCCGAGTCCAGTCTCCTAGCCTGGCTGTCCATTCTTGGCTTCCCTCTGAGGGAACCTCCTCTAAAGAGTGGTCTGGAGCCCTGTTTCCAGTGCCTCTCAGGTAGTTCCTCCAGAGCCCACTCTCCCAGGACTCTGCTGCCCCCAGCAGGCCATTTAAACTGCTCCCGCTGGAGTCAGTGATGCCCACTTCGTGTAAATCAATGGTTAGTCCTGGCCTTCTCCCCACACACCCACAGTCAGCACCTGACAAGGACTGGCTGGGCCTAAATACGAGGTCCCACTGTGGCACCTCCCTCCCTGACCCTGGCCAGCACCTGGGCCCTTCCCCATGTCCCCCTGGCCCGCCCTTTTCTGTCTCCTAGTCCGTTCCCTTCTCTGAAGGGGATGATGTCCCAGGACTCTTGGACCTCCATTCTCTTGCATCTGGATCCAGCGGCAGAGATCCAGCCCCAGACTATGGCTCTGACCCAGACATGCTCTCTCCAGCCTGGACCTTTCCCCAAGTTCCAGAACCATAGGTTCACTTGCCTCTCCGCATTGTCCCTTATAGTCTTTAACTTCAAGTGTCCTAAACAAGTTCCTGCTCTGCCTCCCAAAGACAGCCCCTGTGCTAGATTCCCATATCAGTTCACCAAAGGGGAGCTTCCAGGGGCTCAAGCCAGACAAATGGGGACAGTCTTTTATTTTTTGCTTTTCAGTCTCCTTTCCCTCCTTTCCTTCTTCACCACAGCATCCAATCCATCAGCAAATGTGATCGACTTCATCTTCAAATAGAAAGTGAATCTGGCTAAGACCCTGATCCAAACCACTTCTTATCACTGAGATAGTCCAGAAGCCTCCTAACTTGTCCCTCTGCTTCCAGTATTGCCACCCCCTCCAACTCAATCTATCCACAGCTCAGCAGCCACAGGAATCCTTTCAAAGTGTGTGTCAAAACATCACTCCTTTGCTCATAACTCTCAATTTTCCTCACTTCCAGTGAATTCAAAATTCTTTACATTCCTTTTAAGCACTGACCTTCTGTAACCTCACTCTGCTAGGCTCCTGGACCTCCCACCCTCACATATCTACTCTGCACGCACTGTTAATTGCCTAGTCACACAACATCCCAAACCTATGCCTACCCCAGGACCTTTGCCCTTGCTGTTCCCTTTCCTTGAAATCCTCTTTCCCCAGATTTGGCATGGCTCCCTCCCTGATCTCCAAGTTTCTGCTCAGATGTCACCTTCTCCAAGAGGTCTTCCCTGCCTCCTTTATTCCAAATTGTATCCTCAGGCCAGCCCTCCTGGCCTGCTCACACCTCTTTCCTTCCTGACTTGTCTATGTACACTTTTCCATTTGACATGTGGCATCATTCCTTCACTGTTCTGTGTATGTCTGCCTCTATTAGGATGTCTGCACTATAGACAGGGATTTGCATGTATTTTATTTCCTGCCAGGCTCCCTGGTACTAAACAAAGCCTTACATGTAGGAACCATCTGTTAATATTTGTGAGTGAGTGATTCTTCTCTCTGGGCTAACCTTGTCTTCTCCTGGCAGGGACCATCCACAGCGAGTGTCCTGCAATCTTAGTGACGACAAGCCCTGGTTAAACAGCCCTTGTCCTGGCTGCGTACCCAGAAAATGTGTTATTCCTTACCGAAACTTTGTCCTTGCCGACTTTGACTACTTCTCATTCCAACCGGACCAGCCTCTGGTCACTGAGCTCACCGTTAATCTGAGTCAGCATGGTAAGGTCTGGGGTCCCTGGCCAAGCATAGTCCCCTGTGAGGACAGGGAACCCTGGAGTGTCCACAAGCTCCTGGCCTACTTGGGGAGGCAGATGTGGAAACATCTAATCCTCCAGGGTTGTAAGGACCATACAAAGGCTGTGGTGGGCCAGGAAAAGGAGCAGGGATTCTGCCTTGGGGAGAGGACCCAAGAAGTTTCCGAAGGATACACGTCTGCTGGGTACTGAGAGGTGCAGGATGACCCTGGGCAGAGGAACTAATAAAGTGTAGACCGAAGAGGGAGTTACAGGAGTCACAGTGCCCTCTGCTGGGAAGGAGGCCCCACAGGCCACCTTGTGGGCAGTGGGGACAGAAGGAAGCTAGCTCCCTTTGGAGTTCAATTTGAGCACCTTTCATGGAGCTTATGTTCTGAAGCCTAGGAATCTGCACAGCTTCATTCATGTTCACACTGAATTCCCATGATTTAGCAGAAGGCAGTCTGAGGTCCATGGAGAAGGGTCTGTCCAGGGTCATTCAGCCAGTGGGAGCAGTGCCTGGCCTGGGACCCAGGCCTATCCACACATGGGCCACAGAGGACCTTCACCTCCTGCACAGTTGTCCAGCCCCTTAGGGACCCTTTCCTTCCTGTCCCTCCAGTGCAGCCCCCCACACCCAAGGACCTCAACATCACTGCTACCAGGGAGAGTCTCCTGCTGTCCTGGAGGATAGCCCATGAGGGTTTCCAGAGCCACTGGCTGTCCAGCCTGGAGTTTGAGGTGGTCTACAAGCGGCTTCAGGACTCCTGGGAGGTAGGGACCCCACCAACTGTGCCCCAAACCCACAGGTACCTGGCCCAGCCGGCCATGCTCCAATAGCCCCTCTCCCCTCCAGGATGCCCGCACCATCCACTCCAAGTCCCCTCAGGCCATCTTGGAGCTAAAGTACCTCCTGCCCAGCAGCACCTACGTGGCCCGAGTGCGCACCAGGCTAGCCCCAGGCTCAGGGCTCTCAGGACGACCCAGCCAGTGGAGCCAGGAGGTTTCCTGGAACTCCCAGCCAGGTAACAGAGTTGGGACAATGCTCCTTTGTGGAGAGGGGAGCTCATTACATCTCCAGGACAGGAGTCCAGTGTACACACGACAGGATCCTCGGGTGCTCTGTGTTCAGAGTGGCTTCTTTGGGCCCACCCCGTCCTTACTGTGACTCTGCAGAGGCACCGACTGCATCTGACTCACCCCCAGGCCCCAGTTTGCTATCCACGTTATGTGGAGGAGCAATTACAATTTAATCACAATGGCATATGGGCAGCTGTGTTTTCGTGAGGGCTGCATGACATGTGGACACACCAACATGACAGTGTTATTTAATAAATCCCTGAACCCTGAGGCTGTGATGTCCTCCCCGTCTTGCACAGGGGGTGTGAAGTTTCACAGAATTCACCCTCTGACCTGAGGTCACATGGCTGGCAGGTCAGGCTGAGTTTAACCCCTGATGTTTTTGGCCCCACAATCTCTCTGTGACGAGTCTCATGGTGAGCCCACTGAAGGCTAGGGAATGAACGAATGAGGACTGAAGGAAGGTTTGTTCTCCCTCCCAGGGGATGAGGCCCAGCCTCAGAACCTCCAGTGCTTCTTTGATGGGGCCGCCCTGCTTACCTGCACCTGGGAAGTGAGGTCCGAGGTAACCCACTCCGTCTCCTTCACCCTCTTCTACAAGACTGGGCCCAGTGCACGGTGAGTGTCCCCTGCCTCTGTCCCCTCCCCTCCTCTAAGCCTCACCCTCTCCAGGCCTCCTCCTGCCCCTGGAGCCCAGCAGAAGCCACAGCTCCTCCTGAGGTCTCACCCCTCACATGGCCCTGCCTCCCCCTGCCCTGACCTCTGCCATGATCCTCAGGGAGGAAGAATGCTCTTCCATGCAGAAGGAGACTGGCAGCCCCTACATCCGGCACCAATGCCAGATTCCTGTGCCTGACCCCAGGAACTACAGCCAGTACATCGTCTCTGTTCGACCAAAGATGGACGAGAGACTTATAAAGAGCTCAGACAACAGTGAGTTTGCCCCTAGCCTTCTGTGTGGAGCATCTCCCAACAGCACTGCTTCATTCCTCATGGTCCAGACTTCATGTGTGTCAGTTTCAATGAAATACCCCAGGAAGCCAAATGGAACAAAAATGATTCCAGTCTATCCTGGAAGTTCTCAAGAAGCAATAATGCAACAATGACAAATAACATGAAGGAAGATGCAATTGATATTCCTCAAGAATATCAGTATTAAAAAACCTTTTATCTCAGTCTTTTAGCTCTATCTTCCCTGGTGGCTCAGATGGTAAAGAATCTGCCTGCAAGGCAGGAAACCCCGGTTCAATCCCTGTGTTGGGAAGATCCCCTGGAGAAGGGAATGGCTACTAACTCCAGTATTCTTGCCAGGAGAATTCCATGGGCAGAGAAGCCTGGCGGGCTATAGTCCATGGGGTCACAAAGAGTCAGAAACGACTAAGCGACTAACACTTTCACTTTATTTTCCCCTCCAACTTCTCAGTTGCTTAAAAGTTCCTACTTCTGCCCACGACCTCCTGGTCTTCCCACCGATTTTTCCCTTCCTTTCCCAGATTGGATTTTTCTTTTTTAAGTTTCCAAAGTCCTCCCCAAACTGATATTTTCAGAGTTAATAATAATTCACCTGTGATTTACTTCTTATGTTGGGTACTCCTGCTGCTAAGTCACTTCAGTCGTGTCCAACTCTGTGAGATCCCATAGGTGGCAGCCCACCAGGCTCCCCCATCCCTGGGATTCTCCAGGCAAGAACACTAGAGTGGGTTGCCATTTCCTTCTCCAATGCATGAAAGTGAAAAGTGAAAGTGAAGTCGCTCATTCATGTTCGACCCTCAGCGACCCCATGGACTGCAGCCTTCCAGGCTCCTCTATCCATGGGATTTTCCAGGCAAGAGTATTGGAGTGGGGTGTCATACTAAGGGGTCTTGCAGGTTAAGTTCCCCGGTTCCTGTTACATAGTGAGGACCTCATGCAGAGGAAACTCCTGCATTGCTTCTTGATGATCAAGTTCTTCTTCTCAATCTCTAGTGTGTGTCAGAGACAGCAGCCGATTTGTCTTAGTTACCTGGGTTTAAATCCACTACTTATTGTTTGGGATCTTCCAGACTGCAATCTTTGTCTCTACCACTTGATAGCTGCCTGTCCTTGGAAAGTTACCTAATCACTCTGGGGCTCAATTGTTTGTCTGAAAAGTGGACAGATTCAGAGTACTTACTACATCCAGTTGTTGTTATAATTGAGTGAAATTATTCATATAAATTTAGCATGTATAATAATGCTTAGAACACTGTGAATATTCTAGATTAGAATAAATTAACAGAACATTTATTTCTATTTAAATACTAGGGGTAACCCATACTTTTGGTCACCTCACTATAAAACAAGCGTATATTAACATCTCCCAAGAGAAGGGCATTTCAGGTCAAAATAGATGACATGGTGAAATGGGGGTGTAAAACCCTAAGATGGGTGGGACCTGGGGTCCTGGGTTAATGGAGAGAGCACCTGTGATGAGCATGGAACACAAGAAATGTTCCACTGGAGGAATATTAGAAACAATATGCCTTAAAAGTTTTCCTCCCTCCAGTCCAGATGGCTCCCCCAACCCTCAACGTGACCAAGGGCAGAGATGGCTACATCCTGCACTGGAGAGAAGAAAAAATGAGCTACTCACACATAGCTTGCATCTTCCAGGTCCAGTACAAGAAAGAAGGAGCCTCATGGGAGGTGAGAGACTGTGCCCAGGGAGGGGCCTGGAGGGGAGGAAAGGACAGCGAGACAACACTTGGGAAAATGCCACCTGCCCAGATGCCTGGCTCCCAGCACGTGACCAGCCACAGAGAGCCGCTGGGACTCGGTGGTCACTCCAATGAGCAGTCTCATTGTCTCTTCCTTTGGTGAAGGAACTGAGACTCAGAGAGATGATGTGAACTTGGCCAAAATGTACACGTGACCCTGAGTTGCAAAGGGGGCATGGACATCAGGAGGGGGAGGGCTGAGAGGCAGCTGAAGGACGGGTTTTCAAAAGTCATAATAAGGTGACACTTCTTCATAAGAATCTCATCCAGAATGCAAATGTGCAGCTGCTAAGAGCAGAGCAGCTCCTGGGGAGGCCGGCAGGGCCTCAGCCCAGGGCTCAGTATCTGGCCCTGGGCCTCAGGCAGTCCTCGGGGCCTGTGGACAGAACCTGGGGCTCCACAGAGGGCAGATCAGAAACCTCAGAGCCAGCCCCAGAATTTTCTGCTGGAAATGGGGAAACTGAAGTCAGGAGGGAGAGGGTTAGTGGTGGAGCTGGGAGTGGTCCTTGGGCTCCTGAACATCTGTTTGATGGTCCAGGGTTCGGTCACCCTGCACCACACTCCAGGGGAGACCATATCTGGGGTCCAGGCTGCTCTAAGGTGAGCTGGGAGGGTGAGGCGGGGCATGGTGACTCCTCAGGGTTTCTGCACCCCGGTGTTGTCATGTGTGCCAGGAGTTCAGTACAAGAGGTGCTCCCTGGTCCTGTCCCTCTGGAGTGTGGTCCTCCGTGGTGAGGGTGATGCTGCTCAGATCCGGGGATGTGACTGCAAGCTGGGAAATGATGGGTAGCAGGAAGGCTGGGGTGCTGAGGCGGGAGGGTTTCGTAGCTGTGCCCACACGCCCCAGACCTCAGGACTCCTGCTCACACACCTGCCCCTGTAGGACACCAAGACAGAGGACTTCCAGAATGCCCACACCATGTCGCTGCCACCTCTGGAGCCCGCCAGCCGGTACCAGGCCAGAGTGAGAGTCAAACCCGACCCGGGGAACTACAATGGGATCTGGAGCGAGTGGAGTGAAGCAAGGTCCTGGGACACCGATTGGGGTAAGTCTGCCACGCCCCCCTCACCCCTCCTGGCACAACCCTGCTGGGCAGAGGACAGGGAGGATATGAACACGGAGACATAACCCCACCCCAGGATAGCATCCTTCCCTCCCAGGCGTCATTAGGGATTAGAAAATTATACCTCCTGGTGTGCAACACAGACTGCGGCAAGGTCTCCAGAGGACAGAGGAGAGAGCACGTCTCACCAACAGGTCTCCCTGCGACTGAACCTCAGCCTTCTATTAATATGGCCCAGGCTTCTATTGGCTTCCCAGGTGGAGCAACGGTAAAGAATTCGCCTCGCCTGCTAATGCAGGAGACACAAGAGATACGGGTTTGATCCCTAGGTCAGGAAGATCTCCTGGAATAGGAAATAACAATTTGCTCCAGTATTCTTGCCTAGGAAATTCCATGGACAGAGGAGCCTGACAGGCTATAGTCAATGGGTTCACACACAGTCAGACATGATTAAGCATACACACACACACACACACACACACACAAGCATGCTTTCACTAGCCTTTGTGGAAGCTACTACCCAGGGACCACTCAGCCTGAGGAACTACAGACTGGGGCCTGAGATTGGAAAGCTTTGGTCTGATTTCTCAATCTTCTACTTTTGCTAATTTCGTTTATCTACCACTATCTCCATGGTGGCCACCAGGAGACAAGTGTAGGACAAGGTCCAGGAGGTGGCTGCAGAAAGAGGACAAAGTGTTTGCAACAAGGTCCCCAGTCCCAGCCAACTGTCAGGGAAAGAGCCCCAGAGAGAGGACCCCAACCAAGCGGAAAGGAGAACTGGGCCACAGGACCTAAGGGAAAGAGATCAGGGGAGTTTTGGAGGGGCCCAGCCTGTAAGGGGCTTAAGCCCAAGTGGACAGTTGAGAGACTCTTTGATGGGCCTTTGCATCTTCTGGTTCCTCCACCATCACCCCTTTCTCCATTTCTGCCTCTCCTGTTGTCCCTGTTCTTGATGACCTCCCTTGGGAAGTCCCCTGTGATTGCCTTTGGCTACAGTTGCTGCCCTCCCATAGCAACTCCTGCTACTGGCCAGAATCTAACCCTCTGTGTCCTCCCACCAAGCCAACATTGTGGGTAGCTCAGACAAAGGCCCCCTTCTTCTTAGTTTCTGGCCTCCTCTCCTCCTCTGCACCCCAAGGAAGCAGCTGCACCCTGTCTTCTGAGTCTCCAGCCCTTTCCCTCCCTAGATGCTAATGATCCTTTTTCCTTCTTGGCTTCCTGAAGTGCTGCCCATGTGGGTCCTAGCCCTCATCCTTGTCATCAGCACCTTAATCCTGCTTCCAGTCCTGCACTTCTGTGGCGTCTACGGGTACAGGTAAGGGGACTCCAAGATGGGGGAGAGTGTTATCCAGGGCCCCAGAGGATGCCAGGGTCACTATTTGTCACTGCTCTGTCACCCGCTCCCAATGGGGTCTTGGACAAATCTGAGCTCTCCCTGGGCTTCAGTTTCACCTCCGTACATGAGCACAGGCAGCTGCCCTGAGGTCTTGGGCAGCAGTCACCTCTTTGTTGTCTTTCCAGGCTGAACCGGAAATGGGAGGAGAAAATCCCTAACCCCAGCAAGAGCCACCTGTTCCAGGTAGGAGCTGACTGTGAGGGCAGCAGAGGTGCTGGGGCTTGCGTGCTCCTGTGCCATGTCCCCATGTCCGTGTCTTGCTCCCCATCCTGTGGGCTTTGAGTGGGGCTGGGGGTGCAGGTGGCTAGAGAAGGGACTGGGAAGCTCTAAGAGCCAGGCCAGCCCCGCAAGCCCAGCACTGAGACCCCCTGGTCTCCCCCAACGCTCAGGGTGCCCTGCTGGCAGGGACTCACCTGGGATAGGAGGGAGGGTTGGCATAGGGGGGCTGGTCCCTGGGAGGCTCCAGGAGAGGTGTAGTCATATTGAGGGCAGGTGGATGGTGGGAGGCAGAGTGGTTTTCCAAGGACAGAACGGCAGAGCTGAGCGCTAACAGGTGCAGGGTGGTGGCAGGTGGGAGAGGCCATGGCAGGTAGAAGGCATGTGGGGGGGGAGATGAGGCTCCTTTGAGAAGGTAATTGAGTGGGGAGGACGGTGAGTCTGGGGCACATCGTGGGAGGCTGAGAGGACCCTGGAGAACAGGAGCCCTTTGGTCAACTACACAGGGCCAAAGCTGCCTTGGGAGGGTCTCGCGGCCGGTGCGGTGGGGGCTGGGGTGAGCACAGAGCAGTGACAGTCCAGATAGTGTCCTCAGGAGACCCGGGACCCCAGCGAGGTCCCAGCCCCTCTCTGGCCTCGTCTCCCTGGTGTCAGGAGGCTGTCCTGCTGGTGCTGAGTATCTGCCTCTTCTAGGGGCTCCTGAATCCCTACCACCCTCAAGGCCTTCCCTCCATCTGCACCTTCTGGAGGGCCCTGACTCCCAAAGATACAAATGCCCTTTCTCTTTCCAGAACGGGAGCGCCGGACTCCGGCTGCCAGACAGCATGGCCACCCTGGGTAGTGGGAGCCACCTACAAAAGGGGCCATGGGGCAGCAGTTGCCCTCAGCTCCTGGAGGGGTGAGTGTCGGGCAGGGGATCCCTGGGCGGTGGGAGGGTGGCCCCCTCCTGCACACCAGAGGTTTGGAGGAGGTGGCCTGGGTCTGGGCCTCAGTTTGAAGAAATCCATAGAGACTGGTGGTGCTAAAGCAAGAGGCATCCCTAGCGAGGGTCAGACCTCAGACTTGACCGGAGGCAGGAGACTGGAGCAGATGACCTCCCTTCACCCTGCTGCCCAGGGAGACCCCACACTGCCTTGGCCCCACTGGGTGGCGGAGGGTCTGTGAACCTTCATGGCCTCAGCATTTGAGCAACTAGCTTGCCACTAACCCTCATGTGAGAGATGACTGAGCCCAGGCTGGACACCTGGGGCCTGAAGCTGGGTGATAGCAAGGAGTGGAGGGTGGGAGAGGTCCTTGACCTTGAATGAGAGCACAGAAGCTGGAGGGCCAGACCCATGGGGAGGCTGAGCAGCATCTGGTTTCCTGCTCTGGGCCTGCTCCCCAACACTGCCCTGCTCTGAGTTTTCTGTGGGTGTGGCCAGGCCTCTCATCCCACTACCTGCTCCGCTCCTGTGCATGAGCTGAGACGTCTGTCCGAGGAGGTCCCAGCATCTCTGCTCCTGTTCTCCCCACAGGGTGTTCCCTGTAGACTGCAGGCACAGCGAGGTGTCACCTCTCACCACAGAGGACCCTAAAGATGCCTGTGACTCATCATCAGAGCCAGACATGACTCTGACCGCCTCGGACCTCCCCACGGAGCAGCCCCCAAGCCCCCCAACAGGGCTGGCTGCCCCCTCGAGCAGGCCTGAGAGCCAGGCTTCCGGCTTTGACTTCAACGGTCCCTATCTGGGGCCGCCTCACAGCTGCTCCCTGCCTGACCTCATGGGCCAGCAGGTGCCCCCACAGATGGGGGTGAGCAGGAAGCCACAGTCCCCGGGGTCCCTGGAGTACCTGTGTCTGCCCGCAGGGGGGCAGGTGCATCTGGTCCCGCTGGCCCAGGTGAAGGGGCAGGGCAAGGCTGGGGATGGGGACACAAAGTCCAGCCCAGGGGCCCAGAGGAGCCCTTCCCTGGAGTCAGGGATGGGCCCTGCCCCTCCAGAGCCTGGGCTGATGGGGGTTGGTCAAGACCAGAAGGACAGGGCCACCACAGTTCTGCCCACTGGCTGGCCTGAGGATGGCACCGTAGCCTCTGGTTATGTCACCACTCCAGATCTGATATTCACCCCACCCATCGGGGCCCCATCTCCCTCCCAGGCTGCCCCTCCAAACCTCCCCTCAGACCAGAACCCCACTTTCCATCCTGGACTGGCTGATGGGTCCCCTGTAGCCTCAGCCCCCCTGAAACCAGAGTTCGAGGGCTATGTGGAGCTCCCTCCAGCCACAGGCCAGTTGCCCCAGTCCCCTCTAGCCAGCCCTGCCCCTCCTCGAGTCAGCAGCCCTGTCCTGAGCCCAGGCCCACACCGGGCAGATGCATCCCCCACCTCCCCTACCCCTGAGGGTCTCCTTGTCCTGCAGCAGGTGGGTGACTACTGCTTCCTTCCTGGCCCTCTCTCCCCCCAGAGTAAGCCCACTTCCCCAGGACCCTGTCCTGAGATCAGGGACCTCAACCAGGTGGCCCAGGCTAAGAAACCTCCAGCTCAGGCCTTTCCCCAGGTGCCGGCCATTCAGCTCTTCAAAGCCCTGAAACAGCAGGACTACTTGTCACTGCCCCCTTGGGACATTAACAGGCCTGGGCAGGTGTGCTGAGTCTCTGTAGACCTTGAGGGAAGGGAACAGAGGAAAGGCCTGCCTTTCCTCCTGCCCTGCCTGGCCCTCCTGCCACCCCTGCTCCCTTCCCTGGTCCTTTCTGCAAAGCCATGGAGAAGCTTCCATGTTGTAACAGATGGAGACCAGAAAAATAAGTTAACCATCTACCTCCTTCCTTGGCCTTCAGCAAGGTCAAGCTTCTCTCCCTCCCTCCCTTCCTCTCTGACACACACACACACACTGTTCTTTGAAATTAACTTATTTTAGGTTCTGAATTATTGGAGCTTTATATATATATACACCAGAGAAGGAAATGGCAACCCACTCCAGTACTCTTGCCTAGAGAATCCTGTGGACAGAAGAGCCTGGTGGACTGCTGTCCATAGGGTCATACAGAGTCGGACATGACTGAAGCGACTTAGCATGCATGCATGCATTGGAGAAGGGAATGGCAACCCACTCCAATATTCTTATCTGGAGAATCCCAGGGATGGAGGAGCCTGGTGGGCTGCCGTCTATGGGGTCACACAGAGTCGGACACGACTGAAGCGACTTAGCAGCAGCAGCAGCAGCATATATACACACATTCATTTCATTTGTTTCCTTTTCCTTTTTACCGAGTTTCCCTGCTTTTGCTATTGTCTTCTTTCTCTTTCCACTGATTTATCATTAGAATTAGTTTGAGGTCCAGGCTAAGCCCATTCTGAAGTTCATCCTGTCTCCATCAGAGCCTTTTCTGATGCTGACATGTCTGGTTTTGTGGAGGATTTCTGTCTGTCCCTGGCAGGCATGAATATGCACAAGATTCCAGCCTGGAGGCAGGAGGCTGGAGGCACAGTGTGGAGTCTTGGGGGTTTCAGACTTGGAAGAGCAGCCCTGGACACAGCAAGCATCTGTCAGCCCCAAGTGTGGTAGCAAAGCACCAGCCTTAACTGTCACTCCAAGAATTGTCACTTCCCATGGACTTGGCATGGGAAGCGCTGTCCTGAACTCATGGGAAACACTGCTAGTCTCTTCGAGGTGACTGGGGAGCCTCAGGGGACCTCCTAGTCCCTGCATCTGAGCAGTGGGCAGTGCAGGTCGCTGGTTGAAGTGATCTCCTTCCTATACTTAGGCTAGTGGAGCCAGGGAAAGTTTGAGAGGAGTTCAAAAACCACATAGAAAAGTCAGAAAGAATTGCTCAACAAGGGAAAAAGGAAAACGACCCAAGGGCATGGACACTTGAGCTTATAGTCCAGATCTCCCGGCTGCCCTCCCTCCAGAAAGACCTTACAACTCCCACCCCCACCAGCCACCTATGAGAGGCTTTTGGTCTGTGACTGGCCTACACTGAGGATCTAGGTTCTTTTAAATCTTTGCCTTTCTGATATGCAAAAAATGGCATTAAATTATTTCAATTTGCATTATCTGGAAACTACCATGTTTGCACATATTTTCCTATTTCTTGGACATTTGTATTTTTTTTCCCCTGAGCTAAACTCATTAAGATCTCATTGTGTCAGATGTCCACTTTTTTCTAAGTAACCTTTACAAAGTATTTAGCTCTGGCTGGCCTTTCACAGATGGTGCAAATTTATTTTTCTAGTTTGTGGTTTGCCTTTTAATTCTGTTCATCACTCTTTTGAGTGTATTCAATGTAGACTTGTCTGGGTGGTCAAATGAATCTATGGGTGAACTCCTTCACGGCTCCACTTTTGGTGTCAGATTTGACAAAGGCCTTCACCACTTGAAAACTGCATTTGTCCAAAGTTATATTTTTTCTGGTTCTTCTTGTGTTTGAAAATTGTATGTATGGAATTCTTTTGGAATGTATGCATTTAAGAAGGAGAGCCAGCTTAGACAAGTAGCCCAGATGTTCTGGAATCACTGGTGGAATCACCCATTCTTCATCTGTGTATCTGATACAGAAAATCTGTGTATACACTTGGTCTGTTTCTAGACTTTCCTTTTTATTACATGGTCTTCTCCATGGACCCCACTGCTTAGACTGTTCTAGCTTTATCATATGTTTTAGTAAATGGCAGAACAAATGTTCTTGTTTCTTTCATCCATAAAATCCCTGTTGATTACGGCATTGTTTGTAGCCGAAGAAAATGATAAACAGTTGAAATCTTCACCCATAGTAAAACTAATCACAAAATTTGAGTCCATTCTAAGGTGGAATCCTGTGTGAAAAATGAATGAAGTGGACCTATGTGCATTAGAGAGAAGTCCAAGATGTGAATTCCAAAATGGTTGGAAAAAAACTGTTAACTGAAAAAAAATTGTGATAAAATATTTTTATTACAAGACATTAACGTGTATATAAGTGTTTAGGTGGATGGGCAGGGGTGCCGTTTGAAAGCACAGTCACCCTAAGGAGGATGGACTCAGTTCAACAGAAGGGCCTTCTGTCTACCACAGTGAGCTAGGGGCAGTTTTGATCAGACCTAAGATGCTGGTTGTAACAGAATGAGAAGCAAGTGGTACTCCCAGGGCAAGCCAGGAGAGAGTGAGGGAAGGAGATAGATGGGCTGGGGGAGAGAAATATAAAGGACACACTTAAGCTAAAAAAAGGGATTCATTGTAATCCAAAATTCAAATCTAACTGGGCATCTTGTGTTTAGTCTCTAACAAGAGTGGACACAGAAGGAAGAGACTGAATTCCTCATACAAATAGATGAGAATTATTTTGTTGTTGTGGATTTTTAAAAATTTTTTGTTTATTTATTTTTATTTTTAGCTGTTCTGAATCTTCATTGCTGCTTGGCCTTTTCTCTAGTTGCACTGCATGGGCTTCTCGTTACGGTGGCCTCTCTTGTTTCAGAGCACTAGCTCTAGAGAACGTGGGTTTCAGTTGCTGCCCATGGGCTCAGTAGATGCAACTCCAGGTTCTAGAGCACAGGCTAAGTTGCCCCAAGGCATGTGAGACCTTCCCAGACCAAGGATTGAACCCATGTCTCCTGAATTGGTAGGCAGATTCTTTACCAATGAGCCACCAGGGAAGCCCTATGAGTGCTATTAAGAGCTTATGCCTGCCAGGCCCTGCTCCATTGATTTAGGGGATCGCAACCCCTTCAGATAAATACTACCTTTATCATATTCTTTTTTGTATATGGGGAAACTAAAGCACAGAGAGGTTATATAACTCACTCCAGGTCAACCAGCCAGTGGGTGGCAGAGGCAGGATTCAAACCTTGGCCCTGTAGCTTAGAAAAAAAAAAAAGCCAGTCATTCAGTTGTGTCTGACTCTTTGAGATCCCATCATAGAGCTCCCATGAACTCTAGTCTACCGGGCTCCTCTGTCCATGGAATTCTCCAAGCAAGAATACTGGAGTGAGTTGCCAATTCCTTCTCCAGGGGATCTTCCCAACCCAAGGATTGAACCTGGGTCTCCTGCATTGGAGGCAGGTTCTTTACTGTCTGAGCCACCAGGGAAGCCCTGGAGTTTAGAACCTGCCCTCAAAAGCAAGGTCTCTCACCAGAATGTCCACCTGTGAATGCAAAATGATCCGTGTTGCTTGGCAAGACAGAAAAAAATAACAAAATGAGCGGGTTTGGTGGTGGGGTGGGGCAGGGGATACTGAGCCAGAGCCAAGCAGAAAAAATGTTTTTACTTCTTTAAGTGTAAGTAAGTGAAAGTCTCTCAGTCATGTCTGACTCTTGCGACCCTATGGACTATACAGTCCATGGAATTCTCCATGCCAGAATACTGGAGTGGGTAGCCTTTCCCTTCTCCAGGGGATCTTCCCAACCCAGGGATCAAACCCAGATCTTCCCGCATTGCAGGCAGATTCTTTACCAGCTGAGCCACAAGGGAAGCCCTAGAATACCAGAATGAGTAACCTATCCCTACTCCAGTGGATCATCCCAACCCAGGAATCAACCCAGGGTCTCCTGCATTGCAGGCAGATTCTTTACCAACTGAACTATCAGAGTAAACATTTTATCTCTTTCGGAGCTAAATATTAAGGGTGTGGGTTCTCACTCACTGATGTCTTGAGATACATTGTAGGTAGGACCATGTCTTCCTCACCTGTCTGCCCCTGAGAACCCAGCCCAGAGCTATACACATGAGTAAGGGACCACCAAGGAGTTGTCATGACCGAGATCTCCAGGAAGCTGTCCCTGAGATGGAAGGAGACACGCAAAGGACCTACTGGGGTGTGGCAGCACATCGGGGAGGGAGGAGCAGAGCTGAACAGGAGCCATTAGGGTTTCCAGACCTGGATAAACATCCACCAGCCTACAGGGAGCTCCAGAGCAAAAAGGCTGCTGAAAGAGCCCCACAATGGACAGAAATGACAAGGCCCTTGGGCCCTCATGGTATTGGCTCATGATATTTTCTTAATAAACGTTACTTTTTAGAGAGGGTATCCCTGGTGGCCCAGTGGTAAGGAATCTGCCAGCCAATGCAGGAAACATGGGTTTGATCCCTGAGTCGGGAAGATCCCCTGGAGAAGGAAATGGCAGCTCACTCCAGTATTCTTGCCTGGGAAAACCCATGGACAGAGGAGACTGGCAAGCTACAGTCCATGAGGTGGCAAAGAGTCAGACACAACTTAGCAACTAAACCACAACAACAATTTTCTTCAAGAAATTTTAAGTTCACAGCAAAATCGAGCAGGAAGTACAGAGATTTCTGATATATTCCCTGTCCCACATATGCACAACGGCCCCCACTAGCCACATCTCTGGTTCACCAGAGTATGTTTGTTAAAATCGATGAACCTACACCCATGCATCGTTATCATTCAAAGTTCATCTACAGTCCATGGGGTTGAAAAGAGCTGGACATGATTGAGCAACTAACACACATCTTGGTGTTGAACATTCTACCGGTTTGGAAAAAGATGGAATGACATGTGTCCCCATTATGGTATCATACAGAGTACTTGCATTGCTCAAAAAATTCTCCATGCTCTGCCTATTCATCTCTCCCTGCCTCCTAACTCTAGGCAGCAACTGATCCTTTTACTGCATTCATATTTTTGCCTTCTCCAGCATGTCATATAGTTGGAAACACAGTGTGTAGCCTCTTCAGTTCAGTTGAATTCAGTTCAGTTGCTCAGTCGTGTCTGACTCTGTGACCCCATGGACTGCAGTACGCTAGGCTTCCCTGTCCATCACCAATCCCGGACCTTGCTCAAACTCATGTCCATCGAGTCAGTGATGCCATCCAACCATCTCATCCTCTGTCGTCCCCTTCAGATTAGCTTTCTTTCACTTTGCAATATCCATTTAAGTTTCCTCCAAGTCATCTCATGGCTTAGTAGCTCAATCTCTTTTAGCACTAAATAATATTTCTTTTGCATGTTACATTTGGATGTATCAGTTTATTATCCATTCACCTACTGAAGAACATCTTGGTTGCTTCCAGGCTTTGGCAATTAGGAATAAAGCTGTTATAAACATCCATGTGCAGGTTTTTGGTGAACATAAGTTTTCAGTTTCTCTAGGTAGATACCAAGGAGCATGATTGCTGGATCATATGGTAAGAGTACATTTAGTTCTATAAGAAACTGCCAACTTGTCTTCCAAAATGACTGTACCATACTGCATGCCTACCAGCAATAAATGAGAGTTCCTGTTGTTCCACGTCCTTGCCAGCATGTGGCGATGTTGGTATTACAGATTTTCACCATTTTAATCAGTGTGTAGTGGAATCTCATTGTTTTAATTTGTAATTCCCTAATTACATTTGATGTGGAACATCTTTTAGTATGTTTATTTGCCATCTGTGCACTTTTTGATGGGAGATATCTGTTCACCTCTTTTGCTCATTTTTCAATTCAATTCAGTTCAGTCGCTCAGTCGTGTCCGACTCTGTGACCCCATGAACTGCAGCATGCCAGGCTTCCTTGTCCATCACCAACTCCCAGAGCTTTCTCAAACTCATGTCCATCAAGTCACTGATGCCATTCAACCATCTCATCCTCTGTTGTCCCCTTCTCCTCCTGCCTTCAATCTTTCCCAGCATCAGGGTCTTTTCCAAGGAGTCAGTTCTATGCATCAGGTGGCCAAAGTATTGGAGTTTCAGCTTCAGCATCAGTCCTTTCAGTGAATATTCAGGACTGATTTCCTTTAGGATTGACTGGTTTGAGCTCCTTGCCGTCTTTGGGTTATTCATTTTCTTCTTATTATTATTCACTTTATTATTGTTATAAGAGTTATGTGAACTGTTTGGATAATGGTCCTCTATCAAATATGTCTCTTTCAAATAATTTCTCCCAGTCTGTGGCTTGTTTTTTCTTTCTCTTGAGCAAGTACTCTTACACTATTTTGGTGGGAAGTAGTTTTTTAGACAACATTTTGTTTCTAAAAATATTTGAGAAACATGACCAAAAAGATAGGTATATAAAAGTTTATTGCAACATTATTTGTTCTTTCAGAAACAGAAACCACATGGAGGCAACAGTGTGTTCCCTAAGTCTGCGGTAGGGAGAGGTGTGGATGTGTGTGCTCCACCCTGTGGAATATTATATGGCCATAAAAAAGAAAGGCTATTAAGGAAAGATTTCCAAAATACATTAATTAGAAAAAGCAAGGTCTAGAACAATCTGTTGAGTATAATCACATTTTTTTAGGTGGGGAGCATGGAGGGAAGTAGGCAATCTAAGCTCAAGTTTATAAATGCAAGGGGAGACAATGAGAGCACACAGCCACCCAAGACTGGGGTTTCCTCTAGTGAGGGCAGGGAATCAGAATATTTTTATTCTACACCCTTTTAAAATGATCTTTTAATGTGTATGTGCTACTTGTGTAAAATAAAACTGATATTTTAAAAATATTATGATTGTGTCAAAAGCAAGGGAAGTGAAAAAGAAAAGAAAAAAAGAGTCAAATATCTATTTATTACCATGAAAGAAAACAGAACCATAAGGCCAGGATTCTCAGATTGGATTACATATGTTTGAATGCAGCTGTGGTCTGTTTTCAAAACACATACACCACACAAAGTGTTTGAAATTTAAAAATAACAGGATGGAAAAGGCAAATGCTAATAACAATAACAAAATGCAGATGGCAGTGTTAATATCAGATTGAACAATATTTAGGACCAAGTATATTAAATAGAGGAGAAGGCAATGGCACCCCACTCCAGTACTGTTGCCCAGAAAATCCCATGGATGGAGGAGCCTGGTGGGCTGCAGTCCATGGGGTCGCTAAGAGTCAGACACGACTGAGTGACTTCATTTTCACTTTCCACTTTCATGCATTGGAGAAGGAAATGGCAACCCACTCCAGTGTTCTTGCCTGGAGAATCCCGTGGACAGAGAAGCCTGGTAGGCTGCAGTCCATGGGGTCGCACAGAGTCGGACACGACTGAAGCGACTTGACAGCATATTAAATAGAACAAAGAAGGAAACTTACAGCAAAAATAAACAACAACTTTGAAGATACAGTGATCATCAACTTTTTAAAACTAAACAGCATGCAAGACATGGGAGCAACCTAAATGTCCATCCAGAGAGGAATGGATAAAGAAGAATGTGGTACATATATACGATGGAATATTACTCATCCATTAAAACGAATGACATAGTGCCATTTGTAGCAACATGGCTGGACCTAGACACTGTCATACTGAGTGAATTAAGTCAGACAGAGAAGAAGAAATATCACATGACATCCCATATTTGAGCAATCTAAAAGGAAATTATACAAATAAATTTACAAAACAGAAAGAGGCCCACAGACTTAGAGAATGAACTTATGATTGCTGGGCGAAGGGTGGGGGGAAGGGGTGGAGTTTGGGATGGACATGTCCACACTGCTATATTTAAAATGGATAACCAACAGGGACCTACTGTATAGCACATGGTCTGCTCAAGGTGATATGGCAACCTGGATGGGAGGGGAGTTTGGGGGAAAATGGATACATGTATATGTATGGCTGAGTCCCTTCACTGTTCACCTGTAACTATCATGACATCATTTGTTAATCAGCCATGCTGCTGCTGCTGCTAAGTCGCTTCAGTCGTGACAGACTCTGTGCGACCCCATAGACGGCAGCCCACTAGGCTCCTCTGTCCCTGGGATTCTCCAGGCAAGAACACTGGAATGGGTTGCCATTTCCTTCTCCAATGCATGAAAGTGAAAAGTGAAAGTGAAGTCCCTCAGTCGTGTCCGACTCTTAGTGACCCCATGGACTGGAGCCTACCAGGCTCCTCCGTCCATGGGATTTTCCAGACAAGAGCACTGGAGTGGGGTGCCATTGCCTTCTCCATTAATCAGCCATACACCAATGCAAAAAAAAAAAAGTTAAAGAGCTAAAAAAAACCTGAATGGCATAGGACAATCCATAAAGCAAATTCTTATAAATTTAGGAGAATCTGATAAAACTCTCAGTTAGCAAATGTACTTATTTCATATTTGGCAGATCCCATAGATAAAATATTTACAAGGATTCAAGAAAGTAGCCGGGTACAGGGCACGCAGTGGACTCTCAACAAAAACGGGTGAATGAGTGAGGGAAACGATTTAAAAGCTGACAAAGAGCATTAGATTTTCTACCAGGCACTTTACTCTCTTAATCTTCCTGCCGATCTTGTGAGATGGGCATGATTAGCATCCCAATTTACAGATGAGGAAGCAGAGGCACAGAGAGGGTCGGGAATTTGCCTAAAGGTAGTAAGTGGCTGAACTGGCGGTTGAACTCAAGCAATTTAACTACAGAATCAGAGCTACTACCATCTACTGCCTCTGGAAATAACTTACACATGACAATAATTAACAAGTAAGATTATATAGGTGAATAAGTTTATTCATAGCTGTATAATATACATATGTATATAATATACAAATAAAGATTACCTTCTCTTCCTTCTTTCTCTTTCACTCCTAAGGAATAGATAGATAGATCAACTTAGCCACAAGGAAAAGTTTAAAGAAATCCCAGAGAGGAGAATTTTCTATATTGTGATTACATTTTCTGTCACAATAAAAATAAAAATCAGTAATAGGGGGGATCAAAGAAGAATCTCGATTGCTTGCTTATAATTAATCTTAATTGAGTACAATTTCTGGAAGTGAGGGCTTAGACTAAACTTGGCTGAGATGCTTTTGCCAGGCTGAGCGTGATGGACAACGTATAGCTCAGATCTTCAAAGGGTGAAGCCAAGGCAGGATGCAGCATGACTGAGGAGTGACAGGCCTGGAAAGGTCTGGCTCTTCTCTTGACTCAGTTGAGGCTCTGCATCTGCATTAAATCCCGGACTTTTCCCCCAGAATCTTCCATTGTCTAGAGAAGGCTTCCCTTGTAGCTTGGTAAAGAATCTACCTGCAATGCAGGAGACCTGGGTTCGATCCCTGGGTCAGGAAGATCCCCTGTTGGGGGGCCAGGGGACTGCTCCATGGGGGAGGCCCGAGGTGGTCAGAGTCATGTCAGGCTCTGATGATGAGTCACAGGCATCTTTAGGTTCTGCAATTTAATGATTATAAATGTGAGTCTCCACACTTTAAATGCTGACATTTTTCTGGGTAATAACAGTTTCCCAGCACTCTCAGCGCCAGATCAGTCCTGGGTTTCCTCTCCTACACTCTCGTAATGCCTAATGAACACTTGTTTGGGTAATATCCAACTGTTGGAAAAATTCCTAATCTTTTGAGGCACAGCTGACGATCTGTCAGCAAAAGTTTCGGGCAATACATTTCTAGAAAGAATTCTGTACCCAGGATTAATGGTTCAGAAAGATCCTAAAACCTTTGACTGTAGAAAATGGTTGGCAGTCTAGAGCAGCCATTTCTAAAGCATTTTGTTTAGACTTCAGCCTCTGAGGACTCAATACTATGAGGAATGGCTTTCCTAAGTCATTCTTGTGACGTCTGCTGTTTTGAGATTTGAATAAGAGGAAACCATGTGATTGGTTGCCTTGTTTATCTGTAGGACTGGCTTCTTTTCTTCTTTGTGCCATCATCTTCAGGGTGTCTGCCTCAAAGATAATCTATCATGAATCTGAAACTCAGTTTTGAACTTATTTGTCTTTGTGACATTTTGACATGGCTAAGCTGACATTTTGCTTCTAATTGATTCACACACGATATGAACAGTTGGGAACTTCAGTCAATATCCCGTGATAATGGAAAAGAATATAAAAAGGAATGTACATATGTGTATGAGTCACTTTACTGTACAGTAGAGACTGGTACAACATTGTAAATCAACTATATATGCTTCAATAAAAAATAAAAAAGTACCAAAAAAAGATGTGACAATTCTCACACTGGAGCTCTTCTTGAAGGGTTTATCGCCTAAGTGGAATTAAACCACTAAAACATGAACTAGAATTCTTAAAAGGATTCTGTTCCATGTGAAGAATATTGTTACTCTAAAATTTCTACAGTGATGGGACATAATTAAATCCCTATTCCTGCCTTTTATTGTTATTTCAATTTTAGAAGCTCAAACCATCTATAATATTCTTCCTAAAATTATCAAGCAAATACACTCTCAATATTTGTATTAACCATCAATCTAGTCTCCTAGTCAATGATTTAAAACCCTTATTATTTTTTTTCTTCAGAAAATTAACAGCTTTTGCCACTATTAATTAGTGCAGCCTTTTACTTTTGAAATAATAAATATATGTTTATACTTCAAGTGACTGATTCAATTTCAGCATAAAAAGTGTGTAAGCAAACATATTGCAAGGAGAAAAAAGAGAAGTAGATGGAGTAGATACAAATTTTAAAAGGTAAAACTATGATAAAATGTTTGGTGACATATCTTGGATGATAAAACAATAAAGAGAGGACTTCCATAGTGGTCTAGTCGTTAAGACTCTACACTTTCAATGCAGGGGGCGTGGGTTCAATCCCTGGTCAGGGAACTAAGATCCCACATGCTGCATGGTGTGGCCAAAAAGTAAAAAAAAAAAAAAAATATATATATATATATATGTATGTTTGGGGGCAGTAGTAGAGATGCAGACACAGAGAACAGACTTGTGAACATAGCAGGGAAAGCAGAGGGATGAACAAATTGAAAGAGTAGCATTGAAACATATATATCACCATATGTAAAATGGATCACCAGTGCGGATTTGTTGTATGACACAGAGAGCACAACTTGGTGCTCTGTGACATCCTAGGGGGCTGGGATGGGGAGGAAGGGAGATTCAAGAAGAAGGGGACATATGTATACCTATGGCTGATTCATGTTGATGTATGGCAGAAACCAACACAATATTATAAAGCAATTATCCTCCAATTAAAAATAAATACATGTTAAAAAAGAAAGAGAAATTCTAAAGTGATGGACTCTGCACTAGAGGTCCATGTCACCCCCAAGCCCCAACAACTCCGTATCTCCTAGGGCCCTTTCTGGTGTGAGTCAGCCCTGTGTCTAAGCAACCTCCATCCAAATTTCTCAAGGCACATGCTGAACACTTCCTTAGACTCATGTAAGGCTATTATTTCAAAAGAATCAAATTCTATGGTAGAGAGGAAACAATGGAAAGGTCTGGACTAAGAGGAAGGCTGGCTCTTATTCTGGTCCCTAAGATCTGTGCATTTGAAGCTAGGAACTTGGGATGCAAACCTGGACTCACCCTGAAACCTTGACAGGTCCTTGCCAATGGTGATAACTGACTGGACAGAGGATAAGCCAGCTACCCAGACCAGGGCTTGGGTCACAGGCTCCCCATGGCTGGGCAGGGCCCCAGCTCAGGCAGGCCACTCTGAACCCAGCCCTCCACACCCACCTCTCCTGCCTTTTGCCTCCTGCCTCCTCCATCAGCACCACCCCTGCCCACTGGCCCTGCATGAGTGGCAGCTCTGAGCCTTGGGCTATACTCGCAGGATTTGTCCATCCAGGTCTCTCTGTGCCCAGTGGTGGGTCCTCCTCTCCCCTTGACTGAGTCACCTGTGCCCCACCCTCCCATTCCCTCCTTCCTCCCACTGCATAGCTGGAGGCAGTGATCCATGCTCCATCCTAAGACCAGCCCTGGCTCTAGGCAGCAAGGATGCACAGGGCCAGAGCAGTTTTTGATGCCACGCAACTCTGTTCTCTTCCTTATTCAGTTCAGTTCAGTCACTCACTAATGTCCAACTCTTTGGGACCCCATGGACAGGCTTCCCTGTCCATCACCAACTCCCGGAGCTTGCTCAAACTCATGCCCATCATGTAGGTGATGCCATCCAATCACCTCATCCTCTGTCATCCCCTAAAGTCCCCTTCTACTTTAAATCTTTCCCAACATCAAGGTCTTTTCCAAAGAGTCGGTTCTTCGCTTTGGGTGGCCAAAGTATTGGAGTTTCAGCTTCAACATCAGTCCCTTCAATGAATATTCAAGACTAATTTCCTGTAGGATTGACTGACTGGATATCCTCGCAGTCCAAGGGACTCTCAAGAGACTTCTCCAACAACACAGTTCAAAAGCATCAATTCTTCCACTTTCAGCTTTCTTTATAATCCAGCTCTCACACCCATACATGACTACTGGAAAAACCATAGCTTTGACTAGGCAAACCTTTGTTGGTAAAGTAATGTTTCTGCTTTTTAATATGCTGTTTAGGTTGGTCATAGCTTTTCTTCCAAGGAGCAAGTGCCTTTTACTTTCATAGTTTCAGTCACCAACTGCAGTGATTTTGGAGCCCAAAAAAATAAAGTCTGTCACTCTTTCCATTGTTTCCCCATCTATTTGCCATGAAGTGATGGGACTGGATGACATAATCTTAGTTTTCTGAATGTTTTAAACCAACTTTTTCACTCTCCTCTTTCACCCTCATCAAGAGGCTCTTTAGCTCTTCTTCACTTTCTGGCATAAGGGTGGTGTCATCTGCATATCTGAGGTTATTGATATTTCTCCCAGCAATCTTGATTCCAGCTTGTGCTTCATCCAGCCTGGCATTTTGCATGATGTACTCTGCATAGAAGTTAAATAAGCAGGGTGACAGTATATAGCCTTGACATACTCCTTTTCCTATTTGGAACCAGTCTGTTGTTCTAGAGTTCCAGAGATAAGAAAGCCTTCCTCAGCAATCAGTGCAAAGAAATAGAGGAAAACAATAGAATGGGAAACACTAGAGACCTCTTCAAGAAAATTAGAGATACCAAGGGAACATTTCATGCAAAGATGGGCTCAGTAAAGAACAGAAATGGTAGGCACCTAACAGAAGCAGAAGATATTAAGAAGAAGTGGCAAGAATACACAGAAGAACTATACAAAAAAGATCTGAAGATCAAGAATGACCAGATAATCATGATGGTGTGATCACTCACCCTCACCTAGAGCCAGACGTCCTGGAATGTGAAGTCAAGTGGGCCTTAGGAAGCATCACTATGAACAAAGCTAGTGGAGGTGATGGAGTTCCAGTTGAGCTATTTCAAATCCTGAAAGATGACGCTGTGAAAGCACTGCACGCAATATGCCAGCAAATTTGGAAAACTTGGCAGTGGCCACAGGACTGGAAAAGGTCAGTTTCACTCCAATCCCAAAGAAAGGCAATGCCAAAGAATGCTCAAACTCATGCACAATTGCACTCATCTCACACGCTAGTAAAGTAATGCTCAAAATTCTCCAAGTCAGGCTTCAGCAATTTGTGAACCGTGAACTTCCAGATGTTCAAGCTGGCTTTAGAAAGGCAGAGAAACCAGAGATCAAATTGCCAACATCCACTGGATCATGGAAAAAGCAAGAGAGTTCCACAAAAACATCTACTGCTTTATTGATTATGCTAAAGCCTTTGACTGTGTGGATCACAATAAACTGTGGAAAATTCTTCAAGAGATGGGAATACCAGACCACCTGACCTGCCTCTTGAGAAACCTATATATGCAGGTCAGGAAGCAACAGTTAGGACTGGACATGGAACAACAGACTGGTTCAAAATAGGAAAAGGAGTACCTCAAGGCTGTATATTGTCACCCTGCTTATTTAATTTATATGCAGAGTACATCATGAGAAATGCTGGGCTGGAAGAAGCACAAGCTGGAATCAAGATTGCCGGGAGAAATATCAATAACCTCAGATATACAGATGAAACCACCCAATGGCAGAAAGTGAAGAGGAACTAAAAAGCCTCTTGATGAAAGTGAAAGAGGAGAGTGAAAAAGTTGGCTTAAAGCTCAACATTCAGAAAATGAAGATCATGGCATCTGGTCCTATCGCTTCATGGGAAATAGATGGGGAAACAGTGGAAACAGTGTCAGACTTTGTTTTTTGGGGCTCCAAAATCACTGCAGATGGTGACTGCAGCCATGAAATTAAAAGACGCTTACTCCTTGGAAGGAAAGTTATGACCAACCTAGATAGCATATTCAAAAGCAGAGACGTTACTTTGCCAACAAAGGTCCGTTTAGTCAAGGCTATGGTTTTTCCAGTGGTCATGTATGGATGTGAGAGTTGGACTGTGAAGAAAGCTGAGCCCCGAAGAATTGATGCTTTTGAACTGTGGTGTTGGAGAAGACTCTTGAGAGTCCCTTGGACTGCAAGGAGAACCAACCAGTCCACCCTAAAGGAGATCAGTCCTGGGTGTTCATTGGAAGGACTGATGTTGAAGCTGAAACTCCAATACTTTGGCCACCTGATGCGAAGGGCAGACTCATTTGAAAATACCCTGATTCTGGGAAAGATTGAGGGCAGGAGGAGAAGGGGACGACAGAAGATGAGATGGTTGGATGGCATCACCGACTCAATGGACATGGGTTTGGGTGGACTCTGGGAGTTGGTGATGGAGAGGGAGGCCTGGTGTGCTGTGGTTCATGGGGTCGCAAAGAGTCATACACGACTGAGTGACTGAACTGAACTGAACTGTTGTTCCATATTCAGTTCTAAATGTTGCTTCTTGACCTGCTTACAGATTTCTCAGGAGGCAGGTCAAGTGATCTAGTATTCCAATCTCTTGAAGAGTTTTCCACAGTTTGGTGTGATCCACACAGTCAAAAGCTTTGGCATAGTCAATAAAGCAAAAATAGATGTTTGTCTGAAACTCTCTTGTTTTTTTTTGATGATCCAGTAGATGTTGGCAACTTGATCTCATCCTTGGGTCCAATCTTATTCCTGAGAGCTAGGGCAACTGGATGCTAGCCTCTGACACCTGAATTCCAGCCTTCTTTCTCATGCTGGAGTCTCTGTCCTAAAAGACTAGAGAATCAGACCTGTCCTGTTCTGCCCCTGCCCAGCTCCTGACATGCTTCTGGTCCCACATTTGGAAGTGGAACCTCTTTCTACTGAAGACTTCCTCTTGCCCCCCCTCATTAATGAGTGATGACACACTTCCTCCTCTATTACTCTCTGCATACATGGCTTCCAAGTTTTGCATTTTCACTGATATTTGTGAGTCTTAAAAAAAAGAAAAAACAAGAGAAGCAGTACTAAATTTTTATTTTTAATCAGATTAGTTTAAAAAAAAATTATTAACTAAACTTTAGACCAGCTTCTTGACCATAGGCTCTGACCTCCCTTTTCTTGAAGCATTTTCCTTAGAAATCTTAACTCTTTCTGTCCTATTGAGACATGTAGACATCATTTTTAAAACGCTCTCTCCAGTCTTACAACCCAGAACTGTCTTACTCAAGTACCTGGCTGCTATCCCTTTGCAGTGTCATCCTCAAAGAAGTTGGGTCTCTCTCTCCCAGTTACTGTGCAGAGGTAGGTGCTTCACTGCACTAGGCACCTTGCTCCAAATTGTAAAACTACTTTCTGACTTTCGATAGGAGAAAGCTTATTTCTTCTTTGGGTAAAGTGAAGTGAAGTGAAGTGAAGTCGCTCAGTTGTGTCCGACTCTTTGTGACCCCGTGGACTCTAGCCCACCAGGCTCCTCCATCGATGGGATTCTGCAGGCAAGAATACTGGAGTGGGTTTGCCATTTCCTTCTCCAGGGGATCTTCCCAACCCAGGGATCAAACCCATGTCTCCTGCATTGCAGGCAGATGCTTTAACCTCTGAGCCACCAGGGAATAAGCAATTGTGTTTCCTAATTGGGTAAAGCCAATTAGAAAACACAGACAGGCCAATGAGCTCCCTCTCTGGCAAACTCTTTAAAAACCTCCTGCCCTTTTTGTTTCAGGAAAATTGAGTTTACATTTGGTTCTAGTCTCTCTCCCCTAGCAATAGTCTTTTTTTTTTTTTTTAATTTTAATTGGAGGTTAATTACTTTACAGTATTGTAGTGGTTTTTGCCATACATTGACATGAATCAGCCATGGGTGTATATGTGTTCCCCATCCTGAACCCCCCTCCCACCACCATCCCCATCCCATCCCTCAGGGTCATCCCAGTGCACCAGCCCTGAGCACCCTGTCTCATGCATCGAACCTGGACTGGCGATCTGTTTCACATATGATAATATACATGTTTCAATGCTATTCTCTAAAATCATCCCACCCTTGCGTTCTCCCACAGAGTCCAAAAGACTGTTCTTTACATCTGTGTCTCTTTTGCTGTCTCACATACAGGGTATATATGCATTAGTATACTGTATTGGTGTTTTTCTTTCTGGCTTACTTCACTCTGTATAATAGGCTCCAGTTTCATCCACCTCATTAGAACTGATTCAAATGTATTCTTTTTAATGGCTGAGTAATATTCCATTGTGTATATGTACCACAGCTTTCTTATCCATTCATCTGCTGATGGACATCTAGGTTGCTTTCATGTACTAGCTATTATAAACAGTGCTGCAATGAACATTGGGGTACACTTGTATCTTTCAATTCTGGTTTCCTCAGTGTGTATGCCTAGCAGTGGGATTGCTGGGTCATATGGCAGTTCTATTTCCAGTTTTTTAATGAATCTCCACACTGTTCTCCATAGTGGCTATACTAGTTTGCATTCCCACCAACAGTGTAAGAGGGTTCCCTTTTCTCCACACCCTCTCCAGCATTTATAGTTTGTAGACTTTTTGATAGCAGCCATTCTGACCATCATGATGGTACCTCATTGTGGTTTTGATCTGCATTTCTCTGATAATGAGTGATGTTGAGCATCTTTTCATGTGTTTGTTAGCCATCTGTATGTCTTCTTTGGAGAAATGTCTGTTTAGTTCTTTGGCCCACTTTTTGATTGGGTCGTTTATTTTTCTGGAATTTAGCTGCAGGAGTTGCTTGTATATTTTTGAAATTAATTATTTGTCAGTTGCTTCATTTGCTATTATCTTCTCCCATTCTGAAGGCTGTCTTTTCACCTTGCTAATAGTTTCCTTTGTTGTGCAAAAGCTTTTAAGTTTAAGGTCCCATTTGTTTATTTTGCTTTTATTTCCATTACTCTGGGAGGTGGGTCATAGAGGATCCTGCTGTGATTTATGTTAGAGAGTGTTTTGCCTATGTTTTCCTCTAGGAGTTTTATAGTTTCTGGCCTTACATCTAGATCTTTAATCCATTTTGAGTTTATTTTTGTGTATGGTGTTAGAAAGTGTTCTAGTTTCATTCTTTTACAAGTGGTTGACCAGTTTTCCCAGCACCACTTGTTAAAGAGATTGTCTTTTCTCCATTGTATATTCTTTCCTCCTTTGTCAAAGATAAGTTGTCCATAGGTGCATGGATTTATCTCTGGGCTTTCTATTTTGTTCCATTGATCTATATTTCTGTCTTTGTGCCAGTACCACACTGCCTTAATGACTGTAGCTTTGTAGTAGAGCCTGAAGTCAGGCCGGTTGATTGCTCCAGTTCCATTCTTCTTTCTCAAGATCGCTTTGGCTATTCGAGGTTTTTTGTATTTCCATACAAATTGTAAAATTATTTGTTCTAGTTCTCTGAAAAATATCATTCATTGGTAACTTGTTAGGGATTGCATTGAATCTATAGATTGCTTTGGATAGCATACTCATTTTCACTATATTGATTCTTCTGATCCATGAACATGGTATATTTCTCCATCTATTTGTGTCCTTTTTGATTTCTTTTATCAGTGTTTTACAGTTTTCTATATATAGGTCTTTTGTTCCTTTATGTAGATTTATTCCTAAGTATTTTATTCTTTTTGTTGCATTGGTGACTGGAATTGTTTCCTTAATTTCTCTTTCTGTTTTCTCATTGTTAGTGTATAGGAATGCAAGGGATTTCTGTGTGTTAATTTTATATCCTGCAACTTTACTATATTCATTGATTAGGTCTAGTAATTTTCTGGTGGAGTCTTTAGGGTTTTCTATGTAGAGGATCATATCATCTGCAAACAGTGAGAGTTTTACTTTTTTTCCAATCTGGGTTTCTTTTATTTCTTTTTCTTCTCTGATTGCTGTGGCTAAAACTTCCAAAACTATGTTGAATAGTAGTGGTGAGAGTGGGCACCCTTGTCTTGTTCCAGACTTTAGGGGAAACGCTTTCAATTTTTCACCATTGAGGATAATGTTTGCTGTGGATTTGTCATATATGGCTTTTATTATATTGAGGTATGTTCCTTCTATTCCTGCTTTCTGGAGGGTTTTTATCATAAATGGATGTTGAACTATGTCAAAGGCTTTCTCTGCATCTATTGAGATAATCATATGGTTTTTATCTTTGAATTTGTTAATGTGGTGTATCACATTGATTGATTTGTGAATACTGAAGAATCCTTGCATCCCTGGGATAAAGCCCACTTGGTCATGATGTATGATCTTTTTAATATGTTGTTAGATTCTGTTTGCTAGAATTTTGTTAAGGATTTTTGCATCCATGTTCATCAGTGATATTGGCCTGTAGTTTTCTTTTTTCGTGGCATCTTTGTCTGGTTTTGGTATTAAGATGGTGGTGACCTCATAGAATGAGTTTGGAAGTTTAACTTTCTCTGCAATTTTCTGGAAGAGTTTGAGTAGGATAGGTGTTAGCTCTTCTCAAAATTTTTGTTAGAATTCAGCTGTGAAGCTCTCTGGTCCTGGGCTTTTGTTTCCTGGAAGATTTCTGATTACAGTTTCGATTTCTGTGCTCATGATGGGTCTGTTAAGATTTTCTATTTCTTCCTGGTTAGTTTTGGAAAGTTATACTTTTCTAAGAATTTGTCCATTTCTTCCAAGTTGTCCATTTTATTGGCATATATTTGCTGATAGTAGTCTCTTATGATCCTTTGTATTCCTGTGTTGTCTGTTGTGATTTCTCCATTTTCATTCCTAGTTTTGTTGATTTAGTTCTTCTCCCTTTGTTTCTTGATGAGTCTGGCTAATGGTTTGTCTATTTTATTTATCTTCCCAAAGAACCAGCTTTTAGCTTTGTTGATTTTGGCTATGGTCTCTTTTGTTTCTTTTGCATTTATTTCTACCCTAATTTTTAAGATTTGTTTCCTTCTACTAACCCCAGAGTTCTTAATTTCTTCCTTTTCTAGTTGCTTTAGGTGTAGAGTTAGGTTATTTATTTGACTTTTCTATTGCTTCTTGAGTAAGCCTGTACTGCTATGAAACTTCCCCTTAGCACTGTTTTTACTGAGTCCTATAGGTTTTGGGTTGTTGTGTTTTCATTTTCATTCATTTCTATGCATATTTTGATTTTTTTAATTTCTTCTGTGGTTTGTTGGTTATTCAGAATCATGTTGTTTAGCCTCCATATGTTGATATTTTTAATAGTTTTTTTTCCCCCTGTAGTTGACATCTATTCTTACTGCATTGTGATCAAAAAAGATGCTTGGAACGATTTCAATTTTTTTGAATTTACCAAGGCTAGATTTATGGCCCAGGATGTGATCTATCCTGGAGAAGGTTCTGTGTGCACATGAGAAAAAGGTGAAATTCATTGTTTTGGGGTGAAATGTCCTATAGATATCAATTAGATCTAACTGGCCTATTATATCATTTAAAGTTTTTATTTCCTTGCTAATTTTCTGTTTAGTTGGTCTATCCATATGTATGAGTGGGGTATTAAATCCTCCCACTATTATTGTGTTACTGTTAATTTCCCCTTTCATACTTGTTAGCATTTGCCTTACATATTGTGGTGCTCTGATGTTGGGTGCATATATATTTATAATTGTTATATTTTCTTCTTGGATTAGCCCTTTGATCATTATGTAGTGTCCTTCTTTGTCTCTTTTCACAGCCTTTATTTCAAAGTCTATTTTATCTGATATGAGTATTGCTTCTCCTGCTTTCTTTTGGTCTCTATTTGCATGAAATATCTTTTCCCAGCCCTTCACTTTCAGTCTGTACATAGGGGTCTTGTTTTTGTATCCATTCAGCCAGTCTTTGTCTTTTGGTTGGGGCATTCAACCCATTTACATTTGAGGTAATTATTGATAAGTATGATCCCATTGCCATTTACTTTGTTGTTCTGGGTTTGAATTTATACACCTTTTCTGTATTTCCTCTCTAGAGAAGATCCTTTAGCATTTGTTGAAGAGCTGGTTTGGTGGTGCTGAATTCTCTGAGCTTTTGCTTTTCTGTAAAGCTTTTGATTTCTCCTTCATATTTGAATGAGATCCTTGCTGGGTACAGTAATCTGGGTTGTAGGTTTTTCTCTTTCATCACTTTAAGTATGTTCTGCCATTCCCTTCTGGCTTGAAGAGTTTCTATTGAAAGATCAGCTGTTATCCTTATGGGAATCCCCTTGTGTGTTATTTGTTATTTTTCCCTTGCTGTTTTTAATATTTGTTTTTTTGTGTTTGATCTTTGTTATTTTGATTGATATGTGTCTTGGGGTGTTTCACCTTGGGTTTATCCTGCTTGGGACTCTCTGGGTTTCTTGGACTTGGGTGACTATTTCCTTCCCCATTTTAGGGAAGTTTTCAACTATTATCTCCTCAAGTATTTTCTCATGCCTTTCTGTCTTCTTCTGGGACTCCTATGATTCGAATGTTGGGGTGCTTGACATTGTCCCAGAGGTCTCTGAGGTTGCCCTCATTTCTTTTAATTCTTTTTTCCTCTCTACTTCATTTATTTCCACCATTCTCTCTTCCACCTCACTTATCCTATCTTCTTCCTCAGTTATTCTACTGTTGGTTCCCTCCAGAGTGTTTTTGATCTCAGTTATTGCATTATTCATTATTGACTGGCTCTTTTTTATTTCTTCTAGGTCCTTGTTAAATATTTCTTGCATCTTCTCAATCCTTGTCTCCAGCTATTTATCTGTAACTCCTTTTTTTTTTCAAGATTCTGGATCATTTTTACTATCATTATTCTGAATTATTTTTCAAGTAGACTCCCTATCTCCTCCTCTTTTGTTTGGTTTGGTGGGCATTTATCATGTTTCTTTACCTGCTAAGTATTTCTCTGCCTTTTCATCTTGTTTAGATTGCTGTGTTTGGGGTGGCCTTTCTATATTCTGGCAGTTTGTGGTTCCTCTTTATTGTGGAGGTTCCTCCCTGTGGGTGGTGTTGGATGAGTGGCTTGTCAAGGTTTCCTGGTTAGGGAAACTTTCATCTGTGTTCTGGTGGATGGAGCTGAATTTCTTCTCTCTGGAGTGCAATGAAGTGTCCAGTGGTGAGTTTTTAGGTGTCTATGGGTTTGGTGTGACTTTGGGCAGCCTGTATATTAAAACTCAGGGCTATGTTTCTGTGTTGCTGGAGAATTTGCATGGTATGTCTAGCTCTGGAACTTGTTGGCTCTTGAGTGGAGCTTGGTTTCAGTGTAGGTATGGAGGCTTTTGGGTGAGCTCCTATCGATTAGTATTCCCTGGAGTCAGGAGTTTTCTGGTGTTCTCAGGTCTTGGATTTAAGCCTCCTGCCTCAGGTTTTCAGTCTTATTCTTACAGTAGCCTCAAGACTTCTCCATCCATACAGCACCAATGATAAAACATCTAGGTTAATTGAGGAAAGATTCTCACAGTGAGGGAACCCAGAGAGGTTCACAGAGTTACATGGAGAAGAGAAGAGGGAGGAGGGAGATAGAGGTGATCAGGAGGAGAAGAGTGGGAATCAAAAGGGGAGAGAGCAATCTAGCCAGTAATCAAATCCCTATGTGCTCTCCACAGCCTGGAACACCCAGAGAGGTTCATGGAGTTACATAGAGAAGAGAAGGGGGAGGAGAGAGATAGAGGTGACCAGGAGGAGAAGAAAGGGAATCAAAGGGAGAGAGACCAATCTAGCCAGTAATCAGTTCCCTAAGTGTTCTCCACAGCCTGGAATACCCAAAGAGATTCACAGAGTTGGGTAGAGAAGAGAGTGGGGAGGGAAGAGATAGAGGTGACCTAGGGGAGAAAAAGGAGAGTCAAAAGGGGGAGAAGGCAATCAAGCCAGTAATCACACTCCTAAGTAAAAATGGGTACTGAAGATTGGATTCTTAAAGGTACAAAATTTATAACAAATACCAAAAAGCAAAGATTAAAAATCTAGAGTAGAGGTTAGACTCTCAAAAATACAATATTAAAAAAACAAAACAGAATCACAAAAATTATTTAAAATATATATGAAGTTTGCTTTAAAAATAGGGTCTTTTTTGGCAAGGTAATAGTAGGTTATAAAAATGAAAATTAAAGGAGTAATAAAGGACTTAAAATTTCAAAAATTTTAAAAATGATAATAGTAAAAATATATGTAGGAATTTCTCTGGAGCTGTGTGGGCAGTGTGTGGTCAGTTCAGTTTCAGATAGTTCCTTGTTCCAGCTTATACTTCTCAAGGCCTATAGGCCCCTTCCAATGTAGTTGGTGCTAACTACAGGGTTTTAATCTGTTGCACCTGTCACTTCAAAAGCCGGTCCATTTATTTTGACTTCTTCTGTTTGCAAGTCTCTTTAGTGTCTAATTTCTGTCCTGACACAAGGGGGCGAAGGTGGTCACTTATTTAGGCTCACTTGTTCAGTCATGCTGTGGGGAGGAGGAACACTGCAAACAAATATCACTGGCATGTGTGGGGAGTGCTCGCAGTGTCTGGGCCACACTGGGTTTACCCCCACTCACGGCATGTATGCTTTCCCAGTCTACACTGCTCAGGCTCCAGGTTGCTCTGCAGGGGGACTGTCTAAAGCGGGCCCTGGGTTGCATGCACTTCCCAGGAGTAAGCCGCTCAGGTTCAGGTTCTCGGGTACTCCACAAAGGCGCAGACTCAGTTGGGCCTGCGTTTTGTGCCTTTCCCAGGTCCGAGCAGCTCAGGTGACCTGGTGCTTGGCGACCGCACACTCCCCAGGTGGGGCGGCGAGTCTTAGCACCTCCCTCGTCCCAGCTGCTCAGCTTCCGGGGTGCGCAGCGGGAGCGCCGTCTCAGGTGTGCCATGTGTCTCCTCTGGGTAGCTCATCTCTGCCTGCGACCCTTCTGGTGGATGTCAACCATCCAGGATCCCAGGAAAACTTGGTTAGCAACTGGGAGCCTGCTCGCAGTTTGGTAGAGGATGCCGTCTCTGGGGCTGAGATTGCCCTTTTCCAGCTCTGGCTGTAGCTCGCCTGCCTCTCTGCCTCTGGTGGGGGATGGGCCAGTCCACAGCTGGCTAGCTCTCCTCTGGTATTTGCTCAGTCCTTTGTTCTGTGAGTGGGCTGGCAATGCCTTAGGTTAGAGCTTTTCTCGTGAAAGTTCTCTTTCTCTCTCTCTCTCTTTTCTCTCTCTCTCTCTCTCTGGCTATCTCACAGTTGGAGTTGCTATCTCACTTTAGCTCCCTCAGATTGTCCTCAGGGCATTCAGGCCCAGTCCTTACCCTAAGCAATGTAACTCTCGCATCCCTGTTCAGCCCCCGCTTGCTGGTGGCCGTTGAGAGGATTTCCTGGTGTTTGGAAACTTCTCCTCTTTCACAACTCCCTCCCCATGACAGGTCTCCATCCTTAACTCTTTTGTCTCTCTTTTTATCTTTTATATTTTGTCCTACCTCCTTTTGAAGTCAATGGGCTGCCTTTCTGGGTGCCTGGTGTCCTCTGCTAGTGTTCAGAAGTTGTTTTGTGGAATTTGCTCAGCATTCAGATGATCTTTTGATGAATTTGTGGCGGAGAAAGTGGTCTCCCCATGCTATTCCTCCACCATCTTAGGACCGCCCCCCTCAATAGTCTTAAATAAAGTCTTCCTTGTCTGTTTCATTTGGCTGAGTACGATTTGCTTTGGCAACAGAAGCCACAGTGGTGGGACTGTCCCTCAGAACCTGAAACCCAGGATTATGGGTTATGGAGAGATTTCTAATGTTATAGAAGCTACTGGTAGGGCCTTTAATTCATTGTACTGATTAATTTCTTGAGTTGGCACTATCATTGCACTGTGGGAGTGAATTATTCTACTCAGTCAGATAGTCCTTTGAGACAATGTTGAATCTGACTTGCCAATACTTTATCAATGATTTTGTGTCTGCATTTAAAAGTCTGGTAAATCTATAGATCTCTTTTTGTGCTAGCTTTATCAAATTTGGGGAACATGGAGGGGAAAAAAGATAAGTAAAAATAGCATTGCTCTCACATTTAGATTGAGGATCAAAAAAGCTATCAAATATCAAGTATTTTTAAATTGCTACAGTAAAAAAAGGAGAGGACTCTCTTAATGATGCAATCATCTGCTGAAGCTTCGTGCTTTCTAAATATTGTGCTGCTTCTAGAAATTTGCTAATCTTGCTGTTGAATCATTTATGTATACTGACATAATTTTTGAACTATCATCAATTTTCATGAATTATATAATTTAGCCTGAGCAATGTTTCAGAAGCCTTTGAAACAACTGAATTATTCAAAGAGTCTTAATATGAGCAATAAAAAGTAAATGAATATGCTCATGAGCACCAGAGGAATTCAGTTTTTTTCTGGGAGGTGAGTTTGAGTTCAGATAAAGAAGGTAAAGCAATAAAGCATTGGTTTTCAGGCTTTTTATTCCGTTGGTAATTCTAGCTGCAAGCCTGTTCCTGATTAGCAGCTGGTCAAATGGGCACTCTAAAAAGGACCTTCATCTTCTTGATCTTAGGTTTTCTTTCTCAAGAGGGGCTTAGGTGTTTTCTCCCCACAGTTTAAGAATGTGACAGCCGCACTGAACCTAACTGGGAAGTTTTCCTTACATCTTTGCCTTTCCTCTGGGATCATGTAAATAACACAGGGATAATCTGTTGCTTAAAAGTAACTTGTCTTAAAAGAACTTAAACACTAAATGAATTTAAGCATTTGAAAGAACTTGTTAAACTGTCTGGACTCAATACATGTATAAGTGGTTAATTATTATATATGTTTTTCCTTTTGTTTCTAGTATTATTCTGTTTTCCAGTATTTTACAATACTTTTAAGGAGACTTGTTGGTTTCTAAAAAATACTCTTTCTACATGACAGCTGACATTCATCTCCCAAGGATCTATGTCAAAAGAAAAGCTCCCCCTGCCCAGTCCTGACCCTGCCAAGAGCTGTGTCTGTCTCCTGGGGCATAATATTAATTTGATATACTTCGTGGCATATTATTTTTTAAAATTTTATTGAAGTATGGTTGATTTACAATGCCAGGTTTAATTTCTGCTGTACATTGAAGTGACTCAGTTATACTCAGTTATATACACATGTGTGTATATATATATATTCTTTTCCATTATGTTTTATCATAGAATGAGCATAGTTCCCTGTGCTATATAGTAGGATCTGCTTGTTTGTCCATCCTATAGATAATAGTTTTCATCTGCTAATCCCAAATTCTTAGTTCTTCCTTTCCCCCAACCTCTTCCCCCTTGGCAATGTGACATATTATTAAACTGAGCATCAGATTAAAACCTACATCAGAAATATACTCATGTTTTTTCTCCCTCATTAGCATTTCTACTTCTTTTTGAATTGGTTTTGGTTTGTGATATTTTACCAGATAATCAGGCATTTCAACTAGACCTTCCAAATTATGGGCACAAAGTTGCACATAATGTTTCCTTGTACTTGTCAATTTTCTCTATTTCTATGACAATATCTACTGTTCTTATTTGTATATTACACACTTTTTGTCCTCTCTTTTAAAATTAGGCCTAGGCCTGGGCAGCATTAAGTCTTCTGAAACACTCAGAATAAAATCATTGATATCATCTACATAAAAGATATAAGATCATAAATGTCTTTAGTGCCAAAAGTTTTCTAACCCGGAAGCAGAAAAAGGCCTCGTATAACTTTTTCAGTATTAACATTTCATCTCTGGTGGGTCATTATCAGGTTCCTTCAGGAAAGTTCTTCACACGGAACCTAAGGTTCTGTGATACCAAAGCATCAGGACTTTCTTCTTTTGGTGGGAAGAAAGAGAGGAATTACTCTTACTTCTTCATTCCCCCTCCTTCTCTCCCTTTTTTCTATCTTTCCTTCCCACTTTCCTTCCTTCCTTCTTTCTTTCCTTTCTCCTTGTTAACTGTTGCCGCCTTTTCTTCAGGAGGCTGTGCCAAGGGCTTCATGTCCCTCCAAGTAAAGCTTGCTTATCTCTAACAAGAAGGAATTACCCCACATCTACAAGTTCTTCATTCTAAGTAGCCATCTCAAAATTAGGTTTAAAAATAATTCAGATTTGTGGTTGGAATTGTACCTGCTTGCTGGCTATATATGCATATACTTCTCTTAAAAATTAGAGAAAAGTGAGCGAGTGTATCATTATTCCAAGTGAGATAAAAGGAACATGATATTGAACATCACACAGGTCCTGGTGGTAACTTCTCCATCTGGCTGTTGCAGGGAGTCTCGGCCATGGGCAAACCCCACTGGTGTCACTGCTGTCAAAAAGAGAACTGAAAAAGTCAAACTCTAAGACAGCCCCAGAGGTTGAAGAACCCTACCTTCGAGCAAAGGACTGGGAACAGTGCCAGGGTGCCTGGCTTACAACACCACGTATTCTCTCACAGTCTCTGGCTCAGATCAGATGTGGCTCAGCTGGATTGCCCAGCTCAGGGTCTCTGGCAAGGACACAGGCAAAGTGTCAGCTGGGGCCACAGTCATCTCAAGGTTCAACTGAGCCAGGATTCGCTGCCAAGTTCACTCAGTGATAACTGAGGGGATTGTGCCTTGTGGACTCTAGGACTAGGAGTCTCAGTTCCTTTCTGACTATGGACCAGAGCCTGACACACTCAGTCTTGTAGCACATGGGCTGTTCCGTCAGGCAGTTTGCAACATGGCAGGTGAGGGGCTTAGTTGCTCTGCGGCCTATGGGATCTTCCCAGACCAGGGATCAAACGCATGTCTCCTGCATTGGCAGGTGGATTCTTTACTGCTGAGCCACCAGGGAAGCCCTAGAGAGAGTATTTTTATTACTGGCAGCTTCCCATTCGATGATGTATTTCAAACCAAAGATGTCTTGGGGGGATTTCTTGAAAGAAATTTTTGTCAATCAAGTGCTGGAACATAGATAAAACTGACTTAAGTTTGTGGGACATTGATGCTTTAAGATACACTTAGTAATTCAACAAACAATAAAATAAAGTATACAGTTATAAAAAAGAGAGAGAGAGAAACTGAATAGCACCCACACAATATTCATTTTTGCAACTGGCCAAGTGGACGGAACTGGTGTTAATAACTTTTCCTCCCATCACTCATTCTGTTTTCCTTGCCCCCAGCCAGCACTTCCATACTCCTGGTTCTTTACCTGTCAGAGCAACTCACATTATCCTTGAAGGTGGTTCTGCCTCATTTAGATCGCTGTAGTTCTGTTCTTACTTTTACCATTGGGCATACAATGTTTTGGAGAAGGAAATAGCAACCCACTCCAGTATTTTTGCCTGGGAAATCCCATGGACAGAGGAGCCTGGTGGGCTACAGTCTATGGAGTCCCAAAGAGTAGGTCACAACCTAGCAACCGAGCATATAATGTTAAGAGGCATCACACAAAGGCCTGGATCCTTTCCATGGTGTAATACCAATCTTCTCCCTTGAGCATCACAACCAGTGACCCCAACAGGACCATGGCTCACTTCTTGCCTGTTGGTTTAGTGATGTGATAAGCCTCAAGTGGCCAGGTGCAGCCTCAGCTTCTGGGACAGCAGAACCTTTGTCTAATGTCCCCTGTTAGAATCATTTCTCCCTCAGTAACCTAGATTTCTAAACCAGCAAAGCCCAATATTGCAGAGACAGGAACACAGTTTTTGCAAAGGGGCCATTAGGAAAGTCTAGTTCCAGTTCTGGCCTTTGTTCCTTGACCAGTATCTTCAAAAAGTCTGAAGACTTCCCTGGAAGTCCAGTGGTTAAGCCTCCATGCTCCCACTGCAAGAACTAAGATCCCACAAGCCCTGTGGAGTAGCCAGAAAAAAAAAAAAAATCTAGGTTCTCCCCTTTCCCTGATGCTCAGTCCCTTTGGAGAAGGCTAGAAGAAACATTTATCATATAAATGTTGGGCAGTGTGGCAGGATCCTTCCTTGAAGGGACCCACCCTTCCCTTTAATCAAGGGGCTCTGTTCTATGAACTGGCCCAATTCTAGGAATTGAATGAGGGGGCAAAGCTTCTTAGTGTGGTGACTCAAATCACATCCCTGTCCATTAGGAGTTTTTTCATTTGTACAGATTAAAACTTTCTTAGGCTGCCCAACTACATCACTCCTAAGTACACCATGCCCAATTAACTTCTGCTAAAGCCCTCTCAGGTTATACTATCCTTTCACTATTTCAGCTCTGCTTCCCAAGGTGCTTACCACATCCACCTTACAACTACTTCCTCTTAGCCTGCACAACCCCTGGACTCCATCAAGCCCCTAAATTCAGGGTACCCATTGCAAAGGTAGCATCTCCCACATCGTTCCTGGTCTGCAAAAAACAACCAGAGACTTTCAAGGAGGTTGCACTCCTCTCACCACTGAAGCAGGGATTAGCGCACTTCCAAAGGTCTCTATGAGCATGTGGTTTGCTTGATAGAAAGTGATGCAAACAGTGGGACTTCCCTGGTGGTCCAGTGGCTAAGACTCTGCGCTTCCAATGCAGGGGGCCCAAGTTGGATCCCTGGTTAGGGAACTAGATCCCACATGCCAAAACTAAGAGTTTGCATGCCACAACTAAAGATTCCTCATGCTGTAATGAAGATGGAAGATTCTCTGTGTACCACAACTAAGACCTGGGGCAGCCAAATAAATAAGTAAATTTTTTAAGGAAAGAGAGAAAGATAGAAAGTGATGCAAAAAGACTAAAGAGAAGGACTTATGGTGATGCTAACAGTCTTTCCTGTTAGCTCAGCTGGTAAAGAACCTGCCTGCAATGCAGGAGGATCCCAGTTCAATTCCTGGGTCAGGAAGATGCCCTGGAGAAGGGATAGGCTACCCACTCCAGTATTCTTGGGCTTCCCTGGTGGCTCAGCTGGTAAAGAATCCTCTTGCAATGCGGGAGACCTGGGTTTGATCCCTGGGTTGGGAAGATCCCCTGGAGGAGGGAATGGCTACCCACTCCAATATTCTGGCCTGGAGAATTCCATGGACTGTATAGTCCATGGGGTCCCAAAGGATCAGACACAGCTAAGCAACTTCCACTTTCACTCTTTCACACAACAGTCCTTCAGTGAAACATCTGGTTTCTCCTATCTTCCAATAGTAAATTACACTTTCCCTTAGTGTCTCCTGCAAAGATTGTGGGGAGATCACACCTGAAAGATCCAGCTAGCTTGATCAGTTGCCAAGTGCTTGCACATCATCACAAGTTATGTCCTGCTATGAGCTTTCCTAACAACCATGTATTCTGAGCAGACGCTCTGCATGTTCATTAGATATTTTTGTCTCATGCTGCTGAACATCTGCACTGCGGTGCAGCTCCGTGTCCCTGGATGACTGATGGGAAAGAGGCTTCCCCATCTCCAGTAGGCTTTGCCGCATCTCATCAGCCCAAAGTATTTCCCCCAGTTTTATTGAGGCATGGTTGGTGAATAAAAACTGTATGTGTTTACATGGTACTGTGTGATTTCTTCACACAACATGATGATTTAATATACTTTTGCAGTGTGAAATGAACATCACAATCAAGTTAATTAATACATCCATCAGCTCATGTGGTAACCATGTTTGAGACTTACTCTCTTAGCAAATTTCAAGCCAACAATAAATATGAGACAGTACAGTCACTATGTTGTAATTTACATCCCCAGAACCTATTCATCTTATAACTGAAATTTTGTACCTTTTGACCAGCATCTCCCCATTTGTCCCACCCCTAGTTCCTGGCAAACACTATTCTACTCTCTGTTTCTCTGAGTCCTGTTTTTTAGATTCCACATATAAGTGAGATGATACAACATCTGTCTTTCTGTGTCTGGCTTACTTTACTTAGCATAATGTCCTCCAGATTCAACCATGTTATCACAAATGGCAGGATTTCTTTCTTTTTTATAGCTGAATAATATTCCACTATGTATATATACTACATTTTCTTTATCCATTCATCCATGAGAAGATCCCCTGGAGGAGGGAATGGCTACCCCCTGCAGTATTCTGGCCTGGAGAATTCCATGGACTGTATAGTCCGTGGGGTCCCACTGATGAACACTTGGGTTGTTTCTGTATCTTGGCCATTGTGAATAGTGCTACTGTGAACACGAAAGGGCAACTCTCTCTTCAAGATGCTGCTTTCATTTCCTTTGAATACATACCCAGAAGTGGACTTGCTAGATCGTATGGTAGTTCTACTTTTAATTTTTGTGAGGAACCACCATACTATTTTCCATAAATGTAAATTTCCATAAATGTAAATTGATTGCACCAATTTACATTCTGACCAACAGTGTGGTCTTCCCTGGTGGTCCAGATGGTAAAGAATCGGCTTGCAATTCAGGAGACTGGGTTCAATCCCTGGGTCAGGAAGAGCCCCTGGAGGAGGGTGTGGCAACCCACTCCAGTATTCTTGCCTGGAGAATCTCTGGACAGAGAAGGCTAGTGGGCTACAGTCCAGAGGGTCACAGAGTCATGACTGAAGCGACCCAGCACACACACACCCACAGAAGAAAAGGTGCTGAAGTAAAGAAAAGTCTTGGAGGAGGGGCACACTGCCACCTTCTGTTCAGTTCAGTTCAGTCGCTCAGTCGTGTCCGACTTTCTGCAACAGGCTTTTAAAAAGTGCCAAGCTATGGATGAGTGGCTCAGATGCTAAAGAATGTGCCTGCAATGTGGGAGACTCAGGTTCGATCCCTGGGTTGGGAAGATCCCCTGCAGAAGGGAAAGGCTACCCACCCCAGTATTCTTGCCTGGAGAATTCTATGGACAGAGGAGCCTGGTGGGCTACAGCCCACGGGATCTCAGAGTCAGATATGACTGAGCAACTAACACTATCACTATCCTGTGTGATTATGACAAAATGTGTTGCATTTGTAATCTGAAAATTGTAAGAAACAAAAAAAGAAAACTATTAAAAGTAAATGAGAAAAAATGCTGCTGCTGCTAAGTCACTTGAGTCGTGTCCGACTCTGTGTGACTCCATAGACGGCAGCCCACCAGGCTCCCCCGTCCCTGGGATTCTCCAGGAAAGAACACTGGATCTGGTTGCCATTTCCTTCTCCAATGCATGAAAGTGAAAAGTGAAAGTGAAGTCGCTCAGTCGTGTCCGACTCTTAGTGACCCCATGGACTGCAGCCTACCAGGCTCCTCCGTCCATGGGATTTTCCAGGCAAGAGTACCAGAGTGGGTTGCCATTGCCTTCTCCGGAGAAAAAATGAATTGGATAAAAATATAGGCACAGAAGAATGGAATGGGTAAACCTTGAACATTTGTTGCTTTGAGAAATCTCCAAGCTTTCCGGAAAACGGTAGATGCACCTACATTCTCTGCCGGCCCGGCCCTCCTTTCCTTTCCAGCCAGAGATGAGGCTTGACTCAGCTTGGTGCTGCCACCTAGAGGTCATCATCAGACATGACTCCAAATACAATCGGTAGAGACAGCCCCTTCTGCGGCAGTATGCAGTTTTCATTCTAACAAGGCTGACGGCGGAGCTTTGTGGGAACTTCCAGTGTGAAGACAAGAAGGCAGGAAAGAGTGAGACAGAATGAGACAGATAACACATGTGTGTGCATCTGTTCAAAAGTATTAAGCATTTCAAATCATGGCAATAGATCATTGAACTAAGTGGGGGCCCCTCTGACTGTAATGCCCTGTGTGACCACATAGGTTGTACAACGAAGAAGTTGTCCTGGTTTGCACACTTGAGTCTGGATGTGTGCATGTTTTCTATGCTTTTCTATAACTCTCATATGTGTATGTGTGTACAAACACACATATCTGTGTGCAGGCATCATGCTGATGTTCAGCCGTCTGTGAATACACATTTGTTCAGGTAACTGTGTATGCCCATGATGGTGTATTTGTGTGTGGGAGAGAAAGCAGGTTTCTGTATTCCAGGGCATGGGAGCCTCAGGTCTGTGACTTGGGCTGTTGGGGAATGGTAAATGGGCTGGTTGGCTTCCTGGGTAACACTTCCAACAGGTGCACCTGGACCTGCCCACCGAAAACTGCAGAACTCTCAGAGGATAACTTCATACAAACCCCCACATTAAAAGATTTGATCAGACTCTAGTCCAGCTTCTAGCAACCTAAGGCTGTGCCCTTTGGATGACACCAAGCCTCCCACTGAAAGGCCTGCCTGAGAAAACATAGCTGCTGGGAGAATTCACCATCTGTTGCAGCCAACACCCAACCATAGGTCTCTGCCCTCCCTTTCTTAGAGTGTTTGCCAGAAAGAGCTTACATGACAAGTCCCTCCTCTACGCTTTTGAAATGTTTGTGTTTCTCCTCCAACCCAGGAGTAGCTTCCTCAAGGACCCGGATGAAAGACATCCTTTTGAAACACAAAGACCAGGGAGGCCAATCCCATCTCCTAGACTCTGGGAGGGCAGAATCTCAGCCTCCACGACTGCCAGCCTCCAGCACCTGGCCTCATCACATTGATTTGACCCAAACCTCAGGCTCTGCTTACCTTTGACACCACACCACTGCCATCTTCACTGTCCAGGGCACCCAGCCACAGGACAGAGGATGCTCTCTGGCTTTGGGAACAGAGCTCACCAAAGGCTCCAGGGACCAGATACTTGGGGCCCCTGGAGAGCCCTACACCCTGCCCCCACCCTTCAGTGGGGTAACTCTGAGGCCCAGGGTCCAGACGCTTCCCAGACTTCCTTGGGGGAATCAAGTTCTTTCCAGTTGTCCATGTGGTAATTTACTTCATAATGTACATTTTATTTCTCTCTCATTTCCTGAGTAAACCATTCACAAGATCCCTGCCCCAGGGTCTGCTTCTGAGGACCCCAAACTCAGGCTGCCCTCCAAGGCTCGTACCCCCAGGGACTGCTCTAGAAGAGTCTTTGTTTTCTGAGCTTCTCTCTGCTCAGTCAGCTGACCAGGACCCAGGCAGCCTGGCAATGGGTCATGTGTTTATCTGTCTCCTGCAGGCAGAGCTGTGCTCAGACGCCAAGGAGGGGGCCCCTGGCTCTTATTTCTCACCCTGCATCTCCCCTCTCAGCTTTTCTGCTTCCCAAATGAGTTTTTACCTTTTTCTCTTTCTTTGCTTGTTTGCTTTTTAATGATTTCTGGGGAGCAAGACCATGTGGAAGATAAAATGACTGCATAGCATTTATCAAGCACCTACCCTGGGCCAGGCACTGCTACTGACCACTACTTTTAGGGAGCCGTTGACCACCCTCTGTCCATCAAGCTGCCTGAGGAGATTTGTTCTCTGACTTTCCTTACATATGAGGACCCCAGGATTCAGAGCAGCCTTAAGGAACCTGTCCAGGGGCTCATAGATGTTTGTTGGCTGAGTCAGGCATCCCAAGGGAGAATCCTGAGACCCAAGTCCCAGCTCTGCCTGCCAATGTGAGCTGGGTTAGCAAAGATAAGGAGGTCACCAAGAGCTCATCACTTCACTTGATTCCTTGTGCCTCATTTTCCCCATCTATTAATTAAGGGAATGCAAGGGTTTTCTAAAGTCCCTCCAGCCTTTGCTTTCATGCTTCTCTTTAGGGATGGAGTACGTGGTCTGCTTACCTCAGGCCACAGTCCAAGACTCCCTGCATGCCTGGTTGCCTATAAACAATTTACCCAGGTTAATTTTCCTTGTTGACATTATCTGGCTCTCACTCAGATCAAATACTCGAAAGTTTGCCTCCTCCTTCACTCAGCTTTTAAAAGATCACTGGCATTCCACTATCAGAAAGAATTTAAAAAAAAAAGAATTTAAGGATCAGCCAACATGAAAATCCCTGTGTGAACTTCCTCCTCTGGACTCAGATACAAACATTTGAGAAGCCTCGCCCCGTGCCCACACTAATTCCTGAGGAAACCACTGTTTACATTTCTTCAGAGCAATGTAACCTGTGGTTAAGGGCAAGGACTTCAGAGTTAGACCCTCAGAATTCAAATCCCAGCTCCACCACTTACCGACTGTGTGGACCTCTCTGTGCCACCATTTCCAGATCTGTAGAATGGGACCGTTAAAGGAAACGACTCTGAAGGAGCGTTGTGACTGAGTTGATGTATGTAAAGCTCTCAGTGCTATTTTCTAAATGGACTCTGCCTGGGTTTCTAGTCCCTTAAATCCAAGGACACAGAGGCTCTCCACAGTGACTCACCTTTCCTGTGGAGGACCCTTGCGAGGAGGCTGAGGAGTGGGTCTTACCCTGGGCAACAGGGTAAATAGGTAAATAGAATGAAAGGGAAAGCAAGAACCTAGGGAATATCTCTTAAGGATCATAGGTGAAGATCTGTGACTGAAAACTGTTGCTTACCTGTCAGCAAACAAAGAATGTTGCATCTGTCGACCACTATAGCCACTCAAACGGTGAGCCCTGAAGGGACTCAGGATGAGAAAGCACAGGATACCAGCCTTAGATATCAAAGGTGCATATCAAAGGAGTGATTTCAGTGAGCCCAGACTCTGGTATCTTCCCATATAGAGAAAAGCTAAATTCCTTAACTTGAGATACCTGGTTTTCTTTAATTAATGGTAATTTTTGATGTTCCAGCTACCTTTAGTCTTTGTTAGAAAACCCCTCTATAGCCAGGACCACCCCCCCCCCCTTACATCTGGGGAGCAGTTCCTCTGTCTCCTGGGGTTGAAGTTCTCAGAAAATCCACCTAATATAGCACAACTCTCAACTTTTAGGTTGTTTCCCCTCTCCGCCCCGCCCCCCCCACCCCCGCTCCCCCCCCAACCCTGTGGCTACTCTTCATTGTGGTTTCTCATGGCAAAGGCTTCTCTTTTTGTGGAGCACGGGATTAGTTGCTCCAGAGCATGTGAGATCTTTCCAGATCAGGGATCGAACCAGACTGGGATATTCCTAGACCTTGCACTGCATGGCGGCTTTTCAACCACTGGGCCACCAGTGAAGAAGCCCTTGTGATTCTTATTATAATTGCAAGGCCCACTTCAGCAATAACCATCAGGAAACACTGAGAAAATAAAGGCTTATTACTTACAGGACCTGGAAATTACACAGTACAGTGGGGCCGGAGAGCAAGGTCCTGGGGAGGAAGAGAGGGAGAGAGAACAAACTGGGTTTCTACTTTTACTGGGGTCAAAGGTGAGGGGGCTAAGGTTCTGAGTGTTCATTCTTGTCAAACTACAGATTGGCACTTGCCATCCACCTCTACTAGGATTATTAAATCAGTTGCTGCTGCAGCTGCTGACCTTCAATGCCCTCGGAAAGGAGTTCAGGGCAGAGGACAGAAATGAGGCACTCTGAGCTTTGGGAAAACTGGCAGAACAGGTCTTCAGACAGATGTCTTCAGGAGCCAATTTATGAGCCTGATTCTTGTACCTCCTCATGGAGACGTCTTGGTGACATGTATTCTCCTCGTGATTAGCAGTACTGTACTCTACTGTGCTTAGTCCCTCAGTCGTGTCTGACTCTCTGTGACCCTATGGGCTGTAGCCCACCAGGCTCCTCTGTCCACAGGGATTCTCCAGGCAAGAATACCGGAGTGAGTTGCCATCTCCTATTCCAGGGGATCTTCCCAACCCAGGAATCGAACCGGGGTCTCTACATCGCAGGCACGTTCTTTACCAGCTGAGCTACTATGACTAGCAGCAACCTTCTGTAAAAAATGTGTGCTTAGTTGCCTGTATTCCTCCTTTACCAAAATCACTTATATACTGACCTTCCCTTACCTCTTTGGAGCAGTTTCTCAGAGCTATCTGAGATGCTATCTCCTGGGCTATAGTCCTCATTTTGCCCCAAATAAAACTTAGCTCACAACTCTCATATTGTGCTTTTTTTTTTTTTTTAAGTTGGCACTGTTTATTGGTGAATTTAAAACATAAGCAGGGAAATTTAAAGTGTGAGAACAAGTGACCCAAATAGTCAGTGATTGAAATCAACCAAGATCTCTAAAACTGAGGAGACTCAGTGGAGGGGTAGGGGCGTGGGGTGGGGGGTGGCATGGCTCTTTTCTTAGTCCTGTGGCTGCTCAATGTGCTTCTTTGTGATCTCCATGTTTCAAGTGGATGCCTCTGTGATGAAAGCTTAAATCAGGCCCTTGCATTGCCAAGAAGAAAAAAGCAAATGTCAGGGCTTACCCTCTACACTCCTTAGCATTCTGCTCATCTCTGTCTTCCATTATTTTTTTAAATATTTATTTAATTTTATTTGGCTACGTCAGGTCTCGTTGCAGCATGCAGAATCTTTGCTGCATTATGCAGGATCTTTCACTGCAGTGCACAGATTCTCAGTTGCACAGGCATGGTTGCTCCATGGCATGTGGGGTCTTATTTCCCTGACGAGGATCAAACTACATCCCCAGCACTGCAAGGCAGAGTCTTAACCACCAGACATCAAGGAATTCCCTCTGTCCTCTGTTAATATCACCCTGTAGCCTGGGAGCCCTCTGAACATAAGGACAACTCATCTCTGTCTCTTCCATGATGCCAAATACCCAATACATACTAGGTTCTTGGTAAATGCAAGTCCACCGAAAGAGACTAGGAATGGGGGAGATCCAGGCCTGCCTTCTGGCCACTACCTGGAGCAAGTCACCCTCTAGCTTGTAATCCAGGGAAGCCAGCAGCACAAGAATGGGAGAAGAGGCTGGGTTATCCCTCACATGGCCTAATTCACACAGGATCACCATGAAACTCACCCCCTTGTCCTAAGGACAGGCTCGTGCCTTCTCTTATTACTTAAAAGCTTCCCAGATGAGATGCCTGCAGGCTTGGCCAGAGGGAGGAAGCCAGGCCCTTTGGCCTTGATACAGAGCATCCTGGTTGACACATGAGTCCATCCACCACCACTCTCCCCCTGCCAAAAAAAAAACCAAGGCTCTTCTCCCCCAGATGATTCCCCAAGCTTCTGAACCTGCAATTTTAATAAAATCAGTTTTATTGTCACAGCTCTTGGTGGCTTTCTGTGTGCTAGGCACAATGGAAAACAGTGAAGACTAGGCAATAATTTGCAGTGGCACAATGAATCTTTGCATATTCCAGGTCCTAAGAAATCTTGCACAAAAAGAAAATTAAATCAGCATCATCCATTTGACAATGGGACAATTCTTTAAATCATACCTGTTAATATGTCCCAGTGTTTCTTGAAACACAGTTGGGAAACCTAGGCCTGAAAGAAAAGAATAAGCATTTATTACATGCCTGAAAGAGGGCTATATGCTATGCCTGATCCTGGACATGCATTTTCTCAGACAGTTCTGAGACTGGTGTTATTTCCCCTGAGATGAAGGAGAATGAGTCTCTGATAAGCAAGGTGATCTTCTCAGGGACTAGAGCCCAGCTAGAGAGTCACTTATGGCTGCAGAGTCTCTTGTTGCCTCTTGGATTTCCCCTGGACTTACTGCGTGCATGCATGCATGCATGCATGCATGCTCTCCATTCAGTCGTGTCTGACTCTTTGTGACCCCACAGACTGTAGTCTGCCAGGCTCCTCTGTCCATGGGATTCTCCAGGCAAGAATACTGGAGTGGGTTGCCATTCCCTTCTTCTCCAAGGGATTTTCCTGACCCAGGGATCAAACCTAGGTCTCCTGCAGCTCCTGCATTGCACACAGATTCTTTACCACTGAGCCACGGGGGAAGCTGGGACTTATTACAGCTGCTGCTAGCTCCCATTTACCACAGAGACAATGATTCCCAGAGGGAGAAGGCAGAAAGCCTCTTCCAGCCACTCTGGACTGTCACTGACAGTTTGGATTTGCAAAGCTGACCATGTGTACCGTTCACTTTCAGATTAAACAGGAGTTCACTCAATTGGGCCTTAGCTTCCACAGCGATAAAATGGAGCTATGAATGAAGAGCGGGAAATACATGGTTAGAAAGGTGTAATTAAATGGTCTCTGGGTCCCCTCCTTAGCACATACATGCTGGATTTCTAAGGTCTAAGTACTTTGCTGTAATTTAGAGACACTACCAACAGGGAGTGAACTGGACTAGGATAACAGCCAGGTAGAGCAGGTCGCCTGAGTCCCAGGATAGAGCATTGGAAGTTGCTTTTATAGGTTTCTCCCTCAGGTGGTACTTGAATATCACAGAATATATGAAGACAGATCTGAATCACTTTGAGTAAATGAAGTCCTGCAAGAATGGAAGGATGAATAACTTTTCCATTCCATGCACTAATGCTACTTAAGACCTGGTCCCTGTACCTCCTAGAAACTTAAGAATCACCATGTCTACCATCTAATGGGCTTCCCTCGTAGCTCAGTCAGTAAAGAATCTGCCTGCAATGCAGGACACCCGGGTTCAATCCCTGAATCAGGGAGATCCCCTGGAGAAGGTAATGGCAATCCACTCCAGTATTCTTGTCTGGAGAATCCCATGGACAAAGGAGCCTGGCAGGCTACAGTCCATGGGGTCGCAAGGTTGGACACAACTTAGCGACTAAACCACCACCACCATCTAATGACCTCAGAAACACAATGAACAAGGAATGCTGTTGGAAACAGCACCAGTGAAATTAAGGTCTCATTTAAGTTTTAAAAGCTGTGCATGTTTTATTTTGCCCAGATTGCAGCTTCTCTCTCTCTCCAGAATATTCAATGTTTAATTAAAAAGGGCTTCTCTTAATGTCCGGAGATAAAATCTTTAACTGAAGCAAAGGCATAAAATGTCTTTGTTCATTTGTTCATTTTGTTCAAATTGAAATTGCTCATTTAACTTAAAATCACCTTCCCCACATTCTGCTACTCAGAGGCTCTTCCTGAGCATCTGAGCTCTCTCAGAGGGCATCTTGCCAGCTCTCGCCAGCAGTTACAGGAAACAAAGCAGTTACAGAAACAAAACAAATGTAATGTGAAGCTGAATTTCTGCAGTATCCTTTCAATCCACCTTCCATACTGTGAAGGTGGAAAATCGCTCAGCTCTGATGAGCAATGAAACTGTTGGGTGTGTGCTTTTTGAAGGTTACATAAATGGCACATTTCATATTGTAAGGCTCATTCTGCAGACTGTCATTTCCACCCACTATGATATATCGCGAGATCTTTCCATGCTGGTGTATGTAGATGTGGTTCGGCCCTTTTCACTGTCATAAATGACCCTCCTTGTCCATTCTCTGCCTAACAGATCTGTGCGTTGTCTTGCTGTTACAAACAATGCTGCAATGAATATCTTTGCATGAGGTTCCTTGTGTGCATGTTTCAGAGTCTCTCTAAGCTGTGCAGAAATTGAAGTGCTAGGTTGTAAAATTTAATTTCAACCTTGCTAAATTCTTCCTTGCTGTTCTGGATTCATGATTCATGGAGTGTATGTGACTTCTCATTTCTCTCCTCACCTATACTTGCATTTTAATGTTTGCCAACTCTATGAATTTATTGTTTTAATTTGCATAATGGTCTCTCTAATTATTGGAGGTATTGAGCATCTTTTCAACTTGGTTATGTGGTTGCTTCTGTCATTATCAGCCCTTTGTGTTCCAGCCAGACTCTAAGCTCCTGGAGGGAGCATTGGATCTCACATCCAAAACCCTCAGAAGGCACAGTCCCATCCAAGTATAGATTCTCTTTCTGTGAACTTTTCCCCCTTGACCTTTGTGCCCCACCTTGGAGTCTTACCCTCCAAGATTAAGAAATAAGCAGCTCCCCAAATAAGCATGCTAGGTTTGTGCTCACACAATACCTTCAGTCTGGAATGCTGTAACTCTTCCAGGCCATCTGAACCTACCTACTCATGTCCCAAGGTTCACCTCAAGATCTTCCTCCTCTATGAGGTCATCTATGAGCCCCCAGCCCTCTCTCCCACCCCAGGTTCATCTCTGTGCTTCCATTGGCCCCATATGACCTTCTCACGGCATGCGTAAAACTTATGAGCGTCTTTGATTGATTCATCTCTCCACCAAACTCTGGACTCCTTGAGGACAGGCGCCATGTTTTATTCATCTCTGAACTTCTGGTTTATTGTTCAGTACTGGACAGAGAGTAGATGCATAGTATGTGTTTGTCAGATGGGTGGATGAGCCTCAAGGCCAGCTCCTTCCACATCAATTCTCTGCAGACTGTGATGTCCTTAAGGATGGAACTGTATTAATTCATACCATTGTGCCCTATGGTGGCTAACAGAGCCAAATGATTATGGCCCTCAGTATCTGTGATTGCCTGGTAGATCAGAAAACAACTTTGGACAGAATTTCCTGAATTTTTCACCCCAGCTTCCTGCTGGAGAATTTCCTTGGTCTCTCCAAGCCTCAGTTTCCTCATCTTCATAAAGAGGATGATAATAGCATTGAGGATGGCATAAGGATGAAATAAGGCTGTGTGTGTGTAAAGCATCTGGCACACAACCACAAGCATCTGGCATATTATAATTTCTACATCAGAACAGGATGGGGGTCTACTTTAGCTACAATTCTCTAGATGGCTCATTTTTTTTTCAGTTGCCATATGTAATGAGCAGATAGTTCAGTTCAGTTCAGTTCAGTCACTCAGTCCTGTCTGACTCTTTGCAACTCCATGGACTGCAACACGCCAGGCTTCTCTGTCCATCACCAATTCCCGGAGCTTGCTCAAACTCATGACCACCAAATCAGTGATGCCATCCAACCATCTCATCCTCTGTTGTCCCCTTCTCCTCCTGATTTCAATCCTTCCCAGCACCAGGGTCTTTCCCACTGAGTCAGTTCTTCACATCAGGTGGCCAAAGTCATAGCTCAATCAGTAAAGAATCTGCCTACAATTCAAGAGGCACGAGTTCAATTCCTGGGTTGGGAAGATCCCCTGGATAAGGAAATGGCAACCCACTCTAGTATTCTTTTTTTTTTTTTTTTTTAGGAGTTTAATTTAATTTAATTTAATTTTTTAAAATTTTATTTTATTTTTAAACTTTACATAATTGTATTAGTTTTGCCAAATATCAAAATGAATCTGCCACAGGTATACATGTGCTCCCCATCCTGAACCCTCCTCCCTCCTCCCTCCCCGTTCCATCCCCCTGGGCCGTCCCAGTGCACCAGCCCCAAGCATCCAGCATCGTGCATCGAACCTGGACTGGCAACTCGTTCCATACATGATATTTTACATGTTTCAATGCCATTCTCCCAAATCTTCCCACCCTCTCCCTCTCTCACAGAGTCCATAAGACTGTTCCGTACATCAGTGTCTCTTTTGCTGTCTCGTACACAGGGTTATTGTTACCATCTTTCTAAATTCCATATATATGCGTTAGGATACTGTATTGGTGTTTTCTTTCTGGCTTACTTCACTCTGTATAATAGGCTCCAGTTTCATCCACCTCATTAGAACTGATTCAAATGTATTCTTTTTAATGGCTGAGTAATACTCCATTGTGTATATGTACCACAGCTTTCTTATCCATTCATCTGCTGATGGACATCTAGGTTGCTTCCATGTCCTGGCTATTATAAACAGTGCTGCGATGAACATTGGGGTACACGTGTCTCTTTCCCTTCTGGTTTCCTCAGTGTGTATGCCCAGCAGTGGGATTGCTGGATCATAAGGCAGGTCTATTTCCAGTTTTTTAAGGAATCTCCACACTGTTCTCCATAGTGGCTGTACTAGTTTGCATTCCCACCAACAGTGTAAGAGGGTTCCCTTTTCTCCACACCCTCTCCAGCATTTATTACTTGTAGACTTTTGGATCGCAGCCATTCTGACTGGTGTGAAATGGTACCTCATCGTGGTTTTGATTTGCATTTCTCTGATAATGAGTGATGTTGAGCATCTTTCATGTGTTTGTTAGCCATCTGTATGTCTTCTTTGGAGAAATGTCTGTTTAGTTCTTTGGCCCATTTTTTGATTGGGTCATTTATTTTTCTGGAGTTGAGCTGTAGGAGTTGCTTGTATATTCTCGAGATTAGTTGTTTGTCAGTTGCTTCATTTGCTATTATCTTCTCCCATTCTGAAGGCTGTCTTTTCACCTTGCTAATAGTTTCCTTTGATGTGCAGAAGCTTTTAAGGTTAATTAGGTCCAATTTGTTTATTTTTGCTTTTATTTCCAATATTCTGGGAGGTGGGTCATAGAGGATCCTGCTGTGATGTATGTCAGAGAGTGTTTTGCCTATGTTCTCCTCTAGGAGTTTTATAGTTTCTGGTCTTACGTTTAGATCTTTAATCCATTTTGAGTTTATTTTTGTGTATGGTGTTAGAAAGTGTTCTAGTTTCATTCTTTTACAAGTGGTTGACCAGATTTCCCAGCACCACTTGTTAAAGAGATTGTCTTTAATCCATTGTATATTCTTGCCTCCTTTGTCAAAGATAAGGTGTCCATATGTGCGTGGATTTATCTCTGGGCTTTCTATTTTGTTCCATTGATCTATATTTCTGTCTTTGTGCCAGTACCATACTGTCTTGATAACTGTGGCTTTGTAGTAGAGCCTGAAGTCAGGTAGGTTGATTCCTCCAGTTCCATTCTTCTTTCTCAAGATCGCTTTGGCTATTCGAGGTTTTTTGTATTTCCATACAAATTGTGAAATTATTTGTTCTAGCTCTGTGAAGAATGCTGTTGGTAGCTTGATAGGGATTGCATTGAATCTATAGATTGCTTTGGGTAGTATACTCATTTTCACTATATTGATTCTTCCAATCCATGAACATGGTATATTTCTCCATCTGTTAGTGTCCTCTTTGATTTCTTTCAACAGTGTTTTATAGTTTTCTATATATAGGTCTTTAGTTTCTTTAGGTAGATATATTCCTAAGTATTTTATTCTTTCCGTTGCAATGGTGAATGGAATTGTTTCCTTAATTTCTCTTTCTGTTTTCTCATTATTAGTGTATAGGAATGCAAGTGATTTCTGTGTGTTGATTTTATATCCTGCAACTTTACTATAGTCATTGATTAGTTCTAGTAATTTTCTGGTGGAGTCTTTAGGGTTTTCTATGTAGAGGATCATGTCATCTGCAAACAGTGAGAGCTTTACTTCTTCTTTTCCAATTTGGATTCCTTTTATTTCTTTTTCTGCTCTGATTGCTGTGGCTAAAACTTCCAAAACTATGTTGAATAGTAATGGTGAAAGTGGGCACCCTTGTCTTGTTCCTGACTTTAGAGGAAATGCTTTCAATTTTTCACCATTGAGGATAATGTTTGCTGTGGGTTTGTCATATATAGCTTTTATTATGTTGAGGTATGTTCCTTCTATTCCTGCTTTCTGGAGAGTTTTTATCATAAATGGATGTTGAATTTTGTCAAAGGCTTTCTCTGCATCTCTTGAGATAATCATATGGTTTTTATTTTTCAATTTGTTAATGTGGTGTATCACATTGATTGATTTGCGGATATTGAAGAATCCTTGCATCCCTGGGATAAAGCCCACTTGGTCATGGTGTATGATCTTTTTAATGTGTTGTTGGATTCTGACTGCTAGAATTTTGTTAAGGATTTTTGCATCTATGTTCATCAGTGATATTGGCCTGTAGTTTTCTTTTTTTGTGGGATCTTTGTCAGGTTTTGGTATTAGGGTGATGGTGGCCTCATAGAATGAGTTTGGAAGTTTACCATCCTCTGAAATTTTCTGGAAGAGTTTGAGCAGGATAGGTGTGAGCTCTTCTCTAAATTTTTGGTAGAATTCAGCTGTGAAGCCGTCTGGACCTGGGCTTTTGTTTGCTGGAAGATTTTTGATTAGAGTTTCAATTTCCATGCTTGTGATGGGTCTGTTAAGATTTTCTATTTCTTCCTGGTCGAGTTTTGGAAAGTTGTACTTTTCTAAGAATTTGTCCATTTCTTCCACGTTGTCCATTTTATTGGCATATAGTTGTTGATAGTACTCTCTTATGATCCTTTGTATTTCTGTGTTGTCTGTTGTGATCTCTCCATTTTCATTTCTAATTTTATTGATTTGATTTTTCTCCCTTTGTTTCTTGATGAGTCTGGCTAATGGTTTGTCAATTTTATTTATCCTTTCAAAAAAACAGCTTTTGGTTTTGTTGATTTTTGCTATGATCTCTTTTGTTTCTTTTGCATTTATTTCTGCTCTAAGTTTTAAGATTTCTTTCCTTCTACTAACCCTGGGGTTCTTCATTTCTTCCTTTTCTAGTTGCTTTAGGTGTAGAGTTAGGTTATTTATTTGACTTTTTTCTTGTTTCTTGAGGTGTGCCTGTATTGCTATGAACTTTCCCCTTAGGACTGCTTTTACCGTGTCCCACAGGTTTTGGGTTGTTGTGTTTTCATTTTCATTCGTTTCTATGCAAATTTTGATTTCTTTTTTGATTTCTTCTGTGATTTGTTGGTTATTCAGCAGCGTGTTGTTCAGCCTCCATATGTTGGAATTTTTAATAGTTTTTCTCTTGTAATTGAGATCTAATCTTACTGCATTGTGGTCAGAAAAGATGCTTGGAATGATTTCTATTTTTTTGAATTTGCCAAGGCTAGCTTTATGGCCCAGGATGTGATCTATCCTGGAGAAAGGTTCCATGTGCGCTTGAGAAAAAGGTGAAATTCATTGTTTTGGGATGAAATGTCCTATAGATATCAATTAGGTCTAACTGGTCTATTGTATCGTTTAAAGTTTGTGTTTCCTTGTTAATTTTCTGTTTAGTTGATCTATCCATAGGTGTGAGTGGGGTATTAAAGTCTCCCACTATTATTGTTATTGTTAATTTCTCCTTTCATACTTGTTAGCATTTGTCTTACATACTGCGGTGCTCCTATGTTGGGTGCATATATATTTATAATTGTTATATCTTCTTCTTGGATTGATCCTTTGATCATTATGTAGTGACCATCTTTGTCTCTTTTCACAGTCTTTGTTTTAAAGTCTATTTTATCTGATATGAGTATTGCTACTCCTGCTTTCTTTTGGTCCCTATTTGCATGGAAAATCTTTTTCCAGCCCTTCACTTTCAGTCTGTATGTGTCCCCTGTTTTGAGGTGGGTCTCTTGTAGACAACATATGTAGGGGTCTTGTTTTTGTATCCATTCAGCCAGTCTTTGTCTTTTGGTTGGGGCATTCAACCCATTTACGTTTAAGGTAATTACTGATAAGTATGATCCCGTTGCCATTTCCTTTATTGTTTTGGGTTCGAATTTATACACCATTTTTGTGTTTCCTGTCTAGAGAATATCCTTTAGTATTTGTTGGAGAGCTGGTTTGGTGGTGCAGAATTCTCTCAGCTTTTGCTTGTCTGAAAAGCTTTTGATTTCTCCTTCATACTTGAATGAGATCCTTGCTGGGTACAATAATCTGGGCTGTAGGTTATTTTCTTTCATCATTTTAAGTATGTCTTGCCATTCCCTCCTGGCTTGAAGAGTTTCTATTGAAAGATCAGCTGTTATCCTTATGGGTATTCCCTTGTGTGTTATTTGTTGTTTTTCCCTTGCTGCTTTTAATATTTGTTCTTTGTGTTTGATCTTTGTTAATTTGATTAATATGTGTCTTGGGGTGTTTCGCCTTGGGTTTATCCTGTTTGGGACTTCTGGGTTTCTTGGATTTGGGTGATTATTTCCTTCCCCATTTTAGGGAAGTTTTCAACTATTTTCTCCTCAAGTATTTTCTCATGGTCTTTCTTTTTGTCTTCTTCTTCTGGGACCCCTATGATTCGAATGTTGTAGCGTTTAATATTGTCCTGGAGATCTCTGAGATTGTCCTCATTTCTTTTAATTCATTTTTCTTTTGTCCTCTCTGATTCATTTATTTCTACCATTCTATCTTCTAATTCACTAATCCTATCTTCTGCCTCTGTTATTCTACTATTTGTTGCCTCCAGAGTGTTTTTAATTTCACTTATTGCATTATTCATTATATATTGACTCTTTTTTATTTCTTCTAAGTCCTTGTTAAAACTTTCTTGCATCTTCTCAATCCTTGCCTCCAGGCTATTTATCTGTGATTCCATTTTAATTTCAAGATTTTGGATCAATTTCACTATCATTATTCGGAATTCTTTATCAGGTAGATTCCCTATCTCTTCCTCTTTTGTTTGGTTTGGTGGGCATTTAACCTGTTCCTTTATCTGCTGGCTATTCCTCTGTCTCTTCATCTTGTTTAAATTGCTGAGTTTGGGGTGTCCTTTCTGTATTCTGGCAGTTTGTGGAGTTCTCTTTATTGTGGTGTTTCCTTACTGTGTGTGGGTTTGTACAGGTGGCTTGTCAAGGTTTCCTGGTTAGGGAAGCTTGTGTCGATGTTCTGGTGGATGGAGCTATATTTCTTCTCTCTGGAGTGTAATGAAATGTCCAGCAATGAGTTATGAGGTGTCTGTGGTTTTGGGGTGACTTTGGGCAGCCTGTATCGTGAAGCTCAGGGCTGTGTTCCTTTGTTGCTGGAGAATTTGCTTGGTATGTCTTGCCCTGGAACTTGTTGGCCCTTGTCTGGTGCTTGGTTTCAGTGTCGGTATGGAGGCGTTTGATGAGCTCCTGTCAATTAATGTTCCTTGGAGTCAGGAGTTCCCTGGAGTCAGGGTTTGGACTTAAGCCTCCTACTTCCAGTTATCGGTCTTATTTTTACAGTAGTTTCAAAACTTCTCCTTCTATACAGCACCATTGATAAAACATCTACTTTAAAGATGAAAAGTTTCTCTACTGTGAGGGTCACTCAGAGAGGTTCACAGCGTTACATGGAGAAGAGAAGAGGGAGGAGGGAGAGGTGACCCAAATGAGATGAGGTGGAATCAATAGTGGAGAGAGTGGGCTAGCCAGTAGTCACTTCCTTATGTGCACTCCACAACTGGACCGCTCAGAGATGTTCACAGAGTTATACAGAGAAGAGAAGAAGGAGGCAGGAGACAGAGGTGGCCAGAAGGATAAAAGGGGGAAATGAAAAGGAGGGAGACAGATCCAGCCAGTAATCAGTTCCCTAAGTGTTCTCCACCGTCTGGAACACACAGAAATTCACAGAGTTGGGTAGAGTAGAGAGGGGTTAGGGAGGAGATACAGGCGACCTGGTGGAGAAAACGGAGAGTCCAAAGGGAGAGAGAGCAGTCAAGCCAGTAATCTCGTTCCCTAGTGAAAAATGGGTCCTGAAGATTGGGTTTTTAAAGGTACAAAATTGGTAACAAATACATAAAAGCAAAAATTAAAAATCTAGAGTAGAGTTTGGAATTTCAAAAATGTGATGTTAATGAAAAGAAGAAGGAAAAGAAAGAGAAAAAACGAACAAAGAAAAACAAACAAGGTTGCGAAAATTATAAAAAAAACTACAGGTACAAAATTGATAACTAATACCAAAAAGCAAAAATTAAAAATCTAATCACTCTAGTATTCTTGCCTGGAGAATCCCAAGGACGAAGGAGCCTAGCAGGCCACAGTCCATGGGCTCGTAAGAGTCGGACATGACTTAGCAACTAAACCACCACCAGACTTAATTGATAAAACAGTGGCAGGCTCTGAGAAGACAGAACAGATAGTAGCTACTCAATAGCTACTATTGAATCCAGATGTTTAAGCTGGATTTAGAAAAGGCAGAGGAACCAGAGATCAAATTGCCAACATCTGCTGGATCATCGAAAAAGCAAGAGAGTTCCAGAAAAACATCTTCATCTGCTTTATTGACTACACCAAAGCCTTTGACTATGTGGATCACAACAAACTGTGGAAAATTTTTCAAGAGATGGGAATCCCAGATCACCTGACCTGCCTCCTGAAAAATCTGTATGCAGGTCAAGAAGCAACAGTTAGAACTGGACATGGAACAACAGATTGGTTCCAAATCTGTTATTTGGAAAGGAGTATGTCAAGGCTGTATACTGTCACCTTGCTTATTTAACTTCCATGCAGAGTACATCATGCAAAATGCCAGGCTGGATGAAGCACAAGCTGGAATCAAGATTGCCAGGAGAAATATCAATAACCTCAGATATGCAGATGACACCACCGTTATGGCAGAAAACGAAGAAGAATTAAAAACCCTCATGATAAAAGTGAAGAGGAGAGTGGAAAAATTGGCTTAAAACTCAACATTCAGAAAACTAAGATCATGGCATCTGGTCCCATAACTTCATGGCAAATAGATGGGGAAACAATGGAAACAGTGAGAGACTTTATATTTTGGGGCTCCAAAATCACTGCAGATGGTGACTGCAGCCTTGAAATTAAAAGACACTTGCTCCTTAGAAGTAAATTTATGACCAATCTAAGCAGCATATTAAAAAGCAGAGACATTGCTTTGTGAACAAAGGTCCATCTGGCCAAAGCTATGATTTTTCCAGTAGTCACGTATGGATGTGAGAGTTGGACTATAAAGAAACCTGAACACAGAAGAATTGATGCTTTTGAACTGTGGTGTTGGAGAAGACTTTTGAGAGTCCCTTGGACTGCAAGGAGATCCAACCAGTCCATCCTGAAGGAAATCAGTCCTGAACATTCATTGGAAGGACTGATGCTGAAGCTGAAACTCCAATACTTTGGCCACCTGATGCGAAGAACTGACTCCTTGGAAAAAGCCCTGATGCTGGGAAAGATTGAAGGTGGGAGGAGAAGGGGACGAGAGAGGATGAGATGGTTGGATGGCATCACCGATTCGATGGACATGAGTTTGAACAAGCTCCTGGAGTTGTTGAAGGACAGGGAAGCCTGGCGTGCTGTAGTCCATGGGGTCACAAAGAGTCGGACATGAATGAGTGACTGAACTGCTCTGAACTGAAAGATGAAATCTAGTTTTTCTCACAGAAGAACAGTGTCTTGCAGAAATTAGGTACCTAATATTAGAAAGCTGAGCTGAACTCAATGTTTTACACAGTAAGGTACCCAGTAAATATTAAATCAAGCCAAATTCACTTCCCTGTACTACATCCAATCCTACCTTAAAGATGTCACTCCTTTTTGTGGAAAAAAGGGGCCCGCCCCCTTTTTCTGCCAAAGATACACTTTTGATTTTTCCAGAGGATGATGGTCACTGTGGTAGACAGTTACTGTGGTGAGTCCCCAGTGAACTGTTTCTGCTGATAGGAATGCTCTTGTTTAGCCACCTCCCACTAGAAGTTTGACTTGACTGTATTTGTCTCTGACCACAGGGACATTAACAAGTCAGTGTTAAGACATGATAAGTTCTAACACATTGAGTCTTGTCTCCTTGAGAGACTCCTTCTTGGAACACAGTCACCATGCCAGGAAGAAGCCCAAACTGCTGCAAGGAGAGGCGGAGCTCCAACAAAGAAAAAGTGATGCCCAACCAGCCTCCAACTGAGGAACAAGGTATGTGAGAGAAGCAGCCATTTTCACAGCAGATGCCCCATGGAGCAGAAATGAGCCATACCTTCTAACCTTGCTCAAACTGCACAATCTAAGTAAATAAATGATTGTGGTCATTTTAAGCTCCTAGGTTTAGGGTTGGTTTAGTGCAAATCAGTGATCTGGGCGTTGGGGAGTGCTATGTCTTGGAGACCCACCAGGTTATAAGCTTCGGGATCAGATGGCAAGCATGACTGTCTAACCTGAAACCCCTTCTCTGGGGATTCTTTCTTGGTGCCCCAATTCCGAGGTCCCTCCTCTCTTGTTACCAGGGGCCCTTATTGGTTCAAGATAAGTTTGACTTAAACAGTGAGAAGATGCCCAGGTTCACATTATAAGAAGTTCAGAGGGAGTGGGCGGTGGGTATTGGTTGGGGGCGGGGGGGACTTCTGGCCATGAGGATGGTGTTCCATGAGGTAATGGGGGACCAGATTGTCCTGCAGTGTCTGCAGTTCCTTTAGTCATAGGGTATCTGCCAAGAGCTGTCTGCTCTGCACGTTTCTCTCACCACAAGAGGAGCAAGGAAGGATCCCAAGCTTTCCAAGTAGAGAAAAGAATTTCCCAGAATGCTCCACACACCCACACCTTTTCTTGCATCTCATTGGCCCAAGTTGAATCACATGCCCCTTTCTGAACCAATCACTTTGTGTGTAGAAGGAAGGGTTAGAGTTTCTGAAGACCAATCAAAATTACCCCTGGATTGGAGGAGGCGTGGCCAGTTCCTCTGAAGTCCATTGGATCTTAGGGAAGGAACCGATGTTTGGAAATAATTGGGGTTGTGCTATGGAGTCCGTGCAGTAAGATCCAGCAGGGGTCCCCTATAGGAGCCCTTCGCCCCGGGCGAGGCACCCCGGGCTTGAGCAGAGTTCCACTCGGCTCTCACATTGTTTCCTGGAATTATGAGGGAAACGTGTGTGTGTGTGTCCAGGAGGAAAGGCTGGGGTTGGGTGAGGAAGGAACGGTAGTTTGGACTGTTGGGGCTTCTGTCCTTTCTCAGTAGGTTTCTCCTGCACTATACATTGCCCTCTCCCGCAACCTGAAGAGAGGAGCCAAGCAGAGACAAAGGTTCGGATGTGTGCCTTTCTTTATTAGCACTTTCTCTGAGCGGAGGGCACCTCTCCTGGGTTGCATCTACTTTGAGTTCTTGTTTTTGCTCTTTTCTTTCTCATCCAGTGCTTTCTGCAAGTTCATGTTCATCGCATTTTTCTGGTGCCACCGTCCTGCAGAGCAGAGAGAAGGAGCCAGCACAAATCACCAAGAGGACCTCTGGAGTGTGCAGGTACCAGTGGCAACCCATATGTCTTCCGGGCCCACCCTAGGGCTCTAGCAGCTGTTGTGGTTTCTCTCAGGACCTTAGGCCAACACACCCTACCCAGGGAGATCCCTCCTCCCCCAGTCCCAGCTTCCCACCTACCCAGATCATCCGTCTTCCTGCCATGCCAGTGCTCTAAGTCCCTCACCGATTTCTCAATCACCTCGGGGGTGTAGGACGCCTTCATGAGGCTTTTCGTCTCCTGTGGGGCCCCTATGGAACCCCATGAAGAAAAGAAGCCCCAAATCAACAGAGGTCAAGTACTCCAGGGTTCATATTTGGGTGTCAGTTTCCCCTGTGGATCATGGGTTGTGGAAGGGCAGAGGTTAGGAAGGGTTAGGCAGAGGAAGACTGGCCTGGACTCAAACCCGAGGTCCATCATTTATGGACAGTATGGCCTCAGATAAGATTTTAATCTCTCAGAGCTTTGACCTCTTGATCTGTTCAAAAGAACAAAACGTTCTCACAATATTGGGAAGATTACATTCCTTGGAGCAGCTGGCATGTGGCAGTTGGTACCTATATTTTCATTTAGGTCTGTGTATTAAGTTAAAACACACACGAGGAAATAGTTACCATGATCAAAAGTCAGAAAAATCATCAGAGGACCAAATTCCAAAAGACACAAAGATTTGAATGATCAGTTACAGAATATAAAATTATTGTCATTCAGTGTGTAAAGTTTTGAAAAAGAGAATAAAAACATAAGCAAAGAATAAAAAACTACCCATAAAGAACAGACAGGTTAGTAAAAGAAGCAAATGGAATTTCAGAAATAAAATATAATAGTTGAAAGGTAATGGGTTCAATCCCTAGGTCAGGAAGATCCCCTGAAGGAGGGCATGGCAACCCACTCCAGTATTCTTGCCTGAAGAATCCAACTGGACAGAGAAGCCTGGTGGGCTACAGTTCCTAGGGTCGCAAAGAGTCGGACACAACTGAAGAGACTGAGCATGCACACACAATGGATGGAAAATAAAATAAAAAGAAAGGTGATGATGGATGGTAAGAGGCCTGGGATTTGCTTCAGAATTATCTGGGGTGGGAATGAATAGGTGGGTGAGGAAAATGATGAAACAAGATTAGTTGTGTATTGATAATTAGTGAAGCTGGATGGTAAGTGCAATATCTGCTTATTAAACTCTTCTCTCTACTTTTCTTTAAGTTTGAAAATTGACATCATAACTTTTAAAAACAAATTCAATGAACAGGTAAAAGAGCTAATTAGATACAGATGAGAAAAAATGGTAACCTAGTAGATAATATCTAAAGAAATTAAGTAGAATGCAGCATAGAGGGGGGAAATAAAGATGTGGAAAATAAAAAACTGTTAAATAAAGAGTAAATGAGAAGGCCTAACATATGTCTAATTGTAGTTCTAAAGGAGAGAGTGGAGAAAACAGGGAGAAACAATATTTGGAAAGATAGTGGCTGGAATTTTTTCAGAATTTATGAAATACATGAATCCTTAGATTCAAGAATCACAATTCCCCAGTCAGTTTAAGCAAAAAGAATTCCTTACCTAGGTATAATCAAGTAAAATTTAGAATACCAGAGACAAAGAAATCTTAGAAATAGCCACAGAGAAAAGACGGATTATGAGAATAATAATGAGTTTAAATAACCATCCAAGTGAGAAGGAAATAAATTAGCATCATCAAAGTGCTGACAAAAAGAAATCAACAATTTCGAACTGTTTACAATAACTCTTCCAAGAATAGGATGAAATAAAAATCTTTCTGAGCTTAAAATTTACCAACAACAGGGATTTCCTGGCCAGTCCAGAGGTTAAGACTCTGTGCTCCCAATTCAGGGGACACAGGTTTGATCCCTACTTGGGGAACTGAGATCCCATAGGCCACACAGCTTAGCAAAAAAAAAAAAAAAAAAAAATACCAACGACAGAATCTCACCCCAAAAATCTTCTAAACAACATAATTCAGAAAGAAAAAATAATCCCAGAAGGAAAAAATCTGAGGTAAAAGAAGGGATGGTAGGCAAAGATATTGGAAATCTTGAATAAATCTAAATACACATCAATTATAACAACAGTACCAATGTTGAATATGTGGAGCAAAATAATGACTGTGACAGGTAAGTATTTTTGAAGATTTAGCAGGTGCTAAGCACAGACAGTTTCATTCAAAGCTTTACAGAACTTCCTCACTGAATTTTCCCAACAACCCTAAGAAGTGTGGTTATTACCCCCATTTTGCTGTTGAAGTCACTGAAGCACAGAAAGGTTAAGTCACTTGTTTAAAGTCATGCAGCTGGGAAGTGAAAGATGGAGGACTCAAACGCGGACCCTGTGGCTCCAAAATCCACAGCTTAAACTACTTTGCTTATGTAGAGTAAAAAACCTATAAAATAATCACACATTAGCTGATATTGGAGGGGTGGCAAGAATAAAGGTGAAGCATTCTAACACCTTTATATTGTTCAGAAAAGCTGAAATACCTTGATTAACTTTAGAATTTGCTAACTATGCATGTCAAAATGTCAAAGATAGGAAATTCACTGGAGGTCCAGTGGTTAGGACTGAGCTTCCACGGTAAGGGAACTAAGATCCTGCAAGCCACACAGTTCGGCCAGAAAGAAGAAAACTCAAGGATAAGCACTGAGAGAATAGGAAGAATAAGGACAAAAATTAGATTGGGCGAAAAAAAGAAAGCTCACTCAAATCCAAAACAAGGGAAAGAGAAAAAAAGCAGCATAGAAAAATTAGGTCAAACAGAAAGTACAAAATAAGACCGTAAAAATAAATCCAAATCTATCAGTAATTAAAATAAATATAAATGGAGTAGACCAGCTGTTTAAAAAACAGATGATCAGGCTATAGGTGTTTTAAGATATATATTATTTAAAGCACATTTAAAGCAAAAGGACACGAAGAGAAGATAAACACGGAAATACAGAAAAGGATTAATAATCACAAAATCACAAAGCAATCTAGTCACATGACATTAATATTGGATAAAATAGACTGTAAAGCAAAAGCACTATAAGAGATAAAAGTAACTGCAGTTCATTCCGGTGACATAATAATTCTAAACTAGCTGCCCTGGAATAATCACGAAATTGGTAAAGCAAATCTGACAGAACTACAAAGAGCAATTGACAAGGCTGCTATCATAGGAGAAGACTTGAAGGTACATCTTTTAGTAATTAATAGATACAGAATCCTGAATTCAAACTATTTTCAAATATATATTGATTATCTATAAAAATTGACCATCTGCCGGATTATAAAGCTCCGCATTTGAAAGGACTGCAGTCATTACAGGTCGTGTTCTCTAATGATGATGCTATTGAGAAAGAAATCCACTTTTTTTAAAAGTGATTCTTATGGTGTTTAGTATTTATCGATTTAAATATTTACAGAACACAATGTTAAGTCAGAGACTTGGACTGAAGCCCTAAGGCTAGTAGAGATCAGATAACAGACTGAGCTGTGAAATAACTCCTGGGGTCACTTGGGGAGCTTGACACATTGCCTGAAAGTTTGGGGTGCCCCAAGGCTTGGAACAAGAGGCATTGGCCCCAGATAAGAATGCACCAGGCATAATAATTCAAGTGCAAGGATGTACATGCATGTGTTTCCGTGAACCAGATGTGAGCTAGTGGAGAGAGGACCAGCCTGGAGCCATTTTCAGTCCTGCCTCTGATCTGGTCCTCCTCACTGGTCCTCCTGCTTCTAGTCCTGCCCTTCTGGGTTCTGTCCTGTAATGCTACAGCCAGATGGATCCTTGGAAACAGAAGTCACTCCTTAGTACAAAATCCTACAGTGGTTCCCAGTAAAAGGGCCAGAAAGAGTCTATGTCCTTAGCATGGCCCCTGTGCCTGACTGCTCTTGCCCTGCAATCCACAGGCTGAGCCCCACTCCTTCTGGTCTGTACTCAAATGTCTCCTACCCAAGAGGTCTGACACTATAGAGAAAAGCAAAGGGATTGTTAACAAGAGTCAAACAGGGACTTCCTTGCCGGTCAAGTGATTAGGACTCAGCACTTTCACAGCCATGAGCCAAAAACATCAAAAAAATGGGTCAAACAAAAGTGAGATGAGGCAGCTGGGAGAAATACAGGAGAGGCTTCCAAGGTCCCTGTAAAGCCACCCACTGACCCAGGAGGTGGCACACAACTAGTTATTATTATTCTTTATATTCTACACAAAGACTTTATACACTCTTCTACATGACAGCCTTTACAATTAAAAAAAAAAATAATGCATCTGTTGTTTAATTGCTATGTCCATCTCTTTTGTGATCCACGTGGACTATAGCCCGCCAGCCTCCTCTGTCCTTGGGATTTCCCAGGCAAGGAGTGGGTAGCCATGCCCTTCTCCAAGGGATCTTCCTAACCCAGGGATTGAACCCTCAACTCCTGTGTTGGCAGGTGGATTCTTTACCCCTGAGCCACCCAGGAAGCCTGATAATGCATCTATACTAATTTAAATGTAGGTATACAAGTTTGGTTTAATATTTAAAAATCAGTTAATATTATTTACCACATCAACAGATCAAAGGAAAAAATCATATGATCATCTAAGTAACAGCTGTATGACTTCCCTGGTGGTCCAGAGGTTAAGACTCTGTGCTCCCACTGTGGGGGTCATGGGTTCCAACCCTGGTCGGGGAACTAAGATGTTGTGAGATGCAGCCAAAAATAGAAAAACTTTATGGGGCTTCCCTGGTGGTTCAGTGGTTAGGACTCCACCCTGCCGAGGGTCTGGGTGGGGAACTCATCCATGCAAGCCAAGCAGTACAGTCAAAAAAACTAAACAAAAACAGCTGTAGAAATAGTTCATACAACTCAGCACTCATGCACGACTTTTTAAAAAATTAAAGTGCTAGCTAACTAGGAATAAATGGAACCCTCAATCTGATAAAAGGTACCTTCAAATTCCTTTTAAAATATTGGATTTAATAGTAAAATGTTAGACTCAAGAAGCAGAGAGGGATACCTGCTTATTTGCACCATTGTCCCAGATAAGCCAGCTGGGACAGATGGTACAAAGATGGAATAGAGCCTCATGGGTAATAATGTGAACTCTGGTCCCAGGCTGCCAGAGTTTAACCCCAACTCTGACTATTCCTAGATGTGTGGCCTTAAGCAAGTTATTTAAGCAAGTGGCCTTAAGCAAGTCATTTTTTCTATCTTAAAAAGGTGGCAGGGGCAGATTATAGCAATACTGCCTAAGGTTCTTATGAAAATTAAAATGTATACAAAGTACTTAGAGCAGTGCCTGGCTCATGTTACATGCTACACATAATTAGAGCCATTGTTATTATTAAAAATAAGAAGCCCCAAAGAATCTACAAACAAATTATTGGAATTAATAGGTGAATTGAGTAAGCCCTCTGGGTATAAGATTAATGTACAAAAATTAAAATTGCCTCTGTGTATATAAGCAGCCAAAGTTAGAAAAAAAATCACATTTTTAAAAAGATACCATTTGCAATAAGCAGCAAAAAGTAGATAAATAAAAGATTTTTCAAAGCAAGTCTAACAAAAAGTTGTGTAATCTTTGTAGAAAAAAAAATTTTAAGTGTTACTGACACATTTTGAAGGTAGATTTAAATTAATGGGATACTCATGGATTGGAAAATTCATTGTCAGAAAACTGACAACTGCCCCTAAATTGAGCTGTAGATTCAATGTATCAATACTTTCAATCAAAATGCCAACAGGATTTTTCATGGATATTGACAAGCTGATTTAGAATTCATATGAAGAGCAAAGAGCCTAGAATAAGCTATGACATTAGCTATTCCTGCTGGTGGTGGTGAAGGAGTAGGGAGTGAAGACAGCCCAACCAGATATCAGGCCACTTATAATACCCTGATAATTAAAAGTGTAATATTCGACCAGTGGACAGAACAGAGAGCCTGGAAACTGATCCATGCACATAAGGAAACTTGATGGAGACCAGTTGTACCACTGCAGGTCACTGGGGGCCAAAGATGAGATAATTCAGTAAAAGGTACTGAGAAAATTGGATTTTCACACCAAGGAGAAATTAACAATGAATCCTTGCTTCACACTGAAAACAGAAATCAACTCCACATGGATTAAAGACTTAGGTGTGAAAACCAAAACTAAATATTTTAGTAGACTATATAAAAGATTATCTTTATGACTCAGCATGGCATAGGATTTCTTCAAGCCACTCCTCCTGGACCCTTCTCTATCTCAGTAAATGACAATCTCATCCTTTAAGTTGTTCAGGTCAAAAACCATGACATCAACCTTTATTCCCTCTCATGCACCCCAAATCCATTGGTTGGTATATTGTGTTTGCCCTGCCTTACACAAATAGCCAGGCTCCTCCTGCATCAGATCACCGTCACCATTACCTCCCTGTGCCACCACATTGCACAATGTGTGTGCGTGATCAGTTGTGTCCGACTCTGTGATCCCATGGACTGAAGCCCATCAGGCTGCTCTGTCCATGGGATTTCCCAGGCAGGAATACTGGAGTGGGTTGCCATTTCCTCCTCCAGGGGATCTTCCCGCCCCAGATATCAAACCGGCATCTCCTAAATCTCCTGCGTTGGTAGGCAGGTTCTTTACCACTTGAGCCACCTGGGAAGCCCATTCTTGCACAATGGTACCTATCAGAGTCATAAAATGCAGCAGCCCTGCTCTCTAGACCAAGCCCCCATCATTTACCCCACCTGGATTTTTGCAGGCACCTCCTCACTGGTCTCCCTGTTTCTATCCCAGCTCCCTGTGTTCTCAACACAGCAACTGGAATGATCCTTTAATCTAAGTCAATGCCATTCTCTGCTTAAGACCCTCCCTTGGCTCCTCATCTCACTAAGAGAAAAGACCCTCCTGCTGCCTTCCTCACCTAGCCTGCTTCCTCCCTCCCACTCCTGTCCAGCCACAGGCGCCTCCTCAGCCTGGAGCAGCAAATGCCAAGACCAACCTGGGCGGATGGAGGGGGATGGATGGGTGAGGCACGCTGCCCGTCTGCTTTCTGCTGGGTGCAGAAAGCAACGCCTTAATTTGTAAGCCCTTGCCAATTTCTGGAGTTGACCCTTGAACAGTATGGGTTTGAAATGCACAGGTCCACCTATATGTGTATTTTTTTTTCCCATAAATATAGTACCTGCATTTTCCTTCTATAGATCTTTGAAAATTAACTAGGTGTAGGGGAAGTTTGTGTTTGGTTATGGGTCGCCATACATGGAAACAAAAGAACTAGGATTTGAGTCCTGATTCTGTTTCAACTATCTCAGCGTCCTCCCTTGGGTGAGTCATTTATCAATTCCTTTGTTTGGGGGGCAGAGATAGTAGTACTTGGATTGTTGATTGTGTGCTGGGGGTACGGGTAGAGCAGTGGTTGACACCCTGACTGATCTGTGTTCAAAGGACAATTGTAGGACTATGGCCAATTGTAAGATAGCTTATGATATCAACAATTTGGTAAAATTTAACCATCACCTCTTAGAAGCTGATGCAAGCTAGTTTGCACTGGCTCCATGGGTTTGTTTGCACCCTTGGCGCAATTGTGTTTCTCAGGCTGGCTGAAGTGTGCATGTGCATGTTAGTCGCTCAGTCATGTCTGACTCTTTGTGGCCCCATGGACTGAAGTTGGCCAGGCTCCTCTGTTCATGGAATTTTCCAGACAAGAATACTGTAGTAGGTTGTCATTCATTCCCTTCTCCAAGGGCTCTTCCCAGCCCAGGGTCTCCTGCATTGCAGGCAGATTCCTTTCCATGTGACCACCAGGGAAGCCCTGGGTAAAGTATACACAGATGCTTTTTATATCATTCTTTTAAATGTATGTAGAGAGACTTCCCTGGTTGCTCAGACTGTAAAGCGTCTGCCTGCAATGTGGGAGACCTGGGTTTGATCCCTGGGTCGGGAAGATCTCCTGGAGAAGGAAATAGCAACCCACTCCAGTATTCTTGCTTGGAAAATCCCATGGACAGAGGAGCCTGGTAGGCTACAGTCCATGGGGTTGCAAAGAGTCAGATACGACTGAGTGACTTCACTTCACTTCAGACATCACCATGTAAAGACATACATAAAATTATTGAGTGATAATTGGAATGGAAGGCCGACTCCCAAGACTCAGAAAGGGACAATCTGAGGCTGTATTCTCTCTTTTCTCCCCAAGCACTACCCCTTCTTCAGGCTCAAAGGAAAACTCAGAAAGTTTTACAGTGGTTGTCTGGTTCCTTGGGTGATGAGGATCTGAGCCAGGTAGGAGATTGCCAGGCCCTGAGGACACTGAGAAGGCATAGAGTAAGGAGGGAGGAAAGAAGGGGGCCAGAAAGACTTGATATTTTGCAATGAGGCCAAACTGGAATGTGGGGACAGAGAGACGCTGCTCCTTGCTCACCGAGGACCCCCATCCGAGCAATCAGTCAGTCCCCTGGGAACAGGGTCATATTTTGGGAGGTGACCAAGTACTGGGAAAAGACTCTGGGGCTTTGCAGGCGGAAGGAAAACCTGGATTTGAGTTTCAGATCCACCTTGTATGACCAAGAAGCCCTGGGGAAATTGTTTCCCATCAGCCTGTGAGATGGATCTAGGGGTACTCCTCTGACAAATAGGACCTCAGAGGCCCACAGGACTTGCTGCAGATGTCTTGGCCTCCGACCCACACTTTGCCCCGGAGGTGCCCCTGCTGGGCTCTGGGAAAGAAAAATACTGGCCTGTCAGATAGTAAGCTGGTTCCTCATAAAATCCTGTCATGTTATAAGCCCCATTGTACCAAGAAAGTACATAAAGAAGGACTGTAAAAAAGGCTGAGCGATGAAGAATTGATGCTTTCAAATTGTGGTGCTGGAGAAGACTCTTAAAGAGTCTCTTGAACTGCAAGATGATCAAATCAGTCAATCCTAAAGGAAATCAACCCTGGATAGTCATTGGCAAGATTATTGGTGAAGCTGAATCTCCAATACTTTGGCCACCTAACGGAAAGAACTGATTCATTGGAAAAGACTGTGATTCTTGGAAAGATTGAAGGCAAAAGGAGAAGAGGGAGGCAGAGGATGAGATGAGTAGATAGCATCACTGATGCAATGGATATGAATTTGAGCAAACTCTGAGAGACAGTCAAGGACAGAGGAGCTTGGCATGCTGCAGTCCATGGGGTCGCAAAGAGTTGAACATGACTTAGCAACTGAACAACAACAACCAAGAAAGTTGGCTGAGGCTAAGAGAGGTTAAGGATCCTGCCTGAGGCCATACCCATTGGCTAAGCTGAACTTTGAACCCAGGAAGTCTGATACTGTCCCTGTAATCAAAGTAGGCCAGACCAGAGATGCACTGGCCTCCTTTTGGCAGATTAGGACACCCGAGTTACAGGGGGGAGGTAGGGCTGACTGCCAACTGGCAGGGACCATCTGCTCCATGAGGACAGACTTCCCAGGGGACTGGACATTCCCAGCACTTGGCACAAAGCCTGGCATACAGGGGGCCCTTGGTGGCTGTGAAATGAGAGTCCCTGGGGATGTATCCTGGGGTCTTAGATTCCTCTGGGGATCCAGGTCCTTCCTGGCCCAATAACTTGAAGGCTGTGGGTTTTCATAGCCCATACCCTTGTCTTTCGGCCTGACCTTGAAACAAGTTTGACCGCATGTTGTAGCCCAGATCATAGTAGTCTGAAAAGATGGAGGTAATTTCCGTGGGGCTCTGGATCCTACTGGGCCATGAGCTTGTCCTCTTCTGGCCCTCCAAGGCTTCCCTGATGGCCTTTCGAGCCTAAGTAGGAAGGGAAGGAGGGAAAGAGAAGACAAAAGGTAGGGAGGCAAAGTGAATCCCACATCTCCCCTCTAATTTCTCCTCCCTTGGAGCCTGCCCTCACCACTCCTCCCCACCCTAAACCTGCAGCCTTCAACCAACCCCAGTCCTGGGAGCTGGCATAGCTGAACGCCCTCACCCTCCCATACCACCTCAGCTTGCACATGGGCCTCAGGCATCAAGGAAGAAAATGATCATGAAAACTTCTCCCTACACTGAACGTGTGAATGTGTCAGTTGTTCAGTCTTGTCCAACTCTTTGCGATCCCATGGACTATAGCCCACCAGGCTCCTCTATTCATGGGATTTTCCAGGCAAGAATACTGGAGTGGGTTGCCATTCCCTTCTCCAAGGGACCTTTCTGACCCAGGAATCGAACCCAGGTCTCCTGCATTGCAGGAGGATTCTTTACCATGTGAGCTACTAGGGAAGCCCTATGGAACAGCAGCAGGGGACATCTTTATAAGGTGGTATTATTTCCACAATTTATAAAGAAGGAAACTGGGCCTCAGGGCAGGGACTCAATCCAGCATACAGCTAGAGAAGGAAGCCTCCTACAATGGTAGGAGTGGTTGAGCCCAGGCCTAAGAGCCAGGAACCTGGTTTGGGTCCCAACTCTGCCATATACCAGCTGCTAATTTGGGCAAGTTTTTGCTCCCTTCTGGGCCTCAGTTCCCCTACTCTTAAAATGAGGGTGGGGGCAGAACTGGGTGGTCTTTGAAGTAACTTCCAGTTCTAATATTTCCTGGCCTGATGACACTTGTGATCTGGGTCGCAGCTGGATTCAAAACAAAACAAAACACAGATCTCTTGGTTTAAGCCCAAGACAACGATGGCCAAAGAGAGAAATGGCACGTTCCCTAGGCTAAGAAGGGCAGAGAGAGATAGAGACCATACTGCCAACCTCAAGATGGGGGCAAGATCCTCCAAGTGGAGTGGGGGGCTTAGGATTTTGACCTCCCAGACTAACAGGAACAAGGGTCCCCCACCTTAAGATGATAAAGTAGAAAGGGACCCACCCACAGCCTTTCTGACCCTGGCTCTTCTACTTGTTCTGTGTGACCCCAGGCAGATCACTTCACCTCTCTGAGCTCCAGATTTATCATCTGTTAAAAAAGATGGTGAAGAACAGGGGAGCCTGGTGTGCTGCAGTCCATGGGGTCGAAATGAGTTGGACATGACTTAGCCTCTGAACAATAGCAAAAAAAGAAATAATGACTAGTGCCTGGCCTCCTGTACAATGTATCCGTTATGAGGGTTGAGATGATGACTTTAAAAATATGTCTCAAAATGCCTCAAAATATCTGTTTGACTAGAAGTGGCAGGTAGGCAGGTAAGCTTTCTATCAACTTTCAGTTGATCAGCACTGAGTTCCTGCAATGATGTATCAAGTGGAGGAAAAGGGCCAACATCGATTGATGATGTCTGCCATGAATTCAGGCTCTGTTATTTGCCAGCCTGATCTAGTCAGCCTCACTTGACAGATGTAGAGACTGGGTTCAGAGAGGAGAAGTAGCTATACAAAGTCTCCCAGGATTCAGGGGCAGAACCAGGATTCAAACCTAAATCTTCTGATTCCCAGTCAATCCTGTCCCCTTGAGGAGACTTAAGTTAAAAGCATCTAATTCTAACATAAATCTTATAAGTGCAAAATCATTACAGACCAGGGCTCCAGAATCTGCCAGACAGTTTGGATCCCGTTTAACTTGGGTTAATTTACTTAAGCCTGCTAAAGCTTGGGCTTCTAATCTGTAAAATGAGGATTATTATAGTACCTCCCTCACTGGGAAAATTGAACGGTTAGATGTGAATACTAAACAGTACACAGTGCCTGGCCCATAGCAAATGTGCAGTAAACACTACTCTGACGATATTATTACAGGGACTCTGTACTCAAGAGCAACTTCCTTTAGGGGTCCTCATTGCCCATCTCCATGCTTGACCCTCCTGCCACCCTTAGCTTCCTGTGCCCCGTTCTGACACCTGCTCTTCGGACACCAGCTGGTCCACCACGTTGCTCCCAAACTTGTGACGAATATTGTTGGGAATGCTGCTGCCGCTCTGGCCCTGGGCCCCAGAGTTGGGGTCTTCCTTCGGCGCCTGGCACGGCTGAGCCCCTTCTCGTAAGGAAGCCCTGCTCTCCCTCGAGGAGGGTCTGAAGCTCCCCTTCTTCAGGGATTCCGGGTCTGAGTCCCTCCAGAGGGATCCCCGGCTGACAGCTGAAGGGGGTGGAGGCAGGATCTCCTCCAGGGAGGCCCGCCCCAGGGAGCTGCTTTGGGGGCTGTCTCCTTGGTAAAGGGATGGCTTCAGGGAGACCGGGGCCTGGTACTTGAGCTTGGAGGTATCCAAAGGGCTATGGGCAGCTCTCCAGGGGTCCGTGTCCTGCTGGCCTTCCTTGTTGTTGTTCGGATGGGCCCTGGTCAGAGTGGTTGTACCTGAAAAGGGAAGAGACAGGAAAGAAAGGAGAGGAGACAGACATGCAGAAAGTGGAGGGTAGGAAAATGATGATGGCAATGGGGAGGGGGAATAGACAGACAACCCAGAGTAGAAAAAAAGATGGTATGGGGTGTTGGGGGGGTGGGTAGGATGGAAAGAAGTCACGGGAGACAGAAGTATGGGTGAGAAATCAGGAGAGAGACCAAGAGAGAGGGTAGTAGCCTGAAAAGTGTCCCACTGGACAAGGCAGCCCTCACTGTTTTTGACCACAGGGGCTGCAGCCCCAGCCTGACCAGCCTTGAGGCTAGCTGTGTGACCTTCAGAAAAGGAGGTGACCTCTCTGTGCTTTGGTGAACTGACTCCATTTGGTTAGTTCCCTTCTGTACCTTGAACCCCCTCCATCCACCACCCCCGACCCCCAACAATCCAGTGAGCAACTGTGAAAGCTGGCAGAGGGCATCTTTCAGCTTGGCCAAATCACACAGCTAGAAAGTACTAGAGCTAGGTTGTCCGGCTTTTGTCCCCAGTTAGAGCTGCTTCCCAACCCCACTTCTCTCCCCTGTTCTCCAGCTCATGGAATAGTGTCATCCCAGCCACTTCCGGGCTCTCACACCCCATCTCTCCCCTTCCCTGTCCCCATCCCCACTCCTGCCCTGACTTCCAGTTCCCAGGAATTTCCTGCCCCAAGCCCGCAGGTCTGCTCATTCTCTTCCCTGATCCCTGGCTGTAGCCAAACTGCCACTCCTTCCCCACCACACCTCATGATGTCCGACCTCCCAGCCTTTGCTCAGACTGGTTCTGCTACCTGGAAGTCCAGCTCCTCCTTTCCCCTGAGTTAAAATCCTCCGGGTTCTTTCCAACTCAGCCCCACCAGAAAGTCCTCACTGACACCCACCCCAAGCTGGTGGAGCCAATGCCTCCTTTTCAATTCCACAACTCTGTTCCCAGCACGCTCCATGCATCTCTCTGGGTTTTCCCCTCTGACCATCCTTGTAAGATTCAAACCCTGTTATTTTCTCTCCCTGATCAGGGAGGGGAGTCATGGTAGTGGGTCCACAGGTGAGTCGGTCCTGGGCCTCCCCTCAGCACCCACCAGAACCCTGTGCATCAGAGATTGCTGGTGGCTCCCATCTGTGAGGGAGTGAATGAGTAGATGGCTGCAGGGGAGTCAGACCCAGGTCACCCTGCAGCTCATCAATTCTGAAATGTCCTTTCTTCTCATGTTAGCATCCTTGACATCCAGCTGCATCTGATGATCAGTGCGCTCTGGTCTAACCAGCAATGTTTTCTTTCTTAATGACCAGTAACTAAGTAACATTTCACCTTACAACCCCCCCCCCCCAACAGTGACTTACAACACATTTTATATAGCATTTTACACGTGGTATATAATAAACACCTTCTTCCTGGGCAAAATACAGAAGGCAGGTCTGTCTCTGCCCCCTCCCCACATATAGCCACCCCCACAATCTTCAGTCTCAGGTGGTAGCTGTCCCTCCACAATGTTTTGGATGAATCCTCTAGTACTCCTGAAAGATACACAGCCCTGTGGGCTCAGGAGGAGCCCTGCCCTGAGCTGGGCTTCCATCTCCCCACAAGCACAAGGCAGGGCCATGGTTGATCAGGCCAGTGCTGAGTGCTCCTACTGCTGTCTGCCTGCATTCTCTTGAGAAGGTTCGCTGTCCCCATCCTGGAAGCCTTGTCCCCAGAGGTGCCCTTTTCTTGACTGCCTGTTTGTTGGCCAGAACCACAAGACAGGAGGGAGGGAAGGCAGTCTGGTCTTGGGGAACAGGTTTCTCTTCTTTTGTGAAGACAACAAAAGGGCAAGAACAGGATACTCTGACTTCAGCTCCATGGGGGTAATGATGGTAGGGAGGAGAATAGTGAGAAGGAAGCGGGCAGGTCTCCAGGATCCATACTCCTGTTTCTCCCAGGCTGTGCTACTGCCTGCCTCCTCTAAACACAGTTTATCTTAACTGCCTGCTCACCCTCCACGTGCCCTTTAGGGTTAGGAGAGCTGCAATGGCTGGGAACATATCTCCTGTCCCTGGCTCAGAAAGCCAACGTGTGTGTGTGTGTTCAGTCACTTCAGTCATGTCGGACCTATGGACAGTAGCCCACCAGGCTCCTTTGTCCATGGGATTCTCCAGGCAAGAATGCTGGAGTGGATTGCCATGCCCTCCTCCAGGGGACCTTCCGGAGCCAGGGATTGAACTTGTATCTCTTGCGTCTCCTGCATTGCAGATGGATTCTTTATGCAAAGAGTCACCTGGGAAGCCCAGTCAAATAAATTAATAAATAATTAAAAAAAAATTGCAAAGAATTCCCTGGCACTCCAGTGGTTAGGACTCCACACTCTCACTGCCAAGGGTGCAGGTTCGATCTCTGGTCAGGGAACTAAGACCCCCGCAAGTTGCGTGGTGGAGCCAGGAAAAAAAAAAAAAAAAAGGAACAATAATGCAGTGATTAAAGCAGGATCCTAGTTTCTCCTCAAGGGATATCTTTGAGTTTTTCTGCAGGAACTAAGGTCTCCACCCTGGTAGAGGATGAAAACTTCAGAATGGAGCATAAGATTCCTAGAGCACCACTCTGTTACCTCACTACTACCCAATCAGAAAGAAGTCACACACCTTACAGCCTTCACCCCAAAGCCTATAAAATCTTCTGCCTGAAAACCATTGAGGAGTTCAGGGGTTTTGAGCATGAGCCACCCATTTTCCTTGCTTGGCCCTGTAAGGAACTTTTTTCTGCTCCAAACTCTGATGTTTTAGTTTATATGGCCTCACTGTGCCATGGGCACATGAACTTGTGTTTGGTTACAAGAGGGGACACTAAGGTGGGGTCATAATCCCCAAGATCAGGCAGATGGGAGGGGATCATCAATCCTCTGTCCCCTTCCTCTTCCTTCTGTCTTCAGATAAAAGCCTCAAGGAAGTCGGGGCCACACAGCAGGTCTAGAGGCCAAAGGAAGACTAAGAGGGGGAGGGGTTGGTCCTTGTTGTCCTCAGGGGGTCCCTCCAGAGGCCCTGCATTGTGCATTCAGCGTGTCCCTGCTTGCCCATCCTACCTGGTCGGTGGCCCAGCTCCATTGGCTCTTGCTGTGGAACAGGTAATTCCAAGCTTCGTCCTGCAGACAAAGAAACACACAGGGTCATCTCAAATGACAAGTCTCTGTAAACAAAGATGAATGGAGGGCTGAACAGGGAGGCCTGTGGCCATCTGCCCAACCCCTGACCGGAGGGCTCCCTGTGCTGCCTCCATGGCTCTCTGGCACCAAGGAGCCCCCTGCTCCATCTACCCATCACCCCTGGCACTGGACCTGCTTCCTGGACCCTGGCAGGCTGGATCACCCCATCTCCAGTACCTCTTTCTCAAGGAACCTGGGGTTCCTCTTCCTCCTTTGCAATCTTTTTCTTCTATTTCCTCCCCCATCTGTACCACCCAACCCTCTCTAGGGGCCCCCAGCAGGCCCCTAGCTGGGAGGGGCATTGCCCAAAGCCCCCCATCCTGGAGACTACTTGCCTTCTGCAAATAGGATTTTGTCTATTTTTACTAACTGGTCATTCAAAGAGAGGAACCAGCTTGGCCAACATGGAGGAGAGCCAAGAGCAGGAATCGACTCTGGAATAATCTCTGTCTTTCTTCCAAAGAACAGGCCTTTGGGTCAAATTTGAGGGCCAGCTCTGGCATCTTAAAAGCCTCTGCAGCTTTCAGGTTTATATTCCTTTCTTCTAAGTGAATTTTTTTCTTCATTCATATTCTCTTATTCTTTTGCATGTTTTTTTAAAGGACTTTTGTGAAATTTGTAATATGAATAGGATAAAATGATTTAGGATAAATGATGATTAATAAGATCTAAGTGGTAACTATCTTTTAATAAGGAAAACATAGAAGCATTAAGTCAGAGCTGGAAAGGGTCTTTGAGATTAGTTAATCCAATCCCTTTATTTTACTGATAAAGAAACAGACTCAGAGGGTGTGATTTGTCAGGTCACCCAGCGAATTGGTCTCTGCCAATAAACTCAGAGAGGTTAAGAACCAGATGAATTGTATTCTCTTGAAAAATCACCCCAAACAAAACACCCTATTAATTTTGACTTAATTGTTTGGTGACTGTGCAGCTTCTGGTATGACTCTTTAACAATCCTTAGCCCCCTGGTATTCATACACTGTGTTTCCCCTCAACTCTTGAGTCTGGGCTGGACCTAGTGACTTGCTTCCTTTAAAAAAAAAAAAATTATTTCTTTTTTGGCTGTGTCGGGTCTCATTGCATCATGCGAAATCTTGCGTTGTAGCAAATGGACTCTAGTTGTGGCTCGCGGGCTTAGTTGCTCTAAGGCATGTGGTATCTTAGTTCCCCAACCAGGGATTGAAGTTATGTCCCCTGTACTGCAAGGCAGATTCTTAACCACTGAACCACCAGGGAAGTCCTGGAAGGGATGCTTGTCGTCAGAAGCTAGAGGGTGGGCTGAGGTGGACTGTGACTTCTGTCTTGTTCACAATCTCTCTGACTCTTCTTGTGCTGATGGAAGCAGTTTCTGTGTTATGAGCTGCCTTCTGGAGAGGCCCCCATGGCAAAGAACTGAGGGCCTGTGGCCACCAGCTCAAGAAGAACTGTGACTCTCAGTTCAACAATCTGACATGACGAGTCTTACCTTGGGCATGGTCACGGAAAGAGGTCCTTCACTAACTGTCCTTTGAGATCAGACAGAAGCCCTGGCCGATACTTTGATCACCGTCTGTGAGAGATCCTGAGACAGATGGCCCATTGAAGCTAATCTGTATTCCTGACCCACAGAAACTATGAGGTAATAAATGTTGTCTTAAGTCACTCAGTTTGGGGGTGATTTGTCATACAGCAGGAGATGACAAATGCATCTCATGTGTTAAGCATTCCTCCATCTAGGTGACTAGCCTTTTCACGAGGACTCAGTGAGATGTTTGGAGAAAGTGTTAACTCACCCTCTTTCACAATTGGAGAAACTGAGGCTCAGAAAAGAAACAGGACCTCTTGCAGGTGGTGCTGAAACCAAGCCCCACTTCTGTCTCCTCTGAGTTCTCTTTCTGCTCCTGTCCCTGTTCCCCATCTCCAGCCACCCCCCGCCCCTGATATGCCCGCTGGAACTCCCCATCAGCTCCAGTGACACCCCCAGTCCAGAGTGGCCTGGACTGGTTTGAACAGAAGTATAGGCTCACTGCCAGTTTCTGACCTGGAGAGAAAGATCCCAAGAGACGTTGGTCAAGGAGGGAGGGAAAGTAGATCCCTTGCAGTCTGGGAGCTCCACTCACAAGCAGCTCTGCATAGAGAGAAAGAAGATGAAGCCCCGTGTCCTGGCAGACTCCTGGCCCACTTCAGGGTCCCTGCCTCACCTGTCCACTCTCTCTCATAACGTCAGAAAACATGTGAACTGCCCTGGTGCGTGCCGAGGCCCAGGAGTGCAGATCTGTGCTGCACAACTGCTGCTGGAGACCAGTGGATAGTTGCTGGGGAGCAGCCCACCCCCGTCCATTGGAGTTGCCATGGTGATCACTATACACAGGGCTCTGTTACCTCAGAGGGCTGATAAGCCCACCCTGGGGAACAGAGGCCAAGGAGAGCCAGTACGGAGGGGGCAGCAGGGGCCTTCAGGCATTGCTCACTCTCTCATCCACTCAAAATGTCCCAAGTATTCACCATGGGTTTGGTTGCATGCTAGGCACAGAGGGCTCAGATGCCATAGAGTGTGAAAGACATTCTTGGGATTACAAATTTGTTAAGAAGAGAGGGTAATTAGTTTTATCTAGGGAAAAAGAAGCGGGGCTCACAGAAGGGCCATTTGAGCTGGGTCTTGACGTATGCGTAGGAGTTTAACAGTTAGAAGAGACTAGACTATTAAAGGCCCAGGTGTGCTTTTGAGCATAAATTAGGTTAACGGGAGTGGGGAGGGAAAGGAAAGATGTACCTGGAGCTGTCTGAGCTGGTTTCAAAGGGATAAGGGATCAGAACAAAATGAGAGCAGGGGTGGAACAGCGAGGATCTACTCTCTTCCCCTTAAACTCCAAGGTTACTTTCTTCTCTTGCAGCTTTCTTATTTCCCACTGCCAGAGCTCTGAGACCTTCTCCCAGGGACTGAATCTGTTTCTCTGGTCCCTCCCCCCAATCACGCCTCTAAAGGTCTTATTCTGAGCCAGGAAAGACACCCAAGGTAGAGACCACCTTCCTTTGGCCCACCTACTTTTTAAAATTTTTTCTTTATACTATGATATAATTTATCATGTGGTGTTAGTTTCAGGTGTACTGCAAAGTGATTCAGTTATACATATATTTATTCTTTTTTCCGATTCCTTTCCCATATAGGTTATTAAAGAATATTGAGTAGAGTTCCCTGTGCTTATAAGTCCTTGTTGATTACCTATTTTATATTAAGAAGTCAGTATATGTTAATTCCAAACTCCTAATTTGTTCCTCCCTCCCCCACCCCCAACCTTTCCCCTTTGGTAACCATAAATTTGTTTTCAAAGACTGTGAGTCTGTTTTTGTTTTATAAGTAAGTTCACTTGTATTATCTTTTCAGATTCCACATGTAAGTGATATCATGCGATGTTTATCTTTCTCTGACTTACCTCACTTAGTATGATAATCTCTAGGCCCTCCATGTTGCTACAAATGGCATTATTTCATTCTTTTTTATGGCTGAGTAATATTCCATTGGATATATAATATGTACCACATCTTTTGTATCCATTCATCTGTTGATGGACATTTAGGTTACTTCAATGTCTTGCTTATTGTAAAGCATGCCGCAGTGAACATGGGGTTCATTGAGCATCATCTGATCATCACCATTTCTGAAAGGCCCCAGGGCCTGTGGGACACCTCTCTGAACACTCATTTCAAGTGGAAGACCAGTTGTCTTCTCTTCTGCCCTCTCTGAACACTCATTTCAAGTGGATGACCAGTTGTCTTCTCTTCTACCCTCTCCTCCCAGAGGGCTGGACCCACAGTACGAAGGGGTGGCCCCAGAAAGCCTGGATCTCACCCTCTTTCTGGCTTACTGATGCCCTTTCCAGGTAAGGGCCTGGTGTGCTCCATCTGACAGGCATCAACAGGCAACTTCTTTTGCCAAAACTAAATAATAAAGTGGTATCCCCAGTGTGGGGGCTGCTGTGAAGTTTCCTTCCTTGGTAGGTTCTAAGGAATTTGAAAGAGAAATACAGGGCAAGGACGGAACCAAAGAGAAAGAGGCAGACACAGCTCCTTGAGAAGGCCAAGTTTATTCCAGTGTTGTTGGGGAAAGGAGCACTCTACACATTAATTCTAAAAACTTGTCCATTTTCTTGGCTGAGGAGGCAAAGATTAGCTGCAGGCCATGCTGGATCACTCTACCAGCAGGAGTAGTGGGCAAGGGGAGAAGAGGCCACCACTCAGGCCTTCCCACCTTTCCCCTGGGACACCCGGGTCTCTGGGGGGGCCCGGTGGAACCACTCAAACCAGGAGCCATCGTAGATGGCCACATCGGGCTTGCCACAGAGGTAAGCAGCCAGGGCAATGTGGCAGGCGCTGACACCCTTCCGGCATGTGGCAATGAGGGGCTTTGTGAGGTCCACCTTCTTGGCCTCGAACATGGCACGGAGCTCCTCCGGGCTCTTTTCAAAGCCATCCTCCGTCAGGAAGTTCATGAAAGGCATGTTGACCGAGCCTCGGATGTGGCCCGAGTCCAGTCCTGGGCAAAGGCAGAGGACAGGACAGGGTTAGGAGCAGCACAGGGGGTGGGGGCGAGTGGGCCTGGAGGTCAGAATCAACCATGGTTATGAGAACAGAGAGCTTTGCAAACAAACAATAACGTCCTTGCCTTTCTCAGAGCTCAGTTTATTCCAGCCCTGGCTACATCCAATGCTCATGACCACCACCCCCACCCCCCATCAAATCTACCTGATATGTTCTACCTGCTTGAGAGGACAGGCTCTACTATCTACTAACCTTTACCTTAGGCAAATTGCTTCACCTCTCTGAACCTCAGTTTTCTCATCTGTCAAATGGGCTCAGTGTTACATTCCTATATTATAGGGCTGTGGAGACGAGTAAATGGGATGAGGAATGCAAATGCTATGGGGAGTACTAATTGCTAAGAACATTGGGTGAAGGGGAGACACAGACCACGCTCTCAGGGAGATTACAGTCTAGCAAGGAAAATAGAGGTTAAATACATAACCAGGATTCACTAAATATAACGTCGCTCTATTTTACAGATGAGTACACTGAGGCTTGACAAAGTGAAAAGACTAGCCTGAGGCAACACAGCGAGGTAAAGGCTGGGCCAGGATTGTGCCCAGTCCCCTGGTTTTCTTGTTAAGCCCACAATGTGTAAAGAGCCTGTGATCCGTTATTAGACGGAAGTTCAAATCCCAGCTCTGCCACTTACGGAGGGGTGACCTTAAGCAGAGGAGAGGCCCCACCTCTGTGAGCCTCAGTGTCCCCATGGGTAATGTGGGAAGGACTGCTGTAAAGGGTAAAGCACCGACTACCTCAGTCGGCCCACCACCCTCAGGTGCTGCTGCTTCTCCATCACTTTCCCACCTACCCTGGGGGGCAGGTGAGAGTGAGGGCCCTGTGGTTCCTTGAGGACCTTCCTAGCAACCCTGAGAGGCTTTGACAGAAGCAGAATGGGGTTTTAGGCTAGCTCCAGGGTCTATTCCAGAAACTTCTCTACACCTAGTTAGGCCCCTCGGCCAAGTCTGGGCTTCAGAATAGCCATCATGTGGGGCAAATGGAACCGGGCCATGGCTGAGCTGGTGCCATGTGCAAGGCCAAGGCCAAGTCCATGGTCCAGCCTCCAGCATGGCCCTGGTCACTCCTCTTCCTCAAGTGTCCCACACCATGGCAGACTAGAGTGCCCACTGGGAGTGGGGCCTCCTTGTCTCCCACAGTCCCTGCTTAACCCAGACTGTGGGGCAGGACCAGGTGGGCAGCAGTGTGAGAGAGAGATCTGATCAGGGTAACCAGGGCACATCCTGGGGCAGTGTGAAGGCAGCTGTGCCCTGTATGTCTGAGCCTCAGTTTTCCACCTGGGAAATGGGGAGATAACCACACCTATCTCACAGGCTTGTGGGAAAGTCAGCTTCAGCAGATAAAAGCCCTTAACCACCTGGGCACCCAGGAGGTGGGCAATCATGCCAACAGTGTCCCATTCTCCTCACCTCAAGGCCAAAGAGAATTTGAAATTCGTTGGCCCAGTCAAGAGTTCCTTTGGTTGACTATAGAGGTCCTGACTTCTTATAGTGATTTATGGGTTGAGTATTCTTGCCTGGGAAATTCCAAGGACAGAGGAGCCTGGAGGGCTACAGTAAATGGGGTTGCAAAGAGTCACGACTGAGCGACTAACACTTTATTCCTGTTGTGATTTCATCCTTTTGTCTGGAAATTTTGATCGGAGATCTGATGTGAACTGACCCTACCGATGAGGAACAATTGGTCTGTTGGCTTCAAGGGTGTTCTTTTCCAAGAAACCAACTTAAAATGTCTCAGAGAGCTCCCTGGTAGCCTAGTGGTTAGGATTCTGGGCTTTAATTGCTGGGGCCCTGGTCAGGGAACTGAACTCCCATGCAGGCACAAAAGAAAAAAGGTTCAGTACCCAGGCAGTGGGCTGGATGAAGTGCATTAAAAAACACCAGCATTTATTGAGTCCTGAACGCTGTTTTGTTTCTTTCCACCCATCCCTGATGAAACAGCTTTATTGTTTTTTTCTAATTACAGAAAAGGCACCTCTTCTGAGTGAAAAAGTGGCGGTAGTATGGGTGGAGGGGGTGTTCTGTAGACTCTGACTCCGCACCCTGGGCAAGCCTCAGGAGTTGGAGGCCCTCCCTTTCGGCCAGCCAGTGCTCAGGGCCTGTCCGAGGAATTTAAATGAGCAGAAACTGGCCGCCTGCATAGGGGGAGGGCTGGGATGAACTTGGCCGGAGAACCTGGGAGACCAGCCAACTAGGGAAAAGGCACCTTGCACCCAGGGGCAAGAACTCCTGCTGTTCCTCCAAGCCCAGCATCAGCTGCAGGCTTGTGGCTCTCCTCTCCCCAGCCACCATGCCAAACCTCTGGAATTAGGCACCCTGACGGCTTATCTGAAGAACTTTTCCTCTGTCCACACATTACCATACAGATGGGCCTCCTGGCACTAACGGGGGGCCCAGGCTCAGAAAGGTGAGGTAACTTGCCCCATGACACACAGCACAGGTGTGATGTGCACTCAGGTGTGTCCGACCTCAAAGCCTGTGTACTCTGACTACCCTGAGCCTTCCTAGAAAGAGCGGCTGAGGCAGGCTGAGATGACCTCTCGTGATGACCAGTTCAGAGGTCTGGGATTTGGTATTCCAACTTTGGCCAAGAAGATGGTGGTCGAGTTGGCAAGTTAGCATCCCACAGGTCACTGATAGGTGTGGTCTTTCAAGGCCAGGAAAACCTGAGTAACTCTTTCTTGCTTTCCTCCTAAAGATACCAAGGAACCCAGTGCAGGCAGCCCCCAGCCCTGCCTGCTGGGAGTCAACTTGGCACCACCTACCCCTTCCTACCCCAGTCCGCAGCCCTGGGAAGACACACAGGCAGAAATCACATGACCCCATGAAGCAATATGAAGCAACGCTTGGGAGCTGTGACCACCCCATGCTTGTTGACACAGCAGCGGCCTTGGGAAATAACCCCTCTTTGATCCTGTGACTGGGATCGAGTTTTGGCCTCAGTGTCTCGCTGCAGAAGTTTCTGCTTCCTTTCCCTACCTGCAAAGGGGGACCACTTGGAACCCCCATCTGCCTCCCTTGCTTGGCTGCTGTAGTTGCCCAGGGGAGAATGTATATAAAGGGTCCTAGAAATAACAGTAAGCATTAAGGGGTCAATATTCTCCCTCTTGACCCTCATGGACCCCACTTCCAAGCAGACGGGAGGAAAAGAGAATAAGGTTTATAAAGATACTGAGCTGGATCAACTCCCACCTCCCACCTTTCCCTAAGGCTCCTCCTATAAGGTGAGCGATGGTGTTCAATAGGAGGGTTCAGAGGTGAAGGGAGAGGCCTGAGGCCACACCTAGGTCTCACACAAAGATGTAAACTCAGGTCTGTCTGACTCACTTTTCTCCTCTTACAAACAGGACCAAAGGCACTGGGAGCACATAACTGAGGCCAGGTGGGAGGTTGCTTGCTTGAAATGGGCAGAAAGTGGCTATGGGGTTTCTAAGGCCCTGCTTCCAGCTCCTCTTGGGGGTCATTCCTTCCAGGGACACCCAGGGCCTGCCACCCATACTCCCCTGGGTATTATATCTGGGTGGCTGAGCCCACGGGGTGCCTTCCTGATCCCATGAGCTCAGCAGAGCCTCATGTGCCTAATGTCTTGTATAGGAGGCCAGCAAACCCTCTTAGGCTTTACAGACAGCTCCAGGCTTTGTACTGTTCTTCATCCTTCTCAAAGTAGCTTTCTAGCCATTGCTGTGTTTAATAAATACATAGCCAGGGGGGTAGGGCTGGCATTACTCTTTTCATTTTATAAGGGAACTCAGAGAGGCTGAGCAATGAACTGATTGAGGTCCCAGTATAAAGGAGGAGCAGGATTCAAACTGGGGCCTGTGCTCCCTGGTCTCCAGATGGGAACTGGAGGGGAGAAGCTGGCTACAAGAGAGGAGCCAGGGACTTTAGAATCAGGGGCTTGCAGGAGGTCCTACCTGCAGCAGCTGGCTTTAACCCCCTCTCTCAGACTTAGTTTCCTCATTTCTAAAATGGGAGAACGGAGGCCGAATCTGGCATCTTTACGCCCTCTGCTCATTTATTCTGTTTGCTTCAGGGCAAGCTGGGGGATAGCTAGAGAAACAATTTCACCTCTCCTCCCTGCAGTGGCATCTCAAGTGCCAAGGAGTGGAAGGTGACTTGAACCAAGGCCAGGAGGGGGCTGCAGGAGCTGGTGCCAGGAGCTAAACAAACTTGAATCTTCAACTTCAGACCTTCATAGAGCAAGCCAATCAGGAAAAACACAGTCCTGGAGAAAGCCACGGCGGGGAGGGCAGAGTCCTGTGCCTTTTTAGTTCTGCCTCCAGCTACCCAAGTGGCCTTGACCCACCCCTTCCTCTGTGTACCACAGCCTCCCCTCTGACTGGAGAGGTGACCTTTCATACCCTCCAGTTCTAAGAGTGTTGGAATGGCTTTCACAATGCTCTCCACAGAGGCACAGAAAGGAAGAGACTTTTCAACAAGTTAGTCCAAATGTTGCATAGGAGGTGGATTCCACAGAGGTTTCCTGAGGACAGTGCTGCAGCACCCCCGGGGCTATCCCGCACCCTGAGAGCAGTGAGGTCGCAGCCACCAGAGGTGTCCAGGAAAGGTGATGGCAAGACCTCTGTGGTCCTGTTAGGAGGTTCTAGAATGCAGTTCTGAGATTCCCCCCACCCCAACTTCCACCAGTGTAGAACCCTCCCTCTTTGTCTGCAGAAGGGGACTCATGAGCCATATCCTTGGAGATGCCTAGCGAATGGGCTCCCTGCTGGCCCCAGGAGGTGAGGGTGGAGCAGGATGGTGGTGCACCCTGGCTTGAAACTAGGCAGCACTGGGTTCAAATCTGGACTCTGCCACTGAGCTGAGCAAGCAACCTAAGGAAGGTCAGGGGGTCTAGGAGAGCTGCAGGAGGGAGGGGGTGCTGGGGAACAGCACTGTTCATGTTGCTAAGAATTTCTGAAGACCTTGAGGGGTCCTGAGGAGACTTCTGTACAGTGATGCCTGTGTGGCTCATGGACGCTGTTGAGCATGTTGGGGAGCTAGTGAGTGGGCATGGATGCGCGTGGATATGTTGTCAGTTACCTACTGATGCCACTCCACACAGAGGCTCGGTTGTGCCTTAGCATGTGGCTACGGGAAAGCATGTGTCTGTTCCCGTGGATCATAGCTGGAAAAACCTTTAGGTTGGGCTCTCCCTTTTCATTTTACAGATGGAAAGACTGAGGCCCTCCTGGGGGCTGCTGAGGGCAAAACCTGGAGAGGGTCCCAGATATCCTACTCCCCATCTCTCCATAAGCATTGCTCCCCAGGGACCATCCCCCCATGGGGACACCTACCTACTGCATCTGGCTCCGGCTGTGTGCCCAGGTACCGCCCTTGGGCCCGTGAATCCACCAGCTGGAACCTCTTTGATTCGAGGTTCTCCAGCACCTGCTCGTAGGTCTTGAGCAGGGAGCGGTTCAGCGTGGCTTTGAAGATGGCTGGCTCTGGGCGTGAGGGCTCAGATGTCACCGGGTGGCCCTCCTTCAGCCAGTTCCGGAAGCCACCATTGAGCACGGACACGGTGCGGTGGCCAAACACACGGAACATCCACCAGACCCGCGGCGCATAGAAGCTGCCCAGGTCGTCACCATCGTACACCACCACATGCGTGTCGTTGCTGATGCCCAGGCTGCCCACGTAGTCAGCGAAGCCCGCCTCGCTGGGCAGCATCACCTCGTAAGGCGAGGCCTTGTCCCGACACTCCTCTATGTCAAAAAAGGAGGCGCCGGGCACATGGCGCTCCAGGTATTCCTTGCGGGCCTCGCGGGTGCCCGGAGAGTACCAGGACGCATCCAGCACCCGAAGGCCAGGGCCCACCTTACCAGCCCGGACGGACTCCGCCAGCCACATGGTGGAGACCAGCGCCCGGTAGAGCACCTGATGAACCATGGTGTCAGCTCTCCGTGTCACCTGGCGCGGGTGGGAACCAGGAAAGAGATCGGCGTGAGGACCGTTCGTGCAGTGGGCTGGGGCCTGGGAGGAGGAGCTTTTTTCTCACTGCATTTCCCCAGGAGTGTCGTGTTTATGGCAACCCGGCAGGGTTGAGGTGTGCAGTGGGTTAGGTTTGCAGATTCCCTAGGGAAAGCCTGCTTCCGCCGCTCCCTGCACCCCCCGCCCGCGCAGAAGTGGGTGGAGCGAGAGGGCTGGGGATCGCGGAGCTGGCTGAGAGGGTGTCCGGCCTTAGAAGCTACTATCCTCTCCCTCAGGATCCTCCAGGAGTAGCGAAAAGATGTCTGGGAGGAGAATGCATCTTGGGCTTAGAGACCCCTTCCTGGGAGCGTAGCGGAGTGGGCACATGGAACACTGTCCGCTGGAGGCCCGCAGCCGCCCTCACCCGCGCCTCTCGCCTTGCAAACCTTCCTGCAGTCTCTCAGCAACCTGGGGTCGCCCGCCTCCTAAATGCCCGCGTCCGGCCCAGCCTGGTGTCCTCTGCCCGAGTTGGGTCCAGGGTTCCCGGGGCACCCCCGCCCCGCTCTCGCCACCGGGACCCTCCCCAGGGTCGCAGGTGGTTTGGCCGGCGGCCCAATCCCGAGCGGCCCGGGCGCATACCGCAGCCCCACCCCGCCGCACTCACTCGCCCTCGCCGCCGCCCTGGCGCTTGCCACTGCCCGCTGGAGAAGTTGGCAGGTTCAAACCCGGAGCCCGCAACTCCCCGGCCGGCCCACACCATCGCGCGGCCTCCCGCGGGGGGGATCGCGCGCCGCCCGCCACTCCATGCGCTCCGGCCCCGCGCCGCGCCCGCCCCGGGCCAGTCCCCGGACTTTCGGCGCCTCTCGAACCCGCGGGGACCCGGTGAGGAAACCGGACGGCAGGCGGGGCTGCGCGGGGCGGGGCTCGGTGGCGCGGGCTTCCCCCCACGGCCTGGCCAGTGGAAGGTGCCGGCAGCCTAGGCTCCCAGTGGCCCGGGCGGTGGGCTGTGCCGGAGTCTCCTCCCTTTCGCCCGAAGCAGGTTAGTGATGGGAGGAGGGTACTGCTGAGGGCTCGGGGAGGGGGCTCTCTGCGCGAGGTCATGGCCGAACCCGGAAGCCGGGAGCCCGAGACTCCGGTAACTGCTGCTGTGTGGTTCTTGCCTTTCCTTAGGGGGAGCCCGATCGTCGGGGTGCGCAGAGTGGGGCTCCCCCGAGAGGCCTGAGCAGAGCAAGGGGCCGTAGTCTAGGAGGGAAGAAGCACCCCTTCCGTAGTCTAGGAGGGAAGGACGGCTGTCCGCGGCTGCTGGGGGGCGGCCCAGGCTGTCCGCGGCTGCTGGGGGGCGGCCCCCTGGGCGGGGGCGGGGTAAGAACAGGGGGAGGGGGTTGTCACCTGGTGACAGTGGGGAGGACTAATAAATCCTGACCAAGAGGCCAGGAAGAGGAGGCCAACTGACCCACAGGCTCCAGGAGGACGAACTGGCAAAGAACTTGCTGGAGTGAAACGAAACTAACATTTGTCAAGGCCTGCTTGGTGAGGCACTTTACTGGGGACTCCTATGGCTGTCACTTAACTTCCCATAACAACCCTGGGAGTAGGCCAGGAACTTCTTTAAAGACTTGGAAAAAAGTTGCCCAGGGGCTCGCGGTGACATTGAGGCCAGGCCATTTGTTAATCCTGGGTCTGAAGCCCACATGGCAGAGGCTGCTTTTGTTTACTTGCTCATCCCTGAAGTCACATATTTTTTTAAAAAAACTGCCTTTGTCCTTAACCTATTTCATTATAAGTGTATATAATTTAATTTTTAATAATGGCTGTGTTTAACAACCAGTTGGCTTAATTCCTGAAAATCTAACAATTACTTCTTGCAAGCTATTGGGACACCCCTACCCACCCCTACTCAGTTTTTGTATATGCTATTATGTATGCTTGGAGTGCTTTTTTCATCCCCCTTGGAAAAAAATTCTTTTTATGCTGAAACAATGATAGTCTCACAGAAAGTTGTAAAATTCATACTTTGATAAGCATTTACCCAGGGAATTCTCTGAGCTTTGTGCTTTGCAGTCAAGGGAGAGAGGGGGCCAGGAAGTACAATACCAGGGAAGCCCTTGTAGAAGGTCGAGTCTGACTGGACCCTGCTATTCCAGGGCCCATCCCAGATGGCAGCCTGGTGCTTACACCTCCCCTAGCACAGTGTGTACCTGGGAGACGGGCCTGGGGCTGTCCTGATTGTCTGGGGGTCCTTGACTCCCAGAGCAGCCCCACCTACAGCCATCCAGGCCTGCCCAAGCACATTGGGACCTGGTCCACACCCTTCAGTGACACACATGGCCTGCTCTCCCAAAACCTCCTCTACCTCCTATAGTCCTTAATGGGAACTGCCAATCCAGCATAGGGAGTGTGTGTGTGTGTGTGTGTGTGTGTGTGTGTGGCAGGATGACAGACCTCTGAAGTCCCGATTCTAGACTTGCTGATGATGGATCAGAGGCCACCCATGAGAGTAACTTTGAAGAAATTATGGGATTTTTATGAGCTGTCTTTAATGATTATTAAAACCAGCCATATGCAGGGCATTATGGTGGCGCTTTGATGTTCACTGGGGCTTCCCTGCTGGCTCAGTCAATAAAGAATCTGCCTGCAATGTGGGAGACCGGGTTCGATCCCTGGATCAGGAAGATCCCCTGGAGAAGGAAATGGCAACCCACTCCATTATTCTTGCATGGAGAATTCCATGGACAGAGGAGCCTAATGGCTAAAGTCCATGGGGCCACAAAGAGTCGGACATGACTAACACTTGATGTTCATTATTTAATTTTCACCATTAAGAGGTGAAGATTGGAAGCTCAATTATAAGAAATGGAAATGGTTCTGGGCCCCTCACATGCCCGCTCAGCACATACCTGGTTAAGAGGGGCATGGGACTGGCACTGACTTTGGAGGGGCTCTGGCTCCCAAGTCAGCATTCTTTCCACTCTAAATAGATCCCTGTGGAAAAAACCAAGGAACCTCAAGAATGAGGAGTGGGGAGGGGCTGCTGTGGTTCTCAATGGGGTCTTCAGGTAGTTCAGTTCATTTCAGTTGCTCAGTCATATCTGACTCTTTGCAACCCCATGAACCCCAGCATGCCAGGCCTCCCTGTCCATCACCAACTCCTGGAGTTTACCCAAACTCATGTCCATTAAGTCAGTGATGCCATCTAACCATCTCATCCTCTCTTTTCCCCTTCTCCTCCTGCCTTCAATCTTTCCCAACATCAGGGTCTTTTCAAATGAGTCAGCCCTTCACATCAGGTGGCCAAAATATTGGAGTTTCAGCTTCAACATCAGTCCTTCCACTGAACACTCAGGACTGATTTCCTTTAGGATGGACTGATTGGATCTCCTTGCAGTCCAAGGAACTCTCAAGAGTCTTCTCCAACACCAGGTAGAGGCCTGCTGAATCCCTCAACATAACCTAGTGCAATGTAACCCACAGGCACTGCGATCACTCCTTAGCCAAAGCCTCTGGCAGCCTCACCCCGAACATGTCAAATCAGCTTGGATTTTCCCTTCCTCCCACCTTCACACCTCTAGTATGCCCCCTCTGCTCCCACTGAACTCCAAACTTTCTGCAATTATGTTGTGTCTCTTTTCTTTCCTTTTGGCAGCACTGGGTCTTCGTTGCTGCATGCAGGTTTTCTCCAATTGCAGCAAGCGGGGGCTGTTCTTTGTTGTGCTCAGGCTTCTCACTGTGGTGACTTCTCTTGTTGCGGAGCACCATCTCTGGGGCATGCAGGATTCAGCAGATGCAGCACTCAGGCTCAGGAGTGTGGCTCGTGGGCTCTAGAGCACAGGCTCAGTAGTTGCGGTGCACCGGCTTAGTTGCCCCGCAGCATGAGCATGTGGGATTTCTCTAGACATGGGATTGAACCCGTGTCCCCTGCATCAGCAGGCAGAGTCTTAACCATCTTAACCACAGGACTACCAGGGAAGTCCTGCAATTACATTCTCTTGAGCAGGCCTGTGGCCGCTAACTCCCAGGGCCTGGTCACATGGGTAGCATGGTTCCTAAAAGCCAGGCTGCACCGAGACTGAGGGAGGGACTGGGCACCAGATATCACACTGTGGACACACGAGGCCCTGGTCATCATTGACCTTCAGGCTGGGAAACTTTAGCCTCAGAAGTTACAACCCAATTGTACATCTTGAGGCTGCCCCTGACCAGCTCTGTGACTATGCTATGCTAAGTCACTTCAGTCGTCGACTCTGTGCGACCCCATAGACGGCAGGCCACCAGGCTCCCTGTCCCTGGGATTCTCCAGGCAAGAACGCTGGAGTGGGTTGCCATTTCCTTCTCCAATGCATGAAAGTGAAAAGTGAAAGTGAAGTCTCTCAGTTGTGTCCGATTCTTAGCGACCCCATGGACTGCAGCCCACCAGGCTCCTCTGTCCTTGGGATTTTCCAGGCAAGAGCACTGGAGTGGGGTGCCATTGCCTTCTCCGAGCTCTGTGACTAGGGCAAGGCATTTTTATCTCTAACCACCAGTGGTCTCATTCAGAAACAGGCAGCCCCACCTAGTGACTGCTGAAGGCTGTGTTACTTAGTACATGGCCTGCAGGGGCACTCCACAAAATGCTCCATTCTCTACCCACCCCCTTCCCCTTGGTGGCAGGGCTGTTTGGCATGGATGCAAGGTTGCACCCTGCACTGGGGGGTACACAGCCAAGGCGGTGGGTGGGGCTGACCTGTAGTTCGAACTCCACTCACCCAGCCACGTGCTCTGGTGGAGACTGTGCCTCTGCCTGGCAGAAGGGGCACCTTTCTCTAACCTGCCCAAAGGTACCTAGGGTGTCCACGCATTTGGAGCCTGGCCCTGGAAGGCTGTGAGCTGACTTGTCATGGTGGGCTGGTAAACTGCTATACTCAGAACTGCTGGCCTGCAAGGGAGAGAAGAGGGTGAGGAGTGAGGCCCTAATCGCTGTTTCCAGAGAGGAAGAAAGGTAGCCGCTCAGTTGTGTCCAACTCTTTGTGATCCCATGGACCCAGAGGAGCCCACCAGACTCCTCTGTCTGTGGAATTCTCCAGACAAACATATTGGAGTGGGTTGACATTTCCTTCTCCAGAGGATCTTCCCCAGGAGATTGAACCCCAGTCTCCTGCATTGCAGGCCAGGAAAGCCCCAAGAGAGGAGTCTCAAAGAGTGAAATCAGACTTTGCTGAACTGCCTGGCAGTTGCTGTGAAGCCTGGCACCACCACCACTTCTTAGCTGTTGACCCTTGGTCTTTTTTTTTTTTTTTTTTAAATGCAGTCGCTCAGTCATGTCCGACTCTTTGCTACCCCATGGACTGTAGCCCACCAGGCTCCTCCGTCCATGGGGTTCTCCAGGCAAGAATACTGGAGTGACCCTTGGTCTTTAGTGCACTTCTGTGAACTTCAGTGTCCCCTCCAGGAAACAAGGAGAAGAATACAAACCTTCTTGTGGTTACTCATATAACAAATAATTGAGAGCCTACCCTGTGTCCTGTAGTGTTGTAAGGTGTTGTGAAGATTAAAGCACACATAGGGATGAGATGGTTGGATGGTATCACCAACTCAGTGGACATGAGTTTGAGCAAGCTCTGAGAGTTGGTGATGGACAGGGAAGCCTGGCGTGCTGCAGTCCATGGGGTCTCAAAGAGTAGGACAAGACTGAGCGAGCTGAACTGAAGGAGGATTAATTAACTAATTCCAGTTGCTAGACCTCTGAGGCTGTTTATTATAAATGTTTGATGAATGGGTGAATTTCACCAGGGATCTTGGTTGATTGCAAGCAAAGCTGAGCTGCACCTTAGGGAGGGGCTAAGAATTTGCCCCTACTTGCCTTAAAGTGCCAGGAGCTTGCGTTCTAAGTCACTTCAGTCCTGTCCAACTCTGCGACCCTATGTATGGACTGTAGTCCACCAGGCTTCTCTGTCCATGGGATTCTGCAGGCAAGAGTCCTGGAATGGGTTGCCACGCTCTTCTCCAGGGGATCTTGCCAAACCAGGGATAGAACTCAAGTCTGTTATGTCTCCTGCATTGGCAGGTGGGTTCTTTACCACTAGGGCCACCTGGGAAGCCAGCAGGGCCTTCTCCTAATTGGGCTCTCTCCCTATCCACCCCACCTCAAGCAGTGGTGAGAGCCATCGCCTTGCCCCCTCTAAGGGGTCATGGTCATTCTGGGATTGCTCTGTGTATATATCCCAGGCTTAGCAGGGCAAGGGAGGGGAGGCTCCCGGTGATCTAAGTCTGTATCTTGGGTTTACCACCACTGGTTTTTCGTGTTCCCTGGACTCTGCCCTCCCTAAGCTCCACTGCGCCCTCCGGCCCTGGACCCGGCCCTCGCCCCAGGGGCACAGGCGTTTCCTGCCCCTGGGCCACTGGCCTCTTCCTTAATACCCTCCTGACCTCCTCCTTGTCGCGCAGGCCTGCAGCCCCAGTGTCACCGCCGCCATGGCCTCGAAGCAGCTCTTCCGCGCGCTTGTGTCAGCGCAGTGGGTGGCCGAGGCACTCCGGGCCCCACAGGCCGGGCAGCCCCTGCGGCTGCTCGATGCCTCATGGTACCTGGCCAAGCTGGGCCGCGACGCGCGCCGCGAGTTCGAGGAGCGCCACATCCCGGGCGCCGCCTTCTTTGACATCGACCAGTGCAGCGACCGCACATCGCCCTATGACCACATGCTGCCCAGCGCGGCACACTTCTCAGAGTATGTGGGCCGCCTGGGCGTGGGCGCCGCCACCCACGTGGTGGTCTACGACGCCAGCGATCAGGGCCTCTACGCGGCGCCGCGAGTCTGGTGGATGTTCCGCGTCTTCGGCCACCGCACGGTATCTCTGCTCGACGGTGGCCTCCGCAACTGGCTGCGCCAGGGCTTCCCGCTGAGCTCAGGCAAGAGCCGTCCCGAGCCCGCCGAGTTCCACGCGGTGCTGGACCCCGCCTACATCAAGACTTACGAGGACATCAAGGAGAACCTTGAATCCCGGCGCTTCCAGGTGGTGGACGCCCGTGCCGCCGGCCGCTTCCGGGGCACGGAGCCTGAGCCCCGAGACGGTAACCAATGAGCGAAGCGCCCAGGAAGTCTCTGCCTGAGCACTGCCCTCGCCTCACTCTTGCCTTAAAGGGTGGGGTGGTGGGGGCCGGCTGAGATCCAGTTTCTAGTCATCTCACTGGGCTTTATTCTAAAGTGGAGGCAATAATATTTGCTCCCCCTCCACCCCCAAACTAGTTGGAAACCCAGAATGCCCTGTATAAATGTGAGAATCCAAACAGCCCCCTCCCAGTACTATGGATGGGGGTCACTGCCAAATGGGAGGAGGGGACAGGCCCAGTTGGGGGAAAGCCCCACATAGATGGTGCTTGATCAGGTCTACCACCATCTCTGAGGGTGATGGAGCCAGGAAAGAGGAGAGAAAAAGTGGAGAATGAAAGTCGTCAGAGGGGCCAAAGGCTAGCAGAGAGCAGGACAGAGGAGCCTCAAGTACAGAGAGAGATTGCTGCCCCAGATTGGAGCAGAAACTGAACAGAGGGTGGTTGCTGGCCTCGGCTGGGGCAGGGCCTCTCCCACATGGGCTGGGTTCCCCACGGAGTTCAACATCTGGCTGCTTCCTGAGATCTGGGGAGAGGCGGCCATTCTAAGGCTTCACATCCCCTTCTGTAAGGAGCAGGGTTGGGAAGGGGTCCCCACAAAGCAGGTGGATCCATAACCACTTTGGTGTGAGCTTTTTAATGATCTCACAAGAGGACTTCCCTGGTGGTGGTTTTTTAGCTGGTGAGTCATGTCTGACTCTCTTGTGACCCCATGGACTGTAGCCTATCAGGCTCCTCTGTCCCTGGGATCCTTCAGGCAAGAATATTGGAGAGGGTTTGCTGTTTCCTTCTTTCCCTGGTGGTCCAGTGGTTAAAAATCTGCCTTCCAATGCAGGGCACATGGGTTCGATCTCTGATAGGGGAACTAAGATCCCACATGCTGCAGTGCAACTAAGCCTGAGCCACAACTAGAGAGCCTGTTCTCTTGCAACAAGAGAAGCCTGTGTGCTGCATCGAACACCCAGCACAGCCAAAAAGAAAAAGATCCCACAAGACGGGTGCTCTTCTCATACAGAAGGGGACATGGAGCCTTAGAAGGGCCACCTTTTCCCAGATCTCAGGAGGCAGCCAGGCGTTGAACTCCAGTGCCCACCTTTAACTGCACTGAACAACCAGTAATCCCCCAGTCATTTCTCTCATGTCTGCTTTGAGGAGGGCGCAGGGAACTTGCCTCTTCCTCTGGGAAGCTCTCCCTGAATGGATCCCTACCCCTGAATCAGGGCTGGCTGGAGCGTCTGTTTCTAGAGCAGCTTGGGCTCACCCTCTCCTAGCACTGTTAGGGTGATCTGAGGGCAAGGACCATCCATGCTCCCAGTGCGTCCTGAAGACTAACCCAGCAGCTGAATGGTGTCCAGAGAGGTTTTGTGAATTCACAAGGTCCCGACACAGGGAGCCCTGCAGAGCTGTGTAGACATGACTGTGGGAAACTGCTGATGGCCAAACTTTTTTGAACCTAAGTTAGTGGCAGTTTGAGATGGTCCAGCCTAATAGGGATGCCACCTTGAACCTGTGGGACCCTTCAGCTTAGCCCCTGGGTGGGGGTGGGGGTGATGGAGCAATGTAGGGCAGCGAGCCAGAGCCAGACCTGGGTTCAGAGCTCTCCCCAGGTTGCACTAGCTGTGTGACACCTGGCAGGTCACCTCGTCTCTGAACTGCAGCTTCTGCGTGGGTCAAGTCAGAGCAGAACATGGAGATTAAAGGATGCAGTGAGGGTTAAATGAGAGCAAGTGTGTTAAGCACTTAGCTCTGTGTTTGCACATACAGGATGCACTTGAGAAACGGGAAGTGGGATAATTAACGTGTGCTTCCCTGGCTGTGGGTCTTTACAGGGGTGCTTAATGCTTACCTCCATTGTGCTTGCTCATTCGTAAAATGGAAGATAAGGGTAAATGCCCAGCCAGCCTGTTGTCAAGGTGAACGAGCTGATGTGTATACAGGCTCCAGCTAAATCTGTGGAGAATATCAGCGTCCCCATTGTCCCCCCTCCACAGCCTGAGACCTGGCCTGCTTGATACCCTCTGCCTGAGATGCTCTCAACTTCTACTACCCAGTCCCTTCAACCTGGTTAAATCTTATTCAGCCTTCAGGGCTTAATCAGAGAAGCTTTCCCGCCCCTCCGCCTCCCAGGCAGTGGTTCCTGCTTGGCAGCAGAGGCTCTGGGGCCTCTCTGCTCCGACTAGCTTGGGCCAGTCTGTTCCATGTGCCTCTATTTCCTCGTCTGTACAAAAAGGAGAAAAGTAATTGCTTTCCCATAGTATTAGAGCAAGAATTAAAGGGAGAGATACAACTGAGGGGCTCTTAGCACAAAGTAAACCCTCAGTAAGGTCAGCTACAGTGATTCCTGTTACTGTGTATTACTGTTATTTACGATATGCAATATATCCCCATGCTACCCAAGAGGGCCTTTTAGTAACACCCATCATCCCTGGAGAAGGAAATGGCAACCCACTCCAGTATTCTTGCCTGGAGAATCCTATGGACAGAGGAACCTGGCGGGCTACAGTCCATGGGGTTGCAGAACGTTGGACGTGACTGAAGCTACTGAGCATGCACACACGCAAAATAATGAGTACGCCAGCATGCATTTACCTAGAGCTTCCTCTAATTGTCAGCACAGTCAGTCTTCAGGAAGCCTAGGGCAGAGTGTGGCTTCTGTGGAGTCTGAGTCCTGGGTTCAGAGCCCAGGCAGCAATTCACTAGATGTGTGACACTGGACAGTAGCAAACCTCAGCATCTCCTGCAAAACAGATTCCTGTACAGTGGCTGCCTGGGTTTCCTGCTTGTGCGGACTACCTGAGATGATGCTTAGAGGGTAGCGCCGTGGCTGCATGGAAAGTTCTCAGTCCCGCAGGGGCCATTCCTACCGCCCTTGTGCAAACGTTTGTTCCCTGCCTCCTGCTCTCCTGTTGCAGGCATCGAGCCCGGCCACATCCCTGGCACCATCAACATCCCGTTCACGGACTTCCTGACCGAGGACGGACTGGAGAAGAGCCCCGAGGAGATCCGCCGCCTCTTCCAGGACAAGAAGGTGGACCTGTCCCTGCCCCTGGTGGCCACGTGTGGCTCCGGCATCACAGCCTGCCACGTGGCCTTGGGCGCCTACCTCTGTGGCAAGCCGGATGTACCTATCTATGACGGCTCCTGGGTGGAGTGGTACATGCGTGCCCAACCTGAGGACATCATCTCTGAGGGCCGGGGGAAGACCCACTGAGGCATGGCGGGACACAGGAAACTTGGGTGACACCCAGCCAGCGGTACCCAGCCCAGTGGTTCCGACTCTGCTCTGACCAGGATAGTGTTTCTTCCTCCAACTCAGGTGGTACATGGGGCGACACCCCAGAGGCCAGGAACTCTGTGGACTTGTGGGCTCCCAGTGGAGGCAGCAGAGAAGGAGGCAGCGGGCACAGGGGGAGGGGAGTTGCCTTTGTGGGGCTGAACTGGAGCCCCACTTCCCTTCTGTTGAAGAAATAAAACAGTCAAGTGCTAAACCCTTCTGACTGCGGGGCTGCCTCAGCTCTCCTCCGCTCCTGGGCTGACGGCTCCAGCATGCCCAGCTCGGGAGCTCCATGGAGCCAGAGCGTCTTGAGAACCGTGTCCCCTCTGCTTTCTGAGTGGTGCTGGGGCCCCAGAGGCCTTCCAGTCCTGAGACCGAATGTCTCCCTGACAGCTGTCTTCTACTTCTTTTGCTGCATGAATGAATGAATATGTTAGGCACTCAGCAGTGTCTGACTCTCTGCAACCTCATGGACTATAGCCTGCCAGGCTCCTCTATCCATGGAATTCCCCAGGCAAGAATACTGGAGTAGGTAGCCATTCCCCTCTCCAGGGAGTCTTTGCTGGGGTCTCCCTTCTGGCTTCTGGGTTATTTAAGGTGAATCTGCTGTGGTATGTCTGGAGTCCCACCCAAAGCCAGCCCTTTCCCATGGGTAAGTAATACATCTCATTTCAAGACAGATGGTTCCAGAACTTAATAGGAGGCTGTACCACACCGAGGAGGCCCATTCTAGCCCAGGATGTTTTGGAGAAGGGCAGAGTTTAGTCAAATTAGAGGGGAATCTAGTTTTAGACTCTGAGAGCCACCCTTGGAGCCTTGCCTTTGGGGCTACCTGGGGGTGGGCAATATGAGGCGCTTTGATCCTTTCTGCTTAAGGAGAAAGAACCCTTATTCCCCAGGTTTCTCAAGGGTAAGGAATCTATTCTCCTCCTTCCATGTTTGTTCTTTGTGCAAGGATGGACATGGGTGTCAGAAGGCACCAGGTGCCCTCTGTTGGAACCTGGGTCACCCCTCCCTCAGGCATCTTCCAGCCCCCGAGGCATCTCTTGGTAGCAAAGGCCCAGGTGTCAGCCAGTATTGGGGGGACCTCAAGAAGGAAAAAAAGACCAGAAGGGGCAGACTTACCCAAGCTCACACGATGGACTCACGACATAGCTGGAACCAGATCCAGATTTTCTGACTCTGAATTTACTTTTTTTTTTTCACCCAAGACTCTGAGTCGTCTCTCCCAAGTCCACAGGGATGGTGGGGAACCAATGGGACAGAATCTTGGTTTTCTGAGTAAAAGGTCTAAAATAAGTCCCACCTCTCTGAGCCTCAACTTTCTTACCTATAAAATGGGAATAATACGTACTTTTGAGGAAGGGATTTCAGACAAGGACCTGACCAAGAGCCCAGCAGCCCTGAGCTATGAAGATAGCCCTGAGCCCTATCTTCATAGCTCAGGGCTTCTCCACCTTGGGGCAACTGACATTTGGGCTGGATAATCTTTCTTTGTAAGAGCATCCTGGGCATCAGAGAATGTTTAATGGTATTTGTGGCCTCTACCCATGAGATGCCAGCAGCACCAACCAGTTGTGAGAAAAAGAAATGTCTCCAGATAAGGCCAAATGTCCCCAAAGAGGCAAAAAGATCCACCTAGTTGAGCACCAGTGCTGTAGGAACAATGGCCATACTTGATGACAGCAGTCAGGACCAATACAAACAGGGGTCTCCACATGGAGGGAACCCCCATCTCCCCATCATGAACCCTTTCCCCTGGGGGCTGAATTTAACAGTTTAGGAATCTTCCTTTCCAGCTGATTTCAGACAAACCTCGTTTTCTCCCTTAAAAATGTCCCTGCCTCTTCAAGGAGTTGGGTTTGTTGGCAAACACATGTGAGGTCTGATCTGGCTTCCAGTTCCCTTGCCCCATGCAAGGCTTCCCTGACTAGGGATCGAACTGGTGTCTCCTGCAGTGGCAGGCAGATTCTTTGCCACCAAACCACCAGGGAAGCCCCCATCTTTTTCTTTTTAATTGTCTGTTTATTTTTGTTGTAAACCACACGTGGGATCCCTTCTCCCACAAGGGATTGAACCCACGCCCCCTCCGTTGGAATTGTGGAGTCTTCACCACCAGACCACCAGGGAAGTCCCAGTTTCTTCACTTTCAAAATGAGTGTAATCATACCTTCATTGAGCAACATGGGGATTCAATGAGAAAATCCATAGCAACTGTTTAGGTTGGTGGCAGGCACAGAGTCAATATCGAGTGTTACTGTTGTTTTGTAAAGGACTTTTACTTTATCAGCATTTGGAGTGTCTCTTGTACTTCCATCATTGGGGGAAGGGAACGTGAGTATGAGAATTATGTTCCAGCCCTGGAAAAGCCTCCCAGCCAGGAAGGAGAAACTGGCCCAGGGTATATTTTTAGAGAGAAATGGTGAAATGATCTATTTTACAACAGACTTATTTCACAAGAGCCTTTTGATGAAGGTGAAAGAGGAGAGTGAAAATGCTAGCTTAAAACTCAGTATTCAGAAAACAAAGATCATAGCATTTGGGCCCATCACTTCATGGCAAGTAGATGGGAAAACAATGGAAACAGTGACAGACTTTATTTTCTTGGGCTCCAAAATCACTGCAAACAGTGACTGCAGCCATGAAATTAAAAGACGCTTGCTCTTTGGAAGAAAAGCTATGATAAACCTAGACAAGGTGTTAAAAAGCAAAGACATCTCTTTGCCGACAAAGGTCCATCTAGTCAAAGCTGTGGTTTTTCCAGTAGTCATGTATGGATGTGAGAGTTGGACCATAGAGAAAGCTGAGTGCTGAAGATTTGATATTTTCAACCTGTGGTGCTGGAGAAGACTTTTGAGGGTCTCTTGGACAGCAAGGAGATCAAACTAGTCAGTCCTAAAGAAAATCAACCCTGAATATTCATTGGAAGGACTGATGCTGAAACCGAAGCTCCAGTACTTCCAAGTACTTCCAAGACCATGATGCTGGGAAAGATTGAAGGCAGGAGGAGGAGGGGACAACAGAGGATGAGATGATTAGATAGCATCACCAACTCGATGGACATGAATTTGAGCAAACAGGAAACAGTGGAGGACAGAGAAGCTTGGCGTGCTTCAGTCCTTGAAGTCACAGTATCAGACATGACTTAACTACTGAACAATAACATTTCGCAAGTGGAAAGACAGGCTCAGGGATATTGAGTCATTTGCCTAAGGGCACACAGCTGTTTTGAGAGAGGAGCCTAATGGGAGTTAGAATTCTCAGAGTAGGAGCCTCTCTGGTGGATTAGGAAAACCTGAGTTGGTTTTCCCAATTTCAGGATCAAGGGGAGAAGGGAGTAGAACTCAGGGTTTGGATACCCATGTGGCAAGGTTGTGGAAGGTGGCCAAGTATCTTGAGCCAGGCCCCGAGTTTTGAGCAGAGATTTGGTCAGGCTCCCACCCCCAACACCAGACACATCACCCTTCCCTCCCCCACCCCTGCCCACAAGCAAGGAACCCGCTAATCTGAGCTGGGGTTTTTTTCCTCCTGGGAAGGTTCTCCATAGATCCAGAAAAGTTCAGAGGCAATATACTCGGGGGTGGGAGAAGGGAGACGGAGACGTGCCTTTCTAGATTTCTCGGAGCTGCAGTTGGTTTAACTCTGGAGGAGTTGGCTAGGAAAGACCCAGGGCCTTCCTGAGCCCTGCCTTGCAAGTCTGAACTCCTAGAATAATTAACTGTTCCCTGCACAGCACGCATCCTACCTTTCCACGTGTGTTCCAGGAACTTGCAACATTGTACAACAGGGATGATGAAAGTTTTGTTCACTTGGTAAATATTTGCAGAGCACCCTCCTCTGAGTCAGGGACAACTGGAAGTTTGCAAGCCTCGTCTCACATGTGCATTGGATTCTGTCCACTCTCTGGCTTGTTGCCTGGAGCAATCATGGCACAAAGGAGCCCCCACCCTGCACAGTGGGCTGAATAATGAAGTGATGTGCTGATTCAGTCCCGGCTCTGCTCGAGGCCCCAGAAGGTCTGCTTTCCAGACCCTTCCCAATTGGGACCTCAGTCATCTCATCTGGAAAATGGGAGCAAACTGCCCTGCTGCTTACAGGGTGGATGTGATGTCAGATAAGGGAGCTCTCCAAACTATCTAAGACATTTTCTACTGTAGGTCATTCCCACTGAAAATAAATAACCCCAGCTATATAAGAAGGATGGAGCTTTATTATCCTTAACATATGGAGAATGAGTCACTTGGGAGGTGAAATTTTCAGATTAACTGAAGCTTTATAATTTTTTAAATTAACTTTTATGGGAGTATAGTTGCTTTACAATGTTGTGTGTCTGCTGTAGAGCAAGTGAATCAGCTATATGTATACATGGTGGCGGTTTAGTCACTAAGTCTTGACTCTTTGCGACCCCATGGACTGTACCATGCCAGGCTCCTCTGTCCATGGGATTTCCCAGGCAAGAATACTGGAGTGGGTTGCCATTTCCTTCTCCAATATGTATCCCCTCTTTTTTGGATTTCCTTCCCATTTAGGTCACCACGGAGTACTGAGTAGATTCCCCTGTATTATACAGTAGCTTCTCACTAGTTATCAATTTTACACATAGTATCAATAGTGTATATATGTCAATCCCAATTCATCCCACCCTTTCTTTCCCCCTTGGTGTCCACATGGTTTTTCTCTACTCCTGAAGCTTTATCATTTTCAGTTCAGTTCAGTCACTCAGTCGTGTCCGACTCTGCGACCCCATGAATTGCAGCACACTAGGCCTCCCTGTCCATCACCATCTCCCGGAGTTCAATCAAACTCACGTGCATCAAGTCGGTGATGCCATCCAGCCGTCTCATCCTCTGTCGTCCCTTTCTCCTCCTGCCCCCAATCCCTCCCAGCATCAGGGTCTTTTCCAATGAGTCAGCTCTTCACACGAGGTGGCCAAAGTACTGGAGTTTCAGCTTTAGCATCATTCCTTGCAAAGAACACCCAGGGTTGATCTCCTTTAGAATGGACTGGTAGATCTCCTTGCAGTCCAAGGGACTCTCAAGAGTCTTCTCCAACACCACAGTTCAAAAGCATCAATTCTTTGGTGCTCAGCTTTCTTCACTTTTTAAGCACCCCCAAATTTAACAGTGGGTGGGACACAGTATACTGAGGGTGCCAGAACTCTCTGTGGCTTTGTTTCATCACTTTACTGTGAGCACTGTTTGCCCCTAAAATAAATGGCCCCCATTGCTGTGACTTTCCAGTCCTCAAGTCCTTGCATCTCCAGACCGTCCTTGACCACTGTCCATCCTGGTTAATATAGTGCTCTCCAGAGTCTCCATCTGCTTCTAGGTGGGCCCACTCTCCAGATGATGCCAACTATTCTAGAGCTTAAACCACTGGTGAACCAGTGCCTCTGGCAACCCACGGGGGTCCACTGCCTGCAGTGCCATCACCCTGCTCCTCTGTCCATGTCCCCTGTCTCAGTGTGTATGGCCACCACACAGGGGTCACCTGTGCCCAGACCTGCCTGACAGCCAGTTCTCCAGAGTTGGCCTCTCTTCCCCATAGCCAATCAACACCCAGGCCCATGATTTCCACCTCTGTTCTCATTGCCTTGGTACAGGTCACCACTCCCACCCCCATGCCAAAGACACACAGATACAACCTGTCCAGTCATTAATTCCAGCACAAACCTTCAGGAACAAGCCTTGTACTGGGATCTGGGGCATGGAGGATAAAGACATAAGGGGAACTTGCCTAGTGGAGAGGGGCAGACAGACAGATAGGCCATGATAGGTGTGGCAGGGAGGATCTAAGAGATGAAACAGAACAGGAGAGGGTGGAACAGATGGCTCTGGGTCTGAGAGGCTGGTCTGCACAGGCTAGTAGCCCCTTTCTGAATCCCCTGGCCTGTACCTCCTCACTCCACGTGGAACAACAACAGGGGATGGGGTTCAAAGCCCAGCCTCTGGAGGCATTTGGACCTCCAGCTCACTGGCTATGAGTGTGCTTTGATTTCCTCATCTGTCATGGAATAATCCAGTACCCACCTCACAGGATCAGATTGATACAAGAATTGAGAACAAAGCCTGCACAGTAAGCCTGACATCCATGCATTATAAATTACTAATATTCTGTCCTACTCAGATCACTCCTGCCTCCTTTTACCTGCCTGGATGCCCTTGAGGGTAGCATATCTTATTCACGGTTCTCTTCCTGGCCCCAGCACAGTGACATAGTCAGGGCTTAATGAGTATCTGATGTGTATATAAATATCCTGGCAGGGCTGAGAAAGACCCTAAAAAACCTTCCTTGGCACTTTCCTGGTAGTCCAGTGGCTAAGACTCCAAGCTCCCAATTCAGGGGGCTTGGGTTCAATCCCTGGTAGGGGAACTAGATCCAGCATGCACAGCTAAGAGTTCACATGCCATGGCTAAAGATCCTGCAGGCTTCAGTGAAGATGGAAGAGCCTGTGTGCTGCAACTAAAACCCAGTGCAACAAAATAAATACTAAATAAAATAGATATTTTTAAAAACCCCTCCTCTTTACTGAGCACTTTCCATATCCAGGGAGAAAGCTAAGTGTTTTCTACCCACTTAATCCAACAACCGGAGAAGGCAATGGCACCCCACTCCCGTATCCTTGCCTGGAAAATCCCATGGATGGAGGAGCCTGGTAGGCTGCAGTCCATGGGGTCACGAAGAGTCGGACACGACTGAGTGACTTCACTTTCACTTTTCACTTTCATGCATTGGAGAAGGAAATGGCAACCCACTCCAGTGTTCTTGCCTGGAGAATCCCAGGGACGGGGGAGCCTGCTGGGCTGCCGTCTATGGGGTCGCACAGAGTCAGACGCGACTGAAGTGACTTAGCGGTAGCAGTAGCAATCCAACAACCCTGAGAAATAGGGGTTATTATCCCTTCCTCTCATTTTACAGATAAGGAAGATGGTGGCTTAGGTCAGGTGACTCGCCTGAGATCTCGGGAAGGATAGGGCTGGGATTGGAATTCTGGATGGAATGGTTTCATCATGGTGAGACAGAACTGGAGAAGGGGTCATAGAAGAGGGGTTGGGGTTTCTGTCTGGGTTGGGGGTTTGTAAGCCCCATAGGAATGCACTTACACATGCTCACACCTTTGCTCACAGGTGAGGAATAATGGAACCAGGCTAGACAGTTTGCCAAGTTATGTGTGTACTTTAATGCATATCTCCAGGACTCTTTATAAAAGTTGTACTTCTTCTCTCTAAAGAACATAGTAGCAATCGGCAGAGAAAAACAGGAGGAAAGAGGCAATTATTTAATGCTAACAACCACACCCAGTATTTAGGTGCAAGCATATGATAAACTGCAGAATTGTGTGGTCCAGTGTTGAGGTCCTTTAATGGACCAGAACCTGGTGGTCCAGAGTCAATGATAAGAAAGTAAAAAAAAGAGAGAGAAAGAGTCTGATATTCCTTGGTTTATGCAGAAAACAATAAAGCCCTTGACACAGGGCTTGCACTGCTTCACGTAGGCACAGGGCACCCTCTCGGGAGGGTCTTGCAAGCCCGGGCAAGAAAGTGAGCTCAGCGGGCTTCTGTGCTCCAAAGAATTAACCTGAGAGACAGAGAAAGAAAGAGAGAGAAAAAGAAAGAAAGACACGGGGACCCAAGATCTGATGGAACAAGGGTGTTTTATTCAACATAGTGTGGGTAGATATACTGTCTTACAAGGTAGCTTTGTTCAGCAGAGATAAAGATCAAAAGTCCAGACTTACAAATTATCAAGGAAACATAAGGCAATCCATATCAAAGAGAGAGGGTTGTAAATAATCACTTTTACCTTATGGTTCATAAAAAGGAAGAGGGTCGTAAATAGTTACTTATCACTGTATGGAAAAACTAATGAAGGAAATGCATGCATTTCTCAGCCCTGGGAGAAATTTGCCACTTCTCTTAATTCCTGAATATTCAGGAATTAATAAGGAACAGAGGATTCATGACAGATCCAAAATAGCACACAGGAAGCCTCCTGTTAAATGCTTCTTGACAATTCCCCGTATTTTATTATATTTGTAAAAAAGGTCTTGACCAATTGAGTTTGTTTAGTATTAACCATGGATGGAGGAGCCTGGTAGGCTGCAGTCCATGGGGTCGCTAAGAGTTGGACACAACTGAGCAACTTCACTTTCACGCATTGGAGAAGGAAATGGCACCCCACGCCAGTGTTCTTGCCTGGAGAATCCCAGGGATGGTGGAGCCTGGTGGGCTGCCATCTATGGGGTCGCACAGAGTCAGACACGACTGAAGCGACTTAGCAGCAGCAGCAGCAGTATTAACCAACCTTATAGAGAGGTAACAATAAACAACAAATATAATTACCAAGACAATCACCAAAGTTACAGTTCTAGACCTGATACTGTGGGTAATACTTTGAAACCATCCTAGTGGGTCTAGCCCAGATAATTGATCAGCTAGTTGTTCAGCTAAAGTTTCCAAATTAGTGGAAGAGGGCAGACATTTAGAAAAGGTTTCAAAGATTTCCTTTTGCAGTAATTGTACATCTAGAGAGGCATTATCATGTATGTTTTGTAAATGAAATTTGATTTGTTCCCAGTTGTAGGCTCTATGATTGAATTGAACAGGAGTAATACAAAATTGAGTAGAATTCCAATCACATTTTAGTATCACTTGTTTTTGCAAATCTATTAATTGATCTCTGACCCATTTGATGGCTGTTTTTAGTTCCTGTATTTCCTCTTGAATATCCTCATCTACCTGAGCCTGAGTAGCCCACATATTATGAGCATCTTCAGTCCAATTTTGGATAAAATTATGTGTTTGAATTGAGGTATGTAAAGCAGTGCTAGCAACAGCAGCAGTGGTGCAAATAGCTATTAACCCCAAAATGCCAAGAATCAGCCATCCAATGAATTGTTTAGATTATTGGAGCAGTTTAGTAAGTAATCTGGAAGCAAGTCCAGCCATAGGACCTTCTTCCAAGGATCGATGGAGATTTATTGGTAACCACAAATTACATCGAGATCGAAGAATCAAAAAGGAATCATTTCTTAAAGAAATAGAGGAGTTAAGACAAGTATATAGTTTGCAATTAATACAAGTAACAGAACGTAAAGTCTAATTAAATTGTAAATTTCCTATGGCTATAACAAAAGGAAGTGGGACACAGGCCTGTATAAAATATGACTGATTATAGTGAAAGAAATAGTTACTATGACCACAACTGGTCCCTGTGAAATGTCCGGTCCAAGTACCAAGTTCTTCAGTGCTCACAGCAAGTTTCCAGATGTCCCATTGTTCAGGCCCACTCTGTTTATCGAGGACGATTCTAGGACGAGGTGGGGCTAATCCACCAAAGAAGTCCTTTGTCATGGTAATGCTCCATCGAAGTGTCAATGACCTTCCATGTCACTTGAGTAGCATAGTCACACACAGTGCTGTTAATATCATCTGAGCAGTTAGATAACCACATACCATGGCGTCCGCAATCAACAATTGTATGATTAGCCACAAACATTAATTTTCCTGATTTGGCTTGACATTTGTCCCAACGAACAGGAGCATATGTAAAGTTCTTATAAGTAAACCCTTTGCATGGTGTTTGTTCTTTCCCTAACTCTTTCCCTAAAGTCTCAGTAGTATAAACATGGTTCACAGACAAAGAAAGGGCAGTAAATAATCCAAGCAATATCTGAAAATCCTTTTTGGGAGGCAGGGTGAAAGCCCAAGTTTGTTGGCTAATGTTTATGCATAATTCTGCTGGGCCCATGCACAAAGGAAGGACTTCATAACCTAGAGAAATATTAATTAGTTTTCCTTCTTCTTCAGGATGTAAGGCCCCTTCAGTGCTCCAGGGAGAAGGCATATATATAGAGTCATTAGTTGAAACGATTGGTCCTCTCTCCGTCCATTCGACCACCTGTAGTAGAGGGGGTGGGGTATGTAAGCCCAGTAAGTATGATTAGTTAGAGCTCGAACGGGGGAGGCACAGGCAAGCAGACTGAGCATTGCCAGGAGAATATATTCAGGATTCCGAGGCATTCCCTGTTGAGAGACCAAATTTTCAGCTCGATTAGTAAGGGTTTTTATTTGTCCCCAAGTGGGGAGATCATAAGATCATAAGGTTGATGCTGCTGAGGGCGGTGATCTTCTTGGAGATCTTTAGAGCCACCATGACCCATATTGGAATTTCTTCCTACTGGGGTTTTTGTTGTTTTGTCTCTATTTTGAAGGCCGGGGGCTCCCTTGGGTCGAATCTTCCAAAGAGGAAGCCATGAGTGTTTGTTGGATCTATCTGGGGAAATACAAGCATACCCCTTTCCCTGTAAGATTAGTTTCCCAGATTTCCATTGTTTTGTTAACCCATCTTGGTACCAAATGGGCAGAGGAAGAGGTGTTCTTCAATTCCTCAAAATGCTTTTCTGCTCTTGTTAAGATATCTCCCTGTGGTAAGTTTAAAAAATTTAAAACAAATTAAGCTGTATTAACAATAGTTTTAGGTTTAGAAAATATCTTATGTTGGAATCTAGTAAAGTCTGCTTTAGATAAGGAAGACAGTAGTGTTCCTGTGTATTCCCCTTTTTAAATTTTTTTATTTGCAACTTTAGTGTGTGATGTGCTTGTTCGACTATGCCTTGTGCCGTGGATTATAAGGAATACCTGTAATATGTTTAATAGAAAAAGATTGTAAAAATTGTTTCAAGTGTCTAGAAATATAGGCAGGGCCATTGTATGTTTTTATAGAACTAGGAGTTCCCATTACAGCAAAACAAGCTAATAAGTGAGTTATAACGTGTTGTGTAGCCTCACTACAAAGAGGTGTGGCCCAAATAAAAGAAGAATTAGTGTCGATACAGACATGTAAGAAAGAAAATGGAGAAAGTTCAGGGCAATGAGTTACACCCATTTGCCATAGTTCATTAGGTTGCAAACCATGAAGATTAATACCTTGTGCAATGGGTCAAAGATGTAGGGGTCTACAAGTAGAGCGATTACTAATAACTTCTTTAGCCTGACGATATGGGATTTTCTGTAGCTAGTGTAGGGAACCAGCATTGTTATGCAACAGAGCATGCTGTTCCTATGGAGTGGCAAAGGAAACCAGTTTATCAGCCTGCTCGTTACCATGAGTCATGGGGCTGGGAAGGCAAGAATGTGCTTGAATACGTGTAATATAAATGGGACAATTGCAGTTTCTAACAACAGATTGTAGTTCAAAAAAGAGTTGTTGACTAATAAGTGGATCAGAGTTTATGGTGGAGGTTTCTATATTTTTTAATACAAAAACTGAATGCATAGAGTCAGAGACTATATTAATGGGGTAAGGATGTAGGCAAATATCTTGAATCAGTTCAGTTCAGTTCAGTCGCTCAGTCGTGTCCAATTCTTTGCGATCCCATGAATCGCAGCACGCCAAGAGCATATAATTCATTTTGTCGAGCAGAATGAAATTTACTATAAAAGACTTTATATTCCTTAAGAGACCAGAATGAAGCTTTGGCATTTTTAGTCCCATGTATATAAAAAACTTCAGCTTGTGGTATAGGCTGTGAGTTGATAATGCAAGAAATAATAAAGTCAGTATTTTTGAAGAAACTCCACAGCTTACTGGAAGGATAATGAAATGAAATTTCTCCAAAATATTCCAGAAAAGCTATTTGAAAATCAGTAGAAGTTTGTAATGCATTCTCAAATTGAGATTTATTGATAGGTATTAAAATTTTTTGATGATCAGAGCCAATTAGAGTTTTAGTCCTATTTCTTCCATTGAAAATGATTAGAGCAATTAAATCAAGGTAGGGTATAAGTGACTTTATTCCCCTAAAACGGGTATAGATCCATTCAATTGGGTGTTCGTGTTGGGCAAGAAGTCCTGTAGGAGAATGAAGAGAGGGGAGTATAAATAATTCTAGAGGTAAATCTAGTTTGATGTGAGTAAGAAATTGTTCTTGTAATTTATTTTGCACTAAATAGAGTTCTTCTCGTGCCTCTTGAGAAAGTGAACGAGGGCTATTTAAATCAGTATCTCCTTTTAAAGTATTAAATAGGTTATTCATTTGATAATTAGCAATGCCTAAAGAAGGTCTAATCCAATTTATATCACCTAAGAGCTTTTGAAAATCATTTAAGGTTGATAATTTATCAGTACGGATCTGTGTTAGTTGAGGAATAATACGTTGTCTATTAACAACAAACCCCAAGTAATGGTAAGGTGTAGAGGTTTGATTTTTTTCAGGGGCAATGATTAATCCAGAGTTTCTTAAGCATTCAGTTCAGTTCAGTTCAGTTCAGTCGCTCAGTCGTGTCCGACTCTTTGCGACCCCATGAATCGAAGCACGCCAGGCCTCCCTGTCCATCACCAACTCCTGGAGTTCACTCAGACTCACGTCCATCGAGTCAGTGATGCCATTCAGCCATCTTATCCTCTGTCGTCCCCTTCTCCTCCTGCCCCCAATCCCTCCCAGCATCAGAGTCTTTTCCAATGGGTCAACTCTTCGCATGAGGTGGCCAAAGTACTGGGCTTTCAGCTTTAGCATCATTCCTTCCAAAGAAATCCCTGGGCTGATCTCCTTCAGAATGGACTGGTTGGATCTCCTTGCAGTCCAAGGGACTCTCAAGAGTCTTCTCCAACACCACAGTTCAAAAGCATCAATTCTTCGGTGTTCAGCCTTCTTCACAGTCCAACTCTTACATCCATACATGACTACTGGAAAAGCCTTGACTAGATGGACCTTTGGTGGTAAAGTAATGTCTCTGCTTTTCAATATGCTATTTAGGTTGGTAATAACTTTCCTTCCAAGGAGTAAGCATCTTTTAATTTCATGGCTGCAGTCACCATCTGCAGTGATTTTGGAGCCCAGAAAAATAAAGTCTGACACTGTTTCCACTGTTTCCCCATCTATTTCCCATGAAGTGATGGGACTGGGTGCCATGATCTTCATTTTCTGAATGTTGAGCTTTAAGCCAACTTTTTCACTCTCCACTTTCACTTTCATGAAGAGGCTTTTTAGTTCCTCTTCACTTTCTGCCATAAGGGTGGTGTCATCTGCATATCTGAGGTTATTGATATTTCTCCCAGCAATCTTGATTCCAGCTTGTGTTTCTTCCAGTCCAGCGTTTCTCATGATGGACTCTGCATATAAGTTAAATAAGCAGGGTGACAATATACAGCCTTTATGTACTCCTTTTCCTATTTGGAACCAGTCTATTGTTCCATGTCCAGTTCTAACTGTTGCTTCCTGATCTGCATACAGATTTCTCAAGAGGCAGGTCAGGTGGTCTGGTATTCCCATCTCTTTCAGAATTTTCCACAGTTTATTGTGATCCACACAGTCAAAGGCTTTGGCATAGTCAATAAAGCAGAAATAGATGTTTTTGTGGAACTCTCTTGCTTTTTCCATGATCCAGCGGATGTTGGAAATTTGGTCTCTGGTTCCTCTGCCTTTTCTAAAACCAGCTGGAACATCAGGAATTTCATGGTTCATGTATTGCTGAAGCTTGGCTTGGAGAATTTTGAGCACTTCTTTACTAGTATGTGAGATGAGTGCAATTGTGCAGTAGTTTGAGCATTCTTTGGCGTTGCCTTTCTTTGGAATTGGAATGAAAACTGACCCTTTCCAGTCCTGTGGCCACTGCTGAGTTTTCCAAGTTTACTGGCATATTGAGTGCAGCACTTTCACAGCATCATCTTTCAGGATTTGAAATAGCTCAACTGGAATTCCATCACCTCCACTAGCTTTGTCTGTAGTGATGCTCTCTAAGGCCCACTTGACTTCACATTCCAGGATGTCTGGCTCTAGGTCAGTAATCACACCATCGTGATTATCTGGGTCGTGAAGATCTTTTTTGTACCGCTCTTCTGTGTATTCTTGCCACCTCTTCTTAATCTCTTCTGCTTCTGTTAGGTCCATACCATTTCTGTCCTTTATCGAGCCCATCTTTGCATGAAATGTTCCCTTGGTATCTCTAATTTTCATGAAGAGATCTCTAGTCTTTCCCATCCTGTTGTTTTCCTCTATTTCTTTGCATTGATCACTGAGGAAGGCTTTCTTATCTCTTCTTGCTATTCTTTGGAACTCTGCATTCAGATGCTTATATCTTTCCTTTTCGCTTCTCTTCTTTTCACAGCTATTTGTAAGGCCTCCCCAGACAGCCATTGCGCTTTTTTGCATTTCTTTTCCATGGGGATGATCTTGATTCCTGTCTCCTGTACAATGTCACGAACGTCCGTCCATAGTTCATCAGGCACTCTATCTATCAGATCTAGGCCCTTAAATCTATTTCTCACTTCCACTGTAGAATCATAAGGGATTTGATTTAAGTCATACCTGAATGGTCTAGTGGTTTTCCCTACTTTCTTCAATTTAAGTCTGAATTTGGTAATAAGGAGTTCCTGATCTGAGCTACAGTCAGCTCCTGGTCTTGTTTTTGTTGACTATATAGAGCTTCTCCATCTTTGGCTGCAAAGAATATAATCCATCTGATTTCAGTGTTGACCATCTGGTGATGTCCATGTGTAGAGTCTTCTCTTGTGTTGTTGGAAGAGGGTGTTTGCTATGACCAGTGCATTTTCTTGGCAAAACTCTATTAGTCTTTGCCCTGCTTCATTCCGTATTCCAAGGCCAAATTTACCTGTTACTCCAGGTGTTTCTTGACTTCCTACTCTTGGATTCCAGTCCCCTATAATGAAAAGGATATCTTTTTTTGGGTGTTAGTTCTAAAAGGTCTTGTAGGTCTTCACAGAACTGTTCAACTTCAGCTTCTTCAGCGTTACTGGTTGGGGCATAGACTTGGATTACTGTGATATTGAATGGTTAGCCTTGGAAATGAACAGAGATCATTCTTTCATTTTTGAGATTGCGTCCAAGTACTGCATTTTGAACTCTTTTGTTGACCATGATGGCTACTCCATTTCTTCTGAGGGATTCCTGCCTGCAGTAGTAGATATTAAAAAAAAAAAAAGTAGTAGATATAATGGTCATCTGAGTTAAATTCACCCATTCCAGTCCATTTTAGTTCTCTGATTCCTTGAATGTTGACGTTCACTCTTGCCATCTCTTGTTTGACCACTTCCAATTTGCCTTGATTCATGGACCTGACATTCCAGGTTCCTATGCAATATTGCTCTTTACAGCATCGGACCTTGCTTCTATCACCAGTCACATCCACAGCTGGGTATTGTTTTTGCTTTGGCTCCATCCCTTCATTCTTTCTGGAGTTATTTCTCCACTGATCGCCTGTAGCATATTGGGCACCTACTGACCTGGGGAGTTCCTCTTTCAGTGTCCTATCATTTTGCCTTTTCATACTGTTCATGGTGTTCTCAAGGCAAGAATACTGAAGTGGTTTGCCATTCCCTTTTCCAGTGGGCCACATTCTGTCAGATCTCTCCACCATGACCCGCCCGTCTTGGGTTGCCCCATGGGCATGGCTTAGTTTCATTAAGTTAGACAAGGCTGTGGTCCTAGTGTGATTAGATTGACTAGTTTTCTGTGAGTATGGTTTCAGTGTGTCTGCCCTCTGATGCCCTCTTGCAACACCTACCATCTTACTTAGGTTTCTCTTACCTTGGGCGTGAGGTATCTTCACGGCTGCTCTAGCAAAGCGCAGCCGCTGCTCCTTACCTTGGACACGGGGTATCTCCTCACCGCCACCCTTCCTGACCTTCATCGTAGGATAGCTCCTCTAGGCCCTCCTGCGCCCGCATAGCCACTGCTCCTTGGTCGTGGGGTAGCTCCTCCCGGCCGCCACCCCTGACCTTGGACTTGGGTAGCTCTTCTCGGCCATTACTGCGCCGTTGCAGCCTGGCACTCTTGGCCGCTGCCCCTGACCTCGGATGTGGGGTAACTCCTCTTGGCCGCCGCCCTTCGGGCATGGGGGTCCTCCCAGCTTCTGTCCCTGACCTCGGACGTGGGGTAGCTCCTCTTGGCTGTGCTTAGTTTGCCGGTCGCAGCCGCCCGCGCTTTTCTTAAGCATAGTTGAGCTATATCAAACATTTGTTGAGTTTCTAAGATAGATGGAGCCGAAAACAATATATCATCCATGTAATGAATAACAAGAAAGTTAGGAAATTGCTTTCTCACAGGCTCAAGAGTTTTAGCTACATACTGCTGACACATGGTGGGAGAATTCATCATCCCTTGTGGCAGTACAGTCCATTGGTACCATTTCTGAAGTCCGATATGATTAGGATAAGGGAGAGAGAAAGTGAATCTCTCTTGGTCTAAAGGGTGTAAAGGTATATTTAAAAAGCAATCTTATAAATTAATAATAATAATGTGCCAATTTTGAGGAATAGTGGTAGGTTATGGGATTCCTGGTTGTAATGCACCCATAGGTTTCATGGATGCATTAACTTTTCTAAGGTCTGTTAGGAGACACCATTTGTTAGATTTCTTTTTTAAAACAAAAATAGGAGAGTTACAAGGAGAACGAGATTCCTCAATATGCTTTAATTCTAGTTGTGTATCTATAAGTTCCTTAGTTAGTTAGTTCAGTCACTCAGGCATGTCCAACTCTTTGCGACCCCATGAATCGCAGCCAGGCCTCCCTGTCCATCACCAACTCCCGGAGTTCACTCAAACTCATGTCCATTGAGTCGGTGATGCCATCCAGCCATCTCATCCTCTGTCGTCCCCTTTTCCCCCTGCCCCCAATCCCTCTTAGCTGCCTGTAATTTCTCTTTCGTGAGGGGCCACTGCTCTGTCCGGATAGGCTTGTCATTCTTCCAAGTTATTTTAATAATTATGTTGTTTGTTAAATGAGCAGTGGCCCCTAGGGAAAATGTGGAATGTATAACTGAGTTTGCCATTGCATAAGTAAGTCCCTTCCTATTAGATTAAGGGGTGCATCTATCACATAAGGTCTTAATATTGCAGGTTGGCCTTCTGGTCCCTCACATGGATACATTTGAATACTCTGATAAACCTCTTGTACTTTGGTTTGAGAAATCCCTGCAATTTGGCAAGAAATTTTTTGTACAGGCCAGGATTTGGGCCATAAATATTTGGAAATAATAGTAATATCAGATCCAGTGTCAAGGAGACCAGAAAACCTTTTATCATTAATTTTGATATTTCTAGTCAGTCGGGCAAATTCAGATACCAATGATGTCCAAAAGGACTGTTTTTGATCTGTACTGCCGAATCCACCCATCCCTATATCATTAGAGGAGTTAACAGAAATGTAAGGTAAAAGAAGTAATTGAGCAATTTTATCTCCCTTTTTGAATTGCCATAAAATCTGAGATGACATAATAATTTGAATTTCTCCTTTATAATCTGAATCAATTACTCCAGGGTGAACAGTAATTCCTTTAGAAGTCAAACTAGATCGGCTAAGTAAAAGACCAAAGGTTTTTGGGGGCAGGGGTCCAAAAAGTCCAGTAGGTATTCTAGAGGGAACTGCTTGACAGTAAAGGAGAAAGTCATTTAGGGCTGGTATATGGATGGCAGCACTGCCAGATGTTGAGGGTTTGAGGGAGAAGATGGAATTTACTCCTGGTTTTTGTTGAAGGGGACCTGGGGGGTCCCCTGCTTGGAGTTTCCCGGAATAGGTTTCCCTTCAATGTCAAATTTAGATTTACAATCTTTGGCCCAGTGCATTCCTCTATGGCAGCGAGGGCAGATTTTTGGAGGTGTGCTGTGATTCATGGGGTCACAAAGAGTTGGACATGACTGAGCAACTGATCTGATCTGATCTATTAGCTTTCTTAGGGCAGTCCCTTTTTAAATGTTTCTTATCTCCACATGTAAAGCATCCTTCATTTCCCTTTCTTAAGGCAGCAACCATTGTTTCAGCTAGCATTTGCATCTTTTGAGTTTCTGATCCTGGATTGCGACAAGCCTTCAAATAATCAGTAATAGTCCCTGTCTCACGAATTGGAGCTATAGCCTTTTGACATTCCTGATTTGCATTTTCATAAGCAAGTAATTTCTCTAGTTGCCTTTTGGCTTCTTCTCCAATTACAATATGGGAAATAGCAGTTTCTAATCTAGCTAAAAAATCAGCATACGTTTCATTAGGTCCTTGCAATATTTTAGTGTAGCTACCTGTAGGCTCCCCTTGAGGAGTCATTCGATCTCAAGCTTCAAGGGCTACTGTTTTTAATTGTTCATGTAACAAAGGAGGGCACTGTTTTTGAGCTTCTATAGCAACAAATTGTCCTGTACCAGTTAGCTTCTCAAAAGTAATTTGATTTTGGGGAGCACCAGCTTGAGCATTTCTGTTAGCATGATCTCTGGCTATATCATGAAACCACATTATCCATTGAAGATATTCTCCTGGTTTAAGGAGAGCTTTTATTAAAGCTCACCAATCATGGGGAATAAAATTTCCAATAGAGGATGTTATAGAATTTAGAAGTAGTTTAGTAAAAGGTGAATGTGGGCTATACATAGTTATAGCTTTTTAAATTTGTTGCATGTGATAAAAGTTAATACCCTCATATTGAGGTATTATGTGCCCTTGAGCATCAGGATTTCTAAAAACTGGAAAGGTGGAGAAACCATCAGCTTCAGAGACTTGTGATTGCAAAGCCAGCAATTCAGAGAGCCTTTGTCCTGAAGGAGAGTGAGTAGATAGCAAATTCTTACAATTAAGAGTATGTGTTAAAAACTTATTATTGTTATTCAGAGAGGTGTTGTCGGTTTTAATGTCAAAAGGTGTCTTAGGGGAGTCGTTGCCAGAATCATTAGGTTCTAGCAAGGGAGAGACTTTGGGATTTGTGCCTATTGGCAGGGGAGGAGTGCTTGGAGCAACCGGGGCAGGGCTTGTAGGAAAATTCTGAAATATTTTATGTTGTTATAATTGGGGCTTTTGTAAGTTTTCATCATCTAATTCATATTCATGTAATAAGTGTTCTGCCTGTTGCCGAATGTCAGGAGGGCTAGAATTACCTTGAAATGGCAGAACCACAGCTTTAATGAGAACCCACAGGGGACAGAAATCTATCGGAATATTTTTTCCCTGTCTGGCGGCTTGTTCAACATTCTCTTTGACCTGGTGCCAAATTTCTAAATCAAAACTACCTTCCTCAAGGAACCAAGGGTTACATTCAACCACTGTCTGAAGGCAAGCCTCTATTCACTGGCACGGAACTGAAAGTCCCTGAACTTTAAATAAGTGATGAAGTAAAGTAGAAAAGTGATGGGGCTTTCCAGCTGTCTGACCCATGTCTTAATACTTACCAACCTCAATAGGTCCTTGAGTCACTCCGTCCAAATCTGCCACGTGTACCCGGCCCCTGTTCTGGGTGCCACTTGTTGAGGTCCTTTAATGGACCGGAACCTGGTGGTTTGGAGTCAATGATAAGAAAGTAAAAGAGAGAGAGAAAGAAGCTGATATTCCTTGGTTTACACAGAAAACCAATAAAGCCCTTGACATGGGGCTTGCACTGCTTCATGTAGGCACAGGGCCCCCCTCTTGTGAGGGTCTTGCAAACCCGGGCAAGAAAGTGAGCTCAGCGGGCTTCTGCACTCCAAAGAATTAGCCTGAGAGAGCGAGAAAGAAAGAGAGAGAAAAAGAAAAACAGACACGGGGACCCAAGCTCTAATGGAACAAGGGTGTTTTATTCAAAATAGTGTGGGTATATATGCTGTCTTACAAGGTAGCTTTGTTCAGCAAAGATAAAGATCAAAAGTCGAGACTTACAAATTATCAAGGAAACATAAGGCAATCCATATCAAAGAGAGAGGGTTGTAAATAATCACTTTTACCATATGGCTCATAAAAAGGAAGAGAGTGGTAAATAGCTACTTATCACCATATGGAAAAACTAACGAAGGAAATGCATGCATTTCTCAGCCCCGGGAGCGATTTGCCACTTCTCTTAATTCCTGAATATTCAGGAATTACTAAGGAACAGAAGATTCATGACAGATCCAAAACAGCACACAGGAAGCCTCTTGTTAAATGCTTCCTGACAGTCCAGAATGAGGTAAGAGGGGCTTCTGAAAGTTCCCAAGTAAGCTAGGTACCAGAGAGGCTTCCGGGATCCAGTGCAGTGGTGCAGTCCCCAGGGAGGCTGGTTCCTGTCCATTCTGTCTTCTGCCCTCTTCTCCTCTGTTCCCTCTCACTCCTGCCTCTGGTGGCTTTTCTCTATTTCTGAATCATGAAAGGCTTGAAAAATCACACAGCTATTAAATGAAACTGCATATGCCCTTACCTTGGAAGCAGCCATTCCACCTCTGGGACTCTCCCCTGAAGATACACCTCCAATAATAGGAAAACACTTATGCATAATTGGGTTGCTTGTTGTAACAGTGTTTGTCATTTTCCAGTAGCCATGTATGGATGTGAGAGTTGGACCATAAAGCTGAGTGCCAAAGAACTGATACTTTTAAACTGTGGTGTTGGAGAAGACTCTTGAGAGTCCCTTGGACTGCAAGGAGGTCAAACCAATCAATCCTAAAGGAAATCAGTCCTGAATATTCATTGGAAGGACTGATGCTGAAGCTGAAGCTGCAATACTTTGGCCACCTGATGTGACGAGCCAACTCATTAGAAAAGACCCTGATGCTGGGAAAGATTGAGGGCAGGAGGAGAAGGGGAAAAGAGAGGATGAGATGGTTGGATGGCATCACCGACTTAATGGACATGAGTTTGAGCAAGCTCTAGGAGATAGTGAAGGACAGGGAAACCTGGCATGCTACAGTCTATGGGGTCACAAAGAGTTGGACACAACTGAGTGACTGAACAACAACAAACCTCCAGTAATGGGGTAAATTGACATGTGTACCTCCTGAGTGATTTGCTGAGAACACAGTGTCACCTCTGTGGTGTCCCTGCCGAAGATGTGTCCGATGAATCATATCATGAGGACACATCTGATAAACCCAGATTGAGGGCCCTTCTATAAAATAAGCAGCCTGTCCTCTTTTAAAATGGGAGACAAAGAAAGACTGCGGGACTGTTTCACATCAAAGGAGATTAAATAAGACATGACAGTTGAAGACAATACGTCCTGGATTGGATCTTTTTTTTTTTCTATAAAAGATACTAGTGAGACAAATGAATATTTGAAGAAATCCTTGCATAAGTTAATGGCATTATATCAAAACTAATTTCCTGACTTTGATCATTGTACTGTGGTTGTAGAAAAGAATGTCCTTATTTCCAGATCACACTGAAGAGTTTGAGTGACTGCAAGGTCATGAACTCTGTAATTTACTCCCAAATGCTTCAGGAGAACAAGAAAAGAAGGAGAGAGAATGAAAAAGCAAATGAAGTAAAAAATGTTAACATACTAGATAACAGAATTCTTGGTATTATTTTTGCAATTTTTTTCCAAGTCTGTAATTACTTCAAAATAAAATTTTATTTAAACAAATTGTAATACAATTTTAAAGGTGACTTTCCATTTACAGTTATTACAAGATATTAGCTGTAATCCTCGTGTTATACAACACATCCTTGAGGCTATCTTACACCTAGTGGTTTGTACCTCCCACTCCCCTACCCTTATATTGCCCCTCCCCCGCCACACACACATGGGTAACCACAAGTTTGTTCTCTATGTGTTGTTTTTCAAACACCAGGTTTCTGATTCAGTTTCACAGGGCTGCTAACTGCACCCACATTCCAAAACAAGGTGCTAGACCATCTAAAGCAGTTCTTTCAGCCGCCTTGGTTAAGAACTAATTTAGAAACCGTAGGAGACCTCACCTCCCACCCACAGCAGAGACAGGAGACATGCCAACAGGAGCCGTTGGAAGGCAGAGGGATGCTTTCTCTAGGGGCAGTTGTTGGGGTGCTGTGGCACTCCCCATGATGGGAGTTGCCTGGGGTGCCTCCCTTCCCCAAAGGTTGACTGGGTCGGTGGGGTTTTCAGGGAGTCCACTTGAAGAATTTGAGCTGTGTCTCCTGGATTCAGGGGTTGGGGGTGGCAGGAACTCAAAGGCTGGGTGAGACCTCTGCTTGGGAAAGCCTCGGGCGAGATGCTGGCCTGGCTGGCTGCTGGGTGATGGGGTCAGTGGATGCGGCTGCATAGGGTGAATCACGTCAGCAATGAGCTGGCCAGGACTTCTGGGGAACCCACAGAAGACTCAGGTGAAGAAGATGCCTAGGGGCCACCCAGAAGGGACTTTGTCCAGAGGGCTGTGGGGTAGGGCAGGAGGAAGCGGACCCAGTGAAGTGGTCCTCACTACCAGTGGGGTGCCCCAGACAGCCAACAAGAGGAGTCTCTGCCAGGGTAGGAAACCCCAGAGTGAGCCACTCCCAGCAATGTGGGCTCCAAAGAACCCTCAAAGCTATCCTCCAGGATAAACGAGCCCGCATGAATCATTGCTCTGGCCAGAGCAAAGCCTCAGTAGAAGACGTGGGCACCAGGGAAGAAAAATCTGTCCTTTCCTTTCCCACCCCCTATTCTGCTTGCCAGGCCATGCAGGAGCAGGAGGTGGTGGGGAGTGAAGGTGCAGGAGGAGCTGGGGGCCCAGGAGAGCACACAGAACATGCGGAGGGCTCCTCCTCTGTACGATGGCAATTATAGTCAAATCTTCCTGTTGGACTGGGATTAAAAGAGCTAATCCATGAGACTGCTTGGCACAGAGCAGGGCCCATTGATGTGCTCATAAATATCTCTCTGGCATCAGGGGCTGGGGCTGGGAGTGGTCCACGAAGCCCAGGGGGTCAGGCAGGAGCTCCTGATTCTGTACAATTTCTGATTCAAGTGTGGTTCCTGATTCTATCTGTGGGATGATCTTCCCAGGAACCAGAAGGACCTTTATGGGGAAGAGTGGGATCTCTGAGGGAGGCTGGTAAATTAGTTGACTGTCATCACCTCAGTATTCCAGAGCAGAGTTTTTGGAAAGGGGAACCAACAACAGCAGATGAACCGCGTGGATAGGGTGGGCAGGAAAGCGTTATGAGGGCCACCAAGGACCCAGCCAGACTGGTGTGCTCCCCACTGGTGAAGTCTAATTGCCGGCCACACTCTCACAGAGTCCAGACAGGCCAAGAGCCCCGCTAACCACCTGTTCCTCACCCCCGACCTGGCTCCGCTGGTTGAAGAGAGCAGCGTGCAGGCTGAGGGCATTCAGCAGGGGCCCTGGCGATGTGAAAGTGTCAGGGTCAAACTCAGCTACACTTCTGTGCAAATTGGAGAAAGGCAGGCATCCTTTCCTCCAGACCCTTGATTGCCCTTCTGCCATGTGAAAGGCGACCCCTGGAGTCTGCAGACATTAACGAGCCCTCTAGGTGAGCTCTTCAAGGGTAGTAGGGTCTGCACCTCCACTTCAGAATTCTAAAATCCAGCACTTGGGGCAGGCTTTGTGAATATTTGTTGACAATTAGAGGAAGTTCTAGGTAAATGCATTCTGGTTTACTTGTTATCTTGCATGCGTGGATGTTCAGTTGCTTCAGGCATTTCTGACTCTTTGTGACCCTATGAACTGTAGCCCACCAGGTTCTTCTGTCCATGGGAATCTCCAGGCAAGAGTTTTGAAGTGGGTTGCTATGATCTTCTCCAACTTGTTATCTTATAGACATTCCAAGTCTGTGGACCAGGTATCTAGCCTCTCTGAACCCCATCTGTAAAATGGGATAATAATACTTCTAGCCCAGGTGTGGCACATAGTAGGTGCTCATTCATAATAACTAACATTAACTGCATGTAATAACACTAAGAAGTAAGAATAACATTATGATATAAATATTGCAAATGGTGTAAAGTGAGAGTTGAAGAGGTTACATAACTAATTTTACATAACTAATTAGTGAGGTCTCACAGGAAACCATGGAGCAGAGATGCAAACTCTGTACCATGGGCCTCTGAAAGCCTGTTTGAATATTTCTGGCTGGTAAAGACACCCTCTCTTTTACTGCATAAGCTTGTTCTTCTCCTCAGGTGACCTGAAGAGGCGCCAACTCAGAACCAACAATCTCTATCCCAAAGTAAGAGGCAGATCCGTCAGCCAAGGCAGGGATGGGATTGGATTTGAAGTTAAAAAAAGAAAAAAAAAAAAAAAAAACACCAAAAAAGAAGAGTTGAGATGAATCAGAATGTTCTGACATTCTGAACGTGGGGCAGAGGAGGACTGACTCCAAAAAACCCAGCAGAGATGAATGACATCTTAGTCATGGAAGTGACAGCAGATGTGAACAAAACCCTCAGATGCAGAGGATGCTGTTTAGAAAATGAGAAGATTCAAAATAGGACACGGTGATGTGCTCAGGTGAGAACTTCAGGATGTATTTTCTGTTCCTTCAGCTCTGTCTGGCAATAGAAAGTTTCCCAGGCCCCTTTATGGCAGCCGCTCTGCTCTGGAGGCTGGGTCATTTGGGGTGGCTTTTCTCTCTGCCTCTCCCTCCAACCCCAGCAGAGAAGTGTTGGTTGGGCTGGTTCATTCCAGGCTGCTGGGAAATGCATCCTAAGGGGCGGTCTTTGGTTTAGCCCCTGATCTTGGATCCAAAGGACAATAGGCAGAGTGGCGGGATTGGTTTCATGAAAGCCAATATTCACAGGACCTGAGTCTTTGTCCAGGCAGCATGCTGAGTGCTCTTCATGTGGTTTCATGTGTTGTTAGCTTATTGAATCCTCACAATAACAGCATGAGCTAGGCACGATTATTCTCAATTTAGATATGGGGGAACTAAGGTTCAGAGAGGTTAAGTGATTTTGCCAAGATCACCCAACTAGCAAGCCATAAAGCCTGGGCTGGCATCCTTGTCTGGGAGCTCTGTGCCCCTTAATCCATCTCTCTCTCTTGTCTCACTTTCAAGCCCTATTCTGCTGCTGCTAAGTCACTTCAGTCCTTTCCGACTCTGTGCGACCCCATAGACGGCAGCCCACCAGGCTCCTCCGTCCCTGGGATTCTCCAGGCAAGAACACTAGAGTGGGTTGCCATTTCCCTCTCCAAGCCCTATTCTAAGCCATGTTAAAAAGCACCTGAGAGCTGCTCTTCCCAGAAGGGGACAGCAGGGGGCAGTGTAACCAGCAGGCATTTGACGTCTGGCCCTTCTCCAGGGTAACCATCACTCTGAGAAAGTGTCTACTGCTGCTGCTGCTGCTGCTGCTAAGTCGCTTCAGTCGTGTCCAACTCTGTGCGACCCCATAAACAGCAGCCCACCAGGCTCCCCCGTCCCTGGGATTCTCCAGGCAAGAACACTGGAGTGGGTTGCCATTTCCTTCTCCAAGAAAGTGTCTAAGGGATGTTTAATTTTATCCTTTAAATTCAGAAGACTATGAAGAGTACCAGTTCATGATTACAAGCAGAATAGTCTGGGATTCCATGTTTTTTCAAAGACTCTCAAGCCCACTTCCTCTAATCCTAAGCCCCCTGTAGGGAAGGGACCACCCCTAATGCCTTCATCTCTGTGTTTCAATGTCTGGCACACAGTTGGTGCTCAGTAAGCAGTAATGTCACTGAATGATGGTTGGTGGGAGGGAGGTGGTATTGCTTCAGGTGGGAACATTTTAAGTGCTTACTGAGGGGATGCTGGTGTTTAGGTATAAGTGGGGGCTTCTGAGGAAGGAGGGGGGTAAGCCTCCCCCTCCACTCTGGGACCAAAGATGCTGGCCCAGCCTCTGTTACACCTTCAGGACCCCGTGACGGTCCACAGTGGCAATGAGCCAAGCAAACTTGCACTGGACCACCTAGGTGGGTACAGTTTCCTCCCAGCATTCTCAGAGTTAAGAAGGCCTGTGCAAGGGTGTACTGGGACTCCATGTCAGCTTGAGTTTCAGAGTCAGTGAGACAAGCTTGAAGGCCAGACCTGCCCTTGGTTGCCATTCCCAGCATCACTTGGAAAGGCCCATGGTCTCAGAGCCTCAATCTCATCTTCCATAAGATGGAGGTGGGAACAGGATCAAACACATGGGGCTGTTTTAAGAATTCTGCACAGACTTGACCTGGTCCAGAATAAGCCCTTTATCAGTGACAGCAGCTGCTGCCAGTACAGAATGCCTGGGACACAGTCTCCAGCATGTTAGATGCATAAATGGTAGCTCCTGCTCTCACCCGGCTCCCTGAGCACACCTGGTACATGGGAGAGATGGGCTTAGAATAGCATCTGGTACATAGGAAGCACTGAAGCAGTGAAATAAAAGACATCAGAAGCCAGTGTAAAGGAAGAAGACTGATCCCTGTCCTAAAGACTCCCAGTATTGGGGAGGGGTTGATCCATTTGCCCCTCTAGGCCAGGACCAGTGCTGGGTCTTTGTTGCTGCAAGGGCTTTTCTCTAGTTGTGGTGAGCAGGGGCCACTCTCTCATGAGTTGCAGTGCATGGGCTTCTCATTCTGATGGCTTCTCTTGTGAAGCACAGGTTCTATGGTGCATGGGCTTCAGTAGTTGTGGTTCCGGGGCTCTAGAGCACAGGCTCAATAGCTGCAGTGCACAGGCTTAGTTGCTCTGTGGCATGTGGGATCCCCCCAGACCAGGGATCAAACCCATGTCTCCTGCATTGGCAGGGGAATTCTTTACCACTGAGCCACCAGGAAAGCCCTTCTTTCTTTCCTTCTTTCTTTTTAATATCAGTTTTATTGTGAAATAATTCAATGTAGTATGGAATTTCACCTCACCTAAAGAGAGATGTGAATTTTGTCCCATGACATGCCTCTTTAGTTTAAAAGCTCCACACTGTCCACGTGTGCTGCGTGGTCTGTGCTCCTTGCCGGGGAAAGGCAACCCCGATGGGTGAGGGCTGGCGGCCCAAGAAGTCTGGGGTCTGCTCCATATTTGCTGAGTGACCCTGTGCAAGTTATTCTCTGCCTCCAGGCCTCGACTCTGTCACACCTGCAGGAGCAGGTTGGTTCAGGCAAGCCGTGGGTTGCCACAGCTGCAGGATGCTACAGCTCCATTTCTCAGCTTTCATTCCTCCTGTGAACTTGTTCATGCAAACTGGCCCCTTCTTGGTCTCTGGAGTATGGCTCTTGCTCCTCACTCTCCAGACTTTGTCCCATCCTCTTCATTCACTGGGGCCACCACCTGAGAGGGCCTTCCTGGGTCTCTAGCTCTGGGACTTTTCAGGTCTTCTTTGAAGGGGTCTCCTCCCTGCTCTAGGCTCAGGCCAGCCCACCAGGCCTCTCCAGCCTAAGCTGCTCTGCTGAGTATCACACCTGCAGGACAATGGTCCCTTGCCCCACAGGCACTGCAGATACAGGCTCCAAACCGCCCTCCTCACCCCTGATGCCTCCCTAGACCAGCTTCTCCTGCTTCAGGGAAACACTGCTGGTTCAAGCCAGAAGCCAGGGTTGTCAGCATGGCCCCTCCTCCTTCCTCTTTCTCCCTCCTTCTCCTTCCTTCCCATAGCCCCTTCAAGCTTCACTTCTGCTTCCCAGGTATCCACTGAAGCTGCCTACTCCTGGTTGACGTTGCCTTGGTTGGGGCTTCCCTACCCCTCATCTAGGAGCCCTCCTGGCTGGTCTCTCAGGGCTTTGAGCCGTCTCCTCTACAGTCTCCAGAGTGGCCCAAGTTACACATCTGACCACGTTACTCCCTGCCTATGACCCTTAAGTGGAAGAAGACATATTCCCTGCTATGGTTTTGTTTCAGCTGACAATGGTGGAGGACTCACCAAGTGCCTGGAGTGCTGCTGCTCTTCCAAGGCCAGTTCATAACTTATATCCTATTTCATTCATTCATGTATTCAGTATACTACAAGCCATGGATTATGCCAGCTGTTTTACCAACATAATCGAATCTTCATGACAGTGTTCTTCAGTGACACTTCCCACTTCGCAAAAGGGAAAATTGAGATTCAGAAAGGAGGTGGTTCAAGATCACACTCGAATTTGTGTTTAAGAGAACACGAGTTCCCAGAAGCAGGAGTCTAGCAGCTGTGATCCACTCCCTGCCAAGGGGAAAGGTTTACGGAGACAGAACCTGAGAGATAACAGAACCTTCCCCTCCCCACCCCGCCACAGGGCCAGGCTGCCTAGTGGGTGGGGCCTCTGTGTGTGACAGAGATCACTGACTGAAATAGTGAGAAGGAAAGGAAGTTAAAGAAGACAGCTTTCAGGAATTCTCTGGTGGTCCAGTGGTTAGGACTTGGTGCTTTCACTGCCAAGGGCTTGGATTCTATTTCTGGTCAGGGAACTAAGATCCCACAAGCTACATGGAAATAAATAAAGGAGGGCGACTTCCCTTCTGCTCCTTTCTCTCCCAGGACCCAAGCCACATGAAGAGCTGTCCCCTTCCCGCACCCTGCAGAACCCACAATAGCAGCACCCCAGCCCCACCCCCCGCCAAGGTATCTGGCTCAGGAGTATGTCCACAGAACCAATCCCTCCTCCCCTTCCCGAATTACAGATGAGTAAACTGTGAGTCTCCCAGCACTTAATCCTACAAAAGCCAGAATGAAAACCTAGCTCTCCAGACATTCATCCCAGTACCCTCTCCACTTTTCCTCTCTAGAAATGTTTCCCACGGAGCAGGAAAGGGGCCTTGATGGTGGAAATGCACTTGAAACCCACCTGGGTTCCTGCCAGCCTGACCCTCACTAGCTGTGTGAATGCAGAAAGTCACTTTGCTTCTGTGTCCTCATCTGTAAAATGGGTACAGTAACGCCAACTTCACAGGGCTACTGAGAGCATCAATGAATAATACAGACGCATAAAGCATCTGTAATATAGAAGGTGCTGAGCCAACTGTAAGCCCAGCTCTGTTGTCCTCAAAGAGAGTTTTCGTGGGGAAAGAGCACAGCTCCCTTCTCCCCCAACCCCCGCCAGCCAAAAGCAGAATGAAAGAATATTAGAAAACAGATACAGGTAAATGCTGCTATAAAATTGGGGGAGGGGAAAGTTTCTTCTCTTGTCGGTTGTTTGATAACCCAGACTGGACAAAGGGAAAGCAATGTGGAGACAGAATGGGAGGATTGCTGATTTGGGGTATCACTCATTATTTTCCCAGTTACCTCGAATTTGACCTTCCCCAAACACAGAGCACTTTGGCCAAGAGTGTCTTTAAAAGACCCTCGTTTGTAGACCTCCCAGAAAGGACAAAGTAGGGCGGGGCTAGGGAAAGGCAAGATCCTCGCTCCCGCCGCATCCTCCCGCGGCGGCTGGGACTACAGCTCCCGGCATGCCCGGCGCTCGGTACCTGCCCACCTCCAGCCTCCTTGCCCGGAGGATGCAGACGCTGGGAAGAGCGATGAGGATGGAGGCCGGTGAGGCAGCGCCGCCGGCGGGGGCGGGCGGCTGGGGCAAGTGGGTGCGGCTCAACGTGGGGGGCACGGTGTTCCTGACCACCAGGCAGACACTGTGCCGCGAGCAGAAGTCCTTCCTCAGCCGCCTATGCCAGGGGGAAGAGCTGCAGTCCGACCGGGTAAGGCCCATGGGGTGGGCGGCCGCTGGGGATCCCTCGCTCGCTGGAATCTGGCTATTCAGCCAGGCCTGCTCGCGGGGTTGCTCCGAAGAGCTGGAGGCAAGAAGAACTGGTCGGAGGAGGGGAGAAGGAAGTGGATCAGAGAGTGAGCGATGTGCCCATTGCCTTGGCAACAGGACAACGCCAGGCTGGGGCCATTTGGAGCTTTTGAGCTCTACCCTGGGCTCCCCACCCAGGAGACTATTGGATAAGGTCTCTCCCATTTTTTTGGCGCTGTGGGGAGGACAGACACAAAGGGCCTTCTCTCCTCCCCAAACTGGACTCCTGCATCACAGGAGTTAGAGTCTGCTTCTCCCTCCCCTTTGGGGTGTGGGTGGCCTAGGGGTACAGGGAGCTGGGTGGAGAAATCCCAGGTTCCTTCTGAGCTGGGCTTCATGGGGAGGAACGCTGGCCTAGGGCACCATTTCTGGGTTCCCATCTCGGTTCTGCTGCAAACTGCCTGCATGACCTTGGGTCAGATCCTTCCCTGCTCCAGCTCAGCCTCCTGTCTGTAGCCCCAGGGGTCCAGCCTGGCGTTGACCTCTAAGGTCCCTTCTCTCCCATTTCCTGACCTTCTGATGCTGTGACCTTGGGTGAGTCTCTTTACCTGCTGATGTCTCTGTCTTCTCTCTGTAGAGTTTCACTGAAACTCTCTCAAGCCTCCTTGCAGGGGGAGGGTATCCAATGAGGTAGCAGCTCCTTTGGAAACTTGTAAACATCCCCAGAATAACTGGGATCTGGTGGAGACCATGTAGGGCTGGCTTCAGGCAACAACCTTTAAGAGGGACGATCCCTGAGCCCTACACTGGATTGGGTGCCGCTGAAACTTCACTGGCTGCTCACAATTCTCCCCGGTTGTGGGGGAGAGGAGCAAGGCTCAGAGAGGTCAAGTCACTGACCCGAGGTCACAGAGTCAGGAAAAGGTAGAGGCAGGATCTGAACCTAGCTGTATCTGACCCCAAGGCCCTTTTACTCCATCATACCACTCCGTTTTGGAGCAAACACTGTGCCCCCACCCACCCTCCCTCTATCCTTTACTGGGACTGAAGGGTGGGGGTATGTGCAGGGTCAGCAGGGAAGCGGGGCTCACTCTTTTCTCACTGCCTGTGCCCCTTGTCTTCATAGGATGAGACGGGGGCCTACCTCATTGACCGCGACCCCACCTACTTTGGGCCCATCCTCAACTTCCTCCGGCATGGCAAGCTGGTGCTAGACAAGGACATGGCCGAGGAGGGTAAGTTGGTCCAGGGGGCTGGCCAGGGCCTGCATCCTAAGCCTGTCTTCTCTAGCCTGCCAGGGCCTTCCATGGTGGTCGAAAGGCATTTCTCCTATCCAGAGGAGACCTCTGTTTTCTTCCATGTTTCCTGCTGCTTCTCATCTCAGACAGGACTGGATGCCAAAGCCTCTGCCCAGGCTGAGCCTGGGGCCAAGGTGACTGGCCCATGCTTCCACTGGGTGCTTCCACCGGGTGGTGCTTCTGGGGAAGTGGCCGAAACACAGGCAGAAGAGAGAGGAAGCCCGTGAGGCCGGCAGCTGCCGCCGGGGGCAGGGATGTCCTTTCCCCTGGCTTCCTGGGAAGCCAGTGGTGAGCCGGGTGGGGGTAGAAATGGCCATGGGAAGAGGTATGCCTCTTTCTTTGAGTGATCGGGTATCTCAGATGCGTGGTGAGGGCTCTCAGTCAGCAGGGAGGTGGAACGGGTGACTCTTCCTGAGATCTGACAGCCTCTGCTGCACAGTGCTGGTTGTGGGTGGAGGAAGGGGAGCGGGGAGGCCGCTCCCCAGCGGGCGTTTTGGTCCCTCCCAGGCTGGGTAGCTGAGGCCCTGTAGATGGCCACTTCCTGGCCCAGCAGATGGCAGGGAAGCCGTGCCTGGGAGAATGGCTTCTTGGCAGAACCACAGCCTGGAGTAGGGACTATAGGTGGGTGCCAAGCCCACTTTTTCTTAGAGCACAGGGTGTGGCTTTGGGTCAGCTGACCCAGCCAGGCCAGCTTGGACTTGTCACTTTTCCTTTCTGAGTCTCCACTGTGTGTATAAAGTGGGGCAGTGATCTCCATTAGGGATGTGTTCTGAGAAAACAGGCATCACAAGTCCCGGGGCTTGTACCCTGAAGGGGTCTAACACAGCCCCTCCCTCCTCACTCGGGCCACATCCTTCCCTCCTGACCCCTGTGGGATACAGTGGTCTAGAGGCCAGGTGACTCTCCAGAGGACCAGGGCTTCAGAATCAGAGCCCACTCTAGGCATCGGCTCTGGGAGCCCCACAGCTTTCCTGATGGCCCCTGGGGGAGCAGACACCATGGGCGTGGCCTGGGCCCAAAAGCCGCTCCCATGGGGAAGGGAGCTAAACACTCCAGCGTCACAGCTAACACCTGTTTACAGGTTCTGGGTTTGTCAAAGCCCTGGCATTCCCAGCACCTTCAGACAGGATTAGGGCCCTGCTCCAAGGGGCCAGGGGCTTTGGCAGGAAACTGACTAGTGTGTGAACCCTAGAAAGTCACTTATCACCTTGTGCCTCCAAGCCTGCATCTGTGGAATGGGGTAACAATAGCACCCCCCTTGCTGAGCTGCTGTGAAGATAAAAGGAGCGGATACAAGTGTGTCACTTAGTGCCATGCCTGGCACCAAGGACCCGTGATACAGAGTTTGTTGTCTGTCATCTGTAGGGCTCCACGGGGGGCATTCCTGGCAGTAGCACTCACTGACTGCCTCCTCTGTGTTAGGTGGATGTGAGCACTGGGGACAGCCAGGGACATCAGATGTGGGTCCTGTCCCCGAGGAGCCCAGAGGCCAATTGTGCAAAGGACCAGAAGTGTCCCTGCCCTGAGGAGCTGAGGGGAATCCAAAGGCTGAGGGCTGTCCCCTTCACTTGAGAGGGACTCACTCAGTCTCTAAGATGGTTCCCTTAACTGCGTGGGGACAAGAACACCCTGGGGCTTGTGATGAGCACAGGACAGGCTCTGCAGACTGTGAAGTGTGGTTGGTCAGGCAGATGCACGTGCACAAAGATTGTGCACTTAGTGGGATTGGAGGGCAGAGGAACTTGAGTGTGAACCCCAGCCCTGCCCCGTGCCGGGTGTGAGGTGTTGCATAGCTACTGCCTTGCCTGGCCCTTGGTTTCCCTGTTTGCTCGGTGGGGGTGATGAAAGTACCTACTTCTCGTGCTGAGAACGAACTACAGTAAAGAGTGCAACATGCCTGGCATGGTGCTGCCTGCCGCTTAGCATGTGCTTCATCAGTGGGAGCATGTAATCGGGGTCAGCCAAGGCCCCTCTCACTGTGGCCTTCTAGGGTCCAGTCCCACAGGCCTGCTGCCTCTGGTTAGCCCCAGACTGGGGGACTGGCAGGTGTCCCGGGTCGCTGTGCTTAGCACAGCAGGGAGATGGTGGGGTTGAACGGCAGCCTCTTAGCCCTGCTATAGAGAGTGTGGGTCCCCAAGAAGGAAGTGTTTCCTCTTGCCTGAGCCCTGAACTCAGAGAGGCTCATCACCCTAGTGTGACTGGAGCAGGGGGTGGGGATGGAGGGGACAAGGTGAGAACGGGGCATGGGGGCAGTGGGAGTGATGGGGGTGCTGCTCTGTGTCAGGGGTCCTGGAGGAAGCGGAATTCTACAACATTGGCCCGCTGATCCGCATCATCAAAGACCGGATGGAGGAAAAGGATTACACCGTCACACAGGTCAGGGGGCAGCGGGGCAGCATCCGTGGCCAGAGCAGGGGGTGGTGGGGAGTGGGGAGAGAAGGGAGGTCAGAAGAGGCAGAACTAGCTTTTCTTGGGAAGGCCGAGCTGCCCTGTAAGGAGTTGTCAAGCTCCCAGATCGCCCTGCAAAGCTCCAGACTGGGAGACATATACCAGGTTCTGTCCTTGCCTTGGCTCTGTTTGCTGTGTGATCTTGGGCCAGTCACGCCACTCTCTGGACCCTGATTTCCTTTTGTGGCATATAGAGGTGCTGAAAACTACCCACCCTTCCCTTCCTTACAGGCAATATGGAATCAGTGTGAGGGTACAGGGGGCCCTGTAGGGGCAATGGGGATTAGTACACCATACACTTCATGGGCTCAGGTGGCCCCCTGGAGCTGGCATGTCTGAGCTTGGACCCTGGGCCTAAGTGGCCTGTCTGTAGGAGGAGCTGATGGGATTCTCTGCCCACCCTGGGGGAGAGGTAGAAGAATGGGAGATGGGTAGGGAGGCACTGTCTTCCACTGTCCTTCTCTCCCCAGGAGCTTGAAGAGGGAGTGCTCTGTCTCCTGGAGGACCTGCCTCAGTTAGTGACCCAGGATGCCTCCTAAGCCCTTTTTCCTTACCCCTTGTATCACCTGTGTCCCAATTCTGGTTCTGCAACTCTTTACCTGGGTGACCTGGGCCAGTAACCAACCCTCTCAGAGCTTCCATGAACCTTCCTAGGGTTTTTGGAGGGACTAAGTGAAATTATGCATGTTGAGTGCCTGGCACATCACAGTTACTCAGAACGTGACTTCTGGCTTACCACCCCAACCCCATCCTCTCCTTCTGTCCTTCTTAGGGGTAGAGGGTAGGTGAAGAGCAGGTGCTCTCCTATCCCGGGATGCTGGGCACTCCCACAAGGTGCCCTCCACGTAGCCCTCTGCCCGCAGGTCCCACCCAAGCATGTATACCGCGTGCTGCAATGTCAGGAGGAGGAGCTGACGCAGATGGTCTCCACCATGTCTGATGGCTGGCGCTTTGAGCAGGTGGGTGGAGCGCGGAGGAGCCACACCTCCAGGTAAAGCAAGCTCCTCTCTTCCCGCAGCCCCAGCCTTGGGGCTCCCCACTGCAGCCCCTACCCAGGAGTCTTCTTAAGGCAAACAAACAAGATTAAGAAAGGCCACACTTGGCAGCAGATTGATTGGGAAGGAGAGACAAAGGAAGCCCCACGGGCCTCAAGGTAGCTCTGGCAAAGCCTCTCAGGAGCTGGGTAGCGTTTACACTGAAGTGTGTGAGTCTCTGCCCCCCAAACGACAGTTCTGATGAGAGGAGACAAGATCCGTAGAGGAGAGTGGAGGTCCCCTGGGGGCCACACCTCTGGTAGCAACTCCACAGGCATAGATTCCAGGTTCCCACAAGGGACATGCCCAGTTCCAAGCATGGCCACCTTCAGAAGCACAGAGCAGCAGCCTCCCCTGAGGTATTCATGATGACCTGCATTTCCTCCCAGTCCTGATGCAGTTTACCAGCCAGGAGAGATTTTTATCATAAACAGGTTGCCCTAATAATCCAGTTGACGTCACACCTCTCTCAGGTTTCCAGAGGATCAGAGCCAGCAGCCAACCCAAGGTCAGATTGGCCCTTAGAGAACAGAAGGGTTGGGCTGCCTTTTATCCACACAAACTCCCTCACACCTGGAGGTTGAAGAAGGGAGAGGAAGGCCAGGCTCCCCAGGATGGCCAGGCCTTGGGGGAGGAACAAGCTCAGTCCAAGAACTGGAAGCCTGGATTCACATCTAGGCTTCACCACTGACGTGCTCTGCGACCTTGAGCAGGTCATCTTTCTCTTGACCTCAGTTTCCCAATCTGTGACATGGGCCAGTAGTGCTTCTTTTGCCAGAACATTGTGTAGATTAGAAAGATCATGGATCAAGTCTCTAGCCCAGGGTAGGCCTCGAAACATTGAAGCTAGCTAGCATCCTATGAATTATTAGAAGCATTTGACTCTGTAGGATTCCAGAGAGGACTCAGGGTCCTGGATTCAAATCCTGTTCCACTCATTCTGGCTGTGGGACATGACCACCCCTCAAGGCCTCATCTGCCAAAGGGGCTGGTTTTTCCTCTGTCTGCAGGATGAGGGTCCCTGGGGGCTGAATGAGACCCACCATGTGCAGAGCTTTTATCAGCCAGGAGGGGCCTGCAGATGTAGTTATTTTAGGGATCCCAGACCAAAAGTGGGACTGCTTTTCTCTTCTCTCTAGGTGAGAGTCTTTGGCAATTGCATGGGCTCCCAGAAGCCAAGCAAACATGCCAGGCACCACTGGCCTAAGGAACGGGTGATCTGGTCTACCTCTGCTTCTGAGAGCCTAGAATATTCTATGGTGCTCCACCAGGTCATGTGGACCCCATCCTGTGACTTGGTTCTGGGGCTGCTTCAGCCACACCCGGGACACAGAAGCACAGTCTGCCTGTTATAGATCTCTGCCTGCTTCTGGAAGTAGCCTGCTAGATCTGGGACTAGGCCGAGTTGAGGAGAAACAGCAATAATAACTGCCTTCCTCTAAGGATCAGGCCCGGCCAAGCCATGTGGGGAGGCTGGCCCTGGAAATTGACCAGAGGCATAGGTTGGGGAGGTGGAGAGGACTCTGACTTTGGGCCAGAGGTGTCCTCTGGAAAGCCAGGTGGATGGGCCTGAATGGAGCAGCAAGGTCAGGGCACAGTCATTATCTTGACAGTGCCAATGTTTGCCCACCCCTGCCCACCACCCCACCTGACCAATCATTTTCTCCCCACACCCCATCCCTCCAGCTGGTGAACATCGGCTCCTCCTACAACTATGGCAATGAGGACCAGGCAGAGTTCCTGTGTGTGGTGTCCAAGGAGCTGTACAGCTCCCCACATGGGCTGAGCTCCGAGTCCAGCCGCAAAACCAAGGTGAGCCCTCAGCCCGACCTCAGCCTCCCTGCCGTCCCTCCCTCCCCTTGCTGCCCTCCGCCTGGCCATCTGTGCTTCTTCTTTCTCCCTCCTGCTGCACACGCCTGACGCCCTGATCACAGCTGATGCCATCCATCCCATGCCACCCATGGTCCTGTCTGCCCATGCCAGTTACCCAGGCCCAGGCTCCAGGGACAGTGAGAGGAGATTAGCCCCAGGGTGTGACCAGAGTGGACTTGGATGTTACTTGATGGTGGTCACATGGCGGCCACGGGGCAGCATGGCACCGGAGGAATGCACTACACTAGGGGTCTGGGCATGGTGTGAGTGCTCTGTGTGACTTTGGACAGGTCGCATCCTCTCTGTGCACCTTGGTTGTATTCTCAGAGAAGTGAGGGGGTGGACCACCAGCTTGGAACTTCTGGGATCCAAGGGGCCAGTTTAGTTCCTGGGGACCAGGGCTGGGGCAGGGAAGCCGAATCTGTTCATTCTGCCCATCCTGCAGGCTCCCCACATAGGACTCAGCAGCAGAGGGGTCTGGAGCCCTCAGGGTCCAACCCTGTGTTTCCATCCTGGCCTGTGAGGCAGCCTCAGCTGGCTGCGGGGAGGGGATTGATCAACGGTCCTATCACCCTGGACCCCGAGTTGGTCAGAAGCCTCAGGAGCTCGGGGTGGAACCGGCGGGGCAGGCAGCAGCCAGGCTGGGAAGAAAGGAGAGCATTCCTTCTAGAAGCCTGTCCCTGTGTGGTGAAGACTTAGGAACTCTGCTTCCCGTCTGTTTGTCTGCCTTCCTGTGCTGTGACTTCCCATACCCACCCCACCACCAGCGGGGCCAGTGGCTGACGTGGCCTTGCAGGGGTGCAGGGTGAGCCGGCTGCTCCTGCCTCTCTGGGAGAGAGCTCAGGATCTGGGATGTCAGAGCTGGTGCTGGCATCTCAGATCTGGCTGGTGTCTGCCCTGGGCCTTCCCTGGCCTCATATGTACTCTGGGTTGGTCCTTCTAAAATGAGGCCTTCCCGGGCGCCCCTCAAGGATACCCCAGCCACACACCCACCCTCTTCCGTCTTCCACCGCTGTCACAGCGGCTGGGCCCAGCCGCCAGCATCCTCAGCAGGTCCCCACCCTCCCGCTGGTTCCCCCAGGCCCCTCCCCAGGCTTCCCGGGACTGGACACGATGCCCCAGCTTCTGTGGCTGTAGCGCTCCCCTCCCCTGAAGGTCCTCCTTCTCTTGCCCCTCCCCTTCACCCTGAGACGGGGGCCCTCGGGGCCAGCCGCCAGCAGGCCCTGGTCCCCCGGTCAGTTCTGCGCTCTTTCTTCCCTGGGTCCGCCGGCTGGTTCACAGAGCGCGGAGGAGCAGCTGGAGCAGCAGCAGGAGCAGGAGGTGCAGGTGGAGGCAGATACGCAGGAGAAAGGTGCAGCCAACCCCCGAGGAGAATGATTGCTAGTAGAAGCCGGCGCCTCCCGCCCGCTCCCTGCTGGAGCCAGCTGCAGAACCTGGGATCCCGGGGGCGGCCGGGGGTTGGGCGGGCCCACCAGGGTTAGCTCAGCCGCATGCCTGGCGCCTCACCTGCATAACCATCCCTTCTCTCACTTTCTCTTTGCAGCCCAGTCATCTCAGGATCCCGCTAACCTTTTCTCCCTCCCACCACCGCCTCCTCCTCCTCCGCTCCCCGCCGGAGGTCCTGCCTCATCTTCATCCACCTCTTCTTCCTCCTGGATCTCACCTACACCCTGCCTCTTCCCTCTCTGCCCCTGTCCGGGTTTTCTCTCTGCCTGCTCACACCTCCATCCCGGGGCTGCCCTGGTCCCAGCCTCCTGCGCCCTGCACCCAGGCGCTCCGGCCCCGCATCCCAGAGCACCCTGCCTGCCGCCTCCTGCACCCCTTCTGGCACCTCCTGCCTCCCGGGCTGGGGGGGAGGGGAGCAGCTGCACCTCCTCAGCGCCCCCTGCCGGCCACGTCTGAGGCACTGCTCCAGCGCTTCACCACCTCCTCACGTTTCCTCCTTGCAGGTTTCTGGCTGCACCCCCTCAGACCTGAGGTGGTGCTTGCAGGGAGGGCCTCTCTTGGGCCCCTCGCCTGCCCCCAGAGCTGCCATGCCTGGTTCATAGCCTGGCGGAGCTGGAGGGAGGGGCAGAAGCCAGAAGGGTGCTCATCTCTTATTTCTTGAACTTGAGCCGAACTTCCGGCTGCTTTTCTCCCCTCACCCAAGTTTCTCAGCCTATCTTGGCCTTGGGTATGAGGCTCTGAGAGCAGACAAGAGGGGAAGGAAATTCTCTCCTACCCGCCCATCAGCACCAGAGCCACACTGGGAAGGAGGGAAGGGAGACGGAAGCCAGGTGCCCAGACCTCATACCTGACGCCCAGGACTCCTAATCACAGCCTCGGGGCACTGGGTCCCTGGTTTCTGCGGGGCTGGGAAGGACAGGCCACACTTGGATGCCCGTGGCCTAGGAGCAGTCAGCAGGAGCTGGCTAAGGATTGGGCTGTGGCAGAAGAAGCCCTGGCCAGGAGCCCACAAGCCCCCACTCCATCTTATCTACCTGCTGTGACCTTGGGCAAGTCACTGTCCCTCTCTGGGCCGCAGTTGCCTCTAAAATGGGGACGGACAGCTGTTCTCCGTGACCTTTTGTCTGAGACACTGGTGACCAGCCTCTCTTGGCCTTCACTCCCCCGGCCAGAGTCTTGGCAGAATATGGACTCCTAGGAGGCCACCACCCAGCCCAAGATGGGGCGTGGGGTTCCCAGCAGACCGGCAAGCCAGGTCCCCTTTCTGTATCCCCTCCTCCTCAGCTCTGAATCCACTTTTTCTGGGCCTCAGCCCTCCTCCTTCCTCACAGAAAGGACCTCGTGACTCACCTAACTCTCTCTCTCTCCCTGTCTCCCCCACCCAACCCCCCCCCCATTTCGATCTCCCCTCTGCCCTTCTCCTGGCCCTGCACTCCCCTCTCCTCAATGGCCCCACCCCCTCCTCCCCCTCCCGGTGTTCTGACCACCCCCACCCCGTCCCCCTGCCCCTCTTATTTTCTAGCTGTTACAAGCCAGAGGCACCCGGATGTAAGGCCCCAGATCGCCTCCAGGGACTTGGGGTTCCGTTCTGAAATGCTTTATTTTTGTACCACGGGGTGGGCCCCCGGCCCGAGGCAGAGGAAGAGCTCTCCCCGCTGTCACCTCTGTCTACACCCCAGGGGATGTCCTTCACCCCTACCTCCGGGGTCCGGGAGGGGGCCCGCGGGGACCTCTCAAGTCCTGAGGTGGGCCCTGGGACCCCTGGGCAGAGCTGCCTGCCTGTGGTCGAAGTGTGGTGTTGTCCAGCTGTGTCTCCCAGGCACCCACGTTCCCGCCCCCGGGGCCCCCAGCTGCATGGCAAATACTACGCTCCCCCGCAGCCCAGTCACGTCACCTCCTTGAGCCTGAGTCTCTCTGTGTGTCACCTGGGTCACGTCCTGCCCTACCTAGCTCACAAGGTTTTTGTGAGGTTACCGAGAGGGGCGAGGGCCCTGAAGGCCCTCAGGGAGGGTGTAAAATACAGGCTGGCCCGGCACAGAAATGCAGGGATTGGTGGGGGCGAAAGGTCTGGGGGTCGGCCATATTGGAAGGAGGGGGTAGGTGACTTGGCCTTCAGCTTGGCTGCTCCCCACGCCCACCCCATCCCCATCATCTGTACTGCTGGGCACAGAGTGGCCTGGCCAGGAGGGAAGCAGGCACTGATTCAGCAGGGGCAGCGGGGCCCGTCAGGAACTGATGACAAGGGAAAGGGACCGTCCTCCCTCCACCCAGGGCAGAGTCTGGGGCCGGCAGGGGCTGAGCGAGGGGCCTCTCGCGTTTACGGGCTCCTGGGCCAGGTACTTGCTTCTCAGCTGTGTCCAACCCCATCGTGTAATAAAACCTGAAGAAACAGCCAGCCTGGCTGCCTCCCTTTCTCTGGGCCACATCTGGGGACAGCGCTCTGCACTTAGTTGTGTCCGATTCTTGTGAGCCTGTGGATGAGTCCACCAGGCGCCTCTGTCCATGGGACTTTCCAGGTAAGAATGCTGGAGTGGGTTGCCCTTTCTTCCTCCAGGGGATCTTCCTGACCCAGGGATTGAACCCAAGTCTCCTGCATTGCAGGTGGATTCTTTACCTGCTGAGTCATCAGGGAAGTCCCTTGGATCAGGGGCTAAACTTAAGGTGGGATAGACAGCCTAAAGGTAATGGGGCTTTTTCCTAAAGTCCTGGGGTCTGCCTGTTGTCACTCTCCCATGTGTGTTAAGGGGAAGTATCATGGCTGGATCCTCAGTCCCGTGGGTGGGCGTCCAGGGGACCAACGCTGCCTTGCTGGGTGAACTTTGGAAAGTATCTGCCCCTCTCAGGGTCTGTTTCTTCATGGGTAAAGCAAGGGGTTGGACGAGGTGACTTCTAAGGCCCTGCCCCCGGGGTTACTCAGTCTCTCACGGCCTCGAGGCAGAAGTGGATTAGCTGGGATGCTGAGGGATGGGGAGCTAGGTTTCTGGGCATCGGGAGTTTCCCTACCTCACCTCCCCATTCAGCTGGCCCTCTGCTCCCCAGCTTTGCCCTGCCACCTCCGCTCCATCCTAACCTCCCAGGACGTCCCCTCTGCTTCCTGCTGTGATACCTTCTGGTCACCTCCACCCTCTGCCCCAAGTCCTAAGAAATAAAACCCGCAGGCTCCCCTCCATCTTCTCAGAATCCAACAAAGCCCTGCCCACCCCCACCCCACCTGGCCAATTCCTTAACCATGTGCTGATCCTACTGAGTGTCTACCTTACGTCCCTCCTCCCCTCACCCCAGCAGTTTATCTTGCAGATTTGGGGAGGGACATCTCTGCAAAGCCGTGATCCCCTAAGCAGAGGCCCTCCCAAGCCCACTTGATGGCCTGGGGGTCCTCACTGCTTCCCTTGAGTCCACCTGGCTCTCTGGGGTTGACTTCACTTTCTGTATCGCTAAAGGGTCACCAGGGGGCTTGTTAAAAGAACATATTACACCGCCCCCCACACACAATTTCCACTAAGACTAGGATAGGCCAGGAATTTGCATTTTAGCAGAGTACCCTCTGGCAGTGTTTTGCTCCCCCTCTGAGAGCCCCCCTGGGATAGTCCTGTCCCCTCCCCAAAGGTGACCCCCCATAGCAGCTGCTCCATCTGCTCCATCTCCACAGTGGGGACCCAGCAGGTGGAGGGCTCCCCACACATGGTTCCGGTGGCCACTCCTTGTCTCCCTTTGAAAACCCTCTGGAGACTAGGTCCCTGCTGAGGCTCCCTGCTTCTTCTTCCTCCCACTCTGTGCTTGACACCCCCCTTCCTCACCTCTACCAGGGCCCACCCCACGGCCCTCCCTGATCACTCCCACTCAGGCCATAGCCTTGGCTGTTAAGACTCCACCCCCTCAGCTCCCCTCCAGCCACTGGACACACCCCTCAGCCTCCTACTCTGGGCCCCCACTTCTGCAGTGCATGTGTCTCCCCTACCTCTTTGGTCTTCCCTGGACCACCTTCCATTCAGGGTGGTTGGAAAACCCCCCCTCCAAACCTCTCTCAAGCTCTGCCTATCTCCTGGACATCTCCCTTCTAGAGACACCCTAAGTTCACGATACCTTCCCAGAGCCTTTCCTTCCCCGGGTGCCCCAGGTCAGGCAATGGGTCCTCCACCAGCCCAGCTGGGAGTGGTCCTCAGATTACCCCCACCACCAACCCATCTGGAGGATAATGAAGGTCCTTCAATGCTGTGTCCATCCCACTGCCCTGCCTGGTCCAGGCCTCCTCCTTGTTGAGTTCTACAGCAGCCTCCTCACCAGCTTCCCTGCCTCCCATTTTCTCCATGCTGATGTCAGTGTTGCTTCTAAATGTGAAGCCACTTGTGTGTCACCTTCCTGCTCTAGAACCTTTTGTGGCTCCCCAGAGTGCCCAGCATCAGATCTTTAGCTCCACTCCAAGTTCTTTGCCATCTCATCTCAGTTTGCCCCTCCCCAAAGGAATTCTCTTTGCCCCTAACCCCAACCTCTGTCAAAACTAAAAACAACTGACTTTCCCTAAGAGGCGACTGACTTTGAGGACTTTGTGCCTTTGCACATCCTCTTCCCCTGCCTGGAATGCTCTTCCCTACTTTGGCTGCCTTTGAATCCCAACTCAAGTTTCCTCCAGGCAGCTCTCCCTGACTTTCTGAGTTACTGGCTGCCTCCCCCAGAACCCTTCACACTGGGTCACCATCCCACCCCTCCCGAGATAAGGAGCCAAGTTCTGTGAGCTCCATGACCCCACTACAGCACTTGGCACATGGTCAGAGCCTGTGAGGTGCTAAATAAGGGACGCAGAATGCAGAGGCAGTGCTGAGACAGAGAAGTGGTCGCCTGGGAATCAGGGGACAGGGCTTCTGCCCCAGGCTCCACTCCTGACCCCTCCCTGGGGCGATCAGGAGGCTCTCTGCTCCTCAGTTTCCTCCTAGGCTTCCAGAAGAAGCCCAGCACTTGTCCCAGCCCTGACTCTGACCTGTGTGTGTCTGACTCTTTGTGGCCCAGATGACTGTAGCCTGCCTTGTTCCTCTGTCCAAGAGAGTTTCCAGGCAAGAATACTGAAGTGGGGTGCCATTTCCTACTCCAGGGGATCTTCCCAATCCAGAGGTTGAACCTGTGTCTCTTGCATCTCCTGCTTGGCAGGTGGATTCTTTACCACTAGCACCACCTGGGAAGCCCAATTCTGACCTGAGGGCACCCAACCAATGCCTTCCCAGGGTGGCTCCTGGGATTTAAGCAGCTGCCCTGGAGGCCAGCCCTGCCCCCACTGACCCTGCCGTGGCCTTCTGGACACTTAGCCAACAGGCTAAGCAGATAGCAAGGGTCTGTTCAGTCAAGGGCATGAGATTGGTGCTGGGGCCCCATTCAACCCCCAGAGCAGGACCTTGGGTCAGATGGCTTTATTCCACAGGGCAGCTGAGCTCACCTCTTGGTGAGAATGGGCAGTGAAGTCCCAAGGGGCAGGTGGGGTTGGGAGGACCCTGGACCCAGGGCTCCCCACCCTTTGGCTTGCAGTGGCGGCTGGCCCACTTGGCTGTCTCCAGGACTCTGAGGTCCCTTCCTGTGGGAGCACCTTCCTCCTCCACCACTCAAGTTAGGCCGAGGGCTTCAAAGGCTGGAATCTGCTGTCTGGAGAAGATGACATCCCAATAGCCTTTGCACTGGGGCAGGGGTGGTGGTGGGAGGACCTGGCAGCCACAGGATCACTGCTCAACTCTTCCCCCCAAAGTCAGCAGCGGAGGAGCGGGGAGGAGAAGAGAGAATCAGGAAGCGACAGCCTGGATGAGAACCCCCCATCCAGGACTGGTGACCATCCCAGGCCCTCAGGGGTGGTCTGGACCACCAGCGGATGGCCCACCTCCCTCCTAGTACCCTCACTGAGGCTGATATCAGGCATCAGGTTGGGGGACAGGAAAGACACCACCTCCTGCCCCCTCCAGGCCCTGCTGCCTGCAGAATACTTGCTCCCAACCCCCCGGTGGGTGCCCTGGGCTCTCTGAGTCCAAGAGGTAGGCCCCTGCTCTGCAGGGGGGCAGCTCCTCAAGTCAGCACCTGCTGGATCCAGCCTATCACACCAGTGATGCGGGTGTAGACGCCAAAATAGTTGGGCCGGCCACAGCCCAGACCCCAGCTGACCAGCCCTGCCAGGAACCAACGGCCACTGGGCTCCTTGCACACCAGCGGGCCACCTGAGTCACCCTGTAAGGCAGGGAGAGACAGGACTACGTCAGGGTAAAGCAATCCACTTCCAGGTAAAGGGCTGGACTACTGGGGATATTCTGAGAGTGACAGCAGGAAAATCACATCCACTTTGGAAGCCTCCAATACATGGAGGGAGCCCGAACCAACCCAGCCTGGCCTCCAGCGGGGTCTGGCTGTCATGGAAGCTTGAATGTGCGTCCCAGTGCCCTGCCCAGCTCTGCCTCCCTTCTGTGGGCTCCGTCTAGTCCTCTCTGCTGGGTCACTTGGGCAAGTGCCTCTCACAGGATAGGAAGCAGAGCTGGGGTTGGGTCTCAGACCTGGCACCTGGGGTCTTTTCTGATCTGGGGTCTGCAACCTGGAGGCAGTCTCTCAACCTCCCAACCTTCAGTTTCCTCACCAAAAAAGTGGGGACAGCCAAGCCCACCTTGCCGTGAGGCTGCTGCAGGCTGCTCTGAGCTGAGGGCCATGCCCTCTTCCCGCCCCCGGCACAGTCCGCGGGAGTCACCTGGCAGGCATCCTTCTTGCCGTTGCGGTAGCCAGCGCACAGCATGCGGGGTGTCACCTGGTAGCGGTAGGCCTCGCTGCACAGGTCCTGCGGGATCAGCTGCACGTCCACCTTCTGCAGGCTGTTGCTGGAGGGGCCTGCCCGTCAGGGTTAAGGGCAAAGGTAAGAGGGTCTGAGGTGCCCGGGGCCCCGTCTCTTCTCTTGGCTGTTCCTTTCATATCTCAAGAGCACCTTCCTCGTCCTGCTCTGCCCTCCCTCCCATCTCCGCCCTCCCCCTCACTGATGCTCTGTTCTGGCTCCTTCTCCAAGTGGCTCGTGGGGACAGAGCCCCCCACCCACCCACCAGGGCCAGTGTCCTCAGGTTCTCCTCCACCCCCTCCTCGTGCCTGAGGCCTCTTGGCCGCCTCCCCTCTTCTCTGTGACAGCCCTAGGGAATTTTTCCAGAACACACACCTCACGCCTCTGCTCCCACCTAAAACTCAGTCAGCCTCTGCTCACTGTCCAGCCAGCGCTTCTCCACGAGGATGCATGTTTGGACCCCGCCACCCCACCATGGAATTTCACTATACACCCTGTGCCTAGCTCCACTGGAAGATCTGGTCTGTTCAGCTGGGGTGGGACCCAAATGCTGGTTTTCTTTCCTGAAGCCCTGAGACCTTCATTCAGGTCAGAAGTAGGAATCCTGGCTCAAGACCCTGACTGAGATCCCCTGCCTGTCCTTCCTGCCTGTCCTCCCCCAGATCCACCTGCTCCCGGCTCCCCTCTGGTGCTGGGTGTTCTCAGGTGGGTTGCCACCTATGCTCTTACCAGAAACGCCTTTCCGCTTTGCTGGGACACTGCTGACCCACCGTGCAAGCCTCAGCTCAGCCCACCCCTCCTCTGGGCTGCCGTTGCCCCCACACCCCCATCCGTGTCAGCTCTTAGCACTGTCTCCTATTCATTTTTATACCGCTTTGTCCAACTCAATGCCCGCCATATAGTAGATGCTCACAAATGTGTCACTGAATGAATGAATGAGCAAGTGGACTGATCCTTGACCACTGTTCTCTATCATCCTCTTGGACAAGTCACTTTACACATTAGCCTCAGCTTCTCCATCTTTACATTATCCCTCAACCTCACCCACCTCCAGATTGCAAAGCACAGTATACACTCCTGAAGGCCACCACCATGGAGGGTGCAGGGCATGGCTGTAGTTGTGTACAGAACTGAGAGCTGGCCTCTAGGGACAGCAGCCTCTGCTCAGTGCAGGAGGGAAGGACAGAAACTCATGTTTCTGAGAGGCAGTAGCAGGAACAGCAGAGTCTCTGGGGACCCAGACAGTCCTGGGTTCTAGTCTCTATTCCAACTCTCCCTGGCTGTGTGACTTTGAGTCAACACTAAATGTCTGTTTTCCCATCCTTAAGATGGGGTCCCTGATAACCAATAACTAGAGTTGTTGGATGGATTAAATGAAATCATGTTCCCCTAAAATCTAACCTCCATGTGGTAAGTGTTAATAATTAAAAGTTTCCCCCCAACACAGACATATACCCTCCTTTGTCCAAGGAGCACAGGGTTGGAGCATGGGGTCCCTGGCCTGCCCTGTCACCCCACACATATCCCCCAGATCGCCTCTCATGACTTTGGTTCTCCTTAAGTGCCCTTCACTTTAAAGGTATTGAAACTCCAATACTTTGGCCACCTGATGCGAAGAGTTGACTCATTGGAAAAGACTCTGATGCTGGGAGGGATTGGGGGCAGGAGGAGAAGGGGACAACAGAGGATGAGATGGCTGGATGGCATCACCGACTTGATGGACATGAGTTTGAGTGAACTCCGGGAGTTGGTGATGGACAGGGAGGCCTAGTGTGCTGCAATTCATGGGGTCGCAAAGAGTCGGACACGACTGAGCGACTGAACTGAACTGAACTGAAGTGCCCTTCTGGAAGGAAGGGAAGGGCCAGGGAAACAACCCATGGCCGTAGTAAAACATTTTTTGTTTTGTTTTCTATGAAATACTACCCCATTTAATCCAGTACTAGCAAGAGTGGAGCCCCAGGGTCCCTTGCCAACTCCCTTCCAGGCTCAGAAGTTAGGCGAGCCAGACCCACCCCATCTCCCCTGCCCGCAGTCCAGCTCACCGCCTTCTCGCAGGGCACCCCAGCCTGTGATCCAGCAGTGCAGGCCCGGCTCGAAAAAGTGGGAGCGGGCAGGCAGGCAGACGGGCTGCACAGTAGCTGAGCGCACCACGGGGTGGTCGAGCTGCAGCAGGGCCACATCGTAGTCGTGGCTGTCCTCCTCGTGGTACGGGTGCAGGAGCAGGCGGCTCACTTTGAAGGACACCTCTCCTGGCCAGCGTGAGCTCTGCCACACTTTGCCCAGGAACACGGTCCACAGTGCCGGGGATGCCATGCTGGGGCGGGAGGGGGAGGAGGGGGACTCGCTCAGCGGCCACCTCCGCATCCCATCCCGGATCCCTCTGATAGCCAGCATTCCCACCTGGGACCCAGTCCCTCACACCGATCCCCACCCTGCTCTGGCAGACTGTGCAGCTGGCAGTGTGGTGCTCAGTGCTGGCCCTCGAGTCTGACTGCCTGGATTTCAGCCCCAGCTTCATCCCTTCCTAGAGGTGAGTGTACCTCTCTAGGCCTCAGTCACCCCATCTGTGAAGTGAGAATAGCATCTTCTGCTGATATGTTCCTGGGGGAGTTCAATAAGACTGTGGATGTAAAAAAAAAATCAGCACAGTGCCAGGCCCCGGCAGATGTTTTCTGCACACTTTATAGATGGAGAAATTGGGAAACCCCTGGAATTTGTGGGTCCTCAGGAGGAGCTGGTGGGAATTGAGTGTGAAAGAATTGGCAGAGACTTGGCTGTGCAGACCCCTGGAGGCTAGGTCAGCATCCAGGTCTTTCTCTACCTTGTGGACCCTGGGGAACCAGGGATGGAGTGAAAGAACCTGGGTAGTCAGACTGCACCCAGAAGAGCACCTGGGCACCCAGGCATAGGATGCAGAAGGGAGCTGGACTCTGGGCTGCTGCAGTGACCCCGGGGTGGTGGTGGCAGCATGGACAGGCAGTGGCTGAAGATGCGTTCGGACCACTGAGAGGGCTTGCTGCCTGGCTGAGTGTGGGGGAGAAGGAAGGGTGCCCAGGTGGCTCCAGGCCTTTGGCTTGGTGCAGACCCAGGACAGAGGAGGAGGTGTGGGGAGGGAGTCCAGGGCTGCTGTGCTGGGGGGTGGGTCTGAGTACAGGGCATCAGGCTGGAGGTGGAGAGGGGAGCTGTCAGCCCACCACGGAGATGTGGGCATGTCTGTGGGTGGGGTGAGATGGCTCTTCTTGTGGGCTTCTCTGCTTCTCTCCCTCCCCGGGGTGGGGGACAGGCACACCTGGAGAAGGGTGTCATGACCTATAACCAGGGCAGGAATTCTGTTCTCAACTCTACCCCAGTGTCTAGCACAGCCCCTGGCACATAGTAGAAGCACAACAAATATTGCTGAATGGAGGAGTGAGAAAATGAATGGCTCACTGGCCCAGCTGAAAGCAAGACACCAGAAGCAGAGCACAGCAGGGGTGAGCAACCTTTCCCAGGGCACAGAGTGTGTTGAAGGTAGAGGCAGGGCTGAAGTGTCGGGACAGCAAGTCTGAGGGGCTTCCCACAACCCTCCCCTCTGTCTGTTGAGATCTTAGACACGCTGCCCCCGCCCCCTCACCACCACCTTCCCTACCCACCTCTTGTGGCCTGCGTTCCCAGGCTCACCTTTCCTCCTGGAAGCAGTGGGCAGCAGTGATCACCCAGCGGTCAGCGATGAGGGCCCCCCCACAGATGTGTCGGCCACGAACCTGGAGGCTGGCCTGCCACGGCCACTCACCCTCCGAGGACACGGCCCCGCCCACGATGCGGCCCGAGGGGCCCTGAAGGCCACAGTCTGGGAGCAGGGGCAGGGGTAGACAGAGGGGCAGGGGCAGGAGAGAACCAGTGAGAAACAGACACAGAGACAGAAGGGGAGGCATGGAAGAGGAGAGAGGAAAGACACGGAGGGGGCCAGGGAAAGAGAATGAGGGGGCAAGAGAGAGAGAGAGGTGGGCAGGACCCCCACGAGGGGGCAGAGGTGGGGTAAAAAGAGACAGATGGACAGACGGTGAGCTCTCCCTCCAGCCCCCCAGGGTGGGCACCTCCCTAACCCCCATGCTCGTGGGCCCAGCAGGTGGAGGGTGTCCTGCCCACCCCAGCCTGTCGGAACGCCCAGGGCTCACCGCACTGCTGCTCGTCCGAGCCGTCCCTGCAGTCGGGGTGCCCGTCACACTGTGGGTTGGGCTTCTTCACACAGCTGTGGTCCTCACACTGAAAGGTGAAGGTCCCACAAGGCACCCCTAGGATTGGGGGGGCAGGGTGCAGAGGGTGGGTCCCTGAACCCGAAGGAGCCTCCAAAACAAGGTCCAGGGAAGATGGAGCCTGAGAGAGGCCAGGAGACGACTGGAGAGGGGTGCCTTGATCACACTAAAAGGTCCCCTGAGGCTCCTTTAGGGATCCCTAGAGGCAGGCCGTGTCCCCTCCCGACCCTTTGCTCACTCAGACTGGTGTTTTGAGAGAAGGTGACGTCTCCCCTCTCAGACCTGGGCTCCTGACGGTAGGGTCGTGCCTTCCCCAGGTGTGGTACCTGAAGCCAGAACTGTGCCTCCACCTTGAGATGAGCAAGGCTCCCAAAAGCAAGGCTATGTCCCTCCCATCACACTACCTTGGCCTAGCAGCCCTCCCGGCCCCCACCCACCTAGACACCCATCTGCTTCTCACTGCCTTCACTGTAAAGAGCTTTCTGCCCCACCAGCTACCTCCTCTATTTAAGTTTAAGTTCTCTTCAAGGCCCAGTTCAAAGCCCACCTTCTCTAGCTTTCCCAGCCTCATCTCCTCCTCACCCTCCGGTCTTCCTATGCTACTGGATGTGATGTTCAGAGGCTTTGGCACAGAGAGAGTAACCCATCTTTTTTTTTTTTTTTTTTTTTTTAATCAGATAACCCCGAGAGGACGGGGACCACTTCTCTGGTGCCTTTTATTTCATTTTCCTTACTCTGCCTTGCATATCACTGGGTAGTCTGCAAGTGAAGGTTGGATGGTCTGAGGGATGGATGGGTGGGTGGGTGGATGGATAGATAAAACAATGGAGACTCAGACAAGAGATTGGGCAGACCAATAAATGTGTGGTTTGATGGTCTGATAAGACTGACACACAGCTATTTAGATGGATAAATGAGTGGATATAAGTACCAATGGACAAACAAGTAGTTAGATCCCTGGATGGATGCATGCACATGTGCATTCATGGATGCATGGATGGAGGATGGAACAATGGACATACAGACAGGTAATTTGGTAAACAAATAAAACCAACAAATGAGTAGATTGATGGCTTAATGGACAGGGAGATAGGTGGTTGGACAGGCTGATGGATGAATCAGTGAGTGGATGTATGAATCAACAAACATACAAATGGTTGGAGAGACCAGAAGATGGATGGACGGACGGATGGATGGATGGATGGAAGAATGGGTGGATGGGTATTTGGATGGATAAATAAGATAGATGGATGGATGGACAGATGAATGGATAAACAGATGGACATATAGGCACACTTATAGATGGGCTGGTAAGTATTTGGACAAGAGGGCAGAAACCTTTGTGGAAGAAGCATGGAGAAGGGCCAGGCTGTCTGGCTGAGCCCATTCTTTGGTTTCCCTCTAGATAGGTAGTCATACCCTGCCCTACCTTCCTGGCATTGCTCTTCGTCACTCCCATTGAGACAGTCAGGCTGCCGGTCACAGACCCTGGACAGGGGGATGCACGTGCTGTCCTCTTGGCACTGGAATGTGGCTCTGCAGACTGTGAGGACACAGAAGGGGGACAAGTGGGAGGAAGCCAGAGGCACCAGGCTGGGACTTCGTGTCTCCTGGAGACCATGCATGGTGTCACAAGTTATGATCACAAATCTCTTTCTCAGCTACTTTACACTTGAGTCTCACAGCAACCCGGTGAGATACTCCATTTCACTGGTGGAAAAACGGGAACAAAGTGACTTGTCTGAGGTCACCTGGCTGAGCGAGAACTTGAAGCCAGATGTTCTGGTTCCAAATATGAGGTGCCTTCCCCAGCACGAAGGCAGGATCAGTCCAGAGGCAGGCACATCCCTCTTCGCTCCCACTTCCCTCCCCACATGTATAGACTTTGATGGGATGCAGGCTGCTGTGATGGTGACTCTAGGGGCCAGAAGCCAGGATTCAGAGGCAGAATTATTATTCCAAGAGAATCCTGGCTTGGGGACCATCAGAAGCCCCTTCTGATCCCCTTCTGCCAGGGTTGGGTGGCGGTGAGCACAGCCCCAGGAAGAGTCAGCAGCTCTGAGCCCCTGCAGTGGAGAGTCCTGCTCAAAAGAGGCAGATACAGCATCCTCTCTTCAGCCACCCTGGGCCTGCCCGACCCTGCTTAAAAGCCTTCTTCCTCCTGGTCCTGCCATCCCTTGTCTGCTCTGTTCCTTCTCAGATGGCTGCCTGGGCAGAAGGCTGAGGGTGATAGCCTGGTGGCAAGAAGCCATGAGCTGGGAAGCAGCATACCTGGGTCCCCATTTGTCTCTGCCACTGCCCACGGGGTAGCCCTGGAGAGGACACTTGCCCATCCTGTGCATCTCAACACAGCGAGGGAGTTTCCTGAATGCTGATAATGGGAGCTGCCCATTGGGAGATCTCGAAATGATAGGCTCAGCCCAGCAGCACAGAGGTGGGGAGAGAAGAGGGACAGAGTGGGTGGGCTGCTCACCGCAGTTTCTCTCATCCAGGCCATTGGGGCAATCCTTGACCCCGTCGCAGGTGGGCACACAGAGTCCATTCACGGAGCAGAGGAACTCTCCAGGGCAGGCTGGATGGGGAAGGCACCATCAGGACACACATCATTATGAAAACACATGCAGACACACCACACCTGTGTGCTCACATGTGTACCCATGTGCCTGTGTACATGGTCCATGTGGACATACATGTCTGGGGACATGCACACAGCACACACTCGGGTATGTATGAGTGTATATACCTCATAAACACCTGTGAGTGCCTTGCACATGTGGGCACACACAAAGCTGCCTATGTTCATGCACACATGTGGGCACATGAGTGAACACACACACACAACACTCCTTTAGACTAGCCTCTAGGTGCTTCCAGGGAGAGCTAAGAAGCAGGGAGAAGCTGAAGGGGCTTTGGGGTCCCCCCACTCCCCGACCTGCCCACACTCACGATCCGACTGGTTGTACAAGCTGTAGTGCACCTGCACGCCGGGCCCGGTGAGGGAGATCTGGGACGTGAAGTTGATGGTGATGCCGGCGCTGGCCACCACAGGGATCCTCTCAGCGTAGGGCTGCAGGGTGCGCAGGCCACACAGCCTAGGGGGGGACCAGAGACGGACTGAGGGCTACACGGGCTGGTCCGAGGCACGGGACAGCCTGGGTCCCAGTGCACAGACAGAGCAAGGACAGGGCAGCTGGGGAAGAACGGGGAGCTGCACCCCGACCCCACCCCCACCTCTTCTGTCTTGGTTTCTCCCCTGGGTGACCGCTCACCCCTACAGTCATCTAGAAAGCAGCCTGGCAGTGTCACTGCCCTGCTCAGAAGCCTTCGATGCCTCCCCATTGCCAGCAGGATAAAATTTATCATCTGGATTCTAGTCCCAGTCACCTAGGAGCTGTGAGATTCTAGCAGGTCAGAGTCCTTCTCTGAATCTCACTTTCCTCACTTGTAAAACAAGGGAAATTCTCATCTCTGTTGACCTGATAAAGGGCTCCAATGTGTCAGTGGAAGGAACATTCCTTTACTGGTCTACTCTCCATAGGTGAGAAGGGACGTTCCTACTGTACTCAGTCAGAGTGGGGCAGGAAGTCAGCCATGCTCTCCGTTCAAGCCTGTGCCTCCCACTGAGAAGTCTCCACACCCCTGGGGGCTTCCCTGTGGCTCTCTGGACACAAGGGGACACCGGTGCAGCTCCAGGACCAACAGGTGATGGGCAGCACCTTCTCAAGCATGGCCACACCCAGGTGGGACCATCCCCCAACCATGGAAGCACACTCATATCCCTGCTGGCCGCCCCCAACCCCCACGGATGATGATTTTGTTCCCACAGAGCAGGTGGGAGACCTCCACGGAAAGGTGGAATCCCACCCCCTGGGGAGCAGGTAGGAATCCTCCCAACTCCAGGGCAGGGGGAAAACGGGGCTTTTCCCACACAGCATTGGTCCCAGCTCGCCTCACAGGGCAAGTGGACATGCTTTCACGGAAGGTGCAGCCACACCCCCAGAGTGGCAGAACCCGCCGCAGAGAGCTACCCGGGGCACCCTGCCTTCCCAGGCGGGACACCCTCATGGAACAGATGGGTCAGCCCCATCAGATATTAGGAATGCCTGCCCCTATAGGGAATGCCTTTACAGATGAGAGAAACACCCAGAATATGGGTGGAAAAGTCTGCGGGGAGAAGTGAAAATGTCCCTAGCAGAGAAAGCAGGAGGAAGTGAGGAGAGCAAGTGAGTGCCCCAGAGCATGATGGGAACATCTCACAGCACATGCAGCAGCCCACGTTGCAGGTCCCCTAATTCCCAGGGGTCAGAGGCTCCCTGATAACTCCTAGAACATGGCAAGCACTTACTGGTTCAGTAATAGTTGGAGGCCTCATTGCATGGGGATTTTGAGGTCACAGCAGCTCCACCCTATAAGCAGGAATTGTTCTCATCCTGTTTTCCAGAAGAGACTCAGCAAGGGAAATGAGAAGGTAGGCAAGAATCCAGCCTCCTCAGGACCCATAAGGCCCCACCTGGCCTGCTCTACGGGGAGGTGGGCACCCTGACCCTCACGCCACATGAGCTCCAGAGGCTGAGCCCTCATGTCCCCTATGGCCTCCCTCAGACCTGGCCATACTGTCTGGCTGTGGGAACCATATTCTTGCCCCTCTGCCAATGAACAGTTCTCAAAATGTGGTCTGGGGACCCTTGGAGGTTCAAAGAGAAAACTATTTTTATAATAATTCTCAGGTATCATTTGCTTTTTTCACTTTCATTCTCCACAAGGATAAAGTAGAATTTTCCAGAGACTATTTAAGGACGTGCATGTGTGTTCAGTCACTCAGTTGTGTCCGATTCTCTGCGACCCCACGGACTGAAGCCTGCCAGGCTCCTCCACTCATGGGATTCTCCAGGCAAGAATACTGGAGTGGGTAGCCATTCCCTTCTCCAAGGGCTCTTCCTGACCCAGAGATCAAACCTGGGTCTCCTGCATTGCAGGCGGATTCCTTACTGTCTGAGACACCAGGGAAGCTCCCATGTAAGAATACAGTAAAATTTTCCAGAGACTACGGGATATGTGATACTGTAACCCACTGAATGAAGAAAGAGGTGTGGGGATTCAGTCCTGGTCTATTAATCCAATTACTAACTAAAGTTGCAAAAACATAAAATAAGGATATTTTTCTTCACCAAATGTTTTTAGTTTTGGAAAATATAATTCATTTTCTTTATGTTAAAATGTAATGGGTTTCTTCTTTTAAATGAATTGATAAATATGTTTAAATGTTTTAAGTTTTCATTTCTACTACTGCACATATAGATTACAAATATAGTTTTTATATGAGGCATATAACTCTCTGGGTTGCTCAATAATTTTTAAAATAGTGTAGAGGATTCTGAAATGGAAATTTTTGAGACCAGGGCAGTACAGCCCGGGGGGACCAGAGAGGGATGAGGTGCCACCAGGGGGCGTCCCGAGCAAACCTGGTTCTTATCCTTTCAAAGCTAAGGAAACAAGGCAGGGATGGTGGTGGGATCAGGGGATCATCTATCTGTTTTAAAAGTATTTTAGTAAAAGTTATCAAGGATTACTATCCCCAGAGACTTGTCCTGGGGATTGTATAGGGAATCTGGGGGTTGAGAGAGACTGAGCAAGGGGAAATGAGAAATTAGGGGCATCCTGAACATACTTAAGGTTCAGGGGCCTGGGGCATTGTCCCCACATGCTCACCGTGGACAGGGATGGAACCAGAGCTGGGTTAGAGGGGAGGGAAACATTATGTTTATAAGAATTTGAGGGCTGCATGGTCGCCGTGGCCAGAGGCTCTAAGGACATTTTGGGGGCAAGGCTCTTTGTTAGCAGACACGAACAAAAGAATTCAAGGCAGAGGCTGAAATCTGGCGACGCAGGCTAAATTACTCAATCGAAAGAGGATCTATTTAGCCTATGCAGTGTTAAAAACCTTTTAAAAAATGCATGTGCCAGCTAATTTCACATAACGGCCTAGATTCTTGCTTCTGAAAAACACACCCCAGAAACATTGGCTGGAAGTAATCAGAGGCTGCTCGAATTAGCCAGGGCATGTATAGTCCAGCTAAGAGACTCCTCCCTCCCTTGCTCCCTCTCCCCCACGGCACCCCAGCTTATGGAACTACACACTGGCTTGGCCTCTTTGCACATTTTCGTTTCTGGTTCTTACTGCAGTGCCTTCTGGGAGAGGGTTTAAATCCCCTGACTCTCCAATCCCTCTTCATCTATCAAATGCTGCCCCCACCCCCATACACCCTCTCCAAGGCGTGCCAAAAGTCTGAAGACTGTGGAGCCCACCTCTCATCTCAGCTACAAAGTGCTCGCGGTCTGAAGGCACCATTTTTTGCACTCATGCCTGCCTTGGTTTCTCCCTTCTCTGAATGTGGGGAATTTTGCTTCTTGCCTCACATAGACAGTAAACAGGGATCCGGTCAACCTTGCATATCAGCATCTCTAGCTGAACTCAGGGAGTTCAAGAAAGGTGGATGGATAGAAGGGTGGGTAGATAGAAAGAAGGAAGAGTGGGTTGGCGTATTGATGGATGGATGAATGGATGGAAGGAAGGAAGGACTGATGGATAGATGAAGGATTGAAGGTGGATGAATGGATAGAGAATATATACATCTATGGATAGATGAATATACACACACAGATATTCCCTTCCCTCAAGACAGGCTAAATGGGAAAGAGAGTCAGAGAAGGTGAGCACTGAAAAAGGGAGGTCAGCAGTGTCTCACGTGGCCAGAGCGCTGGACCTGAAGCTGCAGAGGTGAGGCTGAGGCTGGGCTTCGCCACGTGAACCAGCTGTGTGACCTTGGGCATCTCGCTCAACCTCAGCAAGCTTCTGTTTTCATGTCTTTAGTAAGACGGGGTGGTAGCTCCCCATCGGATGTTTTATGGAGTGAATGAGAAGGGATTTCTTTGACAACTAGCTGCTGACGTCGTCGGGCTGTGAGCTCACTGAGGACAGTAGCTCCTCCTTCCACACTGCCAGCCCCCAGCAGTGCCTGGGGAGCCTCTGTGGCCACCCAGGGGCTCTGGAGACCAGAAGGGCTACCCTATAGCTAGGCCCAGCCTGAGGGGCTCCAGCAGGCTTAAGGAGCCAGTGACTCTGCCTGTCACCATCGGCGAAGTGGAAATGGTTGGGCAGATCACAAGAAAAATGACATCACAGGGGAGGAAGCTGGCAGGAGGCAGGTTCCCGGAAAGGGGGAAGCCTGTGCTGTATTGACGCCCCGTCAGAGTGGGTTCTGTGAAACCCAGCCGCTGCTGGCCGGATCTCACGAGGTCAGCTCCCTCCCCCGCATCCAGGCCACTCAAAGGGCAAGAGGCCTAGGCCAGGGAGAAACTGGGGAGGAAACAGGGAGGTGGGGGCAAGGCAGAAAGGGCTCAGAGGAGGAAGGTGACATGCCCAAGGATGCCTCACCAGTGGAGGGAACCCAGCCAGCCTCTCCTCATCACCATGCTGGCACTGAGGGGTGAGACCCCCTCTCCCCCAGCCTACCCTCTGCCGCTCTTCGCCAATGGCCATTCTGTGCGTCCCCCTCCCTACAAATCCTGTGCCTGGAAATCTACACCCTTCCCCAGACCTCTCATGTCTCTGCCACCCACACAAGCAGATTTTCCAACAAATGCTTATTCAAAGAATTTCCCAGCAACTACATGGGCTGATGGTTATCAAAAAAGATCAGAACTAGAGGAAACGGTTTGCCCAGTGCTTGTAATCTGAAGGTACACTTCTGCCTCCCCTTTTGCACTCAGACGTGGGCAGGAGCCTCAGGGCAGGGGGCCACGAGTCTCTCCTAGGGACCCTGACCCTTACAAAGGTCTGCAAAGACAGATGGGACTTCCCAGGTGGCTCTCAGATGTGGTGAGAGGCACAGCAGTGGTCAGTCCCCTTAGCAGGGCGCCGTGGCCATGGGAGGGAACAGCTGACATGGCTGCCCCAAGGCTCTGAGGGAAGACTGCACGAGTGTGAGTGCACATACTCTCACAGACACACGCTCACAGGCCCACACACCCTCATGCATGCTCTGGATCTTACCGCTCAACTCTGTTTTCTCTAGTTATGAGCTGGGTGATTTTGTGGGAACGCCTTTGCCTCTCTGTGCCTCGGCCCCTCATAGGTCTATAAAGGCAGCGTGGGGCCAGCTCCCTTGCCAGGTTGCTGAGGATGAAGGAAACGGCACCCGAGCTCAGGGCCTGCCTGGTGCAGAGTCAGGAGCCAGTTCTGAATGCATGGTTGGTGCCTTCTTGAGCTGGGCTTTATCCCAGCCTGCAGGAGCCAGCATCCTCTACCCATCATTTCAGTTACTCTTCCCTGGATGGGAGGACTGCTTCATGCCCATTTTTTAGATGGGCTACTCGAGGCTGAGAAAGGTGAGCCCTTGCCAAATAGAAGGAGAGGAGCCAGGACTTGAACCCTACTTTCTTGTTTCAACAGCTAAACTCTTTCTACCTCTCCAGCCCAACTTGGAATGACATTTCATTAGGAACTAATAAACACAACTTACTGGGAGACATCTTTCTGATAGGTAAATAATAAAAAGTTAGGGCCTTGGGCTGGCCTAACCCCCCTTTTTTATAGATAAGGAATGGGATGTACCCAGAGTTACATGCAAAACCAGGTGGACAGGCTTCCCCGAGCACATCTTTATCACCTCAGCCTCCCCTCTGTCATTCCTTGTCAGCGGTCAAGGTGGAAGAGGCTTCAGAAGATAGAGTGGGGTGGGAGTGCCAGGCCCTGTGGGGCTTCACCTCCCCACCCCACCCGCCACCCAGCTACATCCAGGTCCCCTGCCACCTCTTCAAGACAAAGAGATAAGGACAAGAGGCCAGAGACTTCCCTGGTGGTCCAGTGGTTAAGAACCTACCTTCTAATGGAGGGGATGTGGGTTTGATCCCTGATCAAGGAACTACGATCCCATGTGCCACAAGAGAAGTCAGTGTGACGTCACGAGGAAGACCCAGCACAGCCAAAAAATAATAAGTCAATAAATATAATAATAAAAGCACAAGTCCTTAGTCCTCCCTTGGCCTCAGTTTTCTACCTGTACAATGGGTAAAGATAGGGTTCAACGGCCAGCCCAGCCCACTTTTCTGTAGCTCAACGGTGCTTTGAGACACTAGGGAGGGTGAAAGTGAAGTCGCTCAGTCTTGTCCGACTCTTTGCGACCCCATGGACTGTAGCCTACCAGGCTCCTCTGTCCATGGGATTTTCCAGGCAAGAGTACTGGAGTGGGTTGCCATTTCCTTCTCAGACTCCTCCAATTTTGGGAGATTCTGTCACAGTGCCTGAAATTTCACCATTGCAGCATCATTCCTTTTGATGAAGACTCTCCCCATCTGTGATCCACCCTTGAAACCCAAGGGTAACTCATGAAGTCCTACCACCTAGGGCCCCCACCTCTGCCCAACCCTCCTGGCTGCGTCATGGAGGCAGGAAGGAGGCCCTCCGGGGGAGCATGGTGTGGACCACTGTGTGTCCTGCTGTTCCCATGGTGTGCCTGGGAGAGGGGCCCTGACTCTGGACCCATTTGGGTACCACTTAATCCCACTGAGCCTTGAATTCCTTCTTTGGGAAATGGAATGATGATACTGCTGACATCACAGGCTGTCAGGCCAGTGAACTGATGCCCTGTGCTGAACATCAAGCAAGTGGGATGGGGCACCTGATGCCAGGGCCCACCTCCCAGCCCATGGAATAGCCTTGGGGGTGGGAGGTATGTGAAGGAGCATCAGACCCAAGGCCCTTCTGTCTTCCTAGCTCCTCTTCGAGATATCAGATTCACCTCTAGGGCTGAGAAGGCAACAGGAAAAGATATTAATCTCATTCGGAGAACCATGAATCAAGGACCACTCTCAAGGTCACTCTGTGGGCTCCTGATGCTGAGTGGGGGGTCAGCCCAGTCATCCTCAATCTGCGTGGCCCCAAGCCGATGGGGAGGGGCCCTGAGGCAGCTCCATGAAAGATCAAGGCAGTCATGCCCAGAAAGGCCACCCACATGCTGGGACCTGTAGGACAAGATGCCTTCTGCTCTCCAAAAAGCACAGGGCCAGAGTCACACCACTTGACATCACCCCCAAATAGCACAGGCCCAAACTCACATCCTTGGCATGTCTTCTTTTCCCTTTTAATCACAGTCCCTGATAGCTTCCCAACTCCCTGGAAAGGATGGAGACAAGTCAACGAGCGTAGTCAAATCCCTGTCCCCCTTTGTCTGGCTGATGTTTTTCAACAGGATCAACCAATAAGCAAAACCCAAGCATGGGTGAACATGATCATTAACCCCAGAATCCAAGAATTCCAGAGTCCCAGAACTTTCCAATTTTAATCTATTGGAATCTTTGATACTGAAAATCCATGAAACCAAGAAATCAGGAACCTTGCACATTAGAATCCCAGTCTCTCATAGACCCCTAGGATCTCAGGGTTGGAAGGAAGAGCAGAAGGCCAAGCTGAGATGAGATGCAGAATCTTCTCTTGGGCATTCTTGGACCCCAGGTGGGGAGGGGGTTCCCGAGTTCTGCGAGGCTACTTTGAAATCCCTTCTCTCTCCCCAAGCCTCTGCCCCACCACTGCAACAACGGTGCCATGGCAGGATGTTCTTCTGCTGCCCTTCGTGCCTCCTACTCCTCTCCCGCCTTACCTCCCTCCTGGTTACGACCTGTGCCTGAGCCATCCTCTCCCACGATGGGATGCTCCCGCACAGTATTTAGACACAGAGCCCCTCCCATTGTGCACATCCCCTCCCTGAATGCCGAGTTCTCTGTCTCTCTCCAGACCAGGGGAAACTCATCTGCAATGTCTCCATTTCCCACCTCCCCACCCACCCCACTCCTTTGCAACTGCCAGGACCACCTGTGGCCCTCAGGGGGCCAGCCCCCCTCATCCTACTGATCAAACTGCATTCACACTGACCGGAGGATGGCCTGGCTCTGCGGCATCCTGCCCACCTCTCCAAAGGACTCAATTCTTCCTCAAGAACTCTGTCACCAGGGGGCCAAGGGTAGGATAGAGAGCAGGACCGGCATCCCACGGGGGATGCGGGTGACTCAGGTGGCTTCGGAGAGTGGTCAGGTTAGCAGAAGTCGCGTGGACTCAGGCTAAGCAGTGTTGAGGCCCAGAAGCTGCTTTATTTTGACCAACAATGGGGAGCAGGATAAGGGATGGCACTGGGGTGGGTTTAGGAAAGGTGTCCCAGCACCGCTGAGTCCTATGACTCTGCATCATCTCATTTAAGGATTCGGGGTGCCAGGCAGTGGGGTGACAGTACCTACAGCAGTGAAACCTTTTCACTCTAACTAGGATCAGCATCCAAGGTGACTGATGACGAATGTGTGTCTGGGACCCTGAGTAGCAGGAGGCAAGGCTGGGGCTGGAGGTGGACAGGGGTCAAGGGTAAGGCAACAGGCCTGACCAACCCCACCGCTGCTCTCTTCCCGTGATGTCCCTCTGAGATTGCACACTTGAGCTCCCAAGGGAGGTTACCTGCAGAGAAAGGGAGGGGGTCCAGGGGGTGGGTACCTTCTGTTTTGGATGGTCCACTGGCCCTGGGTGCATGGCATGTCGTATTTCTGCCTCCGCAGTGCGTAGGCGTCAAACCAGAGGGCCAAGCCGTAGTCCAGAGAGGGCACCTAGGATAGAGGAGCTGGTCACCAGGGGGCCCGCGGGCTGTGGCCGGGCTGATGGTCCCGTCTCCCAGGATCACAAAGCAGGGAGGGAGCCTGCTAACATAGAGTGCTGGCTGGGGCTGAGGTCTGTCAGTCACTCAACCATCACGTGTCGCCATGGCCAAGGGACCCATCCCACTCCCTCCAGAGGACTAGTACCCAGGGGGCAGCCTGGGTCAGAGGCAGAACAGTGCTCCCCTCCCAGCTGGGGTCCCTGGAGGTCTATAGGGTGCTGTGGGCAGAGGGTAGGTGGGCTCACCGTCAGGTGCCAGGAGCAGTGGGTGCTGGGTGAGTAGTAGCTGGGGAAGTACGGTGTGCTGAGGACGCCCTGCGGCTCCAGCCGGCCCTCCAGGGTCAAGTTCACCTCACAGGCTGGGCCCAGAGAACAGAAGTTACAGAGGATTCCTCAGCCCCGCCCAACTGCACCTGCCAGCAGGTGGGGGGCAGCTGAAACCCACCACCCTGACTGCCACTAAACAGTACAGCCTGAAGACTGAGTGTGAAAGCATGAACTTGGGCCTCAGTTTCCCCCTCTGTGAAATGGGGACAATAAAAGTACATACTGCATAGGGTAGTTGAGCAGATTACACGGACATGGCATGTATTAAATGCTCAGTAAATGTTCACTACTGACATCAGCTGTGCAGCCCTTGACCGTTTACTGGACGTGTTCACTGCTGTGCCAGCCTCATGGTTACAGGGACTGGGGAGAAAGAACCATTCTCCTTTTCAAAGATGATGAGGTTCGGAGAAGAGCAGCAACTTGGATGAGGTCACACAGTGAGAGGGTGAGGGATGGGGAGCAGCTGTGTCCCCAGCTGCCCCGACACCTCCCATGCAGCCAGGGAAAGCCCTCCTTCCCCTCCCCATAGAGCTATATCAGAGATGCCCATGAGAACGGGCCAACTCTGGCACTTCTTCAACCCCAGAGACTCCCAGAGGGTCACTTGTAGATCTGGGTGACCAACAGGAGAACAAACGGGTGGAACCAGGGGAGGGAGGGGGAAGTGGGTGAGGAGATTGAGACTGACGGCAGAGGAAGGGAAAGGGGGCAGGTTGTGTGTCCTTGGTGTTTAACCCTCCCTCCACGGAGCCCAGGAAACTTCAAGTTTTGCTTTGTCTGCCCAGAGGCAGCTGATGGATGATAATTGATGGTGATAAAGGGTGGGGCCCGCTCTTCCTGAGAAAGCGGGTGGTGGAGGGGGTTTCGGAAGCAGGAGAGAGTAGGGAAGGCTCAGAGGGGCAGCTCAGGCACCCTTTCCTATGAATCGCCCGCCTCTGAACACCCCTCCCCTGCCGTCTCTAGGGACAAATGCGCTGACCTTTAGTGTGAGAGGGTCGTCTGGGGGACCCCACTGTCCACGCTCTGCCAGGGTGCGCACAGAGGAAGGAGGGGCAGGGGAGGGAACCGGGAGAGGAGACAGCCAAGGAGGAAGAGAAGAGAGAGGAGGCAGGACAGACACAAGTTTTCTGCAAGAGGGCAGGAGAGAGGATGAGGTGAGGAGGAGGGAGGTAGCACAGGGGGCAGGGGCGGGGGGTGATGGAGCCAGAACAGAGAGAGATAAAGGAGCTCAGAGGCGTGAGTGTGAGTTTGGAGAGCAGAGATGCTTCCAGAACTTTCCCTCCTCCATCCTATCTCCAACCAGAGAAGGGGAAGGCAAGCCCAAGGAGCACCGTGGCTTCTGCCGCTGAGCCCCTCTCCTCCCCGAAGGACTCCTGACCCCTCACCCTGGATGGTCACAGGCTGCACGGAGAGCACGAAGGGGTCGTAGTAGCTGTGAAGGCCCTTCTTCCAGACCACCGCCATGATGGCGCCTGAGGCTAGGACCTCCACCACGGGCTCCTGGCGACTGCAGCCATAGACCCTGGTGGGACAGAGAAGGGTGACGAGGAGGGGCGGGGCCTGGGAAGGACATCCGGGAGGGCTGTGGGCTGCCCAGAGGAACAGATGAGGAGGGACTGGGAGCCTGTACATCTGAGTCTATGGCCAGGCTGCTCTGTGTCCTTAGGCAGGTGTCTAACCCTCTCTGGCCAGGGGGCTGACCAGAGACCCTATAAGGGTCAGTCCAGCTCCCCAGAGGAGAGAAGACAAGGGGTTTCCCAGACTTCTGGAGCTTACAATTCCACTGTGACTGCTGACTCCTGTCCCACAGCACCCCTGCAGCCCCCTCAGAATCCCTTTGACCCCTGAGTGCCCAGCCTATGCCCTGTAAGGAGACCAGACTGGCACCTATGGGGGCCATACCCTCTGGCTGACCATACCTAACTCCTGGCTCTCCTGGCTGGAACAGAGAGAAGACAGGTGTACAGTCTGGTGATCCCCTGGGTACCCCAGGACTCTACCCAGAGCTTGGCTTGGGGGAGGCACAGGAGAAATAACCATATCAGAATTCTAGACTCACAGGAATGTCAACCATGATAAATTTCTTCAGGGATTGTCAAGGTTAACTGCTTGGTTACCAGGTGGGGAAACTGAGGCTCATGAAGCTGCCAAGGCCCCACTCTGGGTCCACAGCACAGACAGTGCCCATGCTGGGCACTGCCTGTGATAGCGGCTGGCACTCCTGCAATGTCTGTGCCCCCGTTCAACCCATTTCAGGGCAGGATGCTCCAGGCTTCCCCGTCCCTCACTCTTGGCCAACCTCTGCCAAAGTTCCTCTTGACTCAGAATTCTCTGGAGCTGTGCTCATCAGGAGACCAATTCCTAGGAAGCTAGTAACCCTGCCTCCCCTGGATGGGGTGCGCCAGCATCCAGCAGGGAGGTACTGCCTGCCTGCCCTGTGCCAGCTTTGAACTTGACCGGTGTGAATGGACGGCAATGGGGACACTGCAGGTACCCAGGCAAATGTGAGAAACCTCAAGCACAGCCTCAGAAGCACCATCAACACCAGCCCTGGGAACCCTGCAGCTGGCGAGGGAAGAGTGAGCAATCCCAGAAATTTTCCCAGAAGAGTCTTGGTTCCCCAGGGTCCTGGAAGGGTCCTTTCCCCTGGCCTCAGCTTGCCCAGGAGGTGCTCACCTCTCCCTGGTCCTCTTGCTTGTTCTCACTGCTGGGGGGCCCCCCCACCCTCCTACACCACACCCTCTCCGCCTTCAGGAGGTGGGAGATAAGATATAGGAGGTTGCCTTTAATCCTCACTTGTAATATTGGGGATTTCTTTTATTTACTTAAGCAGCTGAGCCCTTGTTGTAACTAAAACGAGGTGAAGGTTGCTGGAGACCCCACCAGTTCCCCCTACCACCCTACGCCCCTCGCTCCGTGTTCCCATCGCCACTAAAGTATGCCTCTCCTGGTATGGGGGGCAAGTCTGAGGGTCCCCTGGTCCTGTCTGATCCACAGTTTTACACCTTCTCTGAGGGCCTGAGACCGCAGTCAGATCCCCTCTCCAGTAGCAGGCTTGGAGAAGCCCCCGGGAAAGCCCTAAAGTGTCCCCACCCTCATCAGGCCTGGAAATCAGCTGGTGTCTGGCTTCTCTGCTTCCCAGAGCCCTCCAGGAACCCAGCCTACGCACACCCCAAACTGCGGTCAGCACATGGCAGTGGGTGGGGCTGCAGATGAGAAGGCAGCCTCAGAGCCTGGAGAATCAGAGAGGCCCTGTGGGAGGGGGCCAGGGAGAACCTCACTCAGCTCACCCGGCAGGACTGCTCTGGACCTGAACATGCAGGTCGCACCCCCACTGGGCTTGGAAGCTGGTGCCCACGCAGGACAGAAAGGCACCAGCCGGGTGCCCCAGGGTCTCCCCCAACCTCCTGTAGTCCCCTGCCCCACCCTCACCCTGTGGGAAGGTGATCAGGCTCCTGGAGGCCAATGCCATTTCCAGCCCCTTCGTGGTCTCCCCATGGCCCACTACTTGCCTGTCTTCTGCATTCCACATCTTATCCTAAAGTTCTTCTCTTCTGCTCAAGAACTTTCCATTAGTTCCCCACTTACCAAGTATTAAAGATAAGATTATCCCTTGCATTCCATGCCCTTTGTGACCTAGCCCCAGCTAGACTGTACATAATAATAAGTAATAATGGCCAGCAGCTGCTGGAGCTTTAATGGATACATCGAATGTATGGTAATAGTGGACAGCATTACTGTGTGTAAAGATCTTGGCCCAGATCTGATTGAAATCCTCTCAATAACCCTGCAAGGTAGGAATGGCTGTGCACCCATTTTACAGGTGAGCAAACTGAGGTTCAGAAAGGCAAAGTAACTTGCCTTAGGGCACACAGCTAGGAAGCAGTAGCATAGGGTTGGAAGTCAGGGACTGCCAGCCTTCAGAGCATTCTTATAAGATCATGTCACCTCCCAGAGCTGAGCTTAGAGATCGCCTAGTACAACTGCTTTGTTACAGATGGGAAAACAGGCTGGGGGAGGGGAAGGGGGTTGCCCAAAGTACACAGGCACTTCCACTCTTCTCTCGCCATCTCCCTCTGGCCTGTCTCCCAGATGCCAAATATAGGGCCCAGGGGCACCCAGCCCCTTGTCTCAGAACACTGGGTGTGGCTTTGACCTCACACCATCACCCCCTTCCCAACCTTCCCCCACCACCTTCCCAGGGACTCACGAGGTGATGAGCCTCCTCTCGAGAGGCCCCGCCACGTCATACATGGCCAGCCGGTCCCGGCAGTCAGCCAGCTTCCACTCGAGCCGGAGTTTGAGCATGAGATCCTGGGGGCCCTGAAGGTGCCACAGGCAGCTGGAGGCCAGGGTGTCGGGCCCCTTCAGCCGGAGGGCCTGGCCCTGGCCCACGTAGCTGTAGCGGTAGCAGCCTGGAGTAGGGAGAGGGACATGCCCCCTGACCCCTGTTAGCTGGGAGGAGGGACCCGGTGGGGGGGCAGCCCCATCAGGTCCTCACCCAGGCAGGGGTGGGGTGGGGAGAGCCCAGAGGCCCTCTGTCCCAGCTTCCTGTTTCCCCACTGCTTCCATCTCCAGCCTCCTCATCCACACATACATGCATTGGTTCATTCATTCATTCCCTTCACGCTCACTGAGCTCACCAGACCAGGTAAATGCTAGAGAAAGGTTTGGTCAACTGCCAGAGCATAATGAGAAGAGCAGGGAAATATATAGACACTGAGGGGGGTGGGGGGATAGCTCAGAAGTGAGGGATCTCAGGGAAGTCCAGTGGAGGGTGGGGGGTGCGTCACAGAGTGAGCAAAGGGCTGCAGGCTAGGGTGGGCAGGGGACTTGGAGGCAGGAGGGTGAGCTGGAGGAGGGAGGCAGGGCCCCCCTCATGCCCAAGAGAGAAGCCTTTTGGTCCTGCAGCCTTGAGAGCCATGGAAGGTTAGGTAAGGATGGGACACGACTGGGCTTGGGTCACAGACTCCTCTGGCTACTGAAAGCAATGCCAAGGAAACCAGGAGACCAGCAATAAGGGGAAGCAATAAGGGGAGAGGGCTCAAGGCTGCATTTCAGATGGAGAGAAGGGAATGTGTTCCAGTGGGGCTGGGAGGCAGCCAAGTAGAGGAAGTCAGCTCAAGCTGCTGCTGCTGCTGCTGCTAAGTCACTTTAGTTGTGTCCGACCCTGTGCGACCCCATAGACAGCAGCCCACCAGGCTCCCCCATCCCTGGGATTCTCCAGGCAAGAACACTGGAGTGGGTTGCCATTTCCTTCTCCAGTGCATGAAAGTGAAAAGTGAAAGTGAAGTCCCTCAGTCGTGTCCGACTCTTAGTGACCCCATGGACTGGAGCCTACCAGGCTCCTCTGTCCATGGGATTTTCCAGGCAAGAGTACTGGAGTGGGGTGCCACTGCCAGCTCAAGCTAGTGATCATCAAACTGCACGAATGAAACAGATTGCACTTAGCAGGCATTTTGATACATGCCCAGAAGTGAACCAAGAGCCGTACACTCACCATTTCATTAAATGGCTCCATGAAATAGTTTCTATTATTGTCCCCGTTTTACAGACCTGGGCCAGGCAGATCTAGGTTCACCTGATCTTTCTTGGGCCTCAGTTTTTTCCTGTATAGAATGGAAGCAGTAGTGATCCTTGCTAGGTTGTCACAAAGCTTAAGGAGGGTGCACGTTTGAACACTCAGCATAGTGCCTTGCACATGCATGCATGCTCAGTCGCTTCAGTCGTGTCCAACTCTTTGCGATCCCATGGACTGTGGCCCACCAGGCTCCTCTGTCCAAGGAATTCTCTAGGCAAGAATACTGGAGTGGGTTACCATTTCCTTCTCCAGAGAATCTTCCTGGCCCAGGGATCAAACCCAGGTCTTCTGCATTGCAGGCAGATTCTCTACCACTGAGCCACCTGGGAAGCCTTGCACATAGCAGGTGCTCAATACAGGTAGTGACCGTTCTTCTTTAGGTAGGTGTTGGGGAAAGGGAGAAGGGGGAGCTGGGAAGAAACTCTTTGACTTCTCACTCTTCAGTTGGTCACACTTGAGGCTCAGATGTAACCTGTCCCGCTGGCTGCCCTCGTCCACACCTCCTTCTCCATCACACCCCCACTGTGCTTCCTCTATTGCGGTTCTCCATGAGTTTTGAATGCAGTGCTAGACCTTGCACAGCAGTATCACCTATACCATTCACTCATTCATCATAGCTGATGGGCACCTACAGTGTGCTTGACTTAGGCTCCAAGGACCAGCCGTGAACCTGGGCCATGAACCTGGGCCGTAAGTATGTCATTTAAACCTCACCTTGAGCTAAGCAGAAGGGATGTGGGAACGAGCCCCGGATGTGAGAGGCAGCCTGGTGTGCAGGGAGTTCACACTCTGTACAATTGTCCTGGCACCACCTCTCACTGCTGTGTGACTTCCTATCAGTTGTTCAGTCACTCTGAGTTCTGTCAAATGGACATAATGCTAATCCCTGTCCCACCTCCTTCTCTGCGTGGTTCTGAGAACCAGGAAGGGCATGGAGGTGAAGAAACAGGCTTTGCTCTGACTGCTACCACTTGCTCAGCTCCCTCCTCCTGATGACCCCTGGCCATCCTGACCCCAGCTGTGGAGCTGATCTCTCCAGGGAGAAACCTCTGACATTGCCAAGGGGAAGGGAGAGGGAGCCTGGGGAAAGGTGTCTGGCTGTTCCCAGGTACTTGTATTCTTTGAATCTTGCTCCAAGCTGAAGCTTGCTTTCACCACTTTAATAATTACTTTTTTGTATGAAGCTGATTAGGGGAGTGCTGGTCTCTGTTGATCATCAGAAACACCTTTAGGGAGCCTGGGAGAAAGTAAATGAAGCTCCTGTGTATTCTCTTCGCTGCCCTTTGCTCATGCTCCTCCCTATACCCAGAGTGTCCTTTCCCCGCTGGATCTGACAGATTCCTCCCTATCCCCCAATTCTGAGTCTCCCTCCTCCAGGAAGCCTTCTAGGACCTCTCTAGTCAGGAGCACCCCTTTCTCCCTCTAGAGACACATCCCTTCCTCTGCTTTGGATCACAGCCCCGGGGGTCCACCTCTGTCCCAGGGCAGAATGGTTCCCTTTCTGCACTGCCCCCGGGACCTCTATTCTTGCCCTGGCACTTGGTGCTGTGAGATTCTGTGTATGTGGTTGTTTCCCTCATGGGGCTCAGAGCTCCTCTGAGGGCAGGGTGAGGACACGGTCAGCTGGTGTCTCCAGAGCCAGCGTGGGGCCTGGCAGGGAGAAAGTGCCCCCAAAGCCTACTTGGAGGACATGAATTGTCATCCTTGCCCCATGAGACACTGTGCTCTGGGAGGGCAGGGGCTCTAGACATGTACTGAACCAAATAGGGATAATTATAAAGCAACTGCCAGAAACCTGGGGACATGTGAACCTCAGCACAGGCAAGTGTGATGGAAAGGCCTGTTTGAGACCAAGGACAAGGGCAATGTGTGCACCAATGCGGTGTTAGATGATGCATATCAATAATATAGACAGATTAATTTCTTGTGCTCTCCTTTAGTCATGAGGGAAAATCCTACTGCTCCCCTCATCGGTGACTTAAACAAATCTTTGACATGTGCTCATATCTTTGTATGAGAATCATGATTTTAAGTATTTGAAAACTGTCCTTTGACCCCATCACCTCCATCCACCAAGGAAATAAGCCTTTGACCAGCCACATGGGAGGACAGGAAGGTCAGAGAAGGTACAACCAGGATTTCAACTCTGCCTCCCTAGGCAGAAGAGGAAGAATCTGGGAATTTAGGAGATCTTGCTCAGAGCCGCAGGGTACAGTAGTAGCCCAGGCGGTGCACTGCCTAATTCTGGAAGTCAGTAGTCACAACAGCCTACAATGTGGACAGCACTCCTTGGTGGCCCTGCTGGTGCTTTGCTTCCCAGGGCTCAGGAAGACTGGAGCCTCTTGGAGAAGCACAAGATGACTCTAGCAATAGGGCATGGGGATGGGGTGGGAGGAGAGGACAGATTAGCCCGACTGGAGGAGAAAGGGAAGGAAAAGATGGAGGGAGTATCCTTACCTGTGACAGAAATAGCTCACAAGACCAAGTTTCAAAGCCAAAGTGACTGATATACCTCAAATCGACAAGATTATTTTCTACCATCAGTGGAAACATAAGATTTCAAAAGAGAAGAAATGGAATTCCATGAGAGAAAAGCAGGGTCACATTGATGTGCAACTAAATCTGCTACTCACTCACACCCCACACATGAAACACACACACTTATGTGCAAATACACACTTTGTTCACACGTGCACACCTCCTCCCCCCAGAGGCCCCCAGCCCTGCTCAGGACCTGTCACTGAGTCTATATTATCATGCCCCTTGGGTGACCCCAGACCAGTGCCCCTTGCACCCAGAGAAGCCGTGTGGACCCCTGACACTCAGCCAAACGAGAAAAATACCAACTCAAAAGGAAAGTGGGGAGGAAAAACCAAAGTGGCGTACCCAGCGTGGAATTCAGTGCAACTATGTCTTTCACGCTGGCTTCTGTTAAAAGGAAACGAACAAACAAATGAGCAGAGAGAATAAATAAATGAAATGAAAGTAAAAATAGAAGAGCCCATCAGAGCCTGTCTGAGATTGACCCTGACTGCCCACCGTCCCCCATGACCCACCCCTCAGTCCTGGCTCCTGGCCACTGGGGTTGGAGGGTGGGAGGAGCCATTCCGAGAGCATCCCATCCCTGGAGGCGGGGCTTGCCGGGCCTCGCCAGACTGTCCCATGTTCCTCGTCTCCAGTACTGACCCAGGATCACCAGGCCCTCGGGGTCCACCTCATACTCGGTCCGATAGGGAGCGGGGACCGAGCTGTTGACCGCAGACAGCAGCTCCTCCGCCAGCAGGGCCCGCACCACGTCGGGGCTCAGCATTGGCCGGCGGTGCTCCGGGATTTGGAGGATGAACCAGAAGAAGCACGTGAATGGTCCCTCCCTGGGGCAGGTGGAAGTGAGAGGGGCTGGGGGAGGAGCCTGGAGTGTGGGCCCCACCCAGCCCCCTGCTCCTGGTGAGAGTTAGAGGGGGCCGGCAACTGTGGCCCTTGTGACGGGCATGGAGCCAGGCATCCCTAACGCCCTCTGAGGGAGGAGCTCTGGAGAGCCGCACCCATTTCACAGATGAGGAAATTGAGGCGTGAGAGGTTAGGTAATATACCACAGACTCTGTTGTAAGAGAATGGGACCACTGCACTCGCCACCCCTACTACTGCTCCATGGTCTCTTCTGATACCTGTCAGGCCCTTGATAAAGACACCACAGTCACTGTCTAGTATAATCCCTGCCATACCATTGTTTTCATTCTACAGATGAGAAAACCAAGTTCAGTGAAGGGAGGTCACATGCAGGAATCCAAGTTTCCTCTCTGTGTCTCAGTTTCCCCATTGTAAAACATGAAGGTGTTGCATCAGAAGCCTACAGCATCCCCTCCCATTCTCCGAGTCAAAGGCTCTAGCAAAGGCTGATGAGGGTGGGGGGTGCTCAAGAAGACTCACCCAAAGGAGTAGACGGCACTGGAGTTGTAGTAAGTACCTAGGGGGGTGCTGGCAATGAGCTCCTTGAGCTAAAAGGAGGGAAAACAATCAGAGTCCCCTCATGACCCTCTGCAGAAACCCTCTCCTACCCTGGGATACCGTTTGACCCTCCCACAGCCCTCCTTGACTGAGGAATCTATAGGATAGAGAGGCTTGCCCATGGTCACACGGTGAGTAATGACCACGACAGGGAACAAACCTCATTCAGTTTTTATTTCCCTCCCCCTGCACACAGCCAGGCTTCCCTGGTGGCTCAGTGGTAAAGAATCTGCCTGCCCCTTCCACTAGCTCTGAACTTGACCAGATTACCAGTGGCTTCTCCCCCTCCATCAAATCACTCCTTGACTCTGAGAAGCTCCCCCTGGGCTTCTGAGTCCCCTCCTTAGGCCCAACCACAGCCACTGGGGCTCAGACAGTTGGTCTTCGCACATGTTCAATGGCAGTGCTGCTGTGGGGTGGAATGCAGGATCGTAGGTTCTTAAAGAGCTCTGAATGGCACAGAGCTAACATCCACACGCTCTCATTTTAACCCCACGACAACCCTGCAGACAGGCACTGTAGTTATCACTCCACTCTGCAGAAAAGGAAAGAGAGTCTTGGGTGGGTCTCCCCAAAGCAGGTCCTGAGGCAAGTGGTTTATTTCCAGGTGGTTCCAAGGCACATCAGTGGGGAAGGAGATAGGCAGGAAGGCAGCCAACATGGCTGCGAAGGTTCCGGGCAGAGCTGAGGGTGGCTGAGGAGCAGATCCAGCAGGGATCTCTGAGAGACTGTGGTGGAGGTGGTGGTTTGGTCATTAAGTCATGGCTGACTCTTACGACCCCATGGACTAGGAACCTACCAGGCTCCTCTGTCCATGGGATTCTCCAGGCAAGAATACTGGAGTGGGTTGCCATTCCCTTCTTCAGGGAGTTTCGCGACCCAGGGATTGAACCCAGGTCTTCTACATTGCAGGCAGATTCTTTACCAACTGAGCTATCAAAGAAGCCTGAGAGACTGTGGGAGCATCTTCAGAACTGCTCTCACCAAGAGCTGAGGGATCCACCTTCTCTGTCTCTTGTGCCTGAGGGTTGCTGCTGGGAATTACTCCTCAGCACTTCCAGCCCACCCTGCTGGACAGGGTGCTGGCTGTGAGGGAGACCATCCCCAGTGCAGTAAGCCATTGTTAGGAGGAGAAGGGGTGTGGGAGGGCCCTGGCAGCATCCTTACGCTGCCTTAAATTTCAAAGGTCATGCTTCTACTAAGTAGCAAAATCAGGATTTAATCCAAGTGCAATTTGACCCTAGAGTCCACTTGCTTTCCCACCAGTCTACACCGTCTCCCTTCCATGATGCCTAGAGCAGGACTCTGATCCTAATGAGTGTTCTGGATGGATTCACCCACTGCCTGGACATGATCAGGCCCCTTCCCCTCTCCCTTCTCATCCCCACCATCCTTCCTACCATCTTCTGAGCTTTGGCAGTTTCACTGCGGAAGGCACTGGACTCCCGGCGGGCAAGGTCCTGGGAGAAGTGGCGATTGAGCACGCGGAGGCTGCCTGAGTACACCTGGCTGACCGTCACCTCTGCCTTGTACCCTGCCCAGGAAGAAACCAGCAAAGGTTAACCAAGGGAGTAGATGGGGTTGGTTCCTGAACCCCCTACTCCTTCTCCTGCCACCCCGAACCCTCAGCACAGCCTCCAGCACCTTGGGCCTCCAAGGCGCCATCATCACTGCCATCGTCTTTGTCGTTGTCATTGAGAGTTTGTGTAGTGACAAATTGGCCGCACAGAGCCAGGGAGGACAGAGGCCCACGGGTGGGTGGTGTCCCAGGGGCTCCCAGGCAGAAGTCGACCCAGTGATTAGTCCAGGACATGGATACCAAAAAACCCATCTTGGGCCCAGAAGGTCAAGTTCTTGATTTAGCACTTCTGTGTTGTCCATTGAGTTGTCCAAGCTGCACCTACTATGAGGGGTACACTAGTAAACCAAGACAGACAGGTCTCCCCACATGGACCTGACAGAGATGGGTAAGATAGACTTTCCCCCAGTAGCCGTACAGTCTGTGGGGTTCATCTGCCAGGATGTCCTAAAGAAGCACGAGGTGCTCTTGAGGGTTCATGGCAAACCCTAGGCCAGGGTGACGCTCCATCTGAGATAGGAGGAATGGAGAATAAATTAAGAAGAGGGGAAGCAGCAGATTATCTTCAGGGCAGAAGGAATAGCATATGCAAAATCTCCACAGTGGGGGTCATGTTAAGGACCAGGGCCAAGAGCCTGTTTGGTGGAGCAATCAGACAGGGGTAATAAGAGGCTGAGACATCAACAGGGCGGGATTTTGGTCTTTCCCTGATGAACAAGGGAAACCATGAAAGGTTTAAAATCAGGGATGATGTCATCAGATTTCCGTTTTGCAAAGATCATTTTGACTGATGTGAAGACAACAGATTCATAGTCCGGACTTTCTAGCCTTATTCAGTCATTTATTCATTCATTCAATGCATATTTATTGAGAACCTGCTATGTTTAGGGACTGGCCTAGAGTACATGGGAATATACCAGTAGGACAGTGAACAGATAACAATACAAAAGCCAAATCTGTCCTTAACAGCTTGTAGTCTAACAAGAAAGACAGACAACAGACAGCGAACACAGGACATAACATATTAGAGGTGTTAAGTGGTATAGAAATCAAGGGTTGCCGTGGGCTACAACATGCAGGCCAGAGAGGAGGGAAGTGGTGTTGGTCAAGTGGATGTTAACCTACAGAAAGAGCATTCCAGGCAGCAGACTGGCAAGTGCAAAGGCCCTGAGGCAGGAGCTTGTCTGCTGTGTTTGAGGAACAGCAAAGATCTGAACGAGGGGAAAGCAGGAGGAGATAAGATGGTGGAGGAAGGGTCACACAGGGCAACCCGGGAAGGACTTTGATTTTTGCTCTGAGTGAGATGCGAGCCATGGCAGGCTTTAAGCAAAGAAGTCTGATGATTTGATTCACATTATAAAACAATCCCTCTGCCTTTGTGTTGAGAACAGGCTGTAAGCAGGCCAGGGCAAAAGCACGGGGACCTACAGGAGGCTCCTGCAGCTGTGCCAGTGTGAGTGGTCCAGGGGAGCCTGATCAGGCTGTGCAGGGAAGAGAGAAGTGATTGGCGTCAGGGTATATTTTGGGCTTGCTGGCTGGCAAGTGGGGGCTGGGCAGTAAAAGAAAGAGGAGGGAACATAGGAAGGATAAAATGACCACCTCCTGGAATGTCCTCTCCATTTTTTTCAATTTTAAAGGATTTTCTTAGGTCATAATTTTCTATTTTATTTTATTTTTTGGCACACTGCAAGGTATGCAGAACTTCCCTGATCAGGGATTGAACCAAAACCTTCTGCAGTAGAAACAGTCTTAACCACAGGACCACCAGTGAAGTCCAGATCACTAATGATGATACGATAAAGTTACAATCATGTCTCAAAATCTCAAACTTCTGAAACACTTGTCTATAAAGACACATTGCCTCAGGGACATGGAAAATCAATAGTTCAATATCATTTTATGTTAACAACTGGTACAAATCAATTAAAAAGTTAAAGCCCCCTTCAAAATATACTCCAAAGGTAGACTGACAATTTATAAAAGAGTTAACTCTCAGTGAGGTCTGAAATACCCTTAGACATCCTGGAGGAGGAGCAGCGCCTGCCCCTGTCCTCCACCCCCCACCTCCCCCTCCCCCGCCACCCCCAGCCCACCCTCCCAGTGCACACTGGAGCTCAAGGGCTGGAAATGCAAATTGGGGAATCATCAGAGGATAAGGGCATAAATGGAAGCAGAGGGGAGGAGAGTCCCTCCAACAGCAAAGACACAGAGGAGAAGCCATCATGAGCTGAGGACAAAGAAAGTGTGGGTGCCCCGGAAGCCAAGCGAGGAAAGTGTTTCGAGGAGGAGGGGATGAGGTACCCAGTCAAGTGCTGCCTGCAGGTCAAATGCCATGAGGACTGGCCACTGGATTCAGCAGTGACCGTGACAAGTACTCTTGGGTTTATGGGGGGGTGGGGGACAGGGAGTCAGATTGGAAAGGGTACCAGACAGAGGTGTGGAACTGGAGGGCACAGCATTTTGAAACACCAGGAGTTTGCTACAAAAGGAATCTGAGAAATGGCTGGCAGTGGGTGGGGAGACCAGAGGGACTGAGTACCGGAGCAAAGAGAAGCACAGTACACTGATGGATGATGCCCCCAGAGGAGAGAGGGGGGCGTGGCTGAAGCCGGGCCACCGCATGGGCAGAGGGGCTGGGATCCAGGCTGGGAGGACAGCAGGCTTTTACAAGGCTTTTTGTTTGGTTGGTTGGTTGGTTGGTTTGCTCCCCACCCCCTGACTCACCACACAGCATGTGGGATCTGGTTCTCCAACCAGAAATCAAACCTGTGCCCTCTGCACTGGGAGCCCAGAGTTCAACCACAGAACTATCAGGGACATCCCACAACTGGCTTTAGATAAGGCCGGGCCGGTTCACCCATGCGGATGGTGGAGGGCAGAGCACATGGGTACAGCTGGGAGGGAATCTATGGGGCATCTCTTCTGAGTGGTTCCATTTTCTTATTGAAGCAGGAGGCAGAGTGGGTGGGGGATATGGGAGAGTTTGAGAAGAAAGCGTAAAACTGTGGCCCAGGAGAGCAGGAGAGGGAAAGGACCAGGGCAATACAGCTGGGCAGCATGAAAGGCCCCGCTACCCGGATCTGAGTGGACCAGCCCAGGGCCCACTGGGCTTGGGAACCCGGCCCTCACCCCATCCTCTTCTGGGCCACTGGGTCAGGCTGCCACTTATCCAGACGTTTGCTCCTCACTTCAGGCTTATCCTGCTCCAGTGTAATAGGCCTCTTGTCCATCTCCCCTTCCAGACCAGACAGGGCATGTCTGTAGTCCATCCCCTCCCCAGTGCCCAATATCCAGAGCACTGCCTGGCCCAGGATGGGAGAAACTGTTCAAACATCTCCTAAAGTGCTCTTCTACCTGCATCCCTCTGGGGAGAGGGTTGCCTTCCCCTAGCTGGAAGGAGCTCTCACCCTCTGGGTCCTCAGCCCCATGGAGCATCCTGTGCCCCCAGTGGGGTGATTCACTCCAGAAGTCTAACCAGGAGAAATCAGACGCTGTGAAGACAATCGGCAGGTGAGTTCCTGCCCCCCCCACTCCCCCCGCCAGCCCCACTGCCGCAGCTTGGTGCTCTGCAGTTTTCCCTGAAGACTAATTATCCTGCAGCCTAAGGAGGGCTCGGCAGCCCTGTGCTATTTGGGACGCTGGCTTCCTGCCGGTGGTGAAATACACACAGCTTCCACTCTTAGCCTGCATTGCTCGGTTTTGAGCAGAATCACAATCCACCTAGCATCATGGCAAGTGGGTGAGCGTCAGACCCAGGTTTCCTAACAGCTTTGACCCAGGGGCTGGTTCTAGAACACCCCCTACCTCAACTCCCTTTGGAGTCGGGCGTAGGCTGCTCTCCCCAGTGGCTGCTCCAAAGTGGGTCCCCATTCCTTTCAATGAACCTGAAATTCCACCAGGAGATGCAGTCAGTAAGAAAATGGTCTAACTTTTGCAGAGTGCATAATGGGAGATCTCTGATCTCTTGGGCAAAGTGGACTGTCCCTGCTAGGGTTCTGTTGGGTCCCCTCAGCTTGCTCTGTCCTAACACTTGGCAGACTTTATGCTGAGGGCAGGGACTGTCTCCAGAACCTGCACAAGGCTGGTGTATAGGAGGTGGTCAGTACTGAATGAATGAATGAAGGAAGGTTGGACGAATGGACCCAGAATATAGGCTAGTTGCTCCTGGGGCCCCAACAGACTGATTGAGAGCTGTGATACCAGAGATGGAGGGCCTAAATTCAGGACATGCGGAGTCACAGCTGCTCCAGACATTCTTGCCCCCATTTCCCTCTGGGTTGAATTCCAGGTGTGCTCAGGCTGGGGTATAAAGCCATCGGCATGCATGGACACCGCCCTGGACACCTGAGTCCTGGGTGCCCCTCCCCTTCATCCCAACTCATGCTGGGTCCTGGAGACTCAGAGATGATAGAGCCAAGGTCCCCCCGCCCAGAAGAGCTCCCAGGTTGGACTCAAGTGAGCAGAAACACTAATTGGTGTCAGGCACCACCAGCACCACTGGGCCTCCTCCAACTGAGCCAGCTGGCTCCAAGCCCAGGGGCAACCCAGGAGGGCTGCGGGCAAAGGAGGCAATGCTTACACTCCTTCAGCTTGTCAGTTTACAAGAACTGGAAGAGCACTTCTTCCTCAGCTGCTGGGAGTTAGGGGCACTTGGCCCCAGAAAGGATCTTGCACTACCATCTTATATGACAGGAAGGGAGACTCCAAGATAAGTGCATGTCCAAGTCACACAGTGACTTTCCAGGTGTTGCTGAGCCTGGAATCCTGGTCTGTCCTGCTGTGCCCCTTCGACCACCCTAAGTCCTCCCCATGTGCCTCTCCCAGGGGCCCATGTGGTTACCTAGGAAATACCAGAGCAGGACCCCCACTGAAGCCAACATGACCAGAGCCAGCCACAGGGGAGCCAGGCGGAGGTAGTCTCGGACTTTTCTCTTCGCAACCTTGGGGGCCTTGAACATCCCTTCCGGCTCTGCCTCTTCGCCATCACCTCCATCACCCTGCCCGCCAGCCGCTTGGGGGGCCTTGGCCATGGGCATCCTGGCAAGGAAACAGACCAGGGTTGGACACAGCCTGGCATTTGCAACGGAGCCTTTGCTGAATGCCAGCCTTGCAAAGAAGTAAGACAGCACCTCTGCCTTTTGGAGGAGCAGGATCATCATGCCAGGTACCAGTAATTGAAAGTGGGCCCTGAGCCAGCTCCCAAAGGCGGGAAGCACGCCTCAGAATGGCCCACCCCGGGTGGCCAGCTGGAACCCCTACATTTGCATCTGGTGTCAGAGGAGAGAAGGACGTTTCACTACCTAAACCCCACCCCAAGGCTGTACCCTCAGATGGAACTGGGGTGCATACATGGCATAAATGTTTCTATAAAACAATTCCTCCTGCCTTCAGGATTTTCTAGCCTTGGCTTCTCTTCCATTCAGGGGATGCTTTTTCCTTGCTCCTCGTTCTCAACAGCAAAGCTTTCCACAACATTAATGCAATTCATTTACTTGGCCCTCCCTGCCTAGAAGCCCTGAGTCAGCTCTGTGTTGAGCCAGGGACTGCCCTCCAAGGAGCACCAGCCTTCTTGTGTCCCCACTGTCCAAAGTATCTTAGGGGCAGAGGAAGGAGATAAAAACTAATATTCATGTAGTGTCTGCACAAGACAGTTCATAGATATCACTCCCTTTAATCCTCTGATCTCTGGGATGTGAAGACCATTGTCCCCATGTATTCCTCTTCCTCAGGTCCTCTCTGTGTATTCACTCTACCTGTATTTTTTTGCTTAACTTCCAAATGCCTTTCAAGGTTCTGCACCCATTGAACAGAGGAGGAGACTGAGAGCTAGAATGTTTTAGCAACAACTCAGTCCAGGGATTTCCTAGCCTCCTTTTTATCAATGCAATATGAATGTCTGGTGCTGGCAACCAGCCCCATTTTGCAGATGGAAAAACTGAAGCCCAGAGTGGCTAAGCCAGTCACAAAAGGTTACGTAGCAGATAAGTGGGGTGTCTGACTCCAAGCCCTGGTGTCTGACTCCCTGATCTTTCCGCTACTCTGGGCCACTTCCTGGAAATGAGGTGTTAAATAACAAATCATGATGAAATAATACCTGAATGTCACCCCTCTGTGCCCCAGGCCTGCAGCTGTCTCCCCTTCTAGACCCTCCGGGAAACTGCTGAGAGCTATTTGGCTTCTTGGGCAGGTTTTCCACAGTCCAGAGAGGGCCCTTCACTTGCCCACCCACCAGCAGAGCAAGGATTCCACACCTCTGAGAAATTAGCCTCTTCTTCCCATAACCCAAATGCCATTGTACCTTTAAAATACATCCCCAGGGGTGTGTGTGTGTGTGGCGGAGGGGTCCTTTGGGCTGTGTCTTGGGTTTTCACACAAAGGGTTTCTGAAAACAGGGCTCATTTGTGATGCTTGAAGTTTCTCAGCCAAGGATGTCTGGCTCCAGGCACATGGATCTCTTAACTGGCCTCCATGAATGCAAGGAAAGGAGGCGACTGCTGGTCATTCTCAACTGGGTATAGGACTCCCCTCCACCAGAGGACTTCTTACACACGGGGCAGGCCCTGCTGGCTTTCATGGGCCAGGACCATGGATGGTAAAGATCCTGAAACCAGTGGACAGCCCTGCCCACTGCTCAGAGTGTCCAAGGCCCCCCAGGTGAAAGTGGCTGCCCCCACGAGCTTAGTGGGGTGGCTAGAGCCAGGAGAGCCCTGTGATGGGCCAGTTCCTTCCCTCTCTCGGCCCCAAGTCCACTCTCTCTGCCAGAAAGCCACATCCCTATTTTACTGAGTCTAGATCACCAAGGACCTACTGGGGACTCGGAAAGCATAGAGATGACCATGACTGACATTTATTTTAATTGTTTTTTTCTGGTGTTTTAGTGATTTCCCTGGTGGCTCAGACAATAAAGAATCCATCTGCCCATGCAGAAGAGGCAGGTTCAATCCCTGGATTGGGAAGATGCCCTGGAGAACGAAATGGCAACCCACTTCTTGCCTGGAAAATTCCATGGATAGAAGAGCCTGGTGGGCTACAGTCCATGGGGTTGCAAAGAGGCAGACAGGACTGAGTGACTAACACTCACTTTCCAGTGTTTTATAAGCACTATCTCGTGTAAGCCTTCTGCGGACTCTTGGGGGACAGGGTCTGTTATTATCCATCCCCATTTTACAGATGAGAAAGTTGAGGCACAGAGAGATTGAAGAACTTGACTGAGATCCTACAGTTGGTTATCGGCAGAGTCAGGCTGCAAACCCATGCTATTTGTCTCCAGGATAATGCCCTCACCACCATGCTTTACTGCCTCACACATCATCAGGGTACAAGGGGAAACTGAGGCTCAGAGAAGGTCATCGATCTGATAGAGGAGGCACAGAGGTGAGTAGTCACAGGCAGGATGTTCAGTAGGCACCCTCTTCCTCCCCCCATACCCCAAGCACTGCCTTCACTCCCTGGGTTTTGCCTCCTTCATAAATGACGCTTACATTCGTCTGGGGGAACTCTGAGTATCACAGAAAATCCCCTGTGTGAGACCCAAGATCTGACACAGCCCAAATTGGTGGGGTAGGTGAGGAATACACCTGGGCTCCCTATCACCTCCCACCCAGACTCCCAGGGCAGCCTCCTAATGCCCTCTCTGCCTCCCATCTCTGCCTCGAGCACATCTTCCATGTTGTCAGCAGAGAGCTCTCCCTGCCCACCTCCAACTATTCACCTGCTCAGAGTCCTCTCAAGGCCCCCAGCCACCTCCAAACCCCTAGCTGAGGCACCCAAGGCCCTCCATGGCCAGGCTGCTGCCTTCACCCCCATAGCCCTCCTTTCGTCACACACATCACCCTGCAGGTCCACAAGGTGTGCCTCTGTACTGTCACACCCTCTGCCTAAAGGATGATGGGACCCCTAAATGCCAGCTCCAGGGTCACCTGCCCAGTGATGGGGCCCAAGGCCTTGGAGAGTAAGCCACTCTCTCCCCTAGGCAGCCCTTGGTCAAGATCAGCAATCTGCCTGGGTTTCGGATTCGTTTCCTCTTCTCTACAAGAAAGACATGTCTGTGTCTTATCCACTTCTGGATCCCTATAGAACCCAGCACAGGGCCTGCCACTTGAATGAATAGTTCATAAAAGAATGGGTGAGCAAAAACTGAATTAAATTTTTAAAAAATAAAACTTAAAAAAAAAAGACTGTGAGTAGAGCCCCAGTTATCTAGACTCCCGTTGCAGTGCTCGTTCACATCTTGCTGCCTCTGGGAAGCAGGACGTGTAGAGGCGTGGAGCTGGGTCACGGAGGTGGTGCCAGTTTCTGGGGTCCAGGATTCAGTTATCAGGCCCCCCTATATGTTTATTGAGCACCTGCTTGGCGTCAGGCTCTGTGCTGGGCACGGGGGTCACACTGGTGAATATAAGAGACCTCATTCCCAGCCTCTTGGGGCTGACAGTCCAGCAGGAGGTGGACAATTGTGACAATTGACAATTGTGACGATGACCCCAGCCTCCTGTCTTTTACTGTTATTATATGGTGACTCTTACATTGCTTTTAGGATCCAGTCACCAGAAAAGTCTGTGGCTCTATCTTCCAACTGCTCCCAGGACCCAACCCCTTCTTGGCACCTCTGTGGCTCCCACCACCATCCAGGTCAATATCATCTATCACTTTGGCTCCTACACCAGCCAGTCATCTGGCCACCTTCACTAGCCAATTCCCACACAACCATCAGAGTGGTCTTTACCACGCATCCTGCTCGCAAGCCCCACCTAGAACAGAGCCCACAGCCCTTGTCACAGCCCACCAGGGCCTCCGTGACATGGCCCTTGTGTACCTTTCTGAAACACACACAGCTCCTGGCTGGATCTGCACCAGATAGAGTACAGGCTACCTCAGGGCCTTTGCACTTGCTGTTCCCTCTGCCAGAAATGCTTTTCCTTCAGTCTTACCTCATGACCTGCTCCTTTACCTCCTTCAAGTCTTTGCTCAAATGTTACTTCTTCACTGAGACCTTCCCTGACTGCTCCTCTCTCTTGGCTTCATCTTTCTTTATAGCTCTTTTCAGGACTGAAATTGCCTGATATGCTTCTGTATCCTTGCTCAGTCTCCTCCCTGGCTGTACTGGAGTAGGGGCTTTATTCTATTTGCTCTGCATACCCTGCTCAGAGAGCAGAACATGGCTCCTTCCTGTGCAGCCAGGGTGCTGGGTGCACGTGTGGCCTGGCCAACTCTTTCTGCCTCCTTCCGCCCCTCTCCCACTTTACGCTTGTTGCATCCTAATGACATTGGGCTTCCCCGTGATTGATTCTGAAAATGAAGATGGTAAAAAGCTTTTCCAGATCTAGGGTTCTTAGCTAGCTCTGGGTGAAGAGCTTCACAGGACTGTGTATTAAACCCTGAAAGTTCTTGCTCACCACCTGGCTTTCTTCCTTCTGTCTGGGCTGCCCATCTCCTGACCTGGCCCCTTCACACCTCCGCTCAGCTCTTACAGGCTCCTGCAGCTCTCCCAGAGTGCCCTGGAGGGGCGGCTGCTCCTCTGAAGCATCCTGAGCTTCTCCCATCAATGCACAGTTCATCTTGGGGCATTCTCTGTGTCCCCCTTGATGGTGAGCCCCTGGAAGGAGGGACTGGGTGTACTCCAACTGCCACAGGGTCTGGGGCTTCTCCCCTGAACCTAGACACCAGCCTGGAACCTGCTCCTCACTCCCTCCATCCCTTCTGGTCATTGCAGGTCCTCAGTCTGCCCACGGGAGGCTGAGCTCGCTGGAGCCGGACGATTGCTCCTCCTGTGTGCCAGCCCGTGCTGGACACTGACACAATCAAGTTCTATTTCTGCCTCCAGCAGCCTTGTTTTCTCTACTTAATGGTTAGGGAAACCAAAGTACCTATATATAGAGAAAAGAACTTACTCGGGTCACTCCACCAGGGTAGACAGAGCAGAACGGGGCAAGGATTCTGATCTAGGACCTACTGGGGAGGCCATTCGGGCCTAGAGTTCACCCCCACCACAAGCTGCGCTGACTGAGTCCCCAAGTGTAGGGGAAGGGGTGAAAGTCCCTTCCACACACTCCCAAACTCACACACAGATGTACACCAACAGAAACAGGCTGAAGTACATGCACAGCTATCTGTGATATACAAATGGCTAGGTACATGCTTGTGTACACACATGCACACACACACAGAGCTACATTCAGCTCTGAGCTTGCCGCCTGTTTAGTGCACTGGGGAGCTCTGGGCCTGTCTCCCGTACCAGAAACCCCAGGTGGAGTACCTGAATATGGAGGGGGCAGTTTGTCCAACCCAGAATGAGAGTGGGGTCTTCAGCCTGGCAAACCTGGCCTCTCCCCTGCCCTGTGCCTGCCTCAGAGTCCACCAACCACAGCTGAGCCCTGGGCCTCCCAGACCCCAGAACCTGTAGCCCTTCCACTGCCCTGTGCCTCTTCCCAGCTCTACGGTCTCCTCACCTTCAGCTCACCCGGTCACTCTCTGGCCCATGAGGCCCAGCAGACCAGGTCTCAGAGCAGGGAAGTTGGCTGCTGCCCCAGGGAACCAGGCCCGACTCTCCAGGTGGACACTGTCACCGGGTCATTCCTAGGTCCTGATCTCCTGTCTTGGAGGTCCCTGCTTACCTTTGGGAATGGCGGGTGGGTGCCAGGCCTGCACAGGCCTCAGAGCCTCTGTTTGTCCAGGCCAACGTCTCCCCACCCCCACCCAGCCAGCCTGGGATCAATGACCCACAGCCATGGCCGGGGTGTCTGGCCCTTGTCCCCTGTGGCCTGTGGCCCCAGGCTCCATGGGCTTCCTGCTGGGTGGGGGACAGCACTGTGACTGAGCCCAGGTAAACAGACCGGAGGCAGCCCAGGAGGCAGGAGGCAAGCAGCGCCCCGCCCCGCCTCACCCCGCCCGTGGGCACCCGGGGAGGCTGGCAGGCAGGTGCAGGAGATCCGAGCTCTCCCTCGAGGCCCGTTGCCTGGTGATGTTCCTGCCTGGCTACAGCCCCTGGTCCCCTGGAACATGAGGTCGGGGTGGCTGAGGACTGGGGGCTGGGCAGGGTCCCGGGCAGTGCGAGCAGGGGCTCACGCGGGTCTCCTTACCTGGACAGGTGAGAACCAGAGGAGTCAGAGGCTCCAAGAGAGCAAAGGAGGTAGGGCCCATGTGCTCTGGGGACGGGAGGGGAGAAGGTGGAGTGGGGGTGGGGTAGGATGCTATTTTCTGTTTAGCTGGAAATTATTTGAATTGCAGCCTGATTCTGGAGAGCTGTACTGTCCACTTTGGTGGCCTCTGGGCACATGTGGCTCTTGACCGCCCTGGAACATGGCCAGTCTGAACTGAGATGTGCTGCATGGGTAAGATACACACCAGGTACTGAAGACTGAGTGCAAAGAAAATAAAATAGCTGAAGAAGAATTTTTTAGGTTCATCACATGTTGAAATGATAACTTAGCAATATGCGGTTAATAAAATATATTATTAAAATTCATCTCACCTGCTTAATTTTACATTTTTTAATATGACTATAAGAACATTGGAATCACAAGTGTGGTAGTGAATGGAATGCAGCAGAGATGGTGGTTGGATGTGGCCATGCTCCAAAGCACTTGTTGGGAACCAGGGTTTTCTGGGTGTGTACAGGCTGCTGGCTACCTCCAGGCAGGAGAAGGACTGGCTTGGGCTCCAGCAGAGAGCACATGGAGGGGCTGGTTAGGGATTCTGGGTTGGGAATACCTTCCCTCACTTCTCCTATTCTTTAACCCTGCCCGAGTCCTAACCCTGACCTCAGCCTTGACTCCCCTCCATCGCCCCCAGCCCCAGGGCAATTTTCCTTCCTCCCTCCAGTCTCCCCTCCTGCTAGGCCCTGGTACCCCCCTCCCCAAAAACGTTCCAAGAGAGAGGCACTTAGGATGGGAGCAAGGAGCATTGGGGTGTAGACAGAGACACCCCAAGCCCTGCCTCTGTCCTTCTCCAAAGTAGCCCGGGTCCCTGGATGAGGCAGGCTGGTAATGGGAGTCTTTTTTTTTTAATTGGAGTATAGTTGCTTTACAATGCTGTGTTTCCACTGTTCAGCAAATGAGTCAGCTATACATATACATATATCGTCTCTTTTTTGGATTTCCTTCCCATTTAAGTCACTGCAGAGCACTGAGTAGAGTTCCCTGTGCTATAGTCGGTTCTCATTATTACCGCTTCTATGAAAAGTGAAAGTGAAAGATGCTCAGTTGTGTCCAACTCTTTGGGACCCCATTGACTATACAGTCCATGGAATTCTCCAGGCCAGAATACTGGAGTCGGTAGCTGTTCCCTTCTCCAGGGTATCTTCCCAACCCAGGGATTGAACCCAGGTTTCACCACATTGCAGGCAGATTCTTTACCAGCTGAGCCACCAGGGAAGCCCAAGAGTACTGGAGTCTGTAGCCTATCCCTTCACCAGCAGATCTTCCCAACCCAGGAATCTAACTGGGGTCTCCTGCATTGCAAGCAGATTCTTTACCAGCTGAGCTACCAGGGAATCCCTATCTCTTCTATACATAGTATGAATAGTGTATATATGTCAATCCCAATCTCTCGGTTCATCCTACCACCACCCCCTTCTCCCTGGGAGCTGGAGAGTCTTTGAAAAGCAGATCTTGTGCAATCAGTCCTCTGTACTTGTCGGCACCCAGCCATCGATTGGTCACAGCCTGGGGGGAGGGGCTGACTTGGGGGGGGCAGCAAAGTGCCAAGGAAGATGTTTGAAAGCAGGGGCAGCATGCCAACTCCCCAAGAGCTCAGAGAACTGTGGGCTGGGGCCACCCACCACTGAGACAGGCTTCCCTCTGTCAACTGACGGACTTCCCTGGTGGTCCAGTGGTTAAGACTCCACACTCTTAGTGTAGGAGGTGCAGGTTCGATCCCTGGTCAGGGAAGATCCCTCGTGCCTCATAGTGCAGTCAAAGAAAGAAAGAAACTTTGATTAAACCTCTGTCAATGGGGCAACAGTGTGCCCCTCGTCACTGAGGCAGCGAGACACAGCCACAAACAAGGGGCAAAGGCCTTGCTGTTCCCTGGGAATCTGCATTTCACACTAACACTGGGTCCCTGGGTCCCCTTGGTCTCCAGGGGCAGAGAAGCTACCCGGAGTCCTGGCCCGTGAGGCTTGGAGGCCACGGGGCACAGCAGGGTGGACTCAGCAGGACAAGGAGAGACAGGCTTCAGCATGTGCACCACGCTCAGGCGGCAAAGATCCAGCTGGAGAACAGAGGACCTGGCCCGAATCTCAGAGCCTCCACCAGCTGTGACCTGGCAAGACATGCCACCTCCCCGCGCTGCCACCTTGTCACCTGTGGAATGGGGACAACAAAGCTGGGTTGTTGAAGGCAGAAAGAAGAAACTGGATGTGAATGGCAGATTCTGTGCCTGGTGCACAGGAAGCTCTTAAAAAACATCAGCTACCTTTTGTTTTATTATTATTATTCTTTTGGCCATGCCATGTAGCACACGGATTCTTAGTTTCCCAGTCAGGGATTGAATCTGTGGTCCCTGTATTGGGAGCACAGAGTCTTAATCACTGGACCACCAGGGATATCCCTGGCTGCCTTTCTTTTAATCCAAGGTTAGGGAGGAGTCAGGGGCAGGGGCAGGCAGCCACATGCTCCCTCACCCTGCATCGCAGCCTTGTGATAAGGGCCCTCCAGGTCCTGATCAGCACTGTGGGGAATACTGACTGTGGGCCAGACCCTACCCCTAGCACTTCTTGGATTACTTAACTTACTTCTTACAACCACCCTTTAGTCGATATCATTTTTAGCCCTAGTTTGCAGAAACTGAGGCCCTGGTGAAATCTGAACTCACAACTCCTAGTTTATTTAATCACACAGACATACATTAAGTGCCTACGAAGGGTCAGGCTGTCCTGGGTGCTGGGAAAGGGACGTGGAGAAGACACATCTGACGTCTTTTCAACAGAGCAGGACGTTATGAAAAGCCCTTGGGTGGAAAGGAAAACAGGTGGATGTTAGCATTCCTCTTCACAAGACATTCTGAAGATGAGCTGATGCTCTGAGGCGGAGGCCTGGGGCAGCGAGTCACAACCCTGACCTCAGCCGTCTGTGCCTGCCAGCCGAACAGGTGCTGCCTGACTTTCTGGAAGCACAGAGAAGGTGCCTGTGATGTGTTGAACTGTGAACCCCCAATTCATACATGGGACCCCCAGTAGCTCTAGACGTGACCTTATTTACAAATAGAGTAGTCACAAATGTAATGAGTTAAGATGACAATCGCACTGGAGAAGGGCGGGTCCCTAATCAAATATGACTAATGGGTTTATGAAAGGGGGAAATTTGGAGACAGATACACAGGGAGAATTCCATGTGAACATGAAGGCGGAGATCGGGGTGATGTTTCTACTGGCCGAGGTAAGCCAAAAGATCACTAGCAAACTACCAGAGAGCAGGGAAGAGGCACGGAATGGATTCTCCCTCACAGTTGCAGAAAGAACCAAGCCTGTTAAGAGCCCTGATCTTGGACCTCTCACCTCCAGAACCGTGAGACATTACATTGCCATTGTTTAAGTTGCTCAGTTTTAGGACTTCCTGGTGGTCCAGTGGTTCCACTGAGCTTCCATTGCAGGGTCACAAATTTGATCCCAGGTTGGGAAACTAAGATCCCACATGCCATGGAGCATGGCCAAAAAATTGCTGCTCAGTTTGGGGTACTTTGTTACACAGCCCATTAAGCAAACTAACAGAAGGCGCTGGACAAATGCCATGGCAACCATGTCTGTGCTGTGTGAACACAGCAGGTGCTCACGACTGGCCACCAAAGAGGCTGAAGAGCCAAATATCTGCATTTTTAATGATGTCTTGAGCTCAGTCACATTGGAGGAGGCTGGGGAAGCTGACCGTATCTGAACTTAGGAAAGCCCCACAGCGAGGACTTCAACAGCCCAGAGGCAAATTGTGTCACAACACGCCTCTGAAATCATCCCTGCCCTACTCTCCCCACCCCTAGGCTGTGAGCCCCATGAAGACAAAGGGTTTTTCTGTCTTGTCCCATCTAGGATCCCAGCCTAGAACAGTGCCTGGCAAACAGGACAAGCCAACATTTGTTGAGTGAACAAGTAATGGTTCCTGTCTAATCCATGGATGGTAACCTCGTATTTTGAGTTTTGCCCCCCAGCTGGAGCCCCAGTGATGCCTCAGGTTCAGGCTTGGGAGTGGGACTGCATGTCTCCACTCAGCAGCAGAAGAGACCGAGATCCTGAGAGAAGAGGTTGCCCCCCCACCACCCTCCCCGCACCAGGACGCACAGCCTAGGGCAGGTGGAACCAATCTCTTTGATGGAAGGTATATCAGTTTCCTCGGTGGTCGTAACAAATTGGCTTAAACTGGATGACTTAAAATGACAGGGATATATTGTCTCATAATTCTGGAGGGGAGTCCACAATCCCACATCAGTTCATTCTCTCTCTGAAGGAAGAAAGAACCCTCCCTTGCTTCTTCCTAGCTTCTGGTTGTCACCAGCAATCCTTGTCATTTCTCAGCTTGGAGAAGCATCACTCTGGTCTCTACCTTTATGGTCACGTGTTCTCTTCTTTGTATGTCTATGTCTATGGGTCCAAATCCCTTCTTGGTATAAGGACACCAGTTAGAGAGGATTTAGGGCCCCTCTAACCCAGGATGACCTCATGGTTGCCGGCTTACATCTGCAAAGACCGTGTGTCCCAGATTCCTGGTGGACATGGGTTCTGTGGACACTGTTCAGTCCAGCACACAGACTGACTGTCTCAGGGGGATGAGGCTGGGAGACATAAGAGTGCTAACCTTCCTGGTCAGCCTGTCTTGTGGGTTAGCAAGTCTCAGAGCTCAAGAAGGCTAGTGAGAGTAGAGCTGGGATATCCCTGGGGAAGGTTTCTGACTGGCTAAGCCGGCTCTGACACCCTCTGAGGAAGCACAGGGCTCACAGTTAAGGGCTGCGGTGAGGGGTGAAGGGCGGGCTCCAGGTGCCCCCGACAGATGCTGTCTAGACAGTGTCTGGAAAGAGGAGGCTCTTCTAGCCAAGGTGGTGTGTAATTGTTTCCCGGGACTGTCCTAACACGGAACCACCAGCGGGGTGGCTTAAAACAATAGAAACTCTTTCTCTCATAGATCTGGAGGCGTCAAGTCCAGGATAAAGGTACCCACAGGTGCACACTCTCTTGCAAGCTCTAAGGGAAGCTCCTTCCTGCCTCTCCCAGCTTTGGTGGCTGCTGGTACCCTTGCTTGGGTCGCGGCAGAGTGACTTCAACCTCTGCCTCCTTTGCCGCATGGTCTTCTCCCTGAGAACAGTGTCTCTTCTCTTCCTTTAAGGACACCCGTCATGTTGGATACAGGACACGTAGCGACCTCATCTATTCACAAGTGCAAAAATTCCTAGATCTGAATAAGGTCACATCCAGAGCTACTAGAGTTTGATATTTTCACATATCTTCTGGGGACACAGACACGATGAAAGGCTGGGAACAGGCTGGTCACTGACATCACCAGGGACTGCTGTTCCAAACATCCATGTTGCCCTGGGTCCTCATGTCACTTCCAAAGCCTGTTTTCTCTCTGAACTCCTAACATCCTCACCCTCTTCCCACACAGACACAGGTCCAACCTGCCCTCTTCTCCTTCCTGCAGGCTCTGGAGCTCCATGGAGGTGAGCAGTGGGGAGGAAACTCCCTGAGATGCACCCATCTTTCCCGTTGCCTCAACCAAACCTTCAGAGGCTGACCAGGCAGGGGTCCCTCTGTTACGTTTGTCCAATGCACCGCACACCTACAGTCGCTAGCTCACTTCTTCTTTAAACAGGTGTCAAGCACCTACACGGTGCTGGCCCCCAGGTCATGGAAACAAGCAAGGCTCAGTGTCTGCCCCTGAGGGATGCAGCCCACCCTGGGAGACAGCAGAACAGGCAAAGACCTCTATCCTCACAACGGCAGATGGAGGACAGGACCCTTGGTAGACTTAGAGATGCTCCTTAGTGCTTCCAGGAAGGGGAATCCATAGAAAGGGGCTGCCGTGGAGCCAAACAGGAACCCTCGCAGGAGTCATCATCTTGGTGGCCTGAGTTCCCTCACCTGCAGAGGGGTTCAAGGTCCTAAGTTCCTCCAGGATCCCCATAGAGGCCCTGAGACTCTGTGACTTTACGCTACTACTAACCAAACACATGGCTGGCCTCATCCCCTAATTTAAAAAATGGCTGCTTGACCCCATTTTGCAGGTGAGAAAGTGGAGCTGAGAAAGCAGGTGTCATTGGCTCTTGGTCACACGGCAGGAAGTGCTGGGGTTCAGACCCAGGAACCCCTGACTTCAGAGCCCTCTGACTTCATCCCCTCTGGGTGTGTGTCCCTCCCCCCCTTGCCACCCCTCTCCTGGCCCCCTCAGCCCTCCTGGACCCTGGCCTTTGGCCTCTGTCTGCCCTGTGAGAACTCACAGGTCTCCAGCCTGCCCTTTCCCAGCCGGGCGGTCAGGGGAGTGGCTTCTGATCAGGGGTTTGAGGTTTGAGAGGCGCTGCCTCAGGCCAGTGGGGACACAGAATGGAAACTCTTTATGCGTCATTCAACCTGGCCTTCTCCACCGTGGGGTCCCAGCAGAAGGGGTTCCAGGCAGGGGGTTGGGGTGAATAGACTACCCAAAGTCACGTGGCATGGCTGAAACAGGGTGGGGGCTGAAACAGGGTTGGGGCTGAAACGCAAATTACCCAAGTTCCCAGCCTGTGCTCTTGTCAGCACTCTGACCCAAATTAAATGTTTAAAAATAAAATCAAAGGGCAATATCATTACTGAGCATTCAAGTTCTTAGGTAGAAAGTTAAAAAAATTTTCCAAGGCACACACACACGTGTGTGTATAGCCTCAAATATTGTTGCAGCCAGAGCTCCTCGCTATAGGCAGTTGAGTTTGAGACTCTGACTCTTGGTCCTCCAGGGGAGCCCTGTTCAAGGTCAAAGGAACAGAAGGCTCTCCAAGGAGCCTCTTTCCTGCTGCCCTTAGAGGCAACCCCAGCACTGGCTCTGGCCTTGAACGGTGCCTCTCTTCTCCTTGAGTCTCCATGTCATCAGGGCAGCTGCTCATGCTGGTGGGGCTGCATGAGGTCCTAATGCCTGTGGGCTCTGTCCCCGACGGCTGTCCTCGTTGGTTTCTGATTTCTATACAAGTCCACGTTCTTGGAACCTCTATGTAACTGCCTCTCCCTCCCCTCACCCCTTCACAGTCTACACATTCACTCAATGAACATCCTGTGGCAGGTGCTGGAATCCAGTGATGAACGGGGCATCCGGGATCAGGGCCTGCAAAGGCTCACAGTGGGACTCAGAGCACAGGGTGGGGAGGATGGAGCACCCAGCTCAGCCAAGGTCTAGAGGAAGCAAACTTTTACAGTAAATCCCAGAAGATGGCTTTCCTTTATTCCTCCCAAGAAGACACATTTTGCTTGGCCTTTTTGTGTTTTAATTTTTTTTTTTTTAAAGTTAGTTTCCAATATTTAAAACTCAGGATACTACTCTCCAGCCTCCCTTAAATGTTTCAAAGATCTGGGTCTGCCTCTCAAGACAGCAACTGTCAGTGGTGGCTCCCCTGAGCAATTTCAACATGACACAGATCCCCACCACTCCTAATTGTTTTCCACTGTCTGGGTTAAAAACACAAGTACTGAAGCCTGAAGCCTGGGTTCAAGTCCTCACTCTGACTCTTATTAGCATAAGACCTGAGTTACAAGTTATTTGGTCTAGTTATGCTTTTGCTCTCTCATATAGAAAATGAGACAATAACTATAAGTGGTGTGAAAACTGAAAGAAAGAACTGATGAGTGGAACTCAGAACAGTGCCTGCACCTACTAAGTACTACTGCATGTTGCTGTCATCATTTTCAGCACTGTTTCTGTGATCTGCCCCCCACAGCTTCCCCCAGCAGCATCTGCATCTGAGTTGGGATCCCAGTGGTAAAGGTTTCGTTGTTAGTCTCCTATTTGCATAAATCACAAGCAACAGACTTCACTGACTTACTCAGCTCCCCGATGGTTGCTTTGACCACTGCAGCTGGAGCTGTCCTGCACCTGTTTTCACTAGAGTCCCTGGACACTTGACCAGGGACACCCTCTCAAATGCTGGAGTTGACCAACACCAAGCCCTGACCCAAGCGATCCCAAGTCCCTGCAATCCAATGTCTACTTTGAACAGTGCCGTGCACACAGTAGGAGCTCAATAAATACATCACAATGAATGGGGATGGGTTGCTTGCAGCAGACTGGGCTACCAATCATGCCACACGAGGTTTATCTAATTAGTATCTCCCCTGGGTACTTAACATTGAGACGGGGGTTGGGGAGGAAAATTGCCAAGGCAAATTTTCTGGGTCATTTTTAGCTGAGTGAGTGGGGACTCCATCCAGAACAGACTGGTTGAGTCAGAAGAGAGCTTTAAGGTTAGACAGACTCCCCTCCCCCTGCACCTTTCACTCCAGTTTACAGTTGAAGAGACTGAACCTCAGAAGGGATGAGTGGCTCAGAGCTGGGACAAATGGGACAGACTGAATGCCCTTGACCCTGGACTTGGCTGGCAGCAGCTCATGTGGATGGATCTGAGAGGCAGGCAGAAGATGCAGATTTCCTTCTGCCTTTCTCACACCTCTGGAATCCCCCCTGTTAGAGACTGATCCCTTGGGGCATTTGCAACCCCTAGGGAGGGTCACACCTTAACCCATTATCCCCCTGAGACTTACCAGGTGCTTGGGGTAGATAGACACTGCAGTGACATCCAGGTCAGCCCTGCCCCAAACAGCAGAGAGCATCTGAGAGGCTGCCCAGCAAGTCAGCTGCCTCCACACTTGCAGCCCTTGGGTTTTCCCTGGTCACAGCCCTGTATCTGTCTGTCCTATCTCCCCGAAGCCAGCTCATCTCTTTTAAATACTTTGTATACACTTGTTTCTTTAATCCTGACAACAGTCCCTGTCCTTCCCTCTGCCTTTTACAGATGAGAACACAGAGGCACACAGAAGTTTAGGCACTTGCCCAAGTTCACAGCTGGGAAGCGGCAGAACCAGGATTTAATCCACACCACCTGGGTCTAGAGTGAGAGCTTTAACCACCAATCCGTGGTCCATAAGGGGCTGTAGGAGGCCTCCAGGCAGGCTGGACTGTGTTTCGTCCACTGCTGCATTCCCGGCAACTAGCACTCGCCCTGCACATAAAAAGCCCTCAGTAAATACACACTGAGTGAATAAATGAATCTCTCAGAACACTTCCTCCAGGACCAACTTCGGTCAACTACAGTAACCCCCCTGTATCTGCAGTTTCAGTTGCCCGTGGTCAACCTCAGTTCAAAAATATGCAATGGGAAATTCCAGAAATCAACAAACAACTCCTAAGTTTCAAATCATTTTCTACCTCAGCTGGGCCATGAAATACTCCTTTATCCAGCTTATTCTGTCGTTAGTCACTTAGTAGCCACCTTGGTTATCAGATGGACTGTCGAAGTATCTCAGAGCAGTGGTCAAGTAGCCCTTGTTTACTTAGCAATGGCCCTAAAGTTCAAGAGTAGTGATGCTGGCGATTCAGATATTCTCTTATTGTGCCTCATTCATTTATTAAAAAAAAAAATTTTTTTTTAATGTTTTGGCCATACCATGCTGCATATGGGATCTTAGTTCCCTGACCAAGGATTGAACCCATGTCCCTTGTATTGGAAGGCAGAGTCTTAATCACTAGACCCCTGGGGAAGTCCCCTGGGCCTCATTTATAAACTCTATCATAGGTATGCAGGTACAGTATAGGTAAAAACAGTATATATGGGATTCGGTTCTCCAGTGTTCTTGCCTGGAGAATCCCACGGACAGAGGAGCCTGGTGGGCTACAGTCCACGGGGTCTCAAAGAGTCGGACACGACTGAAGCAACTTAGCACACAGCGCTATCCTCAGTTGGAGGCATCCACTGGGGGTCTGGACTGTGTCTCCCGGGGATAAGGGGAGACTGCTATTTGTGTATCTGAAACCAATGGGGCTGAACTCCTCTTGTTAAAGACCTGTACAAAATTTCACCCTCCCTCCCCAAGCTAGGAGACTTTGGAGGTTTCCCAGGTCGGGTATTTCCATAAAGGCTCTGATTGACAGCACTCCAGAGTAGGAGGGTGTGACTGTGTGTTGACTCGTCCATCCCTCCCCCAAGGGCTGGAGTCTCTGCTGGCTGGGCAGCAGGCAGTCTTTTCTTTGTGGCTGGGGCTTGGCACTCGGCCAGATGCACAGAGGACTGGAAGCTGATGCATCTCCCGCCAGCTCCTCCCTCCCCTCTGCATCCTGACTTCCTGGAATTGTAGACTGGGTACCTTTTCTCCCCGCAGGCAACTCTCCCCCCATTCAGCACTTCCGGCCTTGCTTTCTCACAGCTCTGTCCAACAGCCTCCCTCCTGGGCGCTGTGATGGGACGTGTGTCATACCTGCGGTGGTGGAAAATGTCTCAGAGCCACCCAAGGGGATGTCCCGGGGCTGTCACAGGGGCCAGGCCCAGGCTGTTGGTGCTGAGCTCAAGTTTAATCAACAACCCAACCACCCTCCCCACCCCCAGTGACAAAGGCCAGGAGACAGCAGGCTCCAAGGGTGGGAGTCTGGGTTTCCAGTCATTCCCCGAGTCAAATTCACTGAGTGGCCTGGCACAGGGCACCCTCCTCTCAGGATTGCATGTCTGTATCTGTGATGCAGAACCTGGAATCTTCGTAATTCTTGTCATGCTGGGTTGCTGAGAGATTGTATGAGATCTTTGAGTGCATACACTTTAAAGCAGTAAAGAGCTAGCCTGTGTGAGAGCTGAAGACTGCCTGGGTTCAAATCCTTGGTCTACTGTGTTCCAGTTGTGTCCTTGAGCAAGTCATTAACTACTCTGTGACTTAGTCTTCTCACCTGCAAAATGGATAAGAATAGTCCTTCCCTTGTGGCAATGTTGTAAAGATCAAGTGAGTTAGTAACACAATGCATTCAGAACAGAGTCTGATGCCTGCTAAGTGCTCAAAAAATGCCCCTTTGATGAGACCCTCAAGGATGGAGAACATTCCACTGTGGCCCTCACAGGTCCTTGTCCCTGCACCTGCCCCTCCCACACTGCCTGTTGATAAAATCCAAATTGCTAAATGGTAGCTGCTGATATGTAAGAACAGTTTCTCTTTCAAGAACCACCCTCAAACAATTGTTTCCAATACAAGCTGAACTCCAGCAGAGCCCCTACTACAGCCCCGCGCAACATTCTGCCTTCCGTCCCTGAGTCAGAAATTCTTTCATTGTCTTCTCGTGCCTGGTATTTCCAGATAAAGGCTTGTGCTAGTGGGGCTCTAGCTGGTTTTCTCCCATTGCTGTTATTATCAGCTCTGTAGCTCCAGAATCTAGCTCAGGATCTCTCTGGCCCATAGCATGAGAGATGGTTAAGAGAGGGATCTCAGGAGGGGCACTGTAGGAGGAAGTACTCAATCCAACTTGGAATGAATTAGAGGGTCTTCCAGAAGTGGGGATGCTTGAAGGTCCTGATGGATATGTAGGAGTCCAGGAGTGAATTGTTTGGGTGGCGGGTCTGCTTCAAACCCAGAGACCAGCATGTCCCAAAGCAAGTGAGTCAGGTGTGGTCTCTGTCCTCATCCCCACCCTCGAGCCCTAGCCTCCCACTCTTGAAGAGAAATGCGTGTAATCCCAGCCACCAGCCACATTCCGTGTAACACCTGAAACTACAGACTATCAGGGCCTGGAGAGCACTTAGAAATCATCCATCTGATTACACCATTCACAGATGGGTGAATGAGCCATGAAATCAGATGGGACCTGCATGGAGTCCCCAAGTCATTCATTATTACATTAATGCTTTCAGCTAGTGTCCTGAAAACAACAGGGATTTGTTGGGGATTTAGGTGGGGATGTGGCATGACCCAGATGTGCCCATGATAAGATCACCCTGGAAGGGCTCAGAGGTGGAAGAATGGGGGGCACGTGGAGGGGGACCGGTGGACCAGGAGGAGGCTGAGCAGGAACCTGAGTGAGAAGTGATGTTTCCAGGTCACAAGAATGGGATGGTTTTGATCACAATCAAAATCATGGAATATAGGCTGTTTTTCTTTTTTTAACTGGTTACCAGGAAGCATCCAGTCCCATCATTTCATGGCACATAGATGGAGAAAAAATGAAAACAGTGACAGACTTTATTTTCTTGGGCTCCAAAATCACTATGGATGGTGATTTGCAGCCATGAAATTAGTTTTCATCCCAATCCCAAAGAAAGGCAGTGTCAAAGAGTGCTCAAACTACCGCACAATTGCACTCATCTCACATGCTAGTAAAGTAATGCTCAAAATTCTCCAAGCCAGGCTTCAGCAATACGTGAACCGTGAACTTCCTGATGTTCAAGCTGGTTTTAGAAAAGGCAGAGGAACCAGAGATCAAATTGCCAACATTCGCTGGATGATGGAAAAAGCAAGAGAGTTCCAGAAAAACATCTATTTCTGCTTTCTTGACTATGCCAAAGCCTTTGACTGTGTGGATCACAATAAACTGTGGGAAATTCTGAAAGAGATGGGAATACCAGACCACCTGACCTGCCTCTTGAGAAATCTGTATGCAGGTCAGGAAGCAACAGTTAGAACTGGCCATGGAACAACAGACTGGTTCCAAATAGGAAAAGGAGTACATCAAGGATGTATATTGTCACCCTGCTTATTTAACTTCTATGCAGAGTGCATCATGAGAAACGCTGGACTGGAAGAAACACAAGCTGGAATCAAGATTGCCGGGAGAAATATTAATAACCTCAGATATGCAGATGACACCACCCTTATGGCAGAAAGTGAAGAGGAACTCAAAAGCCTCTTCATGAAAGTGAAAGTGGAGAGTGAAAAAGTTGGCTTAAAGCTCAACATTCAGAAAATGAAGATCATGGCATCCGGTCCCATCACTTCATGGGAAATAGATGAGGAAACAGTGGAAACAGTGTCAGACTTTATTTTTTGGGGCTCCAAAATCACTGCAGATGGTGACTGCAGCCATGAAATTAAAAGACGCTTACTCCTTGGAAGGAAAGTTATGACCAACCTAGATAGCATATTCAAAAGCAGAGACATTACTTTGCCAACAAAGTTCCGTCTAGTCAAGGCTATGGTTTTTCCTGTGATCATGTATGGATGTGAGAGTTGGACTGTGAAGAAGGCTGAGCGCCGAAGAATTGATGCTTGTGAACTGTGGTTGGAGAAGACTCTTGAGAGTCCCTTGGACTGCAAGGAGATCCAACCAGTCCATTCTGAAGGAGATCAGCCCTGGGATTTCTTTGGAAGGAATGATGCTAAAGCTGAAACTCCAGTACTTTGGCCACCTCATGCAACGAGTTGACTCATTGGAAAAGACTCTGATGGTGGGAGGGATTGGGGGCAGGAGGAGAAGGGGACGACAGAGGATAAGATGGCTGGATGGCATCACTGACTCGATGGATGTGCGTCTGGGTGAACTCCGGGAGTTGGTGATGGACAGGGAGGCCTGGCATGCTGCGATTCATGGGGTCGCAAAGAGTTGGACATGACTGAGCGACTAAACTGAACTGAACTCCTTGCAAGAAAATCTATAAAAAACATAGACAGCATATTAAAGAGCAGAGACATCACTGCCAACAAAGGTGCATATAGTCAAAGTTATGGTTTTTCCTGTAGTCATGTATGGATGTGAGAGTTGGACCATAAAGAAGGCTAAGCATCGAAGAATTGATGCTTTCGAACTGAGGTGCTGGAGAAGACTCTTGAGAGTCTTTTGGACAGCAAGGAGATCAAACCAGTCAATCCTAAAGGAAATCAGTCCTTAATATTCATTGGAAAGACTGATGCTGAAGCTGAAACTCCAATACTTTGGCCACCTGATGCAAAGAGCCAACTCATTGGAAAAGACACTCATGCTGGAAAAGATTGAGGGCAGGAGAAGGGGATGACAGAAGATGAGAGGGTTGGATGGCATCACTGACTCAATGAACATGTGTTTGATCAAACTCCAGAAGATGGTGAAGGACAGGGAAGCCTGGTGTGCTGCAGTCCATGGGTTCATGAAGAATCGGACGTGACTGAGTGACTGAACAACAACAACCAGGAAGCTTAGAATGGAATTTTGCTTGTTTTTTTTTCCCATTAATTGTCCCCTGTGCAGCCTTGTATATGCAAAAGGGCCAAAATCTCTGGCACCAAATGCACCGAGTTTGAATACTGGATCCACCAACAATCAGCTGCATTTCTTAACCTCCATGAGCCTCAGTTTCCTAATCTGCAAAATGTGGAGCGTGTCACCTGCCTCACAAAGTTCTTTTCAGGTGATGAAATGCTGCTTGGAAAATGTCTGGCACTGTGTCTGGAACATAAAATATTAGCTGCCTTCCCACTTTTAAAGGTGCTTCTTGATCATTTTTTAAGTTATCTAGGATGTCAATAATTCGGAGGACAGTGGTAAGTGATTCATCCTAGCCATGAACTGTTTCGACAGTAATTTGCTTGATAACTGTGGACAGTTAAAGTTGCTTGGAGTGGGAATTGGTAGGTAGGGAGAGAGCAGAGGTATTGGGGGGTTGGGGAGGTGAAGGAATAAATACAGCTCAAGACATTGGAGACCTGAAGGGCTGGAAGGCCCTTCTCACCTCTCCTCTCTGTTCTTTTATTCCCCAATCAGCTCTGGCTGCCTCATACTTACTGCTCCGCACCTGACAGTTCTTTGAGACCCTAGGCTGCCTGGTCCCCAGCTGGTGCCTCTCCTCTCTCCTACAGTCTGACCCAAGCAAGCCTGTCTTTCCTTCATCTCTTCTGCCCCTGCCAGCTGCCCCCTCCTTACCCCATCTCCCAAGACCCATACCCTACTGCACACTAAACATGCCACACTGTGGCTTCCAGCCCGTCAATCCATCTCCGCTTGGTGTAAGGTGACTCCCTACTCTGCTCACTGCTAGCTCAGGTCTCCTGTCAGACTGCGTAGGGACAGCTGGGTTCCCTGGGTGTGCCTGCTCATAAGCCCTTCTCAGCTTTCCTCTCTCCATCATCTCAGCCTCAGTTTTACCTGCCAAGAAAATTGGAGTCGGGAGCAACAACTTCTGTTGTGGAAGAAACCTGAGGAGTTATCTGGTCTAGAGCTACCACCAGGTGCCAGCTATGATCAATTGGGACCTCCCTACAGAATCTAAGACTGTGTCCAAGCACCAGAGAAAGGAGGACTGTGGTCAGCTAGGAGTGTCTGCCAAGCACCAGTACTATTGATATGGTTGATTAGCAATGTCTGCCCTGAGTGCAGCTTAATGAATGCCAAACATTGCTATTCATGATCCTGGCCAACTTTTCAGAATCAAGGATACTGAAAAAAATAAAATTATATTTTCAGGAGATCTGGGTTCGACTGCTGGGTTGGAAGATCCCCTGGAGAAGGGGACAGCTACTCACTCCAGTATTCTGGCCTGGAGAATTCTATGGACTACAGTCCATGGGGTTGGTTGCAAAGAGTTGGACACAACTGAGCAATTTTCACTTACATATTCAAGTGGAATATTTTTCCATAAGACCATGTCAAATGGTGCCTGGACACAGAATAAGATAAGTATGATTCCTTTTAGTGAAAAAGACATTCCATTTATAATCCTTCTGCATTTTCTCAAGAAAGAAGTCTCTGTTTGGTTTTCATATGCCTTCATCAGCTTCCCAACACTTGTTTATCTCCCCTTTACAATAAGAGAGCAGATTTTCAGCAGGCAATAAATGGAAACATTCTGTTTTACCATATTTACTTTGTGCCCTTGCCTTTTATTTATACTGAATATTGGTTTTTCAATTTACAGAATCAACATAAAGATTTTTCGTTAAATAAAACTATTTAAACAAAAATTGAACTGATTTAAAGAAAAATACCAAGTAAACAGTAACAAACATGATATACACAGATAATTAAAATATATACATATATACACGTGTGAGATATATATATATATATATATATATATATATATATAACCTCACACAATGATCAAGCCCTGAGAAATGTAACCTGTGGAGAATTTTGCAAAGTTGAAAATCACTTGCAGAGAGATTTCCTAGTTTGCCCCAGAACACACAGCACAGGTGCAGGCACTGAGTCTGGGACTGGTGCTCTCCTCAGGACTGAGATGACTCATGGTCCAGAACACACAGCATTGTGAGACAAGAGGCAGGAAGAGAAACAGGAAGGTAATTAAGCTATTTTGTGGTAAGTATCCAAGATTCAGACGTCCTCAGGAAAAGGGGAGTTTATTTTGGACATAAAAGCAACAGGAATCCTGAGTGAAGGCAGCAGTCCCCTATGGAGCAGGTGTATCCGTACTAGGAGCCCAGACACCCTCTGCTAACTCCCCTCTAGCCTTTTCCGTCCCTCCAGTCGCTGTTCACATGGCACCTGCTCCCAGGGGCTCCCCGCCTGCTCTGTATTCAAATACCCGACTGAGAGAAACCTGATTGGCCAATTCAGGTCCAGCCTTCCTGATTGGTCAGAGCTTCTGTTCTCAGTCATCTCATAGGCTGCTGATGAACTAATGGGTGGGCTTGTGTCAGGTGCCCAATCAGTTGAAAGCAGGGCCTATAAATGCAGGCACTGTGCTCTTTCACACCTTGGCTGATTAGCGGGAACCGCCTGTGGCCCTCACCTCCGGGAGAATTCTTGTCATCACAAGCGTGATCAATGCCAGGGATAGAAGGACGAGAAGTGGACGGGTAGTGGGAACATCGAGAAGGAAGAGGCTCGCTGTGTGTGGTGGGGCAGGACTGCCATGTGAGGGGATGAGCCTCTTGCTGGGGCGGGCATGCCGGAACCTAATGGATATGGACTGCCTGCCTCTCCAAGGCTTGACCTCAGAAACGTCAAAGTGCCAGGGGTGCCCCTGAGAGGTCGATGATATCCACCCTGCATGAAGGCAGCAAGGGCACAGGGAGACCAGGCATGGTGATGCCAGATAGTTTATTAATTCACTCAGGGACTATGATAGGATGTAAAGTCCACTCTATCAAGGGCGGGGAATGGAACTGCCATCTGGAGGCAGTGTGCCAGCCTTTGAGCTGCAGAAAAGACCCCTCCAGTGGAGGGTGGAGCAAGAGGGGCCTGAGGGAGGCCTCCTACAGCATCAGGACCCGCCACTTGGAGGGGTTTACTTTCCAGCGGCTTGCCATTGTGGAAAGATCCAGCCAGCGTCCCCTTTGCTGGGCATTTGTGCACAGACGGGCCACAGCTGTAGGCAAGCATTCCGAGGTCACGAGAGATCCCAAAGGGGATGTGACAGAGACACTTTGTCCCGCCACCCTGTGTCCCTGAGAGCCTGTCCCTCCAGCACTGAATCTCGAGTTTGGGCACATGAAAGGAGGCAGTGTTTCCCTGCAAGGGAAGCAGAACTGCCACCTGAAGGATAAGGGGGGTTTGTCAGCCAGATGAGGGAGGAGATGGCCCCCCAGGAACAGGAAATCACACGTACAAAGGTGTGGGGAAATGAAGGAGTTCCGAGTGGCTCTGCAGGACTGTTGTTCAGTCGCTCAGTCATGTCCGACTCCTGAGACCCCCATGGACTGCAGTATGCCACGGTCCTCTGTCCTTCACTATCTCCAGGAGTTTGCTCAAACTCATGTCCGTTGAGTCAGTGATGCCATCCCACCATCTCATCCTCTGTTGCCCCCTTCTCCTCCTGCCTTCAATCTTTCCCAGCATCGGGGTCTTTGAGTAGGACTGTTGGGAGGGTTCTAGACAGGAATGTCCCAGCATGATGCTGGAGGACCAACGGGTAGGCCAAGAAGTTGTACTGAGGGCAGTGGTGAGCCATGGTGGGATTTTAAACTAGGAGCAGCTCATGTATGGTCATTTGCTCTGTTGTGTCCAACTCTTTGCAATCCCATGGACTGTAGCCCGCCAGGCTCCCCTGTCCATGGGATTTTCCAGGCAAGAATAATGGAGTGGGTTGCCATTTCCTTCTCCAGGAGGAGCGGCATAGCTCCATTTATGTTTTGGAAAGATTCCGCTGATTGTCCTGTGGTGGGTGGGTGGGAAGGGTGTGATCAAGGCAGGAAGCCCAGTGAGTAAGCCAGGGTGAAGACCACTGGAGAACCACAAACTCTCCCTGAAAAGTAGCTGCAGGGCTGGAGAGGAGAAATGGTTCAGAGGTAAAACCCACAGGACTCCACGACGAATGAGGGAATGGGGGAGTCAAAGGACCCCACCCCCAAAGTTCTTGGCTTGGGCTGTAGGACCAGGGAGCAGCAAATGAGGTTTGGAAATCAACAGCTGAGTGTGCAGGGCTGGGTGAGGCCCTCTGGGCAGGGATGTCCAGAGGCTGCTGGACACCGTGTCTCAGCAGGGGAAAAGCTTCATGGACAGAGAGTCCTCAAGCAGGCCTGGCACAGCAGTGGATGGCCACCTGCCTCCCAGCTCTGCCTGTCTGTCTATACCAAGTAAGCTGGGTCCTGATCCTGGAGCTCTTGAAGGGATAAGTAGGCATCAGTGTTCAGGGTCAGGCAGACAGTGGGGGCCCTGACTTGGCCTTGCCCGGGAGGGCTGGCCCAGGGGAAGCTGGTCCCCTCCCTTGGACTGGGGCCAGGTACCTTCTCTCTTGCTTCTCCCAGCTCATGCTCTGGGGGTGACTGCAGATCCACCAGGTCAGGGGCTTCCAGAGCAGGAGGCCCCAGGGGCTGGGGGGTCCAGTCTCCAGGGACTCCCTCCTGTGGGCTGGAGACCAGCCTCTCTTCACCAGCCCCAGTGCCCCACTGGGCAGTGTTCGGGGGACCTGGGCCACTGAGGAGACTCGGAGAGAAGAGTAACAGGTCTTCCCCGGGGGGGAAGGTGCAGTAGGCATCGTCATCCCCTGGTGGAGTCGGCAGGGGTGGAAGGAGAGCTCCCTCGGGGGCCCTGGGCCCACCTTCATCAAGCTCCTCTGTGCAGGGGTCGTAAGCGAAGTACACCTGGCAGGCCTCAATCTCCAGGGCATCTGGGAGGTGGAAGAAGAAGTAGCCTTGGTTGGTGAAGCAGCTGGTCACCGAGTGGCCACTGGTCTCAGCTGAGGACGATGAGCCCTTGTCCTGCTGCAGCAGGAGCAGCTGTGTGGCCTTGGCGTCCCTGTCCAACACCTCCAGAGGGGAGATCTCGGGGTCCAGGCCACTGCGGCTGAAGGAGGACGAGGGGAAGGGTGAAGAGAGCCACTTCTGTAAAGAGAAAGGACAGTGGGAGGATGAGGGGGCCGTCCCTTCCAAACTCAGCAATAACCCCTAACTCCTCCTTCTTTAGCAGTAGACTCAGGGCTGCCACCTCTGGGAAGCCCTCCCTGACTGCAAACCCACCCCCACCCCACCCCCACCCCTGCTGCCCTACCTCCCAAAAGCACACACATGCACACACACACAAACTCTGCCCATTGGTTTGGGGAATGTTCCACATCAGTGGGTGTGCCTGCTTCCCAGCCTCAGGGGCCCAGGGGATGTGTTGGGTCAATACCTGACTGCTTATTGAGCAGCTAGTATATGCTCTTGCCTGGAAAATCCCATGGACAGAGGTGCCCGGTAGGCTGCAGTCCATGGGGTTGCTAAGAGTCGGACATGACTGAGCGGCTTCACTTTTACTTTCATGCATTGGAGAAGGAAATGGCAACCCACTCTTAGTGTTCTTGCCTGGACAATCCGAGGGATGGGGGAGCCTGGTGGGCTGCCATCTCTGGGATCGCACAGAGTCGGACACGACTGAAGTGACTTAGCAGCAGCAGCAGTATTGGGAACCTAGCGCTGCTCCAGGTCCCAGGGACACAGTGACAGGTGGAATCCTCAGAATGACTCGTGGGGACCAGTGTGAGTGTGTGAACCAACCAACCAACCACTGCCGAAGCAGAAAGAGCCCTGAGAGTACATCACGACCACCATACAAATGCCCAGAGAGAGCCTGTGTCCTGGCCCTGATCACACAGCCAGCAGGTAGAAAAGCTGGGCTTCGGGTTCCCCACTCACACTGCCATGGAACCATCTCCAGCGGGGAACTAATGGTCCTGGCCCCTGCCTCCCACACCCTCCACCCACTGAGAGAGGCAAGCACTTCTCAGTTGCTCTGGAGTGTGGAGAGCCCTGGCAAGGAGCAGGGAGACCCAATTCCAGCCCTGGCCCTGGAACTCATGAGCTGTGTGACCCTGGGCAGGTGACTGCACCTCTTGAGCCTCAGTTCTGTAATAGTTAGCTGCCTCCTTCCTGACTGCCTCACTCTGGCCAGGCAAAGAGATGTTAAAGAAGAAAATGAAGATGGAAACTCCTGGCACAGGTAACATGCACATGCCCAGCAGAGGTGTAGGGGACAGTACCTGCCTGAGGACAGGGTGATGGGGCTTCAGGAGGGTGTACTTGAGAACCCCAACAGCCTTCTGTCCTGGGAGCCCTCTGCAACTGGACTGTGGCCCCCTGAGCACAGGGGCCAGGTGTGACGGGTCCCCCTGCACCCTTGTGCCCAGCGTGGGAATCCAGAGGCCCAGTCGATATATTGCAGGTGAATTAATGACTGAACCACTCGACAACATCTACCCTCTTCCCCAAACCAGGTGTTCGTGTTACAGGAGAACAGGCCAAGAAAGAAGGACAGTGACGGCCGACTAAGGATGGCAAAGGACAGAGGCGCTGGAGAGAGGGCAAGAGCCAGGCCGGGTGGGGCTCCAACCCTCCAAGAGGCAGTGGAAGGCAGGGCCAGGCAGCAGTGCTGAGCAGCGGCCAGAAGAAAAGGGCAGCCCTGTGGCCTGCGCTGGTGTGCTGGGCCTCAGAGCTGTGTGGTCAGCCACTTCCGGGGCCTGGGCTTCCATCCACAATGCCTTGAAGTGGACGTGGGCAGGGGAGGGGGGATTGTGGTGCGACACAGGAAGAAATTCATCCTTATCACACACAATGGCACATGCACTCCTAGCTCCCACAGGCAGTGGGCCCTGGGGTCTTGGAGCTTGGGGTTCTGGGGCAGAGAGACAGAGAGGAGCTGGCCTGTCACCCAGATGCAGAGGAGAGGGTGGGGTCCCTCTCGGCTGTCTGTCGCCCCGAGTCACATCTGCATCCCCAGGGCCTTTTCAGGATACCCCCCACCACACACAGAAGGACTGGGCCAGGCATTTCGACCTGGGGTTGATCTCATGGGAAGATGCAGCTCTCTAGAAAGGACCCCAGTCCTGCCTCAAAATGTCCCAAGCCCATTGACTCAGAAGGACCTCAAGCTGGAAGAGGTCTGAGGCTGCATCTAGTCCAGCATCCCACCAGGAATCCCTTCTGCCATGTGACCAACACATAGTCAGCCAAGGCTGGCTTGAATACCTTTGTTGGTGAGGAGATCACTACTTTTCAGACTAAAGGAAGCGTTTTAAGGAGATGGGGTCGCTGAGGGTTGGACACGACTGAGCGACTTCCCTTTCACTTTTCACTTTCCTGCATTGGAGAAGGAAATGGCAACCCACTCCAGTGTTCTTGCCTGGAGAATCCCAGGGACGGAGAGCCTGGTGGGCTGCCGTCTATGGGGTCGCACAGAGTCGGACATGACTGAAGTGACTCAGCAGCAGCAGCAGCAGCAGCAGCATAACCCCACATAAAGAGCACTGCAGGCAAGATGTGACCAGACCTGGGAGTTTTCCAGAGACTTCCAGAAGGGGCCCTGATCAGCCCCGATAGAGAACGCCAAAGCCAGATTGTGACAGGTCTGCTCCAGCATGGCTTTCCAGCCTCTGGGCATTTCTCTCAACCTCTGTCCACTCCCGCCTCACCCCCCTCCACCAACACCAATCCAGGGAGCCTAGAGTATGGGGTGGGGTGGTATAATTGGCCCACCACTCCCCCCTCCCCACTGGAAGCTTCCTGAAGCACGTGTGGGCTGAGGGAGACAACTGAACTCTGCATGGCATTCAGAGCGTTCCGACATACAGGGGTGCACTTTTAAAATGAATCTGTTTTGTAACTAGAAATGCCTAAAGGCCTTGCTAGTGTTTGTGATAAATCATGGAGACTGGCTGGGAGGATTTTTCAAGAGCAGGGAAAGCACTAGCCCCTCAGAGCAGATCTGCACAAGAGAGAGGGTTGAGAACTTGGACCTGGTGAATCCTGCTCCAACAGCAGCCCAGTGCGGGTAATTCCAGTGAGGGTTTTGTGAGCATTAACTGTGTGCTGGGCTATGTCCTTGGGATTGTAAGCATATTAATATTATCTCACCTTACCCACCCACACATTTTACAGGTGAGGAAACTGAGACACAGGTTCTATAACTTGCCCCAGGCCACACAGCCAGGAAGTGGCGGAGCCAGAATTAGAGCCCAGGTAGGCTGGCTCACTCAGATGTACACTACCATTCAGCCGGAGAACTGTGCCAGAACTGGGGAAAGGGGTCCAGGGCTTCCCAGGTAGTGAAGTTGTTAAAGAATCTGCCTGCCAGTGCAGGAGATGCAAGTGACTTGGGTTTGATCCCTGGGTCAGGAAGATCCCCTGGAGGAGTTCATGGCCACCCACTCCAGTATTCTTGCCTGGAGAATCCCATGGACGGATGAGCCAGGCTGGCTACAGCCCATGGGGTTGCAAAGAGTCCAACACGACTGTGCACACACATACCCACGAGGCAGCTGACTTTACATTTCTTCACCCAAAGTGCAAAACCCGCTGTTCTGCACCTCCTCCCCACCCTGTCCACAGCCCAGCCCACCCTCTGGCCAGCCTGCGTCAACTGCCTGCCCTGTCCTCCTTCGCCAGACTCCTACCTGGAAATCTCCTCCATGCTCAGAGCTCAGTTGGGAAAAAAACTCCGAGGGGTCTGGGATGTGACACTTGAGAATATTCTTCAGCCTACAGAGGGGAGAGGAGGGAAGAAAGAAGGGTGAGAAGGGAAAGGGTCCCACAGTGCCCTGCCATCAGTCCCGCAGCTCTGAGCGCAGGGCACAGAGCCTCACCACACACATTATTTTGTCAATGTTGATTGCATGCCCAGTAAGGGAGGGTATTGTGCTGGGCGCTGGGAACACAAGAAGAGTCAACAGAGGAGGTCCCTGCTCTTAAGAAGCTGACATTCTAATGGGGAGCCAGTCAATAAACCAAGTGTGCAAGTATACTGTTTGTTCTGTGGAGACAAAGAGCAGAAGGACGTGAGGGTGACTGGAGCAGAGTGAACCACGAGGAGGCGGGTAGGAGAGAGGCCAGACCATGGGCCTCCTAATCAAGGCTGGCGTGGACGGTGGTTCAAGTTGTGCACTGCCCAAGGGTGCCTGGGTTTTTCTTTTTTTTTTTAAGGGGGAGGACCGATGCTGATTGGAAGCTGAATACCAGCCCATGCACTGCTTGCCAAGCTGAGTGCCCCAGTGTCTGTGTGCATCCACTTCAAGATGTATGTCTCAAGACCCCAGGAAACCTTGCTGCTGCCCAGAAGTCCAGGCTCAGATCCCAGACTTCCTTCTGGTCTCTGACCACACCCACTTTCCTATACTCTCTGTTCCTGGAATGCTCCTCCCTTGTTCCCACCCAAGGTCTTTGCACAAGCTTTTCCTCTGCCTGGAATGGATGAGCTCCTGACCCTTCCCTGCCTGGTTTGCTCCTCCTCCAGATTTCAATGCCATCATCACCTCCTCGGAAATGCTTACCCTGGTCACCCCTGAGCTGAGGCTGCCCTTCCTGTTGTCTACTTCTAGTACATCTAGCACCTTCTTTCCTTCACCACCCTAATCTCATGTCATTATAAACCTGCATGATAAATATCTGCCATTCCCCATGCGACAGTGAGTCCATGAAAATGTGATGCCATGCCTGTGGCTGTGCTTACGTTCCCAGCACTCAGCACCATACCTGGTTCTGAGCTGGGACTCGGAAAATAAAGGAAAGAACAAATGAATGGTCAGACCCATAATGACACTCCATCCCCCACCACAGGCAGCTGGCTCGTATACATATACATACTCAACTCCTGAACCTAATGCTCGGGGCAGAGCTCCCATGGGGTTCTCCCTGTGCCTCTCCTCTTGGGCTGGTCCCTTAGGCCTCCCTCTTTGGGAGGAAAGGCCAGATGGTAGGCAGGGAGGACCCTTGGGATGGCAGAGGGAGCATTGGAGTGTCAGAACACGGGGCTCAGCCCAGAAGCTGACCTGGCCATGGGGGATGTCATACCGAAACGTGAAAGACGGGGAAGGGAGCATTCTCCTTACCATAGCCTGATGCACCGGAAGCTGCCCAGAAAGTAAACCAAGAGGACAAGACCAAAGAAACTGCCAACTCCCAAGAAGATGTGGTTCAACCAAGGGAGAGGTGGGATCTTCTTCTTGGTTTCTGCCCGAGGAGTAGAAAGAGGAGAAGAGGAGGGGTTAAAGAAGTGTGCCCTGCCCCGAGTCACTCCAGCATCCCCCACCCATAACGTGGTGCTGAGGGACAGGATGACCACTGACCCAAGGCCTTTATAGGGTCCCAGCTGGTCCAGCAGAGCTGCTGTGTACCTGGCCGACATGGGGCATCGCATGCCTTCATCACAGCAGCCCTGCCGTGGTACCATGGTACCCACTTCATAGACGAATAAAAAGGCTAACAGGTGAAAACAGCCCACCCCAGACCTTGGCAGAAACCAAAAGCTTGAGGTTAAATGGTGGAGAAAAAGGAAAGAGCCTCCCCACTAACTCACAAAGCCTCTGAGAAGTCCCACCCCAACATCAAATCCCTGTTCCCATCTGCAAAACTTGCCTACATTTCCCACCCTACAGGTCACATCCAGTGAGCTAAAGATGATCAATGGGTGCTGTACACATACCCCAAGACTGCCCCGCCAGTCCCTGCCTCCTTCCCAGGCTGCATCCCCACCTCTGCTCCCCATAAGTACCTGCAGGGACCGTCCTGAAGGCCAGGGGCTGGCTCCAGTGGCTCCAAACCTCATGGCTGCCTAGCCGGGGCTTGGCCCGCACCTGAAGCTCATATTCCATGCCTGGAGCGAGATTCTCCAGGGAGATCCATTGCTGGTTCTGCCTGAGGGTCAATAGCTGGGCGTCCTGGGGCAGAGACAGGGCTGTCAGAACAGAGGGGTCTGCATTGCCCCCTCACTTCCTGTGGCAGGACTGGCTGAGAGTATGAGCAAAGCAGTGCCTTCCTTTATCCCTTCTAGCCATCCACCCTGCACTGTCCCCCCTCCTACAGAAAGGCTCCCCAACTAGCCACTTGCAGGGGCCCTAGGAATCAGGGTCTTCCTGAACTCCTCCCCCTCTCTCAACTCCAGTATCCAAAACCATCTGTCAATCAGCTGGCTCCACCTCCAGAACCTATTCTGGACCCTTCCCTCTTCCCTCCACTCCTTCCTCCTGCAGGTCTGAGCTCCCACGACCTCTGAACCCCGTCCAAGGTCTCCCTCCTTCCCTGCTCCCTGCACCCCTGTGCTCTGCAGCAGTCTCTTCTCCACTCAGCCATAAAGAGGGGTTTCCCATAGACCTCTCCCTGCTTGGTGTCACCCTTTTTGCTTTTTTCTTCAGTATGCCAGACACACAGGCCGTGTCTTGCCTTTGCAATGGTTTTTTCCTCTGCCTGGAAGACCCTCCACAGATCCTCAAATAATCAGCTCCTACTTGAGCCCCAGATCTCAGAAAGGACTGGTCACATGAGTCTGAAGGAGCCTCTCCCAGGCCTTCTCAACTGTGTTATCACAATGAAATTTCATGCTGCTGCTGCTGCTGCTGTCTTTTCAGTTGTGTCCGACTCTGTGCGACCCCATAGATGGCAGCCCATCAGGCTCCCCCGTCCCTGGGATTCTCCAGGCAAGAACATTGGAGTGGGTTGCCATTTCCTTCTCCAATGCATGAAAGTGAAAAGTGAAAGTGAAGTCGCTCAGTCGTGTCCAACTCTTCGCGACCCCATGGATTGCAGCCTACCAGGCTCCTCCATCCATGGGATTTTCCAGGCAAGAGTACTGGAGTAGGGTACCATCACCTTCTCCAGAAATTTCATGAAAGTATGTAAAAACATCGCAGAGTTGGTTCCTATCCCCCATGTGAGTTTCTTCAGAAGCAGCTTGTCAGGCTCTCCCTTCATTCTCTCCCCAGAATCCAGCACATAGTAGGTACTCAGGGAATGTTTGTTGAGTAAATGAGCAAATAAAGGAATGGGTAAGTGAATGAATAAGTGATCAACCTCTGTGGCTTAGACCACACTGGATTTGAAGAGGGCACAGTGGCTGCCCAGGGCCTCTGAAATCTTCAGAGGGGGAGTCTGCTGCCTGTAAATCTTGCCTAGAAATTGCCACCGGCAGGACCCCTGGGGTGTCAGGGGACATCAGAGGGATGGTGTGGGGGGGCAGTTCCAAGGAGCAGCAGGGGTTGATTAGGGGCTTCTGTGGCTTTGCTGAGATGAAGGATGGATAGGGTGACCAGGACAGGGAGGAGTTAGGGCAGATGGGACGGAGCCAGGTACTCACCTCCCAGCTATGGCCCTCAGACCTAGTCCGGGCCTCAAACTCCACATCGTTTTGGATGTAGTGGGATACCTGGGAGACGGTCCAGGTTATGTTGCACCTATGGGTCTCCATGTGGACGACCTGGAGTGAGTGGGGTGGAACCAGACGAACTGGAGACAGGAGAGAGACAAAGGCAGAGAGAACAAACTTGGGGGATGCCACATGCCGAGCTCCCACCTCCACCTTTGTACCTGCTGTTCCTCCCTCCTGGTGCTCTCTTTTCCCAGGGATCAGCATGTCCCTGCTCAAATATCACCATTCAGAGAAGCTTGCCCCAACCACCCACCACTCTCTGTCCCCATCGCTTGTCATTTTTCTCCCTAGTACTTATCATCATCTGATATATTAAATATCTACTTCTGATTCTTTATTCGTTTTCTGTCTGCCCCACCAGACTGAGCTCTCTGAGGGCAAGGACTTGATCTCTGGAGTATCCTTGGTGCCTGGAACGTTACCCAGCACGTGGTGGGCACTTGATTAGATATCTGCAGAATGAATGAATCAAGGCAGCCTTTCTCTGCACTCAGATTTGATCAGAGATTTACCTGGATCATCGCATTTATTTAATTTAATTCTACTTCAGCAATCTTGTATGATAATAAGATTGTATGATTCTGAAGTTCAATTGATCTAAATTTTTATACTTCTGAGATTCTATAGAACTCCACAAATAATAATAAGCAAATGTTTATTGTGATATTTCTGTGTCTTGGCTTATAGATTCCTAAGCAACCATGGTGTTGTGGTTGTTCTTTAGTCACTAAGTCGTGTCTCTTTTCGACCCCATGGACTGTAGTCCACCAGGTTCCTCTGTCAGTGGAATGTCCCAGGCAAGAGTACTGGAGTGAATTGCCATTTCCTTTTCCAGAGGATTTTCCTGATCCAGGAATCAAACCCACGTCTGCTGCATTGCAGGTGGATTCCTTACCTCTGAGCCATCACAGAAGCCCTACAGCAACTATAGGCAGCAGGTAACTGGTTATCCCCACTTTACAGGTGAGGAAAGTGAGGCTCAGACATGTTAAATGACCTGCCAGTCAGATTACACTCAGTTAAAGTAGGGTTGCGTTTAGAACCCTGGATCTCACTCTATGCTTCCATCTCTTTCCTAGAGATGACCTCCAAGGTTGGAGATGGAAGGGGGGATAGGCTAGAGGTGGGGGAAGCCACTTAGTCATTCACCAACCTTCCCCCAGCACCACCCAGGTCAGCCCTGATGCTGAGTATTCAGAACAGAGATGTAAGGAGGGCAGAAGCTCTGCCCTCAGGAAACTCACAGCCCAATGAGGGAGACAGACCCTCAGGCAGCAAAGACCCAGAATGTAAACACCTTGAAAGAGGAGGTACCAAGGGCCCCAGGAGTCTGGGAAGGCCTCCTGGAGGAGATGACTCCTCACTGAAATTCAAGCGTGAGTGGCAATTTTCGGGGTGACAAGAGCCTTTCAAGCAGTGGGTCCATGGTGTGTGAGTATTTAGAGGCATGGAAGGGCAAGTTGAGCCTGGAGAGCTGGCCCTTGGTGTGGCAGGTATATAAGACACAAGAGGAGGCATCTGGAGAAGGAAGCCAGGCCAAGTGGCCTTGAACACTAGGGTAAGTGTCCGGGACTTCACCCCAAGTTCAGTGGGTAGTGAGTTGCTCAGATGGGGATGTGGAAGTTGATGGGGAGAGAGTAGAAACTAGAGAGAGAGACAGGGAGGGAGGTGGCTGCCCACCCCACACCAGCTCTACCTGGAGTCCTCACTCACTGTAATCAAAGGGCTTGATAGCCTGGGTCATCATCCTCCTCCACTTCCCGCCTTCAGAGCACATCACCGTCAATTTCATGACATCCACTACGGTCAGTTTCTGAGCCTGCAAGGGAAGGAGGCTGGGGATGTAACTGCCAGTAGCTGGTATGGGGATGGAGAGGCTGCTGGGATGTGGATGGCAAGGGAAACCACGGCTGTAATAAGCTGGACCCTCTCCCTGAGATCCTCCATCTAAGGCACGGCTCAGCAAACTTTATGAAAAGGGTCAGATAGTTAATATTTTTGACGCTGCAGGTCATGTGATCTCTATCACGACTATTCAGTGTTGTCATTGTTGCTGTCCTGCAAAATCAGCCATAAAAAAACAAGAGAGCAAACGGGTGTGGCTGTGTGCCAATAAACCTTAATTTTTAAAAGCAGACAGTAGGCAGGAGCAGAGCTGAGTGGCTGATACCTCAATAACCTTGGATCCCTCCACCCCTGGGTCAGTCATCTGCTCTCCCTGGATGCTGCCTCCTTCCTCCTGCCTCCCCAGCCCAGGAAGCCCACTCTGCTGCAGCCCCTGACCACTGGGTGTGCTGGCACCTCCACCAGAAAGATGCTCCTCTGCACCTCCCCCCACCCCGGCTGCCCCTCCCAGCTCTGACTACTCACTTCTGGAGAATGTCCCAGGACCAGGTTGCATGCCCAGGATCCTGGCCTCACTGGCTGCAGCTCACAGGTGTGGTTCCACTGTTTTGTAGGAAAAAGCAGCTCTCTTTGAAGAAAAAGAGGGACCCCCTCAGAGCTGGCCTCAGGAGGGTCCCCATGCAGCATTACTGTTCTAAGCCCAGGCTTTATGCCAACCCCACCTGCCCTGCTTCCCTTGTGAGCATCTCTCCCTCCCTCCTCATCTCAGTCAAGCCCCAGGGCAGCTAAAGTGATCCAGAAACAAATCCGTTCAGGGCACATGGCCCTTTCCACCTAAAGCCCTCCAAATTCTCCCCATAGGGTGCAGACTATCCTTGACAGGCCCTCCAGAGCCCCTTAGAATCACCACCCACCTGGGAGCCAAGGTCAAAGCCACCCTGCTGGCTGCTACCAGCAGGATGTTTGGATCAGTGACCCTTCACTGGTTCCTTCCCAGCGGGCAAGTTCATTCCCCCAGCCTCTCCCCAGTCCCCTGTCCCCACAGCTGCCCTAGGCATCTCACAAAATCCCAGGTTACTCAAACACTTTGGGGAACCCCATTCGGTCCTCCTTGCCTCTAACATCGAGTCCATCCTCAGCATATCAGGCGAGCGGCCCAGTGTCCCCAAACTACCTAGTCTGGCTCATGCCCAGCCCTGCTACTGCAGCCCGGACCGCACAACCCACTGCAACTCAGGCTCCAGGAGTCTAAATATCTGACCCCTCAGTTCTTCCAGACTCCTGTGACACCAGCAGTCTGTGGGTCTTATTAGCCCAAAATTCTCAAAGTGCAGAGTTCTTGGAGTCTGAGAGCTGTTAGTAAGATTTCAAGAGTCTAAAAGTCAGGATGACAAGATCTCAGCACCCTGCAATTCTGTACATTTGCCCGTCAACCCCACACGCACCTCTGAGGCTGACGGCTGTGCAAGCAGCAGGTGGTGGCCCGCAGGCCCTCATCATGGCTCCAGACGCAGGAGACGTTGGCTCTCGAGTTATAGAAGCATGTGATGTTGGAAGCATATGCCGTGAAGATGTGGCGTGTGGGACTGGCTGTAGGGCACCCATGGCCTTCAAGGGTTCCCCCGCCACTCCTGTTCCTACCAGGTGAGGAGATGCTCAGTGCTGGTGGGCAGAGAAAGGGTTAGTGGGTCCACTTCAGAGAGGACAAAACTGAGTCCCACAGCCCGCAAGGACCCCCAGACTGGTCGAGGCAGGGCAGGGACAAGAACACATTGTCTTCCAGGGATTCGGAGAGGCCCGTGGATGCAGTGTAGACAGGATGGTCGAGGGAGAAGGTAGATACCCGGTCCCTCGTCTCATTGGTCCCTCCCCCACCTCCTGCCCCTGCTGATGGGGCTTCTGCCAAGAAGGGGTCTCAGAACAAGTTCTAAAAGGGCCTCAGCCTCCCTCCTGAGGGAAAGCCCAGCTCTCCAGATGCCAGGGTCCTCACCGTTCACTGCTGTAGATGTCTGAGGGATGGTCAGCAGCAAGAGGAGGATGAGGAGGGACAGACAGCAGGACAGAGCCGGAGCCGCCATCACATCCACGGGCGGGGGCTGGGGAAGGGAGCCCTGGATGGAGGAAGAAGGGGAGAGAGCATGAGTGAGCAGCCAGCCACCTCCTCCCCTACCCAAGAGACAGGCTGGGCTCTGCCCTCCCAAGGTGCACCCATCAGCTCCCCACCATGCCAGCCTCAAGGATTTTGTACCTGCGAGTCCCTCTGCCCCACACATGCTCTTTCCTTTCCTTTCAAGATTCAGGGACCCATGTTGTCATTGCTGAAAGGACTCTCTAGCATGTCCAACCTTGTTCAAAAGTTGGGGAAAATAAGGCCCAGAAAGAGGAAAGACCTGCTTACATCCACGTAGAGAGGCTAGCACAGAGCTAGAATTAGAACCCACCTCCTCTCTAGCCAGCTACCCCCTTAACCACACCAAAACCATTTGCCAAGAGATTCCTCTATGCCAGTCTCTATTTTAATTAAACCTTTAACCATGGCGATCAGGGTATCTACTGGATATACACTCATTATTCCCATTTTCAGATGAGAAACTGAGGTGCAGAGAGGTGAAACAAATTACTCAAGGTTGCACAGCTCATAAGAGGCAGCTGTGAAACCAGAGCCAAGGAACACTGCTTGGAGCCCAGTAAATCGTGCTGATCACCTCATAACAATACCTCATAGCAGTTCTAGAGGAGGTGAGTGCAGTCGGGGATGGGAACTAAGCCCTCACGCTGTGCTAGGGTTTCTTGTGCACCAGCTCATCTAATGGAGAAGGCAATGGCATCCCACTCCAGTACTCTTGCCTGGAAAATCCCATGGACGGAGGGGCCTGGTAGGCTTCAGTCCATGGGGTCGCTAAGAGTCGGACACGACTGAGCGACTTCACTTTCGCTTTTCACTTTCATGCATTGGAGAAGGAAATAGAGGCCCACTCCCAGTGTTCTTGCCTGGAGAATCCCAGGGATGGGGAAGGCTGGTGGGCTGCTATCTATGGGGTCACACAGAGTCGGACACAACTGAAGTGACTTAGCAGCAGCAGCAGCAGCTCATCTAATCTGCCAGCAGCAGGGGCTGGGAGTGTGTATTTTCTCTTTACTCAGATGAGGAGGCCAAGGCTGTAAGCCATGAGCCCACCCAAGGTCACATCGCAGAAGAAGCAGAGCTGGATTTCCACCCCCGGACTGCACCCTGAGGCCCATTCCCTCCCATCATTCTGCCCCACCCAGACTCTGTCCCAGAGGTACGGCCCACAGCTTCCCCTCCCTGGGGAGTCAAACCCTGGCAGGGGCAGAGAGCATCTGACCTGGTTGTGGAGAAGGGCCCAGAGAGGTACCTGGGGGCACCTCCTTGCCTGGCCCACTGTCTCCTCAGGGCAACGCTCCCAGGATGGGGCTATTTGCCTCTTTCTTTGGATCCTCCAACCCGAGATAGCACAGAGCACAGGGCTGGGACCCCAGAGGCTGGGAGCACAGGAAAGCAGCTCCAACAAGCCCCTGGTGCCCTCTCTTTGTGGATCATGGCCCTGGAGCCCCCCAGAGGGAGTTGCCTAGGGATAGACCTCCACCAGCAGGGTCACCCTAGGCCCAGGACAGGATCTGGCACAGAGCCTCTGTGTAAGAGGAGAAGGGTAGAGGCAAAGGTGTGCAATATCACAAGAAGGTCAGGGCCAAACCACAGCCCCAGCCTGTGTGAGTCGGGCAGGAGAAGACGCATCATCGAGAATGAGTTCCCGCCACCCATAGCCAAAAGGGTGCAGCGGAACCCCGAGAGGGCAAAGAGCAAGGAGGATGGGGTGAGGAGGACTCCCAACTGTCTCTGAGGCTGCCCCCTCCTGTAGAGGAGGAGAGAGAGTCTCAGGTCAATTAAGAAACCTGCTCAAGCTCGCAGAGGAATGATGAGGCCCAGCCTCAGAGAGGGCAAGTGGGATCTCTGAGTCCCCAGCTGGCTCCATCCTGGATTCTCACACACATCCACGCACCTGTGCCCTGCCCTTCGTGACCGCACAGCCGAGCACACTCACAGACTTATTAGGTCCCCACCTCGCCCTGGGAATGTGTGTTGTTATCCCCATTTGATAGGTGTCAAGACTGTCAGAGCTGCCCAAGGAACTGGACTCTAACGCAGGTTATCTGATGTCAAGTTAGAGGAGGATAATGATGATGGTGATGGTGATAATGATGGAGTTGATGGCGATGGTGGCGGCGATGGAGTAAATGATGATGGTGACGGTGATGGTGGTCGTGATGCTAGTGGTCATGATGACTAATGCTCAGCCCTCACTCTGCCCAGCATTGTCCTTAGCACTTTCAGATATTACCTCATTCAAAGCTCACAGCAACCCTATGAGTAGGTACTGTTATGACTCCTTTTCTCAGATGAGGAAACTAAGGCCCTTGTAAGCCTCTTGGGCTGGGGTTGGGATTTGAACCCAGTCAGTATAGCCTGAGGTTCTGCCAGGGCTAATATCGTGGCATGTGGGGTACCGAGGGGCTGGGGGAGGGTTTGAAGCAGGGGCTCGGTAGTCCGAGTCACATCCCACCTGACCTTTGAAGCAGGGGCTCCATCTCCCCTCGGCTTCTCTGGCCAATCCCTCATCTCCCACACTAGGACTCCCTCTTGCTGTTTAAGTTTGGGAGCATCGCCCCAGCTGGGTGTGGGATGCTGGCTTTGGGGGAAGAAAGGGGACCCTTGGGGGTGGCTCTAACCCTTAGGTGTTCCAAACACAGTTCAGGGTGGGAGGCCTCGGCCCCCAGGAGTGGAGGGAGATCCTGACCCGAAGGGAGTCCTGCCCCGTTTGGGGGTACCTGGAGACCCTCCTGACCTGCTGGGTCACACATACAAGTAAGGGACAACAAAGATGAACTCAAGCTCAGGAGTCTGGCCTCCAGCCCAGGGCTCCCAGAAACCTCCCAGAACACCCACTTCATAGCCAGGTTTCAGAGGGGTCCCTCTCCTTTTCCCTCACCCGACAGCCTCCTGAGGCGCTCTTTACACAGGGGCACCTCCCCGGTGCAGACTACATCTCTCCCACCCACACCCCACACCCTCTCTGGGCACCCAGCACATCTCAGTCTCAGCCAGCCTTCCCCTTCCCAGGCTCGAACCTCCTTCTCCACTCCTCTCGGTTGGGGGACCCAGCAAAGGGCCTGGGAAAGCCCATCATCCCAGTGTAGCTCCCGGTCTCCCACAGGGAGAGTTGGGAGGGAGGGAAAGACTAGAACCTGAAGCCAGAGCCATGGGAACAGGGCCTGCCCCATCCCTGGGGGATTCTAAGATAAGCTTGGGGGCAAGGGCTGAGAGATGGCAGATCAGGCAGAAACTTCTGGTGGGTCTGAGTCAGAGCTGAAAGAAATCCCCGTGACCTTCATCTCCAGCCCCATGGCTGGTGGCAGGGGTCAGGAGGGAGGCTTTGGCTACCTGGGGACCAGGCCAGGCAGGGCCAGGGCAGGGTGGGTTTTACCTGGCTGGGACATGGAGCTGGGACGCGCTCTCTCTGCTTCTCTCCGCTGCTGGGACCGCAGCCATCTCCCCAGGGCCGGGCTCCGGCTCCCTCGGCCCAGGTAGTAGACGGCTGACAGGCCGAGCAGGCAGAGACTAAAACCCCAGGGCCAGCCCACTTCCTGTGCAGAGGATGGAGGGGGTAAGGCCTGGGGGTGGGAAGGCGGGGGAGATCTGACTGGTTAGAAAGCCTGAAACTCCTGCAGCACCAGGGGCCAGATAAAGATCTCCCTCCTCCGCTGGGGGCGGCCGGGGTATGGGGGGGTCGGGGGGGCCACTGTGGGTGTTGCGGCAGCAGGCGCGCGTGTACAGTCACACACATGCCGTCTCTCACTCTCAAATAGGTGCCGCGCTGCACACAAGAGCCCATGGGGACAAGGTCCCTTCTTTTCCCTCTCATGCCACCCCCACCCCATCTCACAGGCCACCTCAAGCCTCTGACACCTTCGTCCAGTCACACACATGTCCACTAACACCCAGGCCTCACTCAAACCCGACCCTTTAGGTGTACCCCAGCCATGGAATGAGACACCCCAACTACCTCAGACACCCTTTCTCACCGGCCTTCCAATAAGCCCCTGACTCAGTTTAGCATTCAGGGGTGACTATCTGGGGGGCCTTTGCAAACAATTGCAATCAAATTGGCCACTTATTGAACATTCTAGAACCTTCCTCTGCCTCTCAAGTCATGGTTTGTAATCCCCTTTCTCCTCCTTTCTTTGGCAGAGAGAATCAGTTCCAGGCTTTTTCTTTTTTTTAATACCAAGCAGTTACAGACCCCCTGTTCGGGAAGGTGCATGTCCACCTATTCCCAGTGTCACAGGCCTAGGGACCCCGTGACATTCCATCCAGTGTCCGAAGAAGCAACTCTGCTGTCTCTTGATTCTAAACTCTCTGCCTCGGGGAAGGTTTTCCTGTGAGCTGCCACCTCTTTCACCACAGGGAATGGGGTTAGCAGGACGAGGAATAAAAAGAGCAGTTCTGCAGAAGTTTCTGTCAGCAGAGAAAACAGAGTTGAAGACCCTGAGAGACAATCAGGCCGACTCCCTTCTGAGCAGGAGGCAGGAGCCAGTGTGGCCGAGAAGAACAAGACCAGATTCGAGGCTCCTGGAAGCTGAGTGACCTGCCCGCCTGTGCTTCCCTGTCCACGGCTGTAGAATGAGGGGTGGGTGTTCCTGCGGGGATGTCAGGAGGACTGAAGAGCAGGAGGGCGTGAGTCTCTCACCTGGTGACCCCTGGAGTGGGCCCTCAAGAAGCCCATCTCCCCTCTCCCCTAGAGCAAGTCTTCTGACTGCGGGTGAGAGTGACAAACATGAGCACCACAAAGATAAGGATAATAGCCGAGATTTATTAAGGCTAGAATAGTTCTGGAAGCTTCTCAGGAAACGAGGGATGCAGATTCTCCCAGGCAGGAAAGCCGGCTCAGGAAGGGAGAGGAAGGCTGCTTTTTGCTGTAGACCCTTTTATACCACATGCATATATTTCCTGTCCCCAAACTCATGAATCCATGCATATAAAGAAAAATCCAAGGAAGACAAATACCACATGGGACTATCATGTGGTATTTCATATATATCACTTATATGAGGTGGTAAGTCATATATATCACTTATATGGACTCTAAAATATGACACAAATGAACCTATCTATGAAACAGAAACAGACTCCTAGACATAGAGAATAGACGCAAAGCTGCCAAGGCGGAGGGGGGAAGAGGAGGCATGGATTGGGAGCTTGGGGTTAGCAGAACTTGCAAACTCTTACGTGTAGAATAGATAAATAACGAGGTCCTACTGTACTGCACTCTACAGGGAACTATATCCAATCCCCTGGAATAAACCATAATGGAAAAGAATATTAAAAAGACTGTCTATGGGTATATACCTGAGTTTACTATACAGCAGAAATTAACAACATTGCAAATTAGCTATGAAAGTGAAAAGTGAAAGTGTTAGTCTCTCAGTCATGTCCAACTCTTTCCAACTCCATGGACTGTAGCCTGCCAGGCTCCTCTGCCCATGGAATTCTCCAGGCAAGAATACTGGAGTGGGTTGCCACTCCCTTCTCCAGTGGATCTTCCCAACACAGGGATCGAACTCAGATCTCTGGCATTGCAGGCAGGTTCTTCACTGTCTGAGCCACACTTCAGTTTAAAAAAAAGAAAGATAAAATCCATCTGCAGGTGAAGGCAGAAACTGTGGACCCAGCTTTGTCCATGCTCAGGCATGGCTGCTGTCAGCAAGCATGCCAAGCACCCCATCTCCACCCCCAGCCCCTGTGTACACACTGATGCCCACCTAGCTGGTTCCATGCTCCTTGCAGAGCTAATGCCTTCCTTCCAATTTTATAGGCAAGGAAACTGAGGCTAACTGGTCACCCAACCAAAATGCAGCAGGACTGGGATTAGAACCAGTGTCTGTCTGATGGACGACATCAGATTCTCTCTGAGATGACCTGAAGAGGAATCCAGGAACTTCTCCAATGGCAGGAGCCTGACAGAGCCCCTCAGGCCTGCCCAGACCTTGGTCTCAGGAGATTGGGGGTTACACCCAGCCTCCTCCAGCCATCCTCCTTCTGTCCCAGCACCCAATATACAAAGCCCCTTAAACCCTGTCCTGGGCCTTCCACAGTGTCCTCAGGGTCCCACTGTGAACCAACTTCCCTGCACCCTTGGCTCTCATGGACAGAGCCATGGCTCCTGCCCAGGGACCCCACTTTCACAGGAGCTGTGGGGCATGTGTATTTGGGCTTTTCTGGTTCCTGTGTCCTTTCTGACCATGATATTTCCACCCATCACAGGGCTGCCTCTTCTGGAGATGCCAGACCCTGTGCCTACCTCAGCCGTGGCCTCTACCAAATGCTCCCTCCCTCTTCCTCTGTGTTCCAGCTCCCAGGTAACTTCAGGGCCTCATAGCAGCCTTCAGACTTCTGCACCATCTTCTCCCCAGGGACCCTCTGCTGACTCCACATTGCAGCCCAGGTCCACCCTGGGACCCCGTCATCACCCTGACTTGTGCCACCCCAGACCCCCTTGCGGCCACCACCCCTTCCACTCTGCAACAATGTCCCAGTTTGCGTTGAGTCCAGCTGTGTCAAAAGAGAATTGAAGAGCGTAACAGGACCTTAAAGTAAGAGAGCAAGTTTATTTCTTTTTCACATAAAAGCCATCAAGGGACTTCCCAGGTGGTCCAGTGGTTAAGGGTCTTCTGATCAACGTGGGGGACATGATCAGGGAACTAAAGATTCCACATGCCACGGAGCAACTAAGCCCATGTGCTGCAACTACTGAGCCCACGTGCCACAACTAAGACCCGACAGAGACAAATAAAATACAAATAATTTTTAAAAAGTCGTCAGAGGAAGGCTGTTGAGGGCTGGTGGAGGGGCCCTATGATGACATCAGAATCCTCAGTTCACGCCGTTTTGCTACTGGGGCATCCCCAATACCTTTCTTCTATCTTGTGGGCCAAGAAAGCAATTCAAGCTCCATCCATCACATATGCATTCCTGCAGTTGGACAGTGGAGGAAGAAGCAAAGAAGGATATCCTCTGCCAGGTAAGGATCTTTCCCCAAAGTTGCACTAGACACTTCCAACTTACATCCCATTGGCTATAACTGAGTCACATGACCATATGTTTGCATTCCACCATGAGTGGCCTGGTTCATCAGCCTTTCCAGCACCAGCCCTGAGCAACTCATGTCTCATGCAAATCATGACATTCACATAGAAAGTCATTCCCTGTTCCTGTTCCTCACCAGCACGGCTCCAGGGGAAGCAGCTGTCCTGCTCGGCCTGAGGCAGTTTCCAGAACACAGGACTTTCAATGCTAAAACTAGGACAGAGCTGGTCACCCCCATTGCCAGCCCACTCTTCCAAACTAACTCAACTGGCTGATTTAAAATTGATTCTTCCCGGAACCACCACCCAAGCCTGATCAGATCCAAGACACACATCACTTGCTTATTTTGGGTCATGACTTTCCGTTCAGGTGTCTACATTAGGAGTTGCCTGAGAAGAGGGATCATGTTTGATTCACCCAGATTGTCCCAGAGCCTCAAAAATGACCTGACACAAAGAGGTGTCAAGCTGCAGGAAAGGAAGGAAAAAAAGGAAAAGGAAAAGGAAAAGAACTGAGTGCTGGGAGCCACCACGGGAGATCCCACCTATGACAAAGGTCATGCGGAAGAGACCTGACAGGCAAAGGCAGATCAGGCCTCGAGGGACCCCCTGAATCTGCTCGAGCATCTACTCCAAAACCAGAATCTGTCTGTCTTACTATTTTGTGCCTTTCACCAACTCTTCTGACATTAACAGGGGGCTATCCCCGACCACCTTTCTCTGGAAAATATCAGCTTATGGCTTTAGTTAATAAGTCTCCTGAACAATAAAGGAATATTTCTATTTTAACCCCTCTGATGGCATTCTAGCTTGTCTGACAGGTTTATCCATACTCTTGCAATTAACACACATGATTGTTCACAACTCCCCAACCTTGAAAGGCATGGGAAGCCAAAACATTCTAAAAGTCCTAATGAGTATAGAGTCCTTTAAGGGATGAAAAATTATTAGAATAGATAGTACTGGTAAAGGGCTTCATTACTGGGCCAATGCTTGCTGCCAAGTTCCCATATCCCTTATCCATTGTGCACCTGGGAGTGCATTGGTTAACATAGTTGGAATGTAAGAAAAACAAGTAGCAGCCTTGGAATTAACCACATCAGACCTTTGAGCTAAATGGTTCTTTCTTTCTTGTGACCCACTGCACCTTTGCTCCATGAGAATGTAACTCTGTTTAGTACTTTCTGAGGCTGGGAGAAATAAAGAAGAAACACTTTAAGGGAAAACTAGTTTTCTGGCTGATCAGCCTTTATCAATAAAGGGTCATAAAATGTCCACAGGCCTCCAAGGCCAGAAGATAATGTACACAACATTGTTTATGGGAAAGGTATGCAGAAAAAAATCCTGGTTCTGATAAAGACAAAACAGATGTACTGTTTGGGCTGACTCTGTATGACTTTGTATCTTTCATTTCCCTCTGTGTATAAGTCAAGGTATAAAAGTTCCTTTGGAAAATAAAGTTATGGGCCTCGCTCACCGAAGCTTGGTCTTCCCGTGTCATTCTTTTTTTCCTTTTCCCTCCTTTTCTCTCTCTGTTCTTCTTTCAGGATGACTCCTTGGAACACAGGAGCTTTATTGGCTTTCTGTGTTTATCAAGGAAGATCAAGCCCTGCTCTCCGCTTTGCTATCCTTATCTCCTAGGCCGTCATCCTGAGGGTACCCCTGGATCCTGCTGGGGCTGGACCCCAGCAACTGAGGTTTCCAAATCTCTAATGCCCTAAAGGACCCAGAAGTGGCAGATTAGAAACAACACAGAGAATATCAGTATTTGAAGCTTCAAAAGGTTTGCCAGGGCTTCCCCGGTGGCTTGGTGGTAAAGAGTCCACTCGCCAGTGAACACCGAGTCAGTCCCTGGCCTGGGCAGACCCCACCTGCTGCAGAGCAACTAAGCCCGTGTGCCACCGCTGTCAAGCCTGTGCTCCAGAGCTCGGGAGCCACAACTACTGAAGCCTGAGCTCCTCAGCAAGAGAAATCACTGCAGTGAAAAACCTACGCAGCACAACTAGAGAAAAGCCCATGCAGCAACAAGGACCCAGCAAGGCCAAAAACAAACACATAAAATTCATTTTTTTTTTTTTTAAAGGAAGAGACAGTTGTCTACTCCTGATGTGGAGCAATCCCCAGGATGTGCCAGTGGGTGAAATCAAGCCAAGTTCAGTTCAAAGTGTGCAGTGGAAGGGTGTAACTGCATGAGCGTGTGACCGTGAGAGGACATGTGCCAGGGTGTGGGTGTGTGTGTTTGTGAGGGTGTGTGTGTGGGGGGGGAGTGGGTAGGTGTGAGTGCCTATGGGTGTAGGGTGAGTCTGTCTGTGTGTGAGAGGGTGTGCGTGTGTGAGGGGGAGTGGGGTGTGTGTTTGTTGTGCGTTTGTGAGAATGTGTGTGCAAGTGAGTGTGTGTTGTGTGTGTGCGTCTGTGACCTGGCAGGTACAGGCACCGGGTTGTTCTGGAACTAATTCTTAGGGACTGGATTTACCTAGGGAGGGAGCTGGGAGACCCAAGAAGCAGTGGAGGGTGGGGAATATTTCCTGAATAACCTTTGGTACATTTTGAACTTTGCTTCATGGGAACATAATACCTATTTAAGAAAATAAATAAAATAGGAATCAAAATTAAACTCTAAAAGCATGGGACCCTTGGAGGGGGCTGGGGTTCTCCTCAAGGATCACCAGACACCAGACCTCCTACTGCTGCTGCTGCTGCTAAGTTGCTTCAGTCGTCTCTGACTCTGTGTGACCCTATAGACGGCAGCCCACCAGGCTCCCCCATCCCTGGGATTCTCCAGGCAAGAACACTGGAGTGGGTTGCCATTTCCTTCTCCAATGCAGGAAAGTGAAAATTGAAAGTGAAGTCGCTCAGTCGTGTCCGACTCTTAGCGACCCCATGGACTGCAGCCTACCAGGCTCCTCTGTCCATGGGGTTTTCCAGGCAAGAGTACTGGAGTGGGGTGCCATTGCCTTCTCCGAGACCTCCTACTACTCCTGTTTAATTCCAACCTCTACAGAGGAACGCTGGGGTCACCTCCCTGTGCCGATGGAAGGGAAGCGTTTTGTCCACAGTCACACCAACTCCTCACCCCCGTCTCCTGACTGCCAGGCCAGAGTCCTGCTATGGGGACAGTCAGGAAAGCTCTGAGGACCCTTTGACAGCTCCCACAATGGTTTCCCCCCCTTTCCCGTGAGAAACAGGTAGAAAAAAGATCTTTTCACTTGCTCTTATTCTTAAGTAGGTTTCACCAAGATCTGTGATCTTTCTCAGAAGACAATCTAGGTGTTGCAGCGAGGAAAGAGGACGTGTGATGTTTGCAAAGTGTCTGTGAGAAGTTCCTCTCTATCTAGAGGTTATGTTGCTTGCTTTTCTTTTCTGGGTGTTTTTATAAAGGAATGGCAAAACATTTAAATGTCCCTTTGCTTAGATTGTCCCCAGCTGTCAGTATTGTCTACAGCGTCTGCTTGGAGGAAAGCAGTAAACAGGGTCAGAAGCTCACCCAGCTCTGGAATGATGGCCCCAGTCAAGCCTGGCCACAGGGGTGGGAACCCTAGATGGCTGCCTCCACCCAGAGAATGGGAACCCTGAACTCCCCTGAGCAGTTTAAATGCCTGCTTCAGGCTGTAGGCACGGGCAAGGTGAGGCACATCTGGCTACCACCTGGCCCAGGATCATACAGAGAGACTGTGAAACCTTCCCCTGGCCCTTGATTCTTGGCATCCTGGTATGTGGGTCTCATTGCCACCTCAAGGATCTAAATAAGGTGGGACTGAGAGAAGAGAGGCAACCATATTTTAGCAGATTCTGAAACAACCATGATGAGAGTATAGAAAAGACCCTGAGTCTCCTTCAGAACAAAGGGGCTGAACTGAGCCAGATGAGGGGGAGCTCTGGGCAAGTGCAAAGCCTCGAAAGGTGTTGGGCCAGCATCGAGAATTCATGGAGGAGGGCCCCTCTGGGTGGCACTCTGGGAAGCATGCTGGTGGGGGGAGGCCCTGTCCTTATTCCCCCACACCTGCAGCTCGAAGCTTTCCCAGCTGTGTGCTTCTACAGGGCCTCCACCAAGTTTAAAACAGGATTCTCTTGACATCATTCTACTCACTCAGGTTCACAGGCCCACTCGAGGGCCACCCCAGCTGTACTGTAGAGATATCAGGGATCAAGTAGAGTTTTTGGACAATTGGCAATTCACTAAAATACATCCAACTCCCTCAGCCTCCCAGCATCAAAGACTTTTCTTTGGGTGAGGGAGGTGGCCTCGTCTCCCCCTCCCTGTGGGTTTGGGTGGGGGACCCCAACTCAGATGCCACAGGGGCCAGACAGGAACCCACGCTTGAGGCTGGCAGGAGGGGACCATGGCAAACTGGGGTCTCCACTGCTGTGGGAGATGGCAGATGGGAACAATGGTTCAATACTGCCAGGAAATTCTCAATTTTCATAAAAAGCAGAAAATTGAGAATTGTTTTTTTAAACGTGAAATTCTCTTACTTAAAATAATGGTCATTTATTTTAACTTCAACCCACAGCAAGACACCCACCACCAGGCCTGCCCCAGAGAGAACACACTGCCGGCCACGAAGTGTGAGGAAGCCGACTTTAGGAGGGAGGGGTGGGGCTGAGGGCTGACAAGGACCCTCTGCTGGGGATGTTTCTTCTTAGGTACTGGCCGGATATTTATTTTTCATCGTGGTCACACTGCAGCTTTGCAAACCTTTCCTGTGTTTGTGGTGTTTACCTCTTTAGGAGCCCTGGGTCCCAGGCAACAAGCTCAAGCTTTACTTTCCCAGTCTCCCTTGCAGCGGGGGCAGTGAGCACGTGATCGGGCTCACCCATTCAGGAGTGTCTGCTGCAGACCTTCCTCGGGATGGGAGCCAGGGATGCAGTTTAGGAGGCAGAGAACTCCAGGAGGCTGGAGAAGGTGACAACAGAGCCTTTCAGAAGCTGTACCCCTTCAAGCCTGGTTTATAGAGATTCTTGAGCTGCAGAAGATCCTGAACCAAACGCTTTTCTAACGAAAGTGGCCAGGTGGGGCTCTTTGGTTTGCATTTGAGATTCCTGACTGACATAGGTGTTTTGAAGCTGGGCAGGGTGGACAATCACTTAGAATGCAGATTAAGACTTGAAATCATCTTTAATTACTAGCCCCCCACCCCATCCCGGGACTTGGTGGCTCAGACAGTAAAGAATCCACCTGCAATGCGGGAGACCCAGGTTTCATCCCTGGGTTAGGAAGATCCCCTGGAGAAGACAATGGCAACCCACTCCAGTATTTTTACCTTGGAAATTTCATGGATAGAGGAACCTGGTGGGCTACAGTCCATGGGGTTGCAAAGAGTTGGACACCACTGAGGGACTAACACACACACACACACACACACACACACCATCCCACTCTTCATGTAGAGCTGACCAGCTATGGCAAAGTGGGAACCAAGTGAGAGGGCACAAGAGGAATGTGTCTGTGTGGGGTTTTCTCTCTGCCGCAGCCCTTGGAATAAAATCTGTGTTGTAATGCAGATCTGATGGCCAGGCGTGAGCACTAGCTCTTGAGGGCAAAACAGGGGGGTTTAAGACAAAAACCTGCCTTGTGTTCTCCAGTTGTAGGTGACTCTAAAGAGGCAGTCACAGCTGGATGTCCTCCTAGCTGATTCCATGATCGAATGCCTGGGAGGCCCATGCACACTTAGTGGGCTGGCTGACATTGAATCTCTCTCACTGACTGGTTTCCACTTTGGGTGCTGGTTAATAAAGAGACAGCCTGCAGGAGGCCCCCATGTTTGGTGGGTGGCTGGTTTCGCTTTCAGGATGAGTTAGACTCAGCCCATTGTGAATCCTCCCACTGCACAGAGTCACAAACCCACCCTGACTTGTCTGAACCAGATCAGCGCATGCTCTGTTTACCAATTCCTCCTTCCCTGGGGAGGGCCTGCACTACCTCATCCCTACCTGGAGGGAGTTTCTACCACGTGCCAGGGGTTCTGAGCAGGGCCAGGGCATGTGTGAGGGTGGCAGGGAGCCTCCAGCACTGGCTGACTCCCTCCCACCTTCACACCCCTCCTCACACTCTGCCCAGCAGTCAAACCACCAACACCCCCACCCAACACCGGGCTGGAGCTAACACATGTATCTTCTCTATGATTCTACTTCATTTCAGTGCTGTCCCTCCTGCCAGGCCAGGGTGCCTTTCAGGGGACACAGGCTGGGAATCTAGGGAACTGGGTTTGAGTTCCAGGAGCGCCCCCAACCCCTAAGTCACATGTCCTCCCCACGGTAATCAGCATTCTGGGGCTGCAGACCACAGGAACAGGCTGTGGCTAACTCGGGCGTTACAGAAATGAAAAGATCTGGAGTGGTTCCCAAGACCCAGACCTCAGGGGAGCAGATTCCAGACCATCTTCAGGGACCTGGCTGCATCTTGCCTTCAAGGCACCAAACTCCAGCTGTTTCCTGGCCTCATTCCACTCCTCTTCAAAGAGTACCATTGGCTATGATGAGGTCAAATGGCCACCCCTTGGCTGGAGAGGTTGGATGGGGTACTTTGATTGACAGCTTAACCAAGATGTCTTCTAAGGCAAAATGTTAACCTCCAAAGAGAAATGAGTGATGTTACCAGAAACAGGGGGCCAGATGATGCTGAATAAGCAAGAACCAAATGGGTCAGACCACTCCTCTTTGGGCCCAGCCTCCCAGCCCTACAAGGACAGGATCAGGTCAGATGGATTCTTCCAGGAAAGGCATCCTCTGATTGGAGGAATCCAAACCGGGCACCTTGCTTTCCTGATGGGGTGGGGAGCAGAAGGGTGAGGGGGGAGCCACAGGGTGGTGGGAGAGGCTCTTCTCAGCCCTCAGAGGGGGCTCCTGGCATGAGGGTGCATTACCCACCCACCCTGAAGCCTCCTTATTTAAGAGAGAACCAGGCAGGTTCAAGGCAGCTGCCTGAGTGGGAAGGAGGGACACTTACCTCCTCCCCCACATGGGGCTTAAACCAATGACCTTGCTGTCATGGGCCCCGGGGAGCTTATGAGCTAACTTGAAAGCAGCAAAGGATGAAGGGCCCCAGGCTGCATCAGCCCATCTGAGGGCAAGGCCAGAGGAACACTGTGACTAGCTCGTTCCTCAGGGCCTGGAGCCGGGAAATAACCTAAACTGGAACTCGGTCAGCAACTGGCTGTACCCGCCAGGAGGCCCTCACCTGCTCCTGACTGAGGAAGGTGATTTGTATACCCACTTTTCATGGGTCACCACATGGCACCCTCTGGAAACAACCCTATTAGGTAGAAAACAAAGACCGTGGGATGAGGGAGCAAAGGGAGGGGCAGGTCTCGAAGGCAGAGCTGAGTCAGATGCTCAGCCATCCAGGCCCCCAACACAGAGTTATCTGTCCACAACCTCTTGGCTCTCCCATCCCCCAACCTCCACCTCTGCAGAAGCACCCAGGAACCCCAGCCTCACCACCACTGTCCAAGCCAGGACTCAAGGACCAACCAGGCCTGGCCAGTGCCCCAGAACCCAGGTGGGGTGGGGGGGCCTGGGCAGAGCAAGGAAGGGACCAAGGGGCACTTCCATCGAGAGGATGTGGCCAAGGGCTTCGGGCCTGCGGTTCCAGCCAGAGCGCTGCTGGCCCCTGGCTGAAGTCACCTGTGCCCTTCCCGCAGGAAGCAGGGGGCGGCAGGAGCGGAGGGGGCAGGGGAAGCTGCGAGGTGTGTGGTTTAGACTGTGAAGCTCATACCAGGGTGAGCCCGGACACTAGAGTGAGTGGGCCTGGTGAGCTGCTTCTGCTGCCAGGCCCTCTTCCTGTGTCTCTCTTCTCAGTTCTGTCCCGAAACCTGCCCACTAACACCTGTCCCTCCTCAGCACCCCCAGCACAGACCACCAAGAAGGTTCAGAACAGCCCACCTCAGACAGCAGAGGCGCCAGCATCACCAAGGCTCCAGAGAGCAGAGCACTGCGAAGGTGCACTGAAAGAGGCCAGAAAGTCCTCAAAGCCTTCTCTGAGGCACCAGGTACCAGTGTTGACAACACTGGCCTGGTCCCTACCATGCTCCAGGCCCTGTTCCTAGTTCATGGGTGTTAATTCCTGAATAGGCCAAGTGTGGGTTGAGGTCCAACAGCACCAGTATCCCCAGGTGCTTGTCAGAAACGCGGTATCTCAGGCCCCACCCCAGACTGAATCTGAATCTGCATCTTAACCAGGTTCCCAGGTGATTTCTGCACACACGGAAGTTTGAGAAGCATCATATTAATTCATTTAACCCTGATAACAGCACTTGGTACCTCAGACAGTAAAGAAAGTGCCTGCAATGCAGGAGAAACAGGTTCAATCCCTGGGCTGGAAAAATCCCCTGGAGAAGGGAATGGCTACCCACTCCAGTATTCCTGCCTGGAGAATTCCATGGACAGAGGAGTCTGGTGGGCTACAGTCCATGGGGTCACAAAAAGTCAGACACGACTGAGCAACTAACACTTTCAGGTAGGTATTCTTATGATCCTCTTTTACAGATGAGGAAACTAAGGCACAGGTTAAACAGCTTGCCCACGGCCACACAGGGGGTTAGTGCCAGGGCTGGGACTTGAACCCAGGCCATCTGGCTCCAGAGGACACACTCCTCACTGCTGGGAGGCCACTGCCTTCGGAATGAGAGGACCATGGGTATTCCAGTCACTGCTGGCCATTCGGCACCTGTTCTACCTGTGCTGCCCTGCCTTCCAGAACCCACTCCAGCCTTCCTGCTATTTTTCTGTCCTCTGAGTCATGGTTTTCTCAGGCATAGAAGGTAAGAACACCCACCAACTGCATGGACCATTCGTCAAGCATGTGTCATCCGGGGAGTTACGACCTTTGCAAAAGATGCTCAGGATTCAAATCTGCCTCCGGGAGTCCAGGGCCTAATAGAAGAGGCAGAAGACAGGAATGGTCACATGGGTGAATAAAACTTTATCTGGAGGTGTTCAGACACTCCCTGCGTGGCTGCCTCTTTAAGGCAGACTGCAGGGAGGAGGAAGCTTTGAGCCAGACCTTGAAGGCTGAAATATCTAACACAGGACAAGGGTCAGAGACCAGCTTGAGTGAAGGGGCAGAGGGGGGTGTAGATACAGGTGTAAAGCGGCCTGTGTGGCTGAAGTAGGTGCACGGAGCTTAGCTTAAGGCATCCCCCCATCCAACCCTCAACTGATGCCCAGCTCCCTTCCACAGAATCTCACCCAGAGTGCCCAGACTCCCTTGAATGCCCCCCTATGATGAGGAGACCACTCCTTCCTATAGCAGTAAGCCCAGGCTATCTCTGGTGTGCCCACGGATGTGTTCATTCTAGCCAGCACACCTGTGTACAGGTAGATGTCCTTCAAGCACACCTGAGCCATGCAGATCCAGCCAGTCCTGCTGCTAACTGGGGAATAAGAGATGCCTAAATGCCCAAGACATCTGCTGTACTAGACAGGCCCCCACCTCTAGAGCCTTGAAGTCCTGGCTCTGTGGTACACTGCACCAGAGTATTGGCCTGCACAGGAAAGCGGCCCTTAGCATCTGGACTCCACCCTGCTTGGAAGAACCATGGGGCTGGCATGTCCACACACAGAGTAGGGAGCCCCTCTGGATGGTGCTCTTTGCTGAGGGCACTGAGCATACACATGTAATAAACACAGCCTACTTGTCCTGGGCTGAAGTGATGCTGACAGGAGGTCCCCCTACAATGCCATTTAACACCCATTGCAGCCACAGGACCTCCCTCCACCATGACTACCACTAGACATGAGGACACCCAGGGCTCCCTCGTAATCGGGATCTGAGCTCAGGTCGGCGACCCTAGAGTTGAGTTCTGAGCACCTACACAAGATTCTTTCCCTCCTTCCCCTCATTGCCCACCTCCTCCACACTTGCCTCAGTACTTTGCACACAAAGGGCACTCAGTAATTGCTTTAGAACATTTGAGTTAAGGGACTTCCCTGATGGCTCAGCGGTTAAGAACCTGCCCGGCCATGAAGGAGATGGCCACACGCCATCCCACATGCCAGAAGCCCACATACGGCATGGGCCACAAGGAAAGATCCCACGTGAGGCAGCAAAGATCCTGCATGCTGCAACTAAGACCCTACAGAAGTGAAATAACAAATGAATATTTAAAAAAACACACAAAAACACAGAGTTATGGGCCCAGAAGTTGCCACCAGGGGGCGATGCGTGCCGCTCCCCAGCCTCCACATTGGAGGGAGCTGAGACGAAGGCAAGGAGAGTGACCCAGTGTGGACAGTGGCTGTTTCTGCCCTGAACAGGGCAGGTGCCCACAGGACAAGACAGGGAAGCAAGCAGGGCCCGTCAATTCCAGGCAGGCAGCATGAGGGGAACCCAAGGAAAGAGAAAGCCAAGAAAATGACCCACAAGGGATCTTGGAGACTCTCAGAACTATCCTGTCCCTGTAAAGATGATAAGCCTAGGCCCAGAGAGGGACAGATGTCAGCCTTAGATCACACAGCAGGGTGGAGGTTTAAGCCCTGCCCTGCAGCCTCCCAGAACCCTTCGTCCCACTTAACCCCCAGATACAGAGAAGGAAGCTTAACTCAACAGATCCCTCGCCTTCCTCCAGTTGGTACAGATCAGAAATGGGTTCCTGAGACAGCCCCAGACCCCAGCCCTCTGCTCCTCCTGCATCTCTTTCCCAAACACCCTCACCTCCAACCCTAACTACCCAAGGATTCACAGTCCTGAAGCTCTTGCTCTGACCCACCTCCTCAGCCCTCCATCTCCCTTGTTCTGCTCATCTGGCCATCATTCTGTCCCCCAAGTACCACTGCCAAGCCTTTGGCATCAGCTGCTGTCCTCTTAGAATGAAAATCAGATGACGTCCTGTCCTTGCTTGAACCCCCGCCCAACAAAGGCTTCCCGCTGCCCTTATGATACAACCTCACCTGCTCACCCTGCAAGTCTCAGCCCTGCCGCCCCTGCCCCTGCCTCCCTGTCAGGCCCCGGAGGGCTCTAAGCTCAAACCTGCCGGACCCTCACCATGGTCCCTCTGAGCTCCTACTACAGTCTTCCCAGACCAGCCTCACCCCATCTAAAGCCGATATGTGCCTGTTAAGTCCTGGCACCCACCTGTCTCCCCAGAGCACTCACTCTCATTTTTAATTGGTTGGACACTGGAGAAGGATTTGCTTGGGATCTGTCCTCCTGGCTGGACTGTGGCTCCTCAAGATCACAGGTCAAGTCCATGGAGTCCCACGGCTTCTCTGGCAAGTAAAGCCCTTTGTGATTCAGGGAAGGTGCTCAGATTGTAATTGTTGAAAGAACTGATGGATGGAGGCGATAGCTTACGGTGAGCAGTCTCGGATTCATGATCTCCAAAGGAAAGGATTTCACTTCAGGACCGAAGACGTGGCTCCAGTCATTCAGAGCTTTGCAAAAGTTTCATTACAGTGAAAAAGAGATAGAGAAAGCTTCTGACATAGACATCAGAAGGAGGCAGGGAGCACCCCACTCACTAGTTGGGATGGGGTTTTATATACTTTATCAATTGGTTAGTAACAATAGATTAAAAGAATGTTTCAAGGTTTTAAAAGTCTTACTAGACCCACTCCCATAACATACATTTTCAGTTCAGTTCAGTTCAGTCGCTCAGTCGTGTCCGACTCTTTGCGACCCCATGAATCGCAGCATGCCAGGCCTCCCTGTCCATCACCAACTCCCGGAGTTCACTCAGACTCATGTCCATTGAGTCAGTGATGCCATCCAGCCATCTCATCCTCTGTCGTCCACTTTTCCTCCTGCCCCCACTCCCTCCCAGCATCAGAGTCTTTTCAAATGAGTCAGCTCTTCACATGAGGTGGCCAAAGTACTAGAGTTTCAGCTTTAGCATCATTCCTTCCAAAGAAATCCCAGGGCTGATCTCCTTTAGAATGGACTGGTTGGATCTCCTTGCAGTCCAAGGGACTCTCAAGAGTCTTCTCCAACCACAGTTCACAAGCATCAATTCTTCGGCGCTCAGCCTTCTTCACAGTCCAACTCTCACATCCATACATGACCACAAGAAAAACCGTAGCCTTGACTAGACGGACCTTTGTTGGCAAAGTAATGTCTCTGCTTTTCAATAAGCTATGTAGGTTGGACATAACTTTCCTTCCAAGGAGTAAGCGTCTTTTAATTTCATGGCTGCAATCACCATCTGCAGTGATTTTGGAGCCCCCAAAAATAAAGTCTGACACAGTTTCCACTGTTTCCCCATCTATTTCCCATGAAGTGATGGGACCGGATGCCATGATCTTCGTTTTCTGAATGTTGAGCTTTAAGCCAACTTTTTCAGTCTCCACTTTCACTTTCATCAAGAGGCTTTTTAGTTCCTCTTCACTTTCTGCCATAAGGGTGGTGTCATCTAGAGCTTAAAGAAAAACATACCCTTCAGCAAGATGAGCTGTTTCGTTGTGTAGTCATTGCTGCTGCTGCTGCTGCTGCTGCTTAGTCACTTCAGTCGTGTCCAACTCTGTGCAACCCCATAGACGGCAGCCCACCAGGCTCCCCCGTCCCTGGGATTCTCCAGGCAAGAACACTGGAGTGGGTTGCCATTTCTTTCTCCAATGCATGAAGGTGAAAAGTGAAACTGAAGTCACTCAGTCGTATCCGACTCTTGGCGACCCCATGGACTGGAGCCTACCAGGCTCCTCCATCCATGGGATTTTCCAGGCAAGAGTACTGGAGTGGGGTGCCCTTAGCTCTGGGCTTAAATAAAGTTAGTATTAGGCAATATTTTTAATTTGTTTTAATTTAGTTGTTATGATCGTTTCCATAACAACTCAGAGCTTAAGAAAAAAGTCTTATGTAACTAAGATGAAGGAATGTAGAAAAAAACATTTGTCCCTTTGTCCTCCTTGAGGGCCCCAGACTCCTTATCAACCTACCTAAGAATAGCTCTCTCAGAGGGATGGATGGATAAGGGATGTTGTTATTCAGTCGCTAAGTCATATTTGACTCTTTGCAATCCCATGGACTGCAACACACCAAGCTTCCCTGTCCTTCACTGTCTTCTGGAGTTTGCTCAAACTTGTGTCAATTGAGTCGGTGATGCTATCCAACCTTCTCATCCTCTGCCGCCCACTTCTCCTCCTGCCCTCAATCTTTCCCAGCATCAGGGTCCTTACCAATGAGTTAGCTCTTTGCATTAGGTAGCCAAAGTATTGGAGCTTCAGCATCAGTCTTTCCAATGACTATTGAGGGTTGATTTCCTTTAGGATGACTGGTTTTGATCTCCTTGCATCCAAAGGAACTCTCAAGAGTCTTCTCCTGAACCACAGTCTCAAAGCATCAATTCTTTGGCACTGAGCCTTCTTTATGGTCCAACTCTCACATCTGTACATGACCACTGGTAAAACCATAGTTTTGACCATATGAACCTTTGTTGGCAAAGTAATGTCTCTGCTTTTTAATACACTGTCTAGGTTTGTCATATCTTTTCTTCCAAGGACCAAGTGTCTTAATTTCATGGCTGCAATCACCACCCACAGTGATTTTGGAGCCCAAGAAAATAAAATCTGTCACTGCTTCCACTTTTCCCCCTTCTATTTACCATGAAGTGATGGGACTGAATGCCATGATCTTAAATTTTTTGAACATTGAATTTAAAGTGAGCTTTTTCACTGGAGGATGGAGGGATAGATGGATGGATTGAGACAAGGATGAAGGATGAAATAAAGGAAGGTCTTGACATTAGGTTGAGAAAGGGTCTATTCATCCATTTATTAATCTAACAGTGATTTACTGAGTACCTACTGGCAGCATGTGCTGGGCACTCTGGGTGTTAAAGAATGCATGAGACTTGAAATCTGTCTAACCCAAGGAAACATCTCTTAGTATGGGAGTAGGGCAAACATGCAAATAATAACAACAAAGGGAGGCTGTCAGTACAATAACCATTGGGTTAAATTTTCACAACAGTCCTAATATTAAATGATAACAGTAAATACTACGTTTGATTCTAAATCCTTCAAGGTTTTATCTAAATAAAGTAACAATGCAGGAAAAAAATCATTTTTCAGACTATATAGGCAATTTTGTCTTTAGAAAATGTGGTCATATTAAGTATAAAATGCATACAGTAGGCCAGTTCAAATAAAACATATGCAGAGAGAAAAAAATAGATCCTTGCTTGACTGAGCCAAGAAGGGAAGACCTTTTAGATACCTTCTAAACCTTCTATATAATGTCTTAACCTTCTAAAATTCTAGACTTGCACTCATTCAATCAACAAATTTTTATTGAGTACCTACTATGTAGCAGCTCTCTTCTAGGTTCCTGGACTATAACAGTATAGAGCTTACAGTCTGGTGGGAGTGGGGGTCAGGGGAGACAATAGCAGTGGGTGGGCAGACAGTAAATGCAAGAGCCAAGTAAATTCCATAAGGAGGGGCTTCCCTTGTGGCTCAGAGGTAAAGAATCCACTTGCAAACTCAGGACACACAGGTTCGGTCTCTGGTCCTATAAGATCCCATATGTCTCAGAGCAACTAAAAGAAATCAGAAGTTTGAGGTTTCAGGGTGGAGATAGTGGAAAAAATCTCACTGGCCCCACACTAACTCACAAGCCCACTGGCAAGTTCCACTCCCTCTCTGAACCCCTGTTCCCATCTGTAAAACACGCCCACGTTACCACCCTGCAGGTCACATCCAGTGAGTTAATGATGGTCAAAGGGCACCGTACCCACACTCCAATGCTGCCCCAGCAGCTGCCCCCAGTCTCTGCTTTCTGCCCAGGCTGCATCCCTACCTCCGCTCCCCATCAGTACCTGCAGGGACTGTCCTGAAGGCCAGGGGCTGGCTCCAGTGGCTCCAAACCTCGTGGCTACCTAGCTGGGGCTTGGCCCGCACCTGAAGCTCATATTCCATGCCTGGAGTGAGATTCTCCAGGGAGATGCATTGCTGGTTCTGCCTGAGGGTCAGTAGCCGGGCGTCCTGGGGCAGAGACAGGGCTGTTAGACCAGAGGGGTCTGCACTGCCCCCTCACTTCCTGTGGCAGGGCTGGCTGAGAGTATGAGCAAAGCAGTGCCTTCCTTTATCCCTTCTAGCCATCCACCCTGCACTGTCCCCCTCTCCTACAGAAAGGCTCCCCAACTAGCCACTTGCAGGGGCCCCAGGAATCAGGGTCTTCCTGAACTCCTCCCTCTCTCTCAACTCCAGTATCCAAAGCCATCTGTCAATCAGCTGGCTCCACCTCCAGAACCTATTCTGGACCCTTCCCTCTTCCCTCCACTCCTTCCTCCTGCAGGTCTGAGCTCCCACGACCTCTGAACCCCGTCCAAGGTCTCCCTCCTTCCCTGCGCCCTGCACCCCTGTGCTCTGCAGCAGTCTCTTCTCCACTCAGCCATAAAGAGGGGTTTCCCATAGACTTCTACCTGCTTGGAGTCACCCTTTTTGTTTTTTTTCCAGCACTCCAGACACATAGGCCATGTCTTGCCTTTGCAATGGTTCTTTCCTCTGCCTGGAAGACCCTCCCCAGATCCTCAAAGGCTCAACTCCTGCCTAAGCCCCAGATCTCAGAAAGCCCTGGTCACATGAGTCTGAAGGAGCCTGGCCCAGGCCTTCTCAACTGTGTTATCACAATGAAATTTCATTAGAGTATGTAAAAACAGTGCAGAGTCTGTTCCTATCCCCCATGTGAGTTTCCTCAGAGGCAGCTTGTCAGACTCTCCCTCCATTCTTGCCCCAGCATTCAGCACACAGTAGGTACTCAGGGAATGTTTGTTGACTGAGTGAGCAAATAAAGGAAAGGGTAAGTGAATGAGTGGTGGTTCTACAGTAAATAATTTGCTGCATACAGGAGACCTGGGTTGAATCCTTGGGTCAGGAAGATCGCTGGAGAAGGGAATGGCAACCCTCTCCAGTATTCCTACCTTGAGAATCCCATGGACAGAGGAGTCTAGCAGGCTACAGTCCCTGGGGTCACAAAGTATCGGACACATCTGAGTGACTAACACACGGTGAATGAGTAAGCGATTAACCCCCATGGACGTGGACCACACTGGATTTGAAGAGGGAAGAGTGGCTGCCCAAGGCCTCTGTAATCTTCAGAGTGGGAGTCACCTGCCTCTTGGCTTTGTAAATCTTGCCTTGAATACGATGCCAGCTGGACCCTTGGGGTGTCAGGGGACCCCAGAGGGGGGTGGTGGGAGGCAGTTCCAAGGAGCAGGAGGGGTTGATTAGCGGCTTCTGTGGCTTTGCTGAGATGAAGGATGGACAGGGTGACCAGGACAGGGAGGAGTCAGGGCAGGTGCGACGGAGACAGGTACTCACCTCCCAGCTGTGGTCGGCGTACCTTAACCGGGCCTCAAACTCCACGTCGTTTTGGATGTAGTGGGATACCTGGGAGACGGTCCAGGTTATGATGCACCTATGGGTCTCTATGTGGACGACTTGGAGTGAGTGGGGTGGAATCAGACGAACTGGAGACAGGAGAGAGACAAAGGCAGAGAGAACAAACTAGGGGGATGCCACATGTTGATGTGGAGATGAGAAAGCCGAGCTGAGCTCCCACCTCCACCTTTGTACCTGCTGTTCCTCCCTCCTGGTGCTCTCTTTTCCCAGGGATCGGCATGTCCCTGCTCAAATATCACCATTCAGAGAAGCTTACCCCAACCACACACCACTCTCTGTCCCCGTCGCTTGTCATTTTTCTCCCTAGTACTTATCATCATCTGATATATTAAATACCTACTTCTGATTCTTTATTCATTTTCTGTCTGCCCCACCAGACTGAGCTCTCTGAGGGGGCAAGGACTTGATCTCTGGAGTATCCTTGGTGCCTGGAACATTACCCAGCACGTGGTGGGCACTTGATTAGATATCTGCAGAATAAATGAGTCAAGGCAGCCTTTCTCTGCACTCAGATTTGATCAGAGATTTACCTGAATCATCTCATTTATTTAATTTAATTCTACTTCATCACTCTTATATAATTATAAGATTATATGATTCTGAAGTTCAATTGATCTTAATTTTTATACTTCTGAGACTCTGTAGAACTCCACAAATAATAATTAGCAAATGTTTATTGAGCAAGTGCTAAACAATTTCTGTATCTTGGCTTATAGACTCCTACAGCAACTATGCTTTTGTTGTTGTTTAGTCACTAAGTTGTGTCCGACTCTTTTCGACCCCATGGACGGTAGCCCACCAGGCTCCTCTGTCAGTGGAATGTCCCAGGCAAGAAAACTGAAGTGGATTGCCATTTCCTTCTTTGGGGACTTTCCTGACCCAAGGGTTGAACCTGCATCTGCTGCATTGCAGGTGGATTCTTTATCGCTGCACCACCACAGAAGCCCTACAGCAACCACAGGCAGCAGGTAACTGGTTATCCCCATTTTACAGATGAGGAAACTGAGGCTCAGACATATTAAATGGCCTGCCAGTTAGATTACACTCACTAATGCAGGATTGCATTTAGAACCCTGGATCTCACTCTATGCTCCCATCTCTTCCCGAGAGATGACCTCCAAGCTTGGAGAGGGAGGTGGGGATAGGCTGGAGGTGGGGGAGGGCACTCAGTTGTTCAACAAACTTTCAGCCCAGCACCACCCAGATCAGCCCTGATGCTGAGTATTCAGAACAGAGATGTAAGGATGGCAGAAGCTCTGCCCTCAGGGAAACTCACAACCCACTGAGGAGACAGACCCATTATCAGGCAGCAAAGACCCAGGTTGTAAACACCCTGAAAGAGGAGGTACCAAGGGCTCCAGGAGTCTGGGAAGGCCTCCTGGAGGAGGTGACTCCTCACTGAACTTGATGGGAGAGTGGCAATTTTCGGGGTGACAAGAGCCTTCCAAGCAGGCTGAGGCTGCTTGGTGTGCAAGTGTTTAGAGGCATGGAAGGGCAAGTTGAGCCTGGAGAGCTGGTCCTTGGTGTGACAGGAATATAAGCCACAAGAGGAGGCATGCTGGAGAAGGAAGCCAGGCAAGTGACCTTGAACACTAGGGTAAGGGTCCGGAACTTCATCCCAAGTTCAAGGGGCAGTGAGTTGGAAGCTGATAGGGGTGTGGAAGCTGATGGGGAGAGACTAGTGCTGGGCGATCCCAGAGGGGAAGACAGGGAAGGAAGTGCCCACCCTTCCCACCCCACGCCAGCTCCACCCTGGAGTCCTCACTCACTGTAATCAAAGGGCTTGATAGCCTGGGTTATCATCCTCCTCCACTTCCCACCTTCAGAGCACATCACCGTCAATTTCATGACATCCACTACGGTCAGTTTCTGAGCCTGCAAGGGAAGGAGGCTGGGGATGTAACTGCCAGTAGCTGGTATGGGGACAGAGAGGCTGCTGGGATGTGGATGGCAGGGGAAACCACGGCTGTAATAAGCTGGACCCTCTCCCTGAGATCCTCCATCTAAGGCATGGCTCCGACTCTTTATGAAAAGGGTCAGAAAGTTGATATTTTTCACACTGCAGGTCACATGATCTCTGTCACAACTATTCAACGTTGCTATTGTTGCTGTCCTGCAAAATCAGCCATAAAAAAACAAGAGAGCAAATGGGTGTGGCTGTGTGCCAATAAAACTTAATTTATAAAAGCAGAGGAGCAGAGCTTTTAATTTAATTTTAATTTATAGGAGCAGAGCTGAGCAGCCGACACCTCATGAACCTTGGATCCCTCCGCCCCTGGGTCAGTCATCTGCTCTCCCTGGATGCTTCCTCCTTCCTCCTGCCTCCCCAGCCCAGGAAGTCCACTCTGCTGCAGCCCCTGACCACTGGGTGTGCTGGCACCTCCACCAGAAAGATGCTCCTCTGCACCTCCCCCCGCCTGGCTGCCCCTCCCAGCTCTGGCTACTCACTTCTGGAGAATGTCCCAGGACCAGGTTGCATGCCCAGGATCCTGGCCTCACTGGCTGCAGCTCACAGGTGTGGTTCCACTGTTTTGTAGGAAAAAGCAGCTCTCTTTGAAGAAAAAGAGGGACCCCCTCAGAGCTGGCCTCAGGAGGGTCCCCATGCAGCATTACTGTTCTAAGCCCGGGCTTTATGCCAACCCCACCTGCCCTGCTTCCCTTGTGAGCATCTCTCCCTCCCAGTCAAGCTCCAAGGCAGTGAAAGTGTCCAGAAACACTTTTGTTCAGGGCACATGGCTCTTCCCACCTAAAGCCCTGCAAATTCTCCCCACAGGGCTGAGGGTGCAGACTATCCTTGACAGGCCCTCCAGAGCCCCTTAGAATCACCACCCACCTGGGAGCCAAGGTCAAAGCCACCCTGCTGGCTACTACCAGCAGGATGTTTGGATCAGTGACCCTTCACTGGTTCCTTCCCAGCGGGCAAGTTCATTCCCCCAGCCTCTCCCCAGTCCCCTGTCCCCACAGCTGCCCTAGGCATCTCACAAAATCCCAGGTTACTCAAACACTTTGGGGAACCCCATTCGGTCCTCCTTGCCTCTAACATCGAGTCCATCCTCAGCATATCAGGCGAGCGGCCCAGTGTCCCCAAACTACCTAGTCTGGCTCATGCCCAGCCCTGCTACTGCAGCCCAGACCCCACACCCCACCTCCACTCAGGCTCCAGGAGTCTAAATATCTGACCCCTCAGTTCTTCCAGACTCCTGTGACACCAGCAGTCTGTGGGTCTTATTAGCCCAAAATTCTCAAAGTGCCGAGTTCTTGGAGTCTGAGAGCTGTTAGTAAGATTTCAAGAGTCTAAAAGTCAGGATGACAAGATCTCAGCACCCTGCAATTCTGTACATTTGCCCGTCAACCCCACACGCACCTCTGAGGCTGACGGCTGTGCAAGCAGCAGGTGGTGGCCCGCAGGCCCTCATCATGGCTCCAGACGCAGGAGACGTTGGCTCTCGAGTTATAGAAGCATGTGATGTTGGAAGCATATGCCGTGAAGATGTGGCGTGTGGGACTGGCTGTAGGGCACCCATGGCCTTCAAGGGTTCCCCCGCCACTCCTGTTCCTACCAGGTGAGGAGATGCTCAGTGCTGGTGGGCAGAGAAAGGGTTAGTGGGTCCACTTCAGAGAGGACAAAACTGAGTCCCACAGCCCGCAAGGACCCCCAGACTGGTCGAGGCAGGGCAGGGACAAGAACACATTGTCTTCCTGGGATTCGGAGAGGCCTGTGGGTACAATGTAGACAGGATGGTCGAAGGAAAAGGTAGATACCCGGTCTCTGGTCCCATTGGTCCCCTCCCTCACCTTCTGCCCCTGCTGATGGGGCTTCTGCCAAGAACCAGGGGTCTCAGAACAAGTTCTAGAAAGGCCTCAGCCTCCCTCCTGAGGGAAAGCCCAGCTCTCCAGATGCCAGGGTCCTCACCGTTCACTGCTGTAGATGTCTGAGGGATGGTCAGCAGCAAGAGGAGGATGAGGAGGGACAGACAGCAGGACAGAGCCGGAGCCGCCATCACATCCACGGGCGGGGGCTGGGGAAGGGAGCCCTGGATGGAGGAAGAAGGGGAGAGAGCACGAGTGAGCAGCCAGCCACCTCCTCCCCCACCCAAGAGACAGGCTGGGCTCTGCCCTCCCGAGGTGCACCCATCGGCTCCCCACCATGCCAGCCTCAGGGCCTTTGCACCTGCTGGTTCTGAAATCATTTACCTCAGTTGGAACTCAAACCCACGTGACCAGGACTTGAACCCAGTCAAAATCCACAGTACCTGTGTTTAGGCCCTAATGAAGCTCAGTTCTTGATGTCTCAAGAATGAGTGTAGGCCATCTCAGAAGGCGAGTGCAGACAGGAAGTGTGATGTGGTTAGTTTTTATGGACTGAGTACTTTCATATGTAAATGAGTGGGAGGATTATTCCAACCATTTTTGGGAAGGTTTCCAGGAACTGGGCCACAGCCCACTCCTTGGTCTTTTGCCTCTGGGTATGTCATTTAGCTTGCTGATCGAAGATCAAGGTTTCAGTTCAGTTCAGTCACTCAGTCGTGTCTGACTCTTTGTGGCCCCATGAACCGCAGCACGCCAGGCCTCCCTGTCCATCACCAACTCCCAGAGTTCACTCAAACTCACATCCATCCAGTCAGTGATGCCATCCAGCCATCTCATCCTCTGTCGTCCCCTTCTCCTCCTGCCCCCAATTCCTCCCAGCATCAGAGTCTTTTCCAATGAGTCAACTCTTTGCATGAGGTGGCCAAAGTACTGGGGTTTCAGCTTCAGCATCATTCCTTCCAAAGAACACCCAGGACTGATCTTTAGAATGGACTGGTTGGATCTCTTTGCAGTCCAAGGGATTCTCAAGAGTCTTCTCCAATACCACAGTTCAAAAGCATCAATTCTTCGGCGCTCAGCTTTCTTCACAGTCCAACTCTCACATCCATACATGACCACTGGAAAAACCATAGCCTTGACTAGATGGACCTTTGTTGGCAAAGTAATGTCTCTGCTTTTGAATATGCCATCTAGGTTGGTCATAACTTTCCTTCCAAGGAGTAAGAGTCTTTTAATTTCATGGCTGCAATCACCATCTGCAGTGATTTTGGAGCCCCCAAAAATAAAGTCTGACACTGTTTCCACTGTTTCCCCATCTATTTTCCATGAAGTGATAGGACCGGATGCCATGATCTTCATTTTCTGAATGTTGAGCTTTAAGCCAACTTTTTCACTCTCCACTTTCACTTTCATGAAGAGGCTTTTTAGTTCCTCTTCACTTTCTGCCATAAGGGTGGTGTCATCTGCATATCTGAGGTTATTGACATTTCTCCCGGCAAGGTCTAATCAAGTCCATTTATCTGCAATCTTGGACGCATTTGATTCTAATCAGTTTATGTTGTGCCCTTGGGCTATGTCAAAGTTGTGCCCTGACCCTTTCCCTCCTATTACAGTCCCTCTGCCCCACACATGCTCTTTCCTTTCCTTTGGAGATTCAGGGACCCATGTTGTCATTGCTGAAAGGACTCTCTGAGTGGGCCCAACCCTTATTGAAAAGTTGGGGAAAATAAGGCTCAGAAGGAGGGAAGACCTGCTTACATCCACATAGAGAGGCCAGCACAGAGATGGAATTAGAGCTCACAGACTCAGGTTAGATCCCTGGGTCAGGAAGATCCCCTGGAGAAGGAAATGGCAACCCAAATCAGTATTTTTGCTTGGAAAATTCCACGGACAGAGGAACCTGGCGGGTTACAGTCAGTTGCGTTGCAAATAGTTGGCCACGACTGAGTGACTGAACACATCCTCTCTACCTGGCTGCTCGCTCACCCACACCAAAACCATTTGTTAAGATGTTTTGAAGCCATTAACCTCAGGTTAGGACAATGGCACCCCAATCCAGTACTCTTGCCTGGAAAATCCCATGGACGGAGGAGCCTGTTAGGCTGCAGTCCATGGGGTCACTAAGAGTCAGACACGACTGAGCGACTTCACTTTCACTTCTCACTTTCATGCATTGGAGAAGGAAATGGCAACCCACTCCAGTGTTCTTGCCTGGAGAATCCCAGGGACGGGGGAGCCTAGTGAGCTACCGTCTATGGGGTCGCACAGAGTTGGACACGACTGAAGTGACTTAGCAGCAGGACTTGAACCCACGTGCCCAGGACTGGAACCCAGCCAAAACCCAGGTTGGGACTTGAACCCACAATCTTTTAATTAGAATCACTCACCTGATGTCTGGACTTACTGAGGCTCAGGTTCTTTGTGTCTCATCACAGAAAGAATTCCGTGAGAGACAAAGTGATAGGTATGAAGGGGATTTATTCAGACTCAGAGAGAAGCATACTCCACAGACAGGGTATGGGCCACTGTGAAGTGGTAGTGAAATGTGGCCTGGTTAGTTTTTATAGACTGGGTAATTTCATATGCTAATGAGTGGGAGGATTATTCCAACTATTTTGGGGAAAGGGTGGAGATTTCCAGGAATTGGGCCACCACCTTGCTCTTTTGACAGTGCCTTGGAACTGTCAGGGGTCTCTTGTTATGTCATTTAGCTTGCTGATTGTGGATCAAGGTCTAATCAAAGTCCACTTGTCTGCCATCTTGGACCCATTTGATTCTTAATCAAATGTGCTTATGTTGTGTCCTTGGGCTATGTCATTCTTTCAAAAGTTGTGCCCTGCCCTTTCCCTCCTGTTACAGTTCCTCTATGCCAGGCTCTATTTCAAACCTTTAACCATGGCGATCAGGGTATCTACTGGAGATACACTCAGTATTCCCATTTTCAGAAGAGAAATTGAGGTGCAGAGAGGTGAAGCAAATTACCCAAGATCACACAGCTGATAAGAAGCAGCTGTGGAATCTGAGCCAAGGCACACTGCCTAAAGCCCAGTAAGCTGTGCTGATCATCTTGTAACAAAACCTCATAGCAATTCTTGAGTAAGGGATGGGGTGGGGGAATGGGGACTAAGCCCTCATGCTGTGCCAGGATTTCACGTGCACCAGCTCATCTAATCTGCCAGCAGCAGGGGCTGGAAGCATGTATTGTCTCATTACTCAGATGAGGAGACCAAGGCTCTAAGCTATGAACCCACCCAATGTCATATTGCAGAAGAAACAGAGCTGGGATTCCACCCCAGGGCTGCACCAAGAGGCCCGTTCCCTCCCATTATTCTGTCCCACACAGATACTGTCCCAGAAGTAAGGCCCACAGCTTCCCCTCCTGAACCTCACTGGCCCACCAGAAGGCATCTGGCCTGAGTGTGGAGCAGGGCCCAGAAAGGTACCTAGTTGCTCCTCCTTGCCCAGCACAATGTCTCCCTAGAGCAACGCTCCCTGACCAGGCTGGTTGTCTCTTTGGATCCTCCAATCCCCTATAGTACAGAGCATAGTCTCAGTACTTTGCACACAAAGGGTGCTCAATAATTGCTTTAAGGGCTTTCCTGGTTGGAGAAGACTCTTGGGAGTCCCTTGGACTACAAAGAGATCGAACCAGTCAATCCTAAAGGAAATCAATCCTGAATATTCATTGGAAGAACTGATGCTGAAGCTGAAGCTCCAGTACTGATGTGAAGAGCTGACTCATTAGAAAATACCTTGTTGCTGGGAAAGATTGAAGGCAGGAGGAGAAGGGGACGACAGAGGATGAAATGGTTGAATGACATTACCAACTCAATGGACATGAGTTTGAGCAAGCTCTGGGAGATGGTGACAGACAGGGAAGCCTGGTATGCTGTAGTCCATGGGATTGCAAAGAATTGAACATGACTTAGCAACTGAACAACACTGAACAACGCTGCAGTAAAACTAAGCCTACGTGCAGCAACTAGAGAGTCCATGTGTCACAAGGAAAGATCTGGCATGACACAAGGAAGATCCTCCTGGCCTCAACTAAGATCTGGCATTCTGCAAAAAAAAAAAAAAACAAACAAAAAAAAACACCACCAATTATGAGCCCAGAAGTTGCCACTAGAGGGCGATGTGTGCCTCTTCCCAGCCTCCACACTGGAGCAGGAAGGTGAGATGAAAGCAAGGAGGGGCCCAAAGTGGACAGGGGCCTCTTCCTCCTTGGGAGCTCCAGGTGCCCACAGGACAAGACGGGGCTGCAAGCAGGGCCGGTCAGTTCCAGGCAAACAGCATGAGGGGAACCAAGGAAAGAGAAAGCCAAGAAAATGACCCACAAGGGATCTTGGAGACTCTCAGATCTATCCTGTCCCTGTAGAGATGGTTAGCCTGGGCCCAGAGAGGGGCAGATGTCAGCCTTAGGTCACACAGCAGGGTGGAGATTTAAGCCCTGCCCTGCAGCCTCCCAGAACCCTTCGTCCCACTTAACCCCCAGATACAGAGAAGGAAGCTTAACTCAACAGATCCCTCGCCTTCCTCCAGTTGGTACAGATCAGAAATGGGTTCCTGAGACAGCCCCAGACCCCAGCCCTCTGCTCCTCCTGCATCTCTTTCCCAAACACCCTCACCTCCAACCCTAACTACCAAGGATTCACAGTCCTGCAGTTCTCACTCTGACCCACCTCCTCAGCCCTCTATCTCCCTTGTTCTGCTCATCTGGCCATCATTCTGTTCCCCAAGTACCACTGCCAAGCCTCAGCTGCTGTCCTCTTGGGCTTCCTGGTGGTTCAGATGGTAAAGTGTCTGCCTGCAATGCAGGAGACCCAGGTTCAATCCCTGGGTTGGGAAGATCCCCTGGAGAAGGAAATGGCAACCCACTCCAGTACTCTTGCTGGAAAATTCCATGGACAGAGGAGCCTGTAGGCTACAGTCCATGGAGTTGCAAAGAAATGAAAATCGGATAACATCCTGTCCTTGCTTGAACTACCTGCCGCCCAACAAAGGCTTCTTGCTGCACTTATGATACAACCTCACCTGCTCACCCTGCAAGTCTCGGCCCTACCACCCATGCCCCGGCCTCCCTGTCAGCCCCTGGAGGGCTCTAAATTCAAACCTGCCAGATCCTCACCATGCTCCCTCTGAGCTCCTACTACAGTCTTACCAGACCAGCCTCACCCCATCTAAAGCTGACGTGCCTGTTAAGTCCTGGAACCCACCTGTCTCCCCAGAGCACTCGCTCTCATTTGTAATTGGTTGGACATTGGGGAAGGATTTGCTTGGGATCTGTCCTTCTGGTTGGACTGTGGTTCCTCAAGATCACAGGTCAAGTCCATGGCATCCCATGGGTTCTCTGGCAAGTGGAGCTATATGTGGCTCATGGCAGGTGCTCAAATTGTAGCTGTTGAAAGAATGGATGGATGGATGGATGGAGGGATAGATGAATGGAGAGAAGGACAGAGGGTGGAAAGAAGGAAGGTGTCGGTACTGGATTGAGACAGTGTCTATTCATGCTTTCATCAGTCTAATAGGGATTCATAGAATACCTACTGCCAGCACCCTGTTGGGCACTGTGGGAGGTACAGGACATGTGGGACTTGAAGTCTGTCTAAATCAAGGAAGCATCTTTTAGTATGGGAGTAGGAAAAGTGAAAGTGTTATTCTCTCAGTGGTGTCTGACTCTTTTGCAACCCCATGGACTGTATCCTACCAGGCTCCTCTGTCCATGGAATTCTCCAGGCAGGAATACTGTAGTGCATAGCCATTCGCTTCTCCAGGGGATCTTCCTGACCCAGGAAGATTTCCCACATTTCAGGCACATTCTTTACCATCTCCCACATTTCAGGCACATTCTTTACCATCTGAGACACCAGGGAAGCCCATGGGAGTAGGGCAAATATGTAAGTAACTACTAAGGGACTATGTCAGTACCATGTCCTTTGGGTTGAATTTTCAGGACAAGTATCAAATGATAAGAGTAAATATATATGATTTGATTTTAAACCTTTCAAGTTTTTAACTAAATAAAGTAATAAGACAGAATAAGTCATTTTTCAGACACATTTTGTCTTTAGAAAATGTGGTCATAATGAGTCTAAAAGACATAGAGTAGGTCAGTTCAAATAAAACACATGCAGAGGGAAAAAAAGAAAGCAGATTCTTGCTTGATAGGGTCAAGCAGGGAATACCTCCCCACCTATGCCCTGAACCTTCCCAAATCTAAGACTTAATTCAGGCAACTAGCTGTTGAACAACCATTGGCAGGAAGACACTGGAACCCACCAAAAAAAAAAAAGATACTCCACATCCAAGGACAAAGGAGAAGCCACAACAGAATGGTAGGAGGAACACAATTATAATAAAATCAAATCCTATTACCCACTGGGTGGGCAACTCACAAACCAGAGAACAACAGTATCAAAGCAGTTCTCGCAGTGTTGTGAAGGTTCTAGACCCCCACATCAGGCTGCCCAGCCTGAGGATCCAGCCAAAGGATTGGGACTCCCCAGGGAATCTGATTTAGAAGGCCAGTGGGATTTGATTATAGAGTTTCCATAGAACGGGGGGAAACAGAGACTCTTGGAGGGTAACAATATCTTGTGCATACCAGGACCTAGGGGAAAGGAGCAGTGACCCCAGAGGAGATTGAGCCAGACCTACTTATGAGTGTTTAAGGGTCTTCTGCAGAGGCATGGGTCAGCAGTGGCCTGCCATGGGGATGGGGGCACTGGCAGCAGCAGTTCTAGGAGATGCATCTTTGCATAAGTCCTCTTGAAGTTTATCAATAGCCCTACTATAGAAGTCTACAGACCCCAGGACTGGTGCCTCAGGCTGACCAACTAATAGGGAGGAAGCCCAGCCCCACCCATCAGCAGACAATTGGATTAAAGTTTACTGAGCAGGAGCCTGCCCACCAGAGCAAGACCCAGTTTTCCCCACAGCCAGTCCCTCTCATCAGGAAGCTTGCACAAGCCTCTTATCCTCATCCACCAGAGGGCAGACAGAAGAAATAAGAACTACAATCCCAACAGCCTCCTGAACTAACACCACAATCAGAAAGCTACTCAAAATGAAAAGAAATAGATTATGCCCCACATGAAGGAACAAGATAAATCCTCAGGAAAACAACTAAAGCAAGTGGAGATAGGCAACCTTCCAGAAAAAGAATTTGGATTAATGAGAGAGAAGATGATTCAGGATCCTTGAAAAACAATGGAGGCAAAGATTGAAAATATGCAAGAAATGTTTACCAAGGACCTGCTGCTGCTGCTGAGTTACTTCAGTCGTGTCCGACTCTGTGCGACCCCAGAGACGGAAGCCCACCAGGCTCCCCCATCCCTGGGATTCTCAGGCAAGAACACTGGAGTGGGTTGCCATTTCCTTCTCCAATGCATGCAAGTGAAAAGTGAAAGTGAAGTCGCTCAGTCGTGTCTGACCTTCAGCGACCCCATGGACTGCAGCCTTCCAGGCTCCTCTGTCCATGGGAGTTTCCAGGCAAGAGTACTGGAGTGGGGACCTAGAAGTACTAAAGAACAAACAAACAGAGATGAACAATACAGTAGAAGGAATAATAGCAGAATAACTGAGGCAGAAAAGTGGATAAGTGATCTGGAAGACAGAAAGGTGGAAATCAATACAGCAAAACAGAATATAGAAAAAAGAATGAAAAGAAATGAAGACAGCCTAACAGACCTCCAGGACAACATTAAACACACCAATATTCACAGTACAGGGGTCCAAGAAGGAGAAGAGAGAGAGAGAAAGGACCCAAGAAAATATCTGAAGAGATAATAGCTGAAACTTCCCCAATATGGTAAAGGAAATAGTCAACCGTGTCCAGGAAGCACAGAGAGTCCTAGGCAGGATAAACCCAAGGAGGAACACACCAAGACACATGGTAATGAAACTGACAAAAATTAAAGACAAAGAAAAATTATTAAAAGCAACAAGGGAAAAAAGACAAGTAACATATAAATCAGCCGATTTCTCAATAGGAACTCTACAAGCCAGAAGGGAATGGCATGATATATTCCAAGTGATGAAAGGGGAGAACCTACAACCAAGACTACTCTACCCTACAAAACTCTCATTCAAGTTTGATGGAGAAATCAAAAGCTTTTCAGACAAGCAAAAGTTAGGATAATTCAGCACCACTAAACCAGTCTTACAACAAATGCTAAAGGAACGTCTCTAGGCAGGAAACACAAGAGAAGGAAAAAACCTATAAAAAAGAAGCCAAAAGCAATTAACAAAATGGTAATAGGATCATATATATCAATAATTACCTTAAATGTAAATGGATTAAATGCACCAACCAAAAGACATAGGCTGGCTGAGTGGATACAAAAACAACATATATATATATATATATATATATATATAGTCTACAAGAGACCCACTTCATACCTACAGACACTTACAGACTGAAAATAAGGGGATAGCAAAAGGTATTTCATGCAAATGGAAATAATAAGAAAGCTGGAGTAGCAATACTCGTATCAGACAAAACAGACCTTAAAATAAAGACTGTTATAAGAGACAAAGAAAGACACTACATAATGATCAAGGGTTTGATCCAAAAAGAAGATATAATAATTATAAATATATATGCACCCAACATAGGAGCACTTCAATATGTAAGGCAAATACTAACAAAGATAAAGGGGAAAATTGACAGTAACACAATAACAGTGGGGGACTTTAATACCCCACTTTCATCAATGGACAGATCATCCAGACAGAAAATCAGTAAGGAAACACAGGCCTTAAATGATACTTTAGACAGGTTGAACTTAATTGATATTTATAGAGCATTCCATCCAAAAGCAGCTGACTACACATTTTCCTCAAGTGCACACGAAATTCCCAAGGATTGACCACATGCTGGGCCACAAGACAATCCTTGTTAAATTTAAGAAAATCGAAATCATATCAAGCATCTTTTCTGATCACAATGCTATGAGATTAGAAATAAACTACAAGAAAAAAAAAAACCGCTAAGAAACACAAACATGTGGCAGCTAAACAATATGTTACTAAACAACCATTGGATCACTGAGGAAACCAAAGAGGAAATTAAAAATACCTAGAGACAAATGAAAATGAAAGCACAATGGTCCAAAACTTATGGGATGCAGCAAAAGCAGTTCTAATAGGGGAAGTTTATAGAATACAATTTTACCCTAAGAAAAAGAAAAATCTCAAATAAACAACCTAGCTTTACACTTAAAACAACTTGAGAAAGAAGAACAAATAATACCTAGAGCTAGTAGAAGGAAGGAAATCATAAAGAACAGAGCAGAAATGAATGAAATAGAGACAAAGAAAATAACTGCACAGATCAGTGAAACTAAAAGCTGGTTCTTTGAAAGGATAAACAAGGTTGACAAACTTTAGCCAGACTCAAGAAAAATTGGGAGAGGACTCAAATCAGTAAAATTAGAAGTAAAAAGGAAAAGTTACAACTGACTCCACAGAAATACCAAGGATCATAAATGATTACTATGAACAATTGCATGCCAATATAATGGACAATCTGGAAGAAATGGAGAAATTCTTTTTTTTTTTTTTTTCATTTAAGATTTTTTTTTTAATTTTACATAATTGTATTAGTTTTGCCAAATATCAAAATGAATCCACCACAGGTATACATGTGTTCCCCATCCTGAACCCTCCTCCCTCCTCCCTCCCCATACCATCCCTCTGGGTCGTCCTAGTGTACCAGCCCCAAGCATCCAGTATCATGCATCAAACCTGGACTGGCAACTCGTTTCATACATGATATTTTACATGATTCAATGCCATTCTCCCAAATCTTCCCACCCTCTCCCTCTCTCACAGAGTCCATAAGACTGATCTATACATCAGTGTCTCTTTTGCTGTCTCGTACACAGGGTTATTGTTACCATCTTTCTAAATTCCATATATATGCGTTAGTATACTGTATTGGTGTTTTTCTTTCTGGCTTACTTCACTCTGTATAATAGGCTCCAGTTTCATCCACCTCATTAGAACTGATTCAAATGTATTCTTTTTAATGGCTGAGTAATACTCCATTGTGTATATGTACCACAGCTTTCTTATCCATTCGTCTGCTGATGGACATCTAGGTTGCTTCCATGTCCTGGCTATTATAAACAGTGCTATGATGAACATTGGGGTACATGTGTCTCTTTCCCTTCTGGTTTCCTCCGTGTGTATGCCCAGCAGTGGGATTGCTGGATCATAAGGCAGTTCTATTTCCAGTTTTTTAAGGAATCTCCATGCTGTTCTCCATAGTGGCTGTACTAGTTTGCATTCCCACCAACAGTGTAAGAGGGTTCCCTTTTCTCCACACCCTCTCCAGCATTTACTACTTGTAGACTTTTGGATCGCAGCCATTCTGACTGGTGTGAAATGGTACCTCATAGTGGTTTTGATCTGCATTTCTCTGATAATGAGTGATGTTGAGCATCTTTTCATGTGTTTGTTAGCCATCTGTATGTCTTCTTTGGAGAAATGTCTATTTAGTTCTTTGGCCCATTTTTTGATTGGGTCATTTATTTTTCTGGAGTTGAGCTGTAGGAGTTGCTTGTATATTCTCGAGATTAGTTGTTTGTCAGTTGCTTCATTTGCTATTATCTTCTCCCATTCTGAAGGCTGTCTTTTCACCTTGCTAATAGTTTCCTTTGATGTGCAGAAGCTTTTAAGGTTAATTAGGTCTCATTTGTTTATTTTTGCTTTTATTTCCAATATTCTGGGAGGTGGGTCATAGAGGATCCCGCTGTGATGTATGTCAGAAAGTGTTTTGCCTATGTTCTCCTCTAGGAGTTTTATCCTTTCTGATCTTACGTTTAGATCTTTAATCCATTTTGAGTTTATTTTTGTGTATGGTGTTAGAAAGTGTTCTAGTTTCATTCTTTTACAAGTGGTTGACCAGATTTCCCAGCACCACTTGTTAAAGAGATTGTCTTTAATCCATTGTATATTCTTGCCTCCTTTGTCAAAGATAAGGTGTCCATATGTGCGTGGATTTATCTCTGGGCTTTCTATTTTGTTCCATTGATCTATATTTCTGTCTTTGTGCCAGTACCATACTGTCTTGATAACTGTGGAGAAATTCTTAGAAAGGTACAGCCTCCCTCGACTGAACCAGGAAGAAGTAGAAAATATGCACAGACCAATCACAAGCATTGAAATTTAATTAAAACCTCCATGATTAAAAACCTCCCAACAAACAGAAGTCCAGGACCTGACAGCTTCACAGGCAAATTTTATTAAACATTTAGAGAAGAGTTAACACCTGTCTTTCTGAAACTGTTCCAAGAATTCACAGAGGAAGGAAAACTTCCCAACTCATTTTATGAGGCCACCATCACCTGATACCAAAACTAGACAAAGATACCACCAAAAAAAAAAAAATTACAGGCCATATCATTGATGAACATAGATGCAAAAATCCTCAAGAAAATACTAGCAATCCATATCTAACAATACATTAAAAAGATCATACACCATGATCAAGTGGGATTCATCCCAGAAATGTGAGAAATTTTCAGCATCCACAAACCAATTAACATGATACACCATATTAAAAATTTGAAGAACAAAAACCATATGATCATCTCAACAGATGCAGAAAAAGGATTTTGACAAAATTCAGCATTGTTTTATGATAAAAACTCTCCAGAAAGTGGGCATAGAGGGTACATACCTCAACATAATAAAGGCTATGCATGACAAACTGACAGTTAACACCGTACTCAACGGTGAAAAGCTGAAAGCATTCCCTCCAAGATCAGGAACAAGACAAAGATGTCCACTCTCACCACTTATATTCAGCATAGTTTTGGAAGTCCTAGCTACAACAATCAGAGAAGAGAAATAAGTAAAGAGCATCCAAATTGGAAAAGAAGTGAATCTGTCACTGTTTGCAGATGACATGATACTAATCATAGAAGATCCTAAAGATGCTACCAGAAAACTACCTGAACTCATCAGTGAATTTAGTAAAGTTGCAGGTTATGAAATTAATACATAGAAATCTATTGCATTTCTATACACTAACAATGAAAGATCAAAAAGAGAAATTCAAGAAGCAATTCCCTTTACCATTGCATCAAAAAGAATAAAATACCTCGGAATAAACATACATATGGACACAAAGACCTGGAGGAATCAAGTTCCCTGACTTTGGACTATATTACCATGCTACAGTCATCAAAACAGTATGGTACTGGCCCAAAAAATAGAAATATAGAACAATGGAACAGAATAGAAAACCCAGAAATAAGCCCATGCAGCTACTGTCAATTAATCTATGACAAAGGTGGCAAGACTACACAATGTTGGAAAAACAGTCTCTTCAACAAAGGATGCTGGGAAAACTGGACAGCTATATGTAAGAAAGTGAAATTAGATCATTCCTTAACTCCATACACAAAAATAAGCTCAACATGGATTAAAGACCTAAATGCCAAACCAGACACTCTAAAACTCTAAGAGAAAAACATAAGTAGAACATTCTCTGACATAAATCACAGCAACATCTTTTTAATCCATCTCCCAGAATAATGGAAATGAGAGCAAAAATGAACAAGTGGAACCTACTTAAACTTTAAAGCTTTTGCAAAGCAAAGGAAACAATAAATTAAATAAGAAGACAACCCACAGATTGGGAGAAAATATTTGCAAATAATGTGACTGATAAGGGATTAGTCTCCAAACTTTACAAACACCTCATGACACATAATAGCATCAAAACAAACAATCCACTCAAAAAATGGGCAGAAGACCTGAATAGACATTTCCCTAAAGAGGACATACAGATGGCCAATAAGCACATGAAAAGATGTTCAACATCAGTAGTTATTAAAGACATAAATCAAAACTACAACGAGATATCACCTCACACCAGTCAGAATGGCCATCATCAAAAATTTCACAAACAAGTGATGGAGAGGGTGTGGAGAAAAGGGACCCTTCTCACACTGTTGGTGGGAATGTAAATTGGTACACCCACTACAAAGAACAATATGGAGGTTCCTCAAAAAACTAAAACTAGAGCTACCATATGACCTTGCAATCCCACTCCTGGGCATATATCCAGAGGAAAACATGGCCTGAAAAAATACATGCACCCCAGTGTTCACCCCAATGCATGCTTATTGCAGCAGTGTTTACAACAGCCAAGACATGGAAACAAACTAAATGTCCACCAACAGAGGAATGGATAAAGAAGATGTGGTACATATATGCAAAGAAATATTACTCAGTCATTACAAAGAATGAAATAGTGCCATTTGCAGCAACATGGATGGACCCAGAGACTGTCATACTGAGTGAAGTAAGTCAGACAGGGAAGGCGAAATATCCTATGACATCCCTTACATCCCGAATCTAAAAAGAAATGATACAAATGAACTTACAAAACAGAAAGAGACTCACAGACTTAGAAAACAAACTCATGGTTGCCAGGGGGAAGGGATAGTTAAGGACTTTGGGAAGGTCATGTACACCTGCTATGTTTAAAATGGATAACCAACAAAAACCTATTTTATAGCTCAAGGAACTCTGCTCAGTGTTACATGCCAGCCTGGATGGGAGCAGGGTTTGACAGAGAATGGATACATGGGTATGTATGGCTGAGTGCCTTTACTGTTCTTTTGAAACTATCACAACATTGTTAATCAACTACACCCCAATAAAAAATGATTTTGGTGTTGAAAAAATAAAATTTAAAAAAGTTTATTCCCATCAAAAATGACGAAAATAAAAAATAAGACATATTCATTCAGTCAACCAATTTTTATTGAGTACCTACTATGTAGCAAGCTCTCTTCTAGGTTTGTGGACTATAACAGTCTGGTGGGAGACTAGGGGTTGGGGGAGAGAGCAGCAGCCAAAGCACAGAAACAATAAATACAATAGCCAAGAAGGGCTTCCCTGGTGGCTCAGTGGTAAAAAATCTGTCTTCCAATGCAGGTTCGGTCCCTCATCCAGGAAGATCCCACATGTCTCGAGCAACTAAGTCCAAGCAACACAGCTATCGAGCCTGTGCTCTAGAGCCTGTGCTCCCCAATAAAAGAAGCTACTGCAATGAGAAGCCCATGTAGTGCAACTAGAGAATAACCCCCACTCGCCACAATTAGAGAAAAGCCCTGGAAGCAACCAAAAATAATAAAATTATCTTTAAAATCCCATAGGGAGTTAGAAGATGACGAACACTGTGAGAAAAGAAAGCAGGACACAGGGCGTCAGAAGCACAGGTTTAAATAAGGCAGCCAGAGACCTCATGAGAAGGTAATGCCAAAATCTGGAGCCAGGCAGAACTGGAGGAGGGATCAAAAAAACAAAGCAAAACTGCACAGCAACTGATAGCTGCCTGAAACACGCCCTGTGATCCCCAGTCCATGCCTTTGCCCGCACCAGCTGGTGAGTTCCAGATGGGATGAAACAGACTTGCTCTCAAAGAGTATTTACAGGATTTGTGAACTAGATTGTCCAGAATGGAAAGCTGCTTTTTCACTTCTTCCTAGCAAACTCCCACTCATCCATGAACACCCAAATTTACATGGGCAGAGTTGATTGCTCTTTCTTTTCAGCTACCCACATTTATTCAAATTTTGCACCCCATACAAAGTTCTTTTATAGCCCCCAAATGCACTGTGGGCTTCCCTGGTGGTTCAGTGGTAAAGAATCCACCTGCCAATGCAGAGACTCAGGTTTGATCCCTGGGCCAGAAAGATCCCACAGAGAAGGAAAGAGCAACCCACTCCAGTATTCTTACCTGGAGGATTCAATGGACAGAGGAGCCTGATGGGCTACAGTCCATGGGGTCGCAAAACAGTGGACATGACTGAGGGCTCTCTCTCTCTCTCTCTCTCTCTCTCTCTCTCACACACACACAGAACTTGGAAAGGTGTTGAAGTCTCTGAGAAATAATAGCTCAGAATGTGGGTTTGAATCCAGGTCCACCTCTGATCCAATGACCTTAAACTCCTTCAAAGATCACCTGCCAGATAGATGCAGAAGCCCAGGTCCTGCCTCAATTAAGTCGCTCAGTCATGTCCGACTCTTTGTGACCCCATGGACTGCAGCATGCCTGGCCTCCCTGTCTATCACCAACTCCTGGAGTTTACTCAAACTCATGTCCATTGAGTTGGTGATGCGATCCAACCATCTCATCCTCTGTCATCCCCTTCTCTTCCCGCCTTCAATCTTTCTCAGCATCAAGGTCTTTTCAGATGAGTCAGCTCTTCACATCAGGTGGCCAAAGTATTGGAGTTTCAGCTTCAGCATCAGTCCTTCTAATGAATATTCAGGGCTGATTTCCTTTACAATGGACTGGATGGATCTCCTTGCAGTCCAAGGGACTCTCAAGAGTCTTCTCCAACACCTCAATTCAAAAGCATCAGTTCTGCGCTCAGCTTTTTTTATAATCCAACTCTCATATCCATACATGACTACTGGAAAAACCATAGCCTTGACTAGATAGACCTTTGTTGGCAAAGTAATGTCTCTGTTTAATATGCTGTCTAGGTTGGTCATAACTTTTCTTCCAAGGAGTAAGTGTCTTTTAATTTCATGGCAGCAGTCACTATCTGCAGTGATTTTGGAGCCTGCCAAAATAAAGTCTGTGACTGTTTCAGTGAAACAGTGTACCAAGGCCACAGAAAAGGAGCCCAGATTGAAGGTCATACCTGGAACTGACGGAGCCCTTTTGTAACCATTGCCAAAAGCCCCCCTGATTACTCCTTGGAAGGAAAGTTATGACCAACCTAGATAGCATATTAAAAAGCAGAGACATTACTTTGTCGACAAAGATCCGTCTAGTCAAGGCTATGGTTTTTCCAGTGGTCATGTATGGATGTGAGAGTTGGACCGTGAAGAAAGCTGAGCACTGAAGAATTGATGCTTTTGAACTGTGGTGTTGGAGAAGACTCTTGAGAGTCCCTTGGACTGCAAAGAGATCCAACCAGTCCATTCTAAGGGAGTAAGTCCTGGGTGTTCATTGGAAGGACTGATGCTAAAGCTGAAACTCCAGTGCTTTGGCCGCCTCATCTGAAGAGTTGACTCATTGGAAAAGACTCTGATGCTGGGAGGGATTGGGGGCAGGAGGAGAAGGGGACGACAGAGGATGAGATGGCTGGATGGCATCACTGACTCGATGGACATGAGTTTTAGTGAACTCTGAGAGTTGATGATGGACAGGGAGGCCTGGAATACTGTGATTCATGGGGTTGCAAAGAGTCGGACACGACTGAGTGACTGAACTGAACTAAACCGATCAGACCCAGCAAGCTTCCTGACCCCATATTAGGCAAAAATGCCCACCCCAGTACCTACCCTATAGCACCCTACAATTGGGTGTGCATGCTCTGTCATGTCCAACTCTTTGGAGCTCCATGAACTAGAGCCTGCCAGGCTCCTCTGTCCATGGGAATCTCCAAGCAAGAATACTGCAGTGGGTTGCCATTTCCTACTCCGGAGGATCTTCCTGACCCAGAGATAGAGCCCACATCCCCTGTGTCTCCTGCATTGGCAGACAGAGTCTTTAACACTGAGCCACCTGGGAAGTCCCACCTTAATCAATCACCTAATGCCACCCTTCTAGCCCGAATTTTCTTTTCCTTGAGCTATAAAAATTGGCCACTAGCCCACGAAAAGCACAGCCCGCTGAGTCAGCCCGCTGTTCTAACAGTGTCTTATAAGCGCTCCCTGGCCTGCTGCATCTGCAGAACCTTCATTATCCCTGCTCCCAGCTCTTATTAAACTCACTCCCTTCTGAAATGCTCTGTGTCTGGAAATTCCTTTCCAACCTGTGTTCGGTCTGCCATGACAATGCCAACCTGCTCCTTCTTGCCTCCTAGCCTTTGTTCAGTTTCCAGGACATGCTGCGCAGTTTCCCAGCTCCAGGCCTTTGCCCATGGGGGTCCCTCTGCCTGTAGTGCTGGTACCCCCTCTCCCCATCTGGGGCTTGGCTGAACCACCTCTTCCTCAGAGAGACCATCTCTGACCATCCCCCAACCTCCAAATTGGCTTCTTCCATTATTACTTTGAGAGCACTGACCCTAATTAGAGATCCTAGTGTGATGATCTATAAGAAACGGAATATTTTCTGCAATATCAGTAAACAAGGATGTCACAGTCATCAGTTACTGCAGCCCTCCAATGTGAGCAGGGGGACTCCGAGGGAGGGAGTCAGGAGGGACTCAGGAGAGAGAAGAATACCTGCAGTCTATAGACTGTTTCCACTCCCTATGGTGAGCCCCAAAGAAAGAAAGTTCAGTTTGTGAAAAACACAAGATACAGGCCCCAGATGGCTGAGGTACATACTGAAGGAATGATTTAAATGAGCCCAGACTCTTGCATCTTCCTATACACAGAAAAGCACTAAATTCCTTAACTTGGACTATCTGGTTTTAATTATCAATAATCTTCTGAGGTTCAGACTATTTGCCCCTTGTTGCAAAACTTCTATATAACCTGGCTCCTCCCCCATTTCCTTAGGTCAGTTCTCTCAGGGTCACATGAGATGCAATCTTCCAGGCTTCCAGTTATGTTTTATCCAGTGGGAATTTGAAAAATTCCCACCAGTTATGTTTTATCCAGCGGGAATTTGAAAAATTCCCACCAAATAAATCATAACTGTCAACTTTGACCAACTGATGTGAAGAGCTGACTCATTTGGAAAAGACCCTGATGCTGGGAAAGACTGAAGGCAAAAGGAGAAGCAGGCAGCGGAAGATGAGATGGTTAGATAGTGTCACTGTATTGCTAATCCTGTTCGGGATGCCAGTTGTCTCATTGTTCACGCTGTGCGCACTGTTCACTGACCCAGGGTAGGCAAGGCGCAAGCTAAGAGGCTGGAAGGAGACTCGAGGAGCCGTAGGAACTGCAGACACATTTACTCTGTCCTGGCTGGCACAGCAGCCATAACACAGCCTCTCTCTTGGCTGATGCAATAGCTGTAGCAGCAGCCACATTTATGTAGCAATAACATAGCCATGCTGCTGCTGCTGAGTCGCTTCAGTCGTGTCTGACTCTGTGTGACCCCATAGACGGCAGCCCACCAGGCTCCCCCGTCCCTGGGATTCTCCAGGCAAGAACACTGGAGTGGGTTGCCATTTCCTTCTCCAATGCATAAAAATGAAAAGTGAAAGTGAAGTCGCTCAGTCATGTCCGACTCTTAGCGACCCCATGGACTGCAGCCTAACAGGCTCCTCCGTCCATGGGATTTTCCAAGCAAGAGTACCGGAGTGGGGTGCCATTGCCTTCTCCGGAACATAGCCATGACATAACCTCAAATAACATAACCATGATGCCACTCCAGTGTAGCCCCAGTGTTGTAGCAGCCAGGGCTTTCCTGGTGAAGCTCTTACAGATGTATGGCACAAAACAGTTCATGACCAAGTGAGTACCTCATGAGGTACATGCACAGTGCTATGAGTGATCTCAGCTGTTACACTCATTATTTACAAAGCATAAGGCAAAAGCGAGAGGCTGTGGGGTGAGAGAGCCTGACCATACCATCTTGCCTAATTTGCTCTTCCCCTACAATCACTGATTCAATGCATACAAATTTGAGCAAACTCTGGGAGATAGTGGAGGACAGAGGAACCTGGCGTGCTGCAGTCCATGGGGGTCACAGAGTCAGACACGACTTAGCGACTGAACAACAACAACAACAACTCAACTTGTAGGTTGTGAATTATTTTAAAGTCGACATCTGTATGATGTTCACCCTCCCAACTAGACCAAAAGCCCCATGAGAGCTGGGTCCACGTGGGCTTTTGTTCATTGCTTTGCCCCTCTACCCAGCACAGCACAGGGCCCATCATATGCAGTGAAGCCCTAAGTGTTGAATGAATGAACACATGACACATTGAGGAAATTATCTAGTCACAGTTTCTTCTGAAAAATGAATATGATAAAATGCCTACCTTCAAATAATATTTAACACTAATGAAGAGCCAACTGTGTGTCAGGATTTTACATACACTTACACCTTTAAATCCTCACAACAGCCTTCTGGGGTGGATGCTGTTATTATTATTATTTTTTTAATATTTATTTGGCTGTACCAGGTCTTAGTTGCAGCATGTAGGATCTTCGATTTTTGTTGCAGCATGCAGGATCTTTAGTTGCAGCAAGTGGGATCTAGTTCCCTGACTAGGGATTGAACCTGGGGCCCCAGCACTGGAAGCATGGAATCTCAGCCACTGGATCACCAAGGAAGTTCCAAAGCTGTTATTATTATCCCCATTTCAGGAAACTGAAGATCTAATATGTCAGATAACCTGCTCTCCTTTACCTGGTTAGAACTAAACCCAGGAAGTGTCTCCAGCAGGCTCAGCTAAACTCAGGGAAGCTCAACTCTTCTGAGGGAGGGTTGGGGAGGAGTCCTGGAGCTGATGATATTTCACTGCTGCTATAGCCCCGGTGCCCCAGGACCTTGCAGCTCAGTGGTCAGGGCTGGTAACTGATGAGTGCTGTGATCGGGGATCACTCGGGGCCAAATCTGTCTCCAAGTCTGAGCAGCCTCCCTAGAACCAAGATACTCTGGCTGAGGAAGATACTCATGTCTAATGATTGTTGGGGAAGTTAAAATGGAGGAAGTCTTGTTCAGGCTTCAGAAGCAGGAGAGCAGGCCTCTGACCTCCTTCTGACCTGCCCAAACACTGCCTGGATTCGGCACCTGCCTGCAAGCATAGTAAGTCAAGTGACACTTTAGATATCACAAAAAAGGGAATGGAACTTGGAATTCTTGAGTCCTTGAAAGTCTGGCCAACCCCCCGAGGTCTAAGCAAATCCTATGTCTCACAAGGTGAAACAAGCAGCATTGTAAAAAGTAGAACCAGAGCTGCATTTTTTGCATGCAAAACTGATGATGATATCAGTTTGTGGCCTGGGATTATAAGCAGGAGACCCTGAAACTGCAATTTGAAATCTCACCCATGGGTTGGATGCACCACCAGGGCCCCTCTCCCAATTTGGACTCCAAATTGCTGTTAAGGAGGGACCTCACAGAGCTGTTCAAGTCTGGATGTAGATCTGCCCAGTTTGGTGATATATGTGCTGTTACTTTTCTCTATTGTTTCTTTTCTTTTAATGCCTGTATGTTGAAATTAAGTAAAATAATCTATGAAACATTGAAATTGTTTATGTGTGTAATAAGTGGTTTCTCTTGTTAATGAATCCTTCAAACCTAAATAAAAGTGAAACTTTCAGCAAGACAATGATGTGGCCAGAGACCTTTGATGAGAAATGAATCAGCTGTGCTCTTGACCACTTCTCACCTGCCGCAACCTTTCTGATCTCACTTGGGGGTTTAGCCTAGACGCTTGTGGTTCACCCTAGACCCTTGGGGTTCACTGGTAAATCTTGCTTCCCATCATCCTTCTCTCCTTCCCAGAGGTTGGGTTAGTTGTGGCCCTGAGGGCAGCTGGCTTGAGAACAAAGCTGTTGCACTGAGTGGCCTAAGTGGAAATATGGAACAGGTCAGGGGCCTTAGTGATGCTGCTGAGCTGATGAACTAACCAGCTCCAGAGCTACCTCACCCTGGGATTTAGGGTTATTTTTTTCCTTTTTCAAAGCTCCATGTTCAATATGTGTTTCTTGCACCCAAGATTATCCTAACAAATACAGAAAGGGTATGTAACAAAAAGCAGAGAGAGGAAAGGAGGCTTTTCCAGAGTCTTGTTTCAAAATGAAGCACAAGCTGGAATTAAGATTGCTGGGAGAAATATCAATCACCTCAGATATGCAAATGACACCACCCTTATGGCAGAAAGTGAAGAAGAACTAAAGAGCCTCCTGATGAAAGTGAAAGAGGAGAGTTAAAAAGTTGGCTTAAAGCTCAACATTCAGAAAACGAAGATCATGGCATCTGGTCCCATCACTTCATGGAAAATAGATGGGGAAACAGTGGAAACAGTGGCTGGCTTTATCTTTTTGGGCTCCAAAATCACTGCAGATGGTGACTGCAGCCATGAAATAAAAAGATGCTTACTCCTTGGAAGAAAAGTTATGACCAACCTAGACAGTTTATTAAAAAGCAGAGTCATTACTTTGCCAACAAAGGTCTGTCTAGTCAAGGCTATGGTTTTTCCAGTAGTCTTGTATGGATATAAGTTGGACTATAAAGAAAGCTGAGCACTGAAGAACTGATGCTTTTGAACTGTGGTGTTGGAGTAGACTCTTGAGAGTCCCTTGGACTGCAAGGAGATCCAACCAGTCCATCCTAAAGGAGATCAGTCCTGAGTGTTCATTGGAAGGACTGATGTTGAAGCTGAAACTCCAATACTTTGGCCACCTGATGCAAAGAACTGACTCATTTGAAAAGATCCTGATGCTGGGAAAGACTGAAGGCAAGAGGAGAAGGAGACGGCAGAGGATGAGATGGTTGGATGGCATCACTGACTCGATGGACATGAGTTTGAGTAAACTCTGGGAGTTGGTGATGGACAGAGAGGCCTGGTGTGCTGCAGTTCATGGGGTTACAAAGAGTCGGATATGACTGAGTGACTGAACTGTTATTGATGGTTCAAAATAAGAAGGAAAGAGCCTGTGTTCCCAGTCAAGAGCTTCGGGAGAAGATACTCTAACTGCAATAACACACAGTCCCCTCTATTGCAATTCCCAAGATGCCCTGGGGTGGGGGGAGAGGCAGGCTGAGGGGAGGCAAGGAGTGTCAGAGTTGAGGCTCCTGGTGAACTTGGATTCTGGCCCCTCTTTCCCAGCTGAGCCTGGTGGCGAGGGCTACAGGGAAGACCTCCAGCAGGTCTGGGGCATCTGAGACTCAGAGGAGCCATTCCCCTCTCACTGAGCAGAACCCTGGAGAGGCGGCTGAGACCCCAGGGAAGAAACGGTCAGATGGTGCATCTAGCCAGATGGGGCCAGCTAGGCTCAGACCTCTGAGGGATACAGAATTTGTGAGATAAGCATGCATATAGACAGGACCTGGCTGTCCCAAGAGGAATGAGGACACAGGAGGCTTTGCAATAAGTGGTCCAGCAGGTGTGGGGATGAGACCAGAAGCCTAGAGTGAATGGGGTACTGACGCACTTAATAGATGTCCTGTGGGTGTGCCCTTCCAGGTGACCCTCCCGCTGCCAGGATGTGGCTCTCAATGCAGCTCCCTAGGAAGTGTGGTAAGAGATGAGCCCCAGCTAGCCAAAATCACATTTCTTCAACTCTAGCAGAATGGAAATTAAGCTTAGTCGTGAAGAAACGAAGCAAAATCTATTTTGTGTACATCGGAGTTCGTGGCATCAATTCACTGCCCACAGTGGTCAAGAGCAGTCAACCAGAGGAAGGTCAGCCACCCCCGACCGCCCACCCGCCCTGCTGCTGCCCTGCAGAGGGGCGCCTGTTTCCTCCATTGTGCCTCCACCCCCAATTACTACTTCCTCCCGCCCACGCCACTGCTTGCAAGCGACCTCACACCTCATCCTGACCCCGTGCTGCAGCACTGAGCCTGGTTCCTGGCCTCCCCAGCCTGCTGTCCTCCTGGGTCCACAGACCAGCTGCTCCCAGCCACGCTGGCTTAGCTTTGTGCACTCTTGACTCATGTCATGGAAATCCTTCTCCTTCCTTTTTGGCTCCCACAGCTGCCTGCTGGCAGCAGCTCTCCCCAGTTTGGCCCCACCTATAATGTTCTTGACATCTGTCTCTGGTCTTGTTGAGTTTCTGCCTATGTTTTTCCCTGCCTCCAGACGCACACGTGGCAACATGAGGCTACAGGGACAGGCCCTCGGAGCTGGCAAGAGGGGAGGGAGCAGGGAGTTGCATGATTTTATTCCCTGGCCCAGGACTCCAGTTCTTGCTTCCCGCAGCTCCTCTTGCCGTTTGCTAGGTAAAAATCATTCATCCAACAAATATTCTCCACTTTTCAAGAACCCACGTGGCTGCCACTGCTAACACACAAACACCATCACATCTAGCCCTCACTCAGGACAGGAAGGGGATGGCCCCAGGGTGGTGAGACAGGCATTTCGCCAGCTCCCTGCGGTTACTGGGACTATGCATTGCTGATGCCCTGGAGATGTCACCACAGACCTGGCAGCAGGCTGGGGGGCCTCCACTTTTCCAGGGCCCTTGCTCAATCCCCACCAAAACCTTACCTATTGGGAGAGTCTCCATAACAAAGATGGAGTGGCTCTTAACCACCACTGATGACGATACGCCTCCAAGTCAAGAACTGGGATCCCACGGGAACAACTGGCCCAGACAGACCAGAGACCACCTCTGAAGCACAGAGGGACATGTTTGTGGTGACACTCATGAGGCAGTGGAGGGCTGCTGGTCTCGGAGCCCTGAACTCATGTGGTCTGGAAACGTCTAGGACCTTTGGCCTCTGTTTGCAAAGGACAAATTTCAGTCCTGCAGGTGCTTGGCAAGCAATGTCAAAAGCTTTTCTGTCTCAGTAACCAGCAAACCACTTCCCAGGTGGCTCAGCGGTAAAGAATCTGCCTGCCAAGAAGAGACATGGATTTGATCCCTGGGTCTAGAAGATCCCCTGGAGAGGGAAATGGCAACCCACTCCAGTATTCTTGTCTGGGAAATTCCATGGCCAGAGGAGCTTGGTGAGCTACAGTCCATGGGATCACAGAATCAGACACAACTTAGCAACTAAGAAACAACAATCAACAAACCAGCTCCTCATGATGTCCATGACAGAAGGCTCCTGCCTGGCACTGGGGGTGACCTTTACCACCAGGGTTGAAGCAGGGGTGCTGGTGAGGCCGATGATGCTTCAACAGAGCCTGAGCTAAGAGCATGGAGTTGGGGAACTTCCCTGGTTGTCCAGTGGTTAAGATTCCGTGCTTCCAGTTCAAGGGGCATGTGTTCAATTCCTGGTTGGAGAACTAAAATCCCATAGGCCATGGGGAATGGCCAAAAAATAAAAAAGAGCATGCAGTGGCCTTCCTCCCCTGAGCAGCCCTGTTAGGACCTCTTACGTGAGAACTGTGAGAACTTCAGCTGTGGTAGGAAACCTCCTTAAGAGGCCAGATGGGCTCTAAGAAAGCAAAGGTTTGTGCCTCCCTCTGCCTGGGTGGCCACAGGCTCAGGTGAATCCTGGGAATCCTGGCACAGTTATAGTGGGCTTGTCTTTATAGCATCCTCTTCCACGTGGTACCGAGAGGACCACTGAACACAGCAATAGGCACGCGGGCAGCACAGGATACCGCCATCAAGCCAGTAAGGGGAGTCAACACAGATGACTTTAAGTATCTTTATGTGAGTGGCTGCTGTGCTAACTCAGAAGTCAGAACTCACAAAGACTGCTCTTTGTATGATGTGCAGCACTTTCCTCCAGAGAATATCCAGTGATTCTCCAGTAAACATTACACACAGAATGTGAGACCGAAGACCCAAGTGAGGATCTGTGGTTTGTTCTGCACGTTCAAGGGCCTCACTAGAACACAAACTCCATGGGTGTTCTCCACTGGGAGGTGATGAATTATGCCCGCCTCCACTGAAGCTTCCAAGCTTGGTGGGGTACCCAGCACACAGTAGGTGCTCAACAGTTGTGGCTCCAAGGATGAACACTGCTCTCACTAGGCAACCTCTCTTCTAATCCTTATGTCCACCCCCATAAGGGGGACAATCAGCATTCCCATTTTACCAGACAAGGAAACTGAGGCTCAGAGACATGGGGACTTTCCCAAGGCCACAGCCAGGGAGTGGCACAGCAGACTCAGCTGGCTCCACTGCCTCCAAGGCGCACAGGCTGGGTGAGTGACCAGAGGTGCTGGCTTCTCTGTGGCTGGGGAGCACGTGTAGTAGATCCCTGGACTGCCTGGGTCCCTCTGGAGCCCTGGACCTGGGCGCAGCAGAATGGGGCACACCGGCCTCCCAAGGTGGGCGAACAAACAGAGCAGAACCAACCAACCCGAGTTGCCAAGAGGACATAAAACCTTTAATCACACTGGTCAAGCAGGGCAGGGGTGAAGTCAGGTTGGGGAGGTTGGGGCTGTTGCACAGGACCGGCCTTCAAGGCATCAGGTCAGGCCCTGCTGCCACCCCCCAGCCATGTGGCCATGGCTCCCTTGGCTAGGAGTAAGCACCAGAGACCAGCACCGGGGTCACCTCTGCCCCCAAGTCCACACAAGCACCAATGGGCGGAGGCCATCTCCTTCTAGGAAGAGATTCCAGCCACCTGGGGCTGGGGAAGGGGAAGGCTGGGGGCCTCCAGGCTGACCCACCCTGGGAGAAGGGAAAGGACAGAAGTCCTGATGTCCCTCAATTGGCCTCAGCCTCTCCCAGTGCCTCCCTCAGCATCATGGCTCAGAGGAGCATCCCCGGACTGACCTGGAACATGACTGGCTTCAGTTCCCCAGACCTGCTGAGGGGTCCAAAGCCCAGTGCCCTCCTTCCTGGCTCATTGCCCGGCAGTGGCATTTGTAACTGCAGCAGCAGCCAGAGGCAGCTCTGCTGGGCAGCAGGGCCTCAGCACCTTAACAAAGTGTGGAGGGCCAGGGGCATGGGCTGGCGAGGGGCACCAAGGAGGTCAGAGCACCTGGGGACAGACATTAGTGTCTGACAGCAGCTGGAAGCCTAGGAGGATGGAGGCCCAGGCAGCTTTGGCAGAGAGGGCTGTGCACGGCCCTGACAGCACCAGGGAGCAAGGCAGGGAGGGCATGCCCTGAGGGTGGTGGTGGGTAGGAGCCCTCGCAGGCATCCATCCCAGCTGTGTAGGGACCTTGGTCTGGGCTTCTTTCTTCAGGGGATGCCTTACCCCAAAATGCCTCCAAACCCCTGGGTCCTCTCCTGATAGCACCTGTCCCCTGACCAAGGTCCCTCTGGGTTTGATTTAAAGGATGGGCATGGGGCAGAAAAGAAAGGAACAGGCAGAGGATACCCATTTTGCCTCGGTACCCTAACCTGTCAGCCTTGAGTGGTGGGTAATGAGGGGCCACAGTTCCTGAATGCCCATAACACAGATGTATATGATCAGAGCCCCAAGAAGTTCTCTGGGGCTGTTTTCAGGATCCTCTGTGTCTCCTCTCCCCAGCTGGACTGGGTGCTCCCCAAAAACAGGGCCTGTGTCTGTTTCGCCTCAGCCTTCCCAGAGCCGGGCACAGAGAGGGTGATCAGTGAATGTTCAGCAACTGAATAAACGCACTATGGGTGAGCATGTGGTGGGCAGACAGGAGTTCAGAGAGAAGGAAGAGGTTGCAAGAGACAAAAGGAGGAAGTATCCTAGAAAGATGAAATTTAAGGATGTTGGGAAGATTCCAGAATGTTGGGAAGATTCCAGAATGTTTGGAAAGTATCAAAATGTTGTGAAAGCTGTAGGACCTGGTTACTCAAGTGGGGTTCCAGAGACCAGCAGCACCGGCAATCACTCAGGAATGTACTAGAAATGCTGAATCCTGGGCCCAGTCCTGGGCATTTCAGCACAATGCCCCAGTGATTTGTATCACATTCAAGTTTGAAAATGGCTGATCTAGAAGGTTGGGAAAGTTCTAGAAGATTTAGGTTAGGAGGTTTCTTAAAATGTTCAAGAGGAGAGAGGCAGGAACAGGCTAGGAGGGGTGATGGAGGGAAAAAAAAGAGGAGGAAGGCTGCCCAGAATGCTAGGTCAGGGGCCCATTTTACAGATGGGCAAACTGAGGCCCCCACAGGAGACAGACCTGCCCACAGCCACCCCAGGCCAGAGCTGCCCCAGGGGAGGCACTAATCGTCCTCGGGCTTGATGAGGTGGCCGCTGAAGGTGATGTAGGTGTCTATGTCGTCGCTGTAGACAGCATTCTCACGCTCGCGCTTGAAGAGCCGTGCCCACACGCGGTCGCCAGGTGCCAGGGCCAACATCACGCTCTGGCTCTGCATGATGCTGCGGTCGCTGGGCTGCGCGTACAGGATGACGGCCGCCTTGTCGTTGTGCACCACGTGCACATAGGTCTCCTTGAAGTTCCAGCTGTGCACATTAAGGCTGAAGAAGTAGAGACCGCGCAGCGGGGCGACGAAGTGGCCGGCAGCCAGGTCGAAGTGCCCATCGGGGTTCACGAAGACCGTGTCAAAGAGCAGCGGCTGGAAACCCTCGCTGCTGTGCAGGGCTGTCTTGCGGCCCACCGAGAAGGCCGAGAAGCGTGTCTGGCATGGACTGCCAGGGCTGCCCGCCTGCCCCTTGGCACCCTTGATGCCCTGGGGGCCACGGTCCCCCCGGGGACCCTCCCTGCCCAGCTTCCCGGGTGAGCCCAGCAGGCCTCGGTCCCCCTTGTCACCTGTGGGGACAAGAAGAGGAAAAGTCAGGGCAGGTGCCCAGGGCTGCTTCTAAGCATCTGCAGAAGGCTCTACCCTGCCAAGAGAAGGTAGGCCAGAGGAACCGCCATTTACTGAGCACCTACTGCACGCCAGGCATCACTGCCCCAAATGACCCTTTAAAGGAGACACCATGTCCACCGCCATTCATAGGGAGGTGAAGGGACTCGCCTGGGTGGCATGGCACGGCTTAGGAGCAGGGCGGCATGCATGCAAGTTAAGTTGCTCCAGTCGTGTCCAACTCTTTGCGACCTCATGGACTGTAGCCCACCAGGTTCCTCTCTCCATAGGATTCTCCAGGCAAGAATCCTGGAGTGGGCTGACATTCTCTTTGTCAGGGGATCTTCCTGACCCAGAGATCAAGCCTGCATCTCCTGCAGGTGGATTTTTTACCACTGAACCACCAGGTAAGTGCCACTCTGCATGCTAAGTCGCTTCAGTCATGTCCGACTCTTTGTGACCCTATGAACTTATAACCTTCCAGGCTCCTCTGTCCATGGGATTTTCCAGGCAAGAATACTGGAGTGGATTGCCATTTCTTCCTCCAGGGGAGCTTCCTGACCCAGGGATCGAACCCACGTCTCCTACATTGGCATGCAGATTCTTTTCCACTGTGCCACCTGGGAAGCTATGCTTCTTGAGGAAACAGATCCCAAATATTTTGCTGCTGCCTGTCACAGTGCCAGTAATCACCCTCAGTCACATCCCTTTGAATGAAACGGACAGCCCTGTGTTCTCCCGGGGCCCCCTCTGACCACAGCGATGTTGCTAGGAAGAGGCAGAAAAGAGGGCACAGGCCCTCGGAGGAGAAGCCTGGAGAGAAGCAAGGAGCGGGGAGTCAAGGTCTCTGCAGAAGTCTTCTTCACCAGCCCCATTGGTGAAGTAACTACCTCATCACATGCCCTGCACTTTACAGGTTGCAGAGCACTTTCTTCATCCCAGTCCCGAGGGATGGTAGTCATAGTTTATATATGATGCAGCGAGCCCAGGAAGGAAGAGACCTTGCTGCCCCACACAGCAAGGAAGCTGAAGAGCTGCGGCTGGGACCCAGGGAAGGTGAAAGGTGCCTTCCGCCACAGCAGATGCCCACCCACCTAACAGGCAGCTAGAGAGGTGGCCCAGGAGAGGTGACATGGGATTTTATGGAGGACAATGACGGGGAAGTACTGTTGACACCCAGGTACCTCGTTAACCTCACACAGAGGGCTCTGCTGGCCTTGGGGAAGGGGTGATGTGTGAGGTGGTGAGAAAACCGGGGAGAGGAAGAGAGGGTCTCAGATCCGTGGAGTGGAGTGGTCCTCTGCATTCCTCCCCATAAATCCTAGCTCTGCCCCTGAATAGTGGTGTGACCCCAGAAGATCTCCTCCTCTCTCGGAGGCTCAGGTTTCCCCATCTGCAAAGTGGGAGGATTAAGTATACCGCCCTCACAGGGTTGTTGTGAGCAAAGACGGAGGTAAGAATGTCAAGGGCCCGGCCCCGGGAGTTTGACCAGCTGCTCGCAGCCCCCAACAGCAGAAGTAGCTCTCTTGGGGTCTGGTCTTAGAGGACAGGGAGTCAGCTCTCACTTGAATGGCTCAGGGGGTCCCCACAGCTCTCCCCACTTCTAGCCTTGTCTCCCACCACCTAGTCTCCAGGAGAAATGAGAGGGATCCATTTGAAACCTAAGCCGGGTCAGGCCCCTTGTCTGCTCAACCCCTCCCTTGCTCCCTATCTCACTCAGAGAAGAAACCCACAGTTTGTTTCTAACCTCAGCTCCTCTGCTTGTCCCCTGCTCCTTAAACATACCAGGCCCACTATTCACTCTGTGAATAGAGTGACCTGCTATTCACTCTGCCTGGAATGTTCTTCCCCAGGTATCTACATGGCTTCTTCCCCACCTTCTCAGTGAGACCTCCCCTGACCACCCCCATTCAATATGCAACCCGTGCCCCACACCTGCACTCCCAGTGCTTTTTCCACCTCAGCACTTCCACAGCATTTATCACCAACCATCTCTTTAACTTGGGTGATATGTTTATTGCTCATTGTGTGCCTTCCTCACTAGAACAGAAGCTCCACAGACATGGCATCTCTGTCTGGTTTGTACACACTCCCTCCAAGAATTCAGAATGATCCTGGCACATAGTGGGTACTCAATATAATGTGTGAATGAAAGAAAGGGTCTGAGACAGTTTTATGTCCTGGTCTTTCCTGCTCCTCTCACCTCACCTCCCCCAGGCCCAGGAAGAGATCTTCCCACATGCCCTCCTTGATGCCAACCAGGCCAGTCCAGCCCGAGTCCTGTGTGGGTCCTCACCCTTCAGGATGGTGATGTTAATGTAGGGCCTGACCTCAGGCAGCACATATGGGAGGGCAGACGGAGAGGCTGAGGATGCATGCGCAGCATCAGCAAGGACCGTGGGGTCTTCAGAGTCACAGCACCGTCGACAGAACCCAGGGGAACTAGAAGCCACAGCTTCCCCAGAGGTAGGCTCCTCGGTGGGGAGTCCAGACACCAAGAGAGGGAGCAGGAGCGCTGCCCAGAGGAGGCCCAGGGCAGCCATCCCCATGGCGACCTGGAGCAGGAAGGAAGGACAGGAATATAGTTACCTGAAGATCTACACTCTGCTGATGCCTAGAGTGAACACCTGCAGCATGGGTGTTCCTGATGTAACCCAGGGAGGGAGCACTAGTGCCCCATTTAACAGACAAGAAGACTGAGGCCTACACAGGAAGACAAGTTCTTCAAGTTCACAAAGAGACCTGTGGTAGTGCAGGGCCTGGAGTCTGAGTCTCCACTCCCTGGGGGTTTCTGCCACACGTGGGCCCACAGAGGAGGACCCCTTCTGAAGATGAAGGTCCTTCCTGGGAGGTCTTTGCTGGGGTGGGTGAGGAAGATGCCCTGCTGCCCATGTGACATAGCCAATGAGACTGTAAAACGCTTTTCCCACACTCCCAATCTCCCTCGGCCTTGTTTTCCTGTCACGGACTCCATAGTCAATGGAATACAAGTTAGAAGAAGGAGCCCCTTGGGACAGACTAAATAGAAACAGACAAAAGAAGCCCAGCAGTCACGCACACTGAAGATGTGTAGATGGCGTCAGCCCACCTCCTTGTTCAGCATCTTTGTGCAGTCAACAACTTACACAGCTCAACCTCACCCAAGAAGCCCTATAGGGAGGGAGCAGGAGAGAGTAAAATTCATTGGAAGGTGGTTGTGTCAATTATCTTAGACCTGCCAATCAGCTGCCAGGGTGGTAATTTGGAATTAAGGAACAGAACCCAGGAGTTCTGGAAAATTTTAAAGGAACAAGGAAGTCCAAGGATTTGTGAGGATCTGTCTTTGGCCTTGGCCAAGAAGGGATCCAGAGTTCCAGAGGAGGGGCAGAAGGTAGCCTGGACAGCAGTGACTGGAGACAAGCCAGGCTGGTGGGCAGGAAGCCAGGCAAAGAGCTTCTGAGGTGGTGGCAGTCTTTGGGGGCTGGCACACGTTATCGCAGGATCAGAAACTAGTTTTTTGAAACCAGACTGGTTTTTACACTTCTGGCGTTTCTTTGTTTATTTCCTTTTTGTTCTCCTGTAACATTTAGTACAATTCAAAAATATTTTTCTGTGGTTAATACGGGTTGAGAAGGTAAAATTATTATTTTTAAATGCCCTTCTATCCTAACCTGAGCACGGAAGAGTTGGGTCTTAAAGGGGCAGGAGCACTCCCTGCACCAGCCCCCTTCCCCTCCCCGCTTCCCAGAGCTCGGTCGTAGCAGTGGGCAGCAGCCTCCAGAGTCATCACCCTCTCCTGGAGGTGACCTTGTTCCCCACCCCCACCCTGCACTGGTTTCCTCCTTCTGCTCTGTAAGGCAGGTCAGGTCTTCAGGGAACAGCACCCACTCTGGCCAAGATTATCACCCTTACCTTTTATTTGTAAATTATAATACACACCCCAGCGGTTTTGAGAAGAGCAGAATCCCCTCTTTCCTGGCCACAGATGTGAGACTTTTAGAATCAGACCTGAGATTCCAGAATGGTTTGCAAGCTGTTGTGACCTAAGGCTAGTGGCTTAACCTCTCTGGGCTTCGTGCTCCTTAACATTTTACAAGGAGCAGACAACACCACCTCCCCACCAGGTTATTTGGGAGGATTTAAAAGCAGGAAAATCACCTCTCTGGTAAAAGACTCTTAATTAAACTTTTGTTCCTCTCTCTGCTGCCCAACATGACCTCTCCCCTAGTCCTGTATGGGACAGGAAGAGCAGAACTGTTCCCAGAGAACTGGCATGGTCTGGGGACATTTCTGTTGAGCCAGACAGCTGGGAGTCAAAATATCTGTGACACAGAACTGTGACCTGGAGTGGGGGGAGGGGGACGCAGGAAGCAGGAAGCAAAGCAGCTTTTAACAAAAGTAATAACCACAGCCGTGGTCACTGGCTGTCCCTGGGGGAGGGTGGCATGCAGGCATCAAGTGGAGGGACCATGCCATGGGGGTGATTCGGGGGTCCCTGCTGCCTCCACTATGGAGCTGGGGCCTCTTCGGAGTCGAGGGAGAGTCAAGCCCTGCTGGAGCAGACTCAGTGCCCGTCCAGGCAGGAGTGGGCACAAGCCAGGAGCATCGGAGGAGGGCAGCCCTTCACCAGTGCTAAAAATCTCAGTCAGAGGAAGGGATGGGAAAGAGAGAGTCTAGAGGGGCTGGCCGGGGTCAGAGGGAGAGAGCAGGGCCCCGAGATATGTCCAGGAAGAGAGAAGGAAGGAGAGGCATTCCAGGCTCTGACCCCAACCCCCTTGGCCCTGCTGGAGGAAGCTGCAGGACCTCCCATCACTCACTCAGTGTCCGACAGCCTCGTACAGCAGTTCATGGACCCCGGGCCTCCCGGCAGCCTCTGTTTCCTTGATCCATGTTTGCAATGATGATAATAACTTGTTGCTGGCCCAGACCCCCAGGTCTGGCGGGCTGGCCTGGGAGGGAGGGAGGGATGGAGGCAGAGAGGAGGGAGGGAGGGAGGGCGGAGGGAGCAGGCTGGCTTCCCACTGCCCCTCCTCCCTGCTCCCTCCCCTCCAGCCTCTAGGTTCTGCGGAGATGAAGGGAGCTGGTGGATTCCCGTTGCTTAACTCTTTGGTAGTCCTAGAGGGTCTTGTTTAATTCAGAGACCCTATACACTTCCAGCAGGAAGGGGTCTGAGGTTCCTGACGTGCGGGCTGGGAAATCAAGCCCCTGAAAGGGTAAGGGCAGGAGCCCTCTAAGTTGCTCAGAAAGGGGAAGGCTCCAGCCTAAGCTGAAGGGCTCCTTAGTCCGGAGTCACCAAGGCAGGAGGCATACAGAGGGCATGGGCACCAGCCCAGCTACCGCAGGTTCAAATCCTGGCTCGGGCACCCATTGGCCAGTCCTTTCCCCTCTCAGGCCCTGGTTTTCTGTAGAACTCCAGTCCCCAGCCTCATCCTCCATGCCAGTCACAAGGGGAAGCTTAGTAAGTGTATGTTGAGTGATGGTCACATCTCCTTGGGGATCAGCTAACAGTGGCAACCAGGTCAGTAGCTCCACCTCCAATGGACACCAAAGTCCTACTCTGCCTGGAAATTTTGTCATGTTATCCATCTTCCTGGTCTTCTAGAGCCACGGAAATAATTCTCAAGTTCGCAGGAGGGCAGCCTGTACAGAAGACCCCAGGGCCCCAGAAAGGGTCTTGCCTCTGCTTCCTTCTGGTTAGGCTGCAGGAGGCTTTGCAAAGGCTGCAGTCCTGGCTCACTGGGCCAGAGACCCCTGTACAAAGACTCTCTCATAGGTCTCTCGCCCTATAGCCCCCTCTACATTTGTTGAGTACTTACTGCCTGTGCCAGACTTCATCTTCAGAGGGGCTTTTGTCACCCAAAGGGTATTAACATCCATTATTTCTACTCTTCTTACCCCAGCCTTGGGAAAAGGAGCTAGTGGTGGAGCTGATGTGACTCACCCAGGGTCACACAGTTAGTGAAGAGGAACCACGACCCTACAGAATGGAAGGAGCTCCCACGATGACCCAACTGGGTACGGTTGTGTTCAAAGGCTGCAGTTCAGGGTCTGTCCCCTGGGCAGAGAGAGGTGGTGACATTGTGCCTCTCAGATGGCACAAGAGTGCAGTGACCTAAGGGGGGTTTATTGAAGTCTGGGGCTTTGGGCGTTAACCCTCAGGCCCTGCTCACAGCTGGGCAAAGTGTGAAGGAGGGAACAGTCCTGGCTGTGTGTTGTTGACCATCTCTTGTCTCTGAGCTTCTGTTTTTCTATTACTTCGGGGGGATAATCACACAGCAGAATATCCAGGCCTGGAAGGACCCTTAGGGGTGATATAATCCAATCCTTTATTCTGTCCAGCAGGGACACTGTGACTCAGGGACGGCAAGTCTTTGGCTCAAGGTCACACATCAGACTGGAGTCTAAGTTGGGATGAGAGCCCGACTCTCCCGACTTCTAGTGTTGTGCTGCTTCCCTCTCACAAGCCCACCTGGAGTGCCCCCCACCCAGGCCTATTTAGGGGTCCAAAGCAGCCCAAAGGAATGCAGATGGAAGCACTGTGGACCCTGGGAAAGTGATCAGGTCCACACTGGCTGTGCCCTCCATGTGGCCCTGTCCCAGGCAGCATTCCCAGGGCACTGAGCCAGGGCTGCAGAGGGAGGGAAGTAAGGGGAGCCGCCCTCTCCTCCCTCCCCTGCTGCTGCCACCAGAGGGAAAAGGGCTGAATCAGCAGCACTGGAGGCGGACACGGCTCCTGGCTGTCTCTCAGAGATCTGGCTTAGAAAGCCTAGCATCTGAGGACAAAGGGATGTGGGGTGCGGAGAGGCAGGGTGGGGACACAGGATTGCTTTGGTCCAGGGCCCATTGTGTGCTCCTGCCACGCTCAACAGGTCCTCTGCAGAGAAGGAGCCTCAACTCAAAGGTTTGGAAAATAACATCGTTGTTCAGTTGCTAAGTTGTGTCCGGCTCTGCGACCCCATGGACAGCAACGTGCCAGGCTTCCCTGTTCTTCACTGTCTCCCGGAGTTTGCTCAAACAAACTCATGTCCATTAAGTCAGTGATGCTATCTAACCATCTCATCCTCTGCCACCCTCTTCTTTTGCCTCCAATCTTCCCAACATCAAGGTCCTCTCCAAAGAGTCAGAAAATAATATTTTTTAAGGGAAGTGTTGCATTAGTTATTAAAAGTGGTACAGAATTCCAAGTGATGTTAAAGCAATCCTTTGTAGAAAAGAATTGGAAACACCCATATTACACATTTGATCCATAGCTCAGCTGCTAAAGAATCCGCCTGAAATGCAGGAGACCACAGTTTGATTCCTGGGTCAGGAAGATCCCCAAGAGAAGGGCATGGCAACGCACTCCAGTATTCTTGCCTGGAGAATTCCATGGACGGAGAAGCCTGGCGGGCTACAGTCCATGACGTCGCAAAGTGTTGGACACAGCTGAAGGACTAATCACACATTTGAGCCAGTTATATTTTACACACTTTCTCTGGAATGTCATAGGAAGGTGCTAATGTCATTTTGATGACTTAACTTTGCTATATAAATTTAATAAACTAGGTATATATGGGGGGGGGGAAAGGAGCCTCATCTCACTTAACAGGTGAGGAGGCTGAGGTCTGGACAAGAAAACCATTCTCATCAGGTTCTAGGTCCAGCTTCTTTGACTCCCAGCTGTGGTCAGTGTCCCAGAAAAGGGCCCCTTGTCCCAGCCCCCAGCTCCCAGGCAGCTGGCTGTGATGAGGGGTGGAGTAGACAAGAGGGTTGGACTCTGGAATATTATACACAATTTTAATTATATTCTTCCTTCCACTCTCTTCCATCAACCGGAAAATTTCCCATTTGTGCATGAGCCCTTAGTCTCCCAGCCACTCTGCTGCTCTCCACAGCAGCCCAGGTAGCTTGGAGACAGAGTCACAGCCCTGAGTCAGACAAGACTGGGTCTACATCTCAGCTCCACTTCCTTCCAGCTCTGGTGACCTTGGCCACGTCCCCCTACCTCTGAGCCTTGGTGTCCCTGGGCCAGAGGGACACGAGGAGACCAAGACCATCTGAGCAGCCTGGCAGGATATCCAATGGGATATACACTGGCCACCAACCAGTGCTTCTCCAGGTGAATATGGTGAGGACATTAGCCCATCCTCCTCAGGCACACATCTGAGACACAGACTCACTGACTCCCAGAACCAAGCTTCTAGCCACACCCACCTTCCAGCCCAAAGTTTGGACGAAGATATAAAAATAGTGACACCTGGTGCTTGCAACAAGAACCCTTCATGCATTTTTTAAAAATAAAATGTGCCCGTCATAAAGTGAGACAGAACAGAAAACAGGATTCCTGGACTCAGCTATGCAAGTGGTGTATGGCAAGTCACCGATCTATTAATAACTGTTCTAGGGCAGTCGTCAAGAAACTAAACAAAGGAAACCGTGAGCGCCACCCACTGGGGAGTCATGGAGCCCGGCACCTACCCCACGCCACCGGGCCTTCTGATGTACCCCATCCGTCCGGTTCTTAGGGAGCTGGCGGGGTGGGGTGGGGCGGGGAGATGGAGGGCCCACTGAGATGCGCCGTTCCCTAACTTCTTCCAACAACGTGGGTAGGGGGTCCAATGGGACCATCGCTCTCCCAAGCTGCTAGCTTACTCGGCTTCTGGGATCTGCAGAGCCCCTCCTTCGACCAGTTGAGTAGTCGAGGGTGAACTTCGCTCTCCGGACTCCATTTCTCCGTCCTGGGCTTTCTCAGCAACCCACGTCTGTCCTACAGGTGTTCATCTGACTTGGGCGAGTTTATCCCATTTTACAGAAAGGGAAACCGAATCCCCAAGAGGCCTACAGAAAGGAAGAGCCAGCCCCCTCCCAGCCCTCCTGGCCCCTGACAAGGACGGTGGTTACACAGCGGGAAACTGAGGCTCAGGGAAGCAGGTGCACTAACTGGCTCCTCCTCACGGCCGACTAGGGGCAGAGCCAGATGACGGGGCGGGCAAGGTACAGGGGTGGCCACTGCCATCTCCCACTTTTCTCGGCCAAATTAAGGGGTGCGACTCCCCCACCCCCAAGCCGGGGGAGCCCCAACATCCCTCCACCCCCACTTCGGGCTCAAACCCTGGGAAAAACTGCCGCCAGCTGCGGCCACTCTTGGCAACACCCAGGGCTCTGCTAGAACAGACCCCCGCCACAAAGAAACCCGCCGGCGTCTTCGCTGGGGCCACCGCGCCAGTAAGCCAGAAGCCCAACAGGAGATGCGCGAAGGCAGCCGCGGCGGCGCCGGGGAGGGGCCTTTGAGAGTTCAGCTCCGGTGGAGCCGAGCAGAACCGAGCAAAGCCGAACTTGGCCGAGCGGAGCCGAGTCCAGCCGAGTCAAGCGGGTCTGGCGGATCATAGCCGGGTCTGACCGCACTGTGCCGAGTCGAGCCGAGTTCGGCCGAGTGGAGCTGCTGGAGGGAGCCAAGGGGAGAGGGGAAGGTCACTCGGCGCCCCCTGCTGGACACAGAGCCCGGCGCTGGACTCAGCCGAAGCTAACGCGTCGCCGCCACCTCCCAGCCCTGCGACAGTCGGGGGCTACTGAGCCCGTTTTATGGATGTGGAAGCTGAGGTTCCAAGACGTTTCCAGCCTGGCCCAAAGGCACACAGAGCTAAGAAGTGGTGGCTGTGAGGTTCGAAGCAGATTGTATGGCAGAGAGCTCACCTGTCACTGCCACCCACTGCAGTGATCATTGTGTGTTTGCTTTGTTCTCGCAGTAATTGCTGCTATTTATCATGGTCATCCAGGAGGAGGGACCTGCCCTGTCTGATGATCCGGGGTAGACCCACCCTGGAGCACAGAGATAACCCCTGTTCTTACAGGTGGTGAAACCAAGTAGGCTCTGGGCATGCTGACCAAGCACAGCAGGGCCAGCCGTTCCCATGTGCAAATATTGACATGTTTCCCGGTCATTAAAGCAGAGAGCAAGTCGGAGAGGCCCTGTCCGACTGCAGGCCTCATTTTCCCTTCCTGTTTACAAGATCTCCAGAGGGTAGGAGCCCCTGGCTGTCTGCAGGCTGTGTCCCCGGGCTATGTGAGCCAGGACCTGGGGTGTCTGGGACCCTGGAGGAGGCCAAGTGTGGCACCAAGCACTGTCTTTGAGCTTGTGAAAAAGTGAAGATTGGCCTTGCCCTCCACCCACATGTGTGTGCTCAAATACATCAGTGACGTTCACTCCTGTGTGCAGACCACCTTAGCCTGCCAGACCGGCCTATGACAAGGCTGCAGGGCTGGCTAGAGGGTGGCTGGGCTGGGCTTCTAGAACACAACCGAGATCACAACAAATGAGTAGTGTCAAAGGAAGGTCGGGCTGCATCAGTGGAAGCAGCCACCCTCACTGGCCAGGGGCTCCTGGAGTTTGTCCGGCTTGATGTCAGCCATCCTTTCTTTGCTTCTATCCTGGACATTTGCCATTTCAAGCAGAGCCGAGCCCACAGGTCAGAAGAGCTGCTTCATGCTGTAGCCTGTCTTTGCACTTGTCTCGATGAACATGGTACTCAGTTCTTCGGCGTGCTGCTTGCCCTCCTCAGTGGTCATCTGCCTCTTATTGGCCAGGTCCATCTTGTTGCCCACCAGCAGCATGATGACGTCACTGCCCCTCTCTGTCCTGACATCAGCAATCCAGAGGCCTGGGATGCTCTGCATGCTGCTGAGTCTTGCTCAAGGACATTGCCTGTCACCACCAGTGGCTGCCAAGGAGCTGACACCATTGGCCTCCGGGTTCTTTCCACACCCAGCATCACTCCTGCCACACTCACCTTCATTTTCGTAGTTTCTAAAAACTATAGGCGCTGGACTGGGGACTAGGAAAATGGGGTTCTTGGTCTGCCTCTGGTGCTGTGACCATGGGTGAATCATGTGACCATCCCAGGCCTCACTGTCTTCAGCTGTAAAATGGATATGAGAGCTGTTCAATAGTACTTTGAACATCTTTCACACTTCTTCCCAGAGCACAAACTCCAGTTCCCTCTTGACGCTTGGCTGGGCTATAACCCCTCCACCAAGATTTCCACCCCCACCCGTGGATGGCTTCTCACTTTTGTTAAAGCATTTCTCAGGTTTATTTAATTCATAGTACCTACAATGCACTGTGAAAGTGAAGTGCTAGTTACTCAGTTGTGTCCAGTTCTTTGTGACCCCATTGACTGTAGCCCACCAGGCTCCTCTGTCCATGGGATTTTTCAGGCAAGAATACAGGAGTGGGTAGCTATTCCCTTCTCTGGGGGATCTTCCCAACCCAGGAATCAAACCTGGGTCTCCCATGTTGCAAGCAATTCTTTACTGTCTGAGCCACCAGTGAAGCCCTGTACAGTGGACTGTACTACTCACATAATCCTCTTAACATAGATGTCTACCCTCATCTTCATCTCAGAGAGAAGGAAACTGAGGCACAGAAAGGTTAATCAAACAGCTAGTGAATGGATGAGTGGGGATTCGAAACTAGACAGTTCCATATTCCAGGGGCTTAAGAACCACCCCTTTATCTCTTATGTTCAATGTGACTTCCTTTGGCCCTGAAGACAGACCTTGTATTTCTCTACCTTCTGCTTTTTGCATTTGGCAGCTGTTCTATAAACACTTGTTGAATGAAGACATGAATGAATGATAATGTCCAAGGTCTTCCAGAGGCCCAGGAGAGGCAGGGATGCTGGCTTTGTTTTGCAGGTGGTAATTGTATTAGTTTGCTAGGACTGCTGGACTGAACTACCACAACTAGGTGATTTAAACAACCAAAATGTATTTTCTCATAGCTCTGGAGGCTGAAAGTCCAAGATTAAGGTGTCAGGCAAGGCTGCTTCCTTCTGAGGGTTGAGACAACGGACATGTTCCAGACGTCTCTCCCAGTTTCTGGTGGTTTTCTGGCTGTCTTTGGCACTGACTCTTGGGTGCATCACCCAGCATTTTCCCCATGCTCGTGTCTGTGTCCAGATCTTCCCTTTTGTAAGAACACCAGTCATACTGAAATAGAGATCCACCTTACTCTGGGGGGATGTCATCAGAACTCCTTATGACTGGAAAGACCCTATTTCCAAATAAAATTACATCTGGAGGTACTGGAGGTTAGGGCCTCATATGAATTTGAGGGAAGGGGACACAATTCGATGCACAGTGGGAATTAACTTCCTAGGAGGTCCTGTCTGACACAGCTTCTGTCCCTGAACTGGGCCTTTCTCCCTTTCATTCACTGCCTTTCTCCGACCCCAGGGCCTTAGCACATACTGTCCCCCTGCCAGACACACTCAGGCTCACCCTCTGCTCTCAGTACCAGCCCCAACACAGACCCCTCCCCCCAGCTGTGTTCCTCCAGAGCACACTGCACTAGCATCCCACTGGACAGTGGTCCGTTTACCTGTGTGGCTGCCTGTGAGTGCCACAAGCATGGGAACCTGTCTATTTCCCTCCACTGTACTCCCAGTCCAGCGTCAGGGCCTTGCACACAGGAAAACCTTTATCAACTTAAGGAACTTTGCCCAAAGAGGTCAAGTGAATAGCCAAGGCCATGTGGTAGGTTTGTGGCAGAGTGGGCCTACGTCCCAGATCTCCTGACTTTGGGTCTCATGACGTTTAAGGGATGTGTTTGCCCTCTGGCCTTCCAGTAGACTCACCAAGTCTCATCAGGGCCTGCTGGCCACAGAGGAGCACCCTGATGTTTTGATGGGACTGTGGCCTTGTACAACTCCCCTCACCTTATACCTGGAGTTCTTGCTGTCTTTAGAGTGCTTTCTTCTGTGTCTGGAGTCCTTTGGAACCCAGGCTGTCACTTCCCTATGGGACAGTGGCCTCTATCTCCCCCACTCCTTGGAGGTGAAAAGGGCTGAAGCCCTGGGCCCTTGGCTTCCTTGTCCCAGGCCCTGCAGACTCCTTTCTGCTGGTGCTGAGGCTGATGTATGAAGTCCTGGTCCAAGCCATGGGCTGTTGCCTGGCAACTGCCTCTGAGAGACAAGTTTAAGGTAAGGTCTTGGGTCTTGGATGTCTTGAGCAACTTGGACATCTGGAGAGAAGGAATTAGGCAGGGAGGACCATCATCACCCCTTCTACCTGCTTGGGCTCACAGCTCCAGAGCCTCCCCTGAACCCACAGCCCCTGTGGTTCCCATAAGACACAGATTCTAACCCCAAACCCCCATATCACTCTTTCCACCCCCTCGATTCTTCCCGCATTTATTCAGGGTCACCACAGTGCACCAAAGAATTGATGCTTTTGTACTGTGATGCTGGAGAAGACTCTTGAGAGTCCCTTGGACTGCAAGGAGATCAAGCCAGTCAATCCTAAAGGAAATCAGGCCTGAATATTCATTGGAAGGACTGTTGCTGAAGCTGAAGCTCCAGTACTTTGGCCACCTGATGCCAAGAGCTGACTTACTGGAAAAGACCCTGATGCTGGGAAATATAAAAGGCAGGAGTAGAAGGGGATGACAGAGGATGAGATGGTTGGATGGCATCACTAACTCAAAGGACATGAATTTGAGCAACTCCAGGAGTTGGTGATGGACAGGGAAGCCTGGCATGCTGCAGTCCATGGGGACATAAAGAGTAGGACACAACTGAGTGACTGAACAACAACCACATTGTACCAACCAAAGGAAGCTAGAGTAACAGTGTGAAAATTTCCCCCTGGAACTGTGAAATGGAATTTCTTCCATTCACTCATTTATCCCAAATCATCTTATGAAGGGCCCACAGCATTGCCAGGCCCTGGGAACATGGATACATCAGGCTTGAACCCTGCACACGCACATGTGTGTGCACAGGTAGTGAGTGACATATAAGACGTCAGGGAAGCTGGAGGGCTCTGGGCTCCAGAGGGGTGACCCTAGCCAAGGCCCCACTCCCCACACAACCTTGGCTGCCAGCAGTCCCTCTGCTCCCAGCCCATGCACAACGGCCACACACACAGCAGGCCCTGTGTTTCACCCCAATGCACCTTCATTCGTGGATATGGCTAAGATGCCTGAGCACCTACTATATACCCTTCCATTGTATTTACACACTCCTCCTCCATCCTGTTATTGTTGCTGCCTGTCTCATTTCTCCCTGCCATTGAGAGTCTGTCCCTGACCTAACTCCTACCCCACTGGTCAGGCCAAACTGTCCATCACAGTGTCCCACCTTCTTTATAGCTGGAAAGATGGACTTATGACCCACATCTGACCAATCATGGCATTCTATCACCTTGTCTTTGGTGATCTACCCATATGGCCATCATGTGACCCAATTAGAACCAATCAGCTCTCTTCCACGAGGTCTGAAATTTGGACGCAGCAAAAGAGTAGGTTTACTGCTTTTGGATCAAGCTCTCTAAGGATATAGGCTGAGGTTTGTCAGGAGCATCTTCCACGACTCCTGGAGGACCAGGACTCTGGAAGGCAATACACAAGGAGGCCTGGGCATGCAGAGCTGAGAGACAGGAGAGAAGGAGTATCCTGATAGAAAGGCATGCATGGCCACACCCCCACTCAGGCAAACCAATCTAAAACACAGTGCTAGTCAGAGCAGTTGGCCCAGGCCGGTCGTCATGTGTCACCAACTTTATTGACAAGAGTTTGGGTCAGAATTTTCCTTAGGGCCTCTCAGGCACCCTTATAGAAGTGGCTCACTTGCCCCAGGAATCAGGAAAGCAGGAGATGCTAGAATGCCAGGGGTCCTCTTCCCTCAGACCCCAGACCCTCCTCAGGGGAGCCCTAGAATGGGGACTGGGCCTCCAGCCTCCAACCCCTGTACAAGCTCTAGTTTTGTACACTTCCTTCCCCCTGATGGGGCCTCACTCTTCCCCAAGCCCTGCCCCCCGATTCTTGGCTTCTGAACCTCAACTTCCCTTCCTTGTATCCTGTAGTGTCCTTACCCCAAAGGACTGGAAGACAGAGAAGCCACTTCATGAGAAAGAAGGAGGCTGCCTCCACTCTGTAATCTGTTACGCCCCAGCCTCACCCACTGCAGTGTACATGGCAGTTTACCCCAGATGACTCCTTTTCTTCCCAAATCCCAGGAGGCAGGCAAACTGGGACAACCACTGCCATTTTATGAAGGGGAAACTGAGGCCCAGAGAGGTCAAGGCTGGACAGGATCTGGAGGTCTCCCAGGTTGTGGTTCCCACATTTTCTCTGAGGACCCCCTACCTTCTGAAGGGTGGGGGTTGGGAGATTTAGCAAGAGGTGCCACTCTCCTCAGAACCAGTCTCACTGTGGCTCTAAGGGGTCATCTCGGGGAGGGAATCCAGGCCAGCCCGAGCCCAATCTTGGACAGGAGCCTCTCCCTATGGTCTCCCTCCAGCCTCCTCCAGTCTTTTCTTCCTTGAGCCTTTCCGACCTGGACCTGGGGAATGTGAAAGACCAGGAGGCCTGCTCCCCAGCCTGCCAGGGCTGCACCACTCCTCCCAACCTCTCCGGGGAGCCAGGCCCTGCTTCTCAGCTCTGCTCCTAGGCTCCCATTAAGGCCCAACACTTCAGCGTGCTGCAGGCCCTCAGGGGTTGCTGGCCCCATACCTTTCAGGACATTAGCTTTTCCACCCTGATGGCATCCTTTCCTTGAGTTTGATCAGGCCAGGCACTGACTGGCAACCCAATTTCATTGATGTTGCCCCTGAGGTCAGCCCAGGGTGGCCAAGGTTGGCCCCAAGGTCATGAGACAGATCTGACCTTCACTTCTTCTTCCTCCCCCCTCCCCCTTCTCTTCCTCCTTTTTCTTCCCCTCTGCCTCCTCCTCTTATTCCTCTTCCTTTCAGTTCTATTTAGACATGCTGCCTTTCCGTGTCAGTCTGCCCAGGCCAGGTCCCTGACTTAGTCAATGAGAGGGGAGAAGCAGGGAGAATTTCTCCTACGAGAAGGCTCCTGAGCCCTCAAAACCCCGAGACCCCCTCCAGCCATAGGACACAAAGCAAGATGCTTTGAAGGTTGGTAAGCTGCCCCCAACAGGGCCTGAACTAGCCTTTGAGGGGCCTGTGCAATATGGGGTCCTTGTTTAAGAAAAGGAATACAACATTACAAAGACAAAATTAGACTCAGAGCCTCAGAAGGACCCAAGCAGTCAGGAACTCTGAAGCTGGACTTAATTAGCTTCCTGGAAAATCGGCCTCTTCTCTTGTCCAGGAACACAGCCGGCACTGACCATCTGGACCAAGAAGGCCTGGAGGTTATCGGGTTGTTCAGCAGGTGAGACCTGAGGTCCAGAGAGGAGAAGGGCTGGCCCTCAGCCTTGCAGCAAGAGGAGCAGAGCTGATGTGGTGCCTGGGCAGTCTCACACCCCTTCTCCCTACCAGGGGAGACTTCCTCCCATTTGGGGCTGCAGTACTGACCCCTGTGAATACTGGGCCCCACTCCCTCTTTTGTGAACCTGACTGAGCCCAGGAAATCCAAGGCCTTGGTTTATCCTTCTGAGGGCCAATATATAGGGTGCTCTGTCTCTGAAGGGGAGAGCCCATCTGTACCTCTCCCCTTGTTTGTGCTGTGCGTGCTAAGTCGCTTTAGTCATGTCTGACTCTTTGCGACCCTATGGAATGTAGCCCACCAGGCTTCTCTGTCCATGGGATTCTCCAGGCAAGAATAGTGGAGTGGCTTGCCATGCCCTCCTCCAGAGGACCTTCCTGACCCAGGGATCGAACCCTCATCTCCTGTGGCTCCTGCATTGCAGGCAGATTCTTTACCCCTGAGCCGCCAGGGAAGTTCCACCCCTCCCCTTATCCTGACCCTATTCAGGAAGATTCGCCCAGCCGTGATGCCCCTCCAGACTTATCGGATAGAGCTCATCCAGACCGCTGTCTCCCATCCCTGAGTCACAGAGGAGAACAAAAGGCCCAGAGAGGGGGAAGCCACCTATCTGAGGTCACACAGTAAGTCACACAGCAAGGGGATTAGGGCCCAGGCCTCCAAATATTCCATCACGGGCCCTACTACCTCGGGTGGCACACCCTAGGTGCACCCACAGTCTCTGCCCATTCCTCGGGCTACGCTGGCCCTCCACAGGCCCCTAGAGATAGCTGATGTGCAGCGTGTCGGATTTCTCCCCAGCCAAGGGTTCTTGGGGTAGGAACTGATGCTCCTTGCTGGTGGTGCTGCTGGGAGGCCGCTCCTGCCCACTGGGACCTGGCTGTATGATCTGGTTGACCCGGCCGTTCATCTCCCTCCAGTCCCCCTGCTTCCCTGCTCCCGCGTGCTGGTCCTCCCCGTCTCCAGCCTCCTCTTCCTCCTCCGTCTTCTCCGGAGGCCCCACGGGAGGCTCCTGGTTTTGCACACGGCGGGAGGGCCTCAGCAGGACCCTTCGGAAGCCCTGCTTGAAGCGATAGGAGAGGAAGCCATAAAGGATGGGGTTGGCACAGCTGTTGGCGTAGGGCAGGGCCACCACCAGGAAATAGAGGCCGAAGAAGGCAGGCTCCTCGGGCAGCGGGCACACCACATTGATGATGTTGAGCACGTAGAAAGGCATCCAGCAGAGGACGAAGAGCGCCACCACAGCCACCACCATGCGCGTGACTTTGCGCTCAGAATGCCGCCGCCGCTGGCACGAGGGGGCCCGCACCCGCCGCCCGGCGGAGCGCACCTTGACCACGATAAGCAGGTAGCAGAGGCAGATGACCAGCAGTGGCCCAAAGAAGCCCAGCGCAGCCGTGTAGATGATGAAGCCAGCCCGCCAGGCAGCCGCTGGCTCGGGCCACTGCATGTGGCAGGTGCTCATGCCACGGGGCACACCCGAGAAGACCACCACGGGCAGCACCACTACGGCCGAGGCCACCCAGACAGCCGCACTGACTGTGCGGGCCACGGGCGCCGTGCGCCAGCGGGCTGAGCGGGTGGGGTGCACCACGGCCAGATAGCGGTCCACGCTCATGACCGTGAGGCAGAAGATGCTGGTGAACTGGTTGATGCCATCCACAGCCATGACCAGGCGGCACATGAGGGAGCCGAAGGGCCAGTAGGACAGAGCGTTCTGGGCAGCCAGGAAGGGCAGCCCCAGCATGAAAAGCTCATCGGCCAGTGCCAGGTTGAGGATGTAGACATTGGTGACCGATGGGGTGGCCGTCTGTCGCAGGACCACGTAGATGACCAGAGAATTGCCCAGCAGGCCCACCACACACACCACCAGGTAGACCAGTGGGATCAGAACGCCGCTGACAGCCAGACCTGCCGCACTTGACGCTGCGGACACATTTCCGAGGACAGCATCTGGGGGCCAGGCTGACGAGGTGTTCCCGGGTTCCGAGGTCACAGGCAGCAGTGAAAGGGAGCCAGGGGTGTTCATGGCCAAGAGAGGGTGGGTCAGCAGCCAGCTATTGGCCTGGAGGAGGGAGGACATAGCTTGGTCAGGGCAGGGCATGACTTTCTCTCTGTAGCTCCTCCCCCATCACACTGAACTTGGAGACTCCCTGGGCACCTGCCCAGAGTTGGACAAGTCATTCAAGTCATTCATTCATTCTGCACAGGCCAGCAAGGGAGGCTGGCAAGGTAGCCCCACTTCTCAGACAAGAAAACTGAATATTAGAGAGGTAAAGAGAACACCCTATATGACGTAATAGGGGTGCAGCAGGGGACTTGGGCTTGCTTGCTCCAGAGGGCAAGACCAGCAGTGGCCTGCTCCCTTCCCCTGTGCACAGGACGAGTGTTCCACAAATGTTTCAGTAAAGGGGCGAGTGGATCATTCAGTCAGCTGCTGACAACATAGGTCCTTTTCTCTATACCAGCCCTTTTCAAATGCTTTTGACACCAGTGCCTTTTATATTGCAATTCAGTGATGTCACACTCTTCCATAACATAATATGCCCTTTCAACATACGATTGCCTCACTGGCAGAGACCCAAGTGGATCACCCACTGAGATAGACTCTGAGATAGACTGTGTCCTTCCCACCCCTAAATGATTTGTTAAAACCCTAACCTCCAGTGCGATGATAGGAGGGAGAGCCGCAGTGGGGGGTGATTAGGACACAGGGGTAGAGTCCTCATGAATGGGATTAGTGCTCTTCTGAAGAAAGGTCCTAGATCCCTTCTGCCATGGAAGGAAACAGCTAGAAAACAGCCAGCTGGGAACCAGGAAGCAGGTCCCCACCATATACTGAATCTCCTGGCACCTTGATTTTGGGTTTCCCCACCTCCAGAATGGTGAGGAATGAATTTCCATTGTGTATAAACCACCCAGTCTATGGCATTCTGTTACAGCAAGCTGGACAGACTAAGACATCCCCAATAGATCTCAGCTCGCACACTTGAAAACATTGCTGCATGTCACCCATCCTTAATGCTGAGCCCAAGTCTCTAGATGAACTTCAGCAGATCCATAACCACCCCCCACCCCCTGCCAAACTCTGGTGAAAGGTAACAACGCCTCCTTGTATTTTCTGGGCAGAGCCCAGCGCATTCATCCGATTCCTCAGATTCTGAATGCAGTTAAGAACCACATGCTCAGAGGTGTCCCCTTCCCTGGGAATCAAAGCCCCTGAAGATCCTCTCGGCCTGGCCCATCCCACTGTGCCCCCCACAAAGGCCCTGCCTAGGATGATGGACTGTGAACTTGGGGGGTGGGCGGCTGCTGTCCCTCCTGCTCCCACGGCTGACTGATGGTGGAGAAATTCATAACATGCTGGAGGTGAGGACAAGAATAGTCAGCTCCCCCCTGTACCAGTGGGGTGGGCTCCTCTGAGAAGAGGGCACTTCAAGGAGGCCTTCAAGTGTGAGTAAGAGCTTGCCCAGTAGCTCAGTGGAAACCAGCACCCCACCCACTCTGCGAGCACCTTCTTACTGCACTTCTCCTGTGTTATGAGGAGCCGGGCCTCCTCCCGGCGTGCCTACTGGACTTGACTCTCCTTAAGCGTGGAGATGCTCATATTCAGCTCTGGTCCTTTCCCACGTCCCTTCCACACAAGTTCTGTCTCAGTGTCTGAGGCACTGAGTGAATCAGAGGAACCCTGGGTGGACAAATCTCGACACAAAGGAAGGATGAACTGCTGACGGAGGGGATCCAGGCCCTCCTGGGGTAGGGCCCCTGGCCTAGGATGCCCTCGCCTCCTTAGCAGGACTCCCTGGCTCTCTGGAGACCCAGTTACAGGCCAGAGCTGAAGGCCAGAGCCTCCTCTGGGACTGGACCTTCTCCCTTTTCCAAATGATGCCCCCTCCCCAAGTCGCTCGGCTGCTGGCTTCCCTGACTCCCTAGGGAAACCCCGAGGGAGAAAGAAAGCTCTCAGGGGAAACTTCCTCCAGTGTCCCCTTGCCTGCCCAGCCCTGGACCTGAAATGCCTTCAGCAGGACCTATGGTCCCCACTGCCCTGTCCTGACACAGCTTTTCAGATGCAAAGCTCCTTCAAAGGGGAGGCACCCCAACTCAGAGCAGACACCTCTGGGTGGGTGAGCATGTCTGATTGCCCTTGCACGATGACCTGGATTTTCCAAGGACTCTGAGCAGGCAGGGCAATGCCAAAAACGGGAAAGAACCCCTTCGCCCTGGCTCCTCTTGATGCTTCCCCAGGATGACTGCATTCAGAGCATCCCCTTCTTGCTCCTCCAACCCTCAGGAGAGGCCTCAATCTGCCATCACCCCAGGCTCTAGTTGACGGGCAGCCTGAAAGGTGGGCTCATAGGATCTTAACAGTACTGCCAGTCCCTGGGGACTGATCCCTGACTGCCAGGCTCCAGGCTCAGCAGTGATGTGCAGCATCGGATAGGGTCTTATGAAGAAGGCACTAAGTTGTCCCCACAGTACACACAGGGACCAAATGAGGCCTTGTGCTCGGCTCACACAGTTGGGAAGGGGCAAAGCTGGGAGGATTCATTACACCAACTCCCGACCCATCCATTTCACAGGCCAGCAGACAGGCCAGACCTAGAGAAGGCACTTATTTTAGGATCATAACTGGTCAGGGAAACCAGATGGCATCCAGCTTTCCTACTAGCCTATTCACAACTCTCCTTACTGCTCCTTAGGCTCTTGAACTATTAAGATCATGGATCCAAATCCCTAGAACCTTAGAGACTTAAAAATTGAATTTTAGAGTCTTAGAACTGACTTGTAGAGTCATAGATTTTTAGACTCTGTGTCTTTGAATTGGAGAAGTTCAGATTTCCAGAATATTGGAATCAGCCTTTAGACCCAGAATTGTGAATCTGGGAACTTAAGAGTCCAGACCTCCTTGGCCGGGGAGCTCTACGTCACCAATCCATCCACTTCGCCTCCTTGTGTGCAGATCCTCTTTATAGCATTCCCGTCAGGTGGCCAATCACAGCCCAGGGCTGGAGGAGGGAGGCTCCTAAGAGAGGAGCAGTGAGCCAGGCAAACCTAATTTCCAGGCTGCAGGGACAGATGCCCTGGGGGAAGCTTGAGGGTGAGCTCTGAGGATGGTGTCTCCTGCCCAGACACACACCTGTGTACCCACACACACACGCATACGTGCTAACACACATGGCCTTGGCAGGAACACAGTGTACCAGCCAGGCCCTGCCTTCGTGCAAGAGAATTAAATAGCCCCTCCCAGAGCCCCTGGCCCCCCTGGAAGACTCCTTGCCTCCGCCTTTATCTGGGCACATCTTCCCTGTCAAAGTTTAACAGGGCAGAATGCCAGAAGCAAGGAAATTATAGCTTTCCTTGGGTGTAAGTCAGACCTGCAATTTAGATGCTGCCTTTTAAGGAGCTGGGGTACTGTGCATGATCTGGTTCATCCTTTGGAGAGGAGGGCATTTTCCTCCCTGTCTGGTTTATCTTTGGTACAAGCTTGCCTGAAAACCGGGGGCAGACTCCTTGGAAGACTTTTCCAGAGGGAACAAGGGTCCAGAGAGGGTGAGTGGCTGCTCTGAGCCCCGCAGCAATTCAGAACAGCCCTCATGGATGCCAGATCATTCTCCGTTTGTCTATATCCCACCCTCTTCCCTTCTAGATTGCTGGCTTTTAGGCACAGGACCCTGAGTTATTTGTACTTGTAACCCTAGCACCCAGCACAGCACCCAGGGCAGCACCCAGGGCATCACAGATGTCAATAGACCAAGAAGTTCAGCAAGTAGAACTCAAAGCCAGGTGGGAGGATGCTCCTGGGATAGGCCTCAAACACACATCATGAGATCCTTGCCAAGCCCAAGAGGGAGGGTTTTTAGAGAGGAGGAAGTTGAGGTTCAGAGAAGTTCGATAAGTTGTACAAGGTCACTCACCTGGTAAGTGGGAGGCCAGAAGTTGAGCCCAGCTCAACTATTACTATGCCTATTACTAAACCATCACGTCAGTGCCTCCTGGTTCTGCAGGCTTCCCTGAAGGCCTTGGGCTGAGAGATAACAAGGACTGAGACAGCCCTGGACAACACAGGCTGATGGTCCCTGGCTGACTCCGCATTCTACTTGCTCTCTGCTCCCCTGGGCCTGCCCCCCAGGAAGAGGCCCAGATGGTCTGTGCCCACTTCAGACCTGACCCCCAGGAGCACAGCCCACAAGCCCACAGCCCCTAGGTTGGGGACTTAGGGTCTGCCACAAAGGAATGATGCCAAATTGCTGTGTGACCTTGGACAACTCACTTCCCACCTCTGGACCTCAATTTCCTCCTATTAAAATGAAGACGAATGTACCCACCTTCCAGGGTTGTTGTAAAGATTAAATGGGAGTGTGCTGAGCACAGTGCCCAGTCCAGAAGGGGAGCTCAGGAAAGCTGGCACTTAAGCTAAATGCCATGAGGCATCTGGTTTGTCCAGCTCCGACACTGCTGTTTTGTGATTCCGAGATTCTGGAGTCATGATATGAGATTCCGAGATTAATGCCCACCCCCCAGGCCCCAGGCCCCTTCTGTCCATCAAGAGGTCACAGGAAGTCCTCCTTCCTCCCTAGACCTTCCTACCCTCTCCCAACCCCCAGCCCCAGCCTCCCAAGTTCATCCTGGGCAGAAGGTGGGCTCCAGCACCCCACCCTCTGGGACCCCATCCGGCCCCAGCCTCCTTACCTGCCCATGGGGCGAGGGCTTCCCTCCTTGCAGCCAGGCTGGTTATCATTCTGCTGTCCCCTCTCCCTGCCCAGTCCCCAGGAGTCCCTGAGCACCCCTGAGCTGGGGTCCCCACACAGTGCCCACTTCTAGACTGCTGGCGGGACCGGGCCCCCTCCTATGCCTGCAGCGGCCACAGCCACGTCTGCCCACAGAGCCGCTCCCATCTGGTCTCCGGCCCTGACTTCCCACTGCCTGGTACGTCACCCCCCCAATTGCAGGACACGTCCTGGGTGGTGGGGGGAAGGGACACAGATGGGGGGGTCTGCAGGCAGGAGGCTGGGGGTGGGGTGCAGGGAGAAACCTCCCAAGGAAAAGAAGAGAAATGAGGAACAGAGGACTATAAGAAACCAATAGAAAGAGAGGGGAAACGGGGGTCGGTCGGAGGTGGAAAGACAGGGAGAGACAGAGAGAGAAGACAGCGAGTGGGTGGAAAGCCAGAATGAGGGGGAGTGATGAGAAATGCGTGACAGGAGAAGAGAAAGAGGAGGAAAGAGCAGAGAAGGGGCCAGAGGGAGGGATGCAGAGAGAGATGCAGGGAGAGAGCACAGGGAAGGAAGGAGGGGAAGGAGGGGGTGGCAGGGAGAGTGACAGAGAAGGATTGTGCCACAGATGGTGACATGGAGAGCCAGGCAAGGAGGGGGCAGGAGTAGGGGTGCGGGAGGGGCCGGGAGGAGGGGCCGGGAGGAGGGGCCAGAGCGCAGGTGCCGGTGAGGGAGGAGGGGCAGCAGGTTAGGGGAGGAGGCTGGAAGTGGGGGACAGATCTTGTTACCGGGGAGATTTCAGCCACCCACGCTGGCCTTGGCTCTCGCAAGGGGTTGGAAAGGAGAGTGTGGTACTCAGGGGAGCTGGGGGCCGAGAGCCAGTGGCGGGACGCCTCCGAGGCTACTGTGCACACATCCCCCAGCGACAGCTGGGTTCCAAGGTCAGTGCTGCAAGCAGGGCTGGGAGCATGGGGTGAGCACTGGGTGGGGAGTCCACAGTACTATGGTCTGGGTCCCCCAGCCACAGCGGGAGTCTGGGTGGGGGCTATCAGCCTTGAGACTGGTTGCGTCTGGGGAGCCCCCAGGCAGGGTGAGGAATAGAAAGGTAGGGTAAAGAATAACTACTTCAGGCTTTGGGGGCCAAGAGACAACATGAAAGCTGTTATACAGGAGAACACAAATTCCCACCTCTTTGTCAATTGACAAAATTTCAAATATAATAATAGTAATCAAGGACTTTTTTATTTTGTTTTTGGTGATACAGATCTACTACTGAGAAGAGTAGAATTCTTTTTCCCCCCTTTTTTTTGGAGAAGGGTAATATTTTGCTTCATTGAAGTTCAAAGTTAGCATTTCCTTTCCTCAAATCAGTTGCAAATGGTCTTCTGTAAAATCCATCCTTAGCTGGCAGGCTGTAAAAAAAAAAAAAGCAGGCAGTGAGCCAGACTTGGCCCCTGGACCATATTTGCCAACCCTTAAGATCTCTGTCTGGAGCTTGAGCACAGGCCTGATTACCCCTGAATGCCATGCCCTAGCTCATGCCAACCAACCATGTGACCATAGGTAAGTTGTCCCCTCTCTGGGCCATGAGGAGTTTCCTCATCCGGACCATGGGGAGATTGTTGTTCACTTGCTACATCGTGTCTGACTCTTTGTGACCCCATGAACTGCAGCATGCCAGGCTTCCCTGTCCTTCACCATCTCCTGGAGTTTGCTCAAACTCATGTCCATTGAATCGATGATGCCAACTCGTCCTTTGTTGCCCCCTTCTCCTCCTGCCCTCAATCTTTCCCAGCATCAGGGTCTTTTCCAGTGAGTTGGGTCTTCACATCAGGTTGCAAAAAGTATTGGAGCTTCAGCTTCAGCATCAGTGCTTCCAATGAATATCGAGGGTTGTTTTCCTTTAGGACTGACTGGTTTGATCTCCTGTCCAAGGGACTCTCAAGAGTCTTCTCCAGCAACACAGTTTGAAAGCATCAATTCTTTGGCACTCACCCTTCTTTATGGTCCCGCATTCACAACCTTACATGACTACTGGAAAAACCATAGCTTTGACTGACGTTTGTCAGCAAAGTGATATCTCTGCTTTTTAATATGCTGTCCAGGTTTGTCACAGCTTTTCTTCCAAGGAACAAGTGCCTTTTAATTTCATGGCTGCAGTCACCATTCACAGTGATTTTGGAACCCAAGAAAATAAAATCTGTCACTGCTTCCACTTTTTCCCCTTCTATTTGCCGCGAAATGATGGGACCGGATGCCGTGACCTTCATTTTTTGAATGTTGAGTTTTAAACCAGCTTTTTCACTCTCCTCTTTCACCTTCATCAAGAGGCTCTTTAGTTCCTCTTCTCTTTCTGCCATTAAAATAGTATCATCTACATATGTGAGGTTGCTGGTATTTCTCCCAGCAATCTTGATTCCAGATTCTGGGCAGATGGGACTCAGTCACTCCTAAGTTCCTCTTTCAACAAGAGCATCATAAGTGCATCAGTATCAGGTAGTAACAACAGCCTTTTGGGCTTCTCTGGTGGCTCAGCTGGTAAAGAATCTGCCTGCAATGCAGGAGACCTGGGTTTGATCCCTGGTTTGGGAAGACCCCCTGGAGAAGGGAACAGCAACCTATTCCAGCATTCTGGCCTGGAGAATTCCATGGACTGTATAGTCCATGGGGTCGCAAAGATTAGGACACAACTGAGTGACTGTCACTTTCATTTCTTTCATGAAGCCTGCATCCCCAACTGGCCGTATCACCGAGCCTCGTGGCTACCACACCGCCAGTGGTGAGCAGTGTTAGCATATCCAATTTCCAGATGGAGAAGCCAGGGTCAGAGAGGACAAGCAGTTTGCTCAGATCACACAGCTAGTGAGTGGAGAGGCAGAGTGACTTCGTGCCAAAGACATATTCTTAAGCACCTTGCCCACTTGGGTGGCCTGACCCCTTCTCAGAAGGCAAGGGGAGGTAAGAGCCAGAAAGGGAGGGAAGAAGGGAAGGAATCTTTATTGAGCACCTACTATGCACCAAGCCCCTTTCCACCCTGGGCCATTCCTCAGGACCAGGGCTGGACTGACTTTGTGGCTAGGTCCCCAGTGCTTGTGTGTTATAGACCCTCAGAGAGCCAGCAAGACAATGCCTTCAGAGGTGGTAGTCAGCACACAGTAGGACTATGGGGGACACAGCGCTTCTGCCTAGAGCCCATTCCCCAACAAGCCCCTCGCTCCAGGCATCAGTGATCTGTGTGCACAAGTTCAAAAGGGGCAGGCAGGCTCTGAGACTCCTAGGAATGAGGGGTGACATCAGAGACACTGTCCCTCTCTCACCCAAGGCCCTCCAGCAGCTTCTCAGAAGCTCACAATAAAGCCTAGACCCTGCAGCCCAGCAGGCTTTACACCCTCCCGGCCTGCTGCCTGCCCGAGTCTCCTCTGCTGATTTCCTTCACCTACCTGTGGGTTAGGCACACCCAGCCTCTTTCAGTCACTCTTCTGTTCTATCCTCCATTCATTCACTAGACGGGTGATCTCAGAAAGCCTTGCGCTGGTGAGAGAGATGGGGCAGGAAGGGCTCTGCTCTGTGTTGAGGTGAGGACCTGCTTGCATGTTTGAGGGACCAGGAGGAGACCAGCATAGCTGGAGAAGAGGGAAGCAGGGAGGCCGCCGAGGCCAGAACACAGAGGGCTTTGTTATCTCAGGCCGAACGTATTGGAAGTCTCGCAGGATATGAGCAGAGGAGTCTTGTGATCTGGTGTACGGTTTTCAAAGGCTCGCCGAAACCGGTGAGAAAGTATTAGTCATCCTCAGGGCTTTTGCACAGGCTGTGCCCCTTGTTTGGATACTCTCTGTGTCTTCGGTGCTGGGCTGTGAGCTCCAGAAGAGCAGACTCTGTGTGTGTCCCCATGGTGTCCCCAGACCTGGCACCAGTCTGGCACTGCATGTTCAATGAGGAAAGAATGGATGGATGGATGAATGGATGGATGAATGGATAGCTGCAGTGAAAGGCAGAAGGGGAGACTGATCTGCTGAACATCTGCTGGAGGTTGAAGAGGTGCTGAGGGATCCCAGGCACCAGGTCAAGGGAAGTGTGACCTGAGTCAGACATTGATTCCACTCAGGGAGTATTCCCACAACAGGAACCCCTCATCAGCCCCTCCTCCTGGGGGATGGCAAGGCAGAAGGAAGTGCAACTCCACACCTATGAGCTCTGGGGAGCTGGGACACTGTTTCTGGGAGCTGTGGAGTGACCCTGCCCTGCTTGGCACTGAGGTCCATGGTGCACCTCTAATCTGGGCCTGAACCTGGCACCTTGGTCTGTCACGTCTACCTGGTGTCCTGGAGGGACTGTCGAGCCCATCTCCCCAAAACAGAACAATGTTATGTCTCCCCCATCAGACTCTGACCTCAAACCTAGGGTCATGCCTCCAGCCTCAGCCTAGAGGGCTCCCCAAGACTGACTGTGTCTCTGTCATCAGACGGGTGGTTTTCCAAAAACTGGGGCCCAGACTCCTCCTATTCCTGAGAAGTGGGATAGATCCTCCTGCTCCTTCTCCTCCACAATGCACAGGTTAGAGCTGGCCACTGGGCAGCTACTGATGCTGAGGTCTGTCCTCTCAACTAAGAAGAAATTAGCCAAAACCCCTTCCCAGCCCAGGCCCTGGGGTTTTGTTGTCACTGGAGTCCCTATTAAGGGTGTCCTGGCTCAGAGGGTTAAGCATCTGCCTGCAATGCAGAAGACCCAGCTTCGATCCCTGGGTCGGGAAGATCCCCTGGAGAAGGAAATGGTAACCCACTCTGGTACTCTTGCCTGGACAATCCCAGGGACCAAGAGGCCTAGTAGGCTACAGTCCATGGAGTCACAAAGAGTTGGACACAACTGAGCAACTTCACTTTCACTTTCTTTTCTGGTTCATCAGCCCCTGCTGTGTCCTCCTGGGGTTGAATCTCAGCTTTGCCACTTATTGACTGTGTGACCTTAGATATGTGACTTAACTTCTCTGAACCACAGTCCATCATCTTAAACACCTACTGCACAAGATCACAGGGAACGAGAATTAGTTAACTCTTCTACCCAGCAACAGTTCCCAGGGACACTTTCTGCAGTTGAAAGAGATGGGTTAGCAGACTGGGCTGGTGAGTTTGAGTCCCTGATCTGCTTCAGTGAAGCAGCACAACTTTGAGAAACTCGTCTGCAAAACTTCTTCTTCAGTATCATGTGCCCCCACTTCCCACCCAGCCCCGAAGTTTCATGAAAAGGTCAAATGAAGGAAATGCCTATCAGCTTGTCTCTGCCCCTCCCGGCATCAAGCCTTATTGCTTTTACTTGAAACTCTCATCTTTCTACCTGTCCCCGCTCTCCATCCCTGAAAGCTCCCTTCTGGGCCAGATCACCATCACCTCTTATTGGTCCGCCTGCTTCTGCCCTCATCCCCTCCTCACCAAAGAGAAAGAGTCTGCTAAAAACAAGTCATGTCAGTTGCTTCCACCTTGAGACCACTCTAAGGCCACCTGCATCTGTAGAATGAAAGCCACGGTCCCCACCATGGCTGGGTACCCATTTAAGCTGCCTCTGCCTGTATCTCTTCCTACTCACCCTTTCTCTCTTTCTAAGAGATATGGCCTTCAGGGAAAACATATATGCCCCGGGCCCTTTGTACAAGCTGTTTCCAGGCTCTCTAACCATCCTTCAACAGGTTCAGGGTGTCAGATGCTCAGCGAAGCCTTCTCTGAAGCCTTTTTATCCTCTGAACTTGCTCCTTGTGCTTCCTTTTTATCTGTAATGCAATTATTTTTAATTTGCTTTTATCAAAGTACTGTTTGCAAGTATATGTTAAAAACCAATGGTGCTGAACAGATTTCTAACAGCAAAAAAAAAAAAAAAAATAGGAGTTCTCCTTTGGCCCTGATCCATTCTCTATCCCAGAGGAAATTTCACCCCATTAGCTATTTCTCCTTGTATTTATCTCCATTTTTGTTAAATACCCCATTTATTTTTCTATCACTTTAATCCCTAGTTTTACCCATCAATACTGACTTCATATTATGGTAAAAAGATTTTAGACTTCTTGCACACTCTAGTCTCTTTTCCCCATCCTCTCAACATAACATACATCCTGTTAAATGTATCTTCAGTGTTTCTGTTATTAATTCAATATAAATATTATTCCCTGCTCAGCCAGGAATTAATAATTGTCTCATTTTTTCATTTGCTTCAGTTCAGTTCAGCTCAGCTGCTCAGTCATGTCTGACTTTTTGTGACCTCAGGGACTGCAGCATGACAGGCTTCCCTGTCCAACACCAACTCTTGGAGTTTACTCAAATTCATGTCCATTGAGTTGGTGATGCCATCCAATCATCTCATCCTCTGTCGTCCCCTTCTCCTCCTGCCTTCAATCTTTCCCAGCATCAGTGTCTTTTCAAATGAGTCAGTTCTTAGCATCAGGTGGTCAAAGTATTGGAGTTTCAGCTTCAACATCAGTCCTTCCAATGAATATTCAGGACTGATTTCCTTTAGGATGTACTGGTTGAATCTCCTTGCTGTCCAAGGGACTCTCAAGAGTCTTCTCCAACACCACATCAATTCTTCAGCACAGCTTTCTTTATAGTTCAACTCTCACATCCGTACATGACTACTGGAAAAACCATAGCTTTGACTAGACAGACCTTTGTTGGCAAAGTAATGTCTCTGCTTTTTAATATGCTGTCTAGGTTGGTCATAACTTTTCTTCCAAGGGGCAAGTGTCTTTTAATTTTATGGCTGCAGTCACCATCTGCAGTGATTTTGGAGCCCCAGAATATAAAGTCTGACACTATTTCCACTGTTTCTCCATCTATTTGCCATGAAGTGATGGGGCCAGATGCCATGATCTGAGTTTTCTGAATGTTGAGCTTTAAGCCAACTTTTTCACTCTCCTCTTTCACTTTCATCAAGAGGCTCTTTAGTTCTTCTTCACTTTCTGCCAGGAAGGTAGTATCATCTGCAGGGATGAGGTTATTGATATTTCTCCTGGCAAACTTGTTTCCAACTTGTGCTTCATCCAGTCCAGAATTTCTCATGATGTACCTTGCATATAAGTTAAATAAGCAGGGTGACAATATATAGCCTTGAAGTACTCCTTTCCCAATTTGGGACCAGTCTGTTGTTCCATGGCCAGTTCTAACTGTTGCTTCTTAACCTGCATACAGATTTCTCAGGAGGCAGGTCAGGTGGTCTGGTATTTCCATCTCTTGAAGAATTTTCCACAGTTTGTGGTGATCCACACAGTCAAAGGCTTTGGGATAGTCAATAAAGCAGAACTAGATGTTTTTCTGGAACTCTCTTGCTTTTTTGATGATCTAACAGATGTTGGCAATTTGATCTCTGGTTCCTTGGCCTTTTCTAAATCCAGTTTGAGCATCTGGAAGTTCATAGTTGACGTACTTATGAAGCCTGGCTTGGAGAATTTTGAGCATTACTTTGCTGGTGTGTGAAACAACTGCAATTGTGTGGTAGTTTGAGCATTCTTTGGCATTGTCTTTCTTTGAGATTGGAATGAAAACTGACCTTTTCCAGTCCTGTGGCCACTGCTGAGTTTTCCAAATTTGGTGGCACATTGAGTGCAGGACTTTCACAGCATCATCTTTTAGGATTTGAAATAGCTCAACTGGAATTCCATCACCTTCACTAGCTTTGTTTGTAGTGATGCTTCCTAAGGCCCACTTGACATCACATTCCAGGATGTCTGGCTCTAGGTCAGTGATCACACCATCGTGATTATCTGGGTCGTGAAGATCTTTTTTGTACAGTTCTTCTGTGTATTCTTGCCATCTCTTCTTAATATCTTCTGCTTCTGTTAGGAATTTTAGGAATCAGCAAACTAAAATGGACTGGAATGGGTGAATTTAACTCAGATGCCCATTATATCTACTACTGTGGGCAAGAATCCCTTAGAAGAAAAGAAGTAGCCATCATAGTCAACAACAGAGTCCAAAATGCAGTACTTGGATGCAATCTCAAAGCAACAGAATAATCTCTGTTTGTTTCCAAGGCAAACTATTCAATATCACAGTAATCCAAGTCTATGCCCCGACCAGTAATGCTGAAGAAGCTGAAGTTGAATGGTTCTGTGAAGATCTACAAGACCTTCTAGAACTAACACCCCAAAAAGATGTCCTTTTCATTATAGGGGACTGGAATGCAAAAGTAGGAAGTGAAGAAATACTTGGAGTAACAGACAAATTTGGCCTTGGAGTACAGAATGAAGCAAGGCAAAAGCTAACAGAGTTTTGCCAAGAGAACGCACTGGTCATACCAAACACCCTCTTCCAACAAAATAAGAGAAGACTCTACACATGGACATCACAAGATGGTCAATATCGAAATCAGATTGCACCCAATGATGGAGAAGCTCTATACAGTCAGCAAAAACAAGACCGGAGATGACTGTGGCTCAGATCATGAACTCCTTGTTGCCAAATTCAGACTTAAATTGAAGAAAGTAGAGAAAATCACTAGACCATTCAGGTATAACCTAAATCAAATCCCTTACGATTATACAGTGGAAGTGAGAAATAGATTCAAGGGGTTAGATCTGATAGACAGAGTGCCTGAAGAACTATAGACTGGAATTTGTGACATTGTACAGGAGGCAGTGATCAAGACCATCCCCAAGAAAAAGAAATGCAAAAAGGCAAAGTGGTTGTCTGAGGAGGCCTTACAAATAGCTATGAAAGGAAGAGAAGTGAAAGACAAAGGAGAAAAGGAAAGATATATCCATTTGAATGCAGAGTTCCAAAGAATAGTAAAGAGAGATAAGAAAGCCTTTATTTGCTTAGGGTTTTTTTAATCTTAGTTTTCTTGGACTAAGTTTTTGCATACACTCCTGAAGCTCCATAAAAACCACAACAAACTCCTGGAGTTTCCAGGAGTTAATCTCAGTGATAATTTTTTCTTCAGTTCAGTTCAGTTCAGTCGCGCAGTAGTGTCCGACTCTTTGCGATCCCATGAATCGCAGCACGCCAGGCCTCCCTGTCCATCACCAATTCCTGGAGTTCACTCAGACTCACTCCTAAACTCCTCCTCTCTGATATCCCAGAATTCTTTCTCCACCATCATATCTGGGATTCCCTTCCTTTTTTTCTTGTATTGGATCCTGTTTCTTGAATCCGATGTCTTCCTCTTTAATGGTTTACTCCCTTATTTTGTCAGCATACATCCTCCAGTAACTTCCTAAGAAAGGATGCAGGCTTGAAAACCATTAATTCTCCTCTTGCCCTTGTTGATGGGCCCAGCTGGGCTTAGAATTCTAGGTTGAAAATCTAGACTGACTCTAGATTGGCAAAGGGCAGTTGTCCAGGTCTCTAGCTTCAAGCTGTATTTTTATCTTCAATCCTTTGTGTATAACTTTAGGTAACTTTCTAAATATCATTCTGGAAGCTTCCAGAATGATATTTAGCTTTATCCCTAAATTCTGAAATTTTATAATGCTAGGATTGTGTCCACATCAACCCCAAGTGTTTGGGGGCACTCAGTGAACCATTTTAATCTGAAGATTTATATTCTTAAGTTCTAGGAAAGATTTTTTTTTTATTATTTCCTGCTGGAACTTTTATTATTTTACTACTGGTCTCATAGATTAATCCTTTAGTTTTCTTGTTGTTTACTTTTACCGTATCTTCTATATTCTGAGAGATTCTCTCTCTCTCTCTTTTTTTAGTCTATTTTATCTTCCAACTCTTCTATTTTTAAAAATTTTCATCAGCACATTTTTAATTTCTAAGAGTTCTGTTTCCTGATTATTGCTTTGTTTGGCATTCTATATTTATTTGTGGATATAACACATTTTCTTTTCTCTCTAAGGATAGCAATGGTAATTTCTTTGAAGTTTTCTTCTGATCACTACTATGTCTCTATTTCATGCTAGTTCCTTTTTTTTCTATTTGTTTGATTGGATCTCTTTAATGTTAGAACTTTCCTCAGTTAACTAGTCATCTTTGGTTACCCATTCATTTTGCAGAATAAAGCATTAAAAATTGGACTGGAAACTCTATGTAGGAAGACAGGACTTGCAAAATAGTGAACATTTCTGTAGGAATAGCTGGATGTTTTGTCAAGAACATCCAGATGTCACCAGCTGTCACCATCTATAAGGATTTTCACTGGGGTGGTCAAAGCCTGTCCATGGTTTACTATATGGGATGAATGTATGCCTGGGTGCTTGCATTCCTAAACTGGGTAAGAGAAGGAGCCTGGGGTCTTCTCTGTTAAGTCTTCAGACTTTCACTGAATCCTCTCTTATCAGTCAGCTACTGCTGTGTAACAAACAACCACAAAAATCCTCTGTGGTGCACAACAATAAGCTTTTATTTCACTACACACCTTCAGGTTAGCTGGGATTGGTTGATCTAGGCAGGGCTTAGATAGGCTGGTCTGCTTTGAGCTGCAGATCTACAGGTCATCTGGACACTCCTGCTCCCTGTTTCTTATATACTCTTGGAAATGGCAGGCTTCCTGGGATTTCTTTCATCAGCACAAGAGAACATGGTGCAAGCACATCAAGCCTCTCCTTTTGAGGCATATGCTAACATCCCATTGGCCAAAAGCAAGTCACACAGCCGAGGCAGCATCAGCGGAGTAGGGAAGTACACTCCTCCCTCAGAGGGAGAGGAAGGAGGGAGTGATTATCTGCTAAGTGTAATCAAATCTACCACATCCTCAGTAATCGGTCTTGGGCCTTACCCCATCTGCTTTGTGGCTAGTGTCCTCGGGTCCAGAACTCTCTGGTTGGATTTCCCTGCCTGGGTTAGGGAGGGGTGGTTTCTGGGTGCATAGTGCAGGGGAGAGGACCAGGGAGTCTAACTACTTACACAGACTTCTAAACAACCCCCGGTTTTCAGCCTCCTGCCTCACCATCTGTGGTACCTGGGCCTGCCACTTTGGAGCCCCCTCACAGCTCTGTAAGGCCAGTTGGTTGCATCTCTCCTGTCTCCAACCCTCCTACCCCACCCTGCCATGGAAGAGCAGGCACTTAGATTTGTCTTTCCTGGGCTCTGTTAAATCATTTACCACCCCTCCATCTGCTCTTCATGGTTATGTGCTGCGGTTTGGGGCCACAGGTGTCTCCTGGTTTCTTTGAAGATGAGAGTTTTGTGTTTCTGTTTCATGGTCTCCTTGTTGTTAGGCTGCTTTTTGGCCAGGGGTGAGGGGGTGGAAGCATCTCTACCTGGCACCTTGAAACCAAGGTCTCTTCCTTTTTCTGTTGAACACACTTTTGTGGTATGTTGATCAAACCCCGTGGCAGGTGTTGAGTTACACGTCTGTCTTCTGAGCCTCTGGGGAGCAGGCTGCTGGGTCCCACCCCTCTTTGCCCCTCTAGCTCCCAGCACTTGGCACAGAGTGCACTGTTAGCATATGGGAACTGAATTGAACTGAACTTCAGACTACATGGATGACTGCTCATCATTTCACTTTCTCAAAGCCTTCCAAAGTCTTCTAGAACTATGCTAGATCTGTGTGTCACTCCCCAGAGCCTACTCTGCCATGCCTCCCACATCCCATGAGGCCTACCTAGATGGAATCAACTGGCCCCAGTGGTGAATATTTCTTGGGCAGTGGAGGAGTTAAGAGGGTAGGAAGGAGAGTTAAGAGATCAAAGGAAGAGTCAGCAGGGACTTTGGCCCCAAAAGAGGCATTGTTTCAGTATACCATCATATTATCTTTCATGATCCTGTGAGATGTCTGGGCTCAGTCGTCCGGCTCTTCTGTTCCACATGATGTTGGCTGGGGCTGCAGTCATGTGGGGACTCAACTGGGCAGACATCCAAGATGGCTCCCACACATGACTGATGCCTTGATGAGGATGCTGGAAGGCTGGGCTCAGCTGGGACACTAGAAGGATTGGGTCTCTCTCTCCTTTAAAGTCCACTTTTTTTTTTTTTTTTTGTCTGCTTGTTCACTTATACAAACAACAGAGGTTTATCCAGCATCCACTAGATGCCAGGTACTTGCTAGGATCATGGTGACTTTACACTGAGGATTCTGAGTGGCATAATTACATTTGTAAATGAAGATGATCTCCCAGGATGCCTGATGGAGGTTAGACAAGGCAGGGAGAGTGCAGGCAGGAAAGCTTGTGAGAAGGCATAACTACTGTCCAGGGGATGATTGCAAGGCCTAGAGCAGGAAGTGATGATGGGCCAGATGACAGGTGGTAAGTTTAATAGATATTGTGAAGCTGAATTTTCAAGTCTTGGTAACCAGTGAATGCTGGGAGCACAGAATGGGAAAAGCCAGGGGGACCCCTGGCCTCTGTTTTAGAAGAAGACACAAGGATAAGCCAGACTCCAAGACAGAGAGCCCCGAATGAAGTAGGCTTATCTGGCAGGTGCTCTCCTGCCCATCAGGTGATGATTTCATTGCAAGAGGCCAATCACTGACACCCAGCCCAAGCCTGACAGTAGCAGGGTGCTTGGGAGTGGCTGCTGTCAAATGAGTGAACATTACCATGTTGTCAGCTTTTGCCCATAACTAACAGTTCTTCCTGTTTCAAAATTCTTCACTGACTTTCCTCAAGATTTCTCTTTTCTTTCTGAAGGCCTTCTGGTCCTCAGCCAATTTGCAAAGCAGAAACGAGTGACTCACCCAATGTCCAGCAAGTTCTGGATGCAATGATACAGAGGAAGGAGCAACGAGCTAGGAGTCCTAAGACCTCAAGCTAATAGTAACAGAAGGCATGACCAACAGCAGCATAAACAAATAAGTGGTTTCATTTTTGCTCTGTTCCCTTAACAAGGCACCCATTGGCAGTAGTTCAACTGCTGACCAAAGTTTTGAGGAATCAAGGCTTTTTTATCTTTCTGCTTCTCCATTCTTAGAATGTTAGGTTATATTTTTCTGTTTGTGGTTTCAGGTTCATAAGATGGCTGCTGCAGCTCCAGACATCTCATCAGAATTCATTAGAGAAGGAGCCAGGACACAGGGCATTGTTGGTTGGTTCTATCATTTTTTTATGGAGGAAAACCAAAACTTTCACAGAGGCTGCCTCTCCAATTACTTTCATTTTATGTCTTATTGGCCGGAACTGTATGAACTTGGAACTCCAGCTACAAAGCAGGCTGGGAACAACTATTTTTGTCTGGGGCTAGATACATTGCTGTTCTGGACACAACTAGGATTCTATTAGCAAGGAGGATGCAAGTAGTGGTGGTGGGTTGAAAAGCACAGTGTCTGCCATAGTGAATTGAGCCCTAACTCCTATGTCTCTGTTTACTTCTTTGCAAAACAGAGTTGTTAGTGCTACATTGGGAGGCTGCCAGGAGAATTAACTGAGATCATATGTGCTAGGTGAAACCATACAATGGTGAGAGTATTTATTTCCTGACTTTATTACTGGTATAAAACAAGGACTGTATTCAAGGGGTAGGCTTGGTAGAAGAGGTACCTGGCAGAGGAGGTGTGAGCACAGGAGAGAGGAAGGCAGGGTGTGGCCAGGCCTGAGGCCATCAGGATGGCCCTGGATTTATTTATCCCAAGGCCCCCGAAGAGCAGGGAAGAGAAAGAGGTTCTCGACTCTGGCCTGCTGAAAAAGGCCTTCTCATGGCTTTTAAACATTGGACATCTTAGAGTGTGGGTTCTGACCCACACATATCTGTGTTTGTGTCGGTGTGTGCTGGGGGTGGGGTGAGGTAACAGTGTTAATGGTTTTTTGGTTTGTTTCAGAAGAGAGGTAACTTTAAAAACATAACAACCTTGTCTGAGCTGAAACTGAGAAAGGACGTGGGGCTTCCCTGCCTACACCCCATCCCTTTCTAGATGGTGGGGCTCTCAAGAGGGAAGGACAGTGAGCTGAGATCTTGCATCAGAACTTCAGGTCTTGGGGCAGTGGAAGTGGCCAGGAGCCCTGGGGGAGCCAGAAATGGAAATTCAAAGCATTTCACTGGCTGGGAATTGGGAGACTTCTGGGTTGTCAGGACAGGGTCTCATATCTCTTTTTAAAAATCCTTTATTTTAGCTTCTCTAGACTGTCAGCCCCTGAGGGCAGTAACTCAGGTGAATCGCAGGACCACACAACAGTGCCTGGTAAATTTGTGTTGAATGGACGGATGAAGCTCAGATAAATAGAAGCAGGATCATCCCAAGTCTGGCATTCGTGAATCAGCAAACACTGAGGGGAGATTGGCTCCATACCTGTCCGTGGCGCTTTAGAGATGAGCTTTGTTAATCCTGACAGCAGCCCCATCTCTTCTTAAAGAAACTTCCCTGTGCTTAGTGCCTGCTGGGACCGGCATTGGTTCCTTACACTGTTTGGACACTTTCCTGGGACCGCCAATATTGGAGACTGGGGTTTCTGGCTGCTCGACACCCATATTCCCAAATTCTGACAAGGCTCTCAGCCTCCTTTTGAGAACCAAATCCCCCCACCTCCACCCTAGTGGGTGGGGTTTTGAAACAGGACTACTCTCCCTGCTCTAGCTTGTCAAGTAGTCTAGGTTTGGCCAATCAGAGCACAGGATTCTCCTGACAACTGTGATTGGTTGAAAGGGGGCCCAAGATCTAAGCTGGACCAATCAGAGTAAACCTTAATCAGAACTTTGCCTGGGGCAGACACTTGCTCTTTTTTGCTGAACTTGAAACTGGAAGGGTGAAGCCCTGAGAGTCACTGTGCCTAAGAATGAACCAGACAGCAGAAGGTATAGAAAAGTGAGCCCTGAAGACTTCATTTGAGCCCCCTTGATCAAGCTGTACCTGAAGTCATGATATTTCCAATCTTGAATCAATAAATTTATTTTCTGCTTAAGCAGGGTTTCTATTGGGTTTCTATTTGCAATGGCAAAAGTCCTGACTGGCAGGATCTGAACGTTTTAAGACTCTCACAGATAAATGCAGCTTGGGGTCCTTTGAGTGGAGCAGAAAGACTTGAGAGATGGCAGGAGTCAGCAGGACCCTGGTTTTCGATTGATTGGGCAGGTACTCACAGAGATTTAGAAAATCTGAATATAATATGTTGTCCCCAAAGGAGGACTAAGACCAGAGAGGAACAAACCCTCTGAGACACTTAATTTAGCTCGGTAGAAGAACTCTCAATAAGCAAGACCATCAATACTTGAGTATACTGCTGCCCTAGAAGGGAATGAGAGATCCATCTCTGAAGGTATATAAGTGGTGGCCAGCAACCATCTGGCCTGAAGTTCCCAGAGGGGATTCAAGCATTGAGGGTGAGGGGAGGAGTAAACAGGTAGACGACGCCATGTGTGGCATCTGACCACAGCAATGCAGGGGTGGCTTACTGGGTGCTGGGACCCCCTTCTGGCCCCTGAGAAGGCTGGAGCATGATGGGATGGGGGTGAAGCACCTACAAATTTACACTCTTTGGGCCCCCAGGGGGACCTTCAGCACAGAGAAGACGGTCAACCAAGCTCTGCAGCCATCTTGCTAAGAAACGCCACAGGAAGGGAAGAGTGTGGCCAGCCAGGGGGGCCACTGGGCATTGGGTTGGGGGCCTTGGAGAGTCAAAACCATCTGGCTGGGAAGGCTGGGTGCATCCTGGAAGGAAGACAAACAGGGGGTGAGAATTTGGGGCCAAGCAGAATCCACAGCCTGCTCCCAGCTCTCCTGGCTCCCAGCTCACTCCAGCTCCCAGCTTGTGCTCAAGGTTGGCCACGTCCTCTCTATCCTTGTGGGTGCCTCCCACCCCCACCCATCCCTCTTCTGCCCTAATAGCCTCAGAGCTGAGTCTGCCCTGCCTCTACCCCATATGTGAGTGTCAGGTCTCCCCGGCTCAACTGGGCTCTCCTGAGGGACAGGAGCTGAAGTATCTCTTCACCCTGGGCCTCTCCGCCCTCCTGCAGGGACTGCACATTGGGAACTCAGTGACACCACGCTTGGCTCCTGTTACCTGGCATTTTTTCTGATACTTTGAACCCTTCTTCTGGGAACTGGGCTCACAGAGCAGGCCCAGTTCAGTCAAATGAGCAAACTGAGGCCCCTTTAATGGTCCCTCTTCTGTCCTGGCCTAAATACCACTCCTGGTGAAACCTAGGGCTATCAAGAAGTGGCTGAATGCCTCCCTCCCAGCCACGGCCTTCTGTGTGTGGGGAGTGGGGGAAGCGGGGGAGGGAGTGTCATGAAGCCATGTGGGCGGGACTCTTACCCCTAGAGGATGCTGCAGGGGCGCTTCTGTGGCCGTGTGGGCTGCGGGCACAGAACGGCCCGGATCGCCTCATCAAAGACGGTTTTCAGGCCTCGCTGGGTGAGGGCCGAGCACTCCAGGTATTTCACTGAGTCTGGGTCAGGGCAGCAAGAGAACAGAGGCCTAGGTCAGGGCTGGGCAAAACCCCCTCCCAAGTCATACAACCACACCAGGCTGTGGGGGCCCTCTGGGCTGTGTCCCTCACACATTCACCTCTCTGTGCCTCAGTTTCCTCATATCTGAAAGGAGGAGCTTTATTCAGGGGGAAAGGTTAAGACCCACGACAGCAAGTTTGTGTCTTTCTCAAACACATAAGCCCATAATTTGCAGAAGGTGGCAGGAATTTTGATACCTTCCTGGGAAGAAAGGAGCTCAAGCTACAGTGACCAAATCTCTCAGCACTTCACTTTCTTTCAGAAGATTGCCACATACCTGCCTCCACCTTCCCATAGAAGGCCTGAAGAACCCATGACCTGCTCACCAGGACCTTCCAAATATCATCGAACTGGTCCTTCAGATCACTTCATTTTACAGATGAGAAAGCTGAGGCTCAGAAAAGTCACCAGTCCAAAGTCACACACTAGACATTTCCCATCCCCCAAAGGCTGCTGAGAATTCTCAGCTAGAGGAATGAGAAATGGGGAGCCTTGTTCACCTATGAGGGGACTGTCCTTCTCCCATGTGACCACTCAGGGCTGGAGCCCAGGGCACAGTGAGGAAGGCAGGCTGAGCCCCACTCCCGAGGCAGTGTTCCATGACCTTCTGGAAGGAACCTGTGTGAGTTTTTGTGTCCACAACAACCCAAGCTGTCTCCCTGAAGTGAGCAGTTGAGAAGTTCTCCCTGAGAGAAGCCTGGGGGCCGATTTTAGGAACCAGAGGAGGTTGGAGGGTGGGGGGAGCAGGGAAATTTGCCTCCTCCCTAGAGTCCCCTCCTCTGTGAGGCAGGAAGCAGACTGACACTGATCGGCACCTGCTCCCTGCTAGGCGCTGAGCTGGGTGCTTCCGACAACCCTGTGAAGAAATTCTGTGAATCCCCACTTCCTGGGTGAGGAAACGGGCCCAGAGAGGGGATGCCCCAGGCCCAGAGACACACAGCTTGGAGAGGGGAGCCAGGATCTCAGGAGGGGCAACCCGGGATGAGGGAAAGAAAGGATGGGGCAGGAACAAGGAAACTGAAGCTCAGAGAGGATGTCATTTGTCTAAAGTCACACTCTGGACTCTCCCATCGCCCTTGCACATGGGAGCACTGTCCCAGCAGGGTGCATGGGCAGTGGTCTCAGGGCAAGGCTGGCAGGGACGAAACACCATGACTTAGGTCTGGGAGTCTCACATAACCCCCTGTGCCCAGAAGAGTCTCCCTGGGCATTTAGCCATTGTCCCCTTGCAAGGAACTGTGAGGGACTGTGGCCAATGTCCACTTCTTCCTTTCACACCCACTAACTGTGTCCTCCCTGGCACCTGCCACCCTCCTACTTCTTGGCTAGGAGTATCCAGAGAAAGAGTCCTGACTGGGGGCCTGGCCTTGCTCTGCACCCCAGGCTCCCACCTGTGGGGCAGCAGACCACCTTGATCATGACTGAGGGAGCCACGCAGCCCGGGTTCCAGTCTTAGCTCTACCACATCCCAGTTAGGTGACCTTGAGCTCTTGACTTCTACCTGAGCCTCAGTTTCATCCTCTGTAAAGTGGGGTGATGAGAGTTCCTCCTTCATAGTTGCTATGATGATGAAGCAGGAGAATGCACAGGCCCAGCACCCAGAAACTGCTCAATCCATGTCAGCCGGAATTGGCAGCTGCACCACAAGTCAGCCTACTGGGCTGGTGGACAGAGGCCACCACTGTCTCATCAGCCCTGAAGGCCCCCCAGGCCTCCCCCTTGGCCTGGGCCGGTCTGAGGCAAGTTCAAAGTCATTAGTCACTGCCCCTGCCCCACTTTCATCTGGGATCAGCTCCAAGAAAAATTGGCTAGAGGCCAAGGCAGGACCACCAAGTCATCTCCTTCTGGCAGAGAAAGGACCTTTAGGGAGTGTGCAGGCTGGCTTGTACAGATGGAAAAACTGAGGTCCAGAGAAGGGGATCCCCTGGCCCGAGGTCATACAGACAGTGCCAGAGCTAGTACCAGAATCCAGGCTTCCAGGCCCCATTGTATCCCAAAGCCTCTGCTTTAAAATGGAAAGAGTCTCAGGCTCAGAGGCACTGTCTTGGGTGGAAGGAGTCCGGGAGGCAGACTGATCAGAAAGAAGAGAAGGCAGGGTCTATCCCCAGTATCCGTGAGGAAAGACCAGAGAGCCTGGGAGTCAGAGCCCCCAGGATGGGATGTAGGACCCAGTGTTTAAGCGGCAACAGAGGCCCCCTGGGAAAGACGGCCATGTCACTGGGCAAGTCATGAGAAAGGGGAGGTGGAGGCTGCGGTTTCTCTTCCTGTGGAGAGATGTGAGTCCCCAGGGCCCTCCCAGTTCCGGCGGAAGGAAGAGGGTTAGGGTTGAGGGAGGGAGGGGCTGGAGGAGGCCCCACCAGTTCAGGGGCCAAACCCTGGGTCTGAGGGACCCTGTGGTGACACAGAGAGCCCTGGGCAGCTGGTTTGCATCTCATAGTGGCCAAACCCTGCTGGTGGTCCCAGGCTCTTGGGCAAATGCCCTGTCTCCAGGTGGCAGGCAGGTCAGGGCCTGAAAGACAGCAGACCTGGACACCATGGAAAAGACAAGACACACCAGTCATAGCTGGTGCAGACAGCCCTGGGCCACCACGAGGAGGCCCCCATGCCAGTGCCTTGTGGTTCTGTGTTCAAATCCTGCTTCTGCCACCTACCAGCTGTGTCACCCTGTTAAGTCCCTTCACTTCTCTGGCCCAGTGACCAGGAAACAAAGAGGAGTTGGTCTGAGAAGCCAGGAGGGTGGGGAATGGGGGGTGAGAAGGAGGCAGAAGGGAAGGCATCAGCCTTCAAATCCAAGCTGAAACAACCCCTCCAGGAAGCCTTCCCGGAAAACCCAAGCTTGAGTTGACTGCTCCTCCTCTGAGAAACCACAGCACACCCCACTCCAACCCTGCTCTGTCTGTCACGTCAGTATCTGCTTATGGATTGCACCAGTACCAACAGTGAGCAACACAGAGTGCTTCCCATGCACGGTGCTTCTCTAGGGGCCTCGCGGGTGTGAATTCACTGAATTCTCCTAACCACTCAGAACCACTTCTATTGCCATATTTCACTGATAAGGAAACACAGGCAGAGAGGCTAAGTGACTCGTCCTGGGCCACACAGCTAGTACCCAGCACAGCCAGGGCTGGAATGCACAGTCTGGCCCTGGAGGCTATGTTCGCAATCACCACGAGGCTGTGTCGGAGTTCCCCTCTCTGAGCTGAGCCCCCTACCAATCTCCTTGGCCAGTGCCAGGCCCTGCGGGTAGGTGATGGGTGCCAGCTTCTTCTCCTTCAGCTTCTCGATGGTGTCCTTGTCGTCCCTCAGGTCCAACTTGGTGCCTACCAGGATGATCGGTGTGCTCGGACAGTGATGTCGCACCTCGGGGAACCACTGGACCGGTGGGCGGGGGCAGGGGGTCATGTAAGGAGTGGGGGGAGACGAGGGGCACCAAGTTGGGAGAAGAGAAGAAGGGGGCATGAGGGTGTGTGGAAAGGAGAGGACAAGGTCAGATAGTAAAGTTAACTATCCCAAATGTCTCTGAGACCCGAGTTCCCCCCCATCCCCGCCCACCAGCCGTGGTTGACACTGAGAACCCTCTCTGCCCACATCCTCTGCTGCCCAGAGGCAGGCCAAAGTCTCCAGTCCCTCCCTGCCATGCTCCCCTCTTCAGGGTCGCCTGCCCTAACCCCTAAGGTCCCGCTCCGTCCCACTCACCTTGGCCCGGACATTCTCATAGGAGGCTGGGCTGACAAGGGAGAAGCAGATGAGGAAGACATCCTGGGGAATAAAGCAAGGGTTACTGGTGAGAGGAGGCCTGCAGGTGTCCAACCTGGGCCCTCCACACCTGGGCAACCACTGAGGGCTGGAGCAGCCCAGGCGATGCTAGGCTCTTAGGATCTGGCAGAGCAGCGTTTCCCTTCTCTATAGCAGGCTGATGCTTGTTTATCCGACACTTCCTAAAGGCCAGGGTCTGTTCTAAGAGGGTAATCCTCACATCACGCTGTAGCGATGCCGCTGCTACCCCATTCTACAGACAGGGAAAGTGAGGTTTACAAGGATTAAAGGGTGTGCCATCTGGAATTCCAGAGTCCGTGCTCTCACTACCCCTCTGTCGGTTTGCCGGTCCCAGCCCTTTCTCTGCCACCCTGGAGGGAGAGCCGAGAAGCCACAGAGCCGCCTGCCGCTGTGCCCCCATCTCCCCTCCCCCCGCCACGCCCCCCGGGGGCTGATCATCCCGAGCTTCCTTTGGATCCCTGTCCAGGGTCTGCCTGCCCCACCCACTGGGCACCAGGTGGAGCCAGAGCCCACGGGAAGACGAGAAGGCACAGTGATGACAGACAGAGCCGGATGGAGGGCAGGGACTCCTTGAGCTGGGCCTCAAGGGGAGGGTCGGGGTTCACCAGGCCGAGCTGACACTCCAGGCTGAGGAAGCAGGGACGTGAAGGTCAGGACCACGAGGAGGGGTGGGGCGGTGTACCGTCTGTGGGTAGGAGAGTGGCCGGAGGCGGTCATAGTCCTCCTGCCCGGCCGTGTCCCACAGCCCCAGGTTCACGGGCTTGCTGTCCACCATCACATTGGCTGAATAGTTGTCAAACCTGTGGGAACAAGACAGAGGATCCATCTCCAGCCCCAGAGTCTGTGGACTTGCCATCCCTGGTTCCATGACAGAGGCCAAGACCCAGAGAGGGGCTACAATGGGACCCAAGTCACACTGCACTCTGCAGTTGGGGTTAATTTTTAATTTTTTAATGCCAATCCATTATATTAAAAAAAAATGTTAAACGCGGGAGAACATAAAGAAGAAAACATTGTCTCTACTCTTTTTCTGCCCTGTCTATCCTTCCTGGGTCGGGAAGATCCCCTGGAGAAGGGATAGACTGCCCACTCCAGTATTCTTAGGCTTTCCTCATGGCTCAGCTGGTAAAGAATCTGCCTGCAATGCAGGAGACCTGGGTTCCTTCCCTGGATTGGGAAGATCCCCTAGAGGAGGGCATGGCAACCCACTCTGATATTCTTGCCTGGAGAATCCCATGGACAGAAGAGCCTGGCGGGCTACAGTCCATGGGGTCACAGAGTTGGACACGACTGAGTGACTCAGCACACAGCACGCATCCTTTGAAGAGATGATTTTTCAAGACTGTATAACATTCTCTTGAAGGCACAATCAAAATAAACTTTACCCACCTCTGAGGCTGAACACTGCAGCTAGTCAACCAATTTTTTTTAAGTTATTTTTTTATGTGGACCATTTTTTAAGTCTTTATTGAATTTGGTAATAGTATTACTTCTGTCTTATACTGTGGTTTTTTGGCCTAGAGGTTTATGGGATTTTAGTTCCCCAACCAGTGATTGAACCCGCACCCCCTGCATTGGAAAGCAAAGTCTTTATCATTGGACCCCCAGGGAAGTCCTGTGGGTACTCATTATTTGTTGAATGAATGCTCATTCCCATCTTAGTTTGGGTCCCCCCAGAAGCAAACCCTGAGATGAAATTTACTTGGGAAGTGATTCCAGGACCCAAGGGAGGGGGCAGAAGCTATTGAGGTGTTACTGGGGGGCGGGTGGAACTGGGACTCCATCTTGCCGGGGCCTCTGAGCTCAGGGCATCCCCCTGAGGAGGCAGCGAGCTGGGGTATTTACCACCTTCTCCATCTCCCACTGGCAGAGGGCTATCCTGGGGTATTAATTTACTGGCCTTCCAGCCTACCCCAAAAGCTGCCAGTCACCGGAGACTTCAGGAAATGCCATTGGCACACACTGGAAAGGCACGTGCTGAAGGATGTGCACATGCTAAACTCTCCCTGCTGACACCAGACAGGCCTCTGGGACAATCACACGAGCGTCCAGATTTTTTTAAAGGTTCTGCTGCTGCTGCTGCTAAGTCACTTCAGTCGTGTCCGACTCCATGCAACCCCAGAGACGGCAGCCCACCAGGCTCCCCCATCCCTGGGATTCTCCAGGCAAGACCACTGGAGTGGGTTGCCATTTCCTTCTCTAATGGATGAAAGTGAAAAGTGAAAGTGAAGTTGCTCAGTCATGTCTGACTCTTAGCGACCCCATGGACTGCAGCCCACCAGGCTCCTCCATCCATGGGATTTTCCAGGCAAGACTACTGGAGTGGGTTGCCATTTAAAGGTTCAGTTCAATAGTATTTCTCGCTACACACATTCCTGAGAGGCAGCAGCTGGTCCCTAACGCTATGCAAAAGGAAACTGGGATCAGTGAAATAGAGTGACTGACCCTAGGCCACACAGCCAGTGAGCAAGTGACCCAACCAGGTGTTAAGCCAGTTCTGATTCCACGCCCAGTGTTCACTACCCCGTGCAACAGCTGCTTCCGCAGCTTCCCTGTGGGCGAGAGACCACCACCTTCTCTCTCTGCATTGAGGTCACCCACACAGGTCCTGCTTCCTGTCCCCTGCCCTGGCCCACTGAGACCTCAGGCTCCTCCAGCTTGTCCCCCTACTCCTCCCTTCACACATCAGCCAAGCCATTTCTGTTTCTGGCAAGATTCAGGCTTCCTGCCTCCTTGAGTCTGTTCACACTGTGGCCCCCTGCCTGTAATGCCCTCCCACCCTCTCCGTGTCGAAGGTGTTTCCTCCCTCCCAGGTTGCGCGGTCAGCCGCGCTCTCCAGCCTGGGCCCCTGTCTGCCCGTGCCTCTCTTGGGAATGCTCTTCTGTGCTCTCATCACCCCGTCTCCCATTCATGCTTCGAAGCCCTGCCCAGGCACTTCCTCCTCTGTGGGGAAACATCCCGGCTACCTCTTTCCTTGGCCCCCACCTGGAAAGAGTTTGTCATCCCCTCCCTCAGGCAACTGCTTTGCTTAGACTATGAGCTGGCATTACTGCATCTCTCCTGCCATGTAGCTGTCCATGGGGGCAGGGCCCATGTCTCTTTATCTCTGAAGTCTCAGGACTGGCCCCTGGTGAGTGTAGGTAGAACAGAGTTAAACTGAACCAAAGCACTTGGGACACCACCTCCTCCATGAAGTCCTCCCAGAACACTGCTCCGAGACAGGCTGCAGAAGCCCTAGTACCTCAGAGTGACTCAAAGACATTTGTCTTGTGGCAGGCACCCTCCACCAAAACAGTGGACCACTTGATGTGTTTAATACCCCGTGCTTGTCCAGCCTTCAGTTCCTCAGATGGCCCTGCTCCCTCCTGCCTGGAAAGTTCCTGCAAATGCCCTTCCCCTGGCTTCCTGCTCTTCTTTCCAGGTGCCAGGCTGACTCTTACTCATCCTCTTTCCAGCCCCATCGCAAGGTCACCTCCTCCAGGAAGCCTTCCCTGAGCCCCAGCCAGGTCGGGGCCCCCACCCCACCCCCACTCAGTAATCTGTGGTGAACTCAGCACTTAAAGGCATCGGCTTGGCTTTCTCCTCATTGCACTGAGGCCTGCATCGCGTTTGGCACGTATCGGCTCAGTGGTAAAGAATCCTCCTGCCAATGCAGGAGACCGAGGTTCAGTCACTGGTTTGGGAAGATCTCCTGGAGAAGGAAATGGCAACGCATTTCAGTATTCTTGCCTGGGAAATTCCACAGACAGAGGAGCCTAGCGGGCTACAGTCCATGGGGTCTCAAAAGAGTCAGACACTACTGAGTGGCTAAATGACAACTTCAGCAACAGTTGCCCTGTGTCTGCTCTGGGTACCACCCCTACTGCTGTGGGATTTCAGGCCAAAGGCACTATTCAGGGAGACACCGCAGGGCATGATGGGAAAAGAAGTCCCTGTGTTTTCTTTGGCTTCAGCCAGAAACACTCCTTTGGGGTGAGCTTAGGATATAGGGACATTATCTCCTCTAATGTCTAGTCTGAAATTCTGATACCAAAAAGTCCCCCAAGATTCCTTGAGCCAAGGATATCTATCTTCTCCGAACCAGCTGTAGGATCTCAGGGGCCATGGTGATGAGGAAAGAGCTGACTTGTAGGACCTGTCACAGGACTAAGCACTTGCTCTGGGGCCAGGCAGAGGGCTAGGGACCTTCATACCTTAGGTTTTGAAGTCCCATGTGACCCAAGACAAAAAAACCTCAAATTATTCCCTTTAGACAGTTGAGGAAATCAAGGCCCCAAGAAGTCAAATAACTTTTCCAAAGCCAGCCAGCTCAGGAGCACAGGAGCTGGGATTTTATCTGGTCTCCTTCTGAGCACTCATTTGTGAGCGAGAGAGAGTAGACTAATGCTCATTAGGAGGGTGGATTTGCCTGGGGACACCCCCCCACCAGAGTGGGAAGAGAGCAGAAAGTTCCTTGTGAAGCCTTATCCTGGCTGTGTGACCCCGGGTGAGTAACCCAGCTTCTCTGAGCCTCACTTTCTTCACTGTGAAAAAAGAAAAGCCCCATCTCTTACAGCCACTAAGAGGATCCAGGCAGAGAGGACCTTCAAGCCATCCCATGCGGAGATGCTGAGAAGCTGAGCAACCGCATCTTGAAACAGCCCCCTCACTGGCCCCTTCCCCAGAGCCTGAGGGATTCCTGCAGAGACAATGATCCACAACCCCTGAGTCCCCCACTCCAGAGACCCACAGGCAGCCAGGACCAACGGAACGTATACCATGACCGTGGCCAACCCTCACTCTTATCTTCCAGATGAGGAAACTGAGGCTCACAGATAGGAAGGGACTTGCCCAAGATCTCACAGGCAGTTGGTGACAGAGCCAGGACTAGATCCTGTTACCCAGTTCAGAAAAGCCTGTGGTATAAGCATCACTGTGAGTTTATGGCTGGAGGCTCAGTGAAGTTTGAGCTCAGGTGCAGGAGCTCCCTAGTGGCTCAGATGGTGAAGAATCCATCTGCGATGTGGGAGATGTGGGTTCCATCCCTGGGTTGGGAAGATCCCTTGGAGAAGGGAAAGGCTACCCACTCCAGGATTCTTTGGCTTCCCTGGTGGCTCAGACGGTAAAGAATCTGCTTGCAGTGCAGGAGACATGGGTTCGATCCCTGGGTCAGAAAGATCCCCTGGAGGAGGGCATGGCAACCCACTCCAGCATTTTTGCCTGGCGAATTCCATGGACAGAGGAGCTTGGCGGACTATAGTCCATGGAGTCGCAAAGAGTTGGACACGACTGAGAGACTAAGCACAGCACAGCACGTGGGGCTGACCCGGACCTGTGCAGAGTGCAGGGAATCCATGTTTGCTGAGCACGCGGGGGTCCCAAATGCTGCTCCAGGTCCTTTATACTTAGATCATTCAGTGGACCCAGGAAGTGGATTCTACATTGTGTCTGGGATTCAGAGCCCTAGAGTAACCTGCCCACGGTCACACAGCTGGTATGCTTTTACCCAGAGTCTGTGTGGCCCCTTTCTGCACCCCTAGACTACACACTCGGCTCTGTAGCCCTCCACCATGGAGAGGAGGAAGGGCATGGGACAAATGAAATGACCCTCGGCCCTGCGCATCACTTGACCACCACCCAAGCCTCCAGGGGAAGGAAGGTGGACTCACAGAACACAAAGAACACGAGGCATGTGTGGCTGCTGATTTGGGGACCAGGGAGCATTGATATGTCAGGCGAGGCATGGACCCCTGTGAGGATTCGCCGCCCGGTCCTCGGGACAATAGGGAGCCATCGAAGGCCTTCACCAGGTGGGGTGACATGCTCAGCTTTGCATTTGGAAAAGGTTCTCTTGGTCACTGGGTGGGAACATCTTGGAGTAGGGTCAGAGGGGAAGCTGGGAGACAGAGCCGCCAGTGAAAGAGGCGGGTGGTTGGAGGAGACGCGGAGGCATGGGTATCCCAGATGGGATGGGAGGGGACAGAGGCTGTGTAGGAGCAGTGAGGAGGCTTGAGCCAGCTGGACACAGGGAGGGATTAACACACCTGGTGGCAGGAGTATGGGGCAAGGGGGAGTTGCGAGGCCAGGTGGGAAAACTTGGCAGGACCCCAGGAATCTCCACTAGGGAGGCTGGGTACCATCCTGTCTGTGGGAATCCAGGCTGGACTTCCAGTTTACAAAGGAAAGTGAAAACCAAATACTGGCCCATCTGACCCAAATTAACTCCTTGTGTTCTTCCCAGAGAGAAGCCCTGCAGAGCCGAGCTCCCTGCTGGTGGCTGAGTTCCAGCACCTTCTCAGGGCAGACTGGAGCACACCCTCTCTGCCAGACAGGGTGGTCCAGTCACTACAGAGTGCCAGCGAGGTGCTCGACTCTGTTCTAGCAGCCGGTCTAGTGAACTAGACGGACCAGGGCCCTGTCCTCACAGAGCTGCCATCCCAGCAGGAGAAGTCAGATCAGGATGGGCAACAGAGACCATCCAGCAGGGTGTGGAGGGATGGAGGAGGCCTGGGTGGAGGGAGGGATTGTTTAGACCGGGGTCAGAGATGGGCTACTTCAGCAGGGAACTGAGTGGTGGGAAGTGGTACGTGCAGAGGCCTGGAGGAGGCTGGCACGTCTGGTCCCCAAGGACCAAAATGGAGTGGGTAGGAAATGGGTTTTGAGAAGGCAATTTCAGCAAGGTATTCCTCTATCTAATTTTTGCATTTGAAAGCTCACCTGGGCTTCCCTTTGAGAATGGTCATAAGGAGAGGGTAAGGGGGAGATCCCCTAGGTCACGAACATCCCATAGCAGGGTCTTTCTACCTCGTCTTTGTATCTCCAATGCCCAGCACCTGACCATCCACAGAGCAGGCTTCAGTCTCCCAATCTGTGAGACATGGCTTTGACTTCGAGCTCTTATCCCCCAACCCTAGGCAGTCAGTTGAACTCGTTCTCTCTCTTATCTGATCTGGTTCTTGTGGCACAGGCCTCTGGCCCCAGCAAACCCTGCCACCCTGAGCCCCAGAGCCCTCCTGACCTTTATCTCTCTGCTGGAGATCTCAGGCTGCCTGTTTCCTCAAACTCTACTCTCTCCAACTGTCCCCACCCTCCAGTGTCAAGGGCTCAGGGTGGCTTATTTTCCCCTCTCTGTCACAGGAGTGCAGGCTTTGAAGCAGGAGCCCCTCTTAGGGTCTTGTCCAGAGCCAAGTGACTCCGTATGGAAGACAAAAAGGGTGGGGTGCAGGTCTGGCAGCATACCAGGCAGGGCCACACACAAAATGAAAATGTAGGGCCCCTTGTTCAAACATTAAGAATTTGGGGATGGGGCCTCCGAGCATTAAATGAAGTGCAGGAGCCTCCTGTGTGGGACTCTGTGAGCCTGCCTGGATGGCCCACCTGGGAGCAGGCCCTGATCTCTGACCCAGCTCCTCAGACAGGGAAGGTAAACCCTGTCTGGTCCATCCTGTCTGTCCTGTAAAGTTGTCCAGGACCACCGAATCTGCTCGGGGCCACCAGGGGTTGCTGAGAGCGCCTGGCCCTTCCTTGGCCTCTGCTGGTCCCCCCACCTTGCATCAGAGAACTCACCTCCGATCTCCCTGCACAGGGAAGGTGCATGGGCAAGGAACTTAGCACCTCCCAGCCCCGCTCCATTTCTTAAAGAAAGAGAAACTGAGGCTCAGAAAGGGGAAGCATTTGGTCTAAGGTCTTTGAGCAAGTGGGCCCTTCAGCCCATCTGTGATAGGCAGAGGCAGGAGAGCAGGTGGTTCCAGTGACAGTCCTGGTGACAACAACCTTCTGCAGGAGCTGGCTGGCCTAATGTTACACCTGCCTCCCTGCCAGGTCTAGAGCCCACCATCCCTCAGCACCAGGAGGCGCTGATAAACATTTGGTATTGGATGGTGAGTGGGCAGATACAGGCTGATGCAAAGAGGGGCACTGGTGCCCTTATGGGGAGTTGGGAACAGAACCAGGCCAGAAATTGCTTTCCCAGGTTTCCTACCCAGGTCTCTCTGCCCTCTCCTAGCTGCCATCCTCCTGCCTGGGCTGGGGTCCCTGAGGCAACTGGAGCCTGGCCCCCTGTGCCAGGGAGAAATAGAGAGATCCTAGGCCACCTGGTGACCCTGGGGGGCAGGTCCCTTAGCTTCTGTGAGCCTCAGCTCCCCCCACAGATACTGTGGGACTAAAATAATCCCAACTCCTCCCACGAGCATCAAATGAGGTCACACATGTGTGACATTTCCAGGGACCAGCACCCAGTAGGCCCTTGAGAAATGGTAGCTGTGATCCATCCTCCTAGGGCCTCTCCATAAAGTTCAATTCAGGTCAACTCAAGATATATACATCGTTTCTAAGACAATGTGTAGATTATACTGCATGTAAAACCCTAAGACCCTTAAAGAACTGGAAATGGCCCCCTGCCCTCTGTAGACTCTTGGTCATGGAAAAGATCAGATAAAGTCTGTCTAGGGAGTGGAGACCTCTTCACGCTATGTCAGAAAGGCTTTCTGGAGGAGGGATGCTGGAGCTGGCCTGGAGGTCTTAGACGCATGGGCATAGGAAGGAAAAGCACTTGAGGCAGAAGGAACAGCTGGAGCAAAGATCCTGAAGTAGAAATGTCCAGAGTGTGTTTGGTGACCAGGCGGCCAGAAACAGAACAAGAAGTGAAGAACTGGGTGGTGAAGCCAGAAGGGAAGGTTGGAGAAGGCCACGCAGAGCCTTGGGTGCTGTGCTGCAGAGCTTGGGGGCTGTCATGAGGGAGTGGGGCCGCCGAGCATCAAGGAGAGAGGGGCTGGTGCTTCCGTTCACCCCACATACTCCTCCATACCTGCAAATCAGGTGACAGCCCTGCTCCACATCCTACACAAGGGTGGGTCCTGACTGGTCTCGGGTGGCACTGTCCTCTCCCCCTGCACAAGCGTGTGCCCTGACATCTCTGGTCTCCCAGTGTTAAGGCCCTCCTCCTGCACCCACTCCCCTCCTCTGTCCCAGTCCCCTTCCACCCACCTCTGCTCAGGCCAGCTCTCCATGTCTCCCTGCTTGAAGGCCCTGCTCCCTGGCTTGCCTCCTGCACCTCTCTCCGCTCTGGGAGCCCGGGGTGCTCATCCTGGCACAGGTGGCTACCTCCTCCTCTGGATCAGCAGGCAGCTCTGCTGGCCCAAGACTGGCTGGAGCCTGACCCCCAGGTGCCCACACAGGCCCAGCACACAGGAAGTGCCTAAAAGGGGGGTGGGCCTGGTGGTCCATGCGTGTCTCCCCAGCCTCCGAGCGTCCCACCCACATGCAGAACTCACACGGTGGGGATGTACTCTCCAGGGAAGGCGTTGGTGGTGTAGCTGATGAGCAGGCAGGTCTTGCCCACGGCTCTGAAAGACAGGAAGTTCAAGAGGACAGCAGTCAGGGGCCCTGCCCGAGACCCGGGGAGGTTTTCTGAGGATCCGCGCGGTCCCCTAGCCCAGCCCTCAGGAGAGACCCAAGCCCCACCTCCACGGCCTCAGTGTCCCCATCTGAGAATTTCTGTATCAGTGTTATCACACCTGAGATGTTCGTTAAAGGACAGACTTTGGGGTCCTACCCGAGATTCTGAATCATGAGTGTGGCGTGGATCTAGCAATTTGTAACAGTTTCCCAAGTGACTCTGATGTGAAACAGAGGATTAAGAGCAGGGGGTCCCCAGGAGGTTCCCGAAGCCTGACCAGGGCTCTGCCATTACTGCCCTGGGATCCAGATCCTTCATCACCCACCCAGCAGGGGTGCACTCTCAGGCAAGCCACATAACCTCCCCATGCCTCAGCTTCCCCGTCCAGAAAACAGGGATGAGATGAGTCCATCATCACAGGAAGGACAGAGAGGTAAATTAGATGAAGCCGGTAAAAGTCTGAAGCACAGTCCTGGCACAGCACAGCAGTCGCCAAATGTGGGGGACTGCCTGAACCCTCTCCTTCCCCTCCCACCTCACCAGAGGGTGTGGCAGTTAAGAGCATGGAGTTCAGGGATCAGAGACACCAGGGCTCAAATCCCATGAGGTCTTAAGCAAATGACTTAACTTCTTTGAGCTACAGTTTTCCCACCTGTAAGACGGGCCTAATATGAGGGTTGTTGGGAGGATAAAACAGAGGAGCGTGAGGAAGCCCAGGGCCTGCACACAGTAAGCACTAAGTTAGTGGTGAGCGCCATGATTGGTGCTGTCTGCACCCCGAATCTGCTGGGCTGGGAGGGGGTGCGGGCCACAGGTAGCCCTGGGCCTTCCCCTGCTCCACTTGGTTTCGTCACTTCCGGCTCTGAAGGGGGCCGCCCGCCCTCTTCTCTCCCCATCGCCTCCCACCCCCCGCCTGCCAGCAAGGTACCTCTGAGTGACTGGAACGTTGCCCTCGGCTTCCGCCCTCCCCTCCTCATATCAGATACAAAGCAGAAATGAGCAGGGCTGGACAGATAATGGGCAGGAGCCATGTATCACAATCAGCTAAGGGCTGCCTGATAAACCAGCCCCCCACCACTACCCCACCCTGAACAGGAAAGTCAAGTCTCTTACGGCCTCAGGCTGCCCCTCTGTAGGATGGGAGGCCTGGACAAGAGGCCTGCCTTCTAGAACATGCTGGAATACGTTGGGGCTGGACCTACAGAAAACTTCCGGAGGTACCTGTGTGTTGGACCCTGAGGCAGTGTTGCTGGCCGGCCCAAGAGATGGGATATCAAACCTGTCATTTTACAGATGAGGAAACTGAGGCCTGTAGGGGCACATGACAAGCTGAGGTCACAGAGAGCCGACCGCTGAGGAGGGCCTTCCGTTCAAGCCTGGGCCGACCCCCACAGTCACGCCCACCCCGCACTCCTCTAGCTCTAACCCTGCCTCTCACGCTCCTAACGCTGCCTCTCACGCCCCTCCCCCTCTGCTCCTCACCCACATCCCCTACACCACCTCCCCAGCCAGGCAGGCTGAGACTTAGAAGGCGAACTTTACCGAGCACACATACGTGCAGGACAACCCCTCAAAATAGCTCAAGCGACCCGACATCAACCCTGAGGGCGTGGGCCTCTTCCCAGATGGCCAAGCTTTGGTTCAGAGAGGCACTGTGACTTGCACAAGGCCACACAGCAGAGCAAGTCAGGGACTAGAGCCCAGGTCAGCCTGGGGCCCCACCCCCCACCGGCAGCCACAGATTTAGACACCGGAGGCCCATAGGAGACCAGCCCCAGCTCTCAGGGTGCAGGCGAGAGGCCCCAGGTACCCCTAAGCGCGGTCTTTTACTCTCCACCCAGGCAGTTTCCGGGGTGAGTGGGGCAGAGAGTGAAGCTGTGTGCAGCCCACCCCTGGGGTTCCCTCTGGGCCCTGGGAGAAAAAGGGAGCGGTTCCTCTGGCTGCCTCCTAGGGACCCCTCTGTCTGCAGGCAGGGGGCTTCCCCGGGGACTCCAGGGTGGGAGGGCCCCAGGGCTACCCCCAGAGGGAGCTGTGAGCAAGTCCAGCCAGATACCTACCCATCGCCCACCACCACACACTTGATGGCCTGCATGGTGTCCAAGGCCTGAGGGCTGGTAGTGGTGACAGCTCAGAGCCCCAGCGTTTCTGCAGGAGCGCGGGGTGTGGAGAGCTGGAGAGGCGTCCTGAGCGGGGAGCAGCAGCGGGACAGGAGGCAGGAGGAAGCGGAAGGGGAACTTACCCAAGCCTCTGCCCTCAGGGCCGTTTGCAGAAGGCGGAGCGTGCGGTCTGGCAGAACGGCTCGAGGGCGGGGTGGCTCTCAGGTGCTGGGCTGGGCCCTGGCCACCCCCACGGGTATCGCTGCTCTGAGGCACCAGCAGGAGATCTGGGGACCCTCGGGGCTGGAAACGTTCTTCCACAGGCAGGGCCAGAGCTGTTCTCTAAGAACCTGAGGCTTCCAAGAGTGGAGTTCACCTCAGTTCTAAGCAATAAGCATTTAGTGAGCACCTACTGTGTGTCAGGTACAGGAGCTAGTACTGGTGAGTCCAGGATGTGAGCGGGAAGATACAGCTTCATCACAGGTGTCCATAAAACAAAGTAGGAAGTAATGGGGGCACAGACGACTGGTAGGGAGAGGATCTCAGCGTCACACAGAGGGTGAGCTGGGACCTTCAAGGAGGCATTTGAGCAGGTACATTAAAGCTGGTGTCAGAGAAAGGGCACTCCAGATGGGACTGCCTAGGCAAGACTTCCATGAGCAGGGGCCAGTGTGGAAGCCCCTGAGTGTGCAAGGATGGGGGAAATATGATGAGGCAGGAAGAGAGGTGGGGAGTCAGCTGATGGAGAAGGGGAAATGGAAGAGAAGTGACCGGTAGTGCCACACCTGCTGGGCCCTGTGCTGGAGGGAGCCCTGGGGACAGGCGCCCTGGCTCAGGAGCTGTGGCCCGTTTAAACGATGCTGAAACTGAAGGTCTGAGGCTTCGGTTGATTTACGAGGATTGCCCAATGTGAAGTCAAACCCAGGGCCAGGTGACTCCAAGCTCCTCTGTCACCCCAGCTGCTCTCTGGGGGACAAAACCTGAGTTCTGCAGCTGGGTAGGGCAGGGGAGTGAGCCCACTCCGCCTCCAGGAGACTCAGGATCTCAGTGGCACTGGTTTTCCACAGGGAGCTCCAAGTTCACCTAGCTGTTACTCTCATTGCTAGTGCTCCCCACACCCAGCACCCTTCCAGCTCTAGGGACAAGGGGAGGGAGGCAATGGGCAGAGTCACTCACTGGTCACTCAGGACAAACCAGGAGACCGGGCAGAGAGTGTGGAATGCCGGGTGCTGGGTCAACAACCCCCATCTCCCACCAACAAACACAAGGAGCTGAACCTTCCTGAACCTTCCACACAAGCTACAGGGTTGCCAAAAACAGCTTCCACAGAAAGGGAAAGGTCTTCCCTGAGGACCTGCTCTAAAAAACTTGGCCAGCCAATGATTAAAACTCGCCAACCAACTTTGATGTCTGTTCTCTGTGCTTTGGATGGGCTGAGTGGAGACACTGCAAAGACTTAATGGCTCCTAGCCGGGGTCAGGAAGGTCAAGGGTCCCCCCACGACCCAGGCTGGGCACCTCACAGGCCACCTAAGGACTTTGTTCTGTCTACTCCCCCCAAATCCACATTCTTTTCCCAACCACTGGGATCCCATAGGGTAATCTCTGTGTTAATCTAATGAAAACAATGTACTAAATGCAATCCTGGATTGGATCCTGTAACAACTGGGGAAAAAAAGATATTAATGGAAAAGGCAGCAACCTCCAAGACAAATTTGAAATTAAATAATAGTATTATACTAAGGTTAATTTCTGTGGTTATATAAATGCTGTGAACATAAGGGAAAACTGGTTGAAGGATATGGTGAATTCTCTCACTGTCCTTGCGATTTTTCAGTATATCTAAATTTATTCCAAGATAAAATGTTTATTTAAAAAGAAAAAAGAAGAATGCACCTCTTTGGGAAGACACAGCCAATGAAGATGGCCACGTGACTTGGAAGTGGATATATGTACTGTGTTTTATCCCCCATCTGTCCCCTGGGGTGGAACTTCCTTGTGCAGTGAATAGTCTACTTAACTGTACATGGCCATCATGGCCCTAAATTTGTACCTGCCCTCCATGCTGAGAAAGCCAATCTCAAGGACAACACAAACAAAATCTTCCCTGACTTAGGGCCACTCAAATCCCTGCTTCATTCTGTGAGCATCCATTATATACCACTTGAATACCTAGCTCTGGGCTTGGCTGCAGTGGATACAAAACCAGGAAGACGAAAAGCTGCCCCTGAGGAAACTATAACCTGTAACGAGAGTGACTCAGAGGCCTGGGGACCACAGGACATCTTGGGATGGCCCCAATCTGCAGGTGGCCCTATAGCTGTGAGCACAGGGCAGGGATGGCAGGAGAATAAATGGGGAGTAGGGCAGCCTGGGTGACCACCACCGGGTGTCTGCAAAGCAAGAAGGGCAGTAGCAGTCTCTGTGGGCCTCCAGTGGGGCGACCACTGCTCTAAACCCTGGCTGGTGGTGTCTCTATCGTTCCCCCACTTTACAGATGAGAAAACTGAGGCCCAGAGTGGTTCATGAATTTGCCCAGGGTGACTCAATGCACTTGTAACCATTACACTGGAAGCAAACTCTAGTTTTACAGATGGGGCATCTGAGGCTCCTGTGCATGAGATCAAGACCAAGATACAGCAGAACTGGCCTCCTCTCAAGGCCTTTTCACGTTTTCTTTTTTGTTTTTAATTATCTGTATTGAGACATAGTTTACATACATTAAATGAATCCATGTAAAGTGTTCAATTCCATTCATTTTCACAGATACTGGGTTGGTTCAAAAGTTCATTCAAGTTTTTCCATAACATCTTACAGAAAACCCAAATGAACTTTTTGGCCAACCCAATACATACATGCATGAAATCTCTACCACAATCAAGACACCAAACATCAGAGAACTTTCCCATTCTTGTGGAAGGTTTCCTCTCACCCCTGCGCATCCATCCCCCCACCCCCGTACCCCCACAGAGAGGCTCTGATCTGCTTTCTGTCATTACAGATTACCATGCATTTTCTAGTGTTTCACATAAATGGAATCACAGTATTCAGCCTCTTGCAAGAGGTTTCTTTCCCTCGGTGTATTTTTGAGCCCCATCCGTGCTGTTGTATGCCCATGGTCCAGCCCCTCTCGTTAGTGAGCAGTTCCATCCAGGGATGTGTCACAGTTTGGTTATTCATTCAGTCCTCTCTTAACCACACTGAGCAAGCTCACTGACTCACAGAAGCACGGGGTCTCTGGGCACGTGCAGAGGGGTCATAGAGGCCATCTTTATCCAGCCCTGCTTCTGCACTTCTGGTATCCAAGGCTTGGCCCATGAAGCAGCTGCCCAGTCCAACCCACATACCTCCAATGATGGGGAACTCATTCTCTTAGGGGACAGTCTCTTCCATCCTTGGGCAGCCGGGCCTGTTAGAAATCCCTTCCTCATTTTCAGCCCAACCCACCTCCCTAGCTTATGCTCACAGAGGTCCTAGTTCTTATCCAGGGGCTGCTCAGGTCAGCTTCCTCCCCCCACCACAGGCCTTAGCATTCTGGAAGCACCCAGCAGTGTACTGGTAAATGTTTAACCTGTAGCTGTTGTTCAGGTATCTTTGCTTGTGTGTAATATCGTGTGATATGATTGCATCAAAATGCATTTATCCCATCTCCTGTTATTGGATATGCATGAGGCTTGCGATGTTTGCTTTACAAATAGTTCTGAGCTCAGCCCTGGGATTTCTTTGGAAGGAATGAGGCTAAAGCTGAAGCTCCAGTACTTTGACCACCTCATGCGAAGAGTTGACTCATTGGAAAAGACCCTGATGCTGGGAGGGATTGGGGGCAAGAGGAGAAGGGGACGACAGAGGATGAGATGGCTGGATGGCATCACTGACTTGATGGACGTGAGTCTGAGTGAACTCCGGGAGTTGGTGATGGACAGGGAGGCCTGGCATGCTGCCATTCATGGGGTCGCAAAGAGTCGGACACGACTGAGCGACTGATCTGATCTGATCTGATCTGAAGCTGGTGGGTGAGGTTTCTCTAGAAGAGGGACAGCAGAGCTGTCGGGCACCTACATCTTTCACCTAAATGCAGAGTGAAAAGTCATTTTTCAGGGATCCCCATAGTCCACACACTCGCCCACATTTGGCTTTGTAAGACTTTTTATTCTTTTGCCAACTTCATGGGTGTGAATTGGCATCTTGTTGCAGCTTTAATTTATATTAACTTGTTTCTAGTGAGGTTGAGCATCTTTACCAGACACTGATGATTCCTGTTCCATAAATTATCTTGTCATATCTCTTGTCCACATCTCTACTCTCTGATACTTACTTGGTGAAGTTCTTTATATATTCTGATTTTCAAACTTAAATTTACTATATGCATTACAAATCTTTCTTCCAGTCTTCAAGATGTCTTATAATCAGTTGTGACTTTTAATACATAAAATTTTCACTTGGATGTAGTCTGATTTAAATTTCTTTCCTAATAACTTGTGCTTCTGGAGTGAGTTTTGCTTACAAAGTTCTGCCTTATTCCCAACTTCATCAAGATATTCTACCGCATTTTCTTATAAATCTTCTAAAGTTTCATTTCCTACATTTAGGTCTTTAAACATTTGGGATGGGTTTTAGGCTGTGGTAAAATAAGATTTCTTCAGTTTTCATGAGGTTAAGGGTTTAATTTCACCATCGCCATGACCAATTACTCCAGACCACTTTAAGAATAATTGTTTAAATTTTGTTTATTTATTTTTGGTTGCACTGGGTCTTTGTCACTGCGCAGACTCTTCTCTAGTTGTGGAGAACAAGGGCTACTCTCTAGCTGTGGTTCACAGGCTTCTCCTTGCCGTGGTTTCGCTTATTACGGAGCGCGAGCTCTAGAGCACACAGGTTTCAGTAATTGTGGCACTTTGGTTTCAGTTAGTTGCGCTCCTGGACTCTAGAGCACAGGCTCAGTAGTTGTGATGCACAGGCTTATTTGCCCAGCAGCAAGTGGGATCCTCCCCAAACAGGGATCGAACCTGTGTCTCATGCATTGGCAGTGGATTCTTAACCACTGAGCCACAAGAGAAGCCCCAGCACCATTTTTCATTTATTTGTTTCCAATTTTTGGCTGCACTGGGTCTTCATTGCTGGGACTTTCTCTGGTTGTGGCAAGTGGGTGCTACTCTTTGCTTCACTTGTGGAGCACAGGCTATACGAGCACAGGCTTCAGTACTCGTGGTGCCTGGGCTTAGTTGCTCGGCAGCATGTGCGATCTTCCTAGACCAGGAATCAAACCCATGTCTCCTACATCAGCAGGCAGATTCTTAACCATTGGACCACCAGGGACATCCCGGCAGCACCATTGATGAGCATAGCTGCCTGTCTTGTCACCAGTGAGCTGCGGCCGAGCTGTCCACAGCAAGTGTGTGAGTCTGCTCCTAGCTTCTCCATCTATTGGCCTATGTGTCCACCTTGGAGCCCGCATCACGCTGCTTTAATTACCGAAATTCTGTGTTAGGTCATTATATTCAGAAGTGCTAAGTCTCCTCCCAAACTTTTTCAAAGTTGTTACAGTTGTCACTAACCATTTGCTCTTTCGCAGACATTTTAGAATCAGCTTGTCAAGTTTCAAGAAAAACTATGACAGCATTTTGATTAGAATTCTGTTCAATTTATAGAAGAATTTGGAGAGAATTGACATCTTGGTAACATCCTTCAATCTTCCTACCATTAACATGTCATATTTCTTCTTTATAGCTTTCAATAAAATTTTATAATTTCTCCCAAGAAACGTCATGCACTTTTAAAGTAAGATTTATCCCTTGATACCTTATTACTTTCAGTGTCATTATAGCTAACACTTTTTAAAATGTCATTTTCTGTTTGTTACTTATACATAGAAAAATGTCAAACATTGTAGATTGCACTTATATATATGGCAACCTGGATGGAAATTCTTATTATAATTTATGGAGAGTTTGTTACTAATGAGTCTGTTTTTATAGACAGTCTTATCTGTGAAAAATGACAGTTTTATTTCTTCCTTCCTAATTTTTATAACATAACTCCTTGGGTTGAATAGAATCAGTGATGGCAGGCATCTTTGCTTATTTCTGATTTTAAAAAGAATGCTTCTAGTATTTCACCACTGAATGTGATGCAGGCTCTTCTTGGCAGATAATATTATCATATATTATTATCAGTTAAAGAAACTTCCTTGCTATTCTTAGTAATAACAGCTTTATCTTGATCATAAGTGTTTAGTTTTGAGTGCTTTTTTTTTTTCTTATGTATCTATGGAGATACTGCGAATAATATTAATACATTCCCTGATGTTCACTTGGGGCTTCCCTGGCGGCTCAGCAGTAAAGGATCTGCCTGCAGTGTAGAAGACATGGGTCCGATCCCTGGGGTAAGAAGATCCCTTGGAGAAGGAAATGGCAACCCACTCCAGTATTCTTGCCTGGGAAATCCTGTGGACAAAGGAGCCTTGCAGGCTACAGCCCATGGGGTTGCAAAAGAGTCAGACATAACATAACAACTAAACAAAAAAAAACAAATGTTCACTTACCAGTGAAATAGGGAAGTCAGGTTTATTCCTGCATAAACCTAATTTAGTCTATCTGGGAAATGCTGCTGACTATCCCCCAGTAGCCATTCTCCATTTCTTTTTAAGAACAGAGCTCCAAGATATGTAGCCAACCCCACGTATACCCAGCTGAAGTCCTCATCTCTCAGTGTCCCCGGCAACAAGATGTGGTCCTGTAATTACATTTGGAGGAAAAGGGTATGAATGGAGTGCAGTGTGTATTACCATCTCCTTGAAGGCTATGCCATGTGTCCTGTACATGTTTTTTTCCTCTCCACTGGACAGGAAGTATTGATAGAAATACTGCTGCAATCCTAGATGTGTGGGAGATGGTAGATTTGAACCATTCACATCTGGATGTGAGAGAGAAATATACCTCGTCTTCTTTAAGCCACTGTGTTTGGAGGTTTTTTTGGTTACAGCAGCTTAAACTGTACCCTAAGAAATGCAGTCATGATGATTGTCTTTTATATATTGCTGGCTTCAAACTGCCAGTATTGGTGGGGGACCCCAAGTTCATCAGTGAGATTTGCCAGTAATTTTCCTTTTTCACGTTGTCTTTTTTTTTTTTTTTGAGGGGAAGGTGTCAAAGTTATACTAGTTTCATGAAATGAGTTGGCAGTAATTATCTTTTTTTCCATTTGTAGAGAAGTTTGAGTAATGTTGTATTGTCTGTTCATTGAATATTTTGTAATATTTGTAAAGTCATCTGTGCCTAGTTTGGGATGATGTAGGAGGAGGGTGTGGTAGGTTTTAAACTACTAATTCAATTTCTTTAATAGATACAGAGCTATTTGAAATTTCAATTACTTCTGGAGTCAATTTTTGTCTATTTTTCTAGAAATAGTTAATACATTTTTCTATTTTGCTTAGGTTTTAAAATTCACTGATATAAAGCTATTCATAGTATTGCTTTGTATCTTTTTGATCTCTACTTATTAATTTTTGTTACATCCCTTCTTTTCATTCTACACTGATTATTTTTGTCTCCAAACTTTTTTCTTAATTGTTTCCCAAATTTGTTCATTTTATTAGTCTTTTCAAAGAACCAACTTTTGGCCTTGCATATCCTTTCTACTATACAATTTTTTCCACTTAATTTCTGGTCTTTGAGTTTATTCTATTGTTCTTATTTTTGTTCTCAGTTTTGAATGCTTAGGTCATGAGTTTTCAGCCTTGTTTTGTTCCTCATATAAGCTCTTGAGGCTATAAGCTTTTCTCAAATACTACTTTAGCTACAGCTTATAGCTTTTTAAAAATTGTGGCACAATTTTGATGTGTAATATTTTATTGTGTTTTAGTTCTAAGTATCTTAAGGTTTTCATTATTATTTTTTGACTGTGTCATTTGAAAATGTGTTAATTAATCTTCAAATGTTGGGGAAAGGGGTTTTTTGTTTTGTCTTCCTAATGTGGTATTGTGGTCAGAAAACATGAACTGTATTTCACGGATTCATTTAAATATGTTGAGACTTGCTTCATGTATGACTTAGTATGAGGTTTGTTTTTTCATAAATGTATAGGTTCTTCATACAAATGAATTTACTTACAAAACAGAAAGAGACACACAGGCTTAGAGAACGAACATATGATTGCCCAGTGGGGAGAGATAGTTAAGGAGTTTTGAATGCGTACTGCTGTATTTCAAATGGATAATAAACAAGGACCTACTGTATAGCACATGGAACTCAGCTCAATGTTATGTGGCAGCCTGGATGGGAGGGGAGTTTGAGGGGAAATGGATACATGTATGGCTATGGATATGTATGGCTGAGTCCCTTTGCTGTTCAACTGAAACTATCACAACATTGTTAATCGATTATATCCCAAAGCAAAATAAAAAGCTTAAAAATAAATGTGTAGATCTTCAGTGTTCCATGTGTGTCTCATGAGTCAAAGATGTTAACTATCTGCTTAAATCTTTTATATCATTACAGATTGCTTTAATTTGTCTCTTGATCTATCAGCTCCTGAGAAGGGTATTGATATGCTGACTCTCGCACTATAAAGGCGAATTTCTCAGTTCTTGTAATTCTGTCACTTTTTACTTTTGCTTTATAAATTTTGGGGCTGTATCCAAAATCACTACAGATGGTGACTGCAGCCATGAAATTAAAAGACGCTTACTCCTTGGAAGGAAAGTTATGACCAACCTAGATAGCATATTCAAAAGCAGAGACATTACTTTGCCAACAAAGGTTCATCTAGTCAGGGCTATGGTTTTTCCTGTGGTCATGTATGGATGTGAGAGTTGGACTGTGAAGAAGGCTGAGTGCCGAAGAATTGATGCTTTTGAACTGTGGTGTTGGAGAAGACTCTTGAGAGTCCCTTGGACTGCAAGGAGATCCAACCAGTCCATTCTGAAGGAGATCAGCCCTGGGATTTCTTTGGAAGGAATGATGCTAAAGCTGAAACTCCAGTCCTTTGGCCACCTCATGCGAAGAGTTGACTCATTGGAAAAGACTCTGATGCTGGGAGGGATTGGGGGCAGGAGGAGAAGGGGACGACAGAGGATGAGATGGCTGGATGGCATCACTGACTCGAAGGACGTGAGTCTGAGTGAACTCCGGGAGTTGGTGATGGACAGGGAGGCCTGGCGTGCTGCGATTCATGGGGTTGCAAAGAGTCGGACACGACTGAGTGACTGATCTGATCTGATCTGATCATCAAATGCATTCAACTTTAAAATTGTTAAATCTTCATAAAAATGTTAACCTTTTACTAGAATAGCAGCCAACATTTTCCAAGTCTTCCTTGTATTCTAATATCTGGCACTGATATGGAACTTAGTAAATTTTTAACAGAAATAAGAATTTTTAAGTTTAAAAAACAAAACAAAGCAATGGGATGAAGTTGCCCTGGGCGTCTCTGGCAGGCCCCCTAGAGGCAGCAGTAGGAACTGATTTGAGTGGAGCCTCCCTCTGCCCTGGTCAGCCCCAGGCTCAGCATCACAATCAAGAAATGTCAGAAAGGGGTGTCCAAGGAAGTCCCTGGCTGTCTAGTATATAAGATTCTGCACTTCCACTGCAGGGGGCATGGGTTCAAATCCTGGTCGAGGCACCAAGATCCCACACGCCACGCTGCTGCTGCTGCTAAGTCGCTTCAGTTGTGTCCGACTCTGTGCGACCCCACAGACAGCAGCCCACCAGGCTCCCCCGTCCCTGGGATTCTCCAGGCAAGAACACTGGAGTGGGCACGGTGTGGCCAAAAAAAATTTTTTAATTTAAAAATTAAAAAAAAGAAAAACGAAGAGGAGGGGTGACTAGCTCCAGGCAGTCCACATTGATGGAATCTGACCCCCCGCCTGGCATGGTCCTCCCAGAATGACTGGGCTCTGGAGTCAAATTTCTTGAGTTTTGGTTCAAACAGCCACTGAGGGCTGTTTGCTACCCTGGGCCCCAACCCAGCTGCCTCTGCCGATTGCTTCAGGCCACTTTCCACTTCCAGTCATCTCCCTCCTTCCTGCTAGAGGAGCCTAGAACAGGCTCAGCAGCCTCTAGGGGGCAAGTCCAGGGCACAGGGATTTTTGCTTGGGAGTTTCCCCACAAAGCCCTGGATGCAGAGCGCGGACCCCTTTCTTCATCAAGTACTCTCCTTCTGCCCCTGGATCAGGTTTTGTATCCCAGACACATCCAGGACCAAGCACAGCCAGGCCACTCTTGCTCCCCAGCCCTCAGACCCCAGAGCCCTCCCCACATACCCTGAGACCACCCTTCGATTGATGGATCACTGAGAACTGCCCCTCCAGTCCTGGTTCCCCGGCCAGGTCACCCTCCTCCTCCTCTCGTTCACACATCTGCTCCTGGGGTGCTGTCTTGACCTTTCTCTTACACCCCCTGGAGTCATCTCAGCCCTCTCTGGGTTCTATCACTGTCCCCAAAATACGACTAATGGATCTCGCTCCCCTGCCCACTGGAGGGGCTACCCCTACCCCCCACAGACGGCCCACTGGTCCCTGAAACTCCACAGCTTTCCGCATCTCCCATCCCATTACAACACAACTATCCTAAACTGGAGCCTAGACAGCATCATGGTTAAGCTTTTAAAATGTTTTGTAATTTTAATATTTTGACATTATCTCTGAATGAGTAATACATTCACATGGTCTAAAACTTAAAAGGCACACAAGAACTGACCATGACAAGTTACAAATAAGCCTATCTTCTAGCCCAGCCACTCAGTCTCCTCCTAGAAAACCACCTTAATTGCTAATTTCCTTTGTGTCCTTCCGGAAGTACCCCAACAGAAAAAGGTGTTCGTTATTTCCTTTATGTCAACCGCAAAGGGAGCACACGATGCCTGGTGTCTCACACGTAGCTGGTTTCCATTTATTATTTACCTTCGAGTTTGTTCCATATTTGCCGATAAAGAGCTTCCTCATTCACTTTTGCCGCTGAACAGAAGTCCATTGTTTCACATGCTGGAATTGATCTGATTACTTCCTACTGAAGGATGGCTTGCTTTTCCTCAGCGCTTTTCTCCTCCAGCTGTGCTGCCGTGTATTACAGCACACACACACCGTTTGGTCAGGTGTGAGTGTCTGAAGACTGCTGGGCGCTAGAACTGTCGTTTGTCTCAAATCCCCTCCTGGGCTGTGTCAGCTATCCTCCCACCAGCGGGGCATGAAAGCTCTTTTCTCCTCATTCTCATCAACAGTCTTCTAGGTGACTTTCTTACGTTTGATATTCCAAGAAGCCAAAAAAAGAGGAAGCAACGGCATCTTAATTTGCATTTCTTTTAACATGAGCGAGCGGGCATTTTTTCATAGTGTTGAAAGCCATCTGCATTTCCCTTTTCTGGGCACTGTGTTTTCATGCCCTTTGCCCATTTTCTTATTCTGGCTTGGTCTTTTTCATTGATTTTCATTTTAGGAAAATTAATTCTTTGTCACATGGGTTATAACCACATTTACCCAGATTGTCACCATGTTATTAATAGTGGCTTGAACCAAGCAGACTTCTTCAGAAGCATGTCATTCATCTCTCTGTCTTTTCTTGTCTGGCTTCTAGTTTCTTTGTAATTCTTAGAAAGGCCTCAGCCATCCTGAAATTGCATTTCTAGAGCCTTCTATGATTTCTCCTTGCTGTCATGATCTCGGTTTTATGTTTGGCTAGTTGACACATCTGATACTATCACACTGTACCATATAAGGTACCACTCCTACCTTATTCTTTCCAAATGGCTACCCCCCTTTTTTCTTTTTCTTTTTCTTTTTTTTGGCTGTGCTGGGTCTTCACTGTGGCATGCAGGCTTCTCTTTGCAGAACACAAGCTCCAGAGCACGCAGGCTCAATAGTTGTGGCTCACAGGCTTAGTTGTCCCAGCATGTGGGATCTTAGTTCCCCGACCAGGGATTGAACCCATGTCCCCTGCATTGGAAGGCAGATTCTTAACCACTGAACCACCAGGAAAGTCCTAGATGGCTGCCCCTTGACCAACTCCATCTACCCCAAGAGTGTACCTTCTCCTCGCTGCCTGAAGCGACCTTCATCTCATGCTACCTTCATACATGGGTTTAGCTAGCGTTGTACTGAGCAGCATTCCTGGGCTTTCCCTCCTCTCTGTCCAGCATCCAGGGCCTTGAGGGTTCTCCCTCCTGAATAGTTCCACCTCCTTCTCTCACAGTCCATCTCACAGCCTGGCTTAGAACTCACCATTTCTCTCCAGAGGTGTTCCGATGTGTCAGTATCAGTGCTGGGGGAGGTTTCCAACATGTCAGTGGGATCCTGTTTTCCCAGAGAAGGCCCACTCCCATCTGGTTAGGGCAGGAGGGTCTCGATGCTGGTCCCCACCCACCTTCACCCTCTATCACCACCAGGCCAGACCCCAGAGGCCCTCCACTGCCCACTCAGAGTGGTCTTGCACCTGCCATTCTTCCTCCCAGAAATCTGTGCTCCTCCTCCTGCCAGGCCAGATGTTACTTCTCCCCAAGACTCCGTATTGGGTGTACCACCCCCAGCTCCCACCACTCACCTCTCCACTCCTCAGCACAGCCCCTACCTTCACCCTGAGCAGATAGGAGCAGAGACCACCCCCATCCTCCAGTCAGCCTTCCTGTCAGCCTTCAGGCCCCACATGAACCACACAGGACAAACCAAGGCACAGAGACTCCTTGGCTCCAGCGGCCAGAGGCCAGGAGTCTTGGGGCAGCTTCTACTCCATCCACTCTCAGTGTGCCCTCCTTCCACACGGACCCCCAGCCATTTAACCCCGTCACTCTCACCTTTTCCCTTGTGTCCTTGCTACGGTCAGTTATCCAGCTCTACCTGCTCTCATGTGGGTGAGCTGGAGCCCTAACCCTAAGCAGGGAGAGGGAGGGAAGACCCCTTCAACAGGACCTGGCCTGAGGGGTGGGAGGACACTCCCGGACTACAGGTCACCTGTGCCACTCCAGGCTGACATGCGCTACTCAGTGCATACTCAACGACTTGTCCTGGGCACCAGGCCCTGGGGATCTGGCAGTGGAAAAGGCCAAGACTCTGCCCAGGAGAGCTCAGAGCCGGCAGGGACACGGACTATAAAGAATATAATAAATAGAATGAAATACAGGTGGTGAAAGTGCCCTGAAAAAATAACAAAGGAGGCTAGGGAGAAGAGAATGACACAGAAGGGCAGAGGCAGACTTAGTGTGACTAGAAACCAGGCTGAGTTCTCAAACATCGAAGGCTGAGCACTGCAGGAGGGACCTGCCAAGGGCAAAGGTGGGGAGGAGCTCGAAGTGTTCTCAGGCGCAGCAAAAAGGCCCGTGGAGCTTGAATGAAGTGCACTAGGCCAAGTGGCCAGCAGGCCTACAGGCGCCAGGCACCACTGTGCACTCAATCTGTGAACAGGGAAGCCATTGGAGCCACATCAATATGGCACCCTCTGGTGGCCATGTGAGGAATAGACCATTGTGGAACAAGGGCAGAAGCTGGGAGACCCTGTCATCACAGAAATGTCCAGGAGAGAGGGGACTGAGGCTAGGACCACCAAAGTGGTGGTGGAGGAGGTACAAAGTGGCTGGACCCAAAATATGCTGTGCAGTCTACAGACTGATGGAGTCAAGGATGGTGCCAGTTTCATTCTTAGCAACTTGGCAGGTAGCCGTGCCATTTAACCAGGAGAGGGTGATGGTGGGAGGAGAGGGTTTGCAGGATGGGAATTCAGGCTTCCGTTCTGGAAATTTCGGTTGAGAAGACTGTTGGACATGAGAGTGTCAAGTATGGAGTTGGATGATGTGTCTGGAGACAGGGAAGGAGCCAGACTAGAAATATAAGCATGGAAAATCTGTCTTACCATATACTTGTCACTGAGTATGAAATATCTTGGGAGGGGGAGAGATATTTGTCCCCTTTCCAGGCTTTTCCAGACCCACCCTCACCCAGCTTCGGCCTCCTGCCCTGGCCCCCTTCTCGTCCTCCCCTCCACACCCCAGACAGCAGCTCATTCTCAGATTGCTCTTCCTGCCCAAGTTACCCAAAGCACCCTTAATTTCTCCCTACTTTGTTCTTCCAATCACAAACTGGCTGCCTGCCTACCTCCCTACCCTCCACCCCCTACCTAGCCCATTCATGGGCTGTACACAGTGGTTGGAGAAAGCCCATTGGGGCAAACTCCAGCTTCAGTCTTGGCAAGGCACTGAGGTCTCAGCCATCCCCTTACTGAGCCCTTGAGGGCGCTCTTTCACACACGCCCCAGGCCCTCTGACCATCACCTATTCAGGAACCACAAACCTTCTCCTTCAGTAGACCTCAACTCCCATCTCACTCTAACCCAGCCAGAGATGGGTCCTCCTCCAACTTTCTTCTCCCCCGACTCACGGACCTGGAGTCAGCTGTGTGGTCACGCCCACCCCCTTCACTTGCTGGAGAGCCGTGAGCACATGGCCAGTGATGTGCGAGCCAAAAACACTCCTAAGTGTCTGGAAGGCTGAGGCCACTGGTCCAGGTTTCCCGTTCATCATCTGTCCCTCTCCTCTCCTCTAGGATGCTGCTCTGTTCTTTCTGCAACATCTTCAACTGCTTTTCCACATTCACCCCTTCCCATACCGAGCCGCCCATCTTACAGAGGAACAGTCCTGGGGCTTTGCCTGTGTTCCCCCAAGCTTCTACCCACCTATCCAAGCCATCTCTTGGCTTTACCTCTTAGGAAACCCCTCACCCACTGCAATCTGGTTTTTCTGTAGCACAACTGTAGCAGGATCAGACCCAGACGTCAATACACAAAGATGAGGGGTCCAGGGACTAGGCCTAGAAGGGCTGGAGACAAGGGACCCCAGTGGAGATTGGCCTGTATCTATGTATTAGGCCATGTTCTTCGAAGGTACCAATGGAGCTCCAAAACAGATTGCCCCTCACCACCCCTCCATTGAAAACACTCTCTTAAAGGTCATTTGGGACTTCCAGATTCCTAGACCCAAAGGCCACTTCTTGATCCTGAATCAGTCATATTTTCATGCAAGAACTAAAACCACCCTAGTTATCTTCAGTAGAGAGGGATTTAAGGTGGAGAACTGGGTGCTTTAAAAATCACAGGAAGTACTCTGTGAGTAGGTGGGCCTCCAGGAACGACTCCTAGAACACCGCAGAACTGACCAAGAGGAGCTGCAGCCAAGGCCACGAGCAGGACAGAAAAGCACAATGAGGGGAGGGTAAGAGAAGGCAAGTGAGCTCACCCAGGGCTCCATCACAGGCTCTGTTCTCCCAGCCTGTCTGCATCACTCGGCTGCACTCCCTGCGCTTTTAAGTATACTTGCTTTGCATTTGCTTGGCTTCCTTTGCCCGAGCTCCAGGTGTCTACAGACTCCACTCCGCTGCAGGTAACAGAAACCCAGCAGCAGGGGCTTGATCAGATCAGTCAGTCAGTCAGTTCAGTCGCTCAGTCGTGTCTGACTCTTTGCGGCCCCATGGACCGCAGCACGGGCCTCCCTGTCAATCACCAACTCCCGGAGTTTACTCAAACTCATGTCCATTGAGTCGGTGATGCCATCCAACCATCTCATCCTCTGTCATCCCCTTCTCCAGCCTTCAGTCTTTCCCAGCATCAGGGTCTTTTCAAATGTGTTAGTTCGATCAGGCAGGGGGACTTATAGCCTATTCAGCAAAACAGGAGGAGGCCGCCCAGGCCTGAAGCAACAGTCTTGTGATGCCTCGGCTCTGCCGGTGTCTTGATACCATCATCCTTGGCACTTGTCCTGCATCTCCGGCTTGTTGCTGTGTATCTGCCAGATGGTGGCCACACACTCACCCCCCTGCCCCAGCCTCACAGTCACAGTCCAAGCAGCAAGAAGGCGGAAGGGCAAAGGACCCCAAATTGCATTCTCTTAATAAGAATTTCCTTTTACTCAGGAAGGAGCACCCTTCCCTAGGGACTTCCTTATTGGTCATAAAGTGTCACATGGCCACCTTTAGCTGTAAGGGAGGCTCGGAAATAATAATTTAGCTTTCCAGACTTTGTCGCAGAGGAAGGAAAGGAGAAGATGGATTGGGAATAGTGTTGAGTGAGACAATTTTTAACGTTTGCCATAGCCAAAAAGGGAATTATTAATGGTTGTCCAGGCTTCAGGCAAGGATGGATCCAGAAGCTCATATCATGTTGTTCGTGGGGCCGTGCTCAGTTGTGCCTGACTCTTTTTGACCATTTGGACTGTAGCCTGTCAGTTTCCTCTCTCCTTGGGATTTTCCAGGCAAGAATACTGGAGTGAGCTTTTCTGCCTCCAGGGGATCCTCCTGACCCAGGGATTGAACCCACATCTTCTGTGTCTCCTGCATTGGCAGGTGGGTTCTTTACCACTGCATCACCTGGGAGCCCTTACAAGATGTCATCCAGACTCAGTCTCTCTTGCTCTGCATCTCCCACTCACCATCCTCTGCTTTGGCTTAATTCTCAGGCTCCTTCTGGTGGTACAGGAGGCTCCAGATCTGTATCATTTACCCAGCTAGAAATCACACCTGAAAGTTTTGTTTTCCTCCTTGTTCTGGCAGAAGTCCCAGGATTGAATCTCACTGGCCCTACTTCAGTCATGGGACTCCTGCTGAACCAGTCACCACAGCCAGGGGATGGAATATTATTAGCTGCACCTGGGTCATGCCTTCTCCACCTGCTTCCTGGAGCTATGGATGAGGTCAGCCTCATAAATCACCTGGACTGAAAGTAGAGGTGTGCTGGTCCCAAAAGAAAGCTAAGACCCTCTCTGGCTAAGGAAGAGCAGATGCCAGGTAAACACGAACAGCTGATGTCTCTAAGTCCTGCCCTCGCCTTCCTTGACCTCTCTCCTGCAGGCCTTCTGCCTGTCTAACCTCATTCTCATCTCTGGGGCCCTCATCCAGCTTGGAACCTTTAGCACAGTGCTCCACGGGGATCTGAGCTCAGTCCTGTTCTCACTCCAAAGCCACCGTGACCTCATGCAGTTCCGTGACCCTGTGGTCATCTACATGGTGATGATGCCCAGACACATACAGCAAGCTAGATCTCGCTGTGGAGTTCCAGATGTGTCAACCCACGATACTATGTCATGTATAAACACATATAATATACACGTACATTTGTAATATGTAAATACATACCACAAATACACATAACATAAAAATCACCATCTTAACCGTCTTGAAGTGTACAGTTTCGTGGTATTAAATGCACTCATAATGTGCATCCAGCAACCACCCATAGCTCTTTTCACCTTGTAAAACTGAAACTCTGTCCCCATTAAACAGTGACTCCCCACTCCCTCCCCCAACCCCTAGCAACTGCTGTCCTACTTTCTGTCTCTATGATCTTTACTACTCAAAGGACCTCATATAAGTGGAATCATATAGTATTTGTCCCTTTGGAACTTTCTTCACTTAGCATAATGTCCTCAAGTTCCGTGTTGCGTGGATGGAGCTTGCAGACATTCTTCATTTTGCAGAATTACTTCAAAAAATTCTTCATTTTGCAGAATTTCCTCTTCTTGAAGGCTGAATCATATTCCATCACATGTATAGACCACATTTTGCTTATCCATGCAACCATCAATGGCTACTTGGGTTGCTTCCACATTTCAGCTATTGTGAATAATGCTGCCACAAATGTGGGTACATTTGAGGCTCTGTTTTCAATCCTTTGGGGTCTATATGCAGAAGTGGAATTTCTGGATCAAATGGTAATTCCATTTTTAATTTCTTGAGGAACCACCCTGTCGTTTTCTACAGCAATTGTACCATTTTACGTTCCCACCAACAGTGCACAAGGGATCCAATTTCTCTACATCCTTACCATCCTTACCTTACTTGTTTCCAGTTTGTCTGCTTTTGTAAAACAATAGTCATCCTAATGGATATAAGATTGTATCTCACTGTAGTTCTACATTTCTCTGATGATCAGTGATGTTGAGCATCTTTTTATGTGTTTATTGACCATTTGTATATCTTCTTTGGAAAAAATGTGTGTTCAAGTCATTTGCCCATTTTTTAACTGGGCTGTATGTTTATCTGTTGTTGAGTTTTAGAAGTTCTGTATATATTCTGTATACTAATCCCTTATCCTAAAGGAAATCAACCCTGAATATTCATTGGAAGGACTGATGCCGAAGCTGAAGTTCCAATACTTTGGCCACCTGATGCAAAGAGACAGCTCATTGGAAAAGACCCTGATGCTGGAAAAGATTGAAGGCAGGAGGAGAAGGGGACAACAGAGGATAAAATGGTTGGATGGCATCACTGATTCAATGGACATGAGTTTGAGCAAACTCCAGGAGATGGTGAAGGACAGGGAAGCCTGGTGCGATGCAGTATATGGGGTCACAGAATCGGACTTGACTTAGCAACTGAACAACAATAATCCTTTATCAGATATGTGATTTGTAAATATTTTCTCCCATTCCCTGGGTTGCATTTTTACTCTGTTGATAGTGTGTTTTTGCACTCAGATCAGATCAGTCGCTCAGTCGTGTCCGACTCTTTGCGACCCCATAAATCGCAGCACGCCAGGCCTCCCTGTCCATCACCAATTCCCGGAGTTCACTCAGACTCACGTCCATTGAGTCAGTGATGCCATCCAGCCATCTCATCCTCTGTCGTCCCCTTCTCCTCCTGCCCCTAATCCGTCCCAGCATCAGAGTCTTTGCCAATGAGTCAACTCTTCGCATGAGGTGGCCAAAGGACTGGAGTTTCAGCTTTAGCATCATTCCTTCCAAAGAAATCCCAGGGCTGATCTCCTTCAGAATGGACTGGTTGGATCTCCTTGCAGTCCAAGGGACTCTCAAGAGTCTTCTCCAACACCACAGTTCCAAAGCATCAATTCTTTGGTGCTCAGCCTTCTTCACAGTCCAACTCTCACATCCATACATGACCACAGGAAAAACCATAGCCTTGACTAGATGAACCTTTGTTGGCAAAGTAATTTCTCTGCTTTTGAATATGCTATCTAGGTTGATGATAACTTTCCTTCCAAGGAGTAAGCGTCTTTTAATTTCATGGCTGCGGTCACCATCTGTAGTGATTTTGGAGCCCAGAAAAATAAAGTCTGACACTGGTTCCACTGTTTCCCCATCTATTTCCCATGAAGTGGTGGGACCGGATGCCATGATCTTCGTTTTCTGAATGTTGAGCTTTAAGCCAACTTTTTCACTCTCCACTTTCACTTTCATCAGAGGCTTTTTAGTTCCTCTTCACTTTCTGCCATAAGGGTGGTGTCATCTGCATATCTGAGGTTATTGATACTTCTCCCGACAATCTTGATTCCAGCTTGTGTTTCTTCCAGTCCAGCGTTTCTCATGATGTACTCTGCATGTAAGTTAAATAAATAGGGTGACAATATACAGCCTTGACGAACTCCTTTTCCTATTTGGAACCAGTCTGTTGTTCCATGTCCAGTTCTAACTGTTGCTTCCTGACCTGCATACAAATTTCTCAAGAGGCAGATCAGGTGGTCTGGTATTCCCATCTCTTGAAGAATTTTCCACAGTTTCTTGTGATCCACACAGTCAAAGGCTTTGGCATAGTCAATAAAGCAGAAATAGATGTTTTTCTGGAACTCTCTTGCTTTTTCTATGATCCAGCGGATGTTGGCAATTTGATCTCTGGTTCCTCTGCCTTTTCTAAAACCAGCTTGAGCATCAGGAAGTTCACGGTTCACATATTGCTTAAGCCTGGCTTGGAGACTTTTGAGCATTACTTTACTATCGTGTGAGATGAGTGCAATTGTGCGGTAGTTTGAACATTCTTTGGCATTGCCTTTCTTTGGGATTGGAATGAAAACTGACCTTTTCCAGTCCTGTGGCCACTGCTGAGTTTTCCAAATTTGCTGGCATATTGAGTGCAGCACTTTCACAGCATCATCTTTTAGGATTTGGAATAGCTCAACTGGAATTCCATCACCTCCACTAGCTTTGTTCGTAGTGATTCTTTCTAAGGCCCACTTGACTTCACATTCCAGGATGTCTGGCTCTAGGTCAGTGATCACACCATCGTGATTATCTGGGTCGTGAAGATCTTTTTTGTACAGTTCTTCTGTGTATTCTTGCCATCTCTTCTTAATATCTTCTGTTTCTGTTAGGTCCATACCATTTCTGTGCTTTATTGAGCTCATCTTTGCATGAAATGTTCCTTTGGTATCTCTGATTTCCTTCATGAACTCCAATTTATGTATGTTTTTCTTTTGTCACCTGTGCTTTTGATGTCTTATCCAAGAAATCATTGCCAAATCCAATGCCATGAAAATTCTGTTCTATGTTTTCTTTAAAGAAGTTTCTTGTTTTACGTCTTACATTTAGGCCTTTGATCCATTTTGAGTTAATGTTTGTAGATAGTATTAGGTAAGGGACCAGCTTCATTCTCTTGCATGTGGATATCCAGTTTTCCCAGCACCTGTTGTTGAAAATACTTTTCTCTATTGAACGGTCTTGGCCTCTTTGTTGAAAATCATTTCTGTCTGTCTACTTTTAATCTGTTTTATCAAGTCCTTTTTTTAAAAAAAAATATAACTGTCAGAACAACCTTTCTAAACTGTAAATTAGCGGTAGGCTTGGCTCCCATCTCTTCACATCTGGTTGTGTGATCCACGGGAGACTCAGCCTCACTCATCTATGAAACAAGATCACAATGGCTGTCTCAAAGGGATGTGGTGAGGAGCTCTGGAGACAAAAGACATGAACACCCTCTACGGTGTCTGGCACAAGAGAGATTTCCTACCAAGGGTGGTTCCTTCCTGATCTATTATCAGTCTGGTAAGATAAGAAATATATGCTGTGTTCTGGCATGCAAAACCTCCCACAGTCTAGTGACCATTTTTCTTTGAAAACTCATCTCCCCGGCCCCTACTAAAGCCACAAGCACAGATTCTTTCACCTAACAGCATGCGTTCCGACCCACAGATGCGCCTAGAGGTCAACTGCTCGGCCTCACCTCTGTGGTCCGCATATGCGGTTCCCATCACTCGATCCCCCTCCTTCTTCTGCCTTCTCTCCTCCAAGCCAGTTCACATAACCTCCCCTCTGGTCCCTTCACTGGTTATCCCCACCCAGAATCCATAATGACCTGCATACCTGTTCCAAGAACTCATCACATGCCCATAGAACCATCAGGGGATGGACTGCCCCATCTGACACTGTCCAGGGCACGGCTGGACCTCACTCTGTCTTGAGCAGAGGCAGTGACATGAAAAGACAGATATGGTCGTTGTGGGATCTCACATCCCTACCACTCACAGACCCTGGGACCCTGGACAATACACTTCACCCTGGGGACCTCAGTTTCTCCTCTGTAAAATGAGGATAATCATAACTATTTCACTGAACGTTTGTGAACATCGGAGATCAATGGATTGTTTAACGATGTATTCAAATATTACTGGAATGATTTTTAAATGTAAAACTCTATCAAATGGGACCTGTAGATGTTGAATGGACACCTAGGTCACCCAGGATGGGAAGCCAGGATGCAAATGCAGGCCATCTAAATGCAGAATGCAAGTTCTCAACCACCCTGGCAGATGGACAGGTGGTGAAGGGATGGAGGAAGGAATGGATGGTGGATGATGGACGGAGGCCGGGAGGGTGGGCCAGTCACTGGATGGAGTCAAGAGGCCGCCTGTGAGGCTTTTCCAGCTGAAGTCCAGCCTCCCCCCACTTACCCCCACTACCCCCCAAAAGGGGCTGGACTAGAGTGAGACACTTTGAGGCAGTCATCTCTGGTGCAGAGTCTAAAGGGAAGCCAAAGTCACTAATCAAGATAAATTAACCTTTAGGTGATAGCTTTGGAAATCAAGTGCCAAAAAGTCATGGTGAACAAAATATCAAAGTAATGTTAATTTTTTACTATTGAAATAAGGATCATATCTCACCCAGCAGTTGTATGACCTTGTCTGCCTCCCTTGGTCCTGGCCTTACCTACCACCCCAGCACCTCCTTACCCCTCACCCATCCCCCCCAAGACATCATTTCACTACCACCCCCATCCCCACCCTGAGCCAGCATGGAGAGTCAGGGAGGGAAGTGATGGAGAATGAAAGAGAAGGCAGGTTGGGGGTGCCGCTGCCACACTATTCCCAGCGCCCAGCCCGGACCCCCAACACAGACCCCTCAGAGGAGCTCCAGGCCAATGGCTTCTCTGAGTGGTATCCCTTCAGCCACCACAGGGTGGAGCCCGTGGGCCAGTTTTGGTCTCAGAGGAACCCGAGGAAGAGGGAAGGGAAGAGGGTGGTCAGAACATTCTGGGTCCCCCATGGCTGGGTGTTGGCTGCTTTTTGTGGATTCTTTCATGAAATTCCTCACACCTTCCCTCGAGGGAGGTGCTGACATGATCCTAGGCTTTAGAGAGAAGGAAAAAGAGGCCCAGGAAGGGAAAGTGGGCCACAGCTGGTGGGGATCTGGCCATGTCTGCCAGGCTCCAACCACTTACTGGGAGCCCAGAGCCCTTGAGCCTTGAAGAGTGCACTCTGGGTTGGTCTTGGGAGGGCAAACGGGCCCATTCTATAGAGTTGGAGACTGAGGCTGATGTGACTAAGGCCTTTAGCTCCTGTCACACAGCCAAGGGGGATAGAGGAAGCAGGGGAAGCTTGACTGCCTGGCATCATCCCATGCCTTCCACCCCCTGTCCAGAGTGACCCCCCGCTGTGAGGCCCCCTGTCCTGGCCTGCAGACCCAGGCCCAGAGAGAAAGTTCTAGCAAGTGGGGGTCAGAAGTCTTTGTCCGTCCCTACTCAGTGACGACTTTAGCCAATTCACATGCCCCATCGGTCCCAGGACCATCTCAGGGCCCTGTGGGCCTGGGGTCATGTGAAGAAACTAAACGGGGCCTCCTCACAGCACTCCCAACAGCCTGGTGACCCGAAGAGCAGGGTCTGAGGGGCAACCAAGGCAATCGGACAGGAGATAAAGAATAAAAAGCCCCGCCACCATTTTTTCCTCTATAACCATAAGGAGCCTTTGCGCAGAACATTCTGGGATTTCAGGATTGCAGGCCCATTGCCATCACAAACTGATCTATATCACCATCCCTGGACATGAGTCCTATGGCCCAGCCTGGCCTAGGGGCCTGGCTTCCTGATGACCAAAGGTTCTGGTTACCAGAGCTGCCATGATCATATGGGGATGACCAACCTCAGAGAGAAATAATGGCTCTCATTTCATCCCAGGGCCCCACTGGGAACATTACCATCTCTGAAACCACGGTTAGCAGATGGAGAAGAGTTGCTGGCTGGCCACCTGCCTTTTGGTTAGAAGGGACTTTACAGTTGTAAAAAGTAGAAGGTCGGGGATCAAAAAGTCCTGAGAACAGATTTGGTCAAACCCTGACATCCACCCCAGGCTTTTATTCATTCAACAAATTCTTAACATCACCATGTTCCTCAGGCTAATGAGTTAGAACCAGCCTCTTAGAGTTTATGATCCAGCAATGAAAACAAATATTACTGTCCTGAAGGCAAAAGGGAGCCAACTAAAGGTTCTTAGGCAGAAGAGTGACGTGACCAGATTTATGTCTTAGAAAAATCAGTCTGAGTACTATGAGGGCAAAGGGTCAGGGTAAGGGTGGGGCGAGGCTTGAGGCCAAAGGACCTACTCGGCCTGTCACAAGAGGGAGGACAATGGTGGCCCAAATAGGGAGGTGGCAGCGAGGAGGCAGGACTCCTGAATAGGGAGTCCATGGCTCTGAGAGTCATTCCAGACACCGGGCTCTAGGGAACATTGATTGTCCAGGCAGGGAGGAGGGAAGAGAAGGGGTCAAAATTGACACTTGGGATCCCACCTGAGTGACTGGGGATGGGGTGGGGGCAGGGAAGCAGTGCTGCCCTTTGCTGAGCTGGAAAACATGCAAGGAGCCAGTTTTGAGACCCACTGAGCTGAGAAAGCACCCAAATGGAGCTGTCAGGTGGGAAACTGGAAATGTAGGTCAGGGGTCAGAACAGAGCGGAATGTCGGTGTGGGGGTGCAGGCCTTGAACAATAAAGAAAAGGTTGCTAGCCTGCTACACACCACTGTGTCCATGTCTGCAGGACCCAATGTGTTGATTGGCATGAGGAAGAGTGGCAGCTGGTGTTTTCCAAAGAGGGCACCACCAATCTCCCATCCACATAGCTTCTCCCAGTGTGACCCTGTGACTGTGGTGGAGGTGATGCTGAAAGACTTGCAAGGCCGCTCATAAAAGGCTCTTCCATGGGCCACACCCCTCGGCTCCCAAAGCTACTGGCTACCCTGGAACTGCCGTGTTGGAGGGGCCGTGTGGAGAGGCCACAGAGAGCAAGAGAGAGATGCCAAGGAGTTCTAGATGTTCAAGCCCACAGACCTGTCACCAAACATGCAAGACAGAGAGTCGTCAGATATCCCAGGACCAGTCTTGGGCTGCCCCAGTTGATACCAACTGGGTTTGAGACCAGCTGTCCTCACTGAGCCCTGCCTACATTACAGATGTGTGAGCAAAATCAGTGTCATTTAGATCCACCAGGAAGTTTTGGAGTGATTTGTTACACAGCAGAGCAGATTGGCACTTCATAAATATGTATGGACAAACACTTCAGGACACGTGGAGAAAGAGAGCCTGCAGAGGAGACTGAGAGATGGTCAGGAGGTCAGAAGGAATCAGAGAGTGTGAGTGAGCGGCCCAAGGATACACAGCAGGCTGGTGGCCAAAACTTTAAGTTTGGTCTCGCCTGACCAAACCACTTGAGTAGTGGTTTTGCCTGAGATTTTTATTCCATCTTCTTCCCTTTCTTTCATGTTGAGAATCTATATCTCCCAGACTCCCATGTATACAAAAATCTAGGAATATGAAAGTAGAAAATCAGGTTCAGGAGAAAAGAAGAAGGCAAATATGGCAAATGATGCTAAAATTGAGCTTCAGATTTGCCTGAGTTTCCTGGCAGCTGGAGTAAAAAGGGAAACAGGGCAAGTTACTCAGTTCTCCTTACTGGAAAGGCGGAAACAGGCGAGTTCCCCGGTGAGTTGCATTTTCCTAACACCCTGCTAGAAGCAAGCTCTGTGTACTCTTGATGTAAGGACCACTGAGTGACATCATGCCTTCAACAGCAAACACAGAAGTGGTTTCCTTATTTCCTGTAATAACCACTTTGCTAAAGGCTGACCCCAGAGCTCTGAAGGCCGGAATATATGCTGACATCATTTCAGAGAGGAGGACAACGTCTCCCTTGCTGAGGTCTCAAGCACCTGAGCATATGTTGATTTTTTAAAATTTTTATTTATTTTTGGCTATGCTGGGTCTTCATTGCTGCTCGAGGGATTTCTCTAGCTGCAGCAAGCAGCGGCTCCTCTCCAGTTGTGGTGTGCGGGCTTCTCATTGAGGTGAATTCTCTTGCTGCAGAACACAGGCTCAGTAGATGTGGTGCACAGGCTTATTTTCCCCATGGCATGTGGGATCTTCCCAGACCAGTGATTGCAGAAAAGGGGACTGGGGGACCCTCGAGGACATGTGTAAACTGAACATTTTATTAAAGCTCTATAGTCAGACTTTTGAGCAAAAAATGAGACTGTGGTAAACCGAGGCTGACTCAAATTTACATACTGAAGTACTGGGTTTCCATCTTTTGAAGACTGACAGAAACTTATTTTGGAGGAGCGGCCTCCAAAATAAGTAGAACTGATATCCCAGGGAGATGACCCAACCTCAACCAGGGTAACCCATAAGTCAGAATCAAACTTCGGGCCTAATCCCTGCCTGCTGGTGGCAACCAGGGGGCGAGGTGGGGGTGAGGCATCTCTGAGCCAGTTTCCTAGTCTACAGAGCAGGGAGTTGAGGGGCCTGGGGGACTCCTCTGGCCGCCCCCTCAGCTGCCCTCCACTCTGGTACATCCTCTCCTCCTTCCTGGGACCCTCTCCAGTCACAAACACCCTGAGTCCCTAGCCTGGCTCAAGTAAAGTCACTCCCTTCTTTAAAGTGCCCTCCTCTGCCCACCAGCAGACCCTACTCTCACTCTTTCCTCTCCAACAACCCCGCACTGCCTCCACTTCCTCAGCTCCCCTGCCTGCTGCCCTTGCCTGGCCGCTTCCCACTCCAGCCACCCAGCCGTAATGCAATGGACACTCAGGGACCTTCGACTCTGCCCCCTGACTCTGCTGGGGACACCCTCATCTCAGGGTCTCTGACCACACCCAGGTTTCCTTCTGTCTCTCCAGCTGCTCCTCTTCCATCCCCATGGTGACCTCTCCCTCCAAGGCCCCACAGGCCAACACCTTGGTTCCTACTAACAGCCCCTCCCTGGCTGGGAGAGCCCACCAAATACCTAGATGCTGCAGATACCAGGGGCTCTGTTTACCAGGATGCCTGGCATTGCAGGTGCAAGCATGGGTCTGCCCTGGCCACAGGGGATGAACAGAGCCCTGGTGGGCACAGTCAAGTAAATATGAGATGCTTGGAGCTGCTGCAGCCATCTGGTGACCACAAGGGAGGGAGGACACGGGGATACAAGGCCTCTGGCTTGTCTCAGACCTCAGCCCCATCTCACCCCACGATGCAGCCACCCAGGCCCACTGGAGACCTTCTGCTTCTTTCCTGTCCCCGCTCCAGTGAGCTTGGGAGGAGGGTGGCACCTGGGTCACCTTCTGCATGTGCGTTATACACACAGTGCCCTTGGTTTGTGCACATGTGTGTTCTTGTGCCCAGCAGAAACTTCTGTCCCCAAACTGCTGCAGCCCAAAAGGAGAAATCAGAGAAAATTATGAAGGATTGGAAAGGGGAAGTGGGAGTCAGGGAACCACCAAGTGGAGGGCAGAGGCCTAGGAAGAGGAAGAGGTTCAGGGGAGGCAGAGAGCTCAGGCAAAACCAGATCCAGGCCTGGATTCATCCCAAGCCCCACTCTCCGTTTCACCTCAAGCCTCCAAGCCTTGGCTTGTGCTGTTTCTTCAATATCCTTCCTTCACCTTCTCTGAAGCACAGACTCTTGCTTGAACTTCCAGAGGATTCTTTCCTTCCTTGTACACATACCAAGACTCCAGACCAGCATCCCTGCTCTGGGAAGCCCTCACTGAGTGATGTGGCAGTGATTGGTCCAGGGATGGGCATGTGACCTAGGACTAGCCAATCAAAGTCATTCCCTGAAAATCTTTTCAGGTACGTCCTCTTTCTGAACTCAAAGATGACTTGATATGAACCTGGAGCTTTTGGTGGCCAGATCAGCTGCCCCATGGAAAAAACTCAGGAGACAGAAACAGCTAAGACAGACAGAGAATGAGGGAAAGACAGAGAGAGAACAAGGATATTTTGAATTTCTGGCCCAAAGCCAATAGCATCCCTGACTCTCCAGGAACTGAGTCAATATATTCCAGTTGAATCCAGACTGAGTTATGCTTACTTACAAACAAAAGATGCTTGAATTCTGCATTATCCTCACTCTTTTTAATGACTCACACTGACCCATCATCTGGGCACAAAATAATTTATTAAGCGTTTAGTCCCTGATTTGCATTTTGACTCATCCCCAATTCCCTGATTATCAGTGATACTGAGAGGAGCCTCTGTGAGCTCACTTACCCATTTCCACATATGTGCAGTTATCTCACTAGAGCCAATTTCTAGATGTGACCTTGAATATGAAAGTGTGCTTCACTGCCCATACACCTATCCATCCAACCCTGTCTTTGGCTGAGCCATGGACCCTCCCACAAGTCTAGGTTCCTCTGTCCCTCTGTCCTACAGGCTCCCAGGAAGTCTTGTGGTCAAACCCAGATGAGGAGTGACAGGTCTGGTGGAAATCAGGCTTGTTTGGTGAGCCCATGGACTTCGAGAGCCCTGCTTGCTGCTCAGGTCTCACAGGGCAGACCCCTGGCAGCCCCCAAATGCAGGACTGCCCCACCCACCAGACCAATGCTATCTCCAGCTACGAGTCATGAGAAAAATGAGAAATCAGAGAAAATTGTGCAGGGGAGGGACTTCGGAGATGATTCATCCCAGATACTCACCCTACCCACTGCATCCCACCTAGTCCAGCTGACTTAACCACGTGCCCCATGAAGGCCAAGATTTTTGTCATGTGCCAGTGACAAAAACAGCACAACACGTAGCAAGTCTTTGATAAACACCAACTGAATGAGTGGACAAATGGATGGATGGATGGATGGTTGGGTGGGTAGATGGGTGGGTGGGTGGATGGTGGATGGATAGATGGGTGGGTGGATGATTGGATGGATGGGTGGGTAGATGAATGGATGGATGGATGGATGGGTGGATGGATGGATGGGTGGATGGTTGGGTGGATGGATGGATGGATATATGGATGGATGGATGGAGAGTGGGTAGATGGGTGTGTAGGTGGGTGGATGGATGGGTGGGTGGGTAGTGCATCAGTGGGAGGATAGAACACTCTAACTGTGCAGCATAAAGGGTTTCAAGGGCGGGTTCTGCCCCTTCCTCAGTCTAAGTCCCCTCCCTCTTCAGGTCTCAGTTACCTTATGTGTAAAATGAGGTCATTGAATTAAACCACCTCTAAGCTCCTTCCAGGTCTCTTTCCCTGAGCCAACTGTGTTCAAATGAGGAATTCTGAGTGTTGTGGCAAACATAGGTGTTATCCACATAGTTTTGCTAAGATTTGATTCAAGTGCTTTTTGTCTCTCCCCTAAGGTGTGGACAGGCTGCTGAATTTCTTTCTAAATGTTCAAAATGATGCTCGCATAAATTCAGAGTGGCAGTGAAGTCAGCACAGGGCTTGAATCTGAGTTTTGCCTCTTCCTGGCTGCATGACCTTGGACAATTGACAACCTCTCTGAGCTCAGTTTCCCCCTGTATAAAACAGGAATTGTATCACACTTCAGTGAGTTGTAAAAAGGATTAAATGAGGTGATGTGCACTTGGCACATCGCCTGACAGGTAGTGAGCCCTCCAGAAATGGTTGTGGTGGTTGTCTGGGGATTGTTGTGTGTTGTCCCATAACCAACTATGAACCTTCACCTAGTGTACATGAAGGAAACAGAGACTTCTAACATCAGGTCAGAAAGAACTTCAGAACAGCCCTTTAAGGGGAGCCCTTCTCATCTTCACTCTTCTTCCTAACCTCATATTCAAGCATAACAGCTAGAGATCATGCAGCCACTTTGGACCATGAGGAAACCCCAAGGACAGAAGCAGTAAGTTAGAAGGAGCCTGCATCACTGATTACCAGGCTTCCATGAGGGTAGTCCTGTATTACCTACCTTGGGCTTCTTTCTTGTAAGAGATATATACCACTGCTGCTGCTGCTGCTAAGTTGCTTCAGTCGTGTCTGACTCTGTGAGACTCCAGAGAAGGCAGCCCACCAGGCTCCCCCATCCCTGGGATTCTCCAGGCAAGAACACTGGAGTGGGTTGCCACTTCCTTCTGCAATGCATGAAAGTGAAAAGTGAAAGTGAAGTCGCTCAGTCGTGTCTGACTCTTAGCAACCCCATGGACGGCAGCCTACCAGGCTCCTCCATCCATGGGATTTTCCAGGCAAGAGTACTGGAGTGGGGTGCCATTGCTATACCTCTAGTTTCTTTAAACCGTTGTTATTTGGGTTTTCTGTTTCATGTAAACAAACTTACTCTTATCTGTCCCCACTTTGCAGATGACTAAAAACAAGGCTCAAAACAAGGGAGAAGTTCACACAAGTGGCAGATGTTGAGTCAGGATTCGAGTCCATGTCTCCATAGCTCCCCTACTCTTGGCTCTACTAAACCCTTTGCCAGTCATAGTAAGAGTACCTGAGATGCAAGAGACATGGGTTCAATCCCTGTGTCAGGAAGATCCCCTGGAGTAGGAAATGGCACCCCACTCCAGTACTCTAGCCTGGGAAATGCCATGGACTGAGGAGCCTGAGAGTCAGACATGACTGAGCGACTGAGCACACACACTCCACCATTTCCCCTTTTGTAGCCATATGTTTGTTTTCTGTGTCTATGAGTCTTCTTCTGTTTTGTAAATGAGTCCATTTGTAGCGATTTTTTTAGATTCTACATATAAGTGATTGCATATGGCATTAGTCTTTCTCTAACTTACTCCATTTAGTATGATAATCTCTAGGTCCTTCCATGTTGCTATAAATGGCATTATTTCATCCTTTTTATGGCTGAGTAATATTCCTCTGTGTGTGTGTGTGTGTGTGTGTGTGTATCACATCTTCTTTATCCATTCATCTGTTGATGGACACTTGTGTTGTTTCGATGCATTAACTACTGTAATAATACAAGCAGGTCTTTTAAAGGATAACATTTTCAGCCCCATTGTTAACACTTTTCTGCGCAGAGAACGGTACCTTTCTCCCCATTTCTCTTTTTGAAGTGACCCAGGAAATTTTTTTTGTGCCTGAGGCCCAGATTTGTTGAGAAAGTTCTAGTTTACCATGAATATAAACTCAAAAAGTTTTCTAAGAGACAACCTTGAGTTAGGCAAGAACCAGTGGGCAAGGGGTTATGGCATGGGGGAAGCTTTGAAGAGTCCTGAGAGTTCTAGACCAGTAGTGAATAGGCCCAGCCACTGGTCCTGAGCTGGCCACTCACTCAAATTCCAACTTGGTCAAGCATCTCCCAGAAAGGAGCCCCAGCTTTCTCTTTTCTGCATGTCTCCATCCTCAACAGGCCACCCAGGGTAGCTGGGCCACAAGGTTTCTTAAAACCTTGCCTCGAAAATCATGTAACATCACTTTTGCCACATTCTAGTGGTTGAAGAAAGACATAGCCCAGCCTAGATTCAAGGGGAAGAGAAGCAGACACCACCTCCTAATGGGAAGAACGGCAGTGTCACAATGCAAAGGGGTGTGGAGACAGCAAATGGTGGAAATCTTAGCCAGCTTTCACGTCAACCAGGCCGTCTCAACTGTGTGCCCTTCACTCATCCATTCACTCATCCATGCATCCATTCATTGTATCCATGACCACCTACTAGGCTCCCAGCACTTCCCAGACATGGAATACAGAGGGGACCTTGTCGTCATGGGGCCTCAAGACTGATGGGGAAACAGATAAGCAAGCCAACATGTGCCACAAAGTTACAAGGAAGGAGTGTTTATAGATCTTTATTTACACTGTAATTTTTTCTGATAAAGGATTGAATCAGCCTGCCCAAAAAGGCACACACAATAAAATTATGCATTTTAACCCCTAAAGAAAACTGAAACCAAAGGGAGAAAGAAGATAGTGTTTACTGAATAGCCAAGCACCTCACACATATTCTCTCCCTCCATCTTTTTCACAAGCTGAGGAGAGGATTAGTATACCCCTTTTATAGTTAAGTAAACTGAGGTTCCCACCCAAGACCGGGTGGGTCATGGTGGAGAGGTCTGACAGAATGTGGTCCACTGGAGAAGGGAATGGCAAACCGCTTCAGTATTCTTGCCTTGAGAACCCCATGAACAGTATGAAAAGGCAAATTGATAGGATACTGAAAGAGGAACTCCCCAGGTCAGTAGGTGCCCAATATGCTACTGGAGATCAGTGGAGACGATGCATATGAATTTGAGTGAACTCCAGGAGTTGGTGATGGACAGGGAGGCTTGGCGTGCTGCGATTCATGGGGTCGCAAAGAGTTGGACACGACTGAGCAACTGAACTGAACTGAAACTGAGGTTCATGGCAGATAAATGACTCACTCAAGTTCACAAGGGTCCTGAACGGCAAGGCTGAGTCTCACCTCTGAGTCTGGCCTCAAAGTCTGTGTATGACAACAGAGCAGCTGTAAAAAAGCTTTGGATTTGGTGGAGCTTCCTAGTAGCCTGGGGGAAAAGGGAAACTGAACATATTGCCCAGTGGATTACTAGATGAGAAAAAACTAGGTATTTCATTGAGGGGAAGCAAAGCCCTGCTTAGCATTGAATTAGTTTTTCTTTGCTCAAGGAAGAGTTGGTGAAAGAGAGTTTACAGGGTGGAATTGATGGGGCTCAGCTTGGACCATCTAAGTTGGATGATCCTTTAAAAAATATATATATGTATGTATTTGGCTGTGCTAGATCTTAGTTGCTGCTCACAGAATCTTTGTTCTTCATTGGAGCATGCAGAATCTTTAGTTGCAGCATGTGGGATCTAGTTCCCTGGCCAGGGATTGAACCCGGGCCCCCTGCATTGGGACTGTGGAATCTTAGCCACTGGACCGCGAGGGAAACCCCCTGAATGGCCCCTAAGTTTATAGGCAGGGAGGTTCTGTCCTCCAGTAATCATCTTCGTCTGTGTGTGTGTGTGTGTTCCTCTGTGTCGCTGTCTTTCTCTTTTTACCCACCCTCTCATCCCTCTTTCTGTCTCCTTTGCCTCTATTCCTCCCTTGCCTACACTCGAAATGCAAAGAATCCCCACTACTCAAACTCTGCTGGTTTTAGGAAGTGCTGCTACGTCAAGAGCCTGCGCACTAGACCCCAGCAAGACAGGACTTCCTCCCCAGGCTGTGCTGGGCGGGGCGAACGGGAAGGGGCCTGGTGTGTCTGAGGTGACACATCCCTGCCTGAGCAGCCCGAGTGGCAGCGGGGTCAGCGGGCTGCAGGAGTGCAGGCCACTCTCCCCCGGGGGCTTCAGAATGGACTTGTGCCACCCAGGTAAGCACCTGGGCTGACCTGTCTGGGCCTCACTTTCCTGTTCTGTAGAATGGGGGTAATAGTGCCTGCCTCACAGGAAGCAGCATGTATAAATAGATATAACACAGGTGGGACATGCAGAAACAGGCGACAGACATTGATGAGCTCAGGCTAGGCACCAAGCTGTGTTGCAAGTACTGCGAGTCCAGCAAACCAAGCAGGCATGGCCCCTGCCCTAATGAGCTTACACTCCAGAGAAGGAGACAGACAGTAAATATATGAATATGCTATCAGATGGTAAGAAGCAGGATGAAGAACAGTAAAGTGAGATAAGGAAGATGGGAGAGGGTGGCCAAGAAGGCCTCAGGAGGAGGCACTGTTTGAGCCGAGACTTGTAGCAGAGAAAGGAGTGATCCATGTGGGTTTCTGGGGAAAGAACATTCCAGGCAAAGGAATCGTCAGTGCAAAGGCCCTGAGGTGGGATTGAGAAAGGTGGTTTGTGCTGAAGATGATGATGTTGGTGAGGATAACTGTCTGGGTGACATAATAACCCTGCAGCCCGTTTGGCCTCTGGTGGGTGACGATGGCCTTTGGGGAGGCTAAGGACACCAGCTTTGCCAGGGAAGGGACTGGCAGGGGATGAGCAGCAGGGGCTATGGCTGAGAGTCTGCCTGGTAAGCAGGCAAGGAGGCTGGGCAGCTGGGATGAGAGCAGGACCAGGCTGTGTTGTGTTGTGTATCTGTGATGCAGAAAGGACCGGGACTAAGCCTCTGTGCCCTGCATCTCAGAATGTTCCAGCATGGCCTGAAACTCCAGAAGACATAGGCTGCCTGGAGCTGTCCATTTCCCCAGGTCCAGGTGACATGAACCATGTTAGCAACAGAACCCTTTCTTCAAACAAAACCTAAGACAGAGCATTCTGACCCCACCCACTGGGACTCCCCTTGCCCCAAGGGTTCTGGGGAACACAGTTAGAGAATCACTGATCTGTTTCAACAGCCCTCATTTACTTGTGTGCTCAGTTGCTAAGTCGTGTCTGAGTCTTTTGTGACCCCATGGACTGTAGTCCGCCAGGCTCCTCTCTGTCAATGGGATTTTCCCAGGCAAGAATACTGGAGTGGGCTACCATTTCCTCCTCCAGGGAATCTTCCAACCCAGGGATTGAACCCATGTCTCCTAAGTCTCCTGCATTGGCAGGTGGGTTCTTTACCCCTGAGCCACCTGGGAAGCCCTCATTTACAAATGGAACAAAAGGAGGGACACAGTCTTGCTGAGGCAAGGTGACTCCACACCCCCTGGCTGCCTGTTCAGCATTCTCACCACAACCCCTGTGCTTCTCCTGGGGGCTTTTGGGGCCAGGTGGCAACTAGGGGGGCAAGAGGAGCCCCAGGAGGAGCACTGCCAGGCTCAAGGTCACTCAGCAAGGGTGACAGGAGACAGTGAAGTAATTCCCGTCCCCCAACTACCTGTCTTTGCACCATTATTCTTGGGGTCTTCAGATACAAAAATCTTTAGGATGGTTTGTCCCCACCATGCAAGGAGGTTGTCCTCAGGAGACTGAAGCTCACAGAAGTGAACTGGAGGACAGGATGGAATTGCCTAAAGTCAGGCAGCCAATAAGTGGCAGAATAGGGACAAGATCTGAGAGGAGCAAGAGCCCCAGTTTAGCCTGGGCTGTGGGGGAGGGGCAGGAGGGGCGGGGCCTCCCAGGGAGGCCAAGGGGTGAGTCTCTGCTTCAGGCTGGTCCCGGGAGGACAGGGATCCAGCGGAGTCACTGCATGCAGTCTCTTGGGAGATCTGAGGATTCCATTGATCAGTTCGCCTATTCATTCATTCATACAATAAGCAGTCCTCTGGTGTGCAGGTCCTGGGCTGTGCGATGCTGGAGACAGCAATGACCAGGCCACAAGCCCAGCCCTGAGGGAGCTGCTGGTCTGGGATGTGGGGCAGGGGAAGAAAAATCCTGCAGGACGGTGACCCAGGGCAGATGTGCAGAGGGGCACAGACCTGCAGCCTGGGAGGGAGACACTTTCCACCCAGGGCAAGGGAAATCTGGGATGACTTCCTGGAGGAAATGAAGGGAAGGAAGGCCATTTCTCTGCTACCCAAACTGGGTCTTTATTGGAGCTCCTTCACAACCTGGTGACTTTCCCTCTCTGAGCTCAGGTGTGTCATTTCTAAGTGGGCACCGTCATCCCAGCAAGACCTAGGAAAGCGACCTGATTCAGGTCCCACCTCTGCACCAACCTGCCAGTGGTCACGATGGGCCTCTTCCTTCTGTGGGTTTCAGTTTCCTCACTCGTACAATGGACGGGATGGTGGTGAAGGGGCTGCCTCCCTACCTCCAGCTGTGGGTGTCTGATACCCGCAGGTCCCCTCCCCCGGGTCTGCTGAAACGCTGAGCGGTCTGGGCAACAAAGCCCCGGTGTGACCAAAGGCAGCCGTGGGGCTGGTGCAGCAAGACTGCAGGTTAAAAATAGAGGCAGCTGGGCTGGGGGAGGAAGCCACACGATGCGATGGGCGCACAGGGCCTGGGGGGCTGGGGCGAATGTAGCTCTGCTGGCCGCCCCCCACCCCAGATCCCCTTGCTGGATTCTGAGGAGCCTCTGCCTTCAAGGCCCCTGGATCGCACCCCCTCCTGCCCTAGAAAGGGGAAGCGGGTCCAGCTGTCCTGGAAGTGGGGCTATGAGCAGATTTCTAAAAATATGCTGGGAAAGAGGAAGGACAAAGGGGAAGTAGAGAGGAGCTGGGGAGCTGGCTGGGGCGGCACCTGGGCACACTCAGCCGGCCTGGGCCTGGGGCGCGAGAGGCGGGGTGGGGGTGGGGGGGACAGCCCAGCTTGATGAGGGGGAGTCGTTGGCGAAGGCGGCCTTCCAGAGGTGTGGATTTACAGCCCAGTGAGGAGTAAACAGATCTCATGGCAGCGGCAGTTGTTACTAATGTTTTAATATTCTTGTATTTTTTATCATTATTATCACTATTTTTATTATTGTTAAAAATCCATCTCCCACGAGCCGCACCAGTGCCTGAAACTTCGTCATCACTTGAATTGGAATCAGCAGTGGCCCCTCTCAGGCCGTGCCCTTGTCACCCTCTCTGAACCTCAGGGCCCTCAGCTCTCAAATGGGGAGAAATCCCCAGTTTTAAGCAAACAGGTGAAGGGTCAGAAGGCCCCTGTCCACCACGTGAGGAGAGCAGCAGGTTCGGGGCGGTCAGCACTGTTTCGGGGTTGGAGGAGGGTTAGATGTACTTGGCCAGCTGCCAGCTGTTTGGGTCAGGACCTGACAGAAGGGGATGGTGGCCTGAGAGGGTTCAGGAACACACCTGCCAAACCATGAAAGGAGCTACATGAATAAAAAGGCAGGACTTCCTGGCGGTCCAGTAGTTAAGACTCGGCACTTCCAAAGCAGGGAGCACGGGTTCGATCCCTGGTTGGGGAACTGAGATCCCACTTTTTGGCCACGTGGCCAAAAAGTTTAAATCATTAAAATAAAATTGAGCCTTAAAAGAAAACATTTTTTAATAAATAACCTCTCACTACCCCCTTGTCATTCCACTCTCCCAGGTAGAAAAAATTAGCACTTTCCCCAGCTCTATGATGTTGGCCTCATTTTATTTTTTTACCCCAAAAGAGAAGGGGTCTCAGACTGTGGACATCACCCTGCACCTTGTCTTCACCCTCCTTGGTGGTCAGCAGTTCTGGGTAGAAGATCCACACATAGCGTCTTGTGGGGGTTTTGACGATCTGTACAGAGATGCCTGGCTGCAGAAGACGGGTGTCAGGATGGGTATCAAAGCTGTGGCCTCAGAGCCCCAGATGGGCCAGGGTGTGAGCCACAACTCTGCCACCTTCCAGCTGTGTCCCCTTGGGCACGTCACTTTATCTCTCTGAGACCCTGGTGCCTCATCTATAGAAAGATTTAGAAATACCCAACTCCAGAGTCGGGGTCAGGATCAAACAAGATAGTGGATGGCAAGAGCCTGGAGTGCCCAGGGCCTGCAACACAGTAGGTGTTCAACCAGCATGTCTTTCCTTTGCCAGCAGCTTGGCTTGTTTGTGGAGCAAGATCCCAGATTTGCTGCGGGGATAGAGGGTGTTGGTGGTGCACAGATGGAGCACAGGAGGGCCCCAGAGGAGATGGAGAGAATGAGTAGGAACTGCTAGGCAGGGAGGAGAAGGAAGGGCATTCCTGACCCAAGGAACAGAATGTGCAAAGGCCCGTGGAGGGAAAGAGCAGCCAGGAGGCCCTCAGGCCAAGGGCAGGGGTGGGTGCAGTGTGAGATGAGCATCGGCCGGGTAAAACTTGGGGTCTTCTTTGTAATATTGATTGTTTGGCTATGCCAGGTATTAGTTGCTGCATGAGGGATGTTCAGCTGCAGCATGCAAATGCTTCGTTGCAGCATGTGGGATCTAGTTCCCTGACCAGGGATCAAACCTGGGCCCCCTGAATTGGGAGTGCGGAGTCTTAGCCACTGGACAATGGGGACGTCATGGGAGACTGGATGGGAGGGACAGAGTGGAGGCAGGGAGGCTTCAGGAGGCTCTGGGTTATCTGGAGAAAGTAGCCCAGGGTCTGGGTGAGGATGGAGGCTGTGGAAACAGAAAGAAGATAAACAGGGCTTGGTGATAAAGGAGACACAAGGCTGAGAGTGAGGTGTGTGTCAAGGAGCTTCCTGGGGTTCTGGCCAGGGTATCTGAGGGGCCATTCCCACAGCTTCAGAACTCAGGAAGAAGGCCAGGTTGAGGCGACATTCTAGGAGTTCTGCTTTAGTTGCAGTGACAAACGAGCTGATGGTCAGGACACAAGAGGGGTGGAAGGGTCTGAAACTCAGGGCAAGGAGTTGGAGCTGAGGCTATGGGTGTGATTCCTTGGCCCAGGAAGAGAGGGAATAATAATGAGACCCCACAGGAAGAGAGGAGACGTCAGCCTGGGCCCCAGCCATGCGATATCCATGGCTCATCCTTGACCATCTACCTTGGGGAGCATCCACAGAAACATGGAATTCCTACCTGGCTTCTATCCGACAAGCAGCCAGTCAGGAATTTACTTGGCCTCCACCAGCAGGTGTACCCTGGGCAAGAAACGGGCCTTCAGGACAAACCCCTGCCAACAGGAAAACAATGAAAAGCAAACAAACACAAAAGTTTGATCTTTCACTCCAAAGTCAACTAGAAGTGACTGGGTTTTTCCACTGTGGAACTCAGCCTCCCTCCACTCCTGACAGAGGAGTTCCAGGTCCCAGTCTCTAGCACCGCCTCCCCTGCTATGGCCCCGCTCCAGACCCCGTGAAGATGGCCCCTCATTCTGTCCATCCCTGCATGTTTCCAAAGGCATGCAGAATCTACCTCTCCTGGGATGGAGGCTTAGGTGTGGGAAAACCAGGGTTCTGATGCCAGCACTGCCACTTCCTGGCTGTGTGACCCAGAGCAAGTCACTTCACCTCTCTGAGTCTCAGTGTCTTAAACTGAGAGAGATCCTTTTAGAGGTTAATGAGATGCTTACTTTGTCCCTTGGTATAAGTGCTACCTCCCCTCACCTCCACTTCACTCCCACTTGGAAACCAGGATCTCTAGACCTCATAGTTGCAGGGAGAGAAAGGAAAACTCCCAAGTGGGTCACTAGAAGGATGGTACCACTCCTGGTTCCTGAATCCCAGTAGATTACCTCCTGGGAACAAAGCACCATCTAATGGTCATTGATTTAAGGTGTGTAGTACATCTTCAAGGATGGTGCCCCATCCAAGCGGTTTAACACCTGCAACTGACAGCTCAGCTGCATCTTCAACAGGCTGCTCTGTCGCTCCGTTAGGCCAGCATCTTCCAGTGGTGAAATGTGTGAGAGCACCATTGAGTCCTTAGGCCGCATGCTCCTCCCACGCCTTCTTCAGTGTAAAGAGGGCGCCTTAGTCCAGTGGGATGTTTTGCTGTATTCTGGGTCAGCATATTGAGCCCTTGGATAGTGGTGCTGGCCCAGGCTTTGTGGGCAGGAAAAGCCACCATAAGCAGAATGAGGGATCCAATGTAATAGATTTGCTGCCAAGTTGCTGGCTGCTCTTGTCGAAAAACAGTGGGTCTCTGTTGCTGGCAAGTCTGATGTGGAATAGTGGCAGTAGCTTGGGGACCCTGGATGAGTGGGTCCCCACAGAGCCTCCAAAGAGGTCACATGGCTGCTTCATCATGTACCATGGTACCAGCATTGGGCTAGCCAGGCAGAGACTGGCTGATGTCAACTGGATGAGTCATTCTCTCTGCCTGGTGATTTAGTGACTCTCCTGTGGTGGCTGTTTCCTGGGGAACATCAGTGTGTTTACAAAAATATTCACACTCTGCACACTGCCATAGGGCCACCCACTTGCCTCTTCCCCAGGCCTTTTTGTTCTCAGTCTTCTTTCTTTCTGACCAGTCAAGGCACCTTCTTCTACTCATGAATACAGGTATATTCTCACTTCACACTGCTTCTCTTTCCACATGAAATAAATGCCTTTCCCAAAGCTCTGCCTACTGGAAGGACTTCTCGCCATTGTCCTTCTGGAACACCTTGAGCAGGGTTGTAGTTCAGTAGCTATTCAGTTTTACTTGTAACCAAACCCTGAGCCATCCATCCCAGAACAAAGTGCAGCATTTTTCTCCTTTGTCATCAGGTCACAAGGGACCCATCCGTGAAGACATACTATGAGCTGAAGGACCTGGTGTAACAGCAGTGGATGACATGGGGGTCTGGGTCATCTGTCCCTGGGGCTTCCTGGATCCTTCTGTCTCTAAGGATTGCTGTTGGGCTCACTTGACTTTATCACTTGGTGGGTCAGACAGACCCATCTTGGCTGCTTGATGAGGGGGTTATTACCATATATACTTGATACAGTGTTGCAGAAGCCTTACTTCTCTGGGCTTGGCCTCTCCTTCAGTCAATAGGGCTTGGGTCTAATAACTGGCTTGGTCCACAAACCAGGCAAGGGGCCTTGACTTTTTATACAGTGCCTGCCCAATGGGAGCAGTGTATCCTTGGGTGAGGCAGCTCCACTTGGGCTGAGGTAAGTTCTGAGGACGAACTCAGCTGTGAGTCCTCAGCAGGTTACACACGCCCACAGCAGCCACTGAGGGGGTGGGTGCCTTGGTCCTGCAAGGGAGAGCTAGGAGGCACAACGTGGCAGCCATCATATGTGTGCTGCGCCCTTACCATACGTCACATACTCACAGAGTGTTTGGCAAAAGTCAGCATTTTGAATCCTGACGACCACCCTCTAGGTTATGGTTCATGTTTCAGAGACAAGAACACTGTGCTAGTTGTTTCATGTTTGGCTGATGTAACAAAAAGGCTCAGAATAACAGAGAGTGAGACATCCTCAAAACTTACCCCTCATTGAAAAATGACTCTTCTCCATATGGATGCCTGGAGCCCCGATTCCTTCTAGCCCGATGCCCTGCCATCTCAATACCCAGCTGACATCTCAAAGTCCAAGATAGCTGCTCAGTCGACAGCAGGAGGACGTAGGGAAAGGGACCCCTTGATAGTCTCTCTGCTTTTATTTGGAAGAGATCATGTCTGTACTTGTAAAACCTTTAAGAAATGTGATCAGGCGCTTCCTGAAGCGAAGCCTTGAGAGTCGAGAGGATTTGGATGAGCAGACAAGAGAAGGCATCCTAGGGTGGAGGAGCTATAGAGGCCAAGCTGGGGAAGTAAGACTGTTAGGCCATTTGAGGGCAGGCTGCACTGGTGGGCTCTTGTTGAGAATGGTGGGGAACAAGGCTGGCTGGAGAGGCCTGGGAGACTGTGGAGGCCCCAGGACCAGGACGAGGACTTTCTCCTCTAAGGAATCAAGATTCCATGGCGATTTTGACCAGGAGAGTGTTATGGGACAGAAAGCACAGCAGGGTGAATAGCGGTGGGTCAGCTGACCCAAGTGGGGAAACGGTCACAGCGCCTCGCACAGGACACGGGCACACCCGCGTCTCCTTGCATTCATTTCCAGGTGAATTGTAGTCATCCCAACCCAAGTCCCACCCTGGCAGCAACTTGCCCCTTTGGAACCCTGGCCAGCCCACCTCACTTCTCTGAGCTTGAGTGAAATGTCCCCCCAAATCCAGTTTCCTCATCTTTATAGTAAGGACATCAGGACCACCCTACTAAAGGCTCATTACCTCGCCTCTCTTGAAGGTAGCTGTGGCCATGTGACAACAGGTGGCCAACGGGATGTCAGGGTAAATGATTGCCACTTCCTGGTCACAAAATATATGAATAGATGAGAGATACATGGTCCAATGAAGAAATAAAGTTACAGCGAAGGATGAATGCCTGTGGCAAGTATGGCACTGAGTACTTGCTATGTCAGCCTCTTTCTAGGTGCTGTATGTGTGTATGCTCAGTCATGTCCAATGTTTTGCGGCCCAATGGACTGTAGCCCACCAGATTCCTCTGCCTGTGGAATGTTCCAGGCAGGACTGGAGTGGGGTGTCATTTCCTCCTCCAAGGGATCTTCCCAACCTGGGAATCGAAACCTCATCTCCTGCATTGGCTGGTGGACTCTTTCCTTTTTTTTTTTTAAATGTATTTATTTTTTGGCTCTGCTGAGCCTTGGTTGCTGTGCAGGCTTTTCACTTGTGTGGTGAGCGGGGGCTGCTCTCTGGTGGTGGGGCTCAGGCTCCTCATTGCAGTGACGTCTCTTGTTGTGGAAGGGTACAGGCTCAATAGTTGTAACACACAGACCTAGTTGTTCCGTGGCATGTGAGATCTTCCCAGATCAAGGATTGAACGCATGTCTCCTGCAATGGCAAGTGGATTCTTTGCCACTAGCGCCACCTAGGAAGCCCCTTACTAGGTGCTGAGGATATAGCAATGAGCAAAATGATTGAAGCGCCTGTTCTCATGGGGTTGGGTGGAACGAGTAGAACACAAACGATGCAAGTAAACAGATGGCTGAGCGAGTCTGAGCGAGTCTGTACCCAGAGGGGCAAAAGAAACAAAAACCTGGTGGAAGGCGAGGGTGGGGCAAGAACTGCTTTAGACAGAGCAGTCAGGGAAGGCCTAGTGGAGAAGGTGGCATCTCAGCCATGGCCTGAGTGAAGAGGGCAAGCAAGTCATGGGTTTCTGGAGGGAGGTGAGCCCTGGGGAAATGAGAGATAGCCAGGTGGCTAAGGATGGAGCTGAGGGATGGAGGGGAGGGCTGGGAAAGAGCCAGGGAACCACCAATTCTTCTCTCTCCAGACCCAGGGGAGCTGAGCAGCGGGGAGGCGGAGGAGCTGCAGCAGATCAAATGGCACCGGCAGCAGCTTCTGGAGGATATCCAGGTGTGCTCACACTCAGGTCACAATACACATGCTTTTGTCCACACTCATGTTCATGCCCTCAAACCGCACCCACATATGAGCAAACACTCTTACTCGCTCCTGACCCAGCCAGGACCAACAGCAGGCCTAGATTCCAGCCCACTCGGAGCCTTGGCCTTGGCCCTTAGGAGTGGGAAGGACAGAATTCCCAAAGGGACTCCCCACTCCTGGCTCAGCTTCCAGGGCCTAGAGAGAGCCACGAGAGCAAGGCAGAGAAAGGGAGCAATTGATTAAGCACCTACTATGTGCAGAACCCCACCTTCATGGCCTCCATCTGGTCTCATCCCCACCCTGGGCCTCAGCTTCCACCCTCCTAACATGTAGACCATTTAGTCAAGACAACGCCAATATCTGCCTAGCACTTTGCCACCTCATCAGCTCTCAGACATTAGCTCATCAGATTCCCAGAAACCTTCTGAGACAGGCCCTGCTTCTGCTCCTGGAATGAGCCACGCAGCTCGGTCCTGCCCCTGGGCCTTTGCACTCACAGTTCCCTCTGCCTGAGACTCTCCAAGCCCTCCTTAGAGCTCCTCCTTCTCCTAGTTCATTCTTGGCTCAAATGTCTCTCCTCTTAGGGGCTACCCTGTCCACCCTGGCTGTAGTTGCTGGAACCCCACCCTCCACCCCACCACGCATATACCTAGGATTCCAGAGAAAGCCAAAGGCACAGGATCATTCCCTCAGCAAGTACCTACCACCTGACAGGCTCTTTCTAGACCACTGCTCTGACCATGTTCTGCATGGTCATTTCAATTGTCCCAAGATCCCAACCCCACTGGACTGTGAGCTCCATGTAAGGGGAGCCTGGGTCTGTTTCCCACCACTGCATCCCCAGCCCAATGGTCAGAGCATAGTAGGTGTTCAATTAATAATTTTACATGAACCCACCCCCCATTTTATTTGTGGAGAATTCACTCAGTGACTGGGCCAAAATCACATGGACAGGAGCTGACTGGGCTTAAAAGCTCTAGGTTCTACGCTTCCCCTAGGTCCCAGGACAAACCCCTAGGAACCACCCACCCCCTTCCAAGGTCTTGGTGGAGGAGAGGGAGGGCTGGGGTGCCTTCAGGGACTCTTGCCAGGTGCGCATGCTGCTGCCCTGCAGAGGGATGCTGGACAAGCTGCCACCCCTCCCCATCTACCCAGTGGTGGTTGTTGGCAGAGTTAGGGGGTCTCCTGGAGACATGTTGGACACATAATGTCACCTCTCTGGGCCTCAGTGTCCTCTTCTGTAAATTCCACTGGAATTGCAAAGTCCCCAAGAAGAGAGCCTAGGCTGTCTTGTACCATGGTGCACCCAGAGAATCTGGCTTGTAGTGGCCACAGAGCCTAGGGTGGGGCAAATGGATGGAAGGAGGGAAATCAGAGAGGAGTTGGGCCCTGATCACAGGGCAGGAACTTGTCCTTCTTGATGTGGAGGTAGTAGGGAGCCATGGACAGAGTTTGAGCAGAAGAAGGGCCAGCACCAAGCTGTGCTTCAGAAAAATGGCAGCTGGGTGGAGAAGGGCTTGTGGGGAAGGTTTGACTCAGGGCAGGACACCTTACAGCGGCAGAGGCAAGAGATGGGAAGACTGGAAATAGAGTGTGGACTGGGGACTTCCTCACCCTGAGACAGGAGCCCAGGGAGAATTAGATATAAACAGAGGCAGTAAGCTTGGTTTGGGATTTTGAAGATAAGAGACATCTGGAAAAGGGATCTTCCTGGGGAGGGACCCTTAGTGAGAGCTCAAGATAGAGGTCTGGGAGTCATGCCCAGGGTGGGAGTGGTTGTGTTGTGTGGAGAGGGCTGTGAAGCCCATTTTGTCCTGGCCTCCACCCCCTGACTCTCCCTCTTTGTAATGCCCCTGCCACTCCACAGAAGCTGAAGGATGAGATTGCAGATGTGTTTGCCCAAATCGACTGCTTCGAGACAGCAGAGGAGAGGTGAGGGGCCAGCTGGGGACCCAGGGAAACTGCCACAGTGGTTTCTCGAGGATTTCACGTGTCAGGAGTAAGAGTGAATGAGCCCAGGCCCTGGTGAAATCGGGGATCAGACCCCCAGAGGGGAGGCTTCGGGGTGAAATAGGAACACGGCAGCTCTGACAATCCATCCTCTGGTCTGGTCTGGTCCTTGCTTCCAGACTGCCCCCTCTCTTCAGTATCAACCCCCCTTCTCCTGCCTCCTCCACCCCAAGTCTCTCCCAGCCCACCTGACCCCACCCCTGACCAATCACTGGCCAGGAGTATCCTGGGAAAGGTCAGGGAGGAGGAAAACTCAGCCCCAAGGATGAGGACTAGGAAGCCAAAGGCCTTATGGGAACAAAAGCCACGCCTGTGGTTAGGCCAAAGCTGGTCCACCCCACCCCACTCATGGGTGTCATCCACTCCGCCCCTTCTGTGGGAAGATGCCCTCTGGCTCTGAAACCTGTGGTTGGTCCTCTCCCTTCTCTGGGCTGCAGTTCCCTACTTGTGCAATGAGAAGGTTGGTCCATACATAACCCCTAGGGCCCCAGGGCACTGACTCCTACGTTCGGTGTCTCAGAAGATCCCCACCCTGCCCCTGCCAGCCTCAGTTCTCTGATGCCTCTGATCTCCACCTTCCAAGCAGGACACACACACGCACACATGCACGCACACTGATGCGCGCACACACTGTTACACACACACACACACGTGCACAGCCCCCATGTCTCTAGATCCCCTGCTCCAGCCCCAACAAAGACAATAACATAATATTTACACAGCTCCTACCACCCGTTGTTTTCAATGCTTTAACCTCTCAACAATGCTTGGGGTGCCGGAGGTGGAGTCACCCCCCATTTTACAGAAGAGGAAACTGAGTCCCAGAGAGATGAAGTGACTCCCCCTGAGTGGAATTTGCACCAGGAGTCTGGCTCCAGAGCTTATGCTCTCCTCACCCTCCCCCACCCTACCCACCAGCCTCCTTGTTATGTTGCTTCCACTCCAAGCCCTTCTAAATCCTCTCCCCGGGAGCATCTCTGGGTCCCGAGGTCACAGCTTCAGAGCTGGTTAAAATGCTGGTGCTGAGCCCATTGGAAATTGGGTTTCCTGGCTCAGGAAGGGGTCCAGACCCTGCATTTCTCACATTCTCCCAGGTGACTCTGACCCCACGTGGAGGTCCTTAAGGAATACTGGCTCTAGCCAAGAAAAGCATCCTTGGGGATTGGAGGGGTGCCCTGGGGTCCAGGGGCGTCCAGGCTGATGTCTTTCCATCTACAGCCGCATGGCCCAGAGGGAGAAAGAGCTGTGCATCGGGCGCAAGAAATTCAACATGGACCCCATGAAGGTGAGCAGTGCGGGGGTTTGGGTTGGGGGGCCAAGGGAGCTGCATGCTGGGCACCTCCACAGTGTCTCCTTCTTCCCCTCAACCGACACGATTACCTACTTTCCAGAGGAGGAAACTGAGGCCCCGCTGGGCTCAGCATCTTGTCCAGTGCCCCATGCCATCAGGGCTGGGGGCTCCGCCTCCCCACAGCCAAGTAGCCCCGGGGCCTGAGGTGGGAGCCAGGAGGATGATGGGGGCTCTGTGATGTCTATGAACTTGGGGTCCCCTGACTCTAGGCCCCTGTCTCCCACTCTGTGAGTAGGACTTTGGTTGGTCGGGCCTTTGGACTATGGGGCTCAGTCTCTGGAAGTGTCTTTTAGTTGCTCAGCTTAGGTAGCCTGTCCTGAGATGCTGGCATAGAGCCCTGAATGCTCAGATCTCAGCTATGGTCTAACCCCCACCCCCACTGGCCTCAGAGGAACCCCAGCTCCCACCCCTCGCCCAGCTAAGTGGCAGCTGGGCTCCTTTCCTGCAGGAACCGAGACAGGAAGAAGCCACAGCTGACACACAGAAGTGGGGTCAGGGCAGCCACGGGGTCCCTGGAAATTTACTGCTCTGGTTTAGAAGGCTGCCTCTTCTGCATCACAGATCTGCATCACAGGGAGAGGACACAGAAATGGACCCCTGTTCCCATCCACATGGACCACACAGACCACACACACACACAGACACTCACATTCCTGCCTAAGTGCCCCTCAGGGAGGGGGCCTCTGAGGGGTCCCCTGGGCCATCTGCCTGTCACACAGAGCCTTCCACAGTCTATCCCCACTCTTCCAAGCAGCCTCTTCTCCAAAAGGAACAGGGATGCAAAGGCATCATCACAGAAAACCAGAGTCCAACCCCTCCAACTCCTAAAATTAGAATGACAGACTTTGAGTGCCTGGGTTGTGAGGTGAGATGTTTTGATATTGTCAAATCTGAAAAGTGGGGCAAGGCACACTCCCATTTTCACCCAGAAAGGGGAGGAAAGGCACTGCCGGCAAAAAGTGTCTACCTCTGAGCCGTAGCAATTTCCTCTCCTTTTGATTGAGCTGGGTTTTTTTCTAATTTTTATACAATGGCCATAGATTGCTCATGAGAAAAAAATGAAACACTACTTTTAAATAATACAAATATTAAGGGGACAAAAGGAATAGTTGAATCATTCAATCTTAAAATTATAAATTCATTGAATCATCAAAACATATGATCAGAGAGTGGCAGACTGAGGGGGACCTGGGGGAGCAGCTGGCATGAACCTGGTTCATAGCAGGAACCCATGTCTGTTTGCATACCTCTGCTGATGGGGAACTCATCACCTTACAAAGGCAACTTCAATTAAGGAGAGTCACAAATTCCCAGAACAAGCTGTGCCAATGCTAGAATTCTAGGCCCCAGGGCTCTGGCCACAGGTGCTCCCTCTCTCCCCCTTCCCAGGCCAGCTGCTGGGTGGGGGCTGCTTACAGGCTCTGTGTACCACCTCCAGGGCATCCAGTATCTCATTGAGCACAAGCTGCTGACCCCCGACGCCCAGGACATCGCCCAGTTCTTGTACAAGGGCGAGGGCCTCAACAAGACAGCCATCGGCACCTACTTGGGGGAGAGGTAAGGAGGGTGGGGCCTTAGGAAGGCAGGGAATGAGGATGTGCAGCTGTGCACAGGTATGTCTGAGGGGTGGGTTGTGTGTGCAGGTAACTAAGGAACGAAGCATTTAGGAAAATCGTAACTCCTGCGGCTTGAGCAGGTTAAGTCATCACTCTCCTTCCAGACCTTGAACCAAATCATGTCTGCCTTCATTCCTTCCTTCACTCATTTAGAAAACAAGTAGATATTTTTAATATCTACTGTGCTTCCTGCATAGCTCAGTTGGTAAAGCATCTGCCTGCAATGTGGGAGACCTGGGTTCAATTCCTGGGTCAGGAAGTTCCCCTGGAGAAGAAAACGGCAACTCACTCCAGTATTCTTGCCTGGAGAATCCCATGGATGGAGGAGCCTGGCGGGCTACAGTTCACGGGATCCCAAGAGTCGGACGCCACTTAAGGCTATCTTTACTAGGTTTACTAGGTGCACCAGGCAGTGCTCTAAGCCCTGGATTTATACCAGTGAACAAGACAAAACTCCTGGGCAGGGGAGTGGGGATAAATTGGGAGAATGGGATTAACAGATGCAATACCATACATAGCAGATTAACAACAAAGAATTACTATGTGGCACAGAGAACTATATTCAATATCTTGTAGTAAACTACAATGAAAAAGAATTGAAAATAAAGAATATATATATATATATATATACATACAAATCATTTTGCTGTACACCTGAAAATAACACAGTTATAAATCAACTATACTTCAACTAAAAAGAAAAAAAACTTCTGCCATCAGGGAAAGTACATTCTAATGGGGAAGACAGGTACCAAAATATGTAAACTAAGTTAGAAAAAATTAAAAGTTCTTTGGAATACAAACAAATCAAGAAAAGGAGATGAGAAAGTTCTGGGAACTGTGCTTCAAAGGCTGTGACTTTAAATAGTGTGGACGCAAAGGGTCTCACAGAGAGGGTGAAATTTAGAGGAGGTAAGCAGTGTGGCTCTAGGGGAACAGCATTTCGGGTCGAGGGAATAGCACATGAAAAGGCCCTGGGGCAGAAGCCTGCTGAAGGACCAATGAGCCAGTGAGACAGGGGCAGAGGGATGGAGCGTGGGAGGAAGTAGTCAGTGACAGACGGGGACCCCTGAGAGGGCCCTGGGCCGAGGGGTACTCTGAGGGGATCCCTCTGGCTGCTGGGGAAGGGCATAGACTGTAGGGGACAGGTGTGGAGCTGGGCCAGCAAGCCAACACCCCCTCTCCCAGGCACCTCAGAAAACACTCTCCTTCTCCTAAGCAAGCTGGGAATGCAGCTGGCAAGAAGGGCAGGGCTTTCTGATTTCAGATCTGAGAAGACAGAGGAAGTGGGGGTGGACATGGTTCTCTCCATTTTACAGATGAGAATACTGGGGCTTGGGGAGGTCTGGTGGTTTGTGAGGGGTCACCCAGACAGGAAGTGACTCAGGACAGGCCACTCCGAAGCCAGAGCCCCCCTCCTGACTGAGATCAGTGCTGGTAAGCCAGGAGAGTTGGTGGGGGTGGGGGGGTCTGCTGTGAGTGGGAGGACATGGGTGTGCAGATAGCGGTGGGAGGATGGTGATGCAGGTCAGACATGTGAGCAGACCAGAGGGTGGCTGGATTCAGAAGGAGGATGTCTCTCACCTCCTTGGCCTCCCCCACCTCAACCCCCTCTAGAAGGGGGTACAGATGCTCAAATGTGTCACCCCTCCCTTCTGTCTCCTCTCCAGAGACCCCATCAACCTGCAGGTCCTCCAGGCCTTTGTAGATTGCCATGAGTTTGCTAACCTCAACCTCGTCCAGGCCCTCAGGTGAGTGGTCCAGGAGGCAGGGGCCTGACTCCCAAGGGGCTGGAGGGGTGTTGGGGGCACCATCATCCACATGGCTAACAGCACAAACAAAGCATCAGGAGCAAGAATTAATTAATGAGGGAATTCCCTGGGGATCCAGTGGTTCAGACTTAGTTCTTTCACTGCTGAGGGCTTGAGTTCAATCCCTGGTCAGGGAACTAAGATCCTGCAAGCTGTGCAGTGCAGCCAAAAAATTGTTTTTAATAAATAAATAGAAGTAATTGATGACAGTATCCCCAAAGAGAGCTGAGGTTAGATGAGATAACAGGCATGGACTGCCTGTATCAGCACCTGGCTTGTTACTACTACTACTACGACTAATTATTATATTACATCATTATTATAATAATATTTAATCATTTTAATCACTATTACTATTATTATGACTGCTGTTCCCACTGCTTTTTAAATTAGTGCTTGTTTTATTTATTTAATTAATACAGCTTAGTGTGTACTACATTTATTATTACTTATTATTTTCTAATTAGGATATTATTTTTGCTACTCATTTTTACAATGATGGGAGGCATTAATATATATGGGTAAGGAGCACAAACTCTGGAGCTAGACTGCACAGTTCACATCCTATATCTGCTACTCACCCCTGGGGAAAGTCACAAAAAAAAAACAAAACAAAACAAAACAAAAAAACCTCTCTGTGCCTCAGTTTCTTTATCTGTAAAATGGGGTTAATAACAATACCAACCTCATAGGGTGGTGAAAACTAAGTAAGAAAGTGCTTAGAATTGATCCATAGTAAGGGCTTAGTAAGTCTTGCTGCTGCAGATGAAGTCTGGAAAATCATCTCCTGAGTAGGGGCATTTGATCTGGGTTTTGACAGATGATTAGGAGTTTGCAAGGGAGAGAAGGAAAAAGTCACCACTATCTAAGCAATGTGGCCTTCCCTCCAACTCTCATGCTTTTTAAAGGAGAGGGGTAGGTTGGGAGTCTCCAAAATTCATTCATTCATTTATTCATTTGTTCATTTTCTCACTCATTTAACAAGCCTTTACTAAGCAGGCCCTGGCTCAGTAAACACAGTCCCAGTGTTCAAGGCTCAGCGGGAGATGTGAGAGGAGCAGGCATGGCCCTTGACCTTGGTGAATCCAGTTGGAAGATGTGGATATCATTCAGTTCCAAAAAAAGGAAGCTCAGCCAACGAAAGACAACCTCCCTGGGGTCCCACAGATCCCAGGGCCCAGTGGCCAGGTGGAGAGAGGCCTTAGAATCTGAGAATCTGCATTGGTCCCCTCATGGGCTGGAGTGGACTGGGCCACAAATCTGGGCCACAGATGGACAGAGAAGAGTATCCACTAAGCTCCTGTATTCTAAAAGAAAAGGCATTTCTTGGCTCCCTCCTGCAGACTTGGTGCTCACAGCACAAATTCCACTGACCCTTCCCATGAGTCTAGATGTCAAGTGCAGAGTCTCCCATTTACAAGATAAAAAGACTAAGCATGAGAGAGGCAGAGCAGTTTATTGAAAGGGAGGAATGGGGGGCTCTCTTGCTCCCCTCCGAGAGCCCTCCACCTCCACTGCCCATGGCTCTGTTCCCTGCCCCCAGACAATTCCTGTGGAGCTTCCGGCTGCCAGGCGAGGCCCAGAAGATCGACCGCATGATGGAGACCTTCGCCTCCCGATACTGCCTCTGCAACCCCGGCGTCTTCCAGTCCACAGGTGCCTATGTGGGAGGGGACCCTGCCAGGTGCAAATCTACCTCCTGAGGCACCAGGTCTCTCCCAAGCACCCAGACCCTGGGAGCCAGATCCTGTCATCAACCCTCACTGAGCACCATATCCGTGCCACACCCTCTGCTGGGTGTGTGTCAGGCAGAGCTGCCTACATACACATCTCCCAAGGGCATGATCCTTGGGAGAGAAGGCAGGAAATAATGGCATGGGGTACTAAGGTATCAGTGTCTCATCTGGGGGTGGGGATGGGGGATTCAGCATGTCCAGGCTGGCTTCCCTGATAACCTGATTTCTGAATGGGGTTTTGAAGGATGAATAGGAGCTCTTCAAGAGGTCAAGGGGAGAAAGGGCCTTTGGGACTGGGGTTCTAGTTTGAGCAAAGGTACAGAAGCATGAAACAGACTGGGCAGGAAGCGTAGGGCCAGGGTGGATAAGACGGATATCAGCAAAAATCAGTCCTCCACACTTCCCAACAGGATGGGAAAGAAATGATGGCAGGCTTGTCCTGGCCTCTTCTCTGGATTTGAAGGTACCATAGCAATAACCAAGTCCAAGTACTAAGCACTCTCCATATGCTAAGTGCTTTACCTATGCAAGTCATGTAATCCTTACATCTACTCTATGAGATCAGCAGTATTCTCATGCTTCCAGATACAGACTCAGAGAAGTGAAAGGGGCTTCTCAGCAGTGCATCTATGGACAAGTCCTACAGAGCATTTGCCCACCTTGTGGTTATACATAAATTAGGGATTTGCTTGCTTATTATCTATCAGCCCCACAATTTTAAACAACCCACAAGGGTGGGGACCATACAGATTTTTTCACCAGTGAATCCCCATTCTGTAGCATTTATTAATTACTCAATAAATATTTTTAGGAAGGAAGGAATTTTAAAGCACCAGATTTGAATCACAGTTGAGCTATTTAATCTTGTGACCTGGGACATGTAACTTACTCTCCCTGTGCCTCAGTTTCCTAATCTGTAAAATGGGTGGGGGCAGTAACAGTGCCGGCCTCATGAGTGTTGTCAGGGGGTGTAAAGAGCTTGGCATAGGGCAAGCAACAGCAACATTAGAGCCAGTCATCAGGGGTAAAGTCGTTAATGAACATGAAGCTTTTTCAAAGTTAAACCTTCTAAAATATTGCAGGGGCTTCCCATGTGGCACTAGTGGTCAAGAACCTGCCTACCAATGCAGGTTAGACATAAGAGACGCAGATTCTATCTCTGGGTTGGGAAGATCCCCTGGAGGAGGGCATGGCAACCCACTCCAGTATTCTTGCCTGGAGAATCCCATAGACAGAGGAGTCTGGCGGCCTACAGTCCATGGGGTCACAAAGAGTCGGACACAACTAAAGCGACTTAACACACCTCATACTGCAGATGGGGAAGCTGAGGCTCTGGGAACTCAAGTACTTTTCAAGGTCAACCAGAGAGCTGGGGTCACAGCTGAACTTCCCTGGCTCTGGACTCAGGGCTTTAAAACATCACAGAGTAGCGATCATCTCCCTCCCAAATGCTCAGCCCAGCCTGGCTCCTGAGCACAAGCACGTGAAAGTCTGAATAATAGAACAGGAGCTTGGCTCTGGGAGCCCCACAATGCCAGCAAGATTACCAAGCAGCACGTGACCAAGCCCTGAACAAGGTAGCAAACAATAAGCATCCTCTGAGTTCCAAGGAGGCAGAGAACAGAGTGGGCAGGGGGCAGGAAGGGCTCAGCGGGGAGGAGGGCTGGAGCAGGAGACTAAAAGCAGGAGGGTTTAAATGGGTAGAAAAGGGGAGAAAAGGGCGTGCTAGGCAGGGGGCCCAGCAGGAGCAGAAGTGCCGGGTGTGAGGCACACAAGGGCTTGGGCAACTGACAGTTGAAGCTTGTTTGCAGCAGGGAGCTCCGGAAGAGTGGGAGGTGAGGCTAGGACTTGAATGCCAAGCCGGGAGGACAGGGTGGACCTTCAGGGCATTGAGACAGCCAACTCTCCGCCCTGAGGGGTTAGGGCGGAGAAGGGGGCGTGGCCAGGGCCAGGACTCTGACCGCTGTTGCGTCCCGCAGACACCTGCTACGTCCTGTCCTTCTCCATCATCATGCTCAACACCAGCCTCCACAACCCCAACGTCCGGGACAGGCCGCCCTTCGAGCGCTTTGTGTCCATGAACCGTGGCATCAACGGCGGCAGTGACCTGCCTGAGGAGCAGCTGCGGGTAAGAGGGCGTGGCCCCACCCAGCAGGTCTCCAGGCATCCAGGAGGAGCCTGCCTTTGGGCGGATGACCCAAGAGGGCCTCATCTAAGAGAGACCTCTCCAGGAGGGGGCCCTCCCAGGTCAATAACTGTCTTGAGATGTGCTAAGTTGCTTCAGCCGTGTCTGACTCTTTTGTGACACTATGGACTGTTGCCAGCCAGGCTCCTCTGTCCAGGGGGTGGACAGTCACAAAAGAGGTTGGTCCTGAAACGGGCTTTCGCAAGCAGTCCCATCTTAAGAAGGAGGTCCAAGACTGAACACCCAGGAGGTCTGCCCAGACCTCAGCCTTTGGGGAGCTCTAGACACCCATCATTGACACTTTCCTCGAAAGGGTGCCTCACACCACCTACTCTATTTCTTGGAATCCCAGAGTCTTAGACTCTCAGTGGGTCAGAGTAGAAAATTCCCAGTCTCTGCTCAAACCCCTCCCTCTTCCAGAGAGGAAGAAACAGGTCTTCCATAGGCTACACATCAGCTCGAGAGTTGAATGGAACCCAGGCTTCCTATCCCATCCTAAACAGCCCCCACCACTGCCACACTGCACCAGGCTCTGGCCTGGCATAGGGCACCCAGGGATGATTCAACCCAAGTTAAGGGTCTGGTGGGAAGATAAAATACATGTGAATTCCAGCCCTGCCTGATTCATGTTATGCTGACCATAGGAACCTAGCTATGGAGACCCAGCGGACAATACTATCACTCTCCCAGAGGCAGGGAAAGGGTGCCATCGTGGAAAACTTCACAGAGGAGGTGACTTTTGAACTGGCCTTGAAAGTTGAGTGGGAGTTTGCCCAGGGGAGAAGCAGGGAAAGGACATTCCAGAAAGAGGAAGTGGCCAGCACTTGACCTGGTAGGAAAGGGAGGGGCATCTGGGGTAGCCATCTGGATACATACAGACAGTGATGGGCACCAAGTCCAGGGCTTTGAACAACAGCCTCCAGAGTTTACCTGCTTCCTATGGGCAAAGTGGAGCTGAGAACTATCTTAGAAAGACAGGAGTGAGATTCAAAGCCTGGCTCAGCAAAAATGAACTGACAATTCATTTCTAGGATTAGTGGTGCCCAGAGCTCTATAGAGTTTCAGTTCCTTCTGGGTCAGAGTCTGGCAGGAGGGGAGGAGACAATGTGAACCCCACCCTGGCAGCTTAGCACCCTGTGTATGTCCCACAGCAGAAGTATGGTGGGGTTGGGGGAGAGCCTGGATCTGGAATGACTCTGGTGCTCTTCAGTGTTTGAAAACAGCCATGCCCTTAGCCCTTCACCCTCCTTGATCCCCAGAGAATATTTATTTTGGAGGGGGGCATGATATAAAATGAGGGCTTGAGAGTAGATTAGAGCTCAGGTCAAGTCCCATCTCCCCGTTGTTCACCTCCTGGATGACCTTGAGTAATGACTCACCCTCTCGGGGCCACCATTTCCTCAACCAGGAGAATGGGAATAATGACGCCTGCATCACAGAGCTGCTGTGAGTAGTAATTTTTAAAAACATAAAGGGCATAGCCCATGCCAGGTACATAGCACAAGCTCTAAATGGTAGCTTAGGTCGCTATTAAGAATCATTAATAATTATTTAAAATCCCCAGCCCTTAGTAAACTGCCTGAAATGTGAAAGGCCTTTGAAAACTCATCTCATTGTGGTACTTGGAGCAGGAAGCTGGGCACACCTGGTCTGGCAGGTAATGAGTTAACAGCCTGCCAGCACCAGTCCTGTTGGATCTCCCAGGTGCCACTTTATTGCTTCTGTCCCAGGAGAGCCTCCTTCAGCAGCTCCCTCCTTAGGCATTTTTCCCAATTCAAGTCTTTTGTTAATAACAATGCGCTGCATTTGTATAGAGCTTGTAACTTTCTTCTCATAGGGCTTTTGGGTCTATTATCTCAATTTAGCTTCAAACTCTGCCTGGGAGGTCTGGAAAGGGTTTATTATCCTCCTTGGCAGCCAAGAGGCAGGGAAAAGAACAGAGCATTGGAGTCACAGCCACATCCAAGTGCTAGCTCCTCCATTTTCTAGTTGTGTGACTTTAGGTAAGAGGCTTGACCTCTCTGAGCTCCCAGCTTATGGGATTAGTGTAGACATGTAAGGTATTTAGCACAGCACCTATGCCTCTGGGCTGGCTAATTAATCCAGAAGCTTTCAGGGCACAAAGTGAACCACACTGGCCTAGTCCTTGCTCTTCAAGGCTTTTACAGAAAGCTGCTGTGGACTGGGGGGTCTTCTTGCTTTCTTTTGGGGCTTCATCTTCCCCATGTGTAAAGCAAGGACTCAGCTTTAAGTATCTTTAAGTATCAGTTTGTGGCTTTGCAGAAGGATTCTCCAGGACATATAACATTTTTAAGTGACCTGATTTATGAAATTAAATTGACACAGACACATCACCTAAAGAGAGGTCACTCTGTGACCATGAGGGTACGCAGGTGGGAAAGGCTTTGGAGAGGTGCATGATGGGAGCAGGGGCTCAGGCAGGTTGAGCGAGTCTTGCCCTGGCCATCCTAATGGGGACAAGGCAGAGTGCCTAAAAGACTCAGGGCAAAGGCACAGGGTGTGGACTCAGAGGACAGGAGATCAAATCTCAGCTCCGCCTTTATGGCTGTGTGTCCTTGAGTGTGAGCCTCAGTTTCTCCATCTGCAAAGTGGGTTGATGACACTGACCTTACATTGTTCTCCTGAGAAGCAGACAAAGCACTTCAAGTGCCTGGTTCCACTCACCATGACACGGCTGCCCAGAGAGGGACCTGGGGTGGAGAAGGGAAAGAAGGAGAGGGGACAGAAGGAGAGCTCATCCACCCTCTGGTGCCACAGGTGGAGAAACCAAGGTCCAGCAAAGGAAACAGTCAGTTCGGGGCATCTTCTACTGTGGGTAGGGCCAGACCTCCTGGGTTCTTGTCCAAGCATCTCCATCAGAAATGACTGTATATTGGGCTCCTCAAGTTCTCCTGACAACCACAGGCATCAGGTACCATCCCCACCCCCACCCACCCCCACCCCCAGTTTACAGCAAAGGAAACTGAGCTCCAATAGAGGTAGCTGGCCAGTGGGGCTCAGTCTGTGAGGAGTCCAGGTTCAAACCCACGTCCATCTGAGCCCTTCCTTCTGCAGAGACCAGAAAGCAAGATTTGGGAATGCAGATTTTGACTTGTTTCCCAGCTTCCAATTTCTTCCTTGGCTGGAGGAATTCTCAACTCATGTCAATGAAAAGATGGGGGACTGATGTCAGCTTCAGGTTCGGCTAGATCCAGGTGCTTTGTTGAGGTCAGGGCTCAATCTGGTCTTTCCATCTCTAAGCGACCTCCTCTTCCAAGTTGGCTTCCCTCTTAAACAGGCTTCCCCACAAGTTCCCCAGAGAGGACCTGGACAACTCCAGGCTTCCATCTTGCTTAACAGTTTAGAGTCCCAGAATGAAGGCTTATTCGCTGGTATAGGTCACAAGTCCCTCTCTGAATCAGTCACTGTGACCAGTAGGATGAAATGTTCTAATTAGCCAGATGGGAGTCATTCACCGTCTCCTGGAGCCATGAGGGAGTGCTGAGTGGGCAGTGTCAAACCCCTGAGCAACCTGGACAGAAAGTAAGGGGGTGATTCTCCAGAGAACAGAGCAGGTGGGGAATGATGGACGCAAGGCCAGTACAACCACTGATGAGTGGCTGTTGTCTTTCTGAACATGTCTACCCAGCCAGGAGAAGACAGCCTGATTTGGTGGTGGCAGGTGCAAGGGTGTTTTCTTACAGGGGGTGGGGAGAGCCTGGTTTTACAAGATACAGGAAATGTGGGTGAACAGAGCTTCTTTCCTTGTGGGGGCAGAATGTGTAGGCTGTAGAAGGCCCTCAGAAGCTGCCAGGGGGCTCCCCGAGGGTGTCGTGAAGGATGAGGCCCTGTCTGTCCCCCTGCTTCCCGCCCTGGGCCTTCAGAATATTTGTATGGGCTGCCAGCTTTGCTGACAGAGAACAGGCCTTAGGGAACAGAACTCCTTCAACCAGCTGGCGCTACTAGGGAAAGCTCAGGGCCAGGCTGGGCCAGAACGGGAGGGGCAGCAGGGCTTCCTGGCTGCTCTAGGAATGCGGGGGCTCCAAAAAGGGAAGGTGGTCCCTGCCCTTCCCCACTCACCCCACCGCAGCCAGCTGAGTCCTCTCTGTCAAATCCAGGAAAACTTGCTACAGGCCAGCGCCCTCCTCCCCAACCCTTACCCTACCACCACCCCTAAGCTCCTGGATCAGAAAAGACGTTTAAAAACCAGCAAACACCATTTCTAAAACTTTGGGGACTCGAACAGTACTTATGAAATTTTTCATTTAACATTTCGAGGAAACCATCTGAACAGCAGCACTCGCAAACACAACAGAAGGAAATGATTTCATTATGTCGATGATGGCGACCAGCATTGTGCCTGGTTTTAATCAGCAGAATTAGACAATTTAGAATGTTTTTCCCAAACAGTTGGAAATCTGGGCAGGTTGTCTATAGAAGGCAGTGTCCCACAGCAGGGGGTTCAAAACACAGAGGGATGATCATTGCCAACATCTACAACTCTCCCACAGGGAATTCTCAGCCCTGGCTTGCATACCTCTGGTGACAGGGAACTCATTGTCCTACAAAGTTGCTTCTTCCATATTTCAGCAGCTCTAACAGCTAGAAAGTCCTTCACAGAGAACTGAAATCCGCTTTCTGGGAAATTCCCATCCCCGAGAAGAGATCTCTGGTCTCTGCCTAGGAGAGGGGCCTATAAGAGCCAAGATCAGCATCCCACCTTGAGGCACACAGAGTCAGTGATTTGCCCGAGGCCACATAGGCCAGACCCAGGCCTATGAATGTCACAGCGGGTCTTTCCCTCCCTTCTCTTGGGGCAGAACCTCTTCGACAGCATCAAAAGCGAGCCCTTCTCCATCCCCGAGGATGATGGCAATGACCTCACCCACACCTTCTTCAAACCTGACCGCGAGGGCTGGCTGCTCAAACTGGGTGAGATGCACACTCCTGCACTCTGGGGCACATGCACTGATGTGCCTGCAACATTCACGCAACACGGCTGATACACGCACCCATTTGACTTGAAGCCTCGGGTGGTGGAGTTGAGAGTCTCCTGAGCCCCAGGGCAGCAGTCTGCTTGCCCCAACCCTCCCTCCATCTGTCCTGGGGATGAGGGGACAGTGGGGGAGGGAACAATGAGCAGGAAGGGAGACAGAAAACTGACAGATTCATAGATAAGGCCTTCAACCACAGATCTTTCTTCCTGAAGTGATTCTGAGGAAACCCAGGCCCAGTGAGGCTAAGGGACCAGCCCAAGCCACATAGCCAGCCAGTGGCAGAATTCGGTGGGCAGATGGCTGGCTGTCCCTGAAAGGTGGGGGGCGGGAGTGCGAGAGGATGTGGCTTGGGGGCCTCTCCTCAACAGGACTAGGGGCAGGGAGGGCTCTGGGCCTGCAGAGGGGAGCTGTGGTGGGTGCCACAGCAGCAGCCGCTGCAAGTTCTAGCAGCGGAACTGTAGGACCCGGCCATCGGAGCCTGCCACCCCCACACACGCTGGGCACCTCTGGGCAGGAGCAGCCAGCCAGGCACAGAGGCTTTCCAAGCCAGAGGACAGATGCCGTATGTGAGAGCAGGGCCCTGGCCTGGGGGCCCATCCAGACCCTCCATCTCTCCAGGCCCACCTCCCAGTCCATCCACCTGCAGACTGCAGCCTCCTTTTCTTGCCCAGCTGACAGTTCTCAGCCCGAGGGCAGCTCTAAGTCACAGATCCCAGCTCCTCCATCCATCCTTGGCCTCAGTTTCCACAGCTGTGGAATGGTAACAGTCATCCCTGGGAGGATTAAACATGTGGGGAAATGACCATGCACTTGGGCTCTGGGGCTCAGACACTGGGGTTCAAATCCCAGCTCTGCTGCCAGACCTTGAGCTGATGATGTACCCTCTCTGCCCTGTGATCTCCTCATCTGTAAAACAGGGTTAATAATGGTCCCCTCCTCATAGGTAGTCATAGGGATTAATAAGTGAATGTTTCTTGAATCCTCTTGAATATTGCCTGGCAAATGAAAGATGCAAGGCTTAGCACAAGACCAGGCAGGGAGCCAGCCAAGGGATGAACAGAGTGGTGGGGGCAGGAGGAAAGTGCAGGAATGGCCAGCCTGCCCCTGGGGCCGGACCAGGGAGGAGCTCTGGTGCAGCCTGGAGGTGATGGAACCCCTCAGGTTTTAAGTGGGGGAGAGATAGATAAGGGGGAGGTGTGGGAAGCTAGGGGTTAGGGGGCTAGGATTGGAGGCCCTGCTCTTTCGTGGAGAGAAGTGCTGGAGCCCAGGGCAGAGGAGGGCTAACTGACTCCATCATTGGCTTTTGCAGGTGGCCGCGTGAAGACCTGGAAACGACGCTGGTTCATCCTGACGGACAGCTGCCTCTACTACTTCGAGTTCACCACTGTGAGCCTTACCCTACCCTGTCCCTCCCCTCAAATCCTTTCCAGATTCTCACTAAGCAGTCCATTGTAGAGCTGGGGCCTCTTTGAGATCATTTGGTCCTCCTCCACACCCATCTTACAGAGGGGGTAAACAACTACAAAGAGGGGAAGGGGCTGGGCCAAGGTGCAAGGCAGAGCTGGGGCTTAATGTCCAGCCTCCTAACTCCCAGCCAGGGCTCTTCCCATGCTGCTCCCTTGCCCTCTCCAGGGCTGGTCAGAGTCTGGGGAAGATGGGCACACTTCTCTTTGGGATCTGGGGTGCCGCTGAGTTCAGACAGAGGAGCCTGGCAGGCTATAGTCCACAGGATCACAAAGAGTTGAAGGTGACTTAGTGACTAAACAACAAAACTTCCAAGTTAACTCCCTGCCCTTGACTCGAGACTCCCTTTGCTGATCCTGATATTTCTTCTTATTCTTCTGCAGGACAAGGAGCCCCGGGGAATCATACCCCTTGAGAATCTCTCAGTGCAGAAGGTGGACGATCCCAAGAAGCCAGTAGGTGTCACCGAGGTGGCCTCAGGCCAGAGCAGCTGTAGGAATTTCCAAAACAGAGTGCAGGGAGAGGGTGGCTGGGCTGAGCTCTTCAGGAGGCGAGGCCATGCCAATGACACCTTCCAGTAGCTCAGGCTTGCCTCAGCCTCCCTCTTAGGGACGGGGATCCTGGCATCAAGAGGCATCAAGAGGGCCTGGCCACACTGTCTCTCAGGGCCTGGCCCCTGATACTGGCTCTGGGACCTTCAATAAGTCTCTGCTGCTTTCTGAGCCTCTATTTCCCCATCTGTCACCTGGGGATTTTAAGGGGAATCATGGATTTAGGTCAAGTCAGGCACATAGTAAGTTCTCAACATGAGAAGCTGCCTGTTCTCCTCTCACAGGAGGGCCTGGAAGTCAGGTGTGTCCTGCTGCTCTTCCAGATGCTGGTCTTGCCCAAGTGTCTAGGCCTCTCCAGCCTCTCCAAGCCTCCCCAAGAGCCCACACGGCTGCTCTTTCCTCCCACCCCTGCCCTGCCCTCACCTGGCCACTTCCCCACAGTTCTGCCTGGAGCTCTGCAACCCCAGCTGCCGGGGCCAGAAGATAAAGGCCTGCAAGACCGACGGCGATGGTAAAGTGGTGGAGGGCAAGCATGAGTCTTACCGGATCTCAGCCTCCAGCGCCGAGGAGCGGGACCAATGGATCGAAGCCATTCGGTAACAGATGGCTGGACTGGTGGGGAGGGGTCTCTTTTACCTTTCAGAAGCCCCTGCTCCTCTCAGGGTCCTGTTTCCTTGCCTGCAAAGAGGGCTAACTCCAGAACTTCCCTCCTGTTTCTGGCATGCAAATCCCTTCCACCATGTTCCGTGAGCATCCTCTCTGGGCCAGGCCCAGAACACGGAAGAGCAAGGCACAGAATTCATGGGAATGGTGGAGGATCATGGGAGATGTTACGAGTAAAGCTCTTTGCCCAGTGCCTGTTAGTATCAGGATCCTAAGTGGTCCTGGAAAGGCCTGGTGCAGGTGGGGAGGAGGACTTTCTAGGTGGAAGGAGCAATGCAGGCCAAAACAAAAGGGCAGGTCAGGCATAGGAATGCCTGGACATCTTCCTGGATAGCTGGTGCTGGGCAGCATGGGACCAGGCAATGCCGGGCAGTGCAGGGGTAGGGCTATGTAGAGACCAGGCAGCGTGAGGACTGAGCATTGGGAAATGAGGCTGCAAAGGATGGCAAGGCCTTGGTGGCCATGGCAGAGAGCTCAGGTTTCTTCTGAGTGTGCTGGAGAGCCACAGACAGGTGTGATGAGGGGAGAAAGTCCACTATGCAGGGGCTGGGGTTCGACAGTTGTGATGGGCAGTGGAGGGACAGGAGGAGGAAAGCCAGGTGAGGGGCAGGATAACACCTTGACTCTAAGTCCATGGGGAGATACCCGTGAGGGTGAGTCCTCTTAGACAGAGGGAGACACGGAAGTGGTCAATGGGCCGGGGACCAGGTATGTCCCAGAGACTTGTAGGGTCTTTTCCCTCCGATCTTGCAGCAGCCCTGTGCTGCCAGGCCAAACCCCCTCTCACCTTCATTTTACAGATGAGGACTGAGGTCCAGAGAGGGAAAGGACTTGCCCAGGGCTACACAGCCAGAGAGGGGCAGAACTAGGACTGGCAAGCAGGTCTGCTGGTTCCACCTGGGCTCTTGTCACCTCCTTGCAAGTCTGACGGGGCCTGGGGAGGCATCCAAAGATACGTGGGGGCAGAATTCCTGAGGCTCTCAGGCCTGCCTGTGGCACACCCTGGCTCGGTCCTTGTTGGGATCATCAGGTTTTACCCCTGCAGTGGGGCAGGCCAACCTCGCCCTGGGAGAAGCACACCCTTATTACAAGCCCTGGGAGATGGGATCCCCTTTGCCAGCCCATCCAACTCTGAAATCTTTTTACTACCCTCACTCCAGAGCCAGCATCACTCGTGTCCCCTTCTATGACCTGGTCTCTGCTCGGAAGAAGAAGATCGCCAGCAAGCAGTGAGCTTCCTTGGAGGTGGTGCCCGGTGTCCTGCGAGCCCCATGACCTGTGGTACCTGGAGACCCACTCCCACCCCAGGACCCGCACACATCCTCCTTCAACCCCCTTCACTTCGACTTGACAGCGAGGGGCAGGGGTGGGGGAGGCAGGGCTCAAGAGCCGGGGTGGGTGGGAACCACCAAGGTCTCAGAGCCCGATCATGAGGCTGCTGGCCCTGGGCATCCAGGAAAGGCCCTACCCCTGCCCCACGTCCACTACAGGAAGGGGTAAGGAAAGCGGCCACAGCCTGGCACCCTGCCCTCTCTCTGGGCCTCAGTTTCCTCTTTTGTTAGAAGTCTCCTTGCCCTCTGAAATGCCATCAGCCTTCAAAGCAAGAGGGGCCTGAGTGCTTCCTACCCTCCACCATGGTGACACCTCCGCTCCTGCTCAGGGGGTTCTCAGCCAGCCCCTCCCCATCTTCAGTGCGAGCTTGGCCCTCCCTGCCCAAGGGACACAGGAGACACATCTCAGATCCATGGACATGACCTCTGGGAGACCCAAGAGTACTGGACTAGGAGCCTGGACATCACAGTCTCAGTCCTAGCTTTGTCTCAACTTGCTGTGTGCCCTCGGCCGAGTCACACTCCTTCTCTGGTTCCTGGAAAACTGTGGTGCTTGGCTAGGAATGTCCCAGCCCTTCTGGTTCTGTGCACTTCACCCCTCAACCTGCCAGCAATGGCCCCTCTCAGACTGCTTTCTGTCCGTGGAAAGATAGGAATGTGCTGGGTCTCCTGAGGAGCTTCTGGCTGGAGATGTCTACACCTGTTTACTGAGCCGGAAGAGGCTCTGGACTGAAGACTGCTGGGAGGCGGAGAGCACAGTGGGCCCATCCTCAAGGATGTTCATTTTAGAGAAGGGACACGTGGGACTCCTCAAGCAAATGGCAGAGACATACAGACATACTCAAGCAGACATACTCAAGCAGAAATGGTGGTACAACCAAGAAGCCAAGAGAGCTTTGTGATCTGTGGTTACCAGGAGGGCTGCCTGGAGGCAGCAGCCATGCCATGAGTGATGTACACCCTTATAGCAGAGTCTCCGCCACAATTTCCCTGCTGGACCACTGCCCAGGGCCCCTGAGGTGATAAGCAGCTGCCCCAGCAGGGTCCTAGCATCCTGAGACTCTCTGGCATAGCACCATCAAGCATGAAGCTGGCTTCACTACCCACAGGCAGGCAGTTCTGTCTCCAGGGAGGCCCCAGCCTGGAGGAGCATTCCACAAACAGGTTTCTCCTCAGTAGCACAACTTACCCCGCCGCACAGGCCCTGGGGGAGTCCCTAAAGGGAAGTTCCCTTGCAGGAAAACAGGATATGGGGTTACCTTGGCTCTACTGTCAGCCTGCGTAGGTGAGCCGGACAAGGTGAATTCCCCCAGGGAGGGGAGGCAACCTCTCTTCCCCCACCTCACAACACACACACAACACAACACACACACTCTCTGTGGGGTCAGGACAGAGTAGCTGCCTTGCAAGTGGTGAAGCCACTGTCTCTGGAGGTGTGCAAGCACCTCGTAATGATACTGCACTGAGGAGGATCTGTTTGGATGTGACAGGAAGAAGATTTACAGGACATCTGAGGTCTTCCACAGGCCCCATGGCAGCATGGGAGCTGAGTGCCACATCTGCTGCCTTTTTTGGCCCTGAAGGGGCAGCCAGGGGTCATGAGCTCTGAGGTCCTCTCCTGCCACTGGCTGTGCAATCTTAGTCCACTCTCTTCCCCTCTCTGGTCCTCGGCTTCCTCCTGTCACTGAGAGGGTGGAATGGGGGATTTCTGGGCATGAGTGGCTGTTCTGGGAATCACTCAGAATAGAGAATAAAGCTCATGAGTCAACTCGTGGGTGGGGCTCTGTCCTCTGCATGACCACATCTGCCGTCCTTGAGGCCAATGTAGACCCTTCACCCTCATCCCTTTCCCAGCTGGAGACCAGGAGGGCCAGATGGGGAAGAGTGGGCACTCAGCAGACCCTGGACCCTCATCCTCTGGCCACTTGGGGCTGCCACCTGGACAGAAATCTCCAGGAGCTAAATTTTTGAAGCAAGAGTCTCTCTAAGCAGGGGCAAGAGTGCACTGGTTCTGCCAAGGCCAGGGGAAAGCAAAAGAACTTCCCAATAGGCCATGCTGTCTGAAGACAGAAAGGATGCTGCTCAGGAGCTAAGTAGTGAGTTCCCTGTCCGAGAAGGGATACAAGTACAGATTGGATCCATTGATCACTTGGGGAGTCACAGAGGGTCTTGAATTTGTTACTCTTCATTCATACTTCCCACAATCTTATGTTAAGTGCCTTGTTTCAAGCACTGGTAGAATAAGACAAAAGCCATGCCTGCATGGGGCCGACGTTCTGGTGGTCCTGAGTTCTAGGCAGCCCCTTCAGATGTATAGGGCACTGAGATGGCCCCCACACCTTAATCCAACCCCTTGTCTGAAATGCCACCATTGCGTCATTCTTTGAAGACCTTAAGGTGTTGAACTGATCAACTTTCATTCGGCCCAGGTTTTTGAAGCTCCTACTATGTGCCAGGCTCCACACACAGAACCAAGGATCCAAAGATGATCAAGGCAAAGCCCTTGCTCTCAAAAGGAACTCAAGTCTAGTGGGGAAAGACAGCCCATTTCAACTCATGCTGTTACATAGAGTGGAGCACATGGGCCGGTGGAAGGCTGAGCTGGGCAGCGAGGCAATCCAGGGGGCTTCTCGAAGGAGCCGTACTTGAGTGTTGGCAGCCAGATAGGAGAAAAGACACACACCTGATACTGCAGTGAGCTCACTTCAGGTCTGCCCCTCCCCATCACACACATCTTGACTGCGAATTCCTCACAGGCCAGATTGTCACTGCTCGGTGCCTGGCACACAGGATGCGCGATAATTCTTTGACTGAAGTCAACTGAAGACTCTGGGCCTCAGCATTAACTAGTGCAAGTATCTAGAGGCGCAGGGAACTGTGGGAACTGTGAAGCCGCTAGGAGAGGGCGTGACTAGAGAGGTGGGCGGGGCCACATCGCCATCTGGTCCCTTTCTGCCTTGCTGGCCCGGGACTCACCAGCTCTGGTGGCCTCTGCCCACCTTCCCATCCTTCTGCTACTCCTCGCTCTGGGCAGCAGGGGGCTCCCACCACTCGTGGATGAGAGGTTCCACGACGCAGGCAGACGGGAACTGAACTGGCTGCCCCTTGTAGGAATGAGGCCTCGGCCCAGAGTAGAGCCTTGACGTCCGCCTCCTGGAGAAGGATGCACCCGGTCAACTAGGACCTGTGGGATCCAGTAGCCCCAGACACCTGAGGGCACAGATGCCCATCGGCCTCCCCCCTCCCTTCATGTGGGGCACAGTCACCCCTGCTCAGCCAAGGAGTCGGGATACCCTGGCTCTCTGGCTTTCTGGTTGTGTGACCCTGAACTAGTAGCTTGCCCTCTCTAGATGTGATCTTCCTTCCTGAAGGGTTCAGACAGGTGAGTTTCCGGACATAAACCTTTAACGGGAACTTCCCTATAAGTGTCAGACGCGGGTACCAGGTGGCCCCTGCCCTGAGATGAAGTGAGACTGGTGTGTGTGGTGGGGTTGGGTGGCAAGTGAGAAGGTGCCACAAAAGCCCCTTACTTTAATAGGCCACAGGGGGGCAGTAATGAGGCCATCCGGGGTGTCGGGGCAGGGCGTGGGGGGGAGGGGGGATGGGTTCAAAGCCCAACTCTACCCTGTGTCTTAAGCAAGTTTCCTAGGCATTCTGAGCCTCAGATTGCCCATCTATAAAATGAAAATAATAGAGTATATGCAAAATACTTAGAACAATGTTGAGTACCTGCTGCTGCTGCTAAGTCGCTTTAGTCATGTCCGACTCTTTGCGACCCCATAGACGGTAGCCCACCAGGCTCCCCTGTCCCTGGGATTCTCCAGGCAAAAACACTGGAGTGGGTTGCCATTTCCTTCTCCAATGCATGAAAGTGAAAAGTGAAAGTGAAGTCTCTCAGTCGTGTCCGACTCTTAGCGACCCCATGGACTGCAGCCTACTAGGCTCCTCCATCCATGGGATTTTCCAGGCAAAAGTACTGGAGTGGGGTGCCATTGCCTTCTCCGGTTGAGTACCTACTCAGGGTTAAGTGCCATTATTATTATTATCACTTCAAGGCAAACTATATACATGCTTTGATGAAGATACAAAACAGGCTGGACCATTGGAGGAGGCAAGATTCATGTGGAGGTTGAGGGGGTTGTAGATCTGGGAAAGCTTCTTGGCAGAGGTGCCCATGACAGATAAAATAACTGGAGGCCTGGCTTTTCTAGCCAGGAGCAGCCAAAACAAGGATGCTTATTCTGGGACTCCCTTGAGTGTCCCAGAACAAGCCCCCAAAGCAAGAAGGTGAAAGGTTGAGTGGGGGCTGAGCTGTGTGCCCCAGGATGTAGTCCCTTGCATCTCAAAGGTTATTTTGTCCTTTGTCATGAAACTCTGACTGGGGATCCAATAACATGGCTGCTGAATGAGGCCATCACAGAAAGAGAGAGAACAAGCTTGGCACAGGATGGCCTGAGGTGGAGTAGGAGTGGGTAAGGAGGACCCCTGCCCAGTGCCTGGAAGCGTAGAGCTGGTCCTGGGGCCCTGCGCCCAGATGCCTGGGGCCAGGAAATGGGGAGGGGGCAGGCAGCCAGGAGTCGAGTGGCAGGTGTGAGAGACCTGGAGAAATTGATTTATTAGAGACTATGAAAAGAGCTAAATATGTTTGCCAGCTCAGCGATGACTCAGGCATTCCCCAGGGGTCCACAAAGTGTGAGCATCAAGGAATCAAAGTCAGGCCTCCTCCCACCCGGGCTCTGCCAGCCTGGAGCCTGTCCTTTGCAATGGAAGGATCACCCAGAGTGCCCTGAGAGCATTGTCCTCAGGAGGCAGCAGAGACCTCGCCCCTCCAGCCAGCATCCCCTGTATGCCCCCCTTACCAGCCAGACTTCTCCAGAATGGCTGAAGAATGAAGCTTCAGAGTGAGACATATCTGGGTCGAAGTCCTGGCCTGGTCCCAAATTGCTGCATGATCTTAGACAAGTGACTGACCCTCTCTGGTCCCACATTCACCAGGAAGGACAGATCCCCACCAAGTCAGGGCCCTTCCTCCATCTCCCTGTCTGGCAGTGTCATTCCTACCCAATTTGGCTTCTTCCAGACAGCTGTGAACACAGCCTCCTCTGCCTAAAATCTACCAACTTCCCTCCAGGAGACAAGCCAGATTCCACAGGGCCTCATTTCCAGAGAACTCGCTCTTCCGGTGCCGGGTTCCGGGCTGGTGCTCTGGGAGAAACAAGAATGAATCAGAGTCAGAGGCTGGAGGCAGGGCACACAAAAGAGGGAGGAATGGTCTCCTTGTGGAGCAAAGGGCTGGGGGGCTGCAGTAAGGGGGTGGAAAGGGGACCTGGGAAGACCAAAGGAAGAGGGGCTCTCGGGGGAAAAAAAGGGTCAGTTGAGGGGGCACTACAGGGACTGCTGGGGGAAAGGCGTGGATCCCCTGCACAGCAGTGAGCAAGGATCTGGCAGATAGGTGCAGTGAACTGTTCATCCAGCATGGAGGAGCCTGCACGTGGATCAGCAGAACTAGGGAGCCAAACAGAAGCGGGGACGAGACCAGCCAAGGAGCAGTTAGCACCAGGGGCTGGGGAGGGGGTCACGGCAAGAGACGGGGGAGCTAGAAGTTGTTTCCAGGTGGTCCCTCTGGCTGCTAGTAGGGATGGATTAAGGAGGTACATGAAGGCAGGGGCATGGGATGCTGGGGGAAATGACTAAGGGACAGCATGGAACCAAGACCATCTGACCTGAGACCTGTGCAGATTTTAGTCATCAAATTACCAACCAAAATGGGGCCCCTTCTGAGAGTGCTGGAATGCCAGATGAGAGTGGATGCTGGGACAACAGGAGCAAACGAGGACTGTCCCAGGTCCCCAAGACATATGATCACCCTGGATACTGAACATATCTACTAGGGACCAGCAAGGAAGTGGGGACATAGAAGGTGGACCTATGGGCTGGAAGGGACGTGACCCAGGGTTGCTTAATCATGGACAAGCAAAGGCAGCTATTTCATGAAGAGCAGATGGGGCTCTACCACCACCTAATTCCAGGGAACACTTCCCCCTTATGAGTCTTCCCAAGTCCTGTCCCAAAGGGGTGTCGTATGGAAGGATCATGAATGTAGCAAGCCTGCATTTGTATACCAGACACCCTCTGCAGAAATTTGCAGCCACTGTCGTACGAGAGTGGAGTCGTTCTTGCAAGACTGAGAATGGGGACTCTGAACAGAACTGCCACAGGTGCCAGGGGCTGCCCATCCCATCCTTCCCTGCCCAGCTGAAGACCCCCCTCCTGCAGAAAGTTGTCCCTGACTACTCCAGCCTTTACGGCTCCTTCAAGATTCCCAGAAGTTTCAGAACACAGGCCCCCTAGCCCCAGGACCTACTAAGGGGACTTAGTACCTACTTCTGTCTCAATCTTAAATATTCACAGTTGTGGCTTTTGGAGAGCTGGCTTCATGGTCTGGTTCTTCCAGGCTCAAGAGAGGGTATAAGATTTGATTCTGCTGCTGGACTCCAAGGCCCACAAGCCCCTTCTCCCCATCTCTCTACTTCTACACAGAGAGCCTCCAGCTTCATTCACAAATGCCTTGGCCTGTAAAACCATCCTTCTTCTTCATGAGGAAACTGAGGCTCACAGAGGTCAAAGGGCATGTGCTAAGGGGTCACCCACCATTGAGGCTCCATGAGAAAGACAGAGGCAGAAAGTACCAGTATTTATTGAGCATCCTTCATGTCATCTGATCTGGTAGCTCACAGGGTAGACAGGATTATTTCCATTTAACAGATCAGAATGTGGAAGCTCAGTGAGTCGGTGACTTGCCCAGAGTAACATGGCCAGGAAGCAGCATCTGATTGGCTTGTTTTTGTTGAGCTGTTGAGGCTGGGAGGACCCAGGAACCTGCAGGGAGCTTCCAGCAGAAGTAGAGGATTAACTCTGTGACCTTTACAGTCCCCTTGATTCTTTGAAACTAACACTTAACTTTCTTCTCTTCCTGCCTCCTCCAAAAGATCTTCATTTAATAAACAAGAGCCCAGAAAAGACCCAGCTTTGACCCAAGGAAATTATATTTTGAATAAAATGTCTCCTATGAAAAAGGAATAAAACATGCTCATTGGAGAAAATTGGGAAATGCAATGATCAAGAAGAAAAAAGCTTAGATCAAGAATTCTTCAACCTGATATAATAAACATTTCAGATTATTTCCAACACACTTATACACTTTATGTGTCACATCTCTGCAATGCTTCTACTGCACAGACAAGTTTGTAAAAGTCCTTAACACGACAGAAGCAATATTTCCCCAGTTGTATCAGTCAGCTCAGGCTAGGTTATGCTGTAATAACAAATAACCCCTAAATCTCAGCACCTTCACACATAAGACTTTATGCCTTGCTCACACTGTATGCTTAGTGGGGGTTGGACAGGGGCCTCTGTTTATCACAGTCACTCAGGGACCCAGACTGGGGCAGTGCCATCCTAACGCAGTCCATCCAGAGTACTGCCTGGACATTATATCACTTCTGCCTACATTTCACTGGCCAAAGCAAATCATATAGCCACCTAACTTCAAGGAGCCGGTGAGTTACCCTCTACCACCAGCCTACCAAGAAAGGAGAACAGAAATACTTGAATAGCAGCACTAATGCCCATTATAATTAGGATGACCAATTGTCCTCATTTGTCAGGACCAAGGGCTTTCCTGGAACGCAGGACTCTCAGAACCATAACTGAAAAGTCCAGGGCAAACCAGGACAAGCTGTTCACCCTCCCTGTACCGTGTTACATATTCTTTACAAACTCATTTCTCAATGACTGCACAACAGTCCATCTAGTAGATGAGTCATGGTTTTTATCCCTAATCCCCTATTGTTGGAGACTTAGATTGTTTCCAGTTTTACACATTTATAAATCCACTGTCTTAATAGCTTCATGAATAAAATCTTGTTCATATAGCTTCTCAGAAGTGCAATTACTGGCCATTTTTCAGGCTCAGAATACTCACTGTCCCTCCATATTTCAAAAGAGTTTGGAACAATATGACTTGCCTTCTACAGCAGAAGCAAGGTCCACTCCTGAACACTCACCCGGAACCCTGGGCAATCATTCTCCAATCTTTGCAGCAGAATCCCCTGGAGGGCTTGTTAAGGAGGGCTTGTTAAAACAAACTGCTGGGCCCCACCCCCAGGGTTTCTGATTCAGTAGTTCTGCTGCTGCTGCTGCTAAGTCGCTTCAGTTGTGCATTTCTAGCAAGTTCCCAGGTGATGATGGGGGTCTGAGACCACACTTTGGGAACCATTGCCCTAGTGGTTCAGTGTCCCTGCTGTGTAATCTGACAGGTGATGCTACTCAACTACACACCATCTGCGTAATTGGGAAGATCGCGTACCTGATCTCTCTCAGCTCAGTTTCCTCATCTGTGAATTGGAGCCATTGTGAGGATGAGCACAAGCAACATTTGGAGAGCTTTTAAAAGCATATCAGGGACTTCCGTGGTGGTCCAGTGGTCAAGACTACAAGCTCCCAATGCAGGAGGCATGGGTTTGATCCCTGGTTGGGGAACAAAGATCCTGCATGCCACTCCAAGAGGCAAAAAAAAAAAAAAAAAAGCTCTGTTAAAGACGGTTATAGTTTTCAGCAACAGATTGAATAACTTCATGTTTTAAAATATTTGTTAATTTGAATAGAATTGCAGTTATTAAAGTTTTCATGCCTTTTATGTCTTGAGTGGGAATGAATTTTTTTCCATGCAGTGATGTAGCATTTGTATTTCCTTTTGAATGTGAATTGTCAGCTCCTGTCCTTTGCCCACTTACCCTCAGGTTTCTCTGTCTTTCTTCATGGGCTGCCCTAGCTCATTATAGAGCAAAGATAACAGACGGACCCCATGGCTGGGCTTGTTTGCTACAAAAAATTCTCCAAGGCTGCTGCTTGCCTTTCGATGAGGTCATTTTTCTGGTCATTTTACAGAGTGGCCAAATCCAGTTGACTTTTCCGTTTTTATTTCCTCTATCACTTTTAAGCAGAAATTGTCTCCCTTCCCCTGAATGTGAAAAATATAAAGGAACTGGATTGTGAATGATGGAATTTGGTGCACACTGACAGTTGGGGATGGAGTGGGGAGTGAGAAGAGGGTGCCCTCCTGGCCCATCTCAAACCCTCTGGTTTATGCCTCTGGGCATATTCAGAAATCCAGGGCCTCTCAGCAACACCCACCACCGTGCACCCTCAGCTCTGCTCCAGACATAGCCATGTTGTCTGTCTGCCCAACGCCCCTGCCTAGAGAGGCACTGGACGGTTCAGGTTTGGATGGGGCCACTGAAAACTGTAAACTGGCCATAGGCCTTAGACAGCTTCTGGTTCAGATCTCTCAAGTGTTTGCCCTGTAAGCTTTGCCTAAGTCTCTATTTTCTCACCTTTAAAATGGGATTAATAATACCTGAAATTGATGGTAAATTTCAAATAGATCACCAGACATGGCGCGCTTAGCACACGGCTGGGTGCAAAGAAAGCGCTCAAGTAAATGGGACTCGTGCTGCCCAATTCTGTTTCCAGGGCAGGGGCATGAGCCCCACAGCCTTTCCTCTGTGTGGACTGAAAATACCCAACACTACGAGCCCCAAGTCCCCAGGTCTCCGCAGAAATGAACCTCAGTGCCTCGAAGCAATCGCACGCCCAGGCTTCCAAGCGCGACCCCAGACTCTCAGCCCATCAGCCCTGCCCGCGCCCCCGGGCTCCCGGGCTCGGATAGGTCAGGCTGGTGCCGAGAGAGCAGAGGCAGCTGCGCGCCCACCCCTATCTCCCCCGGGCGTCTGAGCGGGTCTCGGGCCCAGCCGCCCGCAGATGAGCCTCGCGCGCCTCCTGCTCCCGCGCCACCGCCACCAGGCGCGCTGCTGGGGCCTGATTTCCATAATAATCAGCCACAGATCTTCCGAAAAGGCCGGTAGCGGCAGCCGCCGCCCACCAGGGATGCTCCGGAGGGCGGGCGCCCCCCTCCCAAACACACCCCACCACCGCCTCCCCGCCCAGGAGGGAGCCTCATTTTTAAAAGCTTACAAGAAACTGTGCGCTCGGGAGGCAACTGCGAGACACCAGGAACGTCACTCTCTCCATTAAAGGGGGTGGGGGTGGGGGGGGCAGCAGAGAGGACGTCGAGCTAGTGTAGACCAGCCCCAGGGACAGGAGCAGAGGAGGGAAACTGGGGAGCCAAGGGCGGAGGCAAATCTTCACTGCGGCCTCACAGAGCCTCTGAGAGTGGGGTTTTCTGCTGCTGCTGCTGCTGCTAAGTCACTTCAGTCGTGTCCGACTCTGTGCGACCCATAGACGGCAGCCCACCAGGCTACCAGGCAAGAACATTGGAGTGGGTTGCCATTTCCTCCTCCAATGCATGAAAGTAAAAAGTCAAAGTGAAGTCGCTCAGTCGTGTCCAAGTCTTAGCGACCCCATGGACTGCAGCCTACCAGGCTCCTCTGTCCATGGGATTTTCCAGGCAAGAGTACTGGAGTGGGGTGCCATTGCCTTCTCTGGGGTTCTCTGCTAAGACCCACTTTACAGATGGGGAGACTGAGGCCTGGAGAGGTTTCAGGTCTTCCCCTTGATGAGTGGCTGAACAAGGACCCACTTCGCGGGTGGTGGATCCAGAGCTTGAGACCTACCATGCTGCCTCCTCCAGAGCAGGGTGTGTGTGTGCTTCCCAAGATGAGCCGACCTTGGAGACAGACTGCACAGAGCCCACAGGAGGAATGCCGAGGTCCTGCACTGCACCTGGAGCTGATCTGGTCTGGAAGTTCACCGGCTTGCCGAACTGAATCCGAAACTTAGCTCTATCACCTACCAAGCAGGGGTAAGCAAACTGCAGCCCACCAGCCAAATCCTATCCACCACCAGGAACCAAGCATGATATTTACATATTTTAATATTTTTAAAAATCAAAAGAAGAATAAGATTTCCTGACACATGAAAATTATATGAACTCCAAATTTCAATGTTCATATATACAGTGTTATTAGAACACAGCTATCCCCATTAATATTGGCCACTGAAATCACTGCTTTCCACTACCATGGCACAGTTGAATCGTTCTGATGGAGAGACATGGCCCATCAGGTCAAAAATATTTACAACCTCACCCTTTCCAGGAAAAGTTTGCCCATCCTTGTACTAATGGGACAAGTGATGAAGTCTCTGAGCCTCAGTTTCCTTGTCTGAACAAAAGAGAACAACATTAAATGAGGATTAAATGAAAAGACATCATTAAATGCAAGGCATCAGGCAATTAGTTCCTTTCTAGGCCCACCTTAGAAATACTGGTTTAGCCAAAAAGTTTGTACGTTCAGAATTTTCCATAACATGGAAAACCTGAACGAACTTTCTGGCCAACCCAATATCTTTCATTTTCTTCTAGCCCCTCCCATCCCAAATCTTGGATGAAGTGAAAGTTGCTCAGTTATGTCCGACTCTTTCCGACCCCATGAACTATACAGTCCATGGAATTCTCCAGACCAGAGTACTGGAGTGGGTAGCCTTTCCCTTCTCCAGGGATCTTCCCAACTCAGGGATCAAACCCAAGTCTCTCGCATTGCGGGCAGATTCTTTACTAGCTAAGCCACCAGGGAAGCCCAAGAATTCTGGAGTGAGTAGCCTATCCCTTCTCCAGAGGATCTTCCTGACTCAGGAATCGAACCAGGATCTCTTGCAGTGCAGGTGGATTCTTTACCTGCTGAGCTATCAGATCAATGCACCCTGAACTCAAAGTGTTCACCACCCACTGCCTAACCCTGCTTGCCCTCTTTCCATTCTTACCAACTGAGCTCCCAGCCCTCATCCAATCAGTGATCAAGCCTGACTGGCTTCCTCTTAGCTCCCAGCACAGTCCCTGGCTTGCAGTAGATGCTCAGCAAACACAGTCTAGATAAATGGATGGGCAGTCTTTCCCTCTTTTCCATTCCCTCTGTTCTGACCTCCATCATCTCCTGCCAGGTCTCCCTGACCCCTTCACACTCTCTCTGGTATCACACCTCCCCCTGGCTCCTCACTGCTCCCTCTATTCAAGCCATGCTCCCAGTGCAACATACAAGGGGCTGAGTTACCGGCCTTGTTCAGTCTTACCAAACATCTAAACTGCTAGTATTTCCCAGAACCCCAAAGGTTGGATCTAACCTCCAGGTAGTTACTCATGCTATTCCTTCTTGCCTGGATTCTTTTTCCTTACCTCCAGTCCAATGGGCCTGGCATCCTCTACTAGACCCTTCCCCAAGACTCAGTTCAGTCCCAAACTCCTCCTGGAAACTTTTCAGATCTTTCACCCACCTCCATGGTCTCAGTTTACAAAACTACTTGGGCACCAGTGGGATTTCAGTGCCATTATGAATATGCATGAACATAAATGCATTAATATGCATGCTCCTCGTGAGCCCTTGAGTCCCCTGAGGTCTGAGACTACAACTGGCATTTCTGTATCATCAGTCCTAGGAAAAGCATGGCCCAGAGAAAGTTCTTAGTAAAATTTTTAGTAAATGCAACAATGAAGGCAGGAAGGAATTAAGACATATGGGATCTTGCCCTTCCCTTGCTCAACAACTTTCAGTGGCTCCCCAGTTCTCCTCTATAAAGGCCAGGCACCCAGCCTAGTCTTTAAGTCTTCAAGCCTTATAGGCAGTGACTCTGATCACACACCCTGGTGAGGGGTGGGAAAGGGGGTGGGGTAAGCGGGCAGGAACAGAACTGGATCCCCCAGGTCTGTCTTCCCTAAACAGCCCCAGTCTCCAAGCATTTGCTTGTGCATTTCCTGCTCCCTGTACATCCTCTTGACTCACCCCCATTTGCGCCTATGGGAGCCCAGGCTTCAGGGACGCAGAGGCACCTAAAGTAGGGAAGCCAACTACCGTCACATTGCCCAGATCCCACAGCAAAAGACAGTGAGCAGGAGGCCTTGGGTCCAGGGTGAATCTTGCCTTTACTATGAGGCCATCGCTTCACCTCTTGCAATAAAATGGAGAATAACACTTGCCATGTAGGGTTGCTGGGAGGTTAGACATGTTGTGGTTTAAAGATTCTGGCACACAGTAGGTGTTCAATAAACAGCAGCTCTTCCAGGCCTGGTGGGAGCTTTTCTGCCAGAGAAAAGGCTGGGGGAGCAGACCTAGAGCTCCCCTCAGTCTGCAGACCCAACCTCTCTCTTCCCCTCTCTCCTTCACCCCCGACAGCGCCTGCAGCCAGCGACTGATGCTGCCGTGGACAGAATGACAATGAGGCCAAGGCCTAAGCAAGCCCATCTGGGAACTCAAGGCTCAAGGATGAAGACGAGGCAGGGACAGGCAGGGGTAGGAGAGGGGCAGCCAGTGGGGAAGAAGTTCTGGATGAAGGTGGGGCAGAGGCTGCATAGGAGAGGGCAGAGCAGAGCAGGGCAAGGCAGGGCAGGGGTTGCCAGAAGTACAGGATGGGGCTGGGATGAGGCAGGCCTCGAATAGGAACCAGAATGGCTGGAGCAGGGGTTGGGCTCACTGCAGAGAAGAGGCTGGAACAGGGATCCAAACAAAATCATACCACACCCATGGGGCAGACTGTGAGAGAATCAGAGGTCCTCGCAGGTCAGGAGTGAGAAAAAAGCACTTTCAGAAAGAGTTGGAGGAAAAGGAATCTAAAAGGGAAGTATGAGCAGGGAGAGGACAGGAGGAAGCCACCAACACTTGAGTCCTGGGGATAGCCCCATTTGTGCCAACTTCCTCCCTTGCCAGGTGGGGCCAGTGCAACCAGAGAAGGCCAAGGACTCACCTAACCACCCCCAACCGCCCTCCTCCACCCCAAAGAGGAAGCTGAATAGAGATCAGCTTATCTCCAGACTCAGAGAGGAGGCAGAGGGAGTGGGTGGGGCTGAAGTAGCGGGCAGGGTGGGACCAGTACAGACTTCTGGTGCTAACAAACCAGAGAGACCACAGCCATTCCTCTCAGCTGATGCAAGCCCACATCACAGAAGGCTGGTCCAATTCCTGCCACCTGCCCTGCTCATGCCACCTCCCCACTTTTGCTTAAGTCAGTGGCACCCCCCCCCCAAACCCCTGCCCCAGGGGCACCTTTATCTCCTCCACTCCAAACACTTCATTCCCTCCAGTCTCAACTCACCATCCCCTGTCCATGCACCTTGACTCTTCAGGCCCTCAGACAGTGCAGCCCTGATCTCCCTCAACAATGCCTTTCTCTCCCTCACCCTCGGGACTTGATGCTACTGGGGTTACAATCTGGTGATCCAAAGTACATGTTGGTCCCCCATAAATGTGCTTTAGTCCTCACAAACAGTTTGAGATTCCGCCTGGCCAGGTTCAAGTCCCAGCAGCTTCATTTTCTAATTGAATTTGTATGTTGTATTGGAAGCATAGTTGAGTTACAATGTTGTGTTAGCTTCAGGTGTATAGCAAAGTGATCCAGTTATGCGTGTGTGCTCAGCTGCTCAGTCGTGTCTGACTCTCTGTGACCCCATGGACTGTAGCCCTCCAGGCTCCTCTGTCCATGGAATTTTTGAGTAAAGAATAATGGAGCAGGTTGCCATTTCCTCCTCCAGTGGATCTTCCCCACCCAGGGATCAAACCCCTGTCTCCTGCATTGGCAGGTGGATTCTTTACCATTGTGCCGCCTGGGAAGCCCTGATATGCATATATCCATTCTTTTTCAGATTCTTTTCCCATATAGTTACTACAGAATATTGAGTAGAGTTCTCTGTGCTATGCAGTAGGTCCTTGTTGATTATCTGTTTTAGATATAGCAGTATGTATATGTTAATCCCAAACTCCTAGTTTATCACTACCCTCCACATTTCCCCTTTGCAAACCATAAGCTTGTTTTCTAAGTCTGTGAGTCTGTTTTGAAAATAAGTTCATTTGTATCATTTCTTTAGACTCTACATATAAGTGATATCATATGTTATTTGTCCAGCAGTTTCATTTTTGTATAGTAGCTGCTTCATAAGTGCCAGCCCCTCCCCCTTCTCCCAGGCCATTGATAGCTCAGGACACACACACCCACACACAGCATGTGACCAGCAGCAGCTCCTGGACTGAGCCTAGGTGCCCTTCTGTTCCCAGAGGGTGTCTCCGCTGCCTTGGCCTCTGAGCCCTAGCCTAAACTGTCCAGCTTGGGAGAAAGGCCCATTGCTCATTCCCCTTGAGTTTCTGCAGCTCGGGCAATCAATCGGTCGCCATAGCAACCAGCGCTCCAATCAGAAGCAGACACTTCATTGGCTGGGCTAGAACCACCCACTCTCTCACCCACTCAGGCCAGGCCATGCAGATCCCTTACCTAGGACTACCTGGGCTCTGGCACAGTCTGGGGACACCTGCCAGCATCCTCAAGACCCTGGGATCTCCAAAGAAAGTGCATTTTCTTGGGAGGAGGGGGGAGTGACAGAATGACCACTCCATCTGACCTCTTGATTCCCATATGTTACTGCTCTCAGTGCTCAGAAGAGGCCTGAGAGGTGGGCATCATTAGCACCCTGGACAGACAGGAAAGCTGAGCCCAACTAGAGAGAGAGTGGTGAAACTGAGTATATATTCCCTCCTTAAGACCCTACCTTCAACCCTCTCCTTCCTGGCCAGAATGGGAGTAGGAAAGGGGAAAACAGAGAAACTTTTGGCCCCACTACAGGCACCACCTGCCTTCCCACGAAATCTGTGCTTGATACTTCCAGTGCCCACTAGCACCAGGCCCACCAGGGTTCATTAGCCAAGATCTATGGGCTCGCCCACCCACACTCGGCTGTGGCCTCCAGCCCGGATCATCCACCTTTCCCACGGTGCCAGCCAGATGGGACAGAGCCCAGACTCTGAGCCAGAAAGGCCCACGTTTGACAACTGACTCCTTGTTGGTGAGCCTAAGCAAGCCAGGTAACCTCTCTGAGCCTCAGTTCCTCTGTTGGGAAAGTAGGAATAACTATCCCTATCTTACAGGGGAGTGGTGGAGTCAAATGAAGTGTGTAGAGACCTCAGCACAAGCCACAGAGTATGTGGCTTGTACTCAGTGAGTGGAGAGAAGCCCCTCTCTCCATCCCCATTGCCCCTCTCAGTGGCCAAAACCATCCCTTGGAGCTGACCTAAGACTCCTCCAGGACACCCTCACTAGGAGGAGGCAGGAGGCAACTGCTGTCATTGTTAATAACCAGCCCAAGAAAATGTAAGTTACAGAGGAGATTTAGAAAAGGCAGTGCAAATGCAATCAGAAAGAGGCAGGATTCAAACCTAGGTCTGTCCGGTTGAGACCTGAGCTCTCTCTTCTGCAGCCCAGGTTCTCCTGATCAGTGCAGCTGCAGCCAGAGCCCAGCACCCTGTGCCCCTGCTGCCCAGCTCTCCCCAGTGTTCAACACTGACTGAGGACCCACGGTATGCTTGGCTCACTAGGTACCCACCATGATTCAAAGGGCTACAGAAGCAAAGTCAAGGGGATGCTGAGATGCACTGGGGGATCCAACCTGTTTTAGGGTGATGGGGAAGACTTCTGGGAGTAGCACCATGCAAGCTGCTCCTCCTATCCACTATTTGGAGTTTTTGCCTCTCTGCCTAGAAGTTTCCCATTACCATGCTCTGTCTTCTAGGACCCAAAAGGTGCTGCCCAGAGAGCCATCTGGCCCACCATCACAAGCCCAGCCACAAGGGTCAGTTGTCTCAGCCCCATCCAACCTGACTCCAGCTTCCTTCTCCATCCTGCCAGTTGGACTTCAAACCTAAGGTTGTCTCTTCCCTTTCCTGAGCACCTACTATGTGCAGACACTGCAAGGGGCATATTTACAAATGTTAGCCCAGCCACCCTGCTGGGCTGTCACCCTCTTGCAGAAGAGGAAATGGAGGCAAAGAGAGGTAAAGTGGATTTCTCAGGGTCACAGCTGACATAGTCCTGAACCAGGATTTGAACTCAGGTCTGTGAGACTTCAGAGGTCTATACATCAGTGCAAATAGCTGAAAGAAGACACCAGGACCCCACCTTTTGGATCTGCCTCTTTTCCCTGCTCCCCTTCCCAAAGACTCTTGTAGGACAGGATGGAGTGACTTGATTCAAGTTATCATATTTCTGCTTCCCTCTTTCCTCCTCCAGAAAACAAATTGATTCATCAAATTACACCTTTAATCTGTCCTGGGGAAGGTGAGGAATGAGCCTCAGCCTCCCCAGGAGGAAGCACGGCTGATTATCAGCCCACCCATCCATGTGCTGGGAACGTTTCCCCATGCTCTATCCTCCCATGATTAAACACTAATTGCCACCATGCTCTCAAATTGAGGACTTTAATTTCCCGAAACGAAAAGTACATTTCAATCAGTTCCTCTCTCAAACCATCCCACCTAAGAGGAGCCAGGACCAGAACACAGGCTCCTCAAGGCCAGAGACAGATGAACCTACTTCCTATATACCTGTCTTCCCCTTCCCCCACCAGTGCCACATCTGTCCTTCCCAGGTACCATCCAAGCGTGCGTGCATGCTAAGTCGCCTCAGTCATGTCTGACTTTTTGCGATCCCATGGACTATACCCTACCAGGCTCTTCTGTTCATGGGATTCTCCAGGCAAGAATACTGGAATGTGTTGCCATGCCCTCCTCTAGAGGATCTTCCTGACGCAGGGATCAAACCTGTACCTCTTATGTCTCTTCTGTTGGCAGGTGGGTTCTTTACCACTAGCATCACCCGGGTACCACCCAAGAGATTCCTACAATTGTGGGTTCAAAAAAGTGAGGCAGGGCCCCCAGCACTGAGGTCAGAATCAGATGACAGGAGCAAAGGAGTGTCAGCCATAGGCAGGGTGGCGGTTGCTCCCTCCACTCTCACTCACCCTTAGATGCTTCAACTCAGCCCAAGAGAATGGAATAAAGGCTGGACAAGGGGCCCAGTAGAAGAAGAGACTGGGAGGAGGGCAGAAGACCTCCCTTCTCTGGGTCTCAGGGTCTTCATCTGTCCCAGAGAGACTGGGGAGGGGCTGAATCAAGAGCTAGAAGGCTCTTTGGTCTGTCCCTCCTAGGGACCAGGACTCAGCTTCCTGCAAATTCTCTCACACGGATCCTGAGGCATGGAACACCAGGTCTGGAAAGGGGTCCAGGAGCTGACATTTTTTTTTTTTAAAGTTCTTCAAAAGACATTAATATGCTGCTGGAGGATTTGGGTACTGCCAACTGAGAGTAGTCCAGCCCGTTCAGTTGACAGATGTGAATGTGGGCCCAGAGAGGATGAGTGTCTAGCTCATTGTCACACAGCAAACTAGAGGATTAGACCAGATGACCTAATAACTCTTCCAGTTTAAACACTTCAAATAAAGTGGCAAAGACAGAGTGAAGGGGGCTCAGGTGTGGCACACACTGCCAGGGAGAGGAAGGGTTGCAGAGGGGTCCAGGGCTGAGAACCCTCGAATTTCCACTTGGAACCATATCCCTTCCCCAGTGTTGGCTGTGATCCTGAGCAACTCACTCAACCATCCCTAAATGTAGAGGGGGCTGGGGATTCACATGAGGTCTCTCCAAAGTCCACTGTGGCTCCTCCAGTCAGGCCACCTGGAGTCATCATCACCACCATCATGGTCATCACCACCACTCATGGTCATCAACCTGGCAGACATGTATTGCCCATTCCCTGAGTCCAGGCACTGAGCTAAGCAATCTGCATGGCATGGAGTTGTCCATCCTTCCCACCATCCTAAGAGGTGTTCTCTTATTCTCCACCATCTCCCTGCCCCCACCAACCCTTCAGTTCAGTTCAGTCCCTCAGTCGTGTCCAACTCTTTGTGACCCCATGAATCACAGCATGCCAGGCCTCCCTGTCCATCACCAACTCCTGGAGTTCACTCAGACTCACGTCCATCAAGTCAGTGATGCCATCCAGCCATCTTATCCTCTGTCATCCCCTTCTCCTCCTGCCCCCAATCCCTCCCAGCATCAGAGTCTTTGCCAATGAGTCAACTCTTTGCATGAGATGGCCAAAGGACTGGAGTTTCAGCTTTAGCATCATTCCTTCCAAAGAAATCCCAGGGCTGATCTCCTTCAGAATGGACTGGTTGGATCTCCTTGCAGTCCAAGGGACTCTCGAGAGTCTTCTCCAACACCACAGTTCCAAAGCATCAAATCAATTCTTCAGCGCTCAGCTTTCGTCACAGTCCAACTCTCACATCCATACATGACCACTGGAAAAACCATAGCCTTGACTAGACAGACCTTTGTTGGCAAAGTAATGTCTTTGCTTTTCAATATGCTATCTAGGTTGGTCATAACTTTTATTCCAAGGAGTAAGCGTCTTTTAATTTCATGGCTACAGTCACCATCTGCAGTTATTTTGGAGCCCCAAAAAATAAAAACTGACACTGTTTCCACTGGTTCCCCATCTATTTCCCATGAAGTGGTGGGGCCAGATGCCATGATCTTCGTTTTCTAAATGTTGAGCTTTAAGCCAACCTTTTCACTCTCCACTTCCACTTTCATCAGAGGCTTTTTAGTTCCTCTTCACTTTCTGCCATAAGGGTGGTGTCATCTGCATATCTGAGGTTATTGATATTTCTCCTGACAATCTTGATTCCAGCTTGTGTTTCTTCCAGTCCAGTGTTTCTCATGATGTACTCTGCATATAAGTTAAATAAGCAGGGTGACAATATACAGCCTTGATGTACTCCTTTTCCTGTTTGGAACCAGTCTGTTGTTCCATGTCCAGTTCTAACTGTTGCTTCCTGACCTGCACATAGGTTTCTCAAGAGGTAGGTCAGGTGGTCTGGTATTCCCATCTCTTTCAGAATTTTCCACAGTTTATTGTGATCCACACAGTCAAAGGCTTTGGCATAGTCAATAAAGCAGAAATAGATGTTTTTCTGGAACTCTCTTGCTTTTTCCATGATCCAGCAGATGTTGGCAATTTGATCTCTGGTTCCTCTGCCTTTTCTAAAACCAGCTTGAACATCAGGAAGTTCACGGTTCACATATTGCTGAAGCCTAGCTTGGAGACTTTTGAGCATTACTTTACTAGCGTGTGAGATGAGTGCAATTGTGCAGTAGTTTGAGCATTCTTTGGCATTGCCTTTCTTTGGGATGGGAATGAAAACTGACCTTTTCCAGTCCTGTGGTCACTGCTGAGTTTTCCAAATTTGCTGGCATATTGAGTGCAGTACTTTCACAGCATCATCTTTCAGGATTTGAAATAGCTCAACTGGAATTCCATCACCTCCACTAGCTTTGTTCATAGTGATGATTTCTAAGGCCCACTTGACTTCACATTCCAGGATGTCTGGCTCTAGGTGAGTGATCACATCATCCTGATTATCTGGGTCGTGAAGATCTTTTTGTATAGTTCTTATGTGTCTTCCTGCCACGTCTTCTTAATGATAGCAAACACCCTCTTCCAACAACACAAGAGAAGACTCTACACCTGCACATCACCAGATGGTCAACACCAAAATCAGATTGATTATATTCTTTGCAGCCAAAGATGGAGAAGCTCAATACAGTCAACAAAAACAAGACCAGGAGCTGACTGTGGCTCAGATCATGAACTCCTTATTGCCAAATTCAGAAGTAAATTGAAGAAAGTAGGGAAAACCACTAGACCATTCAGGTATGACCTAAATCAAATCCCTTATGATTATACAGTGGAAGTGAGAAATAGATTTAAGGGACTAGATCTGATAGATAGAGTGCCTGATGAACTATGGTCGGAGGAGACAGGGATCAAGACAATCCCCATGGAAAAGAAATGCAAAAAAGCAAAATGGCTGTCTGAGGAGGCCTTACAAATAGCTGTGAAAAGAAGAGAAGCGAAAAGCAAAGGAGAAAAGGAAAGATATAAGCATCTGAATGCAGAGTTCCACCAACCCTTAGAGAGGAGCAAAGTGAGACTCGGAGACGGGTCTTTCATAGCATAGCAAGTAGGGAGAATCGGTCCTGTCGGGATTCGAACTTAGAGCCAGTCAGTGGCGTCAGCGCTTCAGGTGGTGCAAGGAAGACCGGGCGGGACAGCGCGCACCCGCGGCCCCAGAGTTCATTAGCCGGGCGCCATGCGGACCTTCCTTCAAACTCACCTACGTGGAGGATGCCCGCTGCGGCCCCGCCCAGGCGCTCCCGGCACCCAGGGCGGGAGAACCGCTAGGAGGGGAGCGCGGGGTGGGAGGTGGAGCAGGGTCCCCTACCCTCGGGGACCGTCCCTCCAACAAACCGGGGAAGAGTGCAAGTGCACTGAGGGAAGGGGGGGGTCCCTCAAATTGGGGGGCAATGCCAATACAGAGAGAAGCCCTGGAACGTCCACTTTCCCCCATCCCCTTTCACTCGTTCCCGCAGCCACCCACACACCCATTTTACAGGTGGTTCGCCCGAGGTCGCGAGCGGGAACGAAGTTGCTCTCCGCCCCATCTCCAGACCTGATCGAGAGCCTAGGGATGAGGGGAGGGGGCGAGGACCTGACCCGCACTTAGAAAAGGGTTTGGAAGGGGCGTGGGAGAACATGCAGGAGGCGCCCGCACCCGCTAAAGAGGAAGCGGCAGGAAACCAAGCCTCTCCGGCCGCAGCGCCGCCGCCGCTCCCTCTCACTCCCCAGCTCGCCTCTGTCAGCCTCCTCCTTCCTGGAGCGCTCCCCTCCTCCTCCAGACTCTCTTTCCGGAAACATGTCCTCTCCCCGCCCCCATGCCCACCGGCTGGATTACCGCAGTCTCGGCCCACTTCTGCGTCCTGCTGTGTGACCCTGGATGAATGTCTTAACCCCTCTGAGCTTTAGTAGTGTCCTCCGTTATAGATTTAAGTGGGGAAAAAAAAAATCAGAAGACCCCAGTGATGAAATGCCATCCTTTAATGGGTTAAAAAGGGGAACATGTACATGTTTGCTTATCTCTGGGCGGACACCCTGGGAGGAAAGCGAAGTCGCCGGCGGTAGTTGGCTGTCTGCCTCCAAGGACAGGAGCCTGGCCTTCTGAGAGAAGGGACGAAAACACAGAGACCCAGCATTGCACACATGCATCTTTTAAATATTGATATATAAATGCATTAGCAATTCCAATGAATAGGTTAAATAAAAGGCAAACATTTACAAAATTGAACTTTAGAAATAATACTGGTACCCGGAGGTGTTGTGAGATGTGTGTATGTGTGAAGCAGACAGACACACGGAAATTTCAATAAACCGTCTCTATTTTGGTTATCACTGCCGGCTCACTAGCCCTCTCCTGATCTCAATTTCTGTTCTTTTCTCCCCCACCTTCTCATGGCCTCCTGTCGTCTCCCTCCCCTTCTCTTCTTCTCCCCCCAAGCCTTTCCGTAACAAAGCACCTTGCTGCACACCCCCAGCTTATCTCAGCTGAGCGCCAGGGATGTTTGACAGTGGAGCCAGGGGGCGAGATAGGGGGCAAAGGCCACTCCCACCAGCCCGAGGCAGGATCATGGGGACCCCTCAGGCTGCACACTGCGGAGCCTGGGGCCCCTTGCACTCCCTCTTCTCGTAGGCTCCTTCTCCCCTCCCCAGCCTCCTCCAGCTCTCCTCTTGGCAATATAGGCAAGACTGTACCCAGAAATGGCAACAAGTAATCAGCAGGTGAGCCCAGTCTGAGGTGTGCCAGTGTGGCCTCAACCCACAGCAGGGTGAGGCTGGTCCAGGAACTGGGAACCTTCCATAATCCCATCAGCAGCACCTCCCAGAGCTCCACCGCAGAGGGCAAGGGAGAAGTGATCACCCTCGCAGCCCCAGGAAGGCAGGGTGGGGACGGCTGAGGACCCCTAGAAAGACCTTCCTCCCTAGTCTCCCTGTCTCCAGCCTTGCTCTCTCCAGGCCACCTCCTGTAATGCAGGTCTTACCCCTTTCATAGATGAAGAGACTGAGGCTCAGAGAGGTTAAGAGACTTGTTCAAGATCACATAATCTGTGTTTCCTGGGCTCCCATCGCAGTTGGCTTCCAGTTGGATTTGGCCAATGGCTGGGAGCCTGGAGGATGGGAGGAAGGAAAAAGTCTGGGTCTTTCTGCCTACCTGTCTGCCTTGGGCATGGCTGTGTCTCCTTCAAGGCTCTAGCTCCTGCTGGAAATGCTCAGCCTCATCCTAAGGTCCTTGTCATCATTGTTCAGTTGCTAAGTTGTGTCTGACTCTTTGCAACTCCACGGACTGCAACACACCAGGCTTCCCTGTCCTTCACAGTCTCCTGGAGTTTGCTCAAATTCATGTACATTGAATCAGTGATGCCATCCAATCATCTTATCCTCTGTTGCCCCCCTTCTCCTCCTGCCCTCAATCTTTTTCAACATCAAGGTCTTTTCCAATGAGTTGACTTCTCATCAGGTGGCCAAAGTATTGGAGCTGCAGCATCAGTCCTTCCAAATGAATATTCAGGGTTGATTTCCTTTAGGATTGACTGATTTGATCTCCTTGCAGTCCATGGGACTCTCAAGAGTCTTCTCCAACACCACAATTGGAAAGTGTCAATTCTTGGATGCTCAGCCTTCTTTATAATGCAACTCTCACACCCATACATGCCCTTAAACTGCAGTAAATCTGCCCCTCCTGTGTCCCCCTGGCCTAGGAGAATCTCTTCTTGTCATCCTCTAACTCTTCTAGTCACCCTGTGTAAGCAGCCCCCTATGATGGATCCTGTGTGTCTAGACCTCAACCCCCTTGCCCACACTCTCTCTCTCTATGGTTGCTGCTCCAGCACCTCATGTAGGTTCCCCGTCTCTCACCAGGTGCCTCTGGGCCCTTTCACATGCTGTTCCCTCTGCCTAGGACAGTCTTCCTGAAGCTCTTTGCCTCACCGGTCCATCCATCCCTCTGCTTAGCATTTGCTTAAGGAAGCCCCCTTACCTCCCAGTCTTGCTTCTTTTTCCCTCACAAGGCCACATCTTCTCCTTCAAAGCCCTGGGGGCTGCCTGTGGTTACACATCATCTGATTGTTTGCTAAATGTTGGGTTTAGCCCCTGGACCACAGGCTCAGGAACTCCTAGTGAGAAGGTCTGTTTGCCTTCTCACAGTTGTGGCCATGGCCCCAGTGTTTGTAACTGTTCTTGGGCATAGCCATCCTCAGTCAGTAATTGCTGAATGAATGAATGAATCTATGAAAGGGTCAGTCTATAGTAGGATTTGCAGATGGACACAGGGGCCCAGCCAGATCACCAAAGGCTTTAAGTGTTAGACTACACTAAGAAGGTGAGTGGGACCTGAGGAAACTCTTTCCACCTCCTCTTTTTCTCATCAGATGCCTGACTTGGCTGATGTCCCCAAGCTCACATAAGAGCACAGTAAATGGGTTTCCCAATTCTTAAAAACTCTCCAGCCACCTTGACCCTTTCCAAGTACATACATGCTGAGCGTGGGAGGCCCGAGAGGGAGGCATGGGGGACTGCGTCAGGCAGCGAGGGTCACCCAGAGCCCAGAGCCCTGATCAGTCTCTTCTCTGCTTAGAGCAGCCCCTCAGGCCATGTTGCTCTGCTAGCTTGTCCCCTTCTTTACCCTGAGAGCCCCAGGGAGGGGTGATGTCAGCACAGCCCAAGGCAACCCACAGGGTTTGATCACTGGGTCAATCTCAGGGAAAAGAGATGTTGAGACCTGAAAAGAGACATGGCAGGATCCCCATCAAACCCTGGGAGTGATCCAGCCCCTGGCCCCTCCTGAGGAGAGCTGGGTGGCTTCCCTAACTGTGTGAGCACTGTACTTGGAGTCACCCAACCCAGGGATTCTTAGCCCCTCAGGGCCTCAGCCCTCATAGTGTCTCTTGCTCCATGAAATGGGGGCATGCCAGGTGAACTGGGACACTGCCAGGGCCGTGAGGGAAAAGAAAAGAGGTGGCAGAGAGGACACGGGATAGAGCCCAGCCTGGGAAGTCCCACGGCCTCCCTGTGCTTCAGTTTTCTCTTTTGTTAAAAGAGGCCATCTGATTACGCTAAGGGAAATAAGCCAGACCCCAAAGCATAAATATTGTCTAATTCCACTTATATGAAGTATCTCAAATAGGTGAATTCATACAGAAAGAAAGTAGTCGGTGGTTACCAGGGGCTAGGGGAGAGAAGGAGAATGGGGAGGTGTGTCTAATGGGTAGAATTTCTGTTCGGAAAGTGAGAAAGTTCTGAGGATGATGCTGGTGATGGCTGTGTAACATTGTGAGTGTGCTTAGTATCGCAGAACTGTACACTTTAACAAGGTCAAGATGGTAAGTTTTATGTTACCTCTTTCTATCACATTTTTTAAAAAACACAAAACAAAGAAAGTGATCGGCCCTTACTTATCCCACAGGGCTGGCGGGCCCCTGCTGGGAAAGGGCATGAGATCTGAGTTCTGAGGGGCTGTGTTGAGCCCAGGGCAGTGGAAGAGGTGCCAGGACCTCTCCTCTGCCTTCCTCCTCAGGCCTGAGGCAGGCAGGCCCTGAGCCCAGAAGCAAGTGGAGAGCAGGAGCCCGGGGACCCAGGGATGAGCCAGGGAGATCCTGGGTGCTCTACCAGCCAAGCCCATCACCATGGTGTGTCCTTGTTGTATGCAGCTCTGTTTGCAACTCAGCAAAACTCTGTCCCTTTCCCAGGGAGGCAGGGCATGGGTCATCAGGCCCATTTTCCAGGAGAGAAGACTGAGGCCTGAACAGACTCAGAGACACCCGCACAGTCCAACAACGTGGGCTAGGGTCGGCGGAACCTGCAACCTGACTCCAGAGCCCACCTAGCCTGGTACCTGGGAGCTCTTCTGAAGCAGGCACTGCCTGGTATATATCCTGCCCAGACCAGGCCCTCCTCCCATCTCTAAGTGCCTGCCTTAGTCAGCAAATGCCTCCAGAGTCTCCCCTCCTTCCCTTCCACTGCAGCCCACCCTGGGAATATCCTCACAGTGTAGAAACAGGCAAAGGAGGCTCTGAAAAAAGCCAAATAGCCCCGTGAGAAACTGCTACTAACCTGGGAGGCTCCAGGGGAGAAACAGCAGGAGTAGGGCACTTGTCCAGCCTCCCCCGCTATGGTGGAGAGACGGGGAGAGGCGGGTGTCAGTGTCAGGTGGCGGGTAGGCGGCGAGGTGCTCGGAGTCCAGTGAATTCTACCACAGATCCCATCACCGTCTGGCGGCTACTGCAGGGCAAGCACCTGCTGAATGTGCTGGGGCTTCTGTAGGAACGGTGAGCCAGGAGAGGCCGGCACCAGGGGTATTAACCCCACTGTACAGATGAGAAAAGTGAGGCCCAGGCAAGGCCATGGACAAATGCGCCTGGTTCCACAAAGGTCATACAGCTGAAAAATGCCTGAGCTTGGGCTGAGGCTGGGAAAAGCACATCTCTCTGAAGCTGAAATCTGAGAGAGACAAGGGAAGATGGATAGAGAGAAGGAGGGAGGAAGATAGGGAGGAGGGAGGGACAGAGAGAAATGGAGAGATGGGGGAAAGGTCAAGCAAGTAGTGTCGCGAGGAGGGAAGTCCACTGTCCTCACCAGCAGCCCTGGGAGCAGCCATATAAATGGAAATTAGGTGCTGCGTGGAGGTGGAGGACTTGAGTTGGCCAAGCCTGCCTCTGAGGGCTCTAACCTGGGGGCCTAGGAGCTGAAGGGGGCTCAGTGCCTCCCCCACCACTGCTGTCCACTTTGTACCCGCTACCCATCCCTTGGCTGGTTACCATGGCACTCGCCCTCCCTCGCTGCTCCTCCAGGGCGCACCAATCCCGCCACAGAGCCAGGGAGCTGTCATCGCAGGGCAGTGCCCACCTTTCCTGCCCAGCTCAGAGTCAGGGAGCAGAGGAGTCTGAAGACCTGAATCTTGATCCCTACTCTGCTACTGTGCAGCCTCAAGCAAGTCACTTTCCCTCTCTGGGCCAGGTTTCCAAGATGGTTGAACATTTCCCAGCTGGTTCTGTTTCTGGGGTTTTCATGCTGGCTGACAACATTGCCAGCTCAGAGAAAGCTCTTTGGTGCCATCAGAAGAGCAGTGATTCTGGGCCAGGGGAGAAGTTTCAAATCCTGCCTCTCATCCATCCTTTAAGCACCTACTATGTGCCAAGGACTGTTCAGAAAGGCTGGAAATACTGAAATATTGTTTTCTTTCGTGACCTCTGAAAGTGAAAGTCCATCAGTCGTGTCCGACTCTTTGCAGCCCCATGGAATTCTCCAGGCCAGAATACTGGAGTGGGTAGCCTTTCTCTTCTCCAGGGGATCTTCTCAACCCAGGAATTGAACCAGGGTCCCCTGCATTGTAGGCAGATTCTTTACCAATTGAGCTATCAGGGAAGCAATTCCGAACCTCGGCTTCCTCATCTATAAAATAGACCGGTGATGGAGAGCTCCTCACGCAGAACAAGAAAGAGGCACAAGTGAGGCCATTTATGGGAATTGCCCCTAGACAGACCACTGCTGTGATCCTCTTCCTGCTTGGGCTCTATTTCCCCCAGACCTCCACTCGGAGTCAGGCTGCGTCACTTACCATTTGTGTCACCCTTTGGGGATCCCCGAGATAATCCAGTCTGATATGCGTTGAGTGGGTGCCTCCCTTCAACCTCCATCCCCCTGACCCACTTGCTCCATGAACTCCCCCACCCCCACCCCATCCCCAGAGTATTCGGACTTAGGTCCTCGGAGGCCTTCCCAGGAAGGTCCCAAATCTGAAAGGGTGCAGAGCAGCCAGACGAAATACAGCTTTATTCACACATGTTTCTCTCCCCTGCTCCAAAACCTTCTGTGGCCCCTCATTGTCATCCAAATGAGCTTTTCTTCTCTGGGTTTTCAAGCCCTTCAGAACAGGAGCCCAACTCCTTTCTGTCTTGATCTCCCACCATCACTTCCCTGGTTCTACCCTCCCTTCCAGCCAGGCTTGCCTCCCCTCTCCCCACCCTCGGAGCACATGTCACCCTGGTTTATTTTGGCCATTCCAGCTGGAAGGGACCAGCCAGTGCAAAGGCTTCCAGTGACGGTGAGACCTGCGCTCAGCACACTGTTCACTGTGGCCAGCCCCCTACTTCTCCATCCCACAGTTGCCCCTGATTTTTTTCCACCCTGCTCCTCTGAAAATCCATTGACATTCTTCTGGGGGCCTGGGAACCTCTGGGCTTCACAGTTGATTTTTCACAAATGATTATTGGCGGCAGAACTTGTCACCTGCACAATGAAAGGAAAATGAACCTTTCATTCATGAGGCTCTGAACCTCATCAGAGCCAGCCCTGGGCCCCTGCAGGGTCTTTAAGAGCTGGAGTGAGGGGTGGTGGGTGCGGTGTGGGGGAGGGGAAGGAAAGCGAAGGGAGCCCCATCCTGGTCCATTTTAAGTCCCTCCTCATTGGAGCAAGGGGAAACTGAGAAATAGAAAGCTTGAGAGAATTGCCCAAGGTCCCACAGCAGCTAAGGGACAGTCTTGGTAGGGAGCTTAGCTGTGCCCACTCAGCACCCCATTAATGCTGGCAAGATAGGTCTCACGGGGTTCATGTCACAAAAGCTGAAAGCAATATGGCAGACGGTCTGGTCCAAAGCCTCCTCCATTTCACAGATGTGGAAACTGAGTCGCACAGAGGGGCAGGGACCTGCCAAGAGCACACAGTGAGGCCCTGGCAGGGCGAGACTAGAACTAAGGGCTCCTGCCCTCAGGCCAGCCTCCTTCCTCCACCCAGGAATCTCCAGTGGGGAGGCCCTGGTGTCCCCAGCCCAAAGGTCTGGACCACACATACCCGCCCCCTCCCTTCACTCTCCCTCCTCCCATGAAACCCTGGGCTCTGTGATCCCAGATCCGACCGGAGGGTTGCCAGACCAGCCGTCTTCTCTAAGCCTCAGTTCCCCCAGAGAAACTGGGCACCACACCAGCCCATTTCTTGGCCTGCGGTGTGGACCTGGCACACAGAGGTGCCCGCCTCCTCCCCCCAGGCCGCCCCCAGTCTGAGAATCCTGTCTGTCTCTCTCTCAGCCCCCGCGGCTCACTGTGTGTGCTTCCTGCCTCCTCCACCTCCACCTTGGCGGGCTTCCCTTCTGGCTGCTCACCCGCCTTGCCCCCTCCCAGTGCTCCCGCTGCTCAGCGCTGTGAAGATGATCAAAACCCCAGCTGCCAGGCAGGGAGGGCGGGAGCACAGCCGAGAGTAGCCTGGTTGGCACTTAGGATCTTGGCTCAGAAATTTCCGTGGTTGCCACCCACTCAGCCTCCCATCTCCAGCTCGAGTCCAACCTTCTTCTGCTCTCACCATCCCCCTTCCAAGTCCCCAGACCCCTCCAGGCCCCCAACTCTGTCAGTTCCCAGTCTCCTCCAGCCAGCCCCTAGCCCCTTCCCAAACTCCAAGACCCCTCCAGCTCTGCAGCCCCCACCCTTTCTAGATCCTCATCCTCAGACCCTTCCAGATGTCCCCAACCCTCTGCCCCCTTGACATCCCATTCTCCTCTAGTCCCCCCGCCTCAGGCCTCTGATCCCTGGGCTCCCCAAACAGAGGGGTGGGCAGAGCAGTGGGGAGGTCTCTAAAGCGGGGAGAGGCTGAGCACTGGTCGCCCACCTATCTGGTAGCCCAATTGAACCTGGAGGCTCTGAGAGCCACACTGGGCTCCTATGCTGAAGTGACACCAGCCACCCCCCACTGCCCAGCCCTCAGGGCCTGACCTCAGTGATCTTGGCCTGAAGCGGCTTGAAGCAGGATTTAGGTTCCCACCAGAGACTGAAGTCAGGCCACGACACTGAGAGTGCTCAATCCTAACCACTAGGTCTTGGCCTGTCAGCTGTGTAGAAATGAATTTTCACATGGAGATGGAAAGTAGTGAAGCAAGTAGTGTTTATTAGGAGGAGAAAGGGTACATGTGCATAGACACCTGGGTGGGCTCAGAGAGAGAGTCACACGCCCTCATGGTGGTTTGAATCGCTTACATGGGGCATTTCTTGTTTCCTTTGGCCAGTCATCTTGCTTGGCCTGGCTCTGAGTCTGTATCGGTACATCTCAGGGTCCTCCCATGGGTGCGTGGACATCTCTTAGCCAAGATGGGTTCTAGTGAAGAGGTTTTTGGGTAGGTTGGCATCACTTGCTATGAGGTGACGCCCCCTGCCTTTTCACCTCCAAGGAGCCTTTCTGCACATGTGTAGTTGGGAAGGTCTCCTTGACTTCAAGAATGAGGAAAATATGGTCTTCTATCTCTTATCAGGGAAAGGTTCAGCTTCTCATCCCTCCTGCTACTTTGGAGAATCTGTCTACAGGGGACGAACTCTGCACAACCTGGGGTCCATCTATCTCCTGCCTCAGGCCGACCACCCTCTCCCAACTCCGAGTGACAGGCACCATCCTGCCCTAGGCCCCCTATCCCATGTCCACACCTACCTCCACCACCACCAGCAGTGCACACACACACACACACATGCACACACACACACCCGGGAGCTCTAATCCCACCACAGAGGCCCCTGGCACTCCCCATTCTCAGGGGCCAGGCAGACAGAGCCCTGGGAGAGACATGGCCTGGTCACACACTAGAAAATTCTGCCTCAGAGCCCACCTCTGCGGCCACCTAACAGGCTGCCTTCGTCTCCTGGTCCTCCCTGCACCGCCTCTGCTGGTGACTGGGGAGGGGATAATGTGACAGAGGCCCTGGCCATATTACCACCCTTGCTCCTTTCCTGAAGACTCCCAAGCACCCAGCCTCTAGGGGAGGCCCAAACTCCTTAGCATGGCCTTCACACTGGTCTCTTTCTCCTCTCCCTGCCCACACTGGTCCCCTCGGCCCGTGGGCACCCTGCCCTCCCTACCCTGCCACTCTCTCCAGCAGCACAACAGTGGGCAGTGGGGGTCAAACCTGTGTGCAATGCCCAGCTTAGCCACTTCTTAGCTCTGCCTTCACTTCTCTGGGCCTCAGTTTCCTCACCTGTAAAGCGGGCAGGCATGGCACTCACCTCATCAGGTTATGGGGCACCTAGCGCCGAGTAAGTGTTCAGTCAGCAAGCCGTCATCACCTGTCCCCACCTCCATGAGCTCTGCCAGACGCCCACCCTCCCAGGTGTCCCTTCTCTGCCCACTGAGCACCACTCCCCGCTCAGGACCTGGCCCGGGTGCCTCTCCCCAGCGCTCTGGGCCCCCCTCCACCTCAGCAACCCCCACCGCCATTCACAGGGCTTCAGTGGGCCTGTCCCTGTCTGTGCCCCATCCAGACTGTGAGCCTCTTCCTAGTCATCCCCACTTTCCCCACCCTCCTCGCCTGTCACTGTGAAGTTTCCTCTGCCAGGAACACCCTCTCTGCTCTTCCCTCCCCAACAGCCTTATAAGTCACCTCCCCCAGGAAGCCCTTCCCATGCTCTCCATGGTGACCCTGGGTGGTATACAGCTTTAGACCCAGATGATCTGGGTTCTCTTCCTGTCTATGAGACCTCAGGCAAGTTGCTCCTTTTCTCCAAGTCTGAGTTCCTTGTGTGTGAAATGGATTCATAAATGCCAACGGCACACAGTAGGTACTCAACAAACCCTGAGGCACACACCTGTTCCCTATGAGGGGTCATCCCTGGACTCTCCTGTGACTGTCCATGGTACAAGCCCCCCCCACCCATGGCTTTGACCCCCCGTACTGATCCTAGGTGCAGCGCTAAGTGCTTCTCACCTATTCTCACTGTTCTCACCTGAATCCTCTCCACTACCCTCTCACAAAACTCCACAAGCCACAGTTTCTTTGTCATTAAAACAGAATGATAACATGGACAAGAATTTATATGAGGGTGAAATGAAAACATGGCGGCCACCATTATTTCTGGGTTTGTTGTTGAAACCCATTTCCACCCCCAGAAAACTTCAGACCTGAGCATGACATGGACCCTTCCAACCAGGCCGCTTGCAAAAGGTTGAATGGAGGAGCTGGAGGAACTGAGGTTGTCCCGGCTGAGGCTGGGGAGGAACAAGCAACCCAGCCAAGGGTCCAGAGTGTCCTGGGGCCTTTGCGTCTCGGAGAGCCACAGCCAAGTCCCGGGACCGCCTTTCATGGGGGACGGGTGTGTGCCTCAGGGTTTGCTGAGTACCTACTGTATGCCGTTGGCATTCAGGCATCCTTTACACACATGGAACTCAGGCTCCCAGAGGCAGAGCAACTTGCCTGAGGTCTCAAGGGCAGGGAGATAACCCAGATAACCTGGGGCCAAAGCCCCCTCACCACCCCCTGCCTGTGGAGGCCCTGGTGATGGCTTTGACGCTGTGGCCTCCCCACCTTCCTCCTCTTATTTCTCTTTGGAATCGCTTCTCCAAAAGTTCATTTTGAGACAAATCGATTTCCAAGCTGCTTGGAGATGCAATTGGGTTTTTCATTTTGAAGAAATGATGGTTGAGGAGAAGTTCAGACCCTTAATCACCGTGGAAGGCCACAGAAATAAAGAATTCCCTTCTCTTGGCCAGAGACAGTGGGGCCTGTGTGCCCAGTTCTCTGGGACAGCAGAAAAAAGGTGTGCATGGGAGGGCATGGATACTGGACACACACATGTGCACATTAGCACACATATAAACCACACACAGTCACACACACAACACACAAACATGCATGTGTATGCACACATACACCCGATCCACACTCAGTGAACTGCCTGCACCCACACCTCAGGGACCCCCAGCCACCTCCCTGCAATCCCCTCAGCAGGGCAGGGAGGGTCATGGTTGGACCACCTCCATCCTGCAGCACTTCAGAGCATTCTGCTCTGGGACCAACCTCACTGTTGTTATTTCTGGGATGGACTGGCTTCCTTACCTCTTCCAGAGGTTCATTTCAGATCTGAAGCTGCAGGTATGCAAAATCGGACATCACCACCTCATTCATTAACATTCATGGGCTCCCTATTACCTGACTGAACAAAGATCATAACCACATCTATGGGCATAAAAACCCTCACCTCCTGGCACTGAAGCACACGTGCTCTCGATATCACACCTCCCTCAGCAGACCCTGACCGACCAGGCAGTTTCTGTGTCTGCAACTGTGGCCTCCATGTTGTGGATGAACACAGAGCTCAGAGAGGCTGAGGGGTTCACCCAAGGTTGCACAGCTAGTAGGTGGCCGTACGCGCGCGCGCACACACACACACACGTCACTGGGCCTCCAATCTACATTATCATCCCATTCTTTTGCATCTGGAAGATTTCAAAGGTTTCTGTCTGAAGATGCATTGTGTCTGGCAAGGTGTAATATCGGATACTCTAAGGCCAGGGACCCCCAAATTCCTTAAACCTGGGACCAGGAGAAACCCTAAATTTCATCTAGTCCAACTCCTCTGATATTCAAACTCCCTTCACAACATCCTTGCCTGGGCCACTGGGCCTGTACTAGTACCACCACCCACCCCCGCCTCCCCCGCCAGGCCTGGGGAGCTCACTCCTACTGGCTTCCTCCGAGCTCCTATGAAGGCTGAGGACCCTCTCATGCTGAGCTGAATGCTGGCTGTCAGGGCCTCTCCCACCTTGGGTCCTGGGTCTCTTCCCTGGGACTCCAAACCCTCTCCTTTTGTGGCTGCTGCCAGGCTCAGAGGACCTACAGAGGTTTCCCAGATCACTCCCACCCCCCATACACACACACGTACACCCTCACATGTGTGAAGCAGGGGCCATCCCTTGAGGTGGATAGCCCCTGGGGACACTGTGCAGAGAGAGGGGGGTCCTGGGGGTGATAGACATAGGGCCCTGTTTTGAGGGTGGAAGGGATGAAGGGCTTCAGGAAACAAGGGGGGGGGGCACAGATGAGCACAAGTGCCCTGACAGAAGAGGCAGGAACATTCCTGGAGAGTCCCAGCCCATCGTCTGGGCCTCTTTCATTAAGGACAGGTTGCCCCAGGGAGCAACACTCAGGGACCTTCCCTAGGCCCTCCTTCTGCCTGCAGCCCCAGGTTCGTCCTTCAGCCAAGGGCGCCTGGGGCAGGGACAGGGAGGGGATGCAAACTCAGACCCTTTGGGAGGTGAGGCCACGCTGGGGATGGGGAGGATCCCGGCCACTTGGTGGGACATGAAGTGATCAGGGGTGATCCGCCTTGTTCCTGGGACTCATGGTGTCCACACCTCTTATATACTTACCCACTGGCTTACTTCCCTTTTGTTGTGCATTTCCTACATGCTGAGGGCTTTACACCATCAGTCAGTCCCTAAGTATCTGGTTTTTTCTTAATTTATTCTGAGTTGCACCAGGTCTTTGTTGCTGCTAGGCTTTCTCTAGTTGCAGAGAGCAGGGACTACTCTACGTTGTGATGCACAGGCTTCTTGTTGCAGGTGTTGCAGAGCATGGGCTCTAGGTGCACAGGCTTCATGAGCTGCTGATGGTGGGCTCTAGTGCGCATACTCAGTAGTTGTGATGCACGGGCTTAGCTGCTCCACGGCATGTGGAATCTTGCTGGACCAGGGATCCAACCTGTGTCCCCTGAATTGGCAGGCGGATTCTTATCCACTTTGTTGCCAGAGAAGTCGCCCAGATATCTGTTGAGCACCTAGTGTGTGCCTGTGTGCCAGGCATTGGCCTGGGCTGGGTGGGTGACTCCGGCGGGCAGCCCTGGGTCTCTGGCTCCCCCACAGCAGTGTGATGGCCTCAAAAAGGCCAAGCCCTGACCATTAAGGAGGTCTGGGTATAGGCCCCCAGCCCCGCCACACCGAGCTTGTGGGATTGGAGATGAGTTATTTTGTCTCTTTGGGCCTTGTGGTGGGTGGAGCCAGGAGCTGTGGTTTGTGAGGGGCAGGCCCTAACCAGTGGATGGACAGGGAGCCCTGCCCTGGACTCCCCCCGTGGGGCGGGCAGTAGAGAGGTGCCAGCACACAAGGCATGGCCCTAGGGACCAGCCAGGCCGCTGGCCCAGATTCCCTGCACCTGCCCCAGTTTGACGGACCGGTCTATTTCTGCTCAAGGATGTTTGGAGGTTCCTGAGAAGCATGCGGGGTCTGGGGGAGGGCAGGGGACGGGGATGGTGGTGTGGAGGGCTTCCCCCCTCTCCCCAGCTCCAGCCTCAACTCCATCTTAGACCCACACCCTGACTCCCCTGGCACCCACTCCTCCCTCTGTAGGAAGAAGCCCCTGAGGGTCCTGGGATTCAAGGGGCTGAAAGAGAGCCCCAGCTCTGCCCACACTGAGGAGCATTTTGAAGCAGACCCAGGTCCCCTACTGTGCCGCTCCTCCCCTCCTTGTTGCCCTCCCCCTCCCCACCTCAGGTCTCTCTCTGGGCCCATCTGCCTTCCTTCCCTCTGATGGCACCCCAGCAGGGCTGAGCGTGTGTGATAACAGAGCCCACAGTCCTGTTATTAGCTCTAATTACCCCAATCAGCATCGTGGGGGATGGAGGGTGCAGCTCTGGCGCCCACCCCAGTCACCAGCCCAGAGTCAGAAATGCCAATCAGCCTGCTCTACGTAGGGGGCAGGCGCCAATGCCCAGCAATTTCCCATGAGCCAGGAGCTACTTGACCCCTGAGACAGTCCCCTCTCACCTCCTATGGCCCCGGAAACCCCCTTCCTTCCCCTTAGGATTCTCTCTCCCTCCTGCAGCCCGGGAGGCAGGAAACCAGGAGACCAGGACTCTTTTCATCCTGCCTTCTGCACTCCCACTCCAGTGGCTGTGTGACCCTGGGTAAGTCATTTCTCCTCTCTGGGCAGGTTTCCTCCTCCCTTAAACCAGGAGGTGGCATTTCTTGCCTCCCTTCCAGCTGCATCATCCTGCCAAACTCTCCTCCCCAGTAGCTACCAGTGTCAATGTCCACCTGCCTGTCCCGAGGGGTCGGCTGCTTTCTCTGCCCTCCTTCCTACACGTCTCCCCTGTCTCCCACTCACCTCCACACCCCTTCTCTTCTTTCCCACCTCCCCTCTCTCTCTACCCCAATTCTGTCCCTCTCCTCCTCACCACCACCACCCCCTCCACACCATCCTCTCCCACCCCCACCCCTCAGCAGCCTCTTCTCTCCCTGTCAATTAGACCGGCTCTGGCAGGATGCTCCGAGAGCAGACCAGGGCACCCAGCTGGAAAATTGGGTGTCGGGAGCTGTCTGGAATCTCAATGCCCCCAGCCCTGCCCTCCCCCGACCCTTGCCTCTCCCCCTCTGCTGCTCCCCCTCCTCCCAGACCACTGGCTCCCCTCACTTCCCCAAAAGGGAGCAAACCACCCCCTCCCCTTGCTCGGCCATCCCCTCCCCCAGCTCTGGCTGCCAGTAGAATTCACAGCTCGGAGGAAAGAGTGCTGGGCTGACAGTCCAGAGACCCCATCCTGGCCAGTCCCCCTCTCTGGGCCTCAGTTTGCCCATCTGTAAAATGAGGTTCCACCTTAGAGCCCTTCCGGCTCAGGCTATGTGGCTTCTAGGTCTTTCAATTTTTCCTCCGAAGCAACAGGCTCCATACCTGCTCTCATGGCTGGCCTCATTTTGTGCTTTTGTTTTTATTATGAATGGTTTGGGCTTCCCTGGTGGTTCAGATGGTAAAGAATCCGCCTGCATGCGGGAGACCTGGGTTCGATTCCTGGGTTGGGAAGATCCCCTGGAAAAGGGCACAGCAACTCACTCCAGTATTCTTGCCTGGACAATCTCCATGGACAGAGGAGCCTGGCGGGATACAGTCCACAGGGTCACAAACAGTCGACCCCATGGTTGACTTAGTCGACTGAGCAATTAAGCACACACAGCACATGAACGGTTTGGGACTAGGCACAGAGTTTCTGATCCTCACAAACCCTCTCACTCCCTCTGTCTCTGTGGTCACCTCACTCGTCTTTGCTTCTGCCTGGCCCCTGAGCAGACAGTGTTTTTGCTCCTCCTGGGTTCCTTGGACTTCCCAACTCTGAGCTGGCAGTCACCCAGGGCCAGCAGGCATTTAGGTAACCCAAGCCCCATCTCCGCCTCCTCCCAGACAGTCCAAGAGAGTGCCTCTGAGTGGAATGGAAGACGCACTCTCCCTGGCCCCCACCTACTCCCATCCAAAGCCAACCCCAGTCTCAAGGGTCCAGCTCCGTTCCAGTCCCTCAGACCTTGTAGGCATCAGTTGACCAGGGCTGAGGACACTGATGGTTCACCCAGGTCAATAGTTTTCTTTTATAACTGATATTATTTTTTAAATTATTTTCTAATTACCCAGGTAACAAGAATCCCCAACAAGAAGACTCTTCTCCACACAATGCATATTCCATCAGCTGGTAGAGGATACACAGGACCCCACAGGCTCTCCCATCAGTCCAGACTCCAGGAATCTTTGAGGGGGAATCAGTGTCAAGCTCCTACTGTGTGCCAGGAGCATGCTGGGGCTCTGGGCACAGCAAGGAACCTGACAGACAAGTCCTCTTGTCTCACGGTCTACAAACGGGTAAATGCTATGGTAGATCGTTTCAGAGAGACCAGCATTAGGAGAGAAAGAAAACAGAGGGACAGGATACTGCTTCGGGACAAGGCCAGATTCAAGGACTTTGGGAAGACACCTCGGGGGAGGTGAAACGGAGATGGGGCTGGAATGACAAGAAGCCAACATGACAGGGTTTGGGGCGCATCACTCTGGATGGAGGGACTGAAAGTACAGATGCCCTGAGGCTGGAACACGTGGTTGTCTGAGGACCAGCAGCCAGCGTGGCTGGAGCACAACGGGTCAGAGACACTGTCCCCGCTGGATCGCATCTTGCCTGGTAGATCCTGGGAGTTGCTGGCGATGCATTCTAAGCACAACAAACACCCAGTAGAGCTTTTAAGCACAAGAGAAATGTGTTCCATTGTTCCTGTAAAAGATCTCCATATTCTGGTGGCTGGCACAGAATGGGTTGTTGAGGGTGGGGTGGGAAGAATAGAAGCTAGGAGGCCAGTTTAAAGGGATGTTGCAGAGATGCAGGCAAGAGATGCTGGTGGCACAGGCACAGCGGCAGCAAGGAGAGAAGTGGTTCTGGAGAACAGAGGGAGGTCCACAGGGCGAGGTCCGCTGAACTTGTTCCACCTATGACAGCAGGAAGTGCTTTCCCAGGACCCTCCCCACTTCACATTCCTTTTCCTTCCACTCCATACCCATACCTCGGTTCTTTTTCATTCCCTGTCTCACCGAAATCCTGCCTCCTCTTGCCTCCAGCCTTCCACATGGGCTTTCCTGTCCTTCTTAGCTTTATCCAGTCCTGCAACTGTTCTGGTGGGGAATGGGGCGGAGGAGAAGGCGCGGGCACTGAGGTCCTCATGGGGAGGGGAAGAGCAGAGCCCTCATGGGGTCCAGTCCAATAGCAGCACTTACTTCTTTAAAAAGCAACCAGACCTTTTACACTGCAAAGATCAACCTCTGGCTAAGGGTGTTCTTTATCCTGTACTGTATTATATAATGCAAAGAGTGTCCATTACCTTCTCAGCCTTGAGCCAGTTTTCAGCAATCTCCCTTCTATGACCTGAGCCTGGGTGTTGTCCAGAAAAGGATGCAGAACTGTGAAAGAAAAGACAAGACACTCCTTGGGAAAAGATACTTACCAATAAGACTCTATTACAAATCAACTGGAGAAAAGGAGATAACCTAACAGAAAAATGGACAAGTGACTTGAGCAGGCATTTCACAACAGAGGATATTCAGAAGGTCAATAAAGATACTTAAAAAGCACTCAACTTTATTTACTCAGGGAAATGCAACTTAAACTCGCAGTGATTAACAATTTGCACACCCACGAGAGGGATCGAAATGAAATTGCTAGACTGTATCAAGGGTTGGTAAGGATATGCGTGTCACAATTAGAAGCTTCATGTATAATTGGGGAATGTGTAAATTGGTGCGAGCATTTTGGCAGCTCTTTGCTCAATGGCACCCCACTCCAGTACTCTTGCCTGGAAAATCCCATGGACGGAGGAGCCTGGTGAGCTGCAGTCCATGGGGTCACTAAGAGTCGGACTCGACTGAGCGACTTCACTTTCACTTCTCACTTTCATGCATTGGAGAAAGAAATGGCAACCCACTCCAGTGTTCTTGCCTGGAGAATCCCAGGGACAGGGGAGCCTGGTGGGCTGCCGTCTATGGGGTCGCACAGAGTCGGACACGACTGAAGCGCCTTAGCAGCAGTAGCAGCAGCAGTAAAACTGAGCATGGGTGCAAGTGCGCTCAGTAATGTCAGACGCTTTTTCGACCCCATGGACTATATAGCCCACCAGGCTCCTCTGTCCATGGGATTTCTCAGGCAAGAATATTGGGATGGGTTGCCATTTCCTCCTCCAGGGGATCTTCCTGACACAGGGATCAAACCAGAGTCTCCTGCATCTCCTGCATTGCAGGCAGATTCTTTACCGCTGAGCCACCGGGGAAGCCCCCAAACAGCATACACACACCCTGTGGTGGAATGATCCAGACCCAGGTACACACCCACCAGGAGGGAGTACAGATGCCACCAGAAGAAGGGTAAATGAATGTTCATACCAGCTTCATTCATCACAGTGCCAGACAGAAGCCACCCAAGTGTCTGTCCACAGTGGAAGGAATAAACTGCAGCATATCTCACAGGAAGAGGAACAAACTACTATTACACTCAGTGTTAGTCACTCAGTCATGTCTGTTTCTTTGCGACCCCACGGACTGTAGCCCACCAGGCACCTCTGTCCATGGAACCTTCCAGCCAAGAATACCTGAGTGGGTTGCCATTTCCTTCTCTAGGGAATCTTCTGGACCCAGGGATCGAAGCTGAGTTTCTTGCATCTCCTGCATTGAAAGATGGATTCTTTATCACTAGCACCACGTGGGAAGCCCTAAATGCATATATACATATATACATACTGCGTGATTCCATTTATACGATGTTCAAAACAGGTTAGCATCCAGGAGAGGCATCATCCTTGTAGGGCAGTGAGAGACTAGAAGGCGACACGAGCAGCCTCAAGGGATGCTGGTCATTTTGTCTTCATCTGGGGTCCCTGTGTCATGGGTGTGCTCACTTTGTGAAAAATCCATCATTTTCATCTGTGTACTTTGTGGGTATATATATATATATATATATATATATATATATATTAACTACTTTAACTTCAAATTTATTAACTTTAAAAAAAATAACAAAACACTGCAGAAGGATCTAGAGTGAGGAGTATATTCGCCCCCTATCCCACATGACTTTGGAGTGTGAAAGAAAGTGAAAGTCGTTTAGTCATCTCCAACTCTTTGAGACCCTGTGAACTATACAGTCCATGGAATTCTCCAAACCAGAATAGCTTGGAGAATTCCCTTCTCCAGGAGATCTCCCTAACCGAGGGATTGAACCTAGGTCTCCTGCATTGCAGGCAGATTCTTTACCAACTGAGCCACAAGGGAAGCTCAAAAATATTGGAGAAATGGGTAGTTTATCCCTTCTCTAGGAGATCTTCCTGACCCAAGAATCAAGCCGGGGGCTCCTGCATTGCAGGCAGATTCTTTACCAACTGAGCTATCAGAGAAGCCCATGGAGTGTGACCTCCATAAATTTTTCTATGCAATCATGTAGCTTAATTCGAATTTTAACACCAATGGGATTCCAGTGTAGCTTACTGAGTTGTTTCTCATTTTATAACAGGATCCTCAGTTTTGGCACTATTGACATTTTAGGCTGGTACATGCTTTGTTGGGAAGGCTGTCCTGTGCATTGTGGGATGTCTGCAAGCATCCTTGGCCTCTACTTACTAGTGCCCTCCTGTCAGTCACGATAACCAGAAATGTCTCCAGACTTTGCCAAAGTCCTGAAGGCAGGGTGACCAGATAAAATAAGGATATTCAGTTAATAATGTACTCCCTGGGACTTTACTTTAAAAAATTATCTGTTATTTATCTGAGATATATATTTATTCTGTATTTTTATTCACTCAGTCTGGCAACCTACCTGGGGAGAAAATAATTCCTGGTTGAGAACCAAAATTATCTCCTGTGGCTGGTTCCCTTTCTAGACATGAGGATCCCACTATTCTTTACAATGGCTCTGCCATGTTCCACAATACCAACGTGCCCTGATTTGCTAAGACTTCCCTTCTGACAGGCATTTTGCTTGTCCATCGAAGGTTTCCTGCTGCAAGTAACAGAAACCCCTGCTCAATCTCGCGTTGACCACAAGCATATACCCATTTCTGCGCAACAGGAAGCCTGGAGTGAGCTGTGGGTTCCGGGATGCAGGAAGCAGCCTCTTCCCTAGTTGTGCTCACCCTCATCTCAGTGGTGTAGCAGATACCACCGCCAAGCTGGCTGTGTTGGTAGACCCCACAGCAGAGTCCCAGCTGCTTTCCCTGATGTTTCATTGGGTGGGGTTGGTCACATGCACACTCTTGACCTATCACTGACAGAGGATATGTCATCCTTAGGCCAATCAAGAGCACCCGTGGTGGTGGTGGTGGTCGTGGTGGTGGTGGTGGGGCTTGTGTTCCCTGAAGCAGTTGCTGGAGGTGGGAGGGCCCAGGTTAGGCACTGTTATTGTTAAGACAAGAGGGGCATGGGTGCTGGTGGGCAGCAGACACCACTCTGCTGATTCTGAGTTTGCACTATTGCCACTAACTCCCATCCGCTCGCGAGCAACATGCAGAGGGCTCTTCCAAATCAGATCATGGTGCTCCCTGCTGGAAGCCCCTCAGTACCTCCCTCTGTTGTTGGAAGCTAGAAAGCCTTAACTAGGGCTCTTCCCCTTGCCCTGCTGGCAGGATCATGTGCCTACCCATTTGGCGTCCTTGCTCTTCTTCAAACAGGGAAAACTCCACCCTGTCTCAAGAAATTAAATCTGATCTTCTCCTTAGCCAAATAGTGTGTCAGGGACTCCTTCTCCTTGTCCCCTCTCTGCTCAGAAATCTCCAGAGATGGGCCTCCCCTGAGCACCCCATCGCCTATAATCACTCTGGGACCTCTTTCCCCAGTGTTTAGTTCAGTTAGTTCAGTCACTCAGGCATGTCTGACTCTTTGCGACCCCATGAATCTCAGCACACCAGGCCTCCCTGTCCATCACCAACTCCCGGAGTTCACTCAGACTCACATCCACCGAGTCAGTGATGCCATCCAGCCATCTCATCCTCTGTCGTCCCCTTTTCCTCCTGCCCCCAATCCCTCCCAGCATCAGAGTCTTTTCCAATGAGTCAACTCTTTGCATGAGGTGGCCAAAGTACTGGAGTTTCAGCTTTAGCGTCATTCCTTCCAAAGAACACCCAGGACCAATCTCCTTCAGAATGGACTGGTTGGATCTCCTTGCAGTCCAAGGGACTCTCAAGAGTCTTCTCCAACACCACAGTTCAAAAGCCTCAATTCTTTGGCGCTCAGCTTTCTTCACAGTCCAACTCTCACATCCATATATGACCACAGGAAAAACCATAGCCTTGACTAGACAGACCTTTGTTGGCAAAGTAATGTCTCTGCTTTTGAATATGCTATCTTACCAGAGGTCAGATCACCTTGTTTACCTACCTGTATTTGTCGATTGTCTCCTCCTGCTTAGATGTCAGCTCCTTGATGGCAACCCTCAACATCCTGGTCACTATTGTGTCCTTGGGGACTTCTGGGAGCAGTCCATGGCACCAAGACGTTCCCCACTCACACTGACTTAACCAAGCATGAGAGGGTGCACCTCTGTGTACCAGGCAAGTACAGGCCGGGCCCTTATTCAGAGCCATAAAATTCCCATGCTCAGAAGACCTTCTCTTTATCTAGATGGCAGCAAACCTGACCCAAATCGATGTGAGGCTATTTCAAGTCTTTGTGTATCTCACTTACTGTGAATATGTATGCAGTTTGCTAAAGAAATATTAAAAAGTGTTTCATTAAGGGATTATTCTGGGCTGGGCTCCCTAAAAGCAGAGCCAGAGACAGGACTTGGGTGCTGGTGGTTTATTTGGAAGGTGATGCCAGGAAGCAGGAATTAGGGACTGGGGAGAGTAAGATAGGGACAGGGAGAAGCCAAAACAAGGGTCATTGTCAAGGTAGCTGCAGAGGGGCAGTCAATCCTCTGGGACTTCATGAGTAGCCTGGAGTATTCGCCTGAAAGATGGCGTCTACTAGGCACTTACCCACCTGCCCCTGGGCCCTAGCCGAGGGTTACCCAAGGAGCTTCCACTCTCCGGAACTTCCCAGCCACACCTGAGGTGGGACCTGGGCGCACGAGGCTGAAATCAGAAGTGGAACTGAAGACCCCAGCGTGAGACACCTCCAGACCCTGTGGGAGAGTGATGAAGAATGTGGCATAAGCACCAAATTACCTTCTTAAAATCTGGAACATATCTGGCCCCTAGGATTTCTGCTTCCTAGAGGCAGAATTGCTCCATTAGAGCAAAGTTTTAATAGATGCAACCAAGAGCCTTCTGGAATGGCTCTCTACATTTCACACCACCTCTGGCCCAGTCAGCAGCAGATGTGATAGCTAAGTAGGAATTTTAAGGGCAGGCACATTAGTGCCTTTTCTAGAATTTATTTCCCATAATACTAATACTGTGTGTGTGTGTGTGTGTGTGTGTTTTAAAACAATCATTTGTTTCAGGTAAGGAACCTGAAAAGGGCATGGGACACAGAGATTACACAATTCATCCAGATTGCCATAGCTGGTAAATCCAAGGCAGGAGTCCAACCCAGGTGGGACACTAACCACAAGGCTACACTGTCTCCAATGATATAATCATCTTTTAATTCTTATCAATATCATAAGTGAAAAGTAACAGTTTATTGTCATTTTATCAGTTAGAATTAGGCATGGGTACAAGTAACAGAGACCTAAGCCAGAAATATGTTGCTCAAGTAAAATCTTGAGGCTGATAGTTGAGAACTGACATGGTGGCTCCACTCCACAGTGTCAATCACTCAGGCTCCTTCTCTTATTACTTCCCTGTGTATGATCTCTGTTCCCAAGATCTCTTCTCAGTCCAGTATAGCTGCTGGTGCTCCAACCATCAAGTCCTGTCTTCCAGTCACAGGAAGAAAGGATAAAGACAAAAAGCACTTACCAGTTGTCTTTTCAGAAGATTCCTGGAATCTGCTACTTCTCATTGGCCAGAACTTGGGTACATGGCCTCACCTAGATGGGAGACTACGGAATGTCTTTATTCCAGATGACCATGTGCCTAGCCAAAAATCAAGGGCTCTGCTCCTATGGAAGAAGGGAAGGTAAATTGGAGAACAGCCTGTGATCTCTGCCACACTGGAGGAGTACACAAAGAAACCTTTGTGTGTCTCACTGTGAGTCTTGGTGTATCTCACTGTGAATGTGTAAGAGCTCTTCCCCTTTTCACTTCTTCACCTCAGAATTATCTTTTCATAGTCTCCATTTCTATTGCATTAGTTATTCTCATTTTTAGTGATACTTCTTGTGGGGAACTCATGACTGTAACAACAATGCTTGACTCTAAGGATTTGTGTCCCAATCAAATGGAAGACACAGTGGTGGACCCAGCTCAGCATCTGACTCATCTCAGGTGCCCGGCAAATGTTGACTTCCTTCCTAAGGCAGGGGTTGCCCGGTGCTGGTGTGTATCACAAGCCACTGGAGTGCTAAGAACTCAGTCTGGGACTCACTGAAAGACAGGAACTGGGCCTGTGGTTTTACTAAGTTCCTGAGGTGAGAACAATGCCCAGCAAATTTGAGTTTGCCCTAAATTGTTAGCAAACTTCTTTATGCTGTCATTCTCTTCCTCTTGGTGGTCTGTAGTAGTGCAAATGTGGCTGGTCTCTCCTCCATTCAGCCACCCCACACACACATCTTGAAGAGATTAATGAGGCCACCCACGGAGCCTTCCCTTTGCCAGGCTAAAACCCCCATTTTCTTACTTGTCCATTGTCTGACAGGATTCCCAAACCTTCCAAATGGTATTGTTCTCAGCAGAGGGGCTCCATTGGGTCAACCTCCCTCCTGGAATTGACCACAGCTTCTCTAGGTGGTGTCTGGGCAATACAGAAGAGTAGGGAACCCTCACCTCCCTCAGCCTGGACCCTGTGTTTCTATTAATGTGGCCCACAGCTGCATCAACCCTAGAAGCAGCTGTCACTCTGTGAATTGACCCTGAGCCCAAATCTACCACACCCTCCAGGGGTAGGAGTGACATGTTGATGGTGTGTATCTGCATATGGCTACAAGTGACACAAAATCCCTATTCAAGTCAAGTTCCAGCTAAAGAGACATCATCTCACATGAGAAGGCAGAGGCAGACAGGTCCAGACCCAATGCAGTCCTCAGGTCCATTTCTTCAAATAAGGGTCCTCAGGTCCATTTCTTCAAATATTCTCTTTCCATTTGGCCTTCCTGGTGTGTCAACTGTGCTCACAGAGAAGGGCCTCGTGGCCACAAGGCTGAAGTGGTTCCAGTATCTGCATCCCAATTACATACAACAAGGGCATCCAGGAGAACACAGAAGATCATTCCCCTCTCAAAGCCCACCAGTAGGTTTCCTTCCCTTGGTAGGAAATGGGTCACGTGGCCATTCCTAAACCAATCACTGGCAAGTGGGGGGAGCGGTGGTAGGGCCACCATGATTGCCCAGGCCAATCCGCATTTGCCTGGAGCTAGGGGCGGGGCCATGTCCAGTGCTGAGTGTAGGTGGGGAAAGTTCTCCTGAACCTAAGGAGGATTCTTTTAGGGAAGGTAAAGGGAAGAAATGGAGGTTCGGGGGGAAATCTCCAGCAGAGAGAACAGCAGGTTCAAAGGTCCAGAGGCATGACTGGGTGAAGGGTCTTCTCAGCCTGGCTGATGGAGGCAATGAGATTATTTAGACAGATGAGGGGCACAACCAGATGCATGCCCATCATGATCCCTGTGCCCGTTTCAAAGAAACAGGCTGGGGCCTGCACCCAAGGCAGGGAGGCCAGTTAGGAGGCTGCTGCAGTGCCCAGGTGAAGGATGATGTGCTTGGACTACAGGGAGAATGCATACATGGTGTCAGATTCGAGGGGGGTTTTCAGAGTCAGGTCAGTAGGATGTGCTGCAGCCTCAGACCTGGGGAACGAGGGGGAAAGCTCAGTAAAGAGGACCCATGGTGCTGGCTTGAGCAGCTGAGTGGTGCCATTTACATAGGAAGCAGGTTGTTTTGGGGGGCTGTTGGGGATGTCTGGGTCGGATATGTAGCTGAGAGTCATCAACATATGGATGGTATTTGAAGCCTTGGGACTTCAGAAAGTGTGTTCAGGAGCGAGTCAACGAGGGGATGTTTTCGTGAGCCCACACCTTTCTCTAACCATTGTAGGAATCCAAGAGACAGACAGACAGACAGACAGGCCAAGATTAAGGTGTACTAGAGAGGATGGACTTCAGACGCCTTGAAGATACCATCTGTAGGACCTCTGGACCTAAGCAAATGCAAGTAGGGAAGGAGAGGGAGAAATTGAGGTAATTTGCAGGTTTGGGCTTCAGAGAGGACTGGGTGGTACAAGGTTCAACATTAACCATTAACCCTGTAGGCTATGCCCTGCCCAGGGCCCAGGCCTTCCCCAGAGCTCACACTGAGGCCTCCCCACACCCTGCTCGTTCCCCTTTTCTTTCATCCCACTCTGAGATTCTCTTCCTTTCCCTCTTCTGGTTTAGAGCTGCCCCCACATGCCTCCGGCCCCGGGGTCTGTTTCTTTTGTACAAAGCATGTGCTTCCGCTGCTGTGTTGGCCACTCTGTCACACCCTCTTCCATTCAGCTAACATTCTTGGCAGCCTCCCTAGGCCAGGCCCTGGTAGCAGTGCTCCTCGGCTCTCAGGTCTTCAACACCTCCCTACAGCCTGGGAGGTGGATGCAGCTATAGCTTTATTTCACAGAGGTGGAAACTGAGGTTCTGCGGTTGGGGGAGCACCCTAAGGTTCACCATCCAGCCACCATACTCCTTCTCTTATCAGAGCCACCCCTGGCAGTCAGTCCAGCGATTGGCTCTAGACTGGCCTGGGACATATCATATATTGATGGCTATTGAGAGGCAGCCAGGTCTGGGGCAGGGGCATGATCTGGGGGAAATCTGGCCTTGCCTGTGTTAATCAACATCTGTTGAGCCTTACTCCCCTGGTCTGTACACTGGGGATAAGAAACACATTTAATCTCACGGACATACTGCAAAGATTTAACGACCTAATGCCTACCTCATGGTGCTACTGTGAGGTTTAAATAGCTGAGCACAATGCCGATACATAGTGAGGTCCTCCAGGGCAGGAACCATGGGCCACTCTCCTTCCCACCCCCCAAAGCAGCCCGTGGCAGGCCTGCCCAGTGACAGCTCAGAGACTATCAGGAATGGATTGCATTGGTAGCAGGGCTTCTACCCTCAGGTCCTAAAGCCAGAACAGTCCTTAGGCTAGAAGTGGCCAGGCAAGGGGGACCCATGGCCCAAACCTGGGGTTGCTAGGATCAGAGTTGACAGCAGCAACACCAGAGAAGTGGAAGGATGGGGTGCTAGAACAAGTCTGGGCAGGAGACAAATGAGCAGAATAAAGAAGGATTTTTCTGAGAAGAATTGCCATGAATCCTAAGTGCAATCTAGATGTACTTCAAGAGAGCAAAGAGCAGCATTCCTCTTTTATTGTTGTTTGATGGGGAGGCTAGGCTGTTTGGACTAGTGTTCACTTCGGAGACTGAGCCACACAAGGCCCCCTTGTCTACTAGGGTTACAGCCCAGCATTCGTGCCTCACCTGAACTTTACAAGTGCTTCACCTTAACTTTACAAGTAGTTAAGGGGTGGTAACATCTGCCAGCTCCCATGCCTGGCCCTTGCCCCAACTCTCACCCCCACGCCCCGACTCCCCACCCCCGGAGGCCCTTGTTCTGCCTCAGCATCTCTCAGCTCGCAGGAGCCAGAGGCCGTGTCTCCTTGAGCTTTCTCCACTGCATACACCAGCCAGGGCCAGGGCTCCAACTAGCACATAGGCTCGTGGGTTGACCCTCAGAGTAAGAAACTAGGAAAACCATCTGGGCTGGGGATTCCACTGAGCAGCAGAAGAGGGAAGAAAAAATTGGCGATTTACTCAGCAAGGCAAAGGAAGGACACACCCCAAATGCAAACGGCCTTTCTGACTTCTTCTGATCCCTGCCACCTCTCTTCCCTCAGAAACCAGTTCCTTCATCCCCTCGCTCCTCCAGGAGACAAGAGTCCAGCCTCCCAACCCCTGTGCCCAAGCCAGGCCATCTCCACTCCTATTTCCTCCCCTCTTTGCAGTGTCACTCCCTCTCCTATGACTGGCTTCCAAGCCCATCCTGCTCCTGCCCAGACATAAAAAAGCAAAACCATTTACTCGTCCAACACCATTTATTGAGCCTTTTTCTCCAAACAGTAGGCTCCTCCTCCCACCCTTCACTTAGGGCACCCTAAGCTCCCCCCAGCTGAACCCCTCTCCAAGTGCTAGTAAGGCCTGGGCAAGAATACAAAGGGAAGCTCAAATACTGTAGGTCTAAATATTTAAGTTATAAATCAAGCTTAGAAATCATTAGCACATCCTCCTGCTTTGACAAATATGCCTTCATAATGACCTAGGAAGATGTGAATTTCAAATCCTTGGATGCCTTGAGTGTGGTGGCTCTGGGAAACCAAGCCCCCACTTTATGGCCCACCACAACACCTTCTCTTCTCTTCCCAGTGCTTTTTTACAACTTAAGGGGTCTCACATGCATGCAAATAGCAACCCCCCAACCCATACATCTAGGCTGTGTCCACACTTCCCACTCACAGCTACCCCTTGGCCGTCTCTTGTGCCCACGTGGGGTGGCCCAGTTCACCCTGAGCAGACAGACTGTGGAAGCAGGCCTAAGACCAACTGGACAGATGATCCCAGTATCCCAGGTTATTTCAAGCAGGATCTAGAATGGGGAGACCCTGGGCATGCACGTGTTGGCCCTGTAGACTCACTGCCCTGCAGGGAGGAACAGGGTGCTGGAGGCAGGTCAAAGCAGACCCTCTGATGTGTGCGGCCCAAGGCAGGTCCCCTATTGATGCTAGTCACATCTGCCTCCTTCCCTTCCCTTGTCTGGGGCCTAGTTGAAATAGTGTGAGGCCTGACCTCCATCCTCCCAGGTCACACCATACTCCCTATGAGTGGGAAGTTTTTCTCCCCCATCCCCTATTTTCTGGACTTCATTCATCTCATCTTGAAATGAGGAATTTGCATAGATATATTAGAAGTAACCAGAATTCTAATAGAAAGAATCAGAAGGCAGGGTCTGATAGTGCTTAGGACATCTTACCTCAGTCTGAGGCTCAGGATGGCCACAGGTCCTAGGCCTGAAGCTGGCCTTCTTCTGCTCTCTGTTGGCCTACAGATTGGGATGTCCTGCAGTGTCCTAACTGGGCCTCGGGCCTTTGGGCGCTGTCCTGAGAGGATGTCTGGATGAAGCTATCTAAAGGAACGAGCGAAGCTTAGGAGTCAAGTGGGGTGGGGTTCCCTCCCAGGCTGCCCCTGATAAGCCATGCCAGCTCAGGGGAATTTCTATTTCTGACCCTGTTCCATTTCCCAAATGTAAAGCAGAGCTAAAGCATCTACTTCACAGAGTTGCTATGGGAATTCGATTTGACTTGGTTTGTACAGTGGACAGGCGGGATTGGCCCATTGCCCTACAGCATACCTCCTGGCACTATAGAGGCCAGAAAGCTAAAAAATGGCCCAAGTAAGACCCTCCTGAAGCTGAGTGTCGGGCAGATTCGGTTCTGCAGATCAGGGGCTCTTTGCAGAGATGTGGAAGGAGGCAATGAACCAGAGGGTATACTTCGGTGACCATCCCCTGCCTTAGCAGAGGAACCTTCAGCCCATCGTCAGCTTCCATGGCCCAGTATCCACTGGGCCACTGTTGTCCTGGCACCAGCAGCCTGGATCCTGCTAATGGACCAAAGGGCAGCTGCCTCCTAGGTGACCCAGGTCTGCACTGTTACTTAGAAAGTCGATCCAGAAAGCACAAGCTCGAGTCTGGGTCTTCAGCTCGCCCGATAATTCTCTACAGCTCTTGGTCCCCCTCTCATTAACCCTTCTCCGTTTCAACTGGTTATAGAAAATTCTGTTGTCTTCAACAGAGTCCAGGCCAAATTCATAGCTGTTGTGTCTCGCTAATTCAGACAGGGACCACAAATGTTTTTTGTATTGACTAGAAGAAAGAATGGATGAGTGGGTTTTACCTCCTGGGCCATTATAGATTCTGATGCAGAGGGATGGTTGCTGGAGGAGGAGGTCAGGAAAAAGGCAGGCAAGAATACTGAGGACAAGGACTTTCAGAGGCTACAACTTCCAGGTCTTCACCTCTGTCACTGTGACTCCCTCACGTGTGATCTTGCTTAGTTTGGCAAGAACCATGACGACCCAAGACAGGCTGTCAGGGATGTCATGGGGTGAAGTATTTCAGTCCAAGAAAGGAGATTTGGGGTGGTGCTTCCAGTTCCCATGGGAGCTGGGCAGGAATGGATGTGATATAGACTTGGCACTGTGGAGAGAGGACAGATAGGCCTGGCAACCCAGGCCTACGGGAGGAAAATGGGGACCTAGGCCAGGCAGAGAGGCAGCCTTGGGCCTCATGTGGAGGGTGGACTGTGGAGACCCAGTCACAAACCCCTTCGGGCACCAGTGAGAGAGCGGGGAGGGAGTAAGACCTGAGTTAACTGCTGATGAGGGTGGCAGCATCAGAGACCCTGCCACCTCGGCTCACACATCAGGATGTCTTGGGGCCAAAGACAAGTGTGAAGAGGGAAGACACTCTGAGAGTTAAGGACCCATGGAAGGAGACAGTAGCTGAGTTCCCAAGATGGCAAAAATGAGAGCAGGGCTAGGAACAGAGAGTGGGTGACCCATAGGAGGGGGAAGGACGAACAATGAGTGTGCCCAGAACTGTCACATCTGACCTGTATCTTTCTTGCAGGTAAAGAGCCCTGAGAAGGTGGCTCCTGGGGGCTGAATCCTCACCCTGAGCGAGACTACAAATGCAGAGGCTGAGAAGTGACAAATTGGGACCTGTAATCAGGCAAGCCTTTCATACAGTTCATGGGGTTCTCAAGGCAAGAATGGTGAAGTGATTTGTCATTCCCTTCTCCAGTGGACCTTATTTTGTCAGAACTCTTCATCATTACCCAATCGTCTTGGGTGGTCCTGCACAGCATGGCTCATAGTTTCATTGAGTCAGACAAGGCTGTGGTCCATGTGATCAGTTTGGTTAGTTTTCTGTGATTGTGGTTTTCATTCTGTCTGCCCTCTGAAGGATAAGGATAAGAGGCTTGTGGAAGCTTCCTGATGGGAGGGATTGGCTGTTCAGGTTTCTGGGTCTTGCTCTGATGGGCGGGGCTTAGTTAATCTTTAATCCAATTTTCTGTTGTTGGGTGGGGTAGTGTTCCCTCCCATAGGGGTAATGGTGATAATGGCGACTTCCTTCAAAAGGATTTATGCCAGCATGCCAGGGCTCCCAGGACTGTTGTATCCAGTGTCCCTGACCCTGTGGCAGGCCACTGTCGACCCACACCTCCACTGGAGACTCCTGGACACTCACAGGCAAGTCTGGCTCAGTCTCTTGCAAGATCAAACCAGTCAATCCTAAAGGAAATGAGTCCTGAATATTCACTGGAAGGACTGATACTGAAGCTGAAGCACCAATACTTTGGTTACCTGATGCAAAGACTTGACTCATTGGAAAAGACTCTGATGGCTGGGAAAGATTGAAGGCAGGAGGAGAAGGGGATGTCAGAGGATGAGATGGTTGGATGGCATCACCAACTCGATGGATATGAGTTTGAGCAAGCTCCAGGAGTTGGTGATGGACAGGGAACCCTGGCATGCTGCAGTCCATGAGGTTGCAAAGAGTAAGACATGACTGAGCGACTGAACTGAACTGAGTCAGGGAAGCGGGATGAGTTGGGGCCAAGAGAGAGTCCAGACCCAGAACTGGATTCTCCAACCTCACAGTCTAGAAAACAATGAGGAAAATACCTCAGCTGCTGTGAGACCATCTTAAATAGCCTACTGTTAGGGAGGAGAATTTGAGGGCTTTCCTGGAAGAAGGGGTTAGCAGACCCCCATCCTCACAGCTATGGCATAAAGAGACCTCATGAATGGCAAGGGAAAGGCAACTGGAACAGGTGGCCCTGAGCCAGAGCCAGGCTGGGGGACCCTAGGCCAGTCCTGAAATGACAGAGCCTGTGAGATTCCACTTGTTCTTCTGAACCTTCTCCCATATACCTGTCTCCCTCCCCCTCCACCCAGGGGGCAAGTTACCAGGGAAGCAGGACACAGCTGCTTGAGAAGAGCTGACGAGCAGAGGGAGACCACGGCCTGGGCCGTGACCACCTTGGGACAGCAGCACAGAGGGTGCTTGAGGGCAGCTTGGAGGGGACAGGATACAAGCTGGGACTCCAGCCTGGGTCTTTCTGGGGAGCCCCTCCCCCCAATCCATACCAACTCCTAGGGAGGCAAAAGGCTTCAGGAAAGGCCCATGGGCCAGGAGCCAGGGGGGCCACAGAGAACACGGACCCCAGGTGGGGCTGCCGAATGTCTGAGTGTGGTCTCACTCATGGGGAAGAGCTCAGAGTCAGGGAGGCCAAACCCCCTTATAGCAATCCAGGCTGAATCCAGGGCCTGCCCAGAGGCAGGGGGTTGCAGCAGTTGGAGAGCAGAGGTCTGGGAAGAGAGGGGGAGGGGCCCTGAAACCATTTACCACAGATTGAGACTCGAACCCAGTCATAACCCTGCTTGGGACTTGAACCCACATGACTGGGACTCAAACCCAGCCAAAACCCTGCTTGGGACTTGAGCCCAGGTAGCTGGGACTCAAACCCAGCCAGAACCCACAATACCTGAGGACCTAATGAAGCTCGGGTTCTTGATATCTCATCACAGAAAGAATTCAGTGAGAGACAAAGTGATAAGGTAAGGTAAGAAGTGGATTTATTCAGAAACAGAGAGCAGCACACTCCACATACAGAGTGTGGGCCATCACAGAGGGCGAATGTAGCGGCTGTGAACTGTGGCATGGTTAGTTTTTATAGGCTAGGTATTTTCATATGCTAATGAGTTGGAGGACTATTCCAACTATTCTGGGGAAGGGGCAGAGATTTCCTGGATTTGGGCCACCTCCCAGTCCTTGATCTTTTAATAGTGCCTTGGAGCTGTCATGGCACCTCTGGGTGTGTCATTTCACTTGCTGATTCCGGATCAGGGTCTAGTCTTGTCTGCCATCTTGGTCCCATTTGATTCTAATCAGTTTATGTTGTGTCCTTGGCCTATGTTATTCTTTCAAAAGTTGTGCCTTCGATACTGGATGCTTGGGGCTGGTGCACTGGGACGACCCAGAGGGATGGTGTGGGGAGGGAGGAGGGAGGAGGGTTCAGGATGGGGAACACATGTATACCTGTGGCGGATTCATTTGGATATTTGGCAAAACTAATACAATTATGTAAAGATTAAAAAATAAAATTAAATTAAAATAAAATAAAAAATAAAACAGAAAGGAAAAAAAAAAAAGTTGTGCCTTTCCCCTTTCCCTCCTGTTACAGCTCTGCCTACAGGGGAGACAGAGAGACTGGGGCTTGGAGCTGGGCTTCAGGCTCCTCCACTTCCCCTTCCCCATCCAAGTTTGGCAACTCAGCCTGAGGTCACTGGATGAAGCCTGAGCTCCATGCCTGTCCAGAGAGACAAGTTGCATCTCTTGATCCCTGAGAATGAGCAGGGATGGTTCAGAACCATGGAGAAAGGGCCCACAGACTGGTGTGGTCGGGCAACAGGAGACAGTGCAAGTAAGAGGGGTCATGTGCAAGCAGAGGTCCTGTGAAGCCTGGAAGCTGACCTTGCCTTGGCCTGAAGGAAGAAGCCTATGGGTCCCCCAGATACTCCAAGCACTCAAGGCAGAGACAGAAGGAGATGCCTGGAACCTGTCACAGGACATTGGTGCCTCGCTCCTGGGAATAAGCTGAAAGCTGGCTATACCCTCCAATTGTCACTATTATTGCTGATGGGCAAAATCTAGACACCTTCCTGAAAGAAGGCGTTTCTAGTCCCAACAGGATGGCAAGGGTCCCAACAGGATGCCAGGCCCTCCTTACTGCAGTTTGGGGAGATCTAGCTTTGGGACATGCACTTGGCTCAACTCACCTAGGAGCAGAGTGTGTGGGTCCCTGCAGCTCCCTGAGGCACCCAGTTGGGAGGAAGAGGCTGTGAGGAGTAGAGGGACCAGTTGGGAGGGGGGTGCAGGCCCAAAGAGACCAGCAAGGCATAAGCATGGGCTGCAGTTTAGGCCTGGAAGGCAGCCCACCTTCCCACGTCCCGCCCCCTCTACCTTCCCTCAAAAGGAAGACTTCATGTGAGCTGGAAAGGTAATTCTCAGGTTGAAAGAAAGTCCTGGAAGTGTTGGGGCCTAAGAGAAGCACAGACCCAGGTCCTAGCTGCTGGCCTTACAGTGTGTACGTGATCCTTCTAAGAGCCTCTTTTCCTGAGGACTTCATTCCAGGTCCTTCCTGGAGGATAGGTTTGTAGACACACACACCCCCTCCCCCATCCTCACAATGACAGCAGGGGAGGGCAAGGGGGAAGGCAGCTGGGCAGGGCACCCTGAAACTGACCCAGGCTGGGGGACCTCGGAGCAACCCCAGCTGCAGGCCTGAGCAGACAGAACCTGTGAGATTCTAACACCTGCTCCTCAGACCAACCCCAGCCCCACAAGCCTGCCTCTTCTCCTCCTCCCATGGTGCAAGTTCATAGCGAACCTTCCCTTAGGAAACAAAATGGGCTATATTAACCTAAAATAATAAAACAGCCAGTTATTCTACCAGCAAAATGGGTTTATGTGGGAGCAGCAAAGAATTGCAACTTGGGGACATGTAACTCTGGTGAAATACTTGTAAATCCCAAGAAAGTGAAGGAGAGGAAACTCTTTTATAGAGAAGGGGACCTAGGAGGGGCGGTTATAAACAAAAAGTCCACTGGAGAAAACTGCTTTACTCTGGCTGAGAAGTGACACTTAGCTGTTGCCAAGCCAGGGACTTCCTTGGTGGCTCAGATGGTAAAGCGTCTGTCTACAATGCAGAAGATCTGGGTTCAATCCCTGGGTCGAGAAGATTCCCTGGAGAAGGAAACAGCAATCCACTCCAGTACTCTTGCCTAGAAAATCCCATGGACAGAGGAGCTTGATACAGGCTACTGTCCATGGGGTTGCAAAGAGTCAGGCACGACTTCACTTTCACTTTCACTTTCACTTTCAAGCCAGCAGAAAATCTTCCTCCTTCTGGCAGTGCTAAGGTAGTGTCACTTCCTGCCGGAAAAGGAGGGTCTATCTCTTTCTGTTGGGATCAGTATTGATAGCTAATGGTACATGCCTGAGCATTCTCCCTTCTGGTCTCCCATGTCCATTTTAGTGAGGTTTCCCTTTATCACTTTTCACAGCTGCTTGGGAAGTCAGTAAACAGGGTGACTGGGACCAGGCTGTGGCCACCTTGGGACAGCAGCACGGAGGGTGCTTGAGGGCAGCTTGGAGGAGACAGGATACAAGCTGAGACTCCAGCCTGGGTCTTTCTGGGGAATCCTTCTTAACCTCACCTCCCCAATCCACACCAACTCCCAGGGAGGCAAAAGTCCACAGGAAAGGTCCACGGGCCAGGAGCCAGGAGGGCCACAGGGAACACTGACCCTCGGTAGGGCTACTGAATATACCTGTGCGTGGCCTCACTCCTGAGCAAGAGCTCAGAGTCAGCGAGGCCAAGTTCCCTTATAGCCACCCAGGCTGAATCCAGGGGCTGCCCAGAGGCAGGGGGTTGCAGTAGTTGGAGAGCAGAGGTCTGGGAAGAGAGGGGAAGGGGCTCTGTCTACTGGGGAGACAGGGAGGCTGGGGCTTGGAGCTGGGCTTCAGGCTGACTAACCCTTCCCAATCCAAGCTTTGGCAGCTGAGCCTGAGGTCACTGGATGAAGCCCAAGTTCCGTGCCTGTCCAGAGAGACAAGGTGCATCTCTTGACCCCTGAGAAGGAGCAGAGTTGGTTCAGAGCTGTGGAGAAAAGGGGCCGCAGACCATTGGCAGCGAGTAGGGAGACAAGGTAAGCTAGGGCGCCTAGGTCAGGGGTCCTGCCAGGCCTAAAGGAGGTGGCCCTTGGGTCCTACAGAAACCTCAACCCCCCAAGGCAGAGGCAGGAGGCAGCAACCTGGGAGAAGCAGGGGTCTGGGAGTCACAAACCTGGGGCTGCCTCTGAGAACCAGGGAAGCCCCAGTGGGCTCAATTTGAGGGTATTTCGGGAGAAAGAGCTTTTTGTTGTTGTGAAGGCAAAGTGGGAGCCCAGGGGAGGGGAATTAAACTAACTGACTAAACAGACGTTCCCTGGCCGGCAGCTGTGAGGGGTCACAGAATAAACTTGGAACTGTGAACACCTTCAAACCAAGCCCCGGTGGAGCTCGGGTAGTGGGGGCTCTTGTATATAGGGGGTGTGTTTGTGAATGTGGAGAAGGAGGAAGCAGTCCTGAGCTAGACAGGGTCAAGGTTGAGAGGACATGAGGGGGTTGACAGACTTTCTGGAGAAGACAGAAGAGCCATGTCACCTGCAGCTAGGCCCACGGGCACTGGTTTGGAAGAACCCCAATTTGGAGGGCATGACACAGAAAGTGTAAAAGTGGGGTGCCTCCTGGCATTGGGCTCTTTCTATAGCACCCCAACCCCACCCAAAGCCTCAGGTCCTCGGGAGCCCCAGCCAGCAAGGTTTTACCCAAAATTGCCCACAAGGCATTTATTTCCTTACTGGATGAATACTGCCTCACCCCAGAAGGAATTAGAAGTAGGTACCAAATAAACATGTCACATTTGCCTAATTAATAAACATTTGTGTTGAGTGATCTGGGATATTTAGTGTTCCGGGTATTTATGATGTTTGTCTGCTCTGTTAAATGTTAAAGCACCAGTGTCCTTGACATTCAAATCGATGATTTGAAAATAAGGAATTAGTTCAGAATTGTGATTTTCCTGGAAATACCACTTGTGTGATAAGAAGCTTGGGACGTGACAAGAACCCAGAGTCAAGCTAGGAGTAAGCGGAAACTTAGCAGGATACAAGATTCTTCACATAAATGAAGTATTGAAAAAGGAAATCAGATATATTAAATTTCCTGATACAGTTTTGGGAGAGTTAAGGACATTTACTTAATTACATGTGTACGCAGGACCTAAATTAACCCAAAGTCCCCTTAAAAATGAATGTTCAAATTGACTAGATTTATTCATAGAGTAACCTTTGCATTGAAATGAAAGACCATGAGTCTTTGAATCTAACTTTGTAAATAGTTCATTTTGGAATCCAAGTAACAAAGGAGCGAGCCTTTCTGTACCCAAAAGCAAAACTCTTTGAGGACACCTTCCAAATGCCCAGTAACTGCAAACTCCCTAACCCTCATGGTGTGGTAGCACTCAGGGGGGTGGGGGAGCTGGGGCAGCCACAAGGGGGAGGATCTGACCTGACCTGGACCCTGCTCCCCCTACACACATGTCCACACTTGGTCACATCTTTGTTTTTTCAGGAATAATAAGAATTTTCCAAGAGAAAAGGCCCATGCTGATGAAGAGAAACCAAGACAGAGTGTCAAAAGAAGGTAGCTGGGCTGGGCTGGGGGACCCTAGGCCAGTCCCTCCTGCAGACCTGAAATGACAGAGCCTGTGAGATTCCAGCACCTGCTCTTCTGAACCCTTCCCCACATATCTGTCTCCCTCCCCCTCCACCCAGGGGGCAAGTTACCAGGGAAGCAGGACACAGCTGCTTGAGAAGAGCTGACGAGCAGAGGGAGACCACGGCCTGGGCCGTGACCACCTTGGGACAGCAGCACAGAGGGTGCTTGAGGGCAGCTTGGAGGGGACAGGATACAAGCTGGGACTCCAGCCTGGGTCTTTCTGGGGAGCCCCTCCCCCGAATCCATACCAACTCCTAGGGAGGCAAAAGGCTTCAGGAAAGGCCCATGGGCCAGGAGCCAGGGGGGCCACAGAGAACACGGACCCCAGGTGGGGCTGCCGAATGTCTGAGTGTGGTCTCACTCATGGGGAAGAGCTCAGAGTCAGGGAGGCCAAACTCCCTTACAGCAATCCAAGCTGAATCCAGGGGCTGCCCAGAGGCAGGGGGTTGCAGCAGTTGGAGAGCAGAGGTCTGGGAAGAGAGGGGGAGGGGCTCTGTCTACTGGGGAGACAGGGAGGCTGGGGCTTGGAGCTGGGGTCCAGGCTCCCCAACTCGCCCTTCCCAATCCAAGCTTTGGCAGCTCAGCTTGACGTCACTGGATGAATCCTGAGCTCCATGCCTGTCCAGAGAGACAAGGTGTATCTCTTGATTCCTGAGAAGGAGCAGGGGTGGTTCAGAGCTGTGGAGAAAAGGGTAGCAGACGGCTGGAAGAGGCAGGCAGCCTGGAAGTTGGCCTCGGCAACCTTGGCCAGGAGAAAGGGTACTCCCCCACCATCCCAACCCTCTAAGGACAGAGAGCTGTTAGAGGCCGGCCTATGAGAAAGTGGGGTCCTTGGCCACTCACTACGGTGTGTAACCCCCGGCAATCAGCTGAGACTGAAGTGATGCCCAATGCTCCTCCACCTCTGCAGTCTAGATCCAGTGATAATGGAGGCCAGGACACCAGGCAGGGGAGTGGGGGCACATGGCAGTGGGCTCCCACGTTTCTAGTGGGATGACACCATGCGGCCCCCAGCTGGCTAGGATTGGGGCAGGGAAAGTGACCCTTAGTTCCCAGCTGGCCCATGTGCTGTCTGGGGGACACACTTCTTTTTCCCTTGACCATGGGCGAAGACTTGCCCATTTGATAGGCCCCCTTCCTTAACCCTGCGTGTGAGGCTCTGGTGAGAAAGGGAGATGGGAACTGGCTACCAGAAACTGGAGGCGCTGGGATCCCAACTTGCAGAGGGAGGGGTCGACATTCAACAAAGACCTTGGTCCTGTTGTTTTAAATAAGAAATTTATTGCAAATATAGAAATTGATTCTCTCCATACAGGAATCTCCGAGTTGAGGAAAACAATTTCGTGCCATTCAGTTTAAAACAGGAAATAGGGAAGAGGGAGAGGCAGATATAGGGAAGAGAAAATAAATGAAGTTACCCCTCCCCCCACCCCAAAAAGAAGAAAAGGAGAGTTCAGGCCCCGCCACGGGAAGAAAGGTCCACACACAGCTGGGGTTCACAGGTTCGTAGCCCGGGGCCAGGAGCCCAGCTCTGCAGGACCCAAACCAGGTGCCAAGCCGTGGGACGGGATGGAGGGGCTGGTGGCTCCAGGGCCAGGGTTGAGGGGTGGGGGCGGAGGAAGCCAGGGGACAAGAGTGGACCCCCCTCGGCCCTGCCCAGCCCTGTGCTTGTTTGGCAAGGGGCAGGTAAAGGAAGGAGAGGCTGACCAGACCCTCTCAAGCCCACCCCATTCCACCCCCTTTTCTCTCCCTACTTCTCGGCAGCAGTGATGGACCTTAATGGGGGACTCGGTGGCAGGCATGAGAACAAGGAGTCTAATACCGGTTCTGTCCTAAAGGTGGGAGGACAGACGAGGATTACGGCAGCTCCTAGGACCAAGGTGGCTGTGGAGCAGCGGTCTCGGCAGAGAGACCAGCACTGCTCTCAGGTAAGCCCCAACCTTCACTCTGGCCTGGCGGGCAAGCTTTGGGGGGCCCCTTAAGCCCTGTGGGGCTCTCACACCCCCAGGCTTCCTCATGCCTGACCACCCATCCCAACACCTCAGAAAGAAGGCCCCCACTCCCTCCTCAAGAATGTGGTGGGATGCTGCTGAACCCTGGGGTCTTTGCAGGGCAGGGCCAGAGTAGTGGAGGTCACCAGAGGAGGTACATGGGGGAGTCCAGCCCCTCCTAACAACCTTACTTCTCCCCCCTCCCATGTCATCCTCCCCTGGCTAGCGGGCTAGTCCTCTGGCTCTGTCGTTCAGAGCTTGGCTCCCCTGCCCTGAGGGCTCCCCCGGCCCCTCCCCACTCTATTCTCCCGATTTTTGATTCTCTGTGCATTTTGTGGCTGTCCCTTCACTGCATGTAAGCCCCTTATAAGCTGGGACCTGTCACTCTTGTCCCCCATGTCTGGCCCCTTTCCTGGCCTTAGTATGTTTTGAGACCCTAGAAGATTTCTTTCCTTCCCCCTCCCTGTGCTTCTGCTTCCCCATCTGTTAACAAGTCCGGGACAGGAGGGGTGCAGGTGGGCGACTCCTCGCTAGGAACCTCAGAGCCCTTCGGCCAGGCTCAGACTCTTCTCCCTGCCTCTCTGGGATTCTGCAGACCTCCTCTCCCCAGGTGGGTCTTTCTACTCCAACCCCTACCCCCGCCCCCACCCCCGCCACAGACAGTCCGTTCCCAGCCTGGACACAGGCCACCACCATCCTCCTGCTCTGTCCCCTAGGAGGGGTCAGGGGCGAGGAGCCTCCGGGGGGCCAACACAGGCCCCTCCTATGGAGAGGAGACAAGCCTGGGACCCCCGAGGAGGTGGCCACCCCAGACTAAGCTTTCTTTCTGCCAGACCCCGACTTTTCACTTCTGGAAGGCCATTAGCTCCAACAGAAGGGTCACGGTCCCTACTGCATTCTCCAGGAGACCATGGGTGCCCCTTCCCGGGGACAGGTGCCAAGGAAGGAAGCTCCTGTGAAGGTTTATTCAAAGAGGCCAGCCAGCCTCCAGAAGGTCCAGGGTGCAGCAACCCCACTCCACTAGGCCCCCCTGTCCCCTTCCTCTCCGGGAGACCCCCCCTCTTCCCTTCTCTCTTGGTTTCATGCCCTCCTGGCCTGCCCAGGCCATGGCACCGGGGTCCACCGTGCTCATCACCATTACAAACACAGGACCCCGGCCAGCCAGATTCCTGGACGTAAATGTTCACCAGTCTTTTGTGAATATTTTGTCCTGAACAGGACACAGGACATAGATGCAGGAAAGCCTCTGGGGTGAGCAACAGTGTGTGCCCCACTCCCCAGAGCTTTGGCCTGGCCTGGGCACCTAGGAGGTCATCTTATTCTGCTTCATAGACCTGTATGCCCTGGGCTGTGAATGTGGGTTCACCTCCTGGAGTGGAAGACCCTTGCGGTTAAGATGGGGACCTATCCTCTGAAGCCCCCCAAACCCAGCCTATCTGAGGTTTTTATAGGTCATCTTCAGCCAGGAATGACAGGGAATTGAGGGGAGCTCTGGCTCCTGATGCAGGATTCCTCCCCGTGGGCAGTGCTGTCCCTAGGCCAACCTCAAGGGAGGGGCTCCCCCTATGGGTTCTTCCCTCAGGGCCCCAAGCTCCCCCCTTGTAGAGCCACCCATGAAGCCCCAAGCTCGGCCTCCTGTACTCAGCAATGTGACTGACTCTCCCGGCAGGCAAATCACCAGACCCCTCCCTTTTGGGGAGCTCCCACTTCTTCATCTGCAAAATGGGAGCAAGTGGGACAGAGGAGCAGTCCCCCAAGGTGCCCTTCCCTGGGGCTGCCCTTCCCTGGCCAGGAAGAGGCTGATGGGAGGAGGGGAGGCGGCACTTGTGGGCTGGCCCTGATGTCCAGAAAAACAGGAGATGGGTCGGAGGGCAGGGGGTGTTTTTGGTGGCACCTGTTTTGGGTCTTTTGCAGAGCGGGCCCCTCCCTGGGTTTCAAGAGCTGCTTGTCAGATCACAACAGAGGGAATGTGGGAATGGGAGCGCGGCGGGGAGGGAGGGTGGGCCAGGGAGTCTGGACAAACTGGCACATACACGACAGATGTTTGCTCAGAAAAATACAGTAAAATCGTCATGCAAATATAACAGGGAATCTGCTTTCTCACATCACTGGCTTCTCTGCTTGCTTTTCTGTTTCATCAATCCAGTGTGAGGAGGGGTTGGAGGCAGGTTTTGGGGAGTTGGGAGAGGTCTGCTCTGCATATCCATGCTGGCCCTCTCCCCTCCACTTCCTCAGGAGAACAGTCCTTTCTTTGCAAATGTCACCCCAAAAGTGAGCCCCAGGCTTGGTCTGTCCCCCAAGTGGGGCTCAGTTGAGCCCTAAGGCCCCTTTCCCCTCCACTGTCTTCCCCCAGGAAGGTCACTGGAGCCTACCACCCAGGGAATGGCACTAGCTTTCCTGGTCAGAATCCCCTCCACAGTATAGGTCCCATCCATCATCCACCCTCACCCCACAGTCACACCCCCAAAACTCAAGAACCCAACTGAGTGACAGGCCACAACCAGGAGTGTGAGGAGAACCCAGTGGGCTCCTTCCACTCCTGAGGTGGGTGGGGCGCCAAGGGGCACATGGGCAGGTGGGCAAAGCTAGAGTCATCTCACTCCCCACTGGCCCACCTCCCATCCACAGGTGCAGGGGTGCTGACTCCCACCCCTCAGCACCCTGTCAGTGTTCAAGACAGTCTCCAAGACAGTCTCAGGACCCCAGATCCGTCCCTTAGAGCTGACCCCAGGAAGCCCCCAGCTCTTGAGAAAGGCAGCCACCCCATCTGGCCCTGCCCTCCCTCACCGCCCTCTGCCACCCACACTGACTGAGAGAGAACCCCCAGAAGCCCAAACGGTCCCAACTGCCAGGCTCTGGGTTGCCATGGCGACAGAGGCAGGCCAGGGAGGGGGAGGGGCCCCAGGAACCCAGCCTGCTCCTTCCCAGTAGGGGTGTGGGGGGTGCTCACCATTTGTGCTTTGTTCGATGTTGGGTGGGTGTCAGCATGGGAGGAGCGGCCATTTCCATGAAAACATGGGGGCCTCTCAGACCAGTGGGTAAGGTGGGGATAGGCAGCCAAGAGGGTGTGAGTGGAAAAACCCCAGAAGGCCCTCCTTCCTCTGGGCAGGCTGAGATGCTGCCTGGAGAGCCCACAGCAGGGGTCTGGCAGGTGGGAGGCCAGGACGTAGGGGCAGAGTCAGGAAGGCCCCCAGTGGACTCCACCCCCCGGCTGCTTTCAGGTATCACAGTTCACCCCTGCCCTTCTGGGATGAGTAGGGGTCTTGGAGGCCCAGAGAGGCTGGGGGCCGGGGTGTAGAGGCCTGCACCTGAGATGCGGAGGCCGCTGGCCCAGCCGCTCTCCTCAGACACCGTCGACAGCTCCCAGGCTACTTGGAAGACACTTGAAGGGGGCTGGTGGACCGTCCCATGCCTGCACCTCCCCTACGACCAGGACCTCCCACTTCTCCTGGGTGCTGCCATCAGTGGGCAGAGACCCCCCCACAGCCGCCCATGAGGAGTTCCAAACTCTGGGGGCGTGGCCATGAGCCTTTCTAGAAAGGAAAAGCACCTGCCTGACCCTCAGCTCCAGGAGACCACAGCTCTGGAACAGGTAGTGGATGGACAGAGGGTGAGGGCCCCAGAGGAGCCACTGGGGGAGTGGGGGACAGCACTGGGCTGGGAAACTGGGAGACTGCCTCTCACCTGCCACGTGACGCCCTTCCTCTGGGCCCCGGTCTCCCCATCCATAAAGGGAGAAAACAATGCTCAATGTCCATATGCTACTAAGTCTCCCAGTAACCTGTCCCCCATCTGGGGGGACCCGCTCCCTGCCCCAGGGGAGCTTGGGTCCATCTCCACCCCAGGCTCCTTTACCCCAAAACCTGTCCCTAGTCCCAGAGCCCCAGACCCCACACCCTCCTCTGGCTTCCTCGTCTGCCCTCCCCCCTCCCCCCCGCCCCCAACCGAGCCCGCACACCCCAGCAGAGTCCCTGGGCAGCACAGTAAAGACGACTGGTTTCGGTATCAGTGTGTAAACTTTAAGGAGAACATGTCTTTGTTTTCCTGTCCGTTATTGTCGGGTGGTGGTTGTTCACAGTCAGGTGGTGGTCACGTGTGTGCGTGGGTGCGTGCGTGCGGGTGTGCGTGTGCGTCCACTCCTCGGCCCCCAGCGCGCCCCGCCCAGCCGCCCCGGCCCTTCCCCGCGTGCCCCTGGCCCTCCCCCTCCAACCTCACCAGGGTCGGGGTTGGGGAGAGGGTCACAGCTTCTGCTGGGCCGAGACCCCCTTCCAGTAATCGAGGATGTCATGCAGGTCCTCGTCCTTGGCGAACTGGACCTTCTTGCGCAGGGCGTGGCCGGCGGCCATGTACACCTCCTCCCGGTGGTGCTTCTTGTAGGGCCGGAAGCGTTCCCAGATCTTGTGCGTGCTCTCGGAGGAGTACTCAGGGCTGGAGGAGTAACCTGAGTAGTAGTGTCTGGGGGAGAGCTGCGAGTAGGTGGAGTCCCGCTTGGTGCGGGTCAGCGGCTTGAGGAAGGACACGCGCTGGCTCAGGCTGTCGGTACCCTCCTCGTAGTACAGGGCCGGGAAGCTGTGCCGGTGCTCGCTGCAGTGGTAGGCGGGCTTCACCTCCAGGTGGTGGATGGCGCCGCCGCCACCACCGCTACTCCCGCTGCTGCTGGCCGGCACCAACGGGAGCCGGTCCAGCGGGCTGTTGAGGGGGCTGCCCTTCTCGATGTACTTGGAGTCGCCCTTGGCCAGCCCCGGAGTGGCCGGATGATCCGGCACATCCAGGCTGAAGACCTTGGCGCTCTTGATTGAGCCGCTGGAGGAGACGCTGCAGGTCTTACGAGCCACGGCGGCATCGGCGCTCAGCTGGCGCTGCAGCGGGTGATGAGAGCCCTCCTTATAGGGGGGCGAGAGGAAGCTGGGCCGCTCTAGCACCCCAGGAACAGGGGTGGCGGTGGAGGAGGTGGTGGAGGCCGCAGGGAGGGACTGGCACTCGAAGGCCATCTCAGGGTCCCCGCCACCACTGCCACTCCCCAGGAAAGAGGCCGAGTCCAGCTTGAGGGCATCGATGCAATTGTTAATGATCTGGTTGACCTTGTCCACCTCCTTGGCGATGGTGGAGATCTCAGCAGCCGAGCCCTGGCCGTTCTCCAGCTCAGGGAGGTCATCCTCCGGCCGTGCCAGGCCCTCACTGCCCGTGCCCGTGCGCACCTCGATATAGTTGCCCTTGGTGGCCACCTTGGGCGTGTCCAACCCAGCCTCCAGCCCCTTGGAGGTGGTGGGCAGCTTCTCCCCGATCATGGAGGGGATGGAAGACATTCGGGACACGGGCAGCACAGGGGGCTCGCCCAGCTTCTGGGTGGCGTGGACAACGGAGCCGGCGTCCACGTCCGCCCCGTAGCGCATCTCCAGGATGGTTTTCTTGACCTTGACCGACTTCTGCTTCTCCTCCTGCATGCGTCGCTTGCGCAGGCAGTAGTAGACGGCTCCCAGCACGATGACCATGCCGAAGAGGCAGCCCAGGATGGTCATGATGTAGTGGGTGGTGGTGGAGGTGCTGGGTGCCAGGTCGCCGGGCACTGGGTCCCTGGTGGTGAAGGTCAGGCAGGTGTGATTGAAGCGGCGGCTGTTTCGCAGTGAGGTCACGCAGAAGGTGTACTCGGTGTGCGCCCGCAGCTTGTCCAGCGTCACGATCTCCTTCTTGTTCTTGAGGGTCATGACGTCGGAGAAGTAGCTGTTGTTGTACTGGACCAGCACGTACATCTTGCTGTACGGATGCGGGATGATGACCACCAGCGTGGCCGAGGTGAAGGTGACCTGGTGCAGCTTAATGGCCGGCCCTGCTGACGCGTCCGTGGTGGACGAGGCTGGCGGCTCCACCGACAGGATCTCGTCGGGGCTGAAGCCTGAGTTCTCGTCAGGCTCCCTCTGGGTGTCGGTGGAGTAGGGCGTGGGGTGGCTTGCAGGCCGGGCGGGCAGCGAGCCATTTCGGCACTTGGCCTGGAGCACGGTGATGGCGTTGAGGCTGTGGTAGGGCCGGGGCACCAGCAGCGGGTAGCCAGCGAACTCACGTGGCGACTCGCACTGCAGGCGGTCATAGTTCTTGGTTACATTGTTGAAGACCACGAGCCAGGCCAGGAAGCCGAAGAGGTCACACTCGCAGTTGAAGGGGTTGCCGGCCAGCTCGCACACCATGAGGCTGGCCAGGCTGGCGAAGGTGGCGCCGTCAAGACGGCTGAGGCGGTTGGAGGACAGGTCAATGCTGATGAGGCTAGGGCACTCGGAGAAGGCGGCGGGCGTCACCACCTCGATGAGGTTGTGCTGCACGAAGAGGAACTGCAGGCGGCCCATGCCCCGCAGCATGCCCTCGGTCAGGTTGCTGAGCTTGTTGTAGCCCAGCTGCAGCACCTGCAGGCTCGACTGGCCCAGGAATGCGCCGTCCTCGATGTAGGAGATCTCGTTCTTGGTGAGGTTGAGGTCGGTGAGGTTCCCGAAGCGGTTGAGCGAGGAGTAGAGCACGGCCTTGAGTTTGTTCTCGTTGAGCCGCAGGTCATGCACAGTGCTGTTGATGTGCTGTGGGATGGTCTCGTAGGGCGGCTGGTTCTGGCTGCAGATGGCCAGCCACACGTACCCCTTGTCGCCCTCGATGAGCCAGCAGTCGGCGCGCACGGTTCCCGGCCGGCACACGCACAGCAGCGCGGCCGCGCACAGCCCCAGGCGCAGCATGGCTCCGGCCACGGCCCCCTCTCAGGCCTGGCTCAGGGTGGGGGGCCGGGGCGCCGGGGGGCCTAGTGGCCAGAGGTTGGGGCCAGCAGCACAGTCCTCCCTGGGGCTGCCACCATCTTTGGGGGGACCCCCAGCTCGGGGGCCCCAGGTGAGGTGGGCACGGCCAGTGCCAACTGTCAGGGGGCCTTCTGAAGTGCTACCCACAGTCGCCGGGCACCAGAGCCAGACCAAGGCCAGGGGGGCTGTGGGCCCCACAGCCTGCTTCCCCGAGGTGTTCCTTTCCTGCCAGGAAGATGCCCAGGTTCTCGGGGCTTGACTTCCTCTGCCTCTTCCTCTTCCTCCTGGGGCTCGGGGCTCAGAATTTCAGACGATTCCCACAGGAGGCTGGAGACTGGGACTCTGAGAGGGGAGCACGAAAGATGGGGACAGGAAGGAAGAGGCCCGTCTGTCACCTGGTTCCTGAAAGGCAGCACCGAGAGGGGGTGACAGATCAGTGTGAAGGCTCAGGGCAGCCCTCTAAGCTCCAGCACAGGCCCCCAGCCCCACTCCCACCCCCTCCCAGGGCGTCCTGTGCCAGCAGCACTCTGGGTCCCTGTTACATAAAAGAAGGGAGGTGGCAGGGGGGCAAGAGGGGGAGGGGGGGCCAGAGGACCTGGGAGGAAGGAGATCAAAGAAACAAGAGGGAGGGGGGAGGGGACAGTGTCTGAAGCCAGTAGACAAAAAAGGAGACTGGAGACTTAACAGGGCAGGGGCAGATACACATACACGCGTCAGCATCCTCAGGTCCACACTCGTCCACCTGCCCGCACAAAGACCCACATGCCCCCATGTGAATCAGAACTGCATAGCAAGCTCACATAGACAGGTGTGCACAACCACACACACACACACTCACAAGCACACCTACAGTCTTGTGTACGACAACAGGCCCGTACACACATGGCCACGTACCCAGGCAGCCACCCTCCAATCCAGAAAAGAATTAAGGAGCCCAGCAAAATGCCTCCTCTCCTCCATGCCCAAAGATAAATAATTCATTTGTTGTGTAACTGCTCTTGTTCCAAAAATAATTCCCTTGTCTCGGCTTCCATGGGGGAGGGGGAGCAGAGCAACATGGTTGTGAGCCCCCCAGGCAGGAGGTGCACAGCGGCTGGGGTCTCCCGCAGTGGGAGGTCAGGAGATGAGCTCTTCTTACCGCAAAAGCAGAGCCGAAGGAAAGAGAGGGTGAGTCTGGGAACCCAGACACACTCCCAATAGCCCCTCCTCAAAGTGCTTTCCAGTAGGGGGCACCCCCAACCCTGATCCTACAGGGGTGCCTCAGGCAGAAGTCAGAGGCATCGGGAATGCCCAGGCATCTCCTCAGTGGCTGGAGAGTTAGAGGCCCAGAGAGGGTCAGTGACCTGCCCAGAGTCACATACTGCAGCCTGGGTCACGGCCAGGATCAAGGCTCCTGAGCCAGCAGCATTCGGGCCTGGAGCCCCATCCACCCTGCCCTATTAGTTAGATGGACTGCACCGTCTCTGAGTCTAGTCTCCACATCTGTAAAGTGGGGACCAGGCCCCTGCCGGGCCTCTGATAGGGGGAGAAGTAAAGTGAGCCATGTTGCCCATGTTTGACTTGCAGGGGGTCAGGGGAGGCTGTGCAGGGCTCTTGGCCTGCAGACCCTCAATTTCGTGAATTTCAATCTAGGGGGGACTTGCCCTGGTCTCCCAGCAAGCCAGACATGGCCCGTCACCCAGATCAGTCTCTCACACACAGTGCTTTCCTGGCTGCGGGAAGAACTCGGCCCTCCCTCCCTCCGTCCTGGGCACTGGCCAGGGATATGAAGATTAAGCCAGAGAAACCCATGTTTGGATCAAGGAAGCCAAAGACTGTTCACAAGGGCCACCTCTGCCTCCCGCTCCTCTGCCTGAAAAACTCCAGGCAAGAGAGCGCTTTAAGAAAAAGTGTGAAACCTTTGCTGTTAAAAGCAAAACCAATTTACAGCCCTGAGCCCTAGAGGGCTGGAACTGAGGAAAGGGAAGTGGAGAGGGAGAGAAGTCCCCAGAGCAGCACAGGCAGGCAGTTTTCACTGAGGTGGCAAGTGAACAGGGCATCCAGATGTCCCCTCAGATGGAAGGCTGATGCAGCATCAGAGGCTGTGATTATCACGGTTGCCACAGGGGGTCAGCCTCACACCTCCTCGACGCCCCCCCTGCACCACCCCCCCCCCCACACCCGTCCCTGGGCCAGCTCAGGCTGAGAGGCTGGATGGGGGCAGGGGAGGAGGTAACCATGAGGCTGCGGGTCAAGATGGGGTCCCCAGGCAGCAGAGAGCATTTTTGTCCTTGGCTCTGCCAAGCACGTTCTCAGGGCTGGAGTCAGGAGACCTAGACTCCCTTCTGACGTGGCAGCTGGCTCCCAGGGGGCCTCAGTGCCCCTCCCCGCCAGGCAGGGAGGTTGAACCGGTGGAGGCTGACTTGCCAGGTCTCTCCTGTCAGAGGACCCTCCGTCTGCGCCTCCTCCGGCTGGGAACGTCTGGGGACCGCATTTGTATGCAGGTGATGTGCAGGTGTGCGCTGGCTCAGCGCACCGGCTGTGCTGGCGTGTATGAGTAGACGGGTGTGCAGGCCGGCGTGTGCACACGCATGCCTGTGTGCACAGGTCATGTGCCCGCCTGGCCAGCTACAGGAGTGAACGGCAGAGTAAGAAGGGGCTATCTGTGAGTGGAGGGGTGGGAAGGGATGCATGTGGGGCATCTCATGGAAATGCAGGCAGGCGCCTGCCTGTATGTTGACATGTTAATAAGCATGTGTGTCCCACATGAATGTGTATGTATGCACATGCGCGACTTTAGCCGCATCAGGCCCCACCTCCCACCCTCAGATCTGAGTTGCTCAAAGTGGAACCCACTCGGGCAGACCTAGCAGCTAGCAGGCAGGCAAAGCTGGCCAGACTCTTGGAAATCCCAGGCCAAGCTGAGGGTGTGGGAAAAGGCAAAGGGGAGGAGAGTGGAGTAGGCGAAGGGGCCCAGGCTTGAGGGAGGGCCGGAGCGGGGTTGGGGGCTCACTTCCCAAACAGTCCAAGGTGTACAGTGGCACCTGTGCCCCTAGCCTAGCCCCTCTAAGCTCTGCCCACCTTGGCCCTTAAGGTGACCCCGCCCTCTCTCCTGCTCCTCCTGGTGTCCAGCTCCCCCTTCCCTCCCCCATGACTCAGAGTGGGGAGGAGGCTCCCCATTGCCCTGTCCCATCGTCCCATGTGCGTCAACTGCCTGTCCCTGTCCCCGGGCTGCCTGCCCACCACCCGTCGAGGCCTGACGCAGCCAGGGAGGGAGGACGGCAAGGCCGCTAAGGCGCTGACAGCAGCACTTGGCCCCCCGCCCGGCTGCACACCCACTCGAGGTGTGGGGAGGGGTGTGCCGGCTGCTGTGCTGTCAGGCCTCAGGCTGACGGCTCTGGGGGCCGGGCCTCCCCCTGCTCCCACAGGAGTGATGCCCCAGCCCAGACACTAGTGGGAGGAACCAGGGCCCTATCCGCCTCCCCCCACCCTGCCCCACATGCCAGGGGCTGGTGAGAGAGAGAGGAAGTGAGGAGCTGCAGCCCAGAGGCAAGAGCTGAGGAGGAGGGAGAAGCCAGAATCTGGAGCCAGCTGAGCAGGGAGAGACAGAGGAATAGAGATAAATGGAGAGGGAGCATGGGAGGCGGAGGAATCGATCGGCAGAGAAGCACGGCGTGATGACAAATGTGGGGGGCTCGAGGGAGGGCACACAGTCCAGCTGCCCACTCCGCCCACCCACCCAGGGGCCAGGGAGACAGATGAGCGCTGGAGCCACCAAGATGCTGTCTGTGACCAGTCCGGGAGGGGGGTGGGGAGCGGCAGGAAGCGGCTGTTGGAAGCAGAGGTGTTTACTGCCCAGGACGCAACCGGTGCAAAACCTGGGAGAGTATGGCCACCCTGGGAAGCCAACTGTGGGCCAGTGGCCGGGCGCCAGAGCTTGTGCGGCGAAGAGTAGTGCTCCCAGATGACCTGGACCCCTCCCCTAATGTCCCACCCTCGCCCCACTCCCATAGGTGTGGGGTATGAGTGAACTCTGGCCAGAGAGGGGGGCAGACCAGCATCTCTTTGAGGTTCTGTCTCTCCTGCCGCCAGAGATGGAACATGGCAAAGTTGGGGGGCAGCATGCCATCGAGGAATCCTGGGGACCCCAGTCTAGCAGGCTACACACTGCATGATGTCCGCTCCCACGTGGACACCCCTGCACAGAAGGAAGAGTCGGCGAGCCCATGAGGGTCTGAGAGGAATTGAAGAGGGGCCAGGGGTCTTTGTTCAGAGCTGGGCATGGCCTCAGAACATCCAAGTCACTCTGGGCAGGGCCCTCCCCTCTCTCCAGGGCTCAGCGCCCACCCTCAAGTCGCCGGTCATCCCTGTTGGATCCTGTGCCCTCCTCCTCCAGTGGCCAAGATTCAAGACCCCTCCATGGACTCAGGATCCTAGAGCCTCTGAGCAGCCGGGAAGAGGCATCCTGGCTCTGCTCAACCCCAGTCACTGTCAGAGGGGAAGCTGAGGCCAGGACTGGGGAGGGCACATCTGGCTGGTGGCAGGTCCGCTCAGGACCCAGGGCTGTAGCAACAGACTCTGATACGCCAACCTCAAATCCTGTCTGGGAGCTTACTCCCCAGACATGGGCCCCGCCCCCCAGCTGCCCCAGGACACCGGGCACGGGAGAGTTTCTCTGCCTGGGAAGTGGGTTTGAACGATCCCTCCCTGCAGGGCTGCAGGGCAAGCACGCTGCCTGGTGCAGAGCAGGTGGCCTCAGAGAATGTTAGCTACCATCCTTCATGAGGCTATTCTCATTTCCTCACAAGCCCATCAGGGTTCCCCTGGACTCAGGCTCCCTGAAGCCCTTGGTCACATCTCCCCAGACCCTTTCACTTCAGGCCGACCACCAAGCTCCCCAGTCAGAGGGGAGCCTTAACCTCTCCACCCCAGGCTGTGGGGCTGGGAGAGTCAGGGAGTCATTGGGCCACTCCTGCTTGGGCTGGGCGAGAGGATGAACAGGGTAAAGGCCTGTGTGTCCCCAGGCTCAGGGTGGCTTGGGTGGGGAATGGGGGTGGGCAGAGGCCAGAAGGCAAGAGGTGGGGCCGCTGACTCTGAGACCTTGGGTCCTCTCCAGACCTCAGTTTTTCCACCTGTGTGGCAAGGTGAGTGTCTCCCAGTCCGCAGGGCTCCCAACAAAACCCTAGGACTCAGTGGAGACAAACACACTCTCTCCTGGCAAATGCATAGCTCCTGCCCATAACGTCACACCCTCGTGGATGTTGGTAGGATCCCGGGAGTGGATGGGGGAGATGCCGTGCGTGTTCGACCTCCCAGGAGCGGGATGTGAGGCTTAGCCAGGGAAATCTCATTTGCAGCAGCTGATCAGCCCTGGCACGGGCTTCTCCCTGAGCTGGCTGGCCAAGGCTCCCTGAGGTGCCACTGACACTGTCCGTGTCAATGCCATTACCCAGGATTAGGAGAACCGAGGACCCCTGGGGTCCAGCCAGAACTTGAGGGGCAGGCGGCCACCTCACCTCTGCTGGAAGCATAGCACCAAGCTAGGGGTCCCAGAGGTCGGCTGCCACCGCTCTGCCCTCAAGGACAAAGCCTGCCACCCTCTGGGAACTAGATACTGAGTCTTGTCACTGCCTCCACCTCACCAGGGCTCCTTGGTCAGGCTGCTCTGGGCCTTGCTTCCTCACCTGTGAAATGGGATAATTATACCTTCGCCCCTGAACTACTGTCTGGTAAATGAACCATCAGGATTTCAGGTACAAAGAGCCCCAGCTGCAGGACAGAGAGGAAAATAAAAAGCATGGATGTGGGAGGCAAAGGGTCCTGAGAGTAAATGCTGTGCTGTGTGACAAAGGGCACGTTAATTAACCTCTCCGGGCTTCAGTCCCTTTCCCATAAGAGCAACACAGCTAAACAGACTCATCTGCATCTGATATTTCACATTCCTTGAATCTCGTATTAGCCCTGCATGGCTGATGCTGTTGGCTTCATCTAACAGATGAAACACCAAGGCCCCCTCCTTCCTCAGCTTCCTCCCAAGAGCTAGGTCCATCACAGGGACTGGACATGTAGGCCATCTTATGGGTTTCCTGCCCCTTGAGTAGACACCTCCCTCCCTACCAGGAAAGCATGTAAGAGTGGACCATCCATAAACCGAGAGAGAATTCTACATATCCATTCATCAGGAAGTACTTAGTCCAGGCCTCCAGGCCTATGCTCCTCCAGTATCCCCAGGCACATGCCCACCTCAGGGCCTTTGCACATGCTACTCTCTCTGCTTGGCATGCCCTTCCCCCAATATCCACACAACCCACTACCTCACTTCGTTCAGGTCTCTGCTCAACTGCTCCCCTCAACCTTGCCCTCCCTGATACCAAATCTGAGATGATTCACTTGCTCTGGTCCCTTCAGAGCCCTCAACAATACCGGACACCATTTAGCTCCTAATCATTCCCTCCCCGCCCCCATCATAAAATCAAAGGAGGCTTTACCTTGTTTGAAACTGTAACCTCCATGCCTGGAACAGGGTCAGACATTTAGCAGGTGCCAGAACATGATGTGTGGAGTGACAGATCAGGGCTAGGGACAGGGATGAGGGACAGAAGGAGATCCTGGATGAGTCAGGACTTGAACCATCAGCAGGAGGGGTTCTGCTACTGATGTGTTCACGGTGTGCAAGAAATGTGCTGAGCCTTCTCTTTAGCCTCATGGCCCTGCTGATGCCTCCTATCTCTCAGATGAGGAAACAGGCTCAGAGAGGTGCCATCATCTGCCCTAGACCACATAGCCAGGAACATGAACTGGCCTGAGCTCTTAGAATTACCAGACTTCCCAGGAACCCTGCAGATATGACTTCCCCTGACTTGAATACCTCCAGGGACAGGGATCTCAGCACCCATCTGAGGCTATTGACTCCCTTCTTGAACAGCTCTGATTGTTAGAGGTTTCTTTATATTACAAAGCCAGACCTAGCTGCTGTACCTCTGTCTGCTCATTGGTCCCAGCCTGCCACTGGCCAGGCACAGCCCATCTGTGGCCACTGCGGCCAAGAGCCCTCCTCAGAGGTTCTTTTGGTATTTGTTCAACTGTTATCTCATGCTTCTGCCATCCACATATCCAGCCTAAACGGCCTCAAGTCCTCTACTGCTCTTCCTATTCCATGGTGTCAAGTCCCATACCCTCGGGTCCAGCTGTGCTGGGTCATGCTTGCTGTCAAGGTCCCTCCTAAAAGGTGTCACCTAGAGCTGAGCCCCAGCACCAACATGGTTGGAGTGGTGACAGGCACCAAGGGACACTCTGCCTCACTCGCTTCAGCTCCATGCTTGTTAGAGCAGCGTGAACACTCACAGCAGTGTGTCCTCACCTTGTCCGAGATGCCAACCAAACCCCCAGGCCCCCTCGCACATCCTGCCAGGCTGCCCCAATGCCCTCAGAACGTCGTCAGGCAGCTCCGGGAAGTATCTGTTTTGGTTTCACCCGAGGTGCCGGGTTTCCGTCCACTCCCATTCAATCATGTCTTGTTAGTCTCAGGCCTCCGTGCCAGCTGCTCCACATCTCGGGGGAGCTGGCTCCTGCCCCTGACACCGTGGCACCCGCTCCCGGCTCCGTGCCCTCGTGCGCCAGGTGAGCAGGGTGTGCCGGCTGCATCCATGTCACAGGGAATCAGAACAGGCCCGCAGCTCAGCCCTGGGGTTGGGGGGAGGGCACGCTGTCCAACCAGCCACACACTCGCCCACGCTCTTCCACACCCACACAGCATCACTGCACACCCACTGTGTGCCTGTGATGTGTGTTATTGCAGACAGACTTGCTCTACCTTCACCAGGTTTCCAACTTACCCAAAAGAGCTTAGTAAGAACACGGCCATATCAACAGCAACAGTTACGGGGTTAATTGGGTTGGCAAGGCCTTGATGCACCGTGCACCCATCTCCAAGAGGGGTAACCTCGGCCAGAGAAGGGGGCTGGGCTAGTTTGCTGTGCCATGCGCTGTTATGACACTCGGAGGGCAGGCTCTCTGTGTCACCTTGGGCAGGTCAGCGCCTTGCCCCCTCTGGGCCTCAGTTTCCTCATCTGTTTATAGGGAGAACAGCTGAGTGCTTGTGTCTCTCTGGTTTGCTGGGGCCACCCCCAGCCCTCTGTGACTGCTCACTGGGTCATCTCCCAAGAACCCCACTGGGGCCTGGGCTTTCCCTGCTCCCAGGGGTGTCAGATCTGTTGTTGGCACCAATGCTGGGTCCAGACCTCCGTGGAAGGAGGTAGGCAGGAGGATGGAAGGGCTTTTGGGAAACCATCCAGCAGCCTGGTAGGAGAGGCCCTGACACTGGTTCTGTGGGCAACTCTTCACATGGCCCACTCCCTGGTACCCACCCGCCGACCCTAAGCAACACACCATCCACCCCAGCCACCCCCAGGACTACTGTGTAGAGCATGTGACCCTCCTGCTCACAGCCAAGAATGACCTGTATTAAAAGTCTGTCTCCTAGTCCCACTGCAGGAGTCATCTCTGGCTTTCCCAGAATTCCCCAGGCCATTCAAGGGACTGCCTCCTCCATCTGACCTGTGACTCCCCAACTGACCCCTGCTTTCCCCCACCTGACCCTTGCCTCCCCACCTTGCCCCTCACCCCCACCTGGCCCCTGCCCTCCCCCACCTGGCCCTGCCTTCCCACCTGGTCTCTGCCGCTCACCTGGCCCCTGCCTCCCCCCACACCTGTCCTCTGCCTCCCCCACCTGCTCCCTGCTGGCCCCTTGGCCTTGGCTCCGGCACACCCCAGGCCCCGCTCAGCTGCAGCCCCGGGCACTACTCACCAGTCTCCACTGGACCCGCTCTTTCACCAGTGCCTGCGCACGCACGGCTGCCTCTGCCTGCATGGCCTCCATTCATTCATTCAATAAACATTTATGGAGCACCTACTATGTACCAGGCGCCGGCTAGGCCCACCCTCCCGGCTCTGCTCCCTCTCCAGGGCCCCAAGGGGTGAATATTTCCCTGCTTTCCAACACCCTCAGGGCTGCCCCAGGGTGGACTGGCACGGCTGGAGCCCACGGGGAAAGGCGGAGGCTCCGGGTGGCAGACAGCGCAGCCCTGGGGGCAAAATGAAAACAGAGTCCTGGGCTAACACAGGTAGGCCTAGCACTTCTCATGTGAACTCACTTAAACCTCTGCACAACCTCATGAGTCATGCTGTTATTATTCCCACTTTACAGAGGAGGAAACTGAGGTTTCACAACTGCTACAGAGTGGCTTTGACCCTCCATGGCACCAGGCTCTGGGTCAAGCCATACTATGAGTTCCTGTTTCATCTGGGCAATGGCTTTTTTTAAAAAAAAATTTAATTACTTGCCAATGTTGATAACTTGGGAGATTTTACTTTTAAAATCCCCACTTCGGGAATGACTGGAAAACCTGGAAGAACTGGCTGCCCACCTTCTACATCTCTGTGGAGACAGGGCGGATGGCACGAGCCTCCCTGGTTCTGTAGCTCTGGGACACTCTGAAGGCATAGATCTTTTTGTGGGGATGGCAGGTCTCTGATTACGAATCTGGGGCTCAAGAGTTCTGTAGTTCCTTGATCCTAAAAGTCTACTTGGCCTCTGTGTCACTGATGGTACAGGACTGCCCTGACCCATCCACAACCCTTGCTCGCCTCCAAGCAGGCCCACCAGAGTGGGGACCCCAAACCAGGAGAGCACCCCAACACAGCCCCCTGACCTGCCTGTCTCCCCACGGGGTCCCTGGCTCTTCAACAACGCTGCTCGGTTTGCTGGGTCAAGTTGGGGGCTCCTGCTGGGGTTTGGGAGTAACAGGCTCCCAAATACAATTCCTACTCCATAAATGTTGCCAGCCAGGATGGGCTGAGGCTCCCACCAAGGCTGCTGTGAACACCAGGAGGCATAAAGCCTTGGCTGCCCAAGCCACAGCCCAGAGTGGGTACTGCTGCAAAGGGCTCTGGGACTTCTAGAATGGCCCCTTGCTCCTGCCCCTCCCCCAGAGCTCAGGTTCCCCTTGCTCTGCTTACCTGGGACTCCTGCCCACCCTCCCCATGGCCTCTCCCAGGCCGCCACCTGGGCACATAGCCAGCCAGGGCCAGGCCCGTCCCAGGGTGACAGTCTATCACAATCCTGAACCAGGTGGTTGCATGGGGTCCCTCTCCTAGCCCTGAGACTGGCTTCTCTGCAGGGGTGGGGGGGTACGGCTTGTAGGGGCCTGCAGCTGTGGCACCAGAGAACAAGGAAGCTCTGTTTGGGCAGGAGGAGCCCCGGAAGTGCCCAGGGGAGGGCCACCCCATGGACTGCCGGCTGCACAGAAACCACAGCCCAAGACACGTGTCCACCAAGTCTGCGTGGCCGACCCATGGAGACCAGCCCTCCTTAGTGTTCTCCTAGAAGGACAGGCCACCTTCAACTCAAATCCCGGCCCTGCCACTGAACGAAGAGCGTGGCCCAGGCAAGCTATTTCTTTCCTCTGAGTCTCAGTCTCCTCTTCTGTAAAATGGGACTAGAAGGGCGCGACCTCAGAGGGTGGGAGAACAAAAGCTTCAGAGCAGGTCTGGCACATAGTAAGTGCTCACAGCTACCTCTAGAATGGGTATGATGGCCTGGCTCACAGGTGTGGCACGGTGCCTGGCACAAACAGGGTCCCTGTCACCCATTGCTGCAGCAGTGGCAGTGAGGAAGGGATGAGGCCCGGCCCTGGACAGTGTCTGCCTTCCTGCCTGTTCCTGCCCCTTCAGAGACCTGCTCCCACCCCTGCCTTTAGCCTGCTCCCCAGCCTCGGTTTCTCTCCCGTTGCCAAAGCACAATGGCTGTTATAATTAACGGATTATCTCAGTGCGACAGCTGTGGTCCTTTGAAAATTGGGTTGAATAACAAGATCCCGGCGTATGGTAATTTCTTTTCATCCCCTGCTCCCTCTTTCTCTCTCCCTCGCTTCAGCCTTGTTACGAATGCAAATGTTTCTTCCCCTTTCCCTCCTTCCCAAACACCTCCTCCTCCTTGGTGGCCCCCTCCTCCTCAGGATGGCAGTGGGGGACAGACTACAGTTCTGCTTTCTGGTGACTGCCAGGTGGGAACTGACCCTCCAGGGCCCCTCCATGCTCCTGGCGCTGGGCAGATTGCCTGACACATGTGCCTTCTGTCATCTCCCGGGCAGACCTAAGTCCCTACACCGGGGGATTCCTCCTACCTGCCAGGCCACTCTTTCCTTGGGCTACTTTGCAGGGACCTTCCCAGAAGTCCTGGTCCCCACTCTCTGATCCTCCCAAACCTACTTTCCCACTCCTACTGCCCAGCATCTCTGCCCCTCCCAAGGCTTCTGTTGGCAGCTTGGTTTCAACCACCATCTCCCTCCCACTGCCTTCTGGACCCCTCCCTGGCACGTGACACTCCGCCTGTCCTCATCCACGACTGGACTTGCCTCCCACTGCCCGCCCGCTCCCCCTCCCCTGCTTCTCTCCCCTGCCCCTGAGCCAGGCAGGAGCATCCCCACGTGCCCACACCTGGGTGCTCTTGGTGTATGCCCTCTCACTGCTCCTGTCCTGCTGCAGTCTCCTTCCTCACCCCAGGTGAATTTCTCAATCTGCATGCTCAAGGGTCTCCCTGCCTCCACTCTTAGCACTCCCTCCACCCAGTAGAGGAGGAGCATTCTAAAACGTACATCGGAGCATGGTGCCCCTTTGCTCAAAAGCCTTCACCGGCTCCCTTACTAATCTGGGAAATTTCCAACAAGGATCATCTGAAGCTCAGCCTCTGGGGTCTTGCGGAGCTGGTTTCCTGCCTTCCTCTCCTGCCCTCCTGCTTCCCTCCACCAATCAAAATTGTCTGGCTGGGGTCCCTCCTGTGGGTTCCCACAGCACCCTGGGCTTCTTCCATCACAACCAGAATGAAAACCGCTGCTGTGACTCCTGAGCTGAGTTCTCCAAGGAAGGGTCTGATTCTCCACTAAAGGCCAACACCGGACACCCAGTAGGTTCTGAATAAACATGTATTGATGACTGAATGAAAGAAGCCTGCTATCTCCCTTTATAGATATGAAAACTGAGGCTCAGAGTAATAACTTGCTCAAGATCACACTGTTTGTGCAAGACAAAACCAGGATTTGAACCCAGGTCTGTGATTTTAATGCCAGTCTTTCCCACTCCCTGGGGGTGGAGGGAGGGCTGTGGGGGTCAGCTTCTGCACAGATCTCAGGGGATTTGAACCTCCCTCCAGCCTCAGCTGGGTGATAAGATGGGACTCCCTGCCCATGCTGTCACTGCATGGACCTTGGACTCCTAGGGCCTCGCTCTGCTCATCTGTAAAGTGGGAAGGAGCCCTGCCTCACTCCCATCTCAGAGGATGCCTGTGGGGACAGAAGCTCAGGTCTTGGAGAGAGCCAGCCCTGCTAACATCTGAGGGTTCACCCACCTCCAACCTCCAAACCCAACTGCACTGCCCTTGACAGGTACTTCTATGAGCTTGGGGGTTCCTAGGATGGCTGGTGTCACACAGGACAGAGATGCACCCCCCCCCACCAAAAAAAGTGAGAGCTAGTGGAAGAAGCATGGGAAAACTGAGGGTCAGATCATGACCTTGGGCAACAACTTCCCTCTCTCAGCCTCAGTGTCTTTGTCTGTGAATGGGGCCCAGTAATGCCCACTTTATGGGGTTGCCATGGGAACTGATGTGTAATGTGTCCAGCACATGCAGGCACCACCGTGGTCACAGGTTCTACAGGAACGTGATGGTCAAGTGTACCCAGGAGAGAGGGCAGGTGAAGGGGGCAGCACAAGGCAGGGCCACTGTTCCTGACCTCAGTCCTCAACAGCCCACAGAACAGAGCTCAAACCCCAGCATGAAGCCTTGGGTCCCCCCCTCCCTTTCTAACTTCATACCCCACCACATCCCTTCTCAACCTGCAGAGTTACAGGGATTCCCATCTGCGTGTCCCCTGGGCCTTAGCTCATGTTCTTCCTGACCCTGGGGTTCCATTTCCACCTTCCCTACCCCCTTGCAGCCCAGGCCTTGTGCCTCCTCCTCCAGGAAGCCTTCAGAGATTTCTTCTCCACAGGAAGGGTGTGGGCCTCCCTATCGTGCCTTCCCCCATGCCCTGATTCCACCCTCATGGACTCCTGGAAGGATCCTAGAGATTGTCTTACCCCACCCCACCCCACTGTTTGTTTTACAGATGGGGAAACTGAGGCACAGGCAAGGGATAGCAGCTCTCCAGGGATGTGCTTGTACCCAGGTATCTGCTGCTACCAAGCCTACAGGCAGCTTCTCTCCTGGAGCTGAGATGTCCTTGTTCAGCCCTTGCTTGTCTTCTCCTCACCTCCCAGCCCAGAGCTACCTGAGGATGGGACTCCATCTTCCTCTCTGCGCCCCCACCCCAGTGCCTAGCCTAAGGCCTGGCACATAGTAGGCACTCAGTAAATGTCTGTTGAATTGAATTGCGCTCAGGGCGGCCAGTCGTCTCTGCTCTGTAAGAGAAGCATAGAGTTAGTGGAGCCGTTCCCATGGCGACGGGGGTGGGAACCAAGCTGGTGGGGTGGGAGGGCAGCCTGCCCCAAGGACCCCAAGGGCCCTGGAAAGGAGAGGGTCTGGGAAGCTGGAACATTCAGACTTAGAGGAGTCTGAAATTCTGCTCCAACAGGCAGCACAGCCCTGACAAGTCATACCGCCCCTGGGGCCTCAGTGGCCTCCTCTGGCCATTGGAGAGGACACTCCAGTCCCTAGGGGCTGTGAGGATGGCTTGTGATGAGGACCAGAAGAGATGTGAGGAGGGTAAACAGTGACTCCCGCTCACACTGAGCCCTCAGTGCCTGAAATACCAAGTCAGGTGGAAATGATGACCCATTCTACAGACGAGGAGACTGAGGCTCAGAGAGGCAGGGAGGCTTCTCCCCTGAGGCCGCACAGCCCACATGCTTGATCCCATGCTGTACACATAGTCTCCCTGCAGAGAAGGGAGGAATGCGAGGCATAATAAAAAAAAAACCCAAAGACACTGAACCCACCAAAAGGTGGCTGGAGCCCAGGCCCGGGCTGAAGAAAGAACTCCAGGTACAGGGCCCAGCATGAACCCCACGGCTGTGAAGGTTCAAAGCCTTTCAGATCCAGAGGCTGCAAAGGCCTGGGCAGGCCCTGATGTTAATATAGATCAGCAGAGACTATAAATACTTGGCCAGGCCAGGTATTGCAGGGCCAAGCCCCTGGAGCAGCCCAGCAGGGGCTCGAACCCTGGCCCCCTCCTCCTTGGGCCTCCATTCCCCATCTGTCAAGAGCAGGCTACAACACGATCATGACAGGTTCTTTATCCAACAACCTAGAGTTCCCTGACCCAGTCAGGCTGACAGGGGGACCTCAGGGCCCAGGCTAGAGTCCCAGGAGGAATAAAAAAGGATGCAAGAGAGGCTGCCCTGGTCTACCTGGGACAACCAAGGGAGGGCTTGGCTGGGCCTCTGCTCCCTGGCCTGGAGCCCAGGAGAGGCAGGGAAAGGGGCCTAGGATGCCAGCCATTCACTCCTTCACTTTCTCATTCATTCCAACAGCCATTCTCTGAGGATCTCCTGCTGGGGGAGCCGAGGATTCATTGCCAAAAGGCACAGCCTCAGGTAGATGCTCCAGTGAGGAAGACAGTAAGACAAACAAGCACGGCAGGGCAGAGGCCGACCTCAGGCTCCGTGCCCCATCCCAGCCTGCATCACCTGACACTAGATTCACACCTGCGTGTGCCCGGCCCAGTACCTCGTCAAGGCCAAGGACGGGGAGGGCAATCTTGCTCCTCTTGTAAACCCAGAGCCCAACCCGGCACCAGGAGGCACTCCATTAATATTCACAAAAGGACCGAAGAATGAAAAAATGTCATGGAGCTTAAAAGAAAGGGCGCCTATACACAAGGCCACGGCATGGCAGGGGCGGGGTGGGGGAGCAGGAAGGAGCCCACACAATTTGCCCACTTGAAGGATGGAGAAACTGAGACTGAAAGAGGCTAGGGGATGTCCCCAAGGACCTCAAAGCTACAAGAATGGCGCAGGACCCGCAGCTCCCCAGATATAAGATAGGCTGGTACATATAAATTCCAGGTACAGCTGCTTCAAGCATCAGAGGGGTAACGTTTGCAGGGTCTGAGACTCCTTGAAACGCTGAGTACAGGTGAGGGTGCAGTATCCCATCTTCTCTCCAAAGCCTCAAAACAGCTCTGGGTGGCAGATAGACCCTCATACCACAGACAGAAAAACCAGGGCTCTGGGAGAGGGTGTAGGATTCCCCAACCCCAGGCCCTTCTTGGTCAGTACCTCAGTGGGACTCTCCTGCTGACTGGTGGTTCCACCTCCATCCCCTCCGAAATTCACCAGCAAGGGGTGCAGACCTGGGCCCAGGCCTGAATCTGCCTCTGCCGACTGGGTGACTCGGGCAGGGACCATCCCTCTTTGAGGCTCAGCTTTCCCAAGAGCCATCTCCTCTGCCCCGTGCAGCTGCTTCAAGAAGCAGAGGAAAGAGCATGCGTGGACGATCAGTCACTTCAGTTGTCTCCAACTCTTTGCGACCCTGTGGACTGTACCTGCCAGGCTCCTCTGTCCATGGGATTCTCCAGGCAAGAATACTGGAGTGAATTGCCATGCCCTCCTCCAGGGGATCTTCCCAACCCAGGGATCGAACCCTCATCTCTTATATTTCCTGCACTAGAAAGCAGGTTCTTTACCACTAGTGCCACGGGGGAAGCCACAGAGGAAAGATCAACCCCCTTACAAACTGTAAAGTGCCAGTGATACTGAAGGGAATTTAATCATTACTGTTATACTTTCCTTCCTCAACCACTTCTCTGCCCTTCTTTCTAACAAGGCTATGACAGTTTTTATCAGATGCCCACACTACGCCTGCCTCTGGTGCTAAGGGGTTGTCATGAATTTCATCCCAAGGATCGTAGGAATCATTTACTATTTTTATGCCCATTCTGCAGATGAGGACATGGAGGTTCAGAGAAGTGATGTGACTTTCTCAAGATCACACAGCAAGAAATGAGAGCACTTAGCTATGAGCCTGTATATCTGCTTTCAAGTATCTGTATATTCAGCCCTTTAGGGCCACTGGAGTCCTCCAGTTCATTAATGCCCACCTGTTCCCTGGTTTATCCAACTTCCCAGATGTATGCAATATTCATATTTCCATCAGCAGCAGCTCACGCACCCTTCTCTGAGGCCTTCGGGAGCCCCATTAATCATTCAGACACACCTGCATATTCATTAACTTACGAATTAATACAGGGCCCCTTATTACTTCGGGCCTGCTGCCTGCATTAAAGATACTTCGACTTCATTCATTATTAAACTCCTCTGATAAATGATCACATCCGTCCTTCACAGAGTGGGGCAGCACCCAGGCCCCCAAGCTAGTAGGTCTGCACCAGCTGCTGTGTGACCTTGAGCCAGGCCCTCACCTTCTCTGGGCCTCCCGCATGTTTACCTGATAAAGTGAGGCAAAGGACAGTCTCTAAACACTGCCTGGGCTTGTCGAGACTGGCCCTGTCCCATCCTTCCACAGGCTCCTTCAACCCTTCCCTGCACTTACAAGTCTTTCTTGGGGTCACATGACCCTTTGTTCTCCATAAAACAGGAGCCAGTTGTCCCTGCTGTTTTCCTGATCCTCTCCCACCAGTGGCCTCCATTCACATCTGGGCCTGAGCCTGGGCTTTGCAGCCAGCATCATGTATCCTGAGCTAAGCTGGCTTGGCAGACCAGAATATATCCCAGATCACAGAGGCCAACTGCCTCCCGTGGCCAGCAAGGGTGGACTCCGTCTGCCACACGACAACAACGATGATGACAACAATAATAATCATAAGCGCGCCCAGCATTTCCTGAGCACATACAAGGCCCCAGGCCGTGGGCAAAGTCCTGCACTGTCTCAGCCTTCTCAGAACCACGTCCACTTTACAGTTGGGGAAACCAAGCCCAGTGAGGTCAAGGCCATTTCCCCATCTCACTTGGGATCCCCAGCTCATCACCATCACACACTTCGGTTGGAGGTGGGACCCTCGGTCAGCACCGTGCCCTGGCTCCATCCTTTCCTGACTGGGTCCTCTGTACACCGACCCTACCTAATGGAGGGTTTCAGGCAACACAGAATGGGCCCCCACTCCCTGGCATATGCCCTGATCGATCCCCTTATGTCTGGCACAGAGCAGAGCCCGTGAACAAAGCGTGAGGATGCTGCTCCCTATGTCTCCCCTGCTGGCTCTGCTGCCCTCCCGCTCCGCTCCTCGGGTAGCTCTGTGTGGGGCTGCTCACAGGGCTGCTGGGCTACCAACAGCAGAAGGGCCAGGCTGCCGCCTCATACCGGTGCTGGGCCCGAGGCTTCATTCTCTGGCTGTGTGACTATGGGCCCATTACCAAACCTCTCTGTGCCTCAGCCGCCTTATCTGAATCACACCTGACTCCACCCCCTGCCTCATCCCTCACCTCCAATCCATCCTGACACCTGCCCAGGCCACACAGCTGAGTGTTCAAGTCACTGATGGCCCTTGTCTGGAAGGGAGCACTGGCTCCTAGCAACTCCAGGTGTCCCCTGGGTGCCTCCCTAAACCCTTAGTTCAGATGCCAGAGAGCCTCTCAAAATAGCCTGTTTATTGTGTACCCGCTGAGGACTCCTCTCTTAAAGCCCTTCCAGAATCTTCTGTGGCTCCAGGCTGAAGCTAGAAGTCCTTCTGAAGGTCAAGGCCCTATGAGGCCTGGCCCAACCACCCACTCCACACCCCTCTCCTGCATCCTCCCTCAAGGCAGCTCTCCCCTCTCCCATGGAGACTCTCCTGGCTCTTGTCTGACCCCCTGATGGCATCTGTCCCTCCCACATCGCCCAGCCATCGAGCACAGGGTGTTCTCCACTGCAGCTCCAGCCCCTGGCACAGTCAGCCTGGCAGTGCTGTGGCCTGAACCAATGCCTCTGTCAAGTCCAGAGAGCAAACCCACAGGGCTGCATTGTGCCAACAAGGAACCCAGCAGACCCTGTGAAGGCCTTGCTACTCTTCATCTGCATGCAGACACAGCCCCCGCTTACACAGCCCCCCTGTTACTTTGTCAACAGGGTGACAAGGTAAAGGTCATCGGACCTATTTCTCAAGTGAGAGGTTCAGAAAGATAAAGTGGGCTCCCAGGTCACCACTAGTCAGTGGTGGGGCTGGGACCAAGCCTTACTGCCTGGGCTCCGGGCACCGAGCACTAACTACATGCCAGACCTCAGTGAGGTTTTACATTAACTCATTCAAGCCTCTCCATAGCCCTGGGAGATGGGCACAATTATTCCACTCATTTGAGAGAGAAAGAAACTGAGGCCCACAGCAGTGAAGCCACTCATCCAAGGGCACACAGCGAAGAAATGAAATAGTCTGGGACAATATACCGAGCTGTAGCCGTGGAGCTAGTCTGTCCTCCCAGCTCTGCTCAAATCTCCCCAGGCCTCTGCTGCCAGGGCTGCCCTGGGTGAGAAGCATCTCCACTGTGGCTCCCTCACCAGCCCCAGCTCCATGGCAGCAAGGACTGGAGCCACGCCCTTCCTTTCAAGCCCCCAGATCCATCATCTGGAAGAGGGTAACAGGCCGACCAGGAGCCCTTCACCAGCAGCATATGATCCCCACACCTAAAGCCTACAACACACTAGGCCCCGGACTGGCAAAACAAGTCTCTGGTCCACAGGGGATCACCAGGGGGTGAGGGACCCTGGGTGGGAAGGGGTAGGGGTCTCATTCAGGGTTTGGGAGCAACAGGGTTCAGGTGCCTGCCTGCTGTCATCAAGAGCAACATGAAGCCAACAGGACAGAAGAGAAGACGATGGTTAACTGGGGGGCTTGGCACCTCTGAAGACCTGCCGCCCAGGACCCAAGGGGACCGGGCATCCCCAGAAGGGACTGCACCCTGCCAACTAGACAGTCCACAGCTAATGAGCCCCTGCTGCGGGGCTGGACTAGGGCAGAGGAAACAAAGATGGGCAAGGAAATCTCTGGCCAGGAGAGAATTCGGGCAAGAGGAGAACCAGCACTCAGGCCCTGGGATCTTGGCTATTTAAGAAAACCCTCCTGCGGGTTATTGGGTTGGCCAAAATGTTCATTCAGGGTTTTCCATTATGGTTTTCTATTTCCATTTGTACAATAGAGAAAGTGTTAGTCGCTCAGTCATGTCCAACTCGGTGACCCCACGGACTGTAGCCCACCAGGCTCCTCTATGTTATTCTGCAGGCAAGGATACTGGAGTGGGTTTGCCATTCCTTTCTCCAGGGGATCTTCCCAACCCAGGGATCAAACCCGGGTCTTCTGCATTGTAGTCAGATGCTTTACTATCTGAACCTCCAGGAAGCAAACCAGCCTCTAATTTCTCTTAAGAGAGAATCTGAATTTTCACAGATTGGGGTTGCTAAAAGTGGGGTAACATCAGTGGATTTCTGGGTACTTCCTCACTGTACTCCCACTGTGAGTGCTGAGGGTGGGGACCATGGACAGGTCCCCTTTCTGCCCCAGGCCGCAACTTGGGGGTTTGGCACACAAAAGGTGCTCAGTAATTCTGGCCCAACTGTTAGTGCATCATTTCCAGGGCCCTGTATCAAAACTACTGTGTGTGGGGAACCCCCCCTGACCCCGGTCACCTCTCTCATCCACTTTCAGGCTCTCTAGGGTACTTGAGAGAAGGTCAGAGCTGGCAGCCCCCTCAGCACATCTGGGCTCCTGACATGTAACAGGTGAGGAAACTGAGTCCAGAGTGGGTGAGAGTCTTGCCCAAGACTGGCAGCCACATCCTTTCTCCTTCAGGCCCCTGCTTCCTGCCTCAGCTCCCCAAAGGCTGCTGCCCGTCTAGGCTCTGTCTCCACCCACCTATGTGTGCCCCCCACTCTAGGGTGACCTCAGGCATGCCTTTGGTCCCCCAGATCCTAGACTTTAGTTTGTTGGATGTCTCCCCAGGTGCCCTGAAAGGCCCCAGGCTCAGCCCAGGTCATCTTTTCACCCAAGCCACTTCTGCACCTTTCCTCTTGGTCAAGGTCACCACCACCCTGCCTGCCTGCTCAGACCACAGATCCCACCATCACAAACTCCTCCTGCCCCTGCCGGAAAAGAATAGTGAGACCAGCCACCAGCTTCATCCTCGAAACATCTCCCCCATGTGTCCTCTGCTCCCCACCTCACCGGGGCCTGCCGCCATCATCACTCGCCCCCTTGCCCATCATGGCCCCGTTTTTCTCCAGCCCCTCCCTCATGGCAGCCAGGGGGAGTCTTGCACAGGGCAGCCCTGACACTGTCTCTCTTCCTCAGAATCTTTCTGGGAGTTCCCTGCAGCCCCAAGGACAGGGGCCAAGTTCTTTCCTGGCATGTGAAGCTTCCATGAGGGGAATCTATACCTTCCTCACCTCCTGCCCCAGCCCCTACTCACTTTCCTGGCCCAGCTCCCTGACTGACAAAGGCCCTTTCCTGTCCCTGCCACTTGCCCCCAGTACTGTGAACCCCTACCAGCTTCAGCTCAGGCACAACCTCCTCCAGGAAGCCTGCCCTGAACCCTAAGCCTGGCCTCACCATTCCACAGCATCCCTGGGCTCACAAGCTCCAAGTGGTATCCCCCTGGACAGTCACCATTTCCCTTCCTGAGAGCCAAGGCAACACAGCGTGTCCCTTCAGTGCCATCAAGGGGCCTGGCACGGAGGAAGTGGGGCATGGGGACTGAAAAAGCACAAGAACTACACGGCCCCCAGGCATGTCCTTCCCTGCTGGCCTCTGTCTCTATCCACCTGCCCACCTCCCCACTCGCTGAGTGGACCTGCTTTTACTACTGATGACAACATGGCCTCCCAGCTCCTTATCATTATTATTATGACCAGTCAGGCCTCAACCAGTGCTGCGGCTCCCATGTCCACCGTGGTCCCAGCCTGCTTGGGGCAGCACGGTCAGGCAGGGGCAGAGGAACAGAGGAATGGGGAGAAGGTGGACAGAGCCCCTGCTGGGAGCCTCACCTGGGCCGGGCGGCTGACGTAGCTGACCTTGAAGAAGACCCAGCAGCTCTTATCTGGGCACGCAGGGCCTCTGTTTACAGATGAGGAGACTGAGGCTCTGACCAAGGGCAAGCAGCTAATCTGGAGCCTCATGGCCAGTGAGGGCCAAGCCAGGGATTTGAACCTGCCCACCAGACTCCTGCCCACTCTCCTTGCACTAGATCCAGTAGCTTTCAAAATCAAAGGAGGGGACTTGTTCACCCCGAGTCCAGGCATTCCAGGAGGCCACAGGCACTGAGGACAGAGCGCTAAGACTGGGGTCCTGCACACCCTCAATTCAGACACTTGCTGAATTCAGACACACCCCTGCCAGCTGTGTGGTCTCAGGGAGCCTGAACAGCTTCTCTGAGCCGATTCCTCATCTGTCCCTGAGGATGGGAGGCTGCCCTGCAGGCCTGCCGTGAGTGCTAAAGGAGACAGAAATGACCACAGCCAATAACTACAGAGAATCTCCCAGGCTGGGCTACAGGTGGGTTAACTCCCTCAAGTGGCCCCACAAGAGGCAAATTCTTACAATATCCCCATCTTACAGACAACAAAATGAAGGCACAAAGGATCTTTCCAAAGCCTTGCAGCTATAAGTGTGGAGCTGGGCATGCAGCGCTGGACAGAGAATGATCAGCACGGGATGGGTCCTCACTAATGATATTCCTTTCCCGCTCAGACCTTCCCTTTAATCCTTCAAAGACATCCTGAATAAGCTGGCCTCTCCCATCTCCACTGAAATCACCTGCTGGGTCCTCCTTCCACCTTCACAGAGCGAACCCTCTCGCCCTCAGTGGCCTGGATCAAACACCACTTCTCCCCTGAGCCTTTCCTGAGCTCCACCACCCTCTGTCCTCTCCATCGCCACCTGCTAAAGTTCCCTGGACGGCAAACAGACACCTCGAAGACCTTGCCTCTGCCCAGTCCCTGCACAGCTGCCTGAAGAAACTTCTTGAAGCATAGGCAGGTTCATGGAGCACCTCTCTGCTTGGAAGCCTCTGGGGCCTCCCAGGCCCTTATCCCCACAATTAAGATCGGGCTTGGTCCCATCTCTGCAACTCTGCCCTCCAACACCCCTCCTGTAATGAGGCTACTGTCCAGAGAAACGGCACCCCACTCTGCACACAAATGCCTCCACACACACATGCCTGTGCACATACATGCCTACGCACACGTGCCTCCCACACCCATGCCTGCACACACACATGCCTGCACATACACACACCTACACACATGCCTGTGCACAAACATGCCTGTGCACACACATGCCTGTACACACACATGCCTGCACATACACACACCTACACACACATGCCTGTGCACACACATGCCTGTGCACACGTGCCTCCACCACAACCTGCCTGACTCCTACTTGGGACTCTCCCTTGAGCCCCCCTCTACCACACCAGCCTCCCACTCCTCAGCCTGACCCCAGAAGAGCACCTTGGAACTCCCCTCCCCAACTCCTCAGCTCTTCCCACTCCTTCCGTCCTGATCTGCATCATCCGCAATACCGTTTCTCAAAGCCAGTGGCGGGCTCCCTCTTGCTGGAAGACTACACATTCTGGACTCCTCTGGCCTGCTCACAGGGCCTGCCGAGACTCCAGCACCCTCCGTTCCCACTCCAAAGTCCTCACATGGGAGCTTCTTACCCTTCTCACCCAACACCTCTTGGCCTTTCCCCTTGAAATGGCCACAACCTGGCATGTCCCACTCCCACCTCCTGCCTGCTACTCCTCAGACTCAAAGCCACCTCCCACAGGAAGCCCTCCAGCCCACCCAGGTATCAGTCAGCCTCATCTGCCTTCCGCTTGGCTGTGGGATTCCTAATGGCAGGGACTGTTCTCATTCACCCCCCAATTCCCCAGAACCCTGCACGATGCTCAGCCCACACCAGACGCTGGAGAACTGTCTGCCGAATAAACATGCTGCTTCCCCCTTGAGCTCCCGGAGGCAGAGGGAACAAGTTCCATTAGCCAACCATGACCAATGTAAATCCACCCGCTTCTCCCCACCTCTGCCAGCCTCCAATGGCTCACATGAACTACTCCTGTGGCCCTCACCTTCCTCCCTACCGCCACCCCCACCTGCCTGCTGACTCCCATCAGGCCTGAAGAACCTCCACAGCCCTCCCTGACTTCCTGTCTTCACCTCTCTCCTCACTCGTGTGCTCCAGCCCCAGGGAAGGCCGCCTTGCTCCTCTGGGTGAATGAAAGAATGAGAGTTTGCAGCTTCCTAACCCTCGACCCTCATTGCGCCTGTTTTTTGAGTGCAGCCTCTAAGCTTCTGAAGGGCAGGACATGGCTTACTCTTCCCAAGATCCCCAATGCCCAGCACAGAGTAGGAGTTCAAAAGTTTCCATGAACAAATAAATGAGGGACTTCCCTGGTGGTCCAGTGGTTAAGAATTTGCCTTGTGATTCAGGGGCCTGGGTTTCGATCCCTGGGCAGGGAACAAGATCCACGTGTCCACAAGCAACTAAATCCATGCACAGCAACTACTAAAGCCTGAAACCCATGCACCCTGGAGCCCACGCGCCACAACTAGAGAGTCTGTGCATCACAACGAAGATCCCACATTTTGCAACTAAGACCTGACACAGCCAAATAAACAAACTCTGGTTGTTTAATCGCTCAGTCGTGTCTGACTCTCTGCGACCCCAAGGACTGCAGCACTCCAGGCTTCCCTATCCATCACCAACTCCCGAAGCTTGCTCAAACTCATGTCCATTGAATCAGTGATGCCATCCAACCATCTCATCTTCTGTCATCCCCTTCTCCTCCTGCCCTCAATCTTTCCCAGCAACAAAAACAAATGAATGAGTGCTGGACTCAAATCCTGACGCTCCTGCCTGGGCCTGTTTCCTCATTGCAGTCCTTGACCTCCCTTCTCCAAGGCTGGGGGGTGAGGGGAGCACAAGGGATGTGGGGATCAAAAGGTGGAGATCAAATGACAGCAGCACCTGAAAGTGTTGTAAAACCACACGTCACTACACACCTGGGAGGGACTATTCATTCCAAAGCAGTGAAAACAAGGCTGAGGTTAAGTACTTCACAGACTCATTCATTTAGTACCATTTCTCAAGCCCTGGGCCAGGAGCAGGGCCTCCCAGTGCTCTGGACACAGTGGCTCTGCCCGGAGGACATTCACAGCTCAAAGGCAGGAGTGCAGGAGACCAGGCATCTCAGGGAGAAGGTCAGAGAGCCATGGGGCTTCAAGACGAAGTGGCTGAGGCCCAGTAGGGGTTCCAGGAAGGCCTCCTAGAAAAGGGGTCTGCCAGTTCTCAGATCATCCAGCTCCACCAGAAAGAAAAGGACCCAAACGGCCTGGTTAACTAGGAATACAGGCAGGCCAGCCCCTCAAGCCAATATCATCAGATGAACATGTACTACTACTGTCCCCATTTTACAGGTGAGAAAAATTGAGGCCCAGAGAGCTGAAACCACATGTCTCAGGTCCCCCAGCTCTTGGGCAGCCAAGCTGGTGGTCTCTGGGCCTCCTGCACCTTCTGAGGCCCCTGGAGAGACTAGAAACCATGTTTAGAACATTCAACCTCTGAACCAAGGGACATGCCACTCTGATGGCATCCAGGTCAGCTGCTTCCAGACACAGCAAGGACAGCCACAGCTGTTGGTGCCAGGCACACAGGGGCCATCAGGAAACAGATCTGAAGAAATCCCAGAAAACAGCTGCTTCCTGTGAGCTGAGGGGCAGCTGCCCTCGGGGCTGGTGAGGGTTCAGGTACCACACTGGCCCCAGGGAGCCCTTCCTTGAATGCATGCAAATGAATGGCATAAATTTCTACTTACTTAACTTCACAAATGCTAACAAGCTCATAAAAAATAAGTTATTCTTCCTCAGCTCCACAACACCCTGCGTTTGTTTAATTTTGTTTTTCTTCCTTCTCCCAGCCTCCTCTCCAACAGAAACGAAAAACCACATCTTTGGGGCTTTCCCTGCCAAGTGGGTCTGCCCTTCCCCCTCCCCCATTCTGCCCCCCAGATAGGAAACCAAAGTCCAGGGAATGGGCCCTGCTCCCTCCCCCACAGCTGTGTGATCTTGGGCTCTGACTTAACCTCTCTGGTTTAACTGGCTCAGTTACCAAGTAGGAAGCACGCTTGCCCTCAGCTGGCCTCTGGGTCAGTGTGAGGATCAAACATGGTAATCCTAGTGAAGTGCTGAGTCTGCTCCAGGCGCAGAACAAGCCCTCAATAAATGTCAGACCTTGTTATTATGTAAAGAAGAGTTAAATAGCTCCCTTCCAGTTAATCCATCTGTAGGGTTTGCCTTCTGGGCCAGCTGGCTGCCCATGGATAGGTTTTGTTGGTGGGCTCAGAGCTGATGCAAATCTGGGTTTGATGCTATGAGGCAGAGCCTTTACCACAGGCCCCACCACACCCTACTGCCTTCCTCGGCCCGGATGCTCACATTTTGTGATGAAGCCCCCGTGGGCATCTGAGTTAGCTACCCCTAGTTGATGCCTCTCAAAAGCTTTTCCAGTGGGTCATTGATTGCATCATTAGGCCCAACTGACAGATAAGGAAACAGGCTCACGGATGGGCAGGGACTTACCCACAGTCCCTGAGGGAGGGGCTGCGGAACCAAGGAGAGTTCCTTCTCCAGTCCCGGCCTGTTTCTCTCCAGAGCCCCTGCCTCACCATGCCAGCTTAAGAGCCACCTCCCTGGTGGCTTCCCTGGAAGAGCAAATGGCCTGTTAGCCAGACGATGGCAAGCCTAGCAGAGCCCAGCACTGGGGCCTCCAAAAGATGGGGCCTGGGCGTCAAAGCTGCCCTTTCTTCCCAGGTTCCCTCTATAGCATCTAAGTTCCTGGGCACTTCCAGGAACGGCCCTAGCCAGACAGTGCACCTCGTTTGCCCACACTGGCCCCCTTCAACTGGCACAAAGCCTAAATAGCCATGGCCCCAGCCAGCTCCAATCAGTTACCACCAGCTACAGCCCCATAAGCTCCCATTTTGCAGAAGAGAAAACTGAGGCCCAGGCAGGAGAAGAATATTCCCTATGGTCAAAATGAGGAAGACTCAAGCCCTGGCTTTTGAAGACCTGGCTTGTCCCACCCTCCAGCCAGCATCAACTAGTAAGATCGAGGAAGCAGGGCCAACACTGGAAGGGACAGCCTCTGAGGCACCAGCTACAACTGCCACCCCTGTCCCCCACCCCTGCTGGCCTTGATTTTCCCATCTGCAGTGCGACGGGACACAGTGAACCCATCCTAGAGAGCAGAGAGGTAAGGCTGGGAGCCTCAATAACCCAACAGTGTGGCCGTGATCACCATCCTCAACTTCCCCAAGAAGAAGGTGGGACCACTGTCCCCTGTGTTCCTTACAGCCCCTCTCACAGGGCACCCCCTGGCCCGCAGCCAGCAGAGGCACAGAAGCAACAAGTGGTTAGCACAGACTGAATATTAATACCACACTGGGGGCTTTTCATACTCACTAGGTGGATGCTGTTATGCCCATTTTCCAGACAAGTGGAAGCACAGAGAAGCTAAATAACTTGCTCAGGGTCACCCAGAAAGAGACAGTGCAGAGTGGACAGACCAACAGAGAAAAGATGGAGAACACACCCCTGGCTGTTGGTGTTCAGTCAGCAAGATGCAGGCTTAGAGGATGCCAGGAAGGTCGGGATGGAGGAGGCAGAGCTGAGTCAGAACCTGTGGCCAGGGTAGGGGGCCCCATAGCTGCTGCCAGCTGTAGCTCTAACAGCTCCCGACCCTGGACACCTGCTGGTGCAGTCCACATGCCCACTGCTAGTCTCAATGCCATCACCAGTTCAGGCCACTTTCATTCTTCCTTTCTTACCAGTCTCTCAAATCCATTCCAGGGTACCCCTCCCCAGGTAGTTCGAGTCATAGCGTGGTTCCCAGTGATTCAGGACTTTGCCCAAGCTCCCACCAAGCCAAGAGCGACCGAGAGGGGACGTGAACCCAGCTCTTCGATACACCTATCCTCTCCCTCCTGGATTTTCCAAGGGCACAAGGCCACCAGCTGCTGCTGGGGAAGAGGGTGGGGCCAGGGCCTTGAGGGGCGGGGCCGAGAAAGCCAGGGGCGGGGCCTAGGAGGTAGGGGCAGGCCGGAGAGAGAAGACTGGATCCCAGTTACCTTGGCAACAGAACTAATTAATTCCAACTCTGGTTCCATCTGTGCCTTGGCTGGATGGGTGGTTTGGGCTCGCGGGTGTTTATTTTGAAGGAAGGGGAGAGAAGTGGGAGGAGCTGGGAGGCTGTGGTCTCGGGGGCTAGTAGGGGCTGACACCCCCACAACGCTCACATATAGCATCTCCACCCCCAACAGGAAGAGACAGGTTCCGGCCTCCAGAGACAATCTCAGACCTCCTCCCAGGGAGGCAGCGCTCATCCTAGCCCAAACACAGCTGGCTCAAAGGGCAGACAGCAGGGCCTGCTGTATGCACACACGTGCACACACACACGGACACAGATTGGGGAGAACACAGGCTCCACAGCAAGAGACTTGGGTTCAGATGCCAGCTTAGCTTTCTGAGTCTCAGCTTCCCCATATGCAAAATGGGCAACACTGCTCCCTGCAAAGGGCTCTTAGAATTAGAAGGATGTCCCCAGTGCAGGGGAGGGAATGTTCTTCTGAGGGTGATCCTGGCGATCAAACTGCCTACCCAGTTTGTAGGAAGTGCTACCCAGTAGCACTTCTGAGAAACTGGAATGAAGCCAGGAGACAAGATCACGGCATAGGAGAGGAAGAGGGAGCCCAGAGGCAGGAGTCCTGTGGCTGGGCCAAGTCCAGCAGGTCTCAGAAGCTAGTCTAAGGAACCTAGACTTAAGCCCCAGGACAACAGGGAACCAGTGACATGCTAGGGAGCCCAGGCCAACAGAAGAGTGAGGGATGAACTGGGGAAAATGAGAGCTGGCCTTTGAGGAGGCTGCTGTGATAGTCTAGACTCATGATGGTGACTCAGTGCAGATAAGGGTAGCAGGGAGGACAGGCAATGGGATAATCGGAGCGTAGGACTTGGTGACCTACAGGCTGGGAGGCCAGGGGTGAAGTTCAGAGATGACTTCCAGGTCCAGGTGGCTAGCTGAAGTGGCTGGCTGAATGCTGGCAATGCCCACACTGGAACAGGGAACTTCAGAGAAGGAGTTAATGGGCCAGAAGGCAGGAGGAGAGAGGAAGAGTCTGCATTGGACAAGCTGAGCTTTGGGGGCCAGAGGGACAACCCAAAAGACATGTCCAGTCAGCAGGTAGCCACACCCATTGCCCAACAGCCAGAGGCAGGGCACAGAGAAGGATGAGACCTGGGCATCCCCTGTACACGGCTGCTAAGAGGAACCAGGGAAGCAGAGGGATTGCCCAGAGACCAGGCAGGCAGGATCAGCCCTCAGGGATGGACACAGGTGGGAGCTGACACTCATGCTCGGGAGCCTGCCACACAGCTGCACCAGGACCCAGACTAACCAGGTTCAAATCCCAGACCCTTCACCTCACCATCTGTGAGAGCCTGGGCAAGTCATTTCACCTCTCTGAGCCTCAACTTCCCCATCTGTAAAATGGAAATAAAAGTAAAACCTACCCCATAGGATATTATGAGGAGGGCCATCCCCATGGACCCTTAGGCTGAGCCCCAGAGACACAGGCTCTCTAGGAACCAGCCCTTTCAGGGAGGGTAGAGACCACTGACCTTTGCTGAGCACCTGCCAGGCACAGGGCACCTCACAGGGGTTTTAGACCACACACAGCCACAATCCAGGAGGAAGGGCCTGGAGTCAGATGGCACCTGGCTAAATCCTGGGTCCCCTACTTACTAACTGGGACCGGGAGAGGCCCCTTGCCTCCCTGGACTTTGGCTTTTGAGACTGTGAAATAGGGTAATTAGGGTGTCTGCCATGGTTCCTGGGATCACTGTGAGCATGGAATGTGAAAACATGTAAAGCATTTGTCACCTGCCTGGCACCCAGAAAGCACTACATAAATCATCACTTAGTTGTCATCAATCAGAGAAGGCAATGGCACCCCACTCCAGTACTCTTGCCTGGAAACTCCCATGGACGGAGGAGCCTGGCAGGCTACAGTCCATGGGGTCGCGAAGAGTCGGACACGACTGAGCGACTTCACTTTCACTTTTTCACTTTCCTGCATTGGAGAAGGAAATGGCAACCCACTCCAGTGTTCTTGCCTGGAGAATCCCAGGGACGGGGGAGCCTGGTGGACTGCCGTCTATGGGGTCACACAGAGTCGGACACGACTGAAGCGACTTAGCTTAATTGTCATCAATACAGCTGCTGTTACTGCTCTTCCTCACAACCCAAGAAGGTAGATGGACTGGCCCCCATCTAACTGAGAAGGACAAAGGCCTCACCCACCATAGTGTCCAGGACCTGGACCAGCCACCATCTGGTCAGAGGATCTTCTCTCCCCCAGCCCAGGGCAGGGCCACATGAGACCGCCTGGGTATGAACCCTGCCCTGGCTGCTCCGAGCTGTGTGACCTTAGATTAGTCACCTCACCTCCCTGAGCCTTAGATTCTGAGCCTGAAGAAATGAGGGTCCCCTACCTGCACAGTCATCTGAGGATAGAGCAAGGAAATACACAAAAGGCATCTAGCCGAGGGAATGTACACAGTAGGTGCTCAATAAAAGCAGCAGTTATGATTAATTTTTGGATGTGAAGACCTGAAGGAAAGAATGGATATAGACAAACTCTGACAGAGAGGGTCCCAGGTGTGATGCCCTCCCAGGGCCACACAACCATCAGGGGGTTGCAGCCTGGGCACCCACCCACAGGCACACCTGCCCTGGCATTCCTCCACCAGGCCACCCCAGTCGACCGTGCCCCCCAGCCACACCCACTCCCACCCCTGCCACCCCTGCAGCGAGCACATAGCCACGCGTGCTCCCACCCAGCCCCGTGACCAACCCCGCAGTCCCTCCCCCTCCCCCACTCTGCATCTGCTCAATTAGGGAAACTGGGGAGTGAAGAAAACAAAGACTTAATTTCTGAGCTAATCAGCCTGCCTCATACTAATTACCATCCTCCCGGGCATTAGGGCAGACTTCCTGAGGGAGGCAGAGGGGGAGTCTGATCCCCAGGAATGACACCCCTTCCTCCAAAGCCTAAGACAGCTCAGTGTTGGGGTGCGGGGACCAGAAGACTTAGGCAGGTAGGCCTTCAAGGTGGGGTTGGAAGAAGGGGACCCAGAGAATTTACTGGGTTCACAGCAGGGAATGTACCTTGGGTGGGGGGTGTGACTTGGACAGATCACACCCTCCCAGGGCCCCCTTCCAGGACCCGTGCCCCTTCCTGGGACAGCCTCAGGCTGTGGGGGAGGCCCCAGAGCAGGTGCCTCAGTAGGTGTCCAGCCCACGGCCTTGGCAGAGAGATGGACAGATGGACACTTTAAAGCTGAAAAGCTAGAAAATTGAGCAATGATCAGCGTGAAGCTTTTGAATCATGGCATAGAGTATGTGTGCATTTTGGAGTGTGTGTGTGTGTGTGTGTGTGTGTGTGTGTGTGTGTGTGTGTGTGTGTTGCATCTGTTTACAAATGCACAGGGCTCAGGATGGGAGCCAGGAGGCCTGGCTGCAGTTCCCAGCTTGGCCCTGGGCAACTCTCCGCCGCCCGCTGAAATTCAGACTCTCCCAGGAGACAGTGCTGGAGGGATCACTTCTAAGGTCGCTTATTCCTCAACCATTGCTTACTGAGCATCTACTGCATATGCACCACTGTGCTAGGGATACAGGCTCAGCTGTATCCTTGTCTGTTCACAGACTGACAAGGTCCCTGTGCTCAGGGCTCCCGCTGTGGTGGACGAGCTGGGGAGTCAGATGTAAGCAGATCCACAGAGTGCAGGCTGGAGAAAAATCCCCTACAGGGCATAGACCCTGCAGAATGTGAACCAGTGTGGCCAGGACAGGGCTACTGTAGGAAGGGTTGCTGCTGCATTCCTTAGAAAAGGCCCTGCTCAGCAATGACTTCAGATAATCTGAACTGTCTGTGGGTCCCAGTACAAATCTCTTCTCTGTTCTGGGCCTCAGTTTCCCACTTGCAACAACGAGGGAGCAGGACCAGAGGGTCTCCAGGGTTCACCCCAGCCCTCACAGGAGAGGACGCTCCATTGTTTCTCCACGGTGGGTGTGTCTGTGTGTGTCCCAGCCCCGGGTGGGCCGGCTGCACCAGGTGGGAGGTGTCCCCAGTGATGAGAAGGACTGGCGGTACATCCCCTCAGACCCATCCTCTCCTAATCACAGGCTCCCAAGGGCACACACTCCCCTCTCCTGGCACAGGGCACCCCTTAAGCTGCCTCCCTCTCACCCTGTCACGGGGCCATCACAGCTGCCACCATGTGCTGAGTACCCCCCACACCGCATTGCACCAAATTCCAACAGCCCTGCCAAGTAGATACTGTTACCCTGTTTTACATATGGGGCAACTGAGGCTCGGCTAGGGCAAGTGCCTTACTCGGTAAATGATACACTAGACACTCAAATCTTGCCTGATCCCAAGCTGCCACAACTACTGGGTGCCAAGACCACCTTCCTGGACCACTGTCAATGCTCAGACCAGGGGACCAGGCTGGCCTAGGAGCCAGTTCAAGCACTGCCCTCTACAGACTATCGTGGGCATGCAACAGAGCAAAGCAGCTGGGACAGCCCCGGAAGCCGGATGGCCCAGGCTCAAATCCCAGTCGCACCACTGACTCCCTGTGTGACCATGGGCAGAATCCTTAACCTCTTGGGGCCTTGATTTCCCCATCTGTAAAATGGGGATAATGATATTTTGCTGGATTGTTGTGAGTTTTTAATTTTTACAAAGTTCTTCAAACAGTGCCTGCACAAGGTAAATGTTACACGTGTGCTCAGTCACTCAGTCCTGTCCGACTCTTTGCGGTCCCATGGACTGTAGCCCACCAAGCTCCTCTGTCCATGAGATTTTCCAGGCAAGAATACTGGGGTGGGTTGTCATATCCTCCTCCAGGGGATTTTCCCAACCCAGGGATCAAAGCCGCATCTCTTCTGTCTCCTGCATAAGAACCTGCAAACGAGTTCTTTACCACTAGTGCTACCTGGGAAGCTCCAAATGTTATATGGATATTGTTAAATAAAAGGAATAAATGACTCGCTTTGATTCTACGGGCAGCCTGAGAATTGGTTCCCACTGAGGGTTGGGGTAGAGCCGACACTCAAACCCTGGGCCCAGCTCACTCCTGACAGCACTGAGGTGTCTCCAGCTCAGTCAAGAGAACAAAGAAGTTCTGGGACTGACCAGACTCAGGTCCCTGGGGGTGAGAGTGCAGCCTGGGGGTCAAGCCTCTAGACCCTGTACCCACCTCCTGAATCTCCTCCTTCTGGGGGCTGGGACTCAGCCACCTGCCCCTCCCCCAGCTCCAGAAGGCTTCAGGTACTCTTGTGACTACTCAGGGGACCTGGGCAGCCAGGTCATAAAGCAGCTTCCCTTGGTCCTGGGACCCAGCAGGTGGGGATGGCAAGGGGTGGCTTGGTCCCCAGCGCTGCTACAGCCATCTTGATCCAGGCATCCTGCTCTGGGGACAGCCAGGGACTTCCTGGCTTGGGACCCCCCACACCCCACTGCTCCCCAGGTTCTGGTGGGCCCTGCAGGAAGGAAACCCGTTCAGAATGGGGGTCCTGCCTAAAACCCTCAGCCCACAGTGGAGCACAGCCGGCCACACTCAGCCCTGGCAGCAGACCCTCACAAACGAGGGCATAGGGAAGCCGGCTGTCACAGGGCAGCCGGCTGGGTGACAGAGGTGAGGATTTGAAGTCATGCACTATTACTGAAAGTGGAAAAACTGTAATTGACCCAGTCACCCATAACATGGACAGCCGTGTGAGGGGACCCCAAGCCAAGGTGGATCGGGATGGGTCCCGCTGTGCCCGAGGGGAGATGCCTGGAGAGTGCAGTCACGGCCTCCTGAGTAGAGACAGCAAGTCGAACCCCATGGGCAAAAGACTGGTGTTCAAGTATCTATAGGTACCCAGAAATATGGGCAAGGCCCCCAGTGATGTGGGGGCAGCTGTCCAAGAGCATGTGTCAGGCCCCTAGTTAGAAAGAGGGTGCACACACTCACATGCCCTTTTACATGCACACATTCCAACACATTGCAAACACACGAAAACACTCCGGGTGCATGTGCTCACATCCACGCACGCCCGGCTCTAGTGCATCCATCTCCCTCAGGTGGCTGAGGGAAGGATAGGAAGGCTGCCCCAAACAGACAGGGAAGGTCAGGCTGTTGGGGGTTGGTGCAGGCCAGATGGTGGGCAGATGCTGACAGAGGAGACAGAGGCCGAGCTAAGAAAGCTCAGCCCAGGCCCTGGGTGACCCTGTTCCACCTACAGCCATTTCAGCCTGACCCAGAGGTGCCATGGAAATGAAAGTGCCCAAGCTAGAAATTGCCAGACCACGTTCTACCTTCAAGCCTGGCCACTCAGGGCAGGATGACCCTGGGCCAGTACCTCTGTGGTCATCAGCCTGCCCGTGGGTGCAGGTGTTCGTGCAGATCCTCTAGTTGGAAACCTCCAAAGTTCTAGGGTCCTGATTTCCCATCAAATCCCACCTCCCCACTGTCCCCAGGGCCCTCAGCATCTGCAGCTGCCTTGGAGACCCAGATGGCCTCCCTTAAGCTCCCTCCTGAGTCCAGGACAGAATTTCTGGGTCAGATGCCATCTCAACCAAGACGGAAGTTCCATCTCCAAAGCCCCGCACCTGCCAGCAACTTCAGCACCAAATCAGTAAGCAGAATAGGAGGAGGAGGATGGGAGGCAGTAGGTATCAACAGCGTCGGCACAGGACTGGATAGGTGCTGCCTTTTAATCCTCATAAAAGCCTTTGATCCCATTTTACAGATGGAGACACTAAGGTCCAGAAAATGATCCACCCAGAGCCAGGCAGCCGGCAAGCAGATGAATGAGCCAGGATGGAACCTATGCTGCCTACTCCAAAACTCATTATCTCTTTCCACAGCATCTTGCTCGGCAGGCACTGGGGAGAGTGGGAGGAGCTACAGTGGCAGACACCCCCACATTTCCTGCCCTGGCATCCCAGGCTTTGGGATTCCACAAGCCACCGCCTGTCCTCAACAGCCTGAAAGGTTGTGGCTGGAATGGCCATGAAGCCCTTGCCTGCTGCTCCCAGGAAACCCAAGAAGCAGAGTTAGCATTTATTGAGTACTCACTGTATGCCAGGCACAGGGCTAAGCACTTTATAGCATCAACCTTATGAGGTGGTTACTATATTTATTTCCATTCTATAGGTGAGAATACTGAGGCACTTATGGGTAGAATCGGGGGAGACCCAAAACCTGAACCCACATGCTCGACCACTGTGTCACCCCCCTATACAGCCCTAGGGGTTTCTCTGTTCTGATCTGCTGTCCCTAGGCCAGAACCCCAGAGTGTCTGGCAAATGCAAGAAAGGCCTTGCTCCCCCAGGCTCTGCTGAGCTCCAGGGGCCCTGAGCCACCAAGGCCTGGGGTACCTGCTCTGTTCTGCCAACCCTTTTCTGTGGTCTGTCTCCTGCTAGGATGCTCAGGATCCTCGGCTGGCCCCAATTCTACCCTCGAGGTCCAGAAAGAGTGAGGGACCAGGCAGAGTCACACAGCAAGTCAGAGGCAGGAAGGAGCCCTGTCTCCACCTAAGAGCTCAGCCTAGACTCTGCCCTCCCTCTTATGCCTGCAAAGATCGAAGCCGGGTTAGCAGAGCTGTGACCATGGGTGGAGGCAGAGGGTGGGGGAATGGGCTTTTGGCAGCTTCTGGAACTCTTCACTCAACTCCCAACAGCCCTGTAGGCCTACTCTGTGCTCCTCCCTCCAGCCCCATTTCATTCCATCCCCTCCAGGAGCCTGGCAGTGTCCCCATTTCACAGACAAGCAAACTGAGACTCAGGCACACATGACCACTCAGAATCAGGACCTAACCCACCAGGCCTTGCTTCCAACCACAAAACAGGCCCTCTTGTAGGCCCTGCCTTGAATCCAACCCCTTCTCAGTCCTCAGGGACCACCTCTTCCAGGAAGTCTTCCCAGAATTCAGGGAGACTCCACTCAATTGGACCGTCCTCTCTTCCTGTACTCAGAAAGCAGATGGTTCCAGAAACACCCACAGTGCTTCCACCCTCAGACAGGGGCTGTGTCTCCCTCAGACAAGGATCCTGGTGGCTTGGCCTCTCCCCACCTCCCCTAAGACCTGAGGCTCCCAGAGAAAAGGGCCACCACACTCTCCTTCCTTCAGACCAGGAGTCATGAGAGTGAGACTCCCACCCCCTTCTCCTACACCTCCATCCACAGAGCCCCAGGCCCAAGGCTCTGCCCCAAGCCCAAGGCTCTGCCCCAAGCAGGACCTCAGACCATGCCCAAGCCCCCTCCTCTCACTCCCTCCTGGCACTCGTTCAGGCTTGGCCCGTACCAGGCAGGCTACCCCCTCCCCTGTCTTGTCCATGAATCCCACCTCTGTTGGGTACCACAGACCCCCCTTTCTCCTCCCCAAACAAATGGGGTCTTGAGTGAGACACTGGGATAACCACACACAAGGCAAGATCTATTCTCGGGGTGAGTGAGGCTGCCAGCACTCGGTGGGGGGGGAGTTGGGTTGGTGGGAGTGGTCTGCCCATCCACAACCCCTTGAGGTCCAGCCTCTGGAATCAGGGCCACTCTAAGCTCCCATCCTGGAGGCCTAATACCAACAGCCCTCCCCAGGGAACCCCAGAGCAGACCCACCCCAGACACTTTCATCACTCTCTCCCCTCCTCCAACACAGAGGAGACAGAAGCCTCCGAGCCTAGGTTCAAATCCCTGCTCTTGCCCTGTGGAAGACTTCCCCAAGTCTGAGTCTGGGCATTTGGAAAATAGGTATAACAAACCTGCTCTGCAGAGGCTGCTGCGACTGTGAAAGGGGATACATACAGGAATGGCCCTGGCGCATAGTAGGTGCTCAATTAAAACCTTCTCTCTCCTCTCTGATCTTCTCTTTCATTTTCTAAGGGCAGTAGGGGTGGAGTGGGACTAGAGAGACCAGGCTGCTAGGGCAGAAAATGGCCTGTCCCAAGCACAGAAAAAGTCCTCTGTTCGGAACTCAAAACCTCAAACCCCTCAGGGCTGGCAATGGGGCCTCTGGGGACTGGAGTGATTCAGCAGATGCTGTTTTCCCATCCTAGGGAGGGGACCGTGGAGGCAAGTCTGCAAACCAAAGCTCAAAGCCCACTGCCTCCCAGAAGCCAGCTGAGATCAGCCAAGATATAGTATCCCCATTTTATGGACAAGTAAACTGAGACACAGAGTGATTAATTTGCCTAAGGCCACACAGCTAGCAGGCAGCTGAACTGATTTCTTTTGACAATTCTGGCTGCTACCAAAATATTTTCCTTCCGGCAGGAGCCTTCCCTACTTAAAGGCCTTTCTGTGATTCTGCCGCTGTGTTCGGAGTAAAGTCTAAACTCTATAGCCTAAAAAATGCAAAGCTCCCCACAGCAAGGAGGTGTGGTATAGCAGGAAAAGGACTTGACCTGGAATCAGCCCAATCTGGGGTCAAGTGCCAGGTCTGCCACCTACTTCTGGTTGTGTGTCCATGGGCAACTACCAACCTTCCCTAGAGCCACTTTCCTCATGTGTAAAATGGGGATGATGAGATGACCCTCCAGGGCAGCCGGCAGGTTACCCATCCATGCTGTCATCATGTACTGATTGAACATCTACTGTGTGCCAGGCCCCATTCAAGGCCCTAAGGACAGAGCAGGGAACAAGACAGAAAAACCTCCCACCTTCATGGAGCTGATACTCTACCACAGTAGGAGAGTGGATAGTAAGTGCTCAGTAGCTCAGTCATATCAGACTCTGTGACCCTTTGGACCATAGCCTGCCAGGCTCCTCTATCCATGGGATTTTTCAAGCAAGAATACTGGAGTGGGTTGCCATGCCTTCCTTCAGGGGGTCTTCCAGACCCAGGGATTGAACTCACATCTCCTGCATCTCCTGCACTGCAGGAGGATTCTTTATCGCTGAGCCATTGGAGGAGCCCCAAGGATAATAAACAAGCAAATAAACAAAATAGCATAAGCTGCATTAGGGGTTATAAGGAAACAGAGAGAAAGAACCAGAACAATGAACAGAGCGGTAGGGGGTAGGGGGAGCTCCCTGAGGAGTAGACAATGAGCCAGAACAGAAGACGGCCACACCACAAGCCTGAGGAGCAGCAATGGGCACAGAAGGAACAGTCACTCCTGTAGAAGGAACAGCAAGTGCAAAGGCTGGGGAATTCAATGAGACCTGGAGCATGTGGGAAAATGCCTGGCACACAGCAGAAAATCGGTAGAAAGCAGATGTCAGTATTACTGCTATGAACCCTTTAAGCTTCTTGAACCTTGCTTTCTTTCTGCTTCTGGAAAATGAGATGCCATGTGGATTCAAGGGACTCCTAGATCTCTTCCATGTATCTGAACTCATTTAACAGAACCCTTGTTCCATTATTATTCCTCCCATCTTGCAGGTGGGGAAACTGAGGCTCCTGAGATTCCACAGCCCATAAAGGGCAACATTAGGACATGAACCTGGGTCTTGTAACCCTCAGCTCTTGCCCCTGCCAGTCTTCTGTGGTCCCACTGCACTTAGAGCACTCGGTTCCTCCTCCACCCCATCCGAAGACAGCTCTGACTGTTACAAAGTCTCCTGTGACTAACAGAGGTCTGTACCTGGTTGGGCCCACTTCTGTTATTTGGGGCCACCCAGGACCACTCTCTCCCCTCTTACCCAACTCAGCCTGAAAGGTGAAGAAGGCTGACAGGTTCTAGAAAGAGCAGCTGCCACTCCAGGAAACACTTCCCTGTATGTTTTAACTTCATTCCCCTGCCTCACATCGTCAAGGTGATCTAACGACTCTCACTATGCCCATTACACAGATGAAGAAACAGGTCCAGAAAGGCAGAGAAAATTTGCCAGGCCCACCCACCTAGACAGTGGCAGAGGCAGGGTCTGAACTCAGATCTCTGTCACTGGAAAGACATCCTGCTGGTCACTTCCCAGACCCCTCAGATGTCCCTCTTTGTATATCTTTTTCAGTCCCTTGCCTGGCTTGTCCTCTGGTGGTGCCAAGAAGGTTAACAGGACAGCTTTCCCCCGATACTTCCAGGGTACCACCAGCCAGGGGTGGCTGAGCTGGCTCAGAACCCCGGGCCCTGGGGAGGAAGCCAAGGGGCTGCGGTACCTCGGCACAGCTAGGGGTACAAGGCCCACATGACTAAAGTGCACGCAGGCCCCTGGAGCGAGCAGGCAGGGAGTACCTGACAGGGAACACCAGACAGGGAGTCAGCCTGGAGCACCGGACAGGGAGTCAGCTTCCATCCTGACTTGACAACCAGGCCCCGCCTCCTGCTTCCTTGATGTCAGGTCAGCACCTCCGCTGCTCAAGGAGCACAGAGAAGGACAAAATGAGCCAGATCTCTGGTGAGAAGTCACCCTGTCCACCCCAGGCAAGTAAGAAAACCATTTAAAAGTCATTCTTTAAAGGCATTACGATAATGGTGGTAGCAACTACTTTCTGAGAGTCTACTGCATGCCAGGAACCAGGGCATCCCAGAAGTTATCTCAAGTGACAGCAACCCTGAGAGGCACATGCCTCATCTCCATCTTACAGAAGAGGAAACTGAGCCACAGACTCAAACAGCTGTAAGCAACAGAGTCAGGATTTAAACTCTGTGCTCTTTCGTGTTGCCTCTTAGTGACATTTAAATGGAATGTGTGCTTCTGGAGAATATCTGGGGACTGAGGGAAGAGAGACAACTCTGAATGGGGTGGAGAGGCTCTGGAGGAAGGAGTTAGGCCTGAAAAGTTGGGCCTTTGGGGAGGCAGGCACCCAGGATGAACCCCAATTCCAGGGCATCTGTTCTGTGTGACCTTGGGCGAGTCTCTTCCCCTCTCTGATACCTCAAAGGCAAGCATCAGTGCTGGGCTTCCCAGAGCTCAGCAAACAAGAAGGACAGGGGCAAAGTCATCTGGGGACAAGCAGGGAGGACGTGTCCAGATGAGGGATGAGTGAGGCCCTGAAGAGGGAGAGGGCTCAAGGAGCAGAGGCAGGAGCACTGGGCCACGAGGTGGGCAGGAGGCCTGGCAAGAGGAGGCCATAGGAGAAGGGAGGCCAGGGGTGTAGCAGGGGCCGCAGTCTGGTCTGGACAGGACAGGACGAGCAATGGGAGCGGGGAGCACAGCTCAGGCCCACCCAGGGTGCCTCACTCCCGCCCCCAAAGAACCCTCCTTCAGCCTGTGCCAGCAACACCAAGACCAGAGTAGCAGCCCCTCCCACATCGTCCCCTGCTCTGGTCCTCCATGGAGCAACCGCCACCCCCACTCCCTCCCTGCACAAGCCCCTTCCAGAGCACCCAACACCAGCCCTCCCCTGGGGAACCCCAACTCCTGGCCCAGCCACAGCCCCTCCACATGGGGACCACCGCATCTTAGAGACAGCATCTCCCTCTCCTTAGCAACCACCAACACCAAGCCCAGACAGCCAGCCTCCTCCCTCTGTCTCCTCCTCTCTCCATGGAGACCACAATGCCACAAAGGCAGCTCCCTTGCCACAGCAACCACCATCACTCAGCACCCCACCTGGACAACAACTCCCTCCACGTGGCCACCACCAACACAGCCACGGTGACAGTGACAGTCTTGGCCTCTCCTCTCAAGGGCCGCCACCAGCCCCAGCTGGGACAGCTCCTGCCGGCTTCCCTGCCTGTGGCCTCCTAGTGTGAGACTGCTCTCCTGCCTCCTTCCAAGTTCAATGACACTGGATCTGGCCTGGTTCTGATGCTGCCGGCACTTCTCTGCTCCCAGCTCACTCCTAGCCCCTCAGTCTTCCCCTGTCTACATGGAAAGGCCCCCACCCGAGGCAGAAGAGGCCATGATCTCCCAGGCCATCCCCTGGAAGCCAGTCTTTCCACCCCCAGCTGGGGTACAGATGCCCCCGGCCCTGCTGGGGCTCAGCCAGGCCCAGCTCAGGCTCTCAGCTGGGTTACAGGGCAGGAGTGGGATCTCTGAGCCAGCAGGGGCTTCCTCCCCACCCTCCCCAGTGGACTGGCCCAGCCCCTCAAAGACCCACCATTCTGCCAGCTGCCTCACAGGCCCTGTGGAAGGGAAGCTGGGGAGGAGCAGAGTGGGGGTGCCTGCAGCTGGGGGCAGGGGCGAGGGAACAGGAGGCAGAGGCTGGGCTACATCACGGGTTTTCAAGGCCAGGTCATGTGAGCCGTGATCACACACAGCTACACACTCACACACCGTGAGAAGGACCCTGTTCTTACCAGATCTCTGCAGGCGGAAGGAGCCCCTCTGACCAGTGAAGCTCTGTCCCTGGCCTGGTCGCAGGCAGGTCCCCACGGTAACAGCAGCGGCGGTGGTAGCAGTGGAGTCTCAGGTGCGGCGGCAGCTCTTCACCCAAGTCCTCTCCTTCTGTGAGGAGGAGGAGGAGGAGGCAAGGGGAGAAAGGGGAGGGAGGGAGAGGAGAGGAGTGGGGGACAGCAGGAGGGAGGGAGGAGGGAAAAATGCTGAAGTCTTGAAGGGTACACTCACTTCTTTCTTAGGTTTCCCATGGCAACTGAATATACCACAAATGAATATCAGTGTGAGAAGAGGGAGGGAAGGAGTGGAAGGAGATGGAGGCAGAGATGGAGAGAGATGGAGGCAGAAAGATGGGGCGATGAGAACAGAGAGATGGAGACAGAAAGATGACGGGGCAAGAGACAGGGAGGGGAAGGGGCTCAAGACCCACACGGAGGAAGGGGACTCCCAACCCTACCCCACAAGTTGCAGGGGTGAAAAGAGGGGAGGGGCGGGGGCCACAAGGCTTCTTCCAATCTCTCCATGACCCCTGGGCAGGAGGTGCAAACAACAGATGGAGAGATTTTCTGGGAGCTGAAGGGCCCCCATTCCCACCCACCTCATCCCTTCCCATGTCCTTCACTCCTAGCTGGGCCCACATCCTGGAGGGTCCTACCAAGTCATGGTCCCAGCCCCATACCTCACTCCCCATCACAGACACACACCCAAGTGGGGATGGCCACACGCACCCCGCACTGACCTGATGCCCGGTACCCACGCACACCCCTCCAACCACACCACCCTCTTCTTAGTCACCCCAACACTGACTGGGCCCGCCCCCTTCTACAGCTGGGCCTCTTCCTCTCTGCTGCAGGGAACAAGCACCCCTCCCCTACCCCAGCACATCTCTTGTTCAGAACTTTGCGAGGACCGGCACCCACCCCTGTGGCCCCCCACCTGTGCTCTGCCAGGTGTAGTGTCTCTGCCCCGCTGCTCACACACCCTTAGAGCAACATACCTGCCTGACCTCCACCTGCAGAGACTCACAAACCCCCTGACAGACATGCCGAATCTGCCCTCCATCTGTGCGCACACGTGCACATGCATACACTCATCCCGTCCCGCGGAGGCCCCTCTCTGCCTGGCCCCACACCTCATCAGCCCAGATGGTCCTCCTGGCCCTCCCCCGCAGGCAGGGGCTCACACCTCGGCCCCCTCGACACAGCCATTCACAAACATATTGTAGACCCACCGCGTGCTGACAGCCAGCGGCAGCAATGAAACAGAAACACACACTCGGCCACCCCCCCTCCCATCCGCCCTCCCCGCGATGCCTCAAATCCACCACCCGCAGCCGGAGCAGCTAAGGAAGCAGCCAGCTAGCTCCAGCTCCAGGTCCGGAGGGACGCTCTTCCCCCTAGCTACCGGGCTCACACTTGACCCTGCACCCAGTGCCAGCAGGGATGGGACGCACCCTGCAGGGATGGGCTACACACTATAACCTCACACACACACTGGCACCCATGGGGCACACCCAGACAGCAACCAACCCCCTAGAATTTCACTCTCCCTCAGACACGTGTACACACAGACCCTGAGGTACTGGACCCAGCTGCCCACAGAACCAGACACTGGGGCGTCTGCCCTAACTTGGCGACTGGCACATGTGTCAACATACCTGAGACACTGCACAGACACAGGTCAACACACTCACAGAAACACATCGGCCCCTGCTCACTGCGGACCATACCCCATACACACCCAAACAAACAAGCCCACAGGGGCCCCTGTAGGCACACACAGGCCAACACATACGTGCATCCCCAAGCTGGCTCACTCTGGGGGCCCACTCTGCACACGCATAGCCACGCCTGCATCCCCGCCCATCTCTCCCAGGGCAGTTCACAGAGGCGCCCCCCATCCGGCCCACACCCACTTGACCCACACATCCCATCGAAAACACGGGGCATCGGCGGGTCCTCGTTTCGGTCGCCCCCTCGGCCCCGTTTCCGTGGGCGCGGGCCGGTTTACGATCGCGCACACCGCGCCGAGCCCAGAGGCCGTGAAATTGGCTTCGAGCGCCGGGAGATGCAGCTGCAAATTCTAAGCACAGGGAAGTAAGGTGGAAACCCGGCCACCGCGGCCGGGCCGGCAGCGCGGGGCTGGGGCTCCGCAGAGCGGCGGGCAGCCGGGATGGGACCCCGCGGAGTCCCGGTTGCCGCGCTGGCGGCGGGGCGGCGGAGGCCGTGTGGGCTCTCCTGCCTCCTCCGTCCTCCTCCCCCGCACCTCCGGCTCTGGCTCCGGCCCCGCCGCCGCGCACGTGCCCAGTAGGAGGCCCGGGTACACCGCGTGGGCCAGCCTGGGACTCGCCCCCTGGGCGGAGACACCCCGCCGCCCGCCAGGCCCCGGATCTGCCTCGGCCAGCGTGCCCACCGGATAAACAGCCTCGGGCCGCCGCTACGCGACTCTGCGTCGCCGCCTCCTCCTGGACGCCTTCCTGGCTCTCCACCCTCCTCCTCCCGGCTGCTCAGCTCCGCACTCCACCCCCGCCTCTGGCCTCTGCTCACAGGCACAGCCGCAGGCTCAGCTCCACCAGCGTCCTCGCACCAAAGGCAGGGAGACGGGAGGGCATCGCTCCTTCCAAGATGCTGGGGCAGGCCCTCTCCAGCCTCACTTCCTGCCCACCCCACCGCACTTCAGTTCTTTACCAGCAGTGAGGCCTTGAACCGTGACCCACACTATGCCTCCATCTCTCCTCTGTGCAACAGCGAGGATGCAGAGGGTCGTTCTGAGGGTTTGACGAAGGACTCCTTGAGCAGGCTTAGAACAGCAGTCAGTGAACACGAAAGTTACTAGTCAGTGTTAGTCAGTATCGGCCTGGGTCTTAATGTCGTGTCACTCAAGGGAGGGCGCCTAGCTTCTCTGTGTTCAGGCCCCCTTTGGATATCGGATATGGCTTTGATGCCTACCAGGTTGCCGTGGGAGGAGTCCGGAAGATCCCCTGAAAGAGGCAGCAGCCCCCTCAGCTGCCATCCATCCCACAAACAGGGTGAATTCATCTTCTGGAAATGCACTAAAAAAATGCAGGTTCCTGGGCTCCCCATCAACCCTACTGAATTCAAATCTCTGCCAGCAGGGCCTGAGGATCTGCATCTAAATAAGTACCCACAGACTCTGATCCTCTCTGACAGAAAGGATAATGCTGGATTTCTTAGCTCTGATTTTAGGGTTATTTAGGTTGTTGTGTGGTTGATCTCCAAACTTCATGTCCAGACTCGTCCCAAATTCCACTCCGGGCTTTCCTACCTCCAGACCTCAGCTCACATGGTCTCCACCTGGCATGCCCCCACCCCAGAGGCCAGCTGGACCTCTTCCACAATCCTCCAGCCAAAATTAAACAAGATAATAGACAGTATTTTGCCCTGAGCCTGGCTCATAGTGGGTGTGCAATCCTGGGGACTCTGCAGTGCCCAAAGCAGAAGCCATCACCACCTCTCCAGCTCTGCTTCCAAGGCTGGCTCAGCACCAGTCCCTGGTCTGCTGGGTCACAGACTAACAGGGACCACCTGTCAAGCAAGCCCTACTGTGTGCAGGCCCCATGCCAGGCGCCTGGCAGACAATCCGGGTGTCTTGTGTCTCCTCAGGACAGGAACTCATCTCTGGGAGTTCCTGTCTGAGTCCCAGGCACAGCAGTTATACCTGAGTGAGACATCCTTGTAATATGTATGTGTGTGTGTGTATGTGTGTGTGTGTGAACTGAATACAAAATACATCAGCCCATTCTCAGTAGCTGGTAGATGAAAGAAAGTTGTTCAACAAGTACCTTTTGAGGGCCTGCTAGTCTCTGCCTGTTTGGCGCTGACACATTGTGGGAACAGGAGACCTCCCCCCAACCCACTCCAGGTAATGACAAGGGTGGGGAAGGGAGGGCAGCAGGCAGGCTGACCCCACAGCCTGCGTCTCCCCCCACATCCAAGGAGAACTGGAGGGGAAGAGAGGCGATAGAGACAGGCCAAGGAGGGAAACTGAGTCAGCCTTGAGGCAGGGCCCTTGGCAATGGCTCCCTGCTTGCCCAAGAGAGGTGCTGACCAGTGTGCACACACACACACACAGACACACCCACAGAAACATGCCCTGCTCCCCTCCTAGCCCCTCTATACACTCCACTGGGAGGTATGCTGTTCCCGGGCTCTTCTCATGCTTCCTCGGGCTATCCCAGCCTGGCTCTAGAAAACAATTTCTATGCATTTCAGGGAATGAAACTACAGGCTGAAAAGAGAGAAGGATGGACACACACACACACACACACACATAGCCCAAGCCCCATTCCAGGGAACCAGGAATGAATAAAGGAGACAGATGGGAAGGGGGAGGGAAATCATCTAATTGACACCTACTATGTGCCAGACACAATGCTACATGCTTGTCATTCCCTTATGTAACCAACCCGAGTTAGGAATTCAGTACCACTACCCCCACTTTACATTGAGAGACAGAACCTTCTGGAAGTGAATTCTCTTTCCCGGGACACACATCAAGGAGACAAAGAGGCAGAATGGGGACCCTGAGTTCCTGCTCTTCAACAAGTCAGACAGGGAGAGGGAGGAGGAGTGGTCTGAGGGGGCCCCAGCTGAGGCTTTGACAGCCTCAGGCCTGAGGAAGATGATAATCCTAGAGCATCATCCCCTCCATTACCCAGGGGAGCCCCTATGGAGCACCCACTGTGCAGCCAGCACTGTGCTAGGCACTGTGGGAGAATCTGGGAGCAAGGCCGGCCTTCCAGAATGTCACAGGTCAATACAGAGGGAGGGGGCGCAGGGGCTGAGACCCAGGAGCCTTACTGCCCTTCTGTCCCTGCAGCCACACCCACTACTTCCCTACAGTAGGGTCACTGCCCCCATTTCCAGACAAGCAAAGTGAGGCCCTGAGAGCTCCCTCAGAGAGAGGGGAACCCTGAGATGCCCTGGGTCCCCTAGCAAAAGGCTTCATCATTTAATGGTTAACAATGCAAAGAGTACACTCATGGGTCTTCCAGTCCTGGTTCTGCTGCTGTGTTGTCAGAGCTGCTCAGTAACCTCTCTGTTTCTTGTCTGGGAAATGAGGAATAATAACAACTATACTGCAGAAGGCTTGGTGGGATTAAACGAGTACGCCTATAAAGAGCTTCCCACCAGGGCTGGCTCTCAGTACAGGCTCGATGAATATCAGCTAATATCATTATTATTATCACTATAATTATTGCTGTCAGCAGCACCATGCAGCCAGCGCCCTTCCCCTGGCACCCCGGGTGTAAGCTTTCCCAGGTGGTTCCCCAGTCCTCAGGGGCTCTCTAGGGCCTCCCTGGGGGCTGTCTGCAGAGCTGGGGGTGGCAGGGAGGAGGGGATTCTATTATTCCAACCCTCCCAGATACCATCCTCAGTACTAGTGACAGCGCCTCTGCCCCAGGTGCTCACTGAGCCAGGAGAAGGTAAATTTAATAGGGGATTGGGCTGAGACAGCAGGAGGCAGAGGATTGAGTTAACCTGGACTATTAAAGCTTTCCCCAAAGAGGCCTGACTTGTTAAGGAGACTTGGGGTTCAAGGCAATCTGCTTCCTGGCTGTGGGGTCTGCACAGCACGCTGTCACAGCAGTTTTGGAGCGGGGGACATGGGGGTGGGGTGGAAGGATGGAGGACCCGGCTTGGGGGCACTGGAGCTGAAGTGGTGAGAGTAGCTATGATGGGTACCATCCCGACTGCCCGAGGAGGTGCCACTCTCTCCCGCTCAGCAGTAAGCCTGGGAGGCAAGCAGCCGCCACCTCGGAGACAGACGGGGAGGCTGATCCCTGCGTCACACACAGCCAGGACAGAGCAGAGGTGTCACTGGAATGAGGACTGTGTCCACAGCAGGCACCTTGCCAGACCTCAGGGGACAGGGAACCAGCCTGGGGAGCAGTCTCAGAGCCCCCGATGAGCACCCCAGGCCGACCCCACTACAAGAGGCTTGGCGCTGGATGCAGCCGTTCCTATCAGTCGGGCCACCTCGGAATCTCCTGGGGCCCCAGAACAAGCAGGCACTGGACTGGAGTCAGGAGGCGTCTACTGCCGCCACTGAGCTCCCGGCCTTGGGCTCCTCACCCTGACACTTCCCACTCCTCGCCCCAATGCAGAGAGCTCTCTGTCCCTCTGTTAAATGCAGGTGCCCTGCCAATCAAATGGGGGTCTCCCCACACCCACCATCAGGGGAGTTCTTACTAAGGAATGAAACAATAGCTTACTTTGCCCTCTGGACCTCAGTTTGCTCATCTGTCAAATGGCCACATAATAGCCGACCTGCCAGCCTCACAGGACTGCCATAGGATCCAAGGAGAGAAAAGAAAGCTCTTGACAAAGTTCGACTTAAAGCAAAACAGGGGAACAGCTGCTCTAGGTGGGGCGGGGGGGCACAGAAGGCCAAGGGATGGGGCTCACTTCTACCATGGGCTGGACATCTGGCCCCCCAGAAGCCCACTGCCTCCTGTAATTCCCCCCTCAAGTCCCTAACCATCTCCCAGGTGACAGATGAGAACTGGAGGCCCAGAGAGATGACAAGAATGTCGATATCACAAAACACAGAGCGGCAACATGGAGTGAGAGCCAAAGGTCTCCGGCTCCCTCACTGTGGCTGTTTTCTGTTGTCATCTGCACTGACACACACACACACACATACACACACATGTTCACCCACCAGAACACACTCATCTGAGGGTCTGTGCGGCCTGACTGGGATGGGGTGGAGAAAAGGGACTGGCAGGATCCCAGGCAGAGGGGCGAGAGGGGACATGGGTAGGCGGAGGCAGCAGAGATGTGCCACTGGGGGGGGCAGGCCTTATGGAAATGGGTCCACATCCACTCAGGAAATGGGGCTTCTCACTCCAAAGGACTGCTCACTCCAAAGCTCCACCCCTCTCCCCTTCTCACCTCTCAAAACACAGGGATGTGACCCGGTTGAACCATACACCCTCACGGTGACACCTCCCTCACCTGCCCACTGACATCATCCGGGTCCTTGGTGGTGACCTCTCACACCGCTGTCCCAGTGACGTCACTGGCAACCTGGAGCTGACGTCACACCCAGAGATCCTCACTGACGTCACACAAACACACTTCTCCCTGAGACCCCCTTCAGTTACTCTGCTTCCTTTCTGCCCTGGGTTCAATGGCCCAGAGTTCCCGCTGGTGTACACAGCTCACTCAGGACAGGCATTTACAGACAGCACCTGTGTGTGTGCGTGTGTGCAGGCACAGACCTTACTCTCCCTGGACACATGTTTACACATATATGTGGACGCACATGCCCTGCTGATGGCCTAGACATGACACGTCCCACAGGTCCCCACAGGCTCTGAGAACAGGTGTGTGAGCCAGGCACACACACATAGACACATGCAAATACTCTCCCCCCAGGCCGCTCCCCAGATGAAAATGTCCCTCCTCCATAACTAAATCTGGTAGCCTGGGGCCTGCAGCTTCCACCACATCCCTCCAGGTGCTGCCAGCACCCCCTCCTCCCCTCTTCTCTCCTCCGACAGCCTGGCCTGCTGACAGCAACAGCCGCAGCCCAGACACACACTCACACACACACACACACACACTCTCCAGTCCAACACCTGTGTCTCGGCAAGGGGATCCAAGCGCCCTCCAAAGGCAGGCACTGGGGTGGGAGGGGTCCAGGTAGAAGGGACACAGCAGGGAGCCCAGAGCTGCAGAAAGTGCCTTCAAGTACCACGTACCACGTTTCTCTGGAGCCAAACCCAGCAAGGGTCAGCACCACCATCCCAATCATCTCGCTTCTTGGGCACGCCTGACACACCACAATCTGGCCACCTCTGTCCTGGACACAAGCTCCCCCAGTGCACACATAGACAAACACACAGCCTTCTCCCCTCCAAATATTCTGCTGGACCACGGACAGAGAGAGAGAGAGAGAGAGAGAGAGAGAGAGTGTGTGTGTGTGCGTGTGTGTGTGTGTACAGACAGAGCAGAGTCCATCCCTGCACACAGCCTTGTGTGCGCACACAGAACACACATCCTTTCCCACGTGCACACATCATCTTACCAACCAACACACCCACCCCTTGTTGCCCTCCTCTTCTGCCAGTTGTTGGAACACACACACACACACACAGACACACACACACACACAAATCAGCATTGGCCCTGGCCCTGCCAGAGCTGCAGTCTGCCGATTTCTGCTGCCTCCCTGCTTGCCCCACACCAGCGCCATCAGAGGAAGGGGCAAAGCCTTCGCAAAGGTCCCCACCCCTTGGGAGCCCCCACTCCCCAGTTCTGGTCCTCTTACCAAACCATCGCCCTCCTGCGGGGAAGGGGAGTAAAGCCCCACCCTAGCTCCCACACCCCCACCTCAGCTGTCATCCCGCACCAATCAACTCCCCCTTACCAGCTAGAAGATGAATTCCTTGACCCCCGCACCACTCCCTGAAAGAGGGGTGTGAGGGCCCCCGAATCGCAAAGATGGGGGCAGAGAGGCGCGCTGTTGTACTGGCTGGCACGACCGTCCACCATCAAACCTCTGCACCACCCCCCGAAACTGCTCACCTCACCGACCGTCCTCCTTGTCCTCCCACCCCGCTTCCGTCCACCATCCCCAGCCCTGCACAGGGTGGTCCTCCCCGAGGAGGGCGGGGGGCGTCTCACGGGGATCCCGCGACCCAGGAGGCGCCGGGGGTGGCTTTCCCCGTCTCAACCTCCCCCGGCTGAGTTCTCCTCCAAGCCCCACCCCCATGGCGGAGCGGGTGTCCTCCGTTCCCAGCGCCCACTCCCACCGTCTGGGCCGGCCGTGGGCTCTCAGATCCGAAGGAATTCACTCACCTCCGGCCCCTGCCGGGCTCCTGGCCGAGCACCGCCTCCGATCGCGGCGGCTGCGGGGCCTGCGCACGAGTGTGAGTGCGAGTGCGAGTGCGGGAGCGGGGCGATGCGCTAGGCGCCCGGCGGGCTTGGTGCGTGGCGTGTGTCTGTGGTGCGGCCGGTGTGTCTGCGAGCCGCCGCCGGGTGCGCGCAGACCCCGCCGCCCGCCTCGCGCCTCTGCCCCGCCGGGGCCCGCGCCCGGGAGGGGGTTGGAGCGCAGCGTGCGTCAGGGGCCGCGGCCGCGGGCTGTCAGCCGCCCTCGCCGCCCGCGCCCGCGCTCTCCGCAGGCCTCGCCGCAGCGAGACCCCTCCCGCCCCCTCTCCAGGCTCGATGCCGCCGCGGACACACGCACGCTCACAGACACACGCCTGCCGGGCCGGGGCCGCGCCGGGCTCCGCCACTGCCAGCCGAGGCCCCGCAGACGACCAAGTCCCGAGCACGCCCTGGCCCCCGGCCCCGCTGACCCTGCGGGGACCCGGTCCCACCGCCGGCCCCCGGCGCATTCAACAGCTGGAGGCAAACTTACGGCCGGGCGAGCCGCCCTAGGTGCGCGGCGCCCCCCAGCGCCCGCCCGAAGACGCCTGCAGCCCCTGGACTCCCACCTCCCCAGCAGTGGACCCACCGCCCCGACACCCCATCCCCAGCAGCCCGCTCCCCGATCGCTAGTCCTGTGGTCAACCCCTGGCAACTGGAGGAGTGTGGCTGCTGCGTTCCCATTTTACAGGCAAGACAACTGAGGCTTGAAGAGTGCAGGGAGTCCCCCAAGGTTAGAAGCCAGCTTGGTAGCAGAGACAGTACTACTAGACTCCAGGTCTGTCTGTCCTTGAACCAGGACTCTGGGCGGTGCTCACTACCTTTCCCCAGCCCTCGCGAAGTATGGCCAGGGGCGCATTGTGCTCTGCTGCAGCCCAGAGATGCTTCCTAAGGCTTTGGAGCCCTAGCCTCTCCCTAGCCACCCACCGTCCCCCACATAAACACAGAGGGAGGAGATGCAGGAGGAATCTCTGGCATGAGGGGCCTATAACCCCCCACCCTACACACATACACACACACACACACACACACACACACACGGGCACACAAGCACCCAGTGAGAAGATTTGGCTTATGTCCCTACCGTACAGAAAGAAACAGCCCCCTCCTCGGCCCCTGGGACCCGCAAACCTACTGGCTGAAGCCCGGCTAGGGACAGGCTTAGGCGTCTCAATCACTTTTATGGGGCTGCATGCGCCAGTGCCAGCCCTCAAGTCGTGCACAGCAAAATGGGCTGCAGGAACTCCCAGTAGAAGCATCTCATCCGGGCCAGGAATGGAAGAGACTCTCTGGAAAAAGCCATTGCCTGAGCTGAATCAACGGATGAGTAGGAGCTGGTCAACTGAATAAGGTGGAGGAGGATGTCCCAGACTGCGGGAACATCATGTGCAAGGGTACAGAGGCATGAGACCACCTGGTGTGTGCGAGGAACTCCTCGGAGTTTAGGTGTTACTAGAGCATAAAGAATCTGTTCAGAAATTCCTCTATTCTGTCAACTGAGAACCGAAAAGCAGGTCCAGGCAAGGAGGGCAGACAAGCTCTGAGAATTAGGCCACCGAGGTCACGGTTTCTTTGAGTAGGAGCAAAACTGTTGGGTGTCCCACTTCTGCCGTCCACAACTGCACTCCAAGCTGGTTGGCACACTCCTATCCACCCTTCAAGGCCCCTTGCTGCAGACCCAAACATGCCATTACGTTGTCTCTGCCCTCTAAACTGAGCTCTCCTAGAGGTCAGGGACCATATGGACCATATGGCCCTGCACAGGGCCGGGCGAGAAGCAGGGTCCCAGCCGAGAGTCCTTGCTAGAAGGAACGACTCGCGCACCGCACCGCCCACCTCAGGCGGACGCACAACAGCCTCTGCGCCCTCTGGTGGATCTAGGGAGCAACAGCAGAAAGCTCCCCAATCTACCCCTATGGCTGAGGCTCTGCGGTGCAGAGGCCTGCCAGAGGCGGGCGCTGGAGGAGGTCCACCAAATCTGTTCCGGCCCAAGAACCTCAGCAATGATTCCAAGGAATACAAGGCAGCAAAACAGTCTGTTCTGGTTCAGTTTGCCTGACTTTCCTAGTCCTCTGCCAAAGGACAAGTCACACCCCTCTCTGAGACTCGTGCCCCCGTATGTGTTAAATGGCTTCGGTCATTGTCTGACTGTGCGAGCCTATGGACTGTAGCCCACCAGACCCCTCTGTCCATGGGATTCTCCAGGCAAGAATACTGAAACGGGTTGCCACGTCTTCCTCCAGAGGATCTTCCCCACCGAGGGATCGAACCCGTGTCTCTTAGGTCTCCTGCAGTGGCAGGCAGGTTCTTTACCACTAGCGCCACCTGGGAAGCCCCTCTGAGCCTCAGTTTCCTCCTTTGTGATAGGAGAATAACAGAAGCAACCCTGTCTCCAGCACAGTGCTGGGAGTCACCACGAGGGCACTCCCTTCCCCTTGGAACCTCCAAGTCTGGTGGATTAGCTCTGAGATTACTTTAAGCTCTGAATCCATTCTAAGATTCTCCCTTCAGAGGCTTTGTCCTTAGCAGGCAGACATAAATTGGCAAGACTTTCATATTCTTAACTTAGTCACTGCCACCAGGTAGAAGATGGAATAGACCTAGGCTAACTAGGGTCATGGTGGTTCACATGATCTGGACACCCAACTAAGCTTTCTCTAGACCAGTGCCGTCCAATAGAACAGTCTATGGTGGTGGAAAGATGATATATCTGCATCATCCAATACAGTAACCACTAACCACATGTGGCTATTGAGTGCTTGAAATTGTGGCTAGTGGGACTCAGGAACTGCATTTTTAATTTTTATTTTATTAATTTAGATTTAAATGGCCATTTGTGGCTAGTGGCAACCCTGTGGTTTAGCGCAGGTCCAGAAGTACAGCACCTTTCTCCCTACAATGGAACCCAGACAGAGTTAATAAATAACACACACACACACACACACACACACATGCACACGCACGACCCTGAGCTCCCTGACCGGACCTGGGGGTAGAGATGAATCCACTGCTTGCAATCTCTAGCTGGACAGGTAAGGTTGAGACAAACGCAGGCAGCAACAAATCCATCCCCATGGTCCTTGTCCTAGGTTAGGACTTACCATCTCTCACTTGAACACCTGCAACAACCTCCCTCATCACCCACCTATTTCAACCCTCCAGTAGCCCATGCAGAGATGAAGTGTATTCCTTTTTTCATGATGATGCTGAGTGATTGACAGCAGCTACCTGGGTGCTTCCTTTGCAGTGTCTTGGGTGCAGACACAAAGATAAATGGTACACCCTCCCTGCTAAGGAATAAAACCCAAACTTCCTGCCTTGCCCAAATAAGACCCTCAGCAGTCAAGCCCTTACTTACCTTTCCAGCATCATCTCGTATTATCCTACACATGCTCTGGATCCCAGATATCAGTGTCTGCCCTTTCTAGAACATACCATGAATCTCTTACCTCTCCACACTTTTGTGCTTTTGAGCATGCTGTTCCCTCAACTTGGAAGATTTTCCTCCTTTCCTATTCCTTCCCCACCAGTCTACTTCTAGTCTGTCATCAGGTACTGCTCAAAGTCTGCCTCCTCAGTGAAGCCTTCCCTGACCACCCGTGAGCTGAGCTGACCAAGGTACTTCTTCCTCCACCGGCTCCCAGAACTGTCTGTGCAGGCCTTAATGACGGCACACATCACATCCTACTATTACTCATTCTCACGTGCGTCCTCCCCCAAATTATTTCTCACACTGACACCTCTCTCATAGTAGCTAGCTTGTATGGGGCTCACTCAGAGCCAGGTGCTGTGCAGGGGGCCCTTAACAGAAATGATTCTCATTAAAAAGTCACAAAGTTTTTAAAAAAAGTCATAAAATGAACACTAGGGATTTTTTGTTCTGGGAACCCAGCACCTCTCCCCCTTCCCACAAGCCTCCCAAGTTCCTCTCTCCCCACTGCCATGTACAGTCTTGGTGGAATTTGGGTCAAGGTGCCACCCCCAGCCCCAAGCTGGGCTAACTGAGTTGTGACTAGAGAGATGTATGGATGGGAAAAGCAGCCACAGCAGAACCATCCCAGAAGCCTCAGTGCCAGATGAGGTGCAGGCATTTCCAGCTGCCTGGCCCCAGACCCTGGGATCTTCCAATAGTGCCTGGGAGTTGCCCCTCTCAGCCCACCTGCAAGAGCCCTAAATTGACCAGATGTGGCTCACACACGAATGACCCCAACTGCCTTGGCCATATCACCATAAGAACCTGTTTCTGGAAGATCTTACTTTCTGCAGGCTTAGAGAAAAGAGGAGTGAGAGTGTGAAGAGCCCATAAATTGCTAAAAAAGCTTCATGGGCTGTTTAAGGTGAATACCAAGATCTACCCTTTGTACTTAGGTGATTTTTTTTTTCATTCAGTCTACATGGCATTTCAAATTGATGCTAAGAAAATTAGGTTAAGTGATTGTTTTAGGGAAACACACACACACTGACCGTGTATGGGGTGTCATATTCCTATTTTGGATCCAGACCAAAAATCAGATTTTCTGCTGTGCTTCCAATGCTAGAACCAAGGGCTATGATCATTCAGAACAGGAACCAGTGATGAGATTCAGAATCCAGAGGACAAATAATGAAAATTCCCCTACTAAAACCCCCGCCTCTTATCCACCATGGAACCGTCCCAGATTGAATATAAAGAGATAGATGTGGGCTGTCTTCTTGGGAAAGTGGGGCCACTTAGCTGAGGGCATTTTGTTTTGCTGGGCACTGTGACAGGTAAGGGTGTGCCAGGTTAAAGGTAGAGGTTCAGTTCAGTTCAGTTCAGTCGCTCAGTCATGTCCAACTCTGCGACCCCATGAATTGCAGCACGCCAGGCCTCCCTGTTCATCACCATCTCCCAGAGTTCACTCAAACTCATGTCCATCCAGTCGGTGATGCCATCCAGCCATCTCATCCTCTATAGTCCCCTTTTCCTCCTGCCCCCAATCCCTCCCAGCATCAGAGTCTTTTCCAGTGAGTCAACTCTTCGCATGAGGTGGCCAAAGGACTGGAGTTTCAGCTTTAGCATCATTCCTTCCAAAGGACACCCAGGGCTGATCTCCTTCAGAATGGACTGGTTGGATCTCCTTGCTGTCCAAGGGACTCTCAAGAGTCTTCTCCAACACCACGGTTCAAAAGCATCAATTCTTTGGCGCTCGGCTTTCTTCACAGTCCAACTCTCACATCCATACATGACACTGGAAAAATCATAGCCTTGACTAGATGGACCTTTCTTGGCAAAGTAATGTCTCTGCTTTTTAATATGCTATCTAGGTTGGTCATAACTTTTCTTCCAAGGAGTAAGCGTCTTTTAATTTCATGGCTGCAGTCACCATCTGCAATGATTTTGGAGCCCCAAAAAATAAAGTCTGACACTGTTTCCACTGTTTCCCCATCTATTTCCCATGAAGTGAAGGTAGAGGTTAGGGAGCAAATATTGCTGGGCATAAAAAGGATGAGAGGATTTGGAGCTGGGAATTGAGGGAAGGTTGGCAATATAAGGACTTCTCGGTGGGGTTCAGTGGTTAAGAATCCACCTGCCAATACAGGAGACAGGGGTTCAATACCTGGGTCAGGAAGCTCCCCTGGAGGAGTCAACCCATTCCAGTATTCTTGCCTGGGAAAACCCATGGACAGAGGAGCCTGGCAGGCTACAGTCCATAGGGTTGCAAAGAGTCAGACATGACTAAGGGACTGAGCCCACACACTTCAGCAATATAAGCCCCTCCCCCAACTTCAGCCTCCCCTACCACCTCTCCCCACCACTTCCTTCAGGAATGTCTACATGCTTATCATATGTCATCTGTTGCTGTGGTACAGATTACCTCGAAGCTCAATGGGTTCAAATAGCAAAAGAACAGCTCTTATTTCACAATTCCTGTGGTCAGGAATTTGGGAGCGAATGGTTTCAGCTTCAGCTTCCTGGTGGCTCAGTGGTAAATAACCCGCCTGCAATGCAGGAGCCACAGGAGGCTCGAGGTAGATCCCTGGCCTGGGAAGACTCCCCTGGAAGAGGACATGGCAACCCACTGCAGTAGTCTTGCCTGGAGAATCCCATGGACAGAGCAGCCTGATGGGCTACAGTCCATGCAAAGAGTTGGACACGACTGAAGTAAGTTAGCATACATGCATGATTCTGGCCTGAGACCTCTCATAAGATTGCAGTCAAGGTGTCTGGCCGGGGCTGCACTCATCCGAAGACTGCCCTGGAGGGCCTGTTTCCCAGATGGTTCATTCATTTGGCTGGCAAGTTTGTGCCGACTGTTGGCTAGAGGCCTCAGTTCCTAGTCACATGGCCCTCTCAATAGGACGCTCGAGTGTCCTCACAGCATGGCAGCTGCTTCCCTCAGAGTGAGAACAGGGAGGAAGCCATCATTCTCACATGACCTATCCCCAGAAGGTACACACTGTCATTTAGGCCATTTCCTATTGTGTACACAGGTCTGCCCTGTTCACTGTGGGAGGGGACGACCCAGGTGTGAATTCAAGGAGGAAGGTAGTGTCAGGAGCCGTCTTGGCAGGCCAGTGGGCTTGAGGTAGATCAATTGTATTTAGGAAAATTGAGGAGGTTCCATGTTCTGCATTCAGACTAGCAAGAGTGAAAACAGGACTGGGGGTGTGGATAAAGGAGCTGGAGGATCTAATTTCATAAGATTAGGTCTGGGTCTATCATCCTCCAAGAATCAAGGGCAACTCAAGGTCAATGGGGCTTGAAGAATGTACATAAAATTCCTGATGAAGCCAGGCAAGAATGAAGGGTGGCTTGGTGTGTGGCCCCCATGAGAGGGTGTCTGTGAGGGCCAGAGGCTAAGACCAGACCCTGGAGGATATTTTGAAATGTCCAGGTGGATACCTTTTGATCCAGAAATCCAGTTATAGGAGGGGCCCCAGGGAACCTCATTAGGGCTGCCAATAGCATGCCTGGCTTGGAGCTGGGGGGTGAGGTTGGCCAGCCTGCCTCCCTGCCAGTATTGGTAGAGCAGGCCTGGAGCATACCCTGGGACAGGGAAGGAATGTGAGTACCCCTGTTGAGACACCAGAAGCCTCCACCAGAATGTGAACAACTCCCAGACCCCGCAATGTCTGACCTGTTCTGTGCCCTGGGTGCCCAGGCCCTCACAAGATACATGTGCTGGGAAGGGTCCTTATAAGTGGCCCCATCCACTGGTGAAGGGTCAGACAGAGGGGGTGGTAGGAATGCTTGGGGCTCTGTATACCTTTCTGCTGTCTGCTGCCCACTAGCCAAAGGCCTATGAGCCCTGAACCATGGGGATGTCTGCCATATGGGGCTAAGCATCCTTATGTGGGGGTTTCCCGGGTGGCTCAGTGGTAAAGAATCATCTGCAATGCAGGAACCACAGAGATACAGGTTCAACCCCTGTGTCAGGAAGATTCCCCTGGAGGTAGGCATTGCAACGCACTGCAATATTCTTGCCTGGAGAACCCCAAAGACAGAGGAGCCTGGCAGGCTACAGTCCACAGGGTCACAAAGAGTCAGACATGACTGAAACAACTTAGCACACATGCATCCTTATGAGGCGGGGTGCAGGGCATGAATCTCAGCTGGCTCAGCGGCCACGAGGTCAGCCAGACAGCCGCATTATTAAACCATCTATCTGGCTCTGCCCAGAGGGATGCTGGGGGTTGGGGTCAAACTGGCTTCTACTGCCTGGGTCCAGAACTGGGGCAGCTGGAGGGCTCTGGGAGCTGGAGGTCACTGGCCTTGTGGCTGGGCTGTCACTGCTGGCCTGAGGCCGACTCCAAGGCTCTGGATGCTGCAGGGACTGGAGAGGCGCTGACTGGCTGCTTTCCTTGCGTTCTTCCTCTGCTCAAAAATGTCCAGGCTCTGACTCCACGGGGTAAAGTGCCAGCTCCTTACACCGGCATCTGGAGTTTTCTGCAACCTGGCCACACTCTACCTAGAATCATAATAATAGCTTGAAATGGAGGCATTTACTATCTCTTTCAGGTCGGATGCCAAGTGTTCCCCATGAATTAAAGTCTCAGTGAAAAATGACAGCAATCTTACAAGGTATTTATGTTGTTATTCCTGTTTTACTGATGTGGCTCAGAGATGCTGAGCGATTTGACCAAGATCACACAGCAAGCAAGAGGCGACACTGCAGCTCATCCAGTTTTTCCTGCTGATGAAACAGTGCTGTGACTACAGGTCTCTTAGGATAGTCTAGGCTAGTAGCTCCACTCTTAGCCTCCATGTAGCTCATCCTTCCTAGCACCTTGCCTTTATACCCAGTGTTCTATCAGTCTAGAATCCAGGTATGAGGGTGGGTCAGGGTTAGGATAACTGTGTATTCCCCAAGCTCTGTGCAGAATGGCTGATGTATGTTACTCAGGCCCCAAACCCAGATGCCACCTTGATGCCTCCTGAGCTCCCTGCAGAACTGACACATCGACAACTCCTGTCAGCTCTGCCTCCAAAATATACCTAAATCCAGCCCCTTCTCTCCCCATCGCTGCCACAGATGCAAGGGCAGGGTCCTCGCTATTTACCTCGGTTTGCTCAGGATCTGGCATGCAGCTGGCACTCCAAAAATGTTTGTTGAATAAAATGATCAAGCTCATGCCTGAGTGAACAGATGAAGGAAGGAAGGGTAAGCAGATAGGGAAAGAAAATGGATGGGAACAGAAAGGCAAGTGAAGTCAGTACTGCCTGGAGACAGGGCTGGAGGTGGCGGGGAGGTGGTCAAAAAGAAAACTTCACAAAAGAAAAGATGCTCTGACCTTAAAAACACAACAAACTAGTGACTATAACAAAACAAGCAGATGCACAGATATAGACAAAAACCTAGCGGTTACCAGTGGGGGGTGGGGGGAGCGATAGAGACGTGAGAGTGGGAAGTACAACTACCGGGAATAAGAGAGGCCCGAGGATGTGTTCAACATGGGGAATAAAGCCAATATTTTGTAATAACTGTAAATGGAAAGTAACCATTTTAAACTGCATAAAATTTTTTAATTACTGCAAAACAAGAGAGAGAGAGATGCTCTAGCTGTCAGCCCGACAGGTGGAGAGGTGCATGCAGGCAGAGCCCCTGGAAGGAACAAGCCACAGAGGCATGAAATGGCCAGGACAGGACTTAGGGGCAACTGAGGCTCAGGACGGCAAGCCAGGACTTGCCTCCTCCCTCCTCAGGCTGAGCAAGGTCCTTCCCAGCCCAGCTCCAGGGCAAGGTGGCTGCGTGCCCTCAGTCACTCTGCCCTGGATTTCCCTGGTGGTGTCTCTGCCTTCCTGGCCCACAGCCCAGACCTGAGATAAAAGAGCGACTTCTGCCCTTTCTCACTCAAATCCTTCTGATTGCTCTGCCTGCGGTTTCTCTGAAACCTCCCCTCACATCTCCTGCTCCCCCGCCCACCTCTCACTTGGGGCCCGTGGAACTCCAGTCTCCACAGTTCCTCCAGTTCATTCTCAGAACAAGTACTAGACAAACTGTGGCTTTCAAACACCCAGCTTCACCTTGATTTCACTCGGTCTGGCCAGGCCAGTGTTAGAATTTCCCCCCGTCCAATTCTGAGGAGGAAATTTGCTGCCAGAGGTTAAGTTCCATTTCCTCCTCCCTGATACACTTCCCAGAGCAGAGCCTAAACTCAGCTTCAAACTCAGCTCCCAAGAATTTCTCTGATGATCCAGTGGTTGAGGATCTACCTTTCAATGCAGGAGATGTGGGTTCAATTCCTGGTTGGGGAACTAAGATCTCATATGTAGTGGGGCAACTAAATCTGCATGCCACACCAGAGAGCCCACATATTGCAATGAAGACCCAGCATAACCAAAAATTAAAAAAGAAAAGAAAAAAACTCAGCTCACAGCACCAAGAGGAAAAGGCTAGGAGCAGGGCCAGAGGTGAGAAGTTGTGTGGTATTAGCTGGGCTGGTATTAAGCAGTACGCCCAAGGCGGGAGGGGAGCAAAGCAAGTGCCAGGGCCCTAACCAAACAGGCCGAAGTTCACAGCAGGCCCCAGACTCCCTGGAGAAGAAAAAATATCCCTCGCCATTTACAGGATGACTGCCATGAGCCAGATTATATACAAATCCCATCAAATCTCCACAACGACTGGATAGGATGTTATGTTAGGACTCGTTGGATGCAAGTGACAAACCCAACCTGAGCCCAGTTTGAACTGACAAACTCAAAGGAGGATATACCGGCTCTCGTAAGAGGATAGGGCAGGAAAGGCCTCCCCGAGGAAGAGTGAGAAGGAGGAGGCCATCTTGAATGCCATCTACATTCTCTGCCTGTCTCTCTCTCTTGGCAACTGATTCTTCTGAGCCACAGTCTCCATTCAGTGCAACCAGGAGACCCCAGGCTAACAGCCTGACAGATTCATGGCAAGAATGGGAAGGTCCTTCAATTCCAAGCAGCACAGTTTTAGGGGAGGACTCTGATTGGGCCATTGTAGGTCACATGTTTACTCCTTGAACCAATCACGGTGGCCAGGGTGATGAGGGCAGATTAATGGCCCAGGCTGGGTCAGGTGCCCCCACCCCTGTAGCCAGAGGAGGACCTGTCAGCAGAAGAAAGGGAGAGGGACTCAGAGCCGACAAAGGAAGAGCAGCAGTACAGGTTCCTTGAGGTTGTTTGTTTGTTTTTTTCTTCTTATGTATATAAACATCTTATTTTGGAACAATTTTAGATTTCTAAAAAAAGCTTCAAATATAGCACAGAGAATAGCTGTATACCCCTCACACAAATTCCCCTGATGGTAACATCTCATATCACCACAATACATTTGTCGAAATTAGCACAGATATATTGCTGTTGTTGTTCAGTCGCTCAGTTGTGTCCAACTCTTTGCGACCCCATGGACTGCAGCACACCAGGCTTCCTTCCCTGTGCTTCACCATCTCCCAGAGCTTGCTCAAACTCAAGTCCATTGAGTCGGTGATTCCATCCAACCATCTTGTCCTCTGTCGTCCCCTCCTCCTGCCTTCAATCTTTCCCAGCGCTAAACTCCAGATTGCATTCGGTTTCCCACTGATGTTCCAGAATCCTATCCAGGATCCCACATTGCATTCATTCATGTTTCTCCTTAGTCCCCTCTAGCCTATGACAGCATCTCATTCTTTCCTTCCTTTTCTAAACCTTGACAGTTTTAATTAAAGGATATTTCTCAGGTATTTGGGGCTCAAATGGTAAAGAATCTGCATGCAGTGCAGGAGACTCGGGTTCAATCCCTGAATCAAGAAAATCCCCTGGAGTAGGAGAATGGCAAACTAATCCAATATTCTTGCCTGGAGAATCCCATGGCCAGAGGAACCTGGTGCATACGGTCCTTGGTGTCACAAAGAGTCAGATACAACTGAGCAACTGACACTTTCATTTTCACTCAGGTATTTTGGAGGATGTCCCTCAATTCAGGTGTGCCTGAAGTTTTCTCATGATTGGTCTGGGCCATGGGCAGGGAAGAAGAGCACAGAGGTGTGATGTGCTTGACATGGCTGTGTGTGAGGAGGTACATGACCAGTGGTTAATGTGAGGTCTACACCCACTTAAATTGGTAAACTGAGGCTGGGAGAAGCTAAGCTGCTTGTGCCAGAGTCAGTGGTGGGAGGAATGCGAACCAGACCTGACTCCCATTATCAGTTCTTTGGAGTTTTAGCCCAGCTCTAGGAATGGGAAAGTGAGAAAGGTTACACCATGAAATCTACATGAAGTCTGCAGCAAGAGCACTGGGTCCAAGGCTTCTTGGAAGACAAAGCCCTGTTAGGATTGGCACAGACTCAGCCAGGTAAGAAGGATGAAGGAAGGGGGGAATGGCAAGGATAATGGGCCAGACAATCCAGGAAGGCTCTGGAAGAGAAGACTACCACTGTAGGAATAGTCAGGAGGGCAGCTCAGGGTGTCAGGTCTGTCCAAGGAAACAGAAGAGCAAAGTGTTTATGACCATGAACCTTGGAGTCTGACGAGACCAGGTCCAATTCCTTGTCTGCCTCTTCCTGACTATGGTCATGGGCAAGTGACTGCTTCCCAAGCTGATTCTGGGCTTTTTAGCCCCCAGGCTTTGCCTGTCCCACTCTCCCTGCTGAAATGCTCATTCCTGAGCCAGCTGTCAGACCTCCACAGCCTGGACAAACTCTATAATTTGTGAGACCCAGTAAAAAATGAAAAGGCAGAACCCCCTTTTCAAAAAGTATTAAGAATTTCAAGACAGCAATGCAAAGCATTCAGTGAAATGTGGGGTCCTTTAAGGCAGGGGGCGCAGGGTGACTGCACAAGTTACATGCCCATGAAGCTGACCCAGTCCCCAGACCTCAGTGACCATCCTAACCCTGTGATCTGACCCTACCATATTTCCTCTACAGTTCCTTGCACATTAATCATAAGCCTCCTATTGATGCTACTCAGGCCACTGTATTGAGCTTTGCTCTCCCATGGTCTTTCCTTGCTTTGCTCTGGGTGGAATATTGAATGAGATGAACTCCAAGGTGCTTCCAACAGTTCAATTTGATTTCCTTTAATTTTATGGCTCTAAAATTTTTTTTGCCAGGAAGCTCCAGCACTCCTGTGCCTGATTCTAAGAATTGAGGGGTCTGGACCTCCCTTGTGTGGTCTCAAAACCCTGACCTCCCTGGGCAGTTATGAGTTTTCTGATGTAAGAGGAAAAGTTGGAGGAATGTCATTCGCTTCCATTTTGCAATTCTGAAGTGGAATATTGTTACTTTTTGCAGGTGCTGTAGCCTGGCTGGCACACTTTAACATTTTGTGTATTCCTGCTTATTGGTTAATTTTGCTTCCTCCCCTCTCTTATTGTCAAGAGGCAGAATGTTAGAATCAGGCTGCCTGCACTCATCTCTTATCTTTGCCATGAAAACGGATGCAAGTTGCTTAATCTCTCTGGGGCTCAATTGCTTTATCTGAAAAAAATCAAGATGAAATGAATTCTATGTCTTCTGGTTACTATTGCTGCTGAAAATCTCTAGCGGTGAAAAAAAAAAAAAAACGCACACACAACCATTTTATTCTGTTCACACTTTTGTAGGTCAGGAATTCTGGAAGGGCTCAGCTGGGCAGTTCTCACTGGGGGTTCTCGCGCAGGTGCAGTCAGATGCTAGCTGCGGCTGCCATCATCTGATGCATCATCTGGGCTGCCCTGGACAGCCAAGATCGCTCACTCACATGGCTGGCATCTGGTGCCCACTGGAGTCTGGCAGCTCTGCTGGAGCTGGTGCCCACATCTAGCATGGCAGAATCGGGGGAGTTGGTGCCTGGATTCCTCTAGAACAAGTGTCCCAGGAGAACCAGGCAGAAACTGCATGGCATTTTTGCACCTGAATTTGGAAATCAGAAAGCGTTACTTTCACTGCCTAGTACTGGTGATAAACGAATCAGTAAGTCCAGCTCAGATTAAAAGGAAAGGGATGTAAATTCCAGCTCTTCACAGGAAGAGTGTCAAAAAAAAAAAAAAAAAGAAAAAGGAAGCATATATTAAAACTGCCACAATCTATATAAAGCACTTAGTATAGTGCCTGGCACGTAGTAAGCTCTCAAATATGTTTGTGTCGTATTACATCTTCAAAGAACAAAATGGATTGATCGTGGAAAATGGTTTGTTGAAACATGAAACTAGGGATGAAAATATTTTTAAAATTCTATAATTTAGAATAAGGCATAACCATAATCAGTGACTAGGATTTTTTATTTGAATGCTCTGGTTTGAAGAGGTATGATTTTTGCACCAGCAAAGACAAAAGAGTAAAAATAGAAAGTACAATCCCATGTGCCTGCCAGTGGATCTGTGTCATAGCTACAACCAGTGCGGGGTCTCTCCTGTCAGGTTGTCTAGTGGTCGGTAGGAGCCTTTGAAGTTTTCACATCTGTTTCCCTAGAAAACAATCGTAGCATCACTCTGGGAAACCACTGGAGTGTTTCTAGAACAAGCACAAAATAAAGCTTTCCAGTGCAAAATTGATGGCTCCCATCACTAACGGCAGAGTAGAGATCAGAAGCACAGAGGCATTATTCAAAGTGGCTGGCCCCATAGAAAAGCCAGGTACAAACCACTCTATCACCAGGACCCTTATAAAGGCAGCCATACAGTGAGTGACAAGTCAGAGCAAACAGGTTAAGCTATTGGCAAAATTATTTTATCTTTTATCAAATAACACTATTGGAGTTGGGAGCTGTGGTCCATGAAATTAATGGCCAATGATGTAGAAGACTTGTAATGATCACACAGGCATAGTGGCTGCCTCTGCATTCTTTAGAGATGCACAAACCCCTGGGGGGCAGGGCACTGCAGACCTTGGCACAGGCATGGGAGTGCATAGCAGGCAAGCCCCCTTCCTTCTCTTAGCTGAACTCTGGCTGCATTTGATGAGGCAGTGTGCACTCCTCTCAACTGGTCTTGAGAATCCTGGTCCTGATTTCCCAGCCTCCCTTGCAGCTAGGGGTAGCCATGTGATTCAGTTCTGACCAATAAGATCTAAGCAGAAAGCAGCAGGTGGGTTTCTAGGAAAGATATCTCTTTTCTTTCACTTTTCTTCCCCTTTCGTCCCACCTGGAATGCTGGCATGATGCTGGACACAACAGTGGCAGCCATCTCGTCCCTCCTGGAGGCTTCTTGTCACATGTTGACTTTGTTTCCTTTTTTCACTGAGGATTCAGCAGTAATCAGAAGAGACTCCACCAGCGCCCATGTCCCTCTTTCTAAGACCAAGGTTCCATTGTGCCCTCATCCCAATCCCTCTCATCTCCTCAAGGATCTTCCTCCAGCATTTCCCACATCTTTTTCTTTCATCTTCATTTTTCATTTTCCCCTGAGATCATTTCCACTACCACACATATACTGTATTTCTCCATCTTTAAAAAACATGTCTTGACTTCACACTCCCACTTCTCTCTTTTTTTTTTGTTTTACAGAAAGAAAAAAATACCCAAAGAACTGTCTGTATTTACTCACCCCAATTCAGTTCCTCTCCAGGAGGCCCCTTCAGTCAGTCTGTGCCCCTCCTCTCCACTCCTTGTCTAGGTCACCAGGTCCTTACCTCACCTCTGATTTGTCCCATCAGCTACCTTAGGCACAGCTGACCATGCCCTCCTTGAGACCCTCTCTTGTTGTTCTTCTCACACATTAGTGTGAGCTCCGGAAGAAACAGAATACTTGCTGTTTTGTTCACTGCCCCATCTTCACCCCCATGGGCACTCAATGCTATTCACTGAATTAATGAAGAGACTGCCTGGACTTCCCTGGTGGTCCGGCTGTAAATCTCCACGCTTCCACTATGGAGGGTGTGGGTTCCATCCCTGGTTGGGGAACTAACATCTTTTATGATGTGCAGTACAACCGAAAAAAATAAAGTAAGTAGACTAAAGTGTATAGCTAAGATGCTTGCTCCTTGGAAGAAAAGCTATGACCAACCCAGATGGCATATTAAAAAGCAGAGACATTACTTTACCAACAAAGGTCTGTCTAGTCAAAGGTATTGGAGAAGGCAATGGCACCCCACTCCAGTACTCTTGCCTGGAAAATCCCATGGATGGAGGAGCCTGGTAGGCTGCAGTCCATGGGGTCGCAGATTCGGAAACAACTGAGCAACTTCACTTTCACTTTTCACTTTCATGCATTGGAGAAGGAAATGGCAACCCACTCCAGTGTTCTTGCCTTGAGAATCCCAGGGACCAGGGAGCCTGGTGGGCTGCCGTCTATGGGGTCGCACAGAGTCGGACACAACTGAAGTGACTTAGCAGCAGTCAAAGGTATGGTTTTTCCAGCAATCATGTATGGATGTGAGAGCCAGACTATAAAGAAATCTGAGCACCGAAGAATTGATGCTTTTGAACTGTGGTGTTGGAGAAGACTCTGAACTTAACTGAAACTGGGAAATGTAGTCTTTATCTGGGCAGCTATGTACGTCATATTCAGCAAAACTTCTATTAGTACTGTAGAAGAAGGGGAGAGGGGATACTGGGGGACAACTAGCGGTCTCTTCATTTTTTAAATAAACCACTTCAGTTGCTCAGTCATGTATGACTCCTTGCAACCCCATGGACTGCAACACACCAGGCTTCCCTGTCCATCACCAACTCCAGGAGCCTACTCAAACTCATGTCCATCACGTCGGTGATGCCATCCAACCATCTCATCCTCTGTTGTCCCCTTCTCCTCTTGCCTTCAATCTTACCCAGCATCAGGGTCTTTTCCAATGAGTCAGTGCTTCCCATCGGTGGCCAAAGTACTGCAGTTTCAGTTTCAGCATCAGTCCTTCCAATGAATATTCAGGACTGATCTCCTTTAGGATAGACTGGTTGGATCTCCTTGCTGTCCAAGGGACTCTCAAGAGTCTTCTCCAACACCACAGTTCAAAAGCATCAATTCTTCAGCGTTCAGCTTTCTTTATGGTCGAACTCTCACATCTATACATGACTACTGGAAAAATCATAGCTTTGACTAGATGGACCTTTGTTGGCAAAGTAATGTCTCTGCTTTTTAATATGCTATCTAGGTTGGTCATAACTTTTTTCCAAGGAGCAAGTGTCTTTTAATTTCATGGCTGCAGTCACCATCTGCAGTGATTTTGGAGCCCCCCAAAATAAAATCTGTCACTGTTTTCACTGTCTCCCCATGTTTGCCATGAAATGATGGGACCAGATGCCATGACCTTAGTTTTCTGAATGTTGAGTTTTAAGCCAACTTTTTCACTCTCCTCTTTCACTTTCATCAAGAGGCTCTCTAGTTCTTCTTCACTTTCTGCCGTAAGTGTGGTGTCATCTGCATATCTGAGGTTATTGATACTTCTCCTGGCAATCTTGATTCAAGCTTGTGTTTCATCCAGTCCAGCATTTCTCAGGATGTACTCTGCATATACGTTAAATAAGCAGGGTGACAATGGCCCCGTGACTGGATTCTGGCCAATGAAATGAAAAGAGAGAGGAATTGTGCAATTTCCCACTCATGCCCTAAAAAGGAAAGATGTATGTATACCTCTCTTGTTTTTCTATACCTCTCATAGGCTGGAATGCAGATGCAGTGGCAGGAGCTGGAGCAACCATCTTAAACCAGATAGTGAAGCTACCTGTGGGATGACGAAGACAGGTAATAAAATAAAAAGCTGTGGTTTTTTCCTATATTTCCAGGAATGCACCTTATTTATTAAAGTACTTACAGTTGGATTTTCTTCTATCACCTGCAGCCTGATTATTGTACATATATGAGGGAAATGTGCTCTGTGATTTATTTGGGTCCTGTTCATCACTCAGCATTGATGCTGCAAGAGAGAACTTTGCGGGTTAAGTTGCTGGTAACTTTGTGAGTCACGATGTGGACTAGAAAGTGACACAGGGGTCAGAACTGACACTCAGCTACCCTATGGGTGGCAGGGAAGGGCACAGCTCCATGGATGGAGGCACTAGCTCAGGAATGCCAGCCCTCACACTTGTTTGCCAAGCAGCTGGCAGGCAACAATGTACCCCCTGATCTTCATTCAGCGTTGAGAGAAATGGAGAAAATAGCAAGCACAATCAAACCAAGGCCACTGAGCAGATGTCTTTACAGCAGCAGTTAAAAGGGATGGGCCGAGCAAAACTCTGCTTTCACAACCTGAGCAACACTCACTGTTGAATAAAGGTGCTCATCAAGTTTTTTAAAATGAGAGGCAAGATTGAACATCTTTCTCTACAACATGATGATGCCAATAAAAACTACTCATTTGCTTTTAAAAATATGACCTGGCTAAACAGTCAGCACCTTGAATAATCTGACTCTGTCACCTGGGGACTATGTGACAATGTTCACATTTGATAAAAGATACCAGAGTTTTGTAAGACCCGATGTGGGGCATATTTCTTGATCCCCAAGAGCCTGACTCTGCCCCAGCTCTTGACGATTTTCTCCACTTGCTCATGGGGAGAAATCGATGACACAGCAACAAACATATTAAAAGCCACATCCAGGAGCTCATGCTGAACAAGAAGGAATCCTCTCCAGTGTGAAATGCAACCAAAGCCCAGGCCAAGCTGTTTGTTCCCACACTTGCCGGCTCTCAAGGGTGGTGCCTTCTTTTCTGATGGGTGCTAAAAGAGGCCGCCGTGAGAAATCGCTTCTTGGTCACCTCGGGGCCATGTCTAATCCTCAAAGCCCAGAACCACCTAATCACTACCAGGCACTGGTCCCCAGCCCAAACAACCTGTGGCTGGCTCATGTGCTGTCAGTTTTGGTGAAATAAAGAGAGAAAAGAGAACCAGCTGCCTGACCAAGTAGCGGATCAAGGAGGCTCTTTGTGGGGCCAGATGGGAGGCCCTGTTCATCCATTCAGCAAAGGATGAGTGGGGTCCTGTTATGTGCTGGGGACAAGGAGAGGAACCTGGAGGATCAATGGTGGCCATTAAAAAATAAAAATAAAAAAGAAGGATTACAAACAGAATCATCTCCCTCAATTGCAAAGAAGCCTTTTATTGTGCTAAAATATACATTAAAAAGTTGACCATTTTAAAAAGTATGCTCCATGGTATTAAGTACATTCATCACCGCTATCCACTCCCTGAATATTTTTATCTTCCCAAACTGGAACTCTATACCCATTAAACACTAACGTCTCATTTCTCCCTCCACCAGCCCCTGACAACCTCTTCTGTCTCTACAAATATGACTATTCTATGTACCTCATATAAGTGGAATCATACACTTCCATGAGTATATAATATGGAAAACTGAATTTGACTGGAATCAGATTTGGAAGTTTGATTGAAAAAAGTATGTAAATCAAATCTGTCATTTTGCATCTGGTTTTCTTCACTTAGCATAATGTCTTCAAGATTCATCCATGTGGTGGCATGTATCAGAATTTTATTCTTTTGTTAAGGCTAACTAATATTCCATTCTATGTACCTATATTTTTTTATACCTTTATATATGTTTTGTGGGCTTCCCCAGTGGCCCAGTGGTAAGGCATTCACCTGCAATGCAGGAGACACAGAAGATGAGTGTTCAATCCTTGGGTCCAAAAGATCTCCTGGAGGAGGGCATGGCAACCCACTCCAGTATTCTTGCTGGGAAAATCCCATGGACAAATGAACCTGGCAGGCTACAGTCCATTGGGTTACAAAGAGTTAGACATGACTGAAGCAACTAAGTGCAAAGGTTTTGTACTTTATTTATCCATTCATCTGCAGATAAGCATTTGGGTTGTTTCCATCTTTTGACTATTGTGAAAAATGTTACCATGAACACTGGGGTACAAGCTGTTTGAGCTTTTGCTTTTTCAGAGGATGTACTTTAAAATTCCTCTGGGTGTATACACAGGAGTAGAATTGCTAGATCATAGGGTAATTCTGTTTAACTTTTTGAAGACCTGCCAAACTGTGTTCCACAGTGGCTGCACCATCTTACATTCTATTGTTAATTTTAAACATACTTTATTTCAATTTTTTAAATTATGACCAATCTTGGAGGTGGTTGGGGGAGGGGCAGCCCTTACTGCTGAGGATCAGAGCTGGGCTGTGAGAATGGAGCCAAAGAGGCAGAGATGGGACAGATGGAGGAGGAGAATGCAAGTCCTGGGGACCCACCTGAGAGAAGCCATGCACCCAGATACCCTGCCTAAGTTGGCTGAGGGCTGGCTGGGGCTGGCATTGTGTTTGGGAAAAGCTGAGAGAAGAATCACTCATTCATTCAACCAATATCCTCCAAGCACCAGCCCCAGTGGGAGCTGGCCTGCAAAAATGGGAAAACCCAACCCCTCTGTGTATCTGGACTTTCACCATATCTGACCAGCCTCCTACTCATCTCCCCCAAGGACCCACACAATTATAGCCACCAGTTATTAGGGGTTCAGCAGGTACCAACTGCATTCCAAGCACTTTAGAGAAGTTAATTATTTTTTACTTATTTTATTTATCTATTTGGCTGTGCCAGGTCTTTTAGTTAAGGCACGCAAGATCTTTAGTTGCGACGTGTGAACTCTTAGCTAAGGCATGTGGGATCTAGTTCCCCAACCAGGAATCGCACCAGGGCTGCCTGCATTGGGACCACAGAGTCTTAGCAACTGGATCACCAGGTAAGTCCCCAGAAGTTAATACTTAATCCTTACAACAAACCCCATGTCACAGGTGAGACAGTAACTGAAGCTCAGAAAGGCTGAGTAGCTTCCTCAGGATCACACAGCTGAGAAATAGAATAATCCACACTCTTCCCTGCAGACTGTCTTTCTCAATGCCAGAGTCTTCTCTGAAGACACTGAAGGTGACACCAGCAAAGGGACCGGTGTCATACACTCCACAGGATCCCATATATTCCAAATCCCTCTTGGAGCCTAGGACATCAGCAAGGATTTCTCCCTCCAGCCCTCCTCGGGTATCCCTGGGTCCTCTTTCCTTCTGACAGATTCCTGTGGTGCCCAGCCCCCACCCCAGCCCTCTGTCATGATGCTCTTCTCCTCCTGGAAAGCATGGCCTGACCCACCCCATCCACCATGGCGGCCTCCACAGAAAGCCAGGCCCTCCAGAGAGCAGCCCCACCTCCCTGAGTGCAGGCAGAGCTGCCGAGAGCAAACATCATTTCCCCATTGTCACACAGAGTAATAGACTCTTGAAAAATCACAACTCCGAGGATCAGAGCTGAATCTTATAATCTGAGGCTTTCCATCGAAGAACCTTAGATCTGTCCACTAATAGCATCTCGGAGTCAGTGACTGGAGAATCCCAGAACACTACGAGCTCTCCATCACTGACTGAGCAGCGGCTGACGTCATGGAGGGGCCCAGGCCAGCATACTGACACAGAGCAGGCCAGGAGGGTGAGGGGGTCTGGAAGGAGAGGGAGCTGGGAGGGTGCAGAGGATGGGGGGTGGGGGGGAGGGGGCGGAGAGGCTCGGCTTGTCATGCTAGAGGAAACAGTTGGCGGGTGAGGCCCGGCTCTGTTACTGATGGTTTTTAATTATGTAAATCAGCCCAGGGCCTGCGTCTGGCACAGGCTTGGCATCTATCAGCTGGCAGCAGAATTAATCAATAAATAACCAGCTGGATGGGGCCCATGAATAAGCACCCAGACACACCCCCACCACCTCTCCAGAGCAGTCCTCCCGGGCTGGTGGGGGTAGAGAGATTACACGAGAGCTGGAGTTCACAGGTGTTGGTGCAGCTGCACACATGTACACATGCATGTCTGCACACACACATGCATACTCGCACATGCTCCGTACACTCGGCTGTGGCTTTGGACACACCATGTTTATGCACAGGTGGACGCACCTGTACAGACAGAACCTCAGCTGCAGCAGCCCTGTGTGCCTGGCACACACCTCCACATGAAGAACCCAGGACCACAGCAGTAGGAGGCAAGGTCCTCACTCCCACCTCACACTAGTCATCTCTTGGGTGGGACAGGGCTTTGCAACTCATGGCCATAGCCTTTTTCCTCCACAACCTCCCTGTAAGGCTGACCAGCTGGGCTAAGGCTCTGGTTTTACAGATGGGGAAACTGAAGCTCAGAGAAGGGACTTGCCTGGGGCTGTATTCTTTGTTCCTCCCCATCCCACCCCCCAACTCAAAGGTTCAAAGAGACTACAGACCCAGGAGAACTGGGGGAGAGAAGTGAGAGGTACTGGGAGCCCCAAAGATCAGTTTCGTCCTCCTGAGAGCAAGGGAGGCCAGGGAGCCCAGTCGGGGCTAGACCCGTGAAGGCCCTCCGCTCTTCCCGGGAGCTGTGATGAATTGCTCTCTCCCGCGGCTGGTGCCCTCACTCTCGCTCCCCAGCGCTGGCTCCATAAATCAGCCTCCTCATCTCGGCCTTGACTGTTTCTTGATCACTTTCCAGCTTCGGGGGTTGGGCTTTTTCAGCATCCCTATGACAGAAGGGGACTAGCAGGGAGAATCAGAAAATAAACGGACAGGTTTCCTCTTCCCCCTTCCTTCTCTCTGCCTCTGGCTTTCTGCTGGCCTCTACTTTGATCGCTAAACACTGAAATGAGGGAATGAACTGAGACATAAATGAATTTCTGAGACATGGAGCGGCGGGTCTCTGTCTGTGGTGCTGGCTTACTGTGCAGCTGAGGTCAGCTCTCAGCATCTGCTTCCCTCAGCCTTAGCCAAGGGGGCTCCCAGCTGCCCCAGGAGGCAGGGAAAGGAAGCAGGAAGACGTGTGGTCAGCGAGCCTTGAGGAGACTGGGAAAGGACCTTGCAAGCCAGGGGCCCCTGGAAGCAGTCAGCCTCTTGGAGTCACCACTCCCTGGAGCCACTGACAAAAGCTGTGAGCTTCTGAGAAGGCCCGGATGCACAGCACTGGGAAATCGAGCAGTGGTTAGTGACTCAGCCTCTGGAGCCAGCCCCCTGGAGTCCAAATCTGGGATCAGTCATCTAGTAGCTGTGTGACCCTGAGCAAACGCTTCACCTCTCTGCGTCTCAGTTCCTCATGTGTAAAGTAAGGTGAGTAATAGCACCATAAGTGAGTGGGTGCATACTTTTTAGAAGAGTCACTGGTGAGCACAGTTAAATACTTTAAAAATTAGCAATTCTTACCATAATTAAAGGCACTGGTGCTCAGATATTCGTGCTCATCAGAATCCCCTGGAGGGCTTTTAAAACATAGATTGCTCTCCCCACTCCATCCCCCAAGTTTCTGCCTCAATAGGTGTGGGAAGGGGCCTGAAGTTTGTATTTCTGATGCGGGGACCCCTGGTCTGGGGGTCATACTTTGAGGACCCACTGAAGCCTATGTTGGTGCTCAGTATCCAGCTCAGCCCCCCATGCCCTTTATAACTTGGGATCAGAGGTTCAGAGAGATGAGCTAGTGGCCCAGGCTTCAGCCTTCCAGGAGGCAGAGTTCTCAGCAGGAAGGGGAGGGCCCTGGTAGTGGAGATGACTCCATCACTACCACCACCCGACCTGCACCCCAGTAACACCCACCCCTCCCCCTCATGGCTCTAGGAGCAAAGAGGCAGAATTTGCCTTCCCTGTCAGAGGTAATCTTTTAATCTCTTTGGCTTTAATCTTGCAGCCCAGCATAAACCCAAATCCGCACAGGGAAGGAAGGGGGTGGGGGACTCAGATCTCATATTCTAGGGAGGCTTTAACCCTGCTCTTCCCCACAGATCTGCCATCCCATCTCTGTCTTCCTCACCCCTTGCTCCTGGGAGGCACTTCTAATAGAGGATGGGGAGGCAGAGAGAGCAGAGAGCAGGTGGGGTGAGGCCAGATGGAGTCGTGTGGTAAAAGACTCCTTGGGGAGGAAAAGCCGAATAGCCAAAGCATTCTTGAGAAAGAAGAATGGAACTGGAGGAATCAACCTTCCTGACTTCAGATTATGCTACAAAGCTACAGTCATCAAGACAGTATGGTTCTGGCACAAAAACAGAAATATAGACGAATGAAACAAGATAGAAAGTCCAGAAATAAACCCATGCACCTATGAGTACCTTATTTTTGACAAAGGAGGCAAGAATATACAATGGGGCAAAGATGCCTCTTCCATAATGGTGTGGGAAAACTGGACAGCTACATGTAAAAGAATGAAATTAGAACACTTCCTAACACCATACACAAAGATAAACTTAAAATGGATTAAAGACCTAAATATAAGACCAGAAACTATAAAACTCTTAGAAGAAAACATAGGCAGAACACTCGATGACATAAATCAAAGCAAGATCCTCTATAACCCACCTCCTAGAGTAATGGAAATAAAAACAAAAGTAAACAAGTGGGACCTGATTAAACTTAAAAGCTTTTGCTCAGCAAAGGAAACTAAAGGTGAAAAGACAACCCTCAGAATGGGAGAAAATAATAGCAAATAAAACTACTGAAAAAGGGTTAATTTCCAAATATACAAGCAGCCATACAACTCAATGCCAGAAAAACAAACAACCCAATCAAAAAGTGGGAAAAAGACCTAAACAGACATTTCTCCAAAGAAGACATACAGATGGCTAACAAACACATGAAAAAATGCTCAACATCACTCATTTTTAGAGAAATGCAAATCAAAACTACAATGATACATCACCTCACACTGGTCAGAATGGCCATCACCAAAAAGTCTACAAACAATAAATGCTGGAGAGGGTGTGGAGAAAAGGAACACTCTTGCACTGTTGGTGGGAATGTAAATTGATACAGCCACTATGGAAGACAGTATGGAGATTCCTTTAAAAAGTAGGAATAAAACCACCATATGACCCAGCAATCCCACTCCTAGGCATATACCCTGAGGAAACCAAAGTTGAAAAAGACACATGTATCCCACTGTTCATTGCAGCACTATCTACAATAGCTAGAACATGGAAGCAACCTAGATATCCATCAACAGATGAATGGATAAAGAAGTTGTGGTACATAAACACAATGGAATATTACTCAGCCTTAAAAAGGAACACATTCTGATGAGGTGGTTGAACCTAGAACCTATTATACAGAGTGAAATGTGTCAGAAAGAGAAAGAGAAATATCATATTCTAACACATATATACAGAATCTAGAATGATACTGAAGAACTTATTTATAGGGCATCAATGGAGAAGCAGACATAGAGAATAGACTTATGGACATGGGGAGAGGGGAGGAGAGGGTGAGATGTATGGAAAGAGTAACATGGAAACTTACATTACTATATGTAAAATAGATAACAAATGGGAATTTGCTGTATGGCTCAGGAAACTCAAACAGGGGCTCTGTATCAACCTAGAGGGGTGGGATGGGGAGGGAGATGGGAGGGAGGTTCAAAAGGGAGGGGATATATGTATGCCTATGGCTGATTCATGTTGAGGTTTGACAGAAAACAACAAAATTTTGTAAAGCAATTATCCTTCAATAAAAAAATAAATTAAAAAGAAAGACTCCTTGGGGAGGAAAAATGTTTTTAAACATAACACAAAAACATTAACCATAAAGGAAAAATGTGTAAATTGGGCTTTGTAATAATTAAGAATTTGTATTCAGCCAAAGACACCATTAAGAGAAAGAAAAGCCAATACACAGATGCAGAGAAGATAATTCAATACCTATATCTGACAAAGGACTAATATCCAGCACATATAAAGAACTTCTACAAATCAATAAGAGAAAAATCAGTTTTTTAGTAGGCAAAGATATGAAGAGGCAGTTCACAAAAGGGAACATCAAAATGACCAATATGCACAAAAAGATACTCTACATTAGCAGCTATCAGAGATATATGCAAAAGGAAACCACAATAAACTACCACTCACGCCCAAAAGAATGGTCAAAATGTGAAAGACTGATAGTATCAAATATTGCACAGAAGGATGAGGATCAACTCTCCCACATAGCCAATGGGACTATCAGTGGTTCATCCTGTTTGAAAAACTGTTCGTCAGTTTCTCACAAGGCTGCACTCATTCTATTACCCAGCCATTCCACTCCAAGGGATTTATCCAAGAGAAGAGAAAGCACGTGTCCACACAGAGACTTGACATAAATTCTCATTGCAGCTTTATTCATTATACTATGAACAGAAAACAGCACAAATGTCCATCAACAAGTGAGAGAATAAGCAAATGGTGGTGTGTTTCCCCACCATAGAACATCACTTAGCAATAAAGAATCGGCTGCTGATAAATGTGCCACGACTTGGATGAATCTCACAGGCATTACACTAAGTCCAAGAGGCCAAAGCAAGAAAACATGCTCTAGGACCCTGTTCAAATGAAGGGTAAAAACAGGCAAAACCAGTCTCTAGTGACAGAGGTCAAGGTAGTGATTGCCTTGGGGGAGAAAGTGTTGGTGACTGGGAGAGAACACACGAGGGAGCCTTCTGGGATGCTGGGCATGTTTGATACACATATGTATATCTGTCAAACTATACATTTAGAACCCATGCATTTAATTTCCTTTCCTGTATGTAAATCATACCTCAATTTTCTCTTGTTAAAATAAATGAGGAAATTAGGACTTGGTGCTTTCAAGACACAATTGAGCCTCCCCACCCCCTATAGTCCTGGATGCCTATCTCCTGACATCCTTTATATAAAAGAGATAAGCCTCAATCTGGTATAAGTCACTGTCATTTCCAGTCTCTGTGATTGGCAATATGAAGCAATCCCTAACCAAAACACAAAAGCCTTATGAGGTAGATTTTACGGTGATACCTCCACCTCTTGCACCCCCATTTTCCAGGTGCACCCCCAGCCTCCTGTCAGATTTTCTAAGACACCAGCACTCAAATCCCAGCTCCCAGATGCTGTGAATCAGCCTTGGCCTGAACTGGAGGGGGCCTCACCAGCCACTGTCAGTCGTTCTCCACGCTGATCACCGCGGCTGGAGCTGTTGACACAAGTGCAGGTGAGACAGCAAGGTGCCAGGCTGAACATCATACCTGTTGCAGAAATAAAGGAAAAGCTGGAGAATATTTGCATACCACAAAGAGAAAATACACGAAATGAATACTAGCCATGTGGGATAAAAGCCTCTTTCAGACTCGTCTTCCCCTGTTTTTGCCATGTGAAAACTGAGGTTTGTGGGTCTCCCGCAAGAGGAAAGAAAGTGTTAGTAGCTCAGTCTTGTCTGACTCCTTGCAACCCCATGGACTGTAGCCCATCAGGCTCTTCTGTCCACAGAATTCTCCAGGCAAGAATTTTGGAGTGGGTTGCCATTTCCTACTCCAGTGGATCTTCCTGACCCAGGGATCGAACCCAGGTCTCCCGCATTGCATTCAGATTCTTTACCATCTGAGCCACCATGCAGGAAGGAACAGCATTAAACCCACACTGAGCCCACCCTATAGGGCAGTCCTACAACTCATAACCTTGTGGCTGGGTAGTAGCCAAGGGTACCAGCCAGCCTGGGTTCAAATTCCTGCTCCATGAACTGTGTGATCTCAAGGCAAATTCTTTACCCTCTTTGTACCTTAGTTTCTTCATCTCTAAAATGGGCACCCTGGAAGTCCAATGGATAAGACTCCATGCTTCCAATGCAGGGAGTGAGGGTTTGATCCCTAGTTGGGGAACTAAGATTCCACATGCCATGCTGCACAACCAAAAAATAAAATCGGTGGCTTTGAGGGTTTCAAGAGCTGACCTGGGAAGAGCTTGGTGCCTGATATGTAGGAGGAGATATTAAGTATTAGCCACTGTTGACATGTTTCTGCTGAAAACTCTCTTTCTTTATCACGTGTTTGTTATAGGAAACCGAATTTACTCACCAGTTTTGGAACATTTCATCCGTGGACTTCACACTTGCTGCTTCTGATCATAATTAATCTTGTGTAGAGTCTCCTGGCACCAGGAGGAGCAACCCAAAGCTTTTCCTCTTCCTTAGGTTTACACAGGTAAAACTAACTGGTGATTATACGCAATTCATTTGTCAAACACAAGGTCAAGAATCTCAATTTGTCTCATGTCACCAAGGCAGCACCAGGAAGCGCCCTACATCCCAAGCCATCTCCCCTCTGACACTGACTGAAATGCCACCATTAGCACCAGAGAACCCCTAGGAGGAGAAGCAATTTAGGAGCAGAGCATCTTCGTCTTTGTGTAAATGCACATATCCAGGTCAGCCACGGGGAGCAAATCCTGGCAAGGGAAGGGAGGGAAGGAAACACCATGGGCAAATTTTTGGACCTTTTTTGGGGGTAGTTGAGGATTCTGCAACCCCTAAAGGCTGAGAGCTCAGTCTCACCCACCTATAGAAGTACACACACACACACACACACACACACACACAGATAATCGCTTTACCCCAGCAGGAGGGGCTTAAGCAGCTATCCGGGCTAGCACCATCCCGCCCGCAGCTGCACCAGCACCCCTGCCCAAGGTGGGGTTCCCAGAGGCTCAGCAAGAAAGCCCTGCAACTGGAAGCTAAGTCCCACGGAGCCAGCTGCTAGCGGTGGTTAACATGCAACCCGCTCTCTCTGTCACACACACTCACGTGCAGACACACATTTGGAGACAAAACACCAGACACAGACGCATACTGAACTGTCCTCTCAAAAGCAAGACAAATCAGGTGAGACCACACGGAATCATCCTGTCTCAGAGAAAGCCACAGCCGCACACTCCCAGAAACAAGGGGGACTTGCACACGGAGAAAACACTCACCCACAGACTGCTCCCTCGGGTGTCTCTGCCCTGTGCCCAGCTAGCGTTCTGCCCTCAGTCTTCTTCTCCCTGGGAGACAGACTTAATCGGGGTTCCCTGTCCTCTCCCATCCCCTTTCCCAGGTACTCGGGTTCCCCAGGAATCATCAACCTCGCACACCTCCGCTCCCAGGGGCTGCAGACAGTAGGTTCTCAGCTGCATGCCTCCCCCTCCCCCTTGCCTGGGGTTCACACCTCAGCTCCTTTCCTCCGTGGAGCTGGCGGCTCTTCTCATTTTCCAGCGAGTGCATGAAAACACCGATTAGAGCAATTAGAGACAAGTCATTGCAGGGCAAGGCAGAAGCCACCACCGCACCTGATTGCCAGCTCCAGCAAGGCGTGGTGAAGCACAGACTTACTCACACAGATTACAAATTGGAGCAAATTCCAAAGCAGGAAGGAGCAGAGAGGAGGGGGCTCCAAGTTCCATTTTAGATTCTCCTGTTTCTCTTCAAATCTATTATTTGCTGTTTGCAGCAGTTTTCACAGCCAGGCTCCCAAGAGAAGCAGATAGGGCAGAAATTATTTCAGCTCCATTTTATAGAAGGGAAAACTGAGGCCCAGGGGAAGAACAGTTGTAGAAGGCCCCATCCACCTGGACTGGTCTTCCTGGCTATAGGTGGGGACCAGGGTGGCCCCAGTCCCCAGGAGAGGCCCCCTTGGCCCCCATCAGCCCTCTCCTCGCCCAGGAAAGAATCAGCAGAGGGTTGAGGTAGAGGACAGGTTCCGGATCAGCTGTAGGTACACTGGTGCTTATGATGGGCTCAGTATCTGCACACGGGGTGGCCTTGCCCTTCACCAAATGGCAGGATGGTTTCATCGAGGGCCGCTGTCGCCAGCTGCTCCTGTGTAAATAGATGTACTGTGTGCTCTTTTCCCCTGTCAGGAGAGGGAAAATTTCCTAGAATCTGAGTGCAGGGACCCCATTTCCATGCCTCCTTATGCCATAAAGCTCTTCAAAAGCCTGGCCTGGTGCCCCTCAGCAGCATGCCAGCCATCCTCCCCTTCCAGCCAGGCCCACCTTGCCCCGGCCCTGGCCTGGGTGAGAAGCCAGCAGTGAGGCAGGAGTGCCCCCTGGTGGTGATAGCCTACACTACCCACTGGGACTCCACCCCCAGGTCAGCAGTCAGGGCCTGACTGCTTTGGGTGAGGACAGCTCCATTCTGGTTCCAGCAGCAGGGAGAATGAGAGGCTCCTGGGTGACTGATGGACACTAGGCATGGTGAAGCAAGAAGGCAGGGGAGGATGCCCAGTATCAAGCATGGCTCATCAGAGGAGCTCAGGAAATATGGGATGGATGGATGAAAGAATGAGTGAACAAATACAGAAGTGAATTGTTTCCTGAAAGGTGGTATGAATATCACAAGTAATACACAATGGACCTTTTAGTCAGTAGTTTACTTTTTAGATGGTAGTGTACCTTATAGGTAATTCTTATTTATTTTAAGAATTATGTGCCTATGTTGAAGTATGATAGATTTAATAGATCTGGCCCATCAAATCCATTATATAAACTTTCTGTTTAAAACAAATGTCTTGGGACTTCCCTGGCAGTCCAGTGGTCTAGGGTTTCCCCTTCCAATGCAGGGGTCAGAGTTCAGTCCCTGGTCTGGGAGCTGAGATCCCACATGCCTTGTGGCCAAAAAAACCAAAACATAAAACAGAAGCAACATTGTAACAAATTCAATAAAGACTTTTAAAATGGACCACATTAAATTTTTTTTTTAATTCACCCCAAAATGTCTTTAGGTGCAAAAAAAAAATAGGCAAGTAACATATGGGTATCCTCAGGACCTAGCATAGAAGGTTCAATAAAAGTTCAAAAAAGGTTCAATAAAAGTTCGTGTGACAAATGAATGAGCAGATGACCAGCAGGTGATGATGGTCTTTGTAAAGTAGCAACAGATGATCCCAAACTTTGCTTCAAGCTGAAATCGCCTGGGGAGGTTTTTTGTTGTTGTTTTTTTTTTTTAAATCTCTGGGCTGTTATGTGTCTGTGAATCTCAGGTGGCTGAGGAAGAAGCCAGTGTGTTCTGGACAGCTCCCAGAGGAGGGGAAAGTCCCAAAGCACCCAATTTAGGTGACTTCTAAGATGCATCATGGCTTCGCTGCCAGTTGAGATAATGTCAAACTGTCATCATTGGAGGAAACAGCCGTGCTTGGGTGATCCAGTGTTCCTTTGTTGGGTAAGAAGTTGGACTAGATGAACTTGAAGGCATCATGCAAGGAAACAGAAGTGAGTTATTATTTACGTAAACTAGTTTCTACATTGACACACAGTACAAAGTGAATTGTGTATTTACTATGGTTTTAACATACTAAGTATTTCTCGTTTACTCACCCTGCACAGCAAGTCTTATTTGACATATATCTTTATTATCCGTTAATATAAATATTACATTAGTTGCCATGAAGAGCATATAGAATTTGTGTCCTGAGTTGATTTATTAATACATGTTAGTTCTTCATTTACAGGAGTTTTCGCCTCTGAAAAAAGTCCCCATCTTCTTGAAAACTGTCTAGCTAATTACAAACATATATTAATATATTATAGTTAATGTGGCCACAGTCTGTTTATCTGTTTTAATTGGATCCTGGCTTTATCACAACAGCTTTCAGTTACTTTCTTAATTAGAATCCAGAGGAGGGAGGGGTTTGGCGTTGGCTATGGAAAGCATGCTGTTTGCTTCTAAATCCACATGTCACCTAAAAAGTGCAGGTTGAGTTAATATTTGATGTGTGAGTTGTTCCATGATCTTGTTAGATACCACTGACAACAGAAAAGAGTTTCCAGGCATGAATTTTCATGGCTATACCTCTGGGGGAAAAATGGATAAAAATAAGTTGTATCCTATTTGGAAAGATTGGCATACATATTGATATTGAGTCTGATTTTTTAAATATCATTTTAATAGTATTAAGAAGCACTTTTTAAACTTTGAATAGATTTTTAAAACATAAAACATGAATAGATTTGTCATAGCACAGGGTCAAAAATTACTGTTGATGGCAAGTTATTTGATATTAATTCCATTTTATGAACAAATGCAATTAAGTTGCAAATCCCTTAACAGAGGGCAGTGTTAGGTCAACATTTTAATCGGTATTAGGAAATGTCAGATTAGCATCCCCAAGGAAGAAGAAATCTTTGGCATAATGCTGAAAACTTACATGTTAGTTTTAAAGCTGCACCTTGCTCTCTTACATAGCTACAGAGAGTATAAACTGGTGCATATTCTCTCAAGGGCAATTGGACAGCATCTACCGAAGTGACACATGCAACTTTTCTTTAATTCACCAATCCTACTGCAAGGATTTCTCTTCCAATATACTCACACCTAAGCATGATAACGTGTGTAGGAGAAAATTCTTTATTGCATTGCTTGAACAACATATGATTGGAAACAACCTGAATAGCCAACAATAGAGGACTGGTTAGTAAAAGAACTGTATAACTCTTCTTTGAAATACTACATGACTGCAAAAAAAAAAAGAATGAGATCTCATCAACAAGAACAACAGAAAACAACCCAATTAAAAAGTGGGCAAAGGACTTGAAAAGACATTTCTCCAAAGAAGATATACAAATGGCAATAGGCATATTAAAAGATGCTTAAAATCACTATCCATTCAGATCAGATCAGATCATATCAGTTGCTCAGTCGTGTCCAACTCTTTGCGACCCCATGAACCGCAGCACGCCGGGCCTCCCTGCCCATCACCAACTCCAGGAGTTCACTCAGACTCATGTCCATTGAGTCAGTGATGCCATCCAGCCATCTCATCCTCTGTCGTCCCCTTCTCCTCTTGCTCCCAATCCCTCCCAGCATCAGAGTCTTTTCCAGTGAGTCAACTCTTCGCATGAGGTGGCCAAAGTACTGGAGTTTCAGCTTTAGCATCATTCCTTCCAAAGAAATCCCAGGGCTGATCTCCTTCAGAATGGACTGGTTGGATCTCCTTGCAGTCCAAGGGACTCTCAAGAGTCTTCTCCAACGCCACAGTTCAAAAGCATCAATTCTTCAGCGCTCAGCCTTCTTCACAGTCCAACTCTCACATCCATACATGACCACAGGAAAAACCATAGCCTTGACTAGACGAACCTTTGTTGGCAAAGTAATGTCTCTACTCTTGAATATGCTATCTAGGTTGGTCATAACTTTCCTTCCAAGGAGTAAGCATCTTTTAATTTCATGGCTGCAGTCACCATCTGCAGTGATTTTGGAGCCCCGAAAAATAAAGTCTGACACTGTTTCCACTGTTTCCCCATCTATTTCCCATGAAGTGATGGGACCGGATGCCATGATCTTCATTTTCTGAATGTTGAGCTTTAAGCCAACTTTTTCACTCTCGACTTTCACCTTCATCAAGAGGCTTTTGAGTTCCTCTTCACTTTCTGCCATAAGGGTGGTGTCATCTGCATATCTGAGGCTATTGATATTTCTCCCGGCAATCTTGATTCCAGCTTGTGTTTCTTCCAGTTCAGCGTTTCTCATGATGTACTCTGCATATAAGTTAAATAAACAGGGTGACAATATACAGCCTTGACGAACTCCTTTTCCTATTTGGAACCAGTCTGTTGTTCCATGTCCAGTTCTAACTGTTGCTTCCTGACCTGCATACACATTTCTCAAGAGGGAAATGTAAATTAAAACCACAGGGAGATGGTTCATATCCATTGACGAGACTTCATACTCATTAGGGTGACTGTTACTTAAACACACACACACACACACACACACACAGAAAACATGCTGGTGAGGATATGGAGAAATATGAACCCTTGCACTTTGCTGGTGGGAATGTAAAATGGAGTAGCTGCTGTGGAAAACAGTATGTCAGTTCTTCAGAAAAAAAAGGTACACAGAATTACCATATGATTCAGGAATTGCCCTCCTGGGTATATTCCCAAAAGAATTCAAAGCAGACATGCAAACAGATATTTGTACACCATCATTCACAGCAGCATTGTTCACAATAGTCAAAAGATGGAAGCAACCCAAGTGTCCGTGGATGGATGAAGGGATAAACAAAATGTGACATATATAGGCAATGGAATAGTATGCAGCTGTGAAAAGGAATGGAGTTCTGATACATGCTACAACATGGATGACCATTACAAAAAAGTTTTGGTGGTGTTTGTACAACATTGTAAATGTAATTAATATCACTGAAGTACACTTAAATGGTTACAATGGAAATTTCATATTATATATTTTAACACATTTTTTAAAATTAATAATGTAATTTCTTAAAGGCAAGGGTGGGGCCAGCCCTCTCGTTGAATATGAGCTGGCCTTGGTTGATGTTGCTAGACTTCCTAAGCCAGATCATAAGAGACAACCCAGCTTACTCTCTTGGCTGAAAGCTCTGAGCCAGCATGTAAGAAGTCCAGCTACCCTGAAATGTCATAACAGAGAGACCTCATACAGAGAATGACAATAGCAATTTGAGCCTTCCCCACCCAGGCATCAGATGTCAGAGCCTTCAGATGATCCAACCTCAGCCAGAGCCGCCCCAGTGGACACCAAGCAGAGCAGAGATGAACTTTCCTACCAAACCCGCCCAAATCACAGATGCATGAGCAAAATAAGTGGTGTCACTGCTTTAAGCCACTACATTTTGGGGTAATTTGTTATGCAGCAATGGGTAAATGGCACAGTGAACATATTACTAATGTATTAGAATTTATTTTGATTTAATTTAAAAATAATCAGATACAAATAAAACAGGTTTGAACTACATAAATGTATCTTGCAAACCAACTGGTAAATTGGATGTTTTCAGTCTCATGGTCTGTATCCTGCTTCTATAAAATCATTAAAGATGCAGATCTGCTCACACCCAAATACTGAACAAAGCTGGGGTTGGGGAGGGTCAATGGGCTGGAGAGAGGGAAACACAGATCCATCTGGAGACTTTTCCAAGAAGGCCAGGATATGGGTGGGAGAGAGAAAGGTCACTGGAGCTATGTAGCATGAAGGTACAGGTTTCTGACCCAGCAGGGCAAAATTAAAGATAAAAATTAAAGACAAACAAACAGCAGGTCCTTGAAATAAAATCCAGAAGGTGGAGTTAAGAGTGACATAGATCACGCAAGACAGGGTTTCAGAAGCCTTGAGAAGGAGGTTAGCCAGACAAAGCTAGAGAATTTTAGACCAGGACCATTGAGAGGCTAAAAGTTTACTTGTTAAGCTTAGAAGAATTTAAAAATAAATCCATAATGTGTCCTCCAAAGATCTCCTTCCTGCATGTGGCCCTCATCACTCCATAAGTTTCTAGAACTCCTGTTTATTTGTTTACCTGTTTGCTGTATCTCCCTGTATTAGTATTAGTCAGGGTAGCTGGGGCTTCCTGGATGGCTTCACCTGTAATGCAGGAGATGTGAGAGATGTAGTTTCGATCCCTGGGTCGGGAAGAACCCCTGGAGGAGGATCCAGTATTCTTGCCTGAAAAAAAATCCCATGGACAAAGGAGCCTGGCAGGCCACAAAGAGTCAAACATGACTGAGTGCAGACAGAGAGCACAGACAGGCTAAGTGCGGTGACAAACACCCCAAGACCCCAACTCAACACCAGTTTGTTTCTGGTTCTTCTAACAATTCAGTGCAGCTGTTTGATGGACATACTTCCACAAAGAGATTCTGGGACCTGGGCTCCTCCCATCTCCAGGATCCTATAACCCAAAGTCCTCTCCATCCAGCCAGCGATGAGGACATAGACAGATCATCTCATAGGGGAGAATTTTATGGGCCAGGCCTGCAAGTGGGACACATTCATCAGCCGGAACTCAGTCATATGGCCGGCCTCTCACTATAAGGGAGGCTGGAAATGTCATCTCACTGGAGGCCAGGAGTATTACCCTCCACCCCAGGTTACACCCCTTGCTTGCCATCTCTCAAGCACCTTGACTCTCAAGCACCTTCACAGTGACTGTCAGCTCACCTGGCATAAATGTAATGTGAATGAATGAATGTGAATCTATGAGTGAATGAATGGTGCTGGGGCTGTGCCCCTGGAACCGGGCTGATGGAAGGATGTAATCACTCCCACTCCTCAGATTAGGAAACTGAGGTTCTGAAAGCTAAACAGCAGGCACAAGGTTACACATCTAGTCAGTGCTAGAGCAAGGTCTCAAATCCCAAAAGCCTTTTCTGCCACATGTCTGTTCTCTCCACTCCCCAGGCTGCCTCTCCAGTAAGCACACTCGCTGACTCTGGGTCTGGTTATCTTCAAGGCTGCTCTGCTTTCTAACAGTCAATGAACCATATTTGACAAGCTGTGGGTTCCTTGGGGAGGCAGCTGTATCTTGTTCATCCTTAGGTGCCCCCTGGCTATCAGCACAGCCCTTGAACACAGTAGGTGCTCAAACCACCTTTGGAGGATTAATTTGTTCACACTGGCTCAGGCTTCATGCTTTGCTGCTTGCACAGTATGAGGGTCACTTATAACTTGTAAAAGAAATAGAGGGGATATTCATTATCCTGCCTCTCCCTGAGTAGTCAGAGCTGTCTCCTACAGCAGGACAAGTGCCTACCCCAAAACTCGCTCCTGAAGCACAGACGAGGGCCGTGTCACATGAGGGCCAAGGCCACAGATGTCTTATGGCCCCCATCTGGGCTAGACCATTAACTCCTGTCTCATACACACATAGAATGTCCTTGCCCCAGCTGGTCCCAGGAAAGAGAGGAGATAGGGGCAGCAGTGTGAGGTTCTGTCCATGGTGCTGAACTCCCCTCAACTCCTACCGTGTTTGCTAAGCCAGGAACTACTTAGATCCTCTTGGGAACCAGGTAAAAACACAGATTCCTTGGCCCCTTCTTTGGAGATGTGAGTTCTGAGGATCTAAGATGGGGACTTGGCATCTGTTTTTACCAAGCACCTGTGATTCTAATCCAGCTGGCTTGGTACTAGCCTGAGGTTGACTCACTTACCTAGTCTTTGGTCTGCATGAAGTGCGTGCTATGTGTCCAGCACTGTGCCAGATAATATGAGGCACAGAGATGCACTGTGCAGGGTCTCTGCCCTGGGGAGAATTTACACAGTCATTCAGGAGGAGATGCAGGAAGGGAACGAGGGTGAGAACTCCCTGTGTTTTATGCGGACACAGTGCTAGGTACATACATACTGCACCTTTACCCTGCAAGGTGAGATAAGTAGGCACATGAAGACAGTAGTACTCACAACCATAACTAACATTTTCACTTTCCTTCGAGTCTCCCTAGACTTATCTGCAAGGCAAGATGTGATGCATTTCATTCAGTCTGACGTCTTCCTGGCTCCAGATGGAGACCTTCCTGATTCCTGTTGCCCCTAGAATTGAGTCCTCCTTCTGCCCTATGGTCACATTTCATCATCAATTACATGATAAGCCATGTTTTTTAATACTGCTCCAACTGGGATCTGAGCTCCCTAGTAGGGCTGACACCTGACTCCCCTGTGTAATCTCTAACACAGGGATCCCAGACACTCCCACCAGAGGAGTTGGGCAGTAAACTCTTATTGGCTGGATGACTAGGGGGAGTGGTAAGTGATGGCTGTGACTGTCACTGTGACTGCCAAGGAAAGTGCTGCTGGGCTATCAAGCAGCTGGGACCAGTGCTCAGAACCAAAAGGAATCAGGATGGGCCTCAGAGAAGCCAGGAAACAGGCAAAATGCAAATCACGAAGGGACCAGCTTCCAGTCAAGGTCTGCCTCTCCTTTCTCTGGTGTGTGGGGAGAACAGGAAGTAAAGTCAGGACAGCAGTTTCTGATGAGAACAGATGTTCTCTGGGCCTGAATGTGGGACATGGAGGAAGGGGGAGGGGAGGGAGAAAGTTAAAAAAGGGAAAGGGGAGGGCCATAGCTAGCAAAATAGAATATCCACAGCCCTTTATTTATTTAATTTTATTTTTATGATGGAAAATTTCAAACACACACCCAAGTAAAGGAAATAGCAAGAATGAACCCCCGTTTGCCCACCACCTTACTTCAACAACTATCCCCACTTTAAATCCTTATTTCATTCCTTGCCCCCAAGCATCTCTTTAAAAACAATTATGGACAATATATCATTTCACCCAAATATATTTCAGAATACATCACTCACATATTAGAATATTTCTGAAAAAGTAACCTCATTATCACAGCTAATAAAATTAACAATTTCTTAAGACTATCTAATACGAAGTCCATTTTCAAATTTCCTTATTTTCTTTAAAAAATGTCTTTTTAGGATCCATTTATTTGAAACAAGATCCTGGCACTGTAATTTGCTGCTATGACTCTTAAATCTCTTTTAATGTCTAACATTCCTTCCTCCTTCCTTTTTTATGGTATTTTAGTTGTTGAAGAAACCAGGTCTTTGTCTGTAGAATTGTCCCCATTGTTGATTTGCTTGGTTGAACCCTCACGGTGTCATTTAACATGTTCTACTGTGCGCTCCCCGCATTTCCTGGAGACTGATATTTAGATCGAGAGGCTTGATATGCGGGGTCAGTTACTTTGGCAAGCACACTTCCTGGGTGAAGCTGTGTCCTTCCTAGTGCACCATATCAGGAGCACTTAAGCTCAAATTTTTTCCTTTGTGCATGATACTAAAAAAAATGGTCAATGTTACCAATTTGATCTTTCCATTATAAAGCTTCCCCATCATCTTGTCCCCAAGGGGTTTTAGCACCTTTCATAGAATCTTAAAACTGACAAGCTGAAAGAGCTCTGAGAAGCTCACTCACCCATTTTTCAACTCGCCCCACAAATATTCGTTGTGTGTGTGCCAGGTAGCAAGTAGCAGTGAGCAAAACCAATGCAATCCCTGGGATTGCAGACATAACAGTCAGACAGGGGCGAGCAACAAATACATGAGCAAGCAGATGCACCAACAAAAGGCATGCCTGCAAGGTTTAGAGCCACCTGGGGAGCTACCCCAGAGCTAAGTGATGGCAGTCAGGCAGCCACTTGGTTGTGGGTGATCAAGGAAAGCCTCCCTAAGAAGGGATGCTGGGGCTTGACAAGAGCTATCCAGCCATGCAGAGTTGGGGGACCATTCCAGGGAGAGCTGGGGCAGACAGAGAAACTGCGCACCTACCAGGAGTAATGAGGAGCAAGGCGGAGGGGGGTCTGAGGGGAGGCCAGCGAGGAGGCTGCTATGGTAAAGCCCTTTTCACTCCGTTTTACAGCTAAGAACACTGAGTTCGGGGAGAGCTGGGAGACAGTGGTTACTGAGGCACTACCTGCCCCAGGAGCTTTTTGTGCAGCATCTCAAAACCACACCTGCAGGCTACGTAGAGGTCACTCTATTTCACAGGTAAGGCCAGTGAATGGCGAAGTCAGGTGCCCAAGGGCTGAGAGGCAGAAGAAGAAAGGAGGGTCGAGGCCAGTCTGAGGAGGCTCTTCCACCCGCCATGGTTGTCCTGCACTGATGACCACTGTGGAGTCTCAAACCTTGGCCCTGGCTCCTAAAAGCCCCATGACCTGGACCAAGGGCCTTCTCCCTCTCTGTGCCTCAGTTTCCTAACCTGTAAAATGGAAGTAATACATGCCTGAGGGGTATGGCAAGGCCAAGACAAGGTGGTTCAACCTTGCCTCCCCACCATGCTCCCAGCCCCTGCCTGTGGGGCCCGCGCAGGTCATCCTAGCACAGCCTACAGGCAGCTTCCCCCTTTCCACACAGACTCACAAGGGGTTAATCCCAGGCTCCCTCCTTCCTCTATCCCAGTTCTGATCCTTGCTGACTCTGCTCCCCGCCCTACGTAGCTATTCTGGGACAATGGAGGCAGCAGATGGCCCGAGTCCTGTTCCCTCCACCCGACCCTCAGGATCTGGGAACAACCCGTAAATCTGCTGTTGCTTCTAAAAGCGGGCCAGCCGGCAGCCCTCCACGCATGGGGTGGAGAGGACGGCGGCTGTAGAGTACACCATCCCATCCCTACAGGCTGTGAGCCCAGAGGCCGCCCCACTCGGCTCGCATCCCACACACCCAGAATTAGGTCAACTCAGAAAGAAAGGAAGCCCCACACCTAACAAGCACAGGGTGGCTCCTCTCGAGGTCAGACTCCTTCTTGGAAAAGAAGGGGCCAAGGCTCCAGTATTCGGCGGTTCCATCAGCCCAGACAGAGTTGCGGCAGGGACAAGGTCCTTCGAGGGCTGGAGGACATGCCTCAAAGAAACCCCCAGCCCTGGCTGCCTGAATCAAAGCCCCTCTGTCCCTCTGGACTTCTGCTCCCTCCTCCCCACTGCCCTGAGCTCCACTGTGACCCCCAATCGCCCAACATCTCTGAGCATGATGCAGGCTGAGAGCAAACACATCCTCTTCCTAGCCCTCCCCACAGACACCACCAGGCCTGAAATTTCACCATGATCACTTTCATTCAGTCATGCAAATTCTCTGGGACACTTACCTTTACCTAGCTCCTACCTGGGCTGTCAAAGTGCCCCTTTATCTGATAGCAGAGGCTGAATCCCTCAGCTCCATTCTGCCTTGCCTGATTCTCTAGCCACCTCAACCCAGGCCCTGAAGACAGATAAAAAGGAAGTACTGTCCTCAGTAAACCAGCACCTCATGACACACATATATTCACTCACATGCATATCACTCACACAGAGGCGTGACAGAGGCACACACACATCTGTACATCCCACATGCATCGTTAGGCACAGACAAGCATAGAAGGGTGCGTGGGCCCACCCTTATACATCCTAGCACACCACGACATAGCACACACTTCCAGCCATCACTGTTTACGGGGCCGTTCCTTTCTCCATACCAGACTCTGTGCTGTGCCCTTTACAAATCCTGCATCATTTCACTTACAACCCGTGAAGTAAGTACTCCTTTTCTCATCTATAAAATGAGCAAACAAGCCAGAGAGGCCAAGCAGATTCCCCTAGGTCACACAGCCAGCAAGAGCAGGGCAGGGCCGTCTAGCTCGGGGACCCAAAATCAACATCCGAGACAGACAGATGAAAGATCCTCCCGTCCTGCTCAGGAATGACTTTGACTGCATGTAACAGAAAACTGAACCAAGCAAGGCTTAAACAAATAAGGGTTTAATCTTCTTACAGAACCAGATGTTGGAAGGGACAACTGTGGAAATGATTGTCTTGGCATTCCCTTCATGGCAGCAAGGTGGCTGCCCTAGATCCAGACATCACACCCACATTTGCAGTAGGAAGATGGGGTATAGGGCTACAAAACCTTCCCCAGAAGCCTCTCTATTGGCTTTGCTTAATTCTCACTAACAGACAGAGATCTGGCTCTGGCCATAGCTGGGCCATGTAGTAGCTCCTAATAGCAAGGGAAGCTGGGAAAGTGAGCAACAGGAACATCATGATGGGCTGGGACCCATTCTGATTCATCATCTGGGTCTGGACATGCTGATGCTCCAAACAACATCAGGTGGGGAGCAGGGGCTGGAGACTGGTCAGCAACAACATTATCTGCCACAGACTCTGGATTCTGACCTTCTTCCACTTGGGTCCCCTCAGTGCTTGAGGATCCAGCCAAGGAAGCCAGGAGTAAGTGGCCCAGTGCTTGATCCCAGGAGAGGAACTGAGAGACCAGAGCTGCGGGCTCTGCACATTTAGGGGCCCAGGTAATTCTCTGAAGGGTTAGGATTCCTGAGCCCAAGTAGCTTAAGGACCCTCCATCCTCATTCAGTTCAGCCACCCAGGACCCATGGAGGCCCAGCCATTGAGGCCTCTCTGGCCCTTACTTGGTGCCCCCAATCCTGGGCTGTGCAACACGCCTCCCAGGGGCTTGAGATGCATTCAGCACCAGTCATCATCCAATCCTGGGCTTGCTCATCTCTCAGAGGCCCTGCCAGGGACTGCCCCCCTACACACACACAAGACCTGCCACGGGCCCTCAAGGCTGCCTGGGAGGCTAAGGACAACCAGAGAGCCTCAGCCCACTCTTTGCCCAGAGGTTCAGTGTTCATCAGGCCACCAGCTGCGGGCACCAGGGAGTATCCGGGTAGAGGAGACAATGAAGGGAGTGAAACCTGTGGAGAGACCAGAAATGGACAAGACAGTCACCCCCACGGGTTCCTGGGGAAGCATGTCACAGAGATGGTTTGCAGCAAGGTTTTTCCACCTTGGCACGTTATGAATATTAGGAACCAGATATAATTCTGTTGTGGGGACTGTCCTGGGCACTGCGGGTGCTTAGCAGCAGCCCTGTACTTTGCTCACCAGATGCCAGCAGTATCCTCTGAGGTTTTTTTTTTAATATTTATTTATCTAATTTATTTATTTGGCTGTGCTGGGTCTCAGCTATGGCACTCAGGACCTTCTATCTTCATTGCAACATGCAAGATCTATAGTAGCAGCATGTGAGATCTAGATCCCTGACCAGGGATCAAACCTGGGCCCCCTGCATTGAGAGTGCAGAGTCTTAGCCACTGGATCCACAGGGAAGTCCTCGCTGAGTCTTAACAATCAAAAATGTCCCCACACACTACCAAGTGTCTCTTGGCAGGGGTGCAAAATGGTCCCTGGTTGAGAACCACTGATGGGTAAAGACTTCAAAAGCCAGAGAAACCATGAAGAGCTGAGGCCATAGCCTCTGAGTGACCTGAGTCCCCATCAAGCAGGAACCTGTGGATTCTAGAATCTTTAGGCTTTGAGAGAATTTAACACCAAGTTTTAAATCTCTTGACATACAGCCATAGCTTGCACACCTCTACTGATGAGAAGCTCACTCCATTAGAAAGCAGCTCTTTTCCTTTTGAAACTTGAATTTTCTTTCAATTTTGTATTGAGCCAGATTCTGTCTCCTTGCAACATCCAACTTGTTCAACACAGTCCTGGGCCCGGCAGCCTTGGGACAGTGGTGAGACCTCTGCCTCCAAACTGATGGCTCTGCAGGATTTCAGGGGCAGGAGTGCGTGCTCCCTTATGGGTTACGCACTTCAGGTAGGTCCAAAGTCTGGACAGAGCCTAGAAGGCCCAGGGGATGGGGGGGATGCCACCTCCCCAAATCAATCTGATGCCACTCTCCTCTTTTCTCCCATGTTCCAGTCACACTGGCTTCTTCTACTTCCTTGAGTAGGTCTTACTCTCCTGCCACAATATGTCACAGGCCAGGCTCTAAACGGCTCCACAGCAATCGGGGCTGGGCGTGGGATGGAGGGGGCTGAGCTGAGCAGCCCTAATCTCCCCGGCGTGTGTTTGCAGGGAGAACTGGAGGTGTCTAGGTGGCATTTTAGCCCTCATTCCAACCCTTTGTCCATGGAAAAGTATCATCCAAGAAATGAAGAGCCTAAGAAAAATTTTTTAATTTCCCTAGGTGTGGAGTTTCTCCAATGAGTGCCTGGAGTTTCTTCATGAGAGCATCTCCTTTGCTCAGTGAACACAGTTCAGTCTTCTAGAGGTTACTGAAGAATCCCAGAGGATCAGGCCTGGGAGATTCCCTTCAGATCCTTGATGCCCAGCCTCCTTGTGCTACAAATGGGGCGACTAAGGTACAGAGAGGCAAGGCAGGCACCTGCCCAAGGTCACACAGTAAGCCAATGACAGAGCAGGGACTGAAATCCACTCCCAGCTCCATGCTATCAGCTACTAGCCTCTCTCACTTCCCTCCCTCCTGGTTCCCGTGTCTTTCTATCCCTGGCCTCAGGCCTCAGTCCTCCCACCCTACAGTTTCAGCCCAGAGACCCACCTGGAGGGGTCCTCCTCAGGCGAGAAGGGGCCATGGAGCTTAATGACGTTGAGTTTCCCCTCAAAGACGCCGTAGCTAAGGGTGACCTGCGCAGAGAGAAGCAGAGAAGGCAATGAAGCAGGGTGGGGCAGTGGGGAGGAGTGTCTCACCAGGGACCCCACAAGGGGGCAGCATTTTGGTAGAAACAGAGAAGGTGCCTAAGACATTTTCAGTGGCACAGAAAGCCTGTCTCTGCACCTGAAATTCCACCATCAGTAATGGGTGTTTCACTGGGGGGCCCATCCCCTCCCATTCTCCCATAATCCCATTGGTGCCCCCAACAGTCCCATTTACTAAAGAGGCTGGAATGATCCCCTCATCTACAGATTGGGAAACTGAGGCTCAAGAGGGGAAGGTGCCTTTCCAGGAAGTTGCACACCTGGATGGAAGTTTCCTGAGACCTACTCTAAGGCCTGAGCAATCCCTCAGGTCATTCCACAAGCAATGAGGCTGCGGATGATGACTCCAGTCAAAAGGCAGTCAAGCACAGTGATTAAAGACTGTGGATTTGGGGGCCACCCACCAGGGTTCAAGTCCCTCTCTGTCCTGAACTAGCCACAGTTAGTTCCACTCTCTGGGCCTCAGTTTCTCCATCTGTAGAATGGGAATAATGTTAAGATCCATCCCCTATGAATGTTATGAGGAACCAGAGAGTTAAAAAAGATAAGGCCCCCAGTGTGGTGTCTGGCACAGCAGGGGCTCAAACCCCAAACTTTAGGGAACACCCTGGTTTTGCCTGTCCAAAATCTGCCCCTCTTTCCTGGCTGTGGTCCTAATGGGACCAACCTGCACCCCAGTTGTAGGTCTGGTCAATTAACACTAGCTCTAGGCTCTGGTAGGAAACAGATCATGTGACCCAAGTGAGCCATGTGACCAATAAGCACCAGCCCTGCGGTCTGACAGAAGGAGGAGCTCTCTTCTCACTGGTGGGGTGGGGCTGCCATCTTGCCAGTGCAAGTAGCGAGCCTGCCTGAGAATGAGGCCAGCATAGGGGAGGATACACGAGAGAGGGGACGGGATCTGAGCACCCAGATCTCACCAGATCTAGCAAGTCATCCACACTCTCACCTTCTCAGGTACACGGACCCATAAATGTCCTTTTCTGTTTAATTAGTCTATTGCCTTTCTGTCCTTTGCAGCTAAAAGGGCTCTGACTCATACCATGAGACAGAACCTCCCTGGGGGCCTTCCCATCCAGGACCCCCTATGGAACTGGACACCCATGAGTTGGAGGGCAGTATCTGCAAGGCAGAGCCAGCTGGACCTCAGCAGAGTCACTATCTGCCAGGTGATGGGAGGGGCACCCACCCCTCCCCCAGCCTGACATTACACATGGGTCATCCCTACTTATGACCTGGTCTTTCCCAGTAACACCTGTGTGGGAAGGAAAAGCAGTAAGCAGTGGCCAGGTAGGCTCTGATGAAGGAGGAGGCCATTGAAAGTGCAGGACTGACCCCTTCAGAGGGTGTGGTAAGGATGGATGCAGTGTTCAGGGACCTAAGTGGTTTGAATCTCAAGATGAGCTTTCTCTCATCTGTGCAGGTCCCTCCAGCTGGCATTTGGGAACCAGATCAAAGAACATTAGCACCACAAATGCCAACCCTTAAGGGTCAGAGGTGGAGAGCACTGAGTCACTGCGTGCCCTTAAGGGGGTCCTTTGCCACGCTGGGACTCAGTTTCCCCATTAAAGGAGAGAGCTCCCACACACACACACCTCCCCCATTGCCACCTGCCCCATGGCTGGCTCACCTGCTCCGGGAGCTGGGCAGCCTCCAGCAGCTGCAGGGTCTCCAGGTGGGAGTGGAAGAGGGGACAGGACTGCAGGTGGCCACCCAGCTTGCACTCAATGATGTAGCCCACGGTGCAGTCGTCAGGCAGCCGGATGAGGGCAGATGTGTCCATGAAGTGGGAGCCACTGAAGGACAGAGCCATGCTGTGGCCACTGGCCTAAGGCCCTTGACACCTAGAGCCCTTCCTGTCTCCCAGAAAACCCTCCCTCCACCACAGCCAGCTGGAAGAGAAGAGTGCAGCTCTAGCATCTGCCCCCTGCATACTGTGTAGCCTCATGCAAGTTATAAACCTCGGAGAGCTTCAGTTTTCTCTTCTGTAAAATGGGCATGATAATAGCCAGAGCTGTTGTGAGGATTAAGTGATGAAATGGTGAGATGAAGCCTTTTATAAATGTATCCTTTCCTTTTCTCTTTTTCTTTTCATTCATTCATCCACTCATTCATTCATTTTTGAGTTTGAACATCTACCTGGTGCCAGCCACTGATGACACAGAAGCTGAGGACACAGAGATGGGAAAGAAATGCTTCCTGCCCTCAACAGCAGCCTCCGTGCTGGAGGGAGACATGAGCAGGTCATTGCAGAGGAGGACTAGTGCTTAGAGGAAAGCACGAGGCCTGGGGACACAGGGAGGGCAAAGCAGATTCCCAGAGGAGGTGGCAGCCTTTTGTTTTGCTCTTTATTTAATCATGGCAGTAGCAGATTCTAAACAGAGTCTTACAGGATGATCTGCAGTCAGCCAGGTGCCAAGCGGGGGAGGAGCAGTGTTCCTGGCAAGGGCATCACCTGACTGTGCACCCCACGAACGCCCTAGAGACCAGGCTGGGCAGCTTGCTCCACTGCACAAGATGCCTGAGAGAGGGGTCGAGCAGGTACAGAATCCCATCCTTTGTCACCTTCCCCAGGCTGTGCCTGGGGGCCGCACAGCCCAGAGCGGGTACTTTTTTCTAATTCACACAAATGTACCATAGAGGGGGACAGAAGCCTAGATGGGGTATCCGGGTCACAGGGAGACCCCTGGTCATGTGTATACACCTGCTATCAACAGACCTTAGGACAGCATTCCTGCTTCCAGTCAGGACACAAACTACCTCCTGAGGGCACCCCTATCCAGGGCAGGGCAGGGCAGGTTGCTGCAGAGGCAAATCACGCAGGCCCTAGAGCCAAACCCAGCAGCTGAGAGACCTTGGGCCTGGGTGACCTTGAACCAATCACTTACTTAACCTCTCAGCAACTTAGTTTTCTCAGCCAAGTAGAAATAAGGCCAACGCCCCTTCCTCCCTGGGGGCTGTGATAATCTTAGCAAAGTACAGGCCTGGCTCAGAGTCAACCCTCAATTCAAGGTGGTGACACTGATGTGGCTGTTAATAACAGCGACAGACTACCCAGCAGACCCAAGAGACCTTTGTCCTGCCCTCTCTAGAGTACCAGTACTCCTACCCAGTACCGAGGGCTTCCACTACTCTCACAGTCCCCCTCAGTCTGGCACCACTCTTCTAGGACCATTCCAGCTCGAATGCCACCTCTTCCAGGAAGCCTTCCCTCCTCTCCCTATGTAGAAGGCCCTACTCCCTCCTCTGAGTGTTCCTCCACTTGGCCTTCACCTCCCTTGTGACAGTGATTGGTCAGAAGAGGGCTGAAAACAGAACCTAATATTGACTGGGCTCCTACCAGGTGCCAGCCCAGGCACTTTCTCATTTAACCCTTACAGTGACCACTGGCCACTGTATTATCAGGCCCATTTTACAGACGGGGCACTGAGGCTCCTAGAGATTACACATCTTGCCTGTGTGTAGCAGAGTGCACTAAGCAGTGTACCCCCAAGGGCAAGGTAACAGGTGACTTGCTCACCACTAACTGTGTAACTCTGATGCAGTGGGAATGAGAGGTAGTGTCTCCTGAGCTTACTCTCAAGCCTCTTCTGCTACAAACACCCCACCCACACACCAGCCGATCCCTCCTCTCTGCACACCTCTACCTCCCCCATCTTCCTGTAGGTCTCTGCTTACCTGGCCCAGGGGGCCATCTTCAAAGCCAGTTTGCGGTTGATGCAGAAGCCAGCTCCCCCGGTGGCAAACCAGAACTGTACCAGCTTCTGTGGGAGAAGATGGGGAAAGCCAAAGTGTAGGGTGAGCCTAGGGGTGGGGGCAACAGCCAGGCCTCCCCTTACTCACAATCATCATGGCTCAGAAGCTTTATATTTCACATCTCTCTAGAGTCTTGCTATGAGGCTTCTCAGATGGCACTAGTGGTAAAGAATCTGCCTGCCCATGCAGGACACATAAGAGACACAGATTCGATTCCTGGGAAGGGAAAATCCCCTAGGAGAACATGGCAAACCACTCCAGTATTCTTGCCTGGAAAATCCCATGAACCGAGGAGACTGGTGGGCTAAAGTCCATAGGGTCACAGAGAGTTGGACATGACTGAAGCGATTTAGCATGCATGCAGAGTCTTGTTATAACCTTAAATTATGCCCATGAAGGAAAAAGAGAAGGGCAGGCAAACATTCAAGGGCTTGGAATGGGATCCAGCACATGGTAAACACTAGTGGGTTTATCGATCAGCTTGTAAAGCCCTTAACATCCGAACCAATACCACCCTTTTAGAGTGTAAACCGTTTTCAGCCCTTGCCTAGCATCGCCATGGCCCAAGATCTCTTCTACCTCCTCTGTGAGGACCTGTGAATCCACCCAGGAATTTCTTCAAGGCTTTTGAGAAACACTGTACCTTTTCAACTGTACCATCTCTTAGTCAAAGCGCCCTAAGGTTACCTTCTCCCAGGTCCACAGTTGATGCTTCACTGATGTGTGTTGCATTGGCTTGGGTTATCTCCCATGATTCAGCAGTGAGAAGAGCGCTGGATGGGAAGTTGGAAAGTCTGACACTGAGATCCCCCCTCCACTGTACAGCTGTATAACCTTCAAAGAGTCCCTGCCCCTCTCTGGACCTCAGATATGTCACCTGTGAGCACAACGTTGGCTCCAGTTCTGAAATCCGATGGTTCTCCAGGCCCAGAAGTGTCTTCCTCCTCTGAGATCTCTACGAGTTTACTTCTGGAAACTCTTCCCTCTTAGAGAGAAGTCAGGCTTCAACTAGGCAGAATGAATGGGTTCTTTGGGACCTAACACACAGGAGGTGCCCAATAAACGCTTGTTTAATGAATTAATGAGAGCAGGGCTTCCACTCCCAGGGAACCACAGTAACATCAGCAGTGACCATGTGAGCGCCTAGCCCCAAGCACTGACCATGTCAAGCCCTTTGCTACAGATCAGGTGACTGAGGTACACAGAACTGAGGTCACCTGCCAAGGTCCCAGAGCTGGGACTGACCCCAAGCCAAACCTCCTTCCCCCTTTGCCATCCTACCCTGGGGGGACACCCACATTCTGGACTGGCCAGGACACTCTGGAGCAGTCCTAGGATCCTGCTGGTGGGGTGTCTGACAAGGAGGGCATTGGTGCACATTGTGGGCTTGAGGAGTGGGTGTGTCCAGCAGGGTCTTGTGCCCAGCACAGGAAAAACACTGCTCAGAGGTGAGGCTGGGCTGAGTCAGGTACTCGTGCTCAGCCGCCAAGTCATGTCTGACTCTTCAGAATCCCATGGAGCTGAATCGGGTACTGGTGGAAAACACTCACTAGTATCTACCATGTGCCAGATCGCATTCCAAGCCCTTGAATGTTTGTGTGCTTAGTCGCTCAGTCATGTCTGACTCTTTGCAACCGCATGGACTGTAGCCCACCAAGCTCGTCTGACCATGGGACTCTCCAGGCAAGAATACTGGAGTGGGTTGCCATTTCCTTCTCCAGGAGATCCTGACCCTTGAATAGGTGACCTCATTTAATTCTTTTGCTCACAACCGCTCTATGAGGCAGTGACTGTTTTCACTGATTCTACAGATGAGGAAACTGAGGCACAGAGAGGTGAGATGACTTCAGTCAATGTCACAAAGCCAGGAGGGAGCGGGGCTAGGGAATGAGCTCTGGGAATCAGGTTTCAGAGCCAAGCTCTCAAATCTTTAGGTCAGGGAGAGGTGGTATGGGAACCTGGGGGACCCCTCGGCTCACCTGGCATCTGCTTGCTCATGCACACCACCCCTCAGGGCCCAGAAGGATTTAATTAGGGCTCAGAGGCTGATGAGCTGCAGATAATTAAGGTTTTGTGTTTCCTGCTCTTGGTTTCCCTCGAGAAGCAGATGGTGACCCTGAGAGGGAGAAAGCCCCATTGTGGGCGCAGTTCCCGCTCCAGACATTGCCTCTAGAGAGGGGGAACCATGGCTTTCCTATTCATGGGGGCCAAAGGTGCCCTAGGGGCCTGGGTCACCCCAACACTGGAATCCAGGTGCGTTCTGGGGACAGGGGGAAAAACATGTGATATACGTATACTAAAAAATTCTTATTTCTCCAAAGTCAAATTTAATGAATACCCTGGGGTTTTGTTTATTTGCTTCCTAAATCTGGCAACCTAAATCTGTCCATTCAGGTCTGGAGCTGAAGCGGGTGCTGGGGACCCTCTTGTGCCAGGTGCCAATACCTCTGTGGGTGATTAGTGAAATCTGAAGAGAGGAAAGCTGTCTAGGGGAAGGGAGAGTTCAGGGGCTCCCGGCAGCCGCAATTTGCCACCTGGCCCAACAGATTCAGCATTTTAACAATCCGTCCAACTACATGGTGATACCAGGTGGCTAGAAGCCTGATTGTGGAGCCTGGAGACCTCAGCTTACCCCACCATGCTCACGGTATGACCAGGACAAGCCACTGCTCCTCAGTAATTGAGGCCCTACTAGGTGCCAGTCTTTGCTTTCCTTGCATTATGTCAATCTCCTCTCTCTCCTCTCTCAGTCTCATAAAGGAGGAGACAGTATCAGAGGAGAAGCCACCAGCCCAGATACACAGTGATGCAGGCAATTCTGAAACCCAGAAAATCCACCTGTCCCCTGCAGGACCCCGCCCCGACTCCGCCCCCGAAGGGCCCTGCCCCGCCACCCAGCGGCCAGTTCACAAAGGAGGCAGCGAGGGACCCACTGTGCGGTTGTGAGGTTGCGGCTCCGAAGCGTGAATTGGCCGATTCAGGCTAGGCCGGCCTACATAGACGTCGCGGGTCTGGGGGAAGGTTTTCAGCAACTTCAGCAGCGCCCTCGGATTCAGATAGTTGTCATCATCCACATGGCAGAACCATCTATGGGGATGGAATGGGGGACCTTGAACTTGAAAGGGGTTCCCAAGAGCTGCCTGTCAACCAGACTCCCCCTGCACCCTCACAGTCAGTCAACAAACAGATATGGGCTGGAGTGGGCTTAACACTTAAGGCCTAGCCTTGTGCCAGCAGCATCTCCTGTAAGTTCATGAGGAAGTTGTGCCCATTCCTCAGGTGGGAACCAAGACTCAGGCAGGTTAAGGCACTTGCCCTAGGTCACACAGCCAGAACGGCAGGATTTGAACGCAGATGGTCTGACCAGAGACAGATCCCAGAAGGCCCTACATGTGATTCAATTCACAGGATCCAGAACTTTACTTTTTTGACAAGACATCCCATTTAGACATGGGATGTCTTGAGTAGCCTGAGGCAAAGGTCACGCCTGCCCCCTAAGACCAAGGTGAAGACCAAGGTAGACTCACCTCAGCCCACTGGCCAAGAAGGCATCAAATTCAGCAGCCATCTTGCAGGACAGGGCAGGGTGGCTGTGCTCCGCAGAGCAGTTGGTGACCACAAGGTGGGACCCTGGAGAAGTAAGGACAAGTCAGCCCAGCTCCTCCCCGCAGCCCTGCACAGTGTGAGAAGCAGAGCAAGGCAGGGCCTCAGAGAGCCTGGAGCAGTCCACCCACTCCCGTTTTACACAGGGGAAACAAGTCAGGGAGGGCTGGCCTGCCCAGAATCCTGAAACTAATGGACAGCACGCTGAGCTGGGACCCAGGTGTTCACGGCCTTACCGTCTCCAGGGGAGACTCCTGCTCCCCTCCTGGGCAAAGGCAGAATCCCTGTGCACCAAGGGTAGACAGTCGTGTTTCCTGGAGACCCCCAGGCAGCCACCCCAGCTTTCCCTGACAACAACTGAGGGGTCCCCATCCCACCCCGAGTTACCCAGTCTCTCCTGGAGGCCTTCATCTGGGCTGTCAGTGAAGATGAACGTCTAGGAATGAGAAAAGAGGCAGGGTAGGGGTCAGCCAAGGAGAGTCCCGGGTCAGCCCACAGCCAAGTTCAGGTGGATACACACACAGCAGACCTCTGTCCTCTTTCAGTGATGGAAATACACTCCTGTCACAGTCACACACTCCTTTAGGACAAGAGGACTTTCTCAGCTACCCAGCCCCCTCCCCCATACAACACACACAATCCAGCTTTTGTAGACACACAACTTCGAGTTGTATATCAGCCCATCAGTCTCACATTCAGCCCCCTTACAGACCAACACCCACCAGACCAGAGTCGCACACCCTTGGTAGAATCACACCTTATTCAACCATACACACATCACAGTTCCACTTGGCCACTCCACAATCACGTATACACGTGTGTGTCAGTAGACAGATGCACATGCTGGGACACCGAACCACTTAGGGAGATAGTCACAACTTTCATAGTCACCCAAACTCCCTGTGCAAGTGTTAGGGCCCTCACACACCTCCCAGACTGAAGAGGCGCCCCACCCACAGCTTTCACACGTCTGATCCCTCATGACTTCACTGACACTCCAGACAGGCGTTGTGATTTGCAGATGGCAAAATGAAGGCTAGGTGATGAAGCGAAGCTGTGTGGTTGGCAAGAGGTAAGGACCTCTCCCCACTCTCAGCTCCCAGCACAGCCAGACTTACCCCCAGGAGCCCCACCCAGCAGGTACTCAGACCCAGCCTGAGGACACTGAGCACCTGAGCACCCCCAGACCTGGGCTTCTCTCACTCTACCCTATCTTACTGGGACCCAACATTTGGGGGTCACCATGCCTCCTCTCTTTCTCTCACACCCACATCCAGTCTGTCAGCAAATTTTATCCACCCAACTTTCAAACTAAAGAACTAAAGAACCTCTTGATGAAAGTGAAAGAGGAGATTGAAAAAGTTGGCTTAAAACTCAACATTCCGAAAACGAAGATCATGGTATCTGGTCCCATCACTTCATGGCAAATAGATGGGGAAACAGTGGAAACAGCGTCAGACTTTATTTTTTTGGGCTCCAAAATCACTGCAGATGGTGACTGCAGCCATGAAATTAAAAGACGCTTGCTCCTTGGAATAAAAGTTATGACCAACCTAGATAGCATATTAAAAAGCAGAGACATTACTTTGCCAACAAAGGTCTATCTAGTCAAAGCTATGATTTTTCTAGTAGTCATGTACGGATGTGAGAGTTGGGCCATAAAGAAAGCCAAGTACCGAAGAATTGATGCTTTTGAACCATGGTGTTGGAGAAGACTCTTGAGATTCCCTTGAACATCAAGGAGATCCAACCAGTCTATCCTAAAGGAAATCAGTCCTGAATATTCATTGGAGAGACTGAAGCTGAAACTCCAATACTTTGGTCACCTGATGCAAAGAACTGACTCATTGGAAAAGACCCTGATGGTGGGAAAGATTGAAGGCAGGAAGAGAAGGGGAAGACAGAGGATGAGATGGTTGTATGGCATCACCAAATCAATGGATATGAGCTTGAGTAAACTCTGGGAGTTGGTGATGGACAGGGAGGCCTGGCATGCTGCAGTCCATGGGGTCACAAATAGTTGGACACAACAGAGTGACTGAACTGAACTGACTGAACTTTCAAATTGCTTGGGGTACACCCTCTCCCTGGGGTACAGCCTCCACGGTCAGCCCACGGTCCATGCCCTCCTCGTCACCTCCTGCCTGCTTTGCTGCAGTCACCTTTTCCCTGTTCTCTCTGCTCCGTCCTGCTCCTCTCCAGGCTGTTTTCAACACAGCCCCCGGGGGAGCCTGTAAAGTAAGTCAGACTTTTCTTGCCCTGCTCTCCAGCAAACTTGTGCCACCAAACAGTCACCAGAGAGTGGAACTCTCTCCAGTCTGGAGTGTGGGCCAAATGGGCCAGGGAATGCCTGGGAATAAATTAATGAGGAGAGGGGGAAGGAGGGGTCCCCGCAGCACAGTCTGGGGGCTGAGCAGGGCTCATGATGCTGGTGTTTCAGTCCCCGGGAATTCTGAGGTTGGCACAGAGCAGTGGGCAGAGTTTTCTCTGAGCAGAGGGTTGCATTTGATTGTTTCAAGGAGGGATCCTGACAACGGTTAAAACCTTGCAGGAAAACAAAAGGACAGACAGCCTGCTGGGGTCAGGGGAGGGGGTGCCGGGGGCCATCTGCTGCAGAGGAGGGGAGATGTGGGGCTCTTGTTCCTCCCCCCACCCCTGCCCTCGAGGAATGTGAGGAAGAGAAAGGCTCCTCTGCATCTCAAAACATGCTTCCCCCAAGCCCGCCCCCTGTGCCTGGGACAAAGGCCACACACGAGCCCCAGCCTGCTGCCACAAAGGCCCACCTGCCACCCGGCTGCCCTTAACCAGCTGGAGCTGGTGCCCAGCCCTGGAGTTAACCAGCTCAGGCCTGCTCCTGATGGCAGAGCTGAGAGAGGCTCTAATACCCTCCTGCTCTGTGCGGCTGGGGAAACCGAGGATTGAAAAGGGGACGGCCTTGGCCGAGGTCACAGGGAGAGATGAGCCAAAGGGTGGAAATGAAGGGGGCCCAGATGTAGTGATGAGAGTGGGTTTCCCTGTCTCTTCTCTTCTTCCTCAGTTTGAGTGTCTTGGCTTTTTTTTTCAGATCTGCCTTAAAGGACAAGATTTCTAGAGTCTGCCCCTTGTGCTAGGGACAGGGGAGGAGGAAGTGGGAATGTCCAGCTGAGTGAATACATCTCCTACCTCTGCTTACAAACGGGAATTTTTAAGTTTCCCCCTCTGAAAAATGGGAATATCAATACCTACCACTTGTGTTATTGTGAGGGTTCAGTAGAGTAATGCACCGATATGCTGTCCCTTAGATGCTGAGCAGTTGGCAGGTACTCCCCCTGGCGGCCTGGTTAGCATCTGGGATTGAGCTCAGAGCACAGAGAGGGTGTCTGCATGCCTCTCCTCTGCTGGCCTAGTCCTGCCAGGCCCGAACACCCAGGCTAAAAGCCCAAGTGACCAGGCAGCCCTGTGGTCCCCAGTCTCAGCAGAGAAGGAGGGACCCCAGCCTAGAGGTGGGCCCACTGAGCTCTGCCTCTTGGGCCTTTGGGGTGATGCTGGCAAGCTCTTCCTCCTCTCTGGCCTCAGTATCTTCATCCGGAGCAAGGGCACCATCGTAGTGATCAAGACAAAACAGGAAAGGGCCTCCGACCACGTGAGGCCATGCTCCCGGGTACACACAGACACAGCACCATAAACAGGAAGGTCTGCAGGGAGGGCCAGGCTTGGTGGCTTCCGCAAGCGGAACTAGACTCTCCCCAAGATGAGAAGATGCGCAGCGTCCCAGGGAAGAATCTGGGGGGGGGGTGTTGGAGGTTCCAGCAAGGAAAGGGTTAATCCAGGGTGGCAGGATATCAGGGCCAGGAAATCAGGGTAAAGGTGCCCCCTCCCCAGTGGGCCCTGGCCTCTTCCAGGCACCACCTCCCCTCTCCTTGGTCTCCAGGAGCCTCCAATCACCAACCCCCCCACCAAAGGCTCGTCACTTCCTCCCACTGAGCCAGCCGCCAAAGTAGGGACAGTGTGTGTGTGTGTGTGTGCGCACGCGCGCATGCACGCAAGCGAATCTGCCCCTCTACCCGCCTAGAGATGACTCCCAACACCCCCAAATCACTGACTTTGCCTGAGGAGGGCACTGGGTATGGGGCTGGAAGAGCCAGAGGGGACTCAGAGCTGCCTCCCCAGAAAGCCATACCCCGTCACACACACACCTCTTGTCATGGCACGTCTGACACTAACACTGGCTCCATGCATGTGAGCATACACGCATGTGAACACATATACACATCCCCACCATACATGCCAGGCAGGCCTCTCGCTCATCACTGCTTTCACCACAGCACACATCTGTCCCTCATCTATCCCTTCATCTATCCCTCAGAAACTGCCCCACAGGAAATGGAGCACAGGAGGTGAGATGCCACTACCCCGGGGCACACCCTTGGCAGCAGAGGATGGCGGCAGGGGCTGTCAGGAATTCTGAAAGGATGCCCCCCACCCCTCTCCCCAAACAGGCCCCACCCAGACCGTCCCATCCTCAGGGGCTCAGCCCTTGTGCTCCACCCTCAGCCAGGGCAAAGGACAGCACCCAGAGCCTGGCCTGGGGGCAGCCTGGCCAGGGCTCTTGTCAAAAGTCAGGACCTCGCAGAGGCCTCTGTCCAGCTGCCAAACACCCACCATTGCCCCCAAGGCCAGGGTGGGGAGGCACGAAGCCTGCTCTAGAACAACCAGGGAATGAAGGGACCCCCAGAAGGGACGTAGGAGCCCAGGGTAGCCTGGCCCCCAAAAGACCAAGCAGTGGGCGTGAGGAGTGCCCGGCTCCTGGGCTAGTGAGGGACTCACAGCCGCAGGAGACCCCCATCCTGGGACAGAGGAGGAGCGGGAACACAGTCCAGGCAGGGCAGGTGGGAGAGCATCTTCTCCCGTGGGGCCGCCAGAGAACCCCCAGGTCGGAGGTAGAAAGGCCTCTGTGAGCCCTCAGACCAGGGGCCACTCCTGGGACCCGCAATCGCCCGCTTGTCACCTGTTCCCTGGTCCTGGAGACCCACGTGTTGAGCAGCAGCTCCAGGCGGGAGTGGTGGAAGGCCTGGGTCGTCTTGACTGCGATGAAGACATCGTGGAGCTGCAGCTCGGAGGGCCGAGGGCTTGGCGGGCTCAGCTCGGGGGTGTCGGGCACACGCTGCGGGGACGGGCTTGAGCGGTACCGTAGGGAGAGGAGCCCCATGCACAGAAGGGTGAGAAGGACTCCGGCCAGGCCCCGGAGGAGCCGGCACTGCATTGGCCCTAGGGCCCCAGACGGCTCAGCTCCCAAACCCCAACCAGACGGGGAGGGGAGGCTGGTCAGGCGGGAGCCCCGGCAAAGGCAAAGGGCTGGTAGGCATGGCGGGCGGGCCGGGAGGGGAGAGGTGGGAGTCGGAGCTCCGGACCCGCAGGCCGAGCCACCGTAGCCCCGCCGCCGCCAGCCCTCCACCTGCTTGCTCCCCGGCCCTCCCGCCCGCGGCTCTGGGGCGCCTGGCCCCGCCCCTGCTTCCAGCGCAGCCCAGGGGCGGGGCCGGCCCTGGGGAGCCCAGAGGTGGCTGGAAAAGGCACCCGCAGAAGGCACAGCCCCGGCTCTGCCAGCTGCTGCGGTGAGAGTGGGGGCAACTACCCCTCCTTGCCAGATGGAAGGGAGGGGCCCTCCAGCCTTCGCACTCCCCGGAGACCTTGGGCCTAGCTCATTCAACACCCAGTATCTTCGGTGGCCAGCCTCCCAGGTTTGGCTTCACACAGTTCCTCCTCCTGGGTGCACCCCTCCCTCCGCTAGCCCTGGCCATCCTCACCCACATTTCCTCTACCAGGCTGAATTTTATTTGCCTTTTAAGGGCTTCCCCAATGGCTCAGTGGGTAAAGAATCCGCCTGCAATGCAGGAGACACAGGAGATGCAGGTTTGATTCCTGGGTCAGGAAGATCTCCTGGAGGAGGAAATGACAACCCACTGCAGTATCCTTGCCTGGAAAATCCCATGGACAGAGGAGCCTGGCAGGATACAGTCCATGCGATCACAAAGAGTCGGACACTCTTGTGCTTGAGCAACTAAGCACAGAGCCCATTAACAAGATCTTATAGATTCAGGTGGACAGCAAAGGGACTCAGCCATACATATACATGTGTACCCATTCTCCCCCAAACTCCCCTCCCACCTGGGCTGCCACATAACAGAGTTCCCTGTGCTGTACAGTAGGTCTTTATCCATTTAAGGCTTAGGCTCAAGTGGCCCTCCTCCAGGAAGTCTCCCAGCCTCTGGGGCCCCTACAGTGGTTAGCCCAGTTTCTTCGGTCTTCACAACAGAGCTAGAATTATTTCCAGTTCATAGCTGAACATATAAAGCTCAGAATGATCCAAGCTGATCCAGCAGCTCAGCCACAGAGCCGGTGAACCCAGGTCTCTGGCCCTTGTCTGGCCCACAGAAGGCCCTTGAGGGTCCCCGTCCTGCTGTGACCCACTGTAGTCCATCTTGCTCGGCAGTCATTACTGTTTCCTCTCTCGCAGCCAGCCCAGTGGACAGAGGGCTTTCTGCAGCTACTACCTTTGTCTTGTTTTTTTTTAAGTTAATTAATTTATTAATTATTTTTGACTGTACTGGGTGTTCATTGTGGTGCTCAGGCTTTCTCTAGTTGCAGTGAGCAGGGATTTCTCTTCTTTCGGCTAGTGGGCTCTAGAGCGCAGGCTCCATAGTTGCGGCTCATGGGCTTAGTTGCTGCTTGGCATGTGGGATCTTCCTAGGTCAGGGATCGAGTCCATGTCATCTGCATTGCAAGGTGAATTTTAAACCACTGGACCACCAAAGAAATCCCTCCATCTTGTTTGGTACAAGGTCACTCATGTCTTGTCCTCCCTCTGCTAGAACCCTGATGGCTTCACAAACGCCAAGGATCAACACCAGCCTGCAGACCCTGTAAGGCTGGCCCCTGTTACCTCCAGTCCCAGCTCCTACTCTTCTCCTCTTGCTTCCACACTCCAGACCCAGTGGGCTTCTGACCAGTTCAGGGACACGTCCACCTCAAGACATTTGCCCATGGTTCCTGCCTGGGCCTCTGTTTAGTCGCTAAGTTGTGTCCAACCCTGCGACCCCATGGAATGTAGCCCGCCAAGGTCCTCCGTCCATGGATGATTGTCCAGGTAAGAATACTGGGGTGGGTTGTCATTTTCTTCTCCAGAGGGTCTTCCCAACCCAGGGATCAAACCCAAGTCTCCTGCGTCTCCTGCACTGCAGGCAGATTCTTTACCACCGAGCTACCTGTGATATTGGTCCTGAGAAACACAACAACTGGCCTATCAAATCAACTGGTTCTACCAACATAATGCTACCAAAAAACCTGAAAGCCTTAGCATTCACATCTCAGACTAGATGGAAGAGACAATTCTCTTTAAGCTACAGTTTCATGATTTTATAGAAAATCACTGACCTTCAGACAATAAATTCATACTATACTACTACTAAGTATTTTAAAGTGATTTTTACCTCTTTGTAAAGAAGGGATCAAAATAATTAGGATTTTTAAAAATGAAAAATGAGATTCACTGGAAGTTAATAAAATGAATCAGTGACCCAACTCTATGGACTCTCAAAATAATTAGTTCTACCCAGGCTGCCAGGTCTAGAGATCCAGAGATCTAACCCCCCATTACCCTACCTCCTTCAAGTCTACACAAATATCTTCTACATGAAGCCTTCCCAGACCACTTTATTTAAATTGCAGCTCCTTCCCCCTCCTTCCCAGCTTTCCAGGCTCTTTCCCAGGGCCCCTTTTCTGCAGTGTTCTCTCCAAAAGTACTTTTCATCCTCCAACATCCTATATATTTATTGTCTGTCTTCCTCAAGAGAATATCAGGGCAGGGATTTCTTTTTATTCACTGAATTCCTAGTACCTAGAACAGAACCTGGCACATGGTAGGCACTCAAACTTTTCTTGTTAAACGCAGGAAATACCAGATGCGTGGAGAAATGCATTAGCACTATAGAGGAAGAGAAAAGGAAAACCAACCCTTCTGAATCACCCTTCTATGGCCCAGCCCTGTGCCAGGCCCCCTCACAGCCCATCTTCTCAGAATGGCATCTCCAAGGGATAAACCCATGCTTCATGCCATACCGACCAGGGTTCAAATCCCTAGCTGTGTGACTCTGATCAAGTTACTTCACCTCTCTGAACTTCACTTTCATTTATAAGATGGGGATAAAATAAGACTTGGGGTTGGTTGGCTTCTCCACCCCCATGGAAAGGGCACCTAACATGGGACCAGCCACTGGGAGCCTGCAACTTCACCCAGGCTCGAATGTCCATAGACCAAGCACTGGGCCAAGAAGGGGGTGGTTTGCTTACCCCAGTGATCATAACCCAGTCTCCATGGCCAGGTAGCCAATAGCCACCCATAGAGACCCACCATCTGGCCACAAAGCAGAGCATGGCATGGCCCAGAATTTCCAAGGCCTGGGAAAATCAGGAGGCTTTGTGGAAATGATATCTGAGCTAGACTTCAAATGTAAGCAGCCCCCAACCCCTGGACTTGGACCTCTCAGCTTCATTTCCTACCACTCCCCAGTGGCCAATCTCAATCCATTTCCTGCCACTGAGCCGTTGCTCTTGAGGTTCCCTCCTCCTAGTCTATCCACTCCCCACAACTCCCTGGAGCCTGCCCAAGTTCATCACTGTGACTGAGGAGAGTCCTAGGAGGACCAGGAACAACATAGGCATGCGAGTCCCTTAAGTGCTTCCTGAAGAAAGGAATCCCACACCCCAAGCTCAAGCAGCACCTCCTCCAGTAAGCCTGCCTAGATATCTCCCACTGGAAGTGCTCATCCTCTCCAGTGAAGCAGTCTCACGGGCTTGGTAGTACACTGAGGGTTTGCTCTTAGTCTTCTGGATTCAGTGGCCGAGGCCCTTAGCCTAAGACCACACTGTGCTGGCTAGGTATCCCCGCTCCAGGAGACATCTCTTTGATGATCAGACACAGGCAGGGCTGGGTACAGAGGTGGCCCATCTGTGGGGCCCTCCTCCGGTCATTTGGGGGCAGGTAAGGTGATGCCAGCACAGATGGCAGGCAGCTCCAGGATGAGTCAGGAGAGAAATCTGATCCTCCCCATGAGCGAGCAGGAACCTGAAAGGTGGCATCAACCTGAGCTGGGGGTGGCAACAAGTGGGACGAGGGGAAGGGGGCCCAGGCCAGGGAGGCAAGCAAGCAAAAGGCCACCAGCTTCTATGACAAACTGTTTAATGTTCCATAATGTGCAGCTTCTGAGGGGAAAAAAAAAGGCCCATTAAAAATCCACAAGCTGTACATTCTGGTAACGGAGTGGCTGGCCCCCTCCCCACCCATCCCTCTGAGAGGCAGGGCAGGGAGGGGCGCAGGTGCTGTGAGAACATGGTCCTTGGGTGTGCTCACCAGGAACACACGCGGGTTAGTGTCCTAAGGGTCACGGGGGTGGGGGGCATGACATTTACACAGGGGAGAACCACAGACACACATGTGACTGGAAGACACAAGGGGCACAAGTGACAGTGGACTGGGGAAACCACAATGCCCCCGTGGAGGTAAACACAAGAAATGCCAGCTGCATGGGTGGGTGTCCCACACGACAGGCTCGGGGGCTCCTGTGAACAGAAGAGGCTGTGGAGGACTTCCCCAGTGGTCCAGCGATGAAGACTCTGTGCTTCCACTGCACAGGGCACAGGTTCAGTCCCTGGTCAGGGAACAAAGATCCTGCATGCCACATGCAGTGAGGCCAAAAAAAAAAAATAATAAGAGGCTGTGGAGCCAGGAGACCTCGTGAGCCAAGGGGAGGGGCAGACTCGAGTCCACCCTGTGGGATCTTGAGTGTGCAAACCAACGCACAGGACTGAGAACGCAGATGCTCTGAGGAGCACCATGAGGGACAGGACACAGAGGTGTGTGTGAGACCCACGAGAAGGGTCCGTGGAGACACAGGGCCAGGGGAAGGCCCAGAGCAGCAAGTCCAGGGGTGGGAGGGAGCTCTGGCCAGGGGCTTCTATGGGTGAGAGAGCCCAGAGCCCAGAGCCGAGGGCCCCACGTCGAGTCCCAGGGTTGAGGAAGGCTCAGGATGGGGAGGACCCGGCTCCACTGCAGACCAGGGTTCCTGGTGGTGGCTTCTGGAGTGTGTGAGGAAGGCGCAGGCATTCCAGGGGGGCCCTCAGGCCTCGCTGCTGCTGCTGCTGCCGCCGCCTCTGGTACTGCCACGCTCCACCCACACAAGGCGGGCCTGCTCCTGCAGGATGCGTCCCCGCACCACCTTGGCCAGCTCCTCCGAGTGGCTCCACTCGTGGGCGGGCACCTGCACCCAGGAGCAGGGCAGCCCCCAGAGCACATGCTCTGAGCCCCGGCACTGCCGCAACAGCTCAGAGTCCCGCCAGCCCGGCCGGCCCAGCAGACCCCTGCCGAGAGAGACAGCAGGCCATGGTCAGAGCAGGGGATGAAGACAGACAGTGAGACAGAAAGGAATGGACTAAGACATGGAGAGTTAGAGAGGGAGGATGGACAGAGGCAATCAGAGAGACAGACAGAAGGCAAACGAAGAGATGGAGAGAGAGAGAGAGCAAGGCATCCAAACAGGAGGAAGCACAGGGTCCCTACCCCTCCTCCCGGCCCAACTCACCTGACTTCCCGGACATTCTTCTCGGTCACCTCCACGTGGATGACGATGGGGTAGATCTCGTTCTGGACCAGCTCCCGCACGCCCCGAGCACCCAGCTCCAACAGGCAGTGCTTCTTCTCGGGGTAGGGGTGGTCAAGGCTACATTTTACTCCCAGGCCAGAGACCCTAGCCTCCCTGCCCCCTGACTGGGCCCCCTTAAAACAGCCCCCTACAGGGTCCAGCTTCCCCATCCACCTTGGCAATAAGGAAAGAACTGGAAGGGAAAGCCCAAGACCCAGGGAAATAAGTCACTTTCCCTAGACCCCGATCTGCAGAGGGCGCTGACCCCACCCTTGGCAGCCCCAGGTGGCTTCCAGGGGAGCGGCAAGTCTGAGACAAAGATGAACAGATCAGATGTATCAGCCAAATTCTGCAGGGTGAGCCACTTGAGGCAGAGTGCCCCAGGCCACCCATTTCACAGGTGCAAAGACACCCATGGAAGGAAGGGGCTTGCCCAGGGTCACCCTCTGCTCCTGGGCCCAGAGGGCACCACCCCCATGCCCCACCCCAAGCACCCACCTTCCCGACAGACTCCTGGATGGCACGGATCCTGCTGCCCAGACTGGGGGCGGCAGGCCGGGCCTTGGGGGCTCCGGGCGCTGACAGTGTGCACTGTTCCTCTCCAGAGAGGCTTTCTGCAAAGCAGAGAAAGGCACAAACGAAGGGCCAGTGGGCCTGACTGCCCCACGGTGCCACCTGGCCCTCCCATCTTCAAGTGCACAGGCTCACCCGCTGGGCACACTTGGAAGTCCAGCCGGGAGCTGGGCAGGTCTAGGAGGTTGCGGATGAGCCGGGGCGCCAGGCACTCAGGCAAAAGCACCACAGGCCGCAGAGCAGACACCAGCAGGGGCCGCACCAGGCTGTAGGGTTTGAGGCTCCGCTCTGGCTCTGGGCACGGGAGGGGACAGGATGTAGAGGAGATGAGGGTGCAGCCAGGGCCCCAGGTCCTCGCTGCTGGGATGGCCAGCCCCCTCAATACTCAGGACCCCAGTGCCTCCTGTCAAGGCCCCTATCTTCTTTCCCTTCCTAACACCCGCTGCTGGACTTCACTGGGACTGTCCTCCTCCCCATCCCAGGCCTCACCCGTGCCCCCTACAGGCCATTCTCCTCTCGGCAGCTGAGGCAGGCTTCAACGCTGAAGTCAGATCCTGTAACTCCCCTGTGTTCAATGCACCAGTGACTTCCCACAACTCTCAGGAAGAAGGCCACATCCTCCACGTGGGTGACCCAGCCCTGCCGGAGCTGGGGAGGCAGCAAGCCACAGATCCCCTCACTACAAGCTCTATTCCGACCTCACAGATCAGCAGCTGTAATCACAGGAACTCTGCATGCCCTGGTGGCCCAGTTAACTCTTCTGTCAGAGCCCAGGTCAAGCCTTCCCAAGCTCCCAGGTGGGCAGGGACCCCTCCTACCTTGCCCCTCCCCTGCTTCCCTCCCCCCTCCCCTCTGGCACAATGCATGACAAGAGTTATGCGCCTGCTGTACTCTGTGTCCTCCAAGCATACGACACATAGCCATGCCTCTGAGTCTTTGCCTTTTGCCTGGCATGAAGTCTTCTTCATCCTTGAAAGGCCCAGTTCAGACAATCTCCCTTCCAGGAAACCTTTCCTAACCAGCCTTACCCTCAGAATTGCTATTCATTTCTCTGGGCCCCCCCTAACCCTTCATCCTCCTTCCTCCAGGAACTCTCTCTGGGGTCATCATGGCACCTGCCACCATACACAGGCAAAAGGCACAGCTGTGCATGCTGTGCCAGACAAAAACAGGCCCATGCTTCTCCGTGCCTCACCCCTGGTCACACCTGGACACAGACCAGCTCCCTCCATCCTGGTGGCCCATCTCCCACCAGGTCCCTGGCCTGCACCCTGCCCCCGACTGGAACCCTCCCACAAGCCCTTCAAGGCCAAAGGGAACACCAAGGCCAAAGGACACCCAGATGGGCACATTCCTGGAGCCCGTAGGCAGTGGCTGCACCCTCGCACCTGGGCACGCACCTGAGCAGGGCTCCAGCAGCAGCTGCTCTGGGGAGTCCCCAGGAGGACTCCCCACATGCTTGGGCTTCACCAGTCGCAGCTGGTCCAGGGCACGCTTCTTTAGCTGGTGAGGGAGTAGAAAAAGAGGGGCACCTGAGAGCTCAGCTCCGTCCCATCCTCAGGGAGAAAGGGCCCTACTGTCTAGTCTCACAGGTCAGCACAAGAACCCCCTCTCTATCTGGCTGTCCCCTGCCCCTACCTGGCCCAGTACAGCCCCTGAGACAGAGGAGGGTGACCATCACTAGGAATCCAGGGAAGTAAGGCTGCTAGAGCTAGTTAGAGCTAGAGGAGCCTTAGGTCTGCCCGCACATTACAGATCAGAGATCGAGGCCCAGAAGGACCTAAGAAGATGTAAGAGACAAACTCTGGGGTCTCTTCCAATTAATCAGCAGTGTAGGAAGAGTATAGAAAAACCAAAATTGACACCGCTAATTGTAACAATCATGGTTGTTGTTGTTCAGTTGCTCAGTCATGTCTGATTCTTTGCGACCCCATGGATATCAGTAGTTGACAGGTGTGAAATAACGTGACAATGGGACAAATGCTAACCAGATCCCATATGCATGAACCCATGAGGCAGGCATGGGTTCCCCATTTCACAGATGATGAAGCAGAGCCTCAAGAGAGGGTCAGGTGGTCATCCAAGGTCACACAGCAAAGAAGGAGCAGAGCTGGGATGCAAACTCCGGAGGCCTGGCTCTAAAGCCCAGGTTCTCCACCTTCTCTCTAGTACCATGGTCTCTTGAAATATTTAACCTCTCCGAGCCTTGCTCTGCCCAGGCGCATGGTCCAGGGATCAGAGAAGGGAGTGCGACTATCGTTAAGTGCCCACCGCATGCCACCCATGCTCCTGAGCACTAGGCACACTGCCTCACTTCCCCCTCTCAACTATCTGGACTGGAGCCCTGTTGCTATTCTCTTTGATGGACACGCTGGGGATAGGATCAACCAAGTCTGGGTGAAGACGCAACCAAAATGCTCACCAAGAAGATGAGCAACCAAATGGGTGGAGTCTCCTCCCCCAGCTTCCAGAGAATGGAGCTTGCCCTCTCCCTTTTGGCGCCCCCGACTTGGCATCCCCTCCCCAAGCCCTCACCCTGTCCTCCGCAGCCCAGCTTACATTACTGCGGGGGCTCCGGTGTCGGCTGGATGGCAGGCATTTCTCCTGAACTTCCAGGAGCTGCTGGGCTCTGGCGGGAGGGGGTGGGAGAAGAAGGGAGGTCATGTCATGAGTTTGTAGGGAGGTAGGGAGTTCCTCACCTTCTCTCCTCCAGCCCCCTCCCCCAATCCTGTCCCAGAGGATGGCGAGAGACTGCGGGAGGAGAGAGAGAGAGTCCCCCATCCCAGTCCTGGCTCCCAGGGCCTCGGGCTGTCACCTCTGATAATTGGGCACGGTGCCCCGGTCCAGGTCTCGCAGAGTGAGGGGGTCGACCCGCGTGCAGAACCACTCCTGCCGTCGCTTATATGCCGGGTCCACCAGCCTCAGTATCTCCTGAGCTCTCACACACAGGGCGTGGGGGTCAGCCCGCTCAGGCAGGGTGAGGTTGGCTCGAATGTAGAAGGGCTCAGCTCCTGGCTCCCTCACCCAGGCGTCCAGGGCCTCGTGGAAGGACTGGCAGGCTGAGTGTGGACAAGGCAGGGGGTAGCATTAAGGACAAGGGAAGGAGAAAGTCAAGCATTAGCCTCAGAGAGGTCACACCTTCCCCTTCTTAAAATGAGAGTCCAAGGCCCAGGGAGGGAGGGGATAGGCCCCAAGCCACCAAGCCCACTGGGAACAGAACCAGGACCCAAACCCAGGTTCCTGGACTCCTATCCAGTCCTCCTTTCACTGTAAGTTGCTTACTGAGGACAAGACAGAGGAAGAGCATAAGAAGAGACAACTAGCAAGGAGGCAGCGGTGCAGAGGGAAGAGCACTGACAGGAGTCAGGAGGCGAGGCATCCCCCTCCCAGGCCATGGCTGTCCCACCCACACCATGGACTGGAGGAGCATTCTCGTGGGCCCTCAGTTCTGACCTTCCAGGACTCCTGAGTCCTCAGTGCCTGCCCGCCCCGGGCCAGCTTTACCCTTGAAGTCCATCAGTGGGAGTGTGGACGTCTGTTTCCGGGGCAAGGTTCTCTGCTGGGCCTCGCCTTCCAGGCCTGCCCCCTCCAAACCAGTGGCCTCTGCCCTTGGCTGGGAGAAAACCCAGACAGGGAGGGAACTGAGCTAGCTTCCCAGGACAGCCCTGGGGCTGAAGAACACCGCGTGTGGGGGTGACCATGTCTCAAAATTCTGATGCTCTCACCTCACAGGGTGCATGCCCAGTCAGACCCTGCTCCCTGCAACCGGCCTCCCCACCCAGCGTGGCTCAGTCTGGTCTTTTCCACGTGTAAGGGTAGGGATCTGTCCAGGTGCTATCAGTCTGCCCCACCTCTCAGCCCTTGCCCAATCAGATTTCACTTAATGCTGGCTGAGGTGGGGCTAGTCGATGAGCCCACCTCTGCTTCGACCAATCTCCAGAAACTCCACCCAATGATCTAGATCCACCAATCAGAGGGCGCCCAGCCCCAGCTAATGTACCGATTCTGCCCCAGCTCAGAAGGGCGAGGCCTCACCTCTCTTGGTTCTACCCTGGCCGACCCTGGTCCAGAGAGCACCCTCCGCACAACAGCCCCAGACCAGCTGTCCCCGAGGAATGACAGGCTATCTGGGCCCTTGTCCTGGGGCTCAGGTCCCCCCGGGGGATTCCAGCCAGACACTCGGATGGCCAGAGACCTGAGCAGAGAGAAAGGAGATTGAATTAGCGTTTAGTCAGTATGTTGATTCAGTTCAATATTCTTGGAGAACTATAGTGATGCCCCAACGATGCCAGGACTGCCACCCCAGGCCACTGCACCTGCTGGAAGGCTCTTTCCCTTCTTTTTTGCCTGGCAAATTCTGCTTATCCTTCATAGCTCAGGTCAAAAGCAACCTCTCCTTCCCAAATCCCTCAAACCCCTGCACATAGTGAGGTGGAGCTTCTTGCTGGAGCACCCCGTTTTTCTATTTTCCCCTTGGTTTTCTCCCTCAATAAAATGCCTTGAGAATCAGCCCTCTATCATGTTTGGCTCTGGATCCCTACCACCAATCACAAGTGTCTGGCACATCTGGCAGATGACTAACAAAAGCTTGTTATGCTCATAGTCTAGGGCAGGAGGTCACCCTTAAATCATAACAGATCAGGGATGGTTACTGCTGGCAGTAGGAGCATAAAGGGGAGGGGCTTCCCAGAGGAAGCAGCAGCTAGGCTACATGAGGGTGAAGAATAGAAGCACTTCTGGAACAGACAGAATCCTATGGTTCCAGACCAAACAGCTGGTATAGGCAGAAGTGTGGACAATAGGATACAATGCAGAAGAATTTAATAACAATAATAACAGTAGCATCAAACACTTACCGGGTGCTTCCCATGTGCTAGACACCATGCTAAACTCCTTGCCCTAATTAACTAATTTAACATCCTGGGAAACAGCTCCAGGAAAGGCAAGCTGGAGCCAGCCTATGGAGGGCAAGGAATGAAGGTATCTAACCTTCCTCTGGTGGTCAGTGGGTACCACTGTCAGGACAGAGTCACCAAATCCCTATAATACGAGGACTCTGCCTATCCCTGGATGAGAAGTGATGAAGCCCTGTGGCCAGACTCAGAGAGAACTGACCACAAGTCTCCCCATGACCCCTCCTCCATGGTTCTGGGGAAGGGAAGAGGTCAGGCTCTGTGGGTGTGCCCCAAATAGAGAGGGAGCCCAGGAAAAGCTTGGGCATTTACTCACCTCCTCATCTACCCTGGCAGCTTCAGCCACACAGCCACACTGCCCCCTGCTGCCTGCCCAGGGTGGGCAAGGCTGCAAAGACCTTAACCTAATCAGTACCCATGCAGGGGAAGACCCTGGCCCTTGGGAGTCCAGCCTGCCTCCTGCCCCCTCAATCAAAATAGAGGACCGAGACCCAGAGGCTAGGGATAGACATGGGGGCTGGGAATAGACACGGGTGCTGGGGACATCTGGGCTGCCTTTACAGGCTCCTTCAGCCCCAGGACTGTCCTGGCCATATCGACTGGGCACAGAAAGGCCTGGACAGAGATGGGAGGCCTGAGGCTGGGCCTGGCTATGCTGCCCAATGGCTGGATGGCTGAATAGCTGAATAGCTGGATATCTGGATAGCCGGATAGCGGGATAGCTGGATAGCTGGATAGGCTGGATAGCTGATGGAGCTATCAGCTCCAACCCCAGCACTAACTGTGCTCTAGCCTTTGGAAGCAAGCTGGCCACTTGATTCTATCCCCACATCCATAAAGCAAGGACAATGATGACACTCATTTCCCACCGTGAGTGTGAGGCTTAGACAAATACAGAGATAATGCAGGTAGAGGGGGAAACCAGAGGGCTCCAGGGCTTTCCAACTAAATGGGTTATGAAATTCACTGGGTCATGACCAACACTGTTTTTGAATGGAATGAAAGAGAAAATATAAGCCTGCCTCCCTTCAAGTAAATCCAACTATCTTTCCATGACCCTTTTGTTCCAGGCACTTGAACTGGGTTTCTCCTGAGGCAGGATACCATCAGAAGAGTTTGAGAAAAGTGGTGTGGAGGGCACCAGCAGGAACTCTGGGGCCAGGAGGCCTGGCTGCTTGCCTCTGGTTCTCAGCAGTCTCATTTGTGTCTATCTATCTCATTGTACAACTCAGTAAGTTTAAACACTGGATGTTGCTGGAACAGTGCCCGATAAAAACTAGACATTCACTATCACCAGGTGTGATTCAGGACAAGTCATCTCTCTGTGGTCCAGCTTTCTCCAACCCAATTTCAAACCCATAGACAGATGACCACTGTTGGCTTCTCTAGGTGAGGGCCCAGGGAGAAGACTGCATTCAGGCCCTCCAGGTCCATCTGCTCACTCCCTACCCCTGGTTGCATGCCACGCCTCCTCCCTGCAAATCCAGCATCAGGGCAATTCCTCAGCCATTCCACCTTTTCAGGCTCAGAGACCCAGCTTGGGCATCCTCTCCTTCAGGATGCCCTTGCCTACCTTCCTGAGGGACCAAGTGACTTCTCTGAGCCTCCACAGCCCCAGGCTACTACCTGGGGGCTCACAGGGGCAGGATCCAGATCAGGTCTCTCAGACTCAGACCTCAGCAGTCAAGTGTGTGGGGAAGAAAAAGGAACATGGTGGAGGGCAGGGGTTGCCTGCTCCAACCTCTCAGGAACTCTTAGGTTTCTGGCAATTGCAACAAGATCTGATTGATCCCAGTCCTGCCTGTGGGAAGGATGGGGGTCCCCATCCACCAGGAGAGGGCTCCCAATCCTATCCCCCAGTGTCAGCTCAGGAGTCAGGTCACAGGGGAACAACAGGTAATGGGCCAAGTCCTTCACTCTGCCAACCCTGAGCATCATGAGTTAGGTGGCTTGGATGAGTGTTGCCCTACACCCTGGGGCACTGTGGGAAGATTCCCTAGGTTCATAGGTCAGGGACCTTTGAAGCTGAGATGTAAGCATGTCACACAGATTACCTCACTGAATCCTCCCAACCACGGAAGCCATCTGTTATTCCCCCAACATAAGAGAAGAGGCAAACTGAAGCCAGGGGAAGTTACAATTGCCAAGGGTTACACAGCTGGTGGGTGGTGGAGTTAGACAATGACCTACCCAAACCTTCCCTGTGCGAGGTCGGCCAATGCCGGAGATCCTGTCTTTGTGACAAGAGCGGGCAGGTATGGCCCTGCCCAGGAGACAGCACCCCAGTACTCTCCCAGTGTCCTCCCCACCCAACATCTCACTTTCACTCTTTACCACCTGCCTGACCATCCTCTGCCCTGGCCCAAGATTCTGGGAGCCAAGAGGGGCAAGGGAGAGTGAAGAGCTACAACGCCCAACACACAGGGACCACTCAACACAGGTGGAGGTTAAAGCAGCTTCCGTGGGGACTTCCCTTGTAGTACAGTGGTTAAGAATCTGCCTGACAAGGCAGGGGACATGGATTTGATCCCTGTTCTGGGAAGAATCCACATGCCAGGAGGCAACTAAGCCTGTGCGTGACAATTACTGAGCTTGAGCTCCAAGGGGGTGCCACCACAATGAGAAGCCTGCACACCAAAACTGGAGAGTAGGCCTCTCTTGCTGCAACTAGAGAAAGCCTGTGTGCAGCAATGAATACCCAGCACAGTCAAAAACAAATCAAAGTTAAAAACAAAAACAACTCAAGTAGCTGTGATGAGAGGAAGGGACTCTGGAATCCCCAGCTCCACCACCAAGAGGCCATGGGACACATTCCTGACTCTGAGCCTCATTATCATCTGTGTATGGGGCTTGCAGGGCTACTGCAAGCCACAACAGCACCAATAATAGCTAAGAGCTAACTTTCCACTCACTATGAGCCAGGCACTGCATTTAGCACTCTAGTAAGAATATTAGAACCTCCACAATGGCCCCAAGGGACAGATACTACTGTGAGCCCATTTTACAGAGCAGAAAACTGAGGTAATGAGAAATTAAATGAGTTGCTCAAGGCCCCCCAGTAGCAAGTGACAGAGCCAGGATTTCAGCTGGCTCACAAGTCTGTTTGGATCCTGCCTGTGCTCTGACCTGTAACCCTGCTTCCCGCCCAGGACATGTGCAAACAGTGCTCCCCAGTCCATTAGGGCTCTCACATCCCTGAACTCCCATCAGCCCACCCCCTTCTCTCTTAGTCCACCAACCCTGCCCCAACCCCTCAATCTGTGTTCCTCCCCCATCTCCCTCCTCCCCAGGAACTGTGTGGGCATCAGAGGTGGTCCCATGATCACATGGGTCAGAACCTCCAGCTCCCTCTGCGGCATCCCGGAGGCCCTTGGACAGCAGCCAGGACCCCTGCTGCAGGCCTGAGCAGAGGAAGGGAGGAAGGGCCAGGCAGGCAGGAAGGGAGGCGCCTCCGCCCCTTCCCCCAGAATCACGTCCTGCACAGTGAGAAACAATGTCACGCTGGGCCCGGTGCCGAAGGGTGAGAGTGGGGGCAGGGGCCTGGCCAAGCTGCTTTCGGGAGGCAGGAGGCTCCTGGTGCTGCTCTGCCCTGATTTCTCGTGCGACCTGTCCTCTGTAACCAGCATCCCCACATTCCAGCTCTGACATTCAGTGCTTCCTATGCCCTCCCCAAAACCCAAATCTGGTCAGGCCACTCTGGACCTTGGTCCTGGTACATCCCAGCTGTGTGACCTCAGGCAAGTCGCTTAACCTCTTTGAGCCTCGGTTTCCTCCTCTATAAAAAAGGGGTAATCATAATAGAGCCGGCCTCCCAGGACAGAGGGAATGTTGTAAAGCAGCCAGGAGCCGGCCTTGCGTTTAGTAATAGCTAAGCACCATCACCCACCTGCCTTGCCGCCCAGGTTTCCCAGGGTGCACAGCACCACACTTCCCCAGCCTGACTCACAAAGCCTGCCCTAGCCTCGACTTTCACCTTTCCCCCTTCCCCCTTCCCTGCCTTCACGTGCCAGTCACCACCAAATGCCAGGCCTGTCCTTGGACAGCCTCTGTTCTTTCCTCTTCCTATCACCCAGCTGCCCTCCTGGCCTGCTCTCTCCTGGCTGCGTTCAAAGGCCACATTCTCGGATCAGCCTCTCCCATCGCCTGTCCTCCTGAGATCACTGACCAGGAAAGCCATGCATCCACCAAAACGGACAGAGCACATGGCCTGCAGCAGGCTGGGAGCTGCCAAGGTTCGTGTCTCCAGTCATGGCATGGGGCCAGCTCAGCTGCAGGGAGCTACAAATGACAAACTACCACCACCCCACCCCGTCCTCAGCACAAAGTCTGCTGGGAGGCCCAGTCCTGCTGGGAGATCCGAGCAGGGACAGGCAAGCAGTACAAGTAACAGTTGCCACCTACCAAGCACCCACCACACGCCTGGCAAAGCGGGGTGCTTGGCTGCCACAAGTCCTAAGCCTCCAAATTCCACCTGCAGAAGACATTGCTGTGCCCTTTACCCCGATGAGGAAACTGAGGCCCAGAGAGGTGAAATAACCAGCCCAAGCCTCCCAGACAATGGTGACAGCATACGAATTCAACGTCTGCCTCTGTGCAAAAACCCAACAGTTGGACAGAGGCATGAGGCAAGGGCTTCGCTGCTGCTCCCTCCCACCTCACCCCTGCTCACCCTTCTCCGGGGATCCGAACCAGCCTCCCAGCTCCACCCTGCCCCAGGAGACTGCCGTACCTGTTGAAGAGATCCAATCCACAGCCTCTGGCCAGAAGGCCGTCCGGCTTTCCCAAAGGCCACACGCTGTCGGAGGACGAGGACGAGGAGAGGCCCGGGGACCAGGGCTTGAGCGTCACACTCCCTGGGGAGGAGGGGTGAGGTTCAGGGGCGCCAGCAGAGCCGTGAGGGAGGGCTGGGTCCATGAGAAGGGGGTTGCCCCTTGAGCCCAGAGATGGCTCAGGGCCCAGAGACCTTGGCAGGTTGGAGGCCCTGGGAACACACTGGACTCAAAGGGCTCAGGGCTGGGCCTGAGTCGACGAGGGTGACCCTTCAGTTTCCTGGAAGAAGGGGAAGGGCAGCCTGGAACTGAGTAGCTCCACAGAGCACAGCTGGGACCAGGAGAGAGGACCAGGATGGGGTCAGGGTGAGAGGTGGGAATCAACTGCCCCAGGGCCTCCTGAGCAGAGCCTCTCTGCTCAGGGGACAGCAGAGCCTCAGGGAGGGGACGCAGGCCAAGGGCAGCATAGGTAGCACAGGCCTCAGGTGGGTTCCCAGACGAGCCCTCCCCAGGGAGTCCCGGGGCCTTTACCTGTGATGTCTGACATGCTGCTGAAGGACCTGGGCAGAGAGAGGGCAGAGGGGCCAGCACTGAGCTCAGTGGGCACTCAGCCCCACCCCTTGCTTCTGTCTCCGTGCTGCCCCAAAGTCTGGCAACCCCCAAGCACATGCAGGCTAGACTCCTAAAGTCACGGGGCAAGAAGCTAATATTCTGACCGTAACTGTGCCCATGTTCCTCCACCTAGAAGGCAAGAGTAGAGCCCCCCCCACCCCACCCCGGGCCTCTCCCTTTACCTCTTAGGGGGCGCGGGGTCTTCCTCTCGCTGCCGGCGGAGGATGGAGCCAGCGCTGGGCGGAAAGGGCAGGATGGAGAGGCGATTGATCTCCTTCTCGTTGTCCATGGCCTCCTCCTGCAAAGTCACAGCAGGACCTGGTCACCCCCACAGCACCCGTCCACAGCTCATGGTGCTAAGTTTGTGCTCATTTCACAGACGGGAACTACAGCCCAGAGTGGACGGGCAGGCTCTGCGAAGTTTTGGATGTGAATGGCTCCCCAGGTCTCCTGGCACCCGAGCCCAGGCCCAGCACTGAGCCAGCTTCTTTGGGAGTTTCAACAAGGCACTTGGCTTTCGTGGGCCTCAATTTCCTCTCGTGGAAAATGGAATGGTCAGCAAACTGGAGAGCCCCCTGTGTGTCAGTAGTAATATGATGGCCATTGTACCCCCCACATCTGGGCTAGGGCAGGCATCTTACCGAGGTGTGGGGCTCGGGCCCTCCCACGACAGGCACCTCCCCCGCTGCTTCTGGGCCTCCCAGCGGGGATGGGAACTCGCTGAGGCTCCAGGTGCTGCTGAGGTTGGAGCACAGGGAATGGGAAGAGGCGCAGGCCTGGAGAGGAAGGGGAGAGGCAGCAGTCAGCAGCGCTGGGCCGGGGCCAGCCACCACCATTTTCTCAACACCCGAGTGCTGGAAACAGGGATGAGGTGGGGAAGGAGGGAGCTGCATTCCTGCCCTCATGGAGCTCACAGCCTAGTGGAGAAGACAAACTATAAACAAGCAGGCAGATGAAGGAATTAAGGCTCAGCTTCCAAAAGAGCTGGGAAGGAAGGTACCTAGGGTGGGGAAGGCACTCAAAGGCCCCACCCGGCCAGGGGGCCATCAGAGTGTTTTCCAGGGAAAGTGTGGTTAGAACCGAGAACTCAAGGATAAGTAGGTGTTAAAGTTGGGGAGGCAGATGGAACAGTCAGAGCAAAGATCCTGAGGCAGGACTGACACATTCTAGGAATCAAAAAGCTGAGACAGGGGGAAGGGATAGTGTGGTGTCAACAATGTACACACTGCTATATTTTAAATGGATAACCAACAATGTCTTACTATACAGTATATGGAACTCTGCTCAATGTCCTCTAGCATCTTGGAGGGGAGGGAAGTATGGGGGAGAACGGATACACACATATGTATGGCTGAGTCCCTTTGCTGTCTACCTGAAACCATCACAATATTATTAATTGGCTATATGCCAATACAAAACAAAAAGCTTAATTAAAAAAAAAAAAAAGTTGAGACTGAGAAAACCAGGCTCGAGGTAGGCAAGTAAGGGAACCACCCTGTAGGACTTCTAGGGCAAAGTAAACCACTGAGGATATTTAAAAGTCAAAAATCACAGATTTATGCTTCTTTTGTTCTGTTTCTTCGGGTACTACACTCCTGGTGGACTGATCCTCTTTTAAGCAAACCCAAGATAGGAAAAGGGCCTCCCCGATGGCTCAGTGGGTAAAGAATTCGCCTGCAATGCAGAAGACACAGGAAATGTGGGTTCAATCGCTGGGTCAGGAAGATCCCCTGGAAGAGGAAAATGGTAACCAACTCCAGCATTCTTGCTTGAAAAATTCCATGAAAAGAGGAGCCTGGTGGGCTACAGTCCAAAGGGTCACCAAGAGTCAGATATGACTGAGCAACTAAGCACACACACACAATAGGAAAAGCCTTTCTTTTCCTATCTTGGCAGAGATCTGAGAGCCAGTGTCTGATTTATAAGGGATCTGGGGGCTCGGCTCCTCTGCTGGGTGGCTATGTGATCCTGGGCAAGCCTCTGACCCTCTCTGGGCCCTGTGCAATGAGGCAACTGTACTAGTCAGTCTTGAGGAACTTCCAGGGCACACATTTTGCATTCTAAGATGCTTGCCAGCCCTCAGGGAACTGGGGTTCTCCAAGTGTATGATAAGACAAGCGTCAAGCTGTTTTTCGTGCCCCAGGTATAACCTCAGAAACCCAGAGGCCCCTACACTCCTGTCGTGTTCCCTGATACACCAACCCCCACCCATCCGAGCTGCATTTTGTCCACCTTGGCCAACAGCCCCCTCCAAGACTGGCATGTTCTTGACCTCGAATGATGATGACTCCAGCCAGGACCCACATGTTTCCTCCCAGAGCTTGCATCTTCCCAGGCCCAGGTGAGGACTCCCAATGAGTCCCCCACGTCCCCACCCCCAGTTGAGGTCTCTCACCAGGTCTCACTCTGGCTGAGAGTTCCAGCTTGGACTCCTGACCCTGCTCACCTTGAGATGGGGCCCCCCCTGGACCCGCTGTAGCTGCACCTCCAGCAGGGCCTTGGCGCCCTCCAGGCTGGTGAGCGCCGTCAGCAGGTCATCCCGCTCCACCTCCAGGCCTCGGACCTGCTTCCGGTACTGGTCCTTCTCAATGAGGCTCTGCGAGTACTGCAGCTGAATACGGTCTCGGCTCTGGATGGCCTGGCAAGAGTGGGCAAGGAGGGAACTGGGGCCAGGAGCCGAAGGTGACATGCTGGCTCAGCTGTCCTGGCCTCTGACCTCTCAGATCAGGCAAAGGGGTGCGGCAGTGGGTAGCAACAGGACCAGCAGCTAATGTTTATTAAGAACTTCCTGCACGCTTGTGCCCTGTGCTAAATATTGGCTCATTTAATCTTCACACTAACTCTTCGAGTTAAGAGAGTCTCCTTATTTTCATTTTACAGACAGGGACACCAGGCCAGCAGGGACACAGCTGCAGAGTCCAGGCTCGTGCCATTTCCCAGAAACAACTCAAAACTCTTCTATGGGACACACTGTGTATGGGAGACTTTATTCCCAGCCTCCAGGGTTCAAAACCCAGCCCAGTGCACCCAAAGAGCTTTTCCACACAATGTAGACCACGGTGCCCAAGAGCTGGGTCCGTGGCCACGGGGACCTACCACCCATTGTCTCAGAGGGAGCAGGGGTGAGAGTCTCAGGGGCTAGGAGCAACCAGGTGAAGTGCAAATTCCTGGGCCCACCCCAGACCACCTGACTCAGTATGTCCGGGGTTGAAACCCAAAATCTGCATTTTCACCAGGCCCCCCGAGGCCCACGCTCACGTGTAGACACCAACTGCTTCAGGGATTCCAGGGATTCGAACAAGGACAAAACCTGCTGCCCTCCCCGCTGCACGGGGAGCTCAGATGAGGAGGGCTGGGGGCCTTGGCCCACCCCTCAGGAGGTGAAGGAATGGTACCCAGGGCCTGGGAGCCAGAACTTTTGAGAATCTCTTCACCAACAAACATTTGAAAGCCTCGCTCTTGATGTGGGGAGAACAGGGATTCAGATGCCACGGCCGCCCACACCAGCTTTCATACCTGTCCGGGGAGCCCAGTGAGGCAGGTGTGTTGAGAGGGCAGGGCTGGCATACCTCAGCGCTCAGGTCCCCTGTCTGTTTCTCCAGGCCTACTTGTCCCATCCTAAACTGATGAGTATACTGTTTGTCTGCCTCTCCCCATCTTCCCCTGGATGGGAATGAGGACTGGGCACACAGCAGGCGGGGCTCACCTGGTCCCGCTCCTTCTCAATCTCCTCCAGCTGGGCCAGGACGGTGGCCATGCGGTGCTTGTACAGGTCACAGTCCTTCTGCAGCGTACGGTGCTTCAGCCGCAGGTCCTCCATCTCCTGCAGATACTGTGGGTGCGGCAGGGTGGAGCAGGATGGGACACACCCTGGTCAGACTTCAGGGCTAGGGACCATGGGCAGGAGCCCAGCAGGTCCAGGGAAAGTCCTGAGCCCCAGTAATGAATGCCCACCTCCCCAGCTGGGTGGCCTGGGCTGCTAACTGACATCTCCTCACTGGGCCTCAGCTGCCTTATCTGTAAAATGGGAACAACAACCCATCCCAACCCACCTGGGCCTCCTCATTTCAACTGCAGTCTGCCTCCTTAACCCACTCTGCTTCCTCCACAGCACTCATCACCCTCTGTGACATGAAGTGAGGGACTGTGGATTATGCATAAGGTGTCCTGTTTGTCTCCCCTGCTATAATCTGTCCTCCCCAGGAGAAGGACCTTTGTTTTGTTCACAGATGGACCTCAACACATATTTGAGAACAAACGAATGCACAGCTCTTGGCACGGGACCTGGCACACAGCAGATGCTAGGGGAAAGCTGGCTTAAGTAAATGGGTGATGCCCATCCCCCCCATCCCCTCAGGAGCTTCCCCAGGCTGTGAGCAAAAAGGCAAGTGGAGGCAAGGCAGGGGGTATATGGGGAACGTGGACATCACCTTGTCCCGCAGCTCCTCGGCCCACTGCAGCTCCCCCTGCACAGCATGCAGCTTCTGGCACAGCTCCTGCCGGCTGTCCTGCGCCTCACGCCAGTCATGCTCCAGGATGTCTAGGAGGATGCGCTCGGAGCCAGGGGCCCCTGGCCGGCTTGCCTCCTGCGGGGGCGGGTATCAGGGCTCAGTGCTGCCTCAGCCCTGGCTCCGGGCCCATCCTGAGTGTGGGGTGAGGGGGCACACATAGCCCTCAGCCCCAGCCCACTAGCTCTGCCCCCTTGGCCGAGAGCCTTGGCCTCTCTGAACCCTGGCTTCCCCTTCTGCTGAGTGGGTGTGGCCTCAGCAGCTCTGCCCACCCTCCAGGGAGCATCTGGGGTACAAATGAGGTAAATGGATGAGGGCGTGTTCAGACAAGTTGGACCAGGATCTTATTCCTCAACAAGAACCAGGCCTGTTCTCTCTTGCTCTGGCCCCCCACCAGCTAGCCAGGACAGAAGATGGGTAATACTTTCAAGGCCTATTTCCACCCCCTTCCTCTGGCCTGACAAGGGGTTTTCATAGGGTCTGAGCCTGGCCCAGGCAGGTAGACCATGGGCCGAAGATCCAGTCCCCAGACCCACACCCTAGCTAGGCACCCCCAACCCTATAAAATACACCAGAGTCCTAGCTTCCTCCCCCACTTCCTGTGAGGAGTAATGGCCAGGTGGCAGGCCCATGCTGTCCCTGACCTGCCACAGGACACTGAGCAAGCCCTGGGGCCACCCAGACTTCAGAGGTCTCAACCTTTCCACGGTCAGACTCCTTTACAAATTCAAGGAAAACTGGGGGCCCACTCCCCAGAAAAACGCTCACACACAAAATCAGATGTACAGTTTCAAGGAGTTCAGAGGCTTCCTGAGTACCCCTCTTCCCCAGCCCCAGACCCCAGACTCAACACCCAGGGCGAGCTGAGGACCTCCATTCAGAGCTTAAGAGACCAGCCAGATCTCAGATCCCTGGATCTAGAATCCTCATTTTCCAGGCCTCAGGGGGACAAGTGAGCAGGAGGGTCTCGCCTCCCCCCGGCCTCCCCCCATACCTGCTGCAGGCCTTCCTGCAGCTCCTGCAGCGAGGCCACCAGCCGCTGGTTCTCAGCGCGGAGCTCCAAGACTAGGTCCGCACTGTCGGGCTCTTTCTCTTTCTCCTCGGCCCCAGGGAGTGGCCCCCTGGCCCTCCGCAGCTGCGTGCACTCTTCCTCCAGCCGGCTCACCTTGAGCTTGAGCTGATCCACCTGGGGTCCAGGACACGGGTCAGCTCAGGGAGGGAGCACCAGCCAGGCCAGAGGGGAGACAGAGGTCCTGCTCCCGCAGTCCGGGGTGCCTCCCCTATTCCCAGAGGGGCCCAAGCAGGCATCCTCCCTGGACATGTCTACAAAGAAGCGACAGGCTGGATCAATATGACAAGGCCAAGCCACTGTCCCAGGGGAATCTGCCTCAAGGACTTGTGGGTGGATGGGCCAGATCACAACACACTTGTCTGTCCCGCAGTTCTGACATGGAGCACAGGCAACTGAGCCCAGCACCAGCATAATGGACGGGAAGGAGGGCTGCACCAAGAACAGGAGGACCCAGGGGCTGGGCCCAGCTCAGCCTCTAACTCCGTGTGGCCCTGGGCAAGTCATGGTCCCTTCTCTGTGCCTCAGTCTCCTCATATCCCAGGGGAATAAGGAGGAAGACAGTTTTGAGAGTCTCACCCAGCCCAAGAGCCAGGATGTCTCCCCTCAGAAAGCCTCCCTGCTCAACATATATGCACAGAACAGCCATGAGTCTGATCCTCCCTTAGAGATATTCCTACCAGAGCCTCCATGAGGGATGGTTATGCTATTGGTTCACTCCCAATACAAATTCCAAATCTGGGGTCCAGGTTTCAATTGTACCATTTTACCCTCTGTCATCCTGAGCAAGTCACTTACCTCCTCTGGGCCACAGTTTCCCCATCAGTAAAATGGGCCTGTTCAATCCCCCTGCTCCTGCTCCACCACCTGCCTCCCAAAGTCATTGCAGGCATCAAACAAGACAGCAGGTGGACAGACGCCTTTAAACTACAGAACTGCTGGGGGAGTAACAGTGGCTATTTTTACAGCTTTGAATAAAATCCTAGGACCCTCCCCCCACTGTTACCAGTTCAGTGTGGGCAGCCAGAAACTGGCCAAGAGGGCTGTATGGGTGGCTGAGTGGTGGCCATGGCAGAGATGTATGACCAGCTGGCTGGATTATGAGTGTACTCAGCCCAAGTGATTTTCCAAATTCATGTGTGATCTGAGGTGGCTAGAGCAGCAGGTGGCAGGCCACGAAATGAAGTCATTGTTGGAAAAAGACACAGTGACCTCTGGGGCTACACTCAGGCATGCTGACCTCTGGTGCCCTAGGAGTGCCCTGGCCTTGCTTGGAAAGGACTCACAGCCTCCCAGCCTCCAGAGCCTGGCATAGCATTCTCCACCCCCCCACCCCACACACGCAAGGATCTGGAGCCTGGGTCAGGCAGTTCCACGAATTAACAGCCCACTCCTCCTCCGCAGAGGACTCAGAAAGAAATTCATGACTCTCACATTCCTTTCCCCTCACAAAACCCGCTTTGTGAGCCGCCGGAGAAAGACAGCTAGTTACAAGGGCAAATGTGGTCACACCCTCTCCAGCAAACTACAGCCACACACCCCGACCTCCTGCCTGACCCGAGGCCGGCAGGCTTCCCAGATGAGCTCAGGGGACAGGGCACCTGGGAGTCTCCACCAAACACCAGGAAGTAACAGATGCATTTAATCCTGGTGTACAAACTCACTTAGCACAAAATTATAGCGTTCATTCCTTTAAGTTTATGTTGCTTAGAAATAACAGCTCATTAAATTTGCACCTTATAAAAAACCGTGTTAAATCACAGCCACCACACACCTGTCGGGGGTGGGGGAGGGAACCCAAGCTGCCAAGAAAAAGCATAATCAGCTGTTCTGTTCATCTCCACCTGCAAAACCTTTGTTAATTGGTTGTGGAAAAGCTCCAGTAAATTAAGGCAAGTGTACAGTAGCTACATTTAAAGAAAAGCTTATCTATTAATTGAATTTCATCCCTTACCCTCGACCAGCTAAACCGGAAAAAAGCAGCTGTTCTCTGCCCACTGGCAGATTTCTTTACCCCTAGGGCCATCCTGGACCTTCCCCAGTGGCTCAGTGGTAAAGAATCCGCCTGCAGTGCAGGAGACTCAGGAGATGCGGGTTTGATCCCTGGGTCAGGAAGATCCCCTTGAGAAGGGAAATGGCAACCCACTCCAGTATTCTTGCTTGGAAAATTCCATGGACAGAGGAGCCTGGCAGGCTACAGTCCATGGGGTCACAAAAGAGTTGACACAAGTGAGTGACTAAGCACACACATACTACGTGCACCCAGAGCTGAAATACTGACACACAGAGAACCTCCAACACCTCTTCTTCATCCCTCTACCCAACCCCAGGAGACTCCAGATAGGTGTGCGCACACACACACACACACACACACAAGGCACCCCCCACCCAGTCACATGCACATATCCACCACTTCAGCAGACCCAACTTACAATCACATGTAACCCAAGGGTGAGACAAACTGTGCTGGCCACAGCCCCTCCCAACACCCAGGGACCAGTGACCATCACATTGTCCTCTCTGAGCAGGCTCTCCCCACCAGGCTCCTTCCCCACCTCACCCCACTCCCAGAAGTGCCCAGAGTAGAGTCAGAAATTCTCCATCTTGGAACCCTGGGAAAGTACTCCAACCAACCTGCCTGTGCCTCAGTTTCTTCATTCATAAATGGGGATAATAACAGGGCTCTACCTGACCCCCATTCCAGTGGAGTTCCCAGGAAATTACAGGAGTTGATGGACATCAAGCCTGGAGGACCATGCCTACTACACAGGAGGTGCTATATTGCTATGATGTCACTGCACCGTGACTTCCCTCTTCAAGGATGAGGAACCTGAGGCTCAAGTGGGCCTGGCAGCCTGGGTCCATGAACCTGTGGCCTCAACAACCCCCAGTCCTTTCCCCAGATGTCCACCCCCACCCCCAATGGCACCCACAGTCACAGGCTCCAGCACACCAATACTCTCATGCTTACAGGCTCATCATGGACATGTGACTCATTGTCCACAGCCACCTCTCACCCCCTGGGGTGCCCCAGCCACAGTTGAGGCTCAGGGGTCAGGGGGCTTCAGATCCCACCATCAAAATCCCCCAATGGAACCTTGTGCAGTACTGCCAAGGACAGCCTACTGTGTGCCACGTGTGTGCTCAGTCACTTCACTCGTAGCCCACCAGGTTCCTCTGTCCATGGGGTTCTCCAGGCAAGAATACTGGAATGGGTTGTCATTTCCTCCTTCAGGGGATCTTCCCCACCCAGGGATCAAACCCTGCATCTCTTGCCTTGGCCGCAGGCACTGTCAAATCCTTGAGACAACTCTCTGCAGCAGTAAAATCCCAGGTTTATCCCCATGTGAAGACCCAATAAGACACCAAGAAAGAGAGGCTCAGTTGCTCAGCCTGTAAGAGGCATGGCCTCGTTCGCTTATAGGGAGAACTGGGTGAGATTTCATCTGGATGGGAGCAAGAGGAACAGCATCATGAGGCAGAAGCCAGCAGGGGCACCAGGCAGACCTGGTTCACATCCAGGCTGTGCCACTTGCTGCTTTGTGACCTTAAGCAAGTCCCTTTACAATCTACACCTGTGTCTGTACTTCAACACGAGAACATGGAGCACGATATCTTTGTGAGATTACATGATGTGATGCGTGTAACCTACATAGCATAGAGTCATACTTAATAATATCAATAACAATGGCTAACCATAATCCAGGTTTTGAGCACTAACCCTGCACCAGGCCCTGTACATGTCTTGAATTCTGTATCTTAAATCCGAGGAATCCTTCTACCTCAAGGTCTCTCTGCCGCAGCACTTGCAGACCTTGTGGACTGGACAGTTCTTGGTTGTGGAGCTGTCCTGGGCTCCAAGGACGTTTAGCAGTATCCCCGGCCTCTACTCACTATATGCCAGTAACACACTCCTGGTTGTGATGATCAAAAGTGTTCCCAGATATGGCCAAAAGTTGCTAGGGGCAGGGGGAGCAAAATCAACCCCAGTTGAGAACCACAGTCATAACTCAATGAAATAAGCACTATCAATATCCCCATGTAACAGATGAGAAAACGGAGGCACAGGGTGAAGGGACTTGCCCATGGTCCAGTAGCCAGCAGATGGTGGCTCTGGGACACCAGCCGGCTACCATATTACCATCATTTTTTGCAAAGCTGCCCCTTGCCCATGGCACACCCCACCCCAACCTCCCCAGGACCTACCGCCAGCTGCAAGTCCCGGCTGCGCAGCACGGCTGAGTTCTTCTCCTCGCTGAGCTGTGCCAGGCGCATGGCGATCATGTAGTTCTCATCCTTAAGCCTCAGAAGCTCCAGGCTCCCTGCCTCCCAGTCCTCCCGCAACCGCTGGCAGCGCTCCTGAGCCTGCTGTTGCTCCCGAAGCCGCTGCTCCAGCCCTGCCCGCTCCTCCTCCAGCACCCGGCCCCGGGCCTGCAGCTGCTGCTCCCGCTGCAGCTGACTCTTTCGAGCCTCCCGCAGCCGCCGCACCTCTGTCATCAGGAACTGGGTCAGGCCCTCAGGCCCCTCCTCATCTGCCAAGGACAGGGCAGAGAAAAGTCAGGTCAGGCAAATAAAATCCAGCAAGATGGCAGACCACACAGAACAACCCAAACCAGAAAAACACTAGAAGGAAATATTGGGAACCCATTTTTACAATGTGGGGACAGGGAAAGGCTTCCTAAACAAGGCAAAAATACTAAGAGATTTCTGAATGATGACAGATGTAAGAAGCAAAGTTAAAAGACAAGTAACAGAGTGGGAGAAAATACAACACATGACACAGAGTCACACTATATAAAGAGCTGCTACAAATCAATAGCAAACAGCAAAATAAAAATATGGCCAGAAACTATCAAATTGCAAATTCCTAAACAAAAAAACGACTGGTAAACATAGGAAAGGGCTTCCCTGGTAGGTCAGCTGGTAAAGAATCCACCTGTAATGCAGGAGAGCCCGATTCAATTCCTGGGTAGGGAAGATCCCCTGGAAAATGGATGGGCTACCCATTCCAGTATTCATGGGCTTCCTTGGTGGCTCAGACAGTAAAGAATCCACCTGCAATGCAGGAGACCTGGGTTTGATCCCTGGGTTGGGAAGACCCCCTGGAGAAGGGAATGGCAACCCACTCTAGTATTCTTGCCTGGAGAATCCCCATGGACAGAGGAGACTGGTGGGCTACACAGTCCATGGGGTCACAAAGAGTTGGACACAACTGAGCATGTATGCATGCAGAGATGCAATGAGGAAAGGATTTTCCTATGTTTGGGCTGAGCTGTGCTTAGTCACTCAGTTGTGTCCCACTTTTTGTGGCCCCATGGACTGTAGTCCACCAGGTTCCTCTGTCCATGGAATTTTCCAGGCAAGAATACTAGAGTGGGTTGTCATTTCCTACTCCAGGGGATCTTCCCAACCCAGGGATCGAACCCGTGTCTCTTGCATCTCCTCCATTGGCAGGTGGATTCTTTACCACTGTGCCACCTGGGAGTCCCCTCCAACTCACTAGCAATAATAGTAACAACAATAATAGTAGTACCACTAACATTTGACTTTACTCTTTGGTCTACATATGTATATTAATTTATGTAATCTTCACAACACTTAAGGTAGGTACTATTTATTAAACCCATTTCAAAGAGAGACAAACCCAGGCACAGAAATGTTAAGTCATTTGCCCAAGGCTAACTAAACTGTTGAGTAAGCTGAGTACATCTTTCAACAAAGTGCAAACTTAAAACAACAACATATTATTTTTCACATATCTAACCACAAAAAAAAAACTATTTTTAAATGATCCCTAGGATGAATGAGGGTACAACAAAAAGGGTGCTCATACACTGCTAGAGGGACCCATGTTGTGTGTGTGTTAGTCACTCAGTCGTGTCCGACTCTTGGCGAGCCCATGGACTGCAGCCCACCAGGTTCCTCTGTCCATGGGATTCTCCAGGCAAGAATACTGAAGGTGGGTTGCCATTCCCATCTCCAGGGGATCTTCCCAACACAGGGATCGAACCCAGGTCTCCTGCACTGCAGGCAGATTCTTTACAGACTGAGTCACCAGGGAAGCTATGTATTCTCTAAGAAATCTGACTTCTCAGAACTTCTCCTGAGACACACATGTGCACAAAGATGCACCTAGAAGGATGTTCCCAGCACTGTAATATTTGCAAATAACACATCAATAGAGGATGTGTTAAATGACTATGGCACATCACTAACAAACAGATGCAGTCATTAAAAACAAGCATAATAGAATCACACTGGTGGTGGTGGGGGAATGAATCACAAAAATCAGTTGTTCCAAGAAAAAATGAAATACAGAACAAGACATGTAAGATGATCCCCTGTATATGTGTGTGCATGTGTGTATAATTGCCAAACTGTTACCAGCAGAGCAGAGTTGAAGGAAGAAGTAAAGATCTTTGCTGTTTATTCTCGTCTCATGGCATGTTTGAATTTTTTAAAGAAGAAACCGCAAACTGGTACATGTCGGCCACATACGTGTCTGAGAACAACTTCAGGGGCAAATAGCTACCTTAAGTGTGTGGGCTCTGAATTTAGACTCTAACTGTGTTACAAACCCAGCCCCACACTCAGCCTGCTGGGGAGGTTTTGGGCAGACAGTTTCAGCTGTCTCTGTGCCTCAGTTTCCCTGCCTGTTCAATGGCCACAATGGGAGTGCCCCCTCACAGGGAGGGGGTAAGGAATCTGCGCTGGCACCCACTGCAGACCCACTCACCGAGGATCATGGAGCAGCGCTGGGCAGGCTCTCGGCCAGTGAGCAGTGTGAAGTGCTCGGGGTAGTAGAACTCCAGGGCTTCCAGGAAGGCCTCATAGCCCCTCTTCCCCCGGCAGCGCAAGATGTCCATCAGGCGCCCTGGAGAATCGGGGGTGGGTGTCCAAGGGTCAATGTGAGGGCTGCCCCCAGTACCTAACTGCTTTCTCCCATCTGCTCCCCGCCCCCCACCCCGACTACTCCAAGGCCCACATTCCCCAGATCTCTGAACCAGTGACACACACAGGGACCTGACTCAACACATCAGAGGAGATAGCCTGTCTGCTGCAGCCAGGAGATTCAGGACCCACTCCCCCTCCACCACCAGTGGTAACTGTGTTTCAACAGCTCCCCAAGCCCCTGCCTGCCCTCCACACAGATACACGGCCAGCAAACAGCGCCTGCCTTTACAACGGCACAGAAAAGCCCCCTCCATCCTCAAAGGCAAACCAAAATATCTATCTCGTTGACCAGTGCCTGAAATTCCACCATCAGACCCGCATTGCTTCACCAGCTCCGTTCAGGCACAACCTACGGGAGAAGGCACCCTCAAAAAACTGGGATGGGAAAATAAAGAAAAATAACTCTCCGAGAAGTATGTGACACACAGAAAGCGGGGGACAAGGAGAACCTATGAAAGCAAAGGTCACAGGAACGAGGCAAAGGACACAGGAACGAGGCCAAATCCACCAGCTGTGACCGGGAGGTCCCAAGCCCCGCCTGAACCGCAACTACAGCCAACCCCTTACTCTAAGGTGGGCCGAGGAGGCGGGAGAGAAATCCAGGCGCGGTGTGGACACGCGGACACGCTAAAGGAGGCAGGATGGCGGACACAGCAACCATCCCACCCTACCGATGTGGAGAGCGAGGTTCGGGGGATCAGAGCCCTTGGCCGGTCGGCCCCAAGAAGGCCCCAGGGAAGGCCGGCCCCGCCCGCTCAGGCCCGACCCCGCGCCCCCCACGGCTCACCGGTGCGGTTGACACGGCACGGGAAGCGGTAGGTGCTCAGCACCTCCTCCTCGTCCTGCTCGTCGATGACCCGGCATTGGCGCAGATACGGCGTGAGCTTGGCCGGGTTGAGGGTGCGCGTCAGCCGGTGCCGGACGCCCTCGATCCGCTCCCACAGCGCGTCCTCCTCCGCCTCGGACCCGGAGCCGGCCCCAGCCTCCTCCTCGGCCTCCCCAGCCTCTGCTCCGCCCGGCATGGCCGCGTCCTCGGGGTCTGCGGGCCAGAGGCGCGCGAGGGTCAGCGCGGGCGCTGGGGGCGGGGTGCGCCGACCGATCCCAGCTCCGGGCGTATTCCGCAGGACCCCTCGTATCCCCTCCGCTTTCCCCCGGCTTCCCGCGCCCCGTCCGCCCCGAGGATGCTCGGCCCGCGAACCCCCGGCTCACCCCGCACGCCAGAGCCGCCTCGCACTCCCGGGTCGGCGCTCGGGCGGCGGCTCCTGCGGCGCAGGGGGGCGGGGTCGGCGGCGCCCCCGGCCCCGCCCCCGGCCCCGCCACCGCCCGGGCTGCCCGGACCTCCCCACATCGCCGCCCGGGTCCGGGCTAAGTGTCCGTACGGCCAGCCACCCGCACGTCCGCCCGCAAGCTCGGCTCCCTGCAGTCCGGCCGCCGCGCGCCTCCCCCCGCTTCCTGTTTCCCTCCGGCTCTCCCGGCCCTGGCTCGGCAGGGTCCGGGCGGCCCGCCCACACCTGCCCGGCCTCGGGGCGGGGCGGCGCCGGCGGGACTCGCACGCTCACACCCTCCAGCGCGCCGCCGCACACCTTTTCCCGCGCGCACTGGGCACACGGCGTCGGCTCCCCGGCGCTCAGTCCGCCGCTCGCACCTGGCACCTGGCGCTGACTTCGGCTCGCAGCGTACACGGAGGCCACAGGGCATACCAGTCACACCGGCACACGGCACGTTAGCAAACCGTGTGCTCGGAGTTAAAACGTCCCACACAGCCTACACATCACCCCAGCCCCGTGCAGATGCCACACACCCAGTGCAATTCTATCTGCTCGTCTCAGGAAATGACCATGCAGTGTGGAGCCAGGCCACCCCCGTCCCCAGGGTCTCGCCCAGGCCCTGAGCACTTCTGTGGCTGGGCTTAGCTGGGAGAGCACTGCTCCGGGAGCAGAGCCGGATCCCAGTCCAGCCTCCAACCTACCCTTGTCTCTGTGTCCCCAAATAAATTGCCAGTTCTGGCACCTCCTCTCAAGCTAAAGGGCTGCCCCTGGGTGGGCAACAAAAGACAGGAGTTATGGCTGACTTCTCAGAGATCAGACACCAGTCAGGTCCCTCCTACATAGTTTCACTGGAGAACATGAAGACCAGAGACCCATTTCCCAAAGGGTGTTCCTCTAGATGCTAGACCCAGAAACACTTGGGAGTGGTGCTGTAGTCCAAGCAAGGAATCTACACTCCCCAACCCCCTTGTGGTAGTCACTTACCACAATAAAGTGAACACCCACATCAGCTGGCATGGCAATACCATCTCTCCATGGGTTAGATACTGCCAGTGGGGCCTGCTGAAAGTGAGGAGCAGAGGGGCAGGAAAGAAACTCAGTGCCCAGAGTTCCCCAAACTCCTTCCATGCTCTCTGGATTTAATGCCATGTGCATTTGTGCTATGTATCCAAAGAAATAAAAGTTTTCAACAAATGAAGGCCAAGAAACATGGTCAAGAAACGGGATTACCTTTATATACGGTTGTTTCCCAAACTTAACTATTTTTTTGGTTTTTTTTTGTTTGTTTGTTTTGGAGATCACTGGTTTTCATCGGGGGGAAATGCTTTGGAAGTACTGGATTCTAGTGCAAATTCCTCAGTTCACAGAGGAGGAAGCAGAGGCCTAGTTGGGCAAGGAACTTGACCAAATTTATACAGTGAGGAAGCAGTGGGACCAGGCCAGAGCCCAGCCCCAGGCTCTGAGCCCAGGCACACACCAGGCCTTCCTCCCAGTGGCCCCAGGGGCCCTTGGCTTCCTGTCATCCTCCCACTAGCAACCCTGTTCATTGTGAATACTTTTTAACTTGACCAGGAGAATGGGATGAAAGTCTTAGAAAATGCTTCTGTGGTTAATTATTTCGTCATTAAGAAGCCTAAGCAGAGCCTGGAGATAAGACATAGAAACCAAGGGGCCTGCAGGTAAGTGGACAAAGAAGTGACCAGCAGGAGGTCGCTGGATGCCCAGCAGTCCCAGAGAGGCTGTCGTTGCTGTGGGCAGCACAGTCATACTCACATACAGTTACACACACTAATCGACACACACACACGGGCCCACAGTGGGGCTCCAGCTGAGTGGGAGACAAGAAGGCACACAGCTGCCCTCCCCACAAGGCAAAGCCCCCTCATTCATCTGTCCCTGGGCATCCCCAGCACTGGGAGTGGAAGTGTGCAATTCAACATCACCTCCTGTTAGGTCCTTGGTGGGTTTGCTACATTCATTTCACTACAGTCACACCAGGAAGGCAGGAACTGCGGTAGGGAGACAGAGGGTCTAGACCTCACATTAGGGGCCCTGGGTCTTAACCCAGGCTCACTGTCAAGAGTGCTGTTCTGAGCCTCAATTTCCTTGTCTGCAGAAGGCAGGTGGTGAGTAATTCCAGCCACACCTAGAGAGCAAGACTGTTTAGGAGCAGAGAAAGTGCCCTAGGGGCCTACATTTGACTTTAATTATGTCTCCTTGAGGTAATTCCTTTCCCTCTCAATTTCTACATCTGTATAGTGGACACAATGGTTCCCCCTATGCAAAGGCTGTCTGTAAGCTACAGTTCCTTCATTTGTGAAATGGGCACTGGGCAATCAGTGCTCTTCCTGCTTCCTAGCAAAGTCCCCATATTGCAAACCAATCCAATGTCCCACCACCTCTGACCCTGCTGATGGTCCAAGCCACTAACCTGCCCACTCATGGGGTGCTAGACTATAGTCTACTCTGCAGCCAGAGGGATCACTTTAAAAACAGTTGATCCCCTCCAGAGGTTTTCCTACCAAACTGGAATATAATGTAAATTGCTCCTAGACCCTGCCAGTTGCCCCACCCCATCTCTTCCGTCTGCCTCCCTCACTCACTAGCCTCATTCTGTTCCTGGAACTGGTAAGCTCTTCTCATCTCAGGGCTTCTGTTCAGCCAGTTCCCTCTGCCTGAAATGCTTGTCCCTCAGCTCCTCGTGCAGAGGGCTCCTCGTTACTCAAGTCTTGGATCAAAGGTCACCTCCCTTGGCACAGGAGCAAACAGGCACACAGGCAGAGCTCACCCTGCACGGCTCCTATGTACCCCATCAAGCCACTCTGCTTGTTTTCTCCATCAGACATCTCCCCATTCCTGGGTGACTTTACCTGTTTGTTGCCTGCTTCTGCTCCAAGAACAGAAATGTCTTGATCAGCAGTACATTGGAAAGTTCCAAAAACAGTGAGGATGAGAAGTGGAGAAGAACAGGAGAGGAGATCAGAGAAGGCAGGGAATGGGGGAAAGATACAGGGCAGAAGGCCATTCAGGAGACTGTCAAGACGTTCCCTTTTATCTGTAGTAATTCAGTGGGCCTTTGAACAACATGGGTTTGAACTGGCACAGGTCCACGTATATGCAGATTTTCTTCAGTAAGTATGTACTACAGTAGTATATCATCCTTTGTTGGTTGAATCCAAGAATGCAGAACCTAGGATATGGAGGGCTGGCTATAAAGTTCTAAGAGGATTTTCAACTGCAAAGGGGTGGGTGCCCCTAACCCCCACATTGTTCAAAGATCAGCTGTACTAGATTATTATCATCTCCCTCAAATCAGCCTCAAAGCCCACAGAAGCAAGCATGCACTTTTTCGTTCACTCCTTCATGAAGGGTCCCAGCCCCACACCTTCTCCATTCCTCTTAGGCAGCCTCTGATTGCACTCCAGGAATTGGAGCCTTGATTTCTCTTGCCTGCTAGACAGGAAATGTGTGTGTGTGCGGTGGACCCCGGCTCCCCACCCCACCCTCCAGACTGATCTCACCTTGTCTGGCCATCTCTTCACCAAGTGCAGGACCTGGGTCACATCAATGCATACGTGGCAGCACTCAGCAGGGGACCTGACACATGGTAAGTATTCAGTAGGAGACTGATGAATGGACCTGGCAACGGGGAGAATTCCTTTTGATGGGCTTCAAGACACAAGAGCCAGACTGCCCCGGGGTTCAATCCCAGTATAGCACATGCTTGTGATTCTAGCCAAGTCACAATCTAACATTTCTCTATGCTTCATCTGAGGGGCCTTAATGCACATGCTCAATTGAATTCATCTAACAATGTCTCTTCCTCTCCCACTGCCCAGGATCCCCCTAGGGTCGCTCTGTGCAGAAGGCCAGAGGGGCCCTGCTTCCCTGAGACCTATTTCATGGAGGTGGGGAAGAAGGAGGAGGCTGGGGAGTCTTTTCTGACCAATCACAGGAATCTGGGCCAGAAGGGTATTTAAAACTATCACCTTACATTAGCTGTAAAAAAAAAGAAGGAAATCCTACCATTTGCAACAACATGGATGGACCTGGGGGCATTACATCAAGTGAAATAAGTCAGACAAAGACAAGTACTGTGTGATTTCGCTTGTATGTGGAAACCAAAATAACTGAACTCATGGAAACAGAACAGACTGGTGGTTGCCAAGGGTGGGGGCTGGGGGCAGGGAAAAATGAGTGAACGGAGTCAAAATGTACAAACTTCCAGTTAGAAAGATAAATAAGCACTGGGGATGAAATATACAACACGGTGATTATAGCTAACAATACTCTTTTGTGTAGCTGAAAGTTGCTACCAGAGTAGATCTTTGAAGTCCTCTTTGGAAGAAAAAAACAATTTGCAGCAATGGGAGGTGATGGATGTGAACTAAACTTATTGTGGCAATCCTTTCACAATTTATACATGTATCAAATCATTGTGTTGCACACCTTCAATTAATGCAATGCTGTGTATCAATTATATCTGAAAGAACTTTCAGCTACTGTGAGGTTGGGGGAGACCCCTCCCAGAAGGACATCAGATCTCACTGTCCTCCAAGCCTTTCACCCCTTCCTCGATAAAATGGCTTGATTCCTCCCCCCTCCTCCAAAATTACATCTGAATGAAACTGGGGAAATAAGACTACCATTTTATAGAAATTGGGGGAACTGAGGGCCAAGGCTTTGGTAGCCTGGGTAAGCCTGGGTTCCAGAAGACAGAGACCGCAGGACACCCGGAGGAAGAATGGCTGCAGGGAATGGCTGGCAGGAGCTATGCTCCAGCATCACATTATTGAGCTGGAGACTCCAGGGGGACCAGAAGGAGAAGAGTATCCATGTCCCTACCTTCTCTTGGCAGCAGCGGAGTAGAAAGGCAACTCATGCTTGTCCCCATTCAGGTCAGTTACAGAGGTCTGTGCGTGCCTGACCTTCGCCTCTCCAGGGCTGGGAGCTGGGCTAGGCTGAAGGGTCCTGTTTAGGGGTCCAGGGCTGGGCAAAGACAGAAAAAAGCAGCCAGACATTGAATATGAGCTTCTCCTACTCCTACCCCTACCCTCAACCATGGCTGTATCACCCAGCCACACCACGGGTCCCCTCTGGCTCAGTTTGCCCCTCTGCATCACAGGGAAATTGGGAGGGAGATGTCGACCCCAGCAAGTCACTGACCACCCTCCTGAGAGAAGATGGAGACCCCAAGGGGGATGCAGGACACAGCCGAGGCTGCCATGGGAACACAGCCATCTGCCAGCTCTCCGGGGAGTGTATCCCAGAGGAGACAGCCACTCAGGAACGTTGCCTGGGGGCCCTGAATTCCAGAGGAAGGCCCGCTGAACTGCCTGGGCTGAGTCAGGAGGAAAGGGCGGGCCAGGGGACGAGCCAGGTCTGAGTCACTGGGGCCCCACTGACTTGCGTGCCTTCCTCTGGGGGCTGCTGGAACCAAATGAGGGATTCTGCAGAACTGGGTTCAAATTCTAGCCAGACCACTCCAGTGAGGTTGTAACCCAGGACAGTGGAGACAATAAGGCTGTCATTAAATGAATGAGTATGTAACAGGCTTGACACAAAGCTGGCACTCAACAGCAACAATACCAAATAGTTTTGAGCTCTTATTATATACAGGACATCTATGTATTAAACAATTTCCAGAATTAGTTCCTAATTAACAAACAGCTAGGCACGTGGAGTCACATGGACGATATTGTTGGTGCTGTACTAAGTGTGGGGTTGCCTGCCGAGAGTCGCTCCTTCTCTCCTCCACCCCACGCCCCCAGGCCCACCTGAACACACTGTTCTCTGCCCAGTCTCTGTCCGCAGTCTCTGTTTTGTGCCCTGGGCCAAGCACTTCAGACTAAGTTGCTCCCAAAGGTAAGAAGAACAAGTCTTCTGCCCTGGGGTCATCAAAACCTAAAGCTGGGGAAGAGACAAGAGAGGGCAGGGCCGTCCAGGCAGAAGGAACAGCTAGCGCAAAGACTCAGGGGCAGGAAATCTCACATTCTGTTCCCACAGGGCCCTCATTCCCCTCACTTGCTGGGACTTGCACCATTTCGAGCCATCAGTCCTGCTCACCGTGGTCCCCATGACTCAGACCCCACCCCAGAGGAGGAGGTGAGGTTTGGGGGCGGTCCTACCAGGAAAGCTGGTGAATAATCATCCACTGGCCTGCAGTGCTCACAGAGAGAGCTCAGAACCCTGCTGAACTCGACCATCTCACACAAGCCCAGTGGGCGAGGCCTCTTACTCCTCCAAGAACCTGCCCAGGGGGCGGGGCCTCTTACTTTCCCAGGATCCAGCCCAGCGGGGCGGGGCCTCTTACTCTACAGAGCAGGCGAGGAAACCCAGGCTCAGTTAGTCGGTCAGTTCAGTCGCTCAGTCGTGTAGGACTGTTTACGACCCCATAAATCGCAGCACGCGAGGCCTCCCTGGCCATCACCAACTCCAGGAGTTTACCCAAACTCATGTCCATCGAGTCGGTGATGCCATCCAGCCATCTCATCCTCTGTAGTCCCCTTCTCCTCCTGCCCCCAATCCCTCCCAGCATCAGAGTCTTTTCCAATGAGTCAACACTTCGCATGAGGTGGCCAAACTATTGGAGTTTCAGCTTCAGCATCAGTCCATCCAATGAACACCCAGGACTGATCTCCTTTAGGATGGACTGGTTGGATCTCCTTGCAGTCCAAGGGACTCTCAAGAGTCTTCTCCAACACCACAGTTCAAAAGCATCAATTCTTCTGCGCTCAGCTTTCTTCAGAGTCCAACTCTCACATCCATACATGACCCTGGAAAAACCATAGCCTTGACTAGACGGACCTTTGTTGGCAAAGTAATGTCTCTGCTTTTGAATATGCTATCTAGGTTGGTCATAACTTTCCTTCCAAGGAGTAAGCGTCTTAATTTCATGGCTGCAGTCACCATCTACAGTGATTTTGGAGCCCCCCAAAATAAAGTCTGACACTGTTTCCACTGTTTCCCCATCTATTTCCCATGAAGTGATGGGACCAGATGCCATGATCTTAGTTTTCTGAATGTTGAGCTTTAAGTCAACTTTTTCACTCTCCTCTTTCACTTTCATCAAGAGGCTTTTTAGTTCCTCTTCACGTTCTCCTATAAGGGTGGTATCTGTATATCTGAGGTTATTGATATTTCTCCCAGAAATCTTGATTCCAGCTTGTGCTTCTTCCAGCCCAGTGTTTCTCATGATGTACTCTGTGTATAAGTTAAATAAGCAGGTGACAATATACAGCCTTGATGTACTCCTTTTCCTATTTGGAACCAGTCTGTTGTTCCATGTCCAGTTCTAACTGTTGCTTCCTGACCTGCATACAGGCTTTCCAAGAGGTAGGTCAGGTGGTCTGGTATTCCCATCTCTTTAATAATTTTCCATGGTTTATTGTGATCCACACAGTCAAAGGCTTTGGCATAGTCAGTAAAGCAGAAATAGATGTTTTTCTGGAACTCTCTTGCTTTTTCCATGATCCAGTGGATGTTGGCAATTTGATCTCAGGTTCCTCTGACTTTTCTAAATCCAGCTTGAACATCTGGAAGTTCACGGTTCACGTATTGCTGAAGCCTGGCTTGGAGAATTTTGAGCATTACTTTACTAGCATGTGAGATGAGTGCAATTGTGTGGTAGTTTGAGAATTCTTTGGCATTGCCTTTCTTTGGGATTGGAATGAAAACTGACTTTTTCCAGTCCTGTGGCCACTGCTGAGTTTTCCAAATTTGCTGGCATATTGAGTGCAGCACTTTCACAGCATCATCTTCTAGGATTTGAAATAGCTCAACTGGAATTCCATCACCTCCACTAGCTTTGTTCGTAGTGATGCTTTCTAAGGCCCACTTGACTTCACATTCCAGGATGTCTGGCTCTAGGTCAGTGATCACACCAACGTGATTATCTGGGTTGTGAAAATCTATTTTGTACAGTTCTTCTGTGTATTCTTGCCACCTCTTCTTATTATCTTCTGCTTCTTTTAGGTCCATACCATTTCTGTCCTTTATGGAGCCCATCTTTGCATGAAATGTTCCCTTGGTATCTCTAATTTTCTTGAAGTGATCTCTTTTCCATTCTATTGTTTTCCTCTATTTCTTTGCATTGATCACTGAGGAAGGCTTTCTTATCTTTCCTTGCTATTCTTTGGAACTCTGCATTCAGATGCTTATGTCTTTCCTTTTCTCCTTTGCTTTTCGCTTCTCTTCTTTTCACAGCTATTTGTAAGGCTTCCTCAGACAGCCATTTTGCTTTTTTGCATTTCTGTTCCATGGGGATGGTCTTGATCCCTGTCTCCTGTACAATGTCACAAACCTCCGTCCATAGTTCATCAGGCTCTCCATCTATCAGATCTAGTCCCTTAAATCTATTTCTCACTTCCGCTGTATAATCATAAGGGATTTGATTTAGGTCATACCTGAATGGTCTAGTGGTTTTCCCTACTTTCTTCAATTTAAGTCTGAATTTGGCAATAAGGAGTTCATGATATGAGCCAGTCAGCTCCTGGCCTTGTTTTTGTTGACTGTATGGAGTTTCTCCATCTTTGGCTGCAAAGAATATAATCAATCTGATTTTGGTGTTGATCATCTGGTGATGTCCACGTGTAGAGTCTTCTCTTGTGTTGTTGGAAGAGGGTGTTTGCTATGACCAGTGCGTTCCCTTGGCAAAACTCTATTAACCTTTGCATTGCTTCATACTGTACTCCAAGGCCAAATTTGCCTGTTACTCCAGGTGTTTATTGACTTCCTACTTTTGAATTCCAGCCCCCTATAATGAAAAGGACATCTTTTTTGGGTGTTAGTTCTAAAAGGTCTTGTAAGTCTTCATAGAACTGTTCAACTTCAGCTTCTTCAGCATTACTGGATGGGGCATAGGCTTGGATTACCATGAAATTGAATGGTTTGCCTTGGAAATGAACAGAGATCATTCTGTCATTTTTGAGATTACATCCAAGTACTGCATTTCGGACTCTTTTGTTGACCATGAAGGCTACTCCATTTCTTCTAAAGGATTCCTGCCCACAGTAGTAGATATAATGGTCATCTGAGTTAAATGCACCCATTCCAGTTCGCTGATTCCTAGAATGTCTACGTTCACTCTTGCCATCTCCTGTTTGACCACTTCCAATTTGCCTTGATTCATGGACCTAACATTCCAGGTTCCTATGAAATATTGCTCTTTACAGCATCGGGCTTTGCTTTTATCACCAGTCACATCCACAACTGGGTATTGTTTTTGCTTTGGTTCCATACCTTCATTCTTTCTGGAGTTATTTCTCCACTGATCTCCAGTAGCATATTAGGCACCTACCGACCTGGGGAGTTCCTCTTTCAGTATCTTATCATTTTGCCTTTTCATACTGTTCATGGGATTCTCAAGGCAAGAATACTGAAGTGGTTTGCCATTCCCTTCTCCAGTGGACCACATTCTGTCAGACCTCTCCACCATTACCCGGCTGTCTTGGGTAGCCCCACATGGCATGGCTTAGTTTCATTGAGTTAGACAAGGCTGTGGTCTGTGTGATCAGATTGGCTAGTTTTCTGTGATTATGGTTTCAGTGTCTCTGCCCTCTGATGCCTTCTTGCAACACCTACTGTCTTACTTGGGTTTCTCTTCCCTTGGACGTGGGTTATCACTTCACGGCTGCTCCAGCAAAGCGCAGCCGCTGCACCTTACCTTGGAGGAGGTCGCCCCTCCTGACCTTGAACGTGGAGTAGCTCCTTTCAGCCCTCCCCACGCAGCTGCCGCTCCTGGACGTGGGATTGCTTTCTCGGCCATCGCCCCTGACCTTGGACGTGGGATAGCTCCTCTTGGCCGCTCCTGTGACATCGCATCCTGGCGCTCTCGGTCATTGCCCTAGGCTCAGGTAAGGCCAAAGACTGAGCTTCCTGCCCCAGCCAGGAACCTGTTGATTTCTACAAGCTTTTGGGAGAGTGAGCAACCTAACTGTGGACGAGAAAACCAGGTTTAATTCTTACTTGGCCTCTCATTTGTTACTGTACTTTGGGGAGCTGGAATCTCCTTTCTTGGCCTCATTTTCCAACTCCCCTGCAGTAAATGTAGCCTGATGAAATGAACCTGCAGTGTGGCACAGGCTCTGGAGCCTGCATTTAAACCCCTCTCAGTGCCTCAGTCTCCTTATCTGTAAAATGGGGAGAATAAAACCTATCAAATAGCGTTGTTTTGACGATGAATATTTCAGCGTGCTTGTTGTTTGCCAGGCCACACTGAGTGCTTTCCATAGATTAATTCCTTTAATCCTCAAGACAGAGCTGGGAAGTAGCCACAATTATTACTCCCATTTTATGGATGAGAACACTGAGGCTCCATTTAAGTACCTCGCCCAAGGGCACCCAGCTGGGAAGTGGGAGCTCTGGAATTTGAACTCAGACACAGTTTGGTGCACAGATAGTTCCCATATACCCTCTGCCTCGTACAGGTGTGGCCGCCCTCATGATCACCATCCCCCACCATCAGCTTGCAGTGTGCTAAGTCAGTTCACTCATGTTCAACTCTTTGTGTCCCCATGACTGTAGACCGCTAGGCTCCTCTGTCCATGGGATTCTCCAGGCAAGAATACTAGAGTGGGTTGCCATTTCTGCCTCCAGGGGATCTTCCTAACCCAGGGATCGAGTCCGTGTTTCTTATGTCTGTCTTCTGGATTGGAGGTGGATTCTTTACCGCAAGAGCCACCTGGGAAGCCCGCCATCAGCTTGCTTATAAAAAAACAGGAAGGCTTCCTGGAGGAGGCAGGGCAGAAGCTGGGTCTGGAATGGGGGAGAAGATTCCTGCATCACAAGCAGGAGAATGCCTTTGTGCAATAAGGAATTGAGTGTACCCAGATGTGCCTGGATGAGTGGCAGAGAGAGGGCCTGGAAAAGCCCTGAGGAATAAAGTTACCAGATGTTCCAGTTACCTATTGGTACATGTCAGTCCACCCCAAAAGATAGCCTACAACAAAAGACAGCCACCGTTTTTGTAGCTCATGAGTCTGCAGTCGGGCTTCTCATCTTTGCTCATGTGACATCAGTGGGGATCAAAAAGCAGCTAGAGGCTGGACAGCTGGGGCTCCTCAGGCACCTTGCTCTCTCTCTCAGCAGGCTTACCACATGGTCTCTAAGCATCACGGCCTTGGGGCGGCCAGCTTCCAACACGGCATGTCCAAAGAGAGCCCGAGGAATCCATCGCCCTTTATGACCTGGCCTTGGAAGGCAGCCAGTGTCACTGCTGTCACACTCTATCGGTCAAAACAGTCACTGGCTCACCCAGACTGAGGGTGCCAGGGCGGGCCGGGGCCTGGGCAGGACCTTTTGATGGAGGAGTGGCAGATTTCTGGCAGAGCCTGTGTGGGGGTGGCAAATACTATGCTGCTGCTGCTGCTGCTAAGTCGCTTCAGTCGTGTCTGACTCTGTGCGACCCCATAGATGGCAGCCCACCAGCTCCCCCGTCCCTGGGATTTTCCAGGCAAGAACACTGGAGTGGGTTGCCATTTCCTTCTCCAGTGTATAAAAGTGAAAAGTGAAAGTGAAGTCGCTCAGTCGTGTCTGACTCTTAGCGACCCCATGGACTGCGGCCCACCAGGGTCCTCCGTCCATGGGATTTTCCAGGCAAGAGTACTGGAGTGGGGTGCCATTGCCTTCTCCGAATACTATGCTAGATATTTAAAAAAATATATTGTCACAGGAGGTGACTGGGTCTAGAGCAAGGTGTCAGCCATGAAGCCTGCTCTGCCTGTGCATGGCAGACTCAGTCTCCAAGTCCTGGGTCAAGTGACTATATGCCTCAAAACGTTTTTTAAAGCTTTTTAAAATGAAGATCATGGCATCTGGTCCCATCACTTCATGGGAAATAGATGGGGAAACAGTGGAAACAGTGTCAGACTTTTTTTTTTTTGAGCTCCAAAATCACTGCAGATGGTGACTGCAGCCATGAAGTTAACTTACTCCTTGGAAGGAAAGTTATGACCAACCTAGATAGCATATTGAAAAGCAAAGACATTACTTTGCCAACAAAGGTCTGTCTAGTCAAGGCTATGGTTTTTTCAGTGGTCATGTATGGATGTGAGAGTTGGACTCTGAAGAAAGCTGAGTGCTGAAGAATTGATGCTTTTGAACTGTGGTGTTGGAGAAGACTCTTGAGAGTCTCTTGGGCTGCAAGGACATCCAACCAGTCCATTCTAAAGGAGATCAGCCCTGGGACTTCTTTGGAAGGAATGATGCAAAAGCTGAAACTCCAGTACTTTGGCCACCCCATGCGAAGAGTTGACTCATTGGAAAAGACTGATGCTGGGAGGGATTGGGGGCAGGAGAAAAAGGGGACTACAGAGGATGAGATGGCTGGATGGCATCACTGACTCGATGGACGTGAGTCTGAGTGAACTCCGGGAGTTGGTGATGGATAGGGAGGCCTGGCGTGCTGCGATTCATGGGGTCGCAAAGAGTCGGACACGACTGAGTGACTGAACTGAACTGAAAAATGTTTACTTAGGTATGAAACACGACAAGGTGCACAGATCTTAAGTGGGCGCTTAAAGGACTTTGACCTACGTCTCCACTTGGGGGATCACCACCCAGATCAAGACACTGACCATTTCCGTTGCCCAATCAACTACTCGTGCTTGCTTCAGCAGCACATATATTAAAAAACTGGAACAATATAAAGCAGATTAATGTAGCTGCTCTGCAAGGATGACAGGCAAATTCGTGAAGTATTCCATACTTTTGGAAAAGAGAAGAATAGAGTACATTAATGTATATATAACTTCCCAGGTGCTGCTAGTGACAAAGAACCCACCTGCCAATTCAGGAGACATAAAAGATGTAGGTTTGATCCCTGAGTAGGGAAGATCCCCTGGAGAAGGAAATGGCAACCCACTCTAGTATTCTTGCCTGGAGAATTGCGTGGAGAGAGGAGATTGGCGGGCTGCAGAGTCAGACAAGACTTAATGACTAAGCAATTACAGCAACGTATATATATGAAGTCTAGAAAACTGATACTGATTAATCGATTTGCAGCATAGGAATAGAGATACAGATATAGAGAGCTGTGGGCACAGCAGGGAAGGAAAAGGTGGGATGAACCGAGAGAGTAGCACTGAAACATATACATTGCCATAGGTAAAATAGATAACCATACGTAAAATAGATAACCAGTTGGAATTTGCTGTATGACACAGGGAGCTCAACCCAATGCTCTATAGGGGTGGGATGGGGATCTATAGGACGAGGATGGTTCAAGAGGGAGGGACATACGTATACCTATGGCTGATTCATGTTGTCGTGTGGCAGAAAACAGCACAACGTTGTAAAGCAATTACCCTCCAATTAAAAATAAAAAGATAACATAAAAAGAGGCAACTACTCTTCTGTCTTCTGTAGCCACAGATTAGTTTCATCTATTTTTGTTCTTCGTAGAAATGGAATCATCCAGCTTGTGCTCCTTTGTCTCTGGAGTCTTTCATTCACCACGTGGAAGTGAGGTTCTTCCATGTAGGTACATATATGTGTAGTTCAGTTCAGTTCAGTTGCTCAGGCATGTCTGACTCTTTGCCACCCCATGGACTGCAGCACACCAGGCTTCCCTGTCCATCACCAACTCCCGGAGCTTGCTCAAACTCATGTCCATTGAGTCAGTGATGCCATCCAACCATCTCATCCTCTGTCATCCCCTTCTCCTCCTGCCTTCAATCTTTTCCAGCATCAGGGTCATTTCCAATGAGCCAGTTCTTTGCATCAGGTGGCCAAAGTACTGGAGCTTCAACTTCAGCGCCAGTCCTCCCAATGAATATTCAGGACTGATTCCCTTTAGGATTGACTAGCTTGATCTCCTTGTGGCCCAAGGGACTCTTAAGAGTCTTCTCCAACACCACAGTTGGAGGAGTTGTAGTAGGTACATATAGTTGTAGTAGGTGATAGATACAACACCATATTTTTAGTAGGTACTTAAATTTGTAGACTGTCGTGTATTTGTAGATCACCCGGTCTCATCACTGAATAGCGTTCTGTTTTGTAAATATACTGTGTAATGGGCAGCTGGGTAGTTCCTGTTTGGGAGCTATTACAGATACCACTGCTATGAATATTCATATGCCCTTCTAATGAACATGTTTATTCACCTCTGTTGGATTCGCAGCCAAGAGTTGGCTGGCTTGGTCATGGGGTTGGCATGTGTACAATCTCAGTAGATTTCCAAGCAGTCCTGCCACGCGCTTGACCATTTTCCACTCCAACTGGTGGTTTGTGAGAGGCCCACATGCTTCCCAACACTTGATGCAGGCAATCTCATTTTACTCAGTCTATCGGAGGTGAAGTGGAAACCAGTTTTCTGAATGAAATCTCAGTACAGGTCATCGTTTCTAAGTCAGATCAAAGGTGAGATGCAATGAAAGCCAATACTATGTACAAGGGGGAGTCTACTGGAATATCTTGCTATTGTTTTAGTTGGTTTTGCTTTATTTTATATGTTTATATTTTAGAGGTAATTGTGTATTGTTAAATTTAAACTTAAAGCATATATGTGCCCTTGAAAAAAAATTATGAAGCCCTTTCTGCTAGAGTGCAAGCAGCTAAGAGGCAACTCTAAATAAAGGCAAATGTTAGATTTGCCTGGTGGTCCAGGGGTTAAGACTTCATGCTCTAAATGCCAGAGACCAGGGTTCAATCCCTGGTGGGGGAACTGAGATCCCACATGCTGCACAGTGCAGCCAAAGAAATAAATTTTAAAAAATAAATAAAGGAACTCATAAATGGAGTACTGAGGTGAGCATGGAATCCACTTTGGTAGTGGATTATAATTAACCAAGTGAAGAGGAATTCCCTGGTGGTCGAGTGGCTAAGACTCTGTGCTCCCAATGCAGGGGGCCAGGGGTTTGATCCCTGGTTAGGGAAAGAGATCCCACATATTGCAGAGTTTGTATGCCACAACTGAAGTTCCCACATGCTGCAACGAAGACCCAGTGCAGCCAAATAACTAATTAAAAAAAAGAAAAAGAGTAGGTGGTTTAAAAAAGTGCAAGCAAAACTAGGAGGAAGAGATGTCTATAATCATGGTAGGAGACTTTAACACACATCTTTCAACAATTTGTGTGAATTTAGCAAAACTAGAAATAGGGTCAAAATCAACTATATTTCTCTCCTCTGACCACAAAAATAAAACATTTTAAAACTGAAACTACTGAAGTCCTAAAAGATAATATAAGAGAAAATTTAGATGACCTCGAGTTCAATGATGACTTTTTTGATAAAACATCAAAGACGTAAGTGATGAAATCATTGATAAGCTGGACTTCATTAAAATTGAAAACGTGTAAAAGACACTGTTAAGAGAATGAGAAGACAAGCCAAGGACTGGGAGAAAATATGTTAAAAGACATATTTGATAAAGGACTGTTACCCAAAATATACAAAACTCTTAAAATACAAAAAATAAGAAGATGAACATCATAACTGAAAAAAAAGTAGCAAAATATCTGAACAGACACCTCCAGGAAAGCTGTACAGATGGCAGACAAGCATATGAAAAGGCACTCAACATCATGTGTTAGTAGGGGTTTGCAAATTGAAACAACAGTGAAACACTGCTATGCACCTACGAAAATGGCCAAAATCCAAAATGCTGAAAATACCAAGTGCTGGTGAGCAACAAGAGCTTTCTCTCTTGGCTGATGGGAATGCAAAAGGGCACAGTTACTTTGGAAGATGGCTTTTTTATAAGACAGTTTCTTATAAATTAAACGTACTCTTATACCATATGATTCAGCAATACTTTTCTTCTTAATATTTACCCAAAAGTGCTGAAAACTTAAGTGCACACAGATATTTGCACCTGGATGTTTATGGCAGCTTTATTCATAGCTGGAAAAATTTAGAAGCAACCAAGAAGTCCTTCAATAGGTGAACAGTTAGATAATTGCGGTGCATCCAGACAAGGGAATATTATTCAATGCCAAAAAGAAATGAGCTCTCAAGCCATGAAAAGACGTGGAGGAAAGTTAAATGCATATTACTAAGTGAAAGAAACCAATCTGGAAAGGCTACATACTGTGGGATTCCAACTTTATGACATTCTAGAAAGGGCAAGACTATGGCGATAGCAAAATGGTTAGTGGTTGGGGGAAGGAAGGATGGTAAATGGAGCACAGAGGGTTTCTAGGGCAGTGAGAGTGTTCTACGTGGCACTATAATGAGGGATGGATGTCATTATGCATTTGTCAAAACCCGTAGAATGTACAACACCCAGAGTGAACCCTTATGTAAACTACAGACTTTGGGTGATGATGTATCATAGTTTCATTGATTAAAACAATGAGATGTTGATAGTAGGGGAAGCTATGCATGTGAAGGCAAGGAGTAGGTGAGAATTCTCAGTACTTTTCTCTCAATTTTTCTGTGAACCTAAAATTGCTGGAAAATAAGAAAATTCTATTTTTTAAAAAATGAAGCCATCTATAAGAGCATCAGAAATATCAATTTCCTAGGAAGAAATCAAACAAAAGGTGTGCAAGACCACTATGCTGAAAAAGACAAAATATTATTATGTGTTAGTCATTAGGAAAATGAAATAAAGACCACAGTGGGGTCCCATTTCACACCGAGTAGGATGACTATAATCAAAATGACAAACGGTAACAAGTGTTGGCTGGATGCGGAGAGATTAGACCCCTGCCACCTTGCTAGTAGGATTGTAAAATGGTGCTGCTGCCTTGTAAAACAGTTTAGCAGCTCCTCAAACAATCAAATATAGAGGTGCCCTATGACTCAGCGATTTCACTCCTAGATATACAATACCCAAGAGAACTGAAAATATATGCCTGCACAAACACGTATACATGATGTTCGCAGCAGCTCTACTCATATTAATAACAGCCCCAAAGTGGAAATAACCCAAATATTCATCAACTGATGGATGGATGAACAAACAATGTATCTCTAGACAATGGAATATTCAGTTCAGTCACTCAGTTGTGTCCGACTCTTTGCGACCCCATGGACTGCCGCATGCCAGGCTTCCCTGTCCATCACCAACTCCCGGAGCTTGCTCAACTCATGTCCATAGAGTTGGTGATGCCATCCAACCATCTCATTCTCTGTCATCACCTTCTCCTCCTGCCTTCAATCTTGCTCAGCATCAGAGTCTTTTCTAATGAGTCAGTTCTTTGCATCGGGTGGCCAAAGTATTGGAGCTTCAGCATCAGTCCCTCCAATGAACATTAAGGATTGATTTCCTTTAGGATGGACTGGTTTGATCTCCTTGCAGTCCAAGGGATTCTCAAGAGTCTTCTCCAACACCACAGTTCAAAAGCGTCAATTCTTTGGCACCCAGCTTTCTTTATAGTCCAACTCTCACATCCATACATGACTATTGGAAAAACCATAGCTTTGACTAGACGGACCTTTGTTGGAAAAGTAATGTCTCTGCTTTTTAACATGCCATCTAGGTTGATCATAGCTTTTTTTCCTAGGAGCAAGCATTGTTTAATTTCATGACTGCAGTCACCATCTACAGTGATTTTGGAACCCAAAGAAATAAAGTCTGTCACTCTTTCCATTGTTTCACCATCTATTTTCCATGAAGTGATGGGATCAGATGCCATGATCTTAGTTTTCTGAATGTTGAGTTTTAAGCCAACTTTTTCACTCTCCTCTTTCACTTTCATCAAGAGGCTCTTTAGTTCTTCTTCGCTTTGTGCCATAAGAGTGGTGCCATCTGCATATCTGAGGTTATTGATATTTCTCCCAGCAATCTTGATTCCAGCTTGTGCTTCTTCCAGCCCAGCGTTTCGTATGATGTACTCTGCATATAAGTTCAATAAGTAGGGTGACAATATATAGCCTTGGTGTACCCCTTTCCCAATTTGGAGCCAGTTTGTTGTTGCATGTCTGATTCTAACTGTTGCTTCTTGATCTGCATAGATTTCTCAGGAGGCAGGTAAGGTTGTCTGGTATTCCCATCTCTTTAAGAATTTTCCACAGTTTATTGTGATCCACACAGTCAAAGGCTTTGGTATAGTCAATAAAGCAGTAGATGTTTTTCTGGAACTCTCTTGCCTTTTCAATGATCCAACAGATATTGGCACTGTGATCTCTGGTTCCTCTGCCTTTTCTAAATCCAGCTTGAACATCTGGAAGTTCACAGTTCACATACTGTTGAAGCCTGGCTTGGAGAATTTTGAGTATTACTTTGCTAGCATGTGAGATGAGTGAAATTGTGCAGTAGTTTGAATATTCTTTGGCATTGCCTGAATAATGGAATATTATTCAGCCATAAAAGAGAGAAAGTGCTGATACATGCTTCAACATAAATGAACCTGGAAAACATGATGCTAAGTGAAAGAAGCTAAACACAAAAGGCCACATTTTTTATGATTCCACTTCTATATATTTAAAGTCCAGAATAGGCACATCCATAGAGACAAAAAGAAATTCGTGGTTGCTGAGTTGGGGGAAGGGGAGTGTAGAGAATGACTGCCACTGGGGATGGAGTTTCTTTGGGGAGTGATAAAAAAATATTCTGGAATTAGGTAGTGGTGATGATTGTACAATTTTGTAAATATGCTTTAAAAAAAACCCCACTGAATTGTACACATTTTTCATTTGCCACACCACGTGGCTCATGGGATCCTAGTTCCCCAACCAGGGACTTGAACCCAAGACCTCAGCAGTTAAAATGCAGGATCCCAACCACTGGACAAACAGGAAATTCCTTGTACACTTTTTTTTTTTTTTTTTTTTTTTTTTGCAGCACTAGGTCTTTGTTACAGTGTGTGGGCTCTTCTTGGTCTGTGAGGTCTTTGTTCCCTGACCAGGGATTGAACCCGCATCCTTTGCATCAGAAGGCAGATTCTTAGCCACACTGGGAAATCCCACCCTGTCTACTTTAAATGAATGAATTGTATGGTATGTGAATTGTATCTCAATTTTTTATTTTTTAATAGCATCATTATTTGAAATTAAATATGATCTAAATAAACTGAGAGCTAGATCATTTTCATGGACTAGAAGCCTCAATATTATAAACATATCAATTCTTCTCAAATTAATTGCAAGATTCAACACAATCCCAATTCAAAAATCCCAGAGTTTTCCCCCTGAAATTACCAAATTGATTCTAAAATGTATATGGAGATGCAAAGGAAAAGCCATTGACATAGAGAAAATAAATTAAAGCACAAAACCACAGAACTTACTGTACCAGACATCAAGAACTACTGTAGGAACAAGAATTTAAACGGTGTGGCATTGGTTCAAGAGCAGACAAACAGACTAACGGTCTAGAAACAAACCCACACACATGACACAGCAGTGCAATGGGAGAAGGATGATCTTTTCAGGAAATGGTGCTGGGTCAACTAGATAGAATATCGTGGGGGAAATGTATCTTGATCCCTCTAATGGCTTCCTGTAGCTGCTGTAAAAAAATTACCAGAAACTTGTGGCTTAAAACCATAGAACTTTATACCTTCACAGTCCTAGAGATCAGAAGTTCAGAATCAGTATCACTGGGCCAAAATTAAGGTATTAGCAGAGCCAACACCTTGGAGACTGTCAGAGAGAATGTTATTTGCCTCTTCCCATCTCTGGAGCTGCAGGCACTGCTTGGTTCATGGTTATATCAATCTAGTCACAAGGCAAGCAACTTCAAATCTATCTCTGTCTGCTCCATCTTCATAGGGGCTTCCATGTGTGTGTGTGTGTGTGTGTGTGTGTGTGTGTGAAATCTCCCTCTGCTTTCCTCTTACAAGAATGCACATGGTTGTATTTAGGACCCGACTAGATAATTCAGGATAATCTTTCTCACTCAAAACCTTTAATCATTTTGCAGACACTTTGTTATAGAAGGTAACAGTTCCAGGAATTAGGAGGTACCCATCATTGGGAGAAGGCAATGGCACCCCACTCCAGTACTCTTGCCTGGAAAATCCCATGGACGGAGGAGCCTAGTGGGCTGCAGTCCACGGGGTCGCTAAGAGTCGGACACGACTGAGCGGCTTCACTTTCACTTTTCACTTTCATGCATTGGAGAAGGAAATGGCAGCCCACTCCAGTGTTCTTGCCTGGAGAATCCCAGGGACGGTGGAGCCTGGTGGGCTGCCGTCTATGGGGTCGCACAGAGTCAGACATGACTGAAGCGACTTAGCAGCAGCAGCAGCAGCAGCATTGGGAGGCCATTTTTCCAGCCTAATGTAACCACTACCTCACATCATAAACATAAATAAATTATACCTAAATGTGAAAGAGTGAAATAGTAAAGACTTAGAAGAAAGCGTTAAGAGAACATCTTCATGACCTTGAAAGAGGCAGGGTTTTCTTAAACAATAAACAAAGGAGCTAATAATTTTTTAGCGGAGTATATCAGAATTAAGAACCCTCCTTTAACAAAAAATACATTTTGAAGACTTAAAAGATGACCCACAAAATGGGAGAGGATGTTTGTAATGAACATATACAGCAAAAAAACTTGTGCTTGGAATATACATAGAACTCCTACAAATCAATACAAAAACACCCAACATGAAAAGACATCCTAATAGCAAAATAAATCAACTATACGCCAACAAAACTTTTTAAAAAGAAAAATAGGCAAAATACTTGAACAGATCTAAGTGGATACCCAAACGGCCAATAAATACATGAAAAGGTGTATTCAACTTCATTAGTAATCAGAGAAATGCAAATTAAAACCACAATACCATAGCACTATACATAGGCTAAAATGAAAAAGGCAAAAATATCAAGGGTGAGTGAAGATATGGAGTAATCAAAACCGGTGGGAACTTCAACTGTTACCATCACTTTGGAAAACCTTTTAGCAGCTTGTGCTAAAACAGAAAGTGTGTGGATGCATGCTTCAGTCGCTCAGTTGTGTCCAATTCTTTGCCATCCCATGGACTGTAGCCCACCAGGCTCTTCTGTTCATGGGATTTTTTCCAAGCAAGAATACTGGAGTGGGTTGCCATTTCCTCCTCCAGGGGATCTTCCTGACCTAGGGATCAAACTCAGGTTCAAATCTCTGGAATGGGTATCCATTCCCTTCTCCAGGGGGTCTTCCCGACCCTGCATCTGCAGGGTCTCCTGCATCTGCAGGTGGATTCTTTTACCACTGAGACACCTGGGAAGCCAAAACAGAACACATGTAGGCCTTTGACCTAGAAATTCTGCCTCTAGGTGTAGACCCAACACTTTCACCAAAAAGACACATACTAAGCTAGAATATTCATAGTACACTCTTTGTAATGGGCAAAACCTGGAAACTATCCAAATGTCCATTAATAGTAAAACAGATGAAATAGAGTGTGGTGTAGTCATGCAGTGGGGCATTACAAGTCGTGAGGATAAATAATGTACAACCATGGGCAACAATGTGACTGGATCCCACAAACAAAATGTTGAGTGAAAGGAGCTGCCTACAAAAGAGGACAAAAGAGGACATGATGCCATTTACATGGAGAACAAAGACATCAAAATCTCAGCGGTCAGGACAGTTAGTACCATTTGTGGGGAGTTGGAAGGGGCACTGAGGAGACTCACGGGGAGCTGGTTGTGTTCATGTGTTTTGTGTGTGTGTGTGTGTTCATGTATTTATCTGGGTGCTGGCTGCCTGTTGTGTTCACCCTGTATACACTTAAGATATAGATATCTGGTGGTTCAGATGGTAAAGAATCTGCCTGCGACGCTGGAGACCCTGGTTCGATTCCTGGGTCAGGAAGATCCCCTGAAGAAGAGAATGGATACCCATTCCAGTATTCATACCAGGTGAATTACAGTCCATGGAGTGGCAAAGAGTCAGACATGACTGAATGACTCATTCACACACACACACACACACACAATCATATGGATCAAATGTAAAAGTGTCATTAAGTGACAAAAGCAAATGTAGAATGTTGATTGCTTGCCACTTTTTTTAAAATGGAAGTGTGTGAATATACATGCTGCTGCTGCTGCTGCTGCTAAGTCGCTTCAGTCATGTCTGACTCTGTGCAACCCCATAGACGGCAGCCCACCAGGTTCCCCGTCCCTGGGATTCTCCAGGCAAGAACACTGGAGTGAGTTGCCATTTCCTTCTCCAATGCATGAAAGTGAAAAGTGAAAGTGAAGCCGCTCAGTCGTGTCCGACTCTTAGCGACCCCGTGGACTGCAGCCCACCAGGCTCCTCCATCCATGGGATTTTCCAGGCAAGACTACTGGAGTGGAGTGCCATTGCCTTCTCCAGAATATACATGCAAGGGCGTGTATATGTGTATATATGCATACTCATATATAATCATATGCAGGGATCATTCCTGGAAGAAATGTGAAAGAAACAGCTCAGCTTATTGCCTTTCAGAGGAGAATTGGAAGCCTGCATAAAGTTTCTAAACCAGTAAGTATGTTTTTAAGTTATTAAATAGTTCACACACATGAAAATGTTTAGAGAAAAACAATAAACACCTAATTGCTTTGTTTTGTTTTTTAAGACCAATATTTGGAAAGTATGGAGAAGCAGTGAGGTCCACAGACCATTTCAGTGAAAGACTAAACTCTGGGTTCTTCGGGTTTCTCTGCAAGGGGCTGCCCGGGGGAGGGGGGGTGGCCTCATGTGCATCCCTGCCGCTCTTTCATGTGGGCAAACGTAGACCCTGAAAAGCCTCGCAGCCGCCCGGGTGGACAGGTCCCGCCCCCAGCCCGGTGCACTAGTCTAGTTTGTGCGGTGTGGCTTCGGAATCAGACGGGAGTGGAAGTTGTGAGACCTTAGCAAGTCACAGCCTCTTTGAGCCGAGGTCTCCTGGTCTGCGGGCTATGTCCCTCACTTCACACCGAGGCCAGCAGAACCCACGTGTGTGGAGCAGGGGAACAGCCGGAACTCTGCGGACGCACCGCTCCACTTGTCCGCAGGGCAAGGACCGGGCTGGGGCCTCGGACTGCAGCGCTCCAAATGAACACAAGGTGGCGCTCACCCCCACAGGTTTAGCCAGGTCCCCTCCTCTCAGGGCGTTGGCTGCTGGAAGAAGGGAGGCGGGCAGGAGCTACTTCCGCACACGTGTCCGTGCACTTCTGGGCCCTGGGGATCAAAGGGTGAACAGTGGGGCGTCTTGCCTGAGGCACGACTGGAGGAACCGGCAGCCCTGAAGAAGGGGAAAGAGGAAAGACTCCATCTGGGAGGAAGCACTGGGATTAGAGTTTAGGACCTTGTGGTGTATTGAATGGTAACCCCCACTCCCCAAAAGATAGGTTCACCTGGAACCTGTGGGTGACTTTATTCGTAAAAAGAGTCCTTGTAGATGTAATTCAGATAAGGGTCTTGAGGTGAGATTATCCTGGATTATCCAGGTGGGCCCTGAATCCAATCACAAGCGTCCTCATAAGAAAAGATGCTGACACAGAGAAGGCCATGTGGAAACAGATGCAGAGTTTGAACTCTTACAGCCACAAGTAGGGAACACCTGGAGCCACTGGAAGCTGGAAGCCTTGTGAGGGAGCAGAGCCTTGCCCACATTGCGGTGAGAGAATAAATCACTACTGTTTTAAAGCAGAATGCCTTAAGGTACCCAGGCTGTACCTCATTTGTTTCAACAGCCATGAGAAGCTAACAGAGATGCTGAAATTCTCTTCCCACTGCTCTGTCTGCTGACCTTCCCCCAACCCCAGTGGCCTACAGATGACACCCAAGGCCCCCCAACTCCTGAACCCTACTCTTTCCTCCCCAAACTCACTGCTTTCACATCTCCTGCTTTTGGTTCCATCTGTCTGGGCAGCCCTTCCCTCATGGGTCCCCTGGACAACTCCTATACACCCTTTAAGGCCTTTCCTGAGTACCCTCTCCTAAGTATATTAGTATATTCTGAATCAGTATCTCCCAACACACATGGACTCCTCCATTCCCCCCAGCCCACCGTGTGGTGTCTGTTCACTCATTGTATTGTTGATGTTGTGCATGTTACTCGCTCAGTCATGTCTGACTCTTTGTGACCCCGTAGACTGTAGCCCACTAGGCTCCTCTGTTCTTGGGATTTCCCAGGCGAGAATACTGGAGTGGACTGTCATTTCCTTCTCCAGGGGATCTTCCCAACCCAGGGACCAAACCTGGGTCTCCTGAATTGCAGACAGATTCCTTACCTTCTAAGCCACCAGGGAAGACTGATGATGTTAGATGTCATGGAAAAACCAAATGAACTTTCTGGCCAACCCAATGTCATCGCGTCAGTTCAGCGATGTGTCCCCCTGACACTGGTCCTCATCTCCAGGTTTTTCCATCCCCAAAGCTACTCATTCAGGCCTCCATATGTCTCACCAAGACCCTGGCACCACCTCCTCACTGGTCTTCCTGCCCCAGTCTGGCCTTCCAGCCCATCACCAGTCTGTAGCCTTGGTGCTCAGGTCTGCCTATGTCACTCCTCTGCTCAACAACCATCTGTAGCTCCCCACTGCCCTAAGGAAGGTGTCCACAGGAAAGGACACTACTTCAGTGATCCTTCCTACCTCTCACTCCACCCAACCGATGTCCATCACACCCATGTGCAGCACACTCCTGGGCCTTTGCATAGACAGGCTCCTTCACTAGAAAGCCCTCTCCCTGCATGCCAGGCACGCTGTGACCCATGTGCTGACCACACACCAGGGGCTGTTCTAAGTACTTTACGTGAGTGAAATCCTTTAACTCTTATAACAGCCCAAAGAGAAAGGCTCCATCACTGTGTCCAGTTCATAGCTGGGAAATCTGAGGCCCAGATGGGAGAAGAACCATTCGGAAGTGGCAGAAGGATCTGATTGCAGCCCACACTGTCATTTCCCTGATGTGGGCCTCAGAACTGCCAATATCTCACCCCACTCCCCTATCCATGCCACAACCACCCAACCCCAGATTAATGGCTCTCTCCTCTGTGGATTCTGAATTTGGTAAACCCACACCTCACTGCAGTGTGCAGGAATTAGCCAATCATACAGTGATCTCTATATCAGGAAGCTTCTGGATAACTTCACTTTATTTCTCTGGGTCTGTGGTAACTGGTGCAGTGTAAGGGGTTCAGTAAACTAGAATGAATGAGTGAATGGTTTCCAGGATGTCAGGTCCTGAAGTTTTCTCAGCCTCCTCAAAGAAAAGAATACATTATGCAAATTTTCTGAGGCCGGACCTCTTCCTTCTCCTCTCCCCTGCACTGCTCCGCAGTTTCTGGGAGGGCACTGGACCCTCCAGAAAATGCCCCAGGCTCTCTAGTGGTGTGTTTCCTGATTACTGATGAAACCAGGGCTTAAAGCTGATTAATCATGAGCCACCGCCAGCCAGGGCATGTTGGAGTGCCAAGCAGGAAGGGAGAAGCCAGGTTCCCCACCAACCTCTCTTCCCACCACTGTGTGGCCTCCCCCAGCCTCTGGAGTCCTGGTGACACCAGCTGGAAAAGGACTACCCCCTGGGGACTTCCCTGGTGGCCCAGTGGTTAAGACTCTGCTCTGCCACTGCAGGGGGCATGGGTTCGATCCCAGGGAACTAAGATCCCACATGCCATGTGATGCTGCCAGAAGATAAAAAAAAGAAAAAAGAAAAGGACTAGCCCTGGAGGTAGGTGACTTGAACAACTCCTAGACTGACCCCAATCCTCCCACACCCCACCTTGGCCACTCCCAGGCCCAAAAGAACCCACAGCCTAATAGTTCACAACCCCCCTCCCCATCCTTGATCTTCTAACTTGTTGATGATACCTAGGGAGGTGCTGCACCCCCATTTAGAGGTAGGGAAACCAGTTCCGGGAGAGAGTACCACCCAGAGGAAGTAAGCAGGACACAGGAAGTTGAATCCCATTTTTCTGTTTCCCAAGGTGGTTTGAAGCAGACTGGTCATTTCTTGATTCAAAGGTCACACCCTTAGAGCAGGGGTTTCCAACTTCAGGGATCTAATGCCTGATGATCTGAGGTGGAGCTGATGTGATAATCATAGAAATAAAGTGTGCAATAAGTGTAATGTGCTCGAATCATCCCCAAACCATCCCCATTCTTACCCCGTCTGTGGAAAAACTGTCTTCCACAAAACCAGTCCCTAGTGTCAAAAAGGTTAGGGACTGCTACCTTAGAGGACAAAGGAGCAAAAAATATGAACCCCTCAGCTCTGACCCAAGACACCTGGAGGACTCTTATCAAACAGCCCAGGGACTGGAGGCAGGTGGGGAAACTACAACCCAATGGTTAAGGGCTTATGTCCAGGTTCAAGTCCCAGTCTGACTCCTAACAAGTCACAGAGTTCCTGCGACCTTAGACAAGCTTCCTAGCTTTTGTAGGCCTCAAGTTTCCCCATCAGTAAGATGGGAGCCATCCTGAGGACCTACACATCACAGGATTGCTGTGAGGATTGTCTGAGTTAACACAGAAAAGGTTTAGAATAGGTGCTGCTGCTAAGTCGCTTCAGTCGAGCCCGACTCCGTGCGACCCCATAGACAGCAGCCCCCCAGGTTCCTCTGTCCACAGGATTCTCTAGGCAAGAACACTGGAGTGGGTTGCCATTTCCTTCTCTGTAGAATAGGTGAGGCGTACTCAATAAACAGCACAATTTTTTAAAAGTGTGTTTTGAAGGAATTGTCTCCCTGAGGAGGAAGCAGTGGGAGTGAATTCTTGTCATCCGAGAGGAATGTTCCCCACACCTGCCCGATAGAAGGCCCAGGCCTGGGGCCTCCTTAAAAACCCCACAGCCTGTCTCACCCCAGGCCTGGCAGGTCCGAGACTGGGCGTGGGAAGCAGGTGTTTGTAATAAGAGCCCCGAGGGTTGCTTGGCTCCCGCAAGCCTGGGGATCCCAGGGGCTGAGGACCATGTCTTTTTCTGTAGACTCTTCTGGTGAAACACCTGCCGCCCACCTGTCGTCATGTCCTCAGGGGAAAACCAACTTTCTCTTTTTCCCAATTAGTAATAATATTTAGCTTGAAAAGACTCATGAGGGACTTCCCTGGTGGCTCAGTGGTAAAGAATCCACCCTCCAGTGCAGGGGACTTGGGTTCAATCCCTGATTGAGGAACTAAGATCCCACGTGCTGCAGAGCAACTCAGCCTCACTCGGCAACTACTGAGCACGCATGCTGCAACTAAGACCCGAAGTAGCCAAATAAATTTTGTAAAAAAGATTCACTAGTGCCAGGTCCTATGTTGGGCTTCCTAGGTGGCGCTAGTGGTAAAGAACCCACCAGCCAATGAAACAGACATAAGAGCTGTGGGTTTGATCCCTGGGTCAGGAAGATCCCCTGGAGAAGGAAATGGCAACCCACTCTAGTATTCTTGCAGGGAAAATCCCATGGACAGAGGAGCCTGGTGGGCTACAGTCCATGGGGTCACAGAGTCAGACGCAACTGAAGCGTCTTAGCACACAGCACACCCAGTATCAGGTGCTGTGCTATGTGTGATGTTGCCATGTCTGACTCTTTGCAACCTCATGGATTGCCAGGCTCCTCTGTCCATGGGATTCTCCAGGCAAGAATACTGGAGTGAGGTGCCATTTCCTCTTCCAAGTGATCTTCTTAACCCAGGGTTCAAGTCTCCTGCATTGGCAGGTGGGTTTTTTTTTTTACCATTGGTGCCACCTGAGTGCTATGCTAAATTAATTCCATTCACCAACAGCCCTCTGATGCAGGTCCTCTCTTTAACCCCATTTTATACAGCCCAAAACTGAAGCCAGGGACGTTAATAACTTGCCCAGGGTCACCACTGTGGGGAAGTGCCTAGATGCTCTGGCTCAGAGCAGGTCTATCAGGAACTGAAAAGTCTTCTGTCTTTTTCAAGTCTTCCACCTCTGGCCTGGGGCAAAAGAGGGAGCTCCAGAGCCACAGAAAGTCCAGGCTTTGAGGCCCTGAAGACTGATCTCGTCCCCCACTCCACCCATAATCTCCCCTGGCTGGCTTATCTGCATCTTTTTACAGGCCCATCATGTTGCTAGCATTTCTCTGGAAATGTCATGCCTTTGATCAAGCTGTTTCCAAGGTCAGGCACATCCTTCCTAATTTTAGGCTTCTGTGTAGAGAGGGTAGCCTCCTCCAGGAAGCCCTCCCTGACTGCCTTCTCTGGGATAGCTGGCTCCTGGGGCACCCACTGCCCACTAGGGGATGACTGCCTTGAGCACTAAGGATGCTGTATCCTGTAGGTCTATCTCCAGGTTCTCTGAGCAAGAGAGTGGGATGTGGGAGAGGTGAGATAGAGAACAGGTGTCACTGATCTTCTTCTGGGTTAGGTGAGGGAAGAGGATAAAGTCAGGTCTCCCTCTGCCCAGCCTCTTCACTGGCCATGACCCTCAGGCCCTCGATCAGTACCTCCTGTTGGGCAACCACAGGCAGGGACTGCCTGGAGGTGAGGAGGGTGGGGACTATTTGCTTCCCCCGGAACACTTTGGCCAACCCCACCTCTGTCTGCCCCCACTCCAGCTCCTCAGACCTGGGGCTTTGAACAGAGGGTGATACTTCTTGAAGGTGTGAAGTGACATCTTGGTACCACTTTTCTCTGCCTGGTCCCAAGCCTCCTGGGGGCCCTGCCCCATCCTTCCCAGCATGGAGGACTCAGGGCAAAACATGGTGCGTGCAAGATGAGGCTGATGGAGTTACTGGCCCATCACCCCCACCCAGAGATGGGGGACTGAGACCTCCAGAGCCTGGTCCAGCCAGAGCTGAAGGCTTGTGGCCCCACTGGGGCAGGATAAGACCTAGCCTCCTCCTTCCCCACTCTTTCAGGCCCTTCCACCAGCAAAGCAGGGGAGGGCTTTGGAGATGGGGAGGAGAATGGGGTAGGGCACGCAGATAGGGAGGAGGGCTGGGTTACTGGAGTCAGGTATGGTTCCTGTGGACACTGGACACTCAACTCCCACATTCCTGGCTATTCCAAAAAGACTCAGTCCTCCTTCCTTCTGGCCTTCTCCAGCAGTGGGGAGAGGGCAGTACCTGGGCCTGAGCTGGCTGCCTGGGGGCCCCTGCAGGGAGAGACTGAGGTCTAGACCAGACTACAGGGGGTGCCCAAGACACCTGTCCAAGGCACCTCCCTGGGGGGGTCCTTCTTATTCTCATAAACAGAAGTCCACCACCCTGAAAGGTTGTTGCTGAACCACAAAAGACACCAGGATTCTTGGCCTCCAGAGGAGAAGAATTCCATCCAGGACCAGAGAAAAGGCTTGATCGTTCAGAGCTTTTGTGTAATAAAGTTTTATTAAAGTATAAAGGAGAGAAAGCTTCTGACATAGACATCAGAAGGGGGCAGAAAGAGTGCCCCCCTGCTAGTCTTTAGCCGGATGTTACATAGCTACTAGCAGTCTGCTAATTAGAGAAAGGAAATGTCTCAAAACTCAGAGAATGGCACTAGGCCCCTCATGCACAACATACATTGAGATAACATTGGTAACAGGTGAGTCATCCTGGACCATAAAACCATTGACATGAATCTTGAAGAAAGGCAGATTTCCAAACAAAGATATAGTTTCATTAACATAGATTAGGAGAACAATGTATGAGTATAACATACTGGTTTGTCAAGTTGGTTCTGAGCCTTTAGGTGAACTGACTTGAAGACAGAGTCTAGAGTAAAAACATAATACTTTAACATTAATTAAAAGCATAACACATTAACATAATACATTAGCTTAAGACAAACATTTCCATAAGAAAAATGTATTGGTTAGCTCAAGGTTTGAGAAAAGTTAAGCTCAAGCTTTGAGAAAGTTAAGTTCATGTGGAACCAGGTGTTATTATGGCAACACAGAATTTTAAGAGAAACCTCTTTTTAAATTTGTATAGATAAGGGGGAAAAATACAACACTAGTTTGTTTCCTCCTGCCTCTTAAGAGAGAGAGAAAAACCGTGACACTTGCAGCCTGTTTCCTCTGTTTGGAGACCCCTGGTCTTCCTGACTGTTACCCTCTCACCCCCACTTCCGCTCTCTGTCAACAGGCCCCTGTGTATGCAGACACTAGACTCTGGAGGCCCAGCAGCCCTTGACCTCTCAGGCTGCTTCCTGTTAACGTGGCCAGAAGGGCGAGAGGCAGAAGGAAATGGCCTGAGATGAGGGAGAGGCCTGGGAGAGTGTGAGCAGAAAAGGAGAAAAGCCCAGAGAGGCTGAAAGGAAGATGGCCAGAACAGGCCTGAAACATAGTAGGTGCTCAATAAATCATCCGGCTTGAGGTCAGAGATAGAGGAAAGGGCTGCTCTGGGGAGAGTGGCACAGCTGGGAGAAAGAGAGGCTGGAGGTTCCCAGCCCAGGGTCTCTGAGTCCTGGCACATAGTAAGTGCTGAATAAATATCTGAGATGACGTTTAGGATAGGCGAGGAGGGAGTGTCCTTGGGAGGGCAGCACTGTTGGGAGGCAGGGAATAGGGGCCTCTCCTGGCCTGGTTGCTCCCTGTGGGTGGACAGCCCCAGAGAATAGAGAATCGATATCCCAGTGTCCCTGCCTGGCCCCCACCCCGCCCTCTGGCCGGCTGGGCCAGGCCACTGTCTCAAGGCCTTTTATTTTTAAAATCCCCATGGTGTTCTCACCCCAGACCTAAGGACCAGTGCCAGCCACAGATCCGCCTGCGGCCTGGGCTCAGGGCTCCTCAGCAATCACTGCGGGGAGTGGCAGCATCTGCTGGATCGCAGTTTTGGGAGTCTTCTTTCCCATTGGAGGCCAGAAATTGTTGTAGCCACATGTTCTGGGAAACAAACTCACCCAGAAGGACAATGCAGGTAGTGGAGTGCAGTTTATTACACTGGTGGGCCCAAGGCAGAGTCTCCTCTTTAGCCAAGGACCCCGACCAGCATTTGTGAAAATCTTTTATACCCCATGTGTACGTGTTTGAACCCACCACTCCAAATTCCTTGAGACTTACATAAACCAGGGAAAATACAATCCCAATAACCCCATCATTCATGTGCTATGTACTCATGTGCTTAAACAGTCAAGCAATTAGCCAATAATCAATAAATCCGAGGTTACACTCTGATAGATACAGAAAAATTTATGGCCTGTCTAGAGGAAGGGGTGATTAGTGTGTGTTTTTTCTTAGGCGATGAGTAACCTAGATACGATCTTCAAGGTTCCCCTGTCTGGAGGGGGGTCTTAGCCTTCTGTTGTCGTTTTTATAGGCACTAAACACAGAGTTCAAAGTCGATTGGAAAGGTGGCCGAACATGATCAGCATGAACAGGCCTGAGATGGAGTCCAGGCCCTATGAATTCCTTCTTCAAAATCACTGATGACTGTGACATTTCGTGTTATTAATATGGAAGGAGATGTTTTCATTTCACAATTACCACGAACACAGTGTCCTCAAGAGCTAAAGGTGAGTCCTCACTTATCTACATTTTTTTGTGAATATGCAGAATGGAACTCCAGAATACGTGACCATCTAACTATTGTAGTGGGGGCTTAGACACTTAAGTCTAAAAGGTGAGGCTGTTTGTTTGGCTCAAGGTTACTGAGACAGGACATAGTCTCTCCAAGCAGCTTCCATGATCTTACAGTGGGGATAAAAGTGCATGATGTCAGTACAAAAATCAGGAGTGAAATATCAGCAAATGGAGTCCATATCACATTAAAAAATATAGCACAACCAAGAGGGATTTAATAGAGGAATTCAACCGTGGTTCAATGTTAGGAATTCTATCAGTCTAAAGGCCAGCATTTTAACAGGGAAACACTGAAGGCCTTCCACCAAGATTAAGAAGAGGCACTGGTGAAGAATACCAAGTATCTCCACTATGATTTATGTATTTGTTTTTAAATTTAAAACAATTTTTCACTGCACTGGGTCTTCACTGAGCCACGAAGGCTCTTCGTTTTGGGGTGTGGGCTTTCTTTGGTTGTGGTATTCTGGCTTAGCTGCTCCTTGGAATGTGGGGTCTTGGTTCCCTGCCCAGGGGTTGAACCTGAATCCCCTGCATTGGAAGGTGGAGTCTTAACCACTGGACTACCAGGGAAGTCCCCCTCCATGACGATTTAAATGGTACTGAAGTGTTAGCTAAGGAAATTAGATCCAGAACAGTAATTAGAAGAAGAATTGGAAATGAAGAAGTAAAACTATCTCTATTTGTAGATAATTTGATGGTACATTTGGAAACTCCTATGCAAGAAGACTGCTTAGGATATCTGTAAGGGAGCTGGATATTGAGTTAACTTCCAAGAATTAACAGCCTTCATTTTACAAAAGCAACAACCAGCTAAGGATATAGCAGAAGAGAAAATCTCCATTTAAAACAACAGCAGAAGTAGAAACTCTTAGAAATAACAAGAAATATTTAGAAATCTTTAAGAAAAAAAACTTAAAACTCAGAACCAAGAATGGACTTGAGCAAATGCAAACTCATTCCTTAGTACTGGATAGTATCTCAACAAAATGGACATATCACTTTCCCTGTTAATTGGTAAATTTAAGGCAACCCAATAAAAAGGCATAATCAATAAAGCAGAAGTAGATGTTTTTCTGGAATTCTTTTGCTTTTTCTATGATCCAGTGGTTGTTGGCAATTTGATCTCTGGTTCCTCTGCTTTTTCTAAATCCAGCTTGAACATCTGGAAGTTCATGCTTCATGTACTGTTGAAGCCTGGCCTGGAGAGTTTTGAGCATTACTTTGCTAACATGTGAGATAAGTGCAATTGTGCTGTAGTTTGAACATTCCTTGGTATTGCCCTTCTTTGGGATTGGAATGAAAACTGACCTTTTTCAGTCCTGTGGCCACTGCTGAGTTTTCGAGATTTGCTGGCATATTGAGTGCAGCACTTTCACAACATCATCTTTCAGGATTTGAAATAGCTCAACTGGAATTCTATCACCTCCACTAGCTTTGTTCATAGTGATGCTTCCTAAGGCCCACTTGAATTCACATTCCAGGATGTCTGGCTCTAGGTGAGTGATCACATCATCGTGATTATCTGGGTCATGAAGATCTTTTTTTGTATAGTTCTTCTGTGTATTCTTGCCACCTCTTCTTACTATCTTCTGCTTCTGTTAGGTCCATACCATTTCTGTCCTTTATTATGCCCATCTTTGCATGAAATGTTCCCTTGGTATCTATAATTTCCTTGAAGAGATCTCTAGTCGTTACCATTCTGTTGTTTTCCTCTATTTCTTTGCATTGATCACTGAGCAAGGCTTTCTATCTCTCCTTTCTAGTCTTTGGAACTCTGCATTCAGATGCTTATATCTTTCCTTTTCTCCTTTGCCTTTCGCTTCTCTCCTTTTCTCAGCTATTTGTAAGTCCTCCTCAGAAACCCTTTTGCTTTTTTTCATTTCTTTTTCTTGGAGATGGTTTTGATCACTGCCTCCCGTACAATGTCATGAACCTCCATCCATAGTTCTTCAGGCACTCTGCCTATCAGATCTAATTCCTTGAATCTATTTGTCACTTCCACTGTATAATCGTAACAAGGGTCTTTGACATTGACTGTGTAGATTACAACAAACTGGAGCATTCTTAAATGGATGGGAATACCAGACCACCTGATCTGCCTCCTGAGAAATCTGTATGCAGGTCAAGAAGCAACAGTTAGAACTGAATGTGGAACAACAGACTGGCTGCAAATTGGGAAAGGAGTACACCAAGGCTATATTGTCACCCTGCTTATTTAACTTATATGCAGAGTACATCATGAGAAACTCTGGGCTGGAAGAAGCACAAGCTGGAATCAAGATTGCTGGGAGAAATATCAATAACCTCAGATATGCAGATGACACCAACTTTATGGCAGAAATTGAAGAGGAACTGAAGAGCCTCTTGATGAAAGTGAAAGAGGAGAGTGAAAAAGCTGACTTAAAACTCAGCATTCAAAAACTAAGGTCATGGAATCCAGTCTCATCACTCCATGGCAAACAGATGGCGAAACAATGGAAACAGTGACAGACTTAATTTTTGGGGGCTGTAAAATCACTGCGGATGGTGACTGCAGCCATGAAATTAAAAGACCTTTGCTCCCTGGAAGAAAAGCTATGACCAACCTAGACAGCATATTAAAAGCAGAGACATTACTTTGCCAACAAAGGTCTGTTTAGTTAAAGCTATGGTGTTTCCAGTAGTCATATATGGATGTGAGAATTGGACTATAAAGAAAGCTGAATGCAGGAGAATTGATGCTTTTGAACTGTGGTGTTGGAGAAGACTCTTGAGAATCCCTTGGACTGCAAAGAGATCAAATCAGTCAATCCTAAAGGAAATCAGTCCTGAATATTCATTGGAAGGACTGATGCTGAAGCTGAAACTCCAATACTTTGGCCGCCTGATGCGAAGAACTGGGTTTTTTTTTGTTTTTGTTTTTGTTTTTTTTTTTTTTAATATGGAACGCTTCATGAATTTGCGTGTCATCCTTGCGCAGGGGCCATGCTAATCTCTGTATCGTTCCAATTTTAGTATATGTGCTGCCGAAGCAAGCACAAGAACTGAGTCATTTGAAAAGACCCTGATGCTGGGAAAGATAGAAGGCAGGAAGAGAAGGAGACGACAGAGGATGAGATGGTTGGATAGCATCACCGACTCAATGGACCTGAGTTTGAGCAAGCCCTGGGACTTGGTGATGGACAGGGAAGCCTGACATGTTGAAGTCCACGGGGTTGCAAAGAGTTGGACCCGGCTGAGTGACCAAGCTGAACTGAACTGAACTGAATAAAAAGGCCCATGAATTAAAAGCAAACTAAATGCTTTATTGTGAAATAGTTGTAGATTCTGGAGAGTTGCAAAGTTAGTACAGAGAGGTTGTGAACATAGCTCAGTCATGTCCGACTCTTTGCAACTCCATGGACCATACAGTCCATGGAATTCTCCAGACCAGAATACAGGAGTGGGTAGCCTTTCCCTTCTCCAGGGGATCTTCCCAACCCAGGGATTGAACCCAGGTCTCCTGCATTGCAGGCAGATCCTTTACCAGCTGAGCCACCAGGCAAACCCCCAGAGAGGTTCAGTGTACACCTAACCCAGTTTCCTCTAATGACCACAGTTTACATAAAATCACAACCAGAAAAGTGACTCTGGTACGACGAGTGTGAATGTCTATGTCATTGCATAACGTGTGGGTTTGTGTAACTATACACCACCAAGACCAAAAACTGTTCTCTTGCCACAAAGATCTCTCGCCCTTCTCCTAAGCACCCTTAACTACTGCTGCTGCTAAGTCGCTTCAGTAGTGTCCAGCTCTGTGTGACCCTGTAGACAGCAGCCCACCAGGCTCCCCTATCCCTGGCATTCTCCAGGCAAGAACACTGGAGTGGGTTGCCATTTCTTTCTCCAATGCATGAAAGTGCAAAGTGAAAGTGAAGTCGCTCAGTCGTGTCCGACTCTTCGCGATCCCATGGATTGCAGCCTACCAGGCTCCTCCATCCATGGGATTTTCCAGGCAGGAGTACTGGAGTGGGGTGCCATTGGCTTCTCCAACTGGCAACTCCTAATCTGTTAATTTTGTATTCATCTCTATAATTTTTTAACATTGAAAATGTTGTGTAAATGGAATCATATAGCATGTAAGTTCTCCTCTGTTCCTACTTTCTAAGAGTTTTAAATCATGAGTAGGAATTGAGTTTTGTTAAATGCTTCTTCTGCATCAGTTGATATGATCACGTGATTTTCTTCTTTGGCCTGCTAATATGGTGGCTTAGCTTGATTTTTGAATATTAAACCAGCTTTGCATCCTTGGAATAAAATCCTGCTTGGTCAAGATGTAGAATTCTTATATATTGCTGAATTCTATTTGCTAATATTTTGTGACATATTTTCCCCTCTCTATTCATGAAGGATATCGGTCTGCAGTTTTCTCTTTTTTGTGCTGTTTTTTATTTTGGTATCAGAGTAATACTGATCTCATAAAATGAGTTGGGAAAAGTTTCCTCCTATTCTATTTTTTTGGAAGTGTACAATTGATTTTTTTAAAATTAATTTATTTTAACTGGAGGCTAATTATTTTACAATATTGTAGTGGTTTTTCCCATACATTGACATGAATCAGCCATGGGTGTACATGTGTTCCCCATTCTGAAGCCCCCTCCCATCTCCCTCCCCATCACATCCCTCAGGGTCATCGCAGTGCACCAGCCCTGAGCACTCTGTCTCATGCATTGAACCAGGACTGGCAATCTATTTCACATATGATAATATACATGTTCAATTGATGTTAATTTTTAAAACATGTAGTGTATTTCTGTGAAACCAACTGAGCTTGGATAGTTCTTTTTTAGAAGTTTTAAAAATTATAAGTTGAATTTCTTTATAAGTTATAGGATTATTCAAATTATCTCCTTCATATTGGTGAAATGAGGTAGTTTATGCAGTTCAAAGAATTGGTCCTGTTCAAATAAATTTTCAAAGTTATGTATATTGAGTTGTTCATATTTCTTATGCTTTTATATCTGCTGGACCTGTAGTTGAATCCCTTAATTTCTGATATTGGCAGTTTGGTCTTCTTTTTCTCTTCAGTCTTGCTTGAGGTTTGTCAATTTTATTGATATTTTCAAAGAATAAACTTTCCATTTCACTGATTCCCCACCACCACCATCCCCCCCACCCCCAACCCTGCCTTGGGTATCTGTTTCTAATCTCATTGATCTATGCCCTTTATCATTTCCTTCCTTCTGCTTGCTTTGATTTTTTAAATTATTTAATTAATGGCTGCGCTGGGCCTTCACTGCTGTGCATGAGCTTTCTCTAGTTGCAGTGCCTGGGCTCTTCATTCTGGGGGCTTCTTATGTTGTGGAGTATGAGCTCTAGGGCAATGGGCTTGGTTGTCCCTCAGCGTGTGGAATCTTACTGGACCAGGGATCTAACCCCATGTCTCCTGCACTGGCAGTCAGAGTCTTAACCACTGGGCCACCAGGGAAGTCTTTTTTTCTCTCTTTTTTTATAGTTTCTTGTGGTGTGAGGTTCGCTTACTGATCTGAGAGTTTTTTTCTTTTCTAATGTGGGCATTTAGTACAATAAATTTCTTTCTCAGTACTGCCAGTATGTCCAACAAGCTTGGTATGTTGTGCCAGTGGCCTGATGTGGTCTGTCTTGTGCACAAGACAAGAAATAGTACTCTGCTGTTGACGGATAAAGTGTTCTATGAATATTGATTAGATCCTGTTGGCTGCTGTCATTGTAGAGTGTATCTGTTATACTTGCTGATTTCCTGTTTAGTTGTTTTATCAATTACTGAGAGGAATCTCAAACTACAAACATGGATTTGTCTATTTCTCCTTTTAATTCTATCAGTTTTTGCTTTACAAATTTGGCATCCATACTTTTGGGTGCACATACATTTAGTATTTCTAGGTCTTGATAGAATGATCCTTTTTGTTATTATTGTTCAGTCACTCAGTCGTGTCCAACTCTTCGACCCCATGAACAGCAGCATGCCAGGCTTCCCTGTCCTTCACTATCTCCTGGAATTTGCACAGACTCACATCCATTGAATCAATGATGTCATCCAACCATCTCATCCTCTTTCCCTCTTCTCCTCCTGCCCTCACTCTTTCCCAGCATTAGGGTCTTTTCCAATGAGTCAGCTCTTCGCATCAGGTGGCCAAATATTGGAGCTTCAGCTTCAGCATCAATCCTTCCAATGAATATTCAGGGTTGATTTCCTTTAAGATTAACTAGTTTGACCTCCTTGCTGTGCAAGGAACTCTCAAGAGTCTTGTCCAGCACCACAATTTGGAAACATCAATTCTTCAGCACCCAGACTTCCTTATGGTCATCCCTCTCACAAGACTACTGGGAAAACCATAACTTTGACTATAGAGACCTTTGTCAGCAGTGATGTCTCTGCTTTCTAATATGCTGTCTAGGTTTGTCATAGCTTCTCTTCCAAGGAGCAAGCATCTTTTAATTTCATGGCTGCAGTCACCATCTGCAGTTATTTTGGAAACCCCAAAATAAAGTCTGTTACTGTTTCCATTCCCCCCCCCCCCCATCTATTTGCCATGAAATAATGGGACCAGATGCCATGATCTTAATTTTTTGAATGTTGCGTTTTAAGCCAGCTTTTTCACTCTTCTCTTTCACCTTCATCAAGAGGCTTTTTAGTTCCTCTTTGCTTTCTTCCATTAGGGTGGTGCTATCTGCATAACTGTGGTTATTGATATTTCTCCCAGAAATCTTGATTCCAGCTTGTGCTTCACCCAGCCCGGCATTTCGCGTGATGTACTCTGCATATAAGTTAAATAAGCAGGGTGACAATATACAGCCTTTGTCTACTCTTTTCCCAATTTGGAGTCAGTCTGTTGTTTCATGTCTGGTTCCAACCCTTGCTTCTTGACCTGCATACGGCGTTCTCATAAGGTAGGTAAGGTGGTATTCCCATCTCTTTAAGAATTTTCCAGTTTGTTGGAATCCACACAGTTAAAGGCTTTAACACTATCAATGATCCTTTTATCATTATATAATATTCCTTTCTGTTCCTCATAATTTTCTTTGCTCTAAAATCTATCTGATATTAATATAGCTCCTGCTGCTTACTTTTGATTATTGTTTGCATGGCATATATTTTGTAGTTTTAGTATCAACCTATCTGTATCATTATATTTTTATTTTTTTAATTCATGTATTTTAAGTGGATGCTAATTACTTTACAATATTGTACTGGTTTTGCCATACATTTACATGAATCTGCCACGGGTGTACATGTGTTCCCCATCCTGAACCCCCCCTCCACCTCCCTCCCTGTACCATCCCTCTGGGTCATCCCAGTGCAGCAGCCCCGAGCACCCTGTATCATGCATCAAACCTGGACTGGAGATTCGTTTCACATATGATAATATACATGTTTCAATGCCATTCTCCCAAATCATCCCACCCTCACCCTCTCCCACAGAGTCCAAAAGACTGTTCTATACATCTGTGTCTCTTTTGCTGTCTTGTATACAAGGTTATCGTTACCATCTTTCTAAATTCCATATATATATGCATTAGTATACTGTATTGGTGTTTTTCTTTCTGGCTTACTTCACTCTGTATAATAGGCTCCAGTTTCATCCACCTCATTAGAATGGATTCAAATGTATTATTTTTAATGGCTGAGTAATACTCCATTATGTATATGAACCACAGCTTTCTTATCCATTCGTCTGCTGATGGACATCTAGGTTGCTTCCATGTCCTGGCTATTATAAACAGTGCTGTGATGAACATTGGGATACAAGTGTCTCTTTCATTTCTGGTTTCCTCGGTGTGTATGCCCAGAAGTGGCATTGCTGGGTAGTATGGCAGTTCTATTTCCAGTTTTTTAAGGAATCTCCACACTGTTTTCCATAGTGGCTGTACTAGTTTGCATTCCCACCAACAGTGTAAGAGGGTTCCCTTTTCTCCACATCCTCTCCAGCATTTATTGCTTGTAGACTTTTGGATAGCAGCCATTCTGACTGCTGTGAAATGGTACCTCATTGTGGTTTTGATTTGCATTTCTCTGATAATGAGTGATGTTGAGCATCTTTTCATGTGTTTGTTAGCCATTTGTATGTCTTCTTTGGAGAAATGTCTGTTTAGTTCTTTGGCCCATTTTTTGATTGGGTCATTTATTTTTCTGGAATTGAGCTGCAGGAGTTTCTTGTATATTTTTGAAATTAATTCTTTGTCAGTTGCTTGATTTGCTATTATTTTATCCAATTCTGAAGGCTGTCTTTTCACCTTGCTTATAGTTTCCTTTCTTGTGCAGAAGCTTTTAATTTTAATTAGGTCCCATTTGTTTATTTTTGCTTTTATTTCCAATATTCTGGGACGTGGGTCATAGAGGATCATGCTGTGATTTATGTCAGAGAGTGTTTTGCTTATGTTCTCCTCTAGGAGTTTTATAGTTTCTGGTCTTACGTTTAGATCTTTAATCCATTTTGAGTTTATTTTTGTGTATGGTGTTAGAAAGTGTTCTAGTTTCATTCTTTTACAAGTGGTTGACCCGTTTTCCCAGCACCACTTGTTAAAGAGATTGTCTTTTCTCCATTGTATATTCTTGCCTCCTTTGTCAAAGATAAGGTGTCCATGGGCACATGGATTTATCTCTGGGCTTTCTATTTTGCTCCATTGATCTATATTTCTGTCTTTGTGCCAGTACCATACTGTCTTGATGACTGTGGCTTTGTAGTAGAGTCTGAAGTCAGGCAGGTTGATTCCTCCAGTTCCATTCTTCTTTCTCAAGATTGCTTTGGCTATTCGAGGTTTTTGTATTTCCATACAAATTGTGAAATTATTTGTTCTAGCTCTGTGAAAAATACCGTTGGTAGCTTGATAGGGATTGCATTGAATCTATAGATTGCTTTGAGTAGTATACTCATTTGCACTATTCTGATTCTTCTGATCCATGAATACGGTATATTTCTCCAACTATTAGTGCGCTCTTTGATTTCTTTCACCAGTGTTTTATAGTTTTCTATATATAGGTCTTTTGTTTCTTTAGGTAGATATATTCCTAAGTATTCCTTTCGTCGCAATGGTGAATGGAATTGTTTCCTTAATTTCTCTTCCTATTTTCTCATTATTAGTGTATAGGAATGCAAGGGATTTTTTTGTGTTGATTTTATATCCTGCAACTTTACTATATTCATTGATTAGCTCTAGTAATTTCCTGGTGGAGTCTTTAGGGTTTTCTAAAGAGGATGTAGAGGATCATGTCATCTGCAAACAGTGAGAATTTTACTTCTTCTTTTCCAATTCCTTTTATTTCTTTTTCTGCTCTAATTGCTGTGGCCAAAACTTACAAAACTATGCTGAATAGTAGTGCTGAGAGTGGGCACCCTTGTCTTGTTCCTGACTTTAGGGGAAATGCTTTCAATTTTTCAACATTGAGGATAATGTTTGCTGTGGGTTTGTCATATATAGCTTTTATTATGTTGAGGTATGTTCCTTCTATTCCTGCTTTCTGGAGGGTTTTTATGATAAATGGATGTTGAATTTTGTCAAAGGCTTTCTCTGCATCTATGAGATAATCATATGGCTTTTATTTTTCAATTTGTTAATGTGGTGTATTACATTGATTGATTTGCAGATATTGAAGAATCCTTGCATCCCTGGGATAAAGCCCACTTGGTCATGATGTATGATCTTTTTAATGTGTTGTTGGATTCTGATTGCTAGAATTTTGTTAAGGATTTTTGCATCTATGTTCATCAGTGATATTGACCTGTAGTTTTCTTCTTTTGTGGGATCTTTGTCAGGTTTTGGTATTAGGGTGATGGTGGCCTCATAGAATGAGTTTGGAAGTTTGCCTTCCTCTGAAATTTTCTGGAAGAGTTTGAGTAGGCAACCCACTCCAGTATTCTTGCCTAGAGAATCCCATGGATGGAGGAGCTTGGTGGGTTACAGTCCACGGCTTTGCAAAGAGTTGGCTTTGCTCTTCTCTAAATTTTTGATAGAATTCAGCTGTGAAGCCGTCTGGACCTGGGCTTTTGTTTGCTGATTTTGAAGGTTTCTGGTTTGAAGGTTTGCTGGTTTGAAGGTTTCTGATTACAGTTTCAATTTCCTTTCTTGTGATGTGTCTGTTAAGATTTTCTATTTCCTCCTGGTTCAGTTTTGGAAAGTTGTACTTTTCTAAGAATTTGTCCATTTCTTCCAAGTTGTCCATTTTATTGGCATATAATTGCTGATAGTAGTCTCTTATGAGCCTTTGTATTTCTGTGTTGTCTGTTGTGATCTCTCCATTTTCATTTCTAATTTTATTGATTTGATTTTTCTCCCTTTGTTTCTTGATGAGTCTGGCTAATGGTTTGTCAATTTTATTTATCCTCTCAAAGAACCAGCTTTTGGCTTTGTTGATTTTTGCTGTGGTCTCTTTTGTTTCTTTTGCATTTATTTCTGCCCTGATTTTTAAGATTTCTTTCCTTCTACTAACCCTGGGGTTCTTCATTTCTTCCTTTTCTAGTTGCTTTAGGTGCAGGGCTTCCCTGGTGGCTCAGAGGTTAAAGAGTCTGCCTGCAATGCGGGAGACCTGGGTTTGATCCCTGGGTCAGGAAGATTCCCCTGGAGAAGGAAATGACAACCCACTCCAGTATTCTTGCCTAGAGAATCCCATGGATGGAGGAGCTTGGTGGGTTACAGTCCACGGCTTTGCAAAGAGTCAGACACGACTGAGCAACTTCACTTTCACTTTAGGTTATTTATTTGACCTTTTTCTTGTTTCTTGAGGTGTGCCTATATTGCTATGAACCTTCCCCTTAGCACTGCTTTTACAGTGTCCCACAGGTTTTGGGTTGTTGGGTTTTCATTTTCATTTGTTTCTATGCATATTTTGATTTCTTTTTTATTTCTTCTATGATTTATTGGTTATTCAGCAGCGTGTTGTTCAGCCTCCATATGTTGGAATTTTTAATAGTTTTTCTCCTGTAATTGAGATCTAATCTTACTGCATTGTGGTCAGAAAAGATGCTTGGAATTATTTAATTTTTTTTTGAATTTACCAAGGCTAGATTTATGGCCCAGGATGTGATCTATCCTGGAGAAGTTTCCGTGTGCACTTGAGAAAAAGGTGAAATTCATTGTTTTGGGGTGAAATGTCCTATAGATATCAATTAGGTCTAACTGGCCTATTGTATCATTTAAAGTTTGTGTTTCCTTGTTAATTTTCTGTTTAGTTGATCTATCCATAGGTGTGAGTTGTGTATTAAAGTTTCCCACTATTATTGTGTTATTGTTAATTTCTCCTTTCATACTTGTTAGCATTTGTCTTACATATTGCGGTGCTCCTATGTTGGGTGCATATATAATTGTTATATCTTCTTTTTGGATTGATCCTTTGATCATTATGTAGTGTCCTTCTTTGTCTCTTTTCACAGCCTTTGTTTTAAAGTCTATTTTATCTGATATGAGTATTGCTACTCCTGCTTTCTTTTGGTCTATATTTGCATGGAATATCTTTTTCTAGCCCTTCACTTTCAGTCTGTATGTGTCCCTTGTTTCGAGGCAGGTCTCATGTAGACAACATATATAGGGGTCTTGTTTTTGTATCCATTCATCCAGTCTTTCAACCCATTTACATTTAAGGTAATTATTGATAAGTATAATCCCGTTGCCATTTATTTTATTGTTTTGGGTTCGAGTTTATACACCCTTTCTGTGTTTCTTGTCTAGAGAAGATCCTTTAGCATTTGCTGGAGAGCTGGTTTGGTGGTGCTGAATTCTCTCAGCTTTTGCTTGTCTGGAAAGCTTTTGATTTCTCCTTCATATTTGAATGAGATCCTTGCTGGGTACAGTAATCTGGGCTGTAGGTTATTTTCTTTCATCACTTTAAATATGTCCTGCCATTCCCTCCTGGCCTGAAGAGTTTCTATTGAAAGATCAGCTGTTATCCTTATGGGAATCCCCTTGTGTTATTTGTTGTTTTTCCCTTGCTGCTTTTAATATTTGTTCTTTGTGTTTGATCTGTGTTAACTTGATTAATATGTGTCTTGGGGTATTTCACCTTGGGTTTATCCTGTTTGGGACTTCTGGGTTTCTTGGACTTGGGTGATTATTTCCTTCCCCATTTTAGGGAAAATTTCAACTATTATCTCCTCAAGTATTTTCTCATGGCCTTTCTTTTTGTCTTCTTCTTCTGGGACTCCTATGATTCGAATGTTGGGGCATTTAGCATTGTCCCAGAGGTCTCTGAGATTGCCCTCATTTCTTTTAATTCATTTTTCTTTTTTCCTCTCTGTTTCATTTATGTCTACCATTCTATATTTTACCTCACTTATCCTATCTTCTGCCTCCATTATTCTACTGTTGGTTCCCTCCAGAGTGTTTTTTATCTCATTTATTGCATTATTCATTATATATTGACTTTTTTATTTCTTCTAGATCCTTGTTAAACCTTTCTTGCATCTTCTCAATCCTTGTCTCCAGGCTATTTATCTGTAACTCCATTTTGTTTTCAAGATTTTGGATCATTTTCACTATCATTATTTGGAATTCTTTATCAGGTAGATTCCCTATCTCTTCCTCTTTTGTTTGGGTTGGTGGACATTTATCCTGTTCCTTTACCTGCTGGGTATTTCTCTGCCTCTTCATCTTGCTTATATTGCTGTGTTGGGGTGGCCTTTCCATATTCTGGCAGTTTGTGGAGTTCTCTTTATTGTGGAGTTTCCTTGCTGTGGGTGGGGTTGGACGTGTGGCTTGTCAAGGTTTCCTGGTTAGGGGAGCTTGTGTCAGTGTTCTGGTGGGTGGAACTGGATTTCTTCTCTCTGGAGTGCAATGAAGTGTCCAGTAATGAGTTATGAGATGTCAATGGGTTTGGAGTGACTTTGGGCAGCCTGTATATTGAAGTTCAGGGCTATGTTCCTGTATTGCAGCAGAATTTGTATGGTATGTCTTGCTCTGAAACTTGTTGGCCCTTGGGTGGTGCTTGGTTTAAGTGTAGGTATGAAGGCATTTGATGGCCTCCTATCGATTAATGTTGCCTGGAGTCAGGAGTTCTCTGGTGTTCTCAGGATTTGGATTTAAGCCTCCTGCCTCTGGTTTTCAGTCTTATTCTTACAGTAGCCTCAAGACTTCTCCATCTGTCACTTCCAAGGGGGTTCCCTCTGTTGTTTTAGCTTCTTGTGTTTCCTGGCCTCTTCAGTGTCTGATTTCCACCCTGACACAAGGGGGCGATGGTGGATACATTTTTAGGCTCACTTGTTCAGTTGTGAAGTGGGGAGGGAGGAACGCTGCAAACAATAACACTGGCTTGTGTGGGGAGTTCTCACAGTGTCTCGGCCACACTGGATTTGCCTCCACTCACGGCGTGTGTGCTTTCCCTGTCTACACTGCTTAGGCTGTAGGTTGGTCTGCTGGGAACCATTGGAGGCCAGCCCTGGGCTGCATGCACTTCCCAGGTCTAAGCTGCTCAGGTTCAGGTACTCGGGTACTCCTCAAAGGTGCAGACTCGGTTGGGCCTGCGTTTGGTGCCCTTCCCAGGTCTGAGTAGCTCAGGTGACCAGGTGTTTGGTGAGCACGGTTGCTACGACTTATTGCCTTACCTGTCCCTGACGCTTGGTTTTCTGGGTGTACAACTGGCGTGCCTTCTCAGGTGGATGTCGACTGTCCAGTATCCCAAGAAGTCTTGGTTAGCAACGAAGCCTGCTTACAGTTTGGTAGATGATGCCTCTCTGGGGCCGTGATTGCCCCCTTCCGGCTCTGGCTGCCCTTGCCTACCTGTCTCCGGCGGGGGATGGGCTGGTCCACAGCCGGCTAGCTCTAGTCAGTCCTTTGTTCTGTGAGAGGGTCTGGCAGTGTCTTAGGTTAGGGCTTTTCGCCTTTTCATTGGGTAGCTATCCCACAGTCTGCTTTGCTATCTCATGTTAGTTCCCTCAGATTGCCCTTGGGGCATTCAGGCCCGGTCCTTAATCTGAGCAATGCAGCGCGCCTCCCTGCCCAGCCTCTGCTTGCTAGTGGGGAATGCAGGCGTCTGTGCTGCTTTCCTGCTGGGAGTTACTGTTGGGCATGTAATCTGTGGGTTTTAATCATTTATTTATTTTTCCTCCCGGTTATGTTGCCCTCTGAGGTTCCAAGGCTCTCCACAGACTTGCCAGTAAGAGTGTTTCCTGGTGTTTGGAAACTTCTCTCTTTTTTAAACCTCCCTTCCTGAGACAGATCTCCGTCCCTACCTCTTTTGTCTCTCTTTTTATCTTTTATATTTTTTCCTACCTCCTTTCAAAGATAATGGGCTGCTTTTCTGGGTGCCTGATGTTCTTTGTCAGCATGCAGAAGTTGTTTTGTGGAATTTACTCAGCATCAAATGTTTTTTTGATTAATTTGTGGGGGAGAAAGTGGTCTCCCTGTTCTATTCTTCCACCATCTTCCATTATATTTTTAAAATTAATTTTTATTGGAGTATATTTACTTTACACTGCTGTGTCAGTTTCTACTGTATAGCAAAGTGAATCAGCTATACATATGCACATATCCCCTCTGTTTTGGATTTCCTTCCCATTTAGGACACCACAGAGCACTGAGTAGAGTTCTCTGTGCTATACAGTAGGTTCTCATTAGTTATTTGCTTTATACACAGTAGTGTATATATGTGTTGATTCCAGTCTCCAAATTCATCCCACCCCTGCCCCCACTTCCCCCCTTGGTAACCATAATTTTGTTTTCTACATCTGTGACTCTTTTTATGCTTTCCAAATAAGTTCATCTCTACTATTTTTCTAGATTCCACATGTAAGCAGTATTATACACTATATCATTATATTTGAAGTCAGTTTCTTTGTTTTTTTTGCCATGCTTGCAGCTTGGCCAGGGATGCATGATCATGGGTTAGTTGCTTGACCAGGGATTGAACCTGGGGCCCTGAAGTGAAAGTGGTGATTCCTAACAACTGGACCACCAGGGAATTTCCTAAAGCGAGTTTCTTAAACGCAGTATATTATTGGTTCATTTTTTTAACCCACTCAATCTGTTTTTAATTACCAAATACATAAATTAATTATGTATTTAGATCATAAACATTTAATATAATTATTACTATGTTAGGGCTTATATCTACCATTTAATTTTTGCTATCCCCCCCCCTTTTTTAATGTTCTTTTTCTGTTTTCTTTCTCTTGCCTTCCTATGGGTCATTTCTACCCTTTTTAGAATTCCATTTTGATTTATCTGTAGTGATTTAGAGTGTATCTCCTTGTGTATATTCTGTAGCAGTCGCCCTAGATATTACATTAAACTGGTATCACAGTCTGCTGGTGTCGACATTTTACTAGTTTAAATGAAATGTAGAAAACTTTCTTTTAAGTCTTTTTTACTCTCCCTCATATACAATGTAATTATCTTTAGTATTACTTTTTAAAATATTTATTTTTATTTATTATTTTGTTTGCGTGTTCTGGGTCTTAGTTGCAGCATTTGGAATCTTTCAGTTGTGGCATTTGAACTCTTAGTTTCCACATGTGGGATCTAGTTCTCTTACAAGGGATGGAACCCGGACCCCCTGCATTGGGAACCTGGAGTCTTAGCCACTGGACCACCAAGGAAGTCCCTTAGATATGGTGTTATTTCTATCTTGCTGCTTTCAATATTATTTTCTTCTTTTGTTTTTAGAAGTTTGATTACAATGTATATTAATGTAGATTTCTTTGGCTTATCTTGGGAGTCCACTCAGTTACTTGAATCTGCAGGTTTATGTCTTTTGCCAAATTTGGGAAAATTTTAACTTGTCATATTTTTGAATAGTTTTCACTCTCACATTTTCTTCTCTTTTTTATAACTCAATGACAGAAATGTTAGATCTTTCATTATATTAATAGTACCACCTTTGCCATCAAAGGTCCCTAGAAGCAAAACTATGGTTTTCCCACTAGTCGTGTACATATTGTGAGAGTTGGACCCCAAGGAAGCCTGAGCACCGAGGAACTGTGGTGCTGAAGAGGACTCTTCAGAGTCCCTTGGACTGCAAGGAGATCAAACCAGTTAATCCTAAAGGAAATCAGTCCTGAACATTAATTAGAAGGACTGATGCTGAAGCTGAAGATCCAATACTTTGGCCAACTGATTTGAAGAGACAACTCATTGGAAAAGACCCTGATACTGGGAAAGATTGAGGGCAGGAAGAGAAGGGGATGGCAGAGGATGAGATAATTAGATATCACCAACTCAATAGACACGAGTTTGAGCAAAGTCTGAAAGATAGTGAAGGACAGGGAAGCCTGGCATGCTGTAGTCCACGGGGTTGCAAAGAGTTGGACATGGCTTAGTGACTGAACAACCACAAGCAATTGAGACTCTGTTAGTATTTTTCAGTCTGTAGTCTCTCTGCTGATAATTTATATTATCATTTATGATAATATATGATATTTTATATATCATGTATATCATTTTATATATCATGTATATCATTTATATACATGATAATTTATATATATATATAGATAATTTATATTGCTCAATCTTCAAATTCACCAATTCTTTCTTCTGTCATCTTCTGTTGAGCTCATGCAGCAATTTTTCCTTTTCCTTTTGAAACTTTGACAAAACCAAACAATTTTTTCTTTTTTAATAAGCTTATTTTTGTGCATTAACTTTAAATACAGATTTTAATACACTGCATTTTACAAAACAGTGTTAATTGTGTGCAATGTTATTTCCTTCCCCTGTACACATATTCCCTAAGTAATAAGAAAGCCAGTAATTCAGTATAGTAACTCAGCCTTAATGACTGTCACTGAATTTGCTGTAAATGTGGCTCCTTAAATGTGTTCTTTTACTATGGAACAATGCTAACGTGTTTATCCTCAGGTTGGCCTCTCACTTTCAAAGGTGGGCCCAGTGGAGGCACTCCATCACCATGGAAGCCCCAGGCATTCCTCCTGGCATGCCTCTTACACCTTGTACCACTTGATAATGATGAGGTGGCAGAGTTTCTCCAGTTCTTTCTGCTAGTGTTTAAATTCCTCCTTTTCTGCAGCTGGATTCTTATTGAGATAGTTGATGATTTCATTATACTTGTCCAGAATCTTTTATTTGTCCTCATCTTTGATCTCGCCTTCAAGTCTGTCATCTTCAGTCTTTGCTTTCATATAGAATGCTCAGAATTCAAGTGAATTTCTGTAATACACCTTGTTTCCTCTTCTTCTCATATGCAGCTTTGTCCTTCTAAGCCCCTGGTACCATATGTTCAGCCTCTCCTTTGCTCAAAGAGCCCTTGTCATTTTTGATGGTTCAGTTCAGTTCAGTTGCTCAGTCATGTCCTAATCTTTGTGACCCCATGAATCACAGCATGCCAGGCCTCCCTGTCCATCACCAACTCCTGGAGTCCACCCGAATCCATGTTCATTGAGTCGGTGATGCCATCCAACCATCTCATCCTCTGTCGTCCCCTTCTCCTCCTGCCTTCAATCTTTCCCAGCATCAGGGTCTTTTCAAATGACTCAGTTCTTCGCATCAGGTGGCCAAAGAATTGGAGTTTCAGCTTCAACATCAGTCCTTCCAATGAACATCCAGGACTGATCTCCTTTAGGATGGACTGGTTGGATCTGCTTGCAGTCCAAGGAACTCTCAAGAGTCTTCTCCAACACCACAGTTCAAAAGCATCAGTTCTTCTGCACTCAGCTTTCTTAGTACAACTCTCACATCCATACACGACCAATGGAAAAACCATAGCCTTGACTAGATGGACCTTTGTTGGCAAAGTAATGTCTCTGCTTTTCAATATGCTGTCTAGGTTGGTCACAACTTTCCTTCCAAGGAGTAAGCATCTTTTATTTCATGGCTACAGTCACCATCTGCAGTGATTTTGGAGCCCAGAAAAATAAAGTCAGCCACTGTTTCCACTGTTTCCCCATCCATTTGCCATGAAGTGATGGGACCAGATGCCATGTTCTTAGTTTTCTGAATGTTGAGCTTTAAGCCAACTTTTTCACTCTCATCAAGAGGCTCTTTAGTTCTTCACTTTCTGCCATAAGGGTGGTATCATCTGCATATCTGAGGTATTGATATTTCTCCCGGCAATCTTGATTCCAGCTTGTGCTTTTTCCAGCCCAGTGTTTCTCATGATGTACTCTGCATATAAGTTAAATAAGCAGGGTGACAATATACAGCCTTGACACTCCTTTTCCTATTTGGAACCAGTCTGTTGTTCCATGTCCAGTTCTAACTGTTGCTTCCTGACCTGCATATAGGTTTCTCAAGAGGCATGTCAGGTAGTCTGGTATTCCCATCTCTTTCAGAATTTTCCACAGTTTGTGGTGATCCATACAGTCAAAGGCTTTGGCATAGTCAATAAAGCAGATATAGATGTTTTTCTGGAACTCTCTTGCTTTTTCCATGATCCAGCAGATGTTGGCAATTTGATCTCTGGTTCCTCTGCCTTTTCTAAAACCAGCTTGAACATCTGGAAGTTCACGGTTCACGTATTGCTAAAGCTGGCTTGTAGAATTTCAAGCATATCATTTTACTAGCGTGTGAGATGAGTGCAATTGTGCGGTAGTGTGAGCAATCTTTGGCATTGCCTTTCTTTGGGATTGGAATGAAAACTGACCTTTTCCAGTCCTGTGGCCACTGCTGAGTTTTCCAAATTTGCTGGCATATTGAGTGCAGCACTTTCACAGCATCATCTTTTAGGGTTTGAAATAGCTCAACTGGAATTCCATCACCTCCACTAGCTTTGTCCATAGTGATGCTTCCTAAGGCCCACTTGACTTCACATTCTAGGATGTCTGGCTCTAGGTGAGTGATCACACCATCGTGATTATCTGGGTCGTGAATACCTTTTTTGTACAGTTCTTCTGTGTATTCTTGCCACCTCTTCATAATATCTTCTGCTTCTGTTAGGTCCCTACCATTTCTGTCCTTTATTGAGCCCATCTTTGCATGAAATGTTCCCTTGATGGTAATCTTCTTTTATTTTCCTGTACTCTCATGCATAGCAGAGTCACCTGGTATATGGATAGAATCCTGAAACTACTTCACTGGAAATAAATACATTAAACTGTGTATCAAATGAATACCTCAACCACATAGAAGAAAAAAATATAATCCATGGCACTGAACACAGTATTTTGATTATATATCTTCTGTATAAAGATATAACAAATAGAAAAAAATACCTTGAACTTATTAAGTTTGTCCTTGATAGACAGTGTAGCTATCCTGAAACTCCCACTGTGTGTTCTCAGATTAAGCAAAGAAATAAATAGATTGACACTAATGGGAGCCAAAGTTCTCAGTAGAAGATGGAATACACAATTACGAAATGGGATAGAGCACAGAACAACTCTGTAACAGTGGATCATATTTCAGCTTTGGAGTCTTCAATATGAACTCATGTTTGCTCCTTTGGATTTTTTTTTCTTGATATGGGCCATTTTTAAAGTGCTTATTGAATTTGTTACAATATTGTTTCTGTTTTTATGGTTTGGTTTTTTTGTCCGAGAGGCATGTGGGATCCTAGCTCCCTGACCAGGGATAGAGCCTGTAACCCCTGCCCTGGAAGGCAAAGGCTTAACCCCTGAACCACAGGGAAAGTCCTCGATTTTGTTTTCTTAGCTCTGCCATTGAAAGAACTTAGAACCAATGGCATACCATAGCATTGAGAACATCTAGTGCTTATATCTTGGTTTCTAAATACCATTCCCCTCTAAAAGAAATTATGATTCACTGGAGAACTGGCTGATTTCAGGGCTGAGTCAGAAAAGTATTACTACAAGATGATCCTGGAATATCTTGGGCTAGAAGGTAAAGAAGTGCTCAAAAAATGATGGGAAATATGTCATAAAGACAGAGAAGTCAGTTTGACAGAGCTCCTAGTGGCCAATTGAGCACCAAAATTGACAAAGAAAGTACACATTGAATATAAACGAGTTTTTGCATCCAAAGAAACCGAAAAGCAAAGAGAACGAGGGGAAGGGAAAGCCCTCGTTTTTAGCAGAATGCCAACTAACAAATGTAGAAGAACCACAGCAGAATCATTAGGAATTCGAAGATAAAGGCAGCTATTACTTTAAACAGTGAAAACAGATTTTATTCAGTAACCACTGACAGTAAGGGAAAGAGCTGAACTCCATTCTGACTGGCACAGAGGGGACTGCGTCTTTCAAGGAGAGAATGGAGGTGGAGTGGGGAGGAGGCTCAACTGAAAAGTCAGACAGTGGTCTGTAAATGTAATCAGCTGCGTCTGCTGCTGGCAGGGCTCCCAGGGAGGGTTCTGTCCCCACAGAGACTGGGGATAGAGGTCCACGTCTCAGAGGTCCTTGAGACCTCTCAGGTCCTTGAGAAAGACACTCATGAGTTGAAGGAGGTACGGATACATCTCCAAGGGACAGAAAGGATTCTCAGTTGTAAGCCTTTTTAAATAAATGCTCTGAGAAACTGGGGCATACCACCTGGTATCAGTTAGAACAGACAGTAAATTATTTTGACAGCCTTGAGGCTTTTTCAGGCAAGAACTCAAAAGAAGGCTGGGTGTCCAAGGATGTGGCTTTGCTGCCAGAGGCTGAGGTTTGATCTCGTCTCTCTGCTCTGCCTCCTACCCTCCACCCCAGCCCCCACCCCTACCTCTACTCTTTTTTTAAAGCAAGCTTCTTTGTTCAGGGGTTTAGATGGAGTGTTCGTGTGCAGTTTTTATAATTCTCATGGGTTAAAGAATATTTACATATTCTAAAAGCATCTCTCTTCAGATTACTCATTAAAGGGGGATTACCTTTACAGTGGAGAAATCTGGTGGGCATCCTCTTAACCTGGGATGGATGTTATCATCACCAAGAGCAAGACCAATGGTCACTGGATGGCCTCTGACTAAAGGCACAGAGGATACATCATGTACACAGCATGGCTGTTAATCACGTGGAACCCAAATCCTATCAGTAGGAAACAAGCGGATAAACCCAAATTAAAGAACATTTTGGGAAACAAGAAGGATATACTTTTTTAAAAAGGCCAATATCATATAGGACAATAAAAAGTCAACTTCAGAGAAAAGGAATCTAAAGAGACATTAAAACTAGATGAAAAACCAGTGATTGATATTACTATAAACCTATCAGAATGGCTGAAATGAAAAATAGTGATAACACTAAGTGTTGGCAGAGATGCATGAAAACTGGATCACTTACATACTGCTGGTGGGGATGTAAAATGGTATAGTCACTCTGTAAAAGATTTTGACAATTTCTTTAAAAATTAAGCATGTATCATTATACTAGAAATTGTTCTTCTGGACATAATGCCAGGAAAATTAAAACTTAGGTCCACACAAAAAACTCCCATAAAGTTGTTAATAGTACCTTTGTTTGTAATAGATAGAAACTGAAAATAACCCAGATATTCTACAACAGATGAATGGATAAACCAACTGTAGTCCACTAAAATAAAAAGATGCAAACTACTGATACATTCAACAACCTGGATGATTTTCTAGAGTGTTAAGCTAAGTGAAAAGGCCAATCTCCAAAGATTATGTGCTGTGTGATTTCATTTGGATAGCATTCTATCCAAATGAAATCCAAATGTGTTTTTTTGGCCACACCCGAGGATCACAGGATCTCAGTTTTCACCCACCAGGGATTGAACCTGTGCCCCCTGCATTGGAAGCACAGAGTCCTAAGCCCTGGACTGGTAGGGAATTACCCTACGTAAAGTTTCTGGAATGACTAAATTATACAAATGATGAACACATTAGTGTTTGGCAGAGGTTGAGGTTGGGGGTGGGGGGGGTAGAAGTAGGTGTGTCTATGAAGGGTGACCTATGAGATGCTTGAGTCCATGGACGTGTTCTGCATGAACATTGGTTGCATCGGTGTCAGTATCCTGATTGTGATACTGTTGCAGAAACCAGTACTTGAGAAACTAAGCACCACACTCAGAGAGTTGGAAAACTCAGGTTTATTATGCCAGAGGGCCCAGAGGGGTTAATACTCCAAGCTCTGAGCCCTGAACAAAGGGATTAGAGAGTTTCTATAGACAGACTATGGTGGGCAACACTATTAATTGGTTTAAACTAAGGGGTTTCACACGCAGGGGAACAACAGTCAAGGCGGGGGAAGGGGAATGCCTGGCCTGGACAGGCATGATTAACCAGGTTTGCAGGGGCTGGAGGATTGCAAAGAGCAGGACAAGGGTGAGTGAGATAAACTCCAGTTCCTACTATCGCAAGTCCCTACTTTCTGAGACTACATGACCTATGTGATCTAGGCTTTGCAAGGGGCAAACTGAGCTACAGAGGCAGAAGGAGGAGGTTATGTAAAATTTAAAAATTTCCTCTTCAATATGTGCCACCGTCCTACTAGATGGGAAAACTTGAATCTCTCTGCATGATTTCTTACAATTATCTCAAAATAAAAAGTTTAATAATAAAAAACTTAAATGAAGGAGATTATGGCTTAGATTCTGTATTGAAAAAGAGTTGATATAAAGGACAATACTGGGGTAACTGGTGAAGTTTGAACATTGAATATGTTGAAAATAACACACTGGTCATAGCAAACACCCTCTTCCAACAACACAAGAGAAGACTCTACACATGGACATCACCAGATGGCCAACACCAAAATCAGATTGATTATATTGTTTGCAGCCAAAGATGGAGAAGCTCTATCCAGTCAGCAAAAACAAGACCGAGAGCTGACTGTGCCTCAGCTCATGAACTCCTTATTGCCAAATTCAGACTGAAATTGAAGAAAGTAGGGAAAACCACTAGACCATTCAGGTATGACCTAAATCAAATCCCTTATGATTATACAGTGGAAGTGAGAAATAGATTTAAGGGACTAGATCTGATAGTGTGCTTGAGGAACTATGGATGGAGGTTCATGGCATTGTACAAGAGACAGGGATCAAGACCATGCCCAAGGAAAAGAAATGCATAAAAGCAAAATGGCTGTCTGAAGAGGCCTTACAAATAGCTGTGAAAAGAAGAGAAGTGAAAAGCAAAGGAGAAAAGGAAAGATGTACCCATTTGAATGCAGAGTTCAAAGAATAGCAAGGAGAGATAAGAAAGCCTTCCTCAGTGATCAATGCAAAGAAAGAGAGGAAAACAATAGAATGGGAAAGACTAGAGATCTCTTCAAGAAAATTAGAGATAACAAGGGAACATTTTATGCAAAGATGGGCTCAATAAAGGACAGAAATGGTAGGGACCTAACAGAAGCAGAAGATATTAAGAAGAGGTGGCAAGAATACACAGAAGAACTGTACAAAAAAGATCTTCACAACCCAGATAATTATGATGGTGTGATCACTCACCTAGAGCCAGATATCCTGGAATGTGAAGTCAAGTGGCCCTTAGGAAGCATCACTATGGACAAAGCTAGTGGAGGTGATGGAATTCCAGTTGAGCTATTTCAAATCCTAAAAGCTGATGCTGTGAAAGTGCTGTACTCAATATGCCTGCAAATCTGGAAAACTCAGCAGTGGCCCCAGGACCGGAAAAGGTCAGTTTTTATTCCAATCCTAAAGAAAGGAAATGCCAAAGAATGCTCAAACTACTGCACAATTGCACTTATCTCACATGTTAGCAAAGTAATGCTCAAAATTCTCCAAGCCAGGCTTCAGCAGTACATGAACTGTGGACTTCCAGATGTTCAAACTGGTTTTAGAAAAGGCAGAGAAACCAGAGATCAAATTGCCAACATCTGTTGGATCATTGAAAAAGCAAGAGTTCCAAAAAAACATCTACTTCTGTTTTATTGACTATGCCAAAGCCTTTGACTGTGTGGATCACCACAAACTGTGGAAAATTCTTTAACAGATGGGAATATCACACCACCTGACCTGCCTACTGAGAAATCTGTATGCAGGTCAAGAAGCAACAGTTAGAACTGGATGTAGAACAACAGACTGGTTCCAAACTGGGAAAGGAGTACAGCAGGGCTGTATGTTGTCACCCTACTTATTTAACTTATATGCAGAGTACATCATGAGAAACGCTAGACTGGATGAAGCACAAGCTGGAATCAAGATTGCTGGGAAAAATATCAATAACCTCAGATATGCTGATGGCAGAAAGCGAAGAACTAAAGAGTCTAGTGATAAAAGTGAAAGAGGAAAGTGAAAAAGTTGGCTTAAAGCTCAACATTCAGAAAACTAAGATCATGGTATCTGGTCCCATCACTTCAAAGCAGATAGATGGGGAAAAAGTAAAAACAGTGACAGACTTTATTTCTTTGTGCTCCCAAATCACTGCAGATGGTGATTGCAGCCTTGAAATTAAAAGACGCTTGCTCCTTGGAAGAAAAGTTGTGACCAATCTAGACAGCTTATTAAAAAGCAGAGACATTACTTTGCCAACAAAGGTCCATCTAGTCAAGGCTATGGTTTTTCCAGTAGTCATGTATGGATGTGAGAGTTGGACTATAAAGAAAGCTGAGTGCTGAAGAATTGATGCTTTTGAATTGTGGTATTGGAGAAGACTTTGAGTCACTTGGACAGCAAGGAGATCCAACTAGTCTGTCCTAAAGGAAATCAGTCCTGAATGTTCATTGGAAGGACTGATGCTGAAGCTGAAACTCCAATACTTTGGCCACCTGATGCGAAGAACTGACTCATGTGAAAAGACCCTGATGCTGGGAAAGATTGAAGATGTGAGGAGAATGGGACGACAGAGGATGTGTTTGTTGGATGGCATCACTGAGTCAATGGACATGAGTTTGAGTAAACTCCGGGAGTTGGTGATGGACAGGCAGTCCATAGGTTGGCAAAGAGTTGGACACGACTGAGCAACTGAACTGAACTGAACTGCAAGTTGTCCATTTGTCCTTGAACCTTAACTTCTCTGCATGCCCATCTGGTGAGCCCCTAGTTTCAGCGACCTGGCATTTCATGTGAAGGGGTGGCAGTGGGAATTAGGGTTAAGACCCTCTGGAATCCTGGCTTCACCCCTTGTAATCTTGTGACCTTAGTCAAGTCACTTGGCTTCTTTTTTTTTTTTAAGTTTTTTTTTTTTTTTTTTTTTTGATGTGGGCCACTTTTAATGTGTTTTATCATTTCTGTTTTATGTTTTGGTGTTTTGGCCGTGAGGCATGTGGGATCTTAGCTCCCCAACCAGGGAGACCAGGGACCAAACCAGACCCCCTGCTTTGGAAGGGGAAATCTTAACCACTGGACCATCCGGGAAGTCCCACTTAGCCTCTCTGGAAATTAGTATTCTCGCCTATAAAACTGAAATAAAAATGGGGCCTCTATTAGGAACCTGTCATATAGACTGAATTAGGTTTAGAGCTTAGTAGGGAGCCTGGCATTTCTCAGGGACCCAGTGTACGTGAGGTTCTAAGGTGGAACAGTTCACTTTCTGTTCCCCACCGGCTCTGCGTTACAGCGGGTTCCCCGATCCCAACCCCCGCGCCGCCCCAGGACCGCGGGCTTCGTCTTGCATCTATCTACCGTATGTCATCGAATCTACAAGCCATCCAATTTTAAGATACCCAATTTAAGAAATTACATCATTGCTTCAAGAAAGAAAAAAAAAATGCTGCCACGTAATAACGAAATGCCAAACGATTGTAAAACACCTCCAAATGACTACGGAGATCTTAAAATGTCCAAACAAGAGCTTATTCTAGGAACCAGTTTAGGCCTTGTTCTGCAAACCGCGCGCACGTTTAAACACGAAACCAACTGCGGAGGCACGGACTTCGCGTTCACGAGCGCTTCGTCCGCTGAGTTTCGCTTTCAGTTCGCAGGAAACGAAAGCCTAGCGCCAGGGTGGGGGCGGGGACGGGGCGGGGACCAGGGTGTGGGCGGGGACAGAGGTGCTGGTGCAAGGGCGCCCGGTGCGCGGGGACCCAGAGGGCCAGAAGTAGGGGACCGAGGTGAGTAGGGAGGCGCGGCGACAGAAGGGGGGACCGAAGTGGGCGGACCGGGCGTCGCCTGCTGCGCCAGCCCCGCAGCCTCCTGGAGGGCCCCACACTGTGGCTGTACTTCCCCCGCATTCGACTTGGCAGCGCGGGTCTGACGCTTCGCGGCTCTTACGGCAAGTTTGGTGGTACTTACTTACTGGAAACTTTCTCTCTACGGAAGGTAAGGCGGGGCTCTGCTCATTGCCGCGTGGATACTGACAGGATTTATTTGGGTTCCGCGGATTATAATAATGGTCTGTATTCATTAATAGGTGTATTGGATCGATGCAGTTTTCCCACGCTGATGTACTGATTTAGACTTTTTGCATGACTTTAATTAAAGAAGAAATTGCAAAACTGTCGAAGCTTGTAAGGAAAATTCCAAAAAATGCAGACAAATCTGTGAGATAGAAATAAGGTTTCTTTTAATCCTTAACTCGCTATCATTTTATTGGGTACCTTACCAGAAATTTTTATATGTACAACTCCAAAATTGCTCTGTAAGTTTGCTTCCCCCCACCTAACAGTATATTATAGACATGTTTCTATGGCAAGAGATACGGTAGGTCCACCTCATTTTAAAAACTGGTGAAAAATATGAGAGGTACGTCTTTCTATTTAAACATTCCATGGACATTTAGGTTCTTTCCCGTTTTTACTGGTATGGATGATACAACAGTATCATTTATAGTCATAGTTGTGCAAATATATGAGCATATTTGTGGAGAGTTCCTATAAGTAGAATTGCTGGGTCAGTGGCATACAGACTGAGAAATTTTAAAGATTTTGTAAATTGTGCAAATCAGAATATTTTAGTCTGAAGTTAGACCTTTAAACCTAAAACTCTATTCTGTGACCCCTGAAAATCTGGACTTAAAGCGTTTTGAAAATTAAAGCAGAGCCTTCACTTTCATGCTTTACGGCATTGAGGTAGCTATACTTTGAAATCGTTGAAATAGGGGCACATATTTAAAATATTTCTTTTTGGTGGCTCAGACAATGAAAAATCTTCCTGCAATGCGGGAGACCTGGGTTTGATCCCTGGGTTGGGAAGATCCCCTGGAGAAGGAAATGGCAACCCACTCCAGTAGTCTCACCTGGAGAATTCCATGGACCTAGGAACCTGGTGGGCTACAGTCCATGGTATCACAAAAGAGTCAGACATGACTGGGTCACAAAAGAGTCAGACATGACTGAGCGACTGACACATACTTTGCATTTGGTGTCACACTGTGAGGGTGAGGTGGGGGCTTCAGCCTAGACATTTAGGAGGTCTGCTGTGCTCATAGGAACCAGACAGGCCATCAGCTGACAGGTACACAGCTCCATCCTGGTTTTTGGATCTCTATCAAGGAACTGGAAAAAAAAGAAACTTAAAATTTTTTTTTTAACCAATAAAAATTCGTCGCACAGTATAGATGCTTTTATATTAAGTATGGTGATGAGCTTGCAAAGAGGTTTCATCTGGAATGCTTCAGTCTGTGTGCCCAGCACATTACCATTACTGGAGAAGCACACACAAACATGAAATATGAGATCTGAATCTGTTGCCATGATGGGTTGGATTTGGACTATGAGGCTTGCATCACATTCCAGGCATGTAGGTTTTGTTCCTCTTTAGGCATTTAAGGACGGAGTTGGTTTTCCTTGCAGAGAGTCTAGTAGTGAGTGAAGAGCTCAGTTAGAGCCCCGGGCCAGCCCAGGTTTCCTACATCGGGTCTTACGCTGTTTCTCTGAAGTCTCCAGTTGTTTCTGTGGCTACAATGGTGGCTAGTCTAAGCCGGCTGTTTCTGTCCTTCACATCTCCCACTTATAAGCGTAAAACTTTTAGGAAGAGTGAGTTAAGTTAGTTTTGTTCTTTGGAACCTAAAATTTTATTAAATAGGAGACTATTTTTCAGAGCAATTTTAGGTTCACAGCAAAATTGAGTACACAGAGTTCCTGTATACCTCCTGCCCCTCCAGCCTCCTCCACTGTAAACAGTTGGTTACAATTTATGAACATAGGTCATTATCATCCAAAATCTGTGCTTTACATTAGGGTTCATTGTTTTGTGCATTCTATGAATTTTGACAAATGTATAATGGCATGTATCCACCATGTATCAGACAGAATAGGAATAGTCTCACTGCCCTAAGAATCCTGTGTTGGAGCCCATTTTTCAGTCAGGCATTGAGTTTGAAAATTCAGCATCCTTAAAATATTCCTCAAAATATATCCATTCTCCTTTCCCCCGTCACCACTTGCTTAGCTCACTTTCCCCATCCTTCTCAGATCTTTAAGTTTCGCTTTCCTCTTTTTTTTTGCCCCACCTACCTGTCTCCTCTGTGACTAGCTCTGAAGTTTCGTGCCTCTCTCTGTTGCTCTTTGGGATCTGGCCTCTCACCTCTCCAGATGATACCTCCACTGGGTTTTACTGTCGTATTTTCAAGGTCTGGCAGACTGCAGAGTAATGTCTCTGGAAAACAGGCTGATCCCTTCCTACTGTTTCATCAGGTTTCCTTCGATGTGTCTCAAAGTCCTAGCTTTTGCTCATGGAATTGTCAACCGCCATCATTTGTCAGTTTAACTTTCCTAGGCTGATCCTTATAAGAGGAACAACTGTTTATGACTATTGAAAATATTTACTAAGAAAAGAGAGAGTGTTATCTGAGCCATTTAACATGAGCCTGTTAATTATGCCACTTGTATTTAGCATTTTCCGAGCTTATTATGTTCTCCTCCCTTCACCTTTTATAAAAGGATTGAGAAAAAATTGTAAAACTTCTCATTCTTAATTCACTAATTTTTTGGATCTTAGAATAGAAACACTATTGCTAAGAAAGTCTCCCTTAAAAGATTTTAAATCTATGCCTTAAATGATTTATTGCTTGTTTAAAATCATATTAATTGTAAGAAATTAAGAAAAATAATCCAGGGAAAGACAAAAATGATTTGTAACCAATTGGAATTACTCTTTAATGACATTTTTGATATATTTTGTCCCAGTCTTTTTTTCTCTATGTGTGTAGTTCTGTTTTATAAAATTGAGTTCATACTATGTAATTTGTAAAATACAGAAAGGAAATAGGCTGTAAAAATGAATTTTGGTGAACAGTCTTCACATAGATCTTTGTATGGATCTCTATTTCTTGAAGCCAGAGTCCTGGAGCAGAGTCATGTTAACCAGTAGTCTTTCAGCTAAAAGTATCAGGAACCCATTTCAGGCTAATTTTAAAAACAGCAGAGGGGATTCTGAGTGGAGACCTCTGGGGGCAGGCATCTGGAGGCTGGGTTGGTCCAGGGCCTCAGCTGGCCGTCTTGGGACTCTGTCTGCTTCTCCGTCTCTTGGTTCTGTTACCTGTCATTGGCCCTTTTCATTGGCTGGGGTTTTTTCTTCCTGTAGTGGGAAAGATGGTCTGATTTACAATCTTCTGGCCTAAAATCTCATCTAAGAAGTCTAAAGGCTGATTATTATCAGTCCTGATTGGGTTGTGTGACCATTGCCGAAACAGCCACCATGAGCCCTTCGAGGCCAGGCCTCTGAGCCAGGCAGTGGGTGTGGGCTCCACCCAGTCTTCATAGTCTGAAAGTTGAGAGAGTTTTTGTAAAGAAAAAGTGAGTCTGCTACCAAAAAGTTGGGTACTGGGCTGCAGAAATGACAGCTGTCCACTGGAGTTGTTTTTGAGGTGTGGTGCGCGTTGCCGAGTGTGCGCCCAGGCTGACTGTGGTTGTCCACTCCCCGTGGCCATGTGTGGATGAGGAGCTGCTGCCCTGCACCTTGTCTGTGTCTGCACAGGTGACACCATGAGATCTTCACTGCTGACGCCCTAAATGGAAATAAAGCAGCCGGGAAATCATGCCCCTTTAGGGAGAGCAATACTGGAACTGAACTGAAAACAGTCTTCGTGAAATGACTTGAAGGTAGCTGGTCTGCACGCACACCTCTGTGCCGGTGGTCAGCCCCCTGAAGCCTGAACTTGGTCAGTGCTTGTCCAGAATAGCCTCTCAGCCTTAATGCGCCCGTAGGCACATTCACTCGGGAATCTTGTCAAAATGCAGATTCCAGACCTGCCTCTTTAACAGACTTCAGGTGGTACTTATGCCACTGGTCCAGAGACCTGCCTTTCTAGTGACAAGATGTTAGACAAGTGGTTGCCAATATTTTAGCAAAACGAAAGAAAACCTCCCCTTCAGATAAGAATTATACTCTCAATATCCATTAATTGAGAAAACACATTGGAAATTACTACATATTCAGAAAAGCTTTTACACCTTTTGGCAGAACACTAAAGGACTGAGTGTTAAACTCAACGTTTGATTACAGGTGAGGCCATCTGCTTCTTGCCTGTGCTGAAATGCACTCCAATTTCAGCACATCGCTGGAGTTGAAGAATGGGAGGATCTTCCAGCTGGTGTCCCCTGAGAAGCGTTTGGATTCTCAACAAGGCTTTTAGTGTGGTTACTTCTTCAGTACTTTCCAGTGAACAAGCTGCAGGTGCTAAGTTCTGCAAACTACAGCATTAGGGCGTATTTCTGTGAGTGTGTGTGTTATTGTTTGAGTAGCTTTTTAATCACATAGTGTCTGCTCTTCAGTAGTGTTTGAACATCTTACAGTAAGTTTGTGACAAAACCATTCCAAAATCTCTGATGAAGGATGGCAAAACTGTCTCGCTGTCTTTCTCTGACCAGGATTTCTTGTTACATTCTTCTGTGCTCTAGTTACCTCCTGGACACATACTGAAGGGTGTGAACAAAACATTGTATGCCAGACCTGCCATATGATTTGTGGGTCCCCTAGTAAAGTAAGAACATGGGGCTCCTTATTAAACAATTGTGAAGAATTTCAAGACTGCAACAAGGGAGCGTTAAACCAGACCGGGTGCTTCTGTGTGTGTCTTTGCAGCGACACAGGTTGTGTACGTATCAAGCCAGCCCTGACTTGTCTGTGACTGCCAAACCATTCATAGCCTTCACCTTGTTTGCTCCACTGTTGATGACAACTGTATGACATTGACATTTAAAAAACTGGTTTTCCAGTCTATAAATATTCTTCAATCAAACTTTTTAGGAGAGAATCTGACTGGACTCACCATTAACCCATCATGCTGTTTAAAATAGGCTCTGGTTGTTTCTGCCTGTTCAGATGCTTGGTGTATATGATACAGAAGTAGCACATTTAAAATGATCACTGTTTATTTGATGTGTACAGCAGAATATAATTCAGAAAATTTATTTCTAGAAACATATTTTCCAGAGCAGGTTGTCCTTAGGATGCATAGTTTAGGTAACTGTCAAAAGTCAAGCTTTTTATTTCCAACCATTGAATTCAGTAACCATCTAAAGTCATCATTCAAACAAGCATTTTTAACCTCCACAAGTAGAACAGATCTTAAAAAGAGTGCTTGATTCATGTGTATAGTCTGATTTTTGAAGTTTGACAAGTGTGAACAAACTGTGTTTTTGGCATTTGGTTTCTTTTCAGATTTTTTTATATTGTTTCTTATACCTGCATTGAAAAATGATTTATTCTTGATTTTTTGTAGATATTTTTGGAGTTTTTCCTCCTGATGATAACTGGTAAAACTGATGTTCTGGTTTAAATTCATCTACACAAGATTTGAAGTATTTGCAAAAAAAATAATTTGCAGATATGTTTTTTTCTTGAAAGACTCATGACTTAATTGGAATTACATAATTAAAATTTAAATACAATTCTTAGAGATTATTTTGTTTAATATGAGAAGTCTGACATACCAAACAGTTTTGCAAAGTGTAGAATTGTTACAATCTAACTCTGTTATTCTAAGTTACTTTAAAATGTAATAAAATTGCCTAACATAGCTTTGTAAATCAGCTATATTCCAATAAAAAATTTTCATAAAGTTGTAAGCCAAAAAAGATACAATATTCTCTGTAAGCTATTTAGCAAACTTATTCACTCTCTTTACTACATGTATTTTCAATTTCTTTTCCTTTTTTAATATTTTAAGATAATTTTATGCATATAATTAGTGGTCCAAACCATTCACTGTTGCAGCATCTTTCTTTTGCAGTGAAAATTATGCTTTAATGTCTCAACATAGAAAGTATATGAGATTCTCTACCCTAAGTTGTGTGGATCGTTTGCAACTGGATCTTCAGATATTAACAGTTAATCCAGGTGACCCCCCCTTTTTTGTTACACTGGTCACCTGGGTGGTGACCACAATGACCATTCAATCATGTGCCAGTGCAGGGACACCAGGAGGGACACTGAGGTGGGCGTTTGGTGGTTGGCCTCTCAAAGGCTGAGGCTGAGGAGTGGATGGATCTTAGCTGAATAATAATAAAGTGAAGTCATGCTCTGGTACTTCCTACTCCATCTGAAAATGGAAGTCTTCATACAGTGTTTGGTGTGTGTTTGGATACGGTGCCACTTTAGTCCAGAGCTCTGTCTGTAGATGGGAACGACTGGTCTTTCTGTCAGATCTAGGGTTTGGTATTTTGTCTTTTATTATCTGTTCTTCAGTGTGTGCTCTGGTCTGCCTACTTGGTACGCTGCTCTGCAGTCTGTCTTCAGCCTGTGTCTACGCGGTCATTCCCCTGCATCCCACGAGGTGGCAAGGCTGACACATCCACATGATTCGGCTTCTGCTTTTCTCGCTGGAGACAGAGCTCTGAGGGAATCTGCCTTTAAGGTTAGGGTTCTTCTTAATTAAATTAATTAAACTGAGTGTCTTTGGGAAAAATCCTGGGAGTGATCTATGATTCAGATTTGTCAGCAGTAGGTCAGCTCTATGTGCCCTGCTGGGCTATGCAATGTGAATGACTCCTTCATGCCCACGTCAGACCTGTGTCTTCATGCCTGTGTCTTGTCTCCTCAGACTACTGCCCTTGACTCCAAGTTCCAATTAATTCATTAGCTGCTGCTGCTGCTGCTAAGTCGCTTCAGTCGTGTCCGACTCTGTGCGACCCCATAGACGGCAGCCCACCAGGCTCCCCTGTCGCTGGGATTCTCTAGGCAAGAACACTGGAGTGGGTTGCCATTTCCTTCTCCAATGCATGAAAGTGAAAAGTGAAAGTGAAGTCGCTCAGTCGTTTCCTAGTCTTTGCAACCCCATGGACTGCAGCCTACCAGGCTCTTCTGTCCATGGGATTTTCCAGGCAAGAGTACTGAAGTGGGTTGCCATTGCCTTCTCTGATTCATTAGCTAGTGAATAATAAATAAATGTTTATGAACCCCTTTCCCCTAGCTGGAACATTACTGGCAAGTACATGCTTTCTGCTTGTCTCTTCCCTCTGCTTCCCTGTCGGAGGTAATGACCTTTTTGATCATAGTTATCCATTTAAGAAGCTTTATCTCCTGTGCCCATTGATGCCTGAACAATGTAATATCTCATTTTCCTTGAGTTTGAATTACAAAAGAAATATTATATATTATCTTCTAAGAATTGTCTTTTGACTCAGCACTGTTTCTAAGATTTACCCTTTCGGGACATGTTCACTCAGGTGCAGCTAAGGAGTATTATTTCACTGTGTACATCTATTACAGCCCATGTACTCATTCTTTTGCCTTTGGGCCAAGTGCTTGGATTGTTTCCATGTTTTTGCTGTACAAACAGGACTGATGTGAACTTTCTTGTATATGTCTCCAGGGACACATGTAAGAATTTCTCTTAAAAATTTTTGGGTCGAAGTTAAGTGAAACTAGATGATGCCAAATTGCTTTCCCAAGTGATTGTACCATTTTACACACCCCCAAGTGGTGTGTAAGAGATCATATTTATCTACATTCTTTCCAACACTTGGTTCAATCACAAATTTTTTTGGCTGCACTGAGCCCTTGTTACTTGAACCATGAACTTCCAGATGTTCAAACTGATTTTAGAAAAGGGAGAGGACCCAGAGATCAAATTGCCAACATCCGCTGGATCATCGGAAAAGCAAGAGAGTTCCAGAAAAACATCTATTTCTGCTTTATTGACTCTGCCAAAGCCTTTGACTGTGTGGATCACAATAAACTGTGGAAAATTCTGAAAGAGATGGGAATACCAGACCACCTGACCTGCCTCTTGAGAAACCTATATGCAGGTCAGGAAGCAACAGTTAGAACTGGACATGGAACAACAGACTGGTTCCAAATAGGAAAAGGAGTACGTCAAGGCTGTCTATTGTCACCCTGCTTATTTAACTTATATGCAGAGTACATCATGAGAAATGCTGGGCTGGAAGAATCACAAGCTGGAATCAAGATTGCCGGGAGAAATATCAATAACCTCAGATATGCAAATGACACCACCCTTATGGCAGAAAGTGAAGAGGAACTAAAAAGCCTCTTGATGAAAGTGAAAGAGGAGAGTGAAAAAGTTGGCTTAAAGCTCAACATTCAGAAAACGAAGATCATGGCATCTGGTCCCATCACTTCATGGGAAATAGATGGGGAAACAGTGGAAACAATGTCAGACTTTATTTTGGGGGGCTCCAAAATCACTGCAGATGGTGACTGCAGCCATGAAATTAAAAGACGCTTACTCCTTGGAAGAAAAGTTATGGCCAACTTAGACAGCATATTAAAAAGCAGAGACATTACTTTGCCAACTAAGGTCCATCTAGTCAAGGCTATGGTTTTTCCATTTGTCATGTATGGATGTAAGAGTTGGACTATAAAGAAAGCTGAGCACAGAAGAATTGATGCTTTTGAACTGTGGTGTTGGAGAAGACTCTTGAGAGTCCCTTGGACTGCAAGGAGATCCAACCAGTCCATCCTAAAGGAGATCAGTCCTGAGTGTTCATTGGAAGGACTGATGTTGAAGCTGAAACTCCAATACTTTGGCCACCTAATGCGAAAAGCTGACTCATTTGAAAAGACCCTGATGCCGGGAAAGACTGAGGGCAGGAGGAGAAGGGGACCCACAGAGGATGAGATGGTTGGATGGCATCACTGACTCGATGGACGTGGGTTTTGGTGGACTCCGGGAGTTGGTGATGGACAGGGAGGCCAGGCGTGCTGCGGTTCATGGGGTCGCAGAGTTGGACACAACTGAGTGACTGAACTGAGCCCTTGTTGTGGTGCACAGGCTTTCTCTAGTTGTGGAGTGCTGGCTCTAGAGCACGGGCTCAGTAGTTGTGTCATATGGGCTTAGTTGTCCTGTGGCGTGGGGGATCTTCCCTGACCAGAGATTGAACCTGTGTCCCCTGCATTGGAAGGTATGTACTTAACCAGTGGACCACCAGGGAAGTCCCCAGAATTCTTAACCGATGCCAGTTGAACAGTGTAAAATGCTATCTCATTATGGTCAAGGTTTGCAGTTCCCTGACCACTAGTGACCACTTAACTTTTTATAAAACTTCAAATTCTGGAACTCTACATTTTTTCCAGTCCTGACTTGGATTCAGCTATGCAGATTTGCTCAGAGTCCTTTGCACACTCTTCCCACCTGCTCCTCCCCCAACCATTGGGTGTCTTTGCACATCACCTGCCTTGCCCCAAGGTGTCCTTTATTTTAAACCATACCCTTTCCTTCATAATAAACTCAGATCCAGACCCACTTTTCCCACAAAACTTGCCCTTGTGAACATCAGGGAATTTAGGTCACTTCATTTAAACACTGAGTCCTAATGGGCCTCTCAGCCAGTGGCTAAAGTGCAGATGGGTGCAAGGCATTTAGCTACGTTTATTAATAACCTTAGGGGGAGTTCCCTGGTGGTCCAGTGGTTAAGACTCTGTGTTCCCCATGAAGGGGCCTGGGTTCAATCCTCGCCAGGGAACTAGATCCTGTCCACTGCAACTAAGTGATCCCTCGTGCTACAGCTAAGATCCAGCACAGCCAAATAAATGTTTAAAAACAAACCCTTAACTTTGTACACTGTGACCTTGTAATTATATTTCTAAGACTCTCTCCCAAATACTGATTTAGCTACTGGTTGTATCTGATGGTCAGGTAAGTTAGAAAGCCACAGACTTATTTGCACCAGGATAGGGAAATGATGGTCATGAGTTTACGCAAGCTCTGCAAGATACAGAACAGCGAAGTCTGGCGTGCTGCAGTCCATAGTGTCGCAAAGAGTTGGACATGACTGAGCAACTGAACGACAACAAGGGGAATGATTGAGCAAACAGTATGTGTTGTGGCCTCAGCTTAGACTCTGGGCAGGCCTGAGCCCTGAGCTGTCGGCAAAGCTGAAGCCCTTTCAGCAGAACTCCGTGAGATGAAAAGGCAGGAGGCAGTGGGAGGCCTGGGCGTGGATCCTACTTCCATGTCAAGTCTGCTTGTAGACACAAGGGAACATTTGTGCATGGATCGCTGTGTTGGGCAGTGCCCTGCAGACACCCGTGTGCACTCTGGGAAGGTACGGACAGGGTACGGTGCTTGGGACCTGTTCTGAGACTCCTGAGATTCCAAGCATACCTGGAGAGGATGCACAGGTAGCTGAAGTCCTGTGCTGTCTGGAGGAAGTGGGTTCTGGTTCACATGACCTCGTTTACAGCTGTGGTTTTGTTGCATCTGTGACCTTTGGTTTGACTGAGGAAAAATCGGATAGGTAGAGTAAGGTTTTATACCTAAAGATATTCCCTGTATTTTTTTTTTAAGTAATGGTAAATAATTGAAAACAACCAGATTATTCCACAGTGTTTGTTGCTATATTAGGAATCATTGTGAAATGGTTGATAATGTACTGCTTTTTCTATCTCATGTTACAACAAGAATTTTCCCAAGTCATTTTAAGCACTTTACAAATTTTCTTGTGTGCTGATATAGCAACAAAATTACAGGCCTCTGTCAGTGACCCGTGACCACGGAAGGGGAAAAGGAGAAAGCCCAGGGCAGAAAAGAATGTGTGATAAAGTTTATTATGTGACTCTGCACACATGGGCATGGGGTTTGGGTTCCCAAGGACATTTGCCAGTCAGTGCTGGCTGAGTTGTCGGCATTTCTTGGTGGAGCCTGTTGAGAAGAAGAGTATATACTGTGTGTGTGTGTGTGTGTGTGTGTGTGTGTGTGTGTTGTCTAAGAAAACTCAATAGACTGCAGACCTGCTATTGACTTGCTCCTCCGTTGATGGTGTAATCCCAGCTGAGATGATCGTGGAAGAGGTGTGCTGGGGAGCTCCCTTGGGAAGACACCAGGGTGGGGGGCAGGGAGAAGTGAGCACAGCAGGGTGGGCAAAGGGGGGACTCGAACTGCCAGACTCTGCAACAGAGCCCTCAGCTGATCTGAGGGGAACTCGGGACTGGGTGACCCTTCAGAGCTATCACACCTTCAGGCAGGTGGTAAGGCCGTCATGCCCCTCATTGTCGAACCCCTGGAGAGGGACTGGGCCAGCTGTCTTCACTGGGGTGAATTCCTCGGGGGCCTCAGTGGGGGGCTGTTGACCACCAACACCCGTCGGCCTGGGGAAGGGCTCCTGCCCTGCCAGAGTCTGGGTGTCACTACCCCCCACCACAGGCAACATAGCTGTTCCCACATCAGGGTACAATGAGCCAGGTATTGGGATGGTCCTTGCACTGCACCCATGGGGTGTCAACAGCACCCTGGCTTCCCCACTGAGGAACCAGGACAGGCTTCCTCGGGTCCAGAGTGCAGACAGCCTTCAGGCAGTGGCACTGATGGCCTCCAGGGATAGTTTGGGCCTGGGATTGAGCAGCAGGGAGACCCAGGTGTATGGCCTGGACCCTTGGTGAATGTGGAGCCGTTTGCCTGAATAGAGAGCCTGGAGGTAGGGGGAGAGGTTGCGGCCGTGGGTCCTGATGAGGAGACAGTGGGGATGAGGGACCACGGGGATGGTGCTCGCCGAGTTGTCGTTTCTCGCCCTAGAGCTTTGTGGCTGGTCTCCCCGGACACTGACCCTTTAAGACTGGCTGTTGGAAGTCCAAACTGGTCACACAGATGTTCTTCCTCTTCACAGAGGGCCTCCAAGGCCAGCTCATGAGAGCTCTTCTGGGAAGTGAGGTCGAGCTGTCCTGAAGACGCCTGCAGCAGCTGTCGGTCCAGGGACCTTGGAGCAACCACTGATGGGTACGTGCTGGGACCCCCGCCGATCCTGGCTGTCTCCACGTTTCTCTGCAGAGCCCATTGAGAAGGACGAGGCAGAGGAAGCCCAAGCCCACCAGCCAAGACCCCGCTTCTGCTCTTTTGTCTGCATAGAAACACTTTGGTTGTCCACTGGACCCTGAAGCCGTGGAGCCGTGTGGTCCATGAGGCCTGCTCTCTTGTGCCTCCACTTTGGCAGCTGTGAAGTGGGGACTCCTGAGCACATAGGCTTGTTGGGAAAAATGGGGACCATTTTAATCCCGCACACCTGGGGCTTCTGCTGAGTGGGGAGTGGACATCTGTGGCCCTGCTGGACCAGATTCCTGGTTCTTGTTGCCCTAGCATGTACACCAGAGCCCTTTCCCCAGGAACTCTGAGAAAGTAGACTCCCTTCCTCTTAAATGACACACCTTGTAGGGCCTGCTGAGCACAGGGTGGGTGGGAGAGGGGAGGTTGGTGGTTAGTGGCTCAGAGAAATGCTCTCTTGGTTTTCCCACATCCACAGAAGTTCCCTGTAGCTTGCAGCCTCTTGAGGTGAGTTCAGATGAAGTGGGTCCCCCAAGCTTTCTCTTGATTTCCTCCCACCGTGTGGTAGGGCCTGGGTAGGGCGTTTGCACCAGGGTCTGGAATAGGTTGTCTGGGAGGGTGTTCTTGGCCCTGACCCCGTGGATGCCCACTGTGACCCAGCGCTGTGGGGCAGCTGCCGGGCAGGGCTCTGAGCTCCCCCAGGTGCTCTCTATAGTCTTCTCTTCCTCTGCTCTTACTGCTGCACTGTTACCAGTTTGACAGCGAATGATGCCCCTCGTTGTGGTGTGTCTCTCTCCTAGAAGGTGGAGACTTCGGCTGTTGTTTCACTTTTCAGAGGCTGGTGTTTCTCTTTCGTTTCCAATTTGTTTGCAACCTCCTTAGTGAATTCTTTGTGCTCCTGGGAGTCCTTTGTGGATTTCACGTCCTCATGAGGGCCGAGAAGAATGTTTGGTGTTTGTTGAGTTCCATGAAGGGCCTTTCTCTCAGCGTCTTCCCTCTGCTCCTTGCAGGCCCGGTTGGTTTACACAACATTGGACAGACATGCTGTCTTAACTCCCTGATCCAGGTCCTTGTTAGAAATGTGGGATTCGCCAAGATACTGAAGAGGTAAGACCATTGTTAAGGCAGATAAATGTGTGTATTGTTTTTTGTTTTCATTTATTCTGTTATTCACAGTTATTTGGACTTTGAGAAGTCTTCTTTCAAAAGCTGCCAGAGAAGAGATCTTGTTTTGTACAATCTGGACTATACATTGTAATCATCTAGGAAGTTTAAAAAAATGTGAAATGCCGATCCCATCCTGGATATTTGGTTTCACTTGGGGTCTGGATGGGTTTCTAGGGTGGGGCCCAAGATGGGTACTTTCCAGAAAACTCCCCAGATGATTCTAAAATGCAGTCAGACTGAGAACCACTGATTTGGTTAAAAGGAAGTTGGGGTAGTATCAGTGGGCGGGTCCATGAGTCTGTTGACTTTTCTCAAACAGCACACACACACACACACACACACACACACACACACGCAGAGTATATATAAACACACAGTACACAGACTGTGAAAACCCTTCTTCTCAGTGCGTTCTGCCCTGAAGCGTTGAGGCTCAGCCAGCAGTGACTGTGTGGAACACCATGCCAGTGTGTGCATATTCACATAATACACCTTATCGCTCATTCTTTTCTGCCTTGAGCTTTCTCCTTTTCCCGTTTCATGGACACGGGAGGTTGCCTGTAATTAAATCATTGCCAGAATACACTGACGTTCCTTCCCGTGTCCTTCCCAGGACTAGACCTTACTTGCTGTTTCCCTTTGAAGGACTTCAGGCTGGGCGTGTGCTGAGGACCGAGGACCTACTGCTCTTGCCCTTCATCTTGGTGTGATTCTCGTGCAGGGTGGGGAGAGGGTGCCCCGTCTCGAGAGGACACTCTATAGCTGATTTGCTGACATGGCCGTCCTCAGCCTTGTCTGTACATTTTAGTCATCTGGGAAATAAAAATTTTGATAAAGGGCCCTGCCCCCAGAAATCCTGATGTGGTCCATCTGCAGAGTGGCCCGGACATGGAGATTTTTGAAGGTTCTCCCAGGTGACTCTAGTGTGGCCCTGGTGTTGAGAACAGTGGGGACAGGGAGGTTCATGGCTCTTCTCACCCGGCAGGATAACGGTGCCGGGCGGAGCTGAGGAGCAGAGGAGGAGTGTCCCCTTCCAGCTGCTCTTGCTGCTGGAGAAGATGCAGGACAGCCGGAAGAAGGCGGTGCAGCCCATGGAGCTGGCCTACTGTCTGCAGAAGTACAACATTCCAAGTAAGACAGTCCTCCTGCTCTGGCTCCTGGCCTGGTGCTCTGAGGGGAAGGGGAGATCTTGCAGGGCTGAAGGGGAGGGAGCAGAAGAGAGGAGAGCGGAAGAAAGGAGGGGCCTGATGGCCCTTGAGTGCACAGGAAGGAAACCCTCCTTGTGTTGGACGCCTGTGTGTGGATCTGAGATACCTTAAACAACCCTCATCTCTCAGGGACAGCGTTCGTTTCGTTATTCATGTTTTACTTTCGAACTCACTCTTTTACTGCCTCTCAGTGGAGTAAGTCAGCCTAGGAGTCTCCTCAAAGCTGGTTCAGCTGCAGGTAAAGCATCCTAAAGAAACAGAATACAGGATTTGTAAGGAGAAACCATGTTCTATGAAAGGAAACTCTTAAATAGCTTTTTTTTTTTTTTAAAACAGACTCAAATGAAATATACATCACATACTATAAATTTAGTCATTTAAAAGTATACAATTCAGAGGTTTTTAGGATTTCACAAAGTTGTGGAATTATCATCACAGTCTAAATTTAGCAAATTTTTATCGTCCCCCCAAAGAAATCCTCTACCCGTTAATAATTGCTCACCATTCTCCTTTGTCTTCTTCCAGGTTTCCTACATCTAGCTCTTAGATCTAGACCTGTGTTTCACTTAGAGTTAAATTTTGTGAATGGTGTGAGGTAGGGGTCCAGCTTCATTCTTTTGTACGTGGTATCCAGTTGTTTCAGCGCCACATGTTGAAGGTACTCCTCTCTTGCTCAGTTGGTCTAGTTTCTTTCCTTATTCCAGTGAGCATCCTCTCACTTCAGCCTGGCAAACTCCTCTCAGCCATCCTTGTGAGGCAGGCCTGGTGGTGATGATCTCTTAGCTTTTCTCTGTCTGGGAAAGCCTGTGTCTCTCCTTCATTTCTGAAGGACAGCATTCCCAGATAACGTTCTGTTTATCAGCAGTTTCTCCTTTCATCCCTTTGTATATACCTTCCTACTTTCTTGTGGTCTGTAAGGTTTGTGCTGAGAATGTACTGATACCTTATGAAGCGGGTTCCCTTGTGCATGATAGGCTTCTTTTCTCATATGGCTTTTAAGATCTCTTTGATTAAAAAAAAATTATTTTTGGTTGCTCTGGGTCTTTGTTGCTTTGCGTGGGCCCTTTTTCTAGTTTGGGGGAGTGGAGGCTACTTTTCCTTGCAGCGTGTGGGCTTCTCATTGTGGTGGCTTCTCTTGTTGTGAAGCACTGGCTCTGGGTCATGTGGGCTTGGCAGCTGCAGCTCCCAGGCTCTGTCCCACAGGCTCAATGCTGTAGCCCACGGGCTTAGTTGCTGTGTGACTTGTGAGATCTTCCCAGACCAGCGATTGAACCTGAGTCCTATCCACTGCACCATCAGGAGTTCCTGTCTTTGACTTTTGACAGTATTATGATGTTTCTTAGAGAACAGTTAGTTGAGAGGAATATATTTGGGAACCAACAAGCTTCATGAACTTCAATGTCTGAATGTCTCCCCGGATTTGGGATGTCCCAGCCACTGTTTCTTGAGATAAGTTTTCTACCCTTTCCCTTCTCATCTTCTGGGACTCCATCAAAGTGTTTCCATGCATTGTAAGTTAGGTTGTGGATTTGAGATCTTTCTTGTTTTTTTAACATAATAAGCATTTGTAGTCTGAATTTTTCCTCCAGCTTTGCTTTCACTGCAGCCCATAAATTTTGGTATGTTGTGTTTTTATTTTCATTTGTCTCTCAATATTCTCATTTTTTTATGTTACACAACAAAGTGATTAAGTATTTCTATACATTTCAAAATGAACACCATAGGTCTAATTACCATGGGTTACCATGCAAAGATACTACATAACGATTAACTCGGTTCCCCACACTGTACATTTAATACCTGTGCTTCACTTATTTTGCAACTGGAAGTTTGTGCCTCTTAATCTCCCTCACATATTTATCTCCTCTCTCCGATTCACACTGGAGACTGCTCAGGTTCCTTTTTTGTTGTTATTCAGTCACTCAGTCGTATCTGATTCTTTTGAGACCCCATGGAGTGTAGCATACCAGGCTTCCCTGTCCTTCAGTATCTCCCAGAGTTTGCTCAAACTCATGTCCATTGAGTTGATGATGCCATCCAACCATCTCATCCTCTGTGGCCCCCTTCTCCTCCTCCTCTCAATCTTTCCCAGCATCAGGGTCTTTTCCAATGAGTCAGCTCTTTGCATCAGGTGGCTAAATTATTGGAGCTTCAGCTTCAGCATCAGCCCTTCCAGTTAGGTTGTTTGTTTTCTTAGTGTTGAGTTTGAAGAGTTTTTTGTGTATTTAGTATCTTCTTAAAATATCTCTTTTGTAAATATTTTCCGTCAATCTGTAGTTTGCTCTCTCATGCTCCTGACAGAGCAGAAATTGTTAATTTTAATGAAGTCCAGCTTATCAGTTCTTTCTTTTATTGATTATACCTTGCTGTCATATCTAAAAAATAATCACCAAACCCAAGGCTGTGTAGATTTAGTCTTATATTATCTTAAGGAGTTTTATTTACAGTTTTGCATTTTACATTTAGGTCTGTTATCTATTTTGTTCGTTTTCTTCTTTTTTAGGATGTAAGGTCAGTGTCCAGATTGGTTTTTTTCATGTGAATGTTCAGGTATTTGAGCAACATTTGGTGAAAACACTGGTTTCCATCGTGAAAGAGCAGTTGACAATTGTTTCAGTCAGTTCAGTCGTTCAGTCACATCTGACTCTTTGTGACCCCATGAACTGCAGCATGCCAGGCTGCCGTGCCCATCACCAACCCTCAGAGCTTGCTTAAACTCACATCTATCGAGTCGGTGATGCCATCCAACCATCTCATCCTCTCATCCTCCCCTTTTCCTCCTGTCTTCAGTCTTTCCCAAGATCTTTCGATCTTTTGACATTGTTTATTTTGATGTATTTTGGGGCTCTCTATTCTGTCCCATTGATCTATTTTTCTATTCTTTTGTAATACACTTTGTCTTGATAACTGAGGCTCTGCAGTTTGATATTAGTCATCTGATTTTATTTGATTTTTTCCTTCAGTACTATGTTGGCTACTCTGAGTCTTCTGCCTCTCCAGGTAAACTTTGGAATAAGTTTATCAATATTCATGAAATAACTTTCTGGCATCTTGATGGAGTTGCATTGAGTCTAGAGATCAGGTTAGGAGGAAGAACTGGCATGTTGACAATTTTTAGTCTTTGTATCCATGAACATGGAATATCTCTCCATTAGGTAGGTCTTTTGATTTTATTCATCAGTGTTTGTAGCTTTTCTCATATCGATCTTATACATATTTGGTGAGATTTATATCTAAGTATTTCATTTCATGTGCTCTAATATAAATTATATTGTGTTTTAAATTTAAAATCTCACTTGTTCATTGCTGATATATAAGAAAGTGATTGACTTCTGTATATTTGCCTTGTAGCCTGCAATCTAACCATAATCACTTATTAGTTCCAGGAGTTTTTGGTTATTTTGCATTTTCTATGTGAATGATCATGTCATCTGCAAAGAAGGACATTCTGAAATCTTCTTTCCAGTCAGTATACCCTTTATTTCCTTTTCTTCTCTAATTAGCTAGGGCTTCCAATACAACATTGTGGTGAGAGGGAATGTTCTTGTTTATTTTCCTGATCTTGGAGGAAACACTGCTAGTTTCTCACTATTAAATGTGATATTAGCTGTAGGTTTTTTGAAGATGTTCTTTATCAATCTTAGGAAGGTTCTGTCCGTTCTTAGTTGGCTGAGAGTTTTTATCATGAATGGGTTTTGGATTTTGGCAGATGATTTTCTGTATCTATTAATGTACTCATGTGAATATTCTTTAGAGCCTGTTGATGTCGTAGGTTCATGAATTGATTTCCAGTTGAACTAGTCTTGCCTGGGATAAGTCTTGGTTGTGGTGTAGAATTCTTTTTACATTTTTTGGATTCTATTTGTTAATGTTGTCTTATGGATTTTGAATCTGTGTTCACGTGAGATATTGATCTGTAGTTTTCTTTTATTGGAATGTTTTTGTCTGGCTTGGTATTAGGGTATTAGGGTGAAGGTGATCTCATAGAATGAGTTGGGAAGTATTCCCTCTGCTTCTGTCTTATGAAGAGATTTTGGGGAATTGGAAGAATTCCTCCCATAAGTGTTTGGTTGAATTCATCAGTGAACCCAATGGATGCTCTTCATTTTTCGTCATTCATTTTTCCTTTCATTCCTCAGACTGGATAACCTCCGTTGACCTATATTCAGGTTTGATGATTCCTTTGCCAACTCAGATCTGCTCTTGACTACTTCTGGTGAGCACTTCTGTCCCTCTACTCTTCCAGTCAGGAATTTCAGTTTGGTCTTTTATGTATTTCTTTTCTCTATTGATACTTTTTATTTGGTGAGACATTGTTTTCATTCTTTAGTTATTTTGGGTTTTTGGATGCTTTAGTTCTTTGAACATATAGTAATAACTAATCTGAAGTCTTTGTCTAGTACATCTGGGGCGTCTCAGTGAGTTTCTAGTCATTGCTCTTTTTCCTGTGTGTGCACCATATTTTTCTGTTTCCTTGTGTGTCTTGTAATTTTTTGTTAGAAACTAGACATTTTAGATAATGTGACAACACTGAACATCAGAAACCCCCACAGTGGGGTGTGTTCTTGCTGTTGTTTTTACTGTGGCTCTTCATATAGTCTTTCCAAGACTAATTCTGTAACGTTTATATTCCCTGTGGTATGCGGCCATGGGAGTTTTTATGTGGTTAGCTAAGTGTCAGGTAGTGATTGGCTAGAAATTTCTTTAAATGCTTTGCACTAACAAGTCTTCTAGTCTTTGCCAAGGGGCCCTGTGTGTTGACTGGGTACATCTTCAAAGCCCAGGCAGTTTGTGATGCTTTGAGCCTTCATTTCATACTTGCACAGAAACTTAAAATCAGTCAGATGGAAGAGACTGGGGTCCTTTCGGGTCCTGGGTGTGAAATTGACCTTCCAGATCACCAGGAATATGTCAGAGCCTTTGAAAGTGTGAGGGCTTCCCTGGTGGCTCAGACGGTAAAGCATCTGTCTGCAATGCAGGAGACATGGGTTCGATCCCTGGATTGGAAAGATTCCCCTGGAGAAGGAAATGGCAATCCACTCCAGTACTCTTGCCTGGAAAATCCCATGGACGGAGGAGCCTGGTAGGCTACAGTCCATGGGGTCGCAAAGAGTCAGACACGACTGAGTGACTTCACTTTCACTTTGAAAGTGTGCAGTGAACATCTTATTCCCTTTAAGATCTTTCCTTTGAGTTTCTGGCCAGGCTTTTCTTGCCTCAGCTGGCATGGTTGCCTTAGGTAACTGAGTTGTTTATTGTCGCTGAGCATTTTCCACAGACACCCTGGGAATATTACAGGCTTTCAGCTCTGAGTCAGGTTAAATAACAGCAACCTCCTTTAAATGGGCTTTTCCCTGGAGCTGCTGCAAACAGGTCAGATTGTGGGAATGCTCCTGGCCAGGGGCTTTCCTAGGTGCCCAGTCCAGCCCCAGCCTGTCACCTGTGGCAACTGCAAGACTTCTCGTTTTCAAGCCTTCTGCAGAGCATTGAAGAATGTGTGGGAACCAGCCAAGTTGAGGAAGCTGCAGTCCCTGCTCTGCAGTTTTTCCTGAATTCCTAAGATTTTTGTAAACTCTTGGTTTTGTTGCTTGTGTGGAGGAGTGGGTTTAGAGAGACCCTCTCTCTGCTGCCCCAGGTATAGCTCATGTTTCTCTAGTTTTCCTAACAGTTTGTATGCCTGGGGAAGTCTTCTCTAAATTGTGAGTCCATAGATGTGAGTACATGGATACTCACCTTCTGCTAGAATGTAGGTTTCCTGGGAACAGGAACTTTCTCTGGCTTGTGCAGTACCTGCATGTAGCAGGAGTGAAGGAAATTATAGGTTGGGCAGGGCCCCGGTATGTCTCAGATGAATTGGGACTCCTGGTTCTGGAATGGGCAGATGAGGTAGGACGTCTCTTTGACCCTCTTCATGTCCTGTGTTGGCTCTGGGGAAGGCAGCCTGCTGAAAGTAATTCTCTGGAGACAGCATCAGTTCAACCTGCTACTAGCCTGTTAATCCCTGTTTTGGGATTATTAACTTGGAATTTGGATTGATTAACCATTCAGCTGGGCTTTCTGGGTGACTCAGATGGTAAAGAATCTGCCTGCAATGGAGGAGAACCCGGGTTCGATCCCTAGGTGGAAGATCTAATAAGTAATGCTCACTGATTATGTGCTGGTTGTTGAGTTGGTAAGGGAATGAGACTGACAGAGTCTTTGCCTCCATGGAGCTGACAATTGAGAGGAGAGACAGGCCAAAACAAAATAAAACCCCCAAACATTGAGTACAAATTGTGATAAGTATCACAAAGGAAATGGTGTTAACAGGTATGAATTCTTAGTCTGGTAGCTGGGGCAGGAGGGCATGACCGGCATCCTGGGCCCTTACCCTGGGAGTTGCTTTTCTCTTTGGCCAGTGTTTGTCCAGCACGATGCTGCCCAGCTCTACCTCACAGTCTGGAACCTGATCAAGAACCAGATCACAGACGTGGACTTGGTAAGTCCTAGAACAGAGAGCTCAGAAAGGGAGGATGCTGTCCTTGTGCACATGGAAACCAAGAGGAAACGTGTAGAATGCTCACCACAGTTGTGCAGTGTGGCCGCTGTGACTTCTCTGCACCTTAGTGAGCAGGGGCAGGGGCAGCCGCTGTTTCTGGAGCTCTGTGTGGTGCCTCCAGCTCTGGACGTGGCTGACCTGTTCACTCGGGCTCTCTTTGCCCCTCTTCCTCCTACCCCCCGCCCCACGTTGCAGGTGGCAAGGCTGCAAGCCCTCTACACCATCCGGTTGAAGGAGTCCTTTGTCTGTCTTGAATGTACCTCAGAGATGAGCAGAGACAGCAGCATGCTGGCCCTCCCCCTGTCTGTCTTTGATATGCACTGGAAGCCCCTGAAAACGCTGGTGAGGTTCCTCCTGGGGAGTTTGCTATTCCCTGCAGCCCAATGTTGTCAGTGCTCCCTTGCTTCTTTAATGCACCCTTGGCTTTTAAAAACTAATTTCCATTTCCTAAGCATGGGTCTGCTTAGTTCTCCTTTGATTTGCAGGAAAAATAAGTCTCTCCTCCTGCTCCCCTTGTCCTTCCTGCTCCTCAACAAGTAGATCCTCTCTGAGATCCTGGCACGTGCACCACGTGGGCTGATGTTAGGGGAACCTGAGGAGAACCCTCGTCTGTGGGGAAAGGGGTGACCCCAGGTGGAGTAACCCTGGCTTTCCCTGCTCTCTGGGGCAGGAGGACGCCCTCCACTGTTTCTTCCAGCCGCAGGAGCTGTCCAGCAAAGACAAGTGCTTCTGTGGGAGCTGTGGCAGGAAGACTCGCTGGAAGCAGGTACTCGTTGCTGATCAGAGGCGTCCCTGGACTGTGGGGTGGGGGGTGGGGGCCCTTGGGAAGGGGGCATGCTGAGGGAGGGAATCTGCCAGGCTGGGTCCAGGATCCTGGGGGCTTCTGATACCCAGAGCTGTGGATGCGCTCCTGGGGCCCCATCACTGTAGGGGTGGGGAGGACACAAGAGCCACACTCAGGCCCACCCTTGCCTGGGCTCAGGGAGCAGACTCCACAGTCCCCTACAGACCCCTGTGGAGCCCTGGGCTGCTCAAGCCTTCTGTGGGAGACCCAGCAGATTCCGAGGAGGGGTGCTGTTCCACTCCCTTCTTTTTGGGGAGGAAGAACATCCTGTTGGCCCTGGTGCTCCTTGGAATTGACCTGTTTCAAGTGCTTGGGACTCATCTCCATGGTGACTGTGTTTTTTCCAGGTCTTGACACTGACCCATCTGCCCCAGACACTGACCATCCACCTCATGAGATTCTCCATCAGAAACCTGCGGGCAGAAAAAGTTTGCCACTCATTATATTTCCCCCAGAATCTGGATCTAACCAAGCTCCTTGAGACAAAGGGGGAGCCCTGCAGTGCTGAGGAGCAGGTGAGGGCCCTCATGCTCCTTACACACAAACACGCACGCACACACACACACACACACCCCACACACATACCCTGGCCTCATCAGAGCCCATGTCTTTTGTCTGTCTCCCTCCCCACCCCTATCAGACACCACGTCCTTTGTCTGTCTCCTTCCCCTGAGCTGCCCAGCATCACACTCACCAGAGATGCGTTTTGGGTTTGGGGCGCCATCCTCTCCTCTGTGGCCGAGCTCAGGACGCACAGGGAGGAACACTCACCAACGCTTAGTGTGATTCGTGGAAACATACTCACACACTCAAGAAACACTGATCTTTCAATAAGGAGTTTAGAGTCTTCTCGAATAACAGCCATGGGGCTGTTCGCTTCACATTCCCACCAACGTTGGTGTTGGCAGCTGCATTTCTGTTAAGACTCAGAAGACTTTATTTCTAATGACTGGATTTGTGCTCAGCTATCTCCCAGCACTGACAGAAGGAACCATACTTCAGAACCTTCCTTTTACGTAGGGTGTGCCACAGGCGACCCACATCCTGGGTGCTAAGCAGCACCAGCCTTGCTTCCTTCTCCCGACAGATTACACTTGCCTTAAAGGAGCCAGCACTTGGGGCCAAATTGATTTAGAGTAAAGTTGAATCCAGTTGTCTTGAGCTAGTAAGTTGTTGGGAGATTCTGAGAAAAGTGACATAAATATCTTTTCTCCATAGGTTTAAAATCCTACAATTATTGCCATATATACATGGGTCAGTTTTTGGACTGTCTGTTTTGTTCCCCTGGGCTGTTTACTATCCATGCTCTACAACTATGGGTTTGTGTTTTTTTTTGAAAAATTGAGGCCTGACCATGTGTTTTAGTGGCTCCTATTATAATAGGGTTTCCTTCCCTGTTTGGGGCATAGGATTCTGTTCTTTCCTTCTAGTTTCCTTATTTCCACTTGCACAGCCTACCTAATGAAGTATCTTAAAATTCTTTTACCTTGAAAAGACGTGTGAGGAATTATATAATGTCTCCCTATCTACCAACAGCCTAAACAGTTGTGCAGACTCACAACCAGTCTTTCTTTATTTGCACCCCATCCTCTTCCTTCTCCAAACCTCTACTGGGTTATTTTGAAGCAAATCTCAGATGCCATGCATGTCATTTGCAAGTATTTCATTATGTCTCTCTAGGGCTTCCTTGGTGGCTCAGACGGTAAAGAGCCCACTTTCAATGCTGGAGACCTGGGTTCAATCCCTGGGTCAGGAAGGTCCCCTTGAGGAGGGCATGGCCACCCACTGCAGTATTCTTGCCTGGAGAATCCCCATGGACCGAGGAGCCTGGCAGGCTACAGTCCATGAGGTCTCTAAGAGTTGGACATGACTGAGCACCTAAGCGCACAGCACATGTCTCTCTAAAGAAGAAGCACACTTTTTCCAAACATGACCAGTTCCATCTCATGATTATGTAATATCCTCTAATATCCAGTCGGTATGTGGATCTCCTGACTGTCCTGTAAGTCGTTTGCTGTGTTTGAATCTAGATCCACATAAAGTCTATACTTGCATTTGCCTTGGTTTGCTCCGTCCCTCTCTTGGCCTTTCTTTCTTCCATAGGTTCTGTTTCTTTGTTGTTCTCTCTCCTTTTCTTTTCCTTGAGATGCATTTGTTTGAAGGGTTTTGTGTACACCCAGAATTGGCTGGTGGTCTTGTTTGGCGCTTTCCTCTCTCCTTGTATTTCCTGTAAACTGATAGTTCCATCCAGAGTTTGCCCCAGAGTAATATTAAAAACCCAGTGTAATGTCCTCACGTGAGAACAGAGAATGATTTGAGCCCTCCCTTTTAGGGACAAAGCTTTGTTTTGTCGACTAAAAAATACAGTCACAACCTGAAAGTAGAGAGTTTTTTATTTGGTGGGAATGTTTAGGACTCAGAGTCCCAGAGACAGTATCTCAGTAGCTCTGAGAAAACTGCTGCAAGGAGGCAGGAGGGCAGTGAACCAGTGAGGTTGCTCAGTTGTGTCCGACTCTTTGCAACCCCATGGACTGTAGCTTACCAGGCTCCTCCATCCCTGGAATTTTCCAGGCAAGAGTACTGGAGTGGGTTGCCATTTTCTTCTCCAGGGGATCTTCGTAACCCAGGGATCAAACCCGGGTCTCCTACAATGCAGGCAGATGCTTTACCATCTGAGCCACCAGGGAGTCAGTCTACATACAAGTTTGCAATGGAGGGAGCAGACAGTCTGAACATCACAGATTAGGTATGAAGCTAAGGAGTTTGGCATTCTGTGTATGGGTGCAAGCCTCTGGGCTTGGATTCACTCCTTTCATGTGCAGCTCAGTGACCTGAGCACCTCAGCCAATCCTGTTTCCTCGTTTGCCTGGCTTCTTGCATCCCCCTGCTCCCACCCCCCCACAGCAGTCACTGTGGGGTGGCAGCATCTGCTGGACCTCAGTTTTGGGGAGCCCTCATTCACATTTGGAGGCCAGAAATCACTGGTGGCTGTGACATTCCTTGTTTATTAATAGGAGAAGATATTTTCATTTCACAGTTTGTACCACCCTCATCCTGTCCCCTTCATAATCCCATTTCAGAGTCTCAGGTAAGGGACATTATTTGACTGTATTGAGAAGAAAAGTACAATTTTCCTGACTCTTGTGGAGATCTTGCTCAAAATGAAGACTCTCACCACTGTTCCCTTTTCACAGAGAATCATCTCTTATCTAGCCTTTCTGAGACCAAAGGGAGCAGGGTTAATTACCCCAAACCTGGTGACTATGCTGGTCTTTCCCTTACCGTGATGCTCTCTTACTGATTCTGCTCTGCTTCAAATCTGTCTCCTCCAGGCCTCTCTCCTGGGGCTTCTTTCTCTGCTTCTGGATCCTTTCCTGCCCATTTTTATTGGTATTTAATTTTCATCGCATTCCTTTTTCTTCCCATTGTTCAAATGTCTTCTCATTAGTTTTTATGGTTTCGATCATCTGAAACTGAGGACTTTCGAGTCCCTGTCCCCTACCCAGGTCTCACTCTTGATCCCCAAACCAGGGTGTCCACCTCCAGCTGAGTCCTGAGAAATTCGCTATCTTCATCCCCAGACACCTCTGTTCCATGTGTAACTTTATAGCACCAACGTCTTCCTAAGTTCCAAGCCAAGAATCTGGGGTTCATCCTTGCAGTGCCCCCTACTTATTCCTCCCCACCATATCCATCAGTTGCCGAGTGACTTACTGTTTTTCCTTGACTTTGCACAAATCTGTCCCCCACTTCCTCAGTACTGGAGTCAAAAGCTGGCGCTTCAGAGCCAGACAGGCTTGGGTGGAGGTCCCACCTCTTGATAAGCTCTGAATCTGATGTGAGTTACTCTACTCCTTGAGCTCAGATTCCATGTCTGCAAAATGGGATTGATGCCAACACCCTGTGTACAGGTTCGTTGTGGATATTAAATGAAATGGTGCATATGAATCACATTTATCTCTAAACATAGAATCCTATTTAGTCATTAGCTCTCATCAGATGCAAAATCCATTTCAGAATGCATCATGTTAGATGAAGACATACCATATTGTCTTATGAGCCTTGAATGTCTTGTTTTGAAGATGTATTATTATCATTTTAAACGGACCCCCAGGGAAGTTCCCATAGCATCTTTTTTTTTTTTTAATTTTATTTATTTTGACTTTACTGGGTCTTTGTGGCTTTGTACTGGCTCTCTCTAGTTGTGGAGATCAGGGGCTACTCTTTATTGTGGTGAATGGGCTTCTCATTGTGGTGGCTTCTCTCGTTGTGGAGCACAGGCTCTAGATGCGTGGGCTTCAGTAATTACAGCACCCGGGCTTAGTAGTTGTGGCTCGCAGGTTAGATCTGCAGCATGTGGAATCTTCCCAGACGAGGGATCGAACCTGTGTCCCTTGCATCGGCAGTTGGATTCTTAACCACTGTGCCACCAGGGAAGTCCCTGAAGATGTATTATTAAGTGAAGTGCAAAGTATTTCCTGCTTCTAATTCTTACACTTCTCATGAAAGATGTGAAGACAGTTTTCTCTCAGTGGCTAGACATATTTAGGCATATTTTTTATATACAGCGTAGGTGTGTGAGTATGTCTGCAGTTAATAAAATTGTCATCACGAGACTGCTAAAGGCACTGTAAAATCATAAAAAGCTGTAACTTTTAGCAAAGCAATAAATAATACAAATCTAACAAAGAACCAGAATAATAATGTTTAAGCTTGTTTTGAAGTAGTTCACTTGAGCAAGTATGTCATAAAATATTTGAGTGTATTGCTAATGGAAATATCACTTTTCAAATTTTACATTATATATACATTTGTCTATCACCTATCATAACAATTCAAGTATGCTCTTAATATTGTAGCACATAAATTATATATTTATGCTCATTATTTTTCTTACAGCGTATGAACCTTAGGCTTCTAAAGAAAAAAATTATAGACTCAGCATCTAGATATGACTCTTTAATTGGTCAGGAGGAATAAGAAACATTTAATTCACAATGCAAAGTAATTTTTTTCTTTGAGGGTGCTTTATGATGTAATATGTAGAAGAATATTATATTTGAAAGTGAAAGTCGCTCCGTCATGTCCAACTCTTTGCAACCCTGGCAAGAATACTGGAGTGGGTAGCTGTTCCCTTCTCCAGGAGATCTTCCTGACCCAGAAACTGGGGTCTCCTGCATTGCAGGTAGATTCTTTACCAGCTGAGCTCCCAGGAAATATTGTATTTAAATCATGGAAAAATAAAATATTAGTTCACTTTTGGGATAAAAAAAAGTAATGTTTGTGAAGACTTAGCCAAATGCTGGAAGCTAGCTAGTAATTATCATGTTTATAATGCTTGTTGTCATTTCGTGGTGCTTCTTGCAGGTGGTCAGTCTCTCCCCACTTCTTCCACTCTCAGCTGTGACTCTGCCTCACTTGGACTCTCAAGCCATTTTCATATGCCTTCACTCTGGTGTTCTCAAACACAAATCTGATGCTGCTGCTCCTCTGCGCAGAGCGTTCCAAGGCTGCCACTGCTGGGATGTTTTGACTCCTGACTTGGCCTCAGTGGCTCCCTGCACCCCTGCCCCATCCCTCAACCCCATCCCCCACCACCCTCCCCCAGGGCGTGCTGCCGGGCCTCCACAGATCCTTCAGGGTCAGTTTAAGCACATTGTCTCTGGGGAGCTTTTCTCAACTGCTCATCCCTTCTTGTTTTGGGGTAGAGACTGCTTCCCAGATTTATCTGTAAACCTGGTGTGAAACCTTGCTTCACAGCTGTGCTGTAATTAGGTATGAGCATCTTGTGGTCAGAGATGGTCTTCTGGGGCCCTGGGCACACCAGTGCCTGGCAGAGAGGCACTGAGAAGCAGAGGATCAGAAGAGGAGGTGTGATGGGGGTCCCTTTATCCTTGTGTCCTTCAGTGTGGAGGGCACTATGAGCTCTTTGCTGTGATCGCCCACGTGGGGAACGCTGACTATGGTCACTACTGTGCCTACATCCGGAGTTCTGAAGATGGAGAATGGTTCTGCTTCAACGACTCCAATGTTTCTTGGGTGAGAAGCGTCCTCCCAAACTGCCTCTTGCCGTGGGTTCTCCATCTCTAATGGGTTCTGAGCCAGGACTGGAGGCCACTGTGACCCAGACACACTAAGGTCCTGTTTTCTGTGGCGGGGGGGCCTTTGTGAAATTTGAAGCCCTTTACTGCATGGAGCCCTGTCTGGTTCACAGCTCTGCTACGGTCTGCTTAGCTTAGCGTCCCGGTTTCTGGAATTCTCAGCTCAGGGCCCTGCAACCTTGTGCTCTGGACTAACCTATGAAGGCAAGAAGCTCTAGAAAGAGTTACAAAATCTGGGCCCAGCATAACCAAGTGTAGACAATGCACCTGAGGGACTTGGTGTGCCGAGCACCTGTCACTGGGTGACCAGGCCTGGGAGTAGTCAGACTGGACTGTCTAGGGGAGGGAGGGCAGCTGGCAGCACCATCACTCTCTGGCCACTTAACCTGGTTTGTCTCTGTCCTTGCAGGTATCCTGGGAAGACGTCCAGTGTACCTATGGGAATCACAGCTACCGCTGGTGAGGAGGGCTGGGTCGTGGGTCCCATGAGCTCACTCAGGGCATCTGTTGCTGTAGGAAAGGGCTGCCACTCACCTTTGGAGTCCCAGAGAATATGCTCAGCCTCGTTTTTCAGCCCCATCAACTGCACTGCTCCTCTCCTAGTTTATTTTTTAAACTTTTTTCATAGATAAAGGTTTGAAATTACATATGTATTTTTAAATTAATTAAGAAAAATTTTTATCAATGCTGTGTCTTCGTTGCTTTCTCTGGTTGTGGTGAGCAGGGCTCTTTGTTGCAGGTGTGCAAGCTTCTCACTGTGGTGGCTTCTTTCGTTGCGGAGGACAGGCTCCAGAGCTTGCAGACTTAGCAGTTGTAGTGCACAGGCTTAGCTGCTCCATGGCACGCGGAGCCTTCCCAGACCAGAGATGGGACCCGTGTCCCCTGCACTGGCAGGTGGAGTCTTAACCACTGCACTGCCAGGGAGGTCCTCCTCTTGCAGTTTAGACCCAGCAGTGCTCAAGTGTCTGAGGCTCCCAAACATCACACCATCCCTGGCGTTAACGTGCTGTCCCTTCTCCTAGTTTGTCCCTGAGGCAAACCACCTTCATGCTTCCGTGCTTCTGCTTATGCCCACCTGCCCTGTAATGCCTTCCCAGCACCATTCAGGCAGGTGTGCAGGAGCCTCTCAGGTGTTTTCCATCGTGTGCTCACCTCTTCACAGCCAGGACCACGCTGCTTGGTCATTGTTCACCTGTATAACATTCTTTCACGTTAACCATGAACTCTTCGGAAGCAAGGATCACTCTTGTCCTCCTCCGTTGTCTGGTATGGAGGCTTGAATTTAGTCAATAATAACAGTAAATATATTGTTGAAAATCAGTTACTACACAGAGGGGAGGCTGGAGAGGAAAAAGCTTGGCAGAGATAAAGCAGAGACTTTGCAGGTTTTTTCTGCAGAGCTTCTGGGTTAGAGGTGACATTGCACACTAAGCGTGGTGTGGGATGTGGCCCCAGCCGCACGAGTAAGTCTTCACTTGGAAACTGATAAATTGGGTGAAATTTGTGCTTGAAATCCTGCCCCCCTCCACCGCCCCCCACTACCTGCTTCTTTTCCTTTTCTTCTAAGCATCTCCCTTAGATACACTCTTAGATATACACTTGGTCACCTTTTGGTTGTCAGTGATCCCCCGTTATTTAGATCAGGGTTTGGCAGACTTTTTCTGTCAAAGGCCAGAGAGTGACTGTTTCAGTTTCTGGGATACACAGTCTGCGTCTCGGCTCCTTGGTTCTGCTTCTGCAACACAAAAGCAGCCACCGGTGGTACATGAGTGAGCATATGTGGCTTTGTTCCGGTTACATTTACTTAAGTTCCTGGGCTCATAGTTTGTCAACCCCTGCTTGAGATGTTAGCTAATAGTTATTTACCCGGGTCCCCAGTTTTGTCTGCTCTGAGCTGATAGATTGATGAAGACCTGATCCAGTAACCCGGGAAGTTTTCTGATGGGTGTTCTATCAAGAAGTAATGATGTAGTAATGAACTCTGAATGTTTCGTCTCAGTGATGCCCTTGCACTTTTTTTCTTTCTAGGCGGGAGACTGCCTATCTCCTGTTTTACATGAAGACTGAGTCCTAATGGATGCTCCCTAAACCTTCAGAGACCTACAGAGTATCATCTTCCTTTTCTGTTCCTGTCTCTGCAGATTGTAAGAGATTCTGCAGTGAGGAGAGGCACCATTTTCAAGCTGTTTACATTTTATTTATAATAAGTGGTGATTATTAAAATATTTAGCAGTGACACTACACAGGTCTGGATAGGTCAGAACGGGTGCCACTGGTGGACTCATGGCTGGGTCAGGTCTGGATTGCTCCTGCTGCACAAGGCAGTGATCCTTTAGCTGGGAGCTGCAGAGTCCGGGTGCTCCCAGGGGAGGAGAGACCAGGCCAGTGCTGGTAGCAAGACGCAGTTGGGTAACAAAGGGCTGTGGTCAGGAATTATTTCAATATTCTACAGCTAATGTGACTATACTGATAGGTACTGATTGTATATCATTTCTGTTTATAATTTTAAAAACTTTCAGGGCTTCTCTAGTGGCTCAGGGGTAAAGAATCCACCTGCCAATGCAGGAAGCATGGGTTTGATCCCTGATCTGGGAAGATCCCACATGCTGTGGAGCAACTAAGCCTGTGCACCACAACTGCTGATCCTGTGCTCTAGAGCCCAGGAGCCACAAGGACGGCGCTCACGTGCCCTAGAGCCTGCGCTCCAAACCGGAGAAGTCACTTCTCACTGCAGTGAGAAGCCTGTGCACCACAGCTAGATAGTAACCCCTGCTCACCGCAACAAGAAAAAGCTCTTGCAGCAACAAAGACCCAGCACAGCCAAAAATTAAAAAGAAAAAAATTTAAATGCGTATCAATTACATGAAACTCAAGTGCTTTGTAATTGTTATTCATTTATTTGATAAATATGTATTGATCACCAACTCTGTGAAATGGTATGCCAGACAGTAATGAATACAATTCTTTCTCTCAAAAAGAACTTTTTAATTTAATGGGGGTTGATTAAAATACACGATACTGAGGGTTTGTGCTACAGGAACTCAAAGGAAAATAAATGAAAATGCTTGTGCTGTGCACCCACAGGAGCAGCCTGAAGGCTGGAAGGGGACTGAGAATGAGGACAGTTTGTTTACAGGGAGAAGCAGACCCAGTGGCATGGCTCAGGGTTCAAGGACCCTCCACACACCCGGATGGAAGGGAGGTGGGGCTCAGCACGTTGATCTTGATCCAGGCTCAGAAGTTTGGGTCTAGCTTAATAAGTAATGAGGATTTTTTTTTTTTTTTGGAAAGTGTTCAAAAAGGAAAGGAACACTTAGTGGTGTTTCAGTAAAATGGGTTTGCTGGTGACATGGGTTAGAGACAGGTTGGCAGCATGGGTGGACAGGCGTGCACAGTCCCTGGAGCCATGTCAGAGGAAGAATGTGAATCGTGGGGTGTCCAGGGAAGGGAAACCCTGCACCAACCTGGGAAGAAGTGTGTGGACACCTCCCACCAACAAAGGAAGTGACTCAGTCATTCACGTGTTTAATGACTTGTTCGAGATTTCATATTTTGTAAGTGGCAGAGCTGAAACCTCCAACCTGAAATGAGGGTGATTTATTCTTTTTATTCGCAAGAATTTAGCCACGTGAGAGTAAATTCTCACCGTATAATAGCCAAACAATGTAGTCATGGACAGATCCTCTTCCTCAGTGCTAACCACTGCTAAGCAGGTGTGTGTATATTCTTATCTCTACCGTCACAAGCTATCATAAAGCACTTGGCTGAAAGCCACAGAAGCTGTGTTTTTTTCTTGCAATCTGGAGGCTGGAGTCTGAAATCAAGGTGTCACAGTGTTGGTTTCTCCAGGAGGCTGCGAAGGAGAGTCTGTCCTGCCTTTCTTCTGGCGCCTGGTCGTGCCAGCCCTGCTCTCATCCCCTGCGTGGACCTGAGTTCCTCTGGCCTCCACCTCCATCTTCATGCGCTGTCTTCCCTATGTGTGTTAGTCAAGGACACCATCCATGGGTTAGGGGCCATCCCAGTGTAGCATGACCTCGCCTTCACATGGCTAATTTCATCATTCTGAGGTTCCAGGTGGGTGGGAATTTTAGGGGGACCCTATTCAGAGTAGTAAAATGTATTGATCCCTCTAGGCCTTATTCTAGGCATTGGCATGCATATTCACAGATATGAATAATTTTTACATCATTAATTCTACTGGAAACATTATTCTGCTCATTGTTTTTTCTCATAATAGTGTCTTAGGAAAGTTTCCAAGTCTGTATGTAAATGGAAAACATTCTTTTGAATTGTTAAACTTACTCCATAAATAGATATACTATATTTTTTCCATTCCCATATTGGTAAATATTAGGGCATTCCCATTTTTTCACTATTTAAAGTGCAGAGTGAATGAGTACCTTTAGATGTGTTTTTGTACATGAGTAAATATTTCTGTAGGTACTGAGGAGTGAAATTATGGATCAAAGAGACTGAAGGGAGAAGTTACACGTAGACTCCAAGTTAAAGAGGAAGGGTACTAATAGATCATTTTTAATGTCCTGGATTGAAGGAGAAGACAAAGAATCAATTGACTTGAGTCTCTGGAAGTAGCTGATTTCTATGCTATTTTGTTTCTTCTCCAAAGTGCCCCCTTACTCAGCCATATATCCATTTGTCCAAAAATCAAAGTTCACAGTGATGCCCGGTGCCTGACCTTGTGTGAACTTTGCTGTGATCTTGTTTTGAGGGTTTGAGGTCTGTTGTTATTTCATCCCTATGTACCCCTGCTGTCTGCCGCCCCAGACTTCTTCAGCATGTACACCCAATATCTTTGGGTGTATCTATATCTATAATATCTATAAAAAAACCCGTGTTTTTTCCTTAAAAGTAGTATTGTAAGGAATTCGCTGGTGATCCAGTGGTTGGAACTCCACAGGGTGAAGGGCATGGGTTCAATCCCCAGTAGCCACCCAGGCCAAGGCCAAGTCCTGCCTGCTGGGGAGCCCACAATAGTCTGCCCACATAGAGTTCCCATAGACCATACAGCTCCATTACAGGTGACCTGATGGGAGTGTGTTGTTGGGCCCCATAGAGTGTCTCCTGTATGAGGCCACTTCTCCATAACAGGGAGGCATAAGCAACCTACATAACATACAAATAAGCACAGAGATTTAGGCAAGATGAGGCAGCAGAGGAATGTCTTCCAAACAATGGATCAAGATAAAATAAGAACTAAGTAAAGTGGGGATCACAGTCTACCCAGTGGATCTCAAAGTCCTGATCATAAAGATGCTCAGTGATCTTTGGAGAAGGCTGGGTGAACACAGAAGTTTAACAGAGACGATATTAAGAAGCCAATGGAGCTGAAGAATGAAATCACTAATGCACTTAAAGAAAACAGTAGCAGATTAGATGACACAGCGGAATGGATGGTGAACTGGAAGACCATAGTGGGAGTCAGTCAGGCTGAACAGAAATAAATTTTTTAAATGACAGTTTAGGGACTTTCCTGGTAGCCCAGTGGTTAAGAACCTGCCTTCCAAGGCCGGGGATGAGGTTTCCCGCCTTGGTCGGGGAACTAGGATCCCACATGCCTCGGGGCAACTAAGCCCGTGTGCCACAACTAGAGAAGCCTGTGTTCCAGAGCCCACCAGCCACAACTGCTGAGCCCGTGCTCACCTCTGTCCTCACTGAGTTTAATCTTCATCCTTCACCATAACTCACCTTCAGCATAACAGCTTCAGGGACTTCTGGGAGCCTCCACGTAAAAAGAAGCCGAGGAGGGGGTTTCTGGATCCCTGACTCTGTAGCTGGGGTCAGAAGCAGATGGGGGGCCGGGTGCATCATGGGGCCCTCTACCAGGGAGGGGCAGGAGATCCCAGGTGGTAGTTAGCCGAGTCCAAGGCCCTCCTGGGTACGAGGCATCCTAGTCCCCTTGGTGCATCATAAACAGACCAGCTCCCTCCTCCCCTCAGCCTCCAGGCCTGGTCCCTGCTTCTGAGAAATTCCCTAGGGTGGATCCTGGTGCCAGAGGTACCCCATGCTTTGGGCTCCTGAGTCTCTAGGGAGGATAGAGGAGTGAGGGGAGACTTGTCCACAGAAAGACAGCATCTGTCAGAAGAGATCCTGGGGCTGCTGCACCCCAACCTCCACCACCATCCCCAGGTCCACTGAGGCAGGACCATGAGAGCAAGGCTCCTTCCCTCCCCAAGACAGAGACACAGAGGAGACACCAGGTGAAGGCGAAGATGGGATGGAGGGGCCCACAAGCCCAGGGATGCCTGGAGACCCCAGAAGCTGGAAGAGGCAGGAAGGACTCTCCACTGGAGCCTCTGGAGAGAGCACTGCACTGGGACACCTTGATCTCAGATGTCTGGTGTCCGAGACTGAGAGAGGACAGGCTTCTGTTGTTCTGTTGTTCTGACCATCTGCCCCAGGAAGCTCATGCAGCTGGTGGGAAGCGCCTGCCCTGATCTAAAGCCTCCCTCCCATTAGGTGAGGTGGCCCTACAGACTCCACCTCTTCTTCCACATCTAGCAGGTGGGAGACCCGCTTCTCCTTGGTACTCCAGGAGCGGCTCTGGAGCTGATGGGAGTGGTTCTGGGGTTTTGCAGGCTGAGCCCCTGTTGCTGTGCCCCCATTTCCCCATACGAGCATCCAGAGCTCTGGATGTCTGCTTTGCTGCCTGAATCCCTCCTCCCTCAACCCAGTATCCACAGGAAGAGTCAGGGATTCTGTAGCAGGGTCTTCAGGCAGTCTGTGTCTGGACCCATGTGGGAATCCCAAGTTTTACTGTTTTCTCAGAAATTGTCTCCTGGAATTTAATCTTACTCACTCCCTCTTCCTGATCTCTTTCCCCTACCCTTAAGTTAGACGTTCTGGCTGACCTGTCAGCATTAGTTAGATGCTGTTCTGCATGCGGAACAAGCCCCCTTATCTTCGAAGACCTTTCTTGATGACTCTCGTGTGATTACCTCTGGACCTCCAGAAGGAAGCCTCCTTAATCCCTGCATTCTGGTCTCTGTCTTGCTTTACTGCTCTTAGTTAAAGATTACAAGATAAGTTACCAATAAATAGATGCTCAGCATTTTCTCAGGAAGTTGCTTCTCTGAGAGCTTTCCCTGCATTGTCTCTTAACAATGCTGTGTGTTTGTGAGAATTGTTCATTGCGAAACTGCCACAGACCCACGTTCACCTCTTCCCTGTAAACATAGAACCTCCCCTGACCTCATGCCCCGTGCTAACCGCCTCCACATCTGGCCATGGGCCCAGGGCAGGTGTAAGACTGACTGCCCTCTCAGCCTCTCCCTTGTGTTGTCAGAGCTGCTGCAGCCCTTGGTCAAAACCCGTGAACCCACTTTAATAGGGGTGTCCTTGCTCACAACCCTCCAAGCACCTCTTTTAGCAAGAGTTAACAGAAGTCTTTAAATCATAGGGTCCAGAGAGAAGAAAGGAAGCTACAAAGAAAGAAAACCAGATGGAGCCAGCTAGGACCAAGATGGCAACCTATTCTGACCTCCAGCAGATCCTGAGTTTCATTGTATGTTGATTTTACTGTATTATCTATCGTATATTAAAAAGCGGGAACATTACTTTGCCAACAAAGGTCTGTCTAGTCAAGGCTATGGTTTTTCCAGTGGTCATGTACAGATGTGAGAGTTGGACTTTAAAGAAATCTGAGCGCTGAAGAACTGATGCTTTTGAACTGTGGTGTTGGAGAAGACTCTTGAAAGTCCCTTGGGCTGCAAGGAGATCCAATCAATCCATCCTAAAGGAAATCAGTCCTGAATAGTCATTGGAAGGACTGATGCTGAAGCTGAAACTCCAATAGTTTGGCCACATAGTGTGAAGAACTGACACATTTGAAAGGACCCTGATGCTGGGAAAGATTGAAGGCGGGAGGAGAAGGGGATGACAGAGGATGAGATGATTGGATGGCATTACCAACTCAATGGACATGAGTTTAAGTAAATTCTGGGAGTTGGTGATGGACAGGGAGGCCTGGCGTGCTGCAGTCCATGGGGGCGCAAAGAGTCAGACACAACTGAGCGACTGAACTGAACTGAATTGATCTATCGTATTCAGTGACACGTCTACCAGTGACCGTGACCAGACAGGAAGAACCTAAACAGTAAAAAGGAGGTGGCCTTCCTCTCCCCTTCCTGATGCATGTGCCTCCCCAGCATTAGCCTCAGTCCTCCTCCTTTTCTTTACTCTGGAGAATTAAATCCCTCTCTGCAGAGGGCGAGAAGCTGAGCTGTGAACTTGCTTTCCTCTCTGTTCTTTGACCTCTGAGTAAAGACTGTGCTGTGTTGGTCTTGGCTTTGGTTTCATAATCACCTACTTGAACCCGCTTGGAGAAAGGAAACCTTCCTTGTTGAGGCAGAGAGCCTCGGCCAGGCTAGGGCCCGAGCAGGGTCCACAGGACTTAACTTGGTAACAATCTGTAAGGGGATGGTGGTCTGTGCCCCATGGAGTGGGGGGAGGGCACACCTTCAAGCACAGCACCTGGTCTATGGACAGCATGGCCCCTCATGGGCCTGGACTGTGTGCTCCTGCCCCCTACCCCTGACACCACCTGGCAGTCTGACTCGCTGACACTGACTGCTGGGCCTTCAGTCAGGAGGGATCCAGAAGCAGCACTTGGAGCCAGATCGGACGTGTCTTTTCACAGGCAGTGGTAATACTGGATATTAGGACATTGTTTCTAGAAAACAAACAGCTGCTAGAAGCTGATGTATGCTCTGGATTTGAAACCCATGTGCAAGACGAGTTCCCAGCAGACCCTGGCTTGGAAGCTTCTGTACAGGTGATGACCACACCAGTGCTTCCTTGCCAAGTCCTCCAGGCTTCCTTGGTGGGCACAGCTGGACTCACACTCCACGGGCTCCCCAAGCCAAAGCCTGAAGGGCCAGTGCTGGCAGGGCCTGGGGATGAGAGCATCACTCCACCAACCACCAAAACCAAGCCCATCCCAGGCTCTGCTACACGTCTGCTCGCATTTGCTCTCTGGATTCCTAAGACAGACCTGCAGGAAGCGGGCTGTGAGTCCCATATTGATGGTGTTCTGTGGAATTTCCATGAGACCCTTTTCTGCCCTGTCTTGAGCAAATGACTAGTCCGTCCATGCTACCATCATTCCACAAGCAGGATGAGAGGCTGAGGCTCTGAGAAGCCAAGTAACCCACCCAGAATGATAGACATGCGGCCACGGAGTGGGGTGTGTGCCCGCTGCCCGCACAGGGTAACTGCCTATTCACAGAGGTTCACACCTGTCCCCTTCACCCCTCCCAGGGCAGCTCACAGAGCCTCCTCTTAGGGGGTTGACTCATCTTCTTTTACCAGGACTCTTGTCTCACATTCTGTCTCTGGGATCATCCAGAAGGCTTGTCACTCTGAAGCAGGGTCAGTCTTATGTCACCAGGGCTGCCTTCTTGGCCCACACTCACCACCTGCTCATCCACTCCCAGCTCAGACCAGAAAGGCCCCCTCGGGTCCCGAGCCCCGTGGCTCTGCCAGGGCACCCACTTCCCTCCTGTCTGGTCCTTCTCTCTCGCACCCCCTTCAGAGTCACCAGAAGCTCCCACCACCCAGGGCAAGCTGTCTGCTGTGTCCTGGGAAGGCCTCTGTGGTGTCAAGAGGAAGAAACAAGAGGTACCTGTGGGGCCTCCCATACACAACACAGTGGCCAGCACCCGCCTACTGACTGCTTCACTCTGGATGGGCCCAGGGTGGGTTCAGGGGTCCCACTGCATGTCCTGGTTCTCATCTCATCCCAGCGCTGCCTACACGGGAGTCAGTCACTAAGCTACTCTGTGCTGGCTGCACAGATAGGATGCTCATTCATACATCCCTCCCAGGAACACGGGGTTCTGGTGGGCCGGCTCCTCCCAGGATATGGGGCTCACCTGAGCAGGTACCTACAGGGCTCATGACCTAGGAACTGTGCACAGAGCCCTCTTTGCAGAGCACTTCCAGCCCACCTGTTGGTCAGGCCTGACCCTGAGCCCCTCAGAGCAGGACTTGAACTAACAAACAGCTACTCCTGGACAGGTGAGTAACCTTGGGCTTCACTATGCAGCCTCCCTCCAATGGGTGTTCCAGAGGCTTCCACTGCTCCCGGGCACTGGGCCCCTGTCTTCACCACCACCCTTCCTCTCCCTGACTCCTGGGTTCCTCTCTTTAGGAGAGGGTCTTCTTGAAATTACCTCCTACTCGTGGGCCAGATAAAATGACAGTTGTGGACCCACAACTGTGTGCCTGGCACGCACAACAAGGCCCATTTTCTGCAACTGTGAGCCCCTGATGGGTGAGGATTTGGCTAATCTGACCTGGCTGGCCAGCCCTTCCCAGATATGCCTAGGTTGAGGTCTATGTAAGCGGGTATGAGTGCCTGCAGCTATACTCTATGCCATACTCTGTTGAAAGTGTGGAGCTGGGCTGGCAAGAGGGCCTTGTGGATTGCTGTTTGTGGTCAGGTCTTTTGTAGACCAGGTAAGAAAGGGGTGTGTCACCTGTACCTGCTGTCGGACCTCCCCAGGCGGGGGTGAGGAAACAAGAGAAAAGGCAGTGGGAGCCAGGATGGGGAGGATAACTCAGGCAGGGAAATGGAAAGCTTACAGAAGAGCCCCTGGGGCCAGGACCATCCTGCCTGGCCTGCACGAGCCCACTCAGCAAGCGTGCTGTTGCTGGGGTGGCTCCCGCCTGTGAAGTCTTTCCTCGTATTCGGGTGTTTTACCTGGGAAGGGTGGATGAGGTTCAGGAACAGCTAGCCTGGGGGTCAGCCAAGGTTTTCTTAGAGATGCCTCTGCTTGTTATCCCAGCTTCCCAATGAGGACTCTTCTTAGGGGAGTAGGAGGGGGTGAAGGGGATACAGGGGTGGAGGAGGGGGTGGGGAGGGAGGAAGGGCTGCTGGCTGCACCTAAGTCCCCACCCCTGACCATCTTCAGAATTGCTCATTGGTGTAGCAAGCGTCCTGACTGGGTTTTCACCTGTGTAACTCGTGACTTCTTAATGAGCAATGTGAACGGTGACATTAAATGTCCTCAGTCAGGACTAAATACTTACTACACCATGTGTACAGTGTAAGAACCTGGGGAAGTGTGTGCAGCTGGTACCCTGAGGGATGGGCTTCAGACTTGACCCCTCAACATTCTGGTGTCCAGCCACTGCTTTAGGATTTTGGGGGGACCAATGCTGACTCTAAGGGTTCTGTAATCCAGCCTCCATCTGCCTTTGGTGAGACCCACACTTCTAGGATCCTACAGAGCAGGGTCTGTGTGGCTGCTCTGTGGCTTCTCTAACAAATGACCACAAGCTGGGTGATTTAAAACAACAGGAGTTCATCCTCCCCGAGTCTTGGAGACCAGACACCTGAGATCAAGGTGGTGCAGGGCTGAGGTCCCTCCAGAAGCTCCAGGATAGGGTCCTTCCTGCCTTTTCCAGCTTCAGGGGCTCCAAGAGTCCCTGGGCTTGTGGCTTCCTCCCTCCCATCTCTGCCTCTGTCTTCCTGCAGCTTGTCCTCTGTGTCTGTATCTCCCTTCTTTTGTCTCTTACAAGGAACCTGTAAGCCAATTGGATTGAGGGCCACCCACACCCAAGATGACCTCACCTTGACATCTTTAAATGCATCTACAAAAGCCCTTTTCCCAGATGCGGTCTTGTACATCTTTTGACGCCACCGTTCAACCCATTAGCTGTGTACAAAATCACCCTCATTTTAGGAGATTACCAAGGTCCCATATAGACTGGCACAGACAGCAGCCATGTGGGTGGGGGTCTGGGGAGAATGAAGACCATGGAATCCCCTGGGCAGGATCAAGTCCTGGCTTCATCAGAAGGTGAGCTCTTCCTCCATAGGGCCTGAGAGAGCAGTCACTCCATCCTACCCATGGAAAGGGTCCCAGTGTCAAGCCCAGAAGTGTCTACCTTGCAAAGCTGGCTTTTCTGAATGTCATCATCAATACCATCATATAACCAGTAACTGCGGGCTTAGAGGTAGGGAGGAATTAGTGTGGGGACTGGCCATGGGCTCTGGAGGAGATGCTGACAGTCACTGGGGCATAAGGAATTGGGAGCCTGGGAGGCCCCAGTGTTACTGACCAAACTTGGGCCCACACTCCTGAGTGCAATAAAGCCAGTCTACTGGTGCCAGGTTGTGGTGAAGGGAAGTGAAAGTCACTCAGTCGTGAATGACTCTTTGTGACCCCATGGACTATACAGGCCATGGAATTCTCCAGGCCAGAATACTAGAGTGGGTAGCCTTTCCCTTCTCCAGGGGATCTTCCCAACCCAGGGATCGAACCCAGGTCTCCCATATTGCAGGCAGATTCTTTACCAGCTGAGCCACAAGGGAAGCCTGTGGTGAAGGAAAGTGAAGTGATAATTCTAAAAGTACCAATACAAAGAGGAAAGGTGGCTTGTGCTCTAAACCCTGAACTCCCTGAAGTGTTTCAGCAAAGCAGTTGTACAGGCCACATGAGGGAGGGGGTCATAGAGTATGTGACCCTCTGGTGCATGGTTCTCTGATTGGTGAGGTAACAGGTGGCTAAACTCACAAATTCTCAGGCACTGGAAGCTCTGGTTATGTGTTCATGCTCATCAAATAGTTAACTTCTTCCACTCAGTGGGGGTTTTAGCATCTGTAAAACAACTCAGGGAGTGTGCCTCAGATACTGTTATCTCCATACTTCAGAGAGGAGCTACAGCAGAGGATATGGGATGGGGTCTCTTCTGGGAAGGCCCCATAGGCTCCTGCTCGGTTACACCAGGTGTCTGGGCTCAGCAGCCGAGGAAGGTGGGGCTGCCTCCGGGGCGTGGGGAGCAACAGGATCACAGTCCTCTGAGGGGCCTGTTAGTCCCCAAGGTGTGACGGGGAGGCAGTGGATGAACAGATGTATCTGAGCTGGGGGAGGGATCCAGGCTGGAAATGTCACTGGAATCATTGGGAGGAAGAGGAAAGGTCAGGAGGGGGCAGGTGGGTTATAGCACCTACATGCAGGTGATAGTGGTCCTGTTGGAAGCAATTCAGAGCTGGAAGGACTGACCCACAGAAGCTCAGCTTTGTCCTCTTGCTCTTTTGTAAAACATTGTCAGACTTTGAGGCACCCTCAGGAGACTTCTCAGTCCAGTGCTGCTGTGGCTTCACCAAAGGGGCTCAGGCCCTGCCCACATCCCCACTGGGGATGAAGCCCATCAGGGCACTGGGGCCCACAGACTTCAGGGAACCCCTGCCTCCAGGATTTGTCTCTCTTCTTCCAACCAGCTACTGGTTAGAGGCCCACGCTCCCCCATCCTGATTCCACCCCCAGAGCCTGAGGAGTAGTCCAGTGCATAGATGCACCACTCAGTCTTCATGTTCCTGTTGCTGAACATTTTGGTGGACTCTATGTCTTGGCCATTATAAACACTGCTTCCCTGAAAACAGGGGTGCACGTGTCATTTCAAATTGTGGTGTTCTCCAGATCTGAGCCCAGAATGAGGTTGCCGGATCCCATGGCTCCTCTGTGTTTACTTTTTTCAGGCGCCTCCATGCAGTTTTCCATTGTGGCTGCACCCTTGTGCATCCCCACTCAGGGTGTAGGAGGACTCCATTTTCCCCACGTCCTCTGCAGCATTTATTCTTTGGAGATCTTTCTGGTCATGGCCATTCTGACCAGTGGGAGGGGATTCCTCAGTGTAGATTTTATTTGCATCGATTTAATAATGAGTGTGTCTTCCCTTATGTGGCTCAGCAGTAAAGAATCTGCCTGCAGTGCAGGAGATGCAAGAGATTTAGATTTGATCCCTGAGTGGGGAAGATCCCCTGGAGAAGGAAATGGCAACCCATTCCAGTATTCTTGCCTGGACAATCCCATGGACAGATGAGCCTGGTAGGTTAGAGTCCATGGAGTTGCAAAGAGTCCTACACAACTGAGTGACTGAGCACAGTAATGAGGGAGGGGGAATGTCCTTCCAGGTGCTTGATTCATGAATACCTAGACATACACTCGGAGAAGGCAATGGCACCCCACTCCAGTAGTCTGTCCTGGAAAATCCCATGGACAGAGGAGCCTGGTAGGCTGCAGTCCATGGGGTCACTAAGAGTCTGGACACGACTGAGCGACTTCACTTTCACTTTTCACTTTTCATGCATTGGAAAAGGAAATGGCAACCCACTCCAGTGTTCTTGCCTTGAGAATCCCAGGGACAGGGTAGCCTGGTGGGCTGCCGTCTATGGGGTCGCACAGAGTCAGACACGACTGAAGCGACTTAGCAGCAGTAGCAGCAGCAGACATATACTTGGTTTTTAAAGGTTTTCTTCCCATATAGGTTATTACAGAGTGTTGAGGAGGTTCCTTATGCTTTGCAGTGAGTCCTTGTGGATGATTTTATAAAGAGTAGTGTGTGTATGTTAATCTGAACCAGCTCATTTCTCCCTGCCCTCATCTTTTCCTCCTTGGGAACTATAAGTTTCTTCTTGGGAACCATAAGTCTGTGAGGCTGTTTCTCTTTGGTAAAGAAGTTCATGTGTCTCCATTTTTCAATTCTACCTAGAAGTGATACCATATGATTCTGTCTTGCCCTGTCTCCCCTACTTCACCTAGAATGATCACCTCTACTTTCCTCCCTGTGGCTGGAAGGGATTCCAGTCATTATTTGATCCTTTTTAATGGCTGAATCAGAGATGGCAATGGCACTCCACTCCAGTACTCTTGCCTGGAAAATCCCATGGATGGAGGAACCTGGAAAGCTGCAGTCCACGGTGTCGCTGAGGGTTGGACACGACTGAGCGACTTCACTTTCACTTTTCACTTTCATGCATTGGAGAAGGAAATGGCAACCCACTCCAGTGTTCTTGCCTGGAGAATCCCAGGGGTGGGGGAGCCTGGTGGGCTGCCGTCTATGGGGTCGCACAGAGTCGGACACAACTGAAGTGACTTAGCAGCAGCAGCAATGGCTGAATAGACCATGCAGGTATGACCTAAATCAAATCCTTTATGATTGATTATACAATGGAAGTGAGAAATAGATTTAAGGGACTAGATCTGATAGAGTACCTGATGAACTATGGACGGAGGTTTGTGACATTGTACAGGAGACAGGGATCAAGACCATCCCCATGGAACAGAAATGCGCAAAAGCAAAATGGCTGTCTGAGGAGGCCTTACAAATAGCTGTGAAAAGAAGAGAAGCGAAAAGCAAAGGAGAAAAGAAAAGATATAAGCACCTGAATGCAGAGTTTCAAAGAATAGCAAGGCGAGATAAGAAAGCCTTCCTCAGGGATCAATGCAAAGAAATAGAGGAAAACAACAGAATGGGAAAGACTAGAGATCTCTTCATGAAAATTAGAGATACCAAGGGAAAATTTCATGCAAAGATGGGCTCGATAAAGGACAGAAATGGTATGGACCTAAAAGAAGCAGAAGATATTAAGAAGAGGTGGCAAGAATACACAGAAGAACTGTACAAAAAAGATCATCATGACTGAGATAATCACGATGGTGTGATCACTGATCTAGAGCCAGACATCCTAGAATGTGAAGTCAAGTGGGCCTCAGAAAGCATCACTACGAACAAAGCTAGTGGAGGTAATGGAATTCCAGTTGAGCTATTTCAAATCCTGAAAGATGATGCTGTGAAAGTGCTGCACTCAATATCCCAGCAAATTTGGAAAACTCAGCAGTGGCCACAGGCCTGGAAAAGGTCAGTTTTCATTCCAGTCCCAAAGAAAGGCAATGCCAAAGAATGCTCACACTATGGCACAATTGCACTCATCTCATGTGCTAGTAAAGTAATGCTCAAAATTCTCCAAGCCAGGCTTCAGTAATACGTGAACTGTGAACTTTCCGATGTTCAAGCTGGATTTAGAAAAGGCAGAGGAACCAGAGATCAAATTGCCAACATCCGCTGGATCATGGAAAAAGCAAGAGAGTTCCAGAAAAACATCTATATCTGCTTTATTGACTATGCCAAAGCCTTTGACTGTATGGATCACCACAAACTGTGGAAAATTCTGAAAGAGATGGGAATACCAGACCACCTGACTTTCATCTTGAGAAACCTATATGCAGGTCAGGAAGCAACAGTTAGAACTGGTCATGGAACAACAGACTGGTTCCAAATAGGAAAAGGAGTACGTTAAGGCTGTATATTGTCACCCTGCTTATTTAACTTATATGCAGAGTACATCCTGAGAAATGCTGGGCTGGAAGAATCACAAGCTGGAATCAAGATTGCCAGAAGAAATATCAATAACCTCAGATATGCAGATGACACCACCCTTATGGCAGAAAGTGAAGAGAAACTAAAGAGCCTCTTGATGAAAGTGAAAGAGGAGAGTCAAAAAGTTGGCGTAAAGCTCAACATTCAGAAAACTCAGATCATGGCATCTGGTCCCATCACTTCGTGGCAAATGGATGGGGAAACAGTGGAAACAGTGTCAGACATTATTTTTTGGGGCTCCAAAATCACTGCAGATGGTGATTGCAGCCATGAAATTAAAAGACGCTTACTCCTTTGAAGGAAAGTTATGACCAACCTAGATAGCATATTCAAAAGCAGAGACATTACTTTGCCAACAAAGGTCCATCTAGTCTAGGCTATGGTTTTTCCTGTGGTCATGTATGGATGTGAGAGTTGGACTGTGAAGAAATCTGAGCGCCGAAGAATTGATCCTTTTGGACTGTGGTGTTAGAGAAGACTCTTGAGAGTCCCTTGGACTGCAAGGAGGTCCAACCAGTCCATTCTAAAGGAGATCAGTCGTGGGTGTTCATTGGAAGGACTGATGCTAAAGCTGAAGCTCCAATAAACCTCATGCGAAGAGTTGACTCATTGGAAAAGACCCTGATGCTGGGAGGGATTAGGGGCAGGAGGAGAAGGGGACAACAGAGGATGAGATGGCATCACCAACTCGATGGACATGAGTTTGAGTTTGAGTGAACTCCAGGAGTTGTTAATGGACAGGGAGGCCTGGCGTGCCACGATTCATGGGATTGCAAAGGGTCGAACATGACTGAGCTACTGAGCTGAACGGAATATTGTATTATGTCTAGGTCCGCCATCTTCTTTATCTGTTCATCTGTGTTTTGCACTTTGATTGCTGCCGTGTCTTGTTTATGGTCCTCGGAAAAGACAATCCAGTACTCTGGAAAACCCCATGGATGGAGGAGCCTGGTGGGCTGCAGTCCATGGGGTCGCTGAGTCAGATATGACTGAGCGACTTCACTTTCACTTTTCACTTTCATGCATTGGAGAAGGAAATGGCAACCCACTCCAATGTTCTTGCCTGGAGGATCCCAGGGATGGGGGAGCCTGGTGGGCTGCCGTCTATGGGTTCGCACAGAGTCGGACATGACTGCAGTGACTTAGCAGCAGCTTGTTAATAGTCCTAGTGCAGCTGTGAACACAGGGCTGTAGGGTCTTTTCAAATTTTGGTTTTCTCCATATCTACACCCAGGTGTGAAATTGCTGCATCTTAAGGTACTTCTATGTTTAGTTTTTTAAAGCAAACTTTATACTCTTTGCCTAATGGATGGACCGATTTACATTCCCACCAAGAGTGCAGGGGAGTTCCCTTCTCTCTGCATCCTCTGCAACATGTATTGTTGGAGATTCTCTGAGATGGCCATTCTCACTAGTGTGAGGTGACAGCTCATTGGACTTTTGATTTGCCTTCCTCTAACCATTAGTGATCAGTTCAGTTCAGTTCAGTCGCTCAGTTGTGTCCGATTCTTTGCTATCCCATGGACTGCAGCACACCAGGCCTCCCTGTCCATCAACAACTTCTGGACCTTACTCAAGCTCATGTCCATTGAGTCAGTGATGCCATCCAACCATCTCATCCTCTGTCATCCCTTTTTTCTCCCACCTTTAATCTTTCCCAGCATCAGGGTCTTTTGAAATGAGTCAGTTCTTCACATCAAGTAGGCCGAAGTATTGGAGTTTCAGCTTCAACATCAGTCCTTCCAATGAACACTCAGGACTGAGTCTCCTTTAGGATGGACTGGTTGGATCTCCTTGCAGTCCTAGGGACTCTCAAGAGTCTTCTCCAACACCACAGTTTAAAAGCATCAATTCTTTTGCACTCAGTTTTCTTTATAGTCCAACTCTCACATCAATACATGACTACTGGAAAAACCATAGTTTTGACTAGACAGACCTTTGTTGACAAAGTAATGTCTCTGCTTTTTAATAAGCTGTCTAGGTTGGTCATAACTTTTCTTCCAAGGAGCAAGTGTCTTTTAATTTCATGGCTGCAGTCACCATCTTCTGTGATTTTGGAGCTCAAAGAAATAAAGTCTGTCACTGTTTCCTCATCTGTTTGCTGTGAAGTAGTGGGACCAGATGTCATGATCTTAGTTTTCTGAATGTTGAGCTTTAAGCCAACTTTTTCGCTCTCCTCTTTCACTTCATCAAGAGGCTCTTTAGTTCTTCGCTTTCTGCTATAAAAGTGGTGCCATCTGCATATCTGAGGTTATTGATATTTCTCTCAGCAATCTTGATTCAGCTTGTGCTTCATCCAGCCCAGCATTTCTTATGATGTATTCTGCGTATAAGTTAAATAAGCAGGATGACAATATACAGCCTTGATGTACTCCTTTCCTAATTTGGAACCAGACTGTTTTTCTACTGTAGCCATGCATTCCAGGAAAAAACTCACTCAGAAGGACAATGCAGATAGTGGAGTGCAGTTTATTACACTGGCAGGCCCAAGGCAGAGTCTCCTCTTAGCCAAGGACCCCGACCAGTTTTTGTGAAAACCTTATATATCCTAAGTGTACATGCTCAAACCCATCTCCCCAGATTCTCTGAAACTAGTCTGAACAAAGGACAAGAAGGATACAATCAAAGTTAATCCGTGATTCGTATACCTTAAACCTGTGATTTGTATGCCTTAAGCCTAGATAGTTAACGGTAGACAATTATCAGTAGGCCTGTGGTCATACCCCAATAAGCATAATAGAATTTATGATTCTATTCAGTTACACAGATAATTAGGGTATTCTTTTAGGCAATGGAGAGAAGGTACAAGCCCTGGGGCTATTCCATCTGAGGGCTCTGGTTTTCCAGTTGGTATGTTATTTCCATAGATACTGGGCATATAGCTCAAAGTCCACAGTCCAGCCCAAGATGGAGTCCTGCTTTCAAGATGGAGCATGTTCTGTCTGTTTCCTCCTTCAGTTCCATGTCCAGTTCTAACTGTTGCTTCTTGACCTGCATACAGATTTCTCAGGAGGCACATCAGATGGTCTGGTATTTCCATCTCTTGAATAATTTTCCTTAGTTTGTTGTGATCCACACAGTCAAAGGCTTTGGCATAGTCAATAAAGCAGAAGTAGATGTTTTTCTGGAACTCTCTTGCTTTTTCGATGACCCAACAGTTGTTGGCAATTTGATCTCTCTGATTCCTCTGCCTTTTCTAACACCAGCTTGAACATCTGGAAGTTCACGGTTCATGTACTGTTGAAGTCTGGCCTAGAGAATTTTGAGCATTACTTTGCTAGCATGTGATATGAGTGCAATTGTGTGGTAGTTTAGTTTAAGCATTCTTTGGCATTGCCTTTCTTTGGGATTGGAATGAAAACTGACCATTAGTGATCGATGGAGGAGGGTTCTCATTTCTCCACACCCTCTCCAGTCTTGGTTCTTTGTAGAGTGCTTGACAATGGCTATTCTGACTGGTGTGAGGTGATACCTCATTGTAGTTTTGGATTTCTCTAATATTTAGCAAGGTTGACATTATTTCCTGTGATTTTTTTTAAAGGATATGAGTGAAACATCTTGCAGTTGACTCTTGAACATCTGCCTGGTGTTTTGATGAACACTCCGAGAACATTTCTTGAAGGCAGGTGTTGTTTACTCACAACCCCATGGCCCTTCTGAATATTAAGTGCCCATCAGCACAGCTTTCAACGTTGTTGTTATGGAAAACGGCCACAAGGTGGCAGCATTTTTCACGGCCCTTTTTTCTTTTTCATTCTGTGCAATTTCATTTTTATCTTATATTGAAATTGAGTTGATTTCCAATGTTGTGTTTGTATAAGGCGTACAGGAACTTAATTCAGTCATGTATAAGTGCATATCTATTCTTTTTCAGGTTCTTCTTCCCATACACAGAAGATCCTAAAAAGTACTGAGAAACAAGCATCAGAGAAGGGAATAAAAATGCAGCAAGAGGTGGTGGAGGTGTTGGAAACAAATGCAAAATCCAAAAAAATGTAATCCTGTAAAGCAGGGCTCTACAAATTTAAAGCATGGAAACTGGATTCCGAAATTTTTTACAGTGGGCACGTTTTCCCTAAGAAACTGCCAGAGAAGCCACCCACCGTTCCTATTAGCTTTGATTTTGAAACGGAGAAAAGAATCAAACAGCGAGAAACAAAGAGGACATTGGAGGATACACTTTAAATTTATGCAAAGCCTTGCCCTTATTGTATCTTGTTAGGTGTTGTGGGTGTTCCCGTTAAGAAAGAAATTCCGCTCACTGTCCCCAGGACTCCTGCCTTTGGAAGACAAGAACCCCAAAACCCACCCAAGAGGGTGAGGATGAGGAGCAGTCAGGAGTGATAAGAGCTTAACAATTGCCCCACTATGGAGTACATTTTAAGCCCAAAATTCCGGTGAGGAGAACTGTGGAAATACGCTCTTTCTCTTTTGATTCAAAAAAGTCACTTACAGAAAGAAAAGGAAATAAAACAGCTGCAGAAAGGGGAGGTGTCCAAGTTCTAGGCACTTCCTTTGCCTCATTTTACTGCCATTAACCTGCAGGAGAAGAAGATGAAGAATGCAACTCAGGCTGAGCCTTCTGCTTGGAGCCCGGCAGAAGAAGTGCATGAAGGCACAGACTTGGGCTCTCTTCATACCCTGGTGACAAAGAAGGCTCCTTCTGGTGTGATGAAAAGAGCAGCTCTGGTTCCCGGATGGTGTCTGCAGGCAAGTCTAGCGGTGGAGTTGACTGGAGAACTTGGGTGGTACCCACATAGTCAAAGGCTGCTCACTTACAGTAATTTGTGTGGCTTCCATCCTCCTCTTTTTTATATGTCAGAATATATAGTTGATTTAGTTTGTAATTTATTCACTTAAAGTGTAATTTTTACTGATTTTATCCTTCACTTTTTATATTTAAATTTAAAAATAGAGATACTTGATTTAGTTTATAGTTTATGTCTGATTCTTTCCTCGTCTCTGTGCAAAATAAATTTGGAGTTAAGGAGTGCTTTGCTATGAGTTATGCCTCGTTAACCACCTGACGAGGAAGAGACTTGACTGCTGTGTCCCTCACTGAGGCTGTCTTCCGGCTTTGGGCAGAGCTGCTGTTCAGGCACCTTCTTCCCTTGCTGGTGCTGACAATGAGAGAATGCTGAGCAGGACATGTTTTAAGTCCTCCTGTGACCTGATCTGGAATCAATATGTTTATCTTACTAAAAATTAACAAAGGCATTTCCATACTCCTCTCAACAGTAATTCTTAGCATTTACATCTCATCAGCACCCTAAGTGTTCTCTTTCCTCCATGTCTTCTCCACCATTTTCCTTTGTAGACTGAGGATGGCCTTTCAAACAGGTGCAGAGCGTTCCCTTGCTGTGGTTTTGATTTGCACGTTTCTAACAAGATTTCCAGGAGAAATATCAATAACCTCAGATATGCAGATGACACCACCCTTATGGCAGAAAGTGAAGAAGAACTAAAGAGCCTCTTGATGAAAGTGAAAGTGGAGAGTGAAAAAGTTGGCTTAAAGCTCAACATTCAGAAAACAAAGATCATGGCATCCGGTCCCATCACTTTTGGGAAATAGATGGGGAAACAGTGGCTGACTTTATTTTTCTGGGCTCCAAAATCACTGCAGATGGTGATTGCAGCCATGAAATTAAAAGAGGCTTACTCCTTGGAAGGAAAGTTATGACCAACCTAGACAGCATATTGAAAAGCAGAGACATTACTTTGCCAACAAAGGCCCGTCTAGTCAAGACTATGATTTTTCCAGTGGTCATGTATGGATGTGAGAGTTGCACTATAAAGAAAGCTGAGCACCGAAGAATTGATGTTTTTGAACTGTGGTGTTGGAGAAGACTCTTGAGAGTCCCTTGGACTGCAAGGAGATCCAACCATTCCATCCTAAAGGAGATCAGTCCTGGGTATTGATTGGAGGGACTGATGTTGAAGCTGAAACTCCAATACTTTGGCCACCTGATGAGAAGAGCTGACTCATTGGAAAAGACCCTGATGCTGGGAAAGATTGAGGGCAGGAGGAGAGGGGAATGACAGAGGATGAGATGGTTGGATGGCATCACTGACACAATGAACATGGATTTGGGTGGACTCTGGGAGTTGGTGATGGACAGGGAGGCCTGGCATGCTGTGGTTCATGGGGTCGCAGAGTCGGACATGACTGAGCAACTGAACTGAACTGAACAATTCCTGATGTGCAGCACGTTTTCATAGGCTTTGATTTTAACCAGTGTGTATGGAATTGATTGTGGAAATTTTCTTCTTCACAGTCTGCCCAGTTTTTATTTATTTTCAGTTAGTTACCCATGGACATTTTTAAAGTGCTGGTATCATTTAGAGCCCAGCTCCTGCTGCTGCTAAGTCGCTTCAGTTGTGTCTGACTCCGTGCGACCCCATAGATGGCAGCCCGCCAGGCTTCCCCGTCCCTGGGATTCTCCAGGCAAGAACACTGGAGTGGGTTGCCATTTCCTTCCCCAGTGCATGAAAGTGAAAAGCGAAAGTGAAGTCGCTCAGTCATGTCCGACTCTTCGCAACCCCATGGACTGCAGCCCATCAGGCTCCTCCGTCCATGTTAGAGCCCAGCAGTCCTTGTGAATATGAAGTGTTTATAAGTGTTGCAGTGAAATAAGAAATAGTGTTTTTCTCTGTTGAATCTTTGTCTATTTTAACTATTCCTGATCTACAGTCTGCACTGTTAAGTTTCCTTCTTTTCAGAAGACTAACCCATTATGTAAGCTATGTCCTGCACCTGCGTGTGTGTGTGTGTGTGTGTGTGTGTGTGTGTGTTAGTTGCTCAGTCATGTCTGACTCTTTGTGATCCCATGGACTGTAGCTCACCAGGCTCCTCTGTCCATGAATTTCTCCAGGCAAGAATACTGGAGTTGGTTTACTATGACCTTCTCCAGAGATACCCCGTGCCCTCTAACTGTGCATGAACCATACTTTGCATCTATTATTTTTTAATTTCATGCTAGTCACATCCTTAAGTTAAATGATGGTTAATTTTATGTTACACTGCAAACCATCCCTTGTCATTTGTTTGTCCCTCTTTTTGCCTTAAGGAAAGAAAGCTGCAGTGCAGTCCACAAAAAGCAATGAACCCAACTCCTGGGACCGCCTGTTAGACCCAAGATACTGGGCTCCCTGATGCCAGCCTGTTGACTCTTTTTGAAACAATGCAAAAAGAAAGAATACAGGATCCTTACATATTTGCCCTTTATCTACAGCCTCTGAGTATGAGGCCCAACTGTGTGATCTCCTTGATTCCCCATTGGGGGAGACACAGTTCTTGAGGCACAAGCCTAGTGCGTTCTCTCCTCTGCCAGCTTGGGGATTAAAGCCATCTTTTTATTTCCTTCCAGAAACATTTATTTCCACAAAGGTATAAGGTTCCTATATTCTTGTTCCTTCCTGCATTGTTTCAAAACAGTCAATTGGTTAGTCTTCTGAAAAGAAGGAAACTTAGTTATCAATGCAGACTGTAGATCAGGAACAGCAAAAGTAGAGAAGGAATCAAAAGACCAAAGAGAAAAAAGTTTTTCTTATTTTACTGCAGCATAAGCAATAGCTTTAAAGTTTCTGTTGTGCGAAATGGCCACAAGGAGACAGGATTTCTTCATGTTCTATTCCTGTTACTATAGTAACCAGAACTTTAGGGTTACTCCTAGTCCACGGTTTTTTCACTCCAGAGTATGTTCCTCGGTTCTTTGTATCGTCACAACAAAGATTTGGAGTGACGGACATTAAAGCCCCTCGGAATGTCACAGCTCTCAGGTCTTGGATAGACCGTGTTATAGCTCTCAGGTCTCAAATGAACCATGTTATAGCTCTTAGACAAATCAGTGTTACAGCTCAGTGTTACAGCTCTATTTTATTTAGAAGATAGCAGGAAAATCCATCTTCGAGGCGTGAGGGCACGTTGATCCCAAAACGCAAAGAGAAGAATGCCCCAGCACTCGGGAGAGAGAGAGAGCGAGCGAGCTTTGGCTCCTCCATTTATCTGTTTATCTCTCCCTGGGCCTGTCCTATGTAAATTGGGCCAGCCAGGAGTGTTGTTTGTTTTTCCTGAGGTCCTCACTCCGGTCCTCGGACTTTCTTTTGTTCTATTTTCACGGGCTTTCCCCCTCCTTCTTTTAGCCACCGCCATTTTGGACTCCTTTTCCCTATTCTACCTAACCTAACAGTTTCTTCTAAGACATGCCAGAAACTTGTGTCTCATTAATCCTTGTTTTTTATTTTTTTTAAACTTAACGTTTACTTCTTTTGGAGGATAGCTGACTTACGATGTTGTGTTTGTAGGTGGAGAGACTCTTCATCAGTTATCTCCATACATATATTGATTCATCTTTTTTGTTCACATACACATTATTATAGGGTGTGTAGCACACCACCCTTTCTAAAGTACGTCCGTGTTAATCCTATATTGTATATGTATTTGTGAGTATACATTAATCCCAATGTCCTAATTTATCCCTTCCACCCATAACTCCCCTTTGGTAACCATGCTTGTTTCCTAAGACTGCGTATATTTTGCTTTTATAAAATAGCTCATTGGTATCAGTTTCTCCTTCTGAAGTACTTCACTTACTATGATTGTTGTAGATTAATCTATGATAATTCTACATTATCCCTGAAAATGGCATTCTATTTTTTCAAGGCTGAATCATAATCCATTCTATGTATATATGACTTCTTTATTCACTCATCTGTCCATGTACATTTTGGTTATTTCCATGTCTCAGCTGTTGTTAATGCTGCTGCAGTGCATGCTTGTGGGCATTCTTCTTGTTGTTCAGCCACTACTTCTACCTTGCAAAACTGAAACAGTCCCCATGAGCCACCCAGTCCCCTTTCCTCTCTCTCAGCCCCTGACACCCAGCATCCTGCTTTCTGTGAATATGGAGCCGACTGCTCTAGGGGCCTTGTATGAGTGGACTCAAACATCATTTGCTCTTCGTGTCTGGCTTATGTCACGGAGCATAATGCCCTCAGTTCACCCATGCTGTAGCATATGTCAGCACTGCCTTCCTTTCAGGCTGGACAACATTCATTGTGTGGATGGACCATGTTCTGCTTGTCCATTCCTCTGTTGAGGGACACATGGAATATCTACATTCATCTCTCACGTCTTTAATATTTGTGGAATAACTTCAGAAAGTCCCATGAACCAAAAGTCGTTCACCATGAACTACTTTATAAACCTTTTATTTTGAAAACTATCAAAGCTCAGAAGAAGGGAAGAATGAATATGAGCTTCACTTGTGTTTAGGAAGGCACGCTTTAGGGTATTCATTTTATTCCCCCTGTGTGTGCTATGCCTGTATGTGCGCACATGTACTGTTTGTGTGCACGGTGTAGGTGCTCAGCGCATATGTGTGGTGTGTGTGTGTGTGTGTGTGTGGGTGTGTGTGTGGTAATGGGTCGTGGACTGGGGGTTTGGGGCCTGAGGTGGGCAGGCAGGTACAGGTGGGAGCTCCCCGTGGGTTCTCTGCTCTGAGGCGTCTATGCCCTACCTCTGCCTGAATTCTCTGCTTGGATTCAGTGCGGTGCCCTGTGGGCGTCAACCCTTGCACGAAATCACTTGACCGGGAGCCTAGGAGGTGTCAGGCCCCCTCCCCATGACTCTGTGGGGAAACAGGACCTGAACACGCTCCACCCCTAACTGACCATCAGGATGGACTGACCCGCTGTCCTGGCCAGACCCTGCAGGACAGTCCTGCCTGGGCGACTGTTGCAGCGCCTCCTGCTGGGAGCCTGGGATGCTGCAGCCGGGCCACTTCCGGTCTGTCCTTGCTGAACACTGGACTGAGCTCCAGGAAGTTCGTGGCTCTCCCCTGGTCCCTGACCACTATGTGTCCGCAGAAACTGGTTACAGTTTTGTTTTATCCGATGAAATGTTTAGTGACAAAGCTTTTGTTCCATTTCCTGATGTGGGTGAAGTGTGAAACCAGTGATGATTTCTTCAAGAAAGATCCTAATTCCCACACAGAGGTGAGCCCCCTGTCCAACGATGAGAGACCCCAGGTGTGTGACCTGTGCCTCCTGGGAGTACAGCCCTAAGCTACTGCCAAGTTCTTTCTATATGGTAGATTCAGACCTCTCCAAGTCCTGTCTACACTGATTATGTTTAGATGAGACCGTGTGCTTCTACAGTGAGAACGTTTATACCTCACTGGGTTCTCTGTGCAGTAGGACACGGAAACCTGGGTAGACACCCGGCCTGGCCTCTGTCTTGGAAAACTCCGTGCCTGTGTCTGAATGTCAGTGCTCAGATGTCTGGGGTCTGGAGCTGAGGTGGGTTTCTCTGGGTAACCGTGGGGTTCCATGGCCCTCCCAGGGGTCAGTGCTGAGGTAGGGCTCTTAGTCTTTCCCTCTGACAAGTTCATCTCCCCTGGGGCTCATAGAGACACTTCAGGTAGGCTACCTGGCTGTTGTTGTTCAGTCTCTAAGTCATGTCCAACTGTTTGTGACCACATTGACTGCAGCCTGTCAGGCTTCCCTGTCCTCCACTATCTCCTGGTGTTTGCTCTAACTCATATTCATTGAGTCAGTGATGCCATCCAGCATCTCATCCTCTGTTGCCCCCTTCTCCTCCTGCCTTCAGTCTTTCCCAGCATCAGGGTCTTTTCCAATGAGTCAGCTTTTCCCATCAGGTGGTCAAAGTATTGGAGCTTCAGCTTCAGCATGTGTCCGTCCAATGAATATTTAAAGCTGATTTCCTTTAGGATTGATTGGTTTGATCTCCTTGCTATCCAACGGACTCTCAACAGTCTTCTCCAGCACCACAGTTCGAAAGCATCAGTTCTTTGGTGCTTAGCCTTCTTTGTGGTCCAACTCTCACATCAACCATAGCCATGGTGTCCTGACCAAGGGAACGTGTGACCCCAGTTGGGGAGGGGTCTGGGGACTGTGTGAGTCTCACCCCATCTGCATGGGTCAGAATCATGTACAGAGGGAGACCATTCACTCAAAGCTAAGAAAAAGGGAAGAATACATGTGAGCTTCACTTGCCTCGTGTTTAGGAATTAATGCTTTACAGTATCATTTCATACAGGCCTGTGCCTATTCCCTGTTTACCCCTGCAAGGTTCCCCATCCCTGGGGCTCTTGGAGACTCTTCAGGTGAGCTATCTCGTCATTATTCCAATTCACCAGCACGAGCATGGCAAGAAGGGAGCAGGTTTACTTTCACAACTGATTGCAGGGCACATGAATCAGGCAAAAAGCCAGTGAGCAGCAGGTGAGGTTGCTGCTGTGATCTCCTTCCAGTAGACGGTCCATACTCAGCAGAGACCAGACCTGCCCCTTGTCTTCCAGCCCAGCATCTGGTGTGTTTTCACAGCACCTTAGCAGGACAACAAAAGACCGAGACTGCCAGCACAAAGGTAGTGTGTTCAGTATTATCATGACAGCTGTAAAAACAGTTAATATCACATAGAACCGAAGGGAAAAGAGGAGGACTTATTTGGAACAAGTGTGGGTGAAGGAGACCGACCCAACACTTCTATCTACCAAGCCAGGAGGTTATAGGAACTCACTCGTTTCCACCATAGGGGCCCAACCAGCAGAGACCTGGTATCCTAACCAAAGGTCTTGCCACCCCAGGTGCAGGGTCTGGGAGTGGGGGTCACCCTGGAGACTGTGGACCTGTGACCCCAGGTACAGAGTCTGGGAGGTGTATTACCCTGAGACTGTGGACATGTGACCCCAGGTACAGGGTCTGGGGGGTCACCCTGGAGACTGTGGATGTGTGACCCCAGGTGCAGGGTCTGGGGATTATACGAGTCTCACCCCATCCACATGGCTCTGGATCCTGTGCAGAGACCCCACATGTGTTCTTACCTCAGTGTATCTATTCCACTCTGAGATTTCAAACATCTGAATTGAGGGTGTTGCCCTGATTAACCTGTGGTCCTTTTTCTTTTCTTCAAATTGTCACATTCACATGAGGTCAGGCACCTTTGAGTGAGTTGCTGGTCTGCATTCTGCTGAGTGAAAAAACCTTTGGTGGTGTCATGTTAATATCACAGCATATCATATATCTAATTCATAGAGTCACTACTGTCTGATTTCTTCTAGACCAAGTTTGTGTAATTTAATCTGTAATTTATTGTTATTTTATATTGGGGGTAGAGTTGATTTCTGATGTTTTGTTTGTTTTAGATGTACATGAATTTGATTCAGTTATACACAGATGTATATCTGTTCTTTTTCTGTTTTTTTCCTCATATAAGTTATTACAGTTTGTTCAGTAGAGTCCTCAGTTCTATTCAGTAGGTCCTTTTTCATTATCAACTTGATGTATAATTTCATCCCAAACTCTTAATTTCTCTGTCCCTTCTAACTTTCCTTTGATAGTCATAATTTGATTTTCTCAGTCTATGAGTCTGTTTCTATTCTGTAAATTAGTTCATTGGTATAAACTTATAGATTTCACCTGTACGTGATATCTTAGGATGTTTGTCCTTTTCTCTCTGAAAAGTATGTATAGTATGATAATTTCTTGGTCTATCCAGGCTACTGCCAATATCATTATCTCGTTCGGTTTCATGGCTGAGCAGCATTCCAGTGTCTAGATGTACCACGTAGTCTTCATTTTTCTGTCAATGGACATTTTGGTGGATTCTGTGACTTGACTGTTGTAAATAGTGCTGCCCTGAAAATCACGGTGCACGTGTAGTTTTGAATGGTGATTTTCTCTGGACCTAAGCTGAGGAATGGGATTGCAGGGTCATATGATACCTCTATGTTTGGTTTTTCAAGGAAACTCCATGATGTTTTCCGTCGTGGCCTCACCATTTATATCCCACCAAGACTGTGGGAGGATTTTATTTTCTGTACATTCTCTGCAGTAATTGTTCTTTGTAGGTCTTTTCGATGATGGGTATTGTGAACAGTGTGAGGTGATACCTCATAGTTTTGTTTGGCATTGATCTAATAATTACTGATGTGGACTATCTTTCCATGTGCTTTTATTATTATTTTACATCTTGTAAAAACAGTTTACCTCTTCAATCTGGCTTCTTCAAAATTGGCCCTGTTTAGAATTTTTTTCCAGTGATTTACCCCAGGACATTTCTTGAGGACAGGTGTCATTTACAGCCCTCTTAGACTTGTGACTTATGAGCCCTTTAGCATCTCTTTTAAGGTGTATATATTGATCTGGACCAGCTAATTACTCTCTGTCCCTCTGCCTTTCTTTTTTGGTAACCATGAGTTTCTTTTTTAAGTCTGTGAGGCTGTTCCTCTTTTGTAAAGAAGTTTACTTGTATCCATGTGTAGATTCCACAGGAAGTAATATCCTATACTTGTCTTTCTCTTTCACTTACTTCACTTAGTATGATTATCTCTAGTTTCTTCCCGGTAACTGGAAATGGCATTATTTCATCCTTCTTTACATCTGAGTAATACTGGCATTGTGTATATGTACCCCATTTTCTGTCTTCATTCATCTGTCCTTGTACACTTAAGCTGCTTCTGTGTCTTGGTTATTGTACCTAGTGCCACCATGATGATCGTTGGGTGCAGGTGTCTTTTTAATTTTGGTTTTCTCTGGATCTATGCTTAGGTATGGGACTGCTGGCTCACTGGGTACTTCTTTGTTTAGTTTTTTAAGAACCCCCATAATGTTCTCCCTAGTGGGTATAGTGACTTACGTTCCCACCAACAGTGTAGGAGGGGTCCCTTTTCTCCACACCCTCTGCAGACTTTATTGTTGTAGGGTTTTCAATATGGCCATTCTGATCAATGTGAGGTGATACCTCATTGTACATTTGATTTGCCTTTCTCTAAGAACTAGTGAAGAAAGCTGAGCACTGAAGAATTGATGCTTTGGAACTGTGGTGTTGGAGAAGACTCTTGAGAGTCCCTTGGACTGCAAGGAGATCCAACCAGTCCATCCTAAAGGAGATCAGTCCTGGGTGTTCTTTGGAAGGACTGATGCTAAAGCTGAAACACCAATACTTTGGCCACCTCATACGAAGAGTTGACTCATTGGAAAAGACTCTGATACTGGGAGGGATTGAGGGCAGGAGGAGAAAGGGATGACAGAGGATAAGATGGCTGGATGGCATCACCGACGCGATGGGCATGAGTTTGGGTGAACTGCAGGAGTTGGTGATAGACAGGGAGGCCTGGCGTGCTGCAATTCTTGGGGTTGCAGAGTCGGACACGACTGAACAACTGAACTGAACTGAAGAACCAGTGATGCTGAGCATTGTTTCATGTGCTTTATGGCCATTTCTATGACTTCTTTGGAGAAATGTGCATTTATTCTTTGGCCCATTTTTTATTGGATTGTTTGTATTTTTGATATTGAGCTGTACTAATGGTTTGTATGTGTTGAAGAGAAATTCCCTATAGGTATCTTTGTTTGCAAGAACTTTTTTCCATTCTGAGGGTTGTCTTTTTCTTTCACTGATGGTTTCCTTTGCTCTGCAGATGTTTTTAATGTTTGTTAGGCCCCATTTGTGTATTTTTGTTTTATTTTCATGATTCTATGAGGTGGATCAAAAAAGAACTTGCTGCATTTTATGTCAAGGCATGTGCTCTTTCCCTCAAGTGTTTCATAGTATCTGCCCTTTTATTTAGATCTTTAATCTATTTGGAGTTTATTTTTGTGTATGGTGTTAGGGAGCATTCTAATTTCATTGTCATTTTCATCGCTAAGGAAGCTGCCCGATGTTCTCCACGGTGGCTGCTCCCAATTTCCATCCCCAGCGTCAGTGCAGGAGGATTCCCTTTGCTCTACACCCTCTCCAGAATTTATTGCTTGTAGAGTTTCCATCTGTGGCCATTCTGACTCTTACAAGGTGATACCTTCTTGAAGTTTTGATTTGCATTTCTTTCATATTTAGCGATATTGACATTTTTACATGTGATTTTTTTTTTTAAACAGTGTGAGTTAAACTTATTCAAATTGGCTTCTTGAATGCCTGCTCTGTTTTTAATATTTTTCTGTTGACGTCCCCGAGGGCATTTCTTGAGAGCAGATGTTTTTTACTTACAGCCCGCAGGTCTAGTGCAGCCTAGTGGCACCACAATGCTGGTGAGCAAAGGATTTAAAGTTGTTATGGGAAATGGCCACCAGGTGGCAACATGTCTCATGCCCCTACCCTGGTTACTAGGGGAACCAGAGCCTTAGGGAAAGTCCTGTTTCTGGATTGTCCATTAAAGTGGAATGTGCCAGAAGAAATACCCAAAGCTTGTGTCCAATTCCTTCTTCCTTCCTTATCCCTATCCCCTGGACACATCCCAATTCCTGCAACACTACTCTGTGGAGGGTACTTTAATCATAGGTGGGGAAGAAATCTGGAGGTGGGAACTGCATCACCTGGAAACATGGAGTCAAGGGGGCTTTTCAAAGCTCCTCCAGCCCAGAGGCTCCACATCCTTTGGGTGCAGTAGGTGTAGTTTGACTGCAGGAGGCTGCCAGGATCTGGTGGTTGTGGGCCGGTGCATAGGGGAACTGGCTTACCAGGTCCATGGGGCAGGGCTCATTAGCTGGCACATCCTCCCCAGCTCCCTCAGCCCCAAGACAGTCCATCCAAGGGACCCAAGCCTGCCCAGGCTTCAGGGATATGGCAGCGTCCCAGATCACTAAGGCCTAAAGGGAATAGAGTCAGCATTCTCTTTTTGTAATTTGCATTTTGTAATGGTGTAGAGGTGACTTCGGAGAAGGCAATGGCAACCCATTCCAGTACTCTTGCCTGGAAAATCCCAGGAACAGAGGAGCCTGGTGGGCTGAAGTCCATGGGGTCGCTAAGAGTCAGACACGACTGACACGACTTAGCAGCAGCAGCAGCAGCAGAGGTGACTTACAATGTTGTAGAGTTTATTTGTTTCAGGTGTACAGCAACATGATTCACTCATGCATAGTGATGCATAAATGCTCTAGTGATGCATAGTACGTGTTCTTTTTTGGGTTCTCTTCCCATATAGTTTATTATGCAGTGTTGATTCGGGGTACTCATCCTATAGTGGGTTCTTGTTGATTATTTTACAAAGAGTCGTGTGTGTATGTCCGTGTCCACCTTCTCATTTCCTTTGCCCATCACCTTTCCCTTTTGGTAACCATAAGGTGCTTTGCTATGTTATGCTGTTTCTTTTTGGGAAAGAAGTTCATTTGTATCCATTTTTAGAATCCACCTCCAAGAAACATCATATGATACTTGTCTTCCTTTGTCTTACTTCACTTAGTATGATCATCTCTACTTCCTTCCTTGTTGCTGGACATGGCATGATGTCCCCCTTTTTACGGCTGAGCTGTAACTGCTCTGTGTGCGTGTATGCATCTTGTTTACCCAGTCATCTGTGCTTACCCACTCAGGCTTCATCCCTGTATTGGCTATTGTTCATAGTGCTGCCATGAACATTGGGTGCCTCTGTCTTTTAAAGTTATGGTTTTCTCTGGATCTGTGCCCAGGACTGGGATTGCTGGGTCCTACGGTACTTCACTCTTTAGTGTTTAATGACCCTTTGTCCTGTTCTCCTTCGTGGATTTAGCGACTTTCATTCCAATCAACAGGGAGGAGGATTCTTTTCCCTCCATTCCCTTTCCAGCATTTATTGTCATAGATTTTCTATGCTGACCATGCTGACGTGTGTGAGATGACGCCACTTCTGATTCGCAGTTCTCTAGTACTTACAGATACTGAGCATCTTTTCATGTGCTTCATGGCCATCTCTATGATTTCTTTGGAGAAAGGTCCATTTAAATCTTGTGCCCTTATTTGACTGGGTTGTTTCTTTGATATTGAGGTGCATAAGCAGTTTGTATGTTTTGGTGAGAAATTCCTCGTGGGTGTCTCCGTTTGCACATATTACTTTCATTATGGGGTCTTTTTGTTGTGTTTATGGTTTCCTCTGCTGTGCCAGTACTTTTAAGGGGAGTTAGGTCCCATTTATTTTTATTTTTTTCATTTATTTATTTTTTATTTTTCATGGTTCTAAGTGGTAGATCAAAGAAAAACTTGCTGCATTTTATGTCAAAGTGTGTTCTGCTTTTTCCCTTAAGAGTTTCATATTATCTGTCCTTTTATTTAGGTCCTTAATCTATTTGGAGTTTTTGCTGTTAGGGAGTATTCTAATTTCATTCTCATGACCATTTCTTAAAAAACCTGCACACTGTTCTTCATAGTGACTGCTACAAATCTACCTTTTCACTAAGTGTGGGAGGGTTCTCTTTTTTCCACACTTTCTCCAGCATTTATTGTTTGTCAACTTTTGGACAATGGCCATTGTTAACCATGTGAGGAAATACCTCATTGTAGTTTTGATTTGCATGTCTCTAATATTTAGTGATGTGGACATCTTTTCATGTGATTCTTTTAAAGGGTGTGAGTTAAACTTACCTCTTGAAATTGACCACTTGAATGCCTGCATTGTTTTGAGTTTTTTTTTTTTCCAGTGACACCTAGGACATTTCTTGAAGGCAGATATTTTTTACCTTCAGCCCCTTGATCCTTGTGCATATTAAATACCCATGAGTACTGCTTTTCATGGTGTTGTTAAATTAGACGGCCACAAGGGAGCAGCAGTTCTTCATGTCCCACTCTTCTTTTTTTCCCTGTAATTTCCTTGTTATTTTTATGTTGGAATATTGTTAGTTTCTGATGTGTTTGTTTCAGTTGTACAGATACATGTTTCAGTTATGCATAGATGTTTATTCTCTTTGGGTTCATTTTCACATATAGGTGATTACAGTGTGCTCATCAACTTTCCTATGCTCTTCAGTAGTTACTTTTTAATCATCTATTTGGTATATATTACTGTGTATGTGTTAATTCCAAACTCTTAATTTCTCCCACTTGTTTCTGAAGGATGGAGGCTCTGCAGAGGGCAACAGGCACTCCAGGTTCATTGTGGAGGTACACTGCCTGCTACATGCTCCCAGCTCCCTCAGCCCCAGGACACTCCAGCCTTGGTACCGAAGCCAGTCAGGCTCCAGGGATGTGACATCAGCTCAGGTAACTACGGCCTGAGGGGGATAGAATCAACATTTCTTTTTCCATATTTTTCTGTTTTTACCCTATAATTTGAACAGGAGTGAATTACAATCTTGTGGGGTTTTCTACTTTTTTTTTCTTTTCGATCTACTGCATCTTGATTTTCTTGGTGACCAGGAGTTTCTTTTCTAAATCTGTGAGGCTGTGTCTCTTTGCGAAAGAACTTCATTTGTATCCATTTTTAGGTTACACCTACTGAAATCACATGATACTTGTCTCCCTTACTTCACTGGGAATGATCATCCCTACTTTATTTCCTGTGGCTGGACTTGGCATTATTTCCTACTTCCTTATCACTGAGAAATATTGCATTGTGTACCTGTGCCCCATCCTCTGTTTCCATTCGTCTGTAATTTCTACATTTAGCTTCCTTCCCAGACTTGACTATTGTACCTTTTTGGGCTGAGATCGCAGGGGTTTCTTTGTCTTTTAAATGTTTAAAATTTTTTCTCTGGGTTTATTCCCAGCTGTGGGACTGCTGGATCCTAAGGTACTTGTGTTGCAGTGAAAAGGGATAAAAAAGAGAGAAATGAGTTTTTCTCTTTCCCCTTCCTGAGAACAAAGAAGATAAAGAAAACAATGAGCAGACCTGAATATTCCTTTTTTTTTTTTATTTTTTTTTTATTTTAAGCCATTCCTGGCTCTGCATGTCTGTAACTAAGTTTGCTTTCTTGCCCTCTAACTGCAGGAGCTGCACCTTGCACGCATTTAAAGTCTCCTCTATACTGGAAACAATTAAATCATTCTATGGATAATCAGTCTAATAACACTAGAAAACTAGGCTGGGTGCCTTATGGACAATGCCGGTATATAGTTTCTCTAAAAAATAAGAATTGGTATGGAACAAACTAAGTCAGATGACTTAGGTATATATTGGGCTATACATCTGGTCCCATCACTTCATGGCAAATGGATGGGGAAACAGTGGAAACAGTGGCAGACTTTATTTTGGGGGGCTCCAAAATCACTGCACATGGTGACCGCAGCTGTGAAATTAAAAGACGCTTGCTCCTTGGAAGGAAAGTTATGACAAACCTGCTGCTGCTGCTGCGTTGCTTCAGTCGTGTCCGACCCTGTGCAACCTCATAGACGGCAGCCCACCAGGCTCCCCCGTCCCTGGGATTCTCCAGGCAAGAACATTGGAGTGGGTTGCCATTTCCTTCCCCAATGCATGAAAGTGAAAGTGAAGTCGCTCAGTCATGTCGGACTCCCAGCGACCCCATGGACTGCAGCCCACCAGGCTCTTCCATCCATGGGATTTTCCAGGCAAGAGTACTGGAGTGGGTTGCCATTTCTCCCGTAACTGGGTATAATCTTGTTTCAAAATATAAATTTGAGGAATAAATGAGGTAAAGAATATGATATGCTTAGCACATGCCTGGCCAGTGGTAACTTGCCAATAATGTTACCTGTTGTAATTCTAGCCCATATTCATCAAAGCTTTGTTTTCTAATAAGAAATAGAAACTATTTGATTAAAAAATAAAATTTGAATTCTATTGTAATAGATTTTTATGTAAGAATGTAACAAATCTCATTTAATTCTTTCTGTTTCCTTTTCATTCATGCAGTAATAGAGGGTTTATTATGCACAATGTACTGAAGTGGGTTGATACTCTAATTTTATTTGATTGATATAAATTCTTAATACATGCTCATTGTGGAGAATTTGACAATAACGATGTATGTATATAAAGAATAACATTAAATATTTGGAATCATACTATATAGAGATAACTGTTGGTAACAACAAAATTGTTTTCCTAGCTTTGCGCAGTGGCAGTATCGTAGCCAATGAGGTTTATCCGAGGCGCGATTATTGCTAATTGAAAACTTTTCCCCAAATTGTTTTCCTATAGCCTTTTTTCCTTTAAAAGATAATATATATTCAGTTTGTATCCTGCTTATTTACTCAAGGTTATATTGCTGCTGCTGCTGTTGCTAAGTCACTTCAGTCGTGTCCGACTCTGTGCGACCCCAGAGACGGCAGCCCACCAGACTCCCCCGTCCCTGGGATTCTCCAGGCAAGAACACTGGAGTGGGTTGCCATTTCCTTCTCCAATGCATGAAAGTGAAAAAATAAAGTGAAGTCGCTCAGTTGTATCCAACTCCTAGTGAGCCCATGGACGGCAGCCTACCAGGCTCCTCCATCCATGGGATTTTCCAGGCAAGAGTACTGGAGTGGGGTGCCATTGCCTTCTCCGTATGACAAACCTAGACAGCATATTAAAAAGCAGAGACATTACTTTGCCAACAAAGGTCTGTCTAGTCAAAGCTATGGTTTTTCCAGTAGTCATGTATGAATGTGAGAGTTGGACTATAAAGAAAGCTGAGTGCCAAAGAAATGATGCTTTTGAACTGTGGTGTTGAAGAAGACTTTTGAGAGTCTCTTGGACTGCAAGGAGATCCAACCAGTCCATCTTAAAGGAAATCAGTTATGAATATTTATTGGAAGGACTGATGTTGAAGCTGAAACTCCAATACTTTGGCCACCTGATGTGAAGAACTGACTCATTTGAAAAGACCCTGATTCTGGGAAAGACTGAAGGCAAGAGGAGACAGGGATGACAGAGGATGAGATAGTTGGATGGCATCACCAACTCAATGGACATGAGTTTGAGTAAACTCCGGGAGTTGGCAATGGACAGGGAGGCCTAACCTCTCAGTCCCACGTGACTGACTAACTGAACTGAACTGAACTGACGTTGGATGGCCGCCAGAGGGCACTCTTGACCTGCTGACTGTCCAAGCAGTACACCAGGTAGTCACTGGGACTCCAGGACATTCAGATAAGTTTCCATACAGACTCCTTGCTTCTAATAGCACCGACCCTACCCCCAAGATTTTGCACAAACGAATAGGGACAACGTAGGGTATTTGTGGCCCAACCACTCAGAAAAAATGAGCAGAAAGCAGCCCTGCTAGCAGCAGCATTGAGGAGCTTAGATCCAGTGAAACAGACTGTTCCCTTGTGGAAAGGGGAAACTAAGAAGAGACCACCACTATGCTACGACCAGTGCACCCATTGCAAAGAGACTGGACACTGGAGGAATGAGCACCCCCATTGCACAGGGACATCTAAAGGGTCGAAGAAGTTCAGTCAACCCAACAAAGAAAGGTACCGCCTGAGATGGCTGTCCAAAACCTTATCCACCTGGCTGGAGCAGTATCAGACTAGGGAAGACCGGACTTCCTGATCCTGGGTGTCTGGGAGTCCAAGGTCACGATGAAAGTAGGGGGGCCAATCAATGAATTTTATGGTGGATATCAGAGCTGAGCACTCCGTGGTAACCACACCTGTGGCTCCCCTCACAGGCCAAATAGCAACTATTGTTGGGGCCATAGGGGACTTGACAGCCCTCTCATTTTGCAAGGCCGGTTTGTGTCAGCGAGGGGGCCATCTGATGACTCATGAATTTCTGTACTTACCAGAATACCCCATTCCCCTGCTGGGTAGAGACTTACTGACAAAACTGGGGGCACAAATCACCTTTACCCCCCAGAAAGCCTGCGAGCCTCACCTTGGGGAGCCAATTGGCTCTGATGATGGCCGTGACCATGCCCAGGGAAGATGAATGGCATTTCTATTCCTCAGGGAAGGAACAAATAAATCCCCCCAGACTGCTAAAAGAATTCCCTGATGTTTGGGCAGAGAAGGGGCCCCCAGGTTTGGCCAAAAACCATGCCCTCATTGTGGAGAACCTGAGGCCAGGAGCCACTCCTGTTAGATAAAAACAATATCCATTACCATGGGAGGCATGCCTGGGAATTTGGGACTACATCCAGCGCCTACAAGATGCCGAGATCCTAATCGAATGTCAGTCTCCCTGGAACACTCCGTTCTTACCTGTCAAAAAGTCTGGAGGGAATGACTGCAGCCCCATCCAGGACCTCCACACAGTCAACAGTGCAGTGATCACCATCCATCCGGTGGTCCCTACTCTCTCCTGAGTCTCTTACCCAGGTAAGCTGGTTCACCTGCTTCGATCTCAAGGACGCATTCTTCTGCCTCTGGCTGTCACCAGCCAACCAGCCATTGTTTGCCTTTGAATGGGAAGACCCACACTGGGAGAAAGACACAGCTTACTTGGACTCCAGTGCCACAAGGCTTCAAAAACTCACCTACCCTGTTTGGTGAAGCCCTAAGTGTGGACCTTGCTGCCTTTCCTGGAGAAACTTTAAACTGCACCCTACTCCAGTTCATGGATGGCCTGTTGCTAGCCAGCCTCACCCAAGGGGACTGCAGGAGAGGCACCAAAGCCCTGTTGGCTCCACTCTCCACCACAGGGTACAAGGTGTCATGGAAAAAGGCTCAGCTCTGCAGACAGGAGGTCAAATACCTGGGGTCTGTCATCACAAAAGGGCATCAGGTGCTTGGACATGAGAGGAAGCAAGCCATCTGTTCAATACCTCGGCTGAACACTAAGAAATAAGTCCGTGAGTTCCTTGGGGCTGCTGGATTCTGCCGAATCTGGATACTGGGTTTCTCTGAAATTGCCAAGCCTTTGTTTAAAGCCACAGCAGGATCTGGTAAGGACCCCCTGGAGTGGGGGCCTAAACAGAAAAAGGCCTTCGAGGAGATAAAGAGACTCTTGACCAGTGCTCCAGCATTAGGGCTGCCAGATGTGACACGGGACTTTGACCTCTTTGTACATGAGAAAAATCACACTGCCCTGGAGGTCCTCACACAGGCAGTTGGGCTGTGGCAGCCCAGCTGCATATCTGTCCAAACGACTGGATCCAGTGGCTGTGGGTTGGCCGCCATGCCTCCAGGCATGAGCTGCAACTGTGGTTTTGGTCAGAGAAGCAGATCAGCTTACTCTAGGACAAAATATAAATGTAAACGCTCCCCATGCTGCTACTGCCCTGAAGAACAGCCGGGGGCATAAGTGGTTGACGAACTCCAGGATGGCTCACTATCAAGGACTGCTTTGCGAAAACCCATGGGTCCAACTCGAGACTATGTGGACGCTGAGCCCCACCACCTTTTTACCTATGGAATCAGAAACCCCTGGTCATAACTGTGAGGAGGTCATAGATGAGATTTACTTGAGCAGGCTGGACCTGACAGACATTCCCCTCCAGAACCTGGAACTGGAACTGTTCACTGATGGAAGCAGTTTCATCCAAGATGGGCAGCACAAAGCAGGCTATGCCATAACAACTGACGAGAGAGTGAAGGCTGAGGCCTTGCCACAGGGTGGTCAGCACAACGGGCTGAGCTACGGGCACTTGCCCAGGTGCTAAGGCACGCCGGAGGGAAACAAGTCAACATCTATACTGGTTCAAAGTATGCCTTTGCTACTTTACATGTACATGAAGCCATTTATAAGAAAGGGGACTATCGACAGCAGGGGGAAAGGAGATTAAAAACAAAAAGGAAATCCTTCAGCTGTTCGAAGCAGTCTGGAAGCCTTTCCAAGTGGCAGTCATCCATTTTAAAGGCCATCAGCGAGGAACTGATCCGATCAGCAGAAGAAATCGGTTGGCTGACCAGGAAGCCAAGGAGGCGGTGACCCAACTGAGCCCCACAGTGGGCCCTGAGTCAATCTTTAAGGTCCACTTGAAGCCAGAATTGCCTCTGTCCCCGAGATACACCAAGGAAGAAGATTAATGGACTCTAAATGAGAGAAGAATAAAAGAAAAAGAGGGCTGGAGGAAGCTCCCAGACCAAAGACTCTTTGTTCCCAGCAATATAGCAGTCCAGCTGGTAAAACAACATCATGAGACAACTCATTTAGGAAAAACTGTGCTGGAGAGTATACTGAACTGCTACTATTTCATTCCTAAGCTCCCAACCCTGTGTGCCCAGATCATTGCGAGATGTGTGATTTGTGCACAAAACAATGCCAGCGAAGGACCAAGACCCAACCCAGGGGTGCAGACCGTTGGGACACTGTCCTTTGAAGATCAAAAGTGGACTTTACTGAAGTCAAGCCCTATAGGGGCTGTAAGTATTTACTTGTGGTAGTCTGCACCTACTCAGAATGGGCTGAAGTCTACCCCACTTGCACTGAATGGGCACAAGAAGTGGCCAAGGCCTTACAAGAGACATAATCCTGAGACATGCGCTGCCTCTCTCCATAGGGTCTGACAATGCGCCAGCTTTTGTGTCTGAGATAATCCAAACTTTATCCAGGACAAATGGGAATCAAATGGAAGCTTCACACTGCTTATAGGCCACAGAGCTCAGGGAAAGTTGAATACATGAATTGGACCCTCAAGACTACATTAGATAAACTCTGTCAGGAGACCCAGTTATCTTGGGTCGACATGTACCCCTTTTCTTTACTCTGAGCCCGATGCACCCCGAGGTCCTCAGGCTGTTCTCCCTTTGAGATCTTATGTGGGAGGATGCCCCCAGTGATAGGAAAACTCAAGGGAAACCCCCAAAAACTAGGTGGCCTGGAGATGTCCCAACACCTCCAGGCCCTGGGAAAAGTCTTCCACCACATCGCCTGAAAAACCTTAGAAAGGACACCCATTCCTTTGGGCAACTGGGTTCATCCTTCTCGGCCGGGAGATGAAGTATGGGTTAAGGACTGGAAAAAGGAACCACTTCAGCCAGTTTGGACAGGCCCTCACACGGTCATCCTGGCAACCCCTACTGCTGTTAAAGTTACAGGTCTCATCCCTTGGATCCACCACACCAGAGTCAAGAAGACAGTGGCTTCCTGTAATGAGGACACCTGGAAAACAGTCTGGGACCCTAAGAATCCCCTCAAGGTCTGGTTCCAAAAACAACGGCCCTCACCCACAAAAGACACTGAACCCAGCTCTAGTCACTCCGGAAGCTGACCAGTCCATGCATGGCAGAAGCTTGAGGATTCTTCAGCCTTGCTCCAGCCACACTCTGGCAGCTGGCTGGTCAACGCACGGTGGAAGCTTGAGGAGCCGGCTATCAAAATATCAATGGATTTTCATTGTCAACCCTGGACTCTATCCCTGATTGGTATTATTGCTATGCTCTTCACTACTGGACTAGCTTCAGTCACACCCTAGGACTAGGATTTGGGTCAGAAGCTGTGGCTAGCTGTCTATTATCTCACTGTAGTGAAAAGCCTCATTCTTATTAGATATCTCTTAAGATCGATTCTCCCTACTAACTAAATTGCTCACAGTATAGCTCTCCCCCCTTCACGATAGGCTTAGTTGCTATAGCCGTGACACCCCAAAGATGGGGAGAAAGCCTTTTGCTAGTGTTCAGTTATCTGTTATGTGCAGGCTGCTTTGCAGCCTTTTAGTGTCCCTTGCTCTAACAGGTGGTGCCATTCCTTATCCATCACACACCTGTCAACATTACAGTCAACCCTTGAAAAATCTCTTACTCAACCATCAGCTAGAACAATGTATAGATAGCCAATCCTATAGGCCAATCACCTACTGCCTCCATAACCATTCGATGTATATCCAGGGGCCTGGGTGAAAAAATGTTTTCCAGTTATGCCCCCAGCTGCTGCTACCTTTCTGCCACCAGAGGATCCAAACCCCGGGCAGTATCTCGACACCATGGCGTTGCCATCAGGCCCCTGTGCCTCCATCCACCCCCAAATGCCACGCAGATGTTACAACCCAGAACAGGAGTCTGTCTGCCAAATAAATGGAAAAAACCTACTAGACAGGGACAATAATGCAGACAAATGAAATCACGGACCAACTTTGCCCTAAAAAATCAGGCTCTGCCTGTTGGCAGCAAGACCCAGGTTACACAGTTAAATCCCCCTTAGACCCCCGTCTGTACTAGGTTCTCAAGAAACTCATCGCCTTCTTAATGACACCAACCCCCAGCTGGCCAGGGGTTGCTTGTTTTGCTTAGGCGCTCCACAGTACTTAGCTACACCCGTACCATTAAATAGTGCAAGAACCATGGGAACTCCTGTAGATCCACCCTTACAAGGGCCAGTCTTAAGGGCAACTGAGTTAACTCAAAAGGCTCCAGAATGCTTTACAAATGATGGAGGAACTGAATCTGTAGGCAATTTAGCCAGGGACAAATGTAATCAAACTTTTAATTGATGAGCGGCCCACTCATCCCCCACAAACGCAATATGGTGCCGCCCCCACCAAGGCCTTTTCTTTGTTTGTGGGACAGATGCCTGCTTATGTCTACCAGTTAACTGCACCTTAGCTGCACCTTAGTCTAGCTGCACCTTAGCGCTCCTCACTCCCCAGATGAATATTGTCCCTAACAACCAGACTCTCACATGTACCTCTGGCAGCACATACGCAGTGGTCAAAAAGAGCCATCCAGTTTATACCCCTACTGGTTGGTCCAGGAATCACGGCTGGGACAGGTAGGGGAATAGGAAGAATTGCTTCATCAGCCACCTTTAACCATTCACTATCCAAAGACTTCAGTGATGGACAGGGAGGCCTGGTGTGCTGCGATTCATGGGGTCGCAAAGAGTCGGACACGACTGAGCGACTGAACTGAACTGAACTGATCCACAGACTTCACAGACAACATTGAGAGAGTAGCCAAATCTTTAGTGGCCTTACAGGACCAACTAGATTTCCTGGCAGAGGTGGTTTTGCAGAATAAGAGAGGGCTAGACCTACTGACAGCTGAAAAGGGAGGACTCTGCCTCTTCTTGAATGAAGAATGCGGCTTGTCTCACTCACCCTTGTCCTACCATTTGCAATCACCCTAGCCCCAGCAAACCCGCTTAATCATGCCTGTCCGTGTATAAAAACTCTGTAACCCTTTGTGTGGGCTCAGAGCTTGGAGTGGTAACTCCTCTGGGCCCACCGGCGTAATAAACCTGAGTTCTCCAACTCTTCAAGTCTGATGCTTAGTTTCTCGAGTACCGGTTTCTGCAACATTTCGTGATGCTGAGCATTTTTCATGTGCCTATCTGCTATCTGTAGGCTTTCCTCAGAGAAATATCCATTTTGGTCTTTGGCCCATTTTTTTTTCTTTGTTTGTATGTATTTTTGATAATGAGCTTCATAAGCTGTTTGTATGTTTTGGAGATAAATTCCCTAAGGGTCTCTTCCTTTACAAATATTTCTTCCTATTCTGAGGGGTGTCCTTGTCTTTCCTTGAGGGTTTCCTTTTGGTATACAAAGGCTTTTAAGGTTAATTTGGTCCCATTTTCTGATTTATGATTTATTTTTCATTTTTCTAAGAGGTAGATCCACAAAGAACTCGCTGCATTCATGTCAAATTGTGTCCTGTTTATATTTTTCTCAAGAATTTCATAGTATCCATCCTTACAGATTTTTAAATCTATTTGGAGTTTATTTTTGTGTATGGAGTATTCTAACATCATTCTCATTTTCATGGTGGAAGGAAGCTTCACAATGTCCTCCACAGAGGCTGTTACCAATTTACATCCCGAGCATGGGTGGAGGAGGGTTCCCTTGTCTCCACACCCTCTCCAGCAGTTATTGTTTTTAGTGTTTGGCAATGGCCATTCTGACTGGTGTGATGTGATATCTCGCTGTAGTTTAGATTTGCATCTCTAATAAATAGTTATGTTGACATCTTTTCTTGTGATTATCTTAAAGGATGTGAGTTAAACTTACTTCTTGAAATTGGCTTCAGTAATGCCTGCCTTGCTTTGAAGTCTTTTCCAATGACTACCCCTAAGGCATTTCTCCATGCCTTAGGAGGGCAGGTGTTTTTTACTTTGTGAAATGAAAATATCTCCTGCCATACTAATAAACAAGAAATGTCACAGCCATCAGTAATTTCTGGCCTGCAAATGTGAATGAGGGCTCCCCAAACTGCAATCCAGAGGATGCTGCCACCTGCCACTGTGATTGCTGAGGAGCTGGGGCAATGCAAGAAGCAAGGTGAAGTAGGAAACAGGATTGACCCCAGACAGCTGAGGTGCATAGAAAGGAAAGAATGCAGTGCGCCCAGAGGCTTGCATCTTCCCATACACAAGATGCTAAATTCCTTAACTGTATATCTGATCTTTGCTGTTCAGACTGCCTGCTCCGTTTGTTGCAAACTTGTATATAGCCTGACTCCTCTTACCTCCTTGGAGCAGTTTTCTCAGAGCTACTGAGATGCTGTCTCCCAGTACTGGAGTTGTAAACATTCCCACTAAGTAAAATAACTTTCTACTTTCAGGTTGTGACTATATTTTTAAGTTGACAACTTCAGTTCAGTTGCTTAGTCATGTCCAACTCTTTGCGACCCCATGGACTGCAGCACGCCAGGCCTCCCTGTCCATCAACAGCTCCCGGAGTTTACGCAAAGTCATGCCCTTGGAGTCGGTGATGCCATCCAATCATCTCATCTTCTGTCGTCCCCTTATCCTCCCACCTTCAAACTTTCCCAGCATCAGGATCTTTTCAAAGGAGTCAGTTCTTCGCATCAGGTGGCCAAAGTATTGGAGTTTCAGCTTCAGCATCAGTTCTTCCAATGAATATTCTGGACTGATTTCCTTTAGGATGGACTGGTTGAATCTCCTTGCAGTCCAAGGGACTCTCAAGAGTCTTCTCCAACACCACAGTTCCAAAGCATCAATTCTTCGGCACTCAGCTTTCTTCACAGTCCAACTCGCACATTCATACATGACCACTGGAAAAACCATAGCCTTGACTAGACAGACCTTTGTTGGCAAAGTAATGTCTCTGCTTTTGAATATGCTATCTAGGTTGGTCATAACTTTCCTTCCAAGGAGTAAGCGTCTTTTAATTTCATGGCTGCAGTCATCATATGCAGTGATTTTGGAGCCCAGAAAAATAAAGTCAGCCACTGTTTCCCCATCTATTTGCCATGAAGTGATGGGACCAGATGCCATGATCTTAGCTTTCTGAATGTTGAGCTTTAAGCCAACCTTTTCACTCTCTTCTTTCACTTTCATCAAGAGGCTCTTTAGTTCTTCGTCACTTTCTGCCATAAGGGTGGTGTCATCTGCATATCTGAGGTTACTGATATTTCTCCCGGCAATCTTGATTCCAGCTTGTGCTTCATCCAGCCTAGCATTTCTCATGATGTACTCTGCATATAAGTTAAATAAGCAGGGTGACAATATACAGCCTTGACGTACTCCTTTCCTGATTTGGAACCAGTCTATTGTTTCATGTCCAGTTCTAACTGTTGCTTCCTGACTTGCATACAGATTTCTCAAGAGGCAGGTCAGGTGGTTTGGTATTCCCATATCTTGAAGAATTTTCCACAGTTAATTGTGATCCACACAGTCAAAGCCTTTGGCATACTCAATAAAGTAGAAATAGATATTTATGATCCAGTGGATGTTGGCAATTTGATCTCTGGTTCCTCTGCCTTTTCTAAATCCAGCTTGAACATCTGGAATTTCATGGTTCGTGTACTGTTGAAGCCTGGCTTGGAGAATTTTGAGTATTACTTTACTAGCATGTGAGATGACTGCAATTGTGAGGTAGTTTGAGCATTCTTTGGCATTGCCTTTCTTTGGGATTGGAATGAAAACCGACCTTTTCCAGTCCTGTGGCCACTGCTGAGTTTTCCAAATTTGCTGGCATATTGAGTGCAGCACTTTCACAGCATCATCTTTCAGGATTTGAAATAGCTCAACTGGAATTCCATCACCTCCACTAGCTTTGTTCATAGTGATGCTTTCTAAGGCCCACTTGACTTCACATTCCAGGATGTCTGCTGCTAGGTGAGTGATCATGCCATCATGATTTTCTGGGTCCTGAAGATCTTTTTTGTATGGTTCTTCTGTGTATTCTTGCCACCTCTTCTTACTATTTTCTGCTTTTGTTAGGTCCATACCATTTCTGTCCTTTATTGAGCCCATCTTTGCATGAAATGGTCCCTTGGTATTTCTGATTTTCTTGAAGAGATCTCTAGTCTTTCCCATTCTGCTGTTTTCCTCTGTTTCTTTGCACTGATCACTGAGGAAGGCTTTCATATCTCTCCTTTCTATTCTTTGGAACTCTGCATTCAAATGGGTATATCTTTCCTTTTTTCCCTTGTCTTTAGCTTCTCTTTTTTTCACAGCTCTTTGTAAGGCCTCCTCAGACAGCCATTTTGCTTTTTTGCATTTCTTTTTCTTGGGGATGGTCTTGCTCCCTGTCTCCTGTATAATGTCTCGAACCTCCATCCAAAGTTAATCAGGCACTCTATCAGATCTAGTCCCTTAAATCTATTTCTCACTTCCACTGTATAATCGTAAGGGATTTGACTTAGGTCATACCTGAATGGTCTAGTGGTTTTCCCTACTTTCTTCAATTTAAGTCTGAATTTGCAATAAGGAGTTAATGATCTGAGCCACAGTCAGCTCCCGGTCTTGTTTTTGCTAACTTATAGAGCTTCTCCGTCTTTGGCTGCAAAGAATATAATCAATCTGATTTTGGTGTTGTCCATCTGGTGATGTCCATGTGTGGAGTACAGACCTTGAATCCTTGTGAATGCGCTTCTGTGCAGCTCTTCATGGTGTTGTTACAGAAAATGGCCACAAGGTGGCAGCAGTTTCCCATACCGCACTTTTTTTTTTTTTTTTAACTGTAATTTCCTTGTTATTTTCTATTGGAATATAATTGATTTCTAATGTTGTGTTTGTTTCAGATGTAGAGGAACTCGATTCAGTTATATTAATATATAGACATTTATCTATTCTCTTTTGGTTTCTCTTTCACATATAGATGAATACAGTGTGTTCAATAATGCTATTCAGTATTTACTGTGCTGATTAAGACTAGATAAACAGTGGATATTTATCAATAGGCTGTGGTCATACCCTGATAAACAGAATGGAAATTTACCACTTTGTTCTGTTACAGAGATAATTAGCTTATTCTTTTAGGCAACGGGGAGTCCAAGTAAAAGTCCTGAGGCTCTTTTATCCGGGGTTGGGGTGGTGGTGGGGGTCTGGTTTTCCATTGGTATGCCATTTCTAAAGACACCAGGCACAAAGTTCAGAGTCCACTGGGAGGGTGACCATGCGTGTAGCCTAATGTTTGCAGCCTGGCCTAAGATGGAGTCCAGCTCTGTCTGTTTCCTCCTTCATTCCCTGCTCTTGGTGCTCTTAACTCATATTATGAGCATCACTCATAGGGATATATTGCACCCTGGCTCTCAGGCCGCCAATTTGGGAGAATGACATCAACCTTTGGGTTACAAAGTTCATAATACATTTTAAAATCAGGGTCCACAAAGCAGAACTATCAAGGCAACTGTAACAATGGTAAATATAGTTTTCTACCAATCACCCTTCACGCAAGATAGGACTGAAGTCCAGAAAGGAATGTTTTCATTTGACATTGCTTTTACCTGGTTTTTCATGTCATCTAAAGCAGTTGATACATTGCCAGATAAGTCAGGAATGCATACACAACATTCAACCTTAATTATAGCACAGGTCCCTCCTTGAGCAGCTGTGAGTATGCCCAAAGCCATTCTATTTTGAATTACCACTTTTCTCATTTGGATTTGCTCTTCATTTAAGGCTTGGTTGGCTTTTGTTCTATCTAGGAGGGCCTGTTTTGTGAAATTAGTCAAGGCCTCTACTTTAATCATAATATCTGTTGTCCCTATAGAGGGTAGGAACAAGGTGGCAATATACTCATACCATTGAAACACATATCTTGTCCACTTGGCATGTAAATAAGGTGGATTTACCAGGGCTTGTTGTAGGTTAGGCTTTTGTTACACTGGCATTTATATCAAATGTAACCCCATGACCCGAGTCTATTGACAGTAGGTCTGGCTTACACCCAGAGAGCAGGGAGAGATTATGATTGTGTCCCAGAAAAGAGCAGAGTGGTTTAAAATCTCCTTGGTGGAGCAGTGACAGCCACCAGGGAAGTCCATCCATCACAGACAGAGACATAGCCCCACATACCCAACAGTTGGAGGTATTGTGGAAGTTGGCGTAGGAATGTGCACGTTGATGAGACCAAGCAGCAGGAGTTGATTATGGGGCTTCATCCTCAAGAGGCTTGTCCGGGATCTTCTTTTCCTTCTTCTTAAGGATGGTCTTAGTCTCTCAAGGGTCAGCGGGGTCCCTCTGTGCAGTCTACTCAGCGTTTTCTGGGTCTGCATGGTATGCTCTCTTCACCCTCGTATGATGGATCCAAGGGGCAATACCTGTAACTTTAACTGCAGTAGGGGTAGTTAGAATAGCAGTATAAGGGCTCTTCCACCGAGGGGCTAGTAAATCAAATTTCCAATCTTTAACCCATACTTGGTCACCAAGCGTAAACTCATGAATCTGTTCCCCCAGGGGGAATGGCACCCTTTCTTGTACAAATTTAGTTACCCGATTTATTACCTTACCCAGTTCCATCTGCTGCAAAATCCTATTCCTCCTTACCTGAGGCAAATTTGTTGACACCTGTTTTATTATGGGAGGGGGCCTCCCATACACAATTTCATATGGAGAATAGCCTTGGGACCGTGGAGTCATCCTGTGTCTGAGCAGAGCCTTCGGAAGCAAGTCCACCCAGAATCAGTCAGTCTCTATGATCCACTTGGAGAGTCTCTTTAATGTCCGGTTGGTTCATTCCACCATCTCAGAACTCTGGGCCTATATGCAGTGTGCAGTTTCCATTTGATGTTTAAAGTTTTGCTTACTTGTTGTACTAAATCAGCTACAAAAGCTGGGCCATTGTCTGATCCAATGCAGTAGGAAATCCAAATCTGGGAACTATTTCCCTAAGCAGACATTGGGCTACTTCTGATGCTCTTTCAGTCCAGGTAGGAAAAGCTTCTACCCTTCCCTAGAATGTACATATCACGACCAGCAGGTAATGGTAGTGTCAGTGAGGTTTCATTTCAGTGAAGTCCACTCCCAGGTGTTTAAGGGGCAGTGTGCCTTTCAGCTAAATACCTGGAGGTTTTTGTCTGAATACCCGAGAGGCAGCATTAACCTGTAAGCAGGCAGCATGGCCTAGATGGGTCACTATCTAGGTGTGTTTGGCTTACCAGAGTGTGTGCCAGCTCCTCCAGTACCAATAATTTGCCACTTGGCAATTCCCACCATCCCTTTTCAGTCTTGATGACCCCTTCTGCTTTGCCTAACCCGACAGCCATTGTCCTTGTTTTATCAGGCTAGTGCCATCAGTATATAGGACCCAACTAGGGTCTGGAGCCGTGTGCCCTTCTTTAAAACAAACCCCAGATACCTTACCTCCTCCTTGCAGATCTGTGCCTTCTTCTTCGACACCTGGTAACCTGCTTCCATCAGCAGCTGGAGCAGTGCTTTTGTCCCTTTTCAGCATTTTTCCTTGGTCTTGGCAGCCAGCAGCAGGTCATCCACGTATTATAGGAGCCAACATCCATTCTCTTTCGAATGGAATGAGTCCAGGTCAGAAGCCAAGGCTTCCCCAAAGATGGTTGGGAGTTCTTAAACCCTTGTGGGGGAGTCCAGGTGAGCTGTTGTTTGGTGCCCCTGACTGGATCTTCCCATTTAAAGGCAAAGATCGGCTGTGATGCTGGGGCGAGGTGTATGCAGAAGGCATCCTTGAGATCTAGGCAAGTATAAACTTTAGTCCTCGGCAGGAGAAGGCTAAATAAGGTATAGGGGCTTGGAACAGTGGGGTGTAAAGTTTATACTTTATAAAGTTTATACTTTATAAATGTTAGTCCTCGGTGGGAAGAGGCTAAGTAAGGTATAGGGGCTTGGAACAGTGGGGTGTAAAGTTACAGTAGCCTGGTTGACTAGCCTGAGATCTTGTACAGGCCTATAGTCCTGTCCTTCTTCCTTTTCGACTGGCAGGATCAGTGTATTTCCAGCCGACTGGCATTCTACTAGAATGCCCGCTTGTTTCAATCTATTGAGGTGGGGCAGTATGCCGGCCTAGGCCTCTATCGGTAGCGGGTACTGGCACTTTCTAACCTGGATGGTACCTGGTTTGAGTTCTATTATCACTGGGGCTTGATGTTTAGCCAGACTGGAGGACAAGGAGGGGTTGTCTTCCACCCAGACCTCAGGGGATAATTGAGTTAGCTCTCTCTCATGCTCTTCCGGCCCACCGGTTCTTCCTTCGGAGACTCATACAATTTCCACTCATCTTGGGAGGGTATTGAGAGAGAGAGAGCAAATAAGTCATAGTGCCCATCTGGAAGGTGGGCCTCTCCTCAGGGGAAAAAGTCACTTGTGCTCCTAGTTTGGAGAGCAAGTCTCTTCCCAACAGGGGTACTGGGCACTCAGGAATGTAGAGGAATTCACGAATCACTTGGTGCCCCGCCATCTGACATTTTCTGGGCTAGGAAAAGGATTTAATCATCTGTTCTCCCGATACCCCAGTTACAGTGGTAGTCTTTTTGGACAGTGGTGCCACAGGTTTTGTTACTACTGACAGTTCTCCTGTGTCCACCATGAAGTCAATGTTTTGGTCCCCCACTTTTAAGACTACCATGGGCTCTTGGGAACCTGAAATCTCTGAGCCCCGGCAGCCCTATTTAATTTTCCAAGCCAGCAAGCCCCACAACTGCGGGAGCTTCCTCTTCCTTCCTTGCCTTAGGGCATTCATTCTGCCAGTGGCCCAAATCTCACCACCAGGCACACTGGTTTGGCTGTAACAGGCCCAGGGCCTCAGTTGGGACCAGTTGAAGGACTGTCCTGTCCCTGGGGCACAGGAGGTTTCCCAGAGCAGCGGCTAGCATTGTAAATCTATTGTCTGTTCTCTTTCATTCCCTGCGGCTCTCCGGCAGAGCGCAGTCTCTGCTTAATTCCAACGTCTCCCTCCCCTTCCTGTCAGTACTCACCGAGAGAGGCGGGTATAGCCTGGGCGGTTGGCTGGAGCTGGATCCTGAAAGTGTTGGCCAGAGGCTTCTGACACAGGGATTGGAACCTGCCAAAACAGCGGCTCTACGAACTCCAGGAGAGCTGGCGGAGGAGCAGCGGCTGCTGCAGGAACTTCACTTGGCCCTGGATCGGGCATTAAGGCGGCCTCCGATCCTGGTGGAGCACTGGGGCGGCGGGCGCATCATCATCCAGTATGGGGGAGGGACAGAGCATCTTCATCCAAATCCTGTCAGATCTCGGAGGGAGAAGGGGGATCGGCCTGTCTTCACCTGCCGGTCAGCAAGGCCAAACCAGAACACCACGTGGTCCAAGACTGTTTCTCCCTTAAAGTCCGTTCTGCCTTGGTGGACTTGATCAGGTGCAGATGAAAACATAGATGGGTTAAATATCCCATGTCCCAGGCCGTCTCCGGAAAAGCCAATTCATACTCACTTATGTATCCCCCTCCTTCTAACCTGACGATTCCAAGGGGGTCAAGAATTTCACAGCAGATGGGACACCTCCTGGGGGAGGGCAGAATATGAGCACACAAGGACCAGTTTCCTATCCTAAAAATCCCCTGGCGATTGCTGGTAATAATTTTCCCTGAGACAGCGTGGACACACCTCCTAAATGACCTTCACAAATTCTCTTCCTAAGCCCTAGCACACCTGTGTACCAAGCAATCGCCTCCTGCCTATTCCAGGCTCCTGTGGGTTCCTGCTCCTTCTAGTCCCTCCCAGGGGGGTGATCAGGCCCCCTCTTCCACCCTGCCAGGTGGGTTCCTCCTCACCTGAGCACTCAGTTCCCCTGCTGCCGTCCACTACCTGCTAACGTGAAAGGTCCGGGCGTTTTGAGAAGCAGAATCCTTCCAGAAAGGCAAGCAGCCTCCCCCTTCTATAAGATTCAAGCTGCAAGGCCTCGGAGTAGTCCCAAATGGGACTTGTCTCCTCAAAGTGAGGAGTTTCCCGGCCAATGCACCAAATGTTGTAGCCATGCGTCCAGGGAAACAAACTCACTCAGGACAATGCAGATGGTGGAGTGCAGTTTATTACACCCGCGGGTCCAAGGCAGAGTCTCCTCTTAGCCAAGAACCCTGACCAGTTTTTGTGAAAACCTTATATACCCTAAGTGTACTTGCTCAAACCCACCTCCCCAAATTCCTTGAAACTAGTCTGGACAAGGTAAAAGAGAGATATGATCAAGCCCATGATTCATGTGTCACAAAACTAGATAAACAGTGGATATTTATCAATAGGCCTGTGGTCATATCCTGATAAACATAATGGCATTTACCACTTTGTTCTGTTATAGAGATAATTAGCATATTCTTTTAGGCAACGGAGAGTCCAAGTAAAAGTCCTGAGGCTCTTTTATCCAGGGGTTCTGGTTTTCCATTGGTATACCATTTCTATAGACACTGGGCACAAAGTTCAGAGTCCATTGGGAGGGTGACCATATGTGTAGCCTAATGTTCGCAGCCTGGCCTAAGATGGAGTCCAGCTGTCTGTTTCCTCCTTCATGACCCCTGGCATAATTTCATAGTTTCAGTGGCTCTTTTTCATAGTTGAGTAATGGTCCATTGTCTATACGTAACACATCTTTACCCTTTAATCTGTCAGGGGACATTTTGCAGATTCTGTTTTGGCTGTTGCAAGTAGAGCTGCGGTGAATGTTGGGGTACATGTGTTTTATTGAATAATGACTTTCTCAGGATATCGGCCCAGGTGTGGAGATGTCTAATCCTGGGATTGGCTCTCTTGAGAGGCTGTGCTTTCTAGTGGCTGTTGTCAATGTCCATTTCCACTGAACATGCAGTGGGGTTACCTCACCTGCCAGCTCTCTCATGAATTTCTTGTTTGTAGACTCGTGAGGATGGCCAGTCTGACTGGTGGAATTCTATTTCCCACTGTTGTTTTGATTGGCATACCTGCAGCAATTAGGGACGCTGTGCATCTACTCCTGTGGGTGGAGGTTTGCTTTTTTTTCTTTCTTTCTTGTTTCCTTTACATTAAAGGGTGTGAAGAAAATTTACTGTGGCAGTTGGCTTCTTGAAACTCTGTTGTGTTTGGAATTTATTCCTGCAATCCCCTACCTTGGGAGATTTCCTGTGGGCAGCTGTCATTAACAGAAACCCCAGGGCTTGTGAATTAGAGGTACTGGTCAGCCTCTTTGGTTAAGTTGTAGTTACAGGAGATGTTTACAGGCGACTGCACTTTTTAAAGCACATCTCTGGTTCCTGGGAAAGTCAGCATCCTGGGCTGTGGATTAGAGTGAATTGTTCCTGAGCAAACACCTAAGGGCTTGTGTTTCATTACTTTTCCCCAGTAAAGCATCACACACACACATACACACACACCGGACTAATTACTACTGGGTCCACAGCATCCTGCTGAGTGTGCTTAGGTACCTAGGAGGCCGCACTCCAGAAAGGAGGCTTGAGATGGAATGCCTCATACCAGGGCATGTTCAGGGCTTGTAATATTTGCTTCCAAGTCCCTGGAGGCTTGGATCCCACTGGGGAGTCTGGTCCAGGCCACAGCATAGCAGATAGTAAATGTTTAAAAAAGGTTCAATGAAGGGCACCCTGCCAGGCTGTGTCAAACTCACCCCAGCAGTAAGCTCTAGGGATGGGGTAGCAGTGCCAGCCAGGGAGGTCAGGGGGAATAAAGTAGGCACTGTTTCTCTTTCCTTCTCTTTAATATGCCAATGTTATGTTGCAGTATAGTCGATTTGCAATGTTCTGATTGTTGTTGTATATAGCCCACCTGTTTCAGGCATAACGTATCTATGAGATATGTTTATTCTTTTTTGGATTTTTTGTCATAGAAGATCAAACAGAGTGGTGAGCATCAGGTGCTGGTAGATTATGTTACTCAGATACAGTTTTCTGTGTATACAAAGAAGGGAGGTAGGAGATAATTTCTGTGGATTCTCTCCTAGTAATATAGATTTCCATGTATAGGGTAGAGGTACAGATTTCCATGTATATGGGAAAGGAAGTAAAGAAGGGAGAAAGGAAGAGTTGAAAGTTGAAGGGAAAAAGTTGAAAGGAAGGGAGAAAGGAAAAGAAAGGCACAGAGTTGCCAGCCTGAAATAGGAAATTTTCCCTGTTTCAGCCTGGGAACCCAGGGCACAGAGTTACTGGTCTGCAATAGGAAATTTTCACTTTTGTCTACAGCCTCCATGCTGGATTTACCACTAATCCTGGAGCACCAAGACTCATAGTCTTGGATGAGATTTCTATACTGATACAATAATTTTCAGCACACCAAATTCACCAAGAGTCTGCATGGGCCATCTACCGTGAACAAGTGATGGGGATTCCACATGATCATCTCAACAGATGCAGCAATAGCATTTGACAAAATTCCATGTCCACTCACTGTAAACTCTCTTTTCAAAACGGGTACAGAGAGGGAGTTTCCTGGTTGCCTAGTGGTTAGGATTCCTGGCTTTCACTACTGGAGCCTGGGTTTAGGGAACTGAGATCCCGCAGGCTGTGCAGAGCGGCTCCCCACACCAGCATCCCCAAAAAGATGCCAAGGGAATATTTCACAGCATAACCAAGGCACAGTTGATAAACTAAAAGGTACTATCATACCCCTCAGTGTATGATATTAGATTTGGAGACCCACAGAGAAGTCAGACTCCGCATCATGATGTATGGGCAGACAGAATGGGTGTGGCCTCCGAATTCTGATGAGGCGGGGAAAGAAGTGCAAGTCTGCAGTACTGGACCTTTGACACTGGACCTTAGAAAGTTTCATGCTGAGGAAAGTACTTTAATGGAAGAGGAAGTATGAAAACATGAGACAGAGTCCATTGTCAGCAGACAGGCAGCAAAGGAGACTATGAGACATAATTTTAGAGTAAAAAGAAAATGGGCCCAGATAGAAGATGGAAAAGAAGAATGAAACAAGAAGCAAACAAGTAAAAGCCATGTGCATAGGCATAATTAAATGTTGAGTAGAGGGAGAAGAGAACATCTTGTACAGGGTATGTATTAAAAGTGTAGAATTAATATTTGAAAGGTCAATGGGAATTCTCATGAGAGCAGAACTGTGGGCACTTAACACTGAAGCCCTGGGAATGCACAGAACAAAGGGGAAAGGGAAACATCATTAGATTTCTATGGCTCAGTTATCTTCTGTGAAAACCCTAATGTGAAGGTGAAAGAGCATCTAAGTCTCAGGCTATCAGAGAGGAAAATTAGCCAATGGATTAGATCCACCCAAGATGAGAAGGCCCAGGTAGGATTGGGGGGTGGCGGTTAGGGAGTCCTGCCAGACCAAGGCAAGGAATAAATGTCTTGCCTTGGAAGTTCATCCCCCAACACGGTCAGTTTAAATGTTGGGAGTATGTTCAAAACTGCAAAGGGAAATATTCTTAATCTGGAGAACCATGACATGTTTTTCTTCTGGTCATGACCTGGTAGTAGATTTTTTTCCTCCCCTGAAAACAAGTACAGAATTTTCACAAGAGTGAAATATTTGTTGTCTCATATTGGGCACCAAGAGACAGTCCCCTGTGTCTTCAGCTGAGAGGGGATCAGCACATGCCCAGGGTAGGGGGAAGGAACCTCTCACAGTCCAGGAGAGCTCCTTGGACAAAGACTAGAGGGAACACCCTCAGGGGCTCTCCCACGCTCAGGGGCATCCTCTCTCCTCACCCACTGGGGCAAGGAGAACACAGTCTGGTAATGAGGGGAACATCAGATGGAGGACTTTGAAGGGTTTCACAGTGCACTGGGGGAATGTTGATCCTACGCTAAATGCTGACCCAGTAAGTCCTCTGTTCCCCGGTAGCACTCAGGGACACAGCCCTTCCACTCTCCCACGTCAGCCCTGGCTGAGTTCACAACCCGACCTACCCTCTGCCCTGCCCTACAGCTGTTAGTAGTTCAGTCACTCAGTCATGTCTTTGTGACCCCATGGACTGCAGCATTCCAAACTTCCATTCCAAGTTGTCCATCACCAACTGCCAGAGCTTGCTCAAACTCATGTCCTGACATTGTTACCTAATCCCATTAGGAGACCCACCCAACAACCCCTTTTTGTCTGTCAATATCTCCTTGGTAGGAAGTGGCCACAGCAGATGGTACAGATCCGGCTACTCTGCTCTGGGACCCTACTTTGAACAGTTCTCATTGACAGATATCCCTGAGCTGGGCCCCCAGGCTGGCAGAGGACCAGGTCACCTTGAGGGCAGCCCTCTGGCTGCTCAGGCTCTGGGCAGTGCTGGCTTCTGTCCAGTGTTCTCTAGGATGTCCTTCAGGGCACTACAGCCCTTCAGAGGTGGTGATTCCCAGGAAGGAGCTGCGCCGAGGCAAGGGCGTGCAGGTGCTGGGCTGGCTCTTCTAAGCCTGCGTTTTGGGGGCCAGAGGCACTTATCCACATGCAGTGCAAGAAATTATCTGGCCCAGACAACTGCCACTGGTGACTCAGGATTACCAAGGAGCCCTCCAGATGGACTACTCTTTCGTCCCTTCAGACTGTTACTACCTCGGCTACCTGGAGGAGATTCCTCTGTCCATCACTTTGGACACTTGCTATGGGGGGGTCTCAAAGGTATCATGAAGTTGGATGACCTTACCTATGAAATAAAACCCATTAAGTATTCTGAAAGGTCTGAACATGTAGTTTCTCAGATTGTGGCAGACGCCAATGCAACAGGTCCTGAGTATAGACCGGGACACGAGGAGGATAGGCAGCCACTGCTCTCTGAAGTTAATGAATGTCAGTATAGCCCCTAGGGTTAGTCCTAGGTTCTTTGCAGCACATGAAGGAGTTTTAAGAGGATTTGCTCAGTTTTCTAATTCAATGTATTGTGTATACAATAATGTAACTAAGTGTATAGAAGTCTTGATATGTATGAGTAGTAAAATAGACACTTTTTCTCAAGCTCTTTTTACAAGGTACTATCTCACTGCAGTGCTACTGTCCACTGCAAGAGATCCAGCTGTCGTGAATAATTATAATGTACCAGGTGGTACATATGCTCGTTATCATGGAGACAATTTGCTACCAGTTATATATCTCTCTATGTCTTTCATGATGAATCATGATGGGTCACAACAAAGTTATTTTCAGCCAAAACTGTATAGTGTATGTAAAGATAGTAATATTCTACTGTCTGTTGGTTATTTAGGCAGGCATTATTACATGTTAGCTGTTGTAACAGCACAACTTACTTGTGAGAAGTGTGAGTCTGTGGTATAACAATGTTACCTGCTTTTTCATGAGATGCACAGCCTGCCTCCATGGCACCATGCCCAGTCTTGTCAGATTCCTTCAGTAACTGTTGCGTTGCACATTGGCAATACATAGTAGGAATATGGGGCAATTGTATGTTAAACCTAACAGTGCATTATTTTAATGAAAGTCTGACAAAACCTCATTGTGGAAACACTATAGTGTGGGCTGGGGAGCAATGTGACGTGGCTCCTTCAAGCAGTGTTATAACAAGAAATGCTGTCAACAGGACTGTAAGTTTCAGGGAGATGCTGTTTGTAATACAGGACTATGCTGTACAAACTGTATGTACTCTGAACCTGGAACACTCTGCAGAACAATCCAGAATATATGTGATCTTCTGGAGTACTGTTTTGGAACAACCAATCAATGTCCAGCAGATTTTTATATGCAGGATGGAACACCCTGTACTGAAGAAGGCCGCTGCTATCGTGGGAACTGCACTTACCGCACTCTGCCCTGCAGAGAAATCTTTGGAAGACACGCTCGTAACAGTAATGATGAATGCTATACAATAAATAGCAGAGGCAGACGATTTGGACAGTGTACAAGAGATGATAGGTTTTGAGATTCCGTGCTTGTGGTGCCAATGACCGAAAGCGTGGAAGGCTGCAATGTGTCAACATCCTCTTATCTGGTTGCAGGAAGGTGTTTCACTCTTTCAGTCAGAGGTGTCAGCTGTTTGGTGTTGGGGATTAGGCATACACTATTCCCCAGGAATAACTGATGTCAGTCATGTGAGAAATGGTACCCCCTGTGCTTCTGGGACGTTCTGTCTTGATAACAGCTGCAATGCTACTATAGAAGCAATAAATTATGACTGTGACCATAAAGTATGCAATCATAGAGGAATCTGCAGTAATAGAAAGCATTGCCATTGCCATGCAGGCTGGAAACCTCCACTGTGCTTAAGCAGAGGTGAGGGAGGGAGAGTGGACAGTGGACCCACTGCAAGAGGAACACGCTCAGTGAAACAAAAGCAAGACCCAGTCATTTACTTGAGACTGGTCTTTGGTTGCATTTATGACCTCATAGCTGCACTCCTCTTTGGTGTGGCCACCAATGTTAAGTGTCAAGACTTCCACGTTTAAGGAAGTGATAGTAGGTGAGGGAGGTAAGGAGGTAAAAATAGATGCTGAAGTTCAGGAAGCGACAGTAGGTGTGAAGTAAATTATAAACCAGCTTCCCAACCCCTGTGCAACCACTGGTAATATAGAAGTCATATCAGTACATGTGATGATAGTAGTAATAAGACGGCAGAGTTGAACTTCATGTTCTAGAAGTCTGCAGGAGACGACAGTGGACTTCCACACATCAGGGTGGTCTAGAGGCATTGACATTCTCATATCAGGTCTCTTCGAACACCACTTGCAAATAAATCTTGAAAAAACCACTTGTTGGTGTCTTGTAATATTTGTAAACTCTAAGAAAGCAAACTGAGCCAGAGACTGGCCAGAAGAGCGACCTGAGTCGGCAGCTGGGTCTTGACCTGAGCTCACTGGTCCCAGCACTAACAAAAGTTTTCATGGGCTTCTTCAGGGACAGATTTAAGACGTTTCTCTGTTTCAAGAGTTCAGTACTCTTGAGCACTGAGGTTTTCCTCTTCTCTTTAATCTCCCATTGTCTAAACCCAAAGTGGGTTCAGGGTTAAAGAGGGCTCCTCCCTTAGTTTCAGAGGGAGTCCCGTGAGTATGATCCCTACCTTCCTTCTTTTTTTTTTTCTTTTTTAAAATTATTTTATTTTTAAATTTATTTTTAATTGATTGATTATTGCTTTACAATATTGGTTTGATTTCTGTTATACATCAACATGAATAAACCATGGGTGTACATATGTCCCCTCCCTCTTGAATCTCCTTCCCACCTCCTGCTCTTTCCTAACCCTCTTGGTTATTATAGAGCCCCAGTTTGAGTTTCCTGAATCATATAGCAAATTCCCATTGGCTAGCTATTTGCATATGTTAGTGTATATGCATCCATGCAGCTCTCTCCATGCATCCCACTCTCTCTTTCTTCTCCCCATCCTTTTCCATTAGTCTGTTCTCTATGTCTATGTCTCCATTGCTGCTCTGTCAACAGATTCATCAGTACCATCCTTCTAGATTCCATATGTATGCATTAGTATATGATTTGTTTTTCTCTTTCTGACTTACTTCACTTTGTATAATAGGCTCTAGTTTCATCCACCTCATTAGAACTGGCTCAAATGCATTCCTTTTTATGGCTGAGTAGTATTCCATTGTATATATGTACCACAGCTTTTTTATCCATTCATCTGTCGATGGACATCTAGGTTGCTTTCATATCTTGCTTGCCTTCCTTCTTTTTGACAAAAAATTTTAAATTTATTTACTTTTGGCTGCACTGGCTCTTGGTTGCTGGGTAAGGGCTTTCTGCAATTGCCGTGAGAGGGGCTGCTCTCTAGTTGCAGTGCACAGGCTTCTCACTATGGTGGTTTTTCTTTTGGTGGAGGACGGGCTCTAGAGCATGGGCTCAGTAGTTGTGGTGCATGGGTTTAGTTGTTCCACGACATGTGGGATCTTCCCAACCAGGTGTAGAACAAGTGTCTCCTGCACTGGCAGGTGGATCCTTTACTACTGAGCAACCAGGGAAGCCCTATCTATCTATTTATTTATTGCCCACATCATCTGGCTTGGATAATCTTAGTTCTCCAACCAAGAATCAAACCTGGGCAGTGAAAGCACCAAGCCCTAACCACTGGACAATCAGGAAATTGCAAGTGTCCATCTTCTTTTATTATCTTTGTAAGAAATAGAGGAAAACAACAGAATGGGAAAGACTAGAGATCTCTTCAAGAAAATTAGAGATACCAAGGGAACATTTCATGCAAAGATGGGCTCGATAAAGAACAGAAATGGTATGGACCTAACAGAAGCAGAAGATATTAAGAAGAGGTGGCAAGAATACACAGAAGAACTGTACAAAAAAGATCTTCACGATCCAGATAATCACGATGGTGTGATCACTCACCTAGAGCCAGACATCCTGGAATGTGAAGTCAAGTGGGCCTTAGAAAGCATCACTACGAACAAAGCTAGTGGAGGTGATGGAATTCCAGTTGAGCTCTTTCAAATCCTGAAAGATGATGCTGTGAAAGTGCTGCATTCAATATGCCAGCAAATTTGGAAAACTCAGCAGTGGCCACAGGACTGGAAAAGGTTAGTTTTAATTTCAATCCCAAAGAAAGGCAATGCCAAAGAATGTTCAAACTACCGCACAATTGCACTCATCTCACATGCTAGTAAAGTAATGCTCAAAATTCTCCAAGCCAGGCTTCAGCAATACATGAACCGTGAACTTCCATTATGTTCAAGCTGGATTTAGAAAAGGCAGAGGAACCAGAGATCAAATTGCCAACATCCACTGGATCATGGAAAAAGCAAGAGAGTCCCAGAAAAACATCTATTTCTGCTTTATTGACTATGCCAAAGCTTTGACTGTGTGGATCACAATAAACTGTGGAAAATTTTGGAAGAGATGGGAATACCAGACCACCTGACCTGCCTCTTGAGAAACCTGTATGCGGGTCAGGAAGCAACAGTTAGAACTGGACATGGAACAACAGACTGGTTCCAAATCAGGAAAGGAGTACTTCAAAGCTGTATATTGTCACCCTGCTTATTTAACTTATATGCAGAGTACATCATGAGAAACGCTGGACTGGAAGAAGTATAAGCTGGAATCAAGATTGCTGGGAGAAATATCAATAACCTCAGACATGCAGATTACACCACCCTTATGGCAGAAAGTGAAGAAGAACTAAAGAGTCTCTTGATGAAAGTGAAAGAGGAGAGTGAAAAGTTGGCTTAAAGCTCAACATTCAGAAAACTCAGATCATGGCATCTGGTCCCATCACTTCATGGCAAATAGATGGGGAAACAGTGGAAACGGTGTTAGACTTTATTTTTCTGGGCTCCAAAATCACTGCAGATGGTGATTGCAGCCATGAAATTAAAAGACGCTTACTCCTTGGAAGGAAAGTTATGACCGACCTAGACAGCATATTCAAAAGCAGAGACATTACTTTGCCAACAGACGTCTGTCTAGTCTATGGTTTTTTCAGTGGTCATGTATGGATGTGAGAGTTGGACTATAAAGAAAGCTGAGTGCCAAAGAATTGATGCTTTTGAACTGTGGTGTTGGAGAAGACTATTGAGAGTCCCTTGGGCTGCAAGGAGATCCAACCAGTGCATCCTAAAGGAGGTCAGTCCTGGGTGTTCACTGGAAGGACTGATGCTGAAGCTGAAGCTCCAATACTTTGGCCACCTGATGTGAAGAGCTGATTCATTGTAAAAGACCCTGATGCTGGGAAAGATTGAGGGCAGGAGGAGAAGGGGACTACAGAGGATGAGATGATTGGATGAAATCACTGACTGAACGGACATGGGTTTGGGTGGACTCCAGGAGTTCGTGATGGACAGGGAGCCCTGGACGTGTTCTGGTCATGGGGTCGCAAAGAGTCGGACACGACTGAGCGACGGACTGAACTGAACTGAACTGAATGCAGATGAGGGGCTTTCTCAGTGACTTAGATGGCAAATTAAAAGAAACAGAAGTTATGTCCCTAGAATTTAATCAGAGTGCAATTGTGAGAAAGCAGAAATAACATAATAGCAAAATAGAAAATATATTCAGTTCACCTGCCACCATCAACACATTGTGTGTGTAAGAGTGTTACTGTAGTATGGAATAAATGTTAATTTAAACAATAATACTCAGGAAAAACACAAAAGCTCTTAGGTGTTTGTTCAGATACATTCCACATTAAATTACAACTCTGAATTAAAACTCGAAAGCTTTCATTTCCCAGGTAATCACAATAGGGCTTGAGAAAGGCCTGCCGCCTTGCGGCTGTTCCCTGCAATAGCAACCGTAAAAGTTTTGCTTGTGAGTTCTTGTTCAGTCGCTCAGCTGTGTCTGTCATGACAAATTATTCTCGGCACATACAACTCACTGTGGGGCTCTAGGGTAGTGGGTCGCCAGGCTGGACCAGGCTCCAGGGCAGGAAAAGCAGGTCCAGGGTCCAGAAGAAAACCTTTCAGGGGAGGTGCTCAAGTGCGCTCCCTGAAAATTCAATTTAGAAAAGTTAACGCTACTGGGAGTTCTCCAGGCAGTCAGGAAAAAACAGTGTGCAGAGGTGATGAACAGAAATAACCACAAATGACTCTGCATACCTAAGACGAAGAAACGTTTGGGTGTAAGAGAAGGTGAGGGAGATTTACAAGGTTCAGATTAGGAGCACTTCTGTGTACTATTTCAGAGGCTTTGAATATTGCACGTAGGGAGTGAGGAAACACTGAAACTTGGGAAGGAGAGGTAGATGTTTGAAGGAAGACCCCCTGAAGACAGAAGGCTTCTCATGGGGCTGATCTAAATGACCACAATAAGACCTAATTTTTTGTTCTTTAATTTTAAAATTTATTTTATTACTTTTCCAGTTTTATTAGGAAATAATTGACATACATCACTGTATAAATTTAAGGCATACAGCATGACAGTTTTGATTGATGTATATTGTGAGATGATTGCCACAGTAGGCTCAGCTAAGATCCATCTTCCCATTCATCGTTTTCTTATCTCATGAATTATGCTTTGAGTACTTCATAAGGCTTTAGAAGATTCATGTATCTTTAGCTGGGCTGTGCTCATTCTAATGCTTTTAAACAGAATTGTAACAGTCTCATTATTTTTCTTTACTTTTTTTTTTTTTTTACTGGAGTATACTTAGTTACTTAAACTGTTGTATTAATTTCTGCTGTACAGCAAAGTGAATAAGCCACATGTATACACATATCTCCTCTTTGTTGGATTTCCTTCCCATTTAAGTCACCACAGAGCACTGAGTAGAGTTTCCTGTGCTATATAGTAGGTTCTCATTAGTTATCTATTTTACACATCACAGCCTTCTCCTGTCGAAGGAGCTTGCATAGCTCAATGAAGCTCTGAGCCATGCGGTGCAGGGCCAGCCAAGACAGACAGGTCATAGTGAAGAGTTGTGACAAAATGTGGTCCCCTGGAGAAGAAAATGGCAACCCACTCCAATATTCTTGCCTGGAAAATCCCATGAAGAGTATGAAAAGGCAGCAGTCCATGAGATCACAAAGAGCTAGATACAACTTAGCAAATGAACAACAGCAAAGTGAATATAAGACAAAATTTTAAAAAAAGTATTTCCTGTTACTTTTATAGAAGTACAATGGAAATAACTAGATTACTGGTAGTTACTGTTTCTTAAACTGTTTCATTGAAGTACTAGAGTGTAACTGTCATATGTGTGGGTGCACGCTTTAGTCATGTCCTACTCTTTGTGATCCCATGGACTGTAGCCTGCCAGGGTCCTCTGTCCATGGGATTCTCCAGGACAGAATACTGGAGTGGGTTGCTGTTTCCTCCTCCAGGGAATCTTCCCAATGCAGGGATCAAACCTTTGTCTCCTAAGGCTGGCTCCTGCATTGCAGGCTGATTTTTTAGCCACTGAACCACCAGGGAGGCCTGTAATTAGCATGTACACAATGATATTCTGTGCCATGCTTAGTTTCTCAGTTGTGTCCTACTCTTTGCGACCCCATGCACTGTAGCCCGCCAGACTCCTTTGTCCATGTGGATTCTCCAGGCAAGAATTCTGGAGTGGGTTACCATGCCCTCCTCCAGGGGATCTTCCCAACCCAGGGATTGAACTCAGGTCTCCCTCATTACAGGCAGATTCTCTACAGTCTGAGCCACCCGGGAAGCCCATAAACAACGATAGATTGAAGGAAAACAATAAAGCTCTATTTGATCAGGTTTGCTGGTGTGTCTCACAGAACAGAGTGACTCAGAGACGGAGGAGTGAAGGGTATTTCTAAACTCATGTTTGGGAAAACTGGGTACTATTAGCTGATACTATTAGCTCCACACACATACTTCATCTCTCACTCTCATCTCCATGACCTAAAGCAGATGGAATCTAAGATACCATGTTGAAGTGGAGAAAAGTATATAAAAAATGAAATCATAGTGAATTTATTTCAAATAGTAAATGCTCAGGCACAAGACCAAATGTATCATAGGAGAAAGGACAGTAGCAATTAGATGAATCAAAAAAACTGAGTCCAGGGACTTCCCTGGTGGTCCGGTGGCTAAGACTCCACACTCCTAACACAGAGGGTGTGGGCTGGGTCCCTGGTCAGGGAACTAGATCCCACATGCCACAACCAAAGAGTCCACAGGCTGCAGTGAAGATGGAACGGTCCACGTGCTGCAACTAAGGCCTCAGGAAGCCAAATAAATGTTAAAGTAAGTTTTAAGAAAGGTTTAATGGAAAAACAAAAAACCTCGAATAGCCAAAGCGATCTTGAGAAAGAAGAATGGAACTGGAGGAATCAACCTACCTGACTTCAGGCTCTACTACAAAGCCACAGTTATCAAGACAGTATGGTACTGGCACAAAGACAGAAATATAGATCAATGGAACAAAATAGAAAGCCCAGAGATAAATCCACGCACATATGGACACCTTATCTTCGACAAAGGAGGCAAGAATATACAATGGATTAAAGACAATCTCTTTAACAAGTGGTGCTGGGAACTCTGGTCAACCACTTGTAAAAGAATGAAACTAGAACACTTTCTAACACCATACACAAAAATAAACTCAAAATGGATTAAAGATCTAAACGTAAGAGCAGAAACTATAAAACTCCTAGAGGAGAACATAGGCAAAACACTCTCTGACATACATCACAGCAGGATCCTCTATGACCCACCTCCCAGAATATTGGAAATAAAAGCAAAAATAAACAAATGGGACCTAATTAACCTTAAAAGCTTCTGCACATCAAAGGAAACTATTAGCAAGGTGAAAAGACAGCCTTCAGAATGGGAGAAGATAATAGCAAATGAAGCAACTGACAAACAACTAATCTCCAGAATATACAAGCAACTCCTACAGCTCAACTCCAGAAAAATAAATGACCCAATCAAAAAATGGGCCAAAGAACTAAATAGACATTTCTCCAAAGAAGACATACAGATGGCTAACAAACACATGAAAAGATGCTCAACATCACTCATTATCAGAGAAATGCAAATCAAAACCACTATGAGGTACCATTTCACACCAGTCAGAATGGCTGCAATCCAAAAGTCTACAAGTAATAAATGCTGGAGAGGGTGTGGAGAAAAGGGAACCCTCTTCCACTGTTGGTGGGAATGCAAACTAGTGCAGCCACTATGGAGAACAGTGTGGAGATTCCTTAAAAAACTGGAAATAGACATGCCTTATGATCCAGCAATCCCACTGCTGGGCATACACACTGAGAAAACCAGAAGGGAAAGAGACACGAGTACCCCAATGTTCATCGCAGCACTGTTTATAATAGCCAGGACATGGAAGCAACCTAGATGTCCATCAGCAGATGAATGGATAAGAAAGCTGTGGTACATATACACAATGGAGTATTATTCAGCCATTAAAAAGAATACATTTGAATCAGTTCTAATGAGGTGGATGAAACTGGAGCCTATTATACAGAGTGAAGTAAGCCAGAAAGAAAAACACCAATACAGTATACTAACGCATATATATGGAATTTAGAAAGATGGTAACAATAACCCTGTGTACGAGACAGCAAAAGAGACACTGATGTATAGAACAGTCTTATGGACTCTGTGGGAGAGGGAGAGGGTGGGAAGATTTGGGAGAATGGCATTGAAACATGTAAATATCATGTATGAAATGAGTTGCCAGTCCAGGTTCGATGCACGATACTGGATGCTTGGGGCTGGTGCACTGGGACGACCCAGAGGGATGGAATGGGGAGGGAGGAGGGAGGAGGGTTCAGGATGGGGAACACATGTATACCTGTGGCGGATTCATTTTGATATTTGGCAAATCTAATACAGTTATGTAAAGTTTAAAAATAAAATAAAATTAAAAAAAAAAAAATAAAAAAAAAAAAAAATAAAAAAAAATAAAAATAAAGTATTTTACATGCCACCTAGATGATATGATTTTTTAACAAATCAAGTTAAGTTGGAAGAAACAGATAAATATCACAGACAGCTAGGAAAGGACAAAGTGATGATCAGGAGAGGAAGTCTTTACATAAAAAACAAAAATAAGATTACAAAATAAAAAAAAATTAATTGATGCCAAATAATATGTTGACATCATGAGATATGCTTATGTAGAAATGGACTAATTTCAGTAAGAAACAACACCAGTAGGCATAACACAAAAATATTAAATGTGAATGATAAAAGAACACATTAGAAGAAAATCCTTCAACTATAACCTGCTGAGATGTGTGTCTTGCAAGGCTTTCATAACACGATTAAACCAGAGAAGCTGAGCTCATGGAAAGAGAGTATTAATAGATGGTGGTGAGTGCGCTTTACTTGAAAATGGGACATTAAAAATCAATATTCAACGTATATTTGGCACAATTACATAAAAAGTGGATAATGCATTTAAATTGCATATTGATGCATGGTACCAAACAAGCACTCAATAAATACCAGAGATTATTATTATACAGTGGAAGTGACAAATAGATTTAAGGGATTAGATCTGATAGACACAGTGCCTGAAGAACTATGGACGGAGGTTCGTGACATTATACAGGAGGCAGGGATCAAGATCATCCCCAAGGAAAAGAAATGCAAAAAGGCAAAATAGTTGTATGAGGAGGACTTACAAATAGCTGTGAAAACAAGAGAAGTGAAAGGCAAAGGAGAAAAGGAAAAATATACCCATTTGAATGCAGAGTTCCAAAGAATAGCAAGGAGAGATAAGAAAGCCTTCTTCAGGGATCAATGCAAAGAAATAGAGGAAAACAATAAAATGGGAAAGACTAGAGATGTCTTCAAGAAAATTAGAGATACCAAGGGAACATTTCATGAAAAGATGGTCTCAATAAAAGACAGAAATGGTATGAATTTCTGAATTCATACCTTACAGAAGCAGAAGATATTAAGAAGAGGTGGCAAGAATACACAGGAGAACTATACAAAAAAGATCTTCACAACCCAGATAATCACGATGGTGTGATCACTCACCTAGAGCCAGACATCTTGAAATGTGAAGTCAAGTGGGCCTTAGGAAGCATCACTATGAACAAAGCTAGCGGAGGTGATGGAATTCCAGTTGAGCTAATTCAAATCCTGAAAGATGATGCTGTGAAAGTGCTGCATTCAATATGCCAGCAAATTTGGAAAACTCAGCAGTGGCCACAGGATTGGAAAAGGTCAGTTTTCATTTCAATCCCAAAGAAAGGCAATGCCAAAGAATGCTCAAACTAACACACAATTGCACTCATCTCACATGCTAGCAAAGTAATGCTCAAAATTCTCCATACCAGGCTTCAACAATACGTGAACCATGAACTTCCAGATGTTCAAGCTGAATTTAGAAAAGGCAGAGGAACCAGAGATCAATTTGCCAACATCCGCTGGATCATGGAAAAAGCAAGAGTTCCAGAAAAACATTTGATGCTGCTGCTGTTGCTAAATTGCTTCAGTTGTGTCTGACTCTGTTCGACCCCATAGACGGCAGCCCATCAGTCTCCTTCATCCCTGGGATTCTTCTGCTTTATTGACTATGCCAAAGCCTTTGACTATGTGGACCATAAACTCTGGAAAATTCTTAAAGAGATGGGAATACCAGACCACCTGACCTGCCTCTTGAGAAATCTGTATGCAAGTCAGGAAGCAAGAGTTAGAACAGGCCATGGAACAAGAGACTGGTTCCAAATCAGGAAAGGCGTACAACAAGGCTGTGTATTGTCACCCTGCTTATTTAACTTATATGCAGAGTACATCATGAGAAATGCTGGGCTGGATGAAGCACAAGCTGGAATCAAGATTGCTGGGAGAAATATCAATAACCTCAGATATGTAGATGACACCACCCTTATAGCAGAAAGTGAAGAAGAACTAAAGAGCCTATGGATGAAAATAAAAGAGGAGAGTGAAAAAATTGGCTTCAGTTCAGTTCAGTTCAGTCACTCAGTTGTGTTTGACTCTTTGTGACCCCATGGACTACAGCATGCCAGGCCTCCCTGTCCATCACCAACTCCAGGAGTTTACTCAAACTCATGTCCACTGAGTCAGTGATGCCATCCAACCATCTTATCCTCTGTCATCCCCTTCTCCTCTCGCCTTCAATCTTTCCCAGCATCAGGGTCTTTTCAAATGAGTCAGCTCTTCTCATCAGGTGGCCGAAGTATTGGAGTTTCAGCTTCAACATCAGTCTTTCCAATGAACATACAGGAATGATTTCCTTTAGGAATGACTGGTTGGATCTCCTTGCAGTCCAAGGGACTCTCAAGAGTCTTCTCCAACACCACAGTTCAAAAGCATCAATTCTTTGGCACTTAGCTTTCTTTATAGTCCAATTCTCACAAAAGTTGGCTTAAAACTCAACATTCAGAAAACTAAGATCATGGCATCTGATCCCATCACTTCATGGCTAATAGATTGGGAGACAGTGACAGACTTTATCTTTTTGGGCTCCAAAATCACTGCAGATGGTGACTGCAGCCATGAAATTAAGATGCTTGCTTCTTGGAAGAAAAGTTACGACCAACCTAGACAGCATATTAAAAAGCAGAGACATTGCTTTGTCAATAAAGTTCTGTCTAGTAAAAGCTATGGTTTTTCTGGTAGTCATGTGTGGATGTGAGAGTTGAACTATAGAAAGAAAGCTATCCAAAGAAAGCTGAGCACCGAAGAATTGATGCTTTTGAGCTGTGGTGTTGGAGAAGACTCTTGAAAGTCCCTTGGACTAAAAGAAGATCCAACCAGTCCATCCTAAAGGTGATCAGTCCTGGGTGTTCATTGGAAAGACTGATGTTGAAGCTGAAAGTCCAATACTTTGGCCACTTGATGTGAAGAGCTGACTCACTAGAAAAGACCCTGATGCTGGCAAGGGTTGAGGGCAGGAGGAGAAGGGGACAACAGAGGATGAGATGGTTGGATAGCATCACCGACTCAATGGACATGGGTTTGGGTGGACTTCCGGAGTTGGTGATGGACAGGGAGGCCTGGTGTGCTGCAGTTCATGGGGTTTCAAAGAGTCGGACATGACTGAGCGACTGAACTGAACTGAATGCAAGAAAGATGACCATCGTCATCCATGAGGCTCAGTTATTTCTTTTTGAGGCTTATTTACTAAAAGACTAACTCCAAGGCTTCCCTGGTGGCTCAGGGGTAAAGAATCCACCTGCCAATTCAGGAGACATGGGTTCCATCCCTGGTGCAGGAATACCCACAAGCTGTGGGGCAACTAAGCCTACAGGCCACAGCCACTAAGCACACACACCATAGAGCCTGGGAGCCACAACTTCTGAGCCCACATGCCGCAAGTACGGAAACCTGCACGCCACAACATGAGAAGCCACTGCAACGAGAAACCCATGCCTGGTAACTAGAGAGTAGCCCCCATTTGCTGCAACTAGAGAAAAGCAAATGCAGCAACAAAGACCCAGCACAGCCATAAATAAATAAATACATAAATAAACATTTTTTAAAAGTCTAACTCCAATGACCCATGAGTTATTTTGACCCTGTTTGGTTCTGCCTCATCATGGAACTGTTAATATTTAATGGAAGCAACACAAGCAGTGAAATCTGTTCACTAAAACCTGTTTGTAAGGCCTTCCTCATAAACTGCAGAACATCAGAACATGAGCATTTTTGACTCACTGGATTCTGCTGCTTCACACAACTCAAATAGGTCCAACCACAATCTCTAATAAAAATATGTCAAGGGCGTGCTTGGGGTTCAGAAAATGGGGTGTCTCATTTGCCCACTAGAATGTACAGTTCATGGGATGGGAACCTGCCTGGCCCATCACACAATATTTCCTCAATAAATACGGGAGTAGCCTTTTCCACCAAGTTTTTGAACTTGCACTTGTCTCACATTAAAGCAAAGTGTTACTTGCCCTTTCCCCTGTTTTGTTTTAAAACAACAAAACTCCTAAGTCTTCTATTCTTAAATTCTTCATCATATCCAGACCTAGTCTTCTTATATAGAGCCTTGGTTGCCATATTCAGAGCTAACAACTAAATAAAAATTAGGGAAAAGATATTTCTTCTCCCAATACAAGGGGTCTGGGTTCAATCCCTGGTTAGGGAACTAGATCCCACATGTCACAAGCAAGACCTGGTGCAGAAAAATAAATAAATATCTAAAAAATAAATAAAAGTTTCTATTTCTTATGAGATTGTTTCAGAAACATTTCAGACCCATGATACTGTATTTTCATATGTATGCAAAACAGGTTTTACAATAATCAATGCTATAGTTTCATAGAGCATGATGTTAAGAATAATCATCACCAAAGACCAGATAGGTCTTAAGTGATATGACATTGCTTTATTTACTGCAGTCCAATACTGGTCTTCCATTTCATCTGTATTACAGTAGTAAAATGTACAAATAAAAGCATAAAGATACCACAGTAAAAATAAAATAAATAAGTACTGTGGTCAAGAAACCATGGTCAAAGGCCCTCCATAGTTTCTCTGGACCTAGAGCTCCTCCAGGCTCCACCTGTACCCATCTCCACTCCAGCTCCTCGGGACACCCACACTTCCTCACCGCCCTGCCAGCTTTTCAGATGAATTCAGGAACCCTCCTGCAGCCCCTCGTAACAGTTGTGAGCAACAGTGCAAGTAAGGTGAGTGTGTGATATGTTTACATTTTTAAAGATAAAATTACAAATGCCAAAAAACTATCAAATGATATGTGGATCTTCAAGACAAGACTTTAAAATGTGTGAAATTATGAGTGCTATGTGACTGAAATTTGACAAAATATCCAAGACTGCTGACTATCATTGCACAGCTTTCATGTTCTGTTGAGGGGAAGGGATATTTATATAAATAATTGAAAACAGTGATTTTGCTAAAATGAAGGTAATAAAAGTTTACAAAATATAACTCAATTTTTTTTCATCTAAATACTACTTTCCCTTCAATAGATCACCTTGATTTGTTCAATCAGAATTATATTACTTCAACATTATCTTTAAAATGAAAAGATAAATTAAAATGAAAAAAATAAATCAGAATGACTTGAATTAAGCTGAATTTAAATGCTTTTGAAGTAATTAAATCATTTATTTTTATAAAGATAAGCCTAATGCTTATCTAGTTTAATATCACTTACCTGCCAAAATAAATTACGGATGTAACATTACACCCATATTTCATCTAAAGCTACCAATTTGAGAATGGTGTTAATTGTTTAACATGGTAAAAGTTTTGTAAAGTATTGTGGTCCTTTAAGACTGTATTAATTCTATGATAATTTGGGAGAAATTGATACTTTTATTTTTCTCTCACTTTTCCATCTTGTTGACATTTTCCATTCTTTTAGAATGACTCGATTGCTTTATTTATACAGATCCTGCATAATATATATATATATCCTTTCTTGTGGACATTGTTTATAAGCATTTTATTATTGCTCTATCATAGAAAGATTGTTTCCAATTCTATTTCTAGGAAAGCCTTGCTATCTTACAGATAAACTATTGATTTTTGTGTTTATATCTTTTGTCAATTTTAGGCTTTAGCAAAACACTGTCAAAAAATCCCACTGAGCAGACAAAGCTTACTTTGCTGGATTTGCTGAAATAAGAAAGGAAAACACCCTTGCAGAATCTTAACCGCCCAAACAGGAAGAGTAGAGTGATGGGTTTGAAGGTCTGACTGGGTGACAAGATACTCAGACAAGTCTTGTGAGATTGGGAACTCCTTGGGAACTGGCAGTGTGTGAGACACCATAGCTTTATACTCATGTGCATACAAGACTAAATTCTGAGCTGAGTTTGCTTGACAGTCTTGATAGTTCAGGTGTTTTTGCTAATTTACAGCTAATATTCAGGGCTAAGTATTTCCCAGATGTACCCTGTCTTTCATTTTTCTCAGCCTTCACATAGTGACAAGAATGTATCTCGGGGATGTATAGTTTCTAATCACGGGTAAAACCAAAACCATGTGAGTTTAAGCTCTCAGCCCCTCCTCCGTGACATCCATGTCGCCCCAGGATGGAGATCACAACACCATTGTCTGCAAACAGAAGCAATTTCCATCTCCACTGCTTTTTGGTGAGCTGTGGATATATGAGAAGACTCTGCTGGCAGTTTTCCAGAATCTATACTGTCAGATTTGCTATTTCTTTTTGCTCAAAGGTCTTGTTGGATCACTTGAAGGGACAAAGTCCATTTCTCAGTATTTCTATTTTGGTGATGACATATCTGAGCAAAGCGACATGGAATAATACTAAGAAAGATATGTCTCAGGGTTTGGAGTCCCGTATTCAGCAGGAGCTAAGGGTACCCAAGCTCTATTTCTGTGAAACATGGGCTACAAAGTTGCCAAGTGTTGTTATTGTTCAGGCAGACATCTTCATGTCTAGGTCTTGATGGGAGTTTTATTTTTCTGGCCACTTGACCCATTGTTCTGTCATTTACAAAGTACTTATTGCTTGATTCCAGTTACACAGAAAATCACCTTTCTTATTGCAATGAACTAGCATCAGAGGAAGCTGGTTATCATTCAAAGGAACACAAGTAAAAACAATAACTATACTGAACGTGCATCTTAATCAAAAGACATACAAAGGAGTGGCTCAAAGCATTGAAAGAAAAAAATAAAGATGGGAAACATATACACGTTGTAGATAAGAGGCTTGGGTATCTGCTATAATCTAGATTCTTAAGTAAGTGAAGAAGAAAGTGAGGATGCAAGCAGAGAACACAGGAGACCAGACCGAAAGAGGACCACCCGTCTCTGCTATTGGAAGCTCGCTTACTGGGTCTTCTGGAGAAGTAGTCTCCTGGATGAGTCGTCATCTTGGTTGGTGTTCTGGGATTAGGTTTAAGGCCCCTAAAAAAGTCACTATAAACTTCTTGAGGAGCCTGGCTTGAGATCTCTGGACCCTTTAACTTAAAGATGTATGCTCACTCCTGATAAAAGTGGTGGGGGAGCAAATTTTGAGTAGAGACCAGGAGTTGCTCTGGAGATAGCTTGGAGGCATTTGAGAAGCCGCAGAAATTCAGACCATGACCAAGGTACAATCCCAACAGATCTTAACAAGACAGTCAATTTATGAGAGTATGAACAAAAGATACCTAGATTTTTTCTTGCTTGAGAAAAGTTGAAAGTGTTAGTCACTCAGTTGTGTTTGACTCTTTGCATCCCCATGGACTGTAGCCTGCCAGGCTCATCTGTTCATGGGATTCTCCAGGAAAGAACAGTGATGTGGGTTGCCATTTGTAAAAATTTAATGAGCTATAATTAATAATTTATGCACATTTCCACAATGTAAGCATGTTATGATTAAACATGAACTTAAGTGTGATTGACCCTTACTGTCTATATTGGAAAGTCCTGCCTACCTCCTGGGATACATGAATGTGAAATTTAAAACATAACTTTAGAAAATGTTTGAAGCAGTATTAACTTCCCCTACTCAAAGAAACTCAAATTTATTTAAAAAGTGTATCAATCTGATTGCCAGAGTGTGTTAATGGCCAAGAGGAGAGTATTCTAAAAAGATTCTGGGTGTTTCTCTGGTGGCTCAGTGGTAAAGAATCCACCTGGCAATGCAGGAGACATGAGTTCAATCCCTGGTCTGGGAAGATCCCACATGCTGCAGAGCAGCTAAGCCTGTGCCACAACTATTGAGCCTGTGCTCTAGAGCCCGGGAGCCACAACAAGAGAAGCCACCCTGCACCAGAACTAGAAAAAAGCCCACACAGCAATGAAGACCCAGCACAGCCATTAACAAATAAATAAAGAAAAAAAATTTAAAAAGATTCTGTGCTGTACAGTAGTTTCTCATTAATTATCTATTTTATTCATAATATCAATAGTGTATATATGATAATCCCAATCTCCCAAATCATTCCACCCCTCTGTCCCCCTTGGTGACCAAAATGAGAAGGAAATCCAAAAAAAGAGGGGATAGAGTCATACATACAGCTGATTCACTTTGCTGTAGAGTAGAAATGAACAGAACACTGTAAGGCAATTACACTCCAATAATTAAAACAAAACAAAACAAAACATGAAAAAAGGGAATCTGGTCTCATGCCCCATTTAAACAGTACCTTAAAAAGAGACCTCTCTCTCTAAAATGAATGAGTCAGGTGAAAGCAGAAGTGGCCTTGAACCTGCTAAAATATTTTAGGTGGCTTGTACAGTCATATAAGACAACACTTGTGAATTTCTATATTGCACAAAAACAGCATGTCAAGGATTCAGGGTGGTTCAGTATCTCAGGCAACGATTCGTTATGTAAACAAACATCTGATGGGGAGACCTTGGTGCAGTTCCCAGGGACAGACTACTTAATCTTCAGAGTCTGTCATTTAGGAATTGCCCTGTTGGGAAGGCCTCAGTTTGACTGAGGCCTTAACTGAGGCCTCAAGACTAATGTCTTAACTGTCTTCCTATGTGGCCTTGAATATCTCATCTCCAAGACAACCAGTCATTCACACACACTTGTCTGCATGGAGTTCATCACATCCTGCCGACACAGTCACATTATCAAGCTACCCTGAATTACTTGCACAAAAATCCTCCCAGCTTGTACTTATAATGTGTGGTTTTCTGAGTACAGAGAGGATGAAGTTGGACTAGCAAAACTGCATTTTCAAAGCTTTAAAAGTTATTATCATATAAATGTCATTGAAAACAAACTAGAGAGAAGCAACCCCATTAATATTAGTGAGGAACCCCTAGCACCAAAAGTAGAGAGATCTCCCTCACAGAGCCATCCACACGCCAAGCTGAAAGGAGGCATCCCCACAACAAGAGGTGCCCCGAGTCCCCTGCCACAACTCGAGAGGAGCCCTCCACCGCAACTCGAGAGAAGCCACTGGCCACAACGAGAGAGTAGCTGCCGGATATCGCACCTAGAGGGAAACCTCTCTGAAGCACATAAAGACGAGAGAGGAGACCACCACAACTAGAGAGGAGACAGCACACCGCAACTAGAGAGAATCCAACCCGCCACAACTACAGAGGTGACCCCCGCAAAAACTAGAGAAGGGCCCCATGCCGCAACTATGTGCCACCGGCACATCGCAACTAGACAGAAACCACCCTGCACATCGCTGCTAGAGAGGAGTCGCCCCAACACAACTTGAGAGGAGGGCCCACTGCAACTCGAGAGGAGCCCTATGCCACAACACGAGAGGATCCCCCAGCCACAAAGACAGAGGAACTTCCCTGCCAGAGCTGGAGAGGATACCCCTGCCACAACTAGGGAGGAGCCTGTAGGACATTGCACCTAGAAAGGAGTCACTCTGAAACAAATAGAGACGAGCCCACTGAAGTAACTCGAGAGGAGCCCCTGAAAACTAGAGAGGACCAACCCTGTGAAAACTAGTGAGGAGCCCCCAGCGCCAATAGAGAGGACTGTCTACCCCCACGGACCTACCACCACCACGACCCGAGAGGAGGCACCACTGCAACTCGAGAGGAGCCCCAAGTCACCTGTCACAACTCAAGAGGAGTTCTCCACCACAACTAGAGAGGGTCACCATGCCACCACAAGAGAGGAGCCCAAGCACACATCACTACAAGAGAGGAGCACCCAGACCACAATTAGAGAAGTGCAGCCTGCCACAACTAGAGAGGAACCCACACACCACGTCCGGAGAAGAGCCCCACTACACATTGCAATTATTGAGGACTATCCCTGCCCAGTGCAACTAGAGAGGAGCCCCCCACCACAACTAGAGTGCTGACCACCCACCACAACTAGAGTGTTGACCACTCACCACAACTAGAGAGTAGCCCCTTGCCCATTGCAACTAGAAAGTAACCACTGCAACAACTTGAAGGAGCGCCCCCCCCCCACCACCACAATTAGAGAGGAACCCCTAGTACAATGCAACTGGAGTGGAGCCCCCGGCCACAACTACAGTGTTGACCAACTGCCACAACTACAGAGTTGGCCCGGCCCAACTAGAGAGGAGCCTGCACACCACGTCTGTGGAATAGCCCCCGCCCCCCGCCCCAACCGCAATGACTGAGGAACACCACTGCCCAATGCAACTAGAGGGGAACAGCCGAGTCTTCTGCCGCAACATGAGAGGAGCCCCTTGCCAAAACTGGAGAGGATCCCCCCACAAGTAGAGTGGAATTCCCCTGGACATTACGCCTAGAGATGAGCCCCTCTGCCACAAAGAGAAAAGCCCTCTGAAGTAACTTGAGAGGAGGCCTTCACAACTAGAGAGGAGCAACCCCACTAAAATTAGTGAGGAGCCCCTAGTGACAAAGAGGACACCCCTGCAGAGGCCTCCCATCGCAACCCGAGGGGAGGCACCACTGCAACTCCAGAGGAGCCCTGAGTCCTCTGCCACAATTCGAGAGGAGGACTCTGCCACTACTCAAGAGAAGCCACTGGCCACAAAGAGAGAAGATGCCCCTGGACATTGCACCGAGAGAGGAGCCACTGTGTGGCAAATACAGACGAGCCCCCCACCACAACAAGAGAGGAGCTCCCTGTACACTGTAAGGAGATAAGACTCCCCTCAGACATCACAAATAAAAAACCTCCCGCCATAACAAGAGAGGAGCCTGCACACCACAACTAGAAAGGAGCCCCCACACCACAGTGAGAGAGGAATCCCCCACCACAACTAGATAGGAGCCCCTCATGCCACAGCTAAAGAAGAGCTACAGCTAGAGAGTAGCCTCCAGCACATCACAACTATTAAGGAGTGCCTCTGCACATCGTTACCAGAGATGAGGCCCCCCCACCACAACTCAAGAGGAGCACTCCACTGCAACTCGAGAGGTGCCCCCCGCACACTAGAACTAGAGTGGAGCCCCCCTACCACAACTACAGAGGAGCCCCTACTGCCACAATGAGAGATGAGCCCGCAAACCATAGCTAGACAGAAGCCCATCCACCACAACTACAGAGTTGACCCCCACTGCAGCCGTAACTAGCGAGTAACCACTTGTACACTGCAACTAGACAGGAGCCACCCTGCTCATCGCTCCTAGAGAGGTCCCCCCAACACAAGTCGAGAGGAGGCTCCACCACAACTCAATAGGAATCCTTAGTCCCCTGCCGCAACTCAAAGAGGAACCCCTAGTCCCATGCCACAACTTGAGAGGAGCTCTATGTCACAAAAGTAGATGAGCCCCTGACCACATCAACAGAGGAGCACCACCGCCAAAACTGGAGAGGATCCCCTTGCCACAACTGGAGTGGAGTACCCCTGGACATCACATGTAGAAATGAGCCCCTCTGTCACAAATAGAGATGAGCCCCCTGAAGTAACTCAGGAGGAGCATGTCACAACTAGAGAGGAGAAACCACACTAATATTAGTGAGGAACACCTAGCACTCAAAGTAGAGAAGACACCATCCCACAGAGGATGGCACAACCCAAGAGGAGGCACCACTGCAACTCGACAGGAACCCCAAGTTCCCTGCCATAACTTGAGAGGAGCTCTCCACCGCAGTTTGAGAGAAGCCACTGGCTACAATGAGAGAGGGACCCCCCCCCCCAACCCTGGACATTGCACCTAGAGATGAGACCCTCTACTGCAAATAGAGATGAGGCCCCACTACAACTAGAAAGGAGACCCCCTGCACATCACAATGAGAGAGGAGTCCCCTCAGATATCACAACTGGAGAAGAGAATCCCACCACAACTAGAGAGGAGCCCACCAGCACACCACAACTGGAAAGAAGCCCCCACCTTACAGCTAGAGAGGAATCCCCCTCCACAACTCGAGAGGAGCCCCCCACTAGAACATGAGAGGAGCCCCCTGCTGCAACTCGAGAGGAGCCCAGCTCCACAACTATAGAGTAGCCCCTATGAACATCGCCACAAGAGAGGAGCACACCCACATACTGCAATTAGAGAGAAGCTCCCTGCCACAACTAGAGAGGAGCCCCTCATACCACAGATAAAGAGGAGCCACCTGCCATGACTGGAGAGTAGCCTCCAGCACATCACAACTATTAAGGAGCACCTCTGCACATCACTACCAGAGAGGAGGTCCCCCACCACATTCAAGAAGAGCACTTGACCACAACTTGAGAGGTGCCCCCTGCACAACACAACTAGAGTGGAGCCCCCTACCACAACGAGAGAGGAGCCCTCCAGCCACAACGAGAGAGGAGCCTGCACACCACAATGAGAGAGGAGCCCACCCAGCACAATTACAGAGTTGACCCCCGCCGCAGCTAGAGTGGAGCCCCATGCCACTAGAGAGTAGCCACACTCACATCGCAACTAGACAGGAGTCACCCTGTATCTCGCTGCTAGAGAGGAGTCTTTCTACCACAACTCAAGAGGAGGCTTGACCACAACTGAAGAGGAACAGCGAGTCCCATGCTGCAACTTGAAAGTTACACCAAATCTCCCGCTGCAACTCGAGAGGCACCCATGCACCGCTGTGTCCCCCGCCACAACTCAAGAGCCTCCCCCCCGCCCGCCACCCACTGCAACTAGAGAGGAGCCTGCACACCACATCTGGAGAAGATCCCCTCACCACACTGCAAATATTGAGGAACACCGCTGTCAAATGCAACTAGGGAGGAACCACTGGTCCCCTGCCCAAACTCCGGAGGAACCCCGAGTCCCTTGTCACAACTCGAGAGGGACCCCGAGTCCCCTGCCGCAACTCGAGAGGAGCCCTATACCACAACACAAGAGGAGCCACCGGCAACAATGACAGAGGAGGCCTTGCAACAGGACCGGAGAGGAAATCCCTACCGTAGCTAGAGAGGAGCCTCCAGGACATCGCACCTACAGAGGAGGCCCTCCGCCACAAATACAGACGCGCCCCCTGAAGTAACTCGAGAGGAGCCCCTCACAACTAGAGAGGATCAACCCTGCTAAAATTAATGAGGAACCCATAGAGCCAAAAGTAGAGAAGACCCCTCACTGAGGAGCACCCCCCCCTCCCCAACAACAACCTCGGGAGGAGACACAACCGCCACTGAAGAGGAGGCCCTTGTTACCTGCTGCAACACGAGTGGAGTCCTCCCCTGCAACTCGAGAGAAGCCACCAGCCACAATGAGAGAGGAGCTTCCCATACATCATGTCTAGAGAGGAGGCCCTCCACTGCAAATAGAGATGAGACCCCCTGCACATCACCGTGAGAGAGAAGTCCCCTCAGACACCACAACTAGAGGAGAGCACCCCACGACAACTACAGAGGAGCCTGCACACTGCAACTAGAAAGGAGCCCACTAGCACACCACAACTAGAAAGGACCCCCCACACCACAGCGAGAGAGGAGTCCCCCACAACACCTAGAGAAGAGTCCCATGCTACAACTAGCGAGTAGCCACCCACACATTGCTGCTAGAGAAGAGTCGGTCCAACACAACTCGAGAGGTGGCCCCACTGCAACCCCAGAGGAACCCCGTGTCCCTTAACACAACTCAAGAGGAACCCCAAGTCCCCTGCTGCAATTCAAGAGGAACCGCCAGTCTTGTGCCAGAACTTGAGTGGAGCCCATGCCACAACACGAGAGAAGCCCCTGGCCACAGTGACAGAGCAGTCTCCGTGACAGAACTGGAGAGGATCCCCCTGACACAACTAGAGAGGAAACCCCCCGCCCAGGACACCACACCTACAGAGGAGCCCCTTTGCCAAAAAGAGACGAGCTCCCTGAAGCAACTCAAGAGAAGCCCCTCACAACTAGAGGGGAGCAACATAATAAAATTAGTAAGAAACCCATAGCACCAAAAGTAGAGAAGACCCCTCACAGCAGAGGCACCCCCACCACAAGCCCAAGAAGAGGCACAACTGCCACTTGAGAGGTGGGCGGAGTCCCCTGCCATACTTGAGCCCTCCACCGCAAACAGAGACGAGACCCCGACACAACTAGAGAGGAACACCCATGCACATCACAATGAGTGGGGAGTCCCCTAAGACATCACAACTAGAGAAGAGCACCCCACCACAACTAGAGAGGCACCCACACACTGCAACTAGAGTGTAGCCCACCAGCGCACAGCAGCTAGAAAAAGCCCCCACACTACAGCTAGAGAAGAACCCCCACCACAGCTAGAGAGGAGCACCCCTGCACATTGCAATGAGAGAGGAGTCCCTTCAGACATCACAACTAGTCCCCCACCACAACTAGTTAGGAGCCCCCCAGACATAGCGCACAGAGAAGAGGCCCTGCACAGCAAATACAGAGGAGTCCCCCCAATGGAATTTGAGAGGAGCCCCCTGCTGCAACTTGAGAGGAGCCCCCACCTTAACTTTAGGGGAGCCCCAAGCCAGCGCAGCAATTGGAGAGGAGCCTCCCACCACAACTAGAGAGGAATCCACCTGCCAAAACTTGACAGTGTCCCCCTGCCCCAATTAGAGAAGACCACCCCCCCCCCCCCACCGCCAACATTGCACCTGGAGAGGATCTCCTCCAATGTAAATAGGGATGAGTCACCTGCCACAACTCAAGTGGAGCCCCCCACCACAACTAGACAGTAGGCCCCAAGCTAAAACTAGAGAGTAGCCCCCCTGAACTAGAGAGGGGCACACCCACACATTGCAATTAGACAGAAGCCCCCTGCCACCACTAGAGAGCAACCCTGCATGCCACAACTAAAGAGGAGGCCCCCTGCCACATCAAGAGAGTAGCCCCTCACTCATCACAACTGGAGAGGAGTACCCCAGCACATGGTTACCAGAGAGGACCCCCCCCCCTGCCCCCCACGACAATTTAGAGGAGCACTCCACCACAAATCCAGAGGTGCCCCCCACACACCACAATTAGAGAAGAGCACCCCCCCCACACACAATTAGAGAGGAGTCCACCCACCACAACTAAGAAATGACCCTCAATGCAACTAGAGAGGAGCCCCACGCCACAGCTAGAGTAGCCACTCACATGGCAACTAGACAGGAGCCACCCTGGCCACAACGACAGAAAAGCCCATCGCCAAAACTGGAGAGGAACCCCCCCACACAAGTAGAGAGGAGCCCCCTGGGACGTTGCACCTAGCGAGGAGCCCCTCTGTTGCAAATGCAGATGAGGTCCCCGACATAACACCAGAAGAGCCACCGCACAACGAGAGAGGAGCAACCCCATGAAAACTAGAGAGGAGCCCCAGCGCCAAAAGTAGAGAGGATCCCCCACGTTGAGACCCACCTGCCCCCACGCTGCCTCGCCTAGAGGAGGCACCACCGCAACTCAAGAGGAGCCCTGAGTCCCCTTCTGCAACTCGTGTGGAGCCCTCTACTGCAACTTGAGAGAAACCCCACACCAAACGAGAAATGAGCACAACTGTAGAACTGGGCAGTGTCCCCCTGCCACAACTAGAGGGGAGCTGCCTGGATCTCGGACCTAGGGAGGATCCCCTTCACTGCAAACAGAGACAAGCCCGCTGCTGCAACTCGAGTGGAACCCTCCACAACTAGAGAGGCACAACCTCTCCACAACTAGAGAGTAGACCCCAAGATACAACTGGAGAGTAGCCCCCTGAACACTGCCACTAGAGAGGAGCATACCTGCACATCACAATTAGGCAGAAGCCCCCTGCAGCAAGTAGAGAAGAGCCCCACACGCCACAACTAAAGAGGAAGCCCCCAGCCACAATTAGAGAGTAGCCTCCCATACATCGCAACTGGAAAACAGTGCCCCTGCACATCGCTACCAGAGATGAACCTTCCCACCACAATTCAAGAGGAGCACTCCCCCGCAACTCTAGTGGTGCCCCCCGCACACTACAACTAGAAAGGAGCCTGCACACCACAGCTAGAGAGGAGCCCACACTAGAGTTGAACTCCACCACAACTAGAGAGGAGCCCCACGCCGCAGCTAGAGTAGCCACCCGCACATTGCAACCAGACAGGAGCCACCTTTCACGTAGCACTAGATAGGAGCTGCCCCACCACAACTCGAGATGAGGCCCCACTGCAATTCGAGAGGAAGCCCAAGTTCCCTGCCATAACTCGAGAGGAACCTGAGCCTCCCTCCAGAACTCGAGAGGAACCCCAAGTTCCCTGCAGCAACTTGAGAGGAGCCTGCACACCGCAACTAGTGAAAAGCCCAAGTGGATACAGCATGTAGAAAGGAGGCCCCCCACCAGTACTAGAGAGGAGCCCCCCAACCATAAATAGAGATGAGTCAACAAACTGCAGCTAGAGAGGACCACCCCCCCCCCCGAATCCTGCAACTAGACAGGATTTCCCATACCACAACTAGAGGACTCCCCAGGCACAGCGCAAGTAGAGAGGAGCACCCCAGCACATCACATCTAGAGAGGAGCCCAACCGTCACATCTAGAGAGTTGAACAACTGCCACAACTAGAGCCCCAGACACAATTAGACAGTAGCCACCTGCACATCATTACTGGAGAGGAGCCACCCCACTGTAACTCAAGAGGAGCCCCCTGACACATCTATGGAGGAGCCCACACACTGCAACTAAAGAAAAGCCCACCCAGACATCGCATGTAGAAAGAAGGCCCCTGCACACCACAACTAGAGAGAAGCCTTCCCCTTCTCCGGCACACCACAACTAGAGAGGAGCCCCCCAACCACAAATAGAGATGAGCTGACAAACTGCAACTAGAGAGGAGCCCCCCCTTCCCTGCATACTGCAACTAGACAGGATTTCCCACGCCACAACTAGAGAGGACCCCCCAGGCACAACACAACTAGAGAGAATTTGATTTGTTTGACTCTTCTGCCCATAGGGATTCTCCAGGCAAGAATATTGGAGTGGGTTGCCATGCCCTTCTTCAGGGGAACTTCCCAACCTAGGAATTGAACCAGGGTCCCCTGCTTTGCAGGTGGGATTCTTTACCAGCTGAGCCACCAGGGAAGTCCCAAACAGTACCCTAAATAACAGTAATCTCTAAAGTAGTAAATACAGTTTAACTAAAACAACATAAAATATTCATAATTGTTGAAGTCTCTTCCCTTGAAAGTTTTGTAACAATCAAGAATTCTATTATAATTCAACAGTTGATAGTTACTTCTCTTATTTTAAATACACACTGATAGTTTTGAAATCACATACTATTATAAAAGCAACACATATTTTCAACTAAATACATATATTAAACACAAAATAAAAAAAATAAAACTAGGAAACTTAGGCAAAAAGGATTAGAAGGTCTCATTTTCAGCTATGTGATTTATTTCCTGAAGTTAGCTTATGGTTACATATCACACTTCTAGGATATTCATTTCATTCCATACTAAAAAATTTCATTCAGCGTACATTCACACAATGTTTATTTTGTGACATATTCATGAAATTTATGGATATGTGTCAGGGACTGAATTATTTTTGAAATAAGGGGCTACACAGATGCCAGGCACTGACTTAAGATAAATGCTATTCTCATTTGAAGGGAGGACCAAAGACTAAAAAACCTGCCTTATTGATTCCAAAACCACAAGCAAATACAGAATTCCTAACTCTCATGTTAAATGCTTCTTCTAGTCCATGCTTCCTAAATAGTATTTAAATTACCATAAAAAAACTTTTTTGTATTATTTGCATGATGCTTTTTGTGTTTTTAATGAAATTCTAATTATTTTAAAAATAATAAATGTTCTCTAACCGAATGAACTTGAATTTATTTCTTTATAGAAATATTTTACTGCAAAGTAAGTCTAAAATAACAGTTCACTATTTAGAAGGTACAAATAAAAATTGAGTATTTCTTTTCTTCTACTTTCCTGGTTTTCAGACAATTATAAAGAAAAAAAAAATGTCAAGCCCAGTGTCGCTTAAATTAAAACTGAAATACACTACATTAAGCTACTTATTAGAAATCAATTAAGTCACTTTTATTAAGGTACTTTATGACAGGCTATACAGTCAGCAAAAACAAGACCGGGAGCTGACTGTGGCTCAGGTCATGAACTCCTTATTGCCAAATTCAGAGTTAAATTGAAGAAAGTAGGGAAATCCACTAGACCATTCAGGTATGACCTAAATCAAATGCCTTATGATTATACAGTGGAAGTGAGAAATAGATTTAAGGGACTGGATTTGATAGATGGAGTGCCTGATGAGTTATGGACTGAGGTTCGTGACATTGTACAGGAGACAGGGATCAAGACCATCCCCATGGAAAAGAAATGCAAAAAAGCAAAATGGCTGTCTGAGGAAGCCTCACAAATAGCTGTGAAAAGAAGAGAAGCGAAAAGCAAAGGAGAAAAGGAAAGATATAAGCATCTGAATGCACAGTTGCAAAGAATAGCAAGGAGAGATAAGAAAGCCTTCCTCAGCGATCAATGCAAAGAAATAGAGGAAAACAACAGAATGGGAAAGACTAGAGATTTCTTCTTGAAAATTAGAGACACCAAGGGAACATTTCATGCAAAGATGGGCTCAATAAAGGACAGAAATGGCATGGACCTAACAGAAGCAGAAGATATTAAGAAGAGGTGGCAAGAATACACAGAACTGTACAAAAAAGATCTTCATGACCCAGATAATCACGATGGTGTGATCATTCACCTAGAGCCAGGCATCCTGGAATGTGAAGTCAAGTGGGTCTTAGAAAGCACCACTACGAACAAAGCTAGTGGAGGTGATGGAATTCCAGTTGAGCTCTTTCAAATCCTGAAAGATGATGCTGTGAAAGTGCTGCACTCAATAAGCCAGCAAATTTGGAAAACTCAGCAGTGGCCACAGGACTGGAAAAGGTCCGTTTTCATTCCAATCCCAAAGAAAGGCAATGCCAAAGAATGCTCAAACTACCACACAATTGCACTCATCTCACACACTTCCCTGGTAGCTCAGGCGGCAAAGTCTCTGCCTACAATGCGGGAGACCTGGGTTCAATCTCTGGGTCAGGAAGATCTCCTGGAGAAAGAAATGGCAACCCACTCCAGTATTCTTGCCTGGAAAATCCCATGGACGGAGGAACCTGGTAGGCTATAGTCCATGGGGTTGCAAAGAGTTGGACATGACTGAGCGACTTCACTTTCACACAGTAGTAAAATAATGCTCAAAATTCTCCAAGCCAGGCTTCAGTAGTACGTGAACTGTGAACTTCCAGATGTTCAAGTTGGTTTTAGAAAAGGCAGAGGAACCGGAGATCAAATTGCCAACACCTACTGGATCATCGAAAAAGCAAGAGAGTTCCAGAAAAACATCTATTTCTGCTTTATTGACTATGGCAAAGCTTTTGACTGTATGGATCACAATAAACTGTGGAAAATTCTGAAAGAGATGGGAATACCAGACCACCTGACCTGCCTCTTGAGAAACCTATATGCAGGTCAGGAAGCAACAGTTAGAACTGGACATGGAACAACAGACTGGTTCCAAATAGGAAAAGGAGTATGTCAAGGCTGTCTATTGTCACCCTGCTTATTTAACCTATATGCAGAGTACACCATGAGAAACGCTGGGCTGGATGAAGCACAAGCTGGAATCAAGATTGCCAGAAGAAATATCAATAACCTTAGATATGCAGATGACACCACCCTTATGGCAGAAAGTGAAGAACTAGAAAGCGTCTTGATGAAAGTGAAAGAGGAGAGTGAAAAAGTTGGCTTAAAGCTCAATATTCAGAAAACGAAGATCATGGCATCTGGTCCCATCACTTCATGGGAAATAGATGGGGAAACAGTGGAAACAGTGTCAGACTTTATTCTTTTGGGGCTCCAAAATCACTGCAGATGGTGATTGCAGCCATGAAATTAAAAGACGTTTACTCCTTGGAAGGAAAGTTATGACCAACCTAGATAACATGTTAAAAAGCAGAGACATTACTTTGCCAACAAAGGTCCATCTAGTCAAGGCTGTAGTTTTCCCAGTGGTCATGTATGGATGTGAGAGTTGGACTGTGACGAAAGCTGAGCGCCGAAGAATTGATGCTTTTGAACTGTGGTGTTGGAGAAGACTCTTGACAGCCCCTTGGACCGCAAGGAGATCCAATCAGTCCATTCTAAAGGAGATCAGTCCTGGGTGTTCATTGGAAGGACTGATGCTGAAGCTGAAACTCCAATACCTTGCCCACCTCATGCAAAGAGTTGACTCATTGGAAAAGACCCTGATGCTGGGAGGGATTGGGGGCAGGAGGAGAAGGGGACGACAGAGGATGAGATGGCCCCATGTCATCACCAATTTGATGCACATGAGTTTGGGTGAACGCCAGGAATTGGTGATGGACAGGGAGGCCTGGCGTGCTTGATTCATGGGGTCACAGAGTTGGACATGACTGAGCGACTGAACTGAACTGATGACAGGCTAAGCACATTCCTGAAATAACTTTAATAAGAAGAGACCAGAAAGCTAATATAATTTCTCTTGCTGAAATGACATGGTATGCTTAAACTCAGGAATAAGTATATCAATGTTTCCAAATAATTTAAATACAGAGATGCATTATAAAAGATTTCTAGGTATTCACTAAAAGAAAATTTAAATAATATGTGAGGAAACACAGGACATTGGCACTTTATTAACGATATATAAAAATAATACACTGTGTCTATAGAATTTCATATAAGGTAGAAAAAGTTCAAAAGATGTATTACTGGACATAAAAAACTTATGAACCAAATCTTTTTATGATACTCTTTAAAATAATCCCACTTATAGACTTTAATAACAATAACTGCAAGGTCCCAAAGGCTCTGTAGCTTACCAAAACTTTTTAAAAAGTTTATTCTTTAATTGGAAGAAAATTGCTTTACAATGTTTTCTTGGTTTCTGCCAAATAATAATGCATAATAATTCATCCATAATTATATACATATCACCTCCCTAAGAATTACTTTCTAATCAATAATCCAGTTAAGTTTGTCTTTAAAAAAATGTCAAACATATATATATTTCTTTGGTAACTTGAAAAATATTCAAAATACATAAAACTTCAGAATGTTCCTAAAAGCAATGTTTTAGAATACCTTTTAATTCACAGCATTTCAAATGATCTCTTGAAACAGTGGGGAGTCTCCCCTTAAAAATGAATGAGCACAATGATTTCCTTAACTGATGGGGTGGAATAATTTCTCCATTATTGCCAGACTATATTAGAGGAAAAAAGTTTTTTGTCTCAGAAATATGCCTAAAAGTAAAGTTTAAAAATAAAATAAAATTAAAAAAAAAAATAAATAAAAGCATTGCACAGATGGCATCAGATAAGAAATTTGTTTTCCCTAAATTACATATTTTGGGGGGAATTTTGACTTCATATCTCCATTATAAAATAATAATTTGTTCAATGTGCTTTCTTGTCTAATTTGAAAAAAAAGAAGTGTCAGTAAAAATATTTGTCTCACAGTCTGTTATAACTAAAGAGTCAATCTACTTTGTAAGCACTGAATAGAATACAAATTGGCCCCAAAGAGTGTGTACAACATAAGACTTTATATTTATTACTCAGGGCTACACTTGTAATTTGTACTTGTGCACAATTTTATATTTGCAAATAAAGAGTATTTTCCAAATTCACTCCTTATTTGAAACCCAGAGAACCATAATCCAACACTGAAAACAGTTCACAGTTGAAAAATTTACAAATGCCAAACTGGATTAAAAAATGAATTCTATTCACAGTTCTAAGTTTACATGTCAAAGTTAACATATCCAAATAATACTTCTCTGTAAGGGAATGACAACTCAAATGAATGTACTCCAAATAGTAGACACAGAATCCAAAATTAATCCCCCTAAATCATACCCAAACATTTGTTACCTAATCTACAAAATAAGACTAGATCAAATAATCTATAAACTTCCTTTAAATTCTAACTTTTGGGGGATACTGGGATCAAACACCAGCTATGTTTAGTTTTTATGTGACTTTGCAAGTCATTTGTTTTTAACCTCTCAGAAAAGATGTTATTTAAAATATCTTAGCAAAGAAATTATTTCCTACAAGTCTTATGAAGTTTATTGAAAAATCTCCTTTAGTAACTTTGATGGGTTAAAAAATGCTCCACAAAAAGTTAGAACTTGAAACCTGTAAATATGACCTTATATGGAAAGAGTCTTTGCAGATATAATTAAGTTAAAGATCTAGACATGCAATTATCCTGAATTAGGGTGGGCTTTAAATCCAAAGAGAAAGAATTGTCATTATAAGAGAAGGAAGACAGAGAGGAAGGCCATGTGAAGACAGAGGCAGATACTGGAGTGATCCATCTATAAACCAAGGAACACCATGGACTGGAGAAAGCAAGAGAGAGGCATGGAATGGATTCTCTTTTGGAGCCTCCAAAAGCAGCTAACACTGGTGACATGTTAATTTTAGGCATCTAGCCTCCAGATCTGTGAAAGATTTTTAAGCCACCAAATTAGTGGTAATCTGTTATGGTCACCATAGGAAACTAATACAGTAACGTATTTCAGAAAGAAAACCCAATTTGAAAGGTATTATCATCAACACAATTTATCTTTGGCCATCATATGCTTCACATTAGGAACAGTGAAAGGACATCATCATTTCTAGATTTTTAACAAAAATCCACAACTTGATTCCTAGATAAACACAGAAGAGCCTCTATTTTACAACATTTACTTATCTATGTGAGTCTATTTTACTTATGATTAAAATTATATTTACTAAAATGTTAAACAACTTTTCAATCAACAATATTACCTAATTGCAAATATTTTTAAAGACTTTGCTAATTTTTCTGAAGAGAATTAATAAATAAGTTTTAGTACTATAAAGCATGCTCAGTTTTCTTAAACCTGTATATAAAAAGCTTCTAAGCTTTTTGAGTGGCAAACAGTGTTAAAGAAATATGATAGCTATACATAATTTTATTTTTCCCATTATTATTCAAGCTTATAGAGCAAGTCTTAAATTTTCTTCAGTTCTTTACCATTTAACTTTCTCAGGTTTATATATATACATATATATAAACATATATATATATACACACATACATATATAGGTATATGTGTGTGTATTTAAAATACATATTTTAAATATGCATTTTAAAATACATACTTCAGATAGTTAAAACAAAAAATCTGATGTGATCTGAGGATCACCATAGTGTCTAAAAGAAATTCCAAAATTTCTACTTAGTTTTCATTATAGAAATAGTCTAAATAAGTCTATTTTTAGAGTTCAAGATATCCCTGATATTACCACATGAACCTTTGAATGTCTTGACTATTAGGCCATTGAAAAGTCTTGTTCAGAAAGATATAAAAGGTTAGGAAGTTCACAATTGCATAGCAACCCAGCTCACAAACAAGTCTGGATGTGGGTGGCAGAGGTATATTAAGCCTATAAATAACATAGGGTAAAATGAAGTAACGAAACTCTAGCAGCTTTTGAGGTACTGTAACAGTAAATAAACATATGAAAAACATTAAATTCCAGAAAATTGACTTTGATTTTAATGAGTCAGCAATACTCCAACCAGCAAATATATAGACTGGAACTAACAAATATTTCACAATTTCATATCTTTGAAAAACTCTTTTCCACACATAGAATGTATAGTGTCTATTATCTGCTAGCAGGTATTTATGAGCATAAGTAAATTTCCAAACTAAAAATATGGATACTAAAGTTATCACAAAAAACTGAATTCTCCGTTTCCAAACTAAGCAAAGAAAAGCCCTGATTTTGTTAAGAGACAGCAGGTGAGGAAAGGAAAAAAAGAGAGTAAAAGAGAAAAAGTAGAACAGCTGAGGAAAGTGTAGACAGGCTTCATGACTACTCCGGTCACCAATAACAATTCCACCATTAACTGCCACAAAAGCACAGAATAGAAACATGAGAAGAATGTAGGGCCAAGTCAAAAGTAAAAGCATACTCAAGTTCTTAAAGGACATGGAATAAGCCAAAAGAAACTGAAGAATTTTCCTGAATTCTGAAAATGGTCCTTTAATAGGGGTAGGCCTCTCTTCTTTCTTCTTCTGTAGCTCAGTTTTCCAAGCTTCAGTTAACTTTTGTGCAATGACATTTCCTGCACAGAAGATAGCCCAGATGATATTTGTTTGACGAAACATGAAGCCACAAAATCCAAGCAAGGCTGAAGTTTTATGATTTCCATAAAGACACATCAAGTAGGCAAAAAGGGTAAAAAACATGGATCCTGCTTCTGTATAATAAAGGAAGTTAAAAAAATAGAGTGTGGGAAATATTGCTAATGTTAATGTTGACAAGATCCTCTGGATACACGAGGAAGCCTATGAAAAGAGAAAACACAGTTCACAATAAAACCAATAGGCTATTTCTGCAGAACTAAGGGAGAGATTTACTAAGAAAAAAAAAACAAACCAACAACTGCCCGAGTTCTTCATAAATAAAATTATTCAATATTAATCTTATTCCTGGCTTTGGAAAAATACAGTATATATTTATGAGGGAACTTTCTGATACTTTTTGGTTACACCTAGCAATTTGGAAGCCAATAAAACAATACATATGTGTGTCAAAGCTTCTACTGCCTATTAGACTGAATCATTCAACAAACAGTTAAGGAGTTACTGTGTGAAGACTATGAACTCAATTCTATGGAGAAGATGGAGATGAATGGGACACAGTGCAAGTGGTTCCATTTCAGTGAGCCTTCCATAAGCATTCACTTGGCCATCATCACCAATTTCTAGTGCAGTCTCAAAACTCTGCACCAGAGAGAATTTAAATACGTATATAACATTTATACCACCACACATAGTGATCTTACTATTCTGTGATGAAATTACAGGGATTTTCCTGAAAATGGTGGGGCTCATCTAAAGTTAAACATCTTCTTTTGGCCTGATAATCTATTTCAGAATTTGAAAGTACTCTTATTTCCTTAAATTCTATCTTCCAGTTAATCTAAATCACCAAGCCAGATCATGCCATTCCACTGATTAAAATTAAGGGCTGTCCTTCACCTACTAGGTAAAGTTTAGAATACTTTTCATGACATAAAAAGGATATTCATGACTTCTCTCCTACCTACTTCTATAGCCTCACATCCCTGTACTTTGTAATCTTATAGTTACAAATAGCAATTTCCTGTATCTTGTTGCTCCATGTCTTTCTACAATGCTTATGCTATTTCTGTCAGAATTCATTCCTATTCTACAGCCCTATCTGTCATCAAGATTCAGATCAGGTATGATCTTCCTGATGTGTGACGTCTTACCCAATGCAACCAACAGCTTTCCTTCCCAGTCAGGCTGCAACAAGTTCTCTTCTGCTCCTTCTCTGTATTCTTGTAGTGTTTTACAGCTATTGTTATCCCACAATTTACACTACTGAAATCATTTAAGTTAAAACTATTATAGTTAATATTTACTGATTCCTTACTATTACATCTGGGAACATTTTAGTCACTTTCCATTTATTAAGCTCTTTTATGCTTCAGGATAGTCCTGTGAGGTTGAGTCTATATTTTCCCCATTTAACAAATGAAAAATGGAGTCACTAAGGGGCAACCTGTCCAAAGTAACACAATTAGTAAGTGGATAAAATTCAAACCCACGTAATTCACCTCTGGGGTCTGCATTCTTAAATCATAAAAAACTGCCCAGGTAACATCTGTTCTCCCTAATGAAGACATAAGTTTTATAAGAAAAAGACTGTGTCACTTACCTCTGTAGTCTCAGTGCTTAACACACAGAATAAGCTCAATAGATATTTACTGAACTGACTTAATTCATGAAAATTTATATATTTTATAATAAATTAGTTTTTCAAATATTTAAACACAAACATCTAAAACTGGGGTAGAAGACTTGCTTTAACTTTACAAAATATATACAAATATTGTTAAAAACATTTCCCACCAAATTTCATAAAATAAATTCACCATAATTGTGGACCTGCCTGTACATAAACTTAAATTATTCTGGAAACAAACCTTGTGTCTGGGTTGCACTTTGCGGAGAAGCAAGTATAGTAAATAGAAGTTGCCAACACTGAAGAGAAGGTTAACAAATCGGAGCATTCCAATGGAGCAGACAACATGTTCTGACCATCCAAAGATCCAACTGGCAGGTTTGACCACTCCAACTGACAGCAGGTATAAGCCAGGTAATGTAGTAATCATGGGGTCCCACTTAAAAACAAAAGGTCAACAACGAAGCAAAAGCAAGAAACATTATACTGATAAGACTGATACAGAAATGTCATCTTTACTAACAATCAGGCATCTCTGGGAAGTTATCCTATGACAGTTAAATGAGTCCTTTTAACATCAGGGCAAATCAGACACTTCCTCTAAAGAAGTCTTCCTTATTGTCTTTGGTATTTGCTTTCTGACTGTTAAAGTATCAGCAACCAGTAGTCAACAACTTAAACTCAGTTTCCAAGACATACTCTTTGGAGGGCCTGTCTTTTGGTGATTAAATTGTAAACGCTACAGTTTTAAAAAGCCTGGAAATACCTGCTCGAACTCTGATGGGTATGGAGAGAAAAATAAAGAGATTAAAGCACAGGATCCATAATGACAGCTACAATATACTGAGCCAATCCTCTATTTAATCCTGTAACAAGCCCTATAATAGATACTGTTTTACCATCATTTTCAGATGAGTAATCAGAAACTCAGAAAATTTCCAAGCCACATGAATAGTAAACAGTAGTACCAAGTTTTAAAACCAGTTTTTTCTATAACTATAAACTATATTTAACCATACTCTACAATGCCTTCTCCCAAAGGATTTTTATATCCATATCTGCATATGCTGCTGCTGTTGTTTAGGCACTAAGTCCTGTCTGACTATTTGTGACCCCACAGACAGTAGCCTGGCAGGCTACTCTGCCCTTGGGATTTCTTCCCAGGCGAAAATACTAGCCTGGGTTGCCATTTCCAAATGCATATTCAAACACTTCACTGGTTGACAGTTTATCCAGTTTACAGAAGGTTGTTAAAAACATCAAGGGTGGAACTAACATAACTTGTCACTTCTTAGTGGCTGAAGCTACCCCCCGCCCCCTCCTATCCCACTCTCAAAATACACAGTGAGATGCTTAACAGGTGACCGAATGTGAAATTTTTTTATTTCCTAGGAGCAATCCAACGCCTCTAATTCTGGAACTGGCAAAGAAAAACTAGGATAGCTTTCATTAGTTGTCAAAAAAAAAGGGGCAATAACTTAGTTCCCCATTAGTTAATCTCCCCGAGGATTTCTAGCTAGGAGACAAATCTGCCATTTATGCACTCATTTAGCAAATATTTTACAGATCTCAGAGGAACAAAAAATTACCCAGTTCCTTTCCTGTTTGGAGTGAAGGGAGCTAAGGATAAAGACTGGGGAAATTAGCGCTGGGGCCAGATCTTCCCTTTCTAGCCAGTGTGAGCGTGCAGACAGGTTGGGGACCCCACCTGCGAGAGAGAGAAATGGCCCTCACAGTAGCGCTGCGCCTGCGGCAGGTGGAAGATCTCGTCCATGTAGGGCTCTCGCAGGGCCCGGCTGAAAGCAGAAAAAAGGAGGCAGGACACTAAAAAGGTACAGCTCAAGGCAGCCGAGAAATAGTAACCCTCCAGCTGAGCCATTCCTGCCCCCATAGCCAAGAACCTAGGCCCGGAAAATCTGTGCAGAAGTCTCAAGTCCGCAAAGCCGAGTTTCACACTCGGGATCGAAATGGGCGCGCAAAGCGGGACTCGCCGAAGGGATCTGAGCACAGCCGGAAGACAAAGGATGCCGGGAGAGCGCGGACGCGGAGCTTCCGGAAGGGTCGGGTTCACTGTTTCCTGAGTGACGAATTTAGCTAACGGACAGGACTCTTACTCTGTCAATCACGTTGCACAGGGCGCACTGAGTGGTCAGAGCAGCCGGAAGAGGCCGACTTCGGCAATCTGAGGGCCACTGACTTGAGCAGTTTGGTGGTTTGAAATGAAAATATTTGCTTTTCCTGAAGGTCTTTGTTGGCCTTTTTCCTGCTGTTTCCACCTCTTACCATCAGGAGGCGGCATTTCTCCATGTTTGCAATCCCTAAACTAAAAATTTGTACATTTCTCCCGCCCTGGTTATTTTTGTTTTCTCTCAAGTGATCTGAATTACTAAAACGTTCAGGTCCAAGGCATTTGCTTTCGTCAACTTTGGAGGATGGGAGGAGGAGCTTTGGTTGTGAAAGGAAAGATGGAGACGTTCACATTTAAAATTTGAAGGTCCAAAGAGCGCCTTCACTATTGAGCGAATTTAGTACTAAGTAATTTTTCAAAATGTGAATACTCTGAACAAGGATTAATTTATATCAGCATTCACAGTGCATTCAGGCAAATTGCAGTACGCTATGGGAGTTGGGGAAACAGTGTTTTAGAAATTGGGCCGTTTTAGTCCAAACGAAAGTGTCTCTGTGCCTGAAAGTTTGATGGTTAGCATCTCTGCGGAAGCGTAATGTTTTCTTACCAAATAACAAGCATGCGCATCTTAATGGGTGATATCAGATCAGATCAGATCAGATCAGTCGCTCAGTCGTGTCCGACTCTTTGCGACCCCATGAATCGCAGCACGCCAGGCCTCCCTGTCCATCACCAACTCCCGGAGTTCACTCAGACTCACGTCCATCGAGTCAGTGATGCCATCCAGCCATCTTATCCTCTGTCGTCCCCTTCTCCTCCTGCCCCCAATCCCTCCCAGCATCAGAGTCTTTTCCAATGAGTCAACTCTTCGCATGAGGAGGCCAAAGTACTGGAGTTTCAGCTTTAACATCATTCCTTCCAAAGAAGTCCCAGGGCTGATCTCCTTCAGAATGGACTGGTTGGATCTCCTTGCAGTCCAAGGGACTCTCAAGAGTCTTTTCCAACACCACAGTTTAAAAGCATCAATTCTTCGGCGCTCAGCCTTCTTCACAGTCCAACTCTCACATCCATACATGACCACAGGAAAAACCATAGCCTTGACTAGACGGACCTTTGTTGGCAAAGTAATGTCTCTGTTTTTGAATATGCTGTCTAGGTTGGTCATAACTTTCCTTTCAAGGAGTAAGCGTCTTTTAATTTCATGGCTGAAGTCACCATCTGCAGTGATTTTGGAGCCCCCCAAAATAAATTTCTGACATTGTTTCCACTGTTTCCCCATCTATTCCCATGAAGTGATGGGACCGAATGCCATGATCTTCGTTTTCTGAATGTTGAGCTTTAAGCCAACTTTTTCACTCTCCACTTTCACTTTCATCAAGAGGCTTTTTAGTTCCTCTTGACTTTCTGCCATAAGGGTGGTGTCATCTGCATATCTGAGGTTATCGATATTTCTCCCGGAAATCTTGATTCCAGCTTGTGTTTCTTCCAGTCCAGTGTTTCTCATGATGTGCTCTGCATATAAGTTAAGTAAACAGGGTGACAATATACATCCTTGACATACTCCTTTTCCTATTTGGAACCGTTCTTTTGTTCCATGTCCAGTTCTAACTGTTGCTTCCTGACCTGTATACAAATTTCTCAAGAGGCAGATCAGGTGTTCTGGTATTCCCATCTGTTTCAGAATTTTCCACAGTTTATTGTGATCCACACAGTCAAAAGCTTTGGCATAGTCAATAAAGCAGAAATAGATGTTTTTCTGGAACTCTCTTGCTTTTTCCATGATCCAGCGGATGTTGGCAATTTGATATCTGGTTCCTCCACCTTTTCTTAAGAGTGTCCTGAACCCCTGTCAATAGCCTAAAACCTACTGACTTTTCCTGGAAATAGTGGGAATTTTTGAAGGCAATGGTACAAAGCCAAACACTTAGGCTATGTATTTCTCTCCATAGCACTTGCCACCAAGGTCTTACATTGAACATCCGACCCTTATACATGTCCCACACGTCCCTTTAAAATAATTGGAAAGTCTCATGGAAATAAGGGCTTTTAGAAATTGTAGTTTCTTTAATGATTTACTTGTCTTCATTTTACAGAATATGTTGAAGTCAAAATGAGTGATTTACCTGAAATCACATATGAAGTTAGTAGCAGAGTCATGGTTAGAAATTAGACTGTCAGACAGACAGTAATAAAGTAACCCCATAGTTTTCTGGTTTAAAATAATCTTCAATTTATACTGAATTGAATATTTTATTAATCTCAATAACTTTTTATTTACATTCTATTCTTTTGTGTTTACATTCACCAAGTCAAAATACAGATTTTATTTTATTTTTTTTAAATGTCGATGGTACAGGATAATTGCATCAGAATCTGCTGAGGAGCTTTGTAAAAAACTAGATTCCAGACTATTATCTCACACCACTGGGTAATAATTTTCAGATAATGATCATCAGTGAAAAGCATATTACCCAAGAATGTTAAGAAACACTCAGGGCCCAATAGGGGTCTTCATAGAATACTCCACTGGTTTGTTGGTGAATTACTTTTACTGTTTGAAAATTGATGAAGTTGTTGCCACTTGTCTACTTTGGGACCATGACACTTCTGATAACCTATAAATATTTTTCCAAGATCTGCCACTAAATCAAGACCTATGTTAACATAGTCATTTGTAAGGATTTTCATGAAGTAAGTTATATTTTACTAGATCTATGTTTTAAAACTGGATCACCATTAATATTCTCCTTATGTTCTCCATTTTCCATAGGTCCTTATTTTTTGAAAAAGAGTCACTACTAGAATGGGCATCAGTTCAGTTCAGTTCAGTTTAGTCATTCACTTGTGTCTGACTCTTTGCGACCCCATGAATTGCAGCATGCCAGGCCTCCCTGTCCATCACCAACTCCTGGAGTTCACTCAGACTCACGTCCATCGAGTCAGTGATGCCATCCAGCCATCTCATCCTCTGTCGTCCCCTTCTCCTCCTACCCCCAATCCCTCCCAGCATCAGAGTCTTTTCCAATGAGTCAACTCTTCGCATGAGGAGGCCAAAGTACTGGAGTTTCAGCTTTAGCATCATTCCCTCCAAAGAAATCCCAGGGCTGATCTCCTTCAGAATGGACTGGTTGGATCTCCTTGCAGTCCAAGGGACTCTCAAGAGTCTTCTCCAACACCACAGTTCAAAAGCATCAATTCTTCGGCGCTCAGCCTTCTTCACAGTCCAACTCTCACATCCATACATGACCACAGGAAAAACCATAGCCTTGACTAGACAGACCTTTGTTGGCAAAGTAATGTCTCTGCTTTTCAATATGTTATCTAGGTTGGTCATAACTTTCCTTCCAAGGAGCAAACATCTTTTAATTTCATGGCTGCAGTCACCATCTGCAGTGATTTTGAAGCCCCCAAAAATAAAGTCTGACACTGTTTCCCCATCGATTTCCCATGAAGTGATGGGACCGGATGCCATGATCTTTGGTTTCTGAATGTTGAGCTTTAAGCCAACTTTTTCACTCTCCTCTTTCACTTTCATCAAGAGGGTTTTTAGTTCCTATAGATCCTCAATTAAGAATTTTATTTTGTGTTGTCTCTTGAATTGTGATATAACAAGTTAAGGCAAAATGGGCAATTTCTTTTGGAGTTCTAAAGATATGTAGTGTGTATAAGAAATAAATCTTTGTTGATTTAAGCTATTTAAGATTTTTCATTTACTACTGCCACGAAACATAGCCTAGCCTGATCAGTTTTGACATTCCTAATTTTGTGAACTCACATAATACGGTATATATTTAACTCTATGTGAAATACTTATTCCCTAACAGTGAGTTTCCCTAAACATTGTAATTCTGATAACTAAGAAATTTTGACAAGTACTATCATTTGAAGTGATAGTCCAAGTACTATCTTTCCTCTTATTGAGGCCCTTTTCACTTTCTACTGAACCAAAATACTGACCTCTTGAGAGTCACAGTGATGACTTAACTGCACCTTGGGCCAAAATTATAGATAATAACCTCCAAAATGCAACTAGCCTTGAGCTCAATCTCAAAATTCCAATTAAAAAAATTAAAATTAATCAAATCATCATTTAATTAAAAAGAAAACACACACCAAATGTTGGTACAAAAGCATTAGTCAATATTTTAACTCTTTATTGAAAATATTTTGGAGATATGATGCTGGGTGAACAATGTTCCTAGTTTGAGACTTCCCAGTTTTTGCCTTGCAAGTTCCAGGAAATGCTTTAGTCTCAGACAAACAGGGATGATTCAACCTCTGGAAAGTTTTACCACTTGACTCAAAGCATATGAACCACCTGGAATGGATCCTGTGTTATCACCTCTCTAGGATTTTTTCTTTTTATTTTTTCATCCTTTTTTATCCTCATAGAGAAAAATTTGACCTCTTCTTCAATTGTTCATCTCCAGGCTTTCCACAATGAAAAACACAATGTTCATTGCCAAACAACACAGAAGTTGGAGAAAAGAAATTTAAATACAAACAATTTCATATTTTTCTATGAAAAATATTCAGAAATGGGAGATTTTTTATTTAAAAGAATCTCTATGTGAAGAGGAATTCTCCTCTGTGAAAACATGAGTAGCTGGAATAATTATCCTACAGATATTACTGCCAGTTTAATGAGAAACATCACAGGGAAGATAAGCTTCACAAAAGACTTCACCATTAAACTATATAAAATTTAAGATCATCATAAATTGATTATTAAATGAATTGGGTTGTTATGTCAATAAGATTGCAGTACCATTAAATCAGCCAAAGTGACAAGTTAGAAGGGAAGACATCCACTTAATTTATAGTTTTAAATAAACACTGTAATATGATTTTACTAATTTAAAAATTTTAGAGTTTGGACTGAGTTTTATGATACAATTAATATTTTGATACTCATTCAAGTTGAAGTGAAATATTGAAGAGAGTTTCAGTTTGCTTCCTGCTTTTATATCAGAGCCAGATGAAGGAATGAGGCTGACAGTTGATGCCCTGCACCAACTGGTAGTTTGACATATATTCAAAATATAATTCCTCAATTACTTGCGTAAAATTAATTTAGTGAGACCAGAAAAACTGAAATTTCATTAAGAAAATTTAAATATAGAAATGCTCCTTTAGATTTTATTTTTCCTAGGAAAAGCAAACACGTTGTAGGTAGAGGTAGTTCATGATCTGTGGTTCTAGTTCTGCTTTCAGGTCTTTTTGTTGATGTTGTGCTTGTTTAGCATTGCTTTTCTGAATGAGACAGCACACCATATCAAAGGATTTATAATTATTTAATACACTAAAATGAAATACACATTGTATATTACTGTCTCAATATTTTAGTTTCCGTAACTACCAAATTGTAATGATTGATAATACATCTGTGCAAACATATTTAAGGTAGGCCTGTGTTATTAAAGCAGAGAAGGCGATGGCACCCCACTCCAGCACTCTTGCCTGGAAAATCCCATGGACGGAGGAGCCTGGTAGGCTCCAGTCCATGGGGTCGCTAAGAGTCAGGCACAACTGAGGGACTTCACTTTCACTTTTCACTTTCATGCATTGGAGAAGGAAATGGCAACTCACTCCAGTATTCTTGCCTGGAGAATCCCAGGGACAGGGGAGCCTGGTGGACTGCTGTCTATGGGGTCGCACAGAGTCGGACACGACTGAAGCGACTTAGCAGCAGCAGTGTTATTAAAGAAGTGATTTTTCAGACTTCTTTTCACTAGAGGGTGCTGACAACTTCTGTAAAATCAGGGCAAATTTTTTACCTTTCCTTAAAAATTGATTCCAATAATGTTTTAGCTGATTATTGATCAGCACTCCAGTATATGCTTAACAAGACTGTCACTCAGGATGGCTGTTTGTAGTTTTTAAAGTTCATTATTTTCAATATTAATTCGTTACTATATTTTTATTTTGATGATATCTTACAGTTATCATATCATCATGCAAGAAATACTGGAGGCAGGTGAGAGACTGGAGAGAGGCTGATAGAGATGCATGTGTGTCACTTGGGGACAAACAAAAAAACATTACTCACTTTCCTGGACCCTTCAAGCAAGTGAAGTGAATGCCTTAGACACTGGGGGAAGGTGAAGAGATGTTTGCATCCCAGGACCCAAGCAAAGCCCCACTGATTCTGGGAGAGGGAGAAAAATAAAAACCTGTTGCTCATGGAAGGACAAGAACACCTTTGGGTCCCATATCCTGCACTACATCAAAGAAGAGATCTGCTGCCATTAGGGGAGAGGCTAATGGCAGATGCAAACTCTTCATCTCTTTAGAGAAACTCTCCTTCCCTCTAAGGCTACCACAGATGCAAGGCTACCACAACACGGAGGAACAGGAACAATGTGAAAGTCCATCCCTAAGGCCTAGATACAGGGCATGCTTAACATAGAAGATGGATTAGGAACACTAAATCAAACTCCTTTGAAACTATCTCTGAGTGACAAAGCAGTTTACTGTTGCAGTGGGGCAAAGACAGGGAGAGAGAAGCCTCTGAAGTGCATGCTTGCAAAGGTGGATGAAAGTTGAGAGTGGAGCAAGAATACTGACAAAAACAGCTTTGACACCCATGGTTCAGTACTGGCACAAAGTAAAAGCAGACCTCTACCTCTACTTTCCTGGTGGTTCAGTTGGTAAAATAACCTGCCTGTAATGCAGGAGACCTGAGTTTGATCCCTGAGTTGGAAAGATCTCCTAGAGAAGGGAAAGGCTACCCACTCCAGAATTTTGGCCTGGAGAATTCCATGGACTGTATAGTTCATGGGATCATAAAGAATTGGACATGAGTGGCTGTCACTCACTCACCCACTAGAATTTGAAGTCCATGATGTACCTTCATGTTGTGTGATTATATAACCTAAGCACATATTTCTATAGAGTATATAGTATATGCCTAGGATTGTAATTGCTAGTTCATAAATCTGTGTATTTTTTAGTTGAAATATTGAAAAAGACTTTTCCAAAGTGGTTGTTCTGAATTATACTTATTACAACTTAGCGACTAAACCACCACCACCAAGCAGTATTTGAGAGCTTTCTTATTTCCTAGCCTTGTCAACACATGGTAAAAAATTAAAATTTTACTAAGTGATGCATATGTAATGATATCTCATTGCCATTTAATTTACACTTCCCTAATTGATCTCAGTGAGGCAACAGTGAGTGGTGGCTTGAAGCAAGATCTTAATTCCTGCCCAGTAATTAAACCTGGATAGCCTAGTTGAAAACCAGGAATCCTAGCCATCAAACCAGCAAGGCTTAGAGGCTAGAAGTTGATTGTCCCTGAATCTTTGCCACCAGTGAAAAATTCATTTATCATGGTGGCAGAAACTGTAAATGCAGGTACAAAGTCTGTTGTTAGAGACATAGCACAACAACAAGTGGGAGAGCACACAGAGAAATAGTTTATCTAGTTGAGATAGAAGCAAGGCAGAGATTAACACCCAGAGAGAAAATGTGTGGGCCCCCTAGTGAGCACAGTAAAGAGGCAGTTAAATCATTTATATAGGTCAGTTCTTCCAGGTTGTTGTCTTCTTCCAGGCCAATTATCTGGTTTCTTTTTCCACACCTGACCTTCCCTGGAACCCTACCCTGGGGTGCCCATGCACCCCTCAGCCAAGATGGATCTCGAAGTGAAGGCTTCTGGGAGGAGCAAGACTCATTATGGCCTAGCTTTATCCCTTGACTTTTGACCCACAAGAAGCCTTTCTGTGCATGTGTTCTGTCCGCCTTGTCCTAAAAGAGGAGGAAGGGAGATCTCTTAATGCTTTATTCAAACAAGGTTTTGCCCCTCTTTATCCTTGCCATGACTATTAAGGAGCTTACAAGAGACAAATACTGGCTATTTACCTTATTTCTGTTGTTACTTCCATTTTGGAGGGCCAAGTGAAAGTGAAAGTCTCTAAGTCATGTCCAACTCTTTGTGACCCCATGGACTACACAGCCCATGGAATTCTCCAGGCCAGAATACTAGAGTGGGTATCCTTTCCCTTCTCCAGGGGATCTTCCCAACCCAGGGATCAAACCCAGGTCTCCTGCATTGCAGGTGGATTCTTTACCAGCTGAGCCACTAGGGAAGGAGGCTGATCATAAATGGCTCAACTGGAGCCCACCTATCTTTTGTCTCAGGGAATGCAAATAGGAGGCTAGTTGTAAATGTCTAATCTGGAGTGCATTTATCGCCTACATAATTATAACCAATGAAAGTGAGTATGGTATTTTTTGGCATTAATAGTTTAAATATAATAGATTTATATTTAATTAATTATATTAATCATATCCTACACAACTATATTTAAAATTTTGTATCTCACACATTGTTATTAGATGTCCATAGAGCATTTAGGGAAACTGGCAAAAAGATAAACATTACTAAATTTCAAAAAGTAGAATTCTTCTATGTGTGTGATTCAGTGATACATATACTCATATGTTACTTTTGAAATTATTTTCCACTATAGATTTTTATAAGATATTGACTGTAGTTCCCTGTACTATAGTATAACCTTTCATAGCTTGTTGCATATTTATTTTTTTAAAATTAGAAATCTAGTGTTCTCTTCATACGAAGTCAAACAAGTGGAATCCATGACAAATATTTTAGTTAGGTAAAAGTTCACAAGTTTTCTATAATATTTATATTATATATATTATTTATATATGTATGCAAAATCTTTTATACTGTACTTTATACATGCTTGAGAAAGAACATAAAAAATGAAAAAAGGAGATGGAGAAATTGGAAAACATAAACTAAATGAAATGGAGCATTGAATATGAAACAGAAAAAGTGAAACAAACTAGATAAAAGTAAAAGATCCTCATATAGTCCAGTTGTTACTGAATACTGCTGTTCATTAGAAACATGTCTGGAGCTCTGGCCAAAATAAATAAATAAATAAATAAAAAATAAAATAAAAAAGCAATACCTGGGCATTTGTATATTTTAAAAAAAATTCCAAGATAATTTTGATATGCATCTGGGTTTTAAAAAGTGATTACAGGTTTTTCTATTAAATGGTAGTTTTGGTGCATAGAATTCTGTAATTTTTCTGTTGACCAATCATGATACAATGTTATTAAGTGAGTAATAGTTACATAATAGTTACCTCAGATATGCAGATGACACCACCCTTATGGCAGAAAGTCAAGAGGAACTAAAAAGCCTCTTGATGAAAGTGAAAGAGGAGAGTGAAAAAGTTGGCTCAACGCTCCACATTCAGAAAATGAAGATCATGGCATCTGGTCCCATCACGTCATGGGAAATAGATGGGGAAACAGTGGAAACAGTATCAGACTTTACTTTTTTGGGCTCCAAAATCACTGCAGATGGTGACTGCAGCCATGAAATTAAAAGACGCTTACTCCTTGGAAGGAAAGTTATGACCAACCTAGATAGCATATTGAAAAGCAGAGACATTACTTTGCCAACACAGGTTCGTCTAGTCAAGGCTATTGTTTTTCCAGTGGTCATGTATGGATGTGAGAGTTGGACTGTGAAGAAAGCTGAGCACTGAAGAATTGATGCTTTTGAACTGTGGTGTTGGAGAAGACTCTTGAGAATCCCTTGGGCCACAAGGAGAGCCAACCAGTCCATCCTAAAGGAGATCAGTCCTGGGTGTTCTTTGGAAGGAATGATGCTAAAACTGAAACTCCAGTACTTTGGCCACCTCATGCGAAGAGTTGACTCATTGGAAAAGACTCTGATGTTGGGAGGGACTGGAGGTAGGAGGAGAAAGGGATGACAGAGGATGAGATGGCTGGATGGAATCACTGACTCGATGACGTGAGTTTGAGTGAACTCCGGGAGTTGGTGATGGACAGGGAGGCCTGGCGTGCTGCGATTCATGGGGTCGCAAAGAGTCAGACATGACTGAGCGACTGAACTGAACTGAATAGTTACATAATCACAATAATAAAAGATGTTTATCAGTTTTCTCAATCAATAGCCAGACAAAAAGTAAAATAATTATGACTGCAAGCCATAATGGGAACATGATTAAATTAACAGAATAAAATAATTGAATACAATTCAGAGGGGTCAAGCAGAGTTTTGTGGTAAGCAGAAGTGCACACATTTTCATCTGCTCAATCAGCCTATGTCTTTTGATTAGTGATTTAATCCATTTACATTTAAGGTAATTATCGATACTATGATCCTATTACTATTTTCTTTATTGTTTTGGTTTTATTTTCTGTAAGTAGAGCTTTTCCTTTTTTTGTTTTCTTTCTAGAGAAGTTCCTTTGCATTTGTTGTAAAGCTTGTTTAGTGATGCTGAATTCTTTTAACTTTTGCTTGTCTGGAAAGCTTTTGATTTCTCCATCAAATCTGAAGGACAGTCTTGCTGGGTAGAGTGTTCTTGGTTATAGGTTCTTTCTATTCATCACTTTACATATGTCATGACTTTCATTTCTGGCTTGTAGAGTTTCTGTTGAGAAATTAGCTGATAGCCTGATGGGAGCTCCCTTGTATATTATATGTAATTTTTTCCTTATTGACTTTAATACTTTATCTGTGTCTTTAATTTTTGTCAGTTTGATTACTATGTGTCATGGTGTGTTCCTCCTTGGGTTTATCCTGCCTGGGACTCTCTCTGCTTCCTAGACTTGGTTGATTATTTCCTCTTTCCCATGTTAGGGAAGTTTTCAGCTATTATCTCTTCAAATATTTCCTCAGGTCCTTTCTTTCTCTCTTCTCCTTCTGATACCCATATAATGCGAATGTTCATGTGTTTAATGTTGTTCCAGAGGTCTCTTAGATTGTCTTCACTTGTTTTCATTCTTTTTTATATAGCCTGTTCTGTAGCAGTGATTTCTACCATTCTGTCTTGCAGGTCGTTTATCCATGCTGCAGCCTCAGTTATTCTGCTATGAATTCCTTCTGGTGTATTATTCATCTCTGTTTGTTTGTTTGTTTGTTCTTGTTGGTTTTTGGTAAACATTTCTTGCATCTTCTCAATCTTTGCTTCCATTCTTTTTCCAAGATCCTGGATAATCTTCACTGTCATTATTCAGAGAATTTTTTTCCTGGAAGGTTCCCTATCTCCAGTTCATTTTGTTGTCTTTCTAGTGTTTTATCTTGCCCCTGATTTGGAAGGTAACTTTGCTTTTTCATGCTGATTAACTTTCTGTAATGTGGTTTTGTTTTAGTCAGTATGGGATTGTGGTTCTTCTTGCTTCTGTCTGCCTTCTGATGGAGGAGGCTAAGAGGCTTGTGTAAGCTTCCTGATAGGAGGGACTGGTAATGGGAAAAACTGGGTCTTGCTCTGGTTGGCAGGGCCTTGCTCAGTAAAGCTTTAATCCAATTTTTCTCTGATGGGTGGGGTTGCACTCCCTACCTGGTAGTTGTTTGGCCAGAGGTGACCTAGCCCTCGGGTCTATGGGCTGTATGGTCAGATTAATGGTGACCTCCAAGAAGGTTTATGCCAACCGGGAACTTCCCAGAGAGCTGCTGCTTGTCCCCTGTCCCTGTGGTGAGCTCCTGCAGACCCACACCTCCACAGGAGACCCTCTGAGACTAGCAGACAGTTCTGCTTCAGTTTCCTGTGGAGTCAGCGCTCTTTTCCTCTGAGTCTTGGTGCACACAAGGTTTTGTTTGTGCCCTTCAAGACTGGAGCCTCTGTTTCCTCCAGTCCTGTGGAAGTCTTGTAATCAAATCCCAATGGCCTTCAAGGACAGATTCCCTGGGGTCTCCCAGTCTCTTTGTCAGGTCCTCAGGTTGGGAAGCCTGACATGGGGTTCTGAACCTTCACAACAGTGGGAGAACTTCTTTGGCATTACTGTTCTCTAGTTTGTGGGTTACAGACCCTACAGTTATGGGATTTGATTTTATTGTGGTTGTGCCCCTACTGTCTTGCTGTGGCTTCTTCTTTGTCTTTAGATGTGGAGTATCTTTTTATGGTAGGTTTCAGTCCTGCTGCTGATGATTGTTCAACAGCTTGTTGTGATTTTGGTACTCTCATGGGAGGAGATGAGCATATGTCCATCTACTCACCATCTTGAACTGGAAGTGGTGAGTATGTTTATAATGGGTCATTTGAATCTTCTTATTTATGGAGCTTTTATTCACATCAGTTGTCCACTTTTCTAAGTTGTGTGTCTTTTAATTCTTTATTTATACTGAACCCTTTGCTGTTTGGATGCCTTGAAAATTTTCCACCCTCTGTGACTTACTTAACTATTTATAAAATGATTAAATCTTCTAAATTTATGTATTCAGATTTAGCAGTCTTTTCCTTTATGGTAATTTCCATTGATGAAGTTTCCATATATTCTGAGGTCAGGACTTCTAAAATATTTTACAGAATCTCAATTTGCTTTTCAAACTTAGATCTACAATTTACCTATAACAGATTCTAGTGCATTATGTGAGATGTGAATCTAGATGGTTTCCATAAAAATAAACAGTTGTCCTAGGAAAATTTTAAAAGGCTACTTTACTGCCTCTGCTTTACAGTGTCACTTATGTCAAATGAAGAAAATAAAGGCCCATATTTGCATGGGTCTCTTTCTAAACTCTCTATTCCATTCCATTGCTGTATTTGTCATTATAATACTACATTATTTTACAACATTTTCAAAATAAATCTTGATAACTGGTAGTGCATTTTTTTCCCATTTGCAGGTGGTACTAGTAGTGGTAAAGAATTCTTTAGTAGTGGTAGTGGTAAAGAATCCACTTACCAATGCAGGAGATGCAAGACTCATGTTCAATCCCTGGGTTAGAAATATCCCCTGGAGAATAAAATGCCATCCCACTCCAGTATTCTTGTCTATAAAATCCCATGGACAGAAGAGCCTGGTGGGGTACAGTCCATGATGGGTTTGCAAAGAGTCAGACACGACTGAGCACACACAGTTTTTCTCCACTGTGTTCTTCTATTTTCAGAGTATTTTGGATACCCTTGGATATTGCATATCCATTTATATTTTATTAATTCCCACAAAAAACTAATTGCTGTTTCAATTAATATTGTATTGAATCTATTCAGCTATTTCGGGAGAGAATTGACATTTTTACTGTATAAAGTAGTTCACTACCTTTTTAGTTTTTGATATTGGTTGTCAACCTCTTTTCAGTACATCAGTCTGAGTCTTGTTTTTAAACAATTCCATAAATTCAAACAAATGATAGATCTCTGCTTGGATAATATAGGAAGAATATTACATATAAGTGAAGGATGCAAATAAACTATATCCTCATATTTCATAGTATGAAGTCAATTGAGAATGTCTAATATTGAAAACCCCTTTATGGATCACTGCCTTGTCATGGTGAAGGGGCTTGCATAACTCAATGAAGCTATGAGCTATGCCATGCAGGGCCACCCAAGTTGGACGGGTCTTAGCAGAGAGTTCTGACAAAACGTGATCCACTGGAGGAAGGAATTGCAAACCACTCCGGTATACTTGCTGTGAGATCCTCATGAACTGTATAAAAGGCCAAAAAGATATGACACTAAAAGATGAGTCCCCCAGGTCTGAAGGTGTCCAATATGCTCCTGGGGGAGAGTGGAAGAGAATTGCCAATAGCACCAGACTGAATGGCTCTGCTGGGCCAAAAAGGATAGGATGCTCAGTTACTGATGTGTCTGGTGACAAAAGTAAAATCCAATGCTGAAAAGAACAGTATTGTATAGGAACCTGGAATGTTAGGTCCATGAATGAAGGACAATTGGACATGGTCAAACAGAAGATGGTAAGAATAAGCATCGACATGTTAGGAATCAGCAAACTAAAATGGACAAGAATAGGCTAATTTAATTCAGATGGCCATTATATCTACTACTGTCAGCAAGGATCCCATAGAAAAAATGAAGTAGCCCTTATAATAAACAAGAGTGTCTAAAATACAATACTTGGGTGCAATCTCAACAATGACAGAATGATCTAGGTTTGTTTCCAAGGCAAGCCATACAACATCAGAGTAGTCCAAGTCGATGCCTCTACCACCAATGCTGAAGATACTGAAGTTGATCAGTTCTATGAGGACCTAGAAGACCTCCTAGAACTAACACCTAAAAAAGATGTTCTATTCATCCTTGTAGATTTGAATGCAAAAGTAGGACGTCAAGATACACCTGGAGTAACAGCAAGTTTGGCTTTGGAGAACAAAATGAAGCAGGTCAAAGGTAACTGAATTTTGCCAAGAGAATGCACTAGTCATAGCAAATACTCTTTTTCAACAGCACAAGAGATGACTTTACACATGGACAACACCAAATAGTCAATACTGAAATCAAATTGATTACATTCTTTGTAGCCGAAGATGATTGTATACAGTTAGCAAAAACAAAACCTGGAGCTGACTGTGGCTCAGATCATTAGCTTCTCATAGTAAAATTCAGGCTTAAACTAAAGAAAACCAGGAAACGGTTTTTCTGCCTAGCCAGGTATGACTTATATAAAATTCTGTATGAATTCGCAGTAGAGGTAATGAATAGATTCAAGGGACTAGATCTAGATAACAGTGTACCTGAAGAACTGTGGACAGAGGTCCATAATACTATACAGGAGGCAGTGAACAAAGCCATGCCAAAGAAAAAGAAAAACAGCGAGGCAAAGTGGTTATCTGAGGAGGCTTTATGAACAGTGGAAGGATGAAGAGAAGTGAAAAGCAAGGGAGAGAGGGATGTTTAATTTACATTCAATTAAATGCAGAGTTTCAAAGAATAGAAGAGACAAGAAGGCATTCTTCAATTAACAGTGGTTAATAATTGAGGAAATAAACAAAAGAGGAAAGACTAAAGATCTCTTCAGGAAAATTGGAAACATCAAGGGAGTATTCCACCCAAAGATGGGCGCAATAAAGGGTAAAAATGGTAGAGACCTAGTAGATGCCAAAGAGATCAAGAAGAGATGGAAAGAATACACAAAAAGACTGTATAATATACAGATGGTGTGGTTAGTCACCAAGAGGCCAGACATTCTGGAGTATGAAGTCAAGTGGGCCTTAAGAAGCACTGCTGTTAATAAAGCTAGTGGATGCAATGAAATTCCAGAAGAAATATTCATATCCCTAAAGGAGGATGCCATCAAGGCTTTGCATTCATTATGTAAGCAAATCTGGGAGACCCAGCAGTGGCCACAGCACTGGAAAAGGTCATTCATCCCAATTCCCAAGAAGGGTAGTACCAAAGAATGTGCTAGCCATTGGATGATTGCACTTATTTCTCCTGCTAGTAAGATCATGCTTCAAATCTTGCATGCTAGGCTTCAGGACTACATGAATCAAGAACTTCCAGATGTCCAAGCTGGGTTTAGAAAAGGAAGAGGAACTAGAGATCAAATTGCCAACATTTGCTGAATTATAGAAAAAGCAAGGGAATTTCAGAAAAACACCTATCTCTGTTTTGTCGACTGTGCTAAAGCCTTTGCCTGTATGGATCATGACAAACTGTGGAAAGCTCTTAGAGAGATGGAAATACCAGACCATTTTACCTGTCTTCTGAGAAACGTGTATTGCTGGGGTCCAGCCCCGGTGGATCCAGGAAATTCGAAGCGGGGATGGCGTCGGCGAGGATTAGGAAACAACTGCTTAATTAAACTTTAATTAAGGATATAAAGAGTAATAGAATAAGGATAGCTCAGTGAGGAAATTCAGTGGAGAAAAGAGGCTGAATAATTCAGCCAGAAGGTGAGAGAAAGAACGACATGGGGAGACTAAGTTTTGGTGAACAAGGCCTGCACTTTATTTTCCAAAGTAGTTTTTATACCTTAAGTTGTGCATAGAGGATAATGGGGGAAGGGGTGGAGTCATGCAAGGACAGCAGTTCCTGGTCCTAATCGAAGCCAGGCTTTCAAACTTATCATATGCAAAAGTTCAGGTGAATTACATCATCTTCTGGCCAGGAGGCCTGTTAACATTTTAAGAAACTTACTTTTCTCTAAAGGTGGTTATTCCAAAGTCAGGCACCAGCCTCCAAAAAAGCACTGGACAAAGCTGCATTTTACATTTCTATACACCCATTATATCAATCAATACACTGCCAAGGACACAGTAGGTAAGGAGTATGGAGACTTAGCAGCAAACATTGGCTCAATAAGTGAAAAACCCTTCACCAGTACAATTTCTAATCAATCTTTTAACTACTCAAAGGAATCTGTGTTTAGACACTTTAGAACATCTCCTGCCTCTCACAGTTGGGAGACTCTGAACAATCACATGTGGCCGGAAAAACCTATTCAGGCAGGCTAGAGGACTTCCAAAGGAGTTTGTAGGTTGAAACACTGTCACACCCAGGAATTATTAACTGGAGCTATAAGCTAACTCTTTTTTCAGAGAGAGGTAGTGGGGGACAGCCCCCGTAAAGTCAGAGGTGTAGGTGAAAGCACAAAGCAGAAAGTAGGCAGACTGGTTTTGGGGGTAGATGCTCGAGAATTTCCAGGGGGACTCCTGAGGCTCAATCCCGCCTTTGCGTGTGCCGAGCCTCCTTCCTCATGACCTTTGTCATGGGCGGAGTTCCTCACGCTGGCTCCCGGCAGTGACAGAATTCCAGTTGAGCTATTCCAGATCCTGAAAGATGATGCTGTGGAAAGTGCTGCACTCAATATGCAATATGCACTCAATATGCAATATGCCGGCTCCCGGCAGTGTTTGTAGTCAAGAAGTAGCAGAACCCTGTATGAAACACCTGGTTGGTTCAAGATCATGAAAGAAGTAGGACAGGGATGTTTGGAGTCACCCTGTTTGTTTAACCTATACACTGAGCACTTCATGAGAATGCTGGGCTGGATGGGTTACAAGCCAGAATCAAGATAGGTAGGAGAAACATCAACAACCTCAGATATGCAGATGATACCACTCTAAAGGCAGAAAGCAAATAGGAACTAAAGAGCCTCTTGATGAGGGTGAAAGAGGAGAGTGAAAGAGCTGGCTTAACACTAAATATTAAAAACAAACAACAACAACAACAACAAAAAACTAAGATCATGGCATCTGGCACCATTACTGCATAGCAAATAGAAGGGGAAAAAGTGGAAGTGGTGACAGATTTCCTCTTCCTGGGCTCCACAATCACTGTGGATGGTAACTGCAACCATGAAATCAGAAGACGATTGCCTCTTGACAGGAAAGCAATGGCAAACCTAGACATTGTGTAGAAGAGCAGAGACATTACTCTGCCAACAGAAGTCTGTATAGTCAAGGCTATGGTCTTCCCACTAGTCATGTATGATTGTGAGAGCTGGACTGTTAAGAAGGCAGAACACCAAAGGATTGATGCTTTCAAACTGTGGTGCTGGAGAAGACTCCTGAAAGTCCCTTGGACAGCAAGAAGATCAAACATGTCAATCTTAAGGGAGATCAACCCTGATTATTCACTGGAAGGACTGATGATGAAGCTGAGGCTCCAGTATTTTGGTCATTTCATGCACACAGACGACTCATTGGAAAAGTCCCTGATGCTGGGAAAATCGAGGGCAGAAGAAGAGGGCATCAGAGGATGAGATAGCTGGACAGCATCGTGGATGCAATGAACATGAACTTGGGCAAACTCTGGGAGATGGGGAGGGACAGTGAAGTCTGGTGTGCTGCAGTCCATGGGGTCACAAAGAGTTGGACACGACTGGGCAACTGAACAACAACAATATTGAAAAATCAAGCAGTAGTAACATTAATATAAGCATGTTATTTCAGTTTATAGAGCTAATTGTCAAAAGGAGCAGCTTGAAGAGTGGAAGATGCTTTAATCTGGGGAACAGAAATCAGATTGGTGAGGATAGTGCCCATTTTTAAGAAAAATTTATAAGCCTTTGAATTTATTTTATTTTGAAAAACTCTTTGTACTTAAACACATGGTCTATCAACAGGTGCCTGTCCAGATCCCCATACAACTGGTTTATGACCAAATAAATACAGAAATAAAAATAGGTATTTAGAAATTTTATAGCAGTATCATAGAGTAATTAATTGCATGTCTGTGGAATTTAGTGCAGAAAAGATTATATGTCTTTTTTTCTTTTACTTTTTAATATTTAATTTTTATTGTGTTTTATAAAATTATCAGTTCATAATAGATTGAAAATTAAAAAAAAACTGATTTTTATATCATATACAACTTGATAAACACTCTATTACATTATAACAAATGATAATTTAACTCAAAAAGCAAACAAACAAAACTTAGTGCTATGTCCAGAAGATGCATAAAGTGGCTTGTTTTTGACCTGGCAAATCAAGAAATTTAATATAATAGATATCTAAATATAGTGCTTCCATTTGTCCAACATCATTTAATATAATATTCAACATTCAGCCTAAAATTTTCCCTTTTTTTATTTCTGAGAATTTAGTCTCTGTGAGTAAAATGTTATTTAAAACCTAGCCTAAACTAATTTGGCTTTTCAGTGAATGCCAGAATTTTTTTCCTCTCATGTATATGGGTACTCTGAAGTTGTTGGGAGAGGCTGGTGAGAGTTCTAGTTCTCCACCTCTACAAGCTCATAATCAGATAGTTGATTGCAGTGAAACAAACTGCCAAATTTCTCAGAAAATGGACATTTACTAGAATAAATACAAATTGGCAATTGCCATGGGCACTTTCCATGAACCTCTACTAGGATTAAATCATGTGCTACTGTAGCTACTTACCTTCAACACCCGCTGAAAGGAATTCAGATTGGAGAGCAGAAATGAGGGATTCTGCGCTTTGGGGAAAAACTGACACATTAGGTGTTCAGGTAGTTAGATATTTTCAGGAGCTGATTTTATGAGCCCAATTCTTATATCTCATATCTAGAAAAGCACTAAAATCCTTCATGGTAATGACTGTTCCTTGTGATTAGCAGAAAGCTTCTGGAAAAATATCTGCTTGATTGAATGTACTTTCACTCCAGCAAAATTACGTTCATACTGTACTTCCGCACTACGTCTTTGGAGTAGTTTCTCAGAGCTATTGAGGTGTTGTCTCATGGGCTACAGTCCTCATTTTGCCCCAAAGAAAGTTTAACTTGCAACTCTCACATTGTGCTTTTTTTTTTTTTTTTTTAAGTTGACACTGGCTCTGAAAGGCAGAAGCAGGCATAAAATCTGTAAGTGGAAGGAGTTTCTTCTCTCTGCCACTTGGTGTCTTGGCCAGCACTTACATGCATGTCTGCTTATTTGCAAGTAGATATGTCACTGTTCTTGAGCTCCCCAGGAGTTGCTAGTGGTAAAGAGCCCACCCGTGAATGTAGGAGACATAAATGATGTGTGTTTGATACATGGGTCAGGAAAATCCCCTGAAGGAGGGCATGGCAACCCAGTATTCTTGCCTGGAGAATTCCAAGGACAGAAAAGCCTGGCAGGCTACAGTCTGTAGATTCACAAAGAATAGGACACTACTGAAGAACACATGGATGGTGTTATTCTTATGATGGGGAAGTCTTTTTTAAAATTATTTAATTTATTTTAATTGGAGGCCAATTACTTTACAATATTGTGGTGGTTTTTGCCATTCATTAACATGAATAAGCCACAGGTGCACATATGTACCCCCTTTCAGAAGCCCCCAATGCCTCCCTCCCCACCCCATCTCTCTGGGTTGTCCCAGAGCACCAACTTTGAGTGTCCTGCTTCATGCATCAAACTTGCACTGGTCATCTGTTTTACATGTGGTAATATACATGTTTCAATGCTATTCTCTCAACTCATCCACCATTGCCTTCACCCACATAGTCCAAAAGTATGTTCTTTACATCTGTGTCTCTTATGCTATATTGCATATAGGGTCATCATTACCATCTTTCTAAATTCCATATATATGTGTTAATAGACTGTATTGGTGTTTCTTTTTCTGACTTACTTCACTGTGTATAGTAGGCTCCAGTTTCATCCACCTCAGTAGAACTGACTCAAATGCATTCTTTTTTATAGCTGAGTAATACTCCATGGACTTAGAAAGCATCACTACGAACAAAGCTAGTAGAGTTAGTGGAATTCCAGTTGAGCTATTTCTAATCCTGAAAGATGATGCTGTGGAAGTGCTGCACTAAATATGTCAGCAAATTTGGAAAACTCAGCAGTGGCCACAGGACTGGAAAAGGTGTTTTCATTCTAATCCCAAAGAAAGGCAATGCCAAAGAATGCTCAAACTACCACACAATTGCACTCATCTCACACGCTAGTAAAGTAATGCTCAAAATTCTCCAAGCCAAGCTTCAGCAATACGCAAACCATGAACTTCCATTATGTTCAAGCTGGTTTTAGAAAAGGCAGAGGAGCCAGAGATCAAATTGCCAACATCCGCTGGATCATGGAAAAAGCAAGAGTTCCAGAAAAACATCTATTTCTGCTTTATTGACTATGCCAAAGCCTTTGACTGTGTGGATCACAATAAACTGTGGGAAATTCTGAAAGAGATGGGAATACCAGACCACCTGACCTGCCTCTTGAGAAACCTATATGCAGGTCAGGAAGCAAGAGTTAGAACTAGACATGGAACAACAGACTGGTTCCAAATAGGAAAAGGAGTACATCAAGGCTGTATATTGTCACCCTGCTTATTTAACTTATATGCAGAGTACATCATGAGAAACGCTGGGCTGGAGGAAGCACAAGCTGGAATCAAGATTGCCAGGAGAAATATCAATAACCTCAGATATGCAGATGACACCACCCTTATGGCAGAAAGTGAAGAGGAACTAAAAAGCCTCTTGATGGGAAATCTGGTCAACCACTTGTAAAAGAATGAAACTAGAACACTGTCTAATACCATACACAAAAATAAACTCAAAATGGATTAAAGATCTAAACATAAGACCAGAAATTATAAAACTCCTAGAGGAGAACGTAGGCAAAACACTCTCTGACACACATCACAGCAGGATCCTCTATGACCCACCTCCCAGAATACTGGAAATAAAAGCAAAAATAAACAAATGGGACCTAATTAACCTTAAAAGCTTCTGCACATCAAAGGAAACTATTAGCAAGGTGAAAAGACAGCCTTCAGAATGGGAGAAGATAATAGCAAATGAAGCAACTGACAAACAACTAATCTCGAGAATATACAAGCAACTCCTACAGCTCAACTCCAGAAAAATAAATGACCCAATCAAAAAATGGGCCAAAGAACTAAATAGACATTTCTCCAAAGAAGACATACAGATGGCTAACAAACACATGAAAAGATGCTCAACATCACTCATTATCAGAGAAATGCAAATCAAAACCACTATGAGGTACCATTTCACACCAGTCAGAATGGCTGCGATCCAAAAGTCTACAAGCAATAAATGCTGGAGAGGGTGTGGAGAAAAGGGAACCCTCTTACACTGTTGGTGGGAATGCAAACTAGTACAGCCACTATGGAGAACAGTGTGGAGATTCCTTAAAAAACTGGAAATAGAACTGCGTTATGATCCAGCAATCCCACTGCTGGGCATACACACTGAGGAAACCAGAAGGGAAAGAGACACGTGTACCCCAATGTTCATCGCAGCACTGTTTATAATAGCCAGGACATGGAAGCAACCTAGATGTCCATCAGCAGATGAATGGATAAGAAAGCGGTGGTACATATACACAATGGAGTATTACTCAGCCATTAAAAAGAATACATTTGAATCAGTTCTAATGAGGTGGATGACACTGGAGCCTAGTACACAGAGTGAAGTAAGCCAGAAAGAAAAACACCAATACAGTATACTAACGCATATATATGGAATTTAGAAAGATGGTAACAATAACCCTGTGTATGAGACAGCAAAAGAGACACTGATGTATAGAACAGTCTTATGGACTCTGTGGGAAAGGGAAAGGGTGGGAAGATTTGGGAGAATGGCATTGAAACATGTAAAATATCATGTATGAAACGAGTTACCAGTCCATGTTCGATGCACGATACTGGATGCTTGGGGCTGGTGCACTGGGACGACCCAGAGGGATGGTATGGGGAGGGAGGAGGGTTCAGGATGGGGAACACATGTATACCTGTGGCGGATTCATTTTGATAGTTGGCAAAACTAATACAATTATGTAAAGTTTAAAAATAAAATAAAATTTAGAAAAAAAAAAAAAAAAGCCTCTTGATGAAAGTGAAAGTGGAGAGTGAAAAAGTTGGCTTAAAGCTCAACATTCAGTAAACGAAGATCATGGCATCTGGTCCCATCACTTCATGGCAAATAGATGGGGAGACAGTGTCAGACTTTATTTTTCTGGTCTCCAAACTCACTGCAGATGGTGATTGCAGCCATGAAATTAAAAGACGCTTACTCCTTGGAAGGAAAGTTATGACCAACCTAGATAGCATATTCAAAAGCAGAGACATTACTTTGCCAACAAAGGTCTGTCTAGTCAAGGCTATGGTTTTTCCAGTGGTCATGTATGAATGTGCGAGTTGGACTGTCAAGAAAGCTGAGTGCCGAAGAATTGATGCTTTGGAACTGTGGTGTTGGAGAAGACTCTTGAGAGTCCCTTGGACTGCAAGGAGATCCAACCAGTCCATTCTAAAGGAGATCAGTCCTGGGTGTTCTTTGGAAGGAATGATGCTAAAGTTGAAACCCCAGTACTTTGGCCACCTCATGCGAAGAGTTGACTCATTGGAAAAGACTCTGATGCTGGGAGGGATTGGGGGCAAGAGGAGAAGGGGACGACAGAGGATGAGATGGCTGGATGTCATCATCGACTCGTTGGACGTGAGTCTGAGTGAACTCCAGGAGCTGGTGCTGGACGGGGAGGCCTGGCTTGCTGCAATTCATGGGGTTGCAAAGAGTCGGACACGACTGAGCGACTGAACTGAACTGAACTGAATACTGCATGGAATAGCAGTCTGGTTTCAAATAGGAAAAAGAGTACATAAAGGCTGTATATTGTCACAGAGCTTATTTGACTTATATGCAGAGTACATCATGAGAAACGCTGGGCTGGATGAAGCACAAGCTGGAATCAAGACTTCCAGGAGAAATATCAATAACCTCAGATATGCAGATGACACTGCCCTTATGGCAGAAACTGAAGAGGAACTAAAGAGCCTCTTGATGAAAGTGAAAGAGGAGAGTGAAAAAGTTGGCTTAAAGCTCAAAATTCAGAAAACTAAGATCATGGCATCTGGTCCCATCACTTCATGGCAAATAGATGGGGAAACAGTGGAAACAGTGGCTGACTTTATATTTTGGGGCTCCAAATCACTGCAGATGGTGACTGCAGCCATGAAATTAAAAGATGCTTACTCCTTGGGAGAAAAGTTATGACCAACCTAGACAGCATATTAAAAAGCAGAGACATTACTTTGCCAACAAAGATCCATCTAGTCAAAGCTCTGGTTTTTCCAGTAGTCATGTATGGATGTGAGAGTTGGACTATAAAGAAAGGTGAGCACTGAAGAATTGATGCTTTTGAACTGTGGTGTTGGAGAAGACTCTTGAGAGTCCCTTGGACTGCAAGGAGACCCAACCAGTCCATCCTAAAGGAAATAAGTCCTGAATATTCATTGGAAGGACTAATGCTGAAGCTGAAACTCCAATACTTCGGCCACCTGATGCAAAGAGTTGACTCATTGGAAAAGACCCTGATGCTGGCAAAGATTGAAGGTGGGAGGAGAAGGGGATGACAGAGGATGAGTTGGTTGGATGGTATCACCGACTCAATGGACATGAGTTTGAATAAACTCCGGGAGTTGGTGATGGACAGGGAGGCCTAGCATGCTGCAGTCCATGGGGTTGCAAAGAGTTGGACACAACTGAGTGACTGAACTGAACCGAACTGAATATTCCCTTGTGTATATGTACCACAACTTCTTTATCCATTCATCTGCCAATGGACATCTTAGATTGCTTGCATGTCCTAAGTATTGTAAACAGAGCTGCAATGAGCATTGGGGTATAAGTCTCTTTCAGTTCTGGTTTCCAACAGTGTGATTGCTGGGTCGTATGGCAGTTCTGTTTGCTGTTTTTAAAGGAATCTCCATACTGTTCTCCATAGTGGCTATAATTGTTTGCATTCCCACCAACAGTGTAAGAGGATTCCTATTTCTCCACATCCATTCCAGTACTTATTGTTTGTAGACTTTTTGATGGCAGCCATTCTGACTGATGTGAGATGGTACCTCATTGTGGTTTGATTTGCATTTATCTGATAATGAGTAATGTTGAGAATCTCTCAGTTTAGTTCAGTTCAGTTGCTCAGTCATGTCCGACTCTTTGCAACCCCATGAATCGCAGCATGCCAGGCCTCCCTGTCCATCACCAACTCCCGGAGTTTACTCAAACTCATGTCCATCGAGTTGGTGATGCCATCCAGCCATCTCATCCTCTGTCCTCCCCTTCTCCTCCTGCCCCCAGTGACTCAGCTCTTCGTATGAGGTGGCCAAAGTATTGGAGTTTCACCTTCAACATCAGCCGTTCCAATGAACACTCAGGACCGATCTCCTTTAGGATGGACTGGTTGGATCTCCTTGCAGCCCAAGGGACTCTTAAGAGTCTTCTCCAACACCACAGTTCAAAAGCATCAATTCTTCAGTGCTCCGCTTTCTTCACAGTCCAACTCTCACATCCATACATGACTACTGGAAAACCATAGCCTTAACTAGATGGACCTTTGTTGGCAAAGTAATGTCTCTGGTTTTGAATATGCTATCTAGGTTGGTCATAACTTTCCTTCCAAGGAGTAAGTGTCTTTTAATTTCATGGCTTCAATCACCATCTGCAGTGATTTTGGAGCCCCCCAAAATAAAGTCTGACACTGTTTCCACTGTTTCCCCATCTATTTGCCATGAAATGATGGGATCAGATGCCTTTATATGTGTTTATTAGCCATATGTATGTCTTCTTTAGGGAAATGTCTGTTTATTTCTTTGGACCAGTTTTTGATTGGGTTGTTCATTTTTCTGGTATTGAGTTGAATGTGCTGCTTGTATATTTTGGAGATTAATTATTTGTCAGTTCTTTCATTTGCTATCATTTTCCCCCATTCTGAAAGCTGCCTTTTCACCTTGCTTATAGTCTCCTTCATTGTGAAAACGTTTGTAAGTTAATTAGGTCCGATTTGTTTATTTTTGTTTTTATTTCCATTATTCTGAGAGGTGGGTCATAGACGATCTTGCTGTGATTTATGTCAGAGAATGTTCTGTCTATGCTTTACTCTAAGAGTTTTGTAGTTTCTGGTCTTACATTTAGATCTTAAAACATTTTGAGTTTATTTGTAATTTATGGTGTTAGAAAGTGTTTCATTCTTTTACAGGTGGTTGAGCAGTTTTCCCAGCACCACTTGTTAAAGAGATTGTCTTTTCTCCATTGCATATTTTTGCCTCTTTTGTCAAAGATAATGTGTCCATAGGTGCATGGATTTATCTCTGGGCTTTCTATTTTGTTCCATTGATCTATATTTCTGTTTTTGTGCCAGTATCGTACTGTCTTGATGACTGTAGGTTTGTAGTATAGTCTGAGGTCAGGCAGGTGGATTCCTCCAGCTCCTTCTTCTTTCTCAAGATAGCTTTGGGTATTTAAGGTTTTTTTGTGTTTCCATACAAATTGTGAAATTATTTGTTGTAGTTCTGTGAAAAATACCATTGGTAGTTTGATAGGGATTGTTTTGAATCTATAGATTGCTTTGGGTAGCATACTCATTTTCACTATATTCATTCCTCCAATCTATGAACATGATATATTTCTCTTTTGTGTCATCTTTGATTTCTTTTATCAGTGTTTTATGGCTTTCTATATATAGGTCTTTTGTTTTTTTAGGACAATTCATTCCTAAGTATTTTATTCTTTTTGTTTCAATGGTGAATGGGATTGTTTCCTTAATTTCTCTTTCTGTTTTCTCATTGTTAGTGCATAGGAATACAAAGGATTTCTGTGTATTAATTTTATACCCTGCAACTTTACTATATTCATTGATTAGCTCTACTAATTTTCTGGTGGTGTTTTTAGGGTTTTTTATGTAGAGGATCATGTCATCTGCAAACAGCCAGAGTTTTACTTCTTGTTTTCCAATCTGTATCCCTTTTATTTCTTTTTCTTCTCTGATTGCTATAGCTAGGATTTCCAAAATTATGTTGAATAGTAGTGGTGACCATGGGCACTCTTATCTTCTTCCTGATTTTACAGGAAATGCTTTCAATTTTTCACCATAGATGATGTTTGCTGTGAGTTTGTCATAGAAAGCTTTTATTATGTTGAGTTATGTCTCTTCTATGCCTGCTTTCTGGAGAGTTTTATTGTAAATGAGTGTTGAATTTTGTAAAAGGCCTTCTCTGAATCTATTGAGATAATCATGTCATTTTTAATCTTTCAGTTTGTTAATATGGTATATCACATTGATTGATTTGTGAATATTGAAGAATCCATGCATCCCTGGAAATAATCCCACTTAGTCATGATGTATGGTTTTTCCTATATGCTGTTGGATTCTGTTTGTTAGAATTTTGTTGAGGATTTTTTCATCTATGTCCATCAATGATTTTGGCCTGTACTTTCCCTTTTTTGTGGAATCTTTTGTCAGGTTTTGTTATTAGGGTGATGGTGGCATCATAGAAAGAGTTTGGAAGTTTACCTTCCTTTGCAATTTTCTGGAAGAGTTTGAGTAGGATAGGTGGTGAAATGAAAGTGAAAGTGAAGTGAAGTCACTCAGTCGTGTTTGACTCTTTGTGCTCCCATGGACTGTAGCCTACCAGGCTCCTCTGTCCATGGGATTTTCCAGGCATGGGTACTGGAATGGGTTGCCAGGATAGGTGTTATTTCTTCTCTTTTTTGCTAGAATTCACCTGTGAAGCCATCTGGTCCTTGGTTTTTGTTTGTTGGAAGATTTTTGATTACAGGTTTGATTTCCATGCTTGTGATGGTTTTGTTAAGATTTTTTATTTCTTCCTGGTTCAGTTTTGGAAGGTTATACTTTTCTAAGAATTTGTCCATTTCTTCCAAGTTGCCCATTTTATTGGCATATAATTGCTCATAGTAGTCCCTTATGATCTTTTGTATTTCTGTGTTGTCTATTGTGATTTCTACACTTTCATTTCTAATTTTATTGATTTGATTCTTCTCCCTTTTTTTTTTCTTGATGATTTTGGTTAAAAATTTGTCTATTTTATTCATCTTCTCAAAAAACCAGCTTTTAGTTTTGTTGATTTTTGCTATAGTCTCCTTCATTTCCTTTTCATTTATTTCTGCTGTGTGTTTTTTTTTTAATATTTATTTCCTTCTGTTAACTTTGGTGTTCTTTTTCTTTTTCTAGTTGGTTTAGGTCTAAAGTTAGGATGTTTATTTGGTGTTTATCTTGTTTCTTGAGGTAGGCTTGTATTGCTATGAACTTCCCTCTTAGCACTGCTTTTACTGAATCCCATACATTTTGGGTTGTCGTGTTTTCATTTTCATTTGTTTCTATGCATATTTTTATTTCCTTTTTGATTTCTTCCACGATCTGTTGGCTATTCAGAAGCATGTTGTTTAGCCTCCATATGTTTGCATTTTTAATAGATTTCCCCCCTGTAACTGCCATCTAATTGTACCGTGTTGTGACTGGAAAAGATGCTTGAAGTTTTTTCAATTTTTTTGAATTTATCACAGCTAGATTTATGGCCCAGGATGTGATCTATCCTGGGCAGACTCCATATGCACTTGAGAAAAAGGAGATTCCATTGTTTGGGGGTGAAATGCCCTGTAGATATCAATTAGGTCTAACTGGTCCATTGTATCATTTAGAGCTTTGTTTCCTTGCTAATTTTCTCTTTGATTGATCTATTCATAGATATGAGTGGGGTATTAGAATCCCCCACTATTATTATGTTACTGTTAATTTCTCCTTTCATACTTGTTAGCATGTGCCTTACATATTGAGGTGCTTCTATGTTGGGTGCATATGTATTTTTAATTGTTATATCTTCTTCTTGGGTTCATCCTTTGATCATTATGTACTATCCTTCTTTGTCTCTTATCACTGTATATTTCAAAGTCTATTTTATGTGATATGTGTATTGCTACTCCTGCTTTCTTTTGGCCCCCATTTCCATGAAATATCTTTTTTCCAGGCCCTCACTTTCAGTCTGTATGTGTCCCTAGGTTTGAGATGGGTCTCTTGTAGACAGCATATATAGGCGTTTTTTTTTTTTTTTAATCCATTCAGCCAGTCTTCTCTCTTGGTTGGAGAATTTAACCCATTTACATTTAAGGTAACTATTGATAAATATGATCCCATTATCATTTATTTTTTGTCTTGGGTTCTTTTTTTATAAATCTTTATTTTCTGTCTAGAGAAGACTCTTTAGCAGTTGTGGAAAAGCTGGTTATTCAGTTGTGAATAAGAGCTGTGAATAAGAGTTGTGAATAAGAGCTCACTTATTCAGTTGTGTTTTGAAGAGGAGGGACACTGCAAACAATTATCACTGGCATGTGTGGGGATTGCTTGCAGTGGATGGACCACACTGGGTTTGCCACAGCCCAAGTGGCATGCATTTCCCGGGACCACACTGCTCAGGCTCCAGGGTGCTCTGCAGTGGCACTGTCCCAAGTGTGCCCTGCATTTCATGTAGTTCCCAGGACTAAGCTACTCAGGTTCTCAGGTGTTCCACAGGGGCACAGACCCAGATGGGCTGTGTGTTTTGTGCCCTTTCCAGGTCTGAGTGGCTCAGGCGACCAGGTGCTTGATGAGCACATTGTCCCAGATGGGCCATGCATCTTATTCACCTCCCCTGTCCTGGCCACTCAGTTTCTTGGGTTAGCCACAAGAGCACAGTCCCAGGTGTGCCGTGTCGTTCCTCTGGGGAGCTGTTCTCAGGCTGTGACACTCCTGGCAGATGTCAGCCATCCAGGATCCCAGGAAGATATGGCTAGCAACTGGAAACCTCTCACAGTTTGGTGGAAGATGGGGTCTCTGGGGCCGAGATGGAAGCAGCGACTCTGGCTGTCACACGCCTCTCTCTCTGCCTCAGGGGAGGGAGGGCCCTCTACAGCAGCAGGCTTGCTCTCCGCTGGTATTCGCTGAATTATTTGTTCTGTGAGTGCATCAAGGATCACCATGATGCATTATAGACTTTCACAAGGAAGGCTTTTTCTTTTTTTCTCTGGCAATCCCATGGTTTGGGTTGCTATCTCACATTATCTCCCTCAGATTGTTCACAGGGCATTCAGGCTTGGTCCTACTCTAAGAACCAATGATGCAGCCCCCACCTCCCTGCCCAGCCTCTACTCACTCATGGCAGATATGAGCATCTGGGCCATGTCTCCACTGGCAGCTGTGGTTAGGTGCATAATCTGTGTGTGTGTGTGTGTGTGTGTGTGTGTGTGTGTGTGTGTGTGTGTGTGTCCTACCAGTTATGTTGCCCTCTGAGATTCCAGAACTCCCCAGAGACAAGCCTGTGAGAGTGTTTTCTACTATGTGGAAACTTCTCCTTCATGACTCCCTCCCCAGGACAGTCTCTATCCCTAAATCTTTTGTCTCTGTTTTTGTCTTTTATATTTTGTCCTACCTACTTTTGAAGAAGTTGGGCTGCCTTTCTGGTTCCTGGTGTCCTCCACAAGCTTTCAGAAGTTGTTTTGTGGAACTTGCTTAACATTCAAATGATCTTTTGATGAATTTCTTGGGCGAGAAAGTGGTCTCCTTGTCTTATTCCTCTACCATCTTGGGATTCTCACACTATAACAGCAAAATTGAGTAGTTACAAGGGAGATCATGTAATCTACAGAACTGAAAACGGTTACTATCTGAATCTATACAGATAGATAATGTATGGCAACCTCTACCATATACTCATGGGAGACACACACACACACACACACACACACACACACACACACACACACACAAAGACAATAGTGAAACTAAGAAAAACGTAGGTGAAAAAGTAATATCCTTCTATAGAAATTCTCATATTTCCAGAGTTTCTTGTCTAGCTCTGTGGACCTGAAAGTAAACTGATTACAAAGTTGTACAAGCAATTGGCACAAATACATTTGTGATAGTTGAATAGTTTACATTATGAAAAAGTGTAATATTTTAATAACATGTTATACTTTATATAAGGTTGAGAAATAATATGTTTCTGAATGAGTTAAGTTAAATCAAAATATTATGATCAACCATTTACCATATGAATTATCTTTAATTCAACTATTCAAGTTTGACCAATTAACACATAAAACAACTATATGGAAGAAATGTACATTTGGTCCTGATTATGCATTGAAATGTATACGTAAAAGAAGTGAATTTCATTGTGCATAAATTATAGCTAAATAAGCCTGATTTATTTTCCAAAAAAGACTCTATACCAGCATGGACCTTTTAAATTGTAGTAATTATCATAAAACAGTTCTTTAATTGCCAGTATTATTGCTGTTAGTTAAATGAATAGTTGGGACTGTGAGAAAATGTTCCATGGCATTAGAAGTCCAGAATATTCAGTTCCTTTCCATTAAAAAAAAAAAATCCTGCCTGAAAAGCTGATTGTAAGACTTAAAGAGGTGAGATGGGGGTAGGTGGGATGGAAGCTCAAGAGAGAGGCCAAAGACACTGTGGAGCATAAATGAGCTGTCTCTGATGTGCCTTTTCCCAATTCCTGACAGTCAGATCCATGAGGATGGAATGAATTGGAAGAGTAAGATTAAGATTAACATATACACACTGTTCAGTTCAGTCACTCAGATGTGTGCAACTCTTTGTGACCCCATGAACCGCAGCATGCCAGGCCTCCCTGTCTATCACCAACTCCCGGAATCCACCCAAACCCATGTCCATTGAGTTGGTGATGTCATCCAACCATCTCATCTTCTGTCATCCCCTTTTCCTCCTGCCCTCAATCTTTCTCAGCATCAGGGTCTTTTCAAATAAGTCAACTCTTCGCATCAGGTGGCCAAAGTATTGGAGTTTCAGCTTCAGCATCAGTCCTTCCAATGAATATTCAGGACTGATCTCCTTTAGGATGGACTGGTTGGATCTCCTTGCAGTCCAAGGGACTCTCAAGTCTTCTCCAACACCACAGTTCGAAAGCATCAATTCTTCGGTTCTCAGCTTTCTTTATAGTCCAACTCTCACATCCATACATGACCACTGGAAAAACCATAGCCTTGACTAGATGGACCTTTGTTGGCAAAGTAATGTCTCTGCTTTTGAATATGCTATCTAGGTTGGTCAGAACTTTCCTTCCAAGGAGCAAGCATCTTTTAATTTCATGGCTGCAATCACCATCTGCAGTGAGTTTGGAGCCCAGAAAAATAAAGTCAGCCACTGTTTCCCCATCTATTTGCCATGAAGTGATGGGACCAGATACCATGATCTTCGTTTTCTGAATGTTGAACTTTAAGTTAACTTTTTCACTCTCCTCTTTCACTTTCATCAAGAGGCTCTTTAGTTCCTCTTCACTTTCTGCCATAAGGGTGGTGTCATCCGCATATCTGAGGTTATTGATATTTCTCCCAGCAATCTTGATTCCAGCTTCTGCTTCCTCCAGCCCAGCGTTTCTCATGATGTACTCTGCATATAAGTTAAATAAGCAGGGTGACAGTATACAACCTTGACGTTCTTCTTTTCCTATCTGGAACCAGTCTGTTTTTCCATGTTCAGTTTTAACTGTTGCTTCCTGACCTGCATATAGGTTTCTCAAGAGGCAGGTCAGGTGGTCTGGTACTCCCATCTCTTTCAGAATTTCCCACAGTTTATTGTGATCCACACAGTCAAAGGCTTTGGCATACTCAATAAAGCAGAAATAGATGTTTTTCTGGAACTCTCCTGCTTTTTCAATGATCCAGCGGATGTTGGTAATTTGATCTCTAGTTCCTCTGCCTTTTTAAAAATATAAATTTATTTATTTTAATTGGAGCTAATTACTTTGCCTTTTCTAGAACCAGCTTGAACATCTGGAAGTTCACGGTTCACATATTGCTGAAGCTTGTCTTGGAAAATTTTAAGCATACTTTACTAACGTGTGAGATGAGTTCAATTGTGCAGTAGTTTGAGCATTCTTTGGCATATGCACTACCATGTGTAAAATATATAGCTAGTGGAAGCTACTATATAGCACAAGGTGCTCAGCTTGGTGTTCTGTGATCTAGAGGTGGTAGCTTACAGTGAATGGTGTCGGATGAGTCATCTCTGAAGAAGAAAATTTAGCTTTGGGGCCAGAGATGAGGCTTGATCACTCAGAGCTTTAGTGTAGCAGAAATTTTGTTACAGTGAAAAGGGACAGAGAAAGCATCTGACATAGACATTAGAAGGGGGAAGATAGTGCAGCACTCACTAGTCTTATCAAGGTCTTATATATTTTTTCAAGACTGTAAAGGTCTCCTTATTGCCAAATTCAGACTGAAATTGAAGAAAGTAGGGAAAAATCACTAGACCGTTCAGGTATGACCTAAATCAAATCCCTTATGATTATACAGTGGAAGTGAGAAATAGATCGAAGGGATTAGATCTGGTAGAGTGCCTGAAGAACTATGGATGGAGGTTCATGACATTGTATAGGAGACTGGGATTAAGACCATCCCCAAGAAAAAGAAATGAAAAAAGTCAAAATGGCTATCTGAGGAGGCCTTACAAATAGCTGTGACAAGAAGAGAAGTGAAAGGCAAAGGAGAAAAGGAATGATATACCCATTTGAATGCAGAGTTCCAAAGAATAACAAGGAGAGATAAGAAAGAGTTCTTCAGTGTTCAATGCAAAGAAATAGAGGAAAGCAATAGAATAGGAAAGACTAGAGATCTCTTCAAGAAAATTAGAGATACCTAGGGAATATTTCATGCAAAGATGGGCACAATAAAGGACAGAAATGGTATGGACCTAACAGAAGCAGAAGCTATTGAGAAGAGGTGGCAAGAATACACAGAACTCTACAAAAAAGATCTTCATGACCCAGATAATCATGATGGTGTGATCATTCAACTAGAGCTTGGAATGCAAAGTCAAGTGGGCCTTAGGAAGCATCACTATGAACAAAGCTAATGGAGGTGATGGAATTCCAGGTGAGCTTTTGCAAATCCTAAAATATGATGCTGTGAAAGTGCTGCACTCAATATGCCAGCAAATTTGGAAAACTCAGCAGTGGCCACAGGACTGGAAAATGTCAGTTTTTATTCCAATCCCAAAGAAAGGCAATGCCAAAGAATGCTCAAACTAACACAGTTGCACTCATCTCACATGCTAGCAAAGTAATGCTCAAAATTCTCCAAGCCAGGCCTCAGCAATACATGAACTGTGAACTTCCAGATGTTCAAGCTGGTTTTAGAAAAGGCAGAGGAACCAGAGCTCAAATTGCCAACATCCGTCGAATCATTGAAAAAGCAAGAGACTTCCATATAAACATATACCTCTACTTTATTGACAATGCCAAAGTCTTTGACTGTGTGGATCACAACAAACTGTGGAGAATTCTGAAAGAGATGGGAATACCAGATCACCTGACCTGCCTCTTGAGAAATCTGCATGCAAGTCAGGAAGCAACAGTTAGAACTGGACATGGAACAACAGACTGGATCCAAATAGGAAAAGGAGAACGTCAAGGCTGTATATTGTCACCCTGCTCATTTAACTTATATACAGAGTAACATCATGAGAAACACTATGCTGGATGACGCACAAGCTAGAATCAAGGGTGCTGGGAGAAATATCAATAACCTCAGATATGCAGATGACACCACCCTTATGGCAGAGAGTAAAGAAGAACTAAAGAGCCTCTTGATTAAAGTCAAACAGGAGAGTGAAAAACTTGGCTTAAAGCTCAACATTCAGAAAACTAAGATCATGGCATCTGGTCCCATTATTTCATGGTAAATAGATGAGGAAACAGTGGAAAGAGTCGCTGACTTTATTTTTTTGAGCTCCAAAATCACTGCAGATGGTGACCGCAGCCATGAAATTTAAAGACGCTTGCTCCTTGGAAGAAAAGTTATAACCAAACTAGACCATATATTAAAAAGCAGAGACATTACTTTGCCAACAAACGTCTGTCTAGTCAAAGCTATGCTTTTTCCAGTAGTCATGTATGGATGTGAGAGTTGGACTATAGAGAAAGGTGAGTGCTGAAGAATAGATGCTTTTAAACTGTGGTGTTGGAGAAGACTCTTGAAAGTCCCTTGGGCTGCAAGGAGATTTAACCAGTCCATCCTAAAGGAGATCAGTCCTGAGTGTTCATTGGAAAGACTGATACTGAAGCTGAAACTCCAATATTTTGGCCAGCTGATGTGAAGAACTGACCCAGTGGAGAAGACATTGATACTGGGAAAGACTGAAGGTGGGAGGAGAAAGGGACGATAGAGGATGAGATGATTGGATGGCATCACTGACTCAATGGACATGAGTTTGAGTAAACTCTGGGAGTTAGTGATGGACAGGGAATCCTGGGATCCTGCAGTCCATGGGGTCACCAATAGTTGGATACAATTGAGTGACTGAACTGAGTGACTGAGAAGTTTTACCAGGGCCATTCCCATAACATACATTTTAAGATAACAAAATTAGTCAGAAGATTCTTGTTAAGAAGGAGAAACATGTCCTCATGCAAGATACATTGTTATACAATTATTAGTATAGAGCTTAAAGAAAAACGTACCCTTGAGCAAGCTGAATTGTTTTATTGTGTAATCATGCAGTTCAGTTCAGTTCAGTCGCTCAGTCGTGTCTGATTCTTTGCGACCCCATGAATCGCAGCACGCCAGGCCTCCCTGTCCATCACCAACTCCTGGAATTCACCCAAACTCATGTGCATCGAGTCAGTGATAGCTCTGGGCTTAAAGAAAGTTAGTCTTAAAGATGGTTGTTATAACAACTCAGAGTTAAAGAAAAAACATCTTATGTGACTAAGACAAGGAATGTAGGAAAAGAAAAGAGTTTGTTCTTTTCTAGTCTTTGAGAGCCCTGGACCCCTTCCTCCTTGAGGGCATTGGACCCCTTCCTCCTCCTCCTCAGGGGCCCTGGACTCCTTACCAACCTACCTAAAAACTTACTTTCTTAGAGGGATGGGATGGGATAGGGGAGGGAGGCTGAGAACAGGGTTCAGGTAAATACATATAAACATATAGCTGATTCATGTTGTTATGCAGCAGAAACTAACACAACATTGTAAAACAATTACATTGTTATTTAGTCCCAATGCTGTATCTGACTCTTTTGCAACCCCATGGACTGTTGCCCTGCCAGGCTCCTCTGTCCATGGGATTTCCAAGGCAAGAATACTGGAGTGGGTTGATATTTCCTTCTCCAGGGGATTTTCCCAACCCGGGAGTCAAACCTACATCTCCTGCATTGGCAGGTGGATTCCTTACCTCTAAGCTACCAGAAAATCAATTAAAAAAAGAAGTGGCAGGCAGTGTTTTCATCACAGGCTATAATGTCAACTAAAGAATATTGCTCACCATTTTGTTCCACAAGAATTAAGTCATTAGCCACTGCAGTTGCAGACCTTCAACACACCCTGAAAGAAATTTAGAGTGGAGATCAGGATTGAGGCACTCTGGTCTGGGAAAACTGGCAGAATAATCCTTTAGATAGTTAGATATTTTCAGCAAAAAATTTTATAAACCAATTTCTTATATCTTCCCATACCTATAAAAGCATTAAAATCATTAACTGATATCCATGCCTCATGACAGCAGTAACATTCTATGAAGATGTGTGCTTGATGGCACATATTTCTTCTTCAGAATCAAATATATGCTGATCTTTTCTCTTACTGCTTCAGAGCAACTCCTCAGAGCTATGTGAGAAGCTGTCTTCAGTGAGTGGCTATTAGTCTTCAGTGAGTCCCCAAATATCACTGAAGCTTACAGCTCTCACATTGTGTGTTTTCATTTCAATTGACTGACAGTTTTGGTGACCAAGAGTGGACCCAGATCAGAATTTTTTCCTTCACCTGAACTTTACAAGGATCTGGAGCCTTGGTATCAGCAGGGTCTCCTACGCCCATCTGCCTAGTCCAGGTCAATTTGATTAATCTTCTTTTGGTTCTTGGATTTCCTGATTATTGTTTGATGATTCTGAGTTTTATCTGGCAGTGTATAGCAGCTATCTGACCCCCTAGCTGAAAGATACTAGGGGAGGTCTAGCGGAAAGACTAAGATTTGCTCAGTTGAAAGGCCCTTGAGGGATCTGGACTGGGTGATTTGATAGGATGCTGGCTTAATGTCTTTTCTAAATGAGGAACATCAGAAAACCACCCTCCAAATAACACCCCTGCCCTTTTGTGCATGTAGAAAAATTATATTTTAAGCACTTCCTTAATTGGAAATTAAAGGAAATCTCACCCTGAAAATGGTTAAGATGGGGGTCTTTCTTTCCTTTTTTTTTTTTTTTTTTAAAAAAAGAACTTAATAAACCTACCAACTCAGTATATTTTTTATTTTTATTTTTTAATTAAAAAAATTATTAAGCGTTTGGTCAAGCTGAGTCTTCATTGCTGTGTGCTGGCTTTCTCTAATTGTGGCGATTGGGGGCTACCTTTGTTGCCGTGCATGGACTTCTCATTGTGGTGGTTACTCTTGTTGCAGAGCACAGGCTCTAGGCATGAGACTTCAGTAGTTGCAACACACAGGCTTAATAGTTGCAGCTCTCAGGCTCTAGAGTGCAGGCTCAGTAGTTGTGGTGCAGGAGCTTTAGTGGCTCCACTGGCATGTGGAATCTTTCCAGACTGGAGATTGAAAACAGTCCCTTTCCCTTGGGGGAACTCCAAGATGGGGCTCCTTTATTGCTTACACACTTAAGTTAGAGAAAGCTAGCTATATAAAAGTTTTCCAAATTCTGACCCAAAGACTCCTTCTAAGAAGTACTTGCTTCTATCTAAATGTGCCTTTGAGATGTAAATGTTCTATCAGGACTCTCAGGAACTGATCTTACTTTTATCTAGACCATCTTCAATACCTGAGACTGAGAAAAAAAGGGGGGTGGCGGGGAAGAGACCTTCCCCAGTAGCCCACCTGCAATGCCAGAGATGCTGGTTCAATTCCTGGGTTGGGAAGATCCCCTAGAGAAGGGACAGGCTACCCACTCCAGGATTCTTGGGCTTCCCTGGTGGTTCAGATTGTAAAGAATCTGCCTACAATGAGGGAGACCTGGGTTCGATCCCTATGTTGAGAAGATCCCCAGGAGGCTGGAATAGAAACCCACTCCAGTATTCTTGCCTGGAGAATCCCTGTGGATAGAGGAGCCTGGTGGGCTATAGTCCATGGGGTCTCAAAGAGACAGACATGACTGAGGGACTAAGAACAGCACAACTGTTATTTATAAACCAGTGAGTTTTGTATTATAATACCCAATTAATTTATGACTAAGTTTTAAAGACAAAACTATGAGATCTCTAATTATGTCTGTCTACATATCCGTGTGTACCTTATAGATATGTCTCTACCTCTGGATGTTATTACCAAAAATAATTTGTAAATGACCTTTATTTAGTTGACTTAAAAGAAATTTAATGCTTATATAAATTTCCAGAAATATAAAATAGACTAATCCAAATGAATTTTAGATTCAAATAATATGGGAAATAAATAGCATTAAATTATCATTTAATATGAAAGTTAAAGTTTGTTGGTTTAATTAGTACAGACATGTCCTTAGAATCATCAACATTAACTATAATGCTTTCATTGTACATATAAGAAGTAAAGTCATATAAGAAGTTGTAAAATTTGTCAATAAGAAAAATAACTTAGAATCCTAAAATTTTATAAGCAAATTAAATGTAGATGAGACAGAGCTTTTAGGTAAATTCTTTTGGAATAGTTATGTTTTAGGAATGTCTACTTAAAAATAGTCTCTTTAAGTATTTGGTACTGAAATTTTAGAGTATTGATAAATTGAATTAAATGATGGCAGTTTATTAAATATCTAGCTCATTCCCAAATATAATTATGGGAATGTTAATTACTGGACATAAGCTATTTTTTTTTTTACAGGGAAACCAATAATACTTAGAACTATTAATAAACATATCTGATGCCTTATCAAGGAATTTTCTTTAAGAAAGCACATGCTTTCTGGAAATTATAAACAGTATTCATAAGTTTGTCAGTCTACAAGATGCTCTTGTAAAAGAGAGTTCACAATTGCTTACTTCTTAGTTTTCACTAGAAGCTATGTTCTTTTAAAGAGTTGGGAGTTTCAGCTAATATATGTAATTAAAACTACTAAGATAATAAGGAAAATATTTTTATATTCAAGAAAATAAAGGTAAACAAGATAGAAATGTATTTCATTAATGATCAAGATGATAATTTTGTCCTAAAGCAAGTTATTTCTAAATGGGAAAGAAAATAAGAGACAAATTAATATAGACATAGAAAGTTGTAGAAGATCCATGAGAAAAAAGAAGCTTCAGAAAGAAATTCTATATGTGATCAGAGCTAAGATTAAAATAAATTTGGGCAAATGAATTTCAATTTTAAAGGTAAAGTGGTGCAAAACCCAAACTGGGCTTTCTTTCTGTTAAAAGAACAAAGTTTTCTTAGAATATTGATTTGCTTTTGATAACAGGTTGTGAACTTTCTTTATCTTTTAAATAATTTTAAGCCTTTTGTCATTCAGAGACAATTACTGTTTTACTCTGATGCCTTTGAAAAAAATGCTTAATCTTCAAGAAGATTTACAGAAGAAACTTTTTGACAAATACAGGTTTCTGATAAATTTCAGATCATACCACTAAACTGGGTAAGAAATTAAAGAATTCTAATGGAAATCTTGGTTCATATAACTGTTAACAAAAGTTCAAGTATTAGTTACATTGGACTGAGTGAACTGGTGAATATGGCTGTAATTTTTATGTTTTTGTTTTTGTTTTTTTTTTTTTTTGGTTTGAAATATTACTGGCTTTTAGTCTGTGTTTTCCAGATGTAAGGAAATCTTTCCCCTTAAGTTAATTATAACAGATAGCAATTTGGTAATCAGAATTTAAATATTTATCTTTTCTCTGTACTTGATTGGAAGAGAAACTGGAAAATTTCAGGTTACCAGAAGCCTTATCAGGTGAATTAGGTAGGCTGACTCCTAACAGATGTAGATATCTAAAGATATTTTGGGACCTCCATAAGTGAGTAACTTACCCAAATCTTTAGGTGTCACAGGTGTGATCTGATGACAATCTCTTGATGTGGCCTCCTGGCCTTGAGAGGTTTTATAAAAATTCAATCTGAGATTCATTATAAAATTTCCAGAAAAATAAATTTTTATTTTGCCTATATAATCAGTTCTACTTATGTAAATAATCAGGCCAAGTTTATTGAAGCCAGACTTACCTTTGCAAACAAATTATTTTCAATTTGTCTATTTTTCATAGAAATTAAGATATCTTCTTAATATCTTCTGCTTCTGTTAGGTCCATACAATTTCTGTCTTTTATTTTCTCCTCTTTGCATGAAATATTCCCTGGTATCTCTAATTTTTCTCTAGTCTTTCTCATTCTACTGCTTTCCTATATTTATTTGCATTGATCACTTAGAAAGGCTTTCTTATCTCTCCTTGCTATTCTTTGGAACTCTGCATTCAGATGGATATATCTTTCCTTTTCTCCTTTGCCTTTCAATTCTCTCTTTTTCTTTTTTCCTCAGATATTTGTAAGGCCTCCTCAGGCAACCATTTTGCCTTTTTGTGTTTCTTTGTTTTGGGCGGGGGGGGGGATGGCTTTGATTACTGCCTCTTGTACAATGGTACAAACCTCTGTCCATAGTTCTTCAGGCACTCTATTGAAACATGTAAAATATCATGTATGAAACGAGTTGCCAGTCCAGGTTCGATGCACGATACTGGATGCTTGGGGCTGGTGCACTGGGACGACCCAGAGGGATGGAATGGGGAGGGAGGAGGGAGGAGGGCTCAGGATGGGGAACACATGTATACCTGTGGCGGATTCATTTTGATATTTGGCAAAACTAATACAATTATGTAAAGTTTAAAAATAAAATAAAATTAAAAAAAAACAACAACAACAAAAAAATAAAATCTAATCCCATGAATCTGTTTGTCACTTCCACTGTATAATCATAAGGGATTTGATTTAGGTCATACCTGAATGGTCTAGTGGTTTTCTCTACTTTCTTCAATTTATGTCTGAATTTTGCAATAAGGAGTTCATGATCTGAGCTACAGTCAGCTCCTGGTCTTGTCTTTCTGAGTCTATAGAGCTTCTCCCTCTTTGGCTGCAAAGGATATAATCAATCTGATTTAGGTATTGACCATCTGGTGATGTCCATGTGTAGAGTCATCTCTTGTGTTGTTGAAAGAGTGTTTGCTATGACCAGTGTGTTCTCTTGGCAAAACTCCATTAGCTTTTGCCCTGCTTTATTTTGTACTCCAAGGCCAAACTTGCTTGTTACTTGAAGTATCTCTTAACTTCCTACTTTGCATTCTAGTCCCCTGTGATGAGAAGGACATCTTTTTTGTTTTTTGGTATTAGTTCTCGAAGGTCTTGTAGTTTTTCATAGAACCGTTCACCTTCAGCTTCTTCAGGATTAGTGATTGGGACATAGACTTGGATTACTGTGATATTGAATGGTTTGCCTTGGAAACGAACAGAGATCATTCTGTCATTTTTGAGATTGCACCCAAGCACTGCATTCTGGACTCTTTTGTTGACTGTGAGGGCTACTGTATTTCTTCTAAGGGATTCTTGCCCACAGTAGCAGTTGTAAGGGTCATGTAAATTAAATTCTTCCATTCCAGTCCATTTTAGTTCACTATTTCCTAAAATGTTGATGTTCACTCTTGCCATCTCCTGTTTGACCACTTCCAATTTACCTTGATTCACTGAGCTAACATTCCAGGTTCCTATGCAATGCTGTTCTTTATAGCATCGGACTTTACTTTCATCACCAGTCACATCCACAACTGGGCATTGTTTTTGCTTTGATTCAGCCTCTTCAACTCACCCTGAAACAATTCTCAGAGGAGAAAGTATACTCACACCAGAACCAGAATCAGACAACATCAGAAGTAAAGATACCTGCTAAGATGCTGGAATTGATCTGTATAATTATTTATTGTGTTTTATTGTCAGGAATTTTGCATAAATCAATTTTTTTTAAAATCATGGGCACAAATCCTATGCAGAGTTTAAAAATTATTTCAATTGCCTATATCCAGTACTTCTGGGTTACCTTTGTGGATTTCTCTTCTTCAAGACTCTAACTGAATGGTCTCAGGAAATTTATCCTAGAAGAAAGAGGTTACAGTTCTGTTTAGGCCACTACTGATATTATTAAATTAAACTCCCTCACTTAGCCAATCAATCATAGTTGCTCTGACTATGGCCATAAATGTGAATTTTCTTTTAAAACTTTTCAAGTTCAATCAGAACAAGACCTAAATTTTGCTTAAAGATATAACCTCTCTCAATTTGGGGATGGATTTATATGGCTAACACCAGGTCACTCAAGTTTAAAGGTCCTTATGTTGGGAAGTATTAAATCACACTAAGGATAATCTACCTAGTAACACTAGGTAATTGAGCTGGGTGCCTTATGGACAATGCCAATAAATAATTACCTTTAAGACAGCAATAACAAACAGGGCTAGCTGAACTTGAGATATGCTGGGCCACATATAATGGAAGTTCTTGGCTTAAATATTTACTTATAACCCTGTTAATACTATTAATACTAGCTATAGTAATGTACCGGAGAAGGCAATGGCAACCCACTCCAGTACTCTTGCCTGGAAAATCCCATGGACAGAGGAGCCTGGTAGGCTGCAATCCATGGGGTCGCTCAGGGTCGGACATGACTGAGTGACTTCACTTTCACTTTTCACTTTCATGCACTGGAGAAAGAAATGGCAACCCACTCCAGTGTTCTTGCCTGGAGAATCCCAGGGATGTGGGAGCCTGGTGGGCTGCCGTCTCTGGGGTCGCACAGAGTCGGACACGACTGAAGCAACTTAGCAGCAGCAGCAGCAGCATAGTACTGTACTTGTATTATGTCTATTTTACAAAGTTGTTTGCTGAAGTATCAAACATGTGACTGAGCCTCCAATGAAAACAATGGTGACTAGATGACTGAAGAGCCTCTTGATGAAAGTGAAAGAGGAGAGTGAAAAAGTTGGCTTAAAGTTCAACATTCAGGAAACTAAGATCATGGCATCCGGCCCCATCACTTTCTGGCAGATAGATGGGGAAACAGTGGAAACAGTGTCAGACTTTATTTTTTGGGGGTTCCAAAATCACTGCAGATGGTGACTGCAGCTGTGAAATTAAAAGATGCTTACTCCTTGGAAGGAAAGTTACGACCAACCTAGACAGCATATTAAAAAACAGAGACATTACTTTGCCAACAAAGATCCATCTAGTCAAGGCTATTGTTTTTCCAGTGGTCATGTATGGATGTGAGAGTTGGACTGTGAAGAAAGCTGAGCACCGAAGAATTGATGCTTTTGAACTGTGGTGTTGGAGAAGACTCTTGAGAGTCCCTTGGACTGCAAGGAGACCCAACCAGTCCATCCTAAAGGAGATCAGTCCTGGGTATTCATTGGAAGGACAGATGCTGAAGCTGGAGCTCCAATACTTTGGTCACCTGCTGTGAAGAACTGACTCATTTGAAAAGACCCTGATGCTGGGAAAGATTGAAGGCGGGAGGAGAAGGGGACGACAGAGGATGAGATGGTTGGATGGCATCACAGACTCAATGGACATGAGTTTGGGTAAACTCTGGGAGCTGGTGATGGATAGGAAGGCCTGGTGTGCTTCGGTCCACGGGGTTGCAAAGAGTCGGACACAACTGAGCGACTGAACTGAACTGAACTGAGATGACTTGAAATGATTGACCAGATATATTGTTCCATATGAGATCAATAATTGTAATAGTGTAACTTTAGAAGAAGCAATCAGAGGAAGTCTTTTCCTTGACCATAACAAGCTAATCCAGAAACCTTTTTAAAAAGAAATTTTGTGAAATCCTTTTATTTAAATCACAAAATTTTAAGATAAAATTGGTGTTTAAAATAAAACCATCAGCATTTTTTTGAAGTTGAATATGTTTTAATAAAGCTACCATTGTATTAATTTATGTATTTACAGAATTTTATTGTTTTCTGTCAAACCTCAACATGAATCAGCCATAGCTATACATATTTTCCCTCCCTCTTAAACCTCCCTCCCATCTCCCACCCCATCCCACCCATCTAGGTTTGTACAGAGCCCCCTCTTTGAGTTCCCTGAGACATATAGCAAATCCCCAATGGTTACCTATTTTACATATAGTAAGGTAAGTTTCCATGTTACTCTCTCCATACATCTCACCCTCTTCCAATGTCCATAAGTTTGTTCTCTATATCTGTTTCTCCATTGCTGCCCTGCAAATAAATTCTTTGGTACCATCTTTCTAGATTCCATATATATGCACTAGTGTACAATATTTATCTTTCTCTTTGTGACTTGCTTCACTCTCTATAATAGGCTCTAGGTTCATCCACCTCATTAGAATTGACTTAAATGTGTTCCTTTTTATGACCGAGTAATATTCCATCTGGTTCCACAAGAATTAAGTCACTATCCACTGCATTTATTGACCTTCAATACACCCTCAAGGATTTCAGGAATGAGGTACTCTGTGCTCTGGAAAAACAGGTAGAAGAAGCCTTCAGATAGTTAGATATTTTAAGGAGAAAATTTTATGAGTCAATTTACTGCATCTACTTGTACTTGGAAAAGCATTAAAATCATTTCAGGTATCTTGTGCCTCTAGACAGCAATAACCTTCTATAGAGATGTGCAACTTTCTTGATTGCAACTTCGTTGTTGTTCAGTCACTAGGTCTTGTCTGACTCTTTGTGACTTCATGGACTATAGCATGCCAGACTCCACTGTCCTCCATTGTCTCCTAGAGTTTGCTCAAATTTGTGTCCGTTGAATCAGTGATACTATCTAACAATCTCATCCTCTGCCATGCTCTTCTCCTTTTGCCTTGAATTTTCACCAGTATCAGGGCCTTTTCCAGTTGGCCAAATTATTGGAGCTTTAGCTTCAGCAACAGTCCTTCCAATGTTTATTTAGGGTTGATTTTTTTTTTTTAGGATTGACTGGTTTGGTCTCCTTGCAGTCCAAGGGACTCTCCGAGGTCATCTCCAGCACCACAATTTGAAAGCATCAATTCTTTGTTGCTCAGCCTTCTTTATGATGCAACTATCACATCCCTAAAAGACTATTGGAAAAACCATACTTTTGAATATATAGGCCTTTGTTGACAAAGTGATGTCTTTGCTTTTTAATTCGCTGTCTAGTTTTGTCAGTTTTTCTTCCAAGGATTGTGTCTTTTAATTTTGTGGCTGCCGTCACCATCTGCAGTGATATTGGAATCCAAGGAAAGAAAATTTGTCACTGTTTCCACTTTTCCTCCATCTATTTGCCATGAAGTGATGGGACCAGATGCCATGATTCTAGTTTTCTTGAATGTTGAATTTTAAACAAGCTTTTTCACTCTCTTTTATTCTCTCAAAACATTCTTTAGTTCCTCTTAGCTTTCTGCCATTAAAATGATATCATCTGCATATCTGAGGTTGTTGATATTTTCCCCAGAAATCTTGATTCCAACTTGTGATTCATCCAGCCCAGCATTTTGCATGGTATATTCAGGATGACCCCACTCCAGTACTGTTGCCTGGAAAATCCCATGGATGGAGGAGCCTGGTAGGCTGCAGCCCATGAGGTCGCTAAAAGTCAGACACGACTGAGCACCTTCACTTTCACTTTCCACTTTCATGCATTGGAGAAGGAAATGGCAACCCACTCCAGTGTTCTTGCCTGGAGAATCCCATGGACGGAGAAGCCTGGTAGGCTGCAGTCCATGGGGTTGCACAGAGTTGGACACGACTGAAGTGACTTAGCAGCAGCAGCAGCAAGTTAAATAAGCAAGGTAATAACATACAGCCTTGTTATATTCCTTTCCCAATTTTGAACCAGTCAGTTATTCCATGTGTGGTTCTAACTGTTGCTTCTTGACCTGCATACAGATTTCTCAGGACACAGGTAAGGTGGCCTGATACTTCCATCTCATTAATAATTTTCCACAGTTTGTTGTGACCCATACAGTCAAAGACTTTAGCATGGTCAATGAAGCAGAAGATGCTTTTCTGGAACTCTTTGCTTTCTCTATGATCCAATGAATGTTGGTACTTTGATGTCTGGCTCCTCTGCCTTTTCTAAAACCAGCTTGAACATCTGGAAGTTCACGGTTCACATACTGTTGAAGTCTGGCTTGGAGAATTTTGAACATTACTTTACTAACGTATGAGATGAGTGCAATTGTGTGGTAGTTTTAACATTCTTTGGCCTTGCCTTTCTTTGGGATTGGAATAAAAACTGACCTTTTCCAGTCCTGTAGCCATTGCTGAATTTTCCAAATTTGTTGGCATATTGAGTGCAGCACTTTCACAGCATCTTTTTTTAGGACTTGAAATAGCTCAACTGGAATTCCATCACCTCCACTAGCTTTGTTCACAGTGATGCTTCCCAAGGTCCACTTGACTTCACATTCCAGGATGTCTGGCTCTAGGTGAGTGATCACACCATCGTGATTATCTTGGTCGTGTAGATCTTTTTTTGTGCAGTTCTTCTGTGTATTCTTGCCACCTCTTCTTAATATCTTCTGCTTCTGTTAGGTCCATACCAGTTCTGTCCTTTATCGAGCCCATCTTTGCATGAAATTTTCCCTTGATATCTCTAATTTTCTTGAAGAGATCTCTAGCCTTTCCCATTCTGTTGTTTTCCTCTATTTCTTTGCACTGATCACCGAGGAAGTGTTTCTTATCTCTCCTTCCTATTCTTTGGAACTCTGCATTCAAATACGTATATCTCTCCTTTTCTCCTTTGCTTTTGCTTCTCTTCTTTTCACAGCTATTTGTAAGACCTCCTCAGACAGCCATTTTGCTTTTTTGCATTTCTTTTTCTTGGAGATGGTCTTGATCCCTGTCTCCTGTACAGTGTCACGAACCTCTTTCCATAGTTCATCAGGCACTCTATCAGATCTAGTCCCTTACATCTATTTCTCACTTCCACTGTATAATCATAAGGGATTTGATTTAGGTCATACCTGAATGGTCTAGTGGTTTTCCCTACTTTCTTCAATTTAAGTCTGAATTTGGCAATAAGGAGTTCATGATCTGAGTCACAGTCAGCTTCCAGTCTTGTTTTTTTCTCACTGTATAGAGCTTCTCCATCTTTGGCTGCAAAGAATATAATCAATCGGATTTTGATATTGACCATCTGGTGATGTCCATGTGTAGAGTCTTCTCTTGTGGGTGTAACTGTGTGTGGATCATAGCAAACTGTGGATAATTCTTATAGAGATGGGAATACCAGACCACCTTACCTGTCTCCTGAGAAACTGGTATGCAGGTCAAGAAACAAGTTAGAATTGGATTGATTCAAAATTGGGAAAGAAGTACATCAAGGCTGTATATTCTTTCTCTATTTATTTAACTTATATGCAGAATACATCGTGCAAAATGCTGGTCTGGATGACTCACAAGCTTGAATCAAGATTTCTGGTAGAAATAACAACAACCTCAGATATGCAGATGATACTACTCAAATGGCAGAAAGTGAAGAGGAAATAAAGAGCTTCTTGACCAGGGTGAAAGTGGAGAGTGAAAAATCTGGCTTAAATCTCAACATTCAAAAAACTAAGATTATGGCACCAAGTCCCATCACTTCATGGCAAATAAATGAGGAAAAAGTGGAAGCAGTGACAGATTTTATTTTCTAGGGTTCAAAAATCACTGTGGATGGTGACTGTAGCCATGAAATTAAAGACGTTTCCTTGGAAGGAAAGCTATGAGCAACCTAGACAGTGTATTAAAAAGTAGAGACAGAGGACAGTCCCAAGATGGCAGAGGAATAGGATGGGGAGATCACTTTCTCTCCCACAAATTCATCAAAAGATCATTGGAATGCTGAGCAACTTCAACAAAACAACCTGTGAATGCTGGTGGAAAACACCAAGCACCCAGAAAGGCAGCCCATGCTCTTCGAAAGGAGGTAGGACAAAATATAAAAGACAAAAAGACAAAAGAATTAGTGACAGAAACCTGTCCTGGGGAGGGAGTCATGAAGGAGGAGAAGCTTTCAAACCACAGGAAACCCTCTCACTGGTGAGTCTGTGGGGAGTTTTGGAATCTCAGAGGGCAACATAACCTGGAGGGGGGGAGAAAAACAAAACACGAAGCCCACAGAATACGCACCTAACTGCAACTCCCAGGGGAGAAGTAGCCCAAACTCTTGCATCTGCCACCAGCGAACGGGGTCTGGACAGGAAGGCATGGGTTGCATGCTTAGGGTAAGGACCAGGCTGAATACCCTGAGGGAGCTAACATGAGATAGCAACCCAAACTGTGGGAGAGCGAGAGCGAGAGCGAGAGCACTTTCCATCAAAAGGATCTAGCCTAGCGCACAGCCTGGCCCTCTCACAGAACAAAGGAATGACCCAATAACAAAGGAGAGCTAACGGGCTGTGTACAGGGCCCTCCCTCACTGCCGGAGGCAGAGAGGCAGTTGTGCTACAGCCAGATCCTGAAGACAAGGGGCTGTTGCAATCTCGGCCCAGAGACCAGCATCCTCCACCAAACTGTGAGCAGGCTCCTAGTTGCTAACCAAGTCTTCCTGGGATCCTGAATGGTTGACATCTGCCAGGAGGGTTGCAGTCTGAGATCAACTCCCCAGAGGAGACACACAGCACACCTGAGATGGTGCTCTCATGGCACACCCGGCAAACCAAGCAGCTGGGACCAGGGAGGTGATTAAGATTCATGGCCCACCTGGGACAGTGTAATCGCCAAGCATCTGGTCACCTGAGCTGCTTGTACCTGAGAAGGGCACAAAACGCATGCCCAATCGAGTCCACCCAAGTCCAAGAAGCCCAGAGAGTCGCAAACAGGATAAACCCAAGATGAAACACCCAAGACGCATATTAATCAAATTAACGAAGACCAAGCACAAAGAGCAAATATTAAAAGCAGCAAGAAAAAAGCAACAAATAACACATAAGTGGATCCCCATAAGGATAAGAGCTGATCTTTCAATAGAAACTCTTCAGGCCAGAAGGGAATGGCAGGACATACTTGAAGTGATGATGCTGTCTACAAGAGCCCAATCTCAAAACAAGGGGCACATACAGACTGGAAGTGAAGAGCTGGAAAAATATATTTCATGAAAATGGAGACCAAAAGAAAGCAGGAGTAACAATACTCATATCACATAAAATAGACTTTGAAATAAAGGCCATGAAAAGAGACAACGAAGGACATTACATAATGATCAAAGGGTCAATCCAAGAAGATATAACAATTATGAACATATATGCACTCGACGTAGGAGCACTTCAATGCACAAGGCAAATGCTAACAAGTTATGAAAGGGGAAATTAACAGTAACACAAGAATAGTGGGAGAGTTTAATACCCAACTTACACCTATGGATAGATCAACCAAACAGAAAATTATCAAGGAAACATAAACTTTAAACGATGCAATGGACCAGTTAGACCTAATTGATATCTATAGGGTATTTCACCCCCAAACAATGAATTTCACCTTTTTCTCAAGTGCACATGGATCATTCTCCAGGATAGATCACATCCTGGGCCATAAATCTAGCCTTGGTAAATTCAAAAAAGTTGAAATCATTTCCAGCATCCTATATGATTACAATACGATAAGATTAGATGTCAACTGCAGGAAAAAAACTGTTAAAAATACAAACACATGGAGGCTAAACAACATGCTTGTTAATAACCAACAAATCACAGAAGAAATAAAAAAAGAAATCAAAATATGCATAGAAACAAATGAAAATAAAAACAAAACAACCCCAAACCTATGGGATTCAATAAAAGCAGTGCTAAGGGGAAGGTTCATAGCAATATAAGCTAACCTCAAGAAGCAAGAGAAAATCAAATAAATAACCTAACTTTGCACCTAAAGCAACTGGAAAAAGAGGAAATGAAGGACCCCAGGGTTAGTAGAAGGAATGAAATCATAAAAATTAGGGCAGAAATAAATGAAAAAGAAACAAAGGAGACTATAGCAAAATCAACAAAACTATGATCTGGTTCGTTGAGAAGATGAATAAAATAGACAAACCATTAGCCAGACTCATCAAGGAAAAAAGGGAGAAGAATCAAATCAACAAGATTAGAAATGAAAATAGAGAAATCACAACAGACAACACAGAAATACAAAGGACCATAGGAGACTACTATCAGCAACTATATGCCAATAAAATAAACAACTTGGAAGAAATGGACAAATTCTTAGAAAAGTATGACCTTCCAAAACTGAAGCAGGAAGAAATAGAAAATCTTAACAGACCCATCACAAGCACAGAAATCGAATCTGTAATCAAAAATCTTCCAGCAAACAAAACCTCAGGACGAGATGGCTGCACAGCTGAATTCTACCAAAAATTTAGAGAAGAGCTAACACCTATCCTATGCAAACTCTTCCACAAAATTGTAGAGGAATGTAAACTGCCAAACTCATTCTATGAGGCTACCATCACCCTAATACCAAAACCAGACAAAGATGCCACAAAAAAGAAAACTACAGGCCAATATCACTGATGAACATAGTTACAAAAATCCTCAACAAAATTCTAGCAAACAGAATCCAACAACATATTAAAAAGATCATACATCATGACCAAGTGGGTTTTATCCCAGGGATGCAAGGATTCTTTAATATTCACAAATCAATCGATGTGATACTCCACATTAACAAAATGAAAGATAAAAACCATATGATTATCTCAACAGATGCAGAGAAAGCCTTTGATGAAATTCACCATCCATTTATGATAAAAACCCTCCAGAAAACAGGCATAGAAGGAACATACCTCAACGTAATAAAAGCCATATATGATTAAACCCACAGCAAACATTATCCTCAATGGTGAAAAATTGAAAGCATTTCCCCTAAAGTCAGGAACAAGACAAGGGTTCCCACTCTCACCACTACCATTCAACATAGTTTTGGAAGTTTTAGCCACAAAAATCAGAGAATAAAAAGAAATAAAAGGAATCCAGATTGGAAAAGAAGTAAAACTCTGTTTACAGATGACATGATCCTCTCCATAGTAAACCTGAAAAACACCACCAGATAATTGGAGCTAGTCAATGAATATAGTAACGTTGCAGGATATAAAGTGAACACACAGAAATCCCATGCATACCTATACCCTAACAATGAGAACACAGAAAGAGAAATTAAGGAAACAATCCCATTCACTATTGCAACAAAAAGAATAAAATACTTAGGAATAAATCTACCTAAGAAAACAAAAGACCTATATATAGAAAACTATGAAATACTGATGAAAGAAATCAAAGATGACACAAATAGATGGAGAAATATACCATGTTCATGGATCAGAAGAATTAATATAGTGAAAATGAGTATACTACCCAAAGCAATCTATAGATTCAATGCAATCCCTATCAATCCCTACCAACGGTATTTTTCACAGAACTAGAACAAATAATTTCACAATTTGTATGGAAATACAAAAAACTTTGAATAGCCAAAGCAATCTTGAAAAAGAAGAATGGAACTGGAGGAATCAATCTTCCTGACTTCAGGCTATGCTACAAAGCCTGTAGTACCATCAAGACTGTATGGTACTGGCACAAGGACAGAAATATAGATCAATGGAACAAAATAGAAAGCCAGAGATAAATACATGCACCTATGGACACTTTATCTTTGACAAAGGAGGCAAGAATATACAATGGAGAAAAGGCAATCTCTTTAACAAGTGGTGCTGGGAAAACTGGTCGACCATCTGTAAAATAATGAAATTAGAGCACTTTCTAACACCATACACAAAAATAAACTCAAAATGGTTTAAAGATATATTATTATTATTATTTTTACTTTACAATATTGTATTGGTTTTTCCATACATCAACAAAAGATCTAAATGTAAGACCAGAAACTATAAAACTCCTAGAGGAAGACATAGGCAAAACACTCTCTGACAAATCACAGCAGGATCCTCTGTGACCCACCTCCCAGAGTAATGGAAATAAAAGCAAAAATAAACAAATGGGACCTAATTAAACTTAAAAGCTTTTGCACAACGAAGGAAATGGTAAGCAAGGTGAAAAGACAGCCTTCAGAATGGGAGAAAATAATATAAAATGAAGCAACTGACAAAGAATTAACCTCCAAAATATATAAGCAGCTCATGCAGTCCAATACCAGAAAAATAAACGACCCAATCAAAAAATGGGCCAAGGAACTAAACAGACAGTTCTCCAAAGAAGACATACAGATGGCTAACAAACCCATGAATAGATGCTCAACATCACTCATTATTGAGAAATGCAAATCAAAACCACAATGAGGTACCATCTCACGCTGGTCAGAATGGCTGCTATCAAAAAGTCTGCAAACAATAAATTTTGAAGACGGTGCAGAGAAAAGGGAACCCTCTTGCACTGCTGGTGGGAATGCAAACTAGTACAGCCACTATGGAGAATAGTATGGAGATTCCTTAAAAAACTGGAAGTAGAACTGCCATAACACCCAGCAATCCCACTGCTGGGCTTCAACTCTAGAAACCAGAGTTGAAAGAGACACATGTACTATAATGCTCATCACAGCACTCTTTACAATAGCTAGGACATGGAAGCAACCTAGATGTCCATCAGCAGATGAATGGATAAGGAAGCTGTGGTACATATACACAATGGAATATTATTCAACTATTAAAAAGGACACATTTGAATCAGTTCTAATGAGGAGGGTGAAACTGGAGCCTATTATACAGAGTGAAATAAGTCAGAAAGAAAAACACTAGTACAGTATATTTACACATATATGTGGAATTTAGAAAGATGGTAATGATGACCCTATATGTATGACAGCAAAAGAGACACAAATATAAAGAACAGACTTTTGGACTCTGTGGGAGAAAGTGAGGGTGGGATGATTTAAGAGAATAGCATTGAAACATGTATGTTATCATATGTGAAATAGAAGACCAGTCCAAGTTTGATGCATGAAACAGGGGACTCAAAGCCAGTGTACTGGGACAACCCTGAGGGATGGGATGGGGAGGGAGGTTGGAGGGGGATTCAGGATGAAGAACACATATATACCCATGGTTGAATCATGTCAATGTATGGCAAAACCCACTACAATATTGTAAAGTAATTAGCCTCCAATTAAAATAAATAAATTTAGAAAAAGCAGAGACATCACTTAGCCAATGAAGGTCTCTATAGTCAAATTTATGATTTTTTTTTAGTAGTCATGTGTGAATGTGAGATTTGGGCCATGAAGAAGGCTGAGGCTGAAGCGTTGATGCCCTTGAATTGTGGTGCTGGAGAAGACTCTTGGGAGTCCCTTGAAGTAAGGAGATTAAATCAAGGGGATCAACCCTGAAAATTTAGTGGAAGAACTGATACTGAAGCTGAAACTCCAGTATTCCGGCCACCTGATGCGAAGAGCTGACTCATTGGAAAAGACCCTGATGCTGGGACACATTTAAGGCAATAGAAGAGGGCAGTAGAAGATGAGATGGTTTGGTAGCCTCACTGACTCAGTGGACATCAGTATGAGCAAACTCTGGGAGGGAAACCTGGCGTGCTGCAGTTTATTGGGTCACAAAGAGTAGGATATGACTTAGAGACTGAACAACAACAGGTGACCTACTTGTATTTGCAAGCAGGTTCTTTACCACTAGTGCTACCTGTTACAACTTAATAAATATGCAGCTAAGCCATATCTTAATGGGTTTTGCCAAAGTATGGGTAAATATTTATATTTTTAAGTTTTTAGAAACGAAATACAAATTTAAAATAAAGTAAATGTCATTCATCACTGAATCAAAAAATATTCAACTTTTCAACTCAGATATTTACAATTAATGCTCTGCAATCCTCTTCCTTTTCTCTTTTTAATGCAAGAATTATGTATTTTACAATATAATTCTGCTACATCCTCACATTTATTAAAGAAAATGCAAACATAATAAAAGAAGAACTGTTTGAAACATAAATGTAACATTTGCATCTATTAACAAATGCTAACTAATATTCTGGAGAAGGCAATGGCACCCCACTCCAGTACTCTTGCCTGGAAAATCCCGTGGATGGAGGAGGCTGGTAGGCTGCAGTCCATGGGGTCGCTAAGAGTCGGACACGACTGAGCGACTTCACTTTCTCTTTTCACTTTCACGCATTGGAGAGGGAAATGGCAACCCACTCCAGTGTTCTTGCCTGGAGAATCCCGGGGATGGGGGAAGCTGGTGGGCTGCCGTCTATGGGGTCACACGGAGTCGGACATGACTGAAGTGACTTAGCATAGCAGAGCATAACTAATATTCTACTATGTTCTTTCTCTGAATAGAAAACAGGGCAGTAAAAAATTAGTCTGAGAACTTTAAAAGAAATATAAAGTCACAAAACTTGAATAAGCATTCCAATTAGTTATTTTATATAAGGACATGAATTAAGAGTGAGAAAAATTGAATCTAGTTTCCCTTTCCACTTGCCAAATTGGCTTGCTTTTGTTATATTGTTGTTACAACTTTATCTTAAGGTTCTTCTTGATGATAATCCCCTCAGCCAGGGTTTCTTTTCTAAGCAAAGAATCTGTTTTTTTTTTTTTTTTTTTTTTCTGTGATGTGATAATCATTTGCGACTCCCTTGTTGGAGGTTGGTGAGAAAAGTCATTCATTTTCATACAGAAGACTGAATCATCTCCTTGGAAACACCACAGTGTCTTAAAATCACAAAGTGCCAGATCTGGCTCCAAACAAAATTCATTTACACTTTCTCAGCTTTTCAAAGCTCAATATTCCACTGTCAGATCTGTTGATACCAAAAAGTCTGTTGGATAGATTCATTGGACAAAGTTATTGCTTTACAAAACTGATTTGTGGCAGATTCATTTTGATATTTGGCAAAACTAATACAATTATGTAAAGTTTAAAAATAAAATAAAATAAAAAAAAAACAAAAAAACTCTGATTTTTAAAAATATTAAAGTATATACTACTACATAATTACATTAAAAATAAAAATTTATTCCAATCTTTAGTAAGCAATCTGACTCCCTGTATCAAAGATATATTTCTTAATTATCATCTATTCCATCTGCTTCCTGTTTTCCCCACACACACCTGCATGTATTCACTCAACCTACCTTATCCCTTCCTAAAAAAATCTTAACCTCAGAAAATGAATGATGGGGTTTGTGATAAGGAATAAATAAAACATGGGTAGTCCTTTCTAACTCACCCACTGAATTTTATATATTCGTGTTATTATTTGACAAAGTCTCTCTCCTTCTCTGGTCTCTTTGCTCTAACAGGACAGAGACAATAGTTTCCCTCACCATTGAATCTTCAGTGCTTAGCACAAATGCCTGACTCATGTAATAAATATATTTATCAAATAAAGTAATAAATAATAAAATTAATGCAAGAATCCATTGTGAAAAAGAATCTTTGAGAGATGAAAAAATAAGTATTATTTATTTCTTTTTTCAATTAATTTATTTTAATTGGAGGCTAATTATTTTACAATATTGTGATGATTTTTACCATACATCAACATGAATTGGCTACAGGTATACATGTGTTTTCCCCATCCTGAATCCCCCTCCTACCTCCCTCCCCAACTTATCCCTCTGGGTTGTCCCAGAGCACTGGCTTTGGGTTCTCTGCTTCATGCATCAAACTTGCACTAGTCATATATTTGACATATGGTAATGTAAATGTTTCAATGCTCTTCTGCTAAATCATCCCACCCTCGCCTTCTCCCACTGAGTCCAAAAGTCTGTTTTTTACATCTGTGTTAAATGCTGGAGAGGGTGTGGAGAAAAGGGGACCCTCTTACAATGTTAGTGGGAATGAAAATTGGTACAGCCACTATGGAGAACAGTGTGGAGATTCCTTAACAAAACTGGGACTAGAACTGCCATACAACCCAGCAATCCCACTGTTGGGTAGACACCCCAAGGAGACCGGAACTGAAAGAGACACATGTACCCCAATGCTCACTGTAGCCCTATTTACAATAGCTAGGATATGGGAGCAACCTAGATGTCCATGGGCAGATAAATGGATAAGGAAGTTGTGGTACATATACACAATGGAATATTACTCAGCTATAAAAAGGAATGAATTTGAGTCCATTCTAATGAGGTGGACGAAACTAGAGCCTATTATACAGAGTGAAGAAACTCAGAAAGAGAAAGACAAATACTGTGTATTAATGCATATATATGGAATTTAGAAAGATGGTACTGACGATCTTGCATTATTCATTTCAAGCTGTACTACAGACTTTTTTCCTACCAGAGTGGTGAAATCAGCCAGGGTTTGCCTTCATCTTGAGAAGTGGTAAACTGTTCTGAGAGCTGGAGTTTAACACAAGAAAGAATCAAATTAGACCCTGCCTCACTACATAGGTTTAACTCTGCTTTTTACCTTAAGGAAAAATGTAAAAGGGGTTTTAGATAGGTATCATGGGTAGATTTTAGCTAGGAATAAACAGTGGACATCATGAAGATCAAGTATTCCTGGGTAAATTGGATCAGATGAAAATAAAAATTCATTATTGATAATGAAGAACTAATATCTCAAAAATACTATAATGTTATGTAATCAGGCATCACATTCAACCTAATGTTTTCTAAGCTAATGACTTATTTTGGTGATTTCCCAATTTTGTTTGATGATTTTTAGAATTCTAAGATTAAGTCAAATGAAGATATGTGATCCATTTAGCGTCTTGCTATTAGTATAATCACAGACTTTCATTTATAATTTGTAGAAGAACAAACATCAAAAAGAAATCTGAAGTTGCTTTTGGAGGCACCGAATAGTTCCACATAAATGATGTTTAACAAAAACAAAACTTAACTTTTTTTAAAGATTGAAGTATAGTTGATTTACAATATTATATTATATTCAGGTATACAAGTAGTTTGTCATTATTTTTATAGATCATACTCTATTAAGGTTATTATAAAATAATGGTTATATTTCCATGTGCTGTAAAATACATCCTTGATGCTTACTTACTTTATATATAGTAGAGATATAAGTTTAGTCCTTTAAACACTATTTTTAAATTTAAAAATTAATGAATATTTGCCTGTGCCTTCATTGTTGATGTTGTTTGATTCTGGGTCAGAAATACCTTACATACTACTTATTCAAATCTGAATAAGAATTTCAGAATATGATACTATCAAAATTATACATGCCCATATCCAACATTGGAGAAGGCAATGACACCCCACTCCAGTACTCTTGCCTGGAAAATCCCATGGATGGAGGAGCCTGGTAGGTAGCAGTCCATGGGGTCGCTAAGAGTTGGACATGACTGAGTGACTTCACTTTCACTTTTTCACTTTCATGCATTGGAGAAGGAAATGGCAACCCACTCCAGTGTTCTTGCCTGGAGAATCCCAGGGGCAGCGGAGCCTGGTGGGCTGACGTCTAGGGGGTCACACAGAGTCGGACACGACTGAAGTGACTTAGCAGCAGCAGCAGCAGCAGCAGCAGCATATCCAACATTTCTTTCTTCTATGCTGGCTGTCATTTCCTTTCATAAAATGTTGACATTATACTCATATTTAAAAATATATGTTTATAATATCATTTACTCTTTTTTCTCTTTTAGACATTGTTAACTTTTTGTCCTGAAATTGACATTAATATTTCTTATACAATCCCAAAATAATACCCATTTTCCTTTCTCTTCTAATATTTTCATAGTCCCGATTTGTCTAAATTTCACTATATAAGACTTTATTATTGGTCTTTGTTTAACAACAGATGCCCATTTAGTGGAAATTTTCAAAATGAGAGCCCTTATCTTTCTGGAAAATTTTTAAATAATTTCCTTGAAATTTTACCTCTGTCCTCTATAAACACAGTTTTTGTTTGTTTGTTTGTTTTTTAATTTTTAGAAATCCTATGTGATTATTGGTGAAGTCACTAAGTCGTGTCTAACTCTTTGCAGCCCCATTGACTATACAGTCCATGGAATTCTCCAGGCCAGAATACCAGAGTCGGTAGCCTTTCCCTTCTCCAGGAGATCTTCCAAACCCAGGGATCAAATTCAAGTCTCCTGCGTTGCAGGCAGGTTCTTTACCAGCTGAGCCAGAAGGGAAGCCCTGTGATTATTAGGCCTCCTGAAAACTGGCGCTCAATTTTATTATTTTATCTCTCAATTTCATTGTTTTACGTTTCCCCTAGATTTCTTTAACTTTATCTTTCAAGAGACTTCTATTTTAAAAAAATTCAATTTCTTCTTTAAATTTTTTTCCAATAGTTCTTTTCTTATTTTATTAAACATATTCCTTTAGCCCTTTCACGATTTTTTCATGGATGCACTGTTTCCTTCTACCTTCTTATGATAAAAAATTATAATCTTCTTTTGAACATTTCTCCTTAAATATATCTATGAATTCCAAATATGGTTTCACTTTTTAATTGTTATTTGGCTTGACTTTCTACTCCCAATCAAGAGGGTCTCCTCAAAAGTCTACTAATATTTTAGCAATGCTATGCTATGTTATGCTAAATCGCTTCAGTAGTGTCTGACTCTTTGTGACCCCATGAGCCTGCCACGCTCCTATGTCCAAGAGATTCTCCAGGCAAGAATACTGGAGTGCATTGCCATTCCCTTCTCCAGGGGATCTTCCCCACCCAGGGATGGAATCTGCATCTATTACATCTCTGATTTTTAGCTATCTGCTCAACAATTAAGAATGAATAATTATAATTCTAGCTGATAGAAAGCAGGGCATGTGAACATATGTGACTGACAAGGTACTTCACCTTAGAGTAATCTGTTTAGGCTGTTTCTTTAAGGAATCTCTAGTTATCTGTACCTACAAGTCTTCATTGTTGATCTACTAAGTTTCTCCAGAGTAAATTTCTGAATCTCCTATTTGAGGGAGGAAAGAGTGGTGGCTACCAGTTTGCTGAAACTGAGAGTATGAGAAGATGCTTGCAGTATTATCCACTTGTATAGCATATAACTAATGAGAAGACAATAAAAAACATAAGGTCCCATTATTATTGCTGCATAGCAAACTGCTCTAAACACTGGTGTGCAAAAACAATTTAATTATGCTTATGGATTTGATGACCTAAGAATTTGATAAGAGTGCAGTTGGGACATTTTGTTTCTGCTGCACCCTATTTGGGACGTTATCTGGAGAAGCCTTTCAGGCTGGATTGCACTCAATGGCTATGTGTTAAAATCATCTGTAATCATCATCACTCACTTGTTTGGTGATTGATACTAACCTCAGCTAGATCTTCAGCTGTGCTTTTGGTTAGAATAAACAATGTGGATTCATTATTTGTCCTCTTCCAGTAGGCTACTTATGGCTTCTTCAGAGCATGGTGGCTGGGTCTCAAAAGTGACAGGAGTCCCAAGAGACAGGGTAGAAACTTCTAGTTTCTTAGAACCTGGGTCAAGAAACTAGCAGAGTCTAACTTCTGCTGAAAGCAACCACTGAACTCAAATACAAGAGAGGCTAGGCCCAACTGTTGATAGGATGAATGACAGTTTGGAGGCCATGTAAAAAATCTCCAAGACATATGTAAACAAAAAATATAATATGCTACTTTACTTATTATGTATTCAGTGATAGAAGAAAATGAAGGAGGTACTATTATAATGTGAAGGGCTCTATTAACAGATAGTGTGTAGGTTATCAGATCATGAACACTTATTGCCAAATTCAGACTTAAATTGAAAGTAGGGAAAACCACTAGGCCATTCAGGTATGACCTAAATCAAATCCTTTATGATTGTACAGTGGAAGTGAGAAATAGATTTAAGAGGTTATATCTGATAGACAGAGTGCCTGATGAACATGGAAAGAGGTTCGTGACATTGTACAGGAGACAGGAATGAAGACCATCCCCAAGAAAAATAAATGCAAAAAAACAAAATGGCTGTCTGAGGAGGTCTTACGAATAGCTGTGAAAAGAAGAGAAGCAAAAGGCAAAGGAGAAAAGGAAAGATATAAGCATGTGAATGCAGAGTTCCAAAGAATAGCAAGGAGAGATAAGAAAGCCTTCCTCAGTGATCAATGCAAAGAAATTGAGGAAAACAACAGAAAGGGAAAGACTAGAGATCTCTTCAAGAAAATTAGAGATACCAAGGGAACATTTCATGCAAAATGGGCTCAATACAGGACAGAACTGGTATGGACCTAACAGAAGCAGAAGATATTAAGAAGAGGAGGCAAGAATACACAGAAGAGCTGTACAAAAAAGATCTTCACGACCCAGATAATCACGATGGTGTGATCACTCACCTAGAGCCAAACATCCTGGAATGCAAAGTCAAGCGGGCCTTAGGAAGCATCACTATGAACAAGGCTAGTGGAGGTGATGGAATTCCAGTTGAGCTATTTCAAGTCCTAAAAAAAGATGCTGTGAAAGTGCTGCATCCAATATGCCAACAAATTTGGAAAACTCAGCAGTGGCCACAGGACTGGAAAAGGTCAGTTTTCATTCCAATCCAAAGAAAGGCAATGCCAAAGAATGCTTAAACTATTGCACAATTGCACTCATTTCACACCCTAGTAAAGTAATGCTCAAAATTCTCCAAGCCAGGCTTCAACAGTACATGAACTGTGAAATTCCAGATGTTCAAGCTGGTTTTAGAAAAGGCAGAGGAACCAGAGATCAAATTGCCAACATCTGTTGGATTATTGAAAAAGCAAGAGAGTTCCAGAAAAACATCTATTTCTGCTTTATTGACTATGCTAAAGCCTTTGACTGTGTGGATCACCACAAACAGAAAAATTCTGAAAGAGATGGGAATACTAGACCACCTGATCTGCCTCTTGAGAAATATATATGCAGGTCAGGAAGCAACACTTAGAACTGCACATGGTGAAAGAAAAACACCAATACAGTATACTAACGCATATATATGAAATTTAGAAAGATGGTAACAATAACCCTGTGTACGAGACAGCAAAAGAGACACTGATGTATAGAACAGTCTTATGGACTCTGTTGGAGAGGGAGAGGGTGGGAAGATTTGGGAGAATGGCATTGAAACATGTGTAATATCATGTATGAAACGAGTTGCCAGTCCAGGTTCGATGCACGATACTGGATGCTTGGGGCTGGTGCACTGGGACGACCCAGAGGGATGGTGTGGGGAGGGAGGAGGGAGGAGAGTTCAGGATGGGGAGCACATGTATATCTGTGGCAGATTCGTTTTGATGTTTGGCAAAACTAATACAGTGTTTCAGGTTTAAAAATAAAATTAAAAAAAAAAAAAAAAAAGAACTGGACATGGAACAACAGACTGGCTCCAAATCAGGAAAGGAGTATGTTAAGGCTGTATATTGTCACCCTGCTTATTTAACTTATATGCAGAGTACATGATGAGAAATGCTGGGCTGGAGGAAACACAAGCTGGAATCAAGATTGCTGGGAGAAATATCAATAACTTCAGATATGCAAATGACACCACCCTTATGGCAGAAAGGGAAGAAGAACTAAAGATCCCCTTCTTGAAAGTGAAAAGGGAGAGTGAAAAGTTGGCTTAAAGCTCAACATTCAGAAAACTCAGATCATGGCATCTGGTCCTATCACTTCATGGCAAATAGATGGGGAAACAGTGGAAACAATGACAGAGTTTATTTTGGGGAACTCCAAAATCACTGCAAATGGTGACTTCAGCCATGAGATTAAAAGATGCTTACTCCTTGGAAGAAAATTTATGGCCAACCTAGACAGCATATTAAAAAGCAGAGATGTTACTTTGCCAACATAGGTCTGGCTAGTCAAACCTATGATTTTTTCAGTAGTCATGTATGGATGGATGTAAGAGTTGGACTGTAAAGAAAGCTGAGTGCCAAAGAATTGTTGCTTTTGAACTGTGGTGTTGGAGAAGACTCTTGAGAGTCCACTGGACTGCAAGGAGATCCAGCCAGTCCATCCTAAAGGAGACTAGACCTGAGTGTTCATTGGAAGGAATGTTGTTGAAGCTGAAACTCCAATACTTTCGCCACCTGATACAAAGAGCTGAGTCATTGGAAAAGACCCTGATGATGGGAAAGATTGAGGGCAGGAGGAGAAGGGGACAACAGAGGATGAGATGGTTGGATGGCATCACTTACTCAATGGACATGGGTTTGGGTAGACTCTGACAGTAGCTGATGGACAGGGAGGCCTGGAGTGCTGCGGATCATGGGGTTGTAAAGAGTTGGATATGACTAAGCAACTAAACTGAACAATGAGTTTAAAACAGCTTTGAAGATTAGTCTGATGAATGTCAATCATAAATGTGAAACAAAGGTAAGAACTTGAAAACTGTACTATATTTTATTTTCTTTATGTTGCAATATTTAAATATGCTCTTTTTTTCTTATCCAGATACCCAATTATTTGGATGCTATTATCTGCACACTCTAGTATCTCCCTTAGTGCAGCACAGAATAATCTAGCCATTAAGTGATGAATTTCTCAGGTTTCCCAGGGGGCACTATTAGTTGGTAAAGGACCTGACTACCAATACTCAGGTTTGGTCCCTAGGTTGGGAAGATCCCATGGAGGAGGGCATGGCAACACACTCCAGAATTCTTTCCTGGAGAATTCCATTGACAGAGGAACCTGCAGCCTACACTCCATCAGATCGCAAAGAGTCAGACATGACTGAAATGACTTAGAGTTCATGCACGATGACTTTCTAAGACTATGCCAATCTATTACACTATTGAGTGATTGTGTTATTGAAGATCATTTTTCCTGGTTAGATTGTAGTTCATTGATGTAGTTAAGTGTTCTCAATTCAGCTTTAATGTGTGAGCACTTTGCTTTGACATTTCCAAAAAGGAGACTATGGAGTCCTAACAGTTGTTGAATATAAAACTCATGAATAAAAATTATTGTGGATTTAAAAATATTCAGTCTTTTTGACAACATAGATTATTTGACTCAATTTGTAACTTCATATCACAGGTTTTTAAGAAATCTGCTTCACTTTGTCAAAGAATAGATAATTTTTTGATAAAAAAAAATTATACTCTGCTCTGTTTTATTTTGAGGAAGGAGAATCAAACAGAATGGTCATTATTGAGATGAATGCCAGTGATCCACTTTTAATTGTTTTCACTTGTTCTGAATAATATGTTTGCAAGGGATCAGGAAAAGCAATCCTATTATTTTGCTGCTCTCTAGTGGCTTCTGTAAGTTGAACACAGTTGGAGGCGCCAACAGAGAAATTTCTGAGTTTAGCATAAATAAGCCTGGGTATTTCACCCTAGAGTAAGGAATAAAATTCATCTCACTTGGAGGTAGTTCTTCTGCCTTTTTCCCCCTCAAGTCTAATATATCTTGATGAAGATGAACAAGGATTGAATCCCAAGGTGAGTATGAAGTTTTAGTGAAAGCGTTAGTCACTCAGTCGTGTCCAACCCTTTGCAACCCAGTACTATAACCTGCCCAACGCCTCTGTCGTGAAATTCTCTAGACAAGGATATTGAAGTGGGTAGCCATACCTTCTCCAGGGGATCTTTCTGACCCAGGGATCGACCCCAGGTCTCCTGCACTACATGCAGATTTGTTACTGCTTGGAGCCAAGCAGGGAAGCCCCAAAGTGAGTATGTTGTTCAGTCACTCATTCGTGTCTGACTCTTTGCGACCCTGTGGACTGCAACACACCAGGCCTCCTTGTCCCTATCTCCTGCTTCTGGAGTTTGCCCAAGTTCATGTCCATTGAATCAGCGATACCAAAGTGAGTATAGCACCAAGAAAAGAGGAGATGCAACATATTATATTTTCCTTAGATCTGTGTCTCATTTGTGGGGGGCCCTTTAGGAAACTCTAAAAAGCCAGAATCTCTATGTAGGTAGATCATCAGTTCTCACTAAGCTCAGACTCCATAACTTGAAGACAGGTAAGGTTTGACTCATCAAAAAAATTAACTTTCAGCTGAATGCAATTTTTGATAGGGATGCAGCTGTTTACTGTCAGGAACCAACACTCAGTAGCTGGGAAAATCTGATGTGGGAATCTGGATGGTGCACTACAATACCAACCATAGTCATTTCTCCTAATTTCGTTAAAATGTTCTTCTACTACAGAAAAACAGATACACCAAACTAAAACTGATGTTATAGGTAAGATACTATCATCTCTTGCTGTGTAAAAACTTACCCTGAAACTTAAAAGTCTGCAAGAAAAAAGATTTACCTTGCAGTTTCTGCAGGTCACTAATGTAATTAGTTTTGATGTACCTTGGTGCCTCTGACTCAAGTTTACTCACCAGATTCAGTCAGGCAGTTTGCCAAGGCTTCGATATCATCAGAAGACTCTCCTAGAGGTGTATCTACTCCCAAGTTCACTTACATGATTGTTGGCAGCAGTTTCCTAAGAGGTTGTTGAATTAAGACCTCCCTTAGTACTTTGCCATTTAGGCCTTGTTATATGCTGAATTGTGTCCCCCTCAAAATTCATATGTTGAAACTCTAATCCTCAGTACTTTAGTATGTAACTATATTTGGAGATTGGTCCTTTAAATAGGGCTCTTTAAAGAGGTGATTAAATTAAAATAAGGCTGTTGGGGGAGCCCTAATCTGATGACTGGTGCCCTCATAAGAACAACTTTGGACACAAAAACAGACACCAAGGTAGAACCAAGTGAAGATGCAGCAAGGGACAGCTATCTAGAAGCAAAGGAGAGATCTTGGGAGAAACCAGTCCTGCTGGCACCTTGATTTGGGTCTTGTTAAAAAAAAAATATATGTCTGTGCTTGAACCACCAGTCTATGGTATTTTGTTATGGCATCCCTAGCAAAGTAATAGAGGCCTCTATATAGGGCAGCTCACAAGATGATAGCTGGATTCCTTCTAGCATGAGGTAGCAAGAAAGTACAGATCTTCCTCAACTTGCAGAGGGGTTACATCCTGGTAAACCCCATTGTAAGTTGAAAATATCACAAGTAAAAAGTGCAATTAAAATATCTAACTCACTGAACATCCTTGAACTTGGGTGTTCTGCATTACAAGCAGTCTCTTTACCATCTGAGACATCAGGGAAGCCTTTGTTAAGCCTGAGCTGTGCTGTACTTAGTCGATCAGTTGTATCTGACTCTTTGCAACCTCATGGACTGAAGCCCACCAGGCTCCTCTGTTCATGGGTTTCTCTAGGCAAGGATACTGATTTGTGTTGCCATTCCCTCCTCCAGGGCATCTTTCCAACCCAGTGATCGAACCCAGGTCTCCTGCGTTCACAGGTGGATTCTTTACTGTCTGAGCCACCAGGGAATTCCAAGAATACACGAGTGAGTAGCCTATCCCTTCTCTATGGGATCTTCCTGACCCAGGAATTGAACCAAGGTCTCCTGCATTGCAGGCAGATTCTTTACCAGCTGAGCTACCAGGGAAATCCCTACTTTAGTCTACACTATCTTAAATGTGCTCAGAACACTTATGTTAGCCAATAGTTGGGTGAAATCATGTAACACAAAATCTATTTTATAATTCTGAATATCTCATGTAATTTATTGAATACTGTGCTGAGAGATTAAAACAGTAAGATTGTATGGATAGACAATAGTTGTAAGTGTACTGGTAGTTTACTCTCATGACTGAATGGCTTGACTGGGAACTGGGTCTAACTGCCACTGCTCAGCATCACAAGAGAGTATCATACTGCTTATCTCTAGACAGGAAAATATAAAAATTTAAATTTTGAATTCACATTTCTGCTGAATGCAAATAGATTTCAAACCATCATAAAATTGAAAAGTTGTAAATCAAACCATTATGTCAAGCAGTGTCTATACAATCAAAATGAAAGCCATAGTCGTTTTATAATCCAGTATCAAAATAGACACAGTTCTGTTGTATTCTATTCACTGGGAGTCAATAAGTCCAGCTCAAATACAAAAAGAGCATATGGCATGAGGGCATGAAAATCATGAGGAAGGAATCATTAGGGGCCAATTTAGAGACTGCCTGCCACAAATACTCACTTAGGTAATCTGAGATAATGAACAAAGAAAGCATGGGAATATTGTGTGAGGAAGGGATCATATAAGTGTTAGAATAAAAAAATCTTTATGAGGAATCCAAATTGGAAAAGAAGAAGTCAAGCTCTCACTGTTTGCAGATGACATGATCCTCTACATAGAAAACCCTAAAGACTCCACCAGAAAATTACTAGAACTAATCAATGACTATAGTAAAGTTGCAGGATATAAAATCAACACACAGAAATCCCTTGCATTCCTATACACTAATAATGAGAAAACAGAAAGAGAAATTAAGGAAACAATTCCATTCACCATTGCAACGGAAAGAATAAAATACTTAGGAATATATCTACCTAAAGAAACTAAAGACCTATATATAGAAAACTATAAAACACTGGTGAAAGAAATCAAAGAGGACACTAACAGATGGAGAAATATACCATGTTCATGGATTGGAAGAATCAATATAGTGAAAATGAGTATACTACCCAAAGCAATCTATAGATTCAATGCAATCCCTATCAAGCTACCAACAGCATTCTTCACAGAGCTAGAACAAATAATTTCACAATTTGTATGGAAATACAAAAAACCTCGAATAGCCAAAGCGATCCTGAGAAAGAAGAATGGAACTGGAGGAATCAACCTACCTGACTTCAGGCTCTACTACAAAGCCACAGTCATCAAGACAGTATGGTACGGGCACAAAGACAGAAATATAGATCAATGGAACAAAATAGAAAGCCCAGAGATAAATCCACGCACATATGGACACCTTATCTTTGACAAAGGAGGCAAGAATATACAATGGATTAAAGATTATCTCTTTAACAAGTGGTGCTGGGAACTCTGGTCAACCACTTGTAAAAGAATGAAACTAAAACACTGTCTAACACCATACACAAAAATAAACTCAAAATGGATTAAAGATCTAAACTTAAGACCAGAAACTATAAAACTCCTAGAGGAGAACATAGGCAAAACACTCTCTGACATACATCACAGCAGGATCCTCTATGATCCACCTCCCGGAATATTGGAAATAAAAGCAAAAATAAACAAATGGGACCTAATTAACCTTAAAAGCTTCTGCACATCAAAGGAAACTATTAGCAAGGTGAAAAGACAACCTTCAGAATGGGAGAAGATAATAGCAAATGAAGCAACTGACAAACAACTAATCTCGAGAATATACAAGCAACTCCTACAGCTCAGCTCCAGGAAAATAAATGACCCAATCAAAAAATGGGCCAAAGAACTAAATAGACATTTCTCCAAAGAAGACATACAGATGGCTAACAAACACATGAAAAGATGCTCAACATCACTCATTATCAGAGAAATGCAAATCAAAACCACTATGAGGTACCATTTCACACCAGTCAGAATGGCTGCGATCCAAAAGTCTACAAGCAATAAATGCTGGAGAGGATGTGGAGAAAAGGGAACCCTCTTACACTGTTGGCGGGAATGCAAACTAGTACAGCCACTATGGAGAACAGTGTGGAGATTCCTTAAAAAAAAACTGGAAATAGAACTGCCTTATGATCCAGCAATCCCACTGCTGGGCATACACACTGAGGAAACCAGAAGGGAAAGAGACACGTGTACCCCAATGTTCATCGCAGCACTGTTTATAATAGCCAGGACATGGAAGCAACCTAGATGTCCATCAGCAGATGAATGGATAAGAAAGCAGTGGTACATATACACAATGGAGTATTACTCAGCCATTAAAAAGAATACATTTGAATCGGTTCTAATGAGATGGATGAAACTGGAGCCTATTATACAGAGTGAAGTAAGCCAGAAAGAAAAACACCAATACAGTATACTAACGCATATATATGGAATTTAGAAAGATGGTAACAATAACCCTGTGTACGAGACAGCAAAAGAGACACTGATGTATAGAACAGTCTTATGGACTCTGTGAGAGAGGGAGAGGGTGGGAAGATTTGGGAGAATGGCATTGAAACATGTAAAATATCATGTATGAAACGAGTTGCCAGTCCAGGTTCGATGCACGATACTGGATGCTTGGGGCTGGTGCACTGGGACGACCCAGAGGGATGGAATGGTGAGGGAGGAGGGAGGAGGGTTCAGGATGGGGAACACATGTATACCTGTGGCGGATTCATTTCGATATTTGGCAAAACTAATACAATTATGTAAAGTTTGGGAATAAAATAAAATTAAAAAAAATCTTTATGAGTGTTTAATGGGGTTTAAATAGGAGGAGAAATTTAAATATAGGACAACTATAACTGTTTTAATTCTACAATTATACATAAAAAGAAAATCAATAGATCCCTAGCAATCATCATATTTGCCGTAAGGGTTAAATCCAATTTCTTTATCACCATCTATGTCTACTAGTCTACTATCTTGTCCTATAAGCAAGAATAAAAGGTAGAAGGCATTTTAACTAGGTGAGTGTCATCAGTTACCCTTGTCCTGATGCTTTGCATTTAGTTTTTGAAAGCTGTAAATGGACCGGTATGTGTGGCCTCCCGAGGAGAGAATTTCTATCTGGGGCCAGAGATGAGGCTTGATCACACAGAGTTTTTGTGTAGCAAAGTTTTATTAAGGTGTAAAGGGATAGAGAAAGCTGACATGGACAAAATAATGAGACAGAAAGAGTGCACCCTTGCTGGTTTTTTAGCAAGGAATTTTATACTAGTTCAGTTCAGTTCAGTTCAGTTGCTCAGTTGTGTCTGACTCTTTGCGACGCCATGAATTACAGCACGCCAGGCCTCCCTGTCCATCACCAACTCCCGGAGTTCACTCAAACTCACGTCCATCGAGTTGGTGATGCCATCCAGCCATCTCATCCTCTGTCGTCCCCTTCTCTTGCCCCCAATCCCTCCCAGCATCAGAGTCTTTTCCAATGAGTCAACTCTTCACATGAGGTGGCCAAAGTACTGGAATTTCAGCTTTAGCATCATTCCTTCCAAAGAACACCCAGGGCTGATCTCCTTTAGAATGGGCTGGTTGGATCTCCTTGCAGTCCAAGGGACTCGCAAGAGTCTTCTCCAACACCACAGTTCAAAAGCATCAATTCTTCAGCGCTCAGCTTTCTTCACAGTCTAACTCTCACATCCATACATGACCACTGGAAAAACCATAGCCTTGACTAGATGGACCTTTGTTGGCAAAGTAATGTACCTGCTTTTCAATATGCTATCTAGGTTGGTCATAACTTTCCTTCCAAGGAGTAAGCGTCTTTTAATTTCATGGCTGCAGTCACCATCTGCAGTGATTTTGGAACCCCCCCCGCCAAAAAAAGTCTGCCACTGTTTCCACTGTTTCCCCATCTATTTGCCATGAAGTGATGGGACCAGATGCCATGATCTTCGTTTTCTGAATGTTGAGCTTTAAGCCAACTTTTTCACTCTCCTCTTTCACTTTCATCAAGAGGCTTTTTAGTTCCTCTTCACTTTCTGCCATAAGGGTGGTGTCATCTGCATATCTGAGGTTATTGATATGTCTCCCGGCAATCTTGATTCCAGCTTGTGCTTCCTCCAGCCCAGCGTTTCTCATGATGCACTCTGCATATAAGTTAAATAAGGAGGGTGACAGTATACAGCCTTGATGTACTCCTTTTCCTATTTGGAACCAGTCTGTTGTTCCATGTCCAGTTCTAACTGTTGTTTCCTCACCTGCATATAGGTTTCTCAAGAGGCAGGTCAGGTGGTCTGGTATTCCCATCTCTTGAAGAATTTTCCACAGTTTATTGTGATCCACACGGTCAAAGATTTGGCCTAGTCAATAAAGCAGAAATAGATGTTTTTCTGGAAAGCTTTTGCTTTTTCCATGATCCAGTGGATGTTGGCAATTTGATCTCTTGTTCCTCTGCCTTTTCTAAAACCTGCTTGAACATCTGGAAGTTCATGGTTCACGTATTGTTGAAGCCTGGCTTGGAGGATTTTGAGCATTACTTTACTAGTGTGTCAGATTAGTGCAATTGTGTGGTAGTTTGAGCATTCTTTGGCATTGCCTTTCTTTGGATTGGAATGAAAACTTACCTTTTCAGTCCTGTGGCCAGTGCTGAGTTTTCCAAATTTGCTGGCTTATTGAGTGCAGCACTTTCAAAGCATCATATTTTAGGATTTGAAAGAGCTCAACTGGAATTCCATCACCTCCATTAGCTTTGTTCATAGTGATGCTTTCTAAGGCCCACTTGACTTCACATTCCAGGATGTCTGGCTCTAGGTGAGTGATCACACCATCGTGATTATCTTAGTTGTGAAGATCTTTTTGTATAGTTCTTCTGTGTATTCTTGCCACCTCTTCTTAATTTCTTCTGCTTCTGTTAGGTCCATACCATTTCTGTCCTTTATCGAGCCCATCTTTGCATGAAATTTTCCTTTGGTATCTGTAATTTTCTTGAAGAGATCTCTAGTCTTTCCCATTCTGTTGTTTTCTTCTATTTCTTTGCATTGATCACCGAGGAAGGCTTTCTTATCTCTTGTTAGTAAGCTGCTAATCATAGATAAAAGAAGCACCTCAAGGCTTAGATTTGCACTAAGTTTCTCTCCAAACACATGGGTTTTGAGATAGCACTTGCACAAAGGGAGTCATCCACAGCCATACAATTGACATGAGTCTTGAAGAAAGGCAGATTCCCAAGCAAATACATAGTTTCATTAACATAGCTCAATAAAAACATTTTCCTGAGTAATACTTACTGTTTTGCTGAGCCATTAGCAGCTCAAAGTTAGTTTCAAGTGTCATTATGGCAACAAAGGATTAAAAGGAGCCTCCTTTAATCCTGTGTAGAGAAGAGAGAAAAACAAAAAGCAACAACAAATGTCTGCTGCTCCTGCTGCTGCTGCTAAGTCACTTCAGTCGTGTCTGACTCTGTGCGACCCCATAGACGGCAGCCCACCAGGCTCCCCCGTCCCTGGGATTCTCCAGGCAAGAACACTGGAGTGGGTTGCCATTTCCTTCTCCAATGCATGAAAGTGAAGAGTGAAAGTGAAGTCACTCAGTCGTGTCCGACTCTTAGCGACCCCATGGACTGCAGCCCACCAGGCTCCTCCATCCATGGGATTTTCTAGGCAAGAGTACTGGAGTGGGGTGCCATTGCCTTCTGGTTTATTTCCTCCTGCCACTTGGGGACCCTGACCTCACTACCAAGGCCTATCTAACCCTTTCATTTTCCCTCCACTCCCTGCCAGTTTTCATGCTGGCTTAGTAATACCTCTTCATGAGCAAAGTTTGAAGTTAATTCTTATGTGACAGTACTAACTACTGCCCTAAATATATATTCAAATTAAGGGTTATATAGTGGGTATTTCTAAAGCAGAACATTCCTGTAAAATTAACAAAAACCAAGCCAGCTGCAATGTTATTTTGGGTGTGTCATCCTGCCCCAGGGCCATTATTAGTTTTTCAGGACTTATCTCTAAAAATTCACTTAGGGAGACCAAAAAAAAAAAAAAAAAGGTAGACTTGATTATAAGCAAATATTAATTAAACGTATGCTACTGAAGGTGAGGAAGAGGTGCTGGGAGTCCAAAACAGTCTTTCTTTAGAAAAAAAAGAAAAAGAAATTCCACATATTTTAAGTGATTAAAAAGCCCAGCAGAGGTGTATTTATGATTAGTTCTTTCTATGGCAACTGTAAGAAGACAGAGAAGAGGGTCACTTTGGAAAATTTTGGAGAAGACATTAATTTTTGATCCAGGCACCACATTTTTTAAGAGAGTAGAACAAACCCCTAAGTTAAATTCTGAATCACCTGGTCATTTAAAAATATACTCACAAAACTATTTTATTCCTGGAATAGGGTATACTTGAAATTACAAACTCTGTGCTTTAAATTTAGCCCTGGAGAGGTTTAAAGCTTTTTTTTTTTACTAAAGCACCTACTTAAAGCTCTTTCACCCTCTATCTGCATCTTTTCTTGTGCCATCTAAGTGGCATAGTAATGAGTGTAAAACCTGTTAGACTAGCTGAGTCTGAATACCAAATCTGCCCTTTACTAGCTATAAGACATTTCTGAGATTCAGTTTCTTAATATGTAGTGTGGGAATAATAATGGTGATGATTATAGGACTTTCATAATGAATGTCTTCAGGGCTTCCCTGGTAGCTCAGTTGGTACAGAATCTGCTTGCAATGCAGGAGACTGTGGTTTGATTCCTGGTTCAGGAAGATGCACTGGAGAAGGGATAAGCTACCCACTCCAGTATCCTTGGGCTTCCTTTGTGGCTCAGCTGGTAAAGAATCCGCCTGCAATGTGGAAGACCTGGGTTTGACACCTGGGTTAGGAAAATCCCCTGGAGAAGGGAAAGGCTACCCACTCCAGTATTCTGGCCTGGAGAATTGGGTCGCAAAGAGTCAGACACGACTGAGTGACTTTCACTTTCATAATGAATAAAAGCACATTTTTATCCAGCTTGACTAATGATAAGCATTCAAACCTCTTCAAATATCTGTCTCTTCTTATTGTTAAACTGATTATTCTGTCTGAAACATCCTTCTTCCATCTATTGGCTTGTCAAATGCATTTTGGATCTCTTTCAAGTTCCAACTTAAATGTCTCCTGTTCTAGGATCTCTAATAAGTCCTCCAAGCTCCTTATTTTGGGCTTTCATGCCATTTCATTTTGTCTTTATTCATAAATGTGTCACTTTTATCATGTCTTTTTTTTTTTTTTTTTTCTGTTTTAACTTTGACTCTCCACTTGGCCTGAGCTCCTTGAAAGTCCTGGCTATCACTTATGCTATTGGTCTCACATGGAAGGTTCTCAACAAATGTTTATGAAATAAGCAAGTGGCCATTCAGAAACTGACATGACATCCCATTGAGAGTGTCAAGGTAGAGTGGGTTTTATTAACTAACATTTTGAAAAAGTTAAGAAAATTATTTTTAAAGTATCTTGAATCAATATATTCTATACAAAATAAAACCTACTCAGCACTAGTGTTTTGGCATGACTGGGCATTTTGAAGACTATGTTTAAATTGTATGATGCTCTTACTACCAACATCACTTAAAAAAAGAAAAGTGTGTGTAAGGTTTCATTGTAATTTGTCAGGTAGTCTTTAGCACTGGCATTGGCATTTCAAGTCATTTATTGGAGTAGTATATCATAAATCCATATAAATATAGTATAAATTAAGCAAGTTATTAAGAAATTAAAAGATTTTGAAAACTGATATTTAAGGGATCATTTAAAACAATTGCTAGCCCCTATCCTTAACTATAGCTAGCATTTAACCTTGTAATTACTGATATCCATCCTGATGCCCTAGGAAAGAGCAACATCCATTCAATTATACCTTAGTTCAAATAAATCTTTACTTTATGCTCCCACATATTTTATCTATATATCAAAATGTCAAAGCTTTAGTTTCTAACCTGACCTTTAATAATATATTTTCTGGGGTGGTCCTAAGATGGTGGAGGAATAGGACAGGGAGACCACTTTCTCCCCTACAAATTCATCAAAAGAACATTTGAACTCTGAGTAAATTCCACAAAACAACTTCTGAATGCTGGCAGAGGACATCAGGCACCCAGAAAAGCAGCCCAATGTCTTTGAAAGGAGGTAGGAAAAAATATAAAAGATAAAAAGAGAGACAAAAGAGATAGGGACGGAGCTCTGTCCCGGGAAGGGAATCTTTAAAAAGAGAGAAGTTTCCAGGAAACACTCTCACTGCCGAGTCTGTGGTGAGCCTTGGAACCACAGAGGGCAACATAACTGGGAGGAAAAATAAATAAATAATTAAAACCCACAGATTACATGCCCAACGGTAACTCCCCCAGGAGAAGCAGCACAGATGCCTGCATCCTCCACTAGCAAGCGGGGGCTGGATAGGGAGGTGAGGGCTGCATTGCTTAGAGTAAGGACCGGGCCTGAATGCCCCGAGGGCAATCTGAGGGAACTAACTTGGGATAGCAAACCAGACTGTGGGATAACTACCACGCGAAAAGCTCTAACCTAAAACACCCACTCACAGAACAAAGGACTGAGCAGAGCTAGCCGGCTGCAGGTCAGCCCATTCCCCTCTGGTGATAGGCAAGCGAGGGCAGCCAGAGCCAGAAGGGGTCAATTATGGCCCCAGAGATGATTATCTACTAAACTGCAAGCAGGCTTCATTGCTAACCAAGACTTCTTGGGATTCTGGATGGTCAACATACGCCTGAGAAGGTGCGCCAGTTGTACACCCAGAAAACCGAGCAGCAGGGACAGGGGAGGCGATAAGTTGCAGCGACTGCGCTCACCAAACACCTGGTCACCTGAGCTGCTTGGACCTGGGAAGGGCACCAAACGCAGGCCCAACCGAGTCTGCACCTTTGAGGAGTACCTGAGTACCTGAACCTGAGCGGCTTAGACCTGGCAAGTGCATACAACCCAGGGCTGGCATCAGACAGTTCCCAGCAGAGAAACCTAGAGCCTAAGTAGGGTAGACAGGGAAAGCACACACGTCACGAGGGGGGCAAACCCAGTGTAGCTGAGACACTGTGAGCATATGCCAATGTTATTTGTTTGCAGCGTCCCTTCCTCCTCACAGCATGACTGAACAAGTGAGCCTAAAAATGTGTCCACCACTGCCCCCTTGCATCAGGGTGGAAATTAGACACTGAAGAGACTAACAAACAGACGAAGCTAAAACAGAGGGAACCTCCTTTGAAGTGACAGGTGCAATAGATTAAAACCCTTTAGTTAGTACCGACTACATAGGAAGGGGCCTATAGATCTTGAAAATTTAAACCAGATCAAGGAACGATCTGAAAATGAAAACCCCACACTGCCCACAAAAACGCCAGAGAAAGTCCTAGATATATTTTTACTATTTTTACTATCATTCTTTAATTAGAGACCCTGTTTTTTAAAACAAACTTCATATATATATTTTATAATTTTGTGACCTTTTTTTTTTACATTTAATATTGAATTTTTGAAAATCCAACATCTACTCTAGATTTTTAATCTTTGCTTTTTGGTATTTGTTATCAATTTTTTACCCTTAAGAGCCTAATCTTCAGTACCCATTTTTACTTGGGAGCAAGATTACTGGCTTGACCACTCTCTCCCCCTTTTGTTTCTCCTTTTTCTCCACCAGGTCGCCTCTATCTCTTCCCTCCCCCTTCTCTTCTCTACCCAACTCTGTGAATCTCTTTGTGTGCTCCGGATGGTGGAGAACACTTAGGGAACTGATTACTGGCTGGATCTGTCTCTCTCCTTTTGATTCCCCCCTTTATCCTCCTGGCCACCTCTGTCTCCTTCCTCCTTCTTCTCTTCTCTTCTCTGTATAAGTCCGTGAACATCTCTGAGCTGTCCAGACTGTGGAGCACACATAAGGAAGTGATTACTGTCTAGCTTGCTCTCTCCTCTTTTGATTCCACCTCATCTCATCCTGGTCACCTCTATCTCCCTCCTCCCTTTTTTCATCTCCATGTAACTCTGTGAACCTCTCTGGGTGTCCCTCACTGTGGAGAAACTTTTCATCTTTAACCTAGATGTTTTATCAACGGTGCTGTATAGATGGAGAAGTCTTGAGGCTACTGTAAAAATAAGACTGAAAACCAGAAGCAGGAGGCTGAAATCCAAATCCTGAGAACACCAGAGAACTCCTGACTCCAGGGAACATTAATTGACAGGAGCTCATCAAATGCCTACACTGAAACCAAGCACTACCCAAGGGCCAACAAGTTCCAGAGCAAGACATACCACGCAAATTCTCCAGCAACACAGGAATATAGCCCTGAGCTTCAATATACAGGCTGCCCAAAGTCACTCCAAACCTACTGAGATCTCATAACTCATTACTGGACACTTCATTGCACTCCAGAGAGAAGAAATCCAGCTCCACCCACCAGAACACCGACACAAGCTTCCCTAACCAGGAAACCTTGACAAACCACCCACAGTGAGGAAACTCCACAATAAAGAGAACTCCACAAACTGCCAGAATACAGAAAGGCCACCCCAAACACAACAATATAAATAAGATGAAGAGACAGAGGAATACCCAGCAGGTAAAGGAACCGAATAAATACCCATCAAACCAAACAAAAGAGGAAGAGATAGGGAATCTACCTGATAAAGAATTCCAAATAATGATAATGAAAATGATCCAAAAATCTTGGAAACAAAATGGAGTCACAGATAAATAGCCTGGAGACAAGGATTGAGCAGATGCAAAAAAGGTTTAACAAAGACCTAGAAGAAATAAAAAAGAGTCAATATAGAATGACTAATGCAATAAATGATATCAAAAACACTCTGGAGGGAACAAATAGTAGAATAATGGAAGCAGAAGATAGGATTAGTGAGGTAGAAGATAGAACGGTAGAAATAAGTGAATCTGAGAGGAAAAAAGAAAAATGAATTAAAAGAAATGAGGAAAATCTCAGAGACCTCTGGGACAATGTTAAATGCCCAACATTCAAATCATAGGAGTCCCAGAATAAGAAGACCAAAAGAAAGACCATGAGAAAATACTTGAGGAGATAATAGCTGAAAATTTCTCTAAAATGGGGAAGGAAATAATCACCCAAGTCTAAGAAACCCAGAGAGTCCCAAACAGGATAAACCCAAGGTGAAACACCCCAAGACACATATTAATCAAATTAACAGAGATCAAACACAAAGAACAAATATTAAAAGCAGCAAGGGAAAAACAACGAATAACACACAAGGGGATTCCCATAAGGATAACAGCTGATCTTTCAATAGAAGCTCTTCAGGCCAGGAGGGAATGGCAAGACATACTTAAAGTGATGAAAGAAAATACCCTACAGCCCAGATTATTGTGCCTATCAAGGATCTCATTCAAATATGAAGGAGAAATCAAAAGCTTTACAGACAAGCAAAAGCTGAGAGAATTCAGCACCATCAAACCAGCTCTCCAACAAATGCTAAAGGATCTTCTCTAGACAGGAAACACAAAAAAGGAGTATAAACTTGAACCCAAAACAGTAAAGTAAATGGCAAAAGGATCATACTTATCAATAATTACCTTAAATGTAAATGGGTTTAATGGCCCAACCAAAAGACAAAGACTGGCTGAATGAATAAAAAAACAAGACACCTATATATGTTGTCTACAAGACCCACCTCAAAACAAGGGATGCATACAGACTGAAAGTGAAGGGCTGGAAAAAGATATTCCATGCAAATAGAGACCAAAAGAAAGCAGGAGTAGCAATACTCACATCAGATAAAATAGACGTTAAAACAAAGGCTGTGAAAAGAGACAAAGAAGGACACTACATAATGACCAAAGGATCAATCCAAGAAGAAGATATAACAATTATAAATATATATGCACCCAACATAGGAGCACTGCTATATGTAAGACAAATGCTAACAAGTATGAAAGGGGAAATTAACAATAACACAATAATAGTGGGAGACCTTAATACCCCACTCACACCTATGGATAGATCAACTAAACAGAAAATTAACAAGGAAACACAAACTTTAAATAATGCAATAGACCAGTTAGACCTAATTGATATCTATCAGACATTTCACCCCCAAACAATGAATTTCACCTTTTTCTCAAGTGCGCACGGAACCTTCTCCAGGATAGATCACATCCTGGGCCATAAATCTAGCCTTGGTAAATTAGAAAAAAAAAATGAAATTATTCCAAGCATCTTTTCTGACGACAATGCAGTAAGATTAGATCTCAATTACAGGAGAAAAACTATTTAAAATTCCAACATATGGAGGCTGAACAACACGCTGCTGAATAACCAACAAATCATAGAAGAAATCAAAAAAGAAATCAAAATATGCATAAGAAAGAATGAAAATGAAAACAACCCAAAACCTGTGGGACACTGTAAAAGCAGTGCTAAAGGGAAGGTTCATAACAATACAGGCGTACCTCAAGAAACAAGAAAAAAGTCAAATAAATAACCGAACTCTACACCTAAACCAACTAGAAAAGGAGGAAATGAAGAACCCCAGGGTTAGTAGAAGGAAAGAATTCTCAAAAATTAGGGCAGAAATAAATGCAAAAGAAACAAAAGAGACCATAGCAAAAATCAACAAAGCCAAAAGTTGGTTCTTTGAGAGGATAAATAAAACTGACAAACCATTAGCCAGACTCATCAAGAAACAAAGGGCGAAAAACAAAATCAATAAAATTAGAAACGAAAATGGAGAGATCACAACAGACAACACAGAAATACAAAGGATCACAAGAGACTACTATCAGCAATTATATGCCAATAAAATGGACATCGTGGAAGAATTGGACAAATTCTTAGAAAAGTACAACTTTCCAAAACTGAACCAGGAAGAAATAGAAAATCTTAACAGACCCATCACAAGCATGGAAATTGAAACTGTAATCAGAAATCTTCCAGCAAACATAGCCCAGGTCCAGATGGCTTCACAGCTGAATTCTACCAAAAATTTAGAGAAGAGCTAACATCTATCCTACTCAAAGTCTTCCAGAAAATTGCAGAGGAAGGGAAACTTCCAAACTCATTCTATGAGGCCACCATCACATTCATACCAAAACCTGACAAAGATGCCACAAAAAAAGAAAACTACAGACCAATATCATTGATGAACATAGATGCAAAAATCCTTAACAAAATTCTAGCAATCAGAATCCAACAATACATTAAAAAGATCATACATCATGACCAAGTGGGTTTTATCCCAGGAATGCAAGAATTCAATATCCGCAAATCAATCAATGTAATACACCACATGAACAAATTGAAAAATAAAAGCCATATGATTATCTCATAGATGCAGAGAAAGCCTTTGACAAAATTCAACATCCATTTATGATAAAAACTCTCCAGAAAGCAGGAACAGAAGGAACATACCTCAACATAATAAAAGCTACATATGACAAACCCACAGCAAACATTATCCTCAATGGTGAAAAATTGAAAGCATTTCCCCTAAAGTCAGGAGCAAGACAAGGGTGCCCACTCTCACCACTACTATTCAACATAGTTTTGGAAGTTTTGGCTACAGCAATCAGAGCAGAAAAAGAAATAAAAGGAATCCAAATTGGAAAACAAGAAGTAAAACTCTCACTGTTTGCAGATGACATGATCCTGTACATAGAAAACCCTAAAGACTCCACCAGAAAATTACTAGAGCTAATCAATGAATATAGTAAAGTTTCAGGATATAAAATCAACATGCAGAAATGCCCTGCATTCCTATACACTAATAATGAGAAAATAGAAAGAGAAATTAAGGAAATCATTCCCTTCACCATTGCAATGAAAAGAATAAAATCCTTAGGAATATATCTACCTAAAGAAACTAAAGACTAATATATAGAAAACTATAAAACACTGGTGAAAGAAGTCAAAGAGAACACTAATAGATGGAGAAATATACCATGTTCATGGATCAGAAAATCAATATAGTGAAGATGAGGATACTACCCAAAGGACTCAGAAAATCAATATAGTGAAAATGAGGATACTACCCAAAGCAATCTATAGATTCAATGCAATCCCTATCAAGCTACCAACGGTATTTTTCACAGAGCTAGAACAAATAATTTCACAATTTGCATGGAAATACAAAAAACCTTTAATAGCTAAAGCAATCTTGAGAAAGAAGAATGAAACTGGAGGAATCAACCTGCCTGACTTCAGGCTCTACTACAAAGCCACAGTCATCAAGACAGTATGGTACTGGCACAAAGACAGAAATATAGATCAATGGAACAAAATAGAAACTGGTTAACCACTTGTAAAAGAATGAAACTAGAACACTTTTTAACACCATACACAAAAATAAACTCAACATGGATTAAATATCTAAATGTAAGACCAGAAACTATAAAACTCTTAGAGGAGAACATAGGCAAAACACTCTCCAGCATACATCATTAAAAGCTTCTGCACAACAAAGGAAACTATAAGCAAGGTGAAAAGATAGCCTTCAGAATGGGAGAAAATAATAGCAAATGAAGCAACTGACAAAGAATTAATTTCAAAAATATACAAGCAGAAGCTTTTAATTTTAATTAGATCCCATTTGTTTGTTTCTGCTTTTATTTCCAATATTCTGGGAGGTGGGTCATAAAGGATCCTGCTGTGATGTATGTCGGAGAGTGTTTTGCCTATGTTCTCCTCTAAGAGTTTTATTGTTTCTGGTCTTACATTTAGATCTTTAATCCATTTTGAGTTTATTTTTGTGTATGGTGTTAGAAAGTGTTTTAGTTTCATTCTTTTACAAGTGGTTGACCAGTTTTCCCAGCATCACTTGTTAGAGAGATTGTCTTTTCTCCATTGTATATTCTTGCCTCCTTTGTCAAAGATAAGGTGTCCATAGGTGCGTGGATTTATCTCTGGGCTTTCTATTTTGTTCCATTGATCTATATTTCTGTCTTTGTGCCAGTACCATACTGTCTTGATGACTGTGGCTTTGTAGTAGAGCCTGAAGTCAGGCAGGTTGATTCCTCCAGTTCCCTTCTTCTTTCTCAAGATAGCTTTGGCTATTCGAGGTTTTTTGTATTTCCATACAAATTGTGAAATTATTTGTTCTAGCTCTGTGAAAAATACCGTTGGTAGCTTGATAGGGATTGCATTGAATCTATAGATTGCTTTGGGTAGTATCCTCATTTTTACTATATTGATTCTTCTGATCCATGAACATGGTATATTTCTCCATCTATTAGTGTCCTCTTTGATTTTTTCACTAGTGTTTTATAGTTTTCTATATATAGGTCTTTAGTTTCTTTAGGTAGATATATTCCTACAACAAAAGATACTATAAGCAAGGTGAAAAGACAGCCTTCAGAATGGGAGAAAATAATAGCAAATCAAGCAACTGACAAACAACTAATCTCAAAAATATACAAGCAACTCCTGCAGCTCAACTCCAGAAAAATAAATGACCTAATCAAAAAATGGGCCAAAGAACTAAACAGACATTTCTCCAAAGAAGACACACAGATGGCTAACAAACACATGAAAAGATGCTCAACATCACTCATTATCAGAGAAATGCAAATCAAAGCCACAATGAGGTACCATTTCACGCCAGTCAGAATGGTTGTGATACAAAAGTTTACAAGCAATAAATGCTGGAGAGGATGTGGAGAAAAGGGAACCCTCTTACACTGTTGGTGGGAATGCAAACTAGTACAGCCACTATGGAGAACAGTGTGGAGAGTCCTTAAAAAACTGGAAATAGAACTGCCATATGACCTAGCGATCCCACTGCTGGGCATACAGACTGAGGAAACCAGAATTGAAAGAGACACGTGTACCCGAATGTTCATCACAGCACTGTTTATAATAGCCAGGACATGGAAGCAACCTAGATGTCCATCAGCAGATGAATGGATAAGAAAGCTGTGTACATATACACAATGGAGTATTACTCAGCCATTAAAAAGAATACATTTGAGTCAGTTCTAATGAGGTGGATGAAACTGGAGCCTATTATACAGAGTGAAGTAAGCCAGAAAGAAAAACACCAATACAGTATACTAACACATATATATGGAATTTAGAAAGATGGTAACAATAACCCTATATGTGAGAAAGCAAAAGAGACACAGATGTATAGAACAGTCTTTTGGACTCTGTGGGAGAAGGAGAGGGGGGATGATTTGGGAGAATGGCATTAAAACATGTATAATATCATATAAGAAATGAATCACCAGTCCAGGTTTGATGCAGGATACAGGGAGCTTGGGGCTGGTGCACTGGGATGACCCAGATGGATGGTATGGGGAGGGAGGTGGGAGGGGAGTTCAGGATGGGGAACACATGTACACCTGTGTTGGATGCATGTTGATGTATGGCAAAACCAATACAACATTGTAAAGTAAAAAAAAAAAAGTAAATAAATAAAAAAATTAAAAAAAAGTACAAGCAACTCCTGCAGGTCAATTCCAGAAAAATAAATGACCCAATCAAAAAATGGGCCAAAGAACTAAGTAGACATTTCTCCAAAGAAGACATACAGATGGCTAACAAACACATGAAAAGATGCTCAACATCACTCATTATCAGAGAAATGCAAATCAAAACCACAATGAGGTACCATTTCATGCCAGGCAGAATGGCTGCGATCCAAAAGTCTACAAGCAATAAATGCTGGAGAGGGTGTGGAGAAAAGGGAACCCTCTTACACTGTTGGTGGGAATGCAAACTAGTACAGCCACTATGGAGAACAGTGTAGAGATTCCTTAAAAAACTGGGAATAGAAATGCCATACAACCCAGCAATCCCAATGCTAGGCATACACACTGAGGAAACCAGAATTGAAAGAGACAAGTGTACCCCAATGTTCATCACAGCACTGTTTATAATAGCCAGGACACGGAAGCAACCTAGATGTCCATCAGCAGATGAATGGATAAGAAAGCTGTGTACAAATATACAATGGAATATTCAGCCATTAAAAAGAATACATTTGAATCAGTTCTAATGAGGTGGATGAAACTGGAGCCTATTATACAGAGTGAAGTAAGCCAGAAAGAAAAACACCAATACAGTATACTAACACATGTATATGGAATTTAGAAAGGTGGTAGGGATAACCCTGTATGTGATACAGTAAAAGAGTTACAGATATATAGAATAGTCTTTTGGACTCTGTGGGAGAGGGTGAGGGTGGGGTGATTTGGGAGAATGGCATTGAAAGATGTATAATATCATATGTGAAACGAATCGCCAGTCCAGTTTTGATGCACGATACAGGATGCTTGGGGCTTGTGCACTGGGATGACCTAGAGGGATGGTATTGGGAGGGAGGTGGGAGTGGGTTTTAGGATGGGGAACACGTGTACACCTGTGGCAGATTCATGTAGATGTATGGCAAAACCAATACAATATTGTAAAGCAATTAGCCTCCAATTAAATTAAATAAATTTATATTAAAAATAATATATATTTTCTAATTAATTGTGCACTGTGTATCATTATCAAATTTTCAGTAGTTGGTTTTAAATTCTCAGTAATTAGCACCTATCCCAATCAGCATAATTTTTTTTAATTGGAATTATTTTGTAATATAAACATGATCTTCATTTCAGTTAAAAAGTTTAAAGGTGATTTAAATTAATCATCAATTTTTTTGTGATGTTTTGCCAAAGTATTTCAAGACTCAGTATTTATCTGTAAATCTACACATCTATAGCTATACTGGTATCAATATAGATATATAATAGCTTTTGTTTATTAGTGTAACTAAGACACTTTCAGGCAGCTAATGTCATTAAAAATGGTAATAACATATACGTCATCCATATAATTAGATATAAAAGGATTTGGGAATATAATTAAACTAAATACAATGAAGTAAGAACTTTCGAGTTAATGCTCTAAATTTGCTGCAGTTGTTCTTATGATTGTATTCACTCAGTGGGGCTTACCAATAAAAAACACACTAAACCCAAACAGGGCCTAAACTATTAAAGCTCACACCCTGAAATTAATATTCATTCTTTATTTCTCAACTTCCTTGCCCACTTGACTTTTAGTCACTGTGGAATGTTGTCCCTGCTGTCTCCAAATGATAACTAAAACTATCTCTTTCTTTCTTTATTTCACTGCCACGATTGTAGTTGAAAAGTAACTATCATTATTTAAGTGACAACTGTTGATCATTTCCCAACAGGTAACCCTAATGCTTCCCCTCTTTGACAGTTTGATCTATAGCAGATAAATTTTGACATTCAGTCAAATGTTTCATTAGACATTTTTGATATTCTGAAAGCAGTACTAATGTTTCCCCAGTTTAGAGGAATGGTGCTGACATCTGAGCACGTTGCAGAATGACGAGTTCTCCACAACCTTTCCTTTCTATCTTAGACCAGTAAGTCACTAATGCAACACTGATAAAACTGTCAAGGCTTAATCTCATCGTGAAACTTTCACTATTATTTATGTATTTTTTCACATGGTGGAGAAAAAAGTTGACAGAAATAGAAAAAAAAAATAGACAAATCCTCAGTTATAAATACTTTAACATAGTTCTCTCAGACAAAACAAGCAATCTAATATAAAAACCAGTTAACATAAATACTTGTGCAGCATAATTTAAACAACTTAATCTAATTTATACTCCAAACTGCAGAATACATAGTTTTTCAATTTCATAGGGAAAAAATGTATGAAAAAAAAATGCATGAGAAGTCCTAAATGGCGCAATAAAACAAGAAAGGAGGAATGGAAATTACAAAGATTGGAAAGGAAGAGTAATAATTTTGCATCTTAAAAATCAAAACTTTATAAGTTTTATTAGAATTAATACATACAGCAAGATCACAGGCTACACTTTCTATGTATAAAGTTTAATTTTGTGTAAAAGAAAAAATTTACTATTAAAGAAAAAGATGGTATGGAGATTCCTTTAAAAACTAGGGATAAAACCACCATGACCCAGCAATCGCACTCCTAGGCATATACCCTGAGGAAAGGAGGATTGAAAAAGACACATGTATCCCATTTTCATTGTAGCACTATTTACAATAGCTAGAACTTGGAAGCAACCTAGATGCCCATCAACAGATGAATGGATAAAGAAGTTGAGGTAAATATACACAATGAAATATTACTCAGGAATAAAAAGGAACACCTTTGAGTCAGTTTTAATGAAGTGAATGAAGCTAGAATGTATTATACAGAGTGAAGTAAGTCAGAAAGAGAGAGATAAATATGGTATTCTAATACATATATACAGAATCTAGAAAAATGGTACTGAAGAATTTACTTACAGGGCATCCAGGTAGAAACAGACATAGAGAATAGACTTGTGGACATGGGAAGAAGGGAGGAGAGGGTGAGATGTATGAAAAGAGTAACATTTTAACTTACATTGCCATATGCAATATAGATAGCCAGAGGAAATTTGCTGTATGGCTAATAAATTCAACAGGGGCTCTGTATCAACCTGGAGGGGTCAGATGGGGAGGGAGGTTAAACGAGGAGGGGATATATGTATACCTATGGCTGTTTCATGTTGAGGTTTGACAGAAAACAAAATTCTGTAAAGCAATTATCCTTCAATAAAAAAAATAAAGTAAAAAAGCAAAAAAAAAAAAAAAGAGAAAAATATGTAGACATTTGTAATAGTGTTAAAAGTTATAATCTTATACCTAAGAATCCTATGACTATAATCCTCTAGCTAGTAGTTCTATAGCTAGGAATAAATCTTGCAATAATAGGCAATACTTTTGTATTTAAAACTGCAAAACATTGATGAAGGATTTCTAAAAGACCTAAATAAATTGAGGAATATACGCACATGAATTGGAGGACTCAATAATGTTGATTTCATTCTCCCTAAATTCTCCTATATACTCAATAAGTAATGTCACTTAAAATCCAAGTTGAATTTTATTTTATTATCCTGTTATTTATTTTCTTTTAAAATATTTATTTTTGAAATTTTCAAACTGATGCTAAAGTATATTTTTAAAAAAGTCTTGAGGAGCACATTAGAGAATCATGCTACCAAGTATCAAAACTTACTATAAAGTTTCAGCCACTAAGCAGAGTGACACTGGCATGTCATTATTCAGTTCAGTTCAGTCACTTAGTCGTTTCCGACTCTTTGCGACCCCATGAATCGCAGCTTGCCAGGCCTCCCTGTCCATCACCAACTCCCGGGTTCACTCAGACTCACGTCCATCGAGTCAGTGATGCCATCCAGCCATCTCGTCCTCTGTCGTCCCCTTCTCCTCCTGCCCTCAATCCCTCCCAGCATCAGAGTCTTTTCCAATGAGTCAACTCTTCGTATGAGGTGGCCAAAGTACTGGAGTTTCAGCTTTAGCATCATTCCTTCCAAAGAAATCCCAGGGCTGATCTCCTTCAGAATGGACTGGTTGGATCTCCTTGCAGTTCAAGGGACTCTCAAGAGTCTTCTCCAACACCACAGTTCAAAAGCATCAATTCTCCGGTGCTCAGCTTTCTTCACAGTCCAACTCTCACATCCATACATGACCACTGGAAAAACCATAGCCCTGACTAGACGAACCTTTGTTGGCAAAGTAATGTCTTTGCTTTTCAATATGCTGTCTAGGTTGGTCATAACTTTCCTTCCAAGGAGTAAGTGTCTTTTCATTTCATGGCTGCAGTCACCATCTGCAGTGATTTTGGAGCCCCCCAAAATAAAGTCTGACATTGTTTCCACTGTTTCCGCATCTATTTCCTATGAAGTGATGGGACCAGATGCCATGATCTTTGTTTTCTGAATGTTGAGCTTTAAGCCAACTTTTTCACTCTCCTCTTTCACTTTCATCAAGAGGCTTTTCAGTTCCTCTTCACTTTCTGCCATAAGGGTGGTGTCATCTGCATATCTGAGGTTATTGATATTTCTCCCAGCAATCTTGATTCCAGCTTGTGCTTCTTCCAGCCCAGCGTTTCTCATGATGTATTCTGCATATAAGTTAAATAAGCAGGGTGACAATATACAGCCTTGACATACTCCTTTTTCCTATTTGGAACCAGTCTGTTGTTCCATGTCCAGTTCTAACTGTTGCTTCCTGACCTTCATACAGGTCTCTCAAGAGGCAGGTCAGGTGGTCTGGTATTCCCATCTCTTGAAGAATTTTCCACAGTTTATTGTGATCCACACAGTCAAAAGCTTTGGCATAGTCAACAAAGCAGAAATAGATGTTTTTCTGGAACTCTCTTGCTTTTTCAATGATCCAGCAGATGTTGGCAATTTGATCTCTGGTTCCTCTACCTTTTCTAAAACCAGCTTGAACATCTGGACATTCATGGTTCACATATTTCTGAAGCCTGGCTTGGAGAATTTTGAGCATTACTTTACTAGTGTGTGAGATGAGTGCAATTGTGCGGTAGTTTGAGCATTCTTTGGCATTGCCTTTCTTTGGGATTGGAATGAAAACTGACCTTTTCCAGTCCTGTGGCCACTGCTGAGTTTTCCAAATTTGCTGACATATTGAGTGCAGCACTTTCACAGCATCATCTTTCAGGATTTGAAATAGCTCAATTGGAATTCCATCACCTTCACTAGCTTTGTTCGTAGTAATGGTTTCTAAGGCCCACTTGACTTCATATTCCAGGATGTCTGGCTCTAGGTGAGATAGAACAAAATCGGAGAAGGCAATGACACCCCACTCCAGTATACTCTTGCCTGGAAAATCGCATGGATGGAGGAGCCTGGTGGGCTGCAGTCCATGGGGTCGCTAGGAATCAGACACGACTGAGCGACTTCACTTTCACTTTTCACTTTCATGCATTGGAGAAGGAAATGGCAACCCACTCCAGTGTTCTTGCCTGGAGAATCCCAGGGACGGGGAACCTGGTGGGCTGCCGTCCATGGGGTCGCACAGAGTCGGACACGACTGAAGCGACTTAGCAGCAGCAGCAGCAGCAACATTAAAAGGCTTCTCTGATAGCTCGGTTGGTAAAAAATCCGCCTGCAATGCAGGAGACCGCAGTTCGATTTCTGGGTCGGGAAGATCCGCTGGAGAAGGGATAGGCTACCCACTCCTGTATTCTTGGGCTTCCCTTGTGGCTGGTAAAGAATCCGCCTGCAATGTGAGAGATCTGGGTTCAATTCCTGGGTTGGGAAGATCCCTAGAGAAGGGAATGGCTACCCACCCCAGTATTCTGGCCTGGAGAATTCCATGAACTGTAGAGTCCATGGGGTCCCAAAGAGTCAGACACAATTGAGCCACTTTCACTTCACTAACATTAAAAATACTTCCATTGTGTGAAAGAAGTTTCTGTCTTAGGTATAGAGCTAAGGTATATGCATACATAAGTTCCTCTGATAAGATGCATCATAATATTCATTGTAGCTTTATTCATAATAGCCAAATGCTGGAAACAGTTCAAATACCTATCAATGCTGAATAAATTAATAAGTTGTAATGGATTATTTATATGATGAAATACCACACAGTAACATAGCAGAATAAACTTCTGTTGTGGAATCTGGAGTCACAAAACACACCTCGGAGGACACTTAAGCCAGTGTAGTACAGTTTATTATGCCAGCGGGTCCATAGGGAATCAGTTCCCAGCAAGGACTCTGATGTTTCTGAGAGACTTAGTTTTATACCCCTCGCTACGTGACATGTTCGCAACTTCTTTGATGTATATGATTCAGTTTTACAACAAGAAGGTGCTAGGAGATCAAACAATTAAGGTTAAAGGAAGGAACAATAATTTTATATCACAGGGGCATGTCTCCATGGTTAATCTAACAGGGCCAGCCTGACCTCAACTACAATCTCCATTTGCCATCTGTTGGGAGGGAAGTCTCCAGGAGACCTGGTTTTCATTAGTAATGGTTTCCTCATTCTTGGGCAGAGTTCAGGCCCAGTTCACATCCTGTCTTTAAGATGGATGACAGGCTTCAAGATGGTGTCTCTCCTGCTTTCCTCACAGTGGCCCCAACACTACTACCACAGGCAACAACAAACATAAATGGTGAACAAAGGAAACAAGGCCCCAAATTAATAGGTAGACAATGATTCACATCAAAAATAGTGGATGCTATATGATTCTCTTTATAAGAAACTCAAAAGTAGGCTAATTTAATACAGAGTAACAGAAATCAGAGTGGAGCTACTTCTTTGCAGGAGAGGTGATAGTTTTGAGAGAAAGGGCATGGAAAACCTTCTGCCTGCTGAAAATTTTCTGTATGTTGATATGGGGGATGATTACACAGTTGTATATATATTTTAAAATTGGTTGAGGCTATCCATTCAAGATTTGTGTTCTTCTCTATACGTACCTTCTACCACAATACTAAAATTTTAATGATGTTTTAAAATTTGAAATACAGAATAATTAAATAAAATTAAAAGTTTACCTAGATTTGGCACATTGTTTTACAAATCAGAAATAGCGCTTTTGACACCTTTTATAAACACACTAGAATAACATTTGGATCACATGACAAAAACAAGGGCTGTTCTTGGATAAAGAGCAGCAACCTTAATATGTTCACAATATTTGAAACATAATTCCATAAGCCTCAGATCAGATCAGTCGCTCAGTCATGTCCGACTCTCTGCGATCCCATGAATTGCAGCATGCCAGGCCTCCCTGTCCATCACCAACTCCCGGAGTTCACTCAGACTCACGTCCATCGAGTCAGTGATGCCATCCAGCCAGCTCATCCTCTGTCGTCCACTTCTCCTCTTGCCCCCAATCCCTCCCAGCATCAGAGTCTTTTCCAATGAGTCAATTCTTCTCATGAGGTGGCCAAAGTACTGGAGTTTCAGTTTTAGCATCATTCCTTCCAAAGAAATCCCAGGGCTGATCTCCTTCAGAATGGACTGGTTGGATCTCCTTGCAGTTCAAGGGACTCTCAAGAGTCTTCTCCAACACCACAGTTCAAAAGCATCAATTCTTCGGTGCTCAGCCTTCTTCACAGTCCAACTCTCACATCCATATATGACCACTGGAAAAACCATAGCCTTGACTAGACAGACCTTTGTTGGCAAAGTAATGTCTCTGCTTTTCAATATGCTATCTAGGTTGGTCATAACTTTCCTTCCAAGGAGTAAGCGTCTTTTAATTTCATGGCTGTAGTCACCATCTGCAGTGATTTTGGAGCCCCCCAAAATAAAGTCTGACACTGTTTCCACTGTTTCCACATCTATTTCCCATGAAGTGATGGGACCAGATGCCATGATCTTCATTTTCTGAATGTGGAGCTTTAAGCCAACTTTTTCACTCTCCACTTTCAGTTTCATCAAGAGGCTTTTTGGTTCCTCTTGACTTTCTGCCATAAGGGTGGTGTCATCTGCATATCTGAGGTTATTGATATTGCAGTATTAATTTTTGACTTGTAGGAATTGCATAAATAAGAGGAAAGATTAAAGAAAATTTACAATTTAATTACTAAATAAGAACAAACTAAGTTAACATAACTCATAAGTTTCTAAAAAAGAATGTTAGTCTTCTATCCAAAACCTCACATAAAAAAGTACAGAAAGCAGAAGGAACAGACTAAAAAGAAAAGTTAATAAATGAGAAAAACATGAAAATTTATTTGGACAAATCTAAGAAGTAGTTCTTTTAGAATATCAATAAAAGAGATTGTATATCTTAATCCATAATAAAAGAGAAAATAATTTTTAAAAAATTTAAAAAAAATTTGAAAAACAATTATATTAGCAAATATAAACAACTACAAAAGATTACTTTGAATTAGTTATTTCCAGACTAACTAATTTGGAACCTAGGTGAAAGGACTGATTTTTAGGAAAATATGTTTTAACAAAATTGTTATAAAACAAAATGAATTATCAAAAAGCTAAAGAGAATAGTTTAAAATATTGAGAATGTGCTCAAATAGCTACTTCAAAAAAAAGGTATATTCTCTGCCAATTCTCTTGTTTTGTTTTAGCAATGATTTCATATGTACAAGGAGCCTAATAATGATAGGTTAAAGGGCAGTGGTGAACAGATTCTTGATCTCTGAAGGAGATAATTTCATTTTGCGGCCAAAGGACACCAACTCAGTCATCTAGAGCTTCATGTAGCAAAGTTTAGTTAAAGTAACAGAGATAGAAAAAGCTTTTAATAAGAGGCACTGGAAGGGGGAAGGAGAGTAACCCCCTTGCTAGTTTTTAGCAAGATACTATATACTTTTTCAATTATTACTAATAATAGATCAAAATTGTTGGAAAAGACCCTGATGCCAGGAAAGATTGAAGGCAGGAGGAGAAGGGGATGACAGAGGATGAGATGGTTGGATGTATCACTGACTCAATGGGCATGAGTTTGAGCAAGCTCTGGGAGTTGGTGATGGACTGGGAAGCCTGGCATGCTGCAGTCCACGGGGTCACAAAGAGTTGAACGTGACTCAATGAACTGAACTGAACTGAATAGATCCAAAGAATGTCTTAAGGTTGTAAATGTCTTACCAGACTCACTCCCACACATACATCTTATGATAACAAGATTAGCCAGAAGGTTACTGTTTCCTGGAAAAACATGTCTTACAGCAAGATCAGTTCTGTTCAGTCACTCAGTGGTGTCCGACTCTTAGCTTGCTCAAACTCATGTCCATCGAGTCAGTGATGCCATCCAACCATATATTCCTCTGTTTTCCCTTTCTCCTCCCACCTTCAATCTTTCCCAGCAGCAGGGTCTTTTCAAATAAATCAGTTCTTTGCATCAGATGGCCAAAGTTATTGGAGTTTCAGCTTCAGCATCAGTCCTCCCAATGAATATTCAGGACTGATTTCCTTTAGGATTTACTGGTTGGATCTCCTTGAAGTCCAAGGGGCTCTCAAGAGTCTTCTTCAACATGACAGTTCAAAAGCATCAATTCTTCAGGGCTCAGCTTTCTTTATAGTCCAACTCTCACATCCACACATGACTACTGGAAAAAGCATAGCTTTGATTAGATGGACCTTTGTCAGCAAAGTAATGTCTCTGTTTTTTAATATGCTGTCTAGGTTGGTCATAGCTTTTTTTCCAAGGAGCAAGCGTCTTTTAATTTCATGGCTGCATTCACCATCTGCAGTGATTTTGGAGCCCCCCAAAATAGTCTGTCACTGTTTCCATTGTTTCCCCATCTATTTTTCACGAAGTGATGGGACCAATTGCCATGGTCTTAGTTTTCTGAATGTTAAGTTTTAAGCCAACTTTTTCACTCTCCTCTTTCATGTTCATCAAGAGGCTCTTTAGTTCTTCACTTTCTGCCATAAAGGTGGTGTCATTTGCATATCCAAGGTTATAGATATTTCTCCCTGCAATCTTGATTCCAGTTAGTGCTTCATCCAGCGTGGCATTTCACATGATGTACTCTGCATATAAGTTAAATAAGCAGGGTGAAAATATGCAGCCTTGATATACTCCTTTCTGGATTTGGAGCCCATCTGTTGTTCCATGTCCAGTTCTAACTGTTCCTTTTTGACCTGCATACAGATTTCTCAGGAGGCAGCAAGATACTTTGTTCCATTAACACAGCTTAAGAAGGACATTTGGGCATTCTCATGAGCAACATATATTGGTTTATTGAGCAATTAGCAGCTCAGGGTTTAAAAATTTAGTTTCAGGTAGTTGCCATGGCAACACAAGGTTAAAGGCGCCTCCTATGCGACTAAGGAGGAGTGAAGAAATGTAGAGAAAAATAGTCTGCTGTTTGTTCACTTGCCTTTTCTCTTGGCTTGGGGACCTTGGCCTCCCTATGGAGCCCTACCTGACCATTCATTCTTTCAATAATTTAGTATAATTTTGAGAAATTTATTTGGAAGCATGCTAAAATAAAACTTTTCTGTTTACATAAACAGCATATATTGATCATAAAACCTGGAAAATGCCCTTCTAAAATTATGCACAAATATTGCCACTAAATATATATTAAAAGTTACAAATAAAACAATTGTATGTATAGTTTTCAAGCTAATTGGGGTTGTAGTGGTTTTGTACTGTGAATTTAGTTGAATGGGAGCTACATTTACCAGAATTTACTCCCCTGTACGGTCCCGGGTCAGGTTTCTGTGAATGTGTGCTAAGTCCAACTTAAGTATCCAACTCTTGGTGACCCTATGGACTGCAGCCTTCCAGGCTCCTCTGTCCATTAGATTCTCCAAGCAAGAATAGTGGAGTGGGTTGCCATTTCCTTCTCAGGGTATCTTCACCACCCAGAGGTCAAATCCACACCTCTTACATCTCTTGCATTGACAATCTGGTTCTTTACCACTAGCATGACATTAGAGAGGCAGAAGTGAAACAGTTGTCTTACCCTCTAAAAGTCAGTGTAGCGATCTAGACACAGTTCCATTCCAAACGTCATGCACTGGCTCTTTTGGTTGCCAAGGGATAGCACTCAGACCTGCAGCTCTTTCACCTCCAACAGGATCTTCTCCTGCAGATTATTAAGGCTGAATCAGATGCAGATTTTTAGTGAATTACTCTATAATCAAGGTTAAAGATAGTGAATGACAGACATCGGTTTGTATTCATAGGTTGTCACAACTCTTGCCTGTTTTTCTTCCAGACTGTCAATGTTACAATATGCAATGAGTTCTGGCCCATCACTGGACTCAGAACGATAGCCTTATGTAAACTCTTTTACCAGCTCTCTTCTTTGGGGTCCCTGGTTAGTGACTTTTATCTGATCTTTCAACTGTCCTCTTCCAGACCTCAGTTTCCTCTCTTCTCCCTTATCTACTCTTTATAATAAATCATTTATTCTATATCACTCATAAACTTAAAAACTTAATCTCAGAAAGTTTCCAGCAAGTTTTATAAAGTATTCAATAAGGAAATAACTTCAATCTTATATCATCTCTTTCAGAAACTTGAAAAAAAAAAAAGCCCAGGAAACAGTCCCAAATCATTATATGATGTAGCTTAACCTTAATATTAAAATACAGCAAGAACAATCTGAGAATGAAAACATATGGTTGATTTTTGCTCCCTAACATAAACACAAAGGTCTTAAACAGATCTTTATTTTTTTTATTTTTTAAAATATAAATTTATTTATTTTAATTGAAGGTTAATTACTTTATAATATTGTATTGATTTTGCCATATCTTTAAAACACCAAATCCATTAACGTGTGTATGTAAATATATTAAAGTTAGATTTTATTCTAGAAAGATAAAGTTGGTGTTGCTCAGAAAATCAAACAATTCACCACATTAACAGAGAGGAAAAAGCTATTGGCAAGGTCAATAGATATAGAAAAAGCATGTGATAAAATGTATAATATTCGTTTTATAAGGCTTATAGAAATAGGAATAAAAGAAAATGTCTTGCTTAAAAAGTATCTTCATATCATGTATGAAATGAGTTGCCAGTCCAGGTTCGATGCATGATACTGGATGCTAGGGGCTGGTGCACTGGGACGACCCAGAGGGATGGAATGGGGAGGGAGGAGGGAGGAGGGTTCAGGATGGGGAACACATGTATACCTGTGGCAGATTCATTTTGATATTTGGCAAAACTAATACAGTTATGTAAAGTTTAAAAATAAAATAAAATTAAAAAAAAAATAAAAAGTATCTTCAAAAAAGCATTCAATACATATCATGTGCTTTGTGTGCTTAGTCACTCAGTTGTGTCTGATTCTGCCACCCCATGGACTGTAGCCCAATGGGCTCTTCATCCATGGGGATTCTCCCGGCAAAGATACTGGAGTGGGTTGCCATGCCCTCCTCCAAGGGATCTTTCCAACCCAGGTCTCCTGCATTGCAGGTAGATTCTTTACTGAGTCACTGGGGAAGCCCAATATATATCATTCAGATAGTTTAAGATGTCCTTTGGTGGAGGAGTAAAAAGATAATGGGAGAGTAAGACATGGCGTTTACATTCTCCACACAAAAATATAAAAAATGCATCTACAAGTGGAATGACTTCCCAGTGTTGTGTTAGTAGCTCAGTCATGTCCGATTCTTTGCAACTCCATGGAGTGTAGCCTGTCAGTCTCCTCAGTCCATGGGATTCTCCAGGAAAGAATACTGGAGTGGGTAGCCATTCCCTTCTCTAGGGTATCTTTCCAATCCAGGGATGGAACCCGCATCTTCTGCATTCCAAGCAGATTTTTTACTGTCTGAGCCACCAGGGAAGCCCAGCAGATCTACTACACTCTGGCAGAAGACCTTAGTCTTTTAAAAAGGGAAGAAAATCTCTAAATAACTGGGTAGAGCAAAAGGAAAAAAGAAATAAAAAAGAGAGAGACAAAGGAATCTGGGAAGGAGCTGTGAAGGAAGAAAATTTTCCACAATGTAGGACACACCCTCATTAGTGGAGACAAATGGGAAGCTTCAGAGCCTCAGAGGAGAGTACAGCAACAGGTATACAGAGGGCAAAGCTGAGATAATCCTGCACAGATGATCGGTGCTGATGTACACTGCCCAGCCTGAGACATTTGTCTGCTTGTGGTCACAAATCAGGGTGAGTAGGGGCTTGGTACTGAGACTCTGGCTTTGGCGGTCAGACCCCAGGGAAAAGACTGAGATTGGCAACATGAAGACAGCTTGTGGAGGCCAGAGTATAATGCACCACATCTGAGGGAATCCAGGAAGAAGACTGGGCATGCCAAAGAGGCATGGGACCATTGTTGTGGGGTGCACAAGGAGGGGCTGGGGCCTGCCATAGGAGCTTCTTTCTCCCCATGCCCTTAGGCAGCAGGGCACCATTTATGTGAGCTCCAGGGGCTGGTGTGAGTGATGGATCCTATCTCGGATTGAAGAGGCAGGCATGGACCACTACCACTGTTGCTGCTGCTGCTACCTCCAAGGGTCCTTTGAGCTAGTACAGAAGAGTGCATATACTTTCCCAGTAGGCCCACCATTGTCTAGGATATCATGATCAGGAGGTGGGGGACAACTTCCCTGTGAAAGGCAAGAGTATATGGTGTACCCCAGCCTCTCGCAACTTCCTGCCAGCCTCTATCACCACAGGCACTTCCATATCCCACTTATGCCATATCCTTCCTTCTCCCTGGCCTGAGTGAGTGTGCACTAATCAGCTACTACTGAACCCTAGGGATAGTGCTACTAAAGAAGAGGAACAGAATTCTCTCCATGCAGCCACAGGGGCAACAGATTAGATCCCTGTAATTGGCTTGGTAAACACTGCATTTGTGGAATATCTGAATAGACAATGAGGGTTCTCACATTTTGAGGCTGGTCTAGCATTAATAACTGTGGGCTTTGAGGAAAAGTACACACATAAATTGGGCTGAGTCAGTGTCTGAGCTGGCCTCACACTACTGATAGCAGGTCCAGAGACCCACCTAGAGGTATTAGAGGACTTTCTGGGAAGGTGAGGATCAGCTGTGGTTCACCATTGGGGCAAGGAAAATGACAGATGGGGCCTCAAGAAATTTCATTATTTCTACTATTTTCCTATTTCATTTTATTCTGTTCTTTCATTATTCTTTTATTTTTATTTATTTATTTATTTTTGATCTTTTCAGCAAAGTGATGTCTCTGCTTTTTATTTATTTTTAAATTTAAATTTATTTATTTTAATTGGAGGCTAATTTAAAAAATTAATTGGAGGATAATTACAATGTTCTGCTGATTTCTGCCATTAAATGTGAATCAGTGTTAATTATAGATGTATACCTTCTCTCTTGAGGCTCCTTTCACCCTCCCATCTCACACTTCTCGGTCATCACAGAGAGCCATGCTGGGCTCCCTGTTATATAGCAGCTTCCCACTAATTATTTTACACATGATAGTGTATATATGTCAATGCTACTTTCTTAATTTGTCCTTTATTCACCTTACCCTGTGGTATCCACAAGTGTCCTATCTATGTCTGCCTTTGCATTCCTTCTCTGCAAAATGTTCATCAGTACGGCTTCCTAGATTCCATCAGTTCAGTTCAGTTCAGTCCTTCAGTTGAGTCCGACTCTTTGGGACCCCATGAATTGCAGCACGCCAGGCCTCCCTGTCCATCACCATCTCCCGGGGTTCACTCAGACTCATGTCCATCGAGTCAGCGATGCCACCCAGCCATCTCATCCTCTGTCATCCCCTTCTTTTCCTGAACCCAATCCTTCCCAGCATCAGAGTCTTTTCCAATGAGTCAACTCTTTGCATGAGGTGGCCAAAGTACTGGAGTTTCAGCTTTAGCATCATTCCTTCCAAAGAACACCCAGGACTGATCTCCTTTAGAATGGACTGGTTGGATCTCCTCGCAGTCCAAGGGACTCTCAAGAGTCTTCTCCAACACCACAGTTCAAAAGCATCAATTCTTCGGCACTCAGCTTTCTTCACAGTCCAGCTCTCACATCCATACATGACCACTGGAAAAACCATAGCCTTGACTAGATGGAGCTTTGTTGGCAAAGTAATGTCTCTGCTTTTCAATATGCTATCTAGATTGGTCATAACTTTCCTTCCAAGGAGTAAGCATCTTTTAATTTCATGGCTGAAGTCACCATCTGCAGTGATTTTGGAGCCCCCCAAAATAAAGTCTGACATTGTTTCCACTGTTTCCCCCTCTATTTCCCATGAAGTGATGGGACCAGATGCCATGATCTGAGTTTTCTGAATGTTGAGCTTTAAGCCAACTTTTTCACTCTCCTCTTTCACTTTCATCAAGAGGCTTTTTAGTTCCTCTTCACTTTCTGCCATATGGGTGGTGTCACCTGCATATCTGAGGTTATTGATATTTCTCCCAGCGATCTTAATTCCAGCTTGTGCTTCTTCCAGCCCAATGTTTCTCATGATGTATTCTGCATATAAGTTAAATAAGCAGGGTGACAATATACAGCCTTGACGTACTCCTTTTCCTATTTGGAACCAGTCTGTTGTTTCATGTCCAGTTCTAACTGTTGCTTCCTGACCTGCATACAGGTTTCTCAAGAGGCAGGTCAGGTGGTCTGGTATTCCCATCTCTTTCGGAATTTCTCACAGTTTATTGTGATCCACACGGTCAAAGGCTTTGGCGTAGTCTATAAAGCAGAAATAGATGTTTTTCTGGAACTCTCCTGCTTTTTCCATGATCCAGCGGATGTTGGCAATTTGTTCTCTGGTTCCTCTGCCTTTTCTAAAACCAGCTTGAACATCTGAAAGTTCATGGTTCATGTATTGCTGAAGCCTGGCTTGGAGAATTTTGAGCATTACTATACTAACATGTGAGATGAGTGCCACTGTGTGGTAGTTTGAACATTCTTTGGCATTGCCTTTCTTTGGGATTGGAATGAAAACTGACCTTTTCCAGTCCTGTGGCCACTGCTGAGTTTTCTAAATTTGCTGGCATATTGAGTGCAGCACTTTCACAGCATCATCTTTCAGGATTTGAAATAGCTCAACTGGAATTCCATCACCTCCACTAGCTTTGTTTGTAGTGATGCTTTCTAAGACCTACTTGACTTCACATTAAGGATGTCTGGCTCTAGGTGAGTGATCACACCTTCGTGATTATCTGGGTTGTGAAGATCTATTTTGTATAGTTCTGTGTATTCTTGCCACGTCTTCTTAATCTCTTCTGCTTCTGTTAGGTCCATACCATGTCTGCCCTTTATCGAGCCCATCTTTGCATGAAATATTCCCTTGGTAGCTCTAATTTTCTTGAAGAGTTCTCTCTGGTTTCACTTTACACTCTGGGATATCTGGCTCTAGGGGAATGATCACACCATTGTGGTTATCTAAGTCATTAAGATCCCTTTTGTATAGTTCTGCATATTCTTGCGACCTCTTCTTAATACTTTCTGCTATTGTTAGGTCCATACCGTTTCTGTCGTTTATTGTGCCCATCTTTGCATGAAATGTTCCCTTGGTATCTCTTTTTTTGTTGTTGTTGAAGAGATCTCTAGTCTTTCCCATTCAATTTCCCCCCTCTATTTCTATACATTGATCACTTAGGAAGCTTTCTTGTTTCTCCTTGCTATTCTTTGGAACTCTACACTCAGATATATCTTTCCTTTTCTTTTGGATGTATCTTTTACCACACAACATAACCTAAAAAGATTAATTATGCATTTGACAATACTCCTATATAATTTAAAACACCAAATTAACCTAATTAGTTTAATATCTGTCTTTGGAATGTTTAAGGGGCCCTTTGAAGCATCTCAAAATTAGATAGAAGTCAAAGAACTTCATTAAATTTTGATTTAGGAAGTTTTGTCAATAAATATCAAAAGAGTTTAGAACACTCAGTCAGATAGGAACACAAATCACTGTGAAACAAGTTATTCCCTTAGCAAAAGTAATAATGAAATGTTTCAAAGGCAAATACAAGAACATATCACTTAAAAGTAAAGAACTTAAAATGTGTTATCAAAGGCAGTTCAACATTTAAAAAATTTTTACCATGCACAAAACTCTTTTTTCAGGGTCCACTTTCACAAAACTTTCTTTATTTTCTGTAGCTGTCCCTTAATTTGCCCATCCTGAAATAGACACTCTGTAAGTCAAACTCACTTCTTTTTCCTTTAGTTAAATGCAATTTCATTCCTGATACCTTCTTTACTAAAAATATGCATTCTACTTTCCTTAAGCAACAATGAACAGTTCTTTATACCAGCACTCTGTAGACTGGTGAACATAAATGCCAGTGATAATTTCTAAAAATATTTACTTTCTTTTAGAGAACTTATCAGGATGGCACCATGTTCATTAATAGTTCAAGATATCTTTAGTTTCTCTATAAGAGGAAGCTAGTGTTCAGTAATTAATGTTTCAGTATCTTATTATATTTGTGAGTGACTGAGCTATTCAATAAACTACCATCACTTAACTAATTTGGAACAGCCCTAGAAATTCAATTTAACAAAATCTAGGGAGACTAGAATAGAGTTTTTCTTAGTAGAGTTTATCTAAAAAGCTCTTATCTCATTTGTATTTTCATTCCTTAAAAGTCTCTTCACATTGGGTTACTTGCTGATAAAATTGTAACAGGTATAACAAGGTTTTATTTAACTTATATTAAATCTAGGCACAATGAAAGTATTATATTGATGTTGCTGACTCAAGACCTGTCTATATTAATTAGATCAACAAACTTAAGCATTAAAACCAGGTATTAATTTAGTATTGAATATTCCCCAGTTGACATGAACCTGAAATTCACTTAGTTAACTTTTTCTCTATTTAGAATTGTTTGATTTATAAGTGCTTACTTTCTCTTTAGACTAATTAAATAGGGGTCATTTACAAATTAACTTCAGCAGTATTAAGACAAAGACACAATATCAAAGACAAAGACACATACTGAGATGTACATATATCAAGACAGACACAACTGGAGATCTAGCTTCATTTGATAAACTAAGTCATGAATTAGATATCATGATATAAAACTCACTAGTTTTTAAATAAAAGTTGGAATAAGAAAGATTTTAAAGGACTTTATTCCTTGTTTGTGTTTTGTTTTTTTCAGTTTCAGGAATTAGAGATGGTCTAAATAAGATAAGTGATCCTGAGAGCTCTGGTCTCAAGGCACAGGGAATGAAAATCAGGTTCTCCAAGTAGAATTTATTCCCTCTGTACTCTAATATTACTTTCCTTCAAGCTATCTTCCTCTACTAGTTGGAACTTAAACTCATTTAAGCTTTGACTGGCATTGTGTACTTTAGCACCAATTTATTGGCACAATTAAAGGTTCATAATTTTTGTAGATACTCCTGTTTCTTTTTTTTAATGGTTTGAAAGTTTGGTCAGCCAGTATAAGAAGGATGTTTATGTGTAATTCAGAGCAATCTAGATTGTCTTCTAACTAGAGTAGCCAAATCCTCACATAAGCCGTCCAAAAATGCAGACTTTAGCAAAGGATCATTTTGGGCATTAGAAAATGACTCAAGTGTCAAGCCATAATGTTGTTTTAAAGTTTTTTGATTTAAAACTTTCATAGTAGTTCAGAATTGCTTCATTTGGTCTTTACTTGCACTGTTGGATCTCTGTCCAATCTATAGTTTTTGAAAAAGACTCTGGGAAAAATTTCGAGTAATTTTTGAGCTAATTCCTTGCATTTAGTGCTACCCTGTGGACTATGTGATTCAATGTCCACTAAGAACATTTCCATTCTGCTTTCTCTACTTATTCCTTTGTTTTGTTTTCAAAAACTGACAGCTGAATAGGCATGCACACACAAACACTTGACAGCTATATTAATTGACATAGATCTGAAAGCCAAGACTTATAGGAGGGATGGTCAACTGAAATTACTTAGCAAATTCTAATGGATTCTGATTTAGATTGGGAAATTCCTTAGCCAACATTTTAAGCCACTCATTCTAAGTGCTGCTAAGTGTATGTGTTAGCCTCAGGGCAGTTGACTTCTCTCTCTAATAGATTTCTCCTTAATGGAACTATAATCACTTCTGGTTTTTATCCTCCTATGCTGGGAGAAGGGGAGCAGCAGGTGGAGGAAGAGTTGGAAGAGAAAAAAAGAGATATCATCCAGCCAAGTAATTCGGATAGAAAAAGATATGTAGGAGGAGAGAGAGAGAGAGTCAGTGACATACTGCTCGCAGCCTTTTGTTTCTGTTGTTCTTATATAATCTCAAGAGAAGTTTTTAGATACCAATCAAAGCAAGCATATCATTCAGTTTGATCTTATGGCCAGCTTTTTCTAATGGTGTGCACAAAGCTACCAATTTTGGAATATCAAAAGAACCCCAATTTTTTCATTTTAGTTTGAGATATCCCTTAGTGTAATTTCCCCAATCAAGTAGGCACTTTCAAATATAAATTTTGTACATACATAACCCTGGCTGGTGTGTTAGTTAGAGGCTGGCTTTCTGATGCCCCTTGTTTCTGTTTGATTGCCTCTATTTCCCATTTTAAGTTCGATTTATTGGGATAAAAGTCATTAATGAAATTGTGTGGTGGGCCACTGTGCTGCTTGTAAGCTTAACTCTTCTAGGCATCAACCTTAAGTCATTTCAGCTCTCTTACATGCTTCAGTTTATCCCTTCTGCAGTCTAAGACCACCACCTGTGTTCAGATTACTGAATGGTCAGTTCTTACCTGTGACCACTGGACAAGTATTTTTTTTTCTTTCTTTTTTTTTTTTATTAACAAGTATTTCTTTTTATTTTTTTTTCATTTCATATATGATATTTTACATGTTTCAATGCCATTCTCCCAAATCTTCCCACCCTCTCCCTCTCCCACAGAGTCCATAAGACTGTTCTATACATCAGTGTCTCTTTTGCTGTCTCGTACACAGGGTTATTGTTACCATCTTTCTAAATTCCATATATATGCGTTAGTATACTGTATTGGTGTTTTTCTTTCTGGCTTACTTCACTCTGTATAATAGGCTCCAGTTTCATCCACCTCATTAGAACTGATTCAAATGTATTCTTTTTAATGGCTGAATAAATTAATCAGTGGGTTTTCCTTTAGGACCACTGAACAATATGAGGACTCAGCCTCCACCATTCCTGTAAATTTCTCAGTTGCCTGAGAAAGCTGTAACCAGCCAGGAGAAGTTTTGTTTCTTTTCTTAGGAGCAAAATCCTCATATAATACCTATTATCTTGACAAATTTGAGCATTACTTTACCAGAGTGTGAGATGAGTGCAATTGTGCAGTAGTTTGAGCATTCTTTGGCATTGCCTTTCTTTGGGATTGGAATGAAAACTGACCTTTTCCAGTCCCGTGGCCACTGCTGAGTTTTCCAAATTTGCTGGCATATTGAGTGCAGCACTTTCACAGCATCATCTTTCAGGATTTGGAATAGCTCAACTGGAATTCCATCACCTCCACTAGCTTTGTTCATAGTGATGCTTTCTAAGGCCCACTTGACTTCACATTCAAGGATGTCTGGCTCTAGGTGAGTGATCACACCATCGTGATTATCTGGGTTGTGAAGATCTTTTTTGTACAGTTCTTCTGTGTATGAAAAAGTTGGCTTAAAGCTCAACATTCAGAAAACGAAGATCATGGCATCTGGTCCCATCACTTCATGGGAAATAGATGGGGAAACAGTGGAAACAGTGTCAGATTTTATTTTTCTGGGCTCCAAAATCACTACAGATGGTGACTGCAGCCATGAAATTAAAAGATGCTTACTCCTTGGAAGGAAAGTTATGACCAACCACCTAGATAGCATATCCAAAAGCAGAGACATTACTTTGCCAATAAAGGTCCGTCTAGTCAAGGCTATGATTTTTCCTGTGATCATGTATGGATGTGAGAGTTGGACTGTGAAGAAGGCTGAGCGCCAAAGAATTGATGCTTTGGAACTGTGGTGTTGGAGAAGACTATTGAGAGTCCCTTGGACTGCAGGGAGATCCAACCAGTCCATTCTGAAGGAGATCAGCCCTGCGATTTCTTTGGAAGGAATGATGCTAAAGCTGAAACTCCAGTACTTTGGCCACCTCATGCGAAGAGTTGACTCATTGGAAAAGACTCTGATGCTGGGAGGGATTGGGGGCAGGAGGAGAAGGGGACGACAGAGGATGAAATGGCTGGATGGTATCACTGATTCGATGGACGTGAGTCTGAGTGAACTCCAGGAGTTGATGATGGACAGGGAGGCCTGGCGTGCTGCGATTCATGGGGTCGCAAAGAGTCGGACACGACTGAGCGACTGATCTGATCTTGACAAATTCTATTACGTCAGCCATTTCCTGGTTTTGAGGAAAGCTTCAGGAGCTGGTGATGGACAGGGAAGCCTGGCGTGCTGCAGTCCATGAGGTTGCAAAGAGTCAAACATGACTGAGTGACTGAACTGAACTGAACTCACTGAGGAAAAATATGAGATCAGACTCTTATCTAACCATTGAGCATAGACCACTCAGTCTCTTACAACTGAGCAGCCTCTTTATCTTTCAACTGAGCCCTACCCTGTATCTTTCCACTGGGTGGGGTGCCTTGGTATCTTTCAACCACTCCCACCCCCAGTTTCTTTCAGCTGAGAGAGGGCAGGTACCTGCTCCAGTGCAAATAAAATTAAGGATTTTCAACCAACATGGAAAATCTGAGAACCAAGAGAAACTTACCAAATTCATCTGGAATCTCTGAAGAGGCAGATGGGCACAAGGGGTCTCTGCTGGTACCAAAGTTCAGGATCCTAGGAGAGTTCAGGCAAAGGAAAGAAGTCAACTCTCTTTTAGTCATCAAGGAACCCTCCTTCTTGGTCATCATAAAACTGTGGACTTAAAAAATGCATAACATGTCAGTTGTGAGTTAAGTTTCATTTGGGGCAAAATAAGGACTGCAGCCTGAGCCACAGCTCCTCAGATATCTCTGAGAAACTGATCCAAAGAGGCAGAGGGGAATATCAGTATTTATATGATTTTGGTGAAGGGGGAATACATGCAGTCAAGCACATATTTTTCTAGATAATTTCTGCTAGTCTGGTGAAGCTTTCTGCTAGTCATGAGAAAAAGTCATCATCAGCATGAATTACTTTAGTGATTTTCTAGATATGAAGAGATAGAAAAATTGGGCTCATAATATTGGCTCCTGAAAATCCTACTTTTTCCCTCAACCCAGAATGTCTCATTTCTGCTCTCCAGCCCAAACTCTTTTCTGGCGGTGTTAAATGTCAGTAGCTACAGCAGCACTTGATTTAACCCTTATAGAAATACATGACAAGTGCCCAAGAAAGGGCAAATTTGTTGTTGATAGTAGATACTACTGGCATTATAGGAGGCTTACAGTAAGAAGAAGTTTTGAAAGAAAGAGTCCAGCTAGCTAGCACTGTAGCTAGCAATAGTGTGAAGTACATTTAGTAATGATACACACAAAATTGAAAGTGTAAATGGACATTTCTACAATGGTGTTTGAGAAAGTTAAACACTACACTGGATTTTATTGCAGATGAGTTTATGTAAATGGGGAATATCTTGAAGTGAAAGGAATTAGAAGCAGCTCATAGGGATATTATTTGTTGTTGTTCAATCACTAAGTCATGTCTGAATCTATGCAACCCCATGGATTGTAGTGGGCCATGCTCCTTTGTCCTGTACTAACACCCAGAGTTTGCTCAAATCCATATCCACTGAATCAGTGCTGCCACCTACACATTGCATCTTCTGCCACCCCCTTCTCTACATGGCTTCAATCTTTCCCAGCATCAGGGTCTTTTCCAGTGGGTCAGGTTTCACAACAAGTGTCCGAAGTATTGGAGTTTCAGCATCAGTCCTTCCAATGAATATTCAGCATTAATAATTGACCGGTTTGATCTCCTTGTTGTCCAAGGGACTCTTAAGAGTCTTCTCCAGCACCACAATTAAAAGCATCAGTGCTTTAGCACTGAGCCTTCTTTATGATCCAACTCTCATATTCAAACATGACTACTGGAAAAACCATAGCTTAGACTATATTGACCTTTGTTGGCAAAGTAATGTGTCTGCTTTTTAATATGCTGTCTAGGTTTGTCATATCGTTCCTTCCAAGGAGCAGTTAAGTTCAGTTCAGTCACTCAGACGTATCCGAATTTTTGCAATCCCATGAACCACAGCACGCCAGGCCTCCCAGTCCATCACCAACTCCCAGAGTCCACCCAAACCCATGTCCATTGAGTCGCTGATGCCATTCAACCATCTCATCCACTGTCGTATCCTTCTCCTCCTGCCCTCAATCTTTCCCAGCATCAGGGTCTTTTCCAGTGAGTCAGCTCTTTGTATCAGGTGGCCAAAGTATTGGAGTTTCAGCTTCAACATCAGTCCTTCCAATGAACACCCAGGACTGATTTCCTTTAGGAAGGACTGGTTGGATCTCTTTGCAGTCCAAGGGACTCTCAAGAGTCTTCTTCAATCCCACAGTTCAAAAGCATCAATTTTTCAGTGATCTCTCACATCCATACATGACCACTGGAAAAACCATAGCCTTGACTAGACAGACCTAGTTGACAAAGCAATGTCTCTGCTTTTTAATATGCTGTCTAGGTTGGTCATATCTTTCCTTCTAACGAGTAAGCATTTTTTAATTTCATGGCTGCAATCACCATCTGCAGTGATTTTGGAGCCCAGAAAATAAAGTCAGCCCTGTTTCCACTGTTTTGCCATCTTATGCCATGAAGTGATGGGACAGGATGCCATGATCTTAGTTTCCTGAATGATGAGCTTTAAGCCAACTTCTTCACTCTCCTCGTTCATTTTCATCAAGAGGCTGTTTAGTATTTCTTTGCTTTCTGCCATAAGGGTGGTGTCATCTGCATATCTGAGGTTACTGATATGTCTCCCGGCAATCTTGATTCCAGCTTGTGCTTCCTCCAGCCCAGCGTTTCTTATGATGTATTCTGCATATAAATTAAATAAGCAGGGTGACAATATACAGCCTTGACATACTCCTTTTCCTATTTGGAACCAGTCTGTTGTTCCATGTGCAGTTCTAACTAGTGCTTCCTGACCTGCATACAGGTTTCTCAAGAGGCAGGTCAGGTGGTCTGGTATTCCCATCTCTTTCGGAATTTCCCACAGTTTATTGTGATCCACACAGTCAAAGGCTTTGGCGTAGTCAATAAAGCAGAAATAGATGTTTTTCTGGAACTCTCCTGCTTTTTCCATGATCCAGCAGATGTTGGCAATTTGATCTCTGGTTCCTCTGCCTTTTCTAAAACCAGCTTGAACATCTGGAAGTTCACGGTTCAGGTATTGCTGAAGCCTGGCTTGCAGAATTTTGAGCATTACTTTACTAGCGTGTGAGATGAGTGCAATTGTGCTGTAGTTTGAGCATTCTTTGGCATTGCCTTTCTTTGGGATTGGAATGAAAACTGACCTTTTCCAGTCCCGTGGCCACTGCTGAGTTTTCCAAATTTGCTGGCATACTGAGTGTAGCACTTTCACAGCCTCATCTTTCAGGATTTGAAAGAGCTCAACTGGAATTCCATCACCTCCACTAGCTTTGTTCGTAGTGATGCTTCCTAAGGCCACTTGACTTCACATTCCAGGATGTCTGGCTCTAGATGAGTGATCACACCTTCGTGATTATCTGGGTTGTGAAGATCTTTTTTGTACAGCTCTTCTGTGTATTCTTGCCACCTCTTCTTAATATCTTCTGCTTAATATCTTAATTAAGGTATCTTAATACCTTAAAAAGGTCCATACCATTTTTGTCCTTTATCGAGCCCATCTTTGCATGAAATATTCCCTTGGTATCTCTAATTTTCTTGAAGAGATCTCTAGTCTTTGCCATTCTGGTGTTTTCCTCTATTTCTTTGCATTGATCGCTGAGGAAGGCTTTCTTATCTCTCCTTGCTATTCTTTGGAACTCTGCATTCAGATGCTTATATCTTTCCTTTTCTCCTTTGCTTTTCGCTTCCCTTATTTTCATAGCTGTTTGTAAGGCCTCCTCAGACAGCCATTTTGCTTTTTTGCACTTCTTTTTCTTGGGTATGATCTTGATTCCTGTCTCCTGTACAATGTCATGAACCTCTGTCTGTAGTTCATCAGGCACTCTGTCTATCAGATCTAGTCCCTTAAATCTATTTATCACTGCCACTCTGTAGTCATAAGGGATTTGATTTAGGTCATACCTGAATGGTCTAGTTGTTTTCTCCATTTTCTTCAATTTCAGTCTGCATTTGGCAATAAGAATTTCATGATCTGAGCCACAGTCCACTCCCGGTCTTGTTTTTGCTGACTGTATAGAGCTTCTCCATCTTTGTTTGCAAAGAATATAATCAATCTGATTTCGGTGTCAACCATCTGGTGATGTCCATGTGTAGAGTCTTCTCTTGTGTTGTTGGAAGAGGGTGTTTGCTATGACCAGTGCGTTCTCTTGGCAGAACTCTATTAGCCTTTCCCCTACTTCATTCTGTACTCCAAAGCCAAATTTGCTTGTTATTGTAGGTGTTTCTTGACTTCCTACTTTTTCATTCCAGTCCTCTATAATGACAAGGATATATATATATATATATATATATATATATATATATATATTTTTTTTTTTTTTTTGGGTATTAGTTCTAGAAGGTCTTGTATGTCTTCATAGAACTGTTCAATTTCAGCTTCTTCAGCTTACTGGTTGGGGCATAGACTTGGATTACCATGATATTGAATGGTTTTCCTTGGAAACAAACAGATCATTCTGCTTTATGAGATTGCATCCAAGTACTGCATTTCAGACTCTTGTTGACTATGAGGGCTACTCCATTTCTTATAAGGGATTCCTGCCCCCAGTAGTAGATATAATGTTCATCTGAGTTAAATTCACCCATTTCAGTCCATCTTAGTTTGCCGATTCCTAGAATGTCGATGTCCACTCTTGTCATCTCCTGTTTGACCACTTCCAATTTGCCTTGATTCATGGACCTGACATTCCAGGTTCCTATGCAATATTGCTCTTTACAGCATTGAACCTTGCTTCTATCACCAGTCCCATCCCCAACTGGGTGTTGTTTTTGCTTTGGCTCCATCCCTTCATTCTTTTTGGAGTTATTTCTCCACTGATCTCCAATAGCATATCGGGCACCTACCGACCTGGGGAGTTCATCTTTCAGTGTCTTATCTTTTTGCCTTTTCATATTGTTCATGTGGTTCTCAAGGCAAGAATACTGAAGTGGTTTGCTATTCCCTTCTCCAGTGGACCACATTCTGTCAGACCTCTCCGCCATGACCTGTCCATCTTGGTTGGCCCCACATGACATGGCTTAGTTTCACTGAGTTAGACAAGGCTGTGGTCCGTGTGATCAGATTGTACTGTTGTCTGTGATTGTGGTTTCAGTCTGTCTGCCCTCTGATGCCCTGTCTCAGTGCTACCGTCTTACTTGGGTTTCTCTTACCTTGGATGTGGGGTATCTCTTCACGTCTGTTCCAGCAAAGTGCAGCCACTGCTCCTTACCTCAGACGTGGGGTAGCTCCAAGGAGCAATGGTTGTTTTTTTTTTTTTTTTTAATTAATGGTGGCTAATTACTTTACAATATTGTATTGGTTTTGCCATACATCAACATGGCTGCAATCACCATCTGCAGTGATTATGGAGCCCAAGAAAATAAAATCTGTCACTGTTTCCAGTTTTTCACCTTGAGTTTGCCATGAAGTAATGAGACAAGATACCATGATCTTCATTTTTTTTTTAATTTTATTTTATTTTTAAACTTTACATAACTGTATTAGATTTGCCAAATATCAAAATTAATCCGCCACAGGTATACATGTGTTCCCCATCCTGAACCCTCCTCCCTCCTCTAAATTTCAGGTTTAAGCCAGCTTTTTCAGTCTTCCCTTCACCCTCTTCAAGAGGCTCTTTAGATCCTCTTCACATTCTGTCATTAGAATAAAATCATCTGCATATCTGAGGTTGTTGATATTTCTCCTGGCAATCTTGACTCCAGCTTGTGATTCATCCAGTCTGGCATTTTTGCACGATGTACTCTGCATATAAGTTAAATAAGCAGAGTAACAATATACACCCTTGTCATACACCATTCCCAACTTTGGACCTGTCCCTTGTTCCATGTCCAGTTCTAACTGTTGCTTCTCGACCCAGATACAGGATTCACAGGAGACAAGTAAGGTGATTGGGTACTCCTATCTATTTAAGAATTTTCCACAGTTTATTGTGATCTGCATAATCAAAGGTTTAGCATAGTCAATGAAGCAGAAGTAGATGTTTTTCTGGAACTCCCTTGTTTTGTCTGTGATCCAACAAATGTTGGCAATTTGATCTCTAGTTCCTCTGCCTCTTCAAAACCCACTTTGTACATCTGGAAGCTCTCAGTTCATGTAGTGCTGAGTCCTCACTTGAAAGAATTTGATCATAATCTTGCTAGCATATGAAATGAGTGCAATTGTATGGTAGTTTGAACATTCTTTGGCATTTGTCTTAGTTGGAATTGGAATGAAAACCGACATTTTCCAGTCCTGTGGCCATTGCTGAGTTTTCCAACTTTGCTGATATATAGTTGTGATGTGCTAAATCTTGTCCAACTCTGTGATACCATGGACTGTGGCCCATCAGCCTTCTCTGTCCATGGAATTTTCTGGGCAAGAATACTGGAGTGTATTGCCATTTCCTACTCCACGGTATCTTCCTGACCCGGGGGTGGAACCTGCATCTCTTGAGTCTCCTGCATTAGTAGGCAAACTTTTTACCATTGTGCCTCTTAGGAAGACTTAACAGCATACATTAACTGACTTGTATTCAAATTTAGTCACTTATAAAGAGGACAACAATTAGACTAAATGTGAAAAAATTAGATATGTACCATGCATGATGAAAAGGCCATTAAGAATCTTTATGTTCTCCAATAATACAGTTCCTCCTGATCCTTTGAATGAAGGGATGGAGGAAACTAATTCCTTCCTAATTTCTGAGGCCCCATCCTTCCAAGACTAGTAGAATATGGCAGCTCCTTTCGAAAAGCTGACAGTCTGTTACATCTCTCCATTGCCCTGAACACGTCCTCCCTTCTTCTTCTGCCTGCTTTTTAAAGCTCTTCTAGATTCAAACAAAAAGGTCCAGTTTTCTGAATTTTTAGTATAAACTAGCCTTGATATGGAGAAGGCAATGGCACCTCACTCCAGTACTCTTGCCTGGAAAATCCCACGGACGGAGGAGCGCTGCAGTCTGTGGGGTCGCTAAGAGTCGGACATGACTGAGCGACTTCCCTTTCACTTTTCACTTTTATGCATTGGAGAAGGAAATGGCAACCCACTCCAGTGTTCTTGCCTGGAGAATCCCAGGGAGAGGGGAGCCTGGTGGGCTTCCGTCTATGAGGTTGCACAGAGTCGGACACGACTGAAGCGACTTAGCAGCAGCAGCAGCCTTGATAATTGTGGAGGTCCATTCCTAGTTTAACATTTAATAGGTTGTGATCAAAACCAAGACAAACAGTAGGGTTTTCCAGGCCTTGTTGTTTTCTGCCAAATATGTGCTGATATACAGAGTGCAACACTTTAATAGCATCATCCTTGAGGATTTTAAATAGCTCAGCTGGAATTCCATCACCTGCAATTACTTTGTTCATGGTATACCTTCCTAAGGACCGCTTGATTTCACACTTCAGGATATCCGGCTCTGGGTGAGTGATCACACCATTATGGTTATCTGGGTCATTAAGACCTTCTTGTATAGTTCTTATGTGTATTATTGCCACCTCTTCATAATATCTTCTGCTTCTGTTAGGCGTGTACCATTTCTGTACTTTATTGAGCCTACCCTTGTATAAAAATTTCCCTTTATTTCTCCAATTTTCTTGTAGAGATCTCCACTCTTTCCCATTCTGTTGTTTTCCTCTATTTCTTTGCATTATTCATAGAAGAAGGCCTTCTTATGTCTCCTTGCTATTCTCTGGAACTCTGCATTCTCTTAGTAAAATTTTCCCTTTATCCTTTGCTTACACTTCTCTTCTTTTTTCAGCTATTTGTAAAGCCTCCCCAGACAACCACTTTGCATGTTTACATTTCTTTTTCTTGCATAGAAACCTGGAATCTTAGGTCCATGAATCAATGTAAATTGGACATCGTCAAGCAGGAGACCACAATATTGAACGTTGACATCTTAGGAATTAGTGAACTAAAATGGATGAGATGGGCAAATTTACTTCAGATGACCATTATATCTACTAATATGCACAAGAATCACTTAGAAGAAATGGAATGGCCCTCATACTCAACAAAAGAGTACAAAATGCAGTACTTGGGTGCAACCTAAAAAAATAACAGAATAACCTCTGTTTGTTTCCAAGGCAACCATTTAACATCAGAATAATCCAAGTCTATGCCCCAACCACTGATGCTGAAGAAGCTGAAATTGACTCCTTCTATGAAGACCTACAACATCTTCCAGAACTAACACTAAATTAAAAAAAAAATGTCTTTTCCATCATAAGGGATTTGAATGCAAAAGTAGGAACTCAAGAGATACTAGAATAACAAGCACATTTGGCACATTTGGCACAGGGCAAAGGCTGAATTTTGTCAAGAGAATATGCTGGTCATAGCAAACATCCTTTCCTAACAACACAAGAGATGACTGTACAGGTGGACTTCACCAGATGGTCAATACGAAAATCAGATTGATTATGTTCTTTGCAACCAAAGATGGAGAAACTCTATACTGTCAGCAAAAAACAAGATATGGAGCTGATTGTGGCTCCTTATTGCAAAATTGAGGCTTAAATTGAAGAAAGTAGGGGAAACCACCAGGCCATTCAGGTATGAACTAAATCAAATCCCTTATGATTATATGATGGAGGTGAGGCATAGGTTCATGGGATTAGGTCTGGTAAACAACATGCCTGAAGAACTATGGCTGGTGGTTTGTAACACTGAACAGGAGGCAGTGACCAAGACCATCCCAATAGTATATTGCTTATTGTCTTCTTAAAGTGACAGCTTCTCAGTTAGCCTTTTCTTTCCTACCATATATATGCAATATATATATATATATATATATGAAAGTAAAAGCACCTAGATAAGAGTAGAGAAATAATTCAAACATCACAGACAAACAGCAAAAATAACCGGGGAAAACAATAGAGAAAATAACCATCAGAAAGTCATCGCAAGCAACACACAGAAGACTGGGTTTAGTGGTATATAAAATCAGAATCTGAGTATCTTGCAAAGAAAGGAAGCCAAAGAGTCCTGATGATACAGTAAATTTAGAAAGTAAAGACAATGGAGAAAAATCAGATGAAAGATAATCATAGTGAGATAGAGACTGAGTAGAATGAAGCAGCAAAACAAGCAGATCAAGAGTCTAATCATGAGCTCATTTTAGCATGTCTTAACTCTCTGGTTATAGTAACCATCCTCCCCATATGTAACTCCTCAGCAAATACCTGAAGTACAATATAGCTAAAACTTACCTAAATATCTTGCTATGGAATTGCCAGTACCTGGCTAGCTCAGTTGATAGAGCATTAACCTCAGAGTTGTGGGTTCATGCCTCACGTTGGGTGGTAAAGGTTTTTTTGGGTTTCCCTGGTGGCTCAGATGGTAAAGAATCTGCCTGCAAAGCAGGAGACGCATTGAATCCCTGGGTTGGGAAGACCTGCTGGAGAAGGGAATGGCAATCCACTCCAGTATTCTTGCCTGGAGAACTCCATGGACAGAGGAACCAGGTGGGCTACGGTACATGGGGTTGCAAAGAGTCAGACACAACTAAGTGACTAACACACATGCATACACACACATGCACATACAGAATTAACAGATGTTTTATATATCTAAGATATAGGTCAAAAAATTCATGTAGATGCTGAAATTCTTATTATCATCCAAATCTCTTTTTTAAAACTCTTTTTATAGTTTAAACAGTAAAGGAGTAGATGGCTTCCTTATAGTCAGCTAAGCTATTCATAATTACCATGTCACTTTACAGAAATATAGACAAAAACTTTAATGAAAAAGATTTAAACAGCAATGTCCCCAAAACTCTAAGAAATTACAAGGCAGTCAGGAAGAACCTTGCCAAAAGTAAAGGGAAAATAGGACCCAGACAGAAGCAAGCATTAAAGCCACTTTGCCCTGAAAGCATTTACTGGTACTGTAAAATTGGAATCTTATTTTTCCCCATTAGATGCTGTGAAAGAAGCACAATTTAGAGCTCCAAACCAGTTTAGTGAAGGACCATCTCTACAATAAACTGCAAAAAAGTCTCCTAAAGTGCTGTATCCTCAAACTTAGAGTAAAACAGCAACAGGATAGCTTTTACATGTAATGTGGGCCCAGAAGTAGAATGAAAAAGACTTCAGTTACTGCAATTATTAATGCAGATAATCAAAAAATAATGAATAAAGAAATGAATGCATTTGGCTGTCTCCAAGTTTAAAATGCATTGCAACTATAATGAGAGATATTCTTTTGAATCAAATTTAGGATAAAAGGAAGAAAATGACAAAGCAAAAAGAGAACTTTATCTTTCCCACAATAAAAGTATATAGGTAGAATGTGTTAATATAAATGTGGTTCAGTTTTTTAAAAGAAAGTGAAAATGTTAGCTGCTCAGTTGTGTCTAACTCTTTGTGACTCCATGGACTGTAGCCAACCAGGCTCCTTTGCCATAGGATTCTCCAGGCCAGAATACTGGAGTGGGTTGCCATTCCCTTCTCCAGGTGATCTTCCTGATCTGGGATCAAACCCAGGTTACCTGCATTGCAGGCAGATTGTTTATCATCTGAGCCACTAAGCAAACCCTAAATTATTAAAAAATACTCCTATTTCTGGACATAAGACTTTCAACAAGTTATTTTGAGAAAAAGCTTTGTATGATTGACAGGTTTTATTCACAATGTTTGTTGGGAGAAGAAGTTTTGACAGTTGTCTTGTTGATTGCTGAACCCAGGGTAGGCAAGGTGCAAGCAGGGAAATTGGAAGAAAATGTGAGGAGAAGCAGTAGCAACTACAGACAGTCTTTATTCACTAGTGGCCAACACAGCAGGAGGAGATATTTCAGGTGGGCTTAATATAGGTATATAGGAACAAAGGTGGCAGTTTGCCAGGCGATTACATCATGATGCACATGCACAGTGCTATGAATGAGCTCAGCTGTTAGATAACCATGTGAAGTCATTGTTTACAGAAAGTGGGGTGAAAGAACCTGAACACCACCATCTTAACTCATTTCTATTCCTCTAAAACAGTGTATTTATACAATTGAGTATAAATAGCAGTGAGATACAAGCAACTCCTACAGCTCAACTCCAGAAAAATAAATGACCCAATCAAAAAATGGGCCAAAGAACTAAATAGACATTTCTCCAAAGAAGACATACAGATGACTAACAAACACATGAAAAGATGCTTCAACATCACTCATTATCAGAGAAATGCAAATCAAAACCACTATGAGGTACCATTTCACACCAGTCAGAATGGCTGCGATCCAAAAGTCTACAAGTAATAAATGCTGGAGAGGGTGTGGAGAAAAGGGAATCCTCTTACACTGTTGGTGGGAATGCAAACTAGTACAGCCTCTATGGAGAACAGTGTGGAGATTCCTTAAAAAACTGGAAATAGAACTGCGTTATGATCCAGCAATCTCACTGCTGGGCATACACACTGAGGAAACCAGAAGGGAAAGAGACACGTGTACCCCAGTGTTCATCGCAGCACTGTTTATAATAGCCAGGACATGGAAGCAACCTAGATGTCCATCAGCAGATGAATGGATAAGAAAGCTATGGCACATATACACAATGGAGTATTACTCAGCCATTAAAAAGAATACACTTGAAACAGTTCTAATGAGATGGATGAAACTGGAGCCTATTATACAGAGTGAAGTAAGCCAGAAAGAAAAACACCAATACAGTATACTAATGCATATATATGGAATTTAGAAAGATGGTAACAATAACCCTGTGTACGAGACAGCAAAAGAGACACTGATGTATAGAACAGTCTTATGGACTCTGTGGGAGAGGGAGAGTGTGGGAAGATTTGGGAGAATGGCATTGAAACATGTAAAATATCATGTATGAAACGAGTTGCCAGTCCAGGTTCGATACACGATACTGGATGCTTGGGGCTGGTGCACTGGGAGGACCCAGAGGGAGGGTATGGGGAGGGAGGAGGGAGGAGGGTTCAGGATGGGGAACACATGTATACCTGTGGCGGATTCATTTCGATATTTGGCAAAACTAATACAATTATGTAAAGTTTAAAAATAAAATAAAATTAAAAAAAATAAATAGCAGTGAGACTGGAAGATCTGTATTATTAAATGTTAATGATTGGTCAGACCTATTCTGCTTAAGGCCAGAATGCTAGAAATGCCCTTCACAGACTACATTTATGGATTTTCTAAGGGTTCTCTTTAAAAGGCACTTAAGTAAGGAACTGTAGGTAGGTATGGTAAGTATTGGAACAGTCATAATAAATAGAGTGGAGCCATGGCATTTAGCATCTCTCTTATTATACAATGGATCTGTCTACATGTAAAAATATCTGCATGAATCTTATGCCTTAAGATGTACATGAATCACCTGGGAATCTTGTTAAGTTACAGATTCTCATTAACCTTGTCTGGGGTGGGCCTGAGATGTCAAACAAGCTCTAGACAATGCTGACACTAGTACACCTGACTAAGAGGATCTACTGTAAACTTTATTATGCATTAGAATCAGCTGGAGAGCTTCTTAAAACACAGATTCTTAGATATGACAGGAATTCTAATTTGGTTCCTGAGAGTTTTCATTACTAAAGCTTTCCTTGGAAATGCTGATATTGCTGGTTGATATGCCAGACTTTGATATCCACCAATCTAGTATAAACAATTTGGAACAGGCAGTTGAAAGTGCTAAAGAACACAGTAGGAAATAATTTTGGTCATAACCCAAGGCTTAAACCTATCATGCTTCTCCTGACAAGGCACCATAAAAAGCCTGGGTAAGGACACACTTTCAGGTGCATTTCAGGTGTCTAATTAGTTCTCATGGTAGATATGGTGGGCCTCAGCCTCTTGAACCCAGTCAGTAAAGGGCTTCATTAGATGGACATTGTGTCTGAAGTTCATCATTTTGCTATTACATACCAGGAACTGAATGTAATTTCATTCATATAAATTCAGATGGAAAAAGAAATTGGGATCATTCGTAGCCATTGTTTAGAAAAGAAATCGGGAGCCAGAGAGATTGCTTGAGATTACACAGTTAGTGGCACGATTGAAATCAGATAGTCTCTGACTCCCATGGTATAAAATGGAATGTTATCTTCTAGTACATTGTAATTGCACTCTAAGTGTTCCTCTTTGAAGAAGATGTTCAAGTTTTAGGGACATACTATATGTTTGGGGGAGGAGAATTCACTCAATGTTCCTCTGAAAGTAATCAAGCAATAGATCAGTAATTATTTCCTGCCAGGATATTATTTCATCTAAACTAACAGTAAAAAATAATAATAGTATGGTACATATACACAATGGAGTATTACTCAGCCATTAAAAAGAATACATTTGAATCAGTTCTAATGAAGTGGATGAAACTGGAGCCTATTATACAGAGTGAAGTAAGCCAGAAAGAAAAACACCAATACAGTATACTAATGCATATATATGGAATTTAGAAAGATGGTAACAATAACCCTGTATACGAGACAGCAAAAGAGACACTGATGTATAGAACAGTCTTTTGGACTCTGTGGGAGAGGGAGAGGGTGAGATGATTTGGGAGAATGGCATTGAAATATGTATAATATCATATATGAAACGAGTTGCCAGTCCAGGTTTGATGCACGATACTGGATGCGTGGGGCTGGTGCACTGGGACGACCCAGAGGAATGGTATGGGGAGGGAGGAGGGAGGAGGGTTCAGGATGGGGAACATGTGTATGCCTGTGGCAGATTCATTTCGATATATGGCAGAACCAATACAATATTGTAAAGTTTAAAAAAAAATAAAAAAAAAATAATAGTAACAAAGTAGAACAAACAAAACAAAAACATATAAACAAAAAAGATGAGGGGAGAAAACATTTACTGAGTGCCAATTATTTTCGACATTGTGCTACATACTCTTTCCCACATATTTATGTTTGATCTTCATAAGGCCCTTAGAAGATAAAGACCCTGGATCTTAAAATTGAGATTATCATCCAAAGTAAAAAACCTAAGTGGAGTCACTTATTATATTTCTAAGGGCCAAGTTTTACCCTCATACTCTTAGCAAGCAGAACACTGGAGGAAGAAATAAAATTTCTTTACAAGAATTTAAAAGGGCCAAATAGCTTAGACAAAAGACTAAAAACTGATGCAATTCACTTACTCTGTAGAAGTAATTCACTGCATATTTACATTGCACTTGTACTCAAGTATTCAGCTATATGTCCTGTATGGATATATCATAGGCATGTTGAACACAAAGTGTACAAGGCTGAAACTATCTTTCCTCCAAAAATTTGTTGCTTCTCTCTTAGGCCTTATTTAGTAAATGGAAACATCATTTTATGCAAGACTGAAACCTGGATGTCATCTTAACTTTTTCTTCTTCCACACCACTACATCCACATGTCACTAATATCTTTTAACTCACTGGACTTACTCTCCTTCATCTTACTTCATTTTTTTTTCAGTATAATATGTGTTTTAACTGGAGTGGAATAATAATTCTGAGATCTGAGATCTCAGAGATCTTTTAACAGAATAGAATAGAAATCTGAAGTGTGTATATCTACATCCTTTTGTTTTCCCTTATATCTTTTAAAAATTAATTTATTTTAGTTGGAAGATAAATACTTTAAAATGTTGTGGTGATTTTTTCCATACATTGACATGAGTCAGCCATGGGTGCACATGTGTCCCCCCATCATGAACCCTGCTTCCACCTCCCCACCCACCCTGTCCCATTGGGCTGTCCCAGAGCACTGGTTTTGTGTGCCCTGATTCATACATTGAACTTGCAGTGGACATCTATTTTACATATGGTAATACACATGTTTCAATGTTATTCTCTCAAATCATCCTACCCTCACTTTCTCCCACAGAGTCCAAAAGTCCGTTCTTTACATCTGTGTCTCTTTTGCTGCCTTGTATATAGGATCATCATTACTGTCTTTCTAAATTGAATATGTATGCACTAATATACTCTATTGGTGTTTCTCTTTCTGACTTACTTCACTCTGTATAATAGGCTCCAGGTTCATCCACCGTTAGAAATGTCTCAAATGCATTCTTTTTTATAGCTGAATAATATTCCATTGTATAAATGTACCAAAACTTCCTTATCCATTTGTCTGCCAATGGACATCTAGGTTGCTTCTATGTCCTAGCTATTGTAAACAGTGCTGCAGTGAAAATTGGGATACATGTGTCTCTTTCAATTCTGGTTTCCTTGGTGTGTATGCCCAGCACTGGGATTGCTGGGTCATAAGGTAGTTCTATTTTCAGTTTTTTAAGGAATCTCCACACTGTTCTCCATAATGGCTGTACCAGTTTGCATTCCCACCAACAGTGTAAGAGGGTTGCCTTTCCTCTACACCCTCTCCAGCATTTACTGTTTGTAGAATTTTTGATGGTGGCCATTCTGACTGATGTGAGATGATACCTCATTGTGTTTTTGATTTGCATTTCTCTGATAATGAATGATGTTGAGCATCTTTTCATATGTTTATTAGCCATCTGTATGTCTTCTTTGGAGAAATATCTGTTTAGTTCTCCTGGCCCACTTTTTGATTGGGTTGTTCATTTTGCTGGTATTGAGCTGCATGAACTGCTTATATATTTTGGAGTTTAATTCTTTGTCAGTTATTTCATTTACTATTATTCTCTCCCATTCTGAAGGCTGCATTTTCACCTTGCCTAAAGTTTCCTTCATTGTGCAAAAGCTTTTGAGTTTAATTAGGTCCCATTTGTTTATTTTTGTTTTTATTTCCATTACTCTGGAAAGTGGGTCATAGAGGATCCTGCTATGATTTATGTCAGAGAGTGTTCTGCCTATGTTTTCCTCTAAAAGTTTTATATTTTCTTGTCTTATATTTAGATCTTTAATCCATTTTGAGGTTTGTGTGTGTGTGTGTGTGTATGGTGTTAGAAAGTGTTCTAGTTTCATTCCTTTACATGTGGTTGACCAGTTTTCCCAGTACTGCTTGTTAAAGAGATTGTCTTTTCTCCATTACATATTTTTTCCTTCTTTGTCAAAAATAAGGTGTCCATAGGTGCAAGGATTTATCTCTGGGCTTTCTCTTTTGTTCCATTGATCTATATTTCTGTCTTTGTGGCAATCTTGATGACTGTAGTTTTGTAGTACAGTCTGAAGTCAGGAAGGTTGATTCCTCCAGTTTCTTTCTTTTTTCTCAAGATTGCTTTGGGTATTTGAGGTTTTTTTGTGTTTCCATACAAATTGTGAAAATATTTGTTCTAGTTCTGTGAAAAATGCCCTTGGTAGCTTGATAGGGATTGCATTGAATCTATAGATTGCTTTGGGTAGTATACTCATTTTCACTACATTGATTCTTCCAATCCATGAACATATAAAGTATAAAATTCAGTTCAATTAAGTTGCTCAGTCATGTCTGACTCTGTGAGCTCATGGACTGCAGCATTCCAGGACACCTTGTCCATTGCCAACTCCCGGAGTTTATTCAAAATCATGTCCATTGAGTCAGTGATGCCATCCAACCGTCTCATCCTCTGTTATCCCCTTCTCCTACTGCCTTCAATCTTTTCCAGCATCAGAGTCTTTTCCAGTGAGTCAGTTCTTTGCATCAGATGGCCAAAGTATTGGAGCTTCAGCTTCAGCATCAGTTCTTTCAATGAATATTTAAGACTTTTTTCCTTTAGGATGGACTGGTAGAAAATTGGACAGTAATAATTTTAAAAGACAATGGAGTACATTTTTCTAGGTACTTTCCCTGGTGGCTCAGAGGTTAAAGCATCTGCCTGGAATGAGGGAGACCAGGGTTCAATCCCTGGGTTGGGAAGATCCCCTGGAGAAGGAAATGGCAACCCACTCCAGTACTCTTGCCTGGAAAATCCCATGGAGGGAGGAGCCTGGTAGGCTACAGTCCATGGGGTCACAAAGAGTCAGATGCGACTGAGCGACTTCACTTTCTTTCTTTTTTTCTTTCACTTTATGCATATTATTTATTTAAATGTATAACGACTTCTAGGAGTTCATATTACTGTCTTAATTTTACTGATGTATACTGAAGAAGTGTTAGAGATAAGATTCAATCCCAGGTTTGCCTAAGTCCCAAACCTACATTTTAAACCATATATGCTATTTTAGCTCTGTAATATGATTTAACGGAACTTTGCAATTGCCCTGAATATATATTGTGAGTAACATAACAAGGATACTCATTAGCATTTTTCTTCAGAATTAGTCATCTTTCCTTCAGTAGAGGAGGTGTATACAAATAACATCAGGCAAGAAAAATCAGAGAAACATGCCAAGTATAGTGCAGGAATATATACAGCCCAGAGCTCCGTTCAGCAGCATCTGACTACTTCTGAAACAAAGTGAGCTCTCAGTCTCTGGCAGAAGGCCTTATATGTGCAACTGTAGTCTTCACATGTCCACTTTACCTTCTGTAGATCCCAATTACACTTCATAAATCAAGACAATCTACCTTGTTTTACTCCTTTACAAAGAAGGAAGGATAACCATAAACATATATAATTGCATGTCATCATATAAAATGTAGGGCTTCCCTGGTGGCTCAATGATTAAGAATCAATCTGCAATGAAGAAGACACAGGAGCCCTGAGTTTGATCTGTGGATGGGGAAGATTCCCTGGAGAAGAGCATGGCAAGACACTCCTGTATTCTTGCCTGGAGAATCCCATGGACAGAAGAACTTGACAGGCTACAGTCCATAGAGTCACAGGGAGTCAGACACGAAAATGACTGAAGCAACTGAGCACACATACATATAAGATGTAACATTCAAGTGAAGAAGTATAGAAACACAAGGTACACTATCAGTTATTGGATCTCAGCATCATGGGGTGAAAAGGTACAGCCTGAGATTGGCTTGAATTTTTAGTGTTTGTATAAGAACTAGTTTTTGCCTCTTTTCTAAAAATAATTTTTAACTAATTTATAGATGTTGTCCAGTTATATCATAGATACAAAGGAAGGGGAGAAGAAGAATGAGGAGGAGAAAAGGAAGATGAAGGAGTAGAAGGGGAAAAAGGACAGGAAGGAGAAGAAGGAGGAGGAGCAGTAGAAGAGGAAGAAAAGGAAAAGGATGAGGAGGGAGAGAAGAGGAAGAAGGAGGAGGAGGAGAGGAAAAGGAGGGACAGGATAAAGAGAAAAAAGAAAGAAAAAAGGGGAAATATCTATTTTGGAGCTGAGGATTCTTTTTTGAATTTTGCCTAGATTTCTGGCTTCTGCATAATCTCCGTTAAACCATGCCTTTTTTCCTGCACCTATTTTTGTTTATAAAATGATGTTAGGCTAGATTGTTTAGAAAGCCATTTCAATTGTGCTGAAAGAAGGTGCTTACATCTTTGTGTTAAACAAATGCATGCCAAGTTTGTGATACTAAAGTCTGCCCACATGCATTTATTTATTTATTCATTCATTCAGCAAATACTTACTGAGAGTCTATGAAGTGCCAGAAACTGTTCTATGTGATCATAATTCATCAAAGAATAAAATAGACAACATATTCTTCACTTTATGAGACTGTGACCTTTACTTTCAAGTGATGTAAATAGATAAGAATCCATGTATTCTACTTTTGGGAATCAAATGTATCAAGTAAATGAGATGCCCCCCAAAGTATCTGAAACATTATATCTCAGGAAATTGGTTTTGGGAATCAGTTCAGTTCAGTTCAGTTCAGTCATTCAGTCATGTCCAACTCTTTGCAATCCTGTGGACATACAGAGTTTTCCACACACATATATAATTGTCTATGTTGGTACTCTCTGCTGCTGCTGCTAAGTCACGTCAGTCATGTCCGACTCTGTGCGACCCCATAGATGGCAGCCCACCAGGCTCCCCCATCCCTGGGATTCTCCAGGCAAGAACACTGGAGTGGGTTGCCATTTCCTTCTCCAATGCAGCAAAGTGAAAAGTGAAAGTGAAGTCGCTCAATCGTGTCCGACTTTTAGCGACCCCATGGACTGCAGCCTACCAGGCTCCTCCATCCATGGGATTTTCCAGGCAAGAGTACTTGAGTGGGGTGCCATTGCCTTCTCCGTGGTACTCTCTAGTTTATTGTATTAATTGACATTCCTATTTTTATTGTACCTCAGTTCAGTCATTCAGTCATGTCCAACTCCTTGTGACCCCATGGACTGCAGCACACCAGGCTTCCCTGTCTATATCATCAACTCCCAAAGCTTGCTCAAACTCATGCCCTTCAAGTCAGTGATGGCATCCAAACATCTCATCCTCTGTCATCCCCTCCTCCTGCCCTCAATCTTTCCCAGCATCAGGCTCTTTTTCAATGAGTCAGTTCTTCGTATCAGGTGGCCAAAATATTGGAGCTTCAGCTTCAGCATCAGTCCTTCCAATGAATATTCAGGACTGCATTCCTTTAGGATTGACTGGTTTGATCTCCTTGCAGCCTGAGGGACTCTCAAGAGTCTTCTCCAACACCGCACTTTAAAAACATCAATTCTTCTGTGCTCAGCTTTCTTTATATTCCAAACTCTCACATCCATATATGACTACTGGAAAAACCCTAGCTTTGACTAGACAGAGCTTTGTCGGTAAAGTAATGTCTCTGCTTTTCAATATGCTGTTTAGGTTTGTCATAGCTTCTCTTCCAAGGAGCAAGCATCTTCTAATTTTATGGTTTCAGTCACCATTTGCAGTTATTTTGGAGCCCAAGAAAATAGTCTCTTTCTGTTTCCATTGTTTGAGGCATACTGTGCCTCAATCTCCTCTCAGTGTCACATTGAGAATTATGCTGTAATGTACAACTTCCTCAGGAACAAAATACTCTTTTCCAGTTCCCCTATGTTAATAGTTTAAGCAGGATCCACTCTTTTGTTTATAGTGGCTTCTTTGTTCATTGACTGGCTCCGAGGTCATCTCTACCAGAGTCACCTTAGGTCCTTTGTCCTCTATGATGTTTTTGGTCAAAGTTTCCCTAGAACTTCAGCAGGTCTCCTTTAAAACTTTCTGCTATTACTGTCTTTTATCACAAGAATAGAATATTCACATTAGCCACTAGCTATTGCTTATAAAAGGAACATTTTACAGAAAATAAATAATATATGCCTTCTGCAAAGGATCTTCTTTTATTCAATTTGCAGGGATCTGCTATCAAGGAGGGTGAGCAACTCAATTCAAATTTAGTGGTAGGCAATGTGATGGTCGAAAGAATGGCTGTGAGAGGCCTACATTTTCATTGTATAAACTTAGGCAAAGTATTTGGTCTCTGAGTCTTGGATTCTTGTGAAAAAATAATATGCAACTCAGAGTATTGTTATATAGATTAAATCAGATAGCAAGTAAATGCCTAGCACCCATCACCAAGCATTACATAGACAATACATCCATCACCTACTTTGATGCCAAAGAGGACATCAAAGCATGCAAATGAACGACCAGTTACAATTATATAAGAATGTTCAAATATGAAACATTTTTTAATTATGAAAATAAAAGTCTAAGGAATAAGCTGATTGATTTGCTAACTTAATACTTATGTCTATGACCTCTATGTTCCAGCATAATAAATGCTAATTTCTTTTCATAACCTTCCCTAATATCCTACCCAAAGACCTATAATGGAATCGGTTACTTCTCCAGATGGACAGTTCTAATGACCTACATGTTAAGAGCACTTACTTTATTTACTGGGTCACTTACCAGTGAATCAAATAAGCAATTTTGGTAAAGGAAATGCAAGGAGTACGTTCAAGTCACAGATTTACCACTTACCATCTGCGTAGTTTACATATTGATCTTTCTAGACCAAATTTTTCCAGCTATAAAATGGTCATCTATAGCTGTGTTATCAGTCTGTATCGGTTTCTTGTAAAATCAAAACCCATACTCTTCAGTTCTGTAAATTTAGGACTTTTATAAATATAAGTGATATTATTATCCAGGTTTCCCTGACTAATATATTTGAATACATTCAAATAAAGTTTTTGATTGTATCAGTTCAGTTCAGTTCAGTTCATTTCAGTCGCTCAGTTGTGTCTGACTCTTTGCATGAATCGCAGCATGCCAGGCCTCCCTGTCCATCACCAACTCCCGGAGTTCACTCAGACTCACGTCCATCGAGTCAGTAATGCCATCCAGCCAGCTCATCCTCTGTCATCCCCTTCTCCTCCTGTCCCCAATCCCTCCCAGCATCAGAGTCTTTTCCAATGAGTCAACTCTTCGCATGAGGTGGCCAAAGTACTGGAGTTTCAGCTTTAGCATCATTCCTTCCAAAGAACACCCAGGACTGATCTCCTTTAGAATGGACTGGCTGGATCTCCTTGCAGTCCAAGGGACTCTCAAGAGTCTTCTCCAACACCACAGTTCAAAAGCATCAATTTTTCGGCGCTCAGCTTTCTTCACAGTCCAACTCTCACATCCATACATGACCACTGGAAAAACCATAGCCTTGACTAGATGGACCTTTGTTGGCAAAGTAATGTCTCTGCTTTTCAATATGCTATCTAGGTTGGTCATAACTTTTCTTCCAAGGAGTAAGCATCTTTTAATTTCATGGCTGCAGTCACCATCTGCAGTGATTTTGGAGCCCAAAAAAATAAAGTCTGACACTGTTTTCACTGTTTCCCCATCTATTTCCCATGAAGTGATGGGACCAGATGCCAGGATCTTCGTTTTCTGAATGTTGAGCTTTAAGCCAACTTTTTCACTCTCCTTTTTCACTTTCATCAAGAGGCTTTTTAGTTCCTCTTCACTTTCTGCCATAAGGGTGGTGTCATCTGCATATCTGAGGTTATTGATATTTCTCCCAGCAATTTTGATTCCAGCTTGTGCTTCTTCTAGCCCAGCGTTTCTCATGATGTTATGTATTTGATTGTATATTTATTTATATTTACAATTTATAGGTCCAGATTTCTTTTCTCTCATAAAAACTATGCCTTAGAGAGAAATTAAAACTTGAAGCCTGTGAAAGGATAGCCACCTATCTTTTTCTCTCATGATCCTTAAGAAACAGAAAATAGTGCTGTCATGAGACAAATAGGGTGATTACATCATTTGCTGAACTATCTGTAAAGGTATGTGACAGAAGATGTCAATTCCTCAGCCTCAATAAAACATGAATTGGCACATTTGATTTAGAGCATTATACCAGGGTATCAAATGTTATTTTATTATTTCAACCATTTCATATATGTGAAATATACTCAGGTCTCCCGCATTGCAGGCAGATTCTTTACCAGCTGAGCCACCAGGAAAGCCCATTTCATATATATATAACTGAATCATTATCCATGGCACTTCTATCAACATCAGAATTCTCCAGGAACCCATGAACAGTATGAACAATTGTTATTGGATGTATTTAAGGTGTACAACATAATGTTTTGTGATATAAATACAAAACATTGTAAAATGATTACCACAATCAAGCTAAGTAGCAGATCCAATCACCTATCAAAGTTATGAGTTCTTATATTTGTTTGTGGTGAGAACATTTAACATTAAATTTCTCAGCAAATTTCAAGTATAAAATACAGTAGAGTCAGTTCACTATATCCACATTTGCATAACTCATGAATATAGAGAGCCAATTGTACTTTGCCATTTTATATAAAGAATTTGAGAGTCCATGGATATTGGTATCTAGAGATACTGGAACAAATCCCTCTGCAGATATTGTGGGACTATTCTACTATTAACTTTAGTACATTAAATCTCTAGAAATTATTCATTCTGCACAACTGACTGTTTGACCCCTTTGACCAACATCTCTCCATTTCTCCTACTCTCCCAACCCTGGCACTCTACATTTATGAATTCAACTTTTTAAGATTCCACATGTTAGTTATACCTGTGAAAGATTTGTCTTTCTGTGTTTGGTTTATTTCACTTAACATGATATCCTCCAATTTTATCCATGGTATCACAAATGGTAAGATTCCTTTCTTTTCAAAGGCCATATAGTATCCCATTCTCTGTGTGTGTATCTTATATCTTCTTTATCCATTCATCTGCTAGAAAACATATAGGTTGCTTCTACATCTTAGTATTGTGAATAATTCTGCAATGAACATGAGACTGCATATATCTCCCCCAAATACTGATTTTATTTCTTTTGGATGTATACCCAGAAGTGGGATTGCTGAATCATACGATTTTTATACTTTCAACTTTTTGAGGAAACTCCATACTGTTTTCCATACTAGCTGCACAATTTTACATTTGCATCAATAGTAAACAAAAGTTCCCTTTTCTATACATTCTCACTAACCCTTGTTTCTTTTCTCTTTTTGATAATCATTCTTATGATATCTTATTGTGGTCTTGATTGGCTTCTTCGTGATAATTAGTGATGTTGAGAACCGAACCTTTTCACATATCTGCTAACCACTTGTGTGTCTTTTTTAGAGAAATATCTATTTGGACCTTAGCCCATTTTTCAATCAAGTTTTTGCTTTTTGCTGTTAAGTTGTTTGAGTTCCTTATACATTTTGATATTAAGTGGAAGTGAACGAAAGTGAAAGGCACTCAGTCGTGTCCAACTCTTTGTGACCCCATGGACTAAACAGTCCATGGAATTATCTAGGCCAGAATACTGGAGTGAGTAAATTTTCCCTTCTCCAGGGGATCTTCCCAACCTAGGGAATGAACCCAAGTCTCCCACATTGCAGTCTGAGCCACAGGGGAAGCCCATTTGATATTAACTCCTTCTTTATTGGATAAATGTTTTTCAATATTTTCTCCCATTCTGTAAGTTTTCTTCAATAGTCAACAATACTCTTTTGATTACTTCCTTAACCTTGAAGAAGTTTTTCACTTTGATGCAATCCCATTTTTTGAGGGGGGGCTTCCCAGGTGGTAAAAAAGAAAAACCCACCTGCCAATGGAGGAGATGGGAGAGATGTGGATTCCAACCCTGGGTCAAGAAGATCTCCTGGAGTAGGAAATGGCAACCCATTCCAATATGCTTGCCTGAACAATTCCATGGACAGAGGGACCTGGCAGGGGCAGTCTTTGGGGTCACAGAGAGTCAGATATGGATGAGTACACACTACTTGGCACACATGGGGAAAAATGGCATTTATTTTTTCTTTTGTTGCCTGGGCTTTTGGAGTCATATCCAAAAATATTTGCCCAGAATAATGTCAAGAACTTCCCCCCTACATTGTCTTCTGGTAGTCTTATGGTTTCTGGTATTACACTTAGGTCTTTAATTCATTTTGAGTTTATTTTTGTGTATGACATAAGAATCCAATTTCACTCTTCTGTGTGTGGATATCCATTTTTCTCAACACCATTTACTTAAGGGACAGTTCTTCCTATACTGTATATTTTTGGTAGCCTTCTCAAAAATCACTTGACCATAATGCATGGATTATTCCTGGGTTCTCAGTTCTGTCCCATTGGTCTATATGTTTCTTTGCCAGCACCATACTATATGCGGTGTACGCAGTATATTGTTGAGTCTTGTTTTTTGCTTATTTGATTTTTAATCCCTTCAGCAACTCTATATCTCATGGTTGGAATTTTTTTTTTTAGGAGGTTAGCTTTCCATGTATTTTATTTTATGATTATTTTTGTTATTTTTTTTGAATGATCACATTCAAAATTTTAATTTATTATTATTTAAATTATTATTTAAATTAAATTAAAATTTAATTTATTATTATTATTAAAATTTTATTCAATTTTAATTTAATTTAATTTTTTTATTTTTTAATTTTATTTTATTTTTAAACTTTACATAATTGTATTAGTTTTGCCAAATATGAAAATGAATCTGCCACAGGTATACATGTGTTCCCCATCCTGAACCCTCCTCCCTCCTCCCTCCCCATACTTTGTTTATATTTAAAGTAATTATTGATAGGTAAGGACTTACTGTTGCCATTTTATTGTTTTCTGTTTCATAGTAGTTCATTTTTCCCTTTCTTCTCATTCCATCTTTCTTTGTGAGTTGATGAATCTTTACAGTGACATGCTTTGATTACTTTCTCCTTATCTTTTCTGTAACTACTAGAGCGTTTTCCTCATGGCTACCATGAGACTTATATAAAATATATGATAATTATAACACTTTGTGTTAAACTGATAATAACTTCAATAACATAAAAAATTAAATTAACAAAGTATTGCATCTATAGTAATTTTAACTTTTGTATTTTAATTTTATACTAGAGTTATCAGTAATTTGTGTGTCACATTATGATTCTGAATTTGACTATCTTTTGGGTTAGCCAAAAGGTTCATTCAGTTTTCTGTAAGATGTTACAGAAAAACCCAAATGAATCTTTTGGCCAACCACCTTTACCCATGAGTTTATACTTTCATATTTTTATTTTACAACTTTTTTTCCTTTATTCTTCCTTTTAAAAATTTATTTTTAATTGGAGGTTAATTGCTTTACAATATCATGCTGATTTCTGCGGCATACATCAACATGAATCAGCCTTAGGTATGTATATATATGTCCCCTTCCTCTTGCAACTATCTCCCACCTTCCACCCCATCCCACCCCTTTAGGTTTTAACAGAGCACTGGTCTGAGTTCCTTGCATCATACAGTAAATCCCTACTGGATATCCATTTTATATTTGGTAATATATATGTTTCCATGTTACTCTCTCAATTCATCCCACCCTCTCCTTTCCCCACTGCACCCACAAGTCTATCCTCTATGTCTGTGTCTCCACTGCTGCCTTGCAAATAGGTTCATTGGTTCCATCTTTCTAGATTCCATATATATTTATGTTAATATGCGATATTCATTTCCTCTTTCTAACTTAATTCATTCTGTATAATAGACTCAAGGTTAATCCACCACATTAGAACTGACTCAGATGTGTTCCTTTTTATGGGTGAGTAATATTCCATTGTATATATGTACAACTTCTTTATCCATTCACCTGTCACTGAACATCTAGACTCCTTCCATGTCCTAGCTATTCTAAACAGTGCTGCAACAAACATTGGGGTACTTGTGTCTTTTTCAGTTACTGCTTTCTCAAGGTATATATCCAGTAGTGGGCTTCCCTCATAGTTCAGTTGGTAAAGAACCTGCCTGAAATGCAGGAGACCTGGGTTCAATTCCTGGGTCAGGAAGATCCCCTGGAGAAGGAAATGGCAATCCACTCCAGTATTCTTGCCTGAAAAATCCCATGGACAGAGGAGCCTGGCGGGCTATAGTCCACGGGGTCGCAAGAGTCATACACGACTTAGTGACTAACCCTCCACCAGTGGGATTTTTGGGTCATGTTTTAGCTTTATCCCCAATTTTTAAAGGAATCTCCTTTCTGTTCTCCATATGGTTCTCCATATGGTTGATTCGATTTACATTCCCACTAACAGTGCAAAAGTGCTCCCTTTTCTCCACACCGTTTCTAGCATTTATTGTTTGCAGATTTCTGAGCACTATCATGCTGACTGTTGTCAGGTGATACTTCATTGTAGTTTTAATTTGCATTTCTCTAATAATTGGAAATGTTGAACATCTTTTCATGTGTCTGTTGGCCATCTGTATGTCTTCTTTGGAGAAATGTATATTTAGGTCTTCTGCCCATTTTCTTATGAGGTTGTTTTCTTGATATTAGTTTACTTGAGCTGCTTGTATTTGTTAGAGATTAAACCTTTGTCAGTTGCTTCATTTGCAAATATTTTCTCCCATTGTGAGGATTGTCTTTCCATCTTGTTCATGGCTTCCTTTGCTGTGTAAAAGCTTTTAAGTTTAAGTATGTCACATCTGTTTATTTTTGGTTTTGTTTTTATTACTCTAGGAGATGGGTCAAAAAGAATCTTGCTGATTGATGTCAGTGTTCTGCCTATGTTTTCCTCTAAGGGTTTTATAGTGTCTGATCTTACATTCAGGTCTTTAATTCACTTTATTTTTATGCATGGTGTTAGGAAGTGATCTAGCTTAATTCTTTTACATGTAACTGACCAGTTTTCCCAATACCATTTATTGAAGAGATAATCTTTTCTCCATTGTATATTCTTACCCCCTTTGTCATAGATTAGGTGACCAGAGGTGTGGGCTTTTTTATCTGAGCTTTCTATACTGTTCTACTGATCTACATTTCTGTACCAGTACCATATCATCTTGATTATTGTAGTATAGTATTTTAAAAATTATTTTCCATCATAGGTTATTATAAGTATTGACTATAATTCCCTATGCTATACAGTAAACTTTTGTTGCTTGCTGCATATCTATTTGTAGATTAGAAATATACAATTCTATTCATACTAAGTCAAACAAGTGGGATCAATATATCATAATTTTTTTGTTAGGCAAAAATTCATACATTTTCTAAAATATATATATTATACATATTTCTGTATATGTTTATACAAAAACTATTCTACTACACTTGATAAAGGCTTGAGAAAGAAAATAAAAAATAGGTGGAGAAATTAGAGAACATAAATTAAATAAGTGGGAGCACTGAATATGAAATAGAAAAAGTGAAACAAACTAGATAAAAGTAAAAAATCATCATAGAGTCCAGTTGTTTTTAAACATGACTGCTCACTAGAAACATAACTGGAGCTCTGGAGACAAAAAGGGATGCCTGAGCATTTTTATTTAAAAAAAATTCAGGATAATTCTGATATGCATCTGGATTTTAAAAAGTGGTTACGGGTTTTATTATTAGGTACTAGTTTTGGTGATATCAGCTCAGTTCAGTCACTCAGTCATGTCCGACTCTTTGCGACCCCATGAATTGCAGCCCAACAGGCCTCCCTGTCCATCACCAACTCCTGGAGTTCATCCAAGCTCATGTGCATCGAGTCGGTGATGCCATCCAGCCATCTCATCCTCTGTCGTCCCCTTCTCCTCCTGCCCCCAATCCCTCCCAGCATCAGAGTCTTTTCCAGTGAGTCAACTCTTCGCATGAGGTGGCCAAAGTACTGGAGTTTCAGCTGTAGCATCATTCCTTCCAAAGAACACCCAGGACTGATCTCCTTTAGGATGGACTGGTTGGATCTTCTTGCAGTCCAAGGGACTCTCAAGAGTCTTCTCCAGCACCACAGTTCAAAAGCATCAATTCTTCAGTTCTCAGCTTTCTTCGCAGTCCGACTCTCACATCTATACATGACCACTGGAAAAACCATAGCCTTGACTAGATGGACCTTTGTTGGAAAAATAATGTCTCAGCTTTTTAATATGCTATCTAGGTTGGTCATAACTTTCCTTCCAAGGATATAGAGTTCTATTTGATGATATAGAGTTCTATTATTTTTCTGTTGGCCAATCATGATACAAAGGTATTAAGTGAGTAATATTTACATAATCACAAAAGTAAAAGATGTTTATCAGTTTTCACAATCGATAGCTAGACAAGAAACAAAAGATAATTAAAACAGGGAACCATAATGGGAATATGATTAATTTAACAATATAGAATAATTACATACAATTTGGGGGGTTAAGCAGAGTGATGTGGTAAGTGGAAGTGCATGCATGCAGATGTCTTCATCCACCCAGCCAGTCTATGTCTTTTGGTTGGCACCTTTGATCCATTTACATTTAAGGTCATTATTGATATGTATGATCATATTAGCATTTTCTTAATTATTTTGAGTTTATTTTCTGTAGGTGTTTTCCTTCTCTTGTGTTTCCTGCCTAGAGAAGTTCCTTTAGCACTTGTTATAAGGCTGACTTGGTGGTGCTGAATTCTCTTAACTTTTGCTTGTCTGTAAAGCTTTTGATTTCTCCATCAAATCTGAAGGACAGTCTTGCTGGGTAGAGTTTTCTTGGTTGTAGGTTCTTCCCTTTCATCATTTTAAATATGTCATGCCATTCCCTTCTGGCTTGTAGAGTTTCTGCTGAGAAATCACCTGATACTCTGATGGAAGTTCCCTTGTATGTTATTTGTTGTTTTCCCCTTGTGGCTTTTAATATTTTACCTTTGTCTTTAATTTTTGTCAGTTTGATTATTATGTGTCTCAGTGTGGTGCTCCTTGGGTTTACCCTGCCTGGGACTTTCTGTGCTTCCTGGACTTGGTTGATTATTTCCTTTCCCACATTAGGGAAGTTTTCAACTATGATCTCTTCAAATGTTTTCTCAGGTCCTTTCTCTCTCTTCTGCTTCTGGGACCCCTATAATGCCAATGTTCATGCATTTAATGTTGTCCCAGAGGTCTCTTAGGCTGTCTTCATTTCATTTCATTTATTTCATTTCTTAGGCTGTTTTCATTCCTTTTTCTATGTAGTGATTTCCACCATTCTGTCCCACAGGTCACTTATCTGTGCATCTGCCTCAGTTATTCTGCTATGGATTCCTTCTAGTGTACTATTCATCTCTGTTTGTTTGTTCGTCATTTCTCATAGGTCTTTGGTAAAGATTTCTTTCATCTTCTCAATGTTTGTCTCCATTCTTTTCTGAGATCCTGAATCATTTTCACTATCATTAGTCTGAATTCTTTTCCTGGAATGTTGCCTATCTCCACCTCACTTAGTTGTTTCTCTGGGGTTTAATCTTGTCCCTTCATCTGGGACATAACTTTATGATTTTTCATCATGATTAACTTTCTATGATATGGTTTTTTTTTTTGCCATTGTGAGACTGTGCTTCTTCTTGGCTCTTCTGTCTGCCTTCTGATGGAGGAGGCTAAGAGATTTGTGTAAACTTCCTGATGGGAAGGACTGGTGATGGGAAAAAAGAGGTCTTGCTCTGGTGAACAGAGCCTTGCTCAGTAAAACTTTAATCCATTTATCTGCTGATGGGTGGGGTTGCACTCCCTCCCTGGTAGTTGTTTGGTCTGAGGTGACCCAGCCCTTGGGTCTAGAGGCTCTATGGTAGAGTTAATGGAAAACTCCAAGAAGGTTTACACCAAAGGGGGCCTTCCCAGATGAGCCCCTGCTGTCCCATACCTCCACCAAGGAATGGATAAAGGAGATGTGGTGCATATATATAATGATTTTTTCTTTTAAAAAAATTTTATTTATTTTAATTGGAGGCTAATTAATTTACAATATTGTATTGTTTTTGCCATATATCATCATCAAAGCTGGACTGGTGATTCATTTCTTATATGATATTATACATGTTTCAATGCCATTCTCCCAAATCATCCCACCCTCTCCCTCTCCCACAGAGTCCAAAAGACTGTTCTATACATCTGTGTCTCTTTTGCTGTCTTGCATACAGGGTTATCATTACTATCTTTCTAAATTCCATATATATGCGTTAGTATACTGTATTGGTGTTTTTCTTTCTGGCTTCACTCTGTATAATAGGCTCCAGTTTCATCCACCTCATTAGAACTGATTCAAATGTATTCTTTTTAATGGCTGAGTAATACTCCATTGTGTCAACCATAGAAAACTTATGAAATGATACCATTTTTAAACAACGTGGATGGGCCTAGAGATTACCATACTAAGTGAAGTCAGTCACACAAAGAAAGTCAAATATCTTATGATATATTCACATGTGAAATGTAATTTTTTTTCTTAAAAAATGAAGCAATTGAACTTATTTACCAAACAAACAGACTCACAGACTTGGAAAACAAATTTATAGTTACCTAAGGGTAAATGTGGTAGGATGGTATAAGTTAGGAGCTTGAGATTACCATATTTATACTACCATATATAAGAGTGATGAAAACAAAGGTATACTGTCTAGCACAGGGAACTCTATTCAATATTCTATAGTAACTTATATAAGAAAGTTATATATATATATATAAATTATATATAACATATATATAACACGTATATATACATAATACATATATATATATGTATTAGTTCAGCTCAGTCTCTCACTCATGTCTGACTCTTTGCAACCCCATAGACTGAAGCATGTCTGGCTTCCCCGTCCTTCACCAACTCCCAGAACTTGCTCAAACTCATGTCAATTGAGATGGGGATGCCATCAAACCATCTCATCCTCTGTCATCCCATTTACTCCTGCCTTCAAACCTTCCCAGCATAAGGGTCTTTTCTAATGAGTCAGTTCTTAAACTCAGGTGGCCAAAATATTGGAGCTTCAGCTTCAGCATCAGCCCTTCCAATGAATATTCAGGACTGATTTCCTTCAGGATTGACTGATTTGATCTCCTTGAAGACCAAGGGACTCTCAATCTTCTCCAGTTCCACAGTTCAAAAGCATCAGTTCTTTGGTGCTCAGCTTTCTTTATGGTCCAACTCTCACATGAATAAGCAGAAGTAGATGTTTTTCTGGAACTCTCTTGCTTTTTCTATGATCTAGTGAATGTTGGAAATTTGATCTCTTGTTTATCTGCCTTTTCTAAATCCAGCTTGAACATCTGGAAGTTCTCAGTTCATGCACTGTTGAAGCCTTACTTGGAGAATTTTGAGCATTACTTTGCTAGTGTGTGAGGTGAGTGCAATTGTGCAGTAGTTTGAACATTCTTTGGCATTGCCTTTCTTTTGGATTGGGATGAAAATTGACCTTTTCCAGTCCTTTGGCCACTGCTTAGTTTTCCAAATTTGCTGGCATTTTGAGGGCAACACTTTCCCAGCATCTTCTTTTAAGATTTGAAAGAGCTCAGCTGCAATTCCATCACCTCCACTAGCTTTGTTCATAGTGATGCTTCCTAAGGCCCACCTCACTTTGCACTCCAGGATGTCTGACCCTAGGTGAGTGATCACACCATCATGGTTATCTGGGTCATTAAATCTTTTTAGAATAGTTCATCTGTGTATCTTCTGCTTCTGTTAGGTCCATATTGTGTTAGTTTCTCAAGCTTCTGTTAGGTCCATATTGTGTTAACTCTAGGTATGCATGAAAGTGATTTGTATGTGTGTGTGTGTATATATATATACACACACACACATGAATATACATGAGTATCAAGTATATATAAATATATATATCTGAATCCCTTTTCTGTATACATGAAACTAACACACAGTTGTAAATCAATTATTCTCCAGTATAAAATAAAAAAAAATAAAAAAATAATAATTCAGTGCCAGGTGCTATTTTATTTAAATTTTAATAAGGAGTAACCAAAAGCAATTACAAATAGTTTCAAAAGCAATGTCTATATGAATTGACAAGAAAAGGTTTAAATTACTATAGCACAACAATGTGAAAAAGAATCAAGAAGGCACTATAGTGGTATGAAGTATAATTGACATTTATCTCATTTTAATCTATGAAAATCAATCTAATAGTTTTTATAGTAGCCACCAGTTATTTATTTCACAGGCTAAACTCAGGGATAATTTCCAATGTTTACTTCCTTTTTTTTTTTTTTGTAGATCCTAGTGACACACAAATGTTGATTATAGAGGAAAAATGCTAATACGAAATACTTGACCAGAAAAATTAACTTAAAAAGTGATCATATTCATAGATCCAGTTTAATTCACATTATGGGAGAAACTAGCCAGAGAACCTCAAAGGAGAATTCTGTATTAAACATGAAGAGAAGAATTTCTATAGAGTTTTATAGAGGTATAGTAAGAGAAGTCAATCAAAGTTTAGTTCTTTCTGTCAAAAACACAATTGGAAAAAAAGAGTACTTTAGTAATGTGTAGGTTGAGCAGAGTAGGTTTAAGAGTAGTTTAGGTTCAAGAGCAGCTTCTCCAGTGGCTCAGCATGTAAAGAGTTTCCATGCAGTGCAGGAGATACAGTAAATGTGAGTTCAATCCCTGGGTCAGGAAAGTCCCCAGAAGAAGGAATGACAACCTACTCCAGTACTCATGCCTGGGAAATCCTGTGGACAGAAGAGTCTGGTGGGTTGCAAAGAGTCAACATCAACGTAGTGACAAACATTTTCTTTTCACTTCAGATTGAGCAGTTTAGGTTTCAACACTTCAGGTTGAGCAGTTTAGGTTTATCACGAGGGGTAAAAGAAATATAAACAGAAAATTTAATGATATGTGAAGGTCACAGTAAGAAATTTTCAGCCCTTAAGGGTCTTTCCCACTCCCTCCATTTTGGTCAAGGGGAAGACTGAGTCTCATTGTTTGACTATAGCTGTGCATATCTGTTAGATCTGTACAACCGGCATTAATTTCTGTCTCAGACTCTGTTGTTGCTGTTCAGGTGCTCAGTCCTGTTCAACTCTTTGCAACCCTATGGACTGCAGCACACCAGGCTTCCCTGCTTACCATCTTGCAGAGGTTGCTCAAACTCATTTTTCTTGAGTCAGTGATGCCATGTAACCATCTCATCCTCTGTCATCCCCTTCTCGTCCTGCCTTCAAACTTTCCCAGCATAAGGGTTTTTCTAGTGAGTCAGATCTTCAAATCAGGTGGCCAAAGTCTTGGAGCTTCTGCTTCAGCATCAGTCCTAATGAGTATTCAGGATTGATTTCCTTTAGGATTGACTGCTTTGATTTCCTTGCAGCCCAAGGGACTCTCGAGAGTCTTCTCCAACACCACAATTCAAAAGCATTGGCTTTCAGCCTTCTTTATGGTCCAACTTTCACATCCATACATGACCACTGGAAAAACTATAGCTTTGACTCTACACACCTTTGTCAGCAAAGTAATGTCTCTGCTTTTTAATATGCTGTCCAGGTTGGTCATAGCTTTTCTTCCAAGGAGCAAGTGTCTTTTAATTTCATGGCTGCAGTCACCATCTGCAGTGATTTTGGAGACCAAGGAAGTAAAGTCTGTTACAGTTTCCATTGTTTCCCTATCAATTTGCCAAGAAGTGATGGGACCAGAAGCCACGATCTTATTTTTTTGAATGTTGAGTTTTAAGCCAGCTTTTTCACTTTCCTCTTTCACTCTCTTCAAGAGGCTCCTTAGTTCCCCTTTCCTTTCATAAGGGTGGTGTCACCTGCATATCTGAGGTTATTGATATTTCTCCTGGCAATATTGATTCCAGGTTGTGCTTCATCCAGCCTTTCATTTTGCATGATGTACCCTGCATATAAGTTAAATAAGCAGGGTCATAATATACAGCTTTGACATACTCCTTTCCCAATTTGGAACCAGTCTGTAGTTCCATGTCCAGTTGTAACTGTTGCTTCTTGACCCTCATACAGGTTTTTCAGGAGGCAGGTAAGGTGGTCTGGTATTCCCATCTCTTGAACAATTTTCCACAGTATATTGTGATCTACACAGCCAAAGGCTTTAGCATAGTCAATGAAGCAAAATAGATGTTTTTCTGGAATTCTCTTGCTTTGTCTATGATCCAGCTAATGTTAGTAATTTGGTTTCTTTTTCCTCTGCCTTTTCTAAATGCAGCTTGATCATCTAGAAGCTCTTGGTTCACACAGTGTTGAAGCATATCCTGGAGAACTTTGAGCATTACTTTGCTAGTATTAAATGAGTGAAATTATGTGGTAGTTTGAACATTCTTTGCTGTTACCCTTCTTTGGGATTGGAATGAAAACAGATCTTTTCCAGTCCTGTGGCCACTGCTGAGTTTTCCATATTTGCTGGCATATTGAGTGTAACACTTTAACAGCATCATCTTTTAGGTTTTTAAATAGCTCAGCTGGAGTTTCATCACTTCCACTAGTTTTGCTCATAGTGATACTTCCTAAGGCCAACTTGGCTTCACAGTCCAGGGTGTCTGGCTCTAGGTGATTGATCACACCATTGTGGTTATCTGAGTCATTAAGATATTTTTGGTATAGTTTTTCTGTGTATTCTTACCTGTGTTTCTTAATATCTTCTGCTTCTGTTAGGTCCATGCCATTTCTGTTCTTTATTGTGCCCATCGTTGCTAGTAAAGTAATGCTCAAAATTCTCCAAGCCAGGCTTCAGCAATACGTGAACTGTGAACTTCCAGATGTTCAAGCTGGTTTTAGAAAAGGCAGAGGAACCAGAGATCAAATTGCCAACATCCGCTGGATCATCGAAAAAGCAAAAGAGTTCCAGAAAAACATCTATTTCTGCTTTATTGACTATGCCAAAGCCTTTGATTGTGTGGATCACCACAAACTGTGGAAAATTCTTCAAGAGATGGGAATACCAGACCACCTGACCTGCCTCTTGAGAAACCTATATGCAGGTTAGGAAGCAACAGTTAGAACTGGACATGGAACAACAGACTGGTTCCAAATAGGAAAAGGAGTACGTCAAGGCTGTCTATTGTCACCCTGCTTATTTAACTTATATGCAGAGTACATCATGAGAAATGCGGGGCTGGATGAGGCACAAGCTGGAATCAAGATTCCCAGGACAAATATCGATAACCTCAGATATGCAGGTGACACCACCCTTTTGGCAGAAAGTGAAGAGGAATTAAAAAGCCTCTTGAAGAAAGTGAAAGAGGAGAGTGAAAAAGTTGGCTTAAAGCTCAACATACAGGAAACGAAGATCATGGCATCCAGTCCCATCACTTCATGGGAAATAGAGGGGGAAACAGTGGAAACGGTGTCATACTTTATTTTTTTAGGCTCCAAAATCACTGCAGATGTTGACTGCAGCCATGAAATTAAAAGACGCTTATTCCTTGGAAGGAAAGTTATGACCAACCTAGATAGCATATTGAAAAGCAGAGACATTACTTTGCCAACAAAGCTTCGTCTAGTCAAGGCTATGGTTTTTCCTGTGGTTATATATGGATGTCAGAGTTGGACTATGAAGAAAGCTGAGCACAAAAGAATTGATGCTTTTGAACTGTGGTGTTGGAGAAGATCTTGAGAGTCCCTTGGACTGCAAGGAGATGCAACCAGTCCATCCTAAAGGAGATCAGGCCTGGGTGTTCTTTGGAAGGAATGATGCTAAAGCTGAAACTCCAGTACTTTGGCCACTTCATGTGAAGAGTTGACTCATTGGAAAAGACTCTGATTCTAGGAGGGATTGGGGGCAGGAGGAGAAGGGAATGACAGAGGATGAGATGGCTGGATGGCATCACCGACTTGATGGACGTGAGTTTGAGTGAACTTCAGGAGTTGGTGATGGACAGGGAGGCCTGGCATGCTGCAATTCATGGGGTCGCAAAGAGTCGGACATGACTGAGCAACTGAAATGAACTGAACTGAACTGAACTGAAAAATGTGAGACAAATACTTTTTGATATCAGTCATATACCAAATAAAAAAAATCCAAATAAATATATATGCAAAACAAACAGACTCACAGATATAGAAAACTAACAGTTACCACAGGGGAGAGGTAAAGTGGGGAGGGGCAAATTGTGGGTATGGGATTAAGAAATACAAACTACTATGTACAAAGTAGATAAGTTACAAGGATATATTATGTAGCACAGACATAAGACATTATCTTATAATAACCTTTAATGAAGTTTAATCTATAAGTATACTGAATTGTTATTGTATACACATGAAATAAACATAATATTGTAAATCAACTATGCTTCAATTAATAATTAATACATTAGATTTCAGAAAATAAATTAGTTTTAATACAATGTATTTATGTTTTTTAATTAGCAGAAGTTGTCTAACATTTAGAAAATGTCTGTGAATATTATACATATTAAAAGTGGGAAAAATACAGAACTTTAGGTAAGCACAATATAAGATTTTAATATTATTTGGATGAAAATTCCCAATGGAAATCATCCTGAATTTTTTCCATGAAAACAGACATTACCCAAGGAAAGAAAACAATTGAGTCACAGTATTATAGGTATTTTACTTGAATTAGTTTATTTATGATTCACTGCAACTACAAAAGCTTGTGTTATGTTCCTTAAGCTTTTAGAGAAGAGAATGAGTGATGTTTGGGAAATGTTACATATCTGATGTGTCAGAATGGGTTTTCAATCCTGTTCAATATGACTTAAAAGTCCATGCTCTTTCCACTTCACCAAGTTTTCAAAATAACCATGACCTTTCAAAAACAAAAAGATGAAACTCTAAGAATAAGCTAAGTATACTGACAGCTAAAGCCTCTGTCTTCTGAGGAATGTTTTAAATAGAAGAACATATAAAAGAAAAATTGAGTTTCAATAAAACAGAATGTATTCATCCAGAATTTTATTTCCAACTTTCAATTTTTGGCCTCAAATAGATATTTTAAGCACAAAACAAGGTGACAGTCAAATTGTTACTGACCAGAGTTCTTAGATATCGTTAATCAATAGAATTTGATAAGAGGCTAGACAAGATTCTCAGCAAGGCTTTTTGGGGCTCCTACTGCAGCTTAGGTGGTCTGCCTACACCTTTGGTGGTGTTGAATACAGGGGGCATGTGCAGTATCCTGTTTTGCTCCTGGCTTTTCAGAAGTGGCAGTTGGATTTCTGATGTTGTTGCAGCTTCTAACAAGATATGTAATTTGCCCAAGGTGCATATGTACTCGGTTATCTTTAGTCTCTTCTAGTTTCTTAGTATTCTGTTGCTTGAGGACTTGTGTCCAGGTATTTGTCTAGGTGAAGCACTGCAGCAAAGGGTTCCAAGTCTCAAGTCCAAGGCTGTCTCAAAATGACATAATGTTGCTGAAACTCAGCCTCTGTTCACCAGTGCTGAACAGAAACACAGAGACAGAGTTTTGAATGAAGTAGAAAAGAGTAGCTTTTATTGTTTTGCCAGGAAAAGGGGGCCAACAGTGGACTAATGCCCTGAAAACTGTGTGACCCACCATGGAGGGGTTAGTGAGGAGTTTTACAGTGTTCAAGGATCAGGGTGTGATCAGCTCGTGGAAAGTTCTTGGACTGGTTGACATCAAGTTGAAATTTCAAGTATCATCAACCTTCTGGTTTCAACCAGTCTAGGGTCTATGTTCTTGTGGTCAGCAGTTTTCATCTGGGGTGGGGGGGGGCGGTATGCTTCCTGCTAAAACAGCTTAGGAATGTGTGTCAGGCCTTTATCTCTATCTTTCAGGGGACTGGAAGCTTGGTGGTTCTGTTATGTGGCAGAATTATAGTCTAAATTATTACCAGTTCCTTAACCCTAAAGCCACTCTTTTGCCGGGAGCCGGCATATTGCATATTGAGTGCAGCACTTTCCACAGCATCATCTTTCAGGATCTGGAATAGCTCAACTGGAATTCTATCACTGCCGGGAGCAGGAGCTCCGCCCATGGCAAAGGTCATGAGGAAGGAGGCTCGGCACACGCAAAGGCGGGATCGAGCCTCAGGAGTCCCCCTGGAAATTCTCGAGCATCTACCCCCAAACCAGAGTCTGCCTACTTTGGGGTTCGTGCTCTCACCTACACCTCTGACTTTATGGGGGCTATCCCCCACTACCTCTCTCTGAAAAAAGAGTTAGCTTACAGCTCCAGTAAATAATTCCTGGGTGTGACAGTGTTTCAACCTACAAACTCCTTTGGAAATCCTCTAGCCTGCCTGAATAGGTTTTTCTGGCCACATGTGATTGTTCAGAGCCTCCCAACTGTGAGAGGCAGGAGATGTTCTAAACTGTCTAAACACAGATTCTTTTGAGTAGTTAAAAGATTGATTAGAAATTGTATTGGTGAAGGGTTTTTCACTTACTGAGCCAATGTTTGCTGCTAAGTCTCCATACTCCTTACCTACTGTGTCCTTGGCAGTGTATTGATTGATATAATGGGTGTATAGAAATGTAAAATGCAGCTTTGTCCAGTGCTTTTTTTGGAGGCTGGTGCCTGAATTTGGAATAATCACCTTTAGAGAAAAATAAGTTTCTTAAAATGTTAACAGGCCTCCAGGCCAGAAGATGATGTAATTCACCTGAACTTTTGCATATGATAAGTTTGAAAGCCTGGCTTTGATTAGGACCAGGAACTGCTGTCCTCGCATGACTCCACCCCTTCCCCCATTATCCTCTATGCACAAATTAAGGTATAAAAACTACTTTGGAAAATAAAGTGCGGGCCGTGTTCACCGAAACTTGGTCTCCCCATGTCGCTCTCTTTCTCAAATTCTGGCTGAGTCTCCATCTGGAGCGCGGAACCCGCCATGCTTGCTAATTATGCCTGGGCTTCTAAGATCCGACTGGGGAGGCCTCAGTGTCTCCTCTCCTTTGGGAGAAGGGAAGGACGCCTGCGGCCTATGTAAGTGGTGCAAACTTCTTGTCTTGACGTTTTATTGGTCTCCCACGTAAACCAAGCTACTCAGCCTCTTTTCTCCACTGAATTTTCCTACTGAGCTATCCTCATTCTATTACTCTTTATATCTTTAATTAATATCTAATTGAAGCTATTGTATCCTTACCCTTGCCGACGCCGTCCCCGCTTTGAATACCCTGGATCAGCCGGGGCTGGACCCCGGCACTCTTTGTTTCTACATCTTCATGTTTCCCAGTCATTAACTTTCGAGTCAGCATTTTACCTCAGAAAACAAGGACACAGGGGCTTGTACACAGACAGGGGCTTGTACACAGTTTCAACTGAAAACAAAAAAGAATTAACATTTGACTCAGCTACAGACTAGTATCTGTGTGCTATTTGTTATAATACAATGTTAATATAACCAATACAGTATACTAACACATATATATGGAATTTAAAAAGATGGTAATGATAGCCCTGTATGCAAGACAGCAAAAGAGACACAGATGTATAGAACAGTCTTTTAGACTCTGTGGGATGAGGGTGGATGATTTTGGAGAATGCATTGAAACATGTATAATATCATATAAGAAACGAATCGCCAGTCCAGGTTCGATGCAGGATACAGGATGCTTGCGGCTGGTACACTGGGATGACCCAGAGGGATGGTATGGGGAGGGAGGTGGGAGGGGGGTTCAGGATTGGGAACACGTGTATACCCATGGTGGATTCATGTTGATGTATCGCAAAACCAATACAATATTGTAAAGTAATTAGCCTCTAATTAAAATAAATAAATTTAAATAAATAAATACTAAAAAATATAATCTAAAAATTTATATTTAGCATGTTCAAGCAGAGAAGGCAATGGCACCCCACTCCAGTACTCTTTCCTGGAAAATCCCATGGATGGAGGAGTCTGGTAGGCTGCGGTCCATGGGATCGCTAAGAATCGGACACAACTGAGAGACTTCACTTTCACTTTTCACTTTCATGCATTGGAGAAGGAAATGGCAACCCACTACAGTGTTCTTGCCTGGAGAATCCCAGGGACAGGAGAGCCTGGTGGGCTGACGTCTCTGGGGTCGCACAGAGTCAGACACGACTGAAGTGACTTAGCAGCAGCAGCAGGGCTGTCCCAATATAGATAGACTTAAGATTATTTCTATATATTACTGTATATATATCTAAGATATTTTCAGAAAATCCTTTCAAATTTGAAAGGAAATTACGTGTGTGTGTTCTTTGGTTTATTTGACATGGAAAAGCAATGCAAAAGAGCAAAATGACCGTCTGGGGAGGCCTTACAAATAGCTGTGAAAAGAAGAGAAGCAAAAGCAAAGGAGAAAAGGAAAGATATAAACATCTGAATGCAGAGTTCCAAAGAATAGCAAGGAGAGATAAGAAAGCCTTCCTCAGTGATCAACACAAAGAAATAGAGGAAAACAATAGAATGGGAAAGACTACAGATCTCTTCAAGAAAACTGGAGATACCAAGGGAACATTTCATGCAAAGATGAGCTCGATAAAGGACAGAAATTGTATGGACCTAACAGAAGCAGAAGAGATTAAGAAGAGGTGGCAAGAATACACAGAAGAACTGTACAAAAAAGATCTTCATGACCAAGATAATCATGAAGGTGTGATCACTCACCTAGAGCCAGACATACTGGAATTTGAAATCAAGTTGTCCTTGGAAAGCATCACTACAAGCAAAGCTAGTAGAGGTGATGGAATTCCAGTTGAGCTCTTTCAAATCCTGAAAGATGTGAAAGTGCTGCACTCAATATGGCAGCATATTTGGAAAACTCAGCAGTGGCCACAGGACTGGAAAAGGTCAGTTTTCATTCCAACCCCAAAGAAAGGCAATGCCAAAGAATGCTCAAACTACTGCACAATTGAACTCATCTCACATGCTAGTAAAGTAATGCTCAAAATTCTCCAAGCCAGGCTTCAGAAATACAAGAACCATGAACTTCCAGATGTTCAAGCTGGTTTTAGAAAAGGTAGAGGAACCAGAGATCAAATTGCCAACATTTGCTGGATAATGGAAAAAGCAAGAGAGTTCCAGAAAAACATCTATTTCTGCTTTATTGACTATGCCAAAGCCTTTGACTGTGTGGATCACAACAAACTGCGTTAGGCATTACTGACATGTGGAAAATTCTGAAAGACATGGGAATACCAGACCACCTGACCTGCCTCTTGAGAAACCTATATGCAGGTCAGGAAGCAACAGTTAGAACTGGACATGGAACAACAGACTGGTTCCAAATAGGAAAAGAAGTACATCAAGGCTGTATATTGTCACCCTGCTTATTTAACTTATATGAGAGTATATCATGAGAAACATGGGGCTGGAAGAAGCACAAGCTGGAATCAAAATTGCTGGAAGAAATATCAGTAACCTCAGATATGCAGATGACACCACTCTTATGGTAGAAAGTGAAGAGGAACTCAAAAGACTCTTGATGAAAGTGAAAGAGGAGAGTGAAAAAGTTGGCTTAAAGCTCAACATTCAGAAAACTAAGATCATGGTATCTGGTCCCATCACTGCATGGGAAATAGATGGGGAAACAGTGGAAACAGTGTCAGACTTTATTTTTTGAGGCTCCAAAATCACCGCAGATGATGATTGCAGCCATGAAATTAAAAGATGCTTACTCCTTGAAAGGAAAATTATGACCAACCTAGATAGCATATTCAAAAGCAGAGACATTACTTTGCCAACAAAGGTCTGTCTAGTCAAGGCTATGGTTTTTCCAGTGGTCATGTATGGATGTGAGAGTTGGACTGTGAAGAAAGCTGAGCACCGAAGAATTGATGCTTTGGAACTGTGGTGTTGGAGAAGACTCTTGAGAGTCCCTTGGACTGCAAGGAGATCCAACCAGTCCATCCTAAAGGAGATCAGTCCTGGGTGTTCAGTGGAAGGACTGATGCTGAAACTCCAATACTTTGGCCACCTCATGTGAAGAGTTGACTCATTGGAAAAAAGCCTGATGCTGGGAGGCATTGGAGGCAGGAAGAGAAGGGGATGACAGAGGATGAGATGACTGGATGGCATCACTGACTCTATGGACATGAGTTTGAGTAGACTCCGGGAGTTGGTGATGGACAGGGAGGCCTGGCATGCTGTGATTCATGGGGTTGCAAAGAGTTGGACATGATTGTGCGACTGAACTGACCTGTACCTTTACATAGCTATCCATTGGTACAGAAACAATTTTGTGGAAACTTGGCATTTTCTTCTATGTTAAAGAGATTCAGATATAGTCTACAAACTTATAAACAATAATTTGCCCTCAGAATTCTTTTGTGTATCCTATGCAATTCCTAAACTTTACCCTCAGTATATACCGTGCATAGAGACTACCCAAATTTTAACACATATTTGTAATTTATACCCTGCTGATTTCCAAAATGAGGCTAAGCAAACTCAACCCAAAATATATCATTTTAATTGAAAAACTAAAAAGAAAAGAATAAAGAAAATATATACTAGACTGAATTTTGAATATAAAATTTATATTTTTTGACACTCAAAATGACAAATACAATAATATACTTTTTATTCTTACTATATAATAAAAGTAAATATTCAATTAAGAGAAGTATTTTATTAGTACAACTTTCTACAAGTTCATCACATGTGATACAATATTTTATAAGTAACATCAAAACTGCTGATAACTACTTTCAGCAATTGGGATATAAATGTCTAAATTGTGGTCTCTTTTAAAACCCCCAAACCTAATTATAACACGTATTTTTTCAAAAGCATTTTGTTCAGCTCATGGTAAACACAGTCTATCTTGCTTCTTAATCGTGAAAGACCTCATGAAATAGTTAAGACAATCATATGCTTTGACTTTCCCAGGTAGTTCCAATTCTGCCTGTTGCACAAGTTGACTAATTAATAGCAACCTTTCACTTTCAAGAGGTGTCAGGATGGTAGCTTATATGAGCACCCCTATAAATAGCTTGTTGGCCACCTGATGTGAAGAACTGACTCATTGGGGAAGACCCTGATGCTTGGAAGGCTTGAAGGCAGGAGGAGAAGGGGACAACAATGGATGAGATGGTTGGATGGCATCACCAACTCGATGGACATAAGCTTGAGCAAGCTCTGGGAGTTGGTGATGGACAGGGAAGCCTGGTGTGCTACAGTTCATGGAGTCGCAAAGAGTCGGACACAGCTGAGCAATTGAATTCAACTGATAAATAGCTTGTGTGTGTTAGTTGCTCAGTCGTGTCTGACTCTTTGTGGTCTTATGGACTGTGGCCCACCAGGTTCCTCTGCCCATGGAGTTCTCCAGGCAAGAATACTGGAGTGGGTTACCATTCCCTTCTCCAGGGGATCTTCCCAACCCAGGGATCAAACCTGGGTCTCCTGCATTGCAGGCGGATTCTTTACCATCTCAGCCACCAGGGAAGCCCATAAATAGCTTACTCGTAAGATTTGATGACAAATGTCTTCAGACACAGAAGAATAATAGCTCTACAATCCTTAGAATTATTTAATATTAGGCTTTTAAAAAATTGAGTTTATTTTCTCTTAATTGATAAAAATAGAGTAGAGAAAACAAACAAAAAAAGCCATGTGAAAAATACTTGAAAATCCAAAAAAGTACTGAAAATTCATTCATAAGATCATTGAGAATAGTTATGCACTTCTTCACATATATCAAAGTTATCATTTCATTGACTTATTTGGAGTTTTATTTTTAGTGGCTAAGAAGACTATAAGTCAGAGCCACAGTGACAGAGAGGTAATTGGTGTCCTGGCACAGGATAGAAAATTTATGTAGCACAGCAGGAAGGCTGTTGGCAACAGAAGACAGCAGGGGGTGTAGAAATTCATAGCTATCAAAATTTTTGAGGTAAGAAAGCAGTGAAATTGTGTTTTTTGACCTGATTTTTCATGTTTGTGTGTGTAAGTAGAAAAAAACAAACAAACAAAACTGAAACCTTAGGTGTATAATAAGTACAAGTTTTCAATTTTCTACAGATACAGTCTACCTACATATTAGGATATGATTTAAAATAATTTTTTTATTTCCTGACCTAAGACTTGTAAATGGACAAGTACTGAAGTTTTCCCCTATGCATTAGCCATATTCTGATCCAGTACCAGGGTTCTGGTTATGGAGATGAGCTTTTTACTCTGGGCCTTGGTGGGATGACTACAGAAGGCCAAGAGAAGGAGCTAGTACTGAAGGCCAGAACCAAATATGATTTGAGGTCCTAAGGGAAAAGTGTGCCCAAAAGAAGAAAAAAATAAGTAAGAACTAAAATCTCTGTGTAAAAGTCAAACAAAATTAAGAATAAAAATAACAAAACAACAAAACAGAAAAGAAATATCTACCACAGAATACATTATTGACAAAAGGAGAGAAGATGATCAAATAAAATATACATATTATTTTTAATGATGATCATAAAGAGAAATAAAAACAGGGAAAGGGATATACACTAACATTTTAGATTGATTAAGAAAGGTTTCACTAAACTATAACATGTGAGTGAAGACAAGAAGGAGTTGAGGGACAAAGTCCTATGATATAAGAGAAAAGAACATTTCAACATGGGCACATATGATGAAGAAGGCTTAGGTGAGAGGTGCTTGACCTATTAGGGGGACTTTTACGTTGGAAGCATAAGAATAGGAGAAAGATAACTGGATAAGATATGTGAGAGGTTTGCAAAATAAAGAAATGACTTGCTTTTTACTCTGAGTTAGATGAATAGCAATTACGTTGTTTTGAACAGAGGAGATGTGATATGACACATTTTGATGGGCTCTCAATCTACTCTTTTGGTTAGAGATGGAAGTGAGGGAGGAGTGGAAGCAGAGAAACCATTATAAAACCAAAGTAAGTGTTGAAAATGTCTTGGACCAAGATGGTAGCACTGGAGGTGGTAAGTGATCAAAGTCTGGATATGTTTTAGAGCAAAGTTGTGTTTGGAGATGTGAATGAATGTGAGAGAAGTAAAGAGGTCAACATAAAGTCATGGTTTCTAGACTGAAATTCATTAATAATAATTGAAGAGATTGTAGACAGGAAAAATATGGAAGTAACTCAGTTTAGTACATATTATCTTTGACATACCCATTAACAACAAGAATTATCTCTGCCAGTTTCAGAGCTAGATAGGCTTGAAAAGTCTAAGCATATCTTCATCTATGTCAGACCTCATCTGTTGTTTATTTCTCAAGCAAGGTGTATACTTTGGATGATCCATAATGAATCTTCTGTATGGATACAATAGTTCAAGATACCCATAAACCATAGTGAGAATGTTTGGGAAGCTCTTAAATTTGTGTTGGAAGCAAGCATGTGTTGGGGTGGAGGAATAGCTGGAATAATGTTTGGTGATACTAACTGTGTTCTATGGTCTCCTGTGAAAGTGTGATGCTTACTCAGCATAATATAATAAATCATCACTAGATATAAGATTTTTCAAATTAATTAAACTGCTTATCACACTTCCCAATCTATATTAGAATGCAAGTTCTCAGAAAGCATAGTCTTTATCCATCTTCTATCAAGTTTCTTGAATAAATGAATCAATGACATGCTCATATAATCCAGTTGTTTTGACATTTACTAGGGATCTGTTCCGGAGAAGGCAATGGCACCCCACTCCAGTACTCTTGCCTGGAAAATCCCATGGACGGAGGAGCCTGGTGGGCTGCAGTCCATGGGGTCACTAAGAGTCAGACACGACTGAGCGACTTCACTTTCGCTTTTCACTTTCCTGCATTGGAGAAGGAAATGGCAACCCATGCCAGTGTTCTTGCCTGGAGAATCCCAGGGACGGGGGAGCCTGGTGGGCTGCCGTCTATGGGGTCGCACAGAGTCAGACACGACTGAAGTGACTTAGTAGTAGTAGTAGCAGTAGGGATCTGTTCTGTAGTTTAGACAGTTACTGCTTTACATAAAACTGTATTTCCTGCCAAAGAAAAGAATGAATTGCCAAATTTTAGAAGATATAAAGTATATTGTATAATTATGTAAATTTTTTAAAATTAAATTTTTCTTAAAATATTTAGCACACTTATAAAGCTGAAATCATTATTTTTTCCCTATTAAATATATTTTTTCAGTAGAATTTGTTTAAAAATTTTGAAGTTTAACTAGTTGAAAGAACAACACTAAAATCTTTAGGAGGAGGGGAAAGTAGAAGAAAGAATGTAAAAGAGAAGAAAGGGGAAACCAAGACAGGGCAAAAATAAGCAGAACTTGTAAATGAAAGAGAGATACATACCAAGGATTATTGTCAAAATGGACTAAAGGACCTAGTTCACTTCCCTACTCAATGTTCTGTGAACCACCAGGTGGCAAGAAGGCACAGAGAACAAATTGACCAGGAACAAAGTTCAAATTTTATTTTTCACTGTGTTTGCCTGACAAAAGATGTAAAAATTAATGTGAAAATTAGTTATGTAGTGTTGCATTTGTTTTAAAATTTATTAATTTTTTTTCCAAATAAGAGGTTTATGAAGACTTTTGCTAAATTTAAGTTTTCATTTTCTCCTAAAATGAACAAAAATAAAATAAACAATTCCCTTCACCTCAAAAATAGAGATAATTATATTACCAACCAATGGGAAAATTATCCTGGGGTGGGTAATTTTACTGTACTGATAAACCAAAACTGAAGAAAATCATAACATTTTAATTAGAAAAAATAAATTAACCATCTGAATCACCTGGGAAGCCCCAAAGTTGCTATTATCATCATTAAAATCTATTTCCCTACTCTATTATAAGGTCCCATTGAGATGAGCATCCTTTAGGTTTTCAATAAATAACTATTGACTGGAACTCCTTTTACATATCTAACATTATTTTTAGCTGAAAGTCAAGAAATTGTATGTCAAATAGAAGACACTTTGAAAATAAAAAGTTATAATTCTGTAGATTCTTCTCAAGGTCTTTTCTTGATGTATTGAGAAAATATCACTTCTACCTAGTTCATTTAAGTTGTAAAAGAGACACAGATGTATAGAACAGTCTTTTGGACTCTGTGGGAGAGGGCGAGGGTGGGATGACTTGGGAGAATGGCATTGAAACATGTATATTATCATATGTGAAATGGATCACCAGTCCAGGTTCGATGCATGATACAGGGTGCTTGGGGCTGGTGCACTGGGATGACCCAGAGGGATGGAATGGGGAGGGAGGTGGGAGGGGGATTCAGGATGGGGAACATGTGTACACCCGTGGCGGATTCATGTCAATATATGGAAAACCAATACTATATTGTAAAGTAATCGGCCTCCCAAAAAAAAAAAAGTTATAAAATCTGCTTTGTCTAGTGGAAAATCAAATTGTTTTAAATATTTAAAACTTACCATGGAGGGAGGAGCCAAGATGGCGGAGGAGTAGGACGGGGAGAACACTTTCTCCCCACAAATTCATCAAAAGAGCATTTAAACGTCGAGTAAATTCCACAAAACAACTTCTGAATGCCGGCAGAGGACATCAGGCACCCAGAAAAGCAGCCCAACTCTTCGAAAGGAGGTAGGAAAAAATATAAAAGACAAAAAAAGAGACAAAAGAGGGAGGGACGGAGTTCCGTCCCGGGAAGGGAGTCTTAAAAAGAGAGAAGTTTCCAAACACCAGGAAACCCTCTCACTGCCGAATCTGTGCCGAGCTTTGGAAGCACAGAGGGCAACATAAAAGGGAGGGGAAAAAAAAATAAACAATTAAAAATCGCAGATTGTGAGCCCTACGGTAACTCCCCCAGCGGAGAAGCAGCGCAGACGCCTGCACACGGCATTAGCAAGCGGGGGCTGGTCAGGGAAGTGCGGCGCGGGCTGTGTCCCTTAGAGTAAGAATCGGGCCGAATGTCCTGAGCGCTATCTGAGCGAAATAATTTGGGCTAGCAAACCAGACTGTGGGATATCTACCACGCGAAAAGCCAGCCCTAACCTAAGACACCGCCAGGCCCGCGCACAGAACAAAGGACTGAACAGAGATAGCCGGCTGCAGACCTTCCCCCTCCGGTGACAGGCAGCCAGAGCCGGAAGGGGGCAATCGCAGCCCCAGAGAGACACTATCTATAAAACTGTAAGCAGGCTTCTTTGCTAACTAAAACTTCTTGGGGGTCTGGACGGTCAACATCTGCCTGAGAAGGTGCGCCGGTTTTACACCCAGATAACCGAGTGGCGGGGAGGCGATAAGTCGCAGCATTGGCGCCCGCCAAACACCTCATCACCTGAGCTGCTCGGATCTGGGAAGAACACAAAACGCAGGCCCAACCGAGTCTGCGCCTCTGAGGACTACCCGAGTGCCTGAACCTGAGCGGCTTGGACCTGGGAGGTCAGCCCAGGGCCGGCCTCTGATTGTTCCCGGCGGAACAACCTAGAGCCCAAGCAGTGTGGGCAGGGAGGCTACACGCGCCGTGAGCGGGGGCAGACCCAGTGTGGCCGAGGCACTGCGAGCGCACACCAGTGTTATCTGTTTGCAGCATCCCTCCCTCCCTCCCCACAGCGCGGCTGAACAAGTGAGCCTAAAGTAAAAAAAAAAAAAAAAAAAAATAGGGTCCTCCACCGTCCCCTTTGTGTCAGGGCGGGAACCAGACACTGAAGAGACCAGCAAACAGAAGAAGCTATAACAGAGGGAAACGCCTTGGAATCTACAGGCCATAGATCAAAACCCTGTGGTTACTACGGATTACATAGGAAGGGGCCTATAGATCTTGAGAAATATAAGTCGGACTAAGGAACTGCCAAAAATGAACTGAACCCACAATACTCACAACAAAACCAGAGAAAGACCTAGATATATTTTTACTATTTTTACGATCAATCTTTCTTTCTTTTTTTTTTTTAATTAAAAAAAAATTTTTTTTAAGTCCTCTATTGTCCTTTAATTTTCACTTTTATAACTATTACTTTGCAAAAAAAAAAAAAAAGACCCTATTTTTTTTTTTCTTCTTCAGCAAACTTCATATATATATTTTATAATTTTTTGACCGTGGTTTTTTTTTTTTTTTTCTTTTTTCTTTTTCTTCTTTTCTTTAACATTGCATTTTTGAAATTCCAAACTCTATTCTAGATTTTTAATTTTAGCCTTTTGATATATGTTATCAATTTTGTACCTATAGTTTTTTTCATAATTGCTGTGACTTTTTTTTTCTCTGTTTCTTTCTCTTCTTCTTTTATATAACATCATATATCTGCAATTCCAAACTCTACTCAAGATTTTTAATTTATGCTTTTTGGTATTTGATATCAATTTTGTACCTGTATTTTCTTTATAATTTTTGTGACATTGTTTTTGTTGGTTTGTTTGTTTTCTCTCTTTATTTTTCTTCTTCTTCTTTTTTTTTTTTTTTAACGTTGTATTTTAGAAATTCAAAACTCTACTCTAGATTTTTAATTTTTGCTGTTTGGTATTAGTTATCAATTTTGTACCTGTAGTTTCTTTATTACTTTCACGACCTTGTTTGTTTTTCTTTGTTCGTTTTTTCTCTCTTTCTTTTCCTTCTCCTTTTCATTAACATCACATTTTTGAAATTCCAAACTCTACTCTAGATTTCTAATTTTTGTTTTTATGTATTTGTTACCAATTTTGTACCTTTAAGAACCCAATCTTCAGGACCCATTTTTCACTAGTGTACAAGATTACTGGCTTGACTGCTCTCTCTCCCTTTGGACTCTCCATTTTCTCCATCAGGTCACCTGTATCTCCTCCCTAACCCCTCTCTACTCTACCCAACTCTGTGAATTTCTGTGTGTTCCAGACGGTGGAGAACACTTAAGGAACTGATTACTGTCTGGATCTGTCTCCCGCCTTTTCATTTCCCCCTTTTATCCTTCTGGCCACCTCTATCTCCTGCCTCCTTCTTCTCTTCCCTGTATAACTCCGTGAACATCTCTGAGTGGTCCAGTTGTGGAGTGCACATAAGGAAGTGACTACTGGCTAGCCCACTCTCTCCACTATTGATTCCACCTCATCTCCTTTGGGTCACCTCTAACTCCCTCCTCCCTCTTCTCTTCTCCATGTAACGCTGTGAACCTCTCTGAGTGACCCTCACAGTAGAGAAACTTTTCATCTTTAACGTAGATGTTTTATCAGTGGTGCTGTATAGAAGGAGAAGTTTTGAAACTACTGTAAAATTAAGACCGATAACTGGAAGTAGGAGGCTTAAGTCCAATCCCTGACTCCAGGGAACTCCTGACTCCAAGGAACATTAATTGACAGGAGCTCATCAAACGCCTCCATACCGACACTGAAACCAAGCACCACACAAGGGCCAACAAGTTCCAGGGAAAGACATAACAAGCAAATTCTCCAGCAACAAAGGAACACAGCCCTGAGCTTCAAGATACAGGCTGCCCAAGTCACCCCAAAACCATAGACATCTCATAACTCATTACTGGACATTTCATTACACTCCAGAGAGAAGAAATACAGCTCCATCCACCAGAACATCGACACAAGCTTCCCTAACCAGGAAACCTTGACAAGCCACCTGTACAAACCCACACACAGCGAGGAAACGCCACAATAAAGAGAACTCCACAAACTGCCAGAATACAGAAAGGACACCCCAAACTCAGCAATTTAAACAAGATGAAGAGACAGAGGAATAGCCAGCAGATAAAGGAACAGGATAAATGCCCACCAAACCAAACAAAAGAGGAAGAGATAGGGAATCTACCTGATAAAGAATTCCGAATAATGATAGTGAAATTGATCCAAAATCTTGAAATTAAAATGGAATCACAGATAAATAGCCTGGAGGCAAGGATTGAGAAGATGCAAGAAAGGTTTAACAAGGACTTAGAAGAAATAAAAAGGAGTCAATATATACTGAATAATGCAATAAGTGAAATTAAAAACACTCTGGAGGCAACAAATAGTAGAATAACAGAGGCAGAAGATAGGATTAGTGAATTAGAAGATAGAATGGTAGAAATAAATGAATCAGAGAGGATAAAAGAAAAACGAATTAAAAGAAATGAGGACAATCTCAGAGACCTCCAGGACAATATTAAATGCTACAACATTCGAATCATAGGGGTCCCAGAAGAAGAAGACAAAAAGAAAGACCATGAGAAAATACTTGAGGAGATAATAGTTGAAAACTTCCCTAAAATGGGGAGGGAAATAATCACCCAAGCCCAAGAAACCCAGAGAGTCCCAAACAGGATAAACCCAAGGCGAAACACCCCAAGACACATAGTAATCAAATTAACAAAGATCAAACACAAAGAACAAATATTAAAAGCAGCAAGGGAAAAACAACAAATAACACACAAGGGAATTCCCATAAGGATAACAGCTGATCTTTCAATAGAAACTCTTCAAGCCAGGAGGGAATGGCAAGACATACTTAAAATGATGAAAGAAAATAACCTACAGTCCAGATTATTGTACCCAGCAAGGATCTCATTCAAGTATGAAGGAGAAATCAAAAGCTTTTCAGACAAGCAAAAGCTGAGAGAATTCAGCACCACCAAACCAGCTCTCCAACAAATACTAAAGGATATTCTCTAGACAGGAAACACAAAAAGGGTGTATAAATTCGAACCCAAAACAATAAAGTAAATGGCAACGGGGTCATACTTATCAGTAATTACCTTAAACGTAAATGGGTTGAATGCCCCAACCAAAAGACAAAGACTGGCTGAATGGATACAAAAACAAGACCCCTGCATATGTTGTCTACAAGAGACCCACCTCAAAACAGGGGACACATACAGACTGAAAGTGAAGGGCTGGAAAAAGATTTTCCATGCGAATAGGGACCAAAAGAAAGCAGGAGTAGCAATACTCATATCAGATAAAATAGACTTTAAAACAAAGACTGTGAAAAGAGACAAAGATGGTCACTACATAATGATCAAAGGATCAATCCAAGAAGAAGATATAACAATTATAAATATATATGCACCCAACACGGGAGCACCGCAGTATGTAAGACAAATGCTAACAAGTATGAAAGAAGAAATTAACAATAACACAATAATAGTGGGAGACTTTAATACCCCACTCACACCTATGGATAGATCAACTAAACAGAAAATTAACAAGGAAACACAAACTTTAAACGATACAATAGACCAGTTAGACCTAATTGATATCTATAGGACATTTCATCCCAAAACAATGAATTTCACCTTCTTCTCAAGCGCACATGGAACCTTCTCCAGGATAGATCACATCCTGGGCCATAAAGCTAGCCTTGGTAAATTCAAAAAAATAGAAATCATTCCAAGCATCTTTTCTGACCACAATGCAGTAAGATTAGATCTCAATTACAGGAGAAAAACTATTAAAAAAATCCAACATATGGAGGCTGAACAACACGCTGCTGAATAACCAACAAATCACAGAAGAAATCAAAAAAGAAATCAAAATTTGCATAGAAACGAATGAAAATGAAAACACAACAACCCAAAACCTGTGGGACACGGTAAAAGCAGTCCTAAGGGGAAAGTTCATAGCAATACAGGCACACCTCAAGAAACAAGAAAAAAGTCAAATAAATAACCTAACTCTACACCTAAAGCAACTAGAAAAGGAAGAAATGAAGAACCCCAGGGTTAGTAGAAGGAAAGAAATCTTAAAAATTAGAGCAGAAATAAATGCAAAAGAAACAAAAGAGACCATAGCAAAAATCAACAAAACCAAAAGCTGGTTCTTTGAAAGGATAAATAAAATTGACAAACCATTAGCCAGACTCATCAAGAAACAAAGGGAGAAAAATCAAATCAATAAAATTAGAAATGAAAATGGAGAGATCACAACAGACAACACAGAAATACAAAGGATCATAAGAGACTACTATCAACAATTATATGCCAATAAAATGGACAACGAGGAAGAAATGGACAAATTCTTAGAAAAGTACAACTTTCCAAAACTCGATCAGGAAGAAATAGAAAATCTTAACAGACCCATCACAAGCACGGAAATTGAAACTGTAATAAAAAATCTTCCAGCAAACAAAAGCCCAGGTCCAGACGGCTTCACAGCTGAATTCTACCAAAAATTTAGAGCAGAGCTAACACCTATCCTGCTCAAACTCTTCCAGAAAATTGCAGAGGATGGTAAACTTCCAAACTCATTCTATGAGGCCACCATCACCCTAATACCAAAACCTGACAAAGATCCCACAAAAAAAGAAAACTACAGGCCAATATCACTGATGAACATAGATGCAAAAATCCTTAACAAAATTCTAGCAATCAGAATCCAACAACACATTAAAAAGATCATACACCATGACCAAGTGGGCTTTATCCCAGGGATGCAAGGATTCTTCAATATCCGCAAATCAATCAATGTAATACACCACATTAACAAATTGAAAAATAAAAAACATATGATTATCTCAATAGATGCAGAGAAAGCCTTTGACAAAATTCAACATCCATTTATGATCAAAACTCTCCAGAAAGCAGGAATAGAAGGAACATACCTCAACATAATGAAAGCTATATATGACAAACCCACAGCAAACATTATCCTCAATGGTGAAAAATTGAAAGCATTTCCTCTAAAATCAGGAACAAGACAAGGGTGCCCACTTTCACCACTACTATTCAACATAGTTTTGGAAGTTTTGGCCACAGCAATCAGAGCAGAAAAAGAAATAAAAGGAATCCAAATTGGAAAAGAAGAAGTAAAGCTCTCACTGTTTGCAGATGACATGATCCTCTACATAGAAAACCCTAAAGACTCCACCAGAAAATTACTAGAACTAATCAATGACTATAGTAAAGTTGCAGGATATAAAATCAACACACAGAAATCCCTTGCATTCCTATACACTAATAATGAGAAAACAGAAAGAGAAATTAAGGAAACAATTCCATTCACCATTGCAACGGAAAGAATAAAATACTTAGGAATATATCTACCTAAAGAATCTAAAGACCTATATATAGAAAACTATAAAACACTGGTGAAAGAAATCAAAGAGGACACTAACAGATGGAGAAATATACCGTGTTCATGGATTGGAAGAATCAATGTAGTGAAAATGAGTATACTACCCAAAGCAATCTATAGATTCAATGCAATCCCTATCAAGCTACCAACAGCATTCTTCACAGAGCTAGAACAAATAATTTCACAATTTGTATGGAAAAACAAAAAACCTCGAATAGCCAAAGCGATCTTGAGAAAGAAGAATGGAACTGGAGGAATCAACCTACCTGACTTCAGGCTCTACTACAAAGCCACAGTTATCAAGACAGTATGGTACTGGCACAAAGACAGAAATATAGATCAATGGAACAAAATAGAAAGCCCAGAGATAAATCCACGCACATATGGACACCTTATCTTCGACAAAGGAGGCAAGAATATACAATGGATTAAAGACAATCTCTTTAACAAGTGCTGGGAACTCTGGTCAACCACTTGTAAAAGAATGAAACTAGAACACTTTCTAACACCATACACAAAAATAAACTCAAAATGGATTAAAGATCTAAACGTAAGACCAGAAACTATAAAACTCCTAGAGGAGAACATAGGCAAAACACTCTCTGACATACATCACAGCAGGATCCTCTATGACCCACCTCCCAGAATATTGGAAATAAAAGCAAAAATAAACAAATGGGACCTGATTAACCTTAAAAGCTTCTGCACATCAAAGGAAACTATTAGCAAGGTGAAAAGACAGCCTTCAGAATGGGAGAAGATAATAGCAAATGAAGCAACTGACAAACAACTAATCTCGAGAATATACAAGCAACTCCTACAGCTCAACTCCAGGAAAATAAATGACCCAATCAAAAAATGGGCCAAAGAACTAAATAGACATTTCTCCAAAGAAGACATACAGATGGCTAACAAACACATGAAAAGATGCTCAACATCACTCATTATCAGAGAAATGCAAATCAAAACCACGATGAGGTACCATTTCACACCAGTCAGAATGGCTGCAATCCAAAAATCTACAAGTAATAAATGCTGGAGAGGGTGTGGAGAAAAGGGAACCCTCTTACACTGTTGGTGGGAATGCAAACTAGTACAGCCACTATGGAGAACAGTGTGGAGATTCCTTAAAAAACTGGAAATAGACATGCCTTATGATCCAGCAATCCCACTGCTGGGCATACACACTGAGAAAACCAGAAGGGAAAGAGACACGAGTACCCCAATGTTCATCGCAGCACTGTTTATAATAGCCAGGACATGGAAGCAACCTAGATGTCCATCAGCAGATGAATGGATAAGAAAGCTGTGGTACATATACACAATGGAGTATTATTCAGCCATTAAAAAGAATACATTTGAATCAGTTCTAATGAGGTGGATGAAACTGGAGCCTATTATACAGAGTGAAGTAAGCCAGAAAGAAAAACACCAATACAGTATACTAACGCATATATATGGAATTTAGAAAGATGGTAACAATAACCCTGTGTACGAGACAGCAAAAGAGACACTGATGTATAGAACAGTCTTATGGACTCTGTGAGAGAGGGAGAGGGTGGGAAGATTTGGGAGAATGGCATTGAAACATGTAAAATATCATGTATGAAATGAGTTGCCAGTCCAGGTTCGATGCACGATACTGGATGCTTGGGGCTGGTGCACTGGGACGACCCAGAGGGATGGAATGGGGAGGGAGGAGGGAGGAGGGTTCAGGATGGGGAACACATGTAAACCTGTGGCGGATTCATTTTGATATTTGGCAAATCTAATACAGTTATGTAAAGTTTAAAAATAAAATAAAATTAAAAAAAAAAACTTACCATGTTTTCATTTATGTAATCAAGAAGAAATAATAAGAGTAAGTGTCTAAATTTACTTTACATGCAAACAAAAGTGGATCCCTAAACTGAGATTTACTCTGCTATTGACTGCCAACAACTAATCGCCATAGTATGGCTTCCCAGGTGGTGCAGTGGTAAAGTATCCACCTGACAGTGTAGGAGACTCGGGTTTGACCACTGGGTCAGGAATATTCCCTGGAGGAAGAAATGGCAACCCACTCCAGTATTCTTGCCTAGAAAAACCCCATGAACAGGGGAGTTCAGTTCATGGGGTCGCAAAGTGTCACACAGCTTAGCAACTGAGCATGCACTGAATGTCAATAGTGCTGTCTAACCTTTTTTTTTTTTTTTTTTTTGAGGGGGGGATCTCCAATTTCCTTCCTATTCTATCCCAGTCATTGATCACCTTCTCATACTACCAACTCCATCTCACTCCTACCCTCTTCACTCACAACAGAGGGTTTTACTCCATGCTTACCTGAGGAATTAAATACCATAATACTCCCTCAAATTCCCACCCCACCTTGACATTTCCAAACAGTTTACAGGTGCCTGCTAAGGCAACTCTTTCTGGGTTCTTGGCCCTACCCTCCAAATCTCTATTACCAAGACTTTTCTTCATCAATAACCCTTTATTTCTTCTGTATCTTTAATCGTTTCTATTACAATTTCTTAAATCCCATTTACAAAAGTTCAAGTCCTCATAGTCATTAAATACCTTTCCCTTGATCTTCTTTTTTTAATATAAATTTATTTATTTTAATTGGAGGCTAATTACTTTACAATATTGTATTGGTTTTGCCATACATACATCAACATGAATCTGCCACGGGTGTACACGTGTTCCTCATCCTGAACCCCCCTCCCACCTCCTTCCCCATACCATCCCTCTGGGTCATGATACAGGATGCTCGGGGCTGGTGCACTGGGATCCCTTGATCTTCTTTCCCTTTCCAGCTTAGGCCTCATTTCTCCTCATTCATTTTTCTACAGTATTTTTTGAAAGATAAACTTAAATTCTACTTGGATATTTAACCTCTCCCTTCATTTCTGAATCTTGCTGTACATGTGTTTTCTTTTTTTAAATTTATTTATTTTAATTGGAGGCTAATTACTTTACAATATTATATTGGTTTTGTGTTTTCTACCCTCATCATGCCACTGAAATTATTCATTTTGTCACCCCCTGCTTGCCATCCTAATTTCCAACTGCTGTTTATAATGGCCTTTCTTAGTCACACATCCTATTTTATTTCTCCATAATATCTAATACTTTTGGCCATGTCTTCTCCTGAAATTTTATTTCCGTACCATCTAGAAATATTTTCTTCAAACATTTCTTTTCTTTTTAAAATTTTTATTTCTGTCTATTCTTTTCCAATCTCTTCAACTCTCCACATACTAAATACTTATATTGTTCTTTCTATATAGAATATATATTTTTCCTGAGTCTTCTATGTGAAATCCTTTACTCAAGCTTTGAAGTCAACTCAAATTTAAAATTTATAACACTATCCCCCCGCCCATGACAGTAGATTAATCACATTCTGATTTGCGCTCCCATTTTATTCCTACTTCATTAAAAGTAAAAAATGAAAAGAGTCATAGCAACTAAGAAATTTATAACAGAGGACAAATATAATTTTTTAAAGTTCATTCTGTTACCATATAACTATGTCATATAACTAGTCATTAGTACAGTAGATTTAAAAGCATTTCTGAACAAAAAAAAATGTCGAATTTAAGGAGATTCTAAAATTATAATGGAAAGAACAGAGTGAACATTAAATTAAATTGAAATCTGGGGAAAATGCTATTTAAAAACTAAGATAAAACTAAGCATTGGTCCCAGCATTGGATCCTAGAAAGAGAACCTAAAATTACAACATGAAGACATGTGATATAATTAAATCATACATCAAAATTAGCAGGAGGAAGTTAAAGAGGTACTTAAAGGGAAGTGCACAGCCTTTAATACTTACATTATAAAATTGAACAGTAATTGAACAGTAACCTAACTGAAAACTTAGTAAAATGATTACCAAACATATTTAAAGAAATTAGAGGAAAATAGATAATAAGGATATGAGCAAATCCACTGAAATAGAAAAAAATATTCAAAAGAAAACATAAGTACATCCAAACATTTACTCTTGGAAAATGCTAATAAATCTCTAGCAAAACTAATCCAGAAAATAGAAAGAATGTACAAATATTAATTATTAGAAATAATAAATTGTGCCAAATTTTGAAAAGAATACAAAATAAGACCACATTTATGCCAATATATTTGAAATCTCAGATTAAATGGACATTAAAAAAAACCTGTTTCCAAAACTATCTCATGAAGAAATGGAAAACAAAGTCCTAAGCAATTAAAGACAATGTATCAGACTGAAATTTAAAATCCACAAAGAAAATGCTAAGTACACGTGTTTTCAATTTGTACTAAATAGGTGATTTCTACCGAAGTGTTAAGAATGGATCATTCAAATCTTACACATAGTCTTCCAGAAAAGAGAAGGGGAGAAAAAGCTAATCAATTTGTTCAATATATTGACATCAAAATCATAACAGTACTGTACATAAAAGAAAATGACAAATTACTCTCACTTGTGAATACAACACATACCATTTATAGAAAAATAATATTAAAAATCACATCATTGATAAGTTGAATTTATGTCAGGATTCTTGATTTGCTTTATGTGAGAAATATTGAAAAATAAACATTTATTTGAATAGTTATAGTAACAGTTTTTATTAAATTTCAACAATCACTGGGATGACCCAGAGGGATGGTACGGGGAGGGAGGTACCATCCCTCTGGGTCAGGATGGGGGGTTCAGGATGGGGAACATGTGTACACCTGTGGTGGATTCATGTTGATGTATGGCAAAATCAATACAATATTGTAAAGGAATTAGCCTCCAATTAAAATAAATAAATGAAAAAAAAAAACATTTAAATGGAGCTCTCAGAAAACTTAGAAAACATTGAAATGTCTTTACCTGATAAACGTAATCATTGCTGTTGTTCAGTTGCTAAAGATATGTCTGATTTTTTGCGACCCCATGGACTGCAGCATGCCAGATAGCCCTGTCCCTCACTATCTCCAGGAGTTTGCTCAAACTCATGTCCATTGAGTTGATGATGCCACCCAACCATTCCTATACTGTCATTCCCTTCTTTCCTGTCATTAGGGTTGACAATGAGTCGATTCTTTTTTTTTAAATTTAAATTTATTTATTTTAATTAGAGGCTAATTACTTTACACTATTGTATTGATAGAACAGTCTTTTGAGTCGACTCTTTGCATCAAGTGGCCAAAGGACCAGAAGCTTCAGCTTCAGCATCTGCCCTTTCAAAGGATATTCAGGGTTGATTTCTGCTAAGATGAACTGGTTGGATATCCTTGCTGTCCAAGGGACTCTCAAGAGTCTTCTCCAGCACCACAGTTTAAAAGCATCAATTTTTTGGCACTCTGGCTTCTTTATGATCCAACTTCTCACATCCGTACATGATTACTGGAAAAACCATAACTTTGACTATACAGACCTTTGTCAGAAAAGTGATGTCTTTGCTTTTTAATAGGCTGTCTAGGTTTCTCATAGCTTTCCCCCTACAAGGAACAAGCGTCTTTTATTATTATTATTTTTTGTTAGTCACATTGCTTCATTTGCTTTATTTTTTAAATTTTTTAACCATTTATCATTTATTTATTATTATTATTATTATTACTTTACTTTACAATATTGTATTGGTTTTGCCATACATCAACATGAATCCGCCACGGGTGTACACATGTTCCCCATCCTAAACACCACCCCCCGCCCCACTGCCCACTTCCCTCCCTGTACCATCCCTCTGGGTCATCCCAGTGCACCAGCCCCAAGCATCCTGTATCCTGCATCGAACCTGGACTGGCGATTCGTTTCATATATGATATTATACATGTTTCAAAAATATCATTGAGGAATGGAAAGACTGAGCAGGCAGAGATGCTGAAATAATTGAATATCTATATTGGAAAATAAGATATAACAAATAAAGCCTAGGCAAAAGACACAAACAGTGATTAATTTTAAAAAAGAAGAAATATGAATGTCCAGCTTCGGTGGGATGTGAAGAAATTGAAATTCAGACCATAATGATGTAATATTTTAGGCTCATTGAATATGCAGAAATTAAGTCTGTCAATGCTAGATATTGGCCAGAATGTTGAATAATATAATCTTTAAACATTGCTACTGGAAATATAAATTGGTACAGTCATTTTGGAGATAAAATTTCACATGAGAATAGATATGAATCTACCTTAAGACCCAGTAATTCCTATCAAAGGTAAATGAGGCTTGCAAAGAATGTTCAGAGCAATATTTATTTTTCTGAAATTATTGAAAACAATACAGATATTCATATGCCAAGAAAAGGGTAGATAAATGAGTTGTTTACATTTATTAAATGAAATATAACTGGGATAATAAGTGAGGACAAATATGTACAACAATGTATGTCTCAGAAACATCTTGAGTTAGAAAAGCAAGTCCTAGAAGACTACTTGCATTAAAAAACCATTTGATTAAATTTGAAAAACTTTAATATATTGCTCAAAGATATATGCATGTATTTTGAGACTATTTTTTTTTCATCTTTTTATGTATGACAAATATAAAATTCAATAGATTCTCTGATTGGAAGGTAAGAGAGGAATACCAAAAAAATGTCAACTGAATTGGTATTAATCTAGTTCATTTGAAGTACATATATATTATATACAATGCTTTTTAACTACCAAATGTAAAATTAGAATGAAGTGAAAGAAATTATATTGCTTCCAATGAACTCTCAGCTTATTAAGTATAACTAGGAGCATTAATATTTTAAAATGGTAGCTTGAGCTACCACCTACAGTCTACCTTTTGATAATATAGCCCACAAACTGAGTTTTTCCTCATATATTTATGTAAGATAATTATTGAATATAAAAACCTATTTCAAATAATTTGTAAATAAAATTTATAAAAAAATTAATTTAATAAACTTTAAATTAAGTTTGAAATGATAGACATTTGGCAAAAAAATAGTAAATTTGGTAACATTTTTAAAGACTAAAGTATTTGTCAAATTGTATCTTCATTTCATTATAGTTTTTGGCTTCAACTAGACCATTACTACTTAATTTGAATTTTGATGACAAGAAGTTCCAATGTAAAATATGGCCATTGACAGCAATTATCTGGATTTCCACAATCGATGAAAAACAGAATAATCTTCCTCTGAACTGTCGATTTCCTAATTTATATTTTATAGTTCCATCAGTTTTTTATAAATAGCATGAAATTCTTTGCAGTGAACCTTTTTTTCTTGTGTAAGACCACAGCCAGCAGTGTGTTGAGGCTCTGTAATGAAGAGTTAAAACGAGTGGCAAGAGGAATGGTGTGTGATTTTGATTAACTCAATTTGAGTCTTTTAAGTAAAGTATGGTAGAACAGGATCTTCTTTTGTTTGGTTGTTTTAGCTTAAAATTCTACAATGAAATAAAAAATATCCAGATGTTTTAATATTCTGAGTGAAGGGTAATCTAGACTATATTGAAAGAAGAAATATATATAAAATATATATACAAAAATATGTGCTTTCTGAGAAGCACTTATGGCTAAAAACATCATTCACTAGATTTGGCATTATTGATACTTTGGCCTGGATAGCTCTTTGTTGCTTGGAGACAATATGTGCTTTATAGGATGCTCAACAACATACCTGGCATGTACCCATTAGATGCCAAAGCACCTTACCCCACAACTGTTGCTCTCAAAAAGTTTTTGAGAAATTGTCAAATGTCTTCTGAAGGCCACAATCATGGCTGGTTGAGAATCACTTCCCTACACTAAATAATATTCAGTTTCCAATAATAAATCTTACAAGTAGGAATGGAAGTTCAGTTCAGTTCACTTCAGTTGCTCAGTCATGTCCGACTCTTCATGGCCCCATGGACCACAGCACGACAGGCCTCCCTGCCCATCACCAACTCCTGGAGTCTACTCAAACTCATCTCCATTGAGTCAGTGATGCCATCCAATCATCTCATCCTCTGTCGTCCCCTTCTCCTTCTGCCTTCAGTCTTTCCCAGCATCAGGATCTTTTCAAATGAGTCAGGTGTTCATATCAGGTAGCCAAAGTATTAGAGTTTCAGCTTCAACATCAGTCCTTCCAATGAACACCCAGGACTGATCTCCTTTAGGATGGACTGGTTGGATCTCCTTGCAGTCCAAGGGACTCTCAAGAATCTTCTCTAACACCACAGTTCAAAGGCATCAATTCTTTAGTGCTCAGCTTTCTTTATAGTCCAACTCTCACATCCATACATGACCATGGGAAAAACCATAACCTTGACTGGATGGACCTTTGTTGTCAAAGTAATATCTCTGCTTTTTAATATGCTGTCTAGGTTGGTCATAACTTTCCTTCCAAAGAGTAAGCATCTTTTAATTTCATGGCTGCAGTCACCATCTGCAGTGATTTTGGAGCCCAAAGAAATAAAGTCAGCCACTGTTTCCCCATCTATTTGCCATGAAGTGATGGGACCAGATGCCATGATCTTAGTTTCTGAATGAAAAGGATCAAACTAATTAAAGTAAACTAACTGTGTCCATAAACAAAAATTAGGGAATTAACAGGAATGAAAAAATATCCAGCTCCCAACAGAGTAAAATTTTAAATGTCTGGTATCAGTTTAAAAGGGATCAAGCACACAAAGCCCTTCCCTGGTGGCTCAGATGGTAAAGAGTCTGCCTGCAATGCAGGAGACTCAGGTTCAATCCCCTGGAGAAGGAAATGGCAATCCACTCCAGTATTCTTGCCCAGAAAATCCCATGGACATGGATGGAGGAGCCTGGCAGGTTGCAGTCCATGGGGTTGCAAAGAGTTGGACATGACTGAATGACTTCACTTTCACTTTCAAGCACACAAAGAAGTAAAAAACCACTACCAATAAAAAGAACAACCAATCAGAGATTATGCAATTAACAGAAAACAATGAAACATTTGTTACAATTGTGTTTCATATGTTAAAGACAAACTACAAGAAAGATTGAACCTACTAATAAGAGATATGGAATACATATACATACACACAAATAGATGAATATATATATATATGAATATATATATAATATATAATATATATATTATATAATATATAATATATATATAATATATAATATATATGAATATATATATATATAATGATGATAACTAGTATCTGAGGTGACAAATACACTAGGACTGATAAATAGCAGATTAGATACTGCAAAAGGAAAGATTAGGGAGCTTGAAGTCACAGCAAAAGAAATTATGCAAAATGAAAGAGTAAAAAATAAACTCAAAAAATAAGGAGCAAAGCATCAATGATCTGTGGAACAACTTTATTTGGCCTAAAGATCATTTGATCTTGAGTCCCTACAGATGGAGAAAGAATATTTGAAGAAACACAAACAAGCATTTTTCAAACTTTTTAAAAACCATTTTATTGAGATATGATTGCCAAATACAAAAATATGTATATATTTAATGTACACTTTGATGAACTTTGAGATATATATATTCTCATTAAAACATTGCCAACAGTCTATACTGTAAACTAATCTCTCACCTCCAAAAGTTTCCTCCCACCCTCTGTGTTTGTTATTACATTTTGTAAGAACAGTTTGTATAAGATATATCTTACTAGAAAGAATTTTAGTACAAACTGCAGTGTTTTTAACTATAGGTACTATGCTAAACAGTTACTCTCTAGGGTTTATTAATCCTGTATAAATGAAATATTTTACCCTTTGACTAATAAATCCCTGTTTCCCTTTCCCCTGAGACCCTAGCAGCCACCATTCTACTCTCTGCTTCTATGTGGTTAACTATTTTACATTCCTCAAATAACTCATATCATGTAGCATTTGTCCTATGGAATAAAATAAAATATTTTAAAATCATATAGCTGATTAATATCCAAAATGTACGTTCTTCAAAGTTGAAGAAAAATATGAACTGCAGATTCAAGAAGCACAGTGAAGTCCAAGCACAGGAAGTGTAAAGAAACTTTATCAAGGCACTTGATGTTCAAACTGCTTAAAACCAGTACTCAATATGAATATTTGCTCAGTAGCCAGTGAAAATAGACATATTGCAAACAGGTGGAAAAAAGATAAAGATTATAACATATTTCTCATCAGAAACTATACAAATAATAAGGCCTAATTAACATTTACAGAGCATTCTATGTAAGAACAACATAATAAACTTAATTTTCATGTGTACATGGAATATTTACTAAGGTAGTATTTGCTAACCATATTCTGGACATAAAATGAATATTTCATACTTTAAAAAAATAAAAAAGAAGAAGAAAAATAAAATAGCACTTAGGGTAAATACTTATATTTAGAAGAAAAGAAAATAAATGACCTCATCCTCTATCTTGAAAACTTAAGGGAAAAAGTACAAATTAAATGCAAAGTAATCAAATGAAACAGAAAAAAATCAGAGCAGAAATCAAAAGATTGAAAACAGAGAAACAATAGAGAATAAAAATGAAACCAAAGCTGAGTCTTTGAGATCAGTATGATTCAGTTCAGTTCAGTTCAGTCGCTCAGTCGTGTCTGACTCTTTGCAACCCCATGAATCGCAGCACGCCAGGCCTCCCTGTCCATCACCCATTCCCGGAGTTTACGCAAACATATCCATTGAGTCGGTGATGCCATCCAGCCATCTCATCCTGTCGTCCCCTTCTCCTCCTGCCCCCAATCCCTCCCAGCATCAGGGTCTTTTCCAATGAGTCAACTCTTTGCATGAGCTGGCCAAAGTATTGGAGTTTCATTGATTAGTTACCCTCTAATGAAAATGAACAGAAAAAAAAGAAACAAATTGATAATATCAGAGATGTAAAATGTCCATCACTATGGACTCTCAGAGGGTTCAGGATGGGGAACACATGTGTACCTGTGGCGGATTCATTTTGATATTTGGCAAATCTAATACATTTATGTTAAGTTTAAAAATAAAATAAAATTAAAAACAAAAAAAATATAAAAAGAATAATAAGGGGATATTGTGAACAATATTATGCAAATCAATTCAACAACTTAGATGAAATGGACAAATACCTTGAAAGACACAATTATTGAAGTTGACTAATGTAATAGCTTATGTAGGCTTCTAACAATAAGCAGCATATTTAGGCCTATGTCTAAAAAGGAATTACATTTGTAGTTAAAAAGCCTAATCACAAATAAATGGCTACACTGGTAAACTGTAATGAATATTAAAGAAAAAAATCAATTCAATTTCACATGAATATTTCCAGGAAAAAATATCAATTCCAAATGAATTCTTCCAGAAAGAGGAATGAATATTTTCTACTCATTCTATGAGATGTATATCATCTTAATGCCTAGTCATTAAAAAATGGCAGCAATCCTCATGAGGATAAAGCATTAACAAAATTTTAGTAACTCAAATAAAAAGTAAATCAAGCTTATAATATGTCCTAACCAACTGTGGTTTGTGATTTCAATGTTAAGTTGGTTTGCAAACTAGTACAGCTACTATGGAGAACAGTGTGGAGATTCCTTAAAAAACTGGAAATAGAACTGCCTTATGATCCAGCAATTCCACTGCTGGGCATACACACCGAGGAAACCAGAATTGAAAGAGACATGTGTACCCCAGTGTTCATCACAGCACTGTTTATAATAGCCAGGACATGGAAGCAACCTAGATGTCCATCAGCAGATGAATGGATAAGAAAGCTGTGGTACATATACACAATGGAGTATTACTGAGCCATTAAAAAGAATACTTTTGAATCAGTTCTAATGAGGTGGATGAAACTGGAGCCTATTTTACAGAGTGAAGTAAACCAGAAAGAAAAACACCAATACAGTATACTAACGCATATATATGGAATTTAGAAAGATCGTAACAATAACCCTGTATGCGAGACAGCAAAAGAGACACTGATGTATAGAACAGTCTTTTGGACTCTGTGGGAGAGGGAGAGGGTGGGATGATTTGGGAGAATGGCATTGAAACATGTATAATATCAGATATGAAACAAGTTGCCAGTCCAGGTTCGATGAACAATACTGGATGCTTGGGGCTGGTGCACTGGGACGACCCAGAGGGATGGTATGGGGAGGGAGGAGAGAGAAGGGTTCAGGATGGGGAACACATGTATACCTGTGGTGGATTCATTTTGATATATGGAAAAACCAATACAATATGTAAAGTTAAAAAATAAAATAAATTAAAAAAACCCAAAATCAATCAGTGTGATTTGTGATATTAACACAATAAAAAAGGAAAAATATAATAACAATTTTCTTAATAGAAAAGAATTTGATAAAATCCAACATTCATTTCTGAAGACATAGAAGAAAATCTTTGTCAACTTGGTTAGGCAAAATATATATATTAAGAAATGCCACCACAAAATTTTAATCATCCTCCAATTAAAATAAATGAATTAATTTTAAAAATACAAAGAGCCTAGAAGTAAACAATAAGCAATAAACAAATTGGAGTTCATCAAAATTTTAAAATTCTTCAAAAGACATTTTTAAGAGACTGAAAAGCAAGCAACAGACTTGAAGAAAATATTTACAAGAAATTCTCTGGCTGTCCAGTTGTTTGGACTCTGCTTTCACTGCTGTGGGCCCAGGTTCAGTCTCTGGTTGGGAAACTAAGATCCCATAACCGTAAGCCATGCGGCATAACCAAAAACAAACAAAAGAAGATATTATTTGCTAATCACATATGTGATGAAAGATTGTCAAACCAGCTCTTAAATCTCAATATTAAGAGAACGAACAACCCAATTTTTAAAATCAGGTGAAAGATTTAAATAGACACGACAACAGGGAAGATATTTGAATGGAAAATAAGAACACAAAAAGATGCTGAACATTTCTATCTGTTGTGTGCATGTGTGCTAAGTTGCTTCAGTTGTGTCCGACTCTGCCTGACCCTATGGACTGTAGCCCACCAGGCTCCTCTGTCCATTGGGTTTTCCAGGCAAGAATACTGGCGTGGGTTGCCATGTCCTTCTCCAGGGGATCTTCCCTACCCAGAGAGTTAACCCTCATCTCCTGTGTCTCCTGCATCACAGGTGGATTCCTTACCCACTGAGTTATTGGGAAAGCCAACAAATGTGATGTATCTAACTTATGTGTGGGAAAACAAAGTTTTGAATCAAATGGAGATTGAAGTTTTAAATGTACAAAATTAAAATCCAAACTAAAGTGAGATTATTGTAGACAATATGTGAAGCATCATGGAATCAGACTGGCTTGCTCTTAAGGTAGCATTCTTATCCAGATAGAAAGAGAGCATGAAAAGGCACTATTGGCAGTAATTACTGGGGAAAACAAAACCTCCTTACACTTTTGTGAGTTGTGACTGCTTAGTAAATTAGCTAAAATTCTATTAAAATACAAATATGTTACCTGAAAAAATATTACATGAAGTAGTTGTCATTAACAGTTGTACCATGTTGCCTATCAACGCTTAATGTGATTTTGAATGAGAGTAGTGAGGGTGAGAGAGGTGACACAGTGGCGAGTCTCTTTCTAATCTCTGGTCAGTCCATGAGATCTTTGCTTTCAACAATTAAAGCAAGAAGATTTGTTTTGTGGATGTGTTCAAATGGATTTGAGTAAGTGTGAACCTGATAAGGCTAAAATGAAAAAAAAAAAAAGTACACTTTGAGTCATTGTTGACAAAGGAGAGAATCCATTGTTTTCATAAGATACATTCAGGCAAATATGTATGGCAAATACAACTAGTCTGAAAGAACCAGTAAAAGAACCAGTATCTGGGTAAATAGGTCAGAAGATAAATGTGAATTAAAGATGGACAGTCACAGGAAAGAAGCAACTGATGACAGAGACTGGATAAGAAATCTTGTGTAAGAATGGAAAGGCAAGAGGGCGAGAAAAAAAGACTTAATGGACTTCCCAGATGGCACAATGGTCAAGAATCTGCTCACCAACACAAGAGGTACAAGAAACATGTGTTCAATCCCTGGGTCAGAAAGATCCCATGAAGCAGGAAATGGCAACCCATTCCAGTATCCTTGTCTGGAAAATTCCATGGACTTTCCCGTGGAGTTTTCTGGAAAATTTCAGACTAAAGTCTATGGGGTCGTAAAGAATTGGGCACAACTGAGTACATGAGCACACAAGGAAGAACTAGAAAGGTCATAAAGGCAACGATGCTATTAGAAAATTGTGTTTAGGGTCAGAACTGCATATTTTAATGCAGTATATTTATTTTTATATAAATGTGAAACGTCTGTCCCTTATAATTTCTGTTTGTTATATATAACAACAAAAGCAATACATATTAACATAACAAACCATTACCAAGACATCATTTAAACATTCAGTTCAGCTCAGTTCAGTTCAGCTGCACAGTTGTGTCCAACTATTTGCAATCCCATGAATTGCAGCACGCCAGGCCACCCTGTCCATCCCCAACTCCCGGAGTTCACTCAAACTCATGTGCATTGAGTCGGTGATGCTATCCAGTTATCTCATCCTCTGTCATCCCCTTCTCCTCCTGCCTCCAATCCCTCACAGCATCAGGCTCTTTTCCAATGAGTCAACTCTTCTCATGAGGTGGCCAAAGTACTGGAGTTTCAGCTTTAGCATCATTCCTTCCAAAGAACACCCAGGGTTGATCTCCTTTAGAATGGACTGGTTGGATCTCCTTGTAGTCCAAGGGACTCTCAAGAGTCTTCTCCAACACCACAGTTCAAAAGCATCAATTCTTTGGTGCTCAGCTTTCTTCACAGTCCAACTCTCACATCCATACATGACCACAGGAAAAACCATAGCCTTGACTAGATGGACCTTTGTTGGTAAAGTAATGTCTCTGCTTTTGAATATGCTATCTAGGTTGGTCATAACTTCCCTTCCAAGGAGTAAGCATCTTTTAATTTCATGGCTGCAATCACCATCTGCGGTGATTTTGGAGCCTCAGAAAATAGAGCCTGACACTGTTTCCATTGTTTCCCCATCTATTTCCCATGAAGAGATGGGACCAGATGCCATGATCTTCGTTTTCTGAATGTTGAGCTTTAAGCCAACTTTTTCACTCTCCTCTTTCACTTTCATCAAGAGGCTTTTTAGTTCCTCTTGACTTTCTTCCATAAGGGTGGTGTCATCTGCATATCTGAGGTTATTGATATTTCTCCCGGGAATCTTGATTCCAGCTCTTGATTGTGCTTCTTCCAGCTCCTCATTTCTCATGATGTACTCTGCATATAAGTTAAATAAGCAGGGTGACAATATACAGCCTTCACGTGCTCCTTTTCCTATTTGGAACCAGTCTGTTGTTCCATGTCCAGTTCTAACTGTTGCTTCTTGACCTGCCTATAGGTTTCTCAAAAGGCAGGTCAAGTGGTCTGATATTCCCATCTCTTTCAGAATTTTCCACAGTTTATTGTGATCCACACAGTCAAAGGCTTTGGCATAGTTAATAAAGCAGAAATAGATGCTTTTCTGGAACTCTCTTGCTTTTTTGATGATCCAGCAGATGTTGGCAATTTGATTTCTGGTTCCTCTGCCTTTTTTAAATCCGGCTTGAACATCTGGAAGTTCACAATTCACGTATTGCTGAAGCCTGGCTTGGAGAATTTTGAGCATTACTTTACTAACATGTGAGATGTGTGCAATTGTGCAGTAGTTCGAGCATTCTTTGGCATTGCCTTTCTTTGGGATTGGAATGAAAACTGACCTTTTCCAGTCCTGTGGCCACTGCTGAGTTTTCCAAATTTGCTGGCATATTGAGTGCAGCACTTTCACAGCATCATCTTTCAGGATTTGAAATAGCTCAAATGGAATGCTATCACCTCCACTAGCTTTGTTCATAGTGATGCTTCCTAAGGCCCACTTGACTTCACATTCCCGGGTGTCTGGCTCTAGGTGAGTGATCACACCATCGTGATTATCTTGGTTGTGAAGATCTTTTTTTGTACAGTTCTTCTGTGTGTTCTTGCCACCTCTTCTTAATATCTTCTGCTTCTTTTAGGTCCATACCATTTCTGTCCTTTATCAAGCCCATCTTTGCATGAAATGTTCCCTTGGTATCTCTAATTTTCTTGAAGAGATCTCTAGTCTTTGCCATTCTGGTGTTTTCGTCTATTTCTTTGCATTGATCGCTGAGGAAGGCTTTCTTATCTCTTGCTATTCTTTGGAACTCTGCATTCACATGCTTATATCTTTCCTTTTTTCCTTTGCTTTTCACTTCTCTTCTTTTCACAGCTATTTGTAAGGCCTCCCCAGACAGCCATTTTGCTTTTTTGCATTTCTTTCCCTTGGGGATGGTCTTGATCCCTGTCTCCTGTACAATGTCACGAACCTCTGTCCATAGTTCATCAGGCACACTATCAGGTCTAGTCCCTTAAATCTGTTTCTCACTTTAATCATAAGGGATTTGATTTAGGTCAAAGCTGAATGGTTTAGTGGATTTCCCTTTCTTCAATTTAAGTCTGAATTTGGCAATAAGGAGTTCATGATCTGAGCCACAGTCAGCTCCCAGTCTTGTTTTTGCTGACTGTATAGAGCTTCTCCATCTCTGGCTGCAAAGAATATAATCAGTCTGATTTCGGTGTTGACCATCTGGTGATAGCAGTCACAGGGATATCAGTTGTGACTAAGTACTCACAACCTCCTTTGACATTTTGCACTGTATGAAATAGTGTCACTTCCCTTTTGTTAGAGAATGTTTGCCAAGCATTGTTCTGTGATGTTTCTGACTTCTCAGCTCATTCATTCAAAAATATGTATGTACTAAAATTTGGTTCTGAGAAGATGAAAGTGAAACTCGCTCAGTTGTGACCGACTGTTTGCAACGCCATGGACTGTATAGCCAGTCCAGAATTCTGGAGGCCAGAATACTGGAGTCGGTAGCCTTTCCCTTCTCTGAGGGATCTTCCCAACCCAGGGATTGAACCAAAGTCTCCTGCATTGTAGGCAGATTCTTTACCAGCTGAACCACAAGGGAAGCCCAAGAATACTGGAGTGGGTGGCCTATCCCTTCTCCAGCAGATCTTCCCAACCAAGAAATAGAAATGGGGGTCTCCTGAATTGCAGGTGGATTCTTTACCAACTGATCTGTCCCCCAATAAAATCATTAAGATTCTTGGAAACCATATTGCCCAATTACAAGTATCTTCAAGGCATACCCTTACATCTTTTTGAGCTCTTAACAAAGTTTTACAATCATACTTTTGGGTCATTTTTATTTGGAAAACATTTTTTCCTAATAGAACCCTGGATTTCATCTCTTCCCTTATACCCTTACTTACTTACTTCTAGCAAAATATAAGAGAGCCTAGGAATAAAACACTTTTATTTTCTAACTCAGCAAGTTTTGACTCCTTTATATTGTCTTTAAACGCCTCATAGTGAGTGAGTAATTACTTCTTTATATAATTTCTATCTGTACCTAATGATTAGCAAATAAAAGGAAGGAGCTGACACTTTTGACATTCTTTCTGGAAATTTCCTTGTTCAGATCTATCATTTTATTAGATGAAACTCTTATTTTCCATATTGCCTCAGGTGACAGTTTTGCTGTACTTTCTGAAAGTGAAGGCTCAGTCATGTCCGACTCTGTAATAAGGAGTGTCCAAGATGGTTTCTTCGCTCACATGTTAGGCACCTGAGCTGAAGTGGCTGGAGTAGCACAGGTTGATTGAGATTTTTTTCTCTTCTTGTTATGATTTTTCCACATGGGGAAGCTGTGCTTTCTCATACCACAGTGGCAACTGTCTTCCCCTAGACAGAATATTTTAAGAGGCAGGAATTGGAAACTACAAGTTTTTTTAGGCCCGGGCCTAGAAACTGCAACAGAATCATTTCTGTTGTTATTTGTATGTTCTTACTTGTTAAGGTAGAGAGCCCACCTAGTTTCAAGAGATAGGAACACACATGTCTCAGAGGTTCAAATGTCAAAGAATTTTAAGCTATCTCTAATCTACCAGATTTAAACTATGTTCTCCCTTCTTCACTTGACTGAGTTCCAGAGGCCTGTATCCATCGTAATCATCAGTTTCAGTGAATAGCTCAAAAGCACCTGGTCATGTCAAAAATAAAACTTACTCCTTTTCTGGTGTTTCCAGGAGCAGTGAAGGGCTCTGTCACCTGCTAAACACTTGGAGATGATCATTGACACTTTTCACACACATTTTATGCAACACATCACCAAGTTCTTTTGATTTTATCTCATATATCACTATTTGATACTTTCAATCTGCTAAGCATCCATTCTAGAGCTTGAATTTCTTTTCTTTTTTAATTAATTAATACTTTAATTAGAGGCTAATTACTTTACAATATTGTGGTGGTTTTTGCCATACATTGACATGAATCAGCCATGGGTGTGCAAGTAAGAGCATTTTCATCTCTGTTATGCTTTGTTTTTGATCAGTATTTTCTTCTCACATATTCAACAGTCTTTTAAAAATATTTGTGTTTATTTATTTGGCCACATGAGGTCTTAGTTACAGCATATGGGATCTAGTTCCCTGATTAGGGGTCAAACCTGGGCCTCCTGCTTTGGAAGTGCAGAGTTTCAGCCACTGGACCACCAGGGAAGTCCCTAGAGCTTGAATTTCTTGAGAATGATTTATCATTCAGATAAACACAGTATGAAAAATTAACTTTCCTCCTATCAACATTGCCTATTTCTTGCTTACAAATCCAAAGTCAGCAAGGATTTACACATTCCTCTCTTTCCACTTTAATTAAAACATGCATAGTTTTAATTAATGTCTTACAAATCATATGAAATAAAACGAATGTAGGAGGAAAACAAGCTGGCATTTTTCTACAAAAAGAATAAATTACAACTTTTAATCCTTTGAACAATGAAAATATACTTGGTAATAGAGTTTGCATAAAGCTTTAAGATATATGACTTTACCAGTTTCAGAAAGCTGTGTTTTCTGTCTCTGAACTGTAACATAGAATTTATGAGGTTTTAAAGCATACCTTAATTTAATTCTTTATTTAGTCATTTTTTTCATTAGTTTGTTATTCACCTCAATTGTTTTCACTTTGGCCTAAGGAATGTATTGAACTAAACTTACTTCTGGTAATGGAGGGGAGATGAACCGTCTTATACTTCATCTTTAATATTCCTTCTCCCAAATGTACTTATTATCAAGCTAAGGTCTAATTTTTATCTTTAATCCAGGCTTTCCTCTATCATGGATATGCACTGCTTTCTAACTTTTAGGAAGCAGGATTATTTCAACTGATATTAGGTTTGACAGATTCTTATTATACCAGTTCACAAAATGAAAGTAAGTCTGAAAGAAATTAAGTACTAAGTATGCACAGGTAAGTGTTTCTGTATACATATACATACAAACACATATAATTGGCTTATAATATAGTAAAGTCTTATTCATTAGTTTTACTATAGACTCATCAAAGAAATAATAATTATTACCATAAGGTGCTTATTTAGTGTTTAAAACTCACATAATATTGCCAAGTCTTTATTAATGCTGCTATTTTTACAAATGGAAAAACTTAGTCTCAGCCTTTAAACAACTTTCACAAGGTCACATTGTAAATGGTGATCTAGGAAGATCTGTATGGTGGAATTCTTTTTATTATACAATATAGAGTCCCATAAAATCATAGCACTGTTTGTATCTCTGATATACATCTCTCACAATATGCCATGTACATATGTTATTTGTACACATGCTTCTCTTTCTACTTGTTTTGAAGTTTGAAGTCCAGGATTTTCTACTTAATAGATTTTTCACCCTGGGAAAGCTATTTAAATGCCCTGTTTCTCATTTCCCATGTACATAAAGTGAAAGGGCTGAACCCAAAGTCTCTTTGGGTTCCAATGTTCTGTAATTTCTGTCACTGTGAGCTCCTCCATATCTTGTACTACTTACTAAGTATAGTGAACTACAGTGTACCTAATATCTACTCTATAAATGTCTATTGCATGAAGTAGGTTAGTCTTATACTGTTTTAATAATTAGAAAAGTTAGAAATTCAATAAATAAATTCACTCATTTTTCATAATATGTTCACTTGACCAAATTCAGTCTATTAGGCACATTGTTGTAAAAAGACAAATAAATCATAATCTGTATCCTCAACAAACTTCCACGTTGAGGTTATTTTTGATTATTTTTATACAAAATAATTCATGAAATTCATAAAAAAAGATGCAAGATATCTTTTAGTGTCATTATTTTAATTTAAAATATGAGAAAACTAAGGCTTGGAAAATTCATTGATTAGTCTATAGCGTCTACTTCTGCTTAATTGACTATACTAAAGCCTTTGGCTGTGTGGATCACAACAAACTGTGGAAAATTCTTAAAGAGGTGGGAATACCAGATCACCTTACCTGCCTCCTGAGAAACCTGTATGCTGGTCAAGAAGCAATGACTAGAACTGGACATGGAAGAGTGGACTGGTTCTACATTGGGAAAGTAGTATCTCAAGGCTGTATATTGTCACCCTGCCTATTTTTTTTAATTTATTTTTTATTGAAGGAAAATTGCCTTATAGAATTTTATTGTCTTCTGTCAAACCTCAACATGAATCAGCCATAGGTATACATATATCCCTTCCCTTTTGAACCTCCCTCCTATCTCCCACCCCATCCCACCCCTCTAAATTGATACAGAACCCCTGTTTGAGTTTCCTGAGCCATTCAGCAAATTCCCATTGGCTATCTATTTTACATATGGTAATTTAAGTTTCCATGTTACTCTCTCCATACATCTCACCCTCTCCTCCCCTCTCCCATGTCCATAAGTCTATTCTCTATGTCTGTTTCTCCATTGTTTCTCTGTAAATAAATTCTTCAGTACCTTTTTTCTAGATTCCATATATATGCTTTAGAATATGATATTTATCTTTCTCTTTCTGACTCACTTCATTCTGTATAATAGGCTCAAGGTTCATCCACCTCATCAGAACTGACTCAAATGTGTTCCTTTTTATGGCTGATAATATTCCATTGTGTATATGTACCACGGCTTCTTCTGTCAATGGACGTCTAGGTTGCTTCCATGTTCTAGCTATTGTATGTAGTGCTGCAATGAAAAATGGAATACATGTGTCTTTTTCAATTTTGGTTTCCTCACGGTATTTGCCTAGGAGTGGGATTTCTGGGTCATATGGTGGTTTTATTCCTAGTTTTGTAAAGTGAAGTCGATCAGTCATGTCCGACTCTTTACGACCCTATGGACTGTAGCCTACCAGGCTTCTCCGTCCATGGGATTTTCCAGGCAAGAACACTGGAGTGCGTTGCCATTTATCTCCATACCATCTTCCATAGTGGCTGTATCAATTTACATTCCCACCAACAGTGCAACAGTGTTCCCTTTTCTCCACATTCTCACCAGCATTTATTTTTTGCAGACTCTTTTGATGAGGGCCATTCTGACCGGTGTGAGGTGATAGCTCATTGTAGTTTTGTGGTGATGGAATTCCAGTTGAGCTATTTCAAATCCTGAAAGATGCTGCTGTGAAAGTGCTGCACTCAATATGCCAGCAAATTTGGAAAACTCAGCAGTGGCCACAGGACTGGAAAAGGTCAGTTTTCATTCCAATCACAAAGAAAGACAATGCCAAATAATGCTCAAACTACTGCACAATTGCACACATCTCACATGCTAGTAAAGTAATGCTCAAAATTCTCCAAGCCAGGCTTCAGCAATATGTGAATCGTGAACTTCCTGATGTTCAAGCTGGTTTTAGAAAAGGCAGAGGAACCAGAGATCAAATTGCCAACATCTGCTGGATCATCAAAAAAGTAAGAGAGTTCCAGAAAAACATCTATTTCTGCTTTATTGACTATGCCAAAGCTTTTGACTGTGTGGATCACAATAAACTGTAGAAAATTCTGAAAGAGATGGGAATACCAGATCACCTGATCTGTCTCTTGAGAAATTTGTTTGCAGGTCAGGAAGCAACAGTTAGAACTGGACATGGAACAACGGACTGGTTCCAAATAGGAAAAGGAGTACATCAAGGCTGTATATTGTCACCCTGCTTATTTAATTTATATGCAGAGTACATCATGAGAAACACTGGGCTGGAAGAAACACAAGCTGGAATCAAGATTGCTGGGAGAAATATTGATAACCTCAGATATGCAGATGGCACCACCCTTATGGCAGAAAGTGAAGAGGAACTAAAAAGCCTCTTGATGAAAGTGAAAGAGGAGAGTGAAAAAGTTGGCTCAAAGCTCAACATTCAGAAAATGAAGATCACGGCATCCAGTCCCATCACTTCATGGGAAATAGATGGGAAAACAGTGGAAACAGTATCAGACTTTACTTTTTTGGGCTCCCAAATCACTGCAGATGGTGACTGCAGCCATGAAATTAAAAGATGCTTACTCCAAGGAGTAAAGTCTGGATGGGGAACACATGTATGCCTGTGGCGGATTCATTTTGATGTTTGGCAGAACTAATACAATTATGTAAAGTTTAAAAATAAAATAAAATTTAAAAAAATAAAATAAAAAAATAAAAGATGCTTACTCCTTGGAAAGAAAGTTATGACCAACCTAGACAGCATATTGAAAAGCAGAGACATTACTTTGCCAACAAAGTTCTGTCTAGTCAAGGCTATGGTTTTTCCAGTGGTCATGTATGGATGTGAGAGTTGGACTGTGAAGAAGGCTGAGTGCTGAAGAATTGATGCTTTTGAACTGTGGTGTTGGAGAAGACTCTTGACAGTCCCTTGGACTGCAAGGAGATCCAACCAGTCCATTCTAAAGGAGATCAGCCCTGGGTGTTCTTTGGAAGGAATGATGCTAAAGCTGAAACTCCAGTACTTTGGCCACCTCATGAGAAGAGTTGACTCATTGGAAAAGACTCTGATGCTGGGAGGGATTGTGGGCAAGAGGAGAAGGGGACGACAGAGGATGAGATGGTTGGATGGCATCACTGACTCGATGGACATGAGTCTGGGTGAACTCCGGGAGTTGGTGATGGACAGGGAGGCCTGGCGTGCTGCGATTCATGGGGTTGCAGAGAGTTGGACACGACTGAACGACTGAACTGAACTGAATAATGAGTGATGTTGAGCATCTTTTCATGTGTTTGTTAGCCATATGTATGTCTTTTTGGAGAAATATCTGTTTAAGTCTTTTCCCCACTTTTTGATTGGGTTGTTTGTTTTCTTGGCATTGAGTTGTATAAACTGCTTGTATATTTGGAAATTAATCCTTTATTAGTTGTTTCATTTGCTGTTATTTTCTCCCATTCTGAGGGCTGTCTTTTCACCTTGTTTATAGTTTCCTTTGCTGAGTAAAAGCTTTTAAGTTTAGTCAGCTCCCACTTGTTTACTTTTGTTTTTATTTCCATTACTTTAGGAGGTGGGTCATAGAAGATCTTGCTTTGATTTATGTCATCGAGTGTTCTGCCTATGTTTTCCCCTATGAGTTTTATAGTTTCTGGTCTTACATTTAGGTCGTTAATCTATTTTGAGATTATCTTTGTGTATGGTGTTAGGAAGTATTCTAATTTCATTCTTTTACAAGTAGCTGTCCAGTTTTCCCAGCACCATTTATTGAAGAGGCTGTCTTTGCTCCATTGTATATTCTTGCCTCCTTGGTTAAAAATAAGGTACCCATAGATATATGGGTTTATTTCTGGGCTTTCTATCTTGTTCCATTGGTCTATATTTCTGTTTTTGTGCCAGTACCGTACTGTCTTGATGACTGTAGGTTCATAGTATAATGGCTGGATGGCATCACCGACTTGATGGACGTGAGTTTAAGTGAACTCCAGGAGTTGGTGATGGACAGGGAGGCCTGGCATGCTGCGATTCATGGGGTCACAAAGAGTCAGACACGACTGAGCGACTGAACTGAACTGAACCATACTGTCTGATGACTGTAGGTTCATAGTATAGTGAAGTCAGGAAGGTTGATTCCTCCAGCTCCATTCTTCTTTCTTAAGACTGCTTTGTCTATGTGGGGTGTTTTGTGTTCCCATATGAATTGTGATATTTTTGGTTCTAGTTCTGTGAAAAATGCCATTGGTAATTTGATAGGGATCGCATTGAGTCTGTACACTGTATTTGGTAGTATAGTCATTTTCATAATATTGATAATTCCTACCCAGGAACATGGAATATCTCTTCATCTGTTTATGTCATCTTTGATATCTTTCATTAGTGTCTTATAATTTTCTGTATACAGTTCTTTTGTCTCTTTATGTAAGTTTATTCCTATATATTTAATTCTTTTTGTTGCAATGGTGAATGGGATTGATTCCTTAATTTCTCTTTCTGATTTTCATTGTTAGTATATAGAAATGCAAGTGATTTCTGTGTATTGATTTTGTATCCTGCAACTTTGCTAAATTCACTGATTAGCTCTAGTAATTTTCTGATACTATCTTTAGGATTTTCTATGTATAGTATCATGTCATCTGCAAAGAGTGAGAGCTTTACTTCTTTTCTGATCTGGATTCCTTTTATTTCTTTTTCTTCTCGGATTGCTGTAGCTAGGACTTTCAGAACTATGTTGAATAATAGTGGTGAAAGTGGATGCCCTTGTCTTGTTCATGATCTTAGGGAGAATGCTTTCAGTTTTTCACCGTTGAGAATAATGTTTGCTGTAGGCTTATCATATATGGTCTTTATTATTTTGAGGTAGGTTCCTTCTATGCCCAGTTTTTTTTAAGAGTTTTAATCATAAATGGGTGCTGAATTTTGTCAAAGGCTTTTTCTGCATCTGTTGAGATAATTATATGGTTTTTATCTTTCAATTTGTTAATATAGTGTATCCCATTGATTGATTTGCATATATTGAAGAATCCTTGCATTCCTGGAATAAACCCAACTTGATCATGTTGTATGAGCTTTTTGATGTGTTGCTGAATACTGTTTGCTAAAATTTTGTTGAGGATTTTTGCATCTATGTTCATCAGTGATATTGGCATGTAGTTTTCTTTATTTCTGTTGTCTTTGTCTGGTTTTGGTGTCAGGTGATGGTGGCCTCGTAGAATGAGTTTGGAAGAGTTCCTTCCTCTGCAATTTTTTGAAAGAGTTTTAGAAGGATAAGCATTAGCACTTCTCTAAATGTTTCATAGACTTCTCCTGTGAAGCCATCTGGTCCTGAGCTTTTGTTTGTGGGGAGATTTGGATCACAGCTTCAATTTCAGTGCTTGTAATTGGGTTGTTCATAATTTCTATTTCTTCCTGGTTCAGTCTTGGAAGATTAAACTTTTCTAAGAATCTGTCCATTTCTTCCAGGTTATCCATTTTATTGCCAAATAGTTGTTCATAATAGTCTCTTATAATCCTTTATATTTCTGCATTTTCTGTTGCAACCTCTCCTTTTTCATTTCTAATTTTGTTGATTTGATTCTTCTTCTCCTTTTTTTTTTTCCTTGATGAATCTGGCTAAAGGCTTGTCAATTTTGTTTATCCTCTCAAAGAACTAGCTTTTAGTTTTATTAATCTTTACTATTGCTTCTTTTATTTCTTTTTTACTTATTTCTGCTTGGATCTTTATGATTCCTTTCCTTCTACTAATTTTTGGATTTGTTTTGTTCTTCTTTTTCCAGTTGTTTTAGGTATAAAATTAGATTGTCTATTTGATGTTTTTCTTGAGGTAGGATTGTATTGCTATAAACTTCCATCATAGAACTGCTTTTGCTGCATGCCATAGGTTTTGAGTTGTCGTGTTCTCATTGTCATTTGTTTCTAGAAAATTTTTGATTTCCCTTTTGATTTCCTCAGTAACCTGTTGGTTATTGAGAAACGTTTTGTTTAATCTCCATGTGCTTGTGTTTTTTATAGTTTTTTTTTCTTGTGATTGATACCTAGCCTCATAGCATTGTGGTGGGAGAAGATGCTTGATATGATTTAAATTTTCTTAAATTTACTGAGGTTTGATTTGTGACCCAAGATGTGGTCTATTCTGGAGAATGTTCCATGTGCACTTGAGAAGAATGTGTATTCTTCTGCATTTGGATAGAATGTCCTGACAATATCAGTGAGATCCATCTCATCTAATGTATTATTTAAGACTTGTGTTTCCTTATTAATTTTCTGTTTTGATGATCTGTTCATTGGTGTGAGTGGGGTGTCAAAATCTCCTAGTATTACTATGTTACTGTCAGTTTCTCCTTTTATGTCTGTTTGTGTTTGTTTTATGTGTTGAGGTGCTCCTATGTTGGGTGCATAGATATTTACAATTGTTATGTCTTCCTCTTGGATTGATCCCTTGATCATTATGTAGTGTTCTTTCTTATCTCTTGTAATCTTCTTTATTTTAAGGTCTATTTTGTCTAATTGAGTACTGCAACTCCAGCTTTCTTTTGCTTCCCATTTGCATGGAATATATTTTTCCATTCTCTCACTTTCAGTCTATATGTGCCTTTAGCTCTGAAGTGGGTTTATTGTAGGCAGCATATACATGGGTTTTGTTTTTGTATCCATTCAACCAGTCTGTGTCTTTTGGTTGGAGCATTTAATCCATTTACATTTAAACTCATTACTGATATATGTGTTCCTATTGACATTTTCAGCAAGAGAGTTCCAGAGAAACATCTATTTCTGCTTTATTGACTATGCCAAAGCCTTTGCCTTGGATGAAATCCCCATAATAAGGCTGTTTGTGGTCACTGGGAACAATTGTAGACACTAGGACAAAGTACAAACAGGAGTAAGGCCAGATCTGAGCCTGAGCTGACTCCAAAACACCCACAACAGGTCCAGAGACCTTCCTAGAAACATTGGAGTACTTTCTAAATAGGTAGATTGGGTGATGCTTGCTGTGTGGAGAGGTCAATGCAGGAGTAAGGAGGCCATTCATCTTATTACCACTCTCTCTGTATATAATTTTCTTCTCCTTCCCTTTTCTTTTTTTCTTTATCATACAGTTCTAATGTTCTTTATTATTTCTTTAATTGTTAATTTTCCCCTTACTTTCCCCCTTTAAAAAGAATCTTATTTTAAAATAAACTTACTTTATTTTATATTTTTTCTATTTTTGTAGTACTATTTAATTGTATTCATTTTCCCCATATTTTTGATTTTGTATTTTTGCTAGTGTAGGCTTTAGTATATTTTAAATTATGTCTTGGTTGCTCTCTTCTTTTTTGATTCCTGCTTTTATTCATTTTTCTTTTTCATTTTTTTTCACTCTTCTCTTTGTAAGTGTGTGAGTTTCTTAGAGTGTTCTTGGCTGTTGAATGTTGCTTTCACCATTAGTCTTGGGGTTCTGTCTTGTGTGCTGTGTGGCTTATGAAGTATTGGTGTGACAATAAGTTGTTGGGCCTGAATCTTCAAGGAAGGAGACTGGAGTCCAGGACGTTGGCCCACCAGAGCAGTCCCAACCCAATGGAACATTAAGTGATGAGAGCTCTCCCAAAGGTCTCCATCTCAACACTAAGACCAAGCTCCATTCAAAGCCAGCAAGCTACACTGTTGGACACTTCATGCCAAACCTTCAGCAAAACAGGAACACAAGCTGCTCATTAGAAAACAGACTGCACAAAGCAATACCACGTCCATACAAACAACAAAACTATACTGAACATGGCACTGCCTTTTAAAGGACAAGATCCAGCTCCATCCACCAGATCATAGGAACAAGTCCTCTCAACCACTAAACCTTCACAAGGAACTGGTCCAACCTCAGCCATGGGGGACAGACTTCACAAATAAGAGGAAATATGATTTGTCCAGCCTGCAGAAAGAAGACCCCAAACAAAGTAAACTAAACAAAATGAAAAGACAGAAACATACAGCAGATGAAAGGGTATGGTAAAAGTCCACAAGATCAAATAAATGGAGAGGAAATAGGCAGTCTACTTGAAAAAGAATTCATAGAAATGATAGTAAAGATGATAAAAAAATCAGGATAAAATGGAGACACAAATAAATAGAATGAAGACATGGATCAAGTAGATGCAAGAAATGCTTAACAATGAGAAAATATTTGAAGAGATTATAGTCAAACACTTCCCTAACGTGGGAAAGGAAATGGCCACCCAACTCCAGGAAGCCCAGAGAGAGCCATACAGGTTGAAATCAAAAAGAAACATGCCAAGACACATATTAATCAAACTAACAAAAATTAAAAACAAAAAATAAATATTAAAAGCTGCAAAGGAAAAGCAAAAAATAAATACAAGGGGATCTCCATAAGGTTAACAGCTGATATTTCAACAGAAACTCTACAGGCTAGATGGGAGTGGCAGGATATACTTAAAGTGATGAAAGGGAAAAATCTACAACCAAGATTACTCTATCCAGCAAGGATCTCATTTAGATTTGAAGGCAAAATAAAAAGTTTTATACAAGTAAAAGTTATAAGAATTCAGCGCCACCAAATCAGCTTACACCAGGAAATAAATGCTAAAGAAACTTCCCTAGATAGGAAACAAAGAGAAAGAAAATACCTAAAAATAAACAAATAAACAAAAAAATAAGCAAACAAAAAACCAAAACCCCAAACAATAAAGCAAATGGAAATAGGATCATAAATATCAATAATTACGTTAAATGTAAATGCTCCAAGCAAAAGACATAGTTTGGCTAAATGGACACAAAAACAACAGCTGTCTACAAGGGATACACTTCAGATCTAGGAACACATACTGACTGAAAGTGAGGGGCTAGAAAATATTATTTCATGCAAATGCAAATGGAAAGAAAGCAGGAGTAGCAATCCCCATATCAGATAAAATGACTTTTAAATAAAAAATATTATGAGACAAAAGAAGGACACCACCTAATGATCAATAGATCAATCCCAGAAGCATATATAACAATTATAAACATATATGCATCCAACATAGGAGTACACCAATACATAATACAAATGGAACCAACTATTTTAGTGGAAATTGACAGTAACACAATAAAAGAGGGAGATTTCACCAACCCACTCACACCAATGAACAGATCATCCAGACAGAAAATTAATAAGGAAACACAAGCATTAAATGATACATTGGACAAGCTGGATCTAGTTGATCTCTATAGGACATTTCATTCAAAAACAGTATGTTTCACTTTTTTTTCTAAAGTGCACATGAGACATTGTTCATGGTCACATCAAGGTTTGATCTTGTGTCACATCAAGCCTTGGTAAATTGTTTTAAAAAATGAAATCATTTCAAATATCTTTTCCTACCACAGTGTTATAAGATTAGATATCAAGTAGAGGGGGAAAAAAATCTGTAACAAACACATGGAGGCTAAGCAATACACTTCGGAATAACTAACCTGTCACTGAAGAAATCAAAAAGAAAATCAAAATATACCTAGAAATAAATGATAATGAAAACACAACAACTCAGTATCTACAGGATGAAACAAAAGCAGTGCTAAAAGAGATGTTTATAGCAGTACAAGCCTACCTCAAGAAACAAGAGATGCAACAAATTCTTACACCTAAAACAGTAGAAAATGAACCAAAAAACCCCCAAAGTTAGTAGAAGGAAAGAAATCATGAAGATCAGAGCAGAAATAAATGAAAAAGAAAAAGGAGGACATTAGCAATGATCAATAAAACTAAAAGCTGTTTCTTTGAGAAGATAAAGAAAATTGACAAACCACTAGCCAGGCTTATCAAGATAAAAAGGAAGAAGACTCAAATCAATAAAACTAGAAATGAAAAAATAGAAGTTACTAGAGACAACACAGGAATACAAAGGATCATAAGAGGCTACTATCAACAACTATGTGCCAATAAAATGGATAATCAGGAAGAAATGGACAAATTCTTAGAAAAGGATGACCTTCCAAAACTGAACAAGGAAGAAATAGAAAACATGAGCAGACCAATCATAAGCATGGAAATTGGAAGTGTATTGAAAAATCTTCCAACAAAGAAAGCCCCAGGGCCAGATGGTTTCACAGGTGAATTCTATCAAAAGTTTAGAGAAGAGTTAACACTTATCCTACTCAAAACTTTGCAGAAAATTGCAGAGGAAGGAAAACTCCCAAACTCATTCCACAAGGGCACCATCATTCTGATACCAAGCCAGACAAAAATATCACAAAGGAAATTTCAGGCCAATATCACTGATGAACACTGATGCAAAAATCCTCAACAAAATTCTAGCAAACAGAATCCAACAACACATTAAAAGTTTAGGCATCATGATCAAGTGGGTTTTATCCCAGGCATATATATGCCAATATATGCAAGGCATGCATATATTGCATTCAATATATGGAAATCAAACAATATAATGCACCATATTAAAAAATGAAAGATAAAAATCATATGATTATCTTAATAGATGCAGAGAAAACTTTCAACAAAATTCAATACCCATTTATAATAAAAACAGTTCAGAAAATAGGCATAGAAGGAATGTACCTCAACATAATAAGTCATACATGACAAACCTACAACAAACATTCTCAACGGTGAAAAACTTAGAGCATTTCCTCTAAGATCAGGAACAAGACAAGAGTGCTCACTCTCACCACTATTATTCAATATAGTTTTGGAAATCCTAGACATAGCAATCAGAGAAGAAAAGGAAATAAAAGGAATCCAGATTGGAAAAGAAGAAGCAAGAATCTCACTGTTTGAGAGTGACATGACAGATGACATGACACTATATATATACATAAAAAAACACTAAAGATGCCACCAGAAAATTAATAGAGCTAACCAGTGAATATAGTAAGGTTGTAAGCTATCAAATTAATACACATAAATCCCTTGCATTCCTATACACTAAAAATGAAAAACCAGAAAGAGAAATTAAGTAAACAATTTGGCAAAACTAATACAATTATGTAAAGTTTAAAAATAAAATAAAATAAAAAAAAACCCCAAACAATTCCATTCTCCATTAAAACAAAAAAGAATAAAATATCTAGGAATAACCTACCTAAAGAGAAAAAAGACCTGTATTCAGAAAACCATAAGACACTGGTGAAAGAAATCAAAGATGACACAAACAGAAGGAGAGATATATTGTGCTCTTGGATTGGAAAAACCAATACTGTGAAAATGACTATACTCCCCAAAGGAAGCTACAAAGTTAATGCAATCCCTATCAAATTACCAATGACCTTTCTCACATAACTAGAACAAATAATTTCACAGTTTGTATGGAAATATAAGACCCCAAATAGTCAAAGCAACCTTGAGAAAGAAAAACAGAGGAATCAACCTTCCTGACTTCAAACTATACTACAAATCTACAGTCAGCAAGACAGTATGTCACTGGCACAAAAACAGAAATATAGGCCAATAGAACAAGATGGAAAGCCCAGAGACAAACCCATGCACCTATGGGCACCTTATCTTTGACAAATGAGGCAAGAATATACAACGGAGAAAAGACAGTCTTTTCAATAAGTGGTGCTGGGAAAACTGGACAGATACCTGTAAAGGAATTAAATTAGAACATTTTCTAACATTATACACAAAAATTAACTCAAAATGGATTAAATACTTAAATGTAAGGCCACAAACTGTAAAGCTCTTAGAGGGAAACATAGGCAGTATATTAGTGCACATATATGGAATCTCGAAAAATGATATTGATGAGCCTATTTGCAAGGAAGGAAGGGAGATGCAGTCATAGAGAATAGACTTGTGGACATGGTGATAGAAGGAAAGAGTGCTATAATCCAAAAAAGTAGGATCCATTATATATACATTACCATGTGTAAAATAGAGAGCTTGTGAATAATTGTTATATATATATGGAGCCCAGTCTGGTATTCTTTGATGACCTAGAAGGGTAGGATATAGGGGGGTGAAAGAGAGGTTAAAGAGGGAGGTGAAAAAGCAAAAATGTTAGTCGCTCAGCCATGACTGACTTTTTGTTACCCCCATGGACTGTAGCCCACCAGGCTCCTCTGTCCATGGAATTCTCTGGGCAAAAATACTGGAGTGGGTTGGCAATTCCTTCTCCAGGAGATCCTCCTGATTCAGGGATCAAACCCAGGTCTTCTGCATTGCAGGCAGATTCTTTACTCTCTGAGCCACCAGAGAAGCACTGAAGAGGGAAGTGATATATGCATAATTTTGGTTGATTTGCATTGTTGTACAGCAGAAATCAACACAACACTATAAAGCAATTTTCCTCCAATTAAAAAATAATCAAAGAAGAAAAAAAAAAAACTGGAAAAAAATCCATAAGAGGGTCAATAGACAGCCATACTATCTTACTTCACAAAAGCAAGTAGAGCCTCTAAATAGTATAAAATCACTGGTTTAGACATCCCACACAATAGCTCATGTAGTAAATATGAAAACAGCATTGCTTTGCAGGTCGTTTAATATGGATCTCTCTGTTTAAGTGTGGAGGACTGGAGGGCAAGGACAGTTGGAGAGGGACTTATTAAAATGTGTTACTTATGAAACTGAGCAGGACCTTGAGGGGCCTTCCTGAGTACAGAATCCTCTCTATGCCCCCATTTCTTGTTTGTAGAAAAAAAGGCTTTAGTCTTCAAAATCTTTACTGAGCTTCAGAGAGTAGGCTCAAGCAGTTAGTGATTAGGACAACAGAGTCATTAAACTCCTAATTCTTCCTGAAGGGATATAGATAAAATTTAATGCATATCTTTGAGCTTTTGTGTAGAAACTAAGACCCCACCAAGTTGGAGGATGGTGACTACATGCTGAGTACACACATGTAGGCCCCAGACTGGAGCTGGAAGATTGAGGTTTCCCAAACATCACCTTATTATCTCACCACCAACCTGTTACTGAGTCCAAACTCACTCTGCTCACCACATGACAGGTCAATAAATCCAAAAGACTAGGTGTTGAGGTAAGGAATATAACTTTATTTGGAAAATTGTCTGGCCAAGAAGATGGCAGAATAATATCTCAAAATTACCATTTTATTGGAATTGGGAAACCGGTATCTTTTACAGAAAGGAGAAGGGGAAGCAGTGAGGAAGTAAAGTAAAAAGTCATTAATCCTGCAAATATTTCCTGGAATGGCCAATCTCAGGGAGGGGATAAGTTAAGTTTTTCCTTCCTGTAGCCATCCACAGGTGAGCAGTGTCCTGAACAAAGGCACTTTGGTTTAACATTCAGACAGAGAAGCAGGGTTTCCCAAAGCAGGCCATTATGCATGACATAATAACAAAAGCAACAAAAAGCAAAGATTAAAGTTAAAGAAACAGATCCAACATGGAGTCAAAATTGGCTCTTCCCTATCAATCAATCAGAAGAATGTCCACAGTTCTTTCCTAACAGTGTCTTTAAAACTCTTGCTTGAAAGCCATTTGAGGATAATCTGCCTGTTCTTCTTGCTTAATGCCCAAATAAACCCTTACTTTGCTACAAACACCCACTGTCAGAGTTTGGCTTTCTATAACATGGGCACCAGAGCACTTATTTAACAACAGCTTCAAACATAGTAGATATTTAAGGTTTCTTAAATTGACCGTGAAATTATTTCTTTAGTCAATCTGATCTAAAAACAACCCAGATCGATGTGCATAAAAACAAAAAGCAAATGAAGCCAGTAGATTATACTTTGTCTTAATTCATGAAAGAAAAAAGAGTCCTTAGTTATACCAAGTGTCCTATGAATCAGGTTAAAGTGATTCAACTAATATATGCTCCCTACTGGGATGCTATGCCAAGTGTTTACCCTAAGCTTTACCATAGTGTCCTTACAGAAGAAATAATTTATCACAAACTGGAATGGTTTAAAATAAAACTACCTATTCTCTGGGAACAAAACCTGCCACCCCAAAATGTCTCTTGGGCACGCAGATTATTTTGAGATTATTTTGGGTGTTGAAAACAACACCCAAAAGACTCAGGAAGAAATTTTGACAGTCCTCCCAGCTGCCTAAAGAATGTAGCTAGAGATTAGTTGTTTGTCAGTTGCTTCATTTGCTATTATCTTTTCCCATTCTGAAGGCTGTCTTTTCACCTTGCTAATAGTTTCCTTTGATGTGCAGAAGCTTTTAAGGTTAATTAGGTCCCATTTGTTTATTTTTGCTTTTATTTCCAATATTCTGGGAGGTGGGTCATAGAGGATCCTGCTGTGATGTATGTCAGAGAGTGTTTTGCCTATGTTCTCCTCTAGGAGTTTTATAGTTTCTGGTCTTACGTTTAGATCTTTAATCCATTTTGAGTTTATTTTTGTGTATGGTGTTAGAAAGTGTTCTAGTTTCATTCTTTTACAAGTGGTTGACCAGAGTTCCCAGCACCACTTGTTAAAGAGATTGTCTTTAATCCATTGTATATTCTTGCCTCCTTTGTCGAAGATAAGGTGTCCATATGTGCGTGGATTTATCTCTGGGCTTTCTATTTTGTTCCATTGATCTATATTTCTGTCTTTGTGCCAGTACCATACTGTCTTGATAACTGTGGCTTTGTAGTAGAGCCTGAAGTCAGGTAGGTTGATTCCTCCAGTTCCATTCTTCTTTCTCAAGATCGCTTTGGCTATTCGAGGTTTTTTGTTTTTCCATACAAATTGTGAAATTATTTGTTCTAGCTCTGTGAAGAATGCTGTTGGTAGCTTGATAGGGATTGCATTGAATCTATAGATTGCTTTGGGTAGTATACTCATTTTCACTACATTGATTCTTCCAATCCATGAACATGGTATATTTCTCCATCTGTTAGTGTCCTCTTTGAAGAAAGCTGTGGTACATATACACAATGGAGTATTATTCAGCCATTAAAAAGAATACATTTGAATCAGTTCTAATGAGGTGGATGAAACTGGAGCCTATTATACAGAGTGAAGTAAGCCAGAAAGAAAAACACCAATACAGTATACTAACGCATATATATGGAATTTAGAAAGATGGTAACAATAACCCTGTGTACGAGACAGCAAAAGAGACACTGATGTATAGAACAGTCTTATGGACTCTGTGGGAGAGGGAGAGGGTGGGAAGATTTGGGAGAATGGCATTGAAACATGTAAATATCATGTATGAAATGAGTTGCCAGTCCAGGTTCGATGCACGATACTGGATGCTTGGGGCTGGTGCACTGGGACGACCCAGAGGGATGGAATGGGGAGGGAGGAGGGAGGAGGGTTCAGGATGGGGAACACATGTATACCTGTGGCGGATTCATTTTGATATTTGGCAAATCTAATACAGTTATGTAAAGTTTAAAAATAAAATAAAATTTAAAAAAAAAAAAAAAAAAAAAAGAATGTAGCTAGAACGATACTGGATGCTTGGGGCTGGTGCACTGGGACGACCCAGAGGGATGGAATGGGGAGGGAGGAGGGAGGAGGGTTCAGGATGGGGAACACATGTGTACCTGTGGCGGATTCATTTTTATATTTGGCAAAACTAATACAATTATGTAAAGTTTAAAAATAAAAAAAAAAAAAAAAAAAAAAGAATGTAGCTAGAGCTGTTCCAGGAAGGGAGCTATCATCAAAGAAAACTGTTGTATGAACTACATGTGTAGACTGGGAGAAACCTAGCAAAATCTGTTTGTTAAAAGTCTCATTGTCTCCTATTGTCTCTGTATGGCAGGGTAAACATTTGTTTACCAAGCATCTGCTTTTCCATCTCCTTGTGAATTGTCTTCCACCCCTCCGAGGTACCAAACCGATACCCCCAAAGTCCTCTTTTGTCTTTAGCTGAAGAGGGCATTTAAGGTGAGGGCTTCAGCCATTTTGGTGAGTCACTCATTTTTCCTGAGTCTCTCACATTGTACATTACTAGTTTTTTTTTTTTTTTTCTCCTGTTGATCTTTCTCACATCAATTTAATTCTTAGATCACCCTGAAGAATTAAGATGGGTAGAGGGAAATTTCTTCATCCTCAACATGAACAAATTCAGGATATTTCACTTCTAAAATAAAGAATCCTTACCTAACAAAATAAGTTTACATTGCTTTTAAATTGTTTTCAGGCAGAGTTTGATCCCATATTCAGATTATATGCCTGAAAAACTCTGCCTGAAAACAATTTAAAAGCAATGTAAATTTATTTCCTATAACCTTGTGGCACATGTTTATTAACATTATTTTGTAGCTTTAGCTCCATTCATTTGTGTTAGAGAATTATAAGAGTCTAAACCCTTCAGTCAGCCCTTTGACTTAGTTAAAGCCCTGAAAGCAATTTCCTCAGGTTAAGCAATCTGTGTGACAGATTTGAACTTACCCTTTTCCCCTTTAACACCTGTGCCTTGTCTTCTTCAGTACTTAAGTCAGTTGAAAGAGTGATAAAGGAGGTCAGGTTATGCAATATGCCAATTGCATATTAATGGAAATTCAAACTGAATATTAATACAAACAACATATTTTGTTTTGTGATCTCTTAAATTTAGTAAAAAAATTTAAATAGCAATGAACAACTTTGCCTATTCACTTCATTTATGCATAAAAAAACCTGAACTGGGTAAACGGTAAATGTACCTCATGGAGAATTTTACTATTAGTAGTAAAAAGAGCTCTTGGGTTGAATATTCTGTTTCTAAACAATCATAGTTAGAAATCAAAAAGAAAACAGAAGTCATTTCTAAAATGCTTTCCTGGGATGTCTCTTTTTCTGTAGACTTCTGGTTTGATCGCTCATTTACTAGATATTTTGTTAACTTTTTCAGTTTGTTTTCAGTTGGCATGATCTTTTAAAGAAAAGTATTACAGAATCAGAGCACATCTGTAATCAAGAGGGGTTTCGGTAGGGGGGTATGGAGGCTGGGAAAGGTACCCAGAAAACCAAGATTTCTCACTAACCTGAGCGCCAGAAAGAGCATCTCTGGCCTCAGCAGGAAAACCCAGCAAGGGAGCTCGGCGGCGCCTCCTCCGTTGTCTCCCGCTTACCCCAGTGACTAGAGAAGGGGTCACCAGACCCGCGCCAGGCTGCGATTGGACGCGCCGTCGTCAGGCACCCCCCAGAAACACAAACGCTTCTGCAACTGAAGGGCTTTAGATTTTTTACGTCTCCCCCCGCTCCCCTCCGCTCTCCATGCCAGGTCTCTCTGGCTTGCTTGGGCTCGTTCGCGAGGCCTGAGAGTTAGCAATAACCTCGCTGCCGCCTCCGCCTAGCTCTAATTTCCGCCCCAGCCTCTCCACTTTCTCTGGAGCCCTCTGCTCCCGCAATGGGGCCAACTTGGGGCTCCTAAGAGTTGTCGCCTCTTAGCTGCGCGCTCTTGGGCCAAAGTCTCCGAGGGCGGGATATGGCTTAGGGCGCTAGAGTGGTCAGCACAGAGCTAACTGGAAGGGGGAACGAACGGCTCTCTGGGAGAAACGAAGCCAAACGATGAGTTTCCATAAGGAAGACGGAGTGAGCAGCCTGTGCCAAAAGGCGCTGCACATCGTCACGGAGCTGTGCTTCGCGGGCCAGGTGGAGTGGGAGAAATGCTCGAGCATCTTCCCCCCGGACGGGGGCAGCCAAGGCGGAAGTAACACAGGTAATTGGGGAGGGCTCCGCTCGCGACCTCGCAGTTCTAGGGGGCTCGCGCTCTCAGTCCTAAGCTCCTGGGTCCTGCGCCTTCCGCGCGGCGCGGGGGCTTCTTTAGGACGCCTAGCCTTCCTATCTTACCCGTCTCCTTTGGTTAGCTCCTGGCGACTTTCAGTGTGGACTGTTCAGATTTTGTCTTCTTGCCTCCATCTGTCTGGCTTCTTCCGCTTCTCTGGTCCGCTTCGTACCCGCTGCCGCCGTTTCTCGCTCCTAGGCTCCTGTACCCTCTTTCTCTGAGCTCTCCCACGCCTCCCATCTCGCTCCCAGAGAGGAGAGGCGAGCGCGGGCCGCGGTGTCCAGACCGTTAGCCGAGAGCTGCTCGCGGGGGCCATTTGCCACCGGGACTCTGGCTGCCCTCGCTTTTGTCCCGCAGGTGGCGGGTCGCGGCTTGGGGAAGGGCCCAGGCCGAAGAATCCGTACTTAGATGCAAAAAAAAACCAAACCAAACCAAACAAACAAAACAAAAACAACAACAAAAAACGCCTTGGAAATGGGGCTGCGTTGGTCCCCGAGAACAGAAAGGAGCCCGGTAGGGGTAACCCGCAACCAGTGTCATGTTCACATTTGACAGTATGCAAAACCCTTTAATATATATGAAATTCTAGGGCTTCTTGACAACGTTGGACCAACAGCGGGGATGATCTACTCCATTTTTCGAGGCAAAAAGTAAGGCTTAGAGGACAGACAGATTTAAGTGGAAGAAGGAAAGGTTTATAAATCCTTTCTACACAGGTGCTCATACAGCCCTTAATACAGGCATCCTCTCTGCCCGTCAACAAACTTGGGGGGAAAAACGGGGTCGGATGGAGGAGGCACACGGACCTTTAGAAATCTGAAGGTGGAAAGAAGTCTCAGATAACAGATTTTTTGCAAAAGGAACGTGGAGCATAGCAGAGCCACTCAGGGGTGATGCCTGGAGGGAAAGGATTTATAACCACCTGCGCTGTGAAGTTTGTGTAGCCTATTGTGCCATTGATGGGTCTAGCTGGATTCCTGGAGTTGCAGGCCGAGTAGTTTTAAGAGTGCCATGGGAGAGAGTCCACATAGTTTTGGGAGATGAACACAGGTTTGAGGATTTTTGTTATTGGGCTGGAAGATCGTCATTCCTTCTGTAGGGTTTGTTTCTTTCCTTTTACTAGCCTGTCATTTTAGTCTTCTAGTGGGACCTCGTGGATTGAGGGTAGTCAGGGCAACAGATGAGAGCTGGACCTTAGCTCAACGTGGAATGTTAACAGTGGAGAACCCTGTATTCTGGGAAGGAGACAAGGAAGGCACAGTTAGCAGGCTCCCTAACCACAAAGACAAAGAGAGAAAGGAGGGAGGTGGGGAACAAATGTGTTTTAACCTTTACAGTACCATTATTTAAGTGGAATATTTGTACTTTTAAAAATTCTCTGATCATGGCAACAGGAACCAAGAGAGGCTTCTGTCTGCCCTTGGCAGAACCTGAGGAGATGTTGCTACTTGGGCCCTGGAGAGGAATGATACATAACTGCTGCTGTACATATGCTGGAAACATAGACATTTTGTGAATTTAAATAAACACAGCAGAGTCTTTTCCATTTGTTCAGCAGGTGTTACATTCCTAGGAGTGTGTGAAATTCAACTACTAGTTGAAGGCACTGGCTGAATATTGACTATATGCTTGTCTTGTATATAGTTGCTCAGCATGAGGTAAACACTCAAAATAGTTTGAACTTAAAGTCTTCTGTGGTAATTGGATAAGTTGTTCTGAAATGATGATACACATGCTAGAGCTAAGACTCAGAGATGGAAGTGCAGTGAAAGAAATGAGAGTATTTAAAAGATCTGAACTTTGGGCATTTAATAGTTGATGCTGTGGATAAAACTACTGATTTCCACTCCAACCCCAACCCCACCCCTTGTGATCATACAACAAATAGTGGTTTTCTGGGCCTCAGATTGGCTGGTAATGAGGAAAATCTGAAGACTGGAAGCCAAATACTAGCTTTTAAATCTTTATAAATACACAATTATGGCCTTCAGGTGGGCTTCCCAGGTGGCTCAGTGGCTAAAGAACTTGCCTGCAGTGCAAGAGATGCTGGAGATATGGGTTTGATTCCTGGGTCAGGAAGATCCTCTGGAGGAGGGCACAACAACCCACTCCAGTATTCTTGCCTGGAGAATCCCATGGACAGAGGAGCCTGGTGGGCTACAGTCCCTAGGTCTCAAAGAGTCGGATATAACTGAAGCAACCTAGCTCAGCACAGCTTAAGGTAAAACACAGCATATGAATTGTAGAGAGAATGCTGAACTTGTTCTAAGCATTACAGAAAGTAATTGTAATCCTAATTCCTTTCGGATTTGTGCCTGGGAACAAAAATGGAGCAAAACAAAATCTCAAACAATTGCATGGGTATTTTTCTGCCCTTAAGTGAAAATATGTATTATTCACATTGGGTATTCAATTTAATATATGAATATTTATTGAATGATTACCACTAAAAAAGACATCCTACTAGGTTGTCTATGAAATATAAGGATGTAGAAGCTTGTTTTACACTTTCCATTCATAAATCCATGCAACAATTAAAAGTAAAATAGTCTTCAAATAAGCTCCTATTACTAATAGATATCTATGAAATGTATCAAAGATTAATTATCAAATCTTTAGCTATATTAATTAGCTACTCACCCTCACCTTGTTCTTTGTAGTAGATTTTCTTATGCACTTGTTCTAGTAGGTGATTCATGACTCACTGTTTGTTTAATGAGAAACACATTATGGTAAGAGGAAATGGACATTGAATAGAATGACGGTTTTTTACTTTCAGCACTGCCCAGGTGGTGGCAGTTATTCTAAGGTTGCAACGACAATTGCAAGCTTCCAGATTGTGCATGATTTTAGATTCCTTCATGCAGGGGTTGGGGGAGAGAAGTTCAGGTACAGGGCTCTCTTGGTCTCCTCGGGGGATTGAATCCAGGAGGCCCCACAGATACCAAGATTTATGATGCTCAAGTTCCTTACATAAAATGCTGTAGTATTTGCAATAGCACTTCCTCCCATATACTTTAAATAATCACTAGATTATCTATAATACCTAAATTATCAAGAGGTACTTCTAATACCTCTTCATCTTCTTGATGAAGAGGTATTCATACCTTCATCAAGGTATTATAAGTACCTCTTGATGAAGGTGAAAGAGGAGAGTGAAAAAGCTGGCTTAAAATTCAACATTCAAAAAACTAAGATCATGGCATCTGGTCCCATCACCTCATGGCATGAAAAAATGAAATGGAAGTTGCTCAGTCGTGTCTGACTGTTTGTGACCCCATGGAGTCTACAGTCCATGGAATTCTCCAGGCCAGAATACTGGAGTGGGTAGCCTTTCCCTTCTCCAGGGGATCTTCCCAACCGAGGGATTAAACCCAGGTCTCCTGCATTGGAGGGGGATTCTTTACCAGCTGAGCCACCAGGAAAGCCCACTTTATGGCATATAGATGGGGAAATAGTGAAAGACTTTATTTTCTTGGGCTCCAAAATCACTGCAGATGGTAACTGCATATATGAAATTATAAGATGCTTGTTCCTTGGAAGAAAAGCTATGACAAACCTAGACAGATTATTAAAAAACAGAGTACTCTGCTGACAAAGGTCCATATAATCAAAGTTATGATTTTTCCAGTATGTGAAAGTCACTCAGTCATGTCTGACTCTTTGCAACCCCATGGACTGTAGTGCATGAAATTTTCCGGGCCAGAATACTGAAGTGGGTAGCCTTTCCCTTCTCCAGGGGATCTTCTCAACCCAGGGATCAAACCCAGGTCTCCCACATTGTGGGTGAATTCTTTATCAGCTGAGCCACAGGGAAGCCCAAGAATTCTGGAGAGGGTAGCCTATCCTTTCTTCAGCAGATCTTCCCAATCCAGGGATCAAACTGGAGCCACAAGGGAAGCCCAAGAATTCTGGAGTGGGTAGCCTATCCCTTCTTCAGCAGATCTTCCCAACCCAGGGATTGAACTGGGGTGTCCTGCATTGCAGGCAGATTCTTTACCAACTGAGCTATCAGGGAAGCCCTCACATATGGATGTGATAGTTGGACCATAAAGGCCGATCGCTGAGGAATTGATGCTTTTAAACTGTGGTGTTGGAGAAGACTCTTGAGCATCCTTTGGGCTGCAAGGAGAACAAATTAGTCTATCCTAAAGGGAATCAATCCTGAATAGTCTTTGGAAGGATTGATGCTGAAGCTGAAGTTCCAATACTTTGGCCATCTGTTGCGAAAAGCTGACTCTTGAAAGTCTCTTGGGGAGCACGGATATACCTGTGGCGGATTCATTTTGATGTTTGGCAAAACTAATACAATATTGTAAAGTTTAAAAATAAAATTAAATTAAAAAAAAAAAAAGAAAAGAAAGTCTCTTGGACTGCAAGGAGATCTAACCAGTCCATTCTAAAGGTGATCAGCCCTGGGTGTTCTTTGGAAGGAATGATGCTGAAGCTGAAATTCCAGTACTTTGGCCACCTCATGCGAAGAGTTGACTCATTGGAAAAGACTCTGATGCTGGGAGGGATTGGGGGCAGGAGGAGAAGGGGACGACAGAGGATGAGATGGCTGGATGGCATCACTGACTCGATGGACATGAGTTTGAGTGAACTCCGGGAGTTGGTGATGGACAGGGAGGCCTGGCGTGCTGTAATTCATGGGGTCTCAGAGAGTCGGACACGACTGAGTGACTGAACTGAACTGTACTGAATGTTGTATAAAGAATTACAGTTTAGAAACATAGTAGGCATGTTAGGGTTAGTAGAAATCCTTGAGAGTTGTAGGTTTCAAAAAGTAACTGAACCACAGTGAATTCAGACCTGTCGGCACATTTGAAGAAGGATGCACCAGAGGGTTTTTTCCTTCCCCATACTGATACTCCACTGAAGAATGACCAGCTTCTACTATTTCTAGTCTCATATTTACATGATCTTCAGTACATATTGTGCTTGGTCTCAGTTACTTCTAGGCAAATGGATGACTACCTTGGCTTCAAAGGCCAAGCAGGTATCAGCAAACATCCAGTACTCTTCCCTGTGAGATATCAATATTTTGGCAGTATTGTCATGATTTATTTTTTGCCTTAAACTTTTTTCCACTTTGAGACAATTTAAGATCTGTGTTTCCTCTCTATATGAGCTGTGAATTTCAGAAATCTGATTCTTTCAAGAGCAATTTAATATACAAAGTATATAGCTGTCTGTTTCATTCCAATCAGATTTTCTTTAAAACTTAGTCATCATTGTAATCTTGTTTTATGGAGTAAAATTGACATTATTGGGAATACATCTGCATTCATTTATAAATGGTTTTTGTACAAAAAACTGTCAGAAAATGAGCATTATCATAAATGTTTAATGGACTTTCCAATTTCAATTTCAATAATCTGTATTTTGAAAATATAATTATGTTTTTCCTGATCTACCTTTTATTCTGTTAATGACATTAACTCAATAGGCTGTAAACACTTTGGGGGCAGTGGCCTGTTTATTGTTTTATCCTCAGTGCCTAGAAAAAAACTGTGGCTTGTTAAGAGTTTCAATAAATATTTATTGGATACTGAGAGAATAAATATTGAATTAATGAATTTATCCTCAAGAAGCCTCAATATCCTTAACTGTATAACAGTGGGTGCTATTTAATCATCTCCCAGTCCCTTCTGAAACTCAGTCAGTTCAGTTCAGTCACTCAATCGTGTCCGACTCTTTGTGACCCTGTGGACTGCAGCACGCCAGGCTTCTCTGTCCATCACCAAATCCTGGAGCTTGCTCAAACTCACGTCCATCCAGTTGGTGATGCCATCCAATTATCTCATTCTCTATTGTCCCCTTCTCCTCCTGCCTTCAAACTTTCCCAGCACCAGGGTCTTTTACAGTGAGTCATTTCTTCATATCAGGTGGGCAAAATATCAGAACTTTCAGCTTCAGCATCAGTCCTTCCAGTGAATATTCAGGACTGATTTCCTTTAGGGTAGACTGGTTTGCTGTCCTTGCAGTCCAAGGACTTCTCAAGAGTCTGTTCCAACAGCATGGTTCAAAAGAATCAATTCTTTGATGCTCAGCTTTCTTTATGGTCCAACTCTTACATCCATTCATGACTACTGGAAAAATCAAACCATAGCTTTGATTATAGGGGCCTTTGTCAGCAGAGTAATGTCTCTGCTTTTTAATACTCTGTCTAGGTTTGTCATAATGTTTCTTCCAAGGAGCAACTGTCTCTTAATTTCATGGCTGCAGTCACCATCTGCAGTGATTTTGGAGCCCCCCAAAATAAAGTTTCTCACTGTTTCCAATGTTTCCCCATCTATTTGCCATGAAGTGATGGGACTGGATGCCATGATCTTAGTTTTTTGAATGTTGAGTTTTAAGCCAGCTTTTTCACTCTCCTCTTTCACTTTCATCAAGAGGTTCTTTAGTTCCTCTTCACTTTCTCCCATAAGGGTGGTGTCATCAGCACACCTGAGATTATTGGTATTTCTCCTAGCAATCTTGATTCCAGCTTCTGCTTCATCCAGCCTGGCATTTCGCATGATGTACTTTGTATATAAGTCATTTTTTTTTAAATTTTATTTTATTTTTAAACTTTACATAACTGTATTAGTTTTGCCAAATATCAAAATGAATCCGCCACAGGTATACATGTGTTCCCCATCCTGAACCCTCCTCCCTCCTCCCTCCCCATTCCATCCCTCTGGGTCGTCCCAGTGCACCAGCCCCAAGCATCCAGTATCATGCATCGAACCTGGACTGGCAACTCGTTTCATACATGATATTTTACATGTTTCAGTGCCATTCTCCCAAATCTTCCCACCCTCTCCCTCTCTCACAGAGTCCATAAGACTGTTCTATACATCAGTGTCTCTTTTGCTGTCTCGTACACAGGGTTATTGTTACCATCTTTCTAAATTCCATATATATGCGTTAGTATACTGTATTGGTGTTTTTCTTTCTGGCTTACTTCACTCTGTATAATAGGCTCCAGTTTCATCCACCTCATTAGAACTGATTCAAATGTATTCTTTTTAATGGCCGAATAATATTCCATTGTGTATATGTACCACAGCTTTCTTATCCATTCATCTGCTGATGGACATCTAGGTTGCTTCCATGTCCTGGCTATTATAAACAGTGCTGCGATGAACATTGGGGTACACGTGTCTCTTTCCCTTCTGGTTTCCTTGGTGTGTATGCCCAGCAGTGGGATTGCTGGATCATAAGGCAGGTCTATTTCCAGTTTTTTAAGGAATCTCCACACTGTTCTCCATAGTGGCTGTACTAGTTTGCATTCCCACCAACAGTGTAAGAGGGTTCCCTTTTCTCCACACCCTCTCCAGCATTTATTGCTTGTAGACTTTTGGATCACAGCCATTCTGACTGGTGTGAAATGGTACCTCATAGTGGTTTTGATTTGCATTTCTCTGATAATGAGTGATGTTGAGCATCTTTTCATGTGTTTGTTAGCCATCTGTATGTCTTCTTTGGAGAAATGTCTATTTAGTTCTTTGGCCCATTTTTTGATTGGGTCATTTATTTTTCTGGAGTTGAGCTGTAGGAGTTGCTTGTATATTCTTGAGATTAGTTGTTTGTCAGTTGCTTCATTTGCTATTATCTTCTCCCATTCTGAAGGCTGTCTTTTCACCTTGCTAATAGTTTCCCAAAGCAATCTATAGATTCAATGCAATCCCTATCAAGCTACCAACAGCATTCTTCACAGAGCTAGAACAAATAATTTCACAATTTGTATGGAAATACAAAAAACCTCGAATAGCCAAAGTGATCTTGAGAAAGAAGAATGGAACTGGAGGAATCAACCTACCTGACTTCAGGCTCTACTACAAAGCCACAGTCATCAAGACAGTATGGTACTGGCACAAAGACAGAAATATAGATCAATGGAACAAAATAGAAAGCCCAGAGATAAATCCACGCACATATGGACACCTTATCTTTGACAAAGGAGGCAAGAATATACAATGGATTAAAGACAATCTCTTTAACAAGTGGTGCTGGGAACTCTGGTCAACCACTTGTAAAAGAATGAAACTAGAACACTTTCTAACACCATACACAAAAATAAACTCAAAATGGATTAAAGATCTAAACGTAAGACCAGAAACTATAAAACTCCTAGAGGAGAACATAGGCAAAACACTCTCTGACATACATCACAGCAGGATCCCCTATGACCCACCTCCCAGAATATTGAAAATAAAAGCAAAAATAAACAAATGGGACCTAATTAACCTTATAAGTCATTTTTGAGCTTCAATTTTGAACTTCTGAAACTAAGTTGTATATATTTGTATCTTTGTGTCTATGGTGTCCAATACAGTATTCTATGTAGCTAATATACTACCTATTTAGTTTTATGATAATGGCAAAAATTAGAGCACTTAGGCATTTACAAGCTAGAATATGATAAGCAACATACTCAAAAGTAACTTAACTTTGGATATGCATTCACTTCCTGAGTGTATTCAGGTAGAACTATGACTCCATGGCTCAACTTATTTGTTATATAATAAATGTATTGAATTTATTAAAGTTCTAGAAAAGTGGGAATATCTGTTTAATATACCCATTCACAATAGTAAAAGGAAAGTCTGTTCATTTGCTTATGTAAAAAGTAGCATAGGAAAAATAATATTATTATTATTCAAACTGCTGTTAGTCATTCCAGTAAGAACTAGAAATCATCATTTTACAGTTGTGAAAACTAAGGCAGGAAAAGTTAGCAACTTCCCCTCAATCACAACTAATTAATGATGTGGCTAGGATAACAATGCTGGGCTCTTTAGATCCTGTCCTAGGCTCAACAAAAAGTAGACATAAAAAGAGATCCTGGGGCCATCCATGGTGCTAAGACACTAGAACAACATTGATTCCCTCTGTTGGTGTAATAAGCAATACTGTTCAAGTTTAGAAACAGAATTCCTGAAGAGTTGTTTTCTTTTTCCTCACAATATTAAATATCCTAGTGACCACTGAAGCTGTAAGAGCTGACATTAACATAGCTTAGGTAGACTGTCAGAAAGTAAAGCTATATATATATATATATATAATGAATATATTAATTATTTCCTGGAATTGTGCTGTGATGGCCTAAGAGCTAAAAGGTAAAATCATTTAGAGGGAGAGGTGAGGGAAAAATGAACTGATATTAACTTTTTTCCATTCAGATGCATCCCAAAGTGTTATAATCTACTGTTAAATATTCTGTTATTGAATAGAGAACATGATAGCTTTTATTTTTTTTTTTATTTTTTTTTTTTTTTTAAATTTTATTTTATTCTTAAACTTTACATAACTGTATTAGATTTGCCAAATATCAAAATGAATCCGCCACAGGTTTACATGTGTTCCCCATCCTGAACCCTCCTCCCTCCTCCCTCCCCATTCCATCCCTCTGGGTCGTCCCAGTGCACCAGCCCCAAGCATCCAGTATTGTGCATCGGACCTGGACTGGCAACTCATTTCATACATGATATTTTACATGTTTCAATGCCATTCTCCCAAATCTTCCCACCCTCTCCCTCTCCCACAGAGTCCATAAGACTGTTCTATACATCAGTGTCTCTTTTGCTGTCTCATACACAGGGTTATTGTTACCATCTTTCTAAATTCCATATATATGCGTTAGTATACTGTATTGGTGTTTTTCTTTCTGACTTACTTCACTCTGTATAATAGGCTCCAGTTTCATCCACCTCATTAGAACTGATTCAAATGTATTCTTTTTAATGGCTGAATAATACTCCATTGTGTATATGTACCACAGCTTGCTTATCCATTCATCTGCTGATGGACATCTAGGTTGCTTCCATGTCCTGGCTATTATAAACAGTGCTGCGATGAACATTGGGGTACTCGTGTCTCTTTCCCTTCTGGTTTTCTCAGTGTGTATGCCCAGCAGTGGGATTGCTGGATCATAAGGTATGTCTATTTCCAGTTTTTTAAGGAATCTCCACACTGTTCTCCATAGTGGCTGTACTAGTTTGCATTCCCACCAACAGTGTAAGAGGGTTCCCTTTTCTCCACACCCTCTCCAGCATTTATTACTTGTAGACTTTTGGATTGCAGCCATTCTGACTGGTGTGAAATGGTACCTCATAGTGGTTTTGATTTGCATTTCTCTGATAATGAGTGATGTTGAGCATCTTTTCATGTGTTTGTTAGCCATCTGTATGTCTTCTTTGGAGAAATGTCTATTTAGTTCTTTGGCCCATTTTTTGATTGGGTCATTTATTTTTCTGGAGTTGAGCTGTAGGAGTTGCTTGTATATTCTCGAGATTAGTTGTTTGTCAGTTGCTTCATTTGCTATTATCTTCTCCCATTCTGAAGGCTGTCTTTTCACCTTGCTAATAGTTTCCTTTGATGTGCAGAAGCTTTTAAGGTTAATTAGGTCCCATTTGTTTATTTTTGCTTTTATTTCCAATATTCTGGGAGGTGGGTCATAGAGGATCCTGCTGTGATGTATGTCAGAGAGTGTTTTGCCTATGTTCTCCTCTAGGAGTTTTATAGTTTCTGGTCTTATGTTTAGATCTTTAATCCATTTTGAGTTTATTTTTGTGTATGGTGTTAGAAAGTGTTCTAGTTTCATTCTTTTACAAGTGGTTGACCAGAGTTCCCAGCACCACTTGTTAAAGAGATTGTCTTTAATCCATTGTATATTCTTGCCTCCTTTGTCGAAGATAAGGTGTCCATATGTGCGTGGATTTATCTCTGGGCTTTCTATTTTGTTCCATTGATCCATATTTCTGTCTTTGTGCCAGTACCATACTGTCTTGATAACTGTGGCTTTGTAGTAGAGCCTGAAGTCAGGTAGGTTGATTCCTCCCGTTCCATTCTTCTTTCTCAAGATCGCTTTGGCTATTCGAGGTTTTTTGTTTTTCCATACAAATTGTGAAATTATTTGTTCTAGCTCTGTGAAGAATGCTGTTGGTAGCTTGATAGGGATTGCATTGAATCTATAGATTGCTTTGGGTAGTATACTCATTTTCACTACATTGATTCTTCCAATCCATGAACATGGTATATTTCTCCATCTGTTAGTGTCCTCTTTGATTTCTTTCACCAGTGTTTTATAGTTTTCTATATATAGGTCTTTAGTTTCTTTAGGTAGATATATTCCTAAGTATTTTATTCTTTCCGTTGCAATGGTGAATGGAATTGTTTCCTTAATTTCTCTTTCTGTTTTCTCATTATTAGTGTATAGGAATGCAAGGGATTTCTGTGTGTTGATTTTATATCCTGCAACTTTACTATAGTCATTGATTAGTTCTAGTAATTTTCTGGTGGAGTCTTTAGGGTTTTCTATGTAGAGGATCATGTCATCTGCAAACAGTGAGAGCTTTACTTCTTCTTTTCCAATTTGGATTCCTTTTATTTCTTTTTCTGCTCTGATTGCTGTGGCCAAAACTTCCAAAACTATGTTGAATAGTAATGGTGAAAGTGGGCACCCTTGTCTTGTCCCTGACTTTAGAGGAAATGCTTTCAATTTTTCACCATTGAGGATAATGTTTGCTGTGGGTTTGTCATATATAGCTTTGATTATGTTGAGGTAGGTTCCTTCTATTCCTGCTTTCTGGAGAGTTTTTATCATAAATGGATGTTGAATTTTGTCAAAGGCTTTCTCTGCATCTATTGAGATAATCATATGGTTTTTATTTTTCAATTTGTTAATGTGGTGTATTACATTGATTGATTTGCGGATATTGAAGAATCCTTGCATCCCTGGGATAAAGCCCACTTGGTCATGGTGTATGATCTTTTTAATGTGTTGTTGGATTCTGATTGCTAGAATTTTGTTAAGGATTTTTGCATCTATGTTCATCAGTGATATTGGCCTGTAGTTTTCTTTTTTTGTGGGATCTTTGTCAGGTTTTGGTATTAGGGTGATGGTGGCCTCATAGAATGAGTTTGGAAGTTTACCATCCTCTGCAATTTTCTGGAAGAGTTTGAGCAGGATAGGTGTTAGCTCTTCTCTAAATTTTTGGTAGAATTCAGCTGTGAAGCCGTCTGGACCTGGGCTTTTGTTTGCTGGAAGATTTTTGATTACAGTTTCAATTTCCGTGCTTGTGATGGGTCTGTTAAGATTTTCTATTTCTTCCTGGTCCAGTTTTGGAAAGTTGTACTTTTCTAAGAATTTGTCCATTTCTTCCTCGTTGTCCATTTTATTGGCATATAATTGTTGATAGTAGTCTCTTATGATCCTTTGTATTTCTGTGTTGTCTGTTGTGATCTCTCCATTTTCATTTCTAATTTTATTGATTTGATTTTTCTCCCTTTGTTTCTTGATGAGTCTGGCTAATGGTTTGTCAATTTTATTTATCCTTTCAAAGAACCAGCTTTTGGTTTTGTTGATTTTTGCTATGGTCTCTTTTGTTTCTTTTGCATTTATTTCTGCTCTAATTTTTAAGATTTCTTTCCTTCTACTAACCCTGGGGTTCTTCATTTCTTCCTTTTCTAGTTGCTTTAGGTGTAGAGTTAGGTCATTTATTTGACTTTTTTCTTGTTTCTTGAGGTGTGCCTGTATTGCTATGAACTTTCCCCTTAGGACTGCTTTTACCGTGTCCCACAGGTTTTGGGTTGTTGTGTTTTCATTTTCATTCGTTTCTATGCAAATTTTGATTTCTTTTTTGATTTCTTCTGTGATTTGTTGGTTATTCAGCAGCGTGTTGTTCAGCCTCCATATGTTGGATTTTTTAATAGTTTTTCTCCTGTAATTGAGATCTAATCTTACTGCATTGTGGTCAGAAAAGATGCTTGGAATGATTTCTATTTTTTTGAATTTACCAAGGCTAGCTTTATGGCCCAGGATGTGATCTATCCTGGAGAAGGTTCCATGTGCGCTTGAGAAGAAGGTGAAATTCATTGTTTTGGGATGAAATGTCCTATAGATATCAATTAGGTCTAACTGGTCTATTGTATCGTTTAAAGTTTGTGTTTCCTTGTTAATTTTCTGTTTAGTTGATCTATCCATAGGTGTGAGTGGGGTATTAAAGTCTCCCACTATTATTGTGTTATTGTTAATTTCTTCTTTCATACTTGTTAGCATTTGTCTTACATATTGCGGTGCTCCCGTGTTGGGTGCATATATATTTATAATTGTTATATCTTCTTCTTGGATTGATCCTTTGATCATTATGTAGTGACCATCTTTGTCTCTTTTCACAGTCTTTGTTTTAAAGTCTATTTTATCTGATATGAGTATTGCTACTCCTGCTTTCTTTTGGTCCCTATTCGCATGGAAAATCTTTTTCCAGCCCTTCACTTTCAGTCTGTATGTGTCCCCTGTTTTGAGGTGGGTCTCTTGTAGACAACATATGCAGGGGTCTTGTTTTTGTATCCATTCAGCCAGTCTTTGTCTTTTGGTTGGGGCATTCAACCCATTTACATTTAAGGTAATTACTGATAAGTATGATCCCGTTGCCATTTACTTTATTGTTTTGGGTTCGAATTTATACACAATTTTTGTGTTTCCTGTCTAGAGAATATCCTTTAGTATTTGTTGGAGACCTGGTTTGGTGGTGCAGAATTCTCTCAGCTTTTGCTTGTCTGAAAAGCTTTTGATTTCTCCTTCATACTTGAATGAGATCCTTGCTGGGTACAATAATCTGGGCTGTAGGTTATTTTCTTTCATCATTTTAAGTATGTCTTGCCATTCCCTCCTGGCTTGAAGAGTTTCTATTGAAAGATCAGCTGTTATCCTTATGGGAATTCCCTTGTGTGTTATTTGTTGTTTTTCCCTTGCTGCTTTTAATATTTGTTCTTTGTGTTTGATCTTTGTTAATTTGATTACTATGTGTCTTGGGGTGTTTCGCCTTGGGTTTATCCTGTTTGGGACTCTCTGGGTTTCTTGGGCTTGGGTGATTATTTCCTTCCCCATTTTAGGGAAGTTTTCAACTATTATCTCCTCAAGTATTTTCTCATGGTCTTTCTTTTTGTCTTCTTCTTCTGGGACCCCTATGATTCGAATGTTGTAGCGTTTAATATTGTCCTGGAGGTCTCTGAGATTGTCCTCATTTCTTTTAATTCGTTTTTCTTTTATCCTCTCTGATTCATTTATTTCTACCATTCTATCTTCTAATTCACTAATCCTATCTTCTGCCTCTGTTATTCTACTATTTGTTGCCTCCAGAGTGTTTTTAATTTCACTTATTGCATTATTCATTATATATTGACTCTTTTTTATTTCTTCTAAGTCCTTGTTAAACCTTTCTTGCATCTTCTCAATCCTTGCCTCCAGGCTATTTATCTGTGATTCCATTTTAATTTCAAGATTTTGGATCAATTTCACTATCATTATTCGGAATTCTTTATCAGGTAGATTCCCTATCTCTTCCTCTTTTGTTTGGTTTGGTGGGCATTTATCCTGTTCCTTTATCTGCTGGCTATTCCTCTGTCTCTTCATCTTGTTTAAATTGCTGAGTTTGGGGTGTCCTTTCTGTATTCTGGCAGTTTGTGGAGTTCTCTTTATTGTGGCGTTTCCTCGCTGTGTGTGGGTTTGTACAGGTGGCTTGTCAAGGTTTCCTGGTTAGGGAAGCTTGTGTTGATGTTCTGGTGGATGGAGCTGTATTTCTTCTCTCTGGAGTGTAATGAAATGTCCATTAATGAGTTATGAGATGTCTATGGTTTTGGGGTGACTTTGGGCAGCCTGTATCTTGAAGCTCAGGGCTGTGTTCCTTTGTTGCTGGAGAATTTGCTTGTTATGTTTTTCCCTGGAACTTGTTGGCCCTTGTGTGGTGCTTGGTTTCAGTGTCGGTATGGAGGCGTTTGATGAGCTCCTGTCAATTAATGTTCCTTGGAGTCAGGAGTTCCCTGGAGTCGGGGATTGGACTTAAGCCTCCTACTTCCAGTTATCGGTCTTAATTTTACAGTAGTTTCAAAACTTCTCCTTCTATACAGCACCACTGATAAAACATCTACGTTAAAGATGAAAAGTTTCTCTACTGTGAGGGTCACTCAGAGAGGTTCACAGCGTTACATGGAGAAGAGAAGAGGGAGGAGGGAGTTAGCGGTGACCCAAATGAGATGAGGTGGAGTCAATAGTGGAGAGAGTGGGCTAGCCAGTAGTCACTTCCTTATGTGCACTCCACAACTGGACCACTCAGAGATGTTCACGGAGTTATACAGGGAAGAGAAGAAGGAGGCAGGAGACAGAGGTGGCCAGAAGGATAAAAGGGGGAAATGAAAAGGCGGGAGACAGATCCAGCCAGTAATCAGTTCCTTAAGTGTTCTCCACCGTCTGGAACACACAGAAATTCACAGAGTTGGGTAGAGTAGAGAGGGGTTAGGGAGGAGATACAGGTGACCTGGTGGAGAAAATGGAGAGTCCAAAGGGAGAGAGAGCAGCCAAGCCAGTAATCTCGTACACTAGTGAAAAATGGGTCCTGAAGATTGGGTTCTTAAAGGTACAAAATTGGTAACAAATACATAAAAACAAAAATTAGAAATCTAGAGTAGAGTTTGGAATTTCAAAAATGCGATGTTAATGAAAAGGAGAAGGAAAAGAAAGAGCGAAAAAACGAACAAAGAAAAACAAACAAGGTCGTGAAAGTAATAAAGAAACTACAGGTACAAAATTGATAACTAATACCAAACAGCAAAAATTAAAAATCTAGAGTAGAGTTTGGAATTTCAAAAATACAACGTTTAAAAAAAAAAAAAAAAAAAAAAAAAAAGAAGAAGAAGAAGAAGAAAAATAAAGAGAGAAAACAAACAAACCAACAAAAACAATGTCGCAAAAATTATAAAGAAAATACAGGTACAAAATTGATATCAAATACCAAAAAGCATAAATTAAAAATCTTGAGTAGAGTTTGGAATTGCAGATATACGATGTTATATAAAAGAAGAAGAGAAAGAAACAGAGGGAAAAAAAAGTCACAGCAATTATGAAAAAAACTATAGGTACAAAATTGATAACATATATCAAAAGGCTAAAATTAAAAATCTAGAGTAGAGTTTGGAATTTCAAAAATGCAATGTTAAAGAAAAGAAGAAAAAGAAAAAAAAAAATCACGGTCAAAAAATTGTAAAATATGTATATGAAGTTTGCTGAAGAAGAAAAAAAAAAAAATAGGGTCTTTTTTTTTTTTTTTTGCAAAGTAATAGTTATAAAAGTGAAAATTAAAGGATAATAGAGGACTTAAAAAAATTTTTTTTAATTAAAAAAAAAAGAAAGAAAGAAAGATTGATCGTAAAAATAGTAAAAATATATCTAGGTCTTTCTCTGGTTTTGTTGTGAGTATTGTGGGTTCAGTTCATTTTTGGCAGTTCCTTAGTCCGACTTATATTTCTCAAGTTCTATAGGCCCCTTCCTATGTAATCCGTAGTAACCACAGGGTTTTAATCTATGGCCTGTAGCTTCCAAGGCGTTTCCCTCTGTTATAGCTTCTTCTGTTTGCTGGTCTCTTCAGTGTCTGGTTCCCGCCCTGACACAAAGGGGACGGTGGAGGACCCTGTTTTTTTTTTTTTTTTTAATTTAGGCTCACTTGTTCAGCCGCGCTGTGGGGAGGGAGGGAGGGATGCTGCAAACAGATAACACTGGCGTGCGCTCGAAGTGCCTCGGCCACACTGGGTCTGCCCCCGCTCACGGCGCGTGTAACCTCCCTGCCCACACTGCTTGGGCTCTAGGTTGCTCCACCGGGAACAATCAGAGGCCGGCCCTGGACTGAGCTCCCAGGTCCAAGCCGCTCAGGTTCAGGCACTCGGGTAGTCCTCAGAGGCACAGACTCGGTTGGGCCTGCGTTTTGTGTTCTTCCCAGGTCGAGCAGCTCAGGTGATGAGGTGTTTGGCGGGCGCCAATGCTGCGACTTATCGCCTCCCCGCCACTCGGTTATCTGGGTGTAAAACCGGCGCACCTTCTCAGGTAGATGTTGACCGTCCAGACCCCCAAGAAGTTTTAGTTAGCAAAGAAGCCTGCTTACAGTTTTATAGATAGTGTCTCTCTGGGGCTGCGATTGCCCCCTTCCGGCTCTGGCTGCCTGTCACCGGAGGGGGAAGGTCTGCAGCCGGCTATCTCTGTTCAGTCCTTTGTTCTGTGCGCGGGCCTGGCGGTGTCTTAGGTTAGGGCTGGCTTTTCGCGTGGTAGATATCCCACAGTCTGGTTTGCTAGCCCAAATTATTTCGCTCAGATAGCGCTCAGGACATTCGGCCCGATTCTTACTCTAAGGGACACAGCCCGCGCCGCACTTCCCTGCCCAGCCCCCGCTTGCTAATGGCGTGTGCAGGCGTCTGCGCCGCTTCTCCGCTGGGGGGGTTACCGTAGGGCTCACAATCCGCGATTTTTAATTGTTTATTATTATTTTTTTTTTTTTTTCCCCTCCCTTTTATGTGGCCCTCTGTGCTTCCAAAGCTCGGCACAGATTCGGCAGTGAGAGGGTTTCCTGGTGTTTGGAAACTTCTCTCTTTTTAAGACTCCCTTCCCGGGACGGAACTCCGTCCCTCCCTCTTTTGTCTCTTTTTTTGTCTTTTATATTTTTTCCTACCTCCTTTCGAAGAGTTGGGCTGCTTTTCTGGGTGCCTGATGTCCTCTGCCGGCATTCAGAAGTTGTTTTGTGGAATTTACTCGACGTTTAAATGCTCTTTTGATGAATTTGTGGGGGAGAAAGTGTTCTCCCCGTCCTACTCCTCCGCCATCTTCCATGATAGCTTTTAAAACCCTATAAGTCAGTTTGCCCATACTGAAAGGTTATTTTAATTTAACAGTGAGGACTGTTGTTTTTCTCTTCAGTATCCATTGTTCCTTTAGTTGTGTTTAAGTAGTCACACATTTATTTATTTATTTAAAATTATTATTATTTTTTTACTTTACAATATTGTATTGGTTTTGCCATACATCAACATGCATCTGCCATGGGTGTACAAGTGTTCCCCATCCTGAACAAAACAATATTAAGTGATATATTATCATTTTGAATATATTATAATATGAGTTGTTAATATACATGAGATGTAGTTTTAACATTATGCTTTTTTTCTGACAAATATTTACTGAGTTCTTACTATGTGAAAGCCACTGTGCCAAACATTAAAATGTACTGGTACCATTAAATGTGCATAGTTTTTCAAGTTAACATAAATGTAGAGTTAATATATAATAATAGATTATAAATTATTTACTCAATTATGAATATGTGTAAAGATTTACAAGTAAATTTGGCTAATTTAGTGATATTTGATACCATGCTTGATACTGTCAGGCAGGCTTATTTCTCTCCCTCGATTTTTGTCTCCTCATAACAAAGATTTGGAATGACAGACTAATTACAGCTCAAGCAGGCAGGATTTCTCAGCCCCTGTCTCTTCATAGTAAGCATTCAAAACAATGATAAGGTTACAGCTCAGTTATAGCTCAAACAGAGAGGTTTTTTACTAAACAGACAAGGGATAGTACACTCCTGAGATGTGGGGACAAGCCAACCCTGAAGTAGTGGCCACAATCCCTCTTGGCTTTCCCTTTTTATACTCCCTGTCTCCTCCTCTTGGTTCTACCGTGTACAAAATGCAAATGGACCAATCAGGGAAGGGATGGTATCTGGTCACATGCATAATAGGGCTTTTATATATTCATCTAAATGGGTGCAGACTGAGAGTTTTGATAGATAGTTGCAAGTTATATAACAACAGGCTCTACTGTGCATGTCATTCCCATAATTCAGTCTGTTATAATCAGATGTATGTAGGTATAGAATATTTATGAATACCTGACACGACTGAGCGACTTTACTTTTACTTTTCAATTTCATGCATTGGAGAAGGAAATGGCAACCCACTCCAGTGTTCTGGCCTGGAGAATCCCAGGGACAGGGGAGCCTGGTGGGCTGCCGTCTATGGGGTCGCACAGAGTCGGACATGACTGAAGCGATTTAGCAGCAGCAGCAATAGACTCCTAGGAGCCTAAGGTCACTTAAGGAAGTCCCTGTGGTTAGTTTGTATCCAATGTGTGCCTAGGGCACCTGTACAGGAGTTGGAAAAGTTTCTGGGGTTATTTTTGTAGCATATCTGTGAGCTCTCCTGGGCCTGTCTGGAATGGGATTTAGAGATCAGCTTGCATCCTTTTCAGTTAGGCCACGTCTTGTTGCTCATGCCTAACTTCCTACCTAACAATACCATTTCATTGAATTTAGGATGCTGTTGATTACAAGGCACACCATTATTTTATATTACACCAGGAAAATAAAAAAAGAAGACTACAAAAATTAAATTATGACTCAGTGCTTTTTCATCACATAGAATTTTTAGTTTACACCTATGGAAAAATTTCTTTTAGAACAGACATAAATTTTAAAAATCATATATCACTCTTGTACAAGTATAAAAAGGGAAACAAAACAACAAACAGTATTTTCCATAGGTGTAAACTAAAAATTCTATGTGATGAAAAAGCACCGAGTCATAATTTAATTTTTGTAGTCGTCTTTTTTTATTTTCCTGGTGTAATATAAAATAATGGTGTGCCTTGTAATCAACAGCATCCTAAATTCAAAGTATCCTAAATGAAAGTATCACCATTGAGAAGAATCAGACTCAGTACTTAGTGGATAAATGAAAGCATCACCATTCAGAAAAATCAGACTCAGTACTTTACATTAATGTGAATGGGGATACTTTCATTTATCCACTCATTATTGGACCCTATGGCATCAAAAATACTGTCAAGAGTAGTAATGATCCTTTTTTTTTTATTTTCCTTAAAGGAATTCATTGTTGTGTTAAGTTGCTTCAGTCATGTCTCTTAGCAGTCCCATTGTAGCATGCCAGGCCCCTCTGCCTATGGGATTCTCCAGGCAAGAAAACTAGAGCGGGTTGCCATGCCCTTCTTCGGGGAATCTTCCTGACCCAGGGATTGAAGCTGTGTCTCATCTCCTGCATTGGCAGGCAGGTGGGTTTTTTTTTGTTTTGTTTTGTTTTTTACCACTAGCACCACCTGGAAAGTCCCAGAGGAATTCAAAAGAGATATAAATACTAGTGTTGCTGTGCTCTAAAGCTAGCTAACAATACTTGCTGCGCAGCGGCGCAGAGCGTACATGAAGCGCGGCGGTCTGGCGGCATGTCGGTCAGCCGGAAGAGCGGGGCCACTCTGTCCAGGTGAGCCGGGGTCCTGACTGCTCTGGGGGCCATAGGGTCGGGGCCACACTGAGCAGCCCCCAGGGTTCCGGCGCTCTTTCCTCCTTGGGGACGCAGGCCCGAGCAGGCTGCCTACGTGGGCTGTCCAGCCCAGAGAGGCTGCTCTGGGGGCTGGGGAGGTTTTCAAGAGGTAAACGGCCAAGTCTCAGCTTCTGAGCCGCCCCTGACTGCTTGTCTTTCTTTGGAGAGTCTGAGAGGCCCCTCCCGGGAGCAGGTGGCCACACTGCCTCGCAGGCTCAGTGAGTGGGCCAGGCGGGCAGGTGCCCTCCCAGGGATGAGGCTCAGGCTCTGGGTGCAGCGTTTCGGGGTGCTGTTGGGGCTGGGAAACCTCATTCTTGGTGCGCTCCCTCTCTGCGCTTCAGTCTTCACTCAGGAGCAGGGCCTTCAAAGGGTCCAGGGACTCGATGTCTCATCCTTGTCTGCTGGACATCTAGTTAGGGTCAGAGAAGACTGAGGGGTGGGTGTCCAGGAGGCAGCACCCTCATGCAATTGGAGTGCCAGGCTGTCTCGGCACAGGAGTGGCGGAGAGGAGCTACCCCATGTCTGAGGTCAGGGGCGGCAGCTAAGAGGAGCTACCCCACATCCAAGGAGCGGTGGCTGCTTGGGCACAGGAGGCCAGAGAGGAGCTACTCCACGTTCAAGGTCAGGAAGGGCGGCCCTGAGGAGCTACCCCTCGTCCAAGGTAAGGAGCAGCGACTGTGCTTTGCTGGAGCAGCTTTGAAGAGATACCCCACCACCAAGGTAAGAGAAACCCAAGTAAGATGGTAGGTGTTGCAGAGGACATCAGAGGGCAAACACACTGAAACCATTATCATGGAAAACTAGCCATTCTGATCACACGGACCACAGCCTTGTCTAACTCAGTGAAACTGAGCCATGCTGTGTGGGGCCATCCAAGACAGACGGGTCATGGTGGAGAGGTCTGACAGAATGTGGTCCACTGGAAAAGGGAATGGCAAACCACTTCAGTTTTCTTGCCTTGAGAACCCCATGAACAGTATGAAAAGGCAAAATGATAGGATACTGAAAGGGGAACTCCCCGGGTTGGTAGGTGCCCAATATGCTACTGGAGATCAGTGGAGAAATAACTCCAGAAAGAATGAAGGGATGGAGCCAAAGCAAAAAGAATACCCAGCTGTGGATGTGACTGGTGATAGAAGCAAGGTCTGATGCTGTAAAGAGCAATATTGCATAGGAACCTGGAATGTCAGGTCCATGAATCAAGGCAAATTGGAAGTGGTCAAACAAGAGATGGCAAGAGTGAACGTCGACATTCTAGGAATCAGCAAACTAAAATGGATTGGAATGGGTGAATTTAACTCAGATGACCATTATATCTACTACTGTGGGCAGGAATCCCTCAGAAGAAATGGAGTAGCCATCATGGTCAACAAAAGAGTCTGAAATGCAGTACTTGGATGCAATCTCAAAAAAGACAGAATGATCTCTGTTTGTTTCCAAGGCAAACCATTCAATATCACAGTAATTCAAGCCTATGCCCCAATCAGTAATGCTGAAGAAGCTGAAGTTGAACAGTTCTATGAAGACCTACAAGACCTTTTAGAACTAACAGCCAAAAAAGATGTCTTTTTCATTATAGGGGACTGGAATGCAAAAGTAGGAAGTCAAGAAACACCTGGAGTAACAGGCAAATTTGGCCTTGGAGTATGGAATGAAGCAGGGCAAAGGTTAATAGAGTTTTGCCAAGAGAACACACTGGTCATAGCAAACAGCCTCTTTCAACAACACAAGAGAAGACTTTACACATGGACATCACCAGATGGTCAACACCAAAATCAGGTTGATTATATTCTTTGCAGCCAAAGATGGAGAAGCTCTATACAGTCAGCAAAAACAAGACCAGGAGCTGACTGTGGCTCAGACCATGAACTCCTTATTGCCAAATTCAGACTTAAATTGAAGAAAGTAGGGAAAACCACTAGACCATTCAGGTATGACCTAAATCGAAACCCTAATGATTATACAGTGGAAGTGAGAAATAGATTTAAGGGACTAGATCTGATAGACAGAGTGCCTGATGAACTATGAATGGAGGTTTGTGACATTGTACAGGAGACAGGGATCAAGACCATCCCCATGGAAAAGAAATGCAAAAAAGCAAAATGGCTGTCTGAGGAAGCCTTACAAATAGCTGTGAAAAGAAGAGAAGTGAAAAGCAAAGGAGAAAAGGAAAGATATAAGCATCTGAATGCAGATTTCCAAAGAATAGCAAGGAGAGATAAGAAAGACTTCCTCCAGTTTCATCCACCTCATTAGAACTGATTCAAATGAATTCTTTTTTAATGGCTGAGTAATACTCCATTGTGTATATATGGAATTTAGAAAGTTGGTAATGACAACCCTGTATGTGAGACAGCAAAAGAGACACAGATGTATAGAACAGTCTTTTGGACTCTGTAGGAGAGGGAAGGGGGATGATTTGGGAGAATGGCATTAAAACATGTATAATATCATATAAGAAATGAATCGCCAGTCCAGATTCAATGAAGGATATAGGAAGCTTGGGGCTGGTGGACTGGGATGACCCAGAGGGATGGTATGGGGAGGGAGGTGCGAGGGGGGTTCAGGATGGGGAACACGTGTACACCCATGGTGGTTGCATGTTGATGTATGGCAAAACCAATACAATATTGTAAAGTAAATAAATAAATAAATAATTTTTTTTTTTTTAAAAGAAAGCCGTCCTCAGCAATCAATGCAAAGAAATAGAGCAAAACAAAATGGGAAAGACAAGAGATCTTGTCAAGAAAATTGGAGATACCAAGGGAAAATTTCATGCAAAGATGGGCTCAACAAAGGACAGAAAGGGTTAGACCTCACAGAAGCATAAGATATTAAGAAGAGGTGGCAAGAATACACAGAAGAACTGTACAAAAAAGTTTCACGACCCAGATAGTCACAATGGTGTGATCACTCACCTAGAGTCAGACATCCTGGAATGTAAAGTCAAGTGGGCCTTAGAAAGCATCACTACAGACAACGCTAGTGGAGGTTATGGCATTCCAGTTGAGCTATTTCAAATCCTGAAAGATGATGCTGTGAAAGTGCTGCATTCAATATGCCAGCAAATTTGGAAAACTCAGCAGTGGCCACAGGACTGGGAAAGGTCAGTTTTCATTCCAATCCCAAAGAAAGGCAATGCCAAAGAATGCTCAAACTACTGCATAATTGCACTCATCTCACATGCTAGTAAAGAAATGCTCAAAATTCTCCAAGCCAGGCTTCAGCAGTACGTGAACCGTGAACTTCCTGATGTTCAAGCTGGTTTAGAAAAGGCATAGGAACCAGAGATCAAATTGCTAACATCCTCTGGATCATTGAAAAAGCAAGAGAGTTCTAGAAAAACATCTATTTCTGCCTTATTGACTATGCCAAAGCCTTTGACTGTGTGGATCACAATAAACTGTGGGCAATTCTGAAAGAGATGGGAATACCAGACCACCTGACCTGCCTTTTGAGAAACCTATATGCAGGTCAGGAAGCAACAGTTAGAACTGGACATGGAACAACAGACTGGTTCCAAATAGGAAAAGGAGTACATCAAGGATGTATATTGTCACCCTGCTTATTTAACTTATATGCAGAGTACATCATGAGAAACGGGGGTGGAAGAAGCACAAGCTGGAATCAAGATTACTGGGAGAAATATCAATAACCTCAGATATACAGATGGCACCACCCTTATGGCAGAAAGTGAAGAGGAACTAAAAAGCCTCTTGTGAAAGTGAAAGTGTAGATTGAAAAATTTGGCTTAAAGCTCAATATTCAGCAAACTAAGATCATTGCATCTGGTCCCATCACTTCATGGCAGATAAATGGGGAAACAAGGAACAGTGTCAGACTTTATTTTTCCGGGCTCCACAATCACTGCAGATGGTGATTGCAGCCATGAAATTAAAAGACACTTACTCCTTGGAAGGAAAGTTATGACCAACCTAGATCGCATATTGAAAAGCAGGGATATTATTTTGCCAACAAAGATCCATCTAGTCAAGGCTATGGTTTTTCCAGTGGTCATTTTTGGATGTGAGAGTTGGACTGTGAAGAAAGCTGAGCACTGAAGAATTGATGCTTTTGAACTGTGGTGTTGGAGAAGGCTCTTGAGAGTCCCTTGGACTACAAGGAGATGCAACCAGTCCATCCTATAGGAGATCAGTCCTGGGTGTTCTTGGAAGGACTGATGCTGAAGCTGAATCTCCAATACTTCGGCCACCTGATGAGAAGGGCTGACTCACTGGAAAAGACCCTGATGCTGGGAGGGATTGTGGCCCGGAGAAGAAGGGGATGACAGAGGATGAGATGGCTGGATGGCATCACAGACTTGATGGACATGAGTTTGAGTGAACTCCAGGAGTTGGTGATGGACAGGCAGGCCTGTCGTGCTGTGATTCATGGGGTTGCAAAGAGTAGGACACAACTGAGTGACTGAACTGAGCTAAACTGAAAGCTAGCTGTACAGTTATGTTGAATCTGAACATGTTGCCAAATTCATTTGACCCAGCAAAAATTTGACTTATGAAGGTTATGTGTTTGTTTCACTATTTTCTCAACACTTTCTTCCAAGCCATTTAAACTCATTCTTTGACTTCTGATTCTGATTCATTTGCTTTAGCAAAAACAGAGAGAAAACTATGACACAATTACTTAATGACTACTAGTAGTTGTAACAGGTCATTGATACTGATACATTCTGATTTCAAAAACTGAAGTGTCTAAAAATATGCATTTTTATAATCAATTAAATATGGTAATGATATAAAGTTTCTATCATTTACTAAAATTCAAGAAAAAGACAAAAGTCAATAACAATTAAAATAGAAATTTTAAGAAGCATTGTTGCAACAGTAATAGGTTGGTTGATTATGTATTGGATTTATGGTTGAGGAAGAGACTGATAGTTGTTTCCTAGTATTCATTTCCCCCTTCTATTTCACAGCATTCAGATCGTATCAGGTCAGTCGCTCAGTCGTGTCCGACTCTTTGCGACCCCATGAATTGTAGCATGCCAGGCCTCCTTGTCCATCACCAACTCCTGGAGTTCACTCAGACTCACGTCCATCGAGTCAGTGATGCCATCCAGCCATCTCATCCTCTGTCGTCCCCTTCTCCTCTTGCCCCTAATCCCTCCCAGCATCAGAGTCTTTTCCAGTGAGTCAACTCTTTGCATGAGGTGGCCAAAGTACTGGAGTTTCAGCTTTAGCATCATTCCTTCCAAAGAAATCCCAGGGCTGATCTCCTTCAGAATGGACTGGTTGGATCTCCCTGCAGTCCAAGGGACTCTCAAGAGTCTTCTCCAACACCACAGTTCAAAAGCATCAATTCTTCGGCGCTCAGCCTTCTTCACAGTCCAACTCTCACATCCATACATGACCACAGGAAAAACCATAGCCTTGACTAGATGGACCTTTGTTGGCAAAGTAATGTCTCTGCTTTTGAATATGTTATCTAGGTTGGTCATAACTTTCCTTCCAAGGAGTAAGCGTCTTTTAATTTCATGGCTGCAATCACCATCTGCAGTGATTTTGGAGCCCAGAAAAATAGTCTACCACTGTTTCCACTGTTTCCCCATATATTTCCCATGAAGTGATGGGACCAGATGCCATAATCTTCATTAGAATCCTTTATTTTTAGTTTGGTATGTGGCAGGATTATTTTTTAAAAACTTTAAAAAGGACAGCTTTTTTCAGCATACCTTATAGGTTGGTACAATCGCATGACTAAGTTATGATTGTCAGAATATTAGCAGCAGTGATGTGCACTACTTCTAGATTTTTCCCTTGAAGTGAAAGGACATACCATTACCTTCCTTTCTCCCTTGTTATTTTTCATCCAGCTGCCTGGAATGTAGACATGTAAGCTTGCATCTTAGACATTAAGGAAGAGGCAAAAACCTTTGAATAGGAAAGCAAAAACATGGAAAAAACCAGGATTTCAGACACCTTAAGCTGATGTATTTACCCTGACTTGCTTATACTGGACCAATTAATTAAATGAGAGAGAAATAAACTTCTGTTTTGTTTGTTACTATTAATTTGGTCCCTTTTAGAAATCAGAATTGTGTGGCATTATAATAATAATACCATATTGTTGTTGTTGCTTAGTCACTAAGTCTTATCCAACTCTTTGAAACCCCATGAACAGCAGCATACCAGACTTGCCTGTCCTTCAGTGTATACCTGACTTTGCTCAAACTCATGTCCATTGAGTCAGTTATGCCATCTAACCATCTCATCCTGTGTCACTCCCTTCTTATCTTGCCCTCAATCTTTCCCAGAATCAGGGTATTTTCCAATGAGTCAGTTCTTAACATCAGGTGGCCAAAGTATTGGAGCTTCAGCTTCAGCATCAGTCCTTCCAATGAATATTTAGGAGTGATTCCCTTTAGGATTGACTGGTTTGCTCTCCTTGCAATCCAAGGGACTCTCAAGAGTCTTCTCCAGCACAGTTAGAAAGCATCAATTCTTCGGTGCTCAGCCTTCTTTGTGGTCCAACTGTCACATCCATACATGACTACTAGAAAAACCATAGCTTTGACTATATGAACAATGAGGACAACCAAAGAAACAAAAGATTTGCAATTTACAAGAAATTATAATTTCTGATTAATTGAGAAGTTACTTATTTGTACATTTTGAGAAACTAAAGAACTAGAATTTTTAAATTTAAAAAAGTGGTACAGTAGTAATTGGAATCGAGAGAATAACAATTGGTCTATGATTTTCTGCATCATTGTAGCCATCTGCATGGATAATATGTACTTAGTCCTAACAGTATTTACAATTTATAGTAATTAAGACCATGCAAATGTTAGAAATTAGCAAAATTCTGGTTTATTAAAAGCTTATGAGGACTTAGTATGTTTTTGCTAATTATGTTTTCTGATGAGAATGTTTTTTATTTTTTTCCAGGACTCTCTGACTTTATTTTGAGATATTAAGGCATGATAAAAGAGTAAGATCTTTATAGCTACATATGAGTCAGAAATGAAGAGTTAGCCAGCCAGACAGATAAATAAGTAGACATAGTGGTAGAAGCAATAGTTATGCATATGTATGTAATCAAATCAGGGTTTGTGCAATATTAAACCTGATTATCCTTGAGCCTAATTTAATTTTTGAAATTTCATTAACTTCAATTCTTACCAAAATATAATTGGATGAATGGTATATAATGGATTATTTTTAATTATCCAGAGACATTGAAAGTTTGAGCTACAGAGATCCTACTCATCAAGTTTATTCATTATACAATGGGTAACTTCAAAGTCTGTGTGGAGAAGGAAAACCATACATATTCATCTCCCTCCAGTGATCTCATCTCCACCTTACTTCATTTCTTTCATGATCATGAACAAACACTTGTCGTTATGTTAAAAGTACTATTTTAGAATTATAAATCCAAATATTCCAAACCCCAACCAAAAGCTCCTATACTTTCTTCTTTTGCATTTGGAAACTTCATTCAATTTTCTACCTCTAGGTGAATTCCCTATCAATAAATATTGCATCATGCTCATGATACATCATTTAATCATTGCAATCACTTTCTCCTTTGAGGTTTATTACATTCTTCTGGGAGGATAGAAGATGCTCATTCATGGATAAATTCATCTGCTTCTCTATTCCTACACCAAATAACCTGAATATTTAGAAGATTTTAAAACCAGGCAGGCTAGTATCACTCTTAGTCTTCAGTTGCAAAAGAACCCTCAATTCTGACCAGATGTCCTATGTTTTCCTATTCAATTTTCTCCTATTCTCTAAAGTTCATATATCAAATTTTCCCCACTGTATTTAAATATTCCAAATTATTTTCCAACATCCCAAAATAACTGGCAGTTGACTCTAACTCCTGTTTGGAGAGAAAATTATAAGCAAGAATTCTCTTGAATTCCTGCCTATACCTATAAAATTTGATTTCAGAACTATCCTCTTTTTCTTGAAAAGGAAGAAGTGATAGAGTTCTTTCATCTTTGCTTCAGATTCCATCCATTGTCACCTTTTATGTGACTTTATTGTTAATTATTTGGAGAAGGAAATGGCAACCCACTCCAGTGTTCTTGCCTGGAGAATCCCAGGGACGAGGGAGCCTGGTGGGCTGCTGTCTATGGGGTCGAATAGAATCGGACACGACTGAAGTGACTTAGCAGTAGCAGCAGTATTGTTAATTAATCACTCTGCTTGATATTCTTTCTCTCCTTATCTGGTACTACTTTCCCACAAATTATAAACCATGCTGAAATATTGCACATTTTAATTAAAAACACCAATGAAGAACATCAATTCCATGAGTGATTCTTTCCTCCTTTCCTAAATACAATATCTTGAGAGAACTATCTATATTCACAGAATTCACATCCTCACTCTCATTCATTCATTAAACTACATTTATCTGGTTAACACAGTCTCTGCTGCACTAGTCTCATTGAATTCACTGCAGACTTACTTGTTTAAGTTAATGTTTACTTATCTACCTTAGTTTTGATTGAACTTATTTTAACATCTTATACTACTTATCACTTTATACTCTCCAAACTTCTATGAAAGCACCTTGACCTCATTTTTTTGATAAGTCTTCTACTCTTTCTCAGTCTTATATGTAGGCTCTTTATTCTTTAAATTTCTCTTTCTTTCTTTAATTATTGACGTCTTCAGGATTCTGTTGAGGCGCTTTTACCTTCTTTGTCATGGATTCAGATTTGTCTGTTTAAAGAAGTCCTTCAATTTTATCTTCAGTTGCAGTCATATATGACCAACAGCTTACTCAAAATTTCTACTTGTATGTTGAGTATTATTATTAATATATAGTCTAAACCCAACATAGCTGAAGTCATGGTCTTCCTTACTTCATCATCCTGTTTGTCTCCCAATGAATCACATTCTTGTTCTTCAATCTTCACACTCCTCACTAGCCCCTTGCCTTGTCAAATACCTCTAAAATGTGCTCTTTTTCCCATTCTTGCCACACTTGTTCAGAAATACTCTCATCTCTCATGTGGATGACTACTATAATCAGTAACTATGTTTTCTGTTCTCATCTGGTCTCCACTTTTATTTTTCCCCAGCCAGAGTATTATTTATGAAATGCATATTTAACAATTTCATACCTTGACATAAAAATGCTTCTGGGACTACATATTTCAATTTGAACTAAGTCCAAACTCACAACATCCTTTATGTCATAGTTAAATGTTGAAAAACAATCATTAAAAAAAAAAAATTGAACATTTTGATGACTACAAATTCTCACAAATCCTCCCTTAATCTTTTTTGAACTCCCTTAATCTTTCGATAGTCAGAGTCTTTGTCTTAACAAATTTTGTTGAAAAAAAAAATGTCATAAAGACCTAATAAACTCTTGGTTTTGTTTTTGAAATACTCTTATTTGTCATAATTGCAATAATAAACAATGTAAAAATATATAATGCAATAAGCTTGTTTTTATAATTTTAGTTTTACTTTTCTCAAAGAAATTCTGATTAATGAAATTCCTTTCAATTTTTCTTGTTGTAGGAAAAGCCCTTTCCCCTCATTTTGCATTTCTGGATGGAAGAAGCTACAAGATAAGATAATCATGGAATCTTAGCTTACCCTATCCCTAAGACATGACTTACCTGTTTCCCTCTTCATTGTTGGATATTCTCTACTCCTTCATGTAGTAAATTTTATAGGGTCAAGTACTCATGGAGAATATTTGTGGTTGTCCAGACAGGCTTCTGGCTGTATCTGAAAGTCTAATTAATTCAAGGTGATATGTTAGCAAGTCCAGTTTCTAACAGACCTAAGAAGAGTTGATTCTTTTGAACTGTGGTGTTGGAGAAGACTCTTGAGAGTCCCTTGGACTGCAAGGAGATCAGTCCTGCATGTTCATTGGAAGGACTGATGTTGAAGCTGAAACTCCAATACTTTGGCCACCTGATGTGAAGAGCTGATTCATTTGAAAAGACCTGATGCTGGAAAAGATTGAGGGCAGGAGGAGAAGGGGATGCCAGAGAATAAGATAGTTGGATGGCATCACTGACTCAATGGACATGAGTTTGGGTAAACTCTGGGAGTTAGTGATGGACAAGGAGGCCTGGCGTGCATGGGGTCACAAAGAATCGGACACGACTTAGGAACTGAACTAAGCTTATACTCACTTTTATTATAATTGCTACCTGGTTGAACAGTTTCTTTGAGCACAACTGGGTAGGAAAATAGAATGTTATTTATTAGCTTCTTGAAAAAATAATTTTTACTTAGAAATTTTGGTCTCTAATATAAACAAATCCACTCCTTTTAGTACCAAAATAACATTGAAAGATATTTCTCTTCTTACTAATCTGTGAATCACCATTCAATCCATACTCATTCCATACCTATGCCTCCTTTCCCCTAGGTACTCTTGTTTAAAAAAAAAAAAAGTTGATAATAGTAACAACCCATTGTTGCCCTTACTATGTTGTTGTTACCCATACTTGTTGCAAACTATGATGATAAGTAATTTACATACATTTCCTTATATAAAACTCACAGCATTCCTATGAAACAAAAACATAAATTCCTCAATTTTACTAAGATTCTTAAAGTCTAAGCAAGTTGCCCGAAGCTACACAGTGGTGGGGCTGACATTTGAACCCAGGTCAAGGTTTCACAGTATAATTATACTATTTTCCTAGTATAAGAATTTCTGCATATTCCTTTCATATCCCTCAACTCTTAGTTATCCAGCTGTCTTGAAGTACATAGGCATATCTTTTTAGATAATTCCCCTAATATGTTTTCAGAAGCCCCATAAATATTTTTTGACAGTGTGATATATACTGAACACTAAAAAAGGTAAATAAAGGAAGTGAGTTTATTTTTAGGCTGGGAACACTTGGAGAAGCAAAATAAACACATATTCACAATCCCTTATCCACAATTATGAAACCTCCAAACCTCAAAAAACTGAAAATTATTTTGTAAATTGTCCAATTTGGCACCACCATCTTACCTAAATTGACATTAAGTTGCTTATGGTCTTCAGTGATCCCATTCAGTGTGCCTAATTCATATATTTCATTACATATATATTAATGTATTTGGTTACTAGGTGTTATCCCTGATAATGTTTACCATAATACCTTTCTAATATCCAAAAGAAAATAAGTTTTGAAACCATTGTATCCCAAGCATTTAGGATAAAAATTATAGGCCAAAAAATTATTAATGTTACAATACTAGTGCTGTGGTGGTGGGTGTGCTTTAAAAGCCGTTAGGAACAGAGGAGGCAGAAAGAGCTGCAGGGAAGATACTACTGGATCTGGTTATTGAAGCATGAATACAAATTTGCCAGGCAGACAGATAAGAGAAAACAATGGAGCCACTTGAAACAGACTGAGCAGAAATCGTGAGAGAGTAATATGTAGCCCGGAGGAGGGGAATAGGCAAGAGAGTGGCAGATGAATGAAGTTGGGTCAATAGCCAGGGGTCAAATCACAGGATACTGTGGAATGTTATGCAAAGTTTTAATTTGATCCGGTTTGGCTAAGGTGACCTGGGAGGATGTTAGGCTAAAAGAGGTAGGAACACAGTTTATCTAAGATGCATAATAATATAATATATAAATTAATAATAATTTTATTCTTGCTATCCTGGTATTACTGATAGTATAGGCTGTCACTTTCAAAACTGATTTGGTTTGGATGAAATACATGACCAAGAATAGTGAGAAGAGAGGTGTGATATTGTGCATATATATTTAGTCTTTGTCCACAGTTCCTGGCTCACAGCTCCCCAAAACCTTAGAATTTCTTTAGTGACGAGAGCCATAAAGGTGTCTTGTTAGGTTAATGGCATGACTTTTGGATCCCAGCTAAGGTTGGGTGCTGTTTTCCAGAAGATCAACCATGTGATTAGAGGACTGGAACTTTAGTTCCACCCCTGCTGAACTTTTGGCAGGGGAGAAGGGCTGGAGGTTGAATCAGTTGGAGGTTGAACCAATGGCAGTTTTTTTACTCAGCCATGCCAGTATCACGAAGCCTCTATAAAAACCCCAAAGGATGGGGTTTGAGAGCTTCTATGTTAAACATGCAGAAATTTGAAAACAATGTGCTCTGAGAGGGCATGAGAGCTTTCTCAATACTTTGCCCGATGAACTCTTCAATCTGGCTCTTCCTGAGTTATATCTTCTTTTAATAAACTGGTAAATAAACAAGTTTCCTGAGTTCTATAGGCTTGTCTGGCAAATTAGTCAAACCTAAGGGGTAGGTGGTGGGAACCTCCTCCAATTTTTTGCCAGTTGGTCAGAATCCCACGGGTGACAACATGTGTTTGCTACTGGCATTAGAAGGGAGAGGGACAGTGTGTTGGGACTGAGCCCTTAACCTGTGGAATCTGATGCCACCTCCAGGTAGTCAAACATCAGAATTGAGTTGAATTTTAAGAACACCCAGTTGGTATCCAGAGAATTGTTGGTGGTTTGTGAATCACCCCTCCTCCCACACACACGTTGAAATTGGGTAAAAGAACCTAAAAACAGGGAATATTTTCAGTTATAGACTTAAAACTGTTTCTGTCCTTTCTTCTATCCCACATTGTCCTGCAGTCTCCTTATATCTTGGCTTTGGCTCCAACTGAGCAGAACTTAGCCACTGAAGAAGTTAACTGGGTTAAAATATCCAGAAAAATATATATATATAAGTGGGGCTTAAAATATATGAAGATTATGAAGCAAATCATAGGCTTCCTTTATTTCAAAATTGTAGTTAATAATCAGGAGGCATATTGATTTTATATTTTTTCTCTTTTACTCAAGTTATAGTGCTAAAAATAAACTACAAAATATAAAATATGATCACATTCCTCACCAATGGAATATAAATGGAAATTATAATCTATGTAGCTTTAGCTTCAATTGAAAAATAAAGGAAAAATTAGTTTCTGTGTATCATAGCATGTTAAAATTAATTTTTATTAATATAATTAAGAAGCAATAAAAACAGAATTATTTCAATATCTGAATGGATTTTCATCAGCAACAGATTGAGAATTAAACCAGAACCATTTTGTCTCACTAATTACAGAAAGATAAAACTACCAGTCATTTCCCTATCAGGTCAATGAAAATAAAAGTAAAATAATATTTCTCTGAAATTGTAGGAACTGGTAAACTTACATGATGTTTTTATTAGTGAGTCTGGGTTCTGTTTTGAAATATCTGTTGTTGTTGTTGTTCAGTCATTAAGTCATGTCCGACTCTTCGAGAACCCATGAACTGAGGCACACCAGGCTTCTTTGTTCATCTCTAGCTCCCTAAGTGTGCTTAAACTCATGTCCACTGAGCCAGTGATGCCATCCAAACATTTCATCCTCCGTCACCCACTTCTCCTCCTGCCCTCAATCTTTCCCAGCATCAGGGTCTTTCCCAATGAGTCAGCTCTTCGCATCAGGTGGCCAAAGTATTGGAGCTTCAGCATCAGTCCTTCCAATGAATATTCAGGATGGATTTCCTTTAGGACTGACTGGCTTGATCTTCTTGCTGCCCAAGGGACTCTACAGAGTCTTCTCCAACACCACAGGTCTTAAGCATCAATTCTTCAGTGATCAGCCTTTATGGTCCAACACTCATGGTCCAATTCTTATGGTCCAGCTCATCCAAACATGACTGCGGGAAAAACCATAGCTTTGACTACACAGAATGTTGTCAGCCAAGTGATATCTCTGCTTTTTAATACACTGTCTAGGTTTGACATAGCTTTTCTTCCACGGAGCAACTGTCTTTTAATTTCATGGATGCAATCACCATCCACATTGATTTTGGAGTCCAAGAAAGTGAAATCTGATCCTGTTTCCACATTTCCCCCATCTATTTGCCATGAAATGATAGGACCTAGTTTTTTGATGTTGAGTTTTAAGCCAGCTTTTTCACTCTCCTCTTTCACCTTCATCGAGAGGTTGTTTAGTTCCTCTTCACTTTCTGCCATTAAAGTGGTATCATCTGCATATCTGAGGTTGTTGATATTTCTCCCAAACATCTCAATTCCAGCTTGTGATTCATCTAGCCTAGCATTTTCCGTGATGTATTCTGCATATAAGTTAAATAAGAAATGTAACAATGTACAGCTTTGTTGTACTCCTTTCCCAATTTTGAACTGGTCAGTTTTTCCATACATGTGGGCTTCCCTGGTGGCTCAGTATAAAGAATCTGCCTACATGCAGGAGCCCCAGGAGATACAGATTCGATCCCTGGGTTGGGAAGATCCCCTGCAGGAGGGCATGGCAACCTACTCCAGTATTCTTGCCTGGAGAATCCTATGGCAGAAGAGCCTGGCAGGCTACAGTCAATAGGGTTTCAAAGAGTCGGACAGAACTGATGCGACATAGCATGCACAAATACATGGAGTTGTTCCATGTCCAATTCTAACTGTTGCTTCTTGACCTGCATATATGTTTCTCAGGAGACAGGTAAGGTGGTCTGGTATACCCATATCTTTAAGAATTTTCCACAGTTTGTTGTGATCTACATCGTCAAAGCCTTTAGTCAATGAAGCAGAAGTAGATGTTTTTCAGGAACCCCCTTGCTTTCTCCACAATCCAACAAATGTTGGCAATTTGATTTGGGGTTCCTCTGCCTTTTCTAAATCCAGCTTTAACATCTGGAATTTCACAGCTCACATACTGTTGAAACCTGGCTTGGAGAATTTTGAGCATTACTTTGCTAGAGTGTGAGATGCGTGCAATTGTGCAGTAATTTGAATATTCTTTGACATTACCCTTCTTTAGGATTGGAATGAAATCGGACCTTTTCCAGCCCTATGGCCACTGCCGAGTTTTCCAAATTTGCTGACATATTGAGTGTAGCACTTTAACAGCAATGACATTTTTTAGAGTTTTAAGTAGCTTAGCTGGAATTCTATCACCTCCACTAACTTTGTTCATAGTAAGGCTTCCTAAGGCCCACTTTACTTCCCACTCCAGGATTTCTGGCTCTAGGTGAGTGATCAAACCACAGTGCTTCTCTGGGTCATTAACACCTTTCTGAATATTCTTGCCATTTCTTCTTAATCTTCTGCTTCTATTAAGTCCTTACCATTTCTCTCCTTTATTGTGCCCATTCTTGTATGAAATATTCCCTTTATATCTCTAATTTTCTTGAAGAGACCTCTCATCTTTCCCATTCCACTATTTCCCCATATTTCTTTGAATCATTCATTTAAGAAGGCCTTCTTGTCTCACCTTGTTATTTTCTGGAATTATGCATTCAATTGGATATATTTTCCCTTTCTCCTTTGCCCTTCACTTCTGTTCTTTCCTGAGCTATTTGTAAAGCTTCCTGAGACAACTACTTTGCCTTCTTGCATTTCTTTTTCTCTGGAATAGAAATATTCTATTTTTCTATGTACTGCCTCCTGTACAATGTTACAAACCTCTGTCTTGTTCAGGCACTGTATCAGATCTACTCCCTTGAATGTATCTGTTACCTCCACTGTATATCACAAGGGATTTGTATTAGGTCATACCATGAGTGACTAACACTTTCACTGAATGATCTAGTGGTTTTCCTTACATCCTTCCATTTAAGCTTGAATTTTGTAATAAGGAGCTCATGATTTGGGCCAACTCCAGGTCTTGTTTTCAGTTCAGTTCAGTTCAGTCATTCAGTCATGTCCGACTCTTTGCGACCCCATGAATCGCAGCACACCAGGCCTCCCTGTCCATCACTAACTCCCGGAGTTCACTCAAACTCACGTCCATCGAGTCAGTGATGCCATCCAGCCATCTCATCCTCTGTCGTCCCCTTCTCCTCCTGCCCCCAATCCCTCCCAACATCAGAGTCTTTTCCAATGAGTCAACTCTTCACATGAGGTGGCCAAAGTACTGGAGTTTCAGCTTCAACATCATTCCTTCCAAAGAAATCCCAGGGCTAATCTCCTTCAGAATGGACTGGTTGTATCTCCTTGCAGTACAAGGGACTCTCAAGAGTCTTCTCCAACACCACAGTTCAAAAGCATCAATTCTTCAGCACTCAGCCTTCTTCACAGTCCAACTCTCACATCCATACATGACCACTGGAAAAACCATAGCTTTGACTAGACGGACCTTTGTTGGCAAAGTAATGTCTCTGCTTTTGAATATGCTATCTAGGTTGGTCATATCTTTTCTTCCAAGGAGTAAGGGTCTTTTAATTTCATGGCTGCAGTCACCATCTGCAGTGATTTTGGAGCCCAGAAAAATAAAGTCTGACACTGTTTCCACTGTTTCCCCATCTATTTCCCATGAAGTGATGGGACCAGATGCCATGATCTTCGTTTTCTGAATGTTGAGCTTTAAGACAACTTTTTCACTCTCCTCTTTCACTTTCATCAAGAGGCTTTTTAGTTGCTCTTCACTTTCTGCCATAAGGATGGTGTCATCTGCATATCTGAGGTTATTGATATTTCTCCCGGCAATCTTGATTCCAGCTGGTGCTTCTTCCAGCCCCACGTTTCTCATGATATACTCTGCATATAAGTTAAATAAGCAGGGTGGCAATATACAGCCTTGACGTACTCCTTTTCCTATTTAGAACCAGTCCGTTGTTCCATGTCCAGTTCTAACTGTTGCTTCCTGACCTGCATATAGGTTTCTCAAGAGGCAGGTCAGGTGGTCTGGCATTCCCATCTCTTTCAGAATTTTCCACAGTTTATTGTGATCCACACAGTCAAAGGCTTTGGCATGGTCTTATTTTAGCTGACTGTATATAGCTCTCCATTTTCAGCTGCAAAGAACATAATTGATCTGATTTCCATATTGACCACCTGGTGATGTCCATGTCTCTTGGTATGTTGGAAAAGTGTGTTTGTTATGACCAGTGTTCTCTTGGAAAAACTCTGTTAAACTTTGTCCTGCTTCATTTTGTACTCATAGGCCTAACTTGCTGGTTATTCTGGGTATCTCTTGACTTCCTACTTTTGCATTTCCATCTGATATAATGAAAAGGATATCTTTTGCTTTTTGTTCTAGAAGGTATGGTAGGTCTTCATAACCAGTCAGCTTCAACTTCTTCACCATTAATGGTTGGGGCACAGACTTAGATTACTGTGATATTAAATGATTTGTCTTGGAAACAAACTGAGATCATTCTCTCTGAGCTTGCACCCAAATACTGCATTTCAGAATCTTTTGTTGACTATAAGGACTACTCCATTTCTTTTAAGGGATTCTTGCCCACAGTATTAGATATAATGGTCATCTGAATTAAATTTTCCCATTCCTGTCCATTTCAGTTCACTGATTCCTAAGATATCAATGTTCGCTCTTTCCATCTCCTATTTGACCACTTCCAATGTACCTTGATTCATGGAGCTAACATTCCAGGTTCCTATGCAATATTGTTCTTTATAGCATTGGACTTTACTTTCACCACCAGGCACATCCACAACTGAGCGTCATTTCTGCTTTGGCCCTGCCACTTCATTCTTTCTGGAGCTGTTTAGTAATTGTCCTCTGCTCTTCCCCAGTAGCATATTGGACACCTTTTGATCTTGGGGGCTTGTGTTATGGTATCATATCTTTTTGCCTTTTCATACTGTTCATGGGATTCTCAAGGCAAGAATACTGGAGGGGGTTATCATTTCTTCCTCCAGTGAAATTATATATTTTATTCTATATTTAAAATTTTATACTTTATGATTACTTAAGAGATATTTTTGTTTATTAGTGCTTGGACTGGACAGAGTCACACCAAACTGAGGTTACTGGTTGCTTTCGAGGAGTGGTGTTTTACAATGGTGATTAAAAGAAATTAGATTTGTTCTTTAGTTTGCTAGGGCTTCCATAACCAAGCACTACAATGGGTCACTTAAACAACAGAAACTTACTCCTCAGAGTTTTGAAAACTAGAAGTCTGAGATAAGTTGTCAGGAGTGTAGATTTCTTCCGAGTCCTCTCCCCATTGGCTTCTTGATAGCTACCTTCTCCCTGGGGCCTTATATGGTCTTCCTTCTATGACTCTCTTTGTCTTAATCTCTTCTTCTTATAAGAACCTCAGATATAATGTGCTAGGGCTCATTCATATGACCTCATTTTGCCTTAATTACTAATTTAAAAGGCCCATCTCCAAATACAGTCATATTCTGAGGTCCTGGGTGTTAGGACTTTGACATATGGATTTAGAGGTGGTGGAGGGACAGACACAATTCAGTCTATGTTGTATCCCTAACATCTTTTATTTAAAACAGAGAAACAAAAGAAATTAAGAGTTATATTTGACACTGATGCTAAACAAAGTTGTGAAATAAAAGTATATGGTTATCTAAGTCCAGAAAAGTTCTTCGTGGGATATCTATTTAGTCTTCCAAACTTTAAGAGTGCTGCTGCACTGGGATGACCCAGAGGGATGGTAAGGGGAGAGAGGTGGGAGAGGGGTTCAGGATGGGAACATGTGTATACCCGTGGTGGATTCATGTTGATGTATGGGAAAACCAATACAATATTGTAAAGTAATTAGCCTCCAATTAAAATAAATAAATTTATATATAAAAAAAGAGTGCTGCAGCACCAGATTGCTAACATTTGTAATTTTAGGATGGTGAAAATGGAAATTGGTAGAGGGATATTCTTAACATGCTTCAATGGATTTTACTTTTTGAAACTGTTTTCAATGTACAGAAACATTTGGGAAGACAATACAGAGCTTCCATATTCCCCACACTCAGTTGCTCCTATTATTAACATTTTACATTAGTATGTGAAATACTAATGTATTTGGTTACAGTTGCTGAACTAGTATTGATACATTGTTAACTGAAGTCCATACTTTATTCAGATTTCCTTTTTCATAATGTTATTTATTTTTTTAATTTAAATTTATTTATTTTAATTAGAGGCTAATTACTTTACAATATTGTATTTATTCCAGGTTGGAGAAGGCAAAGACTAGGATAATTCCATCTAGATTACCATATCACATTAATTATCATGTCTTCTTAGTCTCTCTGAGTTATGACAGTATGACAGTTTTTCAGACTTCCTTTTTATGACAACATTGGGTTTTGAAGAGTACTGGTCAGGTGTTTTGTAGAATGTCCCTATACTCGAATTTTCTTATTACTTTTTTTTTCATGATTAGATCTGGGTTATTAATTTGGGGAGAAAGATTGCAGAGATAATGTGCCATATTCATCACATCATATCAAGGCTATTGCCATGATTTGTCACTGTTGATGTTCCCCTTGATAACCTGGATGAGGTCTGTATTTTTCAGATGTCTCCTGTGGAAAATTATACCGTTTTGCCCCTTTTCATACAAAAGGTACTCATTAGGTACTCATTAGGAGGAAGTACTCATTAGGAGGAAGTCACTTTGTACATCCCACAGTTAAGGAGTGGAGAGCTGTTTTCCACTTCTTTGAGGGCAGAGTATCTACATAAACTCCTTGGCATGATTTTGCATGAGAAATTTGTGATTTCTCTCCCATTTATTTATTTACATAATCTTATTAACTTTTTATTGTATTCCTTTTAATTATTTTATACATATATTAATTTTGTAATTATTTAAAAATAAGAATATTTTATAATTCCTTAGCAAATTATTAACCAGTTTTGGACTTCAGAAGTTAGGAGCACTCGAGCTTATTAGAAAGGACCTATGGAGTTTGAAGTGGGGTTTCCCAGGTAGCATAGTGGTAAAGAATCTGCCTGATAATGCAGGAAGTGCAAGAGATGCATGCTGGTTTGATTCCTGGGTTGGGAAGATCCCTGGACTAGGAAATGGCAACCTGCTCCAGTATTCTTTCTTGGAAAATTCCATGAACAAAAGAGCCTGGTGGGTCCATGGGGACACAACGACTCCAACATAACTGAGCGACTGAGTACATACACACACATGGAGTTTGAAAATACAACTAACTGTGTACTCATTCTCTATTAGTAATGTGTCCCAGGTGGTACTAGTGGTAAAGACGCTGCTTGCCAGTCTAAGAGACATAAGAGACATGAGTTCAATCCCTGGGTTGGGAAGGTTCCCTGGAGAAGGGCATGGCAACCCACTCCAGTATTCTTGCCTGGAGAATCCTATGGACAGAGGAGCCTGGCAGGTTATGATCCATAGGGTCACAAAGAGTCATACATGGCTGAAGCTGCTTACCACATACACATTCTCATTTAGACCACAGAAAGCAGCTTATACAAATATTTAACATTATTACTGCTTAGAGAGTAAAAAGGTTGCATCTGTAGATCAAAGATGAAGCCAACAGAAGGCTTTCTTGTTATATATAGTCTTAGAGCATGTTAAGCTTCACGACTTCAAGGTAGGTTGCAAGGAGCTAACCTTCATTTTACAAACTCTTGGACCCCCTTGTACTATACTTGGAAATGATATGTATATATCATGCTTTTCTTGTATACAACTGGAAACTTCCTGGGATAGAATTTTTCAATTTTTTCCTTTGAATATATATATATATATATAGTTGGAGTATAATTGCTTTACAATACTATGTTAGTTTCTTCTGTACAATGAAGTGAATGAATTATATGTAAATATACATATTTCCTCTCCCTCTTGGACCTCCTTCCCACCTCCCACCATCCCACCCATCTATGTCATCAATGGTATAGATGAACCTATTTCCAGGGCAGGGATGAGATGCAAACATAGAGAACAAACATAATTATTAATATTTCCTCCTTACAAAATTACTTAAAAGTAGATTTTTGAAACTCTAAATCGGCATACTATTAATAATAACCATAATATCACATTATCCCACAATTAGTGCTCTGCTATATACATTATCAATGACTTAATATTTCTCCTACATTGTAATTTTTTTCCAGATATTTCAGTCAGCCTGTTAGCAGTTGTTGTCAGCTTTTGTGGCCTGGCCTTGTTGGTTGTTTCACTTTTTGTCTTCTGGAAGTTATGCTGGCCTTTCTGGAAGAGCAAACCCATGACTTCCAATGTCAGTACCCTTCCACAGAGCATGTCAAGTGCTCCCACTGAAGTTTTTGAGACTGAAGAGAAAAAAGAGATTAAAGAAAATGGAGAACCAGCACTAAAAGTTATTGAGCCTGCAATAAAAATCAGCCACACTTCCCCTGATATCCCAGCCGAAGTCCAAACTGCTGTTAAAGAACATTTAATTAAACATGCACGTGTGCAAAGACAAACAACTGAGCCTACATCTTCATCCCGGTAAGGAAAGATCAAATAAACAAAACTCTTTGGGCTGTGTGTGTGTGTCTGTATTTGTGTGTGGGTTGTATGTGATTTTCTAAGGGAGAAAAACTGAGGTGGGAAAGGAGAAAAGAAAAACAAGAGAAATGAGAAAGACAGAGGAAAATAAATAATAGAGTAAGGAGGGAATTGATAGGACAGAATAAATAGGGATGAAGAGAAAGAAATTGAAGACAAAGTCAGACAGAGAGTGGTACCATGAAAGGTAGAGGTTTCATTAAAATAATCTAATTAGAAATTTATTTATTGGCTTTTTCCTTTGAAATATTTTTGGTTGATTTCCAGTCTTTTGATTTAGTTTAATACAACCAATAAATAAATCAGCCATTTGCCTTGTGTTCCATTAAATCACCTACAAGTTCACAGTCAAAACTGAGTAACAGAGGCTAATGTTTAGTTTACATTTGTTTAGCACCTATACCGTAAACTGCTAGAAAATTTCATTGCTTATTGGAACTCATAGACCAAACTATTATGGTAAATTCCACAACAGCTTTGGTGAGTATCATGAGAATAGCAAGAGTGTACATGAAGGGAAGCCAGAGGGAAACCTTCTTAAAGTGATACATTTTAAGGAGGTACATTTTAATTCAGCCTGGAAAAATCAGCAAAAGTTTATTTGAACAAAAATAATTTGCTATAGTGTATTTCAAATTGTGCTAACTGTAAATGGGAAAAAGATTCTTATGAAAAGATTTTTTTCTCCTAAGTATGGTCTTCGATCTTTAACATGAAAAACCAACATGTTGGCTGCACGACCAGCACACTAAAGCGCGGGTGGCTGCAACCGAGGTGGATGAAACTGGAGCCTATTATACAGAGTGAAGTAAGCCAGAAAGAAAAACACCAATACAGTATACTAACGCATATATATGGAATTTAGAAAGATGGTAACAATAACCCTGTATATGAGACAGCAAAAGAGACACTGATGTATAGAACAGTCTTTTGGACTCTGTGGGAGAGGGAGAGGGTGGGATGATTTGGGAGAATGGCATTGAAATACGTATAATATCATATACGGAACGAGTTGCCAGTCCAGGTTCGATGCACGATACTGGATGCTTGGGGCTGGTGCACTGGGACGACCCAGAGGGATGGTATGGGGAGGGAGGAGGGTTCAGGATGGGGAACACATGTATACCTGTGGCGGATTCATTTCGATGTTTAGCAAAACCAATACAATATTGTAAAGTTTAAAAATAAAATAAAATTAAAAAAAAAAAAAAAAGGCACGGCCGAGAGGAGCTACCCTACATCCGAGGTCAGGTGCAGAAGCCGGGAGGACCCCATGCCTGAAGGGCGAATGCCAAGAGGAGTTACCCCACGTCCGAGGTCAGGGGCGGCGGCTGGGAGGAGCTACCCAAGTCCGAGGTCAGGGGTGGCGGCCGAGAGGAGCTACCCCACACTCGAGGCCAGGGGTGGTGGCAGGGAGGAGCAACCCCATGCCCGAGTCCAAGGCTGGCAGCCGGGAGGACCAAACCCATGTCCAAGGAGCGGTGGCTGCACGGGTGCAGGAGGGTCTGGAGGAGCTATCCCACGTTGAAGGTCAGGAAGGGTGGCGGTGAGGAGATACCTCTCGTCCAAGGTAAGGAGCAATGGCTGCGCTTTGCTGGAGCAGCCGTGAAGAGATACCCCATGCCCAAGGTAAGAGAAATCCAAGTAAGACGGTAGGTGTGGCAAGAGGGCATTAGAGGGCAAACACACTGGAACCATACTCACAGAAAACTACTCAATCTAATCACACTAGGACCACAGCCTTGTCTAACTCAATGAAACTAAGCCATGCCCGTGGGGCAACCCAAGACTGGAGGGTCATGGTGGAGAGATCTGACAGAATGTGGTCCACTGGAGAAGGGAATGGCACACCACTTCAGTATTCTTGCCTTGAGAACCCCATGAATGGTATGAAAAGGCAAAATGATAGGATACTGAAAGAGGAACTCCCCAGGTCAGTAGGTGCCCAATATGCTACTGGAGATCAGTGGAGAAATAACTCCAGAAAGAATGAAGGGATGGAGCCAAAGCAAAAACAATACCCAGCTGTGGATGTGACTGGTGATGGAAGCAAGGTCCGATGCTGTAAAGAGCAATATTGCATAGGAACCTGGAATGTCAGGTCCATGAATCAAGGCAAATTGGAAGTGGTCAAACAAGAGATGGCAAGAGTGAATGTCGACATTTTAGGAATCAGCAAACTAAAATGGACTGAAATGGGTGAATTTAACTCAGATGACCATTATATCTACTACTGTGGGCAGGAATCCCTCAGAAGAAATGGAGTAGCCATCATGGTCAACAAAAGAGTCTGAAATGCAGTACTTGGATGCAATCTCAAAAACGACAGAATGATCTCTGTTTGTTTCCAAGGCAAACCATTCAATATCACAGCAATCCAAGTCTATGTCCCAATCAGTAACACTGAAGAAGCTGAAGTTGAATGGTTCTATGAAGATCTACAAGACCTTTTAGAACTAACAGCCAAAAAAGTTGTCCTTTTCATTATAGGGGACTGGAATGCAAAAGTAGGAAGTCAAGAAACACCTGGACTAACAGGCAAATTTGGCCTTGGAATATGGAATGAAGCAGGGCAAAGACTAATAGAGTTTTGCTAAGAGAACACACTAGTCATAGCATACATCCTCTTCCAACAACACAAGAGAAGACTCTACACATGGTCAACACCGAAATCAGATTGATTATATTCTTTGCAGCCAAAGATGGAGAAGCTGTATATAGTCGACAAAAATAAAAGACCAGGAGCTGACTGTGGCTCAGATCATGAACTCCTTATTACCAAATTCAGACTTAAATTGAAGAAAGTAGGGAAAACCACTAGACCATTCAGGTATGACCTAAGTCAAATCCCTTATGATTATACAGTGGAAGTGAGGAATACATTTAAGGGCCTAGATCTGATAGATAGAGTGCCTGATGAACTATGGACGGGAGGTTCGTGACATTGTACAGGAGATAGGGATCAAGACCATCCCCATGGAAAAGAAATGCAAAAAAGCAAAATGGCTGTCTGGGGAGGCCTTACAAATAGCTGTGAAAAGAAGAGAAGTGAAAAGCAAAGGAGAAAAGGAAAGATATAAGCATCTGAATGCAGAGTTCCAAAGAATAGCAAGAAGAGGTAAGAAAGCCTTCCTCAGCAATCAATGCAAAGAAATAAAGGAAAATAACAGAATAGGAAAGACTAGAGATCTCTTAAAGAAAATTAGAGATAACAAGGGAACATTTCATGCAATGATGGGCTTGATAAAGGACAGAAATGGTATGGACCTAAGAGAAGCAGAAGATATTAAGAAGAGGTGGCAAGAATACACAGAAAAACTGTACAAAAAAGATCTTCACGACCCAGATAATCACGATGGTGTGATCACTGACCTAAAGCCAGACATCCTGGAATGTGAAGTCAAGTGGGTCTTAGTAAGCATCACTACAAACAAAGCTAGTGGAGGTGATGGAATTCCAGTTGAGCTATTTCAAATCCTGAAAGATGATGCTGTGAAAGTGCTGCATTCAATATGCCAGCAAATTTGGAAAACTCAGCAGTGGCCACAGGACTGGAAAAAGTCAGTTTTCATTCCAATCCCAAAGAAAGGCAATGCCAAAGAATGCTCAAACTACCACACAATTGCACTCATCTCACATGCTAATAAAGTAATGCTCAAAATTCTCCAAGCCAGGCTTCAGCAATATGGGAACTGTGAACTTCAGATGTTCAAGCTGGTTTTAGAAAAGGCAGAGGAACCAGAGATCAAATCGCCAACATCTGCTGGATCATGAAAAAAGCAAGAGAGTTCCAGAAAAACATCTATTTCTGCTTTGTTGACTATGGCAAAGCCTTTGAATGTGTGGATCACAATAAACTGTGGAAAATTCTGAAAGAGATGGGAATACCAGACCACTTGACCTGCCTCTTGAGAAATCTGTATGCAGGTCAGGAAGCAACAGATAGAAATGGACATGGAACAACAGACTGGTTCCAAATAGGAAAAGTAGTACGTCAAGGCTGTATATTGTCACCCTACTTATTTAACTTATATGCAGAGTACATCATGAGAAACTCTGGACTGGAAGAAACACAAGCTGGAATCAAGATTTCCGGGAGAAATATCAAGAACCTCAGATATACAGATGACACCATCCTTACGGCAGAAATTGAAGAGGAACTAAAAAGCCTCTGATGAAAGTGAAAGAGGAGAGTGAAAAAGTTGTCTTAAAGCTCAACATTCAGAAAACGGAAGATCATCGCATCCGGTCCCATCACTTCATTGGAAATAGATGGGGAAACAGTGGAAACAGTGTCAGACTTTATATTTTTGGGCTCCAAAATCACTGCAGATGGTGACTGCAGCTATGAAATTAAAAGACACTTACTCCTTGGAAGTAAAGTTATGTCCAACCTAGATAGCATATTCTAAAGCAGAGACATTACTTTGCTTAAAAACGTCCGTGTAGTCAAAGCTATGGTTTTTCCAGTGGTCATGTATGGATGTGAGAGTTGGACTGTGAAGAAGGTTGAGCGTGGAAGAATTGGTGCTTTTGAACTGTGGTGTTGAAGAAGACTCTTGAGTGTCCCTTGGACTGCAAGGAGATCCAACCAGTCCATTCTGAAGGAGATCAAGCCCTGGGATTTCTTTGGAAGGAATGATGCTAAAGCTGAAACTCCAGTACTTTGGCCACCTCATGCGAAGAGTTGACTCATTGGAAAAGATTCTGATGCTGGGAGAGATTGGGGACAGGAGGAGAAGGGGACGACAGAGGATGAGATGGCTGGATGGCATCACTGACTCGATGGACATGAGTCTGAGTGAGCTCCGGGAGTTGGTGATGGACAGGGAGGCCTGGCGTGCTGTGATTCATGGTGTTGCAGAGAGTCGGACACGACTGAGCGACTGAACTGAACTTAACTGATTGTGATAGTAGCAGTTTTTCTGATAATAACGGTCTACTAGTAGCAGTATTTCTCTGAGTCCCAGACGTAACAACTAGTTTTACCCTAGGAACATGGTAAAAATCAAAAGCAGTGAGGGTAAGTGATATTTTCTGCTAAACAACTGACTTCCTAATCTTACCTTCCTATCTCTCTAAATCAAAGATGTATTCATGCTTTCTGATATGACATACTTTTTGTGGATTTAGAAATCTATCAAGTTGAAAAACTGCAAGGATCATGTTTGCTACTAGGATTGAAAGAGTATTCAATATATCTTTTGTAAAATTAAAAAAGAGGATTGTATCTATAAATAAACCATCTTCTTTCTGAGATAAATTTCAGTGAGGTAGGTAAGAAAAATTGTTACTTTAGGGATGAGGAACTTTGGGGTAAGGAGGATGGATGGAAGTGTTATACTTTTCAAGCTATTTAAATTTTGTAACCTAGATGTGCTTCGTGTTTAGTTATTATGTTGACAGGTTTTCCTGAGCACTGCATCCATTCACTTTTATGATCCAGTATGCATTAATTTAAATTTATTTATAGATAATTAATTCTAAAATAATTATTCCATATGCTTCTTCTTTATAGGAAAAAAATGCTTTAAGTTTATTTCATGTGGTTACATGATTATCATTACTATCAAAACTTCACATTGTGGCCAAATATGATATTTAATAAAGCCTTAACATACTCAGAAATTTCAGGGTAAAAATATCCAATTAATCTACAAGACATTAAAAAAATATTGATACTGTCTGTGACTATATATCAACTTAGTGTTCAGAATTATTCAAATTGTTTAGTGGATAAGTGCACCCCAAATAAAGACACTCAATTAATGAAGATAACTTGGGCTTCTCAGGTGATAATCTGCCTACCAATGCAGGAGACAAAGAAATCATGGGTTCATACCCTGGGTCAGGGAAATGTCTTGGAGTATGAAATGATAACCCACTCCAGTGTTCTTTCCTGGAAAATTCCATGGACAGAGTAGCCTGGCAGACTGCAGTCCATGGGGTTGCAGAGAGTTAGACACAACTGAATGACTGAGCATGTACAATAAGAATAACTTGCCTTTCTTTGCTCAGTTTTTTTTTTTTGAAACCTCAGAAAAATAAAACACTATCTCCAAAAGATTATCTGTTGAATGTAAACACACAACTTATTCAATTATCACTAGCTAGGGGAGAATGAAAGAATACATACTGAGAACACATGTTTGAAGAATTGGTTTTGGATGCAGAATTGCTACCTAGAAATAAAATACAGTAGAGTGACAACACATCATTTTAGCACTAAATTTCTCAGTCAGTGAGTCACCGAGTCATGTATGACTCTTTGTGACCCGATGGACTGTAACCCATGAGGCTCCTGTCCATGAAATTTTCCAGGCAAGAATACTGGAGTGGGTTGCTATTTTATACTCCAGGAATTTCTCAGTAATTATAGGAAATTAAATCAGAAAAAAATCCTTTTTTCTCTTAACCTTAAAAAATATAAAGATGGCATTGTACATATGTCTCGTATTTTTTAAGAGAAAAAATATAACACAGATTCATAGTTTTTCTATATGCTTGATGTCATTGACTTCTTTGAATTTCCTTGTTTATGAGAGGTTGGGGAAGGAAGAAAACAAAATATCTTTTTTCAGTGCTTCCAGTTTAGTCACCATGCCAGCATCCTTCCTGCTAATCCTCCACCAGCCTGCATGAAGTTATTATTAATTATCCCTATTGCTTGTGAGTTAACTGAAATCCAGAGAGATTCTTAAAATTTCCTAAAGAAATGAAGCTGGTGAAAATTAGAACTCACGTTTATCCAGATTGATGGAACATATTTTTAGAGTTAAAGCCAAGGAAATATGGTTTTTTCACAATCAAAGATGTTACAAACAAGGACCTGCTGTATAGCACATGGAACTCTGTTCAGTGTTATGTGACAGCTTGGACAGGAAAGGAGTTTGGGGGAGAATGGATACATGTATATGTATGGCTAAGTTCCTTCACTATTAACCTGAAACTATCATGATATTGTTAATCAGCTCTACCCCAATACAAAATAAAAATAACAGAAAAAAAAATGGTTACAAAGTCCACTGAGGACAGGTAGCTTGGAGGTTGGAGAATGAGGGCATCTTCCTGCTCATTCTGCTCAGTTAGAAATGTGGAATTATATGTGGTTATCATGAATAGCTAGTCATGATTTTAATGTTTGACCTTGGGATGAATTTCTTGCAGAAAACGTGATTATTCTATTTCTCAAAACTCCCCATGTATGTTAATTACTTCATCATACTAATTACCTTTATATAGAGAGGAAGGGGAAATTGATGTTTATTATACAGAGAGCTTGAGGGCACATTATTATAAATCGGATTATTCTGCTCAAATGCTAACTTTTCATTGAAGTCTAGCAATATCAGGAACCCTACCCCACCAACCCACACAGTAATTTAAATTTAATGCTTGGTTCCCTCCCCTTATTAGGATATACCAGCTCTAGTCTGGTATCAGGACTCCCTTTTATTTGGCTTAGACAATAGATGACAAGCATCATAGTCTCTCAACTTTTAGTTGTCTCTATTTTTAAGTGACATCCTAATTAGTTAACAACATGCTAGAAACTATCACATTTCTCAAGTTCTCATCTTCCTTTTCAAATATTTGGACATTTGACCCCATCAGCCTCCTGGAAGCCCAACAGACGTCTGTATATTTCTTATTATTAACATTATTCTAGCATCTATCTTGATTGCTTTTTCATTCATCCAGTAGTCTTAGTAGATATATTAAGTAGATATAACTTTTAAGTATGGTCAGGGTATTCTGCATACTCTATCTGATCTGCAACTCTAGGGAACTGAGAAAAACATTCACAACATAATGCAGAAAGATAAGAAACATAAGAAATTACAATATTCAAAAATTACAAGTACATACTATGTGGTGGAAAATGTGGACTTAAGAGAATAGAAAAATCATTGCCAGCTGAGGCATGGATCTGAGGCCAAAGGAAACTAGAAATTCACATAAATGGCAATTTGAAGAGGGTATGAATTCTAGATGGAAACATTTTATATGGAAAGATACAGAATAGGAAATCTTGCTATGAAAACATCAGGTAAGTTACCTTGATCAGAAAATAGAGGTCAATTGAGGGATAATTGAGGATAAAGTCAGTTGGAATTAAAGTCTGAGAAGGCCTTGAAATCATAGACAAAATGTTCAAGGTCTGTCCTGTCAAAAATATTTGTGTCAGAAGAATCTCTTGGTTAAAGAACTGTGTTTTAGTAAAATTAATTTGACAACAGTTTGAGGGCAGGCTGTAGAAAAAGACATCTATTTTGAAAGTAATATATTAGTTCAGGCATGATAAAAATCAGGAAGTTGCAAACAACAACAAAATGAAAACTGAGAAAAGTTATAAAGGAAGAATCTAAGATTTCATAAAAAATATTAAGTGACACTTCTGTCATTCCAAGTCTAGTCCAATCCTAGACTAAAAGCTTGACATTCAAACTTTTGATGTTTGATGTATGTGTCTGATGATGCCAAGCTGCCATTATAATGTTTTAGGTCCATATTGCCCCAAACGTATAGCCCTGCTTTCTTAGGCAGAAAATGTGCTGATTTCACTTCTGCATTGCTCTTGAAACCTAGACAAAGCACTGTAGGAATTCAGGATATATGTGTTGAATTTAAAAAATCAGTAAATGAATTTGATGACTTCATCTTATCTATCCAAATGGGTCTTTCATGGTTACCAGTTAGAAAGGTCCTTGGTCTTTTTATCATCCTCCTGTAGATCTCAACTTTGTTCTTCTGTGCTCATTTCCTTTGTCTAGAATGACAAACTCTTTTATTCACTATAAGATCTTTAAGGAAATAAATCTTTTCCTATCCAATTATCAGTTATTGTCCTTTAAAGTCATATCTACAGTCTAGCAATTGTTTATTGTCTTAATGTTGAGCTCTAGCTGATTGCCATATCTAATAGGATAACTTCTCAGAGAACCAGTGTGTATATAACCTACTTTAATGTGCTCTTCTTTCCATCATTGAAAGACACTGAGAGTGTTAGTTTCTCAGTCATGTCTGACTCTTTGTGACCCCCTGGACTATAGCCCGCCAGGCTCCTCTGTCCGTGGAGTTCTTCAGGAAAGTATACTGGAATGGGTAGCCATTCCCTTCTCCAGAGGATTTTCCCAACCCGGTGATTGAACCCAGGACTCCTGCATTGCAGGTGGATCTTTACCATCTGTGTCACCATGGGAGCCCCAATTTCCATCACTGGGTAAGTGCATAAAAAGCATCAAGTGACTGATTTTGATTCATTATCTCTCCACTTTCCTCCTTTAAAGACATCATCAGCTGGTGAGATAATAATGATGGTTAATCCTAAGTCAACTCCCTAGGATAAGTATAAGGAACAACTTTCTATGCATTCATTGCTATTGTGAAAAGAGGTGAATTGTAAGTGGCAAAATAATTTGTTGAGGATGAGAAATTATGTTGGTTGATCACTGTTAGGATTCTAAGTACTTACTGAAAATAATTAAAGAAATCATTGACTTATATGTGCTGATGGATTTACATTAGCCATGGTTGCTTAGAAAAGTAATTCTTAAAGTCATCACAAATAAAGTTAGAAAGAACATTCAGAAATAAATTATTTAAAAATGTTTTAATAATATATAAAACTAGATTGCATAGTTTTAAGAGATTTTTAAAAAATTAAATCCTTCTCAAAAGATAGCAAAAGTTGCAATTTTCATTCCACCATACTGAACAGAGTGGAAAACAAGATGTTACACAAATGAAGAATTTAGAAGATATTTAACTGCTAGGATATCATGACCAGAACAATAGGAGAACCTTAGATCTGTTGTTGTTCACTCACTCAGTGTGCTCAACTCTTTGTGACTCCATGGACTGCAGCACATCAGACTTCCCTGTCCTTCACTATCTCATGGAGTTTACTCAAACTCATGTCCATTGAAATGATGATGCCATCCAACTATTTCATTGTCTGTCATCCTCTTCTCCTCCTGCCCTCAATATTTCCCAGCATCAGAGTCTTTTCCAATAAGTCAGCTCTTTGGCATCAGGTGTTAAAGTATTGGAGGAAGCTTCAGTTTCAGCATCAGTCCTTCCAATGAAAATTCAAGGGGGGTTTACTTTCGAATTGACTGGTTTGATATCCTTGCTGTTCAAACAACTCTAAAGAGTCTTCTCCAGCACCATAGTTCTAAAGCATCAATTCTTTGGTGCTCAGCCTCCTTTATGGTCTAACTCTCATACCCATACATGACTCCTAGAAAAACCATGGCTTTGACTATACAAACCTTTGTTGACAAAGTGATGTCTCTACTTTTAAATTTGCAATCTAGATTTGTCAAAGCTTTTCTTCAAAGGAACAAGCATCTTTGAACTTCATGGATGTAGTCACCATCTGCAGTGATTTTGGAGCCAAATAAAATAAAGTCTGTCCTTGTTTCCACTTTTCCCCCATCTATTTGCCATGCTCAGTGGTAAAGAATCCACCTGCAATGAAGGAGACCCGGGTTCAGTCCCTGTGTTAGGAAGATCCCCTGGAAAAGGAAATGGCAGCCCACTCCAGTATTCTTGCCTGGAGAAGCCCATGGACCCAAGAGCCAGGTGGGCTGCAAAGAGGGTTGCAAAGAGTCAGACACGACTGAAGCAACTTATCATGCACACACAATGGGACTGGATACCATGATCTTTGTTTTTTGAGTGTTGAGTTTTAAGCCAGTTTTTTCACTCTCCTCTTTCACCTTCAACAAGAGATTCTTTAGTTCCTCTTTGCTTTCTGCCATTAGGGTGGTGTCATATGCATATCTGAGGTTATTGATATTTCTCCTGGCAGTCTTGATTCCAGCTTGTGATTCTTCCAGCCCAGTATTTTGCATGATGTACTCTGCATATAAGGTAAATAAGGCATATCTATCTCCTTGAAATAACAATTCATAAAATATACTGTACAGATGCTTGAGGTGGTTAAATAATCTCCTTTAGGAAATATATGCTTTTGGTATATAATCTAACTTTTGAAACGGAGTGGCTCTTCGAACCAAGCTCAGAGATAAAACCTTATAAGGTATAAAAACTAGGAGATTTTGTTTAATGATACTGATAAATATTATCTCCTCTTTATAAGCACCAATTATAAATTGGCTAGGGCTTCCCTGGTAGCTCAGCTGGTAAAGAATCTGATTGTAATGCAGGAGACTCCTGTTCAATTCCTGGGTCAGGAAGATCTTCTAGAGAAGGGAGAGGCTACCCACTCCAGGATTCTTGGGCTTCCCTGGTGGCTCAGATGGTAAAGAATCTGCCTTCAATGTGGGAGACCTGGGTTCAGTCCCTAGGTTGGGAAGATACCCTGGAGGAAGGCATGGCAACCCACTCCAGTATTCTTGCCTGGAGAATTGCTATGGACAGAGGAGCCTGGAGGGCTACAGTCAGTGGGGTTGCAAAGAGTTGGATGTGACTGAATGACTAAGCACAGCGCAGCACATAAATTGGTTAGGCCCTCTTATTCATAGTACAAATAATTCTTGGGAAGTTGACTTTTGTTAGTCATAAGATCTTTTAGTAATCATTTCATACAAACTCCAACAGATATTTCCTGAATCCCAGCTTGTGATTATTATGAAATTCATAAAAAGATTAATAAAACTTATTTTCTGCTATTATAAAGAATACTAGTGGAAGTGTTGGGGAATGGTAGATAAATCTGAAGATAGGATATTTCAATACACTCTTTGCAGTATGCTCAAGGAGATGTGAAGGTACAGAAGAAGGGCCCCAGAGTGGTGGGTAAATTCATTTGAAGGATTTTAACATTTTCCTTCAAATCCTAGCTGAGCTCACTTAGGAGAGAGGCTCATGATAGACATCAACATACTTAAAATTAAGGGACAGCCTAAGTGACATGTTGAGCATAGAAAGTTAAAGCTAAAATACATGATTATAAGGTCAAAAGACCTTATAGGGGATGTAGCAATACCAAACAAAATATTCCTGGTTTTATTATTGTGATAAGATGTTACTGTAAGATTTTTTTAAATTTAGGCTTTTATATTGCTTCATTCTTTTAATATAAAATAATATGTTTTCAGAACTTTATTTGTAGATAAAAAACTACCAAGAAAAATTTCCCAACCTAATTACTTCATATACATTCCTTTAAATATATGATACATCAAAAGCAATTGCTTATCATCTCTTGTTTTGATTTGTAAATATTTTTAACATGATAAAAGGTCAAGGGACAAGTATTTTCTGAATACCATAATTCATCTTATTAATTTCTATTACAGAACAAATTTCCTTGAACAGAATAAAGATAAGTTACTCAAATTAATTTTAACCATTATATCACATAATTGAAAGAAAAACAGTTTTTCTCTCCAAACAGCTTTTATTATTATTGGATTGTTAGTCATATAGCTAAAGTTTTCAGGGAAAATTTTTAACTTATTTATTCAACAATATTTATAGAGCAGGACTTCCCTAATGGCTCAGGGGTAAAGAATCCACCTTCCAATGCTGGAGACTTGAGTTTTATCCCTGGGTCAGGAACATAGTCTGGAGTAGGAAATGGCAATCCACTCCAGTCTTCTTGCAATCTTGCCTGGAAACTCCTATGGACAGAGGAGCCTGTTGGCTATAGTCCATGGGGTTGCAAAAGAATCACACATGACTTAGCAACTAAACAACACCAACAACGGTATATGCATATCTGTGTGTGTGTGTATGTGTGTGTGTACTCAGTTCCGTTCAGTTGCTCAGTTGTGTCCGATTCTGTGACCCCATGGACTGCAGCACTCCAGACTTCCCTGTCTATCACCAACTCCCAGACCTCACTCAAACACATGTCCATCGAGTCGGTGATGCCATGCAACCATCTCATCCTCTGTCATCCCCTTCTCCTCCTGCCCTCAATCTTTCCCAGCATCAGGGTCTTTTCCAAAGAGTCAATTCTTCACATAAGATGGCCAAGTATTGGAGTTTCAGCTTCAGCATCAGTCCTTCCAATAAATATTCAGGACTGATTTTCTTTAAGCTTGACTGTTTGGATCTCCTTGCAGTCCAAGGGACTCTCAAGAGTCTTCTCCAACACCACAGTTCAAAAGCATCAGTTCTTCGGCACTCAGCTTTCTTTATAGTCCAACTCTCACATCCATACATGACTACTGGAAAAACCATAGCTTTGACTAGATAGACCTTTGTCAGCAAAGTAATGTCTTTGTTTTTTAATATACTATCCAGGCTTGTTATAGCTTTTATTCTGAAGAGCAACTGTCTTTTAATCTCATGGCTGCAGTCACCATTTACAGTTATTTTGGAGCCAAAGAAAATAAAGTCTGACACTGTTTCCATTGTTTTCCCATCTTTGCCATGAAGTGATGGGACCGGATATCATGATCTTAGTTCTCTGAATGTTGGGTTTTAAGTCAGCTTTTTCACTCTCCTCTTTCGCTTTCATCAAGAAGCTCTTTAGTTCTTCACTTTCTGCCATAAGGGTGGTGTCATCTGTGTATCTGAGGTTATTGATATTTCTCCCAGAAATCTTGATTCCAGCTTGTGCTTCATCCAGTCTGGCATTTTGCATGATGCACTCTGCATATAAGTTAAATAAGGAGGGTGACAATATGCAACTTTGATGTACTCCTTTCCCGATTTGGAACCAGTCTGTTGCTCCATGTCTGATTCCAAATGTTGCTTCTTGACCTGCATGCAGATTTCTCAGGAGTCCAGTAAGGTGGTCTGCTATTCCCATCTCTTGAAGAATCTTCCACAGTTTGTTGTGATCCAGAGGAACCAGAGATCAAATTGCCAACATCCACTGAATCATGGAAAAAGCAAGAGAGTTCCAGAAAAACATCTGTTTCTGCTTTATTGACTAAGCCAAAGCCTTTGACTGTGTGGATCACAATAAACTGTGGAAAATTCTGAAAGAGATGGGATTACCAGACCATCTGACCTGTGTCCTGAGAAATCTATATGCAGCTCAGGAAGCAACAGTTAGAACTGGACATGGAACAACAGACTGGTTCCAAATCGGGAAAGGAGTAGGTCAAGTCTGTATATTGTCACCCTGATTATTTAATTTATATGCAGAGTACATCATGAGAAATGCTGGGCTTTAGGAAGCACAAACTGGAATCAAGATTGCTGGGAAAAATATTAATAACCTCAGATATGCAGATGACACCACCCTTATGGCAGAAAGAGAAAAACTAAGGAGCCTCTTGATGAAAGTGAAAGAGGAGAGTGAAAAAGTTGGCTTAAAGCTCAAAATTCAGAAAACTAACATCATGACATCCAGTCCCGTCACTTCATGGCAAATAGATAGGGAAACAGTGGAAACAGTGACTGGCTTTATTTTTCTTGGGCTCCAGAATCACTGCAGATGGTAATTGCAGCCATGAAATTAAAAGACACTTACTCCTTGGAAGGAAGGTTATGACCAACCTAGATAGCTTATAGAAAAACAGAGATATTACTTTGTCAACAAAGGTCCATCTAGTCAAGGCTATGGTTTTTCCAGTGGTCGTGTATGGATGTGAGAGTTGGACTATAAAGAAAGCTGAGCACTGAAGAATTGATGCTTTTGAACTGTGGTGTTGGAGAAGACTCTTGAGAGTCCCTTGGACTGCAAGGAGATCCAACCAGTCCATCCTAAAGGAGATCAGTCCTGGGTGTTCATTGGAAAGACTGATGTTGAAGCTGAAAGTCCAATACTTTGGCCACTTGATGTGAAGAGCTGACTCACTAGAAAAGACCCTGATGCTGGCAAGGGTTGAGGGCAGGAGGAGAAGGGGACAACAGAGGATGAGATGGTTGGATAGCATCACCGACTCAATGGACATGGGTTTGGGTGGACTTCCGGAGTTGGTGATGGACAGGGAGGCCTGGTGTGCTGCAGTTCATGGGGTCCCAAAGGGTCGGACAATACTGAGTGACTTAACTGAACTGAGTCTTCAACAGTATGTAAACTGAGAAGTTCCGCATGCTCATGCTGGATTTAGAAAAGGCAAAGGGACCAAAGATCAAATTGCCAACATCCATTGGATCATAGAAAAAGCAAGCAAATTCCAGGAAAACATCTACTTCTCCTTCACTGACTACAATAAAGCCTTTCACTGTGTGGATCACAACAGACTGTGGAAAATTCTTAAAGAAATGAGAATAAAAGACCACTTGCCTACCTCCTGAGCAACTTGTATGCAGGCCAGGAAGCAACAGTTAGAACCAGACATGGTACAATGGACTGGTTGACAATTGTGACAGGAGTGCGTCAAGGTTGTATATTGTCACCCTACTTATTTAATTGATATGCAGAGTACCTGATGTGAAATGCCAGGCTGGAATCAAGGTTTTTGGGAGAAATATCAATAACCTCAGATATGTAGATGACACCACCATAATGGCAGAAAGCTAAATGGAACTAAAGGGCCTCGATGAAAGTGAAAGAGGAGAGCAAAAATGCTGACTTAAAACTTAAAACATTTAGAAAACTAAGATCATGGCATCTAGTCCCATTACTTCATGGCAAATAAATGGGCAAAACATGGAAACAGTGACATGTTTTATTTTCTTGGGCTCCAAAATCTCTGCGGATAGTGACTTCAGTAATAAAATTCAAAGATGTTTGCTCCTTGGAAGAAAAGCTATGACAAACCTAGACAGCATATTTAAAAGCAGAGACATCTCTTTGCTGACAAAGTCCCAATAGTCAAAGCTATGGTTTTTCCAATAGTCATGTACAGGTATGAAAGTTGGACCATAAATAGGCTGAGCACTGAAGAATTAATGCTTTCAAATTGTGGTGCTTGAGAAGATTCTTGAGAGTTCCTTGAATAGCAAGGAGATCAAACCAGTCAATCCTAAAGGAAATCAACTCTGAATATTCCCTTGGAGGACTGATGCTGAAGCTACAGCTCCAACACTTCAGCCACCTGAATCAAAGACCTGACTCACTGGAAAAGACTCTGATGGTGGGAAATATTGACAGCAGGAGAATATGGAGGTGACAGAGGATGAGATAGTTAGATGGCATCATCAACTCAATGGACATAAATTTGAGCAAGCTCCAGGTGTTGGTGATGGACAGGGAAGCCTGGTGTGCTACAGTCCATGGGGTCGCAAAAAGTTGGACATGACTGAGTGGCTGAACTGAAAATACTCACAATAAGTGTTAATGGGAATATGATCTGTTTTTTAAATATAAATTTACTTTATTTTTTATTTTTTTAATTTAAATTTATTTATTTTAATTGGAGGCTAATTACTTTACAATATTGTGGATATGATCTGTTGACTTGAACTTTTTAGAACCTGGAGTGGTGTATTCAGGGGGATTGATGTGAAAGTGGTAATGGAAGACAAGAAAGAAGAGTGGTGTGCAGTTATGTTGTGTCTTCTATGGCTGCTGCACCAGCCAGGAGAGAATAAACAGGTCTGAAGTTCCTAGACTCCTCACATTTTCTTCCAGCCTCTTAGCTCTCACCTTGCTTACTGTGGTTTCAGCGAACAGTGTGCACAGTGAGATACAGCAAGACAACTGGCGCTGTGAGCAGGATGAAGAACAATGCATTGTAAGAGACGTGGGTTTGATACCTGGGTCGGGATTCCCTGGAGAGGAAATGGCAACCTACACCAGTATCCTTGCCTGGAGAACCCCATGGACAGAGGATCCTGGTGGGTGACAGCCCATAGGTTCTCAAAGAACCGGACATGACTGAAGCAACTGAGCAGCAGCATGGCAGCATGGATGAAGAAAATAAAGTTCAAAAGGTGAAGTGACTTGTCCAAAGTTGCTCACTTCATAGGAAGGCTGGGACCAAACTGTTGTCTGATTTCAAGTGCAGCATTTTAAAAATCTCATCCCAGTGTAATCCTATTCAAGTGCTTTTGCTTGGATAGTGGGAAATATTGGCTTGGTTTTCAGTGTGATTCCAGGACTCTACTCACATGTCACCCAAAGAGATTCTGTCCATACGTATTCAACTTCTGGTCTCTGATTTTGTTTGAAAGAAAAGAACTGTTGGTAAAATAATATTTTAAAATTGCTGTATTAATACATTTGTTCCTGTGACATTATATAATATTGACTATATTTAGTAGCTACCCTCGGATGTTCCAGGTAAGGTGGGTAGAACTTTTCCTTCTCTATCAGGAGGAGTATTTATATGGTGTCTTCCTAGGTTTGAAGGTTAAGAGTGGGGTCTGTAGCAGTCTAATGGGCTGTACTTTAATTGGTTGGATATTTGTGTGAGACTAAATAGCCACTTACCACTGTCATTCCAAAGGAGAAAAAAAAAATGCAGTAAGGTAAAGAAGATCTGTGTTGTCATGACAGTACTTTAACATTGTAATAATTAAAGCTTCTCCTAGCTTACTAGCTAAACTCTGACTTAGAACAGGCACTATTTACTCTATAATTAGGGTACTGGCTTACTAGAATGAAAATCTTACTACTGTTAGATTCCTGTTAGAAGGGGCTTACAGCTGCACAGTTATAGTCAGTGACATAAGAAATAAATTATTGATTTTTTAGGGGGAGGATAGACGGAGAAGGCAATGGCACCCCACTCCAGTACTCTTGCCTGGAAAATCCCATGGGTGGAGGAGCCTGGAAGGCTGCAGTCCATGGGGTCGCTGAGGGTCGGACATGACTGAGCGACTTCACTTTCACTTTTCACTTTCCTGCATTGGAGAAGGAAATGGCAACCCACTCCAGTGTTATTGCCTAGAGAATTCCAGGGACAGAGGAGCCTGGTGGGCTGCCGTCTATGGCGTCGCAGAGTCGGACACGACTGAAGTGACTTAGCAGCAGCAGGGGGAGGACAGAAGATTAAATTTTATTGAAAAGCATAGGGAGGTGAAATCATGGATCAATTTATAAAAAATAAGAAAAAAAATTTTGTGGGGTTTTTTGCTTGCAAAAAAAAATTAAATTGCTGCATAAGTGAAAATGATTTTTGCAGAAACATTAGATTGTTTAGTTAAGTATTCCAAATCTCTTAAGAATGTTGAATGTATAAAGTGGGATATACTAGATCTATTTAATAATTCACAGCAATATATACTACCTGTATTCCTTTTAAAATTCTTATTATTTCCTGATGATTTGTGACCCTAATTTAAGCCCCTGATCTTATATATCTGGAATAGAGTCAAGATTAAAATACATTTTATAGCGTATTCAACACATTAAAATGGGATCAATCTGAGGAAGCAGATCACTTCAAGCTTTAAGTCAGTCAGTAAAGACTTTTATATTTATACTCAAATACTGAAACTAAAATATTGAATTATTTTAGTTTTGAATTCAGTATAGTTTAATTAGGAGCAAATTCCCTCATCTGAGATAAAGTAGTCCTAGTTTGTTTTTGTATAGAAATAATTTTTTAATTATTATCAAGTTGAAAAAGATATAATGACATGAGTAAAGGATTTTGACATAAGCGCTGGAGAGCTATTGAGTGTAAGAGAGAGCTGAAAGAAGGAAAGCCAAACTGAAGGCTACTGTAGAAAGCAAAGTATGAGGTGATGAGAATCTGGACTGAATAGCAATGGAAATGAAGCAGAATAGGCAATTATATGAGACGTCTCAAAGCAGCAGATCAACAGGACTTAGAAAGTTGAGCAAAGCCCATGAATTAAAGGAAAGGTAATTCAAAGCATACTGCAGGATTCCAAGCATAAATGATTGAGAAAACTGTTAGACCTGTTATAAGAGATTATAGAAGAGATAACAGATTTGAAAGCAAAATAGAGAAAATAATGAATTTGCTTGACTTTGGGGCTAAATTAGGACATTTGTTTAGAAATCCCTCTTGAAGACAAAGAGATCTGGAACTAAATTTTTGTCTATATGAGATATATCTATATCTCAGAAATCTCTAGGAATCATCAGATTTAAGATAGTAATTATAGCCCAGGAACTGATTATTAGTCTAATGCAGTGACTGAAAAAATGACAGAAAACCTGGAACTAGACCTTAAGGAAACACATAAGTTGACATGGCTCATGCTAGAAATCATGCAGAAAGTATAAAAGAATCAGATCTTAATGCAAGTCACAGTTAGGTGACAATTAGTAAGGTGACAATTAATATATATATATATTTATATATATAATGTTCTGGAAATGTTGATGAGATAAACAGTAACTGAGTATATGAAATTCATTTTGAATTTTAAGAACTATTATTTAACCCCAAATTCTAAAATTCTACAATCTTTCAATCCTTAAGAGTTTCTGAAGCCACTGTATGTTGAAAAAAGTAAAATGTCCTCATTTTGGCTGTCATAATTATATTTTGAAAAGTAAACATTAATTTGGTTAAATGTTAGAAATAACACAGTGTAAGAACATGTGGACTTATGTCTTTAATATTGACACTAAAATGGAAATTCATAGGACCAAAATATCCAGATGAAAAGAAACCAGTCATCTGAATGATTTGTTTGCATAATGTTTACATCTTGATGCACGCAGGTAATTGATAACATTTATAACATTTTGTGTAATATTGATCTTTTTTGGTAATCCTCTTTCTTTGTAATTGTGCTTATGATGGTAAGTAAAAATACCAAGAACTTGTAAATTGTGCATTTGTGTGCTTTAGGTGTTTCTATAGTTTTAGGAGATTTTTTCTTTGAATACTTCATCCCTGGTTTTTCAAAAGTACTGTGTGTATATGTGTGTGTGTGTGTGTGTGTGTCCATCTGTTTATTGCTGTCGATAGAATACTTCATTATCATGGGTGTGGGGAAGAGTTTTTATGCCACTTTATGTAACATTATTATCAAAACAATCTACCTAAATGATTTTTTGTGTGTATATATATATATGTATACAGACACAATTCCTTCAGAAGACACCTACCAAGGCAAATGCAGGTTTCCAGTGTTGATTTTGGCATGGGCACAGAACCCATTTTACAAAGAGGAGAAACAACAACCAGCATTGGGAGAATAAAACCAGAGCTCTACAAACAGAAATCAGTGGACTCTGAGGACAACAGGAAAGAAGATGTCAAAACCTGTGGAAAGCTTAATTTCACCCTCCAGTATGACTATGAAAATGAACTTCTAGTGGTGAAAATTATCAAAGCCTTAGATCTCCCTGCTAAAGACTTCATGGGAACTTCTGATCCTTATGTGAAGATGTATCTTCTTCCAGATAGGAAAAAGAAATTTCAGACTCGTGTGCACAGAAAGACTTTAAATCCTCTGTTTGATGAAACTTTTCAGTTTCCTGTAGCATATGATCAACTAAGCAACAGAAAATTACATTTCAGTGTGTATGATTTTGACAGATTTTCTAGACATGACATGATTGGGGAAGTGATTTTTGATAATTTGTTTGAAGCCTCTGATCTCTCCAGAGAAGCCACAGTATGGAAAGATATTCATTGTGCTACCACAGTAAGTTATAATAACACCAATATATTCCTTTTATTTGACCTGCAGTGATATATAAAACTAATTTTTACCCAGATTAGTTTAAAAAGTTAGGGAAATTTTGTCCTAAATACCTGCAGTGTATGAATTACATATGTACATACATAATTCAGGCACTTAACACTAGGTAATGTTAGTAACTGTGTACATAAAAAAATCTTTTCTTTTAATGTCTAACCTTTGTTTCTACACTTCTTGTTTTGAGGAAGTTCATTACTTCACCATACTGGACAGTTCTTATAATTTGCCAAAAGTAGTAGTCCTTTTCACTTGTAAAATATTTATCTTTAACTTATTCTCTACAGTCAATTTCCAAGTAGTTATTATTGATTTTAATTTTTTAAGACGATTTCATTCCTCAGGTTTAACCTAAAATGTACTTTGATGCCATTTGGAAAGGCCTTGATTGAGCTTAAAGCAGCCCACTCCTTCAGAAGCTTTTGTGGAATTTGTAAAATTATACCATTTGAAATGGCAAATAATGAGGAAGTGATTGTTTACATTCAGTTCAGTTCAGTTCAGTCACTCATTTGTGTCTGACTCTTTGCAACCCCATGGAATGCAGCACCCCAGGCCTCCCTGTCCATCACCAAATCCCGGAGATTACCCAAATTCATGTCCATTGAGTCGGTGATGCCATCCAACCATCTCATCCTCTGTTGTCCCCTTCTCCTTCTGCCCTCAATCTTTCCCAGCATCAGGGTCTTCTCAAATGAGTCAGCTCTTTGCATCTGGTGGCCAAAGTACTGGAGTTTCAGCTTCAACATCAGTTCTTCCAATGAACACCCAGGACTGATCTCCTTTAGGATGGACTGGTTGGATCTCCTTGCAGTCCAAGGGACTCTCAAGAGTTTTCTCCAACACCACAGTTCAAAAGCATCAATTCTTCGATGCTCAGCTTTCTTTATAGTCCAACTCTCACATCCATACACGACCACTGGAAAAACCATAGCCTTGATTAGATGGACCTTTGCTGACTAAGTAATGTCTCTGCTTTTTAATATGCTGTCTAGGTTGTCATAACTTTCCTTCCAAGGAGTAAGAGTCTTTTAATTTAATGGCTGAAATCACCATCTGCAGTGATTTGGGAGCCCAAAATAATAAAGTCAGCCATTGTTTCCACTGTTTCCCCATCTATTTGCCATGAGGTGATGGGACTGGATGCCATGACCTTAGTTTTCTGAATGTTGAGCTTTAAGTCAACTTTTTCACTCTCCTCTTTCACTTTCATCAAGAGGCTTTTTCGTTCTTCTTCACTTTCTGCCATAAGGGTGGTGTCATCTGCATATCTGAGGTTATTGATATTTCTTCTGGCAATCTTGATTCCAGCTTGTGCTTCATCCAGCCCAGCATTTCTCATTATGTATTCTGCATATAAGTTAAATAAGCAGGATGACAATATACTGCCTTGATGTACTCCTTTTCCTATTTGGAACCAGTCTGTTGTTCCATGTTCAACTGTTGCTTCCTGACCTGCATACAGTTTTCTTAGGAGGCAGGTCAGGTGGTCTGGTATTCCCATCTCTTTCAGAATTTTCCACAGTTTATTGGGATCCACACAGTCAAAGGCTTTGGCATAGTCAATAAAACAGAAATAGATGTTTTTCTGGAACTCTCTTGCTTTTCCATGATCCAGTGGATGTTGGCAATTTGATCTCTGGTTCCTCTGCCTTTTCTAAAACCAGCCTGAACATCTGGAAGTTCACAGTTCATGTATTGTTGAAGCCTGGCTTGAAAAATTTTGAGCATTATTTTACTAGCATGTGAGATGAGTGCAATTGTACGGTAGTTTGTGTGTTCTTTGGCATTGCCTTTCTTAGGGATTGGAATGAAAACTGACCTTTTCTATTCCTGTGGTCACTGCTGAGTTTTCCAAATTTGTTGGCATATTGAGTGAGCACTTTCACAGCATCATCTTTTAGGATTTGAAATAACTCAACTGGAATTGTTTACATTAGGACTTGTCTTTTTCATTGTAAAATGATTTTTTGATTATAAAATAATTTAATATAAAAATTTGAAAAATAGAATAAAAATATGCAATTAAATAGCCTATAATGCCATGAATTAATATGTAAAAACTTGGCATATTGCTATTTGTTTTTCTATAAATGTTTGAAAGTAATTAAAGTCAATATAAGTTTAAACTTTTCCATGCTTTTTTTCAGATGATATTTGTTTTAGTACATGATGTTCAAGATATGATCCATTTTCCCTAGTGAGTTTTTTATTGTTGAACATTTAAATTAGGCATAAGTTTGTTTATACTAAAAATTGTTGCATTCTTTTTACAGAAATTTCTTTTATATTCAAGAATATTTGTCCAGAATAGAACTGGAGAAACAGAATTAGTGAACTGGTCTCCTAGGAGGTTAGATTGCTAATTTTTTTCATTTATTATTAAATGAAGGTATTTAATTTTTTACTGCCAGGCTGTCTTTATGTATTTAACATCTTTTATAAATGTTTTACCACAAATGATAAACTTAAAAAAGTTGAAATTTTAGAGACAGAAGTTATTTAAAAAATAAGAAAACTGTTAAATTTGAAATAGCTCCTCTTGTAGTACACTAATATTTGAGGTCAACACATTTCCATTATAAATTATACAGATAAATTAAATAAAAATTTATGTTGTCAGTTTATTGCATTACATCATCAAAACATTTTAGCTTTTGGGATTTTATTTCATCGTCTCCACTGTGATTCTCTATTAAGGAACAAACTAGATTATATTTCAAAGGAACATTGGAACTTTTTGATTTCATATAATTTTTTACCTTATTACTTATATATATTCCTACAGGAATAACAATGGTGAAGAGGGAGTTGTTACTGTTTTAAACATATGACATATTCTAGAATTATAAAATGCAGATAACAATTAATTGTTGGGTTATTTCTCTTGATTCTCCAATCTTATTCCTTCTTTTATTTATTCAGCAACTATTTGCTGATTACCTACTCTGTGTTTGACATACTCTGAGTACTAGGAATGTGAAAAATGTTACCATAAAAAATTGTTTGACATACATTCTGTTCATATATTTTGGATCAGAGGTAGGTAACTCCTAAATGAAGTATAAAAATTAGCATAATTTTATAGGTGACTGATAGTGGATTTTCTTTTTAACATTTATATGTTATTTATATGTTCCATAATTGGTCCTTAAAAACATAGTAAGGATTCCTGATGGAAGCTTCAATTTTTGACTGTTTATAGAACATAAACTGTTTTTTGGTGAACATAAATGAACTCCTCAGTTTTATTTTTACTTCTCCCATATGATTCAGGTATTACTTTTTTATTTCTCCTGTAAAACTTACCACAAATATAGTGTCTTAACACAAATTTATCACGTCATACTTCTGTAGGTTGGAAGTCCAACATAGGTCTTACTGGACTGAAATCAAGGTGTTGGCAGGACTCTGCTCCTTTCTAGAGGCTCTAGGGGTGATGCATTTCTTGCCTTTTCCAGATTTTAGCAGTCACAGGAATTCCTTTGTGTCGATTGAGCCCATGTGAGCAATCAAGGATAAGCTTCCCATCCCAAGGTTTATAATCTTAATCATATCTGCAAAGTCCTTTTTTGCCATGTAGGTAGCATACTCAGGTCTTGTTATTAGGATGCAGCCATCTTTAAGGATGCCTTTATTTTGTCTGCCATGGCTATAGACATTTTCATTTCAGTATTCTGGATATAAAAGGAAGTATGAGAATAATAATTTGTATTATTAAATTATTCTAGTCAAATGATGTTTCCCTTTGACTGGAACATGGAGCCACGCACTGTTCTAGATACTACTTATGACTTTTTGGTTGTGAAGATAGTGACGAAACCCAAGTTTCTTGAATATGGAACCAAAGTTCTCAGTATGCACTAGTATCATCTTTTAGGTTAATGTAGTATTTAATTAAAAATTCTCTTCAGCTTTTGAGAAATTATTAAGCATTTTATATCCTCAGATTAATAAAAATGAAAAAAAGAATGAGTTGAAATTTGCTTAGGAAATTGTCTTTTCCTACTCACACATCTTTAATTTTAAAAAATTCACACAGAAATTATAGAGTTTTCTAGAAAAAAGGAGAAAGGAATGAAATAGTAATGTAGTCATATGCCCTCACTAAACACTTGTTGAATAATTAACTTAGCATATTTTCATATAAGGTCAGTAAAAGAATGTATGTTAGTACAAACCTCCCAGAGGGGAAAAAAAACAATGCAATGAAGTACTTTATTGATATGTTTGGTTATATTTGTTGCCATTAACTACTTTCTGTAGACAAAAAAATTTTAAAATTATTGAGTGTGTAGCACAAATTCATATGTGAAATAAGCCAGAAATATTAATATTTTAAATTTATTGTTAATAATCCTATCAGGTTGAAAAAAGAGATACATATCAGGTATAAATGTATTACTAATTATTTCTATACAAGTAGGATTAACATTTTTATCAGGAATTAGCAGGTTTTTAAAATTTAAATTGATTTATTTTAATTGGAGGATAATTACTTTACAATATTGTATTGGTTTTGCCATACATCAACACGAATCTGCCATGAGTGTACACGTGTTCCCCATCCTGAACCACCTCCCACCTCCCTCCCCATACCATCCCTCTGGGTCATCCCAGTGCACCAGCCCCAAGCATCCTGTATCATGCATCGAACCTGGACTGGCGATTCGTTTCTTATATGATATTATACATATTTCAATGATGTTCTCCCAAATCATCCCACCCTTGCCCTCTCCCACAAAGTCCAAAAGACTGTTCTATACATCTATGTCTCTTTTGCTGTCTCACATACAGGGTTATCATTATCATCTTTCTAAATTCCATATATATGTGTTAGTATACTGTACTGGTGTTTTTCTTTCTGGCTTACTTCACTCTGTATAATAGGCTCCAGTTTCATCCACCTCATTAGAACTGATTCAAATATATTCTTTTTAATGGCTGAGTAATACTCCATTGTGTATATGTACCACAGCTTTCTTATCCATTCATCTGCTGGTGGATATCTAGGTTTCTTCCATGTCCTGGCTATTATAAACAGTGCTGCAATGAACACTGGGGTACACGTGTCTCCTTCAATTCTGGTTTCCTCAGTGTGCAGGTTTTTTTTAAATTTCAGGTTGAATGACTAAGAAAACAGTAAAGTTGTATCTTTATTTTGTGCAGAAAATTAGTTATCACTTTAGAGCTCGTCTCATTGCATGTTAAAAACATGGTAAGCCAATCAGCACTTCACCTAACATAGAAATATCTCCAATGTAGGAAAAAATCACATTGAAGGACAGTGTATACACTATACCTCTACTTCTAAAATGGGAAAGAAAAATATATATTTGCATTGAGTTATATATGCAATAAAGGTCTTTATAAGCAGACATAAAAATTTAATACTAGCAGGAAGAAAAGGGGACGACAGAGGATGAGATGGCTGGATGGCATCACTGACTCTATGGACGTGAGTCTCAGTGAACTCCGGGAGTTGGTGATGGACAGGGAGGCCTGGCGTGCTGCGATTCATGGGGCTGCAAAGAGTCAGACACGACTGAGCGACTGATCTGATCTGATTGCATGTGTCCTTCGTAGCTCAACTGAAAAAGAATCTGCCTGTAATGCAGGAGGTCCTAGTTGGATTCCTGGGTCAGGAAGATCCCCTGGAGAAGGGATAGGTTACCCACTCCAATATGCTTGGGCTTCCCCGGTGGCTCAGACAGCAGAGAATGCAGTGCAGAAGATCTGGGTTCAATCCCCAGGTTGGGAAGATCCTCTGGAGGAGTGCATGATAACCCACTCCAGTATTCTTTCCTGGAGAATCTCATGGACAGAGGACCCTGGCAGGCTATAGTCCATAAGGTCGCAAAGAGTCAGAAACAACTGAAGCAACTTAACATGCATGCAGGCAATGTGCTTAGCTGCCCAGTCGTGTTGGACTCTTTGTGACCCCATCGACTGTAGCCCATCAGAGTCCTCTGTCCATGAGATTCTCCAGGAAAAAATACTGGGGTGTGTTGCCATGCCCTCCTCCAGGGGATCTTTCTGGCTCAGGGATGGAACCTGCATCTCTCTCTTACATCTCTTGCATTGGCAACTGGGTTCTTTATAACTAGAAACACCTAAGAAGCCCAATAATAGTCACTAGTGAAGTCGTTCAGTCGTGTCTGACTCTTTGCAACCCCGGAGACTGCAGCCCACCAGGCTCCTCTGTCCATGGGATTCTCCAGGCAAGAGTACTGGAGTGGGTTTCCATTCTTTTTCCAGGGGATCTTCCCGACCCAGGAATCGAACTCAGGTCTCCCACATTGCAGGCAGACACAGGCAGACGCTTTAACCTCTGAGCCAATTACCTATTGGCAAAAATGGTAGAAACTCGATGAATATGGAAAAGGAGTAATTTGTAATATATTACTTTATATACATTTTATGTTTCAGTAGTTCAGTTCAGTTGCTCAGTCGTGTCTGACTCTTTGTGACCCCATGGACTACTGCACACCAGGCTTCCCTGTCCATCACTAACACCCAGAGTTTGCTCAAACTCATTTTGGTGATGCCATCCAACCATCTCAACCTCTGTCATCTCCTTCTCCACCTGCCTTCACTTTCATCACAAGGCTCTTTAGTTCTTCACTTTCTTCCATAAGGGTGATATCATCTGCATATTTGAGGTTATTGATATTTCTCCCAGAAATCTTGATTCCAGTTTGTGCTTCATCCAGTCTGGCATTTTGCATTATATACTCTGCATATAAGTTAAATAAGTAGGGTGGCAATACACAGCCTTGACTACTCCTTTCCCAATTTGGAACCAGTCTGTTGTTCCATATTCAGTTCTAACTGTTGCTTCTTGAACTACATGCAGATTTCTCAGGATGGAGGTAAGGTGGTCTGGTATTCCCATCTCTTTCAGAATTTTCCAGTTTGTTGTGATCCACACAGTCAAAAGCTTTGGTGTAGTCAATAAGCAGTAGATGTTTTTCTGGAACTCTCTTGCTGTTTTGATAATTCAGTGGATGTTGACAATTTGATCTCTGGTTCCTCTGCCTTTTTAAATCCAGCTTGAACATCTGGAAGTTCACAGTTCACGTACTGTTGAAGCCTGGCTTGGAGAATTTTGAGCTTTACTTTGCTAGCATGTGAGATGAGTACAATTGTGCGGTAGTTTGAACATTCTTTGGCATTGCCTTTCTTTGGAATTGGAATGAAAACTTACCTTTTCCAGTCCTGTGGTCACTGCTGAGTTTTCTAAATTTGCTGGCATATTACTGAACTGAACTGAACTACTGAAACATAAAATGTAAATAAAGTAATATATTATGATGTGAGTAGAACACATTAACAGAATCATCTTTTAGGATTTGAAATATCTCAACTGGAATTCCATCACCTCCACTAGCTCTGTTCATAGTGATGCTAAGACCCACTTGACTTCACATTCTGGGATGTCTGGCTCTAGGTGAGTGATCACACCATCATGGTTACCTGGGTCATGAAAATCTTTTTCTATAGTTCTTCTGTGTATTCTTGCCACCTCCTCTTAATATCTTCTGCTTCTGTTAGGTCCATACCATCTATGTCTCTTATTGTGCCCATCTTTGCATGAGATGTTCCCTTGGTATCACTAATTTTCCTGAAGAGACCTCTAGTCTCTCCCATTCTATTGTTTTCCTCTATTTCTTTGCCCTGATCACTGAGGAAGACTTTCTTATCTCTCCTTGCTATTCTTTGGAACTCTGCATTCAAATAGGTATATCTTTCTTTTTCTCCTTTGCCTTTAGCTTCTCTTCTGTTCTCAGCTGTTTGTAAGGCCTCCTCAGACAACCATTTTGCCTTTTTGCATTTCTTTTTCTTGAGGATGGTCTTGATCACTACTTCCTGTACAATGCCATGAACCTGTGTCCATAGTTCTTCAGGTACTCTTGTCTATAAGATCTAATCCTTTGAATCTATTTGTCACTTCCACTGTATAATAATGGGGGATTTGATTTAGATCATACCTGAATGTTCTAGTGGTTTTCCATACTTTCTTCAATTTCAGTCTGAATTTGGCAATAAGGAATTCATGATCTGAGCCACAGTCACTTCCCAGTCTTGTTTTCGCTGACTCTATAGAGCTTCTCGGAGAAGGCAATGGCACCCAACTCCATCCAGTACTCTTGCCTGTTAAATCTCATGGATGGAGGAGTCTGGTAGGCTGCAGTCCATGGGGTCGCTAAGAGTTGGACACGACTGAGCAACTTCACTTTCACTTTTCACTTTCACGCATTGGAGAAGGAAATGGCAACCCACTCCAGTGTTCTTGCCTGGAGAATCCCAGGGACGGGGAAGCCTGGTGGGCTGCCGTCTATGGGGTCGCACAGAGTCGGACACGACTGAAGCGACGCAGCAGCAGCAGCAGCAGCATAGAGCTTCTCCATCTTCAGCTGCAAAGAAAACAATCAATCTGATTTCGATATCGACCATCTGGTGATGTCCATGTGCATAGTTGTGTCTTGTGTTTCTGGAAGAGGGTGTTTGCTATGACCAATGCGTTCTCTTGGCAAAACTCTGTTAGCCTTTTCCCTGCTTCATTTTGTACTCCAAGGCCAAATTTACCTGTTACTCCAGGCATCTCTTGACTTCCTACTTTTGCATTCCAGTCCCATAAAATGAATAGGACATCTATTTTGGGTGTTAATTCTAGAAGGTCTCCTAGGTCTTCATAGAACTGTTCAACTTCAACTTCTTCAGCATTACTGGTTGGGGCATAGATTTGGATTACTGTGATATTGAATGGTTTGCCTTGGAAACGAACAGAGATCATTTTACATTTAAATTAATTATTCAAATTTTAATTAACTTTTTCAAAAAGTCCAATATCATAAAAACTAATGTATTTTGAATATATAAATGTAGTTTTCTTATGAACACTCCAGAAGCCACTGAAAGTGTAAATATATAAGGAAAGGCTTTCCTTCTTATAAACAGAACCACTTCATTTGCACATTTATTTATTTATGCTGCTATTGAAATAATATTTTTTCAGCACCACCTATGTCCTAGACACTCAGGAATCTCAAGGAGGGAAGGATGTATGTGTGTGTGCAACCACATTGACCTGGTTTACAGATATAAAATGTTTCAATCTATTATCTTTTAATAGTCTATCAAAAGTCTATTATGTTTTGACTGTTTCTGTTTTGTAAATAAGTTTGTTTGTATTATTTTTTAGATTCCACATACAAGTAATAGAATATATTTGTCTTTATTTTTTTGTTTTTTAATTTATTTTTAAAATATAAATTTATTTATTTTAATTGGAGGCTAATTACTTTACAATATTGTATTGGTTTTGCTATACATTGACATGAATCTGCCATATGTGTTCCCCATCCTGAACCCACCTCCCACCTCTCTCCCCATACCATCCCTCTCGGTCATCCCAGTGCACCAGCCCCAAGCATCCTGTATCATGCATCGAACCTGGACGGCGATTCATTTCACATATGATAATATACAAGTTTCAATGCCATTCTCCCAAATCATCCCACCCTTGCCCTCTCCCACAGAGTCCAAAATACTGTTCTATACATCTGTGTCTCTTTTGCTGTATCACATACAGGATTATCGTTACCATCTTTCTAAATTCCATATATATGTGTTAGTATACTGTATTGGTGTTTTTCTTTCTGGCTTACTTCACTCTGTATAATAGGCTCCAGTTTCATCCACCTCATTAGAACTGATTCAAAAGTATTCTTTTTAATGGCTGAGTAATACTCCATTGTACATATGTACCACAGCTTTCTTATCTATTCATTTGCTGGTGGATATCTAGGTTGCTTCCATGTCCTGGCTATTATAAACAATGCTGTGATGAACATTGGGGTACACGTGTCTCTTTCAATTCTGGTTTCCTCGATGTGTATGCCCAGCAGTGGGATTGCTGGGTTATATGGCAGTTCTATTTCCAGTTTTTTAAGAAATCTCCACACTGTCTTCCATAGTGGCTGTACTAGTTTGCATTCCTGCCAACAGTGTAAGAGGGTTCCCTTTTCTCCACACCCTCTCCAGAATTTATTTCTTGTAGAGTTTTGGATCGCAGCCATTCTGACTGGCGTGAAATGGTACCTCATTGTGGTTTTGATTTGCATTTCTGTAATAATCAGCGATGTTGAGCATCTTTTCATGCGTTTGTTAGCCATCTGTATGTCTTCTTTGGAGATATGTCTGTTTAGTTCTTTGGCCCATTAGGAGTTGCTTGTATATTTTTGAGATTAATTCTTTGTCAGTTGCTTCATTTGCTATTATTTTCTCCCATTCTGAAGGCTGTCTTTTCACCTTGCTTATAGTTTCCTTTGTTGTGCAGAAGCTTTTAAGTTTAATTAGGTCCCATTTGTTTATTTTTGCTTTTATTTCCAATATTTTGGGAGGTGGATTATAGAGGATCCTGCTGTGATTTATGTCGGAGAGTGTTTTGCCTATGTTCTCCTCTAGGAATTTTATAGTTTCTGGCCTACATTTAGATCTTTAATCCATTTTGAGTTTATTTTTGTGTATGGTGTTAGAAAGTGTTCTAGTTTCATTCTTTTACAAGTAGTTGACCAGTTTTCCCAGAACCACTTGTTAAAAAGATTTTCTTTTCTCCATTGTATATTTTTGCCTCCTTTGTCAAAGATACGGTGTCCATAGGTGTGTGGATTTGTCTCTGGGCTTTCTATTTTGCTCCATTGATCTATATTTTGTGCCACTACCTTACTGTCTTGATGACTGTGGCTTTGCAGTACAGCCTGAAGTCAGGCAGGTTGACTCCTCCAGTTCCATTCTTCTTTCTCAAGATTGCTTTGGCTATTTGAGGTATTTTGTATTTCTGTACAAATTGTGAAATTATTTGTTCTAGTTCTGTGAAAAATACCATTGGTAGCTTGATAAGGATTACATTGACTCTATAGATTGCTTTGGGTAGTATACTCATTTTCACTATATTGATTCTTCTGATCCACGAACACAGTATATTTCTCCATCTATTTGTGTCCTCTTTGATTTCTTTCACCAGTGTTTTATGGTTTTCTATATATAGGTCTTTTGTTTCTTTAGGTAGATATATTCCTAAGTATTTTATTATTTTTATTGCAAAGGTGAATGGAATGGTTTCCTTAATTTCTCTATTTTCTCATTATTAGTGTATAGGAATGCAAGGGATTTCTGTGTGTTGATTTTATATCCTTCAACTTTACTATAGTCATCGATTAGTTCTAGTAATTTCCTGGTGGAGTCTTCAGGGTTTTCTATGTAGAGGATCATGTCACCTGCAAACAGTGAGAGTTTTATTTCTTCTTTTTCAATTTGCATTCCTTTTATTTCTTTTTCTGTTCTGATTGCTGTGGCCAAAACTTCCAAAACTATGTTGAATAGTAGTAGTAAGCGTGGGCACCCTTTTCTTTTTCCTGAGTTTAGGGAAAATGCTTTCAATTTTTCACCATTGAGGATAATGTTTGCTGTGGGTTTGTCATATATAGCTTTTATTATGTTGAGGTATGTTCCTTCTATTGCTGCTTTCTGGAGAGTTTTTTTTTTTTTATCATAAATGGATGTTGAATTTTGTCAAAGGCTTTCTCTACATCTATTGAGATAATCTTATGGCTTTTATTTTTCAATTTGTTAATGTGGTGTATTACATTGATTCATTAGTGGATATTGAAAAATCCTTGCATCCCTGGGATAAAGCCCACTTGGTCATGGTGTATGATCTTTTTAATGTGTTGTTGGATTCTGATTGCTAGAATTTTGTTAAGGATTTTTGCATCTATGTTCATCAGTAATAGTGGCCTGTAGTTTTCCTTTTTTGTGGCATCTTTGTCAGGTTTTGATATTAGGGTGATGGTGGCCTCTTAGAATGAGTTTGGAAGTTTACTTTCCTCTGCAATTTTCTGGAAGAGTTTGAGTAGGATAGGTGTTAGCTCTTCTCTAAATTTTTGGTAGAATTCAGCTGTGAAACCGTCTGGACCTGGGCTTTTGTTTGCTGGAAGATTTCTGATTACAGTTTCAATTTCTGTGCTTGTGATGGGTCTGTTAAGATTTTCTATTTCTTCCTGGTTCAGTTTTGGAAAGTTGTACTTTTCTAAGAATTTGTCCATTTCTTCCACGTTTTCCATTTAATTGGCATATAATTGCGGATAGTAGTCTCTTATGATCCTTTGTATTTCTGTGTTGTCTGTTGTGATCTCTCCATTTTCATTTCTAATTTTATTGATTTGATTTTTCTCCCTTTGTTTCTTGATGAGTCTGGCTAATGGTTTGTCAATTTTATTTATCCTTTCAAAGAACCAGCTTTTGGCTTTGTTGACTTTTGCTGTGGTCTCTCTCTCTTTTTTTTTCTTTTTTTTTTTTTGCATTTATTTCTGCCCTACGACAGAGGATGAGATGGCTGGATGGCATCACTGACTCGATGGAAATGAGTCTGAGTGATCTCCAGAAGTTGGTGATGGACAGGGAGGCCTGGTGTGCTGCGATTCATGGGGTCGTAAAGAGTCGGACATGACTGAGTGACTTAACTGAACTGAACTGCCCTAATTTTTAAGATTTCTTTCCTTCTACTAACCCTGGGGTTCTTTATTTCTTCCTTTTTCTAGTTGCTTTAGGTGTAGAGTTAGGTTATTTATTTGACTTTTTTTCTTGTTTCTTGAGGTGTGCCTGTATTGCTATGAACCTTCCCCTTAGCACTGCTTTTACAGTGTCCCACAGGTTTTGGGTTGTGTTTTCGTTTTCATTCATTTCTAGGCATATTTTGATTTCTTTTCCTTTTTTCTCCTTTTTATTTTATTTTATTTATTTATTTTACTTTACAATTTTGTATTGGTTTTGCCATACATCAACATGATATCTTTTTTGATTTCTTCTATGCTTTTTTGGTTATTCAGAAGCCTGTTGTTCAGCCTCTACATGTTGGAATTTTTAGTAGTTTTTTCTCCTGTAACTGAGATCTAATCTTACTGCATTGTGGTCAGAAAAGATGCTTGGAATGATTTCAATTTTTTTGAATTTGCCAAGGCTAGATTTATGGCCCAGGATGTGATCTATCTTGGAGAAGCTTCCGTGTGCACTTGAGAAAAAGGTGAAATTCACTGTTTTGGGGTGAAATGTCCTATAGATATCAATTTGGTCTAACTGGTCTATTGTATCATTTAAATTTTGTGTTTCCTTGTTAATTTTCTGTTTAATTGATCTATCCATAGATGTAAGTAGGGTATTAAAGTCTCCCACTATTATTGTGTTATTGTTAATTTCCCCTTTCATACTTGTTAGCATTTGTCTTACATATTGCGGTGCTCCTATATTGGGTGCAAATATATTTATAACTGTTATAGCTTCTTATTGGATTGATCCTTTGATCATTATGTAGTGTCCTTCTTTGTCTCTTTTCACAGTCTTTGTTTTAAAGTCTATTCTATCTGATATGAGTATTGCTACTCCTGCTTTCTTTTGGTCTCTATTTGCATGGAATATCTTTCTCCAGCCCTTCACTTTCAGTCTGTATGTGTCCCTTGTTTTGAGGTGGGTCTCTTGTGACAACATATATAGGGGTGTTGTTCTTATATCCATTCAGCCAGTGTTTGTCTTTTGGTTGGGGCATTCAACACATTTACATTTAAGGTAATTATTGATAAGTATGATCCCATTGCCATTTACTTTATTGTTTACCCTTTCTGTGTTTCCTGTCTAGAGAAGATCCTTTAGCATTTGTTGGAGAGCTGGTTTGATGGTGCTGAATTCTCTCAGCTTTTGCTTGTCTGTAAAGCTTTTTATTTCTCCCTCATATTTGAATGAGATCCTTGATGGGTACAGTAATCTGGGCTGTAGTTTATTTTCTTTCATCACTTTAAGTATGTCCTGCCATTCCCTCCCAGCCTGAAGAGTTTCTATTGAAAAATCACCTGTTATCCTTATGGGAATCCCCTCGTGTGTTATTTATTGTTTTTCCCTTGCCACTTTTAGTATTTGTTCTTTGTGTTTGGTCTTTATTAATTTGATTAATATGTGTCTTGGAGTGTTTCACCTTAGGTTTATCCTGTTTGGGACTCTCTGGATTTCTTGGACGTGGGTGATTATTTCCTTCCCCATTTTAGGGAAGTTTTCAACTATTATCTCCTCAAGTATTTTCTCATGGTCTTTCTTTTTGTCTTCTTCTGGGACTCCTATGATTCAAATGTTGGGGCGTTTAACATTGTCCCAGAGGTCTCTGAGATTGTCCTCATTTCTTTTAATTCGTTTCTCTTTTGTCCTCTCTGATTCATTTATTTCTACCATTCTATCTTCTACCTCACTTATCTTATCTTACGCCTCCATTATTCTACTGTTGGTTCCCTGCAGAATGTTTTTGATCTCATTTATTGCATTATTCATTACATATTGACTCTTATCTATTTCTTCTAGGTCCTTGTTAAATCTTTCTTGCATCTTCTCAATCCTTGTCTCCAGGCTATTTATCTGTAACTCCATTTTGTTTTCAAGATTTTGGATCATTTTCACTATCATTATTTGGAATTCTTTATCAGGTAGATTCCCTATCTCTTCCTCTTTTGTTTGGGTTGGTGGACATTTATCCTGTTCCTTTATCTGCTGGCTATTCCTCTGTCTCTTCATCTTGTTTAAATTGCTGAGTTTGGGGTGTCCTTTCTGTATTCTGGCAGTTTGTGGAGTTCTCTTTATTGTGGCGTTTCCTCGCTGTGTGTGGGTTTGTACAGGTGGCTTGTCAAGGTTTCTTGGTTAGGGAAGCCTGTGTCAGTGTTCTGGTGGGTAGAGCTGGATTTCTACTCTCTGGAGTGCAATGAAGTGCCCGGTAATGAGTTATGAGATGTCAGTGGTTTTGGAGTAACTTTGGGCAGCCTGTATATTGAAGCTCAGGGCTATGTTCCTGTGTTGCTGGAGAATTTACATGGTATGTCTCGCTCTGGAACTTGTTGGTCCTTGGGTGGTCCTTGGTTTAAGTGTAGGTATGGAGGCATTTGATGAGCTCCTATTGATTAATGTTCCCCGGAGTCAGGAGATCTCTGGTGTTCTCAGGATTTGGATTTAAGCCTCCTGCCTCTGGTTTTCAGTCTTATTCTTACAGTAGCCTCAAGACTTCTCCATCTGTCACCCTCAAGGCATTTCCCTCTGTTTGTTTTAGCTTCTTGTGTTTGCTGGTGACTGCAGCCATGAAATTAAAAGACGCTTACTCCTTGGAAGGAAAGTTATGACCAACCTAGATAGCATGTTCAAAAGCAGAGACATTACTTTGCCAACAAAGGTTCGTCTAGTCAAGGCTATAGTTTTTCCTGTGGTCATGTATGGATGTGAGAGTTGGACTGTGAAGAAGGCTGAGTGCTGAAGAATTGATGCTTTTAAACTGTGGTGTTGGAGAAGACTCTTGAGAGTCCCTTGGACTCTCAAGGAATGGACCAACCAGTCCATTCTGAAGGAGATCAGCCCTGGGATTTCTTTGGAAGGGATGATGCTAAAGCTGAAACTCCAATACTTTGGCCACCTCATGCGAAGATTTGACTCATTGGAAAAGACTCTGATGCTGGGAGGGATTGGGGGCAGAAGGAGAAGGGGACGACAGAGGATGAGATGGCTGGATGGCATCACTGACTCGATGGATGTGAGTCTGAGTGAACTCCAAGAGTTGGTGATGGACAGGGAGGCCTGGCATGCTGCGATTCATGGGGTCACGAAGAGTCGGACACGACTGAGTGACTGATCTGATCAATGTCTAATTTCCGCTCTGACACAAGGGGGCGATGGTAGACACTTTTTTAGGCTCACTTGTTCAGTCGTGCTGTGGGGAGGGAGGAACGCTGCAAACAAATAACACTGGCATCTGTGGGGAGTGCTCGCAGTGTCTCGGCCACCCTGGGTTTGCCCCCGCTCACAGGGTGTGTGCTTTCCCTGTCTACACTCTTAGGCTCTAGGTTGCTCTGCCAGGAACTGTCTGAGGCCGGCCCTGGGTTGTATGCACTTCCCAGGTCTAAGCCGCTCAGGTTCAGGTACTTGGGTACTCCTCAAAGGCACAGACTCGGTTGGGCCTGCGTTTGGTGCCCTTCCCAAGTCCGAGCAGCTCTGGTGACCAGGTGTTTGGCGAGCACGGTCGCTGCGACTTATCACCTCCCCCGTCCCTGCTGCTTGGTTTTCTGGGTGTATAACTGGTGCACCTTCTCAGGCGGATGTCGACCATCCAGAATCCCAAGAAGTCTTGGTTAGTTATGAAGCCTGCTTGCAGTTTGGTAGGTGATGCCATTTCTGGGGCCGCGATTGCCCCCTTCTGGCTCTGGCTGCCCTTCCCTGCCTGTCTCTGGCAGGGGTTGGGCCGGTCTGCAGCTGGCTAGCTCTAGTTAGTCCTTTGTCTGTGAGCGTGCCTGGCGGTGTCTTAGGTTAGGGCTTTTCGCAGGGTAGCTATCCCACAGTCTGGGTTGCTATCTTAAGTTAGTTCCCTCAGATTTCCCTTGGGGCATTCAGCCTCGGTCCTTACTCTAAGCAATGCAGCCCACACCTCCCTGCCCAGCCCCCACTTGCTAGTGGTGTATGCGGGCATCTATGCTGCTTCTCCACTGGGAGTTACCATTGGGCACCTAATCTGGTTTTAATTATTTATTTATTTTTCCTCCCGGTTATGTTGCCTTCTGAGGTTCCAAGGCTCACCACAGACTTGCCAGTGAGAATGCTTCCTGGTGTTTGGAAATGTCTCTCTTTTTTAAGATTCCCTTCCTGGGACAGATCTCCATCCCTACCTCTTTTGCCTCTCTTTTTATCTTTCATATTTTTTCCTACCTACTTTTGAAGACAATGGGATGCTTTTCTGGGTGCCTGCTGTCCTCTGCTGGCACTCAGAGGTTGTTTTGTGGAATTTACTCAGCATTCAAATGTTCTTTTGATGAATTTGTGGAGAAGAAAGTGGTCTCCCCATCCTATTCCTCTGCCATCTTAGGACTGCCCTCTGTCTTTCTTTAATCTCTAAGTCCATCCATGTTGCTGCAAATAGTATTATTTCATTCATTTTTATGGCTAAATGTTATTTCACTGTATATATATTACATGTTTATCCATTCATCTGTTGATGGACATTATGGTTGCTTCCATGTCCTGGCTATTGTAAATAGTGCCACTACAAACATCGAGGCGCATGTACCTCTGAATTAGGGTTTTTATCTTTTCTGGACTTATGTCCAGGAGTGAAATTGCTGGGTCATATGGTCACTTTAATTTTAGTTTCTTAAGGAACCTCCATACTGTTTTCCATAGTAGCTGCATCAATTTGCATTCCCACCAACAGTGTAGGAGGGTTCTCTTTTTTCCATACCCTCTCTAGCTTTTAATTGTAGACTTTTTGATAATGGTCATTCTGAAGGATGTGACATGATGCGTCTTTGTAGTTTTGATTTGTATTTTGCTGATCATTAGGGCTTCCCAGGTGGTGCAAGTAGTAAAGAACCCTCCTGCCAGTGCAGGAGACATAAGGGACATTGATTCAATCCCTGCATCAGGAAGATTCCCCTGGAGAAGAGCATGGCAACTTACTCCAGTATTTTTGCCTGGAGAATCCTATGGATAGAGGAGCCTGGCAGGCTATAGTCAATAGGGTCACAAAAAGTCAGAAATGATTGAAGCATGCATGATAATTAGTGATATTGAGCATCTTTTTATGTGCCTATTGTCTTCTTTGTAGATATGTCTATTTAGGTCTCCTGCCCATTAAAAAAAATTTCATTGTTGAGTTGTATGATCTGTTTGTATATTTTGGAAATTAAGTCCTTGTTGGCTCCATCCTTTGCAAATATTTTCTCTGAGTCCATAGATTGTTTTTTCATGTTGTTTCTGGTTTCCTTTGCTATGCAAAAGCTTATAAGTTTGACTAGGTCCCATTTGTGAGACTGACCTAAGAAAACATTGCTACAATTAAGGTCAGAAAATGTTTTACCTATGTTTTCTTCTAGGAGTTTTATGGTGTCTTTTCATATATTTAAGTATTTGAGCCATTTTAAGTTTATTTTTGTGTATGATGTGGGAGAGTGTTAACGTCATTGATTTACATGCAGCTGTCCAGGTTTCCTAGCACCACTTGTGGAAGAGAATGTCTTTCCTTCACTATATTTTCTTGCCTCCTTTTTTGAAGATGGACTGTAGGTGTGTGGCTTTATTTTTGGGCTCTATATTCTGTTTCACTGATCTTTGTCTGTTTTTCTGCCCATACCATGTTTTTCTATCACTGTGGTTTTGCAGTCCTGTCCAAAGTCTGGAAGGCTTGTACCTCCAGCTTTCTTTTTTCCCCTCAGCATTGCCTTGGCAATTATGACTCTTTCATAGTTCCATATAAATTTTAGGATTATTTGTCCCTCCCTTCTGGCAACCACCAGTTTGTTCTTTGTACCTATGGGTCTGTTTCTGTTTTATTTGTATTTGTTTTTTAGATTCCACATATGAGTGAATTTATATGCCACTTGTCTTTCTCTCTGATTTATTTCATAAACTTGAGGTATAATGCCCTCAAGTTCTATCCATATTATTGCAGATGACAAGATTTTATTTTTATGATTGAGTACTATTCCCTTGTGCACATATATACATCTTCTTTATCCATTTATCTTTCAACAGAAAGAGGTGGCTTCCATATCTTGGCTACTATAAATAGTGCTGTAATGAACACAGAGGTACATATATATTTTTAAAAGAGTATTTTTATTTTCTTCAAGCAAATACCCAGAAGTGTAGTTGCTGGCCCATATTTCAGTCCTGTTTTTTTCATTTTTTGAACAACCTTCATACTGTTTTCTACACCAGTTTACAGCTTGCACCAATTTACAGCTTCCACTAACATTGTATGATAATTTTATTTTCTCCATATTCTCACCAAAACTTTTTTCTTGTCTTTTGATAATAGCCATTCTGACAGTTGTGAGGTGGTTATATCATTATGTTTTTTGACTTGCATTTCTCATTCTTATTTTTCCCATTCAGTAGGCATTTTAGTTTGATCTAGGCCTACCTATTTGTTTGTTTATACTTTTGTCTTCCTTTCCTGATGAGACACATCAAAAAAATATTAAAATCAGTGTCAGGGAATGTACTGCCTATGTTTTCTTCTGGGAATTCTATGGTTTTGTTTTGTACAGTCTTTAATCCATTTAGAGTTTGTTTTTATATGGTATGAGACAGTAGTCAATTTGATTCTTTTGAATGTAGCTGTTCAGTTTTCTAACACCATTTATTATATAAGCTTTTCCCATTGTCATTTCTTGCCTCCTTTAATGTAGATTAATTTTCCATCTAAATTTGTGTTTATTTATGGGCTCTCTATTCTGTTCCATTGATTTTGTGCCAGTATCATACTGTTTTGTTTACTGTAGCTTTGTAGAATAGTTTGAAGTCAAGGAGCATGATATTTTCAGCTTTCTTCTTCTTCTCAAAATTGCTTTGACTATTCAAAGGCTTTCATGATCCCATACAAATTTTAGGATTATCGGTCCTACTTCTGTGAAAAAACATCAGTTATTTTTATAGATACTGCAATGATTAATAAAATATTGATTTTTACAATTCATAAGCACAGTCTGTCTCTCCTCTTATTTGTAATGTCTTTGATTTCTTTCATCAAAGTCTTAAGAATTTTCAGAATAAAGATCTTTCACCTCCTTGGCTAAATTTATTTCTATATATTTTATTTGTTTAGATGCAGCTTTAAATGGGATGTCTTTTTTTTATTTCTCCTTCTGATAGTTTGGTATTAGTGTATAAAATGCAACAGATTTATGTATATTAGTTTGTATCCTTCAATATTGCTGAATTTTTAAATTAGTCCTAATACTTTGTTGATGGAGTCTTTGGGGTTTCTCTATATAGTGTCAGGTCATCTGAAAACATTGATAATTTTACCCCTTCCCTTCCAATTTAGATGACTTCTGTTTATTTTTCTTGACTAATTATTGTGACTAGAATTTCTAATGCTCTGTTGCATAAAAGTGACAAGAATGGGCATCCTTGTCTTGTTCCTGACCTTAAAGGAAATGTTTTCAAATTTTTATCATTGAGTATGATGTTAGCTATGGGTTTATCATATTAGTCTTATTATGTTGAAGTATGCTCCTTCTATGCCCACTTTGTTGAGTTTTTTTTATCATAAATTGATGTTGAACTTTATAAAATGCCTTTCAACATCTGTTGAGATGATCATATGATTTTTACTTTTTGTTTTGTTCATATGGTACGTCACATTGATTGAATTTGTGGATATTGTACCATGCTTGCAACCCTGGGATGAATGCAAGTTGATCATTCTCTCTTTAACTTTTGCCATTTTAATTATGATATGCCTTAGTGTGGACCTTTTTAGGTTTATCTTGTTTGGGGCTGCCTGTGCTTTCTATACCTGGATGTCCACCGGTTAGGGAAATTTTCAACCATTATTTCTTCAGATATATTTTCTTTCTCTTTGTCTCGCTCTTCTCTTTTTGGGGACCCTGTAAATATTATAATGCTTGATTTTTTAGTGTATTTTTATGTCAGTTATTGTATTCTTCATTTCTGACTGATTCATTATTATATTTTCTAAGTCTTTGTGAAAGTTCTCACTGACAGAAAGTCACAAGGATACCCACTCAAATGAGGAAAAGAATGGAAGAATTCAGTGAGAACTTTGAAACAAACTGACCATGGATTTGCATACTTACTAGGTCATTAATCTGTATATTTTTGAGCAAGTTACTATATCTCTCTAAGTTTTAATTATCTTATCTGCAAAATGGGGATTATGAGCACATTAATCATGGTTTGTTGAATAAACTAAATAAGATATGTGCTTAGCCTAGATCCAGGCCTTTTCTAAATTCTCAATATACATTAGCTGCTAAGAAGTATTGGCAGAATTATATCATTGGTATATTGTTTTGGTTTTTGTTATAGTTGGCTTATTATATAGGAATGAAGATCTTGGTGCTAAAATTAGCTTCACCCTGTTATTATACTGAAGATAGTTTTAGATGGTGTGTTTTTCTACTTAGATTGGAAAGTTTTGTGCAAGAGATAATTCAAATCTATTTAGTTACCACATGCCATGACTCAGTGAGTAGATACTACTTTTTCTTTTATGATACATACTGCTACCTAACATGCTTCTTATCTCCCACCTGACTTGACTCTTCCTTTTCCACTGGGCCCATCTCCTCCTCTTTTTCCCCTCACCAACCTCTGCATGCACTTATAATGTGTATCTTATAAAACCTCAAGAGTTAATGATGCTGGTTATCTTCAGTATGCTACTTTCCACTATTCTTCAACCTGTTTGATGCATAAAGAGGTTGACTTGTTTGTCCACACACTCTATGTTCTCTGAGTTCTGGCAAAAGATGTTAGGGCAGAAGGAGAATGATATTTGGCTATGTAGTCTCTTTAGATCTTTCTATGAGAGATTGTCTCAGGCTGGCTATGTGCTTTACCTGAGGGAACAGTTCCTCTCAAAGTAGGCTTTTCTTATTACACCTCTTTCTGAGATCTGGTAACTGTCCTCTCCCTTGCCCTTTCAGACCTCGGGGTCATTACTACCTCTACTTTTACCAGCAGCCAGGACATCACACTGTCTCTTGTGGTTTCCCTACTTCCTGCTTACACCCCTTAGATGCGCCCCCCCCCCCAAATTAAACCCTTTGGAATTACTCTGATTTGTGTGTGTCATTCTGTTTCTTCTTATATCCCTGAAAGATTTAACAAAGAGATAAAATGATTCCTGATTACAAACAGCTTAATTTCCTGTAAACTTCTAGGATCATGCATGTATGCATGCTTAGTTGCTCAGTCTGTCCAACTCTTTGCGACCCTATGGACTATGGCCTGCCAGGTTTCTCTGTCCATGGGATTTCCCAGGCAAAAATACTGGAGTGGATTGCCATTTCCTTCTCCAGGGGATCTTCATGACCCAGTGATCAAACTCACATTTCCTGTATCTCTGGCATTGCAAGTGGATTCTTTATCCATTGAGCCATTGGGGACCGTGCCACATGTGGAATATATTCCACATATTTATTACTTTTAGGGAAGCTAAATTAGTCCTTTAAATGCTTAATATTAAGATAAGGTTTTCAGCTATTAAGGCAAAATAGGCATGACATTGTTACAGTCTTCTAATCTTTTTTATATAGAGAATTTCAATGGGCTTCCTTGTATCAGAATTTCACATTTCATTGCAACTGAAAAAAATCTGAATTTCTGTCTTTTAAAAAATCAAGATTTCAGAATAAATAATACACCATTTATTTAGATAGCCTAAAAAATGACTCTATTTATGATTTTTTTTTTAGATTTCAAAACATATATTTGTGTGCCCAGTTTAGAAATATAATTTAAGAACACATTATACATATATATATATATATATATATATCTCCCTACTTTTTGGATAGAAACTACTGAATATAATTTAGTCTTTGCTTATCAGTGGTGATCTTTATGACCATTAATTATGATAGTAAATTTAAAAAGCAGACTTTTACTTTTATCCTTTATTCATCTATTACACTGTTTTTTCTCCATATAAGTATACATGCTTCCTACATTTCTTACTTCTCCAATTTGTTCCTTTTAGGTTGTATAATAAAATATCTAAGTTGGACTATATATAAGTAAAATCAATATGTGTTAAATAATGATTTGAGATTTTGTTCTCAGTAAAGTGCATGAGGCTTGTAACAGGAAAGAAGTCTTTTTATATTAATCTAAAAGCTCAAGGGTATGTTCTGAGTAGGTTTTGAAAGTCTGTATCTTATAATCATATTATTTTAGAATTGGTAGAGAATTCAAGTGATCCTTTTGTTTTATAGTTTAGCAAATGGAAGTCCAATGATAATAAGAAAATTACCAGTTCACACTGCTGATTAATAGAAAGTTTAAAACTAGATTTTAAATCATTAATTAACTCTTGGTTCAGTGTTGTTTGCCTTGAAATATGTTAGATTGTATGTTTGCAATATGCTAAAAATAAATGAAAAGAATTAATTTTTTAACATGGAATTTAACTTTTGGTTTACAGAACTAAAATCTCAAATTACTTACATAATTTGAATTTAATAAAAATTTAATATGATGCTTCTGACAAAATATATGTCAAAAATTTAAAACTTATAACCCTGTCAAATTTATCTTTACAACATTGATCAAAAATGCGTGAAGTGCTAACCAGTAATTGTTGTGGCCTTATCACAACAGTAGTCAGAATCAATGCTATTTCAGGGAATGTCTAGGCTATTTTTCTTTCTTATATATATTTGGTGAAAAATCCACACTAGAAGTATAATTTGATTGTATTTATTGTTTGTGTCTTTCTGTATTATAATGTTTGAAGGTTATAGGAAACAGAAAGAAACTTTTTATGCCCATGATGTTCTAGCAACATATGCAGGTCTGTTGCAAGTTTTAGGAATTTAGTATAATTCTACTGGTAGTATTGAATTAAATTTTTTCCTTTCTCTCTTGCATTTAACTAGTTTAATTATTAAGATTCTCTTATATAGTGAAAAGAATATGCAGTTGATTTTTAAATATTCAAAATCATCTCCTCTTCTATAATAGACTGCATTAAATAGTTTTCTAAAATTCAGTAACTGATTTTCTAATTAAAAAATTTTTTTCAAAGAAATATAGTACTTCATTCACTAGCTTTGAAATCTAAGTCCATGAAAACAATTCTGAATTTGTCCTTCTGGTTTGTAAAATGTGAATCAGTATTTCCCTTGAAGAAAGTCACAGAGGAAAGCAGAAGACCACAGGAACTCAAAATGAGTGTCCTTTAATTACAATCCAGGATTTGTTACCATCTAGTCATATCATTTGTGGGAAACTACTTACCATTTCTGAACTTGTCCCTACAACCATAAAAAAAAAGGTTTATAATAATATCAGCCCCATGGGAATAATTTTGAAAATAAAATAAGATAATAAAAGTGAAGTTCTGTAAAATTTAGTTACTTTAAAATAAGTTGTGTCACTTATACCCAACATGCTATAATCTTGTAAATAAAGAAAACAGCTACTTGTTATCTACTTCATTCAGTTCAGTTCAGTCTCTCAGTCGTGTCCGACTCTTTGTGACCCCGTGAACCTCAGCACATCAGGCCTCCCTGTCCATCATCAACTCCCGGAGTCCGCCTAAACCCATGTCCATTGAGCTGGTGATGCCATAAAACCATCTCATCCTCTGTTGTCCCCTTCTCCTCCTGCCCTCAATCTTTCCCAGCATCAGAGTCTTCTCAAATGAGTCAGCTCTTTGCATCAGGTGGCCAAAGTATTGGAGTTTCACCTTCAACATCAGTCCTTCCAATGAACACCCAGGACTGATCTCCTTTAGGATGGACTGGTTGGATCTCCTTGCAGTCCAAGGGACTCTCAAGAGTCTTCTCCAACACCACAATTCAAAAACATCAGTTCTTTGGCACTCAGCTTTCTTTATAGTCCAACTCTCACATCATACATGACCACTGGAAAAACCATGGCCTTGAGTAGACGGACTTTTGTTGACAAAGTAATGTCTCTGCTTTATAATATGCTGTCTAGGTTGGTCATAACTTTCCTTCCAAGGAGTAAGCGTCTTTCAATTTCATGGCTGCAGTCACCATCTGCAGTGATTTTGGAGCCCAGAAAAATAAAGTCTGATCCTGTTTCCACTGTTTCCCCATCTATTTCCCATGAAGTGGTGGGACTGGATGCCATGATCTTCATTTTCTGAATGTTTAGGCACATATTAAATAGCAATCTAGGAAAGAGCTTAGACACCCAGGAGCAGGAAATTATGTTTAAATAGGTTGCTACTGTACCAAGTAGACTGCAGATGTTTCAATTTATAACTAGTTATTTATAGAGAAGCAACTATGATATAACTGATATGATGACTATAAAATATTGCCCACACAGTGAAAAATAATGACTAGGCGAACATTTTTATAAGAGATGCTGGTTATCTACTATGCCTATTTAGACCAAGGATTTAAATTATCTAAGTTATCGGTTCAATAACTTCTGTTTAGTTCTTCTATTTGCCAGGTATTCTTCTGGATGTTTTAGGACATAAAATGTCCCCAATCCAATAAGGCTTACTATGTAGAAACAGGTGATAATGAAAGAAATATGAATATCTCCAGTGAATGGAAGTGCTATATGAGGCAAGGTAAGGGACAAGAAGTTGGCAGTGAGGCAGGGCCACTCTTCATAGTATGGTCAGATAAAGCCTCTCTGATGAGCATGGTAGATGAGGGTCAGGTCACTGACAGCCTTTAGGTCATGGAAAGAACTTTGAGTTATATTCTGAGTGACATGTGAGACCATTGATGGCTTTTGATCAGAAGTGAGCCATGACTTCATTTATTAGCTGTAAGATCTCTGGCTACTATATGGAGAAAAAACTTTGGCAGAGGAAAGTGGAGCCAATTAAACCAATTTCTTATTTTTTAAAATAGTGAAGCTAAATTCATCCAGTTCAATATCTTCATATAGCAATAACTGAGAGGAATTCCTTCAATCAGGAATTTTGTAATGATATTTAAAGGCATCAAACATTCTAAGGACTGATGTATACAGTTTACTATACAGGTTTCTATAACCTATCTATAAATAGTAATTAAGTTTTGAAAATAAGTCTCCAGTTCCTCTCAGCAAGAAACTTTCATATCTCTTAACCAGTAAGATGAAGAGTTCTTATCAAATTTGTACACTCTTATTGTGTTCCAAGTTCTTCTTGTCCCAGTGTCTATATTAGTCTATCCCATTTGCTCTTTATGTAGATGGTTAGGATACTTCATTTGTTAAATTCCGGAAAGTTTGTTTCAGCTCTATCTCTTCAACCTGAGCGTTTAATGACTCCTGGTAGCTAATCCAATGGCTGTATTGGATTGTATAAGAGTTAAACCATTGTGTCAGGTAGTTATTTCCTGCTTGAATTAAGGGCTGAAAATGGTTCTCCTACTGAGACAAAACAGGGGCAATATTAAATACCATCCTTGGCAATAATAGCTCTTGGCTGTGATCATTAAGCACTTAATGCTCAGTATGCTTTATAATGGTCCCATATATAACACTACTATGCTGTCTGCCCACTTCTGCCCTGACTTCAAATAAGTTTCATCTTTGTTCCATGACCAAGCACAATGCTTAATATTATATGCTTAATACAAAGGTATTCCTGCGTTATGGAAATACTAGCAGATCCTGCTAAAGGACACCAGGTGAGCCTTTTCTCTGTTTTTAATAGAGATGGTGGGAAAGAATCAGTAAAGAAAATGTGAGGTAAAAATCCAGGAATGTAACTAGGTTTTCTGATAAGACCCTCATTTGGTTATTTCTTCTTCATCTTCATTGAACATGATGAAATCTAGTTTAGTTGGAATCACTGAGAGAAAGAGGAAGGGCAGGGAGGAAGGATTGTTCAAAAATTGTGGTTCTTTGAAGAAGAAGGAGGGAAATGAGCTAGAAACTGGAACAGGATTATAATGTTAATTATATTTCCTAATTGTTTTCTGCCGATCACCTTCTTCGTCATTTTCCCTTGCTCCCCATAGTCACTAGACTGCTTGCCCTGGCTGACTGGAAGAGATGGTCAGATGTACAAAAAAAGAAGCAATTTTTCCACCTTAGGGATGTATTTATTTTGAAATTCCAGAGTGCTATAGAATTATAGCAAACATAATGCCAAATCACCCTAGAGTAAAGGGATCTATAAAGAAATAGGTTCAATAAAACTAGCAGATATGTATCATGCAACTTCAGCTCTCCAAATCCTGTGTACCTTTAAATGACTCAAAAGTGTTTTGAGCCATACATGGATATGCTCTTGCACACTTCTAGAGGGTTTCCTCATAAAGCCCTCAACAGTCGTGAGCAGTGTCTTAGCTCAGTTGCTCTCTGGTTAATGAGCAGTCTTCACATCTTCAAACGGAAGTGAAGTCCCTGCTGCCACTGACCTGGCTTGATGCTTTTATGATTTTTTCATTCAGTATGCTTTTTATTGAGAATCAACATTATGATGTTCATGAACAATAGAAATATTGTTATAAACAAGAAAAGAATAGTATTTCTTAAGCATCTGCAAATTGAACATACATTATCTTTGATATTATCCCTTTTAAGTCTAAATGCAACCTCCCCAGGGAATTGTTATCGATATTAGTCATGAAAGTGGATCTCATCTTGATTACAGACAAATTCTGGGTTGATCTGAGTAAGTATTATTGAGAATGGGTCCTAAACCAGTGATTTTGTTTACATTCTGGTCATAGTTAGACACTTAAAAGCCTTACCTCACAGCATTTTTATATGATGCTTCCTCTATTTGTAATTTCCTTTACCATTAGTCATTCTTCAAGATTCAGTCACCCACTTCTGAAGTTCTCCTAGATCCTCATGGGAAGAAGCAAGTATTTTTCATCTCTACTCTCACAATTAAAACCCATGAATCCCTCTAAAAGACTGTACAACACTGGATTTAAAAATGTACTTTAAAATTATACAGACCTAAGTATTTTTCATTCCATTTTGTCTCTTAATTATGTGATGTTCTGAGAGGCTATGTAACTTATGCAAAATCCCATATAAGCCCTATGAGGAGAAAAATTTTGTCCTGATCATCAGTGATCCCCTAATGACAAGAATGGAGAAGGCAATGGCACCCCACTTCAATACTCTTGCCTGGAAAATCCCATGGACGAAGGAGCCTGGTAGGCTGCAGTCCATGGGGTCGCTAAGAATTGGACCTGACTGAGCGACTTCACTTTCACTTTTCACTTTCATGCATTGGAGAAGGAAATGGCTACCCACTCCAGTGTTCTTGCCTGGAGAATCCCAGGGGCGGGGGAGCCTGGTGGGCTGCCGTCTATGGGGTCACACAGAGTCGGACATGACTGAAGTGACTTAGCAGCAGCAGCAGCAGCAATGACAAGAACAGTGTTTTCCATTTAGGCTGTTCTCAATAAACACAAACATACTAATAAACGAATGAATGTTTAGAAATTGATGAGGTATTTGATAAAGCTAGAGTGCAGAGTTTGTTGTATCACTTCAGCTGAGTTTAGTTCAGTCACTCTGTCATGTCTGACTCTTTGTGATGCCATGGACCGCAGCACGCCAGGCCTCCCTGTCCATCACCAACTCCTGGAGTTTACCTAAACTCATGTCCATTGAGTTAGATGGTGATGCCATCCAACCATCTTATCCTCTGTCATCGCCTTCTTCTCCCACCTTCAATCTTTCCCAGCATCAGGGTCTTTTCAAATGAGTCAGCTCTTCGCATCAGGTGGCCAAAGTATTGGAGTTTCAACTTCAACATCAGTCCTTCCAATAAACACTCAGGATTGATTTCCTTTACGATAGACTGGTTGGATCTCCTTGAAGTCCAAGAGATTCTCAAGAGTCTTCTCCAACACCACAGTTCAAAAGCATCAATTCTTCTCCGCTTAGCTTTCTTTATAGTCCAACTCTGACATCCATACATGACCACTGGAAAAACCATAGCCTTGACTAGATGGACTTTTGTTGACAAAGTAATGCCTCAGCTTTATAATATGCTGTCCAGGTTGGTCATAACTTTCCTTCCAAAGAGTAAGCGTCTTTTAAATTCATGGCTGCAGTCACCATCTGCAGTGATTTTGGAGCCCAGAGAAATAAAATCTGACACTGTTTCTACTGTTCCCCCATCTATTTCCCAAGAAGTGATGGGACCAGATGCCATGATCCTAGTTTTCTGAATGTTGAGCTTTAAGCCAACTTTTTTACTCTCCTCTTTCACTTTCATGAAGAGGCTCTTTAGTTCCTCTTCACTTTCTGCCATAAGGATGGTGTCATCTGCATATCTGAGGTTATTCATATTTCTCCCACTAATCTCGATTCCAGCTGTGCTTCATCCAGCCTAGAATTTCTCATGATGTACTCTGCATATAAGTTAAATAAGCAGGGTGACAATATACAGCCTTGATGTACTCCTTTTCCTATTTGGAACCAGTCTGTTCCATGTCCAGTTCTAATTGTTGCTTCCTGACCTGCATACAGATTTCTCAGGAAGCAGGTCAGGTGGTTTGGTGTTCCCATCTCTTTCAGAATTTTCCACGGTTTATTGTAATCCACACAGTCAAAGGCTTTGGCATAGTCAATAAAGCAGAAATAAATGTTTTTCTGGAACTCGTGCTTTTTTGATGATCCTGCTGATGTTTGCAATTTGATCTCTGGTTCCTCTTCCTTTTCTAAAACTAGCTTGGACATCTGGAAGTTCAAAGTTCACGTATTGTTGAAGCCTGGCTTGGAGAATGTTGAGCATTACTTTACTAGTGTGTGACCCACTATGACTAAATTAATGGAAAAAGGCATTGAAGTGATGTTTTCTCCCTACCCTTGCCCTACTTGGACCCTTGATTGGGATACATTTCCTGCAGCAGTGAGCCCAAAGGAAGGAGATACCTCATGTCCAAAGTCAGAGAAACCCCAGTAAGACAGTAGGTGCTGAAGTGGCTGTGAGGAGATACCCCATATCCAAGGGCAAAGGAGACGCCCTAGACGGTAGGAAGATGCAAGATGGTAGGAGGGGCAAATTTGCATTTAGAATCAAACCCCATTCCAACCAGAGACACTAAGAGGGCTCAAACAAAGCTTCTGTGCACCAGGACCCAGGGACCCCATACAGACTGAGACAGAACTGTGTTTGAACATCTCTTGTGGAGGTATGGGTCAGCAGTGGACTGCTACAGGGACAGGGGCTCTGGGTGCAGCGGACTTGGGTTATGGTATAAACCCTATTGACGGAGGTCGCCATTAACCCCACTATAGAGCTGCTAGAACTTACACAGGACTGGGAAATAGACTCTTAGGGGGCACAAACAGAACCTTGTACATCAGGAGAAAGGAGCAATGACCCCACAAGAGACTGACCCAGACTTGCCTGTGAGTGTCCAGGAGCCTCCAGCAGCGGTGTGGGTTTGTGGTGGCCTGCTGCAGGCTTGGGGGCACTGAGTGTAGCAGTATATGCCTAGGATCTTTTGAAGGAGGTCACTATTATCTTCATTACCTCCACCATAGTTTGAAAGTGAAAGTGAAGTCGTTCAGTTGTGCCCGACTCTATACGACCCCATGGATAGTAGCCTGCACCAAGCTCCTCCATCCATGGGATTTTCCAGGCAAGAGTGCTGGAGTGGATTGCCATTTCTTTCTTCAGGGGATCTTCCCGACTGGCCCCAGGTAAATAGCAGAGAGGGAACACAACTCCGCCCATCAACAGAAAATTGGATTAAAGATTTACTGAGCATGGCCCCTCCCATCAGAACAGGACCCAGTTTCTGTTGACTATGCCAAAGCCTTTGACTGTGTGGATCACAATAAACTGTGGACAATTCTGAAAGAGATGGGAATACCAGACCACCTGACCTGCCTCTTGAGAAACCTGTATGCAGGTCAGGAAGCAACAGTTAGAACTGGACATAGAAAAACAGACTGGTTCCAAATAGGAAAAGTAGTACGTCAAGGCTGTATATTGTCACCCTGCTTATTTAACTTATATGCAGAGTACATCATGAGAAACACTGGGCTGGAAGAAGCAGAAGCTGGAATCAAGATTTCCGGGAGAAATATCAATAATCTCAGATATGCAGATGACACCACCCTTATGGCAGAAAGTGAAGAGGAACTAAAAAGCCTCTTGATGAAAGTGGAAAGTGAAAAAGTTGGCTTAAAGCTCAACATTCAGAAGACGAAGATCAGGGCATCTGGTCCCATCACTTTATGGGAAATAGATGGGGAAACAGTGGAAACAGTGTCAGACTTTATTTGGGGGGGGGGGCTCCAAAATCACTGCAGATGGTGATTGCAGCCATGAAATTAAAAGACGCTTACTCCTTGGAAGGAAAGTTATAACCAACCTAGATAGCATATTCAAAAGCAGAGACATTACTTTGCCAACAAAGGTCCATCTAGTCAAGGCTATGGTTTTTCCAGTGGTCATGTATGGATGTGAGAGTTGGACTGTGAAGAAAACTGAGCACCGAAGAATTGATGCTTTTGAACTGTGGTGTTGGAGAAGACTCTTGAGAGTCCCTTGGACTGCAAGGAGATCCAACCAGTCCATTCTGAAGGAGATCAGCCATGGGTGTTCTTTGGAAGGAATGATGCTAAAGCTGAAACTCCAGTACTTTGGCCACCTCATGGGAAGAGCTGACTCATTGGAAAAGATTCTGATGCTGGGAGGGATTGTGGGCAGGAGGAGAAGGGGACGACAGAGGATGAGATGGCTGGATGGCATCACTGACTCGATGGACGTGAGTCTGAGTGAACTCTGGGAGTTGGTGATGGACAGGGAGGCCTGGCGTGCTGCGATTCATGGGGTCGCAAAGAGTCAGACACGACTGAGCAACTGAACTGAACTGAACTGAGCATGGCCCCTCCCATCAGAACAGGACCCAGTTTCCCCCTCAGCCAGTCTATCCCATCAGGAAGCTTCCATAAGCCTCTTATCCTTCTCCATCAGAGGGCAGACAGACTGAAAATCACAATCACAGAAAACTAACCAATCTGATCACATAGACCACAGCCTTGTCTAGCTCAATGAAGCTACGAGCCATGCCATGTAGGGCCACCCAAAACAGACAGGTCATGGTGGACAGTTTTGACAAAATGTGGTCCACTGGAGATGGGAATGGCAAACTACTTCAGTGTTCTTGCCTTGAGAACCCCATGAGCAGTATGAAGAGTTTGTTGTATATAACAAGGAATTTGTAAATGAAAGTAGAAAAAACATAGGAACGAACTTGATAGGACTGTGTGTCATGTTGAGGAGTATGGACTATATTGAAAGTCCTGTGTGTCCAACATGTATCAGAAAGTCAAATACTTGGAATTTTTAGCAGAGCCAGGGAACAATATAAATGACCCTGAATGTTATTTGTTCAACATGGTCTTTTCTCACAAATCCCTAACCAAATAAACCCTATGTTCTCTACCTTAAGGACTGTATCCTTCCTCATCTGAACGACATTGTCTTGGAATTTAATTGACAGCCATGTTTTATAACTGCTTATTCTTAAAGTTGAAATCAAGCTATGAGCACCAACTGATCCTTTCTAGTCTTTCCAATGAGGTTTTGTCGGCTCTTTAGCACACAAAGACTAAAAGGGCCTGTCCATCCAGTCTAAACATATCTGAACTATGTGTATTATTTAGTCCTCATTTTACTAGCAATTAAGACACAAAATTTTAGAGCTGGAAGATCAACTAGTTTTTCTCTTTGAACACCTTCATTTTATACCAAAAAAACACTAAGGCCAAATAGGGTTAAATGGATTGATTGAGGTTAAGTTCTATGATTTCCTCAGGTGTATAGGAGGTGTGGGTCAGACAGATATAAGTATTTTACTGTAGTTTAAATTCAGTAGACCCTCTTTGGGTCTTCATTTCACTATAGCTTCATTTCATGAAGTAAAATAGTAACTTTAAGAAGACACTCATTTGATCCAATAACATATTTAACAAAGTGAGGAAAGCCATCTGTTTTCTTACCAAGCAGGAAATTTGGAAGGCAGGCTGCATTTAGGGTCCTAAGTGGATATGATGACTGCTGTCACTATGGCAACAAGTTGTTCATTTAAAGATTTTTTAAAAGAAGTCTTAATGATCCTTCTAATAGATCTGAATTCAAGCATATCTTTAGCCAGCACTTCCCTATATCTGTTTACTTCAGTGATCCCTCTCTTTGGTCTTTTCCCAGCCTAATGTAGCCTACTCAAAATAAATAAATGTTTTTAAACCATTATTTTCATTGGTATCATTACTTTTGAATGTCTATTAATGCCAGGCACTTTATATGGATGATACCTACCTTGTGAGGCAGAAGTTATTATCCCCATTTTACTTGTGGTCAACCTGAAGTTAAAGGAGGTCATATTTTTGCCATGTGCTTGGGAACTAGTACATGGAAGATGTAGCTTTCAGCTCTGGCTTTTCCAATCCAGGAACCTATGCCCTTTTCATTCTGCCAAGCTCCCACTCTCTAGTGTTACCAAAACCTTTGGATCCCTGTTGCCCAGAGAAGTCACCAAACCAACTATATCTAGCCTTAAACCTACTTCAACATGTTGCCAAACTCCATATTTCTCAACGTAAATTGTCCATTCTTATTTCTGAATATTTATCATAGTACTCACCTGTAGCATTATTCCTACTCTTCCCTGTAAAACTCAATTTTATTAATTCTTCAAACCCCAAATAATGATTATTTCCCTCCAGGAGTGCTTCCATTGGTTATTGTACACACTAGTCATTGAGCCTTTAAACTGCCTCCTCTCCATATCTTGAGCTCGCTATTAGTTCAGTTATTCCTGAAATAAGATATGCAGTGCAACTGTTTGCATACTGATTTATCTTTCCAATGATTGCTATTTTAAGGAGACAGTACACACAAAAACTTTATCAGTGTGACTATGTTTCAGAAGTTGACTGCAGCCAGTCATCAATTATCTTGATCTCTCAAGCTCTATGTCTGTGGAACCAGGTAAAAGAAATCAAAGATACAGTGTCTAACCTGACCCTAGTGTTAGCTTTTATTCATAAGCCCTTTATTCCAATGGATTAAGAAAATTGTCATTGTGAATGTTTCACCAATTATGTGTGTGTGTATCAGAATTAAATTTAAGTTGTCCTATCTGAAAGAAAATTTATGGAACATGATATCCTAGACTTAACAGTAGGCTTTCAAATAACTATATGCATAAAGACACAAATGTTTTTCAAGGGTTAATATGGGGAGTTCATATTTATAGAGCATTACAGTAAATGAGATTACTCATAAATAAAATTTTCAGAAATTCAAAGCATTTCTCATTTTAAGCCAAAATTATTATTTTAAACACTTTAAGGCTTGGGGATAAAAATAACTTCAAAAAATAGTGTATACTTCTCTACTTTCTTAAACAAAACATAAAGGATAATTTTCCCTAGCTTGATGACTCAGAATCATCATTTTGAACTTTAATTACTCTTCAACTCTGTAATAAGATGACATTTTTAAGTTACTGAGGCATTATTAGTGTTAGTCACCTTTAATACAAAATTCTAGATTGCTATCCTTTTTAGGATACAGTATTTGCTTCTTTTTTATATGCTTTGTATCTCTGTAGCTATCGTTTATCTCTGCTTTGCTAGACCTAGTGCTGTTAGTTTTCCCAACTTTACATTTCATGTGTGAGTTTTGACCTGTTACAGATCAATACACCAATTAAACATTCTTCTTAGAATTTTGTCTAAAATAATAGTAAATGGGTGTTGGATAGGGATGGTATAGCATTCTTATATAAGAGAATTTTACTGCATAACTATGTTATATTTATGCTGTATATTCAGAGACCTTTCAGTTTATTTCCTGGTCTTTTGCTGGGTCTGGGAAGTTCAGGTTGTTGAAAGTGACTTTCCTTATAAATTGCATTGCTCTGGGGCAGACAGAGTCAAATAAAACTCAGTCTGGTCCCTGGAGGAGGGCTATCAATATAGGGACAGATTCAGTGGTGGGTACTGAGATCAATGCACATTGTAGCTCAGAAGACTGTCACCAAAATCCAGAGATTTGATGCACTCTTGTTATGGGATCTTTTTATAGGTCATACAGCCCTTTACCTTCATCAAGTTCATTTCTCATAATTATCTCTTGTATTGCTTCTAGATTTAAAAAGCTGAAGAATATTTGTATTTACCCTAGAGAATATTTTGCCCTTTTCTATATATGGGCAGTTTTACTTCTTTCTAATTTTTACTTCCTAAAGGAAAAACTTAGTCTTAAGGAAGACTCAAATTTTGTGCAGTTATTATACATGCCTACAATACATTAATTTTCCCCACTCAGCTCATTCCAGTTTCCTTAAAACTCCTGACTATGTGGAATTGACACATTTAAGTAGATTTCTTAGTACTGCAGTGAGCAAAAAGCCAACTAGCTTGTCATCAAAGTGGTCCTTTAAAAAGTGGTCCATATTCTTTTCTTTCAGTTTATTTGGGCTAGTTCTTCAATCACTCGTCAATTTAACCTCTTCATATTTGCCAATACCTATTGATAGTCAAAATTATGTTGCAATCAATTCATAGATAGGATCTTTCAGAGATGGCACCAAACACAGCAAACTTTCTTTGTTCTACCCTGTAAACATGTGATACATCAAAAGAAAAAGAAAATTACTCCTACAGATTGTGTGATGTATAAAAGTAAAACCATCAGTCAGAGGTATGAAAATGTTTTATTAACCCCTTTAGAAGTCTCTGTGTACTCTTTTTCTGCACAAGCAGAAAATGTGGTTCATGTCCTGTTGAATTCTAAGTATGTTGTCTCTGAGATTATCTCTCCTATTTCTTTCCTAATTTATCCATCACAATCCCCAACATGTTTCTTGGTGGCACTTGGCATCTTGTTCTATATTTATAAAGGGATCCTTTAATTTTTGTTGTTGTTGTTCAGTCTCTCAGTCATATTTGACTCTTTGTGACCTCATGGACTGCAGCACGCCAGGCTTCTTTGTCCACCATCTCCCAGGGCTTGCTCAAACTCATGTCCATTGAGTTGGTAATGCCATTCAACTATCTTTTACTCTGTCATCCCCTTCTCCTGCTGCCTTCAATCTTTCCCAGCAACAGGGCTTTTCTAATGAGTCAGCTCTTCCCATCAGGTGACCAAAGTACTAGAACTTCAACTTCAGCACCAGTCCCTCCAATGAATATGCAGGACTGATTTTCTTTACATTGACTAGTTTGATATCCTTACAGTCCAAGGGACTCTCAAGAGTCCTCTTCAACACCACAGCTCAAAAGCATCAATTCTTCAGTGCTCAGTTTTCTTTATGGTCCAACTCTCACATCCATAAATGACTACTGGAAAAACTATAGCTTTAACTAGATGGACCTTTGTTGTCAAAGTAATGTTTCTGCTTTTTAATATGCAGTCTAGGTTTGTCATAGCTTTTCTTCCAAGGAGCAAGGGTCTTTGAATTTCATGGCTGCAGTCACCATCTACAGTGATCTTGGACCCTCAAAAATAGTCTGTCACTCTTTCCATTGTTTGTCCATCTATTTGCCATGAAGTGATGGGACCGGATGCCACAGTCTTCGTGTTTTGAATGTTGAGTTTAAGCCAGCTTTTTCAGTGTCTTTTTTCATCTTCACCAAGGCTCTTTAGTTCTTCACTTTCTTCCAAAAGAGTGGTGTCAACTGCATGTCTGAGGTTGTTGATATTTCTCCCGGCAGTCTTCATTCCAGCTTGTGATTCATCCAGCTCTGCATTTCTCATGATGTACTCTGAATATAAGTTAAACAAGCAGGGTGAAACTATACAACCTTGACATAGTCCTTTCCCAATTTTTAACCAGTTTGTTTTTCCATGTCCAGTTCTAATTCTTGCTTCTTGACCTGCATACAGATTTCTCAGGAGGCAGGTAAGGTGATCTGTTATTCCCATCTCTTTAAAAATTTTACACAATTTTTTGATCCACACTGTTAAAGGTTTTAGCATAATCAATGAAGCAGAAGATGTTTTTCTGGAACTCTTGACTTTTCAATGATCCAATAGATGTTGACAATTTGATCCCTGGTTCCTTTGCCTTTTCTAAATCCAACTTGAACATCTGGAAGTTCTCGGTTCATGTACTGTTGAAACCTAGCTTGGAGAATTTTGAGCATTACTTTGCTAGCATGTGAAATGAGTGCAATTGTGTGGTAGTATGAACATTCTTTGGCATTGCCCTTCTTTGGGATTGGATTGAAAACTTACCTTTTTCAGTCCTATGGCCACTTCTGAGTTTTCCAAATTTGCTGGCATATTGAGTACAGCAGTTTAACAGCACTTTAATTTTTACCAGCTTTCAACAAAAAGTGCCTACTCTGATTGATAGTTCCTGGGAAGACAAACATCCAGAAAAGGAAAGAAGGATGGGCTACAGACAAAGGATTTTAACCCATTAACTGAGCCTAAAGAAATTCTTGGAAAAGAGAATAAGTAAAGAATCAGATAAATAAATTCAGACTTATTTTATTAGCCGTTTATAGTCTTATATAAGGACTTCCTCCTCAGCTGAGATCTTCGAGGGCAGAATCATGCCATCTCTCTTTTAGTATCTACAGCACCTACCAGTGTACCTAACAAATAATGCTCAATATTTTCTTGGTAGTGAGAAGAATGAGTCCCATAGGAGGCTGTATCTTCCTGTTTTCCTCAGGCTTCTCCTTTTAGATCTTTCTTGCTATTTTAAGTGTGCAGCAAACAACCCAGAGGAGAGCCATTTGGATATACTTTTGTTTTAAAATAATTATTTTCTTACCCTTTTTTTTAAAAAATAATAATTCTTCTATTTATTTTTTTCACTTATCCAATATTTCTGAGCACCTGATATGTGTTAAGACATTGCTCCATGTGATAGCAATACAGCAATGAACAAAACAGCATGCCTTATCATATGCCAGACACTTTGTTAAATGCCTTGGACTTTATTTACATTATCTCAATTACTGATTAAAACCCCTGTGGGGAGGATATTTTCTTCAATCTGAAAATGAAATTTCCGACATTCAAAGCTTAATTAAATTTCCTAGGATCTCACAGCTCAGAAGGAGAAAACAGGAGTCAGTGCAACTTTAGCTGACTCTAATATTTATGCTTTTAATTGCTAGGCCTGATGGTTCAGAAGGTAAAGAATTTGCCTGCAATGCAGGAACCCCAGGTTCTGTCCTTGGGTCAGGAAGATCCGCTGGAGAAGTGAATGGCTATCCACTCCATATTCATGCCTGGATAATTCCATGAACTGAGGAGCCTGGTTGGCTATTGTGCACAGTCCATGGGGTAGAAAAGAGTCAGACATGACTGAGCAACTAACACTAATTCTAGACCATGAATAAAGAAATGGGAATTACATAGATCAGAACTTGAATTGTAAGAATTAGTCCAATAAATGTTAATAGTGTTTCATGAAAAATTTTTAAGAACCAAGTTTTATGAACCTGAATGAATAGCAACTTGTTCTTCCCCATATTAAATCTACCACAGATTTTCTAACCAGGAATAATTTAACTCCTGTAAACAACTTTTTGAGAAGCATCCAGAATATGCATTGTTCACACTCATTTTCATTTGTCCACCATCTATGCAGACTTTGACAGCAAATTTATCTATACCAGGATACTATGGATGGTTTTACTTTACAAATGAAGCAAAGCTGTTCAGATTTTTATCCAGATTAATTAATAGTATTTTCATTCCTTCAAAGACTGCACTGAAAGTCAGCTATGTACCTTCACTAGGTTACAAAAATAAGATAGATAAGATCTATATTCCCTTAGACCTTACATGTGGGAGTCGGGGAAATGAAAAATGAATTTAAAAGATAATTCTGATGATGCTTAGCGCTATGAAAAAATGTGAAGAATCTGTGATTAGGGTGGGTATAGGATAGGAAGGAGGAAGGCCTCACTGAAGAGATTTTTTTTTGAGCTGAGCCCTACATGGTGAGCTGAGTCAGCCATGTAAAGTTACGGGAGAGAAAAAGAAAATGCAAAAGTCAAAAGCACAAACAAACATCATCCGATGAATAACTGAGAAAAAGGCTTTTGGCCTACATGAGAGTGAACTGAGGAAGGGGCAAGAGATTAATAGAGTGACAGATGAGACCAGGTCACATGGGGCCTATGTGAATGACTTGGTAATACATTATCTAAACAAAGACATATTTAATAATAGAGATATTCTTGATAATTATACCAGTACAAAAGGTATTAATCTGGAATTTCCTAGATATACCAGCTGTTTAGATGATTTTAAGCAGGAAAGTGAGATAATGTGATTTGCATTTCATAAGTCACCACACTGACTGCTTCTGATTAATCTTTGCAGTAATCCTGATAAGAAGTGAAAGTGGCTTCCGTGAGATTAATAGTAATAGATCTGCAAAGAATGTCAGTAATTTCAGATATGTTTTATAGATAATGTAGGCAAGATGTGGGTTGGATGTGTTAGGGGTGAGAGAAAAAGAAGAATAAAAGTAAGTGCTAGGTTTTTAACTGCAACCTCTGGATGAATTAAGATACCACTTCCTGATTTTGGAAAGATGACAGAGGAACTGGTTTTAGTAAATGTTTGCAAATAAGTAGAACCAGTAGTCTTATTCTGACTGTATTAAGTTTGAGATTCTGGTTAGAAATACAAGTAGATATATCAAAATACCACCTGGGATATACTCTCTTTTCTTACCTGTTTATTAGAGCATTTTTGCATTGTAACATATATCCTCAATAAAACAATTTAAAATGGAATCCAAATAGTCCATTAAAGTGATTTTTTTTTACTTAGCACTAATTTTTTTTCACTATCTGGTGTTTTAAATTGCTAACGTTACTTATTTCCTTTCTAGGAAAGTATAGATCTGGGTGAAATAATGTTTTCCCTTTGTTATTTGCCAACTGCTGGACGTATGACATTGACCGTCATCAAGTGCAGAAACCTGAAGGCTATGGATATCACTGGCTCATCAGGTATGTTCACAATTGGCTGATGGGGACATTCCCAAACAAACATGCCATATAGCTGAAATTATGAATGGCGGCTGAATTATTAAGTTCATTTGTCTGTTGTGGGGCACTATGTGCTAAGTCACTTCAGTTGTGTCCGACTCTTTGTGAACCCATGGACTGTAGCGCACCAGGCTCCTCTGTCCATGGGATTCTCCAGGCAAGAATACTGGAGTAGGTTGCCATTTTCTTCTTCAGGGGATCTTCCCAAGATTGAACCAGCATCTCTATGTCTCTTGCATTGACAGGTGTGTTCTTTACCACTAGCACCACCTGGGAAGGCTTGGGGCACTATAAAAGTAGAAAAAAAAAATTACCAACTAAAGTGTTCTAAACACCTCTTTAGTTTACATTATCACTATGGCATTTTTGAAAGGTATTATCAAGTAGATTGCCTTTGAACTTGGGTTTATATTTTAATTTCTTTCTCTACTGATTTAGTTCTTTCACAAAAAAATGTGTAACTTACCATACACTTCGGGGCTTCCCTTGTGGGTCAGCTGGTAAAGAATCCACCTGCAATGTGGGAGATCTGGGTTCGATCCCTGGATTGGGAAGATCCTCTGGAGAAGGGAAAGGCTACCCACTCCAGTATTCTGGCCTGAAGAATTCCATGGACAGAGGAGCCTGGAGGGCTATAGTCCGTGGGGTCACAAAGAGTCGAGCACAACTGAAGTGACTGAGCATGCTTGAATACAGGAATAGAGAGATATAATAAAGTACATGAACACACCTTAAAGTTTTTTAAAAACATTAGTGGAGGAAATTACTCTTGTTCTAGATTTGATAAAGAGGTAAAACCCCATCATTCTCTTTAATCCCTTCATTTAAATCACCACAGTTCTGAAGAGTTATTTGTAAGTTAATAGGGAACTTTGGCACAGCTCTGTGGAAGAAAAAATGATAAGGACAGAGTAGGGAGGTCAATAGCATTTGTTGAATTAAATAAATAAGAAATAGTAATGCAGATATAGTAAAAGATGACACGGGGAGTGCAGTTTATATAACCTTTTAGTTCTTCAGAACAAAATAAACTAAATTTGCAACACAAAAAATATTAAGAACTCTAATGTAAAAAGAATTCCAGGAAAAATTAACTGAATAAAAAATGATGTACAAGCATAAATATGGATATCATGCTCCTTTTGATATAAGAATGTGTAATCTTAAAATATATATCATGTTGCTAATATTTGCATAAAGAAATAATTGAGTGATATATAAAAACTGAGGGGTGGAGAAGTATGGGAACAGATGGGAAGGAGACTTCTCATTGCATGTCTTTCTCTGTCTCATCTTTTAAAATTTGTTATGAATTTTTATTCATTTTTTAAAATTTGCACTGCATAGTTGAAATGTAAAGATAGAAAGAAAGGAAATTAATTCTACATTCATTTTGGTGAAAAAGTCTTAAGTAAACAAATGTGGAAGAACTTAAGATAAACAATGTATTCTGCAAATTATTGTTTATTTTGCTCTTTCTACCATGTATTGAAGGAGAACCAAATTTCCAGACAAGCAAACAGCAAAGTTGTAATTAAGTTCAAGAATATTTTTTATTTATATGAAGCTTCTCATCAGGGGAGTGCATGCTTTGAGAACATCACCTCATTAAGTCACACATCAGCCTTGTGAATCAAGTAAGGAACCAGTAAATTATCTTTATCACTAATAGAGAAATGTCATCAGAGACATGATGGGGGTAGTAAATGATAAACCAGGCCTCATTCTTACTGTTAATAAGAGGCTTAGGCCTGGGGTTCATACCACAAAAGTGAGTTTCTTCCTTAGAACATACTTCCTATTATTAAAAATTGAAAAATATATTTGGCAAAACTAATACAGTTATGTAAAGTTTAAAAATAAAATAAAATTAAAAAAAAAAAAGAAAAATATATAGGAATGTTTCTATTTTGCAAATAAGTTCATTTATATCATTTTTAGATTTGCATATAAGCAATACCATGCAGTATTTCTCTTTCTCTATCTGACTGATTTAACTCAGTATGACTTCTCTAGGTCCATCCATGTTACTGCGAATGACATTATTTCATTCTCTTTTAATAGCTGAATAATATTCCATACCACATCTTCTTTATCCATTCCACTGTCAATGGACATTTAAGGTGCTTCCATGTCTTGGTTATTGTAAAACAGTGAACACTGGGATACATGTATCCATTCAGACCATGTTTTTCTCTGGGTATATGCCCAGAAATGGGATTGCAGTGTCATATGGTAGCTGTATTTTTAGTTTTTGAAGTGAAGTGAAGTGTTAGTTGCTCAGTTGTGTCTGACTCTTTGTGACCCCATGGGCTATAGCCTGCCAGGGTCCTCTGTCCATGGGATTTTCCAGATGAGAATACTGCAATTCTTAAGGGAAAAAGGGAATGGGTAGACACTCCCTTCTCCAGGGGATCCTCCCAACCCAGGGACCAAACCTGTGTCTCCAGCATAGTGGGCAGATTCTTTACTGTCTGAACCACCAGGGAAGACCCAGTTTTTGAAGAAACCTTCATAGTGGCTGTATCAATTTACATTTCCACCATCAGATTAGGAAGATTCCCTTCTTTCCACACCCTCTCAGCATATATTTTTTGTTGACTTTTTTGATAACAGCCATTCTGACTAGTGTGAGGTGATATCTTATTATAGTTTTGATTTGTATTTCTCTAAGTAATTAGCAATGTTGAGCATCTTTTCATATGCCTTCTGGCCATCTATATGTCTTCTTTGGAGAAATGTCTATTTAGATCTTCAGCCCATTTTTTTATTTGATTGTATTTTATAATTTTTATTTATTTCTTTATTATTTATATTTTTGCTGTGTTGGGTCTTTGTTGCTGCATGTGCTTGTCTCTAGTTGAGGTGAATGGGAGCTACTCTGTAGAGGCCATTTGGATTTCTCAATGTTGTGACTTCTATTGTTGTGGAGCACGGGCTCTAGGGCTCATGGGCTTCAGTAGTTGCTGCATGTGGGCTCAATAGTTGTGGCTCCTCGGCTCTTGAGTGTATAGACTTAAGAGTAGTTGTGGGTTGTGGGCTTAGTTGCTCCATGGAAGTGGGGTCTTCCCAGATCAGGGACTGACCCCATATCTCCTACATTGGCAGGTGATTTCTTTACCACTGAGCAACCAGGGAAGCCCTGGGTTGTTTGTTTTGATGATGTTAAAATGCATGATCTCTTTGTAAATATTGAAAACAAACCCCTTGTCAGTCACATTGTTTGCAAATATTTTCTCCCTTTCTGTGGATTGTCTTTTAGTTTTGTTTATTGTTTCCTTTGCTATGCAAAAGCTTTTGAGTTTAATTAAGTCCCATTTGTTTATTTTTGCTTTCATTTCCATTACTGTGAGAAACAGATCAAAAAAAAGATGTTGCTGCGATTTATGTCAGAAAGTCTTTTGCCTATGTCTTGCTCTAAGAGGTTTTTTTTTTTTAAATTTATTTATTTATTTTAATTGGAGGCTAATTACTTTACAATATTGTAGTGGTTTTTGCCATACATTGACATGAATCATCCATGGGTGCTCTTAAGAGTTTTATAGTGTCTCATCTCACATTTAGGCCTTTAATCCATTTTGAGCTTATTTTTGTGTATGCTGCTAAAGAATGTTCTAATTTCATTTTTTTAACATATAGCTGTCTAGTTTTCCCAGCACCATTTATTGAAGAGACTATCTTACCTCCATTATTTCATTGTTTAGTTTTTCCACTTTTGTCATAGATTAATTGACCATAGGTTCATGGGTTTATTTCTGGGTTTTCCATCCTGTTCCATTGATCAATATTTCTATTTAGACAAACTCACAGAGTTAGAGAACAAACTTATGGTTACCAGGGGGACTGGGTGGGGGGAAGGAATAGCCAGGGATTAGGGGATTGATATGTACACAATGCTATTGATATATACAACCTGGGCTTCCCTCATAGCTAAGTCAGTAAAGAATCTGCCTGCAATTCAGGGGATCCAGGGTTCAATTCCTGGGTCAGGAAGATCCTCTGAAGAAGGAAATGGCAACCCATTCCAATATTCTTGCCTGGAGAATCCCATGGACAGAGGAGCCTGGCGGCTACAGTCCATTGGGTCACAAGAGTCAGACACGCCTTAGCAATTAAACCACCACCACACCCTGCTATATTTAAAATGGATAACCAACAAGCACGTACTCTATAGGGAAGATAACTCTACTCAATACTGTAACAGTCTAAATGGGAAAAGAATTAGAAAAAGAATGAAGTGAAGTGAAGTGAAGTGAAGTCACTCAGTCGTCTCCAACTCTTTGCGACCCGATGTACTGTAGCCCACCAGGCTCCTTGGTCCATGGGATTTCCCAGGCATGAATACTGGAATGGGTTGCCATTTCTTTCTCCAGGGGATCTTCCCTATTCAGGGATCGAACCCAGGTCTCCTGCATTGTAGGCAGATGCTTTACCGTCTGAGCTACCAGGGAAGCCCATAAAAAGAATAGATGCATGTATATGCATAAAAATATATGCATAACGGAACCACTTTTCTGTAAACCTAAAACTAACACAACATTGTTAATCAACTCTGTATGTGTGTTTGTTAGTCGCTCAGCTGAGTTTGACAACTGTATGCCAATATAAAATAAAAAGTTAAAAAAAATACAAACAGTCATTGAATATTTCCCTTTTACCTTGTTTTCCTCTATATACCTTATTTCCAGCCACAAAATGTGTTTTGGCCCCTTGGTACAAATGCTTATGAAATATACAGATACATTTTTCTAGAATCTAAAAAACTTTCCTTTCATTCATTTGCTGAAATAAATTAACGTCACATTTTTGGCTTATTCTAAGGAAATATGATCTATGATTATATTGATAGAGTGAAAAAAAATTGTAGTGCTATAATTGGAGGGTAACTATAATGAAAAAAAAGAACAAATGAAGATAGAATAGACAGTTTTACCACCTAGCAAACTCACCCCAATGCCTATACCCTCTTCCAAAACCATGCTTCCTTTTAATAAAAAGGTACAAAAAGCAAACTTTTGATAAATATTATACCAGTTCAGTTCAGTTCAGTTGCTCAGTCCTGTCTGACTCTTTGTGACCCCATGGACTGTTGCACACCAGGCTTCCCTGTCCATCACGAACTCCCATAACTTGCTCAAACTCATGTATATTGCATCAGTGATGCCATCCAACCATCTCATCCTCTGTTGCCCCCTTTTTCCCCTGCTTTCAATCTTTCCCAGCATCAGGGTCTTTTCCAATGAGTCAATTCTTCCCATTAGGTGGCCAAAGAATTAAAGCTTCAGCTTCAGTCCTTTCAATGACTATTGAGGACTGATTTCTTTTAGGATGAACCGGTTGGATCTCTTTGCAGTCCAAGGGACTCTCAAGAGTCTTCTTCAACACCACAGTTCAAAAGCATCAATTCTTCAGTGGTCATCTTTCATTGTGGTCCAACTCTCACATCGATACATGACTACTGGAAAAACCATAGTTTTCACTAGACAGACTTTGTCAGCAAAGTAATGTTTCTGCTTTTTAATATCCTGTCTAGGTTGGTCATAGCTTTTCTTCCAAGGAGTAAGTGTCTTTTAATTTCATGGCTGCAGTCACCATTTGCAGTGATTTTGGAACCTAAGAAAATAAAGTCTGTCACTATTTCCATTGTTTCCCCATCTATTTGCTATGAAGTGATGGGACCAGATGCCATGTTCTTTTTTTTTTTTTTTTAATGTTTTGGAGAAATAACTCCAGAAAGAATGAAGAGACAGAGCCAAAATGAAAACAATGCCCAGTTGTGGATGTGACCAGTGATGGAAGTAAAGTCTGATGCTGTAAAGAACAAGATTGTATAGGAAACTAAAATGTTAGGTCCATGAATCAAGGTAAATTGGAAGTGGTAAAGCAAGAGATGGCAAGAGTGAACATCACGATTTTAGGAATCAGTGAACTAAAATGGACTGGAATGGGCGAAATTAATTCAGGTGACCATTATATCTATTACTGTGGGCCACTATATCTACTACTATTCTTCTAAGAATCCCTTAGAAGAAATGGAATAGCCCTCATAGTCAACAAAAGTCCGAAGTACAGCACTTGGGTGCAATCTCAAAAGGACAGAATGATCTCTGTTCATTTCCAAGGCAAACTATTCAGTATCAGAGTAATCCAAGACTGTGCCCCAACCACTAATGCCAGATAACCTGAAGTTGAATGGTTCTATGAAGACTTACAAGACCTTCTAGAACTGACATCTAAAAAAGATGTCATTTTTGTCATAGGGGACTGGAATGCAAAAGTAGGAAGTCAAGAGAAACCTCTAGTAACAGGTAAGTTAAGGCTAACAGAGTTTTGCCAAGATAATGCAATGCTCATAGCAAACACCCTCTTCCAACAACACAAGAAATGACTCTACACATGGACATCGGTAGATGGTCAATATTGAAATGAGATTGATTATTTTCTTTGCAGCTGAAGATGGAGAAGCTCTACACAGGCAGCAAAAACAAGACTGGGAGCTGACTGTGGCTCAGATCATGAACTCCTTATTGCAAATATTGTATGATTTTCTATAATACTGTGGCAGTTTTTCTACTTAAGGTTAGAGATCGATCAGCTAGGGCAGAACTTGTTACCAATTATTTGTCCTCTTTGGCCCATAAAAATATAGCCTAAATGAAAATTTCTCTTTCCTATTGGCATCATATAGACAATATATTTGAAGAAACTTCCTTGAGAATATATGTAAACTAAATATTACCTTTTTTCATTTTATATGGCTGAGCATTTAATAAATGATTTGTAGTAATCATTCCTTCAATCCAAACTCCTTATCAAGCATGATGACTGAAACAGAACCTCTAAATTTAGTGCCTTTTCCAACAATTCAAGACAGTCCTAACAAGTATAGTTTTGCTAATTTCAATTCATTGTGATTATATATACTTATGTAGATACAATGTTGCTATTTCATAAATTTTAGTCTTCTAATTCTAAATCACTTTGAAGAAAATAAATACAATTGTTCCTATTGGGATTATATTCCTTAGATATCTCTTACACTAAAACATGTCTTCAAATAACTAAAAGACACATTATAATTTAGACTGGCTCTTGGTAAAATAGTGGATTTTCTCTGTTGTATTAAACACAGTGATCAACTAATTCTTTTCTAGTTCATTCAATAAGAAGTCTAATTCTGTTGCCCCCCAGTTATGCCATTTAATTATAAAACTGGTAATACAATAGGGCATCAGTCAGTCAGTTCAGTTGCTCAGTCATGCCCATCTCTTTGGGTCCCATGGACTGCAGCACACCAGGCTTCCCTGTCCATCACCAACAGCGGAGCTTGTTCAAACTCATGTACATTAAGTTAATGAGGCCATCCAACCATCTCATCCTCTGCCATCCCCTTCTCCTCCTGCCTTCAACCTTTCCCAGCATCAAAATCTTTCTAATGAGTCAGTTCCTCCCATCAGGTGACTAAAGTATTGCAGCTTCAGCCTCAGTATCAGTCCTTCCAATGAATATTCAGGACTGATTTCTTTCAGGATAGACAGGATGGATCTTCCTGCAGTCCAAGGGACTCTCAAGAGTCTTCTCCAGCACCACAGTTCAAAAACATCAATTCTTTGGTGCTCAGCTTTCTTTATAGTTCAACTCTCACATCCTTATGTGACTACTGGAAAAACCATAGCTTTGACTAGACAGACCTTTGTCGGCAAAGCAATGTCTCTGCTTTTTAATATGCTGTCTAGGTTGTTCATAGCTTTTCTTCCAAGGAGCAAGTGTCTTTGAATTTCATGGCTGCAGTCACCATCTGCAGTGATTTTGTAGCCCTCCAAAATAAAGTCTGACACTGTTTCCATTGTTTCCCCATCAATTTGCTGTGAAGTGATGGGACCAGATGTCATGATCTTTGTTTCTTCAATGTTGAGTTTTAAGTCAGCTTTTTCACTCGCCTCTTTCACTTTCATCAAGAGGCTCTTTAGTTCCTCTTCACACTCTGCCATAAGGGTGGTGTCATTTGCATATCTGAGGTTATTGATATTTCTTCCAGCAATCTTGATTCCAGATTGTGATTCATCCAGCCCAGCATTTCACATGATGTACTCTGCATATAAGTTAAATAAGCAGGGTCACAATATACAGCCTTGATGTCCTCCTTTCCCAATTTGGAACCAGTCTTTTGTTTCATGTCTGATTCTAACTGTTGCTTCTTGACCTGCATGCAGATTTCTGAGGTGGCAGATAAATTGGTCTGGTATTCCCATCTCTTAGAATTTTCCACTGTTTGTTATAATCCATACAGTCAAAGGCTTTGGCATAGTCAATAAAGCAGAAGTAGATGTTTTTCTGGAACTTCCTTGCTTTTTCGATGATCCAATTGATGTTGGCATTTGATTTCCAGTTCCTCTGCCTTTTCTAAGTCCAGCTTAAACATCTGGAAGTTCTCAGTTCATGTACCACTGAAGTGTGGCTTGTAGAATTTTGAGCATCACTTTACTAGCACGTGGGATGACTGCAATTGTGCCATAATTTAAACAATCTTTGATGTTGCCTTTCTTTGGGATTCAATGAAAACTGGCCTTTTCCAGTCCTGTGGCCACTGCTGAGTTTTCCAAATTTGCTGGCATACTGAGTGCAACACTTTCACAGCATCATCTTTTAGGATTTGAAATATCTCAACTGTAGTTCCATCACCTCCACTAGCTTTGTTCATTGTGATGCTTCCTAAGGCCTACTTGACTTCTCAATCCAGGATATCTGGCTCTAGGTCAGTGATCATACCATCGTGGTTACCCTGGTCACTAAGATCTTTTCTGTATAGTTCTTCTGTGTATTTCTGCCACCTCTTAATATCTTCTGCTTCTGTTAGGTCCTTACCTTTTCTGTCCTTTAGTGTGCCCATTTTTGCATGAAATGTTACCTTGGTGTCTCTAATTTTCTTTAAGAGATAGCTAGTCTTTTCCATTCTGTAGTTTTCCTCTATTTCTTTGCATTGATCACTGAGGAAGGCTTTCTTATCTCTCCTTGCTGTTCTTTGGAACTCTGCATTCAAATGCGTATATTTTTCCTTTTCTCCTTTGCCTTTAGCTTCTCTTCTTCTCTTAGCAATTTGTAAGGTCTCCTCAGGCAACCATTTTGCCTTTATTTTTCTTGAGGATGGTCTTGATCATCACCTTCTGTACAATGTCATGAACCTCTGTCCACAGTTTTCCAGGCACTCTGTGTGTAAGATTTAATCCCTTGAATCTGTTTGCTACAGCCACTGTATAATTAAGAGATTTGATTTAAGTCATACCTGAATGGTCTAGTGGTTTTCCCTACTTTCTTCAGTTTTAGCCTAAATTTTGTAATAAGGAATTCATGATCTGAGCCACAGTCAGGTCCTGGTCTTGTTTTTGCTGACTGTGTAGAGCTTTTCCATCTTCAGCTGCAAAGAAAATAATCAATCTCATTTTGATATTGACCATTTGGTGATGTCCATGGGTAGAGTTGTCTCTTGTCTTCTTGGAAGTGGATGTTTGCTATAAGCAGTGTGTTATCTTGGCAAAACTCTGTTAGCCTTTGCCCTACTTCGTTTTGTACTCCAAGACTAAACTTGCCTGTTACTCCAGGTATCTCTTGACTTCCTATTTTTGCATTCCTGTCCCTTATGATGAAAGGTACATTTTTTTTGGATGTTAATTCTAAAAGGTCTTGTAGATAATCATAGAACTGTTCAGCTTCTTTAGCATAAGTGGTTGGAGAATAGACTTGGGTTACTCTGATATTGAATGGTTTGCCTTGTAAATGAATAGAGATCATTCTTTTATTTTTGAGATTGCACCCAAGTACTGCATTTCGGACTCTTTTGTAGACTATGAGGGCTATTCCACTTTTTTCTAAGCGATTCTTGCCCACAGTAGTAGATATAATGATCATCTGAATTAAATCACCCATTCTAATTCATTTTAGTTCACTGATTCATAAAATGTCAATGGTCACTCTTGCCATCTTCTGTTTGATCACTTCCGATTTACCTTGATTCATAGACCAAACATTCTAGTTTCCTATGCAATATTGTTCATAGGAAGTCATCAGACATTGCTTCCATCACCAGTCACATCCACACCTGGGCATTGTTTTCACTTTGGCTCTGTCTCTCCATCTTTCTGGAGTTATGTCTCCACTATTCCAGTAGTATATTGGGCTCCTACGTATCTGAGGAGTTCATCTTTCAATGTCTTATCATTTTGCCTTTTTATACTGTTCACAGGGTTTTCAAGGCAAGAATACTGAAGTGGTTTGCCATTCCCTTCTCCAGTGGACCACGTTTTTGTCAGATCTCTACACCATGACCCATCCATCTTGGGTGGCCCTACCCGGCATGGCTCAATGTTTCATTGAGTTAGACAAGGCTGTGTTCTATGTGATCAGTTTGGTTAGTTTTCTGTGACTGTGGTTTTCATTCTATCTGCTTTTTGATGGATAAGGATAAGAGGCTTGGGAAGCTTCCTGATGGGAGAGACTGACTGTGGGGGAATCTGGTTCTTGTTCTGATAGGTGGTGCCGTGATCAATATATCTTTAATCCAATTTTCTGTTGGTGATTGGGGCTGTGTTCCCTTCCTGTTTTTTGGCCTGAGGGCAAACTATGGTAGGAGTAATGACGATAATGGAGACTTCCTTCAAAAGGACTTATGCCTGCACTGTTGTATTTAGTGTCCCTGACTCCGCAACAGGCCACTGTTGACCGATGCTTTCTCCAGAGACTCTTGGACACACACATGCACGTCTGGCTCAGTCTCTTATGTGGACACTACTCCTTTCTCTTGGATCCTGGTGGGCACAAGGTGTTGTTTATGCCCTGCAAGAGTCTCTTTCCCCAGTCCTGTGGAAGTTCTGTAATCAAATCCCACTGGCCTCCAATGTCAAAGTCCCTGGGAGTTCTCAGTCCCTTTGCTGGATCCCCAGGTTGGGAAATCTGTTGTAGGTCCTAGAACTTTCTTAACAGTGCAAAAATTTCTTTGGTATAATTGAAACTATAGGACATAATATATCATTATAGGACATAATATACCACTATAAGGCATAATATACCGCTTTTCTTATTTAATAAAATTAACCACAGTTTTTATTTGTGCTTTGTACTATTATTTGCATTTTATTAAAACTACCTTTCTATTGCTAGATCCTTATGTCAAAGTGTCTCTGATGTATGAGGGTCGAAGATTAAAAAAGAAGAAAACAACTACGAAGAAAAACACTCTAAACCCTGTATACAATGAGGCAATTATTTTCGACATCCCTCCGGAGAATGTGGACCAGGTCAGCCTCTCCATTGCAGTCATGGATTATGATAGGTACGTTCATTTCTTTACTCACAGAGTAATTGCTACATTTAGTCATATGTGGACCAAATTCAGCTTTTCAGGTTATTTTCTGCTACAAGAATTTTAATTTAAATTGGAAAAGGGAAAAATTATTTAATCAAAATTTACTTTATTCTGTGCTATAACATTTTATTTTTCTTTTCCAAAGGACATCATTCTGAAGTTGAAGGACAGGTTACCTGAGTATTGTGACATAATGGGTGTGGAAGCTGTATGGGATACATTATAAGAAACACTTTTGTGAAGTTTTTAAAAATAGTAACAGCAGAAATTACAATCAATGGATTTTGCTTTTCCAAGTGGGCTAGAATATGAATATCATGATGCTTACCTGAGCTCTATCATTAGTTAGCTGTGTAAAGGGCAAGTTTTCTCTTAGAGATTCACTTTTCCATTTTTGAAACATCAGTATAATGTGGAATTGTGAACAGTAAGTATTAAGAATTGAAGGTGAATATTGTCCATATTGTTATTGCCTTGAAGGTTTCACACTAATCTTAAATCATTGCTTTATGGATAGTTCTTCTAACTCACACACTTTGATTACTTCTCCATTTATACAATAAATAGGCAACTCCTGAGTAAAGCACTGAATCTTCTTCCTGTTGGAACACCTACTCCTTCCTTATCTGAAATGTTGCTCTGCTCAGTTTATCTCATTTCATTAATGGTTTACAGCTCTGCTCGAGTCACCACTTCTGCGTCTTTCTTGGTTAATCAATCTCTTCTTCCTCTGAACTTGTGTTCCACTGAAGTTCCTTGCTATATAATTCTTCTTATTGTTTTCTCTTTATATTTATAAGGATTTCAAAAATGAATCTTGTATATTTAAACTACAAAATTATCAGCACATAGATAGTGTCTTATTTTGATCTAAAGATAACACAAGTGGTACAGAATGCACATACATACATATTCAAAGTGTCTATTTTGTATTATTATGCAAATAGTAGTAACCAGGACCCTATAACAGAGAAACATCAAAAATGGTATACTCTGGATGATAGCTAGAAAAATGAAGTACTGAAAGATAAGATGATTTATACTATTTGAAGTTAGTTTATATCACAGATTATAGAAAAGCTGACAATGTTTAAAGAGAGAGAGAGAGAAATCTTGAATTTATAGTTGAAATGGCAAACTCTAAAAATATTAGTGTTTCAATCAGAACCCCTTGTTCCACTTTATCAAAAAATTACTCCCATTGATTTCTCACAGCAAAGACTGCAGATAGATACAACTGAGCATTTGTCACCCAAATAACTTTAGGGAAGTGGACCCTACAATCCGTAAAATGAATTTTAAAAGTTATTTATAAAAATATACTTTTGTGAGGACTTCATTTTAAGGGGAAAGATACTAAGCATCAGTCCAGTTCAGTTCAGTCACTCATTCATGTCTGACTCTTTGTGACCCCATGGACTGCAGCACACAGGCTTCCCTGTCCATCACCAGTGACCAGAGTTTGCTCAAACTATGTTTTTCCTTATCTACCTTTTAGTCTGCTAATGACATTAATTCAATAGGTTGTAAACTCTTTGAGGGCAGTGACTTGTTTATTGTTTTATCCTCAGTGACTAGGAAAAACCTGTGGCTCCTTTAAGAATCTCAATAAATATTTGTTGCATACTGAGAAAGTGAATAATTGAATTAATGAATGTATCCTCAAGAATCCTCAATATCCTTAATTGTATAAATGTGGGCACTATTTAATCATCTCCCAGTCCCTTCTAAAATTCAGTCGGTTCAGCTCAGTCATTCAGTAGTATCTTATTCTTTGAGACCCCATGGACTACAGCATGCCAGGCTTCCCTGTCCATCACCAACTCCCAGAGCTTGCTCAAACTCATGTCCATCGAGTTGGTGATGACATCCAACCATCTCATCCTCTATTGTCTCCTTCTCCTCCTGCCTTTGAGCCTTCTAAGCATCAGTATCTTTTCTAATGAGTCAGTTCTTCACATCAGGTGGCCAAAGTATTGGAGTTTCAGCTTCAGCATCAGTCCTTCCAATGAATAGTCAGGACTGATTTCCTTTAGAATGGACTGGTTGGATCTCCTTGCTGTCCAAGGGACTCTCAACAACACAGTTCAAAAGCATCAATTCTTCAGCGCTCAGCTTTCATTATGGTCCAACTTGTGCATTCATTCATGACTACTGGAAAAACCATTGCTTTGCCTAGACAGACCTTTGTCAGCAAAGTAATGTCTCTGCTTTTTAATATGCTGTCTATGTTATTCATAGCCTTTCTTCCAAGGAGCAAGTGTCTTTTAATTCCATGGCTGCAGTCACCAGGTGCAATAATTTTGGAGCCCCCCCAAAATAAAGTCTGTCACTGTTTCCATTATTTCCCTATCTATTTGCCATGAAGTGATAGGACCAGATGCCATGATCTTAGTTTTTTGAACGTTGAGTTTTAAGCCAGCTTTTTCACTCTCCTCTTTCACTTTCATCAAGAGGCTCTTTAGTTCCTCTTTGCTTTCTGCCATAATACACCAGTTAATTACTACATCATTAATTAACTGTACAATTAATACATCAGTGACAGTGAGAAATGCCCTAAAATCATCTCAAAAATCTCCTTAGAGTTTTCTGTCAAAATAATGCTAGAAAAAAATGCCTTTAACTTGCATTCTGTTCTGGAGAAGCAGCTTACCCCATATGTGTTTGGGTCAACTCTTTTGATTCAAGGCTTCTATATCTTACTAAGTGTACAAAGGCAGGCAGGTCCCTTCTGAATTTTTAACTTCTTTGTCTGCAAAAATGAGTTGATAAAAATGATATTCATGGTCATGATGTAAAGATTAAGTGAGTCAGTACATTTAAATTACTTAGAAAAGTGTCTCACACATAATAAGCTCTCAAAAACATTAACTGTCATTATTATTTTGATTTATTGCTATGAAAACAAGGCATGAATAGAAAACAAGAATGTTCACTATGCTCTGATGCTATTCAGTAAGTTAAATGCCATGGTTCAAAATGTAGCCCTTCCCTGTTTAATTATTATACCAGTGGTAACATTCACTGACATATCATTTAGAATCAGGTAATTATACAATCAGGTCATTTATACAAGCTCGTTTATGGAACTCTTTATGAGTAATTTATGCATCATTATAAAACATTAAGCCCTTTGGGAAAAAGGAGATTAGAGTTACATCACTTAAAGTTAATAGGTCTGCTTCTAAGAAAGAAACACATCATATAGGTAAGGACCAACTGGCATTTCTTAATCACACTCCTATTATTGTGAAATGTGCTTAATTTACAGAGCCCTAAAATAGTTTGGGTATAGTCCTTTTAAAAATTCATTTTTGAATGCTGATCCTGCTCAGTGACTTCAGTTGTGTTCTACTTTTTGCAACCCTATTGATTGTAGTCCACCAGGCTCCTCTGTCCAAGGAATTTTCTAGGCAAGAACACTGAAATGGGTTGCCATGCCCAATTCCAGGGGATCTTCCTGACCCAGGAATTGAACCTGCATCTTTCATATCTCCTGCATTGGCTGTTGGGTTCTTTACCACTAGAACCACCTGGGAAGCCCAATCTTGTTTAGTAAGTTTTAACTTACTTAAGACTCTTCATTTGGCTTGAAGTAGTTTAATATGCAAAATTATCTAGAACTTATCACAAAATCTACTGTTTTAGTTGTGCTTAAAATTCTGTTAAGGTGTTTGAAACTTATCTTTGAATATTGGAATGAAAGTAAAATATTCTCCAAATCATAGGGTAGGACACAATGAGGTCATAGGAGTTTGTAGAACAGGACTGGATGCAAAGGGTCTTGGGCGAGACCACTGGAATGAAATGTTGACCTATCACCGAAAACCAATAACACATTGGCACCCCTTGTTGGAGGTAAGCTTTGGACATCTCTTGCATATACTCTTTTCTTTATCTCTTGTTTAAATATTATTTATCTGCTAACATTTCACTAACATTTTACATATTCACCTTTTTTTAAAAAATAGCTATTTGCTCTTGTTTTTGTCCCATAGACTCAGTTATCCAGTATGCAAAATTCTGTATGTCTTGTTGGTTTTTTAAAATAACTAAATTTTCTTGAGTTTGGTATTCCTCTAGAGTAAGTCCATAAAAACTGCAAATCTATTATTTTCTCTACATAATCTGAAAACTTGTGTCATTAAGTGGTGGATCAATCAAGTAAATTCATTATTACCTGGAAATTGAATTTTGTTGCTTCCCTTTTGTGAAAACAGCCACCTCACGTAAACTTCCCAAGAATCCCTAAACAAAAATGTCACTTAATATGTAAGGGAAGAGGTATATAGTTACTGGCTCTGTCCAGGAAGTGAAAAGTCTCACAGATTGTTTTTAAAAATATTGAGGCATCAGTTTGCCTAAGTTGAAAACCTGGCTCTGCTGTGTGACCACATATTGGAGAACCTTGGGCAAGACATAAACTTAAGTTTCTGTTATTACTACTTAATAGCAGTAAACGTAGAGTAAAACTAGACAAACTGCTGACTATTAAGTACTTAACACAGAGTATAGCACAATGTTGTTCTAAATAGAACTAATATTAATAGTTATATTAACTAGAAGCAATATCAATACCAGTTTCTATCAGAGCTTTTAGCCATGAAAGCAGTTGTCGGTCTACTCTATACAGTGAATGTTGCCAGGTGAAGTCTTTCTTTTTCAAAGACTGGAATATCTTGAAGAACCTCAAAATAAATTATTTATATGATTTAATTAGTTGTGAGTTGATAAGAGGTGAAATTTATGCAAAAATTTATGATAACCACACAGTAATAGTAAGTGAAGTATACATTGCTATTTCTCCCATGAATAAGATTCTGCTTCTTATTCTGTCACTAAGCATACATTGAATAGGAGAGACAGAGCAGTATAATTAACTAAATGTCATTGAGCCCTCATTCTGTTCTCAGCTTGGTTACAAAAATGTGACCTTGGCTGTGTTACTCAAGACATTATGGGGAAAATTCCATGAACACTATATAAACAGCACATGCTCAGACATAGGAGGTGAAATGTCATCTTAGATAAATTATCTGCTTTATTACATTAATGTTCCAAATCCTTAACTCACTTCATCATTTATTGTAAATCATAAAAGACAGACGTGCTATGCAAGTGCACATTCACACAGCACTTTCCCCTAAATAATAACTCGATAAGTCCTGAGAAGGTTGTTTCATTTCAACAACGTGTATTATCTGAAGTACATGCTACTGCTTAACTATTCTTTTCCTGATTCTCATCTTTGTTTTTACTTAGTTTGATAAGTTGATTATTAGGTCTAAGAATCTAGACATAAGAACAGAGTTTGCTGGGCAGAGTACTACACTGAAGGCAGACATGAATTCTAACCCTTGTCCCTCTGACTGTCTAATCAAGGGCAGACCATGTGCTTTAGCTGCAGCTACATTTCTCCATATTTAGAAAATAGAGATGCACACCTCTGGGACTTCCCTGATTGTCCAGTGACTAAGACTCTGCATTCCCAATGCAGGGGCCCCAGGTTTGATCCCTGGTCAGAGAACTAGGCTCTACATGTGGCAACTAAGCATCCTCATTCCACAACCAAAGATCCTGCATGCCACAATGAAGACCCAGCACAGCCAAAAAATTAATAAATATTTAAAAAAGAGAAATACACGCTCTTACAGAGTTTATAGGAATGATGTAGGGATAAGTGAGATAGTGTGATCAACAACTTTTAACTAATGAAAGGACAGATATTTTATGACCCAAAGCATATTATAATTGCTTGGCTCACACGGTAAAGCGTCTGTCTACAATGCAGGAGACCTGGGTTCGATCCCTGGGCCGGGAAGATCCACTGGAGAAGGAAATGGCAATCCACTCCAGTACTACTGCCTGGAAAATCCCATGGACAGAGGAGCCTGGTAGGCTACAATACATGGGGTCGCAAAGAGTCGGACACGACTGAGCGACTTCACTTTCACTAAGTTGGGCATGCCGCAGTCCATGGGGTTGTGAAGAGTCGAACATGACTGTTTGACTGTTGTTTAGGGCAACTGAACAACAATAAGAAGTTATACATTTATATGATGAGGAAAAACTATGAAATAGGCATGAATTTGTGCTTGAAAACATGGGAGAACTTTTCAGTCATTGTAGGGTATGCTACTGCTAAGTCACTTCAGTCGTGTCCGACTCTGTGCAACCCCATAGACGGCAGCCCACCAGGCTCCCCCATCCCTGGGATTCTCCAGGCAAGAATACTGGAGTGGGTTGCCATTTCCTTCTCCAAATTGTAGGGTATATAGGAAAGATAAACATCAGAAGATCCTAGATACAATTTTCTAGTTGCTCACTAGCAGAGGACAAGAGGGCTGAAAAGATTATGCAGAGGTATTTTCTCCAGCAAATAGCTCACTTTTTCTGACTTCTGCACCTGCATTCACTGGTCAAACAGAACATAGGGACTACAGACCTAAGAACTGGCTGGATTTTGAATTGTGGGAAAGTGCTGTGTGTGGAATTATGTGTTTTGAGTAAGAAAGAGACTAAAACATCACTTGGAAAAGCTGTCTACTTCTACTTGGATATAAAAGTTTATCCTATTGTAATTAAACATTTAAAATATACATAATATTTAGGGACTAGAAGAAATTATTCTTTATCCCTGTGGCTCCTATTTTCCAAACTCAGTCCTTCTTATTAATTGCTTCTATAAAAATCACCTCCTGCCTTACAGCAAATGGAATGCAGGCTCTTGTGTCTTGAACCTTCTTGCTTTTACCCAACCTTAGAATGAAAGTGTTAGTTGTTCAGTTGTTTCCCACGATTCTTTGTGGCCCCATGGACTGTAGCCCACCAGGCTCCACTGTCCATGGAATTCACCAGGCAAGAATACTGGAGTGGGTAGCCATTCCCTTTGCCAGGGATCTTCCCAACCCAGGGATCAAACCTGGATCTCCTACATTGTAGGCAGATTCTTTGCCATCTGAGCCTAATAGTCTAAAACTAATAGTCTGTGATGGAATGTGAAATGAATCTGCAGTTTCCCTGCATGTCATCTATGTACCATGCTCTGCCTACATTTTTGTGAGATGTTTGTGTCCCCTCACGCCACCTGAGAAGGTGAGTTATGAAGGTCATGGGGAGTTATGTATATCTTCTCTTCAGAGACTAGCATATCATGGGTGTGAATATTAACTATTAAAAGGTAACAACAATTACCCACTTTATTATTTTTTTTTTACATTATAAAATTATTATCTTTCAGTTACCTGGCCGGGCGACCAGTTTTGATAGTCAAGGATCCTGTCCATCTCCCAAGCCAACTTCCACACCATAATGCTTCCAAAATAATGCCATTACAATGAGGACCCAGGACCATGTACTCACCAAATCAGAAAAAAAAGTGGAAGATTTTATTTCCTCATTTGAAATACATCCTGATAACAAACAAAATATTGTGTAAATTGTATTTGCCTTTATTGTCTGTTTACTGACTTTGAACATCTTAATATATTTTACTTGAATACAAATGGTCTTTACTTACATAAGGCATTTTATTATTTGTGTCATATGCCAATTAGCAGAAAAACTGTTTTTAATAAATTGTAAATTCTCTGAATAAGCAAATAATACATTTTTGAAAATAATCCATACTTATCTAAAATTAAATATAGTTAATGCTGCTATTGTGTAAAGTAGCACATGTCATATATGTATGGTTTTGACTTTGTTAAAACTATGTTCATTTTCAGTTGTGTATATGGTTCTATATAAACCTTAATGGAAAATGTGAGCTTTACTCACTGCATTAAATAATCAAATTAATATAATTTATTAATTTATTTATTATTTATTCTTTCATTCTCAACAAAATCTTTTCTTGGTGAAGTTTGGTTTTTGCTAAACTCTAAACTTTTTCTTTCAAGCTTATTCTTTAAGATATAGAGAAAACACTATAATTTGAAGATCCTCTCTGAGTATATATTTAAGAATATTTAGTAGCTGGCAAGTGGATATTGAGCCATTTGGGCTACTATTTTATACTGTCTTAAAGTTACTAGTTCAAATATCTGTAGCACTGTTTGATATTTTAAAAATTCTATTATTCATATTCTCAAATGTAGCATTAGTATTCCTAAATGAATAGAATCAGAACTCATAAGGTTCTCAAGTACTACAACATGTTTATTTTGTGACATAAAGTTATCACATGGATCCTGTATTGCTGATAGACATACTGACACCAAAGTTACAATGAATCTCTGTGCTTATTGCCATTTGGATTGTACACAGTGATAGTGACTTTTAAACTCAAACAGAAGCTAATCTTTAGAAATGGGTATTTTCTTAAAGAAAAAAATTACTTATTTTTCAGCAAATTATAAAATTATAAATAATTCAACTTCAACATCTAATAAAAAACAAATAATTCTTAAGGCACAGATCCACAGTATTTTGTGAAAGGCTTTGTCCTCATAAGAATCAAGAATCAGGCCACTAGTTGTAAAAACAATGCAATGTTTTTGCAGAACTTTCCTTTAAATCATGTCAACTTTTTATTGTCATGTTTCTGGGCCCTATTAGAAAGTATCTATATTGAACGACCCCAGCCTTACTTTTGAGATGTGTATTATGCATGTTTCAAACTTATCCAAAGATAGAAGGTTAAATCCAAATCTTCTCCCCCTCCCCTACCCCCCAAAAAGCAAGAAAATCTGCAGTTAGGCCTTAAAAATGGATTCATCAGAATGAGAAAATTTTGTCAGCAATTGCAAAATTTTGATTTTAGTAAAATCCCTTATTTCTAAATATTAAAATAAGGTTTCAAAGTCTTGAGATTTTGTATGTTGGCACCTCTCATATGATGGTATTATCATTAATTAAGATGTAACTATTTTACAAATTAATATTTTTAAGTCATACATAATTCCCTAAAATTTTTCAAAACTGCTTGTGGCATCTCCATGAAAACAAGTATTCCTGGCTAACATTTTCTGATTTAAAACTAAAGAAACTTTACCAAGCCTAAAAGAACCACTTGCTATAGACAATATTACTGAAGATGACACTTCTATTTTGTAATTCTTTGTTTTATTGGAAAATAAAATTGTCAAATGAGAAGACTTTTTAAAAATTTTTTTTAATTTTATCTTATTTTTAAACTTTACATAATTGTATTAGTTTTGCCAAATACCAAAATGAATCTCTTATTAAAAATAACATGTTCAGAGACAATTGTTTATAGGCATAGCTGCAGCTTACAATTAATTAGTAACTATATTTCCTTAGTATGATAATTTTTTTTTCACCTAAAACCTACTTAAGGATTTTTATTCATGCTTTTCTTTGCCTCCTATGTAGAAATAGTCAGTGTTTACAGTAAAAAACACAAACAACCAGCCAACTAGGAGACTTTAATGTGGCTATTGTAGACTAAAAGTTTAAGATAATTTTTTAAAAAATTATTGTTTCCTAAGGATTAGAATAAACATATCAGGACTGACCATTTGCTAATCCTTGAGAGATTAAAGGGAGAAAATTCATAACAGATTTTAAATGCATGGTTTAAAATGGTGTGAAAGTATTAGTTGCTCAGTCATGTCTGACTCTTTGCAACCCCATTAACTATAGCCCGCCAGGCTTCTCTGTCCATGGAATTCTGCAGGCAAAAATACTGCAGTGGGTTGCCTTTCCCTTCTCCAGGGAATCTTCCTGACCCAGAGACTGAATCCAGGTCTCTTGCACTGCAGGCAGATTCTTCACTGTCTGAGCCACTGTAGGATTTTCAATACAGTACATCCTACTCTGCACAGTCACACGTCCGTACAAACATAACTTATCCTCTTTCTACTTATGGTTAAAGATGCCGTGTTTTTCATTTCAATATTTAAAGTAAGGTTTGCTGTTACAGATATTCTCCACTAATTTGTGTGAAAGACCACATTTTAACAACCACACTGATGCATGATGAAGTTGCAGTTTAGGTATATAATGGATACCTAATTCTAGGGACTTGCCAAACATAAATCTAAGAAAAAGAAACGTGTTGATTAGTTAGCGTAACAACACTGATGTTCTTTTTGTTTTTTATTTTTATTTTGTTTATTCATTTGCTTATTTTACACTAAATAATCGGGGGAATGAGGAAATTGAGTATAAAAAAGCACAGATGTTTGTGGAGTATATAATCATTCTCTCGCAAAATTCTGAACAGTTGATGCTTTTTTTAACCACAGTTTCTTAACATTTTTATTGACAATTTAAACTTTTTGTCAGGCCAGTCCTATTTCTGGCACTTTATTTAATATATAAAACTTATGATGTTAATACATTAACAATTCATTTAAAAAACTCAGCAGGACTAATGACGGGGAACTAGGGACAGAACACAGAACCAAGCACCCACTATCTTATGCAATTTTTGAGAGTTTATGTACATTCTAGTTACTGCAGGGAGCTCACAACTGATTGATACTGACTCAGGTATTAGATACAAAATACGTATATTTGAATCTATCTGATTGTGATATTTAATTAACACCTGTACTTATTCTCCTGTAATGTTTGCTATTTTAAAACTTGCACAATGCAATAAAAAGCTGTCAATCCCTTAAAAATGGGATTAAAATCCCATTTAATAATTGCTTCAAAAATGAAAAAGCCAAACTTTCACTTCTTTCTCAACTTTTACTATCTATGAAACAAAATATAACTTATTTCAGAACGAGTCATCAAAAGAGCCAGAGACTGTTGCAAATAAAGGGACACAAAATCTTAACATTGAAAGCATGGCTATTTCTTTACCTCTTTAAAAAGAATACTTGATATTTTCTCAGATATATTTTCATGGAATGGAGTTCCATATGATTTTTTGGCCACCTTAGTTGCAATCCTGGCCAAATAATTTAATTACCTGATAATTAAAAAAAGAAAGAAAGAAAGAAAACTAGAGTTGATGAGGATTTAAGAAAATCATCTTCCAGAAAATCTGTTCTTGAAGCAGCTCTGGCTGTTCTGATATACTTTAATTGATTTAAGCATTTATAGTTTGTAGGCTAGGAATTGATTGCTGCCAATAAGAAATGATACAAAAGCATAGAAAGTGAAGTAAATTAAATTAAGAATCTATATAACTAAATGACAATTAAACGCAGATATTAAAGCCTATGGAAATAAAGACATTGAATGCAAAATTAAATGTTTTTTTAAATTAAATGTAATTTAACTTTTAGGAGAAATAAAATTCTCTAATACTATTCAAAAAACCCATGATACAGCATTTTAATACTTACTAGAAGACGTGGCTCAGGATATGATTCATCTGAACCTACTAAGACCCATTATTTAAAAGAAAATAGTGAATGCATATTCTATATGCAAAAGAGTGCTAATGTTTCCAATATGTTATTCAGTTGATAATCTCTTAGGTAAGAATTCTCTTTTTCATTAAAACACTTTTCCTCTATTTGCTCAATCATATGTTAAATGAATAGTAATTTAATAAAAGATGCACTGGTAATACTTGCCATCTGTCAATAACAGTTAATCAAAAAGATGTACATTTGAGCCACAGCAACTTGTTCTCAGTTCAAGTGTTTTCTCATCAAGGCAAAAACATGTTTTTATTACCACTTTGTTCATCATAAAGATTGGTAACCAGGGTTTGACTTAATAGCATAATAGTATCATGATATCATGACCTTAAAAAGAAAGCATAAACTGCTGAGGTGGGACTTAAGGATTTATTGAATGCAAACATTTTGAATATTAGAAATAGTGATTGAAAAACATAAGTAGAAGATATAAAGGAGAAGATAGGCTTCTTCATGCTTGAGATGATTTAAATACACTCTTAAAAGAAGACTTGATTACACTAATCCTATTTTATTTATTCTGAAACGCTGGAAATGACTTCTATTCAATGGATCTAAATATGCAAATAGTAATTGCATGGAAATGTTTTAACCTCCAATTGACAGTGATTTCTTTGAAGCTCAACTGGGTCATGAATGCTCTCTCCAAAGAACAAACTATGGCTGATTTTGTCATAAAAGGGTAAAAATGGACCACTGTCTTCAGAAATTTTGTTATGAGTTGCATCAGCTATACGCAGAATCTATTTACTGTATGGGATGCTCAATTTCAATTATTCGAGATCATAATTTTGTTTCCTCAAAAACAATGTATGGGATAACAGTGCACATTATAAAAATGAGTCAAAAATTGTTCAGAGAAATAATTCCCAATGCTGAAAAGTTAATGCATTGGATTTTCATTTTTGTTATCCTTTCAAAATTGTTTTATTATTTTCCCAGTCTAAACATCCATACAGAGTTATATTTGACTATGACTTTGCTATAGAATAAAGTTTGTGAACCTAAAAAAACAACCTAAGGCTATGTACAAACTGGTCACAGAATCATTCCCCTTGAAAATTTCATGATTTATTCTATTTGTATCCATTTAGACCATTTTGCTAATTTTATTATATATATATATTTGTTTTTTTCTTTTAAAAGACCCTTTAAGCTTTCCATATAGAAGCATAGTAATCCCTAATGTGAATAGCTTCATAAATTCTATCACAGCATAAGAAAGAAGCAGGTAGACAAACTCTAAAATATAAGATATTTACATTTAAAGTTTTTATAAACAAAAAATCCAACTCGAATTTGCATTAACTTTTTGGACTTTTTCAACTGAGAAAAATAATTGGGTTCATCTGCAAAATTTAAATAAATTTTAGAACACATGAAGTGAGATTTTCATTGAAGAATGAAGAAGTCAATATAGAAAAGAAATTTCTCACATTGTAAATACAATGATTCCACTAATGAGCAGTCCAAGATAATTTGCCAGTTATTCTAAGCTGGCAGAAGACATGAAACTTCTTCATTTCATATATATCATTGAATAATTTATATCCATTATATTTGACATTTTTTGTATCCTTCAGTCATTGTTGATGTGGTGGCTTTTTAACTGAAGTTTGTGATATAATATGTAGCCACTGTTCAAATAGATTTCTCTGAGTCTGTATAATAGAACAAAAATTTTAAAATCTTTTGAAATTCATGTTTCTGGCTTTTGTATATGGTAACCAGCCATTTGTGAAACTTGACAACATGTAATTGTATTACTTAGAACAAATGTTTTGCAACCACCTTTAAAAGATGTTAAATAGTTCAGTACTTTTACAATGTCTTCTTTAAAATGTGTGAACATATGTGTCAGGTTCAGATGAATTATGAAGCAATGAAACCTCAAAGCTGTTGTAAAGTCTATGATTACTTTTATAACAGAAAATGGAAAAGAACTTGAAATATAATTTTATTGTTTCATATGTATTTTGAAAAATAAAGTGATTAGAAATTATTTTTCTTTCTTTTTTTTTTAAATTTTATTTTATTTTTTAAACTTTACATAATTGTATTAGTTTTGCCAAATATCAAAATGAATCCACCACAGGTATACATGTGTTCCCCATCCTGAACCCTCCTCCCTCCTCCCTCCCCACACCATCCCTCTGGGTTGTCCCAGTGCACCAGCCCCAAGCATCCAGTATCGTGCATCGAACCTGGACTGGCAACTCGTTTCATACATGATATTTTACATGTTTCAATGCCATTCTCCCAAATCTTCCCACCCTCTCTTTTTCAGATTTATTTTGAGACCTTTAAATTGCTGTCTTTCTTTAACAGTCATTATTTTTGGCATTCATTAGAGAGCAGAGTAATTCATTTATCAATAATTCAGTAGGTGAAGCAACTTAATGTCTTTAAAACCTCACTTAATTCATATCATTATTTTAATAAAATTATAAACTTAAGATCTGGGATTGTTTCCATATGGAATAATAAAAAAAATGAATCAGATGTAAGAAGAGGTAAATGCCATTTATACATACTAGCTACATTTGTTTCATCTGCAAAATATCCCTATAAATACATTATCAGATGATCTAGTAGTTGGGGAATACCAGTTATATTGTTTCTCTTTCCTTCATATTTTCATAAATAATCTGTATTTTCATAAGGAATGTACCCATAGCAACAAATTTTAGGCAATCAACACAGCACTGACTCAAAGGAACTTATAAACCAAATGCTCTATATTTGGTTTTGTTTAAGACAACACTTAGTCAAATGGCCACTCTTAAAGATATTTTGTGTTTCTAAATGTCTCCCCAGGAAGTTTTTATATTTACTTTTGGGCTAAATTAAAATTTATATTTCCACTAACAATATACAAGAATTTCCAGTTAACCTTGTCAATACGTGACATAATTATTATTTGAAGCTTTGCCAATTTAAACACAACTAAAATGATATTTCATCAGTGTTTTAATTTTATTTCTTTTTAATCAGGTGGTATTCATAATTTTTCATAAATTTTGATTGGAAATTTGAATTTTATTGCTTAATATTTCCTCATTCTTTTGTTGAAATTGACTTCCTCATTCAATTTTAGAGGCTTCTTTTCCCCTTAATGTAGACATATTCTTCATATGACCACATCTCAAATTAATTTCCATTCTGCAGAGCTGAAGGCATTTAATACTAGATTATAATCTGTAAAGGCAGTTTATACAAGCTACACAAGTGAAAAATATATAGTAAAATATATATGAGAAATTAAAAGTGCAATCAAAAGTCACCATGTTTTTATTATAAAGCATAAGATATTATGTTGACAAGGTTCTAGATCATTTTGTGCTGTCACTGCCAGTGTTTCTAAAAGAATTTGAAGGCATCCATTTTATGGATAAACCATTATTTCTTATGTTTTAACTAATTTTTGTGCTGGATTTTGGACAGTTTCAAAACTATCCACTTACATAAATTAATACAGAACAAGGGACAATATATCCATTAATGTCTACAGAAAATTAAACCAAAAATCTGAACAGTACCTATGAAAACATACAACAGTTTATGTGTTTTTTTTTTTTTAACTTACTTTTCCTTCAAATGAAAAAAATATCATCCAAATTTCCACCTACAAGTATAAATTATGTAGACGGAGTCAATTCCACCTATGAATCCACTTAATGAGTCTAATTGTTTAGCTTGTGTGCATTTCATGAGCAACATTTGTGTGTGGGGGTAATGCTTGTTTGCTTTTTTAAATTTTCAAAACATATATGACTGAAAATTGTACCTTTTCAGCCTTGAGTCATTAGAATTGAATCAGTGACAGGAACTTAACCAGAAAGAAAAGAAACTAATAAATAATCATACAGATAGCTGATAAACACATGAAAGGTGCTCAACATCCCTCATTATTCAGTTCAGTTCAATTCAGTTTCTCAGTCATGTCCGACTCTGCGACCCGATGGACTGCAGCATGCTGAGCCTCCCTGTCCATCACCAACTCCCAGAGTTTACTCAAACACATGTCCATTAAGTCAGTGATGCCATCCAATCATCTTCTCCTCTGTCATCCCCTTCTCCACCCACATTCAGTCTTGTCCAGCATCAGTCAGTCAGTCAGTCAGTCAATTCAGTCGCTCAGTCGTGTCCGACTCTTAGTGACCCCATGAACCGCAGCATGCCAGGCGTCCCTGTCCATCACCAATTCCCAGAGTTTACCCAAACTCAGGTCCACTGAGTCAGTGATGCCATCAACCATCTCATCCTCTGTTGTCCCCTCCTCCTCCTGCCTTCAATCTTTCCCAAAATCAGGGTCTTTTCAAATGGGTCAGCTGTTCGCATCAGGTGATCAAAATATTGGAGTTTCAGTTTCAACATCAGTCCTTCCAATGAACACCCAGGACTGATTTCCTATAGGATGGACTGATTGGATCTCCTTGCAGTCCAAGGGACTCTCAAGAGTCTTCTCCAACACCACAATTCAAAAGCATCAATTCTTCGGCACTCAGCTTTCTTCACAATCCAACTCTCACATCCATACATGACCACTGGAAAAACCATAGCCTTGACTAGATAGACCTTTGTTGGCAAAGTAATATCTCTGCTTTTCAATATGCTATCTAGGTTGGTCATAACTTTCCTTCCAAGGAGTAAGCGTCTTTTAATTTCATGGCTGCAATCACCATCTGCAGTGATTTTGGAGCCCCCCCCCCAACCCCCCCAAAAAAAGTCTGATACTGTTTCCACTGTTTCCCCATCTATTTCCCATGAAGTGATGGGACCAGATGCCATGATCTTCATTTTCTGAATGTTGAGCTTTAAGCCAACTTTTTCACTCTCCTCTTTCACTTTCATCAAGAGGCTTTTTAGTTCCTCTTCACTTTCTGCCATAAGGGTGGTGTCATTTGCATATCTGAGGTTATTGATACTTCTCCTGGCAATCTTGATTCCAGCTTGTGCTTCTTCCAGCCCAGCATTTCTCATGATGTACTCTGCATATAAGTTAAACAAGCAGGGTGACAATATACAGCCTTGATGTACTCCTTTTCCTATTTGAAACCAGTCTGTTATTCCATGTCCAGTTCTAACTGTTGCTTCCTGACCTGCATATAGGTTTCTCAAGAGGCAGATCAGGTGGTCTGGTATTCCCATCTCTTTCAGAATTTTCCACAGGTTATTGTGATCCACACAGTCAAAGGCTTTGTCATAGTCAATAAAGCAGAAATAGATGTTTTTCTGGAACTCTCTTGCTTTTTCCATGATCCAGTGGATGTTGGCAATTTGATCTCTGGTTCGTCTGCCTTTTCTAAAACCAGCTTGAACATCTGGAAGTTCGTGGCTCACATATTGTTGAAGCCTGGCTTGGAGAATTTTAAGCATTACTATACTAGCGTGTGAGGTGAGTGCAATTGTGTGGTAGTTTGAGCATTCTTTGGCATTGCCTTTCTTTTGGATTGGAATGAAAACTGACCTTTTCCAGTCCTGTGGCCACTGCTGAGTTTTCCAAATTTGCTGGCATATTGAATGCAGCACTTTCACAGCATCATCTTTTAGGATTTGAAATAGCTCTACTGGAATTCCATCACCTCCACTAGCTTTGTTCGTAGTGATGCTTTCTAAGGCCCACTTGACTTCACATTCCAGGATGTCTGGCTCTAGGTGAGTGATCACACCATCATGATTATCTGGGTTGTGAAACTCTTTTTTTGTATAGTTCTTCTGTGTATTCTTGCCACCTCTTCTTAATATCTTCTGCTTCTGTTAGGTCCATACCATTTCTGTCCTTTATTGAGCCCATCTTTACATGAAATTTTCCCTTGGTATCTCTAATTTTCTTGAAGAGATCTCTAGTCTTTCCCATTCTGTTGTTTTCCTCTATTTCTTTGGATTGATCGCTGAGGAAGGCTTTCTTATCTCTCCTTGTTATTCCTTAGAACTCTGCATTCATATGTTTATATCTTTCCTTTTCTCCTTTTCTTTTCACGTCTCTTCTTTTCTCAGTTATTTGTAAGGTCTCCTCACAACGAGGTATCATCTAACACTTGTCAGAATGGCCATCGTCAAAAAGTTACAAACAACAAGGCTGAAAAGGGTATAGAGAAAAGGGAACCCTCTTACACTGTTGGTGGAAATGTAGACTAGTACAACCACTATGGAAAACAGTGTGGAGATTGCTTTAAAAATCTGGGAATAGAACTGCCATACAACCCAGCATTCCCATTGCTGGGAATATACTCTCAAGAAACCAGAATTGAAAGAGACACACGTACCCTAATATTCATTGCAGCACTATTTACAATAGCTAGGACATGGAAGCAACCTAGATGTTCATCAGCAGATGAATGGATAAAGAAGTTGTGGTACCTATACACAATGGACTATTACTTAGGTATATAAAGGAACTCGTCTGAGTCAGTTCTAATGAGGTGGAATAACCTGGAGCCTGTTACACAGAATGAAATAAGCCAGAAAGAGAAAGACAAATACTGTATATTGACACATATATGTGGAATTTAGAAAGATGGTACTGACAATCCTACATGTAGGGCAGCAAAGAAAACACAGATGTAAAGAACAGACTTTTGGACTCAGTGGGAGAAGGTGAGGATGGGATGATATGAGAAAGTAGCATTGAAACATGTACATTACCATATGTAAGCTAGATGACCAGTACAAGTTTGATCCATAAAACAGGGCACCCAAAGTCAGGGTTCTGGGACAACCCAGAGGAAAACGATGGGGAGGGAAGTGGGAGGGGGTTTCAGGATTGGGGGAACACATGTATACCTGTGGCCAATTCATGTTGATGTATGCCAAAAATCAGCACAATAGTGTAAAGTAATTATCTTGCAATTAAAACAAATAAATTAATTTCTTAAAAAAGAATTATATTTGAGAACACAAACAGGTCACCTAATCACACAACTTCTAGAGGCATTGATCACACTCACATGAACCTAACCCCTTAAATTAGTGAATAACAAGGGAGAAGTATATTGAAAGCTATAGAGGTACCTTAACTAGAAAAAGTAATTACAAGCTAGAGTCAAGAATTAGGGAGATTATTATTATTATTTTTTTAATAGTGGAGCACAGCTTTGAACACAAGGTAAACTCATTCTTAAATCTGAGCTTTTATTCTCTGCTGCTGCTGCTAAGTCGCTTCAGTCGTGTCCGACTCTGCGACCCCATAGATGGCAGCCCACCAGGCCCCCCTGTCCCTGGGATTCTCCAGGCAAGAACACTGGAGTGGGTTGCCATTTCCTTCTCCAATGCAGGAAAGTGAAAATTGAAAGTGAAGTCACTCAGTCGTATCCGACTCTTAGTGACCCCATGGACTGCAGTCCACTAGGCTCCTCTGTCCATAGGATTTTCCAGGCAAGAGTACTGGAGTCGGGTGCCATTGCCTTCTCCGTTTATTCTCTACATATCATGAAATGCAAAATCTAATATTTAAACTTTTAAAAAATGTGATTGTGTTGGGTCTCAGTTGTAGCACACGGGACATTTGTTGAGGCATTTGGGATCTTTCACTAGGCTTGAGGGCTGTCTAATTGTGGCATGCAGGCTTAGTTGCTCCATGGCATGTGGGATCTTAGTTCCCAAACCAGGGAATGAACCTGCATCCCTTGCATTGCAAGGCAGATTCTTAACCACTAGACCACCAGGGAAGTCCGTATACAATTTTAAAATATTTTCACATTTGCTGTTTCTTGATTCTTATCCAAATCATGTGGGTTTTATCACTCCCATTTAACAAAGATGGCAATTGTGGTTAAAAGAAATTACAAGAAATACCAAGGTCACATAGTAGACGGTGGAACTGGACCTCAAACCTAGATCTTTGGCCTTTAAGCTAGAAGTATAAGCAACCTGATGCTTTTTCAGTTTAACACTAAAAATACAGCTAATTGGATTTTTTTTTTTTTTTTTTTTTTTTTTTTTTGCCTCTTTAGATAAACTACCAAGACCAAAGATGGGTAAACTTTCTTGACCTTTACTCATCTCTAAATTGAGATCAGTTGTATCTGCCTGATCTACCAATTAGTTAATATTTCTGTCATTTTTACAACATGTAAATCACTATGAATATCAGTAGGTACTAGTTTTGTTACCAACATCATTCTGATCATTAACACCTATAACCATGGATAGGGTAAATATTTTTAAGAAGCCTAAGATAGGAATATGTGGGGATCAGTTTGTTAAGGAAAAAGAACTCCCTTTAGATATTGAATCAACCCTGACCTGACAATAAAAGAGCAAAGAAAGAAAGAGAAAGAGCATAGACTCCCCCTAAAAATATCTCAGGCTTCTCAGGTGGCTCAGAGGTATAGAATCTGTCTGCCAATGCAGGAGACACAAGTTTGATCCCTGGGTTGGGAAGATCCTCTGGAAAAGAAAATGGCAGCCCACTCCAGTATTCTTGACTTGGAAGTCCCATGAACAGAAGAGCCTGGTGTGCTGCCAGCCATGGGATTGCAAAAGAGTCGAATGTGACTTAGTGACTAAACAACAGTAATGATATCTTATTAAAAAAATATTTTTCCATTGATATGATTCTGATTTAGGCCATGAGCCCTCTTATCTGCATTTTATAAATCTTGATAATTGGTTTAGAAGCCTCCAGATTCTCATAGTTGGCGGGGGGGGGGGGGAGGGAGGAAACATCATGTATGTGTACTGTTGAGAATACTAGTGTAAAAAAAAGAAAACATAATACAAGGGAGGGATTTAGAATTCCTAAATCAATGACTCTACATGAGTAGAGGTTTAATACACCCATGAATGTTTTGGAGCACAGGGAATTCAGGTAGGAGCACAAGTAGCTCAATTTGCTGTCAGATCTTTTAGCTACAGGTGATGGTCAGTTGGTAGATGTGGTGCTGGGATCTGGGAAAATTCTCCCTTGAATTTCAGTATTCTAAGTGAATAAGAAAGCAAGGGTGTCAGCTGAGAGAGAAGGCCACAGGGGAAATCTGAGAATGGAAGATGTGAGAAAGTCTTCAAGGATAGTGTAGGGTTGAGCAACCTAGTAAAATATACTGATTACTAGGCATAATTAAGGGAATACCTTTAAGTTTGTGGCATGAATTTAATAGAAACAATGAATGTGGGTATGTTTTTCTCTAGACATGTTCAGTTTCAGAGATATAGGAGCAAAATTTTAATGGAATAGTGATAATATGAATGATCTGGAAAGGCAGGAGATAGTGATCCAAGAGCAGAGTGCATAAAATTTATATAATAGAAGAGTTGCAGTTATTCATGTCTTTTGTGAGGAAAAAAAAAATCATAGAAAAATGAATTTTGACCACTTAAGGTCAAAATAAAGATGGAAGAACTACAGTCTGTAAAATATAGTAAACAGATTGATTTAAACTAATTCATTCAGTTTTTTCCCCATGGATGTTATTGAGAACTGACAAAACAGGCCCAGACCCTACCATTATGGAGCTTAAGTTGAGGATAAGAAAGAGTTATTAATAATTTTAACTGAGACATGCACATTTTTAAAACTGTGTAATAGGAAGACCTAACCTAGTCTATTGGAGAGCTTGGTCCTTAGAGACTTTGTTGGAAGACAGCATATTCTCCTTGAGATGTGAAGAATGAGGTGTAAGGTGAATTGGAGAGAAAACAGTAGAAAAAAAGAAAAATGCTAATTATGGGGGAACAAAAAATTGGCAGTCTGAGGAGTAATACAAGATGAGGCTGGAGAGATAGCTAGTTAAGGGCCAGCCCATGCAGTAATATGTCTACTACTCATTTGTTCTATCTAATAGGGGAATGAGATACCTACAGACAAGAAAACTTTTTAATACTGCATATTTTTTTAATATGGAGAAAATGGATTAGAGGCATGCAAGAGTGAGATAAAGATAGAGAACACTGAAGAAGGGGCATTTTTGACAGAGAAGGAGTGGTTCAAAAATAGTTTTCCATATATTGACTCTGAAGTGACTTAAACATCTATATGTCTATGTTGAGTGGTCCAAACCATTTGCTGAGAATGATAATGATAATTATGGTCGGTGTTGGGTTTGTGGCCTCTGAAGATTTCACTCAGGGACCAAAGATACAGTCTAAGTCACTCAGAGCTTTATGCACCAGAGACTTAACCCACACACAGCGAGGAAACGCCACAATAAAGAGAACTCCACAAACTGCCAGAATACAGAAAGGACACCCCAAACTCAGCAATTTAAACAAGATGAAGAGACAGAGGAATACCCAGCAGATAAAGGAACAGGATAAATGCCCACCAAACCAAACAAAAGAGGAAGAGATAGGGAATCTACCTGATAAAGAATTCCAAATAATGATAGTGAAATTGATCCAAAATCTTGAAATTAAAATGGAATCACAGATAAATAGCCTGGAGGCAAGGATTGAGAAGATGCAAGAAAGGTTTAACAAGGACTTAGAAGAAATAAAAAAGAGTCACTATATAATGAATAATGCAATAAGTGAAATTAAAAACACTCTGGAGGCAACAAATAGTAGAATAACAGAGGCAGAAGATAGGATTAGTGAATTAGAAGATAGAATGGTAGAAATAAATGAATCAGAGAGGACAAAAGAAAAATGAATTAAAAGAAATGAGGACAATCTCAGAGACCTCCAGGACAATATTAAACGCTACAACATTCGAATCATAGGGGTCCCAGAAGAAGAAGACAAAAAGAAAGACCATGAGAAAATACTTGAGGAGATAATAGTTGAAAACTTCCCTAAAATGGGGAAGGAAATAATCACCCAAGTCCAAGAAACCCAGAGAGTCCCAAACAGGATAAACCCAAGGCGAAACACCCCAAGACACATATTAATCAAATTAACAAAGATCAAACACAAAGAACAAATATTAAAAGCAGCAAGGGAAAAACAACAAATAACACACAAGGGAATACCCATAAGGATAACAGCTGATCTTTCAATAGAAACTCTTCAAGCCAGGAGGGAATGGCAAGACATACTTAAAATGATGAAAGAAAATAACCTACAGCCCAGATTATTGTACCCAGCAAGGATCTCATTCAAGTATGAAGGAGAAATCAAAAGCTTTTCAGACAAGCAAAAGCTGAGAGAATTCTGCACCACCAAACCAGCTCTCCAACAAATACTAAAGGATATTCTCTAGACAGGAAACACAAAAAGGGTGTATAAATTCGAACCCAAAACAATAAAGTAAATGGCAACGGGGTCATACTTATCAGTAATTACCTTAAACGTAAATGGGTTGAATGCCCCAACCAAAAGACAAACACTGGCTGAATGGATACAAAAACAAGACCCCTACATATGTTGTCTACAAGAGACCCACCTCAAAACAGGGGACACATACAGACTGAAAGTGAAGGGCTGGAAAAAGATTTTCCATGCAAATAGGGACCAAAAGAAAGCAGGAGTAGCAATACTCATATCAGATAAAATAGACTTTAAAACAAAGACTGTGAAAAGAGACAAGGATGGTCACTACATAATGATCAAAGGATCAATCCAAGAAGATATAACAATTATAAATATATATGCACCCAACACGGGAGCACCGCAGTATGTAAGACAAATGCTAACAAGTATGAAAGAAGAAATTAACAATAACACAATAATAGTGGGAGACTTTAATACCCCACTCACACCTATGGATAGATCAAGTAAACAGAAAATTAACAAGGAAACACAAACTTTAAACAATACAATAGACCAGTTAGACCTAATTGATATCTATAGGACATTTCATCCCAAAACAATGAATTTTACCTTCTTCTCAAGCGCACATGGAACCTTCTCCAGGATAGATCACATCCTGGGCCATAAAGCTAGCCTTGGTAAATTCAAAAAAATAGAAATCATTCCAAGCATCTTTTCTGACCACAATGCAGTAAGATTAGATCTCAATTACAGGAGAAAAACTATTAAAAAATCCAACATATGGAGGCTGAACAACACGCTGCTGAATAACCAACAAATCGCAGAAGAAATCAAAAAAGAAATCAAAATTTGCATAGAAACGAATGAAAATGAAAACACAACAACCCAAAACCTGTGGGACACGGTAAAAGCGGTCCTAAGGGGAAAGTTCATAGCAATACAGGCACACCTCAAGAAACAAGAAAAAAGTCAAATAAATAACCTAACTCTACACCTAAAGCAACTAGAAAAGGAAGAAATGAAGAACCCCAGGGTTAGTAGAAGGAAAGAAATCTTAAAAATTAGAGCAGAAATAAATGTAAAAGAAACAAAAGAGACCATAGAAAAAATCAACAAAACCAAAAGCTGGTTCTTTGAAAGGATAAATAAAATTGACAAACCATTAGCCAGACTCATCAAGAAACAAAGGGAGAAAAATCAAATCAATAAAATTAGAAATGAAAATGGAGAGATCACAACAGACAACACAGAAATACAAAGGATCATAAGAGAGTACTATCAACAATTATATGCCAATAAAATGGACAACGAGGAAGAAATGGACAAAGTCTTAGAAAAGTACAACTTTCCAAAACTCGACCAGAAAGAAATAGAAAATCTTAACAGACCCATCACAAGCACGGAAATTGAAACTGTAATAAAAAATCTTCCGGCAAACAAAAGCCCAGGTCCAGACGGCTTCACAGCTGAATTCTACCAAAAATTTAGAGAAGAGCTAACACCTATCCTGCCCAAACTCTTCCAGAAAATTGCAGAGGATGGTAAACTTCCAAACTCATTCTATGAGGCCACCATCACCCTAATACCAAAACCTGACAAAGATCCCACAAAAAAAGAAAACTACAGGCCAATATCACTGATGAACATAGATGCAAAAATCCTTAACAAAATTCTAGCAATCAGAATCCAACAACACATTAAAAAGATCATACACCATGACCAAGTGGGCTTTATCCCAGGGATGCAAGGATTCTTCAATATCCGCAAATCAATCAATGTAATACACCACATTAACAAATTGAAAAATAAAAACCATATGATTATCTCAATAGATGCAGAGAAAGCCTTTGACAAAATTCAACATCCATTTATGATAAAAACTCTCCAGAAATCAGGAATAGAAGGAACATACCTCAACATAATAAAAGCTATATATGACAAACCCACAGCAAACATTATCCTCAATGGTGAAAAATTGAAAGCATTTCCTCTAAAGTCAGGAACAAGACAAGGGTGCCCACTTTCACCATTACTATTCAACATAGTTTTGGAAGTTTTGGCCACAGCAATCAGAACAGAAAAAGAAATAAAAGGAATCCAAATTGGAAAAGAAGAAGTAAAGCTCTCACTATTTGCAGATGACATGATCCTCTACATAGAAAACCCTAAAGACTCCACCAGAAAATTACTAGAACTAATCAATGACTATAGTAAAGTTGCAGGATATAAAATCAACACTCAGAAATCCCTTGCATTCCTATACACTAATAATGAGAAAACAGAAAGAGAAATTAAGGAAACAATTCCATTCACCATTGCAACGGAAAGAATAAAATACTTAGGAATATATCTACCTAAAGAATCTAAAGACCTATATATAGAAAACTATAAAACACTGGTGAAAGAAATCAAAGAGGACACTAACAGATGGAGAAATATACCATGTTCATGGATTGGAAGAATCAATATAGTGAAAATGAGTATACTACCCAAAGCAATCTATAGATTCAATGCAATCCCTATCAAGCTACCAACAGCATTCTTCACAGAGCTAGAACAAATAATTTCACAATTTGTATGGAAAAACAAAAAACCTCTAATAGCCAAAGCGATCTTGAGAAAGAAGAATGGAACTGGAGGAATCAACCTACCTGACTACAGGCTCTACTACAAAGCCACAGTCATCAAGACAGTATGGTACTGGCACAAAGACAGAAATATAGATCAATGGAACAAAATAGAAAGCCCAGAGATAAATCCACGCACATATGGACACCTTATCTTTGACAAAGGAGGCAAGAATATACAATGGATTAAAGACAATCTCTTTAACAAGTGGTGCTGGGAACTCTGGTCAACCACTTGTAAAAGAATGAAACTAGAACACTTTCTAACACCATACACAAAAATAAACTCAAAATGGATTAAAGATCTAAACGTAAGACCAGAAACTATAAAACTCCTAGAGAACATAGGCAAAACACTCTCTGACATACATCACAGCAGGATCCTCTATGACCCACCACCCAGAATATTGGAAATAAAAGCAAAAATAAACAAATGGGACCTAATTAACCTTAAAAGCTTCTGCACATCAAAGGAAACTATTAGCAAGGTGAAAAGACAGCTTTCAGAATGGGAGAAGATAATAGCAAATGAAGCAACTGACAAACAACTAATCTCGAGAATATACAAGCAACTCCTCCAGCTCAACTCCAGAAAAATAAATGACCCAATCAAAAAATGGGCCAAAGAACTAAATAGACATTTCTCCAAAGAAGACATACAGATGGCTAACAAACACATGAAAAGATGCTCAACATCACTCATTATCAGAGAAATGCAAATCAAAACCACTATGAGGTACCATTTCACACCAGTCAGAATGGCTGCGATCCAAAAGTCTACAAGCAATAAATGCTGGAGAGGGTGTGGAGAAAAGGGAACCCTCTTACACTGTTGGTGGGAATGCAAACTAGTACAGCCACTATGGAGAACAGTGTGGAGATTCCTTAAAAAACTGGAACTAGACCTGCCTTATGATCCAGCAATCCCACTGCTGGGCATACACACTGAGGAAACCAGAAGGGAAAGAGACACGAGTACCCCAATGTTCATTGCAGCACTGCTTATAATAGCCAGGACATGGAAGCAACCTAGATGTCCATCAGCAGATGAATGGATAAGAAAGCTGTGGTACATATACACAATGGAGTATTACTCAGCCATTAAAAAGAATACATTTGAATCAGTTCTAATGAGATGGATGAAACTGGAGCCTATTATACAGAGTGAAGTAAGCCAGAAAGAAAAACACCAATACAGTATACTAATGCATATATATGGAATTTAGAAAGATGGTAACAATAACCCTGTGTACGAGACAGCAAAAGAGACACTGATGTATAGAATAGTCTTATGGACTCTGTGAGAGAGGGAGAGGGTGGGAAGATTTGGGAGAATGGCATTGAAACATGTAAAATATCATGTATGAAACGAGTTGCCAGTCCAGGTTCGATGCACGATACTGGATGCTTGGGGCTGGTGCACTGAGACGACCCAGAGGGATGGAATTGGGAGGGAGGAGGAAGGAGGGCTCAGGATGGGGAACACATGTATACCTGTGGCGGATTCATTTTGATATTTGGCAAAACTAATACAATTATGTAAATTTTAAAAATAATAAAAAAAAAGAAATATGTTTGTAGACTTATAGTGAAATGTCTGAGTTAGGGATCTTAAAGTGGGACAGCTTTGGGTGCCTAAAGGTACTGGTTCCCTGATAGTTCACTGGTTCCCTGATAGCTAATTGGTAAAAATCTGTCTGCACTGCAGGAGACCCTGGTTCAATGCCTGGGTCAGGAAGATCCCCTGGAGAAGAGCATGGCAATCCTTTCCAGTATTCTTGCCTGGAGAATCCCCATGGACAAAGGAACCTGGAGGGCTACAGTCCATGGGGTCGCAAAAAGTCGGACATGACTTAGCAACTAAGCACAGCACAAGTGGCACAGGATACATGAATGGAAATAAGAACCTTAGGTAGATGGGGGAATACCAGTTCATGAAGGTGATCAGGGCATTAGTAGTTTAAGTGTTGTATATGATCTGACCCAGAAATGAGAAGGGTGTGAGCAGGTAGGCAACCACTGCTTGAGTGATGCTAAAGGAGGAGGTCAGGTTAAGGCAAACCTGTGGAAGACACTGAGACTATATAAGAGTGTTTGATTATGGATCAGGGATAGCAAATTGCAGAGTCAAAGGATTAAGGAGAATGTAGAAGGAGTGAGAGGCTGGAACAGTGGAGAAGAGCCTGAGGATTATGAGAATGTGAATTGGAGAGTTTTTGGATGACCAGAGTGTCTGAGGACAGCAGAAATGCCAAGTGACAAATTTCACTTCATAGCCTTAGTGGGCTGTCAGCTTCCAGGGCTGCTGAAGTCTGAAAAAGATGCTCAGTGTTTCATTATGGGACAGGGATCAATCTTCTTTGATCTCTTTGAAAGACAGCTGTGGGAAGATCTCAGGGAACATTTATTAAATTGTATTATTAAACAGTTCAGTTGTACTTCAGTTCTGTGAAAAGTTAAGATTATCAAAAAGAAAAAGAAAAGAAAGAAAGATTAATAGCTTTTAGTGAGGGTTGGAAGTATGCATTGTTTTATCCCCAGTGAACACCCCCATGTCCTATAGGCTCATCTAGAAAGCAAGGTCCTTAATGTAAATGTAATGTAAAAATAAATAGTATATATTTTCATTTTCTACTTCTTGATGACACTTCACTTTGAATAAAGTGATATGAAACTCTACCATAAATGAAGACTCTTTGGCTGAGGTATTATGAAGTCTTTAGTTAATGGATTCTTTCATTCTCAGTTGTTTTAATAAAGGTCAATATATGAGAACCCATTTTTTGCTAAGTGAATCATTCCCATATCCTCACAAGTTGTATCTACATCATGAAAGCAATGAATAAAGTATTTGAAAATCTCTTTACATAATGTGAATTTTCACCTTGATTTTAAAAATATTTTTGTGTTCAGGATTTTCATTAACTGTCACATGTGGACTGTATCAAATGCAGGATCTATTTTGATCCTCTAAAGGGAAGCAGCACCAAAAGAAAGCTTCAGTCAAATGTTTATTTGAATTGCTACCCTGAATTTCTGCCTCATTTGTACCTTAGTAAATGTGTGTGTGTGTGCTCAGTCACTTCAGTCATGTCTTTGAGAATCTATGGACTGTAACCTGCCAGGCTCCTCAGTCCTTGGGATTTTCCAGGCAAGAATACTGGAGTGGGTTGCCATGCCCTCCTCCAGGGGATCTTCCAGATCCAGGAATTGAACCCGTGTCTCTTATCTCTTTTGCATTGGCAGGTGGGTTCTTTACCACTAGCACCACCTGGGAAGCCCACCTTAGTGAATAGTTTTAGAAAATTTAGGAATAAACAACAGGTTTACTTTAAGCTTACTCTTTTTAACCAAAAGCACTGAGCAGGGCCTTGGGAGACAAATGACACTTTTTCATTCTGGTTACTCTTTCTCCAGAATTAAAGACTCATCTCAAATGGTAGGTATTCCCTTCAATGATTGGGAGAAAGACTGAGAGCAAGATCCTTCCAAAACTGCAACCTGGAAAGGTCCACATCCAAAACTTCAAATGACCATAAACTTTCCTTTGCTCTCTGAATTTGGTAATCTGTTTTATTCAATCAGGAAATCTAGTAATCTTAATAATTCTAACAGATAGTGAATGCTTACTTACAACTGTTTATTGGTAACTGGTTATGTTCTTGGCAGGAGTATTTTCAACTCTAATTTGCTAAAAGATTAAAAAAAAATAACTGAGCCATGGAACCTTTCAATAGCCTTCCCTTAATCACACAATTTTTTGAATAGTAGAGCCATGTTTTTAATAGGAAACCTAACACCAAAGACTTATATTTTTAAACTTGTGTTCTACCACTTTAAGGAGGCTGAAAGAGGGGTGTACTGAAATAGTCAGCTACCTTCCCTCCCAGAATATAAGATTTTGTTTTCAGTTCAGTTCAGTCGCTCAGTCGTGTCTGACTCTTTGCAACCACATGAATTGCAGCACGCCAGGCCTCCCTGTCCATCACCATCTCCCGGAGTTCACTGAGACTCATGTCCATCGAGTCAGTGATGCCATCCAGTCATCTCATCCTCTGTCGTCCCCTTCTCCTCTTGCCTCCAATCCCTCCCAGCATCAGAATCTTTTCCAATGGGTCAACTCTTCGCATGAGGTGGCCAAAGTACTGAAGTTTCAGCTTTAGCATCAGTCCTTTCAAAGAACACCCAGGGCTGATCTCCTTTAGAATGGACTGGTTGGATCTCCTTGCAGTCCAAGGGACTCTTTGTTTTATTGCCTTTCAAAATCTTAATACGTTTCATACAGTGCTTTGAGTTCCTAGCAGGTCCATTTTTCCTTATATTATTTCATTTCATGTTCTGAAATAAAATTCAGGGTGTACGATAAAGGACTACTCAGCAGACTTGGCTTGTCCAAACCCTGAACATTCTGAAACAAAGGTTTGGCCCTTGCTTGGCTCCTGTTAGGTAATTTTTTAGTGCTTGGACAATAGTGCCTTTTTTTATCTTGGCCATAGAAGATAAATTATGCTACCAAAGTTAATATGGTGGGGGCTTTAGGTCATACAGTATCAATTTGATCTCAGAGAACATGAAGACTGAGTAAATAAACCCAGGGTTGTGAACGCTCCATAACTATATGACTAATTTTTTTTTAAAAAAAGGAAAAGAAACCCTGGACACCATGGCTTAAGTGAGCTTCCCTGATTGGCATTACTTCATACATATTATTATGTAATATTATGTTACATTATATTATGTTACATAATATTGCTGAGAAAATTAAGAACTGACCATGTGGCTTTACTAGAAGAGGGCAACTGAGCTTGTGCCTAATCAACTTGGATTCTTCTTTATGCATACAAGATGTTTACCAAAAAAAGGAACACATGAAAGGGAAGTGATTTGTAATAAAATAATAGATACTTAAGTATGGAATTGTTTGAGCATGACTAATACATGATATAGTCAGATGCTTGAACTTAGATCTAAAGCCACTGGCAGCATTTATCATTGGAGGCATGATTTTTACAAATGGTTGACTCTTGGTAAATTTCCAAAAAAAGTTAAGTATAACCTTCCCTCAATAACTCTATTCCTGGAAAATTAAATATATTTCAATATTCCACACACACAAAAAATTTGTGTCTATATGTAAACATTTTATCTGGTTTCAGATAATGATAAGTAGATTTTCATCTGTGGGGACGATCTGTGGATAAATTAAAACTTATGCAAGTATGCTGGATAAGTTTTTCTTGGAAGGGAAGGCCTTGGTCCTTTCTCATTAAATGAAGACAGGACTGTGACACCTTAAAATACCTCCCTGGGAACAGTGCCATTCCTGGTGATAACTACTGATTTAATGACATCACCTCATTCTTCACAGTTTCAGTCTGTGTGAAATTTCTAATCTTTCTCCTTTGGTTGTAGTTTCCTAAATTCTTCTACAGGAACTGAGGTCTTACAGTATTTTATATCCATCAGATCAGATCAGATCAGTCGCTCAGTCGTGTCCAACTCTTTGCGACCCCATGAATCGCAGCATGCCAGGCCTCCCTGTCCATCACCAACTCCCGGAGTTCACTCAGACTCACTTCCATCGAGTCAGTGATGCCATCCAGCCATCTCATCCTCTGTCATCCCCTTCTCCTCCTGCCTCCAATGCCTCCCAGCATCAGAGTCTTTTCCAATGAGTCAACTCTTTGCATGAGGTGGCCAAAGTACTGGAGATTCAGCTTTAGCATCATTCCTTCCAAAGAAATTCCAGGGCTGGTCTCCTTCAGAATGGACTGGTTGGATCTCCTTGCAGTCCAAGGGACTCTCAAGAGTCTTCTCCAACACCACAGTTCAAAAGCACCGATTCTTCGGCGCTCAGCCTTCTTCACAGTCCAACTCTCACATCCATACATGACCACTGGAAAAACCATAGCCTTGACTAGACGGACCTTTGTTGGCAAAGTAATGTCTCTGCTTTTGAATATGCTATCTAGGTTGGTCATAACTTTCCTTCCAAGGAGTAAGCGTCTTTTAATTTCATGGCTGCAGTCACCATCTGCAGTGATTTTGGACCCAGAAAAAGAAAGTCTGACACTGTTTCCACTGTTTCCCCATCTATTTCCCATGAAGTGATGGGACCAGATGCCATGATCTTCTTTTTCTGAATGTTGAGCTTTAAGCCAACTTTTTCACTCACCACTTTCACTTTCATCAAGAGGCTTTTGAGTTCCTCTTCACTTTCTGCCATAAGGGTGGTGTCATCTTCATATCATACATGAGTACAACTAGTGGCATAACAAGCACAGTAGGATAATATATTTAGATATTTACTGATGTTGCTTTTTATTCCTTGCTCCCTGAGTTGATTTTTTTCTCTTTCTGTCTTCTTTCACTTTCCACAGTCAAAGGAGCTAGATTTTCCATGATTATTTTCTTAGGGGAGAAAATAAAATGGGTGGGGGGTGGGGAGAATTTCTTTCTGGCTATTTTGCTTCAAAAACTCCATTCAATGGCAGCATGAAGAGGACTTAGTCAAATTGAGGAAGCACTTCCCCCAATTTCAACTCCCATGAGTGAGTTTCTACAAGCGGGGTGGTGGTGTTCTGAGCAAGGATGAAAATATTTGACATGAATCAATTACATGGACAAGAATGAGGAATTTTAAAGCGAAGGATCGCCCTAAGAGAGCATTTTATTTAAGAACCTGCTGGCTAGGGGAAAGTTGACCTTCCCTAGTTCTATAAAAGAGAGTACTGCCCATCACCCATTCCCAGTAATTAAGCTTCCTACTGGTCTTACAAATAGCTGTGAAAAGAAAAGTGAAAAGCAAAGGAGGAAAGGAAAGATATAAGCATCTGAATGCAGAGTTCCAAAGAATAGCAAGGAGAGATAAGAAAGCCTTCCTCAGTGATCAATGCAAAGAAATAGAGGAAAACAACAGAATGGGAAAGACTAGAGATCTCTTCAAGAAATTAGAGATACCAAGGGGACATTTCATGCAAAGATGGGCTTGATAAAGGACAGAAATGGTATGGACCGAAACGAAGTAGAAGATATTAAGAAGAGGTGGCAAGAATACACAGAAGAACTGTACAAAAAAGAGCTTCACGACCAGATAATCACGATGGTGTGATCACTGACCTAGAGCGAGACACCCTGGAATGTGAAGTCAAGTGGGCCTTAGAAAGCATCACTACGAACAAAGCTAGTGGAGGTGATGGAATTCCAGTTGAGCTCTTTCAAATCCTGAAAGATGATGCTGTGAAAGTGCTGCACTCAAAATGCCAGCAAATTTGGAAAACTCAGCAGTGGCCACAGGACTGGAAAAGGTCAGTTTTCATTCCAATCCCAAAGAAAGGCAATGCCAAAGAATGCTCAAACTCCCGCACAATTGCACTCATCTCACACACTAGTGAAGTAATGCTCAAAATTCTCCAAGACAGGCTTCAGCAATACATGAACCGTGAACTTCCAGATGTTCAAGATGGTTTTAGAAAAGGCAGAGGAACCAGAGACCAAATTGCCAACATCTGCTGGATCATGGAAAAAGCAAGAGAGTTCCAGAAAAACATCTATTTCTGCTTTATTGACTATGCCAAAGCCTTTGACTGTGTGGATCACAATAACCTGTGGAAAATTCTGAAAGAGATAGGAATACCAGACAACCTGACCTGCCTCTTGAGAAATCTGTATGCAGGTCAGGAAGCAACAGTTAGAACTGGACATGGAACAACAGACTGGTTCCAAATAGGAAAAGGAGTACATCAAGGCTGTATATTGTCACCCTGCTTATTTAACTTGTATGCAGAGTACATCATGAGAAATGCTAGGCTGGAAGAAGCAGAAGCTGGAATCAAGATTGCCAGGAGAAATATCAATAACCTCAGATATGCAGATAACACCACCCTTATGGCAGAAAGTGAAGAGGAACTAAAAAGCCTCTTGATGAAGGTGAAAGAAGAGAGGGAAAAAGTTGGCTTAAAGCTCAAATTCAGAAAACAAAGATCATGGTATCTGGTCCCATCACTTCATGGGAAATAGATGGGGAAACAGTGGAAACCGTGTCAGACTTTATTTTTGGGGCTCCAAAATCACTGCAGATGGTGACTGCAGCCATGAAATTAAAAGACGCTTACTCATTGGAATAAAAGTTATGGCCAACCTAGATAGCATATTGAAAAGCAGAGACATTACTTTGCCAAAAAAGGTCCATCTAGTTAAGGCTATGGTTTTTCCAGTGGTCATGTATGGATGTGAGAGTTGGACTGTGAAGAAAGCTGAGCACCGAAGAATTGATGCTTTTGAACTGTGGTGTTGGAGAAGACTCTTGAGAGTCCCTTGGACTGCAAGGAGATCCAACCTGTCCATTCTAAAGGAGATCAGCCCTGGGTGTTCTTTGAAAGGAATGATGTTAAAGCTGAAACTCCAGTACTTTGGGCACCTCATGCGAAGAGATGACTCATTGGAAAAGACTCTGATGCTGGGAGGGATTGGGGGCAGGAGGAGAAGGGGACAACAGAGGATGAGATGGCTGGATGGCATCACTGACTCGATGGACGTGAGTCTGAGTGAGCTCCGGGAGTTGGTGATGGACTGGAAGGCCTGGCGTGCTGCGATTCATGGGGTCGCAAAGAGTTGGACACGACTGAGTGACTGAACTGAACTAAAATTAAACACAAAAACCAAATATTAAGAGCAGCAAGGGAAAAGCAACAAAAAACATACGAGGGGATCCCCATAAGGATAAAAGCTGATCTTTCAACAGAAGCTCTGCAGGCTAGAAGGGAATGACAATATATACTTAAAGTGATGAAAGGGATAAACCTACAACTAAGATTACTCTACCCAGCAAGGATCTCTTAAATTCAAAGAAGAGATCAAAAGCTTTTCAGACAAGCAAAATCGGAGAGAATTCAGCATCACCAAACCAGCACTTCAACAAATGCTAAAGGATCTTCTCTAGACAGGAAACAGAAAAGGTTTATAAAATGAACACAAAACAATATTGTAAATGGTAATGAGATTACACTTATCAATAACTGTTGTTGTTCAATCACTCAGTTGTTTCTAATTCTTTGGGATCCCATGGACTGCAGGATGCCAGGCTTCCTTATCCTTCATCGTCTCCTGGAGCTTGCTCAAATTCATGTCCATTGAGTCAGTGATGCCCTCCAGCTAACTCGCCCTTCTCCTGCCTTCAGAGTTTTCCAGAATCATTGTCTTCCCTAAAAAGTTAGCTCTTTGCATCAGGTGACCAAAGTATTGGGGTTTCAGCCTCAACATCAGTCCCTCCAATGAATATTCAGCATTGAGTTCCTTTAGAATTGTCTGGTTTGATCTCCTTGTAGTCCAAGGGATTCTCAAGAGTCTTTTCCAAAACCACAGTTCAAAAGCATCAGTTTGGTGCTCAGCCTTCTTTATGGTCCAACTCTCACATCTATACATGACTACTGGGGGGCGGCCCTAAGATGGCGGAGGAATAGGACAGGGAGACCACTTTCTCCCCCACAAATTTTTCGAAAGTAGATTTGAATGCTGAGAAAACTCCACAAAACGACTTCTAAACGCTGGCAGAAGACATCAGGCACCCAGAAAAGCAGCCCATTGCCTTCAAAAGGAGGTAGGACAAAATATAAAAGATAAAAAGAGAGACAAAAGAGTTAGGGATGGAGATCCATCCCAGGAAGGGAGTTTTAATAGAGGAGACGTTTCCAAATACCAGGAAACCCTCTCACTGGTGGGTCTGGGGGAAGTTTTTGAATCTTGGAGGGCAACATAACCGGGAGGAAAAATAATAAATAAACCCCACAGATTACATGCCTATAGGCAACTCCCAGCAGAGAAGTACCCCAGATGCTAGCATCTGCCACCAGCAAGTGGGGGCTGAATGGAAAGGAGTGGACGACAGCGCTTAGGGTAAGGGTCGGGCCTGAATGCCTTGAGGGTAATCTGAGGGAGCTAACGTGAGATAGCAACCTGAACTGTGGGCTAGCCAGAGAGAGAGAAAGAGAATTATCCCACGATAAGCCCTAACCTAAGGCACTGCCGGCCCCCTCACAAATCAAAGCACTGAGGCATATCAGAGAAGAGCTAGCCGTCTGCTGACCAGCCCATCTCCCGCGGGACGCAGGGGGCAGGCGGGTGCCAGCCAGAGCTGGAAAGGGGCAAACTCAGCCCCAGAGAGGGCTGCTGCTGCTGCTGAGTTGCTTCAGTCATGTCCGACCCTGTGCGACCCCATAGACGGCAGCCCACCAGGCTCCCCAGTCCCTGGGATTTTCGAGGCAAGAACATTAGAGTGGGTTGCCATTTCTTTCTCCAATGCATGAAAATGAAAAGTGAAAGGGAAGTCGTTCAGTCGTGTCCGACTCTTAGCGACCCCATGGACTGCAGCCTACCAGGTTCCTCCATCCATGGGATTTTCCAGGCAAGAGTACTGGAGTGGGTTGCCATTGCCTTCTCTGCCAGAGAGGGCATCCCCTACCAAACTGCGAACAGGTTTCCAGTTTTTAACCAAAGACTTCCCGAGATTCCGGACGGTTGCCAGAGATCAACTGCCCAGAAGAGACACATGGCACACTGGAGATGGGCGCCTAAACAAGTGGCTGGGACCAGGGAGGTGAAGATGCACTGCACCTGAAGAGAGTGCGCTCACCAAGCACCTGGTCGCCTGAGCTGCTCGGAAGGAGGAACAGCACAAAACGCAGGCCCAACGGAGTCTGCGCCTTTGTGGAGTACCCGAGAACCTGAACCTGAGCAGCTTAGATCTGGGAAGAGCACACAACTTAGGGCCCATGCCCTGCAGAGCAACCTGGAGCCTAAGCAGTGTAGATTGGGAAAACACACACGACGTGAGAGGGGCAAACTCAGTATGGCCAAGACACTACGAGTATTCCCCACACATGCCAGTGATATTTGTTTGCAGTGTTCCTCCCTCCCCACAGCACGACTGAACACATGAACCTAAACAAGAGACCACCTCTTCCCGCTTGTGTCAGGGCAGAAATTAGACACTGAAGAGACCTGCAAACAGAAGAAGCCAAATAAATAGAGGGAACCGCTTTGGAAGTGACAGGTGCAACAGATTAAAATCCCTGTAGTTGACACCAACTACATTGGAAGGGGGCTACAGATATTGAAAAGTATAAGCTGGAACAAGGAACTATCTGAAACTGAACTGACCCTACACTGCACGCAACAACTCCAGAGAAATTCCTAGATATATTTTTACTATTATCATTTTTAGAAATTAAATTTTTTTCTTTTTTAAGTCCTCTATTACTCCTTTAATTTTCATTTTTATAACCCACTGCTGCTGCTGCTGCTAAGTTGCTTCAGTCGTGTCCAACTTTGTGCGACTCCATAGATGGCAGCCCACTAGGCTCCTCTGTCCCTGGGATTCTCCAGGCAAGAATATTGGAGTGGGTTGCCATTTCCTTATCCAATTCATGAAACTGAAAAGTGAGTGAAGTCGCTCAGTCATATCCAACTCTTAGCGACCCCATGGACTGCAGCCTACCAGGTTCCTCCATCCATGGGATTTTCCAGGCAAGAGTACTGGAGTGGGTTGCCATTGCCGTCTCCGTTAAAACCCACTATTACCTTTCAAAAAAGCCCCCTATTTTTAAAGCAAATTTCATATATATTTCTTATACTTTTTGATTTTTTTATTGTATTTTTAAGAGTCTAACTTCTACTCTAGAATTTTAATCTTTGTTTTATAATATTTGATATTAATTTTGTACATTTAAGAATCCAATCTTCAGTACTCATTTTTTCTCAGGACTGTGATTACTGGCTTGATTACTCTCTCCCTCTATTTACTCTCCTTTTTCCCTCCCAGGTCACCTCTATCTCCTCCCTCCCCCTTCTCTTAAGCCAATTCTGTGAATCTCTGTGGGTGCTCTGGGCTGCAGACAACATATAGGGAACAGAGCACTGCCTAGAACTATCTCTTTCCTCTTGATTCCCCCTTTTATCCTCCTGCTCACCTCTATCTCATTCCTCCCTCTTCTTTTCTCTGTGTAACTCTGTGGACCTCTCTGAGGGCTCCAGACTGTGGAGAGAACATAGGGAATTGATTACTGGCCAAATTGCTCTCTCTGCTTTTGATTACCCCTCTTCTCCTCCTGGTCACCTCTATCTCTCTCCTCCCTCTTCTCTTCTTCATGTAACTCTGTCAACCTCTCTGGATGTCATTCACTGTGGAGAATCTTTTCACCATTAACCTAGAAGTTTCATTATCAGTGCTGTATGGATGTAGAAGTCTTTAGGCTACTAAGACTAAGAATAAGACTGAAAACCAGAGGCAAGAGGCTTAAATCCAAAACCTGAAAACACCAGAGAACTCCTGACTCCAGGGAACATTAATTGATAAGAGATCACCCCAAAACCTGCATACCTACACTGAAACCAAGCACCAACCAAGAGCCAATAAGTTCCAGGGCAAGACATACCACGCAAATTCCCCAGCAATGCAGGAACATAGCCCTGAGCATCAATATACAGGCTGCCCAAAGTCACACCAAACCCATAGACATCTCAAAACTCACTACTGGACACTTCATTGCACTCTAGAGGGAAGAAATCCAGCTCCACCCACCAGAACACCGACGCAAGTTTCCTTAAGCAGGAAACCTTGACAAGCCAATCGTCCAACCCCTCCCCCATAGGGAGGAACCTTCACAATAAAGAGGAACCACAAACTGCCAGACTACAGAAAGGCCACCCCAAACACAGCAATCTAAACAAGATGAAAAGGCAGAGAAATACTCAGCAGGCTAAGTAACATGATAAAGGCCCATCAAACCAAAAAAAAAGAGGAGGAGATAAGGAGTCTACCTGAAAAAGAATTTAGAATAAGGATAATAAAAATGATCTAAAATCTTGAAGAAAAAAAAATGGAGTTACAGATAAATAGCCTGGAGACAAGGATTGAGAAGATGCAAGAAATGTTTAACAAGGATGTAGAAGAAATAAAAAAGAGTCAATTAATAATGAATAATGCAATAAATGAGGCAAAAACACTCTGGAAGGAACCAACAGTAGAATAATGGAGGCAGAAGATAGGATAAGTGAGGTAGAAGATAGAATGGTGGAAATAAATGAAGCAGAGAGGGGGAAAAAAAAAAATGAGGACAACCTCAGAAGACAAAAAAAAAAAAAAAGCCATGAGAAAATACTAGAGGAGATAATAGTTGAAAACGAAAACGTCACTAAAATGAGGAAGGAAATAGTCACAAAAGTCCAAGAAACCCAGAGAGTCCCAAAAGGATAAACCCAAGGCGAAACACCCCAAGACACATATTGATCAAATTAACAGAGATCAAACACAAAGAACAAATACTAAAAGCAGCAAAGGAAAAACAACAAATAACACACAAGGGGATCTCCATAAGTATAACAGCTGATCTTTCAATAGAAACTCTTCAGGCCAGAAGGGACTGGCAGGACATACTTAAAAGTAATGAAAGAGAAAAACCTACAACCCAGATTATTGTACCCAGAGAGGATCTCATTCAAATATGAAGGGGAATTCAAAAGCTTTACCATCATGCCAATACAATATTGTAAAGTAATTAGCCTCCAATTAAAATAAATAAATTTAAATTAAAAAAAAAAAAAAGCTTTACAGCAAAAGCTGAGAGAATTCAGCACGACCAAACCAGCACTTCAACAAATGTTAAAGGAACTTCTCTAGTCAGGAAACACAGAAAGGATGTATAAACTCTAACCCAAAACAACAAAGAAAATGGAAATAGGATCATATTTGTCAATAATTACCTTAAATGTAAATGGGCTGAATGCCCCAACCAAAAGACAAAGACTGGCCGAATGGATACAAAAACAAGACCCCTATATATGCTGTATACAAGAAACCCACCTCAAAACAAGGGACACATACAGACTGAAAGTGAAGGGCTGGGAAAAGATATTTCACACAATTGTAGACCAAAAAAAAAAAAAAAAAAGCAGGAGTAGCAATACTCATATCAGATAAAACAGACTTTAAAATAAAGGTTGTGAAAAGAGACAAAGAAGGACACTACATAATGATCAAAGGATCAATCCAAGAAGAAGATATAACAATTATAAATATATATGCACCCAACATAGGAGCACTGCAATAGGTAAGGAAAATGCAAACAAGTATGAAAGGGGAAATTAACAATAACACAATAATAGTGGGAGACCTTAACACCACACTCACACCTATGGATAGATCAACTAAACAGAAAACTAACAAGGAAACACAAACTTTAAATGACACAATGGACCAGCTAGACCTAATTGATATCTATAGGACATTTCACCCCAAAACAATAAATTTCACCTTTTTCTCAAGTGCACACAGAACCTTCTCTAGGATAGATCACACAATGGGCCATAAATCTTGCCTTGGTAAATTTAAAAAAAAAAAATTTGAAATCATTTCAATCATCTTTTCTGACCACAATACAGTAAGATTAGATGTCAGTTGCAGGAGAAAAACTATTAAAAATTCGAACATATTGAGGTTAAACAACACGCTTCTGAATAACCAACAAATCACAGAAGAAATCAAAAAAGAAATCAAAATATGCATAGAAACGAATGAAAATGAAAACACAACAACCCCAAACCTATGGAACACTGTAAAAGCAGTGCTAAGGGGAAGGTTCATAGCAATACAGACTTACCTCAAAAAAACAAGAAAAAAGTCAAATAAATAACCTAACTCTACACCTAAAGCAACTAGAAAAGGAAGAAATGAGGAACCTCAGGGTTAGTAGAAGGAAAGAAATCTTAAAAATTAGGGCATAAATAAATGCAAAAGAAACAAAAGTGACCATAGCAAAAATCAACAAAGCTAAAAGCTGGTTCTTTGAGAAGATAAATAAAATTGACAAACATTAGCCAGACTCATCAAGAAACAAACGGAGAAGAATCAAATCAACAAAATTAGAAATGAAAATGGAGAGATCACAACAGACAACACAGAAATACAAAGGACCATAAAATACTACTCTCAGCAATTATAAGCCAATAAAAAGAACAACTGGGAAGAAACGGACAAATTCTTACAAAAGTATAACTTTCTAAAACTGAACCAGGAAGAAATAGAAGATCATAACAGACCCATCACAAGCATGGAAATAGAAACTGTAATCAGAAATCTTCCAGCAAACAAAAGCCCAGGACCAGATGGCTTCACAGCTGAATTCTACAAAAAATTTAGAGAAGAGTTAACACCTACCTTACTCAAACTCTTCTAGAAAATTGCAGAAGGTAAACTTCCAAACTCATTCTATAAGGCCACAATAATGCCAAAACCAGACAAAAATGCCACAAAAAAGAAAACTACAAGCCAATATCACTGATGAACATAGATGCAAAAATCCTCAACAAAGTTCTAGCAAACAGAATCCAACAACATATTAAAAAGATCATGCATCATGACCAAGTGGGCTTTATCCAAGGAATGCAGGGATTCTTTAATATCCTCAAATCAATCAAGGTAATACACCACATTAACAAATTGAAAGATAAAAACCATATTATTATCTCAATAATGCAGAAAAAGCCTTTGACAAAATTCAACGTCCATTTATGATAAGAACTCTCCAGAAAGCATGAATAGAAGGAACATACCTCAACATAATAAAAGTTATATATGACAAACCCAAACATTATCCTCAATGGTAAAAAATTGAAAACATTTCCCCTAAAGTCAGTAACAAGGCAAGGGTGCCCACTCTCACCACTACTATTCAACATAGTTTTGGAAGTTTTGGCCATAGTAATCAGGACAGAAAAGAAATAAAAGGAATCCGGATTGGAAAAGAAGAAGTAAAACTCTGTTTGCAAATGACATGATTCTCTACATAGAAAACCCTAAAGACTCTATGAGAAAATTACTAAAGCTAATCAATGAATATAGTAAAGTTGAAGGATATAAAGTTAACACACAGAAATCCCTTGCATTCCTATACACTAAAATGAGAAAACAGAAAAAGAAATTAAGGAGACAATACCATTCATCTTTGCAACGAAAAGAATAAAATACTTAGGAATATATCTACCTAAAGAAACAAAAGACCTATATATAGAAAACTATAAAACACTGATGAAAGAAATCAAAGAGGACACAAATAGATGGAGAAATATACCATGTTCATGGATCGGAAGAATCAATACAGTGAAAATGAGTATACTACCCAAAGCAATCTATAGGTTCAATGTAATCCCTATCAAGCTATCAACGGTATTTTTCACAGAACTAGAACAAATAATTTCACAATTTGTATGGAAATACAAAAAAACTCGAATAGCCAAAGCAATCTTGAGAAAGAAGAATGGAACTGGAGGAATCAACCTGCCTGACTTCAGGCTCTACTACAAAGCCACAGTCATCAAGACAGTATGGTACTGGCACAAAGACAGAAATATAGATCAATGGAACAAGATAGACAGCCCAGAGATAAATCCATGTACCTATGAACACCTTATCTTCTACAAAGGAGGCAAGAATATACAATGGATTAAAGACAATCTCTTTAACAAGTGGTGCTGGGAAATCTGGTCAACCACTTGTAAAAGAATGAAACTAGAACACTTTCTAACACCATACACAAAAATAAACTCAAAATGGATTAAAGATCTAAACATAAGACCAGAAACTATAAAACTCCTAGAGGAAAACATAGGCAAAACACTCTCTGACATACATCACAGCAGGATGCTCTATGGCCCACCTCCCAGAATATTGGAAATAAACGCAAAAATAAACAAATGGGACCTAATTAAACTTAAAAGCTTTTTCACAACAAAGGAAACTATAAGCAAGGTGAAAAGACAGCCTTAATGGGAGAAAATAATAGCAAACGAAGCAACCGACAAAGAATTAATCTCAAAAATATGCAAACAGTTCATGCAGCTCAATTCCAGAAAAATGAACGACCCAATCAAAAAATGGGCCAAAGAACTAAACAGACATTTCTCCAAAGAAGACATACAGATGGCTAACAAACACATAAAAAGATACTCAACATCACTTACTATCAGAGAAATTCAAATCAAAACCACAATGAGGTATTATTTCATGCCAGTCTGAATGGCTGCTATCCAAAATGAATATGCTATCCATATGACCCAGTAATCCCACTTCTGGGCATACACCCTTGAGTTCAGTTCAGTTCAGTCGTTCAGTCGTATCCAACTCTGCGACCCCATGAATTGCAGCACGCCAGGCCTCCCTGTTCACCACCAACTCCCAGAGTTCACTCAAACTCACGTCCATCGCGTCAGCCATGCCATCCAGCCATCTCATCCTCTGTCATCCCCTTCTCTTCCTGCCCCCAATCCCTCCCAGCATCAGAGTCTTTTCCAATGAGTCAACTCTTCGCATGAGGTGGCCAAAGTACTGGAGCTTCAGTTTCAGCATCAGTCCTTCCAAAGAACACCCAGGGCTGATCTCCTTCAGAATGGACAGGTTGGATCTCCTTGCAGTCCAAGGGACTCTCAAGAGTCTTCTCCAACACCACAGTTCAAAAGCATCAATTCTTCTGTGCTCAGCTTTCTTCACAGTCCAACTCTCACATCCATACATGACCACTGGAAAAACCTTGGCCTTGGCTAGATGGACCTATACACCCCTGCTGCTGCTGCTAAGTCACTTCCAGAATTGGAAGAGATACATGGTCCCCAATGTTCGTTGCAACACTATTTACAACAGCTAGGACATGGAAGAAACAAAATGTACATCAGCTGATGAATGGATAAGGAGTTGTGGTACATATACACAACAGAATATTACTCAGCTATGAAAAGGAACACATTTGAGTCAGTTCTAATGAAGTAGAAGAAACTGGAGCTGAGTGAAGTAAATGTGTGAAGTAAGTCAGAAAGGGAAAGGCAAATACTGTATATGAAAGCATATATATGGAATTTAGAAATAGAGTACCAATGATTCTAAGGGCAGCAAAGGAGACACAGATGTAAAGAACAGACGTTTGGACTTGGGGGAGAAGGTGAGGGTGGGATACATACACACCTGTGACTGATTCATGTTGATGTATGACAAAAACCATCACAGTATTGTTAAGTAATTATTCTCTAATTAAAATAATTAATTAAAAAATAAAATTTATATTATCACTATTTATTATGTTTATCTCCTCCATAGTATCCATTCTTCAAGATGGCCCCCATCGATTCTCACCTTCTGTTATCAGATCTCTGTTTAGTCCTCTCCCACAATGTGTAGAACTGACCTATATGATCTGTAGGATAGTACACAAATAATGAAGTATGATTTTGAGAATAGATTGTAAAAGTTGTACTTTTACAATATCACCTTACTCTCTTACATTACTTGCTCTGTTGGAAGCCACCTTCTATTTTATAAAGATAATCAGTTGTACAGGGAAGACCAGGTGGTAATAAACTAAGGTCTCCTGCTGACAATATTGTGATTACTTTCCAGCCAAATGAGTAGTCCTAATTGGGTGGAAGTATATTCTGATTTCTATCCGTGCCATCAGATATCTTTAGCACTGACAAATGTTTTGTCTTTAACCTCATAAAAGCCTCTAAACCAGAACAGCCACTCCCAAATTTCTGAACTATAGGAACTGCCCATAGTTGTCTTAAGTTTTCAGACAATTTGCTATTCAACAATGGAAAATTCATATAGATTTTTGTACCTAAAAGCAGGGTCTGTTACAAGAAAAACTTAAATGCAGAAGTGGCTTTGGGGTCAAAAAAATGAAAGAACTATGAGGAATTAGCTAGTAAAAGACTGAAAAATTTCAAAGAAACTGCTAGGACATATCTGATGAACTTTGAGGAGGATGTAAGTGAGGGCTTAAAGGAATGTAAGGAAAATGTCACCAGAACTTGAAGGAAAGATTTTGCTATGGCAAAATGTTTAGGAATATCATCACTTTCTGTACTGTGAAAGATAGTTAATGTGTCCAAATGGAATGGGGTAATCTTGCTAACCTCAGGCGTGGGGGAGCTCCTCTGGGCCGTTCCTGCGCCATCGCAGCCTGGGACTCTCGGCCACCACCCCTGACCTCGGACATGAGGTAGCTCCTCTCGGCCACACATCTGAGAGGTCCATCGAAGCCGGCGCGCTTCTGTGTGGTCCGTCGCAGCTGGTGTGCTTCTGCACTTTGCTGGAGCAGCCCTGAAGAGATACCCCACATCCAAGGTAAGAGAAACCCAAGTAAGATGGTAGGTGTTGCAAGAGGGCATCGGAGGGCAGATACAGTGAAACCATAGTCACAGAAAACTAGTCACTCTAATCACACAGACCACAGTCTTGTCTAACTCAATGAAACTAAGCCATGCCTTTTGGGGCCACCCAAGATGGGCGGGTCACGATGGAGAGGTCTGACAGAATGTGGTCCACTGGAGAAGGGAATGGCAAACCACTTCAGTATTCTTGCCTTGAGAACCCCATGAACAGTATGAAAAGGCAAAATGATAGGATGCTGAAAGAAGAACTCCCCAGGTTGGTAGGTGCCCAATATGATACTGGAGATCAATGGACAAATAACTCCAGAAAGAATGAAGGGATGGAGCCAAAGCAAAAACAATACCCAGCTGTGGATGTGACTAGTGGTGGAAGCAAGGTCTGATGCTATAAAGAGCAATATTGCATAGGAACCTGGGATGTCAGGTCCATGAATCAAGGCAAATTGGAAGTGGTCAAACAGGAGATGGCAAGAGTGAACGTCAACATTCTAGGGATCAACAAACTAAAATGGACTGGAATGGGTGAATTTAACTCAGATGACCATTATATCTACTACTGTCGGCAGGAATCCCTTAGAAGAAATGGAGTAGCCATCATGGTCAACAAAAGAGTGCAAAATGTAGTACTTGGAATCAATCTCAAAAACGACAGAATGATCTCTGTTCGTTTCCAAGGCAAACCATTCAATATCACAGTAATCCAATTGTATGTCCCAAACAGTAATGTTGAAGAAGCTAAAGTTGAACGGATCTATGAAGACCTACAAGACCTTTTAGAACTAACAACAAAAAAAAGATGTCCATTTCATTATAGGGGATTGGAATGCAAAAGTAGGAAGTCAAGAAACACCTGGAATAACAGGAAAATTGGCCTTGGAGTACAAAATGAAGTAGGGCAAAAGCTAATAGAGTTTTGCTAAGAGAACGCACTGGTCATAGCAAACACCCTCTTTCAAAAATACAAGAGAAGACTCTACACATGGACATCACCAGATGGTCAACACTGAAATCAGATTGATTATATTCTTTGCAGCCAAAGATGGAGAAGCTCTATACAGTCAGCAAAAACAAGACCGGGAGCTGACTGTGGCTCAGATCATGAACTCCTTATTGCCAAATTCAGACTGAAATTGAAGAAAGTAGGGAAAACCACTAGACCATTCAGGTATGACCTAAATCAAATCCCTTATGATTATACAGTGGAAGTGAGAAATAGATTTAAGGGACTAGATCTGATAGACAGAGTGCCTGATGAACTATGGACTGAGGTTTTTGACATTGTACAAGAGACAGGGATCAAGACCATCCCTATGGCAAAGAAATATAAAAAAGCAAAATGGCTGTCTGGGGAGGCCATACAAATAGCTGTGAAAAGAAGAGAAGCGAAAAGCAAAGGAGAAAAGGAAAGATATAAGCATCTGAATGCAGAGTTCCAAAGAATAGCAAGGAGAGATAAGAAAGCCTTCCTCAGCGATCAATGCAAAGAAATAGAGGAAAACAACAGAATGGGAAAGACTAGAGATCTCTTTAAGAAAATTAGAGATACCAAGGGAACATTTCATGCAAAGATGGGCTCGATAAAGGACAGAAATGGTATGGACCTAACAGAAGCAGAAGAGATTAAGAAGAGGTGGCAAGAATACACAGAAGAACTGTACAAAAAAGAGCTTCACGATGCAGATAATCATGATGGTGTGATCACTCAACTAGAGCCAGACACCCTGGAATGTGAAGTCAAGTGAGCCCTAGAAAGCATCACTATGAACAAAGCTGGTGGAGGTGATGGAATTCCAGTTGAGCTCTTTCAAATCCTGAAAGATGCTGCTGTGAAAGTGCTGCACTCAATATGCCAGCAAATTTGGAAAACTCAGCAGTAGCCACAGGACTGGAAAAGGTCAGTTTTCATTCCAATCCCAAAGAAAGGCAATGCTAAAGAATGCTCAAACTATTGCACAATTGCACTTATCTCACATGCGAATAAAGTAATGCTCAAAATTTTCCAAGCCAGGCTTCAGCAATACGTGAAATGTGAACTTCCTGATGTTCAAGCTGGTTTTAGAAAAGGCAGAGAAATCAGAGATCAAATTCCCAACATTCGCTGGATCATCGAAAAAGCTAGAGAGTTCCCGAAAAACATCTATTTCTGTTTTATTGACTATGCCAAAGCCTTTGACTGTGTGGATAGCAACAAACTGTGGAAAATTATGAAAAAGATGGGAATACCAGACCTCCTAACCTGCCTCTTGAGAAACCTTTATGCAGGTCAGGAAGAAACAGTTAGAACTTTCGGACATGGAACAACAGACTGGTTCCAAATAGGAAAAGGAGTAGGTCAAGGCTGTATATTGTCACCCTGCTTATTTAACTTATATGCAGAGGACATCATGAGAAACACTGGGCTGGAAGAAGCACAAGCTGGAATCAATAACCTCAGATATGCAGATGACATCACTCTTATGGCAGAAAGTGAAGAGGAACTAAAAAGCTTCTTGATGAAAGTGAAAGAGGAGAGTGAAAAAGTTGGCTTAAAGCTCAACATTCAGAAAACTAAGATCATGGTATCTGGCCCCATCACTTTTCGGGAAATAGATGGGGAAACAGTGGAAACAGTGTCAGACTTTCTTTTTCTGGGCTCCAAAATCACTGCAGATGGTGATTGCAGCCATGAAATTAAAAGACGCTTACTCCTTGGAAGGAAAGTTATGACCAACCTAGATAGCATATTCAAAAGCAGAGACATTACTTTGCCAACAAAGGTCCATCTAGTCAAGGCTATCGTTTTTCCGGTGGTCATGTATAGATGTGAGAGTTGGACTGTGAAGAAAGCTGAGTGCCAAAGAATTGATACTTTTGAACTGTGGTGTTGGAGAAGACTCTTGAGAGTCCCTTGGACTGCAAGGAGATCCAACCAGTCCATTCTAAAGGAGATCAGTCTTGGGATTTCTTTGGAAGGAATGATGCTAAAGCTGAAACTCCACTATTTTGGCCACCTCATGTGAAGGGTTGACTCATTGGAAAAGACTCTGATGCTGGGTGGGATTGGGGGCAGGAAGAGAAGGGGATGAAAGAGGATGAGATGGCTGGATGGCATCACCGACTCAGTGGACGCGAGTTTGAGTGAACTCCGGGTGTTGGTGATGGACAAGGAGAACTGGCGTGCTGCAATCCTGGGGTCACAAAGAGTTGTACATGACTGAGCGACTGAACTGAACTAAAGGCTGTGTCTGAAGTCCTCTATCAAGGCAATGTTTCAGAGTTATCTTCATTACATTGCCAAGATTTTATCTGCTCTTCCTCCCCACCCCCAACTTCAAAGGATTATGCATATATACATATACATATGTATACATACACACACATATATATTTATAGGTAGTTGACAGTGAATAAAATAGCAAGGAATAGATGACTGATTGCTGAAAGAACAAGGAAGTAATTGGGTAAATTGCATCCTGGACTAAGTTCTTGACACTGCTTTACAGTTCGGAAGCATATGCCTAATAGCTGAAAGAAGCCAGGTGTGCATTCTCTGAAACCATACTGCTTCAGCAGAAATTGCAGCTTAGTCATCAATTTACCTCACCTCTTTCTGGCTGTCAGAAATTGTATCTACTTCCTGAGTTTGTAAGAGATGCTGGGAGGGATTGGGGGCAGGAGGAGAAGGGGACGACAGAGGATGAGATGGCTGGATGGCATCGCTGATTCGATGGACGTGAGTCTGAGTGAACTCTGGGAGTTGGTGATGGACAGGGAGGCCTGGCCTGCTGCGATTCATGGTGTTGCAAAGAGTCGGACACGACTGAACGACTGAACTGAACTGAACTGAACTGAAACAATTTATTTAAAATAAATTAAAACAGAGCACGTCAAGGTAGGCTGAGACTAAGGTTTTCTACATGCAAATTCTCAAAAATAGCAGAGTTAAAGATTAAGAACATAGATCTGGGATATTTGAACTCAAGCTCTACCACTTACTTATTCCATGACCTTTCATTTAACTTTTCTATCCATCAACATCTTCATTTGTAAAATGGATGTGAAAGGAGTTCTTACCTCATCAGTTTGCAAGAATTAGGTGAGTTAGCATTTACTAACTGAATTAATTCATATGAATTAAGTGAGTTAATTTATTATTAGTGTGTAGTTGTGCTTGTTAATATTTAGAAGTATTTGACTCATAGTGTTATACATCTAATTTTTTTTAATCAACAGGTAAGCAAATTGAGAGAGTAATATTGACATATATACTCTACCATGTGTAAAATAGATAGATAGTGGGAAGCTGCTATTTAATTCAGGGAACTCTGCTCAGTTATACAGAAGAAACTAACAACATTTTAAGGCAATTATCCTCCACTTCAAAAATAAACAAATGAAAATAATATATAAAAAACATGCAAGTCTTCATGTCAACTACAGATTTTTATAGGTATTGCAGCTCCTGTTTTTCAAGTCTCTATGTCTTTTTGACTTGACAGTAAGGCATATGAAAGCATATTGGGTTTTCTTCTTACAATTCCTATTAGGTTATCTAAATTTCTTAAATCTTCAGTTGAATTATATATCAATAGAAGTTAGTCATCTAAAAGTTTCTAACAGATCGTTGATAGGAACCTCGGTAACATAACTTTTTTATGACACACTAACCAGTCACTTCAGCCTCTCCTAGCTTTGAAAAATTCTATGTTTTATTCTGAGAGATTTGACAATTTCTTTGTCTTTGAATTACTTGACTTCTGACAGGTAATCTTCTGTACACTATGCAATTCTACATTTCAATACTGCATCATAATGCAATCTTTTAAAAAATATTTTTGGCAGAATTATAAACCCAAAATTTACTTAAAATTCAATTGCCTGTGGAGTTATCAATGTAGGTATCTCTACTGAAGTGAAAACAAAAGGAACATCTATTTAAAAAAAAAAAAAACAGTTATCACAAGCAATAGCCAACAAGTTTGTTTTAACATTTTAAAGTTTCATCTCAATTTCAGAAAGAAGGAAAAGAAAAATTTGCAATTTGAAAGAGGAAAGAACAAATTATTGAATGTCTTACACAGATTCTGTGCTACTTATTTTATGTATTTTATCACTATTCTTCATAAAATGAAATCTTGTTATTGATATTGTTCTCTTTATCCTAATGAAAAGGTATAATCTCAACAAAAATTAACTAGCCCAAAGACACATAGTGGCACATTCACATATACCTAAAATATGTTAGAAGTGGAAATTGAAACCTGGTGTGTTAAAACACAAAATTCATGCTTATTTCATTATGTTACCTTGTCTATTAAAGTAATATGTGCTATTATATAATGACTAATTTATTAAATAAAACCTAGTTTTCCACTAACACAACTTATTGAACTTTAGTGCTTTAGTGAACTAAACATAAATATTCCTTTCATCCCTTCTTTGGATCCATTTCCTTAAATTTCTATGAAAGTCATTTATTTTTGGTTTATTATATATATCACTATACCTTGGTTGCTCATGATTTGGGCTACTTTTGTTCTCTACAAAAAAAATTCTTGCATAAAATCTTGCTACCCTACTATTTAAAAAATATTTTCTCTTTCAATTTCCAAAGTATCATTATTTATTATTATTCTATTTTTTATTTTTTGTGAAAATTTTTATAGTTTTACTATATTAACATATTTTATTGATCCCCAAAATTATCCTAAGCAATCACCAAAGATTATATCTATATGGAAAGTATATTTAGTCTTACTTGATCTGCACTAGACCATTCAGGTATGACCTAAATCAAATCCCTTATGATTATACAGTGGAAGTGAAAAATAGATTTAAGGACCTAGATCTGATAGATAGAGTGCCTGATGAGCTATGGAATGAGGCTCATGACATTGTACAGGAGACAGGGATCAAGACCATCCCCATGGAAAAGAAATGCAAAAAAGCAAAATGGCTGTCTGGGGAGGCCTTACAAATAGCTGTGAAAAGAAGAGAAGAGAAAAGCAAAGAAGAAAAGGAAAGATATAAGCATCTGAATGCAGAGTTCCAAAGAATAGCAAGGAGAGATAAGAAAGCCTTCCTCAGTGATCAACACAAAGAAATAGAGGAAAACAACAGAATGGGAAAGACTAGAGATCTCTTCAAGAAAATCAGAGATACCAAAGGAACATTTCATGCAAAGATAGGCTCAATAAAGGACAGAAATGGTATGGACCTAAGAGAGGCAGAAGATATTAAGAAGACATGGCAAGAATACACAGAAGAACTGTACAAAAAAGATCTTCATGACACAGATAATCACGATGGTGTGATCATTCACCTAGAGCCAGACATCCTGGAATGTGAAGTCAAGTGGGCCTTAGAAAGCATCACTATGAACAAAGCTAGTGGAGGTGATGGAATTTCAGTGGAGCTATTTCAATCCTGAAAGATGATGCTGTGAAAGTGCTGCACTCAATATGCCAGAAAATTTAGAAAACTCAGCAGTGGACACAGGACTGGAAAAGGTCAGTTTTCATTCCAATCCCAAAGAAAGGCAATGCCAAAGAATGCTCAAACTACCACACAATTGCACTTATCTTGCACGCTAGTAAAGCAATGCTCAAAATTCTCCAAGCCAGGCTTCAGCAATATGCAAACCATGAACTTCCAGATGTTCAAGCTGGTTTTAGAAAAGGCAGAGGAACCAGAGATCAAATTGCCAACATCTGCTGGATCATGGAAAAAGCAAGAGAGTTCCAGAAAAACATCTATTTCTGCCTTATTGACTATGCCAAAGCCTTTGACTGTGTGGATCACAATAAACTGTGGACAATTCTGAAAGAGATGGGAATACCAGACCACCTGATCTACCTCTTGAGAAATTTGTATGCAGGTCAGGAAGCAACAGTTAAAACTGGACATGGAACAACAGACTGGGTCCAAATAGGAAAAGGAGTTAGTCAAGGCTGTATATTGTCACCCTGTTTATTTAACTTATATGCAGAGTACATCATGAGAAATGCTGGGCTGGAAGAAACACAAGCTGGAATCAAGATTGCCGGGAGAAATATCAATAGCATCAGATATGCAGATGACACCACCCTTATGGCAGAAAGTGAAGAGGAACTAAAAAGCTTCTTGATGAAAGTGAAAGTGCAGAGTGAAAAAGTTGGCTTAAAGCTCAACATTCAGAAAACTAAGATCATGGCATCCGGTTCCATCACTTCATGGGAAATAGATGGGGAAACAGTGGAAACAGTGTCAGACTTTCTTTTTCTGGGCTCCAAAATCACTGCAGATGGTGACTGCAGCCATGAAATTAAAAGACGCTTACTCCTTGGAAGGAAAGTTATGACCAACCTAGATAGCATATTGAAAAGCAGAGACATTACTTTGCCAACAAAGGTTCGTCTAGTCAAGGCTATGGTTTTTCCTGTGGTCATGTATGGATGTGAGAGTTGGACTGTGAAGAAGGCTGAGTGCGGAAGAATTGATACTTTTGAACTGTGGTGTTGGAGAAGACTCTTGAGAGTCCCTTGGACTGCAAGGAGATCCAACCAGTCCATTCTGAAGGAGATCAGCCCTGGGATTTCTTTGGAAGGAATGATGCTAAAGCTGAAACTCCAGTCCTTTGGCCACCTCATGCGAAGAGTTGACTCATCGGAAAAGACTCTGATGCTGGGAGGGATTGGGGGCAAGAGGAGAAGGGGACGACAGAGGATGAGATGGCTGGATGGCATCACTGACTCGATGGACGTGAGTCTGAGTGAACTCCGGGAGTTGGTGATTTACAGGGAGGCCTGGCGTGCTGCAATTCATGGGGTCGCGAAGAGTTGGACACGACTGAGCGACTGATCTGATCTGATCTGCTATTACTACTGCTACTGCTGCTAAGGCACTTCAGTCGTGTCTGACTCTGTGCGACCCCATAGATGGCAGCCCACCAGGCTCCCCTGCCCCTGGGATTCTCCAGGCAAGAGCACTAGAGTGGGTTGCCATTTCCTTCTCCAATGCACGAAAGTGAAAAGTGAAAGTGAAGTCGCTTAGTCGTGTCCAGCCCTTAGTTTCCCCATGGACTGCAGCCTTCCAGGCTCCTCCATCCATGGGATTTTCCAGGCAAGAGTACTGGAGTGGGGTGCCATTGCCTTCTCCATGATCTGCTATTGCCATAACTTAAATGTATCTACAAAGTTATTCTTTTCTTATTTGACTTTGCTCTTTTTTGTCTCAATCTCTTCACCTTTAGTTTCTCAAGCCATAATTTAATTAATTGAACTTTCAGTAAAAATTGTCAAATTTTGCTCTTTAAACTTCATATTTTACACTTTATCTTGAGAATTTTTTCATTTGATATTTTTAAACTCTCATCATATATGACCTTTGAAAATAAGACTTCTTTCTTGTAATTTTATTGACCTCATTTTTTTTCTGTTACCACCAGAATTTTCTAATCTTCCACATATTCTGTATAATTAATATTTTTTTACCATCTTTGGAGTATTTAAAAACATAGCACACATCACAATTACATTACATTACATCAAGTTAATACATGTTTGTATATATATCTTGACTTTACTGCCCTATTTCTTTTTTATGTTTCTCAACTAGGCTATTCACCTGTAAAGTCAAACATACTTAATTCTGTTCTTTACATGTTTCATATGTTATCTTACAATTATTTGCATCTTTCTTATCTCAACAGAGCTAAAATTTTCAACACAGAAAGACTCTAAATTCTCCATTTTCACTTTCACTTCATATTTGCAGACTCTATATGTTAACAATGAAAGATTTGAGCAACTTATTCCTTCATTAATATCTGTGATTACACAACTGCCAGCCAAAACACATAATTTGAACATCTGTACTATGTGAACCTAGCATCTTTTGAAATATTACTTTAGTTAATACACACCAGTTTTCAACAATGTTCCAAACCCTGTATTGTGCACTGAGCATAATATGAATACCAACCACTACTCAAAGCACTTCTTGTTTATTAGTTCATGTTAATGCCCTCTAATCAAAGACCACAGGGAACAAACTGCTGGCCATCACAGAAACCTGAAGCTGATCCTTGTGGTGCAGAGAGGTAGAATGTTTCTGCTTCCCCTCCATCTTTTTTAAAGGACTGGTCTTTTTCTAAAGACAATTACAAAAGAATTTCAAGTATATACTGAGGTAGAAGTTACTGGCTCTTTTCTTTTTCTCTTCCTTGAAACAGAACCAGATATAAATGTCTCCTTTACATAAATTATATCCTCTTTTGCTGCAAAATCTGTGTATTTAGGAAATGTTGTATGTCTTTATCTGTTATATCCAAAATGGCTTCCTGATTGAACGTTTCACTAAGTGAATACCAGAACCATATCTGTAACATATCCGGGCAGCCTTGCTTCTTTGCCCCTAAAAGAAAAGAAATAAAAGAACCTAGTATGAATGCTTGTAGGTGAGAAATAATTGAAAAGACCGTCCTTGAGTGCTGTTGTTTTCCAGTATTGGAATCCATATTGTTCCCAGGGTCAAGGGAAGGTGAGGGAGGTAGTTGGGCTACAGAGAAAGAATTCTGCATTCACCATATCTAGAGCCCCACAGAAGTCCTTGCTGGTGCATTTTCATAATATTTCCATTTATTTGGAACCTATGCCAACATCCTATTCTCTCTTTTATTCTCTTATATTTCCATTAGAAGCTAAGAAAATTTGTATGATAAGTGGACTTCTACTTTCATAATATTAAGGTATGTTGAGACATAAAACATGAATATTGTAAGCTCTCAAATAATGTGGACAGGTACCAAAACTGGTACCTAATAATGTACAACTACTTAAAATGGCAATGAATTAGGAAACTTTATTCTTTGATATATTTTTCAAATCCTAAATTGCATTAACCACATTGCCACCCCATCTTGCCACACAGGATTCCATGCTATCTGTTGTCCCAGAGTGCTTTGCATTATTGCCTTTTTATAACCATGTGCTCAGTGCTCAGTTGCTTCAGTTATGACTGACCCTTTGTGACCCGATGGACTGTAGCACACCAGGCTTCTCTGTCCATGGGATCCTTCAGGCAAGAACATTGGAATGGGCTACCATGCTCTCCTCCAGGGGATCTTCCCAACCCAGCGACTGAACTTACATCTCTTATGTATCCTGCATTGGCAGGTGGGTTCTTCACCACAAGCGTCACCTAACCAACTCCGTATTAGTCATCTGTATAGAAAAGGGATTCAACCCCTGCTATCAACAAAGAAGTATTTCCTCACAGCATCATGCTTCATTTATTTTGTTATGACTGTTGGAGCAGGGACAGATTTTCAGAGTATGAAGTCACAGACAGGGGCGGATCTAAGAGAAGCCTAAAGCCTATAAAGCATCAGCCAAGTTTTATACTACAGATTGCATAAAATATTAGCTCACATGTATTGTTTGTCAAAGTAATAGTGAGTTTGAGCCATCCTTGAAGCATGACTGAGACACTCCTCTCACTTGTGCTCCATGTCGTTGTTCTGGATCCTTATCTTGTAGCAATTAGCAAAGTGAAGAATTCAAAATGTCATCTTCCTAAGATTTGAATAACACTGTGATCCTATGGACTGTAACCTTGAAGACTGGGGTGGAAATAAGTTATATTTCTAACAAGACTAACCCCCCAGAGTTTGTAATAAAAACATACATGAGCCTATAGCCTACCATTCAAATACCAAGTATGTAGTTTCCTTGAATGTTACCATATAAAAGAACTTTGGATATTTGGCATCTGGCATGCTGTGGCAGCATGTGTGCTAAGTCACTTCAGTCATGTCTGACTCTTTGCAACCCCATGGACTGTAGCCTGCCAGGCTCCTCTGTCCATGAGATTTTCCAGGCAAGAATATTGGAGTGGGTTGCCTTGCTGTCTTCCAGGATACCTTCCCAACCCAGGGATTGAATCCATGTCCCTTACATTTCTGTCTCCTGCATTGGCAGGTGGGTTCTTTACCACTAGTGCCACCTGGCAGCAGGGAAGGACAATTCCAATACACTATTTGACAAAATATCAAGGGTTGGAGAATGAAGATAAAGCATTGAGATATTTGGAAGACCATCCTAATTCAGGAATATTTTATGCTTACTGACAAGGTGGGAAGAAAGGATTTTGTAAAATAAATACATTAATTAAGGATAAGATACTCTGAAGTCTTTGTAATGCCAGGAGGTAGAGATATTGGTAATTTAATGGATGACAAATCATAAGGATGGCAAAGTAATAAGCCTCTAGGCAAGCTTATTCCAAGAAAGTGTCCCTGATTTCCATTTTCCACTATGCCCATTCTATGTATCACTCTTTCTCTTAAGACTGATAGCCATCTTGTTGAGTAAAGGCCCATAAGGTGGTGCCTCACCAGCTTGCTGCATTCCTAACTACTTCCAACTCAACTCTCTCTACCTTTCAAAATTTATAAATGCAGTGAACCATTCTCACTCTCATAATTCAGCTTTTTACTGACTGGATTTGTGTGAGTAATGATAATCCTGAGAAGTGGATCTATTAGATACTACTCTCATCTCATAAATACTAAAAGCCTGTGCTCAAACCTGACATTCTATGCTCTTGTGGGCACAAGGACTCCGTATCTGCATAAACCAAAGTCCTAAAACATTCTCATAAGGTTTTAGATAGAGCTGCTTGGTACTCTATTGTTTTTACTTACACATTCAACGCTTTTTTCCCCCTGTGCTTGTCTTGAGTACTTAGGCTATAGAGACATTTTATACATAAATTTCTATTGTCTATAAGAAGAGACCTTCCAAATGGGTCAAATTGATCATTGAATATGTAATTTAACATGAGGAATATCTTAAATATGCATTCTCACTGCAAGGACAGGGGCACTTGTGGCAGAAATTCTAGGAAGTACCCATTAGCACAAACCCTCCTGGAGGTTGCCATTAGCCTTACCATAGAACCTGTAGGCTCCAGGGCTGGATAAGGCCAGGCAACTAACATGGGGGGAGCACAGCCACCCATCAGCAGACCATAGGATTAAAGTTTCACTAAGCATGGCCCTGATCACCAGAGCAAGACCCAATTTTTCCTGATCACCAGTCCCTCTGATCAGGAAGTCTATATAAGCATCTTAGCCTCATCCACCAGAGAGCAGACAGAAGGAGCAAGAAGAAGAACTACAACCCTGCAGCCACCAGAATGAAAACCACATCACAGAAAGTTAATCAAAATGAAAAGGCAGAGAAAAGCAACTAAATTAAGTGAAGATAGGCAACATTTCAGAAAAAGAATTTAGAATAATGATAGTGAGGATGATCCTGGATCTTGGGGGGGAAATGGGCAAGATGCAAGAAATGTTTACCAAAGACCTAGCAGAATTAAAGAACAATCAGACAGAGATGAACAATACACTAGAAGGACTCAATAGCAGAATAACAGAGGCAGAAGAATGGATAAATTACCTGGAAGATAGATGGTGGAAATCACTATTGCAGAAAGAATATAGAAAAAAGAATGAAAAAAATGAAGACAGCCTGACACCTCTGAGATAACATTAAATGTACCAACATTCACATTATAAGGGTCCCAGAAGAAGAGAGAGAAAAAGGACCCAAAACTATTAGCTATTATTTAAAGAAATAATAGCTGAAAACTTCCCTAACTTGGGAAGGGGAATCATGTCCAGGAAGTGAAAAGAGGCCCAGGCAGGTTAAATCCAAGGAGGAACACAGCAAGACACATAGTAATAAAACTGACAAGTTAAAGAGAAAATATTAAAAGCAACAAGGGAAAAATGACAAATAACATACAAGGTAACTTCCATAGGATTTATCAACTGGTTTATCAACAGAAACTCTACAAGCCAGAAGGAGAATGGCACAATATATTAAAGTGATGAAAGGGGAAAACCTACAACCAAGAATACTCTACCCAGCAAGACTCTCATTCAGATTTGACAGAGAAATCACAAAAGCTTTCCAGACAAGCAAGAGAATTCAGCACCATTGAAGCAGTTTTACAACAAATGCTAAAGAAACTTCTCTAGGCAGGACACACAAGAGAAGGAAAAGTCCTACAAAAAAGTAAACCTCAAACAACTAGGCAAATGGCAATATGATCATACATATGGATAATTACCTTAAATGTAAATGGATTAAATGCACCAATCAAAAGACACAAACTAGCTAGGTAGATGATAGCTTGTGCATGTATGCACTTCCATTTACCACATCACTCTACTTAACCTTCCAAATTGTATGTAATTATTTTACATTGTTACATTAATCCTGTTTCCATTGTGGCTTGCAATTATAATTATCTTTTTTTTTTCTAGCCATTGTTTGTGAAAACTGGTAAATATATTTTATTATTGTGATTATATAATTATTATCCATTTAACACCATTTTCATCATTGTATCATGATTGGTGAAAATTACTGTTATTTGAGATATATAGTATTCTTAAACTTTCACATGAATTGCTAATATATGGCTCTTATGTCTGCAGGGCTCTTCAGCTTGAAATAAAAATAAAGTAATATTAACATTAACCTTCTAAATAATGAATGCTCCTGGGTTACACCTGCTAGTTTATCAGGAAATTAGTCAAGATATTGCTATTCTTTCTCCTCTGGTATTTCTCAAGAAGTCCATGGTAGTGTCCTACATGAGATCCAATATCCTGGTATTGAGAGAGGAAGGGACTATTACATGAATGATAGCAGGGAGGTATAAAAAAGCAAGGAATATGCATAGAACTACAAATAGTTTAAAACAGAATGGGGGGGAGCATAAAACAATGAGATTTTCCTGTGACTAAATAGCAAATAATATGGAAACTGTAGTAGTGATTAAATAAAGCAGAAAATAGAAGGAATTCTCAGAAGAGGGAAATGCAGACTTGCCAGGCCCCAAGTACTCATAGGGTGGTAGAGATTTAAATACTAACGCCTGAGTGGAGTGACAGAGGAATGTTTCTATCATTCCTATCATTCTATCATTCTATCATAAGAGCTCACTTTGCCATTCTTGTGGGTGCTTCATACTTTCAAATTTGGTCTTATGCCAAATGTTTCATACATCTTCACTGCCTTCCCCAAGACTCCATAATCATGTCACCCTTCTATCATGTAGTTTTCTGGTAGACTATAAACTCACAACTTTCCTGAATTTTTACTGTTTGATTGAGTGAGGTCGAGGCCAGTATCCAGGCAATACCCTCTAGCAGTTCAAAAATCAGACTTTACTGAAGTCAATTCCTAATCCTCTCCCAAACTGAAATTTCATATTTTCATAGTAACAACTCAGCAACAACTCAATTTATATATCAAGTACACTTGAACAAATACTGAACTAAGCAAAGAGAGGAGGGGATTATATCAGACAAATAAAGCAATGAATATCACCTTCCTTTAACAATTGAATAAGCTGACCTTTTTTTCAGCCTTGTAGGAAATCACTCACCAATCAATGTATTCACATTTTCAGGTTGGACTTTGTTGGAAGACAATTCTCCATGACATTTTTACATGTCTCATATGAGGTTTTGTTCAGAATCAATTCTGTAATGATGACTGTATTGAAAAAAAGACTTAAAAGATAGAAATATGCCTGCCTTTAGGGCAGAGGGCAGATCTGATTCCTGACTAAGATAATTAAGATAATTTTTCTGTATGGGGTTGTGGAGTGAGTTGGGCAGATTTGCTAGCCCCTCCTTTAAAGGATTAGATCTTCTTAATCCAAGGGTTCCTCAGCTGTGGTGCAAACAAACTGTGTGCAGAATTCATTTAGGCTTGCGTCTGCATTGCCATCATGGAATTTTGGGGGATAAGCAAGAAGAACCAATGCAAACATGAAAATCATGCTGCCTGCTGTGCCATGAGTAACTAAGTCCTTTGAATCAGTCCCAGGAATCTGTCTTCTGCCAGTATCTGTGAAACTGTGGCAAGCTAACAATGGGATAAGTCTCAGAGCCTTCACAGTTCTTGACAGGCTTTTCTCTAATACAGTTGTCATCTTTAAGTATCATCATGAGCATCTTACAACCAAAACTAGCTCTACTTTAATCACTGTTTTCTTCTTTGATCTTTGATTTGTCACTACTTATCTTCTAGCAGTTCTTCTTGAGACTTGTATTTTTATCTCTCATGTACTACCCAAAAGCAATTATGAAAGAATTTCTGTTTTTGACAATGATAAGATATTGTAGACCTATCTTCAAGACCCAGATAATCACGATGATGTGATCACTCACCTAGAGCCAGACATCCTGGAATGTGAAGTCAAGTGGGCCTTAGCAAGCATCACTATGAACAAAGCTAGTGGAGGTGATGGAATTCCAGTTGAGCTATTTCAAATCCTGGAAGATGATACTGTGAAAGTTCTGCATTCAATATGCCAGCAAATTTGGAAAACTCAGCAGTGGACACAGGATTGGAAAAGGTCAGTTTTCATTCCAATCCCAATGAAAGGCAATGTCAAAGAATGCTCAAACTATTGCACAATTGCACTCATCTCGCATCCTAGTAAAGTAATGCTCAAAATTCTCCAAGCCAAGCTTCAGCAATACTTGAACTCTGAACTTCCAGATGTTCAAACTGGGTTTAGAAAAGGCAGAGGAACCAGAGATCAAATTGCCAACATTCACTGGATCATCAAAAAAGCAAGAGAGTTCCAGAAAAGCATCTATTTCTGTTTTATTGACTATGCCAAAGCCTTTGACTATGTGGATCACAATAAACTGTGGAAAATTCTGAAAGAGATGGGAATACCAGACCACCTGACCTGCCTCTTGAGAAACCTATATGCAGGTCAGGAAGCAACAGTTAGAACTGGACATGGAACATCGGACTGGGTCCAAATACGAAAAGGAGTACGTCAAGGCAGTATATTGTCACCCTGCTTATTTAACTTATATGCAGAGTACATCATGAGAAACACTGGACTGGAAGAAACACAAGCTGGAATCAAGATTGCTGGGAAAAATATCAATAATGTCAGATATGCAGATCACACCACCCTTATTGCAGAAAGTGAAGAAGAACTAAAGAGCCTCTTGATGAAAGTGAAAGAGGAGAGTGAAAAAGTTGGCTTAAAGCTCAACATTCAGAAAACTAAGATCATGGCATCAGGTCCCATCACTTCATGGGAAATAGATGGGGAAACAGTGGAAACCATGTCAGACTTTATTTTTCTGGGCTCCAAAATCACTGCAGATGGTGATTGCTGCCATGAAATTAATAGAAGCTTACTCCTTGGCAGTAAAGTTATGACCAACCTAGACAGAGTATTAAAAAGCAGAGACATTACTTTGCCAACAAAGATCCATCTAGTCAAGACTATGGTTTTTCCAGTGGTCATGTGGATGTGAGAGTTGGACTATAAAGAAGGCTGAACGCAGAATTGATGCTTTGAACTGAGGTTTGGAGAAGACTCTTGAGAGTCCCTTGGACTGCAAGGAGATCCAACCAGTCCATCCTAAAGGAGATCAGTCCTGGTTGTTAATTGGAAGGACTGATGTTGAAACTGAAACTCCAATACTATGGCCACCTGATGCAAAGAGCTGCCTCATTTGAAAAGACAATGATGTTGGGAAAGATTGAAGGCAGGAAAAGGGGACAAGAGAGAATGAGATGGTTAGATGGCATCACCAACTCAATGGATATGAGTTTGGGTAAACTCCGGGAGTTGATGATGGACAGGGAGGCCTGACATCCTGTGGTTCATGGGCTCACAAGAGTAGGATACTACTGAGTGACTGGACTGAACTGAACTGAACTGATGTTGAATATTCCTATCCTAAAAATAGAACCATCTATTCTTAAAAACCTCTGATTCTATTAAAGAATACTAAGACAAAAATCTGGACAACAAAGTAGACAACATTTCAGTATAGGAAAAAAATGCACATTTTTGTCGTGAAGCTCATGAATTCATGCTGATGAAATGTTTTTTTATGTTGCTCTGAAATTAGAGTTTATTAATTCAATATTTTTTCTCTTCCCACTATTTTTGATGCTATATATTATCATGCTGTCCCTGGAGGAGGGCATGGCAACCCACTCCAGTATTCTTGCCTGCAGAATCCCACGGACAGAGGAGCCTGGAGGGCTACAGTCCATGGGGTCACAAAGAGTCAGACACGACTGAACGACTAAGCGTAGCACAGCATTAAATGCTATACCACGTATTCAAATTACAATATTCCACCTCTATGGAAGTTTTTGTTTTCTTTTTCCTTTACGGAAAAGGTATTTGAGTTGGTTTCAAAGTACACAGATCCAGATGACAACTCGATTTCCCTGTATCATCCAGAGTTACACTTTAAGCAACAGAGAGCTTCTTTCTATAAAAGCCAAAAGGAATTAAATGCTTCCAAAAATCATTTAAGAAATGGAAGGGCAGATGCTAGGAGGAGTTTCTAGGAATAACTACTAGGACCACATCACAAAAGTCTGTCCAATGAACTGCTCTCAAGAAGAGTAGGGAGATGAGGATATGAGAAACTGATCTCCAACAATTGCCTTCACAGTCACACTATTTTATCAGTTCTCTGGAAATCAGGAAGCCACTGTCAAGACTATTTTCTGATAGACGATATGAAGACTATTTTCTGATAGAAGATACAGCCTTAACTAAAATGAAGTAATTGTCATAGAAATGTCTAGAGACATCTCTCCAGAGCAGTGTAGCACCTGCTGAAATCTGTAATGGACATCTGTGGTGTCACAGCCTCCCTCATTATACAGTACACAGTTCCAAAATTAATCTTTGCACAAGTGTATCTGTGTATCTGATTGGCATAAATTAAACCATATCCAAAAATAGAACTATGGGAAAACCTTAGTGGGAAAGTGTAGATTTCACCCTTTTAATATACAAAAAGTACGATAAAAAGTGATTAGAAAGATGTTGAGTCATTCTATGGAATCCACATTGGCCTATCTTTCTGGCAACATCAACATATATTATTTTTACCATTAACTTTGAAGAATAGCAACAAATTCTCTGCTTAGAACTCTGTTACTGTTCTTCCCATGTAAATCCAAAGTCATCAAAGCAACTCACAAGTGACATTCTGGCTCTTCTTCCATTCTTTGAACTAGCTTTCTTAGATAATTACTACTTCCACTGATTCATGGAGAAGGCAATGGCAACCCACTCCAGTACTTTTGCCTGGGAAATCCCATGGACAGAGGAGCCTGGTAGGCTGCAGTCCATGGGGTCGCTAAGAGTCGGACACGACTGAGTGACTTCACTTTAATTTTTCACTTTCATGTACTGGAGAAGGAAATGGCAACCCACTCCAGTATTCTTGCCTGGAAAATCCCAGGGATGGGAGCCTGGTGGGCTGCCGTCTATGGGGTCGCACAGAGTCGGACACGACTGACCTGACTTAGCAGCAGCAGCCACTGCTCCATACTTTCAAACCAAGTTATCCCAGCAATTCCTTTAATATGCCACCTCAGGACTTTGCTGGTAACTCTGCCTGGAATGTCCTCTCCTGATATTTATGTGGCTTCTTCTCTAATATTCTTCAGCATATGGTATTTCAAATATCACCCAGTCAATGAGATCTTTCCCGAGAGCTTCCTTAAACTTCATCCTCCTCAATCTCTCTCCCTTTATAATTCCTAATTCTTCTTTTCTACCCTAGATTGCACTCAGCAGTATTCTGGAGACTATACATACTATTTACTTATGGTCTTTACCGTCTTATCTCCATATTAAGATGTAGAACAAAATCATATTTCATTAACTATGATTCCACAGTGCCTAGAACTGTATCTAGCATAGAATAAGTGATTTGTTAATAAAAGTTAACAAATTAGTGAATAGGTGAATAAATAATACCTTGCTCCCACATAATATATCAACTATCCCTTGTACCAATAAAAATAAAATTATTTTCTTCTCCTTTGTGGAAATGTAGTATCTTGTGAGTTACCATCCTCTCCAAGAGTTGTTCTTGTCTCCTCTACTTCAGTCACAATTTTATCTTGATATATTTTGAGTAAAAAACTAAATAATAAAATTCAGTTCAGGATGGGGAACACATGTATACCTGTGGCGGATTCATTTTGATATTTGGCAAAACTAATACAATTATGTAAAGTTTAAAAATAAAATAAAATTAAAAAAATAAATAAAAAATTAAAATAAATAAATAAATAAAATTCAGTTCAGTTCAGTTCAGTCACTCAGTCATGTCCGACTCTCTGTGACCCCATGAATCGCAGTACACCAGGCCTCCCTGTGCATCACCAATTCCTGGAGTTCACCCAAACTCATGTGCATCGAGTCGGTGATGCCATCCAGCCATCTAACCCTCTGTCATCCCCTTCTGCTCCTGCCCCCAATCTTTCCCATCATCAGGGTCTTTTCCAATGAGTCAACCCTTTGCATGAGGTGGCCAAAGTATTGGAGCTTCAGCTTCAGTATCAGTCCTTCCAATGAGTGCCCAGGACTGATCTCCTTTAGAATGGACTGGTTGGATCTCCTTGCCATCCAAGGGACTCTCAAGAGTCTTCTCCAACACCACAGTTCAAAAGCATCAATTCTTCCACACTCAGCTTTATTCACAGTCCAACTCTCACATCCATACATGACCACTGGAAAAACCATAGCCTTGACTAGACGAACCTTTGTTGGCAAAGAAATGTCTCTGCTTTTCAATATGCTATCTAGGTTGGTCATAACTTTCCTTCCAAGGAGTAAGCATCTTTTACTTTCATGGCTGCAGTCACCATCTGCAGTGATTTTGGAGCCCAGAAAAATAAAGTCTGACACTGTTTCCACTGTTTCCCCATCTATTTCCCATGAAGTGATGGGACCGGATGCGTGATCTTAGTTTTCCGAATGTTGAGCTTTAAGCCAACTTTTTCACTCTCTTCTTTCACTTTCATCAAGAGGCTCTTTAGTTCTTCTTCACTTTCTGCCATAAGGGTGGTGTCATCTGCATATCTGAGGTTATTGATATTTCTCCCAGCAATCTTGATTCCAGCTTGTGCTTCTTCCAGCCTCGCGTTTCTTATGATGTACTCTGCATAGAAGTTAAATAAGCAGGGTGACAATATACTGCCTTGACATACTCCTTTTCCTATTTGGAACCAGTCTGTTGTTCCATGTCCAGTTCTAACTGTTGCTTCCTGACCTGCAAATAGTTTCTCAAGAGGCAGGTCAGGTGGTCTGGTATTCCCATCTCTTTCAGAATTTTCCACAGTTTATTGTGATCCACACAGTCAAAGGCTTTGGCATAGTCAATAAAGCACAAATGGATGTTTTTCTGGAACTCTCTTGCTTTTTCCAGGATCCAGCGGATGTTGGCAATTTGATCTCTGGTTCCTCTGCCTTTTCTAAAACCAGCTTGAACATCTGGAAGTTCACGGTTCATGTGTTGCTGAAGTCTGTCTTGGAGAATTTTGAGCATTACTTTACTAGCACATGAGATGAGTGCAGTTGTGCAGTAATTTGAGCATTCTTTGGCATTGCCTTTCTTTGGGATTGGAATGAAATCTGACCTTTTCCAGTCCTGTGGCCATTGCTGAGTTTTCCAAATTTGCTGGCATGTTGAGTGCAGCACTTTCACAGCAGCATCTTTCAGGATTTGAAATAGCTCAACTGGAATTCCATCACCTCCACTAGCTTTGTTCATAGTGATGCTATATAAGGCCCACTTGACTTTACATTCCAGGATATCTGGCTCTAGGTGAGTGATCACACCATCATGATTATCTTGGTCATGAAGATCTTTTTCATACAGTTCTTTTGTGTATTCTTGCCACCTCTTCTTAATATCTTCTGCTTCTGTTAGGTCCATACCATTTCTGTCCTTTATCGAGACCATCTTTGCATGAAATGTTCCCTTGGTATCTCCAATTTTCTTGAAGACATCTCTAGTCTTTCCCATTCTGGTGTTTTCCTCTATTTGTTTGCATTGATCGCTGAGGAAGGCTTTCTTATCTCTCCTTGCTATTCTTTGGAACTCTGCATTCAGATGCTTATATCTTTCCTTTTCTCCTTTGCTTTTCACTTCTCTTCTTTTCACAGCTATTTGTAAGGCCCCCCAGACAGCCATTTTGCTTTTTTGCATTTCTTTTCCATGGAAATGGTCTTGATACCTGTCTCCTGTACAATGTCATGAACCTCCGTCCATAGTTCATCAGGCACTCTATCAGATCTAGTCCCTTACATCTATTTCTCACTTCCACTATATAATCATAGGGAATTTTATTTAGATCATACCTGAATGGTCTAGTGGTTTTCCCTACTTTCTTCAATTTAAATCTGAATTTGGCAATGAGGAGTTCATGATCTGAGCCACAGTCACCTCCCAGTCTTGTTTTTGCTGACTGTATAGAGCTTCTCCATCTTTGGCTGCAAAGAATATAATCCGTCTGATTTCGGTGTTGACCATCTGGTGATGTCCATGTGTAGAGTCTTCTCTTGTGTTATTGGAAGATAGTGTTTGCTATGACCTGTGCGTTCTCTTGGAAAAACTCTATTAGCCTTTGCCCTGCTTCATTCCATATTCCAAGGCCAAATTTGCCTGTTACTCCAGGTGTTTCTTGACTTCCTACTTTGCATTCCAGTCCCCTATAATGAAAAGGACATCTTTTTGGGGTGTTAGTTCTAAAATGTCTTGTAGGTCTTCATAGAACCGTTCAACTTCAGCTTCTTCAGCATTACTGGTTGGGGCATAGACTTGGATTACTGTGATATTGAATGGTTTGCCTTGGAAATGAACAGAGACCATTCTGTCATTTTTGAGGTTGCATCCAAGTACTACATTTTGGATCTTTTGTTGACCGTGATGGCTACTCCATTTCTTCTAAGGGATTCCTGCCCACAGTAGTAGATGTAATGGTCATCTGAGTTAAATTCACCCATTCCAGTCCATTTTAGTTCACTGATTCCTAGAATGTCGACGTTCACTCTTGCCATCTTCTATTTGACTTCTTCCAATTTGCCTTGATTCATGGACCTAACATTCCAGGTTCCTGTGCAATATTGCTCTTTACAGCATCAGACCTTGCCTCCATATCCAGTCACATCCACAGCTGGGTATTGTTTTTGCTTTGGCTCCATCCCTTCATCCTTTCTGGAGTCATTTGTCCACTGATCTCCAGTAGCATATTGGGTACCTACTGACCTGGGGAGTTCCTCTTTCAGCATCCTATCATTTTGCCTTTTCATACTGTTCATGGGTTTCTCAAGGAAGGAATACTGAAATGGTTTGCCATTCCCTTCTCCTATTCTATTAGCATATATTTCTTAACTCGGTCAAGAAAAGTATATTAAATATTTTTAAATGCTTTTAGTTATCATTTGCTTTTCCAGTTTCTCATCATCTATTCTAATCACATAGTGAATACATTAATTTAGTCACAGAGTTAAATTAAAAATGAGATCTTTCAGTTTTAAGTTCCAGCTTTTTTTCTCTGATATACTTTTAATAAAAAGCACTTCTTGTAAGAAGTCTGACAATGTAGGTAGTAACACTCTATTATAAAGCTTGCAGGAGTACTTAGTAAGTGCTCTCGCCCCAAGTCATAGGAAATTTGTAATATACGGGAAAATATCTTAATTTAAATAACAAGGCATTTTTAAAATACTGTAGTAACAAAATTATGAGATAAATGTATATAATGTCATTTCTTAATGTAAGAAAAGTCTTTGAAAGTCAAATTTGTTTCCTCAGTCTGAAACACCAAGCCCTCTGCCAAAATTACTCAATTACTCAAGACTCCTGAGTTCTTTTTAAAGACTACAATTTTACATTATGACTTTTCCTTCCTCATAGTGCATTCTCAGATCTATTATTTTGAATGCAAAAATTTTTAAATATTGAGGGCATAAAGTTCAGAACAGGTTTTTGTTGTTGTTTTGTTTTTACTGTGTTAAAGAATCTGACTCCATATTTGAGCTTTGATTGCTTGTAGTTTTCAAGATCACTCTTTTCTACTCCCTACTTGTGACACATTTGGACATGCTGATTAAAAAAAGAAACCTGAAGGTCCCTGGTTGGGCACAGATGGGGAAGTTAAAACAATGCAAGCTTGCTCCCCTTCCAGTACACCAAACCCCCAAACCATAATAAAATCCTGGAACAAAAAAACTTCATTTCTCCCTTCACTTAATCTATTTGGAACCAACTTGGGTACCTGTTCTGCTCTCTCCTGAGAGTCTCATGTGCAAATAATAAACCTTTTAATATTCATGATGCATGTATGACATCATCAAGCACAGTGTCTGAAACACCTATATATGTGTGTGAGGAGTGGGGGCAGTTGAACTTGCCATGTGGCAACAGCAGTTATGCATGTGTTTATGATAATTCTGTCAGCCTATTCAAGGCCACCTTGTTCACAGATATGTTCATTCATTCTCCAAGTTAGAATTTGGCATTTTCTTCCGTATTTGAACCTATATCTATATTTGGTTCAAACTGAATTCTCAAGTTTCTTTGGCCAATGAAAAGTGATCTTTATAAAGACAAAGATAATGTTGCATGCAGAGCAAAGTGCAGGTTTCCTAGAAATCTTGGAAGATAGAGATAGTCTTCTTCCAGAGCAAAGAACAGGCATGCTTACTATCCATTACGGTACAAATGAATTCCTTTTCAGAAGCAAAAGCCAGATATGCCCGTTACCCATGACAAAAGTTTTCAGTTTCCTAAACTCTCCTACGGGCTTCCCTCCTAGCTCAGTGGGTAAAGAATCTACCTGCAATGCAGGAGACCCTGGCTTGATTCTTGGGTTAGGAAGATCCCCTGGAGAAGGAAATGGCAATCCACTTCAGTATTCTTGCCTGGAGAATCCCATGGACAGAGGATCCTGGCAGGCTACAGCCCATGGAGTTACAAGAGTCAGACACAACTTAGTGAGTAAACCACCAAATTCTCCTATAATGCAATCGTGTATGTAGGCATTCATCTCAGCCTATTTAAGTTGTGAGTCATAGTGGCAAGAAGAGCTGACATAGGTATGCTGATGCTCATGCTAATTGCTGTTACACAAATAAAAAATCATTTATTTTTGAACCCTGAGTCTCTCATATTCTGCCTGCAATCTTTTCCCTTTTCCTTTCACTGACTTAAAAGATTTTCCAGAATGCTATATTTACTACCATATATGCTTATATGGTAGTCCTTATATAGGACTTCCCAGGTGGCACTAGAGGTAAAGAACCCACCTGCCAGTGCAGGAGATATAAGAGGCACTTGTATGATCCCTGGGTGGAGAAGATACCCTGGGGGAGGGAACATCAACCCACTCCAGAATTCTTGTCTGGAGAATCCCGTGGACAGAGGAGTCTGGTGGGTTATGGTACATAGGGTTGCAAAGAGTCAGATATGACTGAAGTGACTAAACACATATATGGGCTTCCCGGGTAGTTCCGCTAGCAAAGCATCAGTCAGCAGTGCAGGAGACCCTGGTTCAATTTCTGGGTCAGGAAATCCCCCTGGAGAAGGAATAGGCTCCCCACTCCAGTATTCCTGGGCTTCCCTTGTAGCTTAGATGGTAAGGACTCCGCCTGAAATGTGGGAGACCTGAGTTTGATCCAGGTTGGGAAGATCCCCTAGGGGAGGGCATGGCAAACCACTCCATTATTCTTGCCAGAAGAATCCCCATGGATAGAGAAGCCTGGCGGGCCACAGTCCATGGGGTCAAAAAGGGTTGGACATGATTGAGTGACAAAGCACAGAACAACATATATGTTAAGATTCTGCCTTTATTGTTTTTCTTGTTCAGTCACACAGTCATGTCCAATTCTTTGCAACCCTGTGGACTGCAGCACGCCAGGCCTCTCTGTCCTTCACCATCTCCTCGAGTTTGTCCAAGTTCATGTTCATTGCATCGATGATGCTGTTCAGCTATCTCATGCTATGACACCCTCTTCTCCTTCTGCTCTCAATATCCTTCTGCCTTTATTATTATCTACCTATACTTTTTCAACAGTTTCTTCTATGTCTTCTTGCCTCTCATATTGCTTCCTTAAATCCATCCTCCACACAGCTATCCACCATTTTCATCACAACCCTTCAATGTCAGAGGAATCAGATATCAAATTGACAACATATGCTGGATCATAGGAAAAGCAAGGGAATTCCAAAAAGAAAAAAAAAAAATCTACTTCTGCTTCATTGACTACACAAAAGCCCTTGACTGTGTGGATCACATCTGTGGAAAATTCTTAAAGACACAGGAGTACCAGACCACCTTACCTGCCTCCTGAGCAACTGTATGCAGGACAAGAGGCAGCAGTTAGAACCAGACATGGAACAAAGGAGTGATTCAAAATTGGAAAGGAGTAACATCAAGGCTGTATATTTTGTCGCTCTACTTATTTAACTTCTACATCAGAAGAAGGGTATATCATTTCACAGAGTATATTGCATGAAATGCTGGGCTGGATGACTCACAAGCTGGAATCAAAATTGCCGGGAGAAATATCAACAATCTAAGATATGTAGATGATATCACTTTAATGGCATAAAGTGAAGAGAAACTAAAGAGCCTCTTGATGAAGGTGAAACATGAGAGTGAAAAGGCTGGCTTAAAATTCAACATTCAAAAAACTAAGATCATGACATCCAGTCCCATCACTTCATGGTGGAAAAAGTGACAAGTTACATTTTCTTGGGCTCCAAAATCACTGCGAATGGTGACTGCAGCCACTAAATTAAAAGGTGCTTGCTCCTTGGAAGAAAAGCTTTGACAAACCTAGACAGCTTATTAAAAAGCTGAGACATCACTTTGCTGACCAAGGTCCATATAGTCAAAACTATGGTTTTTCCAGTAGTCATGCACGGATGTGAGAGTTGGACCATAAAGAAGGCTGAGTGCTGAAGAATTGAAACTTTAGAACTGAGGTGCTGGAGAAGACTCTTGAGAGTCGCTCAGACAGTAATGATACGAAACTAGTCATTCCTAAAGAAAATATTCATTGGTTCTGAAGCTGAAGCTCCAATACTTTGGCCACCTGATGTGAAGAGATGACTCAATGGAAAAGATCTTGATGCTGGAAAAGATTGAGGAAGACAAGAGCAGAAGTGGGTAACAGAGGGTGAGATGGTTGGATGGCATCACTGACTCAATGGACATGAGTTTGTGCAAACTTAGGGGGATGGTGAAGGATAGGGAAACCTGGCATGCTGCAGTTCATGGGTGTGCAAAGAGTTGGACATGACTTAGCAACTGAAAAACAACAGCAATGGCTCACCACCATCTTGTATAAATCCAATTTTCTTAACATGACCAAAAATGCTCTCTAACCTGATCATACCTTCCAATAAAGTCACAGCTCTGGGTTTCCTTATCCCAAACTTTATGAATTACTAATATTCCACTTCCTGTGAAAGGTGATGTTTCCATACATTGGCTCACACACTCCATTCCCTTCTTTTGTCTCCCTCTGTTGGCTCTCATCTGCCTAGCCAACCTCATCTCATACTCCTCTTTGCCCTCCATCAACATGTTTCCACCACAGTTGCTTTGGTGGGTTATGGGTTGTTGAGGTCACAGATACTTTAGCTACACTACTATCTCTGTTCTAAAACTCTTCTCAATACCTCATCTTTTACTCTGAGGATCCAACTTCATCTAAATCATCTGATCATAGTCAAAAGTCATAGTCAGGGGCATAGAGGTAAAATTCACCCTCACCTATGGAAAATTACTCCAAAGGACAAAGAAATGACTGCTTGAAAGACCATGTTTGTTCATATAAAAGTAACCACATATAGAAGTCCACCAGCATTAATGCAAGGACTCTGTAATATATTCGTGCAAATGACCTAAAAGATTATCAATTTTAAGCACAATCAGACTCAAGGAGGATAAAGCCATCTTACAATAAAACTGGTCAGCTGAGATTTTTCTTTCTCTTCTTGCTATTTCTTCAATCCTTCTCCACTTACTGAAGAATCTGCAGTGTCTGATTCTTTGCAACCCCATGGACTATAGTCTGTCAGGTTCCTATGACCACAGAATTTTCCAGGCAAGAATACTGGAGTAGGTTGCCATTTCCTCCTCTAGCAGATCTTTCCAACCTAGGACTCGAACTTGAGTCTCCTTTGTCTCCTGCACTGCAGGCAGATTCTGAATGGTGCTAATTGAAAAATGAAGATTTCTATTCCTTCTTCTCCTAAAGGAGATGACAGTCTACAAGAGATTCCAAATTAGAAAAAAACTTAAGTGTTTTACCAATGAATAATGTTGGAAGCCTAAAATATTATAACTAGTGAATTAACACTGTGTTTGCAACTTAAAGTAACTATAGAATTTTCTATATCTATTGTGTTTCATGGGACTTCACTGGTGGTTCAGACAGTAAAGAATCTGCCTGCAGTGCAGGAGATGTGGGTTCAATCCCTGGGTCAAAAATATCTCTTGGTGAAGAAAATGGCAACCCACTACAGTATTCTTGCCTGGAGAATCCCATGGACAGAGGAGCCTAGCAGGCTGCAGTCCATGGAGTGGAAAAGAGTCAGACATTACTGAGAGACTAACACTATTGTGTTTTTTGTAATCACTAATTGAACAGGGGAAGAAAGAAGGAACTAATGTAAGTAATTTATGAATGCAGTGTTTCACTGAATACTCACAGTCTTCAGTGTTATGGGTATATATGTAAACATGTACATCATAAATATAAGGGAAATTTTTGATGCAAAGCAAGATATTTGCAGAGTCTTAAGTGTATACCACAGATGGCTTACAATTTACTAGAGAAAAAATAGCAATTATACTAAAGAGAAACTTAACAACAACCTGACTGATGATCAAAAGAGACATTACCAGTGAGGGACACATAAATAATATGCACCTCAGACAGGATACTCAGAGAAAGACATAACATTATTTATGTAGTGTTCTGGCCTGGAATGTATATTTAAATATATTTGAAAGGAAACATCAGACAAACCCCAACTGAGAAACATTCTATTAATTTTTAAAAAAGACTGTATATTTAATGCCAACATAATGAAAAATAGAGGGAAACTGAAGACATTATGGATTAAAATAAAATAGATATATAACCAAATATTAGATCATAGATTGTAAAGGGAAAAAAATTTCAAATAAGTCATTGTTGAATCAGATGTCAAATAGGAATATATGTGGTAAATTCAATAAAATAATATATCAATATTTAATTTACTGAAGGTGATAAATATGCCATACATTTGAGAACTGCACTGAGGCTATATAAGAATCTGTCCTACTGATAACAGTGATAATTGTACTGTGGATATAGGAATTCTTACTCTTAAGAAGTAGTCACTGAAGAACTTAAGACTAAAGAGCCACAATGTCTTAATATTAAACTGTTCAAAAGTATTATTTTATTTATATATTTATATATATTATATATATATTTATATATTATTTTATTATATATATTATTATTTTATTATATATATATATATAGGTAGAGAATGAGTAAATGATAAAGCAAATGTGATAAAATGTTAATAATACATGAATTTGGGTAAATGGTGTATAGGTGTTCTTTGTACTGTTGTTATTCTTGCAATTTTTCAGTAATGATTTTTCTCATTGAATATTTTTAAAAACTTCCTTATTTTTTTAATAACATTTTCAGAATGTGGCATTTTAATGTGGCCACCATGCTATCAAATATGCCCCAACCTAATAATTTAATTTTTAAGTTTAACAATTAAAGTCTCCTGATTTGGAAACTCTCTGGTGTTCCTCATTGAAGTAAATTATACAACCCATGGAAATGAACTATGTGAAAGCAATGGCAGTTGTGCAGATGCTGTTTATTCAGTCATGGAAAGATATCTCCTCACCTATATTTATTATATCAACAGCAGATATAAGTACAACTATGTTCATTTGAGATTTTTGTATGTTTAACTGTAAAAGGTAGTCTAATCTGGATTAACATTAAGCTAACTAAACATACATAATTAAGTATGAATTCTACTGCTCACTTATCACTTAGGCAAGCTATGAAAATGAATTTACATGTATTAATTTTCTCATTTAAAAAATGAGTTTGAATAACATTTTCATTCAGTTCTTTTAAATTTTAAATGCCTTAGTTCAGCCCCTCAGTCGTGGCTGACTCTTTGTGACCCCCCTGGGCTACAGCATGACTGGCTTCCCTGTCCATCATCAACTTCCAGACCTTGATCAAACTCATGTCCATCAAGTCATGATGCCATCCTACCATCTCATCCTCTGTCATCTCCTTTTCTTCCTGCCTTCAATCTCTCATAGTATCAGGTATCTCCTCAAATGAGCATAGTTGTACTTATATCTGCTGTTGATATAATAAACGCACATAGGTGAGGAGGGTCTTTTCCAATGAGTCAGTTCTTCATATCACATGGCCAAAGTATTGGAGCTTCAGCTTCAGCCTCAGTCCTTCCAATGAATATTCAGAATTGATTTCCTTTAGGATGGACTGGTTTGATCTCCTTGCAGTCCAAGGGACTATCAGGAGTCTTCTCCGACACCACAGTTCAAAAGCATCAATTCTTCAGTGCTCAGCTTTTTTTATGACCCAACTCTCACATCCATACATGACTACTGGAAATACCATAGCTTTGACTAGACAGACCTTTGTCAGCAAAGTAATGTTACTGCTTTTTAATATGCTGTCTAGATTTGTTATAGCTTTTCTTCCAAGGAGCAAGCGTCTTTTAATTTCATGGTTGCAATCACCATCTACAGTGATTTTGGAGCCCAAGAAAGTGAAGTTTCTCATTGTTTCCATTTTCACCCATTTTTTAGCATGAAGTGATGGGACCAGATGCCATGATCTTCATTTTTTGAATGTTGAGTTTTAAGCCAGCTTTTTCACTTTCATCAAGAGGCTCTTTAATTCCTCTTTGCCTTCTACCATGAGTTGTGTCATCTGCATATCTGAGGTTATTGATGTTTCTCTTGGCAATCTTGATTCCAGCTTTTGCTTTATCCAGCCTGGCATTTAGCATGATGTACTCTGTGTGTAAGTTAAATAAATAGGGTGACAATATACAGCCTTGATGTACTACTTTCCCAATTTTGAACCAGTCCATTGTTCCATGTCTGCTTCTAATTGTTTCTTCTTGATCTGCATACAGGTTTCACAGGAAGCAGGTAAGGTGGTCCAGATTCTCATCTCTTGAAGAATTTTCCACAGTTTGTTGTGATCCACACAGACAAAGGTTTTAATATAGTCAACGAAGCAGAAGTAAATGTTTTCTAGAATTTTCTTGCTTTTTATATAATCCAAGAGATGTTGGCAATTTGATCTCTGGTTCCTCTGCCTTTTCTAAATCCAGCTTGAGCATCTGGGAGTTCTCAAATTGTGTACTGTTGAAGCCAAGCTTAGAGAATTTTAAGCCTTACTCTGCTAGCATGTGAAATGAGTGCAATTGTGCAGTAGCCTGAACATTCTTTAGCACAGCCCTTCTTTGAGGTTGGAATGAAAACTGACATTTTCCAGTTCTGTGGCCACTGCTGAGTTTTCCAAATTTGCTGGCATATTAGTGCAGCACTTTAACAGTATCATCTTTTGGGATTTGAAATAGATCAAGTGAAATTCCATCACCTCCACTATGGTGTATAGAGTCTTAAATGCCCAAAGTGAGGCCTTATTAAGAGAACCTATAAGTCACTTAGTCATGTCCAACTCTTTGCGACCCCATGAACTATAGCCCATCAGGTTCCTCTGTCCATAGACTTCTCCAGGCAAGAACACTGGAGTGGGTTGCCATTTCCTTCTCCAGGGGATCTTCCCAACCCAGGAGAGGGACAATGAAACCAAATATCCTTGAGAAAATTATACAATGACTTAAAAATATGTAATTTCAACTTTCCCCCCTCCTTTTGTTTATGTTTTTGGAAATTTTAACATTTTGGCAACTAAGAGCTAGTTTTGTTTCTTAATCTAGTTTTCCGGGGACAGGAGTACAGGAAACATAAGAAGTAATCCACAACCTCAGTAATTTTAAAAAATAGTTGCTGAATCAGTTCTAATGAGGTGGATGAAACTGGAGCCTATTATACAGAGTGAAGTAAGCCAGAAAGAAAAACACCAATACAGTATGCTGCTGCTGCTAAGTCGCTTCAGTCGTGTCTGACTTTGTGCGACCCCATAGATGGCAGCCCAACAGGCTTCCCCGTTCCTGGGATTCTCCAGGCAAGAACACTGGAGTGGGTTGCCATTTCCTTCTCCAACGCATGAAAGTGAAAGGTGAAAGTGAAGTCGCTCAGTCGTGTTCGACTCTTAGCGACCCCATGGACTGCAGCCTACCAGGCTCTTCCATCCATGGGATTTTCCAGGCAAGAGTACTGGAGTGGGGTGCCATTGCCTTCTCCAGCCAATACAGTATACTAATGCATATATATGGAATTTAGAAAGATGGTAATGACAACCCTGTATGCGAGACAGCAAAAGAGACACAGATGTATAGAACAGTCTTTTGGACTCTGTGTGTGTGTGGGGGGGGGGCGGCGGGGATGATTTGGAAGAATGGCATTAAAACATGTATAATATCATACAAGAAACGAATTGCCAGTCCAGGTTCGATTCAGGATACAGAAAGCTTGGGGCTGGTGCACTGGGATGACCCAGAGGGATGGTATGGGGAGGGAGGTGGGAGTGGGGTTCAGGATGGGGAACATGTGTGCACCCGTGGTGGATGCATGTTGATGTATGGCAAAACCAATACAATATTGTAAAGTAAAAATAAATAAATAAATAAATAAAAAATAGTTGCACAAATTTTAGAAAATACTTTTTGTTTTAGAAGTTTTGAAAACTAAGATCTGTAATGCTTTTATTGATAAGTGTGTTTTCTTTTCATAGAAAATAGGAGTATATGAAAAATTACAAAAGATGTCCATAAAATACCAAAAGAATGGACACATGCATGATAACTAATTCAATAAAGAAGTCTGAAAATGGATTGCCAATGGACAGGTAGGGATAGTGAATCAGAGACATACAAAATGAGTTCATTAAAAAGCAAGAAATTTCTGGCACCCACTTCTCAGAATGGCAAATTTCATGTGGGATTGACAAAAGGATGAAATATATAAGAGTATATATAAATGCCTACATAAGGTACAGTTAGATGCATACACCCTTCTCCTGATTTAAGCAACCAGATGACTCTGTTTTCCCAAACCAACAGAAGATAAGAAGAAGAGAACTCTGAAGAGGTTAAATGAGGAAGGTTCTAGAGTCAGAAATACTATCACAGACTAATGAGAACCAAAAATGGGGTATAAGTCTACATAAAAACTGATAAGGCCCAAACCTACTAGAAACCTATTATGCCAACTAGAAATATATTTTGCAGAGAAGAGATTGAAGGAATCCTCTGGAGTGAATGACCTGCCCCAAATGATATATCTAGAGGGACTGATTTTGGAGGGAATCAAAAATATTCCACCCCATAATGAAGGTCACCATAGACAAATGCCTTCCCCATATACAGAGCTTCAAATCATCTTGTTGATGTTGCTTTCAAATGAAAACTAAGATCATGGCATCTGGTCCAATCACTTTATGGCAAATAGATGGGGAAACAGTGGCTGACTGTATTTTTCTGGGCTCCAAATTCACTGCAGATGGTGATTGCAGCCATGAAATTAAAAGACGCTTACTCCTTGGAAGGAAAGTTATGACCAACCTAGACAGCATATTAAAAAGCAGAGACATTACTTTGTCAGCAAAGGTCCATCTAGTCAAGGCTATGGTTTTTCCAGTGATCATGTATGGATGTGAGAGTTGAACTATAAAGAAAACTGAGCACCGAAGAATTGGTGCTTTTGAACTGTGGTGTTGGAGAAGACTCTTGAGAGTTCCTTGGACTTCAAGGAGATCCAACCTGTGCATGCTAGAGGAGATCAGTCCTGGGTGTTCATTGTTAGGACTGATTTTGAAGCTGAAACTCCAATACTTTGGCCATCTGATGCGAAGAGCTGACTCATTTGAAAAGATCCTGATGCTGGGAATGGTTGAGGGCAGGAGGAGAAGGGGATGCCAGAGGATGAGATGGTTGGATGGCATCACCAACTTGATGGACATGGGTTTGGGTGAACTCCAGGAGTTAGTGATGGACAGGGAGGCCTGGTGTGCTGCAGTTCATGGGGTCGGAAAAAGTCGGACATGACTGAGTGACTGAACTGAACTGAACTGAAGATGACTGATTATAAGGTGACTAGAAATTCAAGGAAAGTCTCTTATACAGAAGATAGAGATAAAGCAAAACTCTTATTTTTAAATTAAAAAAAAAAAAGAAATGATAGGAACAGAAACAATTCAGAGAACAGAAGAAATTTTGGAAAATAATCTAATTATATTCTAAGAGATGAACAATGATATTTCATTCATGAAATAAAAGCAGAAAACAAAACAAAAATCTCAGTATTCTCATAATTTAAAAATGATAGCTAAATTGAAAATTTCACAGAAAAATTAAAAGATAACATTGAAAAAAATCTTCCAGAAAATAGAACAAATACGAAATTTTGGACAATAGAAAAGTTAGAGAATCAATGAGGTACAACATCCCTTAATAATAGGTCCAGGGCAGCAGCAGGATTGGGCTAAGGAGGAGAGTTGACGGAGGGAGCCAGCGCCGGGAACGCACGCACGAGTGCCCGCATTTCTATGCCGTCTGCGGTGGCCGCTCGCTCTCTTGTCTCCCAAAAAATTAAAAAAAATAATAATGATAACAATAATAAGTCCAGAAAAGGACACTAGGTAAAATAATGATGATGAAATTTTAAAATAATTTAAGGAAATTGCTCAAATAATGTATTGACAAAGCCCATCAAGTATCCTAAACATTGAACATAAAGACACATCAAGTTACTTCAATGTGAAATTTTTTAATTTGGGAGCAAATATAGGATCCCAAACCTTCCAGAGAGGGGAAAACAAAAGCAAACACAAGCCACATATCAGTTCAGTTCAGTCACTCAGGCCTGTCAGAATCTTTGTGACCTGCAGCACAAGAGACTTCCCTGTCCTTCACCAACTCCTGGACCTTGATCGAACTCATGTCCATGGAGTCCGTGATGCCATCCAACCATCGTATCCTCTGTCATCCCCTTTTATTCCTGCCTTCAATCTTTCCCAGTATCAGGGGCTTTTCTAACGAGCCAGCTCTTCACGTCAGATGGCCAAAGTATTGGAGTTTCAGCTTCAGCCTCAGTCCTTCCAATGAATATTCAGGATTGATTTCCTTTAGGATGGACTGGTTTGATATCTTTGCAGTTCAAGGGACTCTCAAGAGTCGTCTCAAACACCACAGTTCAAAAACATCAATTCTTCAGCTCTCAGCTTTCTTTATAGTCCAATTCTCACATGAATACATGACTACTGGAAAAACCATAGCTTTGACTACATAGACCATTGTGAGCAAAGCAATGTCTCTGCTTTTTAATATGCTGTCTAGCTTGGTCATAGCTTTTCTTCCAGGGAGCAAGCGTCTTTTAATTCCATGGCTGCAGTCACCATCTGCAGTGATTTTGGAGCCCCCCTAAAAAATAAAGTCTGTCACTGTTTTCAATGTTTTCCCATCTATTTGCCATGAAGTTATGGGACCAGATGCCATGATCTTCATTTTTTTAATGTTGAGTTTTAAGCCAACTTTTTCACTCTCCTCTTTCACTTTAATCAAGAGGCTCTTAAGTTCCTCCTCACTTTCTGCCATAATGGTGGTGTTATTTTCATATCTGAGGTTATTGATATTTCTCCCAGCAATCTTGATTTCAGCTTGTGCTTCATCCTGCCCAGCATTTTGCACGATATACTCTGCATGTAAGTTAAATAAACAGGGTGACAATATGCAGCTTGACATACTCCTTTCCCAATTTTGAACCAGTCTGTTGCTCCGTGTTCGGTTCTAACTGCTGCTTCTTGACCTGCATGCAGATTTCTCAGTAGGCAGGCAAGGTGGTCTGGTATTCCCATCTCTTCAAGAATTTTCCCACAGTTGTGATCCACACAAAGACTTTGGCATAGGCAATATTTACTACAATTATTGACTATGCCAAAGCATCATATAGTATAATGGAAATCAGAATGTGTCAGGCAAGATAAATATGACATTGAAAAAAATGTAACAATGACTTTAAAATTCTTAGTGAAATTATATCCAAACTAGACTTCTATACCTAACCCAACAATCAATCATGTCTGAGTACAGAATGAAGACATCTTCTGACATGCAAAATCTTGAAAATTTTACCTCCTGGACACCAGGAAGCAGAGAATATAATATATAAGGTTTCTAGGATGATAGCAAAATTGAGCATTATATTGTCAGTAGGATAGCAGTTTTCAAGAACTAGTCCAAATTAGTAGATGATGAATATTTGAAACTAAATATCATTTGTTGTTTTGAATATTAAGGACACACTTCTGGTGTAGAAATAGGGGTATATTATGAGTGGAAAGTACAGTTAAAGATGTAAATGCCAAAAATAATTATTATTCATTTCTTTTTAAAAAAAGTAAAAGAAAACATATTGCTCAAAGATGGAAATGTAATCATGTCATACATCTCATATGGCTCTGGTCAGATGAACATTTATTTAATCCTTATAATATAAATTGTAATTTTTTTTTAATTGTGCAGATGATTAGAGAGGAAGAGAGCTAAATTCTTGTCTTCCTTACTTAGGAATAAATAAGTAATCTCTAGAACTGAAAATTTTAAAAGAAATAGTGACATGTAAGTATTATTTAGAAACTAGGAGAACTAAAGAAATAACTAAAAACTAAGAGATAATTTCCTATGAAGAGGCAGAGCCAGGGGTAGACACAGCTGAAACAGAGGTCCTTTTGTTTCCAGGATAAGTCCATTGATTTTTTTTTCCAGGACTATGTGCACAAAAATATATAACCAACGAAAGTTAAATAAAAATAAAAATGAAGACTGGTTTATTATTTTTTTAGGATTTTAAAATTCATTTTTATTTTATTAAATATGATTGCATCTACATACAGTAGAATATACATATATATTTTTTCTTCAGTCTAGAGAAAAAATGACTTATGTACATAATGGATTTACACAACTTTAGCACTTCCCAAGAATCCAGAGCTCACAAGTTTGGAAACATTATTTTAAATTTTAAATTTTAGTTGAGTGGGTTCTAATTGAAAAAAGTCACAGTGATTGATCACAGGAAAAATTTATGAAGTGCACAATTTCTTATTTTTTGGTGAGGGTAATATAACAAAATCTAGAGTAATGAAGGTGGTGATTTTCAGAGGGTTTGTGAGTAACAGACATAAATCTCTAAAATCAACCCAATCCTTTTCCATCCCACTTCCAAGAATAAAGGGAAGTATCTCAGAAACAAACAAAAAATAGAAAATAAAAAATATTTATTTCTTTTTCTGTATGCAAAGAACAAACCTGAAAAATTACCTGCTCTGTAAAGTAGCTGACTATCTGTCATGTTGCTAAGGCATTTAGTTGTTTAGATTATGCCGCATAATGTTAGCTAATCCTCTGGAGTAAACAGAGTACAACAGTTTAAAACTAATCTTCACCTTTTTCAAATTTACAATATAAAGATCACTAGTAAGAACATATCTATTCAAATGAAAAACCAAGCATCTAATTCTGCCATCCTTATTAGAAACTGTTGCTAAAGATATTGAGCCCAGAAAATATTAATACATTTTATATTGAAAAGACATGTCTCCAGCATCTTTTGCTTTGGAAATTTCCCTATAATTGGACTAGAGGTACAATAAATGTCTAGATTACATTTTTAGAGTCTTAGAAAACTTAAAAAAAAATATTTTGTACTGTCCTCTTACAAAGTTACCATTCACTAAACAAGCATTTATTTAATACTCTCTTCACTTAAAAACTAATAGAAATTATACATGTTTTAATGCCATTCTCCCAAATCATCCCCCATTCCCTCTCCCACAGAATCCAAAAGACTGTTCTATATATCAGTGTCTCTTTTGCTATCTCGCATACAGGATTGTCGTTACCATCTTTCTAAATTCCATATATATGTGTTAGTATACTGTATTGGTGTTTTTCTTTCTGGCTTACTTCACTCTGTATAATAGGCTCCAGTTTCATCCACCTCATTAGAACTGATTCAAATGTATTCTTTTTAATGGCTGAGTAATACTCCGTTGTGTATATGTACCACAGCTTTCTTATCCATTCATCTGCTGGAGGGGAGTTCAGGATGGGGAACATGTGTACACCCGTGGTGGATGCATGCTGATGTATGGCAAAACCAATACAATATTGTAAAGTAAAAATAATAATAATAATAAAATAAAAAAAAAGAACTAATAGAAAGGTGAGAACATCAAAATGATCAAAAAATTGTGTGCAATCTGGACTCAAAAGACATTGTTGCCATTCTCCTGCTGCAGGCAACATTTTATTTCGTGAGATAAAGTTTTGACCTGTTGAGTCTTTGGCGTCCTCTCAGTGTTCACAGATCCTTCACTCTTCTGTTTTGCCACATGCTGCATTTCAAACCACTAATCATTCTGGAGCCTCCAAATTGTGGCCATTTAACATTTAACATTTAAGTTGCTGCCCCTTCTTAAGTAGAACAAAATGTCTCTGGAAATGTCATCATTTTGAGGGACTAAAAAAAGATAATCAGTTTTTTAAAAAAAGTTAAACTTAAACTATGTGATGCATAGATGGAAAGCAAAAAATAATAATTTATCAGGTCTTAAACATTCAACCTGTAATGATTAAAACCAACTTTGTAATAGTTCTTCCACTGATAAGTATTAGCAACTTACTTTAATGTAAAATATAGGTTTGAAAGTAGTTTCTCATTTAGATTTAGGCTTCCTGGTGCTTTCATCTGTCTCAAGCATAATTTGTTTCCATTTGCCATGATTGAAAAATAAAATGATAAATGGCTCCCCAAAGGACTGCTGAATGAATTTAATATTCATGAAAATTACTATTAAATGTCATCCTTGTTCTCATTCTGTGGTTTCAACACTTGTGAAAGTCCTACAGTTCTCATAAGTAGGCTCTCTGCAATTAATACTTCCTGGAACTAAAAATATTCCTTGAATCAAGCCAAAGCTATTTCATAGCAAAATAACTCCAAAGAAATTCAAGAGAGAAGTTTTAAAGCAATTCAGAACCCTCTGAAGTGACCACCATGCAAGTAATGAATCTCTTACAGTACTTTGCAGGTTGCCAATTAGTCCACATCAAAACAAAAACTGAAGGAACATATCTGTATCAGCGAAAATCAAATAAAGAGCCACAACTCTGCAGATACATATTATATATAATATACAAGGATGCAGCTTAAGAATGAAGCTGAGACTTCAATATGAACAAAATCGGGTGGATGTTTAAAGTTTCAAGTTCTTAAAATATCAGTAATAATTTCATACCTATGGGGTCACATGTTCCTTTCTCCTGGATCCTGGTGCCCTAGAAGAAACTGTTTCCCTAGTCTGTGGGAGTTATGTCATCAAATCCCACTGGCCCTCAAAGTTAAATTCCCTGGGAGTTCTCAGCCCCTTTGTCAGATCCCCAGGCTGGAAAATCTGTTGGGGCCCTAGAACTTTTGCAACAGTACAAGAATTTCTTTGGTATAATTTTTCTCCAGTTTGTCAGTTATCTTTTCAGAAGCTCTACAGTAGAGCTAACGGTGACCTCCTCCAAGAGAATGTATGTCACATGCCGTGTCTCCCAGGTCTGCTGTAGCCAGAGCCCCTGTCTTTGCAGCAGGCCACTGCTGACACATGCCACCACAGGAGACATGCAAACATTCAAATGCAGTTCAGGCTCAGTGTTTTATTGAGGTCCCTGCTCCTTTCCCTGGGTCCTGGTGCACATGAGGTTTTGTTTGCACCCTCTGAGTGTCTCTGGTAGGTATGAGATTTGATTTTAAACATTATTGAGCCACTCCTACCATCCTATTGGGACCCTACTGGGGTCCTTTGCCCTTAGACGTGGGATATCTTTCTTTGGTGGGATCCAATATTCTCCTGTCAATGGTTGTTCAGCAGCTAATTGCAACCTTGGTGTTCTCACATGAGAAGATGAATGTATGTCCTTCGATTCCACCATCCTGTGTAATGAATTTCTATTTATTACACAATGGATAGAAGACTCTTGAGAGTCCTTTGGACTTCAAGGAGACCAAACCCATCAATCCTAAAGGAAATCAACCCTGAATATTCACTGGAGAGACTGATGCTTAGGCTGAAGCTCCAATAATTTGGCCACCTGATGCGAATAGTCAACTCACTGGAAAAGACCCTGATGCTGGGAAAGATTGAAGGCAGGAGGAGAAGGGAATGTCAGAGGATGAGATGGTTGGATGGCATCACTGACTCGGTGGACATGAGTTTGATAAAGCTCTGGGAGTTGGTGAAGGACAGAGGAACATGGTGTGCTGTAGTACATGGGGTCACAAAGCGTTAGACATAATTTAGTGACTGAATAACAACAACAAGATATCCTTGGAACATGGAAAATTATCATTCATTAAGTAACCTTAACTGTTGTGGATGAATTAAATTCCTGTGTTTGACTTACTTCAGTGCAAAGCTACTTCCTGCCACTCACTTGAGTGCTTGTATGCCCCAATCAGTTTTTCCTTTAGGTTGATGTAGATTGCTAGGACAAAACTTGGAGATTTTTCTGAAAAAAATAATGATATAAATATAATAGTGAACTAAGCTTTGTTTGCCTGTTGACTTGAATATATTGAGAAGCATTGTTGTTGTTCAATTGCTAAGTTGTGTCTGACTCTTTGCAACCCTATGAATTGCAGCACACTAGACTTCCCTGTCCTTCACCATCTCTTGGAGCTTGATCAAACTCATGTGGATTGAGTCAGTGATGCCATCCAACCATCGCATCCTCTGTCATACCCTTCTTCTCCTGCCTTCAATCTTTCCCAGCATCAGGGTCTTTTCCAGTGAGTCAGCTCTTCCCATCATGTGGCCAAACTATTGGAGCTTAAGCCATAACACATCCCAAATAAAACTATAGATCTATATTAAAAATACATCTTTTATCAATACATACAACATTGAGATCAGTAGTGAAAATTGTTAAGGACCTTGTCCTTAATATATTGCTTTGTAATTAAGACCAGTTGAAATTTTCTGTCTGAATTTTGCAAAAAAAACAGAACTATGGCAATACCTTTACAAATTCTACTTTCTCTAATTGTTTTTTCTCTCTGCTTTACACAGATTTGCCTGAAAGTTAAATTATTTATTAGGTAGCTAGAATATAAGGGTCAGGCCTTAAAATGACATATTTCTAAGAAGTTTACTAGTCATTGTTGTTGTTCAGTCACTCAGTCTTGTCTGACTCTTTGCAGCCCCCATGGACTGCAGCACAACAGGCTTCCCTGTCCTTTACTATCTCCCAGAGCTTGCGCAAACTCATGCCCATTGATTTGGTGATGCCATCCAACCATCTCATCCTCTGTCACCCCCTTCTCTTCCTGCCTTCAATCTTTCCTGGCATCGAGATCTTTTCTAATGAGTCAGCTCTTTGCATCAGGTGGCCAAAGTATTGGAGCTTCAGCATCAGTCCTTCTAGTGCATATTCAGGGTTGACTTCCTTTAGGGTTGACTGGTTTGATCTCCTTGAAATCCAAGAGACTCTCAAGAGTCTTCTAAAACACCACAGTTCAAAAGCATTAATTCTTTGTTGCTCAGCCTTCTTTATGATCCAACTCTCACATCCATACATGACTACTGGAAATACCATAGCTTTGACTATACAGATTTTTGTTGGCAATGTCATGAGTCTGTTTCCCCAGCTTACTAGAGCATAGGAAAATTTGGACAGATTTTATCAGGCTGTTGTCTGCAGTAAGGAAAGGGCAGCCCCACTATGCCTTCCCAATCTGTATTTATCTGAGGAAAGAAATACAAAGCTGACATAGTTTCAAGGATGAGTAAGAAATCATGATTCTGAACTCAAACGCTATTTTGATTATCTTCAGCCTGGTATATGAGGACTCCATGCTACAGAGTCTTGAGACAATAGGCTCTCCAGTCAAGAAATACCACAAGCTTACTCTCTTCGTGGTTTCATAAACAAGGATTGCACTGGTGTCTCAAGGGACCAGCCTCCAAGCCAGTGTGAAGACAGTGGAGGCAGAATAGAATAGAGACCAAAGTTTCCTCAATTTAAGGGCTATCTCATAACATTTATACCAACAGTGTGATGTTCAAGTTTCTTCACGGTCTGACCTCAGCCTAAAGCATCTGTCCTCTTAGACATGCTATGTGACTTACAGTCCATTCTCATTAACTGTAACACTACACATGCCATAAACCTTGTACTCTTCCAACTTATTACTAAGCAGAATTAAAACAGCATGAGTTCACCTATGTACAACAAGCCAAAACCTGTGGAACACTGTAAAAGCAGTGCTAAGGGGAAAGGTCATACCAATACAGGCATACCTCAAGAAACAAGAAAAAAGTCAAATAAATAACTTAATTCTACACCTAAAGCAACTAGAAAAGGAAGAAATGAAGAACCCCAGGGTTAGTAGAAGGAAAGAAATCTTAAAAATTAGAGCAGAAATAAATGCAAAAGAAACAAAAGAGACCATAGCAAAAATCAACAAAGCCAAAAGCTGGTTCTTTGAAAGAATAAATAAAATTGACAAGCCATTAGCCAGACTCATCAAGAAACAAAGAGAGAAAATTCAGATCAATAAAATTAGAAAGCAAATGGAGAGATCACAACAGACAATACAGAAATACAAACGGTCATAAGAGACTACTATCAGCAATTATATGCCACTAAAATGGACAACGTGGAAGAAATGGACAAATTCTTAGAAAAGGATAACTTTCCAAAACTGAACCAGGAAGAAATAGAAAATCTTAACAGACCCATCACAAGCACGGAAATTGAAACTGTAATCAAAAATCTTCCAGCAAATAAAAGCCCAGGTCCAGATGGCTTCACAGCTGAATTCTACCAAAAATTTGGAGAAGAGCTAACACCTATCCTGCTCAAACTCTTCCAGAAAATTGCAGAGGAAGGTAAACTTCCAAACTCATTCTATGAGGCCACCATCACCCTAATACCAAAACCTGACAAAGACGTCACACAAAAAAAGAAAACTACAGGCCAATATCACTGATGAACATAGATGCAAAAATCCTTAACAAAATTCTAGCAATCAGAATCCAACAACACATTAAAAAGATCATACACCATGACCAAGTGGGCTTTATCCCAGGGATGCAAGGATTCTTCAATATCCACAAATCAATCAATGTAATACACCACATTAACAAATTGAAAAATAAAAACCATATGATTATCTCAATAGATGCAGAGAAAGCCTTTGACAAAATTCAACATCCATTTATGATAAAAACTCTCCAGAAATCAGGAATAGAAGGAACATACCTCAACATAATAAAAGCTATATATGACAAACCCACAGCAAACATTATCCTCAAAGGTGAAAAATTGAAAGCATTTCCCCTGAAGTCAGGAACAAGACAAGGGTGCCCACTTTCACCACTACTATTTAACATAGTTTTGGAAGTTTTGGCCACAGCAATCAGAGCAGAAAAAGAAATAAAAGGAATCCAAATTGGAAAAGAAGAAGTAAAACTCTCATTGTTTGCAGATGACATGATCCTCTACATAGAAAACCCTAAAGACTCCACTAGAAAATTACTAGAGTTAATCGATGAATATAGTAAAGTTGCAAGATATAAAATCAACACACAGAAATCTCTTGCATTCCTATACATTAATAATGAGAAAATAGAAAGAGAAATTAAGGAAACAATTCCATTCACCATTGCAACGGAAAGAATAAAATACTTAGGAATATATCTACCTAAAGAAACTAAAGACCTATATATACAATAGTGTAAAGTTTAAAAATAAAATAAAATAAAGCAAAAAAGAAAACTATAAAACACTGGTGAAAGAAATCAAAGAGGACACTAATAGATGGAGAAATATACCAAGTTCATAGATAGGAAGAATCATTATAGTGAAAATGAGTATACTATCCAAAACAATCTATAGGTTCAATGCAATCCCTATCAAGCTACCAACGGTATTTTTCACAGAACTAGAACAAATAATTTCACAATTTGTATGGAAATACAAAAAACCTCGAAGAGCCAAAGCCATCTTGAGAAAGAAGAATGGAACTGGAGGAATCAACCTGCCTGGCTTCAGGCTCTACTACAAAGCCACAGTCATCAAAACGGTATGGTACTGGCACAAAGACAGAAATATAGATCAATGGAACAAAATAGAAAGCCCAGAGATAAATCCACGCACCTATGGACATCTTATCTTTGACAAAGGAGGCAAGAATATACAATGGATTAAAGACAAACTCTTTAACAAGTGGTGCTGGGAAAACTGGTCAACCACTTGTAAAAGAATGAAACTAGAACACTTTCTAACACCATACACAAAAATAAACTAAAAATGGATTAAAGATCTAAATGTAAGACCAGAAACTATAAAACTCCTAGAGGAGAACATAGGCAAAACACTCTCCGACATACATCACAGCAGGATCCTCTATGACCCACCTCCCAGAATATTGGAAATAAAAGCAAAAGTAAACAAATTGTACCTAATTAAAATTAAAAGCTTCTGCACAACAAAGGAAACTATAAGCAAGGTGAAAAGACAGCCTTCAGAATGGGAGAAAATAATAGCAAATGAAGCACCTGACAAACAACTAATCTCAAAAATATACAAGCAACACCTGTAGTTCAATTCCAGAAAAATAAATGACCCAATCAAAAAATGGGCCAAAGAACTAAACAGACATTTCTCCAAAGAAGACATACAGATGGCTAACAAACACATGAAAAGATGCTCAACATCACTCATTATCAGAGAAATGCAAATCAAAACCACAATGAGGTACCATTTCACGCCAGTCAGAATGGCTGCTATCCAAAAGTCTACAAGCAACAAATGCTGGAGAGAGTGTGGAGAAAAGGGAAACCTCTTACACAGTTGGTGGGAATGCAAACTAGTACAGTCACTATGGAGAACAGTGAGGAGATTCCTTAAAAAACTGGAAATAGAACTGCCATATGACCCAGCAATCCCACTGCTGGGCATACACACTGAGGAAACCAGAATTGAAAGAGACATGTGTACCCCAATGTTCATCACAGCACTGTTTATAATAGCCAGGACATGGAAGCAACCTAGAAGTCCATCAGCAGATGAATGGATAAGAAAGCTGTGGTTCATATACACAATGGAGTATTACTCAGCCATTAAAAAGAATACATTTGAATCAGTTCTAATGAGGTGGATGAAACTGGAGCCTATTATACAGAGTTAAGTAAGCCAGAATGAAAAACACCAATACAGTATACTAATGCGTATATATGGAATTTATAAAGATGGTAATGACATCCCTGTATGCGAGATGGCAAAAGAGACACAGATGTATAGAACAGTCTTTTGGACTCTGTGGGAGAGGGAGAGGGTGGGATAATTTGGGAGAATGGCATTGAAACATGTATAATATCATATAAGAAACAAATCACCAGTCCAGGTTCAATGCAGGATACAGGATGCTTGGGGCTGGTGCACTGGGATGACTCAGAGGGATGGTATGGGGAGGGAAGTGGGAGTGGGGTTCAGGATGGGGAACATGTGTACACCCGTGGCAGATTCATGTTGATGTATGGCAAAACCAATACAATAAAAAATTAATTAAAAAATAATAATACTGTAAAGTAATTAGCCTCCAAATAAAATAAATAAATTAAAAGAAAAAAAACAACTACAGTATGAGTTCACCTATGTAAACTAGACATGTAGAAAACAAACAATGAAAAGTTTAAAAATAAAATAAAAAAAAGAAAACAAACAATGAAAGGATATATACTAAATGATAAAAAGCGGTCACCTCTCAGAGTACTGTTTCTTCTTTTACCAAATATGATTAAGTGGACATGTATTTCTATTTCATGAGCAGAAAATATCATTTGTAAGTTTTTCTATGAATATAGAATGATTTTTTTCCTGCCTGCACAGTCAGACATTTAATATATTTTTCTAGTAAAGTCTGTGCAAAATATAATACAGTGAGTCAGCAACTAAATTTTCTGCTTTGTATTTAATCACATTTATCTTTGTTATATTTAACATATAAATTATATAGCAAAAATTATATTTTTCCTTATTGTAGATTGTGGTGATGATGGAAAGGGAGAGGGTGGAATAGAATCATAGAAAAGCTGGGTGTTATTTTTTTTAATGTTTTGCCTGCTTCAGTAAGAAAAATTCTATGATTCTAAATTATTTCTGTATTCAGTCTGTTACCAATTTTACTTGACACTCTGCATTTGATATTTGAGTATTTCTACTTGCTTGTCTGTTTTGATTCAACTTTTCCATAAATCTTATCTACACTGTACTAGCATTGAGTTAGTTCATCTTTTTAAAGTTGTTAAAAGTCAGCTAGTAAGATCATCTGATGCTTCAATTCAGTTCAGTTCAGTCGCTCAGTCGTGTCTGAGTCTTTGCGACCCCATGAACTGCAGCACGCCAGGCCTCCCTGTCCATCACCAACTCCCGGAGTTCACTCAAACTCACGTCCATCAAGTCAGTGATGCCATCCCACAGACTCATCCTCTGTTGTCCCCTTCTCCTCCTGCCTTCAATCTTCCCCAGCATCAGGGTCTTTTCAAATGAGTCAACTCTTCGCACGAGGTGGCCAAAGTATTGAAGTTTCAGCTTCAGCATCAGTCCTTCCAATGAATACTCAGGATTGATTTCCTTTAGGATTGACTGGTTGGATCTCCTTGCTGTCCAAGGGACTCTCAAGAGTCTTCTCCAACACCATAGGTCTAAAGCATCAATTCTTCGGTGCTCAGCTTTCTTATAGTCCAACTCTCACATCCATACATGACTACGGGAAAAAAACACAGCTTTGATTAGATGAAACTTTGTTGGCAAAATAATGTCTCTGCTTTTTAATATGCTGTCTAGGTTGGTCATAACTTTTCTTCTAAGGAGTAAGCATCTTTTAATTTCATGGCTGAAATCACCATCTGCAGTGATTTTGGAGCCCCCCCAAATAAAGTCTGACACTGTTTCCACTGTTTCCCCATCTATTTCCCATGAAGTGATGGGACCAGAGGCCATGATCTTTGTTTTCTGAATGTTGAGTTTTAAGACAACTTTTTCACTCTCCTCTTTCACCTTCATCAAGAGGCTTTTTAGTTCCTCTTCACTTTCTGCCATAAAGGTGGTGTCATCTGCATATCTGAGGAGATTGATATTTCTCCTGGCAATCTTGATTCCAGCTTGTGCTTCTCCCAGCACAGCATTTCTAATGATGTACTCTGCATATAAGTTAAATAAGCAGGGTGACAATATACAGCCTTGACATACTCCTTTTCTTATTTGGAACCAGTCTGTTGTTCCATGTCCAATTCTAACTGTTGCTTCCTGACCTGCATATAGGTTTCTCAAGAGGCAGGTCAGGTGGTCTGGTATTCCCATCTCTTTCAGAATTTTCCACAGTTTATTGTGATCCACACAGTCAAAGACTGGCATAGTCAATAAAGCAGAAATAGATGTCTTTCTGGAACTCTCTTGCTTTTTTGATGATCCAGCGGATACTGGCAATTTGATCTCTGGTTCCTCTGCCTTTTCTAAAACCAGCTTGAACATCTGGAAGTTCACGGTTCACGTATTGCTGAAGCCTTAGTAATATTATATTTAGTAGCATGTACTTATATCAACTTGTCTTCCATCCTGAAATTTTGGTGTTCAATATTTCTTCCATATCTCTAGAAGAGTTACTTTGAAATTATGATATGTGACAGGTTTTTGAGTTGTATGCCTTCATAATGTTAGGGGGTTTTTGACAAATTTATTTATAAAATTTGTATGGTAAATATACAAAAGCATTACATTTGAGGATATGGATTCTGTAAAATTCAGACCTTTTGAATAGCAATGTGTCTACTCATGATGCATTTATTTAGAGTTCATAAAAGGTAAATAAATAAATATCTGAGACATAGTTTAACTTTCTAGTCAAAAGTCTAAAATCAAAATTCAAAACAGAATAAAAGCATGCTGAATTATCTATCCGGATATTTTTTAAAATTTAATATTTTTTGAGCTATATTTTGTACTGAGCACAATGCAGTAACAATAGAGGTTGCAGGAAGTATGATGTGTGTTTTCCCCGTCCCACTAAGAAATTCTCTCACATGAGATGGGGTATCCCTTTTCTAAGCTATCTACCAGGAGATAGCATCAGTTCCCACAGCTTAATGGGTCAGTCCTATAAGACTACCACACCCTTGACTTCAGATGTCTATCACAAATCCATACTGTAAGTTAGAGGTTCCCACAACCCCCACCTTAGGTTGGATTAATTTGCTGGAACAACTCACAGAACAAAGGAAACAGCTTACTTATGAAAATATGATATGAACATCCAAATGAAAGTGCCCCTGGGAAGGAACACAAAGCTTCCATGCCCTCTCATGGAGACCACTATCCCAGCACTTCCACATGTTAACCAATCAGAAGCTTTCTAACCTTGTCCTTTTGAGTTTTTATGGAGACTTCATTTATAATTGATTAAAGCATTGGCCTTGGTGATTAATTCAGCCTCTAACTCCCTGCCTTGAGTACAGAATACACAGGGATATCAAAAAAGGCAGTAATCAAGAGAAATAATATCTATTTTGAAAATCTGTGATAAAGTATCAAAATGTAAATCCTATAACATGCTATATGCTAATATATAATTATACATTATATTATTTATACCAAGCACAGCTCTTTGCTACAGAAAATGCTTATTGAATGTGTCAGTAGAATCATTTGAGATGCAATCAGCAAAGCAGAGTTACAACTGCACTTATACATATTTTATATATTGCTATATATTATATATACTTATACATATATACTCTGATACATTTGTATATATTTATACATATTATACTCTGATATATATGGTGGCACTGGTGGTAAAGAACCCACCTGACAATGCAGGAAACATAAGAGACATAGAGGCATGGGTTCAATCTTGGGTCAGAAAGATCCTCTGAAAGAGGGCATGCAACCCACTCCACTATTCTTGCCTAGAGATCCCATGGATAGAGAATCCTGATGTACTACAGTCCATAGGGTCACAAAGTGTCAAACATGATTGAAGTGACTCAGTATAGCACATATATGTATGTTACGTATATAGATATATTAGGAGAAATGGCTGAGGGAGGTAAAAGATTAAACCAGCAGCAATTGGCCGGTAAAATTTCCAGATTGCAAAAGAGTTCTGACACTTATGAAAGGAGATGAGAAATGAAGGAACGCTGGAAGGAAAAGCCTTGCCTCTGAGAAGGTAGGTCTCAATCAGCCCAGGGTGGGGCTTACCACAAAGATGTTTGTTAGAAGACACTTGGCAGGTGCAGTGAGCCTTATAATACCACTGTGCTCAATCACCACCTGGGAGTTGCCAGGAAGAACATGACCTTGGATCCAAAGCTCAGATTATCCTGAAAAAAAAAAAATTCACAGCAGGAGGCTGTCAGCTAAGTATACCCTCAGCAGCAGTTTCTCTCTTCAAGGGACATCTGAGTCACGCACCTCAATGACTACCATTAAGACTACCTAATAAGGTTAATAATAGAAAGGTGGGGGAAGGGGAGAAGTTGGTTAGTATTAAGAGCTTTTAGTTCACATTTATTTTGGAACTAATGAAAGATCTTTAAAAATGATTTTCCAATTAAATGGCTATCACATGTATAATGGCATCGTGAAAACATAACCTACTTGTATTAAAACTCTAGAGGAATCACACACACACAGAAAGAGCCTGTAGGGCTCTTGGTCTCTGAAAAAAAGAGCCTGTAGGGCTTCCCTGGTGTCTCAGTTGTAAAGAATTCAATGCAGGAGACCCAGGTTCAATCCCTGGTCCAGGAATATTCCACATGCAGCAGGACAATTAAGCCCATGGGCTGTGTGCCACAACTACTGAGCTAGTGCTCTAGAGTTCATAAGCCACAGCTATTGAGTGCATGTGGTGCGATTACTGAAGCACATGTGCTAGAGTTCATGCTCCACAAGAGAACCCACTGCAATGAGAAACATATGCACATCAACTAGACAGTATATCCTGCTTGCCACACTGCAGAAGGTATGCTAACAGCAATGAAGACCCAGCACAGCCATAAATAAATACAATGAACAAAGATATATTCTTTAAAAAAAGGCTTTAAACCTAGGTTTTAGTGGAAATATTGATAATACTTAAATTTTTAATCAAGAAGAGAAATATATGTACACAAGTGTTACAGATTTTATATGATTTTATAATTCTGTTGTTGTTCAGTCACTCAGTCATGTCTGATTTTTTATGAACCCTTGGAGTGCAGTATGCCAGGCTTCCTTGTCCTTCACCATCTCTCAGAACTTGCTCAAAGTCATGTCCATTGAGTCAGTAATGCCATCCAACCATTTCACCCTCTGTCTTCCCCTTCTCCAACTGCCTTCAATCTTTCCCAGTATCAGGGGCTTTTCTAACGAGCCAGCTCTTCACATCAGATCGCCAAAGTATTGGAGCTTCAGCTTCAGCCTCAGTCCTTCCAATGAATATTCAGGATTGATTTCTTTTAGGATTTACTGGTTGGGTGTCCTTGCAGCCCAAGGGACTCTCAAGAGTCTTCTCTAACACCATAGCTCAAAAGCATCAATTCTTCAGTGTTCAGCCTTTTTTATTGGTCCAATTCTCACATCCACACATGGCTACTGGAAAAACCATAGCTTTGACTAGATGGACTTTGTCAGTAATGTCTCTGCTTTTTGATATGCTGTTTAGGTTTGTCATAACTTTTCTTCAAAGAAGCAAGTATATTTTAATTCCGTGGCTGAAGTCACCATTTGCAGTGATTTTGGAGCTCCCCAAAATAAAGTCTGTCACTGTTTCCATTGTTTCCCCATCTATTTGCCATGAAGTGATAGGACCAAATGCCATGATCTTTGTTTTTTGAATGCTGAGTTTAAGCCAGCTTTTTCACTCTCTTCTTTTCACTTTCATCAAGAGGCTCTTTAGTTCCTCCTCGCTTTCTGCCATAAGGGTGGTGTCATCTGTGTATCTGAGGTTATTGATATTTCTCCTGGAAATCTTGATTCCAGTTTGTTCTTCATCCAGCCTGGCATTTCATATGATGTACTCTGCATATAAGCTAAATAAGCAGGGTAACAATATACATCCTTGACGTACTCCTTTCTCAATTTGGAAATAGTCTATTGTTCCATGTCCTGTTCTAAGTATTGCTTCTTGACCTGCATACAGATTTCTGAGGAGGCAGGTGGGGTGGCCTGGTATTCCCATCTCTTGAAGAATTTTCCATAGTCTTTTGTGATCCACACAGTCAAAGGCTTTAGTGTAGTCAATGTATCAGAAGTAGATGTTTCTCTAGAATTCTCTTGGTTTTTCTATGATCCAACAGATATTGACAATTTGATCTCTGGTTCCTCTGCCTTTTCTAAATCCAGCTTGAACATCTGGAAGTTCTTGGTTCAGGTACTGTTGAAGCCTTGGAGAATTTTGGGCATTTCTTTGCTAGAATGTGAAATGAGTGCAACTGTGTGGTAGTTTGAATGTTCTTTGGCATTGCCGTTCTTTGGGATTGGAATGAAAACTGACCTCCAGTCCTGTGGCCACTGCTAATATATTCTTATCTTGATGTGAAAAAAACAGATATAACTGTTCAGTGTCCCTTAAAAAGCCTTACAATTGTTTTGAAGGGTGATGCAAAAAATATAGGGACAAATCTCTTTTTTCCTCAGGTACTTCATTTAGATTAAGATATTTTCTCCCTAGAAGTCAAATTTCATTAGTAGCAGATAGTCTTAAAGAAAAAAGACTGACTTTTCTTTGAAAATCCAAGCAGAACTTGTTCACAATTTTGACACATATTTAAATATTATTTACGTTTACTGTGCAGTTCATAACTTCTCGTTTGCTTTAAATTTTATGAGGTACTAGAATAAATGTTAAAGTTGTAATATAATTATATCTCACTCTCACATGAGAGCTTTGAGTTTCAGTTTTATCTGAGGACTTTCTGAAGACTATAGCCCAGAGACAGCCTCTCAGATAGCTCTGAAGAAATACTCTAAAGAGGTAAGGAGATATATATATATATATATATATGCATATATACATGCAATTAAGCATACATTTCAGTAGAAGGTTGCTGCTTCTCTGGAGGAACAGATATCAGTTAATGATTTTGTGGTATGGTAAGATATTAGAAATCATATTCATTAAAAATTTCTCCTGAAATATTTCTGATTACATAAGGGTCTGTTTTGCTTGTTTTCTCACAGAACAAAATGCCTCATCCTAATTTTTGCCCTGAAATCCTTTCAGAGTATATTGTAGGTCAGTGATTACAGCTACTAAGGACTTGGTTCTTACAGAACTGGATGGTGGGCAACAGTCTTTTTTTTAAAAACAGGGTAAATTATGTAATGAATAAAAAGATTTATTTCAAAATGCATTATTATATTTTTGTAAAACAAACCTAGGTATCAATATCCATTATGCAATATTTTATTTTTTTTAATTTTATTTTATTTTTAAACTTTACATAATTGTATTAGTCTTGCCAAATATCAAAATGAATCTGCCACAGTAGGTTAAAGTTTGATTAAAGTAGATGTTAGTGTAACCACTGACCAAAACCACCCACCATGGCCAGGCATAATAATAACCACTTATATGAGTTATCTCACAACAGGAAGTCCTAGTAAAGAGTGTGGAACTAACAAAATATTACCGACAAGAAGAATTCAGGAATGATTCAAAAGGAGAGAGGAGACACCTGTCCATCTATCATACCAACCTCCCAGAATGTTTCTCACTGGAATCCATCTTGACTGAGTAATGCACACATCACTGGGAAGAACCTTGAGTCAAAATGATAGTTTCTAGAGACAACCTAGAAACTAACCCCATTACCATAAAACCTGAGACTGAAAATAACATTACAGAACAGTTCTCCTGGGTTCCCTTACCCTCCTACTCACCACCTAGGTTCCCCTTCCCAATAAAGTCTCTTGCTTTGTCAGCACCTGTGTCTCCTCAGATAATTCATTTCCAAATGTTAGACAAGAGCCCACTCTTGGGCTGTAGAAGAGGTCCTCATTCCTTTAACTTAAGGATAAAATAAGTCTTGGATGAAAACAGAATGTTTTATGATATTGTTCTTATAATACTTAAGGAAATCTTTCTAAGTAAATCTTTCTAAGTAGAAAGATTTAGAAATCTTTCTAAATTCAGGGAGCATAAAGAAAGTCTTGAATACATAAAATTTGAAACCTGTATACCATAAAAAATTTTAAATATTTTTTAAAAACTAGAAAAAGTATATCATAAATTACATATCTGATAATATGATCCTTAACATTTTTTTAAAACTCTTGCAAATCAGTATATCATTTAAAGAAAGTTATCTCGAAACAAAAGTGAAACAACAGATATTGTTGATTGAATTGCAATGTAGGAAACAGTTTTGAATAAAACCAAAAGAGCATTCTGGGGAAAATAAAGAGTCAAGGGCTTATAAAGGCAAAAGTCATGAGGCTGTACTCTAACATAAGAAAGGAAATATTTGTCCTTAATGATTCAGTTCAGTTCAGTTCAGTCACTCAGTCATGTCTGACTCTTTGCGACCCCATGGCCTGCAGCACGCCAGATCTCCCTGTCCATCACCAACTCCCGGAGTTTACCCAAACTCATGCCCTCTGTTGCCCCCTTCTTCTCCCATCTTCAATCTTTCCCAGCATCAGTGTCTTTTCAAATGAGTCAGCTCTTTGCATCAGGTGGCCAAAATACTGGAGTTTCAGCTTCAACATCAGTCCATCCAATGAACACTTAGGACTGATCTCCTTTAGGATGAATTGGTTGGATCTCCTTGAAGTCCAGGGGACTCTCAGATAGGCTGTCCCAAATTATTTAGGATAAGAGTCCTGTGGAGAACAAAATCTGCTACCCTAAAATAAGCCTTTTAGCATATCAATTATTTTAAGCTGGTTGCTTTCTAAGAAACAGTAGACAAGGAGATAACTTTGAAAATCAAGTAGGATTTACCCTTTTATAAGAAATAATTACCTTTTTAAGGGAAAGCACCATCTGTAGGAGGGTCTCCCTCACTGTACCAAGAAGAGGTGAATGACCAACACTCTGGAAACTCTTATCAATGGAGAAGGCACTGACTTAAATCTGCATAATAACCTTACATTTGTTCATTGTGATTTTTCTGGTCACCTCCTATAAGTGACTCTCTCTAGCCAGAATAACCTAGAAGGGTAGAGGAAATTGTCTTCCTCCTCAATAAATAGATAGACTACTATGAGTTATTTTAGGGTAAGGGTCTTGTGGACTTCAAAAAAATATATTCACAACCTAAAAGTTGAGAATTAGGTTTTAATCAGTGGGAATATTTTAAGACTTCAAGCCCAGGAGATAGCATCTCAAGTAAACCTGAGAGAAACTACTCTGAGGTGAAGGGAGGAGCCAAGTTTTACAGAAGTTTTGCAACAAAGTGTAAGTAGTTTGAACATCAAAAGATTATTGTTGATCAAAGAAGAACAGATATTCCAAATTAAGGAATTTAATGCTTTTTTTATGTATGAGAAGATGCCAAAGTCTGGGCTCAGTGAAATCATTCCTTTGATATGCACCTCAGCTATTTAAGGCCAGTTTCCTGTGTTTTTCACATCCCGAACTTCCTCAGGGCTCACCATAAGAAGTGGCTGCAGTCTGATGGCTGCTAGATGGGAGGTATTCTTTCCTTCTTGAGTTTCCTCAGGGCTCACCAGCTCACCATCCATGGTAGATACACTTGCTGATAACTGTCATATACTCGTTTACTGATATGGTAGGAAATATCCAGTTTCTCAGTCTGATAAGTATTTTTAGTTTTTGGAACATTGGGCATGTTCTGGCTGCACCATACATCATGTGAGATCTTAGTTTTCCAACTTGTACCCCCTGCATTGGAAGCATGGAATCTTAACCACTGGATCGCCAGGAAAGTCCTGAGATGAGATGTGTATGTCACATTTCCTCAATAGACTCCTAGTTTCATTTTAGAGAGTTCTCTTGGCAACACCAACTCTATTTTGATTTTCCAATGCAAATGGCAATAAATGTAAATATGCAAACAATCTCACAAATAATTTTAAAATGCATATTTAAAACACTATATATGTAACAACATGGATGGTCCTCTACGTTATCATCAGTTCAGTTCAGTTCAGTCGCTCAGTCGTGTCCGACTCTTTGCGACCCCATGAATAGCAGCATGCCAGGCCTCCCTGTCCATCACCAACTCCCAGAGTTCACCCAGACTCACATCCATCGAGTCAGTGATGCCATCCAGCCATCTCATCCTCTCTCGTCCCCTTCTCCTCCTGCCCCCAATCTCTCCCAGCATCAGAGTCTTTTCCAATGAGTCAACTCTTCGCATGAGGTGGCCAAAGGACTGGAGTTTCAGCCTTAGCATCATTCCTTCCAAAGAAATCCCAGGGCTGATCTCCTTCAGAATGGACTGGTTGGATCTCCTTGCAGTCCAAGGGACTCTCAAGAGTCTTCTCCAACACCACAGTTCAAAAGCATCAATTCTTCGGCGCTCAGCCTTCTTCACAGTCCAACTCTCACATCCATACATGACCACAGGAAAAAGCATAGCCTTGACTAGACGAACCTTTGTTGGTAAAGTAATGCCTGATAGAAGTCAGATTGAGAAAGACAAACACCATATGATATCACTTACATATGAAATCTAAAATATGATACAAATAAACTTAGCTATGAAATAAACTCACATTCAGAGAACAAACCTGAGGTTGCCAAGAGGGAAGAGGGGTGAGTAAAGAATGGACTGAGAGTATGGAGCTAGCAAACTATAATACATAGCACAGAAAACTGTTCTCAATGCCCTGTGATAAACCATAATGGAAAAGAATATGAAAAAGAATGTATATATAGATACATATAACTGAATCACTTTGCTGTACAGAAGAAATTAACAAAACATTGTAAAACAACCATTCTTGAATAAAAGAATTTTAAAAAAATGTATAATATTTTTCTTATGAAATAAAAAGCCTGAATGAAATAAAAGTAAATTTGAGGGGTGGTCCCAAGATGGCAGAGGAATCGGATGGGGAGACCACTTTCTCCCCCACAAATTCATCAAAAGATCATTTGAATATTGAGCAACTTCCACAAAGCAGCTTCTGAACGCTGGCAGAGGACACCAGGCACCCAAAAAGACAGCCAAGTCTCTTCAAAAGGAGGTAGGACAAAATATAAAAGAAGAAAACAGAGACAAAAGATTTAGGGATGGCGACCCGTCCTGGGGAGGGAGTGGCGAAGGAGGAGAAGTTTCTGCACAATAGGAAACTTTCACAGGCGTGTCTGTGGGGGAGCTTTGGAATCTCAGAGGGCAATATAACTGGGAGGGAAAAAAAACAAAACCCACAGAATATGTGCCTAACCGTGACTAGCAGCTCAGACGCTTGCTCCCGCCAGCAGCGAGTGGGGGTTGAGCAGGGAGGTATGGGCTGCATCATTGGTCCTTAGGGTAAGGATCAGGCTTGAATTCCCTGAGGATAATCTGAGGGAACTAATGTGACATAGCAACCCAAACTGCGGGATCACCAGAGAGACCAAAAAAAAAAAAAAAAAAAAAAGGCCCTTTCCCACAAAAGACTCTAATGCCACACAGTGACTCATGGTACACTCACAGAACAAAGGATTGCAGCAAATAACAAAGGAGAGCAAGCCAGCTGCTGTTTAGGGACCTCCCCACCCCCACCCGCCCCCCACCCCGCCCCAAGCCAGAGGCAGAGAGGCAGGTGTCTTACAGCAAAAGCCAGAAAACAAAGGGGCTGCTGCAATCTCAGCCACCGAGAGCCCATCATCCAATAAACTGTGAGCAGGCTGCCAGTTGCTAACCATGTCCTCCTGGGACCTTGGACAGTTCACATCTGCCAGGAGTGTCACAGCCTGAGATTAACTCCCCAGAAAACACACACAACACACCTGGGACTGTGCCCTTGTGGCACACCTGAGAAACTAAGCAGCTGGAACAGGAGAGGTGCATAAGATGCACGGCCCACCTGGGACAGTCATCTCGCCAAGCACTTAGTTGACAGAGTGGGTTGGACCTGGGAATAGCACAAAACGCACAGCGTATCTGGGTCTGTGCCCCTGTGGAGCACCCAAGAACCTGAGCAGCTTAGACCTGGGAAAGGCAGATAACAGAGGGCCCACTTGAGACTGTTCCCTTGCAGAGCACCCTGGAGCCTGAGTAGTGTGGTTCTGGGAAATAAACTCTGCCTTGGGCTGTGGCAAACCCAGTGTGGTCCATCCAGTACAGCATTCCCCACACATGCCAGCAGTATTTGTTTGCAATGTCCCTCCCTCTCCGCAGCACAACTGAACATGTGAATCTAAATAAGTTACCACCTTTGCCTCCTTGTGTCAGGGCAGAAATTAGACACTGAAGAGACTTGCAAACAGAAGAAGTCAAAATAAACAAAAAAGGGGGAACTGCTCTGGAAGTGACAGGTGCAACTATTAAAACCCTGCAGTTAATGCTGAGATTGTGCATTTGAAGGACAACTATAGACTTTGAGAACAAGAACATGCCAGAACAAGGGACTATCTGACACTGAACTGACCTCACACTGCCTACAACAGCTCCAGAGAAATTCCTAGATATATTTTTACTAATAACAATTTTTAATTAAAAAAAATTAGTTCTTTGTTACACCTTTAACAACCCTATTTTTTAAAAAACAAATAACATGTATTTTTTTTAGTTTTTGTAATCAATTTTGATTTCCATTTTTTATATTGTATTTTTGAGAATCTAGCCTCTGTTCTAGGTTTTTAATCTTTGCTTTTTGATATTTGTTATCAATTTTGTACCTTTATGAATGTAATCTTCAGTATCCCATCTCACTTAGAAATTTGATTACTGGCTTAATTGCTCTCTCAGCTTTTGACTCTCCCTTTTCTGTTCCTGGTCACCTCTATCTTCATCCTCCCTGTTCTCTTTTTATATAACTGTGTGAATCTCTCTGGTTGTCCCTGGTTGTGGAGAGCTGTTTCAACATTAACTTAGGGGTTTTATCTTCTATGCTGTATGGATGGAAAAGTTGTGAGGCTACTGTAGAGAAGGCTCAAAACCTAAAGGCAGGAGGCTTAACTCCAGAAGTTTAGAACATCAGAGAACTCCAGACTCCAGAGAACATTAATAGACAAGAGCTCACCCAAAGTCTCCATACCTACAATGAGGCCAAGCTCCACCCAACAGCCAACAGTTCCAGTGCAAGACACACCACACAAATTCTCCAGCAACAGAAACATAATCCTGAACATTAAAAGATGGGCTGCCCAAAGCCATGCCAAACTCAAAGACTCTGCAAAACACCACTGAAGACTTCATTGCACTCCTGAGAAAAGAGATCAAGCAACACCCACCAGAACACAGACACAAGATCCCCCAACCAGGAAATCTTGACAAGCCACTATTCCAACCCCACCCACAGGGAGTAGATATCACAATTAAGAAGCACCACGGATTTCCAGTCTGCAGAAAGGGCACACCAAACACAAGAATCTAAACAAAGTGAAAAGTCAAATAATATTTAGCAGGTGAAGGAACATGATAAAAACCCACCAAACCAAACAAAAGAGAAGGAGATAGTCTACCTGAAAAAGAATTCAAAATAATGATAGTAAAGATGATACAAAATCATGAAAACAAAATGGAGTTATAGAAAAATAAACTAGAGACAAGGATAGAGAAATATAAGAAATAAAAAGAGTCAATCAATAATGAACAAAGCAATAACTGATATTTAAAAGCACTCTGGAGGGAACCAACAGTAGAAGAACTGAAGCAGAAGAGAAGATAAGTGAGGTGGAAGATAGAATGGTGGAAATAAATGAAGAGAGGAAAGAAGAAAAAAGAATTAAAATAAATGAGGACAACATCAGAGACCTATGTGACAATGTTAAATGCCCCAATATTTGAATCATAGGTGTCCCAGAAGAAGACCAAAAAAAAGGGGCATGAGAAAATACTTGAGATAATAGTCAAAAACTTCCCTAAAATAGGGAAGGAAATAGCCATCCAAGTCCAAGAAACTCAGAGAGTCCCAAACAGGATAAACCCAAGGGGAAACACCCCAAGAGACATATAATTAAACCAACAAAAATTAAACACAAAGAGCAATTGTAAAATAATTAGCTTCCAATAAAATAAATATTTTTTTTTTTTAAGCAGCAAGGGGGAAACAATAAATAACACACAAGGAGATTTTCATAAGGATAAAAGCTGATCTTTCAATAGTTAAAATCAATGGACATACTTAAAAGTCATGAAAGAGAAAAACTTACAACCAAGAACCTCTACCCAGCAAGGACCTTACTCACATATGAAGGAGAAATCAAAAGCTTTACATACAAGCAAAAGTAAGAGAATTCAGTACCACCAAACCACTTTCAGCAAATGCCAAAGGATCTTCTCTAACAGGAATCACAGAAAAGGCTTACAAAAATGAACCCAAAATAACGAAGTAAATGGAAACAGGATCACCAGTTCAGTTCAGTTCAGTCGCTCAGTCATGTCCAATTCTTTGCGACCCCATGAATTGCAGCACGCCAGGCCTCCCTGTCCATCACCAACTTCCGGAGTTCACTCAAACTCATGTCCATCAAGTCGGTAATGCCATCCAGCCAACTCATCCTCTGTCGTCCCCTTCTCCTCCTGCCTCCAGACCTTCCCAGCACCAGGGTCTTTTCCAATGAGTCAACTCTTCGCATGAAGTGACCAAAGTACTGGAGTTTCAGCTTCAGCATCAGTCCTTCCAATGAACACCCAGGACTGATCTCCTTTAGGATGGACTGGTTGGATCTCCTTGCAGTCAAGGGACTCTCAAGAGTCTTCTCCAACACTACAGTTCAAAAGCATCAATTCTTCAGCACTAAGCTTTCTTCGCAGTCCAACTCTCCCATCCATACATGACCATTGGAAAAACCACAGCCTTGACTAGACGGACCTTTGTTGGCAAAGTAATGTCTCTACTTTTGAATATGCTATCTAGGTTGGTCATAACTTTCCTTCCAAGGAGTAAACGTCTTTTAATTTCATGGCTGCAATCACCATCTGCAGTGATTTTAGAGCCCATACTTATCAGTAATTACCTTTAAATGTAAATGGTTTAAATGCCCCAACCAAAAGACAAAGACTGGTCAAATGGATACAAAAACAAACCCAGTATAATTGTTGTCTACAAAAGACCCACCTCATATCTAGGGACACATACAGATTGAAAGTGAGGAGCTGGAAAAAGATATTTTGTGTAAGTGAAGACCAAAATAAAGCAGGAATAGCAATACTCATATCAGATAAAAGACTTTGATAAAGACTGAGATAAGAGACAAAGGAAAATACCTAATGATTAAAGGATCAGTCCAAGAAGAAGATATAGCAAATACAATATATATGCACTCAACACAGTAATAACTCAATACATAAAGTAAATGCTAACAAGTATTAAATGGGAAATTAACAGTAACAATAAAAGTGGGGGACTTTAATACCCAACTCACACCTATGGATAGATCCACCAAACAGAAAATTAGCAAGAAAATACAAGCTTTAAATGATACAATGGAAAAATTAGACCTAACTGATATCTACAGGGCATTTCACCCTAAAACAATGGATTTGTCTTTATCTCAAGTACACATGGAACATTCTCCAAGATAGATCAGATCCTGGGCCAAAATCTAACCTTGGTAAATTTTTAAAATTGAAATCATTTCAAGCATCTTTTCTGATGACAATATGATAAGATTAGATGTAAACAGCAGGGAAAAAAAAACTATAAAAAACAGAAACATATGGAAGCTAAACAACACGCTTCTGAATAACCAACAGATCACTGAAGAAATCGGAAAGGAAATCCAAATATGCATAGAATATATGAAAATGAAAACACAACAACCCAAAACCTATGGCATTCTGTAAAAGCAGGGCTAACAGGGAGGTTCATAACGCTAAAAACCTACCTCAAGAAACAAGAGAAACATCAAATAAAAAACCTAACTTAAAAGCTAAAGCAATTAAAAAAAGAAGTAAAGAAGAACCCCAAAGTTAGTAGAAGGAAGGATATCATAAAATCAGACCAGAAAAAAATAAAAAAGAAATGAAGGAGACTATAGCAAAGATCAACAACACTAAAAACTGATTCTTTGATAAGATAATAAAAAAGACAAACTGTAAGCCAGATTCATCAAGAATAAAAGGGAGAATAATCAAATCAATAAAATTAGAAATGAAAATGGAGAAATGACAACAGATAAAACAGAAATATATAAGGTAATAAGAGACCGCTATGAGCAATGACTGTGTGGATCACAACAAGCCGTGGAAAATTCTTCAAGAGATGGGAACACCAGACCACTTGACCTGCCTCCTGAGAAATCTGTATGAAGGTCAAGAAGCAACAATTAAACTGGACATGGAACAACAGACTGGTTCCAAATCAGGAAAGGAGCACATCAAGGCTGTATATCATCACTCTGCTTATTTAACTTATATGGAGAGTACATCATGAGAAATGCTGGACTGGATGAAACACAAACTGGAATCAAGATTTCTGGGAGAAATATCAATAACCTCAGATATGCAGATGGCACCACCATTATGGCTGAAAGCAAAGAAGAACTAAAGAGCCTCTTGATGAAAGTGAAAGAGGAGAGTGAAAAAGCTGGCTTAAAACTCAACATTCGGAAAACTAAGATCATGGCATCCGGCCCCATCACTTCATGGCAAATAGATGGGGAAACAGTGGAAATAGTGACAGACTTTACTTTGGGGGGCTCCAGAATCACTGCAGATCGTGTATGCAGCCATGAAATTAAAAGCCACTTGCTCCTTGGAAGAAAAGTTATGAGCAGCTTAGACAGCATATTAAAAAGCAGAGACATTACTCTGCCAACAAAGTCAATCTAGTTAAAACTATGGTTTTTCCAGTGGTCATGTATGAATGTGAGAGTTGGACTATAAAGAAAGCTGGTGCTTTTGAACTGTGGTGTTGGAGAAGACTCTTGAGAGTCTCTTGGATTGCAAGGAGATCAAACCAGTCCATCCTAAAGGAGATCAATCCTGTATATTCATTGGAGGACTGATGCTGAAGCTGAAACTCCAATACCTTGGCCACCTGATGCAAAGAACTGACTCATTAGAAAAGCCCCTGATGGTGGGAAAGAATGAAGGCAGGCGTAGAAGGGGACAACAGAAGATGACATGGTTGGATGGCATCACCAACTCAATGGATATGAGTTTATGTAAACTCCATGAGTTGGTGATGGACAGGGAGGCCTGGCGTGCTGCAGTCCATGGGGTCTCAAAGTCAGACACATTGAGCGACAGAATGGAATTGAACTAATGAGCTATGATGTGCCAATAAAATGGACAACTTGGAAGAAATGGACTAATTCTTAGAAAAGTATAACCTTCCAAATACAAACCAAAAAATAGTAACAGATCCTTCACAAGCATGGAAATCTAAACTGTGATCAAAAATATTACAACCAAAAAAGCCCAGGACCAGATGGCTTCACATGTGAATTCTACAAAAAATTTAGAGAAGAGCTAACAGCTACCCTACTCAAAATCTTCCAGAAAATTACAGAGGAAGGTAAACTCCCAAACTTATTCTATGAGGCCACCATCACCCTGATACCCAAACCAGAAAAAGATGCCATGACAAATAAAACTACAGGCCAATATCACTAATGAATATAGATGCAAAAATCCTCAACAAAATTCTAGCAAACAGAAACTAACAACATACTAAAAGAGATCATGTATCATGACCAAGTGGACTTCATTCCAGGGATGCAAGGATTTTTCAGTATTGCAAATCAGTCAATGTGATGCACCATATTAATAAATTAAAATATAAAAACCATATGATTATCTCAACAGATGCAGAGAAAACCTTTGACAAAATTCAATATCCATTGATGATAAAAGCTCTCCAGAAAGCAGGCATGTAATGAATATACCTGAACATAGTAAAAGCCATATATTACAAACGCATGTCAAATGTTATCTTCAAAGGCAAAAAACTGAAAGCATTTCCTCTAAAATCAGGAACAAGAAAAGGGTGCCCACTCTCACCACTACTATTCAACATTGTTTTGAAAGTCCTAGCCATAGCCATCAGAGAAGAGAAAGAAATGAGAGAAATTCAGATTAAAAAAGAAGACGCAAAACTCTCACAGTTTGCAAATGGTATAATCCTCTACACAGAAAACCACACAGAAACCACCAGAAAATTATTAGAGCTTATCAATGAATGTAGTTAATTTTCAGGATATAAAATTAATACACATAAATCCCTTAAATCCTATACATTTGCAATGAAAAAAACAGAAAGAGAAATTAAGTAAACAATCACATTCACCAGTGCAACGAAAAGAATAAAATACCTAGGAATAAATTTACCTAAAGAAACAACATATCTATAGAAAATTATAAAACACTGATGAAAGAAATAAAAGATGACATGAATAGATGAAGAAATATATTACGGTCTTGGATTGAAAGAATCAGTATAGTGAAAATAAATATTCTACCCAAAGCAATTGATAGATTCACAATATTCATAAAAGACAATTTTTCACAGAACTAGAATAAATAATTTCACAGTTTTTATGGAAACAAAAATAACCTTGAAGAGCCAAAGTAATCATGAGAAAGAAGAATGGAACTGGAGGAATCAACCTGCTAGAATTCAGACTATACTACAAAACTACAGTCATCAAGAGAGTATGGTATTGGTACAAAGACAGAAATATAGGTCAATGGAACAAAATAGAAAACCCAGAGATAAATCCATGCACCTATGTACAACTTACCTTTGATAAAGGAGGCAAAAATATAAAATGGAGAAAAGACAATCTCTTTAACAAGTGGTGCCAGGAAAACTGGTCAACCAGTTGCAAAATAATGAAACTAGAACACTTTCTAACTTCATACACAAAAATAAACTAAAAATGGATTAAAGATCTAAATGTAAGACCAGAAACTATAAAACTCCTAGAGAAAAACATAGAACACTCTGACGCAAATCACAGCATGATCCTCTATGACCCACCTCCCAGAGTAATGGAAATAAAAAGAAACATAAAGAAATGGGACCTAATTAAACTTAAAAGCCTTTGCACAAGGAAGGAATCTATAAGCAAAGTGAAAAGACAGCCTTCAGAATGGGGGAAAATAAAAGCAAACAAAGCAACTGATAAAGAACTAATCTCTAAAATATATAAGCAGCTCATGCAACTCAATATAAGAAGAAAAACAACCCAATCAAAAAGTGAGCCAAAGAACTAAACAGACATTTCTCCAAAGAAGACAGAGATGGTTAACAAACACAGGAAAAGATGCTCAAGATTAGTCATTATTAGAGAAATGCAAATCAAAACCACAATGAGGTACCATCTCACACTGGTTAGAACGGTTGCCATCAAAAAGTCTACAAAAATTAAATGCTGAAAAGGATGTGGAGAAAAGGAAACACTCTTGCACTGTCAGAGGAAATGCAAACTAGTACAGAAACTATGGAGAACAGTGTGGCGATTCCTTAAAAAACTGGGAATAGAACTTCCAAATGACCCAACAATCTCACTGCTGGGAATACACATCAAGGAAACCAGAACTGAAAGACACATGTACCCCAATGTTCATTGCAGCACTGTTTGCAATAGCTAAGACATGGAAGCAACCTAGATGTTCATCAGCAGATGGATGGATAAGAAAGTTGTGTTACACATACACAATAGAATATTACTCAGATATAAAAAATGCATTTCAGTAAGTTCTAATAAGGTGGATGGAACTGGAGCAAATGTGCGGTAGTTTGAACATTCTTTGGCATTGCCTTTGTTTGGGATTAGAGTGAAAACTGACCTTTTCCAGTCCTGTGGCAACTGCTGAGTTTCCAAATTTGCTGGCATATTGAGTTCAGCACCTTCACAGCATCATCTTTTAGGATTTGAAATAGCTCAAGTGTAGTTTCATTACCTCCAATAGCTTTGTTCTTAGTGATGCTTTTTAATTTTTTTAATTAAAAAATGCTTTTTAAAAATTTTCTTATCTCTCATATGCTGATAACCATTAAATCCTTTTCTTTTCTCAGGGATGATAAGGGGATCAGCATGACTAACCACTGAGAATCGACTAGAGACAGAGAAGAGGGCACGTCTCACAGACATTAGTTCTCTACTATTGCTTTTCTTCTTTTCTTAAGGAATTAAACATATTTGGTTGGATCTCTTTTGTCTACCTACATTTCAAACACTTTCTCTCTGCCCATTTTTCTCTTCCTGTTTTGTAGTTTTGATTTGTATTTTTCCTTCTCCTTTGCACTCTTCCTTTATGGTTTGATGACTTTTTGTGGTGGTATTAATTGTTCCCTTTATCTTAATTTTCTTCAGGTTTATCCTTTGTGGTTACCATGAAGCACACTTAAAATATCTAATAACATCCTAGTTTAAACTGATAATTAACTTTAATAGCATACAGAAACTCTACATTTCTCGTGCCTCTCATATTTTAGGTTATTGACATTATTTATGTCTTTCTATATTGTGTATCCAATAAAAATTATTGTATATAGTATTTTTTAAATAATTTTTATTTTATTTTTTAACTTTACAATATTGTATTGGTTTTGCCATATATCAACTTGAATCTGCCACAGGTATAGACGTGTTCCCCATCCTGAACCCTCCTCCCTCCTCCCTCCCCATACCATCCCTCTGGGTCGTCCCAGTGCTTTTAATTAATTTAATTAATTAATTAATTTAAAAAATTTTTTAATTGATTAATTAATTTATTTCTTTAAAGTTTTAAACTTGAATTGAAAGTGGTTGACACACCATTACAATATAAGAGAATGACTATTTAATATATAAATATATATTTATATATTTACCTTGCCTGGTGAGTTTTATGCATTCATATGATTTTTTGCAGTTAATTAAAGTCCTTTAATTTCAGCTAGAACTCCCTTTAACATTTTTATAAGGCAGGATCTAGTGGTGATGAACTCGCTCAGCTTTTGTTTCTTTGGGGAAATGTGAGCTAAAGGACTAATGATGAGCATTTGGTATATTTGATACATTTAATTGTAGACTAAAGCAAGAATGAAGACATAGGTAGAAGAAAACTATATAAACATTGCATATGGTAAAAGCAGAAAGAATGCAACCTTTTAAAAATGGAAAAAGTAGAACAAAAGGGAGAGTAAATAAGATTCATGACTGTTATTTGGGTAATATAACAGTTGGAGTTAAGGTTGTTGTTGTTCAGTTATTAAGTCATGTCCCCCTCTTTGTGACCCCATGAGCTGCAGCATGCCAGGCGTCAATGTCCTTCACTATCTCCTGGAGTTTGCTCAAAACTCATGTCCACTGAGTGGACATCCTCTGTTGTCCGCTTCTCCTCCTGCCTTCACTCTTTCCCAGCGTCAGGATCTTTTCCAGTGACAGCTATTCATGTCAGGTGGCCAAAGTATTGGCGTTTCAGCTTCAGCATCAGTCCTGCCAATGAATATTTAGGGTCGATTTCCTTTAGGATTGACTGGTTTAATCTCCCTGCTGTCCAAAGGGCTCTCAAGAATCTTCTCCAACACTACAGTTAAAAAACAATTTTACAGCACTCAGCCTTATTTATGGTCCAAAACACATCCATACATGACTACTGGAAAAACCATAGCTTTGACTAGATGGACCTTGCTCAGCAAACTGATGTCTCTACTTTTTAACACACTGTCTAGGTTTGTCATAGCTTTTCTTCCAAGGAGCAAGCATCTTTTAATTTTATGGCTGCAGTCACCATCTTCAGTGATTTTGGAGACCAAAAAAATAAATCTGTCACTGTTTCCATTTTGTTTCCTCATTTATTTGCCATGAAGTAATGAGACCAGATGCCATGATCTTAGTTTTCTAAATGTTGAGTTTTAAACTAGGTTTTTCACTCTGTTCATTCACTTTCATCAAGAGGCTGTTTAGTTGCTCGTTGCTTTCTTCCATTAGAATGGTATCATCTGCATATCTGAGGTTATTGATATTTCTCCCAGCAATCTTGATTCCAGCTTGAGCTTCATCCAATCCAGCATTTCGTATGATGTACTCTGCATGCAGGGTGACAATACAGTTTTGACATAATCTTTTTCCAATTTGGAAACAGTCCATTGTTCCATGTCCATTTGTAACTGCTGATTCTTGACCTGCATACAGTCTTCTCAGAAGGCAGGTAAGGTGGCCTGGTATTCCCATCTATTTCAGAATTTTTCACTGTTGTGATCCACACAGTCAAAGGCTTTAGTGTAACAGTCAATCAAGCAGAAGTAGATGTTTTTCTGGAATTCTCTTGCTTTTACTATGATCCAACAGATTTTGGCAATATGATCTCTGGTTTCTCTGCCTTTTCTAAATCCAACTTGTACATATGAAACTTCTCAGTTCACATACTATAGAAGCCTTGCTTAAAGGATTTTGAACATTACCTTGCTAGCATGTAATAAATGCAATTGTGTGGTAGTTTGAACATTTTGGTATTGCTCTTCTTTGGGACTGGAATGAAAACTGACTTTTCCAGTCCTATGGCCACGTCTGAGTTTTCCAAATTTGCTGGCATATTGAGTGCAACACTTTAATAGCATCATCTTTAAGATTTGAAATAGCGCATCTGGAATTCTGTCAGTTCCACTAACTTTGTGCATAGTGATGCTTCCTAAGACCCACTTGACATCACACTCCAGGATGTCTGGTTCCAGGTGAGTGGTCACATCATCATGGTTATCTGGGTCATTAAGACTTTTTTTGTATAGTTCTTCTGTAAATTCCTGTCATCTCTTCTTCAAATCTGCTTCTTTTAGGTCCATACCATTTCTGTCCTTTATTGTGTCCATATTTACATGAAATATTTCCTTAGTATCATTTTCTTGAAGAGATCTCTAGTTTTTCCCATTCTATTGTTTTCCTCTGTTTCTTTGCATTGTTCACTTAAGAAAACTTTCTTATCTCTCCTTGCTATTATTTTTAACTCTTTATTCAGATGGGTATATCTTTCCTTTTCTCCTTTGCCTTTAGCTTCTCTTCTTTTCTCAGCTGTTTGTAAGTCCTCCTCAGACAACCTTTTTGCCTTTTTGCATTTCTTTTTCTTCAGGCTGAGGATCTAATCCCTTGAATCTATTTGTCACTTTCACTATATAATCATAAGAGATTTTATTTAGGTCATATCTGAATTACCTAGTAGTTTTCTCTACTTTCTTTGATTTAAATCTGAAATTTGCAGTAAGGAGCTGATGATCTGAGCCACAGTTAACTCCAAGTCTTGTTTTTGCTGACTGTAGAGCTTCTCCATCTTTGACTACAAAGAATATAATCAATCTGATTTTGATATTGACCATGTGGCGATGTCCATTTATATAGTTGTCTCTTGTGTTGTTGGAAGAGGGTATTTGATATGACCAGTGTGTATCTTGTTGAAACTCTGTTAGTCTTTGCCCTGCTTCATTTTGTACTCTAAGGCCAAACTTGCCTATTACTCCAGGTATCTCTTGACTTCCTACTTTTGCATTCCAGTCCCCTAAGATGAAAAGGACCTCTTTTTAGTGTTATTTCTGGAAGGTCTTCTAAAGTATACTATTTGAAATTTACAAACCAGAAGTTTAAAGATGAACTTTAAAAGTAGGGTTAAAATAACTAGCATAGAAGACTTTAATACAATCCTTCTTAAACAAGAAAAGAATTTTTTTCGAAAAATAAATGATCACACTCAGAAAAGTTGTATATAACAAAATACACATGGTAAATGAAGTATAAATTAACAAACACAAAAGAACGTTTTGATTAGTTGCTACCAAAATGGTCAGTCAGTTATTTTAGTGTGTGTTATTGGGCTTCCTTATCTATTCAAAGATATTGAAGTTAACGCAAAGAGTAAAATTCAACTCTGTCAATAAAGGCACACCTAAAATAGAAGGGTTCAAAAAGACAAAATATAAAAGAATAGGGAAAGATTTACTGTAAGAGTAATAAAGCACCTGTGATCTCCATATGGACAATGTAGAATTTGGGCCAAAAATAATTAATTGAGACTAAAATTGTCTTATAATGGTTAATGCTACAGTGTACAGTGAAAAAACACAAAAACCAACAACCACCAATATAAAGACAAAAATTCAGGAAATATAAGAAAAAAATAATACCATGTTAATAGTAAAACATACATTCAGTAAGAGAGATTAAATGGAGCAAAGAATAAATAAATGAATATAAATATGTAGAAGAGCTAAACTGAAGAGGCAATAAGGTTGGCCTTATGGATATATGTTAAAACTGCAATATGCTTCTTAATGTACATGAAATATTCATAAAATTATTTCACTGGCATTAAATTTCCTGAATTTTACAATTGCACTATGGCTATGATAGTGAATATCTTTGTTCATAGTAAATATACACCGAAGTGTTAAAAGAAAATGTGGAATATGGGTAAGGGTATATGGGAGTTTTCTCTGCGATTTCAACTGTTCTGCAAATTGGACATTATGTCTAAAAAAAGTTAAAATAGAACTGTTGCATTTGCTTGGTGGTTTGTAGCTGACAAATGCATTGCTGCGTCTTCTCCCAGGCTATGAAATACAGGACCCAGCATTCAACATGCCAAGAAAATCAGATGCTTTCTTCTCAAGCTCCTACTTCAGTACTGGGAAGGTGCACTGTGCTGTGTTTTGTGTTTTATGCTAAAACCTTTACATCTGATTTAGTTTTCTGTAACTCAGAGTGGGTATCAACAATAGAATATGTCCATGCCTAGTTTCCATTTATCCAGTACTAATTATCTTTCCCTTAAAGTGACCCTGCATGCAAGAGCCAAATTCCATGGTTTTACAAGAAGAAACAAGCTTCCATCCTCCTTTCTAAAAGGATCATTAAAGCCTCTCTTATGGAGTGGAGAACACTGTAGACATTTAATAAATGTATTTTAATATGGATGATACTGTATGAAGCTTCTGTGCTGAGAGCCTTTAATGATCACCAGACAGACCATAACCTTATGAACATGCAGTAGACAATCTTAGCCATTTCTGTTTCCAAGATCACATTGCAGCTCTTGGAAAAGCAACTAAAAATACAAGACAGAGTAGCATAAAGCTAATCAAAATTTTAGTTTGAGAACATAGCACACAGGAGGACTAGACAAAGTATAGCTTTGGGAAATACAGGAACCCAGCATAATTCACAAGAGTTACAGATTCAAAGCCTGATTATAAAGAAAGAATGATTAGAGAAAGACATCAGACAAAAAGGATTCCTGAGGGAAACTAATACTAAACCTCAATAAATGGAGTAGCTACAGCTGGCTAAATGCTTATTGTCAGAAAGTCTGGCTGAAAAGCTATAGAAGTCAGAGGCCAGGGAGATGAAACACTAAAACATTTTCTCTAATTTTCTTGGAGGAAGCATCAATTTGAAAGGCAAACTGATTTCTAAGAACATCTGTATCTTCTGAAATAGAATGTAATTGGGTATGTTGTTCTCAATTAAATATCAATATTTAACATGCTTTAGTCTTGATTTCCCAAGGATATCTTACATTTCTTTGCATGTCAACATAAATGATAGGAAAATACTGGAACAATAACAAATACATCTTGCTGAGGAAGCAATCTACAGATACAGCTCTCATGATATCCACAAGCAAATATAATACAGGAAGCTTTGAGTTAATTAAAAAATCTCTGTGTAAGAAATACAAAGGATCATATAAGACTACTATCAGCAACTATATGTCAATAAAATGGACAACTTGGAAGAAATGGACAAATTCTTAGAAAAGTATAACCTTCCAAAACTGAACCAGGAAGAAATAGAAAATTTTAATAGACACATCACAAGCATGGAAATAGAAACTGTAATCAAAAATCTTCCAACAAACAAAAGGCCAGGACCAGATGGTTTCACAGATGAAGTTTACCAAAAATTTAGAAACAAAATAATACCTATCCTACTTAAACACTTCCAGAAAATTGCAGAGGAAGGTAAACTCCCAAACTCATTCTATGAGGCAACCATCACACTAATACCAAAACCAAAAAAAGATGCCACCAAAAAAAGAAAATTACAGGCCAATATCACTGATGAACACAGATGCAAAAATCCTCAACAAAATTCTAGCAAACAGAATCCAACAGCATATTTAAAAAATCATATACATCATGACCAAGTGGGCTTTATCCCAAGGATGGAAGGATGCTTCAGTATTCACAAATCAATCAATGTGATACACCACATTAACAAATTGAAAGATAAAAAAATGTGGTTATCTCAATAGATGCAGAAAAAGCCTTTGACAAAATTCAACATCCATTTATGATTTAAAAAAAAAATCTCCAGAAAGCAGGTACAGAAGGAACATAACCCAACATAATAAAAGTCATCTACGATAAACCCACAGCAAACATTATCCTCAATGGCAAAAAATTGAAAGCAAAAAATTTCCTCTAAAGTCAGGAATAAGACAAAGTTGCAAACTCTCACCACTACTACTCAACATAGTTTTGGAAGTCTTAGCCACAGCAACTGGAGAAGAAAAAGAAATAAAATGAATCCAAATTGGTTTAAAAAAAAAAAAAAAAAGGAGTAAAACTCTCACTATTTACAGATGACATGATCCTCTACATAGAAAACACTAAAGACACCACCAGAAAATGACTAGAGATAATTAATGAATATAGCAAATTTGCAGGATATAAAATTAATACACAGAAATCCCTTGCATTCCTATACACTAACCCAGAGAAAACAAGAAGAGAAATTAAGGGAACAGTTCCATTCACCTTTGCAACAGCAACAAAAAATATAAAATAAAATACCTAGAAATAAATTTACATAAAGAAACAAAAGACCTTTATATAGAAAGCTATACAACACTGATGAAAGAAGCCAAAGATGTCACAAATAGATGAAGGAACATACCATGTACATGGATTGGAAGAATCAATATAGTGAAAATGAGTACACCACCCAAAGCAATATATAGGTTCAATGCAATCCCTATCAAGCTACCAATGGTATTTTTCACAGAACTAGAACAAGTAATTTCACAATTTGGATGGAAACACAAAAAGCCTCAAATACCCAAAGCAATCTTGAGACAGAAGAATGGAATTGGAGGAATCAACCTGCTAGAATTCAGATTATACTACAAAGCTACACTCATCAAGACAGTATGGCACTGGCACAAAGACAGAAATATAGATTAATGGAACAAAATAGAAAGCCCAGAAATGAATCCAGGCACCTCTGGTCACCTTGTCTTTGACAAAGGAAACAAAAATATTTATGGAGAAAAGACAATCTGTTTAACAAGTGGTGCTGGGAAAACTGGTCAACCACCTGTAAAAGGATGAAACTAACACACTTTCTAACACTATACACAAAAATAACCTCAAAATGGATTGAAGATCTAAATGTAAGAGGAGAAATTATAAAACTCCTAGAGGAAAACATAGGCAGAACACTCTCTGACACAAATCACACCAAGATCCTCTATGACCCATCTCCCAGAATAATGGAAATAAAAGCAAAAATAAAGAAGTGGAGCCTAATTAAACTTAATGGCTTTTGCACAACAAAGGAAACTTCAAACAAGGTGAAAAGGCAGCTTTCAGAATGGGAAAAAATAATAGCAAATGAAACAACTGACAAAGAACTAATCTTCAAATTATACAAGCAGCTCATGCAGCTCAATACAAGAAAAGTAAATGACCCAATCAAAAAGTGGGCCTAAGAACTAAACAGACATTTCTCCAAAGAAGACATAGAGATGGTTAATAAACACATGAAAAGATGCTCAACATCACTCATTATCAGAGAAATGCAAATCACAACCACAATGAGGTACAATCTCATACCAGTCAGAATGGCTGCAATCAAAAATCCTGCAAACAGTAAATGCTGGAGAGGGTGCGGAGAAAACGGAACCCTCTTACAATGTTGATGGAAATGCAAACTAGTATAGCCACTATAGATAACAATGTGGAGATTCCTTAAAAAACTGGAAATAGAACTGCCATAAGACCCAGCAATCCCACTGCTAGGCATACATACGGAGAAAACCAGAATTGAAAGAGACATATGTAACTGCAATGTTCATTGCAGCACTGTTACAATAGCTAGGACATGGAAGCAACCTATATGTCCATGGGCAGATGAATGGATAAGAAAGTCGTGGTACATATACGAAATGGAATATTATTCAGCTATATAAAAGAATGCATTTGAATCAGTTCTAATGAAGTGGATAAAACTGGAGACTCTTATACAGAGTGAAGTAAGTCAGAAATAAAAATACCAGTACAGTATATTAATGCATATATATGGAGTTTAGAAAGATGGTAATGACTATCCTATATGCAAGACAGAAAAAGAGACACAGATTTAAAGAATAGACTTTTGGACTCTGTGAGAGAAGGCAAGGATGGGATGATTTGAGAGAATAGCATTGAAACATGTATATTACCATATGTGAAATAGATGACTAGTCCAAGTTCAATGCATGAAACAAGGCACTCAAAGCTTGTACACTATGACAACCCAGAGGGATGGGATGGGGAGAGAGGTGGGAGAGGGATTCAGGACGGGAGGGTGGGGGAGGAGGGGGACACATGTACACTTGTGGCTGATTCATGTAAATATATGGCAAAAACCACCACAGTATTGTAAAGTAATTAGCCTCCAATTAAAATAAATCAAATTTTTAAACTTCTCTGTGTAAAATGTTTCTATTTTCTGCTAGAGATAAAAAATAAACTTACTTTCCCTTTCCTCTTACTAAATAGCTAAAGATTTGTAGATTCCTTCCACTCCTACCAACAAGATAGCAATTGTCATTGTCAGAAATATACTAAGCACTGATTACACACAATATTTCATTTTGTCAGGAAGTATGGAAAGTGGATGTCACTTTAATGCTAATAGTTACTATCTCCTGACAAAAACTTCTCCTTTTTGTGGGAAAGATTGAAGGCAAAAGGAGAAGAGGGTGGCAGAGGATAAGATGGTTAGACGGCATCACTGACACAATGGATGTGAATTTGAGCAAAATCCAGGAGATAGTGGAGGACAGAGGAGCCTGGCATGCTACAGTCCATGGGGTCACAAATAGTTGGACACAAGTTGGCAGAACAATAACAACAAAAAGATTTATAGATTCTTTGCACTCCTACCAGACAGATAACAATTTCCATGGTCAGAAATATACTAAGCAGTGATTATACTGAATGTTTCATTTTGTCAGGAAATTTGGAAAGTGGATACCACTTGATTGTTAATTGTTACCATCTCCTAGAAAAAACAAAATGAGAAAATTAGAAAGAGAACTGTTTGTAGTATCAAGGAGCACTCTTGACTTAGCTGAATAATTTTAAGTATCTTTCCACTGCCTCTGTCTTTGGCTCAGTTTCTTAATCTTCACAATAAGGAGGGATAACAAATATCTGAGGTGCCTTTCACCTGTGACTTTCTGAGATGCTTCCTAATAAGTAGAGATTGCCTATGAAACAAAACTTCAGATCACAGATGAGACACAGAAGCCACTCTAAATGTCTATAGTTGAAAATCATAGAAAAAATTCATTCATGATCCAGGTAAGAAAAGAAAGTACCTCACAAATGAATTTTTACCACCACCATTCACAAAGTCATAATTGTCATTAGTGAAAGGTAGCAGTATGTAAAGTAGTCCTCCCAAAATAAAACTTTCTATTTTTCAAAATAATTTCGATCACGAAATTATTTTTGGTAGTATCTACTTTTTATTTTTTTTAATTAATTTATTTTTTGCTTTTCTTTTTTATATTAATTTATTTATTTTAATTGGAGGCTAATTATAATATTGTAGTGGTTTTGCCATACATTGGCATGAATCCTCCATGGGTATATATTTTTTTTAATTGGAGGATAATTACTTTACAATATTGTGTTGGCTTCTGCCATACAATAACAAGAATCTGCCATAAGTCCCCTCTGCCTTGAACTTCCCCCCAAACCTCTACCCAATCCCACCCTTTTAGGTTGTCACAGAGTATCTCATTGATCTCCCTGTTATATAGCAAGTTCCTATTAGCTATCTACTTTGCTTATTGTAACATATATGTTTCAATGACACTCTATCAATTGGTCCCACCTTCACCTTCTCCCACCATGTCCAAATCTGTTTTCTATGCCTGTGTCTCTATTCCTGCCAGACACCTAGGCTCATCAGTATTTTTCTAGATTCCATATATCTGCACTAATATATGATATCTGTTTTTCTCTCTCTGACTTACTACACTCTGCATAACAGGCTATAAGTCCTTCCATTTCACTAGAACTAAAATGCAATCCTTTTATGGCTGAGTAATATGTACCACATATTCTTTATCAATTCGTCTGTCAATGGACATGTAGGTTGCTTGCATGTCCTAGCTTTTGTAAATAGTAATGCATTGAACATTGAGGCTTGTATGTCTTTTTAAATTATTGTTTGTTCAATTAGGGTATATGCCCAGTAGTGGGGTTGCTGGGCCATATGGTAATTTCATTCCTACTTTTAAAAGGAATCTCCATAGTGCTATCCATAGTGGTTGTATCAATTTGCATTCCCACCAACAGTGTAAGAAGTTTCCCTTTTCCATATTCTCTCCAGCATTTACTGTTTGTAGTTTTTTGACAAGAGCCATTCTGCCCATAGGAGGTGATACCTAAATGTAGTTTTGATTTGCCTTTCTTTAATAATGGCTGATGTTGAGCATCTTTTCATGTGTTTCTTGGACATCTGTATGTCTTTGGAGAAATGTCTGTTTAGATTTTCTGCCTAATTTTTTATTGTGTTGATTGGTTTCCTGGTATTGAACTACTTGTATATTTAGGAGATTAATCCTTTGTCAGTTTTTTTCATTTTCAATTATTTTTTTTCTCATTCTGAGAGTTTTTTTTTCATCTTGTTTATAGTTTCCTTTGCTGTGCAAAACCTTTTAAGTTTAGTTTATTTATTTTTTAAATTTCCATTACTCTGGGAGGTGAGTTAAAGAGGATATTGCTGTGTTTTGTGTAAGAGTATTTTGTCTCTAAGTTCTGTCAGAATATTTTGCCTCTAAGAGTTTCATAGTTTCTGGCCTTACATTTAAGTCTTTAATCCATTTTCAGTTTACTTTGTGCATGGTGTGAAGAAGTGTTCTAATTTTATTCTTTACCATGGGCTGTCCAGTATTCACAGCATCACTTATTGAAGAGGCTGTCTTTTCTCAATTGTATTTTATTGCCTCCTTTGTCAAAGATAAGGTACCCATAGGTGTGTGGGTTTATATCTGGGCTTCCTATTTTGTTCCATTGATCTATATTTCTGTTTGTTTGTTTGTTTTTTCCTACTAGTACTGAAAGGTTGTTGCTGAGCTGTGAAAAGATGCTGTGATTCTTGGCCTCTGGATGAGAGGAATTCAATATGGGGCCAGTGATGAGGCTTGATCTCTCAGAGCTTTTGGGTAATAAAGTTTGATTAAAGTACAAAAAAGATATAGAAAGCTTCTGACATAGACATCAGAAGGGAGACAAAAGAGTACCCCCCTGCTAGTCTTTAGCAATATGTTATATACCTATCAGCCAGCTGTTAATTAGAGAAAGGAGATGTCTCAAAACTCAGAGTGGCACCAGACCCCCTCACTCACAACATGCATTTTGAGATAACATTGGCACCATGCGAGTCACACTGGGCCATAAAATGATTGACATGAATCTTGAAGAAAGGCAGGTTTCCAAGTAAATATATAGCTTAATTAACATAGATTAGGGGAACAAGGTATGAATAAAACATACAGGTTTGTCAAGTTGCTTCTGAGTCTTAGGCAGAACCAGCTTGAAGAAAGACAGAGTCTACGGTAAATACATAACTCATTAACATAGCTTAAGACACATATTTCCATAAGAAAAATGCATTGGTTAGCTCAAGGTTTGAGAAAAGTTAAGTTCAGGTGGAGCCAGGAGTCATCATGGCAACACAGAATTTTAAGAGAAACCTCCTTTTAAATTTGTATAGAGAAAGGGAAAAAAATCTAACACTTGTTTGTTTCCTCCTGCCACTTAAGAGAGATAAAAATGTCTGACACTTGCAGCCTATGTCCTCCGTTTGGAGACCCCTGACCTTCCTGCCTGTTACCCTCTCAGTACCATACTTGTCTTGATGTCTGTAGCTTTGTAGTATAGTCTGAAGTCAAGAAGTTTGCTTCCTGCAGCTCCATTCTTCTTTCTCAAGATTGCTTTGGCTATTTGGGGTCTTTTGTATTGTCATACAAATTGTGAAAATTTTTTGTTCTAGTTCTGTGAAAACACAATTGATAATTTGATAAGGGTTGCACTGAAGCTGTAGATTGCTTTGGGTAGTATAGTCATTTTCTCAGTGTTTAGTAATTTTCTGGTGGTGTCTTACAGTTTTCTATGTATAGTATCATGTCATCTGCAAACAGTGAGAGTTTTACTTATTTTCCAACCTGGATCCTTTTATTTCTTTTTCTTCTCTGCTGTGGATAAGACTTCCAAAACTATTTTGAACAATAGTGGTAAGAGTCAACACCTTTATCTTATTACTTATCTTAAAGGAAATGCTTTCAGTTTTTCACCACTGAGAATAATGTTTGCTGTGGGCTTATCATATATGGTTTTTATTATGTTGGGGTAGATTCCCTCTATGCCCATTTTCTATTATTTTAAATGGTTGTTGAAATTTTTTAAGAGATTTTTTCTGCATTTTCTGAAGTTATCATATGGTTTCTACCTTTCAGTTTGTTTATATGGTGTATCACATTAACTGATTTGCATACATTGAAGAATACTGGCATCACTGTGATATATCCCACTTGATCATGGTGTGTTATTGTTGTTCAGTCGCCCAGTTGTTTCCAACTCTTTGCAATCCCTTGAACTACAGCACGCCAGGCCTCAATGTCCCTCACCAACTCTCGGAGTTTGCCCAAGTTCATGTTCATTGAATCAGTGATGTCATCCAGCCATCTCATCCTCTAATGCCCTCTTCTGGCCTTGATCTTTTGCAGCATCAGGAACTTTTCCAATGAGTCATCTCTTTGCATCAGATGACCAAAATGCTGGAGCATCAGCTTCAACATCAGTCCTTCAAATGAATATTCAAGGTTGATCTCCCTTAAGATTGACTGGTTTGATCTCCTTGCTGTGCAAAGCACTTTCAGGAGTCTTCTCCAGCAGGACAGTTCAAAGGAATCAATTATTTGGTATTCTGCCTTCTTTAAGGTCCGTCTCTCACAATTGTACTTGATCACTGGGAAGACCATATGGACGTTTGTTGGCAGAATAATGTTTCTGCTTTTCAACGCACTGTCTAGGTTTGTCATCACTTTCCTGCCAAGAAAAACATCCATGGTGTATGATCCTTTTAATGTGTTGTTGGATTCTGTTTGCTAGTATTTTGTTCAAGATTTTCCCATCTATTTTCCTCAGTGATATTGGCCTGCAATTTTCTCTCTTTGTGTGTGATATTTTTGTCTAGTTTTGGTAACAGGGCGATGATGGCCTTGTGGAATTAGTCTGGAGTGTTCCCCCCATTGCAATTTCTTGGAAAAATTTGAGAAGGATAGGTATTAGTTCTTCTCTAAATATTTGATAGAATTCACCTGTGAAGACTTTTAGCCTTGATTTTTGTTTCTTGGAAGATTTTTGATCACAGTGTTTCTATTTCAGTGCTTCTGATTGCTCTGCTCTTGATTGCTATTTCTTCCTTGTTCAGTTTTGGAAGGTTATACTTTTATAAGGATTTGTCTATTTCTTCCAGGATATCCATTTTCTTGGCATATAGTTACTCACAGTAGTCTATTATGATTCTTTGTTTTCTGCATTGTCTGTTGTAACATCTCCTTTTTCATTTCTAATTTTATCGATTTGTTTTCTCCTTGTTTTCCTTGATGAGTCTGACTAATGGTTTGTCAATTTTATCTTCTCAAAGAAACAGCTTTTAGTTTTATTGATCTTTGTTATTATTTCCTTCATTTCTTTTTCATTTATTTCTTCTCTGGTATTTATGATTCCTTTCCATCTACTAACTTTGGATGTTTTGTTCTTCTTTTCCTAGTTGCTTCATGTGTAAGGTTCAGTTGTTTATCTGATGTTTTTCTTGCTTCTTGAGGTAGGCTTGTATTGCTATAATCTTCCTTCTTAGAACTGCTTTTGCTCTATCCCACAGATTTTGAGTAATTGTGTTTTCATCATCATTTGGTTCTAGGTATCTTTTTATTTTATTTTTTATTTCTTCAGTGACCTCTTGGTTACTTAGAAGCATGTTGTTTAGCCTCCATGTTTCTGTGTTTTTTAACAGTTTTTTCCCCCTGTAATTGATATATAATCTTTTAGCATTATGTTCAGAAAAGATGCTTGATATGATTTCGTTTTTCTTAAATTTATTAAGGCTTGATTTGTGATCCAAAATGTGATCTACTCTGGCTAACCTTCTATGTGCACTTGAGAAAAAGTGTATCCTCCTGTTTTTGGATGGAATACCCTAAAGACATCAATTAGATCCATCTGGTCTAGTGTATGATTTAAGACTGTGTTTCCTAATTAATTTTCTTTTTTTAAAAATTTTATTTTATTTTTAAACTTTACAATATTGTATTTGTTTTGCCAAATATCGAAATGAGTCCACCACAAGTATACATGTGTTCCCCATCCTGAACCCTCTTCCCTCCTCCCTCCCCCATACCATCCCTCTGGGTCGTCCCAGTGCACCAGCCCCAAGCATCCAGTATCGTGCATCGAACCTGGACTGGTGACTCGTTTCATACATGATATTTTACATGTTTCAATGCCATTCTCCCAAATCATCCCACCCTCTCTCTCTCCCACAGAGTCCAAAAGACTGTTCTATACATCAGTGTCTCTTTTGCTGTCTCGTACACAGGGTTATTGTTACCATCTTTCTAAATTCCATATATATGCATTAGGACACTGTATTGGTGTTTTTCTTTCTGGCTTACTTCACTCTGTATAATAGGCTCCAGTTTCACCCACCTCATTAGAACTGATTCAAATGTATTCTTTTTAATGGCTGAGTAATACTCCATTGTGTATATGTACCACAGCTTTCTTATCCATTCATCTGCTGATGGACATCTAGGTTGCTTCCATGTCCTGGCTATTATAAACAGTGCTGCGATGAACATTGGGGTACTCGTGTCTCTTTCCCTTCTGGTTTCCTCAGTGTGTATGCCCAGCAGTGGGATTGCTGGATCATAAGGCATGTCTATTTCCAGTTTTTTAAGGAATCTCCACACTGTTCTCCATAGTGACTGTACTAGTTTGCATTCCCACCAACAGTGTAAGAGGGTTCCCTTTTCTCCACACCCTCTCCAGCATTTATTACTTGTAGACTTTTGGATCGCAGCCATTCTGACTGGTGTGAAATGGTACCTCATAGTGGTTTTGATTTGCATTTCTCTGATAATGAGTGATGTTGCGTATCTTTTCATGTGTTTGTTAGCCATCTGTATGTCTTCTTTGGAGAAATGTCTGTTTAGTCTCCTTTGGCCCATTTTTTGATTGGGTCATTTATTTTTCTGGAATTGAGCTGTAGGAGTTGCTTGTATATTTTTGAGATTAGTTGTTTGTCAGTTGCTTCATTTGCTATTATTTTCTCCCATTCTGAAGGCTGTCTTTTCATCTTGCTAATAGTTTCCTTTGATGTGCAGAAGCTTTTAAGTTTAATTAGGTCCCATTTGTTTATTTTTGCCTTTATTTCCAATATTCTGGGAGGTGGGTCATAGAGGATCCTGCTGTGATGTATGTCGGAGAGTGTTTTGCTGTTCTCCTCTAGCAGTTTTATAGTTTCTGGTCTTACGTTTAGATCTTTAATCCATTTTGAGTTTATTTTGGTGTATGGTGTTAGAAAGTGTTCTAGTTTCATTCTTTTACAAGTGGTTGACCAGTTTTCCCAGCACCACTTGTTAAAGAGATTGTCTTAATCCATTGTATATTCTTGTCTCCTTTGTCAAAGATAAGGTGTCCATATGTGCGTGGATTTATCTCTGGGCTTTCTATTTTGTTCCATTGATCTATATTTCTGTCTTTGTGCTAGTACCATACTGTCTTGATGACAGTGGCTTTGTAGTAGAGCCTGAAGTCAGGTAGGTTGATTCCTCCAGTTCCATTCTTCATTTTCAAGATAGCTTTGGCTATTCGAGGTTTTTTGTATTTCCATACAAATTGTGAAATTATTTGTTCTAGCTCTGTGAAGAATGCTGTTGGTAGCTTGATAGGGATTGCATTGAATCTATAAATTGCTTTGGGTAGTATACTCATTTTCACTATATTGATTCTTCCAATCCATGAACTAATTAATTTTCTGAGTGAATGATCTGTCTGATGATGTAAGTAGGTTGTTAAAGTCTCCTACGGTTATTGTGCTACTGCTGATTTCTCATTTTTTGGTTGTTAGCATATGTTTCATGTATTGAGATGCTCCTATCATGGGCGCATAAATATTTATAATTGCTATATCTTCTTCTTGGGATGATCCTTTGATCATCATGTAGTGTCCTTCCTTATCTCTTGTAACTGTTTTTATTTCAAAGTGTATTTTTTCTGATATGAATATTGGTACTCCTGCTTTCCTTTGATTCCCATTTTCAAGGAATATCTTTTTCCATCCCTTGAATTTCAGTCTGTATGTGTTCTTAGGTCTGAAGTGTCTCTTGTAGTTAACATATACATGGATCCTATTTCTCTATGTGTACAGCCAGTCTGTGTCTTTTTGTTAGGGCATTTAATCCATTTACATTTAAGATAGCTATTGATATGTATGTTCTTATTGCCATTTTCTTAATTTCTTGAGGGTTTTTTTTTTTTTTGTGGTCTTTTTCTTCTCTTGTGCTTTCTACCTTGACAATTTCCTTTAGCATTTGTTTGTTTTAATATAAATTTATTTATTTTAATTGGAGGCTAAATACTTTACAATATTGTATTGGTTTTGCCATACATCAACATGAATTCACCACAGGTGTACACGTATTCTCCATCCTGAGCCCCCCTCCCAATTCCCTCCCCATACCATCCCTCTGGGTCATCCCAGTGCACCAGCCCCGAGCATCCTGTATGATGCATCAAACCTGGCCTGGCGATTTGTTTCACATATGATATTATACATGTTTCAATGCCATTATCCCAAATCATCCCACCCTCGCCCTCTTCCACAGAGTCCATAAGACTGTTCTATACATCTGTGTCACACAGATGTATTGCTGTCTCACATTCAGGGTTATCCTTCAGTTCAGTTCAGTTCAGTTCAGTTCAGTCGCTCAGTCGTGTCCGACTCTTTACAACCCCATGAATCGCAGCACGCCAGGCCTCCCTGTCCATCACCAACTCCTGGAGTTCACTCAGACTCACGTCCATCGAGTCAGTGATGCCATCCAGCCATCTCATCCTCTGTCGTCCCCTTTTCCTCCTGCCCCCCATCCCTCCCAGCATCAGAGTCTTTTCCAGTGAGTCAACTCTTCACATGAGGTGGCCAAAGTACTGGAGCTTCAGCTTTAGTATCATTCCCTCCAAAGAAATCCCAGGGCTGATCTCCTTCAGAACGGACTGGTTGGATCTCCTTGCAGTCCAAGGGACTCTCAAGAGTCTTCTCCAACACCACAGTTCAAAAGCATCAGTTCTTCAGCGCTCAGCCTTCTTCACAGTCCAACTCTCACATCCATACATGATCACAGGAAAAACCATAGCCTTGACTAGACAGACCTTTGTTGGCAAAGTAATGAGTCTGCTTTTCAATATGCTATCTAGGTTGGTCATAACTTTCCTTCCAAGGAGTAAGTGTCTTTTAATTTCATGGCTGCAATCACCATCTGCAGTGATTTTTGAGCCCAGAAATATAAAGTCTGACGCTGTTTCCACTGTTTCACCATCTATTTCCCATGAAGTGATGGAAACAGAATCCATGATCTTCGTTTTCTGAATGTTGAGTTTTAAGACAACTTTTTCACTCTCTTCTTTCACTTTCATCAAGAGGCTTTTTAGTTCCTCTTCACTTTCTGCCATAAGGGTGGTGTCATCTGCATATTTGAGGTTATTGATATTTCTCCTGGCAATCTTGATTGCAGCCTGTGCTTCTTCCAGCCCAGCGTTTCTCATGATGTACTCTGCATAGAAGTTAAACAAGCAGGGTGACAATATACAGCCTTGATGTACTCCTTTTCCTATTTGGAACCAGTCTGTAGTTCCATGTCCAGTTCTAACTGTTGTTTCCTGACCTGCATATAGGTTTCTCAAGAGGCAGATAAGGTGATCTGGTATTCCCATCTCTTTCAGAATTTTCCACAGTTTATTGTGGTCCACACAATCAAAGGCTTTAGCATAGTCAATAAAGTAGAAATGGATTTTTTTTCTGGAACTCTCTTGCTTTTTCCATGATCCAGAGGATGTTACCAACTTGATCTCTGGTTCCTCTGCCTTTTCTAAAACCAGCTTGAACATCTGGAAGTTCACAGTTCACATATTGCTGAAGCCTGGCTTGGAGAATTTTGAGCATTATTTTACTAGCATGTGAGATGAGTGCAATTGTGTGGTAGTTTGAGCATTCTTTGGCATTGCCTTTCTTTGGGATTGGAATGAAAACTGACCTTTTCCAGTCCTGTGGCCACTGCTGAGTTTTCCAAATTTGCTGGCATATTGAGTGCAGCACTTTCACAGCAGCATCTTTCAGGATTTGAAAGAGCTCAACTGGAATTCCATCACCTCCACTAGCTTTGTTCGTAGTGATGCTTTCTAAGGCCCACTTGACTTCACATTCCAGGATGTCTGGCTCTAGATCGGTGATCACACTATCATGATTATCTGGGTCGTGAAGATCTTTTTTGTACAGTTCTTCTGTGTATTCTTGCCACCTCTTCTTGATATCTTCTGCTTCTGTTAGGTCCATACCATTTCTGTCCTTTATTGAGCCCATCTTTGCATGAAAAATTCCCTTGGTATCTCTAATTTTCTTGATGGGATCTCTAGTCTTCCGCATTGTGTTGTTTTCCTCTATTTATTTGCATTGATCGCTGAGGAAGGCTTTCTTATCTCTTCTTGCTATGCTTTGAAACTCTGCATTCAGATGCTTATATCTTCCCTTTTCTCCTTTGCTTTTCGCTTCTCCTCTTTTCACAGATATTTGTAAAGGTTATCATTACCAACTTTCTAAATTCTATATATATCCTTTAGCATTTGTTTTAAGGCTTCTTGGTGTTGAATTCTCTCAGTTCTCGTTTGTCTGTAAAGCTTTTGGTATCACCATCAAATCTGAATGAGATCCTTGCTGGGTAGAGTAATCTTGGCTATAGGTTTATGTCGTTCATCATTTTAAATATAGGCTGCCACTCTTTTCTGGCCTGCAGTGTTTCTGCTGAAAAATCAGCTATTAGCTTTATGGGGATTCCTTTGTATGTTACTTTCTGCTTTTCCTTTGCTGCTTTTAATACTTTTTCCTTTGTGTTTAATTTTTGTTAGTTTGATTAATACGTGTCTTGTTGTATTTCTCTTTGTTTTTATCCTGATTGGGACTCTGGGCTTCCTGAACTTGTATGGCTATTTCCTTTCCCATATTAGGGAAGATTTTGACTATAGTCTCCTGCAATATTTTCTCATAGCCTTAAATAAAGTTATCTCTTCTTCTTCTAGTATCCCTGTAATTTGGATGTTAGTGCATTTAATTTTGTTCCAGAGGTCTCTGAGACTCTCCTCAATTCTGTTCATTTTTTTTTTTTTAATTCTGCTCCTTGGGAGTTATTTCTATCATTCTATCTTTCAGTTCACTTATCCATTCCTCTGTCTCAGTTATTCTGCTACTGATTCTTTCTAGAGTATTTTTAATTTCACTACTTGTGTTGTTCACTGCTGTTTTTTTTATAGTCTTTATTTATTCTAGGTCTTTGTTAATGTCTCTTGCATTTTTTCCATTCTATATTCAATATTTTGAAATTCCTTTACTATCATTACTCTAAATCCTTTCTCAGATAGATTGCCTATTTCCTTTCCATTTATTTGTTCTTGTAGCTTTTTACCTGGTCCCTTTGCCTGTATCATATTTTTTCTTATTTTTATTTGTTTGTTTGTTTGTTTTGATGGGTGGTATAGTGTTTCTGCTTTACTACTTCTTTGGCCTGAGCTTTCCAGCAGTGGAGTTTGTAGGCAGTTGAGTAGAGCCAGGTCTTGGTGTTGAAATGTGGACTTCTGTGATACCTCACTCTGATTAATATTCCCTGGGGCCTGACATTCTCTGTCACTTCAGCAGTTCAAACTAGCACTCTCATCACAGGGCTTAGGCCTGTACTGTGGCCCATGAACCAGGTTCCCACAAGGAAGGGATGCAGGAAAAAAAAAATAGTAAGCAGAACAATAATAAACAATGAAAATATATAATAAATTAATAACAGTAAAAGATATATTAGAAAAAATAATAATATATTTGAAACAACCCTTGGAGGGTAAACTCAAACTCCAATAGCAAATAGACAGAAGAAACATAAATATATAAACTATATATACATATAATAAAAAATAAAAGTAAGAAGGTGCAGAATAATTACAAGGAATAAAAAATAAAATGTTAAGAAAACTAACAGGAATAGTAAAGAAAATAATAACATATATGAAAACCACCAGAGGGTAAGACTGAACTCCACTGGGAAAACTTTAAAAAAAAAAAATAATAAAATAAACAAGGAAAAAACCTAAAATAAAAACAAAAAAGCAGAAAAATACCTTGGCTGTGAAGATAAAAGATTTAGGTGAGATTAAGGCAGGAGAGGGCTCCTGATTCAAAATCTATGCCTCCAGAAAAGGCCCTGGGTGGAGGTGGGGACAACTTAGGTTCTACCCAGTTAAGGGGGTCTTCTGCTGTGCCTCTGTCTTCAGGGTGTGAAGAACTAGGCCTAGGTCCTCAGGTGGCTCCCCAGGGTCAAGTTGGTGGGGGAGCACCAGACTGGTTCTCCACTCCTCCACACTACAGAGACTCTCCCCCAACTGCCTTGTCTCCATCTCCACAGGACCTACATGGGCAAAGGGTGCCCTCAGAGGGGGCCGTGGAGGACAGAGATGACCCAGGTGGGAGTAGGTGAATCCATAGAGGGTGGAGGGCTCACCCTGGAGAGTGGAGTAGGGCTCCGAGGAAGGGGGGGAGCCCTGGAGGATAGAAGAGGCCCCTGGAAAGAGGAGAGATCCGTAGGGATGAAAGAGACCCCAGAGGATGGGGTTCCTGGAGGAGGAAACTAGAGAACAGAGGGGGACCCCAGATGGTGGAGGGCTCAGTCTCAAGGGAGAAGCGGCCCCTGGAGAGAGAAGAAGCCCTGGAGGGCAGAAAGGGGCCCCAGAGTGCAGAGGGGGCCCCAGAGGGCCTGGTCCGGATGGCAGACCAGGGTCCCCAGAGGGATGAGGGTACACCAAAGGATGGAGCCCCAGAGTGAGCAGTAGACTGGAGAGTGGAGGGTAGCCCAGAGGTTGGAGGGGGCCCCTAGAGGGAAGAGGGGGTCCCAAAGAGTGGAGAGCTCCAGCTCGGGCCTCAGGAATCTCCTCATGGCCATGTGTGTGGAGGCCCATCAGGCAGTTCCCTGCTCCTGGAGACCTACAGGAGCTTCCCCAGCCACCTTTTTTTCCTCCTGCCTCCCTCTCACATCCACAAGACACACCCAGCCAAGGGAGCTCTGAGGGACAGAGAGGGCCCTGGAGGACCGAGGAGGCCAAGAATACAGAGGAGGTCTCAAAGGGCAAATGTGGAGCTGAAAGGCAGGAGGGGTTCTCAGCTAAAGGGCTCCTCGGAATGAATGGGCAGGGGAATACCACACAGTTCCTGGCTCCTCAAACACCAAAGGAGCCTCCCCGGCTGGCCTGGCTTTTTCTCTTCCTCTCTCCCCCTCATGCCCACAGGACCCACCTGAGCCCTGGAGGGCTCAGCCTGGGGGTAGGAGAGGGCCCTGGAGGTCAGACAAGCCCCCCAAAGGTGGAGGACCAGGCTGGGGACCTCAGAAGGCTTCCCAGGGCCAAGTGTAAAGGGAATCTCTGGGGCTTCCCCTAATGGACATTCAGATCCCAGGGGATCCCTCCCTTTCCCCACAGAGCAAGTGCACCTATCCTGGGTGAAACCACTCACCCTTCCCCAGCAGCCCCTCAATGATGCTGGTCCCCCAGCCTCGGTCTTCCCTACTCCTCCCTACATGGTACCTGGTTGCCCCAGGACTCCTCCCATCAGCCTGGCCATGGGAGATCCCCCATGAGTGTTTGGAGACTATCTTATGTGTGAGGAGACATGGAATGTCTTCCCTTGGCACCACCTTGGTTCCACTCCTTCTAAATCACTAAATTTTTAAATCATGCGCTTCATGAGTAACAACTTTTTCAACCAATGTATAAGTATTTACACAATATTCATATCACAGATTCACTACTCTCAATTTGACATTAGTAAAGCTTCCTTTCTGTTACCATTGTTTGGTCATTCAGTTGTATTGGATTCTTTGCGACCTCAGGGACTTCAGCACACCAGGGTTCCCTGTCCTTCATCATCTCCCAGAGCTTGTTCAAATCGTTTCTTAGATGTGCATAAAAATAAATGTGCTGTAACGCTTTCACCTATCTCTCACTTTGAAGGCCACTGTCTAAAATAACAGTAGTAACTTGCACTAAGTTTTCATCAATAGGTCTCAGACTGGTCCTTAATTCAACTTTTAATTCTCAGGCTAAATTCAGGCACTATTTTATCTCCTATGTGGTTTTGAGACGTGCTCAAATTAGGAGCATAAAGAGATTGACTTTAGTTGTAGTGTTGCCAGAAGGGGTGTCCCTATCAGAGCCTGAAAGTGAGCTCTTGTCTAACACTCAGAAATGAATTGTCCTAGAAGACATACATACTGACAAAGGAAAAAAAAAAAAAAACTTTATCAGAAAAGAGTTCTTGAACCTTTGTTCAAGAGCAGCAGGGTAAAAGAACCTTGGAGAACTGCTTTGCCACGTGGCTCACAGTCTCAGATTTTTTGGTAATGATTTAAATTACTGTTTATTTCTAGCCAATCATATTGCTTGTTCTGATATTTGGTCTGACTCAGGTCCTTCCTGGAGGCACACACATCTCTCAGCCATCTCTCCACGCCAAGATGGATTCCAGTGTGAGAGTTTCTGGAAGGTTGGCAAGACATATTATAAGCTGCATTTTCTCCTTCCTTTTGGCCCCACCCAAATTCTCCCACTTTTCCATGGCAGCACCATGTTCCTTATTGAGACCTCCTGTTGTGAGACAGCTCAAGCAAGTGGTTATTATGGCATTTGGCCAAGGCAAGTGGTTTCAACCAATGGTTTCTTAATATTAGGGTAAAAATACTTGTAATTTATCAACAACTATAAGCAGAGCAAGCCTTCCTTACATATTATACAAAGAATTTTGTTTTTTAATTCTCTTACTTTCTTAGAATATGGATGACTCTTGACATGCAGGTTCCACAAAGCAGAGTCAATTTTTCTAGAAAAACTTCATGGATTATGGAGACAAATTTTGCAGATCAAGAACAACCAATGGCCAAGCATTGATTTCACATTCTTTCTGTAAATTCCATAACTCCTAGAAGTCCCTCATTTCTACTGAATCATAAACTCATGGATGGTAGGCATTGTTTATTTTCCCTTACCTATAACAACAATCTGCGTCCATTAACATTTTCTGCAAAAGATTTTCTGCCTTGTAGACCAGACTAGTTTATGACAAAATTATGAAGGGAAAATTATGTGTTGAGTAGCCCAGCGACTTTGCAGGTACCCATTCCCCACCTTAGCCTATTCCACTTTGGTGATTCGTCCCTTTCTTGTTTAAATGCTCAAACGGTGCTCAAACTCTCAGGAAACAAAACTTTTCTTTTCATGCTACTATTTGCATTTTAAGCTTTATCTTTAATGGAGGAGTGTGGATGCTATTTTGGGGGGCTGGGGAGCAGTGAGTTACATATTACTAGTAAAAAAAAGTGAATTATTTTGGATGAATATAAAATTCTTTATACCTGTGAAATTATACTAAATGTATGGTCACCTACATGATAAGCCAGCCCAGACTCAGAACACGAAAGCTGATAAATGATATTGACAAAAGTCAATCCGTTTTAAAACTCCCAGATGATTCTGTTGATGAAAAAAGTAAGAAAGAGTCAATCTAAGAAAGAAATACAAAGCTTTATTTGAGCCAACCTGTGAATTATAACCTGGAAGACAATCTCTTAGAAAACTCTGAGGACTGTTCCATCCATTAAGGGTCAAAGGAGTTGGTCAAATGATTGGGAGAATTCATCAGTGAAATTATCCGGGTCTAGAGTTTCCTTTGTGAAAATGTAATTAAAAATTAAATATGTTTAATATATAAAGACACTGAACTTTTTGTTTTCTTATGTGTCAGTTCTGATAATGTATATATATATCAAAGAACTCCATTTTATCAGATATGTCAAATTTACTGTCATAAAGTTGTTCACACTGGGCTCTTATACTTTTACTGCCTGTAGAATCTAAGGCAATAAAATCTTTTTTATTACTGTTATTACAGTCTATTTCTTCTTCTTATTTTTTGATAAGTCTTAACTAATCACATTTATTTATTTATCATTTTTCAATTTTATTGTTTTCTTCTATTATCATGCTAGCTATTTCCTCTGTTTATTTGGGGTTTAATTTGCTCATCTTATTCTAGGTTCTTAAAGTTGAAATATAAATCATTTACTTTCAATTAGCCTTTTTTTTCCCCCCAGTATAAGCATTTTTGAACTGTACATTTCTCTTTAAGTATTGCTATAGCTGCATTCCACAAATTTTAATATGTTCTGTTTTAATTATCATTCAGTTTGAAATATTTCCTAATTCTTCTCACAATATTTTTTCACCTTGCAGGTTGTTTAGAAGTATAATTCTTGAATTCTGTATGCTATGGAATTATCCAGATATCCTCTTTATCTAAGCTTTGTTAAATTACATTATTTTATTATTTATCAAGAATTTTATGTACAATATTTAGACTATATGTTTCATCTGTACTTTAAAAGATTCTGTATTTTGAAGTTAATGTATGTAACACTCTGTAAACATCTATTAGATTAAGATGATTGTAATGATTTTCAAATCTTCTATATAGTTACTTAATTTCGCTACATGGTCTATCAATCACTGTGAGAGGATTGCTAAAATATACTGTTTTAATGGTAACCTTGTTTAGTTAATTCATTTAGGTTTTATTTTATGAATTTTGATGTTATTGCATCCATTTACATTTAGTGAGATTATTGGTACTGTTAGGTTTAAGCCTATCATCTGACTACTTCTTTTTTATTTTCCCTTTTTTGTTGTTTTCCTTCCTTTGCAATTTTTTTACATTACTTGTGATTAACCAAATGTAGTTTAGTATTCCATTTTATTTCTTGTTCATTTTATTTTTATACTGGATTGCTACATGTATCTCAATTTATTATCTTAGTATTGGCTCTACGGCTAACACTTTGCATTCTTATTTTGTCAGAGACTAGAATTAATACATTCCCTCTTGAGATGTCACACTTCACATCTGATATTTCACAGTTCCTAATTCACCTTTCCCCTTCTCTCATATCTGTCCAAGGAATAGAGATTAGAAGTTCATTTCCATAAAGTTAGAGGGCTCTGGGAATGTTGATTCTTTCCACTTCAAATCTGTTTTACTTTCTGATTCCTGCTACAGCAAATTACCAAAAAATTTGAGTTTGAAGCAACACAAAGTTAAGATTTTACAGTTTTGGAAATTAGAAGTGTGATGTTGAGAGGAAGGAACAAGATGGTGGTGTAAGAGGACATGGAGGTGACATCCCTTCATGAAAACACAAAAAATACATCCATGTATGAAAAATTCCCATTGAAAAATTAACTGGAAACTGGCAGGGGGTGGGGGGCTTCTATACAAGCAAGAATGTAATACAGTTACACATGTAATCAGGTAGGAAGGGGGAGAAAAACAATTGAGTTGGAAACTGAGCTTCTGTGTGGCAACCTATATGTGTGGACACCTGTAAACTGAAGAGATCAGTTTTCATTCAAATCACCCAAAAATGCAATGCCAAAGAATGTTCAAACTACCATAAAATTGCACTCATTTCACATAATAGCAAGGTAATACTCAAAATCCTTCAAGCTAGGCTTCAACAATATGTAAACTGAAAATTTCCAGATGTACAAGTTGGGTTTAGGAAGTGCAGAGGAAACAGAGATCAAATTGCCAACTTTCACTGAATCAAAGAAAAAGCAAGGGGATTTCAAAAATACATCTACTTCATTGACTACACTAACGATTTTGACTGTGTGGATCACAAAAACCTGAAAATTCTTAGAGATGGGAATACGAGACCACCTTATCTACTTCCAGATTCATGGATTGGAAGAATCAATATAGTGAAAATGAGTATACTACCCAAAGCAATCTATAGATTCAATGCAATCCCTATCAAGCTACCAACGGTATTTTTCACAGAGCTGGAGCAAATAATTTCACAATTTGTATGGAAATGCAAAAAACCTCGAATAGTCAAAGCTATCTTGAGAAAGAAGAATGGAATGGGAGGAATCAACCTGCCTGACTTCAGGCTCTACTACAAAGCCACAGTCATCAAAACAGTATGGTACTGGTGCAAAGACAGAAATATAGATCAATGGAACAAAATAGAAAGCCCAGAGATAAATCCATACACCTATGGACATCTTATCTTTGACAAAGGAGGCAAGAATATACAATGGAGAAAAGACAATCTCTTTAACAAGTGGTGCTGGGAAAACTGGTCAACCGCTTGTAAAAGAATGAAACTAGAACACTTTCTAACACCATACACCAAAATAAACTCAAAATGGATTAAAGATCTAAATGTAAGACCAGAAACTATAAAACTCCTAGAGGAGAACATCGGCAAAACACTCTCCAACATAAATCACAGCAGGATCCTCTATGACCCACCTCCCAGAATATTGGAAATAAAAGCAAAAATAAACAAATGGGACCTAATTAAAATTAAAAACTTCTGCACAGCAAAGGAAGCTATAAGCAATGTGAAAAGACAGCCTTCAGAATGGGAGACAATATAGCAAATGAAGCAACTGACAAAGAATTAATCTCAAAAATATGCAAGCAGCACATGCAGCTCAATTCCAGAAAAATAAATGACCCAATCAAAAAATGGGCCAAAGAACTAAACAGACATTTCTCCAAAGAAGACATACAGATGGCTAACAAACACATGAAAAGATTCTCAACATCACTCATTATCAGAGAAATGTAAATCAAAACCACAGTGAGGTACCATTTCACACCAGTCAGAATGGCTGCGATCCAAAATTCTACAAGCAATAAATGCTGGAGAGGGTGTGAAGAAAAGGGAACCCTCTTACACTGTTGGTGGGAATACAAACTAGTACAGCCACTATGGAGAACAGTGTGGAGATTCCTTAAAAAACTGGAAATAGACCCGCCATATGACCCAGCAATCCCACTGCTGGGCATACACACCAAAGAAACCAGAATTGAAAGAGACACATGTATCCCAATGTTCATCACAGCACTGTTTATAATAGCCAGGACATGGAAGCAACCTAGATGTCCCTCAGCAGATGAATGGATAAGAAAGCTGTGGTTCATATACACAATGGAGTATTACTCAGCCATTAAAGAGAATACATTTGACTCAGTTCTAATGAGGTGGATGAAACTGGAGCCTATTATACAGAGTGAAGTAAGCCAGAAAGAAAAACACCAATACAGTGTCCTAATGCATATATATGGAATTTAGAAAGATGGTAATGATAACCCTGTATGTGAGATAGCAAAAGAGACACAATGTATAGAACAGTCTTTTGGACTCTGTGGGAAAAGGAGAGAGTGGGATGATTTGGTAGAATGGCATTGAAACATGTATAATATCATATATGAAACAAATCGCCAGTCCAGGTTCAATGCAGGATACAGGATCCTTGGGTCTGGTGCACTGGGATGACCCAGAGGGATGGTATGGGGAGGGAGGTGGGAGGGGGTTCAGAATGAGGAACATGTGTACACCCGTGGCTGATTCATGCTGATGTATGGCAAAACCAATACAATGTTGTAAAGTAATTAGCCTCCAATTAAAATAAATAAATTTATATTAAAAATAAAATAAAATAAAATTGATGAAAATAAAACCAGGAAAGGAGTACGAAAAGGCTGTATATTGTCACCCTGCTTATTTAACTTATATGCAGAGTACATCATGTGAAATGCTGGGATGGAAGATTTACACTTGAAATCAAGATTTCCAGAAGAAATATCTTTAACCTCATACATGCAGATAATACCATTTTAATGACAGAAAGTGAAGAGGAAGTAAAGAACCTCTTGATGAGGGTGAAAGAGGAGAACGAAAAAGCTGCCTTAAAACTCAACACTCAAAAAACTAAGATCATGGCATCTGGTTTCATCACTTCATGGAAAATATACTTCATGGGGTATAAGTGGAAACAGTGACAGATTTTATTTTCTCAGACTCCAAAATCACTGTGGACGATGACTGCAGCCACAAAATTAAAAGACACTTGCTCCTTGGAAGAAAAGCTATGACAAGCATAGACCATGCATTAAAAAGCAGAGACATCACTTTGCCAATAAATGTCCATATAGTCAAAGCTATGGCTTTTCCAGTAGTCATGCACGGATGTGAGTGTTGGACCATAAAGAAGGCTGATGCTTTTGAATTGTGGTGCTGGAGAAGACTCTTGAGACAGCAAGGATGTCAAACTAGTCAATCCTAAAGGAAATCAACCCTGAATATTCATTGGAAGGACTGATGCTGAAGCTCCAATACTTTGGTCACCTGATGGGAAGATCTGACTCATTGGAAAAGACCCTGATACTGGAAAATATTGAGAGCAAAGGGAAAGGGGGCAATAGAGGATAAGATGGTTAGATGGTATCACAGCTTCAGAGGACATGATCCTGAGCAAACTCTGGGAGATAGTGAGGGACAGGGTGGCATGTGGCATGCTGCAGTTCATGGGATTACAAAGTCAGACATAGCAACTGAAGTACGAGAATAACACCTGCCGTGTTAAGTGTGCAGCTTGAACCATAGTCTAGATGCCCAAGTCCTGGGTTTCTGCTCAAGGGAGACAAACCCCTTTAGCTATTTGGAAGATGTCTGGGAGAGTCAGAAGGGCTGTGAGAAGCCTGAATTTCACCCATACAGAGTATATGCATGCTTGCCCTGAGGCTGAGCAGGGAGATGTCTGCTCTAGTGATTGCCAGATTTCTCATGCTTCCCTCACCATACACCACGTCCTGAACTGAGTGAACACTCTAGACTTGCTTACTCCATGTTGCAATGTGGCACCAGATCAGGGGCAGTTAAGATGGGGGAAAATACTTGATTGTGGAATGCAGAGGCAACCTGGTCCTAGGGCAGAATTTGCTGGGAAGCCACGGCCATTGTTGGCTTTCATTCAAGCAGTACCTCAGAAATAGTCCAGATCTCTGATGGTTGCTGTTCCACTGTAGCTCACACTCCAATATATGGTGAGAGTCCACATGGTCTCTGCTTGCTTTGTGAAGCACTTTCAAAGCAGGGCAGAAGAAAAAGAAGTTGGAGGTAGATTGACCATGAGGGACAAAGAGGAGTAGCACCTGAGGAGCTATGGAAGTTCTGTCTGTATACAAACCCTCTTTGCTTTAGGACTCCGCTCATCTCTTAGGCAAGAATCCAGTGTAAGAAGAGGGAGAAAGACACATGTAAAGGGAAAAGTGTCAGCTCAGAACCAACCTCAGAACTTCTGTTCCAGAAATTTATGATCAGACCCCATTCCTGAAAGGGTGGTGATGGCCACTGAGCAAGTAAGAAGTCTATCTTTAGCCCTACCTCCTACCAGGGTGAAAGCTACCAGCACACCCTGAGGAAACACATGAATGGCATCAATATCAAATCTGACATGCAGTTTGTATAGAGATGCTGCCACATACAAATATCCATTCAGGACCACAGTAAATAATTGTTTCACCTAAATTCACAAAGGCAGAGCTAGTTAAGCACAATGAAAAGGTGGAAGAAGTACTCTCAATTGAAATGCAAGAGAAAGCCCCCTAAAAATAAATAATGAAACAGAAATCAATAATCTACTAAATTAAAAAATCCAAAATATTGGTAACAAAACTGTTAACTGAATTAAGAAAAAGACTGATATAAGCAGGGAATACTTCAGCAAGACTAGAAAATATAAAAAAGATTCAATCAGAAATTAAGAATTCAATAGCAGAAATTAAAGCATACACATTAGAAAAATGAGTACCAAGCTAAGTAATATAGAAGAACACATAAGTAACCTAGAAAACAGAAAAATGGAAATTGCCCAAACAGAACAGCAAAAAGAAAAACACCCAGCAATCCCACTGCTGGGCATACACACTGAGGAAACCAGAATTGAAAGAGACACGTGTACCTCAATGTTCATCACAGCACTGTTTATAATAGCCAGGACGTGGAAGCAACCTAGATTTCCCTCAGCAGATGGATGGATAAGAAAGCTGTGGTACATATACACAACGGAGTATTACTCAGCCAGAAGATTTGGGAGAATGGCATTGGAACATGTAAAATATCATGTATGAAACGAGTTGCCAGTCCAGGTTCGATGCACGATACTGGATGCTTGGGGCTAGTGCACTGGGATGACCCAGAGGGATGGTATGGGGAGGGAGGAGGGAGGAGGGTTCAGGATGGGGAACACATGTATACCTGTGGCGGATTCATTTTGATATTTGGCAAAACTAATACAATTATGTAAAGTTTAAAAAAAAAAAAAAAGACTACATTTGAATCAGTTCTAATGAGGTGGATGAAATTGGAGCCTATTATACAGAGTGAAGTAGGCCAGAAAGAAAAACACCAATACAGTATACTAACGCATATATATGGAATTTAGAAAGATGGTAACAATAACCCTGTATACGAGACAGCAAAAGAGACACTGATGTATAGAACAGTCTTTTGGACTCTGTGGGAGAGAGAGAGGGTGGGATGATTTGGGAGAATGGCATTGAAACATGTAAAATATCATGTATGAAATGAGTTGCCAGTCCAGGTTTGATGCATGATACTGGATGCTTGGGGCTGGTGCACTGGGACGACTCAGAGGGATGGTATGGGGAGAGAGGAGGGAGGAGCGTTCAGGATGGGGAACACATGTATACCTGTGGCGGATTCATGTTGATATATGGCAAAACCAATACAATATTGTAAAGTTAAAAAATAAAATAAAAAAATGAATAAAAATTGAAAGCAATTTAAGAGCTCTCAGGGATAAACATTAAGCATATCAACATTCACATTATAGGATTTCCAAAATAAAAAGAGAGAAAGAAAGGGGATGAAAATGTATTTGAGGAAATTATGGCTGAAAACTTCCCACAGCTAAAGAAGGAAATTTAAATTCAGGTACAGAAATAAGGGGCAGGGGTTACCAAGCAAAGTTGTACCCAAATAGGTCCATAATAAGAAATATGATCATTAGAATGACAAAAGTTAAAGAGAGAATTCAAAACACAGCAAGATAAAAAGAAAGAATCATATACTAGGGAATCCCCATAAAGTTATCAACTAATTTCTCAGTAGAAACTTTATAGGCTAGAAAGGAATGGCACACTACATTCAAAGTGAGGAAAGGGAAAAACCTTCAATGTACAATAGTCTACTCAGGAAGATTATCATTTAGAATAGAAGGACAAATTAAATAAACTTCTCAGACATCAAAAATTAAAGGGATTCATCAATACCAAACCTACCCTAAAAGAAATGTTGAAGGATTTTGTCTAAGTGGAAAAGAAGTAAGAATCTATAGGAAAGGGGAAAATCTACTAGGAAAGGCAAGGACAGAGGATCAAGCACTTAAATAAGCCAGTACGAAGATTAAAAGACAAAATTTGTAAAAGTTAAGGGATAAACATGAAAATGTAAAATATGACATCAAACACATGAAATGGGGGTTAAGAGAGTAAAAAATGTAGGTCTTTTAGAAGATGTTTGAATATAAATGACTACCAATCATTATTTAAAAAATAATAATAATAAGTAGAGAGCACTGAAATTGCAACTAGCTACTAAACAAACATCGACAAGAGGACCCTGGAGCTCACCAAAAAAGATACTCAATATCCAAGGACAGAGAAGCTGCAGTGAGATGATAGGAGGGGCACAGTCACAATAAAATCAAATCCCATACCCTCTGGGTAAGCAACCCACAAACTGGAGAACAATAATACTAAAGAAGTTCTCCCACTGTTGTGAAGATTCTGAACCTCACATCAGGCTTCCCAGCCTGGGTATCTGGCAAAGGGACCAGAAATCCCTATGGAATCTGATTTTGAAGGCCAGAGGGATTACAGGATTTCCACAGGAATGGGGAAAACAGAGACTTCATTCTTGGAGGGCAAAAATAAAATTTTATGTGCCCCAAGACTCAGGGGGAAGGAGAAGTGACCCCACGGGAGACTGGACCAGACCTACCTGCTAGTGTTGTAGGGCCTCCTGTGGAGGTGTGGGTTGATAGTAGCTTGCAACTACAGGGATGGCCACACTGTCAGCAGTAGTACTGAAAGGTTAGGGTTAGGGGTAGGGTTAGGTTAGGCATGAACTCTCTAGGAGGTTGCCATTAACCCTACCACAGAGCCCTAGACCGCAGGCTGGGTCACTTCAGGCTAAAGAGCAGATAGATAATTGTATCAGCAGAAAATTGGATTAAAGTTTTACTGAGCACAGCCCTACCCACCAGAGCATGACAGTTTTTCCCGCCACTAGTTCCTCCTATCAGGAAGCTTACACAAGCTTCTTAGCCTCTTCCACCAGAGGGCAGATAGTAAAACAAGAAGAACCAAAATCCTTCAGCAGCTACAATGAAAACTACATTTCAGAAAGTTAATCAGTGAAAAACCAGGAGGTTATATCCCAGATGAAGGGACAAGGTAAAACCCTAGGAAAACAACTAAATGAAGTGAAGATAGAAAACCTTCCAGAAAGAATTCAGAATAATGATAGTGAAAATGATTGAGGATCTCAGAAAAATAATGGAGAAGATGCAAGAAATATTCACCAAGGATGAGAAGGCTGAGGGTCAAAGAACTTATGCTTTTGAATTGTGGTGCTGGAGAAGATTCTTGAGAGTCCCTTGGACTGTAAGGAGATCAAACCAGTCAATCCTAAAGGAAATCAACCCTGAATATTCATTGGAAGGACTGATGCTGAAGCTGAAGCTAAAATACTTTGGTCACCTGATGCAAAGAACCAACTCATTAGAAAAGGACCCTGATGTTTGGAAAGATTAAGGATAGAAGGAGAAGGGGACAACAGAGGATGGGATCATTGGATGGCATCACCAACTCAATGGACTTGAGTTTGAGCAAACTCTGGAGATAGTGAAGGACAGGGAAGTCTGGCTTGATGAAGTCCATGGGGTCGCAAAGAGTTGGATACGACTTAACAACCGAACAACAACAACAACCAAGAAGAACTAAAAAGCAAAGAAACAGAGATGAGCAATACACTAGAAGGAATAACTAGAAGAATAACTGTGTCAGAAGAACAGATAAGTGACATGAAAGACAGAATAGTGAAAATCATGCCACAGAACAGAATACAGAAAAAATATTTTTTTTAAAAAGGAAAACAGTCTAAGAGACTTCTGAGACAGCATTAAAGGTACCAAAATTTGCATTACAGGGATCCCAGAAGGAGAAGAGAGAGAAAAGGAACTTGGAAAAAATATTTGAAGAAATAATAGCTGAAAAATTCCCTAACATGGGAAAGGAAATAGTCAACCATGTCCAGGAAGCAGAGTACCAGGCAGGATTAACCCAATGAAGAGCACACCAAGACACATAGTAATCAAACTGACAAAAGTTAAAGACAAAGATAAAATATTGAAATCAACAAGGGAAAAAAATGACAAGGGAAAAATATACAAGGGAACTCCCATGAGCTTATCAGCTGATTTATCAACATAAACTATACAAGCCAGAAGGAATGGCAGAATATATCTAAAGTGATGAAAGGGAAGAACCTGTAACAAGAATATTCTACTGAGAAAGACTTTTGATGGAGAAATCAAAAGCTTTCCAGACAAAAAAGTTAAGAGAATTCAGTACTACCAAACCTCCTTTACTGTAAATGCTAAAGGAAATTCTCTAGGCAGGAAACACAAGAGAAGATCTTCTCCTTTAAACAATTAAGCAAATGGTAATAGGATCATACATATCAATTACTACCATAGATGTAAGTGGATTAAATGGCCAACAAAAAGACGTAAACTGGCTGGGTGAATGAAAACATGTGCATGAATACATTTCTACTTAGGATATCCCTCTACTTAACTGCCCAAATTGTATGCAATTATTTTATACTGTTAGGTTAATCATGTTTCCACTATAGCTTGCAATTATAATTATCTTTTATTTTTTGTCTGGCTATTGATTGTGACAACTGATAAACATCTTTTACTATTCAGTTCAGTCACTCAGTCGTATCTGACTGTGACCCCATGTACTGCCAGAATTCACTGTCCATCACCATCTCCCGGACCTTGATCAAACTCATGTCCATCGAGTTGATGATGCTATCCAACCATTTCATACTCTGTCGGCTCCTTCTCCTCCTGCCTTCAATCTTTCCCGGCATTAAGGTCTTTTCTAATGAGTCAGTTCTTCTCACCAAGTGGCCAAATTATTGGAGTTTCAGCTTCAGCATTAGTACTTCCAGTGAATATTCAGGGTTGATTTCCTTTAGGATTAACTGGTTTGATATCCTTGCAGTACAAGGGATTCTCAAGAGTCTTCTCCAGCAACATAGTTCAAAAGCATCAATTCTTTGGCACTCAGCTTTCTTTATAGACCAACTCTCACATCCATACATGTGGATGTATGGGGAAACCATAGCTTTGAATAGATGAAACTTCGTGGGCAAATGATGTCTCTGCTTTTTAATATGCTGTCTAGGTTGGTCATAGCTTTTCTTTGAAGGAGAAAGCGTCTTTTATTCCTTGGCTGCAGTCACCATCTGCAGTGATTTTGGAGCCCCCCCACCCCAAAACAGTCTGCCACTGTTTCCACTGTTTCCCCATCTGTTTGCCATGAAGTGATGGGACCAGATGCCATGATCTTCGTTTTCTGAATGTTGAGCTTTAAGCCAAATTTTTCACTCTCATTCACTTTCATCAAGAGGCTTTTTAGTTCTTCTCCTTTCTGCCACAAGAATGATGTCATATGTGTATCTGAGTTTATTGATATTTCTCCAGGCAATCTTGATTTCAGCTTGTGCTTCATCCAGTCTGGCATTTCTCATGATGTACTCTGCATATAAGTTAAATAAACAGGGTGACAATATACAGCCTTGACGTACTCCTTTTCCTATTTGGACCCAGTCTGTTGTTCCATGTCCAGTTCTAACTGTTGCTTCTTGAACTGCATACAGATTTCTCAGGAGGCAGGTCAGGTGGTCTGGTATTCCCATATCTTGAAGAATTTCCCACAGTATTCTGTGATCCACACAGTCAAAGGCTTTGGTATAGTCAATAAAGCAGAAGTAGATGTTTTTCTGGAACTGTCTTGCTCTTTCAATGATCCAGCAGATGTTGGCAATTTGATCTCTGGTTCCTCTGCCTTTTCTAAAACCAGCATGAACATCTGGAAGTTCACAGTTCATGTACTGATGAAGCCTGTCTTGGAGAATTTTGAAAATTACTATGTTAGTGTGTCTATGATGGAGAAGGAAATGGCAACCCACTCCAGTACTCTTGCCTGGAAAATTCAATGGACTGGGGAGCCTGATAGGCTACAGTCCATGGGGTTGCAAAGAGTCGGAAATGACTAAGCGACTTCACTTTCACTTTAAAGCATAATTTGACAGCCCTTAACCTTATCCTGGAGAAGAAAATGGCAACCCACTCCAGTGTTCTTGCTAAGAGTCGGACACGACTGAGCTACTTCACTTTCACTTTTCGCTTTCATGCATTGGAGAAGGAAATGGCAACCCACTCCAGCGTTCTTGCCTGGAGAATCCCAGGGACGGGGGAGCCTGGTGGGTTACCGTCTATGGGGTTGCACAGAGTCGGACACGACTGAAGTGACTCAACAGCAGCAGTGTGTCTATGAAGACCTACAAGATCTTTTACAACTAACATCCAAAAAAGATGTCCTTTTCATTATAGGGGATTGGAATGCAAAAGTAGGAAGCCAAGAAACACCTGGAGTAACAGGCAAATTTGGCCTTGGAATATGGAATGAAGCAGGGCAAAGACTAATAGAATTTTGCCAAGAAAATGCACTGGTCATAGCAAACACCCTCTTCCAACAACACAAGAGAAGACTCTACACATGGACATCACCAGATGGTCAACACCAAAATCAGATTGATTATATTCTTTGCAGCCAAAGATGGAGAAGCTCTATACAGTCAACAAAAACAAGACCAGGAGCTGACTGTAGCTCAGATCATGAGCTCCTTATTACCAAATTCAGACTTAAATTGAAGAAAGTAGGGAAACCCACTAGACCATTCAGGTATGACCTAAATCAAATCCCTTATGATTATACAGTGGAAGTGAGAAATAGATTTAAGGGACTAGATCTGATAGATAGAGTGCCTGATGAACTATGGTCAGAGGTTCGTGACATTGTACAGGAGACAGGGATCAAGACCATCCCCATGGAAAAGAAATGCAACAAAGCAAAATGGCTGTCTGGGGAGGCTTTACAAATAGCTGTGAAAAAAAGAGAAGCGAAAAGCAAAGGAGAAAAGGAAAGATATAAGCATCTGAATGCAGAGTTCCAAAGAATAGCAAGAGATAAGAAAGCCTTCCTCAGTGATCAATGCAAAGAAATAGAGGAAAACAACAGAATGAGAAAGACTAGAGATCTCTTCAATAAAATGAGAGACACCAAGGTAACATTTCATGCAAAGAGGGGCTCGATAAAGGACAGAAATGGTATGGACCTAACAGAAGCAGAAGATATCAAGAAGAGGTGGCAAGAATACACAGAAGAACTGTACAAAAAAGATCTTCATGACCCAGATAATCAGAATGGTCTGATCACTGACCTAGAGCCAGACATCCTGGAATGTGAAGTCAAGTGGGCCTTAGAAAGCATCACTATGAACAAAGCTAGAGGAAGTGATGGAATTCCAGTTAAGCTCTTTCAAATCCTGAAAGATGATGCTGTGAAAGTGCTGCACTCAGTATGCCAGCAAATTTGGAAAACTCAGCAGTGGCCACAGGACTGGAAAAGGTCAGATTTCATTCCAATCCCAAAGAAAGGCAATGCCAAAGAATGCTCAACTACCGCACAATTGCACTCATCTCACATGCTAGTAAAGTAATGCTCAAAATTCTCCAAGCCAGGCTTCAGCAATATGTGAACCATGAACTTCCTGATGTTCAAGCTGGTTTTAGAAAAGGCAGAGGAACCAGAGACCAAATTGCCAACATCTGCCGGATCATGGAAAAAGCAAGAGAGTTCCAGAAAAACATCTATTTCTGCTTTCTTGACTATGCCAAAGCCTTTGACTGTGTGGATCACAATAAACTGGAAAATTCTGAAAGAGATGGGAATACCAGACCACCTGACCTGCCTCTTGAGAAATCTGTATGCACGTCAGGAAGCAACAGTTAGAACTGGACATGGAACTACAGACTGGTTCCAAATAGGAAAAGGAGTACATCAAGGCTGTATATTGTCACCCTGCTTGTTTAACTTCTATGCAGAGTACATCATGAGAAATGCTGGACTGGAAGAAACACAAGCTGGAATCAAGATTACCGGGAGAAATACTAATAACCTCAGATATGCAGATGACACCACCCTTATGGCAGAAAGTGAAGAGGAACTAAAAAGCCTCTTGATGAAAGTGAAAGTGGAGAATGAGAAAGTTGGCTTAAAGCTCAACATTCAGAAAATGAAGATCATGGCATCTGGTCCCATCACTTCATGGGAAATAGATGGGGAAACAGTGGAAACAGTGTCAGACTTTATTTTTGGGGGCTCCAAAATCACTGCAGATGGTGATTGCAGCCATGAAATTAAAAGACGCTTACTCCTTGGAAGGAATATTATGTCCAACCTAGATAGCATATTGAAAAGCAGAGACATTAATTTGCCAACAAAGGTCTGTCTAGTCAAAGCTATGGTTTCTCCTGCGGTCATGTATGGATGTGAGAGTTGGACTGTGAAGAAGGCTGAGCACTGAAGAATTGATGCTTTTGAACTGTGGTGTTGGAGAAGACTCTTGAGAGTCCCTTGGACTGCAAGGAGATCCAACCAGTCCATTCTGAAGGAGATCAGCCCTGGGTGTTCTTTGGAAGGAATGATGCTAAAGCTGAAACTCCAGTACTTTGGCCACCTCATGCGAAGAGTTGACTCATTGGAAAAGACTCTGATGCTGGGAGGGATTGGGGGCAAGAGGAGAAGGGGACGACAGAGGATGAGATGGCTGGATGGCATCACTGACTCGATGGACGTGAGTCTGAGTGAACTCTGGGAGTTGGTGATGGACAGGGAGGCCTGGCGTGCTGTGATTCACGGAGTCGCAAGGAGTCGGACACAACTGAGCAACTGAACTAAACTGAACTGACGCTAGTGTGTGAGATGAGTGCAATTGTGCAGTAGTTTGAACATTCTTTGGCCTTGCCTTTCTTTGGGATTGGAATGAAAACTGACTGGAAAAATTTTCCAGTCCTGTGGCCACCACAGAGTTTTCCAAATTTGCTGGCACATTGAGTGCAGCACTTTAACAGCATCATCTTTTAGGATTTGAAATAGCTCAGCTGAAATTCCATCACCTCCACTAGCTTTGCTTGTAGTTATGCTTCCTAAGGCCCATTTGACTTTGCATCCCAGGATGCGATGACCATCCCCAAGAAATAGAAATGCAAAAGGCAAAATGGTTGTCTTAGGAGGCCTTAAAAATAGCTGAGAAAAGAAGAGAAACTAAGGGCAAAGAAGAAAAGGAAAGATATACCCATTTGAATGCAGAGTTCCCAAGAATAGCAGGGAGAGATAAGAAAACCGTCCTCAGTGATCAATGCAAAGAAATAAAGGAAAACAATAGAATGGGAAAGACTAGAGATCTCTCCCAGAAAAATGGATCTACCAAGGGAACATTTCATGCAAAATAGGCACAATAAAGGACATAAATGGCATGGACCTAACGGAAGCAGAAGATATTAAGAAGCGGCTGCAAGAATATCCAGAATAACTATTGTGATTATGTAGCTTTTATTTGGAAGGATTGATGTTGAAGCTGAAGCTCCACTGCTTTGGCCTCCTGATGCAAAGAGCTGACTCATTAGAAAAGACCCTGATGCTGGGAAAGATTGAAGGCAGGAGGAGAAGGGGACTATAGAGGATGAGATGGTTGGATGGCATCAGTGACTCAATGGATATGAATTTGAACAAGCTTCAGGAGTTGTTGATGGACTGGAAAGCCTGGTATGCTGCAGTCCAAGGGTTCACAAAGAGTCAGACACAACTGAGTGACTGAAATGAACTGAACTATTATCTGCTTTATTAATATTTATCTATTACATTATAATTGGTCAACAGAAAATGATAGAATTCTATATCACTAAACTATCTTTTAATAGAACGACCTGTAATCACTTTTTAAAATCTAGATGCAAATAAGAATTATCTTGAAATTTTTTTAAAAAAATGCAAATTCCCAGGTATTTTTTTTTCTTCAAAGATCATATATGTTTCTAATGAGCGTCCATGTTTAAAAATAACTGGACTATATGATTATTTTTTTACTTTTATCTAGCTTGTTTCATTTTTCTCTTTCATTGTCATAGCTCTGATTTAATTTAGTTTATATTTTCCAGTTCCTCTATCTCTTTTTTGTTGTTGTTTTTCTCAAGCCTTTATTAAGCTATCAACCAACTGTAGTTGAAAAACTTTTTCACACACACACACATAAACAACATGTATAGTATAACATATATATTTTAGAAAACATGAATTTTTTCCTAGCTAAAAATTTTATGACATTTGATTATACTTGTTTGACTTAATATGAATAGAATGCTAGATTGCTAATTTATATTCACTTCAAACTTTGATATAGTTCCATGTATTTTGACATCTCATATTACTGCTAAAAGCCAAGAAAGTTTATTATCTTAGTGACTTTTTTTTAATTGGAATGAGGCTTGAATCTTCCAATCCAGTTCTGAGAATATAAAGAAATACTTGTAAAACAGAAACAGGAAATTCACATGTATTACTGTGTTATTAATAAGATACAGATTTAGTTCAAATTTTACAAAATTTTATGCTGGTTTTCATTATTATAAAGTATAAGGTTTTCATAATTTATTTAAGGGTGCACATTATATTTAGTTGCATTGATCAGCTTCAGCTGCATGCAACAAATTCCGATAATTTTTTTACATTTTTATTCATTTATACCTTTTATTTGTATAAAAATATTTATACAAATATTTTTAATTTCCCTTGTTATGACTTTTTTTAGATATATCTTTTAAAAATGGACATTTGATTTGCAAATACATGGGTTTTTTTTGAAGTATCTTTGGTGTTAATTTCTCATTTTGATGTTAATTTCTCTGCCTTAGAAATGCAGGGGGAAAAAAGAAAAACAAAAATTATTTCCTCTCTGCATTCACCCTCTGTGTTTTTTCAGTCTTCTAACTTTGTTGAGACTTTTGATGGCAAAGTCAGAGAGCTCTCTTGGTAAATGTCACATTGCACTTGAAAATATGTGGGTTATTTTAAAATATCTTTTGATATTCATTTCTAATGTAATTTCACAGTGATAAGACTACAGACTCTGTACACTTTCAATACCTTTAGACCATGAAATTTTTGCACTTTGTTTTATGTACCTGGATATATTCCAGTGTCTCACAGTTTATAATCTTTGGGAACTTGAGTAAAATTTGTATCCTACTGTTGTGTGAAAATTATATAAATCTTATGTTGAATTGGTTAATAGTGCTTTTCAGGTCTACTATATCCTCCTAGTTTTCTGTCCATTTATTCTATTAATTTTTGAGTGTTTTATATTGCAACTCCAACTAAAAATCTTAATTTATCTACTTAAAATAATTGCAATATATATGAAAGTATATGTAAATTTGCTCTGTATTCTCCAAGTCTCCTTTAAATATGTTACCTTTCTTTCATAATTTAAAAAATTAAAAAAGAGAAAAAACAAGTGATTATAGTTTTAAGTTAAAATTTATGAACCCCATGGTAACCACAGATCAAAAATCTGCAAAATACAAAAAAAATGAAAAAAAATAATAAGCTTATACTACAAAAAGTATCAAATCACAAAGCAAGAAACAAAGAAATGAACAAATAAGATCTATAAGAACTAGTCAACAAGTAATAAAGTGGCAATAAGTACAATATAGACCTGTCAATAATTAATGTCAGTGTACTAAATGGCCTAAACAAAAGACTTAGGGTGGCTGATTGCATTATAAAAATGACTCTTCTACACAATGCCAACAAGAGACTCACTTCAGAGTTAAAGACACAAACAGACTGACAGTGAGGGGGTAGGAAAAGATACTACATGCAAATAGAAATGACTAGAACATGGGGGTAGCAAGACACATACTAGACTTTAAAACAAAGGTTATAACAACAACAACAACAAATGAAAGACATTATATAATAATAAAAGGATCAATACGAGAGGACATTATATTTGTTAACATATGTAACTATATGTGCTGTGCTGTACTTAGTCATTCAGTCCTATACAACTTTTTGCAACCCATGGACTGTAGCCAACCAGGGCTTTGTCAATGGGGATTCTCTAGGCAAGAATACTAAAATGGGTGGCCATGCCCTTCTCCAGGGTATCTTCCCAATCCAGGGATCAAACCCAGGTCTCCTGCATTGCAGGCAGATTCTTTGCCATCTAGGCCACAGGGAAGCCTATGCGCCCTATATAGGAGCACCTAAAGCAGAGACATTACTTTGCTGACAAAGGTCCAGATAGTCAAAACTATGGTTTTTCCAGTAGTCATATAAAGATGTGAGAATTGGATCATAAAAAAGTCTGAACACTGAAGCACTGATGCTTTCAAATTGTGGTGTTGCAGAAGACTCCTGAGGGTCCCTTGGACAATAAGATCAAATGAGTTAATCCTAAAGGAAATCAACTGTTAATATTCTTTGGAAGGACTGATGCTGAAGCTGAAGCTTCAATACTTTGGCCATCTGATGCAAAGAGCCAACTCATTGGAAAAGACCCTTATGCTGGGAAAAATTGAAGGCAGATTAAGAAATGTCAGTGAAACCAAAGGAAAAAATTACTAGATATTGTGATATCAGAGCCCACTGACTAATTTTAGGTATGTGTTAAAAACTACTTGATAATCATGTTGCTCAATGACTGGCAGTAATCATACTTCTCAAATAAATGTGGTTCAAATTAAATTGCCTTGACACAATCTGATCCATAAGTTTACACTTTTTTTGTTTAAAGTTATCACCTTCAAAAGGAGTAATGGGAAAACCATAATATAAAAAGATACATGCACCTCAATGTTCATTGAAGCACAGTTTCCAATAGCCAGGACAAGAGAACAACCTATATATCCATTAATAGAGGAATGGATTAAAAAGATATGGTACATATATGCTATGGAATATTAGTCACAAAAAAAGAATAATGCCATTTACAGCAACATAGATGAACATAAGGATTGTCATACTCAGTGAAGTAAGTCAGACACAGAAAGACAAGTATCATATGATATTGCTTATAAGTGGAATCTTAAAAAAGGTAAATGACCTTATTTATAAAACAGAAGTAGAGTCACTAATGCAGAACTCAAACATGTTTACCAGAGGATAAAGGGGGAAGGATATTAATAAATTGGGAGATTGGGACTGACATATATACACTACTATATATAGAAGAGATAACTAATAAAATCTACTGTATAGCATAGGGAACTCTACTCGATACTCTGTAATAGCCTATATAGGAAAAGAATCTGAAAAAAAAAAATGTGGCTATATGTACATGTATCTGATTCACTTTGCCATACACCTAACACAACTGTAAATCAACTATACTCCAAAAATTTTGTAAAGAGTTATTATGGACAGGAGCAGCAGTAGCTAAGTCGCTTCAGTCGTGTCTGACTCTATGCGACCCCATACACGACAGCCCACCAGGCTCCCCAGTCCCTGGGATTCTCCAGGCAAGAATTCTGGAGTGGGTTGCCATTTCCTCCTCCAATGCATGAAAGTGAAAAGTGAAAGTGAAGTCACTCAGTCGTGTCTGACTCGTAGTGACCCATGGACTGCAGCCCTCCAGGCTCCTCCGTCCATGGGATTTTCCAGGCAAAAGTACTGGAGTGGGGTGCCATTGCCTTCTCTGTTATTATGGGAGAGGAGTGTTAAAAATAGTAGTTGATCATATTTTAAGAAAAAATAGTATTTAATTACAGTAAATGGTTCCCTGATGGCTCAGATGGTTAAGAATCCACCTGCAATGCAAGAGACCTGGGTTTGACCCCTGGGTCAGGAAGATTCCCCTGGAGAAGGAAATGGCTACAAATTCCAGTATTCTTCCAGTAGACAAAGGAGCCTACAGTCCATGGGATCACAAAGAGTCAGATACTACTGAGCAACTAACACTTAACTACTTACTTACACTCTTCTTCAAACATCAATACTTTGGTGCTCTCACTTTAGTTTATATGAATAAAGAAAATAATTAGTATAATGTGCGCCAGTAATATAATTTGCTTCCAGAAACTGGAGCCAGAAATGACAAAGTACCAAAAGAGACTCAATATGTGGAACACATTTATTTATTTCATTGTCTTTATCAGACACTGCTTTGGTGCTAGGAATATATCAATCAGAAAATAAAATGTTGCTGTGGTCACAGAGGTAGAAAGAGAGAGAGATAAAAAAATAGATAAGCAAAAAGATAATGCCAAACTGTGATAAATGGCAACCAAAAAATAAATAATAAGGTGAAGCAGAAACAAGTAGACTTACTTTGAATAAGATAATCAAAGACCTTTTAGAAAATCACACATTTAAGTGAAGCCTAAAAGATGAGAAAAGAATAAGTCAAGGGATGGAACAAGACAAAACCAGAGAGACAACAATTGCTAATAACCTGTGCAACAAAGAAAATGATATGTTGAAGGAATCTGAAGGAGACAGGGCAAATTATCACCTTGAAATGTCCCTATTCTCTACCTCCTGATGTGAGCTGCTTCCAAGGCTTCAATACAGATGCCCAAAATCTGAAAGAAACCTACAAGTGTGCATGATGCAAAATTAATGGGATAGAGTAATATAATATTAGGCAGGTGCTACAATGGGGAAGGATGCGAAGCAATGAGAGCTCCTAAAAAAGAGTTTCAATATTCAGTTCAGTTCAGTCGCTCAGTCATGTCCGACTCTTTGTGACTCCTTGAATCGCAGCACGTCAGACCTCCTGGTCTACCACCAACTCCCGGAGTTCACTCAGACTCAAGTCCATCGAGTCAGTGATGCCGTCCAGCCATCTCATCGTCTGTTGTCCCCTTATCCTCCTGCCCCCAATTCCTCCCAGCATCAGAGTCTTTTCCAATGAGTCAACTCTTCGCATGAGGTGGCCAAAGGACTGGAGTTTCAGCTTCAGCATCATTCCCTCTAAAGAAATCCCAGGGCTGATCTCCTTCAGAATGGACTGGTTGGATCTCCTTGCAGTCCAAGGGACTCTCAAGAGTCTTCTCCAACACCATAGTTCAAAAGCATCAAGTCTTTGGCACTCAGCCTTCTTCACAGTCCAACTCTCACATCCATACATGACCACAGGAGAAACCATAGCCTTGACTAGATGGACCTTTGTTGGCAAAGTAATGTCTTTGCTTTTCAATATGCTGTCTAGGTTGGTCATAGCTTTTCTTCCAAGGAGTAAGCATCTTTTAATTTCATGGCTGCAGTCACCATCTGCAGTGATTTTGGAGCCCAGAAAAATAAAGTCTGACACTGTTTCCACTGTTTGCCCATCTATTTCCCATGAAGTGGTGGGGCCAGATGCCATGATTTTCATTTTCTGAATGTTGAGCTTTAAGCCAACTTTTTCACTCTCCACTTTCACTTTCATCAAGAGACTTTTTAGTTCCTCTTCACTTTCCGCCATAAGGGTGGTGTCATCTGCATATCTGAGGTTATTGAGATTTCTCCCGGTAATCTTGATTCCAGCTTGTGTTTCTTCCAGCCCAGTGTTTCTCATGATGTACTCTGCATATAAGTTAAAGAAGCAGGGTGACAATATACAGCCTTGATGTACTCCTTTTCCTATTTGGACCCAGTCTGTTGTTCCATGTCCAGTTCTAACTGTTGCTTCCTGACCTGCATATAGGTTTCTCAAAAGGCGGGTCAGGTGGTCTGGTATTCCCATCTCTTTCAGAATTTTCCACAGTTTATTGTGATCCACACAGTTAAAGGCTTTGGCATAGTCAAGAAAGTAGAAATAGATGTTTTTCTGGAACTCTCTTGCTTTTTCCATGATCCAGCGGATATTGCCAATTTGATCTCTGGTTCCTCTGCCTTTTTGAAAACCAGCTTGAACATCTGGAAGTTCACGGTTCACATATTGCTGAAGCCTGGCTTGGAGAATTTTGAGCATTACTTTACTAGCGTGTGAGATGAGTGCAATTGTGCGGTAGTTTGAGCATTCTTTGGCATTGCCTTTCTTTGGGATTGGGATGAAAACTGACCTTTTCCAGTACTGTGGCCACTGCTGAGTTTTCCAAGTTTACTGGCATATTGAGTGCAACACCTTCACAGCATCATCTTTCAGGATTTGAAAGAGCTCAACTGGGATTCCCTCACCTCCACTAGCTTTGTTTATAGTGATGCTTCCCAAAGCCCACTTGACTGCACATTCCAGGATGTCTGGCTCTAGGTGAGTGATCACACCATCGTGATTATGTTGGTCATGAAGATCTTTCTTGTATAATTCTTCTGTGTATTCTTGCCACCTCTTCTTAACATCTTCTGCTTCTGTTAGGTCCATACCATTTCTGTCCTTTATTGAGCCCATCTTTGCATGAAATGTTCCCTTGGTATCTCTATATTACTCAAGTGCAATAGGTATCCATCAATTTAGTTCAGTCACATGGGGTCACAATTCTTTGTGACCCCATGGACTGCAGAGGGACAAGCTTCCATGTCCATTACCAACTTCTGGAGCTTGTTCAAACTCATGTCCATCAAGTCGGTGATGCCATTCAACCATCTCATACTCTATTGGCTCCTTCTCCTCCTGACTTCAATCTTTCCCATCATCAGGGTCTTTCCCAATAAATCAGTTCTTCACATCAGGTGGCCAAAGTATTGGAGCTTTAGCATCAGCATCAGTCTTTCCAATGAATATTCAGGACTGGTTTCCTTTAGGATGGACTGGTTGGATCTTCTTGCAGTCCAAGGGACTCTCAAGAGTCTTCTCCAACACCACAGTTCAAAAGCATCAATTCTTTGGTGCTCAGATTTCTTTATGGCCCAACTCTCATATCTATACATGACTACTGGAAAAACTGTAGCTTTGACTAGATGGACCTTTGTTGGCAAAATAATGTCTTTGCTTTATAATATGCTGTCTAGGTTTTTCATAGCTTTTCTTCCAAGGAGCATGTGTCTTTTAATTTCATGGCTGTAGTCACCATCTGCAGTGATTTTGGAGCCCAAGAAAATAAATACTGTCACTGTTTCCATTGTTTTACCATCTATTTGTCATGAAATGATCAGACCATGATCTTAGTTTTTTGAATGTTGAGCTTTAAGCCAGATTTTTCACTCTCCTCTTTCACTTTCATCAAGAGGCTCTTCAATTCCTCTTCACTTTCTGACAAGTGTGGTGTCATCTGCCCACCTGATGTTATTGATATTTTTCCCAGAAATCTTGATTCCAGCTTGTGCTTCATCCAGCCTGGCATTTCTCATAATGTACTCTACATATAAGTTAAATATGGGGATCCATATAATTATGAAGATCTATGGCAACCCACTCCAGTGTTCTTTCCTGGAGAATCCCAGAGACGGGGGAGCCTGGTGGGCTGCTGTCTATGGGGTCTCATGGAGTCAGACACGACTGAAGCGACTTAGCAGCAGCAGCAGCAGCATAGAAGGCCATTATTCAAGACCATGATGTAAAGTCATTTATATTAACATCTGTACTTCTTTTTTACCTCTAATGGTTCAATTCTTAGGAAATAGTCAATCCAATAGAAGTGAAAAAGTGAAATAATTGCCAGTTGAATAAACAATATAAACTCCATTAGTCTGCCCTTAGTCCTGGCCTCGTATGTGAATACTGTGCCTAAATAAGAACACTACTGCTGCTGCTGCTGCTGCTGCTGCTAAGTCGCTTCAGTCGTGTCCAACTCTGTGTGACCCCATAGATGGCAGCCCACCAGGCTCCCCCGTCCCTGGATTCTCCAGGCAAGAATACTGGAGTGGGTTGCCATTTCCTTCTCCAATGCATGAAAGTGAAAAGTGAAATTGAAGTCACTCAGTCGAGTCCAACTCTTAGCGACCCCATGGACTGTGGCCCACCAGGGTCCTCTGTCCATGGGATTTTCCAGGCAAGAGTACTGGAGTGGGGAGCCATTGCCTATTGCATCATAACTGCTAAGTCCCTAAGACTAAAAGGATTGCAAATTTCACACTAGCCCTGTTGAGTTTTCAGAGGTTTATCAAATTATCACAGTAATTTTTGAGAATTTCAGTGAGCCAATCATTTTTCCTGCAAAATATCACCACACAGCAGGGAGCAAGGTGAAGGAGCCACAATAGGTTGATTTGGGTTCTATGTGTCCTTTGAAAGCAATTATCACCTTGACATGGCCCTGTTCTCTACCTCCTGAAACAGGCTGCTTCTAAGCCTTTAATATAAAGTACAGCAGTATGTCAATGGGATCCAGGAGGGCAGTGTAAATGACTGAAACAGATATGCTTAGCAATGAGGTAAAATTCAAATCATGTACCCTATTAAAAGAAATCAGCAACCACTTAGATACAGTGTATTGTTGCATTGTAGATCCATGTTTTAAAGAAAATCTTCCATATTCTAAAAATAAGTAAAAAAAACCTGATAAATTAATTGAAAATTTTATAAATCATATATAGGTCAAACTCTAAAAAAATAAAGGAATCTGTAGTCTTGCAGCTTGAATCTGACCTGTCAGTAACAAGACTGTTAATTCTCCCTTTAGGTAATTTTGAAAGCTCACACCAATTTGAGAATGAAAAAGTTGGTTTAAAATTCAACATTCAAAAAATGAAGATCATGGCAACCAGTCCTATCACTTCATGGCAAATAGATGAGGAAATAATGGAAATAGTGACAGAATTTATTTTGTGGGGCACCAAAACCACTGCAGATGGCGACTGCAGCCATGAAACTAAAAGATGCTTGCTCCTTAGAAGAAAAGCTATGACAAACCTAGGCAGCATATTAAAAAGCAGAGACATTACTTTGCCCACAAATGTTTATCTAGTCAAAGCTATGGTTTTGCAAGTAGTCATGTATGGATGTGAGAGTTGGGCCAATAAAAAAGGCTGAACACTGAAGAATTAATGGTTTTGAGCTATGGTGTTGGAGAAGACTCTTGAGAGTCCTTTGGACTGCCAGGAGATCAAACCAGTCAATCCTAAATGGAATCAATCCCAAATATTCATTTAAGGAATGATGCTGACGCTGAAATTCCAATACTTTGGCCACCTGATGCAAATAACTGATTCCTTGGGAAAGATCCTGATGCTGGGAAAGATTGAAGGCAGGAGGAGAAGGGGATGACAGAGGATGAGATGGTTTAATGGCATCACTGACTAGATAGACATGAGTTTGAGCAAGCTCCAGGAGATGGTGATGGACAGGGAAGCCTAGAGTGCTGCAGTCCTTGGTGTCACAAAGAGCTGGACAGACTGAGTGACTGAACAAAAACAGCAATATATAAAGCAAATACTAAGAGACAAAAAAGGAAAAACTGAAGGTTTCTCTGGTGGCTCAGTGGCAAAGAATCTGCCTCCCAATACAGGAGATGCAAGTTTCATCCCTGGTCTAGGAAGATCCCACATGCTGGGGAGCAGCTAAGGTCATATGCCAAAACTATTGAGTCTATGCTCTAGGGCCCTGAAGTGTAACTTCTGAAGCTGATGTGCCTAGAGCATGTGCTCCACAACAAAACTTACCACCACAATGAGAAGCCTGCACATAGTGACTAGAGAGTATTCCTCACTCTCCAGAACTAGAGAAAAGCCCATGCAGCAAAAAGGACACAGTACTGCCAAAAATGAATGTATTAATTAAATTATAAAAAAGGAAAAGTTGACAATAATACAATAAGAGTAGGAAATTTTAACTCCCTACTTACAAAAATAGACAAAGAAATATCAATAAGGCAACAGTGATCTTAAATGACACAGTACTCAACATAATAAAGGCCATGAATGACGAATCCACAGCTAACATCATACTCAACAATGAAAAAGTGAAAGCCTTTCCTCTACAATCTGGAACAAGACAAGGATGTCCACTCACACCACTTCTAGTTAACATGGTATTAGAAGTCCTAGCCACAGCAATCATACAAGCAAAATAAAAACTGCATACAAGTTGTAAGGGAAAAAGGAAAAATGTCACTGTTTGCAGATGACATGACACTTTATATAGAAAACTGTAAAGTCTCCACCCCAAAACTATTAGAACTAACAAGTGAATTCAACAGTTTCAGTATACAAGATTAATAGACAGAAATCTGTTGCTTTTCTATATACTAATTATGAACTATTAGAAAGAGAAAGCCAGAAAACAATCCCATTTAAAATCACACCAAAAAGAATAAAATACCTAGGAATGAACTTGACCAAGGAGGTGAAAGACCTATACTCTGAAAACTACAAAAGACTGATGAAGGAAATTTATAGTGATACAAGTAAATGGAAAGATAGCCAATTCTCTTGGATTGGTAAAATTAATATTGTTAAAGTGGCCATATTACCCAAAGCATTCTATAGATTTAGTGAAATCCTTATCAAAATACCCATGCCACTTTTCACAGAACTAGAATAAATAATCCTACAATTCATATGGAACCACAAAAGAACCCAAACTACCAAATTAATCTTAGGAAGAAAAACAAAAACAAAGCTGGAGGTATTACTTGCTCAGACTTCAGACTATTCTACAAAGTTACAGTAATCAGATCAGCATGGTACTTGCACAAAACCCACCACATAAATAAATGGAACAAAACAGAGAGCCCAGAAATAAACCTTCACACCTATGGTCAATTAATCTATGACAAAAGAGGCAAGAATATAAAATGGAGAAAAGACAGTCTCTTCAATAAATGATGATGGGAAAACTGGACAACAGCATATAAAACATGAGATTAAGACATTTCCTCACATCATATACAAAGCTGGACTCAAATTAAAGACCATAAAATTCCTGAAAGAGAAAACAGGCTTTACACTGACAACATAATGCAGCAATATTTTTTTTAAATCTGTCTCCAAAAGCAAAAGAAACAAAAGCAAAAATAAACAATTGGCACCTAATTAAACTTAAAAGCTTTTGCACAGCAACAAAACAATTGACAAAGGAAAAGTCACCCTATGGTATTGGAGAAAATATTTACAAATGAAATTATCAATAAGGGATTAATATCCAAAATATATATTAATAAACAGTTCATACAATTCAGTATCCAATAAAAAACTTAAGCAAAACATGAGCAGAAAACCTAAGTAGACATTTTTCCAAAGCAATACATGCAGATGGCTAACATACACATGAAAATATGCTCAACATCACTAATTCAGTTCAGTTCAGTTCAGTCACTCAGTCATGTCCAACTCTTTGAGACCCCATGGATTATTAGAGAAATGCAAATCAAAACAATTAGATATCACCTCAAGCCTTTCAGAATGCCTATCATTAAAAACTCTACAAATAACAATATTGGAAAGGATGTAGAGAGAAGGGGATAATTCTATGTTGTTGGGAATGTAAATTGGTGCAGCCACTATGGAAAAAATATGGAAATTCCTCATAAAACTAAACATAGAACTACTATGTGATTCAGAAATTCTACTTCTGAGTATATATTCAGAAAAAATAAAAATATTAATTTGAAAAGATACACACTCCAGTGTTCATCACAATATTATTTATAATAGCAAAGACATGGAAACAACACAATTGTCCACCAATAGATGATTGGATTAATATCTCACATATGTATATATTTGTGTGTGTGTTTTGTGTGTCTATACACACACACTGGAATATTATTTGGCTATAAAATGAATGAAATAGTGCCATTTTCAGCAAAGTGGATAGACCTTGAGAATGTTATGCTTAATGAAAAATGTCAGAGAAAGACAAACACTGTATGAAATCACTTGTATGTATGATCTAAAAAATAATACAAATGAATGTATATAGCAAAACAGAAACAGACTCACAGATATAGAAAACAAACTAGAGATTATTTGTGGAAAGAGGGAAGGGGAGAAGGGCAAATTAGGGATAGGGGATTAAGAGATATAAACTACTATGTACAAAATAAATAAGCAGAAAGGGTATATTGTAGAGCACAGGGAATTATGTGAAAGTGGACATCTTAGTTGCTCAGTTGTGTCTGACTTTTGCAACCCAATGGACTGTAGCCCACCAGTCTCCTCTGTCCATGTAATTCTCCAAGCAAGAATACTGGAGCAGTAGCCATTTCCTTCTCCAGGGGATCTTTCTGACCTAAGGATCGAATCCTGAGTCTCCTGTATTGCACACAGATTCTTTACTGTCAATTTGCAGAACACCATGTTTAGGCAATGCCAATTTAAATTTTTTTCACATATTGTTTTTTCTGATACATAAAAAGCAGTATATTTGGGAGCAACTGTTTTTATTGTTTTGTTCTAAGACATTATGTTGAAAGTGGTAGAAAATCAGTAAGAAAAAAGAAACAAGGAAGTGAAAAATGTATATGAGGCATCCATGCAGAGTGCTCAGCTGGGGGTGATGGATGTATTTTTCAATCTATTGATCCAGCATTTATGGTTTGGTATGTGTTGCTTAGTTATAATTGTATATTTTGTGAACTTAACATGAAACCAACTGACTAAACAAGTTGTTCTCCACCAGTCTAAAAACAGTTTTATGCCATTAGAATTAAAATTTCTAATTAAGAATGCTTGTTAGACTTCTTTGAAAAATGTACTGTTATTATTAAAGGTCCACATGAAGATTGGACCAGGAGGTCCAGGAGATTTAACACAATTTAACTCTTCTTCATTGCAAAAGCAAACATAAATACTGCAAGAATAAAAGAATGGCTAACCAGTAGGTAAAGATAGTTCTCACTAATTCTGTATCACTAAATTACTCAGTGATAAAAAGCAAGTGTCAATGAGATATAATTTGGTTTGTGATACCTCTGATGGAATATTTCTTCGTATTTTACAGAAGAGACAAAATGTGCAAAAATACTTCCTCTCACCAAATTTCATCATGACAATCTATCATCATCTCTATTTCCCCAGTTGGTAAAAGTCTATACAATGTAAACTAAACTCTGGAAATGCTAATGACACAGCAAATTGACAGATGGCTACTAAGAACAAGGCCAGCTGGTAATATGGGATAGAGTTTTAAAGCTGAAAAAAGGGAAGCAGTTTGGAGTTATTAGTATTAAATAAGACTAGCATATCAAAGGGCTTCCCTGATAGCTCAGAATCCACCTGCAATGCAGGAGACTCTGGTTTGGTTTGATTCCTGGGTCGGGAAGATATGCTGGAGAAGGGATAGGCTACCCACTCCAGTATTCTTGGGCTTCCCTTGTGGCTTAACTGGTAAAGAATCTACCTGCACTGCAGGAGACCTGGGTTGGATCCCTGGGTTGGGAAGATTCCCTGGAAAAGGGAAAGGCTACCCACTTCATTATTCTGGCCTGGAGAATTCCATGGACTGTACAGTCTATGCAGTCGCAAAGAGTTGGATATGACTGAGACACTTTCACTTTCACTTTTTTAGCATATCAAAAAACTCTGAGATCAACTTTTCAAAAAATGTTTAGCATTTCAGGCAGCTTTCTTTATTTCTTTTTTTAAAGCTGAAATTCCCTGGGAAAGTGAGAATTTACAAGCTTAAACACATTTCAGAATCATCTGAAGAACTTGTTAAAACACAGATTTCTGGACACCACCCCAAGAATTTTTTACTCAATAAGCTTGAGGTGGGGCCTAAGAATTTGTATGTTATACAAATTCACAGGTGATATTTATTCTACTGGTTCAGGAACCACACTTAGACTTAAAGGCACTAGGAATGCAAAAGAATAGTGATTTCATCCAAGTTAGGGTCTCAACATGTTGTAGAAAAGAGGAAACTAGTTAATGTGAGATAAGCTCAGTACAAAAATCTTGGACTGGGGAAAGCCACTGTGAGGGATACACAAAATAGAATAGTTTCTGGAAAGAAAATTTAGTTTAAAAAAGGCACTTAACTGCTGCCAGAGGAAAATAAAATCATAAGATCTGGGACTCAGCAATAGAGTTCTCACTAGAAGATACCTAGAAATAAATAATTAATATTCCGTTGGGAAATAGTGAAAGTTAGCCAACATATCTAAGAATGAACCTGAAAATGTACAGTAAAAACCTGATCATTGTGTATACTTATTTCCTTGTGGAACAGTGAAAGTCACCACTGAGGAGCATTTTGCTTCAGATAACTAGAAAGACAACAGAAGATGAACATCATAGGGCTTCCCTGGTGGTTCAGTGGTGTAGAGTCTGCCAGTGCAGAAGAGATCCAGGAAGATGTCACATGCTATGGAGCAACTTGGCCTGTGCGTCATAACTATTGAGCTTGTGCTTTAGAGCCCACAGCCACAACTACTGAGTTCACATGCTGCAACTACTAAAGCCCAAGCTCTGCAACAAGATAAGCCACTGCAATGAGAAGTCCACACACCACAACTAGAGAAAAGTCCTTGCAGAAATGAAGATCCAGCACAGTCAAAAATAAATAAAGTTTTTTTTTTTTTAAAGAAACCTCAGAACGCCACCCCAAATCAGGTAATTGACTAGAATTTAATAATTGCAAAGTTAGCAGGAAAGAGAGACACAGAAGGACAGAGAATACAATTTAAAAATAGGTAGAGGAATCATACAGGAAAAAGAAATATAACATCTAATTTGTAAAGGAAGAACTGTTAGCTTTTGCAGATGATGTGATATGACACATAGAAAATTTTTAAGATGGAGATGAATTGGTACAGCCACTATGGAAAACAGTATAGAGGTGATTCAAAAAATTGAATAAAACAACCATGTACTCCAGTAATTCCAGTTCTGTGAAATCATTTTGTCAAAGAGATATGACAGGTTCAACTTCATGTTTATTGTAGCATTATTGAAAGTAGCCAAGACATGGAAACAATCTAAGCGTCCACTGATAAATGGATAGTGAAAATGGATAAAAGAAAAACATATATAATACTATGCAACCATTAAAAAGAGGGAAATCCTGTCATTTGCAACAATATGGATAAACTTTGAGGGCATTGTGCTAATTAAAATGTCAGACAGAGAAAAATAAATACTGCATTATCCAATTTGTTTGAGTAATCTAAGATAATAAAAATCATAGAAACAGAGGTTAAGTTTTTGGTTACCAGGGTGGGGGGTGGGGATGGAGAAATGTTGAATGTAGTCAAAAGATCAGTTCAGTCAGTTCAGTCACTCAGTCGTGTCTGACTCTGCGACCCCATGGACTGCACCATGCCAGGCTTCCCTGTCCATCACCAATTCCCGGAGTTTACTCAAATTTATGTCCATTGAGTCAGTGATGCCATCCAACCATCTCATCCTCTGTCATCCCCTTCTCCTCCCACCTTCGATATTTCCCAGCAGTATTTTCCAAGGAGTCAGTTCTTTGCATCAGGTGGCCAAAGTATTGGAGTTTCAGCTTCAACATCAGTCTTTCCAATGAACACCCAGGACTGATTTCCTTTAGGATGGACTGGTTTGATCTCCTTGCAGTCCAAGGGATTCTCAAGAGTCTTCTCCAGCACCACAGTTCAAAAACATCATTTCTTTAGTGTTCAGCCTTCTTTATAGTCCAACTCTCACATCCATACATGACTACTGGAAAAACCATAGCTTTGACTAGATGGACCTTTTTTGGCCAAGTAACGTCTCTGCTTTTAATATGTGCAATGGCAACCCACTCCAGTACTCTTGCCTGGAAAATCCCATGGACGGAAAAGCCTGATAGGCTGCAGTCCATGGGGTCACTAAGAGTCGGACATGACTGAGCATCTTCACTTTCACTTTTCACTTTCAAGCATTGGAGAAGGAAATGGCAACCCACTCCAGTGTTCTTGCCTGGAGAATCCCAGGGACGGGGGACCCTGGTGGGCTGCCATCTCTGGGGTCGCACAGAGTCGGACATGACTGAAGCGACTTAGCAGCAGCAGCAGCTAGGTTGGTCATAGCTTTTCTTCCAAGGAGCAAGCGTCTTTTAATTTCATGGCTGCAGTCACCATCTGCAGTGATTTTGGAGCCCAAGAAAATAAAGTCTGTCACTGTTTCCATTTTTTCCCTATCTATTTGCCATGAAGTGATGAGACCGAATGCCATGATCTTAGTTTTCTGAATGCTGAGCTTTAAGCCAACTTTTTCACTCTCTTCTTTTACTTTCATCAAGAGGCTCTTTAATTCTTCTTCACTTTCTGCCATAAGAGTGGTGTTATCTGCATATCTGAGGTTATTGATATTTCTCCCAGAAATCTTGACTATACCTTGTGTTTCATCCAGTCCAGCATGCTCATGAGGCACTCTGCATATAAGTTAAATAAGCAGGGTGACAATATATAGCCTTGATGTACTACTTTCCTGATTTGGAACCAGTCTCTTGTTTCATGTCCAGTTTTAACTGCTGCTTCTTGACCTGCATACAGATTTCTCAGGAGGCAGGTCAGGTGGTCTGGTATTCCCATCTCTTTCAGAATTTTCCACAGTACTTACTTCCAATTATAAGGAAAATAAATTCTGGACATGTAATGTACAATGTGATGACTATGCTCATACTGTACCGTATATTTGAAAGTGACTAAAAGAGTAAATCTTAGAAGTTCTCTTACAAGAAAAACGCTGTGACTATATGAGGTGATAGATGTTAACTTGTTATGTAATCATTTTGCAATGCATAAGTGAAAGTGAAGTCGCTCAGTCATGTTCAGCTCTTTGCGACCCCATGAACTGTAGCCTACCGGGCTTCTCCATCCATGGGATTTTCCAGGCAAAAGTACTGGAGTGGGTTGCCATTTCCTTCTCCAGGGGATCTTCCCGACCCAGGGATCAAACTTGTTTCCTGCATTTTGGGTAGATGCTTTACCCTCTGAGCCTCCAGGGAAGCCCAATCCAACCATTGTGTTGAGCATACACCTTAAACTTATGTAGTGTTATGTCCATTATATCTCACTAAAACTAGAAAAATAATTGTAAAATGATACATTCTGGGTCTAATTTTAACTTTGAAAATTCCCAGCCATGTGAAGCCTATTCAAATATTTTATTCCAAGACTTTATTTGCTTATCTGCAGAACCTGAAGATAAAATACAAATAAGCAAACCTTTTGGCAACTCTTTGCAAATGTAATTGCTAATGTTATTATAAACTCATATGAGAGCAATGTGTTTATTGATGACATTATATATAATATCATTTATAATATACAATTATTTATATATATTTATATATTATATTATTTATAATATATTTATAATATATAAATTTATATATATTTATATATTCATAATATATAAATATTATATAACATTAATAAATATTATATAAATATATATTCATATAATATAGCATATATTATATACTATAAATATATAATATACATTTATATAATATATAAAATTATATAAATATTTATATATTATATAAATATTGAAGATATTATATAAACTGGAAAAGAAAACAAAGATCCTACTACAATGAAAGACATGGAAAGGGGAAAGGAAGGAAATGGGGGAGGGAGGAAAGTACTCAACCAAAGGAAGCTCATGTGAAATTGTTGATAAACAGAGGCTAGGCTAGGCAGAGTAGAATTTCTGACTCTGACTAACGTTTAAATTATGAGTCTCAAGACTTTGCGTATCTGCTGCTCATAGAATTTCAGCATTCTTTTATTGGTGAGATTAAAAACATTTGAAACCCTGATGGGGCCCCTGCCAAAACTGTCTCCAGTTGAAAAGACAAGCTAGAAATTATACATATAGATGTCTTATTTCTAAGGAGTGTATGGGCAACATGCTTCTTTGATTTGGAGAGGGGTGATGTCAAAAATAAAAGAGCCAGGACTTTCCTCATGGTCCAGTGGTTATGAATATGCCTTCCAATGAAGGTGACATAGGTTTGATCCTACAAGCTATGGGGCAACTAAGCCCATGCACCACAATGACTGAGCCTCTGTGCTGTAAACTACAGAGTCCACACACTCTGGAACCTGCACACCACAACTGGAGAGAAGGCCACATGCCATAATGAAAAATCCCACAGGAAGGATACAGTGTGCTGAAACTAAGACCCGAGGCATCCAAAAATTAAAAAAAAAAAAAAAAAAAAAAAAAAAACGAAAGAGGCAAAGAGCCCTCCATGTGATTTTCACCAACTTGGCTTCTGCCACATTTTACTGAAGCAATCATTAAAGTTACCTAAACTTAGAAGGCTATTTTGACACTTTGTTTTCAGTGGTGGCTATGTCAAAAGTATTTACAAAATAGGTGTCTAAATGTGTGGTAGTGGCAGTTGCAGCAACAGCAAGAGAGGGTCACACAGCTTTGGAAGGCACCAAAATGTTTAGAAAAAGGCAACTGTTCCTTTAGTTCACCAAGTTTGATTTTGAGACAGTCAAGATCTTGGGCTTCTGTTTCCATGTGCATTCAATAATGGCCATATCTAGAAAAATGGCAGTATGGAATATTATACATTAGATATATAGTGATATATTACAGCCTGGAATGTTCAGTTCCCATAAACAAAGAGTGATACATGAAGGCAAAGTTGGAAGCTATCTGGTAGCAGTGAATATTGGAAATTATGACATTTTGTTCATGTCATCTCATCTGTTCAGATAGTGAAGGTAGATCATCTTATTTTAGGCTAGAAAAGCTAAAATGAATGAAAGACTGTCAGATACTAAGCCAGGAGCTAGCCCAGTTATCTGCCTTCCAGCTGTAGAATGAGTAAGGAATTGATTTATCCAAGTAGACAAAAGGGCACCCAAAGCAATTCATTGGTATGCTCTGCAAAAACACTGCATTGGCATATTAACATGCTCTATAGATTTGTTAGTGAGGATGAGCAAAACAAAAATACCAAATGATACAGACAGGGAGAGGAGAACCAAAAGAGAACATGTATAGGAGATTTTAGGGAAGTATTTGGCATCCTCAATTGAATCAGCAAATATATAGCCTCCTTGAAACAGGACCAGAAAGCCTTAAGGAAAGAAAATGAAAATCATGCAGCATTAGATCAATAGGAGATAGATGAGATGCAGGGTTATAGCATGGCAGAAACACTTTCCTTGTCTGAATTGTATGGCAAGTCATTACCTCTTTCTAATATAAGTGAAATCCATTGTAAAGTAATTAGCCTCCAATTAAAATAAATAAATTTAAATTTAAATAAATAAATAAAATATTATTTATAAAATCAGCTAACCAAATAGTTGAGTCAGCACTGAGGTTTTTCTCAAATTTCTGTACAAACTTTTAAAATTTTCAAGTATTTGGGGGGAAAGTCTGTTTCTCTTTAATAAAAGGCTGTTAACAGAGAAAACCAAGATAGAATAAAATCTTTTCCCAGGTTGTCATTCTACCAATTTTGTAAAGTGTATAAATTCATTTTGCAGCTCTTAGAGATAAGGTGGTAAACAGGGCTTGGGAAGGCTCCTCAATCATATGCTCCTCCATACAGGCCTGCATTTGTTCTTCTGCTACTGCCTGTGGAATGTATGAATCTTTGCAAGATTAATGGATCATGTTGGTAGATACGGGCCTTTTCTACTACTGATTTTATAACTGTTTGTGTTTTCAATTTTTTTTTCTTGCCTTGCAAACTTTAAAGTTTTGTATGTACCAGTGGATAGAGTGAAGGAGAGTAAATGTTTGCTGGTTTAAGCAGTGACCATAGGATTCTTTGTCAAGTATCTTCTAGGTCCAAACTAAAAACTCATGAGTTCATAAAAGTTTGCCCCAAAAAACATACTGCAAAGAAATTATAGATACAATAATGAAATTAAATACTTCAAAAGAGTGAACAAAAAATAAAATTGATACTGCAAAAAAAAGTTAATTGTGCCATAGAGGGAAATTTTTCTCCTATAAATAGTAAAACTAACAGAAAAAAAAAAAAATCAGTGAAGCTTAATTGTGACAATCCCAGACCATGGGTCTAAATAGTACATCCAATTATTGAGAAAAAAAAAAGATGAATAGAAGAACAAAAAACTGAATAGAAGAAAAATCCCCCTCTGATGAAATTTCTGTATATAAATAAGTGAAGAAGGAATGAAATCACTGAATTCTAGTCAAATTTAATTTTAAAGACCAAATTTTAAAGTATATTTGCAGTTTGTTATATATCCCTAAATAAAGAAAATTCTGTGTATTCAAGCCAAAAACTAGCACAGACACACAAAAGAGTCAAAATTGTATGAAATTTATCCTTTGTCAAGAGGTCAATATAATATATGTAAAAATTTTAAATGGTAACATTATGATTAAACTTTTTATATCTAACAAAATTGGCTTTGTGTTATTTTCATACTTGCAAACATTCTCAATAATACAGGAATTCAGAAAATATACCATATAACCATCATAAAAAATTATTTTAGTTGACCAAAAAATTTATCAAGCATAAATGCTATAGAAGTAAGTCATCAACTGAAAATAAGCTAGAAATACTTGTCTGAGCATTATTACAGTTAAAACAGGATAATGTTGAGAAAATAGCATGATTTATTCCAAAAGCAAAAAAAAAAAAAAAATTATAAGTCATGAGATCTGGCACTGAACCTGATCTCCACCAGTATCCACAGGTAGATTTCCTGTGATCTTCAGTTTCTTTAATTTTGCCAAAATGTTAGACATAAAATAATAGAATCCACGTTGAGACTTTATAAGGTATTATTTAAAATGTTTTTGTTACTTATGGGTTAGCAAATAATTTTCAGAATAAAAAATACTGTTTTGTATTGATTATCTACAGTCATATTGAATTTCTCCCCATGCTACAACTAAAAAATAATTGTATTTGAAATAATATTATTTTACTGGTGAAAAGGACATTGCTCATAAAAACTAAAAATGTAAAGAAAGAAAATTTGAAGGAAATAAGAACATATGTTGATAAATCTAACTCTCAATTTTTGGTCTAAATCCACTTCTGCAATCTTTCTCATCTTGGTAAACTGCAACTTTACTTTTCTGATTGTTCAGACCAAACCTTGAGACATACTAATTGACTTCACTTAATCCTCTGGATATCTTGTTGATTCCACCATCAACATGCATCTAATATCCAAGCACTTCTCATCACCTCCAAGCTACAGCCCTACTCAAGAGCCATTAAATTGGTTTCTCTGACTTCATTCTTTCCCTGTGTCTATTCTCACAGAGCAGCCAAAGCGATCCTTTAAAAAGTTAACTCTTTAAAGTATATAATAAAGAAAGTCATATATTATATACAATCATGAGAGATTTTCAACTCTTGTCTATGATGCTGTCCTTTTCAGACACACTTTTTGACAAATGTAAATTTTAAAAGTTTATCTTATGGTTAAAGTAAAAGTATAAAAATTAACATCATTTTAATTTGCTCTACTGGGCCACTGTGGACACTGTACAATCACGGTGCAGCTAAGGCCACTTTGGGCCACCCCTAGCACTTCAGAATTGCAGAAAACTAGACCTGCAGCAGGGGCAGGAGGAGCTGGTCTGAGCCTGGTGTGGGCCCGAGGCCACGAAGTCTGGATCCCCAGCAGGCAGTGATTTCAAACCCTGTCTAGGAACCCTGCCTGGTGAAGCAGGTGTGACTCTGAGGCCTCTGATGGCCAGGCACCAGAGATCAAATCCTGAGCTTTTGGAGTGGGTGCACTGACTCCAAGACACTAGACTACCAGAGAACCAACCCTAGGGAGTATTAAATAGTGAGAACTCACACAAAGAAAACTACCTCAATACAAGATCCAGCATCACCCAACCACCAGTAGCACCCCATGTAGGACACCTAATCTAAACATCAAACAAAACAAAAACAAACCCAATCATCAGCAGAGAGGAGTACCTGTCTCACCTCACTCAGCCTTGCTCATCAGAGGAAAAACCAACCAACAAACAAAAACTAAGCGCAAATCTCACACTACACGAAGCTCATGCAAACCACTGGACCAACCTTAGGAGGACAGAAGCCAAAAGGAAGAAAGAATTCAACCTTCTTCAAGGAAATAATTCAACTTTTCTTGAAGCCTGGGAAAAGGAGACCTCAAACACAATAACTTGAAAAAGAAAAAGAAAAGTCAGAGAAATACTGCACAAATGAAGGAACAACAACAAAAAAAAATCCAAATAAATGAAGAGGAAAATTACCTGAAAAAGAATTCAGAATAATGATAGTAAAGATGATCAAAAACCTTGAAAACAAATGGAGAAAATGCAAGAATTAATTAACAAAGATCTAGAAGAATTAAAGAATAAACACAGAGAGACAATGCAATTACTAAAATTAAAGAAACTCTAGAAGAAATCAATAGCAGAATATCTGAGGCAGAACAAGTCAGTGAGCTGGAGGATAAAATGGTGGAAATAACTTCTGAAGAGCAGAATAAAGTAAAAAGAATGAAAAGAACTGAGGATAGCCTCAGAGACCTTTGGGACAATATCAAACACATCAACATTCCAATTATAGGGTTTCCAGAAGAAGAAGAGAGCAAGAAAAGGTATGACAAAGTTTTTGAAGAGATTATAGTTGAAAATTTCCCCAACATGGAAAAGGAAAGAGCCAATCAAGTCAAAGATGCAAAAAGAGTCCCAAACAGGATAAAGCCAAGGAGAAACATGCTAAGACACAATCTAATCAAACTAACAAAGACTAAACACAAAGAAAGAATATTAAAAGCAGCAAGGGAGAAGCAACAAGTAACATGCAAGAGAAACCCCATATGTTTAACAGCTGATCTTTCAGCAGAAGCTCTGCAAGCCAGAAGGGAATGGCAGGATATATTTAAAGTACTAAAAGGGAAAAATCTACACCAAGATTACTGTACCCAGCAAGGATCTCACTCAAAATTGATGGAGAAATAAAAAGCTGTTCAGACAAGCAAAAGTTAAGAGAATTCAGTACCATCAAACCAGGCTTACAATAAATGTTAAACAGACTTCTGTAGTCAAGAAATACAAGAGAAGAAAAAAGATCTACAAAATCAACCCCAAGCGATTAGAAAATGGCAATAGGAACATATATATCAATAATTACTTTAAATGTAAATGTATTAAATGCACAGACTGGCTGAATGGATACAAAAACAAGACCCATATATATGCTGTCTACAAGAAACCCACTTCAGACCCCAAGACACATACAGACTGAAAGTGAGAGGATGGAAAAATACATTCCATGCAAATGGGAAGCAAAAGAAAGCCGGAGTAGCAATCCTCACATCAATTAGACCTTAAAATAAAGAAGATTACAAGGGATAAGGAAGGACACTACATAATGATCAAGGGATCAATCCAAGAGGAAGACATAACAATTGTAAATATCTATGCACCCAACATAGGAGCACCTCGATACATAAGACAAACACTAGCAGACATAAAAGGAGAAATTGACAGTAACACAATAATAGTAGGAGACTTTAACACCGTACTCACACCAATGGTCAGATTATCAAAACAGAAAATTAATAAGGAAATGCAAGTCTTAAATGATACATTAGATGAGATGGATTTCATTGATATATTCAGGACATTCCATCCAAATGCAGAAAAATGCAACTTCTTTTCAAGTGCACATGGAACATTCTCCAGGTTAGACCACATCTTGGGTCACAAATCAAACCTCAGTAAATTTAAGAAAATTGAAATTATATTAAGCATCTTCTCCCACAACAAGACTATGATACTAGATATCAGTTACAAGAAAAAAACTGTAAGAAACACAAACACATGGAGATTGAACAAAACGTTTCTAAATAACAAGCAGATTATTGAAGAAATCAAAAGGGAAATAAAAAATGTTCTAGAAACAAATGACAATGAGAAAACGACAACTCAAAACCTATAGGATACAGCAAAAATAGTTCTAAGAGGGAAGTTTATTGCAATACAATCCTACTTCAAGAAACAAGAAAAACATCAGAGACAACCTAACTTTACCCTGATGCTGGGAGGGATTTAGGCCAGAAGGAGAAGGAGGTGGCAGAGAATTGGGTGGCTGGATAGCATCATCAACACAATGAACATGAGTTTGAGCAAATTCTGGGAGATGGTGAAGGACAGGGAAGCCTGGTGTGATGCAACTCATAATATTGCAAAGATTTGTACATGACTTAGCGATCAAACAACAACTGGAAATGCCAAAAGACATGTTTTCTTAAAACAATAACTCCTAACTGAAATTCAAATGCTCCTTAAAATAATTATTTTAATAATAATATTGTAATAGAGTGAAGGAAAACCTTTGAGGAGATCAACTGATATGTGGCATAGACTGTGGTATACATCACAGATGTATAATGATCACCCCACTCATCAAGTTGTACTAACTACATAGGGCTTTTTGTATGTCAGTAATAACTCAATAAAGTACTTGTTAAAAAAAGAAGAAGAAGAAGAAGAAAAATAGTAGAAAGAAAGAAATCATTAAGATCTAAGAAGAAATAAATGAAAAATGAAAGAAACAATAGTAAAGATTCATAAAACAAAAGCTGGTTCTTTGATCAATGAATATAGTAAAGTTGCAAGATATAAAATCAACATATAGAAATCCCTTGCATTCCTATACACTAATAATGAGAAAATAGAAAGAGAAATTAAGGAAACAATCCCATTCACCATTGCAATGAAAAGAATAAAATACTTAGGAATACATCTACCTAAAGAAACTAAAGACCTATATATAGAAAACTGTAAAACACTGGTGAAAGAAATCAAAGAGGACACTAATAGATGGAGAAATATACCATGTTCATGAATCAGAAGAATCAATATAGTGAAAATGAGTATACTACCCAAAGCAATCTATAGATTCAATGCAATCCCTATCAAGCTAACAATGGTATTTTTCACAGAGCTAGAACAAATAATTTCACAATTTGTATGGAAATACAAAAAACCTCGAAGAGCCAAAGCTATCTTGAGAAAGAAGAATGGAACTGGAGGAATCAACCTGCCCGACTTCAGGCTCTACTACAGAGCCACAGTCATCAAAACGGTATGGTACTGGCCCAAAGACAGAAATATAGATCAATGGAACAAAATAGAAAGCCCAGAGATAAATCCATGCACCTATGGACACCTTATCTTTGACTAAGGAGGCAAGAATATACAATGAAGAAAAGACAATCTCTTTAACAAGTAGTGCTGGGAAAACTGGTCAACCACTTGTAAAAGAATGAAACTAGAACACTTTCTAACACCATACACAAAAATAAACTAAAAATGGATGAAAGATCTAAATGTAAGACCAGAAACTATAAAACTCCTAGAGGAGAACATAGGCAAAACACTCTCCGACATACATCATAGCAGGATCCTCTATGGCCCATCTCCCAGATTATTGGAAATAAAAGCAAAAATAAACAAATGGGACCTAATTAAAATTAAAAGCTTCTGTACAACAAAGGAAACTATAAGCAAGGTGAAAAGACAGCCTTCAGAATGGGAGAAAATAATAACAAATGAAGCAACTGACAACTAATCTCAAAAATATACAAGCAACCCCTGCAGCTCAATTCCAGAAAAATAAAGAAACCAATCAAAAAATGGGCCAAAGAACTGAATAGACATTTCTCCAAAGAAGACATACAGATGGCTAACAAACACATGAAAATATTCTCAACATCACTCATTATCAGAGAAAGGCAAATCAAAACCACAATGAGATATCAGCTCAGACCGGTCAGAATAGCCATCCATCATCAATGTCTACAAACAATAAATGGTGGAGAGGGTGTGGAGAAAAGGGAACACTCTTGCACTGTTGGTGGGAATGCAAACTAGTACAGCCACTATGGAGAATAGTGTGGAGATTCCTTAAAAAACTGGAAATAGAACTGCCTTATGATCCAGCAATCCCACTGCTGGGCATACACACCGAGGAAACCAGAATTGAAAGAGACACGTGTACCCCAATGTTCATCACAGCACTGTTTATAATAGCCAGGACATGGAAGCAACCTAGATTTCCCTCAGCAGACAAAGGGATAAGAAAGCTGTGGTACATATACACAATGGAGTATTACTCAGCCATTAAAAAGAATGCATTTGAATCAGTTCTAATGAGGTGGATGAAACTGGAGCCTATTATACAGAGTGAAGTAAGCCAGAAAGAAAAACACCAATACAGTATACTAACGCATATATATGGAATTTAGAAAGATGGTAATGATAACCCTGTATGCGAGACAGCAAAAGAGACACTGATGTATAGAACAGTCTTTTGGACTCTGTGGGAGAGGGAGAGGGTGGGATGATTTGGGAAAATGGCATTGAAACATCTATAATATCATATAAGAAATTAATCAACAGTCCAGGTTCGATGCATGATACAGGATGCTCGGGGCTGGTGCACTGGGATGACCCAGAGGGATGGGATTGGGCGGGAGATGGGAGGGGTGTTCAGGATTGGGAACACATGTACACATGTGGCAGATTCATGTTGATGTATGGCAAAACCAATACAATATTGTAAAGTAATTAGCCTCCAATTAAAATAAATAAATTTAAATTAAAAACAAAAGCTGGTTCTTTGAGAAGATAAACAAAATCAACAAACCCTTATCTAGGCTCATCAAGAATAAAAGAGAAGAATCATTTCTCCAAAGAAGACATACAGATGGCTAACAAACACATGAAAAGATGCTCAACATCACTCATTATCAGAGAAATGCAAATCAAAACCACTATGAGGTACCATTTCACACCAGTCAGAATGGCTGCGATCCAAAAGTCTACAAGTAATAAATGCTGGAGAGGGTGTGGAGAAAAGGGAACCCTCTTACACTGTTGGTGGGAATGCAAACTAGTACAGCCACTATGGAGAACAGTGTGGAGATTCCTTAAAAAACTGGAAATAGAACTGCCTTATGATCCAGCAATCCCACTGCTGGGCATACACACTGAGGAAACCAGAAGGGAAAGAGACATGTGTACCCCAGTGTTCATCGCAGCACTGTTTATAATAGCCAGGACATGGAAGCAACCTAGATGTCCATCAGCAGATGAATGGATAAGAAAGCAGTGGTACATATACACAATGGAGTATTATTCAGCCATTAAAAAGAATACATTTGAATCAGTTCTAATGAGGTGGATGAAACTGGAGCCTATTATACAGAGTGAAGTAAGCCAGAAAGAAAAACACCAATACAGTATACTAACGCATATATATGGAATTTAGAAAGATGGTATCAATAACCCTGTGTACGAGACAGCAAAAGAGACACTGATGTATAGAACAGTCTTATGGACTCTGTGAGAGAGGGAGAGGGTGGGAAGATTTGGGAGAATGGCATTGAAACATGTAAAATATCATGTATGAAACGAGTTGCCAGTCCAGGTTTGATGCACGATACGGGATGCTTGGGGCTGGTGCACTGGGACAACCCAGAGCGATGGAATGGGGAGGGAAGAGGGAGGAGGGTTCAGGGTGGGGAACACATGTATACCTGTGGCAGATTCATTTTTATATTTGGCAAAACTAATACAGTTATGTAAAGTTTAAAAATAAAATAAAATTTTAAAAAAAAGGAAAAAAAATAAAAAAAATAAAAGAATAAAAGAGAAGAATCAAATCAACAAAATTAGAAATGAAAAAGGAGAGGTTGCAAAAGACAATTTAGAAATACAAAGGATTATAAGAGACTATTATGAACAACTGTATGGCAATAAAATATATAACATGGAAGAAATTGACAGATTCTTAGAAAAGTTCAATCTTCCAAGACTGAACCAGGAAGAAATAGAAATTATGAACAACCTAATTACAAGCACTGAAATTGAAGCTGTGATCAAAAGTCTCCCCAAAAAACAAAAGCTCAGGACCAGATGGCTTCACAGCAGAATTCTATCAAACATTTAGAAAAGAGCTAATGCCTATCCTTCTAAAACTCTTTCAAAAAATTGCAGAGGAAGGAACACTTTCAAATTCATTCTATGAGGCCACCATCACCCTGATACCAAAACCAGACAAAGACAACACATAAAAAGAAAACTGCAGGCCAATATACCTGATGAACATAGATGCAAAAATCCTCAACAAAATTTTAGCAAACAGTATTCAGCAACACATCAAAAAGCTCATACACCGTGATCAAGTTGGGTTTATTCCAGAGATTCAAGGATTCTTCAATATACACACATCAATCAATGTGATACACCATATTAAAAAAATTGAAAGATAAAAACCATATGATCATCTCAATAGATGCAGAAAAAGCCTTTGACAAAATTCAGCACCTATTTATGATTAAAACTCTTCAAAAAAATGGGCATAGAAGGAATCCAGCTCAACATAGTAAAGGCTACATATGATAAGCCCACAGCAAACATTATTCTCAATGGTGAAAAATTGAAAGCATCCTCTCTAAGATCAGAAACAAGACAAGGGTGTCCAGTTTGCCACTATTATTCAACATAGTTCTGGAAGTCCTAGCTACAGTAATAAGAGAAGAAAAAGAAACAGAAGGAATCCAGATTGGAAAAGAAGTAAAGCTCTCACTGTTTGCAGATGACATGATACTGTACATAGAAAAACCTAAAGATACTATCAGAAAATTTTTAGAGCTAATCAGTGAATTTAACAAAGTTTCAGGATACAAAATCAACACACAGAAATTACTTACATTTCTACATACTAACAATGAAAAATCAGAAAGAGCAATTAAGGAATCAATCCCATTCACCATTGCAACAAAAAGAATTAAATATCTAGTAATAAACTTATCCAAGGAGTCAAAAGAACTGTACACAGAAAATTATGAGACACTAATGAAAGAAATCAAAGATAACATAAACACATGTAGAAATACTCCATGTTCCTGGGTAGGAAGAATCAATATTATGAAAATGTTTATACTACCAAGTGCAGTCTACAGATTCAATGAGATCCCTATGAAATTATCAACGGCATTTTTCACAGAACTAGAACAAAAAAGTTCACAATTCATATGGAGACACAAAAGATACTGAATAGCCAAAGCAGTCTTGAGAAAGAAGAATGGAGCTGGAGGAATCAAGCTTCCTGACTTTAGGTTATACTAAAAAGATACAGTCATCAAGACAGTATGGTACTGGCACAAAAACAGAAGTATAGACCAATGGAACAAGATAGAAAGCCCAGAAATAAACCCATGCACCTATAGGTACCTTATTTTTGACAAAGGAGGCAAGAGTATAGAATGGGGCAAAGACAACCACTTCAATAAATGGTGCTGGGAAAACTGGACAGCTACATGTAAAAGAATGAAATTAGAACACTTCCTAACACCATACACAGAGATAAACTCAAAAATGGATTAAAGATCTAAATGTAAGATGAGATTCTATAAAACTCTTAAAGGAAAACATAAGCAGAACACTTGATGAAATAAATCAAAGCAAGATCCCCCATGACCCATCTCTTAGAGTAATGGAAATAAAAATAAAAATAAACAAGTCAGACCTGATTAAACTTAAAAGCTTTTGCACAATAAAAGAAACTATAAACAAGGTGAAAAGAAAACCCTCAAAATGGGAGAAAATAAAAGCAAATGAAACAACTGACAAAGGATTAATTTTGAAAATATACAAGTAGTTCATACAACTCAATTCTAGAAAAACAAACAACCCAATCAAAAAGAGGGAAAAAGACCAAAGAAGACAGACAAATGGCTAACAAACACATGAAAAGGTGCTCAACATCACTCATTATTAGAGAAATGCAAATAGAAACTACAATGAGATATCACCTCAGACCGGTCAGAATAGCCATCATCAATGTCTACAAACAATAAATGGTGGAGAGGGTGTGGAGAAAAGGGAACACTCTTGCACTGTTGGTGGGAATGTAAATTGATACAGCCACTATGGAAGACGGTATGGAGATTCCTTGAAAAACTAGGAATAAAATCACCATATGACCCAGGAGGCCTGGCATGCTGTGATTCATGGGGTCGCAAAGAGTCGGACATGACTAAGAGACTGAACTGAACTGAACTGACTGATGACCCAGAAATCCCACTCCTAGGCATATACCCTGAGGAAATCAAAACAGAAAGAGACACATGTATCCCATTGTTCTCTGCAGCACTATATACAATAGCCAGAACATGGAAGTAACCTAGATGTCCATCGACAGATGAATGGATAAAGAAGTTGTGGTGTATATACACGATGAACTCAGCCATAAAAAGGAATGCATCTGAACCAGTTCCAATGAAGTGGATGAACCTAGAACATATTTTACAGAGCGAAGTGAGTCAGAAAGAGAAAGATAAATACCATATTCTAACACATATACAGAATCTAGAAAAATTGCATTGAGGAATTTATTTATAGGCAACAATGGAGAAACAGACATAGAAAATAGATAATGGACATAGAGAGAGGGGAGGAGAGGGTGAGATGTATGGAAAGAGGAACATGGAAACTGACATTATCATATGTAAAATATATAGCCAATGGGAATTTGCTGTATGGCTCAGGAAACTCAAACAGGGGCTCTTTATCAACCTAGAGCGGTGGGATGGGGAGGGAAATGGGAGGGAGTTTCAAAAGGGAGGGGATATATGTATGCCTATGGCTGATTCATGTTGAGGTTTGACAGAAATCAGCAAAATTTTGTAAAGCAATTTTCCTTCAATAAAAAATTAATTAATTTTAAAAGTATTTTTTTAATCATTTTAGTTGGAAAGAATAAGACAGTAAGATAAAATTTCTACAACTAGCAAACAAGCCAATGACCCATCCCTAAGCCTCACTCTTATGGATTAAAGAAGCTATCAACAATGTCAATTTTCTAGTATCAATAACTTACTGAGTGAAAGAGCCTTAGGATGGAAAAGCACAAAATTAAATTTGTTTCCTTGATGTTTGATTTAAACTGAGATAACTTTGTTTATGGTGGAAGGTTTTTAATTTGTCTTTTCACCAACCCTTGTCTTTCCTTAGCAAAAATGACCCAGGGGCTGAGGTTGCCCTTAAAAGTTAATTTGTTTGCTTTTTCCTTACCATCAATTAGTTACACCTGCATGTGGTAAAACAAGCAAGAGAACACCGAGTTTTCATATAAATCAAAACAGGAGAATTGATTACTTTTCAATTACAGAGCTCACCGAGGAACAGATTACCTGGCGTGGGTTTAGTCACATATGGTGTTCTTTAGCTGATGGTCAAAGTACTAAAAATACTCTGATGGGAACATACTGCTTTGCCCTTTAGTTCTAGCCTTCAGACACTGTTTTGCAGGTCTCTGGCCAGTTGCCCATCTCAGAGAAGTCCCTGGCCATGAAATCCATTCCTTTTCATCTCACCATGATGCCTTTTCTATTCACTTAATGGTTCTGTTCTCATGATTAATCTTGCAGGTGAATATTTACTAATGTTCGGGTTGTGTGGAATCTAATAAATATTACCTCTCTGCTTTGCTTGTGTTATAAACCGATTTCAAGTTAGGCCAAAAATATTAATAGTTAAGTATTTCCCCTTTAGCATGAACTGTGATCAGTGATTTGTTTCCAACAATTACATTATGAAAAGAAGTAGAAAGAGTAACTTAACAGTTTGGCTAAACCTGGAAAACACTACTTGGCCAGGTTATCAAGGTTTATATCAGTGATAAGTCATGCTGATAGCATGTACCCAAATCTAGTGTGATGAAGGAAGCACTTCACTTCTGTGGTATTCTTCTTCAAATCCATAATCCCATTCTAACTGTGACAGAAACATCAGACACACTCAAACTGACCCTTCTACAAAATACCTGACCATCTTAAAACTGTAAAGGTTATGAAAAACAAGTACTGTCTGATTGTTCCAGACTAATTGATGATAAAGAAACAAAACCCAAGATAGTGGAGTAGAAGGACGTGCACTCATCTTCTCTGAGAACTCCAAAACTGCAACTTGCTGCTGAACAACCATTAACAGGAGAAAGTTGGATCACACCAAAAAAAAAAAGATACTCCACATCAAAGGGCAAAGGAGAAGACCCAACTAGATGGTAGGAGTAGCTAAATCACATTAGAATCAAACCCCATACTTGCCAGAGACTTTCAGAAAGCTCAAACAAAACTTTGGCAAAACTAATACAATTATGTAAAGTTTAAAAATAAAAAAAAATAAAGAAAAAAAACTTTGTGCAGACAGACACTCTGTGCCCACAGAGTCTGAGTCAGACCTGCTTTGAGTAATTAAGTGTCTTCTGTGGAGGCACAGGTCAGCAGTGGCCTGCTGCAGGGACAGGGGCTCTGGCTGCAGCAGACTTGGATCACGCAGCATTACCCACCATAGAACCAAGCAGATGACCCACAAACTGCAGAACAATTATACCAAAAAATTCTTGCACTGTTAAGAAAGTTCTAGGACCCACAACGGATTTCCCAACTCAGAGACCAGCAAAGGGACTGAGAACCACCAGGGAATTTGACTTCGGAGGCCAGTGGGATTTGATTACAGACTTCCACAGGACTGGGAAAACAGATTTTTGGAGGACACAAATAAAACCTGATACACACAGGAACCAGGAGAAGGGAGCAGTGTCCCTACAAGAGACTGACTCAGACTTGCCTGTCAGTCAGTGTCCAGGAGTCTCTGGTGGAGGCATGAGTTTGGCCCCAGATCAAAAAAGAGGGAGGGAACACAGCCCCACACATCAACAGAAAATTGGATTAAAGATTTACTGAGCATGACCCCACCCATCAGAATAAGAACCAGTTTTCTCCACAGTCAGTCTCTCCCATCAGGAAGCTTCCATAAGCCTCTTATCTTTATTCATCAGAGGGCAGACAGAATGAAAATCATAATCATAGAAAACTAACCAAACTAATCACATGGACCACACCACTGTCTAACTAAATGAAACTATGAGTATGCTGTGTAGGGCCATCCAAGATGGACGGGTCATGGTGTAGAGTTCTGACAAAATGAGGTCCATTGGAGAAGGGAATGACAAACCACTTCAGTATTCTTGCCTTGAGAACCCCATGAACAGAATGGAAAGGCCAAAAAAATAAGACCCTGAAAGATGAACTCCCAAGATCAGTAGGTGCCCTATATGCTACTAGAGAAGAGGGAGAAATGAATCCAGAAAGAATGAAGAGACAGAACCAAAGTGAAAACAATGCCCAGTTGTGGATGTGACTTGTGATGGAAGTAAGTCTGATGCTCTAAAGAATAATATTGCACAGGAAGCTGGAATGTTAGGTCCATGAGTCAAGGCAATTTGGAAGTGGTTAAACAGGAGATGGCAAGAGTGAATATCGACATTTTAGGAATCAATGAACTAAAATGGACAGGAATGGACAAATTTAATTCAGATGATCATGATATCTATTACTGTGGGCAAGAATTCTTTAGAAGAAATGGAGTAGCCCTCATAGTTCTATGATGACCCACAAGACCTTCTAGAACTAACACCCAAAAAAGATGTTCTTTTCATGATAGGGGACTGGAACGCAAAAGAAGAAAGTCAAGAGATACCTGGAGTAACTAACAAGTTTGGCCTTGGCGTACAAAATGAAAGAATGCAAAGGCTAACAGAGTTTTGCCAAGAGGATGCATTGGTCATAGCAAACACCCTCTTCCAACAACAGGATACAACTCTGCACATGGACACCACCAGAAGATCAATAGTGAAGTAAGATTCATTATATTCTTTGCTGTTGAAGATGAAGAAGCTCTGTAAAGTCAGCAAAACAAGACCAGGAGCTGACTGTGGCTCAGGTCATGAACTCCTTATTGCAAAATTCAGACTTAAATTGAAAAAAGCAGGAAAACCCACTAGACCATTCAGGTATGACCTAAATCTAATCCCTAATGATTATACAGTGGAAGTGACAAATAGATTCAGGGGATTATATCTGATAGAGAGAGTGCCAGAAGAACTATGGACAGAGGTTCATAACATTGTACAAGAGGAAATGATCAAGACCATCCCCAAGAAAAAGAAATGAAAAAGGCAAAATGGTTGTCTGAGGAGGCCTTACAGATAGCTGTGAAAAGAAGAGAAGCTAAAGGCAAAGGAGAAAAGGAAATATATACCCACCTGAAATCAGAGTTCCAAGGATTAGCAAGGAGAGATAAGAAAGCCTCCTCAGTAATCAATGCAAAGAAATAGGAGAAAACAATAGAATGGAAAAAACTAGATATCTCTACAAGAAAATTAGAGATACTAAGGGAACATTTCAAGCAAAGATGGGCACAATAAAGGACAGAAATGGTATGGACCTAACAAAAGCAGAAGATATTAAGAAGATAAGGCAAGAATATACAAAAGAACTATACAAAAAAGATCTTCAAGACCCAGATGACCATTATGGTGTCATCACTCACCTAGAGCCAGACACCCTGGAGTTCAAAGTCAAGTGGACCTTAGGAATCATCACTATAAAAAAAGCTAGTGGAGGTGATGGAATTTCAGTTGAGCTATTTCAAATTGTAAAGATGATGCTGTGAAAGTGCTGCACTCAATATGCCAGCAAATTATGAAAACTCAGCAGTGGCAACAGGACTGGAAAAGGTCAGTTTTCATTCCAGTCCCAAATAAAGGCAATGCCAAAGAATGTCCAAACTACCATACAATTGACCTCATCTCACACGCTTATAAAGTAATGCTTAAAATTCTCCAAGCCAGGCTTCAGCAATACGTGAACCATGAAATTCCTGATGTTCAAGCTGGTTTTAGAAAAGGCAGAGGAACCAGAGATCACATTGCCAACATCTGCTGGATCATGGAAAAAGCAAGAGAGTTCCAGAAAAACATCTATTTCTGCTTTCTTGACTATGCCAAAACCTTTGACTGTGTGGATCACAATAAACTGTGGGAAATTCTGAAAGAGATGGGAATACCAGACACCTGATCTGCCTCTTGAGAAATTTGTATGCAGGTCAGGAAGCAACAGTTAGAACTGGACATGGAACAACAGACTGGGTCCAAATAGGAAAAGGAGTTAGTCAAGGCTGTATATTGTCACCCTGTTTATTTAACTTATATGCAGAGTACACCATGAGAAACGCTGAGCTGGAAGAAACACAAGCTGGAATCAAGATTACCGGGAGAAATATCAATAACCTCAGATATGCAGATGACACCACCCTTATGACAGAAAGTGAAGAGGAACTAAAAAGCCTCTTGATGAAAGTGAAAGAGGAGAGTGAAAAAGTTGGCTTAAAGCTCAACATTCAGAAAACGAAGATCATGGCATCTGGTCCCATCACTTCATGGGAAATAGATGGGGAAACAGTGGAAACAGTGTCAGACTTTATTTTGGGGGGCTCCAAAATCACTGCAGATGGTGACTGCAGCCATGAAATTAAAAGACGCTTACTCCTTGGAAGGAAAGTTATAACCAACCTAGATAACATATTCAAAAGCAGAGACATTACTTTGCCAACAAAGGTCCATCTAGTCAAGGCTATGGTTTTTCCAGTGGTCATGTATGGATGTGAGAGTTGGACTGTGAAGAAGGCCGAGCGCTGAAGAATTGATGCTTTTGAACTGTGGTGTTGGAGAAGACTCTTGAGAGTCCTTTGGACTGCAAGGAGATCCAACCAGTCCATTCTGAAGGAGATCAGCCCTGGGATTTCTTTGGAAGGAATGATGCTAAAGCTGAAACTCCAGTACTTTGGCCACCTCATGCGAAGAGTTGACTCATTGGAAAAGACTCTGATGCTGTGAGGGATTGGGGGACGACAGAGGATTAGATGGCTGGATGGCATTACTGACTCAATGGACGTAAGTCTGAGTGAACTCCGGGAGTTGGTGATGGACAGGGAGCCCTGGCGTGCTGCGATTCATGGGGTCGCGAAGAGTTGGACATGACTGAGCGAGATCTGATCTGATCTAGGTTGGTCGTAACTTTCCTTCCACGGAGCAAGCGTCTTTTAATTTTATGGCTGCAGTCACCATCTACCGTGATTTGGACACCAAAAAAATACAGTCTGATACTGTTTCCACTGTTTCCCCATCTATTTCCCATGAAGTGATGGGACCAGATGCCATGATCTTCATTTTTCTGAATGCTGATTTTAAGCCAACTTTTTCACTCTCCTGTTTCACTTTCATCAAGAGGCTTTTTAGTTCCTCTTCACTTTCTGCCATAAGGGTGGTGTCATCTTCCTATCTGAGGTTATTGATAGTTCTCCCGGCAATCTTGATTCCAGCTTGTGCTTCTTCCAACCCAGCATTTCTCATGATGCACTCTGCATATAAGTTATCATCAGAGAAGTGCAAGTTAATATAACAAAGAGATAGTACTACATAATTATTAGAATGGTAAAATCCAAACACTGACAATACCAAATGCTGACAAGAATGTGGAGCAAGAGGAATTCTCATTTGTTGCTGGTGGTAGTGGAAAAATTGTATAGCCACTTTGGAAGACAACATAGTAGTTTCTCATAACTAAGCATTCTCTTACCATACAAGCCAGCAGTCACACTCCTTTGTACTTACCCAAATGAGCTAAAAACTTATGTCCACACAAAAACCTGTACATGGATGTTTATACAGCTTTATTCACAATGGCTAAAACTAGGAAGCAACCAAGACATCCTTCAGTAGGTGAATGGATAAACTATCTCCATGAAATATGACTCCACACTAAAATAAAATGAGTTATCAGCCATGAAAAGACCTGGAGGGATTTTAAATGCATATGACTAAGTAAAAAATTCCAATTTGAAAAGGCTACTATGTCCAACAATATGACATTCTGCAAAAGGAAAAACTATAGGAACAATAAAATGATCAGTAGTTGCCAGGGGTTGGGGAAAGAGAAGAATGACTGGGTAGAGTATAGAAGATTTTTAGGGCAGTGAAAGTATTTTACAGGATACTGTAATGATGTAAACATATGGTTATACATATGTTCAAAGCCATAAAATATGCAATGCCAAGAGTGAACCTTGATGTAACTATGGAGTTTGAGTAATTAAGAATGTGTCATTGTAGGTTCATCAGTTGTAGCAAATGTATCTCTTTGATCAAAATGTTGACAATAAGAGAGGCTGTGGATGCATAGGGACACGGCATATACAAGAAATAAGTGTACCATACCTACTTTTAGGATTTCCTTGTAGCTCTAAGGGTAAAGATCTGCCTGCAGTTCAGGAGATCTGGGTTTGATCCCTGGGTCAGGAAGATCCTCTGGAGAAGGGAATAGCAATCCACGCTAGCATTCTTGCCTGGAGAATCCCATAGACAGAGAAGCCTGGCAGGCTATTGTCCACAGGGTTGCAAATGTCAGACACTATTAAGGGACTAACACTTCACTAAAACTTAACTAATTTTGCTCTGAATCTAAAACTTCTCTGAGAAATAAATTCTATTTTAAATATAAAGATAAATTCTATATATTTCTAAATAAAATATATTGTCTTTGTTAGAAAAAAGTATTTGTTTTACCCTTTCAGGTGGCCAACCAGTCTGCCAGATATCTGAAGTCTATAAACACCAGACAGCTTGAACTATAAACTTAAAATTTTCTTTGGATTAAATACCTGCTGTCAACTACAATGCTACATTGATCAAGACAGTATGTTACTGGCACAAAGACAGAAGTATAGATCAATGGAACAAAATAGAAAGCCCAGAGATAAATCCATGCACCTATAGAAACCTTATCTTCAATGAAGAAGGCAAAAATATTTAATGGAGAAAAAGTAATCTCCTTAACAAGTGGTGCTGGGAAAACTGGTCAATCACCTGTAAAAGAATGGAACTCGAACACTTTCTAACATCATGCACAAAAATAAACTCAAAATGGATTAAAGGTCTAAATGTAAGACCAGAAACTATAAAACTCTTAGAAGAAAACATAGGTCAAACACTCTCTGACATAAATCACAGCAAGATCCTCTATGACCCACCTTGCAAAGTAATGGAAATAAAAACAAAAATAAACATATGGGACCTAATTAAACTTAAAAGCTTTTGCACAATGAAGGAAACTATAAGCAAGATGAAAAGGCAGCCTTCAGAATGGGAGAAAATAATAACAAATGAAACAATTGACAAAGAACTAATCTCCAAAATATACTAGCAGCTCATGCAGCTCAATACCAGAAAAATAAATGACCCAATCAAAAAGTGGACCAAAGGAGACTAAACAGACATTTCTCCAAAGAAGACATATAGATGGCTAACAAACACATGAAAAGATGCTCAACACCACTCATTATCCAAGAAATGCAAATCAAAACCACAATGAGGTACCATTTCATTCTGGTCAGAATGGCTGCCCTCAAAAAGCTTGCAAAAAATAAATGCTGGAGAGGGTGCAGAGAAAAGGGAACCCTCTTACACTGTTGGTGGGAATGCAAACTAGTATAGCCACTATGGATAACAGTGTAGAGATTCCTTAAAAAACTGAAACTAGAACTGCCATATGACCCAGCAATCCCACTGCTAGGTATACACACCGAGGAAACAAGAATTGAAAGAGACATATGTACCCCAATGTTCATTGTAGCACTGTTTACAATAGCTAGGAAACGGAAGCAACCTAGATGCCCATTAGCGGATAAAAGGATAAGGAAGTGTAATACATATACAGGATGGAATATTACTCAGTCATAAAAGGGAATGCATTCGAGTCAATTCTAATGAGGTGGATGAAACTGGAGCCTATTTACAGAGTGAAGCAAGTCAGAAAGAGAAACATCAATACAGTATATTAATGCATATATATGGAATTTAGAAAAACAGTAACAATGACCCAATATGCAAGACAGCAAAAGAGACACAGATATAAAGAACAGGCTTTTGGCCCATGTGGGAGAAAGTGAGGGTGGGATCATTTGAGAGAATAACATTAAAACATGTATATTACCTTATGTAAAATAGATGACCAGTGCAAGTTTGATGCATCAAGCAGGGCACTCAAAGCCAGTGTTCTGGGACAACCCAGAGGGATGGAGTGGGAAGAGACATAGGAGGGGGGTTCAGGATGTGGGGGGGGGGCGGGAGTGGGATACGTACACCCATTGCTGATTCATGTTGATGTATGACAAAAACCACAACAATATTGTAAAGTAATTAGCCTCAAATTAAAATAAATTAATTAAAAATAAATGTCTCCCTTTCTTTTACTTTCTCTTTCAATTCTAGTTGGTATTTGTTTTCCTGTGTTATCCATCTAAAGTTTGTCTTTCAGATACACCATCTTGAGAAAGATGAAATCAGTAACTTCTAGATCTGTAAAAAGAAACCATTGTTCACAAAATCTTGTCAGCTTTCATTCTCCTGAGATGGATAATACCATCCACCTGGCAATCTTTTTCCTATAGTCTATCCCTCCCCTGTTACAACCACTTATTTAGGCTGTACCATCTACCTGGATCTATTGAGGCACTCTTGGTGTTTCATGTATGAACCCACGTAGTTTAAGGTCAAAATTCAACAACCTGCACACTAAGACCTACCTATTGAGCATCTTCTGAGACTTTCACTCTCACTTAAGTGAAAGTGAAAGCGAAAGTCTCTCAGTCATTTCTGACTCTTACTTAAGGGACTAAGTATTGAAAAATCACTACTCAATCCTCAGTCCATATTTATTTCAATTGGAGAAGTTGGAAAGTTCCACCCACACTCACCAAACTTACATGAAGCTTGCACATTAGGTTCCACCAATTAAATGAACTCCTGTGAGAATGAATAAATGAACATAAGGCAGAAGTCAGCTTCTTATGGCTCTTAGCCAGTGTTTTTTGGAAAAAAAAAAAAAAAGTTTGGAAATGGCAATTTTCTCGGGGAGAATTTCAGTGTCTAGTTTCTAGTCTCCTTAGTATGAAAAGCAGTGTATAGTGCCAATAGTTTCTTGCTTTAATATAAGTTTAAGTATAATATCAGTGGTAGTATATTGTCTTATAAATGTTTTCAGGACACCCGATTGAGAACTTTTAGTTCTTTTTGAATGTCCAATAATCTTCAAAGCACCTATATATTACATCAGTTCTAAAATCTATCTTTTCCTATTTCTACTTTTCTGAACTTGGGGTACATATATAACCAATGGCATTACTATAATCACTATTAACCATGTAACATTCATGAAACAATTTTTTAAAAAGTCCTTCCATTGACAACTTTTTTTAAGATCAAGAAAACACCAGAATCAACACACCTTGGATAATCTTAAATATAAATCTCATCATATTTGAGGTTTGTAGAGTATCCTGTGTCTTCTGCACTAAATCATAATTGGAAAGAGTAGGTGAGACTCATGTGAAAAGTTGTTGCTGAATCACAAAAAGACACCGGAATTCTTGGCCTCCAGAGGAGAAGAATTCAATCCAGGGCCAGAGACGAGGCTTGACCACTCAGAGCTTTTGCGCAATAAAGTTTTATTAAAGTATAAAGGAGATAGACAAAGTTTCTGGCATAGGCATCAGAAGGGGGCAGAAAGAGTACCCCCTTGCTAGTGTTAGCAATGGAGTTATATACTCTTTAGTTATTACAGTGAATCAAAAGAATATCTGGAGGTTGTCAGGACCTCACTAGACCTACTCCCATTATTTACATTTTAAAATAACAGGATTCAGTTCAGTTCAGTTCAGTCGCTCAGTCGGGTCCAACTCTTTGTGACCCCATGAATTGCAGCATGCCAGGCCTCCCTGTCCATCACCAACTCCCGGAGTTCACCCAGACTCACGTCCATTGAGTCAATGATGACAACCAGCCATCTCATCCTCTGTCGTCCCCTTCTCCTCCTGCCCCAAATCCCTCCCAGCATCAGAGTCTTTTCCAATGAGTCAACTCTTTGCATGAGGTGGCCAAAGTACTGGGAGTTACAGCTTTAGAATCATTTCTTCCAAAGAAATCCCAGGGCTGATCTCCTTCAGAAAGGACTGGTTGGATCTCCTTGCAGTCCAAGGGACTCTCAAGAGTCTTCTCCAACACCACACTTCAAAAGCATCAATTCTTCGGCGCTCAGCTTTCTTCACAGTCCAACTCTCACATCCATACATAACCACTGGAAAAACCATAGCCTTGACTAGATGGACCTTTGTTGGCAAAGTAATGAGTCTGCTTTTCAATATGCTATCTAGGTTGGTCATAACTTTCCTTCCAAGGAATAAGCGTCTTTTAATTTCATGGCTGCAGTCACCATCTGCAGTGATTTTGGAGCCCCCCAAAATAAAGTCTGACACTGTTTCCACTGTTTCCCCATCTATTTCCCATGAAGTGATGGGACCAGATGCCATGATCTTCGTTTTCTGAAAGTTGAGCTTTAAGCCAACTTTCTCATTCTCCGCTTTCACTTTCATTAAGAGGCTTTTTAGTTCCTCTTCACTTTCTGCCATAAGGGTGGTGTCATCTGCATATCTGAGGTTATTGATATTTCTCCTGGCAATCTTGATTCCAGCTTGTGCTTCTTCCAGTCCAGTGTTTCTCATGATGTTCTCTGCACATAAGTTACATAAGCAGGGTGACAACATATAGTCTTGGCATACTCCTTTTTCTATTTGGAGCCAGTCTGTTGTTCCATGTCCAGTTCTAACTGTTGCTTCCTGACCTGCATACAAATTTCTCAAGAGGCAGATCAGGTGGTCTGGTATTCTCATCTCTTGCAGAATTTCCCACAGTTTATTGTGATCCACACAGTCAAAGGTTTTGGCATAGTCAAGAAAGCAGAAATAGATGTTTTTCTGGAACTCTCTTGCTTTTTCCATGATCCAGCAAATGTTGGCAATTTGATCTCTGGTTCCTCTGCCTTCTCTAAAACCAGCTTGAACATCAGGAAGTTCACAGTTCACGTATTGCTGAAGCCTGGCTTGGAGAATTTTGAGCATTACTTTACTAGCATGTGAGATGAGTGCAATTGTGCGGTAGTTTGAGCATTCTTTGGCATTGCCTTTCTTTGGGATTGGAATGAAAACTGACCTTTTCCAGTCCTGTGGCCACTGCTGAGTTTTCCAAATTTGCTGGCATATTAAGTGCAGCACTTTCACAGCATCATCTTTCAGGATTTGAAATAGCTCAACTGAAATTAGGATAACAGGATTAGCCAGAAGATTTTTTCCAGAGACTGTCCTCAAGCAGGATACATTATTGTTATATAATCCTAAGGAATGTAGAGGGGAAAAAAAGTTTGTCCTTTCTTCCTCCTTGAGAATTTCAGACCCCTCTCTCCTTGGGGACCCCTGGACTTCTTATCAATCTCCCTAGGAAATGACTCTCTCACATGGACCACTTGCTCAAGTATTAAGAATATTGGTCTGTTTCTATAAGCTGGAAAAGGCTCCTTGTTTGGGGAAAAGTTTGGGTAAAAGTCTTAAGTTGTAGTGTCTTGCCATTGTGAAAATCCAGTATAATTAAAGCTACCTGCCAAGGTTAGAACAGTTAAAAGAGTACACTTGCCTGTAAAATCCTGCCACATAGAATAATATAAATCAGGGCAAAGTTCAAAAACCCAGTTTGAAGAAGCAGCATCAAACTAAAAATAACCTAGTGAAGGTTATTTTTTTCATCAAAATTTAGGTTTACCTGACAATATTCTTGACACATTCACTAGAATTTGGTGTCTTAAGGGGGCTAACAAATAGCATCTTTTTCTTTGCCCAAGTTCCACATAATTCAAGAAATAAGATCCAGAAAAAACTTTTAAACAGATACATAAAGATCAAAATATCAATGTCACTAATAGTTTCGCTAAAATATTGCTTAGGCATGTGACAGAAGTGGTCTTCCTAGTACTAAAACCTAGAATAGACAGATTGACCATTTACTACGGGCAGCATTGAAGAATCTCATTCCTTCACACAGGGTGGGTGCTCTGTGTCTTAAAGAGGTGGTGTGAAATGTCTTTTCTCCAGGCTGAAGCCTCCCAGGAGAAGGGAAGAAAGGTGAGATGAGTTCACATGCTCATTTTCTCCCCCAAACCCAACAACATTCACAAAATTAAAAAAGAAGAGGAAAAGTGATAAATAAGAAAAACTTTGCCTACAGTCTCGAAAAGGCTTTGTTCTAGAAACTGATCATAAAGCAGGGACTTTGTCTTCTTTAATGCTAGTTCTTGGCAGCTAAACCACTTCTTGGCACTTAGTGAAACTCAATATTATTAATTGAATACTTATAGAAGCTAAAAAAAAAAGTAGATTTATCTTAGCTTACTTTTTCCCCTAAAATAAGGCTAAAAATTCAGAATAAATAAGAAAATTGTTTAGTCATGTCATTTTCCTCAAGAAAAATATCACCATCAAGTAGCATTATTTAACCAGAGAAGGTGTACTCAGCTCAGTTCCTTTTTTATGCCCTACCTTTACCTGCTTCAAATAAACACCACTGAGCCCAACAGTATCCAAAGGATACTCTTTCATAAAGCTTTCTTCTAGCTCAAAGGACTTCCAGATGTTTCTACCTGGCCAATAGTCCCAGGTTCACTGCAGATTTAGCCATTACAAATGTGTAATTAAACAGATTGTTTGATCACAAACAGAAACAAAAACTACAGGCAAATGAAAAGGAATTAGAAGTAAAGTCTCTCATTGCACAGATTCTAAAGGACCTGAAGAAATTATAATTATAAGCCTTTATATATATATATATATATATATATATATATATATATATATATACTACACTACAAATCTCCCATGATTAGATATGTCCTAAAAGGTTGATACTCCCAGCAAAGGTAGAAACTCTAATTCAAAAAGTTGCATGCACCTCAGTCTTCATAGCAGTACTATTTACAATAGCTAAAACATGAAAGCAATCTAAGTGTCCACCAACAAATGAATGGATAAAAAGATGTGGTATGCAATAGAATATTACTCAGCCATAAAAAGCAAGGAAATAATGTCATTTGCAGCAACATGGATGAACTTAGAGATTGTCATACTAAGTGAAGTAAATCAGAGAAAAACAAATATATGATATCACTTATATGTGGAATCTTAAAAAATGATGCAAATGAACTTATTTATGAAACAGAAACAGATTCAATAGACATAGAAAACAAACTTATGGTTACTATAGGGGAAAGGGTAGCGATAAATTAGGAGTTTGGGATTAATAGATACATGTACTATATAAAAAATAAACAATGACCTACTGTATAGCACAGGGAACAATATTCAGTATCTTGTAATAATCTGTAATGGAGAGAAAAGAATCTGGACAAAAGGTGTGTGTGTGTGTGTGTGCGTGTGTGTGTGTGTGTGTGTGTGTGTGTGTATACTGAATCACTGATACAACATGTGAATCAACTACATTTCAATTTTTTTAATAGCTAGATGATAATCTTCACATTGTTTGTGAAGATTGTGAACTGAATCTTCACATTGTTTGCAAAAATGCCAGGACGTAATTAAATATTAAAGGTCTCTACAAACAGGCCCTGGATAGGGAGTTTGTCTTCTACAGGAGCAAACAGTTTAACCTCCTCTCTTTTTGAAAGTTATTTTGCCAATTTTCAGCTAAAATTTAGTTTGAAATGTATGATAACTTAATCTAAAAGTTGCTATGGCATTTGTCTAGATTTGTCATAGCTTTCTTTTCGAAGAGCAGGCATCTTCTAATTTCATGGCTGCAGTCACTGTCCGCAGTGATTTTGGAACCCAAGAAAATAAAATCTGCCTGCTTCCATTGTTTCCCCTTTTATTTGCCATGAAGTGATGGGGCCAGATGCTATGATCCTAATCCTCTAAGGGTTAAGTTTCAAGCCAACTTTTTCACTCTCCTCTTTCACCCTCATCAAGAGGTTTTTTCCTTTCTCTTCACTTTCTGCCATCAGCGCAGTATCATCTGCATATTTGAGGTTGTTGGTATTTGTTACAGGTCCTATTGCAAATCCAAAACTTAGTACTTCTAATTTAATTGCACTTAAACCTAAAATGGTAAAACTTTAGTGGACTTTCAAAGGTCATCTAAAGACTTTATAACACTACACTTTGTCAGTTCAGTTCAGTTCAGTCACTCAGTCGTGTCCGACTCTTTGTGACTCCATGAATCGCAGCACGCCAGGCCTCCCTGTCCACCACCAACTCCCGGACTTCACTCAGACTCATGTCCATCGAGTCAGTGATGCCATCCAGCCATCTCATTTTCTGTCGTCCCCTTCTCCTCCTGCCCCCAATCCCTCCCAGAATCAGAGTCTTTTCCAATGAGTCAACTCTTCACATGAGGTGGCCAAAGGACTGGAGTTACAGCTTTAGCATAATTCCTTCCAAAGAACACCCAGGGCTGATCTCCTTCAGAATGGACTGGTTGGATCTCTTTGCAGTCCAAGGGACTCTCAAGAGTCTTCTCCAACACCACAGTTCAAAAGCATCAATTCTTCGGCGCTCAGCTTTCTTCACAGTCCAACTCTCACATCCATACATGACCACTGGAAAAACTATAGCCTTGACTAGATGGACCTTTGTTGGCAAAGTAATGCCTCTGCTTTTCAACATGCTATCTAGGTTGGTCATAACTTTCCTTCCAAGGAATAAGCGTCTTTTATTTTCATGGCTGCAGTCACCATCTGTAGTGATTTTGGAGCCCCCAAAAATAAAGTCTGACACTGTTTTCACTGTTTCCCCGTGTATTTCCCATGAAATGATGGGAACAGATGCCATGATCTTTGTTTTCTGAATATTGAGTTTTAAGCCAACTTTTTCACTTTCCTCTTTCACCTTCATCAAGAGGCTTTTTAGTTCCTCTTCACTTTCTGCCATAAGGGTGGTGTCATCTGCATATCTGAGGTTATTGATATTTCTCCCGGCAATCTTGATTCCAGCTTGTGCTTCTTCCAGCCCAGCATTTCTCATGATGTACTCTGCATATAAGTTAAATAAGCAGGGTGACAATATACAGCCTTGACGTACTCCTTTTCCTATTTGGAACCAGGCTGTTGTTCCATGTCCAGTTTTAACTATTGCTTCCTGACCTGCATACAGATTTCTCAAGAAGCAGGTCAGGTGGCCTGGTATTCCCATCTCTTGCAGAATTTCCCACAGTTTATTGTGATCCACAGAGCCAAAGGCTTTGGCATAGTCAAGAAAGCAGAAATAGATGTTTTTCTGGAACTCTCTTGCTTTTTCCATGATCCAGCAGATGTTGGCAATTTGATCTCTGGCTCCTCTGCTTTTTCTAAAACCAGCTTGAACACCTGGAAGTTCATGGTTCATGTATTGCTGAAGGCTGGCTTGGAGAATTTTGAGCATTAGTTTACTAGCGTGTGAGATGAGCACAATTGTGCGGTAGTTTGAGCACTCTTTGGCATTGCCTTTCTTTGGGATTGGAATGAAAACTGACCTTTTCCAGTCCTGTTGCCACTGCTGAGTTTTCCAAATTTGCTGGCATTTTGAGTGCAGCACTTTCACAGCATCATCTTTCAGGATTTGAAAGAGCTCAACTGGAATTCCATCACCTCCACTAGCTTTGTTTGTAGTGATGCTTTCTAAGGCCCACTTAACTTCACATTCCAGGATATCTGGCTCTAGGTGAGTGATCACACCATCGTGATTATCTGGGTTGTGAAGATCTTTTTTGTACAGTTCTTCTGTGTATTCTTGCCACCTCTTCTTGATATCTTCTGCTTCTGTTAGGTCCATACCATTTCTGTCCTTTATCGAGCCCCTCTTTGCATGAAATGTTCCCTTGGTATCTCTAATTTTCTTGAAGAGATCTCTAGTCTTTCTCTTTCTGTTGTTTTCCTCTATTTCTTTGCATTGATCACTGAGGAAGGCTTTCTTATCTCTTCTTGCTATTCTTTGGAACTCTGCATTCAGATGCTTACATCTTTCCTTTTCTCCTTTGCTTTTTGCTTCTCTTCTTTTCACAGCTATTTGTAAGGCCTCCCCAGACAGCCATTTTGCTTTTTTGCATTTCTTTTCCATGGGGATGGTCTTGATCCCTGTCTCCTGTACAATGTCACGAATCTCAGTCCATAGTTCATCAGGCACTCTATCTATCAGATCTAGGCCCTTAAATCTATTTCTCACTTCCACTGTATAATCATAAGCGATTTGATTTAGGTCATACCTGAATCGTCTAGTGGCTTTCCCTACTTTCTTCAACTTCAGTCTGTATTTGGCAATAAGGAGTTCATGGTCTGAGCCACAGTCAGCTCCTGGTCTTGTTTTTGTTGACTGTATAGAGCTTCTCCTTCTTTGGCTGCAAAGAATATAATCAATCTGATTTCGGTGTTGACCATCTGGTGACGTCCATGTGTAGAGTCTTCTCTTGTGTTGTTGGAAGAGGGTGTTTGCTATGACCAGTGCATTTTCTTGGCAAAACTCTATTTGTCTTTGCCCTGCTTCATTCCATATTCCAAGGCCAAATTTGCCTGTTACTCCAGGTGTTTCTTGACTTCCTACTACACTTCGTAGATGACTATTATTTAATATGTTTGGTTTTCCCTCATAGTGCAGCCAGTAAAGAATGTGCCTGCAGTGCAGAAGACCCAGGTTTGTTTCCTGGGTCAGGAAGATCCCCTGGAGAAGGAAATGGCAACCAACTCCAGTATTCTTGCCTGGAGAATCCCATGGACAGAGGATTCTGGCAGGCTACAGTCCATGGTGTGGCAAGAGTTAGACACAACTTAACGGCTAAACCACCACCATTATTTAATATGAGGAATAATGAATTCAAGACCTCCAAAGTGGTCAATTTAGTATTCTCAAGACATAGAAAAGTCTCCCTAAATATCCAACACAGAAAACCTTCTTGAACTCCAGACCTATATTTACAAGTGCACCCTGAATCTCTCCCCAAACTAACATTCCTGCAATGTTTTTGTTTGTTTGTTTTAAAAAGCCCCTATAACCCGCAAAATCAACCTGACTACCAGCAACAAGGTTAGGATAGAGACACTGAAGATAAAGATACAGGCCTCATACCTGCCAGGCTCCTCTATAGGATTTGCCAAGCAAGAATACTGGAGTAAGTTGTCATTTCCTCCTCCAGGAGATCTTCCTGATCCTGGGAAAGTGATCTACCCTCATATAGCTCACACCCACTTAGACTTCCCTGGTGGCTCAGATGGTAAAGAATCTTCCTGCAGTGCAGGAGACTCGGGTTCAATCCATGGATCAGGAAGATCCCCTGAGGAGGGAATGGCAACCCATTCCAGTATTCTTGCCTGAAGAATTCCTTGGAGAGAGGAGCCTAGCAAGCTATAGTCCACGGGGTTGCAAAGAGTCAGACAAGATGGAGCGACTAACAATTTCACTTGTGATCATGTTAAGGGTCACAATACAAGATTTTTAAGGCTGTCTGATGCTCAACTCAAAATCGACTTATTCTTCTCAATTTACTAGAAGTTGGATGGGCCCTTGCACATGCTCAGATCTGTCCATGGACCATGTGGCAAGAATTAATTCACACACATCACAGAATTTATAGTCTTTGCCTCGTTCTAATTCTTTTTTCAAGTTAATTTCCTAAAGTCACATGCAGACTCAGGCTAGCTGGGCAGTAATAATGTAGGGGAAGGAGTCTTCTAGCATTATATTACATGCAATTTACTACATACTATATTTCTGCTGCATCATACCTGATCTGATAAACCTAAATACATCTATTGTTTTGGTAATTGTGAGTTGCTGTAGTATTTTTCCTTAAACAATACAACAGGTAGAAAATTCAAGTCATATTATCTGGAGGCTTAGGATAAGCTTTTGAAAAAAGGCCTCTCAAAGAGCAGTGGATTAATACATCCTCCCTCAAAAGTACTCCTCTTCCTGCAGCCCCTAAATTGATAAAAGATGCAGCTTACCAATCTGGAAAGCTGCAAGTCATCTGAAATTATTACTTCTCTCTTACAAATGCATGTGATTAAGGATTAAAATTCATTCAGGGTTGCTTCCTAAATAACAGTAAAATTCATTTCCTCACTACCATCACCAGCATTTCTGCCTCTCAGGTCTGAGTTACTTAGATACTCTCCTAAGAGGATAACATCCTTTCCTTCAGCCATTCTAAGCTACTTGCATTTCCTCAAACATACCACACTCATATTTGTTTAGACTGAGCTACCCCACACTCACTGAACTTAAAATTATTTTAATGCTTAAACTAGGATTAAACCTTTGAGTTCTAATGAGGTGGATGAAACTGGAGCCTATTATACAGAGTGAAGTAAGCCAGAAAGAAAAACACCAATACAGTATACTAACACATATATATGGAATTTAGAAAGATGGTAACAATAACCCTGTGTACGAGACAGCAAAAGAGACACTGATGTATAGAACAGTCTTATGGACTCTGTGAGAGAGGGAGAGAGTGGGAAGATTTGGGAGAATGGCATTGAAACATGTAAAATATCATGTATGAAACGAGTTGCCAGTCCAGGTTCGATGCACGATACTGGATGTTTGGGGCTGGTGCACTGGGACGACCCAGAGGGATGGAATGGAGAGGGAGGAGGGAGGAGGGTTCAGGATGGGGAACACATGTATACCTGTGGTGGATTCATTTTGATATTTGGCAAAACTAATACAATTATGTAAAGTTTAAAAATTAAATTAAATTAAATTAAAAAAGCGAGAAAGACACTCTAAAAATTCTAAGACTCTGACAACAAAGCCCAATCCTAATTTATGTCATGTATGACTCTCTTCAAGCTTTCCACCAACCTTGCTTCTGGGGACTGGTACAGTGAATCACTCCTCCTGAGTGTTTTTTTTTAATCCTAATAGAGGGGCTTACCTAACTGCTCTTACACAGTAGTTTTAGATGTGTCATAGTGTTTATATAATACTCTTATCTCTCAGACCATGATTTTCAAGGTGCAGAATAGGTTTTGAATAGTACTGATTTTTATTTTAACTTAGAAGTACAACTTACTTAGCAAACTGCAAGACTGAAGAAAAATATGAGATGCAGTATATCACGATATAAAAGTATGCCTCTCCTGAAAGTTTGGTGCCAATATGATTATTATTTCTGCTACCAATGCTGCTGTTGAGTCCCACCTTCTGCTTTTTCTGCATTCAATATTCCTGCAACTCCCAGTGGTCTTTGCTACTGACCTCAGCCTTAGATAGCAAAGCCAATCTGTGCCTTTCCTGTCCAGGACACTGTACACTAGATTTTGGATTTTAAAAACTCTCAAATCTCTGGTCCTCTCCCAGTCTTAAGGACACACACACTTTTTCCTTATATCAGGACATCTTTGCTTCTTCTTTCCTTACTCTTGTCCCTTTTATCTATTTCTAGGGGTTCTTTTCTCACCAAAAATCTAAATAAAACTCATCTTCCGAGACCCTAGTAAATGCAGAGCAAGGAAAAATTATGTCTGGCTCTTTTGACTCCTCTATAGCAGCTAAAACAAAATATCAAATCACCATAATTTTCTCTTCCACATAGACTTGCAGGTTATAGTCATTTATTGAACACATACCATGCTCAAGTAAAGCACTACACACTTATCCATTAAAAAAAATATGGAGATCTTTATCCTGGGCACATGAAAGTGATATTGAAAGTTTTCTGTCTTTATCATGCAATTCTTAGAGTTAAAAGGACAAGAATTTTAACCAATGCATCCAAAGTACACCAGACATAATTGTCAGACTCATTTTTTATAAAATTTAGAATTATTGTTATCTCCAATGACATTCTAATGAAATTAAACACATTTGAGATTCTGATTTATTTAGAATTAATAACTCCTTTCAATGGCATGACACATTTATTTCATCCAAAACATCTGTGACAAAAATGAAACTATCCTCTCTACCAAGAAGGAGCAAAAACATCCTTAAAGGGGCTGCCAGTGCAGTTAGGGTATCTGTCTATCAAAAAGGAGATGACATTTGGGGTGACCCTCAGGCATAAATCCTAAGTAGATGACATGTGCCACCTAGCATTTTTAGCTTTCCTGACTTAGGGCTTTTAACTTTTTCAGTGTCCTAGTCTCCTTCTTCAGGCACCCAAGATACTAAATCTTTATCCAACCACCCTATATCTCCTGTCAGAACTCTTGGGAAATGTCCTAATGAATTCACCTATACTCAAGTATAAATGATTAATGCTGTTTAAATTGGAAAATATCTACAGTAGTTTTTATTTCCAGGCCTGACAGACAGTACTGAGTGTATAAGGATTATGTGTGGGCAGAAGGGCTATTCAGCCCCTGATAATCACACTGATGTATCCATGCCAAAAGCACTTCAAGTGAAATGTTTATTTGTATATGTTTTGGAAAAGGCCCAACATAAGTTAGTATCCTTTAAAATCTCACCTAGGAAAACTATGGTCAGAGCCAAATGAGATTATATATGTAAAAACATTTTTAAGTTAATATTAATAGGGTGTGTGCTAATACTAAACCCTATTCTATTAGCTTTATCTGAATGCTTTATTTATTCTTTAGTCTTAGGAGATAAGTACTATCATTCCTATTTCACAAAGGAAAAAATAGAAACAATGAGAAGCTAAATAGTTTTCCTAAGGTCAAAAATCCATAAAGTGGTACTGCTTGTAAACTATAACTTTTCATTATAATCATTATCAATGTTATTCTCATACTTCGTGCAGTGAAGGATGGAAAATGACAGGGAAAAATAGCTTACTTTATACGCTATGTTATTTATTTTTAGAAAAATATAGACAACACAATTATTGCAGCTAACACTTGGTAAACCTTTTCTATGACCTAAGTAGCCTTTGGCTGCCTGATATGTAGAGCCAATTCATTAGAAAAGACCCTGATGCTGGGAAAGATTAAAGGCAGTAGGAGAAGGGGACGACAGAGAATGAGATGGTTGGATGTCATCACCGACTCAATCAACGTGAGTTTGAGCAGGCTTCAGGAGTTGGTGATGGACACGGAAGCCTGACATGCTGCTGTCCATGGGGTCATAAAGAGTCAGACACCACTGAGTGACTGAACCGAACTGAAGTAACCTTGTGAGCACTGAGTGCATATCATCTGATTTATTGTTCCCAACAACCCTGGAAACAGGTCCTCTTAGCTCCCATCAATTAACAGATAAGAAAATCATGGTGTACAAGACACATACGCAGGGACACAGAGACCCAGCCCTCAGCCTCCTGTGAGCTGCTCCAGACGTAAGTCCTCCCACTGGCTGCACAGCCAACTGGGCAGAAAGCCCGTCACAACAACCCAAAGTCTATCACATGCAGCAAAAGTGTTCTTAAGAGGCTTTATATTGATACAAGCCTACTTTGTGAAGCAATAAAATTCTCAAATAAATAACCTAACATTACACATAAAGAAAAAAAAGAACAAGCAAAACTCTAAGTTAGTACAATGAAAGAAATTATAAAAATCAGAGCAAAAATAAGTGAAGTAGGGACAAAAACAATTGAAATAGATCAATTAAACTAACAAAATACACAACATTAGAAATTATATGTACACTTGTGGTGGATTCATGTCAATGTATGGCAAAACCAATACAATACTGTAAAGTAATTAGCCTGCAGTTAAAATAAATAAATTTATATTTTCTAAAAAAAGAAATTATAAAGGAGAAGTTACAACAGAATCTACAGAGATAAAAAGATTGTAAGAGGCTATACTATGAACAGCTATATGTCAATGAAATGGACAACCTAGAAGAAACAGGCATAAGTCCAAGGCCAAATGGCTTCACAGCTGAATTCTTCCAAACATTTAGAAAAGAATTAGCACATATCCTTCTCAAGCTACTCCAAAAAATTGCAGAGGAATTAACATTTCTGAATTCATCCTACAAGCCTAGTCTCAATCTGATACAAAAAGAGAAAAAAGACAAAAATATCACACAAAAAAAGAAAACGATGGGCCGATGTTACTGATAAACATAGATACAAAAATCTCAACAAGATGTTAGCAAACCAAATCCAACAATGAATTAAAAGGATCATGCACCATGATCAAGTGGGATTTATTTGAGTGACACAAAGGATTTTTCAATACCCACAAGTCAATCAATGTGATAACCCCAAATAAATGAAGAATAAAAAGCATATGATCATATCAATATATGCAAAAAGATTTCACAAAATTCAATATCCATTTATAATAAAAACTCTTAGGAAAGTGGACATAAAGACACCATGTGTTAACATAATAAAGGCCATATATGATAAACCAACAGCTAACATTATACTCAAGGTTGAAAAGATCACAAACAAGGAAAGAATGCCCACTCTTGCTGCTTTTATGCAACATAATATTGGAATTCTTAGGCACAGAAATGAGACAAGATAAAGAAATAAAAGGAATCCAGATTGGAAAGGAAGACCTAAAACTGTCACTTTTTGCAGATGACATGATACTATACACAGATGATCCTAAAGATGCCACCAGAAAGTTACTAAAGCTCATCAAAGAATTCAATAAAGTTGCAGGATACAAAATTAATACACAGAAATCTGTTGCATTTCTATGCACTAACAAAGAAGTATCAGAAAGAGAAATTAAGGAACAATCCCATTTACCATTGCATCAAAAATAAATAAATAAATAAATTACCCAGGAATAAACCTACCTAAGGAGGTAAAGGACCTGTACCCAGAAAACTATAAGACACTAATGAAAGAAATTGAAGATGACACAAACAAATGAAAGGATATACTGTGTTAATGGATTACAAGAGTTAATATTTTTTAAATAGCATACTATTTAAGGCAATCTAGAGAATGACTGCTCACTCCAGTATTCTTGCCCAGAGAATTCCATGGACAGAGGAGCCTGGTGGGCTATAATCTGTGGGGTCGCAAAGAGTGAGACACAACTGAGTGACTAACAACAACAGATTCAATGCAATCCCTATCAAAATACAAAAGGCATTTTTTACAGAACTATAACAAACAAAAAATATCTGAAATAGCCAAAAAATTTTTAAGAAAAAAGAACAGAGCTGAAAGAATCATGCTCCCTGATGCAGTCTACACTCTAAAGCTACAATAATCAGTAGTTTTGTAGTATATAGAAGTATACAGTAATCCAGCATGGTACTGACACAGAAACAGATACATAGATCAATGGAATAGACTAGACAGCCCAGAAGTAAACCCAGGCACTTATGGTCAATTAACCTATGGCAAAGGAGGCAAGAATATATAATGGAGAAAAGGCAGTTTCTTTAATAAGTGGCACTGGGAAAACTGGACAGCAACATGCAAAACAATGAGATTATAACATTCCCTCATATTGTATATGAAAATTAATTCAAAATGGATTAAAAACCTCAATGTAAGACCAGAAGCCATAAAATTTTTTTAGGAAAAAACATACAGAACACTCTTAGATATGAATATTAGCAATATTTTCTTTATCTTTCTTTTAAAGCAAAGGAAATAAAATCAAGTAAAAGGTGGTGATGGGGTGGTGGTGGTGGGGGGGAGAACTAATTAGATTTTAAAACATTTGCAGGGAAAATGAAACCAGGAAAATTTACTGATTCAGAGAAAATATTTGCTAATGATATGACTGATAAATTAATATCCAAAATATATAAACAATTCATGCAGCTCAACATCTAAAAAAACAAACAACCAAGAAGACATACAGATAGCCAATAGGCACGTGAAAAATGTTCAATATTATTAATCATCAGAGAAATGCAAACTAAAGTCATGAAATACCACCTCACACCTATCAGAATAACTATTCCTTAAAGGAACACAAATAACAAAAGTTGGTGAGTATACAAAGAAAAGAAAACTCTCACTCTCTGTTGGTAGGAATGTAAATTAGTGCAACAGTATGGAGGTTTCTCAAAAAGCTAAAAATAGAACTGCCATATAACCCATTAATTCCATGTATGTGTATCTATCTATCTATCTCTCTCTATATATATATATGTATGGAAAAAACAATAAAAAGGATACATCCACCCTGATGCTCACAGCAGCATTATTTACAGTTGCCAAGATATGAAAGCAACCTAAGTATCCATCAACAGGTGAACAGATAAAGAAAATGTGATAGAAATATACGATGGAGTACTACTCAGCCATAAAAAATAAAATTTTGCCTTTTGCACCAACATGGATGGACTTGGAGGTTATTATGCTAAGTGAATTAAGCCTGAAAGAGAAAAACAAACACTGTATTATATAACTTATATGTGGAAACTAAAAAATACAACAAAATAAAGAATATAGAAAAATGAAGTGGAATCACAGATATAGAGAAGCAACTAGCAGTTACCAGTGGGGAGAGAGAAGGGAGAAAGGCAAAATATGTTTAGGGGATTAAGAAATCCAAAAACATTTATACACAATTTAATACCTAAAATTTTATACCAAAATATATATAAAATAAATAAGATAAAATGATGCATCGTATAACACAAGAAATATAGCCAATATTTTATAATATATATAAATGAAGTATAACCTTTAAAAATTATTAATCACTATGTTGCACACCTATAACTTACATAATATTGTACATCAACAATGAATTAATTAAAAAAATAAAAATTAAAAAGATTGAATATTGATATATTGTGTGAGTTGTTTATGGTCAGAACTGGTATAATGAAAGTCACAATTACTGATCCTGCACTCTAATAAGGAAAATGGTTCTTTAGTACAAGAACTCAATCAATCTATTGCTTATTTTCCTGGACTGAAAAGTCTTTTGTTATTCATCATAGAAAAGAAGTATGCTTTGTCCAATTATGTATTAATGATAGTCTAAAAAACCAATGTTTTATGAAGTTCCAAATCAAACTCTTACTAGTTTAGCCTTTTTAAAATAATCAATTAAATTAGCATTAGGATATATTTTAGAGATTTCCTAGCCAGCAAGTCAACTGCCCATGATGTTATAGCAGTTGATCCTCAGACTATAACATTTCCTAAATATCTCCCCTCTCATCTAGCCACTGCTGCTATTCCTGCTTTAATAAGCCAAATTTTAAAAACAGGTGTGTCTTTTCACTCAGATTTGGTTATCACCTTGCTTCTTCATACATATACTCCAAATCAATCACATCCATTTATCTAAACCAATTCCTGGCAAGAGACTAGATCATCAGAGAAAAAGAGTCTAATAGCCATCCTGGTAGCAGTGTTTGTCATATTTGCCAATTAGCCTGGAGGATTATAGTAACTGTAGGTTTATCCAGCTAACAAGCAAGAATTTCACTCAGCACTGGTCAGATAAAAACAAATATCATTTGATATGTCTTGTAAGTGGAATCCAAAAAAAAAAAATGGTATAAATGAACTTATTTATCAAACAGAAATAAAGTCATAGATGTAGAAAAGAAATTACAGTTACCAAGGGAGAGGGAGGTTAGAGATAAATTGGCAGATTGGGATTAACATATATGCACTGCTATATATAGAATAGATAATTAATAAGAACCTAGGGTATAGCATAGGGAACTCTACTAGAAAGTTTGCAATGACTTATATAAGAAAATAATATAAAAAAGAACATATATATATGTATACACACACACACACACATATATATATATATATAACTGATTCACTCTGCTGCACAGCAGAAACTAACACTATATTGTAAATCAACTATACTTCAACAAAAATTAATTTATAAAAACATCACTGCTTAGAAGAATATGCTGTTATCTTACCTTATTATTCTGAGAAAAATCATAATTCTAAAACTTTTCAGAATATTTTAGCATCAAAAATGACATTTATAGCACCTAGAAAAATGATAGGCATTACTTAGAAGCTAGTAAATATTTGAAAGGCTTGAATTATATCAATCATGTTAATTTGTACAGAAATTTTAAAACTTTGTTTTGTCCTCTAGAAAAATTAGTCTTGAGAGCAAACCATTAGCATTTCCTAGAGCTCACTTTTTGATATCAATAAATAATGTATTGTGGGCAAGAATTTTGGAGGGCAAGAGTTCACTGGCAAATCAGAAAGACAAATTAAGGAAACAATCTCATTCACCATTGCAATAAAAAGAATAAAATACTTAGGAATAAACCTACCTAAAGATACCAAAGACCTGTATACATAAAACTGAGATACTGATGAAAGAAATCAAAGATGATACAAACAGATGGAGAGATATACCATGTTCTTAGAACATAAGAACCAATATTGTGAAAATGACAATACTACCCAAAGCAATCTGCAAATTCAATGCAATATCTGTCAAAATGCCAATGACCTTTTTCACAGAACTAGAACAACAAATTTTACAATTTGTATGGAAACAAAAAAAAGATACCAAATAGCCAAAGCAATCTGGAGAAAGAAAAATGGAGCTGGAAGAATTAATCTCCCTGACTTTAGACCATACTACAAAGCTACAGTCATCAAGACAGTATGGTACTGACACAAAGGCAGAAATATAGATCAATAGAACAAAGCAGAAAGCCTAGAGATATATCCATGCACCTATCAGCATTTTATCTTTGACAAAAGAGGCCAGAATATACAATAGAGAAAAAGCAGCCTCTTCAATAAGTGGTGGTGGAAAAACTGGACAGCTACATGTAAAAGAATGAAATTAGAACACTTTCTAACACCATACAAAAACAAACTCAAAATGGATTAAAAACAAATGTAAGGCCAGAAACTAAAAACTCTTAGAGGAAAACACAGGCAGAATACTCTTTGACATAAATCACAGCAAGATCCTCTTTGACTCACCTCCTAGAGTAATGGGGAAAAAAAACCCAAAATAAACAAATGGAAGCTAATCAGACTTGAGGATTTTTGCAAAGCAAAGAAAACTATAGACAAGATGAAAATACCACCCTCAAAATGGGAGAAAATAATTGTCAGTGAAGTAACTGATGTAGGATTACTCTCCAAAATATACAAGCAGTTCATATGGCTCAATAACAGAAAAACAAACAACCCAATCAAAAAAGTGGGCAGAAGACCTAAAGAGACTTTTCTCCAAAGAAGGTATAAAGATGGCCAATAAACACATGAAAAGATGCTCATTATAAGAGAAATGCAAATCAAAACTGCGAGGTATCACCTCATGCCAGTCAAAATGGCCATCAAAAAAATCTATAAACAATAAATGGTTGATAGAATGTGGAGAAAAGGGAACCCCCTTGCACTGATGCCTGCGCGCATGCTAAGTCTCTTCAGTCATGTCTGACTCTTTGGGAGCTTATGGACTGTAGCCCACTAGGCTCCTCTGTCTATGAGGTGTTCTCCAGACAAGAATACTGGGGTGGGTTGCCATGCCCTCCTCCTGGGAATCTTTCTGGTCCAGGGATCTAACTTGCATCTCTTGCATTGCCAGGGAGGTTCTTTATCACTAGCACCACCTGGGAACCCCCCTTCACTGATGGTGGGAATGTAAACTGATACAGCGCTATGGAGAACAGTACGGAGATTCCTTAAGAAATTAGGAATAAAATTGCCATATGACCCAGAAATTTGACTACTGGGCATATACCCTGAGAAAATCATAATTCAAAAAGACACATGTACCCTAAAGTTCATTGCAGCCCTATTTACAATAGCCAGGACATGGAAACTATCTAGAGGCCCATCAACATATGAATGGATAAAGAAGTTGTGGTACATATATATAACAGAATATTCAGTTCAGTTCAGTTCAGTCACACAGTCGTGTCCGACTCTTTGCGACTCCATGAATTGCAGCACGCCAGGCCTCCCTGTCAATCACCAACTCCCAGAGTTCACTCAAACTCAAGTCCATCGAGTCAGTGATGCCATCCAGCCATCTCATCCCTGTCGACCCCATTCTTCTCCTGCCCCCAGTCCCTCCCAGCATCAGAGTCTTTTCCAATGAGTCAACTCTTTGCATGAGGTGGCCAAAGTACTGGAGTTTCAGTTTTAGCATCATTCCCTCCAAATAAATCCCAGGGCTGGTCTCCTTCAGAATGGACTGGTTGGATCTCCTTGAAGTCCAACAGACTCTCAAGAGTCTTCTCCAACACCACACTTCAAAAGCATCAATTCTTCAGCACTCAGCTTTCTTCACAGTCCAACTCTCACATCCATACATGACCACTGGAAAAACCATAGCCTAGACTAAACGGACTTTTGTTGCCAAGTAATGTCTCTGCCTTTGAATATGCTATCTAGGTTGGTCATAACTTTCCTTCCAAGGAGTAAGCGTCTTTTAATTTCATGGCTGCAGTCACCATCTGCAGTGATTTTGGAGCCCAAAAAAACAAAGCCTGACGCTGTTTTCCCATCTACTTCCCATGAAGTGATGGGACCAGATGCCATGATCTTCATTTTCTGAAAGTTGAGCTTTAAGCCAACTTTTTCACTCTCCACTTTTACTTTCATCAAGAGGCTTTTTAGCTCCTCTTCACTTTCTGCCATAAGGGTGGTGTCATCTGCATATCTGAGGTTATTGATATTTCTCCTGGCAATCTTGATTCCAGCTTGTGTTTCTTCCAGTCCAGCATTTCTCATGATGTACTCTGCATGTAAGTTAAATAAGCAGGGTGACAATATACAGCCTTGACGTACTCTTTTTCCTATTGGAACCAGTATGTTGTTCCATGTCCAGTTCTAACTGTTGCTTCCTGATCTGCATACAGATTTCTCAAAAGGCAGATCAGGTGGCCTGGTATTCCCATCTCTTTCAGAATTTCCCACAGTTTATTGTGATCCACACAGTCAAAGGCTTTGGCATAGTCAGTAAAGCAGAAATAGCTCAGCCACAAAAAGGAATGATACTGGGCCATTTGTAGTGATGTGGATGAACCTAGAATATGTCATACGCAGTGAAGTAATCCAGAAAGAGAAAAACAAATATCATATATAATTCATACATTTAGAATCTAGAAGATGGTACCTATGAACCTATTTGCAGGGTTAACATAGAGACACAGAGAACAGACTTGTGGCCACAGTGGGGAAAGGAGTGGGTAAGATGAATTGGCAGAGTAGCCTTGACATATATATATCTGTTGTTGTTCAGTCACTAAGTCATGTCTGATTCTGTGACCCCATGAACTGCAGCACTCCAGACTTCTCTGTCCTTCACTATCTCCCAGAGTTGGCTGAAACTCATGTCCATGTCCATTGAGGCAGTGATGCCACCCAACCATCTCATTCTCTGTTGTCCTCTTATTCTCCTGCCCCCAATCTTTCCCAGCATCAGGGTATTTTCCAGTGAGCTGGCTCTTCGCATCAGGAGGCCAAAATACTGGAATTTCATCTTCAGCATCAGTCCTTCTAATGAATATTCAAGTTGATTTCCTTGAGGACTGACTGGTTGTATCTCCTTGCACTCCAAGGGACTCTCAAGAGTCTTCTCCAGCACCATAGTTCAAAAGCATCAATTCTTCAGTGCTCAGCCTTCTTTATGGTCCAACTGTCGACAACTGGAAAAACCATAGCTTTGACTATACGAACTTTTGCCAGTAAAGTAATGCCTCTGCTTTTTAATATGCTGTTTAGGTTTGTTATAGCTTTTCTTCCAAGAAGCAAGTGATTTTTAATCTTCTGTCTGCATTCATCATTTGGAGTTATTTTGGAGTCCAAGAAAATAAAATCTGTCACTGTTTCCAATTTTTCCCCATCTATCTGCCATGAAGTGATAGGATTGGATGCCATGATCTTCAATTTTTTGAATTTTGAGTTTTAAGCCAGCTTTTTCACTCTCCTCTTTCACCTTCATCGAGAGGTTCTTTAGTCCCTCTTCGCTTTCTGCCATTAAAGTAGCATCACCTGCATATCTGAGGGTTCCTAGGGGTGCTCGTGATAAAGAACTTGCCTGCCAAAGCAAAAGACTTAAGAGATGTGGATTAGATCCCTGAGCCATAGATTCCATATATACAGTTGGCCCTTGAACAATGGGGGTTTGAGCTGTGCAGGTTCAGGTATACATAGAAATTTTTTCAACAAATATGAAAAATACACATGTAGAACGTTATATACAAAACTACATTGAAGTGGATAACTTGTTTTTACATAGATGTAAGGTAAGTGATGGGCTTCCCTGATGGCTCAGATAGTGAAGAATCTGCCTGAAATGCAGGAGACCCAGGTTCAATCCCTGGGTTGGGAAGAGCCTCTGGAGAAGAGAATGGCTACCCACTTTAGTAGGGAAGCCCAAGTGGCTCAATGGTAAATAAACTGTCTGCCAGTGCAGGAGATATAGGAGACACAGGTTCAATTTCTGGGTCAGGAGGATTCCCTAGAGGAGGAAATGGCAACCCACTCCAGTATTCTTGCCTAGGAAATCCCATGAACAGAGAAGCATGGCAGGTTACAGTCCATGGGATGGCAAAGAGTTGGACACAACTTAGCGGCTGAGCACACACTCATGCACCCACTCCAGTCTTCTTGCCTGGAGAATTCCATGAACAGAGGAGACTGGTGGACTACACTCCATGGAGTAACACAGAGTCAGACATGACTGAGCGATTAACACTTTCAAGGTAAATGATATTTAATATAAAATTAACAATGTGTTCATTTTATTAGAGTTTTATGACTTTGCTTTTTAAGAATTACATTAATTAAAGAAAATGCATATCAGACTCTCATCACAGGTAGATGGGTTTTTTGAAGTAAAATGTTTCCTATTCTGTATTGTGCATATGATTGCAATACTGTATGCCATAAACATTTATGATTTATTCATTAATGTATAGACCAGGCTCCTATGAAGCAATTTTATTGATTACACTAGGCTACCAGAAAGCATTATATCACTGCTTTGTTATCAGTACATGAACCCTCATACCTGTAAATAAATATAAATTTCCTTTCACATTGTTTTTTCATATTTCATATGCAGTGTTAGTAATACATATAACATTTACAGTGACATGTATCCTAAAAGACAATATTGATTGTAGATACAGACAATTCTTGTAACAGAAGAATGTGAACTTAAATAGTATCAATAAATTCATTACAGTACTGTAAATGCCTTTTCTCTTCCTTAAGATTTTCTTAATATATTTTTAGTTTACTTTATTACAAGAATATATTATATAATACATATAGAAAATATGGGTTTTGTTATCAGAAGCCTTCAGTCCAACAGTAGGTTAAGAAGCCAAGTTAGGAGGGAATCAAAAGTTATACACAATTGAAATTTACTAGGTGAAATTTAAGAAAACTCTTTCCAAAATTGATGAGTTACATTAATACATTGCTATTAATGTCATTCTTTAATGACCAAAATGACTTTTTAATCAGCTTTAGCTAAAATATTCAGGGCAAAAAAAAAAAAAATGTTCTGTCTACAACCAGAACTTCCCAGCTATTGCCATCCACAGGGGCATGGCCCAGGAGGAGCGCCTGTCGCGCTATCAGCAGTTCAAGGACTTCCAGCAGCGGATCCTGGTGGCCACCAATCTGTTCGGCCGAGGCATGGACATTGAGCGCGTCAACATAATCTTTAATTATGACATGCCTGAGGACTCGGACACCTACCTCCACCGTGTGGCCCGTGCGGGTCGCTTCGGTACCAAAGGCCTGGCCGTTACTTTCGTGTCTGACGAGAATGATGCCAAAATCCTCAATGATGTCCAGGACCGGTTTGAAGTGAATGTGGCAGAGCTTCCAGAAGAAATTGACATCTCCACATACATTGAGCAGAGCCGGTAACCACATGCCCTGACGACCAGAGCCACTCTACTTCCCACGTGCTGCTTCAAGTCCTCTTTCTAGGCGACACTGGGCCTTTCATTTTACTGTTTAAAAGCTGTAGATTTGTGCAAGAATAAGTTTGTATTATGGGAAAAAAAAGAAATTTTAGCCACAAAAGTTAGTTTTAATGAAGAGTGTCAGGTTGGATCAAGTCAAGATTTAAAAGGGTCAGTTAATTTGCAAGTTGAGAGTACAACAGACTTCAAAATTAAACCAACTCACGTTCAAAACTCTGCTCTACCATGTAGCCTGGTTAACATTGCTCAATGTGGCTTTTTAAAAATTTGTTTCCTCTTCTGGAAAATGTGGATGGTAACTACTTTATATGCTTTTTCAAAGATTAAGTTAGAACTTATATGTAACTGTGCTTAACAACAACCCATGGCATTATTTTTTTTATTTTTATAAAAGAAAAATGACTGCTGTGACATAGAAGATTCAGATTGTAATTGAGTTGATATGTGTGTGTATATATATATTTAAATTAATTACCCAAAGGATTTTTTTCAGGAGGCTTAAAAATTGTCTAGAGGCAACTCACTAGGAGAACATACTGGAGGTTTATACAGAATTTTCAGCCATGAATACAACAAGAAAGCAAGAGCTTACTTTCCTATTGGTTAAGTGTGCTGGGAAAATGACAACTATAATGCATGCCAAAGATGTTTGGTACAAAAATTCTAGTTTGTGGTCTTTTTGGTTTCTACTTGTGTTATCACAGTGGTTTAGAGACAAGGGTTACTAAAATTTTCCAGGTAAGTTGTTGTTGAGGTTGTTTAGTCTCTAAATCATGTCTGACTCTTTTGCAACCCTATGGACTGTAGCCTACCAGGCTCCTCTGTCCATGGGGTTTCCCAAGCAAGAATACTGGAGTGGGTTGCCATTTCCTTCTTCTGGGGATCTTTCTGATGAAGGGATTGATCCCATTTCTCCTGCATTGGCAGGCCACTGAGCCACCAGGGAAGCCCCTGGGTAAGTTACTCTCAAGAATCACAGTTGTACATTCCAAGACTCTGTACACATTTACAAATTTAATAGAGAAATTGAAAATCATACTTCCTTGAAACAAGATGTTTCGTTCACATTACAAAGATAAGTGACTAAATACACTGTTATGCCATTATTTTTCCTCTTTTCTGTACAGATAGTTTTTTAAATTTTCCTGCATGAAATAGCTTGTGACTAGTCAATATTCATTTACAAAAATGAAGGTTAGGGTAAAAACCCTGAGGGCATGTATATGATGAGCAGGGAAGCAGTCAGCAAGGAGCCTAGAGCCTAGTGAGTATTATGAGAGTGGTAAGATTGATAGAGAGGCAGCCTGCCAAATTACACAAGGATTAACTGGTCATGAAAGCCTGGCTTCAAATTTCAAAGTAGAATGGGTAGTCACTGAAGTGCTTTATGTAAGAAAATTTTATTATCTTATTTACATTTTTAAAATATCATTTTAGCTGCAGTATTGACAGTAGTCATAAAATCAAATAATTTGCTTACATCTACTTCTTGAACTATCAATTCCATTTAATATTTACTGAATCCATAAAATGGAAGACAAGGTACTTACTTCCTCTTGACGGCCTTCCAATTTCTGTTAGTGTTAATTTCATTTTTATTTATTTATTGGTTATCTTTTAAAATTTAAATAAGTTACTTTGCATATTTAACCTCCATTTCTTTTTTTTAATTTTTTTTTTTTACTTTTTAACTTTACAATATTGTATTGGTTTTGCCATATATCAACATGAATCTGCCACAGGTATACATGTGTTCCCCATCCTGAACTCTCCTCCCTCCCCGTACCATCCCTCTGGGTCGTCCCAGTGCACCAGCCCCAAGCATCCAGTATCGTGTATCGAACCTGGACTGGCGACTCATTTCATATATGATATTATACATGTTTCAATGCCATTCTCCCAAATCATCCCACCCTCTCCCTCTCCCACAGAGTCCAAAAGACTGTTCTATACATCAGTGTCTCTTTTGCTGTCTTGTACACAGGGTTATTCTTACCATCTTTCTAAATTCCATATATATGCATTAGTATACTGTATTGGTGTTTTTCTTTCTGGCTTACTTCACTCTGTATAATAACCTCTATTTCTTAATGCTTCAGCTTTATATTCCTGTTTATTCTTTGTAAAACATTACTGACTTGGAAAAAAATGATATATGCCCATGATAAAACTTTTAAGAAATCCGAAAGCAAAAAGAATATTAAAAAATTTACCAAAATACAAGCATAAAGAATAGCTACCTTTAAATTTGGGTAAAATTATTCTAGACATATCCCTATATGAACACATACTAAAAGAAAATCAGAAGAAAACATTATATACCTTGGATTTTAAATAAATATATACATTTTAATTTTAGTTAAATTTAACTGAAAGAAATGAGAGGAATAAAGTTAAATGCAAGGAATTTGTAAACTTTACATAAATGTTTCTCCCCCACATCAGACATGTGTGTGGGTGCCTACTCAGCAGCTCAGTCATGTCCAACTCTTTGCAATGCTATGGACTATGACCCACCATGCTGCTCTGTCCATGGAATTTTCCTAGCAAGAATACTGGAGTGGGTTGCCATTCCCTCCTCCAGGAGATCCTCCCAATCCAGGGATAGAACCACTGTTTCTTGCATTGCAGGTGGATTCTTTACCATTGAGCCACCAGGGAAGCCCTCATGTCCGACATAGTAGCTTCTGAAGTGTATTAGTCACCCCAATTGTGTCCAATACAGTAGTTCCTAAAAACTGTTCTAAAGTTAAAAAAAAAAAAAATTACATATATTTCCTCTTTCCTGCCTTAGTCTTTATCAGACCACTTCCTTTTTGGGTTTGTGTCATAGAATGCTTTATTAGCTGGTTTAGAAGAGCTAACTCATTTTGTAAAATATTTTCCTGTAATTTCTCAACTAATGATATCTGAAATCTCTTTCATTCAGCCATTGCTAATTTATTGCTCCCCTGACTACTCTATCATTAAAAAAAACACTTTATCTATAGTCAATATAGTAAAGAAATGAAAAAAAATTTATTCTAACTAACTTTAGAATTATAACCCTGCAGACAGTCTTTCAGAAAGCTCTGAGGACTGATCTGTACCTTGGAGGTCAAAGTGCAATTGTATAATTTTTTTGAGACAAAAATTTTTGTATAACTTTTTGACACATCAGAGTAACATACTGACAGTTTACATAGTCCAACAAGGCAAGTTGTGGGCCATCCTGATTCTTTACATGATTGAGAAACAAATGTTTTCTCCTAAGGAAATTCCTTGCTGGTGCTAGGAGGAAATTACTCTTTTTGAACGAGTAGGCATTCTATTTCAAATCCTGAAAGATGATGCTGTGAAAGTACTGCACTCAGTATGCCAGCAAATTTGGAAAACTCAGCAGTGGCCACAGGACTCAACTCTCATGTCCATTCATGACTATTAGAAAAAATCGCAGCTTTGACAAGATGGACATTTGTTGGCAAAGTAATGTCTCTGCTTTTTAATATGCTGTCTAGGTTGGTCATAGCTTTTCTTTTCTATCAGTCACAAATTATTATTTCTTTGGGGATTTGGCATGTTTAGCATTTACTCTCTTAGCAAGTTTGATGTTTATAATACAATATTTTTGTCTATAATCATATACTGTGCATTAGGTCTCTGGGACTTATTTATCTGCTAGTTACAAGTTTATACCCTTAAACTACTTCTCTCCAGTTCTGCTATATCCTGGTCCCTCAGAACCACAATTCTATTTTCTGTTTTTACAAGTTTGACTTTTTTAGATTGTATGTATAAGCAGTATTATACAGTATTAGTCTTTCTGTGTCTGACATTTCACTTAACATAATGTCCTCAGGGTCCATTTCTGCTGTCACAAATGACAGGATTTCTTTGTTAATCAGTTTATCATGGTGGTTTAGTCACTAGGTCTTGTCCGGCTCTTGTGACCCCATGGACTGTAGTCTACCAGGCTCCTCTGTCCATGGGTTTCACCAGGCAAGAATACTGGAATGGGTTGCCATTTCCTTCTCTAGGCGATCTTCCCAACCCAGGGATCAAACCCAGGTCTCTTGTATTGCAGGCAGATTCTATCAAGGATGAATACTATTCCTGCGTGTGTGTGTGTATGCATGTATCCTCTTTATCCATTTATCCACTGACAGGTATTTAGGTTGTTTCCATATCTTTGCTAGTAGGAATAATGATGCAATAAAAATGGAAGTGTGTATTATCTCTTCAATATCATGTGTTCATTACCTTTAGATATATACCCAGAAGTAGAATTGCTGAATCATATGGTAGTTCTATTTTTATTTCTTGAGGAACCTCTGTACTGTTTTTTTGTAATGGATCTACCAGTTTACATTTCTACCAACAGCGCACAAGGGTTTCCTTTTCTCTATGTCCTTTCCAACATTTATCTCTTGTCTTCTTGATAATAGTCATTCTAACAGTTGTGTGGTTATGTCTCATTGTGGGTTTTTCTAATTGAAGTATAATTGATTTACATCATTGTATCAGTTTCAGGTGTACTGCAAAGTGGTTTAGTTATATATCTATATAATTCTTTTTTTCAGATTCTTTCCCCTTACAGGTTATTATAAAACACTGAGTATAGTTCTTTGTGCTACATAGTAGGTCCTTGTTGCTTATCTATTTTATATATAATAGTATGTATATGTTAATCCCAAATTCCTAATTGCACTGTGGTTTTGATTTGCATTTCTCTAATGATTAGTGAGCACCTTTTCATGTACTTGTTGGCCATCCATTTGTCTTCTTTGGAAAATGTGTATTTAGCCCCTTTGCCCAATTTTTAATTGGATTGTTTGAGGTTTTTATTGTTATTGAATTGTATAACTTCTTTATATATTTTGCATATAAACCCCTTCAATATGCAGTTTGGAAATATTTTCTCCCATTCTATAGGTTGCCTTTTCATTTTGTTGATTCTTTCTTTTGCTATGCAGTGGCTCTTGGGTTTGATCTAGTCTTGCTTGTTAAATTTGCTTTTTTTATTTTTTGTCATATCCAAAATATCAATGTCAAAACATCAAAGAGTTTCTTCTATGATTTTTTTCTGGGCATTTTACAATATCAGGTCTTATGTTTAAGTCTAAGTAGTTTCTAAATAATTATTTTCCCCAGACTTGTTTCCTTCAGCAGATGAATGGTCTGAATTGTGTAAGCTGCCACTACCAAAGGTAGAATTCAAGTTAAGGCTTTAATTTTGGTTTAATTTTACAGCTGTAAGAGTCATTACCTTATAAAATAAAATAATGTTGACAAGGGAAGGCATAGAGAACTTATATTAAAATCCAATATAATTCTAATGTAGCACTAAGTGATTTGATTATGTCCGGTTATTATTAATGTGTTAAACATAATTATGGCCAGGACATCTATATTGCTAAAGTTTTAGACCTGTTTTTCTTACAAAGCACTCAAGCTACCAAATAAGTAAAGAATATTCTGCTTTACAGATTTTCTACTATAATTATAGTTAAGGACTAAAGCATTAAGTATAATTAGCATCAAGTGTAATTTTACACAACAGAAAATGGTTTGCATAATTATAGATTTAGGATGTCTGCTACTATAAAATTAAGCTTATATTTTCAAGAAAATTCTGTATTGTAGTTAATACATATTCATAAGCATATAGTATATTGCCCATAATCCCAAATGAGATTGTAAAGTTTACATAGAAGATCTACCCTTTATTTCCTCTGATATCAAACTCTTAAATTTTACTTGTTATAAGTCACATTTTGCTTTCCATAATATTTCATGCATGCATGCATGCTCAGTCACTTCAGTCATGTCTGACTCTGCTACCTCATGGACTGTAGCCCACCAGGCCCCACTGTCCATGGGATTTTCCCAGCAAGAATACTGGAGTGGGTTGCCATGCCCTCCTCCAGGGGATCTTTCTGACCCAGGGATCAAACCCAGGTCTCCTGCATTGCAGGCAGATTCTTTACCACTGAGCCACCAGGGAACCCCCATAATATGTCATCAGTTCAGTTCAGTCGCTCAGTCATGTCCGACTCTCCCTGTCCATCACCGTTCACTCAGACTCACGTCCATCAAGTCAGTGATGCCATCCAGCCATCTCATCCTCTGTCGTCCCCTTCTCCTCCTGCCCCCAATCCCTCCCAGAGTCAGAGTCTTTTCCAATGAATCAACTCTTTGCATGAGGTGGCCAAAGTACTGGAGTTTCAGCTTTAGCATCATTTCTTCCAAAGAAATCCCAGGGCTGATCTCCTTCAGAATGGACTGGTTGGATCTCCTTGCAGTCCAAGGGACTGTCAAGAGTCGTCTCCAACACCACAGTTCAAAAGCATCAATTCTTCAGCACTCAGCCTTCTTCACAGTCCAACTCTTGCATCCATACATGACCACAGGAAAAACCATACCTTGACTAGACGGACCTTTGTTGGCAAAGTAATGTCTCTGCTTTTGAATATGCTATCTAGGTTGGTCATAACTTTCCACCCAAGGAGTAAGCATCTTTTAATTTCATGGCTACAGTCACCATCTGCAGTGATTTTGGAGCACCCCCCCAAAAAAGTCTGACACTGTTTCCACTGTTTCCATATAATATGTCATAGATTCCATTAAATTATAAAAAGATAAGGATACAGAAAATAACACTTTATCTCCCAAATCATTTTATGTTTACATTGTTGAACAAAGTCATTTTTATTTATCTTTACATCCTTCCACCAAGCAACAAAAACCTCACCAAACACAGCAAAAGGAATGAAAGACAAAGAAAATACATTGGTAAATTAACTCTTTCAGTTCCTCTCCTACTTTCATTCCATTTGAGGATAAGTTATAATCAGAAAGAAACCAATACAAAATATGCCTAAAATCTGGGAGGCGGGGTGTGAAATGAGAGGAGGCAAATGAGAAACACAAATCAAATGGAAATTTACCCATTAAAACATGCAAAAAGTCAGGCTGAGAATTTTTATTCTTGCATAGAAATTATAGCTCTGAACTCTTTCTGATTTAAAACAGAGGGCAATTAGCAAGTTCAGAGTTTCAAAGAAGAGGTGAAAAGGAAACTTTGGAGCTCAGAACAGAAAAAAAAAAAAGGGAAAAATAGCTCAATAGAGACAAAAGCTATCAGTTCAGTTCAGTTCAGTTGCTCAGTTCTGTCCAACTCTTTGTGACTCAATGTACAGCAGCAGGCCAGGCTTCCCTGTCCATCAACAGCTCCCCAAGCTTGCTCAAACTCATGTCCATCAAGTCGGTGATGCCATCCAAACATCTCATCCTCTGTCATCCCCTTCTCCTGCCTTCAATCTTTCCCAGCATCAGGGTGTTTTCCAGTGAGTCAGTTCATCACATCAGGTGGCCAAAGTATCGGCGCTTCAACTTTAGCATCAGTCCTTCCAATGGCCAAACACACACACAATTGAAAGCACAATCAGGAACTTAGTAAATAGGATTTTGTATTTCACAGAAAACAAAATGTAAAAGAAAATCATTTAAAATTGAGTAGAGACATGATACTAGACATGGAGCCAAAGTAACAAGATTCAACAAATGTATCTTTGGTATGTTTTCCTTAAGAAAATAACCAAATAAATTAAAAAAATCTAATATAAAATAGAAGGAAACAGTCTTGAAATGATGGCTTTAGTTTGCAGTTCAAAGAAGTATATCATGTTCCAGGAAAAGTCAATGCAATAATATCAGCACTGAGACATAACCTCGGGAAGTTACTGAACCAAAAGGACAGAAAAAAATCACACAGATATACAGGTAGGAAAACAAGAATCTGCATGCTAGGTTGACCTCAGAATATCTACAAAAGCTCTCTTGCTAAATGATAGTGTAATGATACAGTTAAATTTTAAAAAGAAAGGGTGACCCTGGGATTTAATGCCTAGTCAAGTATTAATTGTTAGTTAATATGTTTAATCTACAGACTTTATTTGGACATCTTCAGTTCCAATATATTTATTTTTTATTGCAAAAGAAAATCCCAGATCATATATTGTACAGTTGCCCCTTGAAAACAGATTTAAATTGCATAAGTCTAGTTAGCTATGGATTTTTTAAAATAGTAAATTCTACAGTACTACACAGTTCTCAATTGGTTAAATTCAGTTTTAGAATCATGTATACAAAGGAATCATGGGGATACAGAGGAACCATGGGTACTGAGGACCAACTATAAATTATTCTGAAATTTTCAACTGCTTGGAAGGTTGGCACCCCTGCTGCTGCTGCTAAGTCACTTCAGTCGTGTCCGACTCTGTGCGACCCCATAGACGGCAGCCCACCAGGCTTCCCCGTCCCTGGGATTCTCCAGGCAAGAACACTGGAGTGGGTTGCCATTTCCTTCTCCAATGGATGAAAGTGAAAAGTGAAAGTGAAGTCGCTCAGTCGTGTCCGACTCTTAGCGACCCCATGGACTGCAGCTTTCCAGGCTCCTCCGTCCATGGGATTTTCCAGGCAAGAGTACTGGAGTGGGGTGCCATTGCCTTCTCCGTTGGCACTCCTAATCCCATGTTATTCAAGAGTCAACTGTATTTCATTGTTATGAACTTTCAGTTTTCTTTAATCTAAATCAGTGCCACCTTTTTCTTTTTTTTTTTTTTTTTTTACATTTCTTTATATTGCCTTTTTTAAAGAAAAGTTCTCTAAATTGGTTCAAAAACCTACACCCAAGGAGAGGTGGAAGAAAAAGTCAGACCACTCCAGGTTGGTAGGTGACAGATTTAACATGCAAGAAAACTTACATATGGACAGCTGAAAGACAAGTAGATCTCTGTCCTCACACACCAGAATCTTAAAAGTTTATATGGAGGCCTTAACTGAGTTCATTCATATATACCATTCAGATGGTCTCAGCAACACCTTACTCTTTCAAGATCATGTTCTTTTTTTTTAAATATAAATTTATTTATTTTAATTGGAGGCTTGAAACAACTCCTAGTATGGGAATGATGGATGGAAAGTATATTCCAAGGGCAAAGGAGGAAATGAAGAGACTTTGATTGCTGGGCCTAGCTCAGGAGTCAACCAGAAGGACCATTTGCTCAATGACCTCCTTCAACAATTGGATATGTCTCATGTTTCCTCATACTTATACACAGATTATGTATATTTGACAGGAATAGCAGATACACCATCTTAACTAAGTGATCAAATTAAAATCAGTAGTAATGAGATAAACTGATACCATGTTTCTCTTCATGTAATGAATGGAGAATAATAAACTCAAAATTTGAAGTCTATATCTGATATAAAGTATAAATACATTCTTTGTTATGCTTTTTTAAATAAAGAAGTTTCATAGTAAAAGTAAACTTCCTGTCATACTATTATCTCAACCCCCAAGTTCATTTTTTCCTCATAGGAAAGTGCTGTTAATGGTTTGTGGACATTTCTAACATCTCTTTCTGTGAGTTTACATATGTATAAAACGTATACAGGCAGTTCACGACTTTCAGTGGTCCAACTTATAATTTTTCAACTTTACAGTGGTGTGAAATGATATGCCTTCAGCAGAAACTATACTTCAAATTTTGAATTTTAATTTTTTCTTTAGCTAGGAATACAAATTACAATAATCTCTCATTATGCTGCGCAGTAACAGTTAGCCAGCCAGCCACAGCTCCCAGTCTGCCATATGATCACAAATGTAAACAAACAATATGGTTACAACCATTCTGTATCCACATAGTATTCATTACAACATGGGAAATACTCAACACTTTATAATAATATAGGATTTATGCTGGATTTTCCCCCATTGTAAGTTCTGGGCACATTTAACGTAGGCTGGGCTAAGCTATAATGTTCAGTAAATTGGATATATTAAATGTAGTTTTGACTTATGATGGATTTATCAGGATGGTGGTGCTAGTGATAAAGAACCTGCCTGCCAATGCAGGAGACCTAAGAGATGCAGGTTCGGTACCTGGGTTGGGAAGATCCCCTGACGGAGGGCATGGAAACCTACTCCAGTATTCTTGCCTGGAGATCCTATGGACAGAGAAGCCTGGCAGGCTACAGTCCATAGGGTTGCAAAGAGTCAGACATGATCGTAGAAACTTAGCATGCACTCAACTTCATGATAGGGCTTCCCGGATGTTGTAGTGGTAAAGAATTCTCCTGCTAGTGCAGGAGACCTAAGAGACATGGGTTTGATCCATGGGTCAGGAAGATAGACTGGAATAGAAAATGACAACCCACTCTAGTATTCTTGTCTGGAAAATTCCATGGATGGTGGGCTACAGTCCATGGAATCATAAAGAGTTAAACACAACTGAGTGACTGAGGATGCAACCCCATGTTAAGTCAAGGAAGATCTGTATTCAGGGTGATTTCGAGGGGTGGTGGTTGAAGTTGCCTAAGTAGAATAACACTACATATTTTGTCTTATAGTTCATTTTATTCACTTAATCTTCTTTAGAATGCTTTCCATGAGAGCTCACAACTCATTCTTTTTTAAATTAATTAATTTATTTTAATTGGAGGCTAATTACAATGTTGTAGTGGATTTTGCTATACATTGACATGAATCAGCCATGGGTGTACATGTGTACCCCATCCTAAAGCCCCCTCTTATATCCCTCCCCATCCCATCCCTCACAGTTGTCCCAGTGCAGCTCATTCTTTATCTAATGATTAATATTCCATTATACATATGAAGCATTAATTATTTAACAATTCTTAAGTTGATAAACCCAACCTTTTACTATTCCAAACAATTCTGTAAAGGCACTCTTATACAGTATCTTCATGTACACCTACAAATATTTCCATTAATAACTACCTAGGAATTAAAAACTTGAAAGATGACTTTCTTATTTTTTGTAAATCCTAGCAATTTCCCTTTAAGTCAACTGACCATTTCATGTTTCTACTAACTGTATAAGGAAAACCTGTTTCCTCTACATATTTGTCAATAGTTATTATTAGCAAGACAATTTTTAATATTTGTTAATCTGTTGGGAAAAATCTTATTATTGATTGCTAGAGAGGTTGTGTGCTTCTTCATATATTTATTGATCATTTTTGTAATGCTTCTATGAATTGCCTATTTGTATACTATACACACTTTCATTGTGCGTATTTTTCTTATTTATTTGAAAACTTATCTTTATATTTCTTTTCACATTCATCATATATGAATCTTATGTTATCAATATATGTTTTCTCAATTACTTTTATTCAACTGTGCTTTGTAACAGATCACTGGAAGAAACTTAAAAAATCAAAAGTCCCACTGTCATGATTTTACCCAAGGAAAGCCTGAGACTACAAAGAGAAGCATATTAACTTATTCTAAGTCATACAACTGAGCTTTTAGTATTATGTGAGGATGCCAGAATGTGTAGGATAGTGGGGAAAAAATTCAGAATTTATATTTTTGACAAAAGACCTGGCTTGGAGCACAATATAAGATAATAATTAGATCTTAGATCTACTATTTGGCAAGGACTTTAAAATCCCTGAAAAGAAAACCAAATTTGGAATCCAAAGGCATAGTTTAAATGTTTAGCTCTAAAATATATGAGCTAAGCATACTCATTACTATTCAGATTCCTCATTTGTAAAATAAGAATACAAGCAGATGTCCTACATATTTCAAATCAGTGAAGAGTTTTATGCCTTTAAAATATTATACAAATAAAGGCAAGCCCAGAGTGACTTTTGGTAATACAAGGTAACCTCTTATTTTGCAAATAAACCACTGTCTCTTAGTTACAAGTAAATGAAATAAAGAAAACAATGTTTTATACTATATTCAAATAATAGAGATTTCTGCTGCATAGAGATTCTCATCCTCTGTCATTAATCTTCTCAAATCCAACATTAGTTTTTCAGTAGGCCAAACACCCTTCAAGTATTCTAAATTTCTATCATTTCTTATTACTTTTATATTTAATTTCAATTTAAACTTGATTTGCAATTCAAAATTAAAATGCCTAAATTTATTTCTACTGTCTAAGATAGAAAAAAATGTTAATGGCCATGTTTTATGGCATTGATAATTCAATTTTGAACCTTCTTATGAAAAGAATTTCCTCAAACTGTAGAAGTTAATCGTTATTTTATGTGAACTATAAGCATGGCTATATGGTTCTCTTGTTTCTTGAGGTAGGATTGAATTGCTATAAACTTCCCTCTTAGAACTGCTTTTGCTTCATCCCATAGGTTCTGGGTCATTGTGTTTTCATTATCATTTGTCTCTAGGAATTTTTTAATTTCCCTTCTTATTTCCTGAGTAACCTGTTCATTAGTTAGAAATGTATTATTTAATCTCCGTGTGTGTGTGTGTGTGTGTGTGTTTAATAAGTTTTTCCTGTAATTGATATCTAGTCTCAAATTGTTGTGGTCAGAAAATATGCTTGATATGATTCCATTTTCCTAAACTCACTTAGGTTTTATAAGTGACCCAAGATGTGGTGTATCCTGGAGAATGGTCCATATGCACTTGAGAAGAAAGTGCATTTGGATGGAAAGTCCTAAAGATATCAAACAGGTCCATTTGCTCTAATGTTTCATCTAAGGTGTGTGTTTCTTTATTAATTTTCTGTTTTAATGATCTGTCCATTGGTGTAAGTGGGGTGTTAAAGTCCCCTACAATTGTGTCACTGTCAATTTCCCCTTTTAGGTCTGTTAGTGTTTCCCTTATGTATTGAGGTGCTCCTATGTTGATTGCATAAATATTTACTATTATTATATCTTCTTGGATTAATCTGCTGATAATTCTGTAGTGTCTTTCTTGATCTCCTGTAATATTCTTTATTTTAAGGCCTATGTTGCCTGAGGACTGGTGGCTCAGATGGTAAAGTGTCTGTCTACAATGAGGGAGACCTGGGTTTGATCCCTGGGTCGGGAATATTCCCTGGAGAAGGAAATGGCAACCCACCCCAGTACTCTTGCCTAGAAAATCCCATGGACAGAGGAGCCTGGTGCAGGCTCCTCTGTCCATGGGGTCACAAAGAGTCGGACACCACTGAATGACTTCACTTTCACTTCATGTTGCCTGAAATGAGAATTGCCACTCCAGCTTTCTTTTTATTTCCATTTTCATGGAGTATCTTTTTCTATCCTCTTATTTCCAGTCTGTCTGTGTCTCTAGGTCTGAAGTGGGTCTCTTGTAGACAGCATGTATATGGGTCTTGTTTTTGTATCTATTCAGCCAGTTGTTTCTTTAGGTTGGAGCATGTAATCCATTTACATTTAAAATAATTATTGATATATATGTTCCTATTCATATTTTCTTAATTGCTTTGGGTTTGTTTTTGTAGGTTTTTTTTCCTCCTCTTGTGTTTCCTGCCTATAGAAGTGCCTTTAATATTTGTTGTAAAGCTGCTTTGGTGGTGCCCAGTCAGGTAGAATAATCTTGGTTGTAGCATTTTTTTTTTTCAGTACTCTAAATATATCCTGCCATTCCCTTCTTGCCTGTAGAATTTCTGCTGAAAGATCAGCTGTTAATTGTATGGGTTTTCCCTTGTATGTTACTTGTTGTTTTTCCCTTGCTGTTTTTTAATATTCTTTCTTTGTGTTTACTCTCTGTTAGCTTGATTAGTGTGTGTCTCAATGTATTTCTCCTTAAGTTTATCCTGTATGGGACTCTCTTCACTTATTGGATTTGATGGACTATTTCCCTTCTCATGTTGGGGAAGTTTTTTACTTCAAAAATTTTCTCAGACCCTTTCATTTTTCCTTCTTCCTCTCAGACCTCTATACTCAAATACTGGTGCATTTAATATTGTCCCAGGGGTCTCTGAGGCTATCCTCAATTCTTTTTATTCTTTTCCCTTTATTCTGCTCTTCAGCAGTTATTTCTACCATTCTATCTTCCAACTCACTTATATGTTCTTCTGTCTCATTATTCTACTGTTGGTTCCTTTTAGGGTGTTTTTAATTTCAGTAATTGTGTTATTCATCCTTTTTTTGTATTCTTTATTTATTCTAGGTCCTCATTATTTGTGTTAACTGATTCTCACATTTTCTCCATTCTATTTTTGACCTTTGTAACATTTTTACTATCATTACTCTGAATTCTTTTCCAGGTATTTTGCCTATTTCCTCTTCATTTGTTTGGTCTTGTGAGTTTCTTCCTTGTTCCTTCATTTGCACTATATTTCTCTGTCTTTTCTTTTTTTTTTTTTTCCTAACTTACTCCATTTCAGGTCACCAGTTCCCAGGCTTTAAGGTCATATTCCTTCTTCCTTTTGGTTTCTTCCTTCAGTGGGTAAGGTTGGTCTAGTGGTTTGTGTTAGTTTCATGTTGGGGGTGACGTGCCTGTGTTCTAGTGGGAGGAGGTGATTTACTTTTCCCCTCTGATGGGCAAGGCTGTGTGAGGTTCTGTATTTTGGGGTGTCTGCAAGAATTCTGTCTGCTGATAGCTGGTTTTGTGTTTTTGTCTTGCTTGTTTGAATGAGGAATCCTACACTGGGTGCCATCAGGAGATGAAGGATACCAGGCTTTGTATACAGGTTTTGGCCTTCATGGGCTTCCCTGGTGTCCCAGACAGTAAAGATTTCTCCTGCAATGCAGGATGGAAGTTGTCACTAATTAATACTCCTTGGGATTACAAGTTCTTTGGCAGTCTGGGATCCTGGACTCAGGGCTTCCACTTCAGTGACTCCGGCCCAATCCCTTGTCAGGAGACTTAGACTCCACAAGTTGTTTGTTATTTGATTAAAATGTATTGAAACAAACACACCAAGATAAAAAGCAAAACATAATAAGAAACAAAAGACTAACCTAAACAAATGGTAAGTACAAGGTCAGACAGATAATTACAAAAACAATGGGGCATATATATACATGCATTTCAGTTCAGTTCAGTCACTCAGTCGTGTCTGACTCTTTGTGACCCCATTAATACACACATTTAAACACATACAACTTTAAGCAAAATATTCCAAAGGAAAAAAAGTATAAGAGATTGCTTTGGTGAGCAACGGAAACCAAAAGTGATATCAACCAGTTAATAACAGAGCTAACTAAAACTTAAACTGGAAAGTTGAGCCAAAGTAGAGTGCCAGTTGGGGAATAAAGCAAAGAAAACATAACAAATAACAAGCATGGTGAAAAAAGAAACAGTGAAAGAAAAAGAGAAGAAGGAAAGGAAGGAAGGAAAGGAGAAAAAAGGAGGGAAGGAAGAAAAGAGAAAAAGAAAAAGTAGAAAAGCAAAGTTAAATAGGAGTATGCACAAAAGGTTTATATATATTAGGGAATAACTGCATCAGGAAACGAACAATAAGAAAAACAGTCAAACAGGAGAAAAACAAAAACAAAACAAAACAAAATCAAAGAAAAAAATTTTTTAATTATTAAAAAGAAAAAGGAAAAATTCGCAGCACCTGAAAAAGCCAACGTAGAAGTATGTAAGAATAAAAAGTGTGATTTTTAAAAAAGAGAAAAGTTCTCAAGGTCATAGTTCTTAATTGTGGTGTCTGCCACCCATGAGCGGGGTTGGACTAGTACCCTGTGATGGTTTCCTTTTGGGGGAAACTTGTGACTGTGTTCTGGTCGATGGAGCTGGATCTCGTCTCTCTGAAGAGCAGCACCATATCCAGTAGTAGGTTTTGGGGTGTCTATGGGTTTGGTATAGCTTTGGGCATCCTGTCTGCTGGTGTGCAATGCTGTGTTTCTGTTTTGTTGAAGGATTGGCATGGGGTATCTGGGCACTGGTGCTTGCTGACCTTTGGGTGCTCTTCGTTTTGGTGTTGAGATGGAGGTATTTGAGAGGGTTTTGTCTACTAATATTCCCTGGGATCAGGAGTTCTCTGGCAATTCAAAGTCTTGGGCTTGGGTCTCTCACCTAAGGGGTTCAGGCTTGATACCTACTAAAGCTCCAAGACCTCACAAGCCACACAGCACAAAAGACAAGTTCACAATACTCTTGGTGAAGGCAATACTCAACAGCCCAAATCACCCCGAGAAGCTTATACTAAAGTCCCTAATATTTCTAGGAAAGTCTCTGGACCTGTTGTGGGCAGTGAGGGTTCAGTTCAGTCTCAGATCTGACCTTTTTCTACCTTGTAGTTGCTCCTAATGTTCACAGTTGCCCCTAAAGTCCACAGTATGTTCCCCACCTGAACATGAGGGGGTGAAGGCCAAGGTCATGAGGGCTCATTTGTTCTGTTGGGCTGGGGAGAAGGGAGGATATGTCAGCCCACATACGGGGGAAGTGCTTGGGTTGTGCAGGCGGAGTGCTTATGGCAATAGTGACCTGTTGGATGTTGTTATGGTCTGAGGTGGATCGTGAGTTCTACCAGAGGAAAAGGTCCCAGTTTGTGGGTCCCTAGAAAAAGCTCAGATGTTCAAGCTCCCAGCAAGGTGTGGGCAGTAATCTGGGCCTGCTCACAGTCTGGTGGCGGCTGTAATCTCTGGGATTGGGACTGCATCGGTGGTGTTTTGTCCACTGCCTCCGGCAACCCTCCCAGCTTTGGCAGTGGCAATCATATCTATTTCTGCAACAGTGTTGAAGCAGTCCTCTCAGCACATCCTAACAACCACCAGCCCCCTACCTCTCCCAGGGGTCTTTGGCAGAGCCTCCACTCCCAGTCCCACCCTCTGCTGTAGGCAGAAGCTTGCTAGCCACTCTCTCAGCTCCCTGTCCCCTCTCTGCTCTGGTGGAGGCTTCTGTGCTGCTTTTCTTGGTTCCTGCCCCCTCCTTCTGGCTCTGGCTGGGGCTTGCTAGCTGCTTCTCTTGTCTCCCAGCCCTCACCCTCTCATCCGAGCTGAGGCTTGTGAGCTGCTTAAGGGCTGAGAATAGCTATTCAGCAGCTTTCTCTGTATTTTGTCTTCTGAGTCCCCGCTGTTGCACAGCTCCCTGAGTTCTGCGGCTCCCCTTTGGTCCCACCTGTGTGGGGGTTTCCTAGTGCATGGAAACTTTTCCTCCTTCACGACTCCCTCCCTCTCTCGGGGCACTAGCTCCCATTCTGAAGTCCTCTTGTTTTTCTCTTAACGTATTTATCTTTTATCCTACCTCATTCCATAGCTGGCCTTTTTGGAGGCCTGGGGTCTTCTGCTGCCATTTAGAAGTTGCTCTGTAGGAGTTGTTCTGTATTTTTATGAGTTTTTGATGTATTTGTGGGGAGGCAGCCTATCTCCCTATCCCTCTGCCATCTTCTTCTGTTTTCTCACTATCTCTTAATGGCTGTTTCTCTACTTTCTTTTATGGAACAACTTTCACTTTTTTAATATCCTTATATGCTCTTAGAAAAGCAATACACATACAAACACACAGAAAAAAGTAAAGAACTTACTACCATCCTCATTATGAGTCATATATAGAGCTTGTGCTGAGTCATATACTTGTATGTAGATATATAACATATACCTGTTATACATAAATTGGGACATATCCTTTGTAATTTGCAGAAAAAATATATTTTATGTATTTTGCATATATATATATGTATATATACTCATACTGAGACAAATACAAGTATTCCAACCAAAAAAGGTAAATATTATTTAAGTCACTTCACTTTCACTTTTTAAAATCCTTCAAATAAAATTTCAACAAAGCGTCATTGTCTCTTTTGTGTTTTAATATTAACATTTAAAACAAATGTTCCTTAGGATAGAACTAACATCAGTGGAACACATCCCAAGAGAAATTTCAAAACACCTCTTACTGACTCTGAAATGTTCTGACCACCAAGGATTAGTACAGAGCCAGTACACAATGTGCAACAGCACATGTAGGTATTAATACATAAGTAGGTTCATAATGTTACCAAATATCATGACACTCTTAAAACTCAAAGAAATGTAGCACAAGGAGAAAGAAGACACAAAGTCTCTTGGACTCTGGCTGTTATGCTAGGAGCCTAAGGGTGAAAGAATAGAAAGGAATCAGTATTATTCAGACAGTATTCTCCAAATTCTCCCATCTTAAGGGATAGCTACAGACACGATAATATTTGACTGAAGAAGAAATTAAATAAGTGGTTTCATACAAAAAAAAAAAAATTGAGGTGTAATTTTTCTCAGGTTCTGGAGGGGCAGGCAGAGCCATTGTCAAAATGAGATCTAAAGGAGCTTTCTATAATTCATTAAAAAGGAACACTTCTATGGGAAATAAAGCCCACCAGCCCAAACCCAAAGAATGGACTTGGAGGCACAAGGGGTAGCAAGAAGCGAGGCTTTAATGACCATCTTGTAAGAGTGCGTGTCTGGTGGGCAGGCACACAGAGGGCAGTTACAACAAGCAATTTATCCTCTCGCATGCGAGTCCCTCCCCCAGTTCCTCATTGGCTGAGTACTATGGGGTGAACAATCTTCCTGGATGTCACCTAGGTTTATTCTCTCTCTCTTTATGGCTAGCCCTTCCCTGACACATTGTTTTCTCCTTTCCTGCACACCTGTTCCTGATATTATGTTTTGAATTCACCAGTAGAATGAGCCTGCATGAATATCCTAGGCATCCCACCCGCCCCTTGTTTGCCCAGACTTTCCAGTTTTGTAACACTTAAGGTTACTACCCTGGTGGCTCAGACGGTAAAGCGTCTGCCTACAATGCGGGAGACTCGGGTTCGATCCCTGGGTAGGGAAGATCCCCTGGAGAAGGAAATGGCAACCCACTCCAGTACTCTTGCCATGGAGAAATCCATGGATGGAGGAGCCTGGTGGGCTACAGTCCATGGGGCCGCAAAGAGTCGGACACGACTGAGCGACTTCACTTTCACTTTCAAGGTTACTACATTAGTAAGCGGTTAGGCAAGTTCAGTTCGGTTCAGTTCAGTCGCTCAGTCGTGTCCGACTCTTTGCGACCCCATGAATCGCAGCACGCCAGGCCTCCCTGTCCATCACCATCTCCCGGAGTTCACTCAGACTCAACGTCCATTGAGTCAGTGATGCCATCCAGCCATCTCATCCTCTGTCGTCCTCTTCTCCTCTTGCCCCCAATCCGTCCCAGCATCAGAGTCTTTTCCAATGAGTCAACTCTTCACATGAGGTGGCCAAAGTACTGGAGTTTCAGCTTCAGCATCATTCCCTCCAAAAAAATCCCAGGGCTGATCTCCTTGAGAATGGACTGGTTGGATCTCCTTGCAGTCCAAGGGACTCTCAAGAGTCTTCTCCAACACCACAGTTGAAAAGCATCAATTCTTCGGTGTTCAAGTTAGGCTGGTGATAATTTTTCCACTCCAAGCCAGCCACCCTTGAAAATGGACCACTTTAAGTTTTTATTCTTTATACCTCCTAGGAGTCTGTTGGGAAATGAGAATTTTGAGATCCATTTGGAAACTAGAAAAGGCTAGAAACTCAGTTGGTAATCGAGTTTTATCCCAATAAATACAAGGATATAAGCAATACTCTTGACAACACGTAGGACCTAGATTCTAACAATGAAGCATATAGCTCGTGCAGAATCTAAAAGAGGTCCTTTAATTTAGCATCTGTAACAACTTCCAAGTCCAGGTAAGTTACTTACCCTTACATTTTAATCTAGTTTTATATATATTTCACATTGTTGTGTACAATAAATATGTTGGTATACATAATGCTTAGATATTGCACACTTACATGAACAGTTTCATACTTTAAAACTGACAGTGGTAAATGCAACTCCAGGTGTCATGTATGAAATGGGAAAGTTATTATCAAAGCAGAAGGAAATAAATTCTCAACTATATCCTCCTTAGCCTAACAACAACTTCTAGTCTTCTCTGACAACCAAGCTTCTGTTCAAGCCAAGAAGTGAATAAATTTCTTCTCTACCACTAATTAGCTATAATGGGACTTGCTTCCTCATTATAATATGGATAAAATAAGAATATCAACCCCACAGGAATAGTTTGTAGAGTTTAAAGAAGGACAATTTGTATAAAGCTTTTATTAGCATGCCCTAGAAACTGGACTGTCCAATATATTGTCCAATATAGCTACAAAACACATATTCCAGTCTTTACACTTTTTAAAAGGTTAAGGGGAAATTAATTTTACATATTTTATAAATCCTATATGTCCAAAATATCATTTTAGCAATCAATATAAAACTTATTAATATATTTTACATTGTTCCTACAATATATTTTATATATGATGTATCTTTTGTGCTTAGAGTACATCTTAATTTAGTTTAACCCCATTTCAATATTCAATAGCCACATGTGACTAATGCCAACTGTACTGAACAAGGCAGAGCTAGGATGTGGTTAACACTCAATAAATATTTATTAGTATTAATTGTTATAGCAATATTGGAATTACTATTGCCATTGCAATATTCTGACAATAATCCCAAGCAGTGTTTATAACTATTCATATGTTGGGACTCAGCGCAAGTCACTCCAAAATATGCCACAGTGGCATATTGATTATTTGGAATTAATGTTACTGAAGAAAGAGATGACACAAGAGGAATACTCTGACCCTCCTTTCTGTCTCCCTGAAAGCAGGAAATTAATCTCCCATGTGAAGACTATACTCCCTGCATCTAAAGGTAGAAGGACATTCTTATCATAAAAGATAAAAAATTCAAGTGGAAAATCCTGTATGAAAAATATCCTATTTTAATTTGCTTCCCCAAGTTCAAATTCTGTGTAATTTTTTTACTAACTCTGCACTCCAAAACTAAGTTTCTTTGTTCTGTCCAGTCTTCACAAATTCACTTTTTCTTTGTCTAGGAACTAAAAAAAAATAACTGCCTGTTTTATTCATTTCTTAGGTCCCATTTCTATGGTACCTCAATGTTTATGAACTAAAATGTACTTATTTTTCTCCTGTTAATCTATCTTGTGTTAATTTTACAATTAGTCCAACCACAAGAGCTCAAGAGAAGTAGAAGGGAAAATTTCCCTTCCCTAGTGTGTAGAATTATAAAATAATTTAAAATCCCTTTCTAATTTACAGAATATAAAGTCTTCCATTGATGGAACAAAAACTAATAAAAATAAAACTTGATATGAATTTTAATATGTTAGGAAAAACTACAGAAGAAAACTGTCAAAGAGCACAACAAATATTCAAAGGGGAAAAACTGTATGGAATGAGAAAAATTTCAGCTAGATTATATATTTCAAGAAAAAGTTTTTAAATGGCAAAATATAAGACTCTAAAACATAGGTTTAAATTTTTGTTTATAGCCAATATAATGGGAAGTGTTATCTAAAACCTCTGTTTATTTTCCAGAAAATCCAGATAAATGTAAAAGTCTTAGTAAGGCAACTTAGATGTACAGTTTTGAATTAAGCAAAAACAGGGTTAACTCTGTACAAGACTTTCTAGAACAAAATTATTTTATAAGTCAGGGAGGAACTTTATTCTTTGAAGAATAAAAGTTAGCCTGAAGTTCTAAAGGACTGTGTAGATTTTATTGTCAGATTCCAAGGGAGTGAGCCTTACATAAGGCTTGTCAACTTAAAAAACAGTCACAACCTAGAAGTCCACGGGGTCGCTAAGAGTCGGACACAACTGAGCATCTTCACTTTCACTTTTCACTTTCATGCCTTGGAGAAGGAAATGGCAACCCACTCCAGTGTTCTTGCCTGGAGAATCCCAGGGACGGGGGAGCCTGGTGGGCTGCCGTCTATGGGGTCGCACAGAGTCGGATACGACTGAAGTGACTTAGCAGCAGCAGCAGAAGTTTTGTTTGGTGGGAATTTTTATGACTTCAAGCCAGGGAGACAGCATGTCAAATGACCTGGAGAGAAACGTTCCCTGAAGTCCTCAAAGTTCCCACCAAATGAAACATAACTCTCAGCTTCTAGTTGTGACTATTTTTCAAGTCAATAGTTTTGCATCATGAAGAGAACCAGAGCAGATTCCTGTCCTCTGCTTGGTCTCTACAAGGAACTGGAGCTTTGGTTCCAGCAGAGGCCACTTATACTCATTTGCCTCCCTGGGGAGTCCAGACAGATTTGAGTGAGTCTCTCCTGGTTCTCAGCTCTCCCATATTGGTTGATGATCCTGAGTTTTATTTGGTGGGGTATGGCAGGTGCCTGCCCCTTCTCAATTGAAAGATATGGGGATGGGGAGAGGGGGGAACAATTGAAAGACAGGAATACATACCCACCCAGGGTCTGGATACTGGATGCGGCTTGGTTGAAAGATACTGAGGAATACACAGGATACTGAAAGATAACAAGGTTGCTCCATTTTAGAAAGCTAAGTGGTCTGTGCCGAGTAGTTAAGTAAGAGCTTGATCTGATACTTTTCTGCAAGTCAGCTGCCTTAATAGAATTTGTCAGGATAAAAGTGAAGATATTACTTTTATTCCAAAGAAAAGGGACAAGATTCCTCATGGCTGGTTGCAGCTTTATCAGGTGACTGAGAAATTTACAGGAGTGGTGGAGGCTGAGTCCTCATATTGTTCAGTGGTCCCATAAAGAAACCCATTCATTAATTAAACCTTTGATCACCCAGGTATCACAAATAAGAATTGGCTATTCAGTGATCTGAGCACCTATGGTGGTCTTTGCTGAAGGGAGAAACCAAGACATGGAGGATGAGCTGAAATGACTCTGGGGTGACTCCTGGAGGAATTAAGCTCACAAGTGGCACACAGTTCCACCACACAGTTTCACTAGTAAATTTTATCCATGACAAACTTAAAGTGGGAAGCAGAATCTCTCAAAAAATAAAAACCAGGGGCATCAGAAAGCCAATCTCCGATGAACGCCCCAGTCAAGTTCAAGTACAAAGCATATAGAGTTCATACTTATATTTGCAGTACCTAGTTAATCGGAGAAATTATACTAAAGGAAATCTCTCCCTAAAATGAAAACACTCTTTTATTGGGTAAGCAATTTAAATTAAGGTTAAAAAAGCTGGCTTGATAAAAATATCCTCAGAAATCTGATTTAAGCAAAGGCCTCTTGGGGGTAAATTTGCATTTCTTGGTGTCTTAGAGGTATAAATATTCTACCTGGCCTTCTTAGGTTTTTCTGATTCTGTGTTTTGTTTGTTCGCATTTTTGAAAACTTGGCCTTGAGAGTAGGCTTTCTGAATTTAAGTTATATCTTCCTCTACTTTCTTATAGGGAGGCATTTTGTATCTTAATGGTTCAAATCTCTGTTGAGACATATTTTATTGGTGGCCAAAAATGAATCCTTTTAAAATTGGAATAACTAACAAATTTTCATGGCAAATAGATGGGTAAACAGTGGCTGACTCTATTTTGGGGGGCTCCAAAATTACTACAGATGGTGACTGCAGCCATGAAATTAAAAAACACTTACTCCTTGGAAGGAAAATTATGACCAACCTAGACAGCATATTAAAAAGCAGAGACATTACTTTGTCAACAAAGATCCATATAGTCAAGGCTGTGGTTTTTCCAGTGGTCATGTATGGATGTGAGAGTTGGACTATAAAGAAAGCTGAGCACCAAATAATTGATGCTTTTGAACTGTGGTGTTGGAGAAGAGAGTCCCTGAGAGTCCCTTGGACTGCAAGGAGATCCAATCAGTCCACCCTAAAGGAGATCAGTCCTGGGTGTTCATTGGAAGGACTGATGCTGAGGCTGAAACTCCAATACTTTGGCCATCTGATGCAAAGGGCTAACTCATTTGAAAAGACCCTGATGCTGGGAAAGACTGAGGGCAGGAGAAGGGGATGACAGAGGATGAGATGGTTGGATGGCATCACTGACTCAATGGACATGAGTTTGGGTGAACTCCGGGAGTTGGTGATGGACAAGGAGGCCAGGCATGCTGCAGTTCATGGGGTCACAAAGAGTCGGACAAGACTGAGCAATTGAACTGAACTGAACTGAAGAAATTGGTGAGAATGTTTCCTCAAGTCAAACTTTACAGATAGTAATTTTTAGTCATCTGAACAAGCAGCATTAATGTATTCCAACTGTTTGTAAACTTGTAAGTTTATATTGTAATATCTGATTCTTAGCTAAGAATCAGATTTAAAAGCTTAGCTTTTAAATGAAGCCACGAGATCTCTAGTTTGCCTGTTTATGGCTGTGTGTGCATTATACATATGAGACACCTCTACTTCTAAATTATTTGTAGAATTGAATATATAAAGAGCTCTATTAAATTTTAATAAAAACTTCTTATATTTCAAGGAAACTGGTGTGAAATGAATATATCTCCTGCCACATTAATAAACAAGAAATGTCACGGTCATTGGTGATTTCTGGTGTCCAAATGTGAATGAGGCTTCCAAAACTGTGATCCAGCAGATGCTGCCACCACCTAGGGATTGCTGAGGAGCTGGGGCAATGCAAGAAGCAAGGTGAACATGGAAACCGGATTGGCCGCAGGGAGCTGAGCTGCAGAAGAAAGGGATGAATGCAGTGCGCCCGAGGCTTGCATCTTCCCATACACAGGATGCGAAATCCTTTAACTTCATACCTGATCTTCAGTGTTCAGACTCCTTGCTCCCTTTGTTGCAAACTTGTATACAGTCTGACTTCCCCTTCTAGCTCCTTGGAGCAGTTTTCTCAGAGCTACTGAGAGGCTGGCTCCAAGGCTCGGAGTCCTAAACACTCCCACCAAATAAAATAACTCTACTTTCAGGTTATGACTATATTTTTTAGTCAACACTGGCAAAGATGACTTTCAGGCTCACATGAACTGAGAAATATTCAATATTAAGTTGATACCTGATTTTAATGTTTAAGTCTGTTGATCTAATTAATATGGCATGTTGTTAAATTTATTGTACCTACATTTAATAAGACCTTACTAGATAACTTGTAAGAAAAACAACTCAACATGATTAAACTTTAAAGTAAATATAAATGAAATAAGAACTTCAGTATAAAAATCTGGGATGCTTCAAAGAAACACCTCTGAGACAATGTTAAACTAACTTTGATATTTTAATTCAGAAACGTCAAATGATTAGAGGTAAACTTTAGGTTGCAATGTATGTATTAATGTCACTAATATAGATATCCCTGTCAACTTAAAAAATAGTCACAACCTAGAATTTGAAAGCTATGTTTTATTAGGTGTGAATTTTTAGTACTTTAAGCCCAGTAGGCAACATCTCAAGTGACCTTGAGAGAACTGTTCTAAGGAGGCAGTGAGGAGAAGGAACTAAGACTCTGAAAAATAAAATCACAAGATGCTGGCCCCAGATAGCTGAGACTCATATGAAAGAATGATTTCAGTGAGTCCAGATTCTCCCATCTTGCTATGCATAGAAAAGCACTAAATTCCTTAAATTGAGATATCTGCTTTTCCTTAATTAACAATAGTCTTTTGATGTTCAGAATACCTGCTCCTTGTTGCATGTGTGCATGTGTGCATTTTAAGTTCCTTCAGTCCTGTCTGATTCTGTGCAACCCTATGGACTGTACCCACCAGACTCCTCTGTCCATGAGATTCTCCAGGCAAAAATACTGCAGTGGGCTGCCATGCCTTCCTGCAGGGGACCTTCCTGACCCAGGGATTTAACCCGTGTTTCCTGTATCTCTTGCATTGCAGGATGATTCTTTACCATTGAGCCTCTGGGGAATCCCACTCCTTGTTATAAGCTTGTATATAACCTGACTCCTCCCTTACCTCCTCAGAACAATTCTCTCAGTTCTCTTGAGATGCTGTCTCCTGGGCTTGAAGTCTGAAAAATTCCCACCAAATAAAACATAAATCTCAACTTCTAGGCTATGACAGGCTGGTTGAATCCACTTCCCTAACTCCACTTCCTTGACTCCACAAAGCAACCTCTCACTCCAATCTCTTTCTGTTGTTGCTGTTGTTTAGTCACTAAGTCATGTATGACTCTTTGCAATCCCATGAACTGCAGCATGACAGGTGTTCCTGTCCTTTACCATCTCCCAGAGTTTGCCCATAGTCATGTCCATTGAGTTGGTGATGCCATCCAACCATCTCATCTTCTGTTGCCCCCTTCTCCTCTTGTCCTCAATCTTTCCCAACACCAGCCTTTATCAACGAGTCAGATCTTTGTATCAAGTGATCAAATTATTGGAGCTTCAGCTTCAGCATCAGTCCTTCCAATGAATATTCAGAGTTGATTTCATTTAGGATTGACTGATTTAATCTTCTTGCTATCCAAAGAATTCTCAAGAATCTTCTCCAGCACCACAGTTCAAAAGCATCAATTCTTCGGTGCTCAGCCTTCTTTATGGTCCAACTCTCATATCCGTTCATGACTACTGGAAAAACTACAGCTTTGACTATAGGGACCTTTGTTGGCAAAGTGATATCTCTGCTTTTTAATATGCTGTCTAGGTTGGACTGCAAGGAGATCCAATCAGTCCATTCTAAAGGAGATCGGCCCTGGGATTTCTTTGGAAGGAATGATGCTAAAGCTGAAAGTCCAGTACTTTGGCCACCTCATGTGAAGAGTTGACTCATTGGAAAAGACTCTGATGCTGGGACGGATTGGGGGCAAGAGGAGAAGAGGACGACAGAGGATGAGATGGCTGGATGGCATCACTGACTCAATGGACGTGAGTCTGAGTGAACTCCGGGAGTTGGTGATGGACAGGGAGGCCTGGCGTGCTGCAATTCATGGGGTCGCAAAGAGTAGGACATGACTGAGCGACTGATCTGATCTGATCTGATCTAGGTTTGTCAAAACTTGTCTTCCAAGGAGCAAGTGTCTTTTAATTTTGTGGCTGCAGTCATCATCAGCAATGATTTTGGAGCCCAAGAAAATAAAGTCTGTCACCCTTTCCACTTTTCCTCATCTATTTGCCATGAAGTGATGGGACTAGATGCCATGATTTTAGTGTTTTGAATGTTAAGTTTTAAACTAGCTTTCTCACTCTTCTCTTTCACCTCATCAAGAGGCTCTTTAGTTCCTCTTCACCTTTTCCATTAGGGTGGTGTCATTTGTACATCTGAGGTTGTTGATATTTCTCCCAGAAATCTTGATTTCAACTTGTGAGTCATCCAGCCTGGCACTTTGCATGATGTACTCTGCATTTAAGTTAAAGAAGCAGAATGACAATATACAGCCTTGATGTACTCCTTTCCCAATTTTGAACCACTCTGTTGTTCCATGTCAGAGTTGTAACTGTTGCTTCTGGACCTACATACAAGTTTCTCAGGAGGCAGGTAAGGTGGTCTGGTATTCCCATTTCTTTAAGAATTTTCCAGTTTGCTGTGATCCACACAAAGGCTTTACTATAGTCAATGAAGCAGAAGTATATATATATATATATATATATATATATATATATATATATATATATATTTGGAATTTCCTTGCTTTTTCTATCATCTAGTGGATGTTGGCAATTTGATCTGTTTCCTTTGCCTTTTCTAAATCCAGCTTGTACATCTGAAAGTACATGGTTCATGTACTACTGAAGCTTAACTTTAAGGATTTTGAGCCTAATCTTGTTAGCAAGTGAAATGAGTGCAATTGTATGGTAATTGAAAATTCTTTGGCATTGCCTTTCTTTGGGATTGAAATGGAAAATGACCTTTTCCAGTCCTGTGGCCACTGATGAGTTTTCCAAATTTACTGGCATTTTGATTGAAGCACTTCAGATATTAACCTAGACTTCCCTTCCTTTGAGAATCTTTACCTGACCCTGAAAGACCCTGAGAGATGTCTATGACAACCTCTTATACCATTATAGCTGGTCTCACCACAATGTATTTCATTTCCAGGATATGTGCTTATTCTCTTTTTTTCCTTTTTGAAATTATTATTATTATTATTATTTTCTTATTTACTTGCTCTTTCTAAAGAGTATTATAATTTTCTATGCTTTCAACTATCTATGCAGATAGCTTCTAAATCTATATCTAAAACCTGCTAGAATTCTCCACATTAAAATATACAAAACTAAACTTGTCATCCTACCTTTTCAAACCTAGTCCTCCTCCTGACACCTCATTTTTAAAATGGCTTCACTGTCCTCTTGGTTACAAAGGAAATCTTAAATTTACTTTTGTTCTCTCCTTTCCTCTTACCACCCAGATTAAACATAAGCCCAGTAGGGAAGCAAAATTTGTCATTCCAAAATATCTCTTTGGGATGAGGATTATTTTGAGCTGAAAACAAGCAAGACCCAAAAGATTCAGAAGAAACTGTGACCTTCCCTCTAACTGCCTAAAAAAAATTTAGATAAAAGGCCTGTTTCCAGAATAGAGCTACCACCAGAGATATCTGCAAAGAATATGGGCTAGCTGTGATGGACGAAACTCAGCAGGGCACAGAGATCAGAGTGGGCTCTGTCCCATTGTCTCTGCATGGCTCTGCAAATATTTGTTTACCAAACATTTGCTTTTCCATCTCATTTTGAGTTGCCTTCCTCCCTTTTACAGTCCCAACCCACTACCCCTAACATTGTCTTTCTTCCCTAACTGAAGTTATTTAAAGTGAGGGCTTTGGTCATTTTGGTGAGTTAATCCATTTTCCTGGGACTCTCTCATGTATACATGTTATTAAACTTTTTCTTGATCATCTTCTGTTAATGTTTTATGTTATGGCTTACTATAAAGTTAAAATTTTAACAACTAATTTTCTCTTTTAAGTTATACATTGAATTAAATAATGTACACATGCTTTTTTCTCTGCTAATTATGCCAATAATTTCTGTCCTGTTTAGCTAGTAATTCTTATCTTGAGTCACAGGTGATAGGATCAAGCAATCAGCAGAAAAAGAGCAAGAACATCTTGACCAGATTCACAAAACCACAATGGCCATGAATCACAGAAATATCAAAACAAGCTGTGCCAGCCCAGGAAGTTCTCAGTCACATTAGTCCTGCAACTCCCACTCTCAAAATTCTCCTTATGATAGTTTTCAAGACATGAGTCTGCTACACTCCCCATTTTCTGGCAAATTAATACTCTTTCCTTTACCTTGTCCTTATTATTCTCATTTAGCATACAAAACGGAGACCAAATTTTTGCCTACAATGTCAATTTAATTCTTAGAGCAGCCAGAAGGACCTAGAAGGGTAGAAAAAAATTTTCTTCCTTTCCAGCACCCCACTAACTACTGTCTCCAGAATTCATTTCCATTATTCTGATTCACAGCTTTATTAGTTCCTACTGATACAGACACCTTCTAGTTGGCCCTTCAATTCAGGAGTCTCTCCTGCCCTAGTCAGCGGACACATTGCTGCAAAATTTTCTTAATACAGTTATTTGTTCATGCTATTCCTTTACTTGTTAAGTCTTAACTTCTAAGTCTGGCTTTCTAAATTCCCCACAATCTAGCCCCAAACTATCATTCCAGTTCTATTTTCCACCTTCACTTAATTAGATATTTTGTTAATTAGATATTCCAGCCAAATTAATTCTGCCCTTGCTAGTGTTGTAGCCACATGTTCTGGGAAACAAACTCACTCAGAAGGACAATGCAGATAGTGGAATGCAGTTTATTATACCGGCAGACCCAAGGCAGTCTCCTCTTAGCCAAGGACCCCAATCAGTTTTTGTGAAAACCTTATATACCCTAAGTGTACGTGCCCAAACCCACCTTTCCAAATTCCCTGAAACAGTCTGAACAAAGGAAAAGAAAGATACAATCAAAGCTAACCCGTGATTCATATGCTTTAAGCCCAGTTAGTTAACAGTGGACAATTATCAATAGGCCTGTGGTCATACCCCAATAAGCATAATAGAATTTATGATTCTACTTATTTACACAGATAATTAGGGTATTCTTTTAGGCAACAGAGAGTCTAAGTACAAGCCCTGGGTCTCTTCCATCCGTGGGGTCTGGTTTTCCAATTGGTACGTCGTTTCCATAGGTAATGGGCATATAGCTCAAAGTCCACAGTCCAGCCCAGGATGGAGTCCTGATTTCAAGATGGAGCCTTTTCTGTCAGTTTCCTCCTTCACTAGGAATCCGTATAATTCCTTGATTTTATTAACTTTTCATTTCCAATGCATAGGAAGATGCCACCCACACAATCTACACCTAAAAATTCCATATTTTCCCTTATCCCCTTTTTAAGTGATCTTTTTCTCACTTGAACCACAACCTATATATTTTTAAAATTTTATTTGTATTACTCAGCTTCATCTTTATCTGTCTTACAGGTTTCTAGTCAATTTGAAATTCCTTAAAGAAGGAACATGCCTTCCCAGGTTGGTGCTAGTGGCAAAAAAATCTGCCTGCAAAGCAGGAGACATAAGAGACATGGGTTCAATCCCTGAATCAGGAAGATCCCCTGGAGGAGGGCATGGAAACTCACTCCAGTATTCTTGCCTGAAGAATCCCATGGACAGAGGAGTCTGGCAGGCCACAGTCCATTGGGTTGCAGAGTCAGACATGACTGAGTGACTTAGCATACAAAGAAGGAACATGTTTTGATTTTCCTAGTGTTACCTTCAAAACACAACCCTAGAAAAAAGCAATAAAAAATAGGAATAGAAAAAAACTCCCCAGATAATATCACTACAAATGTCTCATATCAAATTAGAAGCAAATTTGGAGAGTTTGGTTATGTTTTAGGTAGAAATAATTCCGTTTAGGATAGGTTTCTTAAATTTGTGAAAGTTTCTCAGTCATGTCCAACTCTTTGCGACGCCATGGACTATACATTCCATGGAATTCTCCAGGCCAGAATACTGGAGTGAGTAGCCGTTCCCTTCTCAAGGAGATTTTCCCAACCTAGGGATCAAAACCAGGTCTCCCCCACTGCAGGTGGATTCTTTACCATCTGAGCCACCAGGGAAGCCCATGAGCAGTTTGAAATATGACAGAGAAAGCTAGTAGGTAAATAATAGAAAAATATTTGTGTATGTCAATTATTTAATTACCCAGTATGCTTTAAATGTCTACTAATATCCTCAAATTATTTTAGATGCAGAAAGAAGTTCTAAAAAGGGGGAAATACTCCAGTAAGTATGTTCAGAACCTCATCTTAAGTGACTGTATCATGAAGTTTCCTCCAAGAATAAAAAAGATCAGCAAAACCATCTTCCCATGTTTATAAAGCTGCCTTTTAATTCAGAAGCCTCCTGGAGTTGAAATGTAGTAATACAAAAGCACTGAGAAACTGAACTCAAGTAATCTTGGAGTATTTTTTATTTTTAGTAGTTGTTTCATCTTAGGGATGTAAAAATGCAAACTACATCTTAGTAGTAGGAAGGAGACTCTAGACTTGCAAATAAAAAATAAGCAGTTAGACAATAAGAAGAGTAAAATGCAAATAAAACAGCAAATGAAATTATAAAACTTTTAAATGTCAGTTATATAAAGAATCATGGTTTGAAATCATAACAGATGCAAGTGATTTTGATAATCTAAAAAGTGAGATAGATAACTGGAAAGAAAACCAAAATATCAAATGCTACCTGGACAAAATAATTATTGTAACTGTTTAAAGTTTTAATAAAATCACTTTAGCTGATCAGAATGTATTCAGGATATAGAGTTGTATTCTTCTTTCAAAAAATCTCAAATATTTTGGATTTTTTTTTCTTGGAAATGTAATATAACTATCTCTGAAAGACTTAAATATTTGAAACTGAAATAAAATTTTATGAACCTATGCATGAGCTCTCCTTTAGAAGTACAAATTTATAAAAAATAATAATTAGGTCAAAATATCCCCATAGCATAAATAAGACATTGTGTGTCTTTTATAAATATACCTGGCATACAGTAAGAGGCATACAGTAAGAAATTATTAAGAGAAAATAAATGAGGACTAAGCATGATATGAACCCTACTTAGTATTCCAGCCTCATTATTTACTACTTCTTTAAAATATACTTATCGTCTACCCACATTTAACCACTCACATTGTTGTAATACTCACATTTTACTATATAGTTAAGCCTCTGCTCCTACTAATTTGGCTTTCTCATATGATATTTCCAAGTTACCCACATAATAGACTTTACTCTTCCAAACTGAATTATATGATCAAGAGATCAATCCAAGGTAAAGATATAACAACTGTAAATATATATGACCCAACATAGGAGCAGCCCAACATAAGGCAAATGTTAACAGTCATAAAAGAAGAAATCAACAGTAGCACAATAATAGTGGGGAAATTTAACACTCCACTTACAGCCTCAGAGGGTAAAGAGTATGCCTGCAATGTGGGAGACCTGATTTCCATCCCTGGGTCAGGAAAATCACCTGGAGAAGAACATGGCAAACCCACTCCAGTATTCTTGCCTGGAAAATCCCATAAACAAAGGAGCCTGGTGGGCTACAGTCCCTAAAATCGCGAAGAGTTGGACACAACTAAGCGACTTCACTTTCCCTTACATCAAAGGACATATCATCCAGAAAAAGTCAATAAGAAACACAGGAATTTAATAATAACATTAGACCAAATGGACTTATTTACAAAGCATTTTATCTGAAAGCAGTGAGGATACACATTCTTTGTAAGTGCACATGGAACATTCCCTAGGGTAGATCACATGCTAGGCCATAAAACAAGACTAAGAAAATTGAATTCATATCGAACACCCTTTCCAACCAAAATGTTAATGAGATTAGAAATCAACTATAAGGGCTTCTCCAGTGGCTCAAGAATCTGAGAAATCAACTATATGGGCTTCTCTGCTAAAGAATCTTCCTGACAATGCAAGAGGAATAGGTTTGATCCCTGATCCAGGAAGATCCCACATACCATGGAGCAGCTAAGTCCATTGGACTTCAACGAGATAAAACCAGTCAATTCTAAACGAAATCAATCCTGAATATTCATTGGGAGGACTGATGGTGAAGCTGAAGCTCCAATACTTTGGCCACCCGATGCAAAAAAATTGACTCATTGAAAAAGACCCTGATGCTGGGAAAGATTGAAGGTAGGAGGAAAAGGGTATGACAGAGGATGAGATGGTTGGATGGCATCACTGACTCAATGGATGTGAGTTTGAGCAAGTCCTGGGAGTTGGTGATATACAGGGAAGTCTGGCTTGCTGCAGTCCATGGTTTTGCAAAGAGTCAGACATTACTGAACCTCTGAACTGAACTGAAGATACACATAGTGAAACTGAATTTCAGTGTTAAAGTGGGAGTCATATAAATATACAAAGAGAAGAAACAGTTCATCAAATAAGGGAAATTAATTTAATTTTATAAACTTCATATGCAAAAGAACAAGAAAACAGAATCTCCAGAATTTGGAGGAAGAAATAGATTTCAGAAATAGAGGGAACAACCAACTAAATTGTTATTAACATGTCAAGGCAACAAAAAAGTATTCAAAATATACAAAGGCTTGTCAACTATATGCCCTATGTACTCTTTGTGAAAAATCTACTTGACTAGATAATCTATCAAGCAAAAGATTGGAAGAAAATCCTGGTGGTAAATATTAATTTTAAAAAACATAATTACTGCTGTTTAAAAATTTAAATCATGTTTACAAAACATTTTTATGATTTTAACTCAACAGCAAAGCCATATAATGAAATAATTGATAATTATTAATAATTCAGTTATAATATACCAAGGAAAATGTCCCAGACTAGTCACCATAACTGAAAGATAAAAAGAAAGAGGATGGTAAAATTGTACAAATTTTTTCACCATTTTTAGATGACATAAATTACATAGGCACTAAATATATTTTTTTAACTTTAGAAAATAAATCAAAAAATATAATTATAATCATTAATTTTAATACTTCTTTAGTTCTTATCATGATAGATTGAGAGTTCTTATCATGATAGATTGAGGTATCTTATCATGATAGATTGAAACATTTTATCATGCTAAATTGAGATTCAAGAAGGATACAATATTTCTAATTATAATATTTAATATAATTAGTAGAGTTACTACAAAAACTTATAGACTGTAGAGGCTCTACCATTTTATAAGTTCCTGTGAATTCACAAAGAAAATCTCAATAAATTCTTGAAAATAGAAAAGCATAATCTCTGAATACAATTTAGTGAAAACAGATACCTAACAAAAGTAAAAAATAAAATAATAACTTTAATTTACCAACTTTGAAGTCAAAAAGAAAATTTTTAAAAACTGAAATTACAGAATGTTTGAAAATAAGGTTGAGGAAAGGACAGAAGGAAATAAGATAAACCAAAGGAAAGAAGATAAAAATAATTTAGCATTCAGTATAGGATGCTGAACTAGTATGTCCTGAGAAAGTGAAAGCAATAAACCAATAAGATAAAATCACTGATTAACAAATGAGAGAAACAGTAGAATTGATATCACTAGGAGATCTAAGCAATAGTAACAATACCTTTTTAAATAGATAACTTTCACTTGGCTTGGTCAAGGGGGTAGATGGGAAAAAGTTAAAGCACAAGTAAATCAATATATTAAGTGTGAGAACAAGGGATAATCCACCAGGACAGAAATGATAGAGCTACAAGAAAATCATGTTCAAAATTCTATGCTAGTAAATATGAAATGTTCCTTGAATGGATGGTTTTTTCAAGACAAATGTTCTCCAAATTAACTCCTAAAGGGAAAGAAAATATAAACACCCAATAATCTTAAAGGAAATTAGACACTTGTCAAAGAACCACTACCTTCATCTTCATCAACTATTTTTAAAAACAAAGACTTTGCATGTCTACAGTGTTCTGGCAGCAATATTTATTATGAATAAGATTGAAAAATTACATCCAGTCATCTCATTACTTTGGAATGTATTTTGCCTGGTTTAGATATTTTAATTGTCTTTAAATATTTATTTATTTTTATTAGCATCCTCTTTCTATATGGAATTCAAAGTCTGGTTTTAAATTGTTTCTAACAATTATAAAATCCACAATCACCTTGCTAGAGAGAGTCTTGTAATTCAATTCCTTCCATCTCCAAGTTAGGAAATACATTCAGTTTTCTTTATTATGGTCATCCAGGAAGCTAGTGGTAGAACAAGCACTAGAAAGAAATGGTTACCTCCTCAGAATAGAAAAGCTAAGAAAACGTTCCTTTGCTAGGTGTTGGATGGAGGGAAAATTGCTATTATATGTATTTCCCAGACTTTATTTCTATAAGTACTTTAGCCTTAGTTAACACTGCTTTGGCATTGCCTTTCTTTGGGATTGGAATGAAAACTGACCTTTTCCACTCCTGTGGCCACTGCTGAGTTTTCCAAATTTGCTGGCACATTGAGTGCAGCACTTTCATAACATCATCTTTCAGGATTTGAAATAGCTCAACTGGAATTCCATCATCTCCACTAGCCTTGTTTGTAGTGATGCTTTCTAAGGTCCACTTGACTTCACGTTCCAGGATGTCTGGCTCTAGGTGAGTGATCACACCATCGTGATTATCTGGGTCGTGAAGACCTTTTTTGTACAGTTCTTCTGTGTATTCTTGCCACCTCTTCTTAATATCTTCTGCTTCTGTTAGGTTCATACCATTTCTGTCTTTTATCGAGCCCATCTTTGAATGAAATGTTCCCTTGGTATCTCTAATTTTCTTGAAGAGATCTCTAGTCTTTCCCATTCTGTTGTTTTCCTCTGTTTCTTTGCATTGATCCCTGAGGAAGGCTTTCTTATCTCTTCTTGCTGTTCTTTGGAACTCTACATTCAGATGCTTATATCTTTCCTTTTCTCCTTTGCTTTTCGCTTCTCTTCTTTTCACAGCTATTTGTAAGGCCTCCCCAGACAGCCATTTTGCTTTTTTTCATTTCTTTTCCATGGGGATGGTCTTGATCCCTGTCTCCTATACAATGTCATGAACCTCATTCCATAGTTCATCAGGCACTCTATCTATCAGATCTAGGCCCTTAAATCTATTTCTCACTTCCACTGTTTAATCATAAGGGATTTGATTTAGGTCATACCTGAATGGTCTAGTGGTTTTCCCTACTTTCTTCAATTTAAGTCTGAATCTGGTAATAAGGAGTTCACGATCTGAGCCACAGTCAGCTCCTGGTCTTGTTTTTGTTGACTGTATAGAGCTTCTCCATCTTTGGCTGAAAGAATATAATCAATCTGATTTCAGTGTTGACCATCTGGTGATGTCCATGTGTAGAGTCTTCTCTTGTGTTGTTGGAAGAGGGTGTTTGCTATGACCAGTGCATTTTCTTGACAAAACTCTGTTAGTTTTTGCCCTGCTTAATTCCGTATGCCAAGGCCAAATTTGCCTGTTACTCCAGGTGTTTCTTGACTTCCTACTTTTGCATTCCAGTCCCCTATATACAATTGCACTCATCTCACATGCTAGTAAAGTAATGCTCAAAATTCTCCAAGCCAGGCTTCAGCAATACGTGAACCGTGAACTTCCTGATGTTCACTCTCGTTTTAGAAAATGCAGAGGAACCAGAGATCAAATTGCCAACATCCGCTGATCATCGAAAAAGCAAGAGAGTTTCAGAAAAAACATCTATTTCTGCTTTATTGACTATGCCAAAGCCTTTGACTGTGTGGATCACAATAAACTGTGGAAAATTCTGAAAGAGATGGGAATACCAGACCACCTGACCTGCCTCTTTGAGAAATCTGTATGCAGGTCAGGAAGCAACACTTAAAACTGGACATGGAACAACAGACTGGTTCCAAATAGGAAAAGGAGTACGTCAAGGCTGTATATTGTCACCCTGCTTATTTAACTTATATGCAGAGTACATGGTGAGAAACGCTGGACTGGAAGAAGCACAAGCTGGAATCAAGATTGCTGGGAGAAATATCAATAACCTCAGATATGCAGATTACACCACCCTTATGGCAGAAAGTGAAGAGGAACTAAAAAGCCTCTGGATGAAAGTGAAGGAGGAGAGTGAAAAAGTTGGCTTAAAGCTCAACATTCAGAAAACGAAGATCATGCATCCGGTCCCATCACTTCATGGGAAATAGATGGGGAAACAGTGGAAACAGTGTCAGACTTTATTTTTTGGGCTCCAAAATCACTGCAGATGGTGACTGCAGCCATGAAATTAAAAGACGCTTACTCCTTGGAAGGAAGGTTATGACCAACCTAGACAGCATATTCAAAAGAGAGACATTACTTTGCCAACAAAGGTCCGTCTAGTCAAGGCTATGGTTTTTCCAGTGGTCATGTATGGATGTGAGAGTTGGACTGTGAAGAAGGCTGAGCGCCAAAGAATTGATGCTTTTGAACTGTGGTGTTGGAGAAGACTCTTGAGAGTCCCTTGGACTGCAAGGAGATCCAACCAGTCCATTCTGAAGGAGGTCAGCCCTGGGATTTCTTTGGAAGGAATGATGCTAAAACTGAAACTCCAATACTTTGGCCACCTCATGCGAAAAGTTGACTCATTGGGAAAGACCATGATGCTGGGAGGGATTGGGGGCAGGAGGAGAAGGGGACGACAGAGGATGAGATGGCTGGATGGCATAACTGACTCGATGATAGTGAGTCTAAGTGAACTCCGGCAGTTGGTGATGGACAGGGAGGCCTGGCATGCTGCGATTCATGGGATCACAAAGAGTCTGACACGACTGAGCAACTGAACTGAACTGAACTGAACAGTGCTTTAAGGATCTTATCACTTACATATATAATTTGTTTATATCAAAATAAGGAAGCAAATTTGTTAAACTATCTTGGAAACTTCTTGAGTTAATAAAAATGTATTCTGAGGAGACTGCAGTCAACATTAGAGCCTAGGGTAACAGATGTCTCACAAATTGCAAAGCTTTTGCAGATGTATAAGATTTTTTAAGTGGTCCCCAAAGATTACTAAGGACCTCATTGTTAAGAGAAAAAATGGAATCATCAGTGCATAGACTGGGTGAGAAATAATGTCACATCCTGACATTACCAACTCCATTAAATCTGTTGAGATAAAGGAAGCTGGGAGGTAACAGCTGTATTTCTAAAAGATGAAAATGTTAAAGGTACTTCAGAGGTCTGTGGCAGTTATTTACTTTCATCACAGAGGTGCACTGATCAAGTAGGTTCATTTAATTGCAATTCTACAAAAAAATAGGTCCTTTAAGATTTAGAGCACCATTTGAATGAGGACTTATGCTGCTTCTCTTTTCTCTTCTGCAAAGTCCACATTTAAGGCTGAGTTCATAGTCTCGTGAAGGTCAGCCTTTGATTACATGAGTAAATCAGTATTATTAATCCACAGATTTGAAAGAACTTTAACAATGATTCATATATTCCATGGGGACTTTTTGTTTTCTCTGTTTTGTTTTGTTATATTCTTTTGCCCGTAATGGTCCCTGCAACATATTGTATGCTTAATGAACATTCATTAAATTCTCTGATGGCTCAGTGTCACACTTCTGTTAAATAAACACAAACTGCCTTATTGTTCTTTACATATACTAGAGATTTCTTCTCTTTTGTTCATGTTTTACCTCTGCTTAGAAGGTCCCTATCCTCAAATTGCCTTTAAAGATTCAGTAAATAAGTACTCCTTTTTGGTGTGTGTGGTGCTAAGTCACTTCAGTCGTGTCTGACTTTTTGTGACTCCATTGACTGTAGCCAAGAATACACAGAAGAACTGTACAAAAAAGAGCTTCACGACCCAGATAATCACAATGGTGTGATCACTGACCTAGAGCCAGACATCCTGGAATGGGAAGTCAGGTGGGCCTTAGAAGGCATCACTACGAACAAAGCTAGTGGAGGTGATGGAATTCCAGTTGAGCTATTTCAAATCCTGAAAAATGATGCTGTGAAAGTGCTGCACTCAATATGCCAGCAAATTTGGAAAACTCAGTAGTGGCCACAGGACTGGAAAAGGTCAGTTTTCATTCCAATCCCAAAGAAAGGCAATGCCAAAGAATGCTCAAACTACCGCACAATTGCACTCATCTCACACGCTAGTAAATGCATTCTTTGGCATTTACTAGCCCCTTGCCTGCTCCTGCGCCATCGCAGCCTGGCGCTCTCGGCTGCCACCCCTGGCCTCAGACGTGGGGTAGCTCCTCTCAGCTGTCGCCCCTAACCTTGGGCGAGAGGTAGCTCCTGTCTGCCAGGCTTCTGTGCAGTCTGTTGCACCCGGCTTACATGACTTTTAATCCTTGGTTATAGTCAATGTATTAGGGTGGACTACTATCTGGTTCTCAATTCTCAGATTTTGGAATTTGATTCGAAAAGTACTAATTGGCCTTATGAACTGGACCAGGCAGGTGAGACCCATCTGCAGGTTGACCCTGTGAAGTCGGGTATTAAAAAAGAGAGAAATAAAAGGAATAGATGCAGAGATGAAGCCAAAAAGAGAGCTATATCAGGGTTACTGGTTTCCTTGCCAGGTTTCTATCTTTTTATGGAGCCAGGCCTCATCTTCTGCCCCTTGGTTTTATGAGACATTACCTTCCAAATAAATAAATCCCACTATTTATTTATTCTTGTTGGAAGTGGTTTTTTTCTTATCTGAAACTGAACATCTTGATTAAGTAACCCCTTGAGAAGTCTCTTAAAAGGATGAAATGAAACAAAAGGTTAAAATTACTGTTAACATGATTGCTACCATGAATATGAGGAAAAGAGGTAAGGGGAGGATGGAAGGAGATAAAAAAAACTGAAGAGTAAGGTGGTTCAAGGCTTTAGATTTAATAGAAATCCTGTAACATGGCTCTCTTAAAATGAAATCTCAATACTTTCAAATAATTACATTATCTTCCTTTGAATGTGGATGAAAGAATGGTAGAGATGTGGAAATATAAGGTTAAGCAAGCAATTGACAATTCTGTCTTGTTCAAATTTGGCTTAAGCAGTAACTGTTGTGCCAAGGCCATCATAAAATGTAATGAAACTTGGTGACAAATAGAAAACATGATAGGACAATATCTCAGATGACTCTGCTGAATCAAAAATAGAATTTTTGTAAACAATTTGTTATTTTAAAGGAAAAATCACATAGCTCATGCTTCGCTGCATGTTTGAAAGAAAAAGAAATGTATCTCCTCAAGTAGTGGACCATTTAAGACTAAAATAATCAATGTAAACAGTGGATCAGAAAATCCAAACGGAGGAGGTAGGTACTTATCAGTCTGCCTCTACTCACTGCTGGTAAAGGGTCAGATTTTTATTTTGTTTGGTAAAAAAAAAAAGGCTCTAAAAAAACACAAATAAAACAGCATTCATGAACAAAACAACTTTGCTAGATACTTAGAACAGTAAAAGAAAGCAAGAGCTCATATCATTTTCTTAATAGAATGAAAGGATCATGTTGGATAAGGACAGCTGAACAAGGGAGAGAGTTACACAGTTGGAGGTTACCTTCCTTTCTCTTTCCTTTATTCTTTTTTCCATTTTTCTTTCATTTTCCCCTTCCTTAGCTTTTTTTTCTATAATATAAGTAAAAAATATGAGTAAAAAATATAAGTAAAAATATAAGTAAAATATAAGTATTTATATTATAAATATAATAAGTAAATATACGTATATTTACTTATAAGTAAATATAAGTAAAAAATATGATGTTGAGCAACTTTTTATTTCCCTTCTCTTCCCAAACTACTTTTAGGATTTTCTCATTATCATAGATTTTTATAAATTTGATTATATTGTATCTTGATGTAGTTACTTTTGTTTTTGTTCTTTGGTATATATACTTATCTTCCTTGCAGTACATTGTATTTTCTGGATGTATGGTTTAATTTTTTTTTTTTTTTTTGGAAGATGATTACTTTACAGTGTGCTGGGTTTTGCCATACAACAGGGTGAATGAGTCATAATTATATATATGGCCCTTCCCTCAAGAGCCCCACCCCCCCACCCCTGCTTCCCTTCCCATCCCATCCCATCCCTGCAGGTGATCACAAAATGCCAGGCTGAGCTCCCTGTGTTATCTATTTTACAGCTTCCCACTAGTTATCTATTTCACACATGATAGATTATAATATGTCATTTTAATATTGTTAATAGACAATTTCCTTTTCCTTTGGAGACTCTACTTGCACATATGTTAGACCATTTGATATTGCCCTGCAAATCTTGAAACTTTTTTTTCCTTTTAGTTATAAAAAGAAAATCACTTACAGCACTACACACTTAGAGCACTGCAGCTGAAATCACTTATAGCACTGCGTATGTGCTTCTTTTGCTTTTCTTCTCCTTTCAGTTTTGTAGTTTCTATTGCTTTGTCTTCAAGTTCATTGGTCTTTTTTCTTCAGTATATAATGCATCATTAATTCCATTTGTTAGGTAGTTAGAATAGGAAAAAGGAGTCCGGAATGGCAGTGGCTAAAAGACAAGGAAGGGAAAAGCCCGTGAAAATAGAACAAAGGAAGGTCCAACGACCAGAGTGAGGACCTCAGGTAGAACAAACAGCACTCCTGGCAAGCCCAATTTATATAGGGCAGGCCCAGGGGCAGGAAAAAAAAACCAACATAAAAAGAGGAGCCACAGGGCTGGGGGGTCTCTCTCTCCCCCCCCCCGCCCCCCACATGCATGCATGCTCGTTCTCTCTCTCTCTCTTTTCTCTTTGCATCTTTTGGGTCGGCATGCCCTCACACCTCGAGGTTGTATTTTCCTTTATTTTATAAATAAAACTGATCTGTCCAAGAACTATAACATGGACTGTCCGAGAGCGGTGACATGCCCAGGGCTTTACCGTCTATCACTTCAAATCTTTGTTGTGACGAGACAGAACCAAGGAGATCACACTCCTCTGACACATTTAATAAATTTTTTGGAGTCATATATATTGAAATATAATTTTTACACAGTAGAATTAATTTTTTTGGTATATTTTTGTTCAGTGAATACTTTTATTTCAGATATGCATTTTCCATTTCAAGAAATTCTAATTGGTCTTATTTTTCTATTTTTTTCTCACTTTGTTTATGTTTCTCTTTACATTTTAAAAATTTTAATCACCATTTTAAAAATCCTTTTTTGTTTGTCTGTCATATTTGTTTACTTGTCTAGTTATTGAGTGCAGATCTTATATCCATCTTTTAAAAGATCTTTGTTATGCAGTAGTTAATTTCTTGAAAAACCACTTGATTCTTCTGGGCTTTTCTTTTCTTTTAAAAATTTATTAGAATGCATCCAGAATTATCTTCACTTTTGGGGCTAGGTTAGCCTTACTCCTAAGGTATAGTATTTCTAGAGGCCCTCTTGCATGCCTCAGGTGTTCAATGAGGTTTCTCCCTTTGGCTAAATAAAATTTGGATACCTTTCAGTCTTGTGTAAACTCTAAGGTGTTTTTTTTTTTTTTTCCTTAGTTGTCATTCTTTACTTTGCCTCATATATTTCACTCCCAACTTATGTGCAGCTTTGCAATCAGTCAAAGATTCAAGAGTATCTGTGCAGATTTTTGGAATTTTCTTTTGCATTTTTTTTTCCTCTCAGGTACTCTGTTCTCCATATTCTAGTCTTTGTCTCTCAGAACTTTGCTGTCTGTCTCTCCAATCCATTGACACATCCATGGTCTGTTTGTGTTCTTCCTTAATATGCAGCATTCCAGAATGTGTCTCCGGGCAAAAAGTTGAGGCAATTGTAGAGTTTACCTTATTTGTTCCTTTCTCTCAGAATTATAATCCAATCCTGTCTGTTGTTCTATAGGAGAATATTCACGAAATTTGAAAGCAATTGTCTAATATATTTAGTCCACTATTCTTGTGTTTACAATGAGTGGTCTAATAAAGTACTAGTTAATCCGATTATGGCAAAAAACCATGATTAATCATACATCAAGCTATCAATAAATCATTCAAAAACCATAGAACCTATTATGAACTTTTGTTTGTTTGTTTTGAGAATCAGATTTAGAGTCTAAGTAATTTTGTTCATAAACCTCTCCTAAAAGAAAGATATTAAAATTAAGATAATCAAAATAATTACTGCATTATTTATATGATGCAAGATAACCTTTATACTCATTAATTTCATGATGTCTGGGTTTCCCATCTAAACAGAGACATAAAATATTTGGCAGTATTCAAAGACAAGCTATGCAAATTCATGAGATTAAAGGACCTACTTGGCACATATGAAAATAGGTCAGGAGAAATGAGCTTATTTAATAGTTGAACGAGCAACTTAGGAAAGATAATCAAACCAAAATCAGAAAGAATCATATATAGAGGTTATAACCACTTTTTCTTGCCTTCTACTAAGGATATAAATATATTTAAAGACTAGAAAGGAGATTTACATAACATGCAAAGCTCAGTGCCCTCCAAAAGCTTCCAAAATACTTTCACATTTGTTTGGGATGTTGTGAAATCTTTTTCCTGCTTTAGAGATGAACAAACAGCAGGGCACCTTCTTTGCAAGTTGATTTAAACCTAAGATTAGCAGTAAATTAAACCATCCAGCTTCATTTTAGGCCTCTGATTCTAATAGTATTTAGGAGATTTTCTTTTTTTCTGCTTCCTGACTACTGCTTTTCTAGATTTTATGGAATTGCTCCTCTTATTTTATTTTATTTTTTTTCAGTAGGAAGATGCTTTTTTGACACTCTCCTTTCAGCTGCCTGGGGTCTTTATTAAGATAGCAAAAGAAGTGTTCTTGGTCTCATTGACTTTCTTTTTTTAAACAAGATTTATTTTTTACAAAAATAAATACCACTACCTATATTTGTGCTTGTCAACTTTAAAAAGTAGTCACAAACTAAAATTTGAGAGTTATGTTTTATTTGGTGGGATTTTTTAGGACTTTAAGCCCAGGGTACAGCATCTCAAGCAACCCTAAAAGAACTGCTCTGAGGAGTCAGGGGGAGGCGTGCTGAGTCATTTCAGTCATGTCCAACTCTTTGTGACTCCAGGGGAAGGAGTCATGTTATACAGAAATTTGCAGAAACAGGTAGTCTGAATATCAAGATTAAAACCAGACATCTCAAGTTAAGGAATTTAGTGCTTTTCTATGTTTGGAAATATACAACAGCCTGGGCTTACTTTCATATGCATTTCAGCTATCTGGGGCAAGCATCCTGCTATTGATTTTTCACACTCTTAGTTCATCACTCACCATAGGAAGTGGTGGAAGCTCCTGGTGGCAGCTTGATGACTGCCAGATAGCAGGCATTGTTCTTCCTGAGCTCAGAAATTCAATTTGAAGGGCCAGAATCCCTGATGGCTGTGACAGCCTTGTTTATTGATATGGCAGGAAGTACTCCATTTCACACACTCAAAATCATTTTTATGTGATTTTTTTTTTTTTTTTCCTGACTGTGCCATGTAGCACGCAGGGTCTTAGTTCCCAGATCAGGGATCAAACCCATGCCCTTTGCATTGGGAGGGCAGAGGCTTAACCACAGGACCTCCACAGAAGTCCTCAAAATCGTTATTCATGGGGTTTATTGTAGCAGGATCCAGAAAATAGCACCCTTATATTTTAATTCTCAGGCAAAAATTTCACTTAAAAAGAAAATAATGAATTTATGTAAATTTTTTAAAATATTGAAATGAAAAAACCCCAACTACTGCAGAGTTGTAATTTCTTTAACCATTTTTAACAAGACATCTGCATGTGGAAGCCAATCACATTAGAAGAGAAGCTGTCTTTCATCATTCCTTTTGAAAATTGTTTACCTCTTTAGATTTTCTTTCTAAGATGTAACTTGAAAATGTCATTGGTGCATGATGTATTTTTGTTCACAGAAATAGAACTCAGTAGTTGTTTTTTCAGCCAGAGGAAATGATAACGTTCTTGACAATTGTTCTAAAAGAATGATCAAGTTTATATCCTTAGAGGATATCTAAAGCAATATTGGATTTACCAAGAAAGGGATTTTAGCCAGGACAAAATAATAGAGCCCTTGACTTATTGTCTTTTCTCCAGTTAGTGTTTTTTCCATATTGTTATATGTTTTATGTACATGCTTATTGGGTGCTTTCTTGTGTTATATAAAATGAACAGATTGTGAAACTCCATGTCCCCTCAAATGCTCCCTAATTAGTTGTTATAGCAACATAATCCCCCCATTTAGTTCAAATAGTCCAGTGATTTTTTAAAAATTTGGAAGTGGGTTAGATAACAGGTGGAATGGATTAGTTAATATTTACCAAGCAAGTTATCTGTAAAACCTGAGCCTAAAATGCTAATCTATGCTTTTAAGGCAGACTTATTTTGGGAGAAGTCCTGACATAATAAATACCTCCTATTGTGCTTCTTTTGTGCCCTGGGTGTTAGGAAGAAGGGTGTTAGAACCTGGGACCCAGACAGAACTAGTAGAAGGTGTAGAAGAAGGTGAGAGGACCATAAAATTGATTGTCTGGGCTAATTTGACGAATCTAATATCTGGCTGGGAGGGATTGAGGGCAGGAGGAGAAGGGGTCGACAGAGGATGAGATGGCTGGATGGCATCACTGACTCGATGGACATGAGTCTGAGTGAACTCCGGGAGTTGGTGATGGACAGGGAGGCCTGGCGTGCTGCGATTCATGGGGTTGCAAAGAGTCGGACACGACTGAGTGACTGAACTGAACTGAATTGAACTGTAATACTCTAGTAATTGCTTTATTACCAGAGGAAGTTCAATCAATGTTTTCTTACTTGAGGAAGCTCAATCAATGTTTTCTGAATTGAATTGAATATATTATGATATTTTCTGACTCTTAGCTCCAAATAACTTATATAAAATAAATGATAATGGTGTTTGGTGCATCTATTACAAAAGAATCTAAATCTAACCACAGGGAATGTACAGAATAAAGAGACTGATTGAATCTTTCTTAAAGATACAGCAAGTGAGACTAAGAGAAGTTTCTCTTCGAAAGGCAAAACAAAACAAGAACTCTCTTCTTTCTCCCTTGTGAATGTAAAAATGTGTGTAATTCTCTGGTGAATGGAAAAAAAATGTGGTGTCATCATTTCCCATTATTCCTTTTAATATAAAGCAAGTCAATGAGTAAACTTTATATATTATATTCTGAAACTTTAAAAACAATTTTTAAAAAGCTTTAATTTTTAAGAAAGTCTCTCTTTACCCGACATGCTGCCCAACTTATCTCATTAACTTTTCAAAATGGAGACAGAGAATTATGCCAGTCACCTCAAAATCAAAACATATTTTGGCTTTTTAATAGTTTTTTGGAGAGCAGAGAAAAGAAATAAAATAATTAAAATAATTGTGAATGTTTACATTTGGAGTGAAAATAAAATATTTCATGAACAACACAGTATATTCTACACAATCATGTTTCAAGTCTTCAAGGAATTCTCTTCAACAGAGATGAAAGCATGTATTACAAACATAATTATGTTCAAATGTAAATTTGACAAAATAGTCTTTATTTCCTTTTACATTGAATAGCTGGAAATATACCAAATAAAAATTTGTTCATTTCTGATAGAAGAGGATTAAGTGTTAATTTACTTGTTTAAATCTATTCATCTCTGAATTCTTTTTTAGGGTCATCAACCATAACTACTCTGCTTTTTTAGGTTCTCCTCCATCAAAAGAGCTCCTATTATTTTTTCCCTCATTCTCCTAATAAAATTGTTGTAGCCACGCGTTCTGGGAAACAAACTCACTCAGAAGGACAATGCAGGTAGTGGAGTGCAGTTTATTACACAGGTGGGCCCAAGGCAGAGCCTCCTCTTAGCCAAGGACCCTGACCAGTTTTTGTGAAAACCTTATATGTCCTAAGAGTACGTGCTCAAACCCACCTCCCCAAATTATCTGAAACTAGTTTGAACAAAGGAAAAGAATGATACAATCAAAGTTAACCCATGATTCGTATGCCTTAAGCCTAGGTAGTTAACAGTGGACAATTATCAATAGGCCTGTGGTCATACCCCAATAAGCATAATAGAATTTATGATTCTATTCAGTTACAGATAATTAGGATATTCTTTTAGGCGATGGAGAGTCTACGTATGAGCCCTGGAGCTCTTCCATCAGGGGATCTGGTTTTCCAGTTGGTATGTCATTTCCATAGATACTAGACATATAGCTCAAAGTCCACAGCCCAACCCAAGATGGAGCCTTTTCTGTCTGTTTCCTCCTACAAAATTAGATCACATTATAAGGTATACAGAAGTAGAAATGTAATGTATGCATGAATTTATATGTTATAAACCAATGTTATCTCAATAAAAACAAATTAAAACAAAAAATAAATAAATATATTTGCTTATACATAAGTATAACAAGTATATTGCATAAAAGTCTGCACTTACTAGCTCTGTGGTCTTAGGTAAATTATTTGACTTCTTTGATCTTCAGTTTCATCAACTGTAACATGAAGCTAATGCTTATTTTGTAGTGTAGTTATTTGGATTAAATAATATAATATTAGAAATACTTAGCAACTAGGAACATAATGATGTTTAATAAATGTTATAGTCCTTCAAATTTTTCATTTTACTTATTTAAACTTCATTATTTTTCTAACATAATTCGGCTTAACCAGATGAAAAATATGATAGCAAATTCAATGTGGCCTACTTTCCTCTCTTAGAAGCATATCTTCAGAATTGAGAGGGATAATTTAGAGCAGCCATTCAGTGACATTTCAAGGCAAAGCATATTCTATCAAGAGACACAAAGCTCAGGTAAAAATCTATCTGAGCAGAACAGAGAAAATGGAAGTCAATCTGCAAAATTTGCTCTTGGCTACTTTTCACTTACTGTTCCTCAGCTTACTTTTCCCCATATCTCTGTTTTATTTTCCTGAATTCTTACATTATGAAAGAATGTTTCTTCAGTATGAAGGGTTTCATGAAAACTACAGAAAAGAATTGAAGTTACTATGACAGAAGAAGAAAGATGGAACTTATCTTTCTAAGATTGGTGGATATGTTAAATATCAAATCAACTCTTCAATATTAGGGCTAATATTAGAAAAGAGATGGCATGGATAAAGAAATACTCAGGTATTCTATATTTATAGTGGAGAATTTTCATCACCTTCTTTACCAAAGATTTCCCCAAGAATTTATGGCAAAATCTCTCCTTTTCTCTGGATTTCTTTTCCAGTAGATGTCATTGCTGTTCTCATCAAAGTCACCAGTGTTCTCCTAATTGTTTGATTCTCCCCTGGCAGCAGAGTTAAAATTCTCTCTCACTGCCCTAGTACTTGGTATATATCTGATATGGATTTGCCTCTTTGTTGGACCATTGTTTATTTATACCTCTCACTAAATTATGAACTCCTTGAGTATAAGAGTTATTACATTTTATCCATCTTTGTAATCCTAATATCATTCCTGGAACAGAGTGGGCACTTCCTAAATGAGTAGTAAGTGGTAGGAGTTAAGTCTTGTGTCTGCTTCTTATTCATAATCCATTTTCTAGGCATGACTAAATTGCCTCAGGAAAGTAGAGATGACCTGTTGTAAACAGGATTTTTTTTAAGATGAATCTTAAAGTATACAGAACTGAAGCCAAGGAGGAACAGAGACAGTCCAAAATCAGTTTGAATCAATTGAATTTTATGTCACATCAAAATTATGCTCAACTACATCTTATTTATCCATTCCTCTGCTGATGGACATTTAGATTGCTTCCACATCTTGGCTATTGTAAATAATGCTGTAATGAACATTGGAAGTCATGTGTCTTTTGGAATTATGATTTTCTCTGGGTATATACCCAGAAGTAAGATTGCTGGATCATATCATAGCTCTGTTTTAGTTTTTTAAAGAACCTCCATACTGTTCTCCATAGTGGCTGTACCAATTTACATTCCAACCAACAGTGTAAGAGGTTCCTTGTCTCCAAGCCCTCTCCAGCATTTATTGTTTATAGTTTTGTTTTTTTGTTGTTTTTTATGAAAGCCATTCTGATCAGTGTGAGGTGATACCACATTGTAGTTTTGGTTTGCAATCCTCTAAAAATTACTGATATTGGACATCTTTTCATGTGCTTTTTGGCCATTTGTATGTCTTCCTTGGAGAAATGTCTATTTAGATCATCTGCCTGTTTTTGATTGGGTTGTTTGGCTTTTGTGTTGTGTTTTTTTTTGTTTTTTAAACTCCATGAGCTGTTTTTTATTCAGCCATAAAAAAGAATAAAATAATGCTGTCTGTAGCAACATGGATGGACCTAGAAATTGTCATACTGAGTGAAGTAAGTCAAAAAGAGAAGGACAATTATCGTATGTTATCACTTATATGCTGTGCTATGCTTAGTCGCTCAGTCATGTCGGACTCTTTGCAACCCCATGAACTGTATCCCACCATGTTACTCTGTCCATGAGATTCTCCAGGCAAGAATAATGGAGTGGATTACCATTTCCTTCTCCAAGGGATCTTCCCAACCCAGGGACCGAACCCACGTCTCCCACATTGCAGGTGGATTCTTTACCGTCTGAGCCACCAGGAGAGCCCTTACATGTTGACTCTTAAAAAGTGATACAAATGGTTTTATTTACAAAACAGAAATAGAGTTACAGATGTAGAAAACAATCTTATGGTTATCAGTGGAGAAAGGGGTGGAGGGATAAACTGGGAGGTTGGGATTCACATATGAGCATGTGGGCTAAGTAGCTTCAGTTGTGTCCGACTTTTGGTGATCCTATGGACTCTAGCTCACCAGGCTACTCTGTCCATGGGATTCTCCAGGCAGGAATACTGGAGTGGGTGGGCATGCCCTTATCCAAGGGATCTTCCTTGCCCAGTTCCAGCCCCGGTGGATCCAGGAAATTCGAAGAGGGGACGGCGTTGGCAAGGATCAGGAACAATTGCTTAATTAAACGTTAATTAAGGATATAAAGAGTAATAGAATAAGGATAGCTCAGTGAGAAAATTTAGTGGAGAAAAGAGACTGAATAATTCAGCCAGAAGGTGAGAGAAAGAACTACATGGGGAGACCAAGTTTCAGTGAACAAGGCCCGCACTTTATTTTCCAAAGTAGTTTTTATACCTTAAGTTATGCATAGGGGATAATGGGGGAAGGGGTAGAGTCAGCAGTAAGCCAGGCTTTTGTCCTGCAAACTTATCATATGCAAAAGTTTAGGTGATTTACATCATCTTCTGGCCCGGAGGCCTGTTAACATTTTAAGACCCTTTCTTCAGAAAACTTATTTTTCTCTAAAGGTGATTAGTCAGGCACCACCCTCCAAAAGCATTAGATAAAGTTGCATTCCTATAGGGCAAAGGTGTGGTGGGCTATAACAAGAAAAAGAATTAACTCAAGGGTCCAAGGTTACAAACATTAAAGCTACTACTTACATTTCTATACACCAATTATATTAATCAATACACTGCCAGGGACACAGTAGGTAAGGGATATGGAGACTTAGCAGCAAACATTGGCCCAACAAGTGAAAAACCCTTCACCAATACAATTTCTAATCAATCTTTTAACTGCTCAAAGGAATCTGTATTTAGACAGTTTAGAACATTTCATGCCTTTCACAGTTGGGAGGCTCTGAACAATCACATATGGCCGGAAAAACCTACTCAGGCAGGCTAGAGGACTTCCAAAGGAGTTTGTAGGTTGAAACACTGTCACACCCAGGAATTATTAACTGGAGCTGTAAGTTAACTCTTTTTTCAGATAGAGGTAGTGGGGCACAGCCCCCCGTAAAGTCAGAGGTGTAGGTGAGAGCACAAAGCAGAAAGTAGGCAGACTCTGGTTTTGGGGGTAGATGCTCGAGAATTTCCAGGGGGACTCCTGAGGCTCAATCCCGCCTTTGAGTATGCCAAGCCCCCTTCCTCATGACCTTTGCCATGGGCGGAGTTCCTCACGCTGGCTCCCGGCTCTTCCTGATCCAGGTATCGAACCTGTGTCTCCTGAATTGGTAGGCAGGTTCTTTACCACTAGCGTCATCTAGGAAGCTCCAGGATTGACATATACATACTACTATATATATAATAGATAACTAATAAGGAACTGGTTCACTCTACTACAGTAGGTAGTTCAGTTCAGTTCAGTCGCTCAGTCAAGTCCGACTCTTTGCGACCCCATGAATCAGTGCACGCCAGGCCTCCCTGTCCATCACCAACTCCCGGAGTTCACTCAGACTCACGCCCATCGAGTCCGTGATGCCATCCAACCATCTCATCCTCTGTCGTCCCCTTCTCCTCCTGCCCCCAATCCCTCCCAGCATCAGGGTCTTTCCCAATGAGTCAACTCTTCGCATGAGGTGGCCAAAGTACTGGAGTTTCAGCTTTAGCATCATTCCCTCTAAAGAAATCCCAGAGCTGATCTCCTTCAGAATGGACTGGTTGGATCTCCTTGCAGTCCAAGGGACTCTCAAGAGTCTTCTCCAACACCACGGTTCAAAAGCATCAATTCTTCGGCGCTCAGCTTTCTTCACAGTCCAACTCTCACATCCATACATGACCACTGGAAAAACCATAGCCTTGACTAGACAGACCTTTGTTGGCAAAGTAGTGTCTCTGTTTTCCAATATGCTATCTAGGTTGGTCATAACTTTTCTTCCAAGGAGTAGGCGTCTTTTAATTTCATGGCTGCAGTCACCATCTGCAATGATTTTGGAGCCCAGAAAAATAAAGTCTGACCCTGTTTCCACTGTTTCCCCATCTATTTCCCATGAAGTGATGGGACCAGATTCCATGATCTTCGTTTTCTAAATGTTGAGTTTTAAGCCAACTTTTTCACTCTCCTCTTTCACTTTCATCAAGAGGCTTTTTAGTTCCTCTTCACCCTCTGCCATAAGGGTGGTGTCATCTGCATATCTCAGGTTATTGATATTTCTCCCGGCAATCTTGATTCCAGCTTGTGCTTCTTCCAGCCCAGCATTTCTCATGATGTACTCTGCATTAAATAAGCAGGGTGACAATATACAGGCTTGACGTACTCCTTTTCCTATTTGGAATTAGTCTGTTGTTCCATGTCCAGTTCTAACTGTTGCTTCCTGACCTGCATACAGATTTCTCAAGAGGCAGGTCAGGTGGTCTGGTATTCCCATCTCTTTCAGAATTTTCCACAGTTTATTGTGATCCACACAATCAAAGGCTTTGGCATAGTCAATAAAGCAGAAATAGGTGTTTTTCTGGAACTCTCTCTTGCTTTTTCGATGATCCATTGGATGTTGGCAATTTGATCTCTGGTTTCTCTGCCTTTTCTAAAACCAGCTTGAACAACTGGAAGTTCACGGTTCACGTATTGCTGAAGCCTGGCTTGGAGAATTTTGAGCATTACTTTACTAGCGTGTGAGATGAGTGCAATTGTGCAGTAGTTTGAGCATTCTTTGGCATTGCCTTTCTTTGGGATTGGAATGAAAATTGACCTTTTCCAGTCCTGTGGCCTGCTGATTTTTCCAAATTTGCTGGCATATTGAGTAACACATTTTAAATCAACTATACTCTAACCATTTTTTTAAATTAAAGCTTAGCCACGAAATCACAAATGCTTCTTCCCATGTCTCTCATTCCCTCTCTTTGTGTTGATTTATGAGTGTAGCTTACAGACCGCGGTTGCTAGGGGACAGAGTTTTTTTTTTCAGGTTTCCATTGAAGATATATTCACAAAAAAGTATGAACAAGATGTTGGTTGTTTGCAAGAAGAAGGTAATGTGGAGATGTCTGATCTGAGGCTTGGACAATGTGTATAATTTTTTTTTTTTTTTAAGTGGATGAAGGAAACACCAGTATTCCAGACAGATGAAGAAGTATAAGCAGAGACACTGAGGTGAGAGACAACAAAATATGTGTTGAACATAGCAGTCTGTTTAATGTGTTGAAGCAGGGGGTGACAAAAGAAGAATCTGGAAAGATTAAGCAGGAGTCAGGCCATAGAAGAGTTTGTATTCCATGGTAAATGTTGTCACTGCTACTGGATCCTCAAATTGGCATCACTCTGACCTTCTTGCACTTTAACCCACATTACCCTTCTTTTTCCTCTTTAACATTCTGAACCCATTTCCTTATCCTTAAAACAATGGTTAGATGAAAATACACTGAAATGATAGCAGAGGAGCCTTACATTTTTGTGCAAGGCTATTATTAATTATTTTAAGCATAACAGTCTCAATTTTTCCACTTGTGAGACTAATTTTTTAATGATATTTTGAGGGTAAGTGTTCCATATGGATAAAATAAATAATAGTACTTTTATTGACTTCCTATTTTGGAAACCAAAAATCCAAATGAGGAATTGTTGCTCATGTTCCGTCACTAAGTGGTGTCTGACTCTTTGCAACCCCATGGACCACAGCACACAGGCTTCCCCTGTCCTTCATATCTCCTGGAGTTTGCTCAAACCCTTGTCCATTGAGTCAATGATGCCATCCAGCCATCTCATCCTTTATCATCCCCTTCTCTTCCTGCCCTCAGTCTTTCCCAACATCAGGGTCTTTTCCAGTGAGTCAGCTCTTCACATAAGGTGGCCAAAGTATTGGGGCCTCAGCATCATTCCCTTCCAATGAACATTCAGAGTTGATTTCCTTTAGGGTCGGCTTACTTGATCTCATTGTAGTCTAAGGGACTCTCAGGAGTCTTCTCCAGCACCAGTATTCAAAAGTATTGATTATTCAGTGGTCAGCCTTCTTTATGGCCCAACTCTCACATCCATAAATGACCACTGGAAAAACCATAGCTTTGACTGTACAGACTTTTGTCAGCAAGGTGACGTCTCTGCTTTTTAATACACTGTTTAGGTTTGTCATAGCTTTTCTTTCAGGAGGAAATGTCTTCCAATTTCATGGCTGTGGTCACCATCTACAGTGATTTGGGAGGACAAGAAAATAAGATCTGTCACTCCTACTTTTTCCCCATTTATTTGCCATGAAGTCATGGGGCAGGATGCCATGATCTTAGTTTATTGAATGTTGAGTTTTAAGCCAGCTTTTTCACTCTCCTCTTTCACCCTCATCAAGAGGCATTTATCTCCTCTTCACTTTCTGCTATTAGTTGGTGGATTTTTTTTTTTTTTTGAACAAGTGTTTTGTTTTTTATTTTTATTTTTTTACTTTACAATATTGTACTGGTTTTGCCATACATCAACATGAATCCACCACGGGTGTACACGTGTTCCCAAAACACTTTCTGCTATTAGAGTAGTGTCATCTGTATACCTGAGGTTGTTGATATTTCTCCCTGCAATCTGGATTTCACTTTGTGATTCATCCAGCCCAGCATTTTGTGTGATGTACTTTGCATATAAGTTAAATAAGCAGGGTGACAGTATACTGCTTTGATGTCCTCCTTTCCCAGTTTTGAGCCAGTCTCTTGTTCCATGTCTGATTCTAACTGTTGCTTCTTGAACTGCATACAGGTTTCTCAAATGGTCTGGTATATCCATCTCCTTAAGAATTTTACATAGTTTCTTGTGATCCACACAATCAAAGGCTTTAGAATAGTCAATGAAGCAGAAGTTTTCCTGGATTTCCTTTGCTTTTTCTATGACCCAAAGGGTGTTGACAATTTGATCTCTGGTTCTTCTGCCTTTTCTAAATCCAGCTTGTACATGTGGAACTTCCTGGTTCACAGACTGTTGAAGCCTAGCTTAAAGGATTTAGGAATTACCTATGCTCATATCTTCAAATTGTCAATATTCTTAATCTCAATTATTTCTATAATATATATTTAAGGGTTCCTCCAGGGAAAAGCTTAAATAAGATGAAATTGTTGAGCACTTTTATCAATAAGCATAATATATATGTATATGGGCTTCCCAGGTGGCACAAGTGGTAAAGAACTGACTGCCAGTGTAAGAGATGTAAGAGATGCAGGTTCGATCCCTGGGTCAAGAAGATCCCCTGGAGGAAGACATAGCAACCACTCCACTATTCTTGCCTGGAGAATCCCATGGACAGAGGAGCTTGGAGGGCTTCAGTCCATAGGGTCACAAAGAGTCGGACACAACTGAAGCGACTTAGCGCACACGCACACACACAAACACACATTCATCTTTGTACCTTCAGCATCCACTACAGTGCTTCTCTTATGTTGTTGTTCAGTCACTAAATCATGTCCAACTCCTTGTTACTCTATGGACTGCAGTATGCCAGGTTTCTTTGTCCTTCACTATTTCCCAGAGTTCGCTCAAACTCATGTCTGTTGAGTCAATGATTCCATTCAACCATCTCATTCTCTGTTGCCCTATTTTCCTCCTGCCCTTAATCTTTCTCAGCATCAGGATCTTTTCCAATGAGTCAGCTCTTTTCTTCAGGTGGCCAAAGTACTGGAGCTTTGGCTTTACCATCAATCCTTCCAATGAATATTCAGGGTTCATTTTCTTTATGATTGACTGGTTTGATCTCCTTGCTGTCCAAGAGACGCTCAAGAGTCTCTTATATGGAGAGCTAAAAATAATTTGTGGTATTAAGGATATTTAATTTTCTCATTTCTTCTTATCCTTGGTAGTGTTAGTCTTGTATTAAAGCATCTCTTCCTTTTTTTGATTACATATTTTACATTAAATTTTGCTCTCATATTTTTTAGATTATTGTTTCATTAGGTAACTGAACTAATGTGGAAATATCTTAAGAGAGATTTATTCTCATGAATTCACTCTAAAGTGAAAGTGTTCGTTGCTCAATCGGGTCTGATTCTTTGCAACCCAAAGAACTGTAACCTTTGCCCATGGAATTACCTAGGTAAGAATGCTGGAGTGGGTAGCCAGCCACTCTCTTCTCCACGGAATCTTCTGGACCTAGGGATTGAACCTAAGTCTCCTGCATTGCAGGCAGATTCTTTACCATGTGAGGTACCAGGGAATTTACTCTAAGGTTAATATAGTTGTAACTGGAGAATCTTTGAAAATCTTTTCAAATAATAAGGATAAACCTCACAGAAACATCATATGAAATCAGTTTCAGTTCAGTTCAGTTGCTCAGTCGTGTCTGACCCTTTGAGACCCCATGAACTGCAGCACGCCAGGCCTCCCTGTCCATCACCAACTCCTGGAGTTCACTCAAACTCATGTCCATCGAGTCGGTGATGCCATACAGCCCCTTCTCCTTCTGCCCCCAACCCCTCCCAGCATCAGAGTCTTTCCAATGAGTCAACTCTTCGCATGAGGTGGCCAAAGTACTGGAGTTTCAGTTTTAGCATCAGTCCTTCCAAAGAACACTCAGGACTGATCTCCTCTAGAATGGACTAGTTGGATCTCCTTGCAGTCCAAGGGACTCTCAAGAGTCTTCTCCAACACCACAGTTCAGCGCTCAGCTTTCTTCACAGCCCAACTCTCACATCCATACATGACCACTGGAAAAACCATAGCCTTGACTAGACGGACCTTTGTAAGAGCCTACAAATTTTCCAATCTTAAGACTTTCTATCTTTACAAAAGTTTGTTTCACAATTGTGGTGACTAGGACCATCTACCACATTGTGATGATTATATATTTAGAGAAATGAAATGCTGGATGTACAATCAATGTGATACCTGCTGTTGAGATTTTCAGAATAAGTTGCAGCTCCTATAAAGGATGTTTGATATAAAAATACTCAGAAAATGTCTTAGAAACCAAGACTTTCTTTCTACATATAACTAATTATGCAATTTCTATCTTTCATCTAAACAATTAGACAGGAATTACTCTCCTTGTAAATAAAGTTAACTCTGAAGCTGTGGGGTATGTCTCATTTACTATTGTATCTCCCTAGACCTAGAGAATTTCCTGGGACATAGTAAACAATAAATATTTGGTGAATGAGTCAAGTAACAAAAAATACATATTATAGAATTATCCAGATCCAGTGAAAAAACAGAGAAAAGGCTAAACTTTGTGCCAATGGTAGAGAGGTTGTTTCTTGGTGATAAATATTAAAGGCAGACATTCTATAGATATTGTTATGGTCAGAGGAAAGATACCCTGATTACCAATCTGCTTAAATTCTTTGCAGTTTCAAACACTGATAGCTAGAGATATAGAAACATAGTCTAAAATCTTCCTCTCTTTAAAACTGAAGTATAGTTAATTTATAATATTGGTTTCAGGTGTACAACATAGTGACTCAATATTTTTATAGATTTTACTACATTTAAATTTATTACAAAATAGTGGCTATATTTCCTTGTGCTGTAAAATATATCCTTGTTGCTTATTTATTTTATACATGGTAGTTTGTATGTCTTAGTCCCCTTAAAAGTCTGAATATTTTTGGTAGTTACAGTCAGAAACATAATAACTTTTCTACAGTAAGTATTAAAAATCCTCCACAATTGAATGCCTTGTCCAGTCTGGCATGGGACCTAAATACGAAGGAACATAATAGATTAGCCAACAATTCAATATCCAAGGGAAGAAAGGAGAGAAATAGTGTAAGATATGGCACATTTTCCTTCTTTATGTCTGGTGAAGGATGTCTGATCTCTTAGAGAGGAAGATTTTAAAACTAATAGCAGAATTCTATATGTACAACTAAGGATTATCATATATTTAATGCATAAATTCTCAGTTTACTAAACTATGTATAGGTCATAGTGTGGTTTCCAATATTGTTAATTATACTTTCATTGTCTTTATAGTATGTAGAAATAAAAGAAATTGAATTTAGTTATTATTTTAGAAAGAATTGTCTCCATATAATTGTTTCAATCTTGTATCCAAAATGGACAGATAGAATATACAGTGCCTCTTGTTCTGTGGTGCCTTAACAATGCTTATTTCTGCCTGGATGTGAGTTGTTCCATACACTCATGTGGGTTTGAACAGGTTTTTGTTGTTTTGTAGTCACTAAGTCATGTCCGATTCTTTGCATCTCCATAGACTGCAATACACCAGGCTCCTCTGTCCTCCACTATCTCCCAGAGTTTGCTCAAATTCATGTTCATTGAGTTGGTGATGATATCTTACCATAACATCCTCTGTTGCCCTCTTCTCCTCCTGCCTTTGATCTTTCCCAGCATCAGGGTCTTATTTCTAATGAGTCAACTCTTCACTTCAAGTGGCCAAAGTATTAGAGCTTTAGCTTCAGCAAAAGTCTTTCCAATGAATATTCAGGGTTGATTTCCTTTGGGATTGACTGGTTTGATCTCTTTGCAGTCCAAGGGACTCTCAAGAGTCTGCCCAGCAACACAGTTCAAAAACATCAGATCTTTGGCTCTCAGCTTTCTTTATGGTCCAAGTCTCATATCTGTACATCTCTACTGGAAAAACAATTAGTTCAATTCAGTCACTCAGTTGCGTCCATCTCTTTGTGACCGCGTGGCATGCCAGGCTTCCCTGTTCATCACCAACTCCCAGAGCTTGCTCAAACTCATGTCCATCAGGTGGGTGATGCCATCCAAACATCTCATCCTTTGTTCTCCCCTACTCCTCCTGCCTTCAGTCTTTCCCAGCATCAGGGTCTTTTCTAATGAGTTAGCTCTTCGCATCAGGTGCCAAAGTAGTGGCACTTCATAGCTTTGACTATATGGACGTTTGTCAGCAAAGTGATATCTCTGATTTTAACATACTGTCTGAGTTTGTCATAACTTTTCTTCCAAGGAGCAAGTGTCTTTTAATTTCATGGCTGTAGTTACCATCTGCAGTGATTTTGGAGTCCAAGAAAATAAAATCTGTCACTGCACCACTTTCCCCCCTTCTATTTACATGAAGTGAAGGGACTGGATGCCATGATCTAAAAGTTTTCTGAATGTTGAGTTTCAAGCCAGTTTTTACTCTCTCCTCTTTCACCCTCATCAAGAGGCTCTTTTGCACAGGATTTGTTAATATTTGTTTTGCTTAGTCTGAGTATCAGAATCTTCCAGCTGACAGGCTAAGTATAGGGGTTTTGAATGAATGAATGAATGAATGAAGTTGCTCAGTCGTGTCCGACTCTTTGCCACCCAATGGACTGTAGCCTACCAGGCTCCTCTGTCCATGGGATTTTCCAGGCAATAGTACTGGAGTGGACTGCCATTTCCTTCTCCAGTGGATCTTCCCGACCCAGGGATCGAACCCGGGTCTTCCGCATTGTAGACAGACGCTTTACCGTCTGAGCCACCAGGGAAGTCATAGGGGTTTTAGATAGTGATAGTGCTACTGCTTAAAGTTTCCATTTGTATTAACCCCTGTGCTGAGTCTTTCACATGTATTGTATAAGCTATTTCTTTTGATTATTTAAAAAAATTTTCAATACTACTATTAATAATGGAAATATGTAACAATGTGTATTATATGTCAAAATATTTCAAAAATAGGTATTTGTATACCAATTTCTCCCCTGGGTCAGGAAAATCCCCTGGAGGAGAGTATGGCAACTCGCTCCAGTATTCTTGCCAAAAGAATCCTATGGACAAATGAACCTGATAGGCTAGAGTCTATGGGTCACAAAGACTGGGAGACAACTGAAGCAAATTAGCACACATGCAAAGCTAGTTTTAGGGCTTCCCAGGTGGTGCAGGTGGCGCTAGTGGTAAAGAACCTGTCTGCCAATGTAGGAGATGTTAAGAGATGAAGGTTATGATTCCTGGTTTGGGACAATCCCTTGCAGGAGGGCATGGTAACCCACTCCAGTATTCTTGCCTGGAGGATCCCATGGACAGTGGAGCTTGGTGGGCTAGGGTCCTTAGAGTCGCAGAGTCAGACATGACTGAACACACACACACACACACACACACACACACCTATTTTTATATATACTACCCATTTATTTCTTTTTTTATATATAAATTTATTCATTTTAATTGGAGGCTAATTACTTTACAATATTGTAGTGGTTTTGCCATACATTGACATGAATCAGCCACGGGTGTACATGTGTTCCCCATCTTGAACCCCCCTCCCACCTCCCTCCCCATCCCATCCCTCTGGGTCATCCCAGTGCACCAGCCCCAAGCACCCTGTCCCATGCATTGAAACTGGACTGGTGATCCATTTCACATATGATAATATACATGTTTCAATGCCACTCTCCCAAATCATCCCACCCTTGCTGTCTCCAACAGAGTCCAAAAGACTGTCTTAAATTTATTAGTTTTGCCATATTATAGATGGAGAAACAGAAGCAGAAAAGTTAACTTTTGATGGAAGGAAGCATAGTAAATGGCACAGCTAGGATTTGAATCCAGACCATCTGATTTTATTAATACAATGAAAACTGTTTATGTACTTGTCATATTCTACAAGGTGACTTTACCTTAAAAATTGCCTTGTTTTGCTGTTTCCTAAATCTTTTCCAACTGATATTTTCAAATATCAAGATGAGCTGATCTATTTAAACTTCTGGTACAATAGGAAGTCAATTTTCGTAGAAGTTTGCTTCAGAAAGCTAGGCAAATTGATACAAAAATATTAGCTAAAATATAAAATGTGAGCTGTTTTAAGGCTTATAAACATAACTATTGAAATCATACACACTTTCTATCTTGAGCTGGAGTATTGTTAAAACTTTAATTTCTTAATTTCTGAAGAACAAGGGAATCGATTTATCCTTGTGACTTAGCATTAATACATCCACTTTCACAACAATGCAATTCAAGCTGGCCAACTCTCCTTCCTATATCAGTTTCATCACATGTTCAAAATGGAAAGGCAATTATAAACATTTAAAATAAAATTTTAAGCCTATTAGACCTCTAAAAATTTAATTCTCCTGGTAAAATTTGATTTCATTCATGCATCTTGCTATATTTTCTCTTCTCTTTCACCCCATTCTGCTTTTAGAATGTATTGCTTAAAAAGAAAATAAATATCCATGCAATATAGTGACACACAGTGACCCCATAAAAAGACAGATTCCAGTGAAACTCTGCCTCAGATTTTTACTTTTGTGGATCACACATATGTGTGATTAGTACAAGGACATCTTTTCTTGAAGTATTGAAGAATGTTTATTTAGTGTGGTTTTTTTAACTTCCAGTTTTATTGAGACATAATTGACATACATCACCATGTAAGTCTAAGGTGTATAGCATAAAGATTTGACTCGCATACATCATAAAATGATTACTGTAATAAGTTTATTGGAACATCCATCATCTCATATAAATACAAAATTAAATGAAAATAAAAAATACTTTTTCCTTGTGATGAGAACTTTTAGAATTGACTCTTAACAAAGTCATATATAACATATGAGTGCTAATTATATTATATACTGTTTATCTTATAACTGAAAGTTACTTTTGACCTCCTTCGCCCAATTACGCTGCACTCCTGAATCTGGTAACCACAGATCTGATATCCTCCTATGAGTTTGTTTGTTTGTTTGAAGTATAATTGACCAACAACACTATGTTAGTTTCTGTTACACAACATAATATTTCAATATTCTACACATTTCAAAATGATCACAGCAAGTCTAGTTAGCATCTGTCACCACACAAAGATATGACATAATTATTAACTATATACCCATACTCTACATTCTATATCTGTGACTCCATTTATTTTGCAACTGGAAGTCTGTACCTGTTAATTTCACTTACCTATATCACTCATCCACCTACCCCTCTCCTCTCTAGAAAACACCTATTTGTTTTTCGTATTTATGACTCTACTTCACTTGTTCCATTTGTTCATGTTTTTGTTTTTAAGACTTCACATGTAAGTAAATTTATTTGATATTTGTCTTTCTCTGTATGACATTTCACTTAGACAGTACTCTGTAAGTTCTTCTATGTTGTCATAAATTTCAAGATTTCATTATTTATATGACCAAATAACATTTTATTGTATATATACATATATATATATACATACATACATACATATATATATATATATATGGCTTCCCTGGTGACACAGACAGTAAAGAATCCACTTGCAATGTGAGAGACCTAGGTTCAATCCCTGGGTTGGGAAGATCCCCTGGAGGAGGGCATGGCAACCCACTCCAGTATTCTTACCTGGAGAATCCCCATGGACAGAGGCTGGCAAGCTACAGTCCATGGGGTCATAAGGAGTTAGACATGACTGAGCGACTAAGCATGTGTGTATATGTATGTATGTGTATATATATATATATATATATATATATATATATATATATATCAGATTTTCTTTATCCATGCATCTGTTGATAGGCTTCCTTATCTTGTTTATTGTGAATAATCCTACCATGAACATAAAGATGCACATATCTTTTGAATTCGTGTTTTTGTTTTCTTTTATTTCCTACACTTAATCCATACCAAAACCAAACAGAAAAAAGAACCAATAAAAATTCTGATACATATGCAACTGGGCTCTCTTTGTGGGAAAACTGCCTGGCTATAGAAATTATCCAAGCAAATTATATTTGAAAAAAAAAAAATACCTGTATATACTTTTCCTGAGAAGCTTACATCCTGATATCTCAGACATGCAATTAGTATCAGTAGTAGACAATAATTAAATACCAAGAAGTGAAATTTCTGCATCATATGGCACTTCTATTTTTAATTTTTTGAGGAATCGCCATACTGTTATCCATTGTGGCTGCACTAATTTACATTCTTATAAAAACTACATGAAGGTCTCCTTTTCTCCACATCCTAAACAATGCTTGTTATTTGTTGTCTTTTTCAGGATAGCTATTCTGGCAGGTATGAGGTGGTATCTGATCGTGATTTGCATTTCCCTAATGATTAGTGACATTAGGCATCTTTTCATGTGTCTGTTAGCCATCTCTATGTCTCCTTTGGGAAATGATTATTCAGGATCTCTGCTCAATGCTTAATTTTTAATTGTTATTTTTTGATGTTGGGTAGTATGAATATATTGTGTATTAATCCCTTATCAGATATATGATTTGCAAACATCTTCTCCCATGCAATAATCTTTTTATTTTGTTAATAATTTCCTTAACTTGCAAAAGCATTTTAGTTTGATGTATTACTATTTGTTGTTTTTTGCTTTTTTCCTCTTGGTTGAGAAGATAGATCCTATATATATATATATATATATATATATATATATATATATATATTGCTAAGGATAATGTCAAGGAGCAAACTGCATATATTTTCTTCTAGATATTTTATGGCTTAAATTTAAGTCTCTAAACGATTTTAAATTTATTTTTACATGTAGTATGAGACAGTGGACTAGTTTGATTCTTTTGCATGCAGCTACCCAGTTTTCCAAACACCTCTGATTAAAAAGGCTGTCTTCTCCCCATTGTATATTCTTGCCACCTTATCATAGACTAATGGCCCATAGAAGTGTAGGTTTATTTCTGAGTTCTTTATTCTGCTCCTTTGATCTATACATCTGTTCTTGTGTCAGGACCATACTGCTTTGATTATTGTAGGTTTCTAGTATAGGTTGAACCCAAGGAGTGTGATACCTTTACCTTTGCTCTTCCTCAAAATGTTTGGCTACTTGGGGTATATTGAGTTTCCATAAAAATTTTAGAATTATTTGATTTCTGTCATTTCAGTCACTCAGTCATGTCTGACTCTTTGCAACCCCCTGGACTGCAACATGCCAGCTTCCCTGTCTATCGTCAACTCCTGGAACTTGCTCAAACTCATGTCCATCAAATCAGTGATGGTATCCAACCATTTCATCCTCGATCATCCCCTTCTCCTCCTGCCTTCAATCTTTCCAGCATTAGAATCTTTCCTAATGAGTCAATTCTTTGTATCAGCTGACCAAAGTGTTGGAGCTTCAACATCAGTCCTTCTAATGAAAACTTTGCCCTGCTTCATTTTGTACTTTAAGGCCAAACTTGCCTGTTACTCCAGGTATCTCTTGACTTCCTACTTTTGCATTCCAGTCCCCTATGATGAAAAGGACATCTTTTTTTTGGTGTTAGCTCTAGAAGGTCTTGTAGGTGTTCAAAGAAACATTCAACATCAGCTCCTTCGGCACTAGTGGTTGGGCCTAGACTTGGATTACTGTGATATTGTTTGGTTTGCCTTGGAAACGAACAGAGATCATTCTGTCATTTTTGAAATTGTACCCAAGTACCGCATTTTGGACTCTTTTGTTGACTATGAGGGCTACTCCATCTCTTCTAAGGGATTCTTGCCCACAGTGGTAGATATAATGTTCATCTGAATTAAATTCATCCATTCCAGTCCATTTTAGTTCACTGATTTCTAAAATGTCAATGTGCACATCTTCTGTTTGACCACTTCCAATTTACCTTGATTCATGGATCCAACATTCCAGGTTCCTATGCAATATTGTTCTTTATAGCATCAGACTTTACTTCCATCACCAGTCACATCCACAACTGGGCACTGTTTTCGCTTTGGCTAGATCTCTTCATTCTTTTTGAAGTTATTTCTCCACTCTTCTCCAGTATCATATTGGGCACCTACCGACCTGGGGAGTTCATCTTTCAGTGTCATGTCTTTTTGCCTTTTTATACTGTTCATGGGGTTCTCAAGGCAAGAATACTGAAGTGGTTTGCCATTCCCTTTTCCAGTGGACCACGTTTTGTCAGAACTCTCCACCATGACCCATCAGTCTAGGGTGGCCCTACATGGCATGGTTCATAGTTTCATTCAGTTAGACAGGGCTGTGATCCATGTGATCATCTGATTTAGTTTTGTGAAAAATGTTATTGGTATTATGATACGAATTGCATTGAATTAGTAGACTGCCTTGTGTAGAAATGGTCATTTTAGCAATATTAATTCTTCCAATCCATGAGAACCAAATATCTTTCCACTAGTTTGTGTTATGTTATGTTGTTTGTTTCATCGATGTATTTTAGTTTTCCAAGTAACTTTCTAGGTTTATCCCTAGGTATTTGTATTTTAATCACTCTGATGCAATTGTAAAAGTGATTGTTTTCTCAGTTTTTCTTCCTGAGTTTTCATTGTTAGCACATAGAAAAAGAGCAGATTATATATATTAATCATTTTTAGAAATGAAATTTATTGAAAGTTTTTTTGGCCTTCCACTCAGTAAGGGTATCTTAGTTCCCTGGTCATACAGGAAATACTTTGGCTTTTCACTGTTGAACATAATGTTAACTGTGGTCTTGTCATATATGACCTCTATTATGTTGAAGTATGTTACCTCTATTCCTACTTTGTTAAGAGTTTTTAATCATAAATGGAGGTTGAATTTTTTCAAAAGCTTTTTATGTATCTATTGAGATGAAAATATAATTTTTGTTCTTCAGTTTGTTAATGTGATGTATCACATTGTTTGATCTGTGAATATATTGAACCATATTTACATCCCTGAAATAAATTGTATCTGATCATAGTATATCATCTTTCTAATGTATTATTGAATTTAGTTGGCTAATATTTTGTTGAGAGTTTTTTCACCTATGATCATCAGAGATATTGGCCTGTAATTTTCTTTTTCTGTGGTGTCTTTCTCTGGTTCTGGTATTAGGGTAATACTGGCCTTTAGACAGGTGTTACTGGTTGAAAAGGTGTTAAAAAGGCTTCTTTACTCTTTAATTTTTTAGAATAGTTTGAGAAAGGTAGATGTTAACATTCTTTAAATATTTGAAGACGTCATGTCTTAGACTTTTGTTTGTGGAGAGTTTTGCCTCCTGATTAAATTTCATTACTGGTCATCATATTTGTTCCTAATTCAGTTTTGGGAGACTATATATTTCTAGGAGCTTATCCAATTATTCTACATTGGTCTTTTTATTGGTCTGTAATTCTTTGTCCTTTTAAGGTGTTGGTTATAATTTCTTCTCTTTCTTTTCTGATTTCATTTATTTGGGCTCTCTCTCATCTTTTTTTTGATGAGTCTTATTAAAATTGTATAAGTTTTTTTTATAATAAATATTATTTATTTTATTTTTTTATTTTAATTAAAAAAATTTTTTTTCTTTTAAAAGAACAAGCTCTTATTTTCATTGATGCTTTCTATTATCTTTAAGTCTCTAATTTATTTATTTTCATTCTGATCTTTATGAATTCTTTTCTTGTAATTACTTTGGGCTTTGTTCTTCATTTTCTAATTTCTTTTAGGTCTAAACTCAGCCGGGAGAAATAATAACCTCAGATATGCAGATGACACCACCCTCATGGCAGAAAGTGAAGAGGAACTAAAAAGCCTCTTGATGATAGTGAAAGTGGAGAGTGAAAAAGTTGGCTTAAAGCTCAACATTAAGAAAACTAAGATCATGGCATCTGGTCCTGTTACTTCATGGGAAATAGATGGGAAACAGTGAAAACAGTGTCAAATAAAGAAACTTTATTTTGGGGGGCTCCAAAATCACTGCAGATGGGATTGCAACCATGAAATTAAAAGATGCTTACTCCTTGGGAGGAAAGTTATGACCAACCTGGATAGCATATTCAAAAGCAGAGACATTACTTTGCCAACAAAAGTCCGTCTAGTCAAGGCTATGGTTTTCCCAGTGGTCATGTATGGATGTGAGAGTTGAACTGTGAAGAAAGGTGAGCACCGAAGAATTGATGCTTTTGAACTGTGGTGTTGGAGAAGACTCTTGAGAGTCCCTTGGACTGCAAGGAGATCCAACCAGTCCATTCTAGAGGAGATCAGTCCTGGGTGTTCTTTGGAAGGAATGATGCTAAAACTGAAACTCCAGTCTTTTGGCCACCTCATGCGTAGAGTTGACTCATTGGAAAAGACTCTGATGCTGGGAGAGATTGGGGGCAGGAGGAGAAGGGGACGACAGAGGATGAGATGGCTGGAAGGCATCACCAACTCGATGGACGTGAGTTTGAGTGAACTCCAGTGGTTGGTGGTGGACAGGTAGGCCTGGCGTGCTGCAATTCATGGGGTCGCAAAGAGTCGGACACGACTGAGTGACTGAACTGGACTGAACTGAAAGTCAATTAATTTTAGATTTTCTTCATTTGTCTTCTGGTATTTTTAAATACTCTCTTCATTTTCTTTAGTGATCCATTGACTGTTGAGTAGCATGTTGTTTGACACCATATGTTTATGTTTTTCACAGTTTTTTCTCTGTGGTTGATTTCTAGTCTCTTATAGTTGCCTTGAAAAGGTGCTTGTTAAGATTTCAATCTTCTCAAATTTATTGAGACTTGTTTCATGCCTTAGTATGTTATATACTCTAGAGAATGCTTCATGTTCATTTGAAAAAAAATGTGTATTCTGTTACTTTTGCATGGCATGTTCTGTATATATCTATTACTGGTATCTGATATAATGTGAGGTTTGAATACAGTGTTTCCTTATTGATTTTTTTCTGGATGATCTGTCCATTGATGTAAGTTGGGACATTAAAGTCCCCTACTATTACTGTGTTATTGTCAATATCTCCCTTTATGTTTGTTAATATTTGCTGTACATATTTAGATGCATGTGTATTTATAATTATTTTGTTATCTTGCTAGGTTTTTCCTTTATCATTATGTAATGTCCTTTTTTGTCTCTTGCTAAAATTTTTGTTTTAAAATCTATTTTGTCTGATATGAATGTTGCTACCCCAGCCTTCATTCTATTTTCATTTTCATGGAATACCTTTTCTATCCTCTCACTTTCAGGTGGTATGTGTCTTTAAATGTGAAATTAGTGCTTTGTAGGCAGCATATACGGGGAACTTGTTTTTTTTTTTTTTTTACCTATTTAGCCACTCTATGCCTTTTGATTATTTAGTCTATTTATATTTGAAGCAATTATGATAGGTGTATGAAGAGAATGGCAGAAGAAGAATAGAGAAGGGAATGGCAACCCACTCCATTATTCTTGCCTGGAGAATTCCACGGACAGAGGAGCCCAGTGGGCTACAGCCAATGGAGTCAACAAGAGTCGGACACAATTGAGTGATTAACACTATGACAGGTATTTGAGTGAAAGTTGCTCAGTCGTGTCCGACTCTTTGTGACCCCATGGACTATACAGTCAATGGAATCCTCCAGGCCAGAATACTAGAGTGAGTAGCCATTCACTTCTCCAGGGGATCTTCCCAGCCCAGGGATCAAACCCAGGTCTCCTGCATTGCAGATGGATTCTTTACCAGCTAAGCCACCAGGGAAGCCCAAGAATATTGGAGTGGGTAGCCTATCCCATCTCCAGTGGATCTTCCTGACCCAGGAATTGAACTGGGGTCTCCAGCACTGCAGGCGGATCCTTTACCAACTGAGCTACCGGGGAAGCTCCAGATAGGAGTGTACTCATCGCTATTTTGTTAATTGTTTTCAGACTGTTTTGTACTTTTTTCTCCTTTCTTTTTTTCTCTTCCCTTGTGATTTGATGACCTCCTTTAGAGTTATGTTTGGATTCCTTTCTCTCTTTTTGTGTATCTATCATTTTTTTGTCTTGTGATTACCATGATGTTCATACATAACATTTATATATATATATACACACACACACACACACACACACATATAAAGAAGCCCCAATCATATATATATTATATATATATATATATGTAAAGGAGGTTTTTATATATATATATATATATATATATATATATATATATATATTCGTGTTTCCTCAGAGGCTCAGTGGTAAAGAATCTGCCTGCAATGCAGAGACCTGGCAAGAGTTGCTGGTTCTACCCCTTGGTCAGGAAGATCACTTGGAGAAGGAAATAGCACCCCACTCCAGTATTATTCCCTGGAAAATATCATTGATGGAGAAGCCTGGCGGACTATAGTCCATTGGTTTGCAAAAGGGTCAGACGTGACCTAGCAATGAAACAACAAAAATATGATTATATAAAAGATAATTTAAGTGATGATCTCTTCATTTTGAGCACATTTGAACTACCCTGCATTTTTACTCTCCTTTCATTTAATATTTTTGACATTATAATTTACATATTTTTTTGTTTTGTGTATCCCTTAAATACTTAGTGTGAATATGGATGATTTTTTTTTTACTACTTTCCCACTAGTTTTATAAACGGTTTCTCTACTACCTTTTCTGTATATTTTCCTTAACAATGAGAATCTTCCATTCATAATTTTTATATTTTTTAATTGTGGTCTTTTCTTTCTGTTTAGACAAGTCTCTTTAGCATTTCTTGTAAAGTCAGTCTGTAGGTCATGAACTTCTTTAGCTTTTGTCTGTGAATTTCTTCATCCTTCTTTCAAATCTTAACAATAACCCTTCCAGGTAGAATATTCCTCACTGTAGTTGTTTCCTTTTATTATTTTATAATTTGCACCACTCCCATATAGCTTTAAAATTTTCTCTGGAAAACTCATAGTCTTATGGAAACTCACTTGTATATAAGCAATTTCTTTTCTCTTGTTGCTTTTAAGATTTTCCTTTTATCTTAAAGTTTTACCATTTTAATTATAATGTATCTTGCTTTGGACATCTTTGGATTTATCTTCTTTAGGACTCAGTGCTTCCTGGACCTAAATATCTGTTTCCTTTCCCAGATTAAAAAAGTTGCAGTTCTTAGTTTTCAAGTAAGTCTTATGTCACTTTCTCTCTCTTCTTTTCTGGGACCACAATAACGTAAATGTTGCTGTGCTTGACATTGTGATGAAAGGACTCTAAAACTATTTTCACTTTTTTTTTTAATTTTATTTTATTTTTAAACTTTACATAACTGTATTAGTTTTGCCAAATATCAAAATGAATCCGCCACAGGTATACATGTGTTCCCCATCCTGAACCCTCCTCCCTCTTCCCTCCCCATTCCATCCCTCTGGGTCCTCCCAGTGCACCAGCCCCAAGCATCCAGTATCATGCATCGAACCTGGACTGGCAACTCGTTTCATACATGGTATTTTACATGTTTCAATGCCATTCTCCCAAATCTTCCCACCCTCTCCCTCTCTCACAGAGTCCATAAGACTGTTCTATACATCAGTGTCTCTTTTGCTGTCTCGTACACAGGGTTATTGTTACCATCTTTCTAAATTCCATATATATGCGTTAGTATACTGTATTGGTGTTTTTCTTTCTTTTCACTTTTTAATAGTTTTTCTGTTCTGCTTGGTGATTTACACCCCTATTTCAGCTTGCTGATTCACTCCTTTGTAACATCTTTGATACTGATTCACTCCTTTGTATCATCCTTTGTATCAACCTATTGTTGATTCCTTCCAGTGTATTTAAATTATTACATTCTTCACCTTGATTGATTGTTCTCAATATTCTCTAACTCTTTGTTGAACTCTCACTGTGTTCATCCGTTCTTTTCTCAAGTTTGTGGAGTTATTTATGATCACTACCTTGAATTCTTTTGGCATGTAGAGTCTAGTTCCCTGATCAGGGATTGAACCTGGGCCCCTTCCATTGGGATCACAGAGTATTGGCCACAAGGTCAAGAAAATCCCCAAGGAAAACAAATGCAAAATGGATGTCTGAGGAGGACTTACAAATATCTGGGAAAAGCTAAAGGCAAAGGAGAAAAGGAAAGATATACTGTCTGAATGCAGAGCCCCAAAGAAAAGCAAGGAAAGATAACAAAACCTTCTTTAGCAATCAATGCAAAGAAATATAGGAAAACAATAGAATGGAAAAAACTAGAGATGTCTTCAAGAAAATAGAGATACCAAGGGAACATTTCATGCAAGTTCAATTCAGTTCATTGTCTCAGTCGTTTTCAACTCTTTGTGACCACACAGATGCCCAGCTTCCCTCTCCATCACCAACACTTACTCAAACTCATGTCCATCGAGTTGGTGATGCCATCCAATCATCTCATCCTCTGTTGTCTGCTTCTCCTCCTGCCTTCAAACTTTCCCAGCATCAGGATCTTTTCCAATGAGTCAGTTCTTCACATCAGGTGGCCAAAGTATTGGAGTTTCGATTTCAGCATCAGTCCTTCCAACGAATATTCAGGACTGATGCACTTCAGAACTGACTATTTTATCTCCTTGCAGTCCAAAGAACACTCAAGAGTCTTCTCCAGCACCACAATTTGAAAGCATCAGTTCTTCAGTGCTCAGCTTTCTTTATGGTCCAACTCTCACATCCATAAATGACTACAGGAAAAACCATAGCTTTGACTAGTCAGATCTTTATATTAAATTGGATTAAAGATTTACTGAGCATGGTCCCACCTTTCAGAATAAGAACCAGTTTCCCCCACAGTCAGGTCCTTCCATCAGGAAGCTTCCATAAGCCTCTTATTCTTATCCATCAGAGGACAAACAGAATGAAAATCACAATCACAGAAAATTAATCAAACTGATCACATGGACTACAGCCTTGCATAACTCAATAAAACTATGAGCCATGTCAAGTAGGGCCATCCAAGATGGACAGGTCATAGTGGAGAGTTCTGACAAAACGTGGCCCACTGGAAAAGGGAATGGCAAACCACTTCAGTATTCTTGCCTTGAGAACCCCATGAACAGTATAAAAAGGCAAAAAGACATGACACTGAAAGATGAACTCCCCAGGTCGGTAGGTGCCCAATATGATACTGGAGAAGAGTGGAGAAATAACTTCAGAAAGAATGAAGAGATGGAGCCAAAGCATAAACAATGCTCAGTTGTGGACATGACTGATGATGGAAGTAAAATCTGATGCTATAAAGAACAATATTGCATAGGAACCTGGAATGTTAGATCCGTGAATCAAGGTAAGTTGGAAGTTGTCAAACAGGAGATGACAAGTGTGAACATCAACGTTTTAGAAATCAGTGAACTAAAATGGACTGGAATGGATGAATTTAATTCAGATGAACATTATATCTACTACTGTGGGCAAGAATCCCTTAGAAGAAATGGAGTAGCCCTCATAATCAACAAAAGAGTCCAAAATGCAGTACTTGGGTTCAGTCTCAAAAATGACAGAATGATCTCTGTTCGTTTCCAAGGCAAACCATTCAATATCGCAGCAATACAAGTCTAAGCTAGAATCACTAATGTCGAAGAAGCTGACGTTGAATGTTTCTATGAACACCTACAAGACCTTCTAGAGCTAACACACACACACCAAAACAAAAGATGTCCTTTTCATCATAGGGGACTGGAATGCAAAAGTAGGAAGTCAAGAGATACCTGGAGTAACAGGCAAGTTTGGCCTTGGAGTACAAAATGAAGCAGGACAAAAGCTAACAGAATTTTGCTAAGAGAATGCACTGGTCATAGCAAACACCCTGTTCCAAACACACAAGAGACAACTCTACACATGGACATCACCAGTCAATACCGAAATCAGATTGATTATATTCTTTGCAGCCAAAGATGGAGAAGCTCTATACAGTCAGCAAAAACAAGACCAGGAGCTGACTGTGGCTCAGATCATGAACTCCTATTGTCAAATTCAGGCTTAAATTGAAAAAAGTAGGGGAAAACACTAGACCATTCAGGTATGGCCTAAATCAAATCCTTAATGATTATACAGTGGAAGTGACAAATTGATTTAAGGGATTAGACTGATAGAGCCTGAAGATCTATGGGCAGAGGTTTATGACATTGTACAAGAGGCAGTGATCAAGATCACCCCTCAGAAAAAGAAATGCAAAAAGGCAAAATAGCTGTCTGAGGAGGCCTTACAAATAGCTGAGAAAAGAAGAGATGCTAAAGGCAAAGGAGAAAAGGAAAGACATATGAATCTGAATGCAGAGTTCCAAAGAATAGCAAGGAAAGGTAAGAAAGCCTTTCTCAGTGATCAGTGAAAAGAAATAGAGGAAAACAATAGAAGGGGAAAGCCTAGAGTTCTCTACCAGAAAATTAAGGATACCAAGAGAACATTTCATGCAAAAATGGGCACAAAAAGGACCGAAATGGTATGGACATAACAGAAGCAGAAGATATTAAGAAGGGTGGCAACAATACACAGAAGAACCATACAAAAAAGATTTTCATAACCCAGATCACCATGATGGTGTGATCATTCACCTAGAGCCAGGTATCCTGGAACACGACGTCAAATTGGCCTTAGGAAGCATCACTATGAACAAAGCTAGTGGAGGTGATAGAATTCTAGTTGGGTTATTTCAAATTCTAAAAGTAGATGCTATGAAAGTGCTGCACTCAATATGTCAGCAAATTTGGAGAACTCAGCAGTAGCCACAGGATTGGAAAATTTCAGGTTTCAATCCAATCCCAATGAAAGGCAATGCCAAAGTATGTTCAAGATCAGATCGGATCAGATCAGTCACTCAGTCGTGTCTGACTCTTTGTGACCCCATGAATCGCAGCACGCCAGGCCTCCCTGTCCATCACCAACTCCTGGAGTTCACTCAGACTCATGTCCATCGAGTCAGTGATGCCATCCAGTCATCTCATTCTCTATCGTCCCCTTCTCCTCCTGCCCCCAATCCCTCCCAGCATCAGAGTCTTTTCCAATGAGTCAACTCTTCGCATGAGGTGGCCAAAATACTGGAGTTTCAGCTTTAGCATCATTCCTTCCAAAGAAATCCCAGGGCTGATCTCCTTCAGAATGCGCTGGTTGGATCTCCTTGCAGTCCAAGGGACTCTCAAGAGTCTTCTCCAACACCACAGTTCATAAGCGCTCTTCGGTTCTCAGGTTTCTTCACAGTCCAACTCTCACATCCATACATGACCACAGGAAAAACCATAGCCTTGACTAGAAGTCACCTCACATGCTAGCAAAGTAATGCTCAAAATTGTCCAAGCTAGGCTTCAACAGTATGTGAATCGAGAACTTCCAGATGTTCAAGCTGGATTTTAAAAAGGCAGAGGAACCAGAGATCAAATTACCAACATTCTTTGGATCATCAGAAAACAAGAGAGTTTCAGAAAAACAGCTACTTCTGCTTTATTGACTATGCCAAGCCTTTGACTGTGTGGATCACAACAAACTGTGGAAAATTCTTCAAGAGTTGGGAATTCCAGGCCACCTTACCTGCCTCCTGAGAAATCTGTATGAAGGTCAAGAAGCAGCAGTTAGAACCGGACCTGGAAGAACAGACTGGTTCCAAATTGGGAAAGGAGTGCATCAAGGCTGTATATTGTCACCCTGCTTATTTAACTTCTATGCAGAGTACATTATAGGAAATCCTGAGCTGGATGAAGCACAAGCTGGAATCAAGACTGCCGGGAGAAATATCAATAACCTCAGATATGCAGATGACACCACCCTCATGGCAGAAAGCAAAGAAGAACTGAAGAGCCTCTTGACGAAAGTGAAAAGAGGAGAGTGAAAAAACTGGAAAAAACTATGACAGACCTAGACAGCATATTGAAAAGCGGAGACATTACTTTGCCAACAAAGATCCATCTAGTCAGAGCTATGGTTTTTCCACTAGCCATGTATGCATGTGAGAGTTCGACTACAAAGAAAACTGAGCACCTGATAATTGATGCTTTTGAACTGTGGTTTTGGAGGGGACTCTTGAGAGTCCCTTGGACTGAAAGATTAAATTAGTCAATCCTAAAGAAAATCAGTCCTGAATATTCTTTGGAAGGACTGGTGCTGAAGCTGAAACTCCAATTCTTTAGCCACCTCATGTGAAGAACTGAGTAATTGAAAAAGACCCTGATGCTGGAACAATAGAAGGCAGGAAAAGAAGGGGATGACAGAGGATGAGATGGTTTGATGGCATCACCAACTCAATGAGCATGAGTTTAATCAAGCTTGGGGAGTTGGTGATGGGCAGGGAAGCCTTATGTGCTGTAGTCCATGGGGTCACAAAGATTTGGACACAATTGGTCGATTGAACTGAACTGAATTCTTTATTGGATAGATAGCTTATCTCCATTTTTTAAAGTTCTTTTTCTGAGGTTTTGTTTTGTCCCTTGTTTGGAAAATATCTATCTTTGCATTTTGCCTAATCCTCCGTTTTTGTTTTATGTATTAGGCAAGTTGGTTATGATTCCTAATCTTGGTGAGGTGCCCTTATGTAGCAGATGTTTTATGGAGCCCAGCTACACACTCATCTATGGTTATCAGAACTGTAATCTCTAGAGATATCTCCTATGTGGACTGCTTTGGCCCTTCTGTTTTCATGGAAATGACTATGCTGGTAAAGCTGGTTGGCAGGGCTGGCCCCCAGACTAGTTGGCTGTAAGGCCCTGCCTCATGTGAGACATGTGGTAGCTGGTAGTCCATGGTGGGCGTGGGGTTAATGCTGACCTGCTGGCAGGAGTGGTAAGTCCCTATACAGTTGGCTGAGGGGCCCAGGGTTCCAATGCTGGTGCTGGCCTAATGGTGAGATGTGCTGGGTCTCAGTCTGGTTAGTTTGAGTTTTCAGTGGACCTTGGACTAATGCCAGTCTGCTTGTGGGTACATAAGCCCCTTTCACTTAATAAGCTAGAGGGAGGACTCCAAAATAGCACTTGCCAGGACCAGCTTTGCTGTAGTAAAAGATGTCCCCAAAATAGGTGCTGCCAATATCTATCTCCCCACGAGGAGTCCCGTTGACTCATATCTCCCTGGGAAGCTGTTCAAGATCACAAATGAGTCTGGCTTAGTGTCCTTTCAAATTACTGCCTCGACACTGGAACTCAAACTGCGTGAGATTTTATGTACCCTTGAAGAGGGGAGTCTCTTTTCTATAGCCCTCTGACTCTCCTGTCCCGAAGCCTGGCAGGTTTTCAGAGACAGATGCTATGGGAACCTGTCTTCCTAGTGCAGGACCCCAAGGCTGGGGAGTCTGACATGGGGTTTGGACTCCTTGATCCTTGAGGAGAACCTTTGCAATTGTGGCTATCCTCCCATTTATGAGCTGCTTACCTAGGGTGTGAATCTTACTAAACTGACTCTCTGCCCTTCCTACCTGTCTCACTGTGGTTCCTTCTTTAGTGAAAAATCTTTTCCGATAGACTTCAGCTCATTCTCTTCATGTCATTCTATCTAAAGATAGTTGCTCTTTAAATAATTGTAATTTGGGTGTTTCCATGGGAAGGAGGTGGACTCAGGGTCTTTCCACTCCACCATCTTGTCCACACAGTTACATTTACTTTTGATGACATTTCTGAGTCATATCAAATGGACTCAGATGGAGTCTACTTGGACTCCCAAATGAAATTTGGGGTTCTGCATATTTTTTTCTATGCAGGAGAAATTTATGATCATTCAGCTAATCAATAACTCAGACATATAAAATAGAAAAGGTGACGTATGTTTACTGATTTTGTAAAGATGATGCTCTAAGTGTTTACTTAGTTTGAATATCATTGTAGTAATTATACCTGAGAGGTGAGTCCACATGATTCAGAGAGCTGTAACAAATAGTTGACATACAATTTTAACTTTGGACCATTGTTCTGGGACAGCAGTTATACAACAAATGTAGAACTTATATTATTCTCAGTATTTCATGTACATACATCACCTACTGTAATGATAACTAATTCTTCCTCTTTAAAATATTAAGCTTGTAACTAGACCTGTCAAGGGAAATATCTATCTTATATACAAACAGGTATATTTATAACTTTCTTGAACTTCATTCTAGTGACCCACTTTTTTTTCACTTCAAGCTACTTTTTCTTTGTACCATAATTATCATTATCTGGGTACTCTGAAATTAGTCTATGTTCACAATTGTTTAAAATTCTATCACAATGAGAAACTTCCTCAGCTGTCACTCTATTTCTGTTCCTTTTGGTACAAAAGATACCAGTGTGCTGATGAAATGATGGTGATAATTATCTTCCACTACTCTTTATTCTTTATTGAATATAGTTGATTTATAATAATACATTAACTTCAAGTATGCAGCATAATGATTCAGCATTTTTGCAGATTATACTCCATTATAAGTTATTGTAAAATAATGGCTATAATTACCTTTGCTATACAATATATTATTGGTGTTTTTTTTTTAATACAAGGAGGTTTGTACCTACTATTAATAATTGTCCTACTTTATTCCTCTCCTCTTGCCATTCTCCTCTGGTAATAACTATGTTTCTGCATTGTGAATCTGTTTCTGTTTTGCATATACATTCATTTATATTATTTTTTATTCCATATATATTTGATATCATACAGTGTTTGACTTATTTCACTAGGCATAATATTCTCCAGGTCTATCCATGATGCTGCAAATGACAGAATTTCATCCCTTTTTTTTAAAAGCTGAGCAATATTCCATTATATATAAGATCTTATTAATCCAATTGTCTGTTGATGGGCATTTTGGTTGCTTTCATGTTTTAATTATTGTAAATAGTGCTGCTATGAACATTGGGATTCATGTATCTTTTCAAATTAGTATTTTTGTTTTTTTCAGAATATATGCCCAGTAGTGGAAATGCTGGAGCATATGGTAGTTCTATTTTCAATTTTTTTTTGAGGATCCTCCATACTGTTTTTCACAGTGGTTGTGCCAATTTATGATCCCACCAACAGTGTACAAGGGCTTCCTTTTCTCCACATTTTCTCCCACATTTGTTATTTATAGATAGCCATTCTGACAGGTGTGAGGTCATATCTCATTGATATACAGATAACTAACAGGGACATCAAAAGCTGCTCAATTATTACTGCTAATTATTACTGCCATTTATAAAGTGATTTATCTTTTGGTGTGGGGTTTGTTTATTATATAATTTATGTTTTAAAAGGTTAAAATCTACTTTTACAGCAGTGGAGATACAATTTTATCAACTCAGATATGAGGAAAATACATAATTTTGTTTTTAAAAGTACAATATATTTTAATTTAGTTCATGCCCCATTCTGACATAGGAAAAGAAATTTAGCCTCCATAAATGTACAGTTCTTGTCCTTTTAATAAGTTACAGATAAGATGGAATGGGAAGGTGGTTCTTGTTATGTCCAATTTTTGATGACTGGTAGGATGAGTGTGAAGGAGAGTTGTATCTTACTTTCAGTAGCAGGTCCCAGAAGGATATCTCTTGAGATGTGTGTCATCTCTTCTGATTCTCTGTCATCAATCCATGCACACTCTTCTATGCCCTGACCTCTTGAGATTTCATCAGTATCACACTTGAGGTCATGGGAGTCTCTGCAAGGCTGTTTTAATTCTTGTTTCTTCAGATGTGATCCTGCCTCTTTGCTTTCAGTGATCTTCCCAGCAAGTGGATGCAGGTCCTCTCTCTCTTCCTCTGTTCCTCTCTCTGAGATCTATTAATATATATATATATATATATATATATATATAGTTACAGGTATTCTCCCAGGTCTGTCCTCTTACTTCTGGCTCATGGGAAACTTTTCTTCATTTAGGGGGCTCTCTTCTGCTCTATGGCTGCTCCCTACAAACTTAAAAAATACTTAGAGACATTTTCTCTCCCACAATGGTGTGAACTTTTTTTTTTTTAAACTTTACATAATTGTATTAGTTTTGCCAAATATCAAAATGAATCCGCCACAGGTATACATGTGTTCCCCATCCTGAACCCTCCTCCCACCTCCCTCCCCATACCATCCCTCTGGGTCATCCCAGTGCACCAGCCCCAAGCATCCAGTATTGTGCATCAAACCTGGACTGGCAACTCGTTTCATACATGATATTTTACATGTTTCAATGCCATTCTCCCAAATCTTCCCACCCTCTCCCTCTCCCACAGAGTCCATAAGACTGATCTATACATCAGTGTCTCTTTTGCTGTCTCATACACAGGGTTATTGTTACCATCTTTCTAAATTCCATATATATGTGTTAGTATACTGTATTGATGTTTTTCTTTCTGGCTTACTTCACTCTGTATAATAGGCTCCAGTTTCATCCACCTCATTAGAACTGATGCAAATGTATTCTTTTTAATGGCTGAGTAATACTCCATTGTGTATATGTACCACAGCTTTCTTATCCATTCATCTGCTGATGGACATCTAGGTTGCTTCCATGTCCTGGCTATTATAAACAGTGCTGTGATGGACATTGGGGTACACGTGTCTCTTTCCCTTCTGGTTTCCTCCGTGTGTATGCCCAGCAGTGGGATTGCTGGATCATAAGGCAGTTCTATTTCCAGCTTTTTAAGGAATCTCCACACTGTTCTCCATAGTGACTGTACTAGTTTGCATTCCCACCAACAGTGTAAGAGGGTTCCCTTTTCCCCACACCCTCTCCAGCATTTATTACTTGTAGACTTTTGGATTGCAGCCATTCTGACTGGTGTGAAATGGTACCTCATAGTGGTTTTGATTTGCATTTCTCTGATAATGAGTGATGTTGAGCATCTTTTCATGTGTTTGTTAGCCATCTGTATGTCTTCTTTGGAGAAATGTCTATTTAGTTCTTTGGCCCATTTTTTGATTGGGTCATTTATTTTTCTGGAGTTGAGCTGTAGGAGTTGCTTGTATATTCTCAAGATTAGTTGTTTGTCAGTTGCTTCATTTGCTATTATCTTCTCCCATTTGTAGGCTGCCTTTTCACCTTGCTAATAGTTTCCTTTGATGTGCAGAAGCTTTTAAGGTTAATTAGGTCCCATTTGTTTATTTTTGCTTTTATTTCCAATATTCTGGGAGGTGGGTCATAGAGGATCCTGCTGTGATGTATGTCAGAGAGTGTTTTGCCTATGTTCTCCTCTAGGAGTTTTATAGTTTCTGGTCTTACGTTTAGATCTTTAACCCATTTTGAGTTTATTTTTGTGTATGGTGTAAGAAAGTGTTCTAGTTTCATTCTTTTACAAGTGGTTGACCAGATTTCCCAGCACCACTTGTTAAAGAGATTGTCTTTAATCCATTGTATATTCTTGCCTCCTTTGTCAAAGATAAGGTGTCCATATGTGCGTGGATTTATCTCTGGGCTTTCTATTTTGTTCCATTGATCTATATTTCTGTCTTTGTGCCAGTACCATACTGTCTTGATAACTGTGGCTTTGTAGTAGAGCCTGAAGTCAGGCAGGTTGATTCCTCCAGTTCCATTCTTCTTTCTCAAGATCGCTTTGGCTATTCGAGGTTTTTTGTATTTCCATACAAATTGTGAAATTATTTGTTCTAGCTCTGTGAAGAATGCTGTTGGTAGCTTGATAGGGATTGCATTGAGTCTATAGATTGCTTTGGGTAGTATACTCATTTTCACTATATTGATTCTTCCAATCCATGAACATGGTATATTTCTCCATCTGTTAGTGTCCTCTTTGATTTCTTTCACCAGTGTTTTATAGTTTTCTATATATAGGTCTTTAGTTTCTTTAGGTAGATGTATTCCTAAGTATTTTATTCTTTCCGTTGCAATGGTGAATGGAATTGTTTCCTTAATTTCTCTTTCTGTTTTCTCATTATTAGTGTATAGGAATGCAAGGGATTTCTGTGTGTTGATTTTATATCCTGCAACTTTACTATAGTCATTGATTAGTTCTAGTAATTTTCTGGTGGAGTCTTTAGGGTTTTCTATGTAGAGGATCATGTCATCTGCAAACAGTGAGAGCTTTACTTCTTCTTTTCCAATTTGGATTCCTTTTATTTCTTTTTCTGCTCTGATTGCTGTGGCCAAAACTTCCAAAACTATGCTGAATAGTAATGGTGAAAGTGGGCACCCTTGTCTTGTTCCTGACTTTAGAGGAAATGCTTTCAATTTTTCACCATTGAGGATAATGTTTGCTGTGGGTTTGTCATATATAGCTCTTATTATGTTGAGGTATGGTCCTTCTATTCCTGCTTTATGGAGAGTTTTTATCATAAAGGGATGTTGAATTTTGTCAAAGGCTTTCTCTGCATCTCTTGAGATAATCATATGGTTTTTATTTTTCAATTTGTTAATGTAGTGTATTACATTGATTGATTTGCGGATATTGAAGAATCCTTGCATCCCTGGGATAAAGCCCACTTGGTCATGGTGTATGATCTTTTTAATGTGTTGTTGGATTCTGATTGCTAGAATTTTGTTAAGGATTTTTGCATCTATGTCATCAGTGGTATTGGCCTGTAGTTTTCTTTTTTTGTGGGATCTTTGTCAGGTTTTGGTATTAGGGTGATGGTGGCCTCATAGAATGAGTTTGGAATTTTACCATGCTCTGCAATTTTCTGGAAGAGTTTGGGCAGGATAGGTGTTAGCTCTTCTCTAAATTTTTGGTAGAATTCAGCTGTGAAGCCGTCTGGACCTGGGCTTTTGTTTGCTGGAAGATTTTTGATTACAGTTTCAATTTCCGTGCTTGTGATGGGTCTGTTAAGATTTTCTATTTCTTCCTGGTCGAGTTTTGGAAAGTTGTACTTTTCTAAGAATTTGTCCATTTCTTCCATGTTTCCATTTTATTGGCATATAATTGTTGATAGTAGTCTCTTATGATCCTTTGTATTTCTGTGTTGTCTGTTGTGATCTCTCCATTTTCATTTCTAATTATATTGATTTGATTTTTCTCCCTTTGTTTCTTGAAGAGTCTGGCTAATGGTTTGGCAATTTTATTTATCCTTTCAAAAAACCAGCTTTTGGTTTTGTTGATTTTTGCTATGATCTCCTTTGTTTCTTTTGCATTTATTTCTGCTCTAAGTTTTAAGATTTCTTTCCTTCTACTAACCCTGGGGTTCTTCATTTCTTCCTTTTCTAGTTGCTTTAGGTGTAGAGTTAGGTTATTTATTTGACTTTTTTCTTGTTTCTTGAGGTGTGCCTGTATTGCTATGAACTTTCCCCTTAGGACTGCTTTTACTGTGTCCCACAGGTTTTGGGTTGTTGGTGTGAACTTTTTGATTTAAAAGTCAATACCAAGAGGATCCTTGTTAGGGACTTCAGCTACCTTGCTTCAGTAAAAGAAAACACACTTGACTGGTTGGACGTAAGTGAAGCCCACCAGGAGGAAAAAAGAAAAAAAAGAGCGACAATCAACTAAGTAAACAACAGCAACAGCACTGAATTGCCACAATTTATTTTATGGCTATTTCATATCTTTCCCCTTCCACCATTACCTAAAATCTCCTTGCTCTGATAATTTCCTTCATCTGTCTGTCATTCCTTCCTCATCTTAGCTGCTCTCACTAGTTCTTGCCAATGGACTCAAGACATATACCTTGATGGACGGCTTACTGTCTGTCAAATTTTACTTCAAGTCTTATGTCACATAAAATCATGAAACTGGTTATTTTTTGTGATTTTTAAAAGAGTTTTATTATGTCTGGCTTTTAACTTTGTTTTCTTTGGTTGGCCTGGGGATCGATAAATGGGAACAACAATTTTCTGGTAGGCTGTGAAGTTGTCATTAGAGTAATGAAGTGATGGCCATATTTAGCTTCCTAGATAGATCTGTCAAAATACATCAACTCTTCTAGAGCTTAGCAAAAATAGCCATATCCTAACTAGTCCGTCAACAAGCCTATTCTCAAATGGATTGTTGATAGCTGCTCAGAAATAATAATTGTGCTTAGTAATTTTTCTAAGAAGCAGAACATAAAGATTTTAAAGTTCCAATTTCTGTTTGACAAATAAAATGACTAATAGTCCTGCTAAAATAACTTTGAAATCCATGGGATTATTCTTATTTAAAGCAAAACAAAAATGAGAAGAATGATGCAGACTTACTTTGCAGCCATTTCAGATAAGTGAGGGAAAAGTGCTATGATAAATATTGGGTTTTCTTTTTAAATGTTTCTTTACACAAGATCATTAAGTAATCATTTTTATCGTTTATGTTTTCAGACCAATTGTCAGCACTGTTTTAGCCTTAAAAGAAATTATTTTTATAGGTTAAGAAATATTTTTATGTTCTGTTTCAGTGTTCTTTAAAATAGTAGGTTCTGTAAAAATCTGCAATATATTGCAGATGCCATGAAACAAATGAAACTGAAGAAATATTGATCACTTTTCTAGAGTGAAAAAGCAGAGTAAATAGTAGGGGAAAGTGAGAGAGCTTAAAGCTTTCATAAAATCTTAATGGGATGCTTCTGATGCCAAGGAGAAGGCAATGGCACCCCACTCCAGTACTCTTGCCTGGAAAATCCCATGGATGGAGGAGCCTGGTAGGCTGCAGTCCATGGTGTCGCAAAGAGTCGAACACGACTGAAATACTTCCCTTTCACTTTTCACTTTCATGCATTGGAGAAGGAAATGGCAACCCACTCCAGTGTTCTTGCCTGGAGAATCCCAAGGAGCCATTTAGAGAGTGGGGACTTTTGGAAGGTAGATGTATTCCATTTCTCTAGAATTTGCTCTTCATGCTAGGATCCCGTTGAGGAGTGAGTGAGTGAGTGAGTGAAGTCGCTCAGTCGTGTCCGACTCTTTGCGACCCCGTGGACTGTAGCCCACCAGGCTCCTCCGTCCACGGGATTCCCCAGGCAAGAGTACTGGAGTGGGTTGCCATTTCCTTCTCCAGGGGATCTTCCCTCCAGGGGATTGAACCCAGGTCTCCCGCATTGCAGGCAGACGCTTTAACCTGTGAGCCACCAGGGAAGCCCATTGTTGAGGAAGGATGTAGGAAAACTGAGTGGAAGATTTATATTTTTGCTTATGTGGCACATTATGCCCCTAATTGATCCTTTTGCTGAAAAATTCTCAAAATTATGAATAAAAAAATTTCAATAATCATAAAAGAATTGGTGATCTTGCAAGGAAGTGAATAATTTTTTGTACCAGAGAAACCAATCAAAGTAAGATATAAGAAAGAATAGTGGAGGACAGAAGCTTATTTTTTACCATGAAAACATTTGCTGAACATTGCACTGCCGGGGTCCAGCCCCGGGCGGATCCAGGGAATTCAAAGGGGAGATGGCTCCAGCGATCAGGATACCATAGCTTTAATTAAATATAATTGAGTTTTGCTTTTCATGGCCTCACTGGCTGCCTGATAAGTGAGATGAAATAGAGAGCTGAACCAAGCTGGTGAGTTTAATAGAATAATTCCTCTCTTATGATTGAGATTCCACAGAGTACAACCTCAGCATAAGGGTGAACTAGAAATAAGTCAAACATTTGTTTCTTCATTTTGTGACAAGAAAAAGTAACTACTTTGAAGCTGGTGCTGAGTAGAAGCCAGGGGGAAAAAAGCACTAAGAATTTATACAAGCCTCATGTTGTATTCAGCCTGAATTTAGTTTCTTGTGCAGTCTAAACTCAAAGTTATCCTAGAACAGCACTTGTTGTTCAGTCACTCAGGCATGTCCTACTCTGTGACCCCAGGACAGCAGTGTACCAGGCTTCCCTGTCCTTCACTATTTCCCTAGTTTGCTCAAACTTATGTCCATTCAGTCAGTGATGCCACCCAACCATCTCATCTTCTGTTGTTCCCTTCTCCTCTTGCCCTCAATCTTTCCCAGCATCAGGGTCTCTTCCAATGAGTTGGCTCTTTGCAACAGGTGGCCAAAATTTTGGAGTTTCAGCTTCAGCATCAATACTTCCAATGCATATTCAAGAATGATTTCCTTTAAGATTCACTGGTTTGTTCTCCTTCCTGTCCAAGCGATTCTCAAGGTCATCCCTGAATGGTCTAGTGGTTTTCCTCACTTTTTCAATTTAAGTCTGAATTTGGTAATAAGGAGTTCATGATCTGAGCCACAATCAACTCCCAGTCTTGTTTTTGCTTACCATATACAGCTTCTCCATCTTTGGTTGTAAAGAACATAATCAACCCGATTTCAGTGTTGGCCATCTGGTGATGTCCATATGTACAGTCTTCTCTTTTGTTGTTGGAAGAGGGTGTTTGCTATGATGAGTGCATTCTCTTGGCAAAACTCTGTTAGCCTTTGCCCTGCTTCGTTCTGTACTCCAAGGCCAAATTTACCTGTTACTACAGGTATTTCTTGACTTCCTACTTTTGCATTCCAGTCCCCTATAATGAAAAGGACATCTTTTTTGGGTGTTAGTTCTAAAAGGTTTTGTAGGTCTTCATAGAACCATTCAACTTCAGCTTCTTCAGTGTTACTGGTCAGGGCATAGACTTGGATTACCGTGATATTGAATGGTTCGCCTTGGAAATGAATAGAAATCATTCTGTTGTTTTGGGGATTGCATCCAAGTAATGCATTTGAGACTCTTTTGTTGACTATGATGGCTACTCAATTTCTTCTAAGGGATTCCTGCTCACAGAAGTAGATACAGTGATCATCTGAATTAAATTCACCCATTCCAGTCCATTTTAGTTCGCTGATACCTAAAATCTTGACGTTCACTCTTGCCATATCCTATTTGACCACTTCCAATTTGCCTTGATTCATAGACCCAACATTCCAGGTTCCTATGCAATATTGCTTTATTGCTTTTTACAGCATCAGACCTTGCTTCTATCACCAGTCACATCCACAACTGGGTGTTGTTTTTGCTTTGGCTCCATCCCTTCATTCTTTCTGCAGTTATTTCTCCACTGATCTCCAGTAGCATATTGGGCACCTACTGACCTGGGGGGTTCATCTTTCAATGTCCCATCTTTTTGCCTTTTCATACTGTAAATGGGGTTCTAAAGACAAGAAAAATGAAGTGGTTTGCCATTCCCTTCTCCAGTGGACCACATTCTGTCAGACCTCTCCATCATGACCCATCTGTCTTGGGTGGCCCCACATGGCATGGCTTAGTTTAATTGAGTTAGACAAGGCTGTGGTCCATGTGATCAGATTGGCTAATTTTCTGTGATTGTGGTTTCAGTCTGTCTGCCCTCTGATGCCCTCTCTCAGTGCCTAATGTCTTACTTGGGTTTCTCTTACCTTGGACATTGGGTATCTCTTGATGGCTGCTCCAGCAAGGTGCAGCTGCTGTTCCTTACCTTGGACGTGGAGTATCTCCTCACAGCCACTGCTCTTGACCTTGCACATGGGGTATCTCCTCACAGCTGCAGCTCCTAACCTTGGACATGGGGTAGCTCCTCTCAGCCCCTCCTGCGCTTCATATAGCCTGTCATTTTGCATGATGTACTCTGCATAGAAGTTAAATAAGCAGGGTGACAATATACAGCCTTGACATACTCCTTTCCTAATTTGGAACCAGTCCCTTGTTCTATGTCTAGTTCTAACTGTTGCTTCTTGAACTGCATACAGATTTCTCAGGAGGCAGGTATGGTGATCTGGTATTCCCATTTCTTGAAGAATTACCTAAATTTTGTGTGATCCACACAGTCAAAGGCTTTGGCATAATCAATGAAGGAGAAGTAGATGTTTTTTTCTGGAACTCTCTTGCTTTTTCTATGATCCAACAGATGTTGGCAATCTGCTCTCTGGTTCCTCTGCCTTTTCTAAATCCAGCTGAAACAAGTGGAATTTCTCAGTTCACGTCTGTTGAAGCCAAGATTGGAGTATTTTAAGCATGCCTTTGCTAACATGTGTGATGAGTGTAATTTCAGTAGTTTAAACATTCTTTGGCATTGCCTTTCTTTGGGATTGGAATGAAAACTGACCTTTGCAAGTCCTGTGTCCTCTTTTGAGTTCTCCAAATTTACTGGCATATTGAGTGCAGCACTTTCACAGGATCATCTTTTAGGATTTTTAAATAGCTCAACTGGAATTCCATTACCTCCACTAGCTTTGACCATAGCATTGCTTCCTAAGGCCTTCTTGATTTTGCATTCCAGGATGTCTGGCTCTAGGTGAGTGGTCATACTATCATGGTTATCTGTGTCATTAAGCTCTTTTTTGTATAGTTCTGTGTATTCTTGCCATCTCTTCTTAGTATCTTCTGCTTCTGTTAGGTTCATAAAGTTTCTGTCCTTTATTGTGCCCATATTTGCGTGAAATGTTCCCTTGCTATGTATAATTTTCTTGAAGAGATCTCTAGTCTTTTTCATTCTATTGTTTTCCTCTATTTTTTTGTATTGATCACTGAGGAAGGCTTTCTAATCTTTCCTCACTATTCTTTGGAACTCTGCATTCAGATGGGTATATCTCTCCTTTTCTCCTTTGCCTTTAGCTTCCCTTCTTTTCTCAGCTATTTGTAAGGCCTTTTGAGACAACCATTTTGACATTTTGCATTTCTTTTTCTGAAGGATGGTCTTGATCACTGCCTCCTGTACAATGGCATGAACCTCTGTCCACAGTTCTTCAGGCACTCTGTGCCAGGGTCCAGCCCCGGCTGATCCAGGGTATTCGAAGAGGGGATGGCGTCGGCAAGGATCAGGATACAATAGCTTCAATTAGATATTAATTAGAGATGTAAAGAGTAATAGAATGAGGATAGCTCAGTAGGAAAATTCAGTGGAGAAAAGAGGCTGAGTAGCTTGGTTTACGCGGGAGACCAATAAAACTTCAAGACAAGAAGTTTGCATCACTTACGTAGGCCGCGGGCGTCCTTCCGTTCTCCCAAAGGAGAGGAGACACTGAGGCCTCCCCGGTCAGGTCTTAGAAGCCCAGGCATAATTAGCAAGCATGGCGGGTTCCGCGCTCCAGATGGAGACTCAGCCAGAATTTGAGAGAGAGAGCGACATGGGGAGACCAAGTTTCGGTGAACAAGGCCCGCACTTTATTTTTCAAAGTAGTTTTTATACCTTAAGTTGTGCATAGAGGATAATGGGAGAAGGGGTGGAGTCATGCAAGGACAGCAGTTCCTGGTCCTAATCGAAGCCAGGCTTTCAAACTTATTATATGCAAAAGTTCAGGTGAATTACATCATCTTCTGGCCAGGAGGCCTGTTAACATTTTAAGAAACTTATTTCTCTCTAAAGGTGATTATTCCAAAGTCAGGCACCAGCCTCCAAAAAAGCATTGGACAAAGCTGCATTCCTATAGGGCAAAGGTGAGGTGGGCTTAATCAAGAAAAGAATTAACTCAAGGGTCCAAGGTTACAAACATTGAGGCTACTACTTATATTTCTATACACCCATTATATCAATCAATACACTGCCAAGGACACAGTAGGTAAGGAGTATGGAGACTTAGCAGCAAACATTTGCCCAATAAGTGAAAAACCCTTCACCAATACAATTTCTAATCAATCTTTTAACTACTCAAAGGAATCTGTGTTTAGACAGTTTAGAACATCTCCTGCCTCGCACAGTTGGGAGGCTCTGAACAATCACATGTGGCCGGAAAATCCTATTCAGGCAGGCTAGAGGACTTCCAAAGGAGTTTGTAGGTTGAAACACTGTCACACCCAGGAATTATTAACTGGAGCTGTAAGCTAACTCTTTTTTCAGATAGAGGTAGTGGGGGACAGCCTCCGTAAAGTCAGAGGTGTAGGTGAGAGCACAAAGCAGAAAGTAGGCATACTCTGGTTTTGGGGGGCAGATGCTCAAGAATTTCCAGGGGGACTCCTGAGGCTCGATCCCGCCTTTGCGTGTGCTGAGCCTCCTTCCTCATGACCTTTGCCATGGGCGGAGCTCCTGCTCCCGGCAGTGATAGAATTCCAGTTGAGCTATTCCAGATCCTGAAAGATGATGCTGTGGAAAGTGCTGCACTCAATATGCAATTTACAATATGCACTCAATATGCAATATGCCGGCTCCCGGCAACTCTGTCTATCAGTTCTAATCCCTTGAAACTATTTGTCACTTTCACTGTATAATCATAAGGGATTTGATTTAGATGACACTCAAATGGTCTTATTCAAATACCTGAATGGCCTTACTGCAAAATACAGACTTAGATTGAAGAAAGTAGTTAAAACTACCAAGCCATTCAGATATGACCTAAATCAAACCCCTTATGATTATACAGTAAAAGTAACAAATAGATTCAAAGGAATAGATCTGATAGACAGAGTGCCTGAAGAACTATGGACAAAAGTTCATAACACTGTAGGGTTCAGTTCAGTTTAGTTCAGTCTCCCAGTCATATCCGACTCTATGCAATGCCATGGATTGCAGCATGCCAGTCTTCCCTGTCCATCAAAACTATGGAGTTTACTCAAACTCATGTCCTTTGAGTCGGTGATGCCATCCAAACATCTCATCCTCTGTCATCCCCTTCTCCTACGACCTTCAATCTCTCCCAGAATTAGGGTCATTTCAAATAATTCCATTCTTTGCACCAGGTGGCCAAAGTATTGGAGTTTAAGTTTCAACATCAGCCCTTCCAATGAATATTCAGGACTGATTGCCTTTAGGATGCACTGGTTGGATCTCTTTGTAGTCCAAGGGACTTTCAAGAGTCATCTCCAACACCACAGTTCAAAAGCATCAATTCTTCAGAGCTCAGCTTTCCTTATTGTCCAACTCTCATATCCATGCATGTCTACTGGCAAAACCATAGCCTTGACTAGATGGAGTGTGTTGGCAAATAATGTCTCTGCTTTTTAATATGCTGTCTAGGTTGGTCATAACTTTTCTTCCAAGGAGCAAGTCTTTTAATTTCACGGCTGCAGTCACCATCGGCAGTGATTTTGGAGCCCCCCAAAATGAAGTTTGCCACTGTTTCCACTGTTTCCCCATCTATTTCCCATGAAGTGATGGGACCAGATGCCATGAGCTTAGTTTTCTGAATGTTGAGCTTTAAGCCAACTTTTTCACTCTCCTCTTTCACTTTCATCAAGAAGCTCTCTAGTTCTTCTCTGCTTTCTGCCATAAGGGTGGTGTCATCTGCATATCTGAGGTTATTGATATTTCTCCCAGCAATCTTGATTCAAGCTTGTGCTTCATCCAGCCCAGTGCTTCTCATGATGTTCTCCACATAAGTTAAGTAGGGTGACAATATACAGCTTTGACATCCTGCTTTTCCTATTTGGAACCAGTCTGTTGTTCCATGACCAGTTCTAACTGTTGCTTTCTGACCTGCATACAGATTTCTCAAGAGGCAGATCAGGTGGTCTGGTATTCCCATCTCTTTCAGAATTTTCCACTGTTTGTGGTGATCCATGTAGTCAAAGGCTTTGACATAGTCAATAAAGTAGAAATAGATGTTTTTCTGGAACTCTCTTGCTTTTTTGATGATCCAACAGATGTTGGCAATTTGATCTCTGGTTGCTCTGCCTTTTCTAAAACCAGCTTGAACATTAGGAAGTTCACGTAGTGCTGAAGCCTGGCTTGGAGAATTTTGAGCATTACTAGCGTGTGAGATGAGTGCAATTGTCTGGTAATTTGAGCATCCTTTGGAATTGCCTTTCTTAGGGACTGGAATGAAAACTGACCTTTTCCAGTCCTGTGCCACTGCTGAGTTTTCCATATTGAGTGTAGCACTTTCACAGCATCATCTCTTAGGATTTGAAATAGCTCAACTGGAATTTTACTAGCTTTGTCCGTAGTGATGCTTCCTAAGGCCCACTTGACTTCACATTCCAGAAAGTCTGGCTCTAGGTGAGTAATCACACCCTCATGATTATCTGGGTCATGAAGATCTTTTTTGTATAGCTTTTCTGTGTATTCTTGTGACCTCTTCCTAATATCTTCTGCCTCTGTTAGGTCCATAACAGGTCCATTTCTGTTCTTTATTGAGCACATCTTTGCATGAAACTTTCCCTTGGTATCTCTAATTATCTTGAAGTGCTCTCTAGTCTTTCCCATTCTTGTTTTCCCTTATTTTTTTTGCACCAATTACTGAGGAAGGCTTTCTTATCCCTCCTTGATACTCTTTGGAACTCTGCATTCAAATGGGCATATCTTTCCCTTTCTCCTTGCTTTTCACTTCTCTTTTTTTCACAGCTATTTGTAAGCCCTCCTCAGACAGCCATTTTGCTTTTTTGCATTTCTTTTTCTTGGGGATGGTCTTGATTCCTGTTTCCTGTACAATGTCATGAACCTCCATCCACAGTTCATCATACCTTTGTCTTCAAATATAGTCCCTTAAATCTATTTGTCACTTCCACTGTATAATCATAAGGGGTTAGATTTAGGTCATACCTGAATGGTCTATTGGGTTTCCCTACTTTCTTCAATTTAAGTCTGATATGACCATAAGGAGTTTATGATCTGAGCCACAATCACCAACCAGTTAAATGCAAAAATGCAAAATGGCTGTCTGAGGAGACCTTACAAATAGCTGTGAAAAGAAGAGAAGCAAAAAGTAAAGGAGAAAAGGAAAGATATAAGCATCTGAATGCAGAGTTCCAAAGAATAGCAAGAAGAGGTAAGAAAGCCTTCTTCAGCGATCAATGCAAAGAAATAGAGGGAAAAAAACAGAATGGGAAAGACTAGAGATCTCTTCAAGAAAATTAGAGATATCAAGAGAACTTTTCATGCAAAGATGGGCTCGATAAAGGACACAAATGGTGTGCACATAACAGAAGCAGAATATATTAAGAAAAGCTGGCAAGAATACACAGAAGAACTGTACAAAAAAGATCTTCACAACCCAGATAATCACGATGGTGTGATCACTCACCTAGAGCCAAATATCTTGGAATGTGAAATCAAGTGGGCCTTAGAAAGCATCACTATGAACAAAGCTAGTGGACGTGATGGAATTCCAGTTGAGCTGTTCCAAATCCTGAAAGATGATGCTGTGAAAGTGCTGCACTCAATATGCCAGCAAACTTGGAAAACTCGGCAGTGGCCACAGAACTGGAAAAGGTCAGTTTTCATTCCAATCCCAAAAAAACGCAATGCCAAAGAATCCTCAAACTATCACACAATTGCACTCATCTCACACGCTAGTAATGCTCAAAATTCTCCAAGCCAGGCTTCAGCACTACGTGAACTGTGAACTTCCTAATGTTCAAGCTGGTTTTAGAAAAGGCAGAGGAACCAGAGATCAAATTGCCAACATCCACTGGATCATGGAAAAAGCAAGAGAGTTCCAGAAAAACATCTATATCTGCTTTATTGACTATGCCAAAGCCTTTGACTGTGTGGATCACAATAAACTGTGGAAAATTCTGAAAGAGATGTGAATACCAGACCACCTGACCTGCCTCTTAAGAAACCTATATGCAGGTCAGGAAGCAACAGTTAGAACTGGACATGGAACAACAGACTGGTTCCAAATAGGAAAAGGAGTACGTCAAGGCTGTATATTGTCACACTGCTTATTTAACTTATATGCAGAGTACATCATGAGAAACGTTAGGCTGAAAGAAGCTCAAGCCAGAATCAAGATTGCTGGGAGAAATATCAATAACCTCAGATATGCAGATGACACCACCCTTATGGCAGAAAGTGAAGAGGAACTAAAAAGCCTCTTGATGAAAGTGAAAGTGGAGAGTGAAAAAGTTGGCTTAAAGCTCAACATTCAGAAAACTAAGATCATGACATCTGGTCCCATCACTTCATGGGAAACAGATGGGGAAACAGTGGGAACAGGGTCACACTTTATTTTGGGGTCTCCAAAATCACTGCAGATGGTGACTGCAGCCATGAAATTAAAAGACGCTTACTCGTTGGAAGGAAAGTTATGACCAACCTAGATAGCATATTCAAAAGCACAGACATTACTTTGCCAACAAAGGTCCGTCTAGTCAAGGCTATGGTTTTTCCAGTGGTCATGTATGAATGTGAGAGTTGGACTGTGAAGAAAGCTGAGAACCGAAGAATTGATGCTTTTGAACTGTGGTGTTGGAGAAGACTCTTGAGAGTCCCTTGGACTGCAAGGAGATCCAGCCAGTCCATTCTGAAGGAGATCAGCCCTGGGATTTCTTTGGAGGGAATGATTCTGAAGCTGAAACTCCAGTACTTTGGCTACCTCGTGCGAAGAATTGACTCATTGGAAAAGACTCTGATGCTGGGAGGAATTGAGGGCAAGAGGAGAAGGGGCCGACAGAGGATGAGATGGCTGGATGGCATCACTGACTCAATGGACGTGAGTCTGGGTGAACTCCAGGAGTTGGTGATGGACAGGGAGGCCTGGCGTGCTGCAATTCATGGGGTCGCAAAGAGTCGGACACGACTGATCGACTGAACTGAACTGATAGAGCTTCTCCATCTTTGGCTGCAAAGAATATAATCAGTCTGATTTTGGTGTTGACCATCTGGTTGTGTCCATATGTACACTTTCTCTTGTATTTCAGGAAGTAGGTGTTTGCTATGACCAGCGTGTTCTCTTGGCAAAACTCTGTTAGCCTTTGCCCTGCTTCATTCCGCATTCCAAGGCCAAATTTACCTGTTATTACAGGTGTTTCTTGACTTCCTATTTTTGCATTCCAGTCCTCTATAATGAAAAGGATGTCTTTTGGGGGTATTAGTTCTAGAAAGTCTTGTAGGTCTTCATAGAACCATTCAATTTCAGCTTCTTCAGTATTACTGTTTGGGGTATAGACTTGGATTACTGTGATATTGAATGGTTTGCCTTGGAAATGAACAGAGGTCATTCTGTTGTTTATGAGATTGCATCCAGGTCTTGCATTTGAGAATCTTTTGTTGAGTATGATGGCTACTCCATTTCTTCTAAGGGATTCCTGCCCACAGTAGTAGATATAATGGTCATCTGAGTAAATTCACCCATTCCAGTCCTTTTTAGTTCACTGATTTCTAAAACGTCAGTGTTCACTCTTGCTGTCTCCTGTTTGACCACTTCCAATTTGCCTTGATTCATGACCTAACATTCCAGGTTTCTATGCAATACTGCCCTTTACAGCATCAGACCTGGCTTCCGTCACCAGTCACATCCACAACTGGGTGTTGTTTTTGCTTTGGCTCCATCTCTTCATTCTTGCTGGAGTTATTTCTCCACTGATCTCCAGTAGCATATTGGCCACCTACCTATCTGAGGAGTTCCTCTTTCAGTCTCCTATCTTTTTGCCTTTTCATACTGTTCATGAGTTTTCAAGGCAAGAATACTGAACTGGTTTGCCATTACCTTCTCCAGTGGACTACGTTTTGTCAGAACTCTCCACCATGACCTGCCTGTCTTAGGTGACCCTACAGGGCATGGCTCATAGTTTCAATGAGTTAGATAAGATGGTGGTCCATGTGATTAGGTTGATTAGTTTTCTGTTGTTGTGGTTTTCAGTCTGTCTGCCCTCCACTGGAGAAGGATAAGAGGCTTATGCAAGCTTCCTGATGGGAGTGACTGGCTGAGGAGGAACTGGGTTCTGATGGGTAGGGCCATGCTCAGCAAATCTTTTATCCATTTTTCTGTTGATAGGTGGAGGTGTGTTCCTTCCCTGTTATTTACCTGGGGCCAAACTATGGTGGATGTAATGATAATGGCGGCCTCCTTCAAAAGATCCTATGCATGTACTGCTACTGTCATTGCTCCTAACCCTGCAGCAGGCCACCACGGACCCATGCCTCTGCTGGAGACTCCTTGACACTCACAGGCAAGTCTGGATCAGTCCCTTATGGGGTCACTGCTCCTTTCTCCTGGGTCCTAGTGCATACAAAGTTCTCAAGAGGTAGCAGTGACCAAAACCTTCCCCAGAAAAGAAATGTAAGAATGCAAATGTTGTCTGAGGAGGCCTTTCAAATAGCTGAGAAAGAAGAGAAGGGAAAGGCAAAAAAGAAAGGGAAGGATATACCCAACTGAATGCAGAGTTGCAGAGAATAGCAAGGAGAGATTAAAAAAAGATTTCTTAGGTGAACAATGCAAAGAATAGAGGAAAACAATAGAATGGGAAAGAATAGAGATATCTTCAAGAAAATTGGAGCTACTAAGGTAACATTTCATGCAAAGATGGGCACAATAAAGGACAGAAATCGCAAGGACTTAACAGAAGCAGAAGAGATTAACAGGTGGCAAGAATACACAGAAATATACAAGAAGGTCTTAATGACCTGGATAACCATGATGATGTGGTCACTCACTTAGAGCCATACATCCTGCAGTATGAAGTCAATTGGGCCTTAGGAAGCATTACTATGAACAAAGCTAGTGGAGGTGATGGAATTCCAGCTGAGAAATTTCAAATCCTAAAAGATGATGCTGTTAAAGTGCTGCATTCAATATGCCAGCACCTTTGGAAAACTCATCAATGGCCACAGGACTGGAGAAGGTAAGTTTTCCTTCCACTGCCCAAGAAGGGTGATATCAAAGCATATTCAAACTATGGAACAATGCTAAAGTCTTTGTGAGGAACACAACAGACTGTGGAAAATTCTTAAAGAGATAGGAATACAAGACCGTCTAACCTGCCTCCTGAGAAACCTGTTTGAAGGTCAAGAAGCAACATTTAGAACCAGACATGAAACAACTTGCTGATTCAAAATTGGGAAAGAAGTACAAGAAGGCTGTATATTGTCACCCTGTTTATTTAACTTCTATGTGGAGTACATCATGCACAGTGCTGGGCTAGATGAATCACAAGCTGGAATCAAGATTGCTGTTAGAAATGTCAATAACCTCACATATGCAGATGACACCACTCTAATGACAGAAAGGAAAGAGAAACTAAAGAGCCTCCTGATGAAAGTTAAAGAGGAAAGTGAAAAAGCTCAAAATTCAACATTCAAAAAACAAAAAACATGGCATCTGGTCCCATCACCTCAAGGAAAATAGATGGCGGGAAAATGGAATTTGTGACAGATTTTATTCTGGGGGGCTCCAAACTCCAGTACTCTTGCCTGGAAAATCCTATGGATGGAGGAGCCTGGACGGCTGCAGTCCATGGGGTCGCAAAGACTCGGACACGACTGAGCGACTTCCCTTTCACTTTTCACTTTCATGCATTGGAGAAGGAAATGGCAACCCATTCCAGTGTTCTTGCCTGGAGAATCCCAGGGATGGGGGAGCCTGGTGGGCTGCTGTCTATGGGGTCACACAGAGTCAGACACGACTGAAGGGGCTTAGCAGCAGCAGCAGCAAAATCACTGAGGATGGTGACTGCAGCCATGAAATTAAAAGACTCGTTGGAAGAAAAGCTATGAAAAACCTAGACAGCTTATTTAAAAGCAGAGACATCACTTTGCCAACAAAGGTCCATATAATCAAAGCTATGGTTTTTCCAGTAGTCATTACAGATATGAGATTTGGACTGAAAATATGAGATGGCTGAGTACTGACGATTGATGCTTTTGAATTGTGGTGCTGGAGAAGACTTCTGAGAGTTCCTTGAACAGCAAGGAGATTAAATCAGTGAATCAAAGGAAACCAACTCTGAATATTCATTGAAAAGATTGATGCTGAAGTTGAAGCTCCAGTATTTTAGCCACCTGATGCAGAGCTGAGTCATTGGAAAAGACCCAACTCATTGGAAAAGACCCAGATGCTGGAAAAGATTGAAGGCAGGAGGAGAAGGGTCAATCAAGGATCAGACTGTTGAATGGCATTATCATCAAGTCAGTGGACATGAATTTGAGCAAACCTCAGGAGACAGTGAAGTACAGGGAAGTCTAGCATGCTGCAGTCAATGGGGTCACAAAGAGTCGCATATGACTTAGGAACTGAACAACAACGACATGTCTTGGCTATTATATATAGTGTTGCTATAAACATTGGAGTGTATTTATATTTTTGATTCAGTTTTCTATGTATATATGCCAGCAAGAGTGATTGTTGAATCATAGGCAACTTATTTTTAGTATTTTAAGGAAACTCTGTACTGTTCTCCATAGTGGCTACACCAATTTACATTCCCACCAAAAAGTAAAAGGGTTTCCTTTTCTCCATACCCTCTCCAGCATTTTCTTTTTGTACTTTTATTGATGGTCAGTCTGACCCTTTCAGGTGATACCACATTGTAGTTTTCATTTGCATTTGGCTAATAACTAATGATACTAAGCATTTTTCATGTGTCTGTTGGCCATCCATATGTCTTCCTCAGAGAAGTGTCTGTTTACTTCTTCTGCCCATTTTTTTTGATTGGGTTGTTTGTTTTTTTGGATATTCGGCTGTATGAGCTGCTTATATGTTATGGAAACTAATCCCTTTTTGGTTGTATAATTTGCAAATATTTTATCCTATTCTGTGGGTTGTCTTTTCATTTTATTTGCAGTTTCCTTTGCTATGAAAAAGCTTTTAAGTTTAATTAGGTCCCATTTGTTTATTTTGTTTTTATTTCCATTACTCTAGGAGATGGATCCAAAAGTACAGTGCTGCAAATTATGTCCAAGGGTGTTCTGCTTATGTTTTCATCCATGAGTTTTATACTTTCGGGTCTTATCTTTAGGTCTTTAACCAATTTTGAATTTGCTTTTAATATGCTGTTAGAGAATGTTCTAATTTCATCCTTTTCCAAGCAGTTGTCCAGCTTTCCCAGAACCACTTACTGAAGAGACTGCTTTTTCTCCATTGTATATTCTTACCTAGTTTGTCATATATTAGTTGATCATAGATGCATGGATTTATTTCTGGACTTGCTATCCTATTCCATTGACCTGTATGTCTATATTTTGGCAAGTACCATACTCTTGATTACTATAGTTTTGTAGTATAGTCCAAAGTTAAGGATACTTATTCCTCCAGTTCTTTATCAAAATTGCTTTGGTTATTTGGGGTCTTTTTTGTTCCCAAACAAATTTTAAAATTTTTTGTTCTAGTTCTTTGAAAATGCAATTGGTAGTTTAATAGGGATTGCATTGAATCTGTAGATTGCTTTGAGCGGTAGAGTCATTTTGACAGCATTGATTCTTCTGATTTAGGAACATAGTATATCTTTCCATCTATTTGTTCATCTTCAATTTCTTTTATCAGCATCTTAAAGATTTTAGAGTATACATCTTTTGTCCCCCTAGGTAGATTTATTCCTAGGTGTTTTATTCTTTTTGATGCAATGATAAGTGGGGTTGTTTCCTTCATTTCTCTTGCTGATGATTCATTGGTAATGTGTAGAAATGCCACAGATTTCTGTGTATCAGTTTTGTTTCCAGCAATTTTTATTAAATTCATTGTCGAGTTCTAGCAGTTTTCTAGTAAAGGTTTTAGGATTTTCTATGTATAATATCATGTCAGCCACAAACACAGCTTTAACTTTTTTCCAGTTTGGATTCCTTTTGCTTCTGTTCTCTGATTACTGTGGCTAGGACTTTCAAAACTATGCTGATAAAAAAGTGGTGACATTAGACATCCTTGTCTTGTTCCTGCTCTTAAAGGGAATGCTTTCAGCTTTTCACCATTGAGTATGATATTAGCTGTGTGTTTGTAATATGCAACCTTTATAATGTTGAGATATAATGTTAGTGGCTCAGATCGTAAAAAATCTGCCTGCAATGCAGGAGATCTGGCCTTGATCCCCAGGTCAGGAAGATTCCCTGGAGAAGGGAATCACTACCCACTCTAGTATTCTTGCCTGGACAATTCTGTGTTGCAGTCCATGGGGTCACAAAAAGTCAGACACAATTGAATGACTAACACTTTCTCTTTCACATGTTCCCTCCACTTACATTTGTTCCTTCTATGACCACTTTCCTAAGAGTTTCTTATCATGAATGGATATTGAATTTTATCAAAAGTTTTCACTGTATCTATTGACATGATCACATGATTTTTGTTCTTCAATTTGTTAATGTGGTATGTCATATGGATTAATTTGCACATATGGAAAATTCCTTACATCCTTGGACCACTTGATCAAGGTTATGATGCTTTACATATATTGGAGTTGGTTTACTAGTATTTTGTTGAGAATATTTGCATCAATGTTCATCAATGTTATTGAGCTATAATTTTCCTTTTTTTTTTTTTTTGAGGTAACTTTCGCTTGTTTTTGGTATCAAGGTGATGGTGGCCTTACAGGATAAACTCAAAAGTATAACTTCCTCAGCAATTTTTTGGAATAACTTCAGAGAGATAGATGTTAATTCTCTAAATATTTGGTAGACTTCACCTCTGAAACTATCTGGTCCTGGATTTTGTTTGTTGAAAGTTTTTAAATAACTGATTCAGTTACACTACTGACAATTGATCTGTTCATATATTCCATTTCTTCTTCGTTCATTTTTGGAAGATTGTACCAATTTGTCCATTTCTTTAAAGTTGTCCATTTTATTGGCATATTTGTTCATAGTATGATCGTTTATATTTCTGTGATGTTCATTGTAACATCTTTTTCATTTCTGATTTTATTGATTTGTGTTCTCTTCCTTTTTTTTCTTGATGAATCTAGTTAAATGTTTATCAATTTCGTTTATCTTTTTAAAACACTGACTTTTCTACAAGCAATAAATGCTGGAGAGGGTGTGGAGAAAAGGGAACCCTCTTACACTGTTGGTGGGAATGCAAACTAGTACAGCCACTATGGAGAACAGTGTAGAGATTCCTTAAAAACCTGGAAATAGAACTGCCTTATGATCCAGCAATCCCACTGCTGGGCATACACACTGAGGAAACCAGAAGGGAAAGAGACACGTGTACCCCAATGTCCATCACAGCACTGTTTATAATAGCCAGGACATGGAAGCAACCTAGATGTCCATCAGCAGATGAATGGATAAGAAAGCTATGGTACATATACACAATGGAGTATTACTCAGCCATTAAAAAGAATACATTTGAATCAGTTCTAATGGGATGGATGAAACTGGAGCCTATTATACAGAGTGAAGTAAGCCAGAATGAAAAACACCAATACAGTATCCTAACGCATATATATGGAATTTAGAAAGATGGTAACAATAACCCTGTATACGAGACAGCAAAAGAGACACTGATGTATAGAACAGTCTTTTGGACTCTGTGAGAGAGGGCAAGGGTGGGATGATTTGGGAGAATGGCATTGAAACATGTATATTATCATATGTGAAATGAATCGCCAGTCCAGGTTTGATGCACGATACTGGATGCTTGGGGCTGGTGCACTGGGACGACCCAGAGGGATGGTATGGGGAGGGAGGAGGGAGGAGGGTTCAGGATGGGGAACACATGTATACCTGTGGTGGATTCATTTTGATATATGGCAAAACCAATACAATATTGTAAAGTTAAAAAATAAAATTAAAAAAAAAATAAAGCACTGACTTTTAATTTCATTGATTTTTTTTTTATTGTTTTCATCTCTACTTCATTTATTTCTTCTCTGATCTTCTTTTCTTCTACTAACTTTATGTTTTGCCTGTTCTTTTTTCTCTAGTTTAGATATAAGGTTAGATTCTTTGCTTGAGGTTTTTCTTATTTCCTGAGGTAAGCTTTTATCACTATACACATCCCTCTTAGATTCCTTTTGCTGCATCCCATGGACTTTTAATTGTTGTGTTTTCATTTTCATATGTCTCCAGTTATTTTCTTAATTTCATCTTTCATTTTTTCAGTGATCCATTGATTGCTTAGTAGCATTTTGTTTAGCCTCCACATGTTCGTGCTTTTAAAGTTTTTTTCCTTATAATTGATTTCTAGCTTCATTGCACTATAGTCAAAAAAGATGTTTGATATGATTTCAACTTTTTAAAATTTAATTTACGAAGTCTTGTTTTGTGGCCCATCATGTGATCTATCCTGGAGAATATTCCATGTTCATGTGAAAAGAATGATTATTGTGATGCTTTCGAATGGAATGCTGTACAAAAGTAAACTAAGTCCCATCAGGTCTAATGTGTTATTTAAGGCCTATGGTGTTTCCTTATTGATTTTTTATCTGAATGACCCATCCATTGATGTAAAATGGGTGTTAATGCCTCTGCTATTATTGTATTACTGTCAATTTCTCCTTTTATATACTTATATAGTCTTATACACTGAGGTGCTCCTATGTTGTGCATGTATATTTACAAAGCTATACCTTTTTATTGGATTTATCATTTGATCATTATGTAGTTTCTTTCTTTGTTCCTTGTAATAGTCTTTATTTCAAAGTTTATTTTGTTTCATTAAGTATTTCTTTTTGGGGAGCATTTAGTGTGGTTACGTTTAAGGTAATTATTAATATGTATGCTCCTATTGCCATTTTGTTAATTGTTTTAAATTTGCTTTCATAGATCTTTTTTCCTCTTTTCATCTTCTGTTTCCTTCTCTTGTGATTTTATGCTAACTTTCATGTTTTTTTTTCTTTTTTGTGTAATACATCTATTATAGTGGTTACCATGAGGTTTTTACATAGCAGTCTATATATCTGTGTTTGCTTTAAGTTGTTGATATCTTAATCTCAAATGCATCTTAGATATCTTGCACTTGTACTCATGCTGCACTCATGATTACTGCTTTTGATACTATATTTTACATCTATTTGTATTGTGTACCCATTAAATACTTATTTTGGATGCAGATGATTTTACACTTTTATCTTTTAACCCCCCTACTAGTTGTTCATTTATGTGAATGTTTTCCTACCTTTATTGGATTTTTGCCAGTGGACTTTTCCATTTTGTAATCTTGTTTCTAGTTGTGGCTTTTTCTTTTCTGCATAGAGAAATTCCTTTAGCATTTGTTTTAAATCTGGTTTTGTGCTGCTGAATTCTTTTAGCTTTTGCTTGTCTGTAAAGCTTTTGATTTCTCCCTCAAATCTAAACAGCAGCCTTATTGAGTAGATTATTCTTGATTTTAAGTTTTTCTATTTCATCCTTTTATGTATATTCTGACACACTTTCTGATTGGCAGAGTTTCTACTGAAATATAACCTGATAGCATTATGGAAATTCCCTTGTATGTCATCAGTTCCTTTTCCTTTTTGCTTTTAATATTCTATCTTTATCTATAATATTTGTCATTTTGATTACTATATGGTATTGTTTTCTTCTGTGGGTTAATCCTGCATGGGACTCTCCATGACTCCTGGATTTTCCCAGGTTAGGGACATTTTCCACTATTATCTCTTCAAATATTTTCTCAGGCCTATTTTCTTTTTCTTCTCCTTCTGGAACCCCTATAATGTTAATATTATTGTGCTTGATGTTGTCCCAGAGATCTCTTAAGTAGTCATCATTTCCTTTAATTATGTTTGCTTTTTTCTGTGATTTCCTCTACTCTCTTTAAGTTCACTGATCCTTTATTCCCCCTCATTTAATCTACTATTGATTCCTCCTAGTGTATTTTTCATTTCAGTTATTGTATTCTTCAATTCTGCTCGATTGGTCTTTATATTTTTTAAACTTCTTATACATTTGAATCAGTTCTAATGAGGTGGATGAAACTGGAGCCTATTATACAGAGTGAAGTAAGCCAGAAAGAAAAACACCAATACAGTATACTAACACATATATATGGAATTTAGAAAGATGGTAACAATAACCCTGTGTATGAGACAGCAAAAGAGACACTGATGTATAGAACAGTCTTATGGACTCTGTGGGAGAGGGAGAGGGTGGGAAGATTTGGGAGAATGGCATTGAAACATGTAAAATATCATGTATGAAACGAGTTGCCAGTCCAGGTTTGATGCACGATACTGGATGCTTGGGGCTGGTGCACTGGGACGACCCAGAGGGATGGTGTGGGGAGGGAGGAGGGTTCAGGATGGGGAACACATGTATACCTGTGGTGGATTCATTTTGATATTTGGCAAAACTAATACAATTATGTAAAGTTTAAAAATAAAATTAAATTAAAAAAAAATAATAACTTCTTGTTCTATGCATCCATTGTTTTCCTGAGCTCTTTGATCATCTTTATGATCATTACTCTGAGCTCTTTCTCAGATATTTCCACATCACTTATTTTTTCTTCTGGGGTTTTACATTGTTCTGTCTTCTGAAAGATATTCCTCTATTACTTCATTTTGTCTAAATTGCTATTTGCACTTTTATGTATGTGGCATGTTAGTTACCTTTCTTGACTTTGGAGAAGCGTCCCTGTGTAGGAGACATCCTATGCATCTCAGCATTATACTCCCCTCTCGTCACACAGTGGCCAAGGACCAGGTCATCCCAGTGTTGTTTCTGGCCTGTGTTTTTGGACTAGATATGCGAGCTACATGACTGTCATTTTCTTGCTCTGGTGTCTTCCCCCTGGTGCTTGAGGCTGGTCTAGAGGCTTGTGCAAGTTTCTTGGTGGGAGGGGCCAGTGCCTTCCACTAATGGATGGGGCTCAATTTTGGCCCTCTGCTAGATATGTGTCTTGGGGCATGTCTAGAGGTGGCCATGGGCTCAGGAAGTCTTAAGGAAACCTGTCTGCTTATAGGTGGAAAACTGTGTCCCTCCTAGTTTGTTGTTTGGCCTGAGACATCCCAGCACTGGAGACAATAGGCTGTTAAGTGGGGCCAGGTCTTCATGCAAAAATGTCATTGGCTTCTTCATTATATTGCATGATCTTTAGTTGTGCAAAATATTTTCCGCTAGTTTTCTATCATTCCATTGATAGTTGCACTGTAAATAGTTGCAGTTTCGGTGTGCCTATGGGCTTCCCCGATGGCTCAGCAGGTAATGAATCTGCCTGCAATGCAGGAGACACAGGAAATGCACAAGCAATCCCTGGGTCAGGAAGATCTGCCGGAGAAGGAAATGGCAACCACTCCAGTATTCTTGCCTGAAAAAAATCCCATGGACAGAAGTGCCTGGTAGGCTATAGTCCATGGGATCACAAAGAGTCTGACATGACTGAGCACATATTTATATCTTACTAGATTGTGCTAGTGGTAAAGAACCCACCTGCTATTGCAGGGGCCATAAGAGATATGAGTTCGATCCTCACATTGGGAAGATCCCCTGGAGGAGGGCATGGCAGTTAACTCAAATATTCTTGCCTGGAGAATTCCACGGACAGAGGAGCCTAGCGGGTTACAATCCATACAGTCGCATAGAGTTGGACATAAATGAAGTGACTTAACATGCATGGGAGGTGACTTCAGGGTATTCCTACTCTGACATCTTGAACCTCTGATCTATTATTTTAAATTTCAACACAGTAAATCAATTCTATTTAAAAAATTATTTAAATGAGTATTATGAAATATACAGAAGTTACAACCCAAATAAATAGGAATGACTATTATTTATCTATACATGGTACATCAGATAGCAAACAAGATGTTTTTCTTAAGTTAGTAATCACATTGAAATTTTCTTACTATATATAGTTAAATAAATTATAACTAAATAGCCAAGCATTGTTATATAGTATGATCAGAAATATGCAAATCACATTGAAAATACTGAGAGACATCTACCGAAAGAGTAAAGGTATTTCATCTTTGTGTTGTGAGCTTTTTCCCCACCATTGCCCTAGCTTTAAAATTTTGATCATTCATACCTAATTTATGTTAGGTATTATACTGAAATACTCATAATAATCAGTGATTTTTTTCCATTTATTTGATCTTAACACTCTATGCCTTTTATCTTAGCTTGGGATGCTATAGAAAATTACTATAAATTGTGTGAATTAAACAATAAGCATTTATTTCTCACAGTTCTAGAGTCTAAATGTCCAAGATGAGAATGGCTGACTAGTAAGGTTCTTGCCCTCTTTCTGGAGGGCCATCTTCTCTCTATGTTTTCACACAGCAGAATGGGTGAAGGTCCTCTGATCTCTTCTTATAAGAGCACTTTTCTCATTCATGAGGGCTCCACCTCATGATTTCCCAAAGGCCCCACCTTCAAATATCATCATATTGCAATTAGAGTTTCAACTCATGAATTTTGGAGAGAAAAAAACATTCATTCTATTGTACTTTTATTTTCCCTTAGGCCCACAGTTTCCCCAAAATCAGTTCAGAGTATGATATGACAGTAAATTTTAGAAAATCCCAGATTGTCTTCAGCCTTTACTGATATTTTTTTCTTTCTTTAGAATTTTCCATTATACCAGAATTTAAGAATATGTTGGACATTTTTTCTATTAAAAGTATTTCTAATATCTTTTAAGATGCTTGACGTAGTGCCTTTTGAACGTTGGAAACTAGTAAAAATGTGTTTAATACATTTACATTTGGGGTATCCATTGTATGTCAGTACCACATTAGGCATCAAGGATTTCTAATACAACTAAGACACAGTACCTGGTCTTAAGGTAATTATATCTAATGGATGTAGGATAGATAAATATGATTAACAGTTATTCACCAAGGAGAATAAAATAATTGTAATCATAAACATAAAAATGACCCATTATAACAGTTTTGGAGTGGAAAGTGATGATGGATGAATACCTATTCTGTATGACACTGACCTTGAAGTTTTCACAAACATTCATGTATCAGATTTATTTTGAGGTTAAGTGGTACTGAGGAAAATGTTCAAGTTTTTATAGATAATATTTGTCAGAATTGTGATTTAAACTCAGGGATAACTGAGTGGTTCTACCATAAGACTATGGGTTTCCCAGACAAGGTGATATTTAGCTGGGATTTAATGTACAATAGAATTTGATACATAGGAAAAGTCTCAAGGCAATTTCCAACTTGAGGTAACTTATATCCTTGGTGCTTCTCTCACTTCAATTTTCTATACCCTACTCTAGTATCCATACATAGATGACTATATTTTAGGATGGCAAAATTATATAGGTGGCACCCTATAAATACTCTCTAAAGTGAGTCCATCCATCTCAGGTTATTTTTCCAACCTGATTATTCTGATCTTTATAAAACCTTATGAATAAAAATAAATTAATATGAGAAAAGTAAAATTCATAAAGATATGTTTTCAAATATTGCAGGGGAGAGTTATGCTCTAAATTGATATTATTCTAGTCTCATACTCATAGCTAACTAGGTTCCATATACACAATATAAATATTAGATTAGGGTCACAATAAGTTAAGAATTTTAAGAAATCATAAAAATGTAAATCTTTCTAAGCAAATAGCTAGCACAGACTAAGGGTTTTCATTACATGGGAGACATCTCTTCAGCCTTTGTAGATTATGCTATCAATAAAAATTATACAAAAAGCCATGAAAAAATGATTCTTTGGAAATATGCCCTTTGCCAGAAATTAATTTTGCCCAGAAGTGTGTCTCTGACTGCCATAATAAAAGATAAAATCTTAAGTAGGAAGGAAATTTAGGAGTTCATCTATTCCACTAATCTGTCTCCTTATAGGACCACACCTAATCCTGTTTTGAAATATGACATTGTTTGTTTTTTAAGACTCCTAAGAAAATAGGTAATAAAACTTTTTCAGGTTCCCAGTTAATGCCAAGTTGTCTGCTAGGTAGGAAAACCTTTCATTCTAGTTTCAATTGTCTCTTAGCAGAAATTCAATGCCTTGCTTTCCTCCTCCATCCCTCAATCATACCCATTAGATGCCCTTTACAACTTTGAAGTTGATTGTTAATCCTTAAACTTTAATTTGCATCCTAAATAATTCTAGTATTTCTAATATTTCTTTATAGACAATATTTTCCTGCTTTTAAAACATCTTTTTCAATTAAAAATAAAACATTTAAAAGTTTCACACATCTTTCATTAGACATGATGCCAAGGTATACTCCAAGATTATATATATGAAGTTGGAGGCTTTTGGGCCTTTGCAAAGGAAGATAAAAGGAAAATTTATAATTTTGCTGCCATCACTAAAGTTTTATGTACTGAAGTCATATTAAAAAGGATGATGAAAGACAGTCACAAGAGCCCACTAGGCTCCTCTGTCCATGAGGTGTTCTCCAGACAAGAATACTGGGGTGGGCTGCCATACCCTCCTTCTGGGAATCTTTCTGGTCCAGGGATCTAACTGGCATCTCTTGAATTGCCAGGGAGGTTGCTTATCACTAGCACCACCTGGGAACCCCCTTTCACTGATGGTGAAAATGTAAACTGATACAGCACTATGGAGAACGGTATGGAGATTCCTTAAGAAATTAGGAATAAAATTGCCATATGACCCAGAAATTCAACTACTGGGCATATACCCTGAGAAAATCATAATTCAAAAAGACACATGTACCCTAAAGTTCATTGCAGCCCTATTTACAATAGCCAGGACATGGAAACTATCTAGAGGCCCATCAACATATGAATGGATAAAGAAGCTGTGGTACATATATATAATGGAATATTCAGTTCAGTTCAGTTCAGTCACACAGTTGTGTCCAACTCTTTGCGACTCCATGAATTGAAGCACGCCAGGCCTCCCTGTCAATCACCAACTCCCAGAGTTCACTCAAACTCATGTCCATCGAGTCAGTGATGCCATCCAGCCATCTCATCCTCTGTCGACCCCATTCTTCTCCTGCCCCCAGTCCCTCCCAGCATCAGAGTCTTTTCCAATGAGTCAACTCTTTGCATGAGGTGGCCAAAATATTGGAGTTTCAGCTTTAGCATCAGTCCTTCCAATGAACACCCAGTACTGATCTCCTTTAAGATGGACTAGTTGGATCTCCTTACAGTCCAAGGGACTCTCAAGAGTCTTCTCCAACACCACAATTCAAAAGCATCAATTCTTCGGCACTCAGCTTTCTTCACAGTCCAACTCTCACATCCATACATGACCACTGGAAAAACCATAGCCTTGACTAGATGGACCTTTGTTGGCAAAGTAATGTCTCTGCTTTTTAATATGCTATCTAAGTTGGTCATAACTTTCCTTCCAAGGAGTAAGCATCTTTTAATTTCATGGCTGCAATCACCATAAGCATGAGCACTGGGTACTAAATGTGCTTCAGTCAGTTGGGTGTGTTAGGTAGGGAAATTGAAGAAAACTCCTCCTCCAAGAAACCCTCCTGTCACCTATCAGAATAATTATAATCTAATTAATTCTGGTATAATAAGAAATGTATGTCAAGGCCCCTACTCTACATTTCATGTTATGTACTATTATGTGCTTGTTTATAAACTTTGTTATCTTTCAGTTTAAGGGTCATTCTATCATGTATAGCCATGCTTACAGTTCACCTAACCTCTTCCGTACAGGGTTTGTGGATGGGGCTTTTCCTGTATGTGTGTGCCACCATAACTCACATTGGTGAGGATAATAGTTAATTTGCACTAAACTTTTTCACATTGATAAATTATACATAACAAATGAATATGGGCACAGAGTAATAATTTCTGAACAAATGGGTGAATCAGAATGGGACAATGTTACTGCCAGAGTGGGGATAAGTTGACAGGGAAATGTTGGAAATAATCACAGATAACGTGATTATTGACAGACAAGGAAGGGAAAATGACTATTAATAAATACAGAATAAAGAATTCCAAAGTTAAGAGTAAAAAAAAAGTATTGTGACAAGATAGTATTTGAAAAAATTATTAACAGATTTTCATTCTTCACTTACCCTTATTTTGTCTTCTTTGGGCTTCTTAAGTTTAAAGGTGTTCTTTACTCTGTTGAAGGAAAATAAGCGGATTAAACTTGGGATAGTTTAAATAAGAGGAGTAAACTTGGGAAAATAAGTGCAGTGGTTCTGCACCTAGAAGCAGCATCAGCACCTGGAAACTTGTCCAGATGCTCCATTCTCAATCCAGATCGAACAAATCAGACTCTGGGGTTAGCCCTAGCAATCTGTGTTTTAACAATCACCTCCAAGTGATTTGTGAAGATCCCCTGGAGAAGAGAATGGCTACCCACTCCAGTATTCTTGCCTGGAGAATTCCAGGGACAGAGGAGACTGGCAGGCTACAGTCCGTTGGATTGCAAAGAGTTGGACATGACTGAGCGACTAACATTTTCACTTATACTTTTTCCAGGTGATTCTGATGCAGCTGAAGTTTGAGAATTTCAAACCTTAGTGAATGAAGCAGACTCTCCACTTTAAGACTGAGATCCTTTTTACCTCAGGTGCTAGGAGTATAGCTTACCTATACCTTCAGGAGTTGCCATAACTAAAAAGAGCAGCCTTATCCAAGGTTATGTCCCTCTCTGGGGCAGCACTTGTCCAGTGATTTATTGGTGAAGGGACATGAAATTCAGCCTTTACTTCAATTTGGGCCACTTTTGAAGAGTTGTGCCTGCTTCTCCAAACTCTCTACCAGATCTGCACTGCCTCTGTCACATCCTGTAGAATTTCCTGATTTACTCAGCCCTGCTCACCTCTGTCCCTTACAGGCATTGTTTTAAAGAGCATTCCTCACATCTCCGTCTTAGCATCTGTGCCCTGAGGAACCTGAAGCCTCTTGGTTTTCATGTCCTTGGAGGAGGTTACAGAGAGGAAATTATTGAGAGCTCACCAGCTGATCTATAAACAGGTCAATCAGAGGCTCCTTATACCCTCTCCTATATTGGAATGTACATTTTGCCTACTATTCCCATACTAGCAGCTATATCAAGGATACAACCTTGAGAGGATAAGGTGTTGTTGAAACTATTTGGACTATATGTGTAACTGAACCCCACTAAGACCTGTATATAAACTTTTAAGATTCTGGCAGGGAAGTGTGGAGAACTATTCCTCTTGTGGCCCCCAGGACAATCCTCATAGGGTAAGTTCCCTTGCTTATTAAACCTGCCACTTATCAATCTGAAGTAGTCTGCCTCTTTGATCTCTCATTGCCCTCCATGTATGCAGACCAGTTTCAGTTATCACCTGGGAAACTCCTGAGGTTGCAAACAAATATATGTTCCAAAAGTTCACACACCTGTGTGAGAGTGGGAAGTAGTTCAACAATTTTTTAAAAAGCACAAATATTTGTGAAGAGCAACTTAGGACAAATGAGTTTCTGCTAAGCTAGCAGAAAGAAGAGTGACCAAGAACTGATAAATGTATTGATAATGGTAGACCTGACAGAGAGGGACCCCACACTCATCTTTCTGGGAAGAGCCCTGGGGACAGAGGTAGCAGAGTAATCTCTGGGGAAATTGTGAGCCTTGAAGAGATTCCAGGACCTCAGGTATGTCACTGATGAAATAGAGAAATCAAAATTCCTGAAAGGGCAAAACAGAATCAAGGGTTGTGGCAAGGTAATATAAATTGATTGAATATTAAGGATGAGATGGTATGACATATGTCAATATACATATTGTTGGGGTTATGTGACATTTAAAATAAGATCCAGACCCCTTTTCCCTCCAACAGGTATCAAAGACTGGATGCCATAAACATGCTCTTCTCAATGGGTATTATATATATCACTGGAAAGAAGAAAAATTCTAATTTATGGGGACTATGTTTCTCTTCCAATATCAGAATGTAACACAAAATATTAAATGAATTATAAAAAACTACAGTAATATTTTTTTATATTTGATCATGAATTAAGATTTCTATCCCACAACACAAAAAGAAGGGAGTTTTGCTGTTATATAGGTATATCTTTAAAAACAAACAAAAAATGTCATTTCCAAGGACTCAGAGAAAAGCTGTTTGTAATGGGAAGAGAAGCGAAAAGCAGAGGAGAAAAGGAAAGATATACCCATTTGAATGCAGAGTTCCAAAGAATAGCAAGGAGAGATAAGAAAGCCTTCCTCAGCAATCAATCCAAAGAAATAGAGGAAAACAAGAATGGGAAAGACTAGAGATCTATTTAAGAAAGTTAGAGATACCAAGGGAATATTTCATGCAAAGATGGGCTCAATAAAGGACACAAATGGTAGGCACCTAACAGAAGCAGAAGATATTAAGAAGAGGTGGCAAGAATACACAGAAGAACTCTACAAAAAGAGCTTCACAACCAAGATAATCACAATGGTGTGATCACTCACACTCACCTAGAGCCAGACATCCTGGAATGTGAAGTCAAGTGGGCCTTAGAAAGCATCACTACGAACAAAGCTAGTGGAGGGGATGGAATTCCAGTTGAGCTATTCCAAATCCTGAAAGATGATGCTGTGAAACTGCTACACTCAATATGCCAGCAAATTTGGAAAACTCAGCAGTGGCCACAGGACTGGAAAAGGTCAGTTTTCATTCTAATCCCAAAGAAAAGCAATGCCAAAGAATGCTCAAACTACCGCACAATTGCACTCATCTCACACGCTAGTAAAGTAATGCTCAAAATTCTCCAAGCCAGGCTTCAGCAATATGTGAACCCTGAACTTCCTAATGTTCAAGCTGGTTTTAGAAAAGGCAGAGGAACCAGAGATCAAATTGCCAACATCCGCTGGATTATGGAAAAAGCAAGAGAGTTCCAGAAAAACATTTATTTCTACTTTATTGACTATGCTAAAGCCTTTGACTGTGTGGACCACAATAAACTGTGGAAAATTCTGAAAGAGATGGGAATACCAGATCACCTGACCTGCCTTTTGAGAAACCTATATGCAGGTCAGGAAGCAACAGTTAGAACTGGACATGGAAAAACAGACTGGTTCCAAATAGGAAAAGGAGTATGTCAAGCCTGTATATTGTCACCCTGCTTATTTAACTTATATGCAGAGTACATCATGAGAAACGCTGGACTGGAAGAAACACAAGCTGGAATCAAGATTGCTGGGAGAAATATCAATAACCTCAGATATGCAGATTACACCACCCTTATGGCAGAAAGTGAAGAGGAACTAAAAGTGAAAGGAACTTTCTTGATGAAAGTGAAAGTGGAGAGTGAAAAAGTTGGCTTAAAACTCAACATTCAGAAAACGAAGATCATGGCATCTAGTCCCATCACTTCATGGGAAATAGATGGATAAACAGTGGAAACAGTGTCAGACTTTGTTTTTCTGGGCTCCAAAATCACTGCAGATGGTGACTGCAGCCATGAAATTAAAAGACGCTTACTCCTTGGAAGGAAAGTTACGACCAACCTAGATAGCATATTGAAAAGCAGAGACATTACTTTGCCAACAAAGGTCCGTCTAGTCAAGGCTATGGTTTTTCCTGTGGTCATGTATGGATGTGAGAGTTGGACTGTGAAGAAGGCTGAGCGCCGAAGAATTGATGCGTTTGAACTGTGGTGTTGGAGAAGACTCTTGAGAGTCCCTTGGACTGCAAGGAGATCCAACCAGTCCATTCTGAAGGAGATCAGTCCTGGGTATTCTTTGGAAGGACTGATGCTAAAGCTGAAACTCCAGTACTTTGGCCACCTCATGCGAAGAGTTGACTCACTGGAAAAGACTCTGATGTTGGGAGGGATTGGGGGCAGGAGGAGAAGGGGACGTCAGAGGATGAGATGGCTGGATGGCATCACTGACTCAATGGGCGTGAGTCTGAGTGAACTCCGGGAGTTGGTGATGGACAGGGAGGCCTGACGTGCAGTGATTCATGGGGTTGCAAAGAGTCAGACACAACTGAGCGACTGAACTGAACTGATGTATTGACTGGGACTACGTTTCTACCAGCCATTATAATAGACTGTGTAAAAGAGATAACTTTTCCTTCTTTCCACATGAAACCATGAAGTTACGGGCCTCTACAATCCCTGGCAATTTTCACTAACTCCCCTACATGCAAAGAGGAATGATTTCTGTCTTGATGAGATGGCAAGGATAATGTGTTCACTTTCCTCTCTGAGTAGGAATACGGAGTTAAACGTCTTTCTAACAATTTGTCCTGTCCTACTTCTCGTTCTGTGTGAAAGCAATGGAATTTTCTTTGCTCTCAGTCCTCAGTTTATTTCTGTTTATTTTCTGATTTTGATTATTAGGGGAGAATATTTCCTCTCTCATTCCTGTAATTTTCTCCCAGTTTAAAGAACTCAAGGACTTCCTTGGTGTGTCAGAGGTAAAGAATCAGCCTGTCAATGTAGGAGATGTGGGTTCAGTCCCTAGGTCAGGAAGAACCCCTGGGGAAGGAAATGGCAACTCATTCCAGTATTCTTGCCTGGGAAATTCCATGGACAGGGGAGCCTGGAAGGCTACAGTCCATGGGGTTGCAAAAGAGTTGAACATGACTTAGCAACTGAACAACAACAAAGGAGCACAGTGTTAATGCAATAATGTTGATGCCTCTCCATCCCTTTTACTCTGCTCCAGAACAAACTCACATACATTTGAGAAGGATCAACTGGGTATGTTCAGTTCACCTCCCTTTTCTCTTTCAGTAAGGCTCTCTTCATGGAGTTGTTCTCCTCAGCTCCTCTGTGATTTAAGTTTTATCAGTAAATGCCTGTGAGGGGATAGGTATCTGTATAACACTGGGATCAGCTAGCAAGCCATTTTAGGTCTGATGTTAAGCTGTGACCTCTAATATACTCTATATCAATCAAGATGAGCTGTGATTTATGATCTGTTTTACTCCTTTTATTTTTCCATATGTATTGAGAGACTTCAATGTTCTGACAGTGGAGAAATGATTTTTGGATTATAATGACCTAATTTGTGGATATTTTCATAAAGTAAACATTTTTTTAATTTTGTAGCAACATTTAAGTATTTATTTGAGTATTTAAGTATTATCAGCCAAATAGCTATGCATCATTAAAGGGATCTTTATTATCCCCTGGAGGGGTGAGAGGGCTAAGAAGCTATTCTGAGGGGAAAATGGAATATAAAGTTAGCTAGAAAATCTAAAAAAATAAAAAGTGTTAATGTTTGCAATTAGTTATGTCTTTGAATATGCCCATCTAATTTTCTGATTTGTTTAGCTACTTCTTTACAGCTGAGCTTAGCAAAGTTCAAACCTCAGTCAACAGGAGGACCCTGGATGCTCTGGATGTAATTAGCTCCTTCCTAACTATTATTCCTGGTGGCAAAGATATCTCATGAACCATTCTTCAAAATAGGTAGTACTAGTTACTAGGTTCTATTGTGTTCTACAACTTTAAATTAGTCATTTTGGTTCATATTATTATGAAGATTCAATAATAACTTCATATTATTATGAAGATTCTTGGCAATGTTATAAATTCGATTTTATCAATATTTTTACTGAGGAAGAAATTGAAATCCAGAAAAATTATGTAACCACAAGACAGAACCAGGATTTTGAATGAAGTTTTTCAAACTCTAGATTTACACATGGATGATATATAGGAGAAAGTAATCAAATAAATATTTATTATTTCACCTCTGCAGTTAAAAGTTATGTGGTGAAACAAAAACTGTTCTGAGTGTTCACTATTGGTATCTAAAACTTCTTCCCTTCAAACATACAGATCTGGGTTAGGACTTTTGGATCAACAGTATAATAAATGGTGTTGAGAAATGGTATCAACACAATGTTGTCCAGGAGAAGGTCTTTGATTTTCTTCTTGTTTAATTTAAATCCTTTATATTAAACATGATAATGTTCAGAATATAATATTTATTACATAGTATAACAGACAGCACTGTGCTGTAAATATTTTAATGTGGTCACCCAAGGCAATCATAGTTGGGTATAGCAAACATTGATTTTAAAAGATCTGAGCTGTCAAAGAAAATTATTGAATGTATAGTTACATTTGAGCAGTCATGATATGAAAAAAGTTAAGACAACATTCATTGTCAACACAATTACATTTTGTTCCTGAAATGAAAATCAGCAAGCATATTTGCTTGCGTGACCTAAAAATATCATTTCACCCTCGAGAGATTTTTACTTTTTCTTTGCAATCTCATCGTTTTCTCTGTTGTCTTAAGGAGGTAAATCTTGAAGCTTTGAATAGAATAATGTTTCCTGCTTTATTGTACTCTGTACTTAAAGTAACGGAATAAACTTAATGTTCCAGAGAGCATTGGAGAGTTGGAGAGTGGCTTGAATGAATCTGCAGAGAGAAGTTTGGCAAGACAACTGGCACAATAAACCTGCCAGTTGGGCCCCTGTAGTATTTTATTTTATTAATTTATTTATTTATTCCTGAAACACAGCTTTAAGTCCCACAAGCATTTAGCCTTTATTAAGTATCTTATAGTACAAAACCGAGCTGAAAAGAAAGGATTTAAGGCACTAACTCCCATTTTTTTCTCATCAGAGATATTGGCTTCTAATACCAAACACATATATGATATATGAAGTGCTCAGAAATATTTTGAATAAAGTATATGATACGTTTGCAATCTTATTGAGTATGTAAAGGATTCCAAGCCTATGCTAGACCATTTACAATTTAATTGCATTTAAAATATGTATACCTTTCAGTCAAAATTTCTTGTGTGTAGTGGTACCACAAATATTTATCTTTATTTTTAAAATAAATGAGTATCTAAAATTTTTAAAATGTATTAAGCACATATCATAGCCCAGAACTTCAGTGTTTCCTGAAGCATTTGTAAGTAGATAAAGATGCTCTTATTGCATCATTAAGGAGATGGAGGCTCAGGTGAATTAAATAATTTACCTACGGTCATAAGTTGGCAAGGATTCACCTGAGTCTCTCGGACAACAAAGTTTTTCCTGCTACATTCACTGTATACAATTGTAGTTTTTATACATTCAGCTGTGTATGTCTGACTCTTTGTGACCCCATGGACTTTAGATCACCAGGCTCCTCTGTCCATGAGATTTTGTAGGCAGAAATATTGGCATGTTTGCCATTTCCTTACCCAGGCGATCTTCTCGACCCAGGGATCAAACCTGGGTCTCCTGTATTGCAGTCTGTCTCATCCATTGCAGGCGGATTCTTTACCAACTGTGTTGTGCGGCCTGAGAAGACTTGATGCCTCTGTAAGAGGCTGGGCCTGAACTGCAAGACAAGAGACTCAACTCCAGGCTTTTGGACCATCAGAGAACTCCCAACCCATGGAACATTAATAGATGAGAGCCTGCACAAAGCCTTCCATACCCACACTGAGACCAAGCTCCACCCAAGAGCCAGCAAGTTCCAGTGCAGTGGGGAGCCGACTCTATAATTAAGAGGAACTACAACCCTCCATCCTGTAGAAAGGAGACCCCAAACACAGCAAACTAAACAAAATGAAAAAGAGAAATGTGTAGCAGGTAAACTGCTGCTGCTGCTAAGTCGCTTCAGTCGTGTCCGACTCTGTGCGACCCCATAGATGGCAGCCCATCAGGCTTCCCTGTCCCTGGGATTCTCCAGGCAAGAATACTGGAGTGGGTTGCCATTGCCTTCTCCAAGTAGCAGGTAAAGGAACATGGTAAAAACCCACCAGACCAAACAAACAAGGAGGAGATAGGGTGTCTACGTGAAAGAGAATTGAGAATAATGATAATAAAGATGATCCAAAATCTTGAAAACAAAATGGAAGTATGGATAAATAGATTGGAGACATGGATTGAAAAGACACAAAAAATGTTAACGATTTAGAAGAATTAAAGGATAAAGAAGCAAAATTAAAAATGCAATAACTGAGATTAAAAATACATTGGAGGGGACCAAGAGTAGAATAACTGAGTCAGAAGAACTGATAAGTGAGCTGGAAGATAGAACAGTGGAAATAACTGAGGCACTAAGCACCCCAACATTTGAACCATAGAGTTCCCAGAAGAAGAAGACAAGAGAAAAAGGCATGAGAAATATTAGAGGAGATTATAGTCAAAAATGTCCCTAAAATGGTGAACAAATAGCCACTCAAGTCCCAGAAGCCCAGAAAACGCATAGAGAATAAACCTAAGGAGAAAGACATTAATCAAGTTGACAAAAATTAAATACAAATAACAAATATTAAATGAAGCAAAGGAAAAGCAACAAATAATATACCAGGGGATCCCCATAAAGCTAACACCTGATCTTTCAACAGAAACTCTGTTGGCCAGAAGGGAATGGCAGGATAAACTTAAAGTGATGAAAGGGGGAAACCTACAACCGAGATTCCTCTATCTAGGAAGGACCTCATTGAGATTTGAAGGAGAATTCAAAAGCTTTACAGCTAAAAAAGCAAAAGCTAAGAGAATTCATCACAACCAAACCAGCTGTTCAACAAATGCCAAAGCTACTTCTTAGACAGGAAACACAGAGAAAGCCTATAAAACCAAGCCCAAAACAATAAAGCAAGTGGTAATGGGATCAAACATCAATAATTACTTTAAATGTAAATGGGCTAAGTGCGCCAACCAAAAGACACAGATTGACTGAATGGATACAAAAACAAGACCGCTATATATGCTATCTACAAGAGACCTACCTCAAACCTAGGGAAACAAACAGACTGAAAGTGAGGAGCTGGAAAACCTTATTCTATGCAAATACAGACCAAAAGAAAGTATGAGTAGCAATGCTCATATCAGATAAAATAGACTTTAAAATAAAGATTGTTACAAGAGACAAAGAACTACATAATGATCAAGGGATCAGTTCAAGAAGTACACATAACAATTATAAGTATATATGCACTCAACACGGAGAAGGCAATGGCACCCCACTCCAGTACTCTTGGCTGGAAAATCCCATGGATGGAGGAGCCTGGTAGGCTGCAGTCCATGGGGTCGCTAAGAGTCAGACAAGACTGAGTGACTTCACTTTCACTTTTCACTTTCATGCATTGGAGAAGGAAATGGCAACCCACACCAGTGTTCTTGCCTGGGGAATCCCAGGGACTGGGGAGCCTGGTGGGCTGCCGTCTATGGGGTCACACGGAGTTGGAAACGACTCAAGTGGCTTAGCAGCAGCATGCACTCAACATAGGAGCACCTCAGTATATAAGGCAAATGCTAACATCTGTTAAAAGGGAAAGGGAAATTTGAGAGTAACACAATAACAGTGGGGGATGTTAATACCCTACTCACACCAATGGACAGATCATCCAGATGGACATTAATAAGGAAACACAAGCTTTAAATGATATGTTGGACCAGTTAGACCTAATTGATATCTCCAGGACATATATTACATCCATAGATTTCACTTTTTTCTCAACTACATAGGAACATTTTCCAGGATATATCACATGCTGAGCCACAAATCAAGCCTTGGTAAATTTTTGAAAATTGAAATCATTTCAAGCATTTTTCTGATCACAACATTTTCAGTTTAGATATCAACTATGGGGGGTGGGGGGGAATACTACATAAAAAACGCAAACACATGGAGGCTAAACAACATGTTTCTGGTTAGGTCACTGAAGAAAACAAAAAGGAAATCTAAATATGCCTTGAAACAAAACCCAGAGCCTATGGGGTGCAGTAAAAGCAGTGTTAAGAGGAAAGTTTATAGCAATACAATCATAGCTCAAGAAACAAGAGACACATCAAATAAACAACCTAACCTTACACCTAAAGCAGCTAGAAAATGAAGAACAACACCACCAACAAAAAAATAGTCCCAAAGTTAGTAGAAGAAATGAAGTCATAAAGACCAGAGCTGAATAAATGAAAAATAAATAAAGAAGACTATAGCAAAGATCATTAAAACTAAAAGCTGGTTCTTTGAGAAGATAAACAAAATCGACAAACTGTTAGCCAGACTCATCAAGAAAAAAAGGGGAAAGACTCAAATCAATAAAATTAGAAATGAAAAAGGCAAAATTATAACAAACAACACAGAAATACAAAGACTTATAAGAGATTACTATGGGCAGCTATCTGCCAATAAAAGAGACAATTTGGAAGAAATGGACACATTCTTAGAAAAGTATAACCTTCCAAAACTTAACCAGAAAGGGACAGAAAATATGAACAGACCAAACACAAGCACAGAAATTGAAATTATAATTAACAAAATCTTCCAAGAAATAAAAGCCCAGGGCCAGATAGCTTAATGGGAGAATTCAACCAAAAGTTTAGAGACCAGCTAACACCTCTCCTGTGCCATCCAGAAAAACTCTTCCAGAAAATTGCAGAAGGAGGAAAACTTTCAAACTTTCAAACTAACTCTACAAGGCTACCATCACCTGATGCCAAAACCAGACAAAGATGCCACAAGAAAGAAAATTACAGGCCAATATCACTGGTGAACATAGATGCAAAAATCCTCAACAAAATTCTAGCAAACAGAATCCTACAACACATTAAAAAGATAATATATCACTATCAACTCAGCTTTCTTGCAGAGGTCCCAGGACTCTACAGTAAGTGCAAATCAATCAATGTGATCACCACATTCAAAACTGAAACATAAAAACCATATGATTATCTCAATAGATGCAAAGAAAGCCTTTAACAAAATTCAGCATCCATCTATGACAAAAACTCTCCAGAAAGTAGGCATAGAAGGAACATACTTCAGCCATATACAACATACACAACAAATAATGAAGACCATCTACAATATAAACAACACATGCATCAGTTCAGTTCAGCAGTGTCTGACGGTGACCCCATGAACCACAGCACACCAGGCCTCCCTGTCCATCACCAACTCCCAGAGTGCACCCAAATCCATGTCCATCGAGTCGGTGATGCCATCCAGCCATCTCATCCTCTGTCGTCCCCTTCTCCTCCTGCCCTCAATCTTTCCCAGCATCAGGGTCTTCCCAAATGAGTCAGCTCTTCGCATGAGATGGTCAAAGTATTGGAGTTTCAGCTTCAACATCAGTCCTTCCAATGAACACCCAGGACTGCTCTGCTTTAGGATGGACTGGTTGGATGTCCTTTCAGTCCAAGGGACTCTCAAGAGTCTTCTCCAACACCACAGATCAAAAGCACCAATTCTTCGGCGCTCAGCATTCTTTATAGTCCAACTCTCACATCCATATATGACCACTGGGAAAACCATAGCCTTGACTAGACAGACCTTTGTTGACAAAGTAATGTCTCTGCTTTTCAATATGCTATCCAGGTTGGTCATACCTTTTCTTCCAAGGAATAAGCGTCTTTTAATTTCATGGCTGCAATCACCATCTGCAGTGATTTTGGAGCCCAAAGGAATAAAATCAGCCACTATTTCCACTGTTTCCCCATCTATTTGCCATGAAGTGATGAGACCAGAAGCCACGATCTTAGTTTTCTGAATGCTGAGCTTTAAGTCAACTTTTTCACTCTCCTCTTTCACTTTCATCAAGAGGCTCTTTAGATCTTCTTCACTTTCTGCCATAAAGGTGGTGTAATCTGCATATCTGAGGTTATTGATATTTCTCCTGACAATCTTGATTCAAGTTTGTGCTTCCTCCAGCCCAGCGTTTCTCATGATGTACTCTGCATATAAGTTAAAAGCAAGGTGACAATATACAGCCTTCACGTACTCCTTTTCCTATTTGGAACCAGTCCATTGTTCCATGTCCAGTTCTAACTATTGCTTCCTGACCTGCATATAGGTTTCTCAAGCAGGTCAGGTGGTCTGGTATTCCCATCTCTTTCAGAATTTTCCACAATTTATTGTGATCCACATAGTCAAAGGCTTTGGCATAGTCAATAAAGCAGAAATAGATGTTTTTCTGAAACTCTCTTGCTTTTTCGATGATCCAGCGGATGTTGGCAATTTGACCTCTGGTTTCTCTGTCTTTTCTAAATCCAGCTTGAACATCTGGAAATTCACGGTTCACTTGGTGAAGCCTGGCTTGGAGAATTTTGAGCATTACTTTACTAGTGTGTGAGTTGAGTGCAACTGTGCGGTAGTTTGAGCATTCTTTGGCATTGCCTTTCTCTGGGATTGGAATGAAAACTGACCTTTTCCAATCCTGTGGCCACTGCTGAGTTTTCCAGATTTGCTGACATATTGAGTGCGGCACTTTCACAGTATCATCTTTCAGGATTTGAAATAGGTCAACTGGAATCCCATCACCTCCACTAGCTTTGTTCGTAGTGATGCTTCCTAAGGCCCACTTGACTTCACATTCCAGGATGTCTGGCTCTAGGTGAGTGATCACACCATCGTGATAATCTGGGTCATGAAGCTCTTTTTTGTATAGTTCTTCTGTGTATTCTTGCCACCTCTTCTTAATATCTTCTGCTTCTGTTAGGTCCATACCATTTGTGTCCTTTATTGAGCCCATCTTTGCATGAAATGTTCCTTGGTATCTCTAATTTTCTTGAAGAGATCTCTAGTCTTGCCCATTCTGTTGTTTTCCTCTATTTCTTTGCATTGATCACTGAGGAAGGCTTTCTTATCTCTCCTTGCTATTCTTTGGAACTCTGCATTCAAATGGATGTATTTCCTTTTCTCCTTTGCTTTTCATTTCTCTTCTTTTCACAGCTTTTTGTAAGGCCTCCTCAGACAGCCACTTTGCTTTTTTGCATTTCTTTTTCTTGGGGATGGTCTTGATTCCTGTCTCCTGTACAATGTCATGAACCTCCGTCCATAGTTCATCAAGTACTCTGTCTATCAGATCTAATCCCTTAAGTCTATTTCTCACTTCCACTGCATAGTCACAAGGGATTTGGTTTAGGTCACACCTGAATGGTCTAGTGGTTTTCCCCACTTTCTTCAATTTAAGTCTGAATTTGTCAATAAGCACCATAGCAAATATTATTCTCAGTGGTGAAAAACTGAAAGCACTTCCTCTTCTAAGATTAGGAACATGACAAGGATGCCCACTCTCACTATGATTATTCAACATAGTTTTAGAAGGTCTAGTCACAGCAGTCAGGGAAGAAAAAGAAATAAAAGGAATCCGTATAGGAAAACAAGAAGTGAAACTCTCACTGTTTGTAGATGACATGATTCCCTACATAGAAAACCCTAAAGACACCACCAGAAAATTACTAGAGCTAATCAATGAGGATAGCAATGTTGCAGGATATGAAATTAATACACAGAAATCCCTTTTGTTCCTATACACTAACAATGAAAAATCGGAGAAATTAAGAAAACAATTCCATTCACCACTGCAACAAAAAGAAAATACTTAGGAATTAATTTACCTAAAGAAACAAAAAACTGTTGCAGAAACTATAAGACACAGGTGAAAGAAATCAAAGATGATAAAACAGACAGAGAGAGATACCATGTTCTTGGACTGCAATCCCTATGAAACTATCAATGGTATTTTTCCACAGAACCAGAAAAAATAATTTCACAGTTTTTGTGGAAACACAAAACCTCCTGAATAGTATAAGCAATCTTGAGAAAGAAGAATGAAACTGGAGGGATCAACTTTTCTGACTTCAGACTCTACTACATAGCTATAGTCATCAAGACAGCATGGTACTGGCCAAAAAAAACAAAAACAAAACAAACAAAAACAAAAAAAAAACAAAAAAACAAAACAGAAACATTCATCAATGGAACAAGACAGAAAGCACCAAGGTAAACCCATACACCTATGAATGCCTTACCTTTGACAAAAGAGGAAAAATATGCAATGGAGAAAAGAGTCTCTTCAAAAGTGGTGCTTGGAAAACTGATCAACTACATGTAAAAGAATGAAATTAGAACAACTAGCAAAAATAAACTCAAAATGAATTAAAGATCTAACTGTAAGACCAGAAACTATTTTTAAAAACTCTTAGAGGAAAACATAGGCAGAACACTCAATGACATAAATCACAGCAAGATATTCTATGAACGATATGCTAGAGTAATGGAATAAAAAAACAAAAATAAACAAGTGGGACCTAATTAAACTTAAAAGCTTTTGCACAGCAAAGAAAACTATAAACAAGGTAAAAAGGCAATCCTCAGAAAGGAAGAAAATAATAGCAAACAAAACAACTAACAAAGGATTCAGTTCAGTTAGTCACTCAGTTGTTTCCAACTCTTTGTGACCCCATGGCTGCAGCACACCAGGCTTCCCCGTCCATCATCAACTCCTGGAGATGCTCAAACTCATGTCCATTGAGTTGGTGATGCCATACAACCATTTCATCCTCTGTTGCTCCTTCACCTGCCTTCAATGTTTCCCATCATGGGTCTTTCCAGCAAGTCAGTTTTTTGCATCAGGTGGCCAAAGTACTGTAGCTTCAGCTTCAGCATCAGTCCTTCCAATGAATATTCAGGACTGATTTATTTCAGGATCGACTGGCTTGATCTCCTTGCAGTCCAAGGGACTCTCAAGAGTCTCCTCCAACACCACAGTTCAAAAGTGTCAACTCTTTGATGCTCAGCTTTCTTTAGGCCCAACTCTCACATCCATACATGACTATTGGAAAAACCGTAGCTTTGACTAGACAGACATTTTTCGGCAAAGTAATGTCTCTCTTTTTAATATACTGTCGAGATTCGTCAAAACTTTTCTTCCAAGGAGCAAACCTCTTTTAATTTCATGGATACAGTTACCATCTGCACTGATTTTGGAGCCCAAGAAAATAAAGGCTGTCACTGTCATTGTTTCCCCATCTATTTGCCATGAAGTGATGGGACCATGCCCATGGATGCCATGATCTTTGTTTTTTGAAAGTTGAGTTTTAAGCCAGCTTTTTCACTCTCCTCTTTCACTATCATCAAGAGGCTCTATAGTTCCTCTTTGCTTTCTGCCATAAGGATGGTGTCATCTGCCTATATGAGGTTATTGATGTTTCTCCCAGCAACTGTGATTCCAGCTTGTACTTCATCCAGTGAAGCATTTACACGATAACCTGCATAAAAGTTAAATAAGCAAGGTGATAATATACAGCCTTGATGTACTCCTTTCCCAGTTTGCAACCAGTCTGTTATTCCATATCCAGTTTTAACTGTTTCTTCTTGACATGCATACAGATTTCTCAGGAGGCAGGTAAGGTGGTCTGGTATTCCCATCTCCAAGAATTTTCCACAGTTTGCTGTGATCCACACAGTCAAAGACCTTGGCATAGTCAAAAAAGCAGAAGTAGATGTTTTTCTGGAATTCTCTTGCTTTTTCTAGGATTCAACAGATGTTGGCAATTTGTTCTCTGGTTCCTCTTCCCTTTCTACACACAGCTAGAACAATTGCAAGTTTTTTTTTTTAATTTTATTTTATTTTTAAACTTTACATAACTGTATTAGTTTTGCCAAATATCAAAATGAATCCGCCACAGGTATACATGTGTTCCCCATCCTGAACCCTCCTCCCTCCTCCCTCCCCATTCCATCCCTCTGGGTCGTCCCAGTGCACCAGCCCCAAGCATCCAGTATCGTGCATCGAACCTGGACTGGCAACTCATTTCATACATGATATTTTACATGTTTCAATGCCATTCTCCCAAATCTTCCCACCCTCTCCCTCTCCCACAGAGTCCATAAGACTGTTCTATACATCAGTGTCTGTTTTGCAAGTTTTAAGATTACATACTGTTAAAGCCTTGCTTGGAGAATTTTGAGCATTTTTTTGCTACCATGTGAGATGAGTGTAATTGTGCAGTAGTCTGAACATTCTTTGGTACTACCTTTCTTTAGGATTGGAATGAAAACTGACTTTTTCCAATCCTGTGGCCACTGCTGACTTTTCCAAATTTGCTGGCACATTGACTGCAGCACTTTAATAGTGTCATCTCTTAGGATTTGAAATAGCTCAACCTGAATTCCATCACCTCCACCAGCTTTGTTCGTAGTGATACTTCCTAAGGCCCACTTGACTTCACACTCCAGGATGTATGACTCTAGATGAGGGATCACACCATCATGGTTATCTGGGTCATTAAGATCTTTTTTGTATAGTTCTGTGTATCCTTGCCACCTCTTCTAAATGTCTCCTGCTTCTGTTAGGTCCATATCATTTCTGTCCTTTACCATGACCATCTTTGCATGAAATATTCCCTTGGTAGCTCTGATTTTCTTAAAGAGATCTCTAGTCTTTCCCATTTTATTGTTTTCCCCTATTTCTTTGCATTGATCCCCAAGGAAGGATTTCTTATCTCTCCTTGCTATTCTTTCAAACTCTGCATTCAGATGGATATATCTTTCCTTTTCTCCTTTGCCTTTCACTTCTCTTCTTTTCTCAGCTAGTTGTAAGGTCTCCTCAGACAACCATTTTGCCTTTTTGCATTTTATTTCTCTTGGGGATGGTTTTGAACCCCACCTCCTACACAATGTCATAAACCTCCATCCATAGTTTTTCAGGCACTCTGTCTATCAGATCTAATCCCTTGAATCTGTTTGTCACGTCCACTGTATAATCCTAAGGGATATGATTTAGGCCATACCTGAATAGTCTAGTGGTTTTCCCTACTTATTTCAATTTCAGTCTGAATTTTGCAATAAGGAGTTCATGATCTGAGCTGCAGTCAGCTCCCAGTATTGTTTTTGCTGAGTGTATGAAGCTTTTCCATCCTTGGCTACAAAGAATATAATCAATCTGATTTCAGTATTGACTGTCTGGTGATGTCCATGGGTAGAATCATCTCTTGTGTTGTTCGAAGAGGGTGTTTGCTATGACCAGTGTATTCTCTTGGCAAAACTCTGTTTGCCTTTGCCTTGCTTCATTTTGAACTCTTAAGGCCAAACTTGCCTGTTACAACAGGTATCTGTTGACTTCCTACTTTTGCATTCCAGTCCCCTATGATAAAAAGGACCTTTTTTTTTTCTTTCTTGTTTTGGTGTTAGTTCTAAAATGTCTGGTAGGTCTTCACAGAACCATTCAACTTCAACTTCTTCAGCGTTAGTGGTTGGAGCATAGACTTGGATTACTGTGATATTGGATGGTTTTCCTTGGAAATGAATGAAGATCATTCTATCATTTTTGATATTGCAATAGAGTACTGAACTTCAGACTCTTTTAGACAAAGGATTAATTTCCAGTATATACAAGCACCTCATACAACTCAATACCAGAAAGACAAATAACCCAATCAAAAAGTGGGTGAAATACCTAAACAGACGTTTCTCCAAAGATAACATACAGATGGCTAACACGTGAGAAGATGCTAAACGTTGCTCATTTTTCTTATTGTTCAGTCGCTTAGTCATGTCTGACTCTTTATAACCCCATGAACTGCATCATGCCAAGCTTCCCTGTCCTTCACTATCTCCTGAAATTTGCTCAAACTAATGTCCATTGAGTTGATGATGCCATCCAACCATCTCGTTATTAGAGAAATGCAAATCTAAACTACAGTGAGGTATCATCTCACACCAGTCAGAATAGTCATCATCAAAAAGTCTACAGATAATAAATGCTTGAACAGGTGTGGAGAAAATGGAATCCTCTTACACTGCTAGTGGAATTCAAATTGATAGAACTACTTAGAGAACAGTATAGAGATTCCTTTAAAAACTAGGAATAAAACTACCATACGACCCAGAAGTTCTATAGTCCCATTGTCCTCAGGCCTATACCCTGAGGAAATCATAATTGAAAAACACACATGTATCCCAATATTCATTGCAGCACTATTTAATAGCTAGAACATGAAAGCAGACTAAATGTCAATAAACAGATGAATGGATAAGGATGTTGTGGTACATATACACAATGGAATATTATTCAGCTATAAAAGTGAATGCATTTGAGAGTGCTAATGAGGTGGATGAAGCTAGAGACTATTATATAGAAAGAAGTAAGTCAGAAAGAGAAGATAAATATTGTATATTAACACCTATATATGGAATCTAGAAAGATATTACTGACAATCCTACATGCAGGGCAGCAAAGGAGACAAAGACATAAAGAACAGACTTGTGGACACAGTATGAGAAGGAGAGGGTAGGATAATTTGAAAGAATAGCATTGAAACACACATATTACCATATATAAAATAGATAGCCAGTGGGAGTTTGATGTATGACATAGCAAAACCCAAAGTTGGTGCTCTGTGACAACCTACAGGGATGGGGTGAGGAGGGGGATTCAAGAGGGAAGACATATGTATTCCTATGGCTGATTCATGTTGATATATGGCAAAAACCATCCCAGTATTATAAGGTAATTATCCTCCAATTTAAAAAACAAATTAGTTTTTAAAAACCTTTGTAATATATTTGGTGTCTAATTCACAATATTTCATTTAATTCTTATAACAATTATATATAAAATAGTTGTATTCCTTTTTTACAGTTGGAGAAAATAAAAAACAGTGACCTTAAGTACTCTTTCAAGTATTTATAGCTGAGAAATTGGAACATTGTTTATGATTTGTTCACCATCACTTTTCATCTTTATGATTTTTTTAAAGAGCTAAATTGTTCATTTTTAAAAAGAAAAAAGTCAGTTATATCTCAATTTAGTATAAATATCTAATTTTTTAATTTGTACCAACATAACCAAACTGAGCTAATAGTCAGTCTTGAAGAGAATTTAGTACATTAGAGATGGTATTTTTTTATTAGATTAAAGTCACTCATATAAATATTGTATAGTACAGAACAGCATGTACTGAGAATTCCTTTTTGTTTTAACCCTAATATTTTCTCAAATCTTATTGGCTCCTAGGAAAATTATGTAAATTTCTAGAATGATATAAATATTGCTTATCTAAAATTTATCATAATAATGGCTACATTTTATTTTAACATTAGGGGAAAATATCACATTTTTTTATCATCTTTCTGTCCTTAAATAGAGCATTGTGATGATACTTATTTTTTCAATAAACTCATTTTACATGAAAATTGCAACCTTTTTAAAAGATAGTCTCAATAATTGTCCAGATTTCTTCATCTATTACAATTCAAGCAACAAATAGAACAAATGATCTTCTTATATAACAGAAATATAGGAATACATATGACATTATCATTGTGACTAGCTGCTGACCTCATTGAGGAAAAACATTTCTACTAATAAGTTTTCACATGAATACTTCTTTCACCAAAGTTTACAATGAACCTTGAGAGGTGGTGACTAATATTCTATGAGTTGCTTGACACAAGAATTAAATTTGGAGGGAGGAGCTAAGATGGCGGAAGAGTAGGACGGGGAGAACACTTTCTCCCCCACAAATTCATCAAAAGAACATTTAAATGCCGAGTAAATTCCACAAAACAACTTCTAAATGCTGGCAGAGGACATCAGGCACACAGAAAAGCAACCCAAGTCTTCGAAAGGAGGTAGGAAAAAATATAAAAGACAAAAAAAGAGACAAAAGAGGGAGGGATGGAGTTCCGTCCTGGGAAGGGAGTCTTAAAAAGAGAGAAGTTTCCAAACACCAGGAAACCTTCTCACTGCCGAATTTGTGCCGAGCCTTGGAAGCACAGAGGGCAACATAACAGGGAGGAAAAATAAATAAACAATTAAAACCCGCACATTGCAAGCCCTATGGTAACTCCCCCAGCGGAGAAGCAGCGCAGATGCCTGCATCCGCCATTAGCAAGCGGGAGCTGGGCAGGGAGGCACAACGCAGGCTGCATCGCAAGGATCTGGCCTGAATACCCCAAGTGCTATCTGAGCAAAATAATTTGGGCTAGCAAATCAGACCGAGGGATATCTACCACGCAAAAAGTCAGCCCTGACCTAAGACACCGCCAGGCCCGCTCACGGAACAAAGGACCGAGCAGAGATAGCCGGCAGCAGACCATCCCCCTCCGGTGATAAGGCAGCCAGAGCCAGAAGGGGACAATCGCAGCCCCAGAGAGACATTATCTATAAAACTGTAAGCAGGCTTCTTTGCTAACTAAAACTTCTTGGGGGTCTGGACGGGCAACATCTGCTGAGAAGGTGCGCCGGTGCACACCTAGATAACCGAGCGGCGGGGAGGCGATAAGTTGCAGCAATCGCGCGCACGCCAAACACCTCATCACCTGAGCTGCTCGGATCTGGGAAGGGCACAAAACGCAGGCCCAACTGAGAGTCTGCACCTCTGAGGACTACCCGAGTGCCTGAACCTGAGCGGCTTGGACCTGGGAAGTGCAGGCAGCCCAAGGCTGGCCACGGATGGTTCCCAGCAGAGCAACCTAGAGCCTGAGCAGCATGGACAGGGAGGCTACACGCGCCGTGAACAGGGGGCAGACCCAGTGTGGCTGAGGCACTGCGAGCACACGCCAGTGTTATTTGTTTGCAGCATCCCTCTCTACCTCCCCTCAGCGAGAACAAATGGGCCTTAAAAAAAAAAAAAAAAAAAGTGTCCTCCAATGTCACCTCTGTGTCAGGGCGGAAACCAGACACTGGAGAGACCAGCAAACAGAAGAAGCTATAACAGAGGGAACCGCCTTGGAAGCTACGGGCAATAGATTAAAACCCTGTGGTTAATACCAACTACATAGGAAGGGGCCTATAGATCTTGAGAAATATTAAGTCAGACCAAGGAACTAGCCAAAAATGAACTGAACCCGCAATACTCACAACAAAACCAGAGAAAGTCCTAGATATATTTTTACTATTTTTACAATCATTCTTTCTTTCTTTTTTTTTAATTATTTTTTTTAATTTTTAAAAAAAATTTTTAAATCCTCTATTATTCCTTTAATTTTCACTTTTATAACTAATTACTTTGCAAAAAAAAAAAAAGAAGAAGACCCTATTTTTTTAAAGCAAACTTCATATATATTTTATATAATTTTTTTGACCTTGTTTTTTTTTTTTCCTTCTTTTCTTTAACATTGTATTTTTGAAATTCCAAACTCTACTCTAGATTTTTAATTTTAGTTTTTTGGTACTTGTTATCAATTTTGTACCTATAGTTTTGTTTTTTTTTTTATAATTTCTGTGACCCTTTTTATTTTTTCTTTTTCTTTTACTCTTTTTATTTCTCTTCTTCTTTTATATAACATCGTACATCTGAAATTCCAAACTCTACTCTAGATTTTTAATTTATGCTTTTTTGTATTTGTTATCAATTTGGTACCTATATTTTCTTTATAATTTATGTGACTTTGTTTGTTCTTGTTTTTTTTCTCTCTCTCTCTCTTTCTTTTTCTTCTTCTTTTTTTAACATTGTATTTTTGAAATTCCAAACTCTACTCTAGATTTTTAACTTTTGCTTTTTGGTATTAGTTATCAATTTTGTACCTATATTTTCTTTATAATTTTCACGACCTTGTTTGTTTTTGTTTGTTCGTTTTTTCTCTTTCTTTTCCTTCTTCTTTTCTTTAACATTGTATTTTTGAAATTCCAAACTCTACTCTAGATTTTTAATTTTTGCTTTTATGTATTTGTTACCAATTTTTTACCTTTAAGAACCCAATCTTCAGTACCCATTTTTCACTAGGGAGCGAGATTACTGGCTTAACTGCTTTCTCTCCCTTTGGACTCTCCTTTTTCTCCACCAGGTCGCCTGTGTTTCCACCCTAACCCTTCTCTACTCTACCCAACTCTGTGAATTTCTGTGTGTTCCAGACGGTGGAGAACACTTGGGGAACTAATTACTGGCTGGATCTGTCTCCCTCCATTTCATTCCCCCCTTTTATCCTTCTGGCCACCTCTGTCACCTTCCTCCTTCTTCTCTTCTCTGTATAACTCTGTGAACAACTCTGAGCGGTTCAGTTGTGGAGTGCACATAAGGAAGAGATTACTGGATAGTTCACTCTCTCCTCTATTGATTCCACCTCATCTCATTTGGGTCACCTCTAACTCCCTCCTCCCTCTTCTCTTCTCCATATAACACTGTGAACCTCTCTGGGTGACCCTCATGGTAGAGAAACTTTTCATCTTTAATGTAGATGTTTTATCAATGGTGCTGTGTAGAAGGAGAAGCTTTGAAACTACTGTAAAAATAAGACCAATAACTGAAAGCAGGAGGCTTAAGTCCAAACCCTGACTCCAGGGAGCTCCTGACTCCAAGGAACATTAATTGACAGGAGAGCATCAAATGCCTCCATACCTGCACTGAAACCAAGCACCACACAAGGGCCAACAAGTTTCAGGGCAAGACATACCAAGCAAATTCTCCAGCAACAAGGAACACAGCCCTGAGCTCCAATATACAGGCAGCCCAAAGTCACCCCAAAACCATAGACATCCCATAACTCATTACTGAACATTTCATTGCACTCCAGAGAAAAGAAATACAGCTCCACCCACCAGAACACCGACACAAGCTTCCCTAATCAAGAAACCCTGACAAGCCACCTGTACAAACCCACACACAGTGAGGAAATGCCACAATAAAAAGAACTCCACAAACTGCCAGAATACAGAAAGGACACCCCAAACTCAGCAATTTAAACAAGATGAAGAGACAGAGGAATACCCAGCAGATAAAGGAACAGGATAAATGCCCACCAAACCAAACAAAAGAGGAAGAGATAGGGAATCTACCTGATAAAGAATTCCGAATAATGATAGTGAAATTGATCCAAAATCTTGAAGTCAAAATGGAATCACAGATAAATAGCCTGGAGGCAAGGATTGAGAAGATGCAAGAAAGGTTTAACAAGGATCTAGAAGAAATAAAAGAGAGTCAATATATAATGAATAATGCAATAAATGAAATTAAAAACACTCTGGAGGCAACAAGTAGTAGAATAACAGAGGCAGAAGATAGGATTAGTGAATTAGAAGATAGAATGGTAGAAATAAATGAATCAGAGAGGATAAAAGAAAAATGAATTAAAAGAAATGAGGACAATCTCAGAGACCTCCAGGACAGTATTAAACGCTACAACATTCGAATCATAGGGGTCCCAGAAGAAGAAGACAAAAGGAAAGACCATGAGAAAATACTTGAAGAGATAATAGTTGAAAACTTCGCTAAAATGGGGAAGGAAATAATCACCCAAGTCCAAGAAACCCAGAGAGTCCCAAACAGGATAAACCCAAGGCGAAACACCCCAAGACACATATTAATCAAATTAACAAAGATCAAACACAAAGAACAAATATTAAAAGCAGCAAGGGAAAAACAACAAATAACACACAAGGGAATTCCCATAAGGATAACAGCTGATCTTTCAATAGAAACTCTTCAAGCCAGGAGGGAATGGCAAGACATACTTGAAGTGATTAAAGAAAATAACCTACAGCCCAGATTATTGTACCCAGCAAGGATCTCAGTCAAATATGAAGGAGAAATCAAAAGCTTTTCAGACAAGTAAAAGCTGAGAGAATTCAGCACCACCAAACCAGCTCTCCAACAAATACTAAAGGATATTCTCTAGACAGGAAACACAAAAACGGTGTATAAAATCGAACCCAAAACAATAAAGTAAATGGCAACGGGATCATACTTATCAGTAATTACCTTAAATGTAAATGGGTTGAATGCCCCAACGAAAAGACAAAGATTGGCTGAATGGATACAAAAACAAGACCCCTACATATGTTGTCTACAAGAGACCCACCTCAAAACAGGGGACACATACAGACTGAAAGTGAAGGGCTGGAAAAAGATATTCCACACAAACAGAGACCAAAAGAAAGCAGGAGTAGCAATACTCATATAAGATAAAATAGACTTTAAAACAAAGGCTGTGAAAAGAGACAAAGATGGTCACTACATAATGATCAAAGGATCAATCCAAGAAGAAGATATAACAATTATAAATATATATACACCCAACACAGGAGCGCCGCAATATGTAAGACAAATGCTAACAAGTATGAAAGAAGAAATTAACAATAACACAATAATAGTGGGAGACTTTAATACCCCACTCACACATATGGATAGATCAACTAAATATAAAATTAACAAGGAAACACAAACTTTAAATGATACAATGGATCAGTTAGACCTAATTGATATCTATAGGACATTTCACCCCAAAACAATGAATTTCACCTTTTTCTCAAGCACACACAGAACCTTCTCCAGGATAGATCACATCCTGGGCCATAAAGCTAGCCTTGGTAAATTAAAAAAAAAATGAAATCATTCCAAGCATCTTTTCTGACCACAATGCAGTAAGATTAGATCTCAAGTACAGGAGCAAAACTATTAAAAATTCCAACATATGGAGGCTGAACAACACGCTGCTGAATAACCAACAAATCACAGAAGAAATCAAAAAAGAAATCAAAATTTGCATAGAAACTAATGAAAATGAAAACAAAACAACCCAAAACCTATTGGACACTGTAAAAGCAGTCCTAAGGGGAAAGTTCATAGCAATATAGGCATACCTCAAGAAACAAGAAAAAAGTCAAATAAATAACCTAACCCTACACCTAAAGCAACTAGAAAAAGAAGAAATGAAGAACCCCAGGGTTAGTAGAAGGAAAAAAATCTTAAAAATTAGGGCAGAAATAAATGCAAAAGAAACAAAAAAGACCATAGCAAAAATCAACAAAGCCAAAAGCTGGTTCTTTGAAAGGATACATAAAATTGACAAACCATTAGCCAGACTCTTCAAGAAACAAAGGGAGAAAAATCAAATCGATAAAATTAGAAATGAAAATGGGGAGATCACAACAGACAACACAGAAATACAAAGGATCATAAGAGACTACTATCAACAATTATATGGCAATAAAATGGACAACGTGGAAGAAATGGACAAATTCTTAGAAAAGTACAACTTTCCAAAACTCGACCAGGAAGAAATAGAAAATCTTAACAGACCCATCACAAGCACGGAAATTGAAACTGTAATCAGAAATCTTCCAGCAAACAAAAGCCCAGGTCCAGACGGCTTCACAGCTGAATTCTACCAAAAATTTAGAGAAGAGCTAACACCTATCCTGCTCAAACTCTTCCAGAAAATTGCAGAGGAAGGTAAACTTCCAAACTCATTCTATGAGGCCACCACCACCCTAATACCAAAACCTGACAAAGATCCCACAAAAAAAGAAAACTACAGGCCAATATCACTGATGAACATAGATGCAAAAATCCTTAACAAAATTCTAGCAATCAGAATCCAACAACACATTAAAAAGATCATACACCATGACCAAGTGGGCTTTATCCCAGGGATGCAAGGATTCTTCAATATCTGCAAATCAATCAATGTAATACACCACATTAACAAATTGAAAAATAAAAACCATATGATTATCTCAGTAGATGCAGCGAAAGCCTTTGACAAAATTCAACATCCATTTATGATAAAAACTCTCCAGAAAGCAGGAATAGAAGGAACATACCTCAACATAATCAAAGTTATATATGACAAACCCACAGCAAACATTATCCTCAATGGTGAAAAATTGAAAGCATTTCCTCTAAAGTCAGGAACAAGACAAGGGTGCCCACTTTCACCATTACTATTCAGCATAGTTTTGGAAGTTTTGGCCACAGCAATCAGAGCAGAAAAAGAAATAAAAGGAATCCAAATTGGAAAAGAAGAAGTAAAACTCTCACTATTTGCAGATGACATGATCCTCTACATAGAAAACCCTAATGACTCCACCAGAAAATTACTAGAACTAATCAATGATTATAGTAAAATTGCAGGATATAAAATCAACACACAGAAATCCCTTGCATTCCTATACACTAATAATGAGAAAACAGAAAGAGAAATTAAGGAAACAATTCCGTTCACCATTGCAACGGAAAGAATAAAATACTTAGGAATATATCTACCTAAAGAAACTAAAGACCTATGTATAGAAAACTATAAAACACTGGTGAAAGAAATCAAAGAGGACACTAATAGATGGAGAAATATACCATGTTCATGGATTGGAAGAATCAATATAGTGAAAATGAGTATACTACCCAAAGCAATTTATAGATTCATTGCAATCCCTATCAAGCTACCAACAGTATTCTTCACAGAGCTAGAACAGATAATTTCACAATTTGTATGGAAATACAAAAAGCCTCGAATAGCCAAAGCTATCTTGAGAAAGAAGAATGGAACTGGAGGAATCAACCTACCTGACTTCAGGCTCTATTACAAAGCCACAGTCATCAAGACAGTATGGTACTGGCACAAAGACAGAAATATTGATCAATGGAACAAAATACAAAGCCCAGAGATAAACCCATGCACCTTTGGACACCTTATCTTTGACAAAGGAGGTAAGAATATACAATGGATTAAAGACAATCTCTTTAACAAGTGGTGCTGGGAAAACTGGTCAACCACTTGTAAAAGAATGAAACTAGAACACTTTCTAACACCATACACAAATATAAACTCAAAATGGATTAAAGATCTCAACATAAGACCAGAAACTATAAAACTCCTAGAGGAGAACATAGGCAGAACACTCTCCGACATACATCACAGCAGGATCCTCTATGACCCACCTCCCAGAATATTGGAAATAAAAGCAAAAATAAACAAATGGGACCTAATTAAACTTAAAAGCTTCTGCACAACAAAGGAAACTATTAGCAAGGTGAAAAGGCAGCCTACAGAATGGGAGAAAATAATAGCAAATGAAGCAACTGACAAACAACTAATCTCAAAAATATACAAGCAACTCCCACAGCTCAACTCCAGAAAACTAAATGACCCAATCCAAAAATGGGCCAAAGAACTAAATAGACATTTCTCCAAAGAAGACATATAGATGACTAACAAACACATGAAAAGATGCTCAACATCACTCATTATCAGAGAAATGCAAATCAAAACCGCTACGAGGTACCATTTCACGCCACTCAGAATGGCTGCGATCCAAAAATCTACAAGCAATAAATGCTGGAGAGGGTGTGGAGAAAAGGGAACCCTCTTACACTGTTGGTGGGAATGCAAACTAGTACAGCCACTATGGAGAACAGTGTGGAGATTCCTTAAAAAACTGGAAATAGACCTGCCTTATGATCCAGCAATCCCACTGCTGGGCATACACATGGAGGAAACCAGAAGGGAAAGAGACACGTGTACCCCAATGTTCATCGCAGCACTGTTTATAATAGCCAGGACATGGAAGCAACCTAGATGCCCATCAGCAGATGAATGGATAAGAAAGCTGTGGTACACATTTCACACCAGTCAGAATGGCTGCGATCCAAAAGTCTACAAGTAATAAATGCTGGAGAGGGTGTGGAGAAAAGGGAACCCTCTTACACTGTTGGTGGGAATGCAAACTAGTACAGCCACTATGGAGAACAGTGTGGAGATTCCTTAAAAAACTGGAAATAGACATGCCTTATGATCCAGCAATCCCACTGCTGGGCATACACACTGAGAAAACCAGAAGGGAAAGAGACACGAGTACCCCAATGTTCATCGCAGCACTGTTTATAATAGCCAGGACATGGAAGCAACCTAGATGTCCATCAGCAGATGAATGGATAAGAAAGCTGTGGTACATATACACAATGGAGTATTATTCAGCCATTAAAAAGAATACATTTGAATCAGTTCTAATGAGGTGGATGAAACTGGAGCCTATTATACAGAGTGAAGTAAGCCAGAAAGAAAAACACCAATACAGTATACTAACGCATATATATGGAATTTAGAAAGATGGTAACAATAACCCTGTGTACGAGACAGCAAAAGAGACACTGATGTATAGAACAGTCTTATGGACTCTGTGGGAGAGGGAGAGGGTGGGAAGATTTGGGAGAATGGCATTGAAACATGTAAAATATCATGTATGAAATGAGTTGCCAGTCCAGGTTCGATGCACGATACTGGATGCTTGGGGCTGGTGCACTGGGACGACCCAGAGGGATGGAATGGGGAGGGAGGAGGGAGGAGGGTTCAGGATGGGGAACACATGTAAACCTGTGGCGGATTCATTTTGATATTTGGCAAATCTAATACAGTTATGTAAAGTTTAAAAATAAAATAAAATTAAAAAAATAAATAAATAAAAAAAAAAAAAAAAAAAAAAAAAAAAGAAAGCTGTGGTACATATACACAATGGAGTATTACTCAGCCATTAAAAAGAATACATTTGAATCAGTTCTAATGAGGTGGCTGAAACTGGAACCTATTATACAGAGTGAAGTAAGCCAGAAAGAAAAACACCAATACAGTATACTAATGCATATATATGGAATTTAGAAAGATGGTAACAATAACCCTGTGTGCGAGACAGCAAAAGAGACACTGATGTATAGATCAGTCTTATGGACTCTGTGGGAGAGGGAGAGGGTGGGGAGATTTGGGAGAATGGCATTGAAACATGTATAATATCGTGTATGAAACGAGTCACCAGTCCATGTTTGATGCACGATACTGATTGCTTGGGGCTGGTGCACTGGGACGACCCAGAGGGAGGGTATGGGGAGGGAGGAGGGTTCAGGATGGGGAGCACAGGTATACCTGTGGTGGATTCATTTCGATGTTTGGCAAAACTAATACAATATTGTAAAGTTTAAAAATAAAATAAAATAAAAAAGAATTAAATTTGTTGTTATCCTTCAGTTATATATCAATTAAAAAGGTATCTTACCTGCTGTTAGCTTGTTTGGTTAGTCATTTGATGTGTCTCTGTAAGGCCTTAAAAGAAAAAAGCTCACATGTAAAGACTGATTTCTTGAGTACCCCTGGTGGCTCAGACAGTAGAGAGTCTATCTACAATGCAGGAGACCCGAGTTTGATCCCTGGGTCGGGAAGATCCCCTGGAGAAGGAAATAACAACCCACTCCAGTACTCTTGCCTGGAAAATCCCATGGATGGAGGAGCTTTGTAGGCTGCAGTCCATGGGGTTGCAAAGAGTCAAACAAAACTGAGCAACTTCACCTCCCTTTTTCCTTGCCTTTCCTATACTGAAATTACCTGGACATTTGCCTTCGTTTTCAGCTTTAATTTCTTGGCAAAAAAAAAAAAGAGGGGATATTTGTTATCAAGTTTAGTTAATTATAAAATTTACACCAAGTCAACTTGTGGACACAACACTCAGGATTCCAGAATTATTTCATTTTTTTAAATGTCTCATTATTTCAAACTATTACTAAAATAGTGTTTTTGTTTTAAAAGATAAAATAATAAAGTATTATATAAAATCAAAGCTTAAACCTTCCAAAATCCTTCTACTACAAAACCAGCCACACATTTCAGAGAAAGTGACTTTATAGAATAAATAGATCTTTCAAGAAATTTTCCTATAATATTTTTTATTATTGTATATTTTTCCTATAAAAGGGGAGCATAATATCATTCCATAGGATTATATCACTTCAAAGATATTGCTACTTAGAAAAAAAACAACCTGTAAGTTTGGACAACTCTTGGCTCAGAATTCTTGGATATTAAGTTTATTATTTAGAACTTCTTGGCTGTGAATACAGAAAATTGAATTTATATTGCTTAAAAGAGGATTTTTGTTGACTTGCCTAACTCAGAAGTCCATAAGTAAATGTGGCTTCAGGTTCACCTAATCTTAAGAGCTCAAATGAAAGCACTGCATTTCTCTCATCTATGTGATCCTTCAACACCACTTCCTCATTGTTGATTATATTCTCTTACAGGTCTAGCTTCATAGTGACAACAGAGCTGAAGCAGCCTACACTCATTTTGAAATGCAGTACTAGAAAATATTTACCTTCAGAATTAGATCTTATTGGTTCTGACTGAACTAACGAGTCACATATCCATTTGTATTAGTTTTCTAGAGCTACAAAAACAGACTGAGTAGCTTAGATAACGGAAGTTTATTTTCTCACATTTTTGGAGAAGAGAAGGTTAAGATCAAGGTGTCAGCAGGCTTGATTTCTTCTGAAGCCTATTTCCTTGTCTTGAAGATGGCCATTTGATCTCTCTGTCTTTACATGGTTGTCCATCTGTCTGTGTGCTTGTGTCCTAGTTTCTTCTTATAAGGAAAAGAGTCATATTTTGTTGGGGACCACCCCAATGACATCATTTAACCTTAATTCCTTAAAGGCACTGTCTCCAAATATAAGTCACATTCTGAGTTACTAGAGGTTGGGACTTCAACATATGAATGTGGGGGTGGAGGGAGTACAAGTCAGCTCATAACATCATTTCTACCTACCCACTATTACATACTTACATAGGTGCATGCCCACCCTATGTGATGCATTGCCTGTGGATCCAGCAGAACAGTCAAAGGACTGAAAAAAGGCAGAAGTAGAACTCCAAGTGAAAACTGGCCTTTGTCATCAACAGGAGGGTGAAAGCCAATTTGTCAGACTGAGTATGCTCCCTCAGTGTCTTTTCACCTCATTCTACAATGGCAGCCCAAGGCAGCAGCATTGAGGCTGCAATCAGGGAAGCCACCCAAGGTGATGCTCAACTGAGAGGGGGCCTCAGTGCCCCCAAAGTGGTGTGTATAGGTTGGGGGGCCTCCCAGGACCAACTGGTAACCCTAGTAAGGCTCCCACACAACCATATCCACACACCCCTTTTGTGTTGCAGGCTGCCCCTTCAAGGGTAGAGGTAACAAGTGAATATATGTGTACCAGTCTACACAGAGAAGCAGTAGGGATGGTACTCAGCCCTGTTCCTTGGCTCTCCCGCCAGGGAAAATGGAAATATAAGAAAAAGCAAGGGCTTGACAAATGCCCAGATTCTGACTGGAAGACCATTCACAGGCCTTTCTTCATTCCTGGAAATTGCAGTGCAACTGTCTAATTAAGAAAAAAGATCTTAAAGAAAGATCAAAAGATCCTAGAATTCCTAAGAAGAGGCATAGAAGGTCCACCACTGAGCATGAAGTTGGATCCGTCCCTGAGCCTAGGGGTGCTGAAGGAGACTTTTTAAAAGCTGGTTGAAAATAATGTCACATGAATGAGGAGGTGGATGAGAACAAGATGGCAAATTAGAAGGACCTAGTTCATGTCTTATGAAAACGCCAAAATAATAGCTATCTGCTGAACAACCATCAACCAAAAAGGAATGAAACCTACCAAAAAAGTTATCCTATTTTCAAAGTCATAGAAGTCACAAGATTGTAGAAGGGGTGAACTTGCAATACAATAATGTTCCATAGCTGCCAGATGGGGAACCAAGAAAATGAAAAATAATTGTATCACAGAGGTTCTTCCACAGGAGTGAAATTCTGAGCCCCACATCACACTCCCCAGTCTATGGTTCTAGCATCAGTAGGAGGAACACCCAGAGTATTTGGCGTTGAAATGTAGTGGGGCTTGAGAGAGGAACTCCACAGGACTGGGGAAAACAGAAATACTAGTCACAGAGGGGACAGACAAGATACCATGCACACCAAGACCTGAAGAAAAAAAGCAGTGACTTCATGGAAGCCTGGAGCAAACGCACCTTCTGGTTTTGGAGGGTCTCCTGGGGGAGAGAGGGGGTAATTGTGGCTCACTGTGGGACAAGAACACTGGTGGTAGAGGTACTGGGGAATAATCATTGGCATAAGCCCTCTTAGAGGCCAACATTTTTTGACACCAAAACCTGGCCCCACCCAACAGCCCACTGGCTCCAGTGCTGGGATGCCTCAGGCCAAATAATCAACAGAAATGCAGAAATGCAATCCCACCCATCAGTAGACAGACTGCTTAAAGTCTTCCTGAACCCACTGTCAACAATGGTCCAACAAAGTTCTGTCTAGTCAAAGGTATGATTTTTCCAGTAGTCATGTATAGATGTGAGAGTTGGACTATAAATAAAGCTGAGCGCCAAAGAATTGATGCTTTTGAACTGTGGTGTTGGAGAAGACTCTTGAGAGTCCCTTGGACTTCAAGGAGATCAAACCAATCAATCCTAAAGAAAATCAGTCTTGAATATATATTGGAAGGACTGATGCTGAAACTGAAGCTCCAATGCTTTGGCCATATGATGCTAAGAACTGACTCATTGGAAAAAGACCCTGATGCTGGGAAAGATTGAAGGCAGGAAGAGAAGGGGACCGACAGAGGATGAGATGGTTGGATGGCATCATCGACTCAATGGACATGAGTTTAAGTAACCTTCGGGAGTTGGTGATGGACAGGGAAGTCTGGCGTTCTACAGTCCATGGGGTTGCAAAGAGTTGGACACAACTGAGCTACTGAATTAAACTGAACTGAACTCACAGTCACCTCCAAATACATGGCTTAGAATGCCCCTACTACCAGAGGGACAAAAACCCAGCTCCATCTAACAATGGGCAGACATCAGTTCCCCTCCCCACCCCCCACCACCACCAGGAAGCCTACACAAGACTCTTAGACCAGCCTTACACACCAGGAAGCAGACACCAGTAGTGAGAGGAACTACAATCCTGAAGCCTGGGGCACAGGAAGTTAAACAAAATGAGATGGCAGGAGAATATGTTCCAGATGAAAGAATAAGATAAAACCCTAGAAGAATAACTAAGTGAAGTAGAAATAGGCAATCTACCTGAAAAACAATTCAGGTAATGGTAGTAAAGATGATGACAGACCTCTGAAAAAGAAAGATGACAAAAGACTAAGAAGATATGAGAAATGTTTAACAAAGAGAAAGAATATTTAAATATCAAATAACCTGAGATGAATACAATAATTGAAATGAAAGATATACTTGAAAAAATCAATAGCAGAATAAGTGAGGCAAAAGAACAGATAAGTGAACTGGAAGACGGAATGATTAAAAAAAACACTGCCACAGAACAGAGAAAAGAGAAGAGAAATGAGAACAGTGTTAGAGACCTCTGAGACAATATTAAACACATCAGCATTCACATTACAGGGGTCCCAGAGGAGAAGAGAGAGAGAAGGGGCCTGAGAAAATACATCAAGGGATAATAGCTGAAAAGTTCTCTAACATAGGAAAGGAAACAGTCCCCCAAGTCCAGGAAGCACAGAGAGTCCTATCCTGATTAAAACCATGCAGAAATATGCTGAGTCACATATTAATTGACTGAAAAAAAATTAAAGACAAAGAGAAAATATTAAAAATAACAAGGGGAAGGATATGTAAGATACAAACATCAGATGATTGTTGAGCAGAAACTTTGCAGGCCATTAAGGAATGGCATAATATATTTAAAGTGATGAAAGGTAAAAACCTTCAATTAAGAGTATTCTACCCAGTAAGGATCTTGTTCATATTTGATGGAGAAATCAAAAGCTTTACATACAAGCAAAAGATAAGCCATTACCACTAAAGCAGCATTACAAAAATTGCTCAAGGAAATTTCCTTTCTCTAGGCTGAAAAGAAATAGTCATAACTAAAAACAAGAAAATTATGAATGGGAAAGCTCTCTCATAAAGGCAAACATACAGTAAAGAGACAAAATCTCCACACACAAATATGATATCAAAACCAGCAGTTATGAACAGAGAAGAATAAATATGCAGGATATTAGAAATGCATTTGAAATTAAGAAACCAGCATGTAAAAAAGTTTTGTGTATACTGAGATTGCTAAATCAAAACCTCAAGGTAACCACAAACTAAAAATCTACCTTAGATACACAGAGAAGAAATAGGAATCTGAACAAACTACTAAAAGGTGTCACCAAACCACAAGAGAACAAAAGAAGAAGGGGAGAATAAAGACCCACAGAAACAAGCTCAAAATAACTAACAAAAGGTAATAAGAGCACACATATCATTACCTTAAATGTAAATGGATTAAATGTTCCAACCAAAAGACAGACTGGCTGAATAAATACAAAACAAAACTGCATATGTGTCAATAAGAGATCTAGCTGAGATCTAAGGACACATACATAATGAAAGTGAGAGGATGGAAAAAGGTATTTCATGCAAATGGAAATCTAAAGAAAGCTGGAATAGCAATACTCATATCTGAAAAAATAGACATTAAAATAAAGACTGTAACAAGAGACAAAGACAATACATAATAATCAAAGGACCAATCCAAGGAAAAGATATCAACCCAATATGTAGGGCAAATTTTAACAGCCATAAAAAGAGAAATCAATGGTAACACAAGAATAATGAGGGAATTTAACAACCCACTTACATCAAATGACAATGATCCAACCAGAAAATCAATAAGAAACAGAGAAGAGAGCCCAAGATGGCAGAGGAACAGAATGGGGAGACCACTTTCTCCCTCACAAATTCATCAAAAGATGATTTGAATGTTAAGCAACTTCCACAAAACAACTTCTGAACACAGGTGATGGACATCAGGCACCCAGAAAGGCAGCCCAATCTCTTCAAAAGGAGGTAGGACAAAATATAAAATACAAAAACAGAGACAAAAGATTTGGGGACAGAAACCCATCCTGGGGAGGGAGTCGTGAAGGAGGAGACATTTCCACACAGTAGGAAACCCTCCCACAGGCATATCTGTGGGGAGTTTTGGAATCTCAGAGGGTAACACAATGGGAGGGAAAAAAAACACCCACAGAACACGTACCTAACCACAATTGCAAGTGGAGACAGAGAAGTGGCCCAGATGCTCATGTCTGCCACCAGCGAGTGGGGACTGGGCAGGGAGGCACGGATTGTATCATCTATCTTTAGGGTAAGGACTGGGCCTGAATGGCCTGAGGACAATCTGAGGGAGCTAATGTGAGATAGCAACCCAAATCATGGGATTGCCAGAAAGACAAAAGAAAAAACCTTACACCCCTTCCCCCCTGCCCCCACAAAGGCTCTAATGCTGCACTGTGACCACTGAATCACTTACAGAACAAACGATTAAGCAAATATCAAAGGAGCAAGCCGGCTGCCCTATACGGTCCCCTCCTCACAGGCAGAGGCAGGCCTGCAACAGCCAGAGCCGGATGACAAGGGTCTACTGCAATCTTGGCCCCAGAGACTGCATCTTCCACCAAAGATCTTCCACTAACCATGTCTTCCTAGGATCCTGGACGGTTGACATCTGCCAGGAGTGTCACAGCCTGAGATCAGCTCCCCAGAAGAGACACATGGAACAGCTGTGACTGTGTGCTTGCAGCACACCTGGAAAACTGAGCAGCCAGGATGGGGGAGGTGAACAAAACACATAACCCACCTGAGACAGTGTGCTTGCCAAGCATCCAGTCACCTGAGCTGCTCAGACCTGGGAAGGGCACAAAAGGCACTGCCTGTCTGGGTCTGTGCCCCTGTGGAGCACCTGAGAACCTTAGCAGCTTAGACCTGGGAAGTGCATGAAACACAGGGCACACTTGGGACAGTACCCTTTCAGAGAACCTTGGAGCCTAAACAGTGTAGACCTGGGACGCACACACCATCTTGGGCTGTGGCAAACCCAGTGTGGTCCCTCCACTACAAGCATTCCCCACACTTGCCAGCAGTATTTTCTTGCAGTGTCCCTCCCTCCTCACAACACAACTGAACAATTGAGTCTAAGTAAGTGGCCACCTCTTCCCCTTGTGTTAGGTGCAAGTTAGACACTGAAGAGACTTGAAAACAGAGGAAGCCAAAATAAACAAAGAAGAGGGAACCATACTGGAAGTGACAGGTGCAACAGATTAAAATCCTGCAGCTAATACTGACTGTGCATCTGACAGGTACCTACAGAGCTTGAGAACAAGCAAGCCAGAACAAGGGAATATCTGACACTGAACTGACTCCACACTGCCACAACAGCTTCAGAGAAATTCCTAGATATATTTTTACTATTATTACTTTTTAATTTTCTAAAAAATTTTAGTTATTTATTAATCCTTTAACTTCCATTTTTATACACTATTACCTTTCAAAAAAAACCTGTTTTTAAAAACAAATTCTATATATATATATATTTTTTATTTTTGTGATTGACTTTGTTTTTTGTTTTATTTTGTTTTGTTTTTGTATTTGTGAGAATCTAACCTCTATTCTAGGTTTTTAATCTTTGCTTTTTGGTATTTGTCATCAATTTTGTCCCTTTAAGAATCTAATCTTCAGTATCCATCTTCACTTAGGGATTTGATTACTGGCTTGATTACTCTCTCCCCTTTTGATTGTCTCTTTTCTCCTCCGGGTCACCTCTACCTCCTTCCTCCCTCTTTTCATCTCTACATAACTCTGTGAATCTCTCTGGGTGTTTTGGGCTGTGGAGAGCACTTAGGGATTTGACTACTGACTAGATAACTCTCTCCCCTTTTGACTTCCCGATTTCTTCTCCTGAGCAGCTCTATCTCCCTACTTCCTCATCTCTTCTCTCTATAACTCTGTAAATCTCTCTGGGTATTCCTGGCTGTGGACAATTGTTTCACCATTAACCTAGGGGTTTTATCATCTCTGCTGTATGGATGGAAAAGTCTTGAGGCTACTATAAGAGAAGGACCGAATGTCAGAGCCAGGAGGCTTAACTCCAAAATTTTAGAACATCAGAGAAGTCCAGACTCCAGGGAATATTAATAGACAAGAGCTCACCCAAAAGTTTCCATACCTACACTGAAACCAAGCTCACTACTGGTTTCAGCACCACCCACCAGATCCAGCACCACCCACCAGAACACAGAGGAAGCTCTCCCAACCAAGAAACCTTGACAAGCCACTAGTCCAACCCCACCCAGAGGGAACAGACTCCAAAATTAGAGGAACTATGAACTTCCAGCCTTCAGAAAGGGCACCCCAAACACAGCAATCTAAACAAAATGAAAAGGCAGAGAAATATCCAGTGGGTGAAGGAACATGATAAAAGCCCACCAACACAAACAAAAGGAGAGGAGATAGGGAGTCTACCTGAAAATGAATTCAGAATAATGATATTAAAGATTATCTAAAATCTTGAAAACAAAATGGAGTTAGAGATAAATAGACTAGAGACAAGGATGGAGAAGACGCAAGAAATGTTTAACAATGACCTAGAAGAAATAAAGAAGAGTGAATTAATAATGAACAATGCAGTAACTGAGATTAAAAGCACTTTAGAGAGAACCAACAATAGAATAACCGAGGCAGAAGAGAGGATATGTGAGGTGGAAGATAGAATGGTGGAAATAAATGAGGCAGAAAGGAAAAAAGAGGAAAGAAAAGAAATGAGAACAACCTCAGAGACCTCTGGGGCAATGTTAAATGCCCCAACATTCAAATCATAGGTGTCCCAGAAGAAGAAGATAAAAAGAAAGGGCATGAGAAAATACTTGAGATAACAGCCACAAACTTCCCTAATATGTAGAAGGAATGAGCCACTCAAGTCCAAGAAACCCAGAGAGTCCCAAACAGGATAAACACAAAAAGAAACACCTCAAGACACACATTAATCAAACTAACAAAGATCAAACACAAAGAGAAATATTAAAAAGCAGCAAGGGAAAAGCAACAAATAACACACAAGGGGATCCCCATAAAGGTAATAGCTGATCTTTCAATAGAAACTCTTCAGGACAGAAGGAAATTGAAGAACATACTAAAAGTGATGAAAAAGAAAAACCTACAACCAAGAGTACTCTACCCAGCAAGGATCTCATTCAGATATGAAGGGGAAACCAAAAGCTTTCCAGACAAACAAAAACTGAGAGAATTCAGTACCACCAAACCAGCTCTTCAACAAATACTAAAGAATCTTCTCTAGACACGAAACACAGAAAAGGTTTTTAAACTCGAACCCAAAACAACAAAGGAAATGGTAATGGGAACATACTTATCAATAATTACCTTAGATATAAATGGGTTAAATGCTCCAACCAAAAGACAAAGAATGGCTGAATGGATACAAAAACAAGACCCCTATACATGCTGTCTACAAGAGACCCACCTCAAACAAAAGAAAACATATAGACTGAAAGTGAAGGACTGGAAAAAGATATTTCATGCAAATGGAGAAAGCAGGAGTAGCAATACTCATATCAGATAAAATAAACTTTGAAATTAAGACTGTGATAAGAAACAAAGAAGGACACTACATAATGAGCAAAGGAGCAATCCAAGAAGATGATACAATTACAAATATATATGCACCCAACATAGGAGCATCTCAATATGTAAGGTAAATGCAAACAAGTATGAAAGGGGAAATTGACAATAACACAATACTGGAGATGTTAATACCCCACTCACACCAAACAAACACTCACAAACAAACAAACACACTCACAAAAAAAAAAAAAAAAAGGCAAGAAAATACAAGCTTTAAATGATACAATGGACCAATTAGAACTAAGTGATAGCTATAGGGAATTTCACCCAAAAACAATAGATTTCACCTTTTTCTCAAGTGCACAGGGAACATTCTCCAGGATACATCATATCCTGGGCCATAAATCTAGCCTTGGTAAATTTTTAAAAATTGAAATCACTTCAAGCATCTTTTCTGATCACAATGTGCTAAGATTAGATGTCAACAACAGGAAAAAGGCTATTAAAAATATAAGCTTATGGAGGCTAAACAACATGAGTCTGAATAATCAACAGGTTATGGAATAAATCAAAAAGGAAATCAAAACATGTATAGATATAAATGAAAATGAAAACATGACAGCCCAAAGCATATGGGATTCAGTAAAAACAGTGCTAAGAGGAAGTTCTTATCAATACAAGCCTTTCTCAAGAGAAACCTCAAATAAACAACCTTACTTTATGTTTATAGTAACTAGAAAAAGAAGAAAAGGAGAATCCCAAAGTTAATAGAAGGAAAGAAATAATAAAAATCAGAGCAGAAATAAATGAAAAAGAAACAATGGAGACTATACCAAAAATCAGCAAAACTAAAAGCCGGTTCTTTGAGAAGATAAATAAAATAGACAAACCTTTAGTCAGACTCATCAATAAAAAAAAGGGGGAGGGGGGAGAAGAATCAATTCAATAAAATTAGAAATGAAAATGGAGAAATCACAACAGACAACACAGAAATACAAAGGATCATAAGAGACATCTGTCAGCAACTATATGCCAATAAAATGGACAACTTGGAAGAAATGGACCTTCCAAAACTGAACCAGGAAGAAATACAAAATCTTAAAGACCCATCACTAGCATGAATACTGAAACTGTAATCCAAAATCTTCCAACAAGAAAAAGCCCAGGACCAGATGTCTTCAGAGTTGAATTCTACCAAAAATTTAGAGAAGAAATAATACGTATCCTACTCAAACTCTGCCAGAAAATTGCAGAGGAAGGTAAACTCCCAAACTCATTCTATGAGGGCACAATCACCCTAATACCAAAACCAGACAAAGATGTCACAAAAAAAGAAAACCATGGGCAAATAACAGTGATTAGCAAAGATGCAAAAATCCTTAACAAAATTCTAGCAAACAGAATACAATAACATATTAAAAAGATCATACATCATGACCAATTGGGCTTTATCCCAGGGATGCAAGGATTCTTGAATATTTGCAAATCAATCAATGTGATACACCACATTAACAAACTGAAAAATAAAAACCATATGATTACCTCAATAGATGCCATGAAAGCCTTTGACAAAATTCAATATCCATTTATGATAAAAACCCTCCAGAAAGTAGGCATAGAAGGAACATACCCCAACATAATAAAAGCCATCTATGATAAACCCATAGCAAATATTATCCTCAATGGTGAAAAATTGAAAGAATTTCCCCTAAAGTCAGGAACAAGACAAGAGTGCCCACTCTCACCACTACTATTCAATAGAGTTTTGCAAGTTATAGCCACAGCAATCAGAGAAGAAAAATAAATAAAAGGAATCCAGATTGGAAAAAAAAGAAGTAAAACTCTCACTATTTACAGATGACATGATCCTTTACATAGAAAACCTTAAAGACACCAACAGAAAATTACTAGACCTAATCAATGAATATAGTAAAGTTGAAGGATATAAAATTAATACACAGAAATCCCTTGCATTCCTATACACTAACAATGAGAAAACAGAAAGAGAAATTAAGGAAACAATTCCATTCACCATTGTGACAAAAAGAATAAAATACTTATGAATAAATCTACCTTAAGAAACAAAAGACTCAGTGCAATATTATAAAGTTAAAAAAATTTTTTTAATTAAAAAAGGAAAAAAAATAAGAAACAAAAGACCTATATATAGAAAACTATAAAACACTGATGAAAGAAATCAAAGATGCACAAATAGAGAAATATACCATGTTCATGGATCAGAGGAATCAATATAGTGAAAATGAGTATACTACCCAAAGCAATCTATAGATTCACTGCAATCACTATCAAGCTATGAATGGTATTTTTCAGAGAACTAGAACAAATAATTTCACAATTTGTATGGAAATACAAAAAACCTCAAATAGCCAAAGCAATCTCATGAAAAAAGAATGAAACTGGAAGAATCAATCTGCCTGACTTCAGACTATACTACAAAGCTACAGTCATCAAGACAGTATAGTACTGGCACCAAGACAGAAATATAGATCAGTTGAACAAAATAGAAAGCCCAGAGATAAATCCACGCATCTATGGACATCTTATCTTTGACAAAGGAGGCAAGAATATACAATGGAGAAAAGACAATCTCTTTAACAAGTGGTGCTGGGAAAACTGGTCAACCACTTGTAAAAGAATGAAACTAGAACACTTTCTAACACCATACACAAAGATAAATTCAAAATGGATTAAAGATCTAAATGTAAGACCAAAAACTATAAAACTCTTAGAGGAGAACATAGGCAAAACACTCTCTGACATAAATCACAGAAGGATCTTCTATGACCCACCTCCCAGAGTAATGGAAATAAAAGTAAAAATAAACAAATGGGATCTAATTAAACTTAAAAGTTTTTGCACAACAAAGGAAACTATAAGCAAGGTGAAAAGACAGCCTTCAGAATGGGAGAAAATAATAGCAGACAAAACAACTGACAAACAACTAATCTCAAAAATATACAAGCAACTCCTGCAGCTCAATTCCAGAAAAATAAATGACTCAATCAAAAAATGGGCCAAAGAACTAAGTAGACATTTCTCCAAAGAAGACATATAGATGACTAACAAAAACGTGAAAAGTTGCTCAACATCACTCATTGTCAGAATTCAAATCAAAACCAAAATAAGGTATCATCTCATGCCAGTCAGAATGGCTGCTATCCAAAAGTCTACAAACAATAAATTCTTGAGAGGGTGTGGAGAAAAGGTAACCCTCTTACACTGTTGGTGGGAATGCAAACTAGTAAAGCCACTATGGAGAACAGTGTAGAGATTCCTGAAAAACTAGAAATAGAACACCATATGTCCCATCAATCCCACTGCTAGGCATACACACCAAGAAAACCAGAATTGAAAGAGACACATGTACCCCAATGTTCATCACAGCACTATTTATAATAGCCAGGTCATGGAAGCAACCTAGATGTCCATCAGCAGATGAATGGATAAGAAAGCTGTGGAATATATACACAATGGAATATTAGCCATTAAAAAGAATGCATTTGAATCCATTCTAATGAGGTGGATGAAACTGGAGCCTATTATACAGAGTGAAGTAAATCAGAAAGAAAAGCACCAATACAGTATATTAACGCATATATATGGAATTTAGAAAGATGGTAACAATGACCCTATATGCGAGACAGCAAAAGAGACACAGATGTAAAGAACAGACTTTTGGGCTCTGTGGGAGAAGGCGAGGGTGGGATGATTTGAGACAATAGGATTGAAATGTGTATATTATCATATGTGAAATAGATCACCAGTCCAGGTTCAATGCATGAAAAAGGGTGCTCAGGGCCAGTGCACTGGGATGACCCTGAGGGGTGGGATGGGGAGGGAGGTGGAAGGGGGGTTCAGGATGGGGAACACATGTACACCCATGGCTGATTCATGTCAATGTATGGCAAAAACCACTACAATATTGTAAAGTAATTCATCTACAATTAAAATAAATTAATTAATTAAAAAAAATTTTAAATAACAAACTTTTGACTATATGGGAGAAGAGGGTGGGGTGATTTGAGAGAAGAATATTGAAACTTATGCATTACCATATATAAAATAGATGACCAGTGCAGGTTTGATGCATGAAACAGAGCACCCAAAGCTGGTGCTCTGGGACAACCCAGAGGGATGGGGTGGTGATGGATGTCAGAGGAAGGTTCAGCATGGGGAGACACATGTACACCCATGACTGATTCATGTCAATGTATAGCAAAAACCACTGCAACATTGTAAAGTAATTAGACTCCAATTAAGATAAATAATATTCAAGAAATAAGAAACACAGGCATTAAGTGATACATTAGACCAGGCAGACTTATCTATTGCACATTTCATCTAAAGCAGAAAAATATACAATGTATTCAAGTGCATACAGAATATTCTCCAGGGTAGATCACCTGCTGGGCCATAGAACAAGTCTCAATAAATTTAAGAAAATTTAAATCATATTAAGCTTTTCCTACCACAATGTTATGAGACAAAAATCAACTATAAGAAATAACATTGTAAACAACAGAAACATGTGGAGGCTAAACATTATGCCACTAAATAACCAATGGATCACTGAAAAAATCAAAGAGATCAAAAAATATCTAGTGACACATGACAATGAAAACACAACAGTCCAAAACCTATGGGACACAACAAAGCCAGTTCTTAGAGGGAAGTTTATAGCAAGACAATCTTACATCAGGAAACAAGAAAAATTCCAAATAAAAAACCTAATCTTACACCTAAAGCAAGTAGAGAAAAGAAAAAACCTAAAGTTATCAGAATGAAAGATATCATAAAGATTAGAGCAGAAATAAATGAAATAGAGATGAAAAAAACAATAAAAAGATCAATGAAACTTAAAGTTGATTCTTTGAAGTGATTAACAAACAAGATTAACAAACATTTAGACTCATCAAGAAAAAAGGGAGAAGGCTCAATAAAACTAGAAATGAAAAAGAAGTTGCAATAGACACCACAGAAATACAAAGGATCAAAAGAGACTCTTCCAAGAAACTATACACCAATAAAATGGACATTCTATGAGGCCACCTAGAAGAAATGAACAAATTCTTAGTAAAATACAATCTTTCAAAATTGAACCAGGGAAAAATAGAAAGTAGGAACAAATCAGTCGCAAATACTGAAACTGAAACTGTGATTTAAAATTTTCAAACAATTCCCAGGACCAGATGACTTCACCAACAGATTCTATCACATTTAGAGAAGAGTTAACACCTATAATTCTGAAAATATTTGAAAAAAAAATTGCAGATGAATGACCACTTCCAAATGCATTCTATGAGGCCACCTTCACCCTGATACCAAAACCCGACAAAGATAACACATAAAAAAGAAAATTACAGATCAATATCATTGCTGATCATAAATATGGAAATCCTCAATAAAATGCTAGGATACCCAAATTCAACAATAAATTAAAAGGACCATACATCATGATCAAGAGGGATTTATCCCAGGGATAAAAGGTTTCAGTACAGATAAATCAATCAATGTGATAAACCATATTAATATTGAAGAATACAAAGCATATGATCACCTCAATTATTGTTGTTTAGTAGCCAAGTCATGTCCAACTCTTCGCCACCCCATAGATTGCAGTGAGACAGGGTTACCTGTTCTTCACTATCTCATGGATTTTGCTCAAACTCATGTTCATTGAGTCAGTGAAGCCATCCAACCATTTCATCTTTCATCACCCCCTTCTCCTCCTGCCTTCAATCTTTCCCAGCATCAGGGTCTTTTCCAATGAGTTGGCTCTTCACATCAGGTGGCCAAAGTATAGGGGCTCCAGCTTCAGCATCAGTTCTTCCAATGAATATTCAGGGTGATTTTCTTTAGAATTAACTGGTTTGATCTCTTTGTAGTCCAAGGAACTCTCAAGAGTCTTCTCCAAACTCTCAATAAAGATAATCTCAATAGATGTAGAAATAACTATTAACAATTTTCAATGCTGTTTTATGATAAAAACTCTCCAGAAAATGGACAAAGAAGGAACATGCCTCAACAAAATAAAAGTCATATATGACAAGCCCACAGCTAACATCACACTCAATGGCAAAAAGCTGAAAGTATTTCATCTAAGAGCAGGAACAAGACTTTCATCCACTGTTGCCACTTTTATTCAGCATAGTTTTGTAAATCCTAGTCACAGTAACTACAGAAGAAAGAGAAATTATTTAAAAAAAAAGATTGGAAAAAACAATAAAATTATCACTGTGTGAAGATGACACATTACTATACATAGATAATCCTAAAGATACCACCAGAAAGCTACTAGATCTGATCAATGAATTTGGTAACGTTGCAAGATACAAAAATAATACATAAAAATCTGTTGCATTTCTATACACTAACAATGAAATATCAGCAAGAGAAAGTAAGGGGAGAATCACATTTACCATCATATAGCAAAATATTAAATCAGATCAGATCAGATCAGTCACTCAGTCGTGTCTGTCTCTTTGCGACCCCATGAATCACAGCACGCCAGGCCTCCCTGTCCATCACCAACTCCCGGAGTTCACTCAGACTCACGTCCATCGAGTCAGTGGTGCCATCCAGCCATCTCATCCTCTGTCATCCCCTTCTCCTCCTGCCCCAAATCCCTCCCAGCATCAGGGTCTTTTCCAATGAATCAACTCTTCGCATGAGGTGGCCAAAGTACTGGAGTTTCAGCTTTAGCATCATTCCTTCCAAAGAAATCCCAGGGCTGATCTCATCTAGAAATAAATCTACCTAAGGAGGCAAAAGACGTGTACTCCAAAAAATATAAGATGTTGATGAAAGAAAGAAAAACTGACATAAACAGATGAAAAAATATACCATGTTCTTGGATTGGAAAAACTAATATTGTCAAAATGACTATATCATCCAAAGCAATCTACAGATTCAATGCCATCTCCATCAAATTACCAATGGCCATTTTTTTAGATCTAGAACAACAACAACAACAAAAAAAACTCAAAATTTTTATGGAAATATAGAATACCCCAAGTAGCCAAATCAATCTTAATAAAGAAAAACAGAGTTGGAGGAATCAGGCTTCTTGACATCAGATTATACTACAAAGCTACAATCATCAAAACAGAACAGTACTGATACAAAAACAGAAATATCAAAGGAATAGAATAGAAAGTCCAGAAATAAACCCATGCACCTATGCTCAATTAATCTGTGAGAAAGTAGGCAAGAATATACAGGTGAGGAAAAACAGTCTCTTCAATAAACAGTGCTGGGAAAACTGGACAGATACACATTAAAAATGCAATTAGAAAATTCTTTAACACCATGTACACAAATAAACTCAAAATGAATTAAAGAACCTAAATGTAATACACATACTATAAAACTTTTAGAGGAAAACATAGACAGAACACTCTTTGACATAAATCACAGGAATACCTTTTCTGAGCCATCTCCTAAAGAAAATAAAAACAAAAATAAACAAATGGAACCTGGTTAAACTCAAAAGATTTTTCACAGCAAAGGAAACCATAACAAAAGAAAAGACAACCCACAGAATGGGAGAAAATATTATCAAATGATGTGAACAACAATGGATTACTCTCCAAAATAATACAAACAGCTCATTAAGCTCAATAACAAAAAACAAACAAACAAACCAATCAAAATAATGGATAGCAGGTCCCAATACACATTTCTCCAAAGAAGTCATACAGATGGCCAACACACATATGAAAAGATGTTCAACATCACTAATTATTAGAGGAATACAAATCAAAACACAATGAGATATCACTTCACACTGGTCAAAATGGCCATCATCAAAATGTCCACAAACAGTAAACACTTGAGAAAGTGTGAAGAGCAAACAGTCCTGCATTGTCTGTGGGAATTTATATTGACACAGCCACTATGGATACCAAAGGGGAAAGTTGGGTGAGGGATAAATTAGGAAGCTAGGATTAACATGTACACACTACTATATATAAAATAGATAATCAACAAGGACCTACTGTATAGTGCAGGGAACTCTATTCAATACTCTTTAATAACATTACAGATCTTTTCAGAAAAGAATCTGCAAAAGAGTATATGTCTATAAATGTGTAACTAAATCATTTTGCTATACATCTGAAACTATCACAACAATGTAAATCAACTATAATATGAAATAAATATTAAGAAAAAAATTTTAAGATGTTGATAAAACTTGAATTGCATTTAAAAAATTAAAGGGAAATGGTGCAGACTATATAAGAGTCTCTACCGTATGTGGTAAACGCTAACATTTCCATGGGCTAATTAGTAACATAAATGAATGAGAGAGGCCAAATGTCAAAGAATAAGTCATGGTAAGGATTGTCACTATCAGGAAAGTGCATGCTTCATGTGAAGGAAGCCACCATTACTCTACATTGACCAACTGCTGCTCAGTGGGAAGACAGGTCCAGGAGTGCTGGTTGTTACTACTTTGTCAAGTGAAGCTAAAACTCTGGGTGAGTGTAAAATAGTTCTATTTTAAAATGATATGCAATCCAAAAAAAAAAAAAAAACACTGTAGTGTAAAACTTTCTGATTTTTAGGGTTTACTAATAGTGACTATGAGTGGATTCAGAACCTCCACATTGGTAGGAGAGAGCCTCAGTTCTTTGGGGAGATTAAATAATAATGAGAGGGGTAGTCTGGATTTGTACACCAAACCTATAATCCAGAATCAAAGAGAAAGATATGTTCCACTATATGTACAAATGAGAGCCACTTACCTGGTAAGCAGTTGAATGAAGTACAGCCTGGAAAATCAGGCATATTTGTAAAAAATTTGTTAGAGTTGTTTAAGAAACTAAAAAGCATATTGAGCCCTAAAGTGTTCCCTATATGTTCACTATTGGTTAAACTAATGAAAAGTAAAAATGACAGTGATGCTAAGCAAAAGAGTGCCACAGATATGCCTCATCATCTTAAAGCTAAATCCACGCGAGGAAAGATATCATTGGAAAAGTGAAAGTGTTAGTTTCTCAGCCGTGTTTGACTCTGTGACCCAATGGACTATAACCCCCAAAGCTCTTCTGTTCATGGAATTCTCCAGGTAAGAATACTGAACTGGGTAGCCATTCCTTTCTCCAGGGGATCTTCCCAACCCAGGGATTGAACATGGGTCTCTTGCATTGCAGGCGGATTCTTTACCATCTGAGCCACCAGGGAAGCTCATCAGTGGAAAGGGAGAAGTCAATACATAGATTTCAGCTAAAGTGGTTGGCATCTTCTCTGAATCGATGGAGAGTCAACTTGAAATGGGACTCCCTGGTGTTCTTTCTCTATGGCAGGTAGACCAAGGATTTTAGTACCCAGATATGCCATATCCTGGTGGGTCAGACAGTAAAGAATCTTCCTGCAATGCAGGAGGCCCATGTTCATCCCCTGGGTCAAGAAGATCCTCTGGAGAAGGGAGTGGCTACCTACTCCAGTATTTTTTCCTGGAGAATTCCATGAACAGAGGAGCTAGGTGAGGTCACAAAGAGTCAGACACAACTGAGCAACCAACACACACTTTCTTGCCATTTTATAGCCATGTTATTGTTCCCTGCAAGGATGAAGATTGCTGTACACTGGCTCTGGTTGTGACAGAAAGACATTTCATGGAAAACTGCATTTTGATGATTGGGGGCAGGAGGAGAAGGGGACAACAGAGGATGAGATGGCTGGATGGCATCACTGACTCAATGAGCGTGAGTCTGAGTGAACTCCGGGAGTTGGTGATGGACAGGGAGGCCTGGCGTGCTGCGATTCATGGGGTCGCAAAGAGTCAGACACGACTGAGCGACTGAAGTGACTGACTGACTGAATCCTAATTATAGAAGTAGAACCCCTAAAGGAAGGGAAAATTACATCCCAGTATGAATATATTGATTCTCAGACTTGCCAGGAAAAACTGATTGGTGCAACCAGATTGAGCCTAGTAATGCTTTCAGATGAAATTGAGAAAAATCTCATTTACCTCAGAGAAGAGAAAGAAAGGGATACTGAACTGTGAAAGGGAAGAGATCTAGGAGGCAAATATATATACAGTGTGCCTCTCTGTGGAGCACCACATAGATTTTTTTGCTAAGGGAAAAAATGTAATGAGATAGAGAACTGAATGCACGTAACAGAATTCCAGAGAGTCTGGCGGCTCAATTTGAACAGGGAAAACAAGTGATAAACCAGGATTACAAGGGAGCTGTGGGATAGAAAAGGACAATTGTCAGGAGTGTGGGGCATAAGCATTCTTAACAAGGGGAACTATATTCAATATCTTGTAGTAACCTTTAATGGGAAAGAATCTGAAAAGGAATATATGTGACTCACCTTGCAGTACACTTGAAACTTGTAAATTAATCATACTTCAATTAAAAAAACAAGTCTTTAAAAAAAAAAGAATAAGATAAAGAAGAGGCAGAAGCAGCAAAATAGTAAGGATATTACAGAAAGAAAGGCAAAGGTAGAGATTTTTAGCAGCTGCCCTGCATGGGAAATTTGGGGCAAGAAAACAATACCTAAATGTTTATTAGGAAGATTTTAAGTGCTTAGCTGTATAAAATTCCTATCTTACTGCTTCAAACGCAGCAGGCATTAGACGTCTATGCTGTTCTTCAATTTTTTAAGAGTAAAATTCATAATGGGGGTGTTGAAGTATGTGGGCAGGGTGGGTGGGAGATTGGGTGAGGTGAAGTGTAGAGGCAAAGGTATGCCAACCCATCTACTTATAGTTGGGGAACATTTGGGAAGCCCATCTAGGATCAACATTTGGGTAAACAACAGATTTCAAAATAAAATCTAAGGCAGTATTGGAACTTAAGATACACATTTTGGCAAGTGTATGGGGAATAAAATCAAAACATTTAAAGGCTGGAGCTCCTCCTTCTGACCCAAATCAGGCACTCTGGTACAGGGTGCCAATGGCCACAAGCATGGAAAATACTTACCAAAGAGAGATTTTGATGTCCACTTATTTCGAATGTCACTCACTTTGCAAGAAATCTCATTTGACAAACTAACAAAGTTTGACATGTTTGTTCAGTGCTGTTGGGTGTAATTGATTTTAGTGAGTTTAATTTCCAGGTTAAGGTGAGTTTAATTTTCAGGCTGTTGTCATATCTAAAGTCTCTGCTGAAAATAATCCTTGTGAGAAGCTTCTGACAGTTTGGGCTTAATTACTTTCCATAAAATCTCCCTGAAGTAGAAAAAAAACAACAAACAGAGGCTATTCAAGCTTACTAATGCTTTAATACTTCAACCCATGTCACCACTGGGAAATCTTGGTACAGTAAATGATAATTTACAGAACATACTTTCCTCATTTCTTATTGCTAAGTGGAAATAAAATATAGATTATTACTGTTACTTAAAGAAGGAAACTGAACCCTTGGATTTGATTATAGACAACTACCTGGGAGACAAAAATGATATGGATAATGTTTCATCAAGAAAATTGTTTTTGAAAAAATACTTCACAGTAAATATTATTGTTAAGATAGTGGCCTTATGCAGCCTGGCTACTGTATTCTCAAAGAGACACACTGTTCTTTTCAGTCTTATTCATTTACAGATTGATTAATTTCATTGTTTTTGAAATTTAATTTATCGATTATTAATCCCTCTGTGATACACTAGATGGAATTATGAAGGCTTAAAAGGTTTATGCAGCTCCTCAAAGGCCTAAAATACTACCAGAAAGTAGCTTAGAAACTAAAACAATGCTCAACCTTGTCAGCACGTTAGAATCAGTTGATGTACCTTAATACAAAAAGTACCAATGCTGAAACCCTGTCTCCAGAATCTATGGCCTAGGGTAAGGGCTCACCACTGTCATTTTATATAAGTGATTCTAATATGCAGCCACACTTGGAAAACATTAAATTAAAAAATCTGTACAACCGATATTTTAAAAATAAACAAGTGACATTTATTATGAATGTTAATATAGTGAAAGATTACCTCAAGACCAAAGAAGTTTCACCTAATTGCCATGTCTTTCCAAAAGAATAATAGTACAACATGTAAGCCCTACTGGTCCCATAATCTAGAATTATGGAAAAAGCTGCCCAGTTGTTCCAAAATTGGAGATTGCTATTTTGCATAGTGCATAAATTATATATAATTTACCAATGAAATAAGATAGAAAGGCCAGAAATAAACCCATGCACCTATGGGTACCTTATTTTTGACAAAGGAGGCAACAATATACAATGGGGCAAAGACAGCCTCTTCAGTGAATGGTTCTGGGAAAACTGGACAGCTACATGTAAAAGAATGAAATTAGAATACTTTCTAACACCATACACAAAGATAAACTCAAAATGGATTAAAGACCTAAATGTAAGACCAGAAACTATAAAACTCTTGGAGGAAAACATAGGCAGAACACTCGATGACATAAATCAAAGCAAGATCCTCTATGACCCACCTCCTAGAGTAACGGAAATAAAAACAAAAGTAAACAAGTGGGACCTAATTAAACTTAAAATCTTTTGCACAGCAAAGGAAACTATAAGCAAAGTGAAAAGAAAACCTTCAGAATGGGAGGAAATAATAGCAAATGAAACAACTGACAAAGGATTCATTTCCAAAATATACAAGCAGCTCACACAACTCAATGCCAGAAAAACAAACAACCAAATCAAAAAGTGGGGAAAAGACCTAAACAGACATTTCTCCAAAGAAAACATACATATAGCTAACAAACACATGAAAAGTGCTCAACATCACTTATTAGAGAAATGCAAATCAAAACTACAATGAGATATCACCTCACACTGATCAGAATGGTCTACATCAAAAAGTCTACAAATAATAAATGCTGGAGAGGGTGTGGAGAAAAGGGAACACTCTTGCACTGTTGGTGGAACTGTAGATTGGTACAGCCACTATGGAAGATGGTATGGAGATTCCTTGAAAATCTAGTAATAAAACCACCATATAACCCAGAAATCCCACTCCTAGGAAACCAAAATTGAAAAAGACACATGTATCCCATTGTTCATTGCAACACTAGAACATGGAAGCAACCTAGATATCCATTGATAGATGAATGGATAAAGAAGTTGTGGTATATACACACTCAGCCACAAAAAGGAACCCATTTGAGTCAGTTCTGTAGGTGGATGAGGTGGATAAACCTAGAACCTATTATACAGAGTGAAGTGAGTCAGAAAGAGAAAGATAGATACCATATTCTAAAACATATATACGGAATCTAGACAAATGGTATTGAAGAATTAACGTACAGGGCAACAGTGGAGAAACAGACATAGAGAATAGACTTATGAACATGGGGAGAGGAGAGGAGAGGGTGAAATGTATGGAAAGAGTAACATAGAAACTGACGTTAGCATATGTAAAATAGATAGCCAACAAGAATTTGTTGTGTGGCTCAGGAAACTCAAACAGGGGCTTTGTATCAACCTAGAGGGGTGGAAAGGGGAGGGAGATGGGAAGGAGTTTCAAAAGGGAGGGGATACATGTATACCTATGGCTGATTCATGTTGAGGTTTGACAGAAAACCGCAAAATTCTGTAAAGCAAGTATCCTTCAATAAAAAATAAATTAATTTAAAAATATATCTATATATTATTTCAAAGTACTAGTACTGCCCCCTTCTCCTTTTGCCTTCAATCTTTCCCAACATCAGGGTCTTTTTAAATGAGTCGACTCTTCACATCAGGTGTCTAAAGTACTGAAGCTTTGGTTCGGCATCAGTCCTTCCAATGAATATTCGTGATTGATTACCTTTAGGATTATCTATTTGGTCTCCTTGCAATCTAAGACTCTCAGGAGACTTCTCCAGCACCACAATTCAAAAGCATCAATTATTCGGCTCTCAGCCTTTTTTATGGTCAAACGCTCATATTTTTACATGACTGGAAAAACCATAGCTTTGACTGTACAGAACTTTGTCAGTAAAGTGATGTCTCTGTTAGACATCTCTCTAGGTTTCTCATAGCTTTCCTTTCAAGGAGCAAGCATCTTTTAATTTCATGACTGTAGTCACCATCTGCAGTGATCTGGGAGCCCAAGAAAGTAAAATCTGTCACTGCTTCCATTTTCCCTTCTATTTGCCATGAAGTGATAGGACAAGATGCCAAGATCTTAGTTTTTTTAATGTTAAGCTTCACGGTAGCTTTTCCACTCTCCTCTTTCACCCTCATCAAGAGTCTCTTTAGTTCCTCCTTATTTCCTGCCATTAGAGTGGTATCATCTGCATATCTATACCAAAAAAAAAAAAAAAAAAAAAGATCTTAATGACCCAAATAACCATGATGATGTGATCACTCACCTAGAGGCAGACATCCTGGAGTGTGAAGTCAAGTGGGCCTTAGGAAGCATCACTATGAACAAGTTGGTAGAAGTGGTGGAATTGAAGCTGAGCTATTTCAAATCCTAAAAGATGATGCTGTTAAAGTGTTGTACTCAACATGACAGCAAATTTGGAAAAGTCAGCAGTGGCCACAGGACTGGAAAAGGTCAGTTTTCATTCCAGTCCCAAAGAAGGGCAATGCCAAAGAATGTGAAAGTGAAAGTTGCTCCGTTGTGTCTGACTCTTTGCGACCCCATGGACCATCCAGCCTTTGGAATTCTCGAGGCTAGAGTACTAGAGTGGGTAGCCTTTCCCTTCTCGAGGGGGTCTTCCCAACCCAGGGATAAAACCCAGGTCTCTTGTATTGCAGGCATATTCTTTACCAGCTGAGTCACAAGGAAAGCCCAAGAATACTGGAGTGGGTAGCCTATCCCTTCTCCAGTGGATCTTCCTGACCCAGGAATCAAACTGGGGTCTCCTGCATTGCAGGCAATTCTTTACCAACTGAGCTATCAGAGAAGCCCCAGAATGTTCAAACAACCGCACAACTGCACTCATCTCACATGTGAGAAAGTAATGCTCAAAATCCTTTAAGTTAGGCTTCAACAGTATGTGAACTGAGAACTTTCAGATGTACAAGTTGGATTTAGAAAAGACAGAGGAACAGAGTTCCAACTGTGAACACCAATTTGATCATAGAAAAGCTGCTGCTGCTGCTGCTGCTGCTAAGTCACTTCAGTCGTGTCCGTCTCTGTGTGACCCCATAGACGGCAGCTCACCAGGCTCCCCCGTCCCTGGGATTCTCCAGGCAAGAACACTGGAGTGGGTTGCCATTTCCTTTTCCAATGCATGAAAGTGAAAAGTGAAAGTGAAGTCGCTTAGTCACGTCCGACCCTCTGCGACCCCATGGACTGCAGCTTTCCAGGCTCCTCCGTCCATGGGATTTTCCAGGCAAGAGTACTGGAGTGGGGTGCCATTGCTTTCTCCAATAGAAAAGCTAGAGAATTCAAAAAAAAATATCTACTTCATTGACTACACTGAAGCCTTTGACTCTGTAGATCACAGCAAACTGTGGAAAATTCTTAAAGAGATGGGAATTCAGGCCACCTTACCTGCCTCCTGAGAAACCTGTATGTAGAACAAGAAGCAGCAGTTAGAACCGGACATGGAAGAATGAACTGATTCAAAATTGGGAAAGGGTACATCAAAGCTGTATATTGTCACCTTGCTTATTTAAGTTATATGCAGAGTACATCATGTGAAATGCTAGGCTGTATGAATCACAAGCTGGAATCCAGATTACAGGTAGAAATATCAATAACCTCATATATGCAAATGACACCACTTTTATGGCATAAAGTGAAGAGCAGCTAAAGACCCTCTTGTTGAAGGTAAAGATGAGAGTGAAAAAGCTGGCTTAAAACTCAACATTCAAAAAACTAATATCATGGCATCTAGTCCCAAAACTTTATGGCAAATAGAAGGGGAAAATATGGAAACAGTGACAGACTTTATTTTCTTGGGCCCCAAAATCACTGTCAATGGTGACTGCAGCCATGAAATTATAAGATGCTTGCTTCTTGAAAGAAAAGCAATGACAAACCTAGACAGTATATTGAAAGCAAAGACATTACTTTGCCTACAAAGGTCCATATAATCAAAGCTATGGTATTTTTAGTACTCAAGTATAGATGTGAGAGCTGGACAATAAAAATGGCTGATTGTTGAAGAACTGATGCTTTTGAACTGTGGCACTGGAGAAGACTCTTTAGAGTCCCTTGGACAGTGAGGAGATTAAACCAGTCCATCCTAAAGGAAATCAATCCTGAATATTCTTTGGAAGGACTGATGCTAAAGCTGAAGCTCCAATACTTTGGCCACATGATCCAAAAAGCCCATTCATTGGAAAAGACCCTGATTCTGGGAAAGATTAAAGGCAGGAGGTGAAGTGGACAACAGAGGATAAGATGATTGGATCTCATCGACTCAATGGACCTCACCATTGGATTTCACCAACTCAATGGGCAAGAGTTTGAGCACACTCCAGGAGATGGTGAAGGACAGGGAAGCCTGGGGTGCTGCAGTCCATGGGGTCACAAAGAGCCAGACATGACTGAGCTACTGAACAGTAACAACAAATATGCATATCTGAGGTTGTTGATATTTCTCCCAGCAATCTTGATTCCAGCTTGTGACTCAACCAGCCCTGTATTTCACATGATGTTCTCTGCATATAAATTAAATAACCAGGGTGACAGTATACAACTTTGTCGTACTCCTTTCCCGATTTTTAACCAGTTAGTTGTTCCATGTCCAGTTCTTTTTTTTTTTTTTTTAATTTTATTTTATTTTTAAACTTAACATAACTGTATTAGATTTGCCAAATATCAAAATGAATCCACCACAGGTATACATGTGTTCCCCATCCTGAACCCTCCTCCCTCCTCCCTCCCCATTCCATCCCTCTGGGTCGTCCCAGTGCACCAGCCCCAAGCATCCAGTATCGTGCATCGAACCTGGACTGGCAACTCATTTCATACATGATATTTTACATGTTTCAATGCCATTCTCCCAAATCTTCCCACCCTCTCCCTCTCCCACAGAGTCCATAAGACTGTTCTATACATCAGTGTCTCTTTTGCTGTCTCGTACACAGGGTTATTGTTACCATCTTTCTAAATTCCATATATATGTGTTAGTATACTGTATTGGTGTTTTTCAGTTCTAACTGTTGCTTCTTGACCCTCATACAAGTTTCTTAGGAGACAGATAAGGTGGTCTACTACTTCCATCTTTTTAAGAATTGTCCACAGCTGGTCATTATCCACATAGTCAAAGACTTTAGCATAATCAATGATTCAGACGTTTTTCTGGAATTCCCTTGCTTTCCCCATGATCCTTGAATGTTGGAAATTTGCTCTCTGGTTCGTCTGCCATGAACTAAAGCAACACTTTTTAAAGTTCAGCCCCAGGATACCTCTGTGAAGTGAGGCAGAGGAAAGGTTTCCTCTCAGGGTGTGGATGAGGTCAGAATTTGTTTTTATAATAATACTAAGCTTTACTTCTTGTCCTTTCAAAGAGTTAAAATTTGTACTGATAGTATGTATGTAAACAATGGTGGGAAAAGTACAGATGTCCTAGCATGAAACAAGCACAAAACTATGCTAGAAGTCATGCTATTTTTTATTTTATTTTATATTGGAGTATAGTTAATTACAAATATGTTCATTTCAGGTGTGCAGCAAAGTGATTCAGTTACACATATATGTAACTAATATTTTTCAAATTCTTTCCCATTATAGATATTATAGAATATTAAGCAACTTTAACTATGCACTACAGTAAGTCTTTGTTGGTTATCTATTTTAAGTATAAGTTTAAGTTTGTACATGTCAGTCCCAAACTCCCAGTCTATCTCTCCTCCACACTGTTGACTATAAGTTTGTTCTCTATGTATATGAGTATGTTTCTGTTATATATAAGTTCATTTCTATCATCATTTTTAGATTTAGCAGCAATATGTGAACCGTGAACTTCCTGATGTTCAAGCTGGATTTAGAAAAGGCAGAGGAACCAGAGATCAAATTGCCAACATCCAATGGATCACCGAAAAAACAAGAGAGTTTTGGAAAAACATCTATTTCTGTTTTGTTGACTATGCCAAAGCCTTTGGCTGTGTGGATCACAATAAACTATGGAAAATTCTGAAAGAGGTGGGAATAGCAGGACACCTGACCTGCCTCTTGAGAAACCTATATGCAGGTCAGGAAGCAACAGTTAGAACTGGACATGGAACAACAGACTGGTTCCAAATAGGGAAAGGAGTAAGTCAAGGCTGTATACTGTCACCCTGCTTATTTAACTTATATGCAGAGTACATCATGAGAAACACTGGGCTGGAGGAAGCACAAGCTGGAATCAAGACTGAAGGGAAAAATATCAATAACCTCAGATATGCAGATGACACCACCCTTATAGCAGAAAGAAGAAGAACTAAAGAGCCTCTTATTGAAAGTGAAAGAGGAGAGTGAAAAAGTTGGCTTAAAGCTCAACATTCAGAAAATGAAGCTCATGGCATCTGGTCCCATCACTTCACGGGAAATAGATGGGGAAACAGTGGAAACAGTGGCAGACTTTATTTTTTGGGCTCCAAAATCACTGCAGATGGTGATTGCAGCCATGAAATTAAGACACTTACTCCTTGGAAAGAAAGTTATGACCAACCTAGGCAGCATATTAAAAAGCAGAGAAATTACTTTGTCAACAAAGGTCCATCTAGTCAAGCCTATGGTTTTTCCAGTAGTCATGTATGGATGGGAGAGTTGGACTGCGAAGAAAGCTGAGTGCCAAAGAATTGATGCTTTTGAACTGTGGTGTTGGAGAAGACTCTTGAGAGTCCCTTGGACTGCAAATACATCTAAACAATCCATCATAAAGGAGATCAGTCCTGGGTGTTCATTGGACGGATTGATGTTGAACCTGAAACTCCATTACTTTGGCCACCTGATGCAAGAAGCTGACTCACTGGAAAAGACCCTGATGCTGGGAAAGATTGAGGGCAAGAGGAGAAGGGGACAACAGAGGATGAAATGGTTGGATGGCATCACCAACTGGATGGACATTGGTTTGGGTGGACTTCGGGAGCTGGTGATAGACAGGGAGGCCTGATGTGCTGCGGTTCTTAGGGTCGCAGAGTCAGACACAACTGAGTGACTGAACTGAACTGAACTGAATGGAGAAACAGGAACCCTCTTACACTGTTGAGGGAAATTTAAATTGATACAATCACTATGGATAATATGGGTAATAATTTGTGTTATTGAACATCTTTTCATGTGCATTTGGCCATCTGTATGCCTTCTTTGGAGAAGTAAGCATTGACATCTGCTGCCCATTGTTTGATTGGGCTGTTTGGTTTTTTTATATTGACCTGCTTGAGCTGTCTATATTATTTTGGAGCATTGGTTGCATCATTTGCAAGCATTTTCTCCCATGGGGTTATTTTTCATTTGGTTTATGATTTCCTTTGTTGTGAAAAAGTTTTGAGTTTAATTAGATTTCATTTGTTTATTTTTATTTTCACTAGTTTAGAAGATGACTTGGAAAATATATTGCCTGAAATTTATGTCAAAGAGTGTCTTGCCTATGTTTTTCTCTAAAAGTTTTATAGTTTCTGATATTACACTTAGGTCTTTAGTCCATTTTGAGTTTATTTATGTGCATGATGTTAAAGAACTTTCTAATTGCATTTTACAGGTATCTGTCCAGTTTTCCCAACACAATTTATTGAGGAAAATGTCTTTCCTCTATTGTATATTCTTGACTCCTTTGTCACAAATTAATTGAGCATAGGTGCATGGATTTATTTCTGGGCTTTCTATTGCTCCATTGATGTATATTTCTTTTTTGTGTCAGTACCATACTGTTGTGATGATTGTAGCTTTGTAGTATAGTCTGAAGTCAGGAAGCCTGATCCCTTCAGCTCCATTTTTTCCTCAAGATTGCTTTGGCTATTTGTGATATTCTGTATTTCCATTCAAATTTTAAGATTTTTGTTCTAGTTCTGTGAAAAAGACCACTGGTAATTTAATATAGAATGCACTGATTCTGTAGATTACCTTGAGTAGTATAGTCATTTTGACAGTATTTGGTTCTTCAGTCCAAGAAAATGATATATCTTTCCATTTGTTTCTTCTTAATTGCCCTATAGTCACAGAAAAAAAAATCACCTGCCCCACTTAATAATGATTCAAAAGATTGGCAAAGTAGTAAAAATTGTTTATTTTACTAAATCTCAACCTTTGAATGCACACCTATACATAAAGCACTTTTGCTTCATAGTGAAGTATAATGATTGTCTATAACCACTTGTGCAATTACTTAACCAGCTCAATTAGCCACATTTTTCATAAGACACTATTATTACTTAAAAGAGTGACTGACAAACTATGATCACTCCATCTCGGATATTGGGCAGAATTTTTTTTTTTTTTTATGTGAACAATATGTGCTCCTCAGTTCAAGGGAATCACTGCAAGTATTTGTTGCCAATGATAGAACTGAAGGTTTCAAGCAAAAATTAAATTTGAAATCTTTTACCTGCCACCGTGAGCTTGACAGCTTCCCAATTCTTAAACATTATTCTGATGATATCAGCAGTAATATTAACAAATATGATTTTTATGGGGGCAAATTATATAATGAAATGTGTTAATATAACATTGTGAATTAATATTTTGCAAGGGACCAATGCAATATATTACAAAATCACACATGGGAAAAACACTCACCTATTCAACTTATAAGGTAGATCAATGAAGTTTGAATTCAATAAGGTATAGAAAATTCATTGATATAGTTTCAGATTCCACATTATTTACCATCTGAGCCCCCAGAGAAGCTCTTAATTTTCTTCATGTATTTTAACAAAAATAAAATATCACAACTTTTTAATGCAAAGAGGTTATGGTAGCCCAGATATTTTATATTAAAAACAGACATTATCAAGATTAGTGAAATGTAAAATAATGCCACTCTTCATTTTTGTTGTTTTGGAAAATACTTTTTGTTTTAAATGTTTTTTATGTTAACATGTAATGGAGTTATTGTATTATTTTTCATGCAATAATTGGCAACTATTTTCTTATTTTTTTAGTTTTAATAGCAAGTATATTAAATATCATTGATATAATATATAAACAAAATTTACCCAGATCATCATGATGGTGTGATTGCTCACACTCACCTAGAGCCAGATATCCTGGAATGTGAAGTCAAGTGGGCCTTAGGAAGCATCACAATGAACAAAGCTAGTGGAGGTGATGGGATTCCAGTTGACCTATTTCAAATTCTGGAAGATGATGCTGTGAAAATGCTGCACTCAATATGTCAGCAAATTTGGAAAACTCAGCAGTGGCCACGGGACTGGAAAAGCTCAGTTTTCTTTCCAATCCCAAAGAAAGGCGATGCCAAAGAATGCTCAAACTACCACACAATTGCACTCATCTCACAGGCTAGTAAAGTAATGCTCAAAATTCTCCAAGCCAGGCTTCAGCAATACACAAACCATGAACTTCCAGATGTTCAAGCTGGTTTTAGAAAAGGCAGGGGAACCAGAGATCAAATTGCCAACATCTGCTGGATCATCAAAACAGCAAGCAAGTTCCGGAAAAACATCTATTTCTGCTTTGCTGACTATGCCAAAGCCTTTGACTGTGTGGATCTCAATAAACTGTGGAAAATTCTGAAAGAGATGGGAATACCAGACCACCTGACCTTCCTCTTGAGAAACCTGTATGCACGTCAGGAAGCAACAGTTAGAACTGGACATATAACAAGAGACTGGTTCCAAATAGGAGAAGGAATATGTCAAGGCTGTATATTGTCACCCTGCTTGTTTAACTTATATGCAGAGTACATCATGAGAAACACTGGGCTGGAGGAAGCACAAGCTGGAATCAAGATCATTGGGAGAAATATCAATAACCTCAGATATGCAGATGACACCACCCTTATAGCAGAAAGTGAAGAAGAACTAGAGAGCCTCTTGATGAAAGTGAAAAAGGAGAGTGAAAAAATTGGCTTAAAGCTCAACATTCAGAAAACGAAGATCATGGCATCTGGTCCCATCACTTCAATGCAAATAGATGGGGAAACAGTGGAAACAGTGGCAGACTTTATTTTGGGGGGCTTCAAAATCACTGCAGATGGTGATTGCAGTCATGAAATTAAAAGACTCTTACTCCTCGGAAGGAAAGTTATAACTAACCTAGACAGCATATTAAAAAGCAGAGACATTACTTTGTCAACAAAGGTCTGTCTAGTCAAGGCTATGGTTTTTCCAGTGGTCATGTATGAATGTGAGAGTTGGACTATAAAGAAAGCTGAGCACCAAAGCATTGATGCTTTTGAACTGTGGTGTTGGAGAAGACTCTTGAGAGTCCCTTGGACTGCAAGGATATCCAACCAGTCCATTTTAAAGGAGATCAGTCCTGGGTGTTCATTGGAAGGACTGATATTGAAGCTGAAACTCCAATACTTAGCCACCTGATGCTAAGAGCTGATCCATTTGAAAAGACACTGATGATGGGAAAGATTGAGGGCAGGAGAAGAAGGCGATGACAGAGGATGAGATGGCTGGATGGCTTCACCAACTCGATGGACATGGGTTTGGGTGGACTCCAGGAGTTGGTGATGGACAGGGAGGTCTGGCGTGCTGTGGTTCATGGGGTCACAAAGAGTTGGAACGACTCAGCGACTGAACTGAACAGGAGTATCCTCAATAATTTTGAGTGCAATCAGATCCTGAGACAGAAAATTTGTAAATACCTGCCCTAGGTGAACTCTTCACCTTCCACATACTTCACCAACCCTTGTCCCTTGTGAGCCACTCATTCCACAAATAATTATTTAACACTTATTTTTAGGCAACATTATAAGGACTGGGGTTAAATATCGGGTTGCCCAAAAAGTTTGTTTGTGTTTTTCCATAACACCTGGCAGAACAATCCAAACAAACTTTTTGCCCAACCCAATAAAAGAAACCCACTCTATGTTCTCATGGAGTTTATGGTCTAGTGGATACAATACATGAGTATATAAATATGCTAATGAGGCAACATCTGACAGTAATAAGTGCCAAGAAATAAATAAAATGGGTGAGGTGATTCTCATGACTATTTTCTATTGGATTTTGAGGAGAGACCTCTATGAGTAGAAAACACTGAAACTGATACTGAATGACACTAAGGAGCCATCCATGAAAAAATGGGAGAAAACTTGTTTCAGGAAAGAAAAAGTACAAAGGCTGTAGTACAAAGAGGTGAGCCTGAGCCCCATCAGGGAGTGTCTTGTAGGTCAGGGGAAGGAATTAAAATTTTATACATAGAGGGATGTATCTAATCTATAATTTTTTTTTCAGTCAGCACACTCCCTCCCTCCCTCAAAATTTGCATTCAATTATATTCTTTCAATCACCCCACAGGCCTGTCACTTCCCCTGCTCTAAACCCACACTCAAATCATATGCTGAGTAAAAAAGAAACAAATTGTTCCCCAAATAGGAAGACTTCTATGCACACATGCAAAGTGAATATTTCTGCTCAGAGGGTGATTATATAAAGAGCAGCAGAGTGACAGCAAGAATATTTCTCTGCCCTCCTCTTACCTACCTGAACTCAGGGCATAAATTTCCCTTTGTGAAAGAGTCCCCTTCTTTCATACCTGGAAGAGGAGGGCAACTCTTACCATTGGAAACAGAAAGGGAGCTTCAAAATGAGTTTGCATAAACAAACCTGTTAAACCTTTATCTTCCATTAATTTCCCCAGGTATTAACTAGTAACTTCCCCACAATCCCTTGAAGCCCAAAATACCCTTTGTTTATATTTTTAAGTATCATTTGCCTTTATTTATTTAATTATTGGCTGTGCTTCTTTGCTGTGCACAGGCTTTCTCTAATTGCAGAAAGTGGGGATTACTCTCTAGTTGGGGTGCACGTGGCTTCTCTTGTTGCGGAGCACGGGCTGTAGGGTACACAGGCTTCAGTAGTTGCAGCACTCAGGCTCAGGGGTTGTGGCACACAGACTTCAGTAGTTATGGCATGCAGACTCAGTAGTTGTGGTGCACGGGCTTAATTGCTCCATATCATGTGGAATCTTCCCTGAACAGATATTGAGCCCAGGTCCCTTGCATTAACAGATGGATTCTTATCCACTGTACCACCAAGGCCACTGTACCACCAAGGAAGTCCCCTTTCTTTGTTTAAATGGTATATAGATCCCTGGATCTAAGCATTTCTCTAAGTTTCATTTCTTTTTATGAACTTGTATACATACAAATATTAACAAAATTTATATGTCTTCTGTCCTGTTAATTTGTCTTTTGTTAGTGTAATTCACTGGCCCCCAGTCACTGAACCTAAGAAGGTAGAGGACAAGTTGTTCTTTCTCAACTACACCTTCAATCTATTCTTCTCCTATGTATAAGACCTCTCCTCCTTAAACAAAATAAAATTTTCATTATGATGGGGAGTGTTATCTTAGTGCAAAAAAGGTTTTAGTTTTATTTGTAAACGTATAATTACCAAGTATTTTGGTAATTTGTGGCACATTCAAATAGAGGTAAGTCTTTTTCATTTGTTTTATTTATTTATTTTATTTATCTTTGGCTGTGCTGAGTCTTCATTGCTTTTCTCTAGTTTCAGTCTCTGCAAGCTTCTCATTGTGGTGGCTTCTCTTATTGTGGAGCAGGGACTCAGGGGAACGTGGGCTTTGGTAGTTGCAGTTCACGGGCTCAGCAGTTGCAGCTCCTGGGCTCTAGAGCACAGATTCAATAGCTGTGGTGCATGTACTAAGTTGCTCTGGCATGTAGGATCTTCCCAGATCAGGGATTGAAACTATCTCCTACCTTGGCAGATGGATTCCTTACCACTGGGTCACTAGAGAAACCTTGGTAAGTCTTAGTAAGCTAGCATTTTAATAGCATACTTTTTACATGGATTTTTTCATTCTAGATGTAAGAATTGTTACTGTAAAATTCAGGCAGTGTCCATTCAGCCTACAGACATACTTATTGAGAATGATTAATTACATATCCTAACATGAGAACTATGTATTCTTATAATAACTCATGTAAGTATCATCAATCTTGTAAATAACCCACAGAGAGGTTCTTAATTTGGAAGCAGGGATCACTACCCTTCCAAGAATCTGATGAGAGTTAAGGATACCCTCAAAGAAACTTTTGTACACAGGAAAATATGCATAGAATTCCAATAATATCCTAGACCCCTGAAGCTTATCTATGAGCCAAATTAAGAACACATTCTACACAATAAATTATCATATCTTTCAGATTTTTAATAAGCAAGTGGTATGACCTGAGATGGGTATAGATAGATAGATACAGAAAGAGAGGTATTTTGTAGAAAGTGACTCCGGTTGTTTTTTACAGAGTGAGTTTTAGAAATGCAAGAAGTCTACTTGGAACAATAATGCAATGATCCAATGATAAGTAGAAATGCAAAGTAAACAATGATGTTAGCCTGGACTACATAAATCATAACCAAAGACCTGATATGAAGGAATTTCTAAAAGATATGCTTCAAGTACAAGGGAAATAATAGTTACCCACAAGGTAGTCCATGATTATTATCATTATGAAATCTAATAATGCAAGAAAATGTAAGAAAAAATAGAAAAATGGATTGAATCATAATCACTATTTAAGTTGAAGCAGTGATTTAAATATTTGCATAAACATACACAAGGCTCAAACGTATTACTACAGAGTTCTGTAAAACTGTCGGTATGTGTGAGGCTCCAATCTAACATTTTCAACAGGTAAAATTTAATTAAAACAATTATTGACTTTTAAAAGTGGTCTACAAAAAAAGAGCACTCTAAAGAATATAGGAAGGACAAACAGCAAGCAGAACTATTTCTAGGGTCAAGAGTAAACAGGGAAGTAACTAAGAACTGTAGAAACCATCCACATGCCTGTTTTCTAAGCTCCTGAAGGTACAAATAGTCAAGATCTTGTACCTCCTTTAATATATATGCTATCTCTCCCTTAGAGTTGTCCTTACACTGCTCTATCTGGACTATATTGTACATTAGCTCTCATTAAAGGCTTCAAGGTAATGATAGATTGTGTGGGAATTTCCTGCAGAGAAGGTAACTATATAAAGTCATTGAATACTAGCAAAGAAGTCTCAAGATATTATGGGAACCCAAACATCTCACATTAGTCTTTATCTGTCTGAATTCTCCGCTCAAGGTAGGGTAGTACTCCTTCCCAACCAGTTGCCTTAGCATAAGGGACTTAGCAAGTTAATAGGTTTTGCGATTCTGCACATCTACAATTAGATCTGGGGTCTGATGCTCAGCAATGTCTGCCCTGTGGCTACATAAGATAAGAACGTTCTTTAAGGTTATCATGGAGGCTTTCTGATACTCCATTTAGGACATTACTTGGGAATCCAAACTCCTAATTTTTATTTAATTTTATTTATTGTATTTGCCAACAAAGATCCATCTAGTCAAGGCTATGCTTTTTCCAGTGGTTATGTATGGATGTGAGATTTGGACTGTGAAGAAAGCTGAGCGCTGAAGAATTGATGCTTTTGAACTGTGGTGTTGGAGAAGACTCTTGAGAGTCCCTTGGACTGCAAGGAGATCCAACCAGTCCATTCTAAAGGAGATAAGCCCTGGGTGTTCCTTGGAAGGAATGATGCTAAAGCTGAAACTCCAATAGTTTGGCCACCTCATGCGAAGAGTTGACTCACTGGAAAAGACTCTGATGCTGGGAGGGATTGGGGGCAGGAGGAGAAGGGGACGACAGAGGATGAGATGGCTGGATGGCATCACTAACTCGATGGACGTGAGTTTGAGTGAACTCCGGGAGATGGTGATGGACAGGGAGGCCTGGCGTGCTGCAGTTCATGGGAGCACAAAGAATCAGACACGACTGAGTGACTGAACTGAACTGAACTGATTGTATTTAGTGCTTTTATTTTTATAAGCTCTCTAGCACACTCATAAATGACCAACCTACATCAGTATCTTGTAATCAACACTATCACCATAGCAACTAAATCCAGAGGCACTATGCCAACACCTTGCCCTTTTCCAGCACTCCATTTCATGCCACCACCAATGATAGCTTAAATAATTACAAAGCTACTATATGCCACAGAATACTTGTGCCATACTTCCCCAAATGAGATTATCTGAGTGCTCATTAAACATGTGAGCAACTGAAACTCAAAGCCTTATTTTGAAGGTTTCCATCATGATACCAAGTCAGGTTTAGAACCAACTTATTCCTCAGTCATGATCCTGACAGAAACATGGCATATGAGAATTCCCTCCTGATCCAGTGGTTAGGACTCTGCATTTTCACTGCTGAGGAAGGGGGTTAAATCCCTGGCCAGGGAACTAAGATGCCACATTCTGCATGATGCAGCCAGTGAAGAAAAAGGTGACAAATGTTAAAAGGTTTAATTGAAGAGAAATTAATGAGGGAACAATTTCACAGAAAAGTGAATGTGGTTAAGGGTACAAACAAAAGATGATGAAGCACCCCTGAATTTGCAACAGTGGGAAATCTCCACCAGCACCAGGTCTAAAGGGGCAAGAAGAGGGAATCTAGTTATCAGAGGGCCATGAGAATTAGAACCACATAAGAAGGAATTTCTAGAAGAAATTGTAGTTTAAAGGAAAGGCAGCCTCTGCTGAACCTAGAGAAAGTGGGAAGCATAAGTACCTTAATCACTCAATCCTCCTGTCTTCTACTCTCCAGTCTTTACCTCCTATTTGTTGTTGTTGTTCAGTCCCTCAGTCGTGTCTCACTCTTTGTGACCCCATGAACTGCAGCATGCCAGGCTTCCCTGTCTTTCACCACTTTCCACAGCTTTTCCATTGAATCAGTGCTACCATCCAACCATCTAGTCCTATATTATCCCCTTCCCCTCCTGCCTTCAATCTTACCCAGCATCAAGGTATTTTCCAATGAGTCAGGTCTTAACATCAAGTAGTCAAAGTATTGAAGTTTCAGCTTCAGCATCGGTCCTTCCAATGAATATTCAAAATTTATTTCCTATAGGACTGACTGCTTTGATCTCCTTGAAATCCAAGGGATTCAAGAAACTTCTCCAACAACAAAGTGCAAGAGCATCAGTTCTTCAGCACTCAGCCTTCTTTACAGTCCGACTCTCATGTCCATACTGACTACTGGAAAAACCATAGCTTTGACTAGATGGACCTTTGTTGACAAAATACTGTCTCTGCTTTTTAATACGCTTGTCATAGCTTTCCTTCCAAAAAACAAGCATCTTTTAATTTCATTGATGCACTCATCATCTGCAGAGGTTTTGGAGCCCAAGAATATAAACTCTATCACTGTTTTGATTGTTTCCCCATCTAATTACCATGAAGTGGTATAACCAGATGCCATGATCTTAGTTTTCCAAATGTTGAGTTTTAAGCCAGCTTTTTAACTCTCCTCTTTCACTTTCAACAAGAGGCTCATTAGTTCCTCTGCAGTTCAGTTCAGTCGCTCAGACGTGTCCGACTCTATGCGACCCCATTGCAGCACGCCAGGCCTCCCTACCCATCACCATCTCCCGGAGCTCATTCAAACTCATGTCCATTGAGTCAGTGATGCCATTCAGCCATCTCATCCTCTGTCGTCCCCTTCTCCTCCTGCCCCCAATACCTCCCAGCATTAGAGTCTTTTCCAATGAGTCCAATGAGTCGACTCTTCACATGAGGTGGCCAAAGTATTGGAGTTTCAGCTTTAGCATCTTTCTTTCCAAAGAACACCCAGGACTGATCTCCTTTAGGATGGACTGGTTGGATCTCCTTGCAGTTCAAGGGACTCTCAAAAGTCTTCTCCAACACCACAGTTCAAAAGCACCAATTCTTTGGCACTCAGCTTTCTTCACAGTCCAACTCTCACATCCATACATGACCACTGGAAAAACCATAGCCTTGACTAGATGGACCTTTGTTGGCAAAGTTAGGTTGGTCATAACTTTCCTTCCAAGGAGTAAGTGTCTTTTAATTTCATGGCTGAAATCACCATCTGCAGTGATTTTGGAGCCCCCAAAAATAAAGACTGACACTGTTTCCCCATCTATCTGCCATGAAGTGATGGGGCCAGATGCCATGATCTTAGTTTTCTGAATGTTGAGCTTTAAGCCAACTTTTTCACTCTCCTCTTTCACTTTCATCAAGAGGCTTTTGAGTTCCTCTTCACTTTCTGCCATAAGGGTGGTGTCATCTGCATATCTGAGGTTATTGATATTTCTCCCGGCAATCTTGATTCCAGCTTGTGTTTCTTCCAGCCTGGCGTTTCTCATGATGTACTCTGCATATAAGTTAAATAAGCAGGGTGACAATATACAGCCTTGACGTACTCCTTTTCCTATTTGGAACCAGTCTGTTGTTCCATGTCCAGTTCTAATGGTTGCTTCCTGACCTGCATACAGGTTTTTCAAGAGGCAGGTCAGGTGGTCTTGTATTTCCATCTCTTTCAGAATTTTCCACAGTTTGTTGTGATCCACACAATCAAGGACTTTAGCATAGTCAATGAAGCAAAAGTAAATGTTTTTCTGGAATCCTCTTGCTTTTTTTGATAATCCAACGGTTGTTGGCAATCTGATCTCTAGTTCTTCAGCCTTTCCTAAATCCAGCTTGAACACGTGGAATTCTCAGTTCACATACTGCTGAAGCCTGGCTTGGAGAATTTTGAGCATTACTTTGCTAGCATGTAAGATGACTGCAGTTGTTCAGTAGTTTGAACAATCTTTGGCATTGCCTTTCTTTGGGATTAGAATGAAAACTGAGTTTTTCCAGTCCTGTGGCCATTGCTGAGTTTTCCAGATTTGCTGGCATATTGAGGGCAGCACTTCAAAAGCCTCATCTACCTGTGGCGGATTCATTTTGATATTTGGCAAAACTAATACAATTATGTAAAGTTTAAAAATAAAATAAAATTTAAAAAAAAGCCTCATCTATTTAGGATTTGAAATAGCTCAGCCGGAATTCCATCACCTCTACTAGCTTTGTTTGTAGTGATGCTTCCTAAAGCCCACTTGTCTTCACACTCCAGGATATCTGTCTCTAGGTGAGTGATCATGTCATCATGATTATCTGGGTCATTAAGTTCTTTTTTGTATAGTTCTTCTGTGGTTCTTGCCACCTCTTCTTAACATCTTCTGCTTCTGTTAGGTTCATACTGTTTCTGCCTTTTAATGTGCCCGTCTTTGAATAAAATGTTTCCTTGGTATCTCTAATTTTCTTAAAAAGATCTATTCCCATTCTACTGGTTTCCTCTATTTCTTTGCATTGATCACTTTAGAAGACATTCTTATCTCTCCTTCCTATTCTTTGGAACTCTGTATTCAAATGGGTATATCTTTCCTTTTCTCCTTTGCCTTTAGTGTCTCGTCTTTTATCAACTACTTATAAGCCCTCCTCAGACAACAATTTTGTTTTTTTATATTTCTTGGGGATGTTTTTGATCACTGCCTCCTGTACAATATTACGAACCTCCATCCATATTTCTTCAGGCACTCTGTCTATCAGATATAATCCCTTGAATTTATTTCTCACTTCCACTGTATAATTGTAAGGGCTTGATTTAGGTCATACCTGAAAGGCCTAGTGGTTTTTCCTACTTTCTTCAATTTAAGTCTTAATTTTGCAATAGGGAGTTCATGATCTGAGCCACAGTCTGCTCCTGGTCTTGTTTTGGCTGACTGTATAGAGTGTCTCCATCTTCTGCTCCTATGTTAAATACAAATAGAAGGCAGAAAGCAGAGTAATCTGGGTGATTCATTCCCTAGCAGTCTACTTCTCTGACTACATAAAAATATAAACACAGAGAAAAGATCTAAGGGGACAAATTTAAAAAATCATAACAAGTCCACAATTCAGTTTGTGAGGCTAGAGTTATCTCAATAATAAAACTTAACTAGGACATTTCAATAAAGAAAAATTACAGCCAAACTCATAAACAAAGATAGAAGAATGCTAAACAAATCATTAAGAAACTGAATCCAACATTATATATAGAAATATAATAAAAGAAAAACAAGTTGAACCTAGTCCAAGAATTAAAGTTAATTTAATAAACAGAATAAATAAGAAAAATCATATAATCACCTCAATCAATGTAGAAAAGACTTAAAATTCAGCATACATTAAGGAGACATTTCAGTCTATTGCTACACCAGGAATTAAAAATTATTTCCTTAGAAAAAGGAACCTTCCAACACTGTTGGTGGGAATGTAAATTGGTGCAATCACTATGGAGAATAGTATAGAGGTTCTTTAAAGAACTAAAAATAGTAATACCATGGGACACAGCAATGCCAGAGAAAACCACGATTCTAAAAGATACAGACATGTCAGTGTTCACTGGCACTATTTTACAATAGAAAAGACATGGAAGCAAACTAAATGTCCATTGACAAATGAATGGATAAGGAAAATGTAGTGTGTGTGTGTGTGTGTGTGTGTGTGTGTAATGTAATATCACACAGCCATAAAAAAGAATGAAATAGTGTCATTTGCAGCAACATGGATGGACCTAAAGCTTAACATATTAAGTGAAGCAAGCCAAAGAAACATAAATATCACATAGTATTGCTTATACCAGAATCTTTAAAAAAAAAAAAAAAAAAGATGTTGTTCAGGTACTAAGTCATGTCCTACTCTGTGACCAGGCTCTTCTGTCCTCAACTATCCAAGAGTTTGCTCAAATTCATGTCCATTGAGTCGGTGATGCTCCCTAACCATCTCATCTTCTTCTCATCCCCATTCTCCATTTGCCTTCAATCTTTCCCAGAATCAGAGTCTTTTTCCCAATGAGTGAATTCCTTGTATCAGGTGGCCAAAGTATTGGATCTTCAGCTTCAGCAGCTGTCCTTCCAATGAATATTCAGGGTTTATATTTTTTAGGGTTAATTGGTTTGATCTCCTTGCAATTCAAGGGACTCTCAAGAGTCTTCTCAAGCACTACAACTCAGAAGTATTAATTCTTTGGTGTTCAGCCTTCTTTATGATACAAATTTTTTAAAATACAAATGAACTTACTTCCAAAACAGAAAGAGTCTCACAGACATAGAAAACAAACTTACAGTTATTATGTGGAAAGGGGGTGGATGGAGGGATACATTAGGAAGTTGGGATTTATATATGTGTGTGTGTGTGTGTGTGTGTGTGTGTGTGTGTATATATATATATATATATATATATATATATATATATATACACTATCACCCTAAAGATGGCAGAGAAATAGGGTGGGGAGACCACATTCTCCCCCACAAATTCATCCAAAGATCATTTGTATGCTGAGCAAATTCCACAAAACAACTTCTGAACCCTGGCAGAGGATACCAGGCACCCAGAAAGGCAGCCCACTCTCTTCTAAAGGAAGTAGGACAAAATATAAAAGACAAAAAGAGAGACAAATGAGTTAGGGATGGAGAGCTCTCCTGGGGAGGGAGTCATGAAGGAGGAGAAGTTTCCACACAATAGGAAATCCTCTCACAGGTGGGTCTGTGTGGCGTTTTGGAATCTCAGAAGGCAACATAACTGGGAGAGGGGAAAAAAAAAAAAAAAAAAAAAAAACCCTACAGAATACATGCCTAACCACAACTTTCCAGGGAAAGAGAACTTTCCCTGGAAAGGCTCTAGCCTAACAACCTAACACACAGCCTGGCCCACTCACAGAACAAAGGAGAGCAGGCCGGCTGCATTGGCCCCTCCCAGCCCAGAGGCAGAGATGCAGGCTAGCAACAGCCAGAGCCAGAAGGCAAGGGGCTGCTACAATCTCAGCCCCAGAGAGGGCACCTTCCATCAAGCTGTGAGCTGGCTCCAGCTGCTAACCACGTGTTCCTGAGATCCTGGATGGTTGACTTCCACCAGGTGAGTCGAAGCCTGAGATCAGCTCTTCAGAGGAGACATACAGCACGCTTGAGATGGTGTTCTCCTGGTGCACCCAGAAAACTGAGCGATAGGGATGAGGGAGGTGATTAAGACACACGGCCCACCTGGGACAGTGTGCTCGCCAAGCATCTGGTCACCTGAGGTGCTCAGACCTGGAAAGGGCACAAAACCCATGCCCAACCAACTGAGCCAGAACTATGTCTGAGTGTCTCATGTGGAGTTACAGGTCAGCAGTGGCCCACTGCAGGGGCTCTGGGTGCAGCAGACCTGCGTATGGCATAAGCCATCTTGGAGGAGGTCACCATTAACCCCACCATAGAACCACTGGAACTTACACAGGACTGGGGAAACAGACTCTTGGATTGCACAAGCAAAATGTGCACACCAGGACCCAGGAGAAAAAAGCAGCGGCCCCACAAGAAACTGACCCAGACATGCCCATGAGTGTTCAGAGGTCTCTGGCAGAGGCATGGGTTGGCAGTGGCCTGCTTCAGGGTCAGAGGCACTGAGTGTAACAGTACTTACATGGGATCTTTTGAAGCATTACCATTATCTTCATTATCTCCACCATAGTTTGGCCTCAGGTCAAGTAACATGGAGAGAACACAGCCCCACCCATCAACAGAAAATTGTATTAAAGATTTATTGAACATGGCCCCACATATCAGAACAAGACCCAGTTCCTTCTCAGTCAGTCTCTCCTATCAGGAAGTTTCCATAAGCCTCTTATCCTTATCCATAAGAGGGCAGACAGAATGAAAACCACAATCACAGAAAACCAGCCAATCTGATCACATGGAACACAGCCTTGTCTGGCTCAATGAAACTATGAACCATGACATGTAGGGCCACCTAAGACGGATGGGTCATGGTGGAAAGTTCTGACAAAAAGTATCCACTGGAGAGGGTAACAGCAAACCATTTCAGTATTCTTGCCTTGATAACCCCATGAACAGTATGAAAAGGCAAAAAGATAGGACACTGAAAGATGAACTTTCCAGGTAGGTGCCCAATATGCTACTGGAGATGAGTGGAGAAATAACTCCAGAAAGAATGAAGGGACAGAGCCAACACAAAAACAACACCCAGTTGTAGATGTGACTGGTGATGGAAGTAAAATCTGATGTGTAACGAGCAATATTGCATAGGAACATGTAATGTTAGGTGCACGAATCAAGGCAAATTGGAAGTGGTCAAACAGGAGATGGCAAGAGTGAGCATAGACATTTTAGGAATCAGCGAACTAAAATGGACTGGAATGGGTGAATTTAACTCAGATGGCCATTATATCCACTACAGCAGGTAAGAATCCCTTAGAAGAAATGGGATAGTCATCATAGATAACAAAAGAGTCTCAAATGCAGTACTTGGAGGCAACCTCAAAAACAACAAGGATCTCTGTTCATTTCCAAGGTAAACCATTCAATATCACAGTAATCCAAGTCTATACCCTGACCGGTAATGCTGAAGAAGCTGAAGTTGAACGGTTCTGTGAAGACCTACAAGACCTTATAGAACTAACACCCCAAAATGATGTCCTCTTCATTACAGGAAACTGGAATGCAAAAGTAGGAAGTCAAGAGCTACCTGGAGTAACAGACAAATTTGGCCTTGGAGTACAAAACAAAGCAGTTCAAAGGCTAACAGAGTTTTGCTAAGAGAATGCACTGGTCTTAGCACACATCTTCTCCCAACAACACAAGAGATGACTCTACACATGGACATCACCAGACAGTCAATACCGAAATCAGACTGATTATATCCTTTGCAGCCAAAGGTGAAGAAGCTCTATACAGTCAGTAAAAAGAGGACCAGGAGCTGATTGCGGCTTAGATCATGAAATCCTTATTGCAAAATTCAAACTTAAATTGAAGAAAGTAGGGAAAACCACTAGACCAATCAGATATGAGCTAAATCAAATCCCTTACAATTATACAGTGGATGTGACATTAGATTCAAGGGATTAGATCTGATAGAGTTCCTGAAGAAATATGGACGGAGGTTCATGACATTGTACAGGAGAGAGTGATCATCCCCAAGACCATCCCCAAGGAAAAAAAAAATGCAAAAAGGCAAAATGGTTGTCTTAGGAGGCCTTACAAATAGCTGAGAAAAGACGAGAAGCTAAAGGCAAAAGAGAAAAGGAACGACATACCCATTTGAATGCAGAGTTCCAAAGAATAGGAAGGAGAGATAAGAAAATCTTCCTCAGCAACCAAAGCAAAGAAATAGGGGGAAAAAATAGAATAGGAAAGACTAGAGATCTCTACAACAAAATTAGAGATACCAAGGGAATATCTCATGCAAAGATGAGCAGAATAAAGGACAGAAATGGTATAGACCTGACAGAAGCAGAAAATATTAAGAAGAGGTGGCAAGAATACATACAAAGAAGAACTATAAAAAAAAGATCCACATGACCCAGATAACCACAATGATGTGGTCACACACCTAGAGCCAGACATCCTGAAATGCGAAGTCAAGTAGTCATTAGGAAGCATCACTACAAATAAAGTTAGTGGAGATGATGAAATTCCAGCTGAGCTATTTCAAATCCTAAAAGATGATGCTGTGAAAGTGCTGCACTCAATATGCCAGCAAATCTGGAAAACTCAGCAGTGGCCACAGGACTGGAAAAGGTCAGTTTTCCAATCCCAAACAAAGGAAATGCCAAAGAATGTTCAAACTACTGCACAATTACACTCATCACACACACTATCAAAGTAATGCTCAAAATTATCCAAGCCACGCTTCAACAGTTCATGAACCGTGAACTTCCAAATGTTCAAGCTGGATTTAGAAAAGGCAGAAGAATGAGAGATCACACTGCCAACATCTGCTGGATCATCAATAAATCAAGAGAGTCCCAGAAAAATACCTACTTTTGCTTTATTGACTATGCCAAAGCCTTTGACTGTGTGGACAACAAACTGTGGAAAAATTTTAAAGAGATTGGAATACCAGACCACCTGACCTGCCTACTGAGAAATCTGTATGCATGTCAAGAAGAAACAGTTAGAACTGGACATGGAACAACAGACTGGTTCCAAATTGGGAAAGGAGTACATCAAGGCTGTATATTGTCACCCTGCTTATTTAACTTATATGCAGAGTACATAAAGTGAAATGCTCAGCTGGATGAAATATAAGCTGGAATCAAGATTGCAGAGAGAAATATCAATAACCTCAGATACGCAGATGACACCACCCTTATTCCAGAAAGTGAAGAAGAACTAAAGAGCCTTTTGATGAACATGAAAGAGGAGAGTGAAAAAGTTGCCTTAAAGCTCAACATTCAGAAAACTAAGATCATGGCATCTGGTCCCATCCCTTCATGGCAAATAGATGGGGAAACAATGGAAACAGTGAGAGGCTTTTTTTAGGGGGGCTCCAAAACCACTGCAGATGGTGACTGCAGCCATGAAATTAAAAGACGCTTGCTCCTTGGAAGAAAATTATGATCAACCTAGACAGAATATTTAAAAGCAGAGACAATACTTTGCTAACAAAGGTCCATCTAGTCAAAGCTACGGTTTTTCCAGTAGTCATGTATGGATGTGAGAGTTGGACTATAAAGAAAGCTGATCACCGAAGAATTGATGCTTTTGTATTGTGGTGTTAAAGAAGACCCTTGAGAGTCCCTTGGACTGCAAGGAGATTAAATCAGTCAATCCTAAAGGAAAGCAGTCCTGAATATTCATTGAAAGGACTGATGGTGAAGCTGAAACTCCAATACTTCGGCCTCATGATGGGAAGAACTGACTTATTGGAAAAGACCCTGATGCCGGAAAAGATTGAAGGCTGGAGGAGAAGGAGACGACAGAGGATGAGATGGTTTGATGGCATCACTGACTCAATGGACATGAGTTTGTGTAGTCTCCGGGAGTTGGTGATGGACAGGGAAGGCTGGCATGCTGCAGTCCACGGGGTCGCAAAGAGTCGGACAAGACTGAGCGATTGAACTGACTGACTATAAAATATAAAGTAGATAATCAAACTACTGTATATGAAGAAAACATACTTAATATTTTGTAATAACCTATAAGGGAAGAAAATCTGAACATGTATATACATATATAAATATATATATATATATATACACACACATACACACACATATATTCTGTGATATATGTATATACATAACTGAATCACAATGCTACATAAATTAAACACTATACTATAAATCAACTATACTTCGATTTATATATTTAACTATACTTCAGTGGGCTTCCCACTGGCTCAGTTGTTAAAGAATCCACCTGCAGTGTGGGAGATCTGGGTTCGATCCCTGGGTTGGGAAGATCTCCTGGAGGAGGGCTTGCCAACCCACTCCAATATTCTTGCCTGGAGAATCCCAAAGGACAGAGGAGCCTGGCGGGCTACAGTCCATGGGGTCACAAAGAGTTAGACACAACTGAGCAACTAAACACATACTTAAATAAAACAGAAAACAAAATTTAAATTTTTAAATAAGATGACTAACACTATATTATAAATCAACTATACTTCAATTTATATTTTTAACTATACTTCAGTGTGCTTTCCTGGTGGCTCAGCTGGTCAAGAATCCACCTGCAATGTGGGAGACCTGGGTTCAATCCCTGGCTTGGGAAGAAACCCTGGAGAAGGGAGTGGCTACCCACTCCAGTATTCTGGCCTGGAGAATTCCATGGACTGTATAGTCCATGGAGTCACAAAGAGTCAGACATGACCAAGCAACTTTCACATGCCAGCTGCAAAACACTTAGAATATGAATTTTTTCATTATGTCACTTTCAATAGAATTTAAGAAACAAATCTCTAAAAATAAAACTAATGAAATTCATGAAGGACTCTATACAAAATTTTGAAAAATATTATGGAGAGAAATTAAAGATGACCAAAATAAAGCGGAGAAAACTATGTTCATAGATAGAAATATTACAAAGGTATCAATTCTCTAGACTCATTTCATTTCAGTGTAATACCAATCAGAATTCCAACAAGTTTTTGGTAGACTATAACAACTTGATGCTAAAATGTATATGGAAATGCAAAGAATCAAGATTACCCAAGGCACTACTGAATGAGGAGGAGAAGCCAGTAGTGGTGGTGGTGGTGATAATGAAAGGATTTAACAATCATATATTGTCTTACAATAAACACATGATAGTGAAGAAAGTGTTATTTTTGCAAAGATAGATAAGTAGACAAATAGAACAACAGAGAGCCCAGAAACATTCCCCCCCCCCCACACACACACATAGATATGTACACTCGACCTAAAGGGGAAAAAAAGAAAAAGATAATTTAATTTTTACAATATTATACTAGTTTCTGCTGTACAAGAAAATGACTCACTTATACACATGTATGCATTCTTTTCTCATATTATTTTCCATTATGCTTCATTTCAGGAGACTGGATATAGTTCCCTGTGCTCTACTGTAGGACCTTATTGTTTTACCGGACTAAATGCAATAGTTTGCATCTACTAATCTCACACTCCCGAAGTGATTTCACCTGAAGTGTAGATTATGGAAACACAGAGACAGAACATATCCATAAGACATGTTTTTTCACAGAAAAATAGCTCTATCTTTCCTTATAATGTTTAAAGCATGTCAGTACTGAACAACTCATTTCCACAGGCTCAGTCTTCACTGGCTGCTATCACAAAATTCCATAGACAAATGGCTTAAACAAAACATTTATTTTCTAAAATTCTGGAGGCCAGGAGGCTGAGATCAGGTGCCAGCATGGTTGGGCTCTTATGAGAGCCCTTTCCTGAACTGCAAATGGCCACCCCCTTGATGTGTGCTCATATGGCCTTTCCTTGGTGCATGTGCAGAAGAGAGGGCAAGTTCTGGGATGTCACTGTCTCTTTCTAAAATAGCACTGATGTCATCATGGAGGATCCAGCCTCATAATCTTACCTAAACATAGTTACCTCGCAAAGACCCCAACTTCAAATACCATTGCAATGGGGGCCAGGGCTTCAGTATATAAAATTTGGGGGGACACAAGCATTCAGTTCACAATGGGCCCAAAGATCTTAAAATCAGGAAGAAACAACTTTATAAGAGGGTGTGAAAGCCACTTTTTTTCATATATAAGCCTATTCCTGGAGTTTAATTCAGAGCAATTCTTACCTTTATGATAAATACAATTTACTTTATATCAAATACTAAAATAAGACCTATATTTAATCCTTATTTTAAAATATTTCAAAAAAAAAATTTCAGTGCATCTTACAAAACCACCAGTCTCTTCCTTCAATAACTATAAAGCAAACAAGCTCTGTTTTTTTTTAAATATTTTATTAATTTCTATAATTGAAAATCTTTTTCTCTGTCCTTTTTTACGACAATATCTTTCCTTTTCAAGCATCATTTTTCTTTTTATTGAATTGCAGAGGTGAAAAAAAGGTATTGAATAGCATCGTGGATATAAACATATCTGTTGCCATGGAAGCAGCAGCAGCTGGATGACGAGTACCACTTGTGGTTCCAATTTTCAGGAGACCAATTACCAAAACTGAAATCTCTAATTCAGTAAACAGGAGCAACGGTGAGCATAACTAGAGAAAACTGCTTATTTTATTGTCAGGGAGAGAGATTTAAAGTCAGGAGACTTCAAGAAATATAGGAGGCAGAGATAACATTGATGAGAGCGCCAATTGCCTAATGAAGTGATTGTTTTTAAAGTAGCCTGTGTGACTGCAATGTGGGAGTCTAATATAATCTCCTGTGTTCCCATACAGGCCTGGTGATGAGGCAGTGTGAATATGGCACCACCCTGCGATTTAACAAACTGTTCCAAGTTGCAGCCTACTGGGAACTATAAACTTCTTTACTTTGTAAAATAAGTCCAGTATGACTTGGACATTCACTTAACTTTACAAAGAAAATCTACTTAAATGCTCGGTGCCATGGAAATAAAACCACAACTACATGTCTTATTCTTCTCCATCTTTAGAATAAGGAGAATAATCAAGAATACTTTTCATTACCAAAAGCATCATTATGTGTCCTCTGGGTCTTAGGGATTGGGGAGCATCATTGTGCATTTTGTTTTCCAGGTGTCTTAAGGAAAATTTTAATGGGAACAATCAACTACACCCATATTTCTGAGACTTTGTGAACAAGAACTGGGGATGCACCTCATAAGAACTTTACATACTAGGGAATATGAAATAAAAATTATTTGTGTTTTATATGACATCACCAGGGCCCCAAGAACTATGACCTCAAGGATCTAGTTTGTAACAACCACAAAAAATAGTCCAATGAACTCCTTCATGACTTATTTGACTATTCAGGCTTTTTGATCCTTCTCTGTTGTTCACTAAACAGAATGATTTCCTGCGAGAATCACTGATACTTCTAAATATAAGTATTTATAAAAATAATAAAATTCATTCAACTAAATTTAAATAGGCCAAATTAAAATTTGTTAAAATTGTTAGTTGGCTTATTTTCTCGACTGGCACTTATTTTCTGCCAGAGCTAAGTCCAGACCTTTAACATCTTTTTAAAAACATCCTCGGGGGGAGGGGTCAAGATGGCAGAATAGGAAGAGGTGGAACATTTTTCTCCTCACAAGTGCATCAAGAATACATCTGCACATGGAACAGTTCTCACAGAGCACCTGCTGAATATTAGCAGAAGACTTAGGACATCTATAAAGACAAGAAAAATCCCCTCACAACCAGGTAGGACAAAAGAAAGAAAAAAAGAAAATAGGAATGATGAAAGGGACCAGAAACCCCTGGCAAGAAGCTGAAGATAAAGAAAGGCTGGAGGGATCAGCCTTCAAATTGTACTACAAAGCTGCAGTAATCCAGACAGTATGGTATTACCACACACACACACAAACAGAAATATAAATCAATGGAACAGGATAAACCCATGCAGCTATGGTCACCTAATGTATGACAAAGGAGGCAAGAATATACAATGGAGAAAAGACAGTCTCTTCAATAAGTGGTGCTGGGAAAACTGGACAACAGATGACACCATCCTTATGACAGAAAGTGAAGAAGAACAAAAGAGCCTCCTGATGAAAGTGAAAGAGGAGAGTGAAAAAGTTGGCTTAAAGCTCAACATTCAGAAAACTAAGATCATGGCATCTGGTCCCATCACTTCATGGCAAATAGATGGGGAAACAGTGGAAACAGTGTCAGACTTTATTTTTCTGGGCTCCAAAATCACTGCAGATGGTGATTGCAGCCATGAAATTAAAAGACGCTTACTCCTTGGAAGGAAAGTTATAACCAACCTAGACAGCATATTAAAAAGCAGAGACATTACTTTGTCAACAAAGGTCCATCTAGTCAAGACTATGGTTTTTCTAGTAGGGGCATGTATGGATGTGAGAGTTGGACTATAAAGAAAGCTAAGTGCCAAAGAATTGATGCTTTTGAACTGTGGTGTTGGAGAAGACTCTTGAGAATACCTTGGACTGCAAGGAGATCCAACCAGTCCATCCTAAAGGAGATCAGTCCTGGGTGTTCATTGGTAGGACTGATGCTGAAGCTGAAACTCCAATACTTTGGCCACCTGATGAAAAGAGCTGACTCATTTGAAAAGACTCTGATGCTGGGAAACATTCAGGGCAGGAGGAGAAGGGGACAACAGAGGATGAGATGGTTGGATGGCACCACCGACTCAATGGACATGAGTTTCGGTGAACTCCGGGAGTTGGTGATGGACAGGGAGGCCTGGCATGCTGCGGTTCATGGGTCACAAAGAGTCGGACACAAGTGAGCTACTGAACTGAACTGAACTGAACTGATGTATAAAAGAATGAAATGAGAACCCTTCCTAACATCATACACAAAAATAAACTCAAAATGGATTAAAGACCTAAATGTAAGGCCAGACACTATAAAACTTTTAGGCGAAAATATTGGAACACTCTTAGACATAAATCACAGCAAGATCTTTTTTGACCCACCTCCTAGAGTAATGAAGATAAAAACAAAAATAAACAAATGGGACCTAATTAAACTTAAAAGCTTTTGCACAGCAAAGGAATCCATAAACAAGATGAAAAAACAACCCTCAAAATGGGAGAAAATATTTGCAAATGAAGCAACTGACAAAGGATTAATCTCCAAAATATATAAGCAGCCCATGCAGCACAATATCAAAAAACAAAAAACCCAATCCAAAACAAACCAAAAAAAAAAAAAATAGGAAGCAGATCCAAACAGATATTTCTCCAAAGAAGACATACAAAAGCCCAAAAAAACATGCAAAAATGCTCAGCATCAAAAATTATTAGAGAAATGCAAATCTAACCTAGACAGCATATTAAAAAGCAGAGACATTACTTTGTCAACAAAGGTCTGTCTAGTGAAGGCTATGGTTTTTCCAGTAGTCATGTATGGATGTGAGAGTTGGACTATAAAGAAAGCTGAGCACCAAAGAATTGATGCTTTTGAACTGTGGTGTTGGAGAAGACTCTTGAGAGTCCCTTGGACTACAAGGAGATCCAACCAGTCCATCCTAAAAGAGATCAGTCCTGGATGTTCATTGGAAGGACTGATGTTGAAGCTGAAACTCAAATACTTTGGCCACCTGATGAAAAGAGCTGACTCATTTGAAAAGACCCTGATGCTGGGAAAGATTGAGGGCAGGAGGAGAAAGGGACGACAGAGGATGAGATGGTTGGATGGCATCACTGACTTGATGGACATGGGTTTTGGTGGACTCCGGGAGTTGATGGACAGGGAGGCCTGGCTTGCTGCGGTTCATGGGGTCGCAAAGAGTCGGACACGACTGAGCGACTGAACTGAAACTACAGTGAGGTATCATCTCACACCAGTAAGAATGGTCATCATCCAAAAATCTACAAACAACAAATGCTGGAGAGAGTGTAGAGAAAAGGAACCCTCTTGCACTGCACTATTGGTGGGAATGTAAATTGATACAGCCACTATGGAGAACAATATAGAGTGCCTTAAAAAACTAAAAATAGAATACCATGTGATCTAGAAATCCCAGTATTGAGCATATATCCAGAGAAAACCATAATTCAAAAAGACACTTGTACCGCAATATTCACTGCAGCACTATTATAATAGCCAGGACATGGAAGCAACCTAAATGTCCATCAACAGAGGAATGGATAAAGATGATGTGGTATTATATACACATTGGAATATTACTCAGCCTTTAAAAGGAATGAAATTGGGTCATTTTCAGAATGTAAATGGACCTAGAACCTGTTATACAGAGTGAAGTAAGTCAGAAAGAGTAAAACAAATATCATATATTAATGCATAAATGTGGAATCCAGAAAAATGGTGTGAAATGAAGTAAAAGTAGCTCAGATGCGTTCGACTCTTTGAAACCCCATGGACTATACAGTCCATGGAATTCTCCAGGCCAGAATACTGCAGTGGGTAGCCTTTCCCTTGTCCAGGGTATCTTCCCAACCCAGGGATTGAACCCAGGTTTCCTGCATTGCAGGCAGATTCTTTACCAACTGAGCCACAGGGAAACTCAAAAATACTGGAATGGGTAGCCTATCCCTTCACCAGCAGATCTTTCTGGCCCAGGAATCAAACCAGGGTCTCTTGCATTGCAGGCTCTTTCTTTACCAACTGAGCTATCAGATGATCTTATTTGCAAAGCAGAAATAGAGATATAGATAATAGGACAAGAGAGTTCCAGAAAAGCATCTATTTCTGCTTTATGCTTTGACTATGCCAAAGCCTTTGACTGTGTGGATCACAATAAACTGTGGAAAATTCTGAAAGAGATGGGAATACCAGACCACCTGATCTGCCTCTTGAGAAATTTGTATGCAAGTCAGGAAGCAACAGTTAGAACTGGACATGGAACAACAGACTGGCTCCAAATAGGAAAAGGAGTACCTCAAGGCTGTATATTGTCACCCTGTTTATTTAACTTATATGCAGAGTACATCATGAGAAACGCTGGACTGGAAGAAGCACAAGCTGGAATCAAGATTGCTGGGAGAAATATCAATAACCTCAGATATGCAGATGACACCACCATTATGGCAGAAAGTGAAGAGGAACTAAAAAGCCTCTTGATTAAAGTAAAAGTGAAGATTGAAAAAGTTGGCTTAAAGCTCAACATTCAGAAAACGAATATCATGGCATCTGGTCCCATCACTTCATGGGAAATAGATGGGAAAATAGTGGAAACAGTGCCAGACTTATTTTTCTGCGTTCCAAAATCACTGCAGATGATGACTGCAGCCATGAAATTAAAAGATGCTTACCTTGGAAGGAAAGTTATGACCAACCTAGATAGCATATTCAAAAGCAGAGACATTACTTTGCCAACAAAGGTTCATCTAGTCAAGGCTATGGCTTTTCCTGTGGTCATGTATGGATGTGAGAGTTGGACTGTGAAGAAAGCTGAGCACCGAAGAATTGATGCTTTTGAACTGTGGTGTTGGAGAAGACTCTTGAGAGTCCCTTGGACTGCAAGGAGATCCAACCAGCCCATTCTGAAGGAGATCAGCCCTGGGATTTCTTTGGAAGGAATGATGGTAAAGCTGAAACTCCAGTACTTTGGCCACCTCATGCGAAGAGTTGTCTCATTGGAAAAGACTCTGATGCTGGGAGGGATTGGGAGCAAGAGGAGAAGGGGACGTCAGAGGATGAGATGGCTGGATGGCATCACTGACTCAATGGACGTGAGTCTCAGTGAACTCTGGGAGTTGGTGTTGGACAGGGAGGCCTGGCGTGCTGCGATTCACAGGGTCGCAAAGAGTCAGACACGACTGAGCGACTGATCTGATCTGATCTGATGGATACCAAAGGGGAAAAGGGGTGGAATAAATTGGAAGATTGATACTATTTATAAAATAGGTAACTAAGCAGACACACTATATAGCACAGGGGACTCTACTCAATGCTTTGTGGTGACCTAAATGGAAAGGAAATCCAAAAAGGATGGGATATATGTACATGAAGAGCTGATTCACTTTGCTATGCAGCAGAAACTAACACAACATTGTAAATCAACTATACAACAATAAAAATTAATTTAAAAAAAACCTGTTGTACCAAATATGAATAGTTGAATATGATTAACATCTGATAAAAGAGCTTAAAAGACTTTTAATTTCTGTATTTTAAACTACAATAGTGAGTTTTTTAATTTTATTTTTAAACTATTAAGCTTATTTTTCTGTGGGCCCCAGAAGAATGTTCAGTCTCAGTTTATAGACATTGAGTTGGTACAGTAGAAACAATGCACCAAGATTTTTTTTTTTAACATCTTGTGTACAGCTTGGGCTGAAATTGGCTGCATGATTTTAGGCAAATCTTTAATGCTCATTTTCCTATTCTGTAATATTCTCTCTGGTGAGGTCCAAACAACATGATAAATGTGAAAGCAGTTCAAAATTTGTAAGCTATAAAATAAACTTTTAGTGTGTATAAGCTATAAAATCAACTCTTTAGTGTCTTTATACAAATGCCATCTTCTTAGTGAGGCCATCCTAGAGCACCTTTTCTAAAATGCAGTTTACCACCAACCCCGTTCCTGCTTTATTTGTCTCCTTAGTATTTATCATCATGTTGTGCAATATACATCTTACTGATTTGTTTTGTGTATGTACTCTCTGCTTGCTAATATAAGCTCCAAGAGAACAGAGTTTGTCTGTGTCTTCCCCCAGCTATATCCACAGGCCTAAATAGTAGGTGTTAATACATATTTTTGAATGAATGAATGCAAAAATGAATGAATAAGAAATTCATTGTCAACTTTCTTCTAAATGGCTTTTCAAAAAGATGAAACAAGCAGTGTCATCATATCAAGGCCTCTGATCACATTTGTTAAAGTCAATGAACTTCAGGGAAAGAGTTAGGACACTCACAAAGTGGAAGGTCTTAAGTATACTTCTCAACCATTCCCATTCTATTACATGAACAGACCAACCAATTAGTAACATCAGTTCCAACCCTTTGATAGGATTGTTATCAGCATAAAAATTGATTATGTGAGCAAAGTACTTTAAACATTAAAAGCACCAATAAAGTATTACATTCTGTACTATTTAGCAGTAGGGTTTCTGGTACCTTAACATTTTGTCAGGGACATTAAACCATGATGGGAGGAACAGTGACAGTTGCAATGCAAAGATTTTCCAAGGAACGAAGAGAAGGAAGGTCACCCCCTCTACTCTGAATGCATTTGGAATCTCAGTCATGAGCTACAGAGTAGAACAAAAACCACAGAGTTTTGGCCAGAGATCAGAGACATTCTCAAAGTTCTTCAGAAACAGAGGAGTGAAGTTGTGGAGCAAACTCAAACATTCTAGCAAACTAAAATATGTAAATTAATGTGCACTGTTCAGTACCACATAAAAGGGATAATTAAAAACATTTTAAAATTAGTCATACATCTTAAAATAATAAATCACTGCTTTGCTTCTTTCAAAGTGTCATGAAAATGGGAAGTTTCCCCTGACAGATTACATTGTTCTTTGGGTACTATTTTCTTTTAGTATACATGCATATGATTAATTTTCAAATAACACTACACTTTTAGGTATTAAAATTCAGGGTAATTTTCCACACTTTGTATTTATCTTTTCTTTAGAATCATTGTGTGCTAGATGTCAAGAATGATCTTTAATGACAAGCCTTCTAAAGTAAGTTGAATCAGAAACAAGGAAAGTTCTAGGCCTACGTGTTGGGAAATGATGTGCTTATTGAAGAACAAAACCCTTTGGTTTTGACTGTCCTGTGTTTCAGTATCAGCTCAGGAACTATTTTAGTCAGTTTCCTGGCTGATTTCAAAATAAGTTTCAGATTCTGGCCATCTATGTGTGAGTTAAGGGGTTTTAATCTTTAAAGAAAGAGGAATAAGTAGAGAAGGAGTAAGAAAGAGGGAAGATAAAGACAATCTGTCTCCTCACATGTACCAGGGATTAGTCTGAGACCCAGTCGAAAAAGGAGTGATGAACAGAAGTTGAAGAAGCAATAATTAGTAAGGCAAAGAATGAGATATGTGTGCAATAATAGTACAATGAGTGCAACATTGGGTCTGGGTGAAAGGTGATGCACAGAGATGAAGATAAAGCCAACCTTTACCCTGAATTAATTTTACCCTCTTACAGGACCCTAAGCTACCACTGATCTCAGTTCAGACTTGGTGCTGAGGGATCCAAGAGCAGCTCCCAAGCCAATGTCTCTGCCTGGCAGAAATGCTTGGAGAGGCCATTCTCAGCAGAAATTATGCTGACCCATCAGTGTGGAAACCAGAGTGGAGGAATAGGAGTAGCCTTGCCCTTGTGAGACACGATGGGGAGAGACTGGAAGGGTGACTCTTAGACAGGAAGGGATAAGGGCATTGCAGTTTGAGTGATAATGTTAACAGGACTTCATCCATGCACTCAGACAGGTAAGACTTGAGGCAATTCTGGTTATAAGGAGTATAATTACCTTACAGGCTTATTAAAAGAATTGATTTGATGACAAGGGGATATATAGCACAATGATTTGACACATAGAAGGTATTGAATAAACATATCAGTCTTAGAGTATCTCCCAGGTACCTGAATGCAAAAGAGCAGGATACCCACAGCCCTCAGAGTCCTTCTGTGTCACCCACCCCTTACTTAAGCATCTTACTGAAATTGCTCCAATAGGTGATTGTCCAAGAGGATATCTGATAGGTTTCTGTTCCCTTAACAAATACCTGTCTGGACTTTGATTCCATTTCCAGGTCAGGTGTCAGGGGACACATAGACACAGTGGAATATGCCACGTGGGTCTGTACACTACCTCACTGGCATCTGTTAAGTGTCTTATAAATTAACAATATCCTTTGAAAGAGATTTTTCTACTTGAAATAGTGCCAAAATTAAATGAACGAATTTGAATAAAGTTAGTCATAAACAAAATCATCTGGCTCAGAGGAAATTTTTATAGCCAAATCATCATCCTGTAGTAGTTCAACATGCTATTTTTAAAGCCCCTGTAATGTTGCTTTCAAAGGGGCTGTATGAAAAGCCAAAAAGAAAAGCCTAATATAAAAGTCAAAATGAGACTGCATAGCAAACAGGACAAAATAAAACATTTATCTCTCTTGGGAGTCTGCCATAGCCAGTTCTTCCAGCTCATCTACTGCTGAGAACTTTTATGTTCTCTTGATTACATCCAAAGCAAAATTGCCCCAAATTATTTAATCATATGTGTAGCAGGACTACACTACATCTGACAAATAAAGTGAAATCAGCTCCCTCTGTTTTTCCCAGAATTCAATATGCCTGTGTGGACTTTCTGAGTAACACAAATTTATGAAATGGTTGTAAATTAAAAAATAAAACATTCACTTTTTTTTTCAGTCAGATGAACGATTCAAAGGACAAGAATGTGAAACTTCTTAGCTGTGTTCTCAAGTGATAGAAAATGCTCATTAGGCCTGAGTAAATGTGCATAGTAGTATGTACTAGATTATAAAAGATCTTCAAGTTAGGAGCCGCATTTTCTTTTTCTTGAGCGATTTTTCCACTCTTCCCAAACCTACTTTCTACCTCATTTACATTGCAATGTAGAATTATAGCTATATAGGAACTTAAATAGTAACCAGTCCAATCACTTATTTTAAAGATGAGAAATAAATGAAACACAGTAAAAACTAGTCTTTGGGTTTAAACCTTTCTGAAAAAAAGAGTTAAAAATCCTAATGCAGGAGAATGTTTATAAAGGCTCTCTTCTCTTGGATCTAACCTTAGAGGCCTACAAAAGAATGCATTTTTGTCACCAAGCAACAGGAAATATTAGGCAAAAAGATTACATGTTTGTCTCCTCTAAGACACTGAATTCTTCAAACAAAGGCACTACGTGCTATTATCTTTACAATTTAATAATGCCTATACATGGCATCTGGTCCCATCACTTCATGGGAAATAGATGGGGAAACAGTCAGATTTTATTTTGGGGGGCTCCAAAATCACTGCAGATGGTGACTGCAGCCATGAAATTAAAAGACGCTTACTCCTTGGAAGAAAAGTTATGACCAACCTAGATAGCATATTGAAAAGCAGAGACATTACTTTGCCAACAAAGTTCCATCTAGTCAAGACTATGGTTTTTCCTGTGGTCATGTATGGATGTGAGAGTTGGACTGTGAAGAAAGCTGAGCACCAAAGAATTGATGCTTTTGAACTGTGGTGTTGGAGAAGACTCTTGAGAGTCCACTGGACTGCAAGGAGATCCAACCAGTCCATTCTGAAGGAGATCAGTCCTGGGATTTCTTTGGAAGGAATGATGCTAAAGCTGAAACTCCAGTACTTTGGCCACCTCATGCGAAGAGTTGACTCATTGGAAAAGACTCTGATGCTGGGAGGGATTGGGGGCAGGAGGAGAAGGGGACGACAGAGGATGAGATGGCTGGATGGCATCACTGACTCGATGGATCTGAGTCTGAGTGAACTCCGCGAGTTGGTGATGGACAGAGAGGCCTGGCGTGCTGCGATTCATGGGGTTGCAAAGAGTCGGACACAACTGAACAACTGAACTGAACTGAACTGAACTGATACTGGAGTGGGTAGCCATCCCCTTCTCCAGGTAGTCCTGACCCAGGAATTAAACCTGGGTCTCCTGCATTGCAAGCAGATTGCTTACTGTCTGATCCACTAGTGATGCCCCTTAAATAGTATAAGAACAAACTATCCTATATGTGAGATAAATCACATATTCCTCCTCATCATCCTATTTGTCAAATTTTCCATAAAATTTTCCCCAATTATGGACTGTGCCAGTAGCAGATGCCAAATATCACATGTAAATTAAGTACTATAGAACTATTTTCAGTGGCTCGTAAGTTAACTTTTGCATGTGCATAAAGGAAATATACAGAAGACTGCATAGAGTTTAAAATATCCACATTTATATATGCCCAACTTTTGTTATTGTAGTTAAAACCATTTTTTTGAAAAAGAACATTCTTCAAATGTATGAAGATCTTGGAATTTATATTGTTCATCATAATAAAATGATAGTCTTAGTCCCATTGCACTAATTATGAAAAAGCACACCCTGCATTGTAGATATTGTCTCTTTGCCTATGAATTACAGCATTTTCCTCCACTTTGTTTGGTAAACTGTTGACAACTACTACTATTCAGACAGAAATAATAGCTTCAACAATCACATTTCAAATGCCCATAATGAAATGTGAGTGTTTTATGTTGACATGGAAGCAACCTAGCTGTCCATCAGCAGATGAATGGATAAGAAAGCTGTGGTACATATACACAATGGAGTATTACTCAGCCATTAAAAAGAATACATATGAATCAGTTCTAATGAGGTGGATGAAACTTGAGCCTATTATACAGAGTGAAGTAAGCCAGAAAGAAAAACACCAATACAGTATACTAACACATATATATGGAATTTAGAAAGATGGTAACAATAACCCTGTACACAGGACAGCAAAAGAGACACAGATGTATAGAGTAGTCTTTTGAACTCTGGGAGAGGGAGAGGGTGGGACGATTTGGGGGAATGGCACTGAAACATGTATAATTTCATATAAGAAACGAATCGCCAGTCCAGGTTCGATACAGGATGCTTGGGGCTGGTGCACTGGGATGACCCAGAGGGATGGTACTAGGAGGGAGTTGGGAGGGGGATTCAGGATGGGGAACATGTGTTCACCCGTGGTGGATTCATGTTGATGTGTGGCAGAACCAATACAATATTGTAAAGTAATTAGCTTCCAATTAAAATAAATAAATTTAAATTAAAAAAAAAAGAAAGAAAGAAAGAACTACCCAATTGGATGAGACATACAATTATACATTATATATATATATACATGAAAGTGTTAATCGCTCAGTCATGTCCAACTCTGTGTGACCCCATGGGCTGTTGCCTGCCATGGCTCCTCTGTCGGTGGAATTCTCCAGGCAAGAATACTGGAGTGGGTTGCCATTCCCTTCTCCAGGGGAATCTTTCTGACATATTTATCATATACATATATCATAGGATTTGTAGAAGTTAATAAAATGCTTATGCCAACTAGTAGTTTTCAGCTGCTTTTTTTTTTATTTTAATTTTTTGAAACTGCCAAAGAATTATTATTTAAAGAGTGTTTTTATTTACTTAATAGGTAAAGAATTTCCTGTTAGAATCTCCAGGTAGTTTTACAGAGAATATTTTCACTAACCTTTACAATATGCTTCTCTGGAAAAAAAAAAAAAAAAAGAATTTCTAAAAGGAGCCATATGTTGGCACATTGCATGGGAGTGGTGATGAGCTCTGGGAGATAAAAACCTGACTATCCCCATACTGCTTACACTGGAGACCTTTTGTATTAGCTTCACAACTATCCCAATATGTGAAGGTGTACTTCCTCTAGCTTGTGCACTTAGTACCAGCAAAAAAAGCAACCACTGAGGGGCTTTGAAATGTCAATCTTAATATTATTCAAGTTCCTCCAAGTGAAAATCTAAACATTTCAAAGCCCACACAGACACCATTGCATATCATCTTTCACATCCTCTCAGCACCCACTCTGAGTTCCTATAGTTCTTATGGACAATTTCTGGGCACATTGATAAACTTTCCATCTCAAACACCCTGCCCTATCTGTTTCTCTGCTTGCAGATTCTCTCTGTATTAGGAGAGACAGCTTGCTCAGCTGGTCATGAAAAATCTTAACTTTATTCTGCTTCAAGTGTGCTTTTTATGTCCATACTTCTATAAGCAAGGTTCTTTAAAAATCCATATTTGTGGGCATTCCGGAAGTGCTGGGGATTAAACACAAGAAGCAACCTTCAACAACAAGGGAAGGAAATGAATACCCCAACTTTCTTGTCCTTCAGTAAGATAAATAGCATCCCTAGCTGGATTGAACTCCATTGCCTACCTAAGTAATTTATTCACTTAATGCACCCTCTAATGGCTTTTCCTCCCTTCCTTCTCCCATCTTCTCAGTTCCTTCACTTGTGCATCTCAAGATCTACCCAGACAAACTACCTACACTCAAGTCCTTTTTTCCAAGGTCAGCTTTTGAGGGATCGCAACTAAGATAAAACCTTCCTTCAAACAAAGTCAGTGGTAGTGAGCAAATCTAAACTAATGAGGGGCTGGAAGAGGACGAGGGAAGAAATGTCACCTTTTACTAAACATCAGAAAATGGATTCCAGTCATGATATTCATCGATATACCATTATGCTAACAGAATTTCATAAGGAGTATATCCTTCATTTTCAAACCATGGATTTTTCAGGTGTAGTTTCTGGAGCTATATCTCCACCAACACATTTTCCTAATGATGCTTGGTTTTCAGAGTTATTACATTTGTCTGTAGATGCCACTTTTCTTATCTGGCAAAACTTACAGATAAAAGGTGGAGATATTATACTATTTGCAAATTACTTGGTTGTCTGTAGTTCTTAACAGTAAGCCCAGATATTCCTTAATGTCAAGTAAAAAAAATAAGTTTTACACTCCAGAAACTCAGGAAAAGCACTGAGATCTGAAACACATTCTTCAAAGGAAATCAAAGTCTGAACACCAAAGCAGGGTTCAGAAAAGAGAGTCAAACCAAGGCATTACAAGTTCTTAACAGAATGGTTTAGTTCAAGAATATTTTATTCCACTCCATAGAAGAACAAAAAATTCAAAAATTAAATGTGCATAAAGGAAAAAAAAGTGTATGATATTTCTGGGTCTTGAAAACATAATAAAAGTTTATTTCCATGAAGATAAAGTGAATAGTAAAAAAAAAAAAAAAAAAAACTTCTGAAAATTAAAGTAGTGATACTCTTACCTTATGATCCAGCAATACACTCTTTGGTACTTACCTAAAGGAATTGAAATTTTATGGCCACACAAAACCTGCATACAGATATTTATGGCAGCATACAGATATTCATATCAGTGGTTGGCCGGTATCAAGGGGAAAGGAAAGATGAATAGGTGAAGCACAGAGGATTCTTAGGGCAATGAAACAACTCTGTGATGCTATAATGGTGGATACATGTCTTTATACATTTGTCCAAACCCATAGAATGTACAACACTGAGTGAATCCTAATGTAAACTGCAGACTTTGGATGATAGCCATTGATTTATCAGTTGTAACAAATGTACCACTTTGGTGTAGGATGTTAATAACAGGAGAGGCTATGCTTTCATGGAGGCAGAGGGTATTTGGGAAATCTCTACACCTTCTGGTCAGTTTTGCTGTGAACTAGCAGCTGGAGAAGGCAATGGCACCCCACTCCAGTACTCATGCCTGGAAAATCCCATGGATGGAGGAGCCTGGTAGGCTGCAGTCCATGTGGTCGCTAAGAGTCCAACACAACTGAGCGACTTCACTTTCACTTTTCACTTGCATGCATTGGAGAAGGAAATGGCAACCCACTCCAGTGTTCTTGCCCAGAGAATCCCAAGGACGGCGGAGCCTGGTGGGCTGCCGTCCATAGGATTGCACAGAGTCGGACACAACTGAAGTGGCGCAGCAGCAGCTGCTGCTCAAAAAAAAAAAAGTTATTTTTTAATAATATTAAAGTAGTGCATGATTTTGTTCTCACCAGCAATTATCTACCTTGAACTGACTTGTTCAAAATTTTTCTTTATAAAGTTATTTCTTTCTCTACTCTCCTCAAAATAAAATCAAATAAAGAGAAAAGAATTAATATTGAAATGCTGGTGATTTTTTATTTTCTTCATACCACTCTCTCCAAATCATGCTTTTACAAAAGGCCCATATGTAAACAAAATTTTAATGAAAATATTCTCTGCAAATTATAGTGCAAACACCTTGAAATCTGTGTGATCTTTTACTTCCTATCTCAAGAATTAATCTCCTTAGTTTTCTTTCCAAGACAAACAAGTTTTAGTTCAGTTGAGGGAATATAATAAGTAATTCATCCAGGCTGTAATTTCAAACTGTTGAGCTTCTGGCAATTTGCCCCTCCTCACCATTTCTTCAGATCTTCCTCTCCTCCTCCTTTTATCCTCTTCACTCCCACGCACACACAGCCCCTCAATAGCCTCCTTAGAAGCAACACGAGTACAAACTGAAATGATAGGAAGGTTTTGAAGTCACTCAGGCATAATAATTTGCTTTCTATTTTTAAAAACACATATACTAGTAAAACAAATCAAATGTCAGGCAAAGTGGTATAATAAAATGTTGTGTTTTGTACCTATTTCTGAAGAACAAATAAATTCTCCCTTCATAAGGATGAGATATTATTTAGAGGTTTGGAATAAGCTTCACCTCTGCCCCCAAAGTCTTGATCTAGAAATATTGACTGCCTTGGTGAGAAATGCAGACTAACCCCTATAGGCCAGACTCAAGAGACAGTGCCAGGCTGCTCTGTAACAGTGAAGACAGTGCCTCTAGGTTTCTTTTCAATGTTCAGGTCACAAACTAGATCCCTTATGGTCAGCTTTATATTTACAAGTTATAATACTTTAGTCTTCCTTGTTTCCTCTCTGCCTTTTTGGAATGGAGGAATAAAAATTAATAAATATTAAAGTAAATATCATTTTAAAACCCAAGCAAGTAGTAGGGGAAAAAATGCTGTTTTATTACATATTTATAAATGTATACTTGAAACTTCAAATTCCAGGTTTCTGTTCATTTTAGAGATGGGGCCACACTAATACTCTTGCAGTCATTTTCAAAAAAAAAAAAAAGGTGAAAACTGAAGTCAAGCTTTATGCAACATTAGAGGGAGAAAAAAAAAAAGGCAAGAGAACTCCAGAAAAACATATACTTTTGTTTCATTTAAAGCCTTTGGTCACAACAAACTGTGGAAAATTCTTAAAGAGATGGGAATACCAAACCACCTTACCTGCCTCCTGAGAAACCTGTATGCAGGTCAAGAAGCAACAGTTAGAATTGGACATGGAACAATGGACTGGCTCCAAATTGGGAAAGAAATACATCAAGGCTGTATACTGTCACCCTGTTTATTTAACTCATATGCAGGGTACATTATGCTAAATGCCAGCCTGGATGAAGCAGCAGCTGGAATCAAGATTGCTGGGAGAAATAATAACCTCAGATACACAGATGGCACCATTCTTATGGTGGAGAGCAAAGAGGAACTAAAGAGCCTCTTGATGAAGGTAAAAGAGGAGAGTGAAAAAGCTGGCTTAAAGCTCAACATTCAGAAATATAAGATCATGGCATCCAGTCCCATCAGTTCATGGTAAATAGATGCGGAAACACTGGAAACAGTGACAGACTTTATTTTCTTGGCCTCCAAAATCACTGCAGATGGTGACTGCAGCTATGAAATTAAAAGGCACTTGCTTCTTGGAAGAAAAACTATGACAAACCTAGACAACATATTAAAAAGAGAAACATTACTTTACTGACAAAGTTCTGTAGAGTCAAAGTTATGGTTTTTTGAGTAGTCATGTATGGATGTGAGAGTTGGACTATAAAGAAAGCTGAGCTCCTACGAATTGATGCTTTTGAACTGTGGTGTTGAAGAAGACTCAAGAGTCACTTGGACTGCAAGGATATCCAACTGGTCCATCCTAAAGGAAATCAGTCCTGAATATTCATTGGAAGGACTGATGCTGAAGCTGAAGCTCCAATACTTTGGCCACCTGATGCAAAGAACAGACTCATTTGAAAAGACTCTGATGCTGGGAAAGTTTGAAGGCAGGAGGAGAAGGGGACAACAGAAGATGAGATGAATGGATGGCATCACCAACTTGATAGACATGAGTTTGAGCAAACTCCAGGAGATGGTGAAGGACAAGGAAGCCTGATGTGCTACAGTTCATGTTATTGCAAAGAGTCAGACACAACTGAGTGACTGAACAACAACAAAATGCAAAATGACTCATGGTAACTGAATGCCATTCCCAAAATAATTCCAGCAAAATCCCATGATCCCAGGTATATCAGTGATAAAGACTCTCTTCTTGACCAAACTCTAGAAGAATAATCTTTAGCATCTTAAGACCTAGGGTAACATTGGGCCCTTCTTCAAATCCTGCCTGAGAAAGATTGCAGTGATACATTCTTTCTCCGTCCCTTTAAGATGCAGATGTTTCCCCCACCCCATCTCTGCACTTCGAACACATCCCACCCCACTCCACCCCCTAGCCATACCTATCCATCTCTCCTGCAGTGGAAACAAGGAGTCTCAACCACTGGATGGCTAAGGAATTCCCTAAGATATAAATCTTCTACCATCCTAATCTATTTCCTCAAGGACCTGGAAGCCATCTCTTGAAATATATTCAAGTACATAACTCTCACCTTGGCTCTCAGTTCCCATGGAAGAGAAAGAGTCTGATTTCAGAGGACACTTTGCTCCAACTTGTATAACCACCTCCTATCATAAATATGCAAGTTTGTTTCTCCTCTGGATAAACACCGATCAGCCAGATAGCCTAGTTATATGAACCAAATACCCCCTTCACACTCTTAGTGTCCTTCCTTTAGCACACCTTAGTATTTTAAAAGTCTCCTGCCTTTTATTTCAGCAGACTTGAGCTTGGGTTACACTGGGTTCTCTCCCTTATTGTAATACTTATAACAGTAAGATCTGCCTTTGTTGCCATTAACTAATGTACTGCTTTATCTCTGACACCATAAAAGAAACATTAATCACTCTGGGCATTTCAAACAGAAGAAAATTAAATGCAGGTAACTAGGTATTTGCATTTAGTTGGCTATAGCTTTGCATTTCCCCCTTTCTTTTTTCACTTCTCTTCTTTGTTTAGCTATTTGTAAGGCCTCCTCAGACAACCACTTTGCCGTCTTTATTTTCTATTTCTTTGGGATGGTTTTGTTCACTGCCTCCTGTACAATATTATGGACCTCCATTCATAGGTCTCCAGGCACACTGTTTACAAGTTCTAACCCCTTGAATCTTTGTTAACTCCACTGCATATTCATTGGGGATTTGATTTAAGTCATAAAGGAAACGTATATCCAACTAAATGCAGATTTCCAAAGAACAGCATGGAGAGACAAGAAGGCCTTTCAGTGAATGGTGTAGAAAACTAGAAGAAAACAAGAGAAGGACAAAGACTAAAGATCTCCTCAGGAAAATTGAAGATATCAAGGGAACATTTTGCCCAAAGATGGGTGCAAGAAAGGACATAAATGGTAGAGACCTCGTAGATGCTGAAGAGGTCAAGAAGAGATGGGAAAATACATAGAAGAACTCTAAAAAAAAATCCAAATGAACCAGATTACTTCTATGGTGTGGTCAGCCACCCAGAGCCAGATATTCTGAAGAGCGAAGTCAAGTGGGTATTAAGAAACATTGCTCTTAATAAAGCTAGTGAATGCAATGGAATTCCAGTACAACTATTAAAAACCCTAAAGGATGATGCCAACAAAGTGTTACATTCAATATATTAGCAAATCTAGAAGACCCAGCATTGGCCACAGGACTGGAAAAGGTCAATCCTCATCCCAATTTCCAAGAAGGGTAGTATTAAAGAATGTGCTAATCATTGAACAATTGCACTCATCTCCCATGCTGATAAGGTCAGGCTTACAATCTTTTTTTTTTTTAAATTTTATTTTATTTTTAAACTTTACATAATTGTATTAATTTTGCCAAATATCAAAATGAATCCACCACAGGTATACATGTGTTCCCCATCCTGAGCCCTCCTCCCTCCTCCCTCCCCATTCCATCCCTCTGGGTTGTCCCAGTGCACCAGTCCTAAGCATCCAGTATCGTGCACAGGCTTACAATCTTGCATGCTAGACTTCAGCATTATGTGAACCAAGAACTTCCAGATGTCCAAACTGGGTTTAGAAAAAGAAAAGGAAACAGAGATCAAATTATCAACATTCACTGGATCATAGAGAAAACTGGGGAATTCCAGAAAAACATCTACTTCTGTTCCGTTGACTACATTAAACCTTTTGACTGTGTGGGTCATAGTAAACTGTGGAAAGCTCTTAAAGAGATGGAAATACCAGACCATCTCACCTGTCATCCAAGAAACCTGTATGTGGGCCAAGAAGCAATTAGTTATTAGAACCCTGTATGAAACAACTGATTGGTTCAAGATTGAGAAAGGAGGCTATCTGCTGTCACCCTGTTTGTTTAATCTATACACCGAGTACATCATGAGAAATGCCAGGCTGGATGAGTTACAAGCTGAAATCAAAATAGGCGGGAGAAACATCAACAACTTCAGATATGCTAATGATACCACTCTAATGGTAGAAAGCGAAGAGAATCTAAAGAGCCTCCTGTTAAGTGTGAAGGAGGAGAGTGAAAGAGCCGGCTTAAAGCTAAATATTAAAAAAAAAAAAACTAAGATCATGGTATCCAGCCCCATTACTTCATGGCAAATAGAAGGGGAAAATGTGGAAGTAGTGACAGGTTTCCTCTTCTTGGGCTCTAAAATCACTGCAGATAGTGCAGTGATTTCATGACTGCAGCCATGAAATCAGAAGATGTTTGCTTCTTGGCAGGAAAACTATGACAAATATGGACAGTGTGTTGAAAAGCAGAGATAATTACTGTGCCGACAAAGTCTGTATAATCAAGACTATGTTCTTCCCAGTGGTCATGTACATTTGTGAGAACTGGACCGTAAAGAGGGAAGAGCATAGAATTGGTGCCTGTGAACTGTGATGCTGGAGAATATTCCTGAGAGTCCCTTAGACAGCAATGAGATCAAACTAGACGATCTTCAGTGAAATCAATCCTAAATACTCATTGAAAGGGCTAATGCTGAAGCTGAAACTCCAGTATTTTGATCATCTGATGTAAACAACTGACTCAATGCAAAAGTCCCTGATCCTGGGAAAGATTGAGGGCAGAAGGAGAAAAGGGTGTCAGAGGATGAGATGGCAGGATGGCATCACTGATGCAATGAAGACACATTTGGGCAAACTTCTGGAGATGGTGAGGGACAGAGATTAGGTATTTATATAACCTTATTGCAAGAACTGGAAAATTAGGGGTAGGATTATTACTTTTGGAGTAGAGAGTATTTTTAAATGTGACTGGGACTCTATTAATAATTACACTGGTACAGTGGTCATAAATCCGGACTGTTCTAGGCATATATATATGATTAACCTAAAGTCAGATGGCCATTACCATGTGAAGTCACATCAGTTAGCAGTATTCAAAATTTTGAAGTTTTTGCTCCTACTGCTCTTGTTACAACACTTAAAGGCTCACACCCACAAAGCTAAAGGCTAGAAAGGGGAAAGCTGAGGCAAATCCCCACCAACATTTAGCCAGAGTGTACTTGTCAGGACAACAGCCTTCTCTTCTGTCTGCTCATTCTGTCTGAGGGCTTCTATTCAGCAAAACCTGAGTCTTATCTGGACCCCCTAGATTTGACTGAGTCTGGAAATGTCACTGATAGTTTTCCAATCTATTCAGAAAGGAGGAGAATGAAATCTAGGTTCAGAGAAACAGTAATCTATCCCACCAGGTATTTGGCCTTGATTTCAGGCTGGAAAAGAAGAATCTGCTGTGTTAGAGTGAAATGGAACAGGACCTATGGTCCTTGTTCCCCCATGTCCTCAGCCTGCCTTTGGTATGTGGAAAACTTTAGTCAAAGAATAAGTTTAATCAGAAAAATGAGAAAACAGGAAAACAGTCAAAGGAGAACAAATAATAATAATGTATTCATTAAGCATATTCAAGGAACTTTCTCAAGAGCTATAGATAATATTCTGAGCCATATCCTGTGAACTCATAAATACTAAAACACCAGGTGGAAGAAGTTATCTATATATGACCAGACTGTACCCACAGGAGAAGCTGCTATAATTCTGAGAATTGGGCTCAGAGAAATAGGAGAAAAAGGACTCTGGAACTAAAGATTAACTGTACCAAAAACAACTTAAGATCATGCTGGTCAAGCCACCAATGACCAATTTGAAGATGAACGTTAGAGATGACTGTGCTGTTTCTGCATGTAGTCCCTCCCCACTCTGTCTATAAAAGCTCTTACCCACTGCTTGTCAGGGAGGAAGATGGCCTTTGAACAGATGGCCAGCCTCCCTAACCACCCCCCCACCCAGTTGCACACATTTGAAATAAAATAAACTTTCCTTTCCACCAACCTGGCCTGTTTATTGGCTTTTCTGAGCAGTCAGACCCCACCCTCTTTCAGTAACAGGAGCTCTGAAAATGTGAAGTTTTGAGATTTCCAAGTTCCATCAAGAACTTTATGGAACAGTAACTGGGCAGCGTAACTCAGAACTATTCATTTGTTTCATCTGTTACTAACTGTTGATCTTAATTCTATTCCTGAAGAAGACGGCAAAGAGGATGAAGTGGGCTTTTGCACTAGTTCTCTGTTAATAAATTATCAATGCATTAATATTTGATCAAAGCAGCAGGTAAGGTTGTTTTCTAAAAGATATTGAAAGTAGCATAAAGGATCTGTGTGGTCAAGAGGAGGATGCCTGAGGAGTTATAAATAGAATATTTTTGTTCGGTTTACATTCCAGCTTCTGAATTTACAGTGGAATACTTATTAAATTGGTTATTTGGTTTGTCCTTTGGGAGTGGCTGTGACAGATACAAAGGAATGTCAGGCAGAATCTACGAGGGAAGAAACAGAAGCAGAGGGAGAGAAAAACAGAAAATTACCAAGAGTCAATAGCAAAGAGACATAAAGGCCCAGAGAGATACAGTGAGACAAAGAGAAACACATGCACTTTCCCCAACATGAGATACAAGTGTACACACATAAACGAGACACACACACATGTCCTGAAAATAATGGAATGGGGCAGATGAGAGAAAAGACAGAGAGAAAGCACACAAAAATAAAATGAGAGAATAAAACTATCTAAAGTCAATAAGACAAAAATACACAGATAAAGAAAAAATACATAATGCTGAAGCTATGCAGATAATCATTACAGCACATGAACAAATTTTAAACCACTTCATTTTGTTCTTTTTATCTTTTTAATTTATTTTTTTCATTGAAGGATAATTGCTTTACAGAATTTTGCTGTTTTCTGTCAAATCTCAACATGAATCAGCCATAGATATACATGTATCCCCTCCCTTTTGAAACTCCCTCCCATCTCCCTCCCCTTTCCACCCCTCTAGGTTGATACAGAGCCCCTGTTTGATTTTCCTGAGCCATACAGCAAATTCCCATTGGTGATCTATTTTACATATGCTAATGTAAGTGTCCATGTTACTCTTTCCATATATCTCACCCTCTTCTCCCCGCTCTCCATGTCCATAAGTCTATTCTCTATGTCTGTTTCTCCATTGTTGCCCTGTAAATAAATTATTCAGTACCATTTTTCTAGATTCCATATATGTGTGTTAGAATACAATATTTATCTTTCTCTTTCTGACTCACTTCACTTTGTATAATAGGTTCTAGGTTCATCCACCTCTTCAGAACTGACTCAAAAAAATTTTTTTTGGCTGAGTAATATTCCATTGTGTATATATACCACAACTTCTTTACCCATTCATTTGTAGATGGACATCTAGGTTGCTTCCATGTTCTACCTATTGTAAATAGTGCTGTGATGAACAATGGAACACATGTCTTTTTCAATTTTGGTTTCCTCAGGGTATATACCAAGGAGTAGGATCTCTGGGTTATATGGTGGTTTTATTCCTAGTTTTTTAAGGAATCTCCATACCATCTTCCATAGTGACTGTATCAATTTACATTCCCACCAACAGTGCAAGAGTGTTCCCTTTTCTCCACACCCTTTCCAGCATTTATTGATTGCAGACTTTTTGTTGATAGCCATTCTGACTGTTGTGAGGTGATATCTAATTGTGGCTTTAATTTGCATTTCTTTAATAATGAGCTATGGAAAAGAAATTCAAAAAAATCAAAATGGCTATCTGAGGAGGGCTTATAAATGGCTGTGAAAAGAAGTGAAAAGCAAAGGAGAAAAGGAAAGATATAAGCACCTGAATGCAGAGTTCCAAAGAATAGCAAGAAGAGATAAGAAAGCCTTCTTCAGCGATCAGTGCAAAGAAATAGAGGGAAAAAAACAGAATGGGAAAGACTAGAGATCTCTTCAAGAAAATTAGAGATATCAAGGGAATATTTCATGCAAAGATGGGCTTGATAAAGGGCAGAAATGGTATGGACCTAACAGAAGCAGAAGATATTAAGGAGAGGTGGCAAGAATACACAGAAGAACTGTACAAAAAAGAGCTTCACAACCAAGATAATCATGATGGTGTGATCACTCACCTAGAGCCAGACATCCTAGAATGTGAAGTCAAGTGGGCCTTAGAAAGCATCACTACAAACAAAGCTAGTGGAGGTGATGGAATTCCAGTTGAGCTATTTCAAATCCTGAAAGATGATGCCGTGAAAGTGCTACACTCATTATGCAAGCAAATCTGGAAAACTCAGCAGTGGCCACAGGACTGGAAAAGGTCAGTTTTCATTCCAATCCCAAAGAAAGGCAATGCCAAAGAATGCTCAAACTACCACACAATTGCACTTATCTCACACGCTAGTAAAATAATGCTCAAAATTCTCCAAATCAGGCTTCAGCAATATGTGAACCGTGAACTTCCAGATGTTCAAGCTGGTTTTAGAAAAGGCAGAGGAACCAGAGATCAAATTGCCAACATCCACTGGATCATTGAAAAAGCAAGAGTTCCAGAAAAACATCAATTTCTGCTTTATTGACTATGCCAAAGACTTTGACTGTGTGGATCACAATAAACTGTGGAAAATTCTGAAAGAGATGGGAATACCAGACCACCTGACCTGCCTCTTGAGAAACCTATATGCAGGTCAGGAAGCAACAGTTAGAACTGGACATGGAACAACAGACTGGTTCCAAATAGGAAGAGGAGTTCGTCAAAGCTGTATATTGTCACCCTGCTTATTTAACTTATATGCAGAGTGCCAGGGTCCAGCCCCGGCTGATCCAGGGTATTCGAAGGAGAGACGGTGTAGGCGAGGGTCAGGGAACAACTGCTTAATTAAACGTTAATTAAGGATATAAAGAGTAATAGAATGAGGATAGCTCAGTAGGAAAATTCAGTGGAGAAAAGAGGCTGAGTAGCTTGGTTTATGCGGGGAACCAATAAAACTTCAAGACAAGAAGCTTGCCCCACTTACGTAGGCCGCAGGCGTCCTTCCGTTCTCCCGAAGGAGAGGAGACACTGAGGCCTCCCCGGTCAGATCTTAGAAGCCCAGGCATAATTAGTAAGCATGGTGGGTTCCGCGCTCCAGATGGAGACTCAGCCAGAGTGAGAGAGAGACATGGGGAGACCAGTCTTTCGAGGAACTGATCCCAATTCTTTATTTTCCATGGTCTACTTTTATACACTGAGATGTTATGCAAAAGTCACGAGGGGTCAGCAGTCCTGACTTTTATCAAAGTCAGGTGCTTCATACAAATGTATACAGAGGTCTTAGGGGTGTTACATCATCTTCTGGCCGGGGGGGCCTGCTGACAATTTATGACCCTCTCCTTGTGACAGCGGTCAGTCAACCAGGACACTTATTTCTCCAGGGGTGATTATTCTTAAAACAGATGCCACCCAAATAAAGTTACATTCCTATAGGGTGAGGGTATAGTGGGTTTTAATTAAGGAAAGAATTTACTTAGCCTAAGGTCTAACGTGATTAATATCAAAGGTTAATACTTATTTCTTCTATATATTCATTAATGTGTATAAGGGCAGGGGATGTGGAGACTTAGCAGTAAACATTGGCTCAACAAATGAAAAACCCTTCACCAATACAATTTCTAATCAGCCCACTATACTTATACTAATAATTTTATAACTTTTCTAAAGAACCTGTTTTTAGGAGGTTTAAAGCATCTCATGCCTCTCACAGTTGGGAGGCTGTGAGCAATCACATGTGGCCAGACAAGCCTGTCAGGCAGGCTAGAGAACCTTCAGAGGAGTTTGTAGGTTGAAACACTCCTATCACGCCCAGGAATTATTATTAACTGGAGCTCTAAGTTAACTCCTTCTCCGAAAGAGGTGGTGGGGGACAGCCCCCCGTAAAGTCAGAGGTGTAGGGGAGAGCACAAAGTAGTAAAGTAGGCAGGCTCTGGTTATGGGGGTAGATGCTTGAGGATTTCCAGGGGGACTCCTGAGGCTCGATCCCGCCTTTGCGTATGTCGAGCCTCCTTCCTCATGACCTTTGCCATGGACTGAGTGCCTCACACCGGCCCCCAACAGCAGAGTACATCATGAGAAATGCTGGGCTGGAAGAAGCACAAGCTGGGATCAAGATTGCTGGGAGAAATATCAATAACCTCAGATATGCAGATGACACCACCATTATGGCAGAAAGTGAAGAGGAACTAAAAAGCCTCTGGATGAAAGTGAAGGAGGAGAGTGAAAAAGTTGGCTTAAAGCTCAACATTCAGAAAACTAAGATCATGGCATCTGGTCCCATCACTTCATGGCAGATAGATGGGGAAACAGTGGAAACAGTGTCAGACTTTATTCTTTGGGGCTCCAAAATCACTGCAGATGGTGATTGCAGCCATAAAATTAAAAGACGCTTACTCCTTGGAAGGAAAGTTATGACCAACCTAGATAGCATATCAAAAAGCAGAGATAGTACTTTGCCAACAAAGGTCCGTCTAGTCAAGGCTATGGTTTTTCCAGTGGTCATGTATGAATGGGAGAGTTGGACTGTGAAGAAAGCTGAGCACCAAAGAATTGATGCTTTTGAACTGTGGTGTTGAAGACTCTTGAGAGTCCCTTGGACTGCAAGGAGATCCAGCCAGTCCATCCTAAAGGAGATCAGTCCTGGGTGTTCTTTGGAAGGACTGATGCTGAAGCTGAAACTCCAGTAGTTTGGCCACCTCATGCGAAGAGTTGACTCATTGGAAAAGACCCTGATGCTGGGAGGGATTGAGGGCAGGAGAAGAAGGGGACGACAGAGGATGAGATGGTTGATGGAATCACTGACTCAATGGACATGAGTCTGAGTGAACTCCAGGAGTTGGTGATAGACAGGGAGGCCTGGCATGCTGTGATTCATGGGGTCGCAAAGAGTCGGACACGACTAGCAACTGAACTGAACTGAACTGAATAATGAGCTATATTGATCATCTTTTCATGTGTTTGTTAGCCATCTGTATGTCTTCTTTGGAGAAATGTCTGTTTAGGTCTTTTCCCCACTTTTTTATTGGGTTGTTTGTTTTTCTAGCATTTAGTTGTATGAGCTGCCTATATATTTTGGAAATGAATCCTTTGTCAATTGTTTCATTTGCTATTATTTTCTCCCATTCTGAAAGTTTTCCTTTCACCTTGCTTATAGTTTCCTTTGCTGTGCAAAAGCTTTTAAGCTTAATCAGGTCCCACTTGTTTACTGTTGTTTTTATTTCTGTAACTCTAGGAGATGTGTCATAAGGGTCTTGCTTTGATTTATGTCACTGAGCATTCTGCCTATGTTTTCCTCTAAGAGTTTTAGAGTTTCTGGTCTTACATTTAGGTCTTTAATCCATTTTGAGTTTATCTTTGTGTATTGTGTTAGGAAGTGTTCTAATTTAATTCTTTCACATGTAGCTGTCCAGTTTTGCAAGCATCATTTATTGAAGAGGCTGTCTTTGCCCCCATTGTATATTCTTGCCTCCTTTGTCAAAAATGAGGTACCCATAGGTGCATGGGTTTATTTCTGGGCTTTCTATCTTGTTCCATTGGTCTATATTTCTATTTTTGTGCCAGTACCATACTGTCTTGATGACTGTAGCTTTGTAGTATAATCTGAAGTCAAGAAGGTTGATTCCTCCAGCTCCATTCTTCTTTCTCAAGGCTGCTTTGGCTATTCGGGGTCTTTTGTATTTCCATATGAATTGTGAAATTTTTTTCTTTCAGTTCTGTGAAAAATGCCATTGATGATTTGATGGGGATCACATTGAATCTGTAGGTTGCATTTGGTAGTATAGGCATTTTCACAATATTGACTCTTCCTACCCATGAACATGGAATATCTCTCCATCTGTTTATGTAATCTTTGATTTCTTTTATCAGTGTCTTATAATTTTCTGTGTACAGTTCTTTTGTCTCCTTGGGTAAGTTTATTCCTAGATATTTAATTCTTTTTGTTGCAATGGTGAATGAGATAGATTCCTTAATTTCTCTTTCTGATTTTTCATTGTTAGTATGTAGAAATGCAAGTGATTTCTGTGTATTGATTTTGTATCCTGCAACTTTGTTAAATTCACTGATTAGCTGTAGTAATTTTCTGATACTATCGTTAGGCTTTTCTATGTACAGTATCATGTCATCTGCAAACAGTGAGAGCTTTACTTCTTTTCTGATCTGGATTCCTTTTATTTCTTTTTCTTCTCTGATTGCTGTAGCTAGGACTTTCAGAGCTATGTTGAATGATAGTGGTGAAAGGAGACACCCTTGTCTTGTTCCTGATTTTAGAGGAAATGCATTCAAGTTTTCGCCATTGAGAATAACATTTGCTGTAGGCTTATCATATATGGCCTTTACTATGTTGAGGAAGGAGATCAGCCCTGGGATTTCTTTGGAAGGAATGATGGTAAAGCTGAAACTCCAGTACTTTGGCCACCTCATGCGAAGAGTTGACTCATTGGAAAAGACTCTGATGCTAGGAGGGATTGGGGGCAGGAGGAGAAGGGGACGACAGAGGATGAGATGGCTGGATGGCATCACTGACTCGATGGACGTGAGTCTGAGTGAACTCCGGGAGTTGGTGATGGACAGCAAGGCCTGGCGTGCTGCGATTCATGGGGTCACAAAGAGTCGGACATGACTGAGCGACTGATCTGATCTGATCTGATGTTGAGGTAGGTTCCTTCTATGCCCATTTTCTGAAGAGTTTTAATCATAAATGGGTGCTGAATTTTGTCAAAGGCTTTTTCTGCATATACTGAGATTATCATGTTGGTTTTTTTTTTATCTTTCAATTTGTTAATATGGTGTATCACATTGATTGATTTGTGCATATTGAAGAATCCTTGCATCTCTGGAATAAACCCAACTTAATCATGGTGTATGAACTTTTTGATGTACTGCTGAATTCTGTTAGCTAAAATTTTGTTGAGGATTTTTGCATCTATGTTCATCAGTGATATTGGCCTGTGGTTTTCTTTTTTGCGTGTTGTCTTTGGTTTTGGTATTAGGGTGATGGTGGTCTCATAGAATGAGTTTGGAAGTGTTCCTTCCTCTGCAATTTTTTGAAAGAGTTTTAGAAGGATAGGCATTAGCTCTTCTCTAAATGTTTGGTAGAATTCTCCTGTGAGGCCATCTGGTCCTGGGCTTTTGTTTTAGGGGAGATTTTTTATCACAGCTTCAATTTCAGTGCTTGTAATTGGGTTGTTCATAGTTTCTATTTCTTCCTAGTTCAGTTTTCAAAGATTGAACTTTTCTAAGAATATGTCCATTTCTTCCAGGTTATCCATTTTACTGCCATATAGTTGTTCATAATAGTATCTTATAATCCTTTGTATTTCTTCATTGTCTGTTGTAACCGCTCCTTTTTCAGTTCTAATTTTGTTGAATTGATTCGTCTCTCTTTTTTCTTGATGAATCTGACTAAAGGTTTGTCAACTTTGTTTATTTTCTTAAAGAACCAGCTTTTAGTTTTATTAATCTTTACTATTATTTCTTTCATTTCTTTTTCATTTATTTCTGCTCGGATCTTTATGATTTCTTTCCTTCTACTAATTGGGGGGATGGGGGGGAGTGGTTCTTCTTTGTCCAGTTGTTTGACACTCGATATTTTTCTTGTTTCTTGAGGTAGGATTGTATTGCTATAAACTTCCCTCTTAGAACTGCTTTTGCTGCATGCCATAGGTTCTGAGTTGTCGTGATTTCATTGTCATTTGTTTCTAGAAATTTTTTTATTTCCCTTTTGATTTCTTCAGTAATCTGTTGGTTATTTAGAAACATGTTGTTTAATCTCCATGTGTTTGTATTTCTTGCAGTTTTTTTTCTTATAACTGATATCTAGTCTCATAGTGTTGAGGTTGGAGAAAATGCTTGATATGATTACAATTTTCTTATTTACTGAGGTTTGATTTGTGATCCAAAATGTGGTCTATCCTGGAGAATGTTCCATGTGCCCTTGAGAAGAAGGTGTATTCTTCTGCATTTGGATGGAATGTCCTGAAGATATCAATAAGATCCATTTCATCTAATGTATCATTTAAGACTTGTGTTTCCTTATTAATTTTCTGTTTTGATGATCTGTCTATTTGTGTGAGTGGGGTGTTAAAGTCTCCTATTATTATTGTGTTACTGTCAATTTCTCCTTTTATGTCTGTTAGTGTTTGTCTTACGTATTGAGGTGCTCCTATGTTGGGTGCGTAGATATTTACAATTGTTATGTCTTCCTCTTGGATTGATCCCTTGATCATTATATAGTGGACTTCCTTATCCCTTGTAATTTCTTTTATTTTAAGGTCTATTTTGTCTGATATGAGGATTGCTACTCCAGCTTTCTTTTGCTTCCCATTTGCATGGAATATATTTTTCCATCCTCTCACTTTCAGTCTATATGTGTCTTTAGGTCTGAAGTGGGTTTCCTGTAGACAGCATATATATGGGTCTTATTTTTTTATCCATTCAGCCAGTCTGTGTCTTTTGGTTGGAACATTTAATCCATTTAAATTTAAAGTAATTATTGATATATATGTACCTATTGCCATTTTCTTAATTGTTTGGGGTTAATTTTGTAGATCTTTTTTTTTCTTCTCTTGTATTTCTCGACTATATAAGTCCGTTTAACATTTGTGGTAAAGCTGGCTTGGTGGTACTGAATTCTCTTAACTTTTGCTTGTCTGAAAAGCTTTTTATTTCTCCACCAATTCTGAATGAGATCCTTGCTGGGTATAGTAATATTGGTTGCAGATTTTTCCCTTTCAGTACTTTAAATATATCCTGTCATTCCCTTTTGGCCTGCTGAGTTTCTACTGAAAGATCAGCTGTTATGCAAATGGGGTTTGCCTTGTATATTACTTGTTGCTTCTCATTGCTGCTTTTAATATTCTTTCTTTGTATTATATCTTTGTTAGTTTTATTAGTATGTGTCTTGGAGTGTTTCTCCTTGGGTTTATCCTGTATGGGACTCTTTGTGCCTCTTGGACTTGATTGACTACTTCCTTTTCCATGTTGGGGAAATTTAAAACTATCATCTCTTCAAAAATTTTCTCATACCCCCTCTTTTTCTCTTCTTCTTCTGGGACCCCTATAATTGGAGTGTTGATGTGTTTGATATTGTCCCAAAAGTCTATCAGACTAACCTTCATTCTTTTCATTCTTTTTACTTTATTCTGCTCTTCAGAAGTTATTTCCACCACTTTATCTTCCTGCTCACTGACTTATTCTGCCTCACATATTCTGCTATTGATTTTTTCTAGAGTATTTTTAATTTCAGTAATTGTGTTGTTTGTTTCTGTGTGTTTATTCTTTAATTATTCTAGGTCTTTGTTAATTGATATTGCATTTTGTTGATTGTTAATTGCGTTTTCTCCATGTTGTTTTCAAGGTTTTGATCATCTTTACTATCATTCTTCGGAATTCTCTACCAGGTAGTTTGCCTATTTCCTCTTCATCTATTTGGACTTCTGTGTTTCTAGCATGTCCCTTCATTTGTGTAGCATTTCTATGCCTTTTCAATTTTTTTTTTTTAACTTACTGTGTTTGAGGTCTCCTTTCCCAGGCATCAAGGTTGAATTCTTTCTTCCTTTTGGTTTCTGCCTTCCTAAGGTTGTTCCAGTGGTTTGTATAAGTTTTGTACCAGACATCCTAGGATGTGAAGTCAAGTGGGCCTTAGAAAGCATCACTGTGAATAAAGCTAGTGGAGGAGATGGAATTCCAGTTGAGCTATTTCAAATCCTGAAAGATGGTGCTGTGAAAGTGCTACACTCTATATGCCAGCAAATCTGGAAAACTCAGCAGTGGCCACAGGACTGGAAAAGGTCAGTTTTCATTCCAATCCCAAAGAAAGGCAATGCCAAAGAATGCTCAAACTACCACACAATTGAACTCATCTCACACGCTAGTAAAGTAATGCTCAAAATTCTCCAAGCCAAGCTTCAGCAATACGTGAACCATGAACTTCCAGTTGTTCAAGCTGGTTTCAGAAAAGGCAGAGGAACCAGAGATCAAATTGCCAACATCCACTGGATCATCGAAAGAGCAAGAGAGTTCCAGAAAATTATCTATTTCTGCTTTATTGACTATGCCAAAGACTTTGACTGTGTGGATCACAATAAACTGTGGAAAATTCTGAAAGAGATGGGAATACCAGACCACCTGACCTGCCTCTTGAGAAACCTATATGCAGGTCAGGAAGCAACAGTTAGAATTGGACATGGAACAACAGACTGGTTCCAAATAGGAAAAGGAGTATGTCAAGGCTGTATATCGTCACCCTGCTTATTTAACTGTGTATGCAGAGTACATCATGAGAAACGCAGGGCTAGAAGAAGCACAAGCTGGAATCAAGATTGCCGGGAGAAATATCAATAACCTCAGATATGCAGATGACACCACCCTTATGGCAGAAAGTGAAGAAGAACTAAAAAGCCTCTTGATGAAAGTGAAAGAAGAGAGTGAAAATGTTGGCTTAAGGCTCAATATTCAGAAAACTAAGATCACAGCATCTGGTCCCATCACTTCATGGCAGATAGATGGGGAAACCGTGGAAACAATGTCAGACTTTATTTTTTGGGCTCCAAAATCACTGCAGATGGTGATTGCAGCCATGAAATTAAAAGACGCTTACTCCTTGGAAGGAAAGTTATGACCAACCTAGATAGCATATTGAAAAGCAGAGACATTACTTTGCCAACAAAGGTCCGTCTAGTCAAGGCTATGGTTTTTCCAGTGGTCATGTATGAATGGGAGAGTTGGACTGTGAAGAAAGCTGAGTGCTGAAGAACTGATGCTTTTGAACTGTGGTGTTGGAGAAGACTCTTGAGAGTCCCTTGGACTGCAAGGACATCCAACCAGTCCATCCTAAAGAAGATCAGTCCTGGGTGTTCATTGGAAGGACTGATGCTGATGCTGGAACTCCAATACTTTGACCACTTCATGCGAAGAGTTGACCCATTGGAAAGACTGATGTTGGGAGGAATTGGGGGCAGGAGGAGAAGGGGACAACAGAGGATGAGATGGCTTGTTGGCATCACCGACTCAATGGACATGAGTTTGAATGAACTCCGGGAGTTGGTGATGGACAGGGAGGCCTGAGGTGCTGCATCATGGGGTCGCAAAGAGTCGGACATGACTGAGCAACTGAACTGAACTGAACTTTGTTTGTGCATGTGTGTGTGTGTGTGTGTGTGTGTGTGTGTTTCCTCTGATGGACAAGGCTGAGTGAGGTGGTAACCCTGTCTGCTGATTATTGGGTTTGTATTTTAGCTTTGTTTGTTGTTTAGATGAGCATCCTGCACAGGGTGCTACTGGTGGTTGGGTGATACTGGGTCTGTATTCAAGTGGTTTCCTTTTTGTGAGTTCTCACTATTTGATACACCCTAGGATTAGTTCTCTGGTAGTCTAGGGTCTTGGAGTCAGCAATCCCACTCCAAAGGCTCGGGTCTTGATCTCTGGTCAAGAATGAAGATTCCACAAGTGGTTTGTTATAGCAGTAAGTGAGATTAAAACAAATATTCAAAAACAAGGAACCAAAGATGAACCCCAGACAAATGGCAGTTACAAAATCAGGCAAATAATAATTAAAATAATGGAACATACACATATACATATATACCCATGAAAAAAGTCAAAACAGTCCATCAAAAATAAAGTACAATAGATTGAACCAGCAAATGAAGAAAATCAAAAATTATATTTACCAGTTAAGAACAAAACTAACTAAAGCACAATCTGGAAAACAAAACTAAAACAAGGTGCCAATTAGGGAATAAAGCAATGAAAACAAAACTAACAAATATGTTGAGAGGAAAGGAAAGAAAGAAAGAATAGATATGCAAAATTAAACAGAGTTAGATCAAGAAGATTTATATACATTAAAGGTTAACTGCAAGGGCAAAAGAACAGTAGGAAAAGCAAACAAAGGAATAAATGTAGAAAAAATATAATAGGTTTTAAAAAAGTAAAAGTTAAAAATATTTAAAAAGAGAAAAAAAAAAAAAAAACAGAAGAAGAAAGAGAAAACCGCGGGGTGGGGGGAGAGAAAACGCCACAGAAATGCAAAAGCCGAACGTAGATGCAGAGGTTTATAACAACAATAAAAAGTGTGACTGAATATACACATATACATATACATGCATAAGCAAAAACAAGAGTCCAACAAAAATAAGGTACTGGGGAACACATGTATACCTGTGGCGGATTCATTTTGATATTTGGCAAAACTAATACAATTATGTAAAGTTTAAAAATAAAATAAAATTTAAAAAGAAAAAAGAAAAAAAAATAAACTGGGAATAATTCTTAAAAAAAAAAAAAAATAAGGTACAATAGATTGACCCAGTGAACAAAGGAAATCAAAAATTATATATACCAGAACAAAACTAACTAAAACACACACTAGAAAACAAAACTAAAGCAAGGTGCCAACTGGGGAATAAAGCAATGAAAATAAAACTAACAAATATGTTGAGAGGAAAGGAAAGAAAGAATAGATATGCAAAGTTAAATAGAGATAAATGAAGAAGATTTATATATAAAGATTTATTAATTAAACATTAAGATTTATTAATGTTTAACTGCCTGGGGAAACAATGGCACCCCACTCCAGTACTCTTGCCTGAAGAGTCCCATGGACAGAGGAGCCTGGAGGGCTGCAGTCCGTGGCATCACTGAGGGTCGGACACGAATGAGCGACTTCACTTTCACTTTCACTTTCATGCATTGGAGAAGGAAATGGCAACCCACTCCAGTGTTCTTGCCTGGAGAATCCCAGGAACGGGGAAGCCTGGTGGGCTGCCATCTATGGGGTAGCACAGAGCTGGACATGTACTGCAGTGACTTAGCAGCAGCAGCAAGGGGAAAAGAACAGTAGGAAAAGCAAACAAAGGAATAAATGTAGAAAAAAAAATAATAAATTTTAAAAAATTAAAAAGAAAGAAAATAAAATTAAAAATAAAAGGCAAATTCCACAGAACTGCAAAAGCCCAACATAGTGTCATGTTTATAACAACAATAAAAAATGTGAATGAGGAAAAAAATAAAAAAAAAAAATCTTAAGTAGATTTCATAGTGCCAATAATATCAACAACTACAATGGGGAGGGGCGGGGAGGGGAAGGGGAAAAAGAGAAAAAAATCCAAAAGAATCTACAGAACAGTCAAACATAAGAATAATAAATGTTTTTCTTGAGTCACTGCTGTCAGAGTCCTTTCCCTCACTGGGAGTCACAATCTACCTCACCTCCCTAGGATGCCCTTCAACACTGTGTTGACCTCTGGACCTGCTGTGGGGTCAGCTCAGATCTAATCTGTTTCTATTCCTCTGTGTTCTTGCCTCCAATGTCCACAGCTATCAGAACTCTTTTGTGAATTTTCTTTTGTGGGAGCTCTCATTGACCTTTTATATATTCTAAAGACACAGAATCTGCCTAGTTGATCGTGTGGATTTAATCTGCAGTTTTTACAGCTGGTGAGAAGGTTTTGGGTATTCTTCCTTAGTCACACTGCCCCTGGGTTTTAATTGTGGTTTCATTTCCACCTCTGCATGTGGGTCATCCACTGGGGTTTGCTCCTGAGGCTGCCCTGGAGGAATTGGGTTTGCCCCTGTGAAGGCCAGGTGTGGAGGTGGTGCAGCTGCTTGGGTCCCAGGGCTTCTGGCAGCATCAGATACTCAGGGGAGTTGGTGGCTAAGGAAGAAGGAAATATGATACTCTAGAAGGGTATGGCAACAAGTATTGGCCCATACACTCCAGTATTCTTGCCTGGAGAACCCTTGTCCCTGACAGAGAAGACTGGCAGGCCACAGTCTACAGGGTCGCAAAGAGTTGGACACTACCAAAGCAACCCTGTGCACCTAGACACAAGACTTTTTTTGCCTGTGGCAGCTCTGCCCAGTGAGAGTTGAGCATGAAGGTGGTGCAGCTGCTTGGCTTGCGGGGACCCTGGCAGTGCCAAGTGTGCAGGGACACAGACTGTCTCTGCCACAGAGTTATGGCCCTATCAGAGATTTTTTTAAGCCTCTTGTAGCAGGCAATCAGAAAGCCTCTTTGGCCAGTCTTTCTCCATAGCTCTGCCCGTTCAGGCACTTAGAGGGCCTCCTTGCCTGTGTCCTATTCTGTTGTTCAGCATGTCAGGCACATAGAGGAGCCCCCCTGGGTGGGGTCCTCCTCTGTAGATCAGCGCATCAGGCACTTAAAGGGGCACCCTGGATATGGTCCTACTCTGTAGTTCAGTACCTCAGACGTTTGATGAGCCAGCCTCTCACGCGGGGGAAGAGAGGCCACGGTGATGACTCCACCCCCTACTTGTGACTCAGCAGTATTGTCTTGCTTCCATGGCTGCCCAGCTTTCCTCCACAGGCATTTCCTACCACAATCTCCTCCCTCACATCCCCTCAATCCTTCTCTCCGCAGTCAACCACAGCCCTCGCCCTGGGATTGCTTCACAATCCCTAAACTCCAGCTCCCAGCCATTGCACCTTCCAGGGGATCTGTGTCCCTATCCAAGGTATGTATGACTGTAGCAAGGACTGTCTGATTTTCATTCTGTTTAGACTGCCACACAGCCGTTTCACTCTCAGCCTTAAATGTTTCTCCTCTGATTCAGACAATTGCCCCAATGTGGGGAACGGATCCTTCCTCAGTTCCCTTATCCGCCGAGGGTACATCCAGTCCTATTAACACTCCTGTTTGCCCCCCGAATTCTTTCATCTTACCAAGTTTTGCGTGGATCTATATGTTCTTTTCCACTGGTCAGGTACTCCTGTCTGCTCTCAGCTGGTGTTCTGCATGCACTTCTGTGTCTGAAGGTGTATTCCTGATGTATCCATGGAGATAGGTGTACTCCACATCCAACTACTCCTCCACCATCTTCTTGTCCCATTTTTTTCTTATTCATTTTATTTCTAGGTTCTTTTTGTTGTTTTTGTTTTGTTTTCTTATTAATTGAAGAATGTCATATAAACATATATTCTGATTATGAAATAGCTTTTGTCCAGAATTAAGGTAGTGAGATACAAATTTAAAAGACATTGAGAGGAAATATTTCAGGGGTTATTCAGATTCATAATTCATGCTTCCTCTAATCCATATTTCTGCTATGTAGAGACTGTGGACATCTTTCTTTGTTGAAATAATTTTTGTTGAATTAAAAAGTATTTCTCTTTGGGGTGATTGAAATTCTCTGATTCAGTTATTTATGCTATTATCCTCTAAAGTGTTATTTCTGACTATATACATATTAATGAATTCATTTTTTCTTACACTTCACTACTTCCTTCAAATTAAAACAACAAAAAAATCTCAGTTAAAAGTATTTCAAAAACCAACCATAAATAGATTAATTGATGAACTATAAAATACAGTATTATTAACAATCAACAATTAGATAGGGATTTCCACTATCACTATATTGTTCAATATTGTTTTAAAGGTTCAAGTTCATGTAACAGACAAAATGAAATAAGCTGCATAAGTATTGGAAAAGCATAATCATAATTATTCTATGTAATCTGACTTAGCCTCAAAATATAAAAGATTCAACAAAAATATATACCAAGAATAAAGTTACTTCATGGCTAATAGATGGGGGAAAATGGAAACAATGGTAGATTTTATTTTCTTGGGCTCCAAAATGACTGTGGACAGTGACTGCAGCCAAAAAATTAAAAGATGTTTGCTCCTTGGAAGAAAAGGTATGCCAAATCTAGACAGTGTATTAAAAAGCAGAGATGTCACTTTGCTGACAAAGATCTGTACAGTCAAAGCTATGTTTTGTTTTGTTTTTTTCAGTAGTCATGTACTGATGTGAGAGTTCGACCAAAAAGAAAGCTGAGTGCTGAAGAACTGATGCTTTTGAATTGTGGTGCTGAGAAGACTTTTGAGAGTCCCTTGGAGAGCAAGGAGATCAAACCAACCAATCCCAATGGAAATCAATCCTGAATATTCATTGGAAGGACTGATACTGAAGCTGAAGCTCCAATACTTTGACCAACTGATGCAAAGAGCCAACTCCTTGGAAAAGACCTTGATGCTGGAAAAGACTGTGGGCAGGAGAAGAAGGGGGTGACAGAGGATGAAATGGTTGGATACCATCATTGACTCAATGGACATGAGTTTGAGCAAATTCTGGGAGATGGTGAAGGACAGAGAAGCCTGGCATGCTGCAGTCCACAGAGTCAAAAAGAGTTGGACACGACCTAGCTACAAAGCAACAACAACAAAAATTAAATTATATCGTATACCAAAAAAAAAAAAAAAAATCAATAGCTTTTCCAAATATTAAAAAACAGTTCAGTTCAGTTCAGTCGCTCAGTCGTGATATAGTATTCACAATGGTGGCAAACACTACTATTTATCTAGAAAAAAAATTAGAAACAAAAGTATAAGAGCTCGATGAAAAATGTTCATAACAGGACATAATGGAAGATCTAAATAAGTGAGAAGATCCACCATCCACAGTCAGAAAACAGAACATTAATCCCAATTGAATAAATTCATAAACACAGTGAAATTATAATAGAATATCAAGGGAGGATTTTGAAACTTTCAAAAGGGTCCAAATAGCAATTGAAAAATAAATATGAATGAACTACCAAGACATTTTTATAAAAAAGAATTATATATAGGTACTTGTCCCACCAAATATGAAAAATATTATCAAATCTACTATTTATCAAAAGTGTGATCCTAGTATAGAAGTACATAGATTATAGAAATGTAATATATGATAAAATTGTCATTACAAATAATTTGGGAAAGATGGGTTATATAATAAGTTGCATTGCAGGAATTTTGAGTGAATTCACAAATCTCTCAAGACATATAAATGCTAATGTTACATTAAATGTTAACATAACCAATATATCTTTTAAAATATTAATACATGTAATTGGGCAATTTTGTACAACTTTTTGATGGGTCTAGAGGAAGCCTTTCTAAGTAAGACAAAAAAACCCAGAATTAATAAGGAAAAAAATCTGACAAACTTGATTACATAAAAAGCTAAAATTTCTGAAAGTGAAAGCGAAAGTTGCTCAGTTGTGTCTGACTCTTTGGGACCCATGGACTATACAGTCCATGGAATTCTCCAGGCTGGAATACTGGAGTGAATAGCCTTTCCCTTTTCCAGGGGATCTTCTCAACCCAGGTCTCCATTATTGCAGGCAGATTCTTTATGATCTGAGCCACAAAGGAAGCCCAAACATGCTGGAGTGACTAGCCTATCCTTCTCCAGTGTATCTTCCTGACCCAGGAATCGAACTGGGGTCTCCTGCATTGCAGGAAGATTCTTTACCAACTGAGCTATGAAAACACCATTAAGAAGTTACATAGTGTCAGACAAGGACAAAAAATTGTAACACATGTAACAGGCAAAAGATTGAAATTCCTAATGTATCACTTCAGTTCAGTTCAGTTCAATCGCTCAGTGATGTCCAACTCTTTGCGACCCCATGAATCGCAGCATGCCAGGCCTCCCTGTCCATCACCAACTCCCGGAGTTCACTCAGACTCACGTCCATCGAGTCAGTGATGCCATCCAGCCAGCTCACCCTCTGTTGTCCCCTTCTCCTCCTGCCCCCAATCCCTCCCAGCATCAGGGTCTTTTCCAATAAGTCAACTCTTTGCATGAGGTGGCCAAAATATTGCAGTTTCAGCTTCAGCATCAGTCCCTCCAATGAACACTCAGGACTGATCTCCTTTAGGATGGACAGGTTGGATCTCCTTGCAGTCCTAGGGACTCTCAAAAGTCTTCTCTAACACCACAGTTCAAAAGCATCAATTCTTTGGTGCTCAGCTTTCTTCACAGTCCAACTCTCACATCCATACATGACCACTGGAAAAACCATAGCCTTGACTAGACGGACCTTTGTTGGCAAAGTAATGTCTCTGCTTTTCAATATGCTATCTAGGTTGGTCATAACTTTTCTTCCAAGGAGTAAGCGTCTTTTAATTTCATGGCTGCAGTCACCATTCGCAGTGATTTTGAAGCCCAGAAAAATAAAGTCTGACACTGTTTCCACTGTTTCCCCATCTATCTGCCATGAAGTGATGGGACCAGATGCCATGATCTTAGTTGTTTGAAAGTTGAGCTTTAAGCCAACTTTTTCACTCTCCTCCTTCACTCTCATCAAGAGGCTTTTGAGTTCCTCTTCATTTTCTGCCATAAGGGTGGTGTCATCTGCATATCTGAGGTTATTGATATTTCTCCCAGCAATCTTGATTCCAGCTTGTGCTTATTCCAGCCCAGCATTTCCCATGATGTACTCTGCATATAAGTTAAATAAGCAGGGTGACAATATACAGCCTTGACGTGCTCCTTCTCCTAAATAATTAATAAAAAGGTAATAAGAAAAGGACAAGTCAATGGAAATGGGCAAAAGATTCGTTTCCAAGGCAAACTATTCAATACCACAGTAATCCAAGTCTATACCCCAACCACTAATGCTGAAAACGCTGAAATTGAATGGTTCTGTGAAGACATACAAGACCTTATAGAACTAACTCCAAAAAAAAAAAAAAAAAAATGTCTTTTTCATCATAGAGGACTGGAACAAAACTAGGAAGACAGATTCCAGGAGTAACAGGCAAGCCTGGCCTTCAAGTACAAAATAAAGCAGGGCAAAGGTTATCAGAGTTTTGCCAACACACTGGTCATAGCAAACACACTCTTCCAACAACACAAGAGAAGACTCTACACATAGACATCAACAGATAGTCAATACCAAAATCAGATTGATTATATTCTTTGCAGCCAAAGATGGAGAAGCTCTATACAGTCAGCAAAAACAAGACCAGTTTATATCATGAACTCCTTATTGCAAAATTCAGACTTAAATTGAAAAAAAAAGAGAAAACCACTAGGTGATTCAGGTATAACCTAAATCAAATCCCTCATGATTATAGAGTGGAAGTGACAAATAGATTCAAGGAATTAGATCTGATAGAGTGCCTGAAGAACTATGGATGGAGGTTCATGACATTGTACAGGAGTCAGTGATCAAGATCATCTCCAGGAAAAAGAAATGCAAGAAGGCAAAATGGTTGCCTGAGAAAGATTAACAAATAGTTGTGAAAAGAAGAGAAATGAAAGAAAAGGAGAAAAGAAACTATATGCCCATTTGAATGCAGAGTTTCAAAGAATAGCAAGAAGAGATGAGAGGGCCTTCCTCCATGATCAAGGCAAAGAAATAGAGGAAAACAATAGAATGGGAAAGATCAGAGATCTCTTCAAGAAAATTAGAGATACTAAGGGAACATTTCATGCAAAGATGGGCACAACAAAGGAAAGAAATGGTATGGACCTAACAGAAGCATAAGATATTTAGAAGAGGTGGCAACAATACACAGAACTATACAAAAAAGATCTCAGTGACTCAGAAAACCACGATGGTGTGATCACTCATCCAGAGCTATAGTGCTCTGGGTACATCCTGTGGTGCGAAATCAAGGGGACCTTAGGAAGCATCACTACGGACAAAGCTGATAGAGGTGATAGAATTCCGGCTGAGCTATTTCAAATTGTAAAAGATGACACTGTGAAGATGCTGCACTCAATACGCCAGCAAATTTGGAAAAACTCAGAAGTGGCCAGTCAGTCAGTTCAGTTGTTTAGTCATGTCCGACTCTTTGAGGCCCCATGGACTGCAGCACCCAAGGCTTCCCTCTCTATCACCAACTACTGGAGCTTACTCAAACTCATGTCCATTAAGTTGGTGATGCCATCCAACCACCTCATCCTCTGTCACCCCCTTCTCCTCCCACCTTCAATCTTTCCCAGCATTAGGATCTTTTCTAGTGAGTCAGTTTTTCGCATCAGGTGGCCAAATTATTGGAGTTTCAGCATCAGTCTTTTTTTTTTTAATTTCATTTTTAAATTGTACATAATTGTATTAGTTTTGCCAAATATCAAAATGAATCCGCCACAGGTATAAATGTGTTCCCCATCCTGAACCCTCCTCCCTCCTCCCTCCCCATACCATCCCTCTGGGTTGTCCCAGTGCACCAGCCCCAAGCATCCAGTATCGTGCATCGAACCTGGACTGGCAACTCGTTTCACACATGATATTTTACATGTTTCATTGCCATTCTCCCAAATCTTCCCACCCTCTCCCTCTCCCACAGAGTCCATAAGACTGTTCTATACATCAGTGTCTCTTTTGCTGTCTCGTACACAGGGTTATTGTTACCATCTTTCTAAATTCCATATATATGTGTTAGTATACTGTATTGGTGTTTTTCTTTCTGGCTTACTTCACTCTGTATAATAGGCTCCAGTTTCATCCACCTCATTAGAACTGATTCAAATGTATTCTTTTTAATGGCTGAGTAATACTCCATTGTGTATATGTACCACAGCTTTCTTATCCATTCGTCTGCTGATGGACATCTAGGTTGCTTCCATGTCCTGGCTATTATAAACAGTGCTGCAATGAACATTGGGGTACACGTGTCTCTTTCCCTTCTGGTTTCCTCCGTGTGTATGCCCAGCAGTGGGATTGCTGGGTCATAAGGCAGGTCTATTTCCAGTTTTTTAAGGAATCTCCACACTGTTCTCCATAGTGGCTGTACTAGTTTGCATTCCCACCAACAGTGTAAGAGGGTTCCCTTTTCTCCACACCCTCTCCAGCATTTATTACTTGTAGACTTTTGGATCGCAGCCATTCTGACTGGTGTGAAATGGCACTTCATAGTGGTTTTGATTTGCATTTCTCTGATAATGAGTGATGTTGAGCATCTTTTCATGTGTTTGTTAGCCATCTGGATGTCATATTTGCAGAAATGTCTAGTTCTTTGGCCCATTTTTTGATTGGGTCATTTATTTTTCTGGAGTTGAGCTGTAGGAGTTGCTTGTATATTCTCGAGATTAGTTGTTTGTCAGTTGCTTCATTTGCTATTATCTTCTCCCATTCTGAAGGCTGTCTTTTCACCTTGCTAATAGTTTCCTTTGATGTGCAGGAGCTTTTAAGGTTAATTAGGTCCTATTTGTTTATTTTTGCTTTTATTTCCAATATTCTGGGAGGTGGGTCATAGAGGATCCTGCTGTGATGTAAGTCAGAGAGTGTTTTGCCTATGTTCTCCTCTAGGAGTTTTATAGTTTCTGGTCTTACATTTAGATCTTTAATCCATTTTGAGCTTATTTTTGTGTATGGTATTAGAAAGTGTTCTAGTTTCATTCTTTTACAAGTGGTTGACCAGATTTCCCAGCACCACTTGTTAAAGAGATTGTCTTTAATCCATTGTATATTCTTGCCTCCTTTGTCAAAGATAAGGTGTCCATATGTGCGTGGATTTATCTCTGGGCTTTCTATTTTGTTCCATTGATCTATATTTCTGTCTTTGTGCCAGTATGATACTGTCTTGATGACTGTGGCTTTGTAGTAGAGCCTGAAGTCAGGCAGGTTGATTCCTCCAGTTCCATTCTTCTTTCTCAAGATCGCTTTGGCTATTCGAGGTTTTTTGTATTTCCATACAAATTGTGAAATTATTTGTTTTAGCTCTGTGAAGAATACTGTTGGTAGCTTGATAGGGATTGCATTGAATCTATAAATTGCTTTGGGTAGTATACTCATTTTCACCATATTGATTCTTCCAATCCATGAACATGGTATATTTCTCCATCTGTTAGTGTCCTCTTTGATTTCTTTCACCAGTGTTTTATAGTTTTCTATATATAGGTCTTTAGTTTCTTTAGGTAGATATATTCCTAAGTATTTTATTCTTTCCATTGCAATGGTGAATGGAATTGTTTCCTTAATTTCTCTTTCTGTTTTCTCATTGTTAGTGTATAGGAATGCAAGGGATTTCTGTGTGTTGATTTTATATCCTGCAACTTTACTATAATCATTGATTAGTTCTAGTAATTTTCTGGTGGAGTCTTTACGGTTTTCTATGTAGAGGATCATGTCATCTGCAAATAGTGAGAGCTTTACTTCTTCTTTTCCAATTTGGATTCCTTTTATTTCTTTTTCTGCTCTGATTGCTGTGGCCAAAACTTCCAAAACTATGCTGAATAGTAATGGTGAAAGTGGGCACCCTTATCTTGTTCCTGACTTTAGAGGAAATGCTTTCAATTTTTCACCATTGAGGATAATGTTTGCTGTGGGTTTGTCATATATAGCTTTTATTATGTTGAGGTATGTTCCTTCTATTCCTGCTTTCTGGAGAGTTTTTATCATAAATGGATGTTGAATTTTGTCAAAGGCTTTCTCTGCATCTCTTGAGATACTCATATGGTTTTTATTTTTCAATTTGTTAATGTGGTGTATCACATTGATTGATTTGCGGATATTGAAGAATCCTTGCATCCCTGGGATAAAGCCCACTTGGTCATGGTGTATGATCTTTTTAATGTGTTGTTGGATTCTGATTGCTAGAATTTTGTTAAGGATTTTTGCATCTATGTTCATCAGTGATATTGGCCTGTAGTTTTCTTTTTTTGTGGGATCTTTGTCAGGTTTTGGTATTAGGGTGATGGTGGCCTCATAGAATGAGTTTGGAAGTTTACCATCCTCTGCAATTTTCTGGAAGAGTTTGAGCAGGATAGGTGTTAGCTCTTCTCTAAATTTTTGGTAGAATTCAGCTGTGAAGCCATCTGGACCTGGGCTTTTGTTTGCTGGAAGATTTTTGATTACAGTTTCAATTTCCGTGCTTGTGATGGGTCTGTTAAGATTTTCTATTTCTTCCTGGTCGAGTTTTGGAAAGTTGTACTTTTCTAAGAATTTGTCCATTTCTTCCACCTTGTCCATTTTATTGGCATATAATTTTTGATAGTACGCTCTTATGATCCTTTGTATTTCTGTGTTGTCTGTTGTGATCTCTCCATTTTCATTTCTAATTTTATTGATTTGATTTTTCTCCCTTTGTTTCTTAATGAGTAGCATCAGTCTTTCCAATGAATATTCAGGACTGATTTCCTTTAGGATAGACTTCTTGGATCTCCTTGCTGTCCAAAGGACTCTCAAGAGTCTTCTCCAACACCAGTGTTGAGAAGCATTAATTCTTCAGTGCTCAGCTTTCTTTATAGTGCAGCTCTCACATCCATACATGACTACTGGTAAAACCATAGCCTTGACTAGATGGACCTTTGTTGGCAAAGTAACGTCTCTGCTTTTGAATATGCTATCTAGGTTGGTCATAACTTTCCTTCCAAGCACTAAGTGTCCTTTAATTTCATGGCTATAATCACCATCTGCAGTGATTTGGGAGCCCAAAAAAATAAAGTCTGACACAGTTTCCACTGTTTCCCCATCTATTTTCCATAAGGTGATGGGACCACATGCCATGATCTTAGTTTTCTGAATGCTGAGCTTTAAGCCAACTTTTTCACTCTCCTCTTTCTTTTTCATCAAGAGGCTCTTCAGTTCTTTGCTTTCTGCCATAAGGGTAGGGTTATCTGCATATCTGAGGTTATTGATATTTCTCCTTGCAATTTTTTTTTTTAAGCAACTTAAAACTTTATTGGAGTGTAGTTGATTTTCAATGTTGTGTTAGTTTCAAGTGTACAGCAAAGTGAATTATTTATATATTACATTTCAGGTGTATATCAAAGTGAATCATTTATACATTACATATATCCACTCTTTTTTAGATGCTTTTCCCATATAGGTCATTACAGAGTATTGAGAAGAGTTCCCTGTGCTACACTGTAGATCATTATTAGTTTTCTTTTTTTATTAATTGATTATTTTAATTGGAGGCTAATTACTTTTCAATATTGAAGTGGCCTTTGCCATATATCAACATGAATCAGCCATGGGTGCACACGTGTTCCCCATCCAGAACCCCCGTCCCTCCTCCCTCCCCATCTCGTCCCTCAGGGTCAACCCAGTGCACCAGCCCTGAGCACCCTGTCTCATCCATCGAACATGATGTTGAGCATCTTTTCATGTGTTTGTTAGCCATCTGTATGTCTTCTTTGGAGAAATGTCTGTTTAGTTTTTTGGCCCATTTCTTGATTGGGTCATTTATTTTTCTGGAATTGACCTGCAGGAGCTTCTTGTATATTTTTGAGATTAATTATTTGTCAGTTGCTTTGTTCTCCTGGCATTCTTGATTCCAGTTTGCCCTTCATCCAATCCAACATTTCTCATGATGTACTCTGCATGTAATTTAAAAGAGCAGGGTGACAATATACAGTGTTGATATACTCCTTTATCAATTTGGAACCAGTCTGTTATTCCATGTCCAGTTCTAACTGTTTCTTCTTGACCTGCATGCTGATTTCTCAGGAGGCAGGTCAGGTGGTCCAGTACTCTCATCTCTTTAAGAATTTTCCACAGTTTGTTGTGATCCACACAGTCAAAGGCTTTGGCATAGTCAATAAAGCAGAAGTAAATATTTTTCTGGAACTGTTTGCTTTTTTAATGACCTAACAGATGTTGGTAATTTCATGTCTGGTTCCTGTGCCTTTTCTACATCTAATTTGAACATCTGGAAGCCCACAGTGCAACTACTGTTGAAGCCTGGCTTGGAGAATTTTGAGCATTACTTTGCAAATGTGTGAGATGAGTGCAATTGTGTGGTGGTTTGAACTTTATTTGCCATTGTCTTTCTTTGGGATTGGGATGAAAACTTACCTTTTCCAGTCCTTTGGCCACTTCTGAGTTTCCAGATTTGCTGGCATATTAAGTGCAGCACTCACAGCATCATCTTTTAGTATTTTAAATAGCTCAACTGGAATTCCATCATCTCCACCAGCTTTGTTCGTAATGATGCTTCCTAAGGCCTACTTGATTTCACATTCCAGGATGTCTGGCTCTAGGTGAGTGATCACACCATCGAGGTTATCTGGGTCGTGAAGATCTTTTTTGTACAGTTCTTCTGTGTATTCTTGCCCTCTTCTTAGTATCTTCTGCTTCTGTTAGGTCCATACCATTTCTGTCCTTCATTGTGCCCATCTTTGCACAAAATGTTTCCTTGGTATCTCTAATTTTCTTGAAGAGATCTCTAATATTTCCCATTCTGTTGTTTTCCTCTATTTCTTTCCATTAATCACTTCAGTTCACTTCAGTTCAGTCGTGTCTGACTCTTTGCAACCCCATGAATCGCAGCACGCCAGGCCTCCCTGTCCATCACCAACTCCCGGAGTTCACCCAGACTCACGTCCATTGAGTCAGTGATGCCATCCAGCCATCTCATTCTTTGTCGTCCCCTTCTCCTCCTGCCCCCAATCCCTCCCAGCATCAGAGTCTTTTCCAATGAGTCAACTCTTCACATGAGGTGGCCAAAGTATTGGAGTAGGAAGGCTTTATTTTCTCTCCTTCCTATCCTTGACTGCATTCAAATGGGCATATCTTTCTTTTTATCCTTTGCCCTTTGCATCTCTTCTTTTCACAGGCATTTGTAAGGCCTCCTCAGACATCTGTTTTGTCTTTTTCATTTCTTTTTCTTGGTGATGGTCTTGATCACTGCCTCCTATATGATGTTACAAACCTCCATCCATAGTTCTTCAGGCACTCTATCAGATCTAATAACTTGAATCTATTTGTCACTTCCACTGTATAATCATGTGGGGTTTGATTTAGGTCATACCTGAATGGTCTAGTGGTTTTCCCTACTTTTCTCAATTAAAGTCTGAATTTTGCAATAAGGTGTTCATGATCTGAACCACAGTCAGCTCCCAGTCGTTTCTGCTGACTGTATAGTGCTTCTCCATCTTTGGCTACAAAGAATATAATCAATCTGATTTCAATATTGACCATCTGGTGATGTGCATGTGTAAAGCCTTTTCTTGTGTTGTTGGAAGAGGGTGTTTGCTATGACCAGTGTGTTCTCTTGGCAAAACTCCATTATCCTTTTCCTGAAGTGGCCACAGGACTAGAAAATGTCAGTTTTCATTCCAATCCCAAAGAAAGGCCTTTCCAACAAATGTTCAAACCACCACACAATTGCACTCATCTCTCCCACTAGTAAAGTAATGCTCAAAATTCCCCAAGCCAGGCTTCAACAGTACATGAACCCAGAACTTCCAGATGTTCAAGCTGAATTTAGAAAAGGCTGAGGAACCAGAGATCAAATTGCCAATATCTGTTAGATCATCAAAAAAGCAAGAGAGTTCCAGAAAAACATCTACTTCTGCTTTATCAACTACACCAAAGTTTTTGACTCTGTGGGTAACAACAAACTGTGGAAAATTCTTCAAGAGATGAGAATACCAGACAACCTGAGAAATCTGCATGCAGGTCAAGAAAGAACAATCAGAGCTGGACTTGGAACAACAGATAGTTCCAAATAGGAAAAGGAGTACGTCAAGGCTGTATATTGTCACTCTGCTTATTTAACTTACGTGCAGAGTACATCAAGATTGCCAGAAGAAATATCAATAACCTCAGATAGGCAGATCACAGCACTCTTATGGCAGAAATCAAAGAAGAACCAGAGTCTCTTGATGAAAGTGAAAGAGGATAGTGAAAAATTTGGCTTAAAACTCAACATTCAAGAAACGATGATCATGGCAGATGGTCCCATCAGTTCATGGTGAGTAGATGGCCAAATGATGGATTCCATGACAGACTTTATTTTCTTGGGCTCAAAAATCACTGCAGATGTTGACTGCAACTATGAAATTAAAAGACACTTTCTCCTTGGAAGAAAACATATGACAAACCTAGACAGCATGTTAAAAAGCACAGACATTACTTTGCCAAAATGGTCCATCTAGTCAAAGCTGTGGTTTTTCCAGTAGTCATGTATGGATGTGAGAATTGGACCATAAAGAAAACTGAGCACTGAAGAATTGATGCTTTTGAACTCTGGTGTTGGAGAAGACTCTTGAGAGTCCCTTGCACTGCAGGGAGATCAAACCAGTCCATCCTAAAGAAAATTAATCCTGAATATTCACTGGAAGGACTGACTGAAGCTGAAGCTCCAATACTTTCACTACCTGATGTGAAGAGCCGACTCTTCAGAAAATACCCTGATGCTGGGCAAGATTTAAGGCAGGAGGAGAATGGGATGGTAGAAGATGAGATGGTTGGATGGCATCACTGACTCAATGGACATGAGTTTTAGCATGCTCCAGGATTTGATGATGGAGAGGGAAGCCTGGTGTGTTGCAGTCTATGGGGTCACAAAGCATCGGACACGGCCAAGCAACTGAACTGACTAACTGAATAAGAAAGAGACTAGTAAGTCTTTTTTACTTATTTTGACTAATAAGTTAATGAAAATGGACAAAAGATGCTAGCAGGTAATTCACTGAAGAACAAATACAAATGGCTTATAAATATAAGAAAGCTGAACTGGCTTGCAACTGAAAGGTAAAAAAAAAAAAAAAAACTTTTCTTAACTATCCATGGGAAAGCTAAGACTTAAAAAGATAGCATCTAATTCTAGTAGAAAAATTGGGAATCCTGGCAATCTCACAATCAGCCATAGTCACTCAGCTGTGTTCAACTCTTTGTGACCCTCGTGGACTTTAGTCCACCAGGCTCCTCTGTCCGTGCAATTCTCCAGGCATGAATATTGGAGTGGATTGCCATTCCCTTCTCCAGAGGATTTTTCCAACCCAGGAATGGAATCTGGGTCTGCTGCATGGCAGGCAAATTCTTTGTCATCTGGGCCACCATGGAAGCCAATACAAATTAATATAATATGGGAAAGCAATTTGTCTATGAAACTGTGAAATGTGCATTCCCTTTAACTTAGCATTTCTTTTTCTAGAACACTCTAAGTCTCTAAGTCAAGTCTGACTCCTTTTTTTTTTTTTTTTTTTTTTACTTTACAATATTGTAAAGCCTGACTCTTTCTAACGCCATGGACTGCAGCACACCAGACTTCCCTATCCTTCACTGTCCCCTAGAATTTGCTTAAACTCATGTCCATTGAGTCAGTGATGCTATCCAATCATCTCATCCTCTTTCGCTCCCTTCTCCTCCTGCCCTTGATCTTTCCCAGCATCAGGGTCTTTCCCAGTGAGTTGGCTCTTCACATCAGTTGGCCAAGGTATTGGAGCTTCAGCTTTAGCATCAGTCCTTCAAATGAATATTCAGGGTTGATTTCCTTTAGGATTGACTGGTTTGATCTCCTTGCAGTCCAATACCAATAAAGAAGATGAAGTACATGTATACAATGGACTATAACTCAGCCATAGGAAAGAATAAAACAATGTCATTTGCAGCCTCATGGATGGACCTAGAGATTATCATAGTGAGCAAAGTAAGTAGGTTAGAGAAAAACAAATATCATATGATATTGTTTATATGTGGTTTCTTAAAAATAATGGTACATCAGTGTCTCTTTTGCTGTCTCGTATACAGGGTTATTGTTACCATCTTTTCATTTTGATATATGGCAAAACCAATACAATATTGTAAAGTTAAAAAATAAAATAAAAATTTAAAAAAAATGGTACAAATGAAATCATTTGCAAAATGGAAATTGAGTCACAGATGTAGAAAACAACTTATGGTTACCAGTGGAAAATGAAGGGGTGGAGGGAGAAGCTGGGAGACTGGTATTGACATATTGCTAAATTGCTTCATTCATGTCTGGACACCCACGGGGGTTCTCCAGGCAAGACTGGAGTGGGTTGCCATGCCCTCCCCCAGGGAATATTCCCAACCCAGGGATGGAACTCACATCTCTTACATTTCCTGCATTGGCAGGAAGGTTCTTTATCACTAGCACCTCCTGAGAAGCCCACTATATATAAAATAGGTAACTAATAAAGACTTACCTACTATATAGCAGAGGGAACTCTACTCGACACTCTGCAATAATCTATAGGAAAAGAATTTTTACAAACTGGATATATGTTTATGTATAACTGATTCACTTTGCTTTACCACAGAAAGTAACACAACATTTTAAATCAACTATAGTAAAAAAAAAAAAAATTAAAGAAAGTAGTGCCTATCAACAGGTGAATGAATAAAGAAAAAGTGTTAAAGTGAAGTGGTTCAGTCGTGTCCGACTCTTTGCGACCCCACGGACTGTAGCCAGCAGGTTCTTCCATCCATGGGATTTTCCAGGCAAGAGTGCTGGAGTGAATTGCCATTTCCTTCTCCAGGGGATCTTCCCAACCCAGGGATCAAACCCAGGTCTCCCGCATTGCAGGCAGCCGCTTTACCGTCTGAGCCACCAGGGAAGCCGAATAAAGAAAATTTGGCTTATATACACAATAGAATTGTCCTGACCTTCTAAAAGGAAAACCTGAGATTTGTGACAACCTGGATGAAGTTGGAGGACATTAAGCTAAGTGCAATAAGCCAAACACAGAATAAGTATCACATGATCTCACCTGTATGTGAAATCTAAAAATAACAGTCAACGTCATAGTAACAGAGCAGAACAGTGGCTACCTCGTGCTGGAGGGAAAAGGAGATATAAGGATCAAAGGGAACAAAATTTCAGTTATAAGATGATTAAGTCTGGAGACCTATTGTATTACCTGGTGACTATAACGCATAATAATGTATTATATACTTGACATTTTCTAAGACAGTAGATCATAAGTGTTCTCACCACAAAATGAAAGGGCATACACCATGGGAAGTGATGGATATGTTAACTAGTTTGTGATACTAATTTCACAATATATATTATTTATATAAACATCACATTTTATACCTTAAATATGTATGATTTTGTCAAAATAATTTTTTTTAAGTTTTAAAGTGCTTTTACAAACTTAGAGTATTAAGTTTAAGCACATCATCTGTAAATTGAATAAAGTATTTGACTTTATTTCTCCCTATAATTAATGTGGTTTTATTCAGTTCCCCCACATATTCTTCAGTTTAGCTCTAATTGTTATATCATAATCACTCAACAAATATTTGCTGAACAAGTGAATGAATGGCCAGGCATGGTCTACCTTTTATCTGTCTGGAATCCTTTTTATCCTTCAAAATACAGCAGGTAGTTTTTATTTCTACTTGGCTTATTTATTTCTACTGAGCTTATTAGTCATCAATATTTTCAAGACCTTTTTTTAATTACTTTCATCTTCCTAGGGATTTAATTAGCCCTCAATTCCCCATCTGCCTTCTACCTCTCACCTCTCCTCCTCCACTCCAAAACTGGAAAGCATGCATCTGTCTGTGTGCTCATTTTTAATCATTGATTTAGGCATTGTATTACACATGTATACCTGTGGCAGATTCATTTCGATATTTGGCAAAACTAATACAATTTTGTAGTTTAAAAATAAAATAAAATTTAAAAAAAGAAATGAATACTTTTTTAATATTAAAGGATAATTATATGAAATTATTTGAGGAATTGTTTCTTGAATTTGAAGAATTACTGGGCTCAATCATATATGTTTTATTATTATTATGATTATTATTCTGTTAAAAATAATTTCCAAGTTAACCAGGGGGAGGGAGAGATTAATTTAGCTGTGAAAATAAAGAAATACATTCCCAAAACAAAAAACAAAGTATGTTAGATTAGCTCACATTTTCTACAGTGATAGTCAAAATATGCATTTTTTCACAGCATATCTGAAGTCCCTGCTTCCTAAATCCAGAGAAATTTTTTGGCTTATGAAGAGCCCTCTTCTAAATTGATGAAAGAGATTGCATATGCCTCTTTCCAGAAGGTCTGGCTACCTTTATCTAAGTGATGTGTAGTGAGAAATATTTCATAGGCAGAGTTTTATTGTCATTGTTGTTGTTTATTGTTTCGAATTACTCTTCCTTAATCATCTAAAACTAAAAGAAAAATAAACATTTATTTTATTTTATTTTTAAACTTTACATAATTGTATTAGTTTTGCCAAATATCAAAATGAATCCGCCACAGGTATACATGTGTTCCCCATCCTGAACCCTCCTCCCTCCCCATACCATCCCTCTGGGTCGTCCCAGTGCACTAGCCCCAAGCATCCAGTATCGTGCGTGGAACCTGGACTGGCAACTCATTTCATACATGATATTACACATGTTTCAATGCCATTCTCCCAAATCTTCCCACCCTCTCCCTCTCCCACAGAGTCCATAAGACTGTTCTATACATCAGTGTCTCTTTTGCTGTCTCGTACGCAGGGTTATTGTTACCATATTTTACCATATTCATATTCATACCATATGAAATTTCTAAATTCCATATATATGCGTTAGTATACTGTATTGGTGTTTTTCTTTCTGGCTTACTTCACTCTGTATAATAGGCTCCAGTTTCATCCACCTCATTAGAACTGATTCAAATGTATTCTTTTTAATGGCTGAGTAATACTCCATTGTGTATATGTACCACAGCTTTCTTAGCCATTCATCTGCTGATGGACATCTAGGTTGCTACATTTTTTAAATTACTTGACATATGCTAACTCATCCTTTCTTTTTTTAAATAATTTTATTTATTTATTTTTGGCTGTGTTGGGTCTTTGTTGCTACCTGCCAGCTTTTTTCTAGTTATAGGAGCAGGGGCTGCTCTCTAGTTGTGATGCACGGGCTTCTCGTGGTGCTAGCTTCTCTTGTTGCAGAGCACAGGGTCTAGACCATGTGAGCTTCAGTAGTTGCAGCACATGGGCTCAGTAGTTGCAGCTCCCAGATTCTGGAGCACAGGCTTAGTAGTTGTGGTACATGAGCTTAGTTGCCACGTGGCATGTGGGATCTTCCAGTACCAGGGATTAAATCCATATCTCCTGCATTGGCAGTGCATTCTTATCCACTGAGCCACGAGGGAAGCCTCTAACTCATGTATTTTTAAGATATGTTATTAAGTAGCTACTTTATATCCATTTTAAAGATGAAGAAATTAAAATTTAGGGTAATAACTTTACTAAGATCTTACTGATTGTTTTGCTGTTCAGTCGTCCAACTATTTGACAGCCCATGGACTACATCACACCAGGCTTCCCTGTCCTTCACTATCTCCCAGAATTTGCTCTAACTCATGTCCTTTGAGTTGATGATGGTATCAAACCATTTCATCCTCTGTTGCCTCCTTCTCCTCCTGCCCTCAATCTTTCCCAGCATCAGGGTCTTTTCTAATGAGTCAGCTCTTTGCATCACGTGGCCAAAGTATTGGAGCTCCAGCTTCAGTGGCTTCAGCTTCAGGTTGTTTCTTAAGTAAATTTAACTCAAAATTATCAATAACCACCGAGGCATATTCAGGGGTGGCCTGAACTGTGCCACAACACCAGTGGAGAACATGAGAAGCAATCTAGTTTCTGGAGAAAACTCCCAATACTCTTTGAGAACAATTTACAGTAAAACTAGTTTCCACAGAGATGTAAGATAAGTCAGAAAAATATCATTTTGGGGTATAATTTTCTCTCTGGGTAATAAAACCTGGGAAATGATAAATTATTCAGCATAAACAAAATCCTAACACATAAAATTCATTTTCTTATTATTTTTATCTTTCACAGGCATTGGCTTGATCCAAAAGTCCATTTTAACAATGACCTGTTTTTCTCTAAGAAAATGTTAATTGTGAATCAGAAAACAGAGAGATTCCCATTTTAATAAAAAATTTTAACGAAAAAAAAACCTTTACTATGTTTTTATTTTATCCACAAAGACTCTGTGTCTGATCATTAGTAATAACCAAATATCACTACATACTACGTATTTCTAACATCTATTTTCCACTCTATATAATACTCTTATTTGGAGAATTTAAGTTGTTTCTTCATGCTTTATGATGGTTAATCTATCTAAGGAATTTCTTGTTTTACCAAAAATGTAAAGACATACCTCATTTTATTGTTATTCTCTTTACTGAGCTTTGCAGATGTTATGTTTTTCACAAATTAAAGGTTTATGGCAACGCTGCATGGAGAAAAATCTATCAGCACCATTTTTCCAACACCAATGTTTTTTAATTAAAGTGTGTACTTTGTTTTTACACATGATGCTACTGTATATTAGTACATGCTAGTATATAAAGGTCAGTTTTCATTCCAATCCCAAAGAAAGGCAATGCCAAAGAATGCTCAAACTACCAAACAATTGAACTCATCTCACACGCTAGTAAAGTACTGCTCAAAATTCTCCAAGCCAGGCTTCAGCAATATGTGAACCATGAAATTCCAAATGTTCAAGCTGGTTTTAGAAAAGGCAGAGGAACCAGAGATCAAATTGCCAACATCTGCTGGATCATGGAAAAAGCAAGAGAGTTCCAGAAAAACCTCTATTTCTGCTTTATTGACCATGCCAAAACCTTTGTGTGGATCACAATAAACAGTAGAAAATTCTGAAAGAGATGGGAATACCAGACCACCTGACCTGCCTCTAGAGAAACCTATATGCAGGTCAGGAAGCAACAGTTAGAATTGGACATGGAACAACAGACTGGTTCCAAATAGGAAAAGGAGTGTGTCAAGGCTGTATATCGTCACCCTGCTTATTTAACTGTGTATGCAGAGTACATCGTGAGAAACGCTGGGCTGGAAGAAGCACAAGCTGGAATCAAGATTCAGTTCAGTTCAGTTCAGTCGCTCAGTCGTGTCCGACTTTGCGACCCCATGAATTGCAGCACGCCAGGCCTCCCTGTCCATCACCAACTCCTGGAGTTCACACAAACTCACGTCCATCGAGTCAGTGATGCCACCCAGCCATCTCATCCTCTGTCGTCCCCTCCTCCTCCTGCCCCCAATTCCTCCCAGCATCAGAGTCTTTTCCAATGAGTCAACTCTTCGCATGAGGTGGCCAAATAGAGTTTCAGCTTTAGCATCATTCCTTCCAAAGAACATCCAGGACTGATCTCCTTCAGAATGGACTGGTTGGATCTCCTTGCAGTCCAAGGGACTCTCAAGAGTCTTCTCTAACACCACAGTTCAAAAGCACCAATTCAGCAGTGCTCAGCTTTCTTCACAGTCCAACTCTCACATCCATACATGACCACTGGAAAAACCATAGCCTTGACTAGATGGACCTTTGTTGGCAAAGTAATGTCTCTGCTTTTGAATATGCTATCTAGGTTGGTCATAACTTTCCTTCCAAGGAGTAAGTGTCTTTTAATTTCATGGCTGCAGTCACCATCTGCAGTGATTTGGGAGCCCAAAAAAATAAAGTCTGCCACTGTTTCCACTGTTTCCCCATCTATTTCCCATGAACTGATGGGACCAGATGCCATGATCCTCGTTTTCTGAATGTTGAGCTTTAAGTCAACTTTTTCACTCTCCTCTTCTTCACTTTCCTCTTGAAAGAGGAATCAAGATTGCTGGGAGAAATATTAGTAACCTCAGATATGCAGATAACATCACCCTTATGGCAGAAAGTGAAGAGGAACTAAAGAGCCTCTTGATGAAAGTGAAAGAGGAGAGTGAAAGAGGAGAGTTCTCTTGGTCCACTTCCAAGAGAACTTCTCATGTAGCTGGCAAGGTGATACTAGCTATTTAGTTCAGTTCAGCCAGTCCTGTCTGACTCTTTGCAACCCCATGGACTGCAGCACACAAGGCTTCCCTGTCCATCACCAACTCCCAGAGATTGCTCAAAATCATGTCCATCCAGTAGACAATGTCATCCAACCATCTCATCCTCTGTTGTCCCCTTCTCGTCCTGCCTTCAATCTTTCCCAGCATCAGGGTCTTTTCCATTGAGTCATTTCCTCTGTGCTTCTTGCCCCCTTTCCACATCAGGTGGCCAAAGTATTGGGTTTCAGCTTCAGCATCAGTCCTTCCAATGAATATTTTTAGACGGATTTCCTTTAGGGTGGATGGCTTGGATCTCCTAGCAGTCCAAGTGACTCTCGAGTCTTCTCCAACACCACAGTTCAAAAGCACCAATTCTGCAGTGCTCAGCTTTCTTCACAGTCCAACTCTCACATCCATATATGAGTACAGGAAAAACCATAGCTTCAACTAGATGGACCTTTTTTGGCAAAGTAATGTCTCTGCATTTTAGTATGTTACTAATTTGGTTGTAGCTTTTCTTCCAAGGAACAAGCATCTTTTAATTTCATAGCTGCAGTCACCATCTGCAGTGATTTTTTAGCCCAAGAAAATAGTCTGTCACAGTTTCCCCATCTATTTGCCATGAAGTGATGGGACCAGATGCCACGAACTTCATTTCATGAATGTTGAGTTTTAAGCCAGTTTTTCACTCTCCTCTTTCACTCTCACCAAAAGGCTCTTTAGTTCTTCTTTGCTTTCTGCCATAAGGATGGTGTTATCTGCATATCTGATGTTATTGATATTTCTTCCCGCAATCCTGATTCCAGCTTCTGCTTCATCCAGGCAGGCATTTCACATAATGTAATGTGCATATAAGTTAAATAGGTAGGATGACAATATACAACCTGAGGTACTTCTTTCCCAATTTGGAACCAGTCCATTGTTTCATGTCCAATTCTAACTGTCACATCTTGACCTGCATACAGATTTCTCAGGAGGCAGGTAAGGTGGTCTGGTATTCTAAACTCTTGAAGAATTCTCCACAGTTTGTTGTGAACCACACAAAATCTTTGGCATAGTCACTAAGCAGAAGTAGATGATTTTCTGGAACTCTCTTGCTTTTATGATGATCCAGCAGACGTTGGCAGTGTGATCTCTGTTTCCTCTGCCTTTTCTAAATCCAGCTTGAACATCTGGAAGTTCATGGTTCACATACTGCTGAAGCCTTGCTTGGAGATTTTTGAACATTACTTTGCTAGCATGTGAAAGTGAAAGTCATTCAGTCATGTCTGACTCTTTGTGACCCCATGGACTGTGTCCATGGAATTTTCCAGGCCAGAATACTGGAGTGGGTAGCCTTTCCCTTCTCCAGGGGATCTTCCCAAGCAAGGGATTGAACCCAGGTCTCCCACATTGCAGGCAGATTCTTTACCAGCTGAGCCACAGGGGAAGCTAGCATGTGAGATGAGTGCAATTGTGAAGTATTTTGAACATTCTTTGGCATTGCCTTTCTTTGGGATTGGAATGAAAAATGACCTTTTACAGTCCTGTGGCCACTGCTGAGTTTTCCAAATTTGCTGGCATATTGAGTGCAGCACTTTCATAGCTCAGCTGGAATTCCATCACCTCCACCAGCTTTGTTCATAGTGATGCTTTCTAAGGCCCACTTGACTTTGCATTCCAGGATGTCTGGCTCTAGGTGAGTGACCACATTATCGTGATTATCTGAGTCATGAAGATTTCTTTTTGTATGGTTCTTCCATGTATTCTTGCCTCCTCTTCTTAATATCTTCTGCTTCTGTTAGATCCACACCATTTCTGTCCTTTATTGTGTGCATCTTTGCATGAAATGTGTCCCCTAGGTATCTCTAATTTTCTTGAGGAGATCTCTAGTCTCCCATTCTATTGTCTTCCTCTATTTCTTTGCATTGATCACTTAGGAAGGTTTTCTTTTCTCTCCTTGCTATTCTTTGAAACTCTGCCTTCAGATGGGTATATCTTTCCTTTTCTCCTTTGCCTTTCATTTCTCCTTTTCTCATCTATTTGTAAGTCATCCTCAGACAACCATTTTGCCTTCTTGCATTTCTTTTTCTTGGCAATGGTCTTGATCTCTGCATCCTGTACAATGTCATGAACCTCCATCCATAGTTCTTTGGGAACTCTGTCTATCAGATCTAATCCCTTGAATCTAATTGTCACATCCATATAATAGTAACGGATTTGATTTAGGTCATATCTGAATGGTCTAGTGATTTTTCCCTACTTTCTTCAATTTAAGTTTGAATTTGACAATAAGGAGTTAATGACCTGAGCTAAACTCAGCTGCTGGTCTTCTTTTTGCTGACTGTATAGAGCTTCTCCATCTTTGGCTGCAAAGAATATAATCAATCTGATTTCGGTATTGACCATCTGGTTGATGTCCATGTGCAAAGTCTTCTCGTGTGTTGTTAGAAGAGGGTGTGTGTTATGACCAGTGCATTCTCTTGGAAAAACTCTGATGGCCTTTGACCTGCTTCATTTTGTACTCCATGGCTGAATTTGTCTGTTATTCCACGAATCTCTTGACTTCCGACTTTGCAGTCCAGTCCCCTATGATGAAAAGACATCTTCTTAGGTGGTAGTTCTAGAAGGTCTTGTAGGTCTTCATAGTACTATTCAACTTCAGCATCTTCAGCATTACTCTTGGGGCATAGACTTGGATTACTGTAATATTGAACGGCTTGCCTTGGAAGTGAACAGAGGTCATTCTGTTGTTTTTGAGATTGCACCGAAGTACTGCATTTCAGGCTCTTTTGTTGACTATGAGGGCTAGTCCATTTCTTCTAAGGGATTCTTGCCCTCAGTAGTAGATATACTGGTCACCTGAATTAAATTTGCCCATTCCAGTCCATTCTAGTTTGCTGATTATTAAAATGTTGATGTTCACACTTGTCATCTTCTGTTTGACCACTTCCAATTTACCTTGATTCATGGACCTAGCATTTCAGGTTCCTATGCAATATTGTTCTTTATAGCCCTGGACTTTACTTCCATCACCAGTCACATCTACAACTGGGTGTTCTTTTCACTTTGGCTCCATCTCTTCATTCTTTATGGAGTTATTTCTCCACTCTTCCCCAGTAGCATATTGAGTACCTACCGACCTGGGGAGCTCATCTTTCATTGCCGTATCTTTTTGCCTTTTTATACTGTTCATGGGTTTCTCAAGACAAGAATACTGAAGTGCTTTGCCATTCCCTTCTCCAGCGAACCATGTTTTGTCAGAACCCTCCACCATGACCTGTCTGTCTTGGGAGGCCCTACACACCATGGATCATAGTTTCATTGAGTTAGACAAGGCTGTGGTCCATGTGATCATCTTGATTAGTTTTCTGTGATTGTGGTTTTAATTCTGTCTGCCCTCTGATAAGGATAAGAAGCTTATGGAAGGTTCCTAATGGGAAAGACTGACTGTAGGGAAACTGGGTCTTGTTCTGATGTGAGGGGCCATGTTCATTTCAGTTCACTCACTCAGTCCTGCCCAACTCTTTGCGACCCTATGGACTGCAGCATGCCAGGTTTCCCTGTCCATCACAAACTCTTGGAGTTTACTCAAACTCATGTCCATTGAGTTGGTGATGCCATCCAACCATCTTATCCTCTGCCGTCCCCTTCTCCTGCCTTCAATCTTTCCCAGCATCAGGATCATTTGCAGTGAGTCAGTCCTTAGCATCTGGTAGCTGAAGAATTGGAGTTTCAGCCTCAGCATCAATCCTTCCAATGAATATTCAGGACTGATTTCTTTTAGGATGGACTGGTTGGATCTCCTTGCTGTCCAAAGGACTCTCAAGAGTCTTCCCCAACAGCACAGTTCAAAAGCATCAATTCTTCAGCACTCAGATTTCTTTAAAGTCCAACTCTCATATCCATACATGACACTGTAAAAACCATAGCTTTGGGGGAGGAGCCAAGATGGCGGAGGAGTAGGACGGGGAGAACACTTTCTCCCCCACAAATTCATCAAAAGAGCATTTAAACATCGAGTAAATTCCACAAAACAACTTCCGAATGCCGGCAGAGGACATCAGGCACCCAGAAAAGCAGCCCAACTCTTCGAAAGGAGGTAGGAAAAAATATAAAAGACAAAAAAAGAGACAAAAGAGGGAGGGACGGAGTTCCGTCCCGGGAAGGGAGTCTTAAAAAGAGAGAAGTTTCCAAACACCAGGAAACCCTCTCACTGCCGAATCTGTGCCGAGCTTTGGAAGCACAGAGGGCAACATAAAAGGGAGGGGAAAAAAAAAATAAACAATTAAAAATCGCGGATTGTGAGCCCTACGGGAACTCCCCCAGCGGAGAAGCAGCGCAGACGCCTGCACGCGGCATTAGCAAGCGGGGGCTGGGCAGGGAAGTGCGGCGCGGGCTGTGTCCCTTAGAGTAAGAATCGGGCCGAATGTCCTGAGCGCTATCTGAGCGAAATAATTTGGGCTAGCAAACCAGACTGTGGGATATCTACCACGCGAAAAGCCAGCCCTAACCTAAGACACCGCCAGGCCCGCGCACAGAACAAAGGACTGAACAGAGATAGCCGGCTGCAGACCTCCCCCTCCGGTGACAGGCAACCAGAGCCGGAAGGGGGCAATCGCAGCCCCAGAGAGACACTATCTATAAAACTGTAAGCAGGCTTCTTTGCTAACTAAAACTTCTTGGGGGTCTGGACGGTCAACATCTGCCTGAGAAGGTGCGCCGGTTTTACACCCAGATAACCGAGTGGCGGGGAGGCGATAAGTCGCAGCATTGGCGCCCGCCAAGCACCTCATCGCCTGAGCTGCTCGACCTGGGAAGAACACAAAACGCAGGCCCAACCGAGTCTGCGCCTCTGAGGACTACCCGAGTGCCTGAACCTGAGCGGCTTGGACCTGGGAGCTCAGTCCAGGGCCGGCCTCTGATTGTTCCCGGCGGAACAACCTAGAGCCCAAGCAGTGTGGGCAGGGAGGTTACACGCGCCGTGAGCGGGGGCAGACCCAGTGTGGCCGAGGCACTTCGAGCGCACGCCAGTGTTATCTGTTTGCAGCATCCCTCCCTCCCTCCCCACAGCGCGGCTGAACAAGTGAGCCTAAATTAAAAAAAAAAAAAAATAGGGTCCTCCACCGTCCCCTTTGTGTCAGGGCGGGAACCAGACACTGAAGAGACCAGCAAACAGAAGAAGCTATAACAGAGGGAAACGCCTTGGAAGCTACAGGCCATAGATTAAAACCCTGTGGTTACTACGGATTACATAGGAAGGGGCCTATAGATCTTGAGAAATATAAGTCGGACTAAGGAACTGCCAAAAATGAACTGAACCCACAATACTCACAACAAAACCAGAGAAAGACCTAGATATATTTTTACTATTTTTACGATCAATCTTTCTTTCTTTTTTTTTTAATTAAAAAAAAATTTTTTTAAGTCCTCTATTGTCCTTTAATTTTCACTTTTATAACTATTACTTTGCAAAAAAAAAAAAAGACCCTATTTTTTTTTTTTTTCTTCTTCAGCAAACTTCATATATATATTTTATAATTTTTTGACCGTGGTTTTTTTTTTTTTTTTTTCTTTTTTCTTTTTCTTCTTTTCTTTAACATTGCATTTTTGAAATTCCAAACTCTACTCTAGATTTTTAATTTTAGCCTTTTGATATATGTTATCAATTTTGTACCTATAGTTTTTTTCATAATTGCTGTGACTTTTTTTTTTCCTCTGTTTCTTTCTCTTCTTCTTTTATATAACATCGTATATCTGCAATTCCAAACTCTACTCAAGATTTTTAATTTATGCTTTTTGGTATTTGATATCAATTTTGTACCTGTATTTTCTTTATAATTTTTGCGACATTGTTTTTGTTGGTTTGTTTGTTTTCTCTCTTTATTTTTCTTCTTCTTCTTTTTTTTTTTTTTTTTTTTTAACGTTGTATTTTTGAAATTCCAAACTCTACTCTGGATTTTTAATTTTTGCTGTTTGGTATTAGTTATCAATTTTGTACCTGTAGTTTCTTTATTACTTTCACGACCTTGTTTGTTTTTCTTTGTTCGTTTTTTCTCTCTTTCTTTTCCTTCTCCTTTTCATTAACATCGCATTTTTGAAATTCCAAACTCTACTCTAATTTCTAATTTTTGTTTTTATGTATTTGTTACCAATTTTGTACCTTTAAGAACCCAATCTTCAGGACCCATTTTTCACTAGTGTACGAGATTACTGGCTTGACTGCTCTCTCTCCCTTTGGACTCTCCATTTTCTCCACCAGGTCACCTGTATCTCCTCCCTAACCCCTCTCTACTCTACCCAACTCTGTGAATTTCTGTGTATTCCAGACGGTGGAGAACACTTAAGGAACTGATTACTGGCTGGATCTGTCTCCCGCCTTCTCATTTCCCCCTTTTATCCTTCTGGCCACCTCTGTCTCCTGCCTCCTTCTTCTCTTCCCTGTATAACTCCGTGAACATCTCTGAGCGGTCCAGTTGTGGAGTGCACATAAGGAAGTGACTACTGGCTAGCCCACTCTCTCCACTATTGATTCCACCTCATCTCATTTGGGTCACCTCTAACTCCCTCCTCCCTCTTCTCTTCTCCATGTAACGCTGTGAACCTCTCTGAGTGACCCTCACAGTAGAGAAACTTTTCATCTTTAACGTAGATGTTTTATCAGTGGTGCTGTATAGAAGGAGAAGTTTTGAAACTACTGTAAAATTAAGACCGATAACTGGAAGTAGGAGGCTTAAGTCCAATCCCTGACTCCAGGGAACTCCTGACTCCAAGGAACATTAATTGACAGGAGCTCATCAAACGCCTCCATACCGACACTGAAACCAAGCACCACACAAGGGCCAACAAGTTCCAGGGAAAGACATAACAAGCAAATTCACCAGCAACAAAGGAACACAGCCCTGAGCTTCAAGATACAGGCTGCCCAAAGTCACCCCAAAACCATAGACATCTCATAACTCATTACTGGACATTTCATTACACTCCAGAGAGAAGAAATACAGCTCCATCCACCAGAACATCGACACAAGCTTCCCTAACCAGGAAACCTTGACAAGCCACCTGTACAAACCCACACACAGCGAGGAAACGCCACAATAAAGAGAACTCCACAAACTGCCAGAATACAGAAAGGACACCCCAAACTCAGCAATTTAAACAAGATGAAGAGACAGAGGAATAGCCAGCAGATAAAGGAACAGGATAAATGCCCACCAAACCAAACCAAAGAGGAAGAGATAGGGAAACTACCTGATAAAGAATTCCGAATAATGATAGTGAAATTGATCCAAAATCTTGAAATTAAAATGGAATCACAGATAAATAGCCTGGAGGCAAGGATTGAGAAGATGCAAGAAAGGTTTAACAAGGACTTAGAAGAAATAAAAAAGAGTCAATATATAATGAATAATGCAATAAGTGAAATTAAAAACACTCTGGAGGCAACAAATAGTAGAATAACAGAGGCAGAAGATAGGATTAGTGAATTAGAAGATAGAATGGTAGAAATAAATGAATCAGAGAGGAAAAAAGAAAAACGAATTAAAAGAAATGAGGATAATCTCAAAGACCTCCAGGACAATATTAAACGCTACAACATTCGAATCATAGGGGTCCCAGAAGAAGAAGACAAAAAGAAAGACCATGAGAAAATACTTGAGGAGATAATAGTTGAAAACTTCCCTAAAATGGGGAAGGAAATAATCACCCAAGTCCAAGAAACCCAGAGAGTCCCAAATAGGATAAACCCAAGGCGAAACACCCCAAGACACATAGTAATCAAATTAACAAAGATCAAACACAAAGAACAAATATTAAAAGCAGCAAGGGAAAAACAACAAATAACACACAAGGGAATTCCCATAAGGATAACAGCTGATCTTTCAATAGAAACTCTTCAAGCCAGGAGGGAATGGCAAGACATACTTAAAATGATGAAAGAAAATAATCTACAGCCCAGATTATTGTACCCAGCAAGGATCTCATTCAAGTATGAAGGAGAAATCAAAAGCTTTTCAGACAAGCAAAAGCTGAGAGAATTCTGCACCACCAAACCAGCTCTCCAACAAATACTAAAGGATATTCTCTAGACAGGAAACACAAAAATGGTGTATAAATTCGAACCCAAAACAATAAAGTAAATGGCAACGGGGTCATACTTATCAGTAATTACCTTAAACGTAAATGGGTTGAATGCCCCAACCAAAAGACAAAGACTGGCTGAATGGATACAAAAACAAGACCCCTGCATATGTTGTCTACAAGAGACCCACCTCAAAACAGGGGACACATACAGACTGAAAGTGAAGGGCTGGAAAAAGATTTTCCATGCGAATAGGGACCAAAAGAAAGCAGGAGTAGCAATACTCATATCAGATAAAATAGACTTTAAAACAAAGACTGTGAAAAGAGACAAAGATGGTCACTACATAATGATCAAAGGATCAATCCAAGAAGAAGATATAACAATTATAAATATATATGCACCCAACACGGGAGCACCACAGTATGTAAGACAAATGCTAACAAGTATGAAAGAAGAAATTAACAATAACACAATAATAGTGGGAGACTTTAATACCCCACTCACACCTATGGATAGATCAACTAAACAGAAAATTAACAAGGAAACACAAACTTTAAACGATACAATAGACCAGTTAGACCTAATTGATATCTATAGGACATTTCATCCCAAAACAATGAATTTCACCTTCTTCTCAAGCGCACATGGAACCTTCTCCAGGATAGATCACATCCTGGGCCATAAAGCTAGCCTTGGTAAATTCAAAAAAATAGAAATCATTCCAAGCATCTTTTCTGACCACAATGCAGTAAGATTAGATCTCAATTACAGGAGAAAAACTATTAAAAAATCCAACATATGGAGGCTGAACAACACGCTGCTGAATAACCAACAAATCACAGAAGAAATCAAAAAAGAAATCAAAATTTGCATAGAAACGAATGACAATGAAAACACAACAACCCAAAACCTGTGGGACACGGTAAAAGCAGTCCTAAGGGGAAAGTTCATAGCAATACAGGCACACCTCAAGAAACAAGAAAAAAGTCAAATAAATAACCTAACTCTACACCTAAAGCAACTAGAAAAGGAAGAAATGAAGAACCCCAGGGTTAGTAGAAGGAAAGAAATCTTAAAAATTAGAGCAGAAATAAATGCAAAAGAAACAAAAGAGACCATAGCAAAAATCAACAAAACCAAAAGCTGGTTCTTTGAAAGGATAAATAAAATTGACAAACCATTAGCCAGACTCATCAAGAAACAAAGGGAGAAAAATCAAATCAATAAAATTAGAAATGAAAATGGAGAGATCACAACAGACAACACAGAAATACAAAGGATCATAAGAGACTACTATCAACAATTATATGCCAATAAAATGGACAACGTGGAAGAAATGGACAAATTCTTAGAAAAGTACAACTTTCCAAAACTCGATCAGGAAGAAATAGAAAATCTTAACAGACCCATCACAAGCACGGAAATTGAAACTGTAATCAAAAATCTTCCAGCAAACAAAAGCCCAGGTCCAGACGGCTTCACAGCTGAATTCTACCAAAAATTTAGAGAAGAGCTAACACCTATCCTGCTCAAACTCTTCCAGAAAATTGCAGAGGATGGTAAACTTCCAAACTCATTCTATGAGGCCACCATCACCCTAATACCAAAACCTGACAAAGATCCCACAAAAAAAGAAAACTACAGGCCAATATCACTGATGAACATAGATGCAAAAATCCTTAACAAAATTCTAGCAATCAGAATCCAACAACACATTAAAAAGATCATACACCAGGACCAAGTGGGCTTTATCCCAGGGATGCAAGGATTCTTCAATATCCGCAAATCAATCAATGTAATACACCACATTAACAAATTGAAAAATAAAAACCATATGATTATCTCAATAGATGCAGAGAAAGCCTTTGACAAAATTCAACATCCATTTATGATCAAAACTCTCCAGAAAGCAGGAATAGAAGGAACCTACCTCAACATAATCAAAGCTATATATGACAAACCCACAGCAAACATTATCCTCAATGGTGAAAAATTGAAAGCATTTCCTCTAAAGTCAGGAACAAGACAAGGGTGCCCACTTTCACCATTACTATTCAACATAGTTTTGGAAGTTTTGGCCACAGCAATCAGAGCAGAAAAAGAAATAAAAGGAATCCAAATTGGAAAAGAAGAAGTAAAGCTCTCACTGTTTGCAGATGACATGATCCTCTACATAGAAAACCCTAAAGACTCCACCAGAAAATTACTAGAACTAATCAATGACTATAGTAAAGTTGCAGGATATAAAATCAACACACAGAAATCCCTTGCATTCCTATACACTAATAATGAGAAAACAGAAAGAGAAATTAAGGAAACAATTCCATTCACCATTGCAACGGAAAGAATAAAATACTTAGGAATATATCTACCTAAAGAATCTAAAGACCTATATATAGAAAACTATAAAACACTGGTGAAAGAAATCAAAGAGGACACTAACAGATGGAGAAATATACCATGTTCATGGATTGGAAGAATCAATGTAGTGAAAATGAGTATACTACCCAAAGCAATCTATAGATTCAATGCAATCCCTATCAAGCTACCAACAGCATTCTTCACAGAGCTAGAACAAATAATTTCACAATTTGTATGGAAAAACAAAAAACCTCGAATAGCCAAAGCGATCTTGAGAAAGAAGAATGGAACTGGAGGAATCAACCTACCTGACTTCAGGCTCTACTACAAAGCCACAGTCATCAAGACAGTATGGTACTGGCACAAAGACAGAAATATAGATCAATGGAACAAAATAGAAAGCCCAGAGATAAATCCACGCACATATGGACACCTTATCTTCGACAAAGGAGGCAAGAATATACAATGGATTAAAGACAATCTCTTTAACAAGTGGTGCTGGGAACTCTGGTCAACCACTTGTAAAAGAATGAAACTAGAACACTTTCTAACACCATACACAAAAATAAACTCAAAATGGATTAAAGATCTAAACGTAAGACCAGAAACTATAAAACTCCTAGAGGACAACATAGGCAAAACACTCTCTGACATACATCACAGCAGGATCCTCTATGACCCACCTCCCAGAATATTGGAAATAAAAGCAAAAATAAACAAATGGGACCTAATTAACCTTAAAAGCTTCTGCACATCAAAGGAAACTATTGGCAAGGTGAAAAGACAGCCTTCAGAATGGGAGAAGATAATAGCAAATGAAGCAACTGACAAACAACTAATCTCGAGAATATACAAGCAACTCCTACAGCTCAACTCCAGAAAAATAAATGACCCAATCAAAAAATGGGCCAAAGAACTAAATAGACATTTCTCCAAAGAAGACATAAAGATGGCTAACAAACACATGAAAAGATGCTCAACATCACTCATTATCAGAGAAATGCAAATCAAAACCACTATGAGGTACCATTTCACACCAGTCAGAATGGCTGCAATCCAAAAGTCTACAAGTAATAAATGCTGGAGAGGGTGTGGAGAAAAGGGAACCCTCTTACACTGTTGGTGGGAATGCAAACTAGTGCAGCCACTATGGAGAACAGTGTGGAGATTCCTTAAAAAACTGGAAATAGACATGCCTTATGATCCAGCAATCCCACTGCTGGGCATACACACTGAGAAAACCAGAAGGGAAAGAGACACGAGTACCCCAATGTTCATCGCAGCACTGTTTATAATAGCCAGGACATGGAAGCAACCTAGATGTCCATCAGCAGATGAATGGATAAGAAAGCTGTGGTACATATACACAATGGAGTATTATTCAGCCATTAAAAAGAATACATTTGAATCAGTTCTAATGAGGTGGATGAAACTGGAGCCTATTATACAGAGTGAAGTAAGCCAGAAAGAAAAACACCAATACAGTATACTAACGCATATATATGGAATTTAGAAAGATGGTAACAATAACCCTGTGTACGAGACAGCAAAAGAGACACAGATGTATAGAACAGTCTTATGGACTCTGTGGGAGAGGGAGAGGGTGGGAAGATTTGGGAGAATGGCATTGAAACATGTAAATATCATGTATGAAATGAGTTGCCAGTCCAGGTTCGATGCACGATACTGGATGCTTGGGGCTGGTGCACTGGGACGACCCAGAGGGATGGAATGGGGAGGGAGGAGGGAGGAGGGTTCAGGATGGGGAACACATGTGTACCTGTGGCGGATTCATTTTGATATTTGGCAAATCTAATACAGTTATGTAAAGTTTAAAAATAAAATAAAATTAAAAAAAAAAAAAAAAAAAACCATAGCTTTGACTAGTCAGACCTTTGTTGGCAAACTAATGTCTCTGCTTTTTAATATGCTGTCTAGGTTGGTCATAACTTTTCTTCCAAGGAGCAAGTGTCTTTTAATTTCATGGATGAGTCTCCATCTGCAGTGATTTTGGAGCCCCCAAAAATAAAGTCTGTCACTGTTTCCACTGTTCCCCCATCTATTTGCCATGAAGTCATGGGACCAGATTCCATGATCTTAGTTTTCTGAATATTGAGTTTTAAGCCAGCTTTTTCACTCTCCTCTTTCACTTTGATCAAGAGACTTTTTAGTTTTTCTTCACTTTCTGCCATAAGGGTGGTGTCATTTGCATATCTGAGGTTATTGATATTTCTCCCAGCAATCTTGATTCCAGCTTGTGTTTCATCCAGCCTGGCATTTCTCATGATGTACTCTGCATATAAATTAAATAAGCAGGGTGATAGCATACAGCCTTGATGTATCCTTATTTGGAACCAGTCTGTTGTTCCATGTCCAGTTCTAACTGTTGCTTCTTGACCTGCATACAGATTTTTCAGGAGGTAGGTCAGGTGGTCTCATATTCTCATCTCTTGAAGAATTTTTACAGTTTGTTGTGATCCACACAGTCAAAGGCTTTGGCATAGTCAATAAAGCAGAAGTCATGTTCAATAAATCTTTAATCCAGTTTTCTGTTGATGGGAGGGGCTGTGTTCCCTCCCTGTTGTTAGACCTGAGACCAGACTATGGTGGAGGTAATGAAGATACTAGTGACGTCCTTCTAAAGGTCCCATGCACGCACTGCCACACTCAGTACCCCTGAACCTGCAGCAAGCCACTGTCGACCCACGCCTCTGCGGAAACTCCCGGACACTCACAGGCAAAGTCTGGGTCAGTCTCTTGTGGGGTCACCGCTCCTTTCTCCTGGGTCCTAGTTTGCACAAAGTTTTGTTTGTGCCCTCCAAGAGTCTTTTCCCAGTCCTGTGCATGTTCTGTAATCAAATCCCACTGGCCTCTAAAGTCAAATTCCCTGGGGGTTCTCAGTCCCTTTGCCAGTTCCCCACATTGGGAAATCTGTTGTGGGCCATAGAATTTTCTTAACAGTGCAAGAATTTATTTAGTATAATTGTTCTGCAGTTTGTGGGTCATCTGCTTGGCGGCTCTATGGTGGGGTTAATGGTGACCTCCTCCAAGAGTCCTTATGCAACACACTGTGTGACCCAGGTCTACTTCACCCAGAACCCCTGCCCCTGCACAGGCCACTGTTGGCCTGTACCTCCACAGGAGACACTCAAGCACTCAAAGGCAGGTTTGGCTCAGTCTCTGTGGGGTATCCAGGTCCTGGTGCACACAAGCTTCTGTTTGAGCCCTCCAAGCATCTCTGGCAGGTATGGGGTTTGATTCTAAACATGATTTCGTCCCTCCTACAGTCTTGCTGAGGCTTCTCCTTTGACCTTGGACATGGGGTATCTTTTTTGGTGGGATCCAACATTCTCCTGTCAATGATTGTTCAGTAGCAAGTTGTCTTTTTGGAGACCTCGCAGGAGAAGATGAGTGCACATCCTTCTACTCCTCCATCTTTTGCAGGTCATCTGGCTGTTGGCAAGAGATATTATTAACAGGTCTTCACCATGTAGCCCCTCTTCATATAGCTACCTGAACATCTTCTTAAAACTGTAGCTAGCTTTCCCCAGGAAATGTTTCAGAAACCAAGGCGGAACAAAGAATGTCTTTACGTCCAAACCTCAAAATTTGCACATCATCACTTCCACTATATCCCACCAGTCACATATTAATAGACCAAGCTTGACACAATGTAAGAGGGGACTACAAAAGGGCATAGCAAGAGGTAAGGATGATTGGAAGCTGCTACCACACTCCTCTCAGATCCTTTTACTTTCTGTTAGCTCACCTAATTCAGGTCGTTTTTGAAATATGATCTCCTTACTTGTTTAAAATAAATTGCCCTTACCTATGACTATCTATCTCACTACACTGCATTGCTTTTATAGCAATTTTCAATGCCTGAAATTATATGTTTATTCCCTTATGTATTTTTTTAATCATCTATCCCCCAAGCTTTGTCATTATGTCCAAATGCAGGTCAGTCACTGAGCATAGTGCCTGGCATAGAGTGGACATTCAGTAAAAAAATTTTTAAATGGATGAATTAGTAGTAATGACTTTACATGCAGTTCTTCATGCTCTGTCATACAGGTTTACAACTGCACATAGAGCAGAATATTAGCAGTAACCTGAAGGATAGCAAATCACAAGACTATAGCTCTCTAATATTACTTTTAAGTGAACTGTAGTGTTTGTTAGTAGTTAAGACTTTTTATATTCAATATAAATGATTTTTAATTAAGCGGAATTTCCAGAAGTTTGAAATAGTTTAAGTAGTGATATATATATAATGAGAAACGGTAAATTGTTTTAAATATTCAAGTTTAATAAAAAACAATAAGCTACCAGGAGAAAGTATTTGGAAATAAATGTAGATGAATGGAGATGTTCACTTTGAAAGGGAAATAATCTCATTTAATACCACTTATTTAATACTTCTGGTTCATGGAGCTTTTTATTATCTCAGTACCTTATACACATACACATCATGCATCATTCCAGCACTGAAGAACTGATGCTTTCGAACTGTGGTGCTGGAGAAGACTCTTGAGAGTCTCTTGGATTTCAAGGCGATCAAAGCAGCCAATCCTCAAGTCAATCAACTCTGAATATTCATTGGAAGAACTAATGCTGAAGCTGGGGCTCAAATACTTTGGCCACGTGATGCGAAGAGCCAACTCATTGGAAAAGATCTTGATGCTGGAAAGACTGAGGGCAGGAGGAGAAGGAGGCAACAGAGGATGAAATGGTTGGATGGCATCTTCAACTCAATGGATATGAGTTTGAGCAGACTCTGGGAGGCAAGGAAAGCCCAGCGTGCTGCAGTCCATGAAGTTGCAGAGTCGGGCATGACTGAGCAACTCAATAACAATTATTCTATCACTGAACTAAGTGAAGAAAAGAGTATACTTGTTTTAAATATATGAAAGATTTCTTTCTATAATGACCCTGCTCTCCTACCCACAACTCTCCAGGAGATAAAATTGCAACTTACCCCTTCCATGCTTAAGAGTATAATCAAAGTTAAAACCTAATACTTAAGTTTCATCAGAGATGCTGAAGTTCACACTCTACAAAAAAGGAATGCTTAGATATATTCTGTCAGATATTCATTTCGGCAAAGTTTCTGCACCTATACAATTAGATTATCATGGTGATAATCTTCTCAGACTAAAAGCTCTCACTGTGAATGTAATTATTCCAGCTTTAATCTATTTTAATTGAGTAGGAAGGCAGAAAATAGGTCAGTGAAATTCTAACTCTAAGATCAAAGTAAGCAAAGGATGTTCATTCTAAACTGGATTGCTAGATAATTTGGGGGGACAGGGTAATATAATTATTAAAATTGAGAGACTAATATGAATTATGTAATTCAGCCTCTCAGTCAAAATAAAAGTTTCCTCCACAATACCCAACCTCTATGTAAACTATAACTGTGATGGAGGTCTTCTCCACTCAAAGTGTTTTTTAAAAATATGAGTTAAAAAGTGCTTTTTATGTTGAGCCAAAGTAACATTCAGAAGCTAGATCTATTCCATGAAATTTTTTTTTAATAGGGCTAAATTCCTGCCACTTGATTGTTCTTTAAATTAGTGAATCTCAAATATGGGGCACATTGAATACCAGATGCCTAAATTCCATCAGCAAAATTCTGACTCACCTTGCCTGGAGTGTGTTTTATGCATCTAAAATTTTAAAAGCTCCCTGTGTGACTTTAATGTGCAGGCTGTGCTGAGAACCATTACATTTGAAAGGAGCTTGTGCCCAACAATTTTAATCCTCTCTCCCCAAAACTAATTCTCCTCTTTTCCTTCTATTATTCTTCATATGACATGATTTCAGGATTTCTTCTATCTTCTTAGTACCATAAATGTTATTGTTGCTGTTATTGCTGTCCAGTCGCTATGTCCAAATCTTTGCAACCCCGTGGACTGCAGCATACCAGGCTCCCCTGTCCTTCACTATCTCCCACAGTTTGCTCAGATTCATGTCCATTGAGTCAGTGATGAGTGATGCCCTCCAATCATCTCATTCTTTGTCGCCCTCTTCTCCTCCTGCCCTCAATCTTTCCTAGCATCAGGGTCTTTTTCCATGAGTCGGCTCTTCACATAAGGTGGCCAAAGTATTGGAGCTTCAGCATCAGAATCAGTCCTTCCAATGAATATTCAGGGTTGATTACCTTTAGGATTGATTGGTTTTATCTCCTTGCAGTTTCAGAGATTCTTAAGAGTCTTCTCCAGCACCACAGTTCAAAAACATCAACTCTTCTGTGCTCAGCCTTCTTTATGGTCCAACTCTTGCATCTGTACATAACTACTGGAAAAACCATAGATTTGACTATATGGACCTTTGTTGACAAAGTGATCTCTCTGTTTTTTAATGTACTCTCTATGCCTGTCATAAATTTCCTTCCAAGGAACAAGCATCTTCTAATTTCATGGCTGCAGTTACCATCCACAGTGACTTTGGAGCCCAAGAAAATAAGTAGATCTTTAAATGCACAACCTAGCAGCTCTCCAATGGTCTGTTCAATGCAGAATAAAGTTACCTTTATGATTTCTTGTTCTCTGCAGATTTAATTGCATTAGTTAGTTTGAATAAGTATGTACCACTGGTAGCACCTGATGAGCCTACAATCAGCTAAAACTCTTAATTCATTTTTATGTGAACCGATGTTAAACCATGAATCCCACATCCTGAATGAACAAAGTTGATTTTCTGAATTCCTTATTTATTATCATCCCAAAAAAAACACATTCATTTTGTTAGTTTATTTTCATTTGCTCTACCTTATTAATTTTTAAATGAGTCATTATTCAAGTATTCAATACAACAGCTGAGGGCCAAGATTAGTGAGGGCCTTCCCTAGTGGCTCCGATATATTGCACTGCCTGCAATGCAGAGACCCAGGTTCAATCTCTGGGTCAGGGAGATCCCCTAGGATGAGAATGGCTATCCACTCCAGTATTCTTGCCTGGAGAATTCCATGTAGAGAGGAGCCTGGTGAGTTACAGTTCATAGGGTCGCAAAGAGTTGGACAGGACTGAACGAACAGCTTTGAGTTGTTTGTTTTAAGACTGAGTTTAGTCGCTCAGTTGTGTTCAACGCTATGCAACCCGCTGGGCCACAGCACAAAAGGCTTCCCTGTCCATCACCAACTACTGGAGCTTGCTCAAACTCACATCCATTGACTTGGTGATGCCATCCAACTGTCTTATCTTCTGTCGTCCTCTTCCTTCCTTCCTTAAACTTTTACCAGCATCAGGGTCTTTTCCAATAAGCAAGTTCTTCACATCAGATAGGCAAAATATTGGAGTTTCAGCTTCAGCATCAGTCCTTCCAATGAATATTCAGAACTGATTTCCTTTAGGATTGACTGGTTTGATCTCCTTGCAATGCAAGGGACTCTCAAAAGTCTTCTCCAACACCACAGCTTAAAGGCATCAATTCTTCAGTGCTCAGCTTTGTTTATAGTCCAACTCTCACATCCATCTGTGACTAGTGGGAAAACCATAGCTTTGACTAGATGAACATTTGTCGGCAAAGTAATGTCTTTTCTTTTTAATATGCTGTCTACGTTGATCATAACTTTTCTTCCAAAGAGGAAGCGTCTTAATTTCATGGCTGCAATCACCATCTGCACTGATTTTGGAGCACAAGAAAATAAAATCTGACACTGTTTCCATTGTTTCTGTATCTATTTGCATTGTAGGGATGGGACCAGATGTCATGATCTTAGTTTTCTGAATGTTGAATTTCAAGCCAGCTTTCTCACTCTCCTCTTTCACTTTCATCAAGAGGTTCTTTAGTTCCTCTTCGCTTTCTGCCATAAGGATGGTGGCTTCTGCATATCTGAGGTTATTGATATTTCTTCTAGAAAACTTGATTCCAGCTTGTGCTTCATCCATCCCAGCATTTTGCATGATGTACTCTGCATATAAGTTAAATAAGCAAGATGACAATATACAGCCTTGATGTACTCCTTTCCATTTAGAACCAGTCCATTGTTCCATGTCCGGTTCTTACTATTCCTTCTTGACCTGGATACAGATTTCTCAGGAAGCAGGTAAAATGGTCTGATATTCCAAACTCTTGAAGAATTTTCCACAGTTTGTTGTGATCCACACAGTCAAAGGCTTTGGCATAGTCAATAAAGCAGATGTTTTGCTGGAACTCTCTTGCTTTTTCAGTGATCCAACAGATGTTGGCAATTTGATCTCTGGTTCCTCTGCCTTTTCTCAATCCAGCTTGAACATCTGGAAGTTCTCAGGTCACATACTGCTGAAGCCTCTCTTGGAGAATTTTGAGCATCACTTTGCTACCGTGTAAGATGAATGCAATTGTGCAGTACTTTGAACATTCTTTGGCATTGCCTTTCCTTGAGATTGGAATGAAAACTGACCTTTTCCAGTCCTGTGGCCACTGCTGAATTTTCCAGATTTGCTGGCATATTGAGTGCAGCACTTTCACAGCATCATCCTTTAGGATTTCAAATAGCTCAGCTGGAATTCCATCACCTCCACCAGCTTTGTTCATAGTGATGCTTCCTAAGGCCCACTCTACTTTGCATTCCAGAATGTCTGGCTCTAGGTGAGTGATCACATCATCATGGTTATCTGGTTCATGAAGGGTTTTTTTTGTATAGTTTGAAAAGACCCTGATGCTGGGAAAGATTGAGGGCAAGAGGAGAAGGGGACAACAGAGGATGAAATGGTTGGATGGCATCACCGACTCAATGGACATGAGTTTGGGTAAATTCCAGCAGTTGGTGATGGACAGGGAGGCCTGGTGTGCTGCAGTTCATGGGGTCAAAAAGAGTTGGACATGACTGAGCGACTGAACTGAACTGAACTAAAAGAGATTTGGGGCTAAAAATGAATGATGTTTGGTGCCATCCTAAAATGTTCTCTCTAAAAAAAAAAAAGCCAAGGTCTTTTAAATTATCCCTGGCATTTATGCTCACCAATCTACGAAATGCTAATGTAAAAGTAGTTCTTGGTTGCTTAAGGAAAGTAGGAAGTGTGTTTTCAGTAAAGAAGGTATGAGGAATGGAATTGCATTTTGTGAAGGGAAAATAAAGTAAACCTGATTTACAGGTGGCTTTTTAGGGTGGAAGAACAAAGTAATGGGTACAGAAGTGATCTGAAGGTTTGTAGAAAGTGAACCATGAGAAAAGAGTTTTATATCGGGTTTAAAATAAGTTTAATTAAGTTTACTTTTTAAATAAATTAAGCTGGTGCATCAACATGAATTTAGCTTTTCTCTCTGCTAAGATTACACCTTTGCTTCAGATGTTAAACTGCCTTTATTTTTTTTTATTTAGAGAATACTTTATTAGTTTCTGTAATCAAACCCATGTAGATAAGACCTTACATATTTAATACAGTGTAGATTTAAGTTTATTTATCACTTAAATGATCTATTCTGAAATTCTTTATTGTTACTTTGGCTAAGTGAATGGCTATTGTTTCACAATGACCTATAATCCTATCTGACTGCCTGTTCTAAACCTTTTTGATATTTGTTGACAAAACTTCCTAAATCATTCTAATGAAGATTTCTAGCTAAGTTTGGGATGATTCAGAGGGCTCCTGAAACATCCCAAAGAGAAATCTTACACTAATTAGGTTCATTTTGTATACAGAGTAACTTGGAAAGTATTGTCAAGTGAGTAGTAAGTCTCGGGTTATATTGTATGATAAATATTACTAATATAGATATCCTAGAAGCTATATGGAGTTCCTAAAATTCTGATATATTTGGGTAAAATGTTATCAGTCATAATTCTAGTTACTATCTCAAAATATTGTCATAGCACTAACCAAGTTTCTCAAAAATTCTTCCTCTTAAAGAAGATTTATAGGCGGGCTGTCCTAAGATGGTGGAGGAATAGGACAGGGAGACTACTTTCTCCCCCACAAATTCATCTAAAGATCATTTGAATGCTGAGCAAATACCACAAAACAACTTCTGAACACTGGCGGAGGACACCAGGCACCCAGAAAGGCAGCCCATTGTCTTTTAAAGGAGGTAGGACAAAAGATAAAAGATTAAAAGAGAGACAAAAGCGTTAGGGACAGAGATCCGTCCCAGGGAGGAAGTCTTAAAAGAGAAGTTTCTAAACACCAGGAAACCCTCTCACCACGAGTCTGTGGGGAGTTTTGGAATCTCAGAGGGCAACAATACCAGGAGGAAAAAATAAATAAATAAAACCCACAGATTACATGCCTAACTGCAGCTCCCAGCGGAGAAGTAGCCCAGATGCTCACGTCCACCACCAGCAAGCTCAGGGAGGCATGGGCTGCATTGCTTAGGGTAAGGACTGGGCCTGAATGCCCTGAGGACAATCTGCGGTAGCTAACATGAGATAGCAACCCAAACCATGGAATAGCCAGAGAGGGGGAAAAAAAAAGAGGAAAGAGAGAAAGAGAGAACTTTCCCGGGAAAAGCTCTAACCTAAGACACTGCCAGCTTGCTCACAGAACAAAGGACTGAGGAGAGTTAGCCGATTGTGGACCAGCCCATCCCCTGCCAGAGGCAGCAAGACAGGCAGGCGACAGCAAGAGCTGGAAGGCAAGGGGCAAACTCCGCCCCAGAGATGGCATCCCCTACCAAACTGTGAGCTGGCCCCCAGTTGCTAACCAAGTCTTCCTGGGATCCTGGACAGTTGACATCCATCAGGAAGGTCGCAGCCAGAGATCAGCGCCCCAATAGAGACACACAGCACACCTGAGATGGCGCTCCCACTGCACACTCAGGAAATGGAGCGGCTGGGACTGGGGAGGTGATAAAACACACCGCCCAGCCAGGAAGAGTGTACTTGCCAAGCACCTGTTCGCCTGAGCTGCTCAGACCTGGGAAGGGCACAAAACGCAGGCCCAACCAAGTCTGTGCTTTTGTGGAGTACCCAAGAACCTGAACCTGAGCGACGTACATCTGGGAAGTGCGTACAACCCAGGGCCTGCCTTAGACAGTTCCCCAGCAGAGCAACCTGGAGCCTGAGCAGTGTAGACCAGGAAAGCACACATGTCGTGAGAGGGGGCAAACCCAGCGTGGCCCAGACACTGCGAGCACTCCCCACACATGCCAGTGATATTTGTTTGCAGTGTTGCTCCCTCCCCGAAGCACAATTAAACAAGTGAGCCTAAATAAATGACCACCTTCGTCCGCTTGTGTCAGGGTGGAAGTTAGACAGTGAAGAGACTTGCAAACAGAGGAAGCCAAAATAAACAAAGACGAGGGAACAGCTTTGGAAGTGACAGGTGCAACAGATTAAAACCCTGTAGTTAGCACTGGCTACATTGGAAGGGACCTATAGACCTTGAGAAGTATAAGGTAGAACAAGGAACTATCTGAAACTGAACTGATCACACACTGCCCTCAACAGCCCCAGAGAAATTCCTAGATATATTTTACTATTATAATTTTTAATTGTTTTTAATTTTTTAAAGTTCTTTATTACTACTTTAATTTTCATTTTTAAAACCTACTATTACCTTGGGAAAAAAGATCTTATCTTTAAAGCAAATTTCATATTTTTTTATATAACTTTTGCAATTTTGTTTTGTTTTTTTAATATTATATTTTTGAGAGTCTAACCTCTACACTAGATTTTTAATCTTTGCTTTTTGGTATTTGCTATCAATTCTATATCTTTAAGAATCCAATCTTCAGTATTCATTTTTACTTAGGAGTGTGATTACTGGCTTGATTGCTCTCTCCCCTTTTGACTCTCTTTTTTCTCCCCAGGTCACATCTATCTCCTCCCTTCCCCTTCTCTTCTCTGCTTAACTCTGTGAATCTCTTTGGGTGTTCCAGGCTGTGGAGAAAACTTAGGGAACTGATCACAAGCTAGATTGGTCTCTCTCTTTTTGACTCCCCCTCCTCTCCTCCTGGTCACCTCTATCTCCTTCCTCCCTCTTCTCTTCTCTTCTCTTCTCTTCTCTTCTCTTCTCTTCTCTTCTCTATGGAGCTCCATGAACCTCTCTGAGTGTTTCAGACTGCGGAGAGCAAATAGGGAATTTATTACTGGCTAGACTGCTGTCTCCCCTTTTTATTCCCCCTCTTCTCCTGGTCATCTCTATCTCCCTCCTCCCTCTTCTCTTCTTCATGTAACTCTGTGAACCTCTCCAGGTGTCCTTCACTGTGGAGAATCTTTTCACCATTAACCTAGATGTTTTATCATCAATGATGTATGGATGGAGAAGTCTTGAGGCTACTATAAGAATAAGACTGAAAGCCAGAGGCAGGAGGCCTAAATCAAAAACTTGAGAATACCAGAAAACTCCTGACTCCAGGGACCATTAATCGACAAAAGCTCATTCAAAAGCCTCCATGCCTACAGTGAAACCAAGCTCCACAAAGAGCCAACAAGTTTCAGAGCAAGACATACCAAGCTAATTCTCCAACAAAGCAGGAACATAACCCTGAGCACAAAAATACAGATGGCCAAAAGTCACACCAAATCCATAGACACCTCAAAACTCGCTACTGGACACTTCATTGCACTCCAATGAGAAGAGATCCAACTCCACCCACCAGAACACCGACACAAGCTTCCCTAACCAGGAAACCTTGACAAGCCACTTGTCCAACCCCACCCACAGGAAGTAACTTCCACATTAAAGAGGAACCACAAACTTCCAGTATACAGAAAGGTCACCCCAAACACTGCAACCTAAACGAGATGAAAAGGCAGAGAAATATGCAGTACGTAAAGGAACATGATAAAAGCCCACCAAACCAAACAAAAGAGAAGGAGATAAGGAGTCTAACTGAAAAAGAATTCAAAATAATGATAGTAAAAATGATCCAAAATTTTGAAAACAAAATGGAGTTACAGATAAATAGTCTGGAGACAAGGATTGAGAAAATGCAAGAAAAGTTTAACAAGGACCTAGAAGAAATTAAAAAAGAATCAATCAGTAATGAATAATGCAATAACTGAGATCAGAAACACTCTGGAGGGAACCAACAGTTGAATAACTGAGGCAGAAGATAGGACAAGTGAGGTGAAAGATAGAATGGTGGAAATAAATGAAGCAAAGAGGAAAAAAAGAATTAAAAGAAATGAGGGCAACTGCAGAGACCCCTGGGGCAATATTAAATGCCCCAACATTTGAATCATAGGAGTCCCAGAAGAAGACAACAAGAAAGTCCATGAGAAAATTCTTGAGGAAATAATAGTTGAAAACTTCCCTAAAATCGGGAAGGAAATATTCACCCAAGTCCAAGAAACCCAGAAAGTCCCAAACAGAATAAACCCAAGGCAAAACACCCCAAGACACATATTAATCAAATTAATGAAGATCAAATACAAAGAACAAATATTAAAACCAGCAAGGGAAAAACAACAAATAACCCACAAGGGGATTCCCCATAAGGATAACAGCTTATCTTTCAATAGAAACTCTTCAAGCCAGAAGGGAATGGCAGAACATACTTAAAGTGATGAAAGAGAAAAATGTACAACCCAGATTACTGTACCCAGCAAGGATCTCATTCAAATATGAAGGAGAAATCAAAAGCCTTCCAGACAAGGAAAAGCTGAGAGAATTCAGCACCACCAAACCAGCTCTTCAGCAAATGCTGAAGGATCTTCCCTAGACAGGAAACACAGAAAGGTTTATAAACTCAAACCCAAAACAGCAAAGTAAATGGCAATGGGATCGTACTTATCAATAATTAGCTTAAGTGTAAATGGGTTGAATGCCCCAACCAAAAGACAAAGACTGGCTAAATGGATACAAAAACAAGACCCCTATATATGCTGTTTACAAAAGACCCACCTCAAACCTAGGGACACATACAGACTGAAAGTGAAGGTCTGGAGAAAGATATTTCATGCAAATGGAGACCAAAAGAAAGCAGGAGTAGCAATACTCATATCAGATAAAATACACTTTGAAATAAAGGCCATGCAAACAAAGAAGGACACTACATAATAATTAAAGGATCAATCCAAGAAGAAGATATAACAATTATAAATATATATGCACCCAACATAGGAGCACCACAATATGTAATGCAAATGCTAACAAATATGAAAGGGGAAATTAACAGTAACACAATAATAGTGGGAGACTTTCATACCCCACTCACACCTATGGATAGATCAACTAAACAGAAAATTACCAAGGAAACACAAACTTTAAATGATACAATGGACCAGTTACACCTAATTGAAATCTATAGGACATTTCACCCTAAAACAATGAATTTCACCTTTTTCTCTAGTGCACACAGAACCTTCTCCAGGATAGATCACATCCTGGGCCATAAATCTAGCCTTGGTAAATTCAAAAAAATTGAAATCATCTCAAGCACCTTTTTTGATCACAATGTGGGAAGATTAGATGTCAACTACAAGGACTGCAAGGAGATCCAACCAGTCCATTTTAAAGGAGATCAGACCTGGGTGTTCTTTGGAAGGAATGATGCTAAAGCTGAAACTCCAGTACTTTTGCCACCTCAGGCGAAGAGTTGACTCATTGGAAAAGACTCTGATGCTGGGAGGAATTGGGGTCAGGAGGAGGAGGGTACAACAGAGGATGAGATGGCTGGAGGGCATCACCGACTCAATGGACATGAGTTTAAGTGAACTCCTGAAGTTGGTGATGGACGGAGAGGCCTGCTGTGCTGCAATTCATGGGGTTGCAAACAGTCGGACATGACTGAGCAACTGAACTGAACTGAACAGGAAAAAAAAAACTATTAAAAATATAAATATTTAGAGGCTAAACAACACACTTTTGAATAACCAAAAATCACAGAAGAAATCAAAATATGCATAGAAACGAATGAAAATGAAAACACAACAACCCAAAACCTATGGGATTCAGGAAAAGCAGTGCTAAGGGGAAGGTTCAGAGCAATACAAGCCTACCTCAAGAAACAAGAGAAAAATCAAATAAATAACTTAACTCTACACCTAAAGCAACTAGAAAAGGAAGAAATGAAGAACCCCAGGATTAGTAGAAGGAAAGAAATCATAAAAATTAGGGCAGAAATAAATGCAAAAGAAACAAAAGAGACCATAGCAAAAATCAACAAAGCCAAAAGCTGGTTCTTTGAAAGGATAAATAAATTGACAAACCATTAGCCAGGCTCATCAAGAAACAAAGGGAGAAGAATCAAATTAGAAATGAAAATGGAGAGATCACAACAAACAACACAGAAATATAAAGGATCATAAGAGACTACTATCAGCAATTATATGCCAATAAAATGGACAACGTGGAAGAAATGGACAAATTCTTAGAAAAGTTTAACTTTCCAAAACTGAACCAGGAAGAAATAGAAAATCTTAACAGACCCATCACAAACACAGAAATCAAAATCATAATCAGAAATCTTCCAACAAACAAAAGCCCAGGATGAGATGGCTTCACAGCTGAATTCTACCAAAAATTTAGAGAATAGCTAGCACCTATCCTACTCAAACTCTTACAGAAAATTGCAGAGGAAGGTAAATTTACAAACTCATTCTATGAGGCCACCATCACACTAATACCAAAACCTGACAAAGATGCTACAAAAAAAGAAAACTACAGGCCAACATCACTGATGAACATAGATGCAAAAATCCCTAACAAAATTCTAGCAATCAGAATCCAACAACATATTAAAAAGATCATGCATCATGACCAAGTGGGCTTTATCCCAAGGATGCAAGGATTCTTCAATATTCACAAATCAATGTGATACACCACATTAACAAATTAAAAGATAAAAACCATATGATTATCTCAATAGATGCAGAGAAAGCCTTTGACAAAATTCAATATCCATTTATGATAAAAAAAAAAAACCCTCCAGAAAGCAGACATACCTCAACATAATAAAAGCCATCTATGATAAACCCATTGGAAAAGACGCTGATGCTGGAAGGGATTGGGGGCCAGAGGAGAAGGGGACAGCAGAAGATGAGATGGCTGGATGGCATCACCGACTCGATGCTCATGAGTCTGGGTGAACTCCAGGAGCTGGTGATGGACAGGGAGGCCTGGCATGCTGCAATTCATGGGGTCACAAAGAGTCGGACACGACTGAGTGACTGAACTGAACTGAACTGATGATAAACCCACAGCAAACATTATCCTCAATGGTGAAAAATTGAAAGCATTTCCCCTAAAGTAAGGAACAAGACAAGGGTGCCCACTCATCACTACTATTCAACATAATTTTGAAAGTTTTGGCCACAGCATTCAGAGTAGAAAAAGAAATAAAAGGAATCCAGATTCGAAAAGAAGTAAAACTCTCACTGTTTGCAGATGACATGATCCTCTACATAGAAAACCTTAAAGACTCCACCAGAAAATTACTAGAGCTAATCAATGAATACAGTAAAGTTTCAGGATATAAAATTAACACACAGAAATCCTTTGCATTCCTATACACTAACAATGAGAAAACAGAAAAAGAAATTAAGGAAACAATTCCATTCACCATTGCAATGAAAATAATAAAATACTTAAGAATAAATCTACCTAAAGAAACAGAAGACTTATATACAGAAAACTATGAAACACTGATGAAAGAAATCAAAGATGACACAAATAGATGGAGAAATATACCATGTTCATGGATCGGAAGAATCAATATAGTGAAAATGAGTATACTACCCAAAACAATCTTAGATTCAATGCAATCCCTATCAAGCTACCAATGGTATTTTTCACAGAGCTAGAACAAATAATTTCACAATTTGTATGGAATTACAAAAGACCTCCAATAGCCAAAGCATCTTGAGAAAGAAGAATGGAACTGGAGGAATCAATTTGCCTGACTTCAGGCTCTACTACAAAGCCACAGTCATCAAGACAGTATCATACTGGCACAAAGACAGAAATATAGATCAATGGAACAAAATAGAAAGCCCAGAGATAAATCCATGCACCTTTGGACACCTTATCTTTGACAAAGGAGGCAAGAATATATAATGGAGAAAAGACAATCTCTTTAACAAGTGGTCCTGGAAAAACTGATCAACCACTTGTAAAAGAATTAAACTAGAACACTTTCTAACACCATACACAAAAATAAATTCAAAATGGATTAAAGATCTAAATGTAAGATCAGAAACTATAAAACTCTTAGACAAAAACATAGGCAAAACACTCTCTGACATAAATCATAACAGGATTCTCTATGACCCACCTCCCAGAGTAATGGAAATAAAAGCAAAAATAAATAAATGGGATCTAATTAAACTTAAAAGCTTTGGCACAATTAAGGAAACTTTAAGCAAGGTGAAAGACAGCCTTCAGAATGGGAGAAAATAATAGCAAATGAAGCAACTGACAAAGAATTAATCTCAAAAATATACAAGCAACTCTTGCAGCTCAATTCCAGAAAAATAAACGACCCAATCAAAAAAATGGGCCAAAGAACTAAACAGACATTTCTCCAAAGAAGACATACAGATAGCTAACAAACACATGAAAAGATGCTCAACATCACTCATTATCAGAGAAATGCAAATCAAAACCACAACGAGGTACCATCTCATGCTGGTCCAAATGGCTGCCATCAAAAAATCTACAAACAATACATGCTGGAGAGGGTGTGGAGAAAAAGGAATCCTCTTACACTTTTGGTGGGAATGCAAACTAGTACAGCCACTATGGAGAACAGTGTGGAGATTCCTTATAAAACTGGAAATAGAACTCCATACTACCCAGAAATCCCACCGCTGGGCATACACATCAAGGAAACCAGAATTGAAAGAGACACATGTACCCCAGTGTACACTGAAGCACTGTTTACTGTAGCAGGACTTGGAAGCAACCTAGATGCCCACTGGCAGATGAATGGATAAGAAAGCTGTGGTACATATACACAATGGAATATTACTTGGCTATTAAAACGAATATATTTGAATCAGTTCTCATGAGGTGGATGGAACTGGAGCCTATTATACAGAGCGAAGTCTGTCAGAAAGAAAAACACCAATATAGTATATCAACACGTATATATGAATTTAGAAAGATGGTAACAATGACCAACCTAGATAGCATATTCAAAAGCAGAGACATTACTTTGCCAACAAAGGTTCGTCTAGTCAAGGCTATGGTTTTTCCTGTGGTCATGTATGGATGTGAGAGTTGGACTGTGAAGAAGGCTGAGCGCCGGAGAATTGATGCTTTTGAACTGTGGTGTTGGAGAAGACTCTTGAGAGTCCCTTGGACTGCAAGGAGATCCAACCAGCCCATTCTGAAGGAGATCAGCCCTGGGATTTCTTTGGAAGGAATGATGCTAAAGCTGAAACTCCAGTACTTTGGCCACCTCATGCGAAGAGTTGACTCATTGGAAAAGACTCTGATGCTGGGAGGGATTGGGGGCAAGAGGAGAAGGGGACAACAGAGGATAAGGTGGCTGGATGGCATCACTGACTCGATGGACATGAGTCTGAGTGAACTCCGGGAGTTGGTGATGGACAGGGAGGCCTGGCGTGCTGCAATTCATGGGGTCACAAAGAGTCGGACATGACTGAGCGACTGATCTGATCTGATCTGATCTGATGATCATTTAAGTTTAAAAGCTCCTCTATGTAAGGAATTAAGTAATACTAAAAATGATCAACATGGTAATATTATGAGACAAGGCCAGGTGCTTTATGAACTATGCCTATTATTACCCTTAGAGAGAATGATTGTTATGGAATTCAGTGGATTTGTGGCACTAATTTATGGCCTTGACATCTACAGAGATGGATACAAAGGTGTAGCCTGGGATTCCCATGAATTTAAGGTCATACATGCTAACAAATTAGAGGTAATCCCAACCAATCTACCACTGGTATGATCCCAATGGGTCGAAAATCTGTATTCTACTGATATGACCTTTAGCAGCTCTGTGTGTGTGTGTGTGTGTGCACACGCGCGCACGGATACACACCTTCTATGGAGTTGGAGTATGTAATTGGCCATATCAAAGCCTTAACAACTTTCATAAGCTTCAAATGATAGTAACCAGGCTATTCGTCTATTGAATTCTGAGATCTCTATAATGAGAAAGGCAGTGCTATACAACTGCAAGGCTCTTGACACCTTACAGCCTCTCAGGGAGATATCTGTGCTACAATTCAAACTGAATGCTGTATTTTATATCTGATAAATCCTTTAATGTAACACATTTGATGAACCATATGAAAAATCAGATTTCTGCCTTAAATGACCCATTTCCTAGTCTTGATGATCTTTTAAAAAGCTGCTTTGGTGTGGGAGGTTCATGGTTAAAATATTTACTTTTAATTCCACTAATGTTATTGACTATAGTATTTGTATTTTACCTGTTTATCAAGATTTTTGTTTCTCGTATGACTGAGTGTATGACTGAGCCTTCAACAAAAATAATGGTGATTAGACTTGAAAGAGTTGATAGTACATATAGCTCGATATATGATCAATGATTATAATAATGTAACTCTAGATATGGGAAGATGCAATGAAAGGGAATACTTTTCTGGACCATAACTAGAAGACAGGTGTACAGAGATCTTTGACTATGAAGACCTAGTCCAGTAATAGCACTTTGAGTGTACTATCAGCAAAAACCTTCTTCAGAATTGGGAACGAGCCTTCGCAGTAATGCGGGACAAAATGGTCATGAAATGCCCCTCAAAGTATGGTTAGATTTATGACCACAAGGGGACCATGTCAACTACAAATTGGCATTTACCAAGAGCATTGCCAACGGTTGAACAACAAAGGCATTTGCCATCTACCTCTACAGAGATTGAGCCCCATGCTGCTATAGCTGTTGACCTGCCACAACCCCTGAAGGAGTTCAGGGGGGTTCAGTTCAGGGAATCTGGTAGGATAGGCCTTTAGATGGTTGCATTTTTTTCAGTTCAGTTCAGTCGCTCAGTCATGTCCGACTCTTTGTGACCCCATGGGCTGGAGCTTCCCTGTCCATCACCAACTCCTGGAGCTTGCTCAAAATCATGTTCATCAAGTCAGTGATGCCATCCAGCCACCTCATTCTCTGTCACCCCCTTCTCCTCTTGCCTTCAATCTTTCCCAGAATCAGGGTCTTTTCCTATGAGTCAGTTCTTCACATCAAGTAGTCAAAGTATTGGAGTTTCAGCTTCAGCATCAGTCCTTCCAATGAATATTCAGGACTGATTTCCTCTAGAATGGACTGGTTTGATCTCCTTGCAGTCCAAGGGACTCTCAAGAGTCTTTTCCAACACCACAGTTCAAAAGCATCAATTCTTCAGTGGTCATCTTTCTTTATAGTCCAACTCTCACATCCGTACATGACTACTGAAAAAACTATAGAGTTGACTAGATGGACCTTTGATGGCAAAGCAGTGTCTCTGCTTTTTTAATATGCGGTCTAGGTTGGTCATAGATTTTCTTCCAAGAAACAAGCATCTTAATTTCATGGCTGCAGTCACCATCTGCAGTGATTTTGGAGCTCGAAAAGATAAAGTCTCTCACTGTTTCCATTATTTCCCCATCTATTTGCCATGAAGTGATGGGACCAGATGCCATGATGTTAGTTTCCTGAATGCTGAGTTTTAAGCCTAAAACTGGATATTTTAGGAACAGATTTTATGATTTCAATCATTGCATCTCCTCATGTCTAGATAAGCAATAAATCCATTCATGGTGACATCAGATCCTCATGACTAAAAAAAAAAAAAAAAAAAAAAAACCTTTTGTAAAATGAGTACTTCATGGCATTGAAATTTCCTTTCACCAAAGCCTTACCTCCCCCCACTGCCGCTTTGGAGCAGTCTCTCAGAGCTATCTATCTGAGATGCTGCTTCGCAGGCTGCAGTCCTCATTTTGCCCCAGATAAAAATTAACTCGAAACTCTCAAGTTGTACATCTTTTTTAGTCAACACAACCTACCTAAGGATTGACTCACTTGATTTCTCTATGATGCAATGAAAGTTGGCAATTTGATCTCTTGTTCCTCTGCCTTTTCTAAATCCACCTTGTACATCTGGAATTTCTCAGTTCACATACTGTTGAAGCCTAGTTTGAAGGGTTTTGAGCATAACTTTACTAGCATGTGAAATGATTGCAATTATATGATAGCTTAAACTTTCATTGGCATTGCCTTTCTTTGGGATTGGAATGAAAACTGACCTTTTTGATCCCTGTGGCCATTGCTGAGTTTTTTCCAAATTTGCTGACATATTCAGTGCAGCACTTTAACAGCATCATCTTTTAGTACTTTAAGTAGCTCAGCTGGAATTCTGTCATCTCTACTAGCTTTGCTCATAGCAATGCTTCCTAAGTCCTACTTTACTTCACACTCCAGGATGTCTAGCTCTAGGTGAGTGACCACACCATTGTGAATTTCTAGGTCATTAAGACTTTTTTTGTATAGTTTCTGTGTACTCTTGCCACCTATTCTTAATCTCTTCCACTTCTGTTAGGTCCTTAACATTTCTGTCCTTTATTGTGCTCATCCCTACATGAAATGTTCCCTTTATATCTCCAGTTTTCTTGATGAGATCTCTAGTCTTTTCCATTCCATCATTTTCCTCTACTTCTTTGTGTTGTTCTTTGAAGGAGGCCTTCTTAATTCTCCTTGCTATTCTCTGGAACTCTGCATTCAGTTGGGTATATCTTTCCCTTTCTCCTTTTCCTTTTGATTCTCTTCTTTCCTCAGCTATTTGCAAAGCCTCCTCAGACAACAACTTTGCCTTCTTATATTTCTTTTTCTTGGGGATGGATTTGGTCACCACCTCTGGTACAATGGTATGAATCTCCATCCATAGTTCTCCAGGCACTCTGTCTACCAGATCTAATCCTTCGAATCTTTTTGTCACCTCCACTGTATAATCATAAGGGATTTGATTTAGGTCATACCTGAATGGCCTCATGGATTTCCCTATTTTCTTCAATTTGAGCCTACATTTTGCAATAAGCAGCTCATGATCTGAGTCACAGTCAGCTCCAGGTCTTGTTTTCCTGACTTTAAATAGAGTTTCTCCATCTTTGACTGCAAAGAATAGAATAAATCTGATTGTGATATTGACCATCTGGTGATGTCCATGTATAGAACTGTCTCTTGTGTTGGAAAAGAGTGTTTGCTATGGCCAGAGTGTTCTCTTGACAAAAGTCTATTAGTCTTTGCCCAGCTTCATTTTGTACTCTATGGCCAAACTGGCATGCTATTTCAGGTATCTCTTGACTTCCTACTTTTGTATTCCAAACCAATGTGATGAAAAAGACATGTTTCTTGGTGTTAGTTCTAGAAGGTCTTGTAGGTCTTCATAAAACCAGTTAATGTCAGCTTCTTCAGCATTGGTTGCTGGGCATAGACTTGAATTACTGTGATGTTGATGTTGAATGAATTACTGTGATGTTGATGTTGAATGAATTACTGTGATGTTGATGTTGAATGAATTACTGTGATGTTGAATGTCTTGGAAACAAACAAAGATCATCCTGTCATTTTTGAGATTGCACCCAAGTACTGCATTTAGGACCTTTTGTTGACTATAAGGGCTACTCCACTTATTCTAAGGGATTCTTGCCCACAGTAGTAGATATGATGGTCACCTGAATTAAATTTTTCCATTCCCATACATTTTAGTTCACTGATTCCTAAGACATCAGTGTTCAACCTTGCCACCTCCTGCTTGACCATGTCCAATTTACCTTGACTCATGAACCTAATATTCCAGGTTTCTATGCAATATTGTTCTTTATACCACCAGACTCTACTTTCACCATCAGACACATCCACAACTAAGCGTTGTTTCCACTTTGGCCAGGCACTTCATTCTATCTGGATCTATTAGTAATTGTCTTCTGCTCTTCCTTAGAAGTATATTGGATACTCTCCAACCTGGGGGGGCGGGGGGGAGGCTCATCTTCTGGTGCCATATCTTTTTGCCTTTTCATACTGTTCATGTGGAATACTGGAATGGTTTTTCCATTCACTCCTCCAGTGGACCACATTTTGTCAGAACTCTTTGCTATGACCCATCCATCTTGGGTGGCCCTGCATATTATGGTTCATAGCTTCATGAGTTATGCAAGCCCCTTCACCATGACAAGACTGTGATCATGAAGGAATCTATTCCTTAGAATCACTTTAAAAGTCTTTAAAACACTGATGATCAGGCCCCACTTCAGGTCAATTAAGTCAGAATCTTCTAAAGAAAAAAGAAGTAAGAGTACTTGTTAAAGTTTCCCTATTGTCTTTAATGTGCACTGAGAGTTGAGGACCCACCATTATATTGTGTATTGTGCTCTTTCACTCTCTTCTTCTAGCACAGGTGGAACTTAAAAACAAAAACAGTCAGAGATTCTCTGCATGTTACTGACTCCACAGCAGTAACTGAGACACAGGTGCAATCAGAATATTTTAAGTGCCCAAAAAGGACAGTGGCAACTGCTGACTTTCAAAAAAAGTTTTCCTCCCTCTATATGGAAAAATAAAAGGTAAAAAAAAAATCTTTTAAAAAATAAAATATTCTGATTAACAATTTTGGGTTCTTTTTGCTTTGTTTGCTTTTACTATAAAACACAGTTGAGAAATAAGGAAACCCCAATTTGGGATACTTCTAGTGTATCACAGTATCCTGTCTAATTGCTGGCACATGCATGCATGTGTGCTCAGTCATGTCCAACTCCTACAACCTCCTGGACTGTAGCCCACTAGGATCCTCTGTCCATGGGATTTCCCAGACAAGCATACTGGAGTAGGTTGACAATTCCTTCTCCCTAATTGCTTGTAGGTTATATCATGTACTGATTAGTAATAAAAGCTAGCACCTTATGTCTCAAATGATTTTAATTTTAAGAACACAGTTATGGGTGAGTCTTTTGGACCATTTATTTTAAAATAAGCATTTGATCAAATCTATAGAAGAAATTATCGGAAAGTAAAATAACAAGGGAGTGATTCAACAGATCATGAATGAAAAAAAAGATGCACTAAAGTTGACCAATACTCTTGTGTGAAAAAATTCAGGTTTAAAAGTAGCATAAATACCATAAACCCATTTTCATAAAATATAAATATATATAATAAATTTATATATAAAAGTCATATATATTATTTTCCATATATATTAGTTTCCATATGTTGGAAAGGGGGAATCAACAATTGCAAGCCATGCAGGAGACTGGCTGGACACTGCTTCCCACTCTGACACTGCTAGAGCTAAGAGATTGTGGGACATCTGGCAAAGGTCAGCAAAGGTAAAATTTCTTACAAATTACAAATTAGCCTAGATCTCTGCCTGTAAGGTCCTGTGGAAAAGAAAATAGAGTCCCTTTCTCTCTCAACTTAGATTAGCAGGCAAAGATATTTGTGGAGCTAGCTCCTTAAATTTAGTGACTCTTGGGAATCCTTTTCCTCCCAGAGATGGTCACTGTCTTTCTTTGTCTCTGTCTATTATGTCATTTGTCATAAGGAAGAAAAATTTTGGTCTGATTAGGTTTATTTTTCTTCTTCCTCTGTGTCTTAAGAGCTTGAATTTATGTTCAGTGAGAATATTCACTCTGGTCTCTGCCATCCAGAATGTCTATTTACCAAGGCGCATCTGGTGGCCAGTTGAATAGACTAGGAATCTGAGACATTAAGTCATAGGCAGCACTCTTTTTATCTGGCTATGCCAGCTATCAGCGGAATTTGTCATAAGAAGTACCAGTCCAAGTCATGGCCCCAGAGAGGCATCATCTACCAAACTGCAAGCAGGCTTCGTTGCTAACCAAGACTTCTTGGGATTCTGGACGGTCAACATCCGCCTGAGAGGGTGCACCAGTTGTACACACAGAAAACCGAGCAGCAGGGACGGGGGAGGCTATAAGTCGCAGCAACCACACTCGCCAAACATCTGGTCACCTGAGCTGCTTGGACCTGGGAAGGGCACCAAATGCAGGCCCAACCGAGTCTGTGCCTTTGAGGAGTACCCGAGTACCTGAACCTGAGCAGCTTAGACCTAAGAAGTGCATACAACCCAGGGCCAGCCTCAGACAGTTTCCAGCAGAGAAACCTAGAGCCTAAGCAGAGTAGACAGGGAAAGCACACACACCATGAGCAGGGGCAAACCCAGTGTGGCCGAGACACTGCAAGCACACGCCAGTGTTATTTGTTTGCAGCGTCCCTCCCTCCCCACAGCACAACTGAACAAGTGAGCCTAAAAATGTGTTCACCACCGCCCCCTTGTGTCAGGGCGGAAATTAGACACTGAAGAGACCACCAAACAGAAGAAGCTAAAACAGAGGGAACCTCCCTAGAAGTGACAGGTGCAATAGATTAAAACCCTGTAGTTAGTACTGACCACATAGGAAGGCGCCTATAGATCTTGAGAAATATAAGCTGGATCAAGGAACTATCCAAAAATGAACTGACCCAACACTGCCCACAACACCACCAGAGAAAGTCCTAGATATATTTTTACTATTTTTACTATCGTTCTTTAATTTTTTTTATTTTTTAAAGTCCTCTATTACTCCTTTAATTTTCATTTTTATAACCTACTATTACTTTGCAAAAAAAAAAAGAGACCCTATTTTTAAAGCAAATTTCATATATATATATTTCATAATTTTTGTGACTTTTTTCTTTAATATTGTATTTTTTTCTTCTTTTTTTTAATTTTATTTTATTTTTAAACTTTACATAATTGTATTAGTTTTGCCAAATATCAAAATGACCCAATCAAAAAATGGGCCAAAGAACTAAATAGACATTTCTCCAAAGAAGACATACAGATGGCTAACAAACACATGAAAAGATGCTCAACATCACTCATTATCAGAGAAATGCAAATCAAAACCACTATGACGTACCATTTCACACCAGTCAGAATGGCTGCGATTTAACATTGTATTTTTGAAAATCCAACCTCTACTCTAGATTTTTAATCTTCACTTTTTGGTATTTCTTATCAATTTTGTGCCTTTAAGAACCCAATCTTCAGTACCCATTTTCACTTGGGAGCGAGATTACTGGCTTAACTTCTCTCTCCCCTTTGGACTCTCCTTTTTCTTCACCATGTTGCCTCTGTCTCCTCCCTCCCCCTTCTCTTCTCTACCCAACTCTGTGAATCTCTTTGTGTGTTCCATATGGTAGAGAACACTCAGGGAACTGATTACTGGCTGGATCTGTCTCTCTCCTTTTGATTCCCCCCTTTATTCTCCTGGCCACCTCTGCCTCCCTCCTCCTTCTTCTCTTCTCTGTGTAACATTGTGAGCAGTCCAGACTGTGGAGTGTGCATAAGGAAGTGATTACTGGCAAGCTTGCTCTCTCCTCTTTTGATTCCAGCTCATCTCATCCTGATCACCTCTATTTCCCTCCTCCCTCTTCTCATCTCCATGTAACTCTGTGAACCTCTCTGGGTGTCTCTCACTGTGGACAAACTTTTCATCTTTAACCTAGATGTTTTATCAACGGTGCTGTATCACTCACCTAGAGCCAGACATCCTATAATGTGAAGTCAAGTGGGCCTTAGAAAGCATCACTACAAACAAAGCTAGTGGAGATGATGGAATTCCAGTTGAGCTATTTTAAATCCTGAAAGATGATGCTGTGAAAGTGCTACTCTCATATGGCAGCAAATTTGGAAAACTCAGCAGTGGCCACAGGACTGGAAAAGGTCAGTTTTCATTCCAATCCCAAAGAAAGGCAGTGCCAAAGAATGCTCAAACTACCACACAATTGCACTCATCTCACACGCTAGTAAAGTAATGCTCAAAATTCTCCAAGTCAGGCTTCAGTAATACGTGAACCGTGAACTTCCAGATATTCAAGCTGGTTTTAGAAAAGGCAGAGGACCCAGAGATCAAATTGCCAACATCCGATGGATCATCGAAAAAGCAAAAGAGTTTCAGAAAAACATCTATTTCTGCTTTATTGACTATACCAAAGCCTTTGACTGTATGGATCACAATAAACTGTGCAAAATTCTGAAACAGATAGGAATACCAACCACCTGACCTGCCTCTTGAGAAACCTGTATGCAGGTCAGGAAGTAACAGTTAGAACTGGACATGGAACAACAGACTGGTTCCAAAGAGGAAAAGGAGTATGTCAAGGCTGTATAATGTCACCCTGCTTACTTAACTTCTATACAGAGTACATCATGAGAAACGCTGGGCTGGATGAAGCACAAGCTGGAATCAAGATTGCCAGGCGAAATATCAATAACCTCAGATGACACCACCCTTATGGCAGAAAGTGAAGAGGAACTAAAAAGCCTCTTGATGAAAGTGAAAGTGGAGAGTGAAAAAGTGGGCTTAAAGCTCAACATTCAGAAAACGAAGATCATGGCATCTGGTCCCATCACTTTATGGGAAATAGATGGGGAAACAGTGGAAACAGTGCCAGACGTTATTTTTGGAAGCTCCAAAATCACTGCAGATGGTAACTGCAGCCATGAAATTAAAAAACGCTTACTCCTTGGAAGAAAATTATGACCAACCAAAATAGCATATTGAGAACCAAAGACATTACTTTGCCAACAAAGGTCCGTCTAGTCAAGGCTATGGTTTTTCCAGTGGTCATGTATGGATGTGAGAGTTGGACTGTGAAGAAAGCTGAGCACCGAAGAATTGATGCTTTTGAACTGTGGTGTTGGAGAAGACTCTTGAGAGTCCCTTGGACTGCAAGGAGATCCAACCAGTCCATTCTGAAGGAGATCAGCCCTGAGAGTTCTTTGGAAGGAATGATGCTAAAGCTGAAACTCCAGTCCTTTGGCTACCTCATGCGAAGAACGGAAAAGACTCTGATGCTGGGAGGGATTGGGGGCAGGAGGAGAAGGGGATGACAGAGGATGAGATGTCTGGATGGCATCACTGACTCGATGGACATGAGTCTGGGTGAACTCCGGGAATTGGTGATGGGCAGGGAGGCCTGGCGTGCTGCGATTCATGGGGTCGCAAAGAGTCAGACACGACTGAGCGACTGAACTAACTAACTAACTCAAACTCTTTCAGAAAATTGCAGAGGAATATAAATTTCCAAACTCATTCTATGAGGACACCATCACCCTAATACCAAAACCTGACAAAGATGCCACAAAAAAGAAAACTACAGGCCAATATCACTGATGAACATAGATTCAAAAATCCTTAACAAAATTCTAGCAATCAGAATCCAACAACACATTAAAAACATCATACATCATGACCAAGTGGGCTTTATCTCAGGAATGCAAGAATTCAATATCTGCAAATCAATCAATGTAATACACCACATGAACAAGTTGAAAAATAAAAGCGATATGGTTATCTCATAGATGGAGAGAAAGGCTTTGACAAGTTTCAACATCCATTTCTGATAAAAACTCTCCAGAAAGCAGTAACAGAAGGAACATACGTCACATAACTAAGCTATATATGACAAACCCACAGCAAACATTATCCTGAATGGTGAAAAATTGAAAGCATTTCCCCTAAAGTCAGGAACAAGACAAGGGTGCCCACTTTCACCACTACTATTCAACACAGTTTTGGGAGTTTTGGCCATGGCAATTAGAGCAGAAAAAGAAATAAAAGGAATCCAAATTGGAAAAGAAGAAGTAAAACGCTCACTGTTTGCAGATGACATGATCCTCTACATAGAAAACCCTAAAGACTCCACCAGAAAATTACTAGAGGTAATCAATGAATATAGTAAAGTGGCAGGATATAAAATTAACACACAGAAATCCCTTGCATTCCTATACACTAATAATGAGAAACTACAACCAGAAATTAAGGAAACTATTCCATTCACCATTGCAATGAAAAGAATAAAATACTTAGGAATATATCTACCTAAAGAAACTAAATAAATATATGTAGAAAACTATAAAACACTGGTGAAAGAAATCAAAGATGACACAAATAGATGGAGAAATATACCATGCTCATGGATCGGAAGAATCAATATAGTGAAAATGAGTATATTACTCAAAGCAATCCAAAGATTCAATGCAATCCCCATCAAGCTACCAGTGGTATTTTTCACAGAGCTACAACAAATAATTTCACAATTTGTATGGAAATACAAAAAACCTCGAATATCCAAGGCGATCTTGAGAAAGAAGAATGGAATTGGAGGAATCAACCTGTCTGACTTCAGGCTCTACTACAAAGCCACAGTCATCAAGACAGTATCATACTGGCACAAAGACAGAAATATAGATCAATGGAACAAAATAGAAAGCCCAGAGATAAATCCATGCACATATGGACACCTAATCTTTGACAAAGGAGGCAAGAATATACAATGGAGAAAAGACAGTCTCTTTAACAAGTGATGCTGGGAAAACTGATCAATCACTTGTAAAAGAATGAAACTAGAACACTTTCAAACACCATACACAAAAATAAACTCATAATGGACTAAAGATCTAAACAAAAGACCAGAAACTATAAAACTCTTAGAGGAGAACATAGGCAAAACACTCTCCGACATAAATCACAGCAGGATCCTCTATGACCCACCACCCAGAATATTGGAAATAAAAGCAAAAATAAACAAATGGGACCTAATTAAAATTAAAAGCTTTTGCACAACGAAGGAAACTATAAGTGAGGTGAGAAGACAGCCTTCAGAATGGGAGAAAATAATAGCAAATGAAGCAACTGACAAACAACTAATCTCGAGAATATACAAGCAACTCCTACAGCTCAATTCCAGAAAAATAAACGACTCAATCAAAAAGTGGGGCAAAGAACTAAACAGACATTTCTCCAAAGAAGACATACAGATGGCTAACAAACACATGAAAAGATGCTCAACATCAATCATTATCAGAGAAATGCAAATCAAAACCTCTATGAGGTACCATTTCACACCAGTCAGAATGGCTGCCATCCAAAAGTCTACAAGCAATAAATGCTGGAGAGGGTGTGGAGAAAAGGGAACCCTCTTACACTGTTGGTGGGAATGCAAACTATTACAGCCACTATGGAGAACGGTGTGGAGAGTCCTTTAAAAACTGGAAATAGAACTGCCTTATGATCCAGCAATCCCACTGCTGGACATACACACTGAGGAAACCAGAAGGGAAAGAGACACGTGTACCCCAATGTTCATTGCAGCACTGTTTATAATAGCCAGGACATGGAAGCAACCTAGATGTCCATCAGCAGACGAATGGATAAGAAAGCTGTGGTACATATATACAATGGAGTATTACTCAGCCATTAAAAAGAATACATTTGAATCAGTTCTAATGAGGTGCATGAAACTGGAGCCGATTATACAGAGTGAAGTAAGCCAGAAAGAAAAACACCAATACAGTATACTAACGCATATATATGGAATTTAGAAAAATGGTAATGATAACCCTGTATGCGAGACAGCAAAAGAGACACAGATGTCTAGAACAGTCTTTTGGACTCTTGGGAAAGGACGAGGGTGGGATGATTTGGGAGAATGGCATTGAAACATGTACATTATCATATGTGAAATGAATCGCCAGTCCAGGTTCGATGCATGATACAGGATGCTCGGGGCTGGTGCACTGGGATGACCCAGAGGGATGGTATGTGGAGGGAGATGGGAAGGGGGCTCAGGATGGGGAACACGTGTACACCCGTGGTGGATTCATGTTGATATATAGCAAAACCAGTACAATATTGTAAAGTAATTAGCTTCTAATTAAAATAAATAAATTTATATTAAAAAAAAAAAAAAAGAAGTACCAGTCCATAAGAGGCTTTGTCTTCTCAACCTTCATTGCCTTAGGACATTTCTCTTAACTGCCTGTAGCAATGAAGGACTTTTAATTTATTAGACTAATTCTGGGAGTGAACATCTTGGATCTTGGAAGGGCTCAGCTCAGTTCAGTTCAGTTCAGTCGCTCAGTCATGTCCGACTCTTTGAGACCCCATGAATTGCAGCACGCCAGGCCTCCCTGTCCATCACCAACTCCCGGAGTTCACTCAGACTCATGTCCATCGAGTCAGTAATGCCATCCAGCCAGCTCATCCTCTGTCGTGCCCTCCTCCTCCTGCTCCCAATCCCTCCCAGCATCAGAGTCTTTTCAGTGAGTCAACTCTTCGCATGAGGTGGCCAAAGTACTGGAGTTTCAGCTTTAGCATCATTCCTTCCAAAGAAATCCCAGGGCTGATCTCCTTTAGAATGGACTGGTTGGATCTCCTTGCTGTCCAAGGGACTCTCAAGAGTCTTCTCCAACACCACAGTTCAAAAGCATCAGTTCTTCGGTGCTCAGCTTTCTTTACAGTCCAACTCTCACACCCATACATGACTACTGGAAAAACCATAGCCTTGACTAGATGGACCTTTATTAGTAAGGTAATGTCTCTGATTTTCAATATGCTATCTAGGTTGGTCATAACTTTCCTTCCAAGGAGTAAGCGTCTTATAATTTCATGGCTGCAATCACCATCTGCAGTGATTTTGGAGCCCCCAAAAAATAAAGTCTAACACAGTTTCCACTGTTTCCCCATCTATTTCTCATGAAGTGATGGGACCAGATGCCATGATCTTTGTTTTCTGAATGTTGAGCTTTAAGCCAACTTTTTCACTCTCTACTTTCACTTTCATCAAGAGGCTTTTTAGTTCCTCTTCACTTTCTGCCATAAAGGTGGTGTCATCTGCATATCTCAGGTTATTGATATTTCTCCCAGCAATCTTGATTCCAGCTTGTTCAAGAGGGCATCAGAGAGCAGACACACTGAAACCATAATCACAGAAAACTAGTCAATCTAGTCACACGGACCACAGCCTTGTCTAACTCCATGAAACTAAGCCATGCCATGTGGGACCACCCAAGACGGGTGGGTCATGGTGGAGAAGTCTGACAGAATGTGGTCCACTGGAGAAGGTAATGGCAAACCACTTCAGTTTCTTGCTTTGAGAACCCCATTCACAGTATGAAAAGGCAAAATGATAGGATACTGAAAGAGGAACTCCACAGGTCAGTAGGTGCCCAATATGCTACTGGAGATCAGTGGAGGAATAACTCCAGAAAGAATGAAGTGATGGAGCCAAAGCAAAAACAATACCCAGTTGTGGATGTGACTAGTGATAGAAGCAAGGTCTGATGCTGTAAAGAGCAAAATTGCATAGGAACCTGGAATGTTAGGTCATGAATCAAGGCAAATTGGAAGTGGTCAAACAGGAGATGGCAAGAGTGAACATCAACATTCTAGGATTCAGCTAACTAAAATGGACTGGAATGGGTGAATTTAACTCAGATGACCATTATATCTACTACTGCGGGCAGGAATCCCTCAGAAGAAATGGAGTAGCCATCATGGTCAACAAAAGAGTCTGAAATGCAGTGCTTGGATGCAATCTCAAAAACGACAGAATGATCTCTGTTCATTTCCAAGGCAAACAATTCAATATCACAGTAATCCAAGTCTATGCACCAACCAGTATCTCTTAAGAAGCTGAAGTTGAACAGTTCTATGAAGACCTTCAAGACCTTTTAGATCTAACACCCAAAAAAGATGTCCTTTTCATTATATGGGACTGGAATGCAAAAGTAGGAAGTCAAGAAACACCTGGAGTAACAGGCAAATTTGGCCTTGGAATACAGAATGAAACAGGGCAAAGGCTAACAGAGTTTTGCCAAGAGAATGCACTGGTCATAGCAAACACCCTCTTCCAACAATACAAGAGAAGACTCTACACATGGACATCACCAGATGGTCAACACCAAAATCAGATTGATTATATTCTTTGCAGCCAAAGATGGAGAAGCTCTATACAGTCACCAGAAACAAGACCAGGAGCTGACTGTGGCTCAGATCATGAACTCCTTATGCCAAATTCAGACTTAAATTGAAGAAAGTAGGGAAAACCACTAGACCATTCACATATGACCTAAATCAAATCCCTTATGACTATACAGTGGAAGTGAGAAATAGATTTATGGGACTAGATCTGATAGAGTGTCTGATTGTGAGGGCCACATACCCTTTTGTGATATAACTCTTATATCTTTGGTTAAGCCATTTTTTTTAAGTCTTACTGGTTTCTCTGTAAAGAAATATCCATACAGAGTCAAGTGAAAATGGAGGATAAGCAATCAGGTTAGGACCCATATTCCCAAGAAGAAATATTGGAGTAGGGGGATAGCATGTGCTTAAAGGTCTTCCCTGGGGAGTACAGTATTTGAAACACAAATTGGGCACCCCAGCCCTGGGGTCCAGCACCAGGAAGATGAGTTCCCTTAGCTGACTTGAAAACCAGTTAGACATACATAAGGGCTGTAAGAAACTGAGACTCTGCTTGTGAAAATCATGTATACACTTGCTTACTCCTAAGAATAAGGTGGAGGAAGCAGACCCAAACTGCCCAAGGCCCTGCCAGTTTACCATAACCACCCCGACATGCACCATGACCCACACCAAGTGCCCACTCTGGCTCCTCTAGCTTATGTGCAGCTCCCAACTGCCATTCCCAGTCTGCCATTGCCAAGAAAATTGTGCAAATCAGCTGGGTAGAGCCACCTCAGACCCAGAACTCAGGGCTTTTGCTCCAGCACCTTGGGACCCAACCCCACCCCCGATAGGGCACTGTTGACCACTGAGCATAGGAGAAGCCCTGGCTCACATCTGGCTCTATCTCTAGCCCCTCCATCTCCACCCCCACTTCCCACCAACATGACAGCTGCCAGCACACCAGGGGAAAGTGTGACCCATGATGACTTCAGATCCAGCTCTCTCGCCAGAGCCCCTGGGCACATGCAAACTGCATAGGGATGCTCCCACACAAGGACACCCCTTCAAAACCAAGATAGATAACTGTTGCACCTAATTTCACAGGGACAGAAAAAGTTGAACAAACTGAGAAGACAGAGGAAATCATTTTGAATAAAAGAGCAAAAAACAAACCCTGAAAAGACAACTAGTGAAATTGAGATAATCTATCAGAGTTCAAAGCATAATCATAAGAATGTTAACTGAATGTGTAAAAAGACTAGATGATCACAGAGAATTTTAACAAGAAACTAAAAAAATATAAAAAGAAGCAGTCAGAGGGACTTCCCTGGCAGTCAAATGGTTAAGACTCTGCACTCCCAACATAAAAGGAGCGGGTTTTCTTCCCTGGTGGCTCAGGCAGTAAAGAATCTTCCAGCAATGCAGGAGACCCTGGTTCAATCTCTGGGCCAGGAAGATTCCCTGGAGAAGGAAATGACAACCCACTCCAGTATTTTTGCCTGGGAAATCCCATGGACAGAGGAGACTGACAGGCTACAGTCCAGGGGATAACAAAGAGTCGGACATGACTAAGAGAGTAATGCTTTCACTTTCACTTCAGGGAACTAAAATTGTGCATGCCATGTAGTACAGCCAAAAAAATAAAAACAGTTAGAGCTGATGAATACAATAACTGAAATGAAAAACACACCAGAAGGAATTAGCAGCACCCTAGGGGCTACAGAACCACAAAAGGCCCCAGTTAGCCAAAGCAATCTTGAGGGAAAAAAACAAAGCTGAGGATATCACACTGTCTGACTTTCGACTATACTACAAAGCTACTGTCATCAAAACAGTGTAATATTAGCACAAAGCACAGGTGCATAGATCAATGGAACAAAATAGAGAACCCAGAAATAAACCCACCCATGGATGTACAGTCAGTTAATCTAAAACAGAGGAGGCAAATATATACAATGAGAAATAAAATATCTTCAATAAGTGATGCTGTGAAAACGAGACAGCTACATGTAAAAGAATGAAATTAAAACATTCCTCATGTGAGTGCATGCATGTGTGCTAAATCACTTCAGTCATGTCTGACTCTTCGTGACCCAGTGGACTTTAGCCTGCCAGGCTCCTCTGTCCTTTGGATTCTCCAGGCAAGAACACTGGAATGGGTTGCCATTCCCTCCTCCAGGGGATCTTCCCAAGCCAGGGATCAAACCCACGTCTTTTATTTCTCCTGCATTGGCAGGCAGGTTCTTTACCACTAGTGCTACCTGAGAAGCCCAGAACATTCTTCACACCATATGCAAAAATAAACTCAAAATAGATTAAAGACCTACCAGAACAAAACACAGGCAGAACATTCTTTGACATAAATAGTAGCAACAATTTTTGGATCTATCTCCTCAGACAAAATAAACAAGAGCAAAATAAGTAAATAGGATCTACTTAAACTTAAAACCTTTTGCACAGCACAGGAAATCATCAACAAAATGAAAAGACAACCTACTAAATGGGAGGAAATATTTGCACATGATACAACTAATAAGGGGTTAATATCTGAAATATAAAGACAGTTCATACAACTCAATATCCAAAAAACAAACAGCACTATTAAAAGTGGGTAGAGTAACTGAATAGACATTCTTCCAAAGAAGACACACAGATGGCTAACAGACATCTGAAAGATGTTCAATATCACTAATCATCAGAGAAGTGCAAATTAAAACCACAATGAGATATTACTTCACACCTGTCAGAATGGCTGCCATCAAAAAGACTACAAATAATAAATGTTGGCAAGGATGTGGAGAAAAGGGAACCCTAGTACACTGTTGGTAAGAATGGAAGGTGGTGCGGCCACTACGGAAAATAGTGTGGCTGCTGCTGCTGCTAAGTCACTTCAGTCATGTCCGACTCTGTGTGACCCCATAGACGGCAGCCTACCAGGCTCCTCCATCCCCAGGATTCTCCAGGCAAGAACACTGAAGTGTGTTGCCATTTCCTTCTCCAATGCATGAAAGTGAAAACTGAAAATTGAAAGTGTAGTCACTCAGTCGTGTCCGACTCTTAGCAACCCCAGGGACTGTAGCCTATCAGGCTCCTCCTTCCATGGGATTTTCCAGGCAAGAGTACTGGAGTGGGTTGCAATTTCCTTCTCCAAAGTAATGTGGAAGTTTCTCAAAAAATTAAAATAGAACTACAATACTAACATTTCTACTCCTGAGTATACATCTGGAAAAAAAAAAAAAACATTAATTTAAAAGATACATGCACTCCAATATTTATAGCAACATTATTTACAATAGCCAAGATATGGAAGCAACCTCTGTTCATCAACAGATGAATGCATAAAGAAGATATGGCATATATATTTATATTATATACATAAAATATATATAATGGAATATTATTCAATCATAAAAAATAATAAAGTTCTGCCACTTGAAACATGTGGACAGACCTAGAGTATATTATGCTTAGTGAAATAAGTCAGAGAGAAAGACAAATACTGTATATTGTCACTTAAATGTGAAATTTAAAAAATAAATGTATATAATGAAACAAAAACAGACTTGCAGATATAGAAAACAACTAGTAGATATCATTGGGGAAAGGATAGTTAGGGGCAAGGTAGGGGTATGGGATTAAGAGATACGAACTAAAATGTACAAAATGTATAAGCAACAAGAATATATTATATAGTAATGGGAAATATAGCCATATTTTCAGATAACTTTGGTGAAATATAATCTACAATAATATTGAGTCACTAAACTTTACTCCTGAAACTAGTATAATATTATAAATTAACTATACTGCCATATGTATAGTTGTATACAGGCTTCAGCAATATGTGAAGCCATATGTATACAGGCTTCAGCAATATGTGAACCGTGAACTTCCTGATGTTCAAGCTGGTTTTAGAAAAGGCAGAGGAACCAGAGATCAAATTGCCAACATCTGCTGGATCATGGAAAAAGCAAGAGAGTTCCAGATAAACATCTATTTCTGCTTTAATGACTATGCCAAAGACTTTGACTGTGTGGATCACAATAAACTGTGGAAAATTCTGAAAGAGATGGGAATACCAGACCACCTGACCTGCCTCTTGAGAAATTTGTATGCAGGTCAGGAAGCAACAGTTAGAACTGGACATGGAACAACAGACTGGTTCCAAATAGGAAAAGGAGTACCTCAAGGCTGTATATCGTCACCCTGCTTATTTAACTTATATGCAGAGTACATCATGAGAAACACTGGACTGGAAGAAACACAAGCTGGAATCAAGATTGCCAGGAGAAATATCAATAACCTCAGATATGCAGATGACACCACGCTTATGGCAGAAAGTGAAGAGGAACTAAAAAGCCTCTTGATAAGGTGAAAGTGGAGAGTGAAAAAGTGGGCTTAAAGCTCAACATTCAGAAAATGAAGATCTTGGCATCCGGTCCCATCACTTCATGGGAAATAGATGGGGAAACAGTGGAAACAGTGTCAGACTTTATTTTTCTGGACTCCAAAATCACTGCAGATGGTGATTGCAGCCATGAAATTAAAAGACGCTTCCTCCTTGGAAGGAAAGTTATGACCAACCTAGATAGCATATTCAAAAGCAGATACATTACTTTGCCAACAAAGGTTCGTCTAGTCAAGGCTATGGTTTTTCCTGTGGTCATGTATGGATGTGAGAGTTGGACTGTGAAGAAAGCTGAGCACCGAAGAATTGATGCTTTTGAACTGTGGTGTTGGAGAAGACTCTTGAGAGTCCCTTGGACTGCAAGGAGATCCAACCAGTCCATTCTGAAGGAGATCAGCCCTGGGATTTCTTTGGAAGGAATGATGCTAAAGCTGAAACTCCAGTACTTTGGCCACCTCATGCGAAGAGTTGACTCATTGGAAAAGACTCTGATGCTGGGAGGGATTGGGAACAAGAGGAGAGGGGGACGCCAGAGGATGAGATGGCTGGATGGCATCACTGACTCGATGGACATGAGTCTGAGTGAACTCAGGGAGTTGGTGATGGACAGGGAGGCCTGGCGTGCTGCGAGTCATGGGGTCGCAAAGAGTCGGACATGACTGAGAAACTGATCTGATCTGATCTGATACTGCCATAGAAATATAATAGTAATCACAGTGAAGAAACAAATAAAATTAGCCCAAGTCTCATCTACTACTGAATCCTTCCAACCAATTCTAAGCTTTCCAACTAATCTCTCCCTGCTCTAAATTCATATGTTTTTGTCTATACAACAAATTTAGATCAATTCAATATCAAGTTATATTGTTATTTCACTTTTTGTATGTATAAAACTGCTCTTTCCAATGAGAATATAAACAGAGGACAAGATTATATCCCTCATGAGCCCGACAGCTTTCCACACACAACTATTTACTACCCACTTTCACATTCATGTGCTCCTTCACAAAGGCACTTGCTCAATTGCACTTAAATCATGAGAGGGCCAAGTTTTTGATGATCTTCTGTCACCTGAAGCTAAAGCACTAAGTCCTTTCAATGATTTGTCACAGAAGATAATGCCATAGCACGTTTGACAAAGATTCCAATTTTAAAATCCATTGTTCTTTACAGTAACTAGGCCTTCATCTGATCATATGCCCATTGCTTAAATAAGCAAGACATGCTTTACCTATGTCATCTGTATAGCAGTCAAAATATTTTTCAAAGGATTAATCTAGAGCAAATCTTCCCAAAGTTTGCTTTCAAAAACATAAGACCATAAAATACTGTTAACAAAATTTATGATGAAATAAGAATGAAAATGCTGCATATTTTATCCAACTCTTGGAAACTCATACTGTGCATTAATCTACCAAGGCTCCTGTGAATTCTTGCAGTAAACAAATTTGCTTAATTTTGTTCAACCCAGAATTTCTCAGTGAATCATTTGTTGTATACTATTCAATAACATCCTTCAGAGCATTCTTTGGGAAACACTGATTCTGAGATTCAGAATTTTATTTTCTCTTTTTTAAAGGACATACAAAAATATCATACTTAATCATTGAGATATTTCCATGAATATTATTGGGGTTAATTAAGAGGAATCAACATCATAAGCCTTTGTTTTGTCCAAACTTCTCCTTGAAGATTTATCACTCAGAAGATTGCCTTTAAGTGTTTGGAGAACCAAATAAGCAATCCACATATTTTAAGTTTCTTATTTTATTTACTAGTTAGCCACCCCAGTGAAGAGGAAGGCTGTCAACTTTCTGTTCACTAATATGGTTTTCCCAAAGGTTTATTCTTTTTCTCTGGTTCAACTGTTAGATCACAATGGCAATACTTCAAAATATTCTATCTGGAAATGAATTTATTAATACCAAAGGAAGCTTTGGACCATGCACAAAGTGCTTGACAAAAAAGAATGATGGAAAAGAACATCTATCCTGATAGAGAACAAAGCCTCCTAGCTGTGCTTAAAATATTAAAATCTGGTTTGCAGCAGCTTCTGTCCCTCTGTGAAAATAGAGAAAGATGGTGAAAGCACAGAGTTGGAATAGGGTTCTGGATGCCATAGTAACAGCATCTTCAATGATGACATTATGTACCACCTGGTGCTCTCCCAACTAAATTGCAATATTATGTCTCAGTATTCACCAAGGTGGGACAAAGCTCAGGCATAAAATAGAATAATCACATTAAAGCAGCAATTCATCTACAGGTTAGGGTAAAATACATCAATCTTTTTTATACAGCTAATAATGTCCTTTGTGCTACCAGGTGTTAGCACCACAGCAAGATTTATGAGTACACAGCAAGATCCAAAATGCTCTAAAGGTGAAACAGAGAGCCATAAATTTGTAAATCACAAACCTGCACAGAAGATGCCACTGAAATCTATTTCAGTAAGAAACTTTTGCCAAACTTTGAGTCTATCTAATCAATAAAGGTGCAAAGGCAGAAGCTTCCCTTTGGGAAAACATGGAGAAGGGATAGGTAAGACCTTAGCCTACAGCACCTTCAACACATTAAAACACAATACTTCTGTGATACAGTCACAATGGTTCCCAGCATCAAAACTGAACAACCTTCCTGAGTTGAGAAAATTCCCGGTTTTCCACCTAAGAAGGGAAAATGCAGTTTTTCTCCTGTGTGTCTGCTTTACTTTCACACACTATCACCATACTCACAGCATTTAGGACACCAGATAATATGGGGGCTTATCTCTCTCCAAGTAATTCTAAGCAAAACCAGCTGAGTGCCCTACAATTTAACTCAATTCAGACACTATCTGCCTGTAGGTAGTGTCAAATCCCAAAGGTTGAGAGCTCAGTTCAACAAGATTGCCTCTGATTCCTCTCATCCCATTTCCCATGCCAATTCCAATTCAGGACATCACCTGAGCTTCTGACTGGCTGGCTATAAACTGAAGATTCTCCTGATCCCTCCCCATTTTGAGTTCAATTAATTTGCCAGCTGCTCATAGAATTCAGGAAAACAGTTACTTACTTTTACCAGTTCAGCAAAGAACATGATAAAGGAATACAGATAAACAGACAGAGTCTGGGAATGTCTCCCAGGACAGGAGCTTCTGTCCTCATGGGTTGAACTGCATCACCCTGTTATATAGATGAGTTCACGAACCTGGAAGCTCTCCGAAACCCATAGTATTGGGATTTTTACAGAGGCTTTATCACACATAGGCATGATGAATCATTAACTCCATATCAAGCCCTTCTCCCTTCTTAAGAAAATAAAGGGTGGACCTGAAAGTTCCAAACTTCTAATCAGGTCTTGGTCTTATTGATGGTCAGCACCCATGCAGGAGCCATCCAGGAGCCCACCCAGAATTGCCTCATTAGAATAAAATATACTCCAATCACCCAGGAAATTACAACGATTTCAGAGCTCTGAGTCTGGAAACAGGAGTCAAAGACCAAAAAAGATACTCCTAATGCTCTTATCACTTAGGAAATTACAAGACTTTTAGAGCTCTAAGCCAGAAATCAAGGGCAGAGACCTATATATATACTTTTTCTATTATCTCACATTACCAAATAAAAGTAATTTTACATTTTCCTATAAAACAAACATTTATAGTTTTGTGAACATATTCAAATAAAGCTTTTATTTAACTGTAGGCTCTAATTCATTTCTAGACATGTCAATATTCATTCTACAAGCAACTATTCATGGAGAATTTATTCCATGTGTAGGATTACAAGTGTTGTGGAAAATATATCATCATTCAGTTCAGTTCAGTTCACTTCAGTCGCTCAGTAGTGTCCAACTTTTTGCAATCCCATGAATCGCAGCACGCCAGGCCTCCCTGTCCATCACCAACTCCCAGAGTTCACTCAGACTCACGTCCATCGAGTCAGTGATGCTATCCAGTCATCGCATCCTCTGGTGTCCCCTTCTCCTCCTGCCCTCAATCCCTCCCAGCATCAGAGTCTTTTCCAATGAGTCAACTCTTCGCATGAGGTGGCCAAAGTATTGGAGTTTCAGCTTTAGCATCATTCCCTCCAAAGAAATCCCAGGGCTGATCTCCTTCAGAATGGACTGGTTGGATCTCCTTGCAGTCCAACGGACTCTCAAGAGTCTTCTCCAACACCACACTTCAAAAGCATCAATGCTTCGGCGCTCAGCCTTCTTCACAGTCCAACTCTCACATCCATACATGACCACTGGAAAAACCATAGCCTTGACTAGATGGACCTTTGTTGGCTTTTTAATATGCTATCTAGGTTGGTCATAACTTTCCTTCCAAGGAGGAAGCGTCTTAATTTCATGGCTGCAATCACCATCTGCAGTGATTTTGGAGCCCAAAAAAATAAAGTCTGACACTGTTTCCACTGTTTCCCCATCTATTTCTCATGAAGTGATGGGACCAGATGCCATGATCTTAGTTTTCTGAATGTTGAGCTTTAAGCCAACTTTTTCACTCTCCACTTTCATTTTCATCAAGAGGCTTTTTAGTTCCTCTTCAATTTCTGCCATAAGGGTGCTGTCATCTGCATATCATCATTACTATTCAACAAATATTTCTGGTTAGAGAGTTTTCAGGACACATGGTGTTCCTACTAGCTGCCCCTTTTTGAAGTTAAACTCAGACTTGCAACTTTTTTTGACCAATGGCATATGAATAGAAGGGAAGTATATTACTTCTAAGAGGTTTTAAGGGCCAATGCATTTTCCATGTTCTCTCCCCATTGCTTCTGTAATGATGGAAGCAAATGTCAAAATGAAATTTCCATTATCCTGGGTCCTTGAGTCATTCCATTGAGTAAAGACATGCAGGTGACCTATGTTGGAAGTGAAATCCAAGAGACATAAATTTCTGTTATGTGACTGAGATTCGAATTGTTTGTTACCTCAGAATAATCAAACCTTTCTGATCTGTTAAGAAAAAAAGAAAAAAGATAATTGCTTTTTAGAGCAAGTGACAGAGAGGAAATCTGTGTATCAGAGGGATTAAGTAACTTGCCCTAGATCAAACAACTGCAAAATGGCAGAGCCACAAATGAAACTAGGTTCTGAACCCATGCTTTTTGTACCACCCAAGCAGTCTGTTCTTGAGGGAGTTAAATTCCAGCCCAAAATTTTTTAAAAAGATGAACACAATAATTTTGAGATAATACAAGGGTATAATGTACACACAGATATTGTGGATAAAATCTTTGCAGAAACACAAATTTTAAAAGATCAGTTTATGCCAAATTTAATTAGTAATAGTGATATAAATAGGTCTTGAGCCAAATCTATAAGATTTAGCAAAATTTTGATGAATAGAAAGAATGAGGCTAGCAATAGAGGCTGAAGGCACTACACAAGCAAATATGGATAGGAAGGAAGTTAGTAGAAGACAGCTGTAGCAGAGAATCTTATGAAAAAGAGTGAAAAAATGTAATAAACTTGTTGTGGATGGTCTTTTTTTTTCCCCAATGGAACTCATTTTTAAATGTAGGACTAAGCTGTAAAAGTCCAATCAGTTCTAGAAGAATACAGTGAGAAATGCAATTAAGACAGTTATAAAGATTTTAAAATATTGCAATCTAAATTTATAACCAGTCAGAAGCTCAGGTGATGGCCTAGATTGGAATTGGCAAGTGAAATGGGTGCACTATCAGGGTGAAAACAGCTCTTTTGCCCCTTTCCTGTTTGCCCATTTCTGGCCCTTTCCAACTTTTTTTCTTTTTTTCATATCTGGCAAGCTGTCTTTTTTAAAAATATAAATTTATTTATTTTAATTGGAGGCTAATTATTTACAATATTGCATTGGTTTTGCCATACATCAAAATGAATCCTCCACGGGTGTACACGTGTTCCCCATCCTGAACCCCTCTCCCACCTCCCTCCCTATACCATCTCTCCAGGTCATCCCAGTGCACCAGCCCCGAGCATCCTGTATCATGCATCGAACCTGGACTGGCGATTTGTTTCACATATGATATTATACATGTTTCAATGCCATTCTCCCAAATCATCCCATCCTCACCTTCTCGCACAGAGTCCAAAAGACTGTTCTATACATCTGTGTCTCTTTTGCTGTCTCGCATACAGGATTATCATTACCATCTTTCTAAATTTCATATGTATGCCTTAGTATACTATATTGGTGTTTTTCTTTCTGGCTTACTTCACTCTGTACAATAGGCTCCAGTTTCTGAATGGATACAAAAACAAGACCCCTATATATGTTGTCTACAAGAGACCCACCTCAAAATAAGGAACACACACAGAATGAAAGTGAAGGGCTGGAAAAAGATATTCCACACAGAGACCAAAAGAAAGCAGGAGTAGCAATACTCATATCAGATAAAATAGACTTTAAAACAAAGGCTGTGAAAAGAGACAAAGAAGGGCACTACATAATGATCAAAGGATCAATTCAAGAAGAAGATATAACAATTATAAATATATATGCACCCAACATAGGAGCACCACAGTATGTAAGACAAATGCTAACAAGTATGAAAGGAGAAATTAACAGTAACACAATAATAGTGGGAGACTTTAATACCCCACTCACACATATGGATAGATCAACTAAATAGAAAATTAACAAGGAAACACAAACTTTAAATGATACAATGGACCAGTTAGACCTAATTGATATCTATAGGACATTTCATCCCAAAACAATGAATTTCACCTTTTTCAAAAAGCACACACAGAACCTTCTCCAGGATAGATCACATCCTGGGCCATAAATCTAGCCTTGGTAAATTCAAAAAAACTGAAATCATTCCAAGCATCTTTTCTGACCACAATGCAGTAAGATTAGATATCAATTACAAGAGAAAAACTATTAAAAATTCCAACATATGGAGGCTGAACAACACGCTGCTGAATAACCAACAAATCACAGAAGAAATCAAAAAAGAAATCAAAATATGCATAGAAATGAATTAAAATGAAAACACAACAACCCAAAACCTGTGGGACACTGTAAAAGCAGTGCTAAGGGGGAAAGTTCATAGCAATACAGGCATACTTCAAGAAAAAAATCAAATAAATAACCTAACTCTATACCTAAAGCAACTAGAAAAGGAAGAAATGAAGAACCCGAGGGTTAGTAGAAGGAAAGACAGCTTAAAAATTAGGGTAGAAATAAATGCAAAAGAAACAAAAGAGACCATAGCAAAAATCAACAAAGCCAAAAGCTGGTTCTTTGAGAGGATAAATAAATTGACAAACCATTAGCCAGGCTCATCAAGAAACAAAGGGAGAAGAATCAAATCAATAAAATTAGAAATGAAAATGGAGAGATCACAACAAACAACACAGAAATACAAAGGATCATAAGAGACTATTATCAGCAATTATATGCCAATAAAATGGACAACCTGGAAGAAATGGACAAATTCTTAGAAAAGTACAACTTTCCAAAACTGGACTAGGAAGAAATAGAAAACCTTAACAGACCCATCACAAGCATGGAAATTGACACTGGAATCAGAAATCTCCTTTCCAACTTTAAAAGAACCTAGTTATAGGAATGAGAACCTAATTATAGGCAATTTAGCCTAACTCTTGATTTACGCTCTCCTGAATGCACACCATGCCCTGATGTATAGAACAGTCTTATGGACTCTGTTGGAGAGGGAGAGGCTGGGAAGATTTGGGAGAATGGCATTGAAACATGTATAATATCATGTATGAAACGAGTTGCCAGTCCAGGTTCCATGCACGATACTGGATGCTTGGGGCTGGTGCACTGGGACGACCCAGAGGGATGGTATGGGGAGGGAGGAGGGAGGAGGGTTCAGGATGGGGAACACATGTATACCTGTGGCAGATCCATTTCGATATTTGGCAAAACTAATACAATATTGTAAAGTTTAAAAATAAAATAAAATAAATAATAAAAATATACTAAATAAATATACTATAAATAATAATAATAAATAAATAATATTAATAAATAATAAATATAATAAGAAATAATAATAAACTGTTGATTCTTTTCCTAGATAAAAAGAAGTTAAAATTAAGAATTAAGCAATTAAAAATGACTGGCTCTCTAACACCCAACAGCTCCCTTAGCAATCATGCAAGTAGATCAAGTAGGCAACGTAACACCTGAAGAAAGAGTCAGCCAATCTGCACACAACGGAGAATGATGTATCAAATCTCCTGCAACTGTGAGGCAATGAGAATCTTCCCGTTTTCCCTCTTTGAAAACTGTCTTGTCTGAGCAGGTTCTTGAGAAGTGGACTCAGAACATGAATCCATCTTCTCCCCAGATGGTTAGCTTTTCTGATTTAAGCACCTTTCCTTTCTATTGATATTTGCCTCTCAAATTATTGGGTTTTGAATGATAAGTATCCAGACCCTGAGTTTGGAAACAAGAGTTCCCACTCAGTTCAGTTCAGTCGCTCAGTCGTGTCCGACTCTTTGCGATCCCATGAATCGCAGCAGGCCAGGCCTCCCTGTCCATCACCAACTCCCAGAGTTCACTCAGACTCACGTACATCGAGTGAGTGACGCCATCCAGCCATCTCATCCTCTGGCGTCCCCTTCTCGTCCTGCCCCCAATCCCTCCCAGCATCAGGATCTTTTCCAATGAGTCAACTTTTCGCATGAGGTGGCCAAAGTACTGGAGTTTCAGCTTTAGCATCATTCCTTCCAAAGAAATCCCAGGGCTGATCTCCTTCAGAATGGACTGGTTGGATCTCCTTGCAGTCCAAGGGACTCTCAAGAGTCTTCTCCAACACCACAGTTCGAAAGCATCAATGCTTCGGCGCTCAGCCTTCTTCACAGTCCAACTCTTATATCCATACATGACCACTGGAAAAACCATAGCCTTGGCTAGATGGACCTTTGTTGGCAAAGTAATGTCTCTGCTTTTGAATATGCTATCTAGGTTGGTCATAACTTTCCTTCCAAGGAGTAAGCGTCTTTTATGTTCATGGCTGCAGTCACAATCTGCAGTGATTTTGGAGCCCCCCAAAATAAAATCTGCCACTGTTTCCACTGTTTCCCCATCTATGTGACATGAAGTGATGGGACCAGATGCCATGGTCTTCGTTTTCTGAATGTGGAGCTTTACCCAACTTTTTGACTCTCTACTTTCACTTTCATCAAGAAGCTTTTGAGTTCCTCTTCATTTTCTGCCATAAGGGTGGTGTCATCTGCATATCTGAGGTTATTGATATTTCTCCCGGCAATCTTGATTCCAGCTTGTGCTTCTTCCACCCCAGCGTTTCTCATGAGGTACTCTGCATATAAGTTAAAAAAGCAGGGTGACAATATACAGCCTTGAAATACTCCTTTCCCCGATTTAGAACCAGGCTGTTGTTCCATGTCCAGTTCTAACTGTTGCTTCCTGACCTGCATATAGGTTTCTCAAGAGGCAGGTCAGGTGGTCTGGTATTCCCATCTTTTTCAGAATTTTCCACACTTTCTTGTGATCCACACAGTCAAAGGCTTTGGCATAGTCAATAAAGCAGAAATAGAGGTTTTTCTGGAACTCTCTTGCTTTTTCCATGATCCAGTGGATGTTGGCAATTTGATCTCTGGTTCCTCTGCCTTTTCTAAATCCAGCTTGAACATCTGGAAGTTCATGGTTCACATATTGCTAAAGCCTGGCTTGGAGAATTTTGAGCATTACTTTACTAGTTTGTGAGATGAGTGCAATTATGTGGTAGCTTGAGCATTCTTTGGCATTGCCTTTCTTTGGGATCGGAATGAAAACTGACCTTTTCCAGCCCTGTGGCCACTGCTGAGTTTTCCAAATTTGCTGGCATATTGAGTGCAGCACTTTCACAGCATCATCTTTCAGGATTTAAAATAGCTCAACTGGAATTCCATCACCTCTACTAGCTTTGTTCGTAGTGATGCTTTCTAAGGCCCACTTGACTTCACATTCCAGGATGTCTGGCTCTAGGTCAGTGATCACACCATCGTGATTATCTGGGTCTTGAAGATTTTTTTGTACAGTTCTTCTGTGTATTCTTGCCATCTCTTCTTAATATCTTCTGCTCCTGTTAGGTCCATACCATTTCTGTCCTTTATCGAGCCCATCTTTGCATGAAATGTTCCCTTGGTATCTCTAATTTTCTTGAAGAGATCTCTAGTCTTTCCCATTCTGTTGTTTTCCTCTATTTCTTTATTGATTGCTGAGGAAGGCTTTCTTATCTCTTCTTGCTATTCTTTGGAACTCTGCATTCAGATGCTTATATCTTTCCTTTTCTCCTTTGATTTTCGCTTCTCTTCTTTTCACAGCTATTTGTAAGGCTTCCCCAGACACCCATTTTGCTTTTTTGCATTTCTTTTCCATGGGGATGATCTTGATCCCTGTCTCCTTCCTGTACAATGTCACGAACCTCATTCCATAGTTCATCAGGCACTCTATCTATCAGATCTAAGCCCTTAAATCTATTTCTTACTTCCACTGTATAATCATAAGGGATTTGATTTAGGTCATACCTGAATGGTCTAGTGGTTTTCCCTACTTTCTTCAATTTCAGTCTGAATTTGGTAATAAGGAGTTCATGATCTGAGCCACAGTTAGCTCCAGGTCTTGTTTTTGTTGACTGTATAGAGCTTCTCCGTCTTTGGCTGCAAAGAACATAATCAATCTGATTTTGGTGTTAACCATCTGGTGATGTCCATGTGTTGAGTCTTCTTTTGTGTTGTTGGAAGAGGGTGTTTGCTATGACCACTGCATTTTCTTGGCAAAACTCTATTAGTCTTTGCCCTGCTTCATTCCATATTCCAAGGCCAAATTTGCCTGTTACTCCAGGTGTTTCTTAACTAATCCCAAAGTTGAATCGTATACTGTATAGATTATCCAGAGTAAACAATAGTATTATTTGAAAGAAAGAAAAGTGAGTTAGAATATTTGAAGGAAAAAAAATTGATTCATAAGTATGCCTTAATGGATGATAGTAGTAGTGTTAGTCGGTCAGTCATGTACAACTCTTTTTGACTCCATGGACTGTAGCCCACCAGGTTCCAATGTCCGTTGGATTTTCCAGGCAATAATACTAGAGTGGGTTGCCATTCCCTTCTCCAGGGAATCTTCCTGACCCGGGGATCAAACCTGGGTCTCCTGCATTGCAGGCAGATTCTTTACTGTCTGAGCTACAGGGAAGCCCTTAATGGACTGTAGGTATTGAAAAATGGACTTCAAGTTATAAAAAACTTCACTGTCAAAGATGAAGTGAAGTATAGAACATGTTTAAATGACAGAGTAGAAGGAAAAATAGAAAAAGTACCTACAAATATGTATTTGTGAAAATAATCAACCAAATAACCAATCAATAAATCAATATATTAGAATCACATTATTGATGGATTTTAAAGCTGAAGAAGATATCCCAAAGGTATAGAGAGGCAGCAAAGGTTTTTTTTTTCAGAAGGCTAATATAATTTAATTCATTTACTTTTATTTAGTATATTTGCATAGTGGTTGTTTCCTTTTATATTCCTAAAGTGCTTTTAAAAAATGAAAATATTGAAAAGCAATTGTTTGGAAGTTTTTTGTTGTTTTTTTTTTTTTAATTTCAGGAATTCTTTATTAAACAACTAAAATGTTTGAATATCTAAAATATTTTCAATGTGTTCAGTTCAGTTCAGTTGTTCAACTGTGTCTGACTCTGCGATCCCATGGACTGCAGCACGCCAGGCTTCCCTGTCCATAACCAACTCCCGGAGCTTACTCAAACTCATGTCCATAGGGTCACTGATGCCATCCAACCATCTCATCCTCTGTCATCCCCTTCTCCTCCCGCCTTCAATCTTTCCCAGCATCAGGGTCTTTTCCAAAGAGTCAGTTCTTCACATCAGGTGGCCAAAGTACTGGAGTTTCAGCTTGAGCATCAGTCCTTCCAGTGAATATTCAGGATTGATTTCCTTTAAGATGGACTGGTTGGATCTCGATGCAGTCCAAGGGACTCTCAAGAGTCTTCTCCAACACCACAGTTCAAAAGCATCAATAGTCAGTGCTCAGCTTCATAATAATTTCATGTGACTTCCTAGTATCCATCCTTCAGAAACTGGAGGATGAAAAAATTTTTATCTTGCTCTTTGGGATTACTCTGGTCTTTCTTTCAACTATCCTTTAAAATTTAATAATTATGTCTATAGAAAAGATAATGTTCTCCTTAATTCTCAATAAATGTTTCTCAAATATAAAGACCTATCTGAAATGTCCCAAAGAATAGATGTGAAAAACATGCAACCCCCCTACTCAGCTCAGGGATTTTGTCACCATAGTCCCTCATTATCGCCCATAATCCTCAGCTTTGACAGTAATAAAAACTAAATCCTCATAGATCTGTCAATGCATTGGGACTATATTGATAATATTTATTAAATATTCTTCCTGATTTGTTTCAAAGGAAAAAGTAATATATTCTGTCCTTTCCACAATAAAAAATCAGGAAAATAGGCAAATCTATAATATATAATAAAATTATAAAAGCAGCTTATATATTATCTCATATATTATATATGAATATATTTTATACATTTTAATACATATTTGTACATATGAATTACCCATTTTCACTATTGCATTATTGTTGTATTTTGTATACAGTTATAGATTTATACTGGGGCTTCCCAGTGGCTTAGATGGTAAAGAATCTGCCTGCAAAGTGAGAGACCCGGGTTCAATTCCTGGATTGGGAAGATTCTCTTCTCCAAGATTGTATTTTTATTGCATTATATGTAAAAATCATGACAAATGTGATATCTTAAATCAGTGGGAAAATGACAAGCAAATCAATAAATGGTATTAAAAACTATCTGAAAAGTGTTGTGAAAGTGTTAGTCGTTCAGTCGTGTCTAACTCTTTGTGACCCATGGACTGTAAAAACCCACCAAGCAACTCTGTTCATAGTATTTCCCAGGCAAGAATACTGGAGTGGGTAGCTACTCCCTTCTCCAGGGAATCTTCCTGACCCAGGGATTGAACCCAGGTCTCCTGCACTGCAGGCAGATTCTTTACCATCTAAGCCCCCAGAGAAGCCCTAAAAACTATCTAAACTTATGCACAAATAAATTCTAGAATGATTAGAGATTCAAATGTCAGCATAAAAAATGTGATATTGTGATACTAGGTAACAATATAGAAAAACATATATAAATATCAGGATAGGGAAGGAGTCTGCCATGTAATATAAAATCATAATAATATGTGATAGGCAAGAAAATCAGCAATGCTGTTTGCAAAATATTACTCTTAAAAAAAGATATTACTAAAAATGAAGGAAGGCTCTGAAGACTTTATCAAATTATCTCTCTTGCCTCCAGTCTACTGGCACAGCTATCTGAGTGTATGGTGATGAGGGGATGGGTCAGAATAGATGCATCTACACTTCTGAGATATTGATGGTATAATAGGTACCTTGGCAGGTCCTGGGCATGCTGAGATTATCCTATACTATGATAGAAGAACTTTGAGTCTGGTGAATCAGACAGATTTCTGCTCATAAGACAGGGAGTTCTGAATAGGCTGTGAGACTCAGAAGGTACCGGCCCTGAAAGATATATATCAGAGATTTTAGAAATGAAGAAAGCCATAATAATAATAATATTAATTATTATTGCACAATAATTATATAATTATAAATAATAATAATATTATTAGAATAATAATCTAAGAATCTAAAGATCTGCTTAGTTTCATAGATCACACTATGACCTGGAGTGTATGTATTCATCTTATGTGCTGCTGGGCTGCTAACTGCTAAGTCGCGTCAGTCGTGTCGGACTCTGTGCGACCCCATAGATGGCAGCCCACCTGGCTCCTCTGTCCCTGGGATTCTCCAGGCAAGAATACTGGAGTGGGGTGCCATTTCCTTCTCCAAAGCATGAAAGTGAAAAGTGAAAGTAAAGTCGCTCAGTCGTGCCCGACTCTTAGCGACCCCATGAACTGCAGCCCACCAGGCTCCTCCATCTATGGGATTTTCCAGGCAAGAGTACTGGAGTGGGGTGCCATTGCCTTCACTATGTGCTAGTACTGCTTTATATCTGCTCTGTAAGTTTTCTTGAGCTGAACTTTCTCTAAAATAAATTCTCTCACCTTCGTGGGGTCTAGGATTCAAGAATCTTGTGCTATCATCTTGGCATTCTCATGAAGAGATTTGCACTGCATAAATGCCTTAGAAAATTTTCTTTTCCAAGTTTATAAGTATATAGCTTCTCAAAGACTTTGGTTAAGTAAACTAGGTAATTGCTTTAAGTACATAACGCTGTATGTAATGGAAACAGCATTAGCCTGAGAGTGAAAAAACTTGGATCCTTGTTTTAGAAAAGACACTACTCTATGTATCATTAGACAATATCTTACACATAGCAGGAACTCAGTTAATACCTGGGGAATTGTAGTTCCTAAGCCATTATTGTGAAGGATTTTGATGTTGTAACACTACCACCTTGTGGGAAATCTGAGCATGTGAATCAAATATTTGAGGACTATTTTTAAACAGCCAAACAATAAGGCAGAATTTCTTGATAATTGGAATCACAATATATGAACAGATGATATATGCAAAAAACATTTATGGTCAAGTAATTTTAGAAAACTCAGGATAAAACAAAATAAACAAGTTGTTTTTTTTTAATGTGAGGCTTCTCAAAGCATTTTTCACCTTATAATGTCCATCTTGTAATATTTTTAGAATTGTGAACTTTCACCTATAATCGATGAGTATATTTCACATAGCTATAGAATTTTCTCCAAAAATTACATCAATGACAAGACTTAAAAGTACACCTACAGAAACTTCCCTGGTGGTCTAGTGGTTAGGACTCTGGGCTTCCACTGCAGGGGTTACAGATTTGATCCCAGTCAGTGAACTAAGTTCTTGCTTGTTACATGGCCAAAAAAAAGGAAAAGAAAAGTAAGAAAAATTATAGCTACACTTTTATTGAGGGTAAATATAGCAATTTGCAGCTTTAACAATTTTTATTTGAATATTGGTCTCCTTGTCTTCTTGGAGCATCCCATAGAAGTATGTTCCACATAACATAGTTCTATCATAGGTCAAATGTAAAATGTTGATCTAGTTGTATTAAATGGGTATCATGATAAATTGGTTAACTGCACATTTATTTTGGCACTCTTACTGTGCAAATCAATTTTACCTTTGTGATCTATTTAATGGCTTGAAACCCAGAGTTAGAGCAGCTGGGAAAAGTAAAACCTGGCTAAAAATTCTACACATAGTAGGATGGTAGTAATATGTCCTGTAGAAGAGCAATGAGGATATAGGGACTCAGCATGTTCTTATCTCAAATTGTAAATCAGGGCACCCCAGAGCACTGCAGGAAACATACAGGGCTACTGCAAGATATGTTCGATTTTCAACTGAAATCCATATTGACCTCTATTGCATTAACTAATAGCCCAAGCATTAGTTCATACTATATTTCTTTAATTGATGTCGTATCTTTTTCTATAGTTACAGTGATACAAAAATTTTAAAAATAAGCACCATTTGAAAATCAATTCGAATTATTAATTTTTTCTTTTTCTGTTTTTATTTTTTTAATATAAATTTATTTATTTTAATTGGAGGTTAGTTATTTTACAATATACCTGTGGTGGATGCATGTTGATGTATGGCAAAACCAATACAATATTGTAAAGTAATTTTTTCTTTTTTTCAACATGAAACAAAAAGATTTGAGAACTTCTGGATTAATCCATCCACTAGTTAACAAATATTTGAGAACTGATCAGATACCAGGCACTGTTCTGAAAGCAGGCATTAATGGCAATAAACCAAAACAAAATCCCCACTCTTCTGGAACTCACATTTTAGAAAGGAAAGACAGATAATAGCAAATCAATGTGCATTCAGTTCAGTTCAGTCCGAACTCAGTCATGTTCAGTCGTGTCCGACTCTTTAGGACCCCATGGACTGCAGCATCTCAGGCTTCCCTGTCCATCACCAACTTCTAGAGCTTATTCAAACTCATATTCATTGAGTTGGTGATGCCATCCAACCATCTCATCCTCTGTCATCCCCTTCTCCTCCCACCTTCAATCTTTCCCTCAGGGTCTTTTCCAATGATCAGTTCTTCGCATCACGTGGCTAAAGGATTGGACGTTCAGCTTCAGCATCAGTACTTCCGATGAATATTCAGGACTGATTTCCTTTAGGATTGACTGGTTTGATCTCCTTGCAGTCCAAGGGATTCTCAAAAGTCTTTTCCACAATTCAAAAGCATCAATTCTTAGGAGCTCAGCTTTCTTTATAATCCAACTCTCATATCCATACATGACTACTGGAAAAACCATAGCTTTGAAGAGACGGATCTTTGTTGGCAAAGTAATGTCTCTACTTTTTAATATGCTGTCTAGGTTAGTCATAGTTTTTCTTCCAAGGATCAAGCATCTTTTAATTTCATGGCTTCAGTCACCACCTGCAGTGATTTTGGAGCTCAAAAAAATAGTCTCTCACTATTTTCATTGTTTCCCCATTCATTTGCCATGAAGTGATGGGACCAGATGCCATGTTCTTAATTTTCTGAATATTGAGTTTTAAGCCAACTTTTTCACTCTCTTCTTTCACTTTCATCAAGAGGCTTTTTAGTTCCACCTGACTATCTGCCATGAGGGTGGTGTCATCTGCATGTCTGAGGTTATTGATATTTCTCCCAGCAATCTTGATTCCAGCTTGTGCTTCATCCAGCCTGACATTTTGCGTGTTGTATTCTGCATATAAGTTAAATAAGCAGAGTGACAATATATATACTTGACGTACCCCTTTCCCAATTTGGATCCAGTCTGCTGTTCCATGTCCTGCTTCTTGACATGCATACAAATTTCTCAGGAGGCAGGTAAGGTAGTCTGGTATTCCCATCTCTTGAAGAATTTTCCACAGTTTGTTGTGATTCACAGTTAATGGCTTTGGCGTAGTCAATAAATCAGAAATGGATATTTTTCTGGAACTCTCTTGCTTTTTCTATGATCCAATGGATGTTGGCAATTTGATCTCTGGTTCCTCTGCCTTTTCTAAATTCAGCTTAAACATCTGGAAATTCACAGTTCACATACTGTTGAAGCCTGGCTTGGAGAATTTTGAGCATTAATTGGCTAGCATGTGAGATGAGTGCAAATGTGCATTTCAGTGTGGTAAGAGGAGCAACTGAGTGCTGCCCAATTCTGCTTTGTATACATCAATGTTGTTATTCAGTCACTAAATTGTGTGACTCCAAAGAGTCACCCCATAGAATACATTATGCCAGGTTTCCCTGTCCTTCACCGTCTCCCGGAGTTTGCTCACTCTTGTCCACTGATGCCATCCAACCATCTCATCTTCTGTCTCCTTTCTCCTCCTGTCTTCAATCTTTCCCAACATCAGGATCTTTTCCAATGAGTCAGCTGTTTGCATCAGGTGGCCCAAATTGGATCTTCAACTTCAGCATCAGTCCTTCCAATGAATATTTAGGGTTGATTTCCTTTAAGATTGACTGGTTTGGTCTTCTTGTTCCAAGTGACTAGCAAGAGTCTTTTCCAGCACCACAGTTCAAAAACATCAAATCTTTGATGATCATCCTTCTTTATGGTCCAAATCTCACATCCATACATGGTACCATAGCTTTGACTATACAGACCTTTGTCAGCATAAGCCTATATATGATGTCTATACAAATACACCATCTAGGTTAGTCATAGCTTTTCTTCCAAGGAGCAAGCGTCTTTTAATTTCATACCTATGATCACCATCTGCAGTGATTTTGGAGCCCAAGAAAGTAGACAGACTTTACTGCTTACAAAGGTCTGTATAGCCAAAGCTATGGTTTTCCCAGGAATAAGGTAGGGAGGTGAGAGTTGGAGCTGAGTGCTAAATAATTAATGCTTTTGAAGTGTGGTGTTGGAGAACTCTTGAGAGTCCCTTGGCCAACAAGGAGATCAAATCAGTCAATCATAAAGGAGATCAACCCTGAATATTCATTGGAAGGACTGATGCTGAAGCTAAAGCTCCAATGCTTTGGCCACCTAATGTGAGGAGCTGACTCAATAGAAAAGACCTGGATGCTGAGAAAGACTGAAGGCAGGAGGAGAAGGACATGAGAGAGGACAAGATGCTTGAGTGGCATCACTTACTCAATGGAAATGAATTTGAGCAAGCTCCAGGATATGGTGAAGGACAAGGAAACCTGACATTCATGGGGTCACAAAGAGGAGGACACAACTGAGCAACTGAACAACAGCAACTTGCCATGAAGTGATGGGGCTGGGTGTCATGATCTTAGCTTTTGAATGTTGGGTTTAAAGCCAGTTTTTTCACTCTCTTCTTTCACCTTCACCAAGAGGCTCTTCAGGTCCTCTTCACTTTCTACCATTATAGTGGTATCATTTGCATATCTGAGGTTGTTGATATTTCTCCCAAGAATCTTGATTCTAGCTTGTGAGTCTTCCAGATTGGCATTTTGCATGATGTACTCTGCATAGAAGTTAAATATGCTGGGTTGCTGCTAAGTTGCTTCAGTCGTGTCCGACTCTGTGTGACCCCATAGACGGCAGCCCACTAGGCTCCTCTGTCCCCAGGATTCTCCAGGCAAGAATACTGGAGTAGGTTGCCATTTCCTTCTCCAATGCATGAAAGTGAAAAGTGAAAGTGAAGTCGCTCAGTCGTGCCCGACCCTTAGTGACCCCATGGACTGCAGCCTACCAGGCTCCTCCATCCATGGGATTTTCCAGGCAAGAGTACTGGAGTGGGGTGCCATTGCCTTCTCCGAATATGCTGGGTTACCTTACTCCTTTCCCAATTTTGAGGAAGTCCATTGTTTCATGTCCAGTTCTGTTACTTCTTGACCTGCATACAGGTTTCTCAGGAGGCAGGTAAGGTGGTCTGGTATTCCCATCTCTTGAAGAATTTTCCAGTTTGTTGTGATCCACACATTCAAAGGCTTAGTGTAGACAATGAAGCAGAAGTAGATGTTTTTCTGGAATTCTCTTGCTTTTTGTCTGCTCCAACAGATACTTACAATATAATCTCTGGCTCTTCTGCCTTTTCTAAATCCAGCTTGAACATCTGGAAATTCTTGGTTCACAAACTGTTGAAGCCTAGCTTGAAGGACATTGAGCATCACCTTTCTAGCATGCAGATATGAGTGCAATTGTATGGTAATTTGAACATTCTTTGGCATTACCCTTCTTTGAGATTGGGATGAAAACTGACCTTTTCCAATCCTGTGGCCCCTGTTGAGTTTTCCAAGTGTGCTGGCATATTGAGTGCAGCACTTCAACAGCAACATCTTTTAGAACTTGAAATAGCTTGGCTGGAATTTCTTCACCTCTGCTACCTTTGCTGTGATGCTTCCCAAGGCCCACTTGACGTCACACTCTAGGATGTCTGGCTCTAGGTTTGTGACCACACCATCATGGTTATCCAAGTCATTAACACTTTTTGTTCAGTTCTATATATTCTTGCCACCTCTTTTTAATCTTTTCTACTTCAGTTAGGTCCTTACTGTTTCTGTCTTTTTTGTACTCATCTTTGCATAAAATATTTCCTTTGTATCTCTAATTTTCTTGAAGAGATCTCTAGTCTTTCCCATTCTATCGTTTTCCTCTATTGTTGCTCATTTAAGAAGCCTTTCTTATCTCTGCTTGCTATTCTTTGGAACTCTACCTTTAGTTTGGTATATCTTTCCTTTTCACCTTTGCCTGTCACTTCTCCTCTTTGCTCAGCTGTTTGTAAGGCTTTCTTAGACAACAATTTTGCCTTCTTGCATTTCTTTTTTTCAGATGGTTTTGGTTACTACCTTCTGTACAATGTTACAAACCATCATCCACAGTTCCTCAGACACTCTGCCTATCAGACCTAATCTCTAAATCTATTTATCACTTCCACTGTATAATAGTAAGGGATTTGATTTAGCTCATACCTAAATGGCCTAGTCGGAGAAGGCAATGGCGACCCACTCCAGTACTCTTGCCTGGAAAATCCCATGGACGGAGGAACCTGGTAGGCTGCAGTCCATGAGGTCGCTAAGAGCCGGACACGACTGAGCGTCTTCACTTTCACTTTTCACTTTCATGCATTGGAGAAGGAAATGGCAACCCACTCCAGTGTTCTTGCCTGGAGAATCCCAGGGACGGGGGAGTCTGGTGGGCTGCCATCTATGGGTTCACACAGAGTCAGACACGATTGAGGCAACTTAGCAGCAGCAGCAGCAGCAGCAGCAAATGGCCTAGTAGTTTTTCCTACTTTCTTCAATTTTAGCCCAAATTTTGCAATAAGGAGCTGATGATCTGAGCCACAGTCAGATCCAGGTCTTGTTTTTGCTGACTGTATAGAGTTTCTCCATCTTTGACTGCAAAGAATATAATCAATCTGATTTCAGTATTGACCATCTGGCCAATGGTCAATTGGTCAGATGGTCAATGGCCATCTACATCCACATGATGACCAAGCGGTGATTTCCAAGTGATTTCATCAATTGTGTTGTTTGCTATGCCCAGTGCATTCTCTTGGCAAAGTTTTGTTAGTCTCTGCCCTACTTCACTTTGTACTCCAAGGCCAAATTTTCCTGTTGCTCCAGGTATCTCTTGACTCCCTACTTTTGCATTCCATCCCCTTGAGGAAAAGGATATCTTTTTTGTGCATTAGTGCTAGAAGGTCTTGTAGGTCTTCACAGAACTGGTCAACTTCAGCTTCTTTGGCATTAGTAGTTGGGACATAGACTTGAATTACTGTGGTGTTGAATGGTTTGCCTTGGAAACGAACTGAGATCATCTGTCATTTTTGAGACTGCACCCAAGTACTGCATTTCAGACTCTTTTATTGACTATGGCAGCTACATCATTTCTTGTAAGGGATTCTTGTCCACAGTAGTAGATATAATGGTCATCTGAATTAAATTCTCCCATTCCCAACCATTTTAGTTCACATACTTAAAATGTCAGTGTTCACTGTTGCCATCTCCTGCTTGACCACATCCAATTTACCTTGATTCATGGACCTGATATTCCAGGTTCCAATGCACTATTATTCTTTATAGCATCAGGCTTTAATTTTACCACCAGATACATCCACAGCTGGGCATCATTTCCACTCTGTCTCATCCCCTTCACTCTTTTAGGAACTTTTCTCTGCTCTTCTCCAGTAGCATATTGGACACCTACCAGCCTAGGGGGTTCATCTTCCAGTGTCATATCTTTTTGCCTTTTCATACCATTCATGGGGTTTGCATGGCAAGAATACTGAAGTGGTTTGCCATTCATTTCTCCCTGGGCCAGGTTTTGTCAGAACTCTCCACCATGACTTGTCCATCTTGGATGACCCTGCATGGCATGGCTCATAATTTCATTGAGTTAGACAAGTCTGTGATCCATGTGATCATTTTGGGTTTGTTTTCTGTGATTGCAGTTTTTGTTCTGGAGGCTGTGGGATTGTAGTTCTTGCTTCTTCTGCCTTCCCTTTGTAGATGAGGATAAGAGGCTTGGCAGGCTGCCTGATGGGAGGGACTGGCTATGGGGAAATTGGGATCTTGCTCTGGAGGGCAGGGCCATGCTCAGTAAATCTTTAATCCACTTTTCTGCTGATGGTTGGGGCTGTGCTCCCTCCCTGTAGTTTGGCCTGAGGCAGCCCAGTCCTGGAGTCTGCAGTCCCTATGGTAGGGCTGCCATATGGTAATCTCTATGGTAGGGCTCACTGCAACCTCCTCCAAGAATGCTTATGCCAACAAACTGTGCCTGCCAGAACTGCTGCTGCCAGTGGTCCTGACCCTGGCAGACCACTGTTGAACCACAGCTCTGCAGAAGACTCCCACACACTCACAGGCAAGTTGGCTCAGTCTTTTGTGGGGTCACTGCTCCTTTCCCCTGAGTCCTGGTGCACACAAGGTTTTGCCTGTGTCATCCAAGAGTCTCTATTTCCCCCAGTCCTGTGGAAGTTCTGTAATCAAATCCCATTTACCTTCAAATCTGGGGATTCCCAGTCTCTTTGCCAGATTCCCAGGTTAGGAAATCTGATGTGCATCCTAGAACCTTCTCAACAGTGTGAGAATTTCTTTGGTATAATTTTCTCCAGTTTCGGGGTCACCCATCTGGTGGCTCTATGGTAGGGCTAATGGTGACCTCCTCCAAGAGTACTTGTGCCAACACACCACACCTCCCAAGATTGATGCTGCCAGTGCCCGTCTCTGCATGGCAGACCACTGCTGGCCCACACCTACTCAGGAAACCCTCAAACACTCATGGGTAGGTCTGGCTCAGTCTCTTGTCAGGGGTCACTGCAACTTTTCCCAGGGTCCTGGTGCACACAAGGTTTGTTTGTACCCTCCAAGAGTCTCTGGCAGGAATGGGGTTTGATTTCAACAAGATTGCACCCCTCCTATTGTCTTGTTGCAGCTTCTCCTTTGTTCTTGGATGTGAGGTATCTTGTCCTCATGGTGGGTTTCAACATTCTTTTTTCAATGGTTGTTCAGCAGCTAGTTAAGATTTTGGTGTTCTTCCAGGAAAAGATGGTGCATATTCTTCTACTCCACCATCTTGTTTTAAATTGTTTACATTAATCTTGTTCAAAAATTGTTAATGTATTTCCATTACCTATCAAATAAAATTTAAAGTCCTTAATCTGGCCTTCACGTCCCTCCACAATGCATTCAATAATTTAATGGTTAAAATTTCTGCCATGAAATTCCTTCATATAGAGATTTTTACATGCTGCCTTACAGACTATCACCTATGGGAATGTGTCATCTTCTTTACTGGGATGTAAACCACTTGAGGGAAGGGACAGAATTTCATTCAATTGTATATTCCTTTCAGGATCAATATAGTTCCTTGTCTATGGAAATCACTCATTAAATAATTTTTGAATAAATGAAAGGTCCTGGATAATAACATTGTACAACAAACAAAACCACTTCAATTCACAACCTGACTAGAGATTACTCATGTACATAAATTTCTTGAGGACTAATCTAGTCTTCTCCACTTAATCAGTGGCTATGCAAAATTGCATTCTTACATACCCATTCCTTTGGGTTATAATTTTCAGTGCAATGATAATATACCTTGGAAATCTTCTTAGCCATTTTTGCCTTCCTAGAAATTCACTTTCTTAAATTTAAACTGTGAACAAGTTTAGGTATTCAGTAAATACTTGTGGGTTGGTAAATACCATCAATTACTTTTCTTGACCTGTAGGCTCACATTTTCAAGCTGGTTTTAGAAAAGGCAGAGGAACCAGAGATCAAATTATCAACATCCAATGGATCATCAAGAAAGCAAGAGAGTTCCAGAAAAAACATTTATTTCTGCTTTATTGACTATGCCAAAGCCTTTGACTGTGTGGATCACAATAAACTGTGGGAAATTCTGAAATGGGCATACCAGAACACCTGACCTGCCTCTTGAGAAACCTGTATACAGGTCAGGAAGCAACAGTTAGAACTGGACATGGAACAACAGACTGGTTCCAAATAGGAAAAGGAGTACGTCAAGGCTGTATATTGTCACCCTGCTTATTCAACTTATATGCAGAGTACATCATGAGAAATCCTGGGCTGGAGGAAGCACAAGCTGGAATCAAGATTGCCGGGAGAAATATCAATAACCTCAGATATGCAGATGACACCACCCTTATGTCAGAAAGTGAAGAAGAACTAAAGAGCCTCCTGATGAAAGTGAAAGAGGAGAGTGAAAAAGTTGGCTTAAAGCTCAACATTCAGAAAACAAAGATCACAGCATCTGGTCCCATCACTTCATGGTAGATAGACGGGGGAACAGTGGAAACAGTGGCTGACTTTATTTTTTGGGGCTCCAAAATCACTGCAGATGGTGATTGCAGCCATGAAATTAAAAGACGCTTACTCCTTGGAAGGAAAGTTATGACCCACCTAGACAGCATATTCAAAAGCAGAGACATTACTTTGCCAACAAAGGTCTGTCTAGTCAAGGTTATGGTTTTTCCAGTGGTCATGTATAGATGTGAGAGCTGGACTATAAAGAAAGCTGAGTGCAGAATTGATGCTTTTGAACTGTGGTGTTGGAGAAGACTCTTGAGAGTCCCTTGGACTGCAAGATCAAACCAGTCCACCCTAAAGGAGATCAGTCCTGGGTGTTCATTGAAGGACTGATGTTGAAGCTGAATCTCCAATACTTTGGCCACCTGATGCGAAGAGCTGACTCATTGGAAAGGACACTGATGCTGGGAAAGATTGAGGGAGGGAGGAGAAGGGGACAACAGAGGATGAGATGGCTGGATGGCTTCAACGACTCGATGGACATGGGTGTGGGTGGACTCCAGGAGTTGGTGATGGACAGGGAGGCCTGGCGTGCTGCGGTTCATGGGGTCTCAAAGAGTTGGACACGACTGAGCAACTGAACTGAACTGAACTGAGGCTCACATTGTTCATTTTTAGAAAAAATTATGTTAATACCCAAGTTAAAATAATCATAACTTTGTATCAGCTGTTCTTCCAAGTAAATATTGAGTTTCAAGGAAATTTTGCTTTTCAGCTTACAAATCAAGTGTTTTTCTTCAAGCTAGCAGTCATATTTGAGTAATCAGCAGAAGTACGTTATGTCTACCGTCCATTTTATCTCATAAAGTATTAAAAGTTGCTGTTTAAGATTGAAAATGAGTTAATTTATTAATTTTTGCTCCTGCATTAAGTGAAAAAATACTTGTGGGTTGGATGAGTAAATGAATGAATTAATAGCTAGATGAGTAAAAGTGAGGATGACTCCACAATTCACAAAAAATACATACCTGTCTCCTGAGAAACCTGTTTGCAGGTCAAAAAAACAACAGTTAGAATCAGACATGGAACAATGAACTGGTTCAAAATTAGGAAAGGATTACATCAAGTCTGTATATTGTCACCCTGCTTATTTAACTTATATGCAGAGTAAATCATGTGAAATGCCAGGGTAGATGAATCATAAGCTGGAATCAAGATTTCAGGGAGAAATATCAACAGTCTCAGATATGCAGATGATATCACTCTAATGACAGAAAGTGAAGAGGAACTAAAGAGCCTCTTGATGAGGGTGAAAGAGGAGCATGTTCAAATTGGTTTAAAACTCAACATTTAAAAAAACTAAGATTATGGCATCCAGTCCCATCGTTTGGCAAAAGATGGATGAAAAGTGAATACAGTGACAGCCTTTCTTTTCTTGGGTTCCAAAATCACTGCAGATGGTGGCTGCAGCCACAAAATTAAAGACACTTACTCCTTGGAAGAAAAGCTGACAAACCTAGACAGCATATTTAAAGCAGAGACATCACTTTGTCAACAAAGGTCCATATCATCAAAGCCATGGTTTTTCCAGTAGTCATGCACGGATGTGAGAGTTGGACCATAAAGAAGGTTGAGCACTGAAGAATTGATGCCTTAGAATTGTGGTGCCAGAGAAGACTCTTGAGAGTTCCTTGGACTGCAAGATCAAACCAGTCAATTCTAAATGAAACCAAACCTGAAGATTCATTGAAAGGGCTGATTGTTGAAGCTGAAGTTCCAATACTTTGGCCACCTAATGCGAAGAGCCAACTCATTGGCAAAGACCCTGATGATGGCAAAGATTGAGGGCAGTAGGAGAAAGGGGTGACAGAGAATGAAATGGTTGAATGGCATCACCGACCCAATAGACAGGAGTTTGAGCAAACTCTGAGAGTTAGTGAAGTACAGGGAATCCTGGCATGCTGCAGTCCATGAGGTCACAAACAGTCAGACATGACTTAGTGACTGAAGAAAAACAACAGAAATTATGCCAACCCAAAGATCATAAGACTTAGAGGTCTATCCCTCACCACTAGACATGGATAGCCTTTCTAAAAAAATCTAATTTTGATTATCAAAGAAAAAATAAAACATAACTATGAAAATTAAGTACCCTATGGTCTGTATACTATCATTCAATATAGGTTCTTTCTGGTTTCCACTGCCAGTATACAAATTAAAGAATTAAAGGCCCTAATAATAGTCCATCTTAAGATCAAAATGAATGGGAAATGAATTAGTCACAGAAAGAAACTGAGTTAAAGGGAAAACAATTTGCCTAATATCACTTTGAAAACCATTGATAACTCCAATATCTTGCTAGTGCCTGTCTGAACAATGCAATTGTTTTGGGGTGATTCTGTGCATAACTATGATGGCAAATCATGTTTATGTATTGTCTGAATTCTATACATCTCACCATCAACACCACTGCTAAAATATAAGCTATGAGTCAGGGGCCTTGTCTATCTTATTCTCCACTGTGTTATAGTGCCTACAATAGTGTATAACACATAATAAGTACTCAGTTAAAGAAGATACCAATGTAAGCTTGGTTTACCCCTAGATTTCTTTCCAAGCTAAAATGCATATTAAAAAACAGTATCAGCCAGAAGACATTAAATAAATTTTTATAACATCTCTACTACAGTAAAAGTGTTTGGCAGATCTTATCATGAATTTCTCATTTTAATGTCACTTAAATTAGTGCTTTAAATTCACTAAAAACAATTTTAAAGCAAGAACAATTCAAGCATTTTCTTTTCAAAATAATATTCGGAAGTTCATGTTTGACTCTATTCAGCAGAAAAGATCTTCCCCCTAACATTATTCCACCACACTTGCTGGGGGATACTTTGTCGGTATCTAGACACAAGCAGTATCAGGAATATGAATTTACATATAAATGGAATCAAACTATAGCATTGCCTTGTGATTTTTTTATACTTAATACATGTATCACGGGCTTCGCTGGTGGCTCAGATGGTAAAGAATCCACCTGCAATGCGGGAGACCTGGGTTCAATCCCTGGGTTTGGAAAACCCCTTGGAGGAGGGCATGGCAACCTGCTCCAGTATTCTTGACTGAAGAATCTCCATGGACAGTGGAGCCCGTGGGCTATGGTCCATGGGATCACAAAGACTGGACATGACTAAGCAACTAAGCATGTATGTATCATGAATATTCTTTGGTTTTAGAACATGTTGATCTTTCTTACTTTTGCCAAACATCTCATGAATGAGATGAATGACAGATCATAGACAGATAATGACATTGCTGACTAAAATTTGAAAATTCTGCTGTCAACTACTTTAGCCCTCATGTCCAACTCCCCATCAAAAGGAAAAGATATACCTCTCCAGAGATAGTAAGTACTAATTTTTCTAGCCTCTCCCATTCTTTCTCAAAACAGTCATGTGAGTTTATATTAGTTTTGTATGGCTACCACAGCAAATACAACAAATCATGTGGCTTAAACAATAGAAATTTATTTCCAAACAGTTCTGGAGACTAGAAGTTCAAAATTATAGTGTAGACAGGGTTGCTCCCTCTAATGCCTCTCTCCTTGGCTACAGATGGCTGTCTTCTTGTAGCTTCTTATCATCTTTCATCTGTGCATGTCTGTATCCTAATCTCCTCTTTTAATAAGGACATCAACTTATTAAGTTAGGGCCCACCTTAATGACCTCATTTTGCCATTTTTAAAGACCCAGCATCTTCAAACATAGTGACATTCTAAGATACTGGAGGTTAGAACTTCAATATATGAAATTTGAGAGAAATGGCTGAGCCATATTTAAGAGCATATTCATGTTTTTATAACATAACAAACATTAAACAATAGGAACTATGAGATGAAGTAATTTATCAAAATTCTAAATTAAGTAGTACATACGAGAGAGACAAAACTACAACTTTGATTAGAGATCCCAGTTACTAGCAGGGATAGAGGTGGTTTTGCTACTTTGGTTTTTACTTTTTCCGTTTAAATTTGATGCTCGTATATCAGAATGGATGCTTACCAGGAAACACACTTATCCTCCATGTAAAATCATCTTCAGAAAATTTTATCATCAATGGCAGCCAATAGTAATTGAGAAGATATGATTATCTAGCTTACTGCCATTAGTAAAAATGAAACACTTAAAATTCTTAACACAGTCATTTATCATTCTGCCATCCAGAGTCCCTTGGACTGCAAGGAGATCAAACCAGTCAATCCTGAAGGAAAACAGTCCTGAATATTCATTGGAAGGACTGATGCTGAAGCTGAAACTCCAGTACTTTGGCCACCTGATGCGAAGAGCTGACTCATTGGAAAAGCCCCTGATGCTGGAAAGATTGAGGGCAGGAGGAGAAGGGGACGACTGAGGATGAGATGGTTGGATGGCATCACCCACTCAATGGACATGAGTTTGAGCAAAATCTGGGTGTTGGTGATGGATAGGGAAGCCTGGTGAGCTGCAGTCCATGGGGTCGCAAAGAGTCAGACACAACTAAGCGACTGAACCGACCGAACTGATCCAGGCACTTCAATTTCCCAGTGACATCCAAGCCTCGATTGCATCTTAAATTTATGCAGCGTCTATTACCTTTGCCATTCAACATGGCAAAACCTTTTCACAAAGTACCCGCTGAGGAGTAATTTCTTCTTGAATAATTTCCACATTGATTTCCAAGATACCAATGGCCTGAATAAAGGTGCATATTAATCTCCTGATCATTTAAATTCTTTGATTCAGAAAGTATTTTTATGCATTAACCTTGGTGTGAACAACTTTCAACACCTAACCTACAAAAGGCAATTACAGAGACAGAGTTCACAGGCAGTTTTGAGCTGGCAGGAACCTCACACACTTATTGTCACAGTGGAGTCAATGACCAACTTGTTGATTCAGCCTTCTCATGTGAGTTCAAGGAAAATGTGGAAGTATTCAACTTATCCTGGTTTAGAAATAAAGACTCTCCCCTTAGATAAGGAAGACATAAAAATCTAGTCTATGTTTGTTGCTTTCAAGTTTCTTGTAAGCATTGCAACAAACACAACTTAGACTTCGAGTAGGGAATAAAAAGTGTGGAGAAAAAGCCCTGAGAAAATTTTCTTTCTTATCAGAAGCAGCAGGTTGCACAGAGAAAGAAACTATGACTCTTATGTTAGTGTTTCGTACCACAGCATCTCTTGTAATAAACAGTGATCCCAAGATCACATTAATTAGAGCTAAATTCAGCATGAAGTTCAGTTCAGTCACTCAACTGTGTCTGACTTTTTGTGACTGCATGGACTGCTGCACGCCAGGCTTCCCTGTCCATCACCAACTTCCAGAACTTGCTCAAACTCATGTCCATAGAGTCGGTAATGCCATCCAACCATCTCATCCTCTGTCATCTCCTTCTCCTCCCGCTTTCAATCTTTCCCAGCATCAGGGTCTTTTTCAATGAGTCAGTTCTTTGCATCAGGTGGTTAAAGTATTGGAGTTTCAGCTTCAGCATCAGTCCTTCCAATGAATATTCAGGACTGATTTCCTTTAGGATTGACTGGTTTGATCTCCTTGCTGTCCAAGGGACTCTCAAGAGTCTTCTTCAACACTCAAAAGCATTAATTCTTCCTCACTCAGCTTTTCTTATAGTCCAACTCTCACATCCATACATGACTACTGGAAAAACCATAGCTTTGACTAGATGGAACTTTGTCAGCAAAGTAATGTCTTTGCTTTTTAATATGCTGTCTAGGTTGGTCATTGCTTTTCTTTCAAGGAGGAAGCATCTTTTAATTTCATGAAGGGGGTCTATTATAAACTGTCACAGGTGGCTTCTGTGCCCCAGCTATATTAGCAGGTGGAAAAGAGAATATTTTCAATGTTCCCATCATGTAAAAATAATCGGAAAGTAATATACTTGAACTAGAGGCCATAACCATGATAAATAGCTAGTGCACAAGTAAACTTCTGTGGAGCACAGATCACTTTGCAGCTGTAGATATTTTCCAAACACAAACAACACGGTGGAATTCAACATAAGTATTTCAAAAAGTAGTTTATTCATAAGCAAAACACTACTACATCTGGGAAAATTCATTTTGTCGCTGTGGGTCGGGGGGAGGTAGACAGAGGATACACTTAGGTTTTCTTTTCAAAATTATATAAACCCAAAAGTTTTATTAAAACTTGAAAAATCACAAACTGAAATTTATTAAATCACTGAGAAATAGCCTTTATTTACACACACACACACCCCCACACACACCCCTCATGTTTACTATCTTTGCCTTGATATTCCCAAATCTTCTAAAGGAGAGTTGAATCTCGGGGTATATTTATCAAATGATGATAGATTTACCACCACACCCCTCTTCCCTCCTAGACAGATAAAGAAGCACCTGTTAAACACTTCTCTCTACCTCTAATGCAGGAGGGCCAGGACCAGGTTTATGCCTTTTAGCCTGGCCCCTACCAAGATCCATGAATTACAGTGGGTTCTCTCTCTCCCTCTCCCTCTCCCTCTCCCTCTCCCTCTCACTATCCCCTCTCAATTTTATAAAGAGTATCTTCAACAGTTTTCCTAGAAATTTCCTTAACTAGATCACCTAGTATATGAGGTATATCTTCTACTTTCTACATTACCTCAGGTGACAATATTGCTAACTTTCTACCATCGTGCAAGGATCCTTTTTATCTAGTTTCTAAAAATATTTTCCCTAGTTTCCTTTCATCCCTTACTTGCAGCCTCCTGAAAGGCTATCAGCCCTCTACTGAGAGTCTCTTCAAGACACCTTAGGCTTTCACTTACACTTTCTTCAGTAGTCTTCCATCTTCTGCCCACTACCAGGTCCCAAATCTATTTCAACATTTTTATGTTTTGTTCTGATAGCACTCCATTTCTGGGTACCCAAGTATGTAATAGCTATCCAGTGCTGCATAACAAATGATTCTAAAACCTAGCAACTTCAAATAACAATCAACATTTATTATCTCACAAGGTTCCCATTGGTCAGGAAATTGGAAGTGGCTTAAGTAGGTGGTCTTGGTTCAGAGTCTCTCATGAGATTGCAGCTCAAATATCAGACAGAGCTGCAGTCAACTGAATGTCTGAGACTGGACGATATGCTTCCAAGATTGCTCAGTTGCCTTACTGATGATTTTGTGCTCGTTGTTGGCAGGAAGCTTCAGTTCCTTAGAGTGTGAAAGTGAAGTCGCTCAGTTGTCTGACTCTTTGTGACCTTACGGACTGTAGCCTACCAGGCTCCTCCATCCATGGGATTTTCCAAGCAAGAGTACTGGAGTGGGTTGCTATTTTCTTCTCCAGGGGAATCTTCCCCACCCAGGGGTCGAACCCGGGTCTCCCGCATTGTAGGCAGACACTTTACCGTCTGAGCCAGAAGGGAAATCTATCATGTGAAGCTCTCTATAAATATTCTGAATCATCATGACAAGAGGCTGGATTTACCATTCTCTCTGAAATAGCTAAAAAAAAAAAAAAAGGCAAAATATATGAAACAATATTTCTCAGGCATTCCATATCAGACAGTGAAAGACAGTGATCCCTGAGAGAGGGAAAGCAAATAAAGTGAAACTATAATTTCCCCAGCTTCCTGCCTAAAGAGTTTGTAGGCAATTACACAGGCAGAAAGAAACCTAAAAGAAGACTGGGGATCGGGTGGAGTTGAAGAGAGAAAACGGAATCCAGAGGGGCCAAGGCTATAGTTCACAGGGCAGAGGGCCAGGGAAGATAGAGCTATATAGAGAGAGAACTCTGGAGATCAAAAGAGGTGCCTATCAAATCTTCAGCTGAGTACCAGTTAGCACATGTGTATAAGAAACTACCTGAGGCTAAGGGGAAAACAATTAGGAAGCAGTAGAAGGAACAATTCTCAGAGCTTACAGAGGGCTGGAAAATGTGCATGTTCCCACCTAGTAGAGCGCTCAAAAGGCTTCAGCACTGGGTCAAATTAGCCCTGACCTAAAGGTAGCTCTCAGTTTTCGTTGCAATCCCAAAGAATGGCAAAGCCAAAAAATATTCAAACTACCACACAACTGTACTTATTCTACATACTAGCAAAGTAATGCTCAAAATTCTCCAAGCCAGGCTTCAAGCCAGTGTGTAAACAGAACTTCCAGATGTTCAGACTGGATTTAGAAAAGGCACAGGCACCAGAGATCAAATTACCAACATCCATTGGGTCATCATAAATGCAAGAGAGTTCCAGAAAAACATCTACTTCTATTTTATTGACAACACTAAAGTCTTCAACTGTGTAGACCACAACAGACTGTGGAAATTTTTTCAAGAGATGGGAATACCAGACCACCTTACTTGCCTCCTGAGAAACCTGTATGCAGATCAAGAAGCAACAGTTAGAACTGGACATGGAACAAAGGGCAGATTCAAAAATGGGAAAGGAGTACATCAAGGCTATATATTGTCACCCTGTTTATTTAACTTATGTGCAGAGAACATCATGTGAAATGTCAGGCTGGATGAAACACAAGCTGGAATCAAGACTGCAGGGAGAAACATCAATAACCTCAGATATGCAGATAATACCACCCTTATGGCAGAAAGCAAAGAGGAACTAAAAGAGTCTCTTGATGAGGGTGAAAGAGGAGAGCAAAAAACCTGGCTTAAAACTCAGCATTCAAAAACCTAAGGTCATGGCATCTGGTCCCATCACTTCATGGCAAATAGATGGGGAAACAATGGAAACCTTGAGAGACTTTATTTTGGGGGGGCTCCAAAATCACTGCAGATGGTGACTGCAGCCATGAAATTAAAAGATGCTTGCTCCTTGGAAGAAAAGCTATGACCAACCTAGACAGCATATTAAAAAGCAGAGACATCACCTTGCCAGCAAAGGTCCATATAGTCAAAGCTATGGTTTTTCCAGTAGTCATGTATGGATGTGAGAGTTGGACCATAAAGAAGGTGGAGTACCAAAAAACTGATGCTTTTACTGTGGTGTTGGAGAAGACTCTTGAGAGTCCTTTGGACTGCAAGGAGATCCAACCAGTCCATTCTAAAGGAGATCAGTCCTGGGTGTTCATTGGAAGGACTGATGCTGAAGCTGAAACTCCAATACTTTGGCCACCCGATGCGAAGAGCCAACTCATCAGAAAAGACCCTAATGCTGAGAGTGAAGGCAGGAGGAGAAGGGGATATGACAGAGGACGAGGTGGTTGGATGGCATCACTGACTCAATGGACATGAGTTTGAGCAAGCTCCACGAGTTGACAGGGAAGCAAGCAAGATGAACAGGGAAGCCTGGCATGCTGCAGTCCATGGGGTCTCAAAGAGTAGGACATGACTGAGAGACAGAACAACAACAATTTCTCTGATCTAGCCCAACAGAAGCCAAGAGCAAGCATCTAAATAATCAAACTGTACCAAGTAACTTAACTGCATTCCAGAATAAAGCTCAGGAAATATTAATAGAAAATACAAAATATCCAGCACTGGACAGGTAAAATTCACAATGTCTGACTCCAGTGAAAATTATTGTACATGCAAAAAGCAGAAAAATAGCACCAATAATGAGGAAATCAATCAACAGAAAGACTCAGAAAGATGCAGGTAATAGAATTAGTAGACACATGTTAGTGCAAGTGTGTGGCCAAACAAATCAAAACATCAGAGTTTGAAGCAGAGAAAGTTTTATCTCAGGGCCATGCAAGGCAATGGGTGTCTCATTCCCTAAAAAGCCTCGAATTCCCCCAAAGGGTTTCAGCAGCAAAACATTTTTAAAATGTGAGGGAGCAGGGTCACAGGGTCTGTGATTAGCTTGTGCACAGTTCTCTGATTGGCTGATGGTGATGGAATAGGGTTGTCACAGAGGTTAACTTTATCAGTCCTTAAGCCCCAGGATGCCTGGGGCTTTGTGCTCATAGTCATCAAGTATTTAAATCTTCCATTTGGTGGGGGTGGAGGGGTTCATATCTGTAAACAACTCAGGAAATGTGTATCAAATACTGTTATCTATTCAACAGGTACTTCAAAGAGGAGCTAAAGCAGAAGATATGGGGGAAGGCCTGTCCCAGGAAGGCCCCATAGGGTCCTGCTTGGTTATACAAGGATACTAAAATGTATGTTTAACATATTATATATTCCTTATGTTGAAGTAAGTAGAGAAAAGATTGAACATATTAAGTAGAGAGATAACAAATTTTTTTTATTCTTTTTTTTTTAACTTCACAATATTGTATTGGTTTTGCCATATATCAACATGAATCTGCCACAGGTATACATGTGTTCCCCATCCTGAACCCTCCTCCCTCCTCCCTTCCTGTACCATCCCTCTGGTTCGTCCCAGTGCACCAGCCCCAAGCATCCAGTATCGTGCATCAAACAAGGACTGGTGACTCGTTTCATATATGATATTATACATGTTTCAATGTCATTCTCTCAAATCATCCCATCCTCTCCCTCTCCCACAGAGTCCAAAAGACTGTTCTATACATCAGTGTCTCTTTTGCTGTCTTGTATACAGGGTTATTGTTACCATCTTTCTAAATTCCATATATATGTGTTAATATACTGTATTGGTGTTTTTCTTTCTGGCTTACTTCACTCTTCATAATTGGCTCCAGTTTCATCCACCTCATTAGAACTGATTCAGATGTATTCTTTTTAATGGCTGAGTAATACTCCATTGTGTATATGTACCACAGCTTTCTTATCCATTCATCTGCTGAGGGACATCTAGGATATCCATGGATATCCATGTCCTGGCTATTATAAACAGTGCTGCAATGAACATTGGGGTACACGTGTCTCTTTCCCTTCTGGTTTCCTCGGTGTGTATGCCCAGCAGTGGGATTGCTGGATCATAAGGCAGTTCTATTTCCAGTTTTTTAAGGAATCTCCACACTGTTCTCCATAGTGACTGTACTAGTTTGCATTCCCACCAACAGTGTAAGAGGGTTCCCTTTTCTCCACACCCTCTCCAGCATTTATTGCTTGTAGACTTTTGGATCGCAGCCATTCTGACTGGCGTGAAATGGTACCTCATAGTGGTTTTGATTTGCATTTGTCTGATAATAAGTGATGTTGAGCATCTTTTCATGTGTTTGTTAGCCATCTGTATGTCTTCTTTGGAGAAATTTAAGAGATGATATACAATGTCTTAAGTAAAAAATATACAAGTTGGGCTTCCCAGGTGGTACTAGTGGTAAAGAACCTGCCTGCCAATGCAGGAGAGGTAAGAGACAAAAGTTCGATCCCTGGGTTGGGAAGATTCCCTGGAGAAAGGAATGGTAACCAACTCCAGTATTCTTTCCTGGGAAATCTCATGGACAAAGGAACTTTGTGGGCTATAGTCTATAGGGTCGCAAAGAGTCGGACATGACTGAAGCAACTTAGCATGCTTGCAAACAAGTTAGAATTAATAACAGATTAGACACGACCAAAAAAAAAAAAAAAAAACTTTGTAAACTTGAAGTCATAATAATAGAAACCATTCAAAATGAATGAACCATTCAAAATGAATCACCAACAGAAAAAAAAGACCCCCAAAATTGGAACAGATGCTACATGTCAATATACCTCAAAGTTAAAAAACTGTAAGAGCACATCAGTGAACTATAGGACTATTGCAAGCACCCTAATATACACATAATTGAAGTTTCTAAAAGAGGAGTAGGCAGAAAAATTATTTAAATAATGGCTAAGATTTTTTCCAAGTCTAGTGAACTCTATAAGCTCATTCATCCAAAAAATTCAACAGAATTCAAGAACAAGAAACATGAAAATTATTCCAAGACATTACATAATGCTTTAAATAAATAAAATAGGAACTCTAGAACTCCCTACCCCTTACTCTGCTATATTTCTTCACAGCTCTTATCACTACTTAACACTACATTTCACTTATTTATATAATTATTGGATTGCTGTCTTTTTCACCTCCTGGAAAGAAATGAGCTTCATGATAGCAAGAAATCCATCTTGTTTATTATAATATATTCAACTTCTAGAACTATGCCTAACATACAGTAGATACTCAATAATTATTTGCTAAACAGTTATTCAGAGAAATGAGTTTAATTATTTTTGACCCAATTATTTTATCATACTTAAGGGGAAAGAGTTTAATTTTAGAAGTAAAAATATTATTACAAACAGTACTCAATGAACTGACTGCATTATCTCTGATTCATTATTGATTTTAAACAAAAACATGCTGAACATCAAACTCAACTTTACTCAGTATGACCATACATTTTACAATACTCTTTTGAAACCTTCCAATTTCGTGGTGATACTTGCTTTCCTTTTTCTATACCTTTATTCCCAATTTTACATCCTTCATAAATACACTCAGACATTACCCTAGGACAAACAGGAGCACATTGAACAATACCAGAATGTGCCACTCCAAAATATTCTGATGTAGAGACAGCTTTGAGCTAAAGGTCACTGAGAACCAGCAGATGCAAGAAACATTCTTTACCTCCCCCTAACTGACTAAAAATAGAATATAAAGTGTTAGTCATTCAGTCTTGTCTGACTCTTTGTGACCTATGGACTGTAACCTGTCAGGTTCTTCTGTCCATGGAATTCTCAAGGCGAGAATACTGAAATGGGTTGTCATTTCCTACTTCAAGGGATCTTTCTGACCCAGGGATTGAACTCGAGTCTCCTGCATTGCAGGTAGATTCTTTAACATCTGAGCCACCAGGGAAGCTGTTACTTTATGCAACATCCAGACACACCCATGTACATGTATATGCTCATGGGGATCCACACACATACAAACATGCATACCACTCAAATACAGAGAAAGACAACCCACACTGGCAGACACATACACATAAACATAGGTGAACATACACAAACTTAAACAAAGACACTGGAGAGGAACAAAGCTTGCCAGTCCAAAATGTGTGTCTCGTGTCCCCTACCCTCTTCTCCTTCCTTCAAAGGTTTTATAAGCTTCAACTGTTCTTGGGCCTCATATTCTTATGGAATCTTCATAAATATATAAGAAACTTGATTACTCTTGTTAATCTGCCTTGTGTCAATTTAATTCTTAGACCAGCTAGTAAAACCTAGATTGGCAGAGGAAATTTTTTCCTTTTTCCTCATCCACACACAATGAAATTCTTATAAGCAGACTTACAAAGTGTTTAAAATCTATACAAAATCTCTATACACTGTATCCTTCCTTAGAGATTCAGATCTTGCTTTAAGGGATCTTATGTCAAGAAACTGGATTAAGTTAATTAGAATTTTCCAAAATTTTTTGAACACAAATCTTCTTTACACTGCTACTAGCATTGCAAGAAACAGTCTTCTGTAGGACACAGTAAAATCATCCCATGAAGTGGGTATGTTACTGAGTACAAGTTTGCTCTGCTCGCTGCATGACAGGTCAATAAATTGGAAATGAGGTGTTGAGGCAAGGAAGATCTTATTCAGAAAGCAGACAGACTGAGAAGATGGCAGACTAGTGTCTCTTTTAAAAAAAATCTTCTCATGGTCTGGATGCCAGGCTTTTTTTATAGAACAGAGAGGGAGAGGAGGTGCAGAAGTAAAGTAAAAAGATCAGTAGTCTTGAAAATATCTCCTGGTACCGCCAGCCTTAGGGAGAGGATATGTTAATGTCTTTCTTTCTGCGGCAGTTTAAAGGCGGACCGGCTTAGGCTGTTTCCCTTTTGTTGTTTAGTCACTAAGTCGTGTCCAACTCTTTATGACTCCATTCGACTGCAGCACACCAGGCCATCTTGTCCATCACTATCTCCCGGAGTTTGCTCACACTCACGTCCTCTGAGTCAGTGATGCTATCTAACTATCTCATCCTCTGCCACCCTCATCTCCTTTTGCCTTCAATCTTTCCCAGCATCATGGTCTTTTCCAATGAGTCAGCTCTTCTCATCAGGAGGCCAAAGTATTGAAATTTCAGCTTCACCATCAGTCCTTCCACTGAAGATTCAGGGTTGATTTCCATTGGGATTGACTGGTTTGATCTCCTTGCAGTCCAAGGGATTATCAAGACTCTTCTCCAGCACTACAATTCAGAAGCATCAATTCTTCAGTGCTCAATTTTCTTTATGATCCAACTCTCACATCCATATATGACTACTGGAAAAGCCATACCTTTGATTATATGGACCTTTGTCAGCTAAGTGACATCTCTGCTTTTATCTAGGTTTGTCATAGCTTTTCTTCCAAGGTAATTTGATTTAACATTCAGGCAGAGGGGCAGGGTTCCCCAAGGCAGGCCATTACGTATAGACAGTATTGTTATATTGAACAAAAGCTAAAGGAAGCAAAGTTAAAGAAAAAGAAACAGATCAAAGGTAGAGTCAAATTTTGTTCTTCCCTATAAGAGGTACACCAGAGTATTTTAGCACAGTTCAGTTCAGTTCAGTTCAGTCGTTCAGTCGTGTCCGACTCTTTGCGACCCCATGAATCGCAGCACGCCAGGCCTCCCTGTCCATCACCAACTCCCGGAGTTCACTCAAACTCATGTCCATCAAGTCAGTGATGCCATCCAGCCATCTCATCCTCTGTCGTCCCCTTCTCCTCCTGCCCCCAATCCCTCCCAGCATCACAGTCTTTTCCAATGAGTCAACACTTCGCATGAGGTGGCCAAAGTACTGGAGTTTCAGCTTTAGCATCATTCCTTCCAAAGAAATCCCAGGGCTGACCTCCTTCAGAATGGACTGGTTGGATCTCCTTGCAGACCAAGGGACTCTCAAGAGTCTTCTCCAACACCACAGTTCAAAAGCATCATTCTTCAGTGCTCAGCCTTCTTCACAGTCCAACTCTCACATCCATACGTGACCACAGGAAAAACCATAGCCTTGACTAGATGAAACTTTGTTGGCAAAGTAATGTCTCTGCTTTTGAATATGCTATCTAGGTTGGTCATAACTTTCCTTCCAAGGAGTAAGCGTCTTTTAATTTCACCATCTGCAGTGATTTTGGAGCCCAAAAAAATAAAGTCTGACACTGTTTCCACTGTTTCCCAATCTATTTCCCATGAAGTGATGGGACCGGATGCCATGATCTTCGTTGTGTGAATGTTGAGCTTTAAGCCAACTTTTTCACTCTCCACTTTCACTTTCATCAAGAGGCTTTTAGTTCCTCTTCACTTTCTGCCATAAGGGTGGTGTCATCTGCATATCTGAGGTTACTGATATTTCTCCCGGCAATCTTGATTCCAGCTTGTGTTTCTTCCAGTCCAGCATTTCTCATGATGTACTCTGCATATAAGTTAAATAAGCAGGGTGACAATATACAGCCTTGACATACTCCTTTTCCAATTTGGAGCCAGTCTGTTGTTCCATGTCCAGTTCTAACTGTTGCTTCGCGACCTGCATATAGATTTCTCAAAAGGCAGATCAGGTGGTCTGGTATTCCCATCTCTTTCAGAATTTTCCAGAGTTTATTGTGATCCACACAGTCAAAGGCTTTGGCATAGTCAATAAAACAGAGATAGATGTTTTTCTGGAACTCTCTTGCTTTTTCCATGAGTAGCCATATGACTTGGGGAGATTTTTCAGAATTCAGAATCCATCCCAGATGTATTGAATTCAAACTATTCTCCAATCCATTGTGTATTGACCTACCACTAAAACTTAAAATAGCAATCTATTTTTCTCATTTCTAACTTCTTAGCTGGCATCTCAGTATTAACCCCATATACGTGCAAAACTCTCTGGAATTCCTTTCATGTGATTTCCAGTTGTCTGGTTCTGAGACCAGATGTCACTATCCCTAAGAAGTCCCCACGGGCCTGTTCAGAGGGTCAGTCTGATTCCCCTATCCCATGATGTGATGCCATTCTACTTGTAATGTTTCTTCCTATCCCTATGTCTTCAACTTTCTTTATAACTATTTGCTTGCATGTTTCTCTTTTTTCAGTCTATTGTTTCTTTACAGATAAATTCACAATTTTATATCTTTATAGTTCTAGTACCTTTCAGCATGTTTATCATAAAATAAATATTCAATACTTTTGCTATTGTTGGTTTTTACTTATCTAAGTTAAAGTGAATTGAAATCTCATTTTGTTCTATTTTGGTGCAGTTCTCAGTTATTCACACAAAACATCCATAAATATTGAGTCCTTTACATAGCACATAGCACACTTAATACATATTTGTCCCTTTGTTAGGGAGATGTTATTACTGGCCCAGCCTACACAATTGTCAAAATGTGTACACACATTGTCTTGGATATGACCAAGAAGATAATATTGAATAAGATATCCAAAGTAAGCATTCAGAACACTAGTGTTAGTATTTGAACCAGGTCCCAGACTCCCAGCTCACTGATCTGCCAATGGCTACCACCTCCTGACTGAGATATCCTAGCCATAGTCATGTAACATTGGAGAGGTAAGAAGAGGACAAATACTAAAAAGGTAACACCAAAGATTAAAATAAAAATACAACAATAAGTAGTAGCAGTAATAATAGTAATAATAATAATTAGCATTTATTGACTAGTCACTATTTGGCTGAATGCTTTGCACATATTAACTCATTAATCCTAACAGAAACTTTGTGAGCCTCCTCTTTACACCACAAGGTGTCAGAAAATTAAAACTTAGAGTATTATGGACTAAATGTTTGTGTGTCCCAAATTTTATATGTGTAAGCCCTACCTTGTGGTGTGATGGTATTTGGAGGTGGAGTTCCAGGGTGGTAATCAACATTAAGAAAACTAAGATTACAGCATCCAGCCCCATCATTTCATGGGAAATAGATGGGGAAACAGTGGAAACTGTGGCAGACTTTATTTTTTGGGGCTCCAAAATCACTGTAGATGGTGACTACAGCCATGAAATTAAAAGAGGCTTACTCCTTAGAAGGAAAGTTATGACCAACCTAGATAACATATTCAAAAGCAGAGACATTACTTTGCCAACAAAGGTCCATCTAGTCAAGGCTATGGTTTTTCCTGTGGTCATGTATGGATGTGAGAGTTGGACTGTGAAGAAAGCCGAGCACCAAAGAATTGATGCTTTTGAACTGTGGTGTTGGAGAAGACTCTTGAGAGTCCCTTGGACTGCAAGGAGATCCAACCAGTCCATCCTAAAGGAGATCAGTCCTGAATATTCATTGGAAGGACTGATGCTAAAGCTGAAACTCCAGTACTTTGGCCATCTCATGCAAAGAGCTGACTCATTGGAAAAGACTCTGATGCTGGGAGGGATTGGGGGCAGGAGGAGAAGGGGATGACAGAGGATGAGATGGCTGGATGGCATCACTGACTTGATGGACATGAGTTTGAGTAAACTCCAGTAGTTGGTGATGGATGGGAGGCCTGGCATGCTGTGGTCCATGGGGTCTCAAAGAGTCGGACACGACTGAGCAACTGAACTGAACTGAAACTAGAAAAGTTTAAATTATGGTTGACAAAAAATCTAGAGGTAAGTGGTTCCAAAAACTTTAGTGGCTCAAAGCTGCCAGCGTTCCAAGTTTAAGTCTCTGAGATTCTCTTGACTAAGTCAAGAGAGTCAAGATGGCTACTATAGTTCCAGTCAGTACTTCTACCTACTGGTATACCTAGCAAAAATAGAAATAAGAAAGTACTTCCCTACCAAGTATATTCCATTGCCATAAATAGAACTAAGCCCAACATTTTCCCATTGGCAAAGAAGAACAAGATTAATATGACTCGCTTAATTGGTTATGGTTCACTTCTTGCACCAAGTGACAGGTATAATCTCTCTAAGTCAATTGCTTTCTGTCTAATACATCAACAAAAGCAAGGATCAATTAGCTAGGAGAAAAAGAGGCATTGATTGCTAGATAAATGAATAGTTGCATAGGCCACAAAGCCACCCAAGCTTCTGAGAGGTTGTTGTTGAGCCATTCAAGACACCGGGATTCTTGGCCTCCGGAGGAGAGGAATTCAATCCAGGGCCAGGGATGAGGCTTGATTTTAATATTACACAAAAGCTCTGAGCAATCAAGTCTCGTCTCTGGTCCGGATTGAATTCCTCTCCTCCGGAGGCCAAGAATCCCAGCATCTTTCATGGCACAACAATGACCTTTCACCTCTCAGAGCAGGAACTAGCAGCATAGCGAGCATAATCCTATCTGCCCCACTTTATAGCCATCATTTCTGCACACAGGATGTTCAGTAATATTTTGAATGGATGAAACACTTAAAGATGATGTAAGTAGGGTGGCAAAAATAAGAACAATATTATTTTAGTATGTGTGGTGTTTGTGTTTGTGTAGTAAGAGGTATTAGGATTAAATATTTGAGTCACATTGATCTTTGAAAGACTGACTTTTTAAAAACTGAACAAAAATACATAATGAGTACAAAGACATAGAATAATTAATACTTATAGCTAAAACATTATATATGCAGTATATAGTAGTATATGATGTGATGATTACTTTTAGGAAAGACTTTTTAAGAACCATGAGTTTTCAAAACGTATCTGAAGAGAGAAAATGACAACTGAAAAAATGAGTGAGAAGAGCATCTGTGGAATGACTGAACTGGAATCAAGAATGTCCAGTAAAAACTCTGTTGTTACCCCTTTTTTCCTTAATGCCAATATTTTCCTTTCCTAGCAACCTTTGGCAGAGAAGTCAATGGCACCCCACTCCAGTACTCTTGCCTGGAAAATCCAGTGGACGGAGAAGCCTGGTGGGCTGCAGTCCATGGGGTCACCAAGAGTCGGACACAACTGAGCGACTTCACTTTCACTTTTCACTTTCATGCATTGGAGAAGGAAATGGCAGCCCACTCCAGTGTTCTTGCCTGGAGAATCCCAGGGACAGGGGAGCCTGGTGGGCGGCCGTCTATGGGGTCGCACAGAGTCGGACACGACTGAAGCGACTTAGCAGCAGCAGCAGCAGCAACCTCTTGTCATTCTTTCCAAACTTATTTCATAAAGTCACTCCACACTGCCTCTACACCTCACCTCCTAGTTGACTACTTGATTCCAGGCAATTTATTGTTCTGCCAGACAGGAACAGAAAAGAAAACACTGTTAGAAGTTACTTAGTCTACAACCTAATACTTCTTCTCCAGTTTATCTAACCTAAAACATAGAATCTTATTCCAATAAAATAAGAGCCTTTCTCTGAATAAAAGGAGATACTGGAAGAAATTCTGAATTTTGCCCTAAAATATGTAGATGATCCAACACTGTAATGTTCTTCTTCATTCCTCAGTGCCAGTTTTGCTTACCAGAATTTAGCCCATTAGACTTTCATATTAACTAAATTGAAGTTATTAGGAAAGCACCTTAGCTCAGAAGACTTTTTATGGAAGACAATAATAGAAGAATATAAGACACAAGCCTGTGAAATTAAAAGACACAGCAGTAGTTTACACAAGGCAACCCCATTAATTCTACCTTCCTCTCCATTTCCCCAGCAATGATATTTGCCAGTTTCCCTACCTTCAGCCTTATCCTCTTCCAATATATCTTACATACTACCTGTTATTTCTTCCCAAGTCCTGATAATCTCTTTTGTTTTCTTGAAAATATCCATTTATTGCTGAAGAAAATATGGATCATTTATGTTTTGAACCAGTCTACTTTTCCAGCTTTATCTCATGCTCAGTCAGTGCTTAATACATACTCAGTGGAGGGAAAAAAGTATAGAAAGACCTAACAAAAGGACAACTATTATTGGCTACAATATACATTTTTATGCTACCTCTGTTGTTCAAGTAGATATAGTTTTGTTCAATCCATTGTAACATCTGATTGGGTAAAATAAAAGTGAAAACTCAGTCCTCTTATTTGGGGCCTTTAGATAATTTCATAGGGATTTATAAAATTCCCAGTATATCAATCCAGAGACAAACTTGGTTTCAAGCAGGGCAAAGCACTCTTCCTCATCTTGGAATTGTTTATTTCTCAAAAGCTAAAGAAAAATACTCATTAATCTCTCCCTATTATTCATTATATGAATGTGAAATGCAGAGGGATGCCTCATCACTTAGTCATTCACAAATTTTAGAACATTCAGCTCAAAAATAGATGATAACTCCTAAAAGTTCTCTCCATACTTATTATTTCTGATTATTAAAATGTCTATGGCAGCAAGTTCATGACACATCATGTCAGCCTACTGCTGTTTTTAATTTTTATATATATTTTCCTCCTGCCAATTTTCTAAATGTGACAGCTTTCTACCAGTGACTTAAAATGAGTAAGCATCAAGGAGTTAAACTAAGGACCAGTCCTTTCCCTGACTTATAAAGTGGTTAAATATATCCTTTTTAAATAAGACATGTTTCCTCTGCTTTTCAGATTTTAGAAGTATAGGATAGACATAATGAATAAAAATTAAGAAAAATGACATTTGAGAAATACAAAAGTAAAGCACATGTCCTGTAAATTGGTAACTTTATTCTACAGCTCTCACACTAGCACAGGGAGCCTGGGATTGGTGGCTAATCTAGATGCATACTGCTATTTCTTTTTTGAAAAAAATGTTTGTTTTTGGCTGCACTCAGTCTTCATTGTTGTGCCAGGCGTTCTCTAGTTTCGGAGAGTGGGGTCTACTCTCTACTTGTGGTGCGCTGGCTTCTCATTATAGTGGTTTTTCTTGTTGTGGACCATGGGCTCTAGGGTATGTAAGTTTCAGTAGTTGCTGCATGTGGGCTCAGTAGTCGTGGCTCGTGGGCTCCAGAGCACAGGCTCAGCAGTTGTAGCCACGGGCCTAGTTGCCCAGAGGCATGTGAGATATTCCTGGACCAGGGATTGAACTGGTGTCCCCTGTTTCACAAGGTGGATTCTTAATCACTGCAGCACCAGGGAAGCCCCATGCTGTTGATTCTTTAACCAAATCTATTCATTGGTTCCACATACAAAATGATGGTCCCTGAGATGAAGAGACCAAGAGTTATCCCATTGCCTTTGTGCTTCTTCCTTAAAATTAAGTGTTCTCCTCTGCCAGTGTTTGGAAGAATCAGAGTCCAGAGTAAGTAAACACAACTCTCTTGTTTACAATTAATTGCTTAACTTCCTCTTCTTTCTTTGTTCATAATTTGGAAATGTCTTACTCTGTTTAATTTCCCAGATGGCTCAGTGTCAAAGACTCCACCTCTCATTGAAAGAAATGCAGGTTTGATCCCTGAGTCAGGAAAATACCCTGGAGAAGGAAATGGCAGCCCACTCCAGTATCCTTTCTGGGAAAATCCCAGGGACAGAGAAGACTGGTGGGCTGAAGCCCATGGGGTGGCAAAGAAGTGACTATGACCAAGTGACTGAGCATGCATGCATTCATGACTCTGTTTAAGTATCTATATAAAATGTTTATAAACTTAGTTATAGTATAAATCATGGGTCCCCAACCCCCAGGCCAGACTGACACTGGTCCATGGCCTGTTAGGAACTGGGCTGCACAGCAGGATGTGAGTGGCAGGTGGGCAAGCAAAGCTTCCTCTGTATTTACAACCACTCCCCATTGCTCACATGATCTGAGCTCTACTTCCTGTCAGATCAGCGGTGGTATTAGATTCTCATAGGAGGCCGAATCCTACTATGAACTGTACGTGGAGGAATCTAGGTTGCCTGCTCCTTATGAGAATCTAATGCCTGATGATCTGAGGTGGAGCTGAGGAGGTGATGCTAGTGCTGAGTGGCAGCTGCAAATACAGATTATCATTAGCAGAGGTTTGACTACAAAGAGACCATAATAAATCAATAGCTTGCAGACTCATATCAAAGCCCTATCAGTGAGTGGAAGTGACAATTAAGCTGCATCTGGTGGCAGGCTTTCAGTCAGAATCTGACACATTTCAGTCTGCCCGTGGCTTGACCTTTATTTTGTTTACCACTTCCATCCATGCCTCTTTCCCACACGGTGCACTTGCCTCAGTCACAGTTTTGGTTAAGCCCATAAGCTAACCCTAGCCAAAATGAGCAAAAAACAAACATCACAGTAGGGCTTCTTTGAAAGGGGGGAAGATCCAATGATGAGAGATCAGAAGACTCTAAGACTGCCAACAACAACAACAACAACAACAAAAAAAAAGCTGCATTTAAAAGAAAATACTTAAAGAATCCTACTTAAATTATGGGTTCATTGCAACAGGTGATTCACATTCTTAAAGCCTGTTTTGTATAATATGTGATAACTGGCTATCCAATGAAGCCACAAAACCTTCAAAACTGCTTTGCCACATGGGGACTAAGCACTCTGCATTAAAAGACAAGCCTTTGGAGTTTTTCAAAAGGAAAAAATGTGAGAAAAAAAAAAGAATTAATTACTGAAGGCCACCATTTCATCAAATGTGTCTGCACTAGAGCATCATTCTTAATGGCTTAAGTGCATTGCTAAAGCTAACAAGTCCTTTACTATTGGTGAAGAGTTGATCCTGCCTGCCACTAAGGACATTTGCCATGAACTTTTAGGAGAGGCTGCAGTTCAAAGTGGCACATCTTCCTCTTTCAGTCAGCACCATAATTAGACAAACTGATGAGATAGCAGAGGATTTTGAGGCATGACTGTTAGAGAGGATTCATGAGTCACCACGGCATGCAATCCAGGTTGATGAGTCTGCCAATGTTAACAGCGGGGCAACATGGAATGTTTTTATGCGATATATTTTTCTGGAGGATGTTGTGTGCATGAGAATATGTTGTGTGCACTGTTGTTGCCAATCAACACCACAGGTGCAGAACTATTCAAGTCTTTGAATGATTACTTATCAGGAAAACTGACTTGGTCGTTTTTTGTGAGTATATGCATGGACAGAGCAGGTAGCATGACTGGACGGCTTTCTGGTTTCACTACTCAGGTCAAAGAGATGGATCTGAATGTGAGTCTATGCACTGTGTCATCCATAGAGAAATGCGGGCTGAACTTAACATTTTGCAGGATGTGATTATAATTATCAACCATGTTAAAGTACATGCTCTTAACTCACGTCTGTTTGCCCAGCTCTATGAGGAGATGGACACAAAGCACACACATCTCTTATACACAGAAGTGAGATAGCTTTCTAAAGGTAGATCACTGGCCAGAGTTTTTGAGTTACAAGATACTTCAGAGATTTCTTTTAGAAAAACAGTCACCACTGGCAGCACATTTCTGTGACACAGAATGGGTTGCAAAACTTGTTTACTTGTGTGACATATTCAACCTGCCCAATGAACTCAATCTGTCACCTCAGGGGAGAACAACAGCTAAGTTCAAGTCGGCAGATAAAGTGGCTGTGTTCAAAGCCAAACTGGAATTATGGAGGTGACAAGTGAATATTGGGATTTTTGACATGTTTCAAACATTAGCAGAGGTTTTGAAAGAGATTGAGGTAGAGCCTTGTTTCTCCCAGCTGGTGCATCATCACCTATCTCACCTTTCAAAAGAGTTTGAGCTTTACTTCCCAACCATGAGAGACCTCTGAACTGGGAAGGGCTGAATCTGCAACCTTTTTGTGAATAAGCCAGGTGAGTCGACTTTGTCTGTGCTAGACGGAGATCATCTGCTTGAGATCACAAATGATGGTGGCCTTAAAAGTACGTTTGCTGCTGCTGCTGCTGCTGCTGCTAAGTCGCTTCAGTCGTGTCTGACTCTGTGCGACCCCATAGATGGCAGCCCACCAGGCTCCCCCGTCCCTGGGATTCTCCAGGCAAGAACACTGGAGTGGGTTGCCATTTCCTTCTCCAATGCAGGAAAGTGAAAAGTGAAAGTGAAGTCGCTCAGTCGTGTCTGACTCTTAGCGACCCCATGGACTGTAGCCCGCCAGGCTCCTCCATCCATGGGATTTTCCAGGCAAGAGTACTGGAGTGGGGTGCCATTGCCTTCTCCAAAAAGTACGTTTGAGACAACTTCAAATCTCTATACATTCTGGATTAAAGTCAAGACAGAATATCCTAAGATTTTCACAAAAGAACTAAAAAGCCTGCTTCCATTTTCAACATCCTGTCTTTGTGAAGCATGGTTTTCTACAGTGACAGCAATCAAAATGAGATTACAGAGTAGACTGGACATAAGCAACACACTTCAGGTATCACTGTCTCCCTTCATCCCCAGATGGGACCATGTAGTTACAGGAAAACAAGCCCAGGGCTCCTACTGATTCTGCATTATTATTAGTCATACAATTATTTCACTATATATCAAAATGTAATAACAATAGAAATAAAGCACAAAATAAATGTAATGTGCTTGAATCATCCCCAAACCATCTTACCCTCCACCCTGGTCTGTGGAAAGATTGTCTTCCATGAAATATGTTCCTGGTGCCAAAAAGGTTGGGCACTGCTACTATAAACAGAGGTCACTATTTAAAGGAGATCTTTGACAAATGCTATTATAGAGTAAAAATCCTAACAGCCACCTCTTAATTTATCTCCTATAAAATCTGATTTCCACTAACTTAGTTGCATAAAATGGAATGTATCAATAAATGTTTTTGGCCTTTAGAATATAAAGGCTTTTGAAATCTACTTTTACTTTGATTAATTAAGATATTTTGAATATTGTTCTGTGAATACTAAAGATTTAGCTTACCACAATTATTATGAAGGGAGCTTTGCCCTTCATGATAGTCAACTGAGTTCTTAACATCAGTCTAGAGTATTCTCACTTTAGTCAAGTTCATAGTGCTCTCTTGTTTGTGTGTCTTATTATTTTAAATACAGTGACAGTTTCATCAGCATCATCATGCAACAATTTTTGCATTTTGAGTTTAGTTTAGGTTTTCTATCGCTTCACTGAAACTACCTGTTTCTATAAACAACTAAACAAAGGTTTATATTGAATCAGCACTCAAAGGATCGCATGGCAGCATCAAATTTTGTTTATTGCTTTTTTCATTCTTTTAGCATTTCCAGCAGTAAAATGTATAAGAACTAAAGAATGCATTCTCTAACTGTTCCAAGGAGAAAAAGGAAAACAATTCTATTTAAGTTAATTTGTTTAATATCAAAATACCAAATAAAAAAGGAAATACCCTATAACAACCACTTGATGTCACTACTTTAGCTTCTCTCTAGCTTTAGAGAGGAATAGAAGTTGCCTTCTTAAGTCACCAAAAAAGAAAAATTAGACAAACGTACTTTTAATATTTTTATGGACTTTTTTAAAAGGTAGTGGTTGTTTCAGTTTTAAATTGGGTTATTCCATTTTGTTTCTTTTTCTTGTTCTGCAGAAAGAAAGCAATTATGTGAAGAGACTGAGGCAAACATTACTGGACAAAGATAAATATTCCATTCCCATATCAGTTCAGTTCAATTCAGTCGCTCAGTCATGTCCGACTCTGCGACCCCATGGACTGCAGCACATCAGGCCTCCCTGTCCATCACCAACTCCTGTAGTTTACCCAAACTCATGTCCATTGAATTGGTGAAGCCATCCAGCCATTTCTTCTTCTGTCGTCCCCTTCTCCTCTCGCCTTCAATCTTTCCCAGCATCAGGGTCTTTTCAAATAAATCAGTTCTTCGCATCAGGTAGCCAAAGTATTGGAGTTTAAACTTCAACATCAGTCCTTCCGATGAATATTCAGGACTGATTTCCTTTAGGATGGACTGGTTGGATCTTCTTGCAGTCCACGGGACTCTCAAGAGTCTTCTCCAACACCACAGTTCAAAAGCATCAATTCTTTGGCGTTCAGCTTTCTTTATAGTCCAACTCTCACATCCATTCATGACTACTAGAAAAACATAGGTTTGACTAGATGGACCTTTGTTGGCAATGTAATGTGTCTGCTTTTTTATATGCACTCTAGGTTGGTCATAACTTTTCTTCCAAGGAGCAAGCATTTTTTAATTTCATGACTGCAGTCACCATCTGCTGAAATTCCCATATCAGCAGTTCTCAAATATAGTTATGTATCAAAATTCATCTGGGGATCATTTTAAAACACAAATCACTGAAGTCCACCCAAGAACTACAGAATCAGAATCTCTGGAACAAAGCATAGGGATTTATATTTTAAATTTCTCAAAGTAATTGTGAATATCAGTAATGAAACTGAGCAGGACCCTGTATGGCTCCTGGGCACAGAAGCCATTCTGTGCCCCCTGCTCCATGTTTGTAGGGAACAGACTCCAGCCTCCATGACCCTCCCTGAGTCCCAAGGAGCAGGCTCAAACACTCGCTAATCAGGGAAAGGAGGGGATTCAGAGACAAGAGCAGCCAAGAAATAATAGTGCAATCTTAGGGCAGGGTTCAGGTTCCAACCCAAAGGATACACATAGCAATATCTTTCGAGTTTTTGGTAGAACTAAAACCCCCACTAAATGGAAGATGTCAGAATATTTCACTCTGAGAAGACAACCTGGGGCCAGATTTTAGGAAACAGAGAAGCTCATCAAGAGATTGCCTGAGACCAAATTAAAGGAGTGCAGGCCCTGCACACACCCTAATCTTATCAGCAACACCACCCTTGAATTATTGCTATAAGACTCCTCACCAGATCCTCCCAGGTGGGACATACAGATTTTGAGGGCAGGAGCCTGCTGAGTCCCTCTTTGCCTGGCAAAGCACCAAAAACTCTGTCTCTAAGATTCAGTTTGGCACTGGTGCACAGGTGCCAAGTTTCAGCATCAGGAAGGATTGGAAATCTCTGTTCCAATTCTGTCCTACACCTCTTCTGATTTATAACGTTAGAGAACATAAGTTGACCTGATATTCTATATAACTGAACAATTTTATATTTTCACATCTTCATGTGTCACCAAAATGAACTTTTTGGTTGCACTCCATTTCTCATTCAACCTTCTTTTATCTTATTTTTGTCATATTGCCTCTCCCTTGGGGCTTCCCAGGTGGTTCAGTGGCAAAGGATCCCCCTGTCAATGAAGAGACATTTGATCCCTGGGTCAGGAAGTTCCCCCTGGAGGAGGAAAAGGTAACCCACTCCAGTATTCTTGCCTGGAAAATCCCATGGACAGAGGAACCTGGCAGCCTACAGTCCATAGAGTCTCAAAGAGTTGGGCTACGACTGAGCACACACATACATTCCCTTAATTGCCATAATTTTTTATTTTGCTTTGCTGATGTATCTTTCAGATGAAGGAAAACTGACTAGTTTGATCTTCATTTTTATGACAAGCAGTAAAAACAAACTCTCTTGTCAAATTTACACAATGTTATATGTCAAATATATTTTAAAAACAACAATAGTAACACTCACTAAACTGGCCAATTACATGCCTAATCCTAACAAGACATATTAATACATACATGCATTCTCTCATAAAGCCGTGTGTAAACAGTACCATTAATGTGTCTTTACAAATGAAGAAACTGAATCCAGAATATTGCCTTCTCCACCCCTGCACCTTAATCTGAAGGTCAGAAATTCTAACTCAAATACCTTCTCAGGTTTTTGCGCTCTCCTTTAGATACTGCTTTGTCTTATCAGAAATATGATCACCTTGCTGCTAACCAATTTATGAAGTGCTCGATGTGCAGACCTCAAGGAAATTAGACAAGTTAAATACAAAGAACCCCACATAATGGTGCAATATTCAGTCTTCTTGATGAGTCATATTATTTCTGGTTTCCAGGGAAGAAGGGCCAATGGCAAACCCCAGAACTGTGGGCTGGCAGCTCTGCTCCAATCCATCACATATAGGACATTTCTCAAAATTCTGCTGACTGAGAGACAGAAGAACCTACCCCTTGGACAAATAACCTCATTACTGAACCGACTTTGGCTGATAAAATGAAGATTATGTTTTCTTGTGTTCTTTCAGTAACATTCAGTGCATTTCTACAGATCTTCTGTTAAGAAAAAAAAAAGTGAGCAATATCAAGTTTCTTGCTTGTTTTCAGACTTCAAAGGAGATTTGTGACTAAAGACAGACTTGCCCAAATGAATTATTTATATAAGAAACACTGATTCAATTTTAGCACACTGCCTAATTCTGCCTTTTTTCCTGAAAAAAACAATTAGGAAGGATATCAAAGGAAGAAATTGCACTGCTAATTCTGATAATAGCCAGAATAATGATTACCTAGCAACAGATCCTTGAAATACTTCCAGCAGAAACAGATATCATTGATTTTGTTTACTTAAGTACTATGGAAAAAGAGATTCTGAATCAAGGTCAAGTGAGAGGTCTTGTATCTCATTATGACCCAGTCATGATTTTTTCACTAATTAAAGTGATAGTCACATAACATAAAATTAACCATTTTAAAGTGCACAATTCAGTGGTATAAATTAGATTCACAGTGTTGTATGACCACCACCTCTAACTAGTTTCAAAACATTTCCATCACCCCAAAAATCACTGCAGAAGGTGATTGCAGCCATGAAATGAAAAGACGCTTACTCCTTGGAAGGAAAGTTATGACCAACCTAGACAGTATATTAAAAAGCATATACATTACTTTGCCAACAAACATCTGTCTATGGTTTTTCCAGTAGTCATGTATAGATGTGAGAGTTGATCTATAAAGAAAGCTGAGCGCCAAAGCATTGATGCTTTTAACTGTGGTGTTGGAGAAGACTCTTGAGAGTCCCTTGGAGTGCAAGGAGATCCAACCAGTCCATCCTAAAGGAGATCAGTCCTGGGTGTTCATTAGAAGGACTGATGCTGAAGCTGAAATTCCAATACTTTGGCCACCTCATGCGAAGAGCTGACTCATTTGAAAAGACCCTGATGCTGGGAAAGATTGAAGGCAGGAGGAGAAGGGGATGACAGAGGATGAGATGGTTGGATGGCATCACCAATTCAATGCACATGAGTCTGGGTAAACTACGGGAGTTGGTGATGGACAAGGAGGCCTAGCGTGCTGCAGTTCATGGGGTGGCAAAGAGTCGGACATGACTGAGCAACTGAACTGAACTGAACTGAACTGAACTGAAAAAGAAACTCTGTACCCATTAAGCAGTTACTTCCTGTTCCTCTCTCTCCAAGGCCCCACCAACCACCAATCTGCTTTATATCTCTATGGATTTACCTACTCCAGAAATCTCATATAAGCAGAATCATACAATATATGATCTTTTGTGTCTGGATTATTTCACTTCGTGTGTTTTCAAGGTCTATCCATGTTACAGCACATATCAGTACTTCATTCTTCTTTATGACTGAGTGACATTTCACTGTGTGTCTTTGTCACAATTTGTTTACCCATTCATCTGTTGATGGGCATTTGGTTTATTTCCTCCTCTTGGCTAACATGAATAGTGTTGCTTTGTAATGAACATGTGTGTACATGTATTCGAGTAGCAGTTTTTAATTATTTTTGGTGTAGCTAGAATAAGAACTGCTAGATCATATAGTAATTTTATGTTTAACTTTTTGAGGAGCAACTAATATTCCTTATAGCACATCTCTTCTGCCATCAACCCCCATTAAGATAGAAAATGACAGGAATTGGTGGGACAACTTCAATTAAACCAGCAGTTTTCAAACATTTTGGTCTCCATAACACTTTACACTCCCAAACTTTTTTTCTTTTTTAACCACAGGATGTTGTTAGTTTTGTTCCAGGGTGAGTGGGTTCCCATGGAGGGTAGGTAAGGATGGCCAAGGTCACCTGGTGACAGGATGCCCAGGGGTGGCCACAGGTTCTGCAGGGGCCCTGCAGGGCCTGAGTTTCTGGTTTGTTTGGAAGCTTCTCCTTCTGCCCCAACCTGAGGTAGGGGAGGCAGTCACTGATGCAGCAGTCTCTGTAGTTCACAAGGTTCGGTGGTGGGCATCTAGTAGGGCTTATTCTCACACCTGGTACCCAGCTGGTGGAACAGGAAGCTTGAGGGGTCCCCATGGGCCAGAATCAGTGCCTTGTTAGGGATGTACATGGAATGGACATACTTCAACAGAGCCTTGGTATCCTTGGCCTGGGGGTCCCCACAGATCAAAATCTGCTTGAGGGTCTGCTGGCAGGCTGAGGGCACAGACAGCTTTAGGCAATGCCATGGGGACATGGTGCTGACCACCTCAGAGGAGGTGGTCAGTAGGCACACACAGTTGTCCATCCAGTCTTTGTGGCCCATGAAGCCAAGCAGTGCAGGCTGTGGGCCAACACAGAGTAGGCACTGGGCTCTGCACCTTCCTGTTCATCCTTCAGATACAGGGGCAGGCCAGTCCCCAGCTCAGCCTCACTGCAGAAGTAGCTGCCACTCTGACCCCAAACATTTTAAAGAACCTAAAGAGCTTTTGATTTTATTGGTCATATCTGTCAATATTTATTGTATAAGAAATTTAAATCAAGGATTTTTTAAAATAGTGGAGCCATTCCATATTAACATAAAGTAAGTCTTAGAAAGATAACTGTATTTTCCAAATGAAAATATTTAGTGACAAGAGAATTTTTTACATATTCACAGCTAATGTAAGACAGCTGGATTCTTATACCTGCTTCTATATTCAACCTCTTATGATAAGTTGTTTTATTGAAGTATAGAAAAAAATCTAGCCGCACACAGATATGTAGTTGAAAAGAGGTGGTGTGGTTTAATAGCTTTTTCAGATATTTATAGGCATTTTCTTTGATACTACATGAAAACATAACAAATGATAGAATCTTAAAGGTTACTTGTGATGTGGAATCTGAAACTATATTAATGAATTTTTCCTAGCTGCTTACATTAAAATCCATTTTTTCTATTTAAGCACTTTGAATAGCTTTTTCATCCATGTATGATTTTAAAAATGTTGATTTACTGAGTTATGTCTCTCCTCAAACTGTTGATATATCATTATATATATATATCATAATAACATTTATCCCATATATATGTCACACACATGTATATAACATATATACACAAATATATATAACATATATCACACATATACATATATCACAATAGCAAAAAATATTTACTTGTTAATATCATAATAAATCTCATTAGAAAAATATGCAAAGCTTTCAAAGTCCCAATGGTGGCAGAAACATTTTTCCAAAATTCTAAGTTTTACTTAAAAGTTTGAATCTTGTCATTTGCAACAAACGCTTGCAGCTGGAGTCCTTGAATTGCACGCTTACTCGCTGATTTTTAAGAAAATACCTGCCAATTACCCAAATCTGAGTAATTATAGTTTGTCAATCCACTTCTTACAAGTTGGTGGCAGTTTTCTATGATTCTCTCTGAGTCCTACAGTTTTATCGTAGAGTCCCCAGAGATATTTTTCCCTTTTAAAAATATTCACACATTATTAAATTTAAGAAGTGCTGTTATATAAAAGACAAAACCTACTCTTAATATTTAAGGTCTTTGGAATTTATACCTCAACTAAATTTCTTGCTTTATAGTTCACTAACCGTGCTTACCTGTGGTTTCCAAACCTAGCCGTTCATCAGAATCACCTTGAAAGTTTTTCAAGCTACAGACACCAGATGGCACCCCTTGAGATTCTGATTTAATTTGTATTCTAAAAGATTACATTTTAACTGAAATCTGTATAATTTTTAAAGTTCCTTCTTTGATTATAATGTCCAGCTGGATCTGGGAACATGAATTGGAGTTACTCTGCTTTCCTAGTCAGCCTTCCAACTATCACAGTTTTCTATCTCCATGTGTCTGCTGCCCATCTTCTTATACGCTCTGCCCTCTTTCCACCTAATCAAGTCCTGCCCACCTTCAAGATGTAGTTCAATTAATACCCAATCACAGTCTCTACAAATATCTTTCCTGGTTGCAACAACTGGAAAATAACCTCTTACTCCCGTTAAAAAATAAAAGGAAAAGAAATACTGTTTGTCTTTCAATTTATTTGACACATCATACTGTACCACCTCCTTCATTGTTGCTTTGAATAACTTTTGACTTTTTTTGGTTTGTTTTATTTTCCTGTCTACAATGGAAAAACCTCCAGCACAAGAACGTGTCTCATTCTTTTGATACCAAGTTCCTAGCTACTGTCTTTCACACTGCTAACTTTAAAACAATCTGGTATTTGATGGCACATATCAAACATTCTAAGATATGCAAGATAATGTTTAACACTTGAGAGAGTCATTTCCTAGGCAGGTTGATAAGGAGTCTAGGGGTCCCCAAGGAGAGAGGGGTCTGGAATTCTCAAGGAGGAAGACAGGACAAACTTTTTTTCCTTCTCTACATTCCTTAGGATTATATAACAATAATGTATCCTGCCTGAGGACAGTCTCTGGATTAAACCTTCTGGCTAATTCTGTTATCTTAAAATGTAAATTATGGGAGTAGGTCTGGTGAGGTCTTTATAACCTCCAGACATTCTTTGGATTCATTGGAGAGTATATAACTTCATTGCTAACACTAGCAAGCGGGTACTCTTTCTGCCCCCTTCTGATGCCTATGTCAGAAGCTTTCTCTATCTCCTTTATACTTTAATAAAACTTTATTACACAAAAGCTCTGAGCGATCAAGCCTCGTCTCTGGCCCCAGATTGAATTCTTCTCCTCCGGGAACCAAGAATCCCAGTGTCTTCGCAATTCAACAACTTTTCACACTCACATAATGCTTTAGGGTTTGCTAAGAAATTTTTATCAGTTATTTCATTTTTCACATTCAGTTCGGATCAGTTCAATTCAGTTGCTCAGTCTTGTCCGACTCTTTGCAACCCCATGAATGCAACACAGCCAGGCCTCCATGTCCATCATCAACTCCCAGAGTTTACCCAAACTCATGCACATTGAGTCAGTGATGCCATCTAATCATCTCATCCTCTGTCATCCCCTTATGCTCCTGTCTTCAATCTTTCCCAGCACCAGGGTCTTTTCAAATGAGTCAACTCGTCATATCAGGTGGCCAAAATAATAGAGTTTCAGCTTCAACGTCAGTCCTTCCAATGAACACCCAGGACTGATCTTTAGGATGGACTGGTTGGATCTCATTGCACTCCAAGGGACTCTCAAGAGTCTTCTCCAACATCATAGTTCAAAAGCATCAATTCTTTGGTGCTCAGCTTTGGTTATAGTCCAACTCTCACAACTATACATGACTACTTGGAAAAACCATAGCCTTGACTAGATGGATCTTTGTTGACAAAGTAATTTCTCTGCTTTTTAATATGCTGTCTAGGCTGGTCATAACCTTCCTTCCAAGGAGCAAGTATCTTTTAATTTCATAGCTACAATCACCATCTGCAGTGATTTTGGAGCCCAAAAAAAATAAAGTGAGCCACTGTTTTCATTGTTTCCCCATCTGTTTGCCATGAAGTGATGGGACTGGATGCCATGATCTTAGTTTTCTGAATGTTGAGCTTTAAGCCAACATTTTCACTCTTCTCTTTCACTTTCATCAAGAGGCTCTTTAGTTCTCCTTCACTTTCTGCCATACTGATGGTATCATCTGCATATCTGAGGTTATTGATATTTCTCCTGGCAATCTTGATTCCAGCTTGCACTTCATCCAGCCCAGCGTTTCTCATGATATACTCTGCATATAAGTTAAATAAGCAGGGTGACAATATACAGCCTTGACGTACTCCTTTTCCTATTTGGAACCAGTCTGTTGTTCCATGTCCAGTTCTAACTGTTGCTTCCTGACCTGCATACAGGTTTCTCAAGAGGCAGGTCAGGTGGTCTGGTATTCCTATCTCTTTCAGAATTTTCCACAGTTTATTGTGATCCACACAGTCAAAGGTTTTGGCATAGTCTTTATTGATGTTTTTCTGGAACTCTCTTGCTTTTTTGATGATCCAGAGAATGTTGGCAATTTGATCTCTGATTCCTCTGCCTTTTCTAAAACCAGCTTGAACATCTGTAAGTTCATGGTTCACATATTGCTGAAGCCTAGCTTGGAGAATTTTGAGCATTACTTTACTAGCGTGTGAGATGAGTGCAATTGTGCGGTAGTTTGAGCATTCTTTGGCACTGCCTTTCTTTGGGATTGGAATGAAAACTGACCTTTTCCAGTCCTGTGGCCACTGCTGAGTTTTCCAAATTTGCTGACATTCTGAATGCAGCACTTCACACCATCATCTTTCAGGATTTGAAATAGCTCAACTGGAATTCCATCACTTCCACTAGCTTTGTTTGTAGTGGTGCTTCCTAAGGTCCACTTGACTTCACATTCCAGGATGTCTGGCTCTAGGTGAGTGATCACACCATCCTGATTATCTGGGGCATAATCTTTTTTGTATAGTTCTTCTGTGTATTCTTGCCACCTCTTCTTAATACCTTCTGCTTCTGTTAGGTCCAAACCATTTCTGTCCTTTATTGAGCCCATCTTTGCCTGAAATGTTCCCTTGGTATCTCTAATTTTCTTGAAGAGATATCTAGTCTTTCCCATTCTGTTGTTTTCTTCTATTTCTTTGCATTGATCACTGAGGAAGGCTTTCTTATCTCTGCTGGCTATTCTTTGGAACTCTGCATTCAAATGGGTATATCTTTCCTTTTCTCCTTTGCTTTTCGCTTCTCTTCTTTTCACAGCTATTTGTAAGGCCTCCTCAGACAGCCATTTTGCTTTTTTGCACTTCTTTTTCTTGAGGATGGTCTTGATCCCTGTCTCCTGAACAATGTCACAAACCTCCATCCATTGTTCATCAGGCACTCTGTCTATCAGATCTAGTCCCTTGAATCTATTTCTCACTTCCACTGTATAATCAAAAGGGATTTGATTTAGGTCATACCTGAATGATCTAGTGGTTTTCCCCACTTTCTTCAATTTAAGTCTGAATTTGGCATAAGGAGTTCATGATTTGAGTCACGGTCAGCCCCCGGTCTTGTTTTTGCTGACTGTATAGAGCTTCTCCATCTTTGGCTGTAAAGAATATAATCAATCTGATTTCAGTGTTGACCATCTGATGATGTCCATGTGTAGAGCCTTCTTCTTGTGTTGTTGGAAGAGGGTGTTTGCTATGACCAGTGCATTCTCTTGGCAAAACTCTATTAGACTTTTCCCTGCTTCATTCCGTACTCCAAGGCCAAATTTGCCTGTTATTCCAGGTGTTTCTTGACTTCCTACTTTTGTATTCCAGTCCCTTATAATGAAAAGGACATTTTTTGGGTGTGTTAGTTCTAAAAGGTCTTATAGGTCTTCATAGAACCATTCAACTTCAGCTTCTTCAGCATTACTGGTTGGGGCATAGACTTGGATTACTGTGATATTGAATGGTTTGCCTTGGAAATGAACAGAGATCATTCTGTCATTTTTGAGATTGCATCCAAGTACTCATTTCGGAGAATAAAGAGACTGAGCCAAAGTAAAAAAAACATTCAGTTGTGGATGTGACTGGTGATGGAAATAAAGTCCGATGTTGCAAAGGACAATATTGCGTAGGGAACTGGAATGTTAGGCCCATGAATCAGGTAACTTGGAAGTGGTCAAACAGGAGATGGAAAGAGTGAACATAGACATTTTAGAAATAAGTGAACAAAAAATGGACTGGAATGTACAAATTTAATTCAGATGACCTTTATATCTACTACTGTTGGCAAGAATTCCTTAGACGAAATGGAGTAGCCATCATAGTCAACAAAAGAGTCCAAAATGCAGTACTTGGGTGCAATCTCAAAAATGACAGAATGATCTCTGTTTGTTTACAAGTGAAACCATTCAATATCACAATAGTCCAAGTCTGTGCCCCAAACCACTAATCCAAAGAAACCGAAGTTGAATGGCTCTGTGATGACCTACAAGATCCTTTAGAACTAACACCCAAGAAAGATGTCCTTTTCATCATAGGGGACTGGAATGCAAAAGTAGAAAGTCAAGAAATACCTAGAGTAATAGGCAAGATTGGCCTTGGAGTACAAAACGAAACAAGGCAAAGGCTAGCAGAGTTTTGGAAGGGAATACACTGGTCATACAAAACACTCTCTCCCAACAACACAACAGATGATTCTACACATGGACATCACCATGTGGTCAATACCAAAATCAGATTGGTTATTTTCTTTGCAGTCAGAGATGGATAAGCTCTATACAGTCAGCAAAAATAAGATTGGGAGCTGACTGTGGCTCAGATCATGAACTCCTTATCGCAAAATTCAGACTTAAATTGAAGAAAGTAAGGAAAACCATGAGACCATTCAGGTATGACCTAAATCAAATCCCTTATGATTATACCGTGAAAGTGACAAATAGATTCAAGGGATTAGATCTGACAGACAGAATGCCTGAAGAACTATGGACAGAAGTTCATGACATTGTACAGGAGGTGGTGATCAAATTCACCCCCAAGAAAAAGAAATGCAAAAAGGCAAAATTGTTGTCTGAGGAGGCCTTACAAATAGCTGAGAAAAAAAGAGAAGGTAAAGGCAAAGGAGAAAAGGAAAGATATACCCATCTGAATGCAGAGTTCCAAAGAATAGCCAAGAGAGATAAGAAAGCCTTCCAAAGTGATCAATGCAAAGAAACAAATGAAAACAATAGAATGGGAAAGACTAGAGATCTCTTCAAGAAAATTAGAGATACCAAGGGAACCTGTCATGCAAAGATGGGCACAATAAATAGGTATGGATCTAATGTCTGATAGGCATGGACCTAACAGAAACAGAAGATTTTAGAAAAAGTGGCAAGAATACACAGAAGAACTATACAAAAAAGATCTTCTTGACTCAGATAACCATAATGGTGTAATCACTCACCTAGAGCCAGACATCTAGGAGTGCAAAGTCAAGTGGGCCTTAGGAAGCATCACTTTGTAAAAAGCTAGTGGGGGTGATGGAATTCCAGCTGAGCTATTTCAAATCCTAAAAGATGATGCTACTAGTGCTGCACTCAATATGCCGGCAAATTTCAGCAGTGGCCACAGGCCTGGAAAAGGCATTTTCATTACAATTCCAAAGAAAGGCAATGCCAAAGAATGTTCAAATTACCATACAATTGCACTCATCTCAAATCCTATCAAAGCAGTGGTCAAAATTCTCCAAGCTAGGCTTCAACAGTATGTGAACTATGAACTTCCAGATGTTCAAGTTGGATTTAGAAAAGGCAGAGAAACCAGAGATCAAATTGCCAACATCTGTTGCATCATAGAAAAAGAAAGAGAATTCCAGAAGAACATCTACTTCTGCTTTATTGACTAAGCCAAAGTCTTTAACTGTGTGGATCACAACAGACTGTGAAAATTCCAAAAGAGATGAGAATACCAAACCACCTTACCTGCCTTCTGAGAAATCTGTATGCATGTCAAGAAGCAACAGTTAGAACTGGACATGGAACAACAGACTGGTTCTAAATTGAGAAAGAAGTACGTCAAGGTTGTATATTGTCACCTCGCTTATTTAGCTTCTATACAGAGTACATCATGTGAAATGCTGGACTGGATTAGCACAAGCTGCAGTCAAGATTGCTGGGAGAAATATCAATAACCTGAGATATGCAGATGACACCACACTTATGGCAGAAAGCGAAGAGGAACTGAGGAGCCTCTTGATGAATGTGAAAGAGGAGAGTGAAAAAGCTGGCTTAAAATTCAACATTCAAAAAACTAAGATCAAGGCATCCAATCCCATCACTACACAGCAAATAGATTGGGGAACAGTGGAAACTGAGATACTTTATTTTTGAGCTCCAAAATCACTGCAGATGGTGACTGCAACCATGAAATTAAAAGATGCTTGCTGCTTGGAAGAAAAGCTATGACCAACCTAGACAGTGAAGACATTACTTTGCCAACAAAGGTCCATCTAGTCAAAGCTATGGTTTTTCTAGTAGTCATGTATGGATGTGAGAGTTGGACTGTAAAGAAAGCTGAACATGAAGAATTGATGCTTTTGAACTGTGGTGTTGGAGAAGACTCTTGAGAGTCCCTTGGACTTCAAGGAGATCCAACCAGTTCATCTTAAAGGAAATCAGTCTTGAATATTCATCGAAAGGACTGATGCTGAAGCTGAAGCCCCAATAATTCACCCACCTGATGCGAAGAGCTGACTCATTTGAAAGGACCCTGATGCTGGGAAGGATTGAAGGCGGGAGGAGAAGGGGATGACACAGGATGAGGTGGCTGGATGGTATCACCAATTTAACAGACATGAGTTTGAGTAAGCTCCGGGAGTTGGTGATGGACAGGAAAGGCTGGCATGCTGCAGTACATGGGGTTGCAAATAGTCAGCAGGATTGAACGACTGAACTGAACTGAAGGCTTAGAGAAGTCTAAAATATGACCAAGGTTAAATAAGTGTTAATTGGAAGCGTATGAAAAATAATCCAGGTTTATCTAATTCCAGAAGCTAAGTTCTGAGTTATTATGCTATATTTCTTTATATCTCATACCATTACTATTTACTTTTTTATCCCTTAATTTTTATCTTAAGTATATTACATATTCAGGAATACACCTGAGCTCTTAAAAATGCCATCTCTATTTCTCAGGAGCAAAAACAAATGATTCTAAAGAGCCTAGTGGGTGGAGTAAGGGGAAACCCAAGAGGGCAAATGAAATCAGCTTTGCTAAGAAGAGGAAGCATGAATTGGACCTTAAAAGATGGGTAGAAATAAACTAGGCAGCCACTGAAAATTAGAGAATGAGCACCATCAATTTTTAGAGTGTGATCACTCTACTTGAGTGATTTGAGTGAGAATTTGAGCTTGGGTACCTCAGAATATTTGTGCTAGAGAGTTCCATACTTGTGAGGTAAACTGAGCTTGGTAGAGAGAGGTTGATGTAAAATATCTTAAAATACCAGGAAGTTAAAGCTCTCTTAATCCCTTAGGCAACCAGTTGTTAATGGGATAATTTCCTCATTTATGTGCTTTCCTAATAATGTGGAAATTTGATTTGAGTCAATTGATTTGTTATTTATGACCCCAAAGCTTGATATTTCCGCTGAAAGCTACAACACTGAAATGTTAGCAGGGTCAATCAAAACACCTGGCAAATCATTCTGAACCATTATATCAGAAGCTATTGCTACAGTCACAACTTCAGAGGCACTACTTTCTTACCATTTCTTCTGTCTCATAGGGCCATCACTAGAATTCTTATTTGACTTTGGTTCGATGGCCAGATCCCCAAGTCAGTAGGTGCCCAATATGCTACTGGAGAAGACAGGAGAAATAGCTCCAGGAAGAATGAGGAGGCTAAGTCAAAGAGGAAACATTAGACACTTGTGGATGTGTCTGGTAGTGAAAGTAAAGTCTGATGCTGTAAAGAACAATATTGCATAGGAACCTGGAATGTTAGGTCCATGAATCAAGGTAAATTGGAAGTGGTGAAACAGGAGATGGCAAGAGTGAACTTTGACATTTTGGGAATACGTGCACCAAAATGGACCAGAATGGGCAAATTTAATTCAGATGATCATTATATCTACTACTGTGGGCAAGAATCCCTCAGAAATAATGGAGTAACCCTCATAGTCAACAAGAGTCCAATATGCAAACTTGGGTGCAATCTCAAAAACAACAGATGATCTCTGTTCATTTCCAAGGCAAATCATTCAATATCACAGTAATCCAAGTCTATGTCCCAACCACCTAATCCTGAAGAAGCTGATGTTGAATGGTTTTGTGATGACCTACAAGACCTTCTAGAACTTACACCAAAAAAAAAAAAAAAAGATGTTCTTTTCATCATAGGGGACTGGAATACAAAAGTAGGAAGTCAAGAGAGACCTGGAGTAATAGGCAAGTTTGGTCTTTGAGTACAAAATGAAGCAGGGCAAAGGCTAACAGAGTTCTGCCAAGAAAACACACTGGTCATAGCAAACACCCTCTTCCAACAACACAAGATATGACTCTACACATGGACATCACCAGATGGTCAATACCAAAAGCAGATTGGCTATATTCTTTGCAGTCAAAGACAGAGAAGCTCTATACAGTCAGCAAAAACAAGACCGGAAGCTGACTGTGGCTCAGATCATGAGCTCCTTACTGCAAAATTCAGACTTAAATTGAAGAATGAAGGGAAAACCATGAGACCATTAAGGTATGACCTTAATCAAATCCTTTATGATTATACAGTGAAAGTGACAAATAGATTCAAGGGATTAGATCTAACAGAATGCCTGAAGAACTATGGATGGACGTTCATGACATTGTACAGGAGGTGGTGATCAAAACCATCCCCAAGAAAAAGAAATGCAAAAAGGCAAAATGGTTGTCTGAGGAGGCCTTACAAATAGCTGAGAAAAGAAGAGAAGTGAAAGGCAAAGGAGAAAAGGAAAGATACACCCATTTGAATGCAGAGCTCCAAAGAACAGCAAGGAGAGATAAGAAAGCATTTCTAAGTGATCAAAGTAAAGAAACAGATGAAAACAATAGAATGGGAAGGACTAGAGATGTCTTCAAGAAAATTAGAGATACCAAGGGAACGTGTTATGCAAAGATGGACACAATAAAGAACAGAAGCAGTATGGACCTAACTAAAGCAGAAGATATTAAGAAGAGGTGGCAAAAATGTACAGAAGAACTATACAAAAAAGGTCTTAATGACCCAGATAACCACGATGGTGTGATCACTCACCTAGAGCCAACATCTTGAAACGTGAATTCAAGTGGGCCTTAAGAAGTGTAATTATGAACAAAGCTAGTGGAGGTGATGGAATTCCAGCTGAGCTATTTCAAATCCTAAAAGATGATGTTGTTAAAGAAGATGTGAAAAAGTGTCTTTCAGGAAGAGGAAAAAGCTAATGCACAAGTGTATTTCACAAAGAAATGAAAAAGGATACTACATCATTCAACCTCACCTGGAGAATTTTTAAATTGCATTCCACGCTTCCAACCTAATAAAAGACAACAGAACACAATTGCTATGGTCTAAATGTCCCCCTAAAATTCATATGTTGAAACCTAATGTCCATTGTGATAGTATTAGGAGGTAAGGCCTTTTGGAGGTGCTTAGGTCATGGAGGTGAAGTCTTCATGAATGAGATTAGTGTTTTCATAAAACAGACCCCAGAGAGATCTTTTCCCTGTCTGCAGTGTGAGCATGCAATAAGGAGATACCATCTATGATCTTGGAAGTGTGTTCTCAACAAGCACTGAGTCTTCTGGTATCTTGATCTTGGACTTCCCAGATTCCAGAACTTAAGAAATAAATGTTTGTTATTCTACCTATTTCATAGTATTTTGTATAGCAGTATGAATGGACTGTGACAATAATGGAAAAGCAATGTGAAATGGGGTTGGACTAACAGTTGACTCTCTTTTCTTATCCACATGTTCTCTTGGTAAATATTGTTCTTTTGGATCACAGCAACAATATTCCAAGTGAACAGTATACTGTCATTCTTACTATTGTAAAAGTGTTATGCATTTTTCTTTTATCATTATAAGTAGGAGTGCCACAATAAAATAATGCTACTAATCACTTTTGAGATTCAATATTTCATTTTTAATAATTAAGTATACTCTAAATATAATCCAAAATGAATATCACTGGAGCACCAGTGACATCACTGAGATGGTGAGCAAACTGGAACTTCATCCACTTTTGAACCAGTAGAGGACCAACAGGGAATCCTTCAAATCCAGTGAAATAAGTCTGGATTAACAGCACTTGATTTCTAAGGGTAGCCAAGCTTCCTCTTAATAGAGTTTAAACTGTGCTGATGTAATAGACAGAGAGCTACACATATCCACTAATCACAGGTGCTTTCTTTAGATTCATTCCTCCAGCCATCAAAAGGTAATAACAATCCTGACAACAATTCTGTCAACCCTCAAGACATAAGTCAGTTCTAAACAATAATGATAATAATGGCAGCTACCGTTTATTGAGCAGTAAGGATGTTAGTCTGCAAAGTTGGCTACAATAAAACTTTGTGATCTCTCTCTTAAGAAGTGACTCTTTCTTCACCCTTTGAATCTGGGCTGGTCTTGTGACTTGCTTTAACAAACAGAATGTGGTCAAATGACATTGGACAGGTGTGAGAGCCTAGGCCTAAAAGGTCTATTGCTTCTGCTCTTGCTCTCTAGCAAGAGAACCCAACCAGCCACCTGGAGAATAAGAGGCCACATGGAAAGAGAGAGGCAATCATCCTAGTTTTTCCAGCCATGAATGTATAGGCCTCAATTTCATGAGAATGGCTGTCCAACACCGTCCAACCAGCCCCAGTCAAGCCACCAGCTGACTTCAGCTACATGAATGAACCCAGACAAAACCCATAAAAGAATTGTGGAGTCAACAAAAATCATGAGATCAATCATTGATAAATGATACCCTAAACATGGCTTAGAAAAGCTAAGTGTTTTATTTAGTACCTAATTGATCTCAACAACCCTGTGTGGCCAAAGACACCACAATACAAATAAAGAACTGGAAGCTCAGTAAATTTGAGCAGCTTGTTCAAGGTCACCGAGTACACTGTTGGTGGAAATGCAAACTAGTACAGCCACTATGGAGAACAGTGTGGAGATTCCTTAAAAAACTGGAACTAGAACTGCCTTATGATCCAGCAATCCCACTGCTGGGCATACACACTGAGGAAACCAGAAGGGAAAGAGACACGTGTACCCCAATGTTCATCGCAGCACTGTTTATAATAGCCAGGACATGGAAGCAACCTAGATGTCCATCAGCAGATGAATGGATAAGAAAGCCGTGGTACATATACACAATGGAGTATTACTCAGCCATTAAAAAGAATACATTTGAATCAGTTCTAATGAGGTGGATGAAACTGGAGCCTATTATAGAGAGTGAAGTAAGCCAGAAAGAAAAATACCAATACAGTATACTAACACATATATATATGGAATTTAGAAAGATGGTAACAATAACCCTGTATGCGAGAGAGCAAAAGAGACACTGACGTATAGAACAGTCTTTTGGACTCTGTGGAAGAGGGAGAGGGTGGGATGATTTGGGAGAATGGCACTGAAACATGTATAATATCATATAAGAAACGAATCGTTAGTCCAGGTTCAATGCAGGATGCAGGATGCTTGGGGCTGGTGCACTGGGATGACCCAGAGGGATGGTACAGGAAGGGAGGTGGGAGGGGGGTTCAGGATTGGGAACACGTGTACACCCATGGTGGATTCATGTTGATGTATGGCAAAACCAATACAATATTGTAAAGTAATTAACCTCCAATTAAAATAAATAAACTTTAAAGAAAAAAATAAAGCAACAAATAAAATCAAGCTCTGTCTGGCCTCAAGAACCTATTTACATCACTTTACTATTCAGGACAATGGCCTGGAGAAGGGAATGGCAAGCCACTCCAGTATTCTTGCCTGGGAAATCCCATGGACAGAGGATCCTGGCAGGCTACAAGTCCATGGGGTTGCAAAGAGTCAAACACGACTGAATGACGGAGCATGCACTCACGCACCCACACACACCATTCTATAAGAACATTTTAAAATATCATTCCATGACAATGTCTATGAAGGAGAAAAAGGTAAGTGATGAGGATTTTAAATCCAAGCCAGTATTATTTTTCTACATGGAATATAATACTTCAGTTTCTGGAATTGCAAAAACATAGTAATGTGCATGGGAAAAGGAGATAAATGTAAAGCACAGAAAATTTTGGACTTCCTTGGTGGTCCAGTGGTTAAGAATCTGCCTTCGAAATCAGGGAAGACAGGTTCGATCCGTGATCAGGAAACAAAGTCCCCACATGTCTCAGGCCCATGCACCACAGTTAAAGAGCCTGTGTGCTGCAATGAAGACCCAGTGCAGCCAAAAATAAATAAATAAATATTTCTTTAAATACAGATAATTTATTTGTAATTGAATATGTATATTCATATATCAATCAACATCTTATACTCAAATGATTTTCAAGCACCTCAAAAAGTGTATAGTGCAATAATTTTTAAAATTTACACAATGCATGATACAAAGGCACTAGATTCTCCACAAAGTTACAAAAAGTCAATTCTACCAAATTTCTTTGATACATTCATAAGTTTAAAAAACACTAAACATTGTGCTTCCTTAGGCACTCAAGTCACTCGGAAATTTTTGTTTCATGCCAGGCCACCACCTTCAGGATCCTTTTGCTCAGCTGAACCTGGGTCCAATCAGAGGCAAGCTAATTAATCAAAATGCCTATAGATGAGAGGTTACATTCAATTAATTATTTATTGAGCACTTACTAAAAATCTCATTGCTAGGTTCTGTGGCAGAGAGAAAGAATCTTAATATTCATCTCCTATGAAGCCAAGAATGTATAATGAAAATCCACCAAGTTGTTCCCTCCCTTCAGCTTCTCTGGCCATGAGACAGAAGATCTGACAACATTATGTAGCAGCTGGAGTCATCCACCAAGAACATAATATTTTAACTGATGTACCAAAAGCATACATGAAAAACAGTCATGAAAGGAACTGTTTTGAAAGCCTCTGCATGAACAAATTGCTCATTGCTAGCCCTCATGGTTGTCCACCTGGTTTCCATCTCCCACACCATATTTGGTGTCTTTTAAAAATAAACACACTCATAATATATCCAAAATAACAGATAAAAATGAACATCTGCATTAAAGATAAGCAGTCTAACCCTCACTGTTATCGAAAGTCCCCTTCAAAGTATGGTGTTCAGCACTTACATGTTCAGAGCTTCCTTCTCCTCTTCTGATTCAGCCTCAATGCATGTGGCTACTGATAAGCCTGCTACCATTGCCTTGGCAGCATATCCATTTGCTAAAACCCATGGTTTATATTACATTTTCTATCTGCTGGATCTCTTACACTAATTTAGGAAATGTTTTACTTATTTGTTTATTTAATCTGTGCTGGGCAGCTTGCAGGGATCTTAGTTCCCTGTCCAGAGATCAAACCCAAGCCCATGGCAGTGAAAGCATCAAGTCCTAACCACTGGATCACCAGGGGATTTGGGAAAATATGTTTTAAGCAACAGATATCAGTAGCCTACAAACAGTAACAGGAAAATATTTCACAAGAGAAGACACTGATGAAAATGTGTTAGAGTTTATTTTTTAAATCTGAACCAAAGAGTTTGGGTGCCACTGAGGTTCTCTATGAAAATTTTATTTCTGCCATAGAAGATATACTGTGTTTAGTCTTACTTTCTGGATTTTTGCATATTGGAATTTATTTATGGTTAAAAACAGTAAAGATTATGCTGAGGAAGACCTAACTATAGTTTTGAAAACTATAAAAGATTAGTGTTTTAAGGCTATAGTATGTAAATCAAATAAAATGCAAGTTTAAAACTAAAGAGTTTTTGAATCCTTATCATAGGTTTCTTTGATGGAAATTGTAGCCTCATAATTGTTATCTGTTATTTATAGTCCACTTGAATCTTCCTGCGGTTTTACCTTTTTTCTTTTATCAGATTCTGTTGGTAAATGAAAAACAGAAGAGATGGAAGAGTTTTCAAAACTGAACCTAAATACTAAATAGTAGCAGATTGTAGAACACCCATATACCACAAAAGTATTTATAGCATTTAATTTCCATGCTTCAATTTGTTGGGTAGAAACTACATTTAATAGTTATCTCACAGAGATTGCTCACAATTTAGGAAGTCAGCTAGGCAACTTTCCTAGGAAATACAAAGAACATGAAAGGGCCTGCACTCTACTGGAATAGAAGCACATTTAAGACTGTCTTGGAGCACAGTGCCAGAGTCTGCATTCCTTTACCCTATAATTAATTATTGATGTTGCAATAGGGTTCTCACCTCCATAGATATTCTTTCAATTAATTTATATGTTTATCTTATTTTCAAAGGAATTATTCTAATGAATCATTGAATTCTGAAAGTATTCAAAATGACCTCAGTTTAGTTGTTTTTTATTTACAGGGACTATTACATAGCTAACTAGTAGAATACCTAGAATACTAACAGTTGTTGAACACTCATTATATACAACGTAATTATACTAAGTGCTTTTATACATGATTCATTCATTCATTCAACATATCTCTATTATCTACTATGTGCACTATTCTAGGTCTTGGAGACAACTGTAAACAAAACAAAGAACCTGTTTTCAAGGAGTTTACATTCCAGTTGGAAAATAATAATCAACAGTTATAAATATAAAGCATGTGTATGAAAATAAGTGCTGTGAAGGAAAATGAAGCAGAGAAGGGAGATAATGAGTGACTCTGTGTGTGTGCAAGCACATGTGTGTGTGAGAGAGAGACAGAGAAACAAAGCATCTCACCCAAATGATAAGTTAATATATGAACAAAGACCTGAAGGAGGTGAGGAATACAAAAGTGGAACTCAGTGGGATGTTTGTTAAAGAGTATTGAACAATGATTCACTGGGTTTTTCTTATGAACCACTTATTTAATTCTCACAGCAGCACTTCATGGTGGGTACTTTTATTACTCCCATTTTATAGGTAAGAGTATTAAGGCTTAAAAATATAAAGACACTTGCTTAAGGCTACACTATAAAAGGACAAGCTAAGATTTGAACCCAGATATGCCTCATTCACAAATTGGTGCTTTTAACCATCCTGTCAAATCACCCAACTACCCATTACCAAGATTTCTACGTTCTCAATAGGATATTAGGCTAGTCAACTACAACATCATACTTGAAAAAAAAAAATCAATTTGAGAGGAAGAAAGTAAATGAAGTTTGGACCAATCAAATAAATAAATGAGAAACATTCCTCTCCACTCCCCTGCTGAAGGATCTATATGGAGGCAGAGCTGACTTTATTAGGCACAAAAACCAAGGAATGGCCCAGCTGACCCTGTGGGACAGGTACTTAAATTATCTTTCAAAGCAGCATTTACAGAGCTGCCAGAGGAGGCTACCAGGTGAGTGGTGGGGGGGAGGAAGAAGAAGGGGACAGGAGGGAAATTCGATGTTGGAATTCTCCATCATCACTTCCCCTTCAGTTCACCCCTCTCTTTTTCAGTTGAATCTCAGCACCAGGTTTGGATATTTACATCTGGCTATATAATTAAGTTCTTCACAAGGTATGCGTACCTGTGTGCTAAGTCACTTCGGTTGTGTCCAACTCTTTGCGATGCTATGAACTGTAGCATGCCAGGCTCCTCTGTCCATGGGATTCTCCAGGAAAGAAAACTGGAGTGGGTTGCCGTGTCCTACTCCAGGGGATTGTCCCAAACCGGGGATCAAACCCATGCCTCTTACATCTCCTGCGTTGGCAGGCAGGTTCTTTACCAATAGCGCCACCTGGGAAGCCCTCCCAAGACATAATCTACTTTAAGACTAGTCCTACTGGGATAGGACTTCCCTGGTGGCTCAGACGGTAAAGCGTCTGTCTACAATGTGGGAGACCTAGGTTTGATCCCTGGGTTGGGAAGATCCCTTGGAGAAGGAAATGGCAATCCACTCCAGTACTATTGCCTGGAAAATCCCATGGAAGGCCTTATAGTGTGCTTTAAGTGTGTGTGTAGAGACAGAAGGATATGCCGTAGGAAAATGGAGCCAGAAGAAGCTGTGTTCTCTAGCCACCAGAAACCTGAATAAGTGAGGTTCTGTAATAACTGAGTGATTTGCGGGAGAGTGGACATAGAATCCCAAGTAATCAAATGGAATTTATCTTATTACTGGGGATAGATGTTTTTTCTTCTGCCTCTCAAGTCCAAAGAGGGAAAGCAGGATGAGTGACTTAATTTGAAAGCTTTAAGGTCAAGGGCTCTTTCTGTTGAGTTTAGCTCATCATGTTCTCTGTAGTTAACGAAGTGTGAAACACAACTAATAGCAATACATTGTGGAATACACGACCGAAAAGTCATAGACTCCTTCCATGGGATCCCTATGGAAGGGATGCGATCCCTATCATAAAAAGGACTTTAAAAGTATCAGCTATTGAAAGCTTGCTTGCTCTTTTATCGGAGCTTCTCTGTGTGGGAGTGTTCATAAGAGAGGAGTGGGTGAGCAAGAGTGTACTGGGTACAATTTGTGTATGTGCAAGAGAAAACAGAAACTCTCAGTAAGGAAGAACATATGTTTCCGGGACTGCATCTGTGCAAAAAGGACATAGTCCCTGAAACTGTACTAAGTGGGGGTGGGGGGGGGGGACTATTTTAAAAAGTCATTTATTTTACACAGGTCGTCTTCTCGGCACATTTCTCTCCTACTGCCTTTTGACGCCTGATCAAATAGCCCTTCTCATCTCAGATCCAGGAAATGTTTCGAACAGTCTGACAGAGCCTGACGAACCAGACACACTACTCCCTCGGAGATCCCAGAGGCAGACCTCGGCCCAAGAACAGCACTGACCCTCCAGGGAGCAAGTGCCTGCAGGTCGGCCCCGGCAGTCAGATGGAAATCACATCCTTCTCGAGGGCTAGGCGGAGGCCGGGCGAAGCATAGAGAGCGGGGTGCGGCCCCGGCCCGCAGGATCCGAGGTGACTCGGAGAGTGTGCACACCCCACGGCGGACCGCGCCCCTCACCCGCTTCCTTGTGAGCAAGCAGTTCAACTCGCCAGGTGTCGGCGCGCGAGGTCCGCTCGGCCCAGCTCCCTAGCCGACTGCTACGCGCGCTAGAGCCACGCCCCTCTCCGGCCTGAGACCCAGCTCCGGCCTCCAGAAGCCCAGCTCTCCTCAGCTCTGGCCTCTCACCAGCGCGGAGGCGGGGCCGGAGGAGGGGCTGGGGCGGTGGGGCGGGGCTTGCACCGGTGCCGGAGGCTCCGCCGCAGCTTCTCCCGCAGGTCTCGCGGCAGGCAAGCGGCTTGGTCCCTAGCTCCGGCCTCATGGCTGCTCCCGGCTCTTCGGCGGAGTGCGGCTACATCCGGACAGTCCTGGGCCAGCAGATCCTGGGGCAGCTGGACAGCTCCAGCTTGGCTTTGCCCTCCGAGGCCAAGCTGAAGCTGGCGGGGAGCAGCGGCCAGGCGGTCAAGAGCCTGCGGATCCAGGAGCAGGTGCAGCAGACCCTGGCCCGGAAGGGCCGCAGTTTCGCGGGCAACGGTGAGTGGAGCCCCGCTGCCCCCTACACCGCCCTCATCCTGCCCTTTATCCCTCCCCTAACCCCCGTTCACCCTCAGCGCCCAGTTGCTTCCTCTTGCTTCTTCCTGAGGGTGCAGGACCCGGTGTTCTGCACACCTGTTGGTTGCCGGCCCATTGTACGGTCAGTCGCACCTCCATACTCAGACCAGCTTACTTTGGAAAAGCACTCTTTCTTAAAATAACGTCTTACTCAGATTTATCATGTATGTACCTACGTATATTAAATGCATATACGTGTGTATATATATATATTTGAAAAGATTTCAGTCCAAGATTTTCACCCCTTCCTTAACCTACTCCCCTAGGCCCCCCACCCCCCACCCCAGGGGACTTCATCTGGAGGTTCCAGGAATTTGTAAACGCTTTGAAATTCTGTGCAGAAATTTGATATGATCACTTTTTTTCTGGGAGAAAGCGCCCCTAGCTTTTATTAAAAATTTTAAAGGATCTGTGACCTCCATAAATATTTTTAAAAAGAAAACCTGAAAGTACTGGCTCTCCTACAACCTATAAATTGGGATTGTGGGCCTTGCCCAGATACTTCGGGGCACTCCACCCAGTGTATGGAGCGAGTGGTTTCATCGAGGAAGTGAAAGGTAGGAGACTTTGGGCTGGGGAGCCATCACACCGCCCCGCGGGTTGACTAGGAGGAGGAGAAAGAAAGGGACTTTGACCCGGCCAGCAGCAGTACCGCCTGCCTTGCTTGCTGTGCCCCGCCAACGCACTCGTGAGCACAGCGCTGGTATTTCCAAAAAAATTAAACTTTGGAAGTGAACAAGGTTTGGTTTTGTTTTGTTTTGTTTAAATTATATTAGTAATTGATAGTCAAGGAGGTGGAAGGGGGAGAAGATGGCAAACCAGTTCTGAAAATTAGAAAACGTGAAATACCTTTTCTTTCTTGCTAAAAGTCATATGATCAGAGCCCCCCCAGTAATTATTTTATTAGTTGTTTTAATTTTTTAATATAAAAGTATTCTAGGCTTATTATGAAAAAGAGAAGAGGAAAGAAACAGTTAAATTGGGTTACCAGTTGTTTTATGCAATGTTGAACTGTTTCTCTAGGAAGTTAACTTGAGAAATGACAAATGTAGAATCGATTAGGAAAAAGAAAAATGCTTGCAGATCAGATCAGAGATCTAAAATAGCAGAAACTGAGAAGCTGTATTGTTTTCCATTGGTGTAAAATAATTTTAAAGGGTCAGGCAATCAATATTTACATACTTGAAAAGTAAAGAGAAGCTGTTTAATGATTAGAGTTGATTTATTGTGTGCCTACTATGTGCCAAGAATTGGACTTTGTGGTGTGTATTCATTATGTTATTCATGTTTCCAGGAAAAAAAAAAAAAAGTGCTTGTGAGGTTAAGCAGTTAAGTAACACTTAATTTCCCACAGATAGTAAGTAGCAGAAAAACTCCCAAGCCTTAATTTTTAAACTACTCATCAGTTACGTTGTTAAGCTTTTTGGTAATTAATACAAAGTAGGATTTTTATTAGACCCAAGCCTGTCTATGGTCCATTCGCATTTTTCCTTTAAATATAATTGATATAGTTCTGCGAGAGCAGAGACATCTCAGTGACACAGAACTGCCATAGCACGTGGAAAAAAAGAACCTAATTTACATTTAGGAATCTGACTAAAGACCCCAGGACAACTGAGGCCAGTTTTTGACCAGTGAGATCATTATACCCCTTTAGTCTGTGCAGATCCAGTGCTAAACTAGAGCCAGACTAGCTGCTTCTGCATAGGGGAACACAAGGAAGGCACATGAAATATTTTTCCTACCCTTTGAGAATGGCAAGGAAGAGCAACCAGACATCAACTGTTCAGTAAATACAGGGAATGAACAAAAGGAAAGGGAGCATTGCTGAGCATCTACTATGTGCCTAACCCTGTTCAAGATTACATTTGCATTTTATTATATCCTTCAAATAGTTATATGAGATAGATACAAGGATCCATTTCACATAAGAAAAGTCTGTCAGTCTCTCAACATTTATTGGACGCTTAGTCCCAAACCCACACATGATTTGTTCTCTTGAAAATGGTACATTCATGTTGTGTGGTGAATTCAAGAACTTTCTGTTGTGGCTAGTCTTCATTCAGGGCATTGTGCAGGTGCTGAACTAAACATACACTCTTTTTGCTTTAAAGCAAGGAGTTCAAAGTCTGTAGAAGAAAAATGCTCTCTAAAAAATGTGTTTATCAAATAAAAAATGGCAAGCTACCCAAAGGAAGAACAGCCTACAAATTATGGAGTTTAAAAGTATGAGTTAGACTATTATCTGGAGGGAATTTTGAAAAGTTTTTTGGAGGAATGGGGATTTTAGGTCTCAAAAAATCAGTAAGATTGGACATAGGTAATGGGTTGAAGGAAGAGTGTTCAAGGGGGAACAGCATGAATATTACACAGTTCACAGAATTGATATGGTAGAACAAAGGGCCCTGTCCTGATGCTTCTGCTGTAACTGCTTGAGTCCAACTAAGGAACAAAGCTTCTGAGACTCAAAGAGGAAATTAGCTTCAGAGGAATTTAGCATTAACATACTATGGAACAATTACCAGGAGTGGTTTGTGTATATTGTTAAAGTTCTTTGAAAAAGTCTGGGGGCTTCTTATGGTTGTGAGTGTTGTTTCAGTGTTACTGTCCTGTCTCTAAAGTTGAAACAGACAGGGGATTGTTGAAACTGTGGTGGTCTGGAAAGAATCCTGTATCAATATAAATTCCAGGAAGAAGTGACCCTAATGTTAACTGCTTTTAGCTCCAGGGCTCTGGAGAATTCTGAATTGTTGACATACCTGTAAGATTGAAGCAGCAGATAATCTTCTGAAAGCAGAGATGAGATAAATATGACCGATTTGTTGATAAATACCCTGCAGGGTTCTTTAACTTGTCAGCTTCTCTCTAATTCCTTTATATAAGTGAGTGGTTTTCATTGTAAATTACTCTAACTTTTGATGTTATTTTTAAATTGTGTTGAACATTTTAAAATTGGCTGTAACTCTTGGGGGTTGGGGAGACGTAACTGAGGTCTATAGCAGCATTGTGAGATGAGTCTGTATTGTAGAAAATTTTAATTTTTTTATAAAAGTTAAAACTCATTTATGAATTGCAAGTACATTATTATATTAACAAAGGGAAGAATTTTAAGTGTCCATATCCTATTTATTACATTTACCTTGAAAATATGATTACTTTACTTATTATAACAGTTCCCCCTTGGGTGCCTGGGTAAGGAAGTCATGTTTTAAGTTATCATATGTAATACTTATAAACACAATGAACAATATCCTAATAAAATTTGCAACTTTGGAAATCAACCAAAGGCATGCTGTTTACTTAAATGGTTTTCCTTGCCAAGATGTTTTGAATATCTGTGATCGGAAGGATTTTGGGGGAAAGGACTGAAAATTGGCTAAGGTAGCAAAAAAGGCAATTAATAGGTATTATTGCGGCTGGGGGTTGAGGGTGAGGGTTATTGGACATTGTTTAAATCCTGTGTGAATTATTTGTTGCCAAAAAAGGAATTCCAGGAATGAAGCAATTCTGGAAGCAAGGCAACTAGTCCTTTACAAAGTGGGAGAATTCTGGAGAGAAGGAAAAAAAGTTAGATGGTGGGGTGGCAGGAACATGGCCGTGTTGCTGTGAATGTAAAGTATCAGTAGTGCCACCTGATTTAATGTACTTCCTTGTCTGCCTAGTATATAATATAGCCTAGTGTCTAGCAGATCAACTGCAAGGATTAAAAAAAGTGTTTTTATTTTTTTCCAGAAATTCTTCCAATTATAATTAGTCAAAGGAAATAGAATGTTAACAACATGGTGATTACAAAAAAAATTAACTCCTCATCCCTAGATAATGGTGAAAACACATCTTTTATGGACAAGGTCTTGAGTGAGGGCATGAGTAGCGATGCTTCAGAGTCAATTGAAATTTAACAGTGTTTGATTATAAAAGTACATTGCTCTATGTCCCAGATAAGGTATCAGAAATTACCTTAAGAGAATACAACTGTTCACTTAGACTTTTTAAAGACTGCATTAATGTTATTTATGCCCTGTGTTAGTAAGTTCCAGTCATGAGAACAGAGGGTAGCTCACTTGAGCTAGATATTCTAGGCATATGCTGTTCACCTTCTCCTAACTGTTTTGGATATCAGCTTTAAATTTTTTTCCTATAAAAAATAAGGCTATACATATTATCTTCAAACATTAATTTTACATTCAAATTGAATTTCTGGTCTGATCAATAGAAATTATTAAAAACTTTTTTAAAAATTTTCTGAGAGAACAAGCATATCTTTGATAATAATGAAATACAAATAACAAATATGTTGCTAAAACCTCTGGAATTTATATATCAGACTTGATTAATATTGTCTATAACAAGATCATTTGGTACTATCTCAGATGATATTCAAGAATTTTAAATTATACAATTCTGAGGTAAATGTTGGACTCCAGCTATTTTGTGCATGTACACAAATGTATGAAGACATAAATATCATACTCCTTCTGGGAGAGTAAATAGTAAAAAGAGTGTTGCAAATGGGAATAGACAATTAGTAGAATTACAATTAATAGAATATTTAATCTTTGTATTAGAGTGAACCATCCCCTGACTTATTAGGATAAGAACAATAAGCAGAATTTTAGGTCCTCTTATAATAGATTTACTGAAAAATCTATTGTGTATCTTTTGTGTAATTCCATTAATGGTGACCGGATATAAGACATAAAAACAGTTGCTCTGTTATTAAGAAAAGTGCTTAAAGATGAGCCGAGGAGCCCATTCAATATGTAGACTTAAATGAAAATGCATATTCAGAAAAAAGAACTTGAGCATTTGAAAACACAGCTTGCTATTACCATTAAAAGAATTCACATACTTGTGTTCTTGGAATAGTCAGCTTTAGGCTTAAAAGTATTAATTGGCCAAAGCATCATAACCAAAGTTCTGCAACTCCTTGATATCCAGAAGAAAATACTACTCACTAGAAGCTTAATAAATTATTCCCACTAAATCTTTAAATCTCACTAGTATGGTCACAGGATGGTGGTGAGGAAGATCACATCGTAATTATTGTATCTTGATGATCTTTTCTTTTGAAGGAGGAATATAAATTTAAACTTTTCTTGACAGATCATAGGAACTTATCATAGAATATCAAAATATTACAGATAAATAGACACACCAAAAAGATAAGAGAATGACAGTAAATATATATTATGCAGATGTAGAATCAACCTTGCCACAATGAACATAGTCAGCTTTTCTAATCACTTAGAAAGAGTCTGCCTACATTTCGGGGAAATTTTTTTCTTCCTCTCTTTATTTCCAGAATGACAGAGAAACAATAGGAAATATTTGAGCACCTTCTATCCACCCTAAGACAAAAGTGTATATGTAACTGTCATCCTCCCATTTTGGCTCCACTGTGGTGATCCACAGGAAGGATTAAATGCAGATTGAATATGTGTAACTAGGATATTTTGAATGTACAAGGAAATATTGACTGATCATCCACTAACATGTCAAGTGCTAATGTAGGACTGCCAGAAATGGTAGTAAAAGATGGATTCTATGTTAAGAAGGTAAAAATTTACTTGGAACATAAGACCTCTTCCTGCTTATACTGGCCTTACTCCAATTCATTCTCCACCTAGGTAGTAAACTTTCTAATCTCAGCACTCCATTTCCTGATTTAAATGTCTTCAGTTTCTTGCTGTTCTCTACAGGAGTGAAATTCCTTATTCAACATGGCATTTCAAGTTCTCTATGCTCTGATGCCTGCATCTTCTCAAACTTGGTCCTATCACCACTGTTCTGGCACACAACCAAACGCCAGCAATTTATCTTGCTCAGTTCCTCTCCCTACTACTACTGTGACTCCCCCTTCCCTTCTCTTGGCTGGCTTAACTCTTAAAAGCCCCTCAAAACTCAGCTCAGTTTGTGCCCCTGTATAGGCAGCTTTCCCTCATCCCTCCACCTCATAGTGTCAAGTTAAAGATCCAAGTTAAAGATTTGATCACTGTGAGTCAAACAAGATGTTTCAACAGGGGAGAAACATAAAATATGTGGGGGTTTTCTGAAAATACATTTGGCAGTTTTGGTGGATTTAAAGAAGGGACAGAAGTTATGAATCAGCTGGGAGAGAAGAGGTTAGCACTGGCAAGTGAAAGGTAGTGGAAATATCATGATTTAAGAGTTACTACCAAAACTTGTAGAGTTTTTTAAAGGAAAATGTTCTATAAATTCATCTATTTGACTATTAGTTGCATCATTGTGAGTATAATGTGTTATTTGTCATTGCAGTTCTAAAGTTTTATAAATAATCATTATGAGATATCTCAGCAAATGAATTGGCAGGAATGCCAAAGTACAGTGATAAATTATAGGAATTCCTATAGATTTAAAAAATTCCAGGATGTATCAACTTAGTATTTTACCAATATGCTAAATTACCAGTTTATAATCACAAATTTTATAATCACATAGTATGGCTACTCAAAGTATATGATATAGATGCCTGCAGTATAGAAGGAACTTTTAAATGTGTGTTTTGTGGTTATCTAAAGCAATAATTTGAGGAATATCTCCAAAATGTCATAAACTGATATCATAAACTACATAAAGGGACTCCAAAAAAATAAGGACTTCTGGCGGCTGGTTAGTATATTAGTGGGTGATAGCCACTGACACAGTGGCACTTGGAGTTCAGGGCCCTTTCTGCCAGGATTGTTGGTCTGTCTCTGGCATATTCAACTTTGAAGCCAGCTGTGGTCACCACTGTACTGCCAACACTGACTCCTGGCATATTCCACTTGGTAAGAACTCATAGCCAGTACTTTCCATATACTCAATACACTGAGTTGTTCCTCATGGTTGATCATGTGAGCTTTCTTAACTGGTCATTTACAGCACCACCACGTTTTGCTAATTTTTTCATAATGCAAGACATTAATAGACTCTAGTCTTCTTTAAAACAATTCCACCATAGTTTTTTCAACCAACAAATTCCACTCATTTTCCCAGCCTGAGCAAGTGCTTACCTGAGTTGTATACAGGGTTGTGGAACTGTGTTTTTCATGAATATATTTTTCTTAGAAGGTAAAAACAGAAGGTAAAAGAAATAATTTTTTTTAATGTTAAGTCAGGGAAAATGAATTCTGTGTTACATGACCACACAGACAAAGAAAAGTTCTTCACTAACTCAGGAGTACTGATGTATGGTTCTTAGTGAAACTTAAAGAGTTAGTCACTCAGTTGTGTCCAACTCTTTGCAATCCCATGGACTGTAGCCTACCAGGCTCCTCTGTCCATGGAATTCTCCAGACAAAAATACTGGAGTGGGTAGCCGTTCCCTTCTCCAGAAGATCATTCCAACCCAGGGATCGAACCTGAGTCTGTTAATGTCTCCTGCGTTGGCAGGCAGGGTCTTTACCATGCAAGCCACCAGGGAAGTCCATTTGGTTCTTGATGGGTCCCATTTTGTGTTTTCTTTTAGTACCTACTTTTGTTAGTAAATGATTTTAAGGAACTTTTTAAATATGAATTGCTATACAGATTCCTTCTAATAAGTTTCAAGACGTCATGTAGTTAAATCTTTTTTAAGGTATGTGGAGAAAGAGAGATGTTGTTACCCAGAGGTTGCTGTGAAAAGACCAAAGAGAAGAAGGTGATACTTTTAGACTTCCAGAGTCTAGTCTCTTTCCATCAAAAAGACCATTGTGAATTCACACAGTGAAGGCAACTGTTTGTGATTGAGCACAATAAATTGTAGCATTTAAATCAACACTGGTAGTGAACACATACTGATTTCCATGAGTACCTGTTTTCACAGGAATTTCTTATACCGCCATCTCTACACATTCTTCTTTTAGAGCTGAATGTGAACCAAATCAGTTTTTCAACAATGCTTAGCTCTTGCCTGGAAAAATCCCATGAACGGAGGGGCCTGGTAGGCTGTAGTCCATGGGGTCGCTAGGAGTCGGACACGACTGAGCGACTTCACTTTTCACTTTCATGCATTGGAGAAGGAAATGGCAACCCACTCCAGTGTTCTTGCCTGGAGAATCCCAGGGACGGGGGAGCCTGGTGGACTGCCGTCTATGGGGTCGCACAGAGTCAGACACGACTTGAAGCGACTTAGCAGCAGAGAGTGCTGGAGGCTTGAAAAAAAGATGCTTTTCTGAATGTGAATGCTACTCTCATCTCTCTAATAAACACAAGTTATTTAAAGGTGTTTGTTTAGCAACTGTATCACCTGTTAATGCTTGCCATAAAGGAAGCTGTGTTTGATTTTTTTTTTTAATGTCCCAGATACAGGTAATAGAGTCATAACTAGAGGCTTTTCAATTTAATTTCATAAATATATTGTTGTTGTTCAGTCGCTAAGTCATGTCCGACTCTGCGACCCCATGAACTGCAGCACACTAGTCTATCCTGTCCTTCAATATAATAAATGTATTGGATTTATTTATCTATAATATATGCAAATCAATGTATTAAATTTAACCAATTAGATATTTTTATATATGTAATATATATAAATAAATTATTAAATTTAACCAATTAGGTAATAAAGCTGGTCACAAAAGCTACAAAGAAAGAACTGATTATAGAAATTAATTTTCAATTTTTAACTCTAAGAGTATTTCATTATCTTGGACAATACTTTCATAGATGACCAGAAACCAAGATATTTTCCCATGAACAGCTGCTTAGGGATCACATCATTCAGATTAACATTCAGAATTGGAAAGAGAGAAAATTACATTTCCTGTGAGGTCTACACCTCTGCAATCCTCTAAGCCATTTGGAATCAAAACCAACCGCCCCAACTCTCACCCTCCTACCCTGCCCCCGCAACTGCTTTGATCTGAATTGCTTCTTATTTGAGGAGGACTGAGTTGTGTAACTTCCTCCTTCATTTTCCTTAAATTGGGCTCCATAGATGTCTGCAGTGTTCTTAGGAGAAACAGTTTGGATAATGTTGCCTGAGTCGGTATTAATTTGAAATAGTGCCTATAAATCATTGCCTTTTTAGGAAAAAGCAAAAGCACATTATATGAATGACTATTTAAAACCACAATAATGTCATTGTGATCATCCTCAATGGCTGGGTCAATCAAAATAACCAGAAAAAGCCAAATTCAATACCTGAATAAAAATTCTTAGATACAATACAGTGTGAATTAAAGCATGCAAACCAGTTTATCCCTCTTTCTACAACAGATTAATTCATGAAAATGTGTGAAATATGAATTTTGTTATCCAAATTCTGTTTTTAAAGCCTTATCTCATTTTTGCATGTTGCTTTACAATTTTAAAAGCATTGAATATATGCTTTCTTGGGTAAATGTCTCTCACCAACTCTGTTAATAGGTGGAATTATGGGAAATAAATGTAGGTAATTTGTCAAGACACACAGAAAGTAGTAGAGTTGGGGGCCTCAGACAGATTATTTCAGTTTAAAGAAGATACCCATGTCCTTTTGTGATGTAAACAAGTCCTTTGAAATAAAGGCATGACCTAATTTTCCATGTTAGAAAATACAAATTTTTATGTTGGATTTATTTAAAGCAGTATGTACCTGTATGTATAATATGTTTTTGTTGCTTTCTTATTTCTGTTTTTGGAGAAGAGCATGGCTGAGTTATATGTTCCGTAGTCATATTATTATGTGTTTTATCCTCTGAGTGAACAGAAAATAATGACTTGCCTTAAAGAGATTTTTTTTTTTAAACTTTACATAATTGTATTAGTTTTTGTTTCCATTCTGATTAATATTTTTTAATTCCAGCCAGTTCAAAATATCTTTAAAATCTTAGATCACAGCTGCTAATTCATTAGTCCCCTATACTGATCTCAAACTCATGACTGCCTAGGCAAATTAATGTGCATTATTTATTGTTTAAGATTGGCCTTTTAACCAGAGAAACTATCTATTGAGCCATCCTGCAGTTTGAATATCAAGAGTTACAACTTTTGTTGCACAGGAAGAGAATCTGTGGTTTAAAGATCTAATCTTATTTTATTAGATTACCAACTACCTGGTAGTTATTTTGGGAACCAGTAAATCAGTCTCCACTTATCTGAAAACAGAAGAACTTCTTTATAAGGATTTATGTCAGCAAATAAAAAACTTACAGAGTATTTGGAGTTGTCCAGGTAAAGGTTCTAGAGGAAAGAGAATGATTGCTTTGGTTCTCATAAAAAACTGATGATGATTTCTCCAGGGTTTTGATAAATGACAATTTCAGAAGAGCCACAATGCAATCAAATAGTAGAATCAATAGTAAAGATCAGTGGAGAGGATGAACCCAGAGTTCAAACCTGATATTAAGTCTCTTTGCAATTTAAAGCAAGTAATTTAAGTTGGCTTTGAGCAAACGCCCTCTTCCAACAACACAAGAGAAGACTCTACACATGGACATCACCAGATGGTCAATACCAAAATCAGATTGATTATATTCTTTGCAGCCAAAGATGGAGAAGCTCTATACGGTCAGCAAAACAAGACTGGGAGCTGACTGTGTCTCAGATCATGAACTCCTTATTGCAAAATTCAGACTTAAATTGACAAATGTAGGGAAAACCACTAGACCATTCAGGTATGACCTAAATCAAATCCCTTATGATTATAAAGTGGAAGTGACAGATTCAAGGGATTAGATCTGATAGAGTGCCTTAAGAACTATGGATGGAGGTTCGTGACATTGTACAAGAGGCAGTGATGAAGACCATCCCCAAGAAAAAGAAATGCAAAAAGTCAAAATGGTTGTCTGAGGGAGCCTGACAAATAGCTGTGAAAAGAAGAGAAGCAAAAAGCAAAGGAGAAAAGGAAAGATATACCCATTTGAATCCAGAGTTCCAAAGAATAGCAAGGAGAGAGAAGAAGCCTTCCTCAGTGATCAATGCAAAGAAATAGAGGAAAATAATAGAATGGGAAAGACTAGAGATCTCTTCAAGAAAATTTGAGGGAACATTTCATGCAAAAATGGGCACAATAAAGGACAGAAATGGTATGGACCTAATAGAAGCAGAAGATATTAAGAAGAGGTGGCAGGAATACACAGAAGAACTATACAAAAATGATCTTCATGACCCAGATAACCACGATGGTGTGATCACTCACCTAGAGCCAAACATCTTGGAATGTGAAGTCAAGTGGGCCCTAGGAAACATCACTATGAACAAAGCTAGTGGAGGTGATAGAATTCCAGTTGAGCTATTTCAAATCCTAAAAGATGATGCTATGAAAGTGCTGCATTCAATATGCCAGCAAATTTGGAAAACTCAGCAGTGGCCACAGGACTGGAAAAGGTCAGTTTTCATTCCAATCCCAAAGAAAGGTAATGCCAAAGAATGTTCAAACTACTGCACAATTGCACTCATCTCACACACTAGCCAAGTAATGCTCAAAATTCTCCAAGCCAGGCTTCAGCAGTATATGAACCATGAAATTCCAGGTGTTCAAGCTGGATTTAGAAAAGGCAGAGGAACCAGAGATCAAATTGCCAACATTCGCTGGATCATCGAAAAAGCAAGAGAGTTCCAGAAAAACATCTATTTCTGCTCTATTGACTATGCCAAAGCCTTTGACTGTATGGATCACAACAGACTGTAGAAAATTCTTCAAGAGATGGAATACCAGACCACCTGACCTGCCTCTTGAGAGATCTGTATATAGGTCAAGAAGCAACAGTTAGAACTGAACATGGAACAACAGACTGGTTCCAAATTGTATATCGTCACCCTGCTTATTTAACTTATATGCAGAGTATAACATGCAAAATGATGGGCTGGATGAAGCATAAGCTGGAATCAAATTGTTGGGAGAAATATCAATAACCTCAGATATGCCGATGACACCATCTTATGGCAGAAAGCAAAGAAGAACTAAAGAGCCTCTTTATGACAGTGAAAGAGGAGAGTGAAAAAGTTGGCTTACAACTTTTTCAACATTCAGAAAACTGAATCTAAGATCTAAACTGAATCTAAAACTAAGATCATGGCATCCGGTCCCATCAACTCATGTCAAATAGATGGGGAAACAATGGAAATAGTGACAGACTTTATTTTGGGGTCTCCAAAATGACTGCAGATGGTGGGTCACTGCAGCCATGAAATTAAAAGACTCTTGCTTCTTGGAAGAAAAGTTATGACCAACCTAGACAGCATATTAAAAAGCAGAGACATTTACTTTGCCAACAAATGTCCATCTAGTCAAAGCTATGGTTCTTCCAGTAGGCATGTACGGATGTTGTACCACAAAGAAAGCTGAGCACCAAAGAACTGAAGCTTTTGAACTGTGATGTTGGGACCCTTGAGAGAGTCCCTTTGACTGCAAGGAGATTAAACCAGTCAATCCTAAAGGAACTCAGTCCTGAATATTCATTGGAAGGACTGATACTGAAGCTGAAACTCCAATACTTTGGCCACCTGATGCAAAGAACTGACTCATTGGAAAAGAACCTGATGCCAGGAAAGATTGAAGGTGAAAGGAGAAGGGGACGACAGAGGATGAGATGGTTGGATGGCATCACCAACTGGATGGACATGAGTTTGAGTAAGCTCCTGGAGTTGGTGATGAACAGGGAAGCCTGGCATGCTGCAATCCATGGGGTGGCAAAGAGTCAGACACAACTGAGCAACTGAACTGAATTTAAGTTTCCCTCTTTTAAAGGGATATAATAATAGCTAACTCTGCATCACAAAGTATAAAATAAAATAATTTGAGTTCCTTAAAAGTAATCTTGCAGTTTAAGGTGTTAATCTATGTTGCTTTAAAAAGCCTTACCACCCACAGCAACAATGTTGAGTTAAGAATGTAAGTCAAACATTTAGCCTCCTTTCCCACATGGGTGGGACTCCTCCTTGCACATTACCTCCCTTGTAGTGGAGGGTGGGGTAGGGCCGAGAGAAGGAACAGTGAGACCTGAGCTGGGGACTACAGACAGCCTGAGCAGGAACCTCAGGAAGACACTGAGAGCTGAGTACTTAAGCCTCTCACAGCTTTTGATATGGGGTTGTACAGAAGATTCCTTTCAGTGTCCAGGTTCTAGGGTTCTTCTGACATTGAAGTTAAAAATTAAGAGGCTGCCTGACCTTGTGCTAACCCTTGAGAAGAAATCAAGCCCCTGGAAACATCTGTCTGCCTTTGTTCAATTCCCCTGATCTTTAGGGTGATATTTACAAGCCTGTACTGTCTTCCCCAGGACCCCTTGAGGCCTGAAACATGTTTACTAACCAGATTATTTGGCTCCAGGAAATAAAATACATGTACAAAAATAATCTGGGATGGATTCTTACTTTTTTAGCTTTTTGACAACAACACTCTCCATTCCACCTCTCCCTCAGAATAACTTGTGAATATATTGTTCAGATCAGATCAGATCAGTAGCTCAGTTGTGTCCGACTCTTTGTGACCCCATGAATCGCAGCACGCCAGGCCTCCCTGTCCATCACCAACTCCTGGAGTTCACTCAAACTCACGTCCATCGAGTCAGTCATGCCATCCAGCCATCTCATCCTCTGTCGTCCCCTTCTCCTCTTGCCCCCAATCCCTCCCAGCGTGTTAGACTCTAACAATTTATTGGGAAAGTATGTTGGTATGTTCCAGTTGTATTGGAAAGGTTCTACCTGTGTTATTTTATTACCAACATCTTTCATGAGTGTCTGAAGCCTAGAAGAGTTAATTGAGTATTTTATTTTTCCTCTAATTTCTAAAAGAATGCTACGTGACAGTAATTTTGGTTAACATTAGGAAATTAGAAATTACCTAAGTTTTAGAGATATTTGATTATTTTGATTAGTTTTTTGGCTTTTTTATTTTTATTTTTTTGTAAAGCAGTGGGAGATTACAAAAGAACTGATTAAAAAACTGGAAGCTTTTTAAGACATTTGAAGCTCAAAGAGGAGTATTTTAAGATGTGCCTCAGTTAGAGTCTGACACAACTTAGCAATTAAACAACAACAAATTTACTTGAGAGTCCCTGTAGTCCCCACAGACCTGAGCAGGAAGGGCTTGTCTCCTGTGCAGCATTTGCAGGAACAGGCTATCTGTTAAACCCCAAACTAAGAACCAGTCACCAGTTCTTTTTTGGTGTGGAAGTGGATTCCCTCTCCTGCCTAACTCTCACATTGCCTAATGCCCCAGGCCCAGAGTTGGCATTTTTCAAACTGACCCATGTTTTGTCTGACCACATTGACCCATTATATTTTTGTCTCACCTACATTTTCTCAGGAAACTTCAGAGTTCTGGCCTTGGGTATTCCTCTTAACTTACAGAAACTGAACTTTTATAGTACAGACCATGTAAGCCAACTGAGTGATTTCCAAATTCTTCAGCATTGTAATAAACATTTAGATTTTTGTGAAAATCTCCTCCCTCCTTTCTTCCCTTTCCTCAAAAAAAAGTTTTAATTTTATTTTTAATTCAGCTTTTATTTTGAAAAGCTTGTGAAGGATGTTGCCAGAACTTGTGATCAATTGCCACATCCAAGGGTCATATTAACCTTGCATTGTATTGCATGCATGCTCAGTTGTGTCTGATTCTGCAACCCCATGGACTCTAGCCTGCCAGGCTCTTCTGTCCATGAACCTTCTGGGAAGAATACTGGAGTGGGTTGCCATTTCCTACTCCAGGGGATCCTCCCAACCCATGGATCGAACCCACATCTCTTGCATCTCCTGCATTAGCAGGCAGATTCTTTACCATTTCGTCACCTGGGAAGCCCCATGTTAGCCTAACACTGAAAAACACTAATATAAATCTTATACTTCTCACTGACTTTAATTATTTAAATTTAAAATATACTATTGTTATATATTCTTGCCTGGAGAATCCCATGGACAGAGGAGCCTGGCAGGCTACAGTCCATGGGGTCGCAAGAGTCGGTCACAACTTAGCGACTAAACCACCACCACCACTGATTGGCCCACTTATTTTATTATATGCTTGCTTTCAGGAAATCTTCACCGAACTAGCAGTGTTCCTGAATATGTCTACAATCTACACTTGGTTGAAAATGATTTTGCTGGTGTGCGTTCCCCTGTTACTAAAACCTATGACTTGCTAAAGGTAGGATACCAAAGAATATAACCATAGTTATTAGAATACCAAGTAAACATTTTTAAACTTCTATGGGTTATTTTTTAATGTGTACCATTCTCAAGTATTACCATTTCCTAAATGTATTAGAAGAAGATTGGTTTTGTGTGGACATCATGGAAAACTGGAAACTTTAAACTGTATCAAATCCTGGTGCAAATAACTAGACAACCAAGTCTTGTTAAAAACAGATTTTACCCAGAAAGGAGCCGACTTCTCTGTGTGATTTAGAGAAACCAACATCTTGTGTAATAGTCCTAGGATAATTAATCTTCAACAAAGATGAAAACTGATTCATGCCTCATTTAAATTTTATTTCTCTTTTGTGCAGACAGGCACAGCCCCCACTTATGAAGGTCGCTGGGGAAGAGGAACTTCGCAGTACAGCTCCCAGAAGTCGGTGGAGGAGAGGTTCTTCAGGCAGCCTCTAAGGAGACTTGAGATTTCCCCAGACAGCAGCCCTGAGAGGGCTCAGTACGCACACAGCGAGCACCATTACAGCCAGAGAAGCCAGGCCGGCCACACCTTGCGGCACCAAGAGAGCAGGAGGTCCACGCTTCTCGTGCCACCTCGCTACGCCCGCTCAGAAATTGTAGGTTTCAGCCACTCCGGGGCGGTGGGCAGACAGCGTCACTACGACACCTACAACAGGCGCTACCAGTACGGGTCTGTGAATGAAGCCGATTTTGACGGCGCTCCTGTCCACCCGGTAGTGCTCACCTACCCCAGGCCTGGGACCAGCCACAGCCTGGGCAACCTCCTGGAGAAGGAGAACTACATGACTGCGGGACTCGCCGCGGGGCAGGCCAGGCCGGCGCCCATGCCGCCGGGCACGCAGGGCCGGGCAGAGCGGTCGTCCTGGCATCAGAGCTCCTTCCACAGCACCCGCACACTGAGGGAAGCCGAGGCGGGCGGGAGGAGGCCGCACATGACCGTGGGCCAGGTGGCGGCAGGAGGAAGTGGGATCATGCTCGCCGCCGAGAGAAGCACTTTCACCGAGGCCCAGTCTGGGTGAGTCCCCTTCTCAATCTGCAGCGCTGTCAGTGCCAGCACATTCTGTTCCCACAGCCCTCAACTGAGTGAGCTGGCGCTTCTGGGGCTGCAGAGAAAGGCTTCCAGAGATAAGTGATTAAAATAATGACTTCTCAGGCAGCTGCCTAATTGACAGCTTAGCCTATTTACCGCAGGGACAGGGGCCAAGCTACCTGCTTGTATGGCAGCTCTGCGGGGAAATGTGGCTTTTAGTCCATCTGTTTCAAATTAGATGATGGCTAAAGGGAGGCCTGACCCCTTGGTTATGTGAAAATCTGCTTTGAATGGAGCTAACTCCAAAGTAGACGAAGAAATGGATAATTACATGCATTTTTCTCAATCATTCCTTGAAATAAAGGAAGGAAAAAGGCAAAAATGTTTATTCTCGGTGTTAAAAGTGAACCACAAATGCTGTTTTGATAACACTACCGAAAAAGGAAGAGCTAATCAGAGGCAACTAATTTCTAAATGTCTCTTTTCCTTTGATATACCTGATAATTTTATTCAATATTATTTGACTGTAGTATAAGGGATGTATCAGAGTTTCTGTTTTGTAGTACTGAATAATTAAAATACTTGAAGTTTCAAAGTCATTCCTTTGCCTCTCCTGTTTATGTTATGGCTTGATTAATCTAGTGTTTGGAACTTAACTTTCATCAAGTTTAATGCTGGAGCACAAATTTTGTAAACTGAGGAACTCACTAAGAGAAAAATTGAGAAATGGATGGATGATTGATTACATTAGTAACTACTAAAATAATTATGTATCATTATGGTAAAACATTAAATATTTGATTTTTTTTTTAACCTGTGAAGTTGGTTAATGGAAATTATTACCTTTAATCATCCCTTTAAGTGAAATTGTGCAGTATACTCATTGATTAGGTAGGCACCGGTGAGAAAAGATTTTAGGGCTAATCTAATCTTGAAGCAAGAAATATTTTTTATAAAACAAAAATGAATATGAGACATAACATTTCTTTAGAAAGTAGATCTTTGTCAATATGGACACACTTATAAAAAGAAAAATGCATGAGGTAATTATTTATGGAGGGAAAAGCTGATCAATTCTTTTAAATCGATAATTCAAGATGTATTTAATGCCTGCTATATTGTAAGATTTGTGCTTGGTCAGTTTTAATGAAATGATTCTAACAGCAATAGAACTGTTGCTTCACATTCTCCACAGCTGGCACTCTTCTCTTCTTCCATCTCTGTCCTCCTGCTTCCACCACCTTGTCACTTCCCAGTCTGTCATCCACTCACTGCAGTATGACTTTAGTCCCCAACATTTCTGAAATAGGCTCCCCACAGGTCTACCAATGACTGCCCTAATGCTACATCTGAAGCAGACACATAATTAGCACCTATATTAGTCTGTGGGCAGCATTTAATAAACTGAAATTCTCTCTTCCCTGGGTTGTCAGGACACCAGCTTCTCCTGGTTTCTTCTAGCCATGTCTTAGGCTTCCCTGCAAGGACTTTTTTGCATGCCCAAGGAAGTCATCCAGAGAAGGCAATGGCAACCCACTCCAGTAATCTTGCTTGGAAAATCCCATGGACGGAGGAGCCTGGTAGGCTGCAGTCCATGGGGTCGGACACAACTGAGCGACTTCACTTTCACTTTTCACTTTCATGCATTGGAGGGGGAAATGGCAACCCACTCCAGTGGGATTCTCCAGCCTGGAGAATCCCAGAGATGGCGGGGCCTGGTGGGCTGCCATCTGTGGGGTCGCATAGAGTTGGACACGACTGAAGCGACTTAGCAGCAGAAACAGCAAGGAAGTTATCTTCATCAACCCTTCTGTTTTGGTCTTGGTGCTTTTATAAAGAGGCCCTGCATACTGCACTTACATCCTGTGATTCCCAGTGTTTCATTTTCATCTCTGTCCTCTATCCTCAACTCTAAATTTGTATGTATTTCTAACAACCTCATGGACTCAGTATGTTCAAAATTAAATTTATCAGCTCTTCCCTACCTTCTATTCCTGACCATCTCCTCATACTAAAGTCCTGTCATTTATAAACCTGGGAGTCATTCTTGTCTTTTCCCTTCATAGTCACGTATCACCAAGCTATTATTTTTAATTCCTTAATGGGTTGTAAATTTTTACCCTCTTTCTGTCTCTATTGCATAGGTCTCTCTGCCTCTGGTCTTGCTCTCAATCATTCTCTAAAACTGTTAGAAGGATCTTCCAAACTCTGATGACACCTCTCCACAACTTATAATCTTCCCATAATTCCACAAAACCTTTGTGCTTTTTAGCATGGCACGCAAAGCCCATGTTTCCACCTCTGCTTACACTCTAGTCTGATCTCTTTCTACTCTTTTTCACCCTTCATCATCATCATCCCTAAAAACACACCTGAACACTCAAACCACCTTGAACCTCTTGCTTTTCTTGTTGTTGTTCAGTTGCTAAGTTGTGTCCGACTATTTGCAACCCCATGGACTACAGCATGCCAGGCTTCCCTGCCCTTCACTATCTCCCAGGGATTGCTCTAACTCATGTCCATTGAATCAGTGATGCCATTCAACCATCTCATCCTCTATCACCCCCCTTCTCCTCCTGCCATCAATCTTTCCCAGCTTCAGGGTCTTTTCCAATGAGATGGCTCTTCACATCAGGTGGCTGAAGTATTAAAGCTTCAGCTTCAGCATCAGTCCTTCCAGTGAATATTCAGGGTTGATTTCCTTAAGGGTTGACTGGTTTGATCCTCCTTGCTGTCCAAGAGACTCTCAGGAGTCTTTTCCAGCACCACAGTTTGAAAGCATCAGTTCTTTGGTGCTCAGTCTTCTTTATGGTCCAACTCACATCCATACATGACTACTGGAAAACCATAGCTTTGACTATATGGACCTTTGTCAGCAAACAGATGTCCGTGCTTTTTAATACGCTGTCTAGGTTTGTCATAGCTTTTCTTCCAGGGAGGAAGTGTCTTTTAACTTCATGGCTGCAGTCACAGTGATTTTGGAACCAGAAAATGAAATCTGTCTCTGCTTCCATTTTTTTTTCCCTTCTATTTGCCATGAAGTGATTGGACCAGATGCCACAATCTTAGTTTTTTGAATGTTGAGTTTTAAGCCAGCTTTTTCACTCTCCTCTTTCATCCTCATCAAGAGTCTCTTTAGTTCCTTTGTGCTTTCTGCCATTAGAGTGGTATCATCTGCATTTCTGAGGTTACTGATATTTCTCCCTGCAATCTTGATTCCAGCTTGTGATTCATCCAGCCCAGCATTTCTCATGATGTACTCTGCATATAAGTTAAATAAGCAGGGTGACAACATACAACCTTGATGTATATTCCCAATTTTGAACCAGTCCATTGTTCCATGTCCAGTTCTAACTGTTGCTTCTTGACTTGCATACAGGTTTCTCAGGAGGCAGGTAAGGTGGTCTGTTATTCCCACCTCGAAGAATTTCCCACAGTTTGTTGTGATCCACACAAAGGCTTTAGCACAGTCAATGAAGTAGAAGTAGATGTTTTTTTGGAACTCTCTTGCTTTTTCTATGATCCAACAGATGTTGGCAATTTGATCTCTGGTTCCTCTGCCTTTTCTAAATCCAGCTTTTATATCTGTAAATTCTTGGTTCACGTATAGTTGAAGCCTAACTTGAAGGATGTTGAACATTACCTTGCTAGCATGTAAAATCAGCAGAATTGTATAGTAGTTTGAACATTCTTTGGCATTGCCCTTCTTTGGAATGATAAGTATTGATTCACTTATTTTATTTCTTTTTATCTTTGTGCCTTCTTTTCTTCTTTCCTTCCGTTCTTTCCCTCTTCCTTCCTTCTTTTCTTATATACCTGTCTAATCTATTTCTTCCCAGTAGCTATTTTTTGGCTGGCTAATCATGGCTGGATGGCATCACCGACTCGATGGACGTGAGTCTGAGTGAACTCCGGGAGTTGGTGATGGACAGGGAGGCCTGGCGTGCTGCAATTCATGGGGTCGCAAAGAGTCGGACACGACTGAGCGACTGAACTGAACTGAACTGAATCATGATTCTAGATTTATCTTAGTTACCACCTAACCACTTGCCTCGCCAACTAGGTGCTCCAGATAGTTGCACTGTGTGGGTGTCTGTACTATAGAATAATACATTGTGGTTATTCATTTACCTGTCTGCTCTCCCTCTAATTTTGAGTTATTGTTTTAATAGAGAAAATTTTATTACAATAATTAATCATGTTCCAAGAATAGAAGAAATACTTGGGATCAAGAAATTTAAAATAAAGGGCAAGAAATCTATTCTTAATGATTCCCAAAGTTGCCATCCTAGAGAACAGAAATCATAGAAATGACCACTTCTTGAAAATGCTGCTATGTATGGAAAGGAAACAGGGTCAGGGATATTTCCTATAATGATCAAGGTGGCATCCATATCTGATTCTCTTCCTCCTTTGATGTGTTCCATGGTTCATTTCAGTTCCCCAGGCTGCCCCTGAGAACACATGCTCTGCTCTCCTATGCCTTGTAGTGTCTCACATTTCAAGCTCTATCTAGTGCCTATATATGGAATTCGATTTTTTCACAAAGTCCCACGTGTGAAGAAGTGTTCTTTCACATTTGTGGAACATTCCTATAGAATAGAAATAAAACTATACTCTCTAAAACTGTAATCCTGCATAATGACAGAAGGTATTAAACAATGGGTCTTTGTTTCTAAAAGAAGAATGGCTGGTCAGTTTCTAATGTAGCTGAAAATCAAAACACTGGAGTAGAAGATAGATAGTCAACAGCTGCTCTAAATCAGACTATTGAAAAAGATTTAAGAAATCACTAAGTAAAACGCTGTAATCAGTTTTATGAAAATATGATTTCTGTACATATAACGGACTGGTGGTTCAGCAAATGAATATTAGGTTGCTCCGCTGTACCCAGTACTTCAGTAAGCACCATAGAGATAAAAATTTAATGGGATATATGAAGGTCTAGAGAAGATCTATAAAGAAAAAAATGAGACACATCAAGTACTAGATTGTACTAGTGTCTGTAGGAATTCAGAGAACAAAAGAGTGATGCTTTTGCATTGGTAAAGGGAGACAAAGGTGAGTGACTGTGTCTCTGGTATGATCGCCAGTCAAGTTTGTGATGTAGAGCAGCACAGAACAGAAAAGATGTCATATTAACTTCCCTTCACATCCTCTTAGTTACCTGCTTCTTTAGTTCTTTGATTATTCAGGTCTCTTTCAACAATATCTTTCTTTCCATTTTTAACAGCCCAGTTCACAACTTCATTGCTTCAGCTAAGACTTTTGTAATGCCCTCAAAACTGTCTCTAGAAACTCATATCCACTCTAAAGTCACCTTTGTAAAGCAGTGCTTTCATCACACCTAAAATCTTTGTGAGGTAGGAGGGTTTGCATTTCCTAAGCATCTGACAACACGAGGGAGCTCTTCATTCATCATCTGGTGTTTGCTTGACCTTCAGAGCTGTTCTGATATCTGTGAACCAGCGTGGAGTAGGGCTGTGTTGTTATTGTCAGGAATGTGGTTGCTGAGGGATTGCATACCCAAAAAAAAGTACATGTTTTTAATTTTTTCCTATAATTACTCATATTCTGACCAATAATACTTTACATTGCTTCCTGTTTACATTTTTATGATGAATGTATTGACATCATATTAACATATTAACTAAAGTGGTTGAAAAGACTAACTATTGGAGAATACATTCAGTTGATAATGGAACCCAGGAACAACTGCTCATCCTGATCCTTCCCTCCCCATCCCTTTCTCCCAAGCCACATTTCTATAGGCTTCAAGAAATGTTTTGTAAGTGAGCAGAAAGGGAAGGAGGAGGGAAGAAAGGGAGGCAGAGAAGAAAGTAGGGAGGAAGAGAGAGAGATTGAAGGAGACCAAAAAGGAGCCTGCAGGGCCTTGCCTGGGTACAAAATTCCCTCCATGTCCCTGTTTCTTGTTTGAAGAAAGGCTTTAGTCTCCTAGGCTTTCTCTAAGACCCCAAAAGCAAGAGCTTAAGCAGTTAATGATTAGAACACGAGTCACAGGACTCCTGGTTCACCCTGAGGATATAACAATCTGACATGTATCTTAGAGTTGTTTTGCAGAAATTAGGACCCCTAATCATGGTGGATGGTGACTACATGCTCACCACCAGCACCTTGACCCCATACTGGTTGGAACTGGAAGGCTGAGTGTTAAGATTCCTGGAACATCATTCTGTTACCCCACTAGGAATCAATGAGAAGAATATACACAAGCTGATTAGGCACCCTGCAACCCTCACCCCTAGTTTTCCTTTTAAATATCCTGTCCTGACAGCCATCCTAGTTTTTGAGCATGAGCTGCCCTTTCTCCTTGCTTGGTGTCCTATAACAAACACTGTAGTTTCCTTCAGCACAACCCAGTGTCATTAGATAGGCTTCGCTGTGTATTGGGTGGGCAGACTCCAATTCCATTGGGTAAAGAGAGAATAGAGGAGGAAAGGAATAGCTTTAGCTGGGGACAGGAATACAGAAGGGATGATATTTGAATTGAGTCTTGAAGAATGAAAAGAAATAGGTAGAAGGGTGGGTTTCCTAGAAACATCAGAGAGAGTGGCTTGTGAAGGGCATGCAGCAATTAGAGAAGGGTTAAAAGTCGGGTGTGATTAGTCCATTAGGGGAGGGAGAGGAGATGGAGTGGAGGATGGCAAGAGATGGAGCCAGACTGAGGTCAGAACATATGCTGTGCTATACGGTTGGACTTTACAGACAGTAACAAAAGAGAAAATTGATGCCCTGACAGCTGTGGCAGACGTTCTTGTTGAGGAAGTCTTTGTTCTGTTTGGGAATTGTTTTTAGTGATAAACTGAAGTAGCATTAGGTTGGCTGGCAGTGAATGAAGAACTTCTTTGTGAATCATGTTCAGGAAAATAAAGGATTAGAGTAATGGAATTATTTGTTGGTTGGGAAATTTTGGTTTGGATGGGAAATTTTGTTGGGAAATTCAAACTTTCCTGAGTCATTTATGACTTATGAAATGGATTAATGGCTAAATCTTAAAAAAAGAAGTATTAAACAGAAGGTTATTCTTAGCTTATGAATGCTGTCTCATCAATTTAAACACCTATAGTGGTAGATGGTGAAAGACTTAAAATTTTTTTGACTTTTGATTTCCCTGTAAAGTAATTGGAGTCCATGCCTGTGAAATATTTCCATCTCTTTTTAAAAGGGAGTTTATGTTAAATAAAAGTGATTCAGATTCTAGTTTTAATGGTAATAGCCTACATTTTTACCAATTAAATTGACTCCTGAGGCATAAAAGTTTAAAATATGAGATCATTATATAATTCTCAGTATAGATGCCAGGACTGCTTCATTTTTAATACCCTTATACTCATGAGGTAACACTTCTGTGTTTGAACATGTGTTTTAGAAGCAGTGGGAATTAGTTTTTAGTCATGAGGCCCGTTACTCTTATCCTCTCACCTGTGCCACACCCATTCACACACAGACATGCCCCTCACAACATAAAAATGCTCCCCTTGGTACATAGGTGCATGTATTGGTGGGTTAGCCTGATATAAGAGAGAATTTCTTCACCATGCTTGCTAGCAGGTGCTGGAAAATACCCTCCCATAATGTCTTAGAAGTCTCTGTTAACTGAAATGAATCAGGTGTGATCCTCGTTGACACCAAAGAGAATCCTAGGTTACTTTTAAGGCATGTCTTTAGCCGCAGTCCTAAGGTGTTGCCATCCTCAGTGTGGTTTCTCTGAGGGGACACTTTGTTGTTGTTGTTGTTGTTCAGTTGCTAAGTCATGTCAGACTCTTTGTGGCCCCATGGACTGCAGTATGCCAGGCTTCCTTGTTCTTCAGTATCTCCGGGAGTTTGCTCAAATTCATGTCCATTGAATCAGTGATGCTGTCCTAACCATCTCATTCTCTGCCCGCCTCTTCTCCTTTTGCCTTCAATCTTTCCCAGCATCAGGGTCTTTTCTATGAGTGGGCTTTTCCAATCAGGTGGTCACAGTATTAGAGCTTCACCTTTAGCATCAGTCCTTCCAATGAATATTCAAGTTTGATTTTCTTTGGAATTGACTCATTTGATCTCCTTGCAGTTCAAGGGACTCTCAAGAGTCTTATTCAGCACCACAGTTCAAAAGCATCAATTCTTTGGCACTCAGACTTCTTTATGGTCCAACTCTCACATCATACATGACTGCTGGAAAAACCATAGCTTTGACTGTACAGACCTTTGTAGGCAAAGTAATGCCTCTGCTTTTTAATATGCTGTCTAAGTTTGTCATAGCTTTCCTTCCAAGGAGCAAGCGTCTTTAAAATAAATAAATAAAATTTAAAAAATAGAAAAGGAAGTACAAATACACCTTGGTATTAGGCTTGGTAATAGGCTGCCTAAACTTAGTCACCCTCCAGGCAGAAATAAAAGGGGAAGGAGAATTAATGCCACTTTTGTGAGGCATTTGGGAGTTATTGTTTTATTCATAGCAATTTTATTTATTCTCTATAAATTATCTTCTCAGTATCAGACTATATCAGATTTCATCAATACTGTATGCATTTGCAATTAGTAGAGGACAAAGTATGTTACTTAGACTGTAGCTGAATGTCATTACAATGGTAACAGAATGTTTATTAAATTGTATTTAAAAGGGGCTTTTTATTAATATTATTGTATTTAATCATTATCTTTCCTATTGGATTCTGTCATAACTTATTTTAACCAAACAAACTCAGTTTTCCTGTCTTATACCGTTTATATACTACTATATTCATTAAATAGTAGCACTTTTAGAATGCTTCTTTTAAAACTTATTCTCAGGTATAATAACAGATTTTGAGCAGCTGTGAGAAAAATCTAATAATTTTTGAGGGAGGTATTTAACTTTCAGGTATGAGATTACCAAGGTAGGGATAATTGTTAATTTCTGTGACCAAATTTCTTTTCAATTTCATGTCAGATACATTTATATTTCATGTGAGACGTATATGTATCTTAAATAGAGGGAAGTTTCTTCTCAATTCAGTAGTGTCCTCAGAAGCTAGTCTGACCAGAAGTGAAGTGTTTCTGCTGCTGGATTCCTGTACCTTCTGACCTCAGAAGCTAATTTTTCCTTTGCCTGAACAGGAGCCAAGGCTCAGATGTTCTAGGTGCTTCCTGATATTAGGCAGATTATCCCCTGGAGGATCATGTTGACAGGCAGGAGGGAGCAGGTTTGGAATCTTGCTGAATCTGTGATTGTTTGTCTAGGAATGTAGACACGGAGATGACTCTGGAGCGAGCAGTGAGTATGCTTGAGGCAGACCACACGCCACCGTCCAAGATTCCTATTGCAGCTACTTTCATACAGCATGAGTGCTTCCAGAAATCTGAAGCACGGAAAAGGGTGAGTATGTCATCTCAAGTCTGGTGCAAAACAAGCATACTTTCACATCTATTATGGTGATCCTGCAAACTGAAACCAAATTTAATTTAATATTTGAAATTATTGAATTATTTGTGGGCTTCCCGGGTGAATCAGCTGGTAAAGAATCCGCCTGCAATGTAGGAAACCTGGGTTTGAACCCTGGGTTGGGAAGAGCCCCTGGAGAAGGGAATGGCTACCCACTCCAGTATTCTGGCCTGGAAAATTCCATGGACTGTATAGTCCATGGGGTCCCAAAGAGTCGGATACGACTGAGTGACTTTAACTTTTCATTTTTTTCATGTCAATCATAGCTTATTTTTTAAAGTAATTAAATAATTAAAAATAATCTTTTATTGAGACCTTATAATCTAAAAGGAAATATACACTGATTACCAAAAAAATTTTCTGCAATCCAGAAAATTAGAACAAAAATGACTACATGTACCTCTCCTTTCTTTGTCTGACCTCTCCCTTTAGAACCATCTCCAGAGATAATTGTTTATAGCAGTCTGTGTACTTTCAGATTTTTTTGAGAGAAGAGGGGAGAGAGAGAAAATGAGTGTACATTTTAGGCTATTGTTTTCTATATTTAAAAAATATATTAAATGTGAGCAATGTGTTCTAAGTTTTTATTTTCCTTAAACAGTTTCTTTAACATTACAACAGTGACTCAATGAATAGCTTTATACATATATCTTTTGGCATTTCCACCAGTGTTGGTATAGGACAGATACTCCAAGATAGAATCAATAGGTCACTTTGTTTTAAATGGTACATTTGTAGGGGGGAAAAAAATCACAGTTTAAAAAGGTACACAGTGAAAAGAAGTTTTTCTCCTACTCCAAACCCCAGTCTAGGCCTCCATCTCCCTCTTTTTCTCTCAACCTCCCATTCTCTGTCCTCCTCCTCCCCTCCGCTGTCCCTGTCTCTCACATCAATTTTAAGGTATCAGAGATAGTTTATGCATGTAGAAGCAGTTATTGGATGGGTGGATTGAATATCCTTTTTGTTTTAAAATAAAATCACAAATAACAGGTTACTTACAATACTCAGTACTTTGTTTTAATTTAACACTATATCTTGAAAATCTTCAGTATATATTAGCCCTACCTTCATTCTTTAAAACTGCTACCTACATAGATTTTTTTTTAATTTATTTCTTTTTAATTGGAGGATAATCACTTTACAATATTGTGTTGGTTTCTGCTATACATCAATGTGAATCAGCCGTAAGTATACATATGTCTTCTCCCTGTTAAACATGCTTCCCACCCCATCCCACCCCTGTAGGTTGTCACAGAGCACTGGATTTGAGCTCCTTGTGTATTTTACATATGGTAGTGTATATGTTTCAGCGTTAACTCTCAATTCATCCCACCCTCACCCTCCTCTACTGTGTCCTCAAGTCTGTTTTTTATGTCTGTGTCTCCTTTGCTGCCCTGCAAATAGGTTCATCAGTCCCATCCTTCTAGATTCCATATATATGTTTGTGTGTGTGTTAATTAAAACTGCTACATAGATTTCTCTTGTATAAATGCACTAATTTTGTTTGTTCAGTTTTTTAACAGTTTATTAAGGTTAAAAATGACAAAATTTTTGATCCATGTTTTGATACAGTGAAACCATCATCACAATCAATACAGTGAGCAAATTCATTACCTCCAAAGTTTGCTTGTGCCGCTTGGTAATCAATACATCCCACCCCTCCACAACCCACAGTTTATGATCTGCTTTCTGTTACTATAGATTAGTTGAATTTTCTAGAATTGTATATAAATGGTATCATAGAGTAAATATGCATTTTTTTGGACTGAATTCTTTTACTCAGCTTAAATCTTTTAAGGTTGTATGTATCAAAAGGTATGGGTGTGGGTGTGTGTGTGTGTGGCTGAGTAGTATTTTGTTTTGTGGTTACCATAATGTGTTTATCCACTTACCTGTCGATGGGCATTTGAGTTTTGGCTATTACAAATAAAGCTGCTATAAACATATGTTTACAAACAGATGTTTTAATTTTTCTGAGGTAAATACCTTGGAGTAGAATACCTGGATGATATTGTAGTTGTTCGACTTTTAAGGATTTGCCAAACTGTTTTACAAAGTAACTATACCATTTTACATTCCCATTAGCAATGTATAAGAGTTCTGGTTCCCCTATGTCCTAACACTGGATATGGTCAGTCTTAATTAGAGGCAATAGGTTTGTAGTAGATTTTCACTGTGGTTTTAATTTGCATTTTCCTAATGACTAATGTTGAGCATCTTTTCATTTGCTTGTTATCTATATATTGATACCATCTTTGGTGAAATGTTTTCAGATCTTTTGCCTGTTTTTTTATTTGGGTCTTCTGTTTTCTTATTATTGAATTTTGATATTTCTTTATAGATTCTGGATATGTCTTTTTTCATATGTATGATTTGGAAATATTTTCACTCAGTTGTGTTTTGTTTTTTCATTCTTTCAACAGTTTTAAATTTTGATGGAGTACAATTTATCAGTTTTTTCCTTGTGGATCACACTTCTCATGGTGTATCCAAGAAATCTTTCTGTTCTCAAAGGTCACAAAAATAATCTCCTGTATTTTCTTCCAGAAGTTTTTATAAGACTTTATAGTTGAATAGTCCATTTGTGGTTAATCTTTGTATATATTGCAAGATGTTTACCAAAGTTCCTTTTGTTAAAACATATATTTCAATATATGCAATTGTTTAGGCAGGATTTGTCAGAAAGATTATCCTTCTGGTACTGAGTTATTTTTGCACTTCTGTTGAAAAGGAATTAATCATATACATGGGTTTAATTCTGGACTATGCATTCTATCCCATTGACCCCTATCTTTATACAAATACCATACTGTCTCAATTACTATAGTTTTATATTAAGTCTTGAAATTAGGTACTGCTAGTCCTCTGACTTTGTTCTTTTTCAAATTATTTTGGCTGTTCTAGGTTTTTCTGCAGTTCCATTTGAATTTTAGAAATAAACTTGTCAATTTCCATATTTTAAAACCAACTGTTGGGATTTTGTTTTGAGGTTGCATTGAATCTATAGATCAATCTGTGGAGAATTGACATCTAAGCAAGTCTTCTGACCTCTGCACATGGTATATTTTACCACTTATGTTGGTCTTTAGTTTCTCTCAACAGTGTTTTTTACTTTTTACTCTAGAGATCTTTCATGTCTTTTGTCAGATCTGTCCTTAAAGTCCATATTTCTAGATGCTTTTATAAATGGTCATGGTTTTTTAATTTTTGATAGTTTCATGATAGTAGATAGAAATTCATTTTTATCTGTTGATTTTGTATGTGTGTTATTACTAAATTTACTTATTAGCTCTTGTAACATATTTGTAGATTCATCATATTTCTACATAGAAGATCATACCATCTACAAATAAAGACAGGTTTTTTTTTTCTTTCCAATCTTTGATTTTGTGCTGGCTAGAACCTCCAGTACAGTGTTAAAAAGAAGAGTGGATATGTTGTCCTGTTCCTGATCATAAGGGAAAGCATTCAGTTGTGCTTTCATTCTTAAGTATGATTTTTACCTGTAAGGTTTTTTAGTTGGTGTTTTTGTTTTTTTTTTTGAGGAATTTAATTTGGGGGATTTTTGTGTTTCTCTTTTCTTTTTTTGGAAGAAAGGGAAAGGGTTATACTTTAATATTCTTAATAACAGTTTTTCCTGCTTTTTGTTTTGTCTTTTGTGTTTTTTTTAATTGAGATATAATTGGCATATAACATATTAGTTTTAGACATACAATATAATGATACAATATATGAATGTATTGTACAGTGATCACCACAATAAATCTGGTTACCATTCATCACCACACATAGTTATGAGATTTATTTTTTGTCATGAGAAGTTTTAAAATCTACTGTCTAGCAACTTTCAAATACGCAGTACCATATTATTAACTATAGTCATCAGGCTGTATATTACATCCCTGGAACTATTTATTTTACAGCTGTAAATTTGTACCTTTTGACCCCCTTCACCCAGTGTACCCCACCTCAAACCCCCTCCCCAGCCTCTGGCAACTGCCAACCTGTTCTCTGTACAGATCTATGATTTTGTTTTTGTTTTGTTTGTTTCTTAGATTCCAGATATGAGTGAGATCATAGGGTGTTTGTCTGTCCTGACTTATTTCACTTAACATACTGCCTTTAAGGTCCATCCATGTTGTTGCAGTGACCATAATTGCTTCCTTTTTATAGCTGAATAATATTCTGTGTATATATGGACTATATACATGTATACACACATAACACCACAACTCCTGTATCTACTCATTCATCAGTGGATACTTAGGTTGTTTCCATGTCTCTATTATAAATAATGTTGTAGTGAACATGGGGATTCATATATCTTTTTGAGTTAGTGTTTTTGTTTCCTTAGGATAAATACATATAATTAGAATTGCTGCATCATATGGTAGTTCTCAGTTCACTTCAATTCAGTCGCTCAGTCGTGTCCAACTCTTTGAGACCCCATGAATTGCAGCACACCAGGCCTCCCTATCCATCACCAACTCCTGGAGTTCACTCAAACTCACGTCCATCGAGTCAGTGATGCCTGCATTGATCACTGAGGAAGGCTTTCTTATATCTCCTTGCTATTCTTTGGAACTCTGCATTCAAATGGGTATATCTTTCCTTCTGTGCTTTGCTTTTTGCTTGTCTTCTTTTCACACCTTTTTGTAAGCCATTTCGCTTTTTTGCATTTCTTTTTCTTGGTGATGGTCTTGTTCCCTGTCTCATGTACAATATCACAAACCTCGATGAAACTAACCATACTGTGTGGGGCCACCCAAGACGGACTGGTCATGATGGAGAGGTCTGGCAGATGTGGTCCACTGGAGAAGGGAATGGCAAACCACTTCAGTATTCTTGCCTTGAGAACCCCATGAACAGTATGAAAAGGCAAAAAGATAGGACACTGAAAGATGAACTCCCCAGGTCAGGAGGTGCCCAATATGCTACTGAAGATCAGTGGAGAAATAACTCCAGAAAGAATGAAGGGATGGAGCCAAAGCAAAAACAACACCCAGTTGTGGATGTGACTGGTGATAGAAGCAAGGTCCGATGCTGGAAAGAGGAGTATTGCATAGGAACCTGGAATATTAGGTCTATGAATCAAAGCCAATTGGAAGTAGTCAAACAGGAGATGGCAAGGACGAACATTGATAATCTAGGAATCAGCAAACTAAGATGGACGGAATGGGTGAATTTAACTTAGATGAGCATTATTATCTACTACTGTGGGCAGGAATCCCTTAGAAGAAATGGAGTAGCCATCATGGTCAACAAAAGAGTCTGAAATGCAGTACTTGGATGCAATCTCAAAAACGACACAATGATCTCTGTTCATTTCCAAGGCAAACCATTCAATATCACAGTAATCCAACTCTATGCCCCTACCAGTAATGCTGAAGAAGCTGAAGTTGAACGGTTCTATGAAGACCTACAATACCTTTTAGAACTAACACCCAAAATAGGTATCCTTTTCATTATAGCGGAGAAGGCAATGGCACCCCACTCCAGTACTCTTGCCTGGAAAATCCCATGGATGGAGGAACCTGGAAGGCTGCAGCCCATGGGATTGCTGAGGGTCGGACACGACTGAGCAACTTCACTTTCATTATAGGGGACTGGAATGCAAAAGTAGGAAGTCAAGAAATACCTGGAGTAACAGGCAAATTTGGCCTTGGAGTACAATGAAGCAGGGCAAAGGCTAATAGAGTTTTACCAAGAGAATGCACTGGTCATAGCAAATACCCTCTTCCAACAACACAAGAGAAGACTCCACACATGGACATCATCAGATGGTCAGCACCAAAATCACAATGACTATATTCTTTGCAGCCAAAGAAGGAGAAGCTCTATACAGTCAGCAAAAACAAGACTGGGAGCTGACTATGGCTCAGATCATGAACTCCTTATTGCCAAGTTCAGACTTAATTTGAAGAAAGTAGGGAAAACCACTAGACCATTCTTGTGGTTTGGAGTTCATTAAACTTCTCAAAATTGTGGATTTCTACTTTTCATCAAATTTTGGAATTTTATTTAGGAAATCTTCTGTCCTGCCTTTGAGAACTGCCATTACATATATTACATATATATCAGGCTGCTTGAAGTTGTACTCTTCTTGAAGTTCATGCGTACTCTGTTTTTCTTTTTTAGTTGTTTTTCCTGTATGTTTCTTTTTGGGTAAATTCAGTTTCTATGCTCTAAATTTACTGACCTTTTCTTCTGCATTGTTGAATATGCCATTATTTCATTCAGTGTACTTTTTATTTTGTAAATTATAGTTTTCATATCTAGAAGTTAAATTTTAGTCTTTTTTTATATCTTCTGTGTCCATATTTAACATGTTTCTCAACATATGCAAGACAGTTAAAATAGCTCTTTGACTAACCTTGTCTATCTGGCTGGCTGGTGAGAATAGGCACCATTCACAGGCCTTTGTGAGCCTGAGAAGCAGTAACTTTATTTAGGCACTTACTTGCCTGGCCTCAGGCAGTTTCCTCACAAAGATAAAACTGGTAAATACTCTGCTGAATATTAAAAGGGGACCCTCTGCAGATCTCAGGAGTTCTCCTTCTATGCAACACTTTTCTTCCTAGTACTCGTCCTTCCTTGTTCTTGTATTCGTCACTCTTCCTTCTCAGCTCTGCTTGTTGAATTCCACTTAAGATTTCCCTTACAACGCCACAGCCTGGGGTCTCTCTCAAGACTGTGATCCGAGGCAGCACTGGTGCTCTCCTTACTTGTTCGCCGTCCTTAGGGATCACTGTCCATCACTGCCCCATGTCCAGCTATTGAAACAATTATATATTTTGTCTGGTTTTTAAAACCATTTAAGTGATAAGTAAATCCAGTCCTCATTACTAGTGAGTCATTTTTAATTTTGATAAATAACTTGCTATAAATCTTCCCCTAAATTATACAAATGTACCCTCCCACCAACATGGTGTCAAAGTGCCTATTTACATGCACCATTATCACAAGATATGATTCTTCTTCGTTCATTTTTGCTAATCTGATAAGCAGGAAGAAAGGTATTTCTTTATATTATAAGTTTTCCTCTTTTTGAAATCAAGACAATCACTGATCAGGTTATCAGAATTACAGAGAAAATCTTTTAAAAAAATTATAAACACACAGAGTTTGTCATTGTTTTTCATATATAAACTATGCCCATTATGTTTCATTTGCCATTTTTAGATTTTTTGGAGTAAAATGAGAACCTAATGGCCCTAATTCATTGGAGTTCATATCCTTCTAGATTCTTATATTTTTACCTAGCCTTTTAGGTTAATTTCTTCCAGTTACAACCAATTACAGATCTTTCAAAGCTCTTCACCTTTATCTAGTCTTTCTAAAGCATTCAAATTAGCTTTCAGAGAGACAGAGCTTTTTCAGAATAGGTAAATAAATTACATAGAATAGGTCAATAAATTACATAATTACAGTAACAAGTACAGTTGGCATAAATGCATTGGGTAATAAACCTAATTTGCTCTTGGTAAACAGAATAAATAAGAGTTCAAAGGCCAACATATACTAACCTGCCAGTTTGACAGTACTCAAAATCTGGATTTCACAGAGGAGAAAGAGCATGTGATTAATCCTACAGATTGAGTAGTAAGTCAGAGCTTCCACTGTTTTTTTTTCTCCACTTGCATGTCATTAATTATTCATGAAGATGAGCACCTTTTATATTTTTTGACCGTATTTATTCAGTCGATTGTCATTGTTTAACTTACGTTATTTTTCTAAGACATTTGCCTGTTTCTTAATGAGTTGTAAGAGTTCTTTATTATGCACATTAGCCCATTGCTGCCTATGTGACAATGTTGTTTCCTGACTTTTCTTATGATATCTTTCATTATGCATGATTTTAAATTCTTATGAAGTAAATTTGTCAGTCTTTTTCTTCATGATATCTATTATGTATTGTTTCAAAAGATCTATTCCATATATTTTTACTTTTAAAAGTTATATAAGTCTTGGGTATTTCTCACTGACCCTTTGTCTATGTTTATTCCATGGAAAAAAATAAGGATTTTTTTAAAAAAATAGTATATTTAGTAATAAACCCTCTTTATACACAAATCTTTTTTTATTCCCAATTTTTAAAACTGAGCAATTTTATACATGCTTTCATTTTATAATGTGGGATTACATGAAATATTCTCTTGTTACCCAAGTTGGGCTAGATTTCCACTCTCTTAAACTACTAATTTGACTATAAATATCATTCTGCTTACACGTAAGATTAAACTGTGCTTTCCGTCTTAGCTCTTTTTCAGTGCGATAAAGCTAAAACAAAGACAGGTTTTGAGAATAATGAAACATGAAAACTATATGAAACCTAAACACATACATGCTTGATAGGAAATCTAACAATTGTGACAATATAACCCAAGGGCATTCACAAAACCCCATTAATATTAAGAATGATAATATAGTTTTTTTAATGTATTTACTAAAAACAACAACAATTTGGATATAAAGGTCAATATTTTAAATAAAAAACTTTTAAGACCACTGACAACTTCTCAGTTATTATTTTATATAAGATTCAGCATGTAACACCATCAATTCCTCATTCCTTTTTGAAACTTTCTTCTTTTGGCCCAGAGTCTCCTGGCTCTTTTTCCATCTCTCTGGCTCCTTCAGGTTTCCTCTATTTAAAAAAAAAAAAAATTATCCTCAACCTGTACCTTAAATGTTTATGTTTCTTAGATGCTTTCCTGGGGCTTTTCTTATTTGACACCATCTCCTGACCGACCTCATCCACTCCTCTGTCTTCCACTAATGTGATCTCAGTGCTAACGACTCACAGCATCTCCAGTCTTTCCCCAGGTTCCAAACCACATGTCTATTTCCTAGGCATCCTGCTGTACTCAATACCAGCTCATCTTAAAAAGAACACATCGTCTTTGCTGCATTTTCTCAACTACCCAGTCCTCCTTCTAAACTTGTTCTTTCTGCTGAGTTGAGAGGTTCAAGCATTGACTCTCAAGAGTAGCTAGGGGCTGAGTCTGAATCCCAGTACCCTAATTACCTATACTTTACCAGTCTCAACCTCAGCTTTCCTACCTTTAAACTGAAAATAATAGCCCTACTACTGAGTTGTTGTGAGAATGCAGTTAGATAATCATATAACACTTGCCCTGAAATAATAGCTCTCTCCTCTCTGAGTGGTAATTATACTCAGGTAGTTTGATACCAAAATATGGACAGACTTTGAACCTTCTTTTTTCCTTACCTCTCATACTCATGCAGTCTTCAGGTCCTGTTAATGCTGCTTACACATGTCTGGAATCTACCTACACTTTCTCTCCCTATTTGGTGCCACCATGCTGATCCCTGTCACCATCATCTTTGTTAATACAGCTGACTCCTAATTAACCTCTCTGCCTCCATTCTTATCCACACCTAAGCCCAGTCTCTTCACAGCATCCAGGAGACCTTTCCAATATCTGTCCTGCTTGCCTATGCTATAAAGAACAAATCCCATAATTTATTCTGTAAGACCCTTCTTAGGCTGGTTTTATTTCCATGCCTACTTCAAATCTCATCACTGAAGCAGTGACTGCCATAACTCTTTTGCAAAATCTTTTTATAAGTTTATTATAAGAAATTTGAGAAATTAAAAAAGAAAAAATGTTTTAGAAGGAAATTAAGAAAGAAAAAAGCCCACAGTCCATTGTTATTATTTTGGTTTTACTCTCTAATTTTTTAATGCATGCATATACATAGCTGTCATCAAATTGAATATGTAGCTTTTTTATGAGGATTTTTTGTTTTGTTTTTTAAAAGCATGCATAAATACATGCTTGCTATTCAAAAAAAAAATACAAAGTAGCAATCCCCATTCATACATTATAATCCCACCATTTCTCCCAAACTCCCTAGTCACATTCCCTTCCTTGTATCTGTGAGCAGAAATGCATAGATATTCAACTTTTTTTCAGTAACATTGCATGAATCATTTTCTTATAACATTAAAGATATTTTTTAAACAGAATTCCCTAGTGGTCCAGTAGTTTGGATGCCATGCTTCCACTGCAGGGACATGGGTTCGATTCCTGGCCGGGGAACTAAGATCTCACATGCCACTGCATGGCAAAATATATATTTTTCTTATTGGTGGCATAGTCATCATAATAGTAGTAACTACTATATGTTGAGAACTACTGTGGGCCTAGCACACAATTGCCAATCTTACATAATCCCATTTAACTGATGAAGGAACTATATGACCAATAAAATCCCTGTCAGTTCAGGCATTGCTCTGCCTCTCCTGTGGATACCTCAGTATATGAATATGTGACAGTTAACTATTAACCAGTCTTCCCCCATCATTGGACATTTATGGTTTCTTACTTTTTGGTATTATAAATAATGTAGTTACTATTATCATGTTAATCTGTATCTGCATTTCAAATTATTTCCTAATGAAGTTTACTAAAAGTGAGTATGTTTGAAGTTTTTAACACATATTGACAATTGCCTTCCTGAAAGGTTATACCAGTTTACAAGGAGTGATTAATTGTAATGAGAGGGAAAGGAAGAGTGACACTTTGCACAGGGAGCTAATATTTGAGCTGGATAAGTGGGACTTCACCAACAGAAAGGCAGAATGGCAGAGCATTTCAGACAGGAAAGGAATTGAGAGTGAAGGCACCAGGGCATGAGGAAGCCCTTATGCCAAGAGAATTTGTCTGTTCCCTCTACTTATTTGCTAGCAGAAACCCTCATCATTTAAGTCTTTAAGAGTTTTCAGGGAAGAGAATCAGAATAATCAAGGAGAAAGTTAAAATTCTAGTATGCAATTCTGCCCTTTCATATATTTAGAAACCATTTCAAATGAAGTTTTTTTTGAAGTTCTGAAATGTTCATGTAATTCTGTTTTTTTTTCTTTTCCCCAAAGTATTTTTCCCCCCTGAGGATTCAGTGTAAAATAAACATATGCAACTTCTCTAGTCCTGCCTGTTTCCCTGAATTCAAAGGGGCAGGAACAGTGCATTTAACATTGGACCTAACGTGTATAGAGCTTCCCAGGTGGCTCAGCAATAAAGAATTCACCTGCCAAGCAGGAGTCATGGGTTCAATTCCTGGGTTGGGAAGATACCCTGGAGAAGGAAATGGCAATTAATACTGGAGTGGTATTAATTGCCTAGGAATTCTAGCCTAGGAAATCCCATGGACAGAGGAGTCTGATGGGCTGCAGTTCATGGGTTCACAAAGAGTCAAACACAACTTAGCAACTAAACAACAACAACAACAAATGTGTATAAGAGTCATTACCAGCTGTCCAAGTTACAGGCAATACACAGAATGTCATCAGCTTCTTGCACTTGATATGACTTATATTCATTTAATTGATAAAATGGGTAAAAATAGCTAAAATCTATTTTTAAATGTGAGGTAGGTGCCAAACACTAGGGAGGCACATTCTCCAGTGAGCAAAGCTGTAGCTGGATTTCAGCATTTATCCAAGCATGGTGTGTCTGAAGTTTCTTCTTTCTAGACTGGAGCAAGTGCTGAAAGCCAAGGGGATAAAGGTGACAGGGTAATGGAATGGGCCAGAGGGATGTGAGCAGAAGCCAGCCATTCATGCCACCCGGACAAGGCAGTGGAGGTTTCCACTAGCCACTTCTGACCCATGCTATCATCACAGGTAGAAATGAAATTGGGCCAGTAAGCCATTTCACATCATATTTTGAAGAAGGCAACTTGTAAGTTATAAATTAAGAAATGAAATATCTCCATAGTCAATCTACCGTTTAAGGAGTTTATGGAATAGGAATTCAGCCATCATAAAAACTATTGACAGAATTAGGGAAACACAAGAGTTGTCGGCTGTTTTCAAGTAAGTTTTGCCTTTCTGCTTTTGAAATAGATGATCAAATAGAGGATCTGCTGGTCCAGATCTAATTGATAGCTATCATTAGCATTTTCTTACGAACACATTAGAATGATTTTAGACATAACCCAACAAAATTGCTGTAGACAGTCTCCCAAGTTGTCTATTCCCTCGGAAGGGAGTCAAAAGTGGAAGTGTTCTTCTTTATTGCCTTAAAGGGATCCAAAGAGTACTTTCCTTTTAAGGTTCTTGCAACCTATTGCTTAGATAATGTATATGTTAATATATAAAATTTTTAATACTATGCCAGTACCTCCTAATGATAGACATAGGAGGAAGAGTTGTTATTTTTTGTTTTATTATTATTGTGGTTATTATTTTTACTAGATTATCTCACAGCCTTGACTTTTATTCCTGACTTGCTAATCTCTCCCCAGTCCTGACAAAGGAAGATGTAAGACTGGAAGACGGTGTCTTAAATTCTGTTTATCTGCCTATCAGATACATAGAAAATGTGAAATGCGCCACCGAGCCAAGTGTGCAGGTCTCTCCAGTTTGGAAATGGTTGTGCAGTTAGGACATCATTCATAAAGTGATGAAATTTATCCTAAGGGGAAATGTATTCACAGCAACTTAATTCCTATAAATTTCTGCATTAAGACAGTAAAAATGACTGAGATCCTTATCAAAAGGTCTTACCAACTAAAAAGTTTTAATCAGATGCTAGTGGAAGCCTCTGAGAAAGCAAGCCCTCAGTCTGTAACTTAACATTTCTCTTCAGCAATACTGCATCCACCTCCTGATTTCTTTCAATGTTTGTAGCCTAAAACCCAAAGTCACCCTGTTCAGAATGTCATTATTTGGCCTCTTCTTAAACAGCCTTAGGTTTCAGAATCAAAGCCATCATTTTTTCTTTTTCCTAGTTCTTACCCTCAGGTTCCTTCTCCAATAGCATGCCCTTTCTTGCATATTTGTATAGAAGAAATATTTTTTAAATAGCATATTAAAAATTATAGTTATGTTATTTACTTAAAATGCTTGCATAACTTATTTAAATGTTTTTAAATAGCCAAAACAATTGATTATAAAAATAGCTTGCATTCTTCTAATTATAAAATAAATGTCATGGGAATGTAATGTACAGCATGGTAACAATAGAAAGTTGCTAAGAAAATAGATCTTAAGAGTTCTTATCACAAGAAAAAACATTTGTAACTCTGTGTGGTGAAAGTGAAAGTTGCTTAGTCGTGTTCGTCCCTTTGCAACCCCATGGACTGTGTAGCCTGCCAGGCTTCTCTGTCCATGGAATTCTCCAGGCCAGAATACTGGAGTTCCCTTCTCCAGGAGATCTTCCCAACCCAGGTACTAAACCCAGGTCTTCCACATTGCAGGTGGATTCTTTAACAGTTGAGCCACCAGGGAAGTCCAATTATGTGTGGTGGTAATAGACTTATTATATACAGATATTGAATCATTGTGTTCTACACCTGAAACTAACATAAATGTTATGTCATTTATATCTCAAAAAAAAAAAATTGCATTTAGGGTTGGTTTGCATTGCTACTACAATGGCCATGGTAAATGAAAAATGAATTTTTATTTCTACTACTGATGGAGGTGATTTCCATTGTATATATTGACTGTATAGCTCGGTCCTGGAAAACAAATTCATGTAATATGGTATTCTTCCATAAAACCTTCTCTACTTCTTGGATTCCTAGTTCTCTTCATCTTTATTGTGATTAAGGCTTTTCTGTCCCCTTAATTGGGCTTTCCAGGTGGCTCAGTGGTAAAGAATCTGCATACAATACAGGAAGCTCAGGTTCAGTCCCAGGGTCAGGAAGATCCCCTGGAGAAGGAAATGGCAACCCACTCTAGTATTCTTGCCTAGAAAATCCCTTGGACAGAGGACCCTGGTGGGCTACAGTCCCACGGGGTCCCAAAAGAGTTAGACATGACTGACTAAACAGCAGCAACATCCACTTAACTATCATTTATTCACCCTTTATCACTTAACTTTGCATTTCAGTTTTTTCATGGGTTTCAGTCTTCACAGATTTATCCTGAGCCCTTGATGAGAGTTACTGCCTTAGAGCTGGGGTGTGTTGTACACTGGAGTGTCAGGTTGCACCACACATTAATTGGTGGTAGTTATCAGCAAATTCAGTGAACTTCATCTGTTCATTCATATTACATTGAATATCTTTACTATCAAATAAAAATTAATAAGTATCTGAAATATGCATCTACTTCCCAGGTTTATCAGCTTCGTGGCATCCCCAAGCTTCTACAGCTCCTAAAAGTTCAGAATGAAGATATCCAGCGAGCCGTGTGTGGGGCCTTGAGAAACTTGGTGTTTGAAGATAATGACAATAAATTGGAGGTAGCTGAACTCAGTGGAGTGCCTCGGCTGCTCCAGGTGTTAAAGCAAACCAGAGACTTGGAGACTAAGAAGCAAATAACAGGTAATGCTTACTATTAACAGGGGTAGCATAGTGCACCCCAGCCAGATGTGTTAATGTCATTTGTTTTTCTGAAGTTTCCTGAAGCAAATGACGGATGGGCTCATTGTTATCTGTGAGATGGCTTTTAAGGAACATTATTACTGCTGGCTTAGACTCCAGATTCAAGTCAAGTCTGAATTCCTTTCTTTCTAAAGGAGAAATTTTTCTGGAGCTTTTGGTTAATATTTTTAATTAAAAATTCTATGCACCTTTTATCACCTGGACCCCTGTCAATACCAGCTTCGTAACTTCCCTGTCCCTTGACCTCCTAAAAAGAAAACATGACTAGATATGTTTTTCAGTTCTCCGTTTCATATTTCTATTTAAATACTGATTTGGAAAAATAAATATCTCTTTTCTGTGTGTGGGTTGGAAAACTAATCAGAAATAAAGTAATGCTTTTAATAATTCTTGAAGCATGGAGAAACGTGGCTTAATTTTGTTTAAAGGAATAGTGCATATGATAGAAAATAACTCATTGAAAATGATTCATCAGCTGTCTGCTGAAGCTCCCTGAACTCATTACAAAGAATGTAAGAAACCATTACTGAGTATAATCATCAGTAGTATTATCTGGGGGAAACTTTTAAGTATCTTCAGTGTCCTAGGTAGTAGAAATTTTTAATTTATTCTCACAAAAACCTTAGTTTTGAGCTATTTTGAGGTACTGGGTACTAAATCTCAGTTTTACAGATGAAGAAGTTAAGTCCAAAGAAGTTAACCCTTTTTAATATATGAAAGTTTTTCTTAGTGATATAGTTGACAGTGTTCATACTTATCTAAAAGAGGTGCTCCATAAGTATTGTTTAAATTGAACTGAATATCTGTTGCACTTCGGCTATCTTTTATTATAAAACAGTTGTCTTTTTTCCTATAAAAATGTTGTCATTATATCTTCTCTACCCATTTGTATCTCAAAATATCACATTTTTCTATCTTGATATAGTTTAATTTTATAAAACTACATGAAGTTTTGTAATTGTGTAAAACTGTATGAAGAGTTGCAGCATACTACCCTTCTGCCAGCATGCTGTCATGTCTTATGAGAGATTTCCTTTCATATCCGTAACTTATATTAAAGTACCTCAGAAATTAAGAGTAATCTCACTTATTCATTCATTCATTCAGCCAACATTTAGAGAGCAGCCTTCAAGTGTCAAGCAAGGCACATCACAGACTAGAGAGGTTGTGAATTTTATTTTCCATCTACTAAAGCATGAACAATTACACAGTGGTTGGCCTTAAAAGAAAAACAAAAAACAAACCTCACGTTTAGAACCTAACATTTTCTTCATTAAACTACAGTAGTGAACACAAAAGAGAATCAGATACATACACAGTCAGAAAGGACTTCATGAAGGAGATATGTTTCATTGCGGACCTTCAAAGAGGTATAGACTTTGGACTAGTGTTTTGAAAGAGAATGAAAGTTATTCCCAGCATAGTGAAAATCACTAGTAGAGCAAAGAAGCTGCTGTTCATCTAGAGGAATCTTCAGTAATAAATGTTCAAGGTTAGGGTACATGATAGCCAGAAAACTTAGGAGGAAGTGTTTGTAAAGGAAATAATCTGTTGTTTGTGAACGTCCTCTTCTTTTGTGTAGGAAGAAGGAAACTAAGAACAGAGAATATTCTGTGGTATTGATGCCATAGAAATCATTCAGGCTTCTTTAATAATCTACAGAGCTGATAAATGGAATTTGTACAATTCCCAGAGTTTCTAGTATAAGCCAAATATCCCTATCAGCAAGTGCTTGTTACATATTCATTTAACTAAGTTGATACTTGAATGTTTGATACAAATCGTACTAAATAACCAGCTTCCCTGGTGGCTTAGTTGGTAAAAAATCTGCCTGCAATACAGGAGACCTGGGTTTGGACCCTGAGTCAGGAAGATCCCCTGGAGAAGGGAATGGCAACCCACTCCAGTATTCTTGCCTGGAGAATTCCATGGACAGAGAAGCCTGGTGAGATACTCTCCATGGGGTCCCAAAGAGTTGGACATGGCTGAGTGAGTCACACTACTAAATAACTTCCTTTAGCTCTATTAACAGAAGTGCTAAATAAGTGATTTGTGGGCCTCAAAAATAAATTTGTTAACTTAATTTAGACACGTTTATATCTTTGTTTAGAAACATAAAGTGAGTAGCCATATATATGAATCTTTTCTTGTCTGTTTTGTAAACATCTTTTTTTTATTGAGCCTCTATTATGGGCTCAGTCATGTCTGACTTTTTGCGATCCCATGGACTGTAGCTTAGCAGATTCCTCTGTCCATAGAATTCTCCAGGCAAGAATACTGGAGTGGGTAGCCATTCCGTTTGTCAAGGGAATCATTCCCAAACCAGGGATCAAACCCGAGTCTCCAGCATTATAGGCAGATTCCTTAACATCTATTCCTAGTCATAACCTTGAACCTTCCATTTTTTACCTCTGTTCTTCCTGACAGCTCCATAAGGCATGGTATTATTGACTGTTTACATATGACCAGTAAGACTCAGGGGGTTACATAAGTTGCCCAACATTGCACAGCTAGCAAAACAACAAAGCCTAAATGTGAGTCCAGTATTATCTGAGTGTTTTGCTGTATCAAAGTGTCCAAAGTTGCTCCCTTTGGCAGCAATTGACTATCTCCTGGAGTTTGCTCAAAATCATCTCCATTGAATCGGTGATGCCATCCAACCATCTCATCCTCTGTTGCCCCCTTCTCCTCTTGCCTTCAATCTTTCTCAGCATCAGAATCTTTTCCAATGAGTCAGCTCTTCGCATCAGGTATTGGAGCTTCAGTTTCAACATCAGTCCTTCCAGTGAATAGTCAGAGTTGATTTCCTTTAGGATTGACTAGTTTGATCTCATTGCTGTCCAAGGGCCTGTCAAGAGTCTTCTCCAGTCCTACAGGTAGAAAGCATCAATTCTTCAGCATGCAAACTTCTTTATGGTCCAACTCTCACATCCCTACATGACTACTGGAAGAACCATAGCTTTGACTATATGGACCTTTGTCAGCAAAGTGATGTCTCTGCTTTTCAATATGCTGTCTAGGTTTGTCACAGCTTTTCTTCCAAGGAGGGAGTGTCTTTTAATTTCATGGCTGCAGTCACAATCCGCAGTGATTTTGGAGCCCATGAAAATAAGTCTGTCACTGTTTATCACTGTTTCCTTTTTTTGCCCATCTATTTGCCATGAACTGATGGGACCAGATGCCATGATCTTAGTTATTTGAATGTTGAGTTTTAAACCAGCTCTTTCACTCTCTTTCATCTTCATCAAGGGGCCCTTTAGTTCCTCTTCACTTTCAACCATTAGGGTGGTGCCATCTGCATATCTGAGGTTATTGATATTTTTCCCAGCAGTCTTGATTCCAGCTTGTTATTCATCCAGCCTGGCATTTTGCATGATGTACTCCGCATAGAATTTAAATAAGTAGGATGACCATATACAACCTTGACATACTCCTTTCCCAATTTGGAACTACTCCGTTATTCCATGTTCAGTTCTAACTGTTGCTTCTTGACCTATATACAGGTTTCTCAGGAGGTAGGTAAGGTGGTCTGGTATTCCCATCTCTTGAAGAATTTTCCACAGTTTGTTGTGATCCACACAGTCAGAGCCTTTGGCATAGTCAGTAAAGCAGAAGTAGATGTTTTTCTGGAATTCTTGCTTTTTCTGTGATCCAGTGCTGCTGCTGCTACTGCTGCTAAGTCGCTTCAGTCGTGTCCAACTCTGTGCGACCCCACAGATGGCAGCCCACTAGGCTCCTCTGTCCCTGGGATTCTCCAGGCAAGAATACTGGAGTGGGTTGCCATTTCCTTCTCCAATGCATTAAAGTGAAAAGTGAAAGTGAAATCGCTTAGTCATGCCCAACTCTTAGCAACCCCATGGACTGCAGCCTACCAGACTCCTCCATCCATGGGATTTTCCAGGCAAGAGTACTGGAGTGGGGTGCCGTTGCCTTCTCCGGTGATCCAATGGATGTTGTCAGTTTGATCTCTGGTTCCTCTGCCTTTTCTAAATCTAGCTTGAACATCTGGAAATTCTCAGTTTACATCCTGTTAAAAGTCTGGCTAAAGGATTTTGAGCATTACCTTACTAGTATATGAAATAAGTGCAGTTGTACAGTAGTTTGAACATTCTTTGGCATTGCCCTTCTTTGGGATTGGAATGAAAACTGTCCTTTTCTAGTCCTGTGGCCATTGCTGAGTTTTCCAAATGTGCTGGCATATTGAGGGCAGCACTTTAACAGCATCATCTTTTAGGATTAGAAATAGCTCAGCTGATACTCCATCACCTCCAGTAGCTTTTTTGGTAGTTATGCTTCCTAAGGCCTACTTGACTTTACACTCCAGGATGTTTGGCTCTAGGTGAGATGACCGCACCATCTTGGTTATCCGGGTCATTAACACCTTTTTTGTACCGTTCTGTGTATTCTTGCCACCTCTTCTTAATATCTTCTGCTTCAGTTAGGTCCTCAATTTTTCTGTTCTTTATTTTGCCTATCTTTGCATGAAATGTTCCCTTGGTGTCTCTGATTTTCTTGAAGAGATCTCTAGTCTTTCCCATTCTATTGTTTTCCTCTATTTCTTTGCATTGTCCACTTAAGAAGGCTTTCTTATCTCTCCTTGCTATTCTTTGGAGCTCTGCATTCAGTGGGGTATATCTTTCCCTTCCTCTCTTGCCTTTCACTTCTCTTCTTTTCTCAGCTTTTTGTAAATCCTCCTCAGACAGCCATTTTGCCTTCTTGAATTTCTTTCTCTTGAGATTTATTTTCAAATAAATGATGTTTGTTATAATATGATATTCCTGATAAGTTTTACAAAAGTTAGGTTAAAGAAGGAATGATCCATGTAAGGGAAATTACAGAAACACATTCCTCCTGTTCTGTGATCATTTTGAAATATAAATTTGAAAAGAATCTCTTCTCCTGCTGCTCCTTGAAGATTTAATCTTAAAATTTACAAGTTTTGCTATTAACATTATACAGATTTGGTTAACTATATTTCTAGTCCTAAGGGCAATATTAATAAAACTGGGGTTTAATATCTATTAGATCCCTTTATTCAGTAACTGTATTTTGTAAATATCAGTTGGCAACAAGTTTCTCAATAATGCAGTTATCATTCTCTCACTTAAAATTGCTAATTATTCAAATTATACCCCTTACCAGAATCCTGTTCCTTTATTTTCGGCTAGAAAGAGAGCTTAGTGACAGAAAATTACAGACAGTACACCTACAATAAAGAACTGTAATAATAGAAATTAAGGCACTATGAATAAACTGACCCAAAGTTAAAGCAAATGAAAATCTAAACCCCAAATATAATGCAGTATCAGGGAATACAGAAGGTAATCATTGAAAGAGACATCTATTCAGGGTCATCTAAACCATTAATTTCCCAATGCCAAAAATGTGAATCATTTTTAAAATGTAAATTCCTGGAATCCATCCTGAGAGTCAGGCTTAGTAATTTTTATTAGGCGTATGCCTAAAAAAAGTTGCAAGTGTGGCCCAAGAGTATGTGATTCTAATTTGCCACTGCTGCTGCTGCTGCTAGTCACTTCTAATACTCTAGTTTTGAGATAAAGCAACTTGTTGATATTTTCATAAAAGATGAGCTCATTTTTGTTGGCTCCAGTGATAATGCTGGATCTTACAAGCAGATCTTTCTGTCTTCTTCAGAGTTCTTTTAGAAGTTTATGCTTTCACTGAGCCAAAATCTCCTTTCTCAGAATTTCCACTCATTGCTCTGGTTTTGCCTCCTGTAACCACAGAAAATGATATGTAGTTGTTAAATAATGCATTTTTTTTTAGTTACTAGAGAGCCTGTGTATTTATGTGGATTAGACGCTTTTCGCTTTGGGTTGGGCTTCCCTTGTGGCTCAGCTGGTAAAGAATCCGCCTGCAATGCAGGAGACCTGGTTTCGATACCTGGGTTGGGAAGATCCCCTGGAGAAGAGACCGGCTACCCACTCCAGTATTCTGGCCTGAAGAATTCCATGGACTGTATAGTCCATGGGGTCACAAAGAGTCAGACTGAGCTTTGGGTTAATTTTTCTAGCAATAATTTAATTTTTAAAAATTTATAAGAACTTTGTATATTAATGGTATTTAACCTTTGTCCTGTATTGTCATATACCTTTTCCCAATTGGTAATTGGTCATTTACTGATTTTGTATGTATGTGTGTGTTATGGTGTGTGTAAGGATGTACAATCCTGAATCTCTAGTGAACATTTAAGCTCTTTTCTTGCTTTGTATCATACAGAAATTTGGCAAGCATGACATTTCTGTGTAATATCTTACATTAAAAATTCAAAAATTATACTGAAATTCCCCAAACCATATACTTCTCTAGTAATAATATAGCATGCCAAACTACAAAGGACATTGACTGTTGGAAGAAAATTCCATTCCCTTTGTTCAAATTAATCCTCTCTGGTTTTTATTGTAAAGTGTACTTTTCCTTTGAGTGCTCTGTGTGGTCCTTTTTAAAAAGAGGAAATGCCATTATGCTTCACATTTTTAAGCTTCTGGCAGGCAGAGACTGTTAATTTGTTTGCTTATTTAGAACAGGAAGCTTTTATTTTCCTTTTCTCTCTTTTCTCGTCAGCTTTCTTTTGTAGCTTAGTAACCAAAACTCAACCTCAGACCTGCCCTTCAGTTGTTTTCAGCCACCTTAGGAGTTTTCTGGAATTTTATTTTGTCTCTCCCTTTCCAGGGCCTCTTAATATGAGGTGTGACCAATGAAGTCATTGTGTTGCAAAGCCTGTGGCTGAGTGACACTGCTAACCCAAATGCCAGTTTGATCAGGAAAAGACCTCATCAGCCAGAATTCTAGTCCTCATGAAACACTAGACCCCGTATTGCTTTGTCTAATGGAAGCTAGGTGTAAGCTGTGGTGGATATTTGGTGATTTAAATAAAAAATTAGTTACTTATACACAGCTAAAGTAAACTGTTTGGAGAAGACAATGGCACCCCACTCCAGTACTCTTGCCTGGCAAATCCCGTGGATGGAGGAGCCTGGTAGGCTGCAGTCCATGGGGTCGCTAGGAGTCGGACACGACTGAGTGACTGTACTTTCACTTTTCACTTTCATGCATTGGAGAAGGAAATGGCAACCCACTCCAGTGTTCTTGCCTGGAGAATCCCAGGGACGGGGGAGCCTGGTCGGCTGCTGTCTATGGGGTTGCACAGAGTCGGACACGACTGAAGCGACTTAGCAGCAGCAAAGTAAACTGTTTAAGCCCCAAAAGACTATATCAGGCCTAGAATGCTCTAATTGAATGGCCAGATACAAGTATGGTTGATTAACTACTAAGCTTTAATCACAAGCTAGTATTTCTGTAATTGATATCAGGGGAGGTAATATCACCACATAATTTAGCTGAGACCACCACGTTTGCTTTATTCATAAAGTGGGCTGCCCTGTATATCTGTGCTTCCTCTGTTCTTCATGCAGACAAAGCAATAAATTTAAGAAGTAAAAATTACTGACTGGGAGGTGGGGCATGAATAGGAAGAAAATTCTCTTTCTGTCCCCTCTCTCTTTCTGCTTTCTTGGATGATAGTGAGTTATAGTAATTTACTGAAGAATGAAAGATGGCACAGGAACTTGACACCTGCTGGGAGTCGCTGGAATAACAAGCAGTAGGTATATAGTCCTTCCACTGAATCAGAGGTATTTGAGCACCAAATTTGTGAGAAAAACAAATCCTAAATGTAAATACATGCAACTTTGTATTCTCTCTCAATACCCAGCTTCAGTCCTTGTGGATGTCCCGGGAAGTACAGTATTCTGTTATCTTAATTTCTTCCTGAGTTGGCTGATACGGCCTTTCTTTTTAATTGGAGGTTGAGGGGATTCAAGAGGACAAGAAAGTTAAGTGAGTAAATGTGGTACCAGTCTTAGACCAATGCTTAGCCCCTGCAAGTTGGCCAGTAGAGTAAATACTCTTATCTCTCCTTCTCTGCTAAACTGTAATATAAGATGAGGTAGCGCTAGCATCAGAGAAGGAAATGGCAACCCACTCCAGTATTCTTGCCTAGAGAACCCCGTGGACAAGAGAGCCTGTGGGCTGCTGTCCACGGGGTCACACGAGTCGGACACAACCGAAGCGACTTAGCATGCATGCATGCATTGGAAAAGGAAATGGCAACCCACTCCAGTATTCTTGCCTAGTGAATCCCAGGGACAGAGGAACCTGGTGGGCTGCCGTCTATGGGGTCACACAGAGTCGGACACAACTGAAGCGACTCAGCAGCAGCAGCAGAGCTAGCATAAGTTCTGGGAGGACATAAAGTTTACCATTGGGTAGGAGTTAATAAATATTCATTGGTGATATTGATCGGCCTACTCTTGACAGGCATAGGCAAAGGCTTTCTACAGGCTTTTCCTGCTATTATTGGAAAGCAAATGTCAGGTGGGAGTTGTGGGTAGTAGGGAAGCAGGAGGCAGGCAGAGATATTCTTAGATATGTATCTAAGGGAGAAAAATGTGAGTCTTAAAATGTTGAACTCTTAATTACAGTAGGATCATTTCAAGCTTTCCTGTTGATGAGCCCAAAATTTATTATCCTAATGAGGTCAGCTTTGTGGTAGGATCTTTTAAGAGAATAGTAATAACAATTTTTGGCATTCATTTATGTTCTTGATTAATTTAAATATGTATAGTTTCACATTGTAAGTTCTTTGTTTTATATATATTTTAATTTTTCTTATGGGACAGCTTCCATTGGCATCTAACGATGTCTAAACAGGTTCTTTCCCTTGTGAAAAGGACCATCTCCCCCACCTTGTTTTTTTTTTTTTTTTATAACCAGCCATGGATCTAAGGGTGATGGTCTTAACTGACCTTTTCAGCAGTCATTTTGACCTAGCCCTGCACTGTTTTGATGGTACTCTTTACTTTTCTAGGTTTGCTGTGGAATTTATCCTCTAATGACAAACTTAAGAATCTCATGATAACAGAAGCCTTGCTTATCCTCACTGAGAATATCATCATCCCCTTTTCGGGATGGCCAGAAGGAGACTACCCGAAAGCAAATGGTTTGCTTGATTTTGATATATTCTACAATGTCACAGGATGCCTAAGGTAACGCCAGTCTACATCTCCCTCAACATTTTCTCCGTTGACTCTAAATACTGCATCCAGATCTGTCTTAAACTCTACCCAATTACCTGGAAATACAGTTAAAAATTATAAAGATCACTCTAAGTACTAGAAGCACAATATAGAAAAGAGTACTGTTTTTCCTGATATGTTTGATTCCAGAAGCTACCCACAGTAGCTCAGAGCATATCATTTCCAATAGGTAAACCGGAAATCCAATCCGAACACCTACAAGTCCGTGCAGACTGGAATTCCCTATCTCACAGGATTTAAGTCAGGCTGCATGTTATTTTTCAGTTGACAAAAATATAATTTAATGACAGGGTTAAAAAAAATAGTTTTGAACCTGGTGTTTTAAATAGGCAACAAAACCTAAAGGGATAGATTATCTTGCCACAAGAATAGCTACAAAAGAAGTTAGTTTGATCAGCATTTCTAAATATTGGGATGAAAAAGGTGCTTGAAATGTTTTCTCCCCTGGACTGTCAGGTGCCAGCTAAACCAGGAGGAAATAGAAATGCATGAAGGAAGAGGAAATGTTAGTCTTAACTCCTCTAGAAGTGTGTGTCTATATATTTGAAAATAATCATTGTCCTTTATGTCTAAAGATTAAAAGAAACCAAACAGATATGTAATCAAAATTAGGCAGCCCAGAAGAAGCTGGGGTATATTTTGCCTTTTGATCTTTTCTCTAGTTTCACAGTTCACATTTTGAGGGAATCTGTTTGGATGATAACGGAGGGAATTTATTATGGTAAGATGTTTATCTTATCTCCATAATTAATCACACTGTGTGTGCATGCACACGTGCTCAGTCGTTTCCAATTCTTTGTGGCCCCATGGACTGTAGCCTTCCAGGCTCCTCTGTCCATGGGATTTCCCAGGCAAGAGCTGTGGAGTGGGTTGCCATTTCCTCCTCCAGGGGATCGTCCCATCCCAGGAATCAAACCCACATCTCGTGTGTCTCCTGCAGTAGCAGGCAGATTCTTTACCACTAGCTCCACCTAGAAAGCCCATAATCACAGAGTAATACATATCAAATACCAGGTTTTCATGAAGAATTATGTTAGCCACTGAGAGTTTTTCAAAGATGAATGAGAAAATTCTTAAGAAACCTTTAATCTAGCAGGGGATGCAGATGAGCAAATAAACTAGAATGCAATGAAATATGTTACAGCAAATTTTTCTATAGCTCTCATTGCCTTACCATGGTGCAGCAGAGTTCTTAGTGTGGCAGATTAGGTTAGGACTGTTTCACTTCATTGTGTACATGGCAGGTACACAATTCAAACTTCCTTTTTTAAATCTTTTTGCTTATTTATTTTAATTAGAGTATAACTGTTTTACAATGTTCTGCTAGTTTCTGCAGTATCACAATGTGAATCACCTTCACACCCCTCTAGGTCATCACAGCACCGAGCTGAGCTCCCTGTGCTATATATAGCAGCTTCCCACTAGCTGTCTGTTTTACAGATAGTGTAAATATGGCAGTGTATATGTGTCGATGCTACTCTCTCAATTCGTACCACCCTCTCCTTCCCCTACTGTGTCCACAAATCCATTCTCTACATCTATGTCTCTATTCCTGCCCTGTAAATATGTTCATCAGTACCATTTTTCTAGATTCCATATGTATACATTAATATGTGATATTTGCTTTTCTCTTTCTGACTTACTTCACTTTGTATGACAGACTCTAGGTTCATCCACATCCCTGCAAATGATCCAGTTTCATTCCTTTTTGTGGCTGAGTAATATTCCACTGTATATATGTACCACATCTTTTTATCCATTCATGTGTCAGTGGACATTTAGGTTGCTTCCATGTCCTGGCTCTTGTAAATAGTCCTGCAGTGAACACTGCGGTATGCGTGTTTTTTTCAATTATGGTTTTCTGAGGGTATATGCCTAGTAGTGGGATTGCAAGGTCATATGGTATTTTTTGTTTTTTAAGGAACCTCCATACTGTTCCCTATAATGGCTGTATCAATTTACATTCCCACCAACAGTACACGAGGGTTCCCTTTTCTCCACACCCTCTCCAGTTTGCAGAATTTTTGATGATAGCCATTCTGACCAATGTGAGGTGATACTTCATTGTAGTTTTGATTTGCATTTCTCAAATAATGAGCATTGTTGAGCATCTTTCCATGTGTTTGCTGGTCATCTTATGTCTTCTTTGGAGAAATGTCTAAGTCTTCTACCCACTTTTTGATTTGCTTGTTTGTTTTTTTGATATTGAGCTGCTTGAGGAGCTTTTGTATTTTGAAGATTAATGGTTTTTCAGTTGCTTTGTTTGCAGATGCTTTCTCCTAATCTGAGGGTTATCTTTTCATCTTGTTTATGACTCCCTTTGCTCTGCTAAAGCTTTTGAGTTTAATTAGGTCCCACTTGTTTATTTTTATTACTGTAGGAGGTGGATCAGAAAGGATCTTGCTCAATTTATGTCAGAGTATTCTGCCTGTTTTCCTCTAAGAGTTTTATAGTGTCTGGTCTTTCATTTAGGTCTTTAATCCATTTTGAGTTTATTTTTGGTATGTTATTAGGAAGTGTTGTAACTTCATTCTTTTACATGTAGCTGTCCAGTTTTCCCAGCACCATTTATCAAAGATGCTGTCTTTTCTCCATTGTATATTCTTGCCTCCTTTGTTAAAGATAAGGTGACCATAGGTGTGTGGGTTTATCTCTGGGCTTTATCCTATTCCATTGATCTGTATTTCTGCTTTTTTGCCAGTATCATGCTATCTTGATTACTGTAGCTTTGTAGTATAGTCTGAAGTCAGGGAGTGTGATTTCTCTAGCTCCATTTTTCTTTCTCAAGATTACTTTGGCTATTTGGGGTCTCTTGTGTTTCCATACAGATTGTAAAAAAAAAAAAAAAAAGTTTTCTAGTTCTGTGAAAAATGCCATTGGTAATTTTATAGGGATTGCATTAAATCTGTAGATTGCTTTGGGTAGTATAGTCATTTTCACAATATTGATTCTTCAAATCCAAGAACATGATATATCTCTCCATCTGTTTATATCATCTTTGATTTCGTTCATCAGTCTCTTATAGTTTTCTCCATACACATCTTTTGTCTCCTTAGGTAGGTTTTATTCCTAGGTATTCTATTATTTTTGTTGCTTTGATGATCAGGATTGTTTCCTTAGTTTCTCCTTCTGATTTTTCATTGTTAGTTTATAGAAATCAAGGGATTTCTGTGTAATAATTTTGTATCCTGTGACTTTACTAAATTCATTGATTAGCTATAGTAGTTTTCTGATGGCATCTTTAGGATTTTCTATGTGTAGTATCACGTCATCTGCAAAAGTGACTATTTTACTTCTTTTCCAATCTGGATTCCTTATATTTCTTTTTCTTCTCTGATTGTCATGGCTGGGACTTCCAAACTTCCTTAAACCAAGTGATTCATGTGGCTGAGATGTTAATAGTCACTTGTGGAAGTGAAAGAAGTACACCAGGAGCCATGGCCTCAAGGACTGGGACAGAAATTCAGCATCCCTAGGACTCAATCTCCTGTTGACAGGCATACCTCAGATATATTGTAAATTCAATTCCACACTCCTGCAATAAAGTGAATATTGCAATGAAGCAAGTCACACAAATTTTTTTGTTTCCCAAGTGCATACATAAGTATGTTTATATTATACTGCTACTGCTACATCACTTCAGTCGTGTCCGACTCTGTGCCACCCCAGAGACGGCAGCCCACCAGGCTCCCCCGTCCCTGGGATTCTCCAGGCAAGAACACTGGAGTGGGTTGCCATCTCCTTCTCCAATGCATGAAAGTGAAAAGTGAAAGTGAAGTCGCTCAGTCTTGTCCGACTCTTAGCAACCCCATGGACTGCAGCCTACCAGGCTCCTCCATCCATGGGATTTTCCAGGCGAGAATATGCAATGGCAGTATGTCTTGAAAAAATCAGTATATATACCTTAATTGAAAAATACTTTACTACTGGGATGTCCCTGGCATTCCAGTGGTTAAGACTATGCTCCCAATGCAGAGGGCCCAGGTTCAATCCCTGGCTGGGGAACTAAGATCCCACGTGCTACATATGGCATAAAATAAATAAAGATTAAAAGAAGTATTTAATTACTAAAAATGCTAACCATCATCTAACAACACAGAGTTGCCACAAACCTTCAATTTGTTAAAAAATAATTGTAATGTCTATAAAACTCAATAAAGCAAAGCACAATAAAACAAGATATGTCTGTACATACCATCTCTGCTTACTGTTCTTTGAAGACTACTGGGCTCATTCTCTAAAAATGCAAACAAGCCTCCTCCACATAGCAGATCCCTAAACCACAGGCCACCCAGCAGAAAAAGTACACTTCTTTCTTCAAATGTCAGTCTCAGGGAAGGTTTAACCCTGGCACTGCTTCTGAAAAGTGCATATCATTTGAGCCTCTGTCCCCTGGATTGGCCAGACCTGAATCAAATACTTGCTTCATGGCAACGATGACAACAAGGTTTGTTAAAGTAGCAAGAGGGAGGGGAACACTTGCTGGGAAAATAAAGCAAAAATAGAAGACACCTTCCTCAGTTACAGCATATGCAGCCTTTCTGGGTCTGTCTACAAGCTTCTTTAAAGTCTTACTTCACATTTTTCCAAATATACATCAAAGTACAAGCAAACTACAAAATACTTGCTTTCCTTAGATATTATAGGTAATTTCATATAGTCAAGGCTTTGTTCAATTTTATTTCCTAGGAAACATTTTCCATTATCTTCCCATTAAATGCTTAATCTCCTAATCATCTAATACCAAAGATAGAGTTCATCTTTTCTATAAAACATTTTTGTGCCTCCTCAGACAAACACCATTACTTGTTTTTAAGAATTCAAATGGGAATTTTTACAGGTAAATCACCTGTGTACAGATTTTGCATCCATTACTGTTTTTATGGGAAGTTATTTACATACCTTTTTTTATTATATTGTGGACTCTTAAGAGCCTATGCATTGTTTTAATCTCTAATTCCTAGCACCTAACAAGGTTTCGGAGAAGGCGATGGCACCCCACTCCAGTACTCTTGCCTGGAAAATCCCATGGATGGAGGAGCCTGATGGGCTGCAGTCCATGGGGTCACGAAGAGTTGGACATGACTGGGCGACTGCCCTTTCACTTTTCACTTTCATGCATTGGAAAAGGAAATGGCAACCCACTCCAGTGTTCTTGCCTGGAGAATCCCAGGGACGGGGGAGCCTGGTGGGCTGCCATCTATGGGGTCGCACAGAGTTGGACACGACTGAAGTGACTTAGCAGCAGCAGCAGCAAGGTTTCTGACACATAGTAAGCAAGTATAAAGTATTTGAGTGAAATGGGTAAATGAATGAATGAACAAATTAAAATCCATCATAAGTTAGGTGGATAATCAAGCCTGGCAAGGTATCAAATTTGTAATGGAAAGTAATGAAACAGAAGTTAGAAACATTAGCTAAGGCCAGACCGGAGGCATTATAAAACATGCTAATGAGTTAATTTTTTTTCTTCTGTAAACAAAATTTATAATGTGGGGAGAATAGAGATTAAGTTCTATGTGAAGTAGAAAAATTATAATATCAAAATGAAAGGTATATTGGGAAGGTAGAAATCTAAAGACAAAGATATTGGTTACAAATCTTCCTGTAGTCTTCTTTTATGAACAAGGAATAGCGGACTTGCATGGTTTGAATGAAGCACATTTTTCAGATATATTTTATCCTAAATCTACTCTCATCATAATGATACCATTTTAAACTGTTTGCAAAGACAATCCAAACCACTGGTTTGAACTACTTTCAGAAGCAGAATATTACACAAAGACTGGGAAATTGAGCATCATGGTATTTGCTTACTAAAATAATCTATTCTTATTTCATCTGTATATCTAGTTTATAATAATAATAGCTAACATTTATTGTATATTATGTTGTAAAAACTGTTCAAAATGCTTTGTGAGAATTTCCTCAATTTATTCTCAGAGTGACCCTTGTAAAGTAGGCCTTCCCATTTTATGGATAGGGAAATTGGAGCTGAGAGAGGTTAAGTGATTTTCACAACATTACACAGCCAGTAGGAGACAAAGCTGGAATTCACATCTAGGAAGCCTGTCTCCAAAACCGAGCTCTTCATCTTGTCCTGGATATGTTGACATTAATCATTGTATACAAACTGTATATACCTGTTTACAAACTGCTCTGCTGTGGATTAAGCCTCTGCGCTTTACAATCTCGTAACCACAGAGTCAGATATGCCATTGTACAGTGACGTTCTGTCTTATTATGGGCATTATATCTGTGTTTCAGTAATTGTCTTTTTTAAAGAGTTCTATGCAAGTAGAACCTCTGCACTGAATTTCCTATTAACAAAGACAGAAAGCATATGAAGTTGGAGGTCTTTCCAAGAGAGGAGTTGGCTTTGTAGACTACTTCAGGTAGATGTCACAATGGGTATAAAAGTCAGTAAGGAGATGTAAATTAGAACCTAAGAAAAGACCTATAGGGAACCTTCAGTCAAATAGACTCGATTTCCATGAGGGTAGAGCTGTCTTGTGAATAGTTGCTTACTTCTTTTTTCTTTTTAATTTTTAAATTTGTATTGGAGGATAGTTAGTTTATGATACTGTGTTATTTTCTGCTATACAGCAAAATGAATCAACTATATGCATGTGTATATATATATGTATATACACACCCGCTTTTTTTGTGTGTTTTGTTCCTGTTTAGGTCACCACAGGGCACTGAATAGAGCTCCCTGTGCTATACAGTACGTTTTCATTAGTTATCTGTATTACACATGGTAGTGTAAATATGTCAAGCCCAATCTCCCAGTTCATCCTACCCCGTCTCTCCCTGTTTGGTGTTCATACATTTGTTCTTTACATCTGTGCATATATTTCTGCTTTGCGAATACGTTCATCTGTACCATTTTTCCAGATTCCACATATATGTGTTAATATACAATATTTGTTTTTCTCTTTCTGACTTCATTCTGTGACAGTCTCTGGGTCCATCCATGTCACTGCAAATTGCGCCATTTCATTCCTTTTTTTGGCGGAGTAATATTCCATTGTATATATGTGCCACATTTTCTTTATCCATTCTTCTGTTAGTGGACATTTAAGTTGCTTCCATGTCCTGGCTAGTAAATAGTGTAAATAGTGCTGCAAAAAACATTGGGGTACATATATCTTTAGGAATTATGTTTTTTCTGACTCCAACTTACTCTAAAAAGATTTTGACTGGTGTTGACTAGCTCTGATAAAAATGAATCTTAACTACATAAAAAGGTCATAAATGTTAACAAATATAATTTCTACAAGTTCACTGGAGGTATTGTCTCCTCTGCTGAGTGTGGAACCAACAATAAATTGGCATCCTGAGTGTATTTTGACATTGTGGTTGACTTAGGTTAGTGTGGCTAAATTCCTTCAATCTACCTTGGAATAAAACTTCTGCATACCAGTGATTTTGTCTCTTGATTAATATGATGATGAGATCAGTTCTGAGAGGGACCACCCAGGTCTTTATGTAGCAGTGGGTCAGAATGAATATGCTCTGCAGGTAAAATCTTTGTTTCATTAATGAACTTGTGACAGTGACTTCAGTTCGGCCCACCTGGAGCTGTTACCAGCTCCAATGCCATACTGTGAGATGGCATTCAAACAGGAGAACACACATGGGTTATCCTTCGGAAACTGCCAAGTACACCATGTGCATGCATGCTAAGTTACTTCAGTCATGTGCGACTTTTTGCGACCCTATGGACAGTGGCAATTTTTTCTTAAACAATATGATAGCATAATGAATAGTTTAGTAAAAGAAAAATAAATTGATACATTCCAATTTGTGGTAGAGCTGTCAGAAGCAGTTGTTAGAATTTCTTCATACCTCCACAGGCAGTGGCATCATGTTGCCACCTTGAAATCAGCCATGGTAGGAATATTTACACCACAGAAATTTGCAAATGCTACAAATCAGAACTCTCCCCACTCCCCTTTCCCTGCCTCCAGGGGTCAGACAGGCACTTAAGTGGACATGTGTAAGACTATGGGCTGCTGTCTGACTAGAAAGTGGGGGGGAGGGGAATGCTTACCCCAAAGAGAAGTAATATTCAAAGTTCTGGAAAACACTTTAAGCCAAACACAGACTCTTCTGAGGCAGCTGCTGTTAGCAGTATCATTCTTCAGTTGAAGAAATTAAGTGCCAATGACTCTTCCACAATAATAGAAGCAGTTATCAGAAATTTGAGAAAAGCAACTAATCCATGCTTCTTGGGATTTTACCACGTGGTCTGTCTTTCCTCTTGCTCTTATCCAACCCTGTCCAGTACTCGAGTGCCTGCTGTGTCCAAAGCACTATTTAAATTTCTGAAATTTCAAAAGGGAATGGGGCCTATTTTTGCCCTGGAGGAACTCCAGGTTTAGTGGGGGAAAGGCACCAGAAGAGATAACCACAATCCATTTGATAAGAAGTGTAGAAGTGGTCTGAAAGGACTGTCATGGAGGCACTGAGTTGCTTAACTGATGTTTCCTGGGAGTTGGGGAAAATGTTACTGGAGAGTCACATGTGGTAAAGGATGAGTAGCTGTATGAATGAATGTCTCCTCAATCATACCTCATCATTTCATCACTAGTTCATCTCTGTCCTTTTTCAGTATAGCCATATAAAAATATGAATTCACAAAAGTCTGAAAAGTTGCTTTCCTGAAGTCCTATTATTTGTTAACCATTTGCTTAATTTTATCTCCACATCTGATTACCAGTTATTTCCAAGACTCACAGACTTAGAGAACCAGTATGTGGTTGGGGGGAGGGGATAGATTGGAAGTTTGGGATTGACATATACACATTGCTACATTTAAGATAGATAACCAACAGCACAAGGAATTCTGATCAATTCTGTAATAAGCTAAATGGAAAAAGAATTTGAAAAAGAGTAGATACATGTGTATATATCAGAGAAGGCAATGGCACCCCACTCCAGTACTCTTGCCTGGAAAATCCCATGGACGGAGGAGCCTGGTAGGCTGCAGTCCATAGGGTCGCTAAGAGTGGGACACGGCTGAGCGACTTCACTCACTTTTTACTTTCATGCATTGGAGAAGGAAATGGCAACCCACTCCAGTGTTCTTTCTTGCCTGGAGAATCCCAGGGACGGGGAAGCCTGGTGGGCTGCCATCTATGGGGTCACACAAAGTCGGACACGACTGAAGCGACTTAGCAGCAGCAGCAGCATGTGTATATGTAACTGAATCACTTTGTTATAAACCTAAAACTAATACAATATTGTTAATCAGCTATGCTCCATTATTAGATAAAAATTAAAAAAACACACACAACCATTTCTGCATTGTTAAGTCTACCTCAGAATTTGCCATTTTGTTTACGATAATAGGACAAAATGGCAAAACATTATGAAACATATTCCTTTTTCCTAGTTGTATTTTATGCTGAAGAAGAAAAGCAATTGGTAATGCATTTCTCCTGCAAATGAATTAAAACTTAACTCTTTCCTACATGTGTCATGGTTTAGTAAATGTGTTTTAATGAATGTATAATATAGTTATTTGTACTAAAATTTATAACTGTCTTAAAAGAAAATTCCATTTTCACTTATCACTGAAGATCTAGCTAGGGTGGGGAGTAATCAGAGGAAGCAAACTGTACTTCCAGAAAGAAAAGCAATAATTATTAGCCTTAATCCTGATGAGCCTCTTGATTAAGGACAAGTTTTTTGGTAATAACAATACCAACTACTTTTTGGAAAAAGAATATCTCCATGTAAATTTTTAATATATTCAATTATATCTGCTGCTGCACAATAAAACATGTATTTTTGAATTTCATTTTTTATAATACCTGGATATCAAACTTCAGAACTCTGCTGAATCTGTGTTTCCTTAACAGTGCTTTTCATTCTGTTTACCTTTGCTTAGTTATCCCTTATTCTGAATACTCCTGACAAAAAGATTAATCTGGTCTGTCTCTATGCATAATCCTATTTAGTTACTCAAATAATTAAGAATTAGATAATTAAATGAAAGTCTTAATTTCTCTTATTATCAAATAACTATTTTCCTTTTCGTAAGACAGATCTTTAGTAAAAGTTGATGTTCCTTGTCCTGGAAGGAACAAGACATGTAGGTTGTACAGCTTTGTTCTGTTCCCAATGTTGCTTCTGTTTGCAGAATGAGCAGCTGACTTTGGCTGATGTTTGCGGATACCTGCAGGATCTGATGTTGACTTAGAGTAACAGAAAAACTCTTCTTTTGGCATAGAGTTTTTGTTCTTCTGCCAGTTCAAGTGAGGCTCCCCTTTTGTTCTGTGCAACCACAAGCTGCCTCTGCCGCTTTCTCTAGGTTAATCACAGACAAGGCCCAACTGTTTGATATGTATCAGCTGAGAGCTAAACAAAAACCCAGACCTAAATCTCAAATATCAACAGGAAGAAGGATGCCTCCTTATCAGCCAGTGTCTTATCAAGTGCCTATTGGGTCTTAGAATGGACTCAGACCAAGCTCTTAAATTGACTGGTACCACTTGGGATACGATTTATAACATGTGTTATTAGGAAGCCTATAATTGTTGGTGAAAATGAAAATATGGCCACAGTTTTTTAAAACCATTGTGGTGATCACTGAGTATGCTGATTAGACCTTTAAGATAGGTACATTAACACACATGTAAATTTGTATGTTAGTAGAAAACCACCTATTATCAGAAGTAGTCCCTCGTGTTTTTTGTTTTTTTTTTATCTCTGCATCTTAGAATTATCGGTGGTGAAATGTCTTGAAAAGATTCACTCCCCTCCTATTGTTGCCTGCCATTCTCACGCCCTGGTGGCTAACTACGGCCTTTAATTCCAGTTGTCCATACACGACATTTGGACATTCTGTGTTGTAACAAACTTTCTTTCAATGCTGATAGGCTATATTTGACAGCTTGCCTGCAATAGCCCCACACAGATAACTTTTTTTGGAAGGGCCATTAAAAATCCCATTAGAAGTGGGTAATTCTGATTTTAAAGAATAGTCATAGGTCAGGAATCTGAATGAAATTCAGCACACCCTAATTTCAGGAATTTTGTGAAAGCATAATATTTGCAAAGTATACAGTAATGTCTAGCACATGCACTAAATTGCAGTTATTCCTATCATTTGACACTGTTCACATTTTGGTTTGCCATATGAATTTAAAGTTTATTGTCATTAATCTTAACAAAGACAGTTCTTTATTTTAATTCCAGCAAGGTCCTGGGTGTTTGTTTTCTGTTGTTTTTTTTTTTCACTCCTTTTGATTGTGACACTGAGGAATGTGTGAGATAAATGGTCCTGGAGAGAATCAGGAATCACTGATTCGCTTTCAGATAAATCACCTGAAGTCTCCTATGTGAAGTTTTGGTTAGAGACATACAGAGGTTCAGATTCTATTTTTTTCTCACCCCTTACAGGTCACATTACCAAAAAAATTCTTCTTAATATCAAACACAAGCAGCTAAAGTTTGCACTGGTTCCTCCTACTCAGGCGCAGTGGAGGTGAAGAGCTATGAACCAGCCCTGCCTTTATATTTAGAGTAGTTCACATCCTTCTCTACCCATCTCCTCCTGAGGCCCCAGCCTCTAGCCCCAAAGACCTGATACTTACATTTTAATATATAACAGGGTACAGTTCTAATTTCCAGAAAGGTGCTCACATATTTACTCAGACTTCTGCTAAATTATACCAAGGGGAAATAAATTCATCATTTAATCAAATTCAAACCATAGACACTAAATTAAACATTTCCAATATATTCATTGGGTTTCCCTGGTGGCTCAGAGGGTAAAGCGACTGCCTGCAGTGTGGGAGACCAGGCTTTGATCCTTGGGTCAGGAAGATCCCCTGGAGAAGGAAATGGCAACCCAGTATATTCACTGGTAACTCTGATAATGAACTTTTATCGAGTAACTACTGTGGTTTTTATGCTCTTTTTTACTTTTCAACAAAATAGTTGTTTTAATATATTTCATGAACAGTTTTGAGGTAGTTCTCCATATTAAACCTCTATTGGGCTACATCTAGGAAACAGTGAAACGTATTTCTCAGGACTCAGGAGACACAGTGTGAAAGGATTGATTCTTCCTAAGATTAGCCTTGTTAATTCTCTCATTCCCACAAATTTATGTATGAGTTGTTGAAAAAATACTGTAAGATGAATTTCTTAATAATTTCCTAATAATTACTGATTATTTTCAGAGTGATAAATAACAAATTCCTTTCTAACTAGTGACCTCTATTCATGGATGTATTGCTGTAAAATAATCCACCCTTATCATTTATATTTCTGAGTATCTGAGTAAGGTAGGAACTATTTTTGATATGCAAGAACAAATATTGAGGTAGTAGTGTTCCATGCACTTTCTGTCAGCAAAGGTATCAGCTGTCAGGAACCCCTGATAAGTCCCGTTTCAAGCCAGTAGAGTCTGGATAATACCAAACTACAAGACAACAGTTAGTGTGTGTGAGCTGGAAGTACTGCCAAATTGAATTACCATCCTCACCCAAAATAAACAGCTGAAGTTAAACAAAGCTGAGTCATTCATCTGCACGGTGTGTAAGGGGCTTCGCTAGGAAGAAAGACCTTTTGATTTGTCAAAGCCATTTTAAAACTACTGCCATTCTCCAAGCCAGATGTTGAAAAGGTCAAAGGGAAGCTTTAAAATATGATAACACTGTCTCGGAGTTGGGGGACATATGGTACTTGCTAAACAAATGGCAGACTGAATGAATGTTAGATAAGGTTTGCTCTACTCTGGTGCCGCCCTCAGCGCAGAATAAAGAACAGCTCTCCTATCCTGACTTCACCACTAACTTAATCTCACCAGTAAAAGTAACTTCAGCTCTTTGGTTTCTCCATGTGCAATATAAGGAGACGGTGAAAGATGCTTTTTCAGTTTTGTCAAGCTTCTTAAGATCCCATGACCTTAAAGGCCTCAGAGAATAGACAAAGGATCTTGGTTCAAATAATCATTTCTTGAGAAAAAAATTATAGGAAAAAATGGTTTTATTTACAGTCTATGAGCCAATTCATAATCTTTTTTGTAATGGTCAAAGTATCAAAATCTTTCAAGTACAGTGAAAATAAGGAAGTGAATAATTACATTAGAAACATCAAATGAGAACCAAAGTCATAGAGGGGATTTTGTTAAAAAACTCATTGTATCATTTCAGCAACCATTAAATTATTAGTACATGCTTAGTTTTAGGGTCCTTGTCGTATCTCCTCAACTATTAGGTTGGATTCTGAAACTGCATTTTCATGGGGTAAAACAGCCGAATATAGATGTGATCTCCATGGGAGCAGGTGCAGTGCTGGGTACTCCTTCCTTGTTCCCTGCAGTTCTTTATACAATGCCAGGCACTTTTGTTCTTTGACAATATGTATTGAAAACAGTATCTGGGGACAGAAAGGCTTTTTAAAATCACTTAGTGCAGTATATTAAAGATGAAGAAAATATGACCCCCAAAGTTCTCAGAATTGTAGTTCTTTCAGTGCTCAGTATCACACTGAGACATTATACACAAAAAGAATATGCTTTGTAATGTTCTGCCTACAGTGAAAGGAGCTGGTCTGATAAATTTTATAGGAATAGCTCTTAGCCAATGAAGTTAGCAAAAGAGAATAAGGGTGGTTCTCAAAACTCTAAAAACCTGAAGTCGTTCTTTTGTCATTCTTGTTTATAGAGTTGTCAACATTTTTGGAAAAAAATATTTTTAAATAGTTAATGTTGACAAGAAAAATTAATACAAAGGAACATAGTAATACCAGCATAAAAACATTATCTGAATCTGAAATATGATCCCTAAATATATTACTTTACTTTATTTAATAACCTTCAGTGTCTATAAGGAAGCACCTTCCACTTGTAGATTTAGTTACTGTTTATAGAAGGGTGTCATGGCTTAGCCAAATTAGAAATAGACTAAGTGCAAAGATGTTTATAGGTCAGGCTTGTAACTTAGATCTTATACACTGTGAAACTGCATTTTTCGTGACATCTCTCTGTCATTTTAATTATAGAATCATCACATTTTAGAGCATTTGGTTTAATATTTGTCAGTAACAGTTTATGCTGAAGCCTGGAAAACCTCCAAATGGTATAGTCTAACACTCTGTATTTACAAATGAGGAAACTAAGGCCCAGAGAATTTAAGAAATTTTAATTTAATTAGAATTAAGGCATGGAATAAGTTGAGACTTGGACATGTAGTGTATTGCTACAGCTAATATGCCATTTATTCTACTTTTAACTGTAAGATGTTTTCCTCATATATTTATACCCTTTCAAAAATAGGGTGAAGATTAAGTAAATAATGCTCTGACCTTGTTGCTTGGAATGAAGTAGACAGAAGGCTTATATTACACAATGATGGGTTATGAATATATTTTTAAGTTGTGTCCAGAGTTGATGACTATAGGGAATTGGTGATTTTTTGAGTCTAGGACAATTCTGTTATACTTTGACAAATTTTCCAGTGTTCCCTTGGAAGAAACTTTGAAACAAAAGTAAAGCTTTGAAACAAAAACCTGTTAAATACACAGCCTAAGTGTATCTTAGCCTAAACCTAAACCTTATGACTGATTGTTTGTTTGTTTTTCCTAATAGAAACATGAGTTCAGCTGGCCCTGAAGGGAGAAAAGTGATGAGGAGGTGTGATGGACTGATTGACTCACTGGTACATTATGTCAGAGGCACCATTGCAGATTACCAGCCAGATGACAAGGTGATTTAAGAGTTAGATATCTCTCATATTAAATTACTTATTTTGTCTTACTAAGACTTCAGAGTATTCTTGAGGTAGCTGCTTGGGTTTGGCTTTATTCATTAACTCATTTGTTGAGCTTAAGATTTCCCATACATACTCATAAATTTTAAAATCTGTATAGTCCGGTTTTTCTTTCTACTTTCCAGACCCAAATTTCAAACTGTTTGACACCTCTAGATATTTGAAAGGAGCTTAGATGCTACATTTTCAGCAATGAAATTCATCTCTTCCTTCATCCCCAAACTTGCGCCTCTGTATAATCCCTCTTAATAGTTATTACCATCTACCAAATGAAAATAGAAATCTAAGTAATCTAGGACTTCCTCTCTTCCATCACATCCCACATCCACTGGACAACAAATCATGTGCATTCTACTTCTGAAATACTCTTTAGTTTAACCACTCCTCTTTAATGCTACTGCTGCTATCCTAATTTGTGCATCTTTCATACTGATTATTGTAGTTAGCTCCTGATTGATCCCTATAAGTAATATCTCCTCCTGTTTTCCAACTCCACATGGCTGGTAAGCAGTATACCTAAAATACAAAATCATTCTGAGCACACTGTAAAAACCAATGTTTTAAAAAATTCAGCCTCTATTTCTTAGCATTGTGCTCGTGACCACTTATGATTTAACCCTAGCCTTTCCAGCCATACTTGTGTCACTCCCCCAGGCACCCCGTAGTCCAGGCACGCCCTGCTGCATCCAGTTAACCTTATAAGATCTAAAGCCTCAGAAGCTCTGTGATATGATACCTGCGAAGTTACCTATATATACATACATATAATCAATATTCATGTCCTATTTCTCAGGCCACAGAGAACTGTGTATGCATTCTTCATAACCTCTCCTACCAGCTGGAGGCAGAGCTCCCAGAGAAATATTCCCAGAGTATTTATATTCAAAACCGGAATATCCAGGCTGACAACAACAAAAGTATTGGGTGTTTTGGCAGTCGAAGCAGAAAAGTAAAAGAGGTATATTGGGAAGTCTTTGAAAGAATAAGTGTGCGTGTGTATTTCTAAGTACTTAGTGTATGTCAGGCTCTATTTTAAGTTCCTTTAGTCTTTGTATCAGTCCTATGAGGTGTGTATTAATATCTTCCTTTACTGATGAGGAAACAGAGATACAAAAAAGTTAATTGATTTTTCCAAAATAATCAGCAAATTAGTGAAGGAGATAAAATTCCATCCCAGGCAATCTGGCCCCAGATTTACATTGTTAGCCATCAAACCATACTGCTCTGTGCCCCGCAGTTTAGGCAGTAAACTTAATACCGTGTGGCCAGTGGGATAGCATTATCTTAACATTAAAAGAAACCCAGACATTCAGCTTTAAATGTTCTAGAAAACAAACAAGACATCCTAAAAGCAAACCACATAGGAAGGACACCTTCCAGACTGGCATTTTATGAAAATTGAAGGAATGTGATCTCTCCTACTCCTTAGAGTACCACAGTGTTGATGAACTTGGAGAATACTTGGTAAATTTAGAATACTGATGCTGTCCTGGACAACTTCACAAGACTCTGTGAGAAGAGGCCTGTTTTTCTTATCTTCGGAGCAGTTGTGACTAATTTAGCTTTTAGCTTATCAGCAGCCTGAGAAATATTCTAGAACAGTCTTTGCTTAATTCTCTGTATTCTCTCTCATGGTGAGGGAGAAATAATCATCATGGGCTAAAAGTTAAGTGATTGTAAATCACACATGTGTGCCTTTTTAATGTTTAAGGTTTTATTAGTCTCTCTAGACAAGACAATACTTCTGGTCTCTTGGTTTGGGTATGGAATTGTAGAAATCACTTGAAGTCTTTAATTTTGGATTCCATTGTGTGTGTGGTGTAGCAATACCAGGACATGCCAATGCCAGAGGAAAAGAGCAACCCCAAGGGCGTGGAGTGGCTGTGGCACTCCATCGTGATACGAATGTATTTGTCCTTGATCGCCAAGAGTGTCCGAAACTATACTCAAGAAGCATCTTTGGGAGCTCTCCAGAATCTCACAGCAGGAAGTGGACCAGTGAGTATCGTGCTACTTTTAAAAATAATGACATTATAGATACACCTACATTAAGTTCAGAAATGATAGTGAAGTAAAACCATCAGTTTTCTCGCTTTAGTCAAGAAAGTTCTCAGGAATTGCCAGAGACTTTGGCTTTCCAGGACTTTCAGCCTCAGCTTCTGCAGAGCCAAGTCAAACTGTAAGTGAAAGACTCAGTATTTATCAGTGTTAGTCAGAGCTCTTTCAGTTAGAAGTTTCAAAATCCTACCTAAACTGGCTTAGGCAAAAGAAAGGAATTTCTTGACTCATATCACTGACAAGTCCAGGGAGGGTTTTCCTTCTATCCTGGTGGGACTTTGGTGCCCCAGGGATTGTAATTGTGATTCTCTATCTCTGGCCTCTGTTTTCTTTCTTCTGTTGGTTTCTTTCTCAAAGGCTATCCTCATATTACAGCAAAGATAGCCACCAGTGATTTCAGGCTTACCTTTCATCCAGCCCAGTGTCTCCACAAGAAAGGAAATTGCTACTATTTTCCCAACAGCTGTAAGAACTTAGCCATTTGCAAACAAGTTTCTGTGGCGAGGAGTCTGCGATGCTTTAACTGGTCAAGTCTGAGTTGTATGCTCACATGTGAATTTCAGGGGCATGTGGTTGAGTGAGCAACGGTCACTCCCACTTGTACCATATAGAGTGACTCTAATGGAAAAGTCAGTGTTGTTACCAAAAAGAAGAATGACTGCCAGAAGGCAGAGACAACATAATGTCTACTGAACTTGCAAAGGACATCTGTGCTTTTGTGTCCCAGAAAGTCAACTACAAAATGAAGAGCTACGTCTCTTTTCAGATGTACTTATTTTACACCAGCAAAATCAAAATATTAAAAAGAGTAAAAACTTACAAGGTCCTGTGATAAACCATAATGGAAAAGAATATGAAAAGGAATGTGTATATATATATATACCTGAATCACTTTGCTGTATAGCAGAAATTAACACAGCACTGTAAATCAACTATACTCCAATAAAATTATTTATTTATTGTTTATTCTTTGGCCACCCCACATGGCATGTGGGATCTTAGTTCCCCAACCAGAGATCAAACTTGCACCCTCTGCGTTGGAAGTGCAAAGTCTTAATCACTGGACCACCAGAGAAGTCTTAAAAAATTATTTTAAAAAATAGTAAAAATTTGTTCCTTCTCCCATGTATTTTGCAATATAGTAAGGGATTCTAGACATATTTAATTATTTGAACTAAGCTTGTGTTCTTTGCCTTGATCATAAAATGATTAAACTCTCTTCCAATAGTTCATTATAAGGCCAGCCTAATTATCCACCATCAGAGAGGAAAGCACTCTTGTACATAACAAAAATATTATTTGTTCTTTACTTGAGAAGACATGTTCATTCTTTTATGTGTTTATACAAAAGCTTGTTCAGCTTCGAATGAAACTGTGAAATACTGAAGCCAGTATTTCTTTAATTTTAGCACTGTGGTTAAGAATACAACCAAACTTTAATCTCTTTGAAATTCTTTAAAACATACTTGTGCACAAGGAGAAGGAAATTGGGAATGACCAGGGAGCCCTGACAGACAGAGAGACATAGTTTATCATCTATCTTCCCACTTCCCCATGCTTGGTTTCCCAAAACCACTTCTTTCATTTTCCCAAACTACAGAGGCGCTCTTATTAACTAACAACCAGTCAAAATAATAGAAAAGATCAGAAATTACATTGCTATGTATCTATGATTTAAGCTTACTGTGCTCTGCTGCTGTTGCTAATCCGCTTCAGTCATGTCAGGTTACAAACAGTCTTTCAAATTAGAAACACAGAAAAGCTTCTTAGAAGCAGCAAACAGATACAATCTGAATCCTGGCTGCTGCTGCTGCTAAGTCGCTTCAGTCATGTCCGACTCTGTGCGACCCCATAGACGGCAGCCCACCAGGCTCCCCCGTCCCTGGGATTCTCCAGGCAAGAACACTGGAGTGGGTTGCCATTTCCTTCTCCAATGCATGAAAGTGAAAAGTGAAAGTGAAGTCGCTCAGTCATGTCTGACTCTGAGCGACCCCTTGGACTGCAGCCTACCAGGCTCTTCCGTCCATGGGATTTTCCAGGCAAGAGTACTGGAGAGGGGTGCCATTGCCTTCTCTGCACTGTGCTCTGAGGGTGGTTCAATATGAGCTAATCCTTTAATATGGATTTTAGCCTCTTCCATTCCAAATTTTATGTCGGAATCAAAACCATTCAGAGGTGTTTCCATATTCCTATCAAAATAAGAATATTTGCCACCTAATATACAGGAATATGCCACTTAAATTCTGAATATATAGTTTGTTACCTAGATTCTAATTCCTCTATTCATTTATTAAACAGTGTTTCAGCACTAAAAGGCACTAGCCTAGTACTAAGTATATAGTGATGAATAAGACAAAATCGCTGTGTTTGGTAATAATCTAGCTGGGATAAAAAAATAAATAAACAGAAATCTAAGATACCAGGAGAGTTCTAAGTCAAAAGGAATCCAGGAAATGGAGATATGTTCACAACTGTTCTAATTATGTGAAGGCATTTAAAATCGTACCTAACCTTAGACCAGTCTAGTCCCCTGAAAGGAGACCTGTACTAAACTGGTATTAATCTGTACCCAAAGCTGTTGGAGTTGAATTTAAATAGAGATTTATAGGAGAAAATTATTAGCAGCATGGGACAATGATAAGAGGACTCTTTATTCTTTCAAGTTGTGAGATGCTTTTTATTAAAGTTTTGACTTATATGTATTTCTTTTCTAATTATTGCATTCCCTGATTTTCTGTGTTTAGATATATGATAAATACTTGGCTTTATAATTTATAAAAGGAATCACTGAACAGAAAAACATGAAAAGCTAGCCATTAAACATAGTTCTAGAAAATATTTCGTGCATCTACCTGTGTTCATAACAGAGACATTACTGAAAATTGATGGCCATGTGTCTTAGATGGCAAAGAACCTGAACTGGATTGAAAAGCTTCTAAAAGATAGAGTATGGAATTTTTTATATAAAATATGACAGTAATTTCTTGTCAGCAAGAATACCTTAATGTAAACTTTATTAGTTCAAGTATAATGGCCATTATTTTTAAATGACACAAAAAATATAAGGAAAGGGGATGGGATGATAAAATTTGCTCATTTAGCAAATTCTCCAAATATAGTGTGAAATATAAAGTACAATATAAATAACTCCTGGAGGTGTAGTGTACAGCATGGTGACTATAGTTAACAATACTGTATTTGTTAAAAGTTCTCATCACAGAAGGAAAAAAATTGTCACTATATGTGATGATGGATGTTATCTACACTTACTGTGGTAATTATTTCACAATGTATATCAATACATATATCAACTCATTATGTTGTATACATGTAAAATTAAAAAGTACATTGTAAAAGTTAAAATCCATTGAAATAAGCAGTTTTCAAGTTTCTAAAACACTAAAGGCACTTAATTTGATACCCACTGAAAAAAAGCAAAACATATTTCTTATATCACACCATACCCACAAATTAGTACCAACAGCAGTGTGATTTAAATGTGGAAGATACAACAATAGAGATTCTAAATGTTAACATAGAATATCTTCATGACCTGAAATAGGGAAAGATTTCTTAACAGTAGACATAAAAAGCACATAAAGTAAAAGTTTCATGAATTGATTACATAAAAATTAATAGCTTATGCTAGCAAACAAGCATAAGCTGGAATCAAGATTGCCAGGAGAAATATCAACAACTTCAGATATGCAGCTGACACCACCCTTATGGCAGAAAGCGAAGAACTAAGAGCCTCTTGATGAAAGTGAAAGAGGAGAGTGAAAAAGTTGGCTTAAAACTCAACATTCAGAAAACTAAGACCATGGCATCTGGTCCCATCACTTCATGGCAAATAGATGGGGAAACAGTGGAAACAGTGACAGACTTTATTTTTCAGGGCTCCAAAATCACTGCAGATGGTGATTGCAGCCATGAAATTAAAAGACATTTGCTCTTTGGAAGAAAAGCTATGACCAGCCTAGATAGCATATTAAAAAGCAGAAACATCACTTTACTGACAAAAGTCCGTACATTCAAAGCTATGGTTTTTCCAGTAGTCATGTATGGTTGTGAGAGTTGGATTATAAAGAAAGCTGAGTGCTGAAGAATTGATGCTTTTGAACTGTGGTGTTGGAGAAGACTCTTGAGAGTCTCTTGGACTGCAGGGAGATCCAACCAGTCCATCCTAATGGAAATCAGTCCTGAATATTCATTTGGAAGGACTGATGCTGAAGCTGAAACTCCAATACTTTGGCCACCTGATGCAAAGAACTGATTCATTTGTAAAGACCCTGATGCTGGAAAAGATTGAAGGCAGGAGGAGAAGGGGACAGCAGAGGATGAGATGGTTGGATGGCATCACTGACTCAATGGACATGAGTTTGAGTAAACTCCAGGAGTTGGTGATGGACAGGGAGGCCTGATGTGCTGCAGTGCATGCTGTCAAAAAGAGTAGGACACAACTGAGTGACTGAACTGAACTGATGCTAGCAAAAGATGGTAAAAAGACAAAGCACAGAGGAGGAAAAGATTTCAGTAACATATATAAGTAATAAAGGTTGGTATCTAGGAAATATTAAAAAAAAAAAACTCCTCAATTTAACAATGAAAGGATAGACAACCAAATTGAAAATGAACAAGAGATTTAAACAGGCATTTCACAAAACATAATATAGAAATGGCCATTAAACATTTGTAAAGATGCTCAGCCTCATTAGTAATCAGGATAACATGAACTAGAATTGCTATGTGTAAACAGTTATAGCAGTCATTTTCACAAATTCCCTAAAACTGGAATATGAAATCTCTATTTGGTAAATCTCATTGCTTATTTTCCTTAATGAACAAATTCTAAAGGCCATTCCACGTCAGCCTCTCCCATTTCCTTCAATGAATCAGAATTCATGTTTCCATAATCATTTTTATATACTAGACATTGAGATGACAGAGAAAATGCTGTGAGAGTGATAGAGCTCAATGGCAGTGACTCAGAAGAGCAGAGCTTTTGCATATGAGGAAAGATGTAGTTACTTAGATGGACCACTGGAAAGAGAGATGAATACCTCCATCTTCAAGGAGGAGTTTTACAGAATCCTACACAGGAAGGATTTTTCTCAGAGAAGAGAAAAGAATCTAATGGAATGTTTTGCAAATTAGTGAAAGACAAAGCGTAACTTTGGAATAAACATTGCAAAATAGTGGTTATTAAACTTCCATGAGATACTCATGGATATTTTGAGTATCTAATAAAAATGATAGATTCTTTCCTTGAGAAAGATTATTATAAACAAAAATAATTTTAAGGACCTCCTGTTCCCTCCCTGAAACCTATCCTTGCTCCTATATTAACTCCTTCTCTGGAAGGTATAGTGGAGAATATAAGGGGAACAGTCTGCAGGAGGTAGGGGAAGCAAGCCGTGTTAGGTAAGATAAACAGGAGATAGACACCCTCAAGAATGGTTAAGAATGTATGGATTTTGGGCACAGTGACCTAATATTAGCATCAAATAAAAATACATAAAGTTGCAGACACAAGTTAAGGCCTCAGTATTGTTGGGGGTTTGCTGATGCCAGGTAGGGCCTACTTGGTACTCAGACCTGTGAAAGTAGGTGACCAACCTTATTCCAAGTAAGAGTTGCTTTTGGTGGACTTAGACCTGAAACAAGAAACTTGCACATGCAGCCTCCCATTACAGAGCATAGAGTTACAGGTAATCTGACTAGCCATATACTCCTTTATTTTAAAGTCCAATATATCTTTCAGAATAAACTGGCTTTTTAGAAATGAGTAAGTTTATTAAAATATGTAAAATGCCAAAGTTTAAACTAGAGAAACAGAAAAGATGAATAAGCCAACAGTCAGTAAATACATTTAAATAGTAATCAAAGACATCTCCCTGTAAAATTTTTCTCAGTTCAGTTGGCTTTATAGCTAAGTTCTACCAGAGCCACAAAGTTGAAAGCATTTTTGTATTACACACATAGTTTAAGAAAACAGAAAAAGGAAAAGTAATAAATTTTATGACATTAGTATAAATTTCATCCTAAAACATTCTTTTCTTTTCACAACAATGAACTGAAAATGTGAGTAAAAAGCAGAATATGATGAAAAAGAAAGGAAAGGGAAAGACAGACCCATTTTATTTATTTATGAAGTGAAGTGAAGTCATTCAGTCATGTCCGACTCTTTGCAACCCCATAGACTGTAGCCCACCAGGCTCCTCGGTCCATGGGATTTTCCAAGCATGAATACTGGAGTGGGTTGCCATTTCCTTCTCCAGGGGATCTTCCCGAACCAGGGATCAAACCCAGGTCTCCCGCATTGTAGGCACACACTTTACCATCTGAGCTAAACTGATGCAAAAAACATTGTAGCTAACCAAATCCAATATTTTTATTTTAAAATACTGAATAAACTATCCAGTAATTGAAAACAATAAGAATTTGAAGCTAGCTTTTTAAACATATTTACATCTTATATTATATAAACATCTTATATATTACAATCTCTAGTAATCTATAGAAACTTAGAAATTTTACCCCGAAATGAAATACAGTAGTATTTATAGGACATGTCTCACAAAACAGATGCCAACATCAGTAGCTCAGACAGTTGTCCAGAAGGAAAATGGCCTTCAGCACACACGAAAGATGCTGCATGTTGGTGATCCAAGTGTGAAAAAGACTGCTGTCTCTCTGCTGAGGAATTTGTCTCGGAATCTTTCTCTGCAGAATGAAATTGGTAAGTGAGTATGTGTCTCTAGATGTAATGTGTCTGTATTGAAAATACAAATGCACTAAAACAAAAACATTGTCCTTATCCCATTCTTTTTACAATGATGAGTTTTGTGAATAAAAAGCAAAATGTGATAAATAGAACTGGGTTTTGTGTACCGAGACATCAAGAGTAGACTTTCACACTGGTTTCAAATATGATTTTTCTTAGTATCCAACTTCATTTTTGTTCCAGTTACTACTGAAGAGAAATTTTAAACCATACTAAAAATGAACAAGATAGGTAATATATATGATATTTCTTGGCCCTCAGCTATGCCATCCAATGACATCTTTTTTAAACCATGTCTTTCAGAATGTTCTGTGTAATCTGCTTAAGCACCACCCTTCTAAAATATTAAATAAACACACACACACAGTGGTTGTTCACTTAAGAAGCTTGGCCGTTGTTATACTAGAAAAAATGGATGGACAGATAATCACAGAAAGAATGAATCACTGAATATAGCAGATTTGGCATAGGTTTTAGAATAAATACAATAAAACACATTTGCTCCCTTTTTTGTAAGCCTGTATTATTGACAAAAATGATAACACATTACCCTTTCAAATAACATAATTTTTTATTCATTTTCTTTATATCTGAATATGTAAATGTTTGTGAATTAAGCCAAAAGCTGTAAAATGAGATAATAGGATGATAATGCTAAAATTAATCATGCTTCCTAATGTTCCATAAATTAGTCATTTCAGACTACTTAAAATTCAATTTTTCAGAAATTCCAGTATTTTTTTTATTTTTAATGAATTAGATTACTTTGGAATCTACACACAGACTCACACAGTGTGGTTGTGTTTTAATAATGTCATTTTCAAAGACAACCAACAGCACAACATTGAACAGGAGATTTCATACGATGGTTTTGTGCCCATTATAAATGTAGAGAGCCTGGAAAATTTTCAGTGAAATCTAAAAGAAACTTTGCCAAAGGCAGTGTCTGAAAATTATGAAAGTGTTCTCCTCATTGTCTTTTATGGACTTTTGTGCTGTACTTCAATCAGGTGTATTATCCTTTTTTTTTTTTTTTGTCTCAAATGAACTATTGACTCCATCTTTAGAACACAGCTGATGAGAACTGTGCTCTACACACTGAGCCTGTGCCTTCAGGGCAGAAATGCTATTGTCTCAGGTTCCACGGTCCTCCAGCTGTTGGGACAATAGAGCTGTAGCCCCACAAGTTACGTAAGGTGATTTCACTGATAAAACTCTCCAAGTTTTATGGACACCATAAGAAGAGGCTTCAGTAAGATAAATGCAATTTTTGAATTCCATATTGGCATTATGTCAAATATGTAATTTGAGTAAAATAACCTGTCTTGATTTAGAGTATTAATAGCCCGGAAGAAACAAAAATCAGTTTGAAAGATAAGCTTTTTGTTTTTCTTGAGATTTGTGGGCCAAGTAAAACTTTCCATGTGTTGACTTGGAATGAAGTCATCACATTTTACTTTGATTTACAGAAATCAACTTGAAATTATATTTTCTTAAAAACTTGAAGATAGGCAACTTAGCATGGTGACAGAATAACGCCTCATGCAGAAGACACTGATCTGTCTTCCAATGCTACTTTGCCACATGTCACCTTGGATAGTCATTTAACTGCTCTAAGCTGAGTAAAATTAGTAATCACTATGAATAGTGTTTTTCCAGGGATCAGACAACCTAATGTATGTGAAAGCACCAGCATTAAATAAAATCTCCCTCAACAATATGACATTGAGCTATGACCCTCCAATATCATGATAGGGCCCTTAATTTTATATTTCACTGTTGAAGATCTAATTTTAACTATCTCATAGTGAATGTATTTACCCAGGTCCACAGCGGGTGTGTGTGTGTGTGTGTGTGTGTGTGTGTGTGTGTGTATAAAGACAGAATGACCCTCCTTTACTATATTGTAATATTTAACTTTGTCGATGTAAGCAGTTATACTACTTTTCTAAGAAAAACAAACAAGATATAAAATGTTAAAGATTCTAATTTCCCTAATTCTCACTCCTCCTTAAACATAAGCCAAAGTTTCAGCCATAAAATTGATCTGTAGAATTGGACCTTCTTGTTGGTCATACAGAGGCAGGAGAAGTAAAACTCTCTCAGCAGGGCTCGAGCTCAGTGTGGGCAGCCTGGTCTCAGCCAGCCGTAGCTGCACCCTGCAGAGATCAGTTAGACATTTTCTGGTGTCATTGTCTCACACTTGTTTTCATGCTGTCAACCTAAATTCAGCAAAAGGAAAATTCAGGTTCTCAAGCTTTTCATTCTGTGTTTATCTTTCTAAAAGGAGGAAGCCTTCTGGTAATAGCTCACATCTATGGAGAACTTACTGTGTGCAGGGAACTGTGACACAGTTCACACATAGTAACTCATTTAATCCCTCAAAACAGTCCTGTGAAGTAAATACTATTATTATCCCATTTTACATATTGGGAAAATGTAGCATAGAAGAGGTTACGTAGCTTACCCAGACCACACAGCCATGAAGTGTCAGAGACAGGACTAAAATTTTAAAAGTGTAGCTTCAGAGACTCAGCTCTGAGCTCCAACACTATGCTGTGATGCTTAGACAACAGTGTAAAAGGAAGTGTTCAGGCCTTTGAGCAGAAGGTATGTTTTTCCTGTCAATCAGTTCCAGGTATTATCAAAGGAAGACATACAGTTCATTTCCTTTTATTGAGTTTCTCTTTTAGGCATAGTGATAGATGTTGAAATCCAGAAATAAATACAATAATTATCCTCAAGGAACTCATGGCTCCATTTAGCATTCAGACAGGCATCTATCTAATTACAGTCTGGTATTAGAGAGAGGGATTACCAGGTGGCACAGTGGTAAAGAACCTGCCTGCCAGTGCAAGAGATGCAAGGAAGATCTCTGGAGTAGGAAGTGACAACCCACTCCAATAATTGTTCTTGCCTGAAAAATCCAATGGACATAGGAACCTGGCAGGCTACAAGTCCAGTGGGTCACAAAGAGTCAGATATAACAAGCGACTAAGCACACACAGCACCAGTATTCTTTCCTGAAAATTTCCATGGACAGAGGAGCCTGTTGAGTTACAGTCATGGGGTCACAAAGAGTCAGATATGACTGAGCATGCATGCATGTATCAGAGAGAGAAGTACAGTTCAAGGTGCCATGTAAACTCAAATGAAGAAACAATGAAGTTAGGCACTGGTATCTGTACAACCATGATAAACACAGCACTGTATTAAAGAGCTGTGAGAAACAACAAAAGCAATAGAACATGCTTTCTTTCAAGGCGAGTCCAAAGTAATTAGAGGTGGAGAAAAAAGAAAACCTCTGGTTACAATAGAAAAAGAGAAATGAAAACTCTGTAACCAAGATCTTACATATGCAGCAAAAAAATAAATTTTAAATAGTTTATCTTTTTTTAAATAATGGTGTTGTTTTCACATTAAGGAAACTTTGGACAGTACAGATAATTTTTTAAGAATATTTTGAGATCACCATCAATACTGTAGAAAAATAAATCCTATTAGTATTTTAGTATATTTCTTCTCAGTTTCTCCTGTATGAGTTTTCCTTTAATATATCAGTTATTTGCACATGAAATATTAACACATATTTTCTTGTTATTATACATGCTTCATATATATGTTTTGGGATACATGAGATTCTTTGAAGATATGTTTTAATTAATCATAGTCATATTACTGGGATGTTTAGACTTTGTAAATTTTTCATTTTATATAACACTATATAAAGATCTCTGCTTTTTCAGGTTTTTTTTTTGCTTTTTCAGTTTTTAAAGTGATATCTTCAGGATGAATTCTCAAAAGTGAAAATACTGAATCAAAAAATGTGAATATTAAAAAAAAATTTTTGACATTTCTGTCAGATTTCTTTCTGGAAAGATTTCTAGTGCGCTGAGCACAGAATATCATCTTTTTTAAAAAAAATTTTTTTTTTGGTAATTTGAATATTAAAATGGTTGCATCCTTTCATAAGTTTGTTAACCAAATGTTTCTTCTTAAATGTTATTGAGATCCTAAGGTTAAGAAACAATCTTTTTAATCAAGTGTTCTTTTTTCTTTGTAGCCAAAGAAACTCTACCTGATTTGGTTTCCATAATTCCTGACACAGTCCCAAGTACTGATCTTCTCATTGAAACTACAGCCTCTGCCTGTTACACATTGAACAATATAATCCAAAATAGTTACCAGAATGCACGGGATCTTCTAAACACTGGGGGCCTGCAGAAAATTATGACCATAAGCGCAGGTGACACGTAAGTCCTCTAGCACTGTCTGTCAGTGTCTCCCCTTTTCCCACCATCAATCCCGTATATAAATAATGTCTTTGAGTACTATGGCCAAAAAATAAGATTGTAAAGCTGGGCCAGATCATGTGGCCCAGTCCTTGGTGATCAGGTAAGTGAAAACCTGAGTCCTCTAAGCCAAATAGTTGGTCATTCTCTACTGAAATATCCAGAAAGTCAAACTTCATAACTTATCTGAACCATGCATTCCAGCATTTTATTGACCTAATGAATTGTTTCCCAGAGCCACAGATGTGATTTAAGAAGAGAAGAATGTAGGCAAATTGGAGTCCTATGGACAAGGAATGCCCTTATCCTCCCTTAACTATGTGAAACAAGGGTCACCCCAGGAGGAGGAGTAGGAGGCAGCATAACAAGAAGTTCTTGCTTCCTCACTTTTCTTTATCACATCTCTTCCACCTCTTACTCTCTTTTGAAAGTAGAAAGTTTAATGCATATAAGTCATCTCACCTCCTGGTTTCTATGTCTTTAACTCTTCTCCGTTTTTAAAAAAAAGATGAAGAATGTAACTAATTATTACTGTTAATTTAGAATGGTGGGATTCCAAGGAGGTATGAAGATTATTATTTTTTCTCTTTATACAATTCTGAATTGTTTGACTTGTTAAATAAAGTTAGTTTTGTAAGTAACCATAAAAGAAAACCAATGTTATTATAGTCCAGACTCATACTTCTAATGGGACTTGTAGTAGACAAACGTGTGCTTGGCTGCACAGGGGCTAGCATAGGGATCTGTGGTATCCTAGAATGAGCACATCCCTTCTCCCACAGCTCCACCCAGTTTAGCCCCTTGTGCTCAGTGATTTCCCTCTGGCAAAGTTCACAGGGAAGGGGGACTCCATTCAGAGTCACATGATTAAAAAGAGCACTGTTAGAATGTCAGTTTCCCAAAAGCAGGGAATATTTACCTGTTCCCATTTAGCAGTTTCTCTGCCTTTGTGGAAAGTCATCTTTGACTTTCCTTTGTGGAAATAGTCATCTAAACTTCTAACCAAATCTCCATAGACAGTATATGACTTTTTTTTATATGAGTATTCAGACATAATAATAAGCACATGGGAATATACCATCACTTTTGGAAATTTCTTGTAGCTTAGCCAGTTATGGGATGTGCTGTTCTGTTACTTCTTTGTTGTACTGAGTATCCATTTGTAAGTTCGTCCTCACATGTTCCATCTCAGAAAAAAAAACCAACAAGGACACTCTACCATTAGGTCTGCTTCCTTGCTAGAGTGTTGCATAGCTAACCCATAATTTATAGACTAGCCTGATAACCAATCAATCATCAATTACATTCCCTCTTTGAGTAAATGAGTTCCAAGTACCAAGCATTCAACTTACAAAGACTTTATAACACCTTTGCAATTTAAGAACTTTCAGTAATAAATATTAGAGATCCACAGCTTTCATGGATGTCTTAATACTTCAGTTATTAGCAAGTCACTCTGAAAAGCCCCTGAGATACTAAAGAATCTGTGAAGTGCTGATTTGACTTACCATCCCTATTATGCTGGTAGCTAGATATTGAATGAGCCCAGCATGGGCTTCTTCATACATCTTTGCATTCTCTATTCTTGGTTGCATACTTACAAATTCCTATGATAGGAAAAATAAAATCTTTTGTTTCTTTGTTCAAAGAAGAAAATATAGTCATGTGCTAATTCAAGTGATGGAAGAGAAAAAGATCTATGAAAGTAGTGATCTTTAGCCAGAAACTAGAACTTTGAGATGAATTTAAAAGAACATCAAAAACTAAGAACACATAATAATAATAATAAAGTTAAAACAAAAAAAGTAAGAGGACATCCCTGGCCGTCCACACTTTCAATGCAGGGAGCATGGGTTTGATCCCTGGTCAGAGAACTAGAATTCCTACATGCTGTGCAGTGTGGCCAAAAAAAAGTAAGGACAGTGTCAAAATCAGTGGTGACTCGGATTCATAACAGGAACACTTTTTCCATTTGTTATACAAAAAAGCATAAATTTTTAAACTATTTTAAATGCTCCAGTAGGAATTTATTAATTTGAAAAAGATACATAATTCCTATATTCATGGAGTCACTAAGTCTAAGAGTTATACATATTTTTCAATCATACTTTCATGCATTTGTCTCTATAAATATGCATTATAGACAAATATTTTCTAAAAATATAAAATATAAATACAAATATAAATTTTATTCTATAAATTCAAGGCTTTATAAAACTTTTAAGAATATATGCCTTATAAATATCAGGAATTATTCTTTATAACTATTTATTTGTTACCACTTTGCTAGTGGTTTAAAAAGATTTGAAAAAAAAACAAAAGCACCCATGTGGCTTCTGCCTCCTAAAGCTCTCCGTCCTAACCTCTTGTCATGGTGAGTGGCCTGACTTAATGGATGGCTCCTGAGCGACAGCAATTAAAGAAGATTTACAGAACATCCAGGGGCAGCATCCAGAAGCCTCACACATTCTCACTGATAACGGAAAAATGTGCTTTTCTTACTTTCAGCTATGCTTCCAACAAAGCAAGTAAAGCTGCTTCTGTTCTCCTATATTCTTTGTGGACCCATACAGAGCTCCATAATGCCTACAAGAAGGTAAGAATGCTAAAAAGAGCCAGGTAATAATGTCCCACTTGATTTGACCCTGGTGATAAGTTACTAAAACTTACATTGTCTTGGGTATAAACGTTACCTTTCACATTTCTGTTTGTTTATTCCAAAGGCTCAGTTTAAGAAGACAGATTTTGTCAACAGCCGGACTACCAAAGCCTACCACTCCCTGAAAGACTGAGGAATGTGAAAAAGTGCTCTCAGAAATTTACAAAAAGCCCCAAAGGAAAACACCTATTTTTCTACTTCCCAGCTTAAGAAACCTCAAAAAAGCATATCCTGTTTCTATACTTTTCTATTTCCATGGTCCTTGAATCCAGAAGACATTTGTGAGTTTGACACCAGTAGGTACTGGCAACAGGCTCAATTTTACCCTCTACAAATAGTGGTCTTTTTAATCAGGGCTAATGGTGCATGGCCTCCTGGAATTAAAATATGAATTTATATGGAATGGACATTAACTAAGTAAATAAGGAAGAAAGCTGTTGTATCACTAGGATTTTAAATTTTGACTTACATTTATATTCCTTTTCTGATTTCCATGTTTTGTCACTCACATGTGTGTTGTTTCACCATTGAGCCATGAGTGTATTGTTTTGCAGTGTTGAAACAGAGACAAAAAATATTTGTGGAGTTGTCCAGGAGAAAATATAATGGCAACATTGCCTGTTTGTTTACTTTGTGCTTGTTTTTATCCTCTTGGATTTTTTTTCTCGACTTTTCAATAAATGTAAGAAATTTAGATCACAGAGCATGAGTGACTATAAGAAGAAATTGAAAGGACGTGATCATAGAAAATTTAAAAATCTTTTCTACAATTTGAAATTCGGTGTTCCCTCTAAATAATAAATAGGATTTTTACTCAAGGAAACACTTCACCTCTAACAACACTGTTAAATGCAAATTTCTCCTGACAGTAGTATTCATGATACAGTTTCCTGGATGTCAGCCACTGCAATGAGCTGGTGGAAGAATGGACTTTACTGTTTGGCTACAAAAGGAACCTAGCTCTCTCAATCTGTTGGACCAGCCAGGGCCATGAAAACCCAGCTCATTTTAATGAACTACATTATCAACCAGCCTACTTTACCCAAAATTTTAAAAATAGTACAGAACCACTAAATCTCATGTGATCTTCCTTAAGCCATTATTTTAAGTCAAGAAAACACTAAAGAAAAATAATGAAGTTATGTTGAGGAAAATAATGTGTCTAGGCCATCCAGAAATGATATGAGAAATGCTAACATTTAAAAGTTGACAGCATCATCTATTGGAGTCTATATTAAGTGTTATTTTAACTGGACTGTGATTAATACCATTCAGATAGAATTAGCCTTCTTAACCATAATTCTGTTATATTTTTCTTTTTAAAAAGAATCTGACAATAGTTAGTAAGTAACTAGGAAAAAAATCCTTCAGCTCCTTTTGGCCAGCAAAGTGTGATAGGAAATAAATTGCCAGTTTCAATTTGAATGTGTACTTAAGTCTTTATTATATTTGGAACTTAAATTTTTTCCATTTCAAAAGCTCAGTGAAGACGACTAAGGTTACTACTTCAAAATGAAATTATTTAGATACCAATTTTTAAAATGCTGAAGAGAGAAATTATATCTCTTTTTCCAAAATTCTGATGATAAGCATTTGGAGTATATTCCTCCAGATAATTAATGTAGATTTAAGAAATTTCTGTGCTTTTAAGGCATAGTAGAGCCTTCAATAATATTAAACACAAAATGAGGCAAAAATAGCATCGCCTGCCTTGGTAGCTGGGTATATGTGACTTATTTGTGTATCTTGGTATCTGTGGTATGATTGACATGACGTTTGAGTATTTGACTTATAAAGTTCAACTTTAATTACTAAGAGTTTAATAAGAAATATAATTGCTTATATTTCTCCCCTAATTAGTCCTAAATTCTTTACCAAGAAACACTTCATGTAAGGAAGATGGGAGTAGCTAGTGACTAAAGATGGAGAGACATACAAATCTAGATATTGTTAGATTTTAGTAAATTGAGTGGGTCTGCGACCATGAGAAGATAGACTAATGTTTGATCCCCATGTCCTACTTTGTTTACAAAAACCTCAGTACTTTACTGTCTATGAACACATCTGAGGGAGGTCTGTATGCAGCTGAACATCACTTTGATCACAGGGCTACATACACAAAGCTTTTCTTTTCTGTGTGTCCGAGACTGTGTCCATGTCTTCAAAGGGACTGAGCTGGACCTCTGCATTTATTTCTGCTAAAAGATCTAAAGGCCTTGCTGCTGTGTCAAAAATTCTTGATGATTTTCTGGAATAGGGAAGGTTGCTGCCCTGGATTTCTATTAAATGGAAACATTGTTTATATGATGGAAATAACCAAAGGGTTATCTGACAAGATAAAGAGGGGATTAATGTGTCAAATGGGAAAATTAAGCAACATGAGTAGATAAACCATAAACCAATCTAATCACCCTATAAAGAAGCAATTCTTTAGAAGAAAGAAGGAAATGGAGGGGAGATATATATAAAAACATGTATATACAATTTACATACTATAGCTACAAATGAAATTTCCTCTAAATAAAGCACATGGAGTGAGGACTTCAATATGTATATACTTTGAAAAAACTTGCAGAAGCCTCAAATCACAAAATCAGAGGATTAGGAGGGAATTTAGAGGACATCTGGTCAAGTCCTCTTTAGAATATCTTCTTGTATCAGAAAAGATTCAGTTCTTATTAAGAGGACAGAGAAGAAAAATGTGCAATCATTCATTCAATTAATGCCCAACATGACCCTGTAACTGGCCCATCTTAAGATTCAGTAACTTACATTTTAAAGTATTTGTTATAGGAATGAAAATAGATTAAAAAGGAAACAAACTTTTCAAAATAAAATTCTACTTTAATGTTTTATTTATAGTAATACTGACAGTTTCATCTCTTAAGAAATAAACGTCAACACTTTAAGGCCTATAAGTAAAAGGAAAACTTTTTTATGGTCTATTCAGGAGAGAAAAATCAAAATACCACACATTGGCATAAGAGTTGTTTAAAATTTGTTAAGGGGGAAGCATTCTAAAAGTCATGAAGATAGTTTTAAAAAACCAGCAATATTCAGCCTGGAAGAAGAGTGTCACGTTATCTGTCTTTAAATATCTGAAAGACCACTGTGTAGAAGATGACATGGTCTTCCTCTGACAGAGTAGAGGACAGACTAGGGTCAGTAGGGGGAGGCTTGTATGACTATCTTTGACTGAACAAGAATGGACATATGTTGAGCACTTCTCACAGCCTCCTCATAAAAAAGTATATACTTTTTTCTTTACTTTTTACATTTTACATGTGAAAATAACCTGAAGCAGAGAAAGGTTACGTTACATTCCAAAGCGACTTAGTTGGAAAATGCAGAGGGGCCATGTGAATCCAGGTGAGATGGCTTCTCTCTGGGGGTTCCCTGGGAGCCAAGAATGCAAGACTCTGTCTTCACTCTGGGGAAATGTGGGGGCTCTCTTTGGTTTGTCTCTTGGCCAGTTAAGAGGACTGATTCTAGGACCAGCGAGCTTGAACTCAAATTGCAATTGCTCCATTTGCTGGGAAGGTAAGGGTTAGGCTTAGTTGGGGTAAGGTCCTTACTCTCTCTGAGCCTCAGCTTTCCTTCTCTGTTATACTTTGCTTCCCTGTTATACGTGAATGATAGGGGTAGTTACCTCATGGGATCGCTTTAAGGATTGAATATTTTCATAATTATAAAGCACTTAATACCTGACAGTATCTACACAATAAACACTGACTAAATTATTTGGAGTTTCCTGTGTGGATGGGCCTTTGTTTTCCTTTTTTAATCTACTTATTTGAATTTCTCTTTTCAGATAGGTTGATTTAGATAAAAGCCCAATCTTCCCCCAGTCAACCATTTTATACACACATGGACACTTAATGACTCATCCCTCAGAAGGCGAGGTAGAATGAGGAAGATAAACATTGCCCAGACAAGTGTTCCCGAAAGTCTGTTCTTCAGAACACAGGTTCTTTGAGGATATTTATATGTGTAATGTGAGAAGAAATAGCCTACACTTAATAAGTTTGAAGATGGCTCAGTTATACAAAGATTGAAAAGATCTAGATTATAAGATTTCTCAGTCCCTAATATGCAGCATGCATTGTGAAATCTCTAAGAAGGAATAGAGTATGCTGCATGTCACCAATCTTTTTGAATCAATAAACCCCTTTTTTCCTAGATGATTCTTGAAGCTGTGCCTCTGTTGTAAACACTGTGACATCAGTGATCTGAGCCATAGTCAAGAGGGGGAAAGGCATTTATCTTATTTGCAGTCTGCCCAGGCTTCCCTGGTGGCTCAGTGGTAAAGAATCCACCTGCAATGCAGGAGACATAGGTTCAATCCTTGGGCAGGGAAAATCCCCTGGAGAAGGGCATGGCAACCCACTCCACTATTCTTGCCTGGAGAATCCCATGGACAGAGGAGCCTGGTGGACTATAATCCATATGGTCACAAAAGAGTCAGACACAACTTAGCCACTAAACAACACAACAGTCTAGCCCAGTTCATCCAGCTAAAGCCTGGACTACTGGTAAATCAGACCTGGGCCTAATCATGATTTAATAAAATCAGTGATTTCAATAGATTTAGGATTAGTTCCTGAACATTTTGTCTTACTCCCACCTGGAGTGCTGCATCTGTGGATGGAAAGACAACTCAGAAGGTATAGATTAGTCCAGAGAAACACGTTGAGGCAGCCACAGACATTCCTTCATCTTGACTGATCAGACCTTCAAAGAACCCACTTCAAGAGGCAATTAATTCTCTCAGAAGCCTGAATTTTGCTTGTAAGCTGCTAACACACATCTGGCATTTTTATTTTGAATAAAAATGAAGTCCAAACTGTTGCAGATTTTCTTTGAACCAGTGCAGGATGTTTTCTTATGTTTAAAAGAAGTTAGGGATTTCCATTTTCATTTAGAGTATCTTTCAACATACATACACTGAACACTTACTCCTAGAGCTGCAAACCAGTGAGATGTACCTTTGTTTCTTATTATTATTATTATTTAATTGGAGGCTGATTACTTTACAATATTGTATTGGCTCTGGATAGAGTGCCTGATGAACTATGGACTGAGGTTCATGACATTGTACAGGAGACAGGGATCAAGACCATCCCCATGGAAAAGAAATGCAAAAAAGCAAAATGGCTGTCTGGGGAGGCCTTAAAAATAGCTGTGAAAAGAAGAGAAGTGAAAAGAAAAGGAGAAAAGGAAAAATATACCCATTGGAATGCAGAGTTCCAAAGAATAGCAAGAAGAGCTAGGAAAGCCTTCCTCAGCGATCAGTGCAAAGAAATAGAGGAAAACAAGAGAATGGGGAAGACTAGGGATCTCTTCAAGAAAATTAGAGATACGAAGGGAACATTTCATGCAAAGATGGGCTCGATAAAGGACAGAAATGGTATGGACCTAACAGAAGCAGAAGATATTAAGAAGAGGTGGCAAGAATACACAGAAGAACTGTACAAAAAAGATCTTCACAACCCACATGATCACAATGTTGTGATCACTGACCTAGAGCCAGACATCCTGGAATGTGAAGTCAAGTGGGCCTTAGGAAGCATCACTACAAACAAAGCTAGTGGAGGTGATGGAGTTCCAGTTGAGCTATTTCAAATCCTGAAAGATGATGCTGTGAAAATGCTGCACTCAATATTCCAGCAAATTTGGAAAACTCAGCAGCAGCCACAGGACTGGAAAAGGTCAGTTTTCATCCCAATTCCAAAGAAAGGGAATGCCAAAGATTGCTCAAACTACCACACAATTGCACTCATCTCACACACTAGCCAAGTAATGCTCAAAATTCTCCAAGCCAGGCTTCAGCAATACGTGAACCGTGAACTTCCAGATGTTCAGGCTGGTTTTAGAAAAGGCAGAGGAACCAGAGATCAAATTGCCAACATCCGCTGGATCATCGAAAAAGCAAGACAGTTCCAGAAAAAACATCTATTTCTGCTTTATTGACTATGCCAAAGCCTTTGTGTGGATCACAATAACCTGTGGAAAATTCTGAAAGAGATGGGAATACCAGACCACCTGACCTGCCTCTTGAGAAATCTGTATGCAGGTCAGGAAGCAACAGTTAGAACTGGACATGGAACAACAGACTGGTTCCAAATAGGAAAAGGAGTACGTCAAGACTGTATATTGTCATCCTGCTTATTTAACTTATATGCAGAGTACATAATGAGAAACGCTGGACTGGAAGAAACACAAGCTGGAATCAAGATTGCTGGGAGAAATATCAATAACCTCAGATATGCAAATGACACCACCCTTATGGCAGAAAGTGAAGAGGAACTAAAAAGCCTCTTGATGAAAGAGGAGAGTGAAAAAGTTGGCTTAAAGCTCAACATTCAGAAAACGAAGATCATGGCATCTGGTCCCATTACTTCATGGGAAATAGATGGGGAAACAGTGGAAACAGTGTCAGACTTTATTTGGGGGGGGCTCCAAAATCACTGCAGATGGTGATTGCAGCCATGAAATTAAAAGACGCTTACTCCTTGGAAGGAAAGTTGTGACCAACCTAGATAGCATATTCAAAAGCAGAGACATTACTTTGCCAACAAAGCTCTGTCTAGTCAAGGCTATGGTTTTTCCTGTGGTCATGTATGGTTGTGAGAGTTGGACTGTGAAGAAGGCTGAGCGCCGAAGAATTGATGCTTTTGAACTGTGGTGTTGGAGAAGACTCTTGAGAGTCCCTTGGACTGCAAGGAGATCCAACCAGTCCATTCTGAAGGAGATCAGCTCTGGGATTTCTTTGGAAGGAATGATGCTAAAGCTGAAACTCCAGTACTTTGGCCACCTGATGCGAAGAGTTGACTCATTGGAAAAGACTCTGATGCTGGGAGGGATTGGGGGCAGGAGGAGAAGGGGACAACAGAGGATGAGATGGCTGGATGGCATCACTAACTTGATGGATGTGAGTCTGAGTGAACTCCAGGAGTTGGTGATGGACAGGGAGGCCTGGCGTGCTGCGATTCATGGGGTCGCGAAGAGTCAGACACGACTGAGTGACTGAACAGAACTGATAATAAGAGTGCATGAAAACTAGTATTTTGAAAATTGACACTATTTTCCTCAGGAACTTGTTTCTTTTACTCCTTGCTCGAATTGGAGATTTTTGCAGTCATAAATTTAAAAGATAGAGGTAATCTATTTTAGTGGTATTGTCAAAACAGATTTTTAAAAGATAAGACGTGAACGTATTAATAGCATAGTAACATATTCCCACTCTTAGTGGTTCATATCTAAAGTGACCCAACTCTTCATCTCAGGTTGTGTTTCTCCTGTTTCAGTTTATCACTTAAAATCTTCATTTTGCAGTTAAGTAACAATAAAGTTCAATTCAAAATGGTTTACGCAGTAAATATTATTTGCCTAAGAAACAGAAATGTCAGGTTTAGGCTCAGATTTGGTTATTTAGTGATTCATTGCAGTCATCAAGAACTCAGATTCCTTCCATCTGCCTGCTGGGTCATTGTCACTGTATTAGATTTTGTCTCTAGGTTGATTTCTTCATTTTGACAAAATGGTTTCAGCAATTCCAAACACCTCATCTTCACAGAACCATGTTTAAAGGCCAGAAAAGCAAACATTCCTTTCTTGCATTCTTTTTTTTTAAATAAAGAAAAATTTCCCAGAAGTTTCCATCAGACATCACTCATACTGTCCAGTGTTAGATCACACATCCATTCCTAACTCAATTCATGGTAAGAAAAATGAAACTACAATTCGTTTACTAAACCAATCATATTTCACCAAAGGCAGGGGCTACCTTCCATAAGACTCATGAATGGTGACTACTTGAACAAAATCAGTGTTTTATTGAGCAAGGAAAAAGGGGGCTGCAGAATAGTCAACCAACATTGCCTGCCCTATGTAGAGACACTCAAAAAGAATTCAACAATTTTAGCAAACTGATTTCATCTGACTTTCAAGATAACTGTTCTTTCAAATGCTACAGATTATCAACTATGGCTGTTCATTGTATTCAGAACAAAGTTCATGAAAATTTATGGTTAAAGAAGGATAGGTGAGCTAAGAACTGCAGTTAAACCAATAATCATGATTTCAAGGAGAACAAGAAAAGATGATGTGTAATTAAACTACAGGGATGGAATAAAGTCATTTCAGAAACTACTGCGCCTCTTTTTTCATTCCTTACTTTTCTTGACAGCTGCCATTCCTCACCTTTAACTGCTAATTATGAAACACAAGTTGTACCTTAATTGAGCAGATTACCTTGGAAGAAAGTTGGCTTGAGCATCAGCTGTTTGGATCATCTCCAGTTACTTCAATGAGACATTAGTTTAGCTGAGTAGAGAATTGGGTTTCGATTCTGACTTCTCAATGACTGTGACTCTGGAGAGTTACTTTAACTTTCTGAATGTCAATTTTAACCTCATTGATAAAATGGAGTTGAAACTTACTGATTGTAAGATTGTTGAGGAAATAAACTAACATGATGTTTCCAAATGTCTGGCTCCTACTTAATAAAACAGTGATTGTTGTTGTTCAGTTACTAAGTTGTGTCTAACTCTTTGCAACCCCATGGACTGTAGCACGCCAGGCTCCTCTGTCCTCCATGATCTCCCAGAGTTTGCTTAAATTCATGTCTATTGATTCAGTGATACTATCTAAACATCTCATCCTCTGTCGCCCTCTTCTCCTGCCTTTAGTCTTTCTCAGCATAAAGGTCTTTTCTAATGAGTTGGCTCTTTGCATCCAGTGGCCAAAGTATTGGAGCTTCAGCATCAGTCCTTGCAATGAGTATTCAGGGTTGAATTCCTTTAGGATTGACTGGTTTGACCTCCTTGGAGTCCAAGCAACTCTCAAGAGTCTTCTCTAGCACCACAATTCCAAAGCATCAGTTCTTCAGCACTCAACCTTCTTTATGGTCCAGCTCTCACATTCTTACAGGACTACTGGAAAAAACATAGCTTTGACTATATGGATCTTTGATGGCAAAGTGATGTCTCTGCTTTTTAATATGCTGACAAAATAGGTTTGTCATAGCTTTCCTTCCAAGGAGCAAGTGACTTTTAATTTCATGGCTCCATTCACTATCCAGAGTGATTTTAGAGCCCAAGAAATAAAATCTGTCATTGCTTCTACTTTTTCCCCTTCTTTCTATCCATGCCATGAAGTGATGGGACCAGATGCCATGATCTTAGTTTTTTGAATGTTGAGTTTTAAGCCAGCTTTTTCACTCTTCTTTCATCTTCATCAAGAGGCTCTTTAGTTCCTCTTCACTTTCTGCCATTAGAGTGGTATCATCTGCATATTTGAGGTTGTTAATGTTTCAGCAGTCTTCTGATTCCAGCTTGTGATTCATCCAGCCCAGCATTTCGCATGAGGTACTCTGCATAGAAGTTAAATAAGCAGGGTGACAGTATACAGCCTTGTTGTTCACCTATCCCAATTTGGAACCAGTTTGTTGTTCCATGTCCAATTCTAACTGTTGCTTCTTGACTCGCGTACAGTTTGCTCAGGAGACGTATAAGATGGCCTAGTATTCCTATCTCTTTAAGAATTTTCCAGTTTTTTGTGATCCACACAGTCAAATACTTTAGCAAAATCAATGAGCAGAAGTAGATGTTTTTCTGAAATTCCCTTGCTTTCTCCATGTATGATCCAGCAAATGTTGGCAGTTTGATCTCTGGTTCCTTTGCCTTTTCTAAACCTATCTTGTACATATGGAAGTTCTCAGTTCACGTACTGTTGAAGCCTAAGTTGAAGGATTTTGAGCATTACCTTACTAGCACAAATGAGCTACCTTACTAGTTGAAATGAGCACAACTGCGCAGTAGTTTGAATATTCTTTCTCATTGCCCTTCTTTGAGACTGGAGTGAAAACTGACCTTTTCTAGTTCTGTACAGTATTTATGTATTTGGGAATACCAGACCACCTTTCATGTCTCCTAAGAAACATGTATATTTTTATACATATATAAAACATATATATTTATATGTCTGCTTAGTCGCTCAGTTGTGTCGGACTCTTTACAACCCCATGGACTGTAGCCCACCAGCCTCCTTTGACCATGGAATTCTCCAGGCAAGAATACAGGAGTGGGTTGCCATGCCTTTCTCCAGGGGATCTTCCCAACCCAGGGATTGAACCCAGGTCTCCATCATTGCAGGCAGATTCTTTACCCTCTGAGCCACTAGAGAAGCCCATATTTAAATATATTTAGTTATAAATATTTATAATTATAATATAAATTTTGTATTATAAAATTATAATGTAAATAATTATTATAAATTATTTTATAATAAATAATTATTATTTAAATAATAATGAATAATTTTTAAAATAAGAGGTACAAACTTCCAGTTTTAAAGAAAATAAGGCATGGGCATAAAATGCACAGTGTGGGAAATATTGGCAATAGCTATTTAATATCTTCAGTGACACTGTAACTAGACTTATTTTGGTGATCATTTTGAAATGCTTTCCTGGTGCTCAGATGGTAAAACGTCTGCCTGCAATGCAGGCGACCCAGGTTCGATCCCTGGCTTGGGAAGATCCCCTGGAGAAGGAAATGACAACCCACTCCTGTATTCTTGCCTGGAAAATTCCATGGACAGAGGAGCCTTGTAGGCTACAGTCCATGGGGTCGCAAAGAGTCAGACATGACTGAGTGACTTCACTTCACTTTACTTGAAATGTATAGAAATACCGAATCATTATATTGTGTATTAAGAACTAACATAATATTGTAAGTCAATTATATTTCAAAAACAAACATAGAAAAAGAGATCAGATTTGTGATTACCAGAGGCAGGGGTGGGAGAAAGGGGAATTGAATGAAGGCAGTCAAAGGTACAAACTTCCAGATACAAGATAAATAAGTACTAAGGTTGGTGCCTGCAGCCATGAAATTAAAAGATGCTTACTCCTTGGAAGGAAAGTTACGACTGACCTAGACAGCATATTGAAAAGCAGAGACATTACTTTGCCAACAGAAGTCTGTCTAGACAAGGCTATGGTTTTTCCAGTGGTCATGTATGGATGTGAGAGTTGGACTGTGAAGAAAGCTAAGCACCGAAGAATTGATGCTTTTGAACTGTAGTGTTGGAGAAGACTCTTGAGAGTCCCTTGGACTGCAAGGAGATCCAACCAGTCCATTCTGAAGGAGGTCAGCCCTGGGATTTCTTTGGAAGGAATGATGCTAAAGCTGAAACTCCAGTACTTTGGCCACCTGATGCGAAGAGTTGACTCATTGGAAAAGACTCTGATGCTGGGAGGGATTGGGGGCAGGAGGAGAAGGGGACGACAGAGGACAAGATGGCTGGATGGCATCACTGACTTGATGGACGTGAGTCTGAGTGAACTTCGGGAGTTAGTGATGGACAGGGAGGCCTGGCGCGCTGCGATTCATGGGGTCGCAAAGAGACACAACTGAGCGACTAAACTGAAACTGAAGGTTATAATTTATAACATAAATAGAGTTAACATTGCCAAATGTCATATATTAAAATTGCTAAGAGAATAAGCCCTAGTTCTCATCACAATAAATTTTTTTTCTATTTTTCTATTTTATTCTATTTTGTACCTCTATGGGATGATGGATGTTCACTAAACTTATGTATAAAACTTATGTATAAAATTATGTATATCACTTCATGATATACATAAATCAAATTAGTATACCTTAACTTCGGAGAAGGCAATGGCACCCCACTCCAGTATTCTTGCCTGGAAAACCCCATGGATGAAGGAGCCTGGTAGGCTGCAGTCCATGGGATCACTGAGGGTCGAACACAACTGAGCGACTTCACTTTCACTTTTCACTTTCATGCATTGGAGAAGGAAATGGCAACCCACTCCAGTGTTCTTGCCTGGAGAATCCCAGGGATGGGGGAGCCTGGTGGGCTGCCGCCTATGGGGTAGCACAAAGTCGGACACGACTGAAGTGACTTAGCAGTCAGCAGTTAGCATACCTTAACTTATACTGTATGTCAATTATATTTCAATAAAACTGGAAAAATAAGAAACCACTATGCAATGTCACCTCATGGCTGTTAGAATGGCTGTGAGTACTAAGTCACTTTAGTTGTGTCTGACTCTGTGCAACCTATGGACTGTAGGCCACCAGGCTTCTCTGTCCATGGGATTCTCCAGGCAAGAATACTGGAGTGGGTTGCCATGCCCTTCTCCAGTTAAAATGGCCATCACCAAATGTGTGAATGTGGAGAAAAGGGAACCCGGTACACTGTCGATGAGAATGTAAATTGATACAGCTCATATATAAAACAGTATTGGGGATCCTCAAGACATTAAAAATAGAACTACTGGAAGTTGAGTTTGGGTCCAAACCCGCAATCATGGTGCAGGAAGCGGAAGATGTAAGAGATTACAATTTGACTGAGGAGCAGAAGGCTATCAAGGCCAAGTATCCTCCAGTCAGTCGGAAGTACGAGTATTTGGATCATACAGCCGATGTCCAGTTACATGCTTGGGGAGACACTCTGGAGGAAGCTTTTGAACAATGTGCAATGGCCATGTTTGGTTACATGACAGATACTGGGACTGTGGAGCCCCTGCAAACAATAGAAGTAGAAACCCAAGGCGATGACTTACAATCTCTTCTGTTTCACTTTCTGGATGAGTGGCTTTATAAATTCAGTGCTGATGAATTCTTCATACCCCAGGAAGTCAAAGTACTTAATATCGACCAAAGAAATTTCAAAATACGGTCAATTGGGTGGGGAGAAGAATTCTCATTGTCCAAGCACCCTCAGGGAACTGAAGTCAAAGCAATAACCTACTCAGCAATGCAGGTCTATAATGAAGAGAAGCCAGAAGTTTTTGTGATCATTGACATTTAAGATACCAAAAAAAAAAAAAAAAGATTACTATGAAGAACTGTTTTTTTCTCTTCCTTTTGACAATATACCATGATATAAACTCTACATGGAGAATTTATATATGGAGTTTTGCAGAACAGAAATTTTTGACTTAAAGTGTGACTTTCAGAAATGGAAAATCAAGGTACAGCCTTGGTCTTTGTTACCCAAACAGTCAAATTTTAAATAAGTCTCTAAGTGGCAAGCATGGCTCCTCCTTCATTGATTCCCCTTTGTAGCAGCAGGTGCTTTACACCTTTCCAACGGAATGCAAGTCCTCCAGCCTGGTCCCAAGAATGATCATTGACATAAGAGCAGCCCGAGAGACTCTGAAGCCCCTGTACTCTTACTGACTGCACCTTGGAGAAAACGTAATTTGAGAAATCCTACAACCAGTATTTTGCTTTTCTTCCAAAGTGGTTAACACATATATTTCCTATATGTACATTAAAAGAGGTTGTGTTTTGGATTGCTATGGGACAGAGCCCAAAAAAAAAAAAAAAAAAATAGAACTACTGTATGCCAGCAATTCTACTTCTGAGAATATATCCAAAGAAAATGAAAATACTAGCTCAAAAAGTTATCTGCTGCCCCATATTCATGGCAGCATTATTTACAATAACCAAGACAGATAAGCAACCTAATTCATCATTGGATGAATTGATAAGCCATGATACATATAGATACTATACACATATACTATGAAATATTATTCATCCATGAAAATGAGGAAATCCTATCATTTGCAACAACATGGATAGATGGTAAAGGTATTATACTGAGTGAAATAAGTCAGACAAAGAAAAAAAGTGCATGATCTCATTTGTGTGTGGAATCTTTTTTAAAAACAAGCAAACTCATAGAAAAAGAAACCAGAATTATGGTTACCTTAGGTAGAGGTTCAAGGGACAGAAAGTGTAGGAAGGTGGTAGAAAGGTATAAACTTTCAGTTATAAATAAATATTGTGGATATAATGTATAACATGATGACTATAGTTAACACTTCTGTGTGATATATAGAAAAGTTAAGAGTATATTCTATGAGTTTTCACCAAAAAAATAAATTTTTTCCTTTCTTTTTTTTCTTTTCTTTGTATTGTATGCTTATGAGAAAATGGATATTTGCTGAATATATTTCACAATATATTTCACAATATATGTAAATCAAACCATGATTCTGTATGTCTAAAACTTAAATAGTGATCAATTATTTCTCAATAAAACTGGAGAAAAGTAGAATCATTATAAGAAATGGCAGAAGGTAGCCTTAATAATGGTCCTCAGACTTGAAAGGTTTTTGCCAGAAACAGTAACAAATGATCTAGTATTTTTCTTGGGTTCAGAAAAAGAAAACTCCCCTTGTGAATGCTCAGTGTTAGCAAATAAACCCATTACATTTCCTTATGACCCTTTGTACAACATATTCTGATGTCATCGGTAGTTTTCTTGGTCTGTACATTAACTGATGTTTATTGGCCTTCTCAATGTAAAAATTTCACAATGAAAAGATGATTTATAATTTGCTTCCCTCTTCATACTGCATTATGAAATACAAAGATAATGATAAGGAACATGCGTATGTGAGCTCCATGCTGAAAGTTTGCATTTTCTTAGCCAGGAAGACCCCTATTAAAGGCCATTTCTAGGACTAAAAAGAGAATTCAGGCTGAGACCTCCCCTAGGATATCTCTCTTAATTTATGACAGGATTGACTGAGCCACACCCCGACATGGCACTTGAGAAAACTTTTAATCATTTTAATCAGGATCAATTATTCAGTGTAAGTAGGGAATAGATTTAAGGGACTAGATCTGATAGACAGAGTATGTGATGAACTGTGGACGGAGGTTCGTGACATTATACAGGAGACAGGGGATCAAGACCATTCCCCAAAAAAAGAAATGCAAAAAAGCAAAATGGCTCTCTGAGGAGGCCTTAAAAATAGCTATGAAAAGAAGAGAAGTGTAAAGAAAAGGAGAAAAGGAAAGATATACCCATTGGAATGCAGAGTTCCAAAGAATAGCAAGGAGAGATAAGAAAGCCTTCCTCAGCGATCAGTGCAAAGAAATAGAGGAAAACAATAGAATGGAAAAGACTAGAGATCTCTCCAAGAAAATTAGAGATACCAAGGGAACATTTCATGCAAAGATGGGCTCAATAAAGGACAGAAATGGTATGGACCTAACCGAAGCAGAAGATATTAAGAAGAGGTGGCAAGAATACACAGAAGAACTGTACAAAAAAGATCTTCACAACCCAGATGATCATGATGGTGTGATCACACACCTAGAGCCAGACATCCTGGAATGTGAAGTCAAGTGGGCCCTAGGAAGCATCACAACAAAGAAAGCTAGTGGAGGTGATGGAATTCCAGTTGAGCTATTTCAAATCCTGAAAAATGATGCTGAGAAAGTGCTGCATTCAATATGCCAGCAAATTTGGAAAACTGGAAAAGGTCAGTTTTCATTGCAACCCTAAAGAAGGCAAGACACTGGTGTATAGAACAGTCTTATGGACTCTGTGGGAGAGGGAGAGGGTGGGAAGATTTGGGAGAATGGCATTGAAACATGTAAAATATCATGTATGAAACGAGTTGCCAGTCCAGGTTCAATGCACGATACTGGATGCTTGGGGCTAGTGCACTGGGACGACCCAGAGGGATGGTATGGGGAGGGAGGAGGGAGGAGGGTTCAGGATGGGGAACACATGTATACCTGTGGCGGATTCATTTTGATATTTGGCAAAACTAATACAAATTTGTAAAGTTTAAAAAAAAAAAAAAGAAAGCTATGGTACATATAAAAAAAAGAAAGAAAGAAAGAAAGGCAATGCCAAAGAATGTTCAAACTACTGCACAATTGCACTCACCTCACATGCCAGTAAAGTGATACTCAAAATTCTCCAAGCCAGGCTTCAACAATACATGAACCATGAACTTCCAGATGTTCAAGCTGGTTTTAGAAAGGGCAGAGGAACCAGAGATCAAATTGCCAATATCCGCTGGATCATTGAAAAAGCATTAAGTGAAGTCGCTCAGTCGTGTCCGACTCTGCTACCCCGTGGAGTATAGTCCACCAGGCTCCTCTGTCCATGGGATTTTCCAGGCAAGAATACTGGAGTGGGTTGCCATTTCCTTCTCCAGGAGATCTTCCCAAGCCAGTGATCAAATCCAGGTCTCCCGCATTGCAGGCAGATGCTTTAACCTCTGAGCCACCAGGGAAGCCCTGGGGAAAAGCAAGAGAGTTACAGAAAAACATCTACTTCTGCTTTATTGATTATGCCAAAGTCTTTGACTCTGGATCATCACGAACTGTGGAAAATTCTGAAAGAGATGGGAATACCAGACCACATGACCTGCCTCTTGAGAAACCTGTATGCAGGTCAAGAAACAACAGTTAGAACTGGACATGGAACAGACTGGTTCCAAATAAGAAAAGGAGTATGTCAAGGCTGTATATTGTCACCCTGCTTATTTAACTTATATGCAGAGTACATCATGAGAAATGTTGGGTGGGAGGAAGTACAAGCTGAAATCAAGATTGCTGGGAGACATATCAATAACCTGAGATATGCAGATGACACCACCCTTATGGCAGAAAGTGAAGAGGAACTAAAAAGCCTCTTGATGAAAGTGAAAGAGGAGAGTGAAAAAGTTGGCTTAATGCTCAACATTCAGAAAACGAAGATCATGGCATCTGGTCCCATCACTTCATGGGAAATAGATGGGCAACAGTGGAAACAGTGTCAGACTTTATTTTGGGGGGCTCCAAAATCACTGCAGATGGTGACTGCAGCCATGAAATTAAAAGACGCTTACTCCTTGGAAGGAAAGTTATGGCCAACCAAGATAGCATATTCAAAAGTAAAGATATTACTTTGCCAACAACGGTCCATCTAGTCAAGGCTATGGTTTTTCCAGTGGTCATGTATGGATGTGAGAGTTGGACTGTGAAGAAAGCTTAGTGCCAAAGAATTGATGCTTTTGAACTGTGGTATTGGAGAAGACTCTTGAGAGTCCCTTGGACTGCAAGGAGATCCAACCAGCCTATCCTAAAGGAGATCAGTCCTGAGTGTTCATTGGAAGAACTGATGTTGAATCTGAAACTCCAATACTTTGGCCACCTGATGTGAAGAGCTGACTCATTTGAAAAGACCCTGATTCTGGGAAACATTGAAGGTGGGTGAGAAGGTGATGACAGAGGATGAGATGGTTGGATGGCATCATCGACTCAATGGACATGAGTTTGGGTTAACTACGGGAGTTGGTGATAGACAGGGAGGCCTGGCATGCTGTAGTCCATGGGGTTGCAAACAGTCAGACACTACTGAGCAACTGAACCGAACTGAACTGATGAAGAGAAAGAGTCATATTAGAAGAGAAGAAAAAGGAATGCTTCCTCTTCATCTCCTTAGAGGCATATAAGTTATCAAGACTGTCACAGCCCTCACTGATTGGAAGGAGAAAGCAGGCTCTGGTCAAAAGTGGCTGCATAAACTAATAAAGTGCATAAAATAATAGCCTGTATTTTACCAAAAGTGTATTGCATATTACTGCTTCCAGTCTTGTCAATAAAACCTCAGAAAGTAGACTCTATTCTCACTTTATTACAGATAAGAAAGGCAAAACTCAAAATGGCTAAGTAACTTGCTCAAAGTCACAGCCAGAAAGAATTTAAGCTGAGATTCAAGACCATGTTTGTCTTCTTACCTGCACTATATAGCTCCCCTGATTCAAAAGAACTCTAATTAGAACTCTGCCAGGAAAGCTGCTAGAACAGGATGCAGGCTGCCGAGGTCAGCATGCACCAGCTCTTCTGGAAAAGAAGCACATGGTTACCTTGACTTCCAACAGCAAAAGCAGAGATTCAAAAGCAAGTGTTAAGCTACTCCTCATCTGAGGCCCCTGCAAAATTCAAACCCTGGGTAAGTAGGTCAGAGTGAAGAATTAAAGCCCCTAAGACTAGGATCATAGATAAGAGGTCAGCAGGAAGCAGCCTATTGTGGAGTGCAAGATGCAGGCTGACACAAGGCTTAAGCCAACTCTGAAAAAACAGGAGTAGAAGTGAGTTTAGACCTGTTTGGATCAGCATCACAGACTCTTTAAAAAAAGTAGAGGGTACCCACTGAGAAGTAACATTCATCAGGGTTGACTCATTATCCCAAGAACAGGGTCTTTCTATCCTCTGCTGTCACTTTAAATTGCTATTATATGTGGGTGAATACAGCTAAGTCCGTGTGTTCAGCAACAAATCAAGGTTCTCTGTATGCCCTTTAGAGAAGACTTGGTCTTCTGCAGAGCCATCTTAGTTCTAATAGAACTAATGTAATCATAAAAGAGATGACATTTATAATAATCTTCACCATTTGGGTAAAGGTACAAATACTGCAAACCCCATTGTAAGAGCACCAACTTTCTTGCCCCGTAATTGCAACTACAATCTATTCCTTAGTCTTCCTATATTTTCAATTCAGAGCTCTGGACATATTGTTGCCATCTTCTCTGCCAATAGGACTTCATTTACACCCTAAATGCTTTCAACTTGAGACAATGCTGAACTGTATGTTTGCTAAGTACATTGACTTCATTTGAGGCATTAACAAGAATATGTTTTTATCCAAAGATGCACACCTGGAAGAACAAAGTTTTGTTTCTCATCTGAACAAACAAGTCCAGTGAAAATGACTTATTTTTGCTTTTGGGGTTGTAAAACCTAACATTACCCTTCTATCTTAAAGTGAATGTTACTTTGAAGCCAGAGCCATTGCAGTTTAGGGTGGAGTTTAGATGGATAGCTTATCTCTGTTATCTCACTGTGCCCACATCAGGACAAGGAAGCAATAAACCCAGAAACTTATTTGTCAAACATGAGCTGATTTAATTTATTATTGAAAATAGTCATAATGCTTTAGTCTTAAAGATTGTATATTTCACATTTCCATCACATATACTGCTTTATGTGATTTTACAAAGGTAAATTGGATCAACAAATGAATATATGTGTTCTCAAACAACTATAAAGCACTGTACGCAGTATTGTAAAGGACACATTATTCACTCTCACATTCCTGGAAAAAATTGCCAATACCTATAAAAGTTAAAATTACATATCCCCTGATTAGCAATTGAATTTCTAGGAATTCATACTACAGATGCATTTGTGCTATGTAAAATAGCATGTGTAAGATGATTCATGCAGCAGAATTTATACTGTCTAAAGATTAATGCTATTGATCATCAGCAAGTATTGGTTAAACAAATTAAACAACAGACAAGCCATGAAAGCAACCTAATTGTCCATCAATATGATACAATATTATTCAGCCATTTTTTAAAAAGGGACTTCCCTAATGGTCCAGTGGTTAAGACTCTGAGCTTCCACTTCAAGGGGCACAGGTTTGATTCCTGGTTGGGAAAGTAAGATCCCACATGCTTTGTGGCATGATCAAATAAATTAATAAAATTATGCTAAAAAAATGAATAAAATCTTGATATTTGTGGTAACAGCAACATGGGTGAACCTAGAGGGCATTACACTAAGTAAAATGAGTCAGAGAAAGATGAATTCCATATCATCTCACTTATATGTTGAATTAAAAACAAAACCAAGCTCATAGATACAGAGAGCAGGTTGGTAGTTGCCAGAGGCACACTTGAGGGTGGGCAAAATGGATGAAGTGGGTTAAAAAGTACAAACTTCCAGTTATAAAATAAATGTCAGGACTTCTTGGCTGTCCAGTGGTTAAGACCCCATGCTTCCACTGAAGAGGAATCATGGTTCAATCACCAGGTTCAATCCCTGGTCAGGGAACTAAGATCCGGCATGACACACAGCACAGCCAAATAAAAAATAATAATAATAAATAAGTCATGAGAATGTAATGTTCCTCGTGTGGCTGCAGTTAGTAATACTGTAATGGATGTGTTACAGTTGCTAAGAAAGTAGATCATAAGAGCTCTCATCACACAAAAAAAGACCTTTGTAACTATGGTGTGTCCTTAGTCACTCAGTCATGTCCAACTCTTTGCAACTCCATGGGCTGTAGCCTGCGAGGCTCCTCTGTCCATGGAGATTCTCCAGGCAAGAATACTAGCATGGATTGCCATAGCCTCCTTCAGGGTTCTTCCCAACTCAGGGATTAAACCCAGGTCTCCCGCATTGCAGGATTCTTTACCATCTGAACCACCAGGGAAACCCTGTAACTATGGTGATGGATGCTAACTTATTGTGGTAATCATTCCACAAGTTATACAAATATAAAAACATCATGTTGTACACCTGAAACTAATATAAAGTTATATATCAATTATATTTCAACTAAAAAAGAAAACAAATTAGGTTACAGCTTTTCCTTAGACTATGAAAAAAGAATAATGGTGTTGCTCTTTCTGTACTGACTAGCAACTTTGCCAAGATACAATGTTAAATGAAAAAAGAAAGATGAAGAACAGTCATTATCAGTGTTATATACAGTATATTTGAAAAGATGTGAAAGAAACTGATAACAATGGTTGTCTTTTGGAAGAAAACTGGACCTATCTAAATGCCTCAAATTTGACTATTAGGTTTTTACATTGATCCTAAGAAATAATGGCCACGTGGGTGAGATCACAGGCCTCATTATGCAGTGAAGAGTTACCCTTCTAGTTCTTAGAGCTCCTCATATGTGTCTCTTCGCTTGGGTGGATTCTTGGCTTTTCTTGTCGCACAGACCCCGAACACCATTCTTCACTTCCACCCCAAGTGAAAAAACTGAAGAAATTGAGACTGACTCCTGCCTCCAAGCCAAAGGAAACATCTGCTTTTCTGAACTTGCCTAAGGAAGGAAAAGAACAGCAAGAAGCAATTGAACATACTGATGAAGAAAATAAAACAGACCTTATGAACAAGCCAGTGAGGAGATTTTCAAAGCAGAACAGAAATATAACAACTTCTGCCAAACATTTTTTCAGAAGAGGTCAAAATTGATTGCCAAAATACAAAATTTTAGGGTGACAACATTTTTAACCATCCACAAGTATCTGTACTGTTTGGGGAGGAGGACAAAGAGACACTGTGCTATTTGACAAGAGCTGAAGTGGCAGAATTTGAAGATATTACATCAGGTTATGGAATAGATTTTTATTTTGATGAAAACCCTTACCTTGAAAATAAAGTTCTATTCAAAGAATTTCATCTGAATGAGAGTGGTGATCCATCTTCAAAGTCCACTGAAACCAAACAGCAATCCAGAAAGAATCTGATGAAATGTTCAAGTCAAACGCAGAAAAAAGCCAGCAGGAAGAGACAGCATGAGAAACCAGGGAGTTTCTTCACCTGATTTACTGTTCATTCTGATGTAGGTGCAGATGAGTTAGGAGAGGTCACCAAAGATGATATTTGGCCAATCTCCATTACAGTAATACTTGATTCCTGACAAGGATGATGAAAAGGGGAAAGGAGAAGAAAAAGGAGATGATAACGAAGAGGAAGGATTGGAAGATATTGTTGAAGTGGATGAGGATAAACATGAAGATGAAGATGATGGTGAGTGGGAGGAAGGAAAGGAAGCGGAAGGAGAAGACAAATGGAATTCCAGTAGTAGTAGTCACTCAGTCATGTCCAACTCCTTGTGACCCCACAGATTGCAGCCCGCCAGGTTCCTCTGTCCATGGAGTTCTCCAGGCAAGAATACTAGAGTGGATTGCCATTCCCTTCTCCAGGGGATCTTCTGACCCAGAGGTCAAACCCAGGTCTCCTGCACTGCAAGCAGATTCTTTAATGTCTGAGCTGCAAGGAAGCCCTTCCTTATTTAATTTTCTTCAGTCTGTGGAAGCAAGTTGCAACCTTTTTTTTTTTCCCTCCTCTTGTGCTTGGTTGCTCTGTTTTTAAGGTCTCTTTTCTCCTTTATACCATGGTTCACAACTTATTTTGGGGAGTAGATATCTTGAGCAGAACTCAGTTGAAAGAAACTTTTTACCCTCTTTCTGTTCCAAATTCATTTTAATCCCTTCCAGTCTCAATAAAAACTTTATGTGATCAACACCACCATGTTCTGTGAGAAAACAGAAAAATCTTCTGCTCCCTCAGTTCTGTTGGAAGCTGGAGGGTGCTAGCTCCTATGTAGTAGTGTACAGAGTTCTAGCTTTTTTACTCCTTTCTCTGAATATTGGACTCAGAGATTACACTGTGTATCTATGTGAATATGGACAGTTAGCATTTACCAACATGTATCTATTTTTCTCTTGTTTAAAACAAAAAATATTTTTTAAATGGGGTTATAGAGGTCAGCAAAGTATGGTTTTGAAATGATTGGGTGAGTTAAGTAGACATTTTCATTACATGGCTTCTTCTCTGGCATGTTTAATTATAAGGTTTAATGGACATCTTTGCAGTGTAAGATAACACTTTTTATTTTTTTATTTTTTTATTTTTTTTTTTTTACCCAGCCTCACCGAGGCGTTGAGAGGCGCGGGGACCGGACCGGACCGGGTCTGACTACCTCAGGCCAGGCGGGAAACTCAAGATAACACTTTTTAAATAAAATTTTATCTTAATGAAAAAATATAAAAATAGCTACCTTTCTAGGGTAAAGTAATAAATGTCTTATTTCTATTCATGTCTCTTTTATATAAATATTTTACATGTGGGAAATACCAAGTTATTTTCCAATATTCCAGCCAATTAGCAATTATCCAAGACTTTGAGTGGCTTCCAGCTCCTTTCCATCTTGGGCTGAATTCAGGTGATGTCTAAAAGAAATCATTCTTGCTTGCATGTATATCTTGTCAATTTTTCCAGGAACAATATTTTGTAAAATTAGTGTAAGTGTGGGAATTTTCTGGCTGTTCAGTGGTTAAAACTCTGTGCTTTTACTGCTGAGGGTCCAGGTCCAATCCCTGGTTGGGGAACAAAGATCCTGTAAGCCATGTAGCACAGCCAAAAGAAAAAAGAAAAAAATCAATGTAAATGCATGTCTTTAAATAAATATTAAAAGGTGATGGAAAATAGATTCCCTGAGAGAAAACAAGACTGAGAATAAGAAGAGTGAGCAAAAGAACAAAAGTCAAAGGAAAAAAAAAGAAATCAAGGATTAAGTTAGTTAAGGCTTGAAGTAAGAAGGGTTACATGTATGCAGTGAGAAACTAAAAAGTCATTTTTTTTTTTTAATCTTAAGAAACAGTGTCATTCTGAGGGTGATTTGGGATCCAGCAGCTGCAGAGAAAAGATCAAAAGGACAAGAATCTCTTAACATTTTATCCCCAAAGGAAGAGCCATCTTCAATACCTGAGAGACCACAAAAGAAATTAGGTAGAAAATCATAGATTATATTCTAATAGTTCCTCTCAAATTACATGATTCATTCAATCAAGAATATTTATGGAGGCATTTCTAATCCTACAAAGATGGAATAACTGTTAGCAGACTTGTCCTTTCACTGTAAACAACTGGAAAATTAAACAAAAATATGTGAAACACCTGGTTTTAGACCTGAGACAATAGACATTCCAGAACTTTGATCACCGAGAGAAAGAATAAAATGAGTGATCGCTATGATCACCTCAACTTTCTGCCTGGAGGCATTTTCCAATCCATAGCATAGGGAGGAAGGATCCAACCAGAGAGAGCAGTTGCCAACAAGTAAAGGGAGAAAATTATTCAGAAAGTTTGAAAATGTCATCATCAGTCAAGCAGTGAGAAAATAGAAATGTATAAAATTTTGTGAATCATTTTGCTGTTATTTAACAAGTTATAGCATAAACAAATACATATATACATAGATGTATTGCAATAACAATATCATTTTTACTCATGTGAATTCTAAGATGCTTTCTGGAATGCAAGGTAAAAGCATAGATTATACCCTCAGGTCATGTGGTTTTCATGCATGCAAATGTCAATCATTATGCATGTTGTGAAAAATTGTTCTAAAAGATTATTTTAATGAATACAGAATATATCATCTTATCATATATAGTAACAGTGATGTCTAAGAACAGGGCTTTGATTAGGTCATGAGGACCGGTCACCTGCTTTGAGAATCCAAAGAAAGAGTGTGAAAGTCAGACACAGTAGTAATAGCAACAATGATAACAATAGGAATAACATAACTGTCATTTATCAACTTTCATTATGTATACAGCACTTACACAAGGTGGCATTTAATCTCCATGACAGTCCTGTGAGGCATATTATCATCACTATTAATATTTTACAGTAAGGAAACTAAGACTCCTAAAGGTTAAATGACTTTCCTATGGTAATTGAAGAAAATTTGATGCCAAACCTGATTCCAGAGATTATATTCTTATCCATTACACAGACTGTCTATCAAGTCATGATAGGATGGCTGCCTAGGGAGTGTGAAACTAGAACCATGAGAGTGAAATAAATCAAATGAGAATTGAGTTGTCAGTCAAGACTCAGTGCAGGAAACAAATAACTCCAGAAAATTTATGGCAAGGGATTCAATAAGGAATCATTACTGTTGGAAGGAACAAAGGAGTAGGAGTGTAGGGGCTGCCACTGGAATTTCTGTGGTCTGGTAATAAGGAAGATCAGAAAGCTAGAGCCAGAAAACCATAGCTGCTTCTACTATTTCTATAATTCCCTCATAACACCCATGAAGCTGGACACTAGACGCCAGAACACAGTCTGGCTCCTTATAGTCACCCTTTCAAACTCTTGACACATTTCCATGACTTGCTTGCCAGGAGAAATAGCATCAGAAAGACATGTTCAAAGACTATGCAATAGGGAAAGGATAATCTCTTTAAAAAATGGTATTGGGAAAACCAGACAGCCACATGCAAGAGCTAAAATGGAGGGGGTGAAGTCAAAATGGTGGAGTGTTACGGTGTGAAGTTCATGTCTCCTCACAACTAGGGCACCTACTTGACATTGGTGGGGGATAGATATGGACACCTAAGAGAATGAGAGGAATGCCCAAGCTACTATGTAGAATGTGGGGGTGGGGGCGAGCAGGGAGTAGGGAGAGATGGAGGCAGGAAGGAACAGGTACCCTTGAGAGGGAACTAGGAGAGAGAAGGGGGGTCCCACTACTGGAGGAGTCCACTCACCATGAGGAGAGCAACAGGGACAGGAAGGGACCCTCAGGGCATTGGGGGATGGAAGGGGAATGTGGCCAACATTTCTCCTGTCCACTTGAGCCCCAGAGAGCCTACTGGGTTCCAAGCCTGGTCCTCCACCCTCTGATGCTCCCTCCAATGCCCCCTTCAGGTCCTGGGAGCATGGGAGGGAGGAGGAGGAGAGGAAAAGTAGAGGTAAATGGGGTGACAGGGAGGGACCCTTAGGGATAGGAGGATCAAAGGGGAACACAGCCAGTGTTTCCCCAATCCACTTGGGTCCCAGCAAGCCTGCAGCGGTCCTGGTCCTGATCCTCCACACTTGGAGATGCGAGGCTGCACCCTGCCCCCCACCCCTAGGGCCCTTTCCAGACCCCTGGGTCCAGAACCTAGGCCCCACCCCCACCAAACATGAGCCCCACCTAATCCATACCCACACCTAAACTCCAGCCCCACCACCACCAAGGCCTTTTCCAGAGTTTTGGGGGGTTTTATTTTTTGCCATTGTGGTTCTGTTTTATCTTGATGTTATTTTGTTTCATTTCTATTTTTATTTTTTCTAATATATCTGCTATTTTTCTAATTTTATTTTTTATTCTTTGTTATTATTCTCCATTTTTTTTTCCTTTGTGGTGTCATACAGTTTGCAGGATCTTGGTTCAAAGGCCAAGGGTCAGGCCTGAGCTCCTGTAGTGGGAGCATCAACCTGAAACCACTAGACTAACAAAGAACCTCAGACCCCCAAAAATGTTTATCAGAGTGAGGTCTCCCAGAGATCCTCATCTCCGCACCAACACCTGGCTCTGCCCAACTGTCTGCAAAGTCTAGTGCTGAAAGCCTCAGGCCATATAACCAGTAAGACAGGAACATGGTCCCACCCATCAAAAGAATGAAACAACAACAAAAATATGTTACACATGAAGAAGGAAAGTAAAAATGTACAAGACTAAATAAATGGAAAGGAAATACACAATCTACCTGAAAGTGAATTCAGGATAATTATAATAAAGATGATCCAAAATCTCAGAAATAGAATGGAGTAACAGATCAAAAAAATATATGAAATATTTAACAAAGACCTAGAAGGACTAAAGAACAAACAGATGAACAACACAAAAATTGAAATAAAAAAGAAAAATACACTAGAAGGAATCAATAACAGAATAGCTGAGGCAAAAGAATGAATAAGTGAGCTGGAAGATAGAATGATGGAAATAACTGCCAAGGAGCAGAATAAGGGGGAAAATTTTGAAAAGAATTGAGGACAGTCTCAGATACTCTGGGACAACATTAAATGCACCAATATTTGAATTATATGGGTCCCAGAAGAAGAAGAGAAAGAAAAAGGGTGTAATAAAATATTTAAGAGATTATAGTTGAAAACTTCCCTAACATGGGAAAGGAACATTCACACAAGTTCAAGAAGGACAGAGAGTTCCATACAAGATAAACCCTAGGAGAAAAACACACATATTAATCAAACAAACAAAACTTAAATTCAAAGAAAAAATATTAAGAGCAGCAAGGGAAAGCATACAAGGGAATCCCCATCAAGTTATCAATTGATTTTTCAGCAGAAACTCTGCAGGCCAGAAGGCAGTGGCATGATGTATTTAAAGTGATGAAAGGGAAAAAAAAAAAAAACTACAATCAAGATTATTCTATAAAGCAAGGATCTCTTCCAGATTTGGCAGAGAAATCAAAAGTTTTACAGAATAAGTGAGCTGGAAACTAAGAGAATTCAGCACTACCAAAACAGCTTAACAACAATGCTAGGGACACTTACAGACTGAATATGAGGATAGGGAAAAAGAAACTACAACAGTCTCCTGAAATCTCACCTCAGGAAACAATAAAAATCTCAAATAAACTGTCTAGCCTTACACCTAAAGCAACTAGAGAAACAAGACTAAAGACAACTGAAAATCAGTAGAAGGAAAGAAATCATAAAGATCTGAAGAGAAAGAAATGAAGAAAACAATAGCAAAGATCAATAAAATTAAAAGTTGGTTGTTTGAGAAGATAAAACTGATAAGTCTCATCAATTTTGGTGAGCCAGACTCATCAAGAGAAAAAAAGGAGAACTCATATCAATAAAATTGATTTGGAGAAATTACAACTGATGCTGCAGAAATACAAAGGATCATAAAAGACTACTACAGACAACTATGAGTATTACGCTGGTGGCTCAGATGGTAAAGAAGCTGCCTGCAATGCAGGAGACCTAGGTTCAATCCCTGGGTCATTTCCTGGAGAAGGAAATGGCAACCCACTCCAGTATTCTTGCCTGGAAAATTCCACAGACAGAGGAGCCTGGTGGGGTACAGTCCACAGGGTTGCAAAGAGTAGGACACGACTGAACAACTGTCACTTTCATTTTCACAAGCAACTACATGCTAACAAAATGGACAACTTGGAGGGATGGAAAAATTCTTAGAAACATACAACTTTCCAAGACTGAATCAGGAAGAGTTAGAAAATATAAACAGGCCAATCACAAGTAATGAAGTTGAAACTGTAATTAAAAATCTTTCAACAAGCAAAAGTCCAGGACTACACAGATTCACAGGCAAATTCTATCAAGTAGTTAGAAAAGAGCTAACATCCATCCTTCTTAAACTCTTATAAAAAATTGCAGAGGGAAAAACACTCCCAAATTCATTCTACAAGGCTACCTGATATGAAAACCAGACAAACATCACACATACACACAAAAGACAACTACAGGCCAATATCACTCAAACACAGATGCAACAATTGTCAACAAAGTACAAACAAACAGAATCCAACAACACGTTAAAAGGATCATATATGATGATTAAGTGGGATTTATCTCAGGGATGCAAGGATTCTTCAATACATGAAAATCAACCAATGTGATACACCATATTAACAAACTGAAGAATAAAAACCATGTGATCATCTCAATAGATGCTGAAAAAAGTTTTGACAAAATTCAACACCTGTTTATGATTAAAAGCTCACCAGAAATTGGGCATAGAGGGAACCTATCTCAACATAATAAAGGACAAATATGACAAACCCACAACATCATTATCAATAGTGAAAAACTATAAGCATATCCTCTAAGATCGGGAATAAGACAAGGGTGTCCACTCTTGCCACTATTATTCAACATAGTTTTGGAAGTCCTAGCATGGCAATCAGGGAAGAAAAAGAAATAAAAAGAATGCAAATTGGAAAAGAAGTAAAACTGTCTGTGTGCATTTATGATACTATACATAGAAAATCCTAAAGATGACACGAGAAAACTGCTAGAGTTAATCAATGAATTTGGTAAAGTTGCAGGATACAAAATTAATGCACAGAAGGTTCTTGCATTCCTATACACTAACAATGAAAAATTAGAAAGAGAAATTAAGAAAGCAACCCCATATACCATCACAACTAAAAGAATGAAATATCTAGGAATAAACCTACCTAAGAGGGCAAAAGACCTGTACTCAGAAAATTACAAAATATTGATGAAAGAAATCAATGATGACACAAATAGATGGAGAAATATACCATATTCTTGGATTGGAAGAACCAATACTGTGAAAATGACTATGCCACCCAAAACAATCTACAAATTCAGTGCAATCTTTATCAAATTACCAATGGCATGCTTCACAGAATTAAAACAAAAAATTTTACAATTGGTATGGAAACAAAAGACCCCAAATAGGCAGAGCAATCTCGAGAAAGAAAAATTGAGCTAGAGGAATCAGGCTCCCCAGGTTCAGCCTATACTACAATGCTACAGTAATCATGACAGAGTGGCACTGTCACAAAAAACAGAAATATCGATCAATGGTACAGGATAGAAAGCCCAAAGATAAACCCACACACACCGATGGTCACCTAATCTATGACAAAGGAGGCAAGAATATACCATGGAGAAAATTCAGTTTCTTCAGTAAGAGGTGCTGGGGAAACTGCACAGCTATATGTAAAAGAATGAAATTAGAACACACCCTAACACCATACAGAAAAATAAATTCAAAATGGATTACAGACCTAAATGTAAGACTGAACACTACAGTACTCTTAGAGAAAACACACAGAATACTCTTTGACATAAATCATAGCAAGATCTTTTTAGATCCAACTCCTAAAGAAAATAAAAATAAACAAGTGGGGCCTAATTAAACTTAAAAGAATTTGCACAGCAAAGGAAAGCATAAAGAAGATGAAAAAACAATCCTCAGAATAGAAGAAAATATTTGCAAACAAAACAACTGACAAAAGATTAATCTCCAAAATATACAAACAGCACATGAGGCTCAATATAAAAAAACCAAAAAACCCAATCAAAAAATGGGTGAAAGATCTAAATAGACATCTCTCCAAAGAAGATGTAAAGATGGCCAAAAGACACAGGGAGAGATATTGATCATTCATTATTAGAGAAATGCCAATCTAAACTACAATGAGTTATCACCCCACATCAATTAGAATGGCCATAACTGAAAAATCTACGAACAATGAATGCTGGAGAGGATGTGGAGAAAAAGGAACATTCTTGCACTGTTGCTGGGAATGTAAATTGATACAGCCACTGGAGAGAACAGTATGGAAGTTCCTTAAAAAACTAAAAATTATCATATAACCCACCAATCCCATTTCTGGCCAAATCCCCTTAGAAAACCATAATTCTAAATGACACATGTACCCCAATGTTCATTGCAGTACTCTTTACAGTAGCCAGGACATGGAAACAATCTAAACATCCAATGATAGATGCATGGATAAAGAAAATGTGGTACATATATACAACAGAGTATTACTCAGCCATATAAAGGAATGAATTTGAGTCACTTGTAGAGATGTGGTGGGACCTAGAGCCTGTCATACAAAGTGAAGTAAGTCAGAAAGAGAAAAACAAATGTTAACGCATATGAGGAATTTAGAAAAACGGTACAGATGAACCTATTTCCAGGACACAAATAAAGATTCAGATGTCAAAAATGGACATGTGGGCACAGGGCAGAAGAGGAGCATGGGACAAACTAGGAGATTAGGATTGATATATATATATACCTTGTGTAAAATAGATGGCTAATGAGAACCTGCTCTAAAGCACAAGGAGCTCAGCTTGGTGCTGGGATGACCTAGAGGAGTCTGATGAGGGGGTGGGGTGAGAGGGAGGTCCAAGAGGAAGATATATACATACAGCTGATTCAGTTCGTTGTACAACAGAAACTAACACAACATTATAAAGCAATTATGTCCCAGTTTTTTTTTAAAAAAAGAACTAAAGTGGACACTCTCTTATACCATACAGAAAATCAACTTTAAATGGATTAAAACGCTATAAGAATAAGAGTCACATGTCCTCCTATCTGTTAAATTCTCATAACCTATTACAGGGTTTAATACATATTTCTTGAAGGAAAAACTACTTAAAAATGTTTTTTGTTGTCAGAAAAATCTGCATTCAAGTACTGGTGTCTCATCGTCTCTCAACTAAAAACAAAAATGAAATTTCTCTCAAAAATGTTGGTGAGAATTAAATAATATAGATAAAGCACTTACCACAAGACCTAACACACAGCATTCAATAATGTTTGAATAGAATTCTCCAGGCCAGAATACTGGAGTGGAGTGGGTAACCACTCCCTTTTCCAGAGGATCTTCCTGACCCTGTGGCTAAGTGAGAATTACTAAAGTTCTCTGCTTTTTCTGTTTTTGTTTTTAGATGCTAAGTCATGTCTGACTCATTGCAACCCCATGGACTGTAGCCCACCAGTCTCCTCTGTCCGTGGGATTTTCCAGGCAAGAATACTGGAGTAGGTTGCCATTTCCTCCTCCAGGGGAGGAGCTATCTCTTGTTTTGTTGGAAAGGGGTGTTTTCTATGACCAGGGTATTGTCTTGACAAATCTCTGTTAGCTTCATTTTGTATTCCAAGGCCAAACTAGGCTGTTATCCTGGGTATCTTTTGACTTCCTACTGTTGCATTCCAATCCCCTACAATGAAAAGGACATCTCTTTTTTTCTTCTTTTTTTTCTTTTTTTTTTTTTTTTTTTTGGTGTTAGTTCTAGAACTTACTGCAGGTCTTCATAGAACTGGTCAACTTCAGCTTCTTCAACATCAGTAGTTGGACAACAGACTTGAACTACTGTGATGTTGAATTGTTTGCTTGGAAACAAACTGAGACCACTCTGTCATTTTTGAGATTGCACCCAAGCACTGCATTGTGGACTCTTTTGTTGACTATGAGGGATTCTTGCCCACAGTAGTAGATATGACAGATTCCATAAATATACACACATTTATACACTCACACACTCTTAGAAGAATGATTTTTCTCCACACAATACTAATTAATTTTTTAGAAGAGTAGCTTCTGATTCCTCTATTTTGTTTTTAGTTGCAGGGCATCTCTGTGTTAAACACATTATATAAAGAGCAATCTAGCACCAATGATTGGAAAGCTGTCTGATTTTCATTTTTGAATGATTTAACTGAGCCATGAAGGAAACCCTTAACATTTAGTTAGAATTTCTTAATATATATTGTGGAGGATTTTTAGATATTAATTTATTCTCTTTATCCTTTTCATAGATCACAGCCTTGTTGTAGTGAAATGGCTTCCATAATTCAATGAAGATATGAGCCATGCAGAGTCACTCAAGACAAATGGGTCATAGTGAAGAGTTCTCACAAAACATGGTACACTGCAGGGGGAAATTGCAACCCAATCCAGTATTCTTGCCTGGAGAACCTCATGAATAGCAGGAAAAAACAAAAATATATGACATTGGAAGATGGGCTCCCTAGGTCAGAAGGTATCCAATATGCTAAAGGAAAGAGCAGAAGGCAATTACTAAAAGCTCCATAAGAATGAAGCGCTAGGCCAAAGTGGGAACAAACGCTCAGCTGTGGGTGCGCCTGGGGATGAAAGTAAAGTCCAACACCGTAAAGAAAACTATTGTATAGGAACCTAGAATATTAGGTCCATGAATCAAGGTAAATTGAACATGGTCAAGCAGAAGATAGCAAAAGTGAACATCGACATCTTATGAATCAGTGAACTCAAATGGACGGGAATTGGAGATTTTAAAAAGCACAGACATTACTTTGCCAACAAAGGTCCATCTAGTCAAAGCTATGGTTTTTCCAGTGGTCATGTATGGATATGAAAGTTGGACTATAAAGAAAGCTGAGAGCCGAAGAATTGATGCTTTTGAACTGCGGTGTTGGAGAAGACTCTTGAGAGTCCCTTGGACTGCCAGGAGATCCAACCAGTCCATTCTAAAGGAAATCATTGGAAGGACTGATGCTGAAGCTCAAACTCCAATACTTTGGCCACCTGATGTGAAGAACTGACTCATTGGAAAAGACCCTGATGCTGGGAAAGATTGAAGGCAGGAGGAGAAGGGGACAACAGAGGATGAGATGGTTGGATAGTATCACCGACTCAAGGGACATGAGTCTGAGTAAGCTCTGGGAGTTGATGATAGAAGGAAAGCCTGGCGTGCTGCAGTCCATGGGACCACAAAGAGTCAGACATGACTGAGCGAACTTAACTGTACTGAAACGACCAAAAGACTAGCAGGAAAAAAATTTTCCACAACTAAAGACAGAAAGAAGGAATCACAAGACAGTTAGGAAGGGCAGAGACATGGTATAGTTCAGACCCACACCCCCAGGGTAGCTGACCTACAAATGAGAGGATAATCACAATTTCACAGGTTATCCCTAAGGAGTGAGGGGTCCAAACTCCATATCAAGCTCCCTATCCTTGGGGATTTGCATTAGGAAGATGAGCCCCTGTTCCCTTGAAAGCTGGCTTTGAAGCCAGGGTTTGGAGCTTATAGCTCTATAAAACAGAAGTGAAGTGAAGTGAAACTGAAAGTCGCTCAGTCGTGTCTGACTCTTTTCGACCCCATGGACTGTCCATGGAATTCTCCAGACTAGAATACTGGAGTGGGTAGACTTTCCCTTCTGCAGGGGATCTTCCCAACCCAGGGATCAAACCCAGGTCTCCCACATTGCAGGCGGATTCTTTACTAGTTGAGCCACAAGGGAAGCCCAAGAATACTGGAGTGGGTAGCCTATCCCTTCTCCAGTGGATCTTCCTGACCCTGAATCGAACCAGGGGTCTCCTGCATTGCAGGCGGATTCTTTACCAACTGAGCTATGAGGGAAGCCCCCTAGAAACAGAAACTCCACTCTTACTGCGCAGGTGCAAAAACTTGCTTGAGATTCCCACATACTCAAGACCCAGCACAAAGGTAATAATTTGAAAAAAGATTAGATGATAGTTGACTAGATGATGCACAGGAACATATCAGCAAACTGGAAGACAGAATTTGGACCTCATCCAAGTTGATGAGAAAAAATTAAAGTTTTATGTGTTTTTTTTTAATGAGGGCAGTTTAAGAGACCTCTGAGACAAGACCAAACATACTAACATTTACATCATAGGGGTCCCAGAAGGAGAAGAGAGAAAAGGGCAGAGAACTTACTTGAAGAAATATTAACTGAAAATTTTCCTAACCAGGGAAAAGAAACAGACATCTAGATCCAAGAAGCACAGAAAGTCTCATTTACAAGACAATACCATTTATAATTGTATCAAAAGAATAAAATACTTAGGAATAAATCACATATGACATTAAGAAAAGAAATTGAAGATGACACAAACAAATGGAAAGATATACCATACTCGTGGATTGGAATAATTATTATTGTTAAAATGATCACACTATTTAAAGCAATCTACAAATTCAATGCTATTCCTATCAAAGTACCAATGGCATTTTTCATAAAACTAGAAAAAATAATCCTAAAATGTGTATGGAAACACAAAAGACCCCCAATAATCAAAACAATCTTGAGATAGAACAAGAAAGCCAGAGGTATCATGCTCAATGACTTAAAACTACTCTACAAAGCTACAGTAATCAAAATAGTATGGTACTGTCACTAGTGTTTTTACAGACGCATAGATCAATGCAACAGAAAAGACAGCCCAAAAATGAACCCACATTTAGACGGGCAATTAACCTACATTAAAGGAGGTAAGCCTATACAACAAGAAACAGTTTCTACAATAAATGGGATTGGGAAAACTGAACAGCTATGTGCAAAAGAATCAAATTGACTACTCTCTCCCACCATGCAGAAAAACAAACTTTAAATGGATTAAAGATTTAATGTAAGACCTAGAAGAAAACATAGGCTGTAAGCTCCTTGACACTGGTCTGTGATGATTTTTTGGAAATGTCTCTTCATTTTGTTTCAAGGGAAACAAAAGTACAAATAAACAAATGGGATTATATCAAACGTAAAAGCTCTTGTACAGTGGAGGAAACTACCAAAAAAAAAAAAAACAAACAAACAAAAAAAACAAAAAGAAAAAGATTGCCTGCTGAATGGGAGAAGATATTTGCAAATTGATAAGGGATTAATCTGATCTGATAAGGGATTAACATCCAAAATATACAAAGGACTCATACAACTCAACATCAAAAAAAAAAAAAAAAACTTGATGAAAACTGGGAAAAGGACATGAATAGACATTTTTCAAAAAAAAAAAAATACAGATGGCCAATAAACACATAGAAAGATGCTCAACATCACTAATCATTAAGGAAATGCAAAACATGAGATATCACCTCACACCAGTCGAAATGCTTATTATCCAAATGACAAGAAATAACAAGTGCTGGCGAGCCTGTGAAGAAAAATGAATCGTTGTACACTGTTGGTGGGAATATAAATTGGTGCAATCACTATGGAAAACAATATGGAAGTTCAAGCTGGTTTTAGAAAAGGCAGAGGAACTAGAGATTAAATTGCCAACATCTGCTGGATCATGGAAAAAGCAAGAGAGTTCCAGAAAAACATCTATTTCTGCTTTATTGACTATGCCAAAGCCTTTGACTGTGTGGATCACAATAAACTGTGGAAAATTCTGAAAGAGATGGGAATACCAGACCACCTGATCTGCCTTTGTATGCAGAAATTTGTATGCAGGTCAGGAAGGAACAGTTAGAACTGGACATGGAACAACAGACTGGTTCCAAATAGGAAAAGGAGTTCGTCAAGGCTGTATATCGTCACCCTGTTTATTTAACTTATATGCAGAGTACATCATGAGAAACGCTGGACAGGAAGAAACACAAGCTGGACAGGGGGAGGAGCTAAGATGGCGGAGGAGTAGGACTGGGAGAACACTTTCTCCCCCACAAATTCATCAAAAGAACATTTAAACGCCAAGTAAATTCCACAAAACAACTTCTGAATGCCAGCAGAGGACATCAGGCACCCAGAAAAGCAACCCAAGTCTTCGAAAGGAGATGTTTTATCAATGCTGCTGTATAGAAGGAGAAGTTTTGAAACTACTGTAAAAATAAGACCAATAACTGGAAGCAGGAGGCTTAAGTACAAACCCTGACTCCAGGGAACTCCTGACTCCAGGGATCATTAATTGACAGGAGCTCATCAAATGCCTCCATACATACACTGAAACCAAGCACCACACAAGAACCAACAAGTTCCAGGGCAAGACATACCAAGCAAATTCTCCAGCAACACAGGAACACAGCCCTGAACTCCAAGATACAGGCTGCCCAAAGTCACCCCAAAACCATAGAGATCTCATAACTCATTACTGGACACTCCATTGCACTCCAGAGAGAAGAAATCCAGATCCACCCACCAGAACACCGACACAAGCTTCCCTAACCAAGAAACCTTGACAAGCCACCTGTACAAACCCACACATAGCGAGGAAACACCACAATAAAGACAACTCCACAAACTGCCAGAATACAGAAAGGACACCCCAAACTCAGCAATTTAAACAAGATGAAGAGACAGAGGAATACCCAGCAGATAAAGGAACAGGATAAATGCCCACCAAACCAAACAAGAGAGGAAGAGATAGGGAATCTACCTGATAAAGAATTCCGAATAATGATAGTGAAATTGATCCAAAATCTTGAAATCAAAATGGAATCACAGATAAACAGCCTGGAGACAAGGATTGAGAAGATGCAAGAAAGGTTTAACAAGGACCTAGAAGAAATAAAAAAGAGTCAATATATAATGAATAATGCAATAAATGAAATCAAAAACACTCTGGAAGCAACAAATAGTAGAATAACAGAGGCAGATGATAGGATTAGTGAATTAGAAGATAGAATGGTAGAAATAAATGAATCAGAGAGGACAAAAGAAAAACGAATTAAAAGAAATGAGGACAATCTCAGAGACCTCCAGGACAATATTAAACGCTACAACATTCGAATCATAGGGGTCCCAGAAGAAGAAGACAAAAAGAAAGACCATGAGAAAATACTTGAGGAGATAATAGTTGAAAACTTCCCTAAAATGGGGAAGGAAATAATCACCCAAGTCCAAGAAACCCAGAGAGTCCCAAACAGGATAAACCCAAGGTGAAACACCCCAAGACACATATTAATCAAATTAACAAAGATCAAACACAAAGAACAAATATTAAAAGCAGCAAGGGAAAAACAACAAATAACACACAAGGGAATACCCATAAGGATAACAGCTGATCTTTCAATAGAAACTCTTCAAGCCAGGAGGGAATGGCAAGACATACTTAAAGTGATGAAAGAAAATAACCTACAGTCCAGATTATTGTACCCAGCAAGGATTTCATTCAAATATGAAGGAGAAATCAAAAGCTTTACAGACAAGCAAAAGCTGAGAGAATTCAGCACCACCAAACCAGCTCTCCAACAAATACTAAAGGATATTCTCTAGACAGGAAACACAAAAATGGTGTCTAAATTCGAACCCAAAACAATAAAGTAAATGGCAACGGCATCATACTTATCAATAATTACTTTAAACATAAATGGGTTGAATGCCCCAACGAAAAGACAAAGATTGGCTGAATGGATACAAAAACAAGACCCCTGCATATGTTGTCTACAAGAGACCCACCTCAAAACAGGGGACACATACAGACTGAAAGTGAAGGGCTGGAAAAAGATTTTCCATGCAAATAGGGACCAAAAGAAAGCAGGAGTAGCAATACTCATATCAGATAAAATAGACTTTAAAACAAAGGCTGGGAAAAGAGACAAAGATGGTCACTACATAATGATCAAAGGATCAATCCAAGAAGAAGATATAACAATTATAAATATATATGCACCCAACATAGGAGCACCGTAGTATGTAAGACAAATGCTAACAAGTATGAAAGGAGAAAATAACAATAACACAATAATAGTGGGAGACTTTAATACCCCACTCACACCTATGGATAGATCAACTAAACAGAAAATTAACAAGGAAACACAAACTTTAAATGATACAATAGACCAGTTAGACCTAATTGATATCTATAGGACATTTCATCCCAAAACAATGAATTTTACCTTTTTCTCAAGCGCACATGGAACCTTCTCCAGAATAGATCACATCCTGGGCCATAAATCTAGTCTTGGTAAATTCAAAAAAAATGAAATCATTCCAAGCATCTTTTCTGACCACAATGCAGTAAGATTATATCTCAATTACAGGAGCAAAACTATTAAAAATTCCAACATATGGAGGCTGAACAACACGCTGCTGAATAACCAACAAATCACAGAAGAAATCAAAAAAGAAATCAAAATTTGCATAGAAACGAATGAAAATGAAACACAACAACCCAAAACCTGTGGGACACTGTAAAAGCAGTCCTAAGGGGAAAGTTCATAGCAATACAGGCATATCTCAAGAAACAAGAAAAAAGTCAAATAAATAACCTAATTCTACACCTAAAGCAACTAGAAAAGGAAGAAATGAAGAACCCCAGGGTTAGTAGAAGGAAAGAAATCTTAAAAATTAGAGCAGAAATAAATGTAAAAGAAACAAAAGAGACCATAGCAAAAATCAACAAAGCCGAAAGCTGGTTCTTTGAAAAGATAAATGAAACTGACAAACCATTAGCCAGACTCATCAAGAAACAAAGGGAGAAAAATCAAATCAATAAAATTAGAAATGAAAATGGAGAGATCACAACAGACAACACAGAAATACAAAGGATCATAAGAGACTACTATCAAAAATTATATGCCAATAAAATGGACAACGTGGAAGAAATAGACAAATTCTTAGAAAAGTACAACTTTCCAAAACTCGACCAGGAAGAAATAGAAAATCTTAACAGACCCATCACAAGCATGGAAATTGAAACTGTAATCAAAAATATTCCAGCAAACAAAAGCCCAGGTCCAGACGGCTTCACAGCTGAATTCTACCAAAAATTTAGAGAAGAGCTGACACCTAACCTGCTCAAACTCTTCCAGAAAATTGCAGAGGAAGGTAAACTTCCAAACTCATTCTATGAGGCCACCATCACCCTAATACCAAAACCTGACAAAAATCCCACAAAAAAAGAAAACTACAGGCCAATATCACTGATGAACATAGATGCAAAAATCCTTAACAAAATTCTAGCAATCAGAATTCAACAACACATTAAAAAGATCATATACCATGACCAAATGGGCTTTATCCCAGGGATGCAAGGATTCTTCAATATCCGCATATCAATCAATGTAATACACCACATTAACAAATTGAAAAATAAAAACCATATGATTATCTCAATAGATGCAGAGAAAACCTTTGACAAAATTCAACATCCATTTATGATAAAAACTCTCCAGAAAGCAGGAATAGAAGGAACATACCTCAACATAATAAAAGCTATATATGACAAACCCACAGCAAACATTATCCTCAATGGTGAAAAATTGAAAGCATTTCCTCTAAAGTCAGGAACAAGACAAGGGTGCCCACTTTCACCACTACTATTCAACATAGTTTTGGAAGTTTTGGCCACAGCAATCAGAGCAGAAAAAGAAATAAAAGGAATCCAAATTGGAAAAGAAGAAGTAAAACTTTCACTGTTTGCCGATGACATGATCCTCTACATAGAAAACCTTAAAGACGCCGCCAGAAAATTACTAGAACTAATCAATGATTATAGTAAAGTTTCAGGATATGAAATCAACACACTGAAATCCCTTGCATTCCTATACACTAATAATGAAAAAACAGAAAGAGAAATTAAGGAAACAATTCCATTCACCATTGCAACGGAAAGAATAAAATACTTAGGAATATATCTACCTAAAGAAACTAAAGACCTATATATAGAAAACTATAAAACACTGGTGAAAGAAATCAAAGAGGACACTAATAGATGGAGAAATATACCATGTTCATGGATTGGAAGAATCAATATAGTGAAAATGAGTATACTACCCAAAGCAATTTATAGATTCAATGCAATCCCTATCAAGCTACCAACGGTATTCTTCACAGAGCTCGAACAAATAATTTCCCAATTTGTATGGAACTACAAAAAACCTCGAATAGCCAAAGCGATCTTGAGAAAGAAGAATGGAACTGGAGGAATCAACCTACCTGACTTCAGGCTCTACTACAAAGCCACAGTCATCAAGACAGTATGGTACTGGCACAAAGACAGAAATATAGATCAATGGAACAAAATAGAAAGCCCAGAGATAAATCCATGCACATATGGACACCTTATCTTTGACAAAGGAGGCAAAAATATACAATGGATTAAAGACGATCTCTTTAACAAGTGGTGCTGGGAAATCTGGTCAACCACTTGTAAAAGAATGAAACTAGAGCACTTTCTAACACCATACACAAAAATAAACTCAAAATGGATTAAAGATTTAACGTCAGACCAGAAACTATAAAACTCCTAGAGGAGAACATAGGTAAAACACTCTCCGACATACATCACAGCAGGATCCTCTATGACCCACCTCCCAGAATATTGGAAATAAAAACAAAAATAAACAAATGGGACCTAATTAAACTTAAAAGCTTCTGCACAACAAAGGAAACTATAAGCAAGGTGAAAAGACAGCCTTCAGAATGGGAGAAAATAATAGCAAATGAAGCAACTGACAAACAACTAATCTCAAAAATATACAAGCAACTCCTGCAGCTCAATTCCAGAAAAATAAATGACCCAATCAAAAAATGGGCCAAAGAACTAAATAGACATTTCTCCAAAGAAGACATACAGATGGCTAACAAACACATGAAAAGATGCTCAACATCACCCATTATCAGAGAAATGCAAATCAAAACCACTATGAGGTACCATTTCACACCAGTCAGAATGGCTATGATCCAAAAGTCTACAAGCAGTAAATGCTGGAGAGGGTGTGGAGAAAAGGGAACCCTCTTACACTGTTGGTGGGAATGCAAACTAGTACAGCCACTATGGAGAACAGTGTGGAGATTCCTTAAAAAATTGGAAATAGAACTGCCGTACAACCCAGCAACCCCACTGCTGGGCATACATACTGAGGAAACCAGAATTGAAAGAGACACGTGTACCCCAGTGTTCATCGCAGCACTGGAAGCAACCTAGATGTCCATCAGCAGACGAATGGATAAGAAAGCTGTGGTACATATACACAATGGAGTATTACTCAGCCATTAAAAAGAATACATTTGAATCAGTTCTAATGAGGTGGATTAAACTGGAGCCTATTATACAGAGTGAAGTAAGCCGGAAAGAAAACACCAATACAGTATACTAATGCATATATATGGAATTTAGAAAGATGGTAACAATAACCCTGTATACAAGACAGCCAAAGAGACATTGATGTACAGAACAGTCTTTTGGACTCTGTGGGAGAGGGAGAGGGTGGGATGATTTGGGAGTATGGCATTGAAATACGTATAATATCATATATGGAACGAATCGCCAGTCCAGGTTCGATGCACGATACTGGATGCTTGGGGCTGGTGCACTGGGACGACCCAGAGGGATGATATGGGGAGGGAGGAGGGAGGAGGGTTCAGGATGGGGTATACATGTATACCTGTGGCAGATTCATTTCGATATTTGGCAAAACCAATACAATATTGAGAAGTTTAAAAATAAAATAAAATTTTAAAAATAAAAAAAAAAGAAACACAAGCTGGAATCAAGATTGCTGGGAGAAATATCAATAACCTCAGATATGCAGATGACACCACCCTTATGGCAGAAAGTGAAGAGGAACTAAAAAGCCTCTTGATGAAAGTGAAAGTGGAGAGTGAAAAATTTGGCTTAAAGCTCAACATTCAGAAAACAAAGATCATGGCATCCAGTCCCACCACTTCATGGAAAATAGATGGGGAAACAGTGGAAACAGTGTCAGACTTTATTTGGGGGGGCTCCAAAATCACTACAGATCATGACTGCAGCCATGAAATTAAAAGACGCTTACTCATTGGAAGGAAAGTTGTGACCAGCCTAGATAGCATATTCAAAAGCAGAGATATTACATTGCCAACAAAGGTCCGTCTAGTCAAGGCTATGGTTTTTCCTGTGGTCATGTATGGATGTGAGAGTTGGACTGTGAAGAAGGCTGAGCACCGAAGAATTGATGCTTTTGAACTGTGGTGTTGGAGAAGACTCTTGAGAGTCCCTTGGACTGCAAGGAGATCCAACCAGTCCATTCTGAAGGAGGTCAGCCCTGGGATTTCTTTGGAAGGAATGATGCTAAAGCTGAAACTCCAATACTTTGGCCACCTCATGCGAAGAGTTGACTCATTGGAAAAGACTCTGATGCTGGGGGGGATTGGGGGCAGGAGGAGAAGGGGACGACAGAGGATGAGATGGCTGGATGGCATCACTGACTTGATGGACGTGAGTCTGAGTGAACTCCGGGAGTTGGTGATGGACGGTGGCCTGGTATGCTGCGATTCATGGGGTCGCAAAGAGTCGGACACGACTGAGCGACTGATCTTATCTGATAATCCAGTAAATCAACCCTGAATATTCACTGGAAGGACTGATGCTGAAGCTGAAACTCCAAATACTTTGGCTGCCTGATGCAAAGAGCCAACTCACTGGAAAAGATCCTGATGCTGGGAAAATTTTAAGGCAAAAGGAGAAGGGGGCAACAGAGGATGAGATGGTTGAATGGCATCACCAAGCAAACTCTGGCAGATAATGAAGAGGGAAGCCTGGCATGCTGCAGTTCATGGGGTCACAAAGAGTCGGACACAATTTAGTGACTGAACAACATGATCGAGGAATTCTACTCCCAGGTTTTTTCTGGAAAAAAAAGAAAACACTCATTAAAAAAGATATATGCACCCCTAGGATCATTGCAACATTATTTACCATAGCATTATTTACCAAGATTTGGGAGCAATCATGAGAAACGAAGGGCTGGAAGAAGCACAAGCTGGAATCAAGATTGCTGGGAGAAATATCAATAACCTCAGATATGCAGAGGACATCACCCTTATGGCAGAAAGTGAAGAGGAACTAAAAAGCCTCTTGATGAAAGTGAAAGAGGAGAGTGAAAAAGCTGGCTTAAAATCAACATTCAGAAAATGAGGATCATGGCATCTGGTCCCATCACTTCATGGGAAATAGAAGGGGAAACAGTGGAAACAGTGTCAGACTGTATTTTTGGGGGCTCCAAAATCACGGCAGATGGTGACTGCAGCCATGAAATTAAAAGACGCTTACTCCTTGGAAGGAAAGTTGTGACCAACCTAGATAGCATATTCAAAAGCAGAGACATTACTTTGCCAACAAAGGTCCGTCTAGTCAAGGCTATGGTTTTTCCTGTGGTCATGTATGGATGTGAGAGTTGGACTGTGAAGAAGGCTGAGCACCGAGGAATTGATGCTTTTGAACTGTGGTGTTGGAGAAGACTCTTGAGAGTCCCTTGGACTGCAAGGAGATTCAACCGGTCCATTCTGAAGGAGATCAGCCACGACTGAGCGACTGAACTGAACTGAACTGAAAGTACACACTGAAATGGATATATCTTTCCTTTTCTCCTTTGCCTTTAGCTTTTCTTTTCTCAGCTATTTGTAAGGCCTCCTCAGATAACTATTCTGCCTTTTTGCATTTCTTTTTTTGAGGGATGGACTTGATCACTGCCTCCTGTACAATGTCACGAACCTCCATCCATAGTTCTTCAGGCACTCTCTCTATTAGACTTAATCCCTTGAATCTGTTTGTCACTTCCACTGTATAATCATAAAGGATTTGATTTAGATCATACCTAAATGGCCTAGTGATTTTCCCTACATCTTTTCATTTAAATCTGAATGTGGCAATAAGGAACTCATGATCTGAGCCACAGTCAGCTCCCTGTCTTGTTTCTGCTGACTGTATAGAGCGTCTCCATCTTTAGCTGCAAAGAATATATCAAACTGATTTTGGTATTGACCATCTGGTGATGTCCATGTGTAGAGTCTTCTCTTGTTTTGTTGGAAGAGGGTATCTGCTATGACCAGTGTGTTCTCTTGGCAAAACTCTATTAGCCTTTGCCTTGCTTCATTCTGTACTCCAAGGCCAAATTTGCCTGTTACTCCAGGTATCTCTTGACTGCCTACTTTTGGATTTCATTTCCCTCTGATGAAAAGAACATCTTCTTGGGGTTGTTAGTTCTAGAAGGTCTTCATAGAACCATTCAACTTCAGCTTCTTCAGCATTTCTGGTTGGGGCATAGACTTGGATTAGTGTGATATTGAATGGTTTGCATTGGAAATGAACAAAGACCATTCTGTCGTTTTTGAGATTGCACCCAACTACTCCATTTTGGACTCTTTTGTTGACTATGGGGGCTAGTCCATTTCTTCTAAGGGATTCTTGCCCATAGTAGTAGATATAATGGTGATCTGTGTTAAATTCACCCATTCCAGTCTATTTTAATGCACTGATTCCTAAAATGTCAATGTTCCTCTCATCATCTCTTGTTTAACCACTTCCAATTTACCTGGATTCATGGATCTAACATTCCAGGTTCCTATGAAATATTTTCCTTCACAGCATGAGACTTCACTTCCATCACCAGTCATATCCACAACTTTGTGTTGTTTTTGCTTTGGTTCCATCTCTTCATTATTTCTGGAGTTATTTCTCCACTGTTCTCCAGTAGCATATTGAGCACCTACTGGCCTGGGGAGTTGGTCTTTTAGTGTCCTATCTTTTTGCATTTTCATACTGTCCATGGGGTTATCAAGGCAAGGATACTGAAGTGGTTTGCCATTCCCTTCTCCAGTGGACCACGTTCTGTCAGACCTCTCCACCATGACCAGTCTGTCCTGGGTGGCCCTACATGGCATGGTTCATGGTTTCATTGAATTAGACAAGGCTGTGGTCCATGTGATCAGTTTGGATGTTCAAACTACCGCACAATTACACTCATCTCACACACTAGAAAAGTAATGCTCAAAATTCTCCAAGCCAGGCTTCAACAATACGTGAACCATGAACTTCCAGATGTTCAAGCTGGATTTAGAAAAGGCAGAGGAACCAGAGATAAAATTTCCAACATCCAGTGGAACATCATAAAAGCAAGAGAGTTACAGAAAAACATATACTTCTGCTTTATTGATTATGCCAAAGCCTTTGATTGTGGATCACAACAAACTGCAGAAAATTCTGTAAGAGATGGGAATACCAGACCACCTTACCTGCCTCCTGAGAAATCTGGCTGCAGGTCAAGAAGCAACAGTGAGAACTAGACATGGAACAACAGACTGGTCCAAACCAGGAAAGGAGTGCATCAAGGCTGTATATTCTCACCCTGTTTGTTTAACTTATATGCAGACTACATCATGAGAACTGCTGGGCTGGATGAAGCACAAGCTGGTTCAAGATTGCTGGGAGATATATCAATAACTTCATAAATCCAGATGACACCACCCTTATGGCAGAAAGTGAAAAGGAAATGAAGAGCCTCTTGGTGAAAGTGAAAGAGGGGAATGAAAATGCTGGCTTAAAACTCAACATTCAGAAAACTAAGATCATGGCATCTGGTCCTATGACTTCATGGCAAATAGACAGACAAACAATGGAAACAGTGACAAGACTTTATTTTCTTGGGTTCCAAAAGCACTGCAGATGGTGACTGCAACCATGAAATTAAAAGACATTTGATCCTTGGAAGAAAAGCTATGACCAACCTAGACAGCATATTAAAAACCACAGACATTACTTTGCCAATAAAGGTCTGTCTAATCAAAGCTATGGTTTTCCACTAGTCATGGATGGATGTGAGAGAGACCATAAAGAAAGCTGAGAGCCAAAGAATTGATGCTTTTGAACTGTGGTGTTGGAGAAGACTCTTGAGAGTCCCTTGGACTGCAAGGAGATCAAACCAGAAAATCCTAAACGAAATTAGTCCTGAATATTCATTGGAAGGACTGATGCTGAGGCTGAAACTCCAATACTTTGGCCACTTGATGGGAGGAACTAACTCACTGGAAATGACCCTGATGCTGGGAAAGATTGAAGGCAGGAGGAGAAGGGGACAACAGAGGATGAGATAGCTGGATGGCATCACCGACTCAATGGACACGAGTTTGACTGAGCTCTGGGAGTTGGTGATGGACAGGGAAGCCTGGCATGCTGCAGACCATGGGGTCACAAAGAGCCGAACACAACTGAGTGACTGAACTGAACTGCAAATTACACATTGAAAGATGAGTGGATAAAGAAACTGTGGTGTATATATATATATATATATATATATATACATATGGTGTATATATATGGTGTATATACATATATATACATATGGTGTATATATATATATATATGGAATTTTATTCAATCATAAAAAAGAATAAAATCTTGCTATTTACAACAACATAGATGGACCTAGAAATTATTATGCTTAGTGCAATAAATAAGACAGAGAAAGATTTCACCTTATGTGGAATCTAAAAAACAAGAGAACAAATATAACAAACAGAAAGAGACTCATATATACAGAGAACAAACAGGTAGTTAGCAAGAGGAGAGGCGAGTGGAGGATGATTGAAATAAGGTGGGGGAGATTAAGAGGAGCAAAATTCCAGTTACAAAATAAATGAGTTACAGGGATGAAATGTACAGTTTGGGAATTATAGTCAATAACCTTGTAATAACTTTGTTGGTGAGAAATGGTAACTATACTTATTGTGGTGATCATTTTGAATGTACAGACTATGAATCAGTTCAGTTCAGTTCAGTTTCTCAGTCGTGTCCAACTCGTTGCGACCCCATGAATCACAGCACGCCAGGCCTCCCTATCCATCACCAACTCCCGGAGTTCACTCAGATTCACATCCGTCAAGTCAATGATGCCATCCAGCCATCTCATCCTCTGTCATCCCCTTCTCCTCCTGCCCCCAATCTCCCCCAGCATCAGAGTCTTTGCCAATGAGTCAACTCTTCTCATGAGGTGGACAAAGTACTGGAGTTTCAGCTTTAGCATCATTCCTTCCAAAGAAATCCCAGGGCTGATCTCCTTCAAATGGACTGGTTGAATCTCCTTGCAGTCCAAGGGACTCTCAAGAGTCTTCTCCAACACCACAGTTCAAAAGCATCAATTCTTCGGTGCTCAGCCTTCTTCACAGTCCAACTCTCACATCCATACATGACCACAGGAAAAACCATAGCCTTGACTAGACAGACCTTTGTTGGCAACTCTCAAGAGTCTTCTCCAACACCACAGTTCAAAAGCATCAATTCTTCGGTGCTCAGCCTTCTTCACAGTCCAACTCTCACATCCATACATGACCACAGGAAAAACCATAGCCTTGACTAGACGGACCTTTGTTGGCAAAGTAATGTCTCTGCTTTTGAATATGCTATCTAGGTTGGTCATAACTTTCCTTCCAAGGAGTAAGCGTCTTTTAATTTCATGGCTGCAGTCACCATCTGCCGTGATTTTGGAGCCCCCAAAAATACAGTCTGACACTGTTTCCACTGTTTCCCCTTCTATTTCCCATGAAGTGATGGGAACAGATGCCTTGATCTTCATTTTTCTGAATGTTGAGCTTTAAGACAACTTTTTCACTCTCCTGTTTCACTTTCATCAAGAAGCTTTTTAGTTCCTCTTCACTTTCTGCCATAAGCGTGGTGTCATCTGCATATCTGAGGTTATTGATATTTCTCCCAGCAATCTTGATTCCAGCTTGTGCTTCTTTCAGCTCAGCATTTCTCATGATGTACTCTGCATATAAGTTAAATAAGCAGGCTGACAATATACAGCCTTGACATACTCCTTTTCCTATTTGGAACCAGTCTGTTGTTCCATGTCCAGTTCTAATTGTTGCTTCCTGACCTGCATACAGGTTTCTCAAGAGGCAGGTCAGGTGGCCTGGTATTCCCATCTTTTGAAGAATTTTCCACAGTTTATTGTGATCCACACAGTCAAAGGCTTTGGCATAGTAAATAAAGCAGAAATAGATGTTTTTCTGGAACTCTCTTGCTTTTTCCATGATCCAGCGGATGTTGGCAATTTGGTCTCTGGTTCCTCTGCCTTTTCTAAAACCAGCTTGAACATCTGGAAATTCACGGTTCACATATTTCTGAAGCCTGGCTTGGAGAATTTTGAGCATCACTTTACTAGCATGTGAGATGAGGGCAATTGTGCGGGAGTTTGAGCATTCTTTGGCATTGCCTTTCTTTGGGATTGGAATGAAAACTGACCTTTTCCAGTCCTGTGGCCACTGCTGAGTTTTCCAAATTTGCTGACATTCTGAATGCAGCACTTCACACCATCATCTTTCAGGATTTGAAATAGCTGAAATCACCTCCACTAGCTTTGTTCGTAGTGATGCTTTCTAAGGCCCACTTGACTTCAAATTCCAGGGTGTCTGGCTCTAGGTGAGTGAGCACACCATCGTGATTATCTGGGTCGTGAAGATATTTTTTGTACAGTTCTTCTGTGTATTCTTGCCACCTCTTCTTAATATCTTCTGCTTCTGTTAGGTCCATACCATTTCTGTCCTACCATTTCTTTCATTTCTGTACAGACTATGAATAGTACATAGTTATTGAATAACTATGCTGTGCACCAGGAACTAACATAATGTTATAGGTCAGTTCAATTCAGTCGTTCAGTCATGTCCAATTCTTTGTGATCCCATGAACTGCAGAGAGCCAGGACTCCCTGTCCATCACCAACTCCTGGAGTTTACCCAAACTCATGTCCATTGAGTCAGTGATGCCATCCAACCATCTCATCCTCTGTTGTCCCATTCTCCTCCTGCCTTCAATCTTTTGCAGCATCAAGGTCATTTCTAATGAGTTAGTTCTTCCCATCAGGTGGCCAAAGTTTGGAGTTTCAGCTTCAGCATCAGTCCTTCCAATGAACACCCAGGACTGATCTCCTTTAGAATGGACTGGTTGGATCTCCTAGCAGTTCAAGGGACTCTCAAGAGTCTTCTCCAACACCACAGTTCAAAAGCATCAGTTCTTCGGCACTCAGCTTTCTTTATAGTCCAACTCTCACATCCATACATGACTACTGGAAAAACCATAGCCTTGACTAGACGGTCCTTTGTTGGCAAAGTAATGTCTCTGCTTTTTAATATGCTGTCTAGGTTGGTCATAACTTTCCTTCCAAGGAGCAAACATCTTTTAATTTCATGGCTACAATCACCATCTGAAGTGATTTTGGAGCCCAGAAAAATAGAGTCAGCCACTGTTTCCCCATCTATTTGCCATGAAGTGATGGGACCAGATGCCATGATCTTAGTTTTCTGAATGTTGAGCTTTAAGACAACTTTTTCACTGTCCTCTTTCACTTTCATCAAGAGGCTCTTTAGCTCTTCTTTCTGCCATAAGGGTGGTGTCATCTGCATATCTGAGGTTATTGATATTTCTCCCAGCAATCTTGATTCCAGCTGTGCTTCTTCCAGCCCCACATTTCTCATAACATACTCTGCGTATAAGTTAAATAAGCAGGGGGGCAATATACAGCCTTGACATACTCCTTTTCCTATTTGGAACCAGTCTGTTGTTCCATGTCCAGTTCTAACTGTTGCTTCTTGACCTGCATACAGGTTTCTCAAGAGGCAGGTCAGGTGGCCTGGTATTCCCATCTTTTGAAGAATTTTCCACAGTATATTGTGATCCACACAGTCAAAGGCTTTGGCATAGTCAATAAAGCAGAGATAGATGTTTTTCTGGAACTCTCTTGTTTTTTCGATGATCCAGTGGATGTTGGCAATTTGATCTCTGGTTCCTCTGCCTTTACTAAAATCAGCTTGAACATCTGGAACATCATAGTTCACATATTGCTGAAGCCTGGCTTGGAGAATTTTGAGCATCACTTTACTAGTGTGTGAGATGAGTGCAATTGTGCAGTAGTTTGAGCATTCTTTGGCATTGCCTTTCTTTGGAATTGGAATGAAAACTGACCTTTTCCAGTCCTGTGGCCACTGCTGAGTTTTCCAAATTTGCTGACATTCTGAATGCAGCACTTCACACCATCATCTTTCAGGATTTGAAATAGCTGAACTGGAATTTCATCACCTCCACTAGCTTTGTTTGTAGTGATGCTTCCCAAGGCCCACTTGACTTCAAATTCCAGGATGTCTGGCTCTAGGTGAGTGATCACACCATTGTGATCATATGGGTTGTGAAGATCGTTTTGTACAGTTCTTCTATATATTCTTGCCACCTCTTCTTAATATCTTCTGCTTCTGTTAGGTCCATACCATTTCTGTCCTTTATTGAGCCCATCTTTACATGAAATGTTCCCTTGGTATCTCTAATTTTCTTGAAGAGATCTCTGGTCTTTTCCATTCTGTTGTTTTCCTCTATTTCTTTGCATTGATTGCTAAGGAAGGCTTTCTTATCTCCCCTTGTTATGCTTTGGAACTCTGCATTCAAATGGGTATATCTTTCATTTTCTCTTTTGTTTTTCACTTCTCTTCTTTCACAGCTATTTGTAATACCTCCTCAATTGTATGTCAAAAAAAAAAAATATTGGAAGGAAAGAGAGACAGAATTAAGCTGAGACAAGAGGTCTCTAAACTGAGGCTTATGGTCACCTACTTACAGGGTGCATTCTCAAGTGCATAGTATAAAATAACTATAGAGTTCACAGGGTAGGTGTCTCAATGTATATGTATTTGGTCACAATCTGATACCAATAAAAGTGTCCCTGATTCCCACTACCTTAAATCTTCCTTAAACTCCATGCTTGGAGTAAAGTTTCATAAAATGCATAATGGGAAGAGAGGTCTGGGTACCTAACATTTCCTCTGTTTTCAGGGAAAACAGCTCTGACCATATAGAGGAGTCATTCTCATTTGCTCATTGTCTGTTAGTAAGACCAGTTTGGTCTGTCAGTCATGGACAGCTCTGAATGAGATCACTGGATACTAAAAGTAAACATTTTTGTAAATGTGATTCATGTTTCATTGGTTAACTGTCCCTTCATAAATCTTCATTTTTCAAAGTTATCATAAAACAGTTAGACTCTAATTACAGCTTATGTAGGGGGTTTCCCAGGTGGCTCAGTGCTAAAGAATCCACCTGCAATGCAGGAGATATGAATTTGATCCTCTAGGTCAGAAGATACCCTGGAGAAAGAAATGGCAATGCACTCCAGTATTCTTACCTGGGAAATCCCATGGACAGAGGAGACTGGTGGGCTATAGTCCATGCCATCATAAAGAGTCAGACATGATTTAGCGACTAAGCATGAATGCACTCACATTGACTTAAACTGGCTTCTATCACTGAAGTAAACCAGTAAGAAAGAAGACAGATGAATCTCCTCTTTAGTGAAGCAGCTTAAATAATGAAAATAAAATTTAGAAATAGTAAATGAGAACTTTAACTAATCTAATCTAAAAAGGTCTCTCAGAATTTTAGAGCTGAATGGGATTTTAGTGATGATCTAATCCAGTCCCTTTATCTGTAAAATGATGACACTATGGCACATGTGCTAAGTGGTTTACCTAAGGAATACAACTAGTGGAGATTGGGTAGTGAGACTACTACCCAAGTCTATGACTCCTAGTCCCTGTACTACAAATTAGAACCACATTTTGTTGTAGTTGTGAGCATGAAGGAAGTGATGTTTAACTTTTCTGTTTGAGGCAAGTAAATGTAAAATATTTGCCCTCATTATAGAATAGTTAGAAAATGTTTACAGTCTTGCTTCTCATTAGGTAATTGACCATAATGCTTACAATAGAAGCAATAAAGCCTATACCATACTGAAGACTCTGAAAAGAAAACAAACAAACAAACAATAGATTGAATCAAAATGCAAATGCTCTACAAAATGTAGACTGATTTCTTATTGTTTTACTTCTTCTCCAACGGAGAAAAAAATTCAGTTGATCGTGATGGAAAGACAATGATGAGTTGATTTTACTCATTTGTACACTATGTAGGAGAGATCAGAAAATTACTAAGGTAAACTGAGAAACAGGAAAATTCTAAAATTATCTTGCCTGAAGACTTTCTTTTTTGCATAAGCTCATCAAAATACAATCATAACTGGTATCTCCAAGATTCCGTTTCTAGGAACCAAACTCATTTTGCTCACCACATTGTCAAACAAATAAGCAGCTCCTATGGCCACCTCATGCGAAGAATTGACTCATTGGAAAAGACTCTGATACTGGGAGAGATTGGAGACAGGAGGAAAAGGGGACGACAAAGGATGCGATGGCTGGAGGGCATCACCGACTCGATGGACGTGAGTTTGAGTGAACTCCAGAAGTTGGTGATGGACAGGGAGGCCTGGCGTGCTGCAGTTCATGGGGTCACAAAGAGTCAGACACAACTGAGCAACTGAACTGAACTGAACTGAACTGATGGCTTACTAATCAAGCCTGAAGAAGCAAAATATTGATGTGAACATTTGGTGATAGCACCAGCTACCACCAAACTCACAGCAGAAAAGAAGGGTGGTGGGGAAAGAGTTTCCTGAGGGGGAAAAAAATTTAATGCAGCAATTGTGAAGGAAGACATCATTGCAGATAGAAAAGGGAAGAAAAGTTTGAATTCGTCAGCCCCAAGTCCCTTTAACTTTATGCCTTTTATCACCAGTCTTCCACTGGGGATGTCCTTCTCTTGTCATATTATCCATAATGCTTCTCTCTCGCAGCCCCATCCTAACCCAAATGCTCCTGAAACAACCTGGGAGTCATTCCCTCTCCTTAGTGGAGGACAAAGGAGCCTGGCATGCTATAGTCCATGGGGGTCGCAAAGAGTTGGACACAACGAACAACAACGACAACATTCTCTGTCTCTCTGTGCTCCAAGATTCATGGCTGGAAAAGGATTCTGGGTCAGATAAAGGGTGTTTCTGAAGAAAAGCACTGCTCAGAGAAATGTAACTCCATAAGCAATTTTATCTCCATTAGAGCAGGGAACCTCCTTTGGTTCATGAATATGTCTAAGCCATTAGAACAGTGAGTACTTTTAATAAAAATTTATTAAGTGAATGAACTAACTTCTTAGTCCTTAACCCACTAAAATAGTGGGAAATTGCTTTTCCATCATCACTGGGCTCCCTTCTTCCTCCTTCCAGGTTTTTGTCAAAATTTGACCATCCTTCATGATTCCCAGGAGATAATAATTATTACCTATTCTGATCACACTAGCCAACCTTGTTGGCCAAGCCCACAGTGGCTCTCTGAGGCGTCCAGTCAGTGCTGAGGCACTACCCTGCCAGGAACCTCAGGCCTGAAGGTACATCAAGACCATCTCTTTGAGGTCAAGAAGAAATGCACAGTTCCTCTTGTAAACAGGGCCAACCAGCTGGGCTCTCCCACCCAGGATGGACGCCCTCCTTAATATGAAGATTTCTATCTGTTTCTCTAAGTTTATTTCCTTAAATAATAGCCTGTCTCTAGGTTTCTAACCTGTCCTACAGGTTAATCCACTGACTATAAAAGTAGCATAAAACAAAGAATGAACAGTTGTTTGTGTCCTTCTTTAAACTCAAGTACAGAAAGAAACTTCACATTCAGTAACAGGTTCTTCGGTTTTGTTTTTTGGTCTAATATCCTTCTTCAATGAACAGCGTAAAGAAACTAATCTCTTCTGGAAAATGTTTGGATGTTAAGACAACCACCAACTCAAAAAGCATCAGAGCTACTTCAATAAAAGGATATAGACGAGCTTTCAAGGCACTTGACCTACATAAATTTGTACTTTTAATTAAATTTAATGGCCTTTTTGTGAGGACAATGAGCATTATTAATTTCATATTTTAATATATTTTAAGAGACATGGAAACTTGGATAGTAAAAACATCTTTCTCTTATCCCACTAATGCAAAGAAACTTTGTGGAAGGAATTCGTTTGGAATGAAAGGGGAAGGATTGGCGTGTAGGTAAGGGTGGGCAGAGAGGGAGGGTTCTTTAGGATTTATGGTGTTTCAAGATTAGCAACAGTGAAGCCATGAGAAAGGATGAAATTATGAGGCAGATTGATTCATTAATTAGAAATACCATGGAAATAATTTATTTGGAAGGAAGACCATCACCAAATACTTTACAATTTCTATTTCTTATTCCTAATCACTGCTTTGCATCCTGTGTTACCACGTATGTTCCAGAACAAACCTATACTTCTAGTCTCCAGGAGAAAAAAGGAAACACAAATAAGAAGAACATTTTATAGTGATTTTAATGACCAGAACTCTCAGACTCCTTTCTGCCATCATTTTCCTGTAACCTCTGGATTAGTTCATATTTCAGCCCCAAGCAGGTCTCTGCTGTAATTTGCACCATGCTACAGACATACACTTCAGAAGCATGTAGGAGTGCCTAACTTTAAGGGCTTCCCCTTAAAGTTAGTGGCACTAGTGGTAATGCACCTGCCAATGCAGGAGACCTAAGAGATATGGGTTCAATCCCTAAGTCAGAAAGATCCTCAGGAGGAGGGATCTCAACTCATTCCAGTATTCTTGCCTGGAGAATCCCTCAGACAGAGGTGCCTGGTGGGCTATAGTCCACAGGGTAGCAAAGAGTCGAACACAACTGAAGTGACTTAGCACGCACGCATGCCTAACTTTAAACTGTGGGCATAACTTGTGAGAGACTAGTTAAACATGATTAATCTGTATTATTTCTGTGTTTTTTAAATGCTCTTATATTTATAATTGTTTACATTTTTAAAATCAAACCATATAAAACAAAGATTCTTTCAAAATGAATATTTATATGGCATTTTGTTTCAGGAAAGGGTAATTGTGAAATAGATGTCCCACTAATCCAAAGTCAGCTAACCTAAAGTTACCACAGTTGAGATAAACCATATTTTCTAAAATATTTTTTTAACACTGTTCATTCACTTTCAAAACTAATAAAAACAGCAAGAAATAACTTGTGCACCTTTACTTATCCCAAGCTCAAGTTCCAGTTTCATAGAACTTTAGTCATGTATATAACTCCAAGACTAGAAAGTCCCACCTTCCTCAATTGCATCCATCTTTGGACAAAGTTTCACTTTTCCTATTACACCAAGACAAATTATAAAAGGAAATAACCTGCTGTCATTGAGCCACTGTCAAGTCTCACATAGGACCTGTTCTGATACTACCTTCTGTACCAGATTTCACTACATGTTTATAAAACACAACTAAATTTAAAAATACAAAACTCAAATCTATAAAGGCCCAATAATAAATTAGATAATAAATTCTAACCTCCAATAAGATTTTTCTGTTTCTCACCGTCTACAAAAGTTCTCCTTTAAGCATGTCATCAAGTAAGGTGAAACAGGAACATACTTCTCTAAGAAGTATGATTTCTTGAAGTGACTAATTAAACCATAACATGAAGTCATACTTCCTCATATAAAATTACTAACATACCTGTAAAAGTCACCTGTCATATTAACCAGAAACCTCAAGAATGAAAGACACTCCTTTGAAAATGTTCAAATCTTCCTGTGTGTTAGGTACTAAAAATCCTAAAAATATACTATGACATGTGCTCAGGAAAATGTCCTGCTACACATACTGAAATATATATCCCTGATCAAAGTGGTATGAATTAAGAATGTAGCGAAATTGGTTATGATGGCAAATATTAAGATATGTTGAATAACAACATGAAAGCTAGAACACACCCTGCTTGTTTTCTTCAGCAGCAGATGGAACTGCAAATATTTTTTAAACCTGGTATCTTTTAAACTGAGGCAGAAAGATAATGATAGACATTCAATGATTCAATGCACTTTAAAATATCACTGTAATTGACAGAATGAATGTATAGATACAAAACCTAGGCTGGTTTTTCCAAATAAACTTTTTTTAAAGAAATGTTTTTCTCTTCAAATGTTCGTTTTCTTGAGGAAAATATTGCTGTGTCTTCATTTTCATTATCAAGATTCAATTTGGCCCTTGCTAATATTAAATAGAAACATTCAGTTTATGTGCTTTGGGGAAGAAAATAATGGGATTTGGGGTTATGTTACATAGCCTGATGAAACCCTATCAAAATTACTCTTTAAAATTTCTCATGAAATTTGAAATTTCTCATGAAACTCACTTCACTGATAATTACATACATACATAAACAAATTTTTTAAAATAAGATATCATTTTGTTAAATGACTTTATAACGTCAAGAACTGGAAAAGGTCCTCTAAGAACGGTTTGGAGCATGGCCACATGCCTGTATCAGGAGCAAGGCACTTCATCTCCCAGCTGCTGAGAGTATTGGTTGCTGATGGCTCATATCTGAGTCCTCTTCTGCATCTCACTCTCTGCCAAAGGTTTGCCCAGGGGCATCCCACCTTTAAGGAATGGTCAAAAACAGGGTACAAAAACACGTCCCCTTGCCTATATTCAGGTTGACACTGAAAGGAAACCCCAGATCCAGAGCCCCTATGGGGGTTGCCTGTGGCCTCCACTGCAATGTATTCACAAATCAACTTCTCCCTCTGCCTCCATCTTTCCAGTACAGATGTTGTTCCCAGTAATAATGCACATAAATCTCCCATTGGAGTCTCTTTCCCAGGTAACTCGATTTAAGACAGTTGACATTGAAAGTGGTGCCAGAAATAAGATGCTAAAATGGAGTTTGGGAATTCCCTGTTGGCCGTGTTTAAGAGTCCACCTGACAGAGAAGGGGACACAGGTTCAGAACCACATGCCACAGAGCAGCTAAGGCCACAAGCCACAGATACTTTAGAGACCAAGTACTGCAACTACTGCGCCCTGCTCCTGCAACTAATGAAGCCTGGCACGCTCTAAAGCTCTGCAACAAGAGAAGCCACTGCAATGAGAAACCCTCGTGCCATAACGAAGTGTAGTGCCTACTTGCAGCAACTAGAGAAAGCCCCTGTGCTCTGTGTTCAATTGCTTAGTCATGTCCCACTCTACAACCCCATGGACTTCAGCCCATCAGGCTCCTCTGTCCGTGGGATTTTCCAGGCAAGAAAGCTGGAGTGGGATGCCATTTCTTCTTCCAGGGAATCTTCCTGACTCAGGAGTCAAACTGGCATTTCCTGCATCAGCAGGCAGACTCTACCACTAAGCCACCTAGGAATCCCCAGAGAAACACCATACACAGCAATAAAGACTCAATGCAGCCAAAAATAATAAATAAATAAAAATTTTAAAAAAATAAGTGGCAGTTTTGGACTTGGATCCCTGCCAGCCAGCTGCCAGTGAGAGGCCCATTCCTAGCCCAGAGAGGACTGATAGCACCTGATTACTGTGGCAATGTGATTACTAATTTGAATTTCATATGGCTCAGTGGTAAAGAATCTGCCTGCAATGCAGCAAAAGCGGGTTTCATCCCTGGGTCTGGAGGATCCCCTGGAGGAGAAAATGGCAACCCATTCCAATCCCACGGACAGAGGAGATTGGCGGGCTACAGTTCATGGGGGTTGTAACGAGTCTGACACGACTGAGCACTCAGATGCCAAAGCTGTGCCCCACTTCAGATCAGATCAGTCGCTCAGTCGTGTCCGACTCTTTGCGACCCCATGAATCGCAGCACGCCAGGCCTCCCTGTCCAACACCAACTCCCGGAGTTCACTCAGACTCACATCCATCGAGTCAGTGATGCCATCCAGCCATCTCATCCTCTGTCGTCCCCTTCTCCTCCTGCCCCCAATCCCTCCCAGCATCAGAGTCTTTTCCAATGAGTCAACTCTTCGCATCAGGTGGCCAAAGTACTGGAGTTTCAGCTTTAGCATCATTCCTTCCAAAGAAATCCCAGGGCTGACCTCCTTCAGAATGGACTGGTTGGATCTCCTTGCAGTCCAAGGGACTCTCAAGAGTCTTCTCCAACACCACAGTTCAAAAGCATCAATTCTTCGGCGCTCAGCCTTCTTCACAGTCCAGCTCTCACATCCATACATGACCACAGGAAAAACCATAGCCTTGACTAGACGGACCTTTGTTGGCAAAGTAATATCTCTGCTTTTCAATATGCTATCTAGGTTGGTCATCACTTTCCTTCCAAGGAGTAAGCGTCTTTTAATTTCATGGCTGCAGTCACCATCTGTAGTGATTTTGGAGCCCAGAAAAATAAAGTCTGTGCCCCACTTGGTTACCTGTAATTGAAGTAAACGAATTAAACAGGGCCTTTTGCATTTAATTCAGTGGGGTCGCAAGAGTCGGACACGACTGAGCGACTGAACTGAACTGAACTGATAGCTTAGACGAGACTGCCACCTCCTGGAGAAGCTAATAAATACTGGTGACTGAAGTGTTCCCATCCTTTTGGGAATCAGCATTAGGAAACTGATTGCATCTCCAAGCCACCTCAGTATTTCTCCATGAGGTTAAACCAATTCCTAACCTCTCACAACCTCTGTGAAAAAATTTTTGCATAGGACCAAGATTTCAAAGCATCACGACTTTTCTTAGGTGACAAGAAAACGGTAATTTAAGTTTAAACAAAAAATAATATTTTAGAACTCTTAAGTCTTAATTCTTAATGCTCACATCAGCTTTCTGAAGTAGGAACTATTATAAACACATCCACGTTACCAAGGAGGAAAGTAAGTTCGACGGAACTTACGGTTACCCGACTTTTGGCCGAAACCCCACCCAGGAAGTCAGAACTCCAAGGCTGAGGTATCAGTAACTAAGTAACCGCTCCGCCTCAGCTGGGCATGCGCAGAAACACACCGACAAATTCTGTAGGAATTTCAAGAGGCGGGAACTGAGGGGTGTGGTGGGCCTCTAAGGTCCCAGCATTCCTTTCGTGCCGCCGCCAAGATGGCGGCGCCCATGTTGCGGTGCATTTCTCGGAGCCAGTGGCTTGGTACCCAAGGCCTGTCAGGAGTCTTGCCCTTGGGGCTGCGTGAGGCCCACTCGGCCGCTCAAGGGTTGCTGGCGGTGCAGAAGGCTCGGGGTCTGTTCAAGGAATTCTTCCCCGAGAAGGGTACAAAGACAGAGCTCCCAGAGCTCTTCGACCGCGGCACGGGAGGGAAATTTCCCCAGACCATCTACTGCGGCTTCGACCCCACGGCCGACTCGCTTCATGTCGGGCATCTGCTGGCGCTTTTGGGCCTTTTTCATTTCCAGCGAGCGGGCCACAACGTGATCGCGCTGGTGGGAGGTGCCACGGCGCGCCTGGGAGACCCAAGCGGTCGTACCAAGGAGCGCGAGGCGCTGGATGCGGAGAGCGTGCAAAGGAACGCCCGTGCCCTGAGTCAAGGGCTAAAGGCCCTGGCTGCTAATCACCAGCAGCTCTTTGCAAATGGGCGGACCTGGGGCAGCTTCACCGTGCTGGACAATTCGGCGTGGTACCAGAAGCAGGACCTGGTGGACTTCCTAGCGGCAGTGGGTGGCCACTTCCGCATGGGAACGCTGCTAAGCAGGCTGAGTGTGCAGACTCGGCTCAAGAGCTCCGGAGGCATGAGTTTGGCCGAGTTTTTATACCAGGTGCTCCAGGCCTATGATTTCTACTACCTGTTCCAGCATTATGGATGCCGTGTCCAGCTGGGTGGATCAGATCAGCTGGGCAATATCATGTCTGGATACGAGTTCATCCACAAGTAAGCGCCTGTAGGCCGGGAGAAATCTCAGGTCAAATAAGTTACACACAAATAGCCTGTAATGCACTGTCAGTATTGTGGAGTGACGCCCTTTGTTTCAGCTCTTTTATTTCCCCTAAGAGTCTAATGGGGTTAATTTTATGTCACTGGCTAATGAGAACTAAAGTGCTGAATTAATGATATTCGGTATGGGATATATTCTAGAGCTCTGAAGGAAATAGACCCCACTAGTCAGACACTACTGAACAACTTCACTTTCACTTTTCACTTTCATGCATTGGAGAAGGAAATGGCAACCCACTCCAGTGTTCTTGCCTGGAAAATCCCAGGGACGGGGGAGCCTGGTGGGCTGCCGTCTATGGGGTCGCACAGAGTCGGACACGACTGAAGCGACTTACCAGCAGCAGCAGCCAGGATTCAGATTGTATGTTTGCTGCTTCTAAGAAGCTTTTCTGTGTTTCTAATTTGAAAGACTGTTTGTAACCTGACCGTGACTGGACCGCCTTGAATAGTTTCTGCTTTTGCTCTGCACCTTCCTTGAAGCTAAGTGTTAGTCATTGGTTGGCATCGAGAAAAAATTTTTTCAACACCAAATATTTGTGAATAATATATCTTTAATGGCATTTTCTAGAGGGAGATGAAATACAGAGCCAGCTCATATGCTACTCATTTTAAAAATCCTTTAAAATACCTCTTTTAGTGTCTCTACCTGACCACACCTTTACCTAGTTTTCTCTTCTCTTCCCACCCAACCTTTAAAAATTTCTAGGCCCCAATTATGTGGCATTTCCCCTTGGCTTGCCCAGAGTCACTGGTTCAGTTGCAGTTCAGAATGACAAATGTCAAAATAGGGTGCTGTGAAAGCAGAAAGATGGACAAGAATCCTGGTTTAGAAGATTAAGGAAGGTTTCTTAGAACAAAAAACCACACTGAAATCAGAATAATTAGCAGAACCTGCCACCACTTGAGCTTGAAGCACATAATAAAGTTATTCTTTATTCATAGGTTGACTGGAGAAGATGTGTTTGGAATCTCTGTTCCTCTAATTACAAGTACAACTGGAGCGAAACTGGGCAAGTCTGCTGGCAATGCTGTTTGGCTAAACAGAGATAAGACATCACCATTTGAATTGTATCAGTTTTTTCTCAGGCAACAAGATGATTTGGTAGAAAGGTGAGTTCTTAATAATTGTGTGCTGAGAAAAATTAAGTTCATTAACCTCATGATACAATTTTAGTCATTGACTCTGCACCCTTCATCCCTTCATAGTTTTTTGGGTTTTTTGTTTATTTTAACATAGATTCTATTTAAGGCAGTACATCACTGTAACACTGTAGTTAAACACTGTTGGTTAAAGCAGAAAACTACTGTGGGTGCTAAAAAGGTTAGAGCCAAGTTTGTGATCTACATCTAGCAGGATTATTGCGTGCATATTCTAGTTTTTTACTCCTTTCATCATAAACTTGACTTTTATTTTACCATTGTCTCTAAAGCTCCTTTTCTTTAACATAAAAGAAGATCCTTTTTTTAAGTGATTTTTCTCATTGTTTCATAATATGTCAAACTCTTGGAAGAATATAAATTAATGAGAAATACACCTGCAACAAAGAAAATGAATTTTTCCCAAAAAATGCCATCTGACATAATGATCATCAAAAATAATTTAGGAATAATTCTTTAATTTTTTTAAATATCTAAGACTTTACTACAGAACATGAGAAACCACTATTGAGTAGGAAAACAAAGTTCTCTCAGAGCATATCTTAAGGATTGCCAGAGGGGACCAACAGTGAGATTTGGGTGAGTGTATAATAGTTGGTATATAGGATGTGAAGGCCCAAGAAGTGAGAATTAAGCAAAATGAGCAAGAGTTTGGTCCATTTTGGGGACCAGTTACCTGAGAGTAATTTCAGGAGTATCTCTTTAAGGAGGTTGATGGTGCTTAGTGAGGCCAGATGCCTGGGGCTATAACCTAGATGGAAATTCCAAAAAATATTATGTTGGAAAGCCCATTGTTTAGTCTCTGGAGAGGTAAAGTGGGTCAGAGTCAGTAATGCCTGGCAATCCAAAGGGAACAAAAATAAATTTACTGAGGCAAGAGATTTGCATCATCCAGAGAAGTCCCATGACTGTGGAGGCGTATCTGGAGGCCCCAGGAGAAAAAGGAAGTGTTCAGTGAAATTAACTGCCAGTGGGAACATGGTTGGTCTCCCCTGGGAATATGTCCCCATCTGAATATCCTCCATTGGTTTGGGAACAGAGACTACAATCATCTGTTACAACTTTGGCTGTTGCCAAGAAGATGATGGTGAGTCTGCTCACTAGAGCCCAAGCTGTTAAGGCCTGAATTCCTTAGTGACCCAAGGAATTGAGAGCCCATTTTTTTGAGCTGGTAGGGTGTGTGCTGGGTATAGTGTGGTGGGCTCAGTACTGCAACAGTCTGCAGTACTGTTGAAATGGCTTCCAGCATAGAGCAGGTGGTGCTAGTATTCTTGCCAGGAGAATCCCTTAGACAGAGGAAAGTGGTGGGCTACAGTCCATAGGGTTGCAAAGAGTCAGACATGACTGAAATGACTTAGCACGCACACACAGAGCAGGTAGTTTGAACAGAAACATGAGTAGCAATGATAGGAACTAGGGACTCCTTCCAGGTTTGGGCCAAATGGGCTTGTCTTATATGAGAAAATTGTCCCTTAGCCATTGGCCAGACCAAACCACGAGGTCATTAGCAGTAGCCCAGGAGTCTATGAAAATGTAGATCTGCCAACATTCTCTTTTTTTGGCTTACTAAGGGCTTCCCTGGCGGCTCAGCTGGTAAAGAATGCACCTGCAATGCAGGAGACCTGGGTTCGATCCCTGTGTTGGGAAGATCCCCTGGAGAAGGGAACAGCTCCAGTCTTCAGGCTTGGAGAATTCCATGGACTGCATAGTCCATGGGGTTGCAAAGAGCTGAACATGACTGAGCGACTTACACTTTCAAGGGCTAAGTGAACAGCTACAAGTTCTGCCAGTTGGGCTGAGTCAGGACTGCCTTCTTCAGCTAGAGAGGCCCCTGAGACCAGGGGAAATGCTGCAGTCCTCCAGCTAGCTGCAGTGCATACATACAGTGGTGGTGCTGTCATTGGTTAAGAATATGGACTCCCTGTCCATCTCAGACAGTTGGTCCCAAGGGACTCTCCAAGCCACTCTCACCACTACCAACTCCAAAAGGCTCTTAGGCAAGAAGCTGATCATGAGGGAAGCTCCATTCTCCTGTAATTTTTAAAGGCCTTGATATCCAGGTTAGCCCTCTCCTGAAGGTACCATTTTAATTTTACCAAGGAGGCATCTCTAACCCAGGGCATTAGGTGGTTGTATTGGTTAGGGGCTGTTTAGGGCCTCAGTTTCTAAAAGATCCTGGTAGAATCCTTTGGGGTTAGCCACTTAATCCAAAATCCATAGGAAATCAAGTAGACTTATATTTGGTCCAGAGACTCCAAGGAGACATAATCAGATATGGTCAAGTACTGACTTGGAATGTGGAGCCAGATGGGACTAAAGGTAAGGCTCATTGGCCTGCCTGCTGGGCAGCTTCCCAAATGTATTGTTGGGCTCGCCCCAGTGAAAGGTGGTGCCTTGCATGTGACTGTGGCAAAGAATTGGTAAGAGGTGAGAGATGTGTTGCCTCCAGAACATGAAAAGGGCTAGTACACGTTGTACCTGAGTGTACTGGCGGCTTAATGATGAGTGATTTCCTCCATGTCTAGGAACCCTGTCAGTGGTCTCCAGTGCCCTTTGAATGGTTTTGACAGACCCAGTAAAATGCACAAGCATTACCCCATGATTAGACAGAGCACCTTGTAAAATGAATTCTCTGGACTTAGGGTCAAAGAGACTCAAGGTTAGAATGAAGAGGGGGTCATTTAAGTCCCTCTGGTCATAGAAATGATAAACCAATTGGACCATGCCAGTTTTGCACAGCAGGAGACAGGCCTTTAGCAGTAATCACCGTGGTGGAAGGACGGGCCCAGTCAGGCAATAAATGTCCAGATGAGGCAAGGGAGGGCCCTGGTACGAATACTGGTGGGTCTAGGATCATCTGCCTTCCTTTCTTCTCCCTCTTCATCCTCACTGGAAGCCTATAACCCTGTCAGCCTTTCCAGTGGTGGCAGGGGTATCTTATGAGGCATGTTGGTTTATTCTGTCCCATAAGGGGAAATCTGAGGGGACTCAAGATCTTTGGTTTCTTAGAGGAAGGAAACATATATCCTGGACAGATAGATCTCTGAGAAGGTTATAGATTTTAGGATCTTTAGATACCAGCCAGCTGATGCATTTCAGCAGCCATGAGTAACAATTTAGGTTCTAAAAACCTGCAATTGCCAATCAACTTCCTTTTCTTCCTTATGCACAGAATTTCAGTTAAGGTGTAATGTCTGATCTGTTTTTACTTCCTGATTCTCATAATCTTACATGTCGTCAGCAGCAAGTTTGTGGAAGACATCCTCATGAGCCTTCTTCATAGGTGGCTGCCTCCCTTTTCAGGGTGTCGCAGTCATCCTCCCCAGGACTGGGCTCTCCCTCCAATGGCAGGTTACCACAGGGTCTTTGGGAAAGCCCTCAGCCTCTGGAGCATAACACTAGAGCCTTGGCATATAGGTACACAGCAGCAATAAGCAACACCCAGGAAACCTCCATAGGGGTTCTGATTTATCAAGGAGCTGCTGTACCTCCTCAGGGGTCTTACAAGGCATTGGCACAAGATGTTCTGAGCATTTATATTTATCCATTGTTCAACATCACACCAGATACTGAACCCATGGTATCCCATCGGGTTTAGGGGACAGAGGAACAGCACGCCTCAGCTGTATTTCCTTTTCTTTGCTCTGCTCTTTTTCTGTTGTTGGGTTGTTCCATTTATCCAGGTTAGGAAGTGTAGTCCCAGTATGACTCACTCACAGGGCAGGTCTCTTTCCTCCTCACATATGTGAGTATCCTTTTCTTTGCCTTGCACTCAGAGCCTCAGGTTGGGCAGTGATAATAGCCTTGGGATCCACTCCACTCTCTTTAGGTCTCCTTACCCTGAGATGTGAAGGACCTTCATGTACATTAGTAGTCAATCAAAGCTTTTATAATTGGTGGTCTGATCACCTCACTAGAGGATATGACTTTGATTGTTGATCACAATACTGCAGATATTGTTGAATTGTGGCAGCAGTGACATTTTGGGATGAATACTGAGGTAACATGAGGCAATATGCAAAAGACATAATAGCATTATGGACCTCCAGCATACATTGCTACCCTTGCAAATATGTTATCCATCTGGGTTAGCCAGCTAGTAAACTAGTCAAAGCTAAACGGCAGTCATGCAGTCCTGCCAACTATGCCTTTGCCAGTTATGTGGGCCTCAACCTGTCGGTAGTGTTACCGTCAGCTAGAAATGCCTGGTAGGGGGTAGGGGGTGGCCCTCACCTGGGCCCATACTACTTGTGGGAGCCCCCACAGACATTTCCTTGCTGCTACTGCTAAGTCACTTCAGTCATGTCTGACTCTGTGTGACCCCATAGACGGCAGCCCACCAGGCTCCTCCGTCCCTGGGATTCTCTAGGCAAGAACACTGGAGTGGGTTGCCATTTCCTTCTCCAATGCATGAAAGTGAAAGTGAAGGTGAAGTTGCTCAGTCGTGTCCGACTCCTAGCGACCCCATGGACTGTAGCCTACCAGGCTCCTCCACCCATGGGATTTTCCAGGCAAGAGTACTGGAGTGGGATGCCACTGCCTTCTCCTTGGCCAGAGCCAAACTTGTGACTAGACTAGACTTGTGGTCCTTATGACTATAAGACACGCCTCAGCAACAATCATCAGGGAACCTTAAAAAATAAAATGTATTACTTAGTTTCCAAAGGGCACAGGCACACAGTGAGTCAAGGATAGAAAGGCAGGGAGGACCCACCCAGGGCTCTGCCTTTATTGGGGTGACTAGGATTCTGCAGGTTCACTCTTCACTGGCTAATTTAAAACAGGGAAAACAGGGAGTGGGAAGGCTGGAGAGGGGTCATTCAGGCAGTCAGTTATCTCAGTTACCCAGGGTTTTCTAAAGGGGATTTTCATCAGTGGGGGTAGCCTGGTTCCTTACCTAGTTGGTGGGTGAATTCTGGGAGTTAGTGATGGACAGGGAGGCCTGGCGTGCTGTGGTTCAGGGGGTTGCAAAGTCGGACACGACTGAGCGACTGAACTGAACTGATGACATACAATTGGCAGTTGTTTATTTGAGATCAGCCTTTGAAATGGATACTTTGGCATTAAGCAGTGAGAAGTTTAATGTCAAGCACTTACATTATACATATAGAACCACTTGGAAAAATATGTGGCTGTACCTACTCAGTAGAATACATTTATGACTTGTGTTAATACCAGCAGTCCCTCTCCTGGGCACATCCCTGACAGATTAGTGCACCAAGAGAAATACATGGGAATAGTCGTAGCAGCACCATTAACTACTGTCCAGGAGTAGGAACAACACAAAATATCCACACCAAAATAAATACATTGTGAACTATCTTTAATGTGGAATGCTGTATTCAGCAGCTGCACACACAGCAACATGGGTGCATTGCCAGCATCATGACAAGCCAGTGAGTGAAGTCACTCAGTCGTGTCCGACTCTTTGCGACCTCGTGGACTGTAGCCTACCAGGCTCTTCTGTCCATGGGATTTTCCAGGCAAGAGTACTGGAGTGGGTTGCCATTTCTTTCTCCAGAGGATCTTCCTGACCCAGGGATCAAACCCAGGTCTCCCACATTGTAGGCAAACACTTTACCATCTGAGCCACCAAGGAAATCTGATTTGCCAGAGTAATGATTCTGTTTATATAAAGTCTAAAAAAAGGCAAAACTAAGTGACGCTGTTTAGGGAGGCACACTGAGATGGTAAAAATATAAATAAGGTAGTGATTACCATCAAAGTCGGGAGAGTGGTTACCTTGAAGGGTGAGGGGACGTGATACAATTGTGCTTCCTTGGCTAGGAGCACTGTTGTGTATCTGTTATTGTTGTTCAGTTGCAAAGTCGTGTCTGACTCTGCAGCCCTCTGAATGTAGCACGCCAGGCTTTCCTGCCCTTCACTATCTCCTGGAGTTTGCTCAGACTTATGTCCATTGAGTCAGTGATGCCATCCTACCATCTCATCCTCTGTTGCCTCCTTCTCCTCCTGCCCTCAATCTTTCCCAACATCAGGGTCTTTTCCAGTGAGTTTGCTCTTTGCATCAGGTATTGGAGCCTCAGCATCAGTCCTTCCAATGAATATTCAGTGTTTTCCTTTAGGATTGACTGATTTGATCTCCTTTCTGTCCAAGGGACTCTCAAGAGTCTTCTCCAGCACAATTTTAAAGTTATCAATTCTTCTGTGCTTAGCCTTCTTTATGGTCCAACTCTTAACAGCCATACATGACTACTGGAAAAACCACAGCTTTGACTATACAGATTTTTGTGGGCAAGTGACGTCTTTGCTTTTTAATACGCTATCTAGGTTTAATACACTATCATAGCTTTTCTTCCAAGGAGCAAGTGTCTTTTAAACTTCATGGCTGCAGTCACCATCTGCAGTGATTTTGGAGCCCAAGAAAATAGTTTATCACTGTTTCCATTGTTTCTACATCTATCTGATGGGACCAGATGCCATGATCTTCATTTTTTGAAAGCTGAGTTTTAAGCCAGCTTCTTCATTCTCCTTTTTCACCCTCATCAAGCTCTTTAGTTCCTCTTCACTTTCTGCCATTAGGGTGGTATCATCTGCATAGCTGAGGTTGTTATTTCTCCCAGCAATCTTGATTCCAGCTTGTGAGTCATCCAGCTGAGCATTTTTGATGATGTCTCTGGAGCAAGAAGAATATATATGATGGGGATGGGGTCATCTATATCTAGACTATTGCTTTTAAAAAGGAAGTATCTGAAACAAAGATGGCAAAATTGAATCTTCAATCGGGGTGATGTTGTATTTTTGGTGTTGTCATATTTTTGGTACATTTCTGCATGTTTATTCCATAGTCTAAAATAGAGGAGGGAGACAAAAACTAGGTATGTTATATAACTCTAACAGGCTTTTTTTGTTTTTTTCACCCCAAAGATACCTGAAGCTCTTCACTTTTCTGCCTCTTCCAGAGATTGACCACATCATGCAGCTGCATGTCACAGAGCCAGAAAAGCGGGGTCCTCAGAAGCGACTTGCTGCGGAAGTAACAAAGCTTGTTCATGGACAAGAAGGGCTGGCGTCTGCTAAAAGGTGACCTTGTAGAATAAAGATCACTTGATTAATTAGTTAAGAGACTGCAGAACATTTGGAGCCACGGTTTTAGAGTTACCTTTTACCACTAACAAGGACTGTCAGTGTTAACCAGTTTAAAATACTAGCCTTCATTTACTAGGAAAAAAGATTGTCCTGAATTAAGCTTATAAATTATACAAGATAAATGTTGCTGTTTGAAAAACTTCCCATCTGGAATATAATGGGTACTTCATAATTGGTTATTGGGTAGTAGAACACATGTCTGTATAAGCTGTCAACGTGATGTGGTTCTCAAAACATGTTTTCCAGGTGTACACAAGCCCTTTATCACAGCAGCATAGATGCGCTGGAAGTCATGTCTGATCAAGAGTTAAAAGAATTGTTTAAAGAAGCTTCATTTTCTGAATTAGTTCTTGACCCTGGAACAAGTGTCCTAGATACGTGCCGCAAAGCAAATGCCATTCCAGATGGTCCCCGAGGGTAAGGTTATTTAACTTTTAGGTTCAAAGTTATATTTCACAGCATGTTTCCAGAGATGGTGTTTTCCTGATAATGGCATCTCATTCCTTATAGATGTTAGGTTAGTCTGAGAATAAAGTGAAAACTGAGAGTACTTATTGCTGAAAATAACTTAAATTTTCTGTACAGTATTACTGTACTGTCTTATGAAGTCTAACCTGGTAAGTTTTTTCTCCAGCATTAGAGAATTGGTTTAAGGGGCCACAATTGTATAAATACGCTGGGATCAGTTGGCTCAGGGATAGTCAGTTTGAGAAGATCACAAGATCAGAGGCCCTAAGTATACAGATTCACACAGCCTCTCTCATACTCAGTCTGTATCATCTTATTTGAGGGGCATAGTGGGGTTGCTCAGCCTGTTTTAAAATTTTAGTTGAATTTATTCCATCTGTTCCTTTAGAAGAACTAAAGGGGAGGCAGAATCTAGCAAATATGAAGATAACAATTCAGTGCTAAATGGTTTCAATTAGCCTTTGAAATTTAAATGAAATAATGATATATGTGTATTGTTGGGAGTGGTCAACAATGATTAGATTTATTTAGTTACTAAACATTTCTATTTTTAGGTATCGGATGATTACAGAAGGTGGAGTCAGTATAAATCACAGACAAGTAACAAATCCTGAGAGTGTTTTAGTTGTTGGACAACATATTCTTAAGAATGGACTTTCATTACTTAAAATAGGAAAAAGGAACTTCTACATTATAAAATGGCTTCGGCTATGATGAAAAACCCTTCTGGTGTTGAAACATCTATCATTCATTATCAAGATATACAAACTTATATCTTCACTTATGCAACTCAAAGACTGGAGTATATTCTAGACCTCAGTGTGAGTAATTTCATTGTTCATACAGGTTCATACATTGTTCATACAGGTTGGTTAAGTTTGTGGAATATTTTATTTCCTAATCCTTAAATATTAAAGACTAACACAGAAAAGCATGATTTCTAGGTTTAATCTCTTTTAATAATTATGCTTCATGAAAAACTAAATGCTAAGTTTCCTATCCTGTCCTTGCTCTTGTATCAGGTAAATATATCATTGGATTTTTTTTGTTGTTGTTCAGGAAGCAAATTCTATAAAAAAGGAGAAAAGTTAGAGGAAGCCATAGACAGCATTAGAATTACAGTACAAATCATTTCTTTTTGAAGAAAAATCAGTATGTGACTTTTCAGAAAGTTTATAATTCAGTGTTCCAGTCACCTGTGTTTCCATGAAATTAAATTTACTCATTAGCCTTGTTTTAACTCAGTAAAAAAGGTAGCAATATCTTATAAATTTATCAACTTTTAAATTAGTCTTTAAGTTTCAACTTCTGTCCCCAAGCAGATTACAGCTTGAGATGAACCAAAAAGTTAAGTAACCAACAAGATAAAATAGAGGCAACAAGATAAAATAGTGGCTACACTAAAATATCCAAACATATGAGAATATCAAAAAATATTCCAGGAAGGGAAGTTTTCAGGTCAAATTTAAAGGATCTGGAATCAAGATTTAGTCAAATTAAGCTCTACATTCTTTAGGCAAGTTGATTCTCCAGAACTGTTTGCAACATCTAAAAAATCAGATCATTGATTTTTCTTGATTTCCTTAATTTCATTTGATCACTTGAAGATCAAGTAAAACACACACATACACACAAAATGGTTAACAATCAGATTTGTTCTAGAAAATCTTACAGGCAGCAAAGCATGGCTTTCGAGTTCAAATTCTAGCTATTTACTACCTGGACTATTTGGAGCAAGTCATCTTCATTTGCAAAAAACTGGAGATGTATTATAATAAAACCTCAGTCAATTATAAAAATCTAAAAAGAAAAGTCATTAAACGTTTATATAGTATAAGCTATATTGCTATGTTCCAAAGTAGATTTGCATGTACTCTTCTGGGAGTACAGTTAGGAAGAATTCACTTATTGACAAGCTTTTTAATGTCACTTCATACTAGCAACTTTATTTACAAAGTAAGAACATACAGGTATCCATTGTAAGTCAGAGATCATCTCTACATTTCAGAACTTCACTCGGTTTGAGGGCCAACAAAAGGAGGTTTCCTCTTTCTGTACCTATCTTGCCTGTTTTTCTTTGTACATGGTGTGTAGTACTAAAAAGTGCATTACCATAGCAGGTAATATTTTCAATTTGAAGTTTGCTGGAAAAAGGTGCATTGTAAGGTTCTGTCCCCCTTTACAAATTAACAAAGTTAGACTAGAATGGTAATCATCTGATCTATCTCAAATACGTGAATTATGGATGGCTATAATTTCAAAACTGATGTTTAATAATGGCAGAGTGATTTTAAAGTATGCTAATAAACATTTTGGAAGCATGTATTCTATAAGATGGTACTGCAAACAGATTCATAGTCCTGTATCACCAGACTGAATCTGTTATGTTTGAGACCAGTTTGCTGATCCTGTTGTTTCTCAGTACAGTATCATTAGCTAAAGGTAACACACATTCATATGTTCCTGCCAGTATTTCTTCATAAATGTCATAACATAAAAATAAATTTAATATCTGCAATATATAATTCATCTTAAAATTATGTAATTCACATCAAGAATAATCTGGGGAATTTTGGTAAAATGTGTTCATGTTCTAAACCTCACTCCCAACCCTCTGAGAGCATTTAGGAGTATGTGTCTGTCAGCATGTTTTTCTGTGAATAATAAAGCCCCATCATTATTTTTGTACTTTTATTCTAATCTACTTTGTTGGTGTGAAGCAAAAGTAATAACTATTACCAACTAATCCTTAGAGAAACTTAGAGAAAGAAGATACACTTAAAATCAGTACAGTATTTGGTTCTAAGACCCTCCTCCAGGTGAATCTTGAAGTGTGGTCTGTGGGCTCCAATTTACAGATGGATTACTGGATTACTACTATTATATTTGAAAGCCAAGGAGAATTTACTAGTTCTTCTAAAAACTAAAGGAAATGGTCATGACCAAGTCTTGCTAGATAATCAAGGCTAGATGGTTGTTCTTAATGCAGTAAAACATAATTCATGCTTCCAAGTTTAAGTAATATCAAAGGTATTTTAATTTTTAATGCACCAGGGGAAAGTGGACCCAGAAGTGGAAGGACGGTAGCTACATATTATGCACATCACATCACTGTCAGTGTTACAGATCCTCTCATGTGTTCAGCTTTCTTACAGACACATCAAAGGTTGCAGAGAAGCTCAATAAAACTAAATCAAAAGATAATTAGAACAGTGACTATGTGAGAAACTTGTCAACCCATCTCTTTCAAAGCTAGGTTGGTTTATATAGTGCATGCATCATAGTCATTATGAAATGGTGTCTTGGTGCATTCTTCTCGAAGGGCTGTGGCAGCAGCTTTAAGACTACTAGCAGATCACACAGGTCATCTTGTTCACAGACAAACTGCTTGTACAACTAGAACTATTAATGGTTCCTTTTAAGTTCAAATGAAACTGTCACAAGACAGACTTGATGTATTTTATATATACTAGGAAATTTTAGAAATAGCCATTTATTATTTGGATTAAATGTGTGATTTGTTCTGGAATACAGAGTACAATTTTCATTTTATAGCCAGTCTTCACATGAGCAGATTCATATCACTGCAAGACACAGGAGTTCATAAATAAAATTCTACTCAAGTAGGCAGGACTAACAAGTCAACAAAATCTCAGGATTACATAGTTCTCTTCACCAAAGATGAGTCTCTCGGATTTCAGCAATAATTTGACTGGCTCCTTGTAATGCCTGCATTAAAGAAGATGATAAAAATTATAAATGTTTAAATTATAATACCAAAGAATCTGAATTAATATGGGATAATCTCTCCACTTTATATGTGGTTGATTCATATCTTCTCTGAAATTTGAATCGAATCAAGTGCCAACAGAGTAATATTTAGCCATCATACAAAGACTATATATGTATATATATCTCCAATCATTTTAAATAATAAATGTTTATACCTACAACCCAAATAAGAACATTTTTTAAAAATTCCCAGTTTACCTTTAGCATATCAGCTGCTTCTTTCCTACGCTGTGCCATGTCCTCGGATTCAGTCAGAAGATCATCCAGTAAGGATGATTTATATAGCTGTCCTACTAACTCACTCTGAAGAGTATCTTTCACATGATTAACCAAAAAATGCATTACTGCCTTTGGCACACTGCAAAACAATCAAATAATCCATTTATTTGAGAATAAAAACCTAAATTTTAAAAAATACATATATTTTCGAAACGATTCAGAAATTATCCAGCAGTATTCTAGTCTGATTTATATACATAATACTAACCTGTCTTGAATATTCTTTCTGACAATAAGAAAATATGATTTGATGAGTCGTTCAATAACTTCACAGTCTCGCTGTTCACGGGCAGATAGTTTTCGTGCAACAGGAACTGGCTAAATTGGGTGAGGGGAGAACAAATTTACTGTTGTGCCATTTTGAAATGACAACACGTAACAGTATGTTTTTGAGATACCAGTTCCTTCTGTCTTTTAAAATGCTTTCTTGGTAACTTGGTTCTTTGTCCTCAATCATTCTACAGCTTACCAAATTCTACAGCTTACCACATCCAGCAAATTCACAGCATGGCCTTTTTGTGGACTGGCTGGCATAACTGGAATTGGTTTTGATTTTTCCTCAGCTAGTAACTCCTCAGCTTTTGAAGTTTTCAGCATTCCTCTCCAGTTGCCTGTTGTTGGTTCTTGAACAGCATCTCCAACCCCACCACCTCCAGATGCAACCTGAAAAAAACATGTTCCAAACCTGTACCAACCATATCAAACTGGCATTATCTAAACAAAGTTAATTTTTCTTGATAGGCAAAGTTAATTTTTTTGATAGGCGTCAAGGAGAATACCCATCTAGTACCCATCTGGAGTTTAATCTATTTAGAGATAGCAGGATCAGAAAGAGATGGTGACTCCCATGTGCATCTGGAACCCTGAGCTGTCTAAGTAAGAGGTCCTGTTCTAAATTGCTGGCAAGGCCTTGGCCAGGATATCTTAAATTCCTCTTTTATTACTTGCTAACTTTTCAAAGTTTTTCCTCCTCTCCAACCTCTAACACTAGAGATTGTGGAGAAAATATGAGCTAGCCTTTAAAACAAGACTGACCATTAAAAGCACAAGGAAAGCCCTTCAAAGTAATTTTAAACACTGTTGAACTGTGATCTCTCTGAAAGTTCAACATGTCTCCAAAAGTTAAGACTTTATATATTTCTCAAGTCAGTTTATGTTCTTATAGTCACAGGATAAAAGTAGGAATCCTTTAATTAACAGAAAAAAGAACACACTCATGATTCTATGAGTTTGCATGCATGTTTGTGTGTGTGTGTTAAGTCATGTCCAACTCTTTGTGACCCCATGGACTGTTGCCCACCAGGCTCCTCTGTCCGTGGGATTCTCTAGGCAAGAATACTGGAGTGGGTTGCCATTTCCTTCTCCAGGGGATCTTCCCGACCCAGGGATCAAATCCCATGTCTCCTGCGTTGGCAGGTGGATTATCACTGAGCCACCTGAAAGGCCCAATAATGACATTAAGCTGCCTAAAATGTTGAATATGACAAACACATCATCAGTTCCCTCAATGTTTATACCCGTGAGAAAGGATCTGCTAAAAGAAATCTAGTGTTGTCATTAATCACAAGTGCTTTTGCACCTTCTTTTTTAGGATATCTGTTAGTCTTGATTTATAAAAGAAAAATGACTGTTTAAGGTAACAGGGAACACTAATTTATCAATATTTAAGACATGTTTTTAGATAGTCTTTAAGATTTTACAATCTAAAATGAAGATAAAATGGCATTCAGAATTATAGAAATAAAAATGACTTTATATAAGTTTAATAGTGTTATAGCAATTGTTAAATGTTTTTTGTATCATTCTGATTCAAAACACTGCCCAAACTTTGTCTCTAAAATATGTATTAAAGATGATGTTTATCAATATATAGGTGGAATATTTATATACTACTTTTTAAATGAGTAACTGTATTTCTAAATGCCTGTTAACTATACATGAGTGATAGACCTACATATGAAGTCTTAAGGAGAGTGAGCAAATTCAAGGTGAAGCCATGAATAAAATAAAAAGCAGTGATTTAAACGGTTCTCTTAAGATCTTAGTACAGTGGGCTGAGAGAAGATAAGACATTTAATTATAAGGTTTTATCTGAGGTTCAGAATCTTAAACCTGGACAATAAATAAGAGCTGAATGGCAAAAATAAAAATAAGAATGGGTCTGAATAATTTACAGATTATTTTATCAAGAACTGGCAACAGTCTCAAACTCTCAGTCCCCCTGTATGCTCTGAATTTGCTTAAGCTGTTGAGGCACATGTTAAGCTACATATTTAGGGTGACAAGTGCATAAGAAAGAAGTGACAAGTGCATAAGAAAGCATAAGAAAGAAGCCTAAGAGGACTATCTATTAGCACTGGACAGATCTGAGAACCTTTAAAGAGGAAAAGTCCAAAAGTACAATTTTCATCTCCAGAATTTTAATTTCCTACCAAAATATTAAATTCAACACTCTTCTTGAAGGTAATGGAAAACAGTGGGAAAGGGTGTTATTATTTTAAACAATGTTAAAACTAGAATTAATACCATCTTAGAAGTTAGTTGAATAAGAGAAACAATAAACATAAAGACAATGAGAGATAGATGCCACTGTTACAAACAAGTTCTTCAATGGTTTTGAAGACAAGTGTTTCTGAAAACCAGGGGTACCAACATTTTCATTGTGAAGCAAGACTCACATTTTTAGTTTCTCTTCTGCTCTCCTGAATTAACTGTTAAAAGATATGTTAAAACATGCAGTTTAACAACCAAAATTTAAATACCAATGGCTTGAAATTCAAAAAGTGCAGGATAATTTCCTCTTTAAATTCTTTTTCTGTCTGCATCTTCATATTGCAAGCAAAAGCATGTTAACAAATGTATGTTATGAAGTATACACTGTTAAAAGATTTAAAATTTCTATTAGACTAAAATTTGGTCTTAGCACAATATCCCATATTAATATTCTGCTATTCAGTGGATTGTTTCCAGATGATTATGTTGCACCAAATTAGGCATGCAGGCTTAGATTAAGAATCAGAACAGACCTTGCCATCAGCCTCAGCAGAAGCAGCAGGGGAGGGCTCCTGGGAGGCAGGTGCCAAAGCACTTGGAACTTTAGAAGACTAAAGGCAAAAAATTCAGGGAAAAAGAAATCAAGGATGCCAAAAATGCATTCAGAAACATTCTATAGATACGAATTTTCCCCATGAAAAACAAAAATGGGACATATTGTTTATTGTGCTTCTTTCCTGGACTGCCGTCACTGTTGTCACCTTTGTTTAAGACTTTGTTCAGATGAATTCCTAAGAAAAGTTCAAATCCAAAAGCTTCATTTTGATTTTTACAAGATGATAAGATCTTTTCTGGTAAAGAATTCAAGGTAACAGATTTTTACACAAAAACTAATACATGCAACTATTACAGGAGGCTAAACCTGGTACGCACATACTGCCATCTTCCCTCTCCAAAAAAACCCCTTGTTAGAATAAAGTCATTAGTCATTTCAACTAATTTTACAAAGTTCACAATCACTGAATTCTTCAAAAAGCCTTGATACTTAAAATCCACCTTTTAGCATTTATTCCAATGTATTAAAAATATTTTATCTTTAAATTACTCAAAGCCTGTTCTGAAACTTGCATACCTTTACTCAAATATGCCAATGAAGTATTAAAGTGAGAAGAAAAAATTACTCCCAGAACTCAGTAATATTCTGAGGCTCACCAGTCCATCTCTGCATATTTGTTGGGAATACGCTTTAAAAACATTTTTTACCTTGTCTCGTGATACAGCTGAAGGCAATTCTCTTGCTAGCCTGTTTCTCCTTTGTTCCTATGAAACACAAGCAAGCAAAAGATTCATGATTATCAGAACATAAGAGATGTAAGCTACTAAAAAAAATGTTCAGCTTAATTGAAAAGTATGGAATAACTAACAGTGTATCCTCCCACTGTTGAGACTCATGCCATAATTATATTTTAAAACAAACAAGAAATCATTTAACCCAATGCTTCTCAATCTTTTTTTCTGCCCCAACATACCTGAAGGATAAATACAACATCAGTAATGGTGGCTTCCTGTACCAAGGATTCTCAAGGGAGGGGCAGTGGACCAGCATCGTCTCTGCCTTTCCCACTCAGTTAAGAATCACTGATTTAAACTATTCCCACATAAAAGTACATAAGCCTTCAACATACCATATAGAATCTGAAGTACACAGATCACAGAAAACTTAAGCAAAGCCTTTAAAAATCACTCTAACCTGCTGACATTTCTGTTACTTTCACACAATTCTCACAAAACAGTAAGAAATACCTATAAGAATGTTCTGCTTTCTTAGTGTTAGAAACTGACAGTCTGTTCTACAACCTGGGTAGTTTAACAGACTGATCACCTGCCACTCTTCTAAAATTTGTTGATATCATCAATGTAATTCTGGTACCAAACTAAAGAAACTGTAAATTCAAACCAATAGTACCTACTGTATGTCAAGCACCATAACAGGTGCAAGACTATGAAAATATAGAAGGACGATGGTGTTAATACGGCTCATAAGCAGCATCAAATACAGCAGAAAAGCATTTAAGTTAAATGCACTCAAAATGCTCCTGAGTAGAAAGCATTTCATGAACTCAGACTTGCAAAAAAGGTGTACGTTAACAAAGCTTCACAATGATGTTTTTGGGTAAGAAAATTTTGTAACAAATTATACTATTTCACTATAAAAAAAGCACTGTTTATAATAGCCAGGACATGGAAGCAATCTAGATGTCCATCAGCAGATGAATGGATAAGAAAGCTATGGTACATATACACAATGGAGTATTACTCAGCCATTAAAAAGAATGCATTTGAATCAGTTCTAATGAGGTGGATGAAACTGGAGCCTATTATACAGTGAAGTAAGCCAGAAAGAAAAACACCAATACAGTATACTAACACATATATATGGAATTTAGAAAGATGGTAACAATAACCCTGTATATGAGACAGCAAAAGAGACACTGATGTATAGAACAGTCTTATGGACTCTGTGGGAGAGGGAGAGGGTGGGATGATTTGGGAGAATGGCATTGAAACATGTATAATATCATGTATGAAATGAGTTGCCAGTCCAGGTTCGATGCACGATACTGGATGCTTGGGGCTGGTGCACTGGGACGACCCAGAGGGATGGTATGGGGAGGGAGGAGGGAGGAGGGTTCAGGATGGGGAACACATGTATACCTGTGGCAGATTCATTTTGATATTTGGCAAAACCAATACAATATTGTAAAGTTTAAAAATAAAATTAAAAAAAATAATAATAAAGGAAAAAATAAAAAATACAGCAAATTATAAAAATATATGGATTTTCAACAATTTTCAGAATTACAAATTAGCATTTAAATGTACATTTTGAAGAAGGACACAAAGCAAAAGGCAGAGGAATCAAGAGACCAGAAATTTTCAAGCTAGTCTATTACCAACCATTACCAACCAGTTATGACCTTAGCTGGCCCCAGAGAGCTGGCTTACTTGCTTTGTTAACAAGTTACTAACTCTCAGCTCCGGTTTCCTAGTCTATTAACATTACCTTTATAAGGGTGCTCTAAAGATTAAATGAGAGTATCTATGTGTTTGTTCTCTGACACATAGTCATTAAAATCAGGGACATTCACTTGTAAGAAAAATACTGATCTGAAATCATATCATAAATGACCTTGTCAGTATTAGAAAAACTGTTTCAGGCACAAATTTTCCTTGAAGGTTTCCGTGTTACAAGAACTAACTCCTATCTTAGAGTGTCTACATGCCAATTTTTAACATGATAACTGTTTTATAATCCACTTTAAGTGTTTTAAAGTGCCTTACTTATATGTGTTTTGGAATTTTTTCTGGCCATGCTACCCACCTTGCAAGACCTTAGTTCTCCAATCAGAGATTGAAGCTGGGCCACAGCAATTTTCTGGAATTTTTTCTGACAATAGGAGTTACCTCAACTATGCAACTAAAAAACAGTTCCCTGTACCTGTTAAAGAGAAGGTGCTTTTTCCCCTCTAACAGTGTCCAGCAAAATAAGCAGTAAAGTAATAGCTGTTATCAGCTGTGGGTCTTGGGTTCTTCATCTTTTTAACTAAAAGGTCCCTTGCAGTTCCCAAATTCCATGTTTACAATTTTCTCTCCACCCATGTGCATAAGAGAAAATTTGCTACAGAAGAGAGACAGGTCTTCCTGGACTATGAAACAGCAGAAAATTTTACTGTTTTGTATAAAAATGGCAAAGAACAAAATGCATCCAGATAAATCATTCTATCCATCAGCCTTGGCTCCTTCTGAGTTCTTATGCAACCTACAACATTAACCTCAAATGGAAAAAAGAAAGGATCCATGAAATGCAGCAACCACAGTAGTGGTGAAACAGTACTGTTTTTCTAAATACACTTTAATTTAGCTAATTCTTGGATTGTTTGCTTCAAAGCTTTCAGAATCAAGTAAAAACAAGTTTAAACATCCACTGTTTTACATACTTCAGTCTAATAAACTGCAACAACAGTTAACTGAAATGGAACCAGGCAGTCCTTCAAATACAAATACTAGATCAATGAGCCCCAGATCCTCTCTGAGTTACAGTTTCATAAGCAGAAAATAAGAACAACGCCTCCAGGTGGTTTTGAGGATTAAATTTAAGAAAACAATGTAATGCCCTCAGCATAATTCTTGGAATGTGACAATAATAAGGTACATAAATGTCTTATACTTATTCCTTGCTCAGTAAATTTGATATAATTGATCTAAAACAGATTTTCTCTCTCAAAAAACACAAATTCAAATTGTATTTACCTCTATATTGTTGTTCATTAACCCACAAGCATCAGCAAAGTCTGGATGTTTTGTGTTGATATAAGCCAATTCAATTGCCACTAAGTTATGGACCTAGAAAAAAATAAAATTAGGCTATATACAATATTATGCCAACCTAATTTTAATTTAGGAAACATATAAACTTATTTAACAGATAAATTCTGAAAGACCGTACAGGAAACATGCCTAAATAAATATTTGATAATTATATTCCAACTGATAAATCTTATACCAAATAATAATTTGCTCTCTCTTTTAAATTATTTATATTTCAGCATCTAAGACTGCATTTCTGACATTGAAGCAGATAGAAGTATACTGTTAGGGGGGAAAAAGTTATCTACTTAATGCGTATCTAACTTCCAAACAACTTTCCTAAATAAAAACCTTAGATCATCCACTATTCCATGTCAAAAGTTCGGGTTCAATAATAAAACATTACAGAATCAGATATAAGGTAAAGATGTTAACTTTACTTGGGTAAAGGATACATTTAAAGGCCTTAGCTAACCTAATTGATTAGCCTTAATTATGAAGCACCTAGTTTAAATATATGTAGTTCAAAACCCTAATTGGGACAATAATCAAAAAGGAAAGTTGGAATTAATTATACTCTAGCATTATAGAGAGATTAAACTAAGTCCTTCATTTCACTGTCCTGACAAATCTCAGGTATCAGAACAGCACTAAAAGATCAAAACCAGTGAAAATGATTTATTTCAATGAAATTCTGATGACTCTGGTATCAGTGGGTAGAGTCCAAGATCAGGCTAATCATGTTCTCACTCATCTCAATTCGTGCTTATGCTTGCCAGGGAAACAGCTAAGCAGCAGCACTTACATCCTATACTCCAAGGACGGTTTTGTACTTGTAAAGTACATGCAAGTAAATGTCCACTGGGGCTCACCACCCTGAGCCAAGGACCCAAATGCACTTTTAGAGATCAGAAAGGAAAAAAAGAAACAGTCAACAATTAGAGGCAATAGGGACAATTTCAAATGCTTATCTCATATTTACGCCAATTTCAGGATTTTATTTTTAAGGACAGCAGCCATGATATTATGACATTAGGTCATCAAACAAGCAAGCTGTACAAACAGCCAAATTATCCTAACATACATCAAAGTTAAAAAATAACTTGCTATATAAAGGCTCAGTTTACCAGGCTGAAGATTAAAACCAACTTTCCATTAGATCAGTGCTGCTATATCTATTTGTGCTCAGTCGTATCCAACTCTGTGTATGTGAAGTAAGTCGAGCTACAAAATGGAAAAAATTTAATGGCTAGGCTTAAAAAAAATCCTTGTCTATTATGTTACATATGATGAGTGCACTGTATTAGAAAAAAGTATTATTTAGTTTACATCCAGTCAAGAAAGTTTTTTAAGGTGGTAGTATTTTAATAGATCGATGTAACCCCTAACATTAGTGATTCTATGTAATTGCCAGGATGTGACTTGGGAGACATCTTATTAAAGGTATCCTAATAATACCTAAAGGTAGCTGAAATTAAAAATTATGGACAGGAAACTAATTATTATTGAGTGTCTACTTATGTTTTGGACACTCTACTGTGAGAAATTTGCAAATGGCATCTCTTTGAACCTTCCCAACATACCTATTATATTAGTCTGTTTTACAATCAGGAAACTTACTAAGTGATACATTTACCAAAGTCACATGGCTGGTGAAAGCAGAGCCAGATTCAAATGAAGATCTTAGTCCAAAACCTTTATAAAATAGGAAGCACTGAAACTGTCATGAGGTCAGGGTTCTTCTACTCCCAGTTCATCCACAGACTAGGTGTAATGTGGGTTTAAATGATTCCTAACATCTTTGGTCTCAAACTGTTTATAATGAAAATGTTACTAATTGTTGTCTTTATACTTGTCTGCTTCTAATCACACGTCTTTCTCCCTCACCCCTACTGTTGTTGTTGTTTTGTTTTTTTTTAATTCCCATTATCTCTTTTCAAGGCAAGCGTTATAAAAGTGTTGTATTTGTGGATGGCTACTCTCCAATTTAGTTTCTTGTCCATGGATAAAATACACAGTTGTTTACAACACATGTATTTTTACCTGTTACTTAAGAGTACTGCTTTTGACTGTGGTTAATGGTAATAATGTGGCCTACCTTATTCAAACATTGCTTACTTAAAAGTCACACAGTTTGACTCTTGGCTGAATTACTTAATATGTGACCTTGGGTAAATTAATCTCCCTGGGCCTTACTTTGTTATAAAATGAGATAATACCTATTGCATGGAATTGTTTTGAGAATTAAATAAAACAGATCACGTCAAGCATTATAGACAGTTCCTGGTGCCATCATCATCAATTTTAGGCTATCACTGTCCTCCTCCTCACCATCCAAAGTACTTAGTACCATAGTTTACTTTAGTTGAAACAGTTTTGTTAATTTTTCCAACCTTAGGAGCCAGCTAGATATTAACAACAAGAAGAATGTATCTGATTCATTCAGTGATGAATATGCTTTCCTTCAAAAGAAGTACCCATCTCGGCTAATAGAAGTGGAACAAAATATCTTGTCCAGACTTCAAACAGGTAACATTTTTTACCTTTTGGAAACTTAGATGTTTTTGGTTTGCCAATAGGTATCTGAGACTTTTGATTACATTTTTAATCCTTACATTTTTATAATGTGCTTGTCTATAAAATTTCACTTTTTGTTTCTTGTACAGTAGGTTCTTATAATGTATTTATTTTTATTGAGCTGTACCCAGTCATGTCTGACTCATTGCAGCCCCATGGACTGTAGCCTGCCAGGCTTCTCTGTCCATAGGATTTCCAGGCAAGAATATTGGAGTGGGTTGCCATTCTTACTTCAGGGGATCTTCCCAACCCAGGGATCAAACCTGTGTCTCTTGGGTCTACCTGCATTGGCAGGCATATTCTTTACCACTGCGCTACCTGGGAAGTCCATATATATAATAAAGCTAACCTGAATACAATGACTAAAATATAAGGAAAAATGCTTTTTATACCAGAACTACTGAAGTTTCCTTTGAAATAAGACTGAAATTCATTTTTATTTTTGATACACTGGGAAACATTATGCCTAAATTCATGAAGTATACAAAATGATTTTATTAACAGTGACTACAATGCTTTATGAAATAATAGCTCACCATTTCATTTGTAACAGGCAACCGTTTACGAAGAAGACAAGTCACTACTTCAACTATGGCATCATGAAGTTTAGGGAACCGCAACAACTCCTATAAATGATGGAAGTAAGAAACAGTCTGTTTGGTTTGAAGGAAAATTAATCACTGAAATACTAAACCAGATTTGGAAGCTATATTTAACTATACTATTTCAAATATCACTTTTAGATAAGGAACTAAAATTTTAACTTTAAGCCCATCTTCTATATTTCCTCCTGCCCCTTGAAACCATCAGCTCATGCCTTTTACTACCTAATAGAAACCTGTTACATTTCTCAGTACCTGTGTACTGTAATTGCTACAGTGCTGAATGATCCTTTGCATTTCTTCATGAACCAGTTCCACACAACGGAGGCTGGGCTCTTCCAGACGTTTGATCTGCCGTTTGACCAATAACTCAAATGAAACTTCAGGCACAAACAAAGCAGGACGAGGACCCTAAAAACATAAAATTATGAGCTCTTATAGCTACATATAATTTTGGTTCTTCCCTAAGGTTAAAATAAATCACATTTTTTGGTATTTTTTCATGAAAAGTACTTCCTAATTTCAAGAATAAGAGCAAAATAACAAACTGTACCATTCATTAAAAAATATATATGGATTAAAAAATAATCTTTAACCTCATTTCAAAACATTCTAGAAGTTAACCATACTCACAGTTGCATTTCTAATGGCAGTCAAAATGTCAATAGTGTTAAGGCCACCAAGAGGGTCAACAGATTCTAAGGTTCGCCCAAAAGTCTCATGGAAAATATAACATATTCGAGCACCACCACATCTGAAAGTCAATGAAATATATGATTTCTAGTATTACTAAAAGGAAAGACACTACAAACTAGAAGTCTTTCTGTAAGCATTAAGATGACGGACAACTACATTTAGACCATTTCCATGTATTCTCAACTGTATTATGAACCAATTACTCTAATCTTTTTAATGGGGAGTCATTTCACAAAAGGCATTCATATATGCATGCACACGTGCACACACAGAGTAAACTGTACTGTCAGAAAACATCAGTTAACTAAGAACAACTAAACATTTTTCTCTGCTGTAGTTTTCAACTAGACCACGCACTCCTTAAGGATATTTTCCAGTGGTCATGTATGGATGTTAGAGTTGGACTATAAGGAAAGCTGAGCGCAGAATTGATGCTTTTGAACTATGGTGTTGCAGAAGACTCTTGAGAGTCCCTTGGACTGCAAGGAGATCCAACCAGTCCATCTAAAGGAGATTAGTCCGGGGTGTTCACTGGAAGGACTGATGTTGAAGCTGAAACTCCAATACTTTGGCCACCTGATGCAAAGAGCTGACTCATTTGAAAAGACGCTGATGCTGGGAAAGATTGAGGGCAGGAGGAGAAGGGGACGACAGAGGATGAGATGGTTGGATAGCATCACCAACACAATGGACATGGGTTTGGGTGAACTCGGGGAGTTGGTGATGGACAGGGAGGCCTGGAGTGCTGCGGTTCATGGGGTCGCAAAGAGTCAGACACAACTGAGCGACTGAACTAATTTCTATTTATTCACAATCTAGAGTAGAGATCAGCGAACTTTTTCTATGAAAGGCCAGTTAAATACTTTTAGACTTTTCAGGCCTTTGTCACAACTCGCCAATTCTGCCATTGAGCACAAAAGCAACCACAGACTGTATGTAAACAAATAAGCATAGCTATGTTCCTGTAAACTTACACATACTAAAATTTGAACTTTACATATACACTACATAAAAAATTCTTTCAATTTTTTTTCAACCATTTAAAAAATGTAAAAATGATTCTTAGTCAATGGGCTTATCCCTGCTTTAAACAAATTAAATCTCTAGGCCTACATACTGGATTCCTTGTGTTTCCTATCTTAATGACTAGAAATCCTGGTATTGTCTTTTATTTTTTTCATTCAAGTCCAGTTGAAACTTTACAAATATGATATATCCCCCCACATCATTCGTTCTTCTCTATTTTACCATCACTATTCACTACTTTCTTAGAGTAGCCTAGGTAGAAGGTACCAGCCTAACATTATACTAAGTGAAATAACCCAGACAGAAAAGGACAAATATTGTATGAGTCTCCTTATATGAAATAACTAGAATAGGGAAATTCACATAGACAGAAAGTAAGTCAGAGGTTACCATGGGCTAGGAGAAGAGAGGAAGACAGGTATCACTGTTTACTTGATACAGAGTTTCTGTTTGGGATGATGAAAAAATCTTGGAAATAGATACTATTTGATGGTTGTACAATATTGTGAATATACTTAATAGTATGTATTATACTTTAAAATAGTTAAAATTACCAGTAACTAGTCTCTCTGCCTCCAACCTTTACATTCTCCAAATAGTTTCCATAATGACCAGAATTACCCTTCTAAAGTGGGGAACTCCTGTGACCAAAAATGTTTTCATTTTTTTATAGTAGGAAGCTCTTCAAATTCTGACATATTACACTTTCCACAGTCTTGTTCTTATTAGACATCTTTCCTGCCTTACTTCCTGTTATATCCCATCACTGTACCTGCCATTCTCCAAATTCCCCCTGAACTATTCTTTGCTATTCCAAAGCCTAAAATACCCTTCTACTTACTGCTTACGGCCTTCCCCATATTCTATTCACAGCCCAACCCAAATGCATTCTTAACTATGGAGCTCTCCAGTCCTTGAAAGAGATATAAATGGTCTCTCTTCAATGTTCTAATGAGGCTTGATTAGATAATTACAAAGATATAAATATTCTATGGAGTTAACTCACACAGAAGGCTACCAGGGTCACATAAAGTACACAGAACTGTACACCCACACACACACATGAAGTGTAATTTGTGAAATCTGAATAAACTTTGTGGATTGTACCAATGTCCATTTTCTTGCTTTGTTATTGTACTACAGATATGCAGGATGTCAGTGCTGGGGGAGGTGGGGTGAAGGGTGAATGGGACCTCTCTGTACATTTATCTGTAACTTGCTAGAAATCTAGTTATTTTTCAAAATTAAAAGTCTTTTTAAAGGTGAGAGTTCAGAGAAATATATTCTTATATATTGCTACTAGTAAAACAATACAATCTACTACTAATATCCCAGGTGGCACTAGTAGTAAAGAACCTGCCTGCCAGTGCAAGAGGATGTTAGAGACCTCCTAACATGTTGGAGGACATTAGAGATCTAGGTTTGATCCCTGGGTCAGGATGATCTCTTGGAGGTAGGCATGGCAACCCACTCCAGTATTGTTGCCTGGAGAATCCCCTGGACAGAGGAGCCTGGTGGACTACAGTCCAGAGTTGCAAAGAGCAAGACACGACTGAAGCGACTTAGCACACACTACTAATATAGCAATGATAAAAGACTTTGAGGATGTGATATATCTTTTGATCTAGTAATTCTACTTCTAGAAATTTACCCTAAGAATTTACTTGGATACATGCTCCAAAGATAGTCCATCACAACATTGTATATATTTGTGTATAACTGAAAGCAAACTATCAAGAGTAGGGGACTCATTGAACAAGTCTAAAAAGTAAACTACTATGTAAATCTTAAGGTTGAAAATACAAACATGCAATTTCTACTAGTTGTTTGTGACAAGTTGATTTAAAGAAATGATTCTGTAGCATCTGATTTTTAAAGATGTGTATTATAGGCATTTATATGTTTTATAAATACATAGAAAAATGTCTAGATTAATGCCAAAGTAACGGATTATTTCTGGATGATGGAATTAAAAGGAATTTTATCCTTACACTTTACTCTTTTTACTTATCTGCATTTTTTTATTTTTTTCATGAACAATGTTGTTGTCCATATTAAAGAAACAAACTTTTTTAAATTAGAAAATGTTATACTTATCAATTAAAGTCTTGTTTTTTAAAAAAACCTGAAACTTTACCATGTTTTACATATTTTTACATATTTTATAAAGCATTTTACATACCTATCAGATATTGTTCATAATTTCTACAAAATGATATTCCTGTTTTACAGATAATAAATCATAATCAGATAATCTCAAAGTCACTGTAACAAAAGATCTTTATCTTTCTTCTTTATCTAACCTAGCAATCCAGGTAGCCAAATCCATAGAGAAATTTCTTACTTACAGCTCTGAAGTTTCAATATATTTTGCAGTTCCTTCAATAGTATTACAATATTCTGTGGCAAATTTGGTAATAAGCTGGAGTAAAGTAGCACTTTTATCATCCACAGGTTCACCATAGCTATTTAGAAGAGACTGATATTGAGCAGCTAGAACATTTATTCTCGTTTTCAACTCTGGTAAGCAATCTCTGATGTGATGCATCAGTAACCTAACAAAGGTTAGAAAGGAAGAATTTTAAAGTAAAATTGTGTATTTTGAAGATCCAAGCAGCTCAAATTTTAAAAATGCAAATAATGGGGAACCCTGTCAAACAACTTGTCTTGGCAGGAAATAATGCAGTTTTAGACTAGACATAAATATTTAGTCTGAAAAAAAAATGACACGAAGGAAACTGTCTTGTTAAAATACCTTTTAAATTTGCCTTCAATCCAATAAATGGTAACAACTGATAGAGAAATATAAATTAAAAAAATTTTTTCTCTATTACTACAATTACCTTAAAGAAAGTAAGCTACACAATCTAATTATACCTACATTATTTTGGTTTCTGACTTATCTTTTACAATAGGTACTCAGCACAGTGAAAATCAATCTTGTTAAGATCCCTGTCCATCCACCTTTAATTTATTTAGGGAATAAGCAAAGACACAGACACGATTTAGCAACTGAATGACAACAATAGAGGGAAATAGCTTTCACTTAAGTTGTTTATAAATCATCTAGAAAGCTCTTCTAATCCCTTGAATGATCTAATACCATCAGTGGGTATTAAGAATTCAAGGTATACAGCTTACATCCTTTTTATGAACAGGACTAGAAGACATCCTAATTAGGACATGATTATGTGAAAATTATAAATTTTAATTCAGTTCCTGAAATACAAAATGGAACTGAAGTCAACTGCCATCTATTTCTATCATTAAGTACAATGACTGTAAATAATTTCATGATTAATGTATTTTAAAAATCACTTGCACATTCCTAGAATACATGATGATTTAATCCCGACTACCTCAATAAAAGAGTTTCCCAGGTGGCACGCTAGTGGTAAAGAAACCACCTGCCAACGCAAGAGATGGAAGAGACACAAGTTTGATCCCTGGGTTGGGAAGAACACATGGAGTAAGGAATGGCAACCCCCTCCAATATTCCTGCTGGGAAAATTCCTGGACAGAGGAGCCCAGCAGGCTACAGTCCATGGGGCTGCAATGAGTCAGACATACCTGAACATACCTCAATAAAAATAAATACATTATAAGAACCTACTGTACAAGAAACAAAAAGTGAAATTTTATAGACAAGCACATTATAAAAATTTAAGGAACTGATCATCAAAGGTCTCAGATACCTACTGGCAAACCAAAAACATCTCATTTTCCAAAAGGTAAAAAAAATGTTACCTGTTTAAAGTCCGGGCAAGATACTTTGTTCCATTTCTATTAGCCAGAGATGGGTATTTCTTTTGAAGGAAAGCATATTCATCGCGGATTGAATCAGTTACACTCTTCTTATTGTTAATATCTAGCTGACTCCTAAGGTTGAAAAAATAACAAAACTGTTTCAACTAAAGTAAACTGTGGTACTAAGTACTTTGGCAACACCTGCTGGATCATGGAAAAAAGCAAAAAGCTCCAGAAAAACATCTGTTTCTGCTTTATTGACTATTCCAAAGCCTTTGACTGTGTGGATCACCACAAACTGTGGAGAATTCTTAAACAGATGGGAATATCAGACCACCTGACCTCTTGAGAAATCTATATGCAGGTCAGGAAGCAACCATCAGAACTGGACGTGGAACAACAAACTGGATCCAGATAGGAAAAGGAGTATGTCAAGGCTGTATATTGTCACCCTGATTATTCAACTTATATGCAGAGTACATCATGAGAAACGGGCTGGATGAAGCACAAGCTGGAATCAAGATTGCCAGGAGAAATATCAATAACCTCAGATATGCAGATGACACCACTCCTATGGCAGAAAGCGAAGAATTAAAGAGCCTCTTAATGAAAGTGAAAGAGGAGAGTAAAAAAGCTGGCTCAACATTCAGAAAACTAAGATCATGGCATCCAGTCCCATCACTTCATGGCAAATAGATGGGGAAACAGTGGAAACAGTGTCTGACTTTGTTTTTTTGAGCTCCAAAATCACTGCAGATGGTGACTACAGACATGAAATTAAAAGACGCTTACTCCTTGGAAGAAAGTTATGACCAGCCTGGACAGCATATTAAAAAGCAAAGACATTACTTTGCCAACAAAGGTCCGTCTAGTCAAGGCTATGGTTTTTCCAGTAGTCATGTATGGATATGAGTGTTGGACTATAAAGAAAGCTGAGCACCGAAGAATTGATGCTTTTCAACTGTGGTGTTGGAGAAGACTCTTGAGAGTTCCTTGGACTGCAAGGAGATCCAACCAGTCCATCTAAAGGAGATCAGTCCTGAGTGTTCATTGGAAGGACTGATGCAGAAGCTGCAACTCCAATACTTTGGCCACCTGATGCGAAGAGCTGATTCATTTGAAAAGACCCTGATGTTGGAAAAGATTGAAGGCAGGAAGAGAAGGGACGACAGAGGATGAGATGGTTGGATGGCATCACTGACTCAATGGACATGAGTTTGGGTAAACTCTTGGAGTTGGTGATGGACAGGAAGGCCTGGCGTGCTGCAGTCTATGGGGTCGCAAAGAGTTGGACATGACTGAGCAACTGAACTGGACTGAAGTAGTTCGGATGGTGAGGAGGATGACAGTGATAGCCTAAAATTGATGATGATGGCACCAGGAACTGTCTATAATGCTTGACGTGATCTGTTTTATTTAATTCTCAAAACAATTCCATGCAATAGGTATTGTCTCATTTTATAACAAAGTAAGGAAGGCCCAGAGAGATTAATTTACCCAAGGTCACATATTAAGTAATTCAGCCAAGATTCAACCTGTGTAACTTTTAAGTAAGCAATGTTTGAATAACGTAGGCTACATTATTACCATTAACCACAGTCAAAAGCAGTACTCTTAAGTAACAGGTAAAAATACATGTGTCTTAATCAACTGTGTATTTTATCCATGGACAAGAAACTAAATTGGAGAGTAGCCATCCACAAATACAACACTTTTATAACACTTGCTTGCCTTGAAAAGAGATAATGGGAATTAAAAAAAACAACAACAACAACAGTAGGGGTGAGGGAGAAAGACATGTGATTAGAAGCAGACAAGTATAAAGACATCAATTAGTAACATTTTCATTTTAAAAAGTTTGAGACCAAAGATGTTAGGAATCATTTAAACCCACATTACACCTAGTCTGTGGATGAACTGGGAGTAGAACCCTGACCTCATGACAGTTTCAGTGCTTCCTATTTTATAAAGGTTTTGGACTAAGATCTTCATTTGAATCTGGCTCTGCTTTCACCAGCCATGTGACTGGTAAATGTATCACTTAGTAAGTTTCCTGATTGTAAAACAGACTAATATAATAGCTCTCAGGTAGGCTGGGAAGGTTCAGAGAGATACCATTTGCAAATTTCTCACAGTAGAGTGTCCAAAACATAAGTAGACACTCAATAGTAATCAGTTTCCTGTTCATAATTTTTAATTTCAGTTACCTTTAGGTATTATTAGGATACCTTTAATAAAATGTCTCCCAAGTCACATCCTGGCAATTGCATAGAATCATTAATGCTAGGGGTTACATCAATCTATTAAAATACTACCACCTTAAAAAACTCTTTCTTGACTGGATGTAAACTAAATAATACTTTTTTCTAATACAGTGTGCTCATCATACATAACATAATAGACAGGGATTTTTTTTTTAAGCCTAGCCATTTAATTTTTTCCATTTTGTGGCACTGCTTACTTCATAAACATTTTCTGTTTAAAACTATCTACAGGGGGTTTTAGTGAATCTCTTTTCTTCCTTTAGAGCAATGAATTCTTTAACAATACCAAGATTATAGTAAAAGGGGAAAATATAGGGACAGTATCACATTTCAGACTCAATCAAAAACTTTAGGTTTGCTTTGAAATGAGAACGCTGTGATCTTGATTGCTCACCTGTTAACTACTCCAATTATTCCCAGTTTGACCGGTATAACCCTTCCCATCAATACATCCATGGCATCAGTACCTGCATCCATGAGATCAAGTTTGGTGATTACAGCTAGGGTTCTGCGACCTGGTAAATGCAAAAATGAAAAGAAATGACCCATTAAATTAAGCTTTTAAGTATTAATAAAGGAAAATCCTACTATATAATCCCACCTAATGTTACCTCTGCCATCATTTTGGTAATGTTTTTCTAACCTTTGCTTACAAATACTTTTCTAAACTAATTTTAATCATGTTTAATTTTAAAACTTTTTCACATATAATTTTTATTAGCTATTTTTGCCTAGCCTGTATAGCAATTTATCCATTTCCATCAAAATTTCTATTTGATACTGTAAGTAAAATAGAAAAGCATTATTAGCTAGAGATACTCCTTTTAAAAATTATAAACTCCTCTCTTGAGGGCAGATTCACCTCTGTTAACCAAACATCTCATTCAAAATTAATATCCATCCTTACCATCTGGATCTACCTCTCTTGAAATTTTAAGTGCCTCTGATGTTGCCATATCTGTATTAGCAGCAGTGACAGCGAGGATAATGGAATTTGGATTACTGATGAACCGAAGAATGAGCTCTCTGATTTGAAGCTCAATATCTTTAGGTTGATCACCTACAGGCACCTGAACAAAACAGAGATAATCAAGGACAGGTAATAAAAATCAACTCAGCTTTTTTCCCCCATTTAATGCACAGAATATAGGTGTTACTCCATTTACAGATAATTAAAATGAATTTATATACTTCAATGTACATACAAATTTGGTAATATGTATAAGTCTCAAAATGTAACTCCTGCAAATATTAAACATCTGCCATGTTAAGGATTGGTCAGTGTTAACTGTCTAGAGACAAATTCATTCATTCACTCAATTAGCAAATATTTATTGACAACCTACTATATTTCAGGTACTATTCCATATATCAGATTATATCACAGTAGTGAATAAGACAAAGACCAAATTTCCTGCCTTCACTGAGTTTTAGTGATACGAAAGAGGTAATAAACACTTCTATACATAGTATCTAGGTGGTGGTAAGACTATGGAAAAAATAAAGAACAAGAGGCTAAGGAATACTTAGGTTAAAGCTTATACTTTAAAGTATTATTTTAAATTGGATTATGCTTTTAAATTGAGTAATCAGGGAGACCTCACCCAGACAATGACATGTAAGAGAATGACTGCAAACTGAAAGAGATAAGGGAGAGGTACAGGCAGCTATCTGGAGGATGAACACTTGAACACAATGGCAGAAGACTGACTGGAGCAAAAGGAATTAGAAGAGTAATAAGAGAGAGGTCAAGTAGATACTTTAGATCTCTTTAAGAACATAAGCTTTTACTCTGAGTGAAATAGGAAGACTCTAGAAAGATTCTGAGCCAAAGAATGACACAGTCTTATTTTCACTTTAACAGTATCACTCTGGCTGCTTAGTTAATAAATTATGAGGAAGATGTTTTAGGAGACTATGGTGGTAATCCAGCTGAGATGACAGTGGCTAGCTCAGGATGGTAGCTATAAATTTGTAAGACATGACAGAGTTCCAGATATACAGGCACACTTTGTTTTATTTCATTTTTCAGATTTTTCATTTTTTACATATTGAAGGTTTGTGTCAACAAGAAAGTCTATTGGAGCCAATTTTTCCAATAGCATTTGCTCACTCTGTGCCTCTGTATCACATTTTAGTAGTTCTTGAAATATTTCAAACCCTCCACCATCAGAAAGATAACATCCAACTCACTGAAGGTTCAGATGGTTAGCATTTTTTTTAGAAATAAAGTATTTTTTTAACTAAGGTATGTACATTGCTTTATTAGACATAATGCTGTTACACACCTAACAGACTACAGTTGATCCTTGAATAACACAGGGTTAAGGAGCACTGACCCATTCACATACCTGAAAATCTGCTTTTGACTCCCCAAAAACTTAACTACAAATATCCTCTTGTTGACTAGAAGCCTTATACCAACATAGGCAATATATATATATTTTATATGTATTATATACTGTATTCTTACAATAAAGAAAATGTTGGTAAGAAAATTGTAAGGAAAATACATTTACAGTATGTACTCTGTCAATACTTAAGTTTATGTCATCTGTTTACAAGATATCTCATCTATCAGTACCTACATCAATACCGTCTTATGATACAAAACACTATTAGTTGTTATACATTACTGACACTAAATACAAAAAATGAAAAGATAATGTGAAAGAGAAATTCATATTTATTTAAAGATATAACAATTCATGCATTGATAATGAAGTAGCAATAAGATTGCTTTATGATAGCCTAGTATAATTGAAATGATTGCTTCACAGTAGCCTAGAATATGCAGCAAAGAATGAATCATTATAAAATGTTTATAGATTCCAATGTTGAAATCATATTCATAATACCACACAGAAACCAATTACCTGTGATGATAGGCTGATATGCAGTTTCTCCAATTATAAGTGAAGGCATACTGTAGAGTAATATAATTCTTTGAAAGCAAAGTTACAAAACAGTAAAAAAAAAAACAAAAAACACCTAACATTATTTTATATTAAAATATCACTCCATTATGCCTATGTAGGGCTTTCCTGGTGGTTCAGACAGTAAAGAATCCACCTGCAATGCAGGAGACCTGGTTTGATCCCTGGGTTTGGACGCCTGGTGAAGGGCATGGCAACCCACTCTAGCATTCTTGCCTGGAGAATCCCCATGGAGAGAGGAGCCTCGCAGGCTACAGTCCATGGGGTTGCAAAGAGTCAGATGCAACTGAGCGACTAAGCACATGCCTATGTAAGGATACGCTATTCACTTCAATACAAGTCTTGTACATAATGTTCTACATAATGAGTACTTAGGCAATGATGACACAGATGACATAAAAACACAGTTCTTCCCATATAGTTACTACATGTCACAAGAAGACACATACAACAGAACTCATGATTATTTGCTACTTGTTAAGTGGAAGTGGATCACCCTCGTCTTCAAATCAAGTAGATAAAAGAAGAGGAGGAGCTGGTCTTGCTGTCTCACAAGTAGCAGAGGCAGAAGTGGAGGAGGCCGAAGGGGAGGCAGGAGAGGTAGGCACAATCAGTGTAACTTGATGGAAATACATCATTTCTATCTGATACTTTTTTTTCACTCCAAAAATGTTTCTGTATGGTTCCATTCCTTCTTCAACCAAATCAAAAGTAGTCTTGAATAACTGTAACTTTTCTCACAAAGTGCCTAATGTTGTTATGTTTTCTGGTACAGTTTCTTTTAAATCTTCTTTCCCATCATCTGGGATTCTCAGGTGGCTTAGCATTAAAGAATCTGCTTGCAATGCAGGAGACACTGGTTCGATCCCTCAGTGAGGAAGATGCACTGGAGGAGGGAATGGAAACCCACTCCAGTATCCTTGCCTGAAGTATCCTATGGACAAAGGAGCCTGGTAGGCTACAGTCTATAAGGTCACAAAGAGTGGGACACAACTGAAGTGACTGACCACACATGCACCCCCCTCATCTGGCACTGTTTCAGAAGCACTCATCTCCATCAAGTTGCCCTCTGTTAATTCCTCTTATGTAGTGTCTGCTTTAGCTCTTGGATTTCTATGAGATCCATATCTTGAAAGCCTTCCCCCATCTAACCCACTTTTTCTTTTTTGGTCATCTCCACAGTCGCTTTTATGATTTCCTTGATTGGTTCTGCTGTAAATCCTGAAGTCATACATAGCATCTGGACACAGTTTTCTCCAGCAGGAATTTATTATTTCAGGCTTCATGGCTTTCGTGGCTTTTTCAATAACATCTTCAATAGTGTAATCCTTTCCAGATTTTCATGATGTTCTATCAGTGTTCTCTTCCACAGGAATGACAATCCTTTCTATACAGTTCCATATGTAATGAGCCTTAAAGGTCCGTATGACCCCTGATTAGAGGGTGAATAAGGGACACTGTGTTTGGGGGCAAGTAGACCACTTCAACACCTGTACCCTGGAGCACTGTCTAATACCAAAAGAACTTTCATTCAGTCCATTACTAGAAAGATACCTCCTGCCTTCAGGGACAAAGTACTGATGGAACCAATCCAGAAAAAGGGTTATCTGTGTCCAGGCCTTCTTGTTGAGCAACCAAAAGACTGGCAGCTGGTGTTTAATCTTTTGCCTTCAAGGATCGAGTGTTAACAGCTTTATAGATAACGGCAGTCCCAATCATAAACCCCCTGCATTTGCACGGAATAGCAGAGCTGGCCTATCCCTTCCTTCCTTGAATTCTGGTGTTCACTTCTCTTCCTTACTAATAAATGTCCTTTGTGGCATTTTTTTCCAGAATAGGGCACTTTCATCAGCATTAACATTAAAAACCTATTCAGGCAGATATCCTTTCTCCTTAATGATTTTCTTAATAGCATCTGAGACCTCATCTTCTGCCTCCTATTAACTTGACTTTTTTTAAGCAAAACTTTCTAATGTTATCAAACTATCCTTTGCTGGCAATATATAATCCAGCTTTAGATCATTCACCTTCCTGTTGCTTTAAGTTGTCATATACTGAATATGTTTTTTCTCAAATCATGTTAGTCTACAAATATGCCTTTCCTATAGAAATCCTATACCCAGATAAAAGCTGAAATTTCAATAAAAAGGCATTTAACATAAAGTGCAAGGTTTTCATGCCTCCTGGCATAGCTGCAGCATTGCCTTCATGAATTCCTTTTTCAGAATGCTTCTTAAGCTGGATTTATTCATCTTTAAATGGTGGGCAACCACAGCTGCAGGCCTCAATCTACAGACAGAGTACATTAAGCATTTTAACTTCTTGTAATGTCATGACTTCTCTCTGTTTGTTGGAAGCACTTCCAACATCACTAGTGGCACTTCATATGGGTCTCATGGTGTTATTCAGGGTTTACAGTATTACACTAAACACAATGAAAAAATGCAAGAACCTCAATTCAATTCAGTTCAGTTCAGTTCACTCAGTGACGTCTGACTTGTGACCCCATGGACTGCAGCACCCCAGGCTTCCCTGTCCATTACCAACTCCCAGAGCTTGCTGAAACTTATGTCCTTCGAGTCAGTGATAGTATCCAATGATCATACCCTCTGTTGTCCCCTTCTCCTCCTGCCTTCAATCTTTCCAGCATCAGGGTCTTTTCCAAGGAGTCAGTTCTTTGCATCAGGTGGCCAAATTATTAGAGTTTCAGCTTCAGCATCAGCATTCATTTCAATGAATATTCAGGACTGATTTCCTTTAGGATTGACTGATTTGATCCCCTGGGACTCTCAAGAGTCCTCTACAACACCACAGTTCAAAATAATCACTTCTTCGGTGCTCAGCTTTCTTTATAGTCCAACTCTCACATCCATACATGACTACTGGAAAAATCATAGCTTTGACTAAACGGACCTTTGTCGGCACAGTAATGTCTCTGCTTTTTATATGCTGTCTAGGTTGGTCATAGATTTTCTTCCAAGGAACAAGAATTTTTTAATTTCATGGCTGCAGTCACTATCTGCAGTGATTCTGGAGCCCAGGAAAATAAAGTCTGTCACTGTTTCCATTGTTTCCTCATCTATCTGCCATGAAGTGATGGGACTGGAAGCCACGATCTTAGTTTTTCGAATGTTGAGTTTTAAGCCAGTGTTTGCACTCCCTTCTCACTTTCATCAAGAGACTCTTCAGTTTCTCTTCGCTTTCTACCATAAGGGTGGTGTCATCTGCATATCTGAGGTTATTGGTATTTCTCCCGGCAATCTTTACTCCAGCTTGTGCTTCTTCCAGCCCAGCATTTCTCATGATGTACTCTGCATATGAGTTAAGTAAGCAGGGTGACTGTATACAGCCTTGACATCCTCCTTTCCCGATTTTGAACCAGTCCATTGTTCCATGTCTGGTTCTCACTGTTGCTTCTTGACCTGCACACAAATGTCTCAGGAGGCAGGTCAGGTGGTCTGGTATTCCCAACTCTTTCAGAATTTTCCACAGATTATTGTGATCCACACAGTCAAAGGCTTTGGCATAGTCAATAAAGCAGATGTTTTTTTGGAACTCTTGCTTTTTTCTGTTATCCAAAGGATGTTAGCAATTTGATCTCTGGCTCCTCTGCCTTTCCTAAAACCAGCTTGAACATCTGGAAGTTCACGGTTTACGTGTTGTTGAAGCCTGGCTTGGAGAATTTTGAGCATTACTTTACTAGCATGTGAGATGACTACAATTGTGCAGTAGTTTGAGCTTTCTTTGACATTGCCTTTCTTTGGGATTGGAATGGAAACTGACTTTTTCCAGTCCTGTGGCCACTGCTGAGTTTTCCAAATTCACTGGCCTATTGAGTGCAGCACAATATCACAGCATCACAGCATCATCTTTTAGGATTTCAAATAGCTCAACTGGAATTCCATCACCTCCAGTAGCTTTGTTCTCAGTGATGCTTCTTCTTCCTAAGGCCCACTTGACTTCAGACTCCAGGATATCTGGCTCTAGGCGAGCATTTTATAGTATTATATTAAACATGATAAAAAAACATGCAAGAACCTCAAGAGATCACATTTTACTGTGATATGCAATTTACTGGAGCGATGAACTACTCAAAAATGATTTGTGTCACACAACATTTTGGGATACTCAACAACACTTGAGCTCAGTGCAACAGGAATAGAAAGTGGCTGTGAAATTATTACATTAGTACAGTATGTACTACAGCCAATCTTATGCAGTTATGATTAAATACTGCATCTTCACATTTGTTTACATTTCTACTTAAAGTACAATGTACAGTGTGTAGATTTTGATAAATTTTAACTTTTTACACTAGATTTGTTTATTAATTTTTATTAATCTTTTTCAGTTGTTCTAGGCTATGCAGGTATCTGCAAGTTTTTTCAAATTGTTACAAATCTTCAAAAAATTTTCCAATATATTTACTAAAAAAAAATTCACAGATCACATATAAGTAGACCCATGTAGTTCAAACCCTCGTTCAAGGGTTAATTGTATAGTATAAACATAACTTTTATATGCACTGGATAAACAAAAAAATTTGTATATTTCTTTTACTGTGATACTTACTTCACTGCAATATTCACTTACTGGGATGGTCTGGAACCATATTTGAAATTTCACAATGTATGCCCATATTTTAAGTTAAGAAAAGCTAACAGGATGTGCTAACAGGTATTGACTATGCCAAAGCCTTTGACTGTGTGGATCACAATAAACTGTGGAAAATTCTTCAAGAGATGGGAATATCACACCACCTGACCTGCCTCTTGAGAAACCTATATGCAGGTCAGGAAGCAACAGTTAGAACTGGACATGGAACAACAGACTGGTTCCAAATAGGAAAAGGAGTACGTCAAGGATGTATATTGTCACCCTGCTTCTTTAACTTATATGCTGAGTACATCATGAGAAATGCTGGGCTGGAAGAAGCACAAGCTGGAATCAAGATTGCCGGGAGAAATATCAATAACCTCAGATATGCAGATGACACCACGCTTATGGCAGAAAGTGAAGAGGAACTAAAAAGCCTCTTGATGAAAGTGAAAGTGGAGAGTGAAAAAGTTGGCTTAAAGCTCAACATTCAGAAAACGAAGATCATGGCATCCGGTCCCATCACTTCATGGGAAGTAATGGGGAAAGAGTGGCAACAGTGGAAACAGTGTCAGATTTTATTTTTGGCGGCTCCAAAATCACTGCAGATGGTGATTGCGGCCATGAAATTAAAAGACGCTTATTCCTTGGAAGGAAAGTTATGACCAACCTAGATAGGATATTCAAAAGCAGAGACATTACTTTGCCAACAAAGGTCCATCTAGTCAAGGCTATGGTTTTTCTGGTGGTCATGTATGGATGTGAGAGTTGGACTGTGAAGAAAGCTGAGCACCGAAGAATTGATGCCTTTGAACTGTGGTGTTGGAGAAGACTCTTGAGAGTCCCTTGGACTGCAAGGAGATCCAACCAGTCCATTCTGAAGATCAACCCTGGGATTTCTTTGGAAGGAATGATGCTAAAGCTGAAACTCCAGTACTTTGGCCACCTCATGCTAAGAGATGACTCATTGGAAAAGACTCTGATGCTGGGAGGGATTGGGGGCAGGAGAAGGGGACGACAGAGGATGAGATGGCTGGATGGCATCACTGACTCGATGGACATGAGTTTGGGTGAACTCCGGGAGTTGGTGATGGACAGGGAGGCCTGGCGTGCTGCGATTCATGGGGTCGCAAAGAGTCGGACACGACTGAGCAACTGAACTGAACTGAATGGAAAGTAGGGTGTAGGATAAGAAATGTCAAAGGACTACAAACTTTTTGGCTAAGCAACTGGTACAACAGAGTTGCCATTTATTGAGATGGGGAGACTATAGAAAGACCAAATCAGGTTGAGGGACAGATCAGGCATTTGGTATTAGACACATCATGTTTTAAAGTTGGACATGTATATGTCAAGTAGACATACAAGATGAATATATAAGTCTGGAAATATCTGAATGTTGTCAGCATACAGATACTCATATTTATAAGTCATAAGACTGGATGAAATCATCAAGAGATTAAGTGTACCCCCTTGACAAGAGGTCCAAAAATTGAGCTATGGGATACTCACTGTTTAGACATTGAGAAGATAAGTAATCAGCAAAAGAGACTGAGAAGGAGTGGCTGGTAAGATCAGAAATAATCCTCTAGAGTGTGGTGTCCTGGAAGCTGAGTAAAGAAAAGTGTTTCAAGGAGAAAGTAGGGCTCTACTATGTCAAATGTTGCTAAAAGATCAAGATAATTGGGAAAAAAAAAAAAAAGGCTGATCATTCCATATGAGGTTAAGGAAAAACTATGTTGTTTGTTCAAGTAAAAACAAATATGACCACATCCACGATGAGTAACAACTAGTTTTACCTTGGTCATTCCTGGCAAATCCACAAGTGTCAGATTGACAACATTGGGTGAAAAAATCTTAAGATGAATTGGTTCAGGGCTTACTCCCTAAAAATAAATTTTAAAATATTATATTAAAATCACATGAAAATGTCAATGAAATAAAAATGCTAAAGTAAAACCTCATTTCAAGTATTATACATTAGATGCTTTTAAATGTTAACCCATAATCTCTAAAACATTTCAATAATCAAAACCTAATGAAACATATAGAAAATAAGGCAGCCTGCCATAGGTTATAATCCTATCCAACCTTATACTATTAATATACACAATTTATTACCTGTTATTTCACATTCTTTTCTCCTGATTCTCAGCAGATAACATTTCTTAAATATGTTTAATAGATTCAGTGCTGAACAAAAGAACAATGTATCACTATCCAAATTTATGAGGTTCTTGAATTCAGAGTGAGACATAAGTAACAAGTAATCCAAATCAGGGAAATAGGGCAGCAGTAACTAAAAGGTAACCTACCCAGAGTTCAATAATAAATCTTAGTCAATCACTCTAACAGAGACAAATATTTTGAATAGGCATAAAGAAATGAACATGGCTCCAAAAATGCCTTTGGGTCAGGAAAACCTTTCCAACACAGTACCCAGCAGATAAAAGGACTCAATAAATATATTTTTTTAAATATTAGTACTCAGCTCAGGCCCAGTTGTGCAATTAAATGTATCCATTCAAGAAAGGAGGTAACAACACAAAGGGAAGGGAACAGAAAGGTAGTAAGAATAAAGAAAGAAGACACAGAAAATAGTAGCATTTAAAGAAGGCAGTGACAGTACCTCCTTTAAATATGCCTCCTTTACCATATAATGGTATCTGAGACCTCTAATTTAAATTCTCAGAATCTTAGAAAACAATTCAGTTGTTAACATTACTTTTCATTTTCACTGAAAAAAAAAAACAAAAAAACCTTGCTTTCCCTCTCTTTGCTTTCATAAGTAAATCTCAATTTACTCAGGTAAGAAAAAGAGCTCTTCAAAATAAATGTATCTTGTAAGTTATATATTGCTTCTTGAGTTACAGTACAATCAATTCACCAGAAAAAAATAACACTGTAGGAAGTATTAAATAGAAAAGCTATATAATAAAGTGATATATACAAGATCAAGAATAAACATCTAAATGAAATACCTGTTTGTATATGAAAGCTCTAAGAAACAAAAGTGGTTTTATATGAAGTTTTAATATATTTGAGAAAATACTCCATTAGTTTAAAAGACCAGAATACTCTTAATGATAAATTTACTGACGGTTATACTTTCCAGCTCTAAAAAGATGCCTACCTTATTATTTCCTGAAATCCTTTCTGTTTCATTTTCAATTTCTTGTCGAATTTCATCAAAATCTGTGTAAAGCTAAAAATTATTGAAACAAAAAAAAAGTATTCAAAATAAGACTTAAAAAGTTCCTAAGAGGGCTTTGATAAATTTCACGGATGTCTATGGATCTGCTTCAGAGAATTAATAAACAAATTCTAATATACACAAACATCATTCTGAGCCAAAGAGTCAGTTTATATGAGTTTTCAAAGCTGCTTGAGCCTACAACAGTTAAGTCTCCAAACCAGAGAGAATAAGGCTCAATTTAAAATGTTTTCTAAATAAACTACTATGGTTAGAAATGTTACTAAGATAAGTTTTATTTTATAAGAACAACTGCTTCAAGATAACAGTGCTACATTGCCAATCATAAGAAAACTAAATTATCAGTTACCTGTACCAAAAAAAAAAAGTTTTCAACATGTTACTTCTTCAACATATTTTTGTATGATTACCTTATTTTTGGTGTGAAGAAATTTACCCCATTCTTCTGCTTCAACCCCTGGAAAAAGAGAAACTTCACTTATTGAAAACTATGGAAATTAGTTAGGAATTCAAAAAGACAGTACAATATTATTTGTTCCTACTTTGCCACTAACTATAAGCTAACATATTTGAAATCTAGATTTTAACTAATAAAACTGTTCACCTCTCCTCATATTATAATAAAATATGTTTTTTTTTTGGTATCTAAAACTTTTTATTTGAGCAAGTAGATATAATGGGTATTTTAAAAAGACCTTAACCATATATTAAATGACTCACTACAATTATATAAAATGAATAACTCCTTCTAATCCATTATGTGTTTAGTTAAAATTGTTCCTTCCAAGAATCCTCCATATATAGTTCAATAGTCCCTGGTTCTGTATTTAGTATAATTTAGAACAATGGCCAATTAAGTATTAGATTATATTTAATTATTCATTTTCATCCAATCTGGGACCTGTCGTTTTTTCTTTTGAACTTTTTATTTTGTATCAGAGTACAGCCGGTTAACAATGTTGTGATGTTTTCAGGTGCAGAGAAAAGGGACTCAGCCATACATATACTGTATACTTTATTTTTAAATATCTTACATATAAAAGCAATTTTATCTGATGAAAATACTCAAGCTAGTGGCTAAAAGAAGAACACTTATGAATCATACTGAATAATAATGCAAAAAGCATATATTGTAGACTTACATACATAATTTAAGGTAAAAATTTGCAATATGTCAACAAAATAGCTAACTTTTTGTTCTGTTTTCTCATTTTTCATTTTAATTCAGTTTACTGTTGGCAACCCATAAATTCACAATTTGCTGTTACTTTAAAGAGCTCTCAGTAACATGAAGGTATTCTGTATGCATTTTCAAGGTGATTTTTTCCTCTAGGAACAAGATTATGTTTTGCCTTGGAATTGAAGGTAGGAAAGAAGTGAAATGGCAAGGGGTGGGAGGCTGGGGGAACCTGGCATGTATACTGTATGGAATTGCTACTCGCCAGTGGTTTCCAATAATAGGTCTGTTCCTCTTGCACTTGCTGAAAAAAGGAAAAAATTATTCATTTTAGGTACTGTTTTGAGTGGCCTAAGACTTGGAGAGCAAGTTTTGCTCTAATTTTTCCAGACAAGCTAGAATGTAGAAAAATTAACTTCACCTTCTCCAAGCACAGCTATTCTGCTTTTGTCAAATTCACAGTTTTAAATGTCTTAATGATTAACACATATCAGCCACCTGTTATCAAAATAAAAATGACTGTAAGATATTCAAATAATACAGAGGAAAAGGTGGAGCAGTTTCTTTGGTGGATAACAGTAACAAAACTGGATCCTTTTTGCACATAAAATGCTCACCTACTTGAAGCTTAGTACCTTCTTCCAAGAAGTCTCATTGGAGGATTGGAATAATCTAAGTGAACAGAACTCAGAGGCAAGTACTATATACCAAAGGGTTTTTTTTTTTAATTTACATTATCATATAGAAGAGGTCTGGCTTCACAAGCATGTTTTTTAAAATAAAAATAAAATAAATTACATTCACCAAAAAAAGCCTGCATTGTGATGCAATGCCAAAAAGTAACAAGAACCACTAACACCTGCAATCAGTCAATGTGGATAAGCAAATAAAAATGGAAGGAAAAAAATGCACAGCCTGTAAGAGTACAAAAAGCACACATGCAGGCATAAAAGGAAAAGAAGGGCCAAAAACAAATGGATAAAGGAAACCTTTAGAAAGGTGTCTTGAGTTTTTCCATGTAGCAGGGTCTGTAGTCAAAGAGAAATAGCACAGAGTGAGAAGTTTAGTGCTTATCCCTAATATTTCAAACCTTTCTAAAAAATCAAATGTGCAAGAACCTGAACACATTTCAAATGCACATTCCAAATGCATTCAGTTATTCCAAATTTACAACTGTAAATTTTCCATTGCAATTAGTTACAATTAGAGGGATGTATATATTTTAAATGGCATAAATGAAGTATATTGAGTGTCATAATTTATTTTTATTTTCCATTACATTAATTTTATCACCTCTGGTTTCTAATTGTAATATAAGTGGATTGAAACTAATTTACTATTCAGAAATTTGCTATCTGATAACTACAGGAAAAGATAAACCACCTAATAAAAAAAAACTACAAAACATATCAAATACATCTTGAAAGTAATAAAACCTTGAAAGTAAATATTAAAGTATTTACCCTAATTGCTAAGACTGAACTTAATAGGGGTTTATTTTTTTTTTTAATATATAATAAATTTAACAATAGTTTTGGTATTCAGTCAGCATGCCACCTTTGGATTTAGTCTAAAAGGAGATCTGAGGACATACATGAAAGGTATTCATGAAGTTCAAACTAAACCACTTGAAAACAGTTTTTGTTTTTAATAAGATTTTATCAGAAAATTCTTTTACATTGGCAGAAGTGGGGAGCAAGATGAGAAATACTATAAATCTATATACTGACACCTAAATTATATTATGTAGTTGGCAGAATGATCTCATGTTAAATAAATTTTCCTGATAATTAAATTATACATGGTAAATATGTAAATATTTTGTAAGAGTTTAGCCAGTTTTGATGGACCTATCCATGTTATGTTAGAATCCACTGCTCTTAAACTTACCTATTAATGGTAACTTTGGTCTTTGTTACATAATAAAGTCATTTATGTATAGACTACAAATCCCTATACAAAATGGTTAGAGACTAATTTTTTCTTTTTTGAAATTCTCCTGTTTTCCTCCCCTTTCTCCTCTATGGTTGCCAGGCTGCCAACTAGTTCATACTTTTCTGGCTATCTCTTGCTTCATTGTTTCTAATTTCCTCTAGAATAGAGTGATTTGTGTTAAGGTAGAATTGTTTATCCTGAGGAAAAACAGGCTTTAATGATAAGTTAAAGAACTATCCTATTAATAAGATACATGATATTTAGTACTCAAAATTTACAAAATCTATTTTGTGTTCTGGGTGGCTAAGTTGTCATTTTAAGTATTATGTTTTTTAATATAAAAAATAAGCACTAAGCTTGAGGGGAAAAAAATATATATATATATAGGTAAAGATATGCAGATTTACTGACCCACCACCACCAATAAGAGACGTCAACAAAACAAAGTGAACAATACAAACAGATAACAAGAACTGACACCTCTATAGTTGTGAAATGTACACCCTTTCTAGAAATACTGCCCACGTACTCTGAGAGAAAAGATATCATCTGCCCTCTCCAAGGTGACTGAAGAAAATTAAGAGTTGAAAGAAACAGACATCATCATACAGTTTCCTGAAGTTTTAGTTTAAGGTATTTGGTAAATTTGATGATATTAACAAGATTGAAATTTTTGAATAATTATTCTATACATTTGAAATTGGACCACAAATTAGCCCAAAATGATTAAATTCAAGGTTCAGAATTTCAATAATAAAGAAATATTACAGAAATGCAAAGTGATAAATAACATACCAAGAAGCTAGCTAATATAATCAAATGACTTTTACATATCCTCTGACATCCTATCCAAAAATATTACTTGTAACATCTACAACTTCATTAATCTGCTTTAGTGATTAACTTTCTATAGTCCTTGTAGATGCTCATGACATGTCTTTTTTAAAATCCCTTTAAAATAAAAATCAAGCTATCACCACCCAGAAAGTGAAGGAAACGATCAGATGCAGAAATTAAAGTAACTTCACTGCATCAAACTAATGAAACTGCTGGAGAAGGACATGGCAACCCAGTCAGTACTCTTGCCTGGAAAATCCCATGGACGGAGGACCCTGGTAGGCTGCAGTCCATGGGGTCGCAAAGAGTCGGATACCACTGAGCAACTTCACTTTCACTTTTCACTTTCATGCATTGGAGAAGGAAATAGCAACCCACTCCAGTATTCTTGCCTGGAAAACTCCAGGGACAGAGGAGCCTGGTGGGCTGCCATCTATGGGTCGCACAGAGTCGGACACAACTGAACCGACTTAGCGGCAGCAGCAGCAGCAATGAAACTGCATTTAAAACAGATCTCTGGCAGAATGAGAAACAATCGTGTTACTCTGCTGCAAATGTAATTTAATAACTAGAACATTTTACAGACTTTTCTAAGTAAGACAGATGGCTTCCCTGATGGCTCAGACGGTAAAAGAAGCTGCCCACAATATGGGAGATGAGGGTTCAACCCCTGGGTTGGGAAGATTCCCTGGAGAAGGGAATGGCAACCCACTTCAGTATTCTTGCCTGGAGAATTCCACAGACAGAGGAGCCTGGTGGGCTACAGTCCATGGGGTCACAAAAAGTTGGACATGACACAACTAATGCACAAATAAGACCGAGTCTGAGCCAAACACTGAAGATCAAATATATTACTCTCATCGAACTTTCCAAACTTCACTAATGGAAATGTACAGTATATAATAGGGCACATATTTAATAAACAAATTTAAATATGTTGATAAAGAGAGCATTTCTTAAAATATTTTCAGTGTAACCAAAGAAGAAAGGATGATGCATGTCTTCTAATCCTGATACTCCACATTTACTATTTGGGTGAAGGAGGAATCTAAAGAACCAAAGTAATACGTGCTATACATAAGTCTTAGCAAAATAAGTATAGTAAAACTAATAATAATAATTAGGAACTTTCTTGGCAGTCCAGTGGTTAAAAAGACTCCATGCTTCCACTGCAGGGGACACAGGTTGGATCCCTAGTCAGGGAACTAAATAAGATTGCACATGCTGTGCAGTGTGGCAAAAATAATAATAATTTTTTTTTCAAAAAATTATTTCTACAAATAGTATTTATCTTGGATCAAAGGGCCAAAGAGACCAAAGATTCAAAATTCACAGGCACATGGCGAGACAGAAAAGTGAAGGTGAGATAGCACTGTTATGCTGAAAAGCGGAATCATTTTATTTAAATAAAATCTTAAATAATCTAAAATAAACTTAAATAATCTAAAATAAACTAGAATCTAAAATATTTAAATTCTAAAACAAAGTGAAAAAAACATTGCTTTAAACACTAGGAAAAAAGTTTAAAACATTCCAAAAGACACAAAAACTTTTAAAAATAATTGATTCTTGTTTACTAAGTATCTCACTAGATCCTCCACTAAATAGTGTTAACAGGTTTACTGAACTACATTACCAAAGAGATTCTTTCAAAAAAGTTGACTCACAGTCCTCAAAAACAAAAAAGAAAATTACTCCCTTTTTACATGAGAAAAGACATATATCACTTTCTTTACAGGACTTCTGACTTCGCTATAGCCACTAATTTCTGTCTAATTAACTCATATCTTTTTAAGATTGACCAAAAATGAAGGAATTTTAAATAGTTTTTATTCCAATTCTAAAATTTACCATTTTCTTCTCCTGTTGTCTTTCGTTTATCTTCAGGTGAAACATGGACTAGCTGCAGAATGAGAGGTCTCCGGGTGACAATACCAGTGCCTCTGGGAAGCAGGTCCCTCCCCACTAGGCTTTCTAGCACTGAGCTCTTTCCACTGCTCTGAAAATGGAATACACAAGAGCAAAATGAGTTTCTTAACAGATTTTTTTGCAACTCAGTAAGACTATACTATATAATTTTTAAAAATTATTGCAAAGTCTTTTAAAATGAAATAAAATTAGTTGTATTTTCGATTATATGATCTTTATTTCTTTAAAATAGAAAGGTACAAAAAGAATATAAACACTAGTACAAAATAAAATCTGTAATTCAAAAAAACAGAATATAAAAGTTCCACTTGCCCATAATTTTCCTACCTTTTCTGATACTCTCCCAACCATATAATATTGGTGTGTGTATGTATATATATATGTGTGTGTGTGTATAAAGTATTTTCAAAACCCATATAATATTGGTATACATAAATTATGCCCATAACATGGAGATATTTTACTCTAAATGAGGTAGTATTATGTGTCTTTTTCTCTAACTCACTTTTATTTTTATTGTAACAATCAGGGATATCATTCCATATCAATAAATTAACTTATGTGCTTAATAGTTAAATAGTATTCTGCATGTAAAACCAAACTGATGTGCTTAATAGTTAAATAGTATTCTGCATGTAAAACCTAACTGATGGACATGTAAATGGGCCTTGCTACAATGTTGCAATGAACATGATTTGTACATACACCCATACTCACTTATTCTTTCCTTAGACTTATTTATTTAGTTCATTAAGTGAAACCGCTGTGATTAAAGAACATACAGATTTTATACTTTCACAGATACTGCCAGACTGACTACACACTACAAGATAGGAGGCACCACGCTGTGCTTTATATTCAATCTGCTACATCCACATCAGCACTGGGCATTACCACTTTTTTGAATCTTAACTACTTTTTTTGGATAAACACTGACAGTTCATTTATATTTGCATTTCTTTATTATTCAGCCAAGTATCACTTTCTTTAAGGCCCTTTTGTGTATCTCCTTTGGTGATCTGCTTGTTCAAATGTTGGTATATTATGTTTCTCATTAAAGATCTTTATCCATATAAGTATATATCTTTTGTCATGTTGAATACTCTCCCTTAACTTTTTATTTTGAAAATTTCAAAGCCACAAGAGTTGCAAGAATAGTTAACAGTGAATATTCATGTATCTTAACAAAGATACCCTATATCTTAACCAATTATTAACATTTTGACATATTTGCTTTATATCTCTTCTTACACATGCACATGCTTTTTTCTTTTGCTGTCTCTTTTGTGTTAGTTAATATGTCATGACATTTCATTCCTAAATATTGTGGCATAGCTCTAATAAAACAGCATTCTTCTATATAATCACACTACAATGATCTCACTGAGGAAATTAAACCAACACAATACTAATGAACAATAAATTATCTCCATTGTCTCTATTATACATTTTTATAATACATAAATTTGAAAAAATTGCTATTTTTTCAATTTGGCAATTCATATGTTTTTCTGTAACAGTATTTTTCTGTACTGTATTTTTTCTTAATCAAAACCAGTACATCTTCTAATTTCTTACTCTCTACAAAGGCAAAAACCCTAAGCTCATCTACTGTATCAGAAAGGGTTTTCAGGAAACAGATGGCCCACTCAAATTAGATTAATTTAAGGACAGTTTATTTACAAGCAGACTATTTACAAAGTTTTGGATGAGGGGGATCACAAGAGATAGTGGAATAACCCAGGCTAGTAGCAACACAGCAGCTCCTATCACCCACAAGCTCCAAGAGAAGGATGAGGATTTTCAGGGAAAGCCAGCACCTACACATAGGAAGTCGAGTCAGGAGAGAATATACCCAGACTTTAGTCCCCTCCTTTTCCCAAGTCCTGTCGAGGCTCCCCATTTCCAAATCCAATCAGAAGGAAGAAAACGTTAAGGGCCCATTTCTGTTGTCCAGAAAGGTCCCCTATGATGGAGAACAGTTATGTTGAGTGTATAAAGTGGGTCAAATTTAAACTATGATGGTTTTTGATGGCTAAGTCAAAAATCTCTCCTGGTAAATGTCACATTGCACTTGAAAATGTGTGTGTCATTTTCAACTATCTTTTGATACTGATCTCTAACATAATTCCACAATGATAAGGGAACAGACTCTGTATGATTTCAATACCTTTGTTGTTTAGTCACTAAGTCATTTCTGACTCTGTGACCCAATGTACTGCAGTACACCAGGCTTCCCTGTCCTTCACTATCTCTATTCAATACCTTTAGACCACAAATTTTTTGCACCTTGTTTTATGTTCCTGGATATGTTTCAGTGTCTCCTAGTTTACAGTCTATGGGAACTTGAATAGGAATTTGCGTTGTGACAAAACTATATAAATCTTTATTATGTTGAATTGGTTCACCATGATTTTCAGGTCTACTATATCCTTCTACTTCTCTGTATATTCATTCTATTAATTTTTGAGAGTCTGACATTGAAACTCCAACTAAAAATCTTAATGTAGTTACTTAAACTGTTCACTTCTTTCTAATATTTTACCTTTATGTTCTTTTTTCTGACCAAATTTCCCAGTTGACTATTGATTGACATTGATTTTTTGCATCAAATCTGTATTTTATTGATTTCACTTTGTAATTATTATTTATTTTTAATACTGTTAATTTCTTCTGTCAGTGTGCACAAAACACCTCCCAGTTTCAGCTGGTATTCTTAAAAGGTCCTCCAGACTTTCCAGTGATTGGCTATTTTTGGATTCTCAGTCATTTGATATTCCATGGCTTTCTCTTCTTCTTAAGTAGAAATTAATACACAGGTCTTGGAGCTTTTAGTGGTCTACTCCCAAACCACTAGTACATGAGGGTTTGTAGAGAGAAACAAGGTCAACTAATTTTCTCATCAATGTTCATGGATCTGGAGTTTTCCTATATGTTCTGTTTTTATGGTGAAGTCATACAAGATTAAGAAACTATTCTACCATTGCTGTCATCCTCCCAGAATCCCCAAACACAAAAAATTGTTTATGTCTCTGTGGGAAAAATGAACATTCATCTGGGTGGTTAATATTTTATTTATTTAACTGGGAGGTAGACACAATGGTGTCCTAATATTCTTTGTATCTTTTTTATGTTTTCAGTATTTTGAAACAATTTTTTAATCCTTCAAATGTGGCACATGATTTTACACTGATGAGGAAATTGAAGAAGTTACATTTCCACCTCCCTCCCATACTTAAGCAGATATTTGGTACAGCCACACACAGCTTGGATATAAGTCACAGACTAGTCCCTTTGTCCAGTATGTCCTTCTGTGCAAGTGATCTATACTAGCTTAAGTGCCCAACTCTGCTAGAAAGTACAAAGTATTAGCCAAGCTACAACAGATATCTGGAAGCAATTCACGTAATATTCCAATTTTATTTCACAATATCATAGATGGGAAATAAAAGAATTTTTTAAATTTTTTTGTTCTTATTGTCCAGATATTTATGCTTCACTACATTTGATGAATGGTTATAGTAGAAATGGATACAGAATTTTATAATCACAATTAATTCCCCCAGGAACTCTAAATTTTAAAGATTTATCCATGTCATCTAATATTATTTACTGATGCAGATTGAAAGTATGATGCCAATCTGAGTCTCTTTCCCTTTCAGGAAATCTTTTTTTTTCCTCCTTTCTTCTATTTTGACACTTGGGAGAATTCTAGGGTTTTGTAAAAGTTTAGATTTCAGAAATTTACCCAGGTTATGTCAATCCTTTCAATATTTGTGCCCAGCAACTGAAATATGAAGATGTGGTGAACTTTGGCTTACTGTTTGATTATTCTTTGTCCCTCTGTTCCAAGTGTTCTTTCTCAATTAACTATGACAAGGATTTTGGCTCTCTTAGCTCTCACCAACAAGTCTCTTATCTCTAATTAATTTCATAATATATGATTTTGATTTGTCTTTTAATAGAATTTCTAAAGTTATTTTTCTATTTCATAAATTAGGTTCTCAACAATATCAATGTGACTGTTGTTCCCCATCACCCACTATGCCATTTTATTCTTCCTTCTTAAATATATCACAAAAAATACTTCTTAAATGTCTCTCCTAAATTCTGTATCAAACTCATTTTGTTACTCTGATTATCTACCTTAGTCTCCTCCTTTGCGGCTACTGCTTTTCAATGTTTAAATCTACCAAATTTTAAACATTGCCAACTTTTTTTTTTTTTTTTTCAGTTCAGTTCAGTTGCTCAGTCGTGTCCGACTCTTTGCAACCCCATGGACTGCCGCAAGCCAGGCCTCCTTGTCCATCACCAACTCCTGGAGCTTACTCAAACTCATGTCCATTGAGTCGGTGATGCCATCCAACCATCTCATCCTCCATTGTCCCCTTCTCCTCCTGCCTTCAATTTTTCCCAGCATCAAGGTTTTTTCCAAAGAGTCAGTTCTTCATGTCAGGTGGCCAAAGTACTGGAGTTTCAGATTCAGCATCAGTCCTTCCAATGAATATTCAGGACTGATTTCCATTAGGATGGACTGCTTGGATCGCCTTGCAGTCCAAGGAACTCTCAAGAGTCTTCTCCAACACCACAGTTCAAAAGCATCAATTCTTCAGCGCTCAGCTTTCTTTATAGTCCAACTCTCACATCCATACATGACTACTAGAAAAACCACAGCTTTGACTAGACGGGCCTTTGTTGGCAAAGTAATGTCTCTGCTTTTTAATATGCTATCTGGGTTGGTCATAACTTTCCTTCCAAGGAGCAAGTGTCTTTTAATTTCATGGCTGAAATCACCATCTGCACTGATTTTGGAGCCCAAGATAATAAAGTCTGTCACTGTTTCCACTATTTCCCCATTTGTTTGCCATGAAGTGATGGGACCAGATGCCATGATCTTAGTTTTCTGAATGTTTGTTTTAACCCAACTTTTTCACTCTCCTCTTTCACTTTCATCAAGAGGCTCTTTAGTTCTTCACTTTCTATATGTTGTATATAGCAATTCAAGACAGCAACATGGGAGGATCCTGAACTCACCTCCTATCATGGGCACACTGAATTTACAGCCACAGATAGAACAATCCCCTCTGAAAGAAACTACAAAATTAGATGAGCAACTCCTACATATCAGGCAAATGACAAAAACCCACACTGAAACAGGCTGGAGAGGCTGAGACACAGTCTCACCATAAACCTCACCCAGGGGTAGTGACCCACAACTGTGAGGGAACTCACAACATTCAGCTTCTCTGTGAGGAGCAAAGGGTTTGGGCCCTGCTTCTGGCAGCCCCAGCTCCTAAGAGCTGCACCTGCAAGACAGGCCACCAAAACATCTAGCTTTAAAGCAAACAGGGCTTGCATTCATGAGAACAAGGCAGAGTGAACTAAGAGTTCTTGAAGAGACTGTACAGGTCCACTGTGGCTAACCTCCCAGGTTACAGTACAGAGAGAGCAGAAAAAAAAACCCATGTCCCAGTTTCCCTCTGAAAAAGGTATTTTTGCATGTACTTCAAAAGCTGCTCCCTGAGCCTCCAGCTTCTAACTGAGCTGAACCTAAATACTAAGAACCTCCTCTAAGGATACTGATGGATCTTAGACAACCTAAACTAATGGGACCCACTAAGAATAAGGTAGGCTATTTGGACAATCACAAAGGTTCTAGAGACAACAAAGATCTAGGGCAAGGTTGAACAATAAGATTCATCTCCTACACAAGGCCACTCTTCAAGACTTGGAGAGGTTGCTGTTTATTCTAATGCACCAAAACCACCACAGAGACTCAAGGAAAACAAAGAAACAGAGGAGTATGTTCCAAACAAAAGAACAAGATAAAATGTCAGGAAAATAGCCTTAATGAGATGGAGATCAGTGATATAGCTGATCAAGTTCAAATTAACAGTAATAAAAATGCTAAAATAGCTAACATGAACAAAGAGAGATTTTCAACAGAAAGAAAATACAAGAGTGTACCAAACAGAGTTCAACAACAGACTACATGAAGCAGAAGAATCAGTAAACTTGAACAAAGAGCACTGGAACTCATCTGCTGCTGCTGCTAAGTTGCTTTAGTCGTGTCCGACTCTGTGCGACCCCATAGATGGCAGCCCACCAGGCTCCGCTGTCCCTGGGATTCTCCAAGCAAGAATACTGGAGTGGGTTGCCATTTCCTTCTCCAATGCATGAAAATGCAAAGTGAAAGTGAAGTTGCTCAGTCGTGTCCAACTCTAATCAGCAGCAAAAAGACAATTTAAGGGACTTATAGGGCAACATTAAGAGGACCAACATTCACATTATAGGAGATTCAGAAGAAAAAGAGAGAAAGGGGCAAAAAACTTGAAAAAATAATGGCTGATAACCACTGCAACTAAACTGGGGAAGATAAGAGACATTCAGATCCAAAAAGTTCAGCGAGTTTGTATAAGATGAACTGAAAGAGACCCAAAACATTTATAATTAAAATGTCAAAAGTTAAAGACAAGGAAAGAATTTTTAAAATAGCAGTACAAAACAATTTATTATGTATAAGGAAAATCTCCCACAAAATCAGTATATTTTTGAATAGAAACACTGCAGGTCAGAAGGGAGTGAGTGGCACAACATATTCAAAGTGCTGAAAGAAAATAACTGCCAACCAAGAAATCTCTACCCAGCAAAGCTGTCTTTCATTATGGAAGAAGAGGTAAGAGTTTCCAGACAAGGAAAAGTTGAAGGAGTTCATCACCACTAGACTGGCCTTAAATGTTAAAGGGATTCCTGCAAGTTGAAACAAAAGGGAGTGAATTAGTAACAGGGAAACAAAGTATGAATTTCACTGATAAAAATAAATACATAGTAAAATTCAGAATAATCTAATGTAAAGATGGTAGGTTAATCACTTGTATATCTAGCGTAAAAGACAAAAGAAATAAAAACAATTAGCAAGGGAGGGGAGTAAAGCTTTATATAAGAGTTTTAGAATAGAATACACTATACTGATGTTATCAATTTAAAATAGACTATATTATCAATTTAAAACAAACTTATAAATAAGTTTTAAATAAGCTTCTTGGTAACCACAAATCAAAAACGTTTAGTAGAAATGTAAAAGATAAAGAAAAGGAATCTAAACATATCACTATAGAAAAATCATCAAATCACATAGGATGAGAATAAGAAAAGGAAAAAAGAAAAGGAATTATAAACGTCAGAAAACAATTAACAAAATGTCAATAAGTACATTATCTATCAAAAATTACTTTCAATGAAAAAAAAGTTACCTTAAATGTTAAATGGGCTAAATTCTCCAAACAAAAGAGTGCCTAAAGGCATTTAAAAAAAAAAAGGGACCCATCTATACACAGCCTATAAGAGACTCACTTCAGATGTAAGATAACACATACACTGAAAGTGAAAGGATGGAAAGAGATATTCACATTCAAATGGAAACCAAAGAAAGCTGGGGTGGCCATACTTATATCAGACAAAATAGACTTTAACACATGATTCACTGGGGGATTTTTGTAGAAACTAAAGTCCGTGGCCCATGATTTGTTATGTAAGAGAATACTGAGACATTTCCATTTGAGTAAATATCACCAAATTTTATTGTACTTCATGTACTAATTTGAAGCCTGAGAAACGCTGGACTGGAAGAAACACAAGCTGGAATCAAGATTGCCGAGAGAAATATCAACATCCTCAGATATGCAGATGACACCACCCTTATGGCAGAAAGTGAAGAGGAACTAAAAAGCCTCCTGATGAAGGTGAAAGAGGAGGGTGAAAAAGTTGGATTAAAGCTCAGTATTCAGAAAACGAAGATCATGGCATCCAGTCCCATCACTTCATGGGAAATAGATGGGGAAACAGTGGAAACAGGGTCAGACTATTTTGGGGGGCTCCAAAATCACTGCAGATGGTGACTGCAGCCATGAAATTAAAAGACACTTACTCCTTGGAAGAAAAGTTATGACCAACCTAGATAGCATATTCAAAAGCAGAGACATTACTTTGCCAACAAAGGTTCGTCTAGTCAAGGCTATGGTTTTTCCTGTGGTCATGTATGGATGTGAGAGTTGGACTGTGAAGAAGGCTGAGCGCCAAAGAATTGACGCTTTTGAACTGTGGTGTTGGAGAAGACTCTTGAGAGTCCCTTGGACTGCAAGGAGATCCAACCAGTCCGTTCTGAAGATCAGCCCTGGGATTTCTTTGGAAGGAATGATGCTAAAGCTGAAACTCCAGTACTTTGGCCACTTCGTGCGAAGAGTTGACTCATTGGAAAAGACTCTGATCCTGGGAGGGATTGGGGGCAGGAGGAGAAGGGAACGACAGAGGATGAGATGGCTGGATGGCATCACTGACTCGATGGACGTGAGTCTGGGTGAACTCAGGGAGTTGGTGATGGACAGGAAGGCCTGGTGTACTCCTATTCATGGGGTCACAAAGAGTCAGACATGACTGAGCGACTGAACTGAACTGAACTGAAGTGCCTCACTAAAGCATTTTAGTATTTCATTAGTGTGATAGGCAGTATCAGATCAGATCAGATCAGATCAGTCACTCAGTCGTGTCCAACTCTTTGTGACCCCATGAATCGCAGCACGCCAGGCCTCCCTGTCAATCACCAACTCCCGGAGTTCACCCAGACTCACGTCCATCGAGTCAGTGATGCCATCCAGCCATCTCATCCTCTGTCGTTCCCTTCTCCTCCTGCCCCCAATCCCTCCCAGCATCAGAGTCTTTTCCAATGAGTCAACTCTTCGCACGAAGTGGCCAAAGGACTGGAGTTTCAGCTTTAGCATCATTCCCTCCAAAGAAATCCCAGGGCTGATCTCCTTCACAATGGACTGGTTGGATCTCCTTGCAGTCCAAGGGACTCTCAAGAGTCTTCTCTAACACCATAGTTCAAAAGCATCAATTCTTCGGTGCTCAGCCTTCTTCACAGTCCAACTCTCACATCCATACATGACCACAGGAAAAACCATAGCCTTAACCAGACGAACCTTTGTTGGCAAAGTAATGTCTCTGCTTTTGAATATGCTATCTAGGTTGGTCATAACTTTTCTTCCAAGGAGTAAGCGTCTTTTAATTTCATGGCTGCAATCACCATCTGTAGTGATTTTGGAGCCCAGAAAAATAAAGTCTGACACTGTTTCCACTGTTTCCCCATCTATTTCCCATGAAGTGGTGGGACGGGATGCCATGATCTTCGTTTTCTTAATGTTGAGCTTTAAGCCAACTTTTTCACTCTCCACTTTCACTTTCATCAAGAGGCTTTTAGTTCCTCTTCACTTTCTGCCGTAAGCGTGGTGTCATCTGCATATCTGAGGTTATTGATATTTCTCCCAGCAATCTTGATTCCAGCTTGTGTTTCTTCCAGTCCAGCGTTTCTCATGATGTACTCTGCATATAAGTTAAATAAACAGGGTGACAATATACAGCCTTGATGAACTCCTTTTCCTATTTGGAACCAGTCTGTTGTTCCATGTCCAGTTCTAACTGTTGCTTCCTGACCTGCATTCAGGTTTCTCAAGAGGCAGATCAGGTGGTCTGGTATTCCCATCTCTTTCAGAATTTTCCACAGTTTATTGTGATCCACACAGTCAAAGGCTTTGGCATAGTCAATAAAGCAGAAATAGATGTTTTTCTGGAACTCTCTTGCTTTTTCTATGATCCAGCGGATGTTGGCAACTTGATCTCTGGTTCCTCTGCCTTTTCTAAAACCAGCTTGATAGGCAGTATAGCAGGCACATATAGCAGGCACCTCTGTGCAGGGGAACAGAACACCCAGTACAAATACACCATGGTTCACTGCATCTTGCCCTGGAAGAGCAGACTCTACACTTTCTGGCGGCATTTTTTTTCCCCAGTCCTTAGGTATTATTTCCTCTAGAATACATTCTTTTATTTTACCTGGTAGTTGACAAGGTGGATCTTTGTGGGAGGCTCTTTTAGAAATGCCACAAGGGGCTTCCCTGGTGGCACAGTGGATTAGTATCCGTCTGCCAATGCAGGGGACATGGATTCTATCCCTGGCCTGGGAAGATCCCACATGCTGAGACCAGCTAAGTCCCTGTACCACAACTACTCAGCCCACGCTCTCAAGCCCATGAGCCACAACTACTAAGCCTGTGTGCCACACCAACTGACACCCATGCACTAGAGCCTGTGCTGAGCAACAAGAAAAGCCAGCACAAAGAGAAGCCCATGTGAGTGAAGCCAACACCTCCAAGCAGCAGCTGCCCTGTGGCCGAGGAGGGTTTCTCTGGCCAGTGTTGCTCCCACCGGTCTACAGCATGGGGAATATCTTTGCAAACCTATTCAAGGGCCTTTTTGGCAAAAAAGAAATGTGTGTTCTCATGGTGGGCCTAGATGCTGCCGGAAAGACCACCATCCTGTACAAACTAAAGCTGGTTTAAATGGTGACCACCATTCCCACTAATAGGCTGCAATGTGGAGACAGTGGAATACAAGAACATCAGCTTCACTGCGTGGGACATGGGGGGCCAGGACAAGACCTGGCCTCGGTGGTACCACTACTTCCAAATCACACCACGTCTCATCTTTGTGGTCGACAGCAGTGACACAGAGCATGTGAATGAGGTCCACAAGGAGCTGATGAGGATGCTAGCAGAAGACAAGCTCAGGGACACTGTTCTGCTCATGTTTGCTAACAAACAGGACCTTCCCAATGCCATGAATGCAGCCAAAATCACAGACATGCTAGGTCTGCACACTCTGCGCCACAGGAATTGGTACATTCAGGCCACCTGTGCCTCCAGTGGGGATGGGTCTGAGGGACTGGACTGGCTGTCCAATCAGCTCCAGAACCAGAAATGAGCTATAGTCTTCTCTCCTCCACTCTTACTCCCTCCTCCCCTCTCACTCCCTCCTTCTACCCTCGTTTTACTCTCACGTGGCAAACGTGCCCTTATGATGTGAGTTCCAGAAGCTGTCTCCATGGTTGGTCACAGTGTGCTTCACCATGCTGTAAATGTGCAGCTGCAGCCTGCAACTGGGTTTTTATTTAATGTAAATAGTTCTTGTTTCCAATGAGCCAGTTTCTGGTACTCCTGTTCAGTATTGTGTGGTAGTCACTTAAGTCCTGTCCGACTCTTTGCAACCCCATGGACTATAGCCCACCAGGCTCCTCTGTCCATGGAATTCTCCAGGCAAGAATACTGGAGGGGGTTGCCATTTCCTTTTTCAGGGATCTTCCTGACCCAGGGATCAAACTCAGGTCTCCTGCATTGCAGGCAGATTCTCTACCATCTGAACTACAGGGAAGTCCCCCTATGCGATATTACTCAGCCTTTTTTTTTTTTTTTGTAAAAGGAAAATCAATCCACTGTTTAGTACGGAAAAGGGATTTTAAGCACACAGGTCATCCAAGAGTTGCTGTGTCAGACCAGTCAGATGTGCCTCCTTTGGGCTTTAGATCTGTGTTAAGATGCATTTTGGTGGTTGATTTTTAACCCAAAGTCAGTGCATTTTTTTTAAACAGTTACAAATACAAGACAAGGAGAACACTTGAACACACAGAAGGGAGAAATATGCCTAGTGTAGGTTCTGCAGTAATGGCCTGAATCCAGTCTACTGGCAGTCTCTTTCCCATTGGGAACGTGAAACGGGGCAGAACCAGCCATGATTCATTCTGCACAGTCACAATACGGTCCCTGTGATTTGCTCTGTCTTGGGTCATCCCACACCCCATAGTTTTTGTGCTTGCATTTGGGCTTACATGGCCACCCAGGAAATGGGGTGAAGGCTGTAGCCACCACTCTCAGAATCCTTGGAAGAACCCCGGTCTTTTCTTGGGTCAGCATGGACACTTTGGATGGAACACCCTAGCTGGAGCAGGAGTCCCTGAAGTCCCCTTGCTTGCCCGATCTGAGGCCCCTGTCTACACATGCTTTCACTCCCTCAGCCTAAGAGTCAGATCTGCCATCAAAAATGATAACCTCTACTTTTTTCCTTTATATTTTCATAAAACACTGAAGAAGCTGGAGCTATTAAACTTTATCTTGGGGAAAACCTCAGAACTGGCTTATTTGGTGTCATTGAACTTCTTACTGCTTTCAATACACAATTAATAATCAAAACAAAAAACTAAAAAAAAAAATAGCAGCAGCAGCCCAGGCACCCCAACAAAGAGCAGCCCCTGCTCACCACAACTAGAGAAAGCCCACGCAGAGCAACAAGACCTTGTACAACCAAAAATAAATAAATAAATAACAAATTAAAGAAAATAAAATTACATTAAAAAAAATGCCACAAGAAGGACCAAGTGTAAGACTACCACTACATTCACCAGAATGGTCAGTTACCCACTCTCTAGCTACTACTAACAAAAATTGCTTGCAAGTGATTTCATCCTATAGCATTAAGTCTACAATAAATTTTAAACACATTGAATAAACTGCAATTACTCAAATAGAAACCCACTTTTTATGCCATTTTCAAGTTTTCTGGAGAATATTGAAGTTTACCAGATATTGAGCAGAACAATCAACTCCTTTCATATATTTATTATACTCTAACCCTGACGCTGGGAGGGATTGGGGGCAGGAGGAGAAGGGAACGACAGAGGATGAGATGGCTGGATGGCATCACCAACTCGATGGACATGAGTCTGAGTGAACTCCAGGAGTTGGTGATGGACAGGGAGGCCTGGTGTGCTGTGATTCATGGGGTCTCAGAGTCAGACACGACTGAGCGACTGAACTGAACTGAACTGAACTTACAGTGGGCTTAGTTATCTGATAGTCAGTTCTTCTTTTCCTGTAAATGTTACGGAGGTGTCATGAACAGTCATCACCATGTGGACTAGCCTTCTGTCTTTCTATAGAAGAATCATTTCTCTCTTCCATAAGAATGTCTTTTCTCCCCTCTGTAGATTTTTAGATCTCTTCTTTAATTTGCTTGGTAGATTCTCTCTTGTAAGTCCCATAAACTCTGTCTTTATTTTTCAACAATATTCCAGATGTGGACACACTACTGTACTAATTGTCTTGGTAAATACAGTGCTGTAGGACCAGTAATATTGTTTCTTGCAGATTCTTTCCTTCATGTGTGTAAATCTTAAGGTTGCATATATATCCAGTTTTACTTTTGCTAATCACCCTGACCAAAATTCCTTATTTTCTAAGTTTTCTGGGATTACAGGCTTTTGAATCTGAATTGTCCTCTCAACTTTATCATTGCCTCATCAAGTTGTAGCTCTTGTTCCAGTATATAGATCTAATAAAATTTTGGAAGAAAATAATCCAAGAGGTTTAACTTTTGAAATTGTCTTCAGGAAGTGGAGTTTCTGAGTTATTCTTCAAGTGAAGAATGTCATTATTTGTTCAAACCTTCTTCTCGTCAAAATCTTTGGAAAGACAGGTGCCTCAAGTAAGGCATCAGCTGATCAATATTCTTTGCAGTGTGACTTATTTGTCCCATCAAAATTATTAATTCAAGTAACTTCTTTGTGTTACTATTGGTTACATCAGTCCATTTTATATGATTTTTCAATCTGTTGGTGATACAAGTTTGTCTGAGAAACCACCAACTTGAAAGTCATTACCAAAAATTAATTGTTATTTCACTAACACTTTGCAGGTTATCATATTCCATAGCTACACCTAACACATCTATAAAGTCTAATTTTTGTGAAATGTTGTCTTCAATCCACTCTTCTGTAGAAGCAAAGGCGCATTCCCCAGCACCATGAGTTTCATTTTCACTTTCCATATCAGAATCAATCACTGAGGTTTTCTGTTTTGTTTTAGTCTAATATTCACACCGGTGATGCCATCCAACCATCTCATTCTGTGTCACCCTCTTCTGCCTTCAATCTTTCCCATCATAGAGTATTTTCCAATGAGTCAGCATTACCGATTCAATGGACACTACTTGGGCCAATTCCAGGAGATGGTGAGGGACAGGAAAGCATGGTGTGCTGCAGTCCATGGGGTTGCACAGAGTCAGACACGACTTGGCAAGTGAACAACAACAACAAATATTCACATGGTCTGAATCAGAACTATATTCTGAAGAACTATCATCTTCTGAGACACTAGTATATATGTCACTCAGACTATCAAGGAGTACCTGCACAAATTCACAGAAAAATTCTTCACTCAAGATTTCATGACACATCAGTTTAGAAAATTTTATGGTAATAAACCTGCATGTATAATATACACAAGGTTGGGACAAAAACCTAATGGAGCAAAATGTGAATGATAATAATCATATGCTGCATAATGAAGCCTTAATCAATTTTAAACTCCAACAGCTTCCCAAGGTGATGTTAATTATATCACTCTCTAAAAAACATATGATACATCTCTGGTCAATAATGTTCAGGAAACAAAAGACATATTAACACATCTCCAGTCAATAATGTGTTAAGACAAAGACTATATTAAGAGAAAAAAAGGAATTATGTTATGATAAAGGAGTCAATCCAAAAGAGGATATAACATTTGCAAATATTTGTGCTTGCAATATAAGAGCACAAAATACATAAAGTAAGTATTAACAGGCATATAAGGAGAAAGACAGCAATACAGTAAGAATAGTTCATACTAATTAAAATCAAAAATCAATCAACACTGGTTTGAAATGACATGTTAGACCATATGGACTATGCTGCTGCTACTGCTAAGTCGCTTCAGTCGTGTCCGACTCTCTGCGACCCCATAGACGGCAGCCCACCAGGCCTCCCGGTCCCCGGGATTCTCCAGGCAAGAACACTGGAGTGGGTTGCCATTTCCTCCTCCAATGCATGAAAGTGAAAAGTGAAAGTGAAGTCGCTCAGTCGTGTCCAACTCTTCTCGACCCCATGGACTGCAGCCTACCAGGCTCCTCCATCCATGGGATTTTCCAGGCAAGAGTAATGGAGTGGGGTGCCATCACCTTCTCCATATGGACTATACACATATAGAAAACAACAGAATACACATTCTTCTCAAGCACATAAGGAATATTCTTCAGGATAGGCCACAGGCCAAGTCTTAAAAATAAATTTTTAAAAACTGAAATTATATAAAGCATCTTTCCCAATGATCATGGTATAAAACTAGAAATCAATTTTAAGAAGAAAATTGAAAATACACAAATTGTGGAGATTAAACAATATGCTACTGAACAACTGTACTGGGCTTCCCTTGTGGCTCAGCTGGGAAAGAATTCACCTGCAACGCAGGAGACCTGGGTTGGGAAGATTCCTGGAGAAGGGAAAGGCGGCTGCTCCTGCTGCTGCTAAGTCGCTTCAGTCGTATCCGACTCTATGGGACCCCAGAGACGGCAGCCCACCAGGCTCCCCCGTCCCTGGGATTCTCCAGGCAAGAACACTGGAGTGGGTTGCCATTTCCTTCTCCAAGGCTACCCACTCCAATATTCTGGCCTGGAGAATTCCATGGACACAGTCCATGGGGTCGCAAAGAGTTGGACACAACTGAACTACTTTTACTTCACTTCACTACTGAACAGCTAACAGATGAAGAAAGTCAAGAGAAATCAAAGAATATGTTGAGACAAATGAAAATAGAAATATGGATACCAGACCTCTTAGAATGCAGCAAAAGCAGTTTTTAGAGGGTAGTTCACAGCAGTAAATATCTGTTATTTAGAAGCAATAAGGATCTCTAATTAAAAAGTCTAATTTTACACCTCAAGGAACTATTAAAAAACAAAGCCCAAAGTTAGTAGTAAAGGGAAGGATTTATCAAAGATCAAATCAGATAATGAAATAGGGACTAACAAAAAAAAAAAAAAAGAAAAGAAAAACTAACAGCCAGCTCTTTAAAATGATAAACAAAATGGACACACATTTAGCTAGCCTCACCAAGGAAAAGAGAGAGGACTCAAATAAATGAGAAATGAAAGAGAGGTCACAATGAATATCACAGAGATATAAGATCATGAGAGACTAGTATAAACAATTACACATGAAAAAGTTGAACATTCCAGAAGAAACAGAAAAATTCCTATCAAAAAAACTAACAAGATTGATTCATAAAGAAAAAGAAAACCTAAACGTATCAATTACTAGTAAGGAGACTGTATCAATAATTAAAACCACCCAACAAAAGTCTAGGTGCTGAGAGCTTCACCGGTGAATCCAAACAATCAAAGAATTAACACTCCTCCTTCTCAAACTAGAGCCAGACATCCTGGAATGTGAAGTCAAGTGGGCCTTAGAAAGCATCACTATGAACAAAGCTAGTGGAGGTGATGGAATTCCAGTTGAGCTATTTCAAATTCTGAAAGATGATGCTGTGAAAGTGCTGCACTCAATATGCCAGCACATTTGGAAAACTCAGCAGTGGCCACAGGACTGGAAAAGGTCAGTTTTCATTCCAATCCCAAAGAAAGGCAATGCCAAAGAATGCTCAAACTACCGCACAATTGTACTCATCTCACATGCTAGTAAAGTAATGCTCAAAATTCTCCAAGCCAGGCTTCAGCAATACGTGAACCATGAACTTCCAGATGTTCAACCAGAGATCAAATTGCCAGCATCTGTTGGATCATGGAAAAAGCAAAAGAGTTCCAAAAAAACATCTATTTCTGCTTTATTGACTATGCCAAAGCTATATTTGACTGTGTCATTGTGATCACAATAAACTGTGGAAAATTCTTAAAGAGATGGGAATACCAGACCACCTGATCTGCCTCTTGAGAAACCTGAATGCAGGTCAGGAAGCAACAGTTAGAAATGGACATGGAACAACAGACTGGTTCCAAATTGGGAAAGGAGTATGTCAAGGCTGTATATTGTCACCCTGCTTATTTAACTTATATGCAGAGTACATCATGAGAAATGCTGGGCTGGAGGAAGCACAAGCTGGAATCAAGATTGCCAGGAGAAATATCAATAACCTCAGATATGCAGATGACACCACCCTTATGGCAGATAGTGAAAAAGAACTAAAGAGCCTCTTGAATGTTGTTGGAAGGAAAGTTATTACCAACCTAGACAGCATATTAAAAAGCAGAGACATTACTTTGTCAACAAAGGTCTGTCTAGTCAAGGCTATAGTTTTTCCAGTGGTCATGTATGGATGTGAGAGTTTAACTGTGAGGAAAGGTGAGGGCTGAAGAATTGATGCTTTTGAACTGTGGTGTTGGAGAAGACTCTTGAGAGTCCCTTGGACTGCAAGGAGATCCAACCAGTCCATCCCAAAGATCAGTCCTGGGTGTTCATTGGAAGGACTGATGCAGAAGCTGAAACTCCAATACTTTGGCCACTGACGCAAAGAGCTGACTCATTTGAAAACTCCTGATGCTGGGAAATATTGAAGGCAGGAGGAGAAGGGGACGACAGAGGATGAGATGGTTGGATGGCATCACCGACTCAATGGACATGAGTTTGGGTAAACTCCGGGAGTTGGTGATGGACAGGGAGGCCTGGCATGCTGCGGTTCATGGGGTCGCAAAGAGTTGTTGGACATGACTGAGCGACTGAACTGAATTTCCCAAACCCTTCCAAGAAAGAAGAGGAGGGAATAATTCAAAATTCATTTTACAAGGCCAGCATTACCTGATACCAAAACCAAGGCAGGACCACCACAAGAGAAGAAAATTGCAGGCCTTTATCCCACAGAAACAGAGATGCAAAAATCCTCAACAAAATTACAGCAAACGGAATTCTGTAATTCATTCAAAGGATCATATACCATAATCAATGGGATTTATTCCAGGGATGCAAGGATGGCTCTGTTACACACAACGCATTAACAAAATGAAGGATAAAAATCAGATGACTATCTCAATACATGCAAGAAATACATTTGACCAAATTCAATATCTATCCATGATTAAAAAAAAAAAAAAACTCAACAAAGTGAATAAAAGAGGGAGCATACCTCAACTTAATAAAGGCCATATATGATAAGCTCACAACTAACATACTCGATGGTAAAATGCTAAAAGCTTTCCCTCTAAGATTAGAAACAAGACAAGGGTGCCTACTCCTGACACTTCTACTCAACAAAGTATTGGAAGTTTCAGCCAGACCATTAGGTAAGAAAAAGGCATCTAAGTCAGAAAGTAAAGTAAAACTGTTACTATTTGCCATGATATTTATGTAGAAAAGCCTAAAGACTCCACAAAGAATTGTTAGAACTAATCAATGAATTCTGTAAAGTTGAAGGATACAAAGTCAATATGCAAAATAGGTTTTGTTTCTATACCATAATAATGAACTATCAGAAAGAGAAATTAAGAAAACAATCCCATTTACAATTGCTTCAAAAGAATAAAATACCTAAGAATAAACTTAACCAAGAAGTTTATTTAAAAGACCTGTACATTAAAAACTATAGAACACTGATTAAATAATTGAAGATACAAATAGAAAGATATTCTGTGCTCATGGATTAAAAGAATCAAGATTGCTAAAATATCCATACTACCCAAAGTAATCTACAAATTCAATACAATCCCTATCAAAATTCCAATAACATTTTTCAAAGAAACAGAGTAAATAATCCTAAAATTTATAAATAGGATAGCCAAAGCAATCGTGACAAAGAACAAAACTAGAGGAGAGGCATCATAACATGCTTCCTGATTTCCAACTATGTTTAAAAGTTATAATAATCTGGGAGTTCCCAGGCAGCCTAGTGATTAGGATTCTGAGCTTTCACCACCATGGCCCTGGTTCAATCCCCCTGGTCAAGGAGCAACTGAGATCCCTCAAGTCACAATATCTTTTATGGCCATAAAAGATACCACCTCATACCTGTTAGAAAGGCTATTACCAAAAAGGGAAGAAATAAATGTTGTGCAAGATGTAGAAGAAAGGAAACCCTCATATGCTGTTGGTGGGAATGTAAATTGGTGCAGCCACTGTTTTAAAAACAGACACACAGATAAATGGAACAGAGAGGTCAGAAATAAACGTAACACATACGTGAACAATTAATTTACAAAGACAGCAAGAATATATAATGGGGAAAGGATAGTCTCTTCAATAAATGGCGTTGGAAAACACGACAGCCACATGCAAAAGCATGAAACTGGATTACTATCTTGCACTAAACAAACAAACAAAAATCAGCTGAAAAATGGGTTAAAGACTTGAATATAAGTCCTGAAAATGTAAAACTCCTAGAAGAAAAAACATAGGCTATAAGTTCCTTGACACTGGTATGGGTGATGATTTTTTTGGATTTGACACCAAATCAAAGCCAACTAAAACAAAAATAAACAAGGAGGAGTACAAAAAAACTAAAAAGCTTGTGCACTGCAAAGGAAACCATCAAAAAAGTGGAAAAGGAACCTATGGAATGGGAAAGTATATTTTCAAACCACTTAACCAATAAGAGGCTAACATACAAAATATACAAAGAACTCAGACAACTCAATAACAAACAACAAAAGAAACACACACACACATACACACAAATAACCTGATTTAAAAATGAACTTTGGGGGATTCCCTGGCAGTCAAATGATTAAGACTCCAGGCTTACACTGCCAAGGGCCAGGTCCCATTCCTGGTGGGGGAACTAAGATCCCACAAGCCACATGACATGAACAAAAATAAATAAAAATGAACTTAGAAGCCAAGTAGACATTTTTCCAAAGAAGACATACAAATGGACAATAAGGACATGAAAAAAGGCTCAACATCACTAATCAGTGTCTTGTGTGTGCTTAGTAGTGTCTGACTCTCTATGACCTCATGGGCAGCAACACTGGCTGCTGCTGCTGCTAAGTCGCTTCAGTCGTGTCCAACTCTGTGCGACCCCAGAGATGGCAGCCCACCAGGCTCCCCCGTCCCTGGGATTCTCCAGGCAAGAGTACTGGAGTGGGGTGCCATTGACTTCTCCATAAATTGGTGCAGCCACTATTTTAAAAAACAGTATGGAAATTCCTCTAGAAATTAAAAATAGAGCTATGATCCAGCAATTCTATTTCTGGGTATTTATCTAAAGGAAACAAAAACACTGAACTGAGAAGATATATGCATCACCCTGTTCACTGCAGCACTACTTCAAATAGCCAAGAAATGGAAATAACCTAAATGCCCACAAGTGTATGAGCAGATAAAATAAATGTGTGTATGTATACACACACACACACACAGAAATATCATTTAGCCATTAAAAAAAAGGAAATCCTGCTATTTGCAACAACATGAATGAACTTTGCTAAGTAAAATAAGTCAGAGAAAAAGCAAACAGCGCATGATCTCATTTGTATGTGGAATCTAAAACATAAACAAACAAGTCATAGAAAACAGACCAGTGGTTGCCAGAGATGGGGGGGGGGGGGGGTGAAATCGGTAAATGTGATCAAAAGGTACAAACTTCCAGTTAAAAATCAATCATGGGGATGTTAAGTACAACACAGTGATTATAGGTAATAATATACTATAGTGTATATTTATAAAGTGTGAAAGTTACTAAGTGAAAGAAAGTGTTAGCTGCTCAGTTGTGTTGACTCTCTGCGATCCCCTGGACTGTAGCTCGCCAGGCTTCTCTGTCCATGGGATCCTCCAGGCAAGAATACTGGAGTGGGTTGCCATTCCCTTCTCCAGGGAATGGAGAAAATCTTAATAGGAAATCTTAATAGTTCTCATCATAAGAAAGAATTATAACTGTGTGGTGACATGTTAACTAGACTTATTGGAGTGATTGTTTCCCAATGTATACACATGTCAGATCATTATGTTACACAACTGAAATTAATATAATGTTTACATGTCAATCATATCACAATTTTTAAAAATTTATGTGTCAACACACATACACAGAACAAAACATGTCTGTGCACTCCCAATTTTTACCTCAGTATTCTAAATGCCGTCAGTTTCTTCAACAATTGGTTAGATCAGGGCTTGTTTCCCCCTGGTGATATAAACACTCCCAAGTCTGCACTCTTTCCTCCACAAAGGTAAGCAGCTATAGGAGCTTCAAAGTGGCAAAAGCCACAGCCAGCTTGCTGTGAAAATAGGGCTCACTTGGAACTGCAGTGTCTTCTGTTCTTTACATCTGATACTCCCAAAACTGACTCAATATCCTATACTTAAGGGCTAAAAATTTGTGTATATGGTCTCAGTGTAATTTTTAGTTTCTTCCAAACTGCACTGTATTGAGATTTATAATGTCCTGGATTTATATTTTGAGATGGACCCTTAACATTTTGTCATAGCTTTAGCTCTTTCTGATAACTATCATCAACTGGGAACAGGAAGTTGTATTCTTTTCATGCAACTGAAAATAGAATTGTTGTAAATATTCATTCATGCCACATTAAGCAAAACTGATTTAGTTTTTAACTTGTAAGTTTTTACTTTTCATTGCAGACCTCTTGTTTATTTTGATATTAATATAACAGATAAAAATGTACATTTACTAAGTTTTTAACTTTTTATTTTGAAGTAGTTTTAGTTTTACAGAAGGTTTCCTTAATATTTTTCATGTTTATTTTTAGAGTTCTTTTTAAATTTTTTATTTTGGGCTGCACTGGGTCTTGGTTGCTGCATGCAAGCTTTCTCTAGTTGCAGCCAGCAGGGGCTACTCTCCAGTTGCAGTGTGCAGGCTTCTTATTGCAGTGGCTTCTCTTGTTGCAGACCACAGACTCCAAGGCACAGGCTTCAGCAGTTGCAGCTTGCAGGCTCAGTTGCGGCACATGGGCTTAGCTGCCCCAAGGCATATGGAATCTTCCCAGCCCAGGGATCAAACTAAAGTTCTTTGATTGGCAGGCGGATTGTTAAGCACTGAACCACCAGTCAAGTCCTGTCTCATTTATTTTAAATAAAATATTTCTGAGTATCCTTAGAAATATTAACTTTTTGGGTATTTAAATAAATAAACTAATATGTTTTTACCACAAAGCTCAAACACTCCACCTATTGAGAAAACGGGCTTCCCCAGTGTACTTCAGACAGTAAAGAATTCACCTGCAATGCAGAAGACCCAGGTTCGATCCCTAGGTCAGGAAGATCCCCTGGAGAAGGGAATGACTACCACTTCAGTATTCTTGTCTGGAGAATTCCATGGACAGAAGAGCCTGGAGGGCTACAGTCCATGACGTCGCAAAAAGTCGGACACAACTGAGTGACTAAGCACACAGCACACACACACACTGGCAAAATATAAATCTAAAATTTAAACCACTTCAATTATCCCAGATCCAAACTTGCTAAAATGCTAAAGACCTTAGGGAGCAGTTTTTTTCCTGGTTATAAAATACAGACCCAGTGCTGTCTGGAACATAAATGCAAGAGTGAAATATAGATATCTGAAAAGCAAGAGTAATATTCAGAAAAATCCCTACTTTTTTCATAAAAGCAGGAAAACTTGGGGAATGTGGCATGGATCTACATATTAAAGAACTCAGTGAAACTCCACCATGTAGGATAAACACAAAGAGATCCACATGGGGACAAATTATAGTCAAACTGGTGAAAGACAAATATTGAAAGCACCAAGAGAGAAGCAGAGAATCAACTCAAATACAGGGGATCCTCAATAAGATTAATAATACAATAAATTTATCACTAGACATCTTGGATGCCAGAGGTAACAGTATGACATTTAAAGATGTGAGACAAAAAATCCATCAACCAAGAATTTAAGATCTAATTTAATACTTTGAGGGCAATACTCCCCAAAGTAATGCAGATTCAACACAACCCCTATCAAAATCCAAACAATCTTGTCTGCAGAAATGGAAATACCAGTTCTAAAACTTCTATGGAATGAATGGCAAGGGACTCCTCACTGCAAAACAATCTTGGGAAAAAAAAAAGAACAAAGTTGGGAGGCTCATACTTTCTGTTTTCAAAATATACTACAAAGTTACAGTAATCAAAACTGTGTGTGATACTGACTTAAGAGGAGACCTAAAGACCAACAGAAAATAATTGAGAGTCCAGAAATAAGCCTCTACATCTATAGTCAATTGATTTTCAACAATAGTGCGGAGCCCTAAAGTGGGAAAGGATAGTCTCCAACAAATAATAGTCCTGGATCAACTGGACAGGCACATGGAAAGGAATGAAGGTGAACCCATCAGATCAGAACAGATAAGTCGCTCAGTCGTGTCTGACTCTTTGCGACCCCATGAATCGCAGCACACCAGGGCTCCCTGTCCATCACGAACTCCCTCAGTTCACCCAGACTCACGTCCATCGAGTCAGTGATGCCATCCAGCCATCTCATCCTCTGTCATCCCCTTCTCCTCCTGCCCCCAATCCCTCCCAGCATCAGAGTCTTTTCCAATGAATCAACTCTTCACATGGGGTGGCCAAGGTACTGGAGTTTCAGCTTTAGCATCATTCCTTCCAAAGAAATCCCAGGGCTGATCTCCTTCAGAATGGACTGGTTGGATCTCCCTGCAGTCCAAGGGACTCTCAAGAGTCTTCTCCAACACCACAGTTCAAAAGCATCAATTCTTTGGCGCTCAGCCTTCTTCACAGTGCAACTCTCACATCCATACATGACCACAGGAAAAACCATAGCCTTGACTAGACGAACCTTTGTTGGCAAAGTAATGTCTCTGCTTTTGAATATGCTATCTAGGTTGGTCATAACTTTCCTTCCAAGGAGTAAGCATCTTTTTTTTTTTTTTTAACTTTATTTTATTTTTAAACTTTACAATATTGTATTGGTTTTGCCAAATATCAAAATGAATCCGCCACAGGTATACATGTGTTCCCCATCCTGAACCCTCCTCCCTCTTCCCTCCCCATACCATCCCTCTGGGTTGTCCCAGTGCACCAGCCCCAAGCATCCTGTATCGTGCATCAAACCTGGACTGGCGACTCGTTTCATATATGATATTATACGTATTTCAATGCCATTCTCCCAAATCATCCCACCCTCTCCCTCTCCCACAGAGTCCAAAAGACTGTTCTATACATCAGTGTCTCTTTTGTTGTCTCGTATACAGGGTTATTGTTACCATCTTTCTAAATTCCATATATATGCTTTAGTATACTGTATTGGTGTTTTTCTTTCTGGCTTACTTCACTCTGCATAATCGGCTCCAGTTTCATCCACCTCATTAGAACTGATTCAAATGTATTCTTTTTAATGACTGAGTAATACTCCATTGTGCATATGTACCACAGCTTTCTTATCCATTCGTCTGCTGATGGACATCTAGGTTGCTTCCATGTCCTGGCTATTATAAACAGTGCTGTGATGAAGATTGGGGTACACGTGTCTCTTTCAATTCTGGTTTCCTCAGCGTGTATGCCCAGCAGTGGGATTGCTGGATCATAAGGCAGTTCTATTTCCAGTTTTTTAAGGAATCTCCACACTGTTCTCCATAGTGGCTGTACTAGTTTGCATTCCCACCAACAGTGTAAGAGGGTTCCCTTTTCTCCACACCGTCTCCAGCATTTATTGCTTATAGACTTTTGGATCGCAGCCATTCTGACTGGCAGTAAGCGTCTTTTAATTTCATGGCTGCAGTCACCATCTGTAGTGGTGAACCGCATACTTCATACCAAACACAAAAATTTACTCAAAATGGATCAAAACCTAAATGTAAGAGTTGAAACTATAAAACACTTAAAAAAATAGATAAGTTAGACTTTATCAAAATTGAAAACTTATGTGCCTCAAAAGAATGATCATGAAAGTAAAAAGATAACCTTCAGAATGGGAGAAAATATGTGCAAATCATATACTGATAATGATCTTGTATCCAAAATACATAAAGAACTCTGGTAACTCAACAATAAGAAGACAAATAATCCCAACAAGCACCTAAAAAGATATATATTTCATTAGTCACTAGGGAAATACAAATTGAAACCACAATGAGATACGACTTCACATTCTCATCAGAATAGTAAAAAGACACAATAACAAGTTTTGACAAGGATGTAAACAAGTTGGGACCCTGGTAGTTTGCTACCGTAAATAATCTGGGGCTTCCCTGGTGGCTCAGATGGTTAAGACTCTGCCTGCAATGCAGGAGACCCAGGTTCAATCCCTGGATTGGGAAGATCGACTAGAGAAGGGAATGGCAACCCACTGCAGTATTCTTGCCTGGAGAATTCCATGGACAGAGGAGCCTGGTGGGCTAAGAGTCAGACACGATGAGTGACTAACACACACACACAGACAGTGTAGAAACAGTTTGGTGGCTCCTCAGAAACTTAAAATATAGAATTACCATATGACCTCATTTTATTTGTAGATATATACCAAAAAGAACTAAAAACAGGCATTCAAATATTTGTACACAAATATTCATAGCAGCACCATTCACAACAACCAAAAGATAGAAACAATCCAAATATCCATGAATAGATAAATGATAACAAATATGGTAAATACACACAATAGAAGATTAGTCACCAATTAAAAGGAAGCACTGGTACATGCTACAATGTGAATGTATCATGTTATACTAAGTGAAAGAAGCCAAACTTAAATGGCCACATATTGTATGATTCTCTTTCTACAAAATTTCCAGAAAAAGTAACTCTATTAAGAAGGGAAAAAAAAATGGTGGCTGCCAGGGACTCAGGGGAAAGAGAATTACAAAATGACTGCTTAATGGATACGACGTTTTCTTTTGGAGTGATGAAAATATTTTGGACCTAGACAGAGGTGGTGGTTGCATAACATTATGAATGTACTAAATGCCACTGAATTGTACACTTTAAAATAGCTAATTTTTATGCTATATACATTTCACCTCAATGATTTAAGAAACATTTTTTTAAAGTAATCAGCACAGAGATCTGATCTTTTAAGGTTTATACAGATAAACTAGGGAAAAAGAAAAGGAAAGGGAAAAACATGAGTTTACTTAAGAGTACTCACAATATTTTAGGAATTAAACACTGAAGGAATGAAACTAAGATCAATATTTGCCACCAAATTAGTAAACTTAGTGAAGCCATCATCTCTACAGTTCAGTTCAGTTGCTCAGTCATGTCCGACTCTTTGCGACCCCATGAACCGCAGCACGCCAGGCTTCCCTGTCCATCACCAACTACCGGAGTTCACCCAAACTCATGTCCACTGAGTCGGTGATGCCATCCAACCATCTCATCCTCTGTCGTCCCCTTCTCCTCCTGCCTTCAATCTTTCCCAGCAACAGGGTCTTTTCCAATGAGTCAGCTCTTCGCATGAGGTGGCCAAAGTATTGGAGTTTCAGCTTCAACATCAGTCCTTCCAATGAACACCCAGGACTGATCTCCTTTAGGATGGACTGGTTGGATCTCCTTGCAGTCCAAGGGACTCTCCAGAGTCTTCTCCATGGGAGAATGGCATTGAAATATGTATAATATCATATATGAAATGAGTCGCCAGTCCAGGTTCGATGCACGATACTGGATGCTTGGGGCTGGTGCACTGGGACGACCCAGAGGGATGGTATGGGGAGGGAAGAGGGCGGAGGGTTCAGGATGGGGAACACATGTATACCTGTGGCAGATTCATTTTGATATATGGCAAAACCAATACAATATTGTAAAGTTAAATAAAATAAAAATTAAAAAAAATAAATAAAACCAAAAAAAAAAAAAGAGAGTCTTCTCCAACACCACAGTTCAAAAGCTTCAATTCTTTGGCGCTCAGCTTTCTTCATAGTCCAACTCTCACATCCATACATAACCACTGGAAAAACCATAGCCTTGACTAGACGGACCTTTGTTGGCAAAGTAATGTCTTTGCCATGTAGGTAAAGTGTAAGACAGAGACATTACTGCCACTGCAAAGTTTACCACTCGAACTAAGCATTTACTACATCTGTAACTCACTCACTGTACACTACTCCATTAAATGTGAATGTGAGGTGCTGTATATATGCTGCTGCTGCTGCTGCTACTGCTAAGTCGCTTCAGTCATTAAATGGCTTAGATGACAAGTAATGGTGTACTTATATTCAAATCAAGAAAAGTTTTTTTCCAACATATTGAGGAAAATATGAGAAAAAAAATACATTGCTTCTATTCTTCTGTAGTTCTTCTATAACTGATTAATAAAGGATTGAATTTCAGTTATTAAGGGCATGAATGGAGATAACCCCCATTAAATCAAGCCTAAAAACTGAATAGTTTTTTAGACTTCTGCATTAATCCTAAACATTAACATGCAAATATGGCATACACATATATAGCATATAACTATCACTATTAGGATGGTTTTTGCAGACATATGTTAATAATGACTTTCACAATGCTGAGATCTTTACTTTTCTACCCTGTTCCCTCCCTAATTTTGCCAACAGATTTACCACTGAAATAAATTCTATTTCATGTAAGGAAAATCTTTCTTGATTTTAAACTATTTATGCTAACACACTATAGCTCTGACTCTTTTACTGCTTCATGCTTAAAAAGCATTGAGACCCTATTAAAAGTATATGGAAAGTTTCTGATCTACAGCTAGGAAACACAAATTACTATCAAAGAAGATTTAATTTCTTCTCCTCTATTTTTATTTACAAAATAGATTGATTTTGATGATAAAAGCCCAAGTGTTTAAAAAATATTATCCAGTAACTCATTCAAAGTATTTATCTTTGAAGCATCTACTACATACACAGAGACTGTACCAAGAGCTAGGAATAGGAACACAGCAGTAAACAAAATAAACTAAAAAAAAATATTCTCATAATTTACTATGTTAATAAACCAGAGTATCTAGCCATTACAAACATTTACAAGTACCATAATATGTGAAGGCAGAATTGAGCACATATTGGTATAGGATCTATACCAATCCTATAATCAACCAAGGAAATGTGTTTCTGAAATAATTTCTAAAAAGCCCCTCTCGCCCACCCTAGACAGGATGTCTATGGTTTCCAGGGTTACTACTGTCTGGAAATACTCTATTTTGAGTTCCCTCTCAAAATATTTATACCCTGTACTCTATATTCGGAGAAGGCAATGGCACCCCATTCCAGTACTCTTGCCTCGAGAATCCCATGGACGGAGGAGCCTGGTGGGCTGCAGTCCATGGGGTCGCTAAGAGTCGGACACGACTGAGCGACTTCACTTTCACTTTTCACTTTCATGCATTGGAGAAGAAAATGGCAACCCACTCCAGTATTCTTGCCTGGAGAATCCCATGGACAGAGGAGCCCGGTGGGCTGCCGTCTATGGGGTCGCACAGAGTTGGACACGACTGAAGCGACTTAGCAGCAGCAGCAGCGATGAACCTGATGGAAAGTGAGGAAAACGTCCCCTTTCCAACAGAAAACATCATTTTAAAAAGCCTGTGGTTGATTCTCTTCAACCAAGAAAAGCAGCAGGCAGAGAAAATGAAATGTGTACTTCTCTGTCATACTAAGTTACTTCTTCAACATTTCCACATGTAAAAATGTATTACCTACAAGAGATGTCAACATGAAAAGATCAGAGAACCTTGATGCCCAATTTAGATGGAAGTCAAAAACCATAGCCTACGCAGAAAAATTGACTATCTCTTCCTTATATCCACAAACTCCAAGTACAAGTTGGTCTGGGTTTTTTGTTTGTTTGTTTTTAACTGCTTCGGTGTTTTCGAAACGGGAATCACACGGCAGGAAAACACTCAGGTGCACCCAAGTAGGGGCCCTCCTGGGCCCCGACACCGAAGTTCCAATACTAATTTCGCAGCCCCTGAGCAAGGCAAGGAGGGAAACAAACACCCCGCCGCCCTGAAACCAACCTAGAAGGGGCTACCCGGCCCCGCGTGCCCCACGCGTCCCCCAGGTGCCCTTGGAAGCAGCGGCCCGCGGGCGAAGCCGCGCCCGGTCCCCGCGGACTCCAGTTCCGCCCGCCCGTCCCTCCCCCACCCCGCCCCCGGGACCCGCGGGACCGCCGCGCCGGCTCCGCCCCTCGCCTCCCCGCCAGGCCCCGGACAACCAGCCCGGGTGCAACGCAGCCCCAGGCGCCCAGGCGCGGCAGCGCCCTCCTCCCACAGGCCGCGAAGGCCGGTCGGGGAGCAAGCGCTGCCGCAGCCTCATCCAGGCCTGCGCCCCAGGCTCCGGCCTGGACGGAAGCCGCCCTCCTTTCTCACCTGCGTTCCCACCACCACGATCTGAGGCAGCTGGATGATGTCGGCGCCCACCGTGTTGAAAACGTCCTGGAGTTTGTTAATAACAGGAATTAGCGCCTCCATAACTCGTAACACACAAGACCCCAGCCGTGCCGGCCGCGGCAATGAATGGGGCCGGGGCCCAGAGTCAGCCTCCTTCCTCCTCTCCCCCGCCCTCTCCTCGGGAGCCGGCACCCATTGGACCCCGCCCGCTACCTGCCCCCTCCCGACGGGCCATGCGCCAAGACGGAGGCGCAGGAAAACAGACGCTGCCGGGAGTTGTAGTTCTGGCGAGGCGGACCGCCGGGCCTACAGCTTCCGAAAGGCTGTACCGCGCAGGCGGGTCGCCAACGTGGAGGGAAGGATGCTTGGGATTGGGCTGCTGTCAAAAGAATAGGGAGCGAGGCCCAGAGAGTCAGAAGGAAGAGATACATTTATACTTGTCCGCGAGGCAAAGTAAGTGTGAAAATGTCGGATAGGAATATGTGTTAAATATAGCGGAGTCTGTTAATTATCCAGGACGTCATTTCCTGAAAAGGACACTGTCAAGTAGAGCTGGTTGGAAAGGCTTAAAGAATCGTAGCCTCAGACACCCCAGCCAAGTACAAATGGTATGCAGGCTGATACTAGAAGATGCGAGGTGCTATTCTGCAACAAAAAATGCAAAACCAGCTCAGATTACAACACGAGGGCTCTCTAGAATGTTAAAATGTATTCAGAAAAAATATGAAAGTGCCAGATTTTCAAGAGAAGGGCTAGGGCTGGGCCCTCATTCTCTATATTCTGTACAAGTATGTATTCACTGTGGCCTGATTTCTGGCAAAGTGGAGAGCTGATAACTGCCTTACTAGCTGTTTGCTAAGTGTGCCTACTGTTTTATTCCTAAATGTTTTTCTTTTTTAGATGGAGAGTATCTCTCCTCTACTGTGAACCTCCAACGGTTTCCTCTCTCAAAATAAAAAAAAGGTGATATCTGAGCAAAGAGCCAAAGTAGGGGAGGAAAAAGACCCCTCCCCTACTTGACTTTTTCCATGGTGTATCTCCATGTAACATGGTACATACTGAACTTGTTGACTGTCTCTCTCTTCTAGATTACCCGCTTGTAGAGGCCAGGGATTTTTGACTGTTTAATTCACTGATGCATCCCTAACCCCTGGAAAGGGACAAACAAGATAGTCCCAAACTCATTATCCTCTGAGTTTGCAATCTAACAGAGGATGACACCGTAATAGACAAATGCGTGAAGTGCTATGACTGGGTTTATTATGGAGTCCTTTTTCTAATCCAAGATAGGAGTGAAAGTTCAAGCAAGACTTCCTAGAAATTACTAGGTACAATCTCCTTGAGAGTAAGGACCACCCCCTTGAAAGTAAGGACCACTGCACAACTTTACTGAGTACCATTCACCCGCACAGCCATACATATCATGTGCTAAGTCATTTCAGTTGTGTCCAGCCCTGCAACCCCATGGAGTGTAGCCCACCAGGCTTCTCTGTCCATGGGATTTTTCAAGCAAGAACACTGTAGTGGGTTGCCATGCCCTCCTCCAGGGTATCTTCCCGACCCAGGGATCGAACCCACATTTCTTATATCTCTTGCATTGGCTTTACTACTACTACTTCCTTACTACTTGCACCACCTGGGAAGCCCGCATACACGTTGGCTGTGGGGAATATGCTTGATTTGTTCAGCAAGACACATGAGAGATACTCAATAAATACTTCTGAACAAATGAATTAAATTTCATCTAAGCTAAGACCTGAAGGTCCACTAGTGGTGTTTTGGCATCAAGTTTTATGAACATTTCCTTCTATTTTTTTTTTTAATTTCAGAGTCAAAATGAGACAAACAACTTGAGAATTCCAAAAACAGAAAGCAGACCAAAGATAGTATTTATTTTCTACCAAAGATAGTATTATATAACAGTCAGATGTTACCCACTTTGTTTCTCAGCACTCTGTTGATGGAGCTTTTGGTCTCTTCTTTATCTCTGAGCAGTCTATATTTTGTCTGAGATGAAAAGACAGACAAAAGGAGAAGGTAGGCTCACAGTGAAGCTCCATGGGCATAACCAGTAACTGCTTCATAGGGGCAAGGTGCCCTGGGCAACAACTATGCAACTGCTTTTCCTTTATTTGTGGCCTCAAAGGACATAGTCTTTTTTATTTGTTAATGGAAAAATTTAAAGAGCAGGCATATATATATATGTATAATATATAATATAATATAATATGAAGTAATATTATAATATATCCATGGGGTCGCAAAGAGTCGGACACGACTGAGCTACTGAACTGAACTGAACGGGGAAATTGTCAGTCAGGTGGCTCAGAAGCTAACAGTTGAATCTGCTAAATAGTGAAATACTGACAGACCATTAGAGGGCAGTGTGACAATACAATTAAGAATTAAGAGTAGCCGAGTCTAATTTCTTCACCCTATACTGTTTTCTTCCCTTTGCTCCACGCCCATATACCAGTGGAACTTATCACCTCCTTTAATCCTCCCACCTTCAGAACATGTGGCATATTTTATTAACTGTTTGAAATAATAGGCTGATTTTACCTCACAACAATGCCAACAACAAAATGTTACTTGTTTGGCATCCCTGTTCTTAAACACCTACCCTATCTCTGGGAATTTCTCATTAGCCTCTTTATATCTGTACTTCAGGTTCCCAAAATGTCATTTGGCATTCATAGAAACTCCTCAAACCTCCTATCTCCTCTGTTTTTCAGGACTCTTTTTCACCTTTCCTGCTGCTGCTGCTGCTAAGTCACTTCAGTCATGTCTGACTCTGTGCGACCCCATAGATGGCAGCCCACCAGGCTCCTCCGTCCCCGAGATTCTTCAGGCAAGGATACTGGAGTGTGTTGCCATTTCCTTCTCCAGTGCATGCATGCATGCTGTCGCTTCAGTCGTGTCTGATTCTATGTGACCCTATGTACAGCAGCCCACCAGGCTTCTCTGTCCACAGGATTCGTTAGGCAAGAATACTGGAGTGGGTTGCCATTTCCTTCTCCATTCATCTTTCCTACACCAACTCAAAGCCCACACTTTACGGTGAAGAAAAATTTAGCTTTTCAGCCATTGGTTAGCTGCCTTTGCATATCCAAGGGCTCACTGGTACACTGTGGTAAACAAAAGGGACAAAAGCCAGGATTTCTTCTGTCACCAGCCCAGTCTAGGAGAGACTTTGAACATCTCTCCTTTCTAATTCCCAGCCAGTCCATCTAACCAGTACTGGGCAGCATGAGTCAATTTGAGTTTTAAGAACTAGTTTTCTGGGACTTCCCTGGGTTTGGTTAAAAAACCACCTTCCAGTGCAGGGGACATGGGTTCGATCCCTGGTCAGGGAACGAAGATCCCACATGCTGCAGGGCAACTAAGCCCGTGAACCACAACTACTGAGCGTGCGTGCAGCAACTAGGACTTGACGCAGCCAATACATAAATAAATATTTTTTTTAAAAAGAAACAATTTTCTAGAAATGCTGTATAACTGGGATGGATGTATCACATAAGTGACACAGCAAAATTAGTGAATAACATAGTGTATCATAAAGTTCTAAGTATATTATATATAATATATATAAAGTTTTATCCATTAGTTGACTTTTTGTTTCTTTTTGATGGCTTTTATTTATTCTCTTTCCTCTTCAATTACTGAATATTTGACCAAATGAATAAATAGACATATGTCTGTATGAATGAATAAATATATGTTTTCCATATTAAATTTGCTTTATTTGAGCTAGTCAAGAAGAACTTGTTGTTTTACTTAATACAGCATGAGGGAAGAAGTTCTGAATTAATCATTCTATTTAAGAATGATGTGACCTTACTCCCAATCCCAATCTATGAAATAGGAATAATAACATAACTACTAAAGATGTGACCTACTACCAAAATGAAAGTAAGTTTTTAAGCAGCTTTAGCAGTACTAGGAAGCTAATGCAAAGGTAGAAAATGATATACCTCAAAATCCTGACAGCAGTCTTTAATGTGTGCCACTATTCACACCATTGGAAAAACCAAACCAAACAAACCAAAATTAAAATAGAGAATTAATATAAATAATTAAATTAAAGCTATATTTAACACTAAAGCTACGAAGGTGAATAAAATACATTCTGCAAAATTGTTCAAATCTCATTCTCTCCTCTGAGGAAGAAAATCAGCAAGTAACTAGAATTAATATGGAAGTCAGCACTAGATGAAAGGATTAATAGGAGTTGACCTGACAAAGACAAAGGGAAACAACTTCCAAACCAGACAGAGGGAACAACTTGTGCCAAAGTGAAGAGAAAGGAAAGGACATGAGGCATTCTGGATGGTTTAAACAGCTTAGGGTGACTTAGTATAGGGTGAGGCCTGTGAGGGAATAGTGAGTGGCAAGGTGAACTCATGAGAGTGAGGAGTGAGAGATGTCTCCTGAGGGTAATGAAGAAAATCAGAAGGGTGACCAAAGAGAGAGACATGATGTCATGAATTTTACAAAGATCACCTCCATCCCACTGAATTGGGATGGGGGAAGGGAGAACAGGAAACCTGATAGGGGGTATTGTGGTAATCAAGTCAGAGATGATGGTAGTATATCCTGGGGTGGTAATGACGGAGTGTGTGTTTGTGTGTGTGTGTGTGTCAGTCACTCAGTTGTGTCCGACTCATTGTGACACCATGGATGGTAACCTGCCAGGCTACTCTGTTCTGGAATTCTCCAGGCAAGAATGATTGAGACACCTGGACAAATTTAGAATAGATGCACTTGTTCAGAGAATATAAAGAAGATGGGTAAAATGGGTAATAGGAATATTTAAGAGGAAACAGAAGAAGGATGTTAAAGAAATAAGCCATAAAATGGTGACCAAAAAGATAAAAGGAAAACAATAGCTTGTTCAAAATATATTTCAACCTCTTTCTTGTGGGCCTTTTCTCTTTTTCTTCTGCTTCAGAAACGAAAAAGCTAAAAGCTTCATATCCAAATATATTTGCAACAAAGCACTCCAGATATTTTTGTTCCCCAAAACAGGCTCAAAGGCTTAAATTCTGAACTAAACTGTGAAAGGATGGAGGAGGTGTGCAACACATACATTTTACTTGTGCAGATCATGGACATGAGATACAGTCCTGGAGTTGATGGTTCTGATGATGTTTTCCTGATTCTCAGATAGTGGCTGAAGTGAAGACATCCTGAGAGCCAGCTCCTGATTGTAGTAAAAGTGAAGTGAAGTGAAGTCTCTCAGTCGTGTCCGACTCTTTGCGACCCCATGGACTGTAGCCTACCAGGCTCCTCCGTCCATGGGATTTTCCAGGCAATAGTATTGGGGTGGATTACCATATAGTAAACATATCAGTAATCCTAGGAGTCCCAGTGATTCTGGGAGTATTTCCTAGATGTCTAGCCTACAGCCTGTTTTTTCAGTCAGAAAAAAACAGAGTAAATATTAAGCATCTAATTCCAGGTACTAAATCCCTTTCTGCTTAAATTTGATAGAGGATTGTATTTGTTTTCTAGGGCTATTGTGGCAAAGTACCACAAACTAGTTTCTTTAAAACACAGAAGTTTATTACCTCATATTTCTACAAGCTAAAAGTTCAAAGTCAAGACCTCAGCAGGATGGGCTTCCTTTAAGGACTGTGAAGGAGAATCCGTTCCATGCCTCTCCCCTAACTTTTAGTGACCACAAACATTTCTTTCTTGTGACAGCATAACTCCAATCTCTGCCTCCTTCTTCACATGGCAGTCTGCTCCCTGCATGTGTTCACATCAACTCACTTCTGTGCTTATCTGTCTCTGGGTCCAAATGTCCTCCTCACTCTAATGACCTCGTTTTACTAGAGACGGAAGAAGGATTTTTTTAGTTTGGTGTTTTTTTTGTTTGTTTGTTTTGTTTTTTTATGTAGACCATTTTAAAAGTCTTTACTGAGTTTGTTACACTACTGTTTCTGTGTTTTGTTTTGTTTTGTTGGCTGCAAGGTATGTGGGATCTTAGTTCTCCCAGCAGGGATCGAACCTGCGACAAAGTCTTAAGCCCTGGACCACCAGAGATGTCCCAGGAGAAAGCTTTTTACTTGAAGGCATTTTTAAACTTGATTACTTCTGTAAATACACTATTTCCACATAAAATCATATTCTGAGGCCCTGGTGGAATATATATCAATCCATAACAAGGAGTATGACAGGAACATTTTGTATTCTTTATATGTTCAAAATGGTCTCTGAGGAGGCCTTGCAAATAGCTAAGAAGAGAAGCTAAAGGCAAAAGAAAAAAGGAAAGATGCACCCATCGGAATGCAGTGTTCCAAAGAATAGCAAGGAGAGATAAGAAAGCCTTCCTACGTGAACAATGCAAAGAAATAGAGGAAAACAATAGAATGGGAAAGATTAGAGAACTCTTCAAGAAAATTAGAGATACCAAGGAAACATTTCATGAAAAGATGGGCACAATAATGGACAGAAACGGTATGGACCTAAGACAAGCAGAAGATATTAAGAAGATGTAGAAAGAATACACAGAAGAACTATACAAAAACGATTTTAATGACCAGCTAACCCTGATGGTGTGATCACTCACCTAGAGCCAGACACCTTGCAGTGTGAAGTCAAGTGGGCCTTAGGAAGCATCACTACAAACAAAGCTAGTGGAGGTGATAGAATTCCAGCTGAGCTATTTCAAATCCTGAAAGATGATGCTGTGAAAGTGCTGCACTCAATATGTCAGCAAATTTGGAAAACTCAGCAGTGGCCACAGGACTAGAAAAGGTCAGTTTTCATTCCAATCCCAAAGAAAGGCAATGCCAAAGAATGCTCAACCTACCATATAATTGCACTCATTTCACATGCTAGCAAAGTAATGCTCAAAATTCTAGAAGCCAGCCTTCAACAGTACGTGAACCGTGAACTTCCAGATGTTCAAGCTGGATTTAGAAAAGGCAGAGGAACCAGAGATCAAATTGCCAACATCTGTTGGATCACTGAAAAAGCAAGAAAGTTCTAGAAAAACATCTACTTCTGCTTCATTGACTATGCCAAAGCCTTTGACTGTGTGGATCACAATAAACTGTGGAAAATTCTGAAAGAGATGGGAATACCAGACCACCTGACCTGCCTCTTGAGAAATCTGTATGCAGGTCAGGAAGCAACAGTTAGAACTGGACATGGAACAGCAGACTGGTTCCAAATTGGGAAAGGAGTATGTCAAGGCTGTATATTGTCACCCTGATTATTTAACTTATATGCAGAGTACATCATGAGAAATGCTGGGCTGGATGAAGCACAAGCTGGGTTCAGATTGCTGGGAGAAATATCTTAATATTTCAGTTCTTCGGTGCTCAGCCTTCTTTATGGTGAAACTCTCATATCCATACATGACTACTGGAAAAACCATGGCTTTGACTAGACACACCTTTGTCAGCAAAGTAATGTCTCTGCTTTTTAATACACTGTCTAGGTTTGTCATAGCTTTTCTTCCAAGGAGCAAGTGTCTTTTAATTTCATGGCTGCAGTCACCATCTGGAGAGATTTTGGAACCCAAGAAAATAAAGTCTGGCCTTATTTCCATTGTTTCCCCATCTATTTTCCATGAAGTAATGGGACTGGATGCCATAATCTTTGTTTTTTGAATGTTGAGTTTTAAACCAGCGTTTTCATTCTCCTCTTTCATCTTTATCTTTAGACTCTTTAGTTCCTCTTTGCTGTCATCTGCATATCTGAGGTTATTGATATTTCTCCCAGCAATCTGAACCCAGCTTGTGCTTCATCCAGCCCAGCATTTCTCATGATGTACTCTGCATATAAGTTAAATAATCAGGGTGACAATATACAGCCTTGACATACTCCTTTCCCAATTTGGAACCAGTCTGCTGTTCCATGTCCAGTTCTAACTGTTGCTTCCTGACCTGCATACAGATTTCTCAAGAGGCAGGTCAGGTGGTCTGGTATTCCCATCTCTTTCAGAATTTTCCACAGTTTATTGTGATCCACACAGTCAAAGGCTTTGGCATAGTCAATGAAGCAGAAGTAGATGTTTTTCTAGAACTTTCTTGCTTTTTCAGTGATCCAACAGATGTTGGCAATTTGATCTCTGGTTCCTCTGCCTTTTCTAAATCCAGCTTGAACATCTGGAAGTTCACGGTTCACGTACTGTTGAAGGCTGGCTTCTAGAATTTTGAGCATTACTTTGCTAGCATGTGAAATGAGTGCAATTATATGGTAGGTTGAGCATTCTTTGGCATTGCCTTTCTTTGGGATTGGAATGAAAACTGACCTTTTCTAGTCCTGTGGCCACTGCTGAGTTTTCCAAATTTGCTGACATATTGAGTGCAGCACTTTCACAGCATCATCTTTCAGGATTTGAAATAGCTCAGCTGGAATTCTATCACCTCCACTAGCTTTGTTTGTAGTGATGCTTCCTAAGGCCCACTTGACTTCACACTGCAAGGTGTCTGGCTCTAGGTGAGTGATCACACCATCAGGGTTAGCTGGTCATTAAAATCGTTTTTGTATAGTTCTTCTGTGTATTCTTTCTACATCTTCTTAATATCTTCTGCTTGTCTTAGGTCCATACCGTTTCTGTCCATTATTGTGCCCATCTTTTCATGAAATGTTTCCTTGGTATCTCTAATTTTCTTGAAGAGTTCTCTAGTCTTTCCCATTCTATTGTTTTCCTCTATTTCTTTGCATTGTTCACGTAGGAAGGCTTTCTTATCTCTCCTTGCTATTCTTTGGAACTCTGCATTCAGATGGGTATATCTCTCCTTTTCTCCTTTTTCTTTAGCTTCTCTTCTTTTCTCAGCTCTTTGTAAGAAATCCTCAGACAACCATATAGTTCTACACATATAATTCTAGTTTTTCACTTATAGTAAGTAAAGTTCCATTTATTACAGTGTTTCTTACTTAGTGCTATGTCTTCTATACCAGCACATAAAAATCTCAAAATATTCTTCCCAATGGCTTCACAGTAATTTCTTATAAGGATTATGATAATTCATTTAACAGTTTTTATCTTGGTAATTGATAGGTCACTTGGAATTTCTTAATTTATTATGGACAATGCTGTAGAAAATATCTTTATACATGTGTATATTCATAGTTTTGTTAATATTTCAGCAAAGTAGATTCCTAGAAGTGAAATTGCTAAGTCAAATGTAATGCATGTTTAAATCTGAATAGATATCGTGTGCTAGTTTATATTCTAATGAAGTCATATAGAAGTACCCATTTCCTCATGCCCACCTTTGAATAGTATCAATAATTTTACTTTTGCTAATATAATAAGATTAAAAGCAAACATTTTTATTTATATTATTAGTAAATTTTTGCATGTTTGTCCTTATTTCTTTTTTATGAGTTACATATTCACAGTCTTTGCCCATTTTCCATTGCACTATTATTTTAAAAGAGTTATTTTTAAGAGTCATTTATATTTATGATGGCAAATAAACTTTATTATATGTTTTTCAAATATTTTCTCTCAATATGCGCTTTGTCTTTTAATTCTGTTAATGGTATTCTTAACTCTATGGAAGTGAAGTTACAGGGTCAAGTTTGGCGCATTTTCAGGTAGATGGTACAGAATATGTGTGTTGGGGGTTAGAAATTAGACTCCAGGCATGACAGGTGGGCAGGGCAAAAATAGCCACTACAAATACCTTCTAGGTACCTAAGTGCAACACTTAGAATGCCTTATCTGACAATCAGCCAAACTTATTTGCCTGACTAAAATCTTTGAATCTTGAAGAGGAGATTTTATATGCTTTTCAGCACTAATGCTGAGCCCACCAGCTTACCTTATTGATTCTCACAGGATCCACTGATGCTCAGGGACTGTGGCTAAGAGACTGGAACCTTCTGAATGAAAAGGAAGGGAGAGCAGACTGGTCTACAGCACCAAATTGAGGAAGCATTTGAGTAACATTTGAAAAAATGGAAGTGACTATGTGTATTCAAACATACAATACATTAAACTTGCATATGATATCAAATATAGGCTTTCAAAAAGGCAAGGAGATTCATGGGAACAATGAATAATAAAATGTAAACAATAAGAGTCTTACAACACTAAAACCTAAGGGAACACTAGCAATTTTCATGATTTTAAATTTTAGTCCACTTCAGTATTTTACAAATAAGGAAACAAAGGTTCAGAGAATATGATGAGCTCAGGTTTGCAGCTCTAGTTACTAGTAGAGACAGGATTAGAACTCAGTTTTCTTGACCCTCAATTTGACAAAACTTCCTTAATTTAGGAGTTCCTTGTATCTCTGGATAAACAACAACCAAAAAGCCCATACATTTAAAATGTGACTTTTAGTAGAATTAAAATATGATAAATTAGTAATCAAGTTTTAAAATTATTTTATGCCTCTGTCTGAGACCCACTGCACTCTTTGGTAGAAGGTGTATCCTAGCCCCAAAGCCAGCTCAAAGCCCCAGGAAGCAGCATCACTGAGTTTTGCCCACAGAGTCTGACCATCTAGACAATCAGTTCCCAGGATCAGTAACTCAGAGCTACCCAAGACACACCTCTGGCCTATGTACCTTGTCTGTAGGTTTTCTAAAAGCCACTTCCCACCCTCATCCCCACCCACCCACCTTGCCAACTGTGTGTCAGAGATCACACCTCACTGTCTAGATCCCTTTATGAAACTGTTGGCAATCTTTGGATTACTTTTATGACATGCAAACTAGTGTATGTTCTCAAGCTAGGAGGTTCTCTGAGGTTGTGTTTAGATTGTTTCATCTGAAAGAAAGGGTAGAAAGTAAAGTTGCTCAGTTGTGTCCAACTCTTTGCAATTCCATGGACTATAGCCTACCAGGCTCCTCTGTCCATGGGATTTTCCATGCAAGAGTACTGGAGAGGGTTGTCATTTTAATGAAAGGTATAAGGGAAAGGCAGAAGTTGCCTGATGTCTGTTCAATCTTTTGCCCATGAGCTAACTGCTATTAAGAGTTTCTTGTGTGGGAAGGAAAGAGTGGGATGAATTGAGAAAGTAGCATTGACGTACATATACTACCATGCGTAAAATAGATACCCAGTGGGAAGCTGTTGTATAACACAGGGAGCTCAGCTTGGTGCTCTGTGATGGTCTAGAGGGATGAGAGGGTGGAAGGGAGACTGAAAAGGGAGGGGATGTGTGTATGTGTGTGTGTGTATATATATATGTGTGTACTTATAGTTGATTCATGTTGGTGTACAGCAGAAACTAACACAACATTGTAAAGCAATTATCCTCCAATTAAATTTTTTTAAACTTTAAACATTTTGTTTAGAGGTATAGCCGATTAACAATGCTGTGGTAGTTCCAGGTGAAGAACGAAGGGACTCAGCCATACGTATACTTGTATCCATTCTCCCCCCAAACCCCCTCCCATCCAAGCTGGCACATAACATTGAGCAGAGTTCTATGTGCTATACAATAGGTCATTGTTGATTATCAATTTTAAATATAGTAGCATGTAATGACCTTCCCAAAGTCCCTAACTATCCCTTTCTTCCCCCAGCTAAAATTTTTTGAATTTATTTAATTGGAAGGTACTTTACAATATTGTGATGGTTTTTGCCATATATCAACATGAATCAGCCAAGGCTATACATGTGTCTTTCCATCCTGAACCCCTCCCACCTCCTTCCCTACCCTATCCCTCCGGATTGTCCCAGAGCACTGGCTTTGGGTGCCTTGCTTCATGATCAAATTTGCACTGGTCACCTATTTTACACATAGTAATATACATGTTTCAATGCTACTCTCTCAAATCATCCCATTCTTGCCTTCTCCCACTGAGTCCAAAAGTCTATTCTTTACATCTTTGTCTCCTTTGCTGCCCTGCATGTAGGATCCTCGTTATTGTCTTTCTAAATTTCATATATATGCGTTAAATACAGTATTTGTCTTTCTCTTTCTGACTTACTTCACTCTATTATAATAGGCTACAGCTTCATCCACCTCATTATAACTGACTCAAGGTGGGTGGGGACAAAAAAAAAAAAAAAGAAAAAAAAAACTGACTCAAATGCATTCCTTTTTATAGCTGAGTAATATTCCATCATGTATATATACCACAACTTCCTTATCCATTCATCTTATGATGGACATCTAGGTTGCTTCCATGTCCTAGCTACTATAAATAGTGCTGCAATGAACACTGGGGTACATGTGTCTCTTTCAAGTCTGGTTTCCCCTGTGTATATGCCAGCAGTGGGATTGCTGGGTTGTATGACAGTTCTAGTCCCAGTTTTTAAAGGAATCTCCACACTGTTCTCCATAGTGGCTGTACCAGTTTACATTCCCACCAACAATGTGAGAGGGTTCCCTTTTCTCTACACCAAGAGTTTCCTACGTGTGCTTTTAGAAAATTTCCACACATGCCTAGGTAGGAGTACCATGATATTGTTTTATAATTTATTTCTTTAAATTTTCACATACTATCTTGTAGTTGCCTTTTAAAATTACCTCATTCTAAACCTGGAAACGTATAATATGTATATAGGACACAATTTGCTTATGATTTGTTTTTAAAAATGCACTGGTGCTTCAAAAGTCACCTACACTGATCAAAGTTGAAAATTATTGTTGGAGTACTAATATGATATTTCTTACCTAATACAATCCATGTATATGGCTTAGATAGGTTACTTGTGCTATCTGAGCTTCAGTTTTTCCATCTGCAAAAAAGGTACCATTTCTTGGCAGGAGGCTAGTCATAGAATTTGATGAGATAATGCTTGTAGCACAACCTGGTGAGGTGGAAATGATGTTTTGGGGAGACAAAACAAAATATACTGTATTCTCTAAAGCAGATGAAATGTGCTTGAATCCACAATCTATTTACCAGTTAAGTTGGCTTAGAGCTCAACATTCAGAAAACTAAGATCATGGCATCTGGTCCCATCGAAACAGTGGAAACAGTGTCAGACTTTATTTTTTTGGGCTCCAAAATCACTGCAGATGGTGACTATAGCCATGAAATTAAAAGACGCTTACTCCTTGGAAGGAAAGTTATGACCAACCTAGATAGCATATTCAAAAGCAGAGACATTACTTTGCCAACAAAGGTCCGTCTAGTCAAAGCTATGGTTTTTCTTGTGGCCATGTATGGATGTGAGAGTTGGACTGTGAAGAAGGCTGAATGCTGAAGAATTGACGCTTTTGAACTGTGGTGTTGGAGAAGACTCTTGAGAGTCCCTTGGACTGCAAGGAGATCCAACCAGTCCATTCTGAAGGAGGTCAGCCCTGGGATTTCTTTGGAAGGAATGATGCTGAAACTGAAACTCCAATACTTTGGCCACCCCATGCGAAGAGTTGATTCATTGGAAAAGACCCTGATACTGGGAGGGATGGGGGCAGGAGGAGAAGGTGACGACGGAGGATGAGATGGCTGGACGGCATCACCGACTCGATGGACATGAGTTTGGGTAAACTCCGGGAGTTGGTGATGGACAGGGAGGCCTGGCGTGCTGCGATTCATGGGGTCGCAAAGAGTCGGACACGACTGAGCGACTGGACTGAACTGAACTGAACCCAGGATGAGTGAGTTAAGCTTCGGATCCTCAGTTTACTCTCTATAAAATACACAAAAAATAGTTGTGAGATTTAAAACTAAATAATGTATATGAAGCTCTTACTAGGGTATCTTTTTCCTAAAATGTGCTCAGTAATAATAGTACCCATTACTGTCAAGTGAGGCCTTTGATATGGGCTTAAAACCTGCTTCTGCCATTCCTTAGATATATGTCTCTGAGTAGCTGTCTTGAAGTTTCTGAGTCTTAGTTTCCTCATCCCACCTTACTGGACTGTGAGGATGAAACAGATGCTTAGTATCATCTCCAAAAAATGGTCGATACAAGCACTTAGCACTGTGTCCAGGTCTTTGAGTGGAAACACACATCAGCTGTTTTCCTCATCGGTTAACTTCTCTTTTTCCTTTCCAGTTCTTCACTGCATAGATGAGGTGTATTTAAACTAGTGCAGGCGTGTTGAAGATAGACTTTTAAAGTCAGAATCTCTGCTCCTTTTTTTCACTGTTAATTTTATTTTTTTTTTCCACTGTTAATTTTAAAGTCCTTTCTACGGGCTAGTTTTACCCTACAACTCACAAGAAATGTAACACTGTGTAATGAATAGTGATAAAGCATATTCAGATCAGAACATTAATCATTTAAGCAAACAAACCCATAGAGGACTTCTTTCTTCAAAGTATATATATTTTCATCAAATTAATTTATCAAATAACAATTAACACAAGTTCTAGTTCTCTGTTGAATTTACAAGTTCAATAGAAATATGAATCATAATGGCATATTGTGGGGATGGGCAGTGGTTACTGGAGACTCTGAATCATAGTCCAGAGGAAAGGCAACACTGAGAAATATCCTAAGAAGATGTTAAACTAGAGAAACAGTTTCTGAGAGAAAAAGAGCTTTGCAATCACAGTCCAAGGCCATTTAAGGACAGTAATTCTCAAACTCTGAAGAACACAGATCATGCCCCAACCCAGGTGTTTAGACTATTCTTATCTCTCCATGGGTTCCCAGATCTCATAAGTGAGATAAGGAGTCACTTAACTCAACAAAACTTGCTAAAGACTCACCAACTACAGACTGAGAACATAGGGAAATTGCTTGAGGCCCAGGAAGCATTCTGGTTAGATGCAGTCATCTTTCCATTTGAATCTGAGAGAAGTAGAGAATTGCACAGGGGAACAAAAGAAAAGAGAGGGTTGTAGGAAAGGGTTGTAGGGCTTCAACTGTGGCACCACTGACATCGCGGTTTGAAGAACTCTTTGCTGTGGGGCACGGTCTTGTACACTGTAGGATATAGAGCGGCAGCCCTGGACTCCATGGTATATGCCAGTAGCACGATGTCCCTCCCAGCTGTGACAACCAAAAATGTCTCCAGACTCTGCCAAATGTTCCTGGGGATGGAGGAGAAAGGAGATAGAAAACCAGGTTGAGAACCACTGTTCTGGAGTATGTGGAGGCAAGGAACAGGGATATACCCTAGTCACCCCCCAGTTTCCTTTTTCCTTTACAAATATTTAGCTCCTTTAGAAAGGCTTTTTATGGCTATCTTAATTCTCTTCTCTCTTCCTGGATAGCTATTTCTGTTTTCATTCTAGTCACCCCAGGACAGGCTGAGACTTACCTCAGAGACCCTCAGTGAAGTCCTGGGCAACTGGGAGGAGAGCAGGAGAGCATGAGGTCAAGACAACAGGCCAGAGACCGAGGTCTCCTCTCGACAGGGCTTGTGGTATCCGGCCTGAGTGCAACACTGAAGACGAATGTTATTCCCTCAGTTTTGACTGTTACAGTGGTTCATAAACGTAGGGTGGGTAGGTACAGGATGAATGGGAAGAATCAGAGTCACTGGGAGAAAATGACACATCTTTATCCATCTGCCAGCATATAGCCCCAGGCAGGTCAAAACTGCAGCAAGGCGTGGCGTAGGTATGCATGTTTTCAACTCCAATGTACAGTTAGTGTAAGGTGTTACTTACTCTCAGTCTCTTCTTCCAGTGGAACCACCTAAGAAGTTTTCTATGATATCTAGCCTATTGAGGAGTAACTCTCAATAACAAGTTAGAGACGTGCCTGGAAGCATTATTTGAACTAGTGAAAAATGATGAAAACACTAATTTGAAAACATAAGCATTTTGATGTTCATTGCAGTATTATTTACGATAGCCAGAATATGGAAGGCGCCTAAGTGCCCACTGATAGATGAGTGGGTAAAGAAGATATTATAAAGATAATAGAATATTAGTCATAAAAAAGAATATAGCAAGCCCTTACATATGAATTAGTTCTATTCTGAGAGCACATTAGTGAGTCCAATGTGTTAAGTCTGACAAAGTAGCCTAGGTACCCAACACAATCTGCTATATGTATTGTACTGTAATAGCTTTATAATGCTTTTCACACAAATAATACATAAAAACCGACAAGAAAAGTATAGAAAACACTTCTAAGCTTACAGTACAGTACCTTGAAAAGTACAGGAGTACAGCGCAACAGCTGTCATCCAGGGGCTGGCGTTGAATGAACAGGCAAGAAGTGCTGCTGACTGGAGGAGGGAGAGAAGGTGGGAGACGGTAGAGCAGAAGGGTTGTCAGCAACAGGAGACAAAGGGCCAGCTGCAATTTCACTCACACCTGACCCTGATGGAATGCACATTCACATCTTTCAGAGTTTTCAACTTGAAAGTTCATATGTAGGGGACTTACTGTAAAATCTTGCCATTTTCAACAGCGTGGAAGGACCTAGAGGGTAATGTTGTTGTTCAGTTTCCCAGTTATGTCCAACTCTTTGCAACCCCATGGACTGCAAGACGCCAGGCTTTCCTGGTGCTGCAGAGGGTAATATGCTAAGTGAAGTAAGTCAGACACAGAAAGAGGAATACAAATACAAACTATCAGTTCAGTTCAGTTCAGTCGCTCAGTTGTGTCTGACTCTTTGCAACCCGATGAATCGCAGCACGCCAGGCCTCCCTGTCCATCACCATCTCCCGGAGTTCACTCAAACTCACATCCGATGAGTCGGTGATGCAATCCAGCCATCTCATCCTCTGTCGTCCCTTTTTCTCCTGCCCCCAATCCCTCCCAGCATCCGAATCTTTTCCAATGAGTCAACTCTTTGCATGAGGTGGCCAAAGTCCTGGAGTTTCAGCTTTAGCATCATTCCTTCTAAAGATCATGGCATCTGGTCCCATCATTTCATGGGAAATAAGTTGGGGAAACACTGGAAACAGTGTCAGACTTTTTTTGGGCTCCAAAATCACTGCATATGGTGACTGCAGCCATGAAATTAAAAGACGCTTACTCCTTGGAAGAAAAGTTATAACCAACCTAGATAGCATATTCAAAAGCAGAGACATTACTTTGCCAACAAAGGTCCGTCTAGTCAAGGCTATGCTTTTTCCAGCGATCATGTATGGATGCGAGAGTTGGACTGTGAAGAAAGCTGAGTGCCAAAGAATTGATGCTTTAGAACTGTGGTGTTGGAGAAGACTCTTGAGAGTCCCTTGAACTGGAAGGAGATCCAACCAGTCTATTCTAAAGGAGATCAGCCCCGGGTGTTCTTTGGAAGGAATGATACTAAAGCTGATGATTTCACTTATATGTGGAATCTAAAAAAAAAAACAAATGAATAAACATAACTACACAGAAATAGTCATAGATACAGGGACTAAACAGATGGTTGCCAGAGGGGAGGGGTTGAGGGAAGAAAGAAGTAGGTGAGGGAGATTGAGAGGTACAAACTTTCAGTTAAAAAATAAATGAGTCATAGGTATTAATTATACAATGTGGGGAATATGACCAATAATTATGAATTAACAGTATCTTCATATGGTAACAATTGCAACTAGACTTATCATGATGATCATTTTGAAATATATATAAATATTGAATCACTATGCTTCCCTGGTGGCTTAGAGGGTAAAGCGTCTGCCTGCAATGCAGGAGACCTGGGTTTGATCCCTGGGCCAGGAAGATCCCCTGGAGAAGGAAATGGCAACCCACTCCAGTACTCTTGCTACTCTTGCCTGGAAAATCCCATGGACAGAGAAGCCTGGTAGACTACAGTCTATGGGATCGCAAAGAGCCGGACATGACTGAGCGACTTCACTTCACTTTCACATGCATTATACCAGGAGCTAACGTAGTTTTGTAGTTCAATTATATTTCAAATACAAAGAAACAAACTTATAGAAAGAGATCAGATTTGTGGTCGTCAACAAACGTCCGTCTCATCAAAGCTATGGGTTTTCCAGTAGTCATGTATGGATGTGAGAGTTGGACTATAAAGAAAGCTGAGCTTAGAAGAATTGATGCTTTTAAACTGTGGGGTTGGAGAAAACTCTTGAGAGTCCCTTGGACTGCAAGGAGATCCAACCAGTCCATCCTAAAGGAGATCAGTCCTGGGTGTTCATTGGAAGGACTGATGTTGAAGCTGAAACTCCAATACTTTGGCCACCTCATGCGAAGAGCTGACTCATCTGAAAAGACCCCAATGCTGGGAAAGATTGAAGGCAGGAGAAGGGGATGACAGAGGATGAGATGGTTGGATGGCATCACTGACTTAATGGACATGAATTTGGGTAAACTCTGGGGGTTGGTGATGGACAGGGAAGCCTGGCGTGCTGCGGTTCATGGGGTCGCAAAGAGTTGGACACGACTGGAGCAACTGAACTGAAGTGGGGTTGGGGAGAAGGGGAATCGAAGTAAGGTAGTCAAAATGTACAAACTTTCAATTGCAAGATAAATAAGTACTAGGGATGTAACATACAATATAAGTAACACTGCTCTATGTCATATATGAAAGCTGTTAAGAGAGTAAATCCTAAGATTTCTCACTGCAAGAAAAAAATGGTTTTATACCTCTTTAATTTTGAGATGATGTTCAGTAAACTTCCAGTCCAGCGTTTCTCATGATGTACTCTGCATATAAGTGAAAGTGGAGAGTGAAAAAGTTGGCTTAAAGCTCAACATTCAGAAAACGAAGATCATAGCATCCGGCCCCATCACTTCATGGGAAATAGATGGGGAAACAGTGGAAACAGTGTCAGACTGTATTTTTCTGGGCTCCAAAATCACTGCAGATGATGATTGCAGCCATGAAATTAAAAGACGCTTACTCCTTGGAAGGAAAGTTATGACTAACCTAGATAGCATATTCAAAAGCAGAGACATTACTTTGTCAACAAAGGTCCATCTAGTCAAGGCTATGGCTTTTCCTGTGGTCATGTATGGATGTGAGAGTTGGACTGTGAAGAAGGCTGAGCGTCGAAGAATTGATGCTTTTGAACTGTGGTGTTGGAGAAGACTCTTGCGAGTCCCTTGGACTGCAAGGAGATCCAACCAGTCTATCCTAAAGGAGATCAGCCCTGGGATTTCTTTGGAAGGAATGATGCTAAAGCTGAAACTCCAGTACTTTGGCCACTTCATGCGAAGAGTTGACTCATTGGAAAAGACTCTGATGCTGGGAGGGATTGGGGGCAAGAGGAGAAGGGGACGACAGAGGATGAGATGGCTGGATGGCATCACTGACTTGATGGACGTGAGTCTCAGTGAACTCTGGGAGTTGGTGATGGACAGGGAGGCCTGGCGTGCTGCGATTCATGGGGTCACAAAGAGTCGGACACAACTGAGCGACTGATCTGATCTGATCTGATCAGTAAATTTATTGTGGTAATTAGTTCCTGACTCACATGTTAAATCATTATTCTGTACACCTTAAACTTATACAGTGCTGCATGTCAATTATCTCTCAATAAAAGTAGAAGAAAAGAACAATAGATAAAACCATTGAGATTTTTTAAACCTGTTAGAGATAAATGTAAACAACCTTTTATAATAATGAATTAGAAACTGAGAGGGAAAAGTGACTTTTATTAAATACAGGATACCAAAAGAAGAAAATAAAAGAAAAAATATGGGATATCAAAAGTAAATTTAAAACAATGAGAAACTGGAAAAAAATGGGAAAAACAAACTATAAGTATTTGGGAGCATTAAAAAATAAACTAGTGCAAAATGGGAAATTTTCAAAATGGGAAAATCAGGGTAGATTTTCTAAATAAATTTGTGGGGGAGAATAAATGAAATAATCCATGTAAAGATCCTAGAATAGTGTGTAGTAAGCCCTCAAATGTTGACCATAACTATTAAAAACTTAATAGTTATGCTTAGAATATGATGTTAAATGAAACTAATAAGATCTAAGACTACAAACAGTAGATCCCTATTTCATGAAAAGACACCCATAATTTGGGGATCAAGACTGAGCTGTGAGAGTCTATCCCTTGGACTCAGTGTAGACATATTTGAGAAATTATTCTGTTATTTTTAAGGGAAGGAGAATAAGGGGACAGGGTTGAGGGGACAAAGGTGACTGGGAGAACCACAAGGCAGCTGCACCGTCATCTGCTCCTCCCAGCAGAGCTGGGTTGAGGGGTGGGCCAGCAGGGGAGCTGTCCATGCTGCCACTGCAGGGGCTGCCATTGTAGTGAGCACTGTCGCGGTAGAAAATAGTGATATGGAGAAAATCGTATTTACGAAAACTCTTCTTACAAACAGAATGTGGTTAAAATCACTTGTCATAGCTTGAAACCCCCAGGGGCACACTTGAGCAGTGGTCTCTAAGCCGCTTTTTAGAGAAACTGGGTCCGGTTGATTTCATCTTTTTACTTTGTGAATAGTAAGTGTATACAACTCTCTTGCCCAAACTGAAGAACTGAGAATACAATAGAAGAACTTCCCCCAAGTCTTAATACTTGGCTATTCCTTTTCTGAATAAATATTAAACAAGTATTTCAGTAGCAATAGTTCTGGGGATTCCCTGGTGGCTCAGATGGTAAAGAAGCTGCCAGGGATGTGGGAGACCGAGGTTTGATCCCTGGGTCAGGAAGACCCCCTGGAGAAGGGAATGGCTACCCACTCCAGTATTCTTGCCTGGAGAATCCCATAGACAGAGGACCCTGATGGGCTACAGTCTACAGGGTTGCAAAGAGTCAGACACAACTGAACACTAATTTTAAGAGGTACCAAATTATTACTGTATTTGGGAACCTGTGTATCCCATTGGCGGAGTAGGCAATGGCACCCCACTCCAGTACTCTTGCCTGGAAAATCCCATGGACGGAGGAGCCTGGTGGGCTGCAGTCCATGGGGTGGAGAAGAGTCGGACACAACTGAGCGACTTCACTTTCACTTTTCACTTTCATGCATTGGAGAAGGAAATGGCAAGCCACGCCAGTGTTCTTGCCTGGAGAATCCCAGGGACGGGGGAGCCTGGTAGGTCTATGGGGTTGCACAGAGTCGGACACGACTGAAGCGACTTAGCAGCAGCAGCACCAGCAGTATCCCATTGGACCCTCATCCTTGGCCTCCTTCAGGGCCGAAATGAGTTGCCAGTCCAGGTTCGATGCACGATACTGGATGCTTGGGGCTGGTGCACTGGGACGACCCAGAGGGATGGAATGGGGAGGGAGGAGGGAGGAGGGTTCAGGATGGGGAACACATGTATACCTGTGGCGGATTCATTTTTATATTTGGCAAAACTAATACAGTTATGTAAAGTTTAAAAATAAAATAAAATTTAAATTAAAAAAAAAAAAAAGGCAGATGTTGGCAGAAGTTGGAAGAAATTTCCCTTGTTATATGCTGGTTATGTTGACCAAGGAATCTTTTGAATACTAAGATCTGCACCATACGTCATATAATTGGAGCTCAGGTGACAAACCAATGCAAAGCACAGGGGCTGGGGATCCTCTCTTCTGGGTGGAGCCCAGTTTAACCCCCAGCTAATGCCCTGTGGGTGAGAGGAAGTTTGAGTCTGCCCTGTTGCCACCACTATTGGTAAATGATGGTAGGTGGGCTGGTAGCACATTCTTTGGTGAATGTTGGTACTTCCTTAATAATGACACTTTTCATAACTTCTATATTTAGACTTTAGAAAAACTGGAAAATACAGGGAAGGAGAGTTAAGAAAAAAAAGCACCCAGTATTTCACCATTTTTCAACTTCATTGGACTTTGCTTTGGCAGCTTGATTTTCTGCTCATATGGTTTCATAGTTTCCTTGCCTTGGGTTCTGAATCCTGAAATGTATAACTTGTTCTACTGCACTTTTTCTACTGTTTTCTGAAACTCAGGTCCTCTGTGAAATTTAGGATTTTTAAAATAAATGATGCAGCTATTTATACCTCTATAAGAACACCAAATTCATGAAGGAGCTCTGGAACTTGGAAAAGTCAGAGATATTCTCAGCTTGCTATCTCTTTTTATTCTGACACAATTTTTTCCTACTCAAATTCCATTAGCCTTTCTTGGATTCCTTAAATAAACTAATATTACTAAATATTAAACAACCAGGAACATAGTCCCTTATTTGAAACAATGTGTAATTTTATAACATTTTAGATACTTCTTTGTTCATGTTTCCACTTTGGTTAAAATAGGATGCTTCTGTTTTTACTTCATTTTATAAATCTTATATTAGGTTGAATCATAGATGACAAGTGTCAGAAATTTACCTTGTGAATGTTGACATATATATATTTTGTGACAATATGACTAATATATTTTAAAATATTCAGAGTATTTTGTTTACAAAGAACATACTTTCTGATTTAGAGGCATGATAAAATATAAGGAGAGTTATTTGTATGCTAAGAGAAATTTAAAATGAAACCAACCGTCAGCATATTCAAAGTAATCCTAGACTTTAAATATTGATACAATAAGCAACTAGCATATAGGAAACACTCAATATTTATGTTCAACTGTCCCAGGTTTTGCTATATGGAGCCTCTTCAAGCTAACTTATGGGTCTTTTGACATGTTCACATCATTCTTTGAATACTTTTTCACTTTTTTTAAGTGAGAGAGTCACTCAGTCATGTCCGAGTCTTTGCGACTCCATGGACTGTAGCTGACTGAGCCACCAGGGAAGCCCAAAAATACTGGAGTGCAGTCCCTTCTCCAGCAGATCTTCCTGACCCAGGAACTGAATCAGGGTCGCCTGCATTGCAGGCGGATTCTTTACCAGCTGAGCTACCAGGGAAACCCCTTCACTTTTTGTCACAGTATGATATTCCAGGCTTATCTTGAATTTTCTCTGCTATACCCCTAGAATCAGCCAGTTTTTCAAGCAGCTCTGGTTCCTTTAGTGGAAATGGTATTTAGAAACCAACATAGGTATACACATTGCTACTGGGGTATTATTGCTTCTTGACCCTCACAGCATGAGTGTACACACAAATATACATATGTACACACATCTATATATGTATTATATTTATACCCAGTTAGCTAAATAACTATAAAATTATGTGTTTATATTGATACCTGTGGGAGAAGGCAATGGCATCCCACTCCAGTACTCTTGCCTGGAAAATCCCATGGACGGAGGAGCCTGGAAGGCTGCAGTCCATCCATGGAGTCGCTGGGAGTCGGACACGACTGAGCAGCTTCCCTTTCACTTTTCACTTTCATGCATTGGAGAAGGAAATGGAAACCCACTCCAGTGTTCTTGCCTGGAGAATTCCAGGGACGGGGGAGCCTGGTGGGCTGCCGTCTATGGGGTCACACAGAGTCGGACACAACTGAAGCGACTTAGCAGCAGTAGCAGTATTGATACCTGTAATTCTAGTCCAACAACACAAATTTATCACATTCCCCCTTTCCCATATTGTAACTGCCTTCTCTTGTCAGTGAGAAATTTGGCTCCCATTACATTCAACATGCTAATTTGCTCAGCTCTAGAACTCATAGACTTTGAAATGTTGTCATACCACTGGATAAAACAAACCAATGACCTAGAATTCATTACCTCTATAAGATTCTATTTGCCTTTAGTCTAAGCATGTATTATCAACATACTGCATTCAAAAGTGTGCATTAGGGATTTCCCTGGTGGTCCAGTGAGAATCCGCCTGCCAACGCAGGGTCATGGGTTCGATCTTTGGTCTGAGAAGATTCCACATGCTGCGGGGCAGGTCAGCCCACGCACCACAGCTACTGAGCTTGAGTGCTGCAACTACTGAAGCCTGTGTGCTCCAGAGCCCATTCTCTGCAACAAGAGAATCCACTGCAGTGAGAAGCCTGCATAGTAAAACTGTGAGAAAGAAAGTCCGTGAGCAGCAACAAACACCCTAGATGAATACACTGCAGCCAAAAAAAATGCATAAATACTTACCTTTTTTAAAAATGTGCATTAATTCTTCTAATTTTTGTCTAGAGTGGTTGTTATTCACTTGGCATTTTTTTGACAACTGATATGTTCATTGGTATTTATGTTCCATTTCAGTTTTTTCATCATTTTTTATCATGGGTGCTTGTGTACATAAAACATCAAGAGAGTTCAAAAGTCAAAACTCAACAAAAACGGTTTACTCAGAAAAGCATCAAGACTTAAGAAAATAATTTCTCTATATTTCCTTCCCTTCTATTTAAAACTGTGAGCCTGTGCCTCCCCGTAGTCTGTGCCTGCCTGTTTTCCACTCCCCAAGGACACACACATCTTAATGGAAAACTACAAGATGATCTTTAGGATGTGGCATGTTTCTCCCAGCTTTGAACATGATTCCATATAGAAAAATACTCGTTTCAGTTATTACCTTTGTTCAGTGTATGATAACCATATATGTAAGCAATCTAAAAATATGGTTTCCTGTGAAAACACCATGACTATGTGGTAACATCTTACTCTATAAAAGCAGTTTCCTTTATTGAGACAAAGCAACCTGGCTCTGTATTTATAAATACAAGACCAAAACAAAACATGGATCATTTCCTCTGTAAGAGATTGACTCCAGACTAGGAGCTCATTATCCAAACCCTCTGGCAGGTCCTCTCGAGCCCCACTTCCTTGGGACATGCATCTTTCACCACTTCTGGCTCCTTCTGGAACCGTGACCAGCTGCCTTTAATTTCCTCACAGACTAGATGTTGCGGTGATGGTGATGAGAGCAAGTTGAGACTGACTTTTTTTATAGCAAGACTCCATCTGCAAAGGCTGACTAAGATTTTCATTATTATATTTTGAAGTCCTTGACTCTGTTTTAAACAATCAGGAATTTGGCTTTGTTACTAAAACAATTTAACTATATAAAATGTTGCTTTCTTTTCCTCTCATTCCCTGTTCCAAAGTTTTGTGTTCACAACAATTTGATACTTGGGAAGTACATTTCTGTTCATTTTTAATTTTCATAGCCTAGCTTTTGTATCCAGTTTTTATTGAAAGTCTACAAAGTGCCAAGTAACTCCTAGTACTGGGGATTGAGGGCATCAGTGATTAAAACAGATAAAAATCCTTACTTTCAAGGAGCTTATGTTCTAGTAGATAAAGAACATAGAAAACAAAAAACCTAACAGCTAATTATCTAGTTTGTTACAAGATGCCAAGTGCTATAAGGAAAAAATAGGTCAGGTTGAGGAATGAGAGTGTTATGTTGGTAGTGGAGGCAGTAAACTGAGGTTGTGGTGATGAGATCTGAGCAGACTCTAAACTGGAAAAGGTGCTCATGCAGACATCTGGGAAAGGAGCACTGCAGGGAAGAAGGAACAGGGTCGATGTTCTAAGGCTGAAGTGTACTTGGCTTGCTTAAAGAAAAGTAAAATGTATGGGGTGGTGTAGTGAAGAAGGCAATGGCACCCCACTCCAGTACTCTTGCCTGGAAAATCCCATGGAAGGAGCAGCCTCATAGACTGCAGTCCATGAGGTCGCTAAGAGTCGGACATAACTGATGGTCTTCACTTTCACTTTCCACTTTGATGCATTGGAGAAGGAAATGGCAAGCTACTCTAGTGTTCTTGCCTGGAGAATCCCACGGACGGGGGAGCCTGGTGGGCTGTCGTCTATGGGGTCGCACAGAGTCGGACATGACTGAAGCGACTTAGCAGCAGCAGCAGCAGCAGTGGGGAAACATAAAAACTTATGAGGCCAAAGGACTTTGGCTTTTATTCTAAGGGAGATGGGAGTCCCTGGAGGGATTGGGGTACAGAAGCCACGTAATTTGATTTGTGTTTTAACAGACTCCTCTGGCTGCCTTTTTAATAGTGGAGGGGTGGAGGGAGAGCTGGAAGACTTGAGACTAATTAGAAAGCTACTGAAATAATGTAGCAAGAGACAATGATGGTTTAGGCCAGAATGGTAGCAGTGGGAATTGGTAAAAAAGAATCTGAAAAATTCTTGGAATATTTTAAAGGTAAGCTAATCTAAATTCCTGATTATTGGATGTGTATTCTGAGAAAGAGAGGAGTCAAAGATGAAAGTTTTTGGCTTAAGAAAGTTGAAAACCAGAGTTGCAATTAATGGAGATGGAGAAAATTATGGATAAAGTAGGTTTTATCAAGGGAGATACATTTTTCAGCCTGATTGGAGTATATTCAGGGAAGAATGGGAAGAGAAGAATTGGAAACAAGTATAGACAACTCAACTATTGCTCCAAAATGGAAGGAAAAATGGGTGGTAGGTGGCAGGGGAAGTGTAGTGAAGAGGTTTATTTAGGTTGGGAAATACTGTAACCTATATGTTTGCTGGTAGATTCAGTTAAGAAGGAAAGTTGATATTGTATGAGGAAAAGATAATGGTTGGAACAGCATTCTTGAGAAGGTGAGTGGGGACAGGATACAGTGTAAACTAGAAATCAGATTTAAGTAGGAATATGGATGGTTAGGAAGATAAGAGTATGTAGAACCTGTGTTGGCAGACAGCTGGATGCAGTTGTGGGAAACTGCAGGAGTCCTCTGTCAATTAATTTTCTGAGTAAAGTAAGAAGGTCATCAACTGGGTGCAGGATGAGGGAGGTGGTGTTGGAGGTATGAGAAAGGGGATACAAAATGGTAATCCAGTAATAAATTTAAAATGAGACCAATCAATATAGTTGTTCATTTTGTTTGGCTACTTGGCTGTAGGCATGGAGAAGACAGAATAGAGTCAACCAGGTTTTGGTTTTGTCAAGCAAGTAAGACAAAGCTAGAGAGGAGGTTGAGTGAATTGAATGCAAAGGAGTGATTACAGTGATTGAATGTTTAAACCAGATAAGGAAGAGAGGACTTCAAGAGCTGAGTGACAGGGCCCTCCCTGGTGGCTCAGTGGTAAAGAATCCACCTGCCAATGCAGAGGGCACGGGTTTGATCCCTGGTCCTGGAAGATCCCACAAGTCGTGGAACAGTTAAGCTGGTGCACCACAGCTATTGAGCCTGTGCTCTAGAGCTCAGGAACTACAACTACTGAAGCCCACACTCCATAGAGCCCATGCTCGGCAACAAGAGAAGCTACTTCAATGAGAAGCCCAGGCACTGCAACTGAAGAGTACCCCCCACTCACTGAAACTAGAGAAAAGCCTTCGCAGCAATGAAGAGCTAGCACAGCCAAAAACAAATTATTTTTTTTTAAAGCGGAGTGACAAATTACTTAATCTCTCTATTCCTGCTTATTTAATATGAAAATGTTAAGAGTGCTGTGTGAGGCTTATGTGGAATAATGTGTGAAATAATGTGTGCAATCACTTTCTCGAGGTTTCTCATCAGGATCACCTGGGGTATTTTTGACACTACTAATGTCCACAGCCCAACCCCCCAAATAGAATTTCTGAGGGTAAGGCCAAGGATGACTTGGTCTAACTACTTTCTAGGTGATTCTACTGTATAGTCAGGACAGCAAACTTCCATGTTACCTTAATGATCTCTATTCATGATACTAACAATTATTTAATGAATGTCTCCTATGAGCCAGGCAACATACTACAGTATTCTCTCATTTAAGTTCCACAACTTTTCAAAGAGTTTGTGCCTAAAATGACAACCAGTAAGTGACAGAGCCAGGGATGTCTGGCCAGTTGTCTATGATACAAAGCTTGTTACTCCAAGACTGGTTTAAGGAGCAACAGCATCACCTGAGACCTTGTTAACAAGAACTGCCTTGTCACTGACCTGTTAAATCAGAATCTGTATTTGAATAAGATCTTTAGGCGATTCCTATGTATACTAAAGTTCGAAAAGCCCTCAAACAGGCCACACTAGCTCTCTCCACCATAATTTCTATTCTGGGGTAAGATGGACCCAAACAATTCATATCAATGGGCCAAGGGCAACATTTAATTTAAGAAATTCTTAAAGGTAATAAATGCCTAAAAAGGATTATTTCTAGAAATATTTTACTTATAACACTGAGAGTCACTTAGGATTCCTTTGAGGGATATCTTTTATTTGTTCAATTAGAGGCCAATAAGGTATGATCCCAATGAACTGTTCCATGAAATGCTATTTTGTATAGTGCTTCATAGTTACTGAATGTCTGTTTCTTATTCCTTGAAATGAACGTGAGTTTGTTACTGGGATTCAGGCAAATTGTCTAAGATCACATAACAGGTAATTGCAGGACTAAGACTCAAACACGGTTCCTTTCTATTTCTGTTTCACAAGATGGAGCACTATGGGGTACAGCAGTCATTTCAAAGAGAACAAAGCAGCGCTGCTTTACCAGTTCCTGGAGGTCTGGCCTTGTAGTTCTTATAGGGAGAAGCCCCTATATCTCTATAACCAGGCAATCCTGGCTTCTGTCACAAACTTTATTCTTGAAACATTTACACAGGGTTTGGTGGGATTGGAGGTCAGAAGGAACATCAGTACCTTATGCAGTAACTTTTTTCTGAATCAACCAAAATTTCTAACAACCAAATCATTGTGTACTGAACATGCATAATCCTAGCTCAAATAACATCTAAGCCTTTAGAATTCATTCAAGGATGTATTTATTTACAGGATACAAGTATTTATTTAATAAGAATTAAAGTGCTTAATTTTACAATGTTTCCAGCTCTCTGACCAAATATACATATTTACACAATATATACACTATCTGCAAGTATTTTACATTCATACAGCTAGAAAAGAAAACTTACTTTTTGTGTACACTTTTTCACATTTGAGTTAACTCTAAAATTTTGCTAACATACCTTTTCAAATTGATCATTCAACAATTCAAAAACCCAGATAGCACTTATTCAAAAATAACAGTCAATTGTCACTCACAAAATGAAATGCTAGTTTGTAAAACAAACAGACAAAATCCCCCAAATTTTATATACAGATATGATTGCTGATGGAGACCTTCCCCAAGTGATACATTCCAACATCCATATAATATGTAATATATAATGCAATTCTGTTATCATAATGGTCCCATAGACTATTATGTCTTTTCCCAAACTTATATATTAATGTATATATATCTCACTCTATGTATTTGGTATTCACTTATTCAAATATGCTACAATATTTCTTGATTTAATTTCTCACTAGTCTACCTAATCTCACTAATTCAATCTATAATGAATTTTAGGAAGGGGTAAACATCATGTAACTCTCGGTGACTCACAATGAGTTAACTATCTTGTAGAAGCCATGTGCTATTTTATTTCAAAAGACAGAAAAGACACTGTTTCCTGCCAAATGTTCAGTCCAAAAAGTAGAAGACAGACCATGACTGACTTTAGAGGGATTTTTTTTTTTATGTCATTAAACAGTGCAGAAAATGGTCCAACAGTATTATTTTTTAAGTCTAAAAGAAAAAGTAATAATATGATTGTTGCTGTTTAGTTGCTAAGTCGTGTCTGATTCTTTGCCACACCATAGGCTACAGTCCATCAGGCTCCTCTGTCCATGGGATTTCCCAGGCAAGAATACTAGAGTGGGTTGCCATTTCCTTCTCCAGGGGATCTTCCTGACCCAGGGATTGAATCCACATCTCCTGCTTAGCAGGTGGATTCTTAACTACTGAGCCACCTGGGAAGCCCAATGACAAGATACTAGTGGTATAAATTTAGAGGTCAAGGTGAAAGGCCCAGGTGCAATAGATCTATGAGTGTGCAATTACATAGATTTGCATCTTATAGTTTATACCCCCCTGCAGTTTAAATAATTTTCATTTATCTTAGATATATTGCTCTGATTTGGAGACCATGGGTCTCTTTCTGTCCACCTTTCTGTCCGTACTTGCTTGTTTCAATTCCTAATCATATTCTTCTCTGCCGTATCAGTAAAGAAAGCAAAGTTATCTTCTCATGACAACATGATTACAGGGCATACATAAGAATAGATTTTACTTAAAATCCATATATATAATTTATGTTAAAATATTTAAGTTAAAAAGAATATTTTCTATAAAAATTTTATTCCTATGGAAAAACAGAATTTGAAATCAACAGTGCTTTTACATATATACCTGTATGCATAACCTCACAGAAAGGGTTTCAAAAGTATATCTGTAGTCTTTATACATCATACTCCATTTTCTAAATCTGGAGACTCTATAGTAAATAATAGTATTAAAATAAAAAGCAATTTGATTCTACTAAAATTGGATGAAGATGAAAAAGTAACATGATCCACTATAGATGTTCAATATAGCCCTAAGAATAAGAACACATTAGTCACAGATTTCATATTAATATATTCTTAAAGAATATAAAATTTAAGAATGAAGACATTAAGATATTTTTGCTTTTTGAGTTAATTTTAGCTTATATATACCATGTGCTTTTATTCTTAGAGGATCTAACCAGAACATTATGTAATGTAGACAAAATTTTCTATTCTGCAATACAGCAAGAATACCTGCAAAAACAAAAAACAAAACAACAACAAAAACCTTTTGTTCCCTAGAAGTTTATTTGTTCCCATTGTTACCTTTTCTTCAGGATATACTCAGCTCAGAAAGATCATTATTACAGTTATCACAGACAATGAGTTCAGAATAAGAACTTAAGGCTTTGGGTATAACCAAAAATGAGAATTTAGAGGGGGACAAATCCTGTTTCCACAAAGAAGACAATAAAAGTTTTGGTAACTTTTAAAAATTGGGATTTTTTTTTTCTTTTTAATTTGCGTACATTGGCCAGTAAATATACCAATCTACATTAAGCTTCATGGAAAATGAAATGTAACCTGATGAAGTTGTGCAGATGTGCTTTAACTGATTTTTTTTTTTTTTTTTAACCATCCAGACCCTTTGCAAAAATAAAAAGGCTTTTGATGGTTACTTGAATCTCAAGAATAATGTTATCCCTTCTCCAAACCCTGCCACATATACTTTCTTTTCCTTAAAATGAGCAATTCGAATTACAGTACCACTCCTAGAAGTTAATTCTCTATATCACTGTGGCTAGGAATGTTCACATTAAAGTTTCAGTATAAAATCCTACCCTGTAAAATTTTATTGCTTGCATACATGATGGCATTATAGATGCCACTGTCACAAAAGTGGGTGGTGGCATTTTTCATTTTTGGGTCCCACTTAAAACCTGAAGATAAGTCTGCACTACATTTCATATTCAATATACCAAATGGTAGACTTTCAATAAAGCAAAACTTATATTTAAAAAACTGGAATGTTTTATAATAAATAGTAGTTTTTATCAAAGAAGTATTTTTTTTAAGACTGAAGGAAGGGCATGTTAAAGAAAAGATGACTTAGAGGAAAATAAAGAATAAGGCCCTTATGGAATGTTGTTTTAATAGTAAAACAATCAATTGCGTTTCTAGGCTCAATTTATTATGACAGCTCAGGTGTCTTCAGAAAGCAGAAGACATTACTCTTATAATCAATTAGGTGCATTTTGAGGTCTTTTGGTTGAGTGTTTCTAAATGGCTAAAAGTATTCCTTTGCCTTTCTCCAAGTAAAAGCATCAGTGAAAACAAAGCTGCTTCATTGCTTCTCTTTGTGCCTGACAAAAGAACATGTGGAATGTGAAGACGGTGATTGGATAAGCAGAAATTCTCTTCTGATACTAACATTTCTATTTTTTTGGAAAAAAAATTAAAGATAATGTTAAGAGTATGATAATAAATATTCTCTTTACATGAGTCTTCTTTCAATAATCTACATTAAATAACATCTGATTATTACTGAGCCAAAATTTGAATGTGTTCATGTTACTTCCATTCCAGGAGGACTTATTTGTAGGAAAAATGTAATCTTGTTCTTCAAAATAGTTTTTAAAAATAATTTGACTTGTAAATCTTCTAACTGGCCCTTACATTTCCATTTTTCTATCCTCATTACAAAAGTCACCTTCTCCTGATAATCATTCTACATTTTTACTGCTTCTCTTTTCTTGAGATTAAGAAAATCAAAGAAAGCATCACCTACAGCCATATTATAACCTTCTCAATAATCACCCCTAAACACCACATACACAAATACACCCATGCCTGGCAACTAGAAAAGAGAAACAACGTAAATATTTTAAATTTGTCCTTAATTTAATAGGGTCTAAGAAGCTACCCTTATACTTTTTGGGCTCCAAGTATTTGGCTTAATGTTGATGGTAATGGCTGGTACTCCTTTTTCAGAAGACGGCAATCTAATCATGCCCACTATAATTTAGCTTCTCCTTAGGGATGTGGGGGAAAAAAAGAGATACTGATACTTCAATATTTCTTTAAAAAACAGGGCCTGAATAAAATGTGTGGCAATCTCCAATTCTGAGTGAATCTGATCTACCTTTAAGGTGTAATCCCCAAAGGCTAGTAGGATCACTCTTGTGGATTTCTAGCAGACAGATGAATTTAAAAAATGACAATGTTTGGAACATGATAGAGTAAGTGTAAAACAAGAGAGAGATCTAAGTTTGAGAAAAGGATTAACTTAAATATCCAACAATGTGAGATTTTAATCACAACTACAATGTAATAAAGAACGGCCTTTGTGACAAGGAATCTATTAATATTAAAATTGTTTATTAAAATTCCCCAGAGGATAAAAGGGGGTGAAAATGCTCAAATTTTCATCAATCATATTGTACCCCCCAAAACCTGCCATTAAAATACTATTTTTTCTATATTGTATTTTCCCCCACTGTTCTTTAGTGAGGTGGTTTAAAAAGTTAAGCATAAACTGTCTTAATTACCTATCCTTTACCCTTAATCATAGATTATCACATGTGAATTTTTTTTTCATATCTGACAAAGGAATAAGCCCACACAGTTATCTTAAGTGTTAACTATATATAGTCCTCATTTAACCAAAACTAACAGTCTTAAGGGAAAGGAAAACATAACAATAAGTGTAGTTGCCGTATGTCCCAGTTCTATGTAAGGTCAGGAATCTTATACATGCTGATGTTAACTGCCACAACAATTAGAGGATGGTAAAAGGTAAAATAATCTGTATGACTTGATCATCCCAGTGACCAAAATGCACTTTATCTTAGAATAATCAAGACTGAAGCATTAATCAAACCCTCATCTTATATTTAACTAGGTATTATTAGCACCTTCAAAGAGAGGCACTGTTTTAAATAGGCACAGAACAAAGAAAAATAGTACTTTAAAAATACTGTTGGAACTCACTAATATATCCCATGCCACATAAATTACAGCTTTTTATTATAAAAATATCAATACCCTTAGATGTTAATCAGTTAAATGTAAATCAGCAAAAACATCTCATAAGTTTAGAACACTGCTCAGTTCCAAGATAAAACATGCTGTATATTTAAAAATAAATTAGAGACAAATATGAACCTAACCTGAAAAGTGTGGATAGTGTGTATATATATATTTGTATTTAATACTATATGTACATAATTGCTATATACTTAAGACATTTTATTCTTAGAAGTATTTCTACAAACACAAGTATTATCTTGAGTACCAACAATGTGTCTTTTTTCTTTTGCTTTAAAAGAATGTACATCATTTATGCAGCTTGTTTTATAAACTAACTTAAATAAGTTAATACAATAGCCTAAATTGTCCCTGTATTGTTGTTTTTCTTTTTTTATTTTTACTGTGGATCTATTTTGGCAACATGGAGGTATATCTTTCAAACTGTTATAAAGCCTGTATGTGTAAGTGAAGACATTAAAGGATTTCTTAAATGAAAGAAGACTTCTTTAGCCTAAAGTGATAGAATTAATTTATACCACTTTTTTCCAAGACAAAAGTACATATTCAAGGAATAGCTCATTAGAAAAATGCTCCACTTTTCACATTATTTCAAACTTTATGGGTAGAATGGCTGTGCACATTAATTTCACTAAGAGTACATAAAAACAGTCCCCAAAAAGATGCATTTATGAGCCTGTAAAATTTTTCAACATAAAGTGCTAAGAGATGAATAAGGAGAGCTGAGAATATCGTGAGCTATAAATCTTGAGACACACCCTACACTGTGGTAGGTCTTGGAACTTGGCATTCTGATTTTCTCTTAGGTTCAAGATGATCGTCCAAAGTGTCTGGATGCTGGCTAGGACATTCTGGCGTCTCACCTGTGACAGCTAAAAGGATGATTTTCAGCCACTTCTGTTTCAGTTCCTCACTGTCTGCAGCAAAGCTGTGCACAGACTTAGACTGGGTCAGTTTGAAACTGTGTGGCAGGTCTGCACTCCTCGGCATGTCGTCCACAACATAGCCCAGGAGTGGAATGGTGGCCTGGGCTCTGACATCCTAAGGGAAAAACATGGTGAGATGTGATCCAGCTCCCACTAACGCTCCTTTCCCACCATCTCTCCACAGACTTGTACTGTGAGCTCTCCATGGAGATGGGAGAGATCATTGCTTAGCACTGTGCCTCTTCATGAGACCACTGGTAATGTCACCTGCGTGAATTAATGAATAAGCACTAATGCCTAAATCAGCCAGAATTCATTGACCCCACACCTTTCCCTGTGAGGGAGCCCATTCAGCTCTTTATTCAGTGTACAAGAGAAGAAAAGAACAGTAATTTTATTGTACAAAATCAGCAAATGTTAATGATGATTTCATTACCAAACACAGTTCTATTTGGTGTTTAATTCATTCATTCATCAATTTACTTACAGACAGGAAAAACAATGAAATAGAATAAAAAAACAAATAGCCCAATTAAAAAATGGGTAGAAGACCTAAATAGACATTTCTTCAAAGACATATAAATAGCCAAAAGGAACATGAAAAGATGCTCACCATCGCTAATTAGAGAAATGCAAATCAAAACTACAATGAGGTATCATCTTACACTGATCAGAATGGCCACCATCAAAAAGTCTATAAATAATAAATGCTGGAGAGGATGTAGAGAAAAGGGAGACCTCCTACACTATTGGTGGGAATGTAAATTGGTTCAGCCACTATGGAAAACACTGTTGAGGTTCCTTAAAAAACTAAAAACAGAGAAAATGATGTGTTGCAGTTCGTGCAGGTTGCTAAGAGTCAGACATGACTTAGAAACTGAATGAAAACGACAAAAAGCAACTATATAATTCTGCAATCCCACTCCTGAGCATACATCCGGAGAAAACCATAACTCAATAAGACATATGCACCTCAATGTTCAGTGCAGCACTATTTACAATAGTCAAAACATGGAAGCAACCTAAATATCCATCCACAAATGAATGGATAAACAAGATGTGGTATATTTATACACACACATACACAATGGAATATCGCTCAGCCATAAAAAGAATGAAACAATACCATCTGCACCAACTTGGATGGGCATAGAAACTATTATACTAAGTGAAGTAAACCAGAAAAGGAAAGGCAAATATTATATGATATCACTTATGTGTGGGCTCTAAAAGGAAAAAAAGACACAAATGAACTTATTTCCAAAACAGAAAGAGACACAGACACAGAAAAAAAAAATTGGCTTTTTGGTTACCAAAGGGGACAGAGGGGTGGAAGGAGGGATAAATTAGGAGGCTAGGATTAACACACACACACACACTAATATGTATAAAATAGATAACCAACAAGGACCTATTTATAACACAGGGAACTATACTGAATATTATGTAATAACCTATAAGGGAAAAGAATCTAAAAAATATGTATATGGGCTCCCCTGGTGGCTCAGACAGTAAAGAATCTGCCTGCAATGCAGGAGACCTGGGTTCAATCCCTGGGTTGGGAAGATCCCCTGGAGAAGGGTACAGCTACCAGTATTCTTGTCTGGAGAAGTCCAAGGACAGAGGAGCCAGGCAGGCTACATAGGGTTTCAAAGAGTTGGACACGACTGAGGGACTTTCACTTTCACACACACATACACACACAGAGCTATGTCTGAATAGCTGTGCTATACATCTGAAATTTATTCAACGCTGTAAATCATTTATACTTCAATTAAAAAAATACATGTACACATCTTGGCATTTTTAGTCTATTTTGAAAATAAAGTTTCACTAGCCCTTAAAGTAGATACAGGCTAAAATACAACAGGTACATTAAAATTTTCATGTTTCTAAGTGAGTGCACAATTGATTTATGTGTTGTTGGTTTCTAAGCACAATACAATCCATTAATGCCTGCTGTATGCCTGTTGTTCCCCAATTCTTATTTTCGATACATTCACACAAGGTCCCCCCAAATTATTACTGGATAATGATAATCCAAGGTTGATTTAAAGTCACCTTCTTCTCACATTGCTTTCTTTTTCAGGTATCTATCCTTTCAAGGGTTGGAAAAAAGGCTTATTGATATTTCCTATCATTAAAAAGGCTCCTTGCCTTTCCCTCTGATTCAACCTCTTCTTCCCATGCTCTTTACTAATTCAACCCATATTTTCTCAAATCCACTGAACAGGATTGACAGAAGGGGGCAAATGATCCATAGGGAGAAAACATCTTTGGCTATAGAAGGAAATCAGGCTTCCCTGGTGGCTTAGACAGTAAAGAATCTGCCTGCAGTGCAGGAGACCTGGGTTCAATCTCTGGGTCTGGAAGATCCCCTCTCCCTTGGAGAAGGAAATGGCTACCCATTCCAATATTTTTTGCCTGGAGAATCCCATGAACAGAAGAGCCTGGTGGGCTACAGTCCATGGGGTCACAAAGAGTTGGATATGACTGAGCAGCTAAGCAGATATAGAAGGAATCAATCTAAATAAATCTGAATTACAGTTACTTATATTTTTCAATTATAATGAAAAAATAGTGAAACTGTATGAATTCTTTTATTCTATAGAGAAGTAATGGAAAAATTTTAAGTTCAGTGTCCACCTGCCTCCCTCTGTCCCTTCAGAAAGATATAGTTTAGATACCTGGGGGGCACCATACATGTACAGCACGAGAGGGTCTTGTTTGGGGATCACACACCAAGCTTTCTGCCAAGGTTTTGACTTTTCGGTATACTGAAGAAAGCTGCATACCACACTGTTTCCAGATACTTCTGCTGATTCAATCTAGAAAATATAATGCAAAGAAATAGTGAGACAGAGAAATGAACACAAAATAAACCCAGATAGCGAGGTAATTCAACTGAAGGGAATATTCATACATTATAATATATTTACATAAAATGCCTCCTGGGATTGCCCCAAAGAAGGTTCATCTGCAATAGTTATTTAAATATGCATCTAGATCTATGATGAATTAAGTCAATTTTAATTGTATTAGCAGACCTTGAATTACCAGACCACCTGACCTGCCTCTTGAGAACTCTGTATGCAGGTCAGGAAGCAACAGTTAGAACTGGACATGGAACAACAGACTGGTTCCAAATAGGAAAAGGAGTACGTCAAGGCTGTATATTATCACCCTGCTTATTTAACTTATATGCAGAGTACATCATGAGAAACACTGGACTGGAAGAAACACAAGCTGGAATCAAGATTGCCGGGAGAAATATCAATAACCTCAGATATGCAGATGACACCACCCTTACGGCAGAAAGTGAAGAGGAACTAAAAAGCCTCTTGATGAAAGTGAAAGAGGAGAGTGAAAAAGTTGGCTTAAAGCTCAACATTCAGAAAACGAAGATCATGGCATCTGGTCCCATCACTTCCTGGGAAATAGCTGGGGAAACAGTGGAAACAGTGTCAGACTTTATTTTGGGGGCTCCAAAATCACTGCAGATGGTGACTGCAGCCATGAAATCAAAAGATGCCTACTCCTTGGAAGGAAAGTTATAATCAACCTAGATAGCATATTCAAAAGTAGAGACATTACTTTGCCAACAAAGATCCGTCTAGTCAAGGCTATGGTTTTTCCAGTGGTTATGTATGGATGTGAGAGTTGGACTGTGAAGAAAGCTGAGTGCCAAAGAACTGATGCTTTTGAACTGTGGTGTTGGAGAAGACTCTTGAGAGTCCCTTGGACTGCAAGGAGATCCAACCAGTCCATTCTGAAGGAGATCAGCCCTGGGATTTCTTTGGAAGGAACGATGCTAAAGCTGAAACTCCAGTACTTTGGCCACCTCATGCGAAGAGCTGACTCATTGGATAAGACTCTGATGCTGGGAGGGATTGGGGGCAGGAGGAGAAGGGGACGACAGAGGATGAGATGGCTGGATGGCATCACCGACTCAATGTACGTGAGTTTGAGTGAACTCCGGGAGTTGGTGATGGACAGGGAGGCCTGGCGTGCTGCGATTCATGGGGTCGCAAAGAGTCGGAAACGACTGAGCGACTGAACTGAACTGAAACATTTATTGACTACTTACTATGAAGGCACTTTTCTTAGCTTACTACTTGTATCAATTCATGTAACATTCACATCAACACCGAAAAGGTACTGCTTTCATTATCATGAGGTTTAGAGACGAACTACCTCTCCTAAGATTTAGGAAATGGTGTACTAGGATTTGAGTCTGGATCCAGAGCTTGAACTCTTAGCCACAATGCTCTATCAGCGTCACTATTTAAGAATACAATAGCAAAAAGGCAAATGATTACCAGCAATCTCTGCCCTTTACCTGAGATAATTTCAAAGTTATTAAAATTACATTAACTCTTGGTAGAGCCATGTACAGTTTTCTGCTTTGGCTCCTAACACATAAATAACTGGTTAAAAAGGGAACAAAATCCTTTGACTAATGATGGTTTTTATTACATATATTATGGAAAGCAATTAGTTTGCATCTATTTTCTGTTTTTTCTTTTCTATTTTTTGGCCACACTAAAAAAAATGGTCAATGGTTTGCATCTGTTCTCTGCCTTTTTCTTTTCTTTCTATTTGAGGCATGCAGGATCTTAGTTCCCTGACCAGGTATTGAACCTGTGTTCGCTGCAGTGGAAATGCAGTGTCTTAACTACTAGACTGCTAGGGAAATCCCTGCATCTATTTTGTATCTCTCAAATCCAGTGTCATCCACTGAGCAGTGCTGGTGTGCAAACTGTTTTGCTACCAGTTAGAGATAAGCACAAAAAGCAAGAGTAAGCATTTAGAAACTTTTACAGCAATCTGACTTGTGACGATACCTGAGTACATAATTGTGTATTTTACAAAAATATAGCTAAGCAGATGAACATTTAAAATCAATCTGAAGACAAGGAACACTAACTCTGGACTCAAATGAAATGTTACCTATTTTCCCTGACCCCAAGGCATTCCATACTTTGTATTATCATAGTGCAAAAATTTTATACTAAATTATGACTTTTGTTTCTAGGATCTACTGAAGTACGTCTTTCCACCATGCCTTGTCAGAGAAAGTCCACTCTGGTTTGCCATAAAAGCAACACCTATATCCTAGAAGAATACAGAGTTATAGCTTGTGGGACCGTACTTGAACCTCAGTTCAGTTCAGTGGCTCAGTCATGCCCAACTCTTTGCGACCCCATGAATCGCAGCACGCCAGGCCTCCCTGTCCATCACCAACTCCCAGAGTTCACTCAAACTCAAGTACATTGAGTCGGTAATGCCATCCAGCCATCTTCTCCTCTGTCGTCCCCTTCTCCTCCTGCCCCCAATTCCTCCCAGCATCAGAGACTCTTCCAATGAGTCAACTCTTCGGATGAGGTGGCTAAAGTACTGGAGTTTCAGCTTTAGCATCATTCCTTCCAAAGAACACCCAGGGCTGATCTCCTGTAGAATGGACTGGTTGGATCTCCTTGCAGTCCAAGGGACTCTCAAGAGTCTTCTCCAACACCACAGTTCAAAAGCATCAATTCTTCGGCGCTCAGCTTTCTTCACACTTTAACCTCAAGTGGACTTTAATGTTTATGATCCTTCTTTAGTTAACAGAAATGACTTTTGTATGTTTATACAGCATAGATGTTTAATAAATACTAAGTGATTCTTAGAATCAATGAATTGTAGACGTTCTATAACTTTAGATACATAAGAATTTTGATCACGAGCCTATTCTTCACAGATTTCCAGGCTATCTTGAACTTTCTGTCACCAAGAGCCTTATTATATAATTTATTACTTATGTTGTTAATGTATTTGGGTATAAAACTTATTTCAGATATTAGTTGCATTATAGATCCTAGGTTTGGGAGGTCTGAATATATGTAAAACATTAAATCAAACTCAGTTGTTAAGACATTTCATATTTCAATATAGTTCTCAGATTTCTGTCACTGGCCATTAAATGATGCTTTTAATGCAATAAGCTGGAACAGTTTTTCAGGTAATAAGACTTTAATCTAAATTTTTATATCATACAGTAGTTTTCAAAGCCAATATGATGAAATTGACACTTTCCTCTTAAAAATATACAGATATATTGTAATAAGTTGAGCATTAAAAGAGGTACAATTAATACTCTAATATTTGATTACACCTTCACAAAATCAATACACAATCAGCCCTCTATATCTGTGGATACAGACCCTAAGGATACGAAGCTCTGGCTGTACCACACCACTGAATGGATATAAGAGATTTGAGCATCCATGGATTTTAGTATCTGTGGAGGGGCCTGGAACCAATCCCCCAGAAACCAAGGAAGGTTTACTCTCAAATGCTTGTTGGTTAATCAAGCACTGCCCCTCTTCTTTCTATACAACTAAGCATGATCCCAAGAGTCAGCAACAGAACAAAAGTATAAATCTTGCTTGTCATGGTCCAAATTGTTATACTAAGAGAAATAACAAAATATATTACTTGTATTTTTCAGAGTTAAAAGGAAATTCAATTTATAGTATAAAAAATAAAAAAAGAAAAGAAAAAAATCTGAAAGATATCCAGTATTTAATATTTCATACCTCTAAAATTCCTTTCCTTTTCTTTTCTTCACTGTCTGTGAATCCACTTATTATTTGATAACAGTCTTTACAGACTTTGCTTAATTTACCACCATCATACTCAAGTTGAGCTTTATAATCAGAACACTTCCAACAAACCACCTTAAATTAAGAAAAAATAATAGAGTGAATAACCATATTTATAAAATAAGATTTAAACAGCAGTTATGGGTAATAATAAATGAGAAAAAGCTAAATGCAAAAGGCAAATTTTTTACTAGACTAGTAATATTCCCATGAACATTTGGAATATTTGTCATGGTATTAGAATGTTATTTGTGATGGGCTCTGCTTGCTCATCCTTCTCTTTCTGGCCTCAAAAGGTAGGAAATCTTCAAAGGCTTGGTACAGATTTTCATACTTCATGTGCATGCATGTATACTCAGTCAGGTCTGACTCTCTGCACCCTATGGACTACAGCCCGCCAGGCTCCTCTGGCCATGGGATTTTCCAGGCAAGAACACCGGAGTGGGTTGTCATTTCCTTCTCCAGAGGCTCTTCCTGACCCAAGGATCAAACCTGCCTCTCCTGCGTCTATGTTGGCAGGTGGATTCTTTACTACCGAATTACCTGGGAAGCATACTTTTGGATATTTAATCAATATCCGTCCCAAAGGAATTCATAGTCTTCCTTGCCCTCAGCTTTCTTCTTATTACACTTAGCCCTCCCAACAGTACTCTCTATTGCTCTAAATAACACAGCCTTCTAACCAGTCATGGCAAGTCAGAAACCTAGGAGTCATCCTGACCCCTCTCTTTACCTCACCCCATAGATTCACCTTATAAAGCTCTGCTGATTTTACCTCCTAGACACTTTTTCAATCTGTCATATCTTCCTTGCAACCACCTGAGTCCAAGCTATCAGTGTCCTTGGACCTCATGACTGGTCCTTGTAGCATATTTACTAGAGTCCAGGTGCTGCTCTAAGAGCCCCTTCAAGCTATTTTCCAAATGGAATGAGATACTTATTTCCTTTAAAATGCTAATCTGCTATGTTTCTCTTCTATTTAAATTCCTTTAAAATCTTCCCTTTGCTCTTGGATAACGAGCAAATTTTTAACCATGGCCTATAAAGTCTTGCATGATCTATCCCTTTTATTCTGTCTTCAGTGACACTGACTTCTTATAGTTTCTAAAGTGCTATGCTTCCTTCTCTCTCTCATCTATGCTTCAGTGAGTTAATTCTTGCTCATTCTTCAGATATTTTACTCAAATTTCACTTCCTCAAGGAAGACTCCTCCAAATTCCAGAATATAGCCCATCTCACCACTGTGTTACTAAAGTTTCATGTACTTTTTTCATGTACTGATCACAATTTCTAACCATATACTTGTGTGATTATTTGATTAATGTCTGTCAACCTCACTAGGCTCTAAGCTCTATGAGGAATCATCCTTGTATATTTTGACCCCTATTTATATAATAAATATTTATAGAATGCCAAGGACATTTATAGAATGAATGACTACAATGCAAATGCATGTTACTTCTTAGTGAATGGTATTTCTTTCAAATTATTATAAGGTAATTGTTAAAAAAAAACCAAACCTTGTGGTTTAAAAAAATTATCTCCTTGCTTCTAGAAGCAATTTTCCATTTATAGTAGAAAAACTATATTTGAGAAATATAAATATTAGCAAAACTTTTGGGTTAGATTCACAGAATGTAAAATTCATTGTTTTACAAAATTTACAAAATTCATTCAATTTTACAGAATGTAAAATTATCCATTGTTTTCTTACGATTACAATGAAATTACTCTAGGATTTAAAATTAGACATGTCTGTATCTGCAAATTCATATCAACTAATATTTATTTTCAAATTATGCCATAGAATATTCAAATATATTTTTGTTTATTAAAAATAGTATGTCAATATCTGATATCATTTCAAGTAAACTCAGTGATAAAGTAAAAAGTCTTACCCTGGTGGGGCAGGTGGGGGTAGATATTTGCTATCAATTTGGTTTTGATTATAAATCTGTCTCATTGAGTCAAAACTTGGAAAAAAAGGAAGAATAAATCCGCAGAGTAATTGAGAATAACCTATGAGTACTATCAATAAAAACTGTTGCACAAAAGCATACTAATAATACATTCAATCATGACTCTACAATGCCTACCCTTCTGTCTTTATGTTGCTTTTTAGAAGAAAGTATTAATCTTCAACTTGGTTTACAAGGCCCTCCAAAACCTGCTACTACTTCTCTCCAGCTTCAGTTCATGCTTTGTTTCTTCTCACTCTTCCCATATGCAACAATTCAATTGCTGCAAACCTGTCAGCTGCCTTTTCTGATTTGCGTTGCTGAATTTTGCTAGAGAAACATCACTGTATTAAATGGGCTAGTGTGTCCTTTTAAATTTATAACCATAAACCTCTAAAAGGTAGCCAGCAGGCCATCACTGTTTCTTTGGTAGGCTATTTTTCTTGCCCAGAGACAACTCTCTTTTTCAAATCTCCTGCCCCCTTCTTCCTTTCCCTTTTACTTTTGAATGATGACTCTTTCTCATATTTCAATGAAAATGTAGTAGTATCAGACCTAAATTCCCTCATTTCTCACCAGAAAATCAAAAATGCACCCACAAACAGTAAATAATAAATCAAAGGGCATTTTAAAAAAAAACCCAAAAAACAAAACCACATCTACATTAGCCCTCACCTTTCCCTTCATCCTCTGTTATTTATAGTGGAGAGAAGTTGCCTTCTCCCTATCAAAAGCCTGAACTTCTACTTAAGCTACAGGTTTCATCTCTTATTTTCTCAAAGCTCTTGACTCCTTTGGTTCTTATTTATCTATTTCTTAGATCACTCATTATGCTCCAGCTGCATGACCTTTTGATAGTCTCAAGAATAGATCACGTTCTTTCCTACCAAAGGGCTTTTGATATACAACTCTTACTGCCTTAATGTACTTCCTGCCTTTCTTTTTTATGGTTACCTTACATTTTAGGCATCAGCTTAAATATCAACCCCTCAGACAGGTCTTCATTTTTCTAAGTAAAATTGCTTCCAAATCTTGTTTCATTACCATTATTCTCCATTTTAGCTTCTTGATTTCTTATTGCATTTATAGTCAATTGAAATTCTTGTCTGTTTACTTGATGGATCTATTTTCCCCATTAAAATGTGAGCTCTGTGAAACTGGCTATCATTTTGCTTACCAGTCTTTCCCCTGGACCCAACACAGTCTTTTGCATAAAGTTATCACCAAAATAAGTTTATCAGCTAAGTGATTTATTGCATGATTTCTTTTTATTTTCCAAGATAATGATTTTATAACACTTATATACTGATTAGCAACCTTAATGACCAAGAAATCTCACGTACATGTCCACATGCTCGACAATGATGCCTTCTTCTTGTCAGGGCATTAAAAGACTCCTTGCATTTCATACACATTGTAACTTCATTATCTCGGATCCATTTTGGAGCTCTTTTCCCTAGCTCAGCAGTCTAAAAAGGAAAGAGATTCAATTTTAATGGCAAAAACTGTCATTTCCATCCATCCATTCATTTATTTTAAGAAGCATTTTAACAACATTGTTCATACCATGTCCTGAAACTCAGAATGCAAAAGAAAACAAAGGTTCAAAGAAGTTTAAGCAGCATGAAAAGGCACTCTATTGTATTCATCTAAGAAATGAGATTCTGTCCAAACAGCCAGTTTTGGTGTCGTAAAGGGAAAAAAAATGGATAACAAAATGACTAGATAGATATTTTGCAACTGCAGAAAGAAAAGAACTTAAAGAATTTAATTCAACTTACAGAAACCTCTGAGTGAATCTCATTATCCTTAGCAATTGCATTTCTGAAAGTTTCATGCCTCTGATGGAAAGCATCAATAGTCTCTTGAAGTGCCTAAAATATATACAAAATTCAAACACATATTAAAGTATCACATGCAAATTAATTAACCAAATAAATACTTTATTAAACAAATACCTAAGATATAAATCACCTTAAAAATTAAAGGTGATGACTTTAACTTATTCTGATGACTACAATATGTGCATAATACAACAATATATGCACATCTGGGTACACATACAGTTGTTGTTGTTGTTTAGTTGCTAAATCGTGTCTGATTCTTTCTATGACCCGATGGACTATAGCCTGCCAGGCTTCTCTGTCTATGGGATTCTCAGGCAAGAATACTGGAGCAGACATACAGAGGTTACCACAAAACAAAAATGAAAACAGAAATCAGGTTTACCTTGATCCATTCTTCTTTGTCTTGTTCAGAACTAAAACATATAACAACAAAAAATTAAAGTGAAAAAAGAGAACATTAATGAGTTATATCTGGTGCATAAAACTATGATTTTATGTTATTCCAACTTTATGAAAAGTTTGGGAATGTCCAAGAAGGAGTTATAATAAAACTAAAACAGAATCTCTGGCAACTGAACATTTGAATTTATAAACATAATTTTAGACTATCCATTTATTTTGGTACATACGATTTTTGACAGAGAGTTAAGTTGGGCTTCTATTGGTTTAACAACCATCAACTAGTTGTATATATTAGGTATCTGTAGATCTAGCATTATACTAGATATATATAGGCTTGGTCTTCCAATTCACTTTTATGAAAACACATGAGGCTTTGAAAGGCTACAAGTCACAACCCATCTTAGGAAAGATTCTAATTATCCTTGAGAACATAAATGGTCTTTGTAAGGCCTCGGGGAGCTATTTAACATTTCCTTTGATAAGCAATTTAATTTTATTTTGCAAGGAGGCTTCAGTCAACATCACACCTAATACATTAGAGATAAAGCACAACAAAGATTTAAATGCCTGTGGGAAGGAGATTTCACAGATTAATGAACCCCAGTATTTAATAATGTTCTGGTGGGAAAATAATTTCCCATTTAGTAGACTTTATCTCCAAATTGAGGGATTGTAAAGAATGGGCTCTATTTGTTTGTGTGTATTTGGTAGGCTAGGGCTAAGTTTGAGGCCCAGTCTCAGACTGAATGTCACATGCCTCAGTCCCATAGGTATCACATATGTGAGTCTGGCAGGAGGCTTGCTCCTGTAACACCATCCATCTTTCTCACAAATTTATTACTGAGTATCATGATATGACAGGAATGCTGTTGGAATCTGTGCCTGCTAAATGTTGAAGAGTCTGCTTATTTTTCACATGGGGATCCTTGAACCAAGAACCTTGCTGGGGGCAGGGGCTCCAATCTTACCCCTCAAAAAAGATTTCTCCTAATGCTTTGCCCACTCCCACAAAATCAACTCTGTTGCTCCGGAAGCATAGTCATCTGCTAGCTGCTTTTAGCCTTTTAAATGAAAAGTAACTTGACAAGTCTTCAATGTTTTTTGTTTTACTTTCTCAATCATGACAGATTTTTTTTACTCCTTTGTTGATTCATTACTCTATTTTTATAACCATTTGGCAATAGAAAACCACTGATAAAAACTATATAAAATAATTTTGATTCAAAAGCTTATATTCTTTTGAATGTGGAAGGGGAAGCAGAATATAAGAGATCAGTCTTGAGACTGACTTATTTAGTAAGAAAAGCAGTACATTTTTTCCTGTATTTGCTTCAGAAGTGAATTCTCTTTAAATACCATCAAATATATACCCAAATTGAGGTTCCATTCAATCCCTCTGACTTTCTGAGAATTTAAATGTGCCTCTATACTTTTGAGAGAGTCATTATGGACCAGAAGATAAATAATCACATTTCATTCGGATCTTCAAGTCACCAAATAATGATAAATACAACTAATGCAATGAGATTAGGCTGCTGCTGCTGCTAAATCGCTTCAGTCGTGTCCGACTCTGTGAGAACCCAGAGATGGCAGCCCACCACGCTCTGCCGTCCCTGGGATTCTCCAGGTAAGAACACTGGAGTGGGTTGCCATTTCCTTCTCCAATGCATAAAAGTGAAAAGTGAAAGTGAACTTGCTCAGTCATGTCCGACTCCTCGAAACCCTATGGACTGCAGCCTACCAGGCTCCTCCGTCCATGGGATTTTCCAGGCAAGTGGCTTGCCGTTGCCTTCTCCGCATGAGATTAGGGGAATAAGAAATTTAAGGAAAAATGAATGTGTTTTCAATACTAATTGTAATGTATCCTATAGTACATGTTGCAACTCTGCAAAATGATAAACTGCCTGTACTTAAGAAAAAAATTTCATGGATCAGCCTCATCCTGAAGGGAAAAATAGCCCAACCTGGTAATGGAGGGGCTGGAGTTCCTCCCTACTCAGGAAAGTCAAGAAACCTTGACAATCTCTTGTCTGCTGTTCAGACACATCTCTTAGGTTTGCAGATTTGGAACTATGCTCACATTCAGAGCCAGAAACGCCTTCATTCATCAGTAATGAAGGCTTTCATGATGATCTGAAATTTGATGAGTCTTCCTTGTCACCAGGGCCACTTCGTAAGTCAACCACTGAATAAGGACTTCGGTCAGGAGCTTCCACCCACAGCAACATACATTGTTCTCTTAGGTTTGACAGCTGGGGTCCAAATCTCACCATGATAAAGTAGGAAAAATGTAACATTTAAGGCCAAATCCTTTACCACTTTAACTTATGCTTGAAATTCCACCTCCTAATCCTCAAAGAACCCTCCTGGAAGCTCCCTAAGCAAAGCAGGTTCATTAAATATTTTCTGTGGAAAATCAAAGAACTGGCGAGGTATTTCTTCAAACTTTCCTAGTCTGCCACATGTTCCGTATCTGTATTCACCATTCCCTTGTTCCCTGGGCACAAATTCATACTAAAATAATTTATTCTCTTTTGAAAATATGAAGTTTAAGCTCATTCAGAGTTGTGTATGCTAAGTCGCTTCAGCTGTGTCTGACTCTTTGCGACCCTATGGACTGTAGCCTGGCAGGCACCTTACTAATAAGTACAAATATCCTGGATGAGTTCACGTGAGCAGCCAGAACCACACAGAAAGGAATACAAGGGCTCTCTGATTCTCCACAGGCTCTAAGGTATCAGAACTATTAGAGCTGGGATTAGTAGTTAACATTTTGATCTGTACAGAACTTTTGGCCAATCTCAATTTTCACCATGCTTGGTCTTTATAGGATAAAAGGATGATAGCTTCTTAAAGCAGATATTTTAAAATCTGACAGCGTTCTGTTTTCTAGAGGTTCACACATGAGGTGGCTGTGATCTACTACAGGTGGTTATCAAGTTTTTTTTTCCTTTATAAACATGGTTATGCTAGAGGGATGGATGCTAGACCTCTAGCTCTTTTCTCCTACTCAATAAAGCATATAAGAAGAGCCACCCCTTCCAGAGTTCCTGGTTGCAAGAGGCTACTAGCACCCTAAATGGCCCCCTTTATGTATCCTCAATTGTGGCGGGAGAATTATCTTTTCCAAAATGCCTCCTCCAGTCATTCTCTAGACCAAAGTGCCATTAAGTCCTATGGATGCAGAGTCTCTGAAGGACAGATTGCTAAAGCTTTGACGTTTATCATGAAATAATAAACATCAATAAACATTTGTGAACCAAAAGGAAAGATGGAGGGGAAAATGGTTAGGACAGAAATTTTTCCTCCAAGACTTGAAACTTTGGCTTGAATGCAACAACTTCATTCTTTGCACCTTGTAAATTTCAACAGCCACATTAATTTATTGAGTGTTTACTGTCTGAAAAATCACTATCCTAGGTACCAGGAATCAAAAAGGAAGACAATTTCTGACTTTCAAGAGCTTACATCTTTCCATTTATGTTCAACCAAGCTTGGGAAAAGGCCTCAGAATTATTGTTTAACCTGATGCTTTTGGAAAGTTGTGAGAGAGGAATGGTTCTCTTACCTGGCTTGAAGTTCCAGTGTTCTCTCTTTCCCAGATATCTGGAAAGTGTGTGGATATTCCTCATTGTGAGTCTCTATAATTTTCATTCCATCGATGCCTACCCTGGTTCGAACAGTGAACTTAGAGCCCACCAAGCTGAATTTTGGCACACAGTATAACAACATGTTGTTGAACTGCAAGACAGAGGAATACACGTTAAAAAAACAGGAAAACAAGGCAGAGGAAAGTGACCAACATTGAAAGTAGCCAAAGACAAAAATTCCAGGGAATATCATGCTTTCTTTGTGAAAAAATTATTTCTATACTATAGAGCTTTTAAGCCTATATCAAAATGATTATATTATAAAATATGTAGCATGTATTTTCTTTTGTTGGTTCATAAATATTTTGCTAATATTTAAGTAAATATATCATTTTATACTAGCAAGAAAATCAGTTAAAGAAAATAGGTTCAGTAACAATTTATTAAGGATCTTCTATAAACCAGAAACTGAAGTTCTCAACCATATAAATTGAAGCCCTTAGATAATAAAATTTCTAATTGTTGTATCTCAGGCAACAAGTCTATAATATCTGTTAAAGAAAAGGGCAATATTTAGCAATTATTTTTACCAATGTGCTTAATGTTAAGTTTATTATACAGAGTGAAGTCAGAAAGAGAAAGATAAATATCATTATTCTAACGCATATATACGGAATCTAGAAAAATGATACTGAAGAATTTATTTACAGGGCAGCAATGGAGAAACAGACATAGAGAATAGACTTATGGACATGGGGAGAGGGAAGTGGGTGAGATGTACAGAAAGAGTAACATGGAAACTCACATTGCCATACGTAAAACAGACCGCCAACAGGAATTTGTTGTATGGCTCAGAAAACTCAAACGGGACTCTAAATCAAACTAGAGGGGTTGGGTGGGGAGGGAGATGGGAAGGAGGTTCAAAAGGGAGGGGATATATGTATACCTATGGCTGATTCATGTTGAGGTTTGGCAGAAAACAACGAAAGTCTGTAAAGCAATTATCCCTCAATTAAAAAATAAATAAAATTTTTACAAAGTAGGTACATTATTCATTTAAATTTATTAGAGCATGGGTTAGAACAGTAAATAATCTGGAAAAAACAAAGTCACTGTTTTATATTGTCACCCATCTCCAATAAGAATTCATCATGTATGAATTAACAGAAAAGTCATCTATTTTAGTAAAAAGTCTTTATTTAAAATGAAGAATTTATTTTGAAACTGAATTAAATTACTGCCTCATTTCTAGTCAACAATGAACAGCCCCTGCTAATCACTACCAAGTAATGATTTGGGGAGGGCATTTAATTAACTTTTAAATATATTAAATTATGCAAAAGGATGAAAGTCTAAGTATCTAGATTAACTTGCAGGCAGATTACTAAAGAAGGTCCATAATTTTCTTCCTACTTCATATTTATTGTTTCTAACACTGTTTCTAAGATTAAATATATTTTTATAAGACAAAAGCTACTGAGAACTTAACCTCTTATGTAACCTCTCATTCCTCAGGATCATTATCTGTAAAAGTCACAAGTTGCTAAGAAGATTAAATGAGGAATAATGTCCTGTTCTGCCAGGTCTTCTGTTTAGCTCCAAACATCAAAGAAATGTTGATGGATATTTAAAACATTTCAACATGTTTATGTGACAATGTCCAGTGTACTCATTCTGAAAGCAAATTTTTTAACCAGTTGTTCCTCATATATTATTTTTAACTTCCTATGACCAGTGTTATAAATTTCATTTCCACACTGGATAATGCAGAAATAAAAGGTAACCAAATACATTTTTATCAGATATACCTAACTACAACTTCAAATTCACATTTCTAGAAGGGAATAGAATCCATCTTTATCATTAATTGCCCACTATATTCTAAGTATGGCAATCACAGCCTCCTTGTAGTACACAGAATCTGGGGATCTGAAACTACTCTTAAAGGTTATTATCATCATTGCAGCTTGATTAAGGCAACACCTCGCTTGCTAACTGTTCATGTTACTATTTCTTTCTCTCTTCTATCAAGGCCTTCTCAGGAGGGGGTTTCGCTATACCTGAACAGTGTAGCAGGGCTACAAAGCAGCCACCAAAATGGAGAGGACTCACACTTTCAAGACAGCAACAGCAATCAAATTTTTCTGCAAACTGAGTGACAAATGTAATGTTAAGGAATGAAATTTCTGAGTTATCAGATACACATACTCAAATGTGATGGATAAAGTTCGACAAAGTCTTATCATCTTATAGAAACACAAGCCCATGAATATGGAAGTTCTGAGCATTTGCTTTTGGTAGTTATGCTCACAAAAGATGACAGACTGTCTTATAATGATGTGCTTCTCTTTCCCTTTCATGCTTTCAGGATTACATTTCCCCTATTCTTCCTAAGTGGGACTTCACATTCTAAATTGTCAATATTATATATTAACCTTATATAAACTCAGGTTACAATATACCTAATAAAAACCCTTCTTCTTCTACTCAGAGGTGCAGGTGATAATGCTTACAAAGAAGTCCATGTCATATACATAGAGGAATTAAATAGATAGTCCTGTTCCCTCTCTGTGAATCTTGCTCCTATGGCAAAAGCCACCATCACCTTCTCTGGGTTTTTGCTAGGACTAAAAGAGGAAGTTATAACAACTGTAGGACCAAGTAGACTGACTTTCCCTTTCAGTAAAAGAGATTCTTTTTACTTCATGCCCATAGCTCGGAAGTAGTTACTGATAAAGCATTCTCTGGCCGGCAAGCTCTAGAAGAGCTAGACTGTGCCAAAACCTAGAAGTAATCTCAACTTTATTAAAAGAGTAGGGGGGTTTCACCTACTTGATCTCCAGTGTTCCTTGATTCTTTCAATTCCCTTAAAATATATTATCTGACTGAAACAATTCAATTTTATGTCCCACTCATGACAGTTCATTGAAGTTTGCTTTAGAAGGTAAAAATATAATATTGGAGAAAATTTCCAGTGTCTGGTCTATATTAAAGTTTTAAATTAGTCAAAGAGAAAAAAATATATATGTACATATATACATATATGTATGTGTGTGTGTGTGTATGTGTGTATATATATATATATATATAATAACTTGGTCAAAAGCTACAAGGAAATAAGGACTAGAACTCCAAAGAACCAAGAATAAAATCTCTTATTCTATGGGAGAATTTAGTGGTTTTTCTAAACTTTCAGATGTCAGATGTGATCATTTACTTACTCAACAGAGTGCCCTACATTAACATGAAAAGCATAGTGTGGAGGCGAGAAAACAATGCAAACACATGATGATCATTTGAAAACTGAAATCAAATTTTAAATATAAATTTGGCTTTTCAGATTTACAAATGTAATATCTTCAGAGTAAGAAATAGAAAACTAGCCCTCATTTTACTTCTAGAGAGAAAGGAAAATAAAAAGGTACTTCTGAAGTTTCTGCATATAAGAAAAGTAAGATACTCCATGGGAATAAATGTGAGCTGCAGAGAAGAGAGATTCTATGACAAGTGCAGTACTAGAGGGGGAAGATTGAAAGAATGACCATCACAGGAAATGCTTCTAAGATGGTCTTCAAAAAGATGGATAAGGCTTTCCTAAAATTTCTACTGTAGGACTTCATTCTCCCAGAAGGAGAATGATATGTTTGATAACTTATAATAACTGGAACAAGATAGGTACTTTCAGGTACTTTCCTCAAAGTCACTACTGCTGCAATCCCTTAAGGCTCTTTGCCATCTGTTCTCCAAACAGCTTCTTATACTGGCTCTGTATTAAGGTATTCAATCCAAAACTATTTCCACAATAATTCTCAAATGTGAAAATTAAACCAAGACCACTGGTAGACACAGAGCGTAAAGTTTAACTACAGAAACTGTAACACTAATGTTGAAGAGGGGGAAGGAAATTTACCTAAGAACCTAAAGGTAGAGTAAAGACAAACGGAAGACACTGACTACCAGGCATTTTGCCCAGAAAAGATATTAAGCGTGTCTTTTTAATGTGGATTTCTGATGCTCTGACATTTCAGGGCCCTGCTGACAGGGGCCTGCTCTCAGTTCAGTCGCTCAGTCGTGTCTGACTCTTTGCGACCCCATGAATCGCAGCATGCTAGGCCTCCCTGTGCATCACCAACTCCCAGAATCTACCCAAACCCATGTCCATTGAGTTGGTGATGCCCTCCAACCATCTCATCCTCTGTCGTCTCCTTCTCTTCCTGCCCTCAATCTTTCCCAGCATCAGGGTCTTTTCAGATGAGTCAGCTCTTCGCATCAGGTGGCCAAAGTATTGGAGTTGCAGCTTCAACATCACTCCTTCCAGTAAACACCCAGGACTGATAGCCTTTAGGATGGACTGGCTGGATCTCCTTGCAGTTCAAGGGACTCTCAAGAGTCTTCTCCAACACCACAGCTCAAAGGCATCAATTCTTTTGCGCTCAGCTTTCTTTATAGTCCAGCTCTCACATCCATACATGACCACTGGAAAAACCAGAGCCTTGACTAGATGGACCTTTGTTGACAAAGTAATGTCTCTGCTTTTTAATATGCTGTCTAGGTTGGTCATAACTTTCCTTCCAAGGAGTAAGTGTCTTAATTTCATGGCTGCAATCACCATCTGCAGTGATTTTGGAGCCCCCCAAAAAAAAGTCAGCGACTGTTTCCACTGTTTCCCCATCTATTTGCCATGAAGTGATGCCCCCTCTCAGGACTACTCAACTCTGAGACAGTGAGTGACTCACGTGCAAGCATAACTTTAAACTAACAGACCCAGAGCCCACACCCCAACCACCTTCTCTACTGATTTCTTATACTTTGGGCCAGTATTCCCCTTCTCCAAGAACCCTAAGGCTAGGTACCAGGCAATGGTCCCTGTGCCCCACAGCCTAATGAAATGATTTAAACCAGTCAATTCTAAGCATGTTTTCCCTGCCTTGCCTATTCCTTCTTGCAGAAACCAAACTAAAAGTTCTTGCCCACATGTTCTGCTTGCTCCCTCTGCCTTCTGACCAACCCTGGTGCTTTTTCATGAAGCCCTTGGTGTGGCATCCCCCCACCTTTTGGGATCTGTGAGTATAACTATCTTTTCAATGGCAATCATCTCCTGATGTGTTGGCTTCACCATATCTGAGTAACAAAAACTATATTTCTAAGTAAATAGCTCTCTGAATCCTAATAAAATATTACAAGTCCCTGATTTACATTTAGGTGTCTATAAAACCTCTGAAAGGTGAAGTTCTTCTTTTGAGCCCAAAGATTTTTTTTTATAGGTAATTTGGAAACTATAAAAATTATGTTATGAGATATAATTCAAAACACCCTTTTAAAAAGTATAATTCATGGTTTTATATAGTTGTAAGTTGTGCAACCATGACTACTAATTTCATAACACTTTATGACTCTAAACAGAAACCCTATGCCTATTTCCTCTCCCCACCAGCCCAAGGCTACCACTACTTACTTTCTATAAGTAGTAAGTAATATTCTAGACATTTCATATAAATGAAATCATATCATACAGTGTGGCCTTTTGTGAGTGGCTTCTTTCACTTAAACGATGTTTCAAAGTTTATCCACATAGCATATACTAGTATTTTATTCCATTTTACTGCCATATAATATTCCAGTGAATAGGTATACCAAATTGTTTATCTATTCATCAATTGATAAACATTTAGGTTGTTTCCACTTTGGGGCTGTAATAAATAATTTTGCTAAGAACATTCATGTACAAATTTTGTGTGGACACGTTTTCAATTTTCTTGAATTTTATAAACTTGAACTAGAAATGTTCTATCACCTGGTGACCAAATGTTCTTTTTTAAAAATGAGAGATATCATGAACACCCTCTGATGACAGTTAGTTCCTATAAATTTGTCTTTCAAGGGAAGCTGCAATCATACAACAGAATCCTCTAGTCCCCAACAACTCATCCTAAGGCTGGTGATATGACTGCCATGCAGCAGAAAAGTCAGACGTGACTAACATCCTGAGAATGTGTCATGTGACAGTCACAGGGCAGCCTCTTTATCAATGTAACTCTGTTTCTTTGCCTATGATAACAATCATAGAAATAGCTAAAATTTACTGAGCTATTATTCAATTATTCAAGGTTAGCTTATTATTAAACATTGTTAGCTGTTATGCTTATTATTGTATCATTAGATATAGAAAGGAACTGGAATTAATAGAGACTAAAATATAAAGGCCTGGATGCCCCAAGAAGAGCTCTTATTTTCAGTAAGTCCTAGCTCAGTTCAGTTCAGTCTCTCAGTCACGTCCGACTCTTTGCAACCCCATGAACCGCAGCATCAGAGGCCTCCCTGTCCATCACCAACACCCGGAGTCCACCCAAACCCATGTCCAGCGAGTCGGTGATGCCATCCAACCATCTCATCCTCTGTCGTCCCCTTCTCCTCTTGCCTTCAATCTTTCCCAGCATCAGGGTATTTCCAATGAGTCAGTTCTTCCCATCAGGTGGCCAAAGAATTGGAGCTTCAGCTTTAGCACAGTCCTTCCAATGATATTTAGGAATAATTTCCTGTAGAAGTGACTGGTTGGATGTCCTTGCAGTCCAAGGGACTCTCAAGAGTCTTCTCCAACACCACAGTTCAAAAGCATCAATTCTTTGGTGCTCAGCTTTCTTATGGTCCAACACTCACATCCATACATAACCACTGGAAAAACCATAGCTTTGACTAGATGGACCTTTGTTGGCAAAGTAACATCTCAGTTTTTTAATATGCTGTCTAGGTTGGTCACAGCTTTTCTTCCAAGGGGCAAGCGTCTTTTAATTTCATAGCTGCAATCACCATCTGCAGAGATTTTGGAGCCCAAGAAAATAGTCTGTCACTGTTTCCACTGTTTCCTCACTTTTTTGCCATGAAGTGAAGGGACCGGATGCCATGATCTTCGTTTTTTGAACGTTGAGTTTTAAGCCAGCTTTTTCACTCTCCTCTTTCACTGTCATCAAGAGGTTCTTTAATTCCTCTTTGCTTTCTGCCATAAGCTTGGTGTCATCTGCATATCTGGGACGACTGATATTTCTCCTAGCAATGTGAATTTCAGCTTGTGCTTCATCCAGCCCAAGACTATCACCTCCACTAGCTTTGTTCATAGTGATGCTTTCTAAGGCCCACTTGACCTCACACTCCAAGATGTCTGGCTCTAGGTGAGTGATCACACAATCATGGTTATCTGGGTCACTAAGAACTTTTTTCTATAGTTCTTCTGTGTATTCTTACCACCTCTTCCAATATCTTCTGTTTCTGTTAGGTCCATACCATTTGTCTTTTATTGTGCCCATCTCTGCATGAAGATGCTTTCCTAATAGCTCAATTGGTAAAGAATCCACCTGCAATGCAGGCGACTCCAGTTTGATTCCTGGGTGGGGAAGATCCGCTGGAGAAGGGATAGGCTACCCACTCCAGTATTCTGGCCTGGAGAATTCCATAGACTGTATAGGCCGTGGGGCTGCAAAGACTCGGACACAACAGAGTGATTTTCACTTTCGCTTTGCATGAAATGTTCCCGTTATTTCTAATATTCTTGAAGAGACCTCTAGTCTTTCCCATTCTATTGTTTTCCTTTATTTCTTTGTATTGATCACTTAGGAAGGCTTTTTTATCTCTCCTTGCTATTCCTTGAAATTCTGCATTCAAATGGGTATATCTTTCATTTTCTCCTTTGCCTTTAGCTTCTTTTCTTTTCTCAGCTATTTGTAAGGCCTCCTCAGACAAACATTTTGCTTTTTTGCATTTCTTCTTCTTGGTGATGGTTTTAATCACTGCCTCCTATGCAATGTTATGAACCTCTGTCTATCATTCTTCAGGCACTCTATCACATCTAATTCCTTGAATCTATTTCTCACTTCCACTGTATAATCATAAGGGATTTGATTTAGTTCGTACCTAAATGGTCTAGTGGCTTTCCCTACTTTCTTCAGTTTAAGTCTGAATTCTGCAATAAGGATTTCATGATCTGAGCCACAGTCAACTCCTGGTCTCGTATTTGCTGACTGTATAGAGCTTCTCCATCTTCGGCTACAAAGAATATAATCAATCTGATTTTGGTGTTTGCCATCTAGTGATGTCCATGTGTACAGTCTCCCTTGTGTTGTTGGACGAGGGTGTTTTGTATGACCAGTGTGTTCTCTTGACAAAACTGTTAGCCTTTGCCCTACTTCATTTTGTACTCCAAGGCCAAACCTGCCTGTTATTCCGGGTATCTCTTAACTACCTGCTTGTGCATTCCAGTCCCCTATGATGAAAAGGACATCTTTTTTGATACTAGTTCTAGAAGGTCTTGTAGGTCTTCATAGAACCATTCAACTTCAACTTCTTCGGCATTAGTGGTTGAGACATAGACTTGGATTACTGTGATACTGAATGGTTTGCCTTGGAAATGAACAAAAATCATTCTGCCATTTTTGAGACTGTATCCGAGTACTGCATTTCGGACTCTTTGGATGACTATGAGGGCTACTCCATTTCTTCTAAGGGATTCGTGCCCCTGTAACAGATATAATGGTCTTCTGAACTAAATTCACCTATTCTGGTACATTTTAGTTCTCTGATTCCTAAAATGTCCTGCCATGTCCTGCTTGACCACTTCCAATTTACCTTGATTCATGGACCTAACATTCCAGGATCCTATGCAATATTGAGCTTTACGACATCAGACTTTACTTTCATCACCAGTCACATCCACAGCTGGGTGTTGTTTTTGCTTTGGCTCCATCTCTTCATTCTTTCTGGTGTTATTTATCCACTCTTCTCCAGTAGCATATTGGGCACTTACTGACCTGGGGAGTTCATCTTTCAGTGCCATATCTTTTTGCCTTTTCATACTGTTCATGGGGTTCTCAAGGCAAGATTACTGAAGTGGTTTGCCATTCCTTCTCCAGGAAGTTCTAGACTAACTGTCATTTCCAGGAAGTTAAGAGAGGGACAGGGAGTGACTACAGTGAAAAAGAACTATGTAGCAAATTCATGTACTTTTACACAGACATTTGAAGCACAAGTTTTACAGCTTTGTCTATATATTTCTTTAAGCCAAAATAATTAAAATAGTGATCCCCACATACACACTGATGCCTATGATCTTCAAGGAAAGGTTAAATTTATCTTCACTATGTGTTACTGAAATAAATTAGACATGATAAGTACACAGAAAAATTACAGAAAAATACTTCAAAAACAGATTTGTGTCCTTCAAAGAACAAGTTTCAGTTACTACGGACATTCCCTGATGTGGAATACAGACAGTATTGACTAAATCAGATTAGAAATAATTGCTTGGGTGAGCAAGCAAGCACCCTACTTTTCCAAGATACATATAACAGTGTTATGAGGTATTCTTATGTGACTTCCTCATACTACAAAACTCACTAAGAAAAGGTAGCGTTCCTGTGCTGATGTGTTCCGAGCAGCTAGTTTGAGGATCTGTCCATCTTTTATTAATTCATTTGAAGGATTTACAATGTCTTCTTCTTCTCCCAACATTTCATAAATCTCTAAGAGTTTCTTTAGGTTTTCCTAGGATAAAACAAAACACAGCAAGATCAAATATAAGGAGGTTTCACCTTAATGCCTTTAATCAATGACCGTAGCTAAAATATACACAATTCAGAAAGGATTAGAACTAAGCATAAACTTAAGTATAAAGATCAGTTAAGAGCAAATTAAAACCTGGGAGAAGAGGGAAGAGTATAATCACAGATAGTTCTAAACATTTTATAAACAATATTATTTGTTCACTTGTGTCAATTCATTTTGGGCCAAAACTGTAGATAATATTAGACTATATTATTAACAATTATCTAACTAAAAGATTTCCATTGCCTCTGAAAACTACTTACCATTTTTCTTATTGCACTATTAGAATGGCTTGCTGCTGTAGATATAATTTCAAGTGATTCTAAACAGGAAAAAATAAAAGTAAATATATTTTGTCCTTTCTATATTACTAGATAGCTGAATAATATATAGCATAATAAGGAATCTGAGACCAAAGACACACAATAAAAGCAGGGGCAATTTACATTTACAAGTTGGATACTTCCAAAGTTCATTTGTAAGCAGATGATTTGGAATTTGGGAAGTATTTACTCATAAAAAGTCATATATAGTGACTAGGCTAACAGATACATTTAATTCATTAGGAATCTTCAAAATAGCAAACATCAGACAATAGCTTGTTACAAGGCACTTTGTCAGAGGTGTTCATATATATTATGTCAATTCATTTTTATGCAACCCTGAATGGAAAATACATTAGCTTCATTTGGCAGATGAAAGAAGTAAAGAGTGATGTTCCTTGGGTAGGGTCATAAATTATGATACTGAAGGGCTACATTTGAACCTAAGTCTTCTGACTCAAAAGTTCTACAACATTTCAGCAGTAGGAGAAGGAAATGGCAACCCACTCCAGTGTTCTTGCCTGGAGAATCCCAGGGACGGCAGAGCCTGGTGGGCTGCCGTCTATGGGTTCGCACAGAGTCGGACACAACTGAAGCGACTTAGCAGCAGTAGCAGTACAAGTAAATTAACCAACAAACTTAATCAGTTTTCTCTGGGAAAACACACTCACAGTTCCAATCTAGGTGAAAGAGAATTTTCTGATGCCAATGTCGATGGAAGGTTTTGTTGCTAGGGCAGGTGGTAGTGAGAGATGGGAACGGGGGAGGTAGGAGCTTTGATATGCGCAAGGTAGGAGCTTCAGGACTACTGGTGAAGAGAGGTCGAAGGTGGAAGCTGAGGCTTCCTGCTGGGTTAACCTGAGGGAATGTTCTCAATCCTCCATCATGTCCTGCTCTCCTTTCTTTTCTATCTTATGAATACTGGTTGGGTTAATTCTGATATCACAACAACCTCATCATTCTGATCCAACTTTTCTGTCTTCTTTGTTCTACTGCTGAACAAAATGCACTTTTGCTGCTTTTCCTTCTGCTTTTAGGTTTCTAAAAGTATTTTTGTGTTTCCTTAGAATGTTAGTATAAGTAGTAATGGGAAATCAAAGAGCAATAAAATACCCTATTATGTTGCTGACTTTCTCATTTTGGAGAAGGGGGAGGAGGTGTGGGGACCACCAGCCCCTACCCCTCTCACTGCACCATCTTTTTTTTTTTTCTATTTTTAAATTTTTATTTATTTAATTATTTTTTTGGCTGCCCTGGGTCTTTGTTTTTGTGTGCAGGCTTCCTCTAGTTGCAGCAATCAGGGGCTACTCTTTGTTGTGGTGTATGGGTTTCTCACTTCTGTGGCTTCTCTTGTTTGTGGCACATGAGCTCTCTGGTGCATGGGCTTTAAGTAGTTGTGGCTCACAGGTTCCACAGTTGTGGTACATAGGCTTAGTTGCTCTGCAGCATGGGGAATCTTCCCAGGAAAGAGATCAAAACTGTATCCCCTGCATTGGCAGGTGAATTCTTAACTACTGGACCATCAGATAATTCCGACTTTCTCACTTTTGACATAGGTAACTTAGCAGAAGTCCAAGTCTTTGAAAATAGAAGAAAAGGAATTTTTATTTAAATTTTAGAGAATTATCCTGATTTGGGCAACTCAGTATATTCCATATAGGATCCAAGGTAGAGGGAGACAAGTTAAGATGGGCTGGGGCTACTGCCCAAGAGACTAGTCTGAGAAGTAGAAACAGTAAGCCAACTTCCAATCTTACCACTAGTTCTGCTGGTTTTAGTAGCAGTTGTAGTATATGTTGATTACCAACCCAAGTTAAATTTTCATTCTACACAGTTAATTGATTTTTTCAAAAGTACACAAGAAAACAAATATCTTATTGAAATGCTTAGGTCCTAAAAAGTCTTTCATTATGATCTAATGGCAAAAAAAAAGATAATGAGTAGAACAGGAATAAAGGTTTCTCAGGGAAAATGCTGACACTAAACAGCATTATTTTCTCTTCTATCTTAGTAAAGGGTAGAGAGAAATCACTTTGCTTAGGCTATTTTTAAATAGTAAATGTCATCTTAGTTTTCTTGGTATATATCTACCCCCTTAATTAACCAGCAGCACTAGTAATTCTGAATGGTTGAATTCTTTCTGTGAGAAGGTAATTGTGTATTGCTATTCCAGATGTCTCTAAGACTACAGTTTTATATTTCAGAGTTAATCACTAATGTGAAACCAGCATGAGAAATGTGATTTGCATTGCTCTAAGCCTATGATTTGGGCTCAAAAGTGCTTGCCTAATTGAGGTGTTGATAACAATTTCCAGTGAGGTTATTTTCTGACACCAATATTTTACTAAAGTGGCTTCTACTTCACTTTGAAATCACAAGGCTACTTGGCCACTAAATTATCCCATAATGGAAGGGGGGATTTACTTTTAGCATCATTCCAGTCCGGAGAATCCGGGGGCAATTTCCTTAGGTAGTCCTTAAGGAGCATCTCATACCGGGGAATGCGCTGAACAGGTTCTAGCATGTGATGCTGCAAAGTCAAGCTCCCACAGACCTTCTGTTTCTGTAATGAGAAAGGTTTTTAAAGAAAGATTTAAAAATTAGGTTAGCCAGTCTAAAAACTCAAGATAATATAGAACTTTCACTAAAATGTGGCCTGTGTATCACCTGCATCAGATACATTCTTGGGATGCTATTAAAAATGGAAATCCTAAACCCCACTCCAAACTATGAAACCACAATTTTGAGAACACAGCTTGGATACGTATTTAAGAACATTCCCAATTTTGTCCATTAAAGTCTGAGGACCACCAATCTACTCAGAAAATAAATAAATAAAGCAGAATTTTAAGCAGGAAAATTTCAGATTGATGGCATCTACTTTCATTGGTCATTATAAGGGTTTGTCAGGTCGCACTATCAAATCATAACTCCAGAGATTTTCAAAAGAAGCATCTATTTAAAGAGGTTCACTAAGTAACACTGTATTAAATGACTATGGATTCAGCAGAAACTATCCCATAATAAGACTACTATAAATGTCATTTCCTTTGAACCGAAAAGACTCCACATGTAGAAGGGTGACAAGATAATAAAATTTTAATTTTTCATTAGGTCATGGCATTCTCTTCCATTAGAAACCAAACTCTGAATAGATCTCCTTTGCTCTGTCAAAATTGAGTCTATAGAACATGCTTTCAGTAAGCCATTAATGTGGAAGGGGAGAAAAAAGATTACTTGAAAATAAGATGTGTTCCTCTTCATATTAAACACAGCGGAAACCCCTTAATATATTTACTGATGACCATGACCAGAGCACTTGAGGGTAAAAAATGTGTCAATATTAAGATAAGACATGATATTTGCATTCAAAGCAAACAAGAAACTAAAATGTAATCTGGTGTAATAATGTCAAGCTGGGTTTAGATTTATTTTATCTAATGCAGGTTTTCATGCAGGGGAGTGATATCATTAGATATGACATCTATTAAGATTAATCTGTTGCAATGTGGCCTTGGGAACATGTAGGGAAACTAGTTTGAAAATTACTGTAGACCAGGAAAAAAGTAAAAACAGCCTGAAATTAGCATGGAAGCTGAAGGTGAATGGCTCTCCTTAATAACCTGTAAGATACAAATATTATAAGTTTAGTTATCCCATTTGACTTTCTCCAGCAAGCCTAGGGGACACACACACACATACGCAAACACACATATATCTCCAGGAAAATATTACTGATCCCCAAATTTTACATGAAGAAACTGGTCCAGAAAAGTTAGGGGAGCTTTCTAAGGTCAAGTGACTATAAGTAGCAGACTAGAATCTTAACTAGCTTAGCTGATTCTCAAACTACCACTCCTTTCACAACTCCATCCTTTCCTTATAAAATGGAGAAAACAGATATTGCTAATTCAGAGTTTTAATACTTGATGAAACAATAATAATAATTATCACCATCACCATATTGAGCTTTTATATGCAACAAGCTCCATGTTAAGTCCCACTGAATATACTGTTTAAAGAACACATACCGAGAATGAGGAAAAATGATAAATCAAAGATAAAGCCACGTGATCAAATTCTGGTGAATAAAAGAATATTGGTGCTGTGTAATAAATCCAATCACATAATCACAAATGTCACAAAGCATAAATGTTATGTGGAAAAAATGTTTGAAAGCTAAAGACAGGACTCGAACATGTTGAGTGTGTATTGATGACAAGATGCTCATACAGAATTGTGAAGCCAGCACTCAGAATTTCATAACTAGAGTATAGGCATAAAGGACTAAATTAGAAATAATGACCCTATAAGCAGACAGTGACTTATATGCAGAGTACATTATGCAAAATGCCGGGCTGGATGAAGCACAAATTGGAATCAAGATTTCCTGGAGAAACATCAATCACCTCAGATATGCAGATGACACCACCCATATGGCAGAAAGCAAGGAGGAACTAAAGAGACTCTCGATTAAAGTGAAAGAAGACAGTGAAAAGGATGGCTTAAAATTCAAAATTCATCATGGCATCTGGTCCCATCACTTCATGGCAAATAGATGGGGAAACAGTGGAAACAGTGACACACTTTATCTGCTTTGGGCTCCAAAATCTCTGCAGATGGTGACTGCAGATTTTCATGACTGCAATCATGAAATTAAGATGTTTGCTCCTTAGAAGAAAAGCTATGACCAAACTAGCATATTAAAAAGCTGAGACATTACTTTGCCGACAAAGGTCCATCCATCTACTCAAAGCTATGGTTTTTCCAGTAGTCATGCATGGATGTGAGAGTTGGACCATAAGGAAAGCTGAGCACCAAAGAATTGATGCTTTCGACCTGTGGTGTTGGAGAAGAGTCTTGAGAGTACCTTGGACTGCAAGGAGATCCAACCAGTCAATCCTAAAGGAAATCAACCCGGAATATTCATTGGAAGGACTGATGCTGAAGCTGAAACTCCAATACTTTGGCCATCTGATGGGAAGAACTGACTCACTGGAAAAGACCCTGATGCTGGAGAAGATTGAAGGCAGGAGGAAAAGGGGATGACAGAGGATGAGATGGTTGGATGTCATCACCAACTTGGTGGACATGAGTTTGAGCAAGCTCCGGGAGTTGGTGATGGAGAGGGAAGCCTGGCATGCTGCAGTCCATGGGGTTGCAAAGGGTCAGACACGACTGAGCAACTGAACTGAACTGACCGTATAAGCATCTGTATGACATTATGGTTAAAGGCTTGAGAAGCTACGACATCACTGAGAGAGTGGAGATAAAGATTATGCAGGGCAAAAAACCTTATATTCTGCCCACATTTCAATATTAGCAAAATGAGTTAATGAAAGACTCAAAGAAAGAACCAGGGTTCAGAGAGATAGATGACTGCTTAATCATAAGAGAAAAGAGACATTTAAGAAAAGGAGTGAAGGGCAAGGGCAGGACTTTTGGCTACCACTGAGTAATAATGATGCTGGCAAAATCACCCCTTTAAAAAGCAACTTTAATGCTGGATAAAACTTAACAACAACAACAATCATTTCAGTACTTTGGAAATTGAACAAAAGCACGTAACAACCTGAAAATTTAATTTTGTTTTTATTTTTATTTATTTATTTATTTTTTTTTGCCATTTCTTTTTTTTTTTAATTTTATTTTATAAACTGCTGAACTTTGGGTAAGAACAGTAAGAATCTGTGGTCTTCTGGCCTATGTGTTAGTCACTCAGTCATGTCCAATTGTTTGCAACCTCATGAACTGTAGACCTCCAGGCTCTTTCATCCATGGGATTTTTTCAGGCAAGAATACTGGAGTGGGTTGCCATTTCTTTCTCCAGAACATCTTACCAACCCAGGAATCAAACCGGGGTCTCCCACACTGTAGGCAGACTCTTCTGTCTGAGCCACCAGGGAAGCTCTGACCTGAGGCTTCTGGCCTGAGGCTGCACCTATTCTTCCATCAGCTCAGTCAATGGGAAGATTTTCCCAGGGTGTGACAGGCTGTGAGGACTGGCAGTTTCTCTGCTGAAACTCAAGAGGGCTCATTTGATTTAGAGTGATGAACAAAGCACACACCCAGCAATACTGTCAGTGAATAGTATGAAAAGGCAAAAAGATAGGACATTGAAAGATGAAATCCCCAGGTTGGTAGGTGCCCAATATGCTACTGGAGATCAGTAGAAGAAATAACTCCAGAAAGAAGGAAGGGATGGAGCCAAAGCAAAAACACTACCACCTGTGGATGTGACTGGTGAAAGAAGCAAAGGCCAATGCTGTAAAAAGCAATACTGCATAGGAACTGGAAATGTTAGGTCCATGAATCAAGGTAAATTGGAAGTGGTCAAACAGGAGATGGCAAGAATGAACGCTGACATTTTAGGAATCAGCAAGATGGCAAGCGTGAACATCGACATTTTAGGAATCAGCAAACTAAAATGGACTGGAATGGGTGAATTTAACTCAGATGACCATTATACCTACTACTGTGGGCAAGAATCCCTTAGAAGAACTGGAGTAGCCATCATAATCAACAAGTCTGAAATACAGTACTCGGATGCAATGTCAAAAAATGACAGAATGATCTCTGTTCGTTTCCAAGGCAAACCATTCAATATCACAGTAATCCAAGTCTATGCCCCAACCACTAATGCCAAAGAAGCTGAAGTTCAACAGTTCTATGAAGACCTACAAGACCTTCTAGAAGTAACACCAAAAAAAGATGTCCTTTTCATTAAAGGGGACTGGAATACAAAAATGGGGAATCAGGAGATACCTGAAGTAACAGGCAAATTTGGCCTTGGAGTACAGAATGAAGCAGGGCCAAGGCTCATAGAGTTCTGCTAAGAGAACGCACCCGTCATAGGAAACACCCTCTTCCAACAACACAAGAGACGATTCTACACATGGACATCACCAGATGGCCAACACCGAAATCAGACTGATTATATTCCTTGCAGCCAAAGATGGAGAAGCTCTATACAATCAGCAAAAACAAGACTGGGAGCTGACTGGGGCTCAGATCATGAACTCCTTATTGCCAAATTCAGACTGAAATTGAAGAAAGTAGAGAAAACCACTAGATCATTCAGGTATAACCTAAATCAAATCCCTTACGATTATACAGTGGAAGTGAGAAATAGATTCAAGGGATTAGATCTGATAGACAGTGCCTGGAGAACTATGGAAGGAGCTTCATGACATTGTACAGGAGACAGGAATCGAGACCATCCCCAAGAAAAAGAAACACAAAAAAGCAAAATGGTTGTCTGAGGAGGCCTTACAGATAGCTGAAAAAAGAAAAGACGCAAAAGGCGAAGGAGAAAAGGAAAGATATACCCATTTCAATGCAGAATTTCAAAGAATAGCAAGGGGAGATAAGAAACACTTCCTCAGTGATCAGCGCAAAGAAATAGAGGAAAACAATAGAATGGGAAAGACTAGCGATCTCTTCAAGAAAAATAGAGATGCCGAAGGAAAACTTCATACAAAGATGGACACAATAAAGGACAGAAATGGTATGGACCTAAGACAAGCAGAAAATATTAAGAACAGGTGGCAAGAACACACAGAAGAACTGTACAAAAAAGATCTTCATGACCCAGATAATCATGATGGTATTTTCACTCACCTAGAGCCAGGCACCCTGGAATGCTAAGTGAAGTGGGCCTTAGGAAGCATCACTACGAACAAAGCGAGTGGAGGTGATGGAATTCCAGTTGAGCTATTTCAAATCCTGAAAGATGATGCTGTGACAGTGCTGCCCTCAATATGCCAGTAAATTTGGAAACCTCAGCAGTGGCCACAGGACTGGAAAAGGTCAGTTTTCATTCCAATCCCAAAGAAAGGAAATACCAAAGAATGCTCAATCTACCACACAACTGCACTCATCTCACACGCTAGTAAAGTAATGCTCAAAATTCTCCAAGCCAGGCTTCAATAGTACGTGAACCATGAACTTCCAGATGTTCAAGCTGGATTTAAAAAAGGCAGAGGAATCAGAGATCAAATTGCCAACAACTACTGGATCATCAAAAAAGCAAGTGAGTTCCAAAAAAACATCTATTTCTGCTTTATTGCCTACATCAAAGCCTTTGACTGTGTGGATTACAATAAACTGTGGAAAATTCTGACAAAGATGAAATACCAGACCACCTGACCTGCCTCTTGAGAAATTTGGTGTTTTTTTTTCCTCTTTTATTTATTTATTTATTTTACTTTACAATATTGTATTGGTTTTGCTATACATTAACATGCATCTTGAGAAATTTGTATGCAGGTCAGGAAGCAAAAGTTAGAACTGGACATGGAACAACAGATTGGTTCCAAGTTCGGAAAGGAGTACATCAAGGCTGTATATTGTCACCCAGCTTATTTATCTTATATGCAGTGAATATCATGAGAAATGCTGGGCTGGAAGAAGCACAAGCTAGAATCAAGATGCCAGGAGAAACATCAGTTACCTCAGATATGCAGATGACACCACCCTTACGGCCCAAAGTGAAGAACTAAAGAGCCTCTTGATGAAAGTGAAACAGGACAATGAAAAAGTTGGCTTAAAACTCAACATTCATAAAACTAAGATCATGGCATCTGGTCCCATCGCTTCAAGGCAAATAGATGGTTAAACAGTGACAGACTTTATTTTTTTGGGCTCCAAAATCACTGCAGATGATGACTACAGCCATGGAATTAAAAGCTGCTACTTCTTGGGAGAAAAGTTATGACCAATCTAGACAGCATATTAAAAAGCAGAGACATTACTTTGCCAACAAATTCTGTCTAGTCAAAGCTATGGTTTTTCCAGTAGTCATGTATGGATGTAAGAGTTGGACGATAAAAGAAAGCTGAGTGCTGAAGAATTGATGATTTTGAACAGTGGTGTTGGAGAAGACTCTTGAGTCCCTTGGACAGCAAGGACATCCAACCAGTCCATCCTAAAGGAAATCAGTCCTAACTATACATTGGTAGGACTTATACTGAAGCTGAAACTCCAATACTTTGTCCACCTGATGGGAAGAACTGACTGACCGGAAAAGACCGTGATGCTGGGAAAGATTGAAGGCAGGAGGAGAAGGGGATGACAGAGGATGAGATGGTTGGATGGCATCACTGACTCAATGGACATGAGTTTGAGTAAGTTCTGGGAGTTGGTGATGGACAGTGAAGCCTGGTGTGCTATAGTCCACGCATTTGCAAAGAGGCAGACACAACTGAGCAACTGAACTGAACTGGAACTGATTCTGATATTTCTTTGTTAGTGTAAAGAAGGGGAACAGATTTTTTCATGTTAATCTTGTATCCTGCTATGTTGCTGAATTTATCAGTCCTAGTAGTTTCTGTGTGGAGTCTTTAGTGTTTTCTATATACAGTATCATGTCATATGCTTACAATGACAATTTTACCTCTTCTCTTCCAATTTGGATAATTTTTCTTTTTCTTCTATGATTGCTGTGGCTAAGACCTCAATTATTATGTTGAAGAGAAGTGCTGAGAGTGGGCATCAGTGTCTTGTTCCAGATTTTAGCAGGAAGGTTTTCAAGCTTTTCCCTGTTAAGTATTATGCTGGTTGGGGTTTGTCATAAAAAACTTTTATGTTGAGATATGTTCCCTCAAAGGCTTCCCTGATAGCTCCATTGGTAAAGAATCTGCCTACAATGCAGGAGACACTGGTTTGATTCCTGGGCTGTGAAGGTTTGTTGGAGAAGGGATAGGCTACCCACTCCCATATTCCTGGGCTTCCCTTGTGGCTCAGGTGGTAAAGAATTCACCTGCAATGAGAGAGACCTGGGTTCTATCCCTGGGTTAAGAAGATCCCCTGGAGAAGGGAAAGGCTACCTACTCCAGTATACTGGCCTGGAGAATCCCATGGACTATATAGTTCAGGGGTCACAAAGAGTCGGACACGCCCGAACGACTTTGATGAGTTTCACTTCCATGTTCCCTCAATATCCATTTTGGCAACAGTTTGTATCATGAATGGATTTGCATTTTATCAAATGCTTCTTCTGCATCTATTGAGATTATCATGTGGTTTCCATCTTTCCTTTTCTTGATATTGTATATCACATTGATTTATATATAGATACTTTTAATATTCTAACTTAAGACTTAAAATTATACAAAACCGTAATCATATCATTGTATTAATGGGTTTTAAACACAGGTAATGGAGAAGGCAATGGCACCCCACTCCAGTACTTTGCCTGGAAAATCCCATGGATGGAGGAGCCTGGTAGACTGCAGTCCATGGGGTAGCTAAGAGTCAGACACGACTGCGCAACTTCACTTTCACTTTTCATTTTCATGCACTGGAGAAGGAAATGGCAACCCACTCCAGTGTTCTTGCCTGGAGAATCACAGGGACAGGTGGGCTGCCGTCTCTGGGGTCACACAGAGTTGGACACGACTGAAGTGACTTAGCAGCAGCAGCAGCAAACACAGGTAAAAAATATCCATGTAAAACAAAAGAAGGTAGTCAAGAATACCCACCCAAATAATCTTAGGTGATCTAAGAAATCAATATTTAATATTGATATTAATATCAATATTTAAACTTCTCAATATTTAAACTAAGGAAAGAAATTATCAACAGTCTTGACTAGAGAATCAAATAGAAAGTATTATGTTATTCAGTTCAGTTCAGTTCAGTCATGTGCAACTCTTTGCGACCCCAAGAACCACAGCAGGCCAGGCCTCCCTGTCCATTACCAACTCCCGGAGTCCACCCAAACCCATGTCCATTGAGTCCGTGATGCCATCCAACAATCTCATCCTCTGTCATCCCCTTCTCCTCCCGCCTTCAATCTTTCCCAATATCACGGTCTTTTCAAATGAGTCAGCTCTTCGCATCAGGTGGCCAAAGTACTGGAGTTTCAGCTTCAACATCAGTCCTTCCAAAGAAATCCCAGGACTGATCTTTAGGATGGACTGGTTGGATGTCCTTGCAGTCCAAGGGACTCTCAAGAGTCTTCTCCAACACCACAGTTCAAAAACATCAATTATTCAGTGTTCAGCTTTCTTTATAGTCCAAGTCTCACATCCATACATGACCACTGGAAAAACCATAGCCTTGACTAGATGGACCTTTGTTGGCAAAGTAATGTCTCTGCTTTTTAATATGCAGTCTAGGTTGGTCATAACTTTCCTTCGAAGGAGTAAGCGTCTTTTAATTTCATGGCTGCAATCACCATCTGCAGTGATTTTGGAGCCCCCCAAAATAAAGTCTGACACTGTTTCCACTGTTTCCCCATCTACTTCACATGAAGTAATGGGACCAGATGCCATGATCTTAGTTTTCTGAATGTTGAGCTTTAAGCCAACTTTTTCATTGTCCTGTTTCACTTTCATCAAGAGGCTCTTTAGTTCCTCTTCACTTTCTGCCATAAGGCTGCTGTCATCTGCATATCTGAGGTTATTGATATTTCTCCCAGCAATATCAACTTGTGCTTCCTCCAGCCCAGCATTTCTCATGATGTACTCTGCATATAAGTTAAATAAGCAGGGTGACAATATACAGCCTTGACGTACTCCTTTTCCTATTTGGAAACAGTCTGTTGTTCCATGTTCAGTTCGAACTGTTGCTTCCTGACCTGCATACAGGTTTCTCAGGCTGCCGGTCAGGTGGTCTGGTATTCTCATCTCTTTCAGAATTTCCCCAGTTTATTGTGATCCACACAGTCAAAGGCTTTGGCATAGTCAATAAAGCAGAAACAGATGTTTTCCTGGAACTCTCTTGCTTTTTCCATTATTAAAATGTATTATCCAGGTTTGATGAAATTTTAAGCCACATATATGAAACGACCAACTCCCCCACCCCCAAGAAACAAAACAGAATATAGTTGATCCTTGCATATGGGTTTGTACTGTGCAGGTCCACTTAAACATTGTTGTTGTTTTTCCCCCCTGGTAAATATGTACTACAGTACTACATAATCCATGTTTGGTTGAATCCATGGATGCATAACCATGGATATGAAGGGCTGGCCATAAAACTATACTGGGATTTTCAAACAGTGGGGGATCAATGATCCTAACCTCTGTGTTGTCCAAGGGTCAACTGTAATTATGTTTCCAAAATGTCATGGTTTATAGCATGCTTTATATTCATTCCAACATTTCAACCTCTGAAAGCAAGCAAGAGACACACAGAGCTGGATGGAAACTTTTTTGGAAATTTATGTGGACCCTGATAAAGCCAGACTCTCCTTGCCTTAAAAATAAATGGAGAATTTACTGTTCAGTATATAGCATGTACTCAATAAATATTTTAACTTTGCAGAGATGATTTTTGCATAATTTAGAGTAGAATGGAATTTGGCTAGGTGTCTCAATCTAAAATTTAGATCTAGAAAACCTTATGATTTGTACAGAAAAATTAATTTATAGCCTTGAACAAAAGAGTTCTATTTACCTGAATTTCTTCAACTACTGATTTGAACTGGGGAATACGCTCCGTCATGTTTTTAACCAATTCCATTGCGTTATCGAATCCCTTCACATATTCTCCATACATCTTAAGGAATGGTGCCAATTTCTGAAGGATGTCACCAATTCTAGGGGTAGTTTCCCTGTATAAAACATAGAAGCAAGTTATTAAGATTTCTTATAGAATGAATGAATGGATTCCAAATGAAGTAATCACTTTTTTTTTTTTACATAATTGTATTAGTTTTGCCAAATATCAAAATGAATCCGCCACAGGTATACATGTGTTCCCCATCCTGAACCCTCCTCCCTCCTCCCTCCCCATACCATCCCTCTGGGTCGTCCCAGTGCACCAGCCCCAAGCATCCAGTATCATGTATTGAACCTGGACTGGCAACTCGTTTCATACATGATATTTTACATGTTTCAATGCCATTCTCCCAAATCTTCCCACCCTCTCCCTCTCCCACAGGGTCCATAAGACTGTTCTATACATCAGTGTCTCTTTTGCTGTCTCGTACACAGGGTTATTGTTACCATCTTTCTAAATTCCATATATATGCGTTAGTATACTGTATTGGTGTTTTTCTTTCTGGCTTACTTCAGTCTGTATAATAGGCTCCAGTTTCATCCACCTCATTAGAACTGATTCAAATGTATTCTTTTTAATGGCTGAGTAATACTCCATTGTGTATATGTACACAGCTTTCTTATCCATTCATCTGCTGATGGACATCTAGGTTGCTTCCATGTCCTGGCTATTATAAACAGTGCTGCGATGAACATTGGGGTACTCGTGTCTCTTTCCCTTCTGGTTTCCTCAGTGTGTATGCCTAACAGTGGGATTGCTGGATTGTAAGGCAGTTCTATTTCCAGTTTTTTAAGGAATCTCCACACTGTTCTCCATAGTGGCTGTACTAGTTTGCATTCCCACCAACAGTGTAAGAGGGTTCCCTTTTCTCCACACCCTCTCCAGCATTTATTGCTTGTAGACTTTTGGATCGTAGCCATTCTGACTGGTGTGAAATGGTACCTCATAGTGGTTTTGATTTGCATTTCTCTGATAATGAGTGATGTTGAGCATCTTTTCATGTGTTTGTTAGCCATCTGGATGTCTTCTTTGGAGAAATGTCTATTTAGTTCTTTGGCCCATTTTTTGATTGGGTCATTTATTTTTCTGGAGTTGAGCTGTAGGAGTTGCTTGTATATTCTCGAGATTAGTTGTTTGTCAGTTGCTTCATTTGCTATTATTTTCTCCCATTCTGAAGGCTGCCTTTTCATCTTTCTAATAGTTTCCTTTGATGTGCAGAAGCTTTTAAGGTTAATTAGGTCCCATTTGTTTATTTTTGCTTTTATTTCCAATATTCTGGGAGGTGGGTCATAGAGGATCCTGCTGTGATGTATGTCAGAGAGTGTTTTGTCTATGTTCTCCTCTAGGAGTTTTATAGTTTCTGGTCTTATGTTGAGATCTTTAATCCATTTTGAGTTTATTTTTGTGTATGGTGTTAGAAAGTGTTCTAGTTTCATTCTTTTACAAGTGGTTGACCAGATTTCCCAGCACCACTTGTTAAAGAGATAATCTTTAATCCATTGTATAGTCTTGCCTCCTTTGTCAAAGATAAGGTGTCCATATGTGCGTGGATTTATCTCTGGGCTTTGTATTTTGTTCCTTGATCTATATTTCTGTCTTTGTGCCAGTACCATACTGTCTTGATGACTGTGGCTTTGTAATAGAGCCTGAAGTCAGGTAGGTTGATTCCTCCAGTTCCATTCTTCATTCTCAAGACAGCTTTGGCTATTCGAGGTTTTTTGTATTTCCATACAAATTGTGAAATTATTTGTTCTAGCTCTGTGAAGAATACCGTTGGTAGCTTGATAGGGATTGCATTGAATCTATAAATTGCTTTGGGTAGTATACTCATTTTCACTATATTGATTCTTCCAATCCATGAACATGGTATATTTCTCCATCTATTAGAGTCCTCTTTGATTTCTTTCACCAGTGTTTTATAGTTTTCTATATATAGGTCTTTAGTTTCTTTAGGTAGATATATTCCTAAGTATTTTATTCTTTCTGTTGCAATGGTGAATGGAATTGTTTCCTTAATTTCTCTTTCTGTTTTCTCATTATTAGTGTATAGGAATGCAAGGGATTTCTGTGTGTTGATTTCATATCCTGCAACTTTACTATAATCATTGATTAGTTCTAGTAATTTTCTGGTGGAGTCTTTAGGGTTTTCTATGTAGAGGATCATGTCATCTGCAAATAGTGAGAGTTTTACTTCTTCTTTTCCAATTTAGATTCCTTTTATTTCTTTTTCTGCTCTGATTGCTGTGGCCAAAACTTCCAAAACTATGTTGAATAGTAATGGTGAAAGTGGGCACCCTTGTCTTGTTCCTGACTTTAGAAGAAATGCTTTCAATTTTTCACCATTGAGGATAATGTTTGCTGAGGGTTTGTCACATATAGCTCTTATTATGTTGAGGTATGTACCTTCTATTCCTGCTTTCTGGAGAGTTTTGATCATAAATGGATGTTGAATTTTGTCAAAGGCTTTCTCTGCATCTATTGAGATAATCATATGGTTTTTATTTTTCAATTTGTTAATGTGGTGTATTACACTGATTGATTTGCAGATATTGAAGAATCCTTGTATCCCTGGGATAAAGCCCATTTGGTCAAGGTATATGATCTTTTTAATGTGTTGTTGGATTCTGATTGCTAGAATTTTGTTAAGGATTTTTGCATCTATGTTCATCAGTGATATTGGCCTGTAGTTTTCTTATTTTGTGGGATCTTTGTCAGGTTTTGGTATTAGGGTGATGGTGGCCTCATAGAATGAGTTTGGAAGTTTACCTTCCTCTGCAATTTTCTGGAAGAGTTTGAGCAGGATAGGTGTTAGCTCTTCTCTAAATTTTTGGTAGAATTCAGCTGTGAAGCCGTCTGGACCTGGGCTTTTGTTTGCTGGAAGATTTTTGATTACTGTTTCAATTTCCGTGAAAAAGCACTTTTTAAAAGAGAGTTAATAATGACACTGTAAAGAGAGATGCTACGGAATTCTGACGTTCCAGATAATCCCTAATATCTTGTTTCCACTAATCAAACTATAGCTTGGAAAGAAGAGATAAAATGTTTTCAACTAAAGCCAAAAAATGTACTACAAGGTCTTTCAGGGATCTTTAACATAAAAATTTTGCATAAATGCTGCCTTAGATATATTATTTGTTATCTACTCCTCTTACCATTCTTGCATTCTTTTCTCCAGCTCTGGCAATAGGAATTTACTATGGAAGGCATTTATTGATGAAATATTAGAAAAGATTTTATTCACCAGCTCTGCTGAAAATGAACCTCGATTTGCTTCTTCCAATAGTTTGAAATAAAATACCTGAATAAGAGAATAAAGCAAGTATTACTTCAAATTTATTGGTTAACCATCTAGCATTGTGCTGAGGCACACAGTGGGCTCTTAATAACTTTTTGTTGAATAAATGTAAAAGTTCATGATTCAAGAAATCAATCACTTTTGAAATGGAGGAATGAGCATATGCTTTGAAGAGAAAAACCAGGAATTAGAATTAGGAAACTTATTCTAATCTAGGCTGTGCCTCTATCGAGAGGATATTAATCTTTTCTATTCCAGAGAAATTTCCAATTGAGGCTAATGGTGAAACAGGAGGGAAAGGGGCCGGGATCAACTTCTGAAAGAATGACATAACTCAAGAACACAGCATAAACCAATTAGAATCAAATGGGTCCAAGACGACAGACAAGCCAACTTCAACTAGACTTTGATCCTCAATCAGCAAGCTAAATGACACACTCAGAGGCACCATGACAGTTCCAAGGCACTACCAAAAGACCAAAAAGTGGGTGGTGGCCCAATTCCTGGAAATTTCCACCCCTTTCCCAAAATATGAAATTACCCAGCCCATAAAAACTGATTATGCCACATTTTGGGGCCACTGCACTCGCCTTCTGTGATGGCCCACACTCTGTGGAGTGTGTTTCTCTCTGAATAAATCCACTTTTTATGTATCACTTTGTCTCTCACTGAATTCTTTCTGTGATGAGACATCAAGGACCTGAACTTCATTACTGTGGGTTTTGGCTGAATGCCAAGTACCAGCCTTGTGGGTTAGAGTCCTAAGCAAGGTTTTGGCCAGGCTCGAGTCCTGGAACACGGGTTGAAATTCGAATCTGAGAAAAATGGTTTCAGTAGGATTTACCCTTCCTATCCACAGGCAGAGTTAAGAGATATGGAAAATGATATATATGCACAATAATTGTATTTTCCACTCCTCTTTATATTTTGAATGACTTTTATGTATTACATGTTGCCCTTTATTATAATTTATTGGCATAAATCTCATCTTCCCTATTTAAACAGTACACTCCTTGGGGACAGAGAACACTGTGAATTAGTTCTCAAAGCACGACAGGTACTTAATAAAAAGGCAGTATGAACAAAAGAGTATTTTGGTTCTCAGATGTTTTTCTGCTTTACTAAGTAATAATGTATGGTAACTTAAAACTCAGAAATGAGGATAAAAAAAATCTTCTCTTGTACATAATAACAGGTATTTTAAAGACAGTAAAAATAGTTTTGCAGTCTTAGCTCTACTCCAGTAGGGCTACTATACCTCTTAATTGCCATTCTGTTATATGTAGGCAGAAGGAAGTCTGTTCTTTCATAATGTCCAGATGGTTGTTTATTTTCTAAATTCACCTCTATTGCATTTTCTTGGGAGGCAAAAAGAATACAAAATTATGTCCTTAGAGACTCCAATAGGATATTTTAGTAATTAAGACTCTAAATTCTAAAAGGTCAGCCAACATCACTAACAAGATAATATGGCTGGAAAAAAAAAAGAAAAAAAAGTGCAACCTGATAAAAGGAAAAAGCACATTTCCACTACAAGAATATCTAAAAGTTTCAGGTCTGTAATCTCCATGAGAACGGACATTATTTCACAGGTACAAATCAACATAAATTGATTGACTTATGGTGAAATTCTTTGAAAAGTGAGTATTTGAGTCACAAACTCATTACTTTGGAGAACACAAGTCTTAATCAGGCCCCTTCAGGCTCACCCTAACAGACAACGTAGCGTAGTCCAGGGACTCCTGATGAGGAGGCATGCCCAGGATGACCTGCTTCCACAAAGTTTCATTTTCCAATTGCCATAGTGGAACAAGCCTTCTTGTAAGTAACACTCAAACATAATACTCACTTTCTCTTCTAATAAGAGGAGTCTATATCAGTAATCTACCAATTCTCTTGATCTTTTATCAGTGTAACAGGATTAAGAGGCCATTGTGTTGAACAGTTATTCTTAATGATGCACTTTATAACTTTCTTCGTAAATGTATACTTGAGATGATTTACAAGCCTCTACCATGATAAAAGTACAAAATGTTATTCACATATTCAACAACTATTAACACCAGGCACTGTTTTTAACTTTTCGTGCAAGGCTGAACAAGTGAAATTTCAAATTTCCATCTGGCCCTATGACTGTAGGCAATTCCAAACACTCTCAATGGCTGAACAGCAAGTGAGACAAGAATCAGTGATGTATTCATGCCAGCATCAGAATCTCCTATTTAGTAACACAGTCTGCAGGATCACAATAAAGGGTCAAGAAACAGAGTAGTGTTTAGGATTGAAAGATACAGATAAAGACATTTTGTGACCCATACGAGAGCCTTTCAATCTGTTTTCTATGAATTATGAAACCTTTGTACCTAATTAATTCACTGACAAAGTTGAAAATGTTAGTGAATTCCTTGAGGAAGTAGACAGAAACAGGCAAGCCCTTCTTGCAGTTTCTAAAGCACTTTAATTACTAAGTTAAAGTGATGTATAATGACAAAAATAATTCTGAAAGAGAAAATATTACCTGATCTAAGAGTTCAAGTCGGCTGACATAAGCTCTTTCTGTAAGCAAAAGTTCATTGGCTATTTTGTGAAGTTTTTCTTCATCAGTCTCCTAAAAATAGAATAGATATTCACATATTAGGAAAGAAAGCTTGGATGGTATTTCTAAAGTAATAAACATTATCAAATGGTTTCATCAAAAGTTTTCTTAAGCTTCTCACATACCCAATTTCTTTAAGGCATTAAGGAACATTCAACCAGAAATGAACAAAACTAGACATTAGCAATCTGCTAGATTTACCCTATGACAACTTCTTTAGGTTATAACTTCTCTGATCTGTGTATCAATTAACAGTATCATCCATCTTTTCCCTGAAACATCTTTTATTTTTTTTATTTCCCAGATACTACACTTTCCTCATTTTTCCCCTACCTCTCTCAGGCTACTCTTTGCACATGCTTGTATCACTCTATTAGCTCTATGCACAGAACTTTTTAGCTTAAAATTTTTAATTATAGAAAATTTCAATCTTATATAAAACTAGAGAAAATAGTAAAGCAAATTCCCATGTGTCCAACATCAAGATCCAACATCAACTCATTATTAGTCTTCTTTCACCTATGCTCCCACCCATCTCCCCTCTACCTATATTATTTTTAATTAAATCCAGACTGTATTATTTCCTCAGCTTATATCTAATTAACTCTTAAATATCTTTGTATAACCTTACTAGTGCCATGAGGATAGCAATATTTTCCCCTTGTTAACTGATCCATCTCTTGTGTCTACTACAGTGCTTCAATAAAACACTGGCATTCAATAAAATATCACTGAATGAATGATGAACAGCAGTTGCACATGCCTAAATATTGCTGGACATTTATTATTGCTTTGATATTTTGTGAATCTAAGACCAAAATTACCTTTTCTGTAAAATCTCCATTCTACCACCATCCTTGGACCTTACCAACCCAGCAGTGGTTCTATCCCTTTCTAGTTAGCTGACTTAAATTACTTTAAGCTTAGTTCCCTATCACAAAATTCAGTCAGCCACCAACTCCTATTCATAATATTCTGTCTTTAGCATCATCTTTTAAGTTCTCATCACTAGTACCCTGTTTGCTCATACCTTATCTCAAGCCCAGGCCAATAAACAGTTGTCCAATTATCTGATTCCATTATTTTGATGGCTCTAACCCACCTTGAATACTATTGTATAAGGAATCTTTCTAAAACTCTGCTCTCCTCACCTAATTCTAATTCTAATAGGAAAGGGAAAAAAATTCTCCAATAGTCCTCTTCTCACTAACAGGATAAAATCTAGGCTCTGTGTACCATTCAGAGTAGTTTCTACCTAGCTGCTTTTCTGAAATACTCTTTTCATTCTAGGAGAGTATGAATATAATGAGTTTAGAAAAAACTTTAGTACCAAAGCAGACCAAAGTATACTTTAAGCCAGTGTCTAATTTGTGTAAAGTCTACATTTTGAACTCTGTATAAAATGTTATGAAGTTGTGTAAATATTTCACGGTATTAAACATATACGACATCTACTCTATGCTTTATATACAATGTATATTTTAATGTGGAAAGTTACCATGCTGCTTCTTCCATTACCACTGAATTGAGACATTTTTATGTGAGACTTTAGGATAAAGTAACATAATGCTGTTTAAATAATTTGTGGTCTCAGAAACACTGAAATAAGAACTATATAGCAATTAAATTCCACAATTAGTCAAGATTTTGGTTTAACGTAATAAATTCAGAGTAAAGTACTAGCAATTGTTGGCTGCCTGCCTGGCATCCCTCCCTTCCCCTTATCTCTTAATGGTATCCAGATTTGGTTGTTGTGTCAATCCCAGTACTATGTAATCTTTCCTTTGCAGAAACTGACCTTATCCACAGATGAAAAGGGAGCCCTGAATGCTGTCGCCACTGGATCATCAAAAAAGCAAGAGAGTACCAGAAAAACATCTATTTCTGTTTTATTGACTATGCCAAAGCCTTTGACTGTGTGGATCACAATAAACTGTGGAAAATTCTGAAAGAGATGGGAATACCAGACCACCTGACCTGCCTCTTGAGAAACCTATATGCAGGTCAGGAAGTAATAGTTAGAACTGGACATGGAAGAACAGACTGGTTCCAAATAGGAAAAGGAGTACGTCAAGGATGTATATTGTCACCCTGCTTATTTAACTTATATGCAGAGTACATCAAGAGAAATGCTGGGCTGGAAGAAGCACAAGCTGGAATCAAGATTGCTGGGAGAAATATCAATAACCTCAGATATACAGATGACACCACCCTTACGGCAGAAAGTGAAGAGGAACTAAAAAGCCTCTTGATGAAAGTGAAAGAGGAGAGTGAAAAAGTTGGCTTAAAGCTCAACATTCAGAAAACTAAGATCATGGCATCCAGTCCCATCACTTCATAGGAAATAGATGGGGAAACAGTGTCAGACTTCATCTTTTTGGGCTCCAAATCACTGCAGATGGTGACTGCAGCCATGAAATTAAAAGACACTTACTCCTTGGAAAGAAAGTTATGACCAACCTAGATAGGATATTCAAAAGCAGAGACATTACTTTGCCAACAAAGGTCCACCTAGTCAAGGCTATGGTTTTTCCAGTGGTCATGTACGGATGTGAAAGTTGGACTGTGAAGAAAGCTGAGCGTCAAAGAATTGATGCTTTTGAACTATAGTGTTGGAGAAGACTCTTGAGAGTCCCTTGGACTGCAGGGAGATCCAACCAGTCCATTCTAAAACAGATCAGTCCTGGGTGTTCTTTGGAAGGAATAATGCTAAAGTTGAAACTCCAATATTTTGGCCACCTCATGTGAAGAGCTGATGTATTGGAAAAGACTCTGATGCTGGGAGGGATTGGAGGCAGGAGGAGAAGGGGACGACAGAGGATGAGATGGCTGGATGGCATCACCAACTTGATGGACATGAGTCTGAGTGAACTCTGGGAGTTGGTGATGGACAGGGGCCCTGGCGTGCTGCAACTCATGGGGTCGCAAAGAGTCGCACACGACTGAGCGACTGAACTGAACTGAACTGAATGGTGTTGCTATCAACGGTATACCACAAGTGGTTTAGGAGCCAATGTGACAGAAGACAATATGCAATGGCAGCTTTGGAAAAGAAGGCTCCCTATCCTTAAGGAAGAAACAAAGAAAAGAAGTCTGTTTGCTGCTCCATGTAGATGAGGGCACGTGCAGGCTTAAGTGCTAAAGAGTAGTCATCTCATAACCATGGAATGAAGCCAATAAACTTCCTTACTATTTAAGGAGGTCGAGAAAAATATCTACTTCTGCTTTATTGACTGTGCCAAAACCTTTGACTATGTGGATCACAACAAACTGTGGAAAATTCTTTAAAAAAATGGGAATATCAATATCAGACCACCTGATCTGCCTCCTGAGAAATCTGTATGCAGGTCAAGAAAACCAACAATTAGAACTGAACATGGAACAACGGACTGGTTTCAAACTTGGAAAGGAGTATGTCAAGGCTATATGTTGTCACTCTGCTTATTTAAATTATATGCAGAGTACATGATGAGAAATGCCAGGCTGGATGAAGCCCAAGCTCAAATCACGATTGCCAGGAGAAATACCAATAACTTCAGATATGCAGATGACACCACCCTTATAGCAGAAAGCAAAGAGGAACTAAAGAGTCTCTTGATGAAAGTGAAACAGGAGAGTGAAAAAGCTGGCTTAAAACTCAACAGTCATCGGTTCTTGGTCTTTTGGCTAAGATCAAGTGTAGAACTGAACATTAAAAAAACTAAGATCATGGCATCTGGTCCCCTCAATTCATGGCAAATAGATGGGGAAACAATGGAAACAGTGACAGATTTTATTTTCTTGGACTCCAAAATCACTGAAGATGGTGACTGCAACCATTACATTAAAAGACACTTGCTCCTTGGAAGAAAAGCTATGACAACATATTAAAAAGCAGACATTACTTTGCCAACAAAGGCCCATCTAGTCAAAGGTATGGTTTTTCCAGTAGTCACGTACGGATGTGACAGCTGCACTATGCTATGCTATGCTAAGTCGCTTCAGTCGTGCCCGACTCTGTGTGACCCCATAGACGGCAGCCCACCAGGCTCCCCCGTCCCTGGGATTCTCCAGGCAAGAACACTGGAGTGGGTTGCCATTTCCCCCTCCAATGCATGAAAGTGAAAAGTGAAAGTGAAGTCGCTCAGTCATGTTCGACTCCTAGCGACCCCATAGACTGCAGCAGCCCACCATGCTCCTCCGTCCATGGGACTTTCCAGGCAAGAGTACTGGAGTGGGGTGCCACTGCCTTCTCCGAGCTGCACTATAAAGAAAGCCAAAGAATTGAAGACTCTTGAGAATCCCTTGGACAGCAAGGAGATTCACTCAGTCCATCCTAAAGGAAATCAGTCCTGAATATTCATTGGAAGAATTTATGCTGAAGTTGAAGCTCTAATACTCTGGCCACCTGATGGGAAGAACTGACTCATTGGAAAAGACCCTGATGCTGGGAAAGATTGAAGGCAGGAGGAGAAGGGGACGACAGATGAGATGGTTAGATGGCATCACTGACTCAATGGACATGAGTTTGAGCAAGCTCTGGGAGTTGGTGATGGATGGGGAAGCCTGGCGTGCTGCAGTCCATGAAGTCACAAAGAGTTGGACACAACTGAGTGACTGAACCAACTGACTGATGAACAGTATTGCTGTTACTGGTAGCATCCTGATCAATATGAAAAACTTAAAATACTAAAAAACATATGCAGTATATTCCATGAAACTGATAAACGTTCAAGGAACTTTTAGATGATCACTTTATAGAGAAGAAAATAAAATACCTAATGAACTAAAAATGTGACTTACAAAGCTATAAGTAAGTTTAATAAGTAAATACATAAGAAATCTACTGACATTTCAGAATAAGTTATATATTGTTTCACATACAGGAAATACTGACCTGCATGAACACTACAGCTATTTGTTTCAGGTTTTAAGCCAGATTTACTGAGATAAAATTACAAATAGTAAAATTCACCCTTTTGGTGAATAGTTCTAGGAGTTTTGACAAATGCTTACAGTCATGTTACTACCACCACAATCAAGATAGGTAACATTTCTATTGAAACTCTTGTTAGGTATCTATAGTCAATCACATTCCTCTTCTACCACTAACTCCTAGTAATGCTGATCTGGTTTGTTCCAGAAAGACATGTAAATGGAATGACATAGTATGTATGTGTCTTTTGTGCCTTGCTTCTTTTGCTTATCAAAAAGCATTTGAGATACATCCAAGTTGTTATTAGTATTAGCAGTTCATTCTTTTCCAGCCCTTCATTTTTTTTTAAGTTTTTCTTTTTTTTTTTAATTTTTTTTAAATTTTATTTTTTAATTTTTGCCAGCCCTTCATTTTATTCTTATAGTGGTGACATCTTTTTGACCCACCATATTCTTTTCTATCTTCTAATGCTAAGATTTCTAACAGAAATCTTTAAAGAAAACAACCAGCAGAATTTGTGCCATGATAAAATAATACATCTTATGAGTCAGAGAACTCACTAAATAACAGATTATACTGTCTACTACTGCTATGCGATGAGGTCACCCCTGAGGAAGTGGAAGAGGAAGTGGAATAAGAAGTTTATAAGAAAAAGTCTTTTGCTGACTGCAAATTATACTTTAGCTGATTGTGGCAAATTATGGGTATCCTGGTCATATTTTGCAAAATCCAAGAGAATGCCAGCAGTTATTTGTAAAAACTATACTCCTTCCACACAGATGGTCTTCTAACATTAGGTCCCTAACCCTGCCAAAGCCAACACAAAGATAAGCAAAAGTAAACTTGCTAACAAATGGTTTAATCACTCATATATAAGGTATGTGAAAAGTTACAAGGGATTTTATGGTGAAAGTGAGGCCATCACAGAGTTATGGAGACTTTTTTAGGTTAATCACAACAATAATGTTGATAATATCACCATAATAAGACTAGCTAACAATTATCACTTATTGATTGTTATGTGTGGGTTTCCCTGGTAGATGGTAAAGAATCTGCCTGCAATGTGGGAGACCCAGGTTTGATCCCTGGGTTGGGAAGATACCCTGGAATAGGAAATAGGCCAGACTGTTACAAGCATTTTACACAGACTGACTGGTCCTTACAACAAGTCTATAAAATGGGTGCCAATATTATTCCTATTTTACATGTAGTATATATATACAACAAAATTGCATAGCTTAAAAAAAAAAAAAAAAAAACAAGACTCAAAGAGGCCAGGAAACTCGCCCAAGGTTACAGTTAGGACTAAATCAGATTTTACTTATATAGCAGAGTATGTGATTTTGAGTAACTATTAGTAAATAGTTGGCTTTCACTCTAATCTTCTTTGCAACAAAAACTGAGACTATTACTTGCCTACAAGTGAAAAGACTAATAAAATACCAACTATCCATTTAAAAATGGAATAAGCATTTTAATTTATATGCTAGTTATTTTTCCAACATCAATTTTACTTAAAGCAGACTTTTAAGCATTTTAGTAATAATTATCAGGTAAAAAATTCAGTCACATTTGATGTAATAATATGATGGCTTCCAAATTTTAAAAAATCAGTTTAGTTTCTGAACCTTGCTTACATTTCAGAAACATATATATTTCAGTACATTTAGGGAGAAGTATATGATCTCTCTGTATCCACAAGGCTCTATTACTCTATCAGACTTACACTTAAATAATGAACCAAGGAGTTTTAGAACTGTTGGTACATTGGGGCTGTAGCCTGATATTTTTTTAAATAGCCCTTTACTAAGAAGTCATTTGTTTTTGTAATTCTTGGGAAAACAATAATGGTTACACAATAGTGACTGGATGAGTAATCTCATTTGGTTCTTTTGGAACTGAATACACAGGCCTGATTTTACAAAATAAGTATAAATATGCTCTTTGAAAAGTATCTTACTTTTGATATACCTCTATAAAGGGATTATTTTTTTCTTCTTTTTTTACTTGTGAATATATACTGTATTAAAAGCTGATTTTCAGAGTATTTCCTTGAACAGAAATACACCAGAGTATAACTAAACCAGAACTAAAAAAGTAAGATACACTCCCCTTACAATAAAAGACTATACAATTTATTTTGCCCTACTTCTCTCTGCTTAATACATTCCTAGGCTATTATTGTGTACCTTTAAACCTCTAATAATCTTTTCACAGAGACCTGCTCCTTTTCACTAGGGTTAGGGTCAGCCTAGTTATTAGTCAATGTACCCGCTGGCACACTGCAGTGTCAATTCTATCTCCTTTGCAGATGTCACCACTCCTGTAGCTCTTTTCAGACCTTTTGGCATGACTCTGCCATATGGCAGGAACTGGGACAAAGAGCAGCTCACAGAGTTCATTCACTGGATAGGCTGAAAATGCTTGTGTGGAGCCAGCAATTCACTCTTCTGAATATTAGTGCCATACTCCCTGCCACATGCTTCACAACTACCAAGAAAGGGAGCAGACATTTTGAAAAGAATTATGGAAATGCCAATGAGCAACTGTTTCCTGAAAGATTCCTTATGGGTAGAATCTTAACTTATTTAAAAAAGAATCAGATACTGACATTATGCTTTATAAGTCTTCAATAAATGTTCTCATGTCACTTTTTAAGCAGTTTTTTTTCTAAAAACACTGAATCAAAACTACTAAAATTTCTTATAGCCTTCTTCATATATATATTTATAACATACTCAATATGCTATAATATAAAACTAACTATATACATATATATATATATATATACATAAATTATCAGGTTTTATAGAATGGATGATTCTTTCTCATGGGGAATTTCTATCCAAATCTGTCATCAGTTAATTACAGTCTTCAGTTTAGCAATAAGGAGTTCATGATCTGAGCTAGTAACTGACTGAAGTGAAGTGAAAGTCACTCAATTGTGTCCAACTCTTTGTGAACCCAGTTCTCCTGCACTGCAGGCAGATTCTTTACCAGCTGAGCCACAAGGGAAGCCCCATAAGTGACTGAGTTAAATTCAATTCAGGTTTGTGAAAACAAAGTTCTTATTCTGCTGCCACCTTATAAATAAGAGAACTCCTCCTGGATCTAGGGAAGAAGAAAATGAGAAGGCATGGGAATAAAACACAGATTTTGTATTCTAATAAGATCATGTAATAATGCCATAAGTAAGGTCATATGGTCTCAGGAAAGATTTGTAATCAGGAAGAAATGTATCACTAGGTACACATTATAAGAAAAAGAGAACAACCACTCTAACAGGCAGGCATTATTCCTTCCCCTGCCTCATAATACAGCCTCACAAGCATAGTCTGTTACTTTAACATGATCCTTCAGGAAGTTTAGGGAACAAAATCCAAGCCTAATTGTGACCAGTACCAATATTTTCCCAGTCTACATCCTCCACACTGTTTATCAAATTCGAAAGTAAGAGCTTTAAACCTGAAGGTATAAATTACATCTTTCTGATAGAGGTTGCAGAGGAGAGAGGAACAGAGCCTGAACCGAAGAGAACAATTTGGTTACCTGCACAAGATCAGACTGGAAATGACAAAAAGAGAGGAAAACTTTGTTTCTCTTATACACAATTTAATATACATTAGACTAAAGTAGGCTGCAGTCCATGGGGTCGCTAAGAGTCGGACACAACTGAGCGACTTCACTTTCATGCATTGGAGAAGGAAATGGCAACCCACTCCAGTATTCTTGCCTGGAGAATCCCAAGGATGGGGGAGCCTGGTGGGCTGCCATCTATGGGATCGCACAGAGTCAGACACGACTGAAGCGACTTAGCAGCAGCAGCAGCAGACTAAAGTGTCCTTTGGGTTTAGCAGAAATTAAAGATCAAACATCAAGAAAATATAATATATACTCAGAATCAATAAGTAAATTAACCTATCCCAAGCCAAGGCAGAATATCAAAGTAATTAGGTCACATAATATTTCTGATGACAGTAAAGCCTTGTACACATTAGCGTTTTACATGGTAATAATCTATGGTGTTCAGGCAGGATAAACAAACAAAACATAAAAAATCGAAGTTAATAGGCAAGAGGCGTGCAAACTTATCTGTGTATCCTGTAAGGAGTACATCAGTTTAAAGAAGAACTAAGAGTAAGGTGCTGGGATCTTCAGCAGGCACAATATGCTGAATGTCTATCAAGGGACATCTCAGATCATGAGTCTATTTATCTAGATTTACAAATGAGGACACGGGATTTTTATTTTTTGTTTTATTTAACAAATATACAGCTCACATTGTTTCAAGACACTGTTCTCTATACTTTACAACTATTAAAAGATCTACACCTTGTAAAAATGTTATGAAGTAGGTAATATTACCTCCATTTTATAGATGAGGCAACCTGAGGTACACAGATGTTTGAGATGACCTGCTCAAGGTCACATAGCTGGTAAGTAGCTGAGATGGAATTCAAACTGAGAAAGTCTGCTTCTTGAGCCTGTCTTCCTAATGCTCTGTTTTGCTTTTGTTTTTTTTTAAGCCACATACAACAACCACTGTTTTTTCAAGTTCTGATCTTTCTATTTCTGTCACACCCACACTAAACTGAATCTTTGTGCACAGTGTGGCCTCCAACCACCTGACTTCCCCAAATCTCCTGGTTCATATTAACATTCTGTTAAACCCAATCCCTGATTCTGTTGTCCTGCTGCTCTTCGCTCTGCTGCACGGCCAATCCCACTTCAAGTTTGCTTTCTCTTTCTTGAGTTTCAGGCCACTCAGCAAGCTGGAGAGACTGCTGACTGGTAACACCATCTTGGACCTGAGTCCTCAGAGTCTTGGTCACAAGGCACCACGAAAGTTAATCTCTCCACCGTCTTCAAACTCAAAGTCCCATTCTTTGAAGATACTCCACTGGCCTTTATGGCAGGGAACCCCCAACCCCCGGTCTACAGACTGCTGCTGGTCCATGGTCTGTTAGGAACCAGGCTGCACAGCAGGAGATGAGCGCCAGGTGAAATCTAAACCACCTAACCCTGCCCCAGCCCATGGAAAAATTGTCTTCCATGAAATTGGTCCCTGGTACCAAAAAGGTCGGGGTTCAAACTGACACACCCAGCACCAAGCCTCTATGGGCTCTATCTCAGAACCTTACTCACTTACTCGGTGAGCTCCAGACTGCCTGACTTCTCCATTTCTGCTAACAACAGGTAATTCATCCTCTCAGCCATGCTCCAAACCTTGGCTCTATCTTTGAGCTCTCCTTTCCCCTTTATCTCATGATACCTTAAATAATGGTCATTTATCCTAATCAGCTCAACTGCTAGCTTCCTCTTTGAATTTACTGCAGTGCCTTGCACATGGTATATGTGCAATATAGATTCACTGTATTTAATCTGAATACCCAGATTTACTGAGCTACTTAGTTATAATGTCCCAGGAAAGGCCTAGGTCTCCAGGTTAACTCCTAATTCCACATTTTAAATGATGACAGTCCTTGCAAGTTAATCAATTCCAGCCCCCCATCCTCTGCCCTCTGAAGCCCAGTGATTCTCATAATAGAATCCTTCTTTCTCCTCTTGGAAAAATCACTATGTTCCCCTTTTGATTATGCTTGTGCTCTTCAGGGCTCAGTGCCTGGCCTTCTTCCGGTTCCTACATATTCTATTTTGGCAATATTAATCACTTGCTTACATACATCCTCTTACATTCCTACCCTCTTTCCTGAGTTCCAGATCCTTATTTCGCCTGCGTAATATCTTCCAATGGATGTCGTGTAGGTGCCACAAGCTGAGTAGTACAAAAGAAGTCTACTTAACCATTCTACTCTCTCCTCTCATTCCAAACACAATCACTTTCCTTCTTGTCTGTCATCTCAACCAGGTTAGGAAACCAGGACCTGTAGAATTCAGTACTAATGTGCCCTGAGGTTACACAGCTGGGAATAATGGGGCTGGGATCTGAATTCATCTATTTTAATTCTAAAGCTTTAGAATCCTAAAGCTTTAATTCTATAGCTTTCATCCTTAACCAATAATCCATAATGTCTCCAGAATATTCCGTTTTTGTTTTAGATATCTTCACCTGGACTTTGCAATGTGTTGTATTAGTTACTCAGTGGTGTCCAACTCTTTGGGACCCATGAACTGTAGCCCAGCATGTTCCTCTATCCACGGGATTCACCAGGCAAGAATACTGGAGTAGGTTGCCATGTCCTTCTCCAGGACATTGCAAAAGTCCTTTAAATTTATTAAGTCTAAAGCCAATTAATTTTTTTTGCCTCCAAATATGTTGTTCTTTCTATTCTTTTGTAGTTCAGTAAATGGTACACCATCCCATCTGCCACTTCAATGAATGAAGCTACAGGAAATGAACATAATTCCCTATATCCAGTCATGCAGTTCTCAGAAATCTTTCTTCCTTGTCCCTAACCCTCTGCTTCATCCAGGACCTTTTCCTTTCACACCTGGAATACAACTGTTGCTTACTAACCATGTACCCTGCTCCATCTGTTTTTCCTTTCATCTGAGTCATTTTTCTAAAACCCACAGATGTACAATCATGTCACTTCCATGCTTTAATTAAATGCCTCTTAGACCAGATAGTATTAGGCTTATGGAAAGCTTGAAATAACATGGGAAAATACCTATCCTACAAAACAGGATGCAGAATGACCATATATTAAGCTATTGAAATTTTTTTTTAAATCAGCTGAGAAAAATAAGCTAGATATCAAAGCACTTTTCTCTAGGTGGTAGAACTATGAGTGATTTTGTATTCTCAATGCCTTGATTTTCTATGAGGTTTATTACTTTTTCTTCAGACTTTTAAAAATCTTAAAAAAAAAAAAATCTCCAGTGCTTTCAGGGGGAGAAAATACAACGTAGGCACACAAACCCACTGCAATTTATCCTTAGCTTATATTTTCTCATTAAGCCTATCCTTCTACCCCAACACTCATTTCACTAGCCCTTCTGGCCTCTATTATGAGGCCAGAAAAATCCCTAGACATGGCAACTACCCTCCTTTTTCTACTCTCAGCCCTGTGCTCAGCCTAGATGCTCTCCTCTTCCCTACCTCCCTGCTCCCTTCTATTTTGGACCACCAGCACCTCCCACTGCTCCATCAAGTCCAGTTGTGCTACAGCCTTCCCCTCACCAGCTATCCTCCAGGCACAGCTATTTTCTCATAGTGTTTCCTAAGCCCTTATTGTACCACATCGTGGTGATTTACTCATGTTTCTCTCCCCTCAGCAGACTGAGACTTTGTGGAAAGGGCCTGCCTTATTCATTTCCGTCTTCAGGACCTAGGAAAGTAAGTCCTGCATACTGAATTTTTAAAGTGAACAATAGTAGATATATGTTTTTTCAGGTATAGGCTCTCTGAAGCTCACTTTTTCTCATTTCTTTCTTAGAACTTTCCAACATACTAGTCACCATAACGTAAAGAAGTTTCTGAGATTCCCATCAGTTCTAAATAAATAATGAAAAGCTATCCTCAAGACTTTTATGAACTATCCACATGGTTAGTGGGAAAACTTTTCCATTATCCTACAGGCCATTTTTAAATGCCTACAACTTTAGTTGGAACCTTCATTATAATACTAGCAACAATGAATATTGATTAGTAAAGCTGGATAATTTGTTTGTGCTGCCTTTCACTTTCTTGGAATTAAAAGCTGATTTGTCAAGAGAAGAAATATAGGAGTAATTTACTACTTGTCTTCAAATCTAACAAGGCCACAAAAGCTGTCTCTTTATATTTCAAGATGTGAACCAAAAGAAATTTAAAGTTTTATTGGGGAATGGGGGATAAATTGGGAGACTGGGGTTGACATATATACACTGCTGCTGCTGCTGCTAAGTCACTTCAGTCGTGTCTGACTCTGTGCGACCCCATAGACGGAAGCCCACCAGGCTCCCCCGTCCCTGGGATTCTCCAGGCAAGAACACTGGAGTGGGTTGCCATTTCCTTCTCCAATGCATGAAAGTGAAAAGCGAAAGGGAAGTTGCTCAGTCATGTCCGACTCTTAGCGACCCCATGGACTACAGCCTACCAGGCTCCTCCATCCATGGGATTTTCCAGGCAAGAGTACTGGAGTGGGGTGCCATTGCCTTCTCCATATATACACTACTATATATAAAGTAGACAACTAATATAAACCTACAGTATGGCATAGGGAACTCTACTCAATACTTTGTAATGACCTAAATATGGGAACAGAATCTAAAGAAGAGTAGATATACGGATATGTATAACTGATTCACTTTGGGGTATAGCAGAAACCAACACAACATTGTAAATCAACTATACTCTAATAAATATTAATTTAAAATCAAAATAAAGCTTGATTATAAAAGAACTTGTAGTCCATAAGAAATGGATAACCTATGTAAGCATTATGTTTTAACCCTCAGAAAACTGATAACTCATATTTATAAATTAATCAACAATTTTAAGAGTTACAATTAAACTTAGAAGAAACTGAGGGAAAAATAGGAAAAGGGAATTAACTTGGATTACACCACTGGTTTTCTGTTTGCAATTTACTTCTGAATGTGATTCTCTATCATTTTTCCCCCCCTAGGAGATGATTATCTTAATTTTTGAGTATGTCCAAAAGTTATAAATCCTCAAGGTTTATTTAAAAAAAGTAGTAAAACAGCAATTAAAAAACAGGAAATAAGCAGGAAATAAATATGTAAGTTTTTAAAAAATTCGTGTTTATATAAATCTCCACATTCTGTATACCACCTTCATCTATTCATCCACTTCATTACATAATTTCTTTAGTCTTTGTTGGAAGAAAAGATTAATATTGTATCTGTTATTTATATGAACATTAGTCTTAAAAAGTGCACATCTTTACACTTATATTTGGCTTCCTGTATGGAATATTGTCACCCTGCTTATTTCACCTATATGCAGAGTACATCACGCAAAATACTGGGCTGGAGGAAGCACAAGTTGGAATCAAGAATGCTGGGAGAAACATCACATCAGATACGCAGATGACACCACACTTATGGCAGAAAGCAAAGAAGAATTAAAGATGCTCTTGATGAAAGTGAAAGAGGAGAGTGAAAAAGCAGGCTTAAAACTCAATATTCAAAAAAGGATGATCATGGTATCTGGTCCCATCACTTCATGGCAAATAGATGGGGAAACAACGGAAACAGTGACAGACTTTATTTTCTTGGGCTCCAAAATCACTGCAGATGGTGACTGCAGCCATGAAATTAAAAGATGGTTGTTCCTTTGAAGAAACACTATGACCAACCTAGACAGCATTTTAAAAAGTAGAGACATTACTTTACCAACAAAGGTCCACCTACTCAAAGCTATGGTTTTTCCATAGCTTTGTCATGTATGGATGTGAGAGCTGGACTATAAAGAAAGCTGAGCACAGAAGAATGGATGCTTTTGAACTGTGGTGTTGGAGAAGACTCTTGAGAGTCCCTTGGACTGCAAGGAGATCCACTCAGTCCATCCTAAAGGAAATCGGTCCTGAATACTCATTGGAAGGACTGATGCTGAAGCTGAAACTCCAATACTTTGGCCACCTGATGTGAAGAACTGACTCATTGGGAAAGACCCTGATGTTGGGAAAAGTTGAAGGCAGGAGAAGGAGACGACAGAGGATGAGATGGTTGGATGGCATCGATGACTTGATGGATATGAGTTTGAGCAAGCTCCAGGAGTTGGTGATGGACAGGGAAGCCTGTTGTGCTGCAGTCCATGAGGTTGCAAAGAGTCGGATACGACTGAGTGACTGAACTGAACTAACAAAATATAAAGGAAGGAAGTACTTTAAATAAATCTCAGAAAAAAATTACCAATCAACCTATTGAAGTATAACTTGGACAGAGGAGCCTGGCGGGCTACAGTCCATGGGGTTGCAGAGTCAGATATGACTGAAACAACTTATCATTAGCAACAGGAATGAACACAGCCTTGTAAAGCAACTATATGCTTAGTTGCTCAGTCGTGTCTGACTCTTTGAGACCCCATGGGCTGTAGCCTGCCAGTCTCCTCTGTCCATGGGGATTCTCCAGGCAAGAATACTGGAGTGGTTTGCCATGCCGTTCTCCAGGAAAGCAATGATACTTCAATTAAAAAAAAAAAAAAAAAATTCCTGGTTCCAATGTTTGGTCCACAATACACTACTAACCAAAAATTTTTTTAATTTTACTTTTAAGATTGTGGTAAAATACACTTGACATAAAAAGTGTCCCCCTAACACTACTAACATTTATCTTTGCATTTTGGAACAAGGAAAGGCAACGTAACAAGCACTAGAGCAACAAAGGGGAACACATCGTCACCATGTAGAAATTAAACCCTAATAGCCTTTTTTAGATGGGGGACTCATGTAGTGTTTGGATCAACAGCTCTGAAGAGAAAATTTAATTTTTCTTCCTACATATAGCATGTGCCAACTATTGCTTAAATGCCCATTAGGAGAAAGACCAGATGTACATGTTTCACTAACATAATAGGAAGCCCTATTAAGTCTCTCCCAAACCATGTAAGACATATCTATGAAAATGTATACTTAATAATACATGACAGGGGGAAAAAAGTAGTACCCAGCAACCAAGACGACATCACCAATTAAAATATTTCCCTTAATAAAAACAGTTCTTGCTGTTTTACTGATACTTGCTGGTGGCATCATCCCAACTGTAAAATGACAGATACGAGTCTTGAGTTCTTTGGTTCTAAAATTCTCTTCCATTCAAAGTAATTTAAGCACAGAGACACTAAAATCTACTATTATACCGAGATGTAAAGAGATTCACTTTGTATGGTCCTGTCTCTTTAATGTTTCAGATATTGTTACCAAGGATGACTCACTTTCTCCCACCCACTTCCTTATTTAAACTTTCTCTGCTTCAGAGTCAGAATTTAAAATTAAACCTCTGGCATTTTGTCTATTTGCGATATTTTTCAGGGTCACTGTGAATTGAACTATAAGATTTCACTTTAAAGTTCTGAACACATCAATCAGTCATTTTTACTCTAATATTTTAGTATCAGTCTTTTTGAATTTTTGCTTATGGTAGTGCCACTTAAGACACAGTATCACAAAAAAAAATTCTAAACAGATTTAGGACTTGGATTTGTCATTTACAAATTTTCCTATAATTGTCCAATTTTCAATTCTCAACTCTCCTACCCAAATTATTATTTATAATCAATTAGAGAGACTAAACAATGGAAACTTTTTTTCCTTGTCTTCAGAATTATAAACAACTCTCCACTCCAGGGACCTCTATAATAATGCTTATATTGCATCTCTGATCTAAGAAATTCCAAATGGAATTGGAATTTCAAATTCTAAATTTTCAATATGTAAAAGCTGTATTTATTGATCTTCCCAAAGCACTAAATTGACACAAATAAAGAATACAAATGCAGTGGTCTTGTTACTGAAGTTGTGTAAAAGTTTCTGCTGTAGTACAGGTAGGTTATGACTATTATTTCATCAGCAAATCAGCCCCTTATTAGCTTAGAAATGCCATTCAGGTGGTTTATTAAACTGCTGCTCTGTTTAGAAAGGAAGTGAACTTCTAGTTTGCCACAGTCTCACCTCTCTTTAGCCTATCACTCATGGCTGCTGCATTCACTGACATTTACTGCAATTAGGCATTTATGCTTGTGACTTCTTGAATCAGGACACAATATCAGCCTGAGATTCAAGGCACAAGGTGTCTGGGCTTTTACTGTGAGTCTGGAACATCGTTTAAGCTTCCCGGAACTATTTTTTCTTCTATAAATGAACTGCTGAACTAAGATGATTTTCAGGATTAAATAATTTCCTGTTACTCAGACCATAAATATTGGGGATGCAGCCCTATGTTTATTATTAGGGATGCCCATATGTTTATGGGGAGCAATTTCTGATGTAAATATAAACACTATGTTTGTGGTTTTCCTATATCAAAGTCTTTACACTGCTGTGAATCTTGCAATCATAATAGAGAGACCAACAGAAATTATAAAGAAGAAAAACTGAAGTGTCTCCTCAGAGAGTAGGGGAAACATGCATCAGCAGCTAGAGCTTGAAAACTGCTGAATTGGTGGTGAGGGTGATCAGAACTTATTCATCACATAAGTGCTATAAAATAGAGTTCAAACCGTAGTGGAATAGTCACTGCTTCATCCTACTCATGCTTTACCTTCATCTCATGGTGCTGGTCCAGCTGTTCCAGTTCTAGGGGGCTTTCTTCACCTTCCATCTCTTGTACCTTGGCTTCTGTGTCTGTCCTTTCCTCTTCCAGGGGGAGCACAGGGCTGGCACGTAAAGTCCTGCAGCTACTGTCAGAAGCATCTTCATGACAGTTATTTGTTGTGGGTGATGCAGGACCTATGGTTGTTTCTTGTTTTTCTCCATTCACTAAGTTTGTATCGGGCAAGGGTTCAGAAGTTTGAATAGAAGTATCTGGGCTAAGAGTGGCCGCTTTGTCCTCCTCACATTCCGCCTGGTTTTGTGCTGCTACCATACCATTAGCCACACAAGTCTGTTCACCCTGAGATTGATCTGTACCATTTTCCTGCTTCTGTGGTGAGTGCTGGGAGAGGAGTTTCTGCTGAGGTGTGTCTGTCAATCCATGTCTTCCTGGGGTTCTAGGAGCATTTAGGTTCACAGCAGGATCTTTTTTCAAATCACTGTAATTTGATAAAGTGCTAAAAGATAAAACACAAAGGAAGTATGAAAATGCTGGCACGGACAAGTTCTAGAATAAAAACAAATTTATTCCAGTTGTTTAGGGATATTTAGTGAAGATATCCACTCCCCCTTGGTTTTAGAAACTTAGATAAATAGTGGTAGAGTAGCTCTCAGTTGTTCAGGATGTTATCTACACTCAAATAAACATTTAAATAAAGATGATAAGCCTGAGCTTTCCCTATAGGTTTGGAAACATTTCCGTGGGTTGTTTTTTAACATAGTTAATTAGTACAGACTTAGATGTGAGAAATATATTTAATAAGGCCACCTTATCCCAAGATTTTTACTTTCTTAACATTTTAAAGACAAGTATAGTCATAGCCCTCAATTTATGAACAGGTTAGAAACCAAAGATTATTTGTCTCTGGAAAGCAGACACATTTCTCAAAAACCTTACTGCACATGTTACCACAGCATCCTAACTGGTCTTTCTGCTTCCACAGAGATCCCCTCCAGCCCCAAAGATCAAACTCTGAGTGAGGGCTTCCCCCAAGACTTGAAGGTAAATTCGGCATCTTAATCACGGCCTACAAGATTCTATATACTCTAGCCCCTACTAGCTCTGGCCTCATTAAATTTTATTCTCGCCTCACTCACTGTGCTCTTGTCATATTAGTCACTTTGCTGTTCCCATACGCAATAAGCAAATGTGCATATCTAAGCTGCAATTCTCTCTGCCCAGGACAGTCTTCCCCAAGTCAGTAGTGTGGTTTGCTCCTTCCCATCATTCATGTTTCTGCTCAGATGTCACCTCAAAGAGGCTTAAGTTTAACTGACAGCATATAGAAATGCTTCTGTGGAAACACTAATATAGTAGTTAAATCTAGAATTCCAGGAAGCAAAAATATAAAATTCTGGACTTCAGTCTTGAAAAGATTCTTATAACCTAATGAGGATAAAAAATTAAAACAGACTAATACTCTGTGATGGTACAAATGTACCCATCTTGTTCTCTGCTTTATTCCCACCTCTTAGCACAGTGCTTGGTATGTGACAGTGCTCAATAAAAAGTGGGGGAACAACAGAATAACTAATTGTGATGATGATCATAACAGTAATTCAATAATACCAACTAACATTTATTAAGTGCCAGAAACTACATTAAGCATTTTACACAGATTATCTTGTTCCATATCATAAATAATTCCAAAGTAGGGACCCCACAATACAGGCTTAGAAACCTAGATAATGCGGCCAATGTAATGTGGCTAACAAATGGTAAGAAAGCAGTCAGAGAAGACAAAAAACACAGTGAAGTTTACTATTACAAGAAGAGAAGGAAAAATCTGGTAGGGGAAAATGTCTTATAGAAGTCGGAGGTTGTCCACAGACTTAGAAAAGAAATCTATGGTTGCTGGGGGGAAGGGATAATTAGGGACTTTGGGAAGGTCATGTACACACTGCTATATTTAAAATGGATAATCAACAATGACCTATAGTACAGCACATGAAACTGCTCAATGTTATGTACCAGCCTGGATGGGAGTAGGATTTGGGGGAGAGTGGATACATGTATATATACGGCTGAGGTACTCCGCTGTTCATGTGAAACTATCACAACATTGCTCATCAGCTATACCACAATATGAAATATTTTTGGTGTTAAAAAAAAAAAGTTGGAGGTTGCTAGTATAAGTAAATGTGACATCTTCCACCACTGATGTCTGCCTTCTAGGAGCATATTCTTTAGGCCTACCTGAAAATGCTGGTTTAAAACTAAACATTCAAAAACCTGAGATCATGGGATCCGGTCCCATCACTTCATGGCAAATAGATGGGGAAACAATGGAAACTGAGAGACTTTATTTTCTTGGGCTCCAAAATCACTGCAAATGGTGACTGCAGCCATGAAATCAAAAGATGCTTACTCCTTGGAAGAAAAGCTATGACAAACCTAGACAGCGTGTTAAAAAGCAGAGACATTACTTTGTCAACAAAGGTCCGTATATTTGAAGCTATGATTTTTCCAGTAGTCATGTACAGAGGTGCAGGACCATAAAAAAGGCTGAGTGTAAAAGGACTGATGCTTTTGAACTGTGGTGTTGGAGAAGACTCTTGAGAGTCCCTTGGACTGCAAGGAGATCAAACCAGTCAACCCTAAAGGAAATCAGTCCTGAATATTCGTTGGAAGGACTGATGCTGAAGCTGCAATACTTTGGCCACCTGATGCGAAGAGCCGACTCATTAGAAAAGGCCCTGACACTGGGAAAGATTAAAGGCAGGAGGAGAAGGGGATGACAGAGGACAAGATGGTGGGATGGCATCACTGACTCAATGGACATGAGCTTGACCAAGCTCCGGGAGCTGGTGATGGACAGGGAAGCCTGGCGTGTTGCAGTCCATGGGGTCACAAAGAGACAGACACAACTGATCAACAACAAATTTCTCCAAAAACCCTTCAAGATATGAATCAAACTGTCCTTTACCTGGACACATCAGTGTCCAGCATCACAAGGAAAGATCCTCAGAAGATCCTCTGAACCAAACTCTGGACTTACTTAGGATTTTTGGAAAGGACTGCTGTGAACAAGAAGAAAGAATCTCCTGTAAAAAGTGACATCCAGAGGATATGCATGGGAGAGTTGGGTAGGATAAGGTGGGGAGGGAAGCCACACTACAGGTACATGAACCTCACTCAACAAGAAATAAAAAAAAAAAAAAAAAAAAAACAAGAAATAAAAACTTCCCATTCAAGTCCTATAGACACAATGCAACAGAAACCCATTCAGATACTTTTCAGGGCCTGTTCCTATGGGTAATTCTTCATTAAAAACATATAATTTGTTTTGTACTGGCAGTGGATTTCTGCCACAAGTACATTCCTTCACCAGATTGGCCCAAATGCTCACATTACAGCCTACCTGCTCTTAGAACAATTTTGCTTAAAATGTCATACGTTATAGCACATCTTTGCTTAGAGCCAAACTTCAAGCTTTTCATCAAAAAAAGGCTTTGAATCTGTTAACTGTAAAATAAAACTGATTTGGAAGAATATATTGAAAAAATAACTGATATGGAAAAACTGCTCTTTCTGTGTATGCAGAGAAATAACACTGGGTAACCAAAATAGTGAGGAGTATTGACCCATTTGGGGCTTCCCAAAGTTATACCCAAATCTGAGGATACAGGCTCTGGCATGTAACATGAATAGGGGTTGGGGCCCATCCACCCCCCTTTTATTATGAAGTCACTGGACATGGGCCTGGGAATCTGCAAACATGAGGCACATCACTTTGTGCTACAGAATCAACCTGCCACAGAAAACAATCTTTTCTAGTAAAGATTACTATAATTTAAGATAGCAAAGGTATTAAAATCCTACTTCAGAGGGTGAAATGTTGAAATTTAAGTATTATGAGAAGTTTCCATAATTAATCAAGAGCGAAAAATGAAGACAGGCTTCTCAACTACTTTTCTCCAGAATTTGTTACTAAATATAGTCTCACAAATTAGGGACATTGCAGTTTTGCATTTGGTCACAATTTCTAGAAGCTGTTGAAAGTATTTCCAAGCTATGATTCACTACATAAATAAAACTGTCCTGCAAATAAAAAATGAAATCACCTAATGGATTACCATTCCCAAATATTACACTAGAATAAATGGAAATATTTGGCTTCAAGGATGAAAGTTAAATATATTGTTTAATTATATATAGACTTTTGACATATAATAAAATCCTTCTGATAAATTAAAAAAAAATTCTATTTAAGTCAGTGATGGGAATTCTAATAAAAAACAACTGAGGGTCATATAAGCAGAAAAGTAACTTATGTGAGTTTGTTTTTATCTTTAATTGAGAAATATACATTTCAGCTACTTTTTTTAAACAGAGCTAAAGAATAAAAAATTATATCTAATAAATACAGAGATTTAACATAAATTTTGCTACTGCCAGTATCTCTTCACGAACCTAGAACAGTATAGGGGTATGGGGAGAGGGAAAACAGACTGAATGGATACAGATCTATACTAAATAAAATGGAATAGAAAGAAAAGATGGGACAGGCCCATAGAAGTTCATTCAAGTATACGAAATGAGAAACAGACAGATATAACTTCCTGCCCTTCCAACCCAGATATCCAGTGACCAGTGGAATGACTGACCACAGGAAGCAACAACACATGGAATGACGTACACAGACACAGAGGAAGCAAGGTGTACACAGTGCACAATGTCATGAGAAGGCTGGGGCAGAAAGCACTGCACGCAAATAAATATGATAAATGACAATTCATATAGGGAAGACTGTTGTTCAGTCGCTAAGTTGCGTTCGACTCTTTGCAAACACATGGATTATAGCACACCAGGCTCCTCTGTCCCCTTCATGGATCACAGCTTTGTTATGTCGAAGGGGCTTGTGTAACTCATTGAAGCTATGAGCCATGCCATACAGGGCAACCCAAGACAGACAGGTCATAGTGAAGAATTCTGACAATTTACACTGGAGAAGGAAATGGCAACCCACTTCAGTATTCTTGTCTGGAGAACCCCATGGACAGTATGAAAAGACAAAATGGGCAAGATTAGCATTTAAAAAAATTCACTCTTTCTAAAGGCCTATCACACCTAATGGAATAAAAAACTATATTTTTTTATTTTTAAATCTACATCTCTATCATACATTTTTTTCAAAAATCAGCTTTAGTCTCCCCTCAGCCTTCTCCCATTGTAAGTTAGCTCTTACCTGCCTCCTTCAAAGCGACTGATGAGATCTGATATCTTACTGGGTTTTTCCTTTGAGACACAAGCAGAGGCAGGTTTAACTTCCTCCATCCTTGGTTTTGCACTAGATAAAGCTTTATGCCTAGGAGTTTGGTGTATACTGGTCGAAGGTAAATTCTGCAGGTGTAGTGGCTTTGGAGGCACTGTAGAAAAAGAATTCATAGAATTCAGTATTTCACTGATATTTGTTCCTAAGCAAAAAATCCTAGTGTTCTTGGTGCAAAAATCTTTACCATTAACAAATTTTTGTTAAGAGGTCTGTCAAATTTGGGCTGAACCTTAACCGAGAGACCTTTATCTATCTTGGACACTTGTTCTGTGTCCTGTAGAAGTCCGATATCCAAGATTCAAGACATTTTTTTAATTTTAAGTGATTTTAAAATATGGCTTTAGTAAACATCTATGGATCTACATATGACTAAGGCATTCCAAACTCTACTAGAGATGACATAGCAGTTTTTTATCTAAACAGAGAAAGTACTAAATTTGAAACGAATTCCAAAGATACACTGCTTGCTATAAAAGAGATTTTGTAATAATTAGAGTGATAAAAGATATATTAAAATCCAGAGGTAGTAGGTTAGACATAAAGCCAACAAAAAAACCAACAAATGACATTAATATAATGTTGCATTACTTAGAGCATCTTCTCAGTTAACAAAAGCACTGTATCTCATTTGATCTTAGATGAATTTTTTTCTTTACAGACCTCTGAGATAGATCATTATTTGCCTCCTATGTCTATGAAGGCTTAGCGAGCTTAAGTGATTATTGGCCTGGGGTAACAAGGCTGATCAGATTTTATAACTGGTACCCAGACTCTAGCTTCTTCCATTATTAGCACTGCTTCTCATCATAAATCTGCAAAAGGTGGTTACAGAACTTAGACTGCTACATTAATAGTTGCCTAGCATTAATACACCACATATAATTAGCTTACTAATAAGTCTTCCACTCAATTAACAGAATATGAACAGATCATTTCCAAAATACTAAAAATCTACAGGTTTTCTCTAATAGATGACAAATTCTGTATCTGAGAAAACATAATATGCCATAAATGCTTAATCACTACAAGAATTACTTCAATTCTGAAAACCAGTACAGTATCATTTTTCTCTTCAACTAACATTTTGGGTAAAATAATATATAACTATACATGCTTCAATAAATCAAGCAGAATCATCTCCATTTTTTTTTAATCCTTTTCCTAACTTCCTGAAAATGAGTGGAGAATCATGTCTTCTTCTAACTACATGCCCCCTTTCCTGGAGCTGGTTACCCTGGTTTTCAGTAATCTCATCTCTTTTATAAACTCAGCATGCTGACAGTTGTCTGATGCTTACTGGCCTAGATTTCGTCATTTCTGTTTTAGTAATCAATTCTTAGAGAGGAGGGAAAACATATATACAACACAATGTGCTATAGGTATAACAATCTACCTCTTTCTCTGTTGACACAAACAAGAAAAAAATCCCAATGAAAAAAATGACATTTTTTTAATGAAAATGATACCATTTTCTAAGATATAATAATATTTGGGAGTGGAAAGAATAGTATAGTAACCATTGAGAAGGAAGGGGCTTAAACAAGTGTGATATTGGTTCATTTTAAGGAAAATTTTTCTGTGTAGAAGAAATATTTACCAAAATAGTAAACCAGGACAATATTCCACCTCCCCACCAAATAATTTTAACATTAGTAATAATTTCAGTACTCCTAACTAGAATATGCAAAGGAGAAAGTGAATGTGTTCTTTATCATTCTGTGTCTAAAGAATTATAAAATAACTCTTTCATCTATGGTTTACTTGGTGAACATATCTTCTTTGATACTTGTTGTTCAGTTGCTAACTCGTGTCTAACTCTGTGATCCCATGAATGGCAGTATGCCAGGCTTCCCTGTCTTTCACTATCTTCCAGAGCAAGCTCATATTCATGTCCATTGAGTCGGTGATGACATCCAATCATCTCAACCTCTGCTACCTACTTCTTCTCTTGCCCTCAATCTTTCCCAGCATCAGGGTGTCTTCCAGTGAGTCAGCTCTTCACATCAGGTGGCCAAAATATTAGCGCTTCAGCATCAGTCTTTTCAATGAATATTCAAGGTCGAATTACTTTAGGGTTGACTGGTTTGATCTCCTTTCTCTCCAAGGGACTTTAAGAGTCTTCTCCAGCACCACAATTCGAACGCATCAATTCTTCAGTGCTCAGCCTTCTTCATGGTCCAATTCTCATATCCATAGGTGACTACTGGAAAAACCATAGCTTTGACTATAGAGCAATGTCTCTGCTTTTCAACACACTGTCTAGGTTTGTCATAGCTTTTCTTCCAAGGAGCAAGCATCTTTTATTTTGTGGCTGCAGTCACCATCTGCAGTGATTTTGGAGCCCAAGAAAAGAAAATCTGTCACTATTTCCATTTTCCTCCCATCTATTTGCCATGAAGTGATGGAACCGGATGCAATGATCTTTGTTTTTTGAATGTTTAGTGTTTTGTGTTTTTTTTTTTAAATTTTATTTTATTTTTAAACTTTACATAACTGTATTAGGTTGAATGTTTAGTTTTAAGCCAGCTTTTTCACTTTCCTCTTTCACCTTCATCAAGAGGCTGTTCAGTTCATCTTTGCTTTCTGCCATTAGAGTGGTATCATCTGCATATCTGAGGTCATTGATATTTCTTCGGGCAATCATGATCCCAGCTTGTGAGTCTTTCGGCCAGGCTTTTTGGGTGATGTACTTTGCATATAAGTTAAATAAGCAGGGTAACAATACATAGCCTTGTCCTACTGTATATTTCCCGATTTTGAACCAGTCCATTTTTCCATGTCTGGGTCCTGTATACAGGTTTATCAGGAGACAGCTAAGGTAGTCTGGTATTCCTACCTCTTTAAGGATTTTCCACAGTTCACTGTGATCTACACAGTCAAAAGCTTTAAGTAGTCAATAAAATAGCAGTAGATGTTTTTCTGGAATTCCCTTGCTTTTTCTAGGATCCAACGGACATTGGCAATTTGATCTCTGGTTCCTCTGCCTTTTCTATGTCTAGTTTGTACATCTGGATGTTGTTGGTTCATGTACTATTAAAGCCTAGCTTGAAGGATTTTAAGCATTACTTTGCTAGCATGTGAAATGAGCTCAACTGTATGCAAGTTTTATATAACTAATAACTGACATGATAGGTTAAGCAATGTTTGGCGAGATCAGTAGTCTCGTCAAGGACATGGCAATGACATGCTAACTTTGAGGTCTCTCATTGATGATAAGTAAAATGGGCTCCACTAGAGTTAACTGTAACAGATACTAAATAGAAAAAAAAAAATTTAATTATTAAAAATTCCCAAATATGCAAAATAATTAGAGAATGAAAAAGAAAGTATCTGCCACTCTCAACTGAAAGAAAAATATACAACAGAAAAGTTGTGAGTTAAGTTTTATTCAGGGACCTTACTGAGGACTCCAGCAGGGAGACAGCCTCTCAGTTAGATCTGAAGAACTGCTCCAAAGAGTTAAGGAAGGGGCCAAGATAAATATGAGCTTTTTTTGCTGGGAAAAACATGTAGTCAAGCACAAAAAGATTACTACTAATCGCAGAGTCGGACACGACTGAGCGACTGAACTGAACTGAATCACAAAGAACAGAAAGATACCTTAAGGTAATGACTTTAATGCTTTTCTTTGTAGGGAAGATTCAAGGATCTGGGGTCACTGAAATTCTTCCTTAGATAGGTATCTTACTATCTTGGGGATGGCATATCCAAAGCAAAGAATGCTCCCTGTTTTTCTCCATCACGAATTTTCCTCCAGGAACACATTTCATGGGATATTAGCTTGATCCCTGTAGAACTGGAATGGCAGGTAACATTTTTTTTTCCTTTACACCAGTTTAAATTTGCAGATTACCAGTAGGTTTCTATTATTCTTATTTTACTTAATATGAAAAACAGCTGGCTATATATTAATGCATTATAAATATATAACATACATTAATAATGAAGCATTATACATAGAATGCAGCATTATATATAGAATGCTTCACTTTAGAAGCAGATGAAATGAATTACTCAATTGAGTAAATCAAATTATTTACTTAAATTATTGAAACAATAATGTGACTTTCAAAGATGAAAAATTTTTAAACATTAAGGTTTAATGATTGAGAAGGGACAGTATGTGGGCTTTATCAAAATAATTAACTATGGAGAATGTTGTGGATCAAAGTTCCTAAGAGAAAAAGTATGACTATCTTTAACTGCTAAGGAAATTCTTTTGAGTTATGTCTAGCATGGCAGAAAATAGGCCAATATTAGAAGTGGTGAACAAGAAAGACTTAGTGACTGGGGTTGCTCAGTAATTTGATTTACTAGTAGGACTGGTATGAAGTGAATAAACCGTTGTTTCTCAAGGTCTTAGGGTATTTTCTGAGGCAAAACAACCTCTAACTATATTACTACATAATCACTACTAATAAAAGTTGTAAATATTCTCTCCTTTCAAAAATCACCATAATAAATTACAGCCATGATATTGTTAGGACTTCACATGACAAACAAACAAATATGATTTAATTGGTGTGTGTGCGCGCGCTCAGATGTGCCCAACTCATTGCTACCCTATAGACTGTAGCCTGCCAGGCTCTTCTGTCCATGGGATTTTTCAGGCAAGAATACTGGAGTGGGTTGCCATTTCCTCCTCCAGGGGATCTTTCCAACCCAGGGATGGAACCTATATCTCCTGTATCTCCTGCATTGGCAGGCAGATTCTTTACCACTGAGCCACCTGGGAAGTCCAAGATTTAATTATGAGCTATTTTTAGGGTCTAGATCAAGTTTCTCACACTAATGCTACTTCAGGTGAGATCATTCTTTGTTAGTAGGGGTGGAAAAGGCTGACTTGTGCATTGTAGAATGTTGAGCAGTAGCACTATCCTCTGCCTACTAGATGCCAGTAGCAAATCCCAAGTGTGGCAAGACAAAAAAAGTCTCCAGATAATACCAGTGAGTGCTGGGGTGGGTGCCACAGGCCTGCAAAATTATCTCCAGTTGAGAATTACTGATCTAGAATAAGAGTCTTCAACTGAAGAAAAATTACATAATGGCTCTTGAAGCCTTAGCAGCAGCATCATGCATGATTTATAAAGGATGTGCCCAGAATTGGGCATAAAGGTCTCTCAGTCTGAGCAGAAAGTCCCCACTGGTATCACCTTCATTTCTCAACCAACCTCAGTCACCCAAATGTTCTTAAGGATTTGGAGAAATTAAAAGTGGCTTCTCTCTGCTAAAGGGTGGGAAATACTATCAATCAGTCAAGTCAATAAGTAGTGATCTATATGGCAGCTGATCTGACAATATCAAGATATAGCCTCATTTCAGGACACTGGTCTCTATGTAGGGGCTTCCTAGGTGGCCCAGTGGTAAAAACTCTGCCACCAATGCAGGAGACTCGGGAGATGCTGGGTCAATCTCTGGGAAGGGACGACCCCCTGAAGGAGGAAATGGTAACCCACTCCAGTATTCTTGCCTGGAAAATCCCATGGACAGAGAAGCCTGGTGGGTTGCAGTCCATCAAGTCATGAAGAGTTGGTTCGGACATGACTGAGTGACATAGCACAACAGTGTCTACGTGGCATACATTCTAAGTTTTAAACAAAGAACAGAAGAAACAAAGTAAAAGAAACATGTTGATGGAGCAAGATTCATTCAGTGAGTATTACTGAAGGCCTGCTATGCTGTGTGCGAGATACAGGGAATACAGTAGTGTAAAAAGCAGAAAAAAACAAACATGGATGAGTTAAATAGTAGACCAGTCTGTAATCAATGAGAAAAACCAAAGAAGAGATGATTAAATGTGAGATTTAAGGGGTGATAGTAGAGCTAAAAGTTTAGCCCGGGCAGGGAGGGGGTCAGGAAAGGGCCAAACAATGAGAATATTTTGGAAAAAAGTGTACTCTATGTTGTTTATTTTATATCTGGAAATACTCTGTTGTTATGCCAAAAAAAATATATATATATATATAAATCCATACTCAAGATAGAAAGTAATCACATATGTTTAACTAGCAATACACAGACTTCAATAGAACTACAAACAGCAAAGTTGGTGTTTTCTCCCTAAGGACCAGGGTTATTTTGGCACACGGCAGCTCAGAAAAAACACGGCTATAATTTATCTCAATGAACTAAAAACAATGAAGTGATGCAATACATCTTTCCAAAACAGTCTTTATCAATAATTGAATTCTTGCTTTTCATGTGGGGAATTACATAAAATTGAATTGCATTTATTTCTTATATTTTTTACTTTATTTGAGGTCAGCTTACAACTAATGAGCAAGGTGGAATTTTGTATTGTACAAATAAAATGTCTTTAATCATAATCAGAAAAATTTCTGTTTTCATATTCAAAATATTATAAAGGAATATGGTCAAAGATTGAGGTTATAAACTCATCAATGAGTTACTCACTTGAATTTCCAATTATCTGACCTTGTTTGATAGCCCATATTTCATAACATCACCAATATAACTAGTAGTAAGAACAATAAGAAAAATAGCCTGTGATTGGGAAGACTCCATTCTAACCTCCTTTTAAAGGTCTCTTTCAGAAAAATTTAAAACATAAGAACAAGAAAAGAGACCAAAGAAAATACAAATAATCCAAACAGAAATTGATTTTTTCAAAATATAGTGATCTGAAAATGCCTAGTGTTGTTTCCTGATTTAATGTTCAGCATTTGATATAAATGAAAATACATTTGAAACAAACTACACGTTAAGCCAGTGTAGCATAGTTTTGTGTTATACTTCAAAAGACCTTGTTCTCAGTCATCAAATCAAAATTATAATTTTGTGCTTCTTAAAGTTAATTACCACTTACTAGAAATTTACTTGTAAAATGAAATGGTTACTGAGCAAAGCATTTAGAGATTTTCATCACTAAAAATTTTCCCCTTGTTGGATGCTCAATTTCTGGATGAAGGGACTCAATTTTTGTGGATGACTTTACCAAGAAGCTTGAAAAGCCCCACTTTCTTAATATTTTAAAATCACATTCTGTTGCTGCTGCTGCTGCTGCTTCAGTCATGTCCAACTCTGTGCGACCTCATAGACAGCAGCCCACCAGGCTTCACCGTCCCTGGGATTCTCCAGGCAAGAAGACTGGAGTGGGTTGCCATTTCCTTCTCCCAACGCATGAAAGTGAAAAGTTAAAGTGAAGCCGCTCAGTCGTGTCTGACTCAGCGACCCTATGGACAGCAGCCTACGCTAAGTATATTAAAGCACTGTTTTAGAATGATGTTTCACAGACCCTCTCACATTTATAAAGTCATGACAACTTTGACAGTACTTCTAAGTACATATTAATTTGTTACATATTTATTATGCAAATGGTAAGTTAGGCTCTGTAGTATGTCAAGCATAGTGCATGAAGAGATCACATTTCCATTAAGGGGACATATAAACAATTTATGAAAAGAGCTATAATAGGGAAATATAGAAAGTATTTTCAGAGTAGAAACCCTGCCTGACTTTTCTCCTAAAAAAACAAATGCACCCAATTCCTCAATTTATAGCTTAAAACTCTTTCTGAGTGATCATTATTCCTTTGTGTCACTTTCTTCAATAAACAAAGCACCCGACTTGATCAAAACAACCCCAACAGCATACCTTGTGGCTTTGGACTTGCAGCTAAGTGTTTTGCTGGCGTCTTCCCATTTATTCCCTGAGCCTCTTCATCAGATGCATTCTGATCAATCAGTGTGGTTGTGCTGCTTTTCAAGCAAGGTGGAACTATAGTGATCTTTGGACAGATACTGCTGCCTGGGAGAGTTCAAAAAGAAAAGACAGGTAAATAATGATGTGGAGCATAACCATGTCTTGTGATTTAATTTCTTCTGGCCCCATAAAACAAAAACAGTCACAGTTACAAGACTAAGCACCGAAATACTTTTCCCATGTGTGCAGGCCTTGACAGAGTTTTCCTAAGAAAAATCTCTTTCCGTGTGCTTGAGAAACCTTATAACATATGCTGACAAGAGATTGCTGACTTCTACTACAATACACACACACACACACACACACACTCTCTCTCTCTCTCTCTCACACTCACTCTTTCTCTCTCCCATCCCTTTCCTTGCAGGGACACAGACAGGACAATATGTAGCTGCTGTGATGCAGGTGAAGGAGAGGACCAAAGGGCCCAGCACGAATCTGCTAAAAGAGTTCCTTTTCAAGGTCCATTCAGTTGCCAGTCATCAAGTGGCTCAAAAGAACAAAGGAAGAAAGCACTAACATGACAGTTGACTTGAAGACTCTAGAAGAATGGCTTGATTACAAATGAAGAAATACATACACACACACCATGTCCCTCTTTTTACTAACTTACTCAGACTCCAAATCAATGTTATCAATGCTCATATTTTCAAAAAAGATGAGATTATGTAGGTAATACTCATATTTAGTTACAACTCAAAATCTTTAAAACACTGCAATGCTTTAAAATACTGAAATATATCATGAGACACAGAGTTTAAAATACTGAAATATATCATGAGACACAGAGAACAGATCAATTCTCAGTTCAATTTCTGATAAATACTGAATTTCAGAGACTTTTAAAGAAATCATATGCCAGTGTTTTTATACAGATATTAAGTTTTCCCTCCTTCCAGCTGGCACAGTGGCATTAACAACAGACTGAACCTGTTTAGGAGAAAATAAAAGTATGTATGCCATTTAAGAAACTATAATGTAAGAAAGTTTATTTTCATAGAATCCAAATATCTAAAATGAGATCTATTAAAGATAAAAGGCCTTAATTATTACTCAAAATAAGAAAAGCTAATAAAACCCAACAACTTTCTACTGAGTAAAAAAATTCCCTTTTCCTTCAACTGATTATTGGGTAATACTGACTAAAAACTATAATACTGCTTTATTTTCTGGGTACACCTTAAAATGTATCTAGGTAAAACAAGTTTTAGAAGATTTAATAGTTTACAAGTATTGTCTGAGAAGTTATTAGAGACCAAATGCTAAAACACATCTGCCAATAAAGCATTGTTTAGCCAAACATAACAAAGGCCATGAATGCAAGGTTTAAGGAACATTATGTGACAGCATATTGGTAAAATTATAAAGAAAGAAATAAAAGCTAAGTTTTCAAATGTATGACCTTATCTACCTTCTTAGAAAAACCAATTTAGTAGTCAAAGTATATCTGGTAAAACCCACAGTGTACCATCTAGCCACTTAGTCTTTTAGGGGCATTAGAATTTTTGTTTCACAAATATCCCAAGAATGGCTTAGCATCTGAAAGACTACCTGCTGGGGTCTAGTGAAGGATGGCCTTGGGGCAGAAACAGTGAAAATCCGCAACCCAACTACAAATCAGAGGCAGAAACTGTAATCTTACAGTAAAATGAGACACTGTGAAATCAAGAATACAGCTTTAGAGATGATTTATGGCAACAAAACAATAAAAGGGGGCCAGCTGGAGGGGGTAAATGAGAAAACAAATTAAACTGAATTTTGAAAAAACAGACACCACTGCTACATATTAAAAGATGAAGCTACTTTAATAACTAACCTATTTAGAAAAACAAAACATGTCTTGAATAAATAATTTTTAACTGAAAACTAGGCACTTAATTTCTGGATAGCAAACTTATATGATCTGATGGGTTTACAAGATCTCATTTATTCATCTCAGATGAATATGATGAAATGCCTGCCGTAAGAGATCAACTACACATCTATTTTCTTTTAAATCCATTCAAGTCATGATTACAAATCTTTTGCCAGTGATAGTAAATCCATAGCCAGAAACTTCATTATAGATCATTATTTAAAGCCCATCTTTCAACCATTATCACAAGGTATGAAAATAGAGTGAAAGATGCAGAAAACACATACTTAAGGTGTGTGTGTGTGTGTGTGTGTGTGTGTGTGTGTGTGTGTTTTAAAGCAAAGACAAATATGCAACAGAGACCATGCAAAGTTCAAAATCTTTACTATATTTATTATCTGGTCCTTTACAGGAAAAGTTTGTTGACCATGGTCTAGGTCAAACACATCATGGTAAAGGAAGTTTGACTAAAATTAAGCAGCACCATTTCATTAAACACTTCATCTTCTAACATCTTGGATATTAGCAACACAGAGGAATATTTCTTTTTGCTTGTTTATGACTGACTCAGCCTACTTACATTTGGAGACACTCCTTATTTGGGTACCAGTTGCATAACAAGGACTTGAAACCAAAATTGTAACCAGATGGTCTGTCCATCCAAGAATTTTTATTATTAACAATAGAGGCTTTCAGATTCCAATTAACCAAGAACCAGGAGGGGTGATTAAACAGGTATCTTGGGCACAGATTCAACATTATGTTAGCATGGGGAGTGGGGTCCTAACCATTTTGCATTCCTCTGTCTCATGCTTGCTGGGTCATATTTCCTGTAAGAAATGTCTAGACATGTAACTGCAAGGTATCATCAGATATCCTCAGTTAATCCAGCCTCATCTGTGACTGCATAAACCTCCCTGTTCTAACTGGAAAGGTTCCCACTGTGGCTTAATTTTCATTTATTGTCTTCTGCATGATACTTGTGAGTGGCAGATAATCTCTCTGACTGGTTAGGGTGACTTTGTCTCCTATTTGCAAAACTTTGTGCTGGGTTGTTATATTTTGCCAACTTACTGTTGAATGGATCTTCCACAAATTAAGGCTGGATTTACTTCAAAGCAAAGTCCAGTCATTTCCTGATTCTTCAGGCATAATCTCTTGTCATTGGATCCATGACCTCAGATCACTCTTTATGGCCTTATTATAGCCTTGTCTATACTGCCTCACACAACCAAAACATCTCTTCAACTGTGGCAATTCTCTAGCCTAGAAGATCTTCATGGGCTGACCACCTCTCAGGACAAGAGCATCTCTTAACTTACAAGCACAGAGTAATTTTCTAAGGAAGACAATCTTCCTAGGATTATATTGCCCAGAAGGAAAGAGATAGTTAAAAAAGACAAGACAAGGAAAAAAAAAAAAACAGAAACAAAAAACCCTTTATTTTGAAATAACCTTAGATTTACAGAAGAGTTGCACTCAGGTTCTTAGGTTAGCATCTTATATAACTATGGTATGTTAAAAAATTAAGAATTTAATATTGGTACAATATTAAACCACAGGTTTCATTCAGATTTCACCATCTTACCACTAACAGTCTTCTTCTGTCACAGCATCGAAACCAAGATATCATGTTGCATTTATTTCTCTAATCTGTGAGAGTTACTCAGTCTTTGCTTGTCTTTTGAAGAGTGCTGGTAGGTATTTTGTAGAGTGGCCCTCAAATTCTTTTCTCATGATTAGACTGGGTTTACATGTTTGGGGAAAGAACATTCTAGAGGTGTTTTACCCATCTCACTACATTACATCACTGCATGATATTAACATGATTAGCACATGTGGTGCTAAATTTGGTCACTGAGTAAGGTAGTCCAAGGTAGGAGACAGATGGGTTCCAGGTTGGACATTTACAATCAGTCAGCCTCCTCTTTGCCTTTCCTGAGATAAGAGATAGGTGGGCTGCAGTTGAGGAATTTACAACCAGCTCACCATGTGCTCTTGGAAACGGAAGTAACAACAGACACTGGGTAAATAGCTAGTCTTATCTCTTGTTAACACAGGATTATTGTTAAGGCAATAATCATGGCAAGGACAAAGAAAGGCAAAGATCCTTCTGAGTAAAAGATAAGAGAGAGACTATACATGTTCAGAAAGGCTCCTTAAAGTCAAAAGTCAAAGGATGATTCCAGGCCATAATGAGTCTTGCTTCTCCCAGAGGCCTTCACTTCAAGATCCATCTTGACTGCGTGCACACCCCAAGGCAGGGTTCCAGGTAGGTCAGGTGTGGAAAACGAAATCAGAAGGTCTTCCTTGGTCTGAAGGAAGACTAAGGTCAGTTAGTCTTAAGACTGACCGGAAGAACTGCCTTTATATAAATAATTTAACACCACTCTTTATAGTGTTCCTCCTCACTAGGGGGGGATGCCCACACCCTTTTTCTCCAGTAGGGAACCTCTGCCTTGCTTCTATCTCAACTAAACAAACTGTTTCTCTATGTGCTCTCCCACTTGTTGTTCTGCTATGTCTTTAATAATAAACTTTGTATCTGGTATTTATAGTTTCTGCCTCTGTGATAAACACATTTTTCACTGGGGACAAAGATCCAGGGAAAATTAGCTTCCAGCCCTTGCTGACTTGGTGGCTAGGATTCCAAGTTTTCATCCAGGGTACCCAGGTTCAATTCCTGGGCAGGAAATTAAGATTTGACTTCATGCCACCGAACGCTGCTGCCTTGCTGAGATCAGTATCTGCCAAGTTTATCCACAGGAAAATGTTCTATCTGTTGTAAGACATTTTTCAACAGTCTTCTCCTATCATCCCTTCAAGACTCTCCATTTGCCTCACAGATTCTGGATATGGGTCATATCTCCCATGTGCTGTTTAAAATGCCTAGACTTAATTGCACTTAAAAAGACATTAATTGCACTTAAAAAAAAAACAAAAACCAGTCATTAAGGTTATAAAACTCATGGCTTACAACTCATTTGCCAAGGGTAACACATCTATAGCAAGTACATTTATTTCAGAAAACTACTTTAGTTTTCCAAACTTGAAGAACTCAATAACAAAATCCATACCCATGCCCACCCTACCTTGCCAAATAATTAGCAAATCACAAAAGAGAAGAATTTTCTTCTTCTTGGAGGAGAAAATATATGGACAATTTTAAGAAATTTCCTTGGATCTAGAAAATCGAAACCTAGGAATCCAATCTACAGAAAAAATCTTGTGTGTGTAAACTCGTATGTACATGGATAATCAATGCAACACACAGTTATGAAAAACAAAAATAAGACTGGGAAAATCTTCAAGGTATTATTAAATAAAGGACCAAAAAAACTAGAAAAGTATGTATAATATAATCCAATTTAAAAAAATAAGATATATACAAACATGTATCAATGTACTGAAAGGAATGGAAGGTAACACGACAAAGGGACAAGGGTAGGGTGAGAGAACAAATGAGAACTTCTATGTTTTGCTGTCCATAGAGCAATATCATTAAAATCATTTATAACAAAAATATACTTCTATAAAAAAGAAAATCTACGAAAGTTGCCAAGTAAGTGTACTACAAATTATTTTTAAAAGAATACCCTTTATATGTCATAGCTCAGTTGGGAAAGAATCCTCCTGCAATGCAGGAGACTCCAGTTTGATTCCTGGTTCGGAAAGATCCACTGGAGAAGGGATAGGCTACCCACTCCAGTATTCTTGGGCTTTCCTTGTGGCTCAGCTGGTAAAGAATCCACCTGCAATGTGGGAGACCTGGGTTCGATCCCTGGGTTGGGAAGATCCCCTGGAGAAGGGAAAGGCTACCCACTCCAGTATTCTGGCCTGGAGAATTCCATGGACTGTATAGTCCCTGGGGCACAAAGAGTTGGACACGAATAAGCGATTTTCACTTCACTTCACTCATAAGTGCACACCTATGTTCACAGCAGCATTATTCATAATAGCTAAGTTGTGGAGGCAAACCAAGTATCTGTTGACAGATGAATGGATAAATAAAATGTGGAATATATATACAATTGAATATTATTCAGCATGAAAATGAAGGAAATTCCGATGCATGCTACAGAATGGGTGGCCTTGAGGCCATTATGCTAAGTGAAATATGTCAGCTGAAAAACACAAATACCTTATGATTCCATTTATATGAGTTACATAGAGTAGTCAAAACTGGGGACAGAAATTAGAGTAGTGGTGTCAGGGACTAGAGGGATGGAAGAATGAAGTTACTATTTTACAAAAGTTAAGTTTTATAAAATCAAGAGTTCTATGGAAGGATGGTTGTCATAGCACTACAACAACAGAATGCACTTAATGCTAGTGAGGGCCTCCCTGGGGACTCTGTGGTAAAGAATCCACCTGCCAGTGCAGGAGCCTGGGGTTCAATCCCTAGGTGGGGAAGATCTCCTGGAGAAGGAATGGCAACCCACTCCAGTATTCTTGCCTGGGAAATCCCATGGACAGAGGATCCTGGCAGGCTACAGTCCCAGGGGTCACAAAAGAGTTGGACATGACTTAGAAAATTACAACAATGCCAATGAACTATACACTTAAAATACTGCTACTGCTGCTAAGTCGCTTCATCCGACTCTGTGCGACCCCACAGACGGCAGCCCACCAGGCTCCCCTGTCCCTGGGATTCTCCAGGCAAGAATACTGGAGTGGGTTGCCATTTCCTTCTCCAATGCATGAAGGTGAAAAGTGAAAGTGAAGTAGCTCAGTCCTGTACGACTCTGCGAGACCCCGTGGACTGCAGCCTACTGGGCTGCTCCATCCACAGGATTTTCCAGGCAAGAGTACTGGAGTGGGGTGCCATCGCCTCCTCCAACACTTAAAATAGGTAAGATGTTAAACGTTTTATTATCCATTTAAACAAAAAAGTAACTAAAAAAGCATATTTCCTGCTTAATAAAGAAAAAATAAATATTAATGCATTCAACTGCCTACTTAGAACCTCCACTAGTATGTCTAAGAACTAATTAACACTTGACACACCCAAATCTGACTGTTATCTTCCAACTATCACTCAAAATAAACTGCCTTAACCATCTTCTCCATCTCAGTAAATGGCAACCTCATCTGTGCTTAGGACTAAAAGCTTGGAAGTATTCTAAACTCCTCTTGTTTTCTCTTGTACTCTATATCCTAGTGAAAGTCGCTCAGTTGTGTCTGACTCTCCATGGAATTCTCCAGGCCAGAATACTAGAGTGGGTAGCCTTTCCCTTCTCCAGGGGATCTTCCCAACCCATGGATTGAACCCAGGTCTTCCGCATTGCAGACAGATTCTTTACCTGCTGAGCCACAAGGGAAGCCCAAGAATACTGGAGTGGGTAGTTATCCCTTCTCCAGTGAATCTTCCTGACCCAGGAATCAAACCAGGGTCTCCTGCATTGCAGGAGGATTCTTTAGCAACTGAGCTATCAGGGAAGCCCAAAAGGGGATGTAACCACCATGAAATTCTGTTGACTCTATCATCTACCATTACCACCTGCACAGCTACTGTTCTGGTCTAAATTACCACAACCGTTGACTGGATTACAACAAGACCCTCCATCTTGTCTCCCTGCACCCACCCTTGTTCTCAGTATGTGTGTCCTTAGTCACTCAGTTGTGTCTGACTCTTTATGACTCCATGGACTGTATATAGCCTGCCTGGCTCCTCTGTCCACTACATTTTTCAGGCAAGAATACTGGAGTGGACTGCCATTTCCTCCTCCAAGGGATCTTCCCAACCTAGGGATCAAACCTGTGTCTCCTGTAGCTCTTGCATTGGAGGCAGATTCTTTACTGCTGAGCCATGGGGGAAAGTACTGTACTCAGTACATGTTTTCAAAGATGCCAGACAGTCCCTTTTAAAACCCAACTCAGATCATGTCACCCCTGTGCTTAATATTCTTTAACAGCTCCACATTTTACTCCATAGTTTAACAACTGAACTGTTAATTGCAGCTGACAGGCTTTACATGATCTGGTCTTTATTCCCTTTAGCAATGACCTCATTGCCTAGTATTACCCCTTTACTCACTACAATCTAGTCATACTGGTGCCCTGCTATTCCTCCAACAGGAAAAGCATGCTTTACAGGAATTGGTTTGGCTGTTTTTTGCTGCAATGCTCTTCCCCCAGATAACTGCTTTCTTTTCACATCTTGGCTCAAATTGCATCTTGTCAACACGGGCTACTCTGACCACTCTTATCTAGTATAACTGCTACTCAAAGTTATAGCAGTTATACTTAACTGTTATAATATATAGTTATCAGTTCAGTTCAGTTGCTCAGTCATGTCCGACTCTTAGCGACCCTATGGACTGCAGCATGATAGTCTTCCCTGTCCATCACCAACTCCCGGAGCTTGCTCAAACTCATATCCATTGAGTCAGTGATGCATCCAACCATCTTATCCTCTGTCGACCCCTTCTCCTCCTGTGTTCAATCTCTCCCAGCATCAGGTTTTTTCCCAAAGAGTCAGTTTTTCGCATAAGGTGGCCAAAGTATTGGAGTTTCAGCTTCAGCATCAGTCCTTCCAATGAGTATTCAGGACTGATTCCTTTAAAATGGACTGGTTGGATCTCTGTGCAGGCCAAGGGATTCTCAAGAGTCTTCTCCAACACCATAGTTCAAAAGCATCAATTCTTCGGTGCTCAGCTTTCTTTATACTCCAACTCTCACATCTGTACATGACTACTGGAAAAACCATAGCTTTGATTGGACGGGCCTTTGTTGGAAAGTAATGTTTATGCTTTTTAATATGCTGTCTAGGTTGGTCATAACTTTCCTTCCAAGGAGTAAGCATCTTTTAATTTCAAGGCTGAAGTCACCATCTGAAGTGATTTTGGAGCCCCCAAAATAAAATCTGTTACTGTTTCCACTGTTTCCCCATCTATTTGCCATGAAGTAATGGGACCAGAAGCCATGATCTTCGTTTTCTGAATGTTGAGTTTTAAGTCAACTTTTTCACTCTCCTCTTTCACTTTCACCAAGAGGCTCTTTACTTCTTCCTCGCTTTGTGCATAAGGGTGGTGTCATCTACATATCTGAGGTTATTGATATTTCTCCTGGCAATCTTGATTCCAGTTTGTGCTTCATCCAGGCCAGCATTTTGCATGATATTCTCTGCATTTAAGTTTAATAAGCAGGGTGACAATACACAGCCTTGACGTACTCCCTTACCTATTTGGAACCAGTTTGTTGTTCCATGTCCAGCTCTAACCATTGCTTCTTGACCTGCATATAGATTCTCAGGAGGCAGGTAAGGTGGTCTGGTATTCCCCTCTCTTGAAGATTTTTCTGGAGTTTGTTGTGATCTACACAGTCAAAGACTTTGATGTAGTCAATAAAGCATTAGTAGATGTTTTTCTGGAACTCTCTTGCATTTTCTATGATCTAAAGTATGTTAACAATTTGATCTCTGGTTCCTCTGCCTTTTCTAAATCCAACTTGAATATCTGGAAGTTCTCCATTCATGTACTGCTGAAGCCTGGTTTGGAGAATTTTGAGCATTACTTTGCTAGTGTGTAAGATAAGTGAAATTGCATAGTAGTTTGAACATTCTTTGGCATTGCCTTTCTTTGGGATTGGAATGAAAACTGACCTTTTCCAGTTCTGTGACCACTGCTGAGTTTTCCAAATTTGCCGGCATATTGAGTGCAGCCTTTCACAGCATCATCTCATTATTTTCCTCTTTCTCTTTGCTATGATCACTGAGGAAGGCTTTCTTATCTCTCCATGCTATTCTTTGGAAATCTGCGTTCAAATAGGTACATCTTTCCTTTCCTCCTCTTCTGTTCTCAGCTATTTCTATGGCCTCCTCAGAGAACCATTTTGCCTTGTTGCATTTCTTTCTCTTGGGGATGGTCTTGCTCACTGCCTCCTGTACAATGTCAGAAACCTCCATCCATAGCTCTGCAGGCACTCTGTCTATCATATCTAATCCCTTGAATCTGTTTGTCACTTCCACTGTATAATCGTAAGGGATTTGATGTAGGTGATACCTGAATGGTCTCGTGGTTTTCCCTTCTTTCTTCAACTTAAGTCTGAATTTGGCAATAAGGAGTTCATGATCTGAGCCACAGTCATCTCCGGGTCTTGTTTTTGCTGACTGTATAGAGCTTCTCCATCTTTGGCTGCGAAGAATATAATCAATCTGATTTCAGTATTGACCATCTGGTGATGTCCATGTGCAGAGTCTTCTCTTGTGTTGTTGGAAGAGGGTGTTTGCTATGACCAATGCATTCTCTTGACAAAACTCTGTTAGCCTTTGCTCTGCTTCATTTTGTGCTCCAAGGTCAAATTTGGCTGTTACACCAGGTATCTCTTGACTTCCCACTTTTGCATTCCAGTTCCTGATAATGAAAAGGACATCTTTTTTTGGTGTTAGTTCTAGAACATCTTATAGGTCTTCATAGAACTGCTCAACTTCAGCTTCTTCGGCATTAGTGGTTGGGGCATAGACTTGAATTACTGTGATAGTGAATGGTTTGCCATTCAATAAATAGTTATAGTTAACTGGTATAATATATATATTATATAGTGAGCTGCTATATATATATATATTTAGTTAACTGTTGTAAGATATAGTTAACTGTTATAACTGCTTTACACATTGTACCCCCTCCCATAGTACTTATCACCTTCTAACAAACTGCTTTATTTATTTTGTTAATTGTCTCTCTGCCCTGGTTAGAATGCAAGCCCTGGGAACATCTCATGAATATCACCTGCCAAATTAAGTAGATGCTCAGTAACTAACTGTTGAAGGAATAAATTCTAGACACTTTAGGCAAGTTTCTCTTCATCTGCTTACATTTTCATTTTCTATTTCATGAGAAGTGTTTTCTAAATTCCAACAATAAGGAAAGATGGAACTGCTTGAGAACTCAATCTATACAAAATTTCAAACATTTCCATTCTGAGGTAAAATTTAAACATTCCCAGTTATTTATATACAAATTCTAAATATCTAGGGGAGGGGGAAACTTTACCCAATTCATCTTCCTGAATCCAGGAGATTTCTAAACATCTGGAATTGTGGAACTATCTAGATGTTTGTCTTGATTAAAAAAAAAAAAAAATGTAGCAGCAAAAAGTCCCAGCAATGGACTGAAATATTTTCTGTAATTTTATTTACATTTATTAGACCAACTAAAATGAACTACAGCTGCCAGTGTTTCAGACTCAGCATCTGATACTACCTAAAATTATAGAATAGCATAGAGTTGAACTGTTAGGAAAAGTAGATTGCTTCAGATCTTTGAAATTCAAAAGTAATATGAACTTAAAATAAGCCTTGAAGGTAGGTAACTGTAGATATTCCTTATTTTTAAAGGTTCCATTGTGTGGGGAAATTAACAAGATGGCACCAGTCAAGCTCTCTCAACCCATGTTCTCAAGCCCCTCTCACCCCATGTTCTGTAAGCAATGACTCTGCACGGTTATGTATGGCTGAGATCACTTACAGAACTGCATGCGTGTCATGAGGTACTAGCTTGGTTACGGGCTACTTTTTGCGGTACACCTGTAAGAACTTCACCCTGGAAGCCCTGGCTGCTGCTGCATCAGTCTACACTGGAGTGACATCATGGTTACGTCATATGAGTTTATGTTATGGCTATTTATGGTTATGTTATGGCTGCTGCTACAGATGCTGCATTGGCCAGAGAGAGGCTGTATTATGGCTGCCATGCCAGCCAGGAGAGAATATTCATGTCTGTACTTCCTACGGCTCCTCAATCTCCTTCCAGCCTCTTACCTCGAGCCTTGCCTACCCTGGATTCAGCAAACAGTGTGGACAGTGTGAACAGCAAAACATCTGGTGTAACAAATACGATCAGCAATACACACTGCTTTATGCTACAAATAAAATATGTATAAAGGTAACTGTTACTACTGTATCTAAGGCAAATCCAGCAATATATGTAATGAGATAAAATAAATGCAGCCTCTGAAAACACAAAAATGATTTGTTTTCAAACTAGTAACAGTTTATTTTCCTGAAACATGTTTCATAATTTTATTAAATTTTTGCTACTCAAAAGTAATGGAAATGTTAATAAAATTTCTAAAGACTGCTATAGTGACTAATCCTTTCAAAGTTAAAATTTTATTAGATGAACTGAAACACAACTCACTAAGATTGAGTTCCAGTTTTGATGGAAGTTTTGAGCTTATAGATGAGGCCCACAATCATGGTACCTGTTATGTATATGTACATATGCTACGGCTACTGTTCAGTCGCTCAGCCATATCCAACTCTGCAATTCCATGGATTGTAGCCTGTCAGGCTTCTCTAGCCATGGCACTTCCCAGGCAAGAATACTGGAGTGGCTTGCCATTTCCTTTTTCAGGGGATCTTCCCGACCCAGGGATCCAACCTGCACCTCCTGCATTGGCAAGTGGATTCCTTCCCCTGAGCCACCTGGAAAGCCCAATACAGCAGACTGCATATATCACTACAATTCAATCATGAGTTCTAGGGGTCTGAATCCCACTCCCCACTTTCAGAGTGACCATGTGTTAGGTGCCATGAATCCCCACACAGAAAGTGCTGAAATCACATTCCACCATGCCTTCTGGGTTGGTGCTGGGGCTGCTTGATCAGTGTGTTCTGTTGTGCTTTGGTATAGTGTTATTTTGGGTAGAGACCAAACTTCCTCTGCATCATCCTGCGTGGGCAAGGGAACTAGAGGCAGTTTTTCCACCCCCAACCATACACTGATGGAGGTTCCCCTTTTGGCCATAGTTAACAAAGAATGTTGGTCAAGATTACAGAAAAACTCTTGCTATTTAAAGCACAAAAAAAACTACTCTGTGTCTACAGCCATGACCAAAGCGGAAGGTGAGAGTAAAGACAAACCACAATCAATTACATGTTGTTCTTTTTGCCTACTTGCAAAGGGCAGTTCTAGTCGACACCATTTGAGCTGGAGGAGGTTCATAGCCTGCTGTGCTTTATCGGATAAAGTGCTGCTAATTTATTTGTTGTTCAGTGGCTAGGTTATGTTTTACTCTTTGGGACCTCATGGACTGCAGCAAGCCAGGCTTCCCTATCCTTAGCTATCTCTCAGAGTTTGCTCAGATGCATGTTCATTGATTCTATGATGTTATCCAATTTATAATAACACCCATTTCTTGGTTCCTTCTTCCTTATAACCAAGTGGAAGAAGCTGAGCCCTAGATTTATCAAAACATCCTGCGTTACTGCTGTAGTGACAATGAGAAATATCCCTGAGAAGCTGTCCAAGCTAATCAAGTAAGTGCTGAGTTTTGAAGTCATCACACTTTTTACCAGAGTCTAAGGTTTATAACAGTTTTAAGTTTTGAAGCTGATGAAAATACCATGAAAGACCTCTAAGTATATTAATGTGCAGATGGGCCTGCTAACTGGTATTAGATTTCCCCATAGGATCATCTATCTGATCAGATGCTGCACACATGCACACCTAGGCAACTTTCCTTGATCCCCAGAAGCATAACATATGGCTGTTTCTGGTCCAGTTGTACTAGTTTTACAGCTAGTTTACTAAACACACCCTTGGGCTTTCCAGGTGCCACTAATGGTAAAGAACCTACCTGCCAATGCAGGAGACATGAGATGGGTGTTCAATCCCTGGATCAGGAAGATCCTCTGAAGGAGGGCATGATAACCCACTCCAGTATTCATGCCTGGAGAATCCCATGGACAGAGGAGTCTAGAAGACTAGAGTCCACTGGGTTGCAAAGAGTCGGACACAACTGAAGCAACTTAGCACATATGCAAACACACCTTTCCAGAAATTTAATCATTCTTCAGGGTACCTCTGTCATACAACTCTCATTTGCCTAGGTTCAAATCCTGGCTTTACCATTTAATAGTTGGGTGACTGACTTACATAAATTTCTTTATCTGTAAATGAGAATTCATAAAATTTACAATAGTACCCCTCTTATAAGGACCCCTCCTATAAGGTTGCTGTGAAAATTATGATTTAATTCTAGTGAAAGTACTAGAGCAGTAGCTAGCACATGATAATTGCTATATAACTATTTGCTATTATATTTATAACCCATATAATACTCACAGCTATATAACTGTCAGGGTAGTGGATCAGGGGACCAGATCTTTACTCTCTCCTCGCTCTAATCTCTTAAGGCCCTTCCCTTTTGCCTCCGCCTATGCCTGGAATTCTTATATTTACCCTTACCAAGGCCTGAATTTGATTTACCAGCACTTGCTCATGCTTGCTTACTAGCAGCTGCCATTTGTTTCAGTGTCTCTGCTATTTTCAGGGATTCCCAATAGGCCATTTTGGATAAATTCTGACCAGTTAATGACTCCTTTGCAAATTAATACAATAATGAATTATTTACAAATAAGTGGCCTGGTACATTAAACATAACAGTATTAGTAATGACAATGTGATATCTGATTTTTTTTTTTTTGGCTGCCCCATGAGGCTTGTGAAATCTAAGTTTCCTAACCAGGGATTGAACCTCAGCAGTCAAAGTGCAGAGTCTTAACCACTGGACTGCAGGGAATTCCTTGAGCCTGACATTTGACGCAGAGTAGAACTTACTGTAGATTATTTCAATCCCAAACAATTTAATGATTAATCTTCACCTTTTACCATGATTATAAATACATATCCTGGATTCCATAACTTTTTTCATTTTCCCTCCATTTTACATTACTCACAATCACTAGTTTTTAACAATCATTTTCTGAAAAGCACCTTTAACTGCCCATAACCCCTTAAATTCAGTATTTAATAGCTCTCATCTTTATGCCTCCAAAGTACAAACTGCGTTTATAAGCTCTGAGAATATCCAATGGTCAACTGCAAAATGAATAACAAAACCTTCTACTTTAGTCTTTTTTTCTTTGGTTCCTCCTTACAGGTACTAAGCGAGAACTCCCTAATTAAAAGTGCCAGGAACTCTGCTAATTACTGGGGACAGGAGGACAAATAAGACATAATTCTTACCCTTGGCTAATTTTGAAAGAGATATGTATAGTCCCATAGGTGTCAGTCCCCTTGCCCCCATCCCTTTGCTAACTGCCATTAGGAGGCAACTGGACCATGTACCCTATCAGCAATGGCAGAGGATGGAAAGGACAGAATTAGTAAGGGACTGACTTAAGAAGGGAGGGACAGAGAGGAGGAAAGGACAACACTTACTTAGGCTCCTGACTAACTGTCAGGGAAACAGTGCCTTTCACTTTAAGAATGCAAGAAGATTAGAGTTCTGCATGCAATATTTTAGGAGTCTGTGAGACTGTGCAGGAAGAACAGTCTGCCCTGTTCACTCATTAGGTTTGGCCAATCTTAACACTCCACCTGCCTCATTTTCCAATCTCATTGTTAAACTTTTCAGATATATTCCCTCTGAAATTTTCTTTAAAATATCATTTCAATGCTTGTTAAGGTAAAGGGGAAGGAAAAGCCTATTTGCCCCATGCAAAGTCAGTTAAAAGAGACTCTGACCCGTTTTTTTTTTTTTTTTTTGTCCCAGTAATTATGGGTTAATCACTTGTCTTTCTTCAGAAGGGCTGATTTCCTTAATTTTATCAATAATAACAAATATCAGTCAAGGGATTAGGCTGGAGGGAAGGAAAATGCACTTATGGAGAGCAAGGCCAAGTTTCTGGGTGTTTGTGGGTTCCTTCAGGACTCCACAGGGCTCACAGAAGTCCATGAAAGAGCCCAGGTGAAAAGTAACAGCAGTCTTCACAGGAGGTGTCACATGTCCTAGGACAACTTTCACCAAAGTGCATCCTGTGAAAAAGGTCTCTCAATTCCCCCCCTACCACTCCACTACAACCAACCAACTAATCATGATTCTATATGAAATATTTGTGACCTGCCAAATTTGACAGTTTTATCTTGCAGACTCATGATACCAATAGGCATATTGAGGCATCAAGAGCCCTACAGTAAAAAACGAAAACAAAAACCTGTTTAACTTTGAACCCAGTATATGTCCAGGAAACATTTTTATCATTTATTACAACTGAAAATCTCGTGGCGCTTAGAACACATTTTGGGACAAATTACCCCAGGGACTCCTCCAGTTCTAACAACTATTGTTCAGGCTACTTCCCATACTTTCCTAACTCCACTGCTCCTGACTTCCTGATAATCCTTTTGGCTGCCCACATGACCATAACTCTCAAATTATGAACTAAAACTCCAGCCTGGCCTTGGCTTTTAGACATGACCCTACTGTCCCCAGCTTCAATGCTGCACAATCCCACAATGTGCTGACCACAAAAGCAGCATTAGGGTCAGATCCAGGATGCTTGAGTCCTGCACATGGAATCTAAAACTGGAGTAGCCTTCAGCTTTAAAAAAAAAATCAGATGAAATGACACTGTGTAATTCTGCCATTCTACTTCTACTTCCTTTCCATTCTCTCCATCTCTCTTCCTCTCACCTGCAAAATCCCACAGCCTAGCAGACAAATGCGCACTATTTAGTAAACACTTAGCTCAATCCCTGGGTAGGGAAGATCCCCTGAAGAAGGAAATGGCAAGCCATTCCAGTATTTTTGCCTGGGAAATCCCATGGACAGAGGAGCCTGGAGGGCTACAGTCCATGGACTGGCAAAAGAGCTGGATACAACTTAGCAACTAAACAACAAGGCATTTTAGTGTCCATGACAAAGATGAGTCAACTGAGGTGGTGTTAAGTGACTAGGCTGGTGATAGATGTCATATCTACATATAGTTCGTAAGTACCTTCTGGGCAGTGACTCTAGTTGATTATCTTTTGGTTTTCACTCAGCAAGTAACAAAGTGATTACATCTGTTATAGTATAGCTATTAGCCCTGACTCTGTGCCTCTATTTCAACGAATACTGTGCAGCCAGGAGCTTACAAATACCCAAGACATTAAAAAAAAAAAAAAATCATACTAGATTAAGAAAAATGCAAGAGTGAGAATCTTATTTGGAGTCACTGAACAGAGACAGACTCCCAGATTTCCCTTTTCCCAGCTTTGAACCACCTCCTTACTTGTTCTTCAGTCTTTCAATTTCCGTTATCTTTGCTCTAGGATAAGTCTCTTTAGTAGACTCTTAGATTATTCCCTCTGGAAACCAATAGGTAGAGTCCCTTAGGCTCATTCCATGCTAGTCTAGTCTTCCTTAGCTTTCAGCTACACAGCAGTCTCTTCTGCTAAACCTGACCCAGGCCTCTTCAATGAGGCACTTCCACGTATGTCATACCATGTGAAAAGTAACAGCAGTCTTCACCTTCAGCATCCATAAAACGTATGTAGGACAGATATCTGCATATTATGGTTGAAGAAAGTAAGGTTAATAAAGGTTAGAAAGTAAGGTTAGTAAACAGTGATAAATCCAAGAGTCACAACAAGGTTTTTGATTCCGAGGTCAGTGTTCTTTCCTCTACAACTTATGGCCCTGTCAGGCTTGTTTGTATTTTGCACTGGAAATAAGCTCATGATTTGGAACTGTATTTCCAGTATTTCCGGGGCTATGAGGACTCCTTAGTATTCAATCTGCTTAGCCAAAGATTCCATTAACAACATACAAGCACTACAGTGATCTTAAATCCAAATGAAGTGAAATATTGATCTGAGAAACTAAACATACCCTTTAAATCGTTAATGACCCCCTATTTGTCACAAGACCAAGTTTAAGAAATATTTTGAGTTTTTAAATAAAGTCTTGGTATCTACTCTAAGAAATTAAGATAATAATAAATAACCTCAGGGAATCAGGTCTCTATTCCATTCAAAAATTCTACTAAATCCAGCAATCACAACTTGCTACAGACTTCAAAGGCCTAAAGTATATTTCTTCTTCATAAATGGAATACAGGCCAACATTTTTCCCTACCTGAAGACTGATTATAACTGTGGGTTGGAAGTAAAAGTTAAGAGCTAATAAAGTTTTATTGGAATACAGCCACACTCCTTCTTGTGTATACTGTCTATGATGCTTTTTGCTAGGTTGACAGAGTTAAGTATCTATAACAGAAACCATATGGCCTGCACAGCCCAAAATATTTATTATCTGGCCCTTTACAGAAAAGGTTTGCAAAACTTGACCTAAATAATCAAGGCAACAAACCACGAATTAGTACTATAAATGTTATGATATTATATGATAACACTATTATTGATATTATAACACTATTGTTATATTATAACACTATTATTATAGCACTATGTTATAATACATTCGTACTATCATTTTCCAAAATTAATCTTGGTTCCATCCCCAGCTAGCAATGTGATCCCAGGCAAGGAAAAACCTCTAGGTTTCAGGAAACTCACTGGTGGCACAATTGATCTAGCACATTTGGGGTTACAGATGACCCTGGGATGTATTTGGTAAATTAACAATGTTACAAGGTATAATCTTTGGTTTGTTATTGGTCTAAATCCCACATGCCCAGCATCCTTGTAATTCAGTTGCAGTTGCCTTCCCATTTTTCACAAAAACTATCTTCCCCAGGAATCTACTGCATGTGAATTAATAAGCCAACAGGTCATGCTTTTTGGTCAGTGCTGCTCAACCATGAATCACCTGTGGAGCTTTAGAAAAGAAAACTATAATACCTTGGCTGAATCCCAAGCCAATGAAATCACAAACTCTAGGGGTTGGGACCCAGGTATAAGTGTGTTTTAAAGCTTCCAAGGTGATTCCAATGTGCCATCAAGGTTGAGAACCACTATTCCTGGTGTCCTGGTAACAGGCTTGGATCAAATTAGTATATTCAGTGGAAGCTGTATGAAATAAATTTCATGATTTTAAGCTGTTGAGCTGAAGTTCCACCAAATTTATATCACAAAACATGGATTCCATGAAGACTAAAATTTTAACAGAACTGGTTTAGGCTTGCAGCATCAATTGACTCCTGTGTAAGTCATAGCCAAAACTTATGTGTTGAGCGTGAGGCCCTCTTCAACATCTGGTTGATAAAGATTATCTCATTTTAGAACCTGGTACTGGAAAAAAAAAAAAAGACACCCGCTGGGTTTACATGAAAAGCTAACTTGAGAATCCAGAAGAAGGAGATTATTTCTGGCTGATGGAGAGTATGGCAAACTTCGCTATGGAAGAAGAGACTTCTGAAAATAATAAAATTAAAAAATTTTTTTGACTTCATAAACTCTGAAGAAATAAAAACAGATGTAAGAAATGAACCTGAAGGGCAAAAGATGGTTTTTCTCCTAAGAGCTATAGCCAGCTCATTTATTCAAGATGTCTGGTTTATAAATTAACCAGAATCTTGGCTTTTCCTCTTCCTTTTTACCCACTGCCAAACTATTTTCCATTTATTCACAATAAATTTATCTGCAGGTCCAGAAAGAAGACGAAAATCAAACTGGCCAAAATGTTTCATAAGGTTTGACAAGGATGTTGCTAAAACCAAACAGAATTGTTTTTCACAATGTCAATTACAGCAACCAAGACTGGACTACTATTTCTCTACACAAAGGGGAAGATACATCCTTTTCATAAGCAAATCCTTCCTGACCTAGTTTGATTTTCATTCATTTTGTATCTGCTTTTCTAGTTTATTTTTCTGAACCTGATTTCTCTAAACCTGTTTTCCAGCACCCAAAACATTCCAGCCTAATGCTCTCTGAAAACTAAGTTCAGAAATTTTTACTGCTCTAGTGCTTATTGCTCAGGCACAGATCACAGGTAGATGCAGACTTCGATTACTGACAGTTTTTTAAAAAATCTGACAAGGTAGGTGGTTTTCCAAAAAGGGCATGGTGACAATCTGTGATCTATTCCAACTCTTTTTATCTTGATACTTTTAAGACAAATATTAACATAAACATCATTTGACTCAAATTTTAATGCTTAACAGCTTATGTCGATATTTGCTTTCCTTATTCCTGGCTGCGTAATCAGACCAGCAGGCCTCATATTTTTCCCCAGGCTACATTTCTAGACCAGGAGCACAACAGCATGGTGTGTTTAGCTTCTAACACTGTGGGGGATTGTTCCAAGTCATGCAAAACTTAAAAAGCAAATACTGATCTAGCTTATCTTTTATTTCTTGTATGTATTTTTTGGTTGCTAGAAGAAGGAAGTTAGGAAGAAAAATAATCCAATGTATCAAATATAACCATTTCCCTAATTCTGAATTTTAAAGCTGTATTACATAAGTCATATTTAGTTATGTCTAACTACAAAGAAAAAGTTTATTCACTCAGTGATGAAACCAATCTTATTACGCTCTTGTTTAAAATTCTATAATAGTACTGAAAGATCTATAGGAAAAACTCTCCATTGTTTCCAAACAGGACCCTTAATCATCAGACATAAGCCTGTAAAGGCTTCATATCTGCCTACTCACAGTCATGCACCCCTAATGTTCTATCCACATTCTGATCTTCTCCATTCCTGTAACACACTATACCTCTTTTCATGTCTGTATGATTTTGCATATCGGTTCCCTTAGCTCAATAGTCTATCTTTAAGCACATTAATCTAGTTTCAATGTCACCATTTTTGAGAAAATTTCCCTGAGTCAAAAGAACAGTCAGTTGCCCCTCCTTTTCTATTCTCCACACACACATTTTTTTTTTACCTATACTATGACACCTGTCATGCACAATCACTGCTTTTACTGGTTTTCTACCCTTTCAAATCAAGTTTTACAAGAACTGTTGAAGAGGAAACATTTCTAAACTGCTACATTTTATTCTATCTCCTTTCTTTTCCTATCATTTTCCTAACGGGAGAATTTCAAAGAGCTAAATGTCTTAAACAGAGGAGGGGAAAAAAAGAAAAACAAAAAAGGGAAGGGAGTACACCCTTGGAACTTAGCAAAATACCTTAAATAGTTTCTCTTCATCTTGCCACAATTTTCTTCATGCAAACTATTCTCTGAATTTCTTAGTTTCAAGAAGAGTGATGGAGTGCTTTCCATTTTAAAAGGAGTACTCAGGCTGCTGGGCGGAGAACAGAGTTCAAGAGGTTAATAATCCAAAGAAAAGTTTGATATCTTTCAAAGCAAGACTGACTGACAGACTGGATTGACAGACTAGGGAGAGGAAAAAAAGATTCAAGAAGACTAGTTTTAGGCTTGAGCATAAGAAGTAATGGTTACTACATAATGACATGGAGAACTGGTTTAGGGGTTTTTTTAAGAGAAGAAAGAGAGTTTTTCCCCAGGCTAAGTTATCATAACCACCATGCAGAATGACCAACTTCCATGACTAACATTATTTTTCTTCTCAGAGGCACTTTCCTGTGGCCTGCTTCAAGATATGACTTAAAAACTACAGATCTTGGGTCAATTAGCAGAGGAAAAATCCTTAGAAGGGTCTGATCTGAACAGGGCTTAACAGGGACTGTCAGAAGGAATAAGTTAGAAAATGTATTTAAATCAGAGTGAAGACCTTCAAAAATATATTTCAGACCAATAAAAATTTGTGGGCTTCCCTAGTGGTCCAGTAGCGAAGACTCTCTGCTCCCCATGCAGGGGGTTCAGGTTCAATCCCTGATCAAGGAACTAGATCCCACATGTCACAAGTAAGACCCAGTACAGCAAACTAAAAATAAATGTTTTTTTTTTAAAAATTAGCTTCCTGGACTTCCCTGCTGGCTCAGTGGTAAAGTGTCCACCTGCCAATGCAGAAGACACGGGTTCCACCCCTGATCCAGGAAGACCCCACATGCTGCAGAGCAACTAAGCCCACCACAACTACTGAGCCTGTGCTCTTAGAGCCCAGGTGCTGCAACTACTGAGGCCTGCACACCGTACAGCCCTTGCTCCACAGCAAGAGAAGCCACCACAATGAGAAACCTGCACACTGCAACTAAAGCGTAGCCCCTGCTCTCCACAACCAGAGAAAAGCCCATGGAGCAACAAGGACCCAGCACAGTCAAAGTAAAATTTTAAAAATAAATTTTTTTTTAATTAGCTTTGATTTTATATATATGAAATAGTACAGAGTAAAGAAGACTAATAGAGCGGTAAGCATCTAGGAAAAATCCTTTTTATTTTATGAATGAATGGCATTCCAGTGTCTAAGGAAAATTGTTCAGGTTTAAATCTTTCTTTTCTTAATTTTAAACAAATTTTTATCTTTATTATGTTACAATTATACATATTTGAATCCATGTAAGCACGCAATACTGTCATTCCAATTGTCCCCACTTTATATTAAGTGATCTTTACATTAAGCAGAAACAGGACATGATATTGGAAACTTCACCATCCGTACCTTCTTCAGTCAGCTTTCCTCCCCACAGTCTAAAATGAGGCCATACCAAACTGCTTATGTGTCACATAACATGAGAGACCTTGTGGTTTCTCTTCTGGAAACTTTGCACATTTCGCCTTTCCTTTCTCCAGGGGATCTTCCCAACCCAGGGATCGAACCCAGGTCTCCCGCATTGCAGGCGGATTCTTTACCAGCTGAGCCAAAAGGGAAGCCCTCCTTCTGCCTAGAATCCTTTAAATATGCCTTCCCTCATATTTCCCCATTCCATGAAGTTGACTTCTTAATTCCCTAAATCTCAGCATTACTGATACATCCCCAAATCATGTGCTCCCACAGCCCATTATGCACACAGTCCTATTTTCCCATCTTGTATTTTTTTGTTTGTATGTTTGATGGTCCATTTGCTCCAAGAGAGCACAGATCATCACTTGTTTGCTTTCTTATGTATCCCCACTGCGTACCAATAGGCCCAGCACACTGAATACCTATTAATATGAAAGTACTCTGGGGATTTTTGTATTGACTACGCCAAAGCCTTTGACTGTGTGGATCACAACAAACTATGGAAAATTTTTAAAGAGATGGGAATACCAGACAACCTTATCTGCCTCCTGAGAAATCTGTATGCAGGTCAAGAAGCAACAGTTAGAACTGGACATGGAACAACAGACTGGTTCCAAATTGGGAAAGGAGTACAGCAAGGAGCAGTGTCACACTGCTCATTCAATTTATATGCAGAGTGCATCATGTGAAATGCCAGGCTGGATGAAACTAAAGCTGGAATCAAGATTGCCAGGAGAAACATCAATAACCTCAGATATGCAGATGACACCACCCTTATGGCAGAAAGCAAAGAGGAACTAAAGAACCTCGTGATGAAAGTGAAACAGGAGAGTGAAAAAGCTGGCTTCAAACTCAACATTAAAAAAACGAAGATCATGGCCTCTGGTCCCATCACTTGATGGAAAATAGATGGGAAAACAATGGAAACAGTGACAGACTTTATTTTCTTGGGCTCCAGAATCACTGCAGATGGTGACTGCAGCCATGAAATTAAAAGACACTTGCTCCTTGGAAGAAACACTATGACCAACTTAGACAGCATATTAAAAAGCAGAGACATTACTTTGCCAACAAAGGTCCGTCTAGTCAAAGCTATGGTTTTTCCAGTAGTCATGTGTGGATGTGAGAGTTGGACTATAAAGAAAGTTAAGCGCGGAAGAATTGATGTTTTTCAACTGTGGTATTGGAGAAGACTCTTGAGAGTCCTTTGGATTGCAAGGAGATCAAACCAGTCAATTCTAAAGGAAATCAGTCCTGAATATTCATTGGAAGGACTGATGGTGAAGCTGAAGCTCCAATACTTTGGCCACCTGATGCAAAGAGCTGACTCACTACAAAAGACCCTGATGCTGGGAAAGATTGAAGGCAGGAGGAGAAGGGGATGACAGAGGATAAGATGGTTAGATGGCATCACTGACTCGATGGACATGAGTTTGAGCAAGCTCCAGGATATGGTGATAGACAGGGATGACTGTCGTGCTGCAGGCGACTGGGGTCACAAAGAGTCAGACATGACTGAGTGATTGAACCGAACTGAACTTTGGGGATGGTGGAACAATAGATGATTTTGTCTCTCAACTTTCTGAACTTTCTGCACACTTGTTATATACTCTTCATAATAAAAAGACTTTAAATCCCTTTCTTAAAAACGACCCCACCAATTGAAATTACCACCAATTTCAGATCACAGTGACTTGAACCTGGTTGAATTTGATAGTTGGAATAACTAACACAGTCCTTTATTTCAGTGCTTGAACTAACATAGTCTTTTCTGAAACAGCTAAAAGCAAAACAAATGAAATCTCACCTCAAGTAGAGATAATACTCAGTTTTATGCAGCTGAAAGTAGAAGAAATGAAAATCTCCCTCAAGAAGAGACAGATACTCAGATAAACTGAGAAACAGAGTGAAAGTACAGTCCAGCTGTCTGTATCCTAGAACACAGAAGCTGTGCGTCCTGGGTGCTGATTGTACTATGCCATTTGATGTAAGGGACTTGCGTATCCCTGGATTTTGGTATTTGCAGGAAGTCCCCTGCAGATACCTAGGGACAACTGTACCTCACTAGATGTACGCCAGCCTATCTGTAGACTGGATTTTAGGGAGTTCTAAGTGGGGTAGAGAATTTATTTTTAATCCTAGTCTTTTCCAAGCTGGTTATATTAATATTACTCCAGGAGATGTTGGAATTATAAATATAATTATATATTCTGTATATTAATATTCTGCATATAATTATATATAGTCTATATATAGAGTAACATAATTACATATAGAAATATAATTATAATTTCATATTCTGGGATTATAATACCCAGAATATGAGAAATATCTGCTACAACTAAATACATCAGAAAATTGTATATTTGCTAAAAATGTTTTACATTAGTTAAGTCCATTTGCTCTATTAGCAGTAAGCATCAAACTCAAAACATTCTCCCTCTCCCCCGAAACTCTCCTCACAAGTTTATTTTGAATAAAAGGTGAATATAGGTTCCATGGGGCTTGCCTGGTGGCTTAGATGATAAAGAATCCATCTGCAAAGCAGGAGATCCAGGTTTGATCCCTGGGTTGGCAGGATCCCTTGGAGAAGGGCATGACTGCCCACTCCAGCATTCCTGCCTGGAGAATTCCATGAACAGAAGAGCCTAGCAAGGCAACATCCATGAGGTCACAAAGAGTCAGACATGACTGAGCAACCAACACTTTCACTTTAATAGGTTCCATAAGAAAATTAAAAGTATTTTTCTGATGTCTGTCTTAAACTCAAATGTGTCCAGGTTCCTAGTTCTTGAAGAGCCCAACACTCCTCTTTAACACATAAGTTCTCATTCTGCATAAAAGCAAAAAGTTCCCTTTCTCCCTACGTTTTGGAGTCCTCCTGGGGAAACTTCCTCAAACCCTCCCTGGTTGTTGCTTGTGGCCTCAAACTCCTGACCCAGTAGCATAGGAGCTAAGAGGATGAGCTGTAGCATGAAATTCTGATTTGCCTCCTGGTTCCATCACATGTTAGCCATGTGATCTTGAACAAATTTCTCAACCTGCCTAAGCATCACTTTCCTTGTTTATAAAATAGATATAATCACAATGCCAGTCTCATATAGTGCTGCTATGGGGATTAAAGAAATGGGAAGTATACTGCTTGACATATGACAAGCAACACCTACACACACAGAATGTCTATTATGCTTTGTTAATTGCTTCTTAACATTGTAAACTACTTCTCGAAAGGTCTTTTGCTGTCCCCATATTAATTTTCTAAAAAACATGGATACAGCCACCTCCTCTAATTCTCCCAGTTTCTGCTGAAGACTAGGAAATAACAAAGAGAAATTACAATTAAAAAACAAGCAAACAAAAAAGGATGAGGAGGACACAAGGTAAAATATTAGCTGGCTTCTTCTAGCTTACTGATTAAGCCATCTTTCTGCTTAGCCCTGGCAGGCTGCCAAGCTTGTAGAATTCACCTTTATAGCATATTTGGGGGAAGAGAGGGAGGAGCAGGGAAAGCTCATGCTTTCTCAGTACTTACTGCCCCAAAGTGCTGCTTTTTCTTAATTAAAATTTGTTAACATAGAGGAAGTAGTTTGAAAGTGAGAGACAATCCATCAAATGGTAGAAATATCAGTTAGTGAGACATAGAGAGAAGACAACAATTTGTGTTATTTGCTACTGCTAAGTCGCTTCAGCCGTGTCTGATTCTGTATGACCCCACAGATGGCAGCCCATCAGGCTCCCCCGTCCCTGGGATTCTCCAGGCAAGAACATTGGAGTGGGTTGCCATTTCCTTCTCCAATGCATGAAAGTGAAAAGTGAAAGTGAAGTCGCTCAGTCGTATCCGACTCTTAGTGACCCCATGGACTGCGCCCATCAGGCTCCTCCATCCATGGGATTTTCCAGGCAAGAGTACTGGAGTGGGGTGCCATCGCCTTCTCCGTTGTGTTATTTAGTAAATGCTTTTTCTCCCTAATGTTAGATCTTGGCTATGTTTCTGAGCTAGTTCCCTTCCCACTCCCCTCAAACCATTTCCCTACTACCGCCACCTCAGAATTGTAGCTTTACCGTTACAAAACAAAAAAGCCTGTCACAACATTAAGTGGTTTTTTGCAAAGTGTTTTGGTCCCCACATAGTGCTGCCACTGCCAGGAGTCCCAGTTCTATATCCCCCAACCTACACACCAAATCTGACCCTTATTAAGACCCTCAGACTTTGACTCCTATCTCCATTTTTATTTTAACTTATTTATTTTTAATTGGAGGATAACTGCTCTACAATATTGTGTTTGTTTCTGCCATATATTAACATGAATATAATAGCCATAGGTATATGTATATTCCCTCCCTCTTGAACCTCCCTCCCACCTTCTACCCCATCCAACCCTTCTGGGTTGTCACAGAGCACCAGATTTGAGCTCTCTGTATATTACAGGAAGCTTCCACTGGCTATCTAATTTTACATATGGTAATGTATATGTTCCATGCTACTCTCTCAATTCGTCCCACCCTGTCCACAACTCTTTCTTTCTGTCTGCATCTCTACTACTCCCCTACAGATGAGTTCATTAGTACCATCTTTCTAGATTCCATACATACGCATTAATATATGATATTTGTCTTTCTCTTTCTTTTAATAGACTTCACTCTGTATAACAGGCTCTTAGGTTCATTTGCCTCATTAGAACTTTCTGACTTCACTCTGTATAATACACTCTAAGTTCATCTACCTCATCAGTTCCTTTTAATGGCTGACTAATATTCCAAACTTCTTTATCCATTCATCTGTCAGTTTACACCTAGGTTGCTTCCATGTCCTGGCTATTGTAAATAGTGTTGTGATGAACACTGGGGTACAGGTTTAAATCTTAATCTTGAATTATAATTTAATTTACATATCATTTGAATGAAAACCATATTATCATTCCTGCAAAGACTGACAAATACTTCCCATTGAATCATTCTTCATGTTCCATTTTTCTCTTCAGTTTTCATGTGTTTGTCTACAAGCAAAAGTTTTTAAAAAGGAAAGTTTCTTCAAGTCATTAAAAAAAGATAAAACTTTTACAAATAATATGTACACTAAATGCACATACTCAACTTTTTCTTGAACAACTTAATAGCAATAAAATAACCAGTGGTGTGGGCAGGAAGTGCTACATTGTTGTCTTTTCAGTTTAAAAACCATAAAAGGAACTTCTAAAACCCACACTTATAGTGGCCCCTCACTATAGGGAGTTGTCCATTAGAGCAGAAAATTCGAGTAGCACTTCTCTCCAATGATTCTTAACTATTTGAAGGTGTAATGAGAAGAAACATCTGTTGTGTCAGAGAAAGAAAGAATTCACTAACCGAGAAAGGAAATACTTCCCCTTTGCTGCTTTAAAAAAAAAAATTCATGTTTAGAGTGTGATGGTAAACCATGTGGAGATCACAAAAACTTTAAACTTTATGCAAGAAGAGTAGAACCCCTACAAAGGAACTGAGGCTTCTTCCTGGATAATGGAGGGAGCCAAGGCAGACATGAAGTGGGTTACTCAATCTCTAGCAACTACTAGAACCTGGGAAAAGAGCCAGCCAAGACTGTGCAGCTGCAGGAGGGAGCCTCAGCTTCCTGGCTGCAGAACTGTGACCAGCCCCACCCTTGGACTTCCATACTCGGTGCAACTCCCTCCCCACTCCCCCTCCAACCCCCAAGGCCTAAAGAAGGAAAGAGTGACACCGCAAGGAAAAGAATCCCGATAAACTATGAAGACTACCTGTTTTAAGGTTCAGTTCATTTTATTTAACAGTGTAGACAGCAGTGTAGACATTCCTCAGGAAGGTTAATAGATCCATGCAGACAGTGGGAAAATAGCATCACAGAATTAAACCCATCTCAGTTTAAAAAAAAATATTTTTAGCAGAAATTTCCTGTCACATGATTACATTTCTACCTCATAGAGTTTCATTCCTCTTTGAAAGAATCAATTTTTCATTAATACACTCCAGAATATTGGAGGAGAAAAACGATGGCTGAATACCACTAACAACAACAAAAATACTTCCATGCCTGTCTCTATTTGTTATCTCATATTGAAAAGCAGGTAATATTCACTCTTCTGAACTCTGCTAAAACAAGAAGACTGGGATGGTGGATGATTTGTTTGCTTGAACAGAACAGTATTCTGTGCAGTAGTACTTGAAAATGTTTAGTAGCAAATATTTCTTAGCTTTGTTCACACCAGAAATGAAAGAAAAAAAGAGAAAACTCTGATTTTCTTTCTCTGCATCCTCCCGTCAGTGACTAAATTTTCAAATTTCTAATGTTAGTAAGAATGAGTCAGAGAAAGAGAACTATTAAACTTGTATTTTGCTAACCCAGAAACAGCCTCCTGGAAGAAGCAGAAACCATAAATAGAGCACATATTTTAATGTTAAAGTTGAAAAATAATGTGAATCTTATTCTTAACTTAAACCAAACTCGGCAACTTTCATGCTCTTTAAGCATCCTGTTGTAAAATGACCCACATAAACCGAGGGGAGAAAAAAAAAAAGAGAAAAGACACACTAGAAAATGAAACTACTTACCGTCATCAGTGGACATCATTTCATATATACTGAAAATTAGTCTACTTTGGTTTGATAAGAAAATATTTGGCTTTACTCTTTTAAAGTTCATGTGATAAAATCTCATTCCCGGCTCTGAAGCCTCTCGCAGCCACAGGTCAGCCGGGAGCTCTGATGATGCACTGCTTACTTCAGGACCTTCTCAGACCTCACTGCTCACGGACAACCTCATGCATAATACGCCACTCCTCCCCAGAGGAGGGTTGCTGTAGTGTTCTTCAAAAGACCAAGTATATGAGGATGGAGAGATGTCTATTTATTACAGTAAACAACAATGAAAGCTCATAGAAGCATAAAATGCACTAGAAATACACTTGGGAATAGGACAGTTTATAAACTGACTAATTCCTGAACTATTAGTAATGCTCTAAAAAAGCCAACATGAAAACAGTTTGTTTCCACTTGAACTGGGTCCATGCACTGGACCAAAGAGGTTTACAGATTCAGGATTCACAGGCTTAAGATGTTAAAATGTCATTTTGAAAGATCTCAAATGCTATTTTGCCACTGAAGACTTTCTATTTTAGCATAGTTCACTGACCTTGGTGCAGGGTGAATAACTACTACTCATAAATTTCCTAAGGAAACCAAGTTTTATGTGATTTCAGAGCACTGTTTACTTATTTTTATATATCTTTATAAGTTTATATCATTTACCAGTACTTTCAAAATTTCTCATAGCCCTGAAAAATCAGAAAGTGTCAATTAAAATATGTATAAAATTACAATGAAGTAACAGGCTATAGACATCACTCTCACAGTTGAAAGAAGTGTTTCCAAAACCCTCCTTTACTGTGTCCAGATGCAGTGGTTCTCACACACCAGATCATCTGGATGGAATTTTAAAACTCACACTGCCTGGTCCTATCTCAGTTGAATTCAACCCCAGAATCTGCATTTCTAACAAGCTCCCAGGTGATGCTGACACTGTTGGTCTGGGACTACACTACAGGAACCACACTTGGAGAACTTCTGGGGCAGAGACTTTATACTCAGTGGCAGCCTAAAGCTCTGACTCAATTGCACCTGCTTAGGAACTGCTTAATATCAGGGCAGGTAGGAAACACTCAAGGTGTGGTATGAGGGAACTATGTATTACACACTCAGATAAGGCTCATCGGGAAGTAGACTTATCAACTTAATTCTTAATAAAAGAAACCTGCATATTAGGGATGAATAGACAATTACAACATGGAGAAAAGGAGTCAAAGAGAAAACACCAAAATTGCCTTTTATGTCCTTCACAAACTTCACCTGTCTGTTTAAAATTCACTGTGTCAGGAAAACTCTTTATATTTGATACCAAAGGTCACTCAGCCTTGGCAAATTTCAGTAATGCAAAAAGCAGAATGTTTCCCTGTCATAAAATGCTCCAATTTTGTGCTTGCTGAATTTTGATAGCCATATTTAAATTATAATCTTTGGTTTGGTTTTCAAACAAACACCTTTTCTTTTTTTATAGCTAACCTTTACTTTGTGCCTGGTGCTCTGGTAAGCACCTTCCATGCAGCATTTCATTAAATCCTCACTGTGAGGTAGTAATAATTTATCAATATTTTACAAAAGAGAATGCTCTTCTGCAAAAGGAATAAATAGTATAGGTAAGGTATGGAGTAATAATTACCATTCTGCAAAAGAGAAACCTAGGTTTAACAGATTAAAAATCTTGGCCAGTAACACTAGTAAAATAATAACCTTTAAGAAATTCAATTCTCTTTTGCACAATAAAGATATAATAAAATTCATGTTTGAATCTATATAGTAAAAACCACAATATGACTTGTAGCTGTTGCTGCTGCTGCTAAGTCGCTTCAGTCGTGTCCGACTCTGTGCGACCCCATAGACGGCGGCACACCAGGCTCTGCCGTCCCTGGGATTCTCCGGGCAAGAACACTGGAGTGGGCTGCCATTTCCTTCTCCAATGCATGAAAGCGAAAAGTGAAAGTGAAGTCGCTCAGTCGTGTCCGACTCTTAGCGACCCCATGGTCTGCAGCCTACCAGGCTGCTCCGTCCATGGGATTTTCCAGACAAGAGTACTGGGGTGGGGTGCCATTGACTTGCAGCTAGGAAGTGATAATTACAGTTTTAAACAAAATATCATTGACTCTTATTGTTCTCAACGGATAATCTGAAATTATATTCGGCATCTACCACAAACTAGTGACTAAATTTAAGCTACTCACTAGCAGCCATGGCTGCTGCTGCTTCAGTCGTGTCCGACTCTCTGCGACCTCATAGACGGCAGCCCACCAGGCTCTGCCGTCCCTAGGATTCTCCAGGCAAGAACACTGGAGTGGGTTGCCATTTCCCTCTCCAAGGCATGAAAGTGAAAAAATAAAGTGAAGTCACTCAGTCATGTCCGACTCCTAGCAACCCCATGGACTGCAGCCCACCAGGCCCTTCCATCCATGGAATTTTCCAGGCAAGAGTACTGGAGTGGGGTGCCATTGCCTTCTCCGAGCAGCCATGGCAGTTTCTTATAAAGTTAAACCAGCACTTCCATATGACCCAGCAATGACACGCCTAGGTACCTACCCAAGTGAAACTAATACTTACATTAACAGAAACATGCAAATGAAAATTTTATTTCTTTTAATTGGAGGATAATTACTTTACAATATTGGGATGGTTTTTCCCATATATCAATGTGAATCGGCAACACATGTGTACATGAATGTTTACAGAGGCTTTATTCATAACTACCAAGAGCTGGAAAATACACAATTGACCTTCAATCAGTGAATAAATAAGCAAACTGTGGTAAATCTGTCTTTACAACACTCAAGAAATGAGCTAAGGACACTTGCATGTGTGTTAGTAAGGAAGCCAACTTAAAACACTAGAGGACTTCCCTGGTGGCACGGTGAGTAAGAATCCCTTGCCAATACAGAAGATATGGGTTCAATCCCGGTCCACAAGATTTCACAAGCCACAGAGCAACTAAACCCATGGGTCACAACTACTGAGCCCGTGCTCTAGATCCCAAGAGCCACAACTACCAAGCCCATGTGCTGCAACTATTGAAGCCCAGGTGCCTTGAGTCTATGAGAAGCCCACACACCACAACTTAGAGTAGGCCCTGCTCACCCACAACTAGAGAAAGCCCACACGCAGCAAGGAAGACCCAGTGAAGCCAAAAATAATAAATAAATGCCACACATTTAAGATTCCATATGACATTCTGGAAAAGGCAAGCATAGTTCAGTTCAGTTACTCAGTTGTGTCCGACTCTTTGCGACTCCATGGACTGCAGCACGTGAGGCCTCCCTGTCCATCACCAACTCCCAGATGCTACCCAAACTCATGTCCAATGAGTCGGTGATGCCATCCAACCATCTCATCCTCTGTCATCCCCTTCTCCTCCCACCTTCAGTCTTTCCCAGCATCAGGATCTTTTCAAATGAGTCAGTTCTTCAGATCAGGTAGCCAAAGTACTGAAGCACACAGGGACAAAAACTAGATCCAAGGTTGCAGGAGGGTGGAAGAACTGATTTGATTACAAAAGGGTACAACAGAATTGCCAAAGGTGATGGGAATGTTTCATATCTGCATTGTTGTGCTGGTTATATGACTGTATGCATTGTCAAAACTCAGAACTGTACCCTAAAGAGGGTGAATTTTACTGTATATAAATTATCCAATAATTAAAAAAAAACAAAGATTTTTGATATTATCTATTGCCTTTCTCATCATCAATAGTAGAGATAATTACTGGTTCATTGTATTTGTTTCCTGTGATTTTTTAAAAAATCTTGAAAAATTAAAAAGCAACCTAAGTAGCTCCCCACACAATGTCCATTTGTGAACAATGAAGTTTATAACAATATATTTAAAAGGTTCTTTCAAATTAATGTTTAATTTAGTTAATTAATAAGATTATTTGTCATTGACATCAGTCTTGAAAAATATCTAAACTCCAGGCTAACCAACTCAGTTATTCACTTTAGTTATGTATTAAAGACTTTGAAGCAACTTAATATGCACGCACAAAGACTTAAGTGGACTGTCACCCTGCTATCAGACTTCTCCTCGTAGAGTCGTTATTTCTTTACAAATTCTGTTGAGTAAGGAAGTCAGAAAGTTCTCCCAGTCACAAGGTATTTCATAACCACTTGCTTTATCACTATATTAAACTTAGTTTACTTTTTATTAAAGGCTGCTAGTATTTTCTGGAGAAGGCAATGGCACCCCACTCCAGTACTCTTGCCTGGAAAATCCCCTGGACGGAGGAGCCTGGTGGGCTGCAGTCCATTGGGTCACTAGGAGTCGGACACGACTGAGCAACTTCACTTTGACTTTTCACTTTCATGCATTGGAGGAGGAAATGGCAACCCACTCCAGTGTTCTTGCCTGGAGAATCCCATGGACAGAGGAGCCTGGTGGGCTGCTGTCTATGGGATCACACAGAGTTGGACTCGACTGAAGCAACTTAGCAGTAGCAGCTAGTATTTTCAATAGCTTACCATTTCTAATGTAAATGATCTAAAACAAAAATTTTAACATGTAACCTGTGCTTCTTGAATTAAAATTTACTAATTTATAATGTCTAAAAAAGAGGGGAGAGGGGCGGGAACGAAGTTGTCTGACCTTGCTTATTTTTTTTCTGGCCAAGCTGTGCAGCACAGGATCTTAGTTTTCTGACCAGGGATTAAACCCGTGCCCTCTGCAGTGGAAGTGCAGAGTCTTAACCATTGGACCACCAGGGAAGCTCCTGTCCCAGTAATCTGGTTTACAGCTACCTAGCATATCATCTCGGAGAAGGCAATGGCACCCCACTCCAGTACTTTTGCCTAGAAAATCCCATGGACGGAAGAGCCTGGTAGGCTGCAGTCCATGGGGTCGCTAGAGTCGGAAACAACTGAGTGACTTCACTTTGACATTTCACTTTCATGCAGTGGAGAAGGAAATGGCAACCCACTCCAGTGTTCTTGCCTGGAGAATCCCAGGGACGGGAAGCCTGGTGGGCTGCCGTCTACGGGGTCACACAGAGTCGGACACGACTGAAGCGACGCAGCAGCAGCAGCAGCATATCATCTAATATATAATTGAAAACTTCCATGTACTAATGGCAAAGTTGGCTTAAATAATTATTTACTGATAAATATATTTTGGCAATATAAAAACAGGACAATTATACCAAGTGAAAGTTAGTATTTCACTTTGTTCAAACAGAACAAGAAGTTGGAAAAAAATAATTAAAGTACTTCTTACTTTCAGTTATTAACTAAGGAGTAAAATCCTCAAATTGATTCTCCAATGATATTTAACTGGGAGACAATCTCCATTTTCATAGAATGAAATATGAATCTTAATCTATTTTGCACACTTTAGTACTCTAATAATCATCTAATAAAATCAATTTGTTATTAAAATGATTTCCTCATTGACTTAAAAAAAACTATAATTAAAAAACCCAATCAAATGATGTGTAATTTCCATTTTGTATGTCTCTGAATCTTAATGAAGTGAAGCCTATAAGTTCTTGAATGCATGCTAAGGAAATCGTGGGGGATGTTTTGTTTCTTTGTGGCCATGCCATGCAGTATGTGGGGTCTTCCTCAACTAACGACTGAACCGCCCCCCTCCCCTGCATTAGAAGCATTAACTGTTAACCACTGGACCACCAGGGAAGTCTCTAAATCTAGTTTCTTGAATATTCTGTCCCAAACTATTTTTATACAGATCTTCAAAACAAACCAATTATCCCTCAATCTCTATTCTTTTAAATTAAAAAAATTTTAATATATATTTTAAGATTTATTTATTTACTCTTTGGCTCTGCTGGGTCTTTGTTGCTGTGCGCAGGCCTCCTTCAGCTGCAGCAAGCAGGGGCCACTCCCTAGCTGTGGCCTCTCACCGCAGTGGTCTCTTGTGGAGCATGGGCTCTAGGCACAAGCGCTTCAGTAGCTGCAGCACCTGGGCTCCACAGTTGTGGCTCACAGGCTAGTGCTCTGGCTAAGCAGCTGTGGTGCATGGGCTCAGCTGTCCTGTGGCATGTGGGATTTTCCCAGACCAGGGATCAAATCCATGTACTCTGTATTGGCACATGGACTCCTTACCACTGAGCCACCAGGGAAGCCTCTTAATATATGTATGTATGTCTGTGAAAGTTGCTCAGTCGTGTCCAACTCTTTGCGACCCCATGGACTATACAGTCCATGGGATTCTCCAGGCCAGAATACTGGAGTGGGTAGCCTTTCCCTTCTCCAGGGGATCCTCCCAACCCAGGGATTGAACCCAGGTCTCCCACATTGTAGGCGGATTCTTTACCAGCTGAGCCACAAGGGAAGCCCCTTTTAATTAATTTTTTATATTAATTATTTAGTCACTTAAAGTCCCAACCACACAGTATCATTAGACAGTCCCCCCAAACCAGGGTTTCCTGATGGACGACAATACAATCGTAGGTTAAACTGTTGCTCATTCTGGGTTTTAGCTCAATTCTATTAATATTCTTCTACTTTGGAAGACCATGATGAGAAGCTATACCTCTCTCTAATGGCATGTGGATAGGAATAGTTTGTATATTTTAGGTATGCAATTTAGGAGAAGAAACCTTGTATCTGAAGTGTTATATGACTTTAACAATGCTCTTCTGGTTAAAAACATTTAATCTTGGATTAGAAAGCCATTCCTTATGAGCCTAAATTATGGAATTGATCCTCATGCCCCAATTTATAGTTTGTTTGACCTCACCTATAGATTTCCTGCATCACACCAGTCATTTCATCTGTTCACATACACAGCTCAGCAGTAAACACAATTTTAGGTTGGTAATATTTCAGCACTTCCCCTATCATGCTCCACTCTTTAAGATAAAGGCATGCTTTTCATCTAATTTTGCTTTGTACTAATCCCAAATCATCGATATTATCTAAATTCAAAGCAGGAACAAAGTTAATTGATAAATATGGTGTTTCTTCTTTCATTATGGCCATTATTGTTTTTACAGAACTTCTTTGGATTCCACCTGAATACCAAGTAACAACCCTAAACTGGACGAGCTACATATTTCCTGTAAGTCACATCACTTCATCAAGAAGTTAATTCTGAGATTTCAAGTTCTACAATTCCAGTATTGCCACCAGCTAGATTTCTACCTTTCTTACTCTAAACTCCTGAACGAATCCATTCTTAGCTATGCTTCATTAAAGAACATATACCAAGCACTTAATATCATGCTGGGCACATAACAGGTGCCCGATTCTCTTCTCTGTTCAGTCGCTCTGTATCCTTCTGCCTTACGCATCTCACAATGGAGTCACTCTTTACAAACGCCCTTACTCTAGCAGTTTAGTGTTCTTTACCTGCATCTCTTTCATCTGCCCGAAAGCCTGAAGGCAGGAGGAGAAGGGGATGAAAGAGTACGAGATGGCTGGACGGCATCACTGACTCAATGGACATGGGTTTGAGCAAGCTCCAGAAGATGGTGAAGGACAGGGAAGCCTGGCGTGCTGCAATCCATGGGGTTGCAAAGAGTCAGACACGACTGAGCAACTACACAACAACCATGATGATGTCCACCGATAGGGTTCTAGCACTGTGGTTGTCATGTATTGTGAACAAAATATTTCCACAAGTATTAAATGGGTATATTAAATAGGTACAGAATTTCAGTTAGGAAAAACAAAAGAAATTCTAGACATGGATAGTGGTGATGGTGGTAAAACAATGTGAATGTACTGATGCTAGAGAACTGTACACTTAAAAATGGCTAAAATGATCAATTTTATGTTGTGTATATTTTACATATACACATGCTGTTCCTCAATCTATTCATGTTCTCTACTGCCTGTACTGTTTCTCTGCATTCTTTCCTTTCTTCAGGGTCTACCTTGGACAAGCTATTCACTCAAGGGTCCAATTCCTCCACTAAAACATCTAATTCCAGTACCAACCTCTCTTAAACAACCTCCTTCACTGGAGAAGGGAAGTTTAAACTTTATCTTGAGGGATGAAGATTTCATTATGCAGCAAAGAGAGGGAAAGGATCTTATTTCAGGTTCTAAACTGAGGAAACCTGTAGCAGATTCACAAATTTCATTGTGGCTTGCAGAACTATTCCTCACTTGTCAGCTGATATCCTCAATGGCTACTTACTGCATTGAGAATGAAATCCAAACTCCTTATAAGGCCTCAAGGCACTGTCCCTTGCTTACCTTTCTAGTCTCATCTCTTGCCACTCTGTTTTCAAAATATGTTTCCAAACCACGTTCCATCAATCATGGGTTTTGAGAAGGAAGTTAAGAAAAATGTTTTCTTTTCATAAATTTCCACAGAAACTTTTTTTTCCCCCCAACTTTAAAATAGCCATGCAGTTTCCAGAAAAGGCTCCTCTGAGGCTTTAAGAAAATAAAACTTGAGCTTTGCCCTGGCCAGGTCAGATAAAGGGTAAATAAAATACAGCCAGTTACTTGCTACTAACTTGGGAGTAAAAAGAGAGCGCTTTCATTTCTCTCTCTCTCTCTCTTTTTAAAATTAATTTATTTTTTAATTGAAGGATAATTACTTTACAGAATTTTGTTGTTTTCTGTCAAACCTCAACATGAATCAGTCATAGGTATACATATATCCCCTCCCTTTTGAACCTCCCTCTCATCTCCCTTTCCATCCCACCCCTCTAGGTTGATACAGAGCCCCTGTTTGAGTTTCCTGAGCCATACAGCATACTCTCTTTTTGACCAAGATTTAAGTACTGTCTTCCTTTCCTGAAGACTCTAATGTACTACTTACTGGGGTAACAGCTGCTGCTTAGGCCTTTTGTGTTGGCCCAAATATTCCTAAAGGACAAACTCAATGTAAAGAAAAAATAAATATAACCCTAAATATAACCAGCACCTTATCTTTGCAAATTATCCACTCTACTTATTATTTCTTCCCTTTTATCCCATGGTAATATGGCACAATTAAAACATGCAGTTTAATTTCTGATGCAATCTCAGAAGTGTATAGTAAGTCCCCTACATATGAATGAGTTCCATTCCAGAAGCACATTGTTAAGTCCAAGATTTGTTCATTAAATCCAACAAAATTAGCTCAGGTACCCAACTAACACAATTGGCTACATACTACTGTACTGTACTAGGTTTATAGTAGTTCTCACACAAATAATATATTAAAAAAACAAATACATAAAAATAAAGAAGACATTTTTCATCTTACCATACAGTACCTTGAAAAGTACAGTAGTACCAGCTACATCACCATTGCTTTTATGTTTGCTTCCAGACATCCTGGGCCTCCAATAAAGATACTTCACTACTGTACTCTATATCCAGTACTGTAAAGTACACAAAAGCACAACCACTTGCAGAGGATTCATGCAGGCAAACGTATGTTTGCATCTTTGAAAGTTTGCAAGTTGAAAGTTTGTATGTAAGGGACTTTCTGTATTATAGGAATAAAGAAAACTCCAAAGAAAAAAAGAAAAATTTACATTTAAATTTCAGTAAGCTTTTCAATAACTTTTCTAAGTTATTGTCTTGGTGGCAGAAAAGATGACCAAGGATAAAAAGGCAACGAATTATTTTAATTAAAAAAAAAATTTTTAAGGTCCATTTCCATCATATGGGCCTTAAATGATAATCGGTACTTGATAAATTACAAATGTACTTGTCGAAATTTTTTAATTATTATTCTAGCAATCTATATATTGTGAACTTTACAAATAATGCTCAGATTTTAAGTATTATATTAAGAACTAAAAATATCCATATAGTCTTTTAGACACAATAGTTTGAACATTAATGACTAACAGAACTCAAGATAAATTACTTTATAATGGTCAACAACTCACTATTAATGGAGTATGGAGTATTTTTATCTTTTACATAAGGTAACAGGGACAAATGTATTTAGCATTCATGCAGATAATGCAAATGGGTAAGCATACAGGTTTAAAACAGTATGAATTAGTTAAATGGCAAATGAGAGAATAATTTTTTATTTTTAAATTTTAAAACTCAAAAACCATTGTGTGAGTCAAAGAACATTTGGAGCCATCAATTTGAGGTCCCTTTTAAAATGGTTTAACCCATTTATTAATAATTACAAAGAAATACTGAGTCCTTACATGGGATTCAATAGAGTTCATTGCTAAGAACTTAGGAATCTTTTTTAGAAAGTTCTGATCATCACTTTTATGGAATCTCATTTTTCTTTAGCCACACTACCCTTTTCAATTCCTGTGGCCTTAAGAATTTCACATATGACTAATCTCACTATCTTCTGGATTTCCTTTGAGCATTTATAACTTCTTAGCATTTGTCATCCCTACTACTGCCAAAGCTTCTGGAAAGCAAGGACCATAAGTGTCCCATTCACTATTATGGGTCCCGTGGATGTTGCATCAAACATAATAAAACTTCACTAAATGGTCTCTTCTAAGAAGTCAAAGAGAAAGCAGACAAGCAAAATGGTGACTGACTAGTTTGGCCAGGGCCCTGTTACTGTTACTGGTGCACAGAGGAGGGTTAGGGGAGACCTTCCAGAACAGTGGTCTCCAAACTTTTTGATGGTACATCCTCTCAGTATAAAATGTGCACTCTCAAATATATACGTATGCACAGACACATGTAGGAATGTATATACATTAAATATAAGCATGACAGTGCAAAAATGAATACTATAAAACAAAAACAACTTAAAATAGGATGAGGTGAAGATAAAATGGCTTCCCAGGTGGCTCAGTGGTAAAGAATCCACCTGTCAATGTAGGAGATATGAGTTCAATCCCTGGGCCAGGAAGATCCCATGGAGAAGGAAATGGCAACCCACTCCACTATTCTTGCCCAGAAAGATCCCATGGACAGAGGAGTACGATGGGCTATAATCCATGAGGTCGAACAAGAGTCAGAAACGACTTAGCAACCAAACAACAATAAAGATAGAATACCGTTTTAGAAAAAACAATGTGATTCAATCTGCTTTGTTTTTTAGAAATATCTTGCTTAAATATTTCATGGTACAGACATTTGAAAGAGTGGAACTAAGTCAATTTACTTCTGTACATGGTTTTAATGATTGCCAGAGCTGAGATTTGCTGTTCTACCAGGAAGAAGTATATCACTGGCTACACTTACCAAATCATGATATACATATTTTTCAATCTTATCTACCAATTATGCAAAGGATTTCCTTGAAATTCCTCTAGTAAACATCCATCTTCCTAGATGTCTTGAAAGCTGTTGCATTTTTTTTTTAATTTGGTCTAATATTTTAAAACTACTTACAAAAAATTTAAAGAAGATTTTTAAAAAGACCTGAATTTAATACATACTACTATATATGATTGGAGAAGGAAATGGCAACCCTCTCCAGTATTCTTGCCTGGAAAATCCCATGGATGGAGGAACCTGGTAGGCTACAGTCTGTGGGGTCGAAAAGAGTTGGACACGACTGAGCGACTTCACTTCACTTCACTATATATGATATAGATATTAAGAACCTACTGTATAGCAAGCATAAGGAACTCTACTCAATATTCTGGAATGGCCTATATGGGAAAAGGATACACACACACACACACACACACACACACAGAGTAGATATATGTATACCTGAAAAAAACACAACATTGTAAATCAAGTATGCTCCAAAAAAACTGAAAACCATACTTAAGTTTGGGTGTAAGAGTGTGTTGTATTTTTTTAACTTTTAAAAGGAAAAGATATATGTCATTTTTGGTGGTAAAATGACAGAGTAATGGAAACATTTCCAATCATTCAAAAAACTTTCTGTCCACAGAGCACTTTTCCTCTGCTGACTGTAGTTACTTTCTCACTGATTCAAATACCACCTTTACTTGAAAAAGACACACTGTATTTATTTCTTCAAATATATCTACTAGATAAGAACCTGCAAAATATGTACTGTGTCTACTTCTCTCTTTTTTAAAAATAACTTTATTTCTGGCTAGCTGGGTCTTTATTGCTGTGCAGGCTTTTTCTCTAGTTGAGACAATTGGGGGCTACTCTAGTTGTGCTGTGCAGTCTTCTCATTGTAAAGGCTTCTCTTGTTGCAGAGCACGGGCTCTAGGCATGCAGGCTTCAGTAGCTGCGGTACATGGGCTCAGTAGCAGCATCTTCACAGCTCCAGAACACAGGCTCAAGAGTTGTGGCATATGGGCTTAGCTCCTCTCCTGCATGTGGGATCTTCCTGGATCAGGGATTGAACCCATTTCTCCTGCATTGGCAAGGGGATTCCTTACCACTAAGCCACCAGGGAAGTCCCCGTGGCTACCTCTCTTTACACGAAGGGCTAGTAAATAGGGAACAGTTGTGTTTTTTGTTAAAAGAAAAAGACACACTGTCTTTAGTTTGAAAACTCATTTAAATACTATGCCATGTATAAAACTTAACATTCAAAAAACTAAGATCATGGCATCTGATACTATCACTCCATGGCAAATAGATGGGGAAACAATGGAAACAGTGAAAGACTTTATTTTATTGGGCTCCAAAATCACTGCAGATGGTGACTGCAGCCTGAAATTAAAAGATGTTTGCTCCTTGGAAGAAAAGTTATGACCAACCTAGACAGCATGTTAAAAAGGGAGACATTATTTTGCCGACAAAGATCCATATAGTCAAAGCTATCGTTTTTCCAGTACAGATATGAGAGTTGGACCATAAAAAAGGCTGAGTGTCAAAGAATTGATGCTTTTGAATTTTGGTGCTGGAGAGGACTTTTGAGAGTCCCTGGGACTGCAAGGAGATCCAACCAGTCAGTCCTAAAGGAAATCAACCCTGAATATTCATTGGAAGGACTGATGCTAAAGCTGAAGCTCCAATACTTTGGCCACTTTATGTGAAGAGCCGACTCATTGGAAAAGATCCAGATCCTGGGAAAGATTGAAGGCAGGAGGAGAAGGGGATGACAGAGGACGAGATAGTTGGATGTCATCACTAACTCAATGAACATGAGTTTGAGCAAGCTGTGGGAGATGGTAAAGGACAGGGAAGCCTGGCATGCTGCAGTCCATGGGGTCGCAGAGAATCGGACATGACTGAGTGACTGAACAGCAACATATAACTTACAAACCTCTGGGTGGTACAAAAAATGCTTGTACCTAAAACGTCAGGGCAGAAAGGAGGCAAGTAAACTTGCCACTGCCTACCTGCTACTTTTCCCTCAGAATTCCTCACCTGTACCTGAAATACTAGGTGTATTCAACACATAAACTGAATGAAAGTGCACGAATAAGTCTAGCATCACTGACTCAATGGACATGAATCTAAGCAAACTCCAGGAGACAGTGAAGGACAGAGGAGCCTGGTGTGCTATACAGTCCATGGGGTCACAAAGAGTCAGACACAACTTAGTGAGCAACCAGAGCTTTTTTTCCCTACCCCTTAGGTAAAATGTTCCAAGTTCTAGGATCTGCTTCCTACACTACAATGATTTATTTTTTGTATCCTCAGGGCACATAATGGTTTCATAGATGATTCCTTTTGAGAAGGAAACTTCTAGAAGACAGGTAGTTTTTCCCAGGGATCTTATATACATTTCATCTAATAACTCTTCAATCTTCAGGTTATTCCTGAAATTAAGTCATGTTGACATAAATGTACTGTATCAATGTTAAAATTATGACTAAAAGTCGGCAGCATAAACAATAAATGCACTAAAATAAATTTAAAAATAAACACTCTGGACTTCCCTAGTGGGTCAGTGGCTAAGAATTTACCTGCAAACGCAGGGGACACAGGTTCAGTGCCTGCTCCAGGAAGATCCCACATGCCACGGAGCAACTAAGCTGCACCACAACTGCTGAGCTCGCATTCTATAAGCTGAGAGCTGCAACTCCTGAAGCCCATATGCTCTAGAGCTCTGCAATAAGAGAAGCCACCGCAATGAGATGCTCGCTCACCACAAACAAGAGTAGCCCCTGCTCGCTACAACTACATAACCCACACACAGCAACAAAGACTCAGTGCAGCCAAAAATAAATAAAAAAGAAAGAGCAAAAGGGTTTTGAGAGGTCAAACAGCTATATTTTAAAAAAAAAAGGAAATACACTAATTTGGAAAATAAAAATCTCCAGAACAATTTGAACTTAAATTTTTCCAAAATTTTAATCACATTCTCTGTATCAGTCTAGATATGAAGACTACCCAACACTATCCAACAAGGATAACAATTATGATGATGAAAAATTAAGAAAATTCCATGATTCCATTTTCATCTAAAAGTTACTGTGGGTAATATTGGTAAATAAATATTTGAAACAGAATGTCATCATAATAAAAGATAAAAATTTTAAAAATACCATTTTTTATCCCTGGGTTAAATGCTTTTAAATTATAAGATCCATCCTAAAGAAATTATTATCTCAAATACTGGAGCGGCAAGTGGCCAAAAGGAGATACCCCACGTCCAAGGTCAGGAGAGGAGGCTGTGAGGAGATACCCCACATCCAAGGTCAAGAGCAGAGGCCATGAAGAGATACCCCACGTCCAAGGTAAGGGAAACCCCAGGAAGACAGTAGGTGTTGAAAGAGGGCATCACAGGGCAGACAGACTGAAACCACGATCACAGAAAACTAGCCAATCTGATCACACGGACCACAGCCTTGTCTAACTCAACGAAACTAAGCCATGCCGTGTAGGGCCACCCAAGATGGCCGGGTCATGGTGGAGAGTTCTGACAAAACATGGTCCACTGGAGAAGGGAATGGCAAGCCACTTAAGTATTCTTGCATTAAGAACCCAATGAACACTATGAAAACACAAAATAATAGGACATGAAAGATGAACTCCCCAGGTCAGTAGGTGCCCAATATGCTACTGGAGATCAGTGGAGAAATAATTCCAGAAAGAAAGAAAGGACAGAGCCAAAGAAAAAACACCACCCAGTTGTGGATGTGACTGGTGATACAAGCAAGGTCTGATGCTGTAAAGAACAATATTGCACAGGAACCTGGAATGTTAGGTCCATGAATCAAGGTAAATTGGAAGTGGTCAAACAGGAGATGGCAAGAGTGAAAGTTGACATTTTAGGAATCAGGGAACTAAAATGGACCGGAATGGGTGAATTTAACTCAGATGACCGTAATATCTACTACTGCGGGCAAGAATCCCTTAGAAGAAATGGAGTAACCATCATAGTCAACCAAAGAGTCCGAAATGCAATACTTGGATGCAACCTCAAAAATGACAGAATGATCTCTGTTCGTTTCCAAGTCAAACCATTCAATATCACAGTAATCCAAGTCTATGCCCCGAACAGTAATGCTGAAGAGGCTGAAGCTGAACGGTTCTATGAAGACCTACAAGACCTTTTAGAACTAACACCCGAAGAAGATGTAATTTTCATTATAGGGGACTGGAATGCAAAAGTAGGATGCCAGGAAACACCTGGAGTAACAGTCAAATTTGGCTTCAGAATACAGAATGAAGCACGGCAAAGGCTAATAGAGTTTTGCCAGGAGAACGCACTGGTCATAGCAAACACCCTCTTCCAACAACACATGAGAAGACTCTACTCATGGACATCACCAGGTGGCCAACACTGAAATCATATTGATTATATTCTTTTCAGCCAAAGATGGAGAAGCTCTATACAGTCAGCAAAAACAAGACCGGGAACTGACTGTGGCTTACATCATGAACTCCTTATTGCCAAATTCAGACTTAAATTGAAGAAAGTGGGGAAAACCACTAGACCATTCAGGTATGACCTAACTCAAATCCGTTATGATTATACAGTGGAATTGAGAAATAGATATAAGGGACTAGATCTGATAGACAGAGTACCTGATGAACTATGAATGGAGGTTCGTGACATTGTTCAGGAGACAGTGAGCAAGACACCCCCCCCCAAAAAAATGCAAAAAAACCAAAATAGCTGTCTGAGGAGGCGTTACAAATAGCTGTGAAAAGAAGAGAAGCAAAAGGCAAAGGAGAAAAGGAAAGATATACCCATTTGAATGCACAGTTCGAAAGAATATCAAGGGGAGATAAGAAAGCCTTCCTCAATGATCCTCAAAGCAAAGAAACAGAGGAAAATAGTAAAATGGGAAAGACTACAGATCTCTTCCGGAAAATTAGAGATACCAAGGGAACATTTCATGCAAAGATGAGCTCAATAAAGGACAGAAATGGTATGGAGCTAACAGAAGCAGAAGAGATTAAGAAGAGGTGGCAAGAATACACAGAACTGTACAAAAAAGATCTTCATGACCCAGATAATCACAATGCTGTGATCACTCACTTAGAGCCAGACATCCTGAAATGTGAAGTCAAGTGGGCCTTAGAAAGCATCACTACAAACAAAGCTAGTGGAGGTGATGGAATTCCAGTTGAGCTATTTCAAATCCTAAAAGATGATGCTGTGAAAGTGCTGCACTCAATATGCCAGCACATTTGGAAAACTCAGCAGTGTCCACAGGACTAGAAAAGGTCAGTTTTCATCCCAATCCCAAAGAAAGGCAATGCCAAAGAACACTCAACTATTGCACAATTGCACTCATCTCACACGCTAGCCAAGTAACGTTAAAAATTCTCCAAGCCAGGCTTCAGCAATACGTGAACCATGAACTTTTAGATGTTCAAGCTGGTTTTAGAAAAGGCAGAGGAACCAGAGATCAAATTGCCAACATCTGCTGGATCATGGAAAAAGCAAGAGTTTCAGAAAAACATCTATTTCTGCTTTATTGACTATGCCAAAGCTTTTCACTATGTGGATCACAATATATTGTGGAAAATTCTGAAAGAGATGGGAATACCAGACCACGTGACCTATCTCTTGAAAAATCTGTATGCAGGTCAGGAAGCAACAGTTAGAACTGGACATGGAACAAGAGACTAGTTCCAAATTGGGAAAGGAGTACATCAAGGCTGTATATTGCAACTTATATGCAGAGTACATCATGAGAAATGTTGGGATGGATGAAGCACAAGCTGGAATCAATATTGCTGTGAGAAATATCAATAACCTCACATATGCAGATGATACCACCAGTATGGCAGAAAGTGAAGAAGAACTAAAGAGCTTTTTGAGGAAAGTGAAAGAGGAGAGTGAAAAAGTTGGTTTAAAGCTCAACATTCAGAAAACTAAGATCATGGCATCAAGTCCCATCACTTCATGGCAAATAGATGGGGAAACAGTGGAAACAATGGCTGACTTTATTTTTGGGGGCTCCAAAATCACTGCAGATGGTGACTGCAGCCATGAAATTAAAAAAGACACTCCTTGGAAGGGAAGTTATGACCAACCTAGACAGTATATTAAAAAGCAGAGAGATTACTTTACCAACAAAGGTCCGTCTAGTCAAGGCTATGGTTTTTCCAGTGGTCATGTATGGATGTGAGAGTTGGACTGTGAAGAAAGCTGAGCGCCGAAGAATTGATGCTTTTGAACTGTGGTGTTGGAGAAGACTCTTGAGAGTCTCTTGGACTGCAAGGAGATCCAACCAGTCCATCCTAAAGGAGACCAGTCCTAGGTGTTCATTGGAAGGATTGATGCTGAGGCTGAAACTCCAATACTCTGGCCACCTCATGTGAAGAGTTGACTCACTGGAAAAGACCCTGATGCTGGGAGGGATTGGGGGCAGGTGGAGAAGGGGACAACAGAGGATGAGATGGCTAGATGGCATCACCGACTCGATGGACGTGAGTTTGGGTAAACTCCAGGAGTTGGTGATAGACAGGGAGGCCTGGCATGTTGCAGTCCATGGGGTCGCAAAGAGTCGGAAACGACTGAGTTACTGAACTGAACTGAAAATGAAACAGGCACTGAGAAGGCAAAACAGTAATGCATATCAAATACCAGAAAACTTCACTTATCTACCTTTGCCACTTGGATGAGCTATCATAAACAAAGTATACACATAAAAATGACTGTATAATGTTATTTGGAAAAGGAGAAAATTAGAAGAAACCTAATAGTTTAATAAGTTATTTTTTATAAATATAGTCCTTCCCCCAAGATAAGGTCAGCTCAAATATTTAGGGGCCACACAATATTTTGCTTATTTGAATGAGTTAATAAAGAAGCTTACTAAGCATTTAAGTAGTTTTGGGGCTACTCACAAAAAAATACTGACTTGAACTTGCCCAATTTAAATTAGGGTAATTTCCAGGCCTCTTATAGTATTATATAATAAAGGTCCCAGTATTATGTCACAGATCTCTATTCATTAGATTAATTATCATCTCAAACTAAAATGATAAGTTCCTATTCTTTTTTTCATTCAAATAATGGATTAAAGTTTTGGTATACCTAAAACTTTCTACTAGAATTGTCTAATAACTCTCCTGGAATTTGAAATGAGATTTTTTTCTATTAAGATAAACATTATATTTTAAATGTAAGAGTTCATACTAAAATATGACTTTATGGAGAAGGAAGGGCAACCCACTCCAGTACTCTTGCATGGAAAATCCCATGGACAGAGGAGTGTTGTAGGCTACAGTCCATGGGGTCTCAAAGAGTCAGACACGACTGAGCGACTCTACTTTCACTTTCATACTCAGAATAATAAAATAAATTTCACATAAAAACTTAAAAAAAAATAAATAAAATATCACTTTATAATTTACATAACTTGTAGTTATGACATACGTCAATGTAAGCAAGCATATATGCTTACAATAGATTACCTTTATTAACCAGGATGGTATCTAAAAAATCTTGCATATTATGTGCAAACAGAAAATGCTAATGATATTAACCCCAACTCTAGAGACAGACATCCTGGAGTGTGAAGTCAAGTAATCCTTAGTCAAGCATTACTACGAACAAAGTTAACAGAGGTGACGGAATTCTAGCTGAGCCATTTTCAATCCTAAAAGAGGATGTTATTAAAGTGCTGCACTGAATATGTCAGCAAATTTGGAAAACTCAGTAGTGGCCACAGGACTGCAAAAAGGTCAGTTTTCATTATAATCCCAAAGAAAGGCAATGCCAAAGTATGTTCAAACTACTGTACAATTGTGCTCACATCACATACTAGCAAGGTAACACTAAAAATCCTTCAAGCTAGGCTTCAACAGTATGTGAACTGAGAACTTCCAGATGTACAAGCTGGATTTAGAAAAGGCAGAGGAACCAGAGATCAAATTGCCAATGTCCTTTGGATCATAGAAGAAGCAAGAAAATTCCAGAAAAATCATCTACTGCTTCACTGACTACTCTAAAGCCTTTGACTGTGTGGATCACAACGAACTATGGAAAATTCTTAAAGGGATGGGAATACCAAACCACCTTACCTGCCTCCTGAGAAACCTGCACGCAGGTCAAGAAGCAACACTCACAACCAGACATAGAACAACAGACTGGTTCCAAACTGGGAAAGGAGTACATCAAGGCTGTATACTGTTACCCTGTTTATTTAACTTATGCAGACTGCATGAGTGCTCAGTCACATTAGTCTTGTCCAACTCTTTGGGACCCTATGGACTGTAGCTTTCCAAGCTCCTCTGTCCATGGGAGTCTCCAGGCAAGGCTACTGGAGTGGATTGCCATGCCCTCATTAAGGAGATCTTTCCCGCCCAGGAATCAAACCTGCATCTCTGCATTGCAGGTAGATTCTTTATGACTGAGCCACTGAGGAAGTCCTATATGCACAGTACCCAATGTGAAATGCCAGGTTGGATGAATCACAAACTGGAATCAAGATTGCTGGGACAAATATCAACAACCTCGGATATGCAGATACCATTCTAATGGCAGAAAGTGAAGAGGAACTAAAGAGCTCTTGATGAAGGTCAAAGAGGAGAGTGAAAAAGCTGGCTTGAAACTCAACATTCAAAAAATTAAGATCATGGCATCCGGTCACATCACTTCATGGCAAATAGATAGGGTAGGGGGGAATGGAAACAGTGACAGATTTTATTTTCTTGGGCTCCAAAATCACTGTGGATGGTGACTGCAGCCATGGACGCTTGCTCCTTGGAAGAAAAATTATGACAAATCTAGACAGTGCATTAAAAAGCAGAGATATTATTTTGTCAATAAAGATCCGTATAGTCAAAGCTATGGTTTTTCCAGTAGTCATGTACAGATGTGAGAGTAGGCCAAGTGCTGAAGAACTTACATTTTCGAATTGTGGTACTAGACAAGACTCTTGAGACTCCCTTGGACTGCAAGGAGATCAAACCAGGCAATCCTAAAGGAAATTAACCTGAATATTCATTGGAAGGACTGATGGTGAAGCTAAAACTCCAATACTTTGGCCACCTTATGCAAAGAGCCAACTAACTGGAAAAGACCGAGATGCTGGGTGCTCTGATTGCTCTCTTTTTCAATTTCAGTTCTGTACCACTTCACTCAGTCAGTAGAGGATGAACAAGAAAAATGCTCTCCCATTTGTCAAGCCAACTTGGGTACTCTCCCTTATCCATAAATACTTGGTAGAATCTTAAATCTGCCTTAGTATCAATCATTGTAGACCTTAAAAGAACTTGCACATAATCCTATCTTTGCCTATCACCTCTTTCAAGATGTGACTCAAATTCATTGCCTCATGCTTTATCCCACAGACTCTGACAGGTCCTCTATTACAATTTCATATCTTTTTCACAAAAGTTACTTGCTTTGCATACCTTCCCCTAATATCTAATTGAATTTTTAAAAATAATCATTCCAAAGTAAATCTCTTTTTCTAACACAGGGGTTGAAAAGGACTTTAGAGGTCATCTAATTCTTCATACCTGATAGATGAACCTATTCCGTAGTATCTCTTATCAATGTTTATCTAATTTCTATTTGAGTAGTACCAGTGATAGGAAAAAGCTTTTGAACAGTGCATTCTACTTTTAAAAAATTTATTATTAAATCCATCCATAAGTTTTTAATTATACAATTTGTAACACTACTACATATTAGCTTAGTTACTATTACTTAACCTAGGACAAGTTTATCTTTCCTGCCAGATTATAATTTGCTTTTTTGAGTATTTTTTATAAGTATAATATTATTATATGGCCACTGTTAATCATTTAAAATCTAAAGAAAAATTATAAATACAACAAAAGTGATTCTAAAATCTAGTGTTTGGTGTAATTCCCTCTAGTATTTTTTTCTATGTATTATATAAAATGCAAACTTGTACAGCGTACACAACATAATTTCATTGTATCTTCTTACATGTTTAGAAAACGTCTTTAATATTTGCATAACCTACAATCTCATGAAGAGTCATTAACCATTTTCCTATTTTTGAACATGTTGGTGGTTTCCCATTTCTTCCCATTCCCACCAGAGAATGTGATGTGATGTGATAAATGATTCACTAGATCACTCAGTAACTTCCTACTGGCAGATTTCTAAAATTGGGACTGTGAGGTCAAAGAACATGAACATCCTTAGCTCTGTTGATACAAGTAACAAAAAGTGTGTTCTTCTATTTGCTTACTTTACCCCGCTTAGAGTTCTGTTTCACAGAACTTTCTGAGTAGGTAGCTAAGCCAAGTGCCCTTGTATTCTATGATCACGTCTGATGGGACCAAAGGTAAGTGCTGACCAAAGCTTAGCCCATCAGCGTCTAAGTCCAAGGTATCAGTAATTGGAACTTCTGTGTTTTTACGAGGCACTGGTACTAGGAAGTGGTATAATCAAGATTTGCAATAGCCATGTTTTGTTTTGGTTTTTTGTTTTTTGTTTTTTGGTTTTTTTGCCATTCACACAGAAATGCGGAAGGGGTTAGTCTGAAGAACAGGGAGTTGTAACAGTCCTGTTTGCAGGCTCCTCTGATGCCTAGATGAATTTACTGCCCCTTGGCTCCTGGAGACGCCTTTTATTTTTTCTATACATCCCTCTTTTCTCTTGAGTTATATTTTCTTCTATTCCTTGCCACAAAGGGTTCTCTAGTTAAGATAAAACATATTACTACATTGTTTCCCCAAAAGTTAAATCAATGCATACTGTAATCTGAAGTTACATTGTTATTGAAGCATATGGGGGTGCCAATGGAAAATACAACCATTCAGTAAATTTTTTGCCAATGTAATAAAAGAATATTTATTTTGTATATTTTTTTGACTGCCAGTTATATAAAACTTTTTTTCCCATATATCAGGCATTTGTGTTTCCTCCTTTTTGAAGTATCTGTTCATGTTAGATATTTAGTTAGCTTAGCAGCACAGTTGTGTCCAATTCTTTGCCACCAGCATGAAGTGTAGCCTGCCAGGCTCCTCAGTCCATGCAATTTTCTAGGCAAGAACACTGGAGTGGATTGCCATTTCCTCCTCCAGGGAATCTTCCCAAACCAGTGATCAAACCCGCATCTCCTGTGTCTCCTGCATTGTAGGTAGATTCTTTACCCACTGGGTCACCTGGGATGTACCTATACAAAACTTTTTTCCCTCATGTATTAGGCATTTGTATTTCTTCCTTTATTGAATATCTGTTCATGTTCCTAGATAACGATTTAAAGACTTCTTAAACACAGTAGTCATTTATTCTCTCCCTTTATCTCTTTGGAATCTTGTTTCTACACCACTGGTATCATAACATTTGTTATATTTTTCTGTCTAGGTTAATGCAATGGCTTTCTAATTGAAACTGAGCATAATAGCTAAGATTATAGGATTGAAGTTGAACCGATCAAGGTTTCAATCCCAGTTAATCATTTAATTATTAGTGAACTTGAAAATAGTATGTAGCTAATAGGAACAGTTTTATTTATTCAATAAAGATAAATTCCAGTTATTTCAAATGTTTAATAAAGGTTAAATGAGATGATACATGTATTCTGCACGGTCTGACATATAGAAAACACAAAACGTTGGTACTGCAGTTACAGCAGTTGTACTCTAAGTGCATTTAAACTGGCTTGAACTGAACTATATGTTTTGCAAATAGAAAACACCTGTACCAGAAAGCACACAAACACAGGTGCAGCAGTTAAAGGCAACAATGCTCATGGTCTCTGTTGTGGGAGTCAGACTGAGAGATCATCAGCCTGCTGCTTCCTCTTACTGCATGCAGCATGACCCCTAAATACAGAAGGAATTATTTCATCTGGTGCCCAAGCAAAACAGCAGCAATCTATTCCAACCCTGTGTGGGGCGGGGGGGAGGGAACACATGCTGGATTGGACTTAATGAGAGAGTTGATCTCCAAAGTTATGCCCTCCTAAAGGAATTCTCAGGGACTTTCTGGACTCTGTGCAAGTTTAACTTAGTGTGCTGACTTTAAAATCTAAATATCAAGAATAAATATGACTTAATTATATTGTAGTGGTAATGACAACATAAGAAAAATCTTGCCTGGTATGGATGAAGATGAAGATGAGAAAAAGAACTCAGGCTGCCTTGGAAGTTGTTCTCTCCAATGTTTTCATCATTTTAACTATCAGTTATCTTTTTAGATGACAAAATTGAAGATTTATTCCTCAGATGTTTAAAACTATTCAAAGGTTCCTCATTCTTTACAGGATACAGTAAAAAACTTCTATGCAAACCAAGGTTTCCATTCTCAAATCCTGTCCTACCGTACTTAGCTCAAATTCTACACTCAGCCACCAGCACGCCTCCCTGCATTTGCTGCTGCAGACTAGAATTCCAAGCCCACGTTACCTGTACAGTCGACCACCTGTTCCTCTGTCTCCCACACCCCTCCTGCTCTGTGTCACCAATCATACTGAATGCAACTGACTGGTTAACAGACTGTTAGTCGAGTACCAGGTGAGCACAGACCTGTGAGAACATGTCCAATCATGTTCTTTATGCAGAATCTAGCAAGGAGAGGTGGATGTGCAAAAAGTCTTCTTTTGGAAGTGATGAATACATTATGGCATAGATTGCAGTGATGGTTTCACACGTGTACACGTGCACGGGTGCCAAGTCACTTCAGTTGTGTTCGACTCTTTGCAACCCAATAGACTGCAGCCTGCCAGGCTCCTCTGTCCATGGGACTTTCCAGGCAAGGGTACTGGAGTGGGTTGTCATACCCTCTTCTAGAAGATCTTCCCAACCCAGGGGTCGAACCCGTGTCTATTACATCTCCTGCATTCAGGTGGGTTCTTTACCTCTAGTGCCACCTGGGAAGCCCCTTATAAGTGTATACTTATCTTCAAAGCTCTTGAAGTTACACACATTAAGTACATACAGTTTTTTGTATGTCAATCATGCCTCAATAAAGGGTTTTTTTTAAAGCATTTGTTAAAATAAATGAATGTGAGGGATGAGAGAGGGAATGAAGAGATCAAAGAAAAATTATCCTATAGAGAGAAGGCTAATAGTACTCCTAGGTTCTCACTGCCAACCATAGAAAATTATTTTAATATTCATGGATTATTACTGAAGCCCCTCAGAGAACCGAATGGCTTTTTAATATTATCTCTTTTATATCCACAATAACTCCAGAAGTTCTAACAAATGGGAAGACAGGTTTAAGTAACTTGCCTAGAGACCTCCAGAGTAGACAGTATGTGAGATGGGACTAATCTAGGTCTGCTTGTGTTCTTAGCCATTGTACTTAAGCAGACACTACTTCCTATGCTCTCCCATTAAATTCTGACTTTGGAAAAGAGCATATAGTCAACATTAAGTCCTGAAAGAAAAGACAAGTGGTATGGTTTTGCAGCACCAGGTCAACAAGGAATGGTCCTGATGACAGGCTTTCCTCAATTTCCACAGGAATAAAGTGGGGATAACAACACATTCCTAGCTTTCCTGGATCAACCTGGTGGCTTATCATTTGTGACTCAGCTTATATGAGATCTCCTCCACTCAACATAAAATTTGTTGCCCTAAAATCCCTTAACACATTACATTTTGTCTTCACATACTCGTCATTATTCAAAATTACACTGTTCATTTATTTTAACTGTGTATTATCTGTCTCCTTCTCTATTACATAAGTCCACTAAAGAACCTGACCATTGTGTTCCACGTCCTGTTCTCCACACCTGCAACACTGCCCAGCACAGAGTAAATGTTCAATAAACATGTGATAAGTGAATGATAGCAGTAACAGAGCCAAAGAAGCAATGTCTCAGTGGACAGTAGGGGGATCCTAAGCAAGGTGAAGCAGGTGGGTGGGATGAGCACAACAGAGCAGAAGGAGGCCAGATAAGCAAACAGGTTTTATGTCTCCACCAATGTCCACAGAAGAAAGTGCATTAACTCGGAACAGAAATATGCTAACCAGGTGACAGCTGGGCCCTGGGGTGGAATGGTATTTGCCCTCAGGCTGTCCTTCCTCAGGGCTCCACCCCCACCCACTCTGGGCTCCAAAATCACTGATCATGAGTTTACGACTATAAACACAGATACAAGGGCAAGAATCTGCAAACTAAGAAACACAAACATCTAGTTGACCTGGCAGTTACTTTTTTTTTTTTTTTAACGTTTAGGCATTTATGAAAATATATATTTCTTATGACCTTGATTATTGAGGGAATTATCTTTCAAAGTTGCCCCTCTTTGGGCGCATTGAAAATTGTATCTGTGAGACTTTAGAGTGATACCCCAATGTTCTGTTCCTCATGAAGCTAACAATGTAGGAAGTAAGTTGGCTTTGCCCGTATCTTTGTACTCAACACGCGATAGTCAACATTAGCTGTTTTTGCAATTCAAGTTCTGTGACCCTGGACAGGCTGCTTAATTCTTATGGGCCTCAAATTCTTCTGACAGATCCAGTCTTTAAATTATGTGAAAATAAACATCTAGCAATGTATAATAGGGATCTAAAAAATATAACAGATTTCATCTGCTTGCCTTATGGAAATACATCTTGCCTCATAATTCATGAATGTGGGGTCAGGGCCAGGAAATTGGCAAAAATTTAAAAACAACACAGGAATTAAGCAGACAGGGAAGAAGGAAACAACTACTTACAGGGGAAGTTGTAAGTCAACACTTTTATTACAAAAGAACAATGTAGCCCCCACAGATTAGGGTTATCTGTAAAACTATGGAAGTTTTTTCAGATAAGGTATCCCTAGATACTTCCATACAACTCCATCAAGTCATCACTGGGCTTTAAGTGGCGACAACTGAATGAGAAAGGCATGAGTATATTACACAAAACTGTTCCAAGGATCTGCTTCTGCCTACATAGACCCATGCACTGCCAATGTACAGAAAGTTTGCCTTTTTACTTTATAGAAGCATAGAAGCAGTTATAAAAACAGAAGAAACAGCTCAGAAGAAACTGATGATAATCAACTATATGGCACATTCACAGGAAGAAAAATCCTGCCAAATGCAAGCACCTTTGAGCCATAGCTTTTGGGTGAGTTTACATCTTTCATGTGCACATTTTATAGACATCACACCCTGCAGCTCTATATCTAACACAGCAATGCTAAATTGTACTGAGGCACAATGTTAACAATTCATTCTAAGCACTTCTTGAAACCATGACGATATGGAATTGTGGGAGAGGGCAAAAGAAGGCAATTTTCAGTACATCTATTTTAAAAAGTCACATTTTTATGCAAATAGCTTCAATATCATCAGGAACACGAGAACAAAGCAGCATCAGTGATGACAGCATAAGCAGGTTCTTCCTCCCTTCAAATCCCTAGCGCTCCATCGTCGGTCCAACAGCCAAATGGAGCATCATGGCCAAAAACAGTTAACAGCAAAAATGGATTATAAATCAGTATCTCAAAAGCAAAAGGCAGAGTCAATTTATAAGTGAGACTGAATGTGGTAATAAGAAAAATGTAAGAATTTAACTGATGTTTATGAGCTCTGTGGTCTACTTGTTGAAACAGTTGTCAGGCAGCCTTCCAGCATAAAGTGTCAAAGAAGCAGAAAGACTTGACTCTTCATACTGCATCAGTGGTGGATTGAGATGCTGTCTACTCAGATTACTATGGATTTGAATCATTCCAGGTACTTTATTCAGTTTCCAATTTTTTATCTATATAATAATACCTTTATAAGAAATAACTCTGAATAAGGGTTGCTTTACATATTTACAAACATAAAGCTAAATTTTCCATTTAGTAAAATCTTAAGTTGTATTGAAGGAGACTGAAAAGCCTCATGCCATTGAGAAGTTGGAAGAAGGGTCAGAAAGCACTGCATCTAGCACCTCCCGCCACCTTCAGAGACAGGGAGAGCGGGAACCAGGAAGCAATGCTTCCCAGCTGACCTGACATTTTCAACTTATGGTGGTAGGTGTCACCACTGACAATGTTTGTGAAGGGAAGTGAACATCTCCCCATAAGCAACACCAGGTCCAAAGACCACATTCCCTCAAAGGAACTACACATCGTGGGACTGTGCACTCCTGTCCCCCAGGCACCCTACTAGGAATCCCAAGTGTTCCAGGGACTATGCCGCTGCCCACTCCTCTTCACCAGTTTTAGAAAGTAAAACCCTAGGCTTCTTGTCAGTTGATGGACCAAAGTTTTTCAACACTTTTTGAATACCCTGTGGCTTTATTGTTTACTACTCAGAAAAATTCAGCCAAGAAACATATTAATAAACATGTTTACAAGTGAAAATAAATAAATGCCTGCCAATACCTATAAATGCTGGGATACATTCTGCATAAATACCCACTTAAAAAAAAAAAACACAATCTTAAAACTTTAACTCAGTAACAATCATAACAGTAAGGAAATTCACAAATACTTAGGGAACTTGAGAGGTGTACTGATTTGCCCAGTTCACTTCAACTGCTTGAGCAATCACACCCCAGGCACACAGAATACTCTAGTACTTCATACCCATTCACTCACAGGCCTTTTCAGGTTTCTAAGATACAAGGTAATTAAGGTAACACAAACAGCCTAAATGTACATGCTTTTAAATTATCTCATTTCCTCTCAAAACTTATATTGCTTATGAACAACTGTTTTCATGAGTGAAAATTTCATCCAAATAATACAACATTCACTTAAAATTTTTTTACAGATGCTGCTAAGGAAATTTTCAGGCAGATACATGTCTATTGTTAGTGGAAAAGATGCTTTTTAGAGGTAGTATGTACCTGATCTGATTTTGCATATTAAAAAAACTTGAGAATAGCCCAGTAAGCACAAAATAAGGTAAGAATTTTAACTACAATAAGTCAACAACAATAAATACCAAGAACCCATAATTAGCAGTCAGGCTTGAAAACCTGAAGTAAGAACATGAGTCCTTGACCAGTACAAGGTTATCTAATTTTATTCTACAATCAGAAAAAGAAAATCAAAGTAAGGCCTGTTAACAATGACCTGTTCCAGCTCTCCCGGCAGCCACTGACCCACTGACGTGAACGTCCAAGATGACAGCAGAACAGCACAATTAGAGGAACTAACGCTGCATTAGCAAATCCTCTCTTTGCAACTCCTTCCCATATCAAATAAAAATGGCAGACCCAGCTAGATGCACATATCCCTGGCACTATGATTTAAATGACAGGAAAACTTACACAAAAGAAGTATCCAGAGTATAGACAGCACTCTTTTTGTTTTTCACTTTTATGTTTTAGGGCACAGTTTTGGGGAAGGGTATATACAATGCTGCCTTACAAAGGATATAGAAGTCCCTTGTTTGAGCTACCAACCTCTTAGCCACACAGAAAAATGTCAGTCATCCATTTGTTAGCACCAAAATCTCCTTCTGCTGCTTACAATATGCAGCACACATTTTAAGGGGCTGTTCAAACAGAAAAACAAAGGAAGCCCTTGAAACAGAAGCGGATCCTCCGAGCTTTGCCCTTTCCTTTATCACTATGCCTATACGCCTGCTGTTAAAGCACTGTCACATTGTCTCCACATGCTCAAGCCCTCGAAACTTGTGCAAAAGCATTGCAAAATTAACTGCATAAACCTCACATTACAAAACATGAGCTAGTAATGTGAAGCCAGTCACGTGGGCCAGAATAATGATGAATAAAATCATAACCTACAAATGTCCCTGACCTGAGACATTTTTTTATTTGAAGAAGACATTGAACACGTTGTGGCCATGAGTATATTTCGAGTATTGGTACAATTCACTCTGAGAAACCATTAAAATTACTGTCTTTTTGCCACTTTCAGAAGTCATATTACAATTTTGACTAAATTTTTAAAGATTAAAAAATAATTATTTCATTTTTCAACATCAACATGTAACTGTACAGGTATAACTGAGCTGCTTAAAATCAATACAACAGAAGTGTGTAATGCTGGAGGCTCCTTCCAGAAGAGCTTACAGCTCCCTTTCCTGGAACCACATGGAGATAATGCCCCACACCAAACGTAGTACAAACGGGATACATAGTACTTGAATTACTTACCTTATAAAAGCTGAATTTATTCCTCTTGGTTAGTAGTCACAAATGGTTAAGAAGTAAAACTCCCTTCATCTGTTCTTCTAGTGAGCCAAATCTAGCTCCCATTAACCCAGTCCATTGCAGATAATTCCACACTGCACACGCTCCCAGTTCCCACCCCAGCAAGGATAATCACATTCCGACGGGGAGTGAACAGATGGTGGATTCCATGGTAACCAGCCCTCCTAAGGCGATTGGTAGAATTGTGTGACTACTGCTTATTGGGTAACAATTGCTGTCTTTGTGCTCCAGCCTTGCAAATCCTAACGGAAGGAACATATAGCCACTCACATGTGCAGGGGCTTGCCTAGCAGGTGTTTGGCTATTTAAACAAGGCAATGCAGGCCAATTAAAAGCTGTCCTGCAAATCTACCCTTGGAGGTACAAAGCGCTAACATGCCAGATAGTGTCCACTGCTCATTCACAGAAAAAGGTCACATGAGGCTTAACTTGACAAACAGAAAAATAAAACTTGAAAGTAAACTTGAAAATTCAAGATAACGCATTCCAGAAATCTAAGCTGTATCAGCAAGTCCTTTCTGTTGATTTACAATCCACATCAGAAGTGAAACTGGTTTTGTATTTAGACTTTTTAAAATAAAATTTTCAAATTTGTAAAACTTAGCTTGAAAATAAGTTTTCAAAAGCAACTGTCCTATAAATATACACGTATTAATTTTTTAAACTTATATGAATTCATTTTTACTGCTTTTGTTTTCGGGGGGAGAGGGAGAGGCTTCTGAACTTCACATTTTCATTAGGCCCTTACCCAATTATATGACTGAAATTTCTTGGTTACGTACTCTCTACGGGCTTTAATTTGGTTCTGCATCCATGAAAGTTCAATGCTGATTCAGCAGGAAAAGAGCTTCCCCTGAATTCATGGTATTCAAGGAATCAAAGAATATGTCCTTGGAAGAACAAAATGACTGAAAACCAAATATATACCCCATCAAGACCAACTACTGGAGATAATGTATAAATGTAAAACAGACGAACTTTGGGCACTCAAATCCAACAGAAATATATTTTTCAAAGGCAAGGAAAAGAAATAATTAGGATAGGCCTAAAGCAAAAACTAAACAACTGTAAGCCATAACTAGACTTTTATGTCTTAATTACCTCCTTGCTTTATAGTTAGCCACTATCTTAAATTCAGGACTTCTTTTCTTGGAATGAACAGAAGTAAGACACAAATGTTGAAAGGAAAAAGACAAAATCATTATTTGCAGATGATATGATTGTATTGCTGGGGGAAAAATTAAAGAAATCAAAGAGATTATTTATATCACCTGAAATTTAATGATGTGGCTAAATATATCAAAATAATTCCTTTATAAGGCAAAAACATCAGAACATCAATAAAATGAAATTTACTAACTACAGCAACAAATAGTGTATTGGGTTGGCCAAAAAGTTTATTCTGTTTTTTCTGTGACATCTTACAATACTTTGGAATAATACTATCAAGAACTGTGTATGAACTATTTGGGGGACAAAGAATGAACTATCAGAAGAAATATTAATAAAAGAAAACTAAATGGAGAAAAATAATGCATTGCTGGATACAAAGATCCATTTTAAAGATGCCAACTCTTTTCAAATTACCAGTCTTTTAGTAAATTTATATATAAATATATATGTAATACATATATACATTTTTCTAGTAAAATGTCCAGCATACTTTACAAAATAAATTTAACAAAGTGATCCTAAAGTTTATTTTGATTTTTAAAAAATGAAAATACCAATGTAAATTCTATGAGAGGAGTAGTAATAGGTAAAATAACTGTACCAAGTTTTTAAAATACTATAAATATATAGCTATCTCCCAAATTTATAATTCCAGGATAAACCTCTCTTTCCAAGAATTGCACACTTCTACATCTAACTATCTATTGAACATCTCTGCCTGAATGTTTAATAAAAATCTCAAATGGAACATCCCAAAACTTAACTCCTGATTTCTCCCCCAAATCAGCTCCTCCTGCATCCTTCCTTGTTTTTGGAAACAGCAACGCCACTCTTCCAGTCACTCAAGCTGAATGCGTGAGAGCCCATCTTTGACTTTTCTCTTTCTTTGACATCTTCGCATCCAACCTGACAGCTCATGATGTGAGCTATTTCTTCCAATATGGCCACTTCTTACCACCTCCACCACTTCCACCTGGTTGAAGACATACCATCTCTCACCTAGATTCCTTAATAATTTCCTAATTAAACTCTCTACTTGCACTTTGCCTTGTATAGGCTATAAAACCTAAGCAGATAATGCGAATTCTCTTCTCAAAACTGACTTTCCCTTGCACTGAGGATAAATGTTGCATTCTGTATAAAGATTTAAAAGCCCTTAATAACCTGCACCTCACCTCCATCACTTGATTCCTCTCCCACAACCCTCTCTGGCTTTCCGTGAGTCTCTCTAAGCAGAATCTCACATTCTGTCCTCTCCTCAGCACTTTTTCAGTAACTTGGACAGTGCCAACGTTTACCACAGGCCAGAGTTCTCTTCACGTATCTCCACTTACACACCGAGAGCCCCTCAAAGCTAGGGACTTTTCCACTCTGAGCTCTGTGCTGCTGCTGCCAAGCAAAGGTCCTTATACATAGTATTTCCTGAATCTGCTGAATGAATAACAGCTTGCTAAAAAATTTTTTATTCTACGGCAAATTTAGAGGAAACAAGAATCTAATAATAGATTAACGGTTACACAAACTGGAATATACTCAACTTGATAGAATATCATGCAATTATTAAAAATATGGTCACAAGAACTATGGGGCATAAGGGAAATGTCAACTGGTATACTAATAATGATATTCTATTTGTTGAGTCCCTAGTCTGTGCTAGGAACTATAATAAGCATTTATAAATATTTTATTTAAATCTCACAGGGATTATGAAGTAGGTATTACTATCATCATTTTTTAGTTATGGAAACTGAGACTCAGAAACTAAGTTCTTTGCCCTACATCTCACTGCTGAGACTAGAATCTCAAGTGAGACCAAAGCTTGGGTCTGATCATTATGCCACACTACCTCCTGGAAGTACAGGGAAAAAAAATTCATAACTGAGTATTTGCTATGAACAACTGCAATAAAAAATGAGATTCTTAGAAACCAAAGCCTAAGCCTACCTATCTCAAAATTATAAGAGCAGTTGTGAAGAAGAGATTTTACTGATATTTTCCTTTCTGTTTTCCAAAAATCTTAATGTCATAAATGATAATTTGCTAAAAGTAATATTTATTCTTCCTACACATATTTTTCAAAGTTTACCCCACTATATTCTCAGGTGGATCTACTCTCAAGACAATAGAAAAAAACAAAAATGAATCTGGCTCACCACTTCTAGGAAACTGATTCTGTGGGAATCACTCAGAAAGAAAAAAAAAAAAAAGACAGATCTAAGAAAAGGAAGTAGGCAGTAGTGTCCTTTTTAGCTCCAAGTTCACCTCTGGCTGTTCTGACATTGTCTCCACAATAGCACCTTAAGCCACACTGCTCAGAGTGTAATAATAGGATCCCCATACTTAAGCTGTAGGGCACATGACAAAGAGTCAATAATCCCCATAAAGGTTCTCAAGATATAAAGTTGTTGGGAACAGAGAAGCCTGATATCTTCTTCAAATACTGGGCAGTTGGCAATGTTGCCTACAAGCTGTTACAGTAGTTACTGTGTCAGATAGATCAGATCAGATCAGTCGCTCAGTCGTGTCCGATTCTTTGCGACCCCATGAATCGCAGCACACCAGGCCTCCCTGTCCATCACCAACTCCCGGAGTTCACTAAGTCTCACGTCCATCGAGTCAGTGATGCCATCCAGCCATCTCATCCTCTGTCGTCCCCTTCTCCTCCTGCCCCCAATCCCTCCCAGCATCACAGTCTTCCAATGAGTCAACTCTTCACATGAGATGGCCAAAGTACTGGAGTTTCAGCTTTAGCATCATTCCTTTCAAAGAAATCCCAGGGCTGATCTCCTTCAGAATGGACTGGTTGGATCTCCCTGCAGTCCAAGGGACTCTCAAGAGTCTTCTCCAACACCACAGTTCAAAAGCATCAATTCTTCGGCGCTCAGCCTTCTTCACAGTCCAACTCTCACATCCATACATGACCACAGGAAAAACTATAGCCTTGACTAGACAAACCTTTGTTGTCGAAGTAATGTCTCTGCTTTTGAATAGGCTATCTAGGTTGGTCATAACTTTCCTTCCAAGGAGTAAGCATCTTTTAATTTCATGGCTGCAGTCACCATCTGCAGTGATTTTGGAGCCCAGAAAAATAAAGTCTGACACTGTTTCCAATGTTTCCCCATCTATTTCCCATGAAGTGGTGGGACCGGATGCCATGATCTTCATTTTCTGAATGTTGAGCTTTAAGCCAACTTTTTCACTCTCCACTTTCACTTTCATCAAGAGGCTTTTGAGTTCCTCTTCACTTTCTGCCATAAGGGTGGTGTCATCTGCGTATCTGAGGTTATTGATATTTCTCCCGGCAATCTTGATTCCAGCTTGTGTTTCTTCTAATCCAGCGTTTCTCATGATGTACTCTGCATATAAGTTAAATAAACAGGGTGACAATATACAGCCTTGATGAACTCATTTTCCTATTTGGAACCAGTCTGTTGTTCCATGTCCAGTTCTAACTGTTGCTTCTTGACCTGCATACAAATTTCTCAAGAGGCAGATCAGGTGTTCTGGTATTCCCATCTCCTGAAGAATTTTCCACAGTTTATTGTGATCCACACAGTCAAAGGCTTTGGCATAGTCAATAAAGCAGAAACAGATGCTTTTCTGGAACTTTCTTGCTTTTTCCATGATCCAGCGGATGTTGGAAATTTGATCTCTGGTTCCTCTGCCTTTTCTAAAACCAGCTTGAACATCTGGAAGTTCACGGTTCACATATTGCTGAAGCCTGGCTTGGAGAATTTTGAGCATTACTTTACTAGTGTGTGAGATGAGTGCAACTGTGCGGTAGTTTGAGCATTCTTTGGCATTGCCTTTCTTTGGGATTGGAATGAAAACTGACCTTTTCCAGTCCTGTGGCCACTGCTGAGTTTTCCAAATTTGTTGGCATATTGAGCACAGCACTTTCACAGCATCATCTAAGCAGTGATCAAATAACCCTGGGAGTACTATTCTATCTCCCTTCACTACTGAATCTGCCCACAGGCACGTATTTTTGTAAGGAAGTTTTCAAGTCCTTAGCTTTTGCAAAGCTCAACGACAGAACCACTGTTTAGAATTTAAGAAACCTGGACTCTAGTCCTTGCTTAGCCACTGGTATGACATGGCAAGCCATTGCCCTCTCTGGTCCTGTGCATTTCAATTGCAGAATGAGAGAGCTGAGTTAGATCATCTTCAAAGATCTCTACCATTCTAAAATAGTGAGAATGAATGTTGGAAGGAGGGTTGCTCTTCATTCTTACTAATTTCAGTGGAAAGGGAGAAAAAAGCATTACAAGGGCAAGAACAAATGTTTATTTTCCAGAATGAAATGGCATAGTAAAAGTTTCTGGGTACAACCCTTGGGTGTGGTAAGACTCAAAGTTCTGAGCAGCAGGTATTACTAAAGTACAAGGTGAGATGGCAACTGTACCTGCGCAAAGATGCCCCAGGTAGGTTCACTGAGTAACACTGCCACCAGTTCTGCTCTTGCCACATTCTCTTTTCCTTGCTGAAACCGCTTTTTGACAAGTAGCTTATATTATGAGGTGACTGGATATTGTTAGGGTTTTGTCTGTGAATATGAAACAGACTCAAATTATTCTCAGTGTGTTTACAATTTAGTTTCCTTGTGTTACAAACTCAAATTATTTTGTCTAAAAATACAGAATTTTGTATTTTTGCTTAACATTCTATGTAACTTTTTTATTTGACTGTTTTTTCTTTTGAAACAAGTTCTTTAAAGAAGATTTATAGCAAAAATACACATTTGTAAGGTACAAAGTACCTCACAAGCACAAGGAAAAAAAACCCACTGAAATAAAAGGAACTTCTCTGTCTAGTTTGTAAGGTCTTAACAATGATGGAGTAAGGAATTCTCTGGTGGTTCAATGGTTAGGACTCAACACTTTCACTGCTATAGTCCAGGTTCAATCCCTGATGGGGAACTAATGTCTATAAGCTGTACTACATGGCCAAAACCAAAACAAAACAGGACTCCCCTGGTGGTCCAGTAGCTAAGAATCCACCTACCAATGCTGGGGACATGGCTTCAATCCCTGCTCCAGGAAGATTCCACGTGTCTCGAGGGAACTGAGCCTGTGCACCAGAACTACTGAGCCCGTGCACCCTAGAGCCTATGCTCTGCAATAAGAGAAGCCACTGCAAAGAGAAGCCCATGCACTGCACCTAGAGAGCAGTCCCCCACTCACCACAAGAGAATGTCTTCATGCAGCAACGAAGACCCAGCATAGTCAAAAACAAATAAATACCAAATTTTTTAAAAAAAAAGAGTCTGTCTTTAAAAACAACAACAAAGAAAAAACAATGATGGAGAAATAATCTAGCCTGATTTGATGAAAGCATTTTCTTTTAATTGCCCATCATTCCTCTGATATGGTTAGCATAGCAGCAGTACTTTCCTTTCTAGGACCTGTCCAGCTGCTGCTAAGTCACATCAGTCGTGTCCGATTCTGTGCGACCCCATAGACGGCAGCCCACTAGGCTCCCCCGTCCCTGGGATTCTCCATGCAAGAACACTGGAGTGGGTTGCCATTTCCTTCTCCAATGCATGAAAGTGAAAAGTGAAAGTGAAGTCGCTCAGTCATCTCCGACTCTCAGCGACCCCATGGACTGCAGCCCACCAGGCTCCTCCGTCCATGGGATTTTCCAGGCAAGAGTACTGGAGTGGGTCGCCAGTGCCTTCTCCACCTGTCCAGCTACCATACTGCAAAGAAAAAAGTGTTGAGGTAAGTCTACATTAGGGAGTTTCAGAGTGCTAGCCCTTTTTTCATCAAACTCCAACCATCAGGACTCTAATCCAATTCTACCAATGCCCCAGGGATATTTTCTATTAAAATTAAAAGGATATTATATCTCAGCCACATGAGAATAATGGGATCCAATTTTTCATATCATTAGATTATTGCTATCTTCATTAGGATAAAATTCCCTGTCTTTTCATATATTTAATATTGATTCTGAAACAGAGGTGGGAGGAAAGTATACAAATATCTGGTCCTAGTCTGCTGCCTTCTGCATTCCTCCTTACCCACATTCTTTCAGTAAGTGATGCATCTAAATTGGAATCTAGATGTTTTAATTCTTTTATCTTTCTTTGTCTAAGAAACTTTCTGAAATATATGCAAGGGAAGACTCTCTATGCTGAGCACATATATATAACATACGTTTAGTCACTGAGTCATGTCCAACCCTTTTGCAACCCCATGGATTGTAACCCACCAGGCTCCTCTGTCCATGGGATTTTCCAGACGTGAATATCAGAATGGGTTACCATTTCCTTCTCCGGGAACATAATATATATGCTAAATATTAATATTAATTATATTAATGACTATATTTTTTCAAATATTTGTGACAAGTGGGAAAAGGATTAAGAACAAAGAATGTTCTATAAACAAGACTTATTGAGCATCTACAATTTCCAAAAGTTCTAACCTAAACTCTGAACACACAAAAAAAGGAGACACTGATTTCCTTCTCTTGATGAGTTTTTAATATGTTCAAAAAACAAAGACTTTCACCTCTTCGGGAAATGAGGGTTAGAAAGGCACTTACAACTGGGATAGATTCTAGCACTTGTTGTTCAGTCACTCCGTTGACTGTCACTGTTCCATTGTTTCCCCATCTGTTTGCTATGAAGTGATGGAACTGGATGTCATGATCTTCATTTTTTGAATGTTGAGTTTTAAGTCAGCTTTTTCACTCTCCTCTTTCACCTTCATCAAGAGGCTCTTCAGTTCCTCTCTGTTTTCTGCCATAAGGGTGGTATCACCTGCATATCTGAGGTTATTGATATTTCTCCCAGCAATCTTGATTCTAGCTTGTGCTTCATCCAGCCTTGCATTCTGCATGATGTACTCTGCATATAAGTTAAATAGCAAGGTGACAATATACAGCCTTGACATACTCCTTTCCAAATTTTGAACCAGTCCATTGTTCCATGCCTGGTTCTAACTATTGCTTCTTGACCTGCACACAAATGTCTCAGGAGGCAGGTCAGGTGGTCTGGTATTCCCATCTCTTTAAGAATTTTCTATAGCTTGTTGTGATCCACACGGTCAAAGGCTTTAGCATAGTCAATGAAGCAAAAGTAGATGTTTTTCTGGAATTCTCTTGCTTTTTCTATGATCCAACAGATGTTGACAATTTGATCTGTGGTTCCTCTGCGTTTTCTAAATCCAGCTTGACCATGTGGGAGTTCTCGGTTCATGTACTGTTAAAGCCTAGCTTGAAGAATCTTGAGCATTACTTTGCTAGCATATGAAATGAGTACAGTTGTGCAGTAGTTTGAGCATTCTTTGGCATTGCCCTTCTTTGGGATTGGAATGAAAACTGACCTTTTCAGTCCTGTGGCCATGGCTGAGTTTTCCAAATTTGCTGGCATATTGAGTGTAGCACTTTAACACTAGGACTAGGTTAAGTGAAAAAAATATATCACACAAACATCATTCTGTAAAAACGATCAAAATATCAATGTTATGAATGTTCTTTTTCATACTTTAGGGACTGAGATCAGGCTACAATGAAAACTGTATCAATCCCAGTTTTGTGCGCATAAAAATCCAAGGCTGAACAGTTAATCCTCAAAACTTAAAAGATATCCTGAAGGACCAAAGCATACAACTATTGCTCTAGATCAAATTTATGCAAAAACTGTTTAGTATTCTACAGGGTTTCCTTTGAGGAATGAAAGCAAATTCAGTAAAAACTGAATGATCAACTGAACCCTTATTGTTGAAGCCTAGGGATTTACAGACTTCCCTCTGAGATATTACAGTTTTGGTTCCAGACCATAGCAATAAAACAAGTCATACGAATTTTTTGGTATCCCGATGCATATAAAAGTTATGGTTCCACTATAGTATAGTCTATTAAGTGTGCAATAACAATGTACATACTTGAATTTTAAAATATTTTATTGTTAAAAACTGCTGACCATCATCTGACAATGCAGGGTTATCACAAACCTTCAGTTTATAAAAAAATAAAATAAAAAGGAAGTATCTGCAAAGTGCAATAAAGCACAAGAAAACAAGGTATGATTGTATTTACAGTCTCTAATCTGAGCTCATAAAATCAATTCTTTCTAACCTAGCTACTTTTTTTTACCCCAAATCCAAACTGAAGAAAGAGAAAAGTAGCCTAGTTTTGTGGGCAAGGACTAAAGTGAACATTTGTGGGCTGTGTGGGTGGCAGAGGTATGTATGTGGGATGAGTGGTGTGTGTGTGATACAGGAGTGTGCACAGATGGGTGAGAGGGGTGTGTGGGCAGGGGGGAAGTAAAGGGGTATTTGGGAAAGCTTCTTAATCTGACCTATAAATTATATCTAAAAACTTAGATTTTTTTTTCTGGGGTAACCAGAGGATAAACACTTGAATAAGGGGCAAATCAAGGTTAGTTAATGCTGTAAACACAGATTCCCAAACTCTGAGCAAGGCAGGGTATACTTACAAATATTCTTGCTCCACAAGTTATCAGTGGAATGACTTCTCAGCTACAACCTCTGAGCTTTGAGGCTTTCATCTAAGAAACAGGCACAATATTTGGTACCTCCCTCTCAAGAAGATCAATGAGATCACAAAGGTAAACCCTCTTGGAATACACAGAAAATTATATAGCTGTAAGAAGTTTTAAACAAGTTTAAAAGGGCAGGGAGGGAGGGAGACACAACTGTCTGCTCTGAGCCAAGAATAGCAAAGGATGACTTCCTGTCATGAGAAAAAAAAAAAACCCAAACACTGAAGTCTCTTCCAAAAAACAAAAACCCTCAAAACCCAAAATAAAACAAAAAGCTCTTGGTTCCATCTATATTCTTCTCAAGCTGTCTAATCTCATCCTTTTTCTTGTTTACACTTCTCAAAACCTGGGAACTCCAGGTCACTGCCTCCATTTCCTCACCTCCCCTTTAGCCCACCTGTCTGACTGACACAGACCTGACCCTGCTTCCACAAGGCCAGCGGCTCACTGCAATCAGCAGCCCACCCCTCCTACCCCGTACTGCTCTGGGAGCATCTGACAGTGGTAACCGCATTTTCATTTTTTACATTTTTTCCTCCCGGGCGCCTTCACAGCTAACTCTCCTGCTTCTTTAGGACTCTTTCCAGTAAACTCCTTTCTTCTTTGCTTCAATCAGCAACTGTTCTCCCTCCTCCATCATATCCAATCAATCAGGGCTGTCCAATAAATATTTACTGAATAAATATTCATAAAACATATCACCAGTAAATATGTTTAGATATTATACAGCAATTAGTAGGCAAAACATGAAGTTGCTAGTTCAAACATGGAACCCCAGTGACTGAATAGAAGGCTTTTGATCTTTATAAAAAGAAAACAGCCAAATAATACCTTACTGAGTGTACAGTTGGAGGTGAGTAAAAGTAAAGGCCTTGTTACCTTCCCTCATAAGCTGAAAGTTGTATAGGAATTTAATACTTCCTTGCCAAGTTCTTCAAGTCCCTTGCACTTGCAGTTCCCTCTGCTTCATATGTTTTATCCAGATTTTCCTCTTGCTTCCATAACACATTTCATGCAAATCTGCACTTTGATGCCACTTTCTCAGGTGGGCCTTTCTTTCTTCACAATCCCATTTTGGTCACTTTCTATTAATCCTAGCACTTTGGTCTTTGGTATTTAGTAGCACTTATCATTGTGCAATATTATATTAAATGTTTCTTTTTCACTCTTTTTATTTTTGGCTCTTAACCTATTTTTCAATGGACAAAAGTCTCAATTGGGAACTTCACAAAAGGTCTCCAATAAGCATATAAAAATTATTAATCAGAGACATGCAAATTAAAATCACAAAATGATACCACTAGATACCTGCCAGATGGCTAAAATTGTTTTAGATCAAGTACTGGCTAGAAAGGGGAATTAGAGTATTCACACACTAAAACCACTATGGAAAACCTTCAAGCTACATCTCCTAAAACTGAACATACGCACTTGCAACAATTCCACTAACTGATGTACAATAATGTGCATAAAAACTTTCATCATAGTAGTTGATGTCATTAACAGCAAAATGGAAATAAAATACTATTCACAATAAAAAAAACCTACTGCTACAATATGCAATGGATAGGTCACAAACTTTGGAAGCATGATCTTGGATTTGAATTCCAGGTAATACTACAATGCTGCTGTAACACTGAATATGTTGATAAGGGTTATAATCTTATTGAGTCTGCTTTCTCCACTGGAAAATTAAGGTCATATCACAGTTCTTACAAGCTTATTCTGAGAATTAGAAATAATGTGCATACAATACAAAGTACTGTGTCTAATAGGTACTCAGTAAACAACAAGACTAGGATTCAGGAGATACAATTATACCACTCAGGATCAATTATCAATCCTTCTTATACATAAACTTTCTTCCGGTAAAATAAAGACGATGTTTCCCCTGACCTGCCAAACAAATCTATAGCACTGCTGTTACCAACTCAGTCATCATGAAAACTACAAGGATCAGATTATAGCATTTTATTATTCAGCTATTTTATGGACCAATTGCAGCTGTTGGCCCTAATGCCACAGGATCAAATGAGTTGGGAAGATGAAAACAAATGGGTAGGAGAAGCGTCAAGAAGTGTATAAACAGCTGGACAGGAGTCCAGTTGGTTCCATTTCAAAGCTGATTCTGAGGATGCTGTGAGCACTGTATGCACACTCTGAAGAAGCATATGTAGGTTGGGATGGCTAAAAAAAAAAAAAAATGCGGGCAAAAAAAAAAAACCCCTTGAACTACTGTGGCTTTCACCCTAGTTCTGAGTTTCCTTTGGTCTTATAAATAAATCTATTCATACTTACCATTAGAGAATAAAATCTACAAGTCCAATAATAAATCCTATTTTGACTTCTTTTTAATATAAAATATATGTATCTATACTTCCCTGGTGGCTCAGAGGGTAAAACATCTGCATATATATATGTATCTATATATATAATCTGGTATTTGATAGCAAAAAAATCCTAAATCTTAAAATTACAATAAAAATTAGGAGAAATGAATATTTCTAAGTGTAATACATGTTCACTAAAATTTTACTCATTTATGAAGAAAAGTCAGATATTTTACACGTTAAGTTGACTTCAGTCATGTCCGACTCTGTGAGACCCCATGGACTGTAGCCCACCAGGCTCCTCTGTCCATGGAATTCTCCAGGTAAGAATACTGGAGTGGATTGCTACGCCCTCCTCCAGGGGATCTTCCTGATCCAGGGATCGAACCCACATCTCTTACTCTCCTGTACTGCCAGGCAGGTTCTTTATCACTAGTGTCACCTGGGAAGCCCTGTATTAACTTATATTACCATCTAAACTAGCAAGGTAGATGCAGAAGCAGTATAAAGAAAAAATAAATCCCCTATAATCTTGAAATCAAATATTCCAATCCAAAACAATTACTTGAAAAAAAAAACACTCCAAACTTTCCTATTTTGATTGTATATTCATATTGCTCTTGGTATTTGTATTCTATTAAAATTTATCATCATGCCTATAAAGTTTTAAATAGAAGACACATTAAAGAATTTATGTTACTTTGTTACTTTAAGTTACTCTAAATTCAGTTCCATTCATTCCACAAGGTAGGTCAGTACTCCATGCTGGTGCAAGTCTGTGACATAGGGGCCTCTACACAATGGGAATGAAAAACAACAAGCTTTTTCTTTCTCTTGTGGCTGAATTATTGGGAGAATCTCAGGCCAGGCCATTTCTAAGCTAGTGAAACAAGGAAAAACCAAAGGCTTTGGCTGAAGTCTTGTGAATCTGTGTTTTTCCTGGCACTAGTATTTTCATAGCCCAAGCTTTCTATGCATAGATTTAGTTTTCCATTCACATGAAGCTTGTGGCATAAAAGAACCTGCTTTAGTTAAGGAAGTTCTCTTTCAGTGTTCAATGATCACCTATTTGCAAATATTCTATAAATCCCAGTCCACGAAGAAAGCAATGTCATCCACATTTGAAAAATAGCTAGCACACAGGCTGCCTGCCGCACAGAAGTAAAAGTTTTTTAAATGTGTGATTCATAAGTTTAAACAAACATGGAATCCAACACATTTGTTTAAAATCCTAATTCAATGCTTGTCCTTAAGTTCTAAGTGGTCTAAGGACCACTGGTGGTCCCATGGTTAAGAATCTGCCTGCCAATGCAGAGCACTCAGGTTTGATCCCTCATCCAGGAAGATCCCTCATGCAGCAGAGCAACTAAGCCCAAGCACCATAACTACTGAAGCCCATGTACCTAGAGCCTGTACTCTGCAACAATTGAAAACACCATAACAAGAAGCCTGTCAATGCAACTAAGGAGTAGACTCCACTCACCACAACTAGAGAAAGCCCATGCACAGCAACAAAGATCTAGCACAGTCAAAAATAATACATTAAAAAAACAAATAAATTAATTACAAAACAATTCTAAGGTATAGCTATTATGAATGTCTTAAATCAAGAATACAAATGCAATGGGAGGCGACTTCCTCAGTGGTCCAATGATAAAGAATCCACCTTCCAATGCAAGACACACAGCTTTGATCCCGATGGGGAAACTAAGATCCCACATGCCCGGGGAAAACTAAGCCCACCAACCACTGCTAGAGAAGCCGGCACACCACAACGAAGACCCAACACAGAGATAAATAAATAAATAAAGTTAAGAAAAAACAAATACAATGGGATTTTCCCCCCAAGTCATTTTGCAAAGATAATCTTTAAAAAATGGTAATGTTCTCTGATTTATAGTTCAAAATCTTTAAAGACGTTAAATATCCAACAATAGAGTACATGCCAACTAAAGTATTACTTTTTAACAGAATATCATATAGCTATTGAATTTTTACTAAGAAGTTTTGTAATGTGAAATATTTAATGTTATTTGGAAAGGGGAAAGAATGATTTTTAAAAATCCATGTAAATTATGACCTCAGCTTTACCAAACAACAAATACAAAGGGTAAGAACACATCAAAATGTTATCAGCAGTTACACCCAAATGTTTATTTTCCTTCTCCTTATTACAAATAAAAAATATGTTTTAAAATGTTTTTTTCTGAATAAAACATTCACTTAACGTGGTTTTTCAGTTAAACAGAAAAGACTCTGAGAACATTAAAGCCACAATGCTAGGAGGATCTAGGCAAGTCAACTAGACTTTGGAGACCAATAAATCATTGGTAATTTTAAGAAATTCTTAACTTTGTTGCATTGCCAATGCACCTTGCTGATGTTTTAGAAATAGAATTTTATCCTCAAATAATTGATGACTGAGAGAATATTAAATGTATAAATACATTCTAAGAAACTTGTTGAAATGTAGTTTTTACATATTAGAAATGGAAGTAGTAGAAATAGAAAATAGAAATAGGAGGAATGAGGCTATAATAAAGACTCAGCTAAGATAGGTCAACGCTGATTGCACACAGCACAGTTCACTTTCACTGCTCTCAAGGAACACTGCTATGCTACGAATCCACAGGAAGAAATGTCATTACCTCAAGTAATTGTACTTGGGCCATAAAAATAAGAAAAACTGTACCTCTGTGTTAAAATCACAGCATGAAACCATTCTAAACAAGAGGCAGGATAATTTTTCAATCATGATACAAATTACTTATAATTTGGTAGTAAACAAAGAGATAAATACCAGTTACTTTACCTACTCATATACTTTGCATACTCAAAAAGTTCAAATGTTTTTAATCTAAAATATTTTAAAAACAGGAACTGCAAAAACAATACTCACAGCCCCCCATAAAGAATTCCTTTCAAACAACATCCAGCAGCGCCTTTTTTTCTTCTGATTAATCATTCTTAATTCCTGCTTGTGGAGGGACTATCTGGATCTACAGTTTGTGGGTAAAATCTATAGATATTCTTCATTTAGACACCAGTCATGCACACATCTTCTGCTCGACAGGGTAAAGAACTAACTAAGGGGAAGTGCAGAGCTATGTTTCATAACTCCTTCCACCACTGATGCAGCCTCAAAGAACTACGCAAGTAATGAATTTCAAAATTCTACAAAGGTATTTCAAAATGTAGTGAGAGAACTCTAGAGCACTGTGGCAAAATGGGAAGGATGAGGCCAACTACATGTGATTTAATTGTAGTTATAGTCGTTAAATTTACAAACTATCCTTGAAAACTAGGTCTTAAAGAATTTCAAATTTTTTTCATGGTCATAAGAAAAAAAAATCATAAGAAATGCTGAAAAACAAAACCATGTCCATCTCCCCCAAAACAAGTCTTTTATCTCTTCCCAGGTTACTAGCAATCCCAAATGACTTTATTGAAAACAAAAATTAGAATTTTAAAGAAGAGGCACCAATGAGCAAATTTCCCATCCTTGTCATGCTTATAAGATAAATTACTAATCAAAGTTAATGTTTTAGATAATATATAACACAGATTTGTCAAAACATCTAAGGTTTATCATCACATGGATTTAACATTTACATAGTGACACTAATTTCCCTTTCATGTGATGTTTAGATGGTATAGTCAGAATCAAACTATAATAATCTAGACTCAGAACAACTTTATAACATCACTTCTTCAAATTATTGTGTTTCTGAAAGAATTGAAAGTCATGTACTAACTTAAAGTACTTGAGGAAATTTTGATAGGTAGAATAAAACGAAACATGGAGAAAACTACTTGGAGAAACACACACTAAAATTACAAACCCTTAGAAATTTAGAAATCCTCCCTTTGTATGGATAAGAAAACTGAGATCAAGAGTGTTAAGGAAGGCTAGATATAGACATACTGATATTAAAGAGACAAGATATATACATTTCAGACATTCTGATAGGCTTTCTTCAGTTCAATTTCCATGGCATTTTATTTCTAAATTAGGTCTTTCTTAAACATGCTTTCGCGGGGTGGTAGTTTTGAGAGCTAATAACTGGCCTACAACAATCTCTTCCTGTCAATGTTGTTATTGCAAGCTTTCATGCCACGTTCATGTGATGTGAGGAAGTATCCAATGGCTAACACTTTCCAAATTTCACCAACCTATGCCAGCATCCCAGCCCAGATCAGCTGAAGGTTGAGAGTGTCCTCTGCAGAGTCAGCGTAGGTTTTGCACAGGAAGTGTTGCTCTATGTGCTCAGGCATAAGTGATGAAGCCAAATGAGGATGTCAGCATTTTTGGTTCCTTCTCTCTAGCTCAGAAGAGTACAGCAGGAAACTTCACACTGACCACATGCCAGTGAACCACTGGCTGAAACTGGACCTGTTCTGCCCTGCTACAGTGTACCAGGGCTGGAAGTACCCAAATACGCATGTTGGCTCTGGTTCTGGACATCTTTTTTTTCAATGTTTTAGCAGTTTGGCAGGCAAAGAAAAAGAAACTTCATATGGAATATTTTCTGATTATTTGACATTGTACATTGTAGATTTTTAATATCTTTATAATTAGCTAAACTTTTTCCCTGTTTATTCAGATATTATGTGAATATAGCTCTAGAAATCTGTTTCAGGGATTGCACTGAAATAAAATTTCATACATATGTGCTTTCTTTCCCCTTAGTTTTCTGTTTACACTTTGGTCTGCTAGTTTTTATAAAAACAGATTTATACCTCTTGACTTTAAATCAAGTAATTTAAAGTAATTCATTCATACAATAAATTGAGAACAGCTTTAAGAATCATAGTATCAACTAATCTGTTATAAAGCTAAAATTAGTAATCCTCTCAAAAAAGAAAAAAAAATTATTATGTGGCTAAAAATAAATCTTCATTAAAAAAAAGGGCAAAGCTATTTATCTGCTCTTAACACCACAATCATTGGAGAAGGAAATGGCAACCCACTCCAGTGTTCTTGCCTGGAGAATCCCAGGGACAGGGGAGCCTGGTGGGCTGCCGTCTATGGGGTCGCACAGAGTCAGACACAACTGAAGTGACTTAGCTGTAGCAGCAACAGCACAATCATTCCATTCCATGTCTTGATAAAATTAATATTATATTAGTAATTACACCTGTGTATTATTTTGCACCCTTCTCGTAACAACCCTAACAAAAAGACATTAATTAGCCCTACTGTATAGGTGATGAAACTATACGGCAGAGCTGCAATTCAAACCTTAGACTTTTTAACTTCAAAACCTGAACTTGATCCCTGGGTCAGAAAGATCCCCTGGAGAAGGGAATGGCAACCCACTCTATTTATTCTTGCCTGGAGAATCCCATGGACAGAGGAGCCTGGAGGGCTACAGTCCATGGGGTCACACAGAACTGGACACAACTGAAGCGACTTAGCATTCAAGAGGCTCTTTAGTTCCTCTTCACTTTCTGCCATTAGAGTGGTATCATCTGCATATCTGAGGTTGTTGATATTTCTCCCAGTAATCTTGATGTCAGTTCATGATTCACCCAGCATGACATGCACCCCAATGTTCATTGCAGCACTCTTTGCAACAGCTAAGACATGGAAGCAACCTAAATGTCCATCAATAGAGGAATGGATAACGAAGATGTGGCACACATATACAATGGAATATTATGCATCCATTTAAAAGAATGAAATAATATCACTTGCAGCAACATTGGTGGGCCTAGAGACTGTCATGAGTGAAATAAACTGGCAGAGAAGCAAAAATATCATATGGTATCCCTTATATGTGCAATCTAAAAAGAAATGATACAAATGACCTTATCTACAAAACAGAAACAGACTCACAAACTTAGAGAATGAACTTGTGGTTCCTACGGAGAAGGATGGGAGGAAGGGTTACTAGAGTTTTGCATCAGCATGAGACGATGCTGTATTTTAAACAAATAACCAATAAGGATCATCTGTATAGCAATATTTTAATAAATATGCTATATTTTAAATAAATAACCAACAAGGACTTTCTGTATAGTGTAGGGAACCCTGCTTCATGTTATGTGGCAGCCCAGATGGGAGGGAAGTTTAGGGGAGAATGGTACATGTATATGTAAGGCTATGTCCCTTTGCTGTCCACCTGAAACTATCACAACATTGTTAATTAGCTATACTCTAAGCTCAACATTAGGAGAAGGCAATGGCACCCCACTCCAGTACTCTTGCCTGGAAAATCCCATGGACGGAGGAGCCTGGTGGGCCGCAGTCCATGGGGTTGCTAAGAGTCGGACACGACTGAGAGACTTCACTTTCTTTCACTTTCATGCATTGGAGAAGGAAATGGCAACCCACTCCAGTGCTCTTGCCTGGAAAATCCCATGGACGGAGGAGCCTGGTGGGCCGCAGTCCATGGGGTTGCTAAGAGTCGGACACGACTGAGAGACTTCACTTTCTTTCACTTTCATGCATTGGAGAAGGAAATGGCAACCCACTCCAGTGTTCTTGCCTGGAGAATCCCAGGGACAGGGGAGCCTGGTGGGCTGCCGTCTATGGGGTTGCACAGAGTCAGACACGACTGAAGCGACTTAGCAGCAGCAGCAGCAGCAGCAGCAGCAGCAGCAAGCTCAACATTCAGAAAACTAAGATCATGGCATCTGGTCCCATCACTTCATGGCAAATAGATGGGGAAACAGTGGAAACAGTGTCAGACTTTATTTTTGCGGGCTCCCAAATCACTGCAGATGGTGATTGCAGCCATGAAATTAAAAGATGCTTACTCCTTGGAAGGAAAGTTATGACCAACCTAGATAGTATATTAAAAAGGAGAGATAGTACTTTGCCAACAAAGATCCGTCTAGTCAAGGCTATGGTCATGTATGGATGTGAGAATTGGACTGTGAAGAAAGCTGAGCACCAAAGAATTGATGCTTTTGAACTGTGGTGTTGGAGAAAACTCTTGAGAGTCCCTTGGACTGCAAGGAGATCCAACCAGTCCATTCTGAAGGAGATGAGTCCTGGGTGTTCACTGGAAGGAATGATGCTGAAGCTGAAACTCCAATACTTTGGCCACCTCATGTGAAGAGTTGACTCATTGGAAAAAACCCTGATGCTGGGAGGGATTGGGGGCAGGAGGAGAAGGGGACGACAGAGGATGAGATGGCTGGATGGCATCACCAACTCGATGGACATGAGTTTGAGTGAACTCTGAGAGTTGCTGATGGACAGGGAGGCCTGGTGTGCTGCGATTCATGGGGTCGCAAAGAGGCAGACACGACTGAGCGACTGAACTGAACTGAATACAAAATAAAAAGTTGAAAAAAAAATAAAACAAAACTGATCTCTAAAATGCACACTTCCTGCCATTCTCCCAAAGTTTTCCCAAAATTTCTAACTTCAGAAAGAATAAGAAAAACTTTTGCCCCTATGTCTGAGTTTTCTTGGTTTTAACCCTCAAATTCAAAGCTTAAAAATGTTCATGTCTGGTAAAGCAAATTTCCTCTTTTTACTTCATGTACCTCTTCCCATTACTAAACTCCTCAAAACTTTGTTATCTAATCTACTTATAAAGTGAACCATTTTATACCTAGCCTAAAACATTAGAATCATTTAGAATAACTTATTCTATAGTCCACCAGAGCAACAGTCAGTTTTAATTTTACTCATTAGTTATGAGAAAGAGAAGAGTCACTTCCTCAAGGTCACTCTGAGCAGAAATAGAATTTGGTTTAAGGTCTGGTCATAAGTCATGCTTCCTCTGCAACAGTGAGCCACCATTGGTAAACTTGTCACCAAGTGACAGAAAATAACAAAAACTATGGGATACTTAAAATACTTTTTCTGTTGATACTTATTTCCCCTACCTGTCCACTCCTTCTATTTTGGCCATTGCCAATATATTCTACATTGTAGTATGAAAAGAAACCACAATTGCCTCGGCAGATAAAGAAAAAAAGTCTATTCCTATTTCAAACATGAAGCAAATGTTTCATTTCCTTTTCTTATTAAAATATGGGATATAACCCCAAAAATGATAGCTTTTAAAAGTGTCATATTAAATCTACTTTTTTCTATTTAAATTTTACTGGTACATAGTATTATCTTTTGACTTATAAACTTAAGATAGTTCACTAAGAAATTTGTAAATGTTCACATGTATGGCAACAGGCATCACTGTTTTGTCTAAAGCAGTGGTACCAACTGAACTTTCTGTTATTGATGGAAATGTTCTATATTTGTGCTATAGTATAAAGTAGCTATATGAGCATTTGAAACATGACTTGTATGATCAAGCAATGTGTGATCAAGGAACTAAAATCTTATTTTAGTTAATTTTAGTAAGAGCAACCTGTGGCTAGTGGACACAGCTCTAAAGCCTAGGTGTATGTGTGTGTATTTTTTTTTAATAAAATATATAAAGTTTATAACTTTTATTTTGAAGTAATCATTGACTCACAGGAAGTTACAAAAATAGTACACAGAGGCCTAATTTCCCCTAAGAAAGAAAGATAGCACTAAGTCGTGTCCGACTCTTGAGATCCCATGAACTGTAGCCTGCCAGGCTCCTCTGTCCATAGGATTCTCTAGGCAAGAATACTGGAGTGGGTTGCCATTTCCTTCTCCAGGGCAACTTCCTGACCCAGGAATTGAACCCATGTCTCCCACATTGCAGGCAGATTCTTTACCAACTGAGCTATGTGGGAAGCCCCAATTTCCCCTAATCATTATGTCATATTATTTAACTATAGTACAATATCAAAACCAGAAAACTGACATTTGTACAATGTGTTTGTTTAGTTCTATGCCATTTTATCACTTGCATAGACTTGTGTAACCTCTACCACAATGAAGATACTGAACAATTTCCATCATCATGAAGAGCTCCCTCATGCCACCCCTTTATAGGGTGAACATAAGGAGAACACCCTTCTCCCCACCTTCTCTAACCCCTGGTAGCCACTAATCTATTCTATATAACATGCTGTCATTTACAGAATGCACTGTTAAGTGGAATCACACAGTATGTGACTTTTTGAGACTGCCGTTTTTTCACTTAGCATAATACCCTTGAGCTCCATTCAACTTCTTGTATGCATCAAGAGAGTGTTCTTTTTTATTTCTTTGTTGAATTCCATACTGTGGATATTCCATAGTTAACTTAGCCATTCATGTTAATGAACATGAGGATGTTCACAGTCTGGACTATTACAACAAATAAAACTATGAACATTTTGCACAGGTTTTAGTGTAGATCTAAGTTCTCATTTCTCTGCAACAAATGTTCCAAAGTGCAGATGCTAGATTATATGATGAGTGTCCACATGTGCTTATTGTCACTTGTCATCTGTGGATTTTTTTTCATGTTGTTTCCCCATTTTCTAATTAGATTGTTTGGGTTGTTTTACTGTTAAGTTTTGAGAGTTCTTTACATATTTTAGAGAGGATCCTTTGTCAAATATAGGGCTTCAAAATATTTTTCCAGTCTATAGCTTCTTTATCAACCTTTTAACAGACAAAATTTTAAATTTTGATGAAATTTTATCAATCTTTTCTTTTACTATTCATGCTTCTGGTCACATGACTAATAACTTTTATAAAATTATTTACTGACGTACAGTTGATTTATAATGTGTTAGTTTCAGGTGTACAGCAAAGTAATCAGATATATATATATTATATCTCCACCCTTTTCTAGACTGTTTTCCCATACAGGGCATTACAGAGTATTGAGTAGAGTTCCCTGTGCTATACAATAGGTTCTTACAAATAATCAATCTTATATACAGTAGTGTATATATGTCAATCCCAATCTCCCAATTTATCCCTCCCCGCCCATCCTTTGATAACTGTAAGCTTGTTTTCTACATCTGGGACCCTAATTCTGTTTTGTAAATAAGTTCATTTATACCTTTTTTAAGATTCCACATATAAGCAAGATCATATATATTTGTCTTTCTGTGTCTTACTTCACTCAGTATGACAATCTCTAGTACCATTCACGTTGCTGCAAATGGCATTATCTTGTTTTGTTTTGTTTTTTATGGCTGAGTAATATTCCATTGCATATATGTACCAAATCTTCTTTATCCATTTCTTTGTTGATGAACATTTAGGCTGTGTCCATGTCCGGGCTATTGTAAACAGTGCTGCAATAAACATTGGGGTGCATTTATCTTTTTGAATTACGGTTTTCTCTGGGTATATATTGCTAATAACTTTTTACCAACCCCAGATCCTGAAGATTTCCTCCTATGTTATCTTTTCAAATGTTTACAGTTTTTTATGTTTTACATTGAAATTGATAATCTATTTTGAATTAATTTATAGTCATATTGTAAGGTTTAGTTTTTTTTGTTTGTTTTTGTCTATACCTATCCAACTACTCAAGCATCATTTGCTGAAAAGACAAACTGTATTACTTTTGAACTTTGTCAAAAATCAGCTGGCTGTACCTGTATGGGGCTATTTCTAAGTTCTCTATTCTGTTGCATTAATCTATTTGTCCCTCTGGCAACCACAGAGTTGATTACTATAACCACATAATGTTTTAAAACTAGATCAAGTAATTTTCTCAACATTACTCTTCTTTATCTAAATTGTTTTGGGTATTCTAGTCACTTTGTCTTCCCATATAAATTTCAGAATAACCTTATTCATACCTACACAAGTTTTCAGAGCATCTTGGGAAGAATTGTTAAACCTGTATATTAATTTGGGAGATCATCATCTTTACAATACTGAGAGTCTCTCAGACCATGTCTGAAAGACATGTCTCTCCATTATATAGACCTTTGATTTCATCAGCAGCAATTTATAGATTTCCTGGGTATATCTTTTAAAAGCAAGTCAAATGATGAACTAGAAATAGCTTGTAAATGCTACCAAAATAAAAAGTGGTAGTCCAAATAAGTTTTAGGCGTCAAAACAATCTTGGCTAACAGAGTTAAAAATCAATATCACAAACACAACAAATACATCCACTGGGGAATAAGTATATTTGGCTGAAAGACTGGCTTTATATAATTTACAAAGAAATGAAAGGGCACAACACGGTAATTTGCAATTAAAACAATAAACAGGATAGACTGGAGGTATAAAACAGATATAAAATATCCTCCAATTACATGTAGCACTGTATTCCCTTTTTTGGATTATTATATTTATTCTATGAATCATCATACATGTGTATTATGTATGCAACAACTGTATAAAATCAAGGCTCTAAATTATATAATTCCAAAAGTCTCTTTCAAGTCCTACATTAAATTATTTTATTTTTTGAAGAGTCCGTGGTTGAAAAGGCTTTATGAATTTTGCTATGTAGGTATCTTTGGTGGGCAGGTCAAGTGGCAAAATAATTCTATTGAATATAAGTATATGTAACCATTTGGAAAATTTACTAAAGCTATGGGGGAAAGAGATATAAGAAATCTGAAGGCTATTAAAATTATCTACCCCAGAGATGAGTATTCTGTGAAAATACCTGGAAGGTAATCAGGAACTTACGTACCTATCCAAAGGAAATAAAGAACAATTTTTAAATACATACAAAAATACATTCTTAACAACTAAGTTAAAAAATAGTGACTACCACAGGTGCAATTCATGGGGTCGCAAAGAGTCGGACACGACTGAGCGACTGAACTGAACTGAAGTGAACTGAACCATAGGTGTATAAACCCTGAAGTAAATAAGGTCTTATTTAATGATGAATAAAGTGTAGTTGTGAAGGTGGAAGAGTGCCAAAATAATACAGCGACCTCCCCACCTACCTCCCATCAACATTCTACAAGTGTCTAATCCAAGCCTTCGGAAATCCATATCCAGCTTTCAAAGCTGACTGAGAAGGAAGAATCTGAAGACTTGAAACTAAGGAACAAATGACCATGAGCACTTCCTATTCACCTATATGTGCCCTAGAATGTTTTATCGGTTCACACACACACTAACTGCTTGGTGGATTGATAAGTACCTAGGATACCACAAAACAAATGTAAAATTAATTTGTAGAGAAACAGAAGATGATGCTTCCTAAAATCGAAGAGCATAGGTGTCGTTTTTTGAACTGTTGGTAATGATATCATCCCAAAGAAGTTTGACACTGCATGAAGAGTATCAAGAAGAAGCTAGAAGGCTTCTTCATACAGAATCATAAATACATGTATAATAATCATCTCATTTACAATACACATTCACTCCTGAATATGTCATTCTACCAGACTTTGTAGGGTATGAGGAGACTAAAGAAGAAAAATATCAATAGATGAACCAAGGAGAGAGAGAAAAAAAGGAAGCAAATTGCTAGTCACACTTGATAACTACTGGGGAAGAGTAAAACTAAAAGCAAGTTAGGGAAACCAGTGCTGCCTCAAACATTTTTATATACAATTAAAGAAAACATGCTCAAATGATTTCAATATTTAAAAACTTCTCAGTGTTATTAAGATAACATATAACCAAACTCAAAAGTATGAAATCAAAGCTAAGAATAGGAATTAAAGCTTAAAGATTTAATTTACCAGTTGGAGTCTGTGAGGGAAAAAGCTGGCTTAAAACTCAACATTCAGAAAACTAAGATCATAGCATCCAGTTCATGGCAAACAGATGAGGAAACAATGAAGACAGTGACAGACTTTATTTTCTTGGGCTCCAAAATCACTGCAGATGGTGACTACAGCCATGAAATTAAAAGACACTTGCTCCTTGGAAGAAAAGGTATGACCAACCTAGATAGCATATTAAAAAAGAGAAACATTACTTTGCCTACAAAGGTCCATCTAGTCAAAGCTATACATTTCCACTAGTCATGTATGGATGTGAGAGATGGACCATAAAGAAGGCTGAGTGCCGAAGAATTGATGCTTTTGAACTGTGGTATTGGAGAAGACTCTTGAGAGTCCCTTGGACTGCAAGGAGATCAAACCAGTTAATACTAAAGGAAATCAGTCTGAATATTCATTGGAAGGACTGATGCTGAAGCTGAAGCTCCAATACTTCAGTCACCTGATGCGAAGAACTGACTCACTGGAAAAGACCCTGAAGCTGGGAAAGATTGAGGGCAGGAGGAGAAGGGGGCAACAGAATATGAGATGGTTGGATGGTATCGTCGACATGTATTTGAGCAAACTCCAGGAGATAGTGAAGGACAGGGAAGCCTGGCATGCTTCAGTCCATGGGGCTGCAAAGGTCAAAAACAACAGAGCAACTGAACAACAATGAGAGTGTATGAATTTTAAAGCTATAAGATATAATCAAATTCTTTAAAATCACTATTATAATAGAACATTAATTTAAAATTTTTTTAGAGCCCAAAATTGGATTGTATGCATGTGCTCAGTCACTCAGTTATGTCTGACTCTTTGTGACCCCATGTACTGTACCCTGCCAGGCTCCTCTGTCCATGGAATTTTCCAGGCAAGAATACTGGAGTGGGTTGCCATTTCCTATTCCAGGGTTGCCATTTCCTATTCTTCCTGACCTAAGGAGTGAACCTGCATCTCTTGCATCTCCTGCATTGGCAAGCAGATTCTTTACCACTGTGCCACCTATGGGAAAATTTACTAATGTAAGTCTTTAACAAATTCAGTAAGTGATTTTACTAGTCTGTATAAGCTAACCTAAAGGATGATTTGGGTGAATAAACAAAAGCTAAGGCAGCTTCTGCTACCATCATCTGTTTTGTCTTCTCTCGCCAATATGGAAAGAGCTGCACACAAAAGTTCCAAACGAAAGAACCTTGGGATCCTTTCATTCCATGATTTACCTTCTGATTTACCACAATCACTTTAACAAGGCATCCAGAGTCCACCTTTCATTGTAAACAATCTTAAACAGCACCTACTCCCTATTTTAAGAAGAGGAATCTTTAGAATGAGACTATTTCTCTCCATCTGGTAACATATAGGGCAACCTTTACTAAAAATAAACAGATCAGTGTTAAAACCAAATAAGATACATAAGTGCATTCAGACATCCTTGTCACATACAAATCTGCATACCAGAAGTGCTTGAGAATATTATTCTGTTGATGAGAAATTTAAAAATTAATTTTACCTCCAAGATGACTTCTGTCCACCAAATTGTAACATTTAAAATTGACAGATATTGAAATGCTTTTTATATATAAAAGTTTTCTTTTAACCTTCTTCCAGAGCTTACAATCTTACTTCAAACAATAAACAATTACTTTTTACCATCTCATAACCTGAGTCAAGAGTACTTTTTCAGTACTATCAAAACAAAACAAAACAAAAAAAACCCTAACAGTAGAGTCATGAGCCAAAATTCTGTCACTACTGCCACCAACGCCCCACCAAGAGGTGGCGTCTATTTTGCCACCTCCTTGCTTCTGGGTTGGACCTATGACTGTCCAAAGGAAAAAGGCAGAAATGACACTGTAGTAATTCTGGGCTAAATCTTTGAGAGGCCTGGAAACTTCTCCTTCCTTCCTTTTAGAGTCCAGCTGCCATGCTATAAGCAGGTCCAAACAGCATCAGGAATGAGAAAGGCCCACACAGAGAAGAAGACAGGCCCAGATAACAGGACCTACTTGCCACTCATGAAAGTGAACTATCCTGAAAGTAACTCCTAAAAGCTCTAATCAAGCTGCCTCCGCTGACAGCATACGACCTTGAGATAAGGTAAGCTGTCCTTATAAAAACCCTGCCAAATCCCAAACTTGTGCGTAGAAAAGCCATTATTGTCTTTGCTATTGCTATTGCTAAGTCACTTCAGTCGTGTCCAACTCTGTGTGACCCCATAGACGGCAGCCCACCAGGCTCCCCTGTCCCTGGGATTCTCTAGGCAAGAACACTGGAGTGGGTTGCCATTTCCTTCTCCAATGTATGAAAGTGAAAAGTGAAAGTGAAGTCGCTCAGTCGTGTCCGACCCTCAGCGACCCCATGGACTGCAGCCTTCCAGGCTCCTCTGTCCATGGGATTTTCCAGGCAAGAGTACTGGAGTGGGGTGCCATTGCCTTCTCCATTATTGTCTTAAGCCACTAAATTTGGAGGTTGATCTGTTATGTAGCAATAGATAGATAACTGAAAGAAAATTTGGTACCAGAAGTAGGGTTCTACTGCAACAAAAACCTAAAATGTGTACCAGCTTTGGATCCAGGTGATGGGCAGAAGCTGGAAGAGTTTTGAGGATACTGCTAATAAAGATTTGAAAAAGTGAATAAATGTTATCAGTACCTAAAAAAAAGGGACCCAAGTTATGTACTGTGAAGACAATCAGCAAATCAATGCAAGCAGTGATGTGGAAGGTGGAAATGGTACCTAAGGAGCTCATGATCTTACTAAGTAAAATTCAAGGAAGAATGTTGAAAGTATCAACTGGCTCATTTTAACTGCTTCTGTAGTGAGAAGAACTAAAAAAGGAACTGACTGGTTCCTTTTCAAACAGAATTTAGAGGAAATATAAAGGTGTCACATTTGGCGGGTTCAAAAACAAAACCATTGCTCATTTTAGCATCTTAGCAAAAAGTAAGCTCAAAGTAAGAAATGGTTCAGGGCAAAGATCAAATCCTGTACTGCCAGTACAATGTGGCCTTGAGGATGTGGCTGTATGATCCTTTGTTGACCCCTCAAAAAGATTTTAGTTTCCTCATAGACTTTTTCCTTTAAACCAGTGATTCTAATATTCCATGTATACACTTCTAGGTACTCATGTCCTTGTAGAGACTGTCCCCACATTGACTCTGGGCTGAGCTTATTACTGCTTTAGACCACTAGAATAGGGCAGAAATCATTCAGTGCCAACTGTAGGCCCAGATCTTATTTGGTTGGGCAACATCTACTTCTTCCATTTTGGAACCCAGACACCACGGGTGACCTAAGCAGCCATGGGTCCCAGCTGAGCTCCTACCCAAACCTCAGAGGACCATAGCCATTCCGCATCCAGCTGACAGGACATGAAAACAAAATTGCCTGGTCAACCCACTGAATCACAAGGTAACAAACTGCTGCTTTAAACTACTGAGTTTTGGAGTGGTTTATTACACTTCAATAATAACCAAAACACGGGTGCCTTTCAGTGGTATATTAAATGTCACTTCTCTCTGATCATAAAAGGCTAGATAATTATGAAGAAATGCAATGAAAACTTTTTGTTCTAAAAATTTAATGCGCAACATGGACATAGAGGTCATCATACTAAGTGAAACAAGCCAGACAGACAAAGACAAATATCATATGATATCTCATATGTAGAATCTAACAAAAACAACAACAAAAAGATACAAATGAACTTATATACAAAACAGAAATAGACGCACAGACATGGAAAACAAACTTATGGTTACCAAAGGCGAAAGATGGGGAGGATAAATTAGGAACTTGGGATTAACATATACCACTACTATATATAAAATAGATAACCAACAAGGACCTACCATATAGCACGGGAAACTATACTCAATATGAGGGAAACAAATCTGAAAAAGAATATTACTGTGTTGGCCAAAAAGTTCATTTGGGTTTTTCCAATAAGATGTTACGAAAACCCTGAAAGAACTTCTGGCCAACCCAATATACATATAATGTGTAACACAACATTTTAAATAAACTATACTTCAATTAAAAAATATGTATATATTATACCTAGGATCAATTTAACAGTTATTTAAACAAATAAAACATACCTTCTAAGTCTATGGAATATTTTTTTTGAGAGTCTATCTTACAGACAGATCTTAGAGTCTGTCACTAATAAGGACAAAAACCTTAGGGTTTCCATTTTCAGTAGAAAACAATAAGCACCTATACATTAGGGAGGACTAGACAGGGAAGGAGATCTTAGCAAGGCATACCAGGGGTACAGACAAAACTGAGGAAAGGCCCTGCTTATCAGGTAAATTTCAATAGGAATTCAGAAATCAGCAGAGGAAAATACACAGACACCAATCTGTGCTAATAGCCAAGGAATTCTCAAGGCACAGTCACAAGAGTGAAGATGGCAGGTCTTCCAAAGCCTATTGTTATAGCAAACAGCAAGATTTTTACCATCCGTATCTCCAAAGAGAAACTATAAGCTCTGCCTTCTCCTGTGCTGAGGCAACTGCTGCCCTCTGCTTAGCTACTTTGGATTTAAAGGGCCCTCAAACATCTGAGCCATCACCCTGATTTCAGTCCATCCTGTGGATGACTATGATGGCATACAGGGAGGCTGGAGACTTTCTGCATCTTGAGAATACAAACAATAAAGGTAAATTCTTCAAAAGATGGTAGTATTATTATTTTAAGTTTCATAGAACAGGACTTAGAAGGGTTCTAATCACATAGTAAACTCTCAACATCCAACACTATCAACAAATCACATTTGGTGAATTTGTTCAATTACAAGTGCATCTGCCCTAAAAACAGTAACTTTCAAGGAAAAAAAATTTTTTTTAATATCAACTCAGAAGCCTATTAATAGGGAACTGGTTTAAACAAACTAGTACAGCTATAAAGCTATAAATACTATGCTGCCTTAAATGAGATGATAAAAAATGAAGAGGATTTTAAAAGATTTGATGTGGAAAATTTCTAATATAAGTGAAAAATCAAATTGAAAAAGCATATAATTCCATTTAAAAATAAGTATATATTATTATTATATATGCATAGAAAAGAATTTCTTAGAGCCACCAGACTAAACAGCACAATCTGGGTAGGGATTTCACTTTCTACTTAACACATTGCTATAACATCTGGGGTATTTTAAATTTATTTTAACAGCAAGCACAAATGACTCTTACAATCAGAAAAACATTAAAATAAAGACACACAGATTCTTCTTAAAACAAAGCATGCTTTTACCTGAATTAGTTCGTGAGTTTTCAGTGCTTATTTTTCTTTGCACACCAGCAGCTCAGGTCTGTTTTTAGAACAGTGTCAGGAGCTGCTTGCTATATGAGCTGTTTCCTGTATCAGGCAGCTATTTTTAATTAATGAATACTTTGTTGTAAAAGTTCATGGGAAGATAAAAACACTACCATTGCTGCAAGTGAAACTAAAGAAAGGCTTATTCTGCAAACTAAAATGAAAGATTTAAGTCATTAAAAAGTACTCCATGTTAAAAAGTATTAAGGCACATAGCATTTAATGTTAAGCACTTTATTTCCACTGTGATATTGAGATAAATTGGATCATTTAAAAATTCCTGAAGAAGTAGACAGCATATTAAAAAGCAGAAACATTACTTTGCCAACAAAGGTCCATCTAGTCAAAGCTATGGTTTTTCCAGTAGTCATGTACAGATGTGAGAGTTGGACCATAAAGAGAGCTAAGCGCCGAAGAACTGATGCTTCGGAACTGTGGTATTGGAGAAGACTCTTGAGAGTCCCTTGGAATGCAAGGTTTTTATTTTCTTCCAAGGTTTATGAGATAAAATGGCTCAAAAGATAGCTGCTATGTAAAGAAATTATATTTTTAATCTATCCAATCCCGTACTCGAACAGCATCACAAGGAGTCCTCTGGAGGGTCAGTAGCAGTTGAGAGTAGGTTGGAATGCAATGGCTAGTTAACAGAGCCAGAATTCCCAGGTCCCACCCAAGACGCTTTCCCACAGAATGAAGATCGGATTTCCCTGTAGACCTAAGAGAAGGTTCTAAGAAGGCCTCACTGCACTGGGGATGATTATGCACAGTCCAATCACAAAAAGAAAGGTTTATTGTTCTCTTGCCAACCTATAAGCCTCACAACAGGTGGCAATTTACCCAATTATGCTAAACTCTACCCACACACTCTTCACTCACCACTTCCCTAAATTCCTTACATTTGTAAACTGCTTCACAATTTTTAAGTGCTCTCTTATCCATTAATTTGATTCAAACAGGTTATAAGATATCTACCTAATGTGTTTAGTTACAACTGAATTTGAAAGGAGTTCTAAGGATGGAACAGGGCTCCCAATATCCTCTAAGGAGGCCTTGCTTTTAGCACATCCCATGGCAGGGGTGAGGGAGTTAATTATATGCATCAACACGGAGGGTGTTTGGGAAAAGATAAACATTTTAATCAGTGAACTCCATGTAAGCAGACTGCCTTCCATAACGTGGGTGGGCCTCATCCATTCAGTTGACAGCCTGCATAGAGTGAAAAGACTGGCCTCCCTGAGCAAAAAAGAATTCTTCAGCAGCCTGTCTGTAGATTTCATCTGAACCACTGGCTTGCCTGGGTCTCTGCTTGCTGGCCTTTGGACTGGAGCTGCACCACCAGCTCTTCTGGGTCTCAAGTCTGCCAACCCATGCTGTGGACTTGGACTTGCTGGCCTCCATAAATACGTGAGCCAATTCCTTAGAACATATATGTGTACACATACAATCTATTGGTTCTGTTTCTCTGGAGATGCCTAACTAATACAGGAGGTCCCACAGTTTAATAACTACACTGGAAGAATCACTCAGTGAGGGACAAGTGGCTTCTCCTAACTAGGAGATGCCTGACCTTTCTCCCTCCCATGGTGCTCTCCAGCAAACAATACTGTTTAAGGATGCATGAATATGCCTGGAATAGATACACACCTTATTCTTCCTTTCTTTTTAGATACCTAGGAAGTGAAATGAGTCCTAAAAATGGTTCACACTCTGCTCAAAGTTTAAAATCACAAATGTAATATAAAAATCACAAAATTAGCTAGGTAAGTCTCAGCAATGCCTGCTGAGGTCACTGTGGAAAGGAGAGTAAAAGAGAAAAAGTAAAGGTGACAGTATCGGAAGCACAATGACCTTTGACTCAGGGCATCACACACATTATTCTCTATTACAGATAACTGAATTATTCATATCTGCCTCATAATATCTCAAATACTTCCCTAGTTACGGAAATTCTCTACCCAGTTCTTTTAAAATCTTCATCAACATTTAGCATGGGTCATCTGCTTAACTAGACAAATGCACCACCTTGTGGTTATGCTTCATCCTAAACTCCCCATCCTCCAGAGGCTGTCTAGTCTGGACATCCCTCCCACCTCGCATGCAGCAGAACCACAGAGGAGCCCTTTACCTCAATCTTCTCATCTACGACAGAGCTACTTGTACTTCTTGAGCAACACTCTGGCCCCTCCCTCACCTTCCCATGAAGGTAGTGCCTACAGCCTACACTGACAATTTTAATATTTATACTCACTTTTCCTTCAAACCAATGGTTTGAAGTATTTTTGCATATAAACTTTTACAAAATATACTCTCTTCCACTTTTTATTGTCTTTACCTCCTTGTCTTTGCCTCCGCTACACAATGTATCCTTCACCATGGCCAATACATCTCTCTAGCTTTAATTGCGTACACAAAATAGAGTTGTAGATAGAATAGATATTATCACACAATTTAGAAATGAGGAAAGGGGCAAAAAGAGATGAAATAACTTGTGCAAGTTTAATTTCTAAATTAATGGTAATCAGGGCCCATTTTCTATGACCTGTTACTTGAATGTCTATTAAATAGAATGGCAATATAACAGTTATCATATAGCTCCTAAGATGGTAGAGAAGGACATGCGCTCATCTTCTCTTGCAAGAACACCAAAATTCCAACTAGCCGCTGATTAACTATCAACAGGAAAACAGTGGATCCCACCAAAAAAAGATACCCCACATCCAACAGCAAAAGAGAAGACCCAACAAGATGGTAGGAGAGGAAAATCGAATTTAGAATCAAACTTCATATTCACTAGAGATGTGCAAATGAAACTTTCTGCACAACAGGTCCTACAAAAAGGAGCACTAAGCCCCACAAGACACTGAGCCAAACCTGCCTTTGAGTGTTTGAGTATCTCCTGCGGAAGCACGGGTCAGCAGTGGCCTACTACGGGGCAAGGGGCACCAAAGACAACAGTCCCGGGATGCACGCATACTGCCATAAGTCCTTTTGAAGGATGTCACCATTACCACCATTACTGAGGCCAAACTACAGGGAGGGCATACATATCCAACCATCAGCAGAAAATCGGATTAAGAATTTACTGAGCTTGGTATTTTCCAGGCCCTCTACACTATTATATAGCAACAGTCCCAATATTATGTCATATCTATATTCATTAGATAAATCATCACCTCTTGGAAGTCAAGAGATACCTGGAGTAACAGGCAAATTTGGCCTTGAAGTATAAAATGAAGCAGGGCACAGGCTAACAGAGGTTTGCCAAGAGAATGCCCTGGTCAAAGCACACACCCTCTTCCAACAACACAAGAGACGACTTTACACATGGACATTATCAGATGGTCAATACCTAAATCAGACTGATTATATTCTTTGTAGTCAGAGATGGAAAGAAGTTCTCGGTTCAGTTCAGTTCAGTCACTCATTATTGTCCAATTCTTTGTGACCCCATGAACATCAGTACACACCAGGATTCCCTGGCCATCACCAACTGCTGAAGCTTACTCAAACTCATGTCCATAGAATCAATGATGCCATCCAACCATCTGATCCTCTATCACACCCTTCTCCTCCTGACTTCAATCTTTCCCAGTATCAGGGTCTTTTCCAATGAGTCAGTTCTTCCCATCAGGTGGCCAAAGAATTGGAGTTTCAGGTTCAGCATCAGTCCCTCCAATGAATAATCAGGACTGACTTCCTTTAGGAATGATTGGTTGGATCTCCTTCTTATCCAAGGTCTCTCAAGAGAATTCTTCAACACCACTGTTCAAAACCATCAATTCTTTGGTGCTCAGCTTTCTTTATAGTCCAACTCTCACATCCATACATGACTACTGGAAAAATTGTAGCTTTCACTAGATGGTCCTTTGTCAGCAAAGCAATCTCTCTACTTTTTAATATGCTGTCTAGGTGGCCATGGCTTTTCTTCAAAGGCTTGGAGAATTTTGAGCATTACTTGGCTAGCGTGTGAGATCAGTGCAATTGTGTGGTAGTTTGAACATTCTTTGGCATTGTCTTTCTTTGGGATTGGAATGAAAACTGACCTTTTTCAGCCCTGTGGCCACTGCTGAGTTATCCAAATTTGCTGGCATATTGAGTGCAGCACTTTCACAGCATCATATTTTAGGATCTGAAATAGCTCAACTGGAATTCCATCACCTCCACTTGCTTTGTTCCTAGTGGTTCCTAAGGCCCACTTGACTTTGTATTCCAGGATGTCTGGCTCTACATGAATGATCACACCATTGTAGTTATCTGGGTCATGAAGATCTTTTTTGAATAGCTCTTCTGTGTATTCTTGCTACTTCTTCTTAATATCTTCTGCTTCTGTTAGGTCCATACCATTTCTGTCCTTTATTGAGCCCATCTTTGCATGAGATGTTCCTGTGGTATCTCTAATTCTCTTGAAGTGATCTCTAGTCTTTGACATTCTAGTGTTTTCCTCTATTTCTTTGCACTGATCACTGAGGAAGGCTTTCTTATCTCTCCTTGTTATCCTTTGGAACTCTGCATTCAGATGGCTATATCTTTCCTTTTCTCCTTTACCTTTCGCGTCTCTTCTTTTCTCAGCTACTTGTAAGGCCTCCTCAGACAACCATTTTGCCTTTTTGCATTTCTTTTTCTTGGGGATGGTCTTGATCACCACCTCCTGTACAGTGTTACCAACCTACATCTTCAGGCACTCTGTCTATCAGATCTAATCCCTTGAATCTATTTGTCACTTCCACTGTATAATCATAATGGATTTGATTAAGGTCATATGTGCATGGTCTAGTGGTTTTCCCTACTTTCTTCAATTTAAGTCTGAATTTGGCAATAAGGAGTTCATGATCTGAGCCACACTCAGCTCCCACTCTTGTGTTTGCTGACTATATAGAGCTTCTCCATGTTTGGCTGCAAAGAATATAATCAATCTGATTTTGGTGTCGACCATCTGCTGATGTCCATGTGTAGAGTCTTCTCTTGTGTTGTTGGAAGAGGGTGTTTGCTATGATTGGTGCATTCTCTTGGCAAAACTGTTAGCCTTTACTCTGCTTCGTTCCATATTCCAAGGCCAAATTTGCCTGTTATTCCAGGTATTTCTTGACTTCCTACTTTTGCATTCCAGTCCCCTATAATGAAAAGGGTATCTTTTTTGGGTGTTAGTTCTAGAAGGTCTTGTAGGTCTTCATAGAACCATTCAACTTCAGCTTCTTCAGCATTACTGGTTGGGGCATAGACTTGGATTACTGTGATATTGAATGGTTTGCCTTGGAAATGAACAGAGATCATTCTGTCATTTTTGAGATTGCATCCAAGTACTGCATTTTGGACTCTTTTGTTAACTGTGATGACTACTCCATTTTCTAAGGGATTCTTGTCCACAGTAGTAGATATAATACTGAGGTAAATTCACCCATTCCAGTCCATACAAGTTCACTGATTCCTAAGATGTCAATGTTCACTCTTGCCATCTCGTTTAACCACTTCCAATTTGCCTTGATTCATGGAGCTAATATTCCAGGTTTCTATGCAATATTGCTCTTTATAGCATCAGACTTTGTTTCCCTCACCAGTCACATTCTCAACTGGGTGTTGTTTTTGCTTTCAGTCCCTCTCTTCATTCTTTCTGGAGTTATTTCTCTGCTGATCTCCAGTAGCATATTGGGCACCTATCGACTTGAGAAGTTCATCTTTCAGTGTCCTTTTTGTCTTTTCATACTGTTCATGGGGTTCTCAGGGCAAGACTACTGAAGTGGTTTGCAATTCCCTTCTCCAGTGGACCCCATTTTGTTAGAACCCGTCCATCTTGGGTGGCCCTACATGACATGGCTCATAGTTTCATTGAGTTAGACAAGTCTGTGGTCAATAGAAAAGCTCTATACATCAGCATAAACAAAACCAGGAGCTGACTGTGGCTCATATTATGAATTTTTTATGGCAAAATTCGACTTAAATTGAAGAAAGTAGGGAAAACCACTAGACCATGCAGGTATGACCTAAATCAAATCCCTTACGATTATACAGTGGAAGTGCCAAATAGATTCAAGGGATTAGATTTGAGAGAGTACCTGAAGAACTATGGATGTAAGTTGGTAACGTTGTACAGGAGGTGGTGATCAAGACCATCCCCAAGAAACAGAAATGCAAAAAGGCAAAATGGTTGTCTGAGGAGGCCTTACAAGTAGCTGAGAAAAGAAGAGACGTGAAAGGTAAAGGAGAAAAGGAAAGATATACCCATTTGAAAGCAGAGTTCCAAAGAATAGCTAGGAGAGATAAGAAAGCCTTCCTCAGTCATCAGTGCAAAGAAATAGAGGAAAACACTAGAATGTCAAATACTAGAGATCTCTTCAAGAAAATTAGAGATACCAAGGGAACATTTCGTGCAATGATGGGCACAATCAAGGACAGAAAAGGTATGGATCTAACAGAAGCAGAAGATATTAAGAAGAGATGGCAAGAATACACAGAAGAACTACACAAAAAAAAAAGATCTTCATGACCCAGATAACCACGATGGTGTGATCACTCACCTAAAGTCAGATACCCTGGACTGTGAAGTCCATTCAGCCTTAGAAAGCATCACTACAAACAGAGCTAGTGGAGGTGAGTGATGGAACTCTGACTTACCTTTTTCAAATCCTAAAAGATGACGCTGTGAAAGCACTACACTCAATATGCCAGTAAATTTGGAAAACTCAGCATTGGCCACAGGACTGGAAAAGGTCAGTTTTCATCCCAATCCCAAAGAAAGCCAATGCCAAAGAATGTTCAAACTACCGCACAATTGTACTCATTTCACACATTAGCAAGGTAATGCTCAAGATCTCCAAGCTAGGATTCAACAGTACATGAAGCAGAACTTCTAAATGTTCAAGCAGGATTTAGAAAAGGCAGAGGAACCACAGATCAAATTGCCAACATCTGTTGGATTACAGAAAAAGCAAAAGAATTCTAGAACATATACTTCTACTTCACTGACTATGCTAAAGTGTTTGACTGTGTGGATCATTACCACTATGGAAATTTCTTAAAGAAATGGGAATACCAGACCACCTACCTGCCTCCTAGGAAATGTGTATGCAGATCAAGAAACAACAGTTAGAACTGGACATGGAACAATGGGCTGGTTCAAAATTGGGAAAGGAGTACATCAAGTCTGTACACTGTCACCGTGCTTATTTAACTTTTATGCAGAATACATCATGCAAAATGCCAGGCTGGATGAAGCACAAGCTGGAATCAAGACTGCAGGGAGAAATATCAATAACCTTATATATGCAGATGACACCACCCTCATGGCAGAAAGCGAAGAGGAACTGAAGAGCCTCTTGATGAAGATGAAAGAAGAGAGTGAAAAAGCTGGCTTAAAACTCTACATTCAAAAAATTACGATCAGGGCATCCTGCCCCATAACTTCATGGCAAATAGATGAGGAAACGAAAACAGTGACAGACTTTATTTTCTTGGGCTCCAATATCTCTGCAGATAGTGACTGCAGCCATGAAATTTAAAAAGACTTGCTCCTTGGAAGAAAAGCAATGACCAACCTAGACAGCATATTAAAAAGCAGAAATATTACTTTGCCTACAAAGGTCCATCTAGTCAAAGCTATGGTTTTTCCAGTAGTCATGTATGGATGTGAGAACTGGACCATAAAGAAGGCTGAGCGCTAAAGAATTGATGCTTTTGAACTGTGGTGTTGGAGAAGACTCTTGAGAGTCCCTTGGACTGCAAGTAGTTCCAACCAATACATCCTAAAGGAAATCAGTCCTGAATATTCATTGGAAGGAATGATGCTGAAACTGACACTCCAATACTTTGGCCACCTGACTGAAAGAGCTGACTCATTAGAAAAGACCCTGATGCTGGGAAAGATTGAAAGCAGCAGGAGAAAGTTAGTACAGAGGATGAGATGGTTGGATTGAATCACCAAGTCAATGGAGGTGAGTTTGAAGAAGCTCTGGGAGATGATGAACTAGGAAGACTGACGTGCTACAGTCCTTTAGTGATGCGAAGAGTTGGACAGGACGAAGCAACTGAACGATAACAATAAGAGTTATAAAAGGCACGGGCTCTCAAGTCAGATTATACTTGCTCTGTGTGCTGTGTGCTTAATTGCTCAGTCGTGTCCAACACTTTGCAACCCCGTGGATTGTAGCCCACCAGGCTCCTCTGTCCATCAGGATTCTGCAGGCAAGAACACTGGAGTGGGTTGCCATATGCTCCTCCAGGAGATCTTCCCAACCAAGGGAATGAACCTAGGTCTCCTGCATTGCAGGCGGATTCTTTACCATCTCAGCCACCTGCTCGACCACTTACCAATCAATATTAAGCTAAACTATTAGTGGTTTGGTTTCTTTACGTATAAAATCTGAAACAATGGTATTACCTTCACATGGGTTTTAAAATTTCATGAGATAAAATGGTTAATGAAACACTTTGAATACTGCGTAGCACACTGGATACTCTCAATACACTTTATCCACCTTATTACTATTTATGAGCTTTCCAATGGATATAAAATATTAATGCCCTCCTCACCTTGTCCTTTTTTTCTGTAAGTTTTTATTATTATTATTATTATTTTTGAATTGAAGTGTAATTGCTTTACAGAATTTTGTTATTTTCTGTCAAACCTCAATATGAATCAGCCATAGGTATACATATATCCCCTTCCTCTTGAACCTCCTATCTCCCTCCCCATCACAGTGTCCTTTTTCTTTAATCTTTTGTAGAATCATGAATTTCAGCTGGATGAGACCAAACATATAAAAACCAAGGTTAATTCATTGTTTATTGACATATCATGTTTCACTGGGTCACATGCAAAATTTAAGTGCTCTAAAAGAAACCTGGGGCAGAAAAAAAAATCACATTAAAGAATACTTCTACCTGTTACTGGCTATGTGAAATAGCTGGTAAGTGCAGAACTTTACTTAACCTTTCCCTCCCTCATGGGATTACTCCGTTGCCTCACGTGATTACTCTGTTGAAAATGACAAAATAGTCTTGACAAGGCTACACTCTAAACCCAAGCAAAAAATACCTTGTGAATTATGAGGTCTTCTTCCTCTACCATTTTTAACCTTGGGCCTTTACTCAAAACACACAATTACTCTGTCCAAATAGATTAATGCATCTGCAAAGAAGTCAGCCGGTGGTCAGAAGATCCAAGCTCTTATTTAAATTCTCACACAAGCTTTTCAAATTTTAGTGTTGCCAACAATATCACCACCACATGCCCCGCTACTTCAGAAGTTTTCAGAAAAAAACAGGAAAGATGACAAACCAAAAAACATAGGTATTTACCACAGGTTTCCATCTTTGTTTACAAAGAGGGAAAAAAATGTATTTGTGGGGACTACATCAACATTCCTCAAAATTAAAGGCATCTTAAATATCTGAAGTACAAAGTTGAGAAGAATGGTTATGTACCTTTAAACAAGGATAACTGAATGATACTTTCTTATGCTTTATACTCTTTTTAAGACACCCCCCCTGCCCCGCCCCCACCCCCCCAAGGTGGATCATTTTTAAAGTTTTCTTAGTATTTGTTACAATACTGCTTCTGCTTTACCTTTTGGTTTTGGAGCTGCAAGGCATGTAAGACCTTAGCTCTCCAACCAAAGATTGAACCCACACCCACTGCACTGGATGTCAAAGTCTTAACCACTGGACCACCAAGGAAGCCCCTCTTCTGCTATATTCTTTGAATTAACTTGTCTCCCAAAGAATTAGTATTTTAAGTAGTATTTAATCCATAAGAAAAGTACTCTTGGTATCAACATTTTAAATTATGAAGGGTTTTGGGATCAAGATTTTTGGTAATAAGACAGACCTGGGTTATTACCTGAGAGTAGGAGAAGCTCTACTCTCTCCCATACTTATGTGATTTGAACAAGCTAGCTAAGCTCTTGAATCCTTGGATTTTATTTGTTTGCTTGTTTTTCAGTGGTGATGATGGTTTTGAATAAACACGATAATTTCATCTCTTGTCTCACAGGGTTAGGGGGAACAAATGAGATCACACACAAGTTATGAACAAAAAAACACCAGTCAACACTACTGGCCTATTCTATCAGCAGCTGAGGCAGCAATCTGTTTCATTCAACAATTCACACCTTATAGCATAATGAACTATGTTCAATATCCTGGGATAAACCATAATGGCAAAGAATATTTTAAAAATGTATAGATGTGTATAACTGGGTCACTTTGCTATACAGCAGAAATTAACACAATACTATAAATCAACTATATTAAAAAAAAAAAAAAAAAAACAGTTCACACCTGAATTTCCAAAGCTACCTCAAGTGGGTCAGTTAGATGATGTGGGTTAACATAAGCCCACTGATCCAAGAGCTGCAAGAAATGAGGTTAAAATTGACCCACAAAAGCAATATAGGGTGAGTAAAAGTTTTAGCAAAAACATTAACTGTGTCTCACAGTACCTACACTGCATTTTCTTTCTGTTCTCATTGCCTTTAATCATAGGTAGGGCACAGTTAACTGTGAGGTGAGCTGACAGAAATGTCAGTACTCCTCAAGTACTACTGGAAGCACTTACATGTTCTAAGAGGTATAACCTTCTCATCTTACTTTGAATTTGACTCTGGATTTGCCAGGCTGAAAGGTCTTTAGTTAAAATGGAAGAAAAAAAAGAAGCCCAAAATTAATGTTTTCTTATCCTTCTCTACAGCATAAGATTTTTCAAACTGTGGTCACATCTTATTAGTAGATATGATAGAAAATAGTAGAGTATATAAATACACAGAAAGGATTAACTTTTATTTCAGACAAACACAGATGTACAAGCACACAGAGAGTACTAGGTTATGGTTAAAAAGTTTGAAAGCTGCTATTCAGAGGCATAGTCGTGGACTGTTCTCCTTCTGAAAATAAGTGGGTAAGTATTATGTATTCAATTTTCACAGTAACACTACTTTGAAAAATCAAAGTTCACTGCTGTGACAAAGAAAAGGAAGACAATTTCTTCTTCGGAAGAAAGTTTTCCTTCCCATTTCAGCATGTTGGTTCCAACTAATAATTAATACGCCCAGATAACTAACATATTTTCAAAATAAAGAAACAAATATGAGGGGCAGCTTCAGAGGGAAAAACATTTTATTAATTTCAGGTTATATGCCAGGCACACATATAGGCTTCCTCTTTTAATTTTCACAATTCTGTAAGTATCATAATGTGGTAACTGCTATGACTTTATAGCTCTGTATTTTAAGTGACCGTCTAATGAAGGTTGTTTCCTTACTGTCACAGGACTGGTAAGTTAGTCGTTACCACCTATTGACCAGACTGCTTTGCACTGCAAAGGGGTCTATACTCAGGACTATGGAAAGCCAGGAAGTAGAATCCAGAACATCTTCTAGTCTCTATTTTTCCTCATAAATAGGGTTCACTTAAAATAATAACTTAATTGGTACAAAACTGTAATTCAAAGAGCAAGACCAACCAGTGACTTGCTGTGAAATCCTGGAAAAACCAACTTCTATGGACATCTATTTGTGCATCTATAAAATAGTGATAACAATGCCTTACCAACTTGATGGTAGAGCTCTGAAAAGTTTCTAAAAGCTAAGATTTCATGGTTCATGCTTTTAAGACCATACATTCTAAATACCAACTTCTATCACCAGAAACTTCATTACCAGGGGCAGAATTAAAATCAGTAGTAGAGAAATACACTCATGTCTCAAGTTCTTTCCAACTGTGGCACCCCAACCGACCATGCCATATCTCCCACCAGTGAAGTATGGCTGAGCAGGCTTCCTAACCTTACACATCTGCCTAGAATTTTTGCTTCTGTCTTGCCACCTAGTGGCAGCAGGATTCACATGACTATAGCAAATGCTGACTCCTGGTGTTCAAGAGAAAGAAACTGAAAGTTGATCAGTTGTGTCTGACTCTGTGCAACCCCGTGGACTATACAGCCCATGGAAATCTCTAGGCCAGAATACTGGAGTGGGTAGCCTTTCCCTTCTCCAGGGGATCTTCCCAACCCAGGGATTGAACCCAGGTCTCTCGCACTGGAGGCAGATTCTTTCCCAGCTGAGCCACAAGGGAAGCCCAGAGAAAAACAGGTAAGGGCCATTTCCTGAGCCAACAAATTTTTTCCTCAGTCACCAGGCAGGAGATGCAAACCTGGGAGCTCTCTCTGCTCTCCTCACCGGAATCTGGCCTTCAGATGCCTCCATCTCCCAAAACTTGTCTTCATTAAGAGAAACTTTATGAGATGAAGTTTTATGAAGAAAAACTTCAATCTGAGAAACCATCAAGCATTTGCAAGCATTTTTTTTAATGGTAAAATATATAGATGGGATCCTAAAGAGACTAAAAGACCCATACAAATAGAAAATGAACTCTTAGCATTTATCCATCTATTAGACTCAAGGCCACAGCTCTGGAGTGTGATGGGGCATTCACAACTTAGCATATAAGAATAGCACCCCAACAACCATTTACATAGGCTCAAGGGCCCTGATGAGACTTGCTACTACTTAATAAATACATCTCTGCATTTACTGTGCAAAACTTGTCAGAACTTCCCCTTATTGCTTTATTTGTATCCAGGGCCTCCTTGCCTTATTCAAAGCTAAGCTCTAGAAATGCTTACTTATTTAAAAAAGAGGAAAAAAAATCTTCAAACTTTTAACAGAACCATTTGAATCAGCTCTAGCTTTCTACAGGTCTCAGCTGGCTCCCACTTACATTCAAAATAAAAAAGCTATCTGTGAGCAGTCCCCTCATGGTTAGCTTTTTCATGTAGGACATTTCATTTCCTCAAGTTGCTCCTTCTCCCAAAGAAAGGAAGCACAGCAACTACCCCCTTTACCTCTTTTTAATTAATTGCTTCACTGATAGCTACAAAGGTTTAGAAAGAGAGAGAAGGGAATCTACTCTTATTAAGAATCTACTCAACTATATTTCAACTAAATAAGCTAACTACATTTAGAAAAGAAGAACTGAATATGTGACAGACACCAAGTTAAGCCTTTTTTATATATAGGTTATACTTTTCAAGAAAAAGCAGTGCAACAGTTCCAAAATCAGAGATCAATTCCCTGTGTCAGTTACTAGAGGTTTACAACCTTGAAATGCTTGTTATTTATATTCCCTGGAGCCTATTTCCACCAGTGTAAAATGGGGATTACTACATTCTATTTTTACTAAACATCAAAGCGCTGTGCCAGTGAAGTTCTGACTGCATTCTCGCCCTTACTATTCCCTGCTTCTGCTTTCTTAGAGCAATGGGGAAGAGGGTGGGGGTTGTACAGTCACATGCATCTTAGCACTTATAAACTGCCTCCAGCCTTTTGTTTATTTTTAGAAATACTTGGAATTAAGCTTCATTTAAGAGTGGCTTCCTCAAACATCAAAAAGAAGGCAAATTTTAGTGCATGGGAGGAGTTCAATAGTATTTCCCTGGGACTCAAATGGTAAAGAATTTGCCTGCCATGCAGGAGACCTGGGTTCAATCCCTGGGTTGGAAAGATCCCCTGGAGAAGGAAATGGCAACCCACTCCAGTATTCTTGCCTGGAAAATCCCATGGACAGAGGAATCTGGCCGGCTACAGTCCATGAGACTGCAAAGAGTCAGACACGACTGAGCAACTAATTTCAACTTTTTTCAGAAGTTCAATGGCATTCATTTCAAAAACTGAGCAAACCCTGGAGAGAATGTATAAGCAAATATGGCAGTCATTATAAAAATTAAGCAAACCCTGGAGAGAATATATAAGCAAATAGTGAAAATTAATGACCTTAAATCAGAAAAAGGGAGTGAGTCAAATACAGGAGAAAACAATATAATAACAGCAATTAATTACTGAGCACTTAAAAGTTTTGCATGCACACTGTATTTGACACTCACCAGAAAAGGCCAACCAAGGACCAAAGTGTGAAGGCTTTTAAGGCTGCCACATTGGAAACAGAGAAACAAATTCTATACCAATTTTCCTATGACATATGTAGTGTTTATTTTTATTAACCACCTACCACTAATATAATGCAGAAACCAAGTCAAATCTATAACTAAAAAAGTCCAAAAAAACCAAAGTCACAGCCCAAAGGGAAGGATAATAGTCACAGGGCAAAGGGCAAAAACCAGAAACAAAAGAAGGAGTTACTTCCATTTTAAAAAATACCCAACATTCCTGAAATTACCCTAGGAAGTTTTCTGTTCCCTTTAGAGCATCTTTCAGTGACCTGTGCAAATAGGTGGATTCAAATTCCACTCTGCTAGTTGTATAAATTTACAGCAGATAAATCACCTCACCAAAAAAAAAAAAAATTGAAAGAGAACAAGATGGCAGAGGAGCAGGTGGACAAGGAGTACATCTCTCTCCACAGATACATCAGGAACACACCTTCAGACACAGAAGGGCATGCAGAACATCAGTTGAGAGCAGCCAGGAGTACCTGACCAGAGGAAAAGAATATATAGAACCACGGCAAAACTCGGTAGGACAAAGGAACTAGGGGGAAAAACAGGAGTGTTAGTAGGGCTGACCCTGCCCTCAGCCAGTGGGGAAACTGAAGCAGGGTCTGATCCCCACAGTGGGGCAATTGTCTGTGTCAGAGGAGAAACATTTAAGGCGGAGAGTGAAACAGCTGTCTGTGACAGCCTAAATGGAATGATAATTAGACAGTCCTTGCTGCAGCCATACATACCCCAGACAGGGACGTAGGTTCCCTGGAAGGTGCAGTAGCTGGGAGCTGGGGTTTAGGGATTGTGGAGCAATCCCAGGGTGAGGGCTGCTATTGACTGCAGAGACAGATGGAGGGAATGTGAGGGAGGAGACTGTGCTGGAAAGTCCGGCAGCCATGCATAGTGGGTGGAGCCATCACCATAGCCTCTCTCTCCCCACATGCCAGCATCAGCAGCTGAACAATAGAGAGGCTGGCCCATCAAACATCTGACGCACTGAACCAGAGTAGAACCCTGCCCAGGGTGCTCCTTTAAGTGACTGATGTGCCAAACTAAAGAGCAGGACCACACCCAGGGGAGCCCCTCTATGTGCCTGACACGTCAAACAACAGAGAAGGACCCCAGGCAAGGGAGCCCTCGAAGTGCCTGAAGGGCTGAACTACAGAGAAAGACTGGCCAAAAAGGCCTTCTGATCGCAAGCTACAAGAGGCTCAAAAAAAAGACTCTGATAGGGCCATAACTCCTGTGGCGGAGACAGTCCATGTCCCTGCATACTTGGCACTGCCAGGGTCCCTGCAAGTCAAGCAGCTGTGCCACCTTCATGCTCAACTCTCACTGGGGAAGAGCTGCCACAGGCAAAAAAGTTTTACGTCTATGGGCATATCCGACTCTTTGCAACCCTGTAGACTGTGGCCTGCCAGGCTTCTCTGTCAGGGATGGGATTCTCCAGGCAAAAATACTGGAGCGTATTAGCCAATACAAGTTGCTATACCCTTCTAAAGCATTATAGTTCCTGCTGCTCTAGCTGCCAACTCCCCTGAGTACGTGGTATGAAGCTGCCAGAACCCCTGCAACCCAAGCAGCTGCCCCACCTCCACACCTGGCCTTCACAGGGGCAAACCCAAGTCCTCCAAGGCAGCCTCAGGAGAAAAGCCCAGTGGACAACACACATGCAGAAGTGGAAATAAAACCACAATTGAAACCCAGGGGAAGTGTGGCTAAGGAAGAAGACCCAAAACTATCACACTAGCTGTACAAGCTGCAGCTTAAATCCACACAATCAACTAGGCAGACTCTGTGTCTATGGAATATATAAAAGGTCATTGAGAGTGCCCACTAAAGAAAACTGACTGTATAGAGCTTCTCCATCTTTGGCTGCAAAGAATACAATTAATCTGATTTCAGTGTCGACCATCTGGTGATGTTCAAGTGTAGAGTCTTGTCTTGTGTTGTCGGAAAAGGGTGTTTGCTCTGATCAGTGTGTTCTCTTGGCAGAACTCTATTAGCCTTTGCCCTGCTTCATTCTGTACTCCAAGGCCAAATTTGCCTGTTACTCTATGTGTTTCTTGACTTTCTATTTTTGCATTCCAGTCCCCTATCATGAAAAGGACATCTTTTTTGGGTGTTAGTTCTAGAAGGTCTTGTAGGTCTTCATAGAACTGTTCAACTTCAGCTTCTTCAGCGTTACTGGTCAGGGCATAGACTTTGATTACCATGATATTGAATGGTTTGCCTTGCATCCAAGCACTGCATTTCAGACTCTTTTGTTGACTATGATGGCTACTCCATTTCTTCTAAGGGATTCCTGCCCACAGTAATAGATATAATGATCATTCGAGTTAAATTCACTCATTCCAGTCCATCTTAGTTCACTGATTCCTAGAATGTTGATGTTCACTCTTGTAATCTCCTGTTTGACCACTTCTAATTTGCCTTGATTCATGGACCTAACAATCCAGGTTCCTATGCAATACTGCTCTTTACAGCATCAGATCTCGCTTCTATCACCAGTCCCATCCACAACTGGGTGTTGTTTTTGCTTTGGCTCCATCCCTTCATTCTTTCTGGAGTTATTTCTTCACTGATCTCCAGTAGCATACTGGGCACCTACCAACCTGGGGAGTTCATCTTTCAGTGTCCTATCTTTTTGCCTTTTCACACTGTTCATGGGGTTCTCAAGGCAAGAATACTGAAGTGGTTTGCCATTCCCTTCTCCAGTGGACCACTTTCTGTCAGACCTCTCCACCATGACCCACCCATCTTAGGTGGCCCCACATGGCATGGCTTAGTTTCACTGAGTTAGACAAGGCTGTGGTCCATGTGATCAGATTGGCAAGTTTTCTGTGATTGTGGTTTCAGTCTGTCTGCCCTCTGATGCCCTCTCTCAGTGCCTACCGTCTTACTTGGGTTTCCCTTACCTTAGATGTGGGGTATCTCAGAAGGACCTACCCCAACATAGTAAAGGCCATGTATGATAAGCCTACAGCAAACATTATTCTCATTGGTAAAAACACTGAAAGCATTCCCCCTAAGATCAGGAAGAAGACAAGAGTGTCACTTTCACCGCTATTATTCAACATAGTTTTGGAACTCCTAGCTACAGCAATCAGGGAAGAAAAAGAAATAAAAGGAATCTAGATTGGAAAAGAGGAAGTAAAGCTCTCACTGTTTGCAGATGACATGATACTGTACATAGAAAACCCTAAATATAGTATAAGAAAATTACTAGAGCTAATCAGTAAATTTCGCAAAGTTGCAGGATACAAAATCAATACATAGAAATCACTTGCATTTCTATATACTAACAATGAAAAATCAGAAAGAGAAATCAATCCCATTCACCATTGCAACAAAAAGAATTAAATATCTAGGAATAACTTCCCTAAGGAAACAAAAGAACTGTACACAGAAAATTATAAGGCACTAATGAAAGAAATCAAAGATGACATAAACAGATGAAGAGATATTCCATGTTCTAGGTAGGAAGAATCAATATTGTGAAAATGACCATACTACCAAATGCAATCTACAGATTCAATGCAATCCCTATCAAATTACCAATGGCATTTTTCACAGAACTAGAATAAAACATTTCATGATTCATATAGAAACACAAAAGACCCCGGATAGCCAGGGCAGTTTTGAGAAAGAAGAATGGAGCTGGAGGAATCAACTGTCCTGACTTCAGATTATACTACAAAGCTAGAGCCATCAATACAGTATGTTACTGGCACAAAAACAGAAATATAGACCAATGTAACAAGACAGAAAGCTCAGAAATAAATCCATGCATCTAAAGGTACCTTATTATTGACAAAGGAGGCAGGAATATACAATGGGGCAAAGACAACCTCTTCGATAAATGGTGCTGGGAAAACTGGAGAGCTACATGTAAAAGAATGAAATTAGAACACTTCCTAACACCATACACAAAGATAAACTCAAAATGGATTAAAGACCTAAATGTAAGATCAGAAACTATAAAAATCTTAGAGGAAACATAGGCAGAACACTTGATGACATAAATCAAATCAAGAACCTCTAAGACCCACCTCCTAGAGTAATGGAAATAAAAACAAAAGTAAGCAAGTGGGACCTGATTAAACTTAAAAGCTTTTGCACAGCAAAGGAAACTATAAGCAAGGTGAAAAGACAACCCTTGGAATGGGAGAAAATAATAGCAAATGAAACAACTGACAAAGGATTAATTTCCAAAATATACAAGCACCTCATACAACTCAATACCAGGAAAACAAACAACCCAAACAAAAAAGTGGGGAAAAGACCTAAACAGACATTTCTCCAAAAAAGACATACAGATGGCTAACAAACACATGAAAAAATGCTCAACATTGCTCATTATTAGAGAAATGCAAATCAAATCTACAGTGAGATATCACCTCACACTGGTCAGAATGGCCCTCATCAAAAAGTCTACAAACAATAAATGTGAGAGAGGGTGTGGAGAAAAGGGAATACTCTTGCACTGTTGGTGGGAATGTAAATTGATACAGTTACTATGGAAGACGGTATGGAGATTCCTTAAAAAACTAGGAATAAAACCACTATATGACCCAGCCATCCCACTCCTAGGCATATACCCTGAGGAAACCATGGTTGAAAAAGACACATGTATCCCACTGTTCACTGCAGCACTATTTACAACAGCTAGAACATGGAAGCAACCTAGATATCCATCAACAGATGAACAGATAAAGCAGTTGTAGTACATATACACAATGGAATATTACTCAGCCATAAAAAGGAATGTATTTGAGTCAGTTCTGATGAGGTGGATGAATCTAGAATCTATTATACAGAGTGAAGTGAATCAGAAAGAGAAAGATAAACATCGTATTCTAACGCACATATGTGGAATCTAGAAAAATGGTACTGAAGAATTTATTTACAGGGCAAATGGAGAAACAGACATAGAGAATAGACTCATGGACATGGGGGGAGGGGAGGACAGGGTGAGATGTATAGAAAGAGTAACATTGAAACCTACATTACCACATGTAAGATAGACAGCCAACAGGAATTTGCTCAGGAAACTCAAACAGGAGCTCTGTATCAACCTAGAGGGGTGGGATGGGGAGGGAAATGGGAGCGAGGTTCAAAAGGGTGGGGATATGTATACCTATGACGGATTCATGTCAGAAAACAACAAAATTCTTTAATACAATTATCCTTCAATTAAAAAAAAATTTAAAGATAAAAAAATCAAAAGAGGTCTTCCTTGGTAGTATAGTGGTTGAGAATATGCCTGCCAAAGCAGGGAACACGGGTTTGATCCCTGATCCAAGAAGATCCCACATACTACAGAGCAGCTAAGCCCACGTGCTCGAGAGCCTGTGCTCTGCAAGAAAGGGAAATCACTGTGATGAGAAGCCCTAGAAATCACAACTACAGAGAAGACCCTGATCACCACAACTAGAGAAAGGCTGTGTACAGCAATGAAGACCCAGTGCAGCCAAATATAAATAAATAAGTATTTTTTTTTAAATCAAAAGAATCAGAGAAACAGATAAATAGATGGAAATATTACTATTGTGAGGGAAGTCTTTGTATGGAACTGTTTTGTATCTCCTAGGGTTTTCTAGTTTTGTTTTTGTTTTTGTTTTTTTGTTTGTTGTGTTTAGTTGGTTGGTTGGTTGGTTTGGTTTTTTTGGCTGAACCATGGATTATGGGATCTTAGTTTCCCCACCAGGAATCAAACTCAGGTCCACGGCAATGAAAGTCCAAGTCTTAACCACTGGGCTATCAGGGAAATCTCCGGAATTATGATTAAACTCATTAAGTTAAAAGCCTCTTAAACATTGTGGCATTTTTCTTCATTTTGATTGAAGAAATTTTTTGAAAGCTTTTGCTACAATCCTGAAAATACATGAATCATAAGTGACCATGAAAATCTTTATCTGAAAAGGCCAAAAAAAACCACCCCAAATCAGTAAATGTGTATTTATACCATTTAATTGTATTTAATTGCCTGAACACTTTTTCCCACATGATCCTGATTCAAAATATGATAATTTCTCAAGGGTAAAATATTTTTTCCTAAATTAATATTCTATTATCAAACATAAACTTAGAAGAATCAATATTAACTTTGAACATGGTAAGTATGATATGGATCCCCAGAGACAGAAATAAATAATACCCATTATATATGGTTTAGATCTCACCTAATAGCTAGGGTAATAGGATAAGTAGGGTTACTATACATATAACTTCATTAAAAATTCACTAGTAATCCACTGGATAAAATGAGTTACTTATATTCTTTAATCTCAGCTAACTGAATTTTCAAATGCCCAGTTATTCAAAAGAAACAATAGGTAGAAAGAATGTGGGTCTTAGAGAGACCTAGGCTGAAATACTGAATACTGTAATTGTGTCCTTAAGCAAGGTATTGAACTTCTTTGAGCCTCAGTTTTGCCATCTATAAAATGGCAGTATCTACTTCAGAGGATTACCATTATCATTATATCATATAATATATGCAAAAGAAACCACATAATCTATAATATGTAGTAGAATCTGAATAGATCCTTCCATGACCTCTTTCCCTTAAGTTTTTTAGCTTCTTTCTCTCAACCAGTCATCTAAAATTTTTTTCATCATACAACCAATTAAAACTTTGACTCTGTACCTGAGGAATGTATATTTATAAATTCTATACTATGTACTATTGTATAATACTATATTACAAAATATACAAAAATAGAAATTTTAATAAGATGCTAAAGATGACACAAAAAGCAGTTTTAAATACTGGCCTCATAGTATTAGTTAATACTATCTCAAGGCATGATACAACTTAACATACTTAACAAGAGTAGGACTTCCCTATTGGTGCAGTGGTAAAGATCCACCTGCCAATGCAGGGGACATGGGTTCAATACCTGGTTCAGGAAAATTCCACATGCTGCAGGGCAACTAAACCCAAGCACTTCAACTACTAAGCCCCTGCTCTGCAGCAAAAGAAAGCCCAGGAACAGCAATGAAGATCCAGTTCAGTCAAAAATAAATAATAAATTTTTAAATTTTTAAAAAGCAAGAGATGTAAATTCAGACTTCAAAGAATGTTCATGGTAATTTTGCTTGTTTGCTTGCTTTTTGTTCACCTTCTTGTCCTAAATGGTTAGACAGTCTGATTGTTTTTAACATCATAATATGACTCAGAGTTATTAGAAGTATAAACTGTATGGTTTACTTATTGTTCATGTGTCTTGTATTCTTTGGCTATCTTCAAATTGTGGTTTCTTTAAGACAGTATTTGAATTTGATATCACGTATCATTTTATGAGAGTTAGTGAAAGTGAAGTTGCTCAGTCATGTCCGACTCTGCAACCCCATGGACTGCAGCCTACCAGGCTCCTCCATCCATGGGATTTTCCAGGCAAGAATACTGGAGTGGGGTGCCATTTCCTTCTTCAGGAGATCTTCCTGACCCAGGGATTGAACCTGAGTCTCCCACATTGTAAGCAGATGCTTTACCATCTAAGCCACCAGGGAAGCTCGAGAGTTTAGTTAAAGCTAAACAACATATCCTATAAGTTCACTAAACCAAATACTTAAAGATTACACTGTTTAGCAAAATGCTAAAAGGAAAGGGCAAAATGGCTTGCCATCTCTCTGAGTCATAGAATTTCATTCTCCTTTTACGAAGCCTTCTCTACCACATGGGATATGGCATGTGACAGTGTGACATTCAGATCAGGAAGTCACCATCAACACATAAAATGATTTTTCAACATATATAATAGAAGTTAGTAAAGCTTATTTTTTAAACAATAAGCAGAAGTTCTAATATTTTCTCCCAATACCTGGATTGCCTTACAAACCCCTAGGGTATACACAGCTTACACCCCACTTGACCTTTAAATCTTAAATCAGCCTCATGACCAGTGTCAGCCTCTCCCCTCCTTCAGTCTATCTTCTACACTGCTCACAACTGCTCCTTTCTAAATTGTAAATCATGTGTTCCCCACAATTATGTAAAGTTCTAAAAATAAAATAAAATTAAAAAAAATAATAATAAATAAATAAATAAAATGACACCTAAAAATAAAAAAAATAAAAAAATAAATTGTAAATCATACTGCTACCCACTCCCTCTCAGGATCCCTCAATGGCACTACAACTCCTTACAAAGTAAATCCAAACTCTTTAGCATAGCATAAAAAGCCTGTAGCATAAAAAGTCGAGCTCCAAACTCATATACATCCAGTTTCATCTCTTACCAATGCTCATACTATGGTTTATTCTGGAGCCCCACCAAAAGGTCAGATGTTTCCCACACATGGTCTCACATACCTCCCTTCACTCAGCAAGCAATCATTGGCTACCTACCATATATGAAACACTGGGGATGAGAGAACCAGTCACCGCCCTTGAAGGCACCAGTCTCCCAGCATGACAATCAAGTAAATAAAATTACAGCATAAAGTGAAAAGTACTCTGATGGAGATATACAAAGTACGTATTGTGAAAGTCTGGGGTCAGGAACATTTCCCTTAATGTTGCCAGAGCTGCACCAGATCTTTGCTCAAAATCCGACAACCCCCACCTTTAGCAGGAGTTAACCTAAATCTTTAAGGCAAAGGAGCCAGAGATTTCTTTTTAAAAAGGAAGCTACAAACAACAACAACAAACAGAACTGGCTAGAACCAAGAATGTGAGTAATCTGAAATGCAGTACTCAGATGCAACCTCAAAAACGACAAAACGATCTCTGTTCATTTCCAAGGCAAACCATTCAACATCACAGTAATCCAAGTCTAGGCCTAGACCAGTAATGCCAAAGAACCTGAAGTTGAAGAGTTCAATGAAGACCTACAAGACCTTCTAAAACTAACACCCAAAAGGGATGTCCTTTTCATCAGAGGGGACTGGAATGCACTCCTGGAAGTCAAGAGATACCAAGATACAAAGTTACTCAAATTTGCTTGGAGTAACAAGCAAATTTGGCCTTGGAATACAGAATAAAGGAGGGCAAAGGCTAAAGATACAAGATACCAAGTTACTCAAATTTGCTTGGAGTAACAAGCAAATTTGGCCTTGGAGTATAGAATAAAGGAGGGCAAAGGCTAAAGAGTTTTGCCAAGAGAACACACTGGTCATAGCAAACACCCTCTTCCAACAACACAAGAAAAGACTCTACACATGGACATCATCAGATGGTCAATACCAAAATCAGATTGATTATATTCTTTACAGCCAAAGATGGAGAAGCTCTATACAGTCAGCAAAAACAAGACCAGGAGTTGACTGTGGCTCATATCATGAACTCCTTATTGCCAAATTCAGACTTAAATTGAAGAAAGTGGGGAAAACCACTAGACTATTCAGGTAACACCTAAATCAAATCCCTTCCAGTTATACAGTGGAAGTGACAAATAGATTCAAGGGATTAGATCTGATAGAGTGCCTGAAGAACCATGCACGGAGGTTCCTGACATTGTACAGGAGGCAGTGATCAAGACCATTCCCAGGACAAAGAAATGCAACAAGGCAAAATGGCTGTCTGAGGAGGCCTTACAAATAGCTGAGAAAAGAAGAGAAGTGAAAGGCAAAGGAGAAAAGGAAAGATACAGCCATCTGAATGCAGAGTTCCAAAGAATAGCAAGGAGAGATAAGAAAGCCTTCCTCAGTGATCAATGCGAAGAAACAGAAGAAAACAGTAGAATGGGAAAAACTAGAGATCTCAAAAAATTAGAGATACCAAGGGAACATTTCATGCAAAGATGGGCACATTAAAGGACAGAAATGGTATGGACCTAACAGAAGCAGAAGATATTAAGAAGAGATGGCAAAAATACACAAAACAACCATACAAAAAAGATCTTCATGACCCAGATAACAAGGATGGAGTGATCACACACCTAGAGCCAGTCATCCTGGAATGTGAAGTGAAGTGGGCCTTGGGAAGCATCACTACAAACAAAGCTACTGGAGGTGAAGGAATTCCAGTTAAGCTATTTCAAATCCTAAAAGATGATGCTGTGAAAGTGCTGCACTTAATATGCCAGCAAATTTAGAAAATTCAGCAGTGGCCACAGGACTGGAAAAGGTCAGTTTTCATTCCAATCCCAAAGGCAATGCCAAAGAATGTTCAAACTACTGCACAATTGTACTCATCTCCCACACTAGCAAAGTAATGGTCAAAAATTCTCCAAGTCAGGTTTCAACAGTACATGAACCATGAATTTACAGATGTTCAAGCTGGATTCAGAAAAGGCAGAGGAACCAGAGATCAAATTCTCAACATACACTGGATCATCAAAAAAGCAAGAGAGTTCCAGAAAAACATCTACTTCTGCTTTATTAACTTCACCAAGCCTTTGATGGTGTGGATCACAACAAACCTGAAAAATTCTTAAAGTGATGGGATGCCTTACCTGCCTACTGAGAAATCTGTATGCAGGTCAAGAAGCAACTTGACATGCTTTAACAGACTAGAACTGGACATGCAATAACAGACTAGTTCCAAATCGGGAAAGGAGTACATCAACACTGTATATTCTCACCCTGCTTATTTAACTTATATGCAGAGTACATCATGCAAAATGCCAGGCTAGCTGAAGCACAAGCTGGAATCAAGATTGCCAGGAGAAATATTAATAACCTCAGATATGTGGATAACACCACCCTTATGGCAGAAAGCAAAGAAGAACTAAAAAGCCTCTTGATGAAAGTGAAGACGAGAGTGAAAAAGTTGGCTTAAAACTCAGCTTTCAGAAAACTAAGACCATAGTTTCCAGTTCCATCATTCATGGCAAATAGATGGGGAAACAATGGAAAACGTGGCAGGCTTTTATTTTTGGGGCTCCAAAATCACCGCAGATGGTGACTGCAGCTATGAAATTAAAAGACGCTTGCTTCTTAGAAGAAAAGCTATGACCAACCTAGAGAGCATATTAAAAAGCAGAGACATTGCTTTGCCAACAACGATCCGTCTAGTCAAAGCTATGGTTTTTCCAGTAGTCATGTATGATGTGAGAGTTGGACAATAAAAAAAGCTGAGCACTAAAGAATTGATGCTTTTGAACAGTGGTGATGGAGAAGACTCTTGAGAGTCTTTTGGACAAGAAGGACACCAAACCAGTTTATCCTAAAGGCAATCAGTTTGAATATTCATTGGAAAGACTGATGCTGAAGCTGAAGCTCCAACACTTTGGCCACCTAACTCGAAGAACTGACTCAATGGAAAAGACTCTGATGTCGGGAAAGATTGAAGGCAGAAGGAGAAAGGGACCACAGAGGATGACATGATTGAATGGCATCACCGACTCAATAGACATGAGTTTGAGGAAGGTCCGGGAGTTGGTGACGGACAGGGAAGCCTGGAGTGCTGCAATCCATGGTGCCGCAGAGAGTCGGACAGGACTGAGCGACTGAACTGAACTGAATAGAGCCCTAACCCTACTATTGATTTTTTGGGTCACCTTAATTGAGTCATTAAATTTCTCTGGGCCTCACTGATAAGTAAGAACACTGGACCACACCACTAGTTGTATTAACTACTGGGTGATGGGAGTACTTGAAATTCATGATGATCTTTGCAGAACTTGTTCCTGTGGGATAAAATATTGATTTACCACAAAAAACAAGCTGCTTGAATTTTTCTATTAATTTGCATTCATTTGTACTAGTACAAATTTCACTTTGAATTTAGTTAGTGCTACCAAGCAGACAAACAGCAGGAAATGATAATTAAAAAAAAAAAATTAAGTAAAAAAATTTAAATGGAGAGGGAGAGGGTGGGAAGATTTGGAAGAATGGTATTGAAACATGTGTAATATCATGTATGAAACGAGTTGCCAGTCCAGGTTCAATGCACGATACTGGATGCTTGGGGCTGGTGCACTGGGACGACCCAAAGGGATGGTGTGGGGAGGGAGGAGGGAGGAGGGTTCAGGATGGGGAGCACATGTATACCTGTGGTGGATTCATTTTGATGTTTGGCAAAACTAATACAGTGTTTCAGGTTTAAAAATAAAATTAAATTTTAAAAAAAAAGCCATTTTACAGATGAGGAAACTGAGGCACATGGAGGTGAAGGTCATATGGCTTGTAAGTGATGGGAGTTCTGACCCCAGGTTGTTTGACCCTAGACACTGTGCCACTGTATTGCATTTATTTACATTATTTAATTATTTCCTTTATCTACTTGTTTGCTTTGGTTATTGTGTGTCTCCTCTACTAAAATACAAGCTCCTTGAGGATACACATTTGTGTGTATTCAGTCCACTGCTGTATCCCTTAGCACCTAAAGAAGTCGAGACATCATACTAGGCCCTCAAGTATTTATTAAACTACATAGTTTCTGTGACTTCAAGCCCTTCTGTCTGGATTCAAGGGGGAAACAAATTGCAAAAAGGGTAGATTGATTATTCAAATTTCTGTCAACATATCATGCAATAAATGCTTCTTCTTTCCCATCTCGATTCAGCTCTGTAATAAATTGAATGCAATATATTAAAAAAAAATAAAATAAATAACAAAGTAGGTTCAAAAAAAAAAAAGAAATTCTATTAATTACCTATCTAATAGAAAGGAAAGCAATCTTGTCATTATAAAACTTAATTGTTAATCACTTAGTAATTTAATTTCAATAGCAGAACTCCTCACTCCAGCCCCTAGAAACAGAGCTAGAGTATGGAAGCATAAGACACTCTCCAAGATTCCTTTCAGTCCTAGGATTCTTGTTTCCACTGAAATGTGTATTCTATCTGTAAATGCTGCAAGCTGCTCTGGGCACAAATATATATATATAATATTTTTAATAGAGCTTAATAAGTTGACTACTTTTAATGAAATAGCCCATCATACTTATACATAAACAGATACCCACAAAACAACCCTTCAGTTTTAGGTCCACAGAAGACATCTTGAAGCTCACTGAATGCTGTAACAGTACATATTATTCCATATTAATTTGACAGATGAAACAAAACCATCTTTTTTTGCAAAAGAATCTAGCAATCAGAAGTTAGAAATTTCCTTTAACAATCTGTACACACTTATGGTGTATTGTGATATATGCTTGTGGCACTGAATAGACAAGTTCCAAAATGAGGACAGTTTTAAGTGGTAAGAAAAGTAACCTAGTTATTGCAGTTCCCTATCTTAAAAGGATCGTGACACCTTTAGGTGTTATTATTTTGGCTGTATAGTCGTGAACTAAGTTAATGGACAAAAATAACCCAAGATTCACTTCAGCTAAAATATAAACATTTCATAATAATTCTTCATGTAACTCTGATTTCTAGTTAAAACAAAACTTACAGTTACCAAAGGGCAGTGGTAGGATAAAGGGACAAATTAAAAGCATGATATTGACAGATACAAATTCAGTTCAGTTCAGTCACTCAGTCCAACTCTTTATGACCCCATGGACTGCAGCATGCCAGGCTTCCCTGTCTGTCACCAACTCTTGGAGCTTGCTCAAACTCATATCCATTGAGTCAGTGATGCCATCCAACCATCTCATCCTCTATGGTCCCTTTATCCTCCTGCCTTCAATCTTTCCCAGCATCAGGGTTTCCCGGAATCAGGGTTTCCCAGCATCTTTTCCAATGAGTCAGACTTTGCATCAGGCGGCCAAAGTATTGTAGAATCCTTTACTGTACTGTATTGGAAGTCCAAAGTACTGTCCTTCCTATGAATATTCAGGACTGATTTCTTTAGGGATTGACTGGTTTGATCACCTTGCAGTCCAAGGGACTCTCAAGATCTTCTCCAACACCACAGTTTAAAAGTATCAATTCTTTGGTGTTCAGCCTTCTTTATTATGGTCCAACTCTCACATCCATACATGATTACTGGAAAATCCATAGCCTTGACTATATGGACCTTTGTTGGCAAAGTAATGTCTCTGCTTTTTAACATGCTAAGTTGGTAATAGCCTTTCTTATAAGGGGCAAGCGTCTTTTCATTTCATGGCTGCAGTCACCATCTGCAGTGAATTTGGAGCCCAAGAAAATAAAGTCTGTCACTGTTTTCATTGTATCCCCATCTATTTGCCCTGAAGTGATGAGACCGGATGCCATGATCTTCGTTTTTTGAATGCTGAGTTTTAAGCCAGTTTTTTCACTCTCCTCTTTCACTTTCCCTCAAGAGGCTCTTTAGTTCCTCCTTGCTTTCTGCCATAAGGGTGGTATCATCTGCCTTTATGCGGTTATTGATATTTCTCCTGGCAATCTTGATTCCAGCTTGTCCTTCATCCAGCCCGGCATTTTGCATAAAGTACTCTGCATATAGGTTAAATAAGCAGGGCGTCAATATACAGCCTTGACATACTTCTTTCCCAATTTGGAAACAGTCTGTTGTTCCATGTCTGGTTCTAACTGTTGCTTCTTGACCTGCATGCAGATTTCTCAGGAGGTAAGTAAGGTAGTCTGGTATTCCCATCTCTTTAAGAATTTTCCACAGCTTGCAGTGATCCACACAGTCAAATGCTTTAGTGTAGTCAATGAAGCAGATGTTCTTCTGGAATTCTCTTGCTTTTTCTATAATCCAAGGGATTTGGCAGTTTGATCTCTGGTTCCTCTGCCTGATGCTTCCAGCACGGCGGGTGAGAAAGACCTGAAATGGGGGCAAGTGAGTAATGAAAAGAGAGACACATATAATTTGGCAGGCAGGGAAACAGAGGGCCCTCCTGTTCTCCATGGCAGGAAGACCAAATGGTTCCTTTCTGCATGCACTTTTTCAGGCAGAAGTTACATGAGATCTTCACGGAATTGCTATTCTGGGGAGTTTGATCACCGCGCCATGAAGAGGGAGTAAAGTTAAGGCTCTGCTGTTGATCAGGAACATCTTGTTTTGTTTCCATGGGGACAGACACAGGGGCAAGCAGTGAGGTGGAGCAAAGAGCACATTCTGCCCCAAGAACGTCTGTCCGACATGCTTACTAGGACAATCGCAAGGACACAGTTTGCAGCACCCTTGAGTCGTCGAGCAGGTTCTGGTCTCTGCTCCACCAGCTTGCAACACCTGCCTTTTCTAAATCCTGCTTGAACATTTAGAAGTTCTTGGTTCACGTATTGTTGAAGCCTGTCTTGGAGAATTTTGAGCATTACTTTGCTAGCGTGTGAGATGAGTGGAATTGTGTGGTACTTTGAACGTTCTTTGGCATTGACTTTCTTCGGGATTGGAATGAAAACTGACCTTTCCCAGTCATGCCGCCACTGCTGACTTTTCCAAATATGCTGGCCTATTGACTGCAGTGCTTTCACAGCATCATCTTTTAGGATTTGAAATAGCTCAGCTGGAGTTCCATCACCTCCACTAGCTTTATTCATAGGGATGCTTCCTAAGGCCCACTTGACTTCATACTCCAGGAGATCTGGCTCTAGGTGTGTAATCACACCATAGTGATTATCTGGGTCATTAAGATCTTTTTTGTATAGTTGTTCTGTGTATTCTTGCCATCTCTTCTTAATATCTTCTGCTTCTGTTAGATCCATACAGTTTCTGTCTTTTGTTGTGAATTTGGCAATAAGGAGTTCATGATTTGAGCCACAGTGAGCTCCTGGTCTTGTTTTTGCTGATTATATAGTTTCTCCATCTTTGCTGAAAAGAATACAATCAATCTGATTTCACTATTGATCATCTGATAATGTCCATGTGTAGAGTCATCTCTTATGTTTTTTATATATGCAACAAGGATTTACTCTATAGCACAGGAGTTATTTCTACTATCTTGCAATAACCTATAATGGAACATAATCTGAAAAAAATAATTAAATCACTGTATTGTACCCTTGAAATTAACACATTATTAATCAACTACACTTTGATTTTTTTAAAAAATCTAAAAAAAAAAAAATCAACAATATTGGAATAGAATACTTATTGACACTAAAATGACACTATTGGAATTTCCCTGGTGGCCCAGTGGCTAAGTCTCCACATTGCCAATGCAGGGGGCCCGAGTTCGATCCCTGGTCAGGGAACTAGATGGAAGATCCTGAGTGCTGCAATTAAGGCCAGGCCTGGATAATCCCCATGGACAGAGGAGTCTGGCAGGCTACAATCCATGGGGTCACAAAGAGTTGGACATGACTGAGTGACTAAGCACAGCACAGCAGTCAAAATAAAAATAATTCAAAAAGCATAAAATGACACTGTTTTTCTTGATAAAAATTATGGTTTACCTGAAAGTAACTTTCTAAAGACAACATAGAGTACATGGAAAGTAGAGAAGAGAAGCCCTGTTTTGCTTTTTTATCTAAAGGTTTCCAAATAATTTAATTCCTTCATTAAGTACATGCCTGCTCATTATAGAATTCATAACCTGAATCAGTATAACGTACTGGTTAATGTTCTCCCATTTCCATTTTTTTCCCAAATATTACCCAGGCAACACAGAAACAATTAACATTTATTTATTTTAAGGCAAAAGCAGCCCAGCTCATTAGGTGACTAAAGAGCTTTGTGTCTTAAACACAAAAGGGAAGCAAAAATCTCAGATCATTCAAACAAGAAAATGTCAGATTACTTGTTCACAGAAACCTCCATTTTAAACGACCCCATCCCTCTTTGGAAAAAGTAGTGAACTTCTTTAGAACACATAGCACTCTATTTTTCTTAACATTTATCAATTCTTTCAGTATAACTTTTTATTACTTTGGTTAATTCTTTCTGGATTAAGCACATTCAAACATAAAAGAGCATGCTGAACTTTACAGGTTTTGGTTGAAACAGATCCAAGTTTAAGTTAATGATAATAACAATATCAATCTCATAAACACGGTTATAAATAAATCCTCCCATGAGTTCCTTTGCCTTCTGAATACCTTTGAGTTTTGAGCAGAACAAATTCTCCTAAAAGTGGTAATTCCAGGAGAATGAAGGGACATTATCCTTTTACTACAATACTCTCAGCCAAGTCACTAAACAGCCTTTATTCAGGTGCCATGAAAACAGGAAAAGCAAGGAAAACAGACGAAAGGATTACTGTTCTTACATTGTCCCCATACAACACATTCAGTCTCTGTTCTCCCGAAGCCGGCAAGTCACATCATGAGTACATTTTGATCACATGCAAAAGTACCTAACTACAGTGAAGAAACTGATAAAATGTATCTCCTGAATTTCAACCAATGTTAGACAGCTCTTAATAACAGCTGTAAGAGTACTACATTTGCTAATGTAGGAGAGCTATGACATTTGCTATTTTAAATATAATTATTCAAACTGTATTAAAATCAACACTTAACATAGTACTTTAATGACAGTATTACTCATAGATAATTTACACAAGAGAACTGTGATCTGCAAATGGAAAAGCACCTATCCATTAAAATTATTAATTCCTTTATTTTCTCAATCACTAGGCTACTGCTATGGCAGTCACAGTAACTCCTTTTCAGGTAATCACAAAGAGAATGACAAAATCACCAAATCTCTTTCTCCAGGACTCTATCAGCCGCTATCTTATTCATTCCCAGTGTAACTTTACGATTCAGAGGGCAAAAAAATTCATGTAGGAAAATTCTTAAAATGACATAGACCGTTTCCTTATTCAGAATCTAGAAACTTTACACTAGATCATGATGCCTCCTAGAGGTCAAGGTACATAAAAACACTTCTACATTCATCATACAGTAACAAACATCACATATTTTAAAACTCAAATCTTGATAATGACCAAATGGAACATAACCTACCTATTTTATTTTTTAAGTGATTCTTTTTCTAATCTCTGTATCTCCTTGCATTTAAAAACCTGAAATAGTTAGGGAAAAAATCTACTGCAAGTGATACAACCCTAAAGAAGGCAAATAACATATTCTGTCAATCAAAAAATCACAAACTAGGACTGCCCTAGTAGTTCAGTGGCTAAGACTCTGCACTCCCAGTGCAGGAGGCCTGGGTTCTATCCCTAGTCCAGGAATTAAGATACCACATGCCGCAACTAAAGATTATAGATGTGGCAACTAAAAGATTCACCTACCACAACTAAGACCCGATATCACCAAATAAATATTCTTTAAATCTATAATAATAAGTACAAACATTAAAAATGTATACTATATGCATTTTTAATCATATGCTATACGTTAAATACAATTATCTTCATAGTTCATCTTTAAATATATAAGGGACTACAATGCTATTTTCTTAAAAATGGCAATTTTAGGCATAAAGCCATATGCCTAAAAGAGTTCTCAGCAAATTTTTCTCTATATATATAATGCCCTAATTAGACAAATGCATAAAGGTGTTTCTCAACACAGCAATCATATTGAGATGAACACATGTAAGCAACTGTTGCAATGAAATTCTTGTTCAAAATATTATTGTAGTAGAGTCTGTAGAACTATAAATAAAATTTAATTCAAGGAAGTCAAGCACAATGTAAACTTCCTCACTTCTTTTTGGCTGCATGCAGCTTCATTGTGTTTGTGTAATAAAAGACTTTGTAAGTGGGAAGTTTCAAGGCATTCACCCAGGGCAATTCTGTAGCAGAATTAACCCTAGGATAAATACGCTCTCCAGCACAAAGAACCATTTTAAGTAGGTCAAAGCACTCCCAAAGAGTATTTAGATCACCAGAACCTTCATGAAAGACTTTAATACTCTATTACTTCACCAAGAAAGGAAGAAAATTACAAAGAATCAAAAGATACGTTGTTAAAAACAAGAACATGGAGGGATTTTTTTTTTTTAAGGCAACCATTAAAATAATTTTTTGAGATTTTAAATTGGAGTCTAGTCAATTTAAGATATTTATCAGCAAAGTATCTGGCCAAAAGCATGCTTATAATCTTGTAGAATTAAATAATTAAAAAAAAAAACTGCTAGGTTAGAGATACAGACAAACAGCAATCAAAACTTGTTTAAAACAATCATTTGGTGTGAATTCAGAGGCTGGAATCTATCACACTGCACTACTTTTAAAACATCAGTGATTTAAAAAGGATTAAAAGGGCTTACAAAACACTAATGATTAATGAAAGGACAAAATCAAAGATACTACCTATTTAATAACAAAATGGGTATTTTGTAGAGAAAAGTAGGAAAGCAAATTGTGCATATATAAAACTCTAATTTTTCCTATACTCTCACACCAACATTGAGGCACCCGCCATTGTTTCCCTCGTTTCTTCAACAATTTCTGGCTTCCTAGGCACTCTAGATAGTGAGAAGAGGAGCCAACTTTAAAAACATATTTTTCCTCCAAGACTTAACAGAAACACAAGGCCTCAAGGTTTTCTGAGAAAACATGTTGAATATCCCAACAATGATGGATGGACCTGGTAAGGCTAAATCCTCACAATTGACTATTATTTCTGTTCTTATGTCTACATGTGACAACATCAACATGTTTAAAATACACAAGAAAGAAAATTTGGAACCTATGTGTGTGTGTGTGTGTGTGTGTGTGAGAGAGAGACAAGTTTCAAGAAAATGTAGAGCTAGCTTAAAAAGTGAAGTCGCTCAGTCGTGTCCGACTTTTTGCGACCCCATGTACACCAGGCTCCTCCGTCCATGGGATTTTCTAGGCAAGAGTACTGGAGTGGATTGCCATTTCCTTCTCCAAAAAAGAGCTAAGTTTACTCTAAAGATGAAATAGCTTCTCACAGAAACCAAATGCAGGGCTGCAACTCAGTCTCAGAAAGACTAAAACAGAGAATTGGAAGACATCCAGAAGCCAGGGGAGGTTTCTAGCCTCACCTCTGTATCTCATTTCATGGACTAGTCTTTCTCCACTTACAACCTTGTTATTCAGTCCCCATGGTTTACCACACAGAGGTCCAAGTTTCACATATTAATATGATTTTCTCAGTCCAAGTTCCCTATTCCTAGTGTCGACTAAAAAAGATGCACAACATGAAAGTTGTGAGTTAAGTTTTATTTGAGGCAAAATGAGGACTGCAGCCCAAGAGACAGCACCTCAGAGAGCTGAGAAACTGCTCTAAAGAGGTAGTGAGGGAAGGGCAATATATAAGATTTTGATGAAGGGGGAGTTCAATGCAATCAAGTGCTCATTTTACAAAAGGATTTTTGCTAGTCACAAGGAGCTGATGTCACCATGAAGGGATTTAGTGCTTTTCTAGATATGAGGTGATGCAAGGATTGGGATCATGAAATCAGTTCCTGAAAAATACCTATCTAAAGACCTGTTCTACCAGTTTCCCTGGAGCAGAGTGCCTCACTCTCCACTCTGAACTCCCTTCAGGCGTGCTGAAGGTCAACAGCTGCAGCAGCCCAGGGTTCAGTCTCCGCAGAGGCAGATGGCAAATGCCCTTGGCAAGCACCAAGTACTTGTAGTTGACACTAGAAAGACATTCTGACTGACCAAGCTAACATCTGCCTATTTATGGTCAAATTATCTTTGCCCAATCAAGCAGGGTACCTGAAAGTCCATCTATTTGATGATGAATTCTTCTGGATTTTATATGTCTGAATATGTTTATTTTTTTAATTTTTAAAAAATATTCATTTATTACTGGACTGCACCAGGACTTAGCTCTGCACATAAAGCCTTCAGTCTTTGCTGTGACATTCAGGATTTTTTAATTGCAGCCACATGGGGTCTTTTGGTTGTAGCGTGCCAACTCTCCGTTGTGGCATGTGGGATCCAGTTCCTGGACCAGGGATTGAACAAGGGCCCCCTGCATTGGAAGCATGGAGTCTTAGCCACTGGACCACCAGGGAAGTCCCAGAAAATGTTCAAAATGTCCTTATTTCACTTTTATTTTTGAAAGATATTTTCATTGGGTACAGAATTATAAGTTTAAAAACTCTTTCTTTGAGTACTTTAAAGGTGCTGCTCCTTTGTTTTCTTGCTTACATTACTGCAGAGAAGAAATCTGCCACCAAGATCCTTATGTCTATTACTCTACATGTAATAAATCTTTTAACTCTAACTGCTTACTTCCACTTATTGTAAAAACCCTCAACAAAGTGGACATCAAGGGAATATACTGCAACATAATAAAGGCTATATATGACAGGCACTTAGCTAACATCACACGCAACCATGAAAAGCTGAAAGCATTGCCTCTAAGATCAGGAACAAGACAAGGATGCCCACTCTCACCATGTTCATTCAACATAGTATTAGAAGTACTAGCCACACTGACAAGAAAAAAAATAAATAAAAGGAATCCAAATTGGAAAGGAAAAAGTGAAACTGTCACTGTTTATTGATTACATGATGTTATACCTAGAAAATCCTAAAGACATCATCAAAAAAATACTGGAGAAGGCAATGGCACCCCACTCCAGTACTCTTGCCTGGAAAATCCCATGGATGGAGGAGCCTGGTAGGCTGCAGTCTATGGGGTCGCTAAGAGTCAGACACGACTGAGCGACTTCACTTTCACTTTTCACTTTCATGCATTGGAGAAGGAAATGGCAACCCATTCCAGTATTCTTGCCTGGAGAATCCCAGGGACGGGGGAGCCTGGTGGGCTGCCGTCTATGGGGTCGCACAGAGTCGGACATGACTGAAGCGGCTTAAGGATACATTAATAAAATTGGTTAAGTTACAGGATACAAAATTAATATACAGAAATCCATAAAATTTCTATACACTAACAACAAACTATCAGAAAGAGAAATTAAGAAAACAATCCACTTACAATCACATGAAAAAGAATAAAATACCTAGAAATGAATCTAAGGAAGTAAAAGACCTGTACACTGATGAAAGAAACTGAAGACAACACAAACAGATGGAAAGATATACTGTTTTCTTAGATTGGGAAAATTATTGTTGAAATGACCATAGTGCCCAAAGCAATCTACAGATCTATGCAATCTCTATTAAAATACCAATAGCATTATTCACAGAACCCACAATGGCAGAAAGCAAAGAGGAACTAAAGAGCCTCTTGATGAAGGTGAAAGAGGAGAGTGAAAAAGCTGGCTTAAGATTATTGCATCTTGGGGCTTCCCCGGTGGTCCAGTGGTTGGGAGTCCACCTTCCAATGCAAGGGACACCAGTTCAATCCCTGGTCTGGGAAGATTCCATATGCCCCAGAGAAGCTGAGCCCATGTACCACAACTACTGAGCCCACACGCCCTAGAGCACGCACTCTGTAACGGGAAGCCCATGCACCGCAGCCTCTGCTCAGCTCAACTAGAGAAAGCCTGCACAGTGACAAAGACCCAGAGCACCCAATAAATAAATAAATATTTTTAAAAAAAACAAACAAAAAAAAGATTATGGCATCTTGTCCCATCACTCATGGCAAACAGATGGGGAAAAATGGAAACAGTGACCGACTTTATTTTCTTGGGCTCCAAAATCACTGTGGATGGTGACTGCAGCCACAAAATTAAAAGATGCTTGCCCCTTGGAAGATAAACTATGACAAACCTAGATAGTGTATTAAAAAGCAGAGACATCACTTTGCTGACAAAGGTCCATATAGTCAAAGCTATGGTTTTTCCACTAGTCATGCACGGATATGAGAATTGGACCATAAAGAAGGCTGAATGCTCAAGAATTCATGCTTTTGAACTGTGGTACTGGAGAAGACTTCTTGCAAGACCCTTGGACAGCAAGATCAAGCCAGTCAATCCTAAAGGAAATCAACCTTCAATATTCATTGTAAAGAATGATGCTGAAGCTGAAGCTCCAATTCTGTGGCCACCTGGTGTGAAGAGCCAACTCATTGGAAAAGAGCCCAACTCTTTCCCTGATGCTGGGAAAGATTGAAGGCAGAAGAAGGGATGATGGAGGATGAGATGGTTGGATGGCATCACTGACATGAACATGTCACCATCAATGTCAACATGGACACTGGCATCATCAATGGACATGAGTCTGAGCAAACTCCAGGAGATGAGAAGAACAGAGTGGACAGGGAAGTCTGGTGTGCTGCAGTCCATAGGGTTGCAAAAAGTCAGACACAACTTAGCGACTAACAACAACAAGAAAAAATACTTATAAAATTTGTATGGAAACACAAAAGACATCAAATAACCAAAACAATCTTAAGAAAGAGAAACAAAGCTAGAGGTATCATGCTCTCTGATTTCAAACTATATTACAAAGCTACAGTCATCAAAACAGTATGGCAGTGGCACAAGAACAGACACAGAGGTCAATGCAACAGAATAGAAAGCCCAGAAATAAACCCACAGTTACACGGTCAATTAATCTATGATAAAGGAGGCCAGAATGTACAATGGGGAAATTTTAGTATCTTCAGTAAATGGTGTTCAAACCGGACAGCGACATGCAAAACAATCAAACCAGACTACTCTCTCACACAATGCACAAAAATAAATTCAAAATGAATTAAATACTTCCATATAAGACCTGAAACCATAAAATTTCTAGAAGAAAACAGAGGCAGTTCACTCTTTAACATCAGTCTTAACAGCATTTTTTTGGATATGTCTCCTCAGGGAAACAAAAGCAAAGTGTGACTGTATCAAACTAAAAAGTTTTTGCACAGAGAAGAAAACTATCAACAAAATGAAAAAGCTGTCTATGGAATGGGAAAGGATATTTGCAAATGATATAGCCAACAGTATTATGAATATTAAATTATATAAATATATAATATTTAGTATACTTTTAGGAAAAAATATAACATTAAAATATATTAATTTATAATCCTGTTTTAAAAATATTCTGTTTTAGGAGATGTCTTATGGTTTCAGGTTTTCCCCAGTTTTTCCCTGCATCCCTCTTGCACATCCTCTCGTATAATTCAGCCTACAGGAAGTGATCAGTCTGCTCCTGTTCCCCATGACCTTCTGTTCTCTTCCTTTCAATATTTTTCCCTTACCCTTTCTGAATACACACTAATATTTCAAGATCAAGCTCAAAACACCCCTTTTCCCCTATGAGCCCATGTGACTCTGCTCAATATGCTCAGACAGAAATGATGCCTCTCTTACTTGTATTCCCACTAAACCTTCTACATATATTCATCACAATACTTCTAATACCATATAGCACTGTGATCTGCTTCTATTCACTGCTCTAGTAATATCATGGCATGAGCCCAAATTCATCATGCTTAAACCTGGTTCAGTTCAGTTCAGTCACACAGTTGTGTCTGACTCTTTGCAACCCCATGAATCGTAGCACACCAGGCCTCCCTGTCCATCATCAACTCCCAGAGTTCACTCAGACTCACGTCCATCGAGTCCATGATGCCATCCAGCCATCTCATCCTCTGTCATCCCCTTTTCCTCCTGCCCCCAATCCCTCCCAGCATCAGAGTCTTTTCCAATGAGTCAACTCTTCGCATGAGGTGGCCAAAGTACTGGAGTTTCAGCTTTAGCATCATTCCTTCCAAAGAACACGCAGGACTGATCTCCTTAAACCTGGTAGGAGCCCAGTAAGTGAATTTTGACTGAATGAATCGACCAAAGTGAATGAGCAAGTGAGGGAAAAGTAGAAGGTATCAATTTGAGGAACCTGAAGATTTGAGGACAGATCAGGCAGGCAGGTATTCGCTTCTCATTTCTGCCAAACAGATTTTGTCTCATACCTGTGTTCTTCCCCTCTTCTAACACCATGGGGGGAGGGGGGTGGAGAGGTCCTCTTCTACGCTGATTTTAACCAATGTAGAAAGGAAATTCTCCCCCTCTGTGGGGTTAGAGAAGAATAAAAAAAAAATAATAATAATAAATGCTGTCCCTTCCCCCATGCCTGTTATGTGTGAAGATTCCATGGGGAACATATTAGAGTGTCATGGGGGAGGGGACAGAATTTCTGTTTGTGTATTACAAACCCTGCCCTATTAAGTATTCAGCCAGACTACACTTTATTTAACAGGTGAAACAAACAATGCAAGTCACTCAAGGTAAGTGTTTTACCCTGTAACTGAGTAAGTTAATGGATGACCCAAGACTAGAATGTTAACCTTTCACTGTACACTTAACTCTTAGTTGTGTCCGATCATCTCATAGTTCAAATGGCAGTCTCATTTAATACAGCACAACTGTGTTCATATAATGGTGTCACTTTAAATCAGCAATCTAATGCTTAAAGGGAAGGACAATAAACTTAAGTCTGGAAAGGTGAAATAATAACTTTAATAGCCTTTATTTGAGTCATCCAATCACAACCCAGAAACTGCTAAGTACTGCTAAGTTACTTCAGTCGTGTCCGACTCTGTGCGACCCCATAGACGGCAGCCCACCAGGCTCCCCAGCCCTTGGGATTCTCCAGGCAGGAACACTGGAGTGGGTTGCCATTTCCTTCTCCAATGCATGAAAGTGAAAAGGGAAAGTGAAGTTGCTCAGTCGTGTCTGACTCTTAGCGACCCCATAGACTGCAGCCTACCAGGCTCCTCCATCCATGGGATTTTCCAGGCAAGAGTACTGGAGTGGGGTGCCATTGCCTTCTCCAACCCCAGAAACTACTCCTTGAGAAATATAAAGGTAATTCTAAAACATGAAAGTATAGTGAAGGAAAAGCAAAATTTAAGAGACCAAAGACTTAAATTCTCCCAGTATTGAGCCAAAATCTTCTTTACTTACAGATGTGTGAAGGTTTTATTTTCAGTCCAGTCACTCGTCAGATGAAAAATGGGTTATAACTTAAAGAACAGTAAGACCAACCAGCAGCTCCCCAACAGAAAAGTACATGATTCACTTGAGGAGGTTTTCTGTTTGTTGTTTTCATTTTTTTGTTTGTTTGGAGGAGCTTGTTGTGGGTTTTGTTTACTTTTTTGTGGGAAGTGGCTTACACAGATTTTGAGAAGGGCTTTACTTGGAATACCTCAGCCTGCGGCTGGTGGCTAAATTAACTGCATTCATAATAACTAGCCTGTGCTTTCCTATTCCCAGGTGGTGCCAGTAGTAAAGAAACCACCTGTCAGTGCAGGAGACACAGGTTTAATCCCTGGGTGGGGAAGATCCCCTGGAGAAGCGCATGGCAACCCACTCCGGTATTCTTTCCTGGAGAATTCCCATGGACAGAGGAGCCTGGAGGGTTACAGTCCATAGGGTCACAAAGTCAGACACAGCTGAAGGGACTTAGCACACATGCATGCACACTTTCCCAATCCAGGCAAGGCAAACATCCCTGATTGACCCAAGACTAAATCAGGGCCTGGACTGGTGCCCCCTCCTCCTCTCTGGACTGTTCCTTATGGCCCCTGCTGTAGATTCATGGTACCTCTATGTGCTCTAGGAATGATCACATAGGTACTGATTGTGTACTATTGATGCTCTCTCCACTGAGGGCAGAATCACATCCCACTCTGCCTAGGCCAGGGAGTGCACATGAACAAGACCAAGCAACATTTTTAAAATTAGCTGCAACCACTGAGAAATTTTACATAGCCTTTAGGCTTCTCTACAAAAACTGGAAGTTCGACTAGCAGGAAGTCCTTACATGGGCTGTTTTGAATCTGTGTTTAACAGATAAATTTTAGACTTAGAAATAATATGTATCTTATTCACAACTTAGAGTTTACCTAACTCCCAGTCTCAAATTATGCCTCATTCTCAAAATGATTATTTATATAAAATGTGTAAGTTTGGTTCCAAAATAACCAATGCATAAAGACCTACTGACAGAATGCAATAAATATGCTTCCTGACTGCCATTTTCAGCACTAACAGAAACAACAGATTTTATTCAGTATCCCAGTATGAGATGTTTCCTTCAGTTCTTACCCATATAAAAAGCCATTGTACTATAGGCAACCCCCAATCTGCAATCTAATCATTCCTAAGCAATGGTCAAAGGGTAAGAATTACATAAGTCAAAGTCAAATGCCCTAAATAATTATTTTATATCACAGAAACAGCAAGATAAAAAGAAAATGTCAACATAGGCTTTTACAAATACTAAGCATATAAAAAGTTATCTTTAAAGAGTCATATGAATATTGTATATCTTTTTAAAGGATTTTTTTTCTTGTAACAACTAGACAAGACTGTTTCACTAAAAACTTCATTAGCAACACTTTCTTTTTCTAACAAATCTTATTATAGCAAGTACAGGCTTTCCTATCTCTTAAAGGAAATTTGAATCTTTATACTTCATTCACCTCACAATCTTTCATGGTCAATTATGAACACACCCAAAAGTCTTCAACTGGTAAATGTTAGAGGAAGGTACATATTTGCATGGGAACTTATTCATCAATGACCCTTGCTCTTCTATGCCACTCTGCTAAAAGCTTCTGTGTAAGATACCATGAGTAAGTCAACTGTATCTATTTATATTATCAATCACCATTTCAGCGTTACACAATTTGGTTACAAACTGAGGCAGAGGATCTTCATAAAAGTTGCCAAACCTTTCTGACTTCTGAAGAAATACCACCCATTCTTTGTTTGATCTTTGCCTCAGTTCTTACCTTGTCACAATTAAACATCGCAAAAGAGAAGAAATTCCTCTGTCAAAAATCACTGCCTAATTCAGAGTTCTATGGGACAGTATTGAAGCAAGGCAAAGTTTCTCCATCTCAGAAATCAGTCTATCCCTTTTAAATATGGGTAAACTGTACGGCATCTGAACTCTACCTCCAAAAAACTTTTTTAAAAGCTGTCAACTTTTTTTTTTTTTAATCACAATGGATTACTTTAGTTTGGTTTTAGGCCCTTTCAAATACTATTAATTCTTCAAAATTGTCATCACAGTCAAATGCAAAAAAAAAAAATGAAATTGAAAGCTGTATCATTCATTTTCACCTGGCCTTTTGATCAGTATCAGTACCATGCTCTTCTAGAATGATTTTCTTGACATGTGTTTCTCACAAACTCTTTTCTTAGTCAGAAAGAAAAACAAAAACTTTTAAGGAATATGACAGTATACAACAAGAACTTTAAGGATAAAACTTTTTTTAGGACCAGTGGGGACAGGAATTGAGGTAAGAGATAGAAGGGCCCCAGGCTGGGCAGCTGGAGTTGTTCCCTGTGGACAGATACTCCAAAACAGCAGGAGCAAAAGAAGAGCTGAGCCCTGCCCAGATAAATGATAGAGACCATGTATTTCTCATTCTTGAGCTTAAGGAGAATTTCCAACTATACATGTGCAAAAAGGCTCCTCAGAAGTCAAAAGGAAGGGGGTGTCACCTCATAGTAAGCAATGTCAACCTACCCATAGGCTTCTTTGCTAGAATCCATATTGGCCAAGAGAAGCACACACACACATGGGAGTGTACTGCCATATACCAAATACAGACTCAGAACCAGGCAAAGCAAGATGACTGGCCAAAGGAAACCCAGAAGAAATGCCCCATATAAGTAAATCAAACTACCATGAGAGCATGACTCTCTGAGCCCACCCATGTGTCTATCCACACGTACTCTTTTTTTTTTCCCTAAATGAACACTTTACTGGTTTCACTACTTACTGTGCCTATGTGGAAATTCATTTCTGCAAAATCAAAGGGCCAGGGCCTTGTCACTGGCCACTGGTCTAGTGGCTAGGATTCAGCACTCTCACTACCATGGCCTGACTTCAGTTTCTGGCCAGAAACTGAAACCCTGCTTCAAGCCACTACAAACCAAGGCCACCTGAGATTAGAATGAGCCTGAGTCACTGTGATCAAATGCCAGAGCTGACAGTTCAGTGAACTTTCAGTAACTAGGAGGCACAGAGGAATTAATTATCATAAAACATACCATAAAACCAGAGGGCTCCTAGCCTACTGCTTCATAAACTGGGATCACCTGAAGTAATTCTCTAAGAAAAGAACAATGTAGAGGTTTTAACTTAAGCAGACGGTAGTGGGCAAGAACATTGTCTGAGATATATCCAGATGATTTATAGATTTATCTTATCATAAATTAACACTTACTGTGCATGTAATCTGCTTTACAGCATTAAAAAATATCTATCCAAAAAATGAAAAAAAAAAGAAATCTACCTAAATATCCACCTAGATTAACAACCTACCAACCCAACAAGGAAGGCACATGCACACTCATGAGGAGAAAAAGAATGAGTGTTATTCTGCTAGAAGACACAGGCTCTCACAGGGCCAGACGGTGCTATATTTCTCCTCTTCTCAGTGGTTTGACCTATCAGTAAGCAAAGGATATCACAGACAACAGCTACTGCCAATGGTGAGCTGGTGAGCCCTGAGGGAAGGGAAGAATATCTGCCATTTAGCAGACATCAGACTGCAGCCACTCCCCACAAGGAAAACACAGGATACCAGCCCCAGATAACTGACATGCATATCAAAGGAATGATTTCACTGAGTCCAGACTGGCATCTTCCCACTCACAGAAAAGTGCCAAATTCCGGAAACTTTCAATTTCTGCTGCTGCTGCTGCTGCTGCTAAGTCGCTTCAGTCGTGTCTGACTCTGTGCGACCCCATAGACAGTGGCCACCAGGCTCCCCTGTCTGTGGGATTCTCCAGGCAAGAACACTGGAGTGGGTTGCCATTTCCTTCTCCAGTGCATGAAAGTGAAAAGTGAAAGAGAAGTCGCTCAGTCGTGTCCGACTCTTCGCGACCCCATGGACTGCAGCCTATCAGGCTCCTCTGTCCATGGGATGTTCCAGGCAAGAGTACTGGAGTGGGGAGCCATCACCTTCTAGTTTTCTTTAACAGTAATCTCTTCTTCCTACTACCTTCCCTTTGTTGCAAAACTCCTATATATCACAGCTCCTCCCTTCTTCCCCTGCTCAGAGCAGTTGCTCAAGGTTACTTGAGATGCTGCCTCCTAGGCTTGTCACCCTAAAAATTCCCACTGAATTCACCATAACTCTTAACTTCTAGGTTGTGAATACTTTTTAAGTCAACATGTCCAAAGAACTTTAGTTTCTCTTATTTAATTAGAATAAAAGAGAAGTTTCTACTATCTGTGTCTCTAAAACTTCTAAACTAGAAATGTAATTTCTAGCATCATATCACAGAGAAGGCAATAGCACCCCACTCCAGTACTCTTGCCCGGAAAATCCCATGGACGGAGGAGCCTGGTAGGCTGAAGTCTATGGGGTCACTAAGAGTTGGACACGACCGAGCAACTTTACTTTCACTTTTCACTTTCATGCATTGGAGAAGGAAATGGCAACCCACTCGTTTCCTGCCTGGAGAATCCCAGGGACGGGGGAGCCTGGTGCGCTGCCGTCTATGGAGTCACACAGAGTCAGACACGACTGAACCGACTTAGCAGCAGCAGCATATTAACTGAATAATGCTGTGGTTACCACTGCAGGCTTCAAACTGGACCAGCCTGGATGTGTCCTGGTTCTATCATTTAGTAGCCTTTGGGCAAGTTAGTCACTGTTTTAAGGCCTGGGCCTCCTCATCTGTAAAATAAGTGTAACAGCACATGCCTCAGCAAGTTGGTGAGAAGATTAACTGAAGCTGTGTATATCAATTTCTTTGCTTAGCACCTGACATGTAGAAGACTCAAATATGAATATGAATAAAATGTCTACTCTATAGAAATATCTCTTCAAATTCCCTCCGACTGCCCAAGCACTCCTCACATTCTGCCACTATTCCTGGGTCTATTTAAAACTCCCTCACAAATGGCAAAAAAAAAAAAAAAAAAAAACTCCCTCATAGCATCCCCATAGCCTCAGCCTCCTTAATGCTTCTGCCTATCCCTGGTTCATGCTACTGCAAAACCAATAAGGAAATGCTAAAACTCTTGCTGGAATGAGAAGAGAAGCAAATGAAAAAGCAAGGCCAACAGCACCCGCTCTGGCCAGGGTGATAAAGGCTGGCAACGTTCATCTCCCTCGTAGATTAACTGGTGTTCCCTCCCACGGTGTTCAGCAGCCCCCCAAGACTGAATTCAAGAGAACCAGCTAATTTAAGGCACCAGGTACAAATCAGGCAAGTTGCAAATGCTCTTCCCTTCAACCAGCACTTGGCATTCTACCAGAATCATATGGCCTGCAAAAAACTCTAGAAGCTTCTATAATGTGGAGCTATTAATAAAACATGTATACTTCCTTTTAAGTCACAGAAATCTTTTTCAGCACTTTAAAGTGGCAATATGGACAATGTGAAAAAGTAGAAAACACAGGCAGTTCTCTTCTCTACTCAACAACAACAAAAAAGTGAGACCAGAAGGTATCCACAATAACCAACCAGAAATGATGGTAACTGGATGCTCTGCATCAGTTCAGTTCAGTTCAGTCACTCAGTCCTGTCTGACCCTCTGTGACCCCATGGACTGCAGCACGCCAGGCCACCCTGTCCATCACCAACTCCCGGAGTTTACTAAAACTCATGTCCATTGAATTGGTGGTGCGATTCAATCATCTCATCTTCTGTCGTCCCCTTCTCCTTCCACCTTCAATCTTTCCCAGCATCAGGGTCTTTTCCAATGAATCAGTTCTTCCCATCAGGTGGCCAAAGTAATGGTGTTCAGCTTCAGCATCTGCCCTGAATATTCTTTGGAAGAACTGATTCATTGGAAGAACTTCCAATGAATTGACTGGATGGATCTCCTTGCAGTCCAAGGGACTCTCAAGAGTCTTCTCCACACCACCGTTCAAAAGCATCAATTCTTTGGTGCTCAGCATTCTTTATAGTCCAACTCTCACATCCTTACATGACTACAGGAAAAACCATAGCCTTGACTAGATGGACCTTTGTTGGCAAAACAACGTCTCTGCTTTTTAACATGCTGTCTAGGTTGGTCATAACTTTCCTTCCAAGGAATAAGCATCTTTTAATTTCATGGCTGCAGACACCATCTGCAGTGATTTTGGAGCCCCTTTCCAAAATAAAGTCAGCCACTGTTTCCACTGTTTCCCCATATATTTGCCATGAAGTGATGGCACCAGATACCATGATTGTAATTTTCTGAATGTTGAGTTTTAAGCCAACTTTTTCACTCTCCTCTTTCACTTTCATCAAAAGGCTCTTTAGGTCTTTGCTTTCTGCCATAAGGGTGGTGTCATCTGCATATCTGAGGTTATTGATATTTCTCCTGGCAATCTTGATTCCAGCTTGTGCTTCATCTAGCCCAGTGTTTCTCATGATGTACTCTGCATATAAGTTAAATAAGCAGGGTAACAATATACAGCCTGACGTCCTCCCTTCCCTATTTGGAACCAGTCTGTTGTTCCATGTCCAGTTCTAACTGCTGCTTCCTGACCTGCATACAGATTTCTCAAGAGGCAGGTCAGGTGGTCTGGTATTCCCATCTCTTTAAGAATTTTACACAGCTTGTTGTGATCCACACAGTCAAAGGCTTTGGTATAGTCAATAAAGCAGAAATAGACGTTTTCCTGGAACTCTTGCTTTTTCGATGATTCAAGGGATGTTGGCAATTTGATCTCTGGTTCCTCTGCATTTTCTAAATCCAGCTTGAACATATGGAAGTTCATGGTTCACGTACTGTTGAAGCCTAGTTTGAAGACTGTTCTGCATTGCTAAAATAACTAACAATGCATTTGGTTCATACTTAAAGTTCCCATCTAACTTAAATGCATTTACACTAAACCAGTGGTTCTCAAACTGGGGCAATTTTGGCTCTCAAGAGATATTTGGCTATGTCTAGAGCTACTGGTATCTAGTTAATAGAGGGTAGGATGCTGCTAAACATCCCATAACACACAGGACAGCCCCCCCACAATGAAGAATTATCGAGCCCAGAACATTAATAGTGCTGACTTGAGAAATCCAGCACTAACCAAATACCTTATTGATGGTCACCTTAAACATCATAATCATTATGAATAAAGAAAATTCTGTTAACCACATTCATTTGTTAAACAAATTTTTAAGACCCTTTAATTAAACAGTTTCTTTAGATCTCACAAAGAGCTAAGAACTGGGGCATTGGAAACCAAAAAAGAAAAAAGATGCTTGGCTGTGATATTAATATAATGGTCAGAATGCTATTTCTAATTATTTTACATTATATGTGTATATGAATTACACTATATGTATATATGTATACTATACTGGTATATGAAACTACAGTTTAAAAATATTTCAGTTGAAATTTCTAGGAAATTAAATACTAACTCATTTTCTACAATTCTGAATATTGTTCAACATTTTTGATGAAAAGGATATATTTATGACTATCCATTACTGAAATAATGGGTGGTATTGAAAGCTATTTCTACTCTTGACACCAGACTGTCAGACAATTTCCACTGTCATGTCTAAAACCACACTCCTGTAGCCACTTCCCATCATATCAACTGTCATCCCTTTTCTCTTCTGTGGCATTTTATTTGCCATGCATAAACAGTGAAAAAATTAAAATCAAGTTCATTAAAGAATTTGCTGAGTGAAGGCTAACATGAATAAAGTACAGAGCTTTCCACATTATTTTAAGAGCAGATACTCTTTCCTTTTTCAAGTTGGGCTGATGTCCTAGAGGTTAATACTGTTATGTCAGGAATGACCCATGAAACCACAGTTTTAAAAGATACTCTATTTCCAAACCATTTCTATGAAGCAAGTAAGAATTTAATGTTTTCTAAGATGTTAAGAAACGATTCAAGAACACATTCCTACCTGCCATAACAGAGAGCAATAAAATTGTGAAAAATAATTTTCACAGTAACAAAAGGTATATACCTGCTATATACATATATGTGATATCTAGGATGACAGAGTGAAATAATGCGTGATAGCAGGATAGTGCACCTAGAAAAGATATTTCACTTTAGCTGAAAATGAAAAGGCACTGGTCAGATAGAAAATATCCAAAAGGGTAATGGGGAATTCATATGACATGTTAATGTAATTTCTCTTTGAAAGATGTTAGAAGCAAATAAAGGCATCTGCTGGGCTTCCCTGGTGGCTCAGTGGTAAAGAACCCACGTACCAATGCAGGAGACATGGGTTCAATCCCTGGTACTTCTTAACCCCATCAACAGCTTATTCCCTGGAGAAGGAAATGACAACCCACTCCAGCATACTTATCTGGGAAATCCATGGACAGAGGAGCCTGGAAGACTACAGACCATGTGGACACAAAAGAGTCAGAAAAAACATAGCAACTTAACGACAACAACAACAACAAAGGCATCTGTGAATGTGAAACCTGTTGATTCTATGCCACATCGCTTCCACAAGTGAAAGTGATCAATGTGAAAACAATGCCCAGTTGTAGATGTGACTGGTGATGGAAGTAAAGTTCAATGCTGTAAAGAACAATACTGCATAGGAACCTGGAATGCTAGGGCCATGAATCAAGGTAAATTGGAACTGGTCAAATAGGAGATGACAAGAGTGAATATCGACATTTTAGCAATCAGTGAACTAAAATGGACCAGAATGGGCAAATATAATTCACATGATCTACTACTTGGACAAGAATCCCTTAGAAGAAATGGAGTAGTTCTTACAGTCAACCAAAGAGTATGAAATGCAGTACTTGACTGCAGTAGCAAAAACAACAGAATGATCTCTATTCGTTTCCAAGGCAAACCATTCAACATCACAGCAATCCAAGTCTATGTATGCCCCAACCACTAATGCCGAAAAACCTAAAGTTGAACAGTTCTATGATGACCTACAAGACTTTCTAGAACACCAAAAAAAGATGTCCTTTTCATCAGAGGGGACTGAAATGTAAAAGTAGGAAGTCAAGACATACCTGGAGTAATAGGCAAGTTTGACCTTGGAGTACAAAATGAAGCAGAGCAAAGGCTAATAGAATTTTTCTAAGAAAACACACTGGTCATAGCAAACATCCTCTTCCAACAACACAAGAGATGACTCAACACATGGACATCACCAGATGGTCAATATGGAAATCAGACTGATTATATTTTTGCAGCCAAAGACAGAGAAGCTCTATGCAGTGAGCAAAAATAAGACCGGGAGCTGATTGTGGTTCAGATCATGAATTCCTTACTGCAAAATTCAGACTTAAATTGAAGAAAGTAGGGAAAACCAGGAGACCATTCAAGTGTGACCTAAATCAAATCCCTTAGGATCATACAGTGGAAGTGAGAAATAGATTCAAGGGATTAGATCTGATGATAGACAGAGTGCCTGAAGAACTATGGATGGATGTTCGTACATTGTACAGGAGGCGGTGATCAAAACCATCCCCAAGAAAAAGCAATGCAAAAAGGCAAAATGGTTGTCTGAGGAGGCCTTACAAATAGCCAAGAAAAGAAGAAAAGTGAAAGGCAAGGAGAAAAGGAAAGATTAACCCATCTGAAGGTAGAGTTCCAAAGAATAGCAAGAAGAGATAAGAAAGCCTTCCTCAGAGCTCAATGCAAAGAAATAAACAAAAACAATAGAATGGAAAAGACTAGAGATCTCTTCAAGAAAATCAGAGATACCAAGGGAACATTTCATGCAAAATGGTCACAATAAAGGACAGAAATGGTATGGATCTAAGCAGCAGAAGATATTAAGAAGAGGTGGCAAGAATACACAGAACAACTATACAAAAAAGATATATGAACTAGATAACCACGATGGTGTGATCATGCACCTAGAGCCAGACATCCTGAAATGCAAAGTCAAGTGTGCCTTGGGAAGCATCACTACAAACAAAGTTAGTGGAGGTGATGGAATTCCAGTTGAGCTATATCAAATCCTAAAAGATGATGCTGTGAAAGTGCTGCACTCAATATGCCAGCAAATTTGGAAAACTCAGCAATGGCCACAGGACTGGAAAAGGCCAGTTTTCATTCCATTCCAAAGAAGTGAAGTCGCTCAGTCGTGTCTGACTCTTTGTGACCCCATGGACTGTAGCCTATCAGGCTCCTCCATCCATGGGATTTTCCAGGCAAATGTGCTGGAGTGGATTGCCATTTCCTTCTCCAGGGGATCTTCCCGACCCAGGAATCGAACCCAGGTCTCCTGCATTGCAGGCAGACGCTTTACCGTCTGAGCCACCAGGGAAGAAAGAAAGGCAATGCTAAAGAATGTTCAAACTACCACACAATTACATTCATCTCACACACTAGCAAAGTAATGCTCAAAATTCTCCAAGCTAGGCTTCAACAGTATGTGAACTGAGAACCTCCAGATGTTCAAGCTGGTTTAGAAAAGGCAGAGAAACCAGAGATCAAATTGCCAATATCCAGTGGATCATAGAAAAAGCAAGAGAATTCCAGAAGAACATCTACTTCTGCTTCACTGCCTACACCAAAGCCTTTGACTGTGTGGATCACAACAAACTGGAAAATTCTTAAAGAAATTGGAATACCAGACTACTTTATCTGCCTTCTGAAAATCTGTATGTAGGTGAAGAAGTAATAGAATCAGACATGGAACAATGGACTGGTTCCAAATTGGGAAAGAGTACATCAAGGCTGTATACTGTCACATTAAATATTTAACTTATATTCAGAGTACATCATGCGAAATGCCAGACTGGATAAACAGAAGTTGGAATCAAGATTGCCGGGAGAGATATCAATAACCTCAGATATGCAGATGACACCACCTTTACGGCAGAAAGTGAAGAGGAACTAAACAGCCCCGATAGAGGAGAGTGAAAAAGCTGGCTTAAAACTCAACATTCAAAAAACGAAGATCATGGCTTCTGGTCCCATCACTTCATGGCAAATAGATGGGGAAACAATGCAAACAGTGACAGACTTTATTTTCTTGGGCTCCAAAATCACTGCAGATGCTGACTGCAGCCATAAACTAAAAGACGCTTGCTCCTTGGAAGAAAGGCTATGACCAACCTAGACAGCATATTCAAAAGCAGAGACATTACTTTGCCAACAAACATCCATCTAGTCAAAGCTTGGTTTTTCCAGTAGTCATGTATGGATGTGAGAGGTGGACTATAATAAAAGCTGAGCACCGAAGAACTGATGCTTTCGAACTGTGGTACTGGAGAAGACTCTTAAGAGTCCCTTGGACAGCAAGGAGATCAAACCAGTCAATCCTAAAGGAAATCAGTCCTGAATATTCATCGGAAGGACTGGTGCTGAAGTTGAAATTCCAATAGTTTGGACACCTGATGAGAAGAATTGACTCATTGGAAAAGACCCTGATGCTGGGAAAGATTGAAGGCAGGAGGAGAAGGGGATGACAGAGGATGACATGGTTGGATGGCATCACCGACTCAATGGGCATGAGTTTGAACAAGCTCCAGCAGTTGGTGATAGGCAGGGAAGCCTGGCATGCTGAGATTTATGGGGTCGCAAAGAGTCAGACACAACTGAGCAACTGAACTGAAAGGAGTAGAGGAGTGGGCCTTCCAATTTTAAATATGGTGACCAGGGAATAGCCCCAATGCGAAGGTGTATTTAAGTAAAAATGTGAAGTAGATGAATTCAATACATTTTAAACACTGAAAGTAAGATTTCAACTGACTAAAATTTCCTGTTAGTCGAGACTTTTAGGTCTACAATAAAAAGTTGTGTATTTAACACAAGAACAAAATGAAAATATTAAAAGAAAAAATTAATAAAGGAAAATTATTATTTTTTAACCTATTCTGAGAGTGGCAGTTTCTGAATAAAGGAAAATAAGCAGACATAAACTACTAAACTTTTCTCAATGTCCACAAAAAAGTTTATTTTCTGAATGAAACACTATAGCATTTGAAGGAACTAACGGTAAGGAACTAGCTTTGAGATCCAAACTAAGGAGTGAGAGTAAAAATCCCTTTTCCAGATGAAAAAATATAAATTGCAGTGACCCAGGAATTTATGCCAGAAATGAACAATTAACAAAAGTCATGCAGGAATGACTGTTCTGAAATATGGCATTTAGTGCATCAGTTATAGATGGACGTTTACAGAAATGAACCACCATCAAGACCATGAGGAAGAGAAGCACTGGCCCCATCCCTGCCAGCTGGCTCATCAGAGGCCTTCAGACATGGTTTGATGACAGCTGCCACTGAAGGTGGGGGTTATGTGAATATCTTTTAATTTTCTATTTCTTTTTTCTACCTCCCCAATGCCCACAATGTGGTTAAATCTCCCAGGTTAACAAAAATATACAAGTCAGTCATTCAGTGCCAAAACTAAATGGGCATTAATTCTCCATGAAAATAAGCTTATACTGGGCACCACGCTGACTTTAGAACAATGACTGCCATCATTGGCAGTTTCCTCCCTGCTTCCTCCTGAATCCTTCTCTTCCCTTCTTTTCACAGTTTTCATAACCAGTGGCCTGAGTTTACTGCTTTCTGTAAAAGGACAATAAGGGCCTCTAATTAGCACCCTAGTCAGTTCCCTAGTTCTATGGGAGACAGCCTCTCTCAGTATAACTACTCACATCCAAGTTTTTATTACACCAAGATGTTTAAAGAGTGAAAAGAGCTATGCATAATTTTCTTAATTAAAAAAACTAAAGTGGTTTGCCAACACATACCAACAGGATCATGGTATTGATATATTAATACTACATACATACACCTGTATACGTATACTGTATTGATATGTATTATGTTAAGATATACACTCTATATTATTCTATACTTTCTATTATACAGCCACTCATTATAGCCTTTTGAAATGGGGTAAAAGAGGAGAAATGCAGTTTTGCCTCTTTTTTGCAGAACACCTCAAATTTAACAGGATTCCTGAAAATTAACACTATTTACATAATTTCAAAGTTCAGTATATAACCATCACTTTGCTAATGAGATGTAAGAAAAAGCAGTGGAGGCCTGAATTAGGCAAGTATTCCCAAGAGGTCTGGTTGCATAGCAAAGACCAGAAAGCCATGCTTTGTTTCCATCTTCAGAATTGTTTCTAAGACTGTTTCTCCTTTTCCTTGATATGTCTTTTTTTCCCCTTCCTCATTTGCTATAGTTGACCAGAGTTGCCCTTTTTAAGACTCTGGATAAACTGGATAAAAATATCAGAAACAGTGTCTTTCCCATTACTAAAGATCAATAATTAGTATTCTTATATTTAGAGATATTAAAAAACTGGCAATAAGAACTTTATGGAGGTAGCAAAGTACAGTGGTTAAGAGCTGAAGTTTAATCTTAGCTCCCTAATAGTGAGAAATAACAAGCAAAGACAAAAAAGGCTGCTTAAGGAGAGGACACCAGGAACTGGAAATGACAGATGTAAGGTAATGAAACTATTGACAATGTAACAAAGCATCCTGAGGCCTTTTAGTGGAGGAGCAACCCAGGGCCTACAAACTCCAGTACAAACTCTTGTGCCAAGACATATCACAGTATCAGAAAGGATGCCAGGAATAATCAGAACTGTTACACTAAAAGGGACATCTAGTCCATGAAACCTCAAAGAGAACAAAGTATACTATTCCCATGCCTTTCCTAATGATACACTCCTGCACAAAATCAGTACATATTCTTGATAAAAGAGTACATGAATGGTGTAGATGCAGAAGGACAGCTAAGATCACTGACAGAACATTTTAGTATGCAAGCTGGGATTACTGGTCAGAAAAGGTTACATCTGACATTCTGTCTACGCTACAGGCACCAAGGTGTCTTGCCTCTCTTTGAATATTTTCATAGGGAATCCACATCCATCAGATGAAATCAATTCCGTATTCTGTCCGCATTGTCAGAAAATTCGTATGCTGAACCAAGATATGATGCGCTGCTTTAGGGTTCTTCTGTTGACCCAATATTTACTGAGCCCTTGAGTGGACTTTGAGGAGCAATGGCAATGAATGGCTCAATTTAGGGACTGGTGGGGCAGGCACAGGAAATACAAGGAGAAATTTAGTCAAGAAGTTGAGGTGGCTGGAAGGAATGAATTCAGAAGGATTTTTTTTTAGGAGGGTAGAAGAAAAATACTCAGGAAAAGGGGAAATCTGGGTCTTACTCCAATGGGCTTTTTGAGACCCCATGGTGTGTACCCTGCCAGGTTCCTCCATCCATGGGATTTTCCAGGCAAGAATACAGAAGTGGGTTCCACTTCCTTCTCCAGGAGATCTTCCCAACCCAGGGATCCAACGCTGGTCTCCCTCATTGCAGGCAGACTCTTTACTGTCTGAGCCACTAGGGAAACCCTGGGGCCATGCTCAATAAATCTTTAATCCAATCTTCTGTTGATGGTGGGACTGTGTTCCCTCCCTGTAGTTTGGCCTCAGTATGGCAGAGGTAATGGCAACCTCCTTCAAAAGGACTTATGCCAGGGCTGTTGTATTCAGTGCCCTTGAACCCACGGCAGGCCAATGTCGACCCACGCCTACAGTGGAGACTCCTGGATACTCACAGGCAAGTCTGTCTCAGTCTCTTGTGGGGTTACTGCTCCTTTCTTCTGGGTCCTGATGCACACAAGGTTTTGTTTCTGATCTCCAAGAGTCTGTTTCCCCAGTCCTGTGGAAGTTCTGTAATCAAATCCCACTGGCCTTCAAAGTCAAAGTCTCTGGAGGTTCTCAGTCCCTTTGCCAGATCACCAGGTTGGGAAATCTCTTGTGGGCCCTAGAACTTTCACAACAGTGCAGGAACTTCTCTGGTATAACTGTTTGCCAGTCTGTGGGTTGTCTGCTCAGTGGCTCTACGGTGGGGCTCACACGCCGTGCCTCCCAGCTCTGTTGCAGTGAGAGCACCATCCCTGTCACAGGCCAGTGCTGACCTGCACCTCAGCAGGAGACACTCAAACACTCAAAGGCAGGTCTGGCTCAGTCTCCTGTAGGGCCCCTGGGTCCTGGTGTGCACAAGGTTTTGTTTGAGCCCTCAGAGCATCTCTGGCGGGCATGAGGTTTGATTCTAAACATGATTTCGGCCCTCCTACTGTCTTGTTGGGACTTCTTTGCTCTTGGATGTGGGGTATCTCTTTTTGGTGGGATCCAACATTCTCCTGTCAATGGTTGTTCAATGGTTAGTTGCAATTTTGGAGTTCTCACGGGAGAAGACGAGCGCATGTCCTTCTATTCTGCCACTTGGAAAACTCAGCAGTGGCCACAGGACCAGAAAAAGTCAGTTTTCATTCCAATCCCAAAGAAAGGCAATGCCAAAGAATGTTCAAACTACCATACAACTGCACTCACCTCACATGCTAGCAAAATAATGCTCAAAATTCTCGAAGATAGGCTTCAACAGTATGTGAACCGAGAAACTCCAGATGTTCAAACTAGATTTAGAAAAGCTTTTAAAAAGGATTTTAAAAAGGCAGATATCAAATTGCCAATATCCGTTGGATAACAGAAAAAGCAAGAGAGCTACAGAAAAACATTTACTTCTGCTTCATAGACTATGCTAAAGCCTTTGACTGTGTGGATCACAACAAGCTGTGGAAAATTCTTCAAGAGATGGGAATACCAGACCACCTTACCTGCCTACTGAGAAATCTGTATGCAGGTCAAGAAGCAACAGTTAGAACTGGACATGGAACAATGGACTGGTTCCAAATAGCGAAAGGAGTACATCAAGGCTGTATACTATCACCCTGCTTGTTTAACTTATATGCAGAGTACATTATACAAAATGCCGGGCTGGATGAAGCACAAGCTGGAATCAAGATTGCCAGGAGAAATATCAATAATCTCAGATAGGCAGATGACACCATCTTTATGGCAGAAAGCAAAGAGGAATTAAAGAACCTCTTGATGAAAGTGAAAAAGGAGAGTGAAAAGGCTGGTTTAAAACCCAACATTTAAAAAACGAAGATCATGGCATCCAGCATCATGTCACTTCATGACAAATAGAAGAGAAAAAATGGAAACAGAGACTTTATTTTTTGGGGCTCCAAAATCACTGCAGATGGTGACTGCAGCTATGAAATTAAGATGCTTGCTCCCTGGAAGAAAAGCTATGACAAACCTAGACACCATATTAAAAAACAGAGACATCACTTCACCGACAAAGGTCCATACAGTCAAAGCTATGGTTTTTCCAGTAGTCATGTACAGATGTGAGAGATAGACAATAAAGAAGGCTGAGTGCCAAAGAATTGATGCTTTCAAACTGTGGTGCTGGAGAAGACTCTTGAGAATCACTTGGACAGCAAGGAGATCAAACCAGTCAATCTTAAAGGAATTCAACCTTGAACATTCACTGGAAAGACTGATGCTGAAGCTGAAGCTCCAATACTTTGGCCACCTGATGTGAAGAGCTGACTCACTGGAAAAGATCTTAATGCTGGAAAGATTGAGGGTAAGAAGAGAAGAGGTGGCAGAGGATGAGATGGTTGGATAGCATCATAGACTTAATGGACACGAGTTTGAGCAAACTCTGGGAGAGGGTGAAGGAAAGGGAAGCCTGGTGTGTTTCACTTCATGGGGTCACAAAGAGGTGGACCGGACTTAGCAACTGAATAAGAACAAAGGGGAGCAGAGGGCTAAGCAGGAAGTGGATAAAGAGGGTGGGAAGATATGTGCCTAGAAGAGCTTACTTAGATTTTGGGCAGTAACTTGTACTCTATAGGTACAAGTGTAAACAACCAATCACATCCAGGGAGACAGTGCTAGATCAGATACACATAAAATGCAAAAAGAAATCCAGACTGAGGGTAGATTTGTGTTAATCCCAACAAAAATACCAAAGAAGTTATTATTTGAACATTTCCCAAGCACTGTTCTAAGCCCTTTAAAAAAAACCATTTTATTCTTCTAACGACTCCATGATGTAGGTAATATACGTTACTACCATTTTATAGATTAGGAAACTGAGTCAAAAAGAATTCCAAATCACCCAGTTAATTACTAGAGAAGAATCCAAACCCAGTCAATTTAACTCCAGAGCCCACAGTCTTTTAAACCACTATAGTGTCGTCTTCTCACCTTGATTTCTAGGCCCCAACACAACTGGCTGTCCAGAGTAAACACTGAAATACTTCTTGAAGAGCCAAAAGATCCAGCTTTAGTGAGATCTTAAGAGGCAAAATTTCTAATGAAGGATATATAGATCTGAAAAGAGAACACAGAAATACTAATACGTTAATTGGCTTATGGGTCTGAATGGAAACCTGTGGGTGGATTTGTTTTTCCAACTTGCTATGGATTTCCAGCGTGTGTCAGCAGGAAGGTGCTCCAATCAGCGTGAGCCAGCACACGGGCTCACAGGTGACCTCAAAGGCACGAGTCAGATGTGTAGGCTTCCACACAGTGTGGATGCAACACAGTCAAAAATGCGCCTTCCTCTGTAATATGACCACTCTGATCTCTGCTCTTACCCTAACATGACCTTATGCCCTGCTGTTTATTATATATCATTTCCCCGCTTCTAGGATGGAAATTTGTCTAGGAAACTTGTCTAGGAATTTGTGTAGGTCAAGGCATTTGTCTTATTCATCTCTGGATTCCCAATACCACTTATCAATACTGGAACATCATCAATCTGACAGCATTAAGATAGCATGTTTTAGGAAAAAATATTTCATTAGTCAATTTTCTACAGAGGAAGTAAAGATGACTCTGTTTAAAAGCTGTAATTTTCTACAAATGGCTTTTAGTAATTAATTTTAATTAAATTTATCCATAACTTGAGAACCTCCCACACATACAACACTGCACTTGAAATTATAAGTAATAACCCCTCAGTATTCTTCAATTGAGGTATCATATAATTTATGTGGTTCTACATCCTGACTTTTTGGCCTCCTAAATGTGCTCATTAACATTACGTTTTAAAAATAAAATAATATATGGTACAGTCATAGCACTTTTAAAGGCTACTATTAACACATGGTCTGACACAAAATCCTGCCAGAGGCCCCAGAGAACAACCCAGCCTTGCAGAGCAGGCTGGATATTTCCCTGCAGCAAGGCTTCACTGGGACTCAGTGCAGTCCCCAAAATGGAAGCAGCTCCCTGGTGTCTGCAGATGCTGCAGATGGTGAAGTTGACAGCTTAATTTCAGTGAACAGGTATGTGTGTGAGACTGGCACAGCGACTGGCTTTCTGTGCACTCTATTCCTGCATAAGTGAGGCAATAATATAAAATTGATCATGGGCTCTCAGAGTACTTGCTGGTGCTAATTCCACTATTAACTTGCACTCCAGGGACACGTTAATTCTAGGTGATACTCTACAATGACAAAGTTATTCCTGAAAACACTCACATTCACAACTCCTAAAGTGTGTGCCTAATGCATGACTATTCCGGGTTTAATAGTTCAAATAAGATTAAACGCTTGCATGAATTTCAAAAGGTCCATCTCTATACTGAAAGGTTACTGGTAAAGGTTTAACCAACCAGTCACTAAAGTGATCAGTTTTGAATATAGAGTATTCCATTATAAACATCAATTACAGACAGGAGTCACAGAAAGTTTTTGACTATGGGAAGAATATGACCAATACCCAGATTTAAAAAAATGAATTGGGGGCTGGGGGCACTAATGTAAAATGGATAGCTGGTGAGAGAAGCAGCCTGAAATAAGACAAAGGCCAACATCATGACATGGAGACTCAATAATAACTGGTGGCTGACTGGGTGGCAAGTAGATAAGAGGAAAGAGTAGATTTAAAATAAACTTTGAAGCCTGGAAAAGCCAGGTTAATAATACCTCTAAGAAAGTCAGGAGGAGGGGGCTAGACTGCAGCAGAAAAAGGAGTTGAAGTTTGGTGCCCTCAGGACATTTACATTTATCCAGCCAGGGTGGTTCAGTGGTAAAGAATCAGCCTGCCAAGCAGGAGATGTGGGTTCCATCCCTGGGTCAGGAAGATGCCCTGGAGAAGGAAATGGCAACCCACTCTAGTATTCTTGCCTGGAGAATCCCATGGACAGAGGAGCCTGGTGGGCTACAGTCCACGGGGTCGCAAAAGAGTCAGACAAGACTTAGTGATTAAACAGCAACAACACAGATTAAGAAAAAGAAGCCCAGGGGGTGGATGACACCACCAAAGAATAGAGGAGGCAGGAAATAATGGGAAAGAGAAAATGGGAATGCTGGAAGAGAGAAAGGACAAAAATGAGCTAGTCAAAGGAATAAACTTGTAGATCCAGTGAAGTATGAAAATCAAGAGCAAGATAAGAGATTTAAAAAGAAGCAAATAGGAATTCCCTGGTAGTCCACTGGTGAGGACTAGGTACTTTCATTGCTGAGGGCATGGATTCAATCCCTGGTCAGGAAACTAAGATCCCACAAGCTGCAAGGTGTAGCCAAATTAATTAACTAATATTAGGAACAAGAAGAAGAAATAATGACTTCTTGATCCATGGACTGCAGAATGGATGCTGTGTTAGCAGGCATGAAAACAACATAAACATCTCCATCAAAGCTCTTGGGTGACCAGGTGCACTGTCAATGAGCAGAAATATTTTGAAAGGTATCTTTTTTTTTCTGAGAAGTAGGGCTTAAAATATTCGGTAAATCATTGTTGTAAATGGATGTTCTGTCATCCAGGCTTTGTTGTTCTATTTCTAAAGCCCAGACTGAGTGGATATAGTATAATTCTAAAGAGTCATAGGATTTTCAGAATGGTAAATGAGCAATGGCTTCAACTTCAAGTAACCAGTTGGTTTAGCCCCTAGCAAGAGGGTCAGCCTGTCCTTCGAAAATTTGAAGCCAGGCACTGACTTCTCTCTAGCTATGAGAGTCTTAGACAGCATCTCCCTCCAGTGAAGGCTGTTTCACCCACATTGACAATCTGTTGTTTAGTGTAGCCACCCTCATTAATTATCTGAGATAGATCTTCTGGATAAGTTGCTGCAGTTTCTATGTCATCCTTGCTATTTCACCTTGTACTTTTATGTTATGAAGATGACTTCTTTTCTTAAACATCATTCACCAACCTCTGCTTGCTTTCAACTTTTCTTGTACAGTTTTCTCACCTCTCTTGGCCTTAACAGAATTAAGGAGAGTTAGGGCCTTGCTCCGGATTAGGCTTTGGCTTAAGGCATTGTTGGGACTGGCTTGAACTTCTATCCAGACCATTACAACTTTCTCTATATGAGCAGAAAGATTGCTTTGCTTTCTTACCATGAGTGTTCACTGAAGTAAGACTCACTTGATTTCAAGAAGTTTCCTTTTGCGTTCAAAACTGGCACAAGGGCCTGTCTTTCAGCCTATCTTGGCTTTCAACATGCTTTCCTTACTAATTATACCTAGCTTTTGATTTAAAGTGAGAGGCATGTGACTCTTCCTTTCACTTGAATGCTTAGAGGCCACTGTAGGGTTATTAAATGGCCAAATTTCAGTATTGTGTGTCAGGAAATAGGGAGGCCCATGGAGAGGGACAGAGACAGGGGAAAGCCCAGTTGGTGAAGCAGTTAGAACACATGCATTTATAGTCTTTATGGATGAGGTTCATGGTGCCCCAAAACAATTACAACAGTAACATCAAATATATCACTGTTCACAAATCACCATAACAAATATAATAATAATGAAAATGTTTGAAATATCACAAAAATTATCAAAATGTGACACAGAGACACAAAGTGAGCAATGCTGTAGGGAAAAAAGTGTCAAAAGACTTGCTTGACACAGGGTTGCCACAAATCTTCAATTTGTGGGAAAAAAAAGAAAAAATACACAGTATTTTTGAAATACAATAAAGCAAAGCATGCCTATAAAACCCTAACTATACTAAGACCGAATCCACATGCCCAAGAAGCACAGAAGTAACGGCCTTGAGCCAATCTCTAATTCCTACCCCAATAGGTCCAAGTTGTCTGCTCTGTTACCAGTTGGATCCATGACCCTAAGTTTTTCTCAGTAGAGGAAAGGAATGCAAGCAAAAATGTAACTATGAATTAAAACTCTCTCAACATTCCTAGGTTCACAAGTTTACGTGGCTACTCACTGAAAGACGACTGACTACTCTTTAAACTGCTCTTGACCTTCCAAGAAATAAGAAAACTCTTCCTGGTTCCTGTTCCTCTGAAGGACTTTTCTTATTTCAAAGTCAATCTTAAGCAGCTTCTAAGAATAACTGATAAGATCACCATCACCACTTTATTATAAATCTTTAGATAGTTTGCCTAGACCATTGTTTCAAATATAATATGCATTCATTATTGCTACAAACAACACTAACCCTAACATATGTGAAACACAGTACTTGCACTGCACTTTGCCTCCAAAGCCCTGAGAAACCTTAAGAACTAGTATTATAAGCATGTGAGTCCTGGAATCAGAGAGACCTGGTTCAAATTCTCTCTCGGAAGATTAGACTGGTTACAGAGCACTGAAACTTGGTTTTTCCTTTCCTCTAATGATAATACCATCTATCTTGCAGTGCTGTCATAAGAATAAGTAAAACACAAACAGTCCTGGTTCACAACCAGCATTCAGTAAAAACAATTACTCTTACTGTTTTGTTTAGTCCCTAAGTCATGTCCAACTCTTTTGTGATGCCATGGACTCCTGCCAGGTTCTTCTGTCCATGGGATTTTCCTAGGCAAGAATACTGGAGTGGGTTGCCATTTCCTTCGCCAGGGGACCTGTCTGATCCAGGGATGGAACCTGTGTCTCCTGCATTGAAGGCAGATTCTTTACTGCTGAGCCACCTGAGAAGCCTACAGTTACTCCTACTGCTATAACCTGAATCTTCATCCCTCCTTCTCCAACAAAGGTAAAATTAGTCCTCAAAAAGTGCACAGGATATTGGAGTATATGTTGAAAAAAGACCCCTGGGTTGGGAAGATGCCCTGGAGAAGGAAACAGGCTACCCACTCCAGTATTCTGGCCTGGAGAAATTCATGGACTCTATAGTCCATTGGGGTTGCAAAGAGTCAGACACAACCGAATCACTTTCACTTTCAGGAAAAATCTGCCTTCCATCCTAACAAGGGTGAGAACTGGAAAAAGGAAATCTACTTATAGGAAGTCTGCACATCAAATAGTGTGGAAAGCCCTTGACCACAAAGGACCCAGATGCTGAATAAATTACAACAGATACACTTTTAAATGCATTGCTGAAATCATAAGAAAACAAAGGAGATTCCTAAGGACAAGAGTAAAAAAGAAAAAAAAAAAAAAAACAATAAGCCTAAACCTAGGTGGTAGAACCTAGAGCCCAGGAACTTCTGCTCTGGCAGGATAGGACATGGGTCTTGAGCTTGTGAAACTCAAAAGGGACTGAACCTGGAACCCACATTGAAGGAGTTACACTTTGGGAAAAAGAATGGCCTAGGACTTCCCTGATAGCTCAAGCTGGTAAAGAATCCGCCTGCAATGCAGGAGACCCTGGTTAGATTCTGGAGTCGGGAAGATCCCCTGGAGAAGGGATGGGCTACCCACTCCAGTATTCTTGGGCTTCCCTGGTGGCTCAGCTGATAAAGAATCCGCCCACAATGCAGGAGGCCTGGCTTCAATCCCTGGGTTGGGAAGATCCCCTGGAGAAGGAAACAGGCTACGTACTCCATTATTCTGGCCATGATAGTCCATGGGGTCGCAAAGAGTCAGACAAGACTGAGCCACTTTCACTTTCAGGAAAAATCTGCCTTCCATCCAAGAGAAGTCTGTAAACCTACACCAAACCTAAGTGGAAAAATTCATGCCAACAATGTTGATCTTCCCTCAGCACACTTGAGCTACATTTCGGAGAAATGCTTGGCTAATCAAAGTGGCCATGGTTGGAAGTAGAAGCAAATATATTTTCTACAGAAAATCATCTTCAATAAAGATTCTTCAAGATTCTCATAAAACTAAGGAATAACTGAGGAGATAAGCTACCTTCAATGATATTCAATAGATAAACTCTCTCTCAATCCCAAGGGCTTTGGATATTTAGACTATGGAAAAGAAAAAAGGGAAAACTGAAAAAAAGCTGGACCAAAAAGAAAAACACATGCACACACACAAAATAAGAAAATTTTCATTCTGCTGTGTACATAAAATATACCTTTAAATATATGTTTTTACCATAATGGAATTACATGCTTTATGTGAAGTGTGTGGTAAGAGCACTGCCTTTAATGCCAGGCATACCTGAATTTGAAACTAGCTAAACAAGTACTAGTTTAAGATTCCAAGCAAGTTTAGTAAAACTTTCTGGGCTTTAATTTTTTCAGCTGGAAAATGAGCATAATACTCCCTATCTACTAAAATTGTCGTGAAATATATTCGCACACATACATACTTATACGTGTATCACAAACCACAGTTCTTAGTACAGAAAATGTACTCAATAAATAGTATGAACATCACAGGAGAAGGATTTTCATTCATCCAAGAAATAATTACAGTGTCTCTTACATGCCAGTCCCAGCGGCAGACTTTTTGGAAAACAGACAGATAATGACTCCTTGTTATGTGCTGTATTGCTTGTTTTGTGTCAGACATTCATCAATATAAGCTTACTTTATCCTTCCCACAATCTTATAAAGTTCAGTTATCTCCACTGTCCAGATGAAGAAACTGAGAAATTAAAAAACTTGATTCAATTCATACAACTGGCAGTATAAGGACTTGAAACTGGGCGCTATATGACCCCAAAGCCTATGTCTTAATTTAATTACCTTGTCTTCTGTCTTTTTCTTTTTTAGAAAAAACAGAGAACTCTAAAAATAATGGCTTTCACATTCATAGAATATAACATAACATCATTAAACTGAATTCTCTACATTCTTGACCTTTCAGTTTTTGTTCCTTCAACAGAGAAAGTAACATTTCAATTATGAGTAACATCTACTACATATGCAATGGGTCTAATTGTTGTAGTTTTCATTTATAAATATTTTTCTAGGTACTACAGAGTAAATTGGCATTTCTTGGAAATTTAAACACGGTTTACTTTTTGATGAGGGGAGGATCTTACTTATATAATGATAACAGATAAAACTTAATAGGGAGGCAGATAAGACTCAAAAAAGGAAGCAATTTCTAAAATGTTTTCATCTTACCAAACTGAATAGTTTCAGACAACTTTGCAAAATATTAGATCACTCTCCAACAGATACTACAGATTACCCTATGGTAAAGACAAACAATTATTCCATATGGTAATTAATTTTCAACCTTGAATAATGGCAACAAAAACTTTTGAGTTCTTTTAAACAATACTGAGACAACCTAACAGATCTAGAAAAGTTATTGCAGGTTCTCCATCTCAATTAAAAAAAAAATATTCTGGATTTTCTCCTAAGGAAAAAAGAGAATAGAAAAGAAGAAAGGACTCTTCTAAAGGCACACCTGCCTTGTAGAAATGATTTACAGACTGCTCACTCCTACTTCTAGGAGAGAAATTCATCTTCTGTTCAGGGACTCAGAGTTTGAAACTAAGCTTGTGATTTTAAGTAACAGTAATTTTAAGTAATAATGATGTAAAGAAACTAGATCCCTTTACCCTCAAACTGAAAACTGCTGATGATTAAGAAATCAAGTAGCTCAAACAATTTAAAAATTGATAAGTAACTCCAAAACAAAGTAATGAACTTTCACTTAAAATGGAAGAAAATCCTCTTCTATTCATTTTAGAGTGACTCACACCTAAATCTGGAAGATATTTTAGAGATTATTTCACCAGTCTTCACTTTGAAGATAAGGAAATTGAGAGCTAAAGCACTGTGATTCAATTACCGATCCCCTGGAGAAGGGAAAGGCTACCCATTCCAGTATTGCAGCCTGGAGAATTCCATGGACTGCATATGTATAATCCATGGGGTTGCAAAGAGTCGGACACGACTGAGCGACTTTCACTTATATATTTTCTCACATCATTATTTCTTCCCTTATCTAATGTAGCTATAAATTTGTAAGTCATCATCCATCATGTTTTTTTGCCCTGTGAATACTACTACAGCTTCAGGACAAGGACAGAAAAAAAATTTTGAAGTTCCGATACTTCACATTTAAACCATCATAACAGCTTTGCTTAATAAGAATAAAATGAGTGTAAGTGAATAAAATAATTTCTATTTCCACCACTCAAATAAGGTTTCTGCCTCATAACTGGTCTACATACAAGCCATCTCTGGTTTTTGCACAATAGGAGCGCAAAACGGGGGGCAGGGACTTTAAAGAAAAGTTTCGCAATTCAAGAGAAAAATCCCTGGTGTGCCCTACATAGCTTTCAAGCCTGCCTAGGGAGAACAGAATGCCTTTAAAGAAAGAAGGAGAAAAATTGTGGGCTGGAATAGGTCAGTCTGAGGATTTCTTCCAAGACTAACAATCAATGAGAATTCAGAATTCAAAATACCGCATTACTGATCATCTTAATTTAACAACACAAAAACACAATAAAATTCAATTTCTTGATAGTAAGAATATGTTTCCTTCTGAGAGATCTGCAGTTTTTCACACTCCAGCGTCTTTTTCAAAAGGGAAAACTGGAGCATTCAGGATTGCTCGTCCGAAGTCACTCAAACCCGAGTCCGCCGGACCAGGGTGGATCTAGTCTGCCGCATTCATTGTATTAATCCTTCACAGGGTCTGCCCGAAGCAATTTAGAGAAAAAACTTAAACCTCAGTATGTAGAAAGCAGGTCTTATTAATTCCTAACCAAACTTTTTTTTTTTTTTTAAATTATCCTTTACTTCCGGAATTCCCTAGTAAGTGACCTCCAGGACAGGTAGTTCGGCGCCAGGCGCGCTCCCGCCTAGGACTTTTGGGGGAAGGGACACAATTAGCTAAGTGGCTGGGCTGACCGGCGCGGGCCCTCGGGAAGGTCTTGGCGCCACCTCCCAAGGCTGCTGCGGACCCGACGCACCTGCCAGGCAAAGGCGGTCCCTCACCTGCGACAACGCCCCCGCCCACCCTTACCTCCCGACACGCTTACCTGGGGCGTCTGCCGAGGCCTGGCCCCTGGACGTGGCCGACTCGGCCCAAGCCAGGTGCGACGACGGCCGACTCCAGGGCCGCGGGGTCCCGAGCGGCAGGTAGGAGGGGTTGGACTTCCGCCGAATCGCCACCCGCCTGAAGTTGTAGGCGCCCTCGCCGCTCATCTGGCCGCTTTCATTTGCGGCTCGGCGCCCGCTCCCGCCCTCATCCAGCCGCGAGCGCGCGCTCGGCGGGCACCTGAGGGGCGACCTGACCCAGGGGGGCGTCGCTTGCATGACAGGCTCCGTGCGACTGGACACGGGCAACTTCTGCTTCGAGTCGTCTGCAAGTGTCTCCGCGTCCCTTCCTCCCAGGACGTGCAAGGCCGCGCCGCGAGTTTGGCTCCGACTCCCTGTGCGGCAGCCGCCACGCCCGAGTCTCTGCGGCTAGCGCTCTCACCTGACGCCGCCGCTAGAGCGGCGGGTTCTGGCTACCGCCACCCCCTCCTCTCTGGATCAATCACCGGCAGACCCCCAAGAGCGCCGACAGCTCGGCCTGTGGGCGCCACTGCTGTTGCAGCCTCCTCGTCTCTCCCGGGCAGTAGCCCAGGACGCGCTGTGCCGCCGGGAGCTTCCCGGGCAGCTCCGCCCCTCCCTCTCCCCCGCCCCCTCCAGCTTCCTTCTCCCTTCCCCCGCCACTGGCCGACTGGAGCCAAGGGGACGCTCACCTGCCGACGCAAACCTGGAGTGCTCTGAAGGTCAGCCGCGCTCACCGGTGGGGCACACGCACTGGGCTCCGGAGGAAAGAGGAGATCATAACAGCTACTCTGAACTCGGTACAGGGCCTGCCATCCTCGCAGACGCGTAAGACAAGGGTCACACGTGTGTCTCAAGACGCTACTGAGCCCTTGATAATGATCTTACTTATGTTGTAGAGCTACCCAGTGAGGTAAGTATTTCAGATAAGGAAACCAAGATGCAGAACTTATACTGGGTCACTTGGTACTGCAGAGCTAGAATGCTTACCTGAGGCTCTGCCCCAAAGTCTGGCCTTATCTCACTCAACCAAAAAATCTTGCCGGGAGCATCGAGACAGAGAAAGGTGAAAAGGTGCGTGAAAGTAAAAGAAATGGTGGCGCTGAAGATCCGCAGGTTTCCTGAAGAGTATCAGCCCCTCCATCACCACAAACACTTTTGGGGCTTCGTTAGTAATGCTCTTCAGAATCCTTTAATTTGTCAAGTCATTTTTTAGAAGCGTCAGCCAAATAGTAAATTGAATTTTTTTTACATTGGTTTGCTTACCTGCATTTTAGAATTCATTAAAGTGAAGAGGCTGAGTTACAAAACCACAGAGATAGGAGGTGAAAGAGCAGCGTTCCAAGTATCCTAGCTGAAGCAGAAAGAATTCCCCAGCCATCACTCCCGCCTTGAAAGTCACCCCACATTTTTTTCAGATGGACCTTCACCCAGGTAACATCTCTTCCATCTCCCTGAAGTATGTTCCATAACCCAGTCCTCCTCAAGAAGCCTTTTAGGAAGCAGTTCAACTGTGTTAGTCTCCTTGGCCATTACTCCAATAAATGTACCCTTTAGAAGAAACTACATGCATAGTTTTTAATGCATCCATTCTGACCTTGTTAAAAGGAGCTTTTGCTCCCTTTGCATTTATTATCCCTGTATCACTGTATTGTAACTATTGTTACTCTTTCTCTGTAATTGTGTTATCTACTACACTATATGATGTCAGAAGTGATTTAAACAAGTGCTTTCAAATATAAATAATGAAAGAGGTTTTACCTCCATATGCATAAGTTAACTATAACTTAAATGCAGGGTTTTTAACATAATTTATTTGGTTCAACAAAAAGGCAATGTGGGGTGGGGGCAAAAAAAAAAAGGTGGTGTTGCAATCAATAATACCATACTAGCAACCTACTCTTGCCTGGAAAAATCCCATGGATGGAGGAGCCTGGTAGGCTGCAGTCCATGGGGTTGCTAAGAGTTGGACACAACTGAGCGATTTCACTTCCACTTTTCACTTTCATGCATCGGAGAAGTAAATGGCAGCCCACTCCAGTGTTCTTGCCTGGAGAATCCCAGGGACGGGGAAGCCTGGTGGGCTGCCGTCTATGGGGTCACACAGAGTCGGACACAACTGAAGTGACGCAGCAGCAGCAGCAGCAGCAGCAGCAGTAACCTGCTTCAGAGCGACCTATTTTTAAGTGAGAAGATGATGGCAATCTTCTCTTTTAGAGAACTGGCTGCTGATGAAAATTCCCCCCCAACTGCCTCCCTGCTACTATTCAGTATCGGTGCTTACTCTTTCTGTGGAGAACTGCAGTAAACATACCTATATGGGGCAAAAAGATATCTTATCAGACATATGTAAGGCAGTAGTTTAATGCTTCCTCATTTGGATATTTTGACTTGTTTACATTATACATATTTCTATTTCTTGGCTCAAGTTGTTCACATTACTTAAGATAATGTTAGTTCACAACAGTGGATGTCATATTTTCAGGCATTCATACATCATCTGACATTTCCTCTAAATGTTATGATGCTTATTATTTTCTGATAGAAACCATTTCTAAAGGACTTTGCATTTGATGACTATATTTTTGCAACATTAAATAAATAGGTCAACAGAACTTTATTTGATCTCAAGTTATTATAGGCTAGAATAGAACAAAATTTTTGAAAATCATTATAAATGATGATATAGTCCTTATGTACTATTTTATTTGCTTATATAGCCAACAGAAAGTGCAATAGTAATTCATTACCATATATTGAATGAGAACTGTGCTGGGTCCTGAAATACAGAGATGCATGTAATACATAGTTCCTTATACTCCATGTCTCCGTGACTGAGACACTGCTGAATGCTGACTAAATCATGTATCTTCTTCCTGAGGCACACTAAGAGACTGATTTGAATCTTCCCTATGGTTAGGTGGAGCCACCTAACTAAATTCTTCAAAAAGTTTTGTGGGCAAAAGTAATGTGTATCACCTTCAGGCCTGACTTTAGCACACTGGACATCTTCTCCAACTGCAAAGAATGCAAAGGGGCCAGTGCGAGAACCTGAGCCCTCAACCATGGTGGAGCCACTGTATGGAGAGGAGCTGGCAGCCCAGAATCACCCCTTTGCTGTGAATTAACACAAAATCAGACTAGCAAAATGCATAAGAAGACGAAACTAATCCACGTTCCTTAAATATTATCTTTATATGTTCTAGTGTAGCAAAAATTATGTATATATTATGTCTCTTAATTCTAATTAAAATGTTTTAAACAAACATTTGATTTAATTTTAACATAACCAGTCTCAGATTTGTCTAGTCCCTAATAAATAAGATAATACCAAAAAGGAACACTCAAGAGAAAAAATATGAATCAATAAGCAATTTCAGCTGTTGGCAGAACATCACTTCCAAAACTAGAATTTAAGAGAAATCAATACTTTATAGCAGATTCACACATTTTAATCTCACTCAATTCAGTTCAGTTCAGTCACTCAGTCGTGTCTGACTCTTTGCGACCCCATGAATCACAGCACGCCAGGCCTCCCTATCCATCACCAACTCCTGGAGTTCACTCAAACTCATGTCCATCGAGTTGGTGATGCCATCCAGCCATCTCATCCTCTGTCGTCCCCTTCTCCTCCTGCCCCCAATCCCTCCCAGCATCAGGGTCTTTTCCAATGAGTCAACTCTTCACATGAGGTGGCCAAAGTATTGGAGTTTCAGCTTCAGCATCATTCCTTCCAATGAACACCCTGGACTCATCTCCTTCAGGATGGACTGGTTGGATCTCCTTGCAGTCCAAGGGACTCTCAAGAGTCTTCTCCAACACCACAGTTCAAAAGCATCAGTTCTTCGGCGCTCAGCTTTCTTCACAGTCCAACTCTCACATCCATACATGACTCCTGGAAAAACCATAGCCTTGACTAGACGGACCTTTGTTGGCAAGGTAATGTCTCTGCTTTTGAATATGCCATCTAGGTTGGTCATAACTTTCCTTCCAAGGAGTAAGCGTCTTTTAATTTCATGGCTGAAATCACCAACTGCAGTGATTTTGGAGCCCAAAAAAATAAAGTCTGACACTGTTTCCCCATCTATTTGTCATGAAGTAATGGGACCAGATGCCATGATCTTAGTTTCCTGAATGTTGAGCTTTAAGCCAACTTTTTCCCTCTCCTCTTTCACTTTCATCAAGAGGCTCTTTAGTTCCTCTTCACTTTCTGCCGTAAGGGTGGTATCATCTGCATATCTGAGGTTGTTGATAGTTCTCCTGGCAATCTTGATTCCAGCTTGTGCTTCTTCCAGCCCAGCATTTCTCATGATGTACTCTGCATATAAATTAAATAAATAGGGTGACAATATACAGCCTTGACATACTCCTTTTCCCATTTGGAACCAGTCTGTTGTTCTATGTCCAGTTCTAACTGTTGCTTCCTGACCTGCATATAGGTTTCTCAAGAGGCAGGTCAGGTGGTCTGATAGTCCCATCTCTTTCAGAAGTTTCCACAGTTTCTTGTGATCCACACAGTCAAAGGCTTTAGCATAGTCAATAAAGCAGAAATAGATTTTTTTCTGGAACTCTCTTGCTTTTTCAATGATCCAGCTGATGTTGGCAATTTGATCTCTGTTTCCTCTGCCTTTTCTAAAACCAGCTTGAACATCTGGAAGTTCATGGTTCACGTATTATAGCTGAAGCCTGGCTTGGAGAATTTTGAGCATTACTTTACTAGCATGTGAGATGAGTGCAATTGTGCGGTAGTTTGAGCATTCTTTGGCATTGCCTTTCTTTGGGATTGGAATGAAAACTGACTTTTCCAGTCCTGTGGCCTAAAGAAAGAAAAATATTTCTCTTGCTTTAATAGTAAATTGTGTTATTTCGTCAGGAAATGAATTATAAATTTATTAGTTATTTGATGCTGTCAGAGTAGGAATTTATATAAATATCATTAAAGCAATAAAGGTCACTAAAAGGCATGAATTATACTGACTTTATGTAGTAGTATTAGGGGCTGAAAAATTGTTGACTTAAAGAAAAACCCACAGTATGAAACACTGGGAAAGACTGAAGGCAGAAGGAGAAGAGGGCGTCAGAGGATGAGATGGCTGGATGGCATCACCAATGCAATGGACATGAACTTGGGCAAACTTCAGCAGATGATGAGGGACAGGGAGGCCTGGCATGCTGCAGTACATGGGGTTGCAAAGAGTTGGGCATGGCTGGGCAACTGAACAACAATGAATTTTAAGAGTTTCAAGTTTTATTCAGAGTCTTACTGAAGACTATAACCCAGGAGACAGTCTGTCAATAACTGAGTAAACTTCTCTGAAGAGGTTGGGGAGGAGCCAGTTTATATTTATGAATTTTTTGCCTAGGATATACATGTAGTCGTGTGTGTGTGTGTGTGTGTGTTGCACAATCGTGTCTCTTTGCGACCCCATGGACTGTAGCCCACCAGGCTCTTCTGTCCATGGAATTCTCTAGGCAAAAATACTGGAGTGGATTGCCATTCCCTTCTCCAGGGGATCTTCCTGACCCAGCAATCCAACCCTGTCCCCTGCATTGCAGGCAGATTCCTTATAGTCTGAGCCACCAGGGAAGCCTATAGTCATGCATACATAAGATTATAGTAGTTACCAAGAAGAGCTATCTTAAGGTAATGATTTTAGGGCTTTTCTATGTATGAAAAGATGCAAGAATCCCCAGTAATTTAAATTCTTTCTGAGATATACATCTAACTATTTAAAGGCCTGTTATCCTCAGCACAGAGTGCTCATCCTGTTTTTTCATCCTGATTTCATCTCAGGGAATAGGGTTGGTAGCCAACTGCAGTGAGTTGTGACTTAACCCTTTTATATCTGGTTGATGAATGATGCTCCTTGTTTTTTGTTTTTGTTATTCACGATACAGAAGATAATTTCAAGAAGACCTAATTGAAGATGATGTATTTATTTTAATAGAAACTTAGTAAACAGTATGATATTTTGAGTTGGTCCAAGTTGAGATTTCAATTGTTTATGTATATGCATAATTTATAATATCTTAATTTAATCTCTGGGCTTCCCTTGTGGCTCAGCTGATACAGAATCCGCTTGCAATGCAAGAGACCTGGGTTCAGTCCCTGAATTGGGAAGATCCTCTGGAGAAAGAAAAAGCTACCCACTCCAATATTCTGGCCTGAAGAATTCCATGGACTGTATAGTCCCTGGGGTCACAAAGAGTCGGACACAACTGAGTGACTTTCACTTCACAATTTAATCTCTTCACTTCATGGCAAATAGATGGGGAAACAACGGAAACAGTGACAGACTTTATTTTTTTGAGCTCCAAAATCACTGCAGATGGTGACTGCAGCCATGAAATAAAAAGACGCTTGCTCCTTGAAAGAAAAGCTATGACCAACCTAGACAGTTTATTAAAAAATCAGAGACATTACTTTGCTGACAAAGGTGTGTGTACTCAAAGCTATGGTTTTTCCAGTAGTCATGTATGGATGTGAGAATTTAACTATAAAGAAAGCTGAGTGTCAAAGAATTGATGCTTTTGAACTGTGGTGTTGGAGAAGACTCTTGAGAGTCCTTTGGACTGCAAGGAGATCCAACCGCTCAATCCTAAAGGAAATCAATCCCGAGTATTCATTGGAAAGACTGATGTTGAAACTGAAACTCCAATACTTTGACCACCTGATGTGAAGAACTGACTCACTGAAAAGACCCTGATGCAGGGAAAGATTGTGGGCAGAAGGAGGAGGGGATGACAAAAGATGAGATGGTTGGATGGCATCACCGACTCGATGGACATGAGTTTTCGCCAGCTCCATCAGTTGGTTATGGACAGGGAAGCCTGGCATGCTGCAGTCCATGGGGTTGCAAAGAGTTGGACACAACTGAATGACTGAACTGAACTCAACTGATATAAAGAAGTTATAAAATTTATTACAGCGTCATAAAAGCCACATGTCTCATTTGATAATGTGTGTTCTTTTTTTCTATTTGGTTTTATACACCTTAAATATATCGCTTTAAAAATTAATTACAAATTAAAAGAACGTGGCAAATACTCTTTGTTGTTTACTCAACTGCCATCCCCACTTTTCCTTGTTAACAAAACCCAGTTTCATTCAAATGTTGATATCAATGTGGTCTGATAGGTTGTGCTTCTTCATAAAAAACTGGATAGGGTCAGGCAATTTTCTTTGCCAAGTGTTGAGTTAGGAGGAGCATATGATATGGTTCTGAGTTTAGAGTGGAAATAGGCTGTGGATTTCTGGAAAGGATTTTCTTCCTCAATAAGAGAACTTATTAAAAGGAACCCACTCCATATCTACCTTCTCCCTGCTGCTGCTGCTAAGTCACTTCAGTCATGTCCAACTCTGTGCAACCCCATAGACGGCAGCCCACCAGGCTCCACAGTCCCTGGGATTCTCCAGGCAAGAACACTGGAGTGGGTTGCCATTTCTGGCACTTCTCCAATGCAGGAAAGTGAAAAGTGAAAGAAGTCGCTCAGTCATGTCCGACTCATCGCTACCCCAAGGACTGCAGCCCATCAGGCTCCTCCATCCATGGGATTTTCCAGGCAAGAGTACTGGAGTGGGGTGCCATTGCCTTCTCCACCTTCTCCCTACTCCTCTTGATTTTAGATGTGGTTTTGTAGAGCTACAGAGTAAGTCCTGAACTACTGTAGCCATCTGGTGACCCAGAGGGAAGATGATACCAATCTGTTGAGGGTGGCAGAACAGGATGATGGAAAGAATCCTGGGCATAGCTAAATTTAATATGCTACTGAATCAGCCCTGAAACTTCCTACCTCTTGAATCCTTAATAAGTGACAAAATAAACTGTCCTAGTTGTCAGTCAGGTTTTTTGGTTACTTATAGCCAAAACATACATTCAAAATTCAGCTTTTGAACTTTCAAAGATGCAAGTGTGCATTTGCATGTCCAGTCACAATTACTGTCTGGTGTACATTGTCATGTGCATGTGTTCTCTACAAGTAGTCATGCCTTTGTGTACTTTACTGCTTGGTACTGTATAGAATACAGTAGTACTTTATTTCAAATCCAGAATGTCTGGACACAAGTGTAAAAGCAATGGTGATGTAGCTGGTACTGATAAGAAGCACCAAGCAATAACAATGGAGACAAAAGTGAAAATAATTGAAGGGAGCAAGGCGAAAAGATGGTAGAGGCTTACATTCTTACAACACGAATATTCAACCATCAGCATAATTCTAAAGAACAAGGACAAGAGTATGTTACATGTGAAGTCAACAGTGCCAATGATGTCAACAATAATAATATCAAAGACGCATGGAAAAATGATGGAGGAAATGGAGTAACTTCTCAGAGTATGGATGTAGGATCAGCATCGGTGTCAAGTCCCACTCAGTTTATTCCTGATTCAAGAGAAAGCTAAAAGCCTTTATGAAGACTTGAAGAAACACAGCAAAGAATCAGAGGGCACAAATTTTAATGCTATCCATGACTAGTTTCATAATCCCTGAGTCAGAAGATCCCCTGGAGGAGGATCCCATGGGCAGAGGAGCATAGTGGCCTACAGTCCATAGGGTTGCAAAGAGTCAGATACATCTGAAGCTACTTAGCATGAGCACATGCATGACTGGTTTATAGGTTTGAGGCTAGAGCCAACCTTCACAACGTAAAAGTAAGTGGTGAGGCAGCGAGTGCAGATATGGGAGGTGCCCAGGAATTTCAAGAAACTCTTTAGGAAATTATTAATGAAGGCATGTACCATAGTGATGAAGACCTGATGGAATTGGAGGCCCAGAGAAAGGATGAAGAGAGACAACAGGAAGAATTAACTGAAGAACCTAAGAGATTCATGAAAAAATGGTAAGGGGATTTTCTTTATTTGAGAAGGCACTGTTAATTATTGAGGCACAAGACTGGAATGTACAGTGGTACACAAAGGCTCTGGCACTTGTTCAAATGCAATTCTGTTCTACCACATCATCTGTGATGAGAAAAAAAAAAAAAAAGCTACTACCTAGACATCACTGGATCATTTTTATAAGAAGGCACACAGAACTGAATCCAGCAAGGAACCAGAGCCTGTGGCATCAACATTAGGCACGAAAGAAAATGCAACCTGCCCTCCATTTCCTATTGCTGATGATTCTTCAACTCTACCATCTCCCACCCCCTCTTCCTCCTCCAGTCAGTAACTCTTCTTGACTGTTCACTTGATGCCAGCCCTTGTATGCCAGCTATTGTACTCTCCTACTGTACTTTTCAAGGTACTGTACTGTAAGATTTTAAATATTAATTTGTGTTTACTATTTATGTATTATTTGTGTGAAAAGTATTATAAACTTAATACAGTACAGTACTACATAACCAATTGTATCAGTGAGTACCTAGGATAACTTTGTTGGACTTACAAACAAATTGGACTTAGGAACATGTTCTGGGAAAGGAAAGCATTTATATGTAGAGGACTTTCTGTACTGATACAGGAAAAAAATAGTTTATCTAAATTTTAAGAAAAGGACTTGAGGGACTTCCCCAGTGGTCCTGTGGTTAAGACTTCACACTTTCAGTGCAGGGGATCATGGGTTTGGTCCCTGTGTGGGAACTAAGATCCCACATGCCTCACAGTGCATCCAAAAAAGAAAGAAAAGCACCTGAAGTTATAATATTGCAAAGCCTTACATTTAATGATTTTATTATTATTACTTGGAAAGTTTCATTTTAGGAGTAATACATATCCATTTGTTGTTTTTGAGTAAGATCTGAAAGAGATGGGAATACCAGACCACCTGACCTGCCTCTTGAGAAATCTGTATGCAGGTCAGGAAGCAACAGTTAGAATTGGACATGGAACAACAGACTGGTTCCAAATAGGAAAAGGAGTACGTCAAGGCTGTATATTGTCACTCTGCTTATTTAACTTATATGCAGAATACATCATGAGAAATGCTTGACTGGAAGAAACACAAGCTGGAATCAAGATTGCCGGGAGAAATATCAATAACCTCAGATATACAGATGACACCACCCTTATGGCACAAAGTGAAGAGGAACTAAAGAGCCTCTTGATGAAAGTGAAAGAGGAGAGTGAAAAAGTTGGCTTAAAGCTCAACATTCAGAAAACGAAGATCATGGCATCCGGTCCCATCACTTCATGGGAAATAGATGAGGAAACAGTGGAAACAGTGTCAGACTTTATTTTTGGGGCTCCAAAATCACTGCAGATGGTGACTGCAGCCATGAAATTAAAAGATGCTTACTCCTTGGAAGGAAAGTTATGTCCAACCTAGATAGCGTATTGAAAAGCAGAGATATTACTTTGCCAACAAAGGTCCTGTCTAGTCAAAGCTATGGTTTTTCCTGTGGTCATGTATGGATGTGAGAGTTGGACTGTGAAGAAGGCTGAGTGCCGAAGAATTGATGCCTTTGAACTGTGGTGTTGGAGAAGACTCTTGAGAGTCCCTTGGACTGCAAGGAGATCCAACCAGTCCATTCTGAAGGAGATCAGCCCTGGGATTTCTTTGGAAGGAATGATGCTAAAGCTGAAACTCCAGTACTTTGGCCACCTCATGTGAAGAGTTGACTCATTGGAAAAGACTCTGATGCTGGGAGGGATTGGGGGCAGGAGGAGAAGGGGATGACAGAGGATGAGATGGCTGGATGGCATCACCAGCTCGATGGACGTGAGTCTGAGTGAACTCCGGGAGTTGGTGATGGACAGGGATGCCTGGCGTGCTGCGATTCATGGGGTCGCAAAGAGTCGGACACGACTGAGCAACTGAACTGAACTGATCTAGATAAGAGGTCAACAAACTGTGACCTGTGAACCAAACCTAGCCCACAGTTTTTTCTATGGCCCATGAACTAACAATGGTTTTTTAGCCTTGTTTTCCTTTTGTTTTGACTCCACTGCCCAGCATCCAGGATCTTAGTTCCCCCACCAGGAATTGAACCTAAACCCCATACTGTGGAAGCACAAAGTCTTAACCACTGGACCACCAGGGAAATCCTCTAACAGTTGTTTTTATTTTTTAAATAGTTAGAGAAAAATCAGAGGAAGAATATTCCATAATATATATGAGTTATATAAAATACTAATTTTTTAAATAAAGTTTCATTGAAACCCATCAAGAGTTTATACCTGCTTTTACACCATAGCAATGGCATTGAGTAGTTTGGACACAGACCAGATAAACAGCAAAGTTGAAAATATTTACTACCTGGTCCTTTATAGAGAAAGTTTGTTGACTTTTGATGTAGATGGAAATAAGAAACCTACGTAAAAATGTTTCATTTGATTTTGAAAAATGATCAAACTATTATCAAAAACTATAATTTAAGCTCTGCCTTTGTACATCCCATAACAATGTCAACAGAAAGTGACATACATGTAAGACTGTAATGCCAATCTACAATTATAAATTTACATCTTTCTCCAATGTCACCATTGCTTTATTACAAGGCTGACACCTCAATAAGCATTTGCAGTAGCCCACATAGCTCTGAATCATTAGAATACAAAATAACCATATTCAAGACATCCTAAAATTTCCCATGAAAATAAGATAAAGTATAAATTTGAAATCATTGATATTATTTATGCGGTACTTCCAATAGAGGCCTTTTCTAAAGTAGACACAAATAGATATATGATAAACATAATAATGAGAACAGGAGCAATCAGAAAAAAATTTTTTAAAAAGGAATAAACATTTTCATGTGAATGATTTTCAATTTGTCATGTGAAAACAAACTCCTAGTTTTTGAGTCTCAAAGCACAAAGTGAAGTCGCTCAGTCGTGTCCGACTCTTTGCGATCCCATGAACTGTAGTCTACCAAGCTTCTCTGTCCATGGGATTTTCCAGGCAAGAGTACTGGAGTGGGTTGCCATTTCCTTCTCCAGGGGATCTTCCTGACCCAGGGATCAAACCCAGGTTCTCCTGCATTGCAGGAAGATGCTTTACCCTCTGAGCCACCAGGGAAGCCCTCAAAGCACAAAGCAAAACTTTTATTCATGGAATGTATCACCTGCCACCATATATTATTCTTATGTATATGTGCGTGCTAAGTCTCTTGAGTTGTGACCAACTCTTTGCAACCCTATGAACTGTAGCCCACTAGGCTCTTCTGTCTAGGGATTCTCCAGGCAAGAATACTGGAGTGGGTGGCCATGTTCTCCTCCAGGTGATCTTCCCCACCCAGGGATCAAGCCTGCATCTCTTATGTCTCGTGCATTGGTAGGTGGTGGGTTCTTTACCACAAACGCCACCTAGGATACCTTCCTCTGGGTTTCTGTTCTAGATTGTAAGTTCCTTCATGGCAGTTCATCTAATTCATATCCTCTGTAGCATCTTGTACAATGACTTCCGCATAGTAAAATGCTCACTGAAATTTACTGAAGAAAAATGCATGTAAGGGAAAAATTCATGACCATTAACAGTATTCCTCTTGAAGAAATAGTCTGTAAGTAGTCAGAAATTTAGATGACAATTTCTGTATAAAGATTTTAATGGTGTAATTATTTGAAATAGTAAGAGTCTAGAAGTAACTTAAATATCCAATAATAGGAGATACTACTGTTTTAAAAAGAATATAAAAAACCATTTACATTTTATAAAATACTTTAAAAGAATATAAATATAAAAAGATTAATAGGAGATGTTTCTTAAAAAAAAAAGCATGGCTTATCCATCCCATAGAATGTTATGCCAGTCTTAAAAATAATGTAGTTGTGGACTTGCCTGGCAGTTCAGTGGTTAGGACTATGTGCTTCTACTGTAGGGGCACAGGTTTAATCCCTGGTCAGAGAATTATCCCTTGTGCATCACAGTATGGCCAAAATAAATAAAAATTTTAAAAATAATAATGTAGTTGAAAACTTTTGATAAACTAGGGGGAAGATCACCATAAAAATGTTACGAGAAAATTTCAGGATTCAGAATTATGTATTCAGTATGATTTCACGGAAAGGCACCAAAATGTTAACAGCAGTTTTCACTGAGAAAAGATTGTGGGTGAACTTTACTGGTGTCTCTCTACTTTTCCACATTTTCCGAATTTGCTATAATAAGCATGCTTTTATTACTGGGAAAATAGAAACAAACACTTAGGAAATAAATGAATAGGGTTGGCAGAAACTCATCAATGACCATTCTGAAGGAAAATAACCTGATTTAAATGAAATGAGTGTTTTCATCCTGAACAGAGCAGGTTTTCCCAAACTTCCTGGCTGTGAGAGATGAAACTCCCATCCAGACAAAGAGAAGCTCTACCAGGGACAAATATGAATGAGCAAGCCTGGGCTGTGGATAAATGACCTTCAACTTAAAAAGCTGACACTGCCTCCACAGCCTCAGCCTCACTGGTATGATCATCACTTACCCAGAGAATTATCACCCTGTGTCTTTGCTAATTAGAGAATATTTAAGAACACAATCAGTTCTTGAATAATTTGTTCTGTATCTTAGAATGTTCAGATGGAAGGTTTTTCCATCTGAAAATAGATGCAGTCATGGATTTTCTGTGCTTGTCTTCAAACTTTATCAGATGTATTCTGGTACATATTATAAGGGTATTATGATTCTGTCATATATCCTAAATAATAGGACTGCTCTAGAAGCATCAATATTGTTCAGTGTAAGGTTGCAAATGATAGGAGAAAGCAGTTAGTTCAGCACATATTCTGGTTTTTCATGTTTAGTAGTTGTTATAATTTTGCTCAATCCTAATCTTAAATCTTTGAGATTCTATCTACTGATGCCTGTAGTACACAGTCAATAAATGTTTATCTACTAACTGCCATCAGTTTTTAGTAGCTAAATTGTTTATAAGAGAAAACTGCAGTTTTAATGTTCCTAAAAAGTTATTATCAAAAGAATATAGGAGAAGAATCTATATCACTGGAGCTCGTTTAGTTATAATTTCAAAAACAGAAGAAACATTAAGTTACACCATTTTCCTGATCTGATCGCATCTTCAAAGTTCTAATGAAGTACATTGAACAAGAAAATATTAAGTTGTCAATAAACACCTTTAAATGTAAGGTGTCTATTTTTTTAAATATATAGAAATTATGTTGGAATGTGCACAATATATGCAAATATGGAATTTGGAGCATTCAACATCCAATAAGAATGTTTCTAAGGAATATTTCAGAAAAATCTTGCTTTTCCTGTCAATCATTAGATGTGCAAATCAAATGATATTACAAATAATGGTAGACTGCGATCATCCAGTCCAAAGAACAACTATTTTCCAGATAAAGCACACTTTAAAAAAATTTTTTTATTTATTTTTTACTGTGCTGGATCTTTGTTACTGGACGCAGAATTTCTGCAGTTGTGGCAAGTGGAAGCTACTCTCTTGCTGCATGGCATGGGCTCTAGGGCTGTGCGCTTCAGCAGCTGCTGCACTCTGGCCCAGTAGTTGTAGCTCACAGGCTCGAGGGTGTGGGCTCAGTAGTTGTGGCACACCGGCCGAGTTGCCCTGCAGCATGTGGGACCTTCTTGGACCGGGGATTGAAGTGGTGTCTTCTACGTTGGCAGGCAGATTCTTAACCACTGGACCACCAGGGATTTTGAGGCACACTTTAAAAAGACAACCTTTGACTGGTTTGATGTATGTAATTAAAATCACATTATCATAATTATACCTGTATACAGGTCTGCTTTCCTTTTGCATCTGCTGGCAAGAAGTGACATTAAAGAATGCTTCACATGAGGTAATGAACACTTTTAATAAGTAATTATTTTCATCAGTTGGATTTTATTTTCATCTTTGATATTTGTTAAGTTTGCATACTTATCTAGGCATGTAATTTGATGAGGTCCTTTCCATATTACATAAATATATTTAGTAATGTGGCCTTTATTTTCTAATAAAGTAACCCAGAATTAGGACAACTATTCATGACAGAAGGCTGAGTTTAAATGCGTATTACTTTCTGTCAATTCTACTAAAATAGCCATGCTTGAATTCTGGATCTATCCAAATCTAAGTAAAATGGTAACACTCAGCAACAGGCAAATGCAAATCTTAGTAAGACAGTATTATCTCTCTTACCTTTGTACTAGGAAGAAAGTTTGAGAGAATATACAAGATGCCCTTGATTTTACAGAAAATTTGGATGAAAGTGTCATGCAAGGAGGAGAGAGTTGGGATTAAGCACTGGAAGAAAGAATAGCTTAATCTCTGACTATATACTGAAAAACAACTTTATGAGTTATTTTAAACCTATTTAATTTAATAATTTTTAAAAGTGAAGCAATCAGGGTGTAAACAGGATGATTTTTATCTTATTTACTCTTCTTTTTAATAAGGCCTGACCACACCATTTAATATTCTAATCTATTTGACTTTTTACCCACTCCAACCCAGCACAATCGCTTTTCCCTGTTCTACTTTTTTATTTTTCCATAACAGTCTCACTGACACACTTTGGTATTTCCATACTTATTAATATTATGTTTGCTGGGATTTATTTATCTCCCTCATCAATGCCACATAGATGATACAAACTTCAAAAAGGCATGAACCTTCTTTGTTTTGTTCTCTACTGTATCTGAAGCTCCTGGAGCAGTATCTGATATGATAGGCTCTCAATAGGTATTTGCTGAATTAACGTATGTATAAGTGAATGAATGGATTTCATCCATATGGGACTCCAGTAGCCTAGGTACTGTTCTGTTGGAAATATTATTATTATTTCCAATAAAACCAAAGGCTAGATACTGTTTGGAAGATGTCATGTGTGTTGTCTAACTTAATCTTTGCAATAACCTTACCAGGTAGACAGTTTTATACTCTTTAAAAATGAGACAATTGAGCCTTGTAGATGTGAAGTAACTTTGCAAAGTCTCAGAGTTGGTAAGTACATGCCAGAATGAAAATTTGCACAAAAACTCATGCATTTAAAAATATTTCTACTGACAGAGCCTGCTTTAGAACAATTCTCTAGAATTCATGTTAATTTTAATTTCTGGCTTCATTGTGGCAAGTTTGAGCTATTTTATTTTTTTCATTTTTGGATAGATGCTATATTTCTGTGGTTGAAATAGGAACATAAAATAAAAAGGTATTCACCTACTGAGAAATCTGGCTCCACACTGGTTCCCCTCCACCAACCCTTTGCTCTTTCACAGATAACCATTTCTATAGGTTTCCACTGTTACTTTATCAGAAACAGGAAAAAATTATATTGTTATTTTCTCCCTTTCTTACATATAGGATAGCTTATTATAACAAGAGCCCATATTTCCAGTGTCATTAGATTTCATGAGGTAAATAATTTTTCCCCTTTGATTTATTTAGAAGGAAAGTTGATATTAGAGATCAGATCAGATCAGTCGCTCAGTCGTGTCCGACTCTTTGTGACCCCATGAATCGCAAAACGCCAGGCCTCCCTGTCCATCACCAACTCCCGGAGTTCACTCAGACTCATGTCCATCGAGTCAGTGATGCCATCCAGCCATCTCATCCTCTGTCATCCCCTTCTCCTCCTGCCCCCAATCCCTCCCAGCATCAGAGTCTTTTCCAATGAGTCAACTCTTCACATGAGGTGGCCAAAGTACTGGAGTTTCAGCTTTAGCATCATTCCTTCCAAAGAAATCCCAGGGCTGATCTCCTTCAGAATGGACTGGTTGGATCTCCTTGCTGTCCAAGGGCCTCTCAAGAGTCTTCTTCAACACCACAGTTCAAAAGCATCAATTCTTCGGTGCTCAGCCTTCTTCACAGTCCAACTCTCACATCCATACATGACCACAGGAAAAACCATAGCCTTGACTGGACGAACCTTTGTTGGCAAAGTAATGTCTCTGCTTTTGAATATGATATCTAGGTTGGTCATAACTTTCCTTCCAAGGAGTAAGCGTCTTTTAATTTCATGGCTGCAGTCACCATCTGTAGTGATTTTGGAGCCCAGAAAAATAAAGTCTGACACTGTTTCCACTGTTTCCCCATCTATTTCCCATGAAATGGTGGGACCGGATGCCATCTTGGGCTAATAGATCTTTTAAATGAGGTGAATCTTCCTGTGACATTTGACTGACATTATTAATAATTTATAACTTCAAAGGAAGTCAAATTATGAAGGTATCAGGATTCTTAGTTTTATTTTAATATACACTAATTAAAATGTCTACTGATGACATTTTGAAGATTTCTTTTAATTATTTTTATAATCTCTGTACAACTTGGTACACATGTGAGAGTTCAGAAGCTTTGAGTTGAGAAGTATGACTGCGTTGGGATATGAGTATTGCAAGATTCAATGTTATAACTCTTTGAAGTAATAGCATTAAAATTTTTCTCCAGAACAAAAAACATGTTAGTTTTTCTTTCAAGCCAACAAATTGGAAAATCCATTCTGTTAAAAATAAAGCCCATATTCATTTTCTGGGTAGCTGCATTGTGCTGAGTTTCTAAATCATTATTTCAGCATATTTTGAGAATAGGCTGGCTTCTTGGGCATGTGGACTTCTACAGTCACACAAGGCCCTGTGCCTAGAGCTCCCTATTAGTGTAGTGTCTGCTGCTTCTGTCTTGAAAATCTTAATAAGTTTTGAACAGAGAGATCTGCATGTTAATTTTATACTGGGTCTCACAATTTATGTAGACAGTTATAAGATTACTACTTAACAGGATGTCACTATACTTAGTTATGATTTGTTTATATTGCTTTTTACATTTAAATTACATTATAAATTATGTTTCCTTTTGACACTGACAATATTTTTCCCAGTGAAATTTATCTTCATTGAGAGTTATGGTGTGGATGAATTACCCTGAGTTTCTTCTTAAGGTATTTAAGTGATAGTTGATTCATAAAATGTTTAAGAAGGGACTCATATTGTTTCATTATTCAAATTAAGTTCTTTTCAAATACAACATTAGGGATATAGTTTTTAGATTGACAGGAGAAAATGATAGGAATAGCCATTCACTTAAAGACCATTTCCCCCCATTAGCTGGCATTTAGTGCCGGTTCATTTTATAGTAGGTGACAGTTTCTATAAACTCAATTCCACATGTGTTATCATAAAAGTAGATGGCAAGGAGTCAAGGACTTCCATTGAGTTCTTACGGTGTGCTAGTCAATGTACACATTTGGGTTATACACCCAAAACTAAGAAAACTCCTTCTAGGAGATGTCATCAATTCTGGCCCCTTTCTTATCCTCAGTGGGGTTGCAGAACCATCCACACTGCCCTCAGTCCAAGTTGCCTACAAAATGTAGGATGAGAAGAGACCTTGATACTCCTGGAGAGTGATCCAGTTATTTTTGCTTTTGAATGTAGCAGACTATCAGCTTTATTGTATATGAGAAAATCAAGGATCAAAAATACTTATAATCTCAAAGAAAAGCAATAGCTTTCAGAAGACACAAAAAAGAGATTTTTAGGGAATTTTATACTATTCTTTCTGGAGTTGTATTTATTCAACAGGTAAGCAAGTGACTTTAGCTGGGACTGTTGCAGTGTCCATGGTGGGTTAATTTGATTCATAAAAGAAGGCTTGCATTAGAGGCTTCAACTCATTAGAACCTCACATAAGTCAATTTTCTGGTTCTCCTCTGCCTCTAGAAATAAAACCAAGTCAAAGCAGATTACTCCCAAGCAGCTGATTTGCCACAACACATATCTGGAGAAAGAGTTAAGTCACTCTAGTTGTGTCCGACTCTTTGTGACCCCATGGTCTGTGTAGCCTGCCAGGCTCCTCTGTCCTTGGAATTCTCTAGGCAAGAATGCTGGAGTGGGTAGCCATTTCCTTCTCCAGGGCATCTTTTCAACTCAGGGACTGAACCCAGGTCTCCTGCACTGCAGGCAGATTCTTTACTGTCTGAGTCACCAGGGAAGCCCCAAATATCTGGAGAAGGAGTTACTAAATTAACCTTCCTTAAAGTTTTGGGATCTGCTGTTTCTTCATATGAAAGAGAACAAAGCATTGTCTCCCAAAATAAAGTATACAAACTTCATTCTTCTTTCATTAAAAGAATATTTCCTTTCTTAGGAATAGGCATTTCCTTCATGTTGGTATGTTTCTAATCTAATTCAGCTAAGCGTATCCTCCTGTCAAAATAACCTTAGAAAAGATTACAAGTAGGAGTGATGATATTAAGAAGAGAAAATGGATAAAGTTGATACACATTTCTTATAAGAATGTGTAGAAATGTCAAGGCAAAGCATTCAGTTTTTAGTTTGAATAAGTGCTCACTTTGAGTAAATATATAAATCATATAAATTCATAATTTTTTTTCTTTTTTTGTAAGTACAAATCAATATAAAATACAGAAAAACTGCTCAGACTGATAAAAATGTAGCATAGATGAAATGAATGAAAGATAACCAGTTTATTTACTAGAAAGAGTTATACATTAAACCATATTCAGTTGGCAACATAAACCAAGATAAAAGAATTGATGTATTGGCCTCAGTTATTTTCTTAGCACTGTAGTGCCTTTTCCAACCATTGAGTGCATGATCAAATACAAATACAAGCACATATTGTATGGATTCTCCCGTGAGACATTCACTTAGGATTGTCAACAACAAAAAACTTTAAAAGGACAAGCAAAAATGAATTCATAAAATAACTGGATTTAAACACATTTGTCTTCAAGAACAAGTTTCCTTTGAAATTTGAATTTTAAAAACTAATTAGCTACTAAAGAGTTTCTTAGGTCAGATTTTTAGTCATGTTTTCATATGGTATCATTATTCAGTGGAAACACTTTACATCATTTAACACTGAAAGGGATAATAACAAAATTGCAATTAAATGCAGGATCATTACAACAATAATCATACAGTATACAAATCAGGGTCGGCCACACATTACACAAGTGTTAATACTGGGAAGAAATACAATGCCAGAATTATGTATGGTTCATCACATATGCATATTCATGCAAATAAAAACACTGTGTAGATTACCAAGATGTCATAAAATATTTTCAAAGAATTGTTTAATCAACTCTAACAGTCAAACCATTGAGCTAAAAACTGTGACAGTAATATTAAAATCATTTACTTCCGCTAAGATTTAGTGCACAATCATATCTCTGAAGTCAAACAACAAAACAATTCATTCTTTGTCTCCATTATCATCAAATAATGATTTGTCAACAAAATGGTGAAATGTCTGTTTATAGTTCTCTGATCTTTGTTTTAAAATGACTTTTTAAAGAGAAAAACAGTCACACTAGAAAGCATCAGATTTACTTCTCAGTGTTTTCATTAGAGAACCATAACAATAATTCTGACAGAAAAAAAAGTTTAAAATGTATTCTCAACCAAAGTTCTATAGCAATTAAACTTCAATCACGGAAATAATCTGGCTCTGCAGTTTGTCCAGGCTTCAGTTTAAATAGGGCAAATTTTAAATAACTCCAGAGGAAAGGGATAAAAATACACTGAGGAATAGAGCCATGCATTTCAATATGGGAAGGAGACCAGATACAGGTTAACAATCTCCTTACGTTCCTAACGAGAGGTCACAAGAGAAATAAGACTTTCTATAGTGTTTGTATTATGAATATGGGAAAGCTTACATGATGTGAAATATCTCATGCAACATTTTACATAGCAGACTTCTATGCACTCACATCCTTATACTAAAGGCAGTTAATTGCTGCTCTTCTTTGTAAGCAGAATATTATTTCTGGAAAATTCTTGATTGGGGAATATATCTTAATACTGAATTTTTTTTTAAGTTATTCTTTGAGTAAGAAGGACAAAAGAGATGTTTAGATGACATTTTTCAGATGTAAACACAAAAGAATCAGGATACATATACCACATACTGTGGTAGTTAATGGCATTTAAATAAAGATGAATTAAATTACAGATACAACTCATGTGGGGGCATTATTACAAACAATGGAAAAGATCACTCGGGAGTTAGGTTGGTCTTGTATGTCCACAGAAATTGATTTTAAAGTAAAAACTTGTTAATCAGTATCAGCATTGATCATGCTTTCTATCACATCTCCAATTTAATAGCTTTTTGAAGAATTATATTCTCTTTACTGAAAACATGTTGTAAATTTTTTGCAATCTTAAATATAAGGACTATTTAAAATCACTCTGGTTTATAAATTAAAAAAAAAAACATGGAGGGAGGGCAAATTTTTAAAATTTATCCTAAGAGTTCCTTTTGAGTCTAGTTCTTCTTTATGATATTAATGCAGTTGCCTCCATGGGTTGAACCAGCACAGTTCCTTGGTGGAAATCCATCAGCTTCCCATGGTGTGTCTTTCTGAGATACAGATTATGTTTTTTGGCTAGTTAATTATAATTTGCCATTCTTAACCCAGTAGAAAATATATTTCATGTCTTCCTTTTCATATTTTATAATTTCCAATTGAGAATTATAAGGACTTTATTTAAAGTAGAATATCAGAAAATGTCCACATTTGTAATTGATTTATTTGAGTGATGTTTCATGCTTGTTTGAAACAGAAAGACTATCAATACAGGAACATTTTCTAAAGCATGGGAAAAGCAAATATTTTAAATTGAAGATTCTTTTAAGAAAAGATAAAATTTGAGAGGCATTTGTTCCCCTGAGGGGTTGCATACCTATTTCTGAAATATTCCTGAGGACATTTGTTTTTTTAGACTCTGACAATTGAGGTTTTTTTATAGTAAAATTACTACATTCTTTAAAGATATTATGAACTATAGCTGGAAGGAAAAATAACACCAACAACCCTGTTTTGTTTTTCACCAAACGTTTTGGAAAAATTAAGATTGCTATCCTATTTTCAAGGGACAAAATATTTCAAGTCTAACCAGTATAACTTTAATGTACTTTTTAAGTTTTAAATAAAAGCAGCAAAAAATTGTGGAATCCCAGAATTATCACACATTATCATAAGATATCTTGCCACAAAACTTAATCCTTACTAGACAATCAATAATATTTAATTCTCAACCAATAATATTTAATTCTTAAAAAACAAATCTTCCTTATGAATATCAATTACACTGATAAATTTCCCACTGTTAAAAATCTCTTTCCCAGAGTGAATATAAATGCTTCACAGTGATGACTGTTTTTCTTATTCTAGACTTAGTAGTAGCCATAGTGGATGCCTATCCTTTATTAACTTTTCTTGAAGATCACCACGTACCTCTTCTTCTTTAAGCTAACGTATAATCTTTATAAATAGGTCTTTTCTTAATTATTTAATAACTTTCCATTTTCTCCACGTCCTCCAAATTCTTCTTATTGAAACAGAACTGGATATGAAAAAAGGATCTGATGAATCATGAATTGATTGGAAAGATTAATTCTAGGGTCCTGTATACCCCTGTGCACCCAGACCAAAGGCAATTTATTGCTCCTTTTTATTTTTTTACCTAGGAAAAATTCTCAATAGGAAAGCATTTCTGAATTCTATTCTTTCCAGTATGGTAATTGTGCTTACTTTTTAAAGTCTTGCTAGTTATTTTTAATCTTTGCCCACTGTGTTTGTAATAATTAGCCAGTATTTTCATTATAGTTCTATAGTTGATTTTTCTACCCCAAGTCTGTCTTCAACTAGCCTTACTGAGATTCATTCTTTTTTTGTTTTCACTAGTTCTTCAGTTTTCCAATTTCCTTTTAAATCCTGATGTTTACAGGTACTGATTTTTATCAATGCTACACATATTTGGCCATTTTAAATGCCTATAAACAAATATAGATATGGCTCAGTTTAAACTATACTAAGTGATGCCACAATTTAAATACATGGAATTCTCTCTTACTGCTTAGGGACTATTATCTATTTTTGTGCTGAAAATGAGAAATTTATTTCCAAATTTCTATATCTTTTTGGCAAAATTTGCTAAAATTAATATTTTTATAGAATTGCTATTTCAAAACAAGCATTTCCCACTCTATTAATATAATGAATTGAAACAAAACTAGTATGTAATAGGCTTAATGATAAACTTTTATTGGAAGAAATAAATGTTTTGTCTATGACCCAGCTTTTCAGCTGGTCACAAATACAGAGTGGGGAAGCACGAATGCCCTGTAGTTACACACAGACGATACTTACTGCTGAATTCCCTGTACCACCAATGAAACTGAGGAGGCAAAATAGGAAAATGTTCTGAGGTACTTTTTAAAAAGGCATATTTTCCCTCAGGCACAGTTTTTATTAAAAGTCAACTTAGCAGCTATGCCACTTTTCAGGTCCAAACACATGATAATTGAAAAAGAAAAAGCAGGGGTAGGGGTTGGGGAGCTTCCTTTAATTGAACTCTAATAAAATCCATGCTGTCTCACTAAGACTAGTACCAGGCGGATACAACACCAACAAAATAAAGAAAATGTTTAAGAACAGCAAGTCAGTGCAGGTGGAAAGAACAGAAGGTTAGGTTGCCATGATGAGGGCTTTATGAAGATTTGTTTCTTTTCCCATATTTTAACCTGAATCTCTATTTGGATAAAGATTTTCAGCTACTGCAAGTTGCATAATAAATGACACTGTTGAAAATAGCACACATGTAAGGAACTCAAAATCTCTTCGTGGCTTTGGTAACAGTGACCTCTACTTAAAAGGTGTATGACTGATAGAGCTCCTGCTCTGTGCTTTAAGACTTGCCGACTGGCTGCCACCTTTGATGGGTCACCCTACCAGTGCTCCGATACTTCCACGCAGTCAGCTGAGTGACTCCTACTGGGTCGTCATTATTAGAGCCCTGCATTGTTAACTATCTTTTGTTAACAGTGAGGATTGCTTTTGTTTTAAAGAGAAGTTACAGATATCATTACAGGAAAAGGTCAAACCATTATGGATTTAAACAAGTTAAGGCTACCTGACTAGACAAGGAATCAGGGCTAGGAGCAGGTGTGTGGGCAGCACTTGATATAAGGAGCCCAAGAGTATTAGACCTTTCAGCTCAATTAGCTGTTTTCCTTGTTTGTCAGATTATGTGCAAAATAAATTTTGCTGTGAAAATCCACTGCCTTAAGTCATAAAAGTTACCCAGCAGAATCTGTAAATTAACTAGGAACATGAAGTATCTCAATATAATATAATGATTGTAGGCACCTGAGTGTTTGTCAAAAGTAGACAATGAGCTAAGGTTTATTACCTCTTGTTTTTTTTGGCAAGGAAGATTCATTATGAGAAAAACTAACAACAACAAAACATACAATTTTAATCAAAATTTGAACACCTTCTGGGTAAGTTAATTAACCAAAGGCTAATTTATATCTGTATATGTATATATTTCCCATTTATACTTGATATCTTATAGCAGGAAAGACTCCTAATAGGACCCTGAATTTGGGAGAAGTAAAAAAAAAATTCTGGTCATTAAATAAACACACCATTTTTTCCCATCATGTTATTTAGCCTTCTTTAACATTATTACATACGCTCACACACATACACAAAGGAGCAGCACCAGTGCGTCTACTTATCTGCAATTAAAAAAAATTAAAGATGCTGTCAAAAGTTGAATAAGTCAATGAACCATAACATAGTCTCTTTTTCAGATTTACTTAATAACGTCGAATGAAGAATTCTAGTTAAAAAACAAAACAAAAACAACCCAGCGGTCAATGAGCTACTGATTAGAAAGTAAGTGCATAAACAATATCAGTGTAGCAGCAAAATACAGTTATTGTTAACATTCCGATGCACCTCGTTTATCATTTTGTGCAAGAAAAATGACCAGTCCGGCCAATTCCAGATTTCAAACTAAATTAAAACTCATACTTAATTGAGCATATTATGCATATCTTAAAATAAATGATGTTCACCTCTCACAGAAATGATTTTTACAGACATATATATGTGGCAAATAAAGTACAAAATAAATATCAATGACCAAAAAATTAGAATTAACTTCTATAGCTGAAATTGAAGTATAAGGAAAGATGATTTTACAATATACGTATTTTACATTGTCTTAGGTCTCTCTTATGCTATCGAGGTAAAGCCAGCCATCTGAGATACATATTTCCTGTTTCATTTTGATTTAATTTAACGGTAGCCATTTGATTACAGAAGTTTATCTGTGATTTAGAGAAACCATAAAGTATTTTGCTACACTGGAGTCTGTGCTTTGTGTTATTCTTCCCAACTTCCTCTTATCTTCCAAAATGATGGCCATTAATGCAATCAAACATCTAACCAATGAGAAGAAACCAGCCGCTGGATCTTGGGCAGTATCCTGTGTATGGCTACAAAACGTTCACCACAAGTGTTTGTCCGCAGGAGATGAAGACTAGGGGTAAGGAGGCTTGGAGAGACAGTGGAGAGGGGCGCACTGCGAGCTGGAATGTGGCTGCTCATCAGGCAGAACTACGTCAGGACTGCAAATGAGAAACAAGCATGTCAGCAAGAGACAAATTAGCAAGGGGCTATGCACAGTGGTAACGGTTTGACAGACATTATTTTCACAGGAATTTTGCACAGAAAATGGCCTAAATCTAAAGCATGCCAAGACAACTGTAGATTAAAAAAAAAAAAAGCCACCCAGAAGAAAAATGAAACATATTAGGAAAACAACATATGAACTCCTTCCCGGCAGTCACTGTTTTCAATTTCTGCACCCAGTCATTCCCCTACTCTGGGTTAGTTGCAAGATTAGTTCTTTTCAAAATTTAATGATTATATAGCAATTAACCTGGGAGTGATTCTGATACAATAGGTCTGAGGTGGGACCTGAGAAACTGCATTTCTAACAAGGTCCTGGGGACATGGACCTACTGAACCAAGGCTTCTGAGGATTCCACAGTTCTCAAGTAGATCTAGATTCAGTAGAACTAATTTGCCTGTGGAAGTCTAATTTGCTGTAAGGGTTCCCTCTACCTGTTTTAGCTTGGTGGTATAAAGATGACTGAAGAGTAACTATATGATGGTTATTATATGATGGATATAGAGTATCCATTACATCATATAGAGTAACTATATGATGGATATAACTATATATATGGTTGTTCCCACATGACCACTTCTGAGAGCCTCTAGTTTAAATGAACACAGAAATGCTCAGGCTCATCAACGGCTTGATGAATAATATTGCAGCATAAGGATGCAAAATCATTGAATTTTCTAAGGTAATATTACAAATACATTTGGGTTCAGAACTTTTAAAATGTGACTAATGGGGGAAAATCACATTATGGGGAATTTTTTCAATTGAAAAAGACTGGCATTTTTCTAAAACTTTGCTTTTTTCCTTTATACTTTGGAACTCAGTACCACAGAATAATTTCTGCCAGGAGTGTTATTTGAGAAAGCTATTCTAGTTTTATTATTGTTATTTATTAACTTAATCATAAAGCTAATATAATCATTCAAGTCATTAAAAATTAGCATTAACAGTTTTTATCTTTGTTTTTCAAGTATATCGCTTGAGTTTTAATACAAAATCATAATTAGGTACAATACTACTCTACTTGGGGTCTCTCTCCCAAAAATCTTTGAACTCTTATTAATGTAGTTTAAATGGAGATATACTCTTCTGCACTTGTTAGGATAACCAGTGATAAAAATGATTTTTCTTATCTATTTTTAAAATGTGGTAAGTAAACATGGGAGAGCTGGAGGTTCAACACGAGGACTAAGAAAATACTGCATGGCAGGATGTTTCCTCCATCCTCAGATGACCTGGAAATAGAGAGGCAGACTTTCCCATGGACCTGAGTTTCTTTCTGTTAAGTTTGCATGATTTAAAACAAGCTTTTTTTTAGGGAAGGAAACATATTATTCAGCATAAGTTATGGCAAGTAGCATAAGGTGGTCACATCATACAAGAGGGATAAGTGTTTGAAGACCCATGGAGTTCAATAATCTTCTGTATAAAGGAAGGCAAGCATTTCTGTTTGACCTGGTGAGGTGTATAGTGGCAGCGACTTCCCCAGTGTATCATATGGTAAAGCGTCTGCCTACAATGCGGGAGACCAGGGTTCAATCCCTGGGTTGGCAAGATCTCCTAGAGAAAGAAGTGGCAACCCACTCCAGTCTTCTTGCCTGGAAAATCCCTGGTAGGCTACAGTCCATCGGGTGGCAAAGAGTCGGACTCGACTGAGCAACTTCACATTCACACACAGGTAACAGCTCACTTGGCCCAACACATTATATTGTTCATGATAATTAAAATTCTTTTTCATTATTTCTGATTTCTTCAAGTGACAAGTTACAAATATTTCATATTATACTATTACTATTTTTAATTTGCACAAAATATAATTGTACTGTGTATTTTATGTGACAGGCATATTTTTGGCTTACAGATTAAGGAATCACTTCTTGAATATAAATACTGTATTTGATAAATTATAATCAAATAATTTAATCATAATAATCATAATCACTTAATCATAATAAATTCTAACCATTTAGTCAAACTGGTTCTCAAAAAAAAGAAAAAGAAGCAAGGTGAAGTAAAATTAAACTTAGAAAGATTCCTCATTAGCCTTTCCATTTCTTATCTAACTGAAACACTTAAAACAGTAGCTTTCTCCACTCTGCCCAAGCAAGTTAGAGAGATTATGAGAGATTGCAGATTTCTGTCTTGAGAAATGGTTAGGTACTAAGAGTAGTTAGTAGTAATTAAAGAACACACTGTGGGCCAGGCCTGTGCTTCCCTGAATCCTCCCAATATCCATTCTCTTTTTCACTTTACAAGTAAAGAAATGGAATCTTAGCCAGCAAAAGCAACTTCCGAGGTTACACAGCTAGTAGGTATTAGAAGTGGGAACCAAACCCAGATAATGTGACTGCAGAATTCATTCACTCACTGAACTTCTGTCGTGCGCCTGGCACTACCCCAGCCTTGGGTGGGGTGAAGGTACTTTTCGGAGAACGACTAAGTTAAGAGCCCATGTTCTTCTGTCTTACAAGCAGAGAATCCCACTGAGATGGATTTGAACATTTATAATTATATTCAGTTACTTAGTAATTGAAATTGCTCTACAGTTGGCTGCTGTTATTAAATAGCATTTGTATGTTAGTGAAGAACATTCCTGAAGTAAAAACCTTGTTGCTGGAAGGGGTGGGAACAGCAGGCTGAGACATCAGTTGGAAGACACTGGCTTGGGGCCTATTTAATCACATACTTTCTCCTGCTAACTTGATGTTCCACTTAAATAGCTGGCTGCCCAACAGCCTCAGAGACCAAGTCACACTGGGACTTTGGCTGCTGCTGCTTGTGGAAAGCATTTGCAGCTCTCAGCTCTAACCCTTGACCAACATGCAGCCTGCTACTGATGTCTACTCCTCAGACACACATGGAAGTACGTCTGGGCCTGCCCTTACTCAAAAGAAGCCTTGCCCTGGGAGAAGAGCAACAGTCCTATTAAAATAAGGAGAGAACAACAAGCAGGCTATAAAAGCCACAGCCAGATTATAAAAACTAGATACCATCAGAGGCAAATAACTGGAGATGAAGGATTTCAAGAAAATGTTTAGGTCTTGATGGGGTGCTCTGATGTTTGTGTCAAAGTTTGGCCATGAAATTTACCGTGAAAGTAAATTCATGATGTATTTGCAATGCTTTCATTGGAATAGAAATTGTTTAACTTACTCTCCAGGTTACCATCCAGGGAGTCTGTAGATTTGCCTTTAAAATTGTTTAGTGAATCTTACATAAAGGCACTATCACTGAAAATATTCTTTTTTGAATGCCAATTACAAGGTTCTCTTCATCTTTCGATTTCAGTTTCACTGAGAGTACTGAGTGGACAGAAAATGGAAACACTTCCGTAAAGTTGTCTTGGAACAGACATTAGATATGCTTTATACTTTCCTAATTGTTTGCCTGAGTAATATATTCTAAAGCAAGAGACAAACAACTCCAGGTTTTATGTTTTGAAAGGTAATGAAACCCTGGACTAATCCAAGGATTTACTCACAGGAGGAAGCTGAAGGCAGCCTGTAGTCTACTTGTTAGTGACCAGTAAAATAAATTCTTGCTCTCTTGTATTTTCAGTGGGCACATGTCAACTTCAGGAATCCAATGTGTGTTTGTATAGTCCATGTTTGAAATAAAATGTGGCAAGTATAATTATATATAAGAAGTCATCATGTGGGAAAGGAGAGCGTGGGGTCTGTGGAACTGACATGCGGCTGGGTGGGAAAGTAAGGACGTCTGAATTTACCTGACAGCTGGGCAGTCTTGCCTCCCGGCTAGTTGTGAGCACTGTGGCGGTACGGAGGCAGCAGGCTGCTGACAATCTATAAGAAACTGATAAATTAGACATGTATACAAAGAGATGGCAGAGCAACGTGTTAGTAACAGTAACTTAGGCAGTTGCCTGAGAGATTTAGTGAGGAATGTGTAGTCACACAGAAACATCTGAATTAAGCTTTTTTCCCCTGAATGATGCCAATAGAGAAGACAAGGCTTTTTCCTTAATTAAACACAGTATTTAAAAATTAGTGAAAAAAAATTAGTAGTGAAATTTCTCAAGTACATTAGGACATACATAGCCATTCATATTTGATGCTTGGTTACATCTAAAAATAAAAGATGTATTAACATAATGAAAGATCCTCAAGCTCTAAACTTGAACTTGGTGGTAGTTACTTGCTCAGCATTTAGATTTGCTAGTCCAAAATGTTTTATATTCAGATAGCTGACTTTGTATTTGGACACACAGGTATATTGTTAATCCCACAGGTATATTGAGAAAAGCATGCAATACACACTTTTCTATGATTAACAGAAGGATATCTGAGAAGAAAATTAGCTTCACAGTTTTCTGAAAATAGATTTTATTTACCAAAAGTAAGACTTGTTAGAAGTCTTAGAATGTTTATTATATTAAGTTGTTAGTTACTTGGATTGATGGAGAAAGCTAATCTGAATGAGAAGTCTTTTATTTTTGTCTTCTGAAAATCACATAACTCACATTAGGTTGACAAATCACTAGCTGTTAAAAGTTCATTCTTTAGCTGATAAGTTATGTTACTTATCTACTCCAAGAAAGACTGTGTTCTGAAATAATCAAAGAGCAGTCTGTTTGCTGATGTACTACAATCACAAAAGATTTTGCAGAAAAAGTTCAAATTAGAACAAAAAAATTCAATTATTTTTAATTGCAGAATTTCTTCTTACTAATTGCTTAGATTATGTATCTTTCCCTATATGTTATATAGGTAATAGTTAAGCCAAATTAATTACAAATTCTGGATTTAAAGTCTTGAATTAATGAGCTTTTACTGAAATTTACATTCAAAGGCTTGAATCTAAGCACTACTTGTTCTAAAGTCAATATATTCTCTATTACAACAAAACTTGCTTGTATAACTCGAAAATATCAAAATTCATGATGCTTTTATAGAAGACATTGCAAATACACTAAATGTCTGTGATGGAAAGTAGAAAATAAGATAGGCTTGATTTAAATTCATTCAAGAGAACATCACTGAAGAGAGAGGACCTTTTCATAAACTGGTCTTGGTTCCAGAGTAACTTATTAATTACTGTTTTTTAATAGGGAGAATATCTGATTAGTTGAGTAGCTGTTGTTCAGATTATCATACTCAGTAAAAGTCTTTCAAATATAACAAATATTTCCATTTTCTTAGCTTTGGCAAATTCTTTTCATTTTTTTCTTTAAGTCTTTGTTTTTCCATTTTGCAGCTTGATTAGCTCAATGATTCCCTTTTGTAGAAACTCAGGAGTCTTAAAGGATGAATTCCTTTATGTGCTTTTCATTTTTTTCAATAGCCATGATAAAGGATAATTTTAGACAAAGTTGTACAAATTTAGACAACTATTTTCATCTCGCCAGCAGACCTAAGTTAAACAGATGTATGCTGCCCTCTTATGTTACATTTGAGTAAAGGCAATAAACAAATATGAACACTTGGGAGTCTAGCTTGCTTTTTCCTATTGCCAGCTCTTCATCTGTGGAATGGCAAGCCTCAGAATTAAGAGTTTTTAAATGGTTTAAATTCTATCTCTTATTTCTGTAAGATTTTCCTTTTTTTTTTTTTTTTTTTGGTTAATACAGTCACAGACTTTTGTTCATTTGAAATATACTTTGTGATGAAATTCAGAAAACAGGCAAGCAGGACCACAATGCACCCTCTTAATGAACTGTTTGATATGTGGTGCATATTTCTTACATTTGTAGTGAATATAAATTTTCCCCTCTTTAGAAATTATATTGCCTCCAGCTAATTATTATTTTGCATTTATTATTTACAAGTACTTAGCTAAGTGTTATACTTAAAGAATTAAAAACAAATTCCATAGATAAGGTGGTAAAGGATTTTAAAAACAAATCTGAAAAATAATTAATTGCTCTGACTCAATTGTCTTCTGAATTCCTCTTCTGTGGTCAACAATCCTCCAATCGTGGACTCTGCTAACCCAGTTGAACAGCAATGTGTGTTTAGCATGTACTTTGAAAATGAAAGGGGAGGTTGGGAGGTTGAGAAAATCCCTTCCAGCTATGAGATGCTGTGGGCTTTACATGATCTCATGTGTTCTTTGTAGGTTCTACTCTGGTAGACCTATTCACAAAGGAACTAGGCCTCACCTCATTGCTTTTGAGGGCATAGAAGATTAGAATTATGTGACTTAAGGAGGAGGAGTCTCAGAACATCGGAAGTCACTGCTGTCATCGGGGGCCACCAGAATTTGTTTCAACCATTCAGCAATTTAGTTACTAAACTCCCATTGTGTGTCTGAAACTGTTAGGTGGTAGAGATAAAAGGAAAACAGAAGATACGGTCCCTGGTCAATTGAGAAAGACAAGCACATTCAACAAACAAAATAAAGTGTCATGACGACGATGATGATGATGAGATGGAGTGGTGGTGGTAACACCTAGTAGTACTCATTCATTGCTTGCCATGTACCAGGCACTGTGTGGGCGCTTAATATGTGTGCTCTCCCTTAACTGTGTTTTATTAACCCCAATTTGTGGATTACAAAAGGGGGAGAAATAGGTTAAATAACTTGCCTAAGTTCACTAAGAGGTGGAGCTGGAATTTGAATCCAGGATTGAATGATCCAAGGGCTGAGTTATATTTTGAGACACTTCACTGCATTGTTCCCCATGATAGGGAAAAGTTGGGCTCTCAGAGCAGAAACAATTCACTAATCTAAGTAGTCAGGAAATGTTTCTTGGAGGTTGTGATATCTAGGTTGTACACCTAGAAAAGAAATTAGTTAAAGAATTCAGCAACTATAAGCTGTTTATGGCCTCTACTTGTAAAATATGTAATACAATATTTTACAAAATTAAAGTGTTTACTTGAAATGCCCAGAATTTGATAACACTGAACATTTATATTATAAGGCTATAGGCCTGAGAAATGTCACAAAACTGAAGAGATTGTTAGTGCCTCAAGGGTAGAGATGAATAAGGGATATTATTGTTTAACACGTCTATATGTCCTGATATACATATGAACTTATTTGGCATTCCTCCATAAACAAAGCCTCCAGTAGAAAGGAAGATAGAAAAGGGGAGAAGGAAGGAAGGAAATTATGTCATGAATCAGTATGATGTTACTTCTCCTAGGAACTGTATATAAGTTTTAAATCTTAGCAACACTCTGCAGTTGTTATTTTCACTATTCCTATCATGAGGAAAGTAAGTATTTTTGATCTATGGGACTATATTGAAATCTCTTATCTACTGAGACTATTTTTTCTTTACATTTTTCATGATCTCTCCCACCAAAAACAAATACAGGACTTGGCATCATGGTAGGTTCTCCACAAACATTCATTGATTTAGTTAATACATGACCACCTGCTAGGAAGTGGCTGAGCAAAGATATAGACTTTTCTGATGTTAAGGCTTATTTTCTACTCACTACTCTGGTTGTCTCTCTGACTGATGCCAGCTACCTCTAGAAATACCTCTAGATACCTCTGGCATCACCGATTCAATGGACATGAACTTGGGCAAACTCTGGGAGAGGGTGAGGGAAAAGGGAAGCCTGGTATGCTGCAGTCCATGGGGTCGCGAAGAGTTGGACACGACTTGGCAACTGAACACCAACCTCTAGAAAATATCAGACCCATATTGCCAAAGAAACATAAGAACTTCATTAGACAGTTGACAGTAATTTGAAGGCAGCTAGTTACCTCAAAACCACAAAGAAAGATAAAAGGTACAAGAATGAGGATAATATCTAGTTTCTATAAAGAGGTGGCTGAAAGTGGCGAATTTCATTGGCAGGAAGGAAAGTCTTGTCATATGGTTTTCCTTCAAGTATCTACCATTTTAAAACTCTTTCATGCAGTTTAGAACACCAACCAATTTTCTAAAAGTCAATGCCTTTGGGAGTCCATGAGCCCACTGGTGACTGTTTGGGAAGGCCTCTTGAGGAAGGAGGCTAGGAACACCTCTATGTTTTCGGCCCCATGTGTGCCTCAGATGGGAGTGAGAGGAGTTGGTAAGGACAGCGTGCAGCTTCAGGGGTGGCTTCCTACGGCCAGGATATTCTGATGGGGGCAGAGCAGCAGCTCCTTGTGGCTAGCAGTTTCCTACAGAATGGCCTGCACTCCAGTGCCTGGTTTTCCTGACTTGAGAATTAATGCATCCTTGCTATTTCATGAGGTATTTTCAATACCACATCTCCTTCCCTCATGACCATACTCTGTGTCAGATGCTTCATACTTTCCCCTGGAATGATTTCTATCTCCTGAGTTTTCCTCAGGCTAAATAATTCAAGTTCTTCCTCACAGGACATAACCTCCCATACCCTCCACTTTGCTCTCCGTCCATGCTCCAGTTTGTATACAATCTTCTAAAGTTGAGGTGCTCAGAGAGGAAACCGTGCATAGTAAGATGTAACAGCTTGACTGGGGTGGCAGCATCCTGCCTCACCTGAGACATCCTGATTCTATTAAAAAACAAAACAAAACAGAAGCCTGCATGGCATTTTTTGGGCAGCAACATCAGACTGCCAACTTCACATGAGCTTACTTTGTTTGAAGATGGTGCTGTCAAGTCATATCTCCTCCATTCTATACTTAACAGTGTCAGGAATTCCAATGCAATATTTTATATACTTTTAACTTCATGTTAATATCTAATAAGTTTTACTTCTTCCTACCTGGTGCATCTCTTAGGTCCTATTCTGTCATCTACCATATCAACTTCCTCTTCCTTTTGTTTTTTCTCTTAAGTTAGAAAATGTGACAGTCATGACCTTGATTCTTCTCAACTCTAAGCAGGTGAAGGGTTGAAATAAATATTTTTTAATTCAAGGAAACTCACAGGAAAAGATATACACAAGCACAAATTCTAAATGAAAATCCATACTCCAATTTCAGCTGACTTTCTTTTTAGCAAACATCAAAGTAGAGTGAAGTTAAAGTGATCAAATCAGTCTTGGAGAAAACAAAATTGATGATAGAATGTGAAATTTGAGTTGGTAGAAAATACAAATTTTTATGCATTGTGTACCAAGGTAGAGACATAAAACTTGCATATCGTATGTTTTTAGTCTCCCAACTCAGGAACTCTGAATATTTGTGGATAATAGCACAAAGGTGTTCTTCACAATTAATTACTGATATACTTATGTACACACTCAGCTCTTAAATGAGGGTTTTACACAGTAATCCATGGGACTGGATAATGGGTACATCACAATTTCCTTCCATTGCCCAGCGATGCTTCTGCAGCAATTTTTTTTTATGGTCTCTTTACCTTCCTCTTTATTCTTTCTCTTCTGTGCTCTTCAGCTTTCCTCCATATCAGCATAAGATGTAGGTCCATCAGAGAGATCTTAATGTTTAGACTCCCTGCTCCACAAACCAGTAGGTGAGGGACATTGAAGAAGTGAATTCAGTCCTAGCCTCAGCTTTTCTGTTAAGTGAGGACATTAAATACCAATCCTGCAGATCAGGTGAGAGGATGTTTGTGAAAGCATGAAGCCCAGGGCCCATGGGTAAGAACTGGTCATCGAATAACACACGAGGGGCCAAAAGGAGAAGTCAAGATGACCTTGAGATTTTCAGTTTCAAGAAGCAAAGTCACTGCCATTAAAACAGAAATTAAAAGGCCAAAACAGACCATATGATAAAATCATTTCATCAAGTCTTTGCTCCTTTTATTACATTCATCTAAAATGCTCTTTTCTTCTCTTGGACTGTTCAGAACTAACAAGTTTCAGTTTTCACTCCTGACCACCCCAGAAGGAAGTGTCTGCTTCCTTTAAACTCCATTAGTACTTATCTCATTGTCTTCAGCTTTTGAATACTGTTTTCCTTGCAGTGTATCTAAATTCTTCAGTCATGCTATGCAGTTGACAGAGAAGACCCTGACTTATAATTCTTTGTTTTCCCACATTTCCTTTAATTTGAGAATTTGCATGTGATGCAGAATACCTGCTAATACACTGACTTTGCCTTCCCTAAAGGATCACTAGATTTGTTTATTAGTTACATTATCAATGTCATTGTGTGATGGGTTGACTTGAGAAAGAAAGAGTACAATTTAGACAGTCCTGTCATCATAATAACATCCTACTAACAAAAGGAATAGGAAAGAGAAAATACTCTCCGACAAAGATTTTAATGCTAGTTTAGTGATATTAGGTGATTAATGATTCTTTAATAAATTTTAAGACTTTGATGTATAAATCTTGAAAATAATTATAATTGCTATTATTTAAAATAGGTCAAATAACATCGATACTAAATTATTCCTCACTAAATCTATAAAATGAGTAATAGTGTGTTAGTGAATAAACAGAAAAGTAAATGGAAAGAAGCATCAAAATACATTCTTCTTGTAGTAATAACTTGAATACTTAAGTAGTCCTATGGATGCCTATACACAAAAACTGAAAAAACAGACATATACAGTAGAGAATTTAAGAAAAATTTAAGATAGAAACATTATATAAAGAAAAATAATGAGAGCATGAGATAGAAACATTTACATGAATATAAACAGTAGATAGGAAAAGTTGAAATTCTTTAAAAAATCTAATGATGAACTTAATGGTACATCAGCACTAGTAAAAATGGATAGCTGTGAACAGCTTTTAACATTTTATAATCAAACACATAGAGTTGGCTATCTCATCCCTTTTTGCCAAACATATCACATGAATTTCTCTGGAAGTACCCACAAATAAAACAATCACATAGTTTCCGGCTACTCAGGAGTGTAGTCTACAATTTATGTCACCAGTCACTTCAGCCTTAACTTTACATCAGTGTTTAACACCACAAATCCCCTTATTTGTTTATACCCTTATTATAGTTAGAGACAATCATTATTCATTAAAAATTTCCAGGGAAAAAAGCAGAATTGTTGAAACACGTAAAAATATTTCAGTATAGACAATGAAAAAATATGATCTTTAAAAACATATGACTCTTTAAAACATCTGGCTCTGCCTTCATATAAATGACAACTGTGCATAGGTTATCATGCTTAGGGGACAAGCATTAAAACTGTCTTCAACAATACAGAATCAGAGCATGATTTGCTAAAGACAGGGAACATTTATAGGCATTTCAGTGATTATAGAGTAGACAAAAACTTTCACACAGCTTTCCACTTGCTGTCCTGAGGAATATCACATGACTAGCTGATAAAACAAAGCAGTATTAATAAATCTATATTTATTTCAAACCTTGAAAAAGAGAAATATAAAAATGCCCTGTGGTATTGTCAACTTTCTGCTTCTGAATAACTTACAATTAAACCATGACCATGTGTGTAATTAACAGCCTATGTAGGAAGACATGGAAGATAAAGGGGAAGAGGGTAATTAAATACAGTGGCACCAAGAGGTAAAAGTACATTTTGCTTCCAGATTCTTACATCAATTAAGTACCTTTTAGAAAATAACTTTGTTCAGAAATGACCTTCTCAAAAACAGTGTCAGGTGGTACAAAGTTAACTCAGGATGGTGTGATGGTCTGTTCTCATTAAACAATCTCAATAATAGCATGTATCAGATGAAGACCATCTATTCCTTTGAAATCTCAGAATTAATTCATCATCAAAAAGAAATAAGAGAGAAATAAGTTAAACTACAAACAAGAGCCCACTAAAAAATCAAGTGAAAATATATCCCAAACAAGAAAAATATATGAGACACCACTCAGTAAAATGTGTTTGATTTTCTTATTTTATAGTCATTTCAAAAAAAATAGGGGTTCTGTATCCACCTAGAGGGGTGGGATGGGGAAGGAGATGGGAGGGAGTTTCAAAAGGGAAGGGATATATGTATATCTATGGCTGATTCATGTTGAGGTTTGACAGAAAACAGCAAAATTCTGTAAAGCAATTATCCTTCAACAAAAAATAAATTAATTAAAAAAAATAACACACACACTAAAAAAAAAAAAATCACACTAGAAAATATTCTGAGAGGTTCAGGGCATCCTCTTCTGTAAAGCAATGGATCAGACAATTATAGATTTTCACCAATATCAGTTGTTTCTTGGCTTTTTTTTTTTTTTTTTTTAAGTAAAGAAGAACTACTTATAACATGTAATCCTCCACGTTTGAGGAGGGGGACAACTCAGAAACCCCAAAACTAAACCAAAGTTCCTCACAAGAAAATTAAACCATATGTATAACTTGGTTAAAGGAAAAGCAGTATTTAAATATTAAATATTTAAATATTAAATATTTTTAAAACCCAAGTTTACAGAAGGTGCTTATTCAGCTTTCAAAGAAAAGATTAAAGATCTACAATAACAAGCTTCCTAATGTAAAAGTACTTGATTTGTAGAAAATTGAAGCCAAGCTCTTTCAGAAATAAATCTATTAAAGAAAATAAGGTTCACTCAGGTTTATAGCCAACTTACCTCTTTTTGCTTTTGATGTCAAGTAGTGCATAAAAAGAGAAAAAAATTTATGTTTAACTGATTCTCCGATCATAATGGCTTATTCCATAAACACCTACTCAGAGTAAATGACTATACTATACTTTTTGCTTGTTTGTTTTACAGAATCCTACCAATAGTGGTGGAGCTGGGACTTCCTGGAAAGTCAGAATAGGTATTTAAGAAGAATTAAACAACATCCACATTGGGTATCTCTTCCTACCCTAAATTTCTAATTTCAGTTCTTATGACCCAAACTGATCATAGGCTGATTTTCCATTGTTAATAAGACAAAATCTTAATTGCAATGAAGGACTAGGAGGTGAAACTCAGTTTAGAGCAAAAATGGAGTAGATGAACAGCATCGGAGCAGCAAAAATGTCCTTAACATGAGGAAAGCATATATCCTTAAACTAAAAAATGTACCAATTATATATCCACCAAAAGCAGGTTTAATTAAAACAACTGTCCTGCTCTAAACCATTATCCTGCAAAGTAAATGTATATAATTTCATATAAAATTTTACATCATATAAATGCAAATATTTGAAGTTATCAAAGTTTCTTTTAAATAATTATTTTAAGAGTAACAATCTAACCTAGCCCATCTTTCAAGAACATTCACTGACAATGGAGGTTACATGAGAAGCTCAGCTCAGGAAGCAGTCCCCCTAAAGGACACTTGATTTGTGAACTGGACACACTGAAGTGACATAAAAATAATGTATACACCAAAAAAAAAAAGAAAGAAAAGAGGACATCTATACTCTAGTAATGAGCATAGCCAAAACAAATTTGGCTCTTATATGTACAGTTTACAAAAACTTTAAATTTGTGATATGGAGAGTATGACTTCTTTTTTGGCTGAGAGGTGACTATGAAATTAATGGTTACATGATATCTTTATAACTTTACATTTACTTTTTTAGTAAACAATAGAAAGCAATAAAGTAAACCATTTTGTGCTTTTTTTTGTTGTTCTCTCATACCTTTTATGCATAATACACTGGGAAACAGCCAAGAAAACCAAAAAGCATCAGCAGATGGCTAAAGAGAAGGATGTGTGAAAGAAGGCACATACAGCTATGCAAGAGCAAAACAAGAGGGTGGCAGGGTGTTTCACTGCTGTACAACGAATACAGTGCACTGTGAATCTTTCTGGTTGATTAGCTGTATGAGTTCAATGCCTAAGTTCCTTTAAGTAATCTAAATTTAGTAAGTGTAAGGAACTATATTACATAATTTAAAACAAAGGAATAGGAAGTACCAAGTGTAGGCTTTTTGTGAACATCAGAACTGCTTATCGTTTGCACCATGCTCTCAGCTAGAATTAAGCTGCTCCTTCAGACCCTGCCCGACTTGCTCACAGTGGCTCTCAGGGAGCCACTGGAACCAGGTTTAGCGTGCACAAAGGCCACTCCCCAAACTGCTAATGTGCCTCAGAAGAGTCTGATGGCTGCCATGCTGATGAGTACCAGAGAAGCATTTCTCAGTTAAGTCAGTGGCCCCTTAGCCAGTGTAACAATATAGATATACTTTTCGAAACAGAATCTCATATGTTTTGGGAAAGAAAGCAAAATGTTACCACTTCAAGAATTCAGCATTAATTCTGAATTAATTCTGAATCTCCTGCCTTGCAGACTCAGATTATAACACTTACACACTTTAAATTGTACCAAAAAAAGTTTGCATTATTAGATAATGGGAATTTTACTTTTTCTTGATGAAAACTATACTATCTGGTACTGAGATATTTTAATATATTAAAAACATGGATTGTACACAATAAGACCCAGTCCCAGTCATGGAAAGAAAATTTGTATTCACTGAATCAGAGAGACTCAGAGTTGAGAGAGCTCCCTCACTATTCCTTCACTGTAGCTGTTCACGTATCCTCATAAATGTAAAGGACAGCCTGCAGTTGTTAATTAAGATTAGCTTTCCTGGGTATCCACTGTGTCTTTTAAAATTATGTTTTCCTTAGTACTTCTTGTAGGTAAAAGACATCCTTTTGAAAACTGCAGTTTGAATATGACATCCCAGGGAATGCTCATAATCAGAGCATTTTTATAATGGAGTGGTTACATGTAGTTGCAGTGAGGACAAACAGTAGAATTCAATATCTGATGCCAGCAAGTTGGATTAAATAGTGTGAGGAGCATAGCATAGCTGATGGCCATTTTCCTGGGAATACAATGAGGGAGAGGCCTTACTGGCCATCACAATGGAGTATTGTACATTTTCTTTGCCTATGGAGGGCTTTGGGATCTGAAGGCAGGGCCTGCCAATGGCAGACAGTTATACACTTGACTCCCTGGTGCAAAGGATACCAAAGAAACCAAGGGTTAAGTGCTATAGGTAAGTAATTGATTGTAGTCTGGTAGAACAAAAGCTGTTCTCTGATTTACAGGTGGGGAGCGTGCATAGTAGAAGGTGGTGAGATAATGTGCAGTTTTAATATTCAGTATCTGGACAAATTTGTCCTTTGGTGGCAGAGGTTGGTCACTTCCGTGAGTCTGCTTGCAGACCTAGGTGCTTATCTCTTTGGAGTTTCCTACCTGCCTGTCGATACTTTGTAGTGAGCCAGAAGTATCATTTGGGCAGGGTCAAGGAGGGATAATCGCCTACAATGTCATGGGCCTTCCGTGTGTCTCAGCCCACCTGTGCCTCCCCATTATTCCTCCAGACTTAGCCCCCTTCTGGAGGCTTCTCTCTTCACACCACATGGGTGAATTCTGGCGGACACAAGCATAATGTGATCACTTTTGCCCTAAATATGTAATAATTAGAAATGTCAAATAAGTATATTTTTTTCACTTAATGGATATATTAGAGAAAGATTGTAGTTATTTTCCCTTGATGATTTTAATTAAAAATTTTAAATTTCCATGGGTTTATTAAAATATTAATAAAACTTAGAAGGCTGTAAAGCATAATTATACTAAAAGACTTATATGACAGTTATATTAAAAGAGTCAACATGGATTGAAAGTATGATCTAATTTAATAGGTACATTCCTATTACAGTGTTGGTTTTCATGTTGATCCTCAGTAATTAAGTAATGCCATCATTTTATCATAACTTATTTTGCTTACGATGCTTAGGTTTTGGATATGCAATCTTTTAAGAATACACAAGTTCTGGATAGTGTACCTGACAGAGGAGGTAGTAGAAGACAAAAACCAAAAATAAAACAAAGATGCTGCTAGAACTGTGATCATCAAATGTTCCGTTCATCATTGCATTATTTATTGAGTGGCTCCAATTTGTACCATGGAATGGTTTACTTAGTATTGTCTTTATCTTCTCTTTTATCCTGGAAATAGGAAAACACATGGAATACACCTTGGAAAAGTCTGATGTGTTTTCAGTCTAAATATGAAGTAATTAAATGCTGCCATTTAAAATTGGCAGGAAATATTTTCCAGGCACTCCTTGCTTTGAATAAATAACATAGACTTTTTACAAGCTTGATTACATACACACACACAAATTAAGCTGTTTTTACTATTTCAAGAATATTTAAAAGTAGGGTTTCCTAAGATATCTAAACAATAGGAATTAAATTCTTAATGACAAGGACACCTAGTAAACAAAGGAGATGTACAGAGAAGGGTACACAAACATTTACTATGTATCTATTTGAAAGAATATTGCTACCAGAGACAAATAAAGCAGAATCAATTAGTAACAACAAACATTTGGTCCAATATTTCGTTTTAAAAGAAAATTGAAACGTGATACCTTAAATCTTATTTTAAAATTAGATGTTAGTGATTAGATTTCAGTGTAGAAATTACATCTAGTTGGAGCCATTGGTAAGTAAGGTCTCTAACTGCAATGTCTAATACAGAAGCTACTAGCCAAATCTGGCTATTGGGCACTTGAAATACGGCTAGTTCAGATTGAGATGTGCTGTCAGTGCAAAACACACACTGCATTTCAAAGACTGAGTCAGAAGAGCAGATGCAAAATCTCATTAATAATTGCTTCTACTTATTCCATGTTACAATCATAGTATTATGGACATACTGTGTTAAATAAAATATATTATTAAAATTAAGTTTATCTGTTTCTTTTTCCTTTTTCTCACATGGCTACCACATTATTAAAATTGAATAGCTTTGGTCTAGAAGGTTAAACATTCTTGTAGCTGTCATTTTATTGTTTGGCAAGATATATTTCAATTCTACACATAAAGACATTTCAAACTTTCTTAAAGGGTTCAAGCATATCTTCCTTCTCCTCCAGACATCTAGTTAAAAATAAAAAAAGATGAATAGTAATATGAAAGGAGAAAAAAGCCAAGATAGATTAAGTGAAAAACAATAGTATGCATAATGATATTTGTGGTTGTGCCAATGTTATTGTAATGCATATATAAAACACATATATGTGATTATATATGCATATATTTACATATATTTGCTTGTATATGCACAGAATGTTTCTGAGAGGATACCCAAGTTTGGCTGGGCACAGTTGTGGCAGAGAAAACTACTTTCTATTTGTATACTCTTTTGTAATTATACTTTTTCATTTTTGAATAACCATTTTCTATTGAAAAATATACTTGAAAAATATAAAACATAAAATGCAATAAAAGGAAGTAATAAGTAAGGAAAGCCTATGTATTTATACATAGCCTTCTGGTGTGTATTACATGGGTTCATACATTTTTGCTCTGTAAAATGAATATTTTCAGGGAATTCCTTGACAGTCCAGTGGTTAGGACACTGTGCTTCCACTGCAGGGCGCATAGGTTCAATCCCTGGTCAGGGAACTAAGATCCCACATGCTGTGGGCATGGCCAAAAAAAGTGAGTATTTTCTTATAACTGCCTTGATTTTCAGGCATAATATATTAAAACAACCAAATCAAGAACCTTTAAATGATACATATGCTGCCTAAATTAAACAGTAAGAGAAATGAATAACTCATTTGAAAATTTTCCTAATGCAACTGTTATATAGATCTTTATTACATCACCTACTTTAAACCACATCTGAAATGTACTATATTTCTGTACATGAAGAATTACATGTAGAGATGATAAACCACAATAAAGCTGTATATTTTGAGATACTGTAGAAAATTTGGATTAATTACCAATTATCCAACAAATTGAGGGCCTACTATGTGCTAGGTACAGTGGAAGATTCTGGGGGTTAAAAGAGACAAGGTTTCTGCCCAAAAGCTTACAGACTTATAAAGGAATTCGTTTTTAATACAAACTTTGTGTTAATCTGTAGTGAGGCATAGAGGGCTAAGCAGCTAATTTGACCCAGTGGAGGCAAGGGATCAGAAAACTTAAAAACTTTGTGCATTTATGCACACAATTTCAAAACTGGTATAAAAGATACATCTAGCTTAAATTCTTTGCAAGAAAAAGTAAAGAAGGGAAAAAAAAATCCTAAAATTCCAAAATATTTTTATATGAAACTAGTTATCTGGATGAAAATCAAAACATTCAGCTAAACTGGAGGATATGTGAGACTTATCTAAACAACGCAAATACAGAGCTATTTGAGAAAGATGAAATAATTTCTTATATTTTTTGGTTTTCCATTAGGTATCTGTCATTATGGGCTTCCCTAGTGGCTCAGTGGTAAAGAATCTGCCTGCCAATGCAGGAGATATGGGTTTGATCCCTGGGTCAGGAAGATTCCCTGGAGAAGGAAATGGGAACCCACCCCAGTATTCTTGCCTGGGAGAGTCCCATGGACAGAGGAGTCTGGCAGGCTATAGTCCATGGGGCTGCAAAAGAGTTGAACACAATTTAGCAACTAAACAACAACATCTGTCATCACATAGATGGACAGAATCTAAAGATGAGATATATTTCTCCAATGACATTCTTTGCACATTCCAACCCAAGATCATTCTATACTGAAAGATTTCTTGCAAAAATGGAATTGCTACTTGAAGAAATACTGAAAGAATTGAAATTCGATGATGTGCACATTTCCACTGTGCAATGAATCAGAGCTAACCCAGAAGAAGAGAGAAAATACTCTTGTAGCATACATGATTCCTTGGTGAATGAGGCAAGTGAAAAAGCTGGCTTAAAACTCAACATTAAAAAACTATGATCATGGCATCTAGTCCCATCACTTCATGGCAAATAGAAGGGGGAAAAGTGAGAGCAGTGACAGATTTTTTCTTCTTGGGCTCCAAAACCACTGTGGATGGTGACTGCAGCCGTGAAATTACAAGATGCTTGCTTCTTAGAAGGAAGGCTGTGAAAAACCTAGACAGTGTATTAAAAAGCAAAGACGTCACTTCGCCAACAAATGTCCATATAGTCAAAGCTATGGTCTTTTCATTAGTCAAGTACAGATGTGACAGTTGGACCATAAAGAAGGCTGAGCACCAAAGAACCGATGCTTTTGAATTGTGGTTCTGGAGAAGACTCTTGAGAGTCCCTTGGACAGCAAGGAGATCAAACTAGTCAATTGTAAGGGAAATCAATCCTGAATACTCATTGGAAGGGATAATGCTGAAGCTCCACTACTTTGGGCACCTGATGCAAACAGCTGACTCATTGGAAAAGACACTAAAGCTGGGAAAGATTGAAGGCAAAAGGAGAAGAAGGAGGCAGAGGATGAGACAGTTGGATAGAATCACCAATTCAGTGGACATGAACTTGGGTGAATTCTGGGAGGTGGTGAGGGACAGGGAGGCCTGGCATGCTGCAGTCCATGGGGCAGTCCATGGGGTCGCAAAGAGTTGGACATAACTTAGGGACTGAACAACAACAACAAGCATAGAAGATTCACTAAAATCTGGAAATCTGAACAAATTTTTGATTGCATATTACAATGGAGCAAGATACAAAAATGTATTTTTAAACATATGGTTGATAATTTTGTGAATTAGCATTTTTAAATTAATTTTTGTTTCAGCAGATTCCAAACTAAGGGCAACATGCTCTAGCATGAGAAAATGCCCAAGCTTTCCTCTGGAGGGAAAACTGCAGAAGCTGTGTTAAAAGCAGATACAACCCTAAAAGTTTACAGGTTTCAACACAATGCTGTTCACTCCTGCTATTTCAAGAAATGAATCCTGTGAACAAAGAAACTATATGGGGAAGTGGAACAGACAAAAATGGAGAAGCCTCTATAGGGAATAAGCACACTTTAGGCAAAAAACCAGTGAGGCTGTTAGTTCAGGAAGTCAGTTCAATTAGCATTAGCCAAGCTCCTTCCACAGACAAACCATGAGAGGATGAAGGAGCAGTTAGAGTCGGTTGCATGCACACAGGACACTCTGGCTTAAGCACAGAGTTGAATCTCTCTGATTTCAGACACTTACAAACATTCATATTCCTCACAGTTACCTTTCTGAGTCTCTGCCACCTCTCATCTCACATTTCATTAGACACTGTAGTTGCTTCTTTATCTCAGGTATTGCTGTAAGCAGTTAGGGCAAGAGGGTTGAAGAGAAAGAGAACCAAGACAGCTTTCTTGACAGAAAAGAAACCATTTTTGCCCTAAGCCATTTTGTGATCTAAGCCAGGCCTGAACAAGTCTCGGTAATTAACATTTTAAGAGAACTAAAGAATGCAGAAACATTGCCTGTTATCAAGCAAGAGAAGTAAGGACACTCCCAGTTCTGTGTCAATGGTAAAGATCAGCCTGGGGCACTCAACCACCAGATCAACTGGAACCTAAGGAATGATGATGTTGACCTTTTTCTGACCCTCTTGACTTCAACCAGTTATAGCTTGGACTCAATCAAACCCCTTCATGAATACACTTATACTTAAAATTTTCTCAATTTTACTGTTCGGGGAGACACTGCTTTGGGCAAGATCCCTAGTATTCTTACTTGCTGCAAGTAATAAATCTTTCCTTCTCCCAATCTTTGATTTGGTTGTAAAACAAGAGGGAAGGGGGCAGGGTACAACCTTTAAAAGAAACATAGCCATCAGTTCAGTTCAGTTCAGTTCAGTCACTCAGTCGTGTCCAACTCTTTGTGACCCCATGAATCGCAAAACGCCAGGCCTCCCTGTCCATCACCAACTCCCGGAGTTCACTCAGACTCACGTCCATCGAGTCGGTGATGCCATCCAGCCATCTCATTCTCTGTCGTCCCTTTCTCCTCCTGCCCCCAATCCCTCCCAGCATCAGAGTCTTTTCCAATGAGTCAACTCTTTGCATGAGGTGGCCAAAGTACTGGAGTTTCAGCTTTAGCATCATTCCTTCCAAAGATATCCCAGGGCTGATCTCCTTCAGAATGGACTGGGGACATGAAGAAAACCGGTTAGAACTAACAAGGTCCAAGGTGGCAAAAGATTCGACTTCCAGTGGACCTTAAGCCACATTTTATGCTCATTGTAATACATTAGCCCTCTGATGGATATGGTAAGAGACTTATAGAAGATTCCTGATGGGAGAGACTGACTGTGGGAGGAAGTGGGTCTTGTTCTGATGGGCGGGGTCATGCTCAGTAAATCTTTAATCCAATTTTCTGCTGATGGGCAGGGCTATGTTCCCTCTGTTGTTTGGCCTCAGGCCAAACTATGGAAGGGATAATGAAGGTAATGGCAACCTCCTTCAAAAGGATTTGTATATGCACTGTTGTAGTCAGTGCCCCTGACCCTACAGCAGGCCACTATTGACCCACGCCTCTGCTGGAGACTCCTGGACACTCACAGCCTTGTCTAAATCAATGAAACTATGAGCCACGCCATGGAGGCCACCCAAAATGGACAGGTCATGGTGGGGAGTTACGACAAAGTGTGGTCCACTGGAGAAGGAAACGGCAAACCACTTCAGTATTTTTGCCGTGAGAACCCCATGAACAGTATGAAAAGGCAGAAAGATATGACACTGAAAGATGAGCTCCCCAAGTCAGGAGATGCCCAATATGCTACTGGAAAAGAGTGGAGAAATAACTCCAGAAAGAACGAAAGTACGGAGCCAAAGCAAAAACAACACCCAGGTGTGGATGTGACTGGTGATGGAAGTAAAGTCCAATGCTGTAAAGAACAATATTGTATAAGAACCTGGAATGTAAGGGCCATGAATCAAGGTAAGTTGGAAGTGGTCAAACAGGAGATCGCAAGAGTGAACACTGACATGTTAGGAATCAGTGAATTAAAATTGACTGGAATGGGTGAATTTAATTCAGATGACCATTATATCTACTATCACGGGCGAGAATCCCTTAGAAGAAATGGAGTAGCCTTCGTAGTCAACAAACGAGTCTGAGATGCAGTACTTGGGTGCAAGCTCAAAAATAACAGAATGATCTCTGTTTGTTTCCAAGGCAAACCATTCAATAACACAGTAATCCAAGTCTATGTCCCAACCACTAATGCTGAAGAAGCTGAAGTTGAAGAGTTCTATGAAGACCTACAAGACCTTCTAGAACTAACACCCAAAAAAGATGTCCTTTTCATCACAGGGGACTGGAATGCAAAAGTAGGAAGTCAAGAGATAATCTGGAGTAACAGGCAAGTTTGGCCTCAGAGTACAAAATGAAGTAAGGGCAAAGGCTAATAGAGTTTTGCCAAGAGACCACACTAGTCATAGCAAACACCCTCTTCCAACAGCACAAGAGACGACTCTACACATGGATATCACAGATGGTCAATAATGAAATAAGATTGATTATATTCTTTGCAGCCAAAGATGGAGAAGCTCTATACAGTCAGCAAAAACAAGACTGGGAGTTGACTGTGGCTCAGATCATGAACTCCTTACTGCAAAATTCAGACTTAAATTGAAGAAAGTAGGGAAAACCAATAGACCATTCAGGTGTGACCTAAATCAAATCCCTTATGATTGATTATACAGTGGAAGTGACAAATAGATTCAAGGGATTAGATCTGATAGACAGAGTGCCTGATGAACTATGAATGGAGGTTCGTGACATTGTTCAGGAGACAGTGAGCAAGATCATTCCCAAGAAAAAGAAATGCAAAAAGGCAAAATGGTTGTCCAAGGAAGCCTTACATAGCTGAGAAGAGAAAAGACGTGAAAGGCAAAGGAGAAAAGGAAAGATATACCCTTTGAAAGCAGAGTTCCAAAGAATAGCAAGGAGAGATAAGAAAGCCTTCCTCAGTGATCAATGTAATGAAATAGAGGAAAACACTAGAATGGGAAAGACTAGAGATCACTTCAAGAAAATTAGAGATACCAAAATAACATTTCATGCAAAGAATGGTACAATAAAGGACAGAAATCATATGGACCTAACAGATGCAGAAAATATTAAGAAGAGGTGGCAAGAATACTCAGAAGAACTATACAAAACGATCATCATGACCCAGATAACCATGATGGTGTGATCACTCACCTAGAACCAGACATCCTGGAAGGTGAAGTCAAGGGGGCCTTAGGAAGCATCACAATGAACAAAGCTAGTGGAGGTGATGGAATTCTGGCTGAGCTATTTCAAATCCTAAAAGATGATGCTATGAAAGCGCTGCACTCAGTATGCCAGCAAATTTGGAAAACTCAGCCGTGGCCATAGGACTGCAAAAGGTCCATTTTCATTCCAATCCCAAAGAAAGGCAATGCCAAAGAATGCTCAAACTACTGCACAATTGCACTCATTTCAAATGTTAACAAAGTAATGCTCAAAATTCTACAAGCCAGGCTTCAACAGTACATGAACTGAGAACTTCCAGATGTACAAGCTGGATTTAGAAAAGGCAGAGGAACCATAGATCAAATTGCCAACATCTGCTGGTTCATTGAAAAAGCAAGAGAGTTCCAGAAAAACATCTACTTCTGCTTTATTGACTATGCCAAAACTTTTGACTGTGTGGATCACTACAAACTGTGGAAAATTCTTCGAGAGATGGGAATACCAGACCACCTTACCTGCCCCCTGAGAAATCTGTATGCAGGTCAAGAAGCAACAGTTAGAATGGACATGGAACAATGGACTGGTTCCAAATTGGGAGAGGAGTACATCAAGACTGCATTTTGTCACCCTGCTTATTTAACATATGCAGAGTACATCATGTGAAATGCTGGGCTGGATGAAGCACAAGCTAGAATCAAGATTGCAGGGAGGAAAATAACCTCAGATATGCAGATGACACCACCCTTATGGCAGAAAGAGAAGAGGAATTAAAAAACCTCTTGATGAAAGTAAAAGTAGAGAGTGAAAAAGCTGGCTTAAATCTCAAAATTCAAAAAATGAAGATAATTTCATCTGGTCCCATCACTTCATGGTAAATAGATGGGAAACAATGGAAATAGTGACAGACTTCATTTTGTTGGGCTCTAGAATCACTGCGGTAGTGACTGCAGCCATGAAATTAAAAGTCGCTTGCTCCTCGGAAGTAAAGCTATGACCAACCTAGACAGCATACTGAAAAGCCGAGACATTACTTTGCTGACAAAGTTCCATCTAGTCAAGGCTATGGTTTTTCCAGTAGTCATGTATGGATGTGAGAGTTGGACCACCAAGAAAGCTGAGCGTGGAAGAATTGATGCTTTTGAACTGTGGTGTTGGAGAAGACTCTTGAGATTGCAAGGATATCAAACCAGGCAATAGTAAAGGAAATCAGTCCTGAATATTCATTGGAAGGACTGATGCTGAAGCTGAAGCTCTAATATTTTGGCCACCTGATGTGAAGAACTAACTGACTGGAAAAGACCCTGATGCTGGTAAAGACTGAAGGCAGTAGGGGGCAACAGAGGGATTAGATGGTTGGATGACATCACGGACTCAATGGACTTGACTCTGAGCATGCGCTGGGAGCTGGTGATGGACAGCGAAGCCTGGAGTCCTGCAGTCCATGGGGTCACAAAGAGTCAGACAGGACTGAGCAACTGAACTGAACTGAGTACACTAGCATATGCTAAATGACACACCCACCGGCACCATCACAGTTCTGAGGCTGATCATCAAAGGCAAAACAGTGGACAGTGACCCAACTCCTGGAAAAACCTGCCCCTTCCCCGAAATAGTTGGAATAATCCTTCCAGTCATTAGCCTATGAAATTACCCAGCCCATAAAAACACTAACCACACCATACTCAGGGGCTGCTCTTGCCTTCTGAGATGGCCCACACTCTGTGGAATGTATTTCTCACTATATAAATCCATTTCTTACCTATCTCTTTGCCTCTTGCTGAATTCTTTCTGTGATGGGACATCAAGAAACTGAGTTTCATTAAGTCCTGAGATTAAGTGTGATATCAGTTAAAAGACCATGGGTTCAAGTCCCAATCTGAGTTATATGGTTTCAATTGTGTTTTGGCTTGACACCCATCAAGAGGAGAACCCAGTTTTTTGAGTAACATTCAGTCAGTCAGTTCAGTCACTTAGTCGTGTCCAATTCTTTGCAACTCCATGGACTTCAGCATGCCAGGTTTTCCTGTCCATCACCAACTCCTGGAGCCTACGCAAACTCATGTCGATCACATTAGTGATGCCATCCAACCATCTCATCCTCTGTTGTCCCCTTCTCCTCCTGCCTTCAATCTTTCCTAGCATCGGTTAACATTACCCACATCTAATCCATTCTCCATCTCGCTGTCAGGTGGAGACTAAATACACTATTTAGACTTATAAACTAAAAATCTTCTCCTCTTCTGAAAACCTATCTGTGTCCTTGGAATAAAGTCTATTCTCACTAACCTGGCCCTCTACTTTCAAGTCCCTGTCTGCCTTCCTAGAGTCATTCCATCATCACTCCCAAGTCCTGATCCAGTTTCTAGCCACTAATTCATCAGCCTTTGTGCAAGCTGATCTCCTTTAAGGCTTTTCTCTTTACCCACACCTGCACCTCTGCCTTCTGCCTATTAAGGTCTACAGTTACCTCTCATGACCAGTACTTGCATTTCTTCAGGCAGGATTTCCTCATCACCCCAATCCTTCTATTTACCAGGAATATTTACTAATATCATTACTTATTTGCCTATCTACCTCCCCTTAAAGGGGAGAACAGAGGTGATGTTTTACTTGAATATCACTGGGTTGGGAAGATCCCCTGGAGAAGGAAATAGCAACCTAGTATTCTTGCCTGGAGAATCCCATGGAGTGCGGAGCCCAACAGGATACCGTCCATGGGGCTGCAAAGAGTCAGACGTGACTGAGCAACTAACACTTTCACATTATACATAAGCAAGTAAATGAAAATCGCTCAGTCATGTCCAACTCTTTGCAATACCATGGATTATACCAAAAGCAAAAAAAAGTGCCTGACACATAGTAGGTGCACAATATACTTTGCTAAATTTTGACAAACAAGTGAATGAGAAAATGAGTTAATGAAAGAAATGTGATTTGGGTACATATTTAAGAATATAGGCTTTGCAATACAACAAATACATATACATATTCACTATTTGAATGTAGGGAAATGTAAAGGCAATTTTTACTAATGAACATGTTTAGTAGCATGTTTGTTACTGAAGGAGTGAGTACATACTAAGGTTAATATATTTCTATGAGCTTCTTTAAAAATTGGTAAGATCTAAAATACCATAGAAAAATTTCAGGTTTCAAAACCATTCTTTCACATTAGTTCAGTAATGGTTTCAGAGAGCGAGGAGGAAGGAAAAGAGTGAAGTAGGGAGGAACAGAGGAACTGAAATGACACCAGGAAGCAGAACATTCAAGAGAAAAAGCTTCTACAGGGAAAACACAAGTTCATGAAGAGCAAACTGCTCAGGCTATTACTTCAAGAAGAAAGCTTGCTTTTTCAAGTTTCAGATTTCTTATTTATCCTGTTGCGATACTATGATTTATAAGAAATGTATATTTGGTCTTCCTCCAGGATTCCTGGCTCTTAGCTTAAGTGCTAAGAATGACAAAAGTGTCTCTTGTTGTGTTAATGAGATGACTTTAGGACCCCGCCTACGGGTGGAGGCTGGTTGCCAGGGGAACCAACCACAGAATTAGAGTTGGAACTTTCTGTTTCAACCCCTGAAGGTTGAATCAATCAAACGGCCACGAGTTTGATGCTCCTGTAATGAAGCCGCCATAGAAATCTTAACAGGTTCACAGAACTTCTGGGTTGGTGAACACGTGGAGATTACAGGAGGAGTGTCACGCTGCAAGAGTAGGCAAACCGTGGCACCTTTCCCTGTTTCTTGCCCTACAAATCTCTTCTGTCTGGCTGGCTGTTCCTGAATTACTTTTTTTTTTTTTTTTAATAATAAACCAGTGATTGAGGAAGTTGCAAATTAACTGAAACTGAAGAGGGGTCCTGGGAACCTTTGGTTTATAGTTAGTCATTCAGAACTAAGCAAACAACCAGGACTTTGGACTGGCATCTGGAGTCTAAAGAGGGGTCATGGGAACTCGAATGTATAGTGGTGGGTCGGAGACACAGGTAATAAATAGCCCAGGCTTTTGATTGGCTTAAGAAGTGGGGATGATGGTGTGGGGCAATCTTGTCAGATTGAGTCCTCAGTGTGTGGAATTGGATGCCATCTCCAGGTAGATAGTGTCAGAATCGAGTTGAATCCTATGGCAACCAGCTGATATCAAAGAACTGCTTGGTGTGCTGAAGCATTCCCTTCTCCCCCTGCTCACACTGCAATTGGGTCCAGGAACCTAATTCACTTGTACAAATGATGCAGTTAGGTCTTTACCACAGAAATAACATCTCTGGCCTATGATCTGAATAGATTCCCTTCATATACTCTGGTAGATTGATTTTAATTATTGATTAAATTGTAAGTTTCTATTAATTATATAGACCTAGGTAGTAAAGGCATTGGCACCCCACTCCAGTACTCTTGCCTGGAAAATCCCATGGATGGAGGAGCCTGGTAGGCTGTAGTCCATGAGGTCGCTAAGAGTTGGACACAACTGAGCGACTTCCCTTTCACTTTTCACTTTCATGCATTGGAGAAGGAAATGGAAACCCACTCTAGCGTTCTTGCCTGGAGAATCCCAGGGACGGGGGAGCCTGGTGGGCTTCCGTCAATGGGGTCGCACAGAGTTGGACACGACTGAAGCGACTTAGCAGCAGCAGTGAAGGCATTGAGATGAAAGGTTGGCTACAAAATAACCACTAATATTATGCAGATATACTATCTGCTGTCTGATTGCAAACTTGTTGATATCAGAAGGGAACCCTTTGATTCAAGTTCTTCAAAGCTATATGAGGGGCGGATGTTGAAGTTTTTATGCTGAATAAGGATAATTCAGGAGAAAGAAAGTCAGTAAGTCATGGCCAGAAACTCTGGAATTTCTAGATCTGAGGTAGCAGAGGCTGAGCCATAGCCAGAATTTTCCTCCACAAAGTTTTACTAATATTAGAAATCAATCAGAACAATGTACTAATAAATTAGCACAAAACAGTCTACTAATTTTGAAAATTAATGCCCTATTCTAGAACTGATTTTCCAGAAATTGAGAAATTGTGCCTTGAAGAAGATGGGGTTTTCTGCTAACCATATCATAGAAGTGAAATATATTTGTAAATATTCTATATATGGTAAATAATAATTCTATGTTTTATTTTAAAATTTACATTAGATTTATATGTCTTGCAAATCCTCAACCAAAGAATCCAAAACAAATTAGACTAATACCATTTACATTGATTTAATTTCTTCAATGATTCTCAATAGAAACAATCTGTTTATAGACTTACTAGAATAATTAAAATCACCTAAAAAATAAACTAAAAAATACATTGTAGAAAACATTAAAAACACATTTTAGAAAACAATGACTATCAAAAAATTCTGATAAATTAACAGGAAATCGTTCTTTTAAAATGATGAATAGATTGTTACCAGCAAGTAAATCTATAATAATCAATAACTTATATTAAACTCAAGAATAAAAAATACTCATAAAACCTATTACTTGCCATGGGTTTAAGATATTCTTGCATAGAACATAGGATTGGATATAAATGGCACACTTCCCCTCCCTCAGCTTAATGAAACATTATCTAATATAGTTTAGTCTAGCAAAAATATATATTGTCAACAATGCAAATATTTTTAGAAGGTAGAGTTTGGTGTGCACGGCTAATCAGTTTCTATTTATTTAAACAGAACCTTTTAGAAAATGTTGCTGGGTTGATCTAAGAATTTATTAAGGACTAATCTGGTTGGTTCCATGATATAAGATTGAAAAATCTTCAGGCTATAATAACAGATTTACTTCCTTCATACTTTTATTACTTTAACTTCAAATAAATGGTTAAAATATAAGTTTTATCAATGTGCTAAGTTGTAATTAAAATGCTTTTCTGGCCTAGTGATGATTCTGAAATCCACATTATTTATATCTCATCTTGTATATAGCAATCATTTCTAAGGTCTATGGCATTTTCTCATTATTCAAAACTAAAGAATTTTAGGTCACATAATAGTATTCTCATTCATGTATTCTGACTAGCAGTAGCAGAAAGATTCAGAATGTGTGAAAATGGGGGAAATGTAAGACTTTCAGTACATTGATATGCCCTTTTGGACATCACATCAGAACATCAAAATAGAGCAAAAAACTTAAAGATGTTCATTTTTAACCCAGTGATCTCACTCTTAAAAAAAGAATGGAATAGATGAGAAGTTGAATGCATGATATTTCTAACAGCATCTTATAACAAATAATGGAAAATCATCTCAGTGGTTAACAAGAGAGGAAGTGGTGATTAATGAAATGATAATATCTGAAGCAAAATTTATGATATAACCTTTAAAAATAAAAATAAGACTAGATAGTAACAGAACAATTTATATCTGTTAGTGGTTTCTGCAATGTAATGACTATGATATAAAATAGATATTAATGTAAATATGGATCAAGTAGTCATATACAAAACGAAAATAGCTGTTATTAATATTTATTATTAATTTTAGTATTATTGATATGTCACTTTAAAAATTAAAATACAATAGATTTACTTATTAATCACAGAATTTCTTTTCTAAGTTCTAGGAGATAATGCTACTAGGTCCAGTTGGAACACAATAAGATCTTTGGATTTTATTTAACTTAGGTGTCCTGATGAATCAGGACCACTTTGGGACTCACAGATACTTCAAGGTAGCTTCCAAAGGGGTCTAAAACAAGAGCAAAAGAGTCACGAAAGGAGGAACCTCCAGGAAAGTCTGGCTTTTTATTTTAGGTGAACATTTTGGCTGTTAGTCTCCTCCAACTCCTTATCACACTACCTATGTCCTCAAAGATTCTTAGAATGTTTAACTTGTACTATAAATTTTCACACCATATCTTTTAATCCCAATCAGTAGGCTGATTTATGAATCAGATAAGGGAAGTACAGTATTAGAGATCCAAAGGCTGAGGTTTCCAAAAAGGAATTAAGGTAAAATTGAAGTAATTTAAAAAAAAAATTTTTTTTTTTGTGGCAAAGGTGACAAACTCAAAGGTTACATTAGGGGCCAGATGACAACAGAAACAAGTGCAGCAGGCTGGGTATATGTAATTGGCAGTGACGGGACCTGTGGTAAACTGCAGTTTGCCCTGTGTAAAAGCAGCAGCTACTACATAGCTCCAGCAGGTTGCTGACATGCATGAATGCAGACTTAAGGCTGCCAGGATCATTCAAGGGAGGCCAGAAATACAGCTGTCCCGGTGAAATCTCTTGAATTTCTAACTGTTGACAACTAACTAGAATTAGTTTTTAATTTTTCATTTCTTAGATAGGCTAATAACAGCTGCCTTTGGGCTTATTTTGTTTCACAGAATTCAAGTGCACCGCCTCTGGCCTATAGTTAATATGCAGGGATTTCCCAACAGAATGTTTATCTGCCAGAAGTCATATTTTCAAATGAGGCCCTTCAGAGAAAAAACAAAAAATATTAGAAAAATGCAAAACAGTGAAGCTAAAGTAAGTTGTGAGCATGCTGAAAAGCACAAATCAATAAGGGCTTACAAATACGAACATTATATTAAGACCTAAATGTTCCTGAGGAGCAAAACCTCAGAGGATTTTACTTTTATATTTTGTATAATTGAGAAGACATTCTGAGTCACTGCAAAAGGAGATCAGCCCAAAGAGCTTTTTATAAAGACGGCTCCCTTGACTGAAATTATGTTAAAAATGATCAGAAGAAAATGACAAAATTTGACCAAGACAGAATTGCTAGGAGCTACCAAACTGCAAATAGGACTGTGTGTCTTGCGTTGTGCCTGCTGCTAGTTTCCCTTCACCTATCCCATTCCTTCCAACTCTCATTTTTCATCCTTGGCTGCTAAAGAGAAGTCCCTGGAGACGCCTAAGAAATGACTGTCTGGCTGAGTAAAGAAGGAAACCGGAAGCAAAGTATAAAGGTGTTTTTACTTTAACAGTAGGAATTTATCATCATCAAAGTTAGACTCTGTGGATGGGTGGGTGTGAGTAGCTGGAAGGAAGGGGAGAGTTGGTCTATTCAACTCATCATTTGCATCACATGCACCCAAGGAAAAAATGTTTACCTGGTGGAGCCACGGTTAACCTTTTTTCCTTGCTGAGCCGGTGCCCTTGGATGAATTCACTCATGGAAGGGGGGCCCTTCAGAAGAAATGACTCTGTGGAGGTGGGATCAGGGGGAACTCTTAATAAATTCTGTAGGTAGGAAGCCCCTGAAGTCCTGGGACGGCTCTGATCACAAAGGGAAGGTGAAAATTGTCTTGCAGGAGATCCAAGAAAATACATATAGGAAACAAAAAAGTTTTACTTTAATTACCTTTCAAAGCCTCACCAGTGACAACATTATTTATATTGGCATTTAATTTTTTTAACAAGTAAATCAAGATTTTCACTAAATGTTTAGTTTCCATACCAGGATAAAACCCTATTTGGAAATTGTACCGGATACTGGAAAAGAGATTTATTATAGTTAGTCAGTTTGAACCACAAACAGAAAATATTTATATTGTTTGATTCTTAACTGAAAGTTCCTAAAATAAAATTTCACTATTAATTGAAAAATACAGGGTAAGTAATTCAACATCCAGGACTCTAGAGAAAGGTCATAAAATCAAGCCATTAATAACCTTATGAGTGATTTTTTTAAACAATATTCACATACTAAAAGAAAAAGCACAAAAAACCTGCTTTTAAGAAAAACACTATACATATTCCATTCTATTTGACTGAAATAGAGACATCTCCTTTTAGTCGGTCATCAGTTTTCGGCATATGAACAAAAGTTCCCCTAAGAGAACACATTCATATTCTTGCCTCATTAGAGAGAAGCTGATAAATAGCACCATTACCATTCAAATTATCGCCCATATAAAACATAGCTTCATTCTTAATATCCACTTTTCATCTACCAATTTTCAGGTTGGAGGTAAGGGAGAGGCATATTTACGCATACAAGGAACAGCAAAAATGTTAACAGACACTTGAAAAGTATATTATGGTTAACCAAGAGATGGGGTGTGGGGGACAGAAACAAATAAACACAATGATCAAAAGGTTTTAATTTGGAAAAACCAACATTGGCAAGGCCCATTTATACACCCACTCCCACTGTTTCTCTTCCTTCCCTTCCTCCATCCTCCACAATAAGAGCACATTAATTTTTGCAGTTAACTAAAATCTGGCCACTGCACCATACTATGAAGATCGCTGCATGCATACCTTTTCCTCTGAGTGCCACTGCTGACCCGAATGTTGGGTGTCTGTGGGCCCTGACTATGCAGGAGGTAAGTGTCTATGGTGGGCACGGTGACTGATGCCTCCCCACTTACTTTAGGGCTGCCGATCTTGCTCTTTCCAAGTTTGCCTTTGCTGCGACGGGACTGCTCATGGTCAAACTCTAAGTCCTCCAGCCGCTGGGTCAGGGCGAGTTTTTGCTGGATAGCCATTTGTAACAAAGTGTTTAGAGTCTTCTTTTCATCCTCTGCAGCTGCTAACTGTCTCTGCATCTCATCCAACTGTGTGACATATTCATCACATCTAGAACCACAACAGAAAAGTGGTCAGGGGAAAATCTTTGTGCAATTAAATTTGGGGTTCAGTTGAAAGTAATGAATGTTACTAGGATTTGGAAGTAATGGATGTAATTCCATTTTAATGGAAGTAATGGGATAGAAGTAATCTATTACAGTAGAAAGTTGGAAACAGAGCAGATTCAATAACTGATAGTTCATCTATACAGTGAAGTACATATGGGGGCATTCTTTTTGTTTTGTTTTGGCCTTGCTGTGAAGCATGCAGGATCTTAGGTCCCTGACCAGGGAACTAGGGATTGAATCTGTACCACCTGCAGTGGAAGCACAGAATGTTAACCACTGGGCTGGCCAGGGAAGTCCTGCTGCTGCTGCTGCTAAGTTGCGTCAGTCGTGTCCGACTCTGTGCGACCCCAAAGACGGCAGCCCACGAAGGACACTCTTAATGGGCGGTATCTTAAACTCCAGAGACAGAATTATTGTGAGGGCTGCTCCATGATGCAAAAAAACCAACAGTAAAGTCTCAGGTAATGTATAAAGCATCATAGATGTGTTATAATAACTTTATAGTCTATACCTTTAGCATACAAAAGAATAACAATATTTGTAAAGAAAACATGTAGTTTATTTATATTTTTGAGTTCAGATTATAGTTGCTACTGATTTCAACATGGCACATTTGCCTGAACTAGAAACCTGAGTATTTTCAATGATTTGCCAACCAAATGATAAAGCAATAAGTGTCAGAGATGACCAAGATTTGCAGAGGGTTTGATACAGATATAGTTGGCTTTGTTCAGGTTTGATACTGCTGCACCAGGAGGATAAGCTCAGTGGTCTTTTTTCCAACAAAAGTGATACCTGAGCGAGCACATGTTCATTTGGAATGAAGAATTATTCACACAGTTATTCAGAGCTTTTTCTGAGTTTTTTTTACCCACTAAGAACACTCTTCACAAATCAGAAGATAGTTAATGACTTTCTGGAGTTACCAAATGTATAAACTTTGAAATTAACACAAGACTTACGGCATTAAAAAAAAAATAGACTTTGTAGTGAAAGAATTTGAGCTCCAGGTGGGTCTCATTATTTTTTAACACTGAATGTCAAGAAGCACAGTAGGAATATTATAAGAAAAATCAGGGCTTAGTAAAATAACATGTGGCTTTTGGGACCCTGGATTTATTTTACTTGGTTAGATAACAATATTTAAGAAAATACAATGGAGTAGGCAGTTAATAACCTGAAAAAACAAATTTCTGTGAGAATACATTATTTTGGGGTAATAATTCTTATATAAGGAGATCGAGACATTAAATGTCCCTTTAAAATTTTTTTGATTTCCTTTTCAAAGAGGGAGGCATTATGCATGAAACCCATTCTCCTGTCCCTACCTCCCCATAGAGGCCAGAAGTATGCAAACTCTTCTGTGCTCTGACCAAGAAGTCAGTTCCCTTCAGTTCTCCTATACCCTTGTGGTCTCTTAGGCACTTAGGCACCTCATTGTCATTTCCAAGAGTCGATCAAAAAGTATGAGCTTGAGCCTTTTCTCTCCTGATACAAAAAGGAAGCTGGACAGATTCCAGGGCCCAGGATTTATTTTTACATTTATATTAGCTATATGCAAGTAATTTATTGAATATGCAAATAAAGCATAACCATAGTTATGCTTTGTGAATTTTATACCATTTGCATCATATAGAATATAGAATTATTTTTGTTTTGGCACTGAATTGTGACAGCAAAAAGGGAATTGCATCACTATACTGAACAACTCAAGATTCTGAAACCATCGAATCAATACTTTTTTTTTGAATCAATACTTTTTGAACAATCATTTCAAGTCTAAAAATAAAATACAGTGGTGCTTTATAACAAAACTGGTTGGGGGAGGTAGTAACTAACATTTGCCTAAATAATTAGTTGGGTAGTGTGAAAAATTTGGTGATATATAACATCTTAGAAATCATAATTTAATTCACAGTATATTAAGTCTAGGCTTCCCTGGTGGCTCAGTGGTAAAGAATCTGCCTGCTAATACAGAGACATGGATTCAGTCCCTCAGATGGGAAGATTCCCTGGAGAAGGAAATGGCAACCCACTCCAGTATTCTTGCCTGGAAAATCCCACAGACAGAGGAGTCTGACAGGCTACAGTCCACGGGGTCGCAAAAGAGTTGGACACAACTTAGCAACTAAACAAGAACAACATATTAAGTCTAAGTAATTAGCTGATACGATAAATATTAATCTTCATTATGAAGATATCTTTTCATACAAATACTTGCTAATGATAAACACTTATGTACACAAAAATAAATATCAATGGTGATAATGTAATATTTAGCTATTTCAGGAAGTGGGTTTTTCCCCCTTATTGGAGGTTTTGTTTTCCTTGGTCTAATTCTTTTGGGTACAGAAGGCTCTAGAAAAAATATCTATTGTATTAACTTAAAAACATTTGTATAGGGAATTCCCTGGAGGGCCAGTGGTTAAGACTCTGTGCTTCCACTAATGGGGGCCCGGGTTCGACCCTGGGCTGGGGAACTAAGGTCTTGCAAGCTGCATGGCATGGCCAAAAAATAATAAAATAAAATAAAAACACTTTCATGTAAAAGAATTGCTTGATCCAGGGTGTCCAGTAGAGGGCTCTGGAAAACAGCACAAAAGGTTTTATTTTAGATTTGTTAGAGTAGAAGGCAATGGCACCCCACTCCAGTACTCTTGCCTGGAAAATCCCATGGACAGAGGAGCCTGGTGGGCTGCAGTCCATGGGGTCGCTAAGAGTTGGACATGACTGAGTGATTTCACTTTCACTTTTCACTTTCATGCACTGGAGAAGGAAATGGCAGCCCACTCCAGTGTTCTTGCCTGGAGAATCCCAGAGACGGGGGAGCCTGGTGGGCTGACATCTATGGGGTCACACAGAGTTGGACACGACTGAAGTGACTTAGCAGCAGCAGCAGAGTGGAATCTCGTGTATTTTCTTTACACTTTGCCCTTTTAGATGACACACTAAAGAACACTCATGATGCAGGAAGATGAACGCATACATTTTAAAGTCTTATCCCCATGAAGGAAAGTGAAGTTGCTCAGCTGTGTCCGACTCTTTATGACCCCACAGACTGTAGCATACAAGGCTCCTCCGTCCATGGGATTTTCCAGGCAAGGGTACTGGAGCAGGTTGCCATTTCCTTCTCCAGAGGATCTTCCTGACCCAGGGATCGAACCTGGGTCTTCCACATCGCAGGCATACACTACCATTTAAGCCACCAGGGAAGCCATGTACCACACCTTATCCCCATGTACCACACCTAACCTTGCAAGAGAAAACTGTTACCTTGTTGCAAACATTGCTCTCAGGGATGAGAAAGTTGCTGCATCTTCTTTCAAAGCCTTCAGTTCATTTCTAAGTTTTGTCATAGTTTCAGTCACCATCGCCTTTTCATTTTCATATTTGTTCTTGAGATTAGCTAATGCCACCTCAGCTGTCTAAAGCAGAAAAATGACAGGGCTTACAATTTTCATATCAGGAAAATCTATCATACACATTTCTTCATGCTGGGTCTATTTCTTTCATAAATAAAAAGTAAAATTGTCTAGGTTGAATTTCATATAAACATATATGTATACTTTGGACATAGGGCAATTTTTTATGTCAAAACATAAATATCAATCTATAATATGGATAAATTGCCCTAGAAGCCAGTTGTGAGCCAGAGTCATTATCAGTGACTAAGGGAAAGATATATAATAGTGTAGTAAATATTTAATGCAAATTATTGAGAATATGGGATTTTCAGATATGAAGGAATCAAAATGAAACTTTATATAAGAAGGATTTTATCAAGAAGTTAGGGAAGAAGCACAGCTTCCAAATGAAATACAATAGAACTCAAATATTCTTGTGTCATCTCTGTGCAGTGGATCTGAAACATAATAGAATAAAAGGCACAAGTCATTGCAATTTATAACATGAGTATGACAGAATATAAATCTGTATTATATATTTAAGGAAAAGAATTAACAAAGAATCAATTCTTTCCTACGTCTTAGTATATAATTTCTTTAATAAATTACAGTCAAATTCTTTTTCACAATCTTCATAAAAGCAGACATATATATATATATGCATGTGCATGCTCAGTTTCTCCGTCATGTCCAGCTCTTTGTGATCTCATGGGCTGTAGCCCTCCAGGCTCCTCTGTCTATGGAATTCTCTAGGCAAGAGTGGGTTGCCATTTCCTACTTCAGCTATATATATAAATATGTAAAATTGGATGTGCCACCCAAGCAAGCACCACAATATTGAATGAATTAAAATATTTGTTTGAATTTGGGCATGTTTAAAGTTCTTGGAATTAAGAGGGTTTCTAAGTGAGAACTAGCCTGACACAGAGTACGAAATAAAAACAAACAAAAAATGCTGGCTAAATCAATGTATGAAATCAATGTACATTTAGGGACTGCCTGTTTGAAGTATAGCCTCCATGGTATTCATACTGAAGCCAAACTAGAAACACACCATTTTTACAAACTACTAACTACAGCGTTTCAGAGTGTGTAAAATATTCAATGCTAATGAAAAAAGCCCATTACTAATGAAAAAACCCACTAGTAACAGGATTTCCCAGAAAGACTACCATAGTTTCTTAGCATTTCTTTTCGTGCTTCAAGTGGAGAGCTTCAGCTTCAACTTTCTTATACAAAGTGCCAATCCATCTATAGAGATAAATAGATTCTTTTTTAAATTAAAACAATGTTGGGATAGCAATGTAGTTGGTTAATGTTTTTATTCTAAAGTCACAACTTAATTGTTTTTAAAATTTTTATTGTTAACATAACAATAATTTTGATTGAATTTAACTTTAGATTAAAAGAAGTTACTCATAAAATACTTCAGTATGTTCTGTAGTGCTGTAACTCAGTGGAATCTTTAGAAATATTATAGATTCAGAAAGTTATCCATAATGCAGAAATCAACCTGGGGAAAATGGGAGCTGTTTAAATTTTTTAAAAATTTAGACACAAAATCATTAAGAACAGAGAGTGAAGTTGTGAAAATGTAAATGTAACGAGTTTGTAAGCATGTGGAACCACATGGTCAGTTATCTAAGATGAGAAGAGAAGAAAGTGATGGTACAGCAAGATCTGAAATAGAAGTACAAAGTCATTTATTATTTGTGAAAAATGCTCCCAAAGGACTCTGACATATTTTTTGTTTGTAGATTTTTGTCCACAAGACTGCATAAAGCTTTTTCGGAATTAAGGAAGTCTAAGACCCATTAGCAGACTTGCTGACATCTGCATTTACCACATTCTCCTGAAGTTTATTTTTTAAATAAAAAAATCTTGCTTCTAGCCACAGAGATCTAGATGTAGGATTCATTAGTTACTGTCTTTGCAATGTTCCCATAAATTGGATTACAGTATATCTAATATCAAACTGTAATTATCTGTTCTACTCTGACATCCCCATAAGTCTGTGAATCCTTTTCTGGAAGGCAGGGACCATGTACTGGCCTTCTTTGAATCTTTGGCATTCATCATAGCCTAGTAGTATACAGAGGGTCCTTTCCTAACATTTACTTATTTCATCAGAAGACACTGTGCTTATAAAAAACCCTAAGATATATGAAAAGAGTTATAAAGAATGCAGAACACTTATGTTAATAAAAACAGGATTCTCTCTTTTTCCTCTATGACAGAATTCTTAGCTTAGCCTTAATGATAAACATTCCAAAATGTCTAAATATACTGGATGTCCTCTGTAGATACCTGAGCCATTCATGGCACACAGCATCACAGCAATAGCCCTAACATTATTAAAATGTAAACTAAAGGCATGGCTAGAAGTGTGTTTACATTTAATTTACTGAGGCCATATGGCATGTGACACTAATATAATGCAAATAGCACCACAAACCACTGTGAAAATTAAAATTCACCCAGAAATGCTTTGTACTGCTCTTAATTCCTACAGCACTGTTTACACCACTCTAAAGTGCTTGATGATTGGTCCTATCTTGTAAACAGTTACAGGCATATATTGAAATTCTACTAGATTACTAGTCACTTATTTTTGCATCCCTACTTACTAACTGCCATGAAAGATGCAATTAGTGAATGCTTATTGACAAATTCTCTTGGTTGATCAACCATGCTTACCTATACATCTATGTCAGTTAAACATTTCAACACCTGTATTATAGACCTCCAAATTATACCAACAGGTTTATGGTAACTGAAGATAAAGAGGGTAGAAAGCTTCACTGTAGATACCCATTTAAATGCAAATGGAAAAGGACGTCTGAATCTGAAATTAACTTTCACTTTCCAACACTAGTATTGCTTACATTTGCAAGAAGGTATTTGATGCTTTGTTGCTTCTCTTTATTGATATTCTTTATTCACCACCCTTTTCAAAGGTGTTTGTCAAGTCTCACTTTCCAGAGAAACTAGACAGAGATTAAAAATATCTTCCCACCTGTGTTTCACAGCACTGTCACTCAAGTAAAGTTTGAGGGTAAAACACAAATACAGACATCAAAGAGATCTAGGAGTTGGTAGAATCATGTGGTAGCATTCCTGCTTATGCCCTAAGGACAAGATCTATGGTTAGGAAATTTTTTCTACTGTTTAAGCTATGACTCAGGTGAATTAACATCCCAAGTGGACCTAAATTTCAGATAAGTGGTCACTGACAGAGTTAGTGCATAATTTATTTTCTCTCTCTGCTTCTCTCTCTGCTCCAACTGCCTACCAGAGAGCCTTGCCAGCCTATTCTGCATCCCTCCATCTCCCTTTTCTACACTCAATGATTGCTGGGCTCCAGGTAAGTACCGCCGGGACTGCCTTTCTACATATGCAACTGGATTTTCTCTGTTTCTGCTTTAAATTCCTCACTTCTACCTTAGTAAGGCATAGCTACTCTCCTGTCTCATCCATTCACGCACTTCAAGGAAACTATTACGTTCTGACCTGGCTCTGATCACAGTTCATTTTATTTCTCTGCTGACCAGGAATCTGAACTCTCATCCTGATGGTGGTAATAGTGGTGTTAGTCACTTAGTCATGTCCGACTCTTTGTGACCCCATGGACTGTAGCCCTCCAGGCTCTTCTGTCCATGGAATTCCCCAGGCAAGAATACAGGAGTGGGTTGCCATTTCCTTCTCCCATCCTGATGGTAGTGGACACTAAAAACATTTAGGCATAAACTAAAGTGTTGGCTAGCATAGCTCATCAGTAGAATGAGATCACCTGTTTGTTGGCTTTCAGCACCGCTCTCAGTGTGGCGATCTGCTCCCGTTTGGTGCTCAGCAGGGACTTGAGCTTGAGGATCTCTTCCATTAGGGCTTCCTTGTCTTTATCGATCATAGGGGCCAGCTCCCGTGCTGCAGCTCTTTGACGAGACAGTTGCAAGGACCGGTCCACAGCTTTCTGCAGATGTTTGATTTGGTCCCGGATTATGGCATTAAGGTTGTAGATATTCATTGGCTCTTTGCGAATGTCACTTGTATCTAATACTGGAGATGATGGTGGGGCAGTAATAACAGGAGAGATGGTGGGGGTCTTAGTTGGACTTGGTTCTTTGCTGGCCTCTGTGTTTTCTTTTGAAACTGGTTCAGGTGAGGTCCTTGTTTCTACCGGGGATGACACACCCCGCCTGACCAACCGTGGAGACAAAAGTCCCCTGGGATCATCGGGGCCTTTCAGGCTGCCGCTACGGGTGACTCTACTTTGCCTGTAGTAGTCCAACATGACCCTGTTAGGGGTTTCATTATTACACAGACATACATGATGATAAAGCTGAGCAAGCTCCTCACTAAATGTCACCAATTCATCCTGGGCTGTATTAAGGGTATTGTGATTTTCATTGGCTATGCTGGTCATCTTTTGCAACTCATTCTCTATGTGGGCCATCTTCTCTCCACTCTCCTTGGTGGTCTTCTCAAGGCTTGTAACCTGCTCATCATACATTTGGATCTTACTCTCATACTTGGCCTTCTCTTCAGTATAGTTTTCTATAGATTTATTATATTTCTCCTTTAAGGCCTTAATTTCAGCTTTCAAATCGATCACCTCAGTTACTGCCACCCTGTATTTGCATTCAAGGATCTCTAAGCCATTGATGTCCACCTCATAGTCATGGGCCTCCTCCCCTGAGTCCCGGCCCTTTTCCCCATCTAGCTCCTTGAGCTCCTTGCTGCTCTGTAGGCCCCTCATGGCATTAACATGCTCCGTGAGCCGGTGCACCCGTTCGTGCTGTTCCGTCAGTGCCCCCTTGGTGTGTTCCAGCTGTGTCTGTGACTCCTGGAGATTGGCCAGAAGAATGGCCTTTTCCCGTTCTACCTGCAACGGTAAAAGAAAGTCTTTGAGTGACTTCAAGGCAATGCCAGTGATGAACTTGACCCATTCACATTTGGACACATATACATTTTAAAAATGCAGAAGAGACGATATTCCCATTACTACAAATTGAATTGGAGTGTGTTTTTTTATTTCAGTTCTGGTAGGTCAGTCAATCAAAAGGTACATCATTCCAAAAGAATTATGCTCTGTATATTTACCTGTCCAAATTCTTATGCCTTGCTGCTGCTTCGTCACTTCAGTCATGCCCAACTCTGCGACCCCGTAGACGGCAGCCCACCAGGCTCCCCTGTCCCCGGGATTCTCCAGGCAAGAACACTGGAGTGGGTTGCCATTTCATTCTCCAGTGCATGAAAGTGAAAAGTGAAAGTGAAGTCGCTCAGTCGTGTCTGACTCTGAGCGACCCCACGGACTGCAGCCCACCAGGCTCCTCTGTCCATGGGATTCTCCAGGCAAGAGTACTGGAGTGTATGACTTATACACAAGTAAATCTGGATAAGCTTCAGTTTGATAATCTATAAAATGAGCATAACAATCCTTGTCTCCTAGGGACATTTGGGTGATTCAGTAAGACAGTGAACTTAAACATCAAGGTATTATAATGCTGGGCTTCCCTGGTGACTCAGTGGTAAAGAATCCACCTGCCAGTGCAGGAGATACGGGTTCTATTCCTGGGTCAGGAAGATCCCCTCGAGAAGGAAATGGCAACCCATTCCAGTATTCTTGTCTGGGAAATCCCGTGGACAGAGGAGCCTGGTGGGCTACAGTCCATGGCATCACAAAGAATTGGACACCACTTGGTGACTAAAAAACCACAACCACAATTATAACGTTAGAGCTTGTTAACATTTGGGTAACTGTGGTCCAGTTCCCATACTTATATGGTTCTACATGACAAACACATTTATTTTACAAATTTGTATTTGTATATGCAAAAATAACTCATCTCAGAGTTAGGATATATTTGAATACAAATCCTCTTAGCTGGGTTTCATTAGATACAAGAGATTGTATTTGTATATAGCTGAAGATGAACTGATTTAGTCAGACTACTAAGCAATAATTTCAAATGAAAATCCATATGGTATTTGATGAAAAGTCAAGACATTTGAATTTTTGATGATAAAAGAGACAGAAAATCTCCTAAATAGTCTATGTAGGTATTGTACACAATCTCAATGAAATGGATTGTTTCAGGAGTTTTTTTTTTTTTTTTTCCTCTCTTTCTCTTGAAAACTAAGTGAATTTTTCCTGAACAGTCTAAGTCATTATTTGACTAGTATACAAGAATACAATACGAAAAGCTGATTTCAGAAAGCTTTTTATTGGGGCTGGTGCACTGGGACGACCCAGAGGGATGGTACAGGGAGGGAGGAGGGAGGAGGGTTCAGGATGGGGAACACATGTATACCTGTGGCGGATTCATGTTGACGTATGGCAAAACCAATACAATATTGTAAAGTTAAAAAATAAAATTAAATTAAAAAAAGCTTTTGGATAAACTAAAAACTGGACCAAAACAAAATGTACTGAATATGTCTCAGGTTTGTTTTAGAGGCAGCAGTATTATGATGATTGAGATAATGCCTTTAGGAGAGTTTCCAACCCTGGACTTTGCTAATTCTCATTTAATGTAAATATTTTCTAAGTCTCAATTATAAATCTATCAGTTTCTTCATAATAGCACCTCCAGAAAACATCAAATAGAATAGTGTCTCTGTCATATATATATGCTCCACATACAGTACTAATTTCTACACTTAATATATTTCTGGTGGAATCTTTTGAATAGGGAATGATATCCAAATTTTATACACACACACGTATATGTGTGTGTGTGTATATTTTTTCTGGACAATTAAGGCTGCTCTGCCCTCCTCCAAAAAAAAGATAACTAAACTGTGGATAATTTTGTATAACTCTGGCATTACATTTTCACTCAGCTATTGAGGCTTGAAGTACTATTGAGGCTTGAAGTACTAAACTGTATTTGAATTTCAGAGAGCAGAGTTTAAACTATTTAAAATACATTGTGCTTTGAATTATTAAATGCAAGGCACTTTAAAGTTTAAAATTACTATTCATTTTAATTGTATATTTTAATCTCCATTTGTGAAGAACTTATTCAAGACAGACTTGCTGAGTTAAGTATTATAGTCTTCTATAATTATATATAAATAATATATAATCTACAATGACTAAGAACATTTGCTTTATTTCTCTTCCTACAATCTCTATCTTCTATCTGAAACTGAAGATTTTATTTTGTGTAGTAGGGCTGGTTGTTTTGCCAGAAAACCTGAGTGAGTAATTTTTTGGCCACACGGCATGCAGGACCTTAGTTCCCTGACTAGGGATTGAACCTGTGTACCCTCAGTAGAAGCACAGAGCCTTAACCACTGGACTACCAGGGAAGTCCCATCCCATAGAAATTATTTTTAATTTCACTGAGTGTTTACTTTTAAATAAACACATTAACATGTATCAAGTACTGATAAATTCTTTTGTGAAGGAACAAAAGAAAAGATACCGGAATTTGCTTGTTAATATTAGGACTTTCACAGGAAAGAAATAAAAGCTGTTCTATGAGTTATTAATTTCCATAAAGTCTTTATCCTGGTCATCTGACTCTCAATTTGACACCTGAATGACTGGTGTGATTTTTGTAATGGGATACATAGTAAGGGCTTCCCAGGTGTGGTAAAGAACCTGCCTGTCAATGCAGGAGACATAAGAGACGGGTTCAATCCCTGGATTGGGATGATCCCCTGGAGGAGGTCATAGCAACTCATTCCAGTATTCTTGCCCGGAGAATCCCATTCCTGAGGAGCCTGGCGGGCTATGGTCCATAGGGTCACAAAGAGTCGGACACGACTGAGGGACTTCACTTTCACTTTTCACTTTCATGCATTGGAGAAGGAAATGGCAACCCATTCCAGTATTCTTGCCTGGAGAATCCCAGGGACGGGAGAGCCTGGTGGGCTGCCATCTATGGGGTCGCACAGAGTTGGACACAACTGAAACAACTTAGCAGCAACAGCAGAAGCAAGCTGGACAAAGACTTAAAAAAAAAAAAAAAAAAAAAAGGACAGGGGGGAGGGGAGGGGACTTTTTCAAGTCATTCTAAGAGCCAATATTACTCTGATACCAAAACCAGAGGAAGAAAAGAAAAGCCCAGGCCAGTGTCTTTTATGAATACAGACACAAAAATCTTGAACAAAATACTTGCAAACTGAATCCAGCTAGAAAACATGACCAAGTGGGGGTTTTTTTTTTTTGGTGTAATGAATTGACTGTGGTGATGACTACATAACTGTGTGATTTACTAAAAAACACTGAATTACACTCTTTAAATGGGTGGATTATGTAAATCATCACCATAAAGCAGTTCTTAAAAAAAACTGTATAGACTCATCCCTTGTTGTTCAATCATGGATGCAGCACGCCAGGCTGTATGAACAGAAGTTCACAGTGAACAGAGATTATTTATCAAAGGTACAAATTTTAGCACAAGCTTTTATTATGTTTACTGGTGGATGGTTTAAAAAAAAGTAAGACTGCTGAGAAATACGTTTGCCTAAAGCTTATTAAAGGTAATCTTTAACTGTAAAGTTTATAATAGTTTGACAACTTAAGCTGTCAACTTTGTCCTTGGAAACTGTATTTGTCACATTATGTTTTAAAAACCAGGAACTGACCAATCTTGTCTTAATTAATTTCACCTCAAAAATATTCTGTGAGTCTTTGTTAAACACAGATAATTGATTGGTTTGACTTTCTTTCTGTGTAGCAACTCCACTTCCAAGGCTTTTGACTTTGAACAAATGACATAACATATTTGTGCCTCAGTTTCCCTGTCTTAAATGGGGATAACACCGTATACCTCTTAGTTGTTATAAACACCCACCAATAAAGCAGACATACATAAACTGCTTTGAACTCTTTGGAGACATACATAAAATTTCTATCACTATAGGAAAAATTAAAATTGCCTTTAACTGTATCTGAACACAATATGAATCGCCATTTCTTCCACATCCATAAGGAAACAACAAAACTTATTAATTTCAGTTTTACAGAAATATTACTGTTTTCTCACATCACACGTGAAATTACATAGCTAGAATGATATTAAAGAAAACAATCCAGAGAGTTTCTCCTGTTTAGTCTGACTCTGTGTGATATGAAGTTGAGTTGAGTTCAGTTCAGTTGCTCAGTTGTGTCCTACTCTTTGCGACCCCATGGATGCAGCACGCCAGGCTGCATGAACAGAAGTTCACAGTGAACAGAGATTATTTATCAAAGGTACAAATTTTAGCACAAGCATAGAGACTCCTTTAATAGATTATATTATTTAGTGTTTCCGGGCAGGATCTACTTATTTTCATTCTAATAAAATGAATTAAGCCACTTGTCACTAAGAATTATTATTATACTCTATTTGAAATAACTGAGTTTTGACAGTGATCCAACTCTGGGAGTCACTATTTAAATTGTAGTTAGTATAGGTTTTTGTATTTATTATTACCATTTCCCAGCAGATGGCAGTATGATACCTTGAAAAAAAAAAAAGGTCCACTTCCTCAAGATATAATACTGCCATCTCCATCTGCTGAGAAATGGTAATTATAAATACAAAGGGGATCTCCCCTACCCGCCTCCCCCCTCACCATTTCCAAGCAAGGTATCATAGAGACTAGTGATGGGGGCTAATTTATTACCTTCCCCTTTGTAAATGCACCTCAGAGACGTGAAGCAATTCACCCAACATTCCTGATACCCACGGCTGAAACAGAGGTTTTTTTGTTTTTTTCTTTTCAGAAAGAAGTTGAGTAAATACACTTAGATGGGAAAACAATTTATATGCACAGATGGAATCGTATAAGTTAAGAAAAAGATGATAGGCTTTGACTCAGGCCTGCTGTTTTCAGAGGGTTTCTTTAACCCTAAGAAAGAAAATCTTAAAAGCTGCATATTCCCTGGTAGAGGGTGTCACATCCCTCTCTCTGCCCTTCTACAAATGAAATTAAATTGTTTTTCACTTGTGAATCTGTCTTCACTTTAATTATTAGACCAGCCAAAGAGCCTAGAAGGGAAGAAGAGAAATTTTTTCCATCCCTACACTTTCTATAGTCAGAATACTTAATTTCAAAACACATCTGGCCCCAAGTGTTTCAGATGGCCATAGTGAAAGGGCATTTTATTGCCTCCTCTGAAGGTCCTAAACAATGATACTGACACAGTATGTGTTATAAGGGGCTGAGAAATGGAATATTTCCTGCCGTATCAGGAAACAAAAGATGTCACAGCCATCAGCGATTGTACCCACAACTGCAGACGAACTGGTGAGCCCTGAGGGAACTCAGGAAGGAAAGAATACCTGCTATCATGTATGAAACAAGTTGCCAGTCCAGGTTCGATGCACGATACTGGATGCTTGGGGCTGGTGCACTGGGACGACCCAGAGGGATGGTATAGGGAGGGAGGAGGGAGGAGGGTTCAGGATGGGGAACACATGTATACCTGTGGCAGATTCATTTTGATATTTGGCAAAACTAATACAATTATGTAAAGTTTAAAAATAAAATAAAATTAAAAAAAAAAAAGAATACCTGCTATCTAGCAGCCATCAGATTGCAGCCACTTCCAACAGTGAACCCCGAGAAAAGTCAGGATGTGAAAGCAGAGGATACTGGCCCCAGACAGCTGAGGTGCATATCAAAGGAATGATTTCAGTGAGCCCAGACTCTTGCATCTTCCCTTACATGGAAAAGCGCTCAATTCCTTGAGATATCTGGTTTTCCTTTAATCAACAATAATCTTTTGACGTTCAGACCATCTGCCCTTTGTTGCAAAACTTCTATATAACTTGGCTCATTCCCTTGCCTCCTCAGAGCAGTTCTTCAGGGTTATCTTTAATGATGCTTCCCAGGCTTGAAGTCCTAAAAATTGTCGCTGTATAAAACATAACTCTCAACTTTTGAGAGGCTCAGTTGGTAAAGAATCTGCCTGTAATGAGGGAGACCTGGGTTTGATTTCTGGATTGGGAAGATCCCCTGGAGAAGGGAAAGGCTACCCACTCCAGTATTCTGGCCTAGAGAATTCCATGGACTGTATAGTCCGTAGGGTCGCAAAGAGTCAGGCATGACTGAGCGAATTTTACTTCCCTTCACTTCTCAACTTGTACATTATGAATATTTTTAAAGTCAACAGTGCCTAAGTGTTGTTTATTAGAATTGCCATTTTATTTTCAAGGCTCATTCACATCAGTGCCAACTGCAATAACTTCTAGGCAATGTCTACTGTAATGTTTATACAATTTACAGGAATTAAACACAAAGAAACATACAGCTAAGGAAAAGTTCAGATTATAAAGAAATTATGCACGAGAGTATACGTTCTGCTATACTTGTGTTCAACAGTTCAAATGAGATAAGTTCTTACAAAATATGCTGATTACAAGAAAAACAGGTGTTCACTTTACTTAAAACAAATTTAGAAGTTAGTGTTCCTAGTGTGAGACTAGAAGCTTCAAATTCATTCCTATGTTAAGCCTGGTTTTTGTAACTAAATTAGAAGCATACTTTGGGAATAAAAGGCCCTATTCATGTCCCTCCACAGCTTAACAAATTGTCACATCAATTAAGCGCTCATGAAAGATTCAAAGGTACAAAGCTTTCTCATATATTAAAGAATAGTTTACCCAGCCAAGATTTTCTCACTCTAACTTTTTGCTGAATGAACATCGCTTTTCAGACTGTCTCATACTTTGAGTTTTAGCTGTCACCTTTCTGTATTCCTACCAGCGACGACATTACTCCCATGTGAGATTACAATCCTTGAGCTAATCACCCAATAGTAACAGTTAATAGTAATAATAATAGTTAAATGGAGTGCTTAACAAATTAAAGACACTGTGGAGTTGAAATAGTGATAATAGCTCATAATTACTGAGCATTTATCATGTGTTTGGCCTTATTCTAAGCACTCTATATACATTAATTCATAAGTTCATGACACTCTGAGGAAAATGCTGTCCTTCTAAGAATGACTCTCAACTAGAGGCTGACCCTTGGGATATTTGAAAAGTGTGGGACTTTTTGGTCATTACATCTATGAGGAGAGGTAACTAGCATTTAATGGTTGGGAGCAGAGATGCTAAACCTCCTGTAAATCATCAGCCAGGCTCAGACAATGAGGAACTACCCCATCACAAATGCTGCAAGGTGGTTCCCACTGAGAACCACTCTCTTACTGAGAACTTGTTCTCCATCATTCTTTTTATTAAACTACTCTTCTCTTTTGGACTTTTGTATTCCCCAGCTCAGATGACATTTAGTATTTTATAAAACTGAGAACAGCTCTGAGCTTTCAACCAAATAGGTGATCTGGTTGAAAACTTTCAAGCTCTTTTACCCATAAAACCCCTACTTCCTCATATATTTTACACACTATCACCAAAATAAAAAGAAGCAAAAGCTTCCATTCAGTAATCTTTTATCCTAAAGCAACAAACATGATAGTTTCAGAAAAATTTTACATTAATTCTGTTCAGTTTGAGGGCGTACATTCTTATAAATACATGTCACATAAACTTTTTTTTACAAGGAAATATGTTTTCTATTCACTTGCAAATATTAGTGTAAACTAATAGAAAAGTATTAACTACACAGAACTGGACTTTGCAGCCAACTAAAACTATAAGAAATTAATTTTCTTCCAGTGTCCATATTTTCTTACCTTGATTGAAATTGAACACTGAGAAAACAAATTCTCACTAATTATCTTTCAGCAGCTAAAAGCACTGGAGAGGCAATGGCACCCACTCCAGTACTCTTGCCTGGAAAATTCCATGGACAGAGGAGCCTGGAAGGCTGCAGTCCATGGGGTCACTGAGGGTCGGACACGACTGAGCGACTTCACTTTCACTTTTCACTTTCATGCATTAGAGAAGGAAATGGCAACCCACTCCAGTGTTCTTGCCTGGAGAATCCCAGGGACTGGGGAGCCTGGTGGGCTGCCGTCTCTGGGGTCGCACAGAGTCGGACACAACTGAAGTGACTTAGCAGCAGCTAAAAGCACTGGGCAGGTAAAGTTAAAAGTAAAAGGATATGTTAACTTTTGATATAGTATTAAAAATGAGTCTATTATATTAATTTCATTGGTTCTCTAGTCTCCTTTCTGCTAACTACATTTTCAGTCATCATTTATGTAGATGCAGAAAATTATAAGCCCTGTTTGCTATAAAAATAAGTGATTGCCAGATTCTTAAGGCCTCTAAATATCAGCTTTATGCAAAGAACATTGGCAGGGTAACAGACTGAAGAATAGGTCTTAAACTCATCACCTGATCATCAAAAAAGCAAGAGAGTTCCAGAAAACATCTATTTCTGCTTTATTGACTATGCCAAAGCCTTTGACTGTGTGGATCACAATAAACTGTGGAAAATTCTGAAAGACATGGGAGTAAGAGACCACCTGACCTGCCTCTTGAGAAATCTGTATGCAGGTCAGGAAGCAACAGTTAGAACTGGACTTGGAACAACAGACTGGTTCTAAATAGGAAAAGGAGAACGTCAAGGCTGTATATTGTCACCCTGCTTATTTAACTTCTATCCAGAGTACATCATGCAAAACTCCGGGCTGGATGAAGCACAAGCTGGAATCAAGATTGCCGGAAGAAATATCAATAACCTCAGATATGCAGATGACACCACCCTTATGGCAGAAAGTGAAGAACTAAAGAGCCTCTTGATGAAAGTGAAAGAGGAGAGTGAAAAGTTGGCTTAAAGCTCAACATTCAGTAAACTAAGATCATGGCATCTGGTCCCATCACTTCATGGCAAATAGATGGGGAAACAGCGGAAACAGTGTCAGACTTTATTTTTGGGGGGCTCCAAAATCACTGCAGATGGTGATTGCAGCCATGAAATTAAAAGACACTTACTCCTTGGAAGGAAAGTTATGACCAACTTAGACAGCATATTAAAAAGCAGAGACATTACTTTGCCAACAAAGGTCTGTCTAGTCAAGGCTATGGTTTTTCCAGTAGTCATGTATGGATGGGAGAGTTGGACTATACAGAATGCTGAGCACTGAAGAATTGATGCTTTTGAACTATGGTGTTGGAAAAGACTCTTGAGAGTCCCTTGGACTGCAAGGAGATCCAACCAGTCAATCTTAAAGGAAATCAATCCTGAATATTCACTGGGAAGACTGATGCTGAAGCTGACACTCCAATACTTTGGCCACCTGATGTGAAGAGCTGGCTCATTTGAAAAGACCCTGATGCTGGGAAAGATTGAAGGCGGGAGGAGAAGGGGATGACAGAGGATGAGATGCTGGGATGGCATCACTGACTCAATGGATATGAGTTTGAGTAAACTCCGGAAGTTGGTGATGGACAGGGACGCCTGGCATGCTGCGGTTCATGGGGTTGCAAAGAGTCGGACATGACTGAGCGACTGAACTGAACTGAACAGAATCACCTGACAAGCTTGTTGAACTAGATTCCTGACTCAGTAGATCTGTGAAGAGCCCAACAATTGTCTCCTCAGAAACCTCCACGTGATGGTGGCTGTGGTGATGCTGTTCCTCAGACAGCATTTCCATTATCACAGGATTAAGGTATGGTCGGGAGGCAAGACTCTACACTATTAACAGAAAGCCATTTCACAGTGACATAAGCTTAAAGACTGGGACTCTCCCCAAGATGTTTGATTTGAAGATGCTAAAAATTTAAGGCTTAGCTCATGTACGAGTAAGAATGCCTTGCTTTCAGATTTATACCTCTTTTGTATTTTTAATCGTACAATATCCTAGCTAGTTTGTATACAGAAAATCCTTCTTGTCTTTTAGAGCTTAAAATACTGTTGTGAAGCATAACCATTAATCTTGAATATATACATAGAGTTGCTTATGATGGGAAACTTCATTTTCTATCATTTTTCCTATATAAAGCTTTTGAATTTTTTTTGTGAGAAATGCATCAAGATGCCATCTTTCCCCCTTCACACTCAATTGCCATCTAATTTATCTAAGAGATAAATTTCATAAAACAATGTAAATGAGAGATTCTCTTAACACCACTTTTGTATCTTTCTAAAATATTGTACTTTCAAAGTGGCTAAAGAATATTTAAAAAAATAATCGGGAAGTAAAATATGACAATAAGAAATCCACACCATGCTACACGTAACTTACAGAAAAGTCACTAAACAAGCCCTAAACAAAGTTCTTACCTGCATAAGTTGCTGCTTCAATTTCTGTATTTCTGAAATGTTCAGCTCACTGAACAAGTCAGAAACAGGGTGGAGAGACTCTCCTTTCCTTAAAGTGGGAGTCCGATAGTCTCCATTCAGTTTCACAAGGGGCCCATGGATATGTCCGTTCATTTTGTCATCATTGTTGGGTTCACTCCCATCCTCAGCAAACTTGAGCCCATCAACTGAGATGCTGATATGGTTATCATTGAGGGTGATGTATTGGGAGAGCTCCTTCCGCAGGCTGTTCTTTTGCTCCCTTTCATTTTTTAAGGTCTCAAGGGCTTCTTCCAGTTGGTGCTCAGCAATCTCTTTCAACCGGATGGCATCTTCCAGTTGGCTGTTCAGCAGCACCGTCTCCTCCTCAAATCGCTTAATCTCATGCTTTAAGCCTTCATATTCAACCTGAATCAGATAGGATAAAGAAGATTCATAAAACTAAAATTTGGGTCTTACAAAACTGCCATTAAACACTCTAGTGGACCTAACATTTACAAAATTAAAAGTCTACAAAATAAATCTAAAAAGCACATGATATATACATACATTTAAGGTAAAAGAATGGTTTCTTTAGATACCCATATATATATAAATTCAGTTCCCAGCAGAAATGAAAAAGGTACCTCTCTTAGAATTTCTTTTATAGGTTCCACTGATCAAAAGGGGACACTACTTGCCTAATAAATCAATAACATGTTTTGTAATAGTATATCAGAATACTCACAATCCAAGAAAAGGCTTTTATCATCACTATTACTTTGTTTTAAATTATTAATAATGAGGAAATTTTTATACTCAGGGCTAAGTTAAAAGATCACAGTATGAATATAACCTCAATAAAATATGTATGAGAGTAAGATGAGAAAGCAAAGAAATACTTCACATGCTTAAGGAAAGAACCTGGAATAACAGTGCCAATTACTCCAAAACAAAAGTGGAAGTGGATCAAGATAGTAGAGCAGGAGGACATGGATCTCACCTCCTCCCCAAAACACATCAAAAATACATCTGCATGTGGAACAATTCTCACAGAAAACCAACTGGAGACTGGCAGAAGATCTCTCACACAAGCAAAGCTGCAAGAAAGAGCCCCCCTAACCAGGTGATTGTGTACCAGCCCTGGCAGCTCTGCTTCAGGATGCCAGCTGGACAGACTTGGCGTCAGGCTTCAGATTGTGTTCAAGTCTGCTGTACATGTCTTGTTTTAGGACCAAACTTGAAGGGTCACGCTTCCTGGGGTGTGGTTTTTCTCATTGTGATACAGGAAAATAAGGGGATTAGTCAAACCAAGGTTGGATGTCTGAAATCTGTGCTCCATTATGTCTGCTAATATTCCAATGTCAATGGAGCCGATGAATTTATTCTGCTACTTTTAAGGCACTGCCAGGTTATGGCAGTGGGAGAAAGTAAAGAATTGAGAACAATGTAAATCTACCACACACTTTTATAATCACACGATGAGAGACTATTTTAAAAAACTTTTTATTGTGGGTAATGTAAAAATACTCAAGTAGTGAGAAGAGTTCAATAACTCCCAGGAAACCCACCACTCAGTTTCAACAATCATCAACTCCTGGCCACTCCTTTCATCTATATTTCCATTCACTCTCCTAGTTGGATTTATTAACTCCAAGATATCACATACTTTAGGATCTATCTCTCAAAGATGACTTTTTAAAAAAAGCATAGCCATAATTCCTTAAATAATTTCTTAAGAACAAGATATAATCTTAGTTATCAAAAACAATGTCAACAATTGGTTTGTATTGATATAGGAAATAAATAAAACTCAGTGAAAAAGGATAATATATTATTACAACCGTGCAATATAAGAGAGCAAATGGAAACTTAAGAAAATGTTAACAGTTGATCTTTAATGGTGCGAATAAAGGTGATTTTTAAGAAAAAAATACCTATATATTGTTATCAATATAATATTCTTTTGAATTACAACCAAATAAGAGCCTGTTCAAACACCTCCTTGGTTGTGAAAGTCCACAAATGAAAGAGATATCCCACTCTGAACACAACTGCCTTCTTTGGGGCCTTTTCCATGGCTCTTGCCACAGGTCATCCTTTAATAAGTGTTTTTATCTCCACAACTACTAAGAGGAAATATTTTTTATGCACCTAGGTGTCCTTCAGAGTGCTTTAATATCCCTTCTTGTGTCTCAATAAAATTCTGCTCCTGATAAATATTTGCTGAATAAACTATTGTGAATGAAAAAATAAAATAGAAAAAAATATGACAATGTCAATTATGATTTTAGATAGTAATAGGAACTGTTTACCTTTAAATATATTTTAATATTTATATGACTTTAAACCTTTGTTTTGTAAAGGATTTTAAAAACTAAAGGACAAGGCTTCCCTGGTGGTCTAGTGGTTGAGAATCTGCTTGCCAATGCAGGGGTCACAGGTTTGATCCCTGGTCTGTGAAGATTCCTGCAGGTCCCAGAGCATCTAAGCTCATGTGTCACAACTACTGAGCCCATGCGCTGCCATTACTGAAGCCCACATGCCTAGAGCCAGTGCTCTGCAACAAGAGAAACCATGGCAACGAGAAGCTCGTGAACTGCAGCAAAAATAGTACCCCTTCGTCAGAACCAGAGAAAATCTGCACACAACGATGACCCAGCACAAACAAAATAAATAAATAAATCTTAAATAAACAAACAAAAAAACACTAAAGGATAGCGATCATAGATAATGATCATTTTCATATATTTGTATTCCTTCCCACACCCCTACCCCTTCTTCACATAATCTCAATTCAGTGGCTTGTCTTGCAAAACTTTAGATAAGAGTCTTGATGCAGATTTAATTAGGGTGTAGGTTTGGCTGATGAAAGAGAGACCTAAGTAAGAGTGACTTATTTGAGAAAGAAATTTGTTTCTCTCGCATGTAGTAGTATGGAGGTAAATAGTCAAGATTCAACATTCAAAAAACTAAGATCATGGCATCTGGTTCTATTACTTCATGGCAAATAAAAGGGAAAAAAATGGAAATAGTGACAGATTTTATTTTCCTGAGCTCCAAAATCACTGAGGACAGTGACCAAAGCCATGAAATTAAAAAGATGCTGCTCCTTGGAAGAAAAGCTATGACAAACCTGGACAGTGTATTAAAAAACAGAAACATTATTTTGCCGACAAAGGTCCAATAAAGGTATAGTCAAAGCTATGGTTTCTTCAGTAGTCATGTATGGATGTGAGAGCTGGATTATAAAGAAGGCTGAGCACAGAAGAACTGATGTTTTTGAACTGTGGTGCTGGAGAAGACTCTAGAGAGTCCCTTGGACTGCAAAGAGATCAAACCAGTCAATCTTAAAGGATATCAACCTTGAATATTCATTGGAAGGACTGATGCTGAAGCTCCAATACTTTGGCCACCTGATGTGGAGCGGACTCACTGGAAAAGACTCTGATGCTGGGAAAGATCAAGGCCAAGAGGAGAACGGGGCAACAGAGGATAAGATGGTTGGATGGCATCATCGACTCAATGAATATGAGTTTGAGGAAACTCTGGGAGATAGGGCAGACAGGGAAGCCTGGTGCACTACAGTCCATAGGGTTGCAAAGAGTCAGACACAACTTAGTGAGTGAACAGCATCAAATAGTCAAGAGTCAGTATAAAATCTCTGTTTAATGAGGTCATCCAAGAACCAGACTCCTCCCATCTTATTGCACTGCCTCCTGTACTAGTCTACATGATCTAAAGTTGCTTGACTTCTTGATCATTTTCCAAGCAGTGGGACAAAATAAGGGTATACACTCCTCACTCCTGTCTCTTTAAAGACCTGTCTCAAAGTTTGCCATATCATTTCTCTTTACATCCCATTGGCTAGTACCAGTTGCAAAGAAGGCAAAGAATGTAGTCTTCACTCACAGTAGCCTTGTGCCCAGTTAAAAATTGGGTAATATATTGGAAGAAGGAAACAATGGATATTGATGGATAGTCAGCACTCACCATGACTCACACAGACAGTGGTGGTGACCTGTGCAAATTCACAGGTCCATGATAGAATCACTTAAAAGAGTCAAATCATAAAATTTTCTTAGTATAACAGAGTCTGTTTCCTTGTATCATGGTTTCTTCCAGGTCTTACATAATGTAGAGTCATTTTCCTCCTGACCTTTACCTTTTCTATCCCTGGACAAATTGGGACACTGGCTTGCCAGTCTTTCCCAGTATTTCAAGCAATCTTCTGACTGGCCTCAGATTATGTGATAGCTTACATTTGCAGATATTAATTTAGTTGGCAATGCAGAAATTTTATCCTGTAATCTTTGATAGACTGATGTCTTAGACCAGGCATTTTCAAATATTACTGTTTCCTCTGGACTAAATCCAGCTCACAGCCTATTTTTGTAAACAAAGTTTTATTGGAATATAGTCATATTATTTTGTTTTTATATTGCCTATGGCTGCTTTTCATACCAGAACAGCAGAGTAGGGTAGTTGCAAGAAAGACTATATGGCTTGTAAAACCTAACATATTGCTACCTAACCCTTTATAGAAAAATTTTGCTGACTCCTGGTCTACAGGAGGAAGGAAGTAAGACATTAATTAATGAAGTAAGACATTGATTTAGTTTGTATTGTAGATTTTTTTATTCTGTAACTTTTACTTAACTGATAGCAGACTTCCTTACGACTTGATCTCTTTCTATCTGGTCAGCTTCACTCATACTCACTCAAATGTGGTTTGTGCTTCTATTTACCCAGCTGTTTCATGTTTCTCTGCCTAGGCAAAGACACTATTCCTGAAAACTCTTATTCATTCTTCAAGACCCAAATCAAGACTCTGATACTAACTGAAGTCTTTGTTGACCCACTCAGGCAAACAAGTCACTCTATTCTTCTACCATTATAGCAAGGCTGCATCATAGGATTAGAATCACAGCAAAGTGGAAGCACCAGACATAGAATGGGAAGGCACTTAAAAATCGGTAATTGACATTTTGAAGACAGCATCAAAGTAGTCACCATTATAAAAATCAATACTTAGTTGCATTTCCTTACAACAGCTTCATAGTTTGGTAATTCTATTTTTAACTATGTGAGGGTTGGAGACAGCATTTAACACTGTAATCTTTTCAGAGTTTAGGAACTCTAAAGATCTTTTGTTTTCTTTTTGTTTTCCTTTTGGGTTTTATTTGGGAATTGTGAAGATCTTAATTTCAACCTGTATTGCTAAAACTAACAGATAGCTTTACTCTTCAATTACATGGGACCCTAATGGCACCCGACTCCAGTACTCTTGCCTGGAAAATCCCATGGATGGAGGAGCCTGGTAGTCTGCAGTCCATGGGGTCGCTAAGAGTCAGACATGACTGAGCGACTTCCCTTTTACTTTTCACTTTCATGCATTGGAGAAGGAAATGGCAACCCACTCCAGTGTTCTTGCCTGGAGAATCCCAGGGACGGGGGACCCTGGTGGGCTGCCGTCTATGGGGTCGCACCGAGTTGGACACAACTGAAGTGACTTAGCAGAGCAGAAGCTCTTTGAGCCAGTAACAATGTTTTTTGTCCTCAAAAAAGTACATGGCTTCTGTATGACAAACCCACAGCAAACATTCTCAGTGGTGAAAAAGTGAAAGCATTTCCTCTAAGATCAGGAATAAGACAAGGGTGCCCACTCTTGCAACTATTACACAACATAGTTTTGGAAGTCCTAGCCATGGCAATCAGAGAAGAAAAAGAAATTAAAGGAATCCAGATTGGAAAAGAAGAAGTAAAACTCTCGCTGTTCAGTTGCTCAGTCACGTCTGACTCTTTGCGACCCCATGGACTGCAGCACACCAGGCCTCCCTGTCCATCACCAACTCCTGGAATTTACTCAAACTCATGTCCATTTAGTCCGTGATGCCATTCAACCATCTCATCCTCTGTCATCCCCTTCTCCTCCTGCCTTCAATCTTTCCCAGCATCAAGGTCTTTTCCAACAGTCAGTTCTTTGCATCAGGTGGCCAAAGTATTGGAGTTTCAGCTTCAGCATCAGTCTTTTCAATAATATTCAGGATTGATTTTCTTTAGGATGGACAGGTTGGATCTCCTTGCTGTCCAAGGGACTCTCAAGAGTGCTCTCCAGTACCACAGTTTAAAAGCATCAATTCTTCAGTGATCAGCTTTCTTTATAGTCCAACTCTCCCATCAACACATGACTACTGGAAAAACCGTAGCTTTGACTAGATGGACCTTTGCTGGCAGAGTAATGTCTCTGTTTTTTAACATGCTGTCTAAGTTGGTCATAACCTTTCTTCCAAGGAGCAAGCATCTTTTAATTTCATAGCTGCAGTCACCATCTGCAGTGATTTTGGAGCCCCCCAAAATAAAGTCTGTCACTGTTTCCATTGTTTCCCCATCTATTTGCCATGAAGTGATGTGACCAGATGCCATGATCTTAGAGCTAATCAATGAATTTAGTAAAGCTGAAGGATACAAAATTAACAGAAATTCTTTGAATTACTATGCACTAACAATGAAAAATCAGAAAGAGAAATTAAAAAAACAACCCATTCACCATTTCCACAAAAGAAGAAAATAAAATACCTAAGCATAAATCTACCTAAGGAGAAAAAAGACCTACATGCAGAAAACTATAGCACAATGATGAAAGAAAGAAAGATGGCACAGATAGAGAGCTATATCATGCTCTTGGATTGGAAGAATCAATATTGTGAAAATAACTATACTATCCAAAGCCTTCTACAGATTCAGTGCAATCCCTATCAAATTACTAATAGCATTTTTCACAGAACTAGAAAAAAAAATTTTACAGTTTGTTTGGAAACACAAAAGACCCTGAATAGCCAAAGCAATCTTGAGAAAGAAAAATGCAGCTGGAGGAATTTACCTTCCTGACTTCAGACTATACTATAAAGCTACCATCATCAAGACAGTATGGTACTGACACAAAAACAAAATATAGATCAATGGAACAAGACTGAAAGCCCAAAGATAAGCTGATGCATTTATGGGCAGCTTATTGTTGACAACGGAGGCAAGAATATACAATGGAGAAAAGACAGGCTCTCTTCAATAAGTGGCGCTGGAAAAACTAAAATTTTTTTACAGTTTTTTAAAAGCTGTAAATTTCTTTTACGGCTATGTGTAAAAGAATGAAATTAGAACACTTTTTAACACTAGGCATAAAAATAAACTCAAAATGGATTAAAGACCTAAATGTAAGGCCAGAAACTAAAAACTCTTAGAGAAAAAACGCAAAACATTCTTTGATATAAATCACAGCAAGGTCCTCTTTGACTCATCTCCTAGATTAATGAAAAAAAAAAAACAAACAAAACTAAATTAAACAAATGGGGCCTAATTAAATGTAAAATCTTTTGCATAGCAAAGGAAACTATAAACAAGATGAAAAAACAACCCTCAGAATGGGAGAAAACAATTGCAAATGAAGCAACTGACAAACGATTAATTTCCAAAATATACAAGCAACTCACAAAGTTCAATATCAGAAAAACAAACAACCCAAACAAACAAACAAAAAGGGGCCAAAGTCCAAAGGCAAGGGTGGGAGCAGTCAGTGCCAGGACCCCACACTTACTGAGTACCCTCCAAGATTCATGGTGAGGAGGATATTCTCCCTGTAAACCTCTCTTCTGAACTCGGATGCCCTGGGGGAGGAGTTTGTGCTTTTCAGTTCAGATGGTGGAGTAGAGGGATGTGCGTTCATCTTCTCCTGTGAGAACACCAAAATTGCAACTAGCTGCTGAACAGCCATCGCCAGGAGGATGTTGACATCTACCAAAAAGATACCCTACATCCAAGGACAAAAAAGAAGCTGCAACAAGACGGTAGAAGGGGTGCAATCATGTTAAAATCAAAACTCATACCTGCCAGAGACTCTTATAGGGTACAAACAAAACCTTGTGCACACCAGGATCCAGGAAAAAGGAACAGTGATCCCCACAAGAGACTGAGTCAGACCTGCTTGTGAATGTCTGAGGGTCTCCTGTGGAGGCGTGGGTCAGCAGTGGCGAGCTGCAGGAACAGAGGCACTGGTAGCAGCAGTCCTAGAAGGCATGGCATGTGGCCTAAGTCTTCTTGGAAGAGGCTGCCCTTAGCCCTACCATAGAGCTTGCAGCCCTAACATAGAGCTGCTGGCTGGGCAACCCACAAACTGGAGAACAATTATATCAGAGAAGTTTCTTGCACTGTTGCAAAGGTTCTACGCCCCACATCAGACTTCCCAACTTGGGGATCTGGCAAAAGGACTGGTAATCCCAGGGGAATTTGACTTTGAAGGTCAGAGGAATTTGATTACAGAATTTCCACAGGACTATGGGAAATGGAGATTCTTGGAGGGCACAAACAAAACCTTGTGTGCACTAGGACCCAAGGGAAAGGAGCAGTGACCCCACAAGAGACTGAGTCAGACTTGCCTGTGAGTGTTTGGGGGCCTTCTGTGGAGGTATAGGTCAACAGGAACTTTGTGAGTTGCTTGGGGTCAGGGGCACTGGCAGCAGCAGTCCAGGAAGGCACATCTTGGCATCTCTTGGAGGAGGTCATCATTAGCCCTACCATAGAGTCTGCAGACTCCAGGACTGGGCTGCTTCAGGACAAACAACTAACAAGGAGGGAGCATGGCCCCAGTCATCAACAGAAAATTGAATTAAAGATTTACTGAGCATGGCCCAGCCCACAAGAGCAAGACCCAGTTTTCCCCGTGGAACACAGCCAGTCCCTCCCATCAGGAAGCTTGCACAAGCCTCTTATCCTCATACATCCGAGGGCAGACAGAAGAAGCAAGAACTACAATCTCATGGCCTACAGAATGAAAACTACCGTCACAGAAAACTAACCAAAATGATCACATGGATCACAGCCTTGTGTAACTCAATGAAGCTACGAGCCATGTAGTATAGAGCAACCCAAGAGGGACAGGTCTGGTGGAGAGTCTGAGATGGGTCATGGTCTGACAAAATGTGGTCCACTGAAGAAGAGAATGGCAAACCACTGCAGTATTCTTGCCTTAAGAACCCCATGAACAGTATGAAAAGGCAAAAAGATATGACACTGAAAGATGAACCTGCCAGGTCAGTAGGTGTCCAATATGCTACTGGGGAAGAGCAGAGAAATAGCTCCAGAAAGAATGAAGAGGCTGAGCCAAAGTGGAAACAACACTGAGTTGTGGATGTGTCTGGTGGTGAAAGTAAAGCCAGTGCTGAAATAACAACACTGCACAGGAGCCTGGAATGTTAGGTCCATGAATCAAGGTAAACTGGATGTGGTCAAACAGGAGACGGCAAGAGTGAACATTGACATTATACGAATGAATCAGTGAACTACAATGGAATGGAATGGATGAACTTAATTCAGATGACCATAATATCTACTACTGTGGGCAAGAATCCCTTAGAAGAAATGGAGTAGCCATCATGGTCAACAAGAGTCTGAAAGGCAGTAATTGGGTGCAGTCTCAACAATGACAGAATGATCTTGACTTCCTTTCAAGGCAAACCATGCAACATCACAGTAATCCAAGCCTATGCCCCCACCACTAATGCCAAAGAAGCTGAAGTTAAAGAGGCTATGAAGACCTACAAGACCTAGAACTAATACACGCACAAACAAAAACAAAAACGTCCTTTTCATCAGGGAATTGGAATGCAAAAGTAGGAAGCCAAGAGATAACTGGACTAACAGGCAAGTTTGGCCTTGGAGTAAAAAATGTAGTGGGGCAAAGGCTACTAGATCTTTGCCAGGAGAACACATTAGTCACAGCAGACACCCTCTTCCAGCAACACAAGAGATGACTCTACACATGGACATCACCAGATGGTCAATACTGAAATCAGATGGATTATATACTTTGCAACTGAAGATGGAAAAGCTCTATACAGCCAGCAAAAACAAGACCTGGAGCTGACTATGGCTCAGATCATTTGAGCTTCTCATTGCAAAGTACAGACTTAAATTGAAGAAAGTAGGGAAAACCACTAGGCCATTCAAGCATGACCTAAATCAAATCCCTTATGATTACACAGTGGAAGTGACAAATAGATTCAAGGAATTAGATCTGATAGAGAGAGTGCCTGAAGAACTATGGACAGAGGTCAGTAACACTGTACAGGAGGCAGTGATCAAAACCATCGCCAAGAAAAAGAAACGCAACAAGGCAAGATGGTTGTCTGAGGAGGCCTTACAAATAGCTGAGAAGAAGAGAAATGAAAAGCAAGGGAGAAAGGGAAAGATATACCCAACTAAATGCAGAGTTCCAGAGAATAGCAAGGAGAGATAAGAAAGTCTCCTTAAATGAACAATGCAAAGAAATAGAGGAAAACAATAGAATGGGAAAGACTAGCAATCACTTAAAGAAAATTATAGATTCAAGGGAACATTTCTTTCAAAGATAGGCATAATAAAGGACAGAAACAGCAAGGATCTAACAGAAAGCAGACGAGATTAAGAAGAGGTGGCAAGAATACACAGAAGAATTGTACAAAAATGGTCTTAATGAACTGGATAACCACGATGGTGTGGTCACTCACCTAGGAGACATTCTGGAGTGTGAAGTCAAGTGGGCATTAGGAAGCATTACTACAAATAAAGCTAGTGGAGGTGATGGAATTCCAGCTGAGCTATTTCAAATCCTAAAGGATAATGCTGTTAAAGGGCTGCACTCAATATGCCAGCACATTTGGAAAACTCAGCAATGGCCACAGTATTGGAAAAGGTCAGTTTTCATTCTAATCCCAAAGAAAGGCAATGCCAAACAATGTTCAAACTACCATACAACTGTGCTTATTTCACATGCTAGCAAGGTAATGCTCAAAATTCTTCTAGCAAGGCTTCAAAAGTATGTGAACCAAGAACTTCCAGATGTACAAGTTGGATTTAGAAAAGGCAGCAGAACCGGAGATCAAATTGCCAACATCCACTGGATGATATAAAAAGCAAGAGAATTAAAAAAAAAAAAAAAACATACTTCTGTTTCATTGACTATGCTACAGCCTTTGACTGTGTGGATCACAATAAACTGTGGAAAATTCTTAAAGGGATAGGAATACCAGACCACCTTACCTGTCTCATGAGAAACCAGTATGCAGGTCAAGAGTCAATGGCTAGAACTGGACAGGGAATAACGGACTGGTTCCAAATTGGGAAAGGAGTATGTCAAGGCTGTATATTGTCACCCTGCTTATTTAACTTCTATGCAGATTACTTCATGCGAAATGCCAGCTGGATGAATCACAAGCTGGATACAAGATTGCTGGGAGGAGTATCAACAACCTCAGAAATGCAGATGATACTACTTCAATTGCAGTAAGTGAAGAGGAATTACAGAGCTTCATGATGAGGGTGAAAAGGGAAAGTGAAAAAGCTAGCTTAATCTCAATATTCAAAAAACTAAGATCATGGCATCTGGTCCCATCACTTCATGGCAAATAGAAGCAGAAAAAGTGGAAGCAGTGGCAGATTTTATTTTCCTAGACTCCAAAATCACTGAGGATGGTGACTGCAGCCAAGAAATTTAAAGACGTTTGCTCTTTGGAATAAAACTATAACAAACCCAGACGGCATATTAAAAAGCGAAGACATCACTTTGCTGACACAGATCCATATAGTCAAAGCTATGGTTTTCCTAGTAGTCATGTATGGATGTGAGAGTTGGACCATAAAGAGAGGGCTGAAGTATTGATGATTTTCAATTGTGGTACTGGAGAAGACTCTTGATAGTCTGTTGCACTGCAAGGAGCTCAAACTAGTAAAGGAAATCAACTCTAACTATTCATAGAAAGGACTGATGCTAAAGCTGAAGTTCCAATACTCTGGCCACCTGATGGGAAGAGGGGACTCATTTGAAAAGACCCTGATGGTGGGAGAGATTGAAGGCAAAAGGAGAAGAGGGCAACAAAGGATGAGATAGATGGTTAAATAGCATCACTGACTCTATGGACATGAATTAGAGCAAACTCCGGGAGATAGTGAAGAACAGGAAGCCTCTTGTGCTGCAGTCCATAGGGTTGCAAAGAGTTGGACACAACTTAGTGACTGAACAACAACAACAACAATACGGAATCTAGAAAAATGGTACTGATGAAACTATTTGCAGGGCAGGAACAGAGACACAGATGTAGAAAATGGACTTGTGGACATAGTGGGGGAAGAAGAGGGTGGGAGGAATTGAGAGCATAACATTGAACTATATATATTGCCATGTGTAAAAGAGATAGTGGGAAGTTGCTGTATAACACAGGGAGCTCAGCCTTGCTCTGTGACGACCTAAGGGAGTGGGATGGGGGCTAGAGTGAGCGGGAGGCTTAGGATGGAGGGGATGTATGTATACTTGTGGCCAATTCACATTGTTGTATGGCAGGATCCAACACAACATTGTAAAGCAATTATCTTCCAATTAAAGATAAAGTAAAATAAATTTAAAAATATGGCTTCATAGAAAGCTACATCTGAAATATTGGTTAAATGAAATCAAACTGAATTGATTCCAGGGTCTCTTATGACATAATTACTTGATATAGAAAAATATCCCTAGAGGAAATATTCTTCATAATAAAAATATGATTGACTTGTTAATGGAAAACTATAGTTGTCAGTGCTCAGACAATAAATATTGAGTGCCTTAGTTCAGTATGTGAGACATGAGGGACCTGGAATTTATTATTTCTCTCTCCTACCATCACATCTCTAAGAATTGAATATGATTTCCTGTCCCACATTAGTCTTTCCTCTATGTTAACAGATACTGGGACGAGGCATATAAAACTAGCTACTTGAGTGAAAATATGCTCCTGGAAGATAACACTCAACTAAAACAGCTTCCTCAAGACGCGAATCAAGACCCTCACTTTGTTGTACCTCCCTACTCAAAGCTATTATGTCATAAACTCTGTCTATCCCAACCACTTTCCCACCATGCAAGAGCCACCAGGTCAGATCCTCAAATCATATGAACATCCTTCCCCTGGACACCCCATTTTGAGATTCTGCTAAATCTCTATTGAGGTGATATCTTACTGCAAGAGGTCTAATTATCAGTTTTTTTAAATAATCAATGAATTTTCTGATGGTTTGTTGGGGAAATGACAATTGATATCTTCATATGACTTCTTCTGCTTATTGCACTTTCAGATATTTGGGTTTGAAAAGTATAAAGGTATAAAGCATATTTAATATAAGGCAAGGTCTGGTTTTATTTTAGACAAAGTGAAGTGAAAGTCATTCAGTCGTGTCCAACTCTTTGCGACCCCATGGACTATCCAAGGAATTCTCCAGGCCAGAATACTGGAGTGGGTAGCCTCTCTCTTCTCCAGGGGATCTTCCCAACCCAGGGATCGAACCCAGGTATCCTGCATTGCAGGTGGATTCTTTACCAGCTGAGGGAAGCCCAAGAATACTGGAGTGGGTAACCTATCCCTTCTCCAGCAGATCTTCCCGATCCAGGAATTGAACCAGGGTCTCCTGCATTGCAGGCGGATTCTTTACCAACTGAGCTATTTGGGACGTAGACCCAAATGTGAGGAATGTGACTCAAGTTTTCAGAGTCAACTCTTTGGTGTTCCTATACTTCATAATTAGGATCACAAATAAAAATTGACATGGTTAATAATAACAATCTTAAATTTTAGTTTCCCTCTAAGCTGACTTGTGGATGTAAGATAAAGAAAAAAAGTTTACTTATTCTTTAACAATTATTTAACGCCTACTATCAGAGAAGGCAATGGCACCCACTCCAGTGCTCTTGCCTGGAAAATCCATGGACGGAGGAGCCTGGTCGGCTGCAGTCCATGGGGTCACTAAGGACTGAGCGACTTCACTTTCGCTTTTTACTTTCATGCATTGGAGAAGGAAATGGCAACCCACTCCAGTGTTCTTACCTGGAGAATCCCAGGGACGGCAGAGCCTGGTGGGCTGCCGTCTATGGGGTCGCACAGAGTCGGACACGACCAAAGCGACTTAGCAGCAGCAGCAACTATGGACCAGGCCCTGTTTTAGGTGTTATGTTATAATGAAGAGAGCTAGAAACAGACTATAAAATATAGAAGCTACATAGGGAGTAAGAAGTGCTATTTAAACAATTATTTAGAAAATAATCTATTGATTGTTTAGTTCGTAGAACTAAACTGTTTACAATCCTAGCAGCTTTGCTATTTAGGGAAACCTCAAACCAGGCTGGAGGAGTATATTGTGTATTGGAAGCTTCAGTACAAAGCAACATTCAGACCAATTCTGAAAGTGAAAGCCAGCCATTGTTATGTATTTGAATGCTAAATTCTGTAAGTAAAGGCCAATAGGAAGAAAAAAACAAAATCAGCGTTTCGTTAATTAGGAGAAACATGTGGTACTACAGTGCACTCACTTGTTAAATAAGCCAGAATGACCCTTTTTATGGAAAATGATTTTAAATTAATTAATTCAACACTTAATTGAGAAAATTACCATATTATATCTAGAAAATAAAATTTAAAAGACGCATATATTTTCCTATTTTTTTTTTTCCAACTTCTGAGTTAAGCATTTGATTTCCATGTTTCAATTACTCATGGGAGGGCATGAGTAAACAGTAAATAGTAATCAGCCAGACTCATAGGACAAATTCCCATAGATATGGCATCTGGGCTAATGAATCCTCACAGGATACCTTGGCAGTCTTTCAAGAATACCTAATACTGGCCTAAATTAACCTCCTGAGGACATCAGTCTACCACGTGCAGTGATGGGGTTCCCTACAGTGCAGATGGGTGCTCTCACACTCCCGCCCGTGCAGAGAGCTGTGAGGGCTTTAGGGATCAGGAGAAATGACCACTTTATTTGCACTTCAAGTCCTCTACATTCTTCATCAATAACAAAAAACCAAAACAACAAAAAATACCCTTCTTATTTTAAGACATTTCTGAAAAACATTTTTTTTTTTTTTTAATTTTCTAATTTTCTCCACTGTGAGCTTACTGACCTCAGCCAAATCAAGACCTGGGACCTCAAGAACTGCCAGCATCAGCACACACAATGTTTCAGTGCTTAAAGGGAAAGGAATGAGGTAAAAACACATGGAATATACAGCTAACTCTTTTTTTTAATGGTCTAGAACCACCCCCTGCACTCCTTAGTAGACATCTTGCTCCCCAACATTAGGGGAAAGTGGCAATGATTGGAAATCAGATTTCAATTGTGTCAATACACGGATATTTTTTTTTTCCTTCTGGATTTTACCATTCCCCTCTTCATCTTTATATCTATCAAAACCACACCATTGTCCCTCAGTATCCATGGGGTATTGGTTCCAGGAGCCCCCACGGATACCAAATTCTGTGGATGCTCAAATCCCTTAGATAGAGCAGTCATAGGATTTGCATATGACCCATGCACATTGGCACATCTTAAATCAATTCTAGACTATTTAAAAATACCTAATACAATATAAATGCTATGTACCTGACAGTGTGAGGCAAATTCAAGTTTTGCTTTTTGGAATTTTCTGGAATTTCTTTTTTTTTTTTTTTAAAGAAAAATTTCAATCTGTGGTTGGTTGAAACTGCAAACATAGACCCCATGGATCAGTTCTAGAAGGAGATACTAACTTGGGAAGGGAGAGAAGTGGAAGCATACCTCTGGACTGACCTCCGAATTGACAGAGGACGAGAATCCTACCTTTTGGATTCTGAATTCAGCCTAGCACAGTGCCTGGTGCAGTTTGTTGACCTGATCTGAGAGCTTATGACAACATTTAGACCAGAATAGGGCTGTGGTGGAAAAACCACCTTTGAAAACACCTTGAAATCCAGCTTATCTTTGCTTAACTATCTATAAATTTTCCTCATAAATAAATCCTACTAAAAGTACAGATTCAAGAATGCTATTACTAATAGCTATAACAAACCACAAAGCAGACTGATCAGGAAAATTAAACGATTACGTTTTCTAAGCCTCATTACTCACAAAATTATTCAAATGTACACATGCAATCTTTTTTGTCAGGTTACAGCAGAACAAAGAAATTAGGCATCTTCTTTTTCTTAAAATGTTTTTCTTACTAATTTACGTTTCATAATACCCTTCCTTGCATGATTTGAAAACAATTTACGAAAGAGAGAGTGAAAGAGACAGATTGCAGGGAAACATTAAGCTTGTATTACAAGTTTATAATAAGGCTTTTAATAAGTCGTCAGGTTAGATTAATTACAACACATTTAGCTTACTCCAGAAATAACATGTAACTAAAGAATAAAGTAAATTTTTTCTATCCAATAAAGTTTTTTTGGTAATTATAGTACTTCTAGGTTTGCCTTTTAAATTTTAGCTGAAATAGGAGGGTTGGGAAATTTCAGCACATAATTAATGTTGGGAGATTGAGGCAAATTTCAACAGTTTATTTTCTGATAAAGTCTCCCATATTCCTATATGATTTCCTTTATAGATCAGAATTTTAGTAAACAGATTTAAGAAGGTTTAAGATTTAAGATTAAGAAGGAAGAAGATTTAAGATTTCAGAAGGTGTGAATCCATTTGGAGTGCAACCAAAAATCTTAAACCTCACCTGGTTCTGTTTTAATGTGGACACCAGTTTCTGCAGCGTGATGTTTTCCTCCTCTAGTTCAGTGTAGTCCTGAAGGAGACGGGCCTCTCGGAATTTATATTCTCGGATTTCGTCCTTCATCCGTATTCTTTGTAGCTCCCCCATCTCATTGTTCTGAAACAAGAGAATAAACAGTAAATACAAAAGTTTCTTATAATAGATTTTAATAAGTGTAGATAAAGTCTTGGTAGTTAATAATAATAAAAATATCACATGGAGTGTAAATTGGTACTGGTACCATCTTTTTTTGAGTAACAATTTAAAATCTGTCAAACTTTACAAACACATACACATAACCCAGCAATTCTAAAATCATTCTTAAGCATACTTTCTTAGACATAAACAAAAAGAAAAATACAGTCATACATACTTACACAAAGAATAGGAAAAGTCTAAATATTTGCTAATAATAGGGAACAATGAAATGATCATGCATCCTTTAGTGGAATAATATAAAATTATTTAAAATAATTTATTTGAGAAAAAGAAATGAGTAGTAGTTTTATGCACTAAAATGGAAATTTAGCCACAATATATTTAGAAAATTATAGATTAATATGCTTCCCAAGTGGCACAGTGGTAAAGAATCCACCTGTCAATGCAGGAGATATGGTTTGATTCTTGGGTTGGAAAGATTCCCTGGAATGGGAAATGGCAACCCACTCCAGTATTCTTGAAAGGAGCCTGGCAGTCTACAGTCCACTGGGTTGCAAAGAGTCAGACACGACTGAACATGCACACATGTGTGCGCGCACACACACACACACACACACATACACACACACACATGCATAAAACACCAATTTTCCAAACTCTGATGGGGGAGTCCTTCTACAAGTTTCAAAATCTTCCAACTAAAGCCACATGGCCTAATTCTGCCTTGCTCCAGCTACCCTGGCTTCAGCCATAGAAACTTCTTTCTGCTCCCACAAGATGTTGAACTTGGCAGCTCATTCCTGCCTTCAGACTTTTGCATTTCCCCTCTCAGACTCTCTGCCTCCAGATCAAGGTGCCATGAGCCTCTCTGACAGTGTGGTGAAGCTGATAGACCACTTCTCAGAATATTTTAAAGGGTACTGAAAGAGTTCAGATCTTCCAATGCCAAAATATGGCACTTTGGTATATTGATTATTTTGAGCTGAAGGCATTTGACAGACAGCAGATTCAGGAAGGGCTCTCTGCCCTCTCCTTTTCTACATAAAAGCTGGACATGAAATTTCCCTCGGAAAGGTGCCCTCCTTGTACTGGAAGAGAACACTCTTATCGCCAGAGACTGGGAGTCAGTGCCAAAATGGACCTGTGCAAACAGACCTACTAAAATGATCTTCCATTAGTTCCATCTATTTAGTTCCTAGTCACTGACCCATGATATACTACCCCCAGTCCAAGCTCCTTTGTCTACTCATATCCCCATAATTTATCATTCTTTGTGCAAAAAAGGTATATAAGTTTTTGGGCCTAATGATTTCTGGTCTTCATTTTCCTTTTGAAGACTCCCATGTACTTGTAAAAAAATTCAATAAATTTATATACTTTTTTCCTTGTTAATCAGCTTTATGTCAATTGAATTCTTCATCCTAGTCACAGAATCTAAGAGGATAGATGGAAATTTTCTTCCCTTACAGCATAAAAAAACAACATTATAAAGGACACTGATTATGTTAAAATTAAGTTAATATAATATTTTATAAAATTATGATATGGTAATCAGGTAGATTATTTATGGTAAAAAGAAAGTTTTAGTTGCTCTTTCATGTATGACTCTTTGCAACCCCATGGACTGTAGCCCACCAGGCTCCTCTGTCCATGGAATTCTCCAGACAAGAATATGGAGTGGGTAGCGATTCCCTTCTCTAGGGTATCTTCCTGACCCAGGGATGGAACCTGGGTCTCCTGCATTACAGTCAGATTCTTTACCAGCTGAGCCATCAGGGAAGCCCTCAATTAATCATACTCTCCTGTGGTCACACCCAGTAGAGTCTCCTTTCAAGTCAACCCTGAACTGGCCTACAGAATGCAGTGGAAGCCTTAGCCTTAAGAGGCCTTGAAGCTATTGTTCTTCCTCTCTTGGAACTCCACCTCCACGTGAAGAAGCCCAGGCTAGCCTGCTGGAGCATGTGCCTCAGCAAATAGTCAGCACCAGCTGCCAGGCATGGGAGTGAGACACCTTGAATTCTTCGGCTCAGATGCCTGCCAGATGATGGCTGCCACATGAGTGACCACAGGCTAGCTGCTAAGAACTGCCCAGCTGAGTACAGCTTGAATATCTGATCTACAGAATCATGGGGTATTATTTTAAGCCCTTAGATTTGGGGTGATTAGTAATACATATCGGAGAAGGCACTGGCACCCCACTCCAGTACTCTTGCCTGGAGAATCCCATGGATGGAGGAGCCTGGTGGGCTGAAGTCCATGGGGTCGCAAAGAGTCGGACACGACTGAGCGACTTCACTTTCACTTTTCACTTTCCTGCATTGGAGAAGGAAGTGGCAACCCACTCCAGTGTTCCTGCCTGGGGAATCCCAGGGACGGGGGAGCCTGGTGGGCTGCCATCTCTGGGGTCACACAGAGTCGGACACGACTGAAGTGACTTAGCAGCAGCAGCAGTAATACATAACTGACACACTAATACATGTGACTCTTTATTAATGGAATGTATTATCAGATCTAGTGGTAGATCTAAGAAATATATTTTCAAAGCAATGATCATATTTAAAGATCCTGAAATATGATGTGATATGAAAATACACAAAGTAACAGTGTTGCTAATGCTACTGAAGTTTGTTGCCTACATTCAAACAGAAGAAAACGTTAAATTTTAGTCTGAGTCTAGAGAAAAAGGAGATATAATAATTTTTCCCTCCAAGTTTACAGGTCTTCTGCATTTGATCCACAGATTCCCTTGACCCAAGTTAGGAAACTCTTCTGCTTCTATTTGTCATTTAGGTCTCAGTTCAAATGTTATTTCTTCAGAGAGGCCTTCCCTGAACAACTCCACGACCCCTGCCCTTCAGTCTCCCATATTCCTATGATTTCCTTTATAGATCAGAATTTTAGTATAGAGTAGATATTTAAAAAATAACTGTTGAAAGAATAGCACTAAACATTACTTGAAATTAGTAATTTACATACCTTTTACATTTTTAACATCTGAATATAATCAATCTTTTCTATAGTGTTGCTCATGTGTCCCTAATACCTGACATATTTTAGGTCTTTATAACCATGGAATGAATAAACAGGTATACAAATAGCTGAAAACAAGATCTAAAAAATATTATTGTAGGGATTATGTTTTTTTTTCTGGGTTCTTAGAGCAGGGAACAAAGTGAGAAAACACATTTTCAAATAAACATACCCAAATCTGTGAAATGCCTTGACTTGTTACAATTCTTCAATATACTGTCCAGCTATTTGGAGGCAGAAACATTACTTTATTCCCTGCTTCTTGAAAAATACTTTAAGCGTATATGTTCAATAAGTATAGAATGAAAAACAGTAGAGTTTGGTGGTAAAGCTAAATTACAATATTTTATTAAATTCTTTTATTTTGTAGAAATAGGAAATCTTAAATAATATTTTTCTATATTTTTAAAGGTCTACCATTAACTGAATGAGTTATAGTTATTTAGTTTTCCTCATTTATATGCATGAACATATGAGGAAGCTAACAAACTGGATGCTAGTCATTTACATAAAATTATAGACAAAAATGTTATGATATAAGATATTCTGTAAAATGTGACTATATACAATGTAAATATAATGCCCAGGAAATCTAGCTCATATAAACTCAGAATTAACCATAAAATCTTACATAGTAAGACAGTAAATGTAAGGACAAATTTAAGGCCATGGCAAAGCTAATAAGGGTCACCAACAAATAACTCATAAAACAGCGAATGAAAACTTCTGATGCTAATTAAGGAAAAGGAAGAGCTTGGTGTGGAGACTGGTTAAATTGAAAGACTTTCTAGCAATAAAACAGACATAAGACCCAGAGGAAGAAAACTGATCTCATTTATTTTGCTAGAAACTTACGTTTTTTTGAATTGCCAACAGTTAAATTTTCGGGTAATGCTTCCACAGCAAATTTAAAAATTTGCTATGTTTGTTTTTTGCATACTCATCATCCACTCATCACTGACATTTTTTTTTTTTTCTTTCTGGGATAAGATGATGCTGAGCTCTACTAAAAACCCTTATCAAGAATAATTAGAGTGAGGAAACTAAAGCATGAGAAAGTAGAGAAAATGGCATAACCAGGGAATACTCTAGGCTTTCACCTCCAAAGACCTGAGTCCCAGCCTCTTCTCAGAGGACAGGGGAGTCCCCGAAATGTTTGGGGTAGACGATCCTCATGGTTTGCATCGCACTTGCCTGCAGCAGCATTCTGCGAGTTTTATTGTAATTAACGTTAAGAGGATTTCTTTTTGTGGGAATAATAAATTCCCTCTACTATTGGCCAGAGATATGAAAATATAAGCACTTATTACTACACAAAGGCTAAAAAGTATAAACACTAACGGTGCCTTCCAGGTCTATAGCGCTTAGCTTTTTATAACTTAATTATATTCATTGTCATCTTAGATCTCAATAATAGCTTGTGTGAGTTGGGTGACAAGTTCTTGCCCACATCTTACTCATCTGTAAATTGGGCATACTAATACTTAATATTATATGGTAGTTATGAGAATTTAATGATATAATATGGGGAAATGAGCAGAGATGCCCAGCACACAAAAAATTTCCCTAACAGTGGAATATGTGCTTCTACAGAGAGACATTCACATCTAAAGGCTGAGAGCAATTATTATTATTTTTAATTACTCCAGGATGAGTCAGGGGTAGCTTTATAATGGACATAATATTTGACTAGAACCTTAAAGGACAAGTAGAGTTGACTAAATGGGTAAAAAGGTGGATGAACCTTCCAGTTGGAAATAAACTTATGGCCAAAATGAGAGTATTATTTGTGTTGAGGACAATACTAAAATAGCCAAGAGCCAGACAGAGCATTTCCTTAGGGCACCAGTGAAGCTGGAGCACTGACAGAGAGAAAGAGAAGACAGAAACTCAGGAAAATCTAAAAAAGCTAATTATTTTCAGCTTATGTCTATATTTGGTGTTATTTCATAAAATAATGTTAAATTACCATCTAGTGTGGTTAACCTATGAGGTAGTAGGAGGAACCAAAATATTTTCATTACTTGGAATCTTTCAAGTTCTTTACTAGGCTGTGGTTTAGGAAATAGGGCAGTTTAGTGTAGTTGGTGCAGAGTAAAGAGATAGATTTTGCAGGAAGCTCTATATTAAACAAAGGAATTTGGGGAATCATCAAAGTCTTTTAAACAAAGTCGTCATGTAACAAGACCCATGTTTTGAAAAGTCACTCTGAGAGGTGGGAAGGTGGACAGGAGAACAAGCTAAGCCATCCCCTAAAAGTCAGCATGAGGAAGAGGATAAGGAATATTGAGGAACATCTCAGCATGAATAGGACTTGGGCACTGACGTAATAATAAATGAAAGAGGAAGAAGAGTAGAGTGAAAAAACAACGGCCTAATAAGGATAACAGAACTGTAAGAAAGGAAGAAATTTTACAACAAAGTGAACATGAGAGTTAAAGACGTGTCTTCTTAATAATTACATGTAATATTAATTTGAGTAGTCAAACCAGGAATTTCTGGATCTGTGAGCGGAGTGAGGAAGACAACTGGAGAGGGGAAGGAATGGGATATGCAGTACTGACTTTCTTACTTCTCTCCCATAGAGTTGCTGCTAATGGGGAGTTCTGGCACTTCAAGACCTTAATATTTATTTTCCTTCTTTTGGCCAAAAATTAACTCTTCTCTTGCTGGTGAGAGGAGTGGATGACAGTTCTTGCCTGACCTCTCATGTCCTCAGTGTCCTCAGCTCAGGTGATTTGTTCTCTGTCCCACATAATGAATAACTTACTTCCTATTTTTCTAAATCATCTCCAGTTCTCCCCAGAGGAAAGACATTCTTCCATCAAAGTTTGTGATGCTTTTATCTCCAATGTTCTCATTATCTTCAACCCTGTGTCTTTACTTCCTTCTTTACCCAGGTTTGATTCCACTACCATCACATACTGTCTTGCAAACACATTTTACTCCCTTGCATCTCTCTCTCTTGAACACAGAACCCAACTTTCTGCCTTGTTATGCCCAAAGAAGGACAGAACTGGACAAAATACAAATCCATGCCCTGTGGTTTCAATTACAACTCATGAAGAGGTAGTGGGATGTGATGGTGAAGAGCCCTGACTCTGGACCAAACTTTCTTGGGTTCAAACCCATGCTTCAACACAGTAACTTTGGTCAAGGTTACTAATTCTCTGTGCCTGTTTCTTTTCCTGTCAGGGGAATAACCTCCATCTGTTAGGTGGATCAGAATGGTGCCTGGTATGAGTGGTGGATTAAAAAAACAAACCAGTTCTGAATCTCTCAAACAAGCCTTCAGTTCAGTTCAGTTCAGTCACTCAGTCGTGTCCGACTCTTTGTGATCCCATGAATCGCAGCATGCCAGGCCTCCCTGTCCAACTCCCAGAGTTCACTCAAACTCACGTCCATCGAGTTGGTGATGCCATCCAGCCATCTCATCCTCTGTCGTCCCCTTCTCCTCCTGCCCCCAATCCCTCCCAGCATCAGAGTCTTTTCCAATGAGTCAACTCTTCGCATGAGGTGGCCAAAGGACTGGAATTTCAGCTTTAGCATCATTCCTTCCAAAGAAATCCCAGGGCTGATCTCCTTCAGGATGGACTGGCTGGATCTCCTTGCAGTCCAAGGGACTCTCAAGAGTCTTCTCCAACACCACAGTTCAAAAGCATCAATTCTTTGGCACTCAGCTTTCTTCACAGTCCAACTCTCACATCCATACATGACCACTGGAAAAACCATAGCCTTGACTGGATGGACCTTTGTTGGCAAAGTAATGTCTCTGCTTTTGAATATGCTATCTAGGTTGGTCATAACTTTCCTTCCAAAGAGTAAGCGTCTTTTAATTTCATGGCTGCAATCACCATCTGCAGTGATTTTGGAGCCCCCAAAAATAAAGTCTGACACTGTTTCCACTGTTTCTGCATCTATTTCCCATGAAGTGATGGGACCTTAGGCATTCTTTATTGGTCATTCATATACATACCCACAGTGTGGTAAGTTCCCAGCTTCTCTCTTCCTACTATCAGTCTCCTCTCTCCTGAGAATCTTGCCTCATGTTTACTTGGGTTGGGGTGGGACATAAGATCAGGAGGTATGGTTCATATTCCCATTCTCATTACTTTCTTCTAAGCTACTGTACACAGTTGAAAGACTAAATCCAGTCTTAAACAAACTCTAACTTTTACATCCATATTTCAATTGCTATAGTCATGATTTTTTTTTCAATCCTTTCCAATGAACACTGCATCTGCTCTCGTCAAAGTCATCAATAACTTCCATGTTGCCACTGGATTTGGGGGCCATGCCTGTGTTTTCCTCTCACCCCATTCCTTCAATGGCATTTACCACTCCCTCCTTTCTGAAACTCTTTCTTTATGCTATTGGCTTTTCAGACATCTAAACTCTAATCTCATTGGCTATTTCTTTGCAGTCCTTTCTGACTTGCTCTTCTCCTTCTCAGCTCAACCTCTCTACTGTCCAGCGTACCAAATCTATACTGAGCCCCTCCCTTTTCTGGCTACTCTCCAAAGGTAACCTCATCCAGGACTCTTGCTTTAAATATACCACTGATATGCTGATGACTCTCAAATCCCCACCAGGGCTAACAGAACCCTACTGGACCTGATTCTTGCCTTACTTAAAGTGCTCATCCTATAGCTTTCTCCAACAAACACATCATGCCCCTGCTTCCAGAGCTTCTGATTTCCTAACCATCTCAAGCTTGGTCCTGCTTTAGAGTCTTTGCACCAGGTGTCTCCTCTGCTTGGATTTCCCTCTTTGTTCACACTTTTTGTGGTCTCTTTATTAGGATCTCAAATGTCATCTCCACAAGAGATGACCATTGAATCTAAAGTACCCAATAGCTTCCCACACTCATATAACCCTGATTTAATGGTCTGAAAAGTGTTTATCACTGTTTATTTGTTTTCTGGGTATTGGTTATTTTTCCTTCACTAGATGTCAGAAGGACCAGATGTCCTTCACTAGTTTTCAATAATTGGTCCCCATGTATCCCAAAACCCAGGGAAGCACGTCACTTATGGTGGTCATATCCCATAGCTCAGACTCATCACTTCCAGCCTGGGGTAGATTGGTGGTAATTGTGAGGAAAGTTGGGAAGTCTTTGAATGGATGAACTTAGCTGGGTATAGCCAAAAAAGTACAGGTATATTTGTACATTTCATATATGTGAGTTTATAGATTGGAAAAAAATGTACATCTACAAAGCAAGCCACAGGTAAAATTCTCCAGTGTTTAAAAACCCTTTTAATGACATCCAATCCATGTGTAGTTATACTTTATTCCATCTCTGTAGAAATTTGTAACAAGAAAAGTGTTTGATAAACATCTATAGATGTAGATGCATAGGACTGACACAACTTATTATGTAATCTCTCTTAAGAATGGGTATAATCCATGAGGGACATCGACACTGTGATGTCTTTGTGAGATCAGCCAATAACAAACTGATAGAGAAAGAGATCTTTTTCCAAAATCACAATAAATGAAGACCAGTTGCTCTATCAGGCAGTCATGTGGGCTTCACAGTCTTCAGGAGAGCTATAAGTGAAGAAAATGAGATGACCAGAGCACCATACAGACATTATCTCCAAGTGCAAGCCAGACTAAACAACTGGAAAATAGCTAGGAAAAACAAACAAGGTGAGTTTGAAATGTGGCTTAAAACAAACAAGCTCAGTGAGGGAAAAAAGCATGTAACAAGATTTGCCATGGCTGGGAAAGAGAAATAGAGGAGAGGATTACCACTTTAGGACAGCATTGTCCATTAGTGAGCTCCACATGAGGCTAGTTCTGTGCAGGGTTACTGGAATATTAAAGTTACACGCATCTTTTTTCTGCTAGACTTCTCAGAGCCCTTAATATGCTAACATGCATTGAGACTTTCTAAGAGTAAGATGTGATATGTAGCATTTGCTAAATTTTTTTGACCACAAGATCTTTGCCTTTTAAAAGGAGCATTTTGATCAATCCACAGACCAAACCACTGGAAAATGTTACACTAAGACAGTAGAAAATGACAGGACCTATACAGCTGAGTGGGGTAAACCACCTAGCTCTTTACAGCACAACTCCAGATTCCTTCCAATTGCCAAGCACTGAATGGATCATCAGATTTAAATAATGGAGATTAAAAGGAGAGGAGTGAATAGGTATGAAAAGGGGTGAGACAAGATGATCAAGTATACAAGAGTAATATAGCTATAACAAAGCAAGACTCTGTAATCCTCACTTTGAAAGTACCTGCAAATCTTGTTCTGAAGAAAGTGGCATCATCAAGAGTTATCTATTCTAGATTGAATTTGAAGCAATATCAGCATCTTTCCCAGGGGATATCAGCCTCCATTAGAAGTCAAGGACCAGCCATCTCACAAGCAATTCACATTTCAATACCTCATTTTAAACATTCTTCTTAAGCAATATCTCGACAGCAACATAAAATCCACCTTTTTAGTGTAAACATTTGAGATGGCACAAAATAAATAAGAGATGACTGATTTTCTTATACCCTGATTTACCATTTTCTCCTTCTTTTACTTGTATAAAAGGACATTAAAATAATACAGATATTATTTTAATAGCTTAATAAACATTTACATTGCATCTTAATTGGGTGGAAGATGTGTTTTACAGAACTTTTTGTGTAAAAATTTTTTTGGTATCAACTTTATTAAAGATGTAATTCACATACCTAAAATTCACTCATTTAAAGCATACAATTCAATAGTTTTTAATACAGTCACAGAGTTGTGACCATAACCACATTCAATTTCAGAACATATTCATCACCGCAAAAAACAAATTCCAGGGACTTCCCTGGCAGTTCCAGTGCTGAGGACTCTGCGCTTTCACTGCTGAGGGCATGGGTTCAATCCTCAGTCAAGGAACTCAGATCACAAAAAGCTGTACAGTGAGGTAAAAAGAAAAAAAATATTTCATGTATTTTAGCTATTGCCACTCCCATCACCTCTAGCCCAAGGCAACCACTAATCTACTTTCTATTTGCTTATAGTCTTTTGAGAGTCTATAAAATTTTTAACTGCTGATAAAATATCTTTTTTTTTTGCTAAGTTGATATGAAACAGTGCAGTCCTTACCCCTCCCTCCCCATGTCCTTTGCCTGCCTTTGTCTGTAGAAAACTTTAGTCAAAGAATAAGTTTAATCAGAGAAATGAAAAATACAGAAACAAAGGAAAACAGTCAAAGGAGACCAAATAATAATGTAGTCACTAAGCATAGTCAAAGACCTTTAGTTCTTTCTCAAGGGTTATAGATAATATTCTGAGCCATATCCTGTGAGCTGTCTTATAGATACTAAAACACCAGGGGGAAGAAGTTAACTATATAATAAACAGACTGTATCCACAACATAAGCTGCCACAATTCCGAGAACTGACCTCAGAAAAATGGAAACAAATGGACCTGAAACTGAAGATTAACTGTACCTAAAACAACCAAGATCATGCTGGTCAAGCCACAGATGATCAATTTGAAGATGACTGTCTGAACTGACTGTGCTGTTTCTGCATATGTCCCCTCCTTCTGTCTATAAAAGCTCTTGCTCCAGTGGCTGCCACTGGGGGGAAATCAGCCCTTGGAGAGATGTCCGTCCTCCTCCCTACACCACCTGGAGGCATCTGAAATAAAGCAAACTTTCCTTTCCACCAACTTGGACTGTCTATTGGCTTTTGAGAGGTGAGCAGCTGGACCCTCCACATTCTTTCAGTAACAGATAGAGTTTTCCTGCAGCATGAATACTCCACATGATATCAGCAAATTGTGCTGGCAGTGTCCAGTACATATCAGATCCAGTAACAGAGATACTATGTTTCACAAAGTAGTATGCTCATTTGAAGTTCACTCAAGGAACTGTTGCTGCTGCTGCTGCTAAGTCACTTCAGTCGTGTCCGACTCTATGCGACCCTATAGACGGCAGCCCACCAGGCTCCCCCGTCCCTGGGATTCTCCAGGCAAGAACACTGGAGTGGGTTGCCATTTCCTTCTCCAATGCATGAAAGTGAAAAGTGAAAGTGAAGTCGCTTAGTCATGTCAGACTCTTAGCAACCCCATGGACTGCAGCCCACCAGGCTCCTCCGTCCTGTAAGCTACTTTTTAATCAGTGAAAGTGTGGCTTTGAGAGGCGGGTATTGCAACCAGGACATACTGACTCATTTTGGAATGAGCTTTTGCAGATATTAAAATACTGGGATCTTTTCTTCTTTCCATACTCAAACTTGAAGTCAGGAAACCATGATCATTTCCCAAAATAGTCTAGTTACCTCTTACTTACTACTTTGGTTTTTCTTTTTCTTTTTTTTAAATTTTATTTTATTTTTAAACTTTACATAATTATATTAGTTTTGCCAAACATCAAAATGAATCTGCCACAGGTATACATGTGTTCCCCATCCTGAACCCTCCTCCCTCCTCCCTCCCCATACCATCCCTCTGGGTCGTCCCAGTGCACCAGCCCCAAGCATCCAGTATCGTGCATCGAACCTGGACTGGGAACTCGCTTCATACATGATATTTTACATGTTTCAATGCCATTCTCCCAAATCTTCCCACCCTCTCCCTCTCCCACAGAGTCCATAAGACTGTTCTATACATCAGAACATGGCTTTTCTTTTTAAAATTTCTCTTTTTTTTAATTTAACGATGCAAAACATCATAATGAATGATGGTATGACAGTTTTCTTTTCTGATAGTATCTCCTTATAATTATGAATATCCATGCTGCCCTGATTACACAATTACTGTAATAATTTATTAAATGGAAAAGGGAAATTTAGGAAAAGGGAAATGTACACTAAACAGATTTGAAATTTAGATTGTGCAATAAACATCAAGGCTCAATTGACAAATATTCCAGAGACAGTTCGATCTCTAGCACCTCACCTATTTCACCTCAACTTCACAGACTTTCTTGTGACCTTGCTGTAAAGAATAGCATCAATAGTTTCAAAATCATTGATTATAATAATTAATTTTAGTTTCTATTTCCAAGGGAACACCCTTTATAAAGATTTTTAATGAGAAGAAAGACTATGAAAAGGAAAGAAGTGAACAAAAGTGGAAGTAATGGTATGTATTTAAAACAATTTTTAAAAATAGCAGTGAACACTGAAATAAAGAAAAAATTAGAGGAATGAAAAAGAAGAAGGGATTGAAAAATGACAAAATGTGAGATAAGTATCAGGGGGATAAAATCCTGAACAGGAAGGGAGGTATTGATGCAATTTATAACTTGATTGAAAGATACAAGTTAACCCTTCGGGGGGCTGAAGGTTATTAGAGACACTATTTATTTATTCCTTAAGTATGTGCATATAGTAGAGGCTGATTGATTCATCCAGATAGTTCTGAAACTTTTACAGGGTATCTGACTGGTCTGATTTACTTGCTTATTTTTGTTAATATGTGTGTGTGTGTGTGTGTGCACGTGCACACACATGTGCTTGGCCACTCTGTCGTGTTCGACAATTTGCGACCCTACGGACTGTAGGCCACCAGACTCCTCTGTTCATGGGATTCTCCAGCAAGAATACTGGAGTGGGTTGCCAATTCCTTCTCCAGGGGATCTTCCCCATCCAGGGATCAAACCTGGGTCTCCTGCATTGCAGGCAATTCTTTACTGTCTGAGCCATTATAAAGCACTTTTATTACCCAGGAAACAAATAACCCAAACATTGGTAATAAAGAAGAAAGTTTAAACTAATAGTGAATATAGTTACTCAAATGAAGTTTTCAATATATAGAATAGTATGAAAAATAACACCTTCAGAAAAACAACTATTTTACAAAGAAGTGGGTGGTAGAGTAAAAATAGCTCTGGACCTGGATTTGAATGCTAGCTTACACCAAAAAATTTCCAGGACTTTCAATTTTCTTACCTCTAAAAACATAAAAATAGCTTTCTATTTCACTCCAGAGTAGTCAGAAATAATGAGAAAATATTTCTAAAAGCACTTTGTAAATTGTAACGAGCCATCCTACATCCTTATTAAGTGGTAGTTTTTTTAAAAGGTCAGTTAAATGCTTTTATAGAACAGTGTTGGAAATTCTTCAGAATGTCCTTTATCAATAACCATTTGAAGATTCTTCAAAAAAACCCCATCAACATGTAGATATGCTTCTAGCTCATCATATGAATAATTTAAAATGAGGAGATACTGATTTCAGACCCAGAAATTATAAAAATATATGCAATGAATAAAAATCTCACTCTCAACTTGTTCCATCCCTCCAACCCGCTGTTCTTAGTATCTTATGTATATTTGCAGTTTCTTTACATTTTGCTTATTTCAAACTGTATCTACAAAGCCAACTTGTTCCCACATGAGAATGAACATGGTTAACATAATTATATAATGGACTAATCATGATAAAATTATTTATATATACATATATGTGGTATATATATACATATATATCACATACACGTCTAGTGATATACATACATATCACTAGAATCCGTATCTCATATAGCATTCTTCAGTTACAAGCTAGAATTTATTTATTTAATAAGGACTTACATAATGTTTACAATGTGCCAAGACCATTCTAAGCACTTCAGAAATACAAAACTCTTTTGACTTTTAGTCTGCATAACAACTCTATGAAGTAGAGCCCATTATAATCCCATTTTACAGCTAGGCTAATGGAGGCATGGGTAGGTTATATAATGATTTCCTCCAAGTTCAAGAATAAGTGCAGAGTCAGGAGTTCAATCTAGCTCTAGACCATGTGTTCTGAACCATTAAATTCTGCTTTCTTCTTTTTAAAAATGATGTTTTTTTATTTGGCTGCACTGGGGTCTTAGTTGCATGCTGTATCTTTAGTTGTGACATGTGAACTCCTAGTTGTGGCATGCGGGATCTACTTCTCTGATCAGGGACTGAACCTGGGGCCCCTGCACTGGGAGCATGAAGTCCCAGTTACTGGACCACCAGGGAAGTTCCAAGCCTAAAAACGGCTTATTAAGTGAACTGTTGCTTGAATGGCTTATGAGGGCTATTAAGAACCAGATTATTGTAAATTCTCTAGGTTTTAGTTTCCTTCTATGAAATAAGGAATGAATAGAAATACAAATGCCTCAGTAAATTTGCTCCATTTTATAATAAGTTAGTGGATACTATTTCTGAAAAATAAATTACTTTATTATTTTCAACACATAACTTCTTGCAAAGAACTGATTCTAGAGACAATGATGTAATAGTAGCAAGAGGTGCCCAAGTTTTGACCATTCATTGTCTATTAAGTTTCAGAGTAAAACCTCTGACTGCTAAAGCAAAGCCATAACCTTGACCCTGACTGTTACAGTGTCTCCAGAATCTTTCCCTTCTGAAGGCTTTCAATATTCTGGGCATGTGAGTACTATAGGCTAACTAATACTACAGGAATTCAGTTGTATATGTGCTTATTAAAATGTAAGTTCCAAACCCTGAAGTATAAGATGCCCGGCATTCTGCTTTTCAACATTTATATTAAAAGTCTAAGAAATTCGAGATATATTTTTTTTAGGTAATTATTAAAAGTGATCAATTTGCTACCATTACAATTTACATTAACCTTTCAAAAAGATGTCTCCTTACCAACATCTTCCTGGTACTGGCTTTTCCTTTTGTTTTGAAATAAGTGGAAACTGAACTTTGGAAAAACCTCGAGAAAGGAATTTTGCTATGGCAGGAGTGATAACTTGAGAGACAGGTGAAGACCTAGGTAGTGAAATTTAAAATTGATAAGGTCCAGGTGAAAGAGAAGTAATACTGGCAAAGAATATGGACTATTGTGTAAGGTTGGGGTTAATCGGTAGTTAAAGGTCACTCTTCGCTCATCTTCAGAGACCCCAGACAACTGCAACTGACCCTGGCCCCTAATAGGATGAACTAGTGACTAATTAGTGACTTACCAGTGACTTATAATGTGGTGCTTAAACCTGAAACTCCCTTGACACACACTCTACTAGTTTGTCTCCATTACTTACAGAAAATTTATAAGCTGATGATTGGTACTTGGCTCCATGGGTTATATTTTCTAATTTTAGCTATTTATGAGCAGCTGGGTATAAAAGACTCTTCTGTAAAATTATGTGAAAACAGGTATCATGTGTGTATCTTAGTGGTTCACAACCTGAAAACAAAACACATCCAGTGGTATTAAGAAAGGGCCCTGCAGCTGTGCTGGAAGTCTCAGACCACTGTTTCCTCTCCTCTGCTGTACCTGTTCTTCAGTTGATCAAAGCTGAGGGAGAGCGGAATAAGTCATCCCAGTATATGCCACTTTGGAACGTGGATTATTTTGAGCTGAAAACAATAGGGATCCAGCAGACTTAGGAAGAGCTTTTAATCTGCCTCTTACTTGTTTAACGGAGAAGGCAATGGCACCCCACTCCAGTACTCTTGCTTGGAAAATCCCATGGAGGGAGGAGCCTGTTAGGCTGCAGTCCATGGGGTCGCTAAGAGTCAGACAGACTGAGCGACTTCACTTTCACTTTTCACTTTCATGCATTGGAGAAGGAAATGGCAACCCACTCCAGTGTTCTTGCCTGGAGAATCCCAGGGACGGGGGAGCCTGGTGGGCTGCCGTCTATGGGGTCGCACAGAGTCGGACACGACTGAAGTGACTTAGCGTGGCATTACTTGTTTAAAAAATTTAGATCGAGGGCTTAAATCAGGAAAACAGCTATTATCAGATATAACTTTTTGTATCAGAAAGATCTGTCTGCATGGTGCAGCAAACATTTGTTCATCAAACATTTGCTCTTCTAATCTTCTGTGAATTGTCTTCCTCCCCTTTGAAGTTCCAGACCCATAATTCCTCCTCCTGAGCTCAGGATGGTACAGAAGCTTTGATTATCTGGCTTCCAGGGAGTCTCATATTTTATGGCTTCTCCTTATGTCTTTTTTTTCTTAGGGATGGTCTTGATCACTGCCTCCTGTACAATATCACGAACCTCTGTCCATAGTTCTTCAGGCACTTTGTCTATCAGACTTAATCCCTTGAATCTATTTGTCACTTCCTCTGTATAATCATAAGAGATTTGATTTAGGTCATACCTGAATGGTCTAGTGGGTTTCCCTACTTTCTTCAATTTAACTCTGAATTTGGCAATAAGGAGTTCATGATCTGAGCCACAGTCAGCTTCCAGTCTTGTTTTTGCTGACTGTATAGAGCTTCTCCATCTTTGGCTGCAAAGAATATAATCAATCTGATTTCGGTATTGACCATCTGGTGATGTCCACATGTAGAGTCTTCTCTTGTGCTGTTGGAAGAGGGTGTTTGCTATGACTGGTGTGTTCTCTTGGCAAAAATCTGTTAGCCTTTGCTCTGCTTCATTTTGTACTCCGAGGCCAAACTTGCCTGTTATTCCAGGTATCCCTTGACTTCCTACTTTTGCATTCCAGTCCCCTCTGATGAAAAGGACATCTTTTTTGGGTGTTAGTTCTAGAACATCTTGTATGTCTTAATAAACATTGGTGGTTGGGGCATAGACTTGGATTACTGTGATATTGAATGGTTTGCCTTGGAAATGAACAGAGATCATTCTGTCATGTTTGAGCTTGCACCCAAGTACTGCATTTCAGACTCTTTTGTTGACTATGAGGGCTACTTCATTTTTTTTTTAAGGGATTCTTGCCCACAGTAGTAGATATAATGGTCATCTGAATTAAATTCACCCATCACAGTCCATTTTAGTTCACTGATTCCTAAAATGTCAACATTCATTCTTACCATCTCCTGTATGACCACTTCCAATTTACCTTGATTCATGGATCTAACATTCCACATACCTATGCAAACTTGTTCTTTACAGCATCGGACTTTACTTGCATCACCAGTCATACCCACAACTGGGTGTTGTTTTCACTTTGGCTCCATCTTTTCATTCTTTCTGGAGTTATTTCTCAACTCTTCTCCAGTAGCATATTGGGCACCTACTGACCTGGGGAGTTCATCTTTCAGTGTCATATCTTTTTGCCTTTTCATACTGTTCATGGGGTTCTCAAGGCAAGAATTACATGCCAGCAAATTTGGAAAACTCAGCAGTGGCCACAGGACTGGAAATGGTCATTTTTCACTCCAATCCCAAAGAAAAGCAATGCCAAAGAATGTTCAAACTACCTCAAAATTGCACTCATATCACATGCTCAAAATTCTCCAAGCCAGGCTTCAACAGTACATGAACTGTGAATTCCAGACGTTGAAGTTTGATTTAGAAAAGGCAAAGGAACCAGAGATCAAATTGGCAATATCTGCTGGATCATCAATAAAACAAGAGAGTTCCAGAAAAACATCTATTTCTGATTTGTTGACTATACCAAAGCCTTTGTGTGGATCACAAAAAACTGTGGAAAATTCTTCAAGAGATGGGAATACCAGACCACTTTACCTGACTACTGAGAAATCTGTATGCAGGTCAAGAAGCAACACTTGGAACTGGATATGGAACAATGGACTGGTTCCAAATTCGGAAAGGATTATGTCAAGGCTGTATATTGTCACCCTGCTTATTTAACATATATACAAGGTACATCATGTGAAATGCCGGGCTGAATGAAGCAAAAGCTGCAATCAAGATTGCAGGGAGAAATATCAATAACCTCAGATATGCAGATGACACCAGCCTTATGCCAGAAAATGAAGAAGAACTAAAAGAGCCTCTTGATGAAAGTGAAAGAGGAGTGAAAAGTTTAGCTTAAAACTCAACATTCAAAAAACAAAGATCATGGCATGTGGTCCCATCACTTTATGGCAAATAGATGGGGAAACAATGGAAACAGTGACAGCCTCTGTCTTCTTGGGCTCTAAAATCAGTGCAGATGGTGACTGCAGCCATGTAATTAAAAGACACTTGCTCCTTGGAAGAAAAGCTATGACCAACCTAGACAGCATATTAAAAAGCAGAGACATTACTTTGCCAACAAAGGTCCATCCAGTCAAAGCTATGGTTTTTCCAGTAGTCATGTATGGATGTGAGAGTTGCACCATAAAGAAAGCTGAGTGCCGAAGAAATGATGCTTTTGAAGTGGGGTGTTGGAGAAGAGTCCTGAGAGTCCCCTGGCTGCAAGGAGATCAAACCAGCCAATCCTAATGGAAATCAGTCCTGAATATTGATTGGAAGGACTGATGCTGAAGCTGAAGCCCCAATACTTTGGCCACCTGATGCAAAGAACTGACTCACTGGAAAAGACCCTGATGCTGGGAAAGATTGAAAGCAGGAGGAGAAGGGGACTACAGAGGATGAGATTCTTGGATGGCATCACTGACTCAATGGACATGAGTTTGAGCAAGCTCCAGGAGTTGGTGATGGACAGGGAGGCCTGGCGTGCTGCAGGCCATGGGGTCACAGAGTCGGATACAACTGAGAGACTGAACTAAACTTATGATTTTCTTCTGTGAATCTGTCTTATGTCAACTTAATTATGAGACCTGCCATAGAACCTAGAAGGAAGGAGGGAAACTTTTTCTGCCCTATAGACTCATATATTGGAATGTTATGAGTCCTTTCAATTATTTGACTCTGTGTAATTGCTGCAACTTCAGGAAAAGCCAACAGAAATAGAAATTGAGGCTAGGAGAGCAGAGTGCAATAATTATAAGTTCCAGCAACCATCCAGAAAGATACTGCACAGAAATCAAGGTGCAGACCCTCTTGCTCATACCCTGAACATTCAGATGAGAGTAAGCTGCTCAGTCATGAGAAGGCAGAGCATACTAGTCAGTCCTGAAAGGAAATAGAAGTGTCAAGGCTACAAGCTGCATCAGAAATTTTTGCCTTCCTAAGAGAGTACTCCAAGGCACACTCTGTAGCAGTAAGGAAATTCAGAATATTTTTCTATAAGCTTCATCTTTGCAGATAAGACTTCTAAAACCAAATAAACTAAGGCAAAATAAAACAAACATTTGAATACCACTCACTTAACAGAAATTCAGTTTATTCTATAAATATCTGAAAGATATACATACATTGAATAAATATATCCAATAATATTTTATCTTCTCAGTGTGTGTGTGAAGTCACTACAGTCGTGTCCAACTCATTTTGATCCTATGGACCATAGCTTTCCAGGCTCCTTTGTCCATGGGATTCTACAGGTAAGAATACTGGAGTGGGTTACCATTTCCTTCTCCATGGGATCTTCCTGACCCAGCAATCAAACACAGTGTCTCCTAAGGCTCCTGCATTGCTCCTTACCACTAGCACCACCTGGGAAGCCCTTCCTCTTGGCAGGTGAAGGTAAATAGATTCTAAGTCTTGTGGTTTTCTCTCTTTTATATAAAAGTAACAACTGCTTTGTTTTCACTGTTTATTTTACAATCACTCAAAGTGTATTTTTCAATCAATTACAGTACTACTGAAGTGGAAAATCTTGATTATTTAACATTTTAATAAAAGTTGTTTTCAGTTCAGTCAGTTCAGTCTCTCAGTCATGTCCGACTCTTTGCAACCCCATGGACTGCAGCATTCCAGGTGTCCTTATCCATCACCAACTCCCAGAGCTTCCTTAAACTCATGTCCATAAAGCCAATGATGCTATCCTACCATCTCATCCTCTGTCGTTCCCTTCTCCACCTGCCTTTAATTGTTCCCAGAACCAGGGTCTTTTTTAATGAGTCAACTCTTCACATCAGGTGGCCAAGAGTATTGGAGCTTCAACTTCAGCCTCAGTCCTTCCAATCAATATTCAGGACTGATTTCCATTAAGATTGGCTGGTTTGATCTCCTTGCAGTCAGGGGACTCTCAGGACTCTTCTCCAACACCCCACTTCAAAAGCATCATTTCTTCAGCACTCAGCTTTCTTTATGGTGCAACTCTCACATCCATACATGACTACTGGAAAAACCATAGCTTTGACTAGATGGATCTTTGTTGGCAAAGTAATGTCTCTGCTTTTTAATATGCTGTCTAGGTTGGTCATAGCTTTTCTTCCAAGGAGCAAGTGTCTTTTAATTACATGGCTTCAGTCACCATCTGCACTGATTTTGGAGCCCAAGAAAATAGAGTCTGTCACAGTTTCCATTGTTTCTCTCATCTATTTGCCAAGAAATGATGGGACCAGATGCCATGATCTTCATTTTTTGAATGCTGAGTTTTAAGTCAACTTTTTCACTTTCCTCTTTCACTTTCATCAAGAGGCTCTTTTAGTTCTTCTTCATTTTCTGGCATAAGGCTGGTGTCATCTGCATATCTGAGGTTATTGATAGTCCTCCCTGCAATCTTGATTCCAGATTGTGCTTCATTCAGCCCAGCATTTTGCATGATGTACCCTGCATCAGTTCAGTCACTCAGTCGTGTCTGACTCTTTGCGACCCCATGAACCTCAGCATGCCAGGCCTCCCTGTTCATCACTGACTCCCAGAGTTCAACCAAACTCATGTCCATTGAGTCAGTGATGCCATCTAACCATCTCATCCTCTGTCGTCCCTTCTCCTTCTGCCCTCAATCTTTCCCAGCATCATGGTCTTTTCAAATGAGTCAGCTCTTTGCATCAGGTGGCCAAAGTACTGGAGTTTCAGCTTCAGCATCAGTCCTTCCAATGAACACCCAGGACTGATCTCCTTTAGGACGGACTAGTTGGATCTCCTTGCAGTCCAAGGGACTCTCAAGAGTTTTAAGCCAACTTTTTCACTCTCCTCTTTCACTTTCATCAAGAGGCTTTAATTCTTCTTCACTTTCTGCCATAAGGGTGGTGTCATCTGCATATCTGAGGTTATTGATATTTCTCCTGGCAATCTTGATTCCAGCTTGTGCTTCTTCTAGCTCAGCGTTTCTCATGATGTACTCTGTATATAAGTTAAATAAACATGGTGACAATACACAGCCTTGATGTACTCCTTTTCCTATTTTGGATCCAGTCCGTTGTTCCATGTCTGTTGTGACTGTTGTTTCTTGACCTGCGTACAGATTTCTCAGTAGGCAGATAAGGTGGTCTGGTATTCCCATCTCTAAGAATTTTTCATAGTTTGTTTTGATCCACACAGTCAAAGGCTTTGGAATAGTCAATAAATCAGAAGTAGATGTTTTTCTGGAATTCTCTTGCTTTTTCTATGGTCCAATGGATGTTGGCAATTTCATCTCTGGTTCCTCTGCCTTTTCTAAATCCAGCTTGTAATCTGGAGATTCTTGGTTCATGTACTGCTGAAGCCTAGCTTGGGGGTTCTTGAGCATTACTTTGCTAGCATGTGAGATGAGTGAAGTTGTGTGTAGTTTGAACATTCTTTGGCATTGCCTTTCTTTGGGATTGGGATGAAAACTGACCTTTTCTGGTCCTGTGGCCATGAGTGTCATTTGCTGGCATATTGAGTACAGCACTTTCACAGCATCATCTTTTGGGATTTGAAATAGCTCAACTGAAATCCATCCACCTCCACTGTCTTTGTTTGTAGTGATGCTTCCTAAGGCCCACTTGAATTTGGACTCCAGGATGTCTGGCTCTAGGTGAGTGATCATATCATTGCAGTTATCTAGGTCATGAAGATCTTTTTTATATAGTTCTGTGTATTCTTGCCATCTTTTCTTGATATGTTCTGCTTCTGTTAGGTCCATACAGTTTCTGTTCTTTATTGTACCCATCTGTGCATGAAATGTCCCTTGATATCTCTGATTTTCTTGAATAAATCTCTAGTCTTTCCCATTCTTTTGTTTTCTTTTCATTGATCACTGAGCAAGGCTTTCTTATCTCTCCTTGCTATTCTTTGGAACTCTGCATTCACATGGATATGTCTTTCCTTTTCTCCTTTGCCTTTAGCTTCTCGTCTTTTCTCAGCTATTTGTTTTTAAAATAGTTGTTTTAATGCTTACAAATTACTTATAGACATAGGACAGAAATTTCTTGGGCATAAAAGAAAAGACAGCAAAAGAATGCTATGATTCAAACATATTCAACTAATATGTAATATTAATTGCTGGTAATTAAATATGGTACAAGTAGTTAAATAAAAAGAACTCGTAGTATATATTTTACTACAATATACACCAATAAATCTCTTTGGGATTAAGGAAGGAGATTAAGGAAATTAAAGTAGGTCATAGAAGTAGGAAATGATAGCTCTAGGCTTTGATCCAAGTACTCCACACCCTAATTCTGAGCTCTTCTCATTAAGACACCTTGACTTTGCCTCCTGAGTTCATGCCAAAAGCCAAAGAAAACAGACTGAAACAAAAAGAATAAAATATGCAAAGGGAAAACTAAGAATTCTCTCCAAATCAAAATGAATTCCTCATTTTCCAGGCCTCCAAACTCAGGAGAAGGCTGGGAGCACTATGAAATAGAGAACAAAGGGGCCATAGCCTTAAGTTCTGAGTGCTATCTAGTTTGGCTCAAAGTTTCAAAGGACATTAACTCAGGGACAAAATAGTATTTGGGGGATGAAAACATGATTTCCCTCCTTGGAAATTCAAAGTTCTGTACAGAGGCTCAAAGGATGGCTCCCATCCCCCAGCCCTGGGAAAGAATTTTAGAAAGATGAGCGGGCGTCTTCTTTTGGCACCTGATGGTCGGGGCTCCCTGCTGAGCAGTGTGCGTGAGGGCTTCTGGCTGGTGAGTGACTGGTGTCTACATTGCTCTTAAAGACACGACTGGACACACTTCACACATAGGGTCCCTCTCAGTTTGCAGAGAAGAGAAGATTTTACACTGAACAAAGTCTAATAAGAAGGCCTTTCATAGACACACAAAAGCCAGTGATGTAGTTTTTTCTGCCCTGAATTTCAATTAGCATCCTAAGCAACAAACCTGAAAATGACAGAAATGTCTGCATTTAGTCTGTGGGTCCAAGCCAAAGATATAAAGTATATATTAAGAATCATGATTAGCCAAATGAATTCTCAGCATGTACATGAGAGGAATATTGCCTAAGAGCATTCTGTTGGAGTCTCATATTTTTTTAATCTTACCTAAAAACTCCTGATAATGCCCTTCTTTGTTTTACCTATTTAACATTTTACTGAGTTACATAGTGAGATAAAATATGTTTCCACTCATACTTTGTTTAATCAAAGTATGTGTGAGATATCTTTGATTCTTTAGTGGCACCTCAGTTATTTAATTCTACTCTTGTTAATGTTGTATACTTTCAGTAAAGCTCACATTCTCCAGAAACATTTTACTGATAGACTTTCAAAATAAAAAGTTTTCATTAAGTCAGAGCTGCTTTTTGTAAGGAATCAGCCATAACACAAATATGTTATCAGTTATATTCAGACTTTGAAGATATATTATATAATTTTATTACTATCCATATATTTTATTCATCATTATTTTAATATCTTTCATTAGTGAATTGAGGATATAAGTCTAAATAACAATATCTTGAAGCAATCACAATGGTAAATTAATATACTCCTGGGGCCCAAGATATGATTGGTTTAAAATAAGTCAATTTTAGGGGAACATAAAATTAAACATCATTAAAAAAATCAAAGCAAATAATTTTAGCATGTATTCCTAATGAGTTACCAACCAGTGTCTCAGCCATCAGAGTTATGATGACACACAAAAGATACTTTTAAAGTGTTATAAACCCAGAGAATTTAATATTTCTCCATAAAACTGCATCATAAATACTAAAATGATGCACTATTTACCGATCTCTGCTGATAAGTTTTTCTGTGTAATTTTTTTCTTTTGGATTAAGATCAAATTAGAAAGCTGTACTGACTAGTAAAAATGATTTTTTTGCATATGGAGAATATACTATTAAATTACTCGCCTTGTATTTAGCGCCTATAATTAAGTCTGAAGAGAAATATGCTCTACATTTCAGTCTAAGAAGATAGTTTGCAGTAAAAAACCAACAATTCCTACTGTCAAAATCTGGGAGGACAGTATTCATATTTAAATTCCTTTAAAAAAAATCATGGCAACATTTACTTGAAGTCCAAAATATTATGTATTCATGTATTTATTTCCAATATTATATTTTAAATACATCTGCCTTTCTAATATAATATTCCATATTAATATATACACTACTGCTTAAATCTAGTAACATGAATTCTAGGGGAAAAGAAATAAATAATGACTACTTGAAATCATATTATTTGGTAGGACCTTAGTTGACTGACCAGGGACTGAATCTGGGCCACAGCAGTGAGAGTGCCAAATCCTGACCACTAGACCACCAGGGAACTCCAGTGATCTGTGTTTTAATAAGCAATTGTGATGCACCTTAAGTCTGACAACCACTAGTCTAGATAAAAAAGATCAATTCACAAAAGCTGAAGTTCATCCAGAAAACAAATGCTCATAGCAGGTTGGTCTATTATCTACTCAATGACATAAACAGGATAGACAAACAGACAGTGGAGCAAAATCGACAGCCTAGAAACAGACCACATTTATATTGAAATTTAATAAACAACAGAAATGTCACTGCAGATCAACGGGGGAATTATGGGCTACAAGAAAATTCAGAAGAACATATTTATGACTTTGCAGCACAGAATTTCTTCAATAAGAAACAAAGATGGCTTACTTGTAGAAGAAAAGACTGATATATTTGAAGTGAAGGGAAGTTGCTCAGTCGTGTCCAACTCTTTGCGACCTCATGGACAGTAGCTAACCAGGCTCCTCCGTCCATGGGATTTTCCAGGCAAGAATACTGGAGTGGGTTGCCATTTCTTTTTCCAGGGGATTTGAACCTGGGTCCCCGGCATTGTATGCAGACGCTTTACCGTTTGAGCCACTATTCATCAGTGTGAGTGAAATCGTTCACTTGTGTCTGGCTCTTTGCGATCCCATGGACTGTAGCGTACCAGGCTTCTCAGTCCATGGGATTTTCCAGGCAAGAATACTGGAGTGGGTTGCCATTTCCTTCTCCAGGGGATCTTCCTGACCCAGGGATTGAACCTGGGTCTCCTGCATTGTAGGCAGACGCTTTACCATCTGAGCTACCAGGGAAGCCTTCTACTTGTAGAAGAAAAGACTGATATACTTAACTATACTAAAATTTAATATTTCTGTTCTTCTGAGTATCACTTACAATAAAGTTAATAAGACAAAAGTATAACTAGGAATATATTTCTCATACATATTGGCAAAGACTTGTATTTAGTATTTATTCAAATGCACAAGACACTGTTACAAGTGCTAGGAATGAGACAATCTGGGACCTGGGACCCTTTGCTGCAGTGCTGGAATGCTCCTACCTAGACACACCTCTCCTTTAGCACAAAATACAAGAAATTATATGGGACTAAAAATAACTGCATGCATGTACAGTTAGATCAAATTTTGGACAAAAGATACAAAGAGACCAAAAAACCCAACTGTCACTTCTGAAGAGCCTGGAACAAAAGCAGAGGGTTGAGAGCAAAAGTGGGAGACTGCACATGTCTCCTGAACACGACACCACCTAAGGGGTAAGCAAATTACCTAAGCCACCCTCTAACCTGACCCCTGGACACACACACATACCCAGGAGCAGGCAAACAAGAGAATCTGTTACTTGTTCTTACTCCTTACTGCTGAAAAGCAGGGGCTCCAATAAAGCCTTGCCTGAATTTCCTGTCTGATTTCTGATCAATTTCTATTGATTAAGGAGGCCAAGAACCCTGGCCTTGCTTACAACAGACATAAGTTATGTAGTTTATTTACTTAAACTATATGTATATATTATACACATACATACATATACATGTATACAGGGACTCAGAAGAAAGTTTATATTGGGGAGGTCTGGACAAGAGGTGTACGGATGGGTGTGTGTTAGTGCTCACACAGTATGGAGACCTTTGTCTCCATTAACATTTAGAGAACATCTACCATGGAAGAGACAATAAACATCCCAGCAGAAAGAATGCCTTATATGTTGACATCTGCCAGTCTCTGTCACCAGCAAGTCTCATGCTGACAAATGGAGCCATGAAGGTAGTGGGATACAGGGAGTTCCTCTCTGTAGATAACAGACTTCAAGCCTCAGGGCCAGAGTTCTCCAGCAGGGCTTAATTCCCCTGAAATGACTGAGGTTATTATTCATTAACTTCTTGTTCATTCTATTCCAGCTATCCTTATGTTGGATTTTGGACCATATGTGGCCCCCAAATTTCTTAATTGATGGGGCTCATTCGCTGTTCTGGCAGCTCACGTAAAGGAGCTTTTAAGAGTTAGATAAAAATTAACAAGGAAATGAATATTCAGAATGTGACCTGATTGCTATCACAGTAGATAATAATTATGCCGAAAAGAAAATCATCTTTTATAAAATTGAAAATTTTAATAAAGTTTGAAATCTTGGGAAAACATAATTTCAGGAGTGTTCTCAGACAAGAAAATCCTCCAGTAGATATAATGCACTTCTTTGATGAAATGACTCCCTCAACAATCTATTAAAATAGATTGTTTATGTATGACACAGCTATAGGGCTATGACCTTGAAGGGGAATGACTGACTGCACAGAAATAACATAAACAGAAATGGCCTCTGTGCTCAGCTCAGGAAATCTGTATCTATCATTGTTAAAAGTTGAAACCAATTTGTGAAAAGCAATAGAGGATCCTAATAGAATATGACTATATGAAAAGGAATGCACAAATAAATGGGAGAGAGATCTTACCACTCTGCCTAACAAGTTATGAGATATGTGCTTTGGTACAGGCAACAGTATACAATCTTTATTTATACTTTAGAATTCTCTTCTCCATTCTTATTTCTTTAAGCCAGAAGTAAAGATGGAAGGGTGTATCCCTGAAGCCAACTGCTAACATAGCCTGAAAACTTGCCTAGCAGAACCTCTTCAAAACTAAGGAAGGGTCCTGTAGTTCTTCATCAACAAAAGAACCAACGAAATAAAGGTAGAAGTCTTAGTTTATAGTTACTCTTTTTTTTTTCCCTTTTAACCAAGATACCTGTTTGGTTAAAAGCAACAAAAACTTCACTCTCATTGTGAACAATTAGAAAACTAAACAAAACACATGAAACAGCTGTTTTCAGACACTGAACAAGGGGCCTGTAAGACTGACCTCCGGAAGAAGGGAAACAGGAGATGAGTGCTATGAACATCCTGGATGCAATTCATGGACTGCAGATGTAGGGAGTGGAACCCTAGAGAACCTAGAGGCCCCGCTGAGGTGAGGAGTTCAGAGCTCAGGAAGCTGAGGTGGAAGGAAGCTGCAGGGCAGAATTCCAGAAAGGACGGACAAAGAGAAAGACCTCCAGAAATCTGTGTGTTTCCTGTGTTCTTCCTGGGTTGGAAGCAAAACATGATGCACAATTCTCGAATTACAAGGAAACACAGCACAAGTTGCCAGCGTCCAGGGGCTAAAATATGATGAACAATTTCACATTGGTAGTTTTTTCTTTTCTTAATTATATTTGTAGTTCTTTGACAATCATTTAACCGTTTAATTTCTTAACCCATTTTTATTGCAACATGTCAACAAATGCTTATTGATTCTGCATGATTTGGGGGCAAGAAAGTATTATAAACAGGTAACCACCCATTCATTCCTTCTATTAGTTCAACAAATATTTACTAAACGAATATACTATGCAAAAAATTGTGTAGGTTCTGAGATTATAAAAAACACTGGGCATTTCTCTATCTCAAAGAGTTTGTAATTTAGTTGGGAAATGTGTTTAGTGCTAATAATAGTTAACATTTATTGAATCCTGGTATGCAAGTACTAGTCTTAATTCTAAGTACTTTATATGTAATACAGAGTAGGAAATGGCAACCCACTCCAGTACTCCTGCCTGAAAAATTCCATGGACAGAGAAGCCTGGCAGGCTACAGTCCAGGGGGGTCGCAAAGAGTTGGACACAACTGAGCATGCAGTCTATATGTAATAATTTACTAACTCCTCACAACATTATGGGGTAGGTATTATTATTCCAATTTGATAAACAAATAAAGTCAGGCACAGAGAGTTTACATAATTTGCTTAAACATTCCGTAGGTGGCAGGGCCAAGATTTTTAGATTCCAGAACAGATGCTCTTAAACACTATTGTATGATGCTCAAAAATGAACTATTCAAAGAGAGTTTATTGGTACTGGGGGTGTCTATCATATGCAAATCGGTCTGCGAGGTAGTGAGCTTATATATATACAGCATAATCCTGAGTTTTAGGAAATCTATAGTCCACATGTGACTACCATTAAAACAATTATTATGGGTTAATATCTGGAAAATATCCATAATATATCACATGACTCCTGTAGGAAAAGATGTATTATGAGTCTCAAACAATTTGTTTATGTCTTAACTTTCGGTTCAGTTCAGTTCAGTCGCTCAGTCATGTCCGACCCTTTGGGACCCCATGAACCGCAGCACGTCAGGCCTCCCTGTCCATCACCAACTCCCTCAGTTCACCCAAACCCATGTCCATTGAGTTAGTCATCCTCTGTCGTCCCCTTCTCCTCATGCCCTCAATCTTTCCTAGCATCAGGGTCTTTTCAAATGAGTCAGTTCTTCACATCAGGTGGCCAAAGTATTGGAGTTTCTGCTTCAACATCAGTCCTTCCAATGAACACCCAGGACTGTTAACTTTAGGAGCACTTTATTGTCAGATGAGAACTGGCTCTATAATTGTGTTAAAAATAATTATTTAGCAAATGTTAAAAATATTTAGCAAAGTCTTTTAATTATTAATGATTGAAAATATTTGCATAGTCTTTTCTAGAACATTTTTTATTATTTTAAAATATTCACCAATTGTGAAATAAATGTTTCTTTGGTGCTGTTTGGTGTTTCACTGTCCAAGTTTCCCAGGCCCGCCATAACTAACTGCAGTAAGCTTGCTAGCTTAAACAATAGAATTTACTGTCTCACAGTTCTAGATCCAGAAGTCTGAAATTCAGGGGTGGGGAGCGCCACACTCCTTCTGCAGGCGCTAGAGGAGAATCCTTCCTTGAGTTTTCCAGCATCTTGTGGCCCCCAGCATTCTTTGTCTCGGTCAGCAGAACTGTGATTTCTGCCTCTGTCTTCACATGGCTTCTTCCCTGGGTCTCTGTCTGTCTTCTCCTTATCTGTCTCTTATAAGACACTTGTCATTGGATATAAGGCACACTTTAATTCAGGATGATCTCATGTCAAGATCTTTACAGTAATTGCATTTGCAAAGACACTTATTACAAATAAAGTCATAGTTTGAGGTACTAGAGGTTAGCATGTGTTGAGCTATATGATATTAATTTAGGAGCCATAATTCTGTCAACTATACCCACCTTAGCTATTATTTTTTGCTGTTTTGCTAACTTAGGATAGTAGGAAGATAAAGGGGGTATAGCCAGGACATCAGGAAGGGACTTGCTAGTAACAAGAATAGAGGCAAGGGAGATGAATGAGTAGAAAAAGCAAATACAAATAGGAGACACAAGTAACAGCGCAGCCAAGGAGTTCATGACTCTCCTCTCCTCAGGTCTGGATATAGACACAAGAGATCAAGGACAGGGTGGGCAGAAAAGGAGACAAGTTTAAGAGAAAGACAAAATGTCAAGGCAATGGGGAAGGTTTGGAGACAGTGTTCAAGGATTTTTGCTGCATTCATGCTTCTATAAAAGGACATTTTTAGGTAAAGCACATACATAGAGAAGGAGAAATAATCTTGCTGTCTAAATTCATGACTTACCCTGGGGTCACATTACTAATAGTAACAGTCCGTATATTACTGGCTCTCGCCTCTATCAGCTACTGCAATATCTCTAAATATGAACTCATCTCATCGTTATAATTATTTCTGTGAGTCTCCTTTAGCTGTCCTCCTGGAATCAGAAACATGTTAGCCATTTCCTTCCTCTCCCGTTCTGGCCCTGTCCCGCAATGTCCACTGTGAGGCTTCCACTGCCTCCAGCTGGCAGGAAGGGGCATTACTATTGCTTTGAATGATCCTGGTAAGCCCCTCTTGCCACGTTTCACCAGGCCTTGCTGCCCGATTATGCTGGGTACACCTGACACCAACGCTACTTAGGTGGTTGAATTGCTTCCAGAGACCAACACCATGGAGATGATGGAATCCCCTCGGTATCACAAGTGCACTGCTCCTCAAAAGGCAAAGCTTCACCGAACCCTATGAAAACATGAAGATACTTCTTTCCCTCTGCTGCTGCTAAGTCACTTCAGTTGTGTCCGACTCTGTGCAACCCCATAGACGGCAGCCCACCAGGCTCCCTCATCCCTGGGATTCTCCAGGCAAGAACACTGGAGTGGGTTGTCATTTCCTTCTCCAATGCGTGAAAGTGAAAAGTGAAAGTGAAGTCACTCAGCTGTGTCTGACTCTTAGCGACTCCATGGACTGCAGCCTACCAGGCTCCTCTGTCCATGGCATTTTCCAGGCAAGAGTACTGGAGTGGGTTGCCATTTCCTTCTCCAATGCGTGAAAGTGAAAAGTGAAAGTGAAGTTGCTCAGTCCTATAAGACTCTTAGCCACCCCATGGACTGCAGCCTACCAGGCTCCTCCATCCATGGGATTTTCCAGGCAAGAGTACTGGAGTGGGGTGCCATTGCCTTCTCCATCTTTCCATCTAGTACAACCCTTTTCACTTGGTTTTATAGCAATACTGCTTGTGTCATAGTGGCTAAGAGACTTTTACTTGGTGTCTCATCATTCCCATACCCTCTACCTACACCACCACACATAAACCCATCACTTACACATACAGACAGACAGCAGTTAGAATCAACAAACATCTGAGCAGGAGGACACATCTGAGTAACATACCCTTAACTAGAATTGCCCTCTGACAATGGATGGATTTCTGGGTCAAGGGAAGAAAACAGCAAACAACAAGGCAATAAAACACAGAAATAAATGATTACTATCTACACTAGATCTTTGTACAAAGCTTGGATGAGTTTCCTAGGACAGGGAACACAGGTGAACAATAAATATTTGTTAAGTGAATCCATGATACAGAGGAATCGATCTGTGGAAAACATGTCCTTGGGTCTCCTGAGGTAATAAAGTCATCATTCACAGTGCTTAGCCTCTGAGAACGTTCCTTCCTGAACCCACAGAAAGACTCACTTGTGCTGCTCAGTTGCTCAGTCGTGTCCGACTCTGTGTGACGCTATGGACTGTAGCCCACCAGGCTCCTCTATCCATAGGATTCTCCGGGCAAGACTACTGGAGTGGGGACCTCCTTCAGGGAATCTTCCAGACCCAGAGATCGAACTGACATCTGTCTCCTGCATTGTCAGGTGGGTTCTTCACCACTAACGCCACCTGGGAAGCCCAAGACTCACTTAGACTTCATCCTTTATTCCCTAGCCCAGCCAGGAAGTTGTGATATTTTGAATTGGAGATCTATTGCCTAAAAAGCTATTTTGATTGAAACAGAAGGTCAAATAAGGGAAGGGTAATCATAGTAACTTGCAGGTATTCAAGCAGTATAAATTTTATTTAAGACCTTTGGGCAAAGCCAGTAAATGCACAGGCTTAAATCACTGAGGGAAAGCAGCTGCTGCTCACCCACACAACAAGCTGTCCCGGGAATCTGGAAATGCTTACACAGAAATTCAATCTAGAAAAGTAACCAGTGGCATCCAGAGGAACAGCAGACAAGTAATATGTTCGAGAGCAGTGTTTTCAACTTGTGACCTGTGACCTAGCAAGGGTTTGTGAAATCAATTTAGAGGTTGATTTCACATCTTAAAGAAAGGAAAGAATAAGGTAAAGTAGGATAGAATAGAAGAGATGATATCAGCATGCACTGTAGAAAACAGTAAGCATTATTTCATGGATTTGCTTTGGAAATATGTAAGTATATGCACATGTATACCTGTACCTCAACGTGTACACCTGCATATGTACGCATGTGAGGAGTAATGCAAAATGCATTGTTTATTGTGGGTTATGTAAAAAATGTTTGCAAGGCACCAGAGCAGTGCACATCCCATCTAGAATGGTGATGCCACTCAGCTCCAAATGGTTCTTCCTGTAACTTAGATTTCCAAGAAAAGCCAGAAATCTGCATCTTTGTGAAATGCCACGATTTTTAAATGATGATAGCTAATCAACAAAACAGAGGTGCAGCACAAGTTATGTGTGTTGAAGACAGCTCACCCATAGACAGTTTGAGTGTTCCATCCTAGAACACTCAACATCCTAGAATAGTTTATATTTCTGTTATAAACTTCCTCTGCAGAAAGAGATGCTATGTGTCACTCTCTTGTTTACAAATATTTAATGCCCTTTTCTCTGAGCCTCTTCTTTGTGGAAGATTACACAATGCTCTCACTGACGTTAATCATGGACACACAATTTGCTTGGGACAGTGGAATGTGGGGAAGTGAAGTACTTGCCACCTGTAAGCAGAGGCTTTAGGAGCTTGTGTGTGATCCACTGCATTGCCACCTCTTTTTTTACTCTGTCTGGAGACCAGCAATGACACGACTGGGGGCTGTCCCTTCCCAAGCTGCCATAATGGTTGGCACGTGGAGCAGAGCCACCGACCATCAGAAAAAGACATGTGGTAAGAGCAAGAATTAAATCTTGCTGTTTTAAGCCACTGAGATTCTCAAGTTTTATTGTAGGATGCTGCTGCTGCTGCTGCTAAGTCACTTCAGTCGTGTCCGACTCTGTGCGACCCCATAGACGGCAGCCCACCAGGCTCCTCCGTCCCTGGGATTCTCCAGGCAAGAATACTGGAGTGGATTGCCATTTCCTTCTTCACATTGTAGGATAACTCAGCTTTAATTCACTGATATGATGATTTATACAGACATTTCATAATCAACTTTATTAAATAGTGCTTCTAAGGATCTTTTATTAATATCATACTTTTAAAATAATAGCATACCAAATGACCAACAGACATACTAAAAGAACTAGGTTTTATTAGTCATCAGGAAATTGCACTTTAAAATCATGGTCCACTACCACTGTACACTCACTATGACTAAAATGAAAAAGAAAGAAAATACCAAGCACTGGTGAAGATGTGATATAACCAAGCTCTCACTTCCTAGGCATGTACAATCACTCTGGAAAATTGTTTGGCAATCTCTACTAAAGCTGAACAGGCATACTCTGCTGGAGTTCTACTACCAGGCACATAACTGACAGAAATGTACATATACATGTTCCAAAATACACAAACAAAGATGTTCACAGCAGCCTCATTCCTAATTGCATGCTCGTGTTCTCAGTCGTGTCTGACTCTTTGTGATACCATGGACTGTAGCCTGCCAGGTGCCTCTGCTCATGGGATTCTCCAGGCAAAAATACTGGAACAGGTTGCCATTTCCTATTCCAGGGGATCTTCCTGACCCAGGGATCTAACTCGCATCTTTTGAGTCTCCTGAATTGCCAGGCGGATTCTTAACCAGCTGAGCCACCAAGGAAGCCATCTCTAATAGCCAAATATCTCAACTCAAATGTCAATTGACAATGGAAAAATAAATTGATATATTCATACAATGAGATATATGCATACATACATATATGTATAATTGATATACAATGCATGTCATATACAAAGTTGCTATGAACTTTGTTGTGTACCTTTCCTGACTCAAAAGTGAAGTTTTCTAGGGTATAGACCTAGGGTTGGAATTGCTAGATCTTAGGATCTATACAGCTTTCGTTTTACTAGATAAGATCCACCAGTTTTTCAAGGTTGTTGTACTAAATTGCATGCCCACCCTTAATGTTCCTGAGGGTCCCAACTTCACTTACATTTGGTGTTATCCATACCTTTTTTATACCCTGGTGCAGCTTTGAAGAGATAGAGAAGCTCAACCAAATGCTACACAAATGTGAATGATCATTGGATCCACACTAATACAAGTAATACATTTCATATTCCAGAATAAATAAAATAACTTTATATAATTGTATATATTTCTACTTCCCTAACACAATACCTGATCTTTTCTCCACAGCTTGGACATTTCCAGAAAATTTACATTTCTAATTTTAGTGATGTTTAGAAAAAGGTTTATATCATTAAAAAGAAATTATTGAATGCATATTTGTGCTTTGTGGTGAACTGCACAAAATAATTAGGTACTTGAATTTTGTTAATATCCAAGAAATCAAATTAACATTGAATGAATGTTAGTTCCAGTGTTTCTTTTTTATTTTACATTTTTATTGGCATACAGCTGATTTAATATGTTGTGTTAGTGTATGCTGTACAGCAAAGTGAATCAGCTATACATATACATATATCCAATGTTTCTTAAGATTCTTTTCCCATATAGGTCATTACAGAGTATTAAGAGTTCCCTTGCTACACATTAGGTTCTTATTAGTTATCTATTTCACACATAGTAGTGTGTGTATGTCAATCCTCATCTAATTTATCATTCCTCCCTTTCCCCAACGATAGCTGTAACTTTGTTTTTTACATCTGTGACTCTATTTCTCTTTTGTAAATAAGTTTATTTGTACCTTTCTTTAAGAATCCACATATAAGTGATATCATATGATATTTGTCTTTCTCTGACTTACTTCACTGAGTAAGACAGTCTCTAGATGGATTCATATTGCGGCACTGACATTATTTCGTTCTTTTTTAAGAAAGCCGATGTTCACTTAAGTCGCTCAGTCATATCCGACTCTTTGTGACCCCATGGATAGTCCATGGAATTCTCCAGACCAGAATACTGGAGTGGGTAGCCTTTCCTTTCTCCAGGGGATCTTCCCAATCCAGAGATTGAACCCAGGTCTCCCACATTGCAGGCGGATTCTTTACCAGCTGAGCCACCAGGGAAGCCCAAGAATACTGGAGTGGGTAGCCCATCCCTTTTCCAGTGGATATTCCTGACCCAGGGATCAAACCAGGGTCTCCTGCATTGCAGGTGGCTTCTTTACCAGCTGAGCTACCAGGAAAGCCCTCTTTTTCCTGAAAGCCAATGTTTCTTATCTCATGTAATCTCATAATTTCCTTTTTACAGATAAGAAAAAGATGATAAGAGAAGTGACAGAGGTGGCCGGGTCAGAATTCAAAGTCATGTCTGTCTGATTGCAAAATACCTTTATCTTTATGAATCATCACTGCCTCTTTTCATAATTTTGTTTCTGAGCTATTATTTTCCCAGTCTTTCAAAACAAAGATACATTGTAGTTTTTATTTTTATCATTTGGCAAAAGAGAAATCCTGTTGGGCTTAAAATTTGAAGCCCAAGGAAACTGATTAAATACCTATTACTTTCTATTACTTTTTTGTGAATGGCCTTTGGCAAGTGAGTGAATCTCCTTAAACTGCAGCCTACTGATGTGATGCAACATGAGGATAACAATCATATGTACATCAGAGGATTAAATCAGAGAAATAATCGTAAATCTTTGGCATAGTACTTCATACATAGTAGGTGTTCAATATATGCTAGCTATTATTAATAACACTACACACATGCCAAATTTACTAAGGGTAACGCCATAAAGACAGGGAAGCCTGGCGTGCTGCCGTTTATGGGGTCACAAAAAATCAGACACGAGTTTGCAACCGAACAACAATAACAACACTATAAGAAGCCTGGCTTTTTACTACTGATCTTTGTCTTCTTTTACATACAGCAAAGCATCTGGCACAGAGCAGCAAGCCAGGGAAATTGTGATTGGGTGTCAGGGATGTGCTATGCAGGATGACATTTAGCTGAAGTTAGAAACAGACAGCTTTGTTAACATCTCCGTTTTAGCCCAGGGAGATGAATTTCAGACTTCTGAACTACAGATCTATAAGAATGTATTTTTTAATCCACAAAGTTTATGGTAATTTGTCACAACAAACTAACAGAAGTGGTTACTTCTGTAGAGTGGGGCTGGAGGTTGGGCAATGTGAAGAAAGATTTCATGTTTATGTCATTCCACTTTAGTTAAGTATTTTGACATGTATATATAACTTTTAAAATACATAACAACAATGGAGGGTTGAGTTAACTGGTACTTCGAGAACTGTATTTCCCTTTATAGTGGCAATAAATTTAAAGAAAATTTTTTATTATAGCTAGAAATAATGAGGTAAACATAAATAAAAATTTAAAGAGGGGAAATTTTGTACTAATAAACTAATAAACTCAAAAGGACTAGAAACTAAGTTTGCAGTTTCACCCTTACAAATTACACAAGGTGACCTAAACATACTTAGAGTATGTCTGTGTGTAATAAAGATTAAAATAACACAATTTTAAAAAGTAGGTGGAATACCTAGTGAAAGGCAAAAACAAAACAAGATAAAACTCGAGTTTCCTTTCTCATCCCTGAGTATTCAATAGGTGTGCATCATTGCCCTATAGTTTCACTATCTCTTAAAATTAACTAAGTGATAAATATGCACTGCTTGTTGCACAATGTTTTCTAGACAGTCATTGTGTGTGTGTGTGTACACGTATGTGCTCTCAGTCGTGTCTGACTCTTCGCAAACTCATGGACTCCTCCTCCTCCCGTCAGGCGCCTCTGTCCATGGAATTTTCCAGGCAAGAATACTGGAGTGGGTTGCCACTTCCTACTCCAGGGGATCTTCCTGACCCAGGGATCAAACTGATGTTTCTTGAGTTTCCTGCACTGGCAAGTGGATTCTTTACCACTGAGCCACCTGGGAAGCCAGACAGTCTTCTTATTATATCATAATGCAATAAAAAAAAAAATCTAACCCATGCCATTGATATTGTTCTAATTGTTTACTATGTATTGCATTTTATCTTCATAACCTACTAAGGTAGGCACTATTATCATGCCTATTTCTTTGAGGCACAAAGAAGTTATCTGCCCCAAATCCACATAGCTAATAAGTGATGACACCCAGATTTGAAGAGTTAGAGGAAAATTGCAGAGTGTACAGTATTACCTGTACATAATATAGTCAGGAAAGTCTGACTCAATGTGTACTTTGTGATTAATATAGTGTAGGAAAAGCTTTAGTTTTACTGGTACTTTAAGCATCACAAATTTGAGGCTGTGGAATTAACATAATGATATGCTTTTTAGTATTTTTCATTAAAATAGTTTAGTGTCTCTTTCATACAGGTTCTCCCAACAATCCTTCTTGTGTCTCCTATTTCAAGGGGTGGATTAGTAACTAAAATGGACTGGTATACCAACATTTATTATTAAATCCCATTTTTGTCCTTTTCAAGTCTCTATTGTAGGACCCATGCTTTAGTATTCCTGGAACCCAACCTAGTGTGGCAACAGAATCACTTGAAAATGACTGGTATTATCAACTCATGTAGGAAGATATTTGTGCATAAAAATAAACAGAATAAAATAATGGAAAAACTTAAATTCAATGCTGCCAATTAAACAAATAAAATTTAAAATATGAGAAAGCAAACAAACTCATCCTCAGGTCCCTGTACCCCTTAGTGATCTCTAAGAAAACAGTCCCAAACACATAGCATTTTAACTTAGACTCCATTTGAATGTTGTCAGGGACAACTATATATATTCCCTCCCTCTCCAGCTATAATGATCTGTATCATCTTCCTCTGTGAAAATCAAACCAGAAAGTCTCTTCTCTCTTGTTTTAACTCTAGATGAGAGAGGAAGAGAGAAAAGGAAAGACACACTCACAGACAAATCAATAAACAACTTTAAAGTAGATTAATATTTTGAGTGAACTCCGGGAGTTGGTGATGGACAGGGAGGCCTGGCGTGCTGTGATTCATGGGGTCGCAAAGAGTCGGACACGACTGAGCAACAGAACTGAACTGAACTGAACTGAACCATAATACAGGATCAATTACACCATTTGAAAGAACACGCACAAGAATATATTTTGTTTTAAAGAGATACTTGTACATATCAGGATTCCTGCCAGACCCACTTTTTCATCCCAGGTCACCAGGAAGTTTGCTTGTTCAAATCTTTTTTTTATTGGCCAGCTGTTTGCATACTTTTTGGGCTTCCCTTGTGGCTCAACTGGTAAAGAATCCGCCTGCAATGCAAGATACCTGGGTTCGATCCCTGGGCTGGGAAGATCCCCTGGAAAAGGGAATGGCAACCCACTCCAGTATTCTTGCCTGGAGAACTCCATGGACAGAGGAGCCTGGCGGGCTACAGTCCATGGGGTCACAAAGAGTCGGACATGACTGAGTGACCCTACCTATGTGGGGTTCTTCTCCCTAGAAAATAGTACTGAGTAACATACTGGCGCTTCAGCTTCCCAGTTCCCCCTTTCCCCTACCCACATCATCTTCACCCTATCCTAACTTTGAGTCCTTGAAATCCATACAAGAATCTTTCGTTTTCATTTTAAGATTTGCATTTTCATGCATGTCAGGAAAGCAGATTTCAACTGCTCAAGGACTTCACTTTTGCAAGTACCCTTCCTACCTCTCTTCTCCAATTTATCCTCCTTTAAGGTTTGTCAGTTAACAAACACACATCTCACATTAAAATAAACCACCACCACAGTTGCCAAAATCCTCAACTAAATTTTCTTATACCTGATATCTCCATTTCTTTGCATTCTCTCTATGGCCCTCTCTAATTAGGCCTTGACTCCCTCTACTCCAGGGAAATCTCTTGCCAAGGTCATTGGCCACCTCCATCTTCCCAATCTAATGATCAATTCTTAGTTTCATCTTATTTGCACAGTTCTTTATTTTCTCCTTTTGGAAGCACGTTTATCTCTAGGATTTAGTCTTCTTTAATGACTCCTTGTTTTCTTCACTGACTTCTGTATATTGGAGTGTCTGAGGTCTGATCGTCAGATGTCTTCTCTTGTCACTTCACAGGTGATCACATCTGGGCCCATGGCTTGGATTATCTGCTTCACTTGGATATCTAATAGGCATCTCAAAACCTAATGTGATCAAAACAGAACTCCTGATGTCACCACACCCCAACACACCAACCCAGTCCCTCCATGAAGATTTCTCATTTTATAATGTGACATTATAATTATATTTGCTGTCCATCTCACCCACACAAGTTTCATGAGAACAAGGATGTTGTCTTGTTTCTTGTCTTGTTGTCTTGTCTTCAGGGCCTAGACCAGTATCTGGCAACTAAAAGATGTTCAATAAATATTTCATGAATGCAGTATAGTGGGAGTAAGAAAGTAAAAACAATAAGCACTTGAAAAACTACAAGTTTCAGTGCAGTTCAGTTGCTCAGTTGTGTCCAACTTCTTGTGACCCCATGGAATGCAGCACGCCAGGCTTCCCTGTCCTGCACCAAGTCCCAGAGCTTACTCAAACTCATGTCCATTTAGTCAGTGATGCCATCCAACTATTTCATCCTCTGTCATCCCCTTCTCTTCCTGCCTTCAATCTTTCCCAGCATCAAGGTCTTTTCCAATGAGTCAGTTCTTCACATCAGGTGACCAAAGTATTGGAGCTTCAGCTTCAGCATTAGTTCTTTCAATGAATATTCAGGACTGATTTCCTTAAGACTGACTTGTTTGATCTCCTTCCAGTCCAAGGACTCTCAAAAGTCTTCTCCAACACCACAGTTCAAAATTATCAATTCTTTGGTACTCAGCTTTCTTTATAGTCCAACTCTCACATCCATACATGACTATTGGAAAAACCATAACCTTGACTAGATGGACCTTTGTTGACAAAGTAATGGCCCTACTTTTTAATATGCTATTTAATATTTAATATACAAATATCCAATAAATATAAAATGTTTTCCTAGTAGTTCTTCCTAATCAGTAGAAAAGTGCATTTTAAAAAAGGGTTTAGTAGAAATCTGCCATATAAATATAATGGTATTTCTGAAGGTAGAGATAATAAATTTTCCTCTTTAGAGACTAATCTCTCCCATCCTTCTCCTATCCTGAGAAGGAGAACAAATAACTGAACTGAAAGGCCATTCAAATGACCCTAGACTCACAGGTATTAATTGCCTTATTTACCAGTGGGCAGTTGCTTTTCAATCTAAATGTTCTTTCTACACCAAAATGGAAAAGTCAAGTTAGGCAGCAGTTCATAAATTTTCCATTTAGTAGAGAAAGAAATGGAAGCAATGCTGGCTGCTCCTTGGATATCTGGATATCTTGATTTTAAGACTAAAGTGATTACCAGGCCCATTTCCAGCTCTGGAATTTGGAATTAGGTTATCTCAGAAAATTTAACCAAAATCAGGGCTTTGTGATATTCTTTAATCCTTAAACTTAGCAGGACCAGGTTAAAGTTAAGCACTTTTTTGTCTACTGCAGTTCATGTTTCTTGATTTAAAAATGTCAAGGGACACTTTTTCTCTCCAAATCTCAATTTTGCTTCAACACAATACTCAATCTTTAAAATACCAAGTTGTGATTTCATCCTTTTTCCTTAAACTACTGTTTATTGGGAACTTAACTACTCCAAACATTTTGCTCTATCTTATTTAATCCTCAAAGTAACCCTATTTAGCAATATTATGCTCATCTAACAAATTAAGAAATTGAGACACAAAGAAGTAAATAACTTGCTCACGGTCATGATTAAAACCCATGTCTGACCAAGATCCCATACATTAACCATTAAGCATACAGCCTCTTTTGCTTTCTTTGCACCTGCTGATGGTTTGGATACTATCACTTTTATTATTATTATTACTATTTATAACTTCTGCTTTAAATGTTTTGAGGCCATTACAGTAAAATATGTGTACATAACAAGGCAGTTAAAACAGGAAATTGGGGGGTGGGGGGGAAGCAGCAGCAAATATCCTTGAGAAGCATGACCAGTCTACGGCCATACCACCATGAATGCACCCAATCTCGTCTGTCTCAGAAGCTAAGCAGTCAGGCCAGGTTAGAACTTGTATGGGAGAAGCATGACTATAAACACTGACATGATGGAGATATTAAGACTGAGAACTGAAACCCCTGTGTCAATATGGCTTAGTTGTTTGTTCCAGGGAAACTGCTAAGGGCAGATAAGATTATGGAAAATCCATTGATTTTAGACAAAAGACTGCTCACCTTACCAAATAGTGGTATCTTGACCAGATCTCAAATACTCATTTTAACTGAGCTTTAAACCAAGTGAGTTCTCTGTTTCCCAGCCAACAAGTAAAAAAGGAAACAGAAAAGAGTCATAACAATTCTAGTTATTTGGTTTACCAAAATACCGTTGGTTTATCAAGAGAAATATATTTCTTCACCATTATTTTTTGTCCCTATTTTAAAGATAAAGAAATGAAGTTTAGAAAGATTATGAGATTTAGATAAGGTTCCACTGAAAGTAAGTGGTGGGGTCTCATTCTGAACTCAACTCTTATCTGACTTCTGAGTCTCTATTTTTAAACATTACATCATACTGCTGATCGGAGAAGGCAATGGCACCCCACTCCAGTACTCTTGCCTAGAAAATCCCATGGACAGAGGAGCTTGGTAAGCTGTAGTCCATGGGGTCGCTAAGAGTTGGACAGGACTGAGCTACTTCACTTTCACTTTTCACTTTCATGCACTGGAGAAGGAAATGGTAACCCACTCCAGTGTTCTTGCCTGGAGAATCCCAGGGACGCGGGAGCCTGGTGGGCTGCCGTCCATGGGGTTGCACAGAGTTGGACACGACTGAAGCGACTTAGCAGCAGCAGCATACTGCTGATAAGTGTTTACAGCTTTCTAATGCTTTATATTAAGAGAAGGCTAAAATTTAAGACAAAAATGTGGGAACTGGCAGGTTGCATGTCACTTGGGCTATGACCTTTGAATATCTGTCAGCTGAATTTCTGATGGGAATAGAATAACAAGTAGGCCACTGATGATAACTCTCTCTGATGACAGCCTTTGTTGACTAGTTTATGTTGCAGACTGAAGAGGGATAAAAACAGGTGGCAAAGCTGACATTCCATTAAAAATGATGAAAAGCCTGTTGTGATGATTTGACTAGATGTAAGAGTCATCTTATTTGCATAAGGGGGACAGGTAAAGAGAGTCACAGGGTGAAATGGTCCTTAAGACTTCTGTCAGAATGAGTATCCATTAGCAGAAAAAGAGATGAGATTGGAAAGTTCTATGAGTAGATATTACTAGCTTTCTATTTCAAATATGAAAGAATCTTAGCATTGATTTGTGCAATTTCTGGTTGTGAATATGATTTCGTGTCCATATTTCATTTTAGAGAATGTATATGAAATCAATGATTTTAATTTTGCAACAGTTGATTAAGGATAATTCTTCTTACCTGGAGACAACTGAACTAATGAATTTTTAAAGTCACTTCTAGAAAAAAATATTAAATCAGTACAGGAAAAAAAAAAAGCAGGAGAGCCTAAGCTTGTCTTACAAATCAAGCATACAAGTATACTGATAATCTAAAAACTGAACCTGACCATTTAACATGAAATAAAAATGAAAGGGCCGCCAAAATAACTGAAATATTAAAAAGAAAGGGAGACAGAAACAGTACCAGTAATCTTTAACATATTGTTACATGGCAATCATTACAAAATGAATCTCTGGCATAAGAGTAGGTAGAGAGAATAACAGAATATGATAGAAATAAGACAAAATAGGCCAGAAATAGGATAGATAGGTAGACAGGATATAAGAACACAATACAGTGAAGATAGAGTACTGTAGGAGTTCTTTCAGAAAATAAAAGTGTCTTTTGAAACAGGAATCAATTTTAATTAAAGGAAAATCATGAAGAAACTCATTCAGGCCAAAAAGAATGCTTTATTTATTCAGAAACCTGATAAGAAACCCTTAGGCTAGTGAATATTTAGGTCACAGGAAGCCAGTCAAGTCCTACTGCTGATGAATCAGGCTGGGGAAAATAAGATTAAATTTGATTATTGATTATACTTTTATATTTTCCTAGATTGAAACTTATCAGAAATGGAAACCCTTAACCCCAGGCCTTAGCACATTCTTTGGTACTACCCTTCCTGGGGATTGGGATGAGGACCTTTTCCAGTCCTGTGGCCACTGCTGAGTCTTCCAGATTTGCTGACATAATGAATGAAAAACCTCGATGGCATCATCCTTTAGGGATTTAATAGTTCTGCTGGAATTCCATCACATCCACTAGCTTTATTAACAACAGTGCTTCTTAAGGCCCACTTGACTTTGCACTCCAGAATGTCTAGCTCTGGGTGACTAGCCACACCATCACAGTAATCTGGATCATTAAGAACTTTTTGAAACAATTCTTCTAAACCTAGTCCAAACTGGGTGTAGAAAAGTTAGAGAAACTAGAGATCAAATTGCGAACATTCAGTGGATTATAGAGAAAGCAAGGGAATTTCAGAAAAACATCTATCTCTGTTTCACTTACTATGCTAAAGCCTGTGACTGTGTGGATCATGACAAAGTGTAGAAAGCTCTTAGAGAGATGGGAATACCAGACCATCTTACTTGTCTCCTGAGAAATCTGTATGCGGGTCAAGAAGCAATAGTAGAACCCTGTATGGAACAACTGATTGGTTTAAGATCGAAAAAGGAGTGACAGGGCTGTCTGCTTGTCACCCTGTTTGTTTAACCTATATGCTGAGCACATTATGAGAAATGCCGGGTTGGATGAGTTACAAGCTGGAATCAAGGTAGGAAGGAGAAACATCAACAACCTCAGATAGGCAGATGATATGACTCTAATGGCAGAAAGCAAAGAGGAACTAAAGAGCCTCTTGATGAGGGTGAAGAAGGAGAGTGAATGAGCCGGCTTAAGACTAAATATTAAAAAAACTGAAGTTCATGCAATCTAGTCGCATGGCATGTAGAAGGGGAAAAGGTGGACATAGTGACAGATTTCCTCTTCTTGAGCTCCAAAATAACTGAAGATGGTGACCGCAGCCATGAAATCAGAAGACATTTGCTTCTTGGCAGGAAAGCTATGACAAACCTAGACAGTGTGTTGAAAAGCGGAGACATACTCTGCTGGCAAAGATCCGTAGAGTCAAGGCTATGGTCTTCCAAGTGGTCACATACAGTTGTGAGAACTGAACCATTAACAAAGCAGAATGCCAAAGAATTGACACCTTAGAACTGTGGTGCTAGAGAAGACTCCTGAAAGTCCCTTGGGCAGCAAGGAGATCAAACAAGTCAATAATAAGGGAGATCAATCCTGAATATTCACTGGAAGGACTGATGCTAAAGCTGAAGCTCCAGTATTTTGGTCATCTGATGCGAATATATGACTCATTGGAAAAGTCCCAATGATGCTGGGGAAGACTGAGGGCAGGAGAAGAGGGGGGTCAAAGAATGAGATGGCTGGATGGCATCACTGATGCAATGAACATGAAGTTGGGCAAACTCCAGGAAATGGTGAGAGACAGGGACGTCTGGCATGCTGTAGTCCATGAGGTCACTAAGAGTCAGAAATGACTGGGCAACTGAATAACAACCACCACCCCAGGACTTATGCTACTTCCAAAAGTTTATAAATCATGTCTTAAAGATCTATGTCAAATCACAAAAGTTGTATGTTATGGGAAATAGTATTAATATATTAAATATGCTTATTTTTCATATCAAATTGAAAATAACTTTAATAATAATTCATTCTTCTCATTTATTTTGCTCTGTAACATAAAAATATTGGGGGTTTTTTGAGACTATAGTCTATTCCAATTCTCTCACTGTTTATAAGTTTGAATACAAAGTATAGATAAGAATTTAACATTTTTATTAAAAGAGAAGCCTCATGGTGTAAACAGTGTTGGGCCATTTAGCCAATTTAGGGAACATTTTTATTTTTATCATTTATCTATTTATATTTTTTTGCCTTGCTGCAGCATGTGAGACCTTAGTTCCTTGACCAGGGATAAAACCCATGTCCCCTGCATTGGAAACTTGGAGTCTTAACCACTATCAGTTCAGTTCAGTTAAGTTCGGTCACGACTGAGTGACTCTTTGTGACCCCATGAATAGCAGCACGCCAGGACTCCCTATCCATCACCAACTCCCGGACTTCACTCAAACTCATGTCCATTAAGTCGGTGATGCCATCCAGTCATCTCATCCTGTTGTCCCCTTCTCCTCCTTCCCCTAATCCCTCCCAGAATCAGGGTCTTTACCAATGAGTCAACTCTTTGCATGAGGTGGCCAAAGTATTGGAGTTTCAGCTTCAGCATCAGTCCTTCCAATGAGCACCCAGGACTGATCTCCTTTAGAATGGACTGGTTGGATCTCCTTGCAGTCCAAGGGACTCTTAAGAGTCTTCTCCAACACTACAGTTCAAAAGCATCAATTCTTCGGCGTTCAGCTTTCTTCACAGTCCAACTCTCACATCCATACATGACCACTGGAAAAACCACAGCCTTTACTAGACAGACCTTTGTTGGCAAGGTAATATCTCTGCTTTTCAATATGCTATCTAGGTTGGTCATAACTTTCCTTCCAATGAGTAAGTATGGCCAGGAAAGTCCTTGGGAAACATTTTAAATTTAAACTCTGACACTGTTCCACACATGAAACTGAATCTCACATAGACTAAACCATTAAAAGTAAAAATTAAACCATAAAAACTGATATAAGTGAATATTATAGTTTTATAGTTTTGAGAAGATTGAAGGGGAAAAGAAGGAAGAATAAGCATCCTAGTCTTTTTTTTTTAATTGAAGGATAATTGCTTTACAGAATTTTGTTGTTTTCTATCAAACCTCAACATGAATCAGCCATAGGTATACATATATCCTCTCCCTTTTGAACCTCCCTCCCATCTCCCTCCCCATCTCAACCCACTAGGTTGATACAGAGCCCCTGTTTGAGTTTCTTGAGCCATACAGCAAATTCCCATTGGCTGATATTTTATATATGGTAATGTAAGTTTCCACTTTCCACTCTTTCCATACATCTCACCCTCTCTTCCCCTCTCCCCACGCCCATAAGTCTATTCTTTATGTCTGTTTCTCTGCTGCTGCCCTGTAAATAAATTCTTTAGTACCATTCTTCTAGATTCTGTATATGTGCATTAGAATATGATATTTATCTTTCTCTGACTCACTTCATTTCGTATAATAGGTTCTAGGTTCATCCACCTCATCAGAACTGACTCAAATGTGTTCCTTTTAATGGCTGAGTAATATTCCATTGTGTATATGTACCTCAACTTCTTTATCCATTCATCTATCCATGGACATCTAGGTTGCTTCCATGTTCTAGCTATTGTAAATAGTGCTGCAATGAACAATGGGATACATGTGTCTTTTTCAATCCTGGTTTCCTCAGGGTATATGCCTAGGAGTGGGATTGCTGGGTCATATGGTGGTTTTATTCCTAGTTTTTCAAGGAATCTCCATACTGACTTCCATGGTGGCTGTATCAATTCACATCCCCACAAACAGTGCAAGAATGTTCCCTTTTCTTCACACCGTCTCCAGCATTTATTGTTTGTAGACTTTTTGATGATGGTCACTCTGGCCAATGTGAGGTGATATCTCATTGTAGATTTGATTTGCATTTCTCTAATAATGAGTGATGTTGAGCATCTTTTCATGTGTTTGTTAGGCATCTTTATGTCTTCTTTGGAATAATGTCTGGTTATGTCTTTTTCCCACTTTTTGATTGGGTTGTTTATTTTTCTAGCATTGAGTTATATGAGCTGCTTATATATTTTGGAAATTAATCCTTTGTCAGTTGTTTCATTTGCTATTATTTTTTCCCATTCCGAGGACTGTCTTTTTACCTTGCTTATAATTTCCTTTGCTGTGCAAAAGCTTTTAAGTTTAATCAGGTCCCACTTGTTTACTTTTGGTTTTATTTCCATTACTCTAGGAAGTGGGTCATAGAGGATCTTGCTTTGATTTATGTCATCGAGTGTTCTGCCTATGTTTTCCTCTAAGAGTTTTATAGTTTCTGGTCTTAGATTTAGGTCTTTAATCCATTGAGTTTATCTTTGTGTATGGTGTTAGGAAGTGTTCTAATTTCATTCCTTTACATGTAGCTGTCCAGTTTTTCCAGCACCATTTATTGAAGAGGTTGTCTTTGCCCCATTGTATATTCTTGCCTCCTCTGTCAAAAATAAGGTACCCATAGGTGCATGGGTTTATTTCTGGGCTTTCTACCTTGTTCCATTGGTCTATATTTCTGTTTTTGTGCCAGTATCATACTGTCTTGATGGCTGTAGCTTTGTAGTATAATCTGAAGTCAGGAAGGTTGACTCCTCCAGCTCCATTCTTCTTTCTCAAGACTGTTTGGGTATTTGGGGTCTTTTTTGTTTCCATATGAATTGTGAAATGTTTTGTTCTAGTTTTTTGAAAAATGCCATTGATAATTTGATAGGGATCACATTGAATCTGTAGATTGCATTTGGTAATATAGTCATTTTCACAATATTGATTCTTCCTGCCCAGGAACATGAAATATCTCTCCATCTGTTTATGTCATCTTTGAATTCTTTCATCAGTGTCTTATAATTTTCTGTGTACAGTTCTTTTGTCTCCTTAGGTAAGTTTATTCCTAGATATTTAATTCTTTTTGTTGCAATGGAAGCATCCTATTCTTAAAACCACTAAAAGGAATCCCAAAGGAAAAAAGCAGTAGATGTAAAAACAGAGCAAAATTTCAATGTATCAAAAGTAAAATAAAGTCAAAAGGTAAATAAACTGGGGGTAATACTCATAGCAAATGACTAAGAAAAACAATAATTTCTTGAAGCACACATAAATAGAAAAGTTAAAACCTAATAAATGTGCAAAAAATTGTTATAGAAATTACCTCAATTAATTTATGTATTAGTCCAAAATATTAATGAAAATGGCAAATTTCTTATTCACTCATTTTTTTTTTAAATGAGTGTCCAGTATATACCACGTTCTGTGCTAGGATATACTGATGAACAAGATAGACCATGTCCCTACTATCAATGACATTATAAATTAATATTGAAATCCCACTATTCAGCTATCAAATAAGCACCTGAAAGAATTATGAAGCTTAATGCTTCCTAGGGCTCAGTGTAATGGGAATTTTCTTCTATTACTAATGAAAGCAGAAATTGTTTTAATCCTCTAGAAAAGCAATATAATACATGTATAACATTAAAAAAAAAAAACCTCTTACCATTTCCTCCAGGCATTCTACTTCTAGAATGCTATTCTGAAGAAATAATCTGAAATACATTTCCAAAATATATGCAAACAGCAGTGAAATGATGCAAAACCCAACTCTGACTCACTGCCTGCTGAGTGTCAAGTGCATCACATGTAAGGACTCACAACAGCCCTGTGGCAGTAGGTGTTACTTTTATTTCCATTTACAAGACAATATTGAGATCCAGAAAGGATAATCATTTGTGTAAGTTTATTCAGCTAATATGTGCATGTTGCTGCTGCTGCTTAGTCGTCTCAGTTGTGACCACTCTGTGCGACCCTATGGACTGCAGACCGCCAGGCTCCTCTGTCCCTGGAATTCTCTAGGCAAGAATACTGGAGTGTGTTGCCATGCCCTCCTCCAGGGGATCTTCCCGACCCAGGGATTAAACCTTGGTCTCCTGCATTGCAGGCAGATTCTTTACCACTGAGCTACCAGGGAAGTCCTAATATGTGCATAACCCAGTGCTCAGTTCAGTTCAGTTCAGTCGCTCAGTTGTGTCTGACTCTTTGCAACCCCATGAATCGCAGCACGCCAGGCCTCCCTGTCCATCAACAACTCCCGGAGTTCACTCAGACTCACGTCCATCGAGTCAGTGATGCCATCCAGCCATCTCATCCTCTGTCGTCCCCTTCTCCTTCTGCCCACAATCCCTCCCAGCATCAGAGTCTTTTCCAATGAGTCAACTCGTCGCATCAGGTGGCCAAAGTATTGGAGTTTCAGCTTCAGCATCATTCCCTCCAAAGAAATCCCAGGGCTGATCTCCTTCAGAATGGACTGGTTGGATCTCCTTGCAGTCCAAGGGACTCTCAAGAGTCTTCTCCATCAAAAGCATCAATTCTTCAGTGCTCAGCTTTCTTCGCAGTCCAACTCTCACATCCATACATGACCACAGGAAAAACCATAGCCTTGACTAGACGAACTTTTGTTGGCAAAGTAATGTCTCTGCTTTTGAATATGCTATCTAGGTTGGTCATAACTTTCCTTCCAAGGAGTAAGCGTCTTTTAATTTCATGGCTGCAGTCACCATCTGCAGTAATTTTGGAGCCCCCAAAAATAAAGTCTGACACTGTTTCCACTGTTTCCCCATCTATTTCCCATGAAGTGATGGGACCGGATGCCATGATCTTTGTTTTCTGAATGTTGAGCTTTAAGCCAACTTTTTCACTCTCCACTTTCACTTTCATCAAAAGGCTTTTGAGTTCCTCTTCACTTTCTGCCATAAGGGTGGTGTCATCTGCATATCTGAGGTTATTGATATTTCTCCCAGCAATCTTGATTCCAGCTTGTGTTTCTTCCAGTCCAGCATTCCTCATGATGTACTCTGCATACAAGTTAAATAAGCACGGTGATAATATACAGCCTTGACATACTCCTTTTCCTATTTGGAGCCAGTCTGTTGTTCCATGTCCAGTTCTGACTGTTGCTTCCTGACCTGCATAGCGTTTATACAAGGTTTAACCCAGTGTTAAACCTTGGCAAATATGAAGATAAATACACCTGAAAAATCTGCACTTAACTCTAAAACAAAATATAAAGCTTTTAACTTCAATGAATCACAGCCTTGTCATGGTGAAGGTATTTGCATAACTCAATGAAGCTATGAGGCATACCATGCAGGGCCACCAAAGAAGATGGGTCACAGTGGAGAGTTCTGACAAAACATGGTCCACTGGAGGAGGGAATGTCAAACCACTCCAGTATTCTTGCCATGAGAACCTCATGAACAGTATGAAAAGGCGAAAAGATATGACACTGGAAGATGAGCACCTAGGTCACAAAGTGTCCAGAATGCTGCTGGGGAAGAGTGGAAGGGAATTACTAATAGCTCCAGAAAGAACAAAGTGAGTGGGCCAAAGTGGAAATGACACTCAGTTGTGGATGTGTCTGGTGGTGAAACTAAAGTCCGATGCAGTAAATACAATATTGCATAGAAACCTGGAATGATAGGTGCATGAATCAAGATAAATTGGACATGGTCAATCAGGAGATGTCAAGAGTGAACATTGACTTCTTAGGAATTAGTGAACTAAAATGGATGGAAATGGGTGAATTTCATTCAGATGACTGTATTTCATTCATAATTCATCTGGATTTCATTCAAATGACCACTGTGGGCAAGAATTCCTTAGAAGAAACAGACTAGCCCCCAGGTTCAACAAAAGAATCCGAAATGCAGTACATTGAGTGCAATCTCAAAAATGACAGAATGATCTTGGTTTGCTTCCAAGGTAACCATTCTTTATCATAGTAATCCAAGTCTATACCCCAAATACTAATGCCAAAGAAGCTGATCAGGTCTATGAAGACTTACAAGACCTTATAGCTTTACAATATTGTATTGGTTTTGCCATACATCAACAAAGTAAAAAAAAAATAAATAAAGTTTAAAAAAATTAATAAAATAAAAATCAACAACAACAAAAAGACCTTATAGCTGCTGCTGCTGCTAAGTCACTTCAGTCATGTCCAACTCTGTGCGACCTCATAGACAGCAGCCCACTAGGCTCTGACATCTCTAGGATTCTCTGGCAAGAACACTGGAGTGGGTTGCCATTTCCTCCTCCAATGCATGAAAGTGAAAAGTGAAAGTGAAGTCGCTCAGTCGTGTCCGACTCTTTGCGACCCCATGGACTGCAGCCTACCAGGCTCCTCTGTCCATGGGATTTTCCAGGCAAGAGTACTGGAGTGGGTGGCCATTGCATTCTCCAAGACCTTATAGAACTAGCATCAAAAAAAGATGTCCTTTTCATCAGAGGGGAATGGAGTGCAAAAGTAGGAGGTCAAGAGATACCTGGAGTAACAGGCAAGTTTGGCCTTGGAGTACAAAATGAAGCAGGGCAAAGGCTAACAGCATTTTGCCAAGAGAACACATTAGTAGTGGTAGCAAATACCTTTTTCCAATAGCACAAGAGACAACTCTATACATGGACATCACCAAATGGTCAATACCAAAATCAGATTTATTACATTCTTTGCAGTCAAAGATGGAAAAGCTCTATACAGTCAGTAAAAACAAAACCTGGAGCTGACTATGGCTCAGATCATGCATTTCTTATTGCAAAATTCAGACTTAAATTGAAAGAAGTAGGGAAAACCACTAGGCCATTCAGGTATGACCTAAATCAAATTCCTTAGGATTATACAGTGGAACTGACAAATAGATTCAAGGGATTAGATCTGGAAGACAGAGTACCTGAAAAATTATGGACGGAGATTTGTAAATTGTACAAGATGTAGTGACCAAAACCAATCCCAAGAAAAGGAAATGCAAGAAAGGAAAATTGGTTGTCCGAGGAGGCTTTATATATATATATATTTTTTTTAAATATAAACTTATTTATTTTAATTGGATGCTAATTACTTTACAATATTGTATTGGTTTTGCCAACATTGACATGAATCTGCCATGGGTGTACATGTGTTCCCCATCCTGAACCCCCCTCCCACCTCCCTCCCCATACCATCCCTGTGGGTCATCCCAGTGCACCAGCCCCGAGTACCCTGTATCCTGCATTGAACCTGGACTGGCGATTCATTTCACGTATGATAATATACATGTTTCAATGTCATTCTCTCAAATCATCCCCCCCACCACAGAGTCCAAAAGACTGTTCTATACATCTGTGTTTCTTTTGCTGTCTCGTATACAGGGTTATCGTTACCATCTTTCTAAATTCCATATATATGCGTTAGTATACTGTATTGGTGTTTTTCTTTCTGGCTTACTTCACTCTGTATAATAGGCTCCAGTTTCATCCACCTCATTAGAACTGATTCAAATGTATTCTTTTAAATGGCTGAGTAATACTCCATTGTGTATATGTACCACAGCTTTCTTACCTATTTGTCTGCTGATGGACATCTAGGTTGCTTCCATGTCCTGGCTATTATAAACAGTGCTGCAATGAACATTGGGATACACGTGTCTCTTTCAATTCTGGTTTCCTCGGTGTGTATGCCCAGCAGTGGGATTGCTGGATCATAAGGCAGTTCTATTTTCAGTTTTTAAAGGAATCTCCACACTGTTCTCCATAGTGGTGGTACTAGTTCACATTCCCACCAACAGTGTAAGAGGGTTCCCTTTTCTCCACACCCTCTCCAGCATTTATTGCTTGTAGACTTTTTGACAGCAGCCATTCTGACTGGTGTGAAATGGTACCTCATTGTGGTTTTGATTTGCATTTCTCTGATAATGGGTGATGTTGAGCATCTTTTCATGTGTTTGTTAGCCATCTGTATGTCTTCTTTGGAGAAATGTCTGTTTAGTTCTTTGGCCCACTTTTTGATTGGGTCTTTTATTTTTCTGGAATTGAGCTGCAGGAGTTGCTTGTATATTTTTGAGATTAATTCTTTGTCAGTTGCTTCATTTACTATTATTTTCTCCCATTCTGAAGGCTGAGGCTTTATAAATAGCTGAGGAAAGAAGAGAAATGAAAGGTAATGGAGAAAGGGAAAGATATACCCAACTGAATACAGAGTTCCAGACAATAACAAAGAGAGATAAGAAAGTTTCCTTAAATGAACAATACAAAGAAACAGAAGAAAACAATAGAAGGGGAAGGCTAGAAATCTCTTCAAGAAAATTGGAGATATTAAGGGAATATTTTGTCCAAGGATGGACATGACAAAGGACAGAAATGGTAAGGATCTAACAGAAGCAGAAGAGATGGCAAGAATACATTGAAGAACTATACAAAAAAGGTCTTAATGACCTGGATATCCACGATGGTATGTTCACTCGCCTAGAGCCGGACATCCTGGAGTGTGAAGTCAAGTGGGTGTTAGGAAGCATTATTATGAACAAAGCTAGTGGAGGTGATGGAATTCCAGCTGAGCTATTTCTTTTCTTTTCTTTTTTTCAGCTGAGCTATTTCAAATCTTAAAAGATGATGCTGTGAAAGTGTTGTATTCAATATGAACAAATTTGGAAAACTCAGCAGTGGCCACAGGACTGGAAAAGGTCAGTGTTCATTCCAATCCCAAAGAAGGGCAATGCCAAAGAATGCTCAAACTACAGTACAACTGTGCTCATTTCACACACTAGTGAGATTATGCTTCAAGGTAGGCTGCAGCACTATGTAAACCGAGAACTTTCAGATGTACAAGCTGGGTTTAGAAAAGGCAGAGGAACCAGAGATCAAATTGCCAATATTTGTTGGATCATGAAGAAAGCTGAGCACTGAAGAATTGATGCTTTTGAACTGTGGTTTTGGAGAAGACTCTTGAGAGTCCCTTGGACTGCAAGGAGATCCAACCAATCCATCCTAATGGAGATCAGTCCTGGGCGTTCATTGGAAAGACTGATGCTGAAGCTGAAACTCCAATACTTTGGCCACCTCATGCAAAGAGTTGACTCACTGGAAAAGACTCTGATGCTGGGAGGGATTGGGGGCAGGAGGAGAAGGGGACGACAGAAGATGAGATGGCTGGATGGCATCACTGACTCGATGGACATGAGTTTGCGTAAACTCCGGGAGTTGGTGATGGACAGGGAGGCCTGGTGTGCTGCGATTCATGGGGTTGCAAAGAGTCAGACATGACTGAGCGACTGAACTGAACTGAAAGAAAGCAAGGGAATTCCAGAAAAACACCTCCTTCTGCTCCACTGACTATCCTAAAGCCTTTGACTGTTTAGATCACAACAAACTGTGGAAAATTCTTAAAGAGATGGGAATACTAGAGCACTTTACCTGTCTCCTGAAAAACCTGTATGCAGGTCAAGTAGGAAAGTTAAAACTGGACATGAACAACTGGTTCAAAATTGAGAAAGGAGTAAGACAAAGGCTTGTTTATTTAACTTCTATGCAGAGTACATCGTGTGAAATGCCAGGCTGAATGAATCACAACCTGGAATCAAGATTGCTGGAAGAAATATCAACAACCTCAGATATGCAGATGATACCACTCTAACAGCAGAAAGTGAAGAGGAATTAAAGAGCCTCTTGATGAAGGTGAAAAGGAGAGTGAAAAAGCTGGTTTAAAACTCAACATTCAAAAAACTAAGATCATGCATCCAGCCCCATTAGTTCATGGCAAATAGAATGGGAAAAAGTGGAAGCAGTGACAGATTTCCTGCAGCCATGAAATTAAAAGACACTTGCTTCTTGGAAGAAAAACTATGACTAACCTAGACAGGGTTTTAAAAGCAAAGACATCACTTTGCCAACAAAGGTCCATACAGTCAAAGCTATGGTTTTTCCAGAAACCATATATGGGTGTGAGATTTGGACCATAAAGAGGCTGAGCACTGCAGAATTGATGCTTTCAAACTGTGATGCTGGAGAAGACTCTTGAGAGTCCCTTGGGAAGCAAGGAGATCAAACCAGTCAGTCCTAAAGGAAATCAACCCTGAATATTCATTGGAAGGACTGATGCTGAAGCTCCAATACTTTGACCACCTGATGAAAAGAGCCAATAACTGGAATAGACCCTGACGCTGGAAAAGACTGAAGGCAAAAGGAGAAGGTGGAGGCAGATGATGAGATGGTTAGACAGCATCATTGACTCAATGGACATGAATTTCAGCAAATTCTGAGAGATAGTGAAGGACAGAGGAGACTTGTGTGCTGCAGTCCATGGGGTCATGAAGAGTGGGACATGAGTTAGTGACTAGACAACAATAACAAGGAATTTTACTGACCACAATTATTTTTGTGCATCTGCTCTATCCAACATGAAATATTATATTACTAGGCTTCAGTAACATTCTCTGACAATCTTGTTTTTTAAATATTTGTTTATTTATTTGGGTCACACTGAGTCTTAGTGTGGCATGTGACTTGTGGGATCTTTAGTTGTGGCTTGTGGGAGCTAGTTTCCTGATCAGGGATTCAACCCAGCTCTCCTGCATTAGGAACATGGGGTCTGTACCAGGGAAACTCTATCTCCAAAAGCAGCTGGAGCAGAGTACTAAGAAATCAGTTGACTTCAAAAGTATTCTTGTTGAATTCAACCTTATTTTTATATTAAATATATTACTCAATCTCCACGATAACCTCTATGCATTTCAAATGAGTGTACAATACATGGATTCTTAATAGAGAAGTGATCAATCAGCACCATCTAAGATCACCATTACAATAAACAAAGAAGACCTTGGCATTGAGTCTTTAACTAATAATACTTAGGCTGATATTTGGCAAATCTAATACAGTTATGTAAAGTTTAAAAATAAAATAAAATTAAAAAAAAAAAAAAATACTTAGGCTGGAGAGCCAAGTGGTATCCACTGGATGTTTCCCAGAGGGCTCTAATCAGGCTGTGTGCTTAGAGGATGTCATGTAGGTGTTTCCTGTTTTACTTCAGGCAGCTATCTTCAAAGAAGCAGCCCAAGGGGAGAAACATGCCTTCCAGTACTAGAATTAATTACGTATTCATTTTATTCCTCAACATTCTAATAGAGGCTGATTTGCAGAGTGGTGGTCAATAGAATGGTCGTTCTTGAAGGAGAAATTTTGCAGCAAATTAAAATACAGCACAGAATTTTCATTTCTGTTTGCCACAGAGTCTAAAAAATTGTGGTTACATATGATGATCTACATATACACATTGAAAACATTTGCCAACTCAGTAGAATTTCTCTCAATCTGAAGCTTAATGGTGGATTTGCCCATTATAATTAGAATTAGGTAGTAACACTGTCTGATCTTCGAGTGTCACTGCCCTTCTCTGCTGACTGACTCCAGCAGAAACAGTGAAGCAAAGTAAATGGATGGGTTAGTACATCATAATGAGATGGGCATCACCAACTATTTGGCTTCTGAATCTTACTAATGTTAATCATATATTCTGTTCTAATAGCAAATGCCCCAAGAAGATTAGGATATAGTAAAAAAATTGATTACTAGCAAAAGTCACAGGGCTTCCCTAGTGGCTCAGTGGTAAAAAAATCCACCTGCCAATGCAGGAAACACGGGTCCGGTCCCTGATCCGAGAAGATCCCATATGCTGTGGAGCAACTAAGACCATGTGCCACAACGACTGAGCCTGTGCTCTAGAGCCTGGGAGCCACAAGACTGAGCCTGAGCACCCTGGAGCCTGTGCTCTGAAACAAGAGAAACCACTGCAATGAGAAGCCCACGTACTGTAACTAGAGAGTGAGCCCCTGCTCTTCACATCTAGAGAAAGGCCCACACAGCAAAGACCCAACACAGCCAAAATAAATAAATTAAAAAAAATTTTTTTAAGCTACATATTTATTACCTTTATTCTTCTTTCTTTCTTTTCTTTATTAATGGTGTAGAATATGTATTTCCAGTAGGGGTTGGTATCACCTCTGTGGTAACCTGAATAAAGGCCTCCAAAAATATCTAGGTCCTAATTCCTAGAGTCTGTGGATGTGGTAGCTTATGCGGTAACAGAGACATTGCAGATGTGATTAAGTTAAGATTTTTGAGTCAGAGAGATTATCCTGGATTCTGGGTAGATCAGTGTGGTTCAGGTGGTAAAGAATTTGCCTGCAGTGCAGGAGGCCCCAGTTTGATCCCAGCATTGGGAAGATACCTGGAGAAGGGAATGGAAATCCACTCCAGTATTCTTGCCTGGAGAATTCTATGGACAGAAGAGCCTGTCCATGGGCTCTTCTGGGCTACAGTCCATGGAGTTACAAAGAGTTGGACACAACTGAGGGAGTTAACACTTACACTTATCAGACAGAAGCAGAGGAAGTTTTGACACAAAAGAGGAACATGATATGACACTGAAATAAGATGCTATAATGCTGGCTTTGAAACATGGAGAAAGAGGCCATGAGTCAATAAATGCAAGGGGTGCAGTCCTAGAAGCTGGAAGACAAGGACATTCTTTAAGCACCTCCAGAGGAAGTAGAGCCCTGCCAACAACTTAGCCCAGTAAACTGCAGACTTCTGTCCTGCAGAAGTGTAACACAATAAGTCTGTATTTTCATTCAGCCACCAAATATTAAGTATTTTGTTACAATATTTCTCAAGAATTAATACAGCCCCCAACGGGGTAAAAATTAATTCTTGGGGAAGCAAAAAAAGTCATATATTACAACAGCTTGTGATCCTCTCAAGCTCAACACTACCCTACAAAATCTTATTCTTCAGTATTTTGTTTTGTGGCATTTAGGGGAAAAAATATCTGAATTGCTCTTTTTTTTTTTTTTTTTCTGTGCTGGGTCTTCTTTGCTGCACACAGGCTTTCTCTAGTTACAGAGAGTGGGGGCTACTCTCTAGTTTCAGTTTTCAGGCTTCTTATTCTTGTGGCTTCTCTTGTTGTGGCTCTAGGACTCTAGAGCTCAGGCTCAATAGTTGTGGAACTTGGTCTTGCCCCATGACATGTGGGATCTTCCCAGATAAGGGATCGAACAGGTATCCCCTGCATTGTAAGGTAGACTGTTAACCAAGGAAGAGTCTATCACCAAGGAAGCCCCCAAACTGCTCTTTAAGGAGTTGAGAATGAAAAATAGGTTGTGAAACAACAGTTCATTGGCAAGCACTGTCAATGACAGTTTGATTCAAATGATGCACCACTTTTATTACTCTCAAGGCCCATTTCACCACCATTAGCAGTTAGATAATGCTATTAGACAAAAAAAGCATTGCTACCTTGATACCATTAGACAAAATAGATATTACTATCTTGACAGGTTCTTCTATACTTTCATTCTAACAACAGAATTTACCAATCCAGAAAAGGCTTGCTGACCACTTCTTTGTGCAAGTAGCCAAACCTCTACCTCATTTTTAGACAGGCATTCTCTCCTATACTCCACAACAAGACACAGGAATAGTTTGGCCCATAAATAGTGTCCATCGATTAATGTGTATGTTTGAAATTGTGCGCCAAAGCCCATTACAAAGTACATTTTAATAGTCCAGATTTTAAAAATGTAACACAGGAAGGTTTATGACTATTGTGACAGCCTTGGAAGAGACTGTTTAATCATAATTCTACCTTTGGCATAATTGTTTTAGTAAAACCAAAACTCTATCAGAAACCTATTTCTAGTGTACTTTTAGCATTACTGAACAAGTGATGATGAAAAAGCTATATAAGTAGTTAATCAGTGGATAGCCTTTCTTATGGGATACATTCAGCTTTCACACAAATTGAAAGTTAAAAATCTGTGTATATTAATGTATCGAGTATGATTCAGTCTACAGTATTTTAAAAAACATCTTTGTTGATTAAGCATTAAAAATAGTAAGTCAAGATACATATCAACATTCATTATATCACTAAGTTCACTCATTACTTTGCTCTTTCTGACTTGCTCAAGTAAAAGTTTCCTGTAACCTTCAAGAAATTAAGTTCTGAGTAGATTCAGGTATTGTTGACTGTTAGATTAAGCTATAAATTCCTTTAGGAGCATTAAATGCCTGAATAGAATCTTAATCAGGCTAGATCTGCCAACCAGGGTCTTCTTTGAAAAGAGGTCAAGATGTAAAAAAAAAGATTAAAAGTGTCCACTAAGCATTCTGGCAGACATGCTGATTTTGCATTACTATGCTTTCTACCCAGTCCACACAGGGAGCAAAATCTGAGCCTGGGGTGGGAGAAAAATTCTGAAACAGAATCAAGCTATTTATAGTCGAAAAATCAGTGTGTACAAAATGGATTGTGCACTGATCTTTATTCTTATGTTCCAAGAGGTAGAAGTCTGGTGTTTGACCATAATTCACAAGACAGGAAAGAGAAGGGAGGGAGGGTAGGTAGGAGGAGGAAAGAAGAAAGGAAAGGAAAGGAAACATAGCTATCTATATATTATATATATATAATTCATATATATAACATATATATATATGATATATACATCAAGTATATATACCATACCAGTTCTACCTTTTAAAAAAGTAGATTGGCTTTTGCTGCTTATTTTTTTTTTTAATGCTGAATGATAACTGATAAAACCCGATTACCTTAGAAACTGTAAAGAAACTACACATGAATATTTTTTTAAAAAAGATTTTATTTTTTAATCTATGCCAGCTCCAGAGCTGCCATTTCTGCATCCTGCCCCAAGGGCATCCCAGGTGGCTCAGTGGTAAAGAAACCACATGCCACGCAGGAGATGTGGGTTTGATCCCTGAGTTGGGAAGATCCCCTAGGGAAGGAAATTGCAATGCACACCAGTCTTTTTCCCTGAAAATCCCATGGACAGGGGAGCCTGGTGGGCTACAGTCTGTGGGGTTGCAAAGAGTCGGAAATGACTTGGCGACTAAACAACAACATCCTGCCCCAAGCAAAGCTCCCTCGCCATTTCTAACATAAGCTTGACCACGGTGAAATTTCCCATTTAATTCTATATTTGACACTAGTTTAATGACTGGCTGTTACACAGGAAGTTGATCCAATTGTCGTTATCAGGCCAGAAGTTTATGCCTTTTCTTATTGTCTAATGCAGAAAGAAATGATTCACAAACGAAAATGGTAGTATTTTGAACCTGTGTCCTAATTTTGTCCAACATTTGGATGCTGGATGCAGCATTTACACATGCCTTCAATTTTGAAGTTTTCCCTAGAATGTTTGGGATTATGGAGATGCTGGTCCTTATTACTTCCCCAAAATAATGATAAAAAAGACTAAATTTATTTTTGACTAAAGATCAACTGATGTTGTTTTGAGAGCTATTTAAAAGTTGTTCTGTTATTTCTCATTGACAAATACAACAACTCAACTTTCTAAATCATAGGGAAAAAGTATTTTCAACTCTTAAAAAGAGAAATTATCTGAAGATGACCAGAATCTACTTGCTGGCTACAAGGACAACCCGGTAGGAATGTGGCAAGTGACCATCAACACCTGCTAGAAACAAAACATGGCAGAGCTTTCAAAATTAAAACAAACAAACAAAAAAACTGGCTTTCTGACTTTAAAAACAAAGAGAAATTAAATGTATATGCTCCTTACAACAAGGCATGCATTTTAATCAGTATTCACTGACTCCATGAGCATATGGGATTACAGCAGGCATGATGATTTTACAGATGTGAATAATGCACTCCTCAATTAATGGACACCTGATTCTCCCTTGGGGACATTGTTTCCCCTGCAACTCTCTCGAGCGTGGACCTGGAGGTGAGATGGGTGCTCCTCTTGCCTCTCATGGCTGTTTCATTTGTTCTCCTTCTCCTTCACATCTAAAACTACCTGTTTTAAATCTCATGTCATCATGAGATTTTTTAAGTTAGTAAATGTATATTTTTAAAAACCAAATTAACACTAACTTCCTCAAGGGACAGGGTAACAGCAGTAGAAGAGGCTCAGACACTGCATACTATCCACTGCTCAGCACTGTTCTTGTCCCTTATCAAACACCAACTCATTCCCCCTCATTTTTCTAAGACTTTACCTCCTGGTTCACTGCCAATGTTTCCTGAACTCCTGGTCTTAATTCCTAGTATTCCCAATATGCATAAAGATGATCTCAATTCCTGGAATTCCTCCTCTTGGGGATCCTCTCCTGTCAACCACTCAGTTCCAAGATCATACCTTAGTAACTCATGCTTTTCTAAGTGACTATGTCGCCACTTCTCTATCCTCAAATACCCTACACCCCATCTTCCCTCTCAGCTGCTGACCTTGCTTCCTTCAGTGAAAAAATTGAAGCAACCTGAAAAGAACCTGCGAAGACTCTCTTCATTCAAACCTGCGAGGGTACCAGCAATGCATCCACAAACTCCTCTTTTCCTGGCTATCTACCATAGAAAAATGAATACTTATGTTCACATTAAAATATAAATGTACATGAATGTATATAGCAGCTCTATTTGTAACTGCCAAAATCTGAAAATAACCCAAATGTTCTTCAATAGGTGAATTGATTAAAAAGTAAAACAAAACTGTGGTATATGCATATGGTAATATTTGACAATAAAAAGGAAGGAACACAACCGACATGCAACAACTAGATGAATCTCAGAGGCATTATGCTGCGGAAAAGAACCCACTCTCAAAGGTTACGTACCATACAGGTCCGTTTACATGACATGCCTCAAAAGACACAACTACAGTGACAGGAACCAGATGACTGACTATCAGAGATTGAAGAGGGGAGGGTATGACTGCAAAGGAGTAGAAGAAGAGATGGGAAATTTTGGGGGTGAGAAAACTTCTGCATCCTAAGTGTAGTTACATAAATCTACATTTGTTAAAATTCACAGAACTACCCACACATACATTTTAAAAATTCTGTGAACCTGTAACTTTAAATTAATCCTATAAACAAATTCATTAATGTAAATTATTATTCCCAAAGGCACAATGAAATCACAATAATTCAAAAGTGAATTGTCTGAATATTGTTGAACTTTGCTTTAAAATTCTTGATGACAGTAATATAATGGTAATAGGGATGTGTTTACTGCAGCTCAGCAAGTGTGGGAAAGAAGCAAGGACTCTTAACCATGGCTGGTTTAGGACAACAGTCTGACTGCTTGGTGGACAAGTTGTTAGCCTCTTTGTCTCACCCGTACAGGAGGGATAGAAACAGTACATGCCTCATAAGTTTAAGAGAATTAGGTGAGATAATTGAAGGAATGTAAAATGCTGAGTATTGTGCTTGGTACATGATAAGCTCTCATAAATGTTAGGTATCATATTATTTAAACCAATTATAAAGAGTGATCATTCTTTTTAAATTAAATTTTAAAAATCACTTTTTGACACTTTGCAACATTCCAGGGAGGTGTGAGGTCCATTCCTAACAAGTACAAAGAGCAGGACAGAAACTGGAACATTTCAGGGAAATAACTTTTCAGCTATAGCCAAGCCATGCCTTTACAGAATGGAAAATCATCATTCATTGGAAGTGTCAATCTTATTCAGCTGTGTAAATCAGCTCTCACTGATCATTTAACCAGATCTCAGAGACTATAAGAAAAGCTTTGTTATTATTGGAGGCCTTAATTTAAATAGTTCAACTTCTCCCCACCAGTAAGCACATTCAATGTTGTACTTAGAAATAATGCTGTGACCCTTTTGAGAACCAGACAGGTACAACAGGTTATTTACACTGATGGTATTTAAAAACACCTAGAAGCCTCTCCTCTGGCAACCTATGGGCTTTTAAACACGTGATGTTTCTTATTTTGGTGTCAGGATATCAGCCATTGCTTCTTGTTGTCAGAAGGTGCTGGGGCCTTCTGACAGTAGACCCCAATACATCTTTCTACATTTATTGTTTCTGTCTTGCTGTGTGTAAATAAGTCTGATTACCAAACTTTGAAACAATAAATAACATTAACATAGTCCTCTACTTCTTGTGAAGCAGTTTCATAAAAAAAATTTATCCTTATAAATACCATGAGAAGTAGGAAAGGTGTTATTATAATGTTTATGTGGGAAAATGAGAAGTTTAATCACACATCTGATTGACTGTTTAGATGTTTCTTGCTTAGTCACAGCAGGTACCATCTATCTGTGGTTTTAATGAGACTAAGATGAGGGTAATTTACTATACAAAATGTTATATGTTTTTTTAGTCCATGTGAGCTGCTCTAACAATAACACAATAGGCTAGGTTGCTTAAACAGACATTTATTTCTCATAGCTCTGGAGACTAGGATGTCTAAAATTGAGGCACCAGCAGATTCATATCTACCATATGAATGTGAAGTCATTCACATTGTGAAGTCAGGTGAAGGCCCACTTCCTGGTTCAGAGTTGGCCATCTTCTTACTGCGTCCTCACATAGTAGAAGGGGTAAGGGAGCTTCTCTGCAGTATTTATAGAGTCTAATTCATGAGGGCTCCACTCTCATGACCTAATCATCCCCAAAGGCCCTACCTCCAAACACTATCACATCAGGGATTAGGTTTCAACATATTAATGCTGGGGGGACACAGACATTCAATCTATAGTACATGTTGTCTAAAACATAGCTCACTATCTCCGGAGATACTAAATATAGAAAGAAAGAGTTTCTGAACACACTGAGTTGCCTTAGCATTGAAAACAACCACTCATTGTTGAATTTTTGTTCACTGATGCTTTCAGGTACCCAAGCATCTGACTCATAGCAATCACTGAAGAGACCTCTGTTGAATAAATTAATGTGTGATTTCAAAGTAGAAAATCTAAAAAGATGAAAACCCTAGGATAAGAAACTCAAACCCTATATCCAGCAGTTCATATTTTCAAAAATTTCCAGTGGGGTAAAGATAGTCAATAGTATGTGGTTAAAGAGCAGACACACATTTTTAAGAGACACTGGATGTCAGTCTAAGAAGGTAATAACCAGGATCCTCAGGCATCCTGAAACCATGTCACATGAGGAAGTGCTAGTGGATCTAGATATGTTTAGTTTGAAAAAGAGAAAATAAGATTGCTCTTTCCAAATATTTTAAGTTATGGGCATGGGCTAAAATTGTCAAGTGGAATAGAAAACTTAAAAAAAAATGTATTCTCTGTAGATCCAGTGGCTAGGAATATGACCAGTTAGTGAAAATTACAGAGAATCAATTTTTCACTGAACAAAACAGGGCAGTTTAACAATTGGAGCTGCCAAGCACCAGGACGGGCAGGCTTGGGAGGAAGCTAGAAGACAGGAGTGAACAGTAATTTAACATCTCCTATGTGCATGGCATTGGACATAGGACCTGTATAATGTATAGGACCTTACATTAGTATTACCATCTCCAGGTCAGAAGTGAGGAAAGTGATGCTTACAGAACAAAAGTGACTTGTCCAATATCACACAGTTGCTAAGTGGCACATCTGGAACTCAAACCAGAGGTAGCTAACTCCTAACATAAGTTATTTCTGTTCAGTTCAACTCAACAAACATTCTTTTTTTAATGTCTGCTTTTGACCAGGAACTATACTGAGTCCTGAGAAATACCAAGATAAATGACAGACAGAAGACAGTTCCTTCCTTGGAAAGATTCAGAGTTTACCATCTCCACAGTGCTAGAAGTGTCTGAATAAAGGTTACATGACCATTCCAGGTTACTAGAGAAAGAATTATTGATCTGGGAGTAGTCTTTATCAAATAATCACTTAAGGTGCCTACATGCCCAAATTCATAGATGTGGCTATAATAGATTTCTGGAAATTGAGCTGGTATATTATAAAATCTGGTTATTCCACTGAGGGAAAAATGGAACTTCAGATGTGATAAAAATCATATGAATTAAGCAACTTTTGAAATATAAAATGACCATATCCTAATGTTACCAATAGGTAACATTTTGTTACTGGACCTGAAGGATTAACACTTAATTTGATTAGCTCCCATTTGGTCCTGTGATTGGATGACATTTTTCCTTTACACTCCCTGTCCTTAAAAATCTTATTTACTTCCCTGGTGGCTCAGAGAATAAAGCATCTGTCTACAATGCAGGAGACCTGGGTTCGATCCCTGGGTTGGGAAGATTCCCTGGAGAAGGAAATGGAAACCCACTCCAGTACTCTTGCCTAGAAAATCCCATGGACAGAGGAGCCTGCTGTCCATGGGGTAGCAAAGAGTCGGACACGACTGAGCGACTTCACACTTTCACTTTCACTTTTTAAAAACACATTTAATAATGCTGTTTAAAATGTCTAAAAATGAGAATTACATGAAAAATCTAAGTTAGGTTTTACAGTCACACATAGTGCTGGAGCTTTTCAACAACTAAAGCAATAATAAAAACATACTGTAATTCCTACCATCTGATTCATATCTCAACAGAAAGAATTTTCAAGGCAATAAATTCAGAGAGGTATTTACCTAATGTTTCTTTAACCTAAGAATATGGACCTACATAATAAATGATATCTTCAATAATATTTTTATGGAGGATTCAGAAAGTTATTAATAATAACAGTTTATTATATTTTTACTATAACAAAATAATCTTTAACAAATACCACAAGCATAATTCTAAAACTTTTAGCAGAGCTGAGACTAGAATATCGATTTTCTAATGTGCAATTCAGAAAAGGCAATGGCACCCCACTCCAGTACTCTTGCCTGGCAAATCCCATGGGCAGAGGAGCCTGGTAGGCTGCAGTCCATGGGGTCGCTAAGAGTCTGACACGACTAAGCGACTTCACTTTCACTTTTCACTTTTCACTTTCATGCACTGGAGAAGGAAATGGCAACCCACTCCAGTGTTCTTGCCTGGAGAGTCCCAGTGACAGCGGAGCCTGGTGGGCTGCCGTCTATGGGGTCGCACAGAGTTGGACACGACTGAAGTGACTTAGCAGCAGCAGCAGCAGCAAAGCCCAATTCATAAATGCTTCCATTTTTTTCACTATACTATCCTATACATACCACATATAGAAAAGAATTTGGCCATGGAATTACAGATACATACACACACACATGTGCACGCACGCATCCATGCAAATGTGAGTGTAAAATGTCTATAACACACACAGCACACATACAAACACAGGTACCTTTACCAGTATTGATGATTCTACTGAAATTAGAGATTAGTCCTTTTAGTAAATAAAAATAATTCCATTAATTAACTTATCAAATTCACACAGCATCTGTCAAGCTGATGATTTACTGTGTTTTGCATTGGTTATCTTTGTCTACTTCTCATGGTCCTATCACATCTCTCTTTCAGTCACTATGCACCCATCTGTACCCAGAATACAAAAAGACAAATAAAACTGAGCCTAAAATAAAAACAAATCCGGGATTTCAATTTAACACAAGTCATCAAAAGTCTATATCAACATACCAAGAAATAGAATTTATTCCTTTTCTCCTTTTTCAAATGTACTCAACCCTGCATGCTAATAATAATTTTATTAGTGACATTAAAACCTAAGGTCTGCATGAAAAACAGCAGGGCTCCAGGGTGTAGTAATACCACTCACTAGCTTTCAGCCCATCAGAAAGAATATTAACAGATACACTGTTGGCACACTTAGAAAACCAGGAAACTGACCACCTGTTTTTTTCTTTTAGTTACCGACAAACCCAAATGGCTATAGTGCCTTGAGCTGTTATAGATTGAAAAAATACATAAATTTGGATGTAATAAGTTATTCTCTTACTGCAAATCAATTATTGAAAATGCATAGAAATCAAAGGATTATAACCAAGTAATCATTCAGCAATTCCCCAAATTTTGAGCCTTATGATACTCCAATACCCAGCCAAAAAAAAGTCTAAATTAATGTTTCTTAAAGCATGGTCTCTTTGTGCTGTGAATTTGTTAGAAATGCAAATTCTTGAATTCCACCTAGATTTGAATCAGAATTTTAGGGGGTGGAGCACAAGACTAGGTTTTGATGAGTTGTATAGGTTATTCTGGTGCTCATTAAAATTTGAGAAATGATCTGAATGAAGGGGTTCTCAATATTTTGTTTCCTTTACAGCCTCAGTTCATTTCTACCTTGCATGCTCATTCATAACCAACTCCTGTTGCTTATCATAAGCCTACTCCTTGGAAACTGCAATCAAGTATGGTGTAAGTGAGGATGCTCTGTCAATCCCCATTGTCTTGCATCAACAGAAAAACATCGATGGATACCCTTTCCTCAACCTTTGCTATTCTTCCCTCAGCTGCAACTGCCACGCACAAGATGGGGTGTGCAGCTTTCAGAAGATCTATCCAATTGGCAACCAAAACTGCCTGACTCACTGGTTTCAGTCCTTCTATACAAACCACCTGCACATGGGTACCCAAGGCACAGGTTGCCCATGTCACAGCCCCCCTGCCAACCTGCTGTGTGAGCCTGCTGTTCATGGTGGCTGAGGGCCCTGCCTGTGGATGTTTTGGGCTTTGCTTAATCCAGGAAGGTAGTCTATGGCACCTTGAGTCCCCTTGGAGGAGGAGGTCTGGTATAAAAGGATAAGCAAGTGATAATGAAAACCCAGCACATACAGATGTGACAAATGAAGAACTGGAGATGGGCTTTGTTTTTTAACAATCATTTAGGAAAGTGAGGCAGAGTGTCCTGAAAACTCTCATGTTCTTCTCGGTACCCAGCACTGAATTCCCCTTGGTTGGCTCCTTTCTTCGTCTCCAGAGTCATACTGCTCTATTTGGAGCATGCCCAAAGGCAACAAACTAGGTAAAGCAGATACTTTACTGTCAATATTCACTGACTTCATTGTAATATAGACATAAGCTAATGTAAATTATTGATTAAATTTAAATTTTGGACAACTTATATCTTGTAATAATGAAACTTTACTTGTAATACGCCACTAATTTCAAGAGAAGAGTATCAGTGGGTTGCTTTGGTTGCATTTCACAGTATCAAACAATTTTTTCATCCGATGTTTTTCTATTATTATGCTCAGTTAATGAGCCTACTTCGTAGTGTACCCGGCATTTGTTCATTAACCTCCACTGCACTGGTGTAGGAATTAAAGGATACCTGCACCTCTTCTACAGCTTTCTTAATCAAAAAACGGAGTGAACAATTTAATGTGAAATTTTCAAAACTACTCCTAAACGGGTAGTGGATGAAGCTGCTTTTGGCTATTTCTGTCCCCAGGATCACCTCCTCCGTGCAGGGCAGAATGACTCTGCCACTCTGAAACCATCTGGCATGTGATGCTGCTAAGTACAAAGCTGAAGGGAAAGAGCGAGTTCAGGGGAGGCCTTGCAATGAAGAAGGCTCCTAATCTGATTCATACCAGCTATAATTTGCTGCTTGTCTACAACCAGCAAAACAATTTATGGTTCTCTAACACCAGACTCTCGGACTCCCTCAAAACACTCCTCCGCCAGTCTCTCTCCCTCAGTGAGGAGAGGCCTGGGCTAACACCACTGTCATTTTGAATTAGTGCTGACACTGAGTATAAGAGCCAACCGTTCCTCTCCACATTGTATTGAAACAGGTAAAGGGAGGGACGTGTTAAGCTCACTATATTTTTTAAACACCTCTGCAGAAATAGCAAGACCAGGTCCCAAGTACTCAATAAATAAAGGCTTTAATTCTCAACGAATGATAAGAGAGAGAAAAGCTCACCTCAGAACAAGCTTTTATTTCACTAAAAAAGCAGAAAAAATGGCTAGCATTGACATTATGTGCTTCTTGTTTAATATAGCTCCTCTAATTAGTGAAAAAGTTTTACTCCTCTTTCCTAGCAAGAATTTTATCTTCTCTCTCCCACAGCTCTCTCACAGGGAATATGTTTGCTATTTGTTTACCTCCTTCAGATCCTGCACGACGGCTGTGAGCCTCTCATTTTCTGCCTGGACATTAGTGACTACAGCCCGGCTCTGTTTCAGTTCGTTCTGCATATCCAAGATCTTCCCCAGATAGTAAGCTTCCTTCGATGCTGACTCCTGCAGAAGCGTTTCCTCCCGAGTCTCTCCATCCTCAGCAACCTTACGGTGGATGGAGAAGGACTGCCCAAACGCCTGCGGAGGATTTGAAAAGAGAAAGAGCACAAAATGAAACGCACCGCTGCACTACTCAACAGAATTGGGAACATGATTCATTTTGATTTGTGTACAAGAAAAGCTATTCAGCAAGACTTTCAGAAGCAAAAACTACACAGTTCATGTAACAGGCTAGCAGCTCTCACTGACACTTGAAATAATTCAATTTAATAGGGAGAAAGAAAATTTTAAATGTTTTGCTAAAATATAATGTGTTAAAACTTGAAAAACATTACTGCTTGTTTTATGTTACCATTTTTTAGAAAAATCCTATCAAGGAATAGACAGCTAAGTGCTAAGGAAACCATAAAAATTCATATTCTAATTTTCAGTCTAGAAAAAAATCCCCAAAATACTTTTCGAGAAAGAAAATGATAGTTTCATTAGCTTTCTAATACATTAGTGGTAAGAATATATCAATTACAAACAATACCTTTAAGAGAGAAAACTACCAAACAGCATTCAAACTTCTGGTACCACAAAAAGACATAAAATGAGATCAATATTTAAGAAAACATATCTGTGTATAAAGAAATTTTAAAAACCCAGGAATTAATGAAATTGATAAGCTACAGTTGGTGAGTGGGAACGAGGTAGAAAGAATGAGGGAATGAAATGCTATACAACAGATCACATTTCATAGGAGTAACACTTTCTGAGATTGTCTTATCATATCATTCTCACTCTTAGAACTACAGTATGCAGTTTCACATTTTGTTGTTCAGTCACTCAGTTGTGTCGACTCTTTGCAACAGCATGCCAGGCTTCCCTGTCCTTCACCATCTCCCAGAGTTTGCTCAAAGTCATGTCCATTGAGTCGGTGATGCCATCCGACCATCTTGTCCTGTCATGCCCTTCTCATCCTGCCTTCTTTCCCAGCATCAGGGTCTCTTCCTGTGAGTCAGCTCTTTGCATCAGGTGGCCAAAGTATTGGAGCTTCAGCTTCAGCATCAGTCCTTCCAATGAATACTCAAGATTGATTTCCTCTAGGATTGACTGGTTGGATCTCCTTGCAGTCCAAGGGACTCTCAAGAGTCTTCTCTAAACCACAGTTCAAAAGCATCAATTCTTTGGTGCTCAGCCTTCTTTATGGTGCAATCCTCACATCCATACGTGACCACTGGAAAAATGATAGCTTTAACTATACAGACCTTTGTTAGCAAAGTAATGCCTCTACTCTTTATAATGTTTCACGTACCTCCCAAATAAATAATAATTAAGATCAGCCTCTATGTGTCCAGGGACCCAATGGAACACAAATAGTAACAAATGAACCCAGCTGTACTACAAATGAACAACATGACTACATTGAAAGGAGTCGAGAAAAAAGATCTAACCTGAGTAATTTTGGAAATGGGTATTTTTGCTATACACTGTAAAGCTAAAGACAAAACAAATTGTACCCAAACACTATAGTCTAGTTAGTAAATTTGTTTCTCATGGGGATTACAGAGACACAATTCTAAAACTCCTTTGTATACTAGGTTTGAGGAAATAAGTAAACATATTATGGATAATGAAAGCCAAATTTCTCCCTGCTGGAGAAAGGCATTACAAATAAAGAAAGGGAGAAGGAAACTAGCAGTATTGAGTTGTAATTAGAAGTATCAGGATAGTCTTTAACAGGGAAGTAGCTCAATAGATGGAGAGACAAAAGTGCTTATGTGTGGTTGTGTACACAGATTTTCTAGCTCTGTCAGCAAACCTTGCAGCCAAATTTTGTTTCTAAATATCAATCCCCAATTAAAAGAACTAGGGTTCTTTGAAGAAATGACTGAGTCCCTGGCTGGAGCAAAATGAACTTGGTGCAAGCTGTGGTGCCAATGAGTAACAAAATGCTTTTAAAAAATGACGTGGACATGTCAAAGGACACAAGAGTCTAACTAAAGAGGCTCCCAAATGGCCAAATCTGGCATAACTGGGGGGAACAAAATAGTTACAGTAGTGAATTATAATCCACAGAACAAAATCAATATTCATGAGTCCACATTGATGTAATAACTGAATAAATAAGGGAAGAAGAAACAGCTTTTCTTCACAGTAGAATTCTAATAATTTAATTCTAATAGAAATAAAATACATCAGCATTACTTGGCAGATACCAAGTAATAATTATTGCAGGTAAAGATTATCAATGAAATATATGGATATAAAATAACAGGTAAAAAATATGATGAGAAACAGGATATTTGCATAGTCTTAAAGCATTTTCTCCCAAGATATTTATTAATTCCAATGGGAAAAACAGTAACTTTGCAATGGAGTAACCCAGTAGACCTTAACTAAGTGACCAAAACTTAGCTCAGCAGCAACAAGACATCCTGACATTGTGTACCCTCTGATCAACACATGAGGCAGGCACAGGGTCATTTCTGTGATATTCTTACCAAAAATGCATAAGCCAGTTTTTACCACAAGAAAGCATGAAGCAAATCAAAATGGAAACATTCTACAAAATAATTGGCCAGGACCCTTCAAAAGTATTAAGGTTAGGAAAAAGAGAGAAAGACTTCTCTAGACAAGATGAGACTAAGGAAACATAACAAATGCAGTACAGGAACCTGGATTGCAGCCTGCCCTGAAAAAAAGATATTAGTAGGACATTTGGCAAAATCAGAATATACTCTTAATATTGGCTAATAATATTGTAGCAATGTCAATTTCTGGTCCCCATAGTTGTACTCTGGTTACCTTAGGGTAGCTCAGACGGTAAAATACCTGCCTGCAGGTTCAGTCCCTGGGTTGGGAAGATCCCCTAGAGAAGGGAATGGCTACACACTGCAGTATCATTGCCTAGAGAATTCCATGCACAGAGAAGCCTGGCGAGTTACAGTCCATGGGGTTGCAAAGAGCCAGGCATGACTAAAGCGACTCAGCACACACACACACACACACACATACATATATTTTAAAATTTCAAATGTTATTAAATGATGCTTCTGGACTGTGTACAGATCATGAAGAAATAAGGCTGGAATCAACAGAGAAGGATACTCTTGGTGTTTGGCTTCTTCAGTCTCAGGACAGAAAGACATACTTTATGGAGTAGCCAAGATTCTACATGTGATAATAAATGTATAGACTTATGAACAGATGAAAAATTAACTTTGGAGGTGCCACTGACCTTGCTTTTCCATTGGTAATGATCAGACTCTGTGAGAGCAATTCTGAACTCATTACTCATTAAAATGCCTTTGGAAAGATGTCTGGCAGCACATCTCTCCGTGGTGACCTGGTGACATCTTCAGTAGACCCTCACCCTGGCAAAGGAACCTTAACTATATCTTCTTCTTAGTGTAGTCACTAAGTTGTGCCCAACTCTTTTGCTACCCCCAGGGACTATACCCCACCATGCTCCTCTGTCCATGGGATTTTCCAGGCAAGAATACTGGAGTGGATTGCCATTTTCTTTTCCACCAGATTTTCCTGACCCAGGGATCGAACCTGGGTCTTCTGCATTGTCAGGTGGATTCTTTATCACTGAGCCACCAGTGAAGCCCAACTATATACTTAAGTACTAGTGAAATCTAAAATTAGCATGAACTCTGTGTCAGGCACCTCAGCCTGCTTCTTTTTCACAATTACTTCCTCACTACTATGTAACAGAAAACTTCCACAGGCCATTTTCTTAACTCTGCCTGAGTAAAATCAATAGACTAAGGCAACCTATGGTTCTCACATTATTCTCAGCACACAGGCAATGCTCCCTTGGTGGCTAAATTGACCCCTAAGATCTTAATTAATAGCAAGTGTACTCTGGATCCAGCACCAAAGGAAATAAAACATTTCAGCATATACACAGAAGAGATCTTCAAAATACAGTCAAGAATTGAAACTGAAAATACAAATTGATGAATTCATTTTTGACAAATTCATCTTTGATGAATCCTTAACTCATATTTATTGCAGCTCAGAAACTTTAACTGAGCATAGGGGTATCCAAAAGTTAGTCATCATTTTTATGAGGAATGTGCACTTTCACTAGGCCTGATTTAAAACCAGTGTAAGTATGGAAAGTTATTCAAGAACATTTATTATGGTGTAATTTTTTTTTTTTTTGAAATATAAAAATAACACCAATCCAGCACAGGCTACAGCTGTTCCATGATCTACATTTGCAAATTCTTTGAGAACTAACACGACTCAGAAAAATCTGCATTAAGGGAGAGTGAAGGAGAAAACACTCCTATTTTACCCAATTCCTAACTGTTGGTAACCAGAACTGGCCATGACAGCCAGCTGACAACTATCATGTGGCTAATTGTTGAAGCTGATTTACCAGGCCTGTGTGGCTCTGCCAGGTACCTCCCTCCTCCACCACCATTCCAAGTAACTCCTGACAAAGTTGGACCCAAGAGAAGAGAAGCAATCTCTTATAAGACTACTGAAGCTGCATGCTTGGCAGAAATCACAAAACTAGCTTTGCTATTTATAGGCAAATGTAGGGCAGTCATGCTTCTAGTTATATTTTGTTCAGATAGCAAATTCTTTTTAGGCACTGCAGTCATTTCATGGACAATCTTTATCTGAAATTAGTTTGAGATAAACTGACATTTCTATACAATTTTAGAATGTACTAGGATTTCTCATCATATGTGTAGCTATAATTCCACAATTATCACCTTTAATATAGTGCGTCACAGTGTATCAGTTGATTTCAACTGTGGGGCATTTTAAGTCCATTTAGCTATATAATAAGTATACCTTGCTTTCTTATTCTACTCACATGACCTCTTAATCCAAAGAAAACTGGTATTTTTTACCTTCATATTCAAGACAATATGTTAACCGTTAAGTGGAATTTTCATGCTTCTTGTCTTTCATAATATGAAAGACAAAGTTCAGCTAGTATATTTAATAATATATTATCTCTCAAATATGATCCTTGGTTACAGGATTTTCATTCTTTCATCTTAAAAATTGTGACAAAATGGTATACTAGGTTATTCAAGGACAGTAAACAAAGTAGTTTTTACTTGAAATCCTAAAACTTGTTCATACATTTGTTTGTTCACTAAACAAGCATTTACAGATAACTATAAACAGGCATTGCTTGAGGCACTGAGGATTCAGCAACATTTTAGAAAAAAAAAATCTCTGCTATTGGGAGAATTCTAGTGGAACACAAATAAATCAATAAGTATGTGGTATAATGTTAGAAAATTTTAAAAAGAAAATGAAATTCAGGGTAAGAGCATAAAAGAGAACTGCCAAATAGAACTTCCATCAATAATATATCTGTGTTGTCCAATATGGTAACCACTGTCCACGTGTGGCAAAAGAGCTCTTGAAATGTGGCAATATGACCGAAGAAATAAGTTTTTAATTTTATGTACTCTAACCCATGTTGGAGAAGGAAACAGCAACTCACTCTAGTATTCTTACGTGAAGAATCCAATGGATGGGTCGCAAAGAGTCAGTCATGACTGAGCGACTTCACTCACTCAACCCATGTTAGATCACAGTAATCCAAGTCTATGCCCCAAGCAGTAATGCTGATGCTGAAGTTGAATAATCCTGTGAAGACCTACAGGACCTTATAGAACCAGCACCCAAAAAAGATATCCTATTCATCATAGGGGACTCAAAGGAAAACGTAGGAAGTCAAGAGATACCTGGAATAACAGGCAAATTTGGCCTTGGAGTACAAAATGAAGCAGGGAAAGGGTAACAGAGTTTTGTACAGGGAACGCACTGTCCATAGCAAACACCCTCTTCCACAACACAAGAGATGAGTCTACGCATTGACGTCACTAGATGATCAATACTGAAATCAGATTGATTATATTCTTTGTAGGCAAAGATGGAGAAGCTCTATACAGTCAACAAAAGACAAGACCCAGAGCTGACTGTGGCTCAGATCATGAATTCCTTATTGCCAAATTCAGACTTAAAATGAAAAAAGTAGGTAAAACCACTATACCACTCAGATCAGTTCAGTTCAGTCACTCAGTCGTGTTCCTACTCTCTGAGACTCCATGGACTGCAGCATGCCAGGCCTCCCTGTCCATCACCAACTCCCAGAGTTTACTCAAATTCATGTCCATTGAGTCGGTGATGCTATCCAACCATCTCATCCTCTGTCGTCCCCTTCTCCACCTGTCTTCAATCTTTCCCAGCATCAGGTCTTTTCAAATAAGTCAGTTCTTCACATCAGGTGGCCAAAGTATTGGAGGTTCAGCTTCAGCATCAGTCCTTTCAATGAATATTCAAGACTGATTTCCTTTAGGACTGGTTGGATCTCCTTGCAGTCCAAGGGACTCTCAAGAGTCTTTTCCAACACCACAGTTCAAAAGCATCAATTCTTCAGCGCTCAGCTTTCTTTACAGTCCAACTCTCACATCCATACATGACTACTGGAAAAGCCATAGCCTTGACTAAATGGACCTTTGTCAGCAAAGTAATGTCTCTTCTTTTTAATATGCTGTCTAGGTTGGTCATAACTTTACTTCTAAGGAGTAAGTGTCTTTTAATTTCATTCAGGTATGACCTAAATCAAATCCCTTATGGTTATACAGTGGAAATGATGAATAGATTCAAGAGATTAGGTCTGGAAGACAGTGAGTGAAGAACTATGGACAGAGGCTCTTGACATTGTACAGGAGGCAGGGAGCAAGACCATCCCCAAGAAAAAGAAATGCAAAAAGGCAAAATAGTTGTCTGAGGAGGATTTACAAGAGCTGAGAAAAGAAGAGAAGCTAAAGGCAAAGAAGAAAAGGGAAGATATACCTATCTGAATGCAGAATTCCAAAGAATAGCAAGAAGAGATAAGAAAGCCTTCCTCAGTGATCAATGCAAAGAAATAGAGGAAAACAACAGAATGGGAAAGACTAGAGATTTCTTCAAGAAAATTAGAGATACCAAGGGAATATTTCATGCAAAGATGGGCTCGATAAAGGACAGAAATGGTATGGACCTAACAGAAGCAGAAGATATTAAGAAGAGGTGGCAAGAATACACAGAAGCACTGTACAAAAAAGATCTTCATGACCAAGATAATCACGATGGTGTGATCACTCACCTAGAGCCAGACATCCTGGAATGTGAAGTCAAGTGGGTCTTAGAAAGCATCACTACAAACAAAGCTAGTGGAGGTGATGGAATTCCAGTTGAGCTATTTCAAATCTTAAAAGATGGTGCCATGAAAGTGCTGCACTCAGTATGCCAGCAAGTTTGGAAAACTCAGCAGTGGCCACAGGACTAGAAAAGGTCAGTTTTCATTCCAATCCCAAAGAAAGGAAATGCCAAAGAATGTTCAAACTGCCGCACAATTGCACTCATCTCACATACTAGCAAAGTAATGCTCAAAATTCTCCAAGCTAGGCTTCAACAGTACATGAACCATGACCTTCCGGTTGCTCAAGCTGGTTTTAGAAAAGGCAGAGGAACCAGAGATCAAATTGCCAACATCTGTTGGATCATCAAAAAAGCAAGAGAGGTCCAGAAAAACATCTACCTCTGCTTTCTTAACTACACCAAAGCATTTGACTATATGGATCACAGGAAATACATTATCACACATTAGCCTCAAAAGCTTCTGTATACCCTTCCTTGATCCTATCTCCCCTGCTGTACCCCAACCTCTCTTCAGGGAAGCAATATCCTATTTTGTATTTACCATTTTCTTGCTTTTCTTTATACTTTACTATATATCTATGTACTTGGAAGCAACAAATAATTTAATATTGTTGTTGTTGTTTTTCAGTTGCTCAGTCATATCCAACCCTTTGAGACCCCATAGACTGCAGCACACCAGGATTCCCTGTTCTTCACCATCTCACGGAGCTTGCTCAATCTCTTGTCCATTGCACTGGGGATGCCATCCAACCATCTCATTCTCTGTCATCCCCTTCTCCTGCCTTCAATTTTTTACAGCATCAGGGTCTTTTTCAGTGAGTCAGCTCTTCACATCAGATGGCCAAAGTATTGGAGCTTCAGCTTCAGCATCAGTCCTTCCAGTGAATACTCAGGACTGATTTCCTTTAGATTAACTGGTTTGATCTCCTTTCTGTCCAAGGGACTCTCAAGAGTCTTCTCCAACCTCCCACTTAAAAAGCATCAATTCTTTGACATTTAGCCTTCGGTATGCTACAACTCTCACATCCATACGTGACTCCTGGAAAACCCATAGCTGTGATTATATGGACATTTGTTGGCAAAGTAATGTCTCTGCTTTTTAAAATATTGTCTAAATTCCATATATATGCATTAGTATACTGTATTGGTGTTTTTCTTTCTGGCTTACTTCACTCTGTATAATAGGCTCCAGTTTCATCCACCTCATTAGAACTGATTCAAATGTATTCTTTTTAATGGCTGAGTAATACTCCATTGTGTATATGTACCACTGCTTTCTTATCCATTCATCTGCTGATGGACATCTAGGTTGCTTCCATGTCCTGGCTATTATAAACAGTGCTGCGATGAACATTGGGGTACACGTGTCTCTTTCCCTTCTGGTTTCCTCAGTGTGTATGCCCAGCAGTGGGATTGCTGGGTCATAAGGCAGTTCTATTTCCAGTTTTTTAAGGAATCTCCACACTGTTCTCCACAGTGGCTGTACTAGTTTGCATTCCCACCAACAGTGTAAGAGGGTTCCCTTTTCTCCACACCCTCTCCAGCATTTATTGCTTGTAGACTTTTGGATAGCAGCCATTCTGACTGGCATGAAATAGTACCTCATTGTGGTTTTCATTTGCATTTCTCTGATAATGAGTGATGTTGAGCATCTTTTCATGTGTTTGTTAGCCATCTGTATGTCTTCTTTGGAGAAATGTCTGTTTAGTTCTTTGGCCCACTTTTTGATTGGGTCTTTTATTTTTCTGGAATTGAGCTGCAGGAGTTGCTTGTATATTTTTGAGATTAATTCTTTGTCCATTGCTTTGTTTGCTATTATTTTCTCCCAGTCCAGGTTTGATGCATTGATACAGGGTGGTTGGGGATGGTGCACTAGGATGACCCAGAGGGATGGGATGGGGAGGGATGTGGGAGGGGGGGTTCAGGATGGGGAACACATGTACACTCTTGGCAGATTCAAGTCAATGTATGGCAAAACCAATACAATATTGTAAAGTAAAATAAATAAATTAATTAAAAAATAAACATAAGAAAATTACTTTATATAAATGAGTTTTGGGATACTCCAATGCTAGGAGGTCTGTTAGATTTGAAGTAAGATGTACATGAACTATATAACTCTGTATTAATCTTTAATCCACAATAAATCAAGGAAGAAACAAGACTGTCACTGCATAAAAATAAATAAAATATTGTCTAGGTTTGTCATAGCTTTGCTTCCAAGGAGCGAGTGTCTTTTAATTTCATGGCTGCAGTCACCATCTGCAGTGATTTTGGAGTCCAAGAAAAAAAATCTCTCACTGTTTCCATTGTTTACCCATCTATTTGCCATGAAGTGATGGGACCGGATGCCATGATCTTAGTTTTTTGAATGTTGAATTTAAACCCAGCTTTTTCACTCTCCTCTTTCACTTTCATCAGGAGGCTCTTTAGTTCCTCTTCACTTTCTGCCTTAAGTGTGGTGTCATCTGCATATCTGAGGTTACTGATATTTCTCTCAGCAATCTTGATTCTAGCTTGTGCTTCATCCAGCCCAGCATTTCACATGATGTACTCTGCATATAAGTTAAATAAGCAGGGTGACGTACTCCCTTCCCAATTTTGATCCAGTCCATTGTTCCATGTCCAGTTCTAACTGTTGCTTCTGGACCTGCATACAGGTTTCTCTGGAGGCAGGTAAGGTGGTCTGGTATTCCCATCTCTTTAAGAATTTTCCACAGATTGTTGTGATCCACACTGTCAAAGGTTTTAGCATAGTCAATGAAGCAGAATTAGATGTTTTCCTGGAATTCTCTTGCTTTTTTGATGATCCAGTGGATGTTGGCAATTTGACCTCTGGTTCCTGTGCCTTTTCTTAATCCAGTTTGAACATCTGGAAGTTCTCAGTTCACATACTGTTGAAGCCTGGTTTGGAGAATTTTAGCATTACTTTGCTAGCGTGTGAAATGAGTGCACTTCTGTGGTAGTTTGAACATTCTTTGGCATTGCCTTTCTTTAGAATTGGAATGAAAACCAACCTTTTCCAGTCCTGTGACCACTGCTGAGTTTTCCAAATTTGCTGGCATATTGAGTGAAGCACTTTCACAGCACCATCTTTTAGGATTTGAAATAGCTCAACTGGAATTCCATCACCTCCACTAGCTTTGTTTGTAGTGATGCTTCCTAAGGCCCACTTGACTTCACACTCCAAGATGTCTGAGTCTAGGTGAGTGATCACACCATCTTGCTTATCTGGGTTACTGAGATCTTTTTTGTACAGTCCTTCTTTGTATTCTTGCCAAATCTTCTTAATATTTAATATCATTTTCTTTTAAAATTTGCATAATGGAATCATTCCATAGGCATTTTTTTGCAATTTGCTTTTTAAACTCAACTTTCAATGCCTAATATTTAACCATTTTGATAAATGTAGCTATTATTGATCTATTTTCATTGTTATATTATTTTGAATAAGTATATACCTCATTTTAATATTCCATTCTCCTAATCTTAACAATGGATGACTGGATCCATTGCATCCAGTTATTTTGCTATCATAACCGTGTGCATATCTCCCTGGTTAGTACTTATCAAAATACATTTTGGGAAGGATTTGTTTTCTTTCCAATCATTGGTGGACTAACACTTTTGCAAAATGCAATAAAAATGTACTACTGTAACCATGTATCTATGACATGAGCCAACCATGTCCATATAGATTTGTACACAAATGTGCACACCTTTATATGTAATAGACAAAAACTGAAATGTCCATCAACAGATGAATGAATAAAGAAATTGCATTATATCCATAAAATGGAATATTACTCAGAAGTTAAAATGAATGAACTATTGATACATGCAACATGGTTGAATTATAAAATAATTATGCTGAGCAAAATAGGTCAGACAAATCTTATCTACTTGACAGAAAGCAGATGAATGGTTGCCCTGGAGAGGGGTATGGGTGGTGGAGAGCTGGGGGAGCTTAAGGAAGCAGTGAAGCAGTGTGGAAAGGAAAAAGGAAGGATTATGATGGTACACAAAAACACTTTAAGGACTAACGGATATATTCATTATCTTGTCTGTGATGATGATTTCACAAATGTATACATATGTCAAAATTCATCCAGTTGTACACTTTAAGTATGTGCAGTTTGTTGTATGTCAATCATACTTTAATAAAACTATATAAATAATAAATTACTAGAAAAATACTAGAAGAAAAACACAGAATGTAAGCCCCAATGATTTTTTTAAAGACTTCCTTTAGAGTGGTTTTGGTTCACAGCAAAATTGAGAGGAAAGTACAGAGATTTCCCAAATACTCCCTGCCCCCTGACATGCATAGCCTCCCCGACCAGAGAGCTACTTTCATTACAACTGAAGAACCTACACTAACACGTCATAATCACCCGAAGTCTACAGTTTACATTAGGGTTCACTCTTGGTAGTGTATATTCTGTGGATTCGGACACAGCCGTAATGACATGTATCTACCATTATACTATCATACAGAGTAGTTTCACTGCCCTAAAAACTCTCTGCTCTATCTGTTCTGCTATACCCTCCAATTCCTGCCTACTACTGACTTATTCACAGTCCCAGAATTTTGCTTTTTTCTGAACGTCATATACTTGGAATCATATGGTATGAAGTCTTCTCAGATTGGCTTCTTTCATTTAGTAATGTGCATTTCAGTTTCCTCCATGTCTTTTCTTGGCTTATGTCTCATTTACTTTTAGCACTGAATAATATTCCATTGTCTGGATGTACCACAGTTTAGCTGTCCATTCACCTTACCGAAGGACATCCTTGGTTGCTTGCAAGTTTTGACAATTATGAACAAAGCTGCTATAAACATATGTGAGCAGGTTTCTATGTGGATATAAGTATTCAACTCCTTTGGGGAAAGCCAAGGATTATGATTAGTAGATAGTGTGGTAAAAGTACGTTAACTTTTGTAAAACACCACCAAACTGTCTTCCAAAATGGCTGCACCATTTGGCCGCAATGAGTGAGTTCATGTTGTCCAACTATCCATTTTATTATTGTTATTATTATATTATTAGATTTAACAGTCAGGAAATTACACTTCAATAAATTTAACCAGAACAAATGTAACATGGGGATAAAAAAAGATTACAAAATCTGTACCGTTATTCACTGAAGATGTAATTAATACAAACTACACCTTGACAAAGACCTGTAGAAAATCATGTGCAAAATGGCACTGGTCCCCAGATATACTTTGAATAGTATTATCCTCAGCCACATGTGTATGAGTTTCTCTAGCAGTGCTTCTCAGTTCTAGGGGCCATTGGAATCACCTGGAAAGTTTTTCAAAAACAAAGACACACAGACTCCAACCCCAAATATTCTCAGTTAACTAATTCGGGATAGACATTCTCAAACATTCTTGGTTCAAGATACACTTGGTGTCTCAAAACTTTTTTTTAATGGCACCCCAGGACAAAAGAAATACCACACAAGTCCATTTACTAAATAGTTCCAAACAACTTACTAAGTCTTCATGTCCAAATGAGGCACTGTGTGTGTTAGTAGCTCAGTCATGTCTGACTCTTTTCAACCCATGGACTGTAGCCCACCAGAATCCTCTGTCCATGGAATTTCCCAGGCAAGAATACTGGAATGGGTTGCCATTTCCTTCTCCAAAATGATGCACAAGCTGTCTGAAAAACTAATGTGCAAAAACTGAAAGAAAAAATATTAATTTCATTCTAAAAAAACCACAATTGCTTAGGAATGGTATACATACACCTGTTTGACTCTGTACAACTTCTCAAACCCTGGAATCAGAGTGCACTAAGGCAATGGCACCCCACTCCAGTATTCTTGCCTGGAAAATCCCATGGACGGAGGAGCGTGGTAGGCTGCAGTCCATGGGGTTGCTAAGAGTCGGACACGACTCAGCAACTTCACTTTCACTTTTCACTTTCATGCATTGGAGAAGGAAATGGCAACCCACTCCAGTGTTCTTACCTGGAGAATCTCAGGGACGGGGGAGCCTGGTGGGCTGCCGTCTATGGGGTCACACAGAGTCGGACACGACTGAAGTGACTTAGCATAGCATAAGCCATCTTCATTTCCTGTTCCACAGTGATTTTCCTATGGTTTTCCTATCTGCTTTTTATTTGAGCAACCACTGAAAGATCTAGTTTTGCAAAATATTGCATAGTAGAAAAGAATGGAGCAAGTCTTAGAAGGAAACTGTGACCTGAACCATCTTGAGTTAGCAGTTTATACAGTGTCCAGCAGAGTATCACAGTATTCTCTCGAACATGTAAAATACCCCACAGAGCTCTGTGAGTTTGTGGTAGTGCCCCTGGGCACCTACAAACACAATCTGGTAACTACATGTCTGGGGAAACGCCCAGCCAAACTATTTCTAATCAGCTCATTTTTAGATTCTAACACAAGGGTTGACCCTGGTGATCAGAAAAGACCCTGATGCTGGGAAAGATTGAAGGCAGGAGGAGAAGGGGACGACAGAGGACAAGATGGTTGGATGGCATCACTGACTCAATGGACATGAGTTTGAGCAAGCTCTGAGAAATAGTGAAGGCCTGGCATGTTGCAGTACATGGGGTTGCAAAGAGTTGGACATGACTAGTGACTGAAAAATAGCATTTTTAGATTCTAACATAAGGGTTGAGAATCACTATTCTAGAGTGTGGGCCAGGAGCTAAATGACCAGTCTGTAGATCACACACAGCTTCAACTTTTCCTAACAAGACTGCAGGGTTGTTAGGAAGTGGCTGCCCTGATTCACATTGCCACCAGCATCTAAGAGTTCCTGTTGTTCCATGTTCTTACTATTGACTTTTCGACTTTAAAGTTTTTCCCACTCTGGGGAGTGTGACATAGTGTGACATCTGGCGGTTTTAATTTGAAAGTGAAAGTGAAAGTGAAGTCGCTCAGTTGTGTCCAACTCTTTGCGACCCCATGGACTATAGCCCACCAGGCTCCTCTGTCCATGGGATTTTCCAGGCAAGAGTACTGGAGTGGGTTGCCATTTCCTTCTTCTAATTTCTAATGAAACTAAAGTACTTAGTATTTAGTATAAAGTATATACTTTAATTAGTATAAAGTATTTCATATTTTATTGACCATTCACATTTCCACTTCTGTGCTATTCAAGGCTTTCTTTGATTTTCAACAGAGTGTTTTTTACCATCTTTAATGATTTGTCAGCCATATGCAAAACAAATATCTCTCTCCAGAATTTATGGCTTGATTTTTCACCCATATCACAGCATCTTTTGATGAAATTGTTGTCTGAAGGACAGTTTCCTGTATCTTTATCATTTTCCAGTTACATGGGTGTCAAATACTTTCTGACAGTTCATGGTTTCCACCTCTCCCAGCTCTTTTTGGTGATGTCTTTTAATGAAGTAATATCCTTGATTTTAAAGTAGTCCAATGACCAATCTTGCTTTCTGGCTAGCACCTTTTCCATCTCATTTAATAACTTTCCATCTTCCAAAGTAAAAAAGCTATTCTATATTTCTGCTTATAAAACTTCTATGCAGAGTACATTATGCAAAATGCTGGGCTGCATGAATCATAAGCTAGAAGCAAGATTGCTGGAAGAAATATTAATAGTCTCAGATATGCAGATGATACCCCTGTAATGGAAGAAAAGTGAAGAGGAACTAAAGAGCCTCTTGATGAAGGAGAAAGAGGAGAGTAAAAAAGCTGGCTTCAAACTCAACATTCAAAAAACTAAGATCATGGCATGCTGTCTCATTATTTCATGGCAAAGAGATGGGGAAACAATGGAAGAGTGACAGACTATTTTCTTGGGCTACAAAATCACTTTGGACAATAACTGCAGCCACGAAATTAAAAGATGCTTACTCCTTGGAAGGAAAGCTATGACAAACCCAGACAGCATATTCAAAAGCAGAGACATCACTTTGCCAACAAAGGTCCATATAGCAAAACTATGGTTTTTCCAGTAGTCATATATGGATTTAAGAGTTGGACCATAAAGAAGGCTGCTGCTGAAGAATTGATGCTTTCGAACTGTGGCGCAGGAGAAGACTCTTGAGGGTCCCTTGGACAGAAAAGAGATCAAACCAGTCAATCTTAAAGGAAATAAATCCAAAATATTCACTGGAAGGACTGATGCTGAAGCTGAAGCTCCAATACTCTGTCCACCTGACGTGAAGAATGACTCACTGGAAAAGACCTTGATTCTGGGAAAGATTGAGTGCAAGAGAAGAAGGGGATGACAGAGGATGAGATGGTTGGATGGCATCACTGACTCAATAGACTTGAGTTTGAGCAAATTCTGGGATAGTGATGGACAGGGGAGCCTGGTGTGCTGCAGTTCATGGGGTAGCAAAGAGTTGGATATGACTTAGTGACTGAACGACAACAATGAGGAAACAATTTCATCCCAATGAGCATGACTTTAAAATATGCAAATTAAGAGAAATCATCTCTACTTACTAAATGAGAGTTTGTGAGGCCCCCCATTAAATTAAAGTGACTTGAAATGTTACATGTTTATATATCATGGCAAGAGCACTGGACAAGAAATTAGGTTTGATTACTGACTTTAGGGTTTATATGGTATCTCTGTTTTCTCATCTGCAATATTGCAATATCCCATTTACTTTAGGAAAGAGCTTTTGAAAAGTACAATACTGTGTTTCCTGAGGAAAGGCTCATCAACTTTTTTCCTTGCCAGCATTTTCAGTATAAAATAATTCAAACATACAAACAAGTAGAAAGAATTGTGGCATTAACACCACTCTGTATAATCACACCTAATTTCTATTATTTCCATCACATTCTTCATATTTTAAACCATCTTATTTTTTTGATGCATCTGTTGCAGGCTTCAGTATTCTTTATCTTCAAACATTTCAGCATGCACATCCATTAACTAGAGTTCAAAATTTATTCATCGTTCTTTTATTGAGGTGACATTTATATTCAATGAAATACACAAATCTTAAACAGGACAATTCTGAGTTTTGACAAATGTATACACCTGCATAATTTGAACCCCTATTGAGAGGTTACCATAATCCCAGAAAAAACTCTCTCCTATTCCTTCCTAGTCATCATCATCCACACTGTTCAGAATTTTTCACTCTAGTCTTACCTGTCCTAGAATTCCATCTAAATAAAATTATACTGTGTGTCCTGTGTATGTATGTGAAAGACTTCTTTTCTTTTAAATGTATTTTAGACTGATTCATATATTCATGTAAATAAGTAGGTTGTTACTTTTTACTGCTGAGTAGTATTCCATTTGGAAATACTATTCTGTTGAACACCTGTTTCAGTGTTGGCTTTATAGATAAAGGTGCATTGAATGTTGCTGTTGTTGTTCTGTCATTCAATCATGTCTGATTCTTGGCAACCCCAAGTAGTTCAGCAAGCTAGGCTTCCCTGTCCTTCACCATCTGCCGGAGCTTGCTCAAACTCATGTCCATTGAGTTGGTGATACTATCCAACCATCTCACCCTCTGTCGTCCCATTCTCTTCCTGCCTTCTATCTTTCCCAGCATCAGGGTCTTTTCCAATAAGTCAGCTCTTCACATGATGTGGCCAACATATTGGAGCTTTAGCATCAGTACTTCCAGTGAATATTCAGGGTTGAGTTACTTTAAGATCGATTGATTTGATTCCCTTGCAATCCAAGGGACTCTCGAGAGGCTTCTCCAATACCCCACTTCAAAAGCATCAATTCTTCATTGCTCAGCCTTCTATATGGTACAACTCTCACATCCATAAATGACTTCTGGAAAAACATAGCTTTAACTCCTCAGACCTTCGTTGGCAAAGTAATGTCTCTGGTGTAGGCTGCCGTCTATGGGGTCACAAAGAGTCGGACACAACTGAAGCGACTTAGCAGCAACAGCAGCAGGTTTGTCATAGCTTTTCTTCCAAGGAGCAAGCGCATTTTAATTTCATGGCTGTAGTCACCACCCGCAGTGATTTTGAAGCCCAAGAAAAAAAGTCCATCACTGTTTCCATTGTTTCCCCATCTATTTGCCATGATGGGTGTTATGAATATATGTGTTCAAAAGAAGAAAGGGTAGCTTGTACCAACTAAACTTTATACATCAAGTTATTTAAACCTTGAAATATCTCCATCAAACTGGATGTCTCTTCTAAAGTATACTAATGGCAATGAAAACAACATGTTTCCTAGAAAAGGAGTGAATCCACATTGACTCCACTGACACACTGAAATTTAGTCAGTGAATACATAAAACTTAGGGGTTTTCCCTTTATGTAAGTGATATAATGATCACTTCCTACATGATCAATGCAAAGACATAGAGGAAAGCAATTGAATGGGAAAGACTAGAGGTCTCTTCAAGAAAATTAGAGATAGAAAGAGAATATTTCATGCAAAGATGGGCACAATGAAGGACAGAAATGGAATGGACCTAACAGAAGAAGATTATTAAGAAGAGGTGAAAGGAATACAAAGAACTATACAAAAGAGATCTTAATGACCCAGATAACCATGGTGTTGTGATTACACACCTAGAACCAGACATCCTGGAGTGCAAAGTCAAGTGGGCCTTAGGAAGCATCACTACGAACAAAACTAGTGGAGCTGATGGAATTCCAGTTGAGCTATTTCAAATCCTAAAAGATGGTGTTGTGAAAGTGCTGCACTCAGTACGCCAGCAAATTTGGAAAACTCAGCAGTGGCCACAGGACTGGAAAAGGTCAGTTTTCATTCCAATCCCAAAGAAAGACAGTGCCAAAGAATGTTCAAACTACTGCAAATTGTACTCATCTCACACACTAGCAAATTAATGCTCAAAATTCTCCAAGCTAGGCTTCAATAGTACACAAACTGAAAACTTCCAGATGTACAAACTGGATTTAGAAAAGGCAGAGGAACCAGAGATCAAACTGCCAACATTCATTGGATCGTAGAAAAAGCAAGAGAATTCCAGAAGACCATCTACTTCTGCTTCATTGACTATGCCAAAGCTTTTGACTGTGTGGACCACTACAAACTGGAAAATTCTTAAAGAGATAGGAATACCAGACCACCTTACCTGCCCCCTCAGAAACCTGTATGCAGGTCAAGAAGTAACAGTTAGAACCAGACAGGGAACAAAGGACTGGGTCAAACTGAGAAAGAAGTATGTCAAGGCTGTATTTTGTCACCCTGCTTATTTTACTTATATGCAAATTACATCATGTGAAATGCCAGGCTGGATGAAGCACAAGCTGGAATCAAGATTGCCAGGAGAAATATCAATAGCCTCAGATATCCAGATGATACCACCCTTATAGCAGAAAGTGAAGAGGGACTGAAAAGACTTTTAAAGAAGGTGAAAGAGTAAGAAACTGGCTTAAAACTCAACATTCAAAAAATGAAGATCATGGCATCTGGTCTTATCACTTCATGGCAAATACATGGGGAAACAATGGAAACAGAGAAAGACTTCATTTTCTTGGGCTCCAAAATTACTGCAGATGGTGACTGCAGCCATGAAATTAAACGACACTTGCTCCTTGGAAGAAAAGTTATGACAAACCTAGACAGCATGTTAAAAGCAGAGACATCACTTTGTCAACAAAGGTTTGGATAATCAAAGCTATGGTTTTTCCAGGAGTCATGTATGGGTGTGAGAGTTGTACCATAAAGAAGGCTGAGTGTCAAAGAATTGATGCTTTTGAACTGTGCTGTTGGAGAAGACTCTTGAGAGTCCCTTGGACTGCAAGGAGATCAAACCAGTCAATCCTAAAGGAAATCAATCCTGAATATTCATTGGAAGTACTGATGCTGAAGCTCTAATAGTTTGGCCACCTGATACAAAGAGCCAACTCATTAGAAAAGACCCTAATGCTGGAAGATTAAAGGCAGGAGGAGAAGGGATAACAGAGGACAAGATGGTTGGATGGCATCACTGACTCAATGGACATGAGTTTGAGGAAGCTCTGGGAAATCTGGTGTGCTTTAGCCCACGGGGTCACAAACAGTCAGACACGACTGAGTGACTGAAGAACGAAGTGATATATATAAGTATTAAAATATAGTTAATACAAAAATCAGAAAAAGAAAATTTACCCCTTGTATCCCCATCCTTACAATACAGGTAAATTGAGGACCTTCAAATCTTTGACAACCATTGCTTACCAGGCCCCTGGATACCCTGAACACTTTCTGACTTATCGGGGTTTGGGCCTCAAACTAGGATCTGGTCTTCTACCCTTGAGTACTTGGCTCTACCAAAAAGACTATATTTGCCCAGGCTGGCAGTACCAAATGTTTCCACTCCTTTAGCTCTCCTGAGGTTTCTAGTTTTTCTTTTTGTTGCTAGAATGGGATAAATTATAAGAAATCTTGGGATCAAAAGATGGGACAACCACAGTACCCTAACTATTGTTTCTGATCGATGTTATTTCTCATAGTTCATTTCACCACCTTTGGATAGGTTAGAACCTAGTCTCTTTCTACAACAGCTACTACTCAAACTACAGAGACATTAATTATCAGCATAAGGAAAAATATATGTGCTCAGCAAGCAATGTCAAAAGAGATTGCTAAGCAGAATATGTCTGCCCAGAAGCAAAACTCAAATGCTCACATTTTATGAGAAAAATAATCCAGAAAGGAAGTCTTCAATTTTTATTATAGATTCTGTTTTTTGAACAAAACATGTAGAAAAAATAGGTAAATTGCTTTTCTGTGTCTTTTCATTTAAATGTAGATAAAAGGCAATTACTTCCTAAGCCATTATAAATTATATTCTGGGTTCACAAGCATAACAATAATAAATTTGATATAGCTTTTCCCAATTAAAAAATCAAATCTATCTCCAGTGAAAAAAATTTTTTTCTGCTAACTTTTCCTCCCTTCTCTTTCTTCTTTTCCACCATCCTTCCTTCCAGCAAACATTTTTTGAGTGCCTATGCTAGCAGCAGCAGCAGCATGCTATTTACGCACAAAACATCTGAAATGTCAAGACCTCATTACACTGTATGAAGAAATCTGGTGGTTTCATTTATATGCAAGTTTATCCCTTTAAAAGATACCATGTGAAGCCATTCATACAATTCAGCTCAAGAAAATGAACTGAAATCAGCTCAGGCAGTGACCTCACTACAATCCCTCTAAATAAGAGGGATTCCCCAAGGAAATTATTTCAGTTCAGGGCTCAGAAAAGGAAAGCTTTGTTTCAGGAGAAAGAACTATAGAAGGAAGGTCTTCCCTCAGGAAAAGGGTTATTTGACACTATTCCAGGAGAATAAATACAGTAGGCTTTTTTGAAACCTAAAGAAGAATGAGGGAACATTTCTGATCTTGTAAAAAGCAGTATTGACCTGGAGTTATCAATATGAACTGAATTTTCTTATAATTTAGTTGTGACTAGGAATGTAAAAGAATAGATCAAGTGACCCTTATTTCTAATCTCAACCTGCAACCAAGACTGGAAAAATACATAATTTAAGAAACTGTCTCCAACCTCGATGGAAGGATCTTTTTATCAGGTGGCACTAGTGGTAAAGAACCCACCTGTCAATGCAGGAGGTGTTAGAGATGCAGGTTGGATCCCTGGATTGGGAAGATCCTCTGGAGGAGGAAATGGCAACCCACTGCAGTATTCTTGCCTGGAGAATCCATTGGACAACGGAGCCTGGCAGGCTATCGTCCATAGGGTTGCAAAGAGTTGGACACGACTGAAGCAACTTAGCAGCAGCAAGAAAATAAAAACATTTCTCAGACATGTTTCCTTTGCTCTGTACATGGGCATTTAGGACTTACTGGTTAACAAAGAGAATGAAACATATGCTTTGAGTGTGTCTTCTCCCCACAAGAAGTAATGTGATCTTTCACTTGAAGGTTTTAAAATTGCCTCAGTTTATTAAAGCCTTTAAATATAAGACATGATACCACAAAACTATGAGAAGAGAACATGCAGGCAAAACATTCTCTAATGTAAATCAGATCAATGTTTTCTTATTTCAGTCTCCTAAGGCAGTAGGAAAAAAAAGGGAAAAATAACAAGTAATCGCAAAAGAGACTGCTAAGCAGAATATGTCTGTCCAGAAGCAAAACTCAAATGTACACATTTTAGGAGTATAATAACCAGAAATTATTCAACTTTTCTTATAAATTCTGTTTTTTTGAACAAAACATGTATAAAAAATAGGTAAATCTGTTTTTCTGGGACCAAATCAAACATATAAGCTTTTGCACAGCAAAGGAAACCATAAAAAAACTGAAAAGTCAACCTACGGACTGGGAGAAAATATTTGCAAATAATGAGACTGACAAGGACTGAATTTCCAAATATACAAACAGCTCATACAACTCGATACAAAAAATATCAACCCAATTAAAAATAGGCAGAAGGTCTACACAGACATTTCTCCAAAGTAAACATACAGATGGCCAACAAGCACATGGAAAGATGCTCAACATCACTAATTATTAGAGAAATGCAAATCAACGCTGCAGTGAGGTACCATCAAACTCTGGTCAGAATGGCCATTGTTAAAAACTCTATGAATAACAAATGCTGGAGAGGGTGTGGAGAAAAGGGAACCCTTCTATACTCTTTGTGAGAATATAAATTGGAACAGCCATCCAATTTATTCAACAGCCACTAAATTGGAAATCAGTAGAGAGGTTCTTCAAAAAGCTAAAAATAGAGTTACTATATGATCTAGCAATCCCACTCCTTGGCATATATCCAGACAAAAGTATAATTAAAAAAGATACATGCACTTCAGTGTTCATAGCAGCACTATTTACAATAGCTAGGACATGGAAACAACCCAAATGTCCGTCAACAGATGAATGGATAAAGAAGATGTGGTATATGTACATACACACAATGGAATACTACTTAACAATAACAAGAAGAAAATAATGTCATTTGCAGCAACATGGATGGACCTAGAGATTATCATACTAACTAATAAAGTCAGAAAGAGAAAGACAAATACGATATGATATCACTTATACATGGAATATAAAATATGACACCAACGGACATTTTTACAAAACAGAAACAGACTCACAGGCATAGAGAACAGATTTGTGGTTGCCAAGGTGAGGGTAGAGATAGATTATGAATTTGGGGTTATCAGAGGCAAACTATTGTATATAGGATGGATAAACAACAAGATCGTACTATATAGCGCATAGAACTATATTCAGTATCCTACAATAAACCATAATAAAAAAGAATATGAAAAAGAATGTATATATATGTATAACTGAATCACTACTGTGCAGCAGAAACTAACACAACATTCGAAGTCAACTATACTTCAATAAAAAAATCAATTAAAAACTGATTCAGCCTTAAAAGCATTATTTATGATAACAAATAACATTATTCCTATTTTGCATCTAACTTGCCAAAGTCACAAGCTGATAAGTGGCAGAGCCAGGATTCAAAGTCCGGTGAATTGTCCCATCCCAGAGCTGGTGCATCAACTGTCCCACACTGTGTATAGCAGAACTGCAGCAAGAGATTAGACTTAAGGAATATAATAAGAAGCATTAATAAAATAACATGAAACTTTTGCTATGAACTTATAGGAAGTTAAGAAGTACTGAAGTAGCTTAAGCAGAGAAAGATATGAGCTTGTCTAGGCTAAACTAGAGCAAAATCATCATCAAATTATCTCTGCCTTAGTTTGCAATTGTAGAAGGGCCTGTGAGCTGCCTATACAAATGCACTTTTCCCTCTTCCATAGTAAGAAATGCTGATGTTATTTGGGGTGGCAATGTGCCCAGCTACAAGACTACTTTTCTTAATCTCCTTGGCTTCTAGGGATATTTAAGGAAATGTAAGCAGAAGTCAAATTGGTAGAAACCAGGAAATCTCTTTCAAAGGGGGCTGTATCCGTTAAGAGATATGCACTTTGGTCGTTCCATTTTCTTTCAGCTTGGAATGTGGACATGATGACTGGAGCACTAGGAGCATCTTGTGACCATGAGGAGACTTCTGGCAAGTAAACTGGCACTAAGGATTGTAGAAAAGAAGATAAAAAGGAGCCTGGGTCCCTTGTGACTATGGATTTGCCATATTAGGCCTGAACTACTTACCTCGGGACTTTTATGTTTAAACTGCTCCTGTTTGAGTTTTTTCCACGAAACACTGTGGAATCCTAGGTGATTACATAATGTAATCATATTACAATCAGATTACATATATATCTTACATAATTTTTAAAATTTTAATAATCCTCAATACTTTCTTGCCAGAAATATATAAGAACTCTTAATAAATTTTATTCTAATTCACAATAACTTCCTTTTTTTCTTCCATTTATTTCTCTCTACAACTCATCCCTACTAGCATCAAATTCATTTCTTCTAAAAGATGTGAATTTCTCTCAGTCCTACTTAGGAGCATAGTAACACTGACCTTTCACGGGGTTCATAGTATATACTGTTAATAGGAAAAAACTGAAATATCAGTAAAGGCAGCAAGCAATGAAAGTTAGATGCAGAAGTCAACAGCTTGACTCATGATGTCAAAGGGAAGAAAGATCACGGGAAATTAAATTTAAGAATCTTGTACAGAAACACAGGTTCAGTAATTGATGAAACCAGGGCTGAAACATAAAGACTCCTTTATGATGTTGGTCCTCTAGTACTCTTGCCTGGAAAATCCATGGATGGAGGAGCCTGGTAGGCTGCAGTCCATGGGGTTGCTAAGAGTCGGACATGACTGAGCGACTTCCCTTTCAGTTTTTACTTTCATGCATTGGAGAAGGAAATGGCAACCCACTCCAGTGTTCTTGCCTGGAGAATCCCAGGGATGGGGAAGCCTGGTGGGCTGCCATCTATGGGGTCGCACAGAGTCAGACACAACTGAAGCGACTTAGCAGCAGCAGCAGCAGCAGCATGATGTTGGTCTTAAAGGATGCCACTGACTGAACCAGCAAGAAGGAAGTGGAAAGAAGTTGAGGGTGACAGGTTTAGCAAAGGCCTTGGAGGGAAGGGAAGAGGGTAAAGAGTCCTTGCCACGGACCATCAGAAGCCACGAGAGTGGGGGTTAATTTAACAAAAGCAGAGCCTGGCGAAGTACAGGAACTAAAGGGGTAGTGTGAGGTAATAAAGTAAGTAGGCTTAGAGGTACCTAAGCATGGGAAGGATGTGGGTGGCAAAACAGAAGCTGGGGAGCACCCAGCTACAAAGCAGGGTATTAAGACAGTCTTGTCAAAATGCACAATTGCTGGGGGGTTTTTTCCAACCAAATAATGCAACATTCATCTCTAACCCTGTTCTGAGTATGGAGGACTTTCAGCCTCCTCATGAATTTTCTTTTTAGTACTTTTGGAGTAGTTTTCAAAATGTATTACTCTTATAACCATTCCTCTCCTAAAATGTATTTAAAAGTCTGTGAGAATTTCAAGGACATTTTGGTCCTTTCCCAAAAATCATCATTATAAAGGATTTAAAAAAATATGATTCACATTAATTATTCACAGATTTGTTTTACAGCTAGATGATACAGGTAGAGGCCAGTCAGACTACTTATTTAGGATCAGTTCAGTTCAGTCACTCAGTCGTGTCCAACTCTTCGCGACCCCATGAATTGCAGTGTGCCAGGCCTCCCTGTCCATCACCAACTCCCAGAGCACACTCAAACTCATGTCCATCGAGTTGGTGATGCCATCCAGCTATCTCATCCTCTGTCATCCCCTTCTCCTGCCCCCAATCTCTCCCAGTATCAGAGTCTTTTCCAGTGAGTCAACTCTTCGCATGAGGTGGCCAAAGTACTGGAGTTTCAGCTTTAGCATCATTCCTTCCAAAGAACACCCAAGGACTGATCTCCTTTAGAATGGACTGGTTGGATCTCCTTGCAGTCCAAGGGACTCTCAAGAGTCTTCTCCAACACCACAGCATCAATTCTTCAGTGCTCAGCTTTCTTCACAGTCCAACTCTCACATCCATACATGACCACAGGAAAAACCATAGCCTTGACTAGACGGACCTTTGTTGGCAAAGTAATGTCTCTGCTTTTGAATATGCTATCTAGGTTGGTCATAACTTTCCTTCCAAGGAGTAAGTGTCTTTTAATTTCATGGCTGCAGTCACTATCTGCAGTGATTTTGGAGCCCCCCAAAATAAAGTCTGACACTGTTTCCACTGTTTCCCCAGCTATTTCCCATGAAGTGATGGGACCAGATGCTATGATCTTCGTTTTCTGAGTTGAGCTTTAAGCCAACTTTTTCACTCTCCACTTTCACTTTCATCAAGAGGCTTTTGAGTTCCTCTTCACTTTCTGCCATAATGGTGGTGTCATCTGCATATCTGAGGTTATTGATATTTCTTCCGGCAATCTTGATTCCAGCTAGTGCTTCTTCCAGCCCAGTGTTTCTCATGATGTACTCTGCATAGAAGTTAAATAAGCAGGGTGACAATATACAGCCTTGACGTACTCCTTTTCCTATTTGGAACCAGTCTGTTGTTCCATGACCAGTTCTAACTGTTGCTTCCTGACCTGCATACAAATTTCTCAAGAGGCAGGTCAGGTGGTCTGGTGTTCCCATCTCTTTCAGAATTTTCCACAGTTTATTGTGATCCACACAGTCAAAGGCTTTGGCAGAGTCAATGAAGCAGAATTAGGTGTTTTCCTGGAAGTCTCTTGATTTTTCCATGATCCAGCGGATGTTGTCAACTTCATCTCTGGTTCCTCTGCCTTTTCTAAAACCAGCTTAAACATCTGCAAGTTCACAGTTCACATATTGCTGAAGCTTGGCTTGGAGAATTTTGAGCATTACTTTACTAGCCCGTGAGATGAGTGCAATTGTGTGGTAGTTTGAGCATTCTTTGGCATTGCCTTTCTTTGGGATTGGAATGAAAACTGACCTTTTCCAGTCCTGTGGCCACTGCTGAGTTTTCCAAATTTGCTGGCATATTGAGTGCAGCACTTTTAATGTTTTCTTATTGACAAAGGAATTTTCAGCACTTACCAAAGAAGGACCATATAGAAAGCTGAAGACAGCTTTCTTGACAGCCTATTGGTTATGTATATCTTCAAAATTAATGACTATATTTCCCAAGAAATAGGATTAACCTTATGAAGTCTAGATATCTCAAAGTAACTTGCTACAAACTAGTTAAGACACTTTTTATGATGACAAGATAAAGATCAGCCATAGGAAAGAGTGAGCCTTCACCAGCATGAGTTAGGATTTATAGTCTTAGTAACTCATGCTGGTGAAGGCTCTTTCTTTCCTATGGCTGATCTTTATCTTGTCATCATAAAAAGTGTCTTAACTAGTTTGTAGCAAGTTACTTTGAGATATCTAGACTTCATAAGGTTAATCCTATTTCTTAGGAAATATAGTCATTAATTTTGAAGGTATACATAATCAATAGGCTGTCAAGAAAGCTGTCTTCAGCTTTCCATATGGTCCCTCTTTGGTAAGTGCTGAAAATTCCTTTGTCAATAAGAAAACATTAAAAGCTTTTTCTCATGGGCATGACTGCAGTAATTTGATAACCATAAGCAGATTCTTTTCTTTGAACAAATACAAATATGAGGACTTCCCTGTTGGTACACTGGATAGGAATCTACCTGCCAATGTTGGGGCAGGAGTTCAATCTCTGGTCAAGGAAGATTCCACATGCTACAGAGTTACTAAGCCCAAGCACCACAACGACTGAATCTGTGCTCTAGAGCCTGCAAGATGCAACTAGAGAGCCCAAAAGATGCAGCTACAGAGCCCACATGCTACAAGTATTGAAGCTCACACACCTAGAGACTGTGCTCCATGATGAGAGAAGCCACCACAATGAAGGCTGCACACAGCAACAAAGAGTAGCCCTTGCTTGTCGCAACTAGAGAAAGCACGCACACAGCAACAAAGACCCAGTGAAATTACAAAAAAATACTAACATGAACTTTTCTTCCACAGGCTCAAACGTTTTCACCCCACCCCTACCACCATCAATGACTTTAACTTTTGGCGAGAAAAGAGAGAAGTGGAATTTGAGGTAAGGACATTAAAGATATAAGTAAAATCTCAGCTAGAAGAAGATGCTTTGCTTTGAGCGACAGACAGCTTTTCCTAAGATGGTGGCTGGTAAACTGACAGCTGGTAAACTTCTAATGTCAATCATATGTGGTTGGCCTGCCAGATGCTAGTTAACTGCCAACGCATCTCACACTTCCTTTTGATTTTAAGTCACCACATCTCTAATATAAGTGGACAGGGCAGGGCAGGATGAAGGGGAACTGGGGGGAGGAAGAGAAAGCAAATACAAGAGGCTGGTCAACAGTGAGGGGGAGGCTTGGAAAGTGAGGGTGTGCACTTTGTACATCTCTTTTAAATGAAAATCAGTGTTTTTTCCAGTCTATATCAAATGCTTCCACATCAAAATGGCCATGTCAAAGCAATAGATGTGAATGTCACGGAACTCTTTCTCAGGGCACATTCCAAGTTCTAACGTCATATCCTCAACAAGTCACTCTAAGATCTGTGATTAAACTTCCTGAGGAAAAGGTGTGAACCTAAAAACAAAGCTTTTCCTATTGAGCTTCATGAAGAAATAAAAACCAGAAACTTGAGAACAGTTTAATTCAGCCTTAGTTAAAATTAATGAGAACTCATGAGTGATAAAGGTATTTAGTGAGAAACTTCGAGAAAAATAACTCAGGTTATTTAAAAATTCAGAGTACTTTCTTAAGAGCATGTTGAACAAAGGACACTTAAGCAACAGGCACAAACTTCTGCTCTCAGTTTAAACTTGCACCTGCTCTGTCTCTTGTCGAAAAAGTAGCTGTTAACGTTGGGGAAGTAATGTCAGGAAATCTCAAGGGTCTGTAATTTCAAACTACAAAGTCTTTAAGCTTTAACTACTCTCCTCAATGTTATGTGACAGCCTTGATCAGACGAGGGATTGGGGAAGAATGGATACATGCATATAAATGGCTGAGTCCCCTCACTGTTCACCTGAAACTACCACAACATTGTTAACTGGCTATGTGCACGTGAAGTTGCTTCAGTCATGTCTCTTTGGGACGCTATGGACTGTAGGCCATCAGGCTCCTCTGTCCATGAATTCTCCAGGCAAGAATAATGGATTGGGTTGCCATGCCCTCCTCTTGGGGATCTTCCCAACCCAGGGATTGAACCCGTGGCTCCTGCACTGACAGGCAGATTTTTACCACTAGCGCCATCCAAACAAAATAAAAAAATTAGTTTGGTGACAAAAAAAGAGTATGTATGTCTGTCATAGAAAACTGAATTTCTTAGAATGTATATTACAGACAAGTGATTGTTTATGTAAGGTTATAAACTACGTTTGACACAGGAAACTGATTTTGCTCACCTGCCTTGTTATAATTAACTCAATGGCTATGACTTCACTCATCTTGTTATAATTAACCTCATCAATTTACAAACTATGTAGTCTCATGCCAGACATGAAACACATGCTAGACTCACATACTAAGATGCTTTCCTCCCAGTTAGATAATAAAATAATATAGCATCTATAGTAGATCCACTTTCAAGACCACGATGCATATCATTCTTCCATGTACTTGTCAAGTTGTTTACCCAGGTGAATGATATATTATTCTAATAAGACAGCTGTTTGCCCAGATGAGCAAACTGTTTGTCCTGATAAATTGATTTGCAAGAATTCCATAAAGCAAACAGTGGAGTTATTTATTAATTTACTGTCTCATCTCTCTGGGCAAGAATTTCCTGGAGTAAAGAGTCAAGTCATGCTGACATGGACGGGTTCATTCTAATACCTCCCTTTCCATATGTGAAAATACATGGTTAAGGAGGAAAAAAGGGACTGAAACAGAGAGATGTTCAACCCTATAGTTTTAGAGGTTGGTGAATAGCCCAGAAAGAATGAAGAGACAGAGCCAAAGCAAAAACAACATCCAGTGTGGATGTGACTGGTGATGGAAGTAAAGTCCAAGGCTGTAAAGAGCAATATTGCATAGGAAACATGGAATGTTAAGTCCATGAATCGAGGCAAATTGGAAGTGGTCAAACAGGAGATGGCAAGAGTGAACATCAACATTTTAGGAATCAGCAAACTAAAATGGACTGGAATGGGTAAATTTACCTCAGATGACCATTATATCTACTACTGTGGGCAAGAATCCCTTAGAAGAAATGGAGTAGCCATCATAGTCAACAAAAGAGTCTGAAATGCAGTACTTGGATGCAATCTCAAAATGACAGAATGATCTCTGTTCATTTCCAAGGTAAACCATTCAGTATCACAGTAATCCAAGTCTAGGTCCCGACCAGTAACACTGAAGAACCTGAAGTTGAATGGTTCTATAAAGACCTACAAGACCTTCTAGAACTAACACTCAAAAAAGATGTCCTTTTCTTTACAGGGGACTGGAATGCAAAAGTAGGAAGTCAAGAGATACCTGGAGTAACAGGCAAATTTGGCCTTGGAGTACAAAATGTAGCAGAGAAAAGGCTAACAGAGTTTTGCCAAGAAAATGCACTGGTCATAGCAAACACCCTCTTCCAACAACACAAGAGAAGACTCTACATGTGGACATCACCAGATGGTCAACACTAAAATCAGATTGACTAGATTCTTTGCAGCTAAAGATGGAGAAGCTCTATATAGTCAACAAAAGACTGGGAGCTGACACTGGCTCAGATCCTGAATTCCTTATTGCCAAATTCAGACTTAAATTGAAGAAAGTAGGGAAAACCACTAGATCATTCAGGTATGACCCAAATTAAATCCCTCATGATTATACAGTGGAAGTGACTATACATTCAAGGGATTCGATCTGATAGACACAGTGCCTGAAGAACTATGGACGGAGGTTCGTGACATTGTACAGGGGGCAGTGATCAAGACCATCCCCAAGAAAAAGAAATTCAAAAAAGCAAAATGGCTGCCTGAGGAGGCCTTACAAGTAGCTGTGAAAAGAATAGAAGCAAAAGGCAAAGAGAAAATGAAAGATACACTCATTTGAATGCAGAGTTCCGAAGAATAGCAAGGAAAGATAAGAAAGCCTTCTTCAGTGATCAATGCAAAGAAATAAAGGAAAACAATACAATGGGAACGTCTAGAGATCTCTTCAAGAAAATTAGAGATACCAAGGGAACATTTCATGCAAATATGGGCACAATGAAGGACAGAAATGGTATGGAGCTAAAAAAAGCAGAAGATATTAAGAAGAGGTGGCAAGAATACACAGAAGAACTATACAAAAAAGATCTCAATGACCCAGATAAGTACGATGGTGTGATCACTCATCTAGAGCCAGATATCCAGAATGCGAAGTCAAGTGGGCCTTAGGCAGCATCACTATGAACAAAGCCAGTGGAAGTGATGGAATTCCAGTTGAGCTATTTCAAATCCTAAAAGATGATGCTGTGAAAGTGCTGCACTCAATATGCTGGCAAATTTGGAAAACTCAGCAGTGGTCACAGGACAAGAGAAGGTCAGTTTTCATTACAATTCCAAAGAAAGGCAATGCCAAAGAATGCTCAAACTACTACAAACAATTGCACTCATCTCACATGCTAGCAAAGTAATGCTCAAAATTTTCCAAGCCAGGCTTCAACAGTTTGTGAACTGTCAACTTCCAGATGTTCAAGCTGGATTTTAAAAGGCAGAGAACCAGAGATCAAATTGCTAACATCTGTTGGATCATTGAAAACGTGAGAGAGTTCCAGAAAAAAATCTACTTCTCTTTTATTAACTATGTCAAAGCCTTTGACTGTGTGGATCTCAACAAACTGTGGAAAATTCTTAAAAGGATGGGAATGCCAGACCACCTGACCTGCCTCCTGAGAAATCTGTGTGCAGGTCAAGAAGCAACAGTTAGAACTGGACATGGACAACAGACTGGTTCCAAATCGGGAAAGGAGTACATCAAGGCTGTATATTGTCACACTGCTTATTTAACTTATAGTCAGAGTACATCATGAAAGATGCTGTGCTGGAAAAAGCACAAGCTGGAATCAAGATTGCTGGGAGAAATATCAATAACCTCAGATATGCAAATGACACCACACTTAGAGCAGAAAGCGAAGAGGAACTAAAGAGCCTCTTGATGAAAGTGAAAGAGGAGAGTGAAAAAGCTGGCTTCAAACTCAACATTCATAAAACTAAGATATTGGCATCTGGTTCAATTACTCCATGGCAAATAGATGGGGAAACAATGGAAACAGCGACAAACTTTATTTTGGGGGGCTCCAAAATCACTGCAGATGGTGACTGCAGCCATAAAACTAAAAGACGCTTGCTCCTTGGTAGAAAAGCTATGACAAACCTAGACAGCATATTCAAAAACAGAGACATTACTTTGCCAACAAAGGTCCATCTAGTCAAAGTTTTGGTTTTTCCAGTAGTCATATATGGATGTAAGAGTTAGACTATACAGAAAGCTGAGCACTGAAGAATTGATGCTTTTGAACTGTGGTGTTGGAGAAGACTCTTGAGAGTCCCTTGGACAGCAAGGAGATCCAACCAGTCCATCCTAAAGGAAATCAGTCCTGAATATTCTTTGGAAAGACTGATGCTCAAGCTGAATCTCCAATACTTGGGCCATCTTATGCAAAGAACTGACTCATTTGACAAGACACTGATGCTGGGAATGATTGAAGGCAGGAGGAGAAGGGGATGATAGAGGATGAAATCATTGGATGGTATTACGAACTCCATGAACATGAGTTTTAGTAAGCTCTGGGAATTGGTGACAGACAAGGAAGCTTGGCATGCTGTACTCCATGGGGTTGCAAAGAGTTGACATGATTGAATGACTGACTTGAACTGAACTGAGTAGTCCAAGCTCATAAGTTCACTGTGGAAGAAATTGAGACTCAAAGAGTTTAAATAACCCACCCAAATTCATATAGACATATAGAGAGAGTGGACAACACAAATATCTAGATATTTTGCTCTGAATCCAATATTCTTTCATTGTATGACTCAGCTCCTTGAAATAGTCCTTTAAAGTAGAAAAACTTAGCCTTTTATAATACTTATAAATGGTTCTCAGCATTGCAAGCACCTCTACAAATGTAATACGAAATTTAAGCAAGGTTATCAACTCTAACACCTCACATACTTCACAATGCGAAACTCAGAAATGAATGTGAAGTCTCATTCATTTTACATTTATTTTATGTCACTAAAGACCACATTTATCCTTTGGGGGAAAAAGGTCCATTCCACCATTTGCTCTTCTGTACTTTACATTTGGAAGCTAATTAACATATACCCTTCATCTCAATTTGTACTAGAAAAGAACTTTGACTAGTACTCCAATGTCACAACCATCACCAATGAAACATTATATAAAGACATAGTTACTTTTGATGCTCACTTTTAAAGCTCTTAGTCATCCAGAAAGTGTCTAATTTAGACAATGTGTTGGTTTTAGTTTTTGCTGGTTTTGTGTTTGCTGAGATAGTGGTAAGATTTATAATACATCACATAGCCAAAAAATCTTTCTACTCTCAAGGCTATGTGGTCCAATAAGGTAGCTATTCACCACCACATGTGGCCATTTAAATTTAAACTAATTAAAATTAAATAAAAAATTTAAATCAATTCTTTGTTCATATATTTATATTTCTACAATAGAATTGTTCATGTACATTAGCCATTTTGGGGGGTATGTTGTATTTGGCCACTTGGCTACAAAATGTACATCACTCCAGTAAATGTGCATCATTAAATAAACCCAGAAAGCAAGGTTATATTGATAAGGATAGGGTAACACAGAACCATGGAACCACAAAACCTCAGTGTCTTACTTAACACAACAAAGGTTCACTTGTTCTAACCCATAATTCAAAGTAGATGTTTCTGGACAGATGGTTCTCCTGGATACTGTCTCTGAGCAGTGATTTGAAGAGACAGGCTCCTCTGTATTCACCTAGTCAATATTGAGAAAGAGAGAGGAAATGGATTCTGTCAGATGTATGAGAGCTAGGTCCAAACATGCCACATGCCACTTCTTCCCATAATCCACTGGGCATAAATAGTCTCCTGGCCCCACACATATGTAAAGGGGTTGAGAAGGGTTATCTTCCAATAGACCGAGCAAGAAAATAAAATGAGGTGGTGAGTATACAGGGCTATCTCTGCCATAGAAGTCAGCAACATTTAGATCTTATCACACAAACAGATGAGAAATTATTTACAGCAAGTCTCAAGGTTTCATAACTGTAATAGACTATGTCCTTATTCAAAAGTATTTGTTGTCCCTCACCATGGAATAATTATACATCCTGGACCCACTGACACCAAGCCTCACTGTTCCTCTCTGTAGGACCACACATCCCCAGAGCGGCCATCTGACTGGGTTTGGAAATGTGTGAGGTATGACATGCATCCCTTTCAAGCAGAAGCTTTAAGATGTGTCATGTTTCCACCTTTTTTCTCCCTCAGAGAGGGACTGCTCCTTCAGCTCATGTCTCAGGATGACACTGACGTATTAATAGAGTCTTAAATTTTCTGCAATGGAGGTACAGCATGAGAGACTTAAACCTTTGTTGTTTCAAGTCTCTAAAATGCTGAAGTTTGAAGAAAATTTAATGGGTTCATAAACGTTTCACAAAACAATGAAAATCAAGAAATCAAGACGATTTGGCTATCTAATTTATCTAATTATTTCCAAAGTTTCAGACAAAAGGAGTCTTACAGCAAAAGGATTTTTATCATTCTCATTTTGCTTTTCTAAAGTCTAAGTCTCTTTGCTGTTATTTTAAGCAAATTCTCCTTAGGTATTCACCTAGGATGGAAAACAATCATATTTCATATAATACTTTAGTTACAGTCAATTACTGATTATTCAAGGCCACAGAGTAGCAAGAGATCAGTGTACAGTGTACCATGAAATCAAATCAATAAATATGTTTTCTCCATGCAAGGCACTGCATTAGATACCATCAGAGTGGCTCAGATGGTAAAGTGTCAGCCTGCAATGTGGGAGACCTGGCTTCAATCCCTGGGTCAGGAAGGAAGTGGTAACCCACGCCAGTATTCTTGCCTGGAAAATCCCATGGACAGAGGAGCCTGGTAGGCTATATATAGTCCATGGGGTTGCAAAGAGTAGGACACGACTGAGTGACTTCACTTTACAAGAACCTAAAATGTCAGCTTTCTTTTCAACTAATAGTAAAATGGCCTCAAAGCCTGTAGAAACACAGAAAATAAGAAAATTAACCTCTTGAGAAACCTATATGCAGGTCAGGAAGGAACAGTTAGAACTGGACATGGAACAACAGACTGGTTCCAAATAGGAAAAGGAGTACATCAAGGCTGTATATTGTCACCCTGCTTATTTAACTTCTATGCAGAGTACATCATGAGAAATGCTGGGCTGGAAGAAACACAAGCTGGAATCAAGATTGCCAGGAGAAATATCAATAACCTCAGATATGCAGATGACACCACCATTATGGCAGAAAGTGAAGAGGAACTAAAAAGCCTCTTGATGAAAGTGAAAGATGAGAGTGAAAAAGCTGGCTTAAAGCTCAACATTCAGAAAATGAAGATCATGGCATCTGGTCCCATCACTTCATGGGAAATAGATGGGGAAATAGTGTCAGACTTTATTTTTTTGGACTCCAAAAGCACTGCAGGTGGTGACTGCAGCCATGAAATTAAAAGACGCTTGCTCCTTGGAAGGAAAGTTATGACCAACCTAGATAGCATATTGAAAAGCAGAGACATTACTTTGCCAACAAAGGTCCGTCTAGTCAAGGCTATGGTTTTTCCAGTGGTCATGTATGGATGTGAGGGTTGGACTGTGAAGAAAGCTGAGCGCTGAAGAATTGATGCTTTTGAACTGTGGTGTTGGAGAAGACTCTTGAGAGTCCCTTGGACTGTAAGGAGATCCAACTAGTCCATTCTAAATGAGATCAGTCCTGGGTGTTCTTTGGAAGGAATGATGCTAAAGCTGAAACTCCAGTCCTTTGGCCACCTCATGCCAAGAGTTGACTCATTGGAATAGACTCTGATGCTGGGAGGGATTGGGGGCAGGAGGAGAAGGGGACGACAGAGGATGAGATGGCTGGATGGCATCACTGACTTAATGGACATGAGTTTGGGTGAACTCCGGGTGTTGGTGATGGACAGGGAGGCCTGGCGTGCTGCAATTCATGGGGTCGCAAAGAGTCAGACACGACTGAGCGACTGAACTGAACTGAACTGAACTGAACAGATTTTTTTCAAATCCATTGAACAAATAAAACTCTGTGGATGATAGCCACCAAATTTCATGATAAATTAAAATAATACTTTTAATTCTCCTTCATTTCCAACCTTTTGGTTTTCTCAAAATGATTCTAAAACTTCTCATGAATGGAAATACTACAAATCTCATATATTTTCTATGCACAGTGCCAGACAGTGGGGACTGCAAAGATCCTTTTCTTTGGGAATGAATCATCTGCTTAGGACAGAAATTTACATAAATAAAAACTGGAAAACTACAATATAGAATGTAATTGTCTGTACATTAGGAAATTGAGTTTTTCTCCTTCCCATAAAATCATAAGGGTATATTCAGATATTTACCAACAACCTCTTTGAACCTGGGCTTCCCTGGTGGCTCAGCTGGTAAAGAATCCACCTGCAGTGCGTGAGACCTGGGTTTGATCCCTGGGTTGGTAAGATCCCCTGGAGAAGGGAACGGCTATCCACTCCAGTATTCTGGCCTGGAGAATTCCCTGGACTATAGTCAATAGGGTTGCAAAGAGGCAGACACGAATGAGAGACTTTCATTTTCAATAACTTTTCCTTGAACCTACTTGTTAATGTACAGTTTCCTCTTCTACACTGGTATCTTTAAATTCTCCTTTATTTGGAATGGAATAAGTTTAACTAGATCTAACAAGCATACATTGGCAATTTTTCATTTGCAGCAGCTAATTAAAAACAGCTGCAACATTAGTCTTTGTAAACAGAATGCATCTTAGAGCAATTACTATCATAATTCCACCAGACTCCAGGGTCTTACACTGCAGAAACATCAGCAAATACCTCTTCCCCTGCAATCTGCTGCAGGGACTTCTAGCCTTGCTTTTGTTTTGGCTAATTTGATAAGGTACAAATAAATGTAAAGAGACAAATTTAATGACACTAAGTTCGACTCTTTGTGACCCCAAGGACTGTAACCCACAAAGGGTCCTCTGTCCATGGAAATCTCCAGGCAAGAATACTAGAGTGGGTTGCCATTATCTTCTCCAGGGAATCTTCCCAACCCAGGGATCGAACCCAGGTCTCCCAAATTACAGGCAGATTCTTAACCATCTGAGCCACCAGGAAAGCCCAAAATTACATAGGTCAGTGTCTTTTTTTCTGTTAGAATTATAACAAGTACATCCCAGTAATAAGCAAAATTTGCTAAGAAAATTGAATTATGTTCCAAAAGCCAGTAAGTAAAAAATATTTTCTTTATAATTAGCTTAGCTGACTTTGAAAATGTGCTAAAATAGAATCCTTCCTATAATGCATAAGATAACCAGCTGTCGTGTAGCATTTATATGCATAAAATGAAGGGCTCCTAATAGTAACTTCAAATGATTTCAAATGTTACTTAGAGAAAAAATCAAGTCTAAAAATAATTCTTTTCATTTTATAGCCAGAATGACTGCACATCATGGCAGAGGATGAGATGGTTAGGTAGCATCACCGACTCAATGGACATGAATTTGAGTAAACTCTGGGAGAAAGTGGAGGACAGAAGAGCCTGATGTGCTACAGCACACTGGATTGCAAAGAGTCAGACACAACTTAGCAACTGAATACATACACACAGCATTCAATTTGACAAATTAATAAAAAGTGGAATCTTTCATAAACAACTCTTTAGTTCTTTTATACATCTGTTCAAATGCCAAAAATATTTCTAAATTCACTTCTGATTCTACTGTGAAAGATAATATTTCAATTTCTGGGTAAAGATGGATTAAAAACATTATTTTTCTACCTCCTGAAACTCCTCTAAAGCTACAGTAGAAAAAAAATTTTATATGTGTATGTAAATATAGATACATATACACACACACAAATACAAAAGAATGTGATAGGAAGCAACAGCAGCAATCTGTTAAAAGCTGGGATACACAGGAATGAGGAGTCACTGACATCCCAGACTGAGAAAGCAAACATCTCTTAATAACATTATGGTAAGGATTACATGAGATAATGGATGTTAAAAAAATGTGTTCAATAAATGCAGTTTTATTATTAATAAAATGTTTACAAATGGTGACCTTTTGGAAGATGGCATGATATTTGATTTAGCAGGACACCTAGGAGGAAAATGTAACCTCTTGATACCAGTTGTGAATTACTGAAGAAGAGGCTCTATTATAGATTCCTCTAGGGGACTGTGTACCTGCAGCAGGATGAGGGTAACCTTGCGTAGGAAACCCTTTGCAGAAGGGAATGAAGAGACCCAAGGGAGAAGTATCTTCGGAAATTTGATAAAGTTCAGAAACAAAAAATATGACCACAGGAATTATCAAGAGAAGGGCCTCACTCCAGAATCATAAGTAGATGTGTACCAGGTACCTATTTTAAGGCATCTGAGTCCCTCTTTAGATGGACAGCTGAGTGCAGCTGGCGCTTTTCCAGAAGACATCAGAGAAGATACCCACACATCCACGAGGAAGGTGGGAAAGCAGACCTGGAAGACAAATCTCAGTGGGTGACCTCAAGGTCCAGACATAAATCCTCAGGGTTCTCTGAGCACACTAGAGCTATCAGGCCAAACTAATAGCTCTGAAGCACTGAAGCCCACATGTGGACATCACCAGCTGTGCACTAAATAAGGGAAAGAATGAATTTGGAAAGAAATTCTGGTTTGGGCTCAGTGAATATACAGGGCTTTGCTTCTTTGCCTGGTAGAGGGGAATCCTCCACTTTAGGTTCCCCTTTAGTCCTACTACAAAAATATGGATTACTTCAGCCTAATACACAAACTGCATATATACATATATTTTAAAAAATCAGTATTATAGCTATTAAAATATTTTGCTTATATTCATAGTTTTAGTATCAAGAAAGTAGAAATTTAAATTCCTTTACTATTTAACCTACTGTTGGGATTCAGTACATGCTATCTGAAAATATGGTACCTTGGTATATCAAATATTTTAGGATAAAGGAGTTTGAGAAAATGACAGAGGCAGGGAAGGTCATAACCTCTCATGTGAGACATGCCCTTCTTATACAGGTAGAAAGGCACATCCTTCATTCTGGACCCAGAGGAACCCAGAAGAATCCAAAGAAACAGTCCTTGCTAAGTTTCCCCCAGCTTACTTCAGTAATCTCATACTCTGACTCACCCATATTTCTCCACAAATGTTCACACTTCATCAGACTTACTCAAAATACTGAGTATTATCAAAAATCCTCAGGTATAATAGTTTCTTCGGGTCTTCACTTCCTGATAAACATATCACATAAAATGTATGTTTAATAAATTTGTATTCTTTTCTCCTGTTAACCTTTGTTAGTTTAATTTTCAGACCCTGTCAGGGACCCTAAGAGAGTTGAGGAAAGCTTTTTTACCCCTGTACTATGCTATCATTAGATTTTAAGCATTGGCACAAATAGGAAGAAAAATAATTTACTTCAAAATATGTTTTACCTATTTTAAGAAGGGGTCAATATTTTCTGTTAGCTTTAACTTTAGTTAATATGGATTGATAAAAACACCAATAACACAAAGTTTCTATCTTGCAATGCACACATCATCTAGAAATTGCTTTTATCATTTATTTAAAATGTAAGTATTTTCTTGGAATTGTTTCTGGTGGAAATGGCATCCGGAATCTTGTGTAAATGGGTTTCTCTGCAGAATTGCTTTATCACTTGAGGTGTGGCCTGTGGTTTCTATAAAGGCATAAACAGATTACACAGAAAAATGCAAAGCACAATCCATTCACTTGTGGAGTAATCCCTCTTAAAGAATTATTTACTTTTCAGTGGGCTTAAAATAACTATGAAGTGCTTCGCATTCTACTGGTTAATATTTCACACTCTCCAAAGCTTATTCCTGTCATATGCGGAAAAAAGTGGCTGCTTTCTGTTACAAACGGTGTGCTGCTTTATCTAAAAAACAACGATTTTAGTGGAAATGAAGCCCCTTACACACAATGCAAGACAAAGCCTCACCCATCCCACGGGAAAGGTGTTGAATTGAGTGACCCCCAGATGCCAGCCTGCAGTGCTCCAGGACAGTCACTGCAGTAACAGAGCAACTCCCTACATCAGCAGTAGGGAGGGCTACCTGCTTTTTACCAACCTGACCAGTTCCCAGGCTCCTGCACAGATGTAGAGACTACTGAGAACCAATCAGGGCTTCCCCAGTGGTGCAAGTGGTGAAGAACCAGCCTGCCAATGCAGGAGATGTAAGAGACGCAAGTTTGATCCCTGGGTCAGGAAGATTCCCCTGGAGAAGGGCATGTCAACCCATTCCACCATTCCTGTCTGGAGAATCCCATGGACAGAGAAGCCTGGCGGGCTATGGTCCACAGACTCGCAAAGTGTTGGACAAGATTGAGTCAGCTTAGCATGCATGCACGAGAACCAAACCTGCCTGACTTCTTAATATTTCAAAGTCAGGAGATTCATGCTTTTGTGGTCTGTCTACTAGACAGTATATCCTGGAGTATCTCTAGCTTGACTCAAACTGAAGTTAATCAAATTTAAATAAAATCCAATCTTAAATTTCTGTAAATCAGGGGTTGATTTGCTGACCTGGCAAATAGATTAGTTCCATTTAACCCTGGTCCTGCCCTATGTCACCTTTTTGTCCTTTTCCCAGGAACTGAACCTTAAGTCCCAGTGAGAACTGCAGTCAAGACTTATAATCACAACAGGCAGGCAGCCACCGCTGCAGTCAGTGGATAATACTTTCACCATGACCTGCTCTTTTTAAAGCTCCTGCTTTGATCTCTTTGATGCTGAGCCCATTCTCTCATTTAGGCTGTGGACAATGGTGATCTCTTGATATTATGAACCAGAATTGCTCTGAGTTCTGAGTGAAACACAGAAGTTATTCTTCCCCTCAAGCAGCCTTCTAGACAAATTAAAGATACGATTAAATCTAAATAACTAAAAGAAATTACAGCTATACCAGGAAGAGTATAATTCAGGTAATACAGACTACAAGTGGTTTAGTAGTTCATATCGCTAGAAATAACTTTTGTGGATTTTCTCTATAAAATTAAACAAACTAAAAAATGCCCACCATCACAAACCACATTAGCATGTATATATGTCTACTTTGTAAACTGGATCATCATATGTATACAATTCTGCAATCTAAATTTTCGTTGATACACATTCTAAACACATCTATATCATTATTTATAACAGCTGCAAATAACTTCACTAATCATTAATGCTGTTTCCAAATTTTTACCATTATATGAAGTTATTTTATATAAATATTTAGACTCTTTTAAAATCACTTTTTTTTAAAAATATATTTTTACTCTTGTTTCCCTTAAATAAAAACTCAGCTCCTTCCCTCTTCTCCTTAGCCATCCTCACTTCTCCAGCCAGAAAACCAGGGTTAGCATCCCAGTGGACAGATTTGAATCTTTTCCCTTGCCTGTAAAACTGTAAACACTCACCTACAAATTGGCACTTGGCATCTACCTCCACGGGGATCCAATTAAGAGCCGCTGCAGCTGCTGACCTTCAACACCCTCTGAAAGGAGTTCAGGGTGGAGATCAGGAATGAGGCACTCTGTGCTCTGGGAAATACTGGCAGAACAGGTCTTCAGATAGCTAGATATTTTCAGGAGACTACTTTATGAGTCCAATTCTTAACATCTCCTAGTATCTACAAAAGCACTAAAATCCTTCAGTGGAGTCTCCTCCTCATGACTAGCATTAACTTTCACAAAACTAGCAGAAACCTTCTGCAAAAAGATGTGTGCCTGATTGCATGTACTCCCCCTTTACCAAAATTACGTATACACTGACCTTCCCTCCTATCTCTTTGGAGCAGTTTCTGAGAGCTACCTGAAATGCTGTCTCCTTGGCTACAATCCTCAGCTCCGTTCAGTCGCTCAGTTGTGTCTGACTCTGTGATCTTATACACTGCAGCACGCCAGGCTTCCCTGTCCATCACCAACTCCTGGAGCTTGCTCAAACTCATGTCCATCAAGTAGATGATGCCATCCAACCCACTCACCCTCTGTCGTCCCCTTCTCCTCCTGCCTTCAATCATTCCCAGAATCAGGGTCTTTCCCAAAAAGTCAGTTCTTTGTATCAGGTGGCCAAAGTATCTGCACTTCAGCTTCAGCATCAGTATTCCAATGAATATTCAGGACTGATTTCCTTTAGCATTGACTGGTTTGATTTCCATGCAGTCCAAGGGACTCTCAAGAGTCTTCTCCAGCACTACAGTTCAAAAGCATCAATTCTTCGGTGCTCAGCTTTCTTTATAGTCCAACTTTCACATCCATACATGACTACTGGAAAACCATAGCTGTGACTAGATGGACCTTTGTTGGCAAAGTAATGTCTCTGCTTTTTAATATGCTGTCTAGGTTTGTCATAGCTTTTCTTCCAAGGAGCAGTTCAGTTCAGTTCAGTTGCTCAGTCGTGTCCAACTCTTTACGACCTCACGAATCGCAGCATGCCAGGCCTCCCTGTCAATCACCATCTCCCGGAGTTCACTCAAACTCATGTCGGTCGAGTCGGTGATGCCATCCAGCCATCTCATCCTCTATCGTCCCCTTCTCCTCCTACCCCCAATCCCTCCCAGCATCAGAGTCTTTTCCAATGAGTCAACTCGTCGCATCAGGTGGCCAAAGTATTGGAGTTTCAGCTTTAGCATCATTCCTTCCAAAGAACACCCAGGACTGATCTCCTTTAGAGTGGACTGGTTGGATCTCCTTGCAGTCCAAGGGACTCTCAAGAGTCTTCACCAACACCACAGTTCAAAAGCATCAATTCTTCAGCGCTCAGCTTTCTTCACAGTCCAACCCTCACATCCATACATGACCACTGGAAAAACCATAGCCTTGACTAGATGGAACTTTGTTGGCAAAGTAATGTCTCTGCTTTTCAATATGCTATCTAGGTTGGTCATAACTTTCCTTCCAAGGAGCAAGCGTCTTTTAATTTCATGGCTGCAATCACCATCTTCAGTGATTTTGGAGCCCCCAAAAATAAAGTCTGTCACTGTTTCCATTGTTTCTCCATCTATTTGCCATGAAGTGATGGGACCAGATGCCATGATCTTAGTTTTCTGAATGTTGAGTTTTAAGTCAGCTTTTCACTCTTTCACTTTGATCAAGAGGCTCTTCAATTCTTTGCTTTCTGCCATAAGGGTGGTGTCATCTACATATCTGAGGTTAATGATATTTCTCCCAGCAATTTTGATTTCAGATTGCCCTCATTTTGCCCCAAATAAGACTTAGCTCACTTAAATGTACTCTCGTGTGTATTTTTTCAGTCAACAAAACAAATGCATATTAATGCTTGTCTTATAAAATTTGTTTTATATTATGTACATTTTCAAATATGTACATAGCATATTTACTCACCAACTTGCTTATTTCACTAAAAAATAAATCCTAGGGAGCTTCCCTGGTGACTCAGTGGTAAAGATCCATCTGCCAATGCAGGAGACATGAGTCTGATCCCTGATCCAGGAAGATCCTACATGTCAAGAAGCAACTAGGCCCATTCACCACAACTATTGCGGCTGTGCTCTAGACCTGTGGACCACAACTACTGAGCCCTTGTCCTGTAATTACTGAAGCCCTCAAGCCCTAGAGCACATGCTCAGCAACAAGAGAAGCCGCTGCAGTGAGAAGCTTGTGTACCTCAACTAGAGAGTGGCCCCTGCTCTTCACAACTATAGAAATCCTATGCAGCACAAAGACCCAGTATAGCCAAAAATAAAATAAGTAAATTAAAAAAAATATTCAGAAACTATTCCTAATCAATAGATAAAGATCTAACTCATTCTTTTTATTACTTGTATAAATTCCATGGTATGGATTTTATTCAACCATTCTCTTACTGATGGGTTTTATTATTTTTCAATCCTTGACATTAAGAAAAATAACATAAAATTGACTTTGCATACATACACTTGAATCCTGGCACTTTTATTTCTTTAGGATAGATCCTTTTTTTTTTTTTAACTGTAAGAAGTTTTATTTTATTGGAATAATGAGAACAGAAAAACTACCCATAATATTAATATTGAAGAATATAAAATTTAGCTGGAGTTTTAATCCAAACATTACTATTACTACTATTATTGCTATTACTAAATAAATAGTAATAGCATTAAGTCTAAATAAATAGAAATCTATTTTCAGTCTATTTTTAATAAATATTTCTATTTATTTCTAATAAATAGAAATCTATTATTAAGTCTAAATAAATAGAAATCTAATATGTTAAAGGGGAGAAAAAGCACAGTTTAAGAAAAATATACATGTTAAAGAAAGAGAATTTTAGAAAATAAAGAATGTATGCCATCTTTAAATTACTCTTACTTAAAAAGTATGAAAAATAAAGCATTTTTTCTTTTCTATTGTAAAACATTTTTACTAGAAGCCAGGAGCACACAATACAAGAAACTTTTATGTACATATAGGAAACTTTAAACTTATAAACATTAATGACTCCTTTACAAAACAAATATCTCATTAACTCTTGGACCTCTCCATTTTGGAAGACCATTATCATTTCTTTTATAAATTTCTTAAAGGATGCCACTCTTTAATACTTACTTCACTCATTCTCCTTATTCTGTTTATTACTATACAAAATCCTAGTGTTTATTACACTATAAAAATAATGACCTGATAATTAGAATTTTATTATAATGTTATTTCAAAACAATCAAAAGTCTGGATATGTACTGTTACTTTATATGCTAATCAGAGGTAGTTAATTATTAAAGAACCCAATGTTCTGATTTTAAAACTGTCTCTCTCACTCCCAATATAAAATTCAACTCTTACATGGCATAAAATTCATGAAAAACATAAAGCTACTCCAACATAAACAAAAACTATGATTATTAGATCACAGATCTTAGATATATGATCTAATAATTGTATATATTATTATTTTTTAAATATTTCCTAGATAGCTTTCCCAAAAGGCTGTAATTCCCAAAAGTAATTCGCATTCCCTCCAGTAAATATGAGTGTGTTCTCTTCTTAAATTCTCACCAGCACCAAGTTATCATCACTTTTTGCTAATCTGACAGATAAACAATAGTATTTCAACATTACTTTAATACACACTTTTCTTACAAAAACTAAGGCTGAGCCTCTTTTCATGTTTTTTGGTCATTTAGATTTCCTCTTCTGTAGAATCCTATTCCTATTTTTTGTCTTTTGTAAGACTTATTTCAGGAATGCTAAAATAGTTCATTTTCAGGAAATCTACTAACATAATGTACTGTATCAACAAAAAGAGAAGAGACACAAAAAGACACTGAGCGATTCCCACAATATTTTGGTAAAACTCAGCAGTTAGGAAAAATAAGGAAAGCTTAAAATTTTAAATATGATAAAGACAATTCACCAAACACAAACATCATACCAAACGATGCATCAAAACCATATCCACTAAAATCAGCAGCTAAACAAGAATGACAAATATCGTCATTATGACTGAATTTTTAAGAGGTTCTATACAAGAAAATAAATACTCAGTTGTTGTTCAGTCATTCAGTCGTGTCCAACTCTTTTCTACCCCATGGACTGCAACACACCAGGCTTCCCTGTCCTTCACCATCTCCCAGAGTTTACTCAAACTCATGTCCAATGAGTCAGTGATGCCATCCAACCATCTCATCCTCTGTGGTCCCCTTCTCCTCTTGCCCTAAATCTTTCATAGCATCAGAGTATTTTCCATTGAGTCAGCTCTTGGCATCAGGTGACCAAAGTATTGGAGCTTCAGCTTCAGCACCAGTCCTTCCAGTGAATATTCAGGGTTGATTTCCTTTTGGATTGACTGGTTTGATCTTGCTGCCCAAGGGACTCTCAAGAGACTTCTCCAGCACCACAGCTGGAAGGCATCAATTCTTCGGCACTCAGTCTTTTTCATTGTCCAGCTCTCACATCCAAACCGGCTTCCCTTTGGCTCAGATAGTAAAGAATCTGCCTGCAATGTGGGAAACCCAGGTTCAATCCCTGGGTCAGGTAGATATCCTACAGAAGGGAATGGCTACCCACTGCAGTATTCTTTCCTGGAGAATTCCATGGACAGAGGAGCCTGGCAGACTACAGTCCATGGGGTTGCAAAGAGTCAGACACGACTGAACAACACTTTCATTTCCACACCCATACATGACTACTGGACAAACCATAGCTTTGACTATATGGACCTTCGTAGGTAAACATTCAGTAAAATATCATAAAAGATAAAATTATATATCAGGAAATTGTACAATTATTTAGAAAATCAAAGACATGATATTTCAAAAACTGTGATCCTTTTTTTAAATTAATTTTCATTGGAAGATAATTACTTTACAATATTGTGATGGTTTTTGCCATACATCAACATGAATTGGCCACAGGTATACATGCATCTCCCCCATCCCAAACTCCCCTCCACCGCCCTCCCTACCCTATCCATCTGGGTTGTCCCAGAGCACCAGCTTTGGGTACCCTGCTTCATGCATTGAATTTTCAATGGTCTTCTAGTTTACATACAGTAATGTACATGTTTTAATGCTACTCTCTCAAATCATCCCACCCTTGCCTTCTCCTACTGAGTCCACAAGTCTCTTATTTACATCTGTGTCTCCTTTGCTGCCCTGCATGTAGGATTGTCGGTACCGCCCTTCTAAATTCCATATATAGGCATTAATATACAGTATTTGTCTTTCTCTTTCTGACTTACTTCACTCTGTAAAATAGGCTCTAAGTTCATCCACCTCATTAGAACTGACTCAAATGCATTCCTTTTTATAACTGAGAATCCCAACCATAACTTCCTTATCCATTCATCTTCTGATGACATCTAGGTTGTTTCCATGTCCTAGCTATTGTAAAGAGTGTTGCAATGGACGTTGGAATACATGTGTCTCTTTGAATTCTGGTTTCCTCAGGGTGTATGCACAGCAGTGGGATTGCTGGGTTATATGGCAAAAAAACTGTGATTCTTATAGAATTTTGTAAGGTGACTTAATGTCAAATACATATCAGTAGATACCATACAACTGTCTTATGACCTAGAAATTACACTCTTGCCTATTTACAAAAGAAAAATAAAATCATGTCCATCAAAAGACTTATACAAGAATGCTTCATAGTATCTTTTTTCCTAATAACTATAAACTAAGGTCCATCGATAGGTAGATTGATAAAATGTGATGCATTCGTAAACCAAAATAATCTCAGCAGTAAAAAAAAGAACTACTGAGATAAACACAGTAATACTGATGAACCTCAAAAACCTTATGTTAAGTGAAAGAAATCAACCAAAAGAGCAGATCTCTATGAGTTGGTTTATACAATATTCTAGAGTAGATAATACCAATCTATAATGATAGGAATAGAAACAGTAATTACATCTGAGGGGCAAGAGACAAGGGGACTTTCTAGATGATGGGTATGTTCCATATCTTGACTGACATACTGGTCACTGAACTGTACACTTAAGATCTGAGTACTGTGGCATGTAAACTATGCCTCGATGCAAATAATATCTCAATCATACATTAATAAAATTGGGAGGAAAAAGTTAAAGGAGAAACTGAAAACCTTTGGTATTACATATAAAATGGTGTAGTCACTTTGGAAAACAGTTTGGTATTTTCTCAAAAACCAGAAAATGAACTAGCAATTCTATTCCAAGGTACCTATCCAAGAAAAATGAAAACATGTCTACAAAAAGACTTGCATGTGATGTTCATGTCAGGATTTTTCACAATAACCAAAAAGTGGAAACAACAATCCAACAACTAATGAATGAATAGGCAAAATGTGGTATATCCTTTCAATAGAGTATTTTTAGCAACAAAGGGAAAAGGTACTGCTACAACACATGCTACAACATGTATGAACCTTAATTAACATTATGCTAAGTGAAAGAAGCCAGTCACAAACATCACATATTATATGATCTCATTTATATGAAATGCCCAGAAAAGGCAAACCCAAGGAAACAAACCCCAATGGCTTGGCGGTAAAGAATCTGCCTGCAATGCAGTAGCTGCAGGACATGTGGGTTTGATCCCTGGGTGGTAAAGATCCCCTGGAGGAGGAAATGGCAACCCACTCCAGTATTTTTGCTGGAAAATCCCATGGACAGAGGAGCCTGGTGGGCTATAGTCTATGGGGTGGCAAAGAATCAGACAATATTGAGCACACAAGGCAAAAGATATATAAATATCCGATAGAGAAATAGTATACCAAGAAAAACTATTTTTGAGACAAAGTTATAATATTCATAACTGACAAAGAACATCTATGAATTATGGGGGAAAACAATGAAATACCCAAAGGAAAAATGTGATGATGCCTTTTTATGTCAACCATAAATAAGTTCAAAATATGTTCAAGATTATTATGCAAAAACTGTTTTAAAACTCTGTGGGAAGAAGCAGACAGTTTCTCTGTATTTTCTTTTTTGATTTAATACAAAAATAGTTTTTTAAAATCTTGGTGAGGGATAATTTGTGGAATAAGTGGTTCCTACAGACTTCACATTCCTTTATTCAATATTTATTGAATCCCAAATACGTGCAAGTTTCTTAAGAAATGTTTGATGGCAGCTGTATTTAAATAATTTTTCAGAGGAAAACTAAAATGAAAAAAGTGGCTAATAATTTCTAAAGGGTTGGTAAGAATTGTGTATGGAGTGAGAGATTACTTTAGGGTATTTGATCTAGTTCTGAGTTACTGCATTTGTAAGAAAAGAGGCAACACTCTAAAGTTAAAATTAGGTGAGCATGACTCCCTAGCTGTTTTCTGTTTTCTTTCTGTCTTTTCCTTTCTCTCTCTCCCTCCCTTCCTTTCTCTTATTTTCTTTCTACTTTCCATCTTCCTCCATCCTTTTGAGCTTCTTCCCTTCCTTAAGAAAGCATTTATAAAAATGATCTTGTAAGCTAAAGTTCTCATTGATAGCTGAGAAATAAGTCAACACTAAGCTTATCTCCGGAGAAGGCAATGGCACCCCACTCCAGTACTCTTGCCTGGAAAATCCCATGGACGGAGGAGCCTGGTAGGCTGCAGTCCATGGGGTCGCTAAGAGTCGGACATGACTGACGGCTTTACTTTCACTTTTCACTTTCATGCATTGGAGAAGGAAATGGCAACCCACTCCAGTGTTCTTGCCTGGAGAATCCCAGGGACCGGGGAGCCTGGTGGACAGTCGGACACGATTGAAGCGACTTAGCAGCAGCAGCAGCAGCAGCAGAAAGCTTATCTCAACAGCAGTTAGTGTTGAGATAGCTAATCAGGTAAGCAGGATAGAGCTTTAAGGAATTTAAGGGGAAATTAGTACTGATGGCAATTAGAGCTCTGCTCTAAATGGAGTAGCAGCCCTGGCCAGAGAGTTGAGAGCAGAGGTAGGTAGTAAATTCATGCATTTTACGTTGCTGGTATTAGTTGGCTTATGCTGTCATAACCCAACAGCATAACCATATAGGCATAACCGTACCTGGTGATGCTGACTGAAAAACTGAACAATGCATTATTAAAGACAATAATCACAACAGACAATGACTTGGCCTAGGGCATAGTACTGAATAGAGATTAATATAATTAATGTCTAGAACATAAGCACCTTGAGGGCAAAGACAAGGCCTGTCTTATTTAGCAGACTATCCCCAATTTTGGTGCCAGGAAAGCACATGAAGGAATGAATAGATATTCTGTCCTACCCACCAACCATTCACAAAAGCATAAGAGCACTAAACACTTCAGACTTCTCTACACAGGAAAGAGGTAAGAAGGCCTGAGCCTTGGGACTACTCCACCCCTTCAAAAGATGTGAAATGGTGGGTAGGACTAACGGTGGGCAGGAGGTGAGTGAGAAGAAGGTGAATGGAGCCAGATCTACTCTAAGAAAGGTCTGGACTCGGACTCTGCTACTGCCTTTTCTCTGGAAGGGCTTTTTCTTCCACAGCAAACTGCTATGATCCGAGATTCAAGTGTGAGTTTAGGGATAAAGAGGCAAAGTAGCTTGCTGGCAAGTCTATTTCCTGTAAAAAAAGACTCTAAGGTTTTTGGGTAAAGAAATCTTGTCGTTTCCTCTCTTTATCACCAGTAGCTAGTATAAAAGAAAACCAATCCCTCCCGCTCACAAAGATCCCAGCAGCAGTGGTGACCCCAACTACCAATAATCCACCAGCCACTGGCTCTGTCCTCATTGGGTAACTGGTTGTTCTACACTTACCACATGGAGACAGATAAAAGCAAGCCAGTAATAAATACATTAGCACTCAGTCCTAAGTAGAAACAAATATTAAAATAAGGAAGGGAGGAAGGCAGGGAAAACTGATGCAAAGAAGGGAGAAAGGAAAGAAAAGGCTATCTTAAAGACTAGTGCTCAGTTCTAGCAGTTTGAGTACTTTATTTTCAAAAATGCAAATACATAAGTAACAAAAAAAGAAAAGCATTTACATTGCTAGCTTAGCCATAACATAACTGTGATGTAAGCCTTATTGTTTATTCCAGATGGGGAAGAACAAAGCGTACCCTGAGTGAGGTACCGTAGCAAAAGAAAAAAGTACTGACTGCTGTGTGTTGATCTTAAGTTATAAGGGAAAGGGAAGCATCAAAATCTTGTTCTATGTGGGAATACTATATATCACACTTCCTAGGGACCTAATTTATGATGTGATTACATTTTTAAAATGACAGTAAAGTCTTAATTTCTAGTTCTTACCACATCCCCATCAGGAGTTGGCTGTGGCTCTGAGAGCGGGCTAACAGACCTGCCCTGCCTGGAGCACTGCCAACCACGCTGGCAGAGGGAGAAGAAACATGGCATGTTGTGCGAGCTCCCAAGGCTCCCACTTGAGAGGGATGTCTGTCTCACGTTTCATAGGTCCAGACTAGTCAAGGTGCCATGTTTGAGCTCACCAGGGCAGGAATGTACAATGTTCCTATAGAGAGGCACGCACAGAGAGGGTGTTCTTCCAAAGTGAACATCTTTGTTTTGATCTCAGTCTCAAAAAGGAATTTCTTATCACTTAACTATTTTAAGAATGAATCTGGGTGATTATTTGAAATCTTATATTTGAAGGACAAGTCACTTAACCTCTGTGGGCCTCAATTTGCCTGAAATATGGACTAAATCAGGGTTTCCAACCTCAGCAGTATTGACATTTGGGTGTGAGAGCTTCCCTGCATATTGTGGGTGTTTAGCAGCATTCCTGGCTGGCCTTTACTTCAGGATACCAAAGCTCCCAACCCAGAAGTGACAACCAAAATGTCTCCAGACATTGAGGGCTAGATTCTCTCTTATGTCACTTCAAATTCTCAAAGTCAATGCTCCACTAACCTATGTTTAAACCAATAAGACTCTTTGCCAAATTTTGGGCATACAAAATATGCCAGTTCAAGAAAGTAATAACTACAATCTGTAAAGTAACATTTTGAAAGTGAGGCTTCACTTGCTGTAAACACAAAATATAGATCCATGAGCCTTCTATTATGCTAACTAAAGTTCTGTAACCTTTAAAAAAAATAAAGTACACTACAAGGAAATGAGCAAACAATATTTCTGCAGAAGGCAGGGAACCAGATCCTTTTATGTGAGTAATGCTTAGGCTCTGTCCCAAAAAGGTTTCAAACGTTTAAGTGGTTTAGACATATTTTATTTATTGAATTTATATCCTGCCTTAATTCCAAAAAGCATCTGTGGCAGGTTGCAAAGAAGCATAGATAACAAAAGTGGAAATAATATAATTAAAATAGAGGGAAATATGTAATGAACAAGAAGAAACAAATATTCTAGTCCTAAAAGTCAGCATCATTTCTGCAATTGTGCATAAAATGTAGCTCAGAATTTCAGGATGTCTAAGTAAAATCAGAAATGAAATAATTATATAATTTGCATTATTGGTTGGTAAAGAATCCACCTGCAAAGCAGGAGACCCAGGTTCAATCCCTGGGTCAGGAAAATCCCCTGGAAAAGGACATGGCAACCCACTCCATTATTCTTGCCTGGAGAATTCCATGGACCGAGGAGCCTGGTGGGCTATAGTCCATGAGGTCGCAAACAGTTGGACATGGCTTAGCAAGTAAGCACACAGAAGCACACATTTGCATTGTCAGAGAAGAAAAATTATTTTCTAGAGAAACAAGGTTTTATTTAGGATTAAACTCAGAGATATGTTTCATGTGAGAAGGACTCATATTCTATGGTTTCACAGGAAAAGGTGCTTCTTGTATAATAGCTGAATATAATTTAAAAACATAACTTTTAAACACAATTTGGTGAAGGTATTTCTTTGGGAAGCTAAAGCAACATGAAGAGCTTTCCATAAAAGCTTCCAGTGACCTAAGTGATCCACGGATGAGATGTCATTTGCCTACAAAAGTGGTTTTCAAAATGTGGTTGGTGGAGAACACTTTTCTTCAGAGAGAACCTTCTAGAGAAGTCAGACTGAAGTAAAGCTGCACTTTCCCTCCCATCATTGTCTGTCCTGCTCGGAAGGCTCCTGTAACAGAATTCAAAAGGCATCAACCTAGAGAATAAAACTTTAAATGCCTAGAATGGATTCAACAATTCAACAAATATATGTTATGTTCCTGCTAAGTATCAGAGTAACCATTGTTGTATATATTATTATCCTTAAAATATTTTTTTTCAGTTACACTTTTAATGAGAAAAGTGACAGTTCCCAGTATAATTCCAACAGAGCCTGAAGTGCTAAATAAGCCCAGATGCTTAGACTTAAGAGAGTTTATCACTGAGCCCACTTGTATCACAGAAATGAAAGCTCCTGACCAGGATTTACTCCAGGTGCAGGCAGTTCCATTTCCTTGGAACAGATAGGGCACAAAGTCAGGATTCTTCTCACGAATCTATTTTGGATCCACTCAGGACCTAATCTAATGATTGTTTCACATAAAAATTGCTACATTGCCGAGAGTTGCTGAGGCAATCTGAGCCTAAAAAGTTTTCAACATTAATGTTACCAGCGACCATCCACTGCTTTGACTTTCTGGCTCCTGTCAGCCAAATGCCAGGTAACTGTTCTCACCTCAGCCTCAAGGACTGCCTCCCCGACCCCTCTCCCTCAAGGTCAGGCAAGAACCACCCCGAGCAGCTGGCTTTCATTTCCTGCCCTGAACCCCTTACCAGGCCTTGCCCCTCTGTCCTGAGTGAGGTCTTTTAAGCAGAAGGCTCATTGAGGCTGTCTTAACAGGTAAGTAGAAAGCAAGGGGCTTGCATAGAAAACAATGGGGCTTTCCTGGTGGCTCAGACAGTAAAGAATCTGCTTGTAATGTGGGAGACCAGGGTTTGATCCCTGGGTTGGGAACATCCCTTGGAGAAAGGAATGGCAACCTACTCCAGTATTCTGACCTGGAGAATTCCATGGACAGAGGACACTAGTGAGCTACAGTGTATGGGGTTGCAAAGTGTCCAACGCAACTGAGCAACTAACGTTGCTCACACACACACAAAACAAGGAACAAAAAACTGCACCGCGGAAACAGAACTTTGAAACCTTCACTCTCCCTCCCACTAAGAATACAAAAGTATGCATTCTCAGATTTATTTTATGATTCAAATGTAAATTCAAGGTCCTCTTTGAGAGGAGTGGGAGAAAGGTGTTTGACCAAGAACTATAACTTGGCAAAGCTTAGTCATGTGTTAGTAGCTAGTTCTAAATAACATTACATAATCTGATGTAACTGACAGCATGAATAAGCTACAGAATGCAATCCTGTAACTGAACTAAATAACACAGAACAGTCCGATACTTCTCATTTACACATTGAAAAGTGTCTATCAAAATTATCTTTGCTTTATCAAAATTAGTATTGTGAATTTCTTCTTTGTAAATAGGTTAAATACATAGACATTAAAAAATATATCCAGGGACTTCCCTGGCGGTCCACTGGTTAAGACTCTGCACTCTCAATGCAGGAGGCATGGGTTCCAAACATGGTCAGGGAACTAAGATCCCACATGCCTCTCTTTGTGTCAAAAAAAAAATTTTTTTTTAATAAAAAATAAAACCCAACTTTCAAAAATAATAGCAAACACTTACATAGGCCCTACTATATGCCAGACATTATTTAGAGGGAAGAAAATACATTTATTTACATAAATATAAATACATGCCATCTCCTTAACATTATTGAGTACATTATTATTTCCTTTTTAAATGTGAGGAAACTAACCCACAAAGAGATTAAGTTACTTCCCCAAGATCAAAAAGCTTATGAGTGGTAGGGCTGGGATTGGTTTGCAGACATTTGGTTCTGTTCAAAACGTCCCTAAGTCATTTGGTCCACACCAAAAGGTCCTTGATATTTAGTCCTGCTCAAACCCCTTGGCAAAGACCAAATATGCTCATGGATATTTGGACCAAATTTCAAGCACTTTTTTGGCATGGACCAAATGGCTCGTGGATATTCTGGACAGAACCAAATGTCCTGCAAGGCTGGGATCTGATGCAAGGAAGCTGGGCTGCAGAATCTGTGCTTTTAACCACTATGAAAGACCCTCTCTGGATTTCACATGTGACCTAACATTAGGAAGATCCATGTCAAATAAGAATGACTCTCAGCTACTTCCTTATAACTGCTAGGTGCCCATAAAAGGAGAAATATTTTTAAATTCTAAGCAAAACATGAATACATATGAATAACTTCAACCAAGACAGGTCCTGTAATCTATTCTCCAGTTTCTCATAAATGCATCTTTGCTCTTCTATTTCAGAATATTGGCAAACATTTTCCTTCTCATTTTCATTTCATTCCAATAACACAGCTTTTGTACACTTATGAATTAGGTAGTAGCTGAAAATATCTGATTATTTTGTGATCTACATAACCTAGACTTGATTGTGGAAAAAGAAAAGAATATCTAGAATTTAAGAAATGGAATCTGAAGCATTCTTTTGAATTGATTTAAAGCAAGTTATTTTCTTCTTATAAAAATAAGGCATGTTATGGTAGAAATTTTAAAAATAAGATCTGAGAAAAACAAAGTTAAAACTTATGGCCCAGTGATAACCAAAGCAAACACTCTCCATTTTATTTCTATGCTGAAACCAGCTACCACTTACTTGGAATTTAAAGATTGTAAGGCACCATGCCAAGCCCTTATGTTTCCTTGTTAAATCTTCACAAAAACCTACAAGGCAAATATTATTATTACTCCCATTTTGGGGGGTAACTGAGGCTTAGAGAAGTCTAGAAACCTCAGCCAAGTGTTCCAACCTAGGACTAGAAAATTGCTAATACAATGAGTCCAATGAGGCAGGTACCCCATCTACAACCCCGCTTTAGGTACTGTGTTGGATAGAGGTTTAACAAATGTGGTTAGCTTTCATTCTCCCCCAGTTTTATCCCTTTTCATTTAAACACAGGTTTACTTTAACTCAGGATTTCTCAACTTTGGCAGTAATGACATTGTTGGCTGAACGACTTTGTTGTGGGCCCTGTCCTATGCAACGCAGGACTTTGGGTGTTTAGCAGCATCCCTGGCCTCTGCCCACTAGATGCCAGGAACATTGCTCCCCTAGTTGTGAAAACCAAAAATGTCACCAGACACTGCGGAAGGGGGAGGGTGGACAAAATAGCTCCCAACTGTTATAGCCTGATTTTAAGATAGTCTGTTAACTGAAATAGACTATTCTCATAAAACTAATTCAATAAAAATTACCTACAAATCTCCTTTTATAAAGGTGCCCTTCAGAATTCTTAAAAGGGCCCACATGTACTTCTCTCTAGTTTCTAGGTATTCTGCATCATTTTACAGTTTAGTTTTTGAATAGTCGAATCCTTACAAATCTTCAAATCAGTCAAATTATAAATCAGCTTAAGGCTAACTGCCAAATCTTGAAAAATGAACTTTAGCCAAGTATCTCCTCAAATACTTTTATAGAAATTTGAACAGTCAATACCTGCAGTCTCTTTTCAAAGAGACTTCTAGTAATTCCAGTGTTTGTTCTCATAATATTCTATGAGTATATATACTCTCTCTATACATTCTATATCATGAGTTTACATACTCACGAACCCCATTCATCTTTACTGCAGTGCCTGAGTCTGAAATGAAATATAAGCTCCCAAGGAATGCTTTGTCTAACCTATCATGGTCCCCTTTGGATCCTTCTTAGGGAAGATCTCCCTCTGGTTCAGCAAAAGCAGGGTAGTGTCATCTAATTATGCCCTGATGATCCTAGACTTGCCATTTCCCCTACACTGTCAGGATGCACAGCTATTAGGGAGCTCATTAAAAATAATTTTGATTAAGAGCAGAAACACTGACAGTTAGCTCTGGTGATCTTCTAAAATTCATTTTACAGCTTGATTTTTTTTTCCCACCGCAGCAGTCAGATTGTTTTCTAGAGTGTTAATGGATTCACTTTTGTCCTTTGAGGCCCTTGAAGAACAATCTTTATCTCTTTAACTATCAATGTGCTATTGAAGGGGATTTCTGAATCCATACAGCAATGTTCCCCCTTTGACCCTCAGAACTAAGGAACAGAGATAAAGACAGGTTATATTTGGCTTTCTCTAAGTACCCTAATTGCCTCTATAACAAATACCATAAAGTTTCATTTAACAACAAGGTTTTTCCCAGTCCATTCACTTTCCTCCATGCAGTGAACATGTGTAGTCTAAAATACTGACTGCTTTGATGTCAATAAAAAAGAGAAAAAAGAAAACATAAATTATGTGGTAGTAAACTTCCTTTAGTCTCTCACGTTTGAACCACCTATTCTGATTTATCTTCAGTTTACACAATGGAAAGAACTGATTGTTAAGTGAACTCCTGATAACTGGTACATAATAGCCTGGCCATTAAACCCACCAAAAACAAAAACAAAAACCTGTAATAGTAAATCAGTATCATTGATAAAGCAAGACAAAGTCTGTAAATTATCAGGGTAATTAACAGAAGCTGCTATAATAGACAAACCTGTAAATTTCAATGGTTTAAAGCAACAAATGTCTATTTTCCACTCAGGTAAAGTCTAAAGTAGATTGGATGGCCCTCCTCCAGCTATGCCTCTCCACGTTCATTTCAGCAGGGGAAGAAAGGAACAAAGGAAACCCACTGTCTCCCAACACCTTGGCCTGTAAGTGACACTAGTGAATTCTGTGAATTCTGTTCACAGGTCATAGTCTAAAACTAGTCTCAGGACCCTAACTCAACTAAAAGGGGAGTGGGCCATGTCCAGGCACATGGAGTATTTGGTGAGCACTAGAATCTATGTTCAAAAGATGTTACTATAATATTGAAAAACTGAAAATAGAAACTTTTCTATTCCACTTAAATATTATGATCAAATCATTAAAATGTTTTCCAAGCTCCTAATATAACCTTCGGAGAAGGCAATGGCACCCCACTCCAGTACTCTTGCCTTGAAAATCCCATGGGTGGAGGAGCCTGGTAGGCTGCAGTCCATAGGGTCGCGAAGAGTCGGACACGACTGAGTGACTTGACTTTCACTTTTCACTTTCATGCATTGGAGAAGGAAACAGCAACCCACTCCAGTGTTCTTGCCTGGAGAATCCCGGGGACGGGGGATCCTGGTTGGCTGCCGTCTATGGGGTCGCACAGAGTCGGACACGACTGAAGTGACTTAGCAGCAATATAACCTTGGGAGAAAGCAATGGCAAACCACTCCAGTACTCTTGCCTGGAAAATCCCATGGACGGAGGAGCCTGGGAGGCTGTAGTCCATGGGGTCGCTAGGAGTCGGACACGACTGAGCAACTTCACTTTCACTTTTCACTTTCATGCATTGGAGAAGGAAATGGCAACCCACTCCAGTGTTCTTGCCTGGAGAATCCCGGGGACGGGGGAGCCTGGTGGGCTGCCGTCTCTGGGGTCGCACAGAGTCGGACACGACTGAAGCGACTTAGCAACAGCAGCAGCAGCAATATAACCTTGAGTAAATAAGCAGGATACAAACTGAATATATATTATCTTTTAAAGGAAAAAAGACTATAGGAAAACAATTTTGTTGTTACCAACAGTTATCTCTATATAGTATGATTCCAAATATTTAATGTTATTCTTTATATACATACATCCTTATTGTCAAATTCTCCACAATGAGCATGTATTAAGAATTTATATCAATCAAATAAAATTAGAGTATCAACCCACTTCAGTACATTGTGCATAATCAACCCTCTATTACTGCATGAATGAAAAGGAAACAGAAAGAATTAAATGAGATTTGTTATATTCTTACATAAAAATCTATTACAATAGAATTCAAATTTTATTTTTTAATCAAATAATTTCTATTTCTTATTAGAAAACAAAGCTTTGATGAACATGGGCTAGAATTACAACAGGTAACATTATTGGCAAGTTACCACTGGCCAGGCATGTGCTAAGCATATCATATTCTTTACCTCATTTATTCCTCAAACTTATATTTTGAAACAAGATTATACCCAGTTACGGGAGAAGGCAATGGCAACCCACTCCAGTACTCTTGCCTGGAAAATCCCATGGACGGAGGAGCCTGGTGGGCTGCAGTCCATGGGGTCGCTGGGAGTCGGACATGACTGAGCGACTTCACTTTCACTTTCACGCATTGGAGAAGGAGGTGGCGCCCACTCCAGTGTTCTTGCCTGGAGAATCCCGGGGATGAGGGAGCCTGGTGGGCTGCCGTCTGTGGGGTCGCATGGAGTCGGACACGACTGAAGAGACAGCAGCAGCATGACTTTGGAGTCTGCCCTCCTAACAACTACCCTATACATATTAATTATTTTTTGACACTGAAAAATCATAATTTACATAGCATTCTTCCAGAGATTGCTAAACGAATATAAACTTTCAAGGAAGCAAAATGGATACTGTAGGTTGGTGCTTAACATTCATTCTAACTTCTTTCTAATGAGCCTTCTTTCCAAGTAGAAGCTGGAATATTAAAAACTACATTTTCTAGGACTGCCTTGCTGGTAAGTTTTTGAGTGTGATTTAGAGTTACCGTAGACACACTTTTGTGGGATTTAACTGGAGGAAGTAAGGCTGAGGTTAACATTGGTTCTGCTATCCAGCATGGTCATGGTGGAATTTTCCTTCTCTGTTACAATCCTACCAGAGACTGCAGCGTCAACTCCCTTGCTTCACGGATGTTGAAGGGTGTGACGAGGGACATCCTTTTACTGGGCATATTACAGCAGGCAGGGCATGATTTTGCAACTAGCAACAGTATCTGCAGTTTCTTGATCATGTTGGCTTCTTTACTACTGTCGTGGTGGTATAACTCTGAAGCTGACAGCTTCCCAATATCAGAAAATTGAACAAAAATCCATGAAGAGTCACAGACGCATTAAAAAATATTCATCAGAGCATTCTATTTGTACACACTATTCCGTAGTATGTGATGGGAATACAATCACAAGTAAAATATACATGTCCCTGTACTTAGGGAGTTTTCAGCTTAGTTGGGGGTGGGGGGAGCAGAAATTAACAAATTAATTATACAAATAAATGTTTATTTACAAATATTGATTACCGTTAAAGTTCGGCCTTTCATCTTACTCCCTGGGCAGTGAATACCATCAAGAATTTCTAGAATACACTTCAACTTACTCAATGTTTAGTGTAGTTTATTGATCAAAAATTTCAAATTAAGGTAAGTTATAATCAGGAGTTTAGATATCAAATAAAGACAAATTCAAGCCAGTAATGATGACAATGCAAAACTTCCAAGAAGATCTTCTGGCAAATGGCTACAGTTCAACAGTTACCGTAAGCAAAAGCATTCTCTCCTAAAGACAAAGAAAAAAAGATAATCATGATGTCAGTGCTGTGGAAAATAATTGGTCATATTGACATGCCTTTAATGGAGTCTGCATCTCTGGTTGAATGACATTGATCTCACTAATGTTCTTTCTAATGTCAGCTCCCTTTCATTTGTTATACTGCACGCCATTTTTCAGCTTGGAAGGATTACTACTCAGCATTAGGATAAGTAATAATTTGGCAAGGTTGTCATCAGGCTCAAATTTTTGACAATGTGGAGGGGTGGGGTTCAGCAAGTCATATAAGATTGGATTTAGGTGAGTCTCAAGAAATATTGTCATCCAAATCTTCTTTCTGGATCTGAATAGATTATGGGCAATATCAGGTAATATTATACATTAAGACTTCCAGACAAAAGATAAATATATTGCTCATAGAGTGGTAGAGTTAACCTATCCCATTAAAATAGTTTAACCTCCAATTAAAATAAATAAATTTATATTTTAAAAATAAATAAATAAAAATAAAGACCAAAAAAAAATGATGTTAGATATTTATAAGGTTATATCATACATAGTTTTGTTGCAAATAAAGCAAATTTGGGTAGAGCTTAAGTACAAGTGAAACATTATCTACCTTCATTTGTTTTAACTTAATTATATAAGTAGGAAAATGGGAAATTAGTACAGGTATGTATATTTGTGTGTGTGTGTGTGTGTGTGTGTGTGTGTGTGTACATGTGAAAGAGAGAGAGAGGGAGAGATCTGAAATAATTATACAAAAATAGGTTTCACCAATAACAGGAGAATCTACTGAGTATCTTATACATAATATACTCTAAATTGTTGCATAAATGAATGAATATGAAAGACAAAAGCAATTTTAACTGGCACCACTGTATTTTGAAATAATTCATATTTTCATACCAGATTATAAGGATTAAAATTGATTTCAATAAACGAGCTCTTCTCACCCAGATTTAATATTGAAAAACTCATGCTTCCTGACTGTCCAAAATCTGTACTGAGGCACACAAAAAAATTTTTTTAATTAAAAAGGTACTTTTTTTTTAAGTAAAAAGGTACTTCCATTTTCAAGATAAATGAACAAAATCTCAAGAGTGGTTACTTTGAACCATATTTATGGAATATGATATGATGGATTTTTAAAGATACCTTAGCTTTCCTGGTGGCTCAGAGGTTAAAGTGTCTGCCTGCAATGCAGGAGACCTGGGTTCGATCCCTGGGTTGGGAAGATCCCCTGGAGAAGGAAATGGCAACCCACTCCAGTATTCTTGCCTGGAGAATTCCATGGACAGAAGAGCCTGGTAAGCTACAGTCCGCAGGGTTGCAAAGAGTCGGACACGACTGAGTGACTTCACTTTCACTTTCTTTAGCTTGCAATAGTTTAGCTTTGTGTTAGAGGTGTCAGATGCCAATACACACGTCATTGTCACAACTGGGCAATATCCTCCCCATTTTGCAAGTGAGAAATCCAAGGCCTAGAGAGATCAATACTTCCCAATAGTGACAACTGGGCATGGTGGGGCCTGGATTTGAACTTCAGCCTGTTAGGCCCAATGCATCCTACACAAAGAAAGCTCTGTGTTCCAAGTGGGCAGCCGTGTGACTCCTGCTGAAGGGGAAGCCCAACTATAGGTAGGAATTAACTGCCCTACTTCCCCGCTGGGCACAGGGATGGCAAGGCAATTGGGGAAGAATGTCAATATACCAGGGAAACAGAGTTCAAGCCAGAATCCCAGTAAGATGGTAAACATGGCAACTTTTGCTTGGGGACATATATAACCAGCAATCACTTTGACATATCAAACACTGGGTCTTTGGATGCAAAACAATTCCAGAATCCCACCTGCTGGTAAACTGGTTCTCTCTGAACACTTTGCCAGGATGGGCTCTTGGAACCAAGATGTTGGAGCAGCATTGACAGATGAAGAACAGTAAAGGCTGAGGCTAACAGGAGGGAGGACACAGAGACTTTGGTTACTGTACCATGATGTTGCAGCAGTGCCCAACAGGGCTACAGGTATGTGTAGCATTACTGAGTCTACAATGAATAGCCCTAGACCACTACATTTCTTGTAGTTTTTCTCTCTTCCTTCTCTGGCAGCCTACTGGGAGTCAGTTTTTGCTGTATGCCTGATGAGCAACTTCTCTCTCCCCTACTCTCCCTATCAGCCTCACCAAAAACAAACATCTTACTAATATAGCTAAATCTATATTCTAGAAAATTTGTAAACCAAACTTGTTTGATGGTATGCAAATTATACTCATATCACTGGTCCCATTCTTTCATTCACTCATGCAACAGATATTTCTTAAGCATCTTTAATCAAAAGTGGCAGGCATTGTGCAAGGCCCTAGGAAAAGAACACCAAAGACCAAGTCCCTGCATTTGAAGAGCTCATAAACCAGCAGGGAGAGAGAGGAGGGACTATTAAATGACACTTCGGGACCTCACAGGGGCTATAACAGCGTTCTGTACAAGTGTGAAAGTTGCACAGAGTTGGAAGCAAAGCTCTCATGAGACTCATGGAGGGTTGTTGGCAAATAAATTGCATGAACTTCTCTGCATCCTGGGACAGGGGCCAAATCCGCCACCATAAGAATTTAAAGAAGATGAATAGCTAACATTTGTTGAATGCTTACTCTGTGTCAAAGGTATTCTTTTCACATATTAACTCATTTAGTTCTTATGACAAACTTAACGAGTTGCTATTATTTTTATTTTCCTTTTACATCTGGAAAATGAGCCACAGAGAAGTTAAATAACACGCCCAAGCTCATACCACTACAGGTGCCATGATCTAAAACCAGGCAGTCTAATTCCAAAGCCCACACCTTAACTACTTAACTATATTACTGCCTCAATCCTCAGCACACAGTAGGTACCCAATAATTAATCATGAAGTCGTGAAGTTGCTCAGTCGTGTCTGACTCTTCGTGACCCCATGGACTGTAGCCCACCAGGCTCCTCCATCCATGGAATTTTCTAGGCAAGAGTACTGGAGTGGGTTGCCATTTTGTGACATCTGTTGGCTAAAGGTCCTTTAGGTACTAAAGGTATAACTGTAGAGGAGGCCACCCTTATTACCAACTTTCATGTATATTTTCATTTGGCATCAAAACCCTTTGGGGATTATTATCCCCATTTTGCAGATGTAGAGACTGACACAAAGGGAAGTTAAACTTGCCCAGAATCACACAGCCAGTCCAAGGCAGACAGTGGATTTGGTCCAGGCAATCAGCCTTCAGAACCCATACTCTTCATTATGACAGCAAAGTGAATATGGGAATTTATTTTTAAAAAGTGAATAGGTGAAAGAGTAAATTTCCAAGGTACAATTCATTGAGCTATGCCCAATGAAGACAGGAATAAAAGGAGAGAGAGATTGAAAGAATACCTAGGAAATAAACTATCATGCTGAGAAGACAAAGAAATGGCGGCATGAAGATTTAGGCCTGGATGCCTCCTAGTACCTCCCAGTAGGTACCCTTGGGCTCCCAGAATCTTGTTTCCTTCCAGAATGAGCAGAAAATGTGGGGGTACACCCTTGATTTATCATTTTTAGTATCTGGACATAGACTGTGCAGGCTTCTGTTTATCCTCTTGTCCTAGGCCCCCAAAGTGCTTAGGGGTGGCTCTGAAAATCTATTAATGTAAACTAGCCAAAATAATAACACAACAGCTGTATTTTTCTCCTAGACAAAGAGGTTTGTCCTCCTGACATTTCATCATTCTACAGAAGTTAGATTCCTCAGCATCCATAAAAGTGAATCTGAGTTCTTCATTAACATCTGTATCTGTACATAAAAGATACTACAAAAAGGAATAAGTATTAAAAAATGAAATTCAAATGGACACACAGAGGCAGGGATCAAGTACTTATTTCTGAAAATAAGGCTCTAGACTCAAAATAATTATAATAGTACAGAAGTGTGATTTCTAAAGAACTTCATCTGTTGAATTAACATCTAATATTTTAAAACATATGCCAATTACACCCACATTTGTTAATCTGTAAAAACCAGACCTTTCATTTAGGAAAATTATAACTAATACACACATACCAGTAATTATATTTCAGGCAACAGTTTAAAGAATTTTATATTTACTAACTCATTTAGTGTATGTACGTCTGTCTCTCTCTATATGTATATACATGATACACACTCACACAAATATATTCAGATTGACAATAGCTAATTTATACTAATCCAGAGATAGTCACCTTAGCCATATTGACATTTTTGGTCAGATCATTCTTTGTTTTGGAGGGATGTCCAATGCATTGTAAGATATTTAGCAGCCAGCAGCAACCTCCAATTGCCATGGCCAAAAATGTCTCCAGACACTGCCAAATGTCTCCCAAGGTGGAGGATGGAGACGAAGAGGGCAAGTTACTCCGAGTTAAGAACCACAAATACATACTAATTCGTTCTGTATATGTATATAGGGGTGGAGATGTGTATATATATCTATATTATACATCTATGGAGAGTGAGGAAAAATGATGTGTAAATATGCATGTGTGTGTGTGCTAAGTCACTTCAGCTGTGTCCAACTCTTTGTGACCCTATGGACTGTAGCCTGCTAGGCTCCTCTGTCCATGGGATTCTCCAGGCAAGAATACTGGAGTGGGATGCCATGCCCTCCTCCAGGGATCTTCGCTGATGCAGGGATTGACTCTGAGTCTCTTCCATCTCCTGCACTGGTAGGTGGGTTCTTTACTACCAGTGCCACCTGGGAAGCCCTATGTATAAATAGATAAATAGTGGTGATGGTTTGGTATGGTTTAGTCACTATTCGTATCTGACTCTTGCGACCCCCTGGACTGTAATCTGTCAGGCTCTTCTGTCCACAGGATTCTCCAGAAAGAATACTGGAGTGGGTTGCTATTTCCTTCTCCAATAAATAGATAAATATGTATAGATAAATATGTAAAACCCCACAAGGTAATACATACATTTTACAAATAAGAAGACTGAGGCACAGGGATGTTAAGTAATGTCCCACAGTTTAGCAAGTAACGAACCTAGAATTAAACCCATACATTTTTACTCTAGAAGCCATGCTCCTAAACACTGAACTACACTATATAATATAAACAATTTAATAAATAAATAAAAGTCTAAACTACAGTCTACAACTCCTTGGAAGACAACATGGTACAAAAGATCACAGTATTTGACGTCTGGAAAATCTAGTATTGGCTCCTATCTCTTCTGGTTATGTATCCTCAGGCAAATTAATTACTGTGTTATAGCTCAGTAGGTAAAGAATCCGCCTGCAATGCAGGAGACCCCAGTTCAATTCCTGGGTCAGGAAGATCCGCTGGAAGAGGGATAGACTACCCACTCCAGTATTGTTGAGCTTCCCTTGTGGCTAAGCTGGTAAAGAATCTGCCTGCAATGTGGGAGACCTGGGTTCGATCCCTGGGTTGGGAAGATCCACTGGAGAAGATAAGGCTGCCCACTCCAGTATTCTGGCCCGGAGAATTCCATGGACTATATAGTCCATGGGGTCCCAACGAGTTGGACACGACTGAGCGACTTTCACTTTCACTTCAAACACAAAAATAACAATTACACCATAAAATAATTTTGAGGGTTAAATGATTATAAAAAGTAATCTACAAGTCAGAGAATTAGCTTGACTACGAAAATACTACTTGATGTGCAAATGTCAAGTTAAAAGTTATTATTTTTAAAATAGGTCAGTAGCATTTATACAGTCACCAAAAAGCTCTATACAGTCAGCAAAAACATGACCAGGAGCTGATTGTGGCTCAGATTATGAACTCCTTATTGCTAAACTCAGACTTAAACTGAAGAAAGTAGGGAAAACCACTAGACCATTCAGGTATAACCTAAATCAAATCCCTTATGATTATACAGTGGAAGTGACAAATAGCGGAGAAGGCAATGGCAAGCCACTTCAGTACTCTTGCCTGGAAAATCTTATGAACGGAGGAGCCTGGTGGGCTGCAGTCCATGGGTCGCACAGAGTCGGACACGACTGAGCGCCTTCACTTTCACTTTTCACTTTCACGCATTGGAGAAGGAAATGGCAACCCACTCCAGTGTTCTTGCCTGGAGAATCCCAGGGACGGTGGAGCCTGGTCTATGGGGCCGCACAGAGTTGGACACGACTGAAGCGACTTAGCAGCAGTAGCAGCAACAGTGACAAATAGAGTCAAGAGATTAGATCTGATAGAGTGCCTGAAGAACTATGGACAGAGGTTGGTGACATTGTACAGGAGGCAGTGATCAAGACCATGCTCAAGAAAAAAAAAAAAAAATGCAAAAAGGCAAAATGGTTGTCTGAGGAGGCCTTACAGATAGCTGAGAAAAGAAGAGAAGCAAAAGGTAAAGGAGAAAAGGAAAGATATACCCATATGAATGCAGAGTTCCAAAGAAGAGCAAGAAGAGATAAGAAAGCCTTCCTCAGTGGTCAGTGCAAAGAAATAGAGGAAAACAATAGAATGGGAAAGACTAGAGATCTCTTCAGGAAAATTAGAGATAACGAGTTGGTGATGGACAGGGAAGCCTGGCACGCTGCAGTCCATGGGGTCGCAAAGAACTGGACACGACTGAGTGACTGAACTGAACTGAAGGGAACATTTCATGCAAAGAAGGGCACAATGAAGGGCAGAAATGGTATGGACCTAACAGAAGCAGAAGATATTAAGAAGAGGTGGCAAGAATACACAAAACTATACAAAAAAGATATTCATGACCCAGATAACCACCATGGTGTGATCACTAACCTAGAGCCAGACATGCTGGAATGCAAAGTCAAGTGGGCCTTAGAAAGCATCACTACGAACAAAGCTAGTGGAGGGGATGGAATTCCAGTTGAACTATTTCAAACCCTAAAAGATGAAAGTGCTGCACTCAATATGCGAGCAAATCTGGAAAACTCAGCACTGGCCACAGGACTGAAAAAGGTCAGTTTTCATCCAATTCCAAAGAAGGGCAGTGCCAAAGAATGTTCAGACCACCGCCCAATTGTACTCATCTCACACGCTAGCAAAGAAATGCTCAAAATTCTCCAAACCAGGCTTCAATAGTATGTGAACCATGAACCTCCAGATGTTCAAGCTGGTTTTAGAAAAGGCAGAGGAACCAGAGATCAAATTGCCAACATCTGTTAGATCACAGAAAAAGCAACAGAATTCCATAAAAACATCTAATTCTGCTTTATTGACTATGCCAAAGCCTTTGACTGTGTGGATCACAATAAACTGTGGAAAATTCTGAAAGAGATGGGAATACCAGACCATCTTACCTGCCTCCTGAGAAATCTATATGCAGGTCAAGAAGCAACAGTTAGAATGGGACATGGAACAACAGACTGCTTCCAAATTGGGAAAGGAGTACATCAAGGCTGTTTATTGTTACCCTGCTTATTTAACTTAAATGCAGAGTGCATCATGTGAAATGCTGGACTGGATGAAGCACAAGCTGGAATCAAGATTGCCAGGAGAAATATCAATAACCTCGGATATGCAGATAACACTACCCTTATGCCAGAAAGTGAAGAGGTAAAGAGCCTCTTGATGAAAGTGAAAGAGGAGAGTGAAAAAGTTGGCTTAAAACTCAACATTCAGAAAATGAAGATCATGGCATCTGGTCTCATCACTTCATGGCAAATAGATGGAGAAACAATGGAAACAATGACAGACTTTATTTTCTTGGGCTCCAAAATCACTGCAGGTGATGACTATAGCCATAAAACTAAAAGACACTTGCTCTTTGGAAGAAAAGCTATGACCAACCTAGACAGCATATAGAAAAGCAGAGACATTACTTTGCTGACAAAGGTCCATCTAGTCAAAGCTATGGTTTTTCCAAAAGTTGTGTATGGATGTGAGAGCTGGACTATAAAGACAGCTGAGTGTCAAAGAACTGATGCTTTTGATCTGTGGTGTTGGAGAAGACTCTTGAGAGTCTCTTGGACTGCAAGGAGATCCAACCAGTCAATCCTAAAAGAAATGAGTCCTGAATATTCATTGGAAGGACTGATGCTGAAGCTGAAACTCCAATACTTTGGCCACCTGATGCAAAGAACTGACTCATTGGAAAAGACCGTGATTCTGGGAAAGATTGAAGGAAGGAGGAGAAGGGGCCGATAGAGGATGAGATGGTTGGATGGTATCACCAACTGGATAGACACGAGTTTGAGCAAGCTCTGGGAGCTGGTGATGGACAGGGAAGCTGGTGTGCTGCAGTCCATGCAGTTGCAAAGGGTTGGACACAGCTGAGTGACTAAACTGATTGAGTAGCATTTATAGGCTGTGCTTCCCTGGTGGTTCAGGGTTAAAGAATCTGCCTGCCAGTGCAGGAGATGTGGGTTTATTCTTGGGTCAGGAAGATCCCCTGGAGATGGAAATGGCAACCCACTCCAGTATTCTTGCCTGGGAAATGCCATGGACAGAGGAGCCTGGTGGACTACAGTCCATGGGTCATAAGACTCAAATACAACTTAGCAACTAACCACCACCACCAGTAAAGCATTTATCCAGTATAAAACAGTACCATAATTTTTGAGAAATTGTTTTGAGAGCTAAAACATAAGGATTTCCTGAGATTTATTCTTACATCACAGCATTATAGTGTCAATACTATCAAATGGGTAGTAATCTTAAGATACAGAATCAAAAATACATTAGTAAACAGTGCATCACACACACATCACAAAACAGTATCACACCCTGCATGACACGAAACAAAATCTCTTATATGCACATATTTAAATTTATATGTGTGTTGGTATTTACATTTATATATGTACATGTATATGTAAGAATTTTTTGCTTTGCAGAAGAGAATGCAAATAGTTGGAGTTTTTCTTGAAAACAAGTAATTTCAAATGACTTGTTAAGAATACAAAAAGTAGTTTGTATCTGCTTCTAGCTTCAACTGCTGTGTTACAGCAGCTCTCCTAGTTGATCTAAACATATGTGTTCTGAAATACATACATGTTTTGCCTGTAGTAAGTAACACCAAGACAAGCTTAGAGATGTCATCACAGTATAATCTCAAAGTGTAAACTGACAGGCAGCTCATAGCTCTTTCAAAAAGAATAATATCAAAACACCAAAAAATATTTGAAATTTTAGGGGAAATAGTCTAGGCTTCCAGTACCAAATAACTCCCACAAGGCTGTTCACACAGTGATCTTCCAGAGTGTCCCATCTGGAGCCAATACGATCCTGCTGTGCTTTGCTTCAGTACTTTAAGCGCGTCCCTAGACTCCCGCAGCATGATAGCTGGGAACCCGAGCCTTGGCTAAAGCCGCCCTCGGCTCTATCCCATTACTAATTCATCCCTGGGGCTGGGCCTGAGCTGTGCTGAGGAGCAGAGATGACGGCATTACATCCTTGTAGGTACAGGCAGGCACTTTGCACACACGGATATTCATTGAGAGCTGTTTGCCTGCTGCCTGGACTGCAGTGAGTCTTAATGGCGCACAAAAAACCCTGGAGGAGCAACCATTTTTAAGTGCAGTTTTACTGAAGAAAGGCCTGAGTCTGCTTCTCTCTCTTTACAAATGTCTGATAATCCACTCCTGTCACAGACTGACAGGAGCTGCTATTTTCCTTCCAGCCGTTGGGACAGACCTCAGGAGAGTAGTTATCTCTCAGTGGGCAGCAACAGCAATGGCTATTTCAAGACCGCACTGCAATTTTAAAATGTTATTCTCCACAGAGTTAAAAAAGTCACCATGGAACTACCTCTCTGAACGATACTGGTCAGTAGGATTCCTGGATAATTCCCAATAGGCTGGTGTCACTGGAAGGGAGGGCTTAGTACCTCTAGCCAGACAGTTAAATTTGAGACCCTTTCAGGGTTACATGTTGTAATAAAGGGGCAGAAAATTTTCAACGATTTCAAGTCATTGTTATAAAACCTATTTAATATAAGCAAATATATCTTACTATCTAAACACATACTGCTCCCAACAGTTTCTTTTATTTTAATGCAGTTGAAACATTAAAAATAAAGCATTTTTTTTCCTCTTAGGATTTTGGAGTGCAAGCAGAGGTATGAAAGAAATGCGCTGCTATTGTGATATTCTACAACACCAATAGTAATCTTGCTTTTTACAATAATTTACCTTTCTTTGTAGGGTTCGAATTTTTTTTTTTACCATAAACATTTATTAAAGGGGATACTTTCATTTTGAGATGTTCTTATCTCAGTGACGACGGCTATATTATTCTTTTTGAGAATCTTAAAACAGTGGGTCCTTGAAATAGATACTACAATAAAAAAAAATTCAGCTGAAATAGCTTACTAAAAGGTTGAATTTTAATCTCCATAGCTGGACAGCTGAAACCCTCCTTTTTGCATATCAATTAGATGGAGCTGCTCATCATTCTACCTTATGGTGTTACAATTCACAGATGGTTACTCCGAGGATGGATGCATTTCAGTAACAGTTTGAAATGCCCCTGGGTAATAAAGAGTGTAAATGATTGCTATGTCTTTGAAATAATGCGGACTGTTAGCGGCTGATAGGGTACAGCTGTGGACAAAGTTCACATTTGCTTTTAGACCCTGTCTGCATTGTGAATTAAATAAATTAAAAAATATGTTGATTAACTGAAAAAATAACAACAAATTGTATTCAAGATACTTGATTTTAAGAAAACGACAACTTTTTTTTTGCATTGCATTTCAAGTAAGAAAAGCAAAAAGGTTAATTTTGCAGATGATCATTTCTCTGCCTAATTGCAGAAACAATACGGGGTAAAATGCTTGAATTAGGGGAAAGCCTTAAATGGGTTCATTTTAACTGGATGCAGAATAAAGCAAAAGGTTTATCCACAGTACAGATATTATTTAGTGTATGATTAAGTTGATTTATAGTACCAGGCTATGCTGAACTATATACAGGATATCAAATACTTTCCTTCTCTTAAGAAACTGAAAATCTGCTTTGATAGAAAAGAGTCATGCATACAAGACAAAACATAATAAAGTATTAGGTTACAAGCAGTACAGGCCATAAGACCCCAGGAATTTGAGGAGAGGAAAGGAGAATATGAGTGAGCTACATTCATTGGAAAAGCTTCGAGGAGAAGGTGGGTCTTGAGGGAAGTTAAAAAAGACCTACTTTTTTGAGACCAGCAAGGTCACGGAGTGAACACAAATGTGACAGACAAAGGAAACACTAGCTACTCAGAGTTCAGGGCTCACTTGCAGGAATAGTGAGCAGCAGTGAATGTCCGATTAAGAAACTTGACCTTGAGCTGACAGACCTGAGGAGGCTGTTCACAAAGGAAGGTTTTAAGTGGTATTTAAACAACAGATCTAACAATGGTGAGTAAGATAAACTGAAGTGGAGACCAGAGCAATAATTCTTAACCCAGGGCACACAACAGAATTACCTAGGAACATTTCTACTCTAAATCTTGCCTTTATTTTTCAAGATCACTCCAGATATTGTGATTGTAATGGAGTTCAGAGTAATTCTTCAAGTAATTCTGTTATGATTCGTGTCTGAGCTACTTACTAAACCAAAAGTTTTTAAAAAAACAAAACAAATGCCCCCCCCCCGCCTCAAAAAAACCCAACAACAACAAAACCCTCTTGGGAGAACACAGAAGACATTTCAATGAGAATATGTAGCCATGGCAACAGAAATGGAGAAGAAGGAATTATTCCTACAATCACTACATAGGAAAACTCAGCTGGACTTGGTAATGGGACTCAAGGAAGGAAAGTTGCCAAGGATGAATGAGTTCACGGTATTAAACATAGGTAACTGGGAGAATTTCACTGGCATTGATAAAATTATGGGAATGTTAGTAATTGAACGACATGAAGCCACAGAGTTGTCACTCAGTTGGCATCTGTGTCTAACAAAAAATGGTTAAATGAGAGGTCAAGCCTAGAAATGTGCCTCCTTTATACCAAGATGTTGGAAAAACTCATGAAAAAGAGTAAAAATGAAGAGCAGAGGCCAAGCACTAACCTGGGTCCCTATTCACAGAGGGGAGAGATAAAGAGCATTTGGGGAAATTGGGAGGAAGAGACTTAAAATGAGAATGAGGGAAAAGAATGTCATAGAAGCTTAGAGAAGAAGGAAATAATTTAAAAGTGTTATATCCAGAACACTCAACACTGAAAAAACAATATTTCTGACTTTAAGATAAGGTCCGTGATGAACTTTGAGACTTTACCAAAAAATTTTAGAGTAGGTTAAGTTTTGAATCATGTTTCTGATTTTAAGCACTAGGAATCTGGTAAGTCTTAACTGATTTAAGGTTTTGAATTTCCTCTCCTGTCAGGTGGGCTTTGTGGACTGACTTCTTAAGAGCAGTTTTACTATGAAGCTTCTCGAATGAACTGAAGAATCTGCTCTCAGACCCAGGTGTCAGATGAACACTCAAATCTAACCAGATATATAGCTGTGCATTTCTTTGATGATATTACTACTATATGAAGTAGGTTTGATTTCTTTAAAAGAAAAAATAAAGAAATAAAAGATTAGGATATATGCTTGTTTATATCCTTAAACGGGAGAAATAACTCCTTAAACAGGAGAACTTATTCTCACTTTGCTCATATTTCTGTTTTCTCAGGACTGGGTCCCAAAAGCCATGTTTGCACACACAAATCTCCCTGGTTATAAATGGACCAACTGCTTATCCCAGGTGGGCCTACCCATTTCTCTCTCACTGGCAGGTGCAATTGGGATTTGCACCAGCCTCTGCCAACTGCTTAAACTAAAGACATATAGTCTTAGGAACTGTGGAGCATCCACTTTCCACCATGGAAAGTGCAAGTTAAAGTTAGCCACTCAGTCATCTCTGACTCTTTGTGACCCCATGGACTGTAGCCCACCAGGCTCCTCTGTCCATGGAATTCTCCAGGCAAGAATTCTGGAGTGGGTTGCCATTTCCTTCTCCAGGGGATCTTCACAACCCAGGGATCAAACCCAGGTCACCCACATTGTGAAAGACTATTTACCGACTGAGCCACCAGGGAAGCCTTGGAGAAACCTTCTACCATGAAGAAAACGGCAAACCCGAGGCAGGAAAAGAGAGGCAGAGTTGGGGACACCCTTCAGCATGAGTCCACTCAGATATTCATTGTGACTCAGCTCCTCTCAGGGTCTGCTCCTCTTCCTTCTACAGCCTCTGATTCCACAGCTGGCACTTCTGTTCCTCCCTGTCTCACAAATTCCCAGGAGGAGAATCTGCTAAAGCTTGGTTAGTCATCACCCAACACATAGTAACCACAATGTACAGTTAAAAGCCTAAGGATACCTGGAAATATGACCATCACAAAGCTGACAAACCTAGACAGTATATTAGAAATCAGAGACATCATGTTGCTGACCAAGGTCTGTATAGTCAAAGCTATGATTTTTTCCAGTATTCACGTACGGATGTGATAGTTGAACCATAAAGAAGGCTGAGTGCCAAAGAATTGATGCTTTCAAATTGTAGTGCTTTAGAGTCCCTTGGACTGCAAGGAGATCAAAGCAGTCAACCCTAAAGGAAATCAACCCTGAATATTCACTGGGACTGTTGACCTGATGCTAAGAGCCGACTCATTAGAGAAGACCCTGATGCTGGGAAATACTGAAGGCAGGAGAAGATGGGGACGACAGAGGATGAAATGGTTGAATGGCATCATCAATTCAATAAACATGAGTTTGAACAAGCTCCGGGAGATAGTAGACAGAGGATCCTAGCATGCTGCAGTCCATGGGGTTGGAAAGACTTGGATACGACTTAGCAACTGAACAACAACACACTGTTACATGCTCTGAGCAGAAACTCCCAGTCACATAAATCTCAGTATTCTTTTACATCAAGGAAAGTTTATATCTTTAAGCAACTGTGTCTGCTCCATTTTTCTGACAATGCCACCACCATCTGTTTTGATGCCTACAGTAAAGACATAAGACAGCGGACCCTACATTTTGGGGGAATATTTGCTGAAGTACAAAAGATTTATCATAATTGCTGAGAAGCACAGTGCAGTTTATATGAAGATTACAAAAGCTATAATGAAAATGACAGGGAAATGCTCAGAAAAAAGAGTCACAGAATTTAGTTGAGTCTTGTCTGCCTCCTTCCCTATGGAAAGGGCTCTCCTCTTCAGACTACTGTCTCTAAACAATAGCCAGCATAGTCTTATCTATTTCATAAGATACGAGAAAACCTCTTCTCTAGTGGGATATCAGACTATCATACACTCAGTACCCACCATGGACCCAACCAAGGCTTCTGTATCAGGCTGTGCAGACTTGCATTGCATAACATCTGGGGTAGCATTTCTGTCACTACTCTGCAAAGCTGTACAACACAGTAGCCCTGGAAATTATATGTCTATAGCATGGGAAAGCAAAAACAGGAATTCAGAGATGTTAACAAGCACTACATGGGTGCAGCTAAAGATAAGCATCTTCCTGGGTGTCCTTTCAGATCATCATTCTCTCTGTTCAGCCCCAAAGCCCAGTTCTTCTAATCCCTATCTTTATCCACATGCCTTTCTAAAACCGAGTGGGCAACTCGTAGGATCGTCCCGTTTGTACACAGCAAACCAAGCTAAATTCTCCAGGTCAAGAAGAAAATACATGCATTTTTCTCTTATTTCTTTTGACAAAACTTTCACACAGACCAAAATACTAAGGACTACTGCAGAATCTCAAACTGGTTACTCACATGTCTTAAGATCACGTGACCAGTATTCTCCCAAGTCAGACAAGGTCGATGTTTTGCCTTTATTCTTATTTTGCATCTTTTTAATTCTGACATTAGTTTTTTTCTTGGTTCACCTAAATCATCTAAAGCCCCAACTTTATTGTTCTACATTTCAGATGATTTTCTGGCAGTACTTCTCTGACAAAGCACACAAATTTAGCAACATAAAACAATATGTATTTCTTGACTTCAGAAAAAAAATGGTTTGTCGTGTAACACATATCAGTTCAGTTCAGTTCAGTCGCTCAGTCGTGTCTGACTCTTTGTGACCCCATGAATTGCAGCACGCCAGGCCTCCCTGTCCATCACCATCTCCCGGAGTTCACTCAGACTCACGTCCATCGAGTCAGTGATGCCATCCAGCCATCTCATCCTCTGTCGTCCCCTTCTCCTCCTGCCCCTAATCCCTCCCAGCATCAGAATCTTTTTCAGTAAGTCAGCTCTTCGCATGAGGTGGCCAAAGGACTGGAGTTTCAGCCTCAGCATCAGTCCTTCCAAAGAAATCCAGGGCTGATCTCCTTTAGAATGGACTGGTTGGATCTCCTTGCAGTCCAAGGGACTCTCAAGAGTCTTCTCCAACACCACAGTTCTAAAGCATCAATTCTTCATCGCTCAGCTTTCTTCACAGTCCAACTCTCACATCCATACATGACCACTGGGAAAACCATAGCCTTGACTAGACGAACCTTTGTTGGCAAAGTGATGTCTCTGCATTTCAATATGCTATCTAGGTTGGTCATAACTTTTCTTCCAAGGAGTAGGCGTCTTTTAATTTCATGGCTGCAGTCACCATCTGCAGTGATTTTGGAGCCCCAAAAAATAAAGTCTGACACTGTTTCCCCATCTATTTGCCATGAAGTGATGGGACCAGATGCCATGATCTTCATTTTCTGAATGTTGAGCTTTAAGCCAACTTTTTCACTCTCCACTTTCACTTTAAGGCAGATTGGATTATTAAGTAATGTGGCTTATGTAACTTATTACAAAGCTACATGCATTATTAAATAATGTCAATATATAAGAACATATAGCTGTATAAATGCTGTCATTCATAAGAAACCAGCCCATCACCACAGAGAAAATCTTTATTGATGACCAACACTGACTCCAATACTACCCAGGATCTATACTTAATACATGTTTAGGAGCATCATTCAAAGGATGATTCAGAAGACCTATTCAGAGAACCATGTTATACAAATGGTCTGGCTCATGCAGTTTAGCACAAGGAGACACAATGCAATACAGGAAAAATTATGACATTTACAACTGATCAGTCATTCAGGTAATATCTGTTTCACATTTTACTATTACAGAATTAAGTCTTCCTATATTAAATTTTATCATTTTTAGAAAAATAACTAACATGTAATTGCCCAGTGGAAGGCCTTATGGTGAAATGGAGGAATCTCTTCAGGAAAGTGCCTACCTGCCTGCAGGCCTAGAGATCTTAACAAGGAGCATAACTTGATGAATCTGATGATCTAGGTCATGAGTCGTGGACGAGGAAACTATCCCTTTCCAGACTTGTTCAGGCTCATGATACTCTGGCACATGAATTAAACCCACAGGAGATTGAGGCACAAAACCAGAACAGACAATTTTTTTTTGGCCTTGTGGCATGTAGGATCTTAGTACCCCAACCAGGGATCAGATACAATGCCCCATGGATTGGAAGCATGAAGGCTTAACCACTGGACCACCAGGAAAGTTCTTAGACATTTATTTTACAGAAAAACTTAGAGAACTACCAAGAGGCCAGGGAAAGACATCAGTAGAAAAATCACATTTTCTCTTCAAAGGCAAGCTCTCCAGAAACTAATTAACCAAGTATGCAAGTTGGGAGATCATGGATGAAGAGTCAACATGAGATCTGACTGCTTTAAATGTAATTGCATCAGACCCTAACAACCCAGTACACCTGTCTCCACAGCACAGGTCTCTTAGGAGAACTGACCACTACAGGTCCAGCCAGGGTACCCATCCCTGCTCAGATCTTGGATAGACATGGCAAACAACTGCTTCCAGATCCTTTTGGTTCTTTGCTTCTTTTTTAAAACAAAGCTACCTTGGATTGCTGCAGTCTTGATACAGATATTACTTTTTCTTAAGATTGTAGTCAAAGCTTGCTGGCCATGCTGTCTCTCCCAGATTTTTCCTTCTCTGGCCCTTTAAGTGGTTTTCTTCAATTTGCACAATCATTAACAGCTGCTGTCAAAAGTTGCTTTTTTTTTTTTCAATTTGCACATTGTATCCTTTATTTACATATTTACGTATAAAAATTAGTAAAACTTAAAACCAAATGTGACTTGTATAGAAATCTTTTAATTTATTTTTACACAGTAAATAGTGAAACTATACAAATGGTTTTTCACAGCAGATTACACATGGGTCCATTTAGACTTGCTCTCAAAGTGCTGCCGATACTTAGGTGCTGCCTGAGATGGCAGCTGTTACTCACTGCCCACATGCACTAAGCCATTGTGCATTTATGTTTCAAGAAAACTTGAAAAAGCTTTAAAAATTATCACCATGGAAACTATAAAGATAGTAGCCTTGAAGCAGATGTTAAAAAGCAAAACAAAAGAAATAAACTGAGTGAGCAGTGAACAATGAACTTGAATGATTTTAATCACAAATCATTTAAATAGCACAGAAATTCTCCTTGGTAAATCTTAACTACCAAGAAATAGGAAGTTTAGCTGTCTAATAGGTAATCAAATATCCAAAATGGTGGCCAGGGGAAAAAAAAAATCACCCAATTGCCCTTTTAGTAAAATGAGAGCTGAGGTTCAGAATTCAGAATTCTGCTCATGTTCCTGTGAACCTCCAATCCAGCTGCTTTCTAGCTCTGATATTTCCTGGCCTCTCTCAGCTTTGGTTTTTCTCATGAAACATTTGAAGTGTTTTCTCTTGAAACACTTTGCACATTGGTTTCCATTCCACTCCCACCTGGTCCTTCTCACAGCTCTCCTTTCCCTTCATCCTCTTCCTCCACCAACTCTGAGGATGGTGACCCCCAAGACTTTCATCTTGGGGGTCTTTCATCTCATTCACTCCATGACTCCAAGAATGACTTATATGCAATAATTTGACATCATATATTGCACAATCCGAGCAAGATACATGTTAATGGCTCCTTATTAATTTTCTTGCTTTTCCATTTGGTGAGATTCAGAAGTGTATTTGCACTAGCCTGTTCAGTACTGTTTAGTACCTTCACTCGAATGTCTTATAGTTCCCTTAAACTCCATGTATTCAAAACATGTTTTTCTTAGTCTCAAATCTTTTCTCCTATGTTTTCTACTTCAGTTGATGATCTCTTCATCTACCTGCTTTCCCAAGTTGAAAATCTGGAAGCCAACATGGCTGTGATGCACTACTGGCCAATATGTAAGAGTGACTAAATAAACATCAGTTGTTAGTAAAAATGTCCTAGCCGGTTGATGAATAAGCCTGACATATAACTGTTAACTTATACATATGGTATAATTAGGAAGAAGATTGAAAGAGAAGAATGAATGGGTTATGAGAGAGCCTTTACTTCTGTGTATGTCATTTGTAATTATAAACATGGAAAGCTGATTAATTCCATTTTTCCTACTCTAAGTGCTAGGAAGACAGAACTCACGCCTGTTTTGCTCATCTTTGTGTGGCTAGCACCTATACAGTGTTTCACATACAGTAGGTACTTAGTAAACTCCTGCTGGGATACATAATTGCTAACACAATCAGGTGAAATCACAATTGATCTCTACTTTCACTTGTCAAAGTAGATAAAAGTCAGCTTACAGAATGCCAATATATAATATCAGTCTAATGCCACCACAAAAAAGGAAAGATGTCTAGTGGGACAAATAAAACTGTCTCAGCATATCTGCTGGGTCTTCAGTTCATCATTTGACCAGAAATTTCTCTATTTCACTAGCTCAAAGACTCAAATTGTGACAGTGATCTTCACTTCAGCAAAACTGAACTGGCTTTGAGGGTCATTTCAAAGATTAAACAGGCCTAAATGTCTCTGTTATCAGATTTCCTGGACATCAATAGATCAGGAAGGTATGACACAAGCAGAATATCTAATCAAAATCTTTGAACTTGTGGAAAAATAAAAAGAACTAAGAGAAAGAAGCTTCTTTGAAAGAATTCCACCCAAATACCCACTGGAGGAGGAACCGGCTCCCTGTTCTGTATGTCCAAAGCTGACAACTCAGACTGGGGGAAGGTAAATATTACTGTCTTCTAGCACTTTCATCACTCAAATAATATTCATCTAGCCTTAAAACAACCAAATGAAAAAACTCCCTCTCTGTAACACATCAAATCTAACTGAACATCAAAGTTTATCAAGCTGGCCCTTCAAAATCAGTTCAAAAACTGTTTTCTCTGTGTAAAATTACTGGTTCTCTGTGCTCCCAACACATTCTTCACATTATGGTGTATTATAAGAGTGTCTTATAATTATTTTAGCATCTCCCACCTCCTCTCCTCTTCTCAGATTCAGTTCAGTTCAGTTGCTCAGTCGTGTCTGACTCTTTGCGACCCCATGAACTGCAGCATGCCAGGCCTCCCTGTCAATCCCAGAGTCTGCCCAAACCCATGTCCATTGAGTCGGTGATGGCAACCAACCATCTCATCCTCTGTCGTCCCCTTCTCCTCCTGCCCTCAATCTTTCCCAGCATCAGGCTCTTTTCAAATGAGTCAGCTCTTCGCATCAGGTGGCCAAAGTACTGGAGTTTCAGCTTCAACATCAGTCCTACCAATGAACACCCAGGACTGATCTCCTTTAGGAGCTACTTAAAGATGTTCAGGATCTCCTATGTAATAACATGGTGTCTGGTAATTTAATTAGCAACCCCTAAATCATAGTCAAAAGAAGGAAAAAATGGGATTTAGGAATGTAGATAAAAGATTTTATAAGGTCTGTATGGTCAAAGCTATTGTTTTTCCAGTAGTCATGTATGCATCTGAGAGCTAGACCATAAAGAAGGCTGAGCCCCAAAGAATTGATGTTTTCAAACTGTCATGCTGGAGAAGACTCTTAAGAGGCCCTTGGACTACAAGGAGATCAAACCAGTCAATCCTAAAGGAAATCAATCCTGAATATTCATTGGAAGGACTAATACTGAAGCTGAACCTCCAATATTTTGGCCACCTGATACAAAGAGCTGACTCACTGGAAAAGACCCTGGATGCTGGGAAAGATTGAAGACAAAAGAAGAAGGGGGCAGCAGAGGATGAGCTGGTTAGATAGCATCAATGACTCAGTGGACATAAATCTGAGCAACCTCTGGGAGATAGTGAAGGACAGTGGAGCCTAGCATGCTGCTGTCCATGGAGTCAAAAAGAGTTGGACACGACTTAGTGAATGAACAACAACAAACAGATTTTGACAGCACGGATGAATTCTTTCATTCCTCCTACTTCACCTCTCCACGACTTTTTTCTCTACCACTTTTTGTCATATCCATGATCGTTAACGTGTTAAGAGCATTTCTCATATTTCAATAATGTGTAGCTGTGGGCACTGAATGGATGTACTTAGTAAAAAGGCTTCTTTACTTTCTTGTTCCTCTCTTACTTAGCCCCTTAGCAAAAGCAAAGACCAAAATGTATGAGTCCAAAACAAAGTGCTAAGATATGCAGAGATAATTCATGCATGTGCTCAGTCACTCAGTCGTGTCCGACCCTTTGTGACCCTGTGGCCTAGAGCCCAACAGGTTCCTCTGTCCATGGAGTTCTCCAGGCAAGAATACCAGAGTGGGTTTCCATTTCCTTCTCCAAATACATGCATAGTGGTACTGATGAAAACACTGACAAGAATTAAGGAATACTGCTTTCAAAAACACTTAGATCTCCCTCAACATCTATGTGTATCACTCAACCATCAGGAGGCAATCAACTCTTTACCTGATAAGAGACAATTTCATTTGCCCCCTCCCATAGCAATGCCACTGGCATCTGTCCATAAAAGTAAATGGATGGTTGCTGTTGTTTTAGTTGCTAAGTCATGTCCAACGCTTTTGCTTCCCCATGAATCACAGCCCACCAGGTTCCTCTGTCTATGGGATTTCCCAGGCAAGTATACTGGAATGGGTTGCCATTTCCTTCTCCATGGATCTTCTTGACTCAGGGATTGAACCGGAGGCTCCTCATTGGCAGGTGGAGTCTTTACCACTGAGTCACGGGGAAAGCCCAGAAGCATGGTATCTGAATACAAAAGAGGAGGACTCTGAGCTCTGGGATGGCTGATAATGCAGCTTGGCCTCTCTTGCAGGAGAATGGGGAGGGGTGTCAGAAATGTGAAGGAGACAACATGATTCTGAGTAATTTGGATTAATATTTGAATCTTAATGAAGGAAATAAACACCTAAACTTGCTGTATAAAAGGTTTCAGTAGATGAGAGATTTTTTTGACATTGTTATGCAAGTAGACAGTAAATTAACCTGCTTTGATTAATGAAAGCAATTACTAAATGCTGTTAGCCTAAATGGATTCATTTTTCTATATAACATCTCTGGGTGATTTGTCAAGTGGCCCAGATATAGCTAGAGGCTATATCTGACAAAATATTTCTTGTATCTAAGAAAGTATATTTTGCTGATTTAAACCATAATATTTGGCATTCACCCCAAGGACTAGGGGAGAAGGCGATGGCAACCTACTCCAATACTCTTGCCCAGAGAATCCCATGGACGGCGGAGCCTGGTGGGCTGCCATCTATGGGGTCACACAGAGTCGGACACGACTGAGCAACTTCACTTTCACTTTTCACTTTCATGCATTGGAGAAGGAACTGGCAACCCACTCCAGTATTCTTGCCTGGAGAATCCCAGGGATGGAGGAGCCTGGTGGGCTGCCATCTATGGGGTCACACAGAGTCAGACACAACTGATGTGACTTAGCAGCAGCAGCAGCCAAGGACTAGAATTCAGAATATATATAAAGAACTCCTATATCTTTTTTTTTTTTAAAAGACAGATAACCTAATATTTCAAATGGCTAAAGAGTTAAATAGGCATTTCATAAAACAGGAAATTCAAAATTATGCATTACCTGGGGTGGAGGGGCACAAAGGGAGATTCTGGGATGCTCATATACTCTACTTCCTGTATTCTATTCAGTCACCTGGGTGATGACTACATGAATAGTGGCTTTAGACTGTACATTTGTGTTTGTGTACTTTTCCTGTACGTATAGCATATTTCACAGTTTAAGATGTTTTTTATATGCAGAGTACATCATGAGAAACGCTGGACTGGAAGAAGCACAAGCTGGAATCAAGATTGCTGGGAGAAATATCAATAACCTCAGATATGCAGATGACACCACCCTTATGGCAGAAAGTGAAGAGGAACTAAAAAGCCTCTTGATGAAAGTGAAAGAGGTGAGTGAAAAAGCTGGCTTAAAGCTCAACATTCAGAAAACTAAAATCATGGCATCTGGTCCCATCACTTCATGGCAAATAGATGGATAAACAGTGGAAACAGTGGCTGACTTTATTTTTGGGGGCTCCAAAATCACTGCAGATGGTGATTGCAGCCATGAAATTAAAACACTCTTACTCCTTGGAAGGAAAGTTATGACCAACCTAGGCAGCATATTCAAAAGCAGAGACATTACTTTGCCAACAAAGGTCCGTCTAGTCAAGGCTATGGTTTATCCAGTGGTCATGTACGGATGTGAGAGTTGGACTGTGAAGAAAGCTGAGCACCGAAGAATTGATGCTTTTGAACTGTAGTGTTGGAGAAGACTCTTGAGAGTCCCTTGGACTGCAAGGAGATCCAACCAGTCCATTCTAAAGGAGATCAGTCCTGGGTGTTCACTGGAAGGACTGATGCTAAAGCTGAAACTCCAATACTTTGGCCACCTCATGTGAAGAGTTGACTCACTGGAAAAGACTCTGATGCTGGGAGGGATTGGGGGCAGGAGGAGAAGGGGACAACAGAGGATGAGATGGCTGGAAGGTATCACTGACTCGATGGACATGAGTCTGGGTGAACTCCAGGAGTTGGTGATGGACAGGGAGGCCTGGCGTGCTGCGATTCATGGAGTCACAAAGAGTCGGATACGACTGAGCGACTGAACTGAATTGAACTGATGCAGACATATACGACTAGTTCTGGAAACTAGATGGGAGGAAAAAAGATAGTCAGGAGATAATAACAGCCACAAAAAAACAGAAAGCAGGATAAGGGGCATGGGTAGAACTGAGAGAACTGTTTATAGTCAGAGAATCAATGTCTCTGCAGTGGTTTCACAGAGTGCTGCTGTGGACATAGCAAAGGCAATCCAAACAGAATTCACTATAAAATTTCAAATTGTTTAGGATTTCATAAGGTCCACAAAAGATGCAGGATTTCATAAAACCCACAAAATATGGCTCCAGTAACACCCCAAGTCCCTGATAGATAAAGAGTTTTGCAGACTTAGACTGTTCATAATTGAAGAAAAGAAAATAAGAAAGCCTGTTTATATTTTGGATGCTTCATAAGAAAATAATTTTAATGATTTAAGTATTTTTTTAACCCTTGGAAAGTTAATGAAGTCCTCAAATTTAGTTTGAGATCTATTTAAAGAAATGCTTGTAGAGTCATATGTGAAGTGAAGTCTGTTGCAATGTGCTTTTTTGTAGAGGAAAAAATGCCATAGGTAACAATAAACCATTTTCAATTTGAAAATTGGTTTACTTTTATTTTTCCAACATATTTCCACATATATATGCATAGTTTCACATGTATATATATGTATATTTTTTAATAAAGAATTTTAATTTTTTTCTTAACTATCCACTATGAAATGTTGGTCCTAATTTTTAAGTAAATTATTTTGCTTTGACTTTTTGTGCTTATCAGTTGTTCTCAGATAACAGAGATTCCCAAAATGGATTAAACTTTAAGCCCCCACATCCATACCTTTTTGCTTATTATATTAGACTGAGCTATGTGGGATTACGTATCCTATAATTTTGGATCTATAAAAATGGAAATTTCATACAATTCATCCCTTCTGCACAGGTCTTGCCCAGTGATGCCTGAAGAGTTGACATTATGCAGAGAAAAGTGAAGAGACTTTTATGTTTTTTATTATGACTTTTCCTTCCTATTAAGGAGATAGGAATAATAGGAGAAAGGAATCCATTATCTCCTCTTTTGTTCAGCAAAATGGAAAACATTGATAAAATTTATACCTTTTAAGAAATGAGACCATGATTTAGGTCTTCATTTAATAAACATTAGTTGACCACCTTCTGTGCCCTAGGCCCTAAGGAGATACAAAACAAGTAAGGCAAGGCTGCTGACTCATGAAATTCACAAAAGAATGGGGAATAAAAAAGGTAAGGAAACCAACATGTAGAGGATAGTGTGGTATGTGCTATACAAAAGTTTGTCCAAAGGAAGGGACTCCACATCGAAGTTCTTATTGGGCATTAGAAATACAGGCTACTGTTCTGAGACATCATTTCATACATGTTTAACCTAACAAAAACACAACAAATTGGCCAAAAGCAGATAAAATAAAAGGGCAAAAAATAAATCAAAAATATAAATTCTGAATAAGTCACAAAGAAGATAGCAAGGTCTTGAATAATTCTATTGTCTTAAATTTTAAGTGGGTATCAGAAAACATGTATAAGATCTAAACGCTGTCCTGTTTGAACTGTAAATCTTCACTTTAAAACGGCAGATGCAGCACCTTCTGTTCACAGAAGGAGAGCCAAGGGCTCAGAAAAAGTAATTACTTGTCAGGGCAAAGAAACAAAACAGAGAACCCTAGTTCTGAACTTTCATACCCTCAGAAGGTAACACATTTTCACAGAATTATAAGGTACCTAGTGTTACCCAGCACATTTTCCTTTCTGAGTCAAGGAAACAAGTACGTTCTAAGGAAGATTTCAACTACAATGAAAAATTAAGTTTTCAGACATTGAATTTAAGTCACCACATTTCCTCTGGTATATACCACGCTGTTAATGCAATTATTAATGTCTTTTTTTTCAGTTCTGCTTTCTCAAATGACAAAACTGCTACTCTTAAATATATAACCCCATGAGAATGAGGATACACATGTAAAATTTTATTTTTCCAAACAAATTAAAACCCAACATTTTGTTTCTTATTTGAGGATCTAGTTCTTATAAACATTTAATCAAATAATCTGTCTGCTTAGAAAATAAAAGTCCTCTCAAACTATATGGCACTTCTTTCAGTGGAAGCATTGACATGCAGTTTGATAAGACAAAGGACACACCCCCAAAACAATCTAACAGAAGACAAATTTAAAATGGTAAGCAACATGCAAAATATTGTTCAACTTTATTAATACTGTAAAAATTCAAAATAGCGTGACATTCTATGTTTCACCTACCCAATAAGTAAGGATTTTTGGCAAAGAAGGCAGTAGATTTCTATTTCTTATGTGACAGGTCAGTAACACTTGTAACTACAAATAAATTCCAGCTTTTTTTATAACCTACATTTCTAATCATATGTTTGTTCCTACTGATACATCCTCAGGGCAAAGCAGGCTCCCAAAGGTCAGCCCTGCGAAGACTTCTGGCAAGAAATGAAAGTGCCATAAAATGCTTCCTGAAAAACTGAAGTCCATTTTTTACTTGATTTACCAGACATTTTAAGATAAGATTATGCATCTTACCAGTGAACTAATACTGTTTCTACCTTCAACTTAAATATCCAAACTTTATATTATTATTCTTGGAGCTGCCTTGTACTCAGCCATGTAGTCAGAAATGTGTGCTTATGAATGCAGTGATAGGTTCTCATAAAGGAGTAAAAGCTACATCATAACATATTTGCTGAAGAATTCTCCCCCTGTGTCTCCCCATCTGAGCACTTGAGTCTATTCTTTCTCACTGAATGATTCAGTCAAAAAAGACTATCGACAAGGATACATAGCAAAAGTAGAGGCAGTGATAGAATAATGGCCTGGAGATTGCAATGGGGGTTGAGGGGAGACTATGCCATTGTCTGGAGTCTTAGATTTGTAGGATATGCGAGAAAACGAGCACTATCTTCTACAGGGCGCAGCAGGGACAGACAAGTAAACCCAGTTGAGGTGATGGAAAGAATATTCTGGGAGGAGATTAAGACACAAGAATGTTTTCTTACCATGGAGAAGGGTAGCAAACAGGTAAGTAGAAAGTTTGGCAGGAGATGGGTAAGAGGGTAAGAAAATGGATGAGAGGAAGGAGGCTTGCTTAGGGGAGAGAACACAAGGCTTTATGAAGGTAAGAATAAGAGAAAAGATGAATAAAGGGTATTCAAATCCAAGTATAATCATTTTATTTATAGCCTTTCTTTTATTAGCCCACAGTGAGAGGTTAATAAGGATATTATGTTCTTGACTTTTAGGCATTTTTTAAAAATATTACATTTTTATAAAAATTTCTCTGCCATAAAAAAACCATTTTTGCCAGAGCAGGAAGGAAGCCAGTGAACCAAGTTACTCGCTGGGAGCATAACTATAAACATTTAGAACTGTTTTGAACATGAGAAACAGAAAAGCTTTTATTTATTTTCAGAATCTCAAGAAAGAATTCATCCTCCATTTATTTTCAGGGAGATGTGGTGCTTCTTGGAAGAAGCCCCGAGGATCCTGCTGTTAAATCAAGACCTGTGCGGGGAAAAAAATTATCCACTCCACAGTAACATGGCATGTAACACAAAGGCAGTGGTACTTATCCAGCAGGGAAAGAACCCCTTCAATACTGGGACCCCAACAGCTGACTTTATTACAACGCAGCAAGGCGATCCACTACAAAGACAGTGCAACCCAAAGGAGACCACTGAGATCCACCCAAGGTGCAGGGACAGATGGTTCCTTTGCTTCTTGTTTAGTATGAGACCTTCTAGAAAAATCTGAAAATGGATACATGCCAACAAGCTTTCAACTACCAGTATTTTTTTTAAGCCTACCATATGCTACTATAAAAATAATCCATAACTTGAGAGTCAATCAGCAAGGATTTACTGAGCTGGGACTGTGTATAAGGGATAAGAAAAGGCCAAAATCAGCTTACCATAGAGTTTAAGGACGTGGATTAAACGCTGATTTAATTTAAGGGCTTTTGGTTTTTTCATCATGCTGCACACACACAAAATTACAGCAGAAGCCATAAAACAACTGCCTTAAAATTTTTTAGATAATAACAAACACAAATTTACAGAAGCAGAGTGGTTCCACACTGGAAAACATGGTTTTAAACGAGTGATTGTGCACTGAAACTTAATTCAGCAGTCAAGGTAACTGAATGTTATTAAAGCAGTCACCATAGCAACCACAGCGACTAGGGCACAAGACAGATAATTAGCCCCTCCAATTATGAAGTTATAATACAGTCGCTAAATAATGGCCCTGAGTAAATTCTATCTTGTAAAAAGTTTTAACGAAAATGAAAATTTAACTACAAACTTACTAAAGAAAGACCAAGCTATTACTGTCATACTTTTTAAATAAACTAATTACAAATGCTGCCTTTCTGCATGCAGCAAATTCTACCTTCCTGGTCACTTTAAATGATATGAATTAATCAAAACAATAAAATTCATGCTTTTTTTTTTTGTAGTGGCTTACAGGATCTTGGTTCCCCAGCCATGACATTGAAAATGCCAAGTCCTAACCACTGGACCACCAGGGAATTCTCAAAAATCATAAAATTCTTCATTCCTATGTGCGATTGTACAATAACGCCACCCAAGAAATTGAGTTAACTTACAATTTCTATAGTATACACAATTCATATTTAATACTTGTAGCAAATCTAAGAACAAAGAAAGCACAGTTCAATACATTCAAATAAATTAAATGAATGTGTAATGCCTGGAAAAATGCTTGTCACACAACCAACACTTTGTTAGTCCAACTATTACTCCTACCATTACAATAATATTATTGCTGATATTACCATTATTGTTAATGCAAGTTTTGAAGTCACACTGCCTGACTCAAATTTTGGTACCATCATTAACTGGACAAGTTACCTAATCGACCTGACTCAATATGCTCATCTATATAATGGAAATAATAAAAAACATCTATTTCATAGACTATTGAGGGTGTTGAGATCACACAGACTACATATTTAGCAGACTACTTGGTATGGTAGGCAGTGAACACAGTTTAGCAGTTTTAACAGTTTAAATATTTGGTCTTGGTCTCCTAGCAAGTACACAGGCAATTGGAATTAAAACTCAGGTTTCCTGACAACGTTTAGTTTCTATAGCCACACTGCTGGGAAACATATAAAACAGTCCATTTAATCAAACAGATACACCCACATATTAATATAATACAGAAACAATAAGTAATATTGGTAGCATATGCTGACACTAGGTGTGGAAAGGCTTTATATGATGTAAGATAATCAAGCCAGATGCCCCAGCTGAAACATACACCACCAAACAAGCTACCCCATTCTCTTTTTTTCTACTATGATTTGTTTCCTTTTTGAAACACAGAGATAAATTATATATCTGAGTAATGAATCACCACAGTAAAAATCTGAGAGTATTTCAGGCCACAAAAGCAAAATAACTTGTTAATAAATCAACCACTTTAAAATACTAAGTATTCAGTGAAAACCAGAGTCATGATAAACCAAAACAGTGTTTTACACCCACTGTTAGTAACTGTTTCAGAAGCCTTAAGCAAACCTGATAATAAAGCTCCTGATACACTTAACAAAGAACCACCTTCGTAATTTCTTTAAGAATGTTCAACGTGGGCACACTGTGGTCCAGAGTACGGGTGGACATCCATCTAGTGACTGGAGTTCAGGGCAGGCCTAGGAGACTGGGGATCCAGGAAGGAGGGGAGGAGCATCTGAGAAACAGGGAAGGAAGGGGATGCCCAGTCATATACTTTCTCCGTTCTCTCTCCCCTCACTCTCAAAATTCACTCCATTCATTCATCAAAATGTCAAATTTAGTGCTTGGTGATATAAAGTTGAATAAGACAGAAAGAGAAAACAGACATGAAAATCATCACTGAACAGGGGAACACTAGAGATGCCTTCAGTTATACAGGAGAGCATAGAGAGACATTTGCTAACCAGAACATGTACTTTGGGCAAAGTCACGTGCCAGGTGCTCCTGCACTTACCATCTCATTCAAAAGTAAACATAGACCTGTTTACTGTCCTTATTTAGTAGATGAAGAAACGGAGGCTTTGAGATATGAGGCAGACTCAGAGTAAAATTTGAGTACTTTTAACCCCAGTGCAGGGCTCTTGAAAATGCACAATGATCCGACTCCAACTCCTCTGTTTTCTCATTCTTGAGTTTGCTTTCTTCTTTCTTTCTCTGTTTTTCCATAGATGGTCAAGAGTGTCAGCATCTAGATCAGAAGTCAAAACTCAAATGTCAGGGACTTCCCTGGTTGTCCAGTGGTTAGGACTCCAGCTTTCACTGCAGGGGGCACGGTTTCTATTCCTGGTCTGGGAACTACGATCCTGAGAGCTGCCTGGCCAAAACACAAAAACGAACAAACACACACACACAAAAACCCAACAACCTTCAAATGCCAACAAGGAAGTGACAGATAATACGAATGAGAGGCAGACAGTAAGGTGTTATGGATGAGATGGGATGGTGGGGACTGTGATGAACTGGAGACTCATGCCCTTTCTGAAGAAAAGAGATTTGGCTCCAGCCCACTGCATTCATAAAGAAATGAGGGCCACGGGTTTTGTGAAACCTTCCAGTTTTTTGAGGGAGCTTTCAAATCCAGATTTTTCACATGACTTTCCTTTTTGTAAGTAAAAAGAGGCTCCCTACATCAAATGTTCCTAAGTCAATGGGCTGCCTTTCGCCTACGAGAGTCGAGTGTGTGATCTCTGCTCTGGTGAGGTTGGCCAATCTCATGGGCACTGTTCTCCACTGTTCTCTGTCACTCTGGTATTTCACCTGCAGAATTTAACAACCAAGCAGCCATTGCAAAACAGGACTGGTACAGCTGTTGTCATCAGGATTTTAATTCTGCAGTATCAGTGAGACAGGCATGTTTAATGATAGAGTTACAATGCTGAAAACAATTTAGATGACCTCTGTTCCAAAGTCCATCAGTGCCTGACTCACTTCCTTGACATTCCTACCAAACAGCTTTTTGGCTTCTGCTTAAACATCTCCATTAGCCAACAAGGAAGTCTCTCTCCTCAGAAAATCTGCTACTTCTCCCCTCTGCTCTTAGTCTTCCATAAAGGAAGGTCCTTCTTCATATTAAGTTGAGCTCTGTTCTCTTGTTTCTGCTGTCCATTGTTTCTGCCTGGATCATGATACCCAGAACAAAATATTCCTGGAGTGGATAGACAGACATTTACCATCACCTTCTGGACAGCGTTTCTGTTCCTGCAGACTAGGGTCACATCAGAATGTTCACAGTCTGGTACACTTGCCTCCCTGGCCCTCAGGGACTATAATATGATCTAGCACTGCAAGAGAGCCAACAAAGACCCACAGCAGAGGAAACGGAAAGCTGTTAACTTGTACCAGTCGCATTTTTTACTTTAATTCCAGTTTAAGGATATATCTATGCCCCACTCTCCTTGTTTCTAATCTAGAGTACACACATTGCTTCCTATAAACAATTAACTCTTTAGTTTAAAAAACACTACTATCCATTTTAGTAACTCGATGGGGTTGCCATCACAGAAAATCAGGACAGTATATACGGCTAACTTGTTTTATTTTATAGGAAGAAAAATGACAACATTTTAGCTTTGTAATAAAACGAAGTAATATGGCTACATAATGTGTATCGTGAAATGTAGCCAACCTAAGTCCAGTAAATTACATCATCAAGCATAATAACTATAGGATGCTTGTTTTTCTGTCAAAGTCATGAATCCTTTCCAAATGTTAAATGCTTTTGGCAGACACATTTTAAACTTCTTTTTTAAACAAAAGCATCAAAATTGGGATCCATAAGAATTTTTAAATTCAAATAAATATGGAATATTTCATTTCCTAAATTTAATTGTGAAATATTATTCCTTTACTTCTGTATCTCATCATATATATTCCTTTATAATCTTCTTAGCTTGTTGTAAAGAAACTTAGGCGCCATCCTGATGTCTCCCTTTCTTTTGCTCTCACAATCAATTAATCAGCAAATCCTTCAACATGCATTCTTAATTATTCTTTTCTCACCCCCAAGTAGCTCTTCCCCCAGCCCAAGCCACCATCAGCTGACACTGGAACTACTGTAATAGCTCCCTTCCTTGGATCACTCCTTGGACAGTCTGCAAGGAGGAGACTGAGTAATCTTTCCTGAAATATTTATCAGATCACATCACTACAGTGGCTGCCCGTTATGCTTAAAATAAAGTCCAGACTTCTTGCCAGGGCTCAAGGATTTGTTTGCTGTCCACTGCTCCATCGGAGAAGGCAATGGCACCCCACTCCAGTACTTTTGCCTAGAAAATCCCATGGACAGAGGAGCCTGGTAGGCTGCAGTCCATGGGGTCGCTAGAGTCGGACACGACTGAGCGACTTCACTTTCACTTTTCACTTTCATGCACTGGAGAAGGAAATGGCAACCCACTCCAGTGTTCTTGCCTGGAGAATCCCGGGGACAGGAAGCCTGGTGGGCTGCTGTCTATGGGGTCGCACAGAGTTGGGCACGACTGAAGCGACGCAGCAGCAGCTCCATCCTCCTAACATCCATACTATCCCCTCGCTCCAGACTGTATGGGTTCTCTATTGAGGGTAGTATAGCCTCACCCTGGGGGGAAAGGAGGGAAAAGTGTAAGGGTGGTTTTTTTGTTTATTCTTTGTTTTTTAAAATTTTATTTGAGATATAGTTGATATATAACATTATATCCATTTTTAGGTATACAACACGATTTGTTATATGGTACATTGCAAAAAGATCACCACAAGAAGTCTAGGTAACTCCATCATCTCACATAGTTCTATTTTTTTTCTAGTGATGAGAACTAAGATCTACTCTCTTTAGTTCAGTTCAGTTCAGTTCAGTCACTCAGTCGTGTCCGACTCTTTGCGACCCCATGAATCGCAGCACGCCAGGCCTCCCTGTCCATCACCAACTCCCGGAGTTCACTCAAACTCATGTCCATCGAGTCGGTGATGCCATCTAGCCATCTCATCCTCTGTTGTCCCCTTCTCCTCCTGCCCCCAATCCCTCCCAGCATCAGGGTCTTTTCCAATGAGTCAACTCTTCGCATGAGGTGGCCAAAGTACTGGAGTTTCAGCTTTAGCATCAGTCCTTCCAATGAACACCCAGGACTGATCTCCTTTAGGAGGGACTGGTTGGATCTCCTTGTAGTCCAAGAGACTCTCAAGAGTCTTCTCTTAGCAACTTTTAAATATATAAAACAGTAATGTTAACTATAGTCACTATGCTGTACAGCAAGAATATTTCTGTAATCACAATGATTACAGAAATCATCCTCCAGGGGCTCCTGGAGGATGTTAGCACCCCTGGCCTCACCCACAATACGCCAGGGTGTCCCTACTCTCAGGTCATTGTGATTACAGAAATATTATTGCTGCATGGACTGCTGTACCCAAAATGCCAATAACACCAAGCTCATTCACATCTCAAGGCCTTCACATTTGCTGTTACCTTCAGCCCAGGACACTGAAATCTTTTCCAGGCTTGCTGTTTCTTATCACCTGAGATGCAATCTCCTTTGAAAGACCATATCTGGCCCTCACTTCTGAAATAGCCTCCCCCACCAGTATACCTGGCATAATAATAGTCTTATTATTTCTTTACTGCTTTCTTCACTGTTTGGCACACATCATTATGCAAAATTATTTATTTCCTTACTCTTTTATGCTTTTCTCCCCCACTGGTATGTCAAGTCCCTCCGGCAGGAACTTTGTACTCCACAGCAACTAACTGCAATGCCTAGGACATGGCAGGTGTTCAATTATCATCTGTGAAAAAATAAATGTCCATAATAATTTTTCCTGTTTAGGATTAGGAATGAAAAAAACTTCATTTGGACCTAAAGGATCATCTAACCTTCATTTCTAGTTACTTTTTCCTATGTTAAGTTTTCCTTTTTGTAATGGATTCTCAGTCAAAAGTGGCTTTTACATGCCACAACTTTTATTATTACATAAATACGTAAATACAGAGAGGTAACAGTAAGCTTAGAATATCTCAAATCAGCACCTAGCTTGTTCACAGAGTGTGAAAGAGAGTTTTCTTATAAGTATTTTTGTAAATCTCAGAGTGAATGTGTTACTTCTTCAGTCCGCAGGGTCAGGAGTCCAGTGGTCAGACTGCTTCTGAGGACAACAAGCACAGTGGAGATGGTCCTTCACTTTGAGAGGAGCAGCCCCCGAATCCACCAGAATAGAGAATAAGTATCACTTTTTTGTCAAAAATGCTCACAAACATATTTTCAAGATCAAGAAGAGTTGAAAGTAATGCAAAATAAATGTTTTAAAAGTCACACTCCAAGACCACTAAGCCAAAAGCTTAAACCAGGTCTATGAAATGGGCTAAGAGAGGAGTGATAAGTATGGGATTACAGCTAGATTTTAAGATATGATTTTACCTAAACATATAGGAATGTTAGGATACATAAAAAAAAAAGAGTATAATTTGATTTCTTTTATGTTCCACACTTATACGATACATGTTTAGAGTTATGAGGGTCTAGTTAGGTACTCATGCTAACCAGTGCTTCGGTTTGATGCATGGTATTTGAGAACTGGTATACACTTACCTATTGTTTGTGAGAGACTGTTGGGCCCGAATACTACATGCATGTTACACCTTAATACAGACTGCTAAATCACATTCTCAAAGCTCACAGCAATTCATACTCCCACAAACAATGTATAAGAATACTCACATTTCTACACACTCTGCAATCTGTATGTTATCAATATTTAAAATTTTTGTAAGTTGCTTAGTAAAAAAGTGAAAACTCCCTATTATTTAATTTGCATTAACTGACTACTGACATAGAGCATCTTTTACATATTTATTATGTAAAATATTTATCTGCAAACCCTCTTCTGTTTGTTTAGTTACAGTCTTTGCCCATTTTCTATTATTGCTGTTTTCAATCAATTCAAGGTACCTGGATATTAGGGGTAATAATCCTTTGTAAGTCAATCATATTGCATTTTTTTCTAGTCTGTTGTCTGTATTGTACTTCTGCTTATGATGCCTATCCACTTTCAAAAAAAATTTCTATGTAACTGAGTATGTCAGTCTTGCCTTTTGAGTCTAAGTTCTATATCGTGCTTAGAAGATTTCTTCCACACTGACATATAAAATTCTGGGAATTTTCTCCTAATTAGAGTTCATTCTTTCATATTCCATTAAATCCTTGATATTCTGGTGTGAAGTTAATGTTAAGTGAGGGGATAAAAGAAGATGAGAAAGAAAAGTATACAAGGAGAAAAAAGGGACTGGGAAGTCTTATTTTTTTAACATTAAATAGGGAGTTTTAAATGTGATGTTGGATCGCTGAGTTTTTACTCTCCATATTATTAATATTAGATTATAAAAGGGGAAAACCTCAAATACTTTTGACTTGAAAACATAATTAAGCTATAAACATAAGGGGAAAAGTATTGATTTATAACTGTCTGAACACAAGTAACACTATGAAGGTTTTTTAAAAATAAAAAGAGAAACTATTATATTTTTCATACTGTGAAAAATGAAATAACATAAGATGATAAAAATAAATTTCAGCTTAGGTGATAGTTCATCTGAGTCTTTTTCATAAAAGTTTTAAATTTTACAGGAGTATGATATTATTTATTATTAAAGAGATCAGTTAATTGAGAATTAGTGTAGAAATTTATTTTTCCAATGACTGAGATAAAATAACTAAGGGCAGAATTTTTATAGAGCTACAGGTAATAAATACCTTTTGCTACTCAAGGCAAAAGTGCTGATCCACTGCTTTCTTCTAAAGGTTCTTGCTTTTCCATTTAGCCTCTGAGTATTCTTACTAAGAAGTCAGTTCATTCATGCATTTTATATTTTTATATATTATATAAAACTATATATTATAGTGTATATGCATATATTATAGTTTTATATTTTATCTAGCATTTTTAATTGTTCCCAGCAGAAGGGTTAGTCACAGGTCCTAGACTACTGTACTGTCAGAATCAAAAGTCAAAAATCACTGTTTTCAAACATAAAGTTAATGATATTACTGTCCTGCTTTGTCACTATCAATACTTTCCCCATGATAAATAGATGAAGCTCCTTATCACTCCCACAAGTCACCTGACTCCATTCTAAAGGCATAAAGGAGTCTCCCAGAACAGCAGCAAAATGGAGGCTGAAGCTGAATCAATGACAACTGAGAGAAAAGACAAGAGAGGAGGAAAACAGCCATGAGTCCTAAGCAGCAAAGCCAAGGAGCGAGGAAATATTAAGTCTAGTATGAACAGAACTCAACATCTGAGGCTTGATCAACAGGTTAGAATCTAGGTCAAGACCACAGGGCATGAGACTCTCAGAGCCAAGAGAATCAGGAACTAGATGCAGTGGGAGTGATGAGGGTTGTAAGGAACAGGAGCAGCCTAGCCTCAAGGAAGGCCAGCAGCACTGAGGACTCAGAAAGAAGGGGCAATTAGGCGATCTGTTCACAATGGAGGTAAGATGGAGAAGCTGCCAGTCTCCAACTGACAGGAGGCCAGGAGGCTAAAAGAAATGGGGCACAAGAGCAGCAGAGACTTGAAGACACCTTGTTAGTTAGAGGTACTTCTCACCCTATCAGTAAGTCTGGCTCTCAGGGCAAAGCCTTCCCTGTAGAGGTCACAGAGTTAGCCACACCAAGCCTCGTTACAAGGCCCTCTGTGGTCAGGCCCCAAACCACCTCCCCAGGTTCACCTCCCACACTCATCCCATTTCAAACACCACCTGCAACAACACAGATGCTGATGAGCAACAATCTCTCCAATCCTCCCTTCTCTGCAGGCTATTTCTTTTTCCTGAATGACTCTGCCCCTTTCCTGCCTAGAAAATCCCTCCTCACATGTTCTTTACGCCTCCTCACATGTCCTCCTGATCAGAAAGTTTCCTGATTCCTTTTAGTTTACTGCCCTTTACTCTGGTGGCCTATCAAACATAGCCAAAAAACTATTATTTTTACTATTTTATTATGATGAATTATCATCACCACATCCACCATTTATCAAGTGCTTACTATGCATCAGGGATTGTATTAAATGCTTTACATGGACATCTCTTTAACATTCATAGTTACTATCTTCCTCCATTTTACAGGAGGAAAGTGAGATTCATAGAATTTTAAGTATTTGCCTAAGATCGCAGAGCTACTAAACAGATTTTAATGCAGTTTGTTCTGACCCAAAAACCTGTGACCTTTCCAATAAAATACCTTAATCATATTTGCTCATGTCTTTCCGTCTAACAACAAATAACTAACTTAAAGACCATGTCTTCCTCCCTTTTGGATTAATACACTCAGCAGAAACTTGGCATATAACCAATGCTCTCTAAATAATAAATACATGAATGAATGAATGACCAAGCATCCATTCCAGTCCCTCAGGGACTAGAATATCATGGCACAGAACCAGTAATACAATATAAAACTGTCCTTACATCACAGAGGCTACCAAGTGGCTCAGATGGTCCAGAATAAGGGACAGAGAGTAGAAGAATGTTAGGTAAAGATTCTGGTTCAAGGAACAAGGCAAGGCAACACAGTATCTTTTTTTGGAAGCTGGTTTAATTCGTCAAACAAATAATTATTTTTAAAACAAGGAGAGTCTAGTTCAACTTCTTTTCAAAATAACTACCTTAATTATTTCATCTCTTTTTTCACCCTAAATGAACGCAATACCATAAACATCTCTTAAACACTTGCTATAGGTAAGGCAGAGAGGAGAATACAACAAACCTCATAAATTACCTGATTAATTAAAATCCTTTCCCTGAAAGAGGTTACAGTGTCCTTGAACGTACACACAGGTCGGGGGGAGGGAAGAGTAGGCCATTGTGACTCTTGTGCTCAAAACCTCCAGAAATTTCCCATATAACTCAGAACAAATGCCAAAGTCCTGGTAATAATTTAAAAGCTGCTGCATCACTGATACTCATTCCTTCTCTGACCTCATCTACTGCTCACACCACTTCCCACCTCCTTCCAGCTATACACTCTCTTTGGCCATCCCTCTCCAGGCTCCCTCTGACCTTTCCCCACTTCTCTTGCCATTTTCCCCTTCCCTGCTCTATTTTTCTCTATCTAACATTCTACTTTACTTATTTATTTTGTTTATTGTCTCCCCTTCCATTCTCCTGCAGAATGTAAACTTCATGAGCATGTATATTCCTGTTGGTCTTGTCTCTGCTGCATTCTCAGCACCTAGATCTGTGCTTAATACATAGGAGGTATTAAATATATTGTTATTGTAGAAAAGAATGAATGAACCTTAGTCAGCTTTATGCAATGACCTACTTGTTCTTGGTATTTACTTTGGTGTCCATTGTCCACGTTTCTAAATCACATTTAGCATCACAAATTAAAATGCAACTTATAAAATTTTCTCTTGAAATTGACGATTCTTTCCATTGTCATTTCCTGAAATGTCTTACTGTAAACATTTTCTAAAAATATAATTGTGGTTTGAGATCCTGGTCTCAATTTTAGCAAATAATAGCTCATATTATCCCAAATGCTTCAAAGTGACTTGCAAAGATATATTATCTATTCGGCTAAAATGAAAAGAGCATATAAAACTTGATTGGAAATAACTGCAGTGATTAAGATAGAGAACCTAAGAATTCTTAAAAAAAAAGATTCTAGTTCTAAATTATTTTAAAATATTAACAAAAGGGTTATTGCTGTTTAGATCATTAGAATGAAATAATTAAATCATAGTTAATTGTGAATTACCAACACTAAGAACCTTTATCAACTTAAAATATAAATGAAAGGGCCAAAAATTCAAAAGTATTTATAATTTGTTTTCAAGTGTATTATATCATTCTTTCTAATCGTTGCATTTTCTCCTAATTGTATGTCCTTGAGGTTTTGAGCTTAAAGGCTCCATGCATATATCAGCATTAGCAGAAAGAATATCAGATTACGATTTAAAGGGGAGGAAAATGGCCATGTATGCCAGAAAGATAGTCCGTAAGACAACATTACTTTCAGCTCATCAAACAAAATCATGTACAAGATTAAATTTATCCTATCTCCATCTAGTTACCTCACATCAACTTCAAAAAATCTTCTAATACTATCTAGAGAATGGCAATCAGTGAGGCTTATCAACAAGGCACATTCATGTTATAATATAAACCTCTTTCAATTTCAAAAAATTGATGGCTAAGAGCTCTTTAGCAGTGACATTTGATTCCACATTACTCTGCAGGGTGCCAGAGAAAAACAAAGACCCATCATTCTGAGCCTTCTATTTACAGACTCAGGCCAAATTGCAAAAAACATTCTTAAGGAAATTGCTACTGTTATTATGTACTGCCCATGAATGTAAACAGGTCTCTTTATTTCAACTCTAAATAGAAAGATAGAAACACAGCAGTTAAATATTACATTTTAGAGTTGTGCTATTTCTCCATAAAATAGTGTTTGAAAACACTAAGAATAACTAAAAGAACAGGTGAGAATAACCCCCAGAAGTTAAAGATTAAACCATCAAAGCAATTCTCTTTATGAATTTGCAAACTTTAAATTAATAAGTATTTATGAATTTTCAAAGAAATAGAGGAAAACAATAGAATGGAGAAGACTAGAGATCTTTTCAAGAAAATTGGAGATACCAAGGGAATATTTCATGCAAAGATGTGCACAATCAAAGACAGAAATGGTAAGGATCTAATAAAAGCAGAAGAGATTAAGAAGAGGTGACAAGCATATACAGAGGAACTATACAAAAAAGGTCTTAATGACCCATATAACCATAATGGTGTGGTCGCTCACCTAGAGCCAGATATCCTGGACTGTGAAGTCAAGTGGGCCTTAGGAAGCATTACTACGAACAGAGCTAGTGGAGGTGATGGAATTCCAGCCAAACTATTTCAAATCCTAAAAGATGATGCTGTTATAGTGCTGCACTCAACATACCAGCAAATGTGAAAAACTCAGCAGTGGCCACAGCACTGGAAAAGGTCAGTTTTCATTCCAATCGCAAAGAAGGGCAATGCCAAAAATGTTCAAACTATAGTACAACTGTGCTCATTTCACATACTAGCAAGGTAATAGTCAAAATCCTTCAAGCTAGGCTTCAACAGGTCAAGAACCAAGAACTTCCAGTTGTACAAGGTGAATTTAGAAAAGGCAGAGGAACCAGAGATCAAATTGCCAACATCCACTGGATCATAGAGAAAGCAAGGGAATTCCAAAAACACATCTACTTCTGCTTCATTAACTACACTAAAGCCTTTGACTGTGTGGATCACAACAAACTGTGGAAAGTTCTTAAAGAGATGAGAGTAGCAGAACACCTTACCTGCCTCCTGAGAAACCTGTGTGCAGGTCAAGAAGCAACAGTTAGAACCAGACATGGAACAATGGACTGCTTCAAAATTGGGAAAGGAGTATGTCAAGGCTGTATATTTCACCCTGCTTATGTGACTCTTACATGCAGAGTACGTCCTGGGCTGGATGAAGCACAAGCTGGAATCAAGATTGCTGGGAGATTCAAAAGGGAGGGGATGTATGTATACCTATGGCTGATTCTTATTGATGTTTGCCAGAAAACAACAAAATTCTGTAAAGCAATTATCCTTCAACTAAAAAAAAAAAAGATTGCTGGGAGAAATATCAACAATCTCAGATATGCAGATGATACTACCCTAATGGCAGAAAGTGAAGGGGAACTAAAGAGCCTCTTGATGAAGGTGAAAGAGGAGCATGAAAAACCTGGCTTAAAATTCAACATTCAAAAAATTAAGATCATGGCATCTAGTCCCATCACTTCATGGCAAATAGATGGGGAAACAATGGAAACAGTGACAGACTTTATTTTCTTGGGCTCCAAAATCACTGCAGATGGTGACTACAATCACAAAATTAAAAGATGCTTGCTCCCTGGTGGCTCAGACAGTAAAAGCGGCTGCCTACAATGCAGGAGACCTGGGTTCAATCCCTGGGTCAGGAAGATCCTCTGGAGAAGGAAATGGCAACCCACTCCAATACTCTTGCCTGGAAAATTCCATGGATGGAGGAGCCTGGTGGGCTACAGTCCATGGGGTTGCAAAAAGTCGGACATGACTGAGCAACTTCACTTTCACTGGTAAAAAAGCTATGACAAATCTACACAGTGTATTAAAAAGCAGAGACATCACCCTGCTGACAAAGGTCTGTATAGACATAGCTATGGTCTTTCCAGTAGTCATATATGGATGTGAGAGTTTTAGACCATAAAGAAGGCTTAGCGCCAAAGAATTGATACTTTTGATTTGTGGTGTTGGAGAAGACTCTTTGAGAGTCTCTTGAACTGCAAAGTGATCAAATTAGTCAATCCTAAATGAAATCAACCCTGAATATTCATTAGAAGGACTGATGCTGAAGCTGAAGCTCCAATACTTTGGCCACTTGATGCAAAGAGTCAATTCATTGGAAAAGACCCTGATGCTGGGAAAGATTGAGGGCAGGAAAAGGGGATGACAGAGGATGAGATGGTTAGATGGCATCACCAACTCAATGGACATGAGTTTGGGCAAACTCCAGGAGATAGTGAACGACAGGGGAGCCTGGCATGCTGTAGTTTATGGAATTGCAAAGAGTCGGACACAACTTAGTGACTGAACAACAACAAAATTTGTAACAGAGCAAGAAAACAGACACAACAAAGGAGACAAATAACTTTTAAAAGAAATTTCATACAAAAGGAGACAAATAACTTTTTAAAAAAACTTTAAAGAACCCTGAAAGATCAGAAATTATACACTTTTAGCACACATCTTAACTGTCTAATGCAATTAAGTTTCTGATGATGTTTGTTGGTTTCTCATGTCTTCACTTACAGAAAAAAAGGCTTTCCCATGTCTTCATTTATAGGAATTAGAGAAGTAAAAACAGGTGTGACTGAGGTTTACGTACTAGCTCATAACTTTCCAGTTTTTCTTACTAAACACACATTTCTACAGAGTCACTTACTCCTAGAGTTGGAAGTTTCTAGGAGAGAGGCTGTCAGCCCTGGCTGCACCCATGGGAGTGGGGTTAACATGCTGAAGCCCCGCTCCATCTCCAATGGCTGAACTGTCTCATATGGGATCCAGGCAGCAGGAGCTTTACAAATCACCCACCAACTGATCCTAGTGAGTAGTCTATCACTTCTTCAAAAAGAAGACCTCACGGGGTATCCAGGCTCTGTACAAACACTTCCAATGTTGAGCTCCAAAATCTTATTTGAAGAATCTAAAGACAATATACTACTTTATGGATGGTCATTTTTCAAATGAATGTTTCTAATTTTCCTTTTTTTACTGAGGTATCATTGATTTACAATATTATATTAGTTCTCAGATATATAACATAATCAATCAAATTTTTATATATTATACTCCATTTAAAGTTATTATAAAATATTGGCTATAGTCCCTATGTTGTACAATATATTCTTGTAGCTTATTTATTTAATACATAATAGTCTGTATTTCTTAATCCTCTATCCTTATCTTGCCCCTCTCCACTGGTAACCACTAGTTTGTTTTCTATATTTGGGAGCTTGTTTCTGTTTTGATACATTCATTCATTTATTTTTTAGATCCCATATACAAGTGATAATGGGCTTCCCAGGCAGCTTAGCAATAAAGAATCTGCCTGCAATGCAGGAGCCACAGGAGATGCAGGTTTGATCCCTGGGTCGGGAAAATCTCCTGGAAGAGGGCATGGCAACCTCCTCCAGTATTCTTGCCTAGAGAATCTCATGGACAGAGGAACCTGATGGGCTACAGTCCATAGAGTCACAAAGAGTCAGACACGACTGAAGTGACTAAGCATGCACACGTATGTGATAACACTCGTCTTCCTCTTTTTTTTTTTTTTTTGGTCCATGCCATGTGGCATGCCAGATCTTAGTTCCCTGACCAGGGATTGAACCCAAGCCCCCTGAAGTGGAAGAGCAAAGTCTTAACCACTGGACCACCAGGGAAGTCCCATCTCTGTCTGATATTTCACTAAGCATAATACCCTTCAGGTCCATCCACGTTGTTGCAAACAGCAAAATTTTTCATCCTTTTTATGGCTAAGCAGTATTCCACTGTACCACATCTTCTTTATATAAATGGTCGATTTTACAGGGCAAAATGACCCACCATTTCCCCTAACAACTACCAGCAGAGTTCCACAATCTTTGTACTTGTTCCTTTTCCTAAAATTCACTTCCCTCAATCTCTACCTGACTGGCTCATTCTGATCACTCAGATCTGGGCTCAAATGTCATCCCTGGGAGAGGTTTTTCCTGATCATGTTTTCCCCAGCAAGCCTTCATCTCTTCACTCATGGCATTTCTCACATCTGACATGTGTGTGTGATTGCTGACTCTCTCCCCATAAGCGTCATTCAGGGAGTCCCATCTTGCTATCTTCAGAAAGCAGCACAGTGCCGCCAACATAGTAGCCACTGAGTAAAAATTTTTGAATGAATAAATGAAATAGAACAAGAAGTAATGGACATGCCTCTGATGAAGCCTGTGTTTTTAAAAAAAGAAGTAATGGACAATCTAAAGAAAAAAAAATCCAGTTGGTATAAAATGTAAAATAGTTGACAATATAGATTATAAAATACTAGGCCAATAAAAATTATGGATGGTTTTCATTTTCTTCATAATTTTGGGTACTTTATTGTCTTCAATAAAAGTAAATTATATTTATAGTTATAACCAAAGTAGTATTATAATAAAAGTAATTTTTTCTGAAAAGTTAAAAACAAAAAAACCCTCAAGTATCACAGGGCAAAGATGGGATCACGTAATGAGTCCCAGTTGCTTCTGCATCATCTTGGCTTCTCCCCAGGACCCGGCATGGACAGGATGTGGCCATACTGCAGGATGCAGGACCAGCTCTTGCTGGCCCTGGAAACCAGCCACCTATTATGGTGATCCATGTAGCTCCAACACCAGCCGAGAAGACAAGGAATCAAAATCACTGCTAATCCACCCAGAAAACTTTCCATCATTTCCCTTGGTATTATCACACAGGCCTGTCATTCCACCAGTTTCTATGATACACACACACATGTTTTCTCTCTCACAGACCACCCAAGCTATCCTTAGGGCCAACTCTGGTCACCTCCCCACCCCCTCCAGCCTCCAGTGCCAACCACACTCCCTGAGGCTCTCTGGTTTTCTTCCCAAATCAGTCCCATTTGCTTCATACTTGAAACATCAGTGCCTTAAAAATACAGTCCTGCCCTAGAAATACTTCATTTTAAAAGGATATACTATTAAATTTAAATGTCAAGTTACAAAGTAATATATATGACATTATTCCATTTTAATAAAAACAAAAGAACAACAAAAAACTTGCATGTGGATTCACATGTTTAAAGATATTTAAAACAAGTATAAGAGAATACTCACCAAAGTGCTAACACAGAGACAGAACTGGGAGGAAAGGAAGGGGAAACTACTTAATTGTCTACGCTTTTACTTGACTAGGATCATTGCCACAAATGGTCATAATTATACAGCTATAATTTTTAAAGAGCAGTCAAACTCTTGTGGCCAAAAAAAGAAAAAGTGCTAATGCACTCAGTCAGTGAGGGTTGGGGTGCTGCTGCTCCTACCACCCCTAACCCACGAGGTCTGCAAGGGCTGGTTTTCCTCACTGGGCCAGCCCAGCTTCTTGCCCACTGTTTATGAGTTGGCACATCTCCTAATTTAGAATGCAATCAGAGTAACTGGTGAAAACATTGTTAAAATATTTGTGTATTCCATATTCTGGAAGTTAGGACTGAATAAAATGACAGCCAACTGCACAAATTATTCATTTGTTTTATTAAACTAAGAGTTGAGTATTTTAATTTATCAAGCAACTTATGCCTCCCCTCAAGGAAAACATGAATTTTAAAAACTCATATAACTCAGGCATCAACTTTGCCCTCTAAAACTTTCCCCCTAGAACCTTCCTTTGTGAATGAAACCACCTTCTAATCCATCCTGGTATTCTCAAACCTACTCTCTTCTTCACTCTCCACAACCGGTCACATCCAACACCACCTTCCACCCTACATCCCCTTAACAGCCCTCAGGTTTGTGCCCCCTCACACCACTACCCCTACTGCCTCTGCAGTTCCAATCCACCCTCTATGACCAACACCATGACCTTCTTAACCACATGCTGACTCAGGTGTTGGAGCCTCTCAGGTAATAAGTGCAAAGAAAATGGGTTTCTTCCTGAACCAGGTTTCACCACTTCACTTTGTGGCCTTGGGAAGGACCCCTAGCTTCCCTAAGACTAGGTTTTCTCTTTTGTATGATGCAAGCCATATCTATCTTGTAAAAGGATTGCTGTAAGAATTACAGATAAGGCATGCAAAGTGCCTAGTCCTAAATGGGGCTGTATACATAGTTCAAGTCTTTATTACTTTAATTATTTTCTTATCTGTTAAAAAAAAAGGCAATAAACCTCTGAGTTACTTTGAAGATTAAATAAGATGTAAGGCACCAAACAGTTCCTGTTTCCTTTCATTTCCTTTTAATGGTTCCCCAGCTCTAAGACAAAATACAGTCACTGATACTTTCCCAATTTCATTTTCTGCCACTTCTCCTTCAGCATAATCAATTATTTAACAGTCAGACTCTGCACCTCTTTATACCCTCCTCTCCTTCAAAGCCATGTTTACAGGTAAAATCTTAGGTGTGGGAAAGTCCTTTACTATGTATTTCAACATGCAAGCTAATTATCATATTTTCAAATTTGGAATGCAATATCCATACAGTACAAGCATATTTAAGAGGAAGACAGGGGAGAATATTTGTAAGTATTAAATTTTGAAAACCATCTTCAAATCATGGCTGCTGTACATGTTCATGCAAATATGATGAATGTGATGAGAGACGATAAAATTTTGCTAAGTAGTATCTGAGAAATAACTTCGCTAGAGATGAAATTTTGAGTTGAAATAAAAAGAAAAAAAATGGTGCAAGTTAGAGAAAAAGTGAAAGTTGCTCAGTCATGTCCGACTCTTTGCAACCCCATGGACCATACAAGTCTATGGAATTCTCCAGGCCAGAATACTGGAGTGGGTAGCCTTTCCCTTCTCCAGGGGATCTTCCCAATCCAGAGATAGAACCCAGATCTCCCATATTACAGGAGGATTCTTTACCAGGTGAGCCACAAGGGAAGCCCGCAAGTTAGAGAAACTAGGTTAAAAAAAAAAAGAAGAAATATGATTGAAAGTGTGATTATGTTTGCTTGTTGAGGTTGCTTATAAACACTTTCCAAAAGTATATGTCCACATACTTTAGATGTTTTCATTAACTTGATAATAAATGCAACTGTAAGTATAACATTTCTTCTTTAAAAACAATAAAACTACTAGCTTAGATAAATAAATACTTTCTCTATGTTTCTTCATAGACTGGAAAATAAATCTGGGTTTTTCCCCCCATATGATTTTATGATTTAGACTTCACAAAGAGAAGAGAAACTAACAATCTTTCTAACCATAAGAGGGGAAAAAAATGAGTTCTGTTTAAAGATGAACTCAGGTACTTAAATGACTTTTGTCAGGTCCCTAATATGACAATCTCTAAAAACATTTAAGTTCAGTGTTTATTTCTTGGACGATTTAATTAGAATCCTGAAAAAGCATCAATGTGGCTATAAGAGGAAAAGCTGCTCTGTGTCCACAAAGATCTCCCTCAGCACCCTGTGTCTATCCTTAGTGTCAGGCTGACAAAAGGAGGAAATGAGGTAAAGATTCTTAGTAGAGAGTGCACTGTAACCTAGCTGCCAAACTTCTAAAGTTGTCACATGGACATGTTTTCATGCTATCAGGAATGCTGAATCATTCCTATCGAAGAGGATCTCTTAAAACTTCTCTACATTTAAAAAAAAAAAAACTTCTCTACATTTTAAACATTTTTAAAGCTAAAAAACACAACTCTTAAATTTTAGGTTTTTTTTTTTTTAAATGAATGTTTAATTCTCAAATTATTTTAGAACCATGACTCTTCTTCAAATACTATTTTGGCCTGGGTGACAGGCACAGTGCTCATTTACACACATCCCAAAATTACACTCAGCCAGGCCCTCAGGCCACTGAAAAGCAAGCATTATCCGTGAAATCATAAAGCCATGGTCAAGTATTTTAGTGGACATGTACTTTGTCCCGCTCTCCAAAGATGATGAAAAGGAGAGCAGCATGATGATGTCAGAAGTCATTCTTTTTTCACAGCATTAGTATTTTTTTTTCTTCAAGTATGGAGAAGGAAATGGCAACCCACTCCAATGTTCTTGCCTGGAGAATCCCAGGGACGGGGGAGCCTGGTGGGCTGCTGTCTATGGGGTCGCACAGAGTCGGACATGACTGAAGCAACTTAGTATGTTCTTTTGTAATTACAACAGTCATGTAGGCACAGGGCAGAGCCCTAATGTTATGAAGCCAAGACAAAGAGCATTCCAGGCTTAGGAAAGAAAGTAACTAGATAACAATTAATGAATTAATCATTTTGATTCTGCACATCTTCAGCAATACTGCTCACTTGCATTACAGTCAGAGCTGTACACAGCCTGGGAAAGGGGGGCAGCAGCATCGCTGGGTGCTGACTCTTGAAAACAACATGACCTGTTAAAGACTGAGCCATGTCGCGACACTGCAAATTACTAATGTCCAACTTGAACTTAGCACAGTATTTTTCTGTTGACTGGTCCCATTACTTTTAAATAAATTATATCTGTTGAAACAGCTGGGAAATAAACCAAAGATTTTATACTTGGCTTTATAGTTTAGTGCAGCAACATCATCTCCTATATATACCTTCAAACGAACAAAACTTCCTTTTGATAAATCAGAGCACTAATAAAATGTATTTTTCAAAAATGACTTCTTTGTGATATCATCACTGCAATATTTTAGTTTCCACAATTATTTTACATTTACTTTTCACACAGGAAATATTATTGAGACTGATTTAGCTCATTTAAATAATACTCCCACCTAAAGGATACATTGTGTTTAAAGGGTCAAAATAACAGGTCTCACTATCAAATATAATGATTAATTTTATTACCCTAAAATACACTTTTATATAATTGTATAAGCCAGTTCACTGGGAACTTTCAATTATATTTATGCTAAATGCAAACTCAAAATACATATGTAAACAAGTATCATTTGCTGACAATAATTTTGATAAATATTTGTTAATCTCCTGATATACAGAACAAAATACACCTCAATTTTTGTAGGAAAAAAATTGTAATTGGTATTTGCATTATTCTATATTAAGAAAAATGTCACAATATTCTTATAAAACATTTTTTCTCATTTTTCCTATGATGCTGATGAAAGTAATACACGTAGCTTTTAACACTAGTCACTACATATACTTCCTCATTTTCTTAGTCTTTCTCTGACACTAACCAATATGGACTGGTGAATGCTTGATAAAGTATATATTCTTCCAGTATAAATTTATTCTTTCATAAAATATTTACTGTATGCTCACTATGTAGTGGGCTTTGTGTTAAAGACTTTGGATGCAATATTAATTAAGACAGATTCCTTGCCTAGAGAACACACGGTCTAGTAAAGGCAAAAGACAATTGCATTAAAGTTTACTATATATGGTGAATGCAATGACACAGAAAAACCATAGTAGGGTTATTTGAATCAAGCAGGAAAGCTAGTTAACAGTTATATTCCATTTCATTAAATTAAGTCTACCATCTTTATCAAAGAGGTGATGGCTTAACATTGCCTGGTTTGCACTTCCTTGTCTTGGTAAAACAGTGTTGATAAGTGTAGACAACATCAAAACATCCCTGAAAATTACAATCACCATCCTGTTTGCTGACTTCACCAGGTTTATCATTATTGAATTTAAACGTATCAGGTAAACACCTAATCTAAGTTGGAAAATACCATTAAATCTAGTTGTAGTTAAGAACAGACATATACTTGGTAAAAACAAAAACAAAAGACAAAACCAAAAGAACATAAACTAGAAATTTACAGCCTTACACACAAAAAATCAGATTTCCAATTGTGGTTTTTACCATATGTTTATTTTTTTTTTTGACATTTAGGCATAAGAATAAAAATAATATATATCTGAAAGTATAAATGTTTACCATATTATGTATTAAATTAGAAGGCAGGTTGATTAGATATGTCATAGATCATGCTTTTTAAATATAATAATACAAAACAAGACAGCCCCCTGAGAAACTGTTTGAGTACATTATAAGAAAAACATGTATGATTAACATTATATACGAGATTAGAATTAACATTTTAAATGCCAACAGGCACATAAAAATAAAGACGTGCCACACAGAAAAGCAGTGTGTACATTTTCATTTATGCTACACATAGTACCTCAGGAATTGGGTAAAACAGACTGAATTTCTTCAACAATATGTATATTCCTCTAAGTCTTTTGATAGGAAATCAAAGTATATTCACTACTTATTTTTTTCCAAACATTAGCTAGTCTTTAAAAGAAGCCAATACCAAAAGATTAAAGAGGACAACTGTTATATATACATGGTCCATTTGTGACATTCTGGTTTTATATATACAGTCATTTAAAACAGAAGAGCCTTATTTGAAATGCACCGCTACTCATGCATTTGATGCCATTCTTTCAGACCATCTGTAGGGGACTTAATTTTCCCTGGTCAGGGTGACCTTATAAGACTCTGGGCATGGCCCATCCTCACTCAGAGGGGAAACTGAGGCAGCAGCAATCCCCAGCAGTAGAGTTGTTTTTCTCCTGCAGCCAGACAAGGATAACTAAAGCCAAGGAGAAGGAAGAGTGCTCACTCTTTTTCAAATGGGATTGGCGGGGAATTCTCTTAATAACAGTTTCCAATCTCATCAAGAAGTGGTTACATTCATCAGAAGGCTGAGGTTCTACATCCTTTGAAACTGTGGCTCCTCAATACAAACCTACTCAAAGCCTTTGTGGATTATGGGATTGTCACTGAAACCTGAGCTTGATATAACAGCAGTTTTGAGAAGTTTGATTTATGCATTCCGACCCGGCTGAATGTCGCCTCTGAGTGCTGAGACTTGAGGACTCTTACGAATCTCCCTCCCCCACAGGCCAAACAGCCGTCGCCTCCCAAATTCCAGATTATGCATTCATTTCCTGGGCAATTTCCCTCTTGGGGCTAAAACAATGGACTCTTTCAATCTTTTCTTATCTACAAGGGTTCTAAGTGAAGAAACAGTCCTTTCAATAGTAAGCTTCCCGACTACTTTATAAATGATGAGTGGGCGCCGAGGGTGGGGGGACCAGGCCGAGCGGGGAAGAAGTGACAGGCAACTCACCTCTTTCAGCTGCTCCAGCTCCTGTTTGAGGCTGTCGTATTCAGCCTCCAGCTCATCATACTGCTGTTTGAGGGTCAGCTTCTCTTCCAGTACCACCAGTCCGTATTCGGCCGCCTGGATCTTTTCGTGGGTGGTCTCCGTGAGCTCCTTGGTCAGCCTCTCTATCTCGGTCTTATAATGGTCCACAGTCTGCAATACCTCTTCCGCGGCCATAGCCCCGGTGGATGGAGGTAGGAGTGGGTAACCGGGTGGAGGAGATGGATGCACAGCAGGCGGGGGAAGGGAGAAGGAACTAAAGAGGGAAGGATGAAAATGGGAAAAGAATTGCCTCTCCGGCAGCCGCAGCTACACTGCCTGAGAACCTGGCGAGAAACGCAACATGGAGAACGCAGGGGAGAGGATCAACGGCGAGGTGGCAGCTGCTGCGGCATGTGTCCTCCGGGCCGGACCCTGCCTGCGGTCAGCAGCGGTGCGGCATGGCCCAGCTGCGGCGGCCGGGGGCGACAAGGGGCTCCGATTCTGCTTATTCAGAGGCGCGCGGCCGCCATGTCTCGGGGCAGCGTCACTGCAGTCTCCCCAGGTCCCGCGCTCCGGCTCGCCGCGCCCGCCCGCTCCACCTGCTCCCTCCGGCCGCGCTGCAGCCGGTGCGGAATGATGCAGCGTCGGCCCGCTCCCTCCCTGCGCGCTGGCCGGGGCTCAGAGCGGGAGGCGGGGAGGCGGACGGAGTCGGCGCGGGGGGAGGGGGAGGGACCAGACGGAAACCTCCGGAGGCGCCTCCCGCCGGTCCGCACCGCGGGTGCCGGGGGCTGAGGCTGAGAAAGCTGGACGTGTGCGGGGTGGGACCCCAGCCCGGCCTGGCCCTGCCCGCCCGGCTGGCCGCCGGATGGGTGTCGAGGCCCCAGAGGGTGGCTTAGGCGCCTAGCTCTCGCTGAGACGTGAGCCCGAGCTCAGGAAGCTGCCTGGAATCGGTGCCTTCCTCGAAGAGAAGCAAACGGTAACTAGCGCGCTCGTGCCCGGGGCCTGAGCATCCTCTTTCAGACGCCCCGGTCTCGCAGCACCCTTCCCGGTCTTCTGCACCCAAACGCTCTGCTTCCAAAGCCTTCTAGGAGCACCCCGCCTTCCGACACACACACACAAGGTTCCTGCTTCCGCCCCTTCCGCCTCCTTCGTCTCCCCTTGTGCCCGCTCCTTTCCCTATCCTTCACCTCTGCTCTCTCCAAGTAACCTTACTGTCTCAGGACAGTCTTCGCTAAAGATTGTTTGCCCTCACCCAAGCTTTCTGTGTCCAGTTTATCACATCACTGCTTAGAAAAAGATCTATAATGTAGGCCTCTGGGTACTGTTATTTCTTGCCCCAGTAGTTCTACTCCACGGATTCTTCAATAAAGGAAAACTGCATGAAATTCCCTCTATATAGTATCAACAGTACCCTACAATACATAGTCTTAAAAAGAGCTAATAGTTCTGGAGACCATGTGCCAAACATTCTAAGTATGGTGTATGCAATCTCTCCCATCCTAACAGCAGCTCTGAGGTCTGGACCATTACAATTCACAGGTGATGAAAGAAAGGCACAGGGAATTTGAGTGATTTGCCCAAAGTCAGGCAACTCTTAACTGATGAAGCCAAAATTTAATCGTAACTCTAGAGCTGTAACCTGAATCATTATGTTTATTCACCTTCACTCATTACTAATGCAAAAACAACAACTATATTACATGCTTATAAAATGTAATCAATATGAAGAGTGATAATGAAGAGTCACAAAAGGAAATGAAGGCAAGGTCAGAGTGAAAGAGAATAAAGAATGAAGAAGAAATGGGAATTGAGAACAACCAAGAAGAAAGGCAGCAACAGGAGCAGAAAATGAGCTATTTCTGTGTAACTAGTAGATTGTGGAGGCGCTTCCCAGGTGGAGCTAGTGGTAAAGAACCTGCCTGCCAGTGCAGGAGATGTGGCAATAAAAGATGTGGGTTCGATGCCTGGGTCAGAAGATTCCCTGGAGAATGAAACAGCAACCCAATCCAATATTCTTGCCTGGAAAATTCCATGGACAGAGGAGCCTGGCAGGCTATAGTCCTTATGGTTGCAAAGAGTCGTACACGATTGAAGTGGCTTAGCATGCAATAGGCTATGGAGTCAATAGATCAAGGACCTGACCAGTTTCTTCCCTCTCTCCTGGTGGCACTTATTGCAGAGTTGTTTCTAAGTGGCCAAGAAGTGTTCAAATACACACACACACACACATGCTCTCTCTTTAAGTAGGACTCTCCCTTCATTGTGTACAAGGTGAAGGGAAAAAAGACAGTGGTTGATGGTGTGGGAGGAAGAGCAAATGACAATGTCCTTATAAAGCCTTGACTAACAGGTTCTCTGGATGTGATTCTTCAAAAATAGACCAAAACAAGAGATTCCTTCCACATGCTCACAGTTACAACAGGATATTCTCTTGTGATTATCTGATCAAGAAAGGAGAGACGAGAAGGCAAGGGAAGGAGGGGGGAGAGGAGGAAAGGGAAGGGAAAGGAAAAAGAAAACACATGAAATTTGTTTTGGATTTGGATCACCATGAAGGAAATGGCAACCCACTCCAGTATTATTGCCTAGAGTATCCCAAGGATGGGGGAGCCTGGTGGGCTGCCATCTATGGGGTCGCACAGAGTCAGACACGACTGAAGCGACTTAGCAGCAGCAAATTCTATTCCAGCTTTGCAGCCTCGATCTCACTGCAGTTAAGAAGCCCATCCCCACCCCATGTGCTCCTTTAGTGTCCAGTCTCCGTGACAAGGACGAATGACTGTGAACTGCTGAAGAAAAGGAGAGGAAACCTGTAATTGCAGTTAGCTAAACTGCCTTCTTCCCAGGATGCCCTCACGCCACAAAAGTATAAGCACAGTTCTTCAAAGGGATCACAACACTTGGGGTAGATCGCTGTGTCTCTTTTTCCTCTGGATAGAACAAAGAATGGAGTTTTATTCTGTAACTTTCCTAAGTTTCCATTGCCACCCATTGCCTATGCCCCATTGTCCTGATTGATACAATTTTGTTAATCAGCCTAACTTCATTAAGACATGTATACTAGTTTAATAGTTTAAGATTTGATTACAACTTTAATCCTTTCTAAGTCAGTATTTAACTTGAAAAAAGTAAGCATTTCCTTATATATCATACTCTTCCAGTATTGCAGTTATATTTCTCTCTTTATTCATATATGTGTCATAGTGAAAGAAAGTGAAGTCGCTCAGTCGTGTCCGACTCTTTGCGACCCCATGGCTACCTCCATCCACGGGATTTTCCATGCAAGAATACTGGAGTGGCTTACCATTTCTGTCTCCCGTATCATATACATGCATACATATATATAAATCAATGTCAGGTACCCAGAAAATAATTTCTTAAATCATTTGTAGAAGCACGGTTCCCTCATATTTCTTTATCTTTGCAACCTCCAATCATTTATGATACTTTCTAACAAATATATTTTAAAAAATTGTGCTTTTGTGGTCTAGTACCTCAAACCAGAGATTCCCAGGTGGCTCAGTGGCAAAGAATCTGCCGGCCAAGTAGTAGACGTGGATTTGATCCCTGGGTCGGGAAGATCCCCTGGAGAAGGAAATGGCAGCCCATTCCAGTATTTTTACTTGGGAAATCCCATGGACAGAGGAGCCTGGCATGACTTTGCAACTAAACTGCCACCACCACCACCTCAAACCAACCTTTCACCAACTTTGTCAGCATGAATATTCTTTTCTCTTGCTCCCATTCATTCATTCAGTGATTAAACCAATGTTTATTAAGTACTCATTGTGTCCGAGGTACAACAGTTAAGCCTTGTGAAATCAATGACCAATAAGATGACAATGCTCAAGTATCCCTGACTCACGGAGTTTATGTTCTGGGAGGGACAGGGAAAGAATAACGTAAATAAAAAAAACAGCAACAACAAAAAAGGAAAGTAATACAATAATTCCAAATTTTGACATTGACGGGCTGCTGCTGCTGCTAATTCACTTCAGTTGTGTCCGACTCTATGAGAGCCCATAGACGGCAGCCCACCAGGCTCCTGTCTAGGGTTCTCCAGACGAGAACACTGGAGTGGTTTGCCAAGAACACTGGAGTGGTTTGCCGTTTCCTTCTCCAATGCATGAAAGTGAAAAGTGAAAGTGAAAGTTGCTCAGTCATGTCAGACTCTTAGCAACCCCATGGACTGCAGCCTACCAGGCTCCTTCGTACATGGGATTTTCCAGGCAAGAGTACTGGAGTGGGTTGCCATTGCCGTCTTCTACTGACAGGCAGAATACAGCATAAATGGTTAAGGGCACAAGCTAGTTGGCTTGGGGCGAAATCCAAATTCACCACTTACTAGTTATTGTGCCTCAGTTGCCTCATCCTTAAAGACGGAATAATAACTTAATCAACTAGTGAGATTGCTGTGAATAGAATAGTATTTGATACCTAACACACAGCATATGGGCTTCCCTGATGGCTCAGACAGTAAAGAATTTGCCTGCAGTGCTGGAGACCCAGATTCAATCCCTGGGTCGGGAAGATGCCCTGGAAAAGAGAATGGCAACCCACTCTAGTATTCTTACCTGGAGAATTCCATGGACAGAGGAGCTGGGTGGGTTGTACAGTCCATACTGACTCAAAGAGTTGGATACGACTGAGCGACTAACACTTTCTGCTTTCAAGCAGCATATGTGTGCTTGTTTCTTTAAATTTTTGAAGAAAAATAAGGATAAAATTGGAGTTTCCCAGGTGGCACAGTGGTAAAGAATCCACCTGCCAATAGAGGAGACAAGGGTTTGATCCCTGGGTCAGGAAGATCCTCCAAAGGAGGAAATGGCAATCCACTCACTCCTGTGTTCTTGCTTGAAAAATTCCATGGACAAGAGGAGCCTGGAGGGCTACAGTCCACGGGGTCGAAAAGAGTCAGACACGACTGAGCATACACATAAGGATAAAATTGAGATAGAAAAAATAAATAACAGGATAATCAATGGAGATCTCTCTGAAGATGTGATCTTAGTATCTAAGGAACATGAAGGAATTAGACATGGAAAATGCAGGGGAAGACCTTTCCAGGGAGTGGGAACAGCATGTGTAAAAACCTAAGGCACAAAAGAACTTGGTGAGTGCAAAGAATAAAAATCAGAGGCTGAAGTTGATTAAGTAAAGGGGACGTGGTTTAAGACTACGCTAGAGAGACAGGCAACACTGAAACATACTCAGAAATCATGCCTACCTTGCAGGTTAGGATAGAGAGTTTGGCTGTTGCCCACCTGAAGCTAATACAATATTCTATGTCAATTATATCTCAATTAGAAAAAGAGTCTGATGTTTCAAAGTGTAAATGTTCACAGAGTAAAAAATTTCCAAGAGAAATGAGTTCCACATCACAGAAACAAGAAGAGACAAGATAGTTCTGTTTAGCTTCTCAACATGAACTAGAAAACTTGTTAAATAGCCCTATTAACCAAACCTGGGCTTCCCAGGTGGCACTAGTGGTAAAGAACCCATCTGCCAATGCAGGTAGACATAAGAGACGCGGGTGCAATCCCTAGGTTGAGAAGATCTGCTAGAGAAGAACACAGCAACCCACGCCACTATTCTTGCCTGGAGAATCCCACGGACAGAGGAGACTGACGGGCTACAGTCCACAGAGTCACAAAGAGTCAGACATGACTGAAGTGACTTAGCACAACTGAATCAGCCTTAAAGTCAGAAAAGCTGATGGATTATGAGTTATGATTTTTGAGACTCCTAGAAAGGACTTTTTTTTAACCCTCTCCCCTTCTTTCTAATCCCCCTCAATGACGTCTGAAACTTCTTTGGTAATAAAAAAAGAAGTCTATTATCTCATAATTAGAAGTACATTTTTTAAAAATGCAAAAAGTTACTAAACTTACGGTTATAATTGCTTTTTTCCCCCCCTGATTCTGATAGTTACACCAAAGAAAGAACAGAATGGTTGAAAAGGAGGAGGCTAGGAACACTGAAGACAAATATCATTTGTGCCTAAGGCAACTCTTCAGGGCTTCTCTGGTAGCTCAGCTGGTAAAGAATCCACCTGCAATGCAGGAGACTCCACTTCGATTCCTGGGTCGGGAAGATCTGCTGGAGAAAGGATATGCTACCCACTCTAGTATTCTTGGGCTTCCCTTGTGGCTCAGCTGGTAAAGAATCTGCCTGCAATGCAGGATACCGTGGTTTAATCCTTGGGTTGGGAGGATGCCCTGAAGAAGGGAAAGGCTACCCACTTCAATATTCTGGCCTGGAGAATTCCATGGACTGTATAGTCCAAAGTGTTGCAAATAGTTGGATACGACTGAGCAACTTTCATTTCACAACTCTTCAAGATTTGAGTAGAATTCCTTAATTGCTTCTTTTTTGTTAACATATGTTCTTTTCTCTTGGTTTTTGGTGGCCTCAGAATTTATATAGAGATCCCAAATCTGTTCAGAAGCTTTCCTTTGCCTAACAGTCAAAAAAAAAAAAAAAAAAAAGAATAAGAAATTTGGGTTTTAGTCTCAATGCAGTGGGATATTATTGGTTATTCAGCCAGGAATGAAATTATTTGATTTGTATAGTAAGAATATCACTACTATGCACAAAAAAGTTTGGAGGTATCAAAAGATAGAAGTAGGGTCTCTAGTTAGGAAGCTGTTGCAATTGTCCCAGAGGAAAAAAAATTGTGGCCTGAATTAAGGTGGTGGCAGTAGAAAAAAGAAGTGGATACATTCAGAATACACTGGGAGAGGGGATGGAAAAAGTCTCAAGACTTGGTTGGAGATTAGATATAGGATGGAGAAAGGAGAAAAAGGAACCATTAATAAATTCTAATTTCCTGACTTGGGCAATCAGGACAATGGTTTGCATTAGATTGGAAGGCTGGGGCAGGGGAGTTGCTGGAGATTAAGAGTTCTAATTTGGACATAAGTTCAAGACACTTTTGAGACATTTGAATAGAAATATTTAGTAGATAATTGGATGTAAGACCAGATTTAAGAAAGACTTCTTGGGAGATACAAAAAATTCTCCTCTGAAAAATCACTAGTATTAAATGGTATTTAAAGCAAAGAAAATGAATGGGATTATCTAGTTAAAGAATGTAAATAGAGAAGAGAAGGGATCCAGGACCTATCCCTAAGGAGCGCCTAGTAAATGTTGAGTTGGAAGAGGAAAAGCCTGCAGAGAAGGGACTACTCAGTGTAGTAGGAGGAAAATCAGGAGAGAAACATCTGAAGGGAACAAAAGAGGAGAAGGTTTGAAGTGTGAAAGAATAAGGACCAAGTCAATGCCATTGAGAGATCAAGGTCGAGTAAGATGTGGAGTCAAATAAGATGTGTACACAGAAATGTTACTGAATTTGGCAACACCAAGGTGAGTACTCTTTTTTTCTTTAATTTCTTTCTCTTTTTTTGGTGGGAGGGAGTCCATTCTAAAGGAAATCAGCCCTGGGTGTTCTTTGGAAGGAATGATGCTAAAGCTGAAACTCCAGTACTTTGGCCACCTCATGCAAAGTGTTGACTCATTGGAAAAGACTCTGATGCTGGGAGGGATTAAGGGCAGGAGGAAGAGGGGACAACAGAGGATGAGATGGCTGGATGGCATCACTGACTCGATGGACGTGAGTTTGAGTGAACTCCCAGAGATGGTGGTGGACAGGGAGGCCTGGCATGCTGCAATTCATGGGGTTGCAAAGAGTCGGACACGACTGAGTGAACTGAACTGAGTGTAATACACTTTATTTTTTTTAATTGAAATATAAGTTCAGTTCAGTCGCTCAGTGGTGTCCGACTCTTTGTGACCCCATGAACCGTAGCGCCAGGCCTTCCTGTCCATCACCAACTCCCAGAGCTTACCCAAACTCATGTTCATTGAGTCAGTGATGCTATCTAACCATCTCATCCTCTGTCATCCCCTTCTCCTCCTGACTTCAATCATTCCCAACATTGGGGTCTTTTCAAATGAGTCAGCTCTTCGCATCAGGTGGCTGAAATACTGGAGTTTCAGCTTTAGCATCATTCCTTCCAATGAATACCCAGGACCGATTTCCCTGAGGATGGACTGGTTGGATCTCCTTGCAGTCCAAGGGACTCGCAAGTGTCTTCTCCAACACCACAGTTCAAAAGCATCAATTTTTCTGTGCTCAGCCTTCTTTATAGTCCAACTCTCACATCCATACATGACCACTGGAAAAACCATAGCCTTGACTAGACGGTCCTTTGTTGACAAGTATAGTTGATTTAAAATATTGTATTAGTTTCAGATATATACCAAAATGATTCAGCTATATGTATATTTTTTCAGATTCTTTCCCATTATAGGTTATTATAAGATACTGAATATATTTCCCTGTGCTATACAGTCAATTCTTGTTTTTTATATATAATAATGTGTATCTGTTAATCCCATATTCCTAATTGATCCATCCCCCCTGCTAACTTCCTCCTTTGGTAACCATGTTGGTTTTCTGTGCTTGATTCTGTTTCTGTTCTGTATATAGGTTCATTTGTATTATTTTTTAGATTCCACATGTAAGTGATACCATATATTTGTCTTTCTCAATCTGACTGACTTCACCCAGTATACACCCATTATGATAACCTTTAGGTACATCCATGTTGCAGATGGGATTATCTCATTTGTTTGTGCTAAGTTGCTCAGTCAAGACTAACTGTTTGTTACCCCATGGACTGTAGTCTGCCAGGCTCCTCTGTCCATGAGATTCTCCAGGCAAGAATACTGGAGTGGGTTGCCATTTCCTCCTCCAGGGGATCTTCCTGGCCCAGGGATCAAACTCTTGTCTCTTATGACTCTTGCATTGGCAGGTGGGTTCTTTACCGCTAGCGCCGCCTGGGAAACCAATATTCCATTGTATATGTATACATCTTCTTTATACATTCATCTCTTGATGGGCACTTAGATTGATTCCATATCTTGGCTATTGTAAATAATACTATCATAAACATTGGGGTGCATGTCGTCTTTCCTGGTTTATTTTATGGTTTCCTTTGCTGTGCAAAAGCTTTTAAGTTTGATTAGATTCCATTTGTTTATTTTTGCTTTTATTTCTTTGGTCTTGGGAGATTGATCTAAGAAAATATTGCTACAATTTATGTCAGAGAATGTTTTCCCTGTGTTCTCACCCAGGAGTTTTATAGTATATGGTCTTACATTTAAGTCTTTAAGCAATTTTGAGTTTATTTTTGTATACTGTGTGAAGACTTCATGGATTTATATGTAGCTGTCCAGCTTTCCCAACTCCACTTGCTGAAAACACTGTCTTTTCTTTATTGTATATTCTTGCCTCTTCTGTTGAAGATTAATTGATCATAGGTGTATGGATTTATTTGGGGGCTCTCTATTCTGTTCCATTGAGGTAAATGTCTATTTGTGCCAGTGCCATGTTGTTCTGATTACTGTAGCTTTATAATATTGTCTGAGGTCTGGGGAGGTTATACCTCCAGCTTCATTCTTTTTTCTTAGGATTGCTTTGGCAATTTTTGGTCTTTTGTTGTTCCACATATGTTTTAGGATTATGTGTTCTAGTTCTGTGAAAAAATATCATGGGTAATTTGATAGGGATAAAATTAATCTGTAGATTGCTTTGGGTATTATGGCCATTTTAAGAATATTAGTCCTTCCAATCCAAGAGCCTAGGATATCTTTCCATTTCTTTGAATCATCTTCAATTTCCTTCATCAGTGTTTTATAGTTCTCAGATTATAGATCTTTTAAAAAATTTTCCCTATAAGTTTATTTTTTCTTCTAATCTTACTGAGATATAATTGATATACAGCATGGTATAAGTTTAAGAAGTACAGCATAATGGTTTGACTTCTATACATCATGAAGTGATTATCACAGTAAGTGAATATCTACCATCTCATATAGATATAAAATTTAATAAATAGAAACAAAACATTTTTTCTTGTGATGAAAATTCTTAGAACCTACTTTCTTAACGACTTTCATATATAATATACAGCAGTGTTGATTATATTTATCATATTGTATGTTACATCCCTCAGAGGTTCATATTCTTGACAAGAGTAGCTTGCATGGAACATAGACGGTAGAAACCAGATTGCTGCAGATTAAGTCATGAGGAGAAGTTTAAGATGTAGAGACAGCCTGAGCAGACAGTTCCATGACTGGAGAAACATGGAGGGGAAAACATACAATAAGAAGGTGCATCTGTGGTTCATTGGAATCCTCTGCTATGAACTGCTGGTAGGAAATCCACGCTTCAAAACAACCTCATGCACTGAGACCTCCAAATGAATCCTCAAGGTAGATGTGAGGTTCCCCCATCAATGCCTTCTGAAGCTGGGACTTGATTTTCAAGCTGCTCAAATACAAGCCGTCTGGGCAGCTGCCCTTGGCCCAGATCCTGGAGCACCCCTGGGTCCAGGGGCACTCCCAGAGGATGCTGGCTCCCTCTGCTCACATGACTTCCTGAGTCGTGTCTGCTCTATTTTGTGTGTTTATTCAGACAGCCTTCCCAGTTCTGCTACCTCATCTTTTGTCTCTTCTAAGATGCCTGATGCTAATTAATAAAAGCTGGAATATTTTGTGTTGGGTGGGGGAAGCCACATGACTGTTTTCTCCCTGCTTTATATATTCAAAATTAGTAATGATTAGATTCTCTAGGTTTGTCTCTTAGCCACAGCCTGAATACTTAAGGATCTTCCCACTAGAACAGCACTGGTATTCTCAAAGCACTCAATTTAATTTTAGTTGGGATTGCATTTTTCCAACTTTTTTTTTCATTTACTTTCTAAATGATGTATTTTGTGTTTTGTTTTGTTTAAATTCTTGGTTTTTACCATTTTTGTTATCAGCATTTGCCTATTTGGGGGACAGTCTCATCTCATTAGTTCTTTCTTCATTGTTAAATCTATCCTTCATTTATTTCATCTGGAAAGAACCAGAATTGAATCCTGAAAGATGATGCTGTGAAAGTGAAAATTTGGAAAACTCAGCAGTGGTCACAAGACTGGAAAAGGTCAGTTTTTATTCCAATCTCAAAGAAAGGCAATGCCAAAGAATGCTCAAACTACCGAACAATTGCAGTCATCTCACACGCTAGTAAAGTAATGCTCAAAATTCTCCAAGCCAGGCTTCAGCAAAACATGAACCATGAATGTCCAGTTGTTCAAGCTGGTTTTAGAAAAGGCAGAGAAACCAGAGATCAAATTGCCAACATCTGCTGGATCATCGAAAAAGCAAGAGGGTTCCAGAAAAACATCTATTTCTGCTTTATTGACTATGCCAAAACCTTTGACTGTGTGGATCACAATAAACTGTGGAAAATTCTGAAAGAGATGGGAATACCAGACCACCTGACCTGCCTCTTGAGAAATTTGTATGCAGGTCAGGAAGCAACAGTTAGAACTGGTCATGGAACAACAGACTGGTTCCAAATAGGAAAAGGAGTACATCAAGGCTATATATTGTCACCCTGCCTATTTAACTTCTATGCAGAGTACATCATGAGAAATGCTGGGCTGGAAGAAGCACAAGCTGGAATCAAGATTGCCAGGAGAAATATCAATAACCTCAGATATGCAGATGACACCACCCTTATGGCTGAAAGTGAAGAGGAACTCAAAAGCCTCCTGATGAAAGTGAAAGAGGAGACTGAAAAAGTTGGCTTAAAACTCAACATTCAGAAATCGAAGATCATGGCATCCGGCCCCATCACTTCATGGGAAATAGATGGGGAAACAGTGGAAACAGTGTCAGACTTTATTTTTCTGGGCTCCAAAATCACTGCAGATGGTGACTGCAGCCATGAAATTAAAAGATGCTTACTCCTTGGAAGAAAAGTTATGACCAACCTAGATAGCATATTGAAAAGCAGAGACATTACTTTGCCAACAAAGGTCTAGTCAAGGCTATGGTTTTTCCTGTGGTCATGTATGGATGTGAGAGTTGGACTGTGAAGAAAGCTGAGCACTGAAGAATTGATGCTTTTGAACTGTGATGTTGGAGAAGACTCTTGAGAGTCCGTTGGACTTCAAGGAGATCCAACCAGTCCATTGTGAAGGAGATCAGCCCTGGGATTTCTTTGGAAGGAATGATGCTAAAGCTGAAACTCCAGTACTTTGGCCACCTCATGCAAAGAGTTGACTCATTGGAAAAGACTGTGATGCTGGGAGGGATTGGGGGCAGGAGGAGAAGGGGATGACAGAGGATGAGATGGCTGAATGGCATCACTGACTCGATGGACATGAGTCTGAGTGAACTCCGGGAGTTGGTGATGGACAGGGAGGCCTGGTGTGCTGCAATTCATGGGGTCGCAGAGTCGGACACGACTGAGCGACTGAACTGAACTGAACTGAACAGCATACAAGCTAATGTAACTACTCTTTCATTCGTAGAAGACTAAAAAATTCTGACTACCAGGTCTTATTGTTACTGAGTCTGTACTCACTCTGCTTGCCACATGACAGGCCAGTTATATGAGAGATGAGGTGTGGAGGCAAGGAATACAACCTCATTCTGAAAACCAGCTGACCAAGAAGATGGCAGACTAATGTCTAAAAATAGCCATCTTAAAAGGGTCTGGACACTAGATTCTGTTATAGAAAAGAGATGGGGGGAGGTGAGGAAGTAAAGTAAAAATTTCATTAATCTTGCAGTTATCTCCTGGAATGGCCAGCCTGGGAAAGGGAATGTGTTAATTTCTTCCTTCCTGTGGCCATCTACAGGTAGACAGGGTTTTGAACAAAGGCATTTTGGTTTAAAGGCATTCAGGCAGAGAGGCAGCGTTCCCCAAGGCAGGCTGTTAGACTGAAGCTATTTGGCATGCACATGGATCAAAGAGTGGCTTCCCTGGTAGCACTAATGGTAAAGAACCCAGCTGCCAATACAGGAGACATGGGTTCTATTCCTGGGTTGGGAAGATCCCCTGGAGGAGGGCATGGCAACCCACTCCAGGACTCTTGCCTGAAGAATCCCATAAACAGAGGAGCCTGGTGAGGTACAGCCCTGGAGTTGCAGAGTAGGACACAACTGAAGCAACTTAGCACACATGCATGGATCAAAGAACTATAAATATTGTTTTTTAATAAATTTTTGTCACCCAGTTGAGTCAAAAGTCCAGCTGAAGTTAAAAACAATAAATTTATAGAAGTGCTAAAAACCACATAGCTGTATGGTTTTTTTCTCGGAGGACCGAGTTGTAACAGTAGAGATGATAGTAGTTGTATCAATGTAGGATTATAGTTTAGTCTGTGAGTGTGCAAGAGGACTAGGATACATGGAAACTGAAGATATTGATGAAAAGATAGCTGATGAGTTAAATCATGGCATATGGCTAACTGCTTCATGTCTTTCAACATCTATTCCCTTCTATAATGATTACATCTCCAATTTCTCACTGTGTACATGGTCATGTAATAAATATGGCCATTTAAGTTAGACATTAAGTCACTTGCTAGTGACTAAGATCTGGCTAACTGGATTTAAAATGTGTGTAGAACTGCTGGTAAGTGTCCTTCTCCCTTTCCCCTTCCCTTTCCTTTTAGTGTCATATCTAAGAATCCATTACCAAATCTGAAGTTATGAAGATTTAAACCTATGTTTTAGTCTAAGTATTTTAGTAGCTTTAGCCCTTACATTTAGGTCTCTGATCCACTTTGAATTTAATATTCATATACTGAGTGAGGTAAGGGTATAACTTCCCTTACCTGGAAGGGAAAGAAAGGGAATGTATCCTGGAATGCAAAGTCAAGTAGGCCTTAGGAAGCATCACTACAAACAAAGCTAATGGAGGTGATGAAATGCCAGTTGAGCTATTTCAAATCCTAAATGATGATGCTATGAAAGTGCTGCACTCAATATGCCAGCAAATTTGGAAAACTCAGCAGTGGCTGTAGGACTGGAAAAGGTCAGTTTTTCACTCCAATCTCAAAGAAAGGCAATGCCAAAGAGTGCTCAAACTATTGCACAATTGCACTCATCTCACACGCTAGCAATGTAATGCTCAAATTCTCCAAGCCAGGCTTCAACAGTATGTGAACTGCGAATTTCCAGCTGTTCAAGCTGGATTTAGAAAAGGCGGAGGGACCAGAGATCAAATTGCCAACATCCGTTGAATTTAGAAAAAGCGAGAGAGTTCCAGAAAAATATCTACTTCTACTTTATTGACTATGCCAAAGCCTTTGACTGTGTGGATCACAATAAACTGTGGAAAATTCTTCAAGAGATGGGAATACCTGACCACCTGACCTGACTCCTTAGATATCTGTGTGCAGGTCAAGAAGCAATAGTTAGAACTGGACATGGAACAACAGACTAGTTCCAAATCGGGAAAGGAGCATGTCAAGACTCTATATTGTCACCCTGCTTATTTAACTTATATGCAGAGTACATCATGAGAAACACTGGACTAGAGGAAGCACAAGCTGGAATCAAGATTGCCGGGAGAAATATCAATAACCTCAGATATGCAGATGACACCACCCTTATGGCAGAAAGTTAAGAAGAACTAAACAGCCTCTTGATGAAAGTGAAAGAGAAGAGTGAAAAAAGTGGCTTAAAACTCAACATTCAGAAAACTTTAAGATCATGGCATTTGGTGCCATCACTTCATGACAAATAGATGGGGAAACAATAGAAACAGTGACAGATTTTATTTTCTTGGGCCCCAAAATCACTGTGGATGGTGACTGCAATCACAAAATTAAAAGATGCTTGCTCCTTGGAAGAAAAGCTATGACTACCTAGACAGCATATTAAAAAGCAGAGACATTACTTTGTCAACAAAGGTCCGTCTAGTCAAAGCTATGGTTTTTCCAGTAGTTATGTATGGATGTGGGAATTGGACTATAAAGACAGCTGAGTGCCAAAGAATTGATGCTTTTGAACTGTGGTGTTAGAGAAGTCTTGAGAGACCCTTGGACTGCAAGGAGATCAAACCAGTCCATCCTAAAGGAAATCAGTCCTGAGTATTCATTGGACGGACTGATGCTGAAGCTGAAACTCCAATACTTTGGCCACTTGATGTGAAGAACTGACTCATCAGAAAAGGCTCTGATGTTGGGAAAGATTGAAGGCAGACAGAGAAGGAGACGACAGAGGATGAGATGGTTGGAATGCATCACTGACTCAACGGACATGCTGCTGCTGCTGCTAAGTTGCTTCAGTCGTGTCCGACTCTGTGCGACCCCATAGGTGGCCTCCTACCAGGCTCCTCTGTCCCTGGGATTCTCTAGGCAAGAATACTGGGGCAGGTTGCCATTTTCTTCTCTAATGCGTGAAAGTGAAAAGTGAAAGTGAAGTTGCTCAGTCATGTCCGACTCTTAGCGACCTCATGGACTGCAGCCTACCAGGCTCCTCCGTCCATGGGATTTTCCAGGCAAGAGTATTTGAGTTTTTGAGTAAACTCTGTGAGTTGGTGATGAGCAGGGAAGGCTGGCATGCTGCAGTCCATGGGGGTCACAGAGTCAGACACAACCGAGCAACTGAACTGAACTGATAGCTGATTAGCAAAAAATGTTGTGATAGTTGCTGGTGAACAGTGAAGGGACTCAGCCATACATATACATGTATCCATTCTCCCTCAACTCCCCCTCTCATCCAGGCACCACATAACTTTGAGCAGAGTTCCTTGTGCTATACAGTAGGTTCTGGTTGGTTATCCGTTTTAAATACAGCATTGTGTACCTGTCCATCTCAAACTCCCTAACTATTCCATCCCCCATTCCTCCCCCCAGCAACCATGAATTTGTTTTCTAAGTCTGTGAGTCTCCTTCTGTTTTGTTAAGTAAGTTCATTTGTATCATTTTCTGTTCCATTCCACCTATAATGGATGTCATATGACATTTCTCCTTCTCTATCTGACTGACTTCACTCATTATGACAATTTCTAGGGCCATCCATGTTGCTACAAATATCATTTATTTCATTCTTTTTAATGGCTGAGTAATATTCCATTGCATATATGTACCACATTTTCTTTATCCACTCCTCTGTCCATGGACATTTAGGTTGCTTCCATGTCTTGGCTATTATAAACAGTGCTTCAGTGAACACTGGGGTGCATGTATTCTTTCAGATCATGTTTTTCTCCTGATATATGCCCAGGAGTGGGATTGCATGGTCATATGATAGCTCTATTTTTAGTTTTTTAAGGAACCTCCAAATTATTCTCCATAGTGGCTGAACCAATTTACATTCCAACTGACAGTGTAGGAACATTCCCTTCTCTCCACACCCTCTCCAGCATTTATTGTTTGTGGATTTTTGATGATAGCCAGTCACACTGGTATGAGGTGATACCTCATTGTAGTTTTGATTTGCATTTATTTAATAACTAGCAATGTTGAACATCTTTTCATGTGTCTCTTGGCCATCTGTAGGTCTTCTTTAGAGAAATGTCTACTAAGGTCTTCTGCCCGTTTTTGATTGGATTGTTTGTTTTGATGCTGTTAAGCATCATGAACTGTTTGTAAGTTTTGGAGACTAATTCTTTGTCAGTCACATCATTTGCAAATATTTTCTCCTAATCTGTGGGTTGTCTTTTCACCTTGTTCATTGTTTTGTTTGCTGGCATAGAGCTCTTTAAACCCTTGGAATTTCCTAAGTGATAAGAGCAGCGGGAGCATCTTTTGTTATAGTGTTTGGTCTTTGGTACTGAATAGCTCCAGATCCATAAGGGTGAAAGAGTATCTTGTTGTTCGTAACAAGCCCCTCTCAACCACATCTGAGTTTATGTTAATGAGGTAGGTAACTTTTGAAGTGTTCCTAAGGAGGGGGACTGGTTGCTAAGGGGATCAATCAAAATTAGAGGGTTGGAACTTTCAGCTCCACCTCCAAGGAGGGGAGAAGGATTGGAAATTGAATCAATCACTGTTGGTCACTTACTTAATTAATCAATCCTACATAATGAATCCTCCATAAGAACCCAAAAGGATGTGTTTAGGGTTTGGGGAGCATCTGGGTTGGTGAACACATCCATGTGCCAATAAGGTAGTATACACCCCACTTCCATGAAGACAGAAGCTATGTTTGAGGCCTTTCCAAATCTTGCCCTATGTAGCTCTTCATCTATTTATCTATATCCATTATTATATCTTTTATAATAAATCAGTAATTGGGCTTTCCTGGTGGCTCAGTGGTAAAGAATCTGCCTGCCAATGCAGGGGACATAAGTTCAATCCCTGGCCCAGGAAGATCCCGCATGCCTTGGGACAGCTAAGCCAGTGTACCACAACTACTGAGCCAGTGCTCCAAAGCCTGTGCTCTGCAACAAAAGAAACCACTGTAATGAGAATCCCACACACCACAACTAGAGAGTAGCCCCTGCTTGCTGCAACTGGAGAAGGCCTGCATGCAGCAACAAAGGCACAGGGCAGACATAAATTAAATAAAGAAATCTCTGTTTAAAAAGAGAGATAACACTTTATAAAATATATTCAATGTTTTTAAAAACCAGTAATCTAGCAAGTAAACTATTTTCTTTAATTCTGGAGCAACAAACTAATTGAAGCTGAAGACTAGGGTGTGGAATCCTCTGGTTTATAGCTGACTGTGAAACCAAGCCACCACGTTCCCTATTTCTTGTTTGTAGGGAAAAGAGCTTCAGCCTCCTAGACCTTTTGTGAGTTCCAAAGGAGATTCAAACAGTTTGATAAAAACAGAACCTTAGTTCCTCCTCAAGGGATATAAATAGATAACAGTCAGATGCATGTCTCCGAGTTCTTCTAGAGAACTAAGGCCTCCATCCAGGTGTAGGATAGTAACTTTAGGCTGAACTTAAGTACATGGACCCCAGACTGGTCAGAACCAGAAGACTGAGGACTGAGATTCTTGGAACACCATCCTGTTACGCCACCACCAATGAATCAAAAGAAGGTCACACACCGTGTGGCCCTCACTCCAAATTTGCTTTTAAATACTCTTCCCTGAAACACATAGGAGAGTTCAGTCTTTTGAGCATGAGTGGCCCATTATCCTTGATTGCCTCTTGTAATAAATCTTTCTCAGCTCCAAACAGATGTTTCAGTTTGTTTGGCCTCACTGTGCATCAGGTACATAAACTTTGGTTCAACAACAGTGGGAAGCACAGGTAACAACCTAGACTTTAAACTGGTGTCTGAAGTGGGGTGCAGAGAGGACAATCTTACGGGACTGAGCCTTTAACCCTGTGGGATCTGACACTATCTAAAGGTAGGTAGTGTCAGAATTAAGTTGTAAGACATCTAGCTGGTGTTGCAGAATTGTCTGATGTATGGGAAACTGACACAACTGTTGTGGTAGTAATTGAGGGTAAAGCAGACACTCGAGAAGTGTTTCTCTTTATAGCTGATTTATTTTTGCCAGATAGCCTGAAGTCCCAGGTAATATCAGAGGGTAGATGAAGCTAGAGAGTCACAACCTTTACTCAGTATTGAAAGCTGTGAAGAGAAGAAAAGCAAAAAGCAAAGGAGAAAAGGACAGATAGAAGCATCTGAATGCAGAGCTCCAAAGAATGGCAAGGAGAGATCAGAAAGCCTTCCTTAGTGATCAATGCAAAGAAATAGAGGAAAACAATAGAATGGGAAAGACTAGAGATCTCTTCAAGAAAATTGGAAATAGCAAGGGAATATTTCATGCAAAGATGGACTCGATAAAGGACAGAAATGGTATGGACCTAATAGAAGCAGAAGATATTAAGAGGAGGTGGCAAGAATACACGGAAGAACTGTACAAAAAATATCTTCATGACCAAGATAATCACGATGGTGTGATCACTGACCTAGAGCCAGACATCCTGGAATGTGAAGTCAAGTGGGCCTTAGAAAGCATCACTACAAAAAAATCTAGTGGAGGTGATGAAAATCCAGTTGAGCTATTCCCAATCCTGAAAGATGATGCTGTGAAAGTGCTGCACTCAATATGCCAGCACATTTGGAAAACTCATCAGTGGCCACAGGACTGGAAAAGGTCAGTTTTTCATTCCAATCCCAAAGAAAGGCAATGCCAAAGAATGCTCAAACTACCGAACAATTGCATTCATCTCACATGCTAGTAAATTAATGCTCAAAATTCTCCAAGCCAGGCTTCAACAATACGTGAACTGTAAACTTCCAGATGTTCAAGCTGAATTTAGAAAAGGCAGAGGAACCAGAGATCAAATTGCCAACATCTGCTGGATCATCAAAAAAGCAAGAGAGTTCCAGAAAAACATCTATTTCTCCTTTATTGACTATGCCAAAGCCTTTGACTATGTGGATCACAATAAACTGTGGAAAATTCTGAAAGAGATGGGAATATCAGACCACCTGACCAACCTCTTGAGAAACCTATATGCAGGTCAGGAAGCAACAGTTAGAACTGGACATGGAACAACAGACTGGTTCCAAATAGGAAAAGGAGTACATCAAGGCTGTATATTGTCACCCTGCGTATTTAACTTCTATGCAGAGTACATCATGAGAAATGCTGGGCTGGAAGAAGCACAAGCTGGAATCAAGATTGCTGGGAGAAATATCAGTAACCTCAGATATGCAGATGACACCACCCTTATGGCAGAAAGTGAAGAAGAACTAAAAAGCCTCTTGATGAAAGTGAAAGAGGAGAGTGAAAAAGTTGGCTTATAGCTCAACATTTAGAAAATGAAGATCATGGCATCTGGTCCTATCACTTCATGGGAAATAGATGGGGAAACAGTGGAAACAGTCTCAGACTTTATTTTTGGGGGCTCCAAAATTACTGCAGATGGTGATTGCAGCCATGAAATTAAAACACTCTTACTTCTTGGAAGAAAAGTTATGACCAACCTAGATAGCATACTAAAAAGCAGAGACATTACTTTGCCAACAAAGGTCTGTCTAGTCAAGGCTATGGTTTTTCCAGTGGTCGTGTATGGATGTGAGAGTTGGACTGTGAAGAAAGCTGAGCGCCAAAGAATTGATGCTTTTGAACTGTGGTGTTGGAGAAGACTCTTGAGAGTCCCTTGGACTGCAAGGGGATCCAACCAGTCCATCCTAAAGGAGATCAGTCCTGGGCGTTCATTGGAAGGACTGATGCTGAAGCTGAAACTCCAATACTTTGGCCACCTCATGTGAAGAGTTTACTCATTGGAAAAGACTCTGATACTAGGAGGGATTGGGGGCAGGAGGAGAAGGGGACAACAGAGGATGAAATGGCTGGATGGCATCACGGACTCAATGGACATGGGTTTGGGTGAACTGAGGGAGTTGGTGATGGACAGGGAGACCTGGTGTGCTGCGATTCATGGGGTCTCAAAGAGTCGGACACGACTGAGTGACTTTCATTTCACAACTCTTCAAGATTTGAGTAGAATTCCTTAATTACTTCTTTTTGTTAACATATGTTCTTTTCTCTTGGTTTTTGGTGGCCTCAGAATTTATATAGAGATCCCAAATCTGTTTAGAAGCTTTCCTTTGCCTAACAGTCAAAAAAAAAAAAAGAATAAGAAATTTGGGTTTTAGTCTCAATGCAGTGGGATATTATTGGTTATTCAGCCAGGAATGAAATTTTTTTATTTGTATCTTAAGAATATCACTTCTATGCACAAGAAAGCTTGGAGGTATCAAAAGATAGAAGCGGGTCACTAGTTAGGAAGCTGTTGCAATTGTCGGAGAGGAAAAAAAAATTGTGGCCTGAATTAAGGTGGTGGCAGTAGAAAAAAGAAGTGGATGCATTCAGAATATACTGGGAGAGGGGATGGAAAAAGTCTCAAGACTTGATTGGAGAGTAGATATAGGATGGAGAAGAGAGAAAAAGGAACCATTAATAAATTCTAATTTCCTGACTTGGGCAATCAGGACAATGGTTTGCATTAGTTAGATTGGAAGGCTGGGGCAGGGGAGTTGCTGGAGATTAAGAGTTCTATTTTGGACATATTAAGTTCAAGACACTTTTGAGACATTTGAATAGAAATGTTTAGTAGATAATTAAATGTAAGACCAGATTTAAGAAAGACTTCTTGGGAGATACAAAAAATTCTCCTCTGAAAAATCACTAGTATTAAATGGTATTTAAAGCAAAGAAAATGAATGGGATTATCTAGTAAAAGAATGTAAATAGAGAACAGAAGGGATCCAGGACCTATCCCTCAGGAACCCCTAGTAAATGTTGAGTTGGAAGAGGAGAAGCCTGCAGAAAGGGGACCACTCAGTGTGGTAGGAGGAAAATCAGGAGAGAAACATCTGAAGGGAACAAAAGAGGAGAAGGTTTGAAGTGTGAAAGAATAAGGACCAAGTCAATGCCATTGAGAGATCAAGGTCGAGTAAGATGTGGAGTCAAATAAGATGTGTACACAGAAATGTCACTGAATTTGGCAACACGAAGGTGAGTACTCTTTTTTCCTTTAATTTCTTTCTTTTTTTTTGGTGGGAGGGAGTGTAATACACTTTTTTTTTTTTAATTGAAGTATCAGTTCAGTTCGGTTCAGTCACTCAGTTGTGTCCGACTCTTTGCGATCCCATGAACTGAACTGAACTGAATGAGAATGAGCCTTTTGATCAAAACTGCTATGTTTGTTTATTTATCATTTATATTTCTTCTCTCTCTTTCCATCATTCACAATTTTCTTATTGAGGTCTTTGTATTTGTCCTTAGGCTAGGCTAGGCTAGGCTAAGTCACTTCAGTCGTGTCCGACTCTGTGTGACCCCATAGACGGCAGCCTACCAGGTTCCCCCGTCCCTGGGATTCTCCAGGCAAGAACACTGGAGTGGGTTACCATTTCTTTCTCCAATGCATGAAAGTGAAAAGTGAAAGTGAAGTCGCTCAGTCATGTCCGACCCTCAGCGATCCCATGGACTGCAGCCCACCAGGCTCCTCCGTCCATGGGATTTTCCAGGCAAGAGTACTGGAGTGGGGTGCCATTGCCTTCTCCGGTATTTGTCCTTATATCTATTTAAATAGATTGTTGTTGTTCCGTTGCTTCAGGCGTGTCCAACTGTTCGTGACCCCATGGACTGTAGCCCACCAGGCTCCTCTGTCCATGGGATTCTCCAGACAAGAATACTGGAGTGCGTAGCCATTTCCTACTTCAGGGGATCTTCTTGACCCAGGGATTGAACTAGGGTTTCCTGCATTGCAGACAAATTCTTTATTGTCTGAGCCACCTAAGCTCTATACTTTTAAATATGACCAATTCCAGGAAAAAAAAAAAAAGTTAAATGTTAAGTGTTAACATTCTTTGTTATTTCAAAGAAATAGCATTCTTCGAATTACAATACAACTGTAAAATCATAATCAAAGACTTCTCTGTTGTAAAGATTGTTTGTAGGAGAGTAATTATTTTTCATAACCATGGAAACCCAACTGATGCCATGGCTACACAACCAGCTTGCACAGACAATTTTTAGTAACAAAGTCAAATAAATCACTATATCTACTAAAATAATTTCACTTTACTTTTTTGTTTTTGGCTTTACAACTTGCATGATCTTTGTTTCCCAACCAGAACAGTGAAAGCACAGAGTCCTAAGCACTGGACCACCAGGGAATTCCTCTAAAATCATTTCATTTTAGAAATGCATTCTCTCATTGGCAGTGGAGGGAAGTTAAATGGTTTGGCATTGTGTTGCACACCTAATTCAACTTCTTAGTTTCTCTTCTGTGACAATTTAGCTTTTTGTCTTCTTTCTAAAGATTCTTAATAAGTACAAAGCACATGCTATAATAGCTCTCTCATCTGTTTTCTGATTTCTCCTAATAAGGTCCCTGTGTATAGCAGAAGCTTATTTTCACGAGGCTACTTTGAGAAAAAGATGTGCCCAGCCCATAGCCAAACTTGACAAACCACTGGCAATTTATTTCATGTATAAATACAGTCTTTGGGTACTTAAGGAAAACCCAGTTACAAGCTTTTGAAATCCAATTTGGAAAACAGATATAAAGGTTGGTTCCTTCCTAACTCATAGTTTTTTCTTCAACTTTTTTTTTAAAGATAATTTGTCTTGAATACCACTCTATGCCAAGCCCTGTTCTAAGCATTTTACATATATTAACTAAGGAGATTGAAGGTTATTATAATGATAGGGTAATATTCCAGTTTGACAGAGGAAATGAAGGCACAGAGAAATTAGGTATCTTGCCAAAGATCTTGCAGCTGGCAAATGATGTTTACTGGCTGTTAATACAAACTTCTCTCCTAGGCCATGTACTCCTCGCCTACTGAATTTTCTACCCCTTTAGCCTCTATCCCCAATGAATAACTAAGAATTACAGATCATGTTTGCTACCACAATGCTGTAGTGGACAGAACAGTAGACTAGTAGTCATAGGACTTGGATTCATGTCCTGTGTGGCTTCAGTAAAGTCATTTCATCCTGTTGGGCTTTGGTCTTGCCATCTGTCAGATGGGAATAATAATAATAGCCTCCCATGGCAGTCATAGTAGTCAAATGAGATGATGGAGAGGAAAGGTCTTTGTTAAGGTGAAAAATCTTGAGCAACTCCAGTGACTTTTTATATCCATGCTCTTGGGAATTTGTCAAGGAGGCTTTATAAAAGAGGCAATATTGGAGCTAAGTTTTGAAAGATGTATGTGTGTCCTGATGAAAGTGAAAGCGGAAAGTGAAAAAGTTGGCTTAAAGCTCAACATTCAGAAAGCGAAGATCATGGCATCTGGTCCCATCACTTCATGGGAAATGGATGGGGAAACAGTGGAAACAGTGTCAGACTTTATTTTGGGGGGCTCCAAAATCACTGCAGATGGTGACTGCAGCCATGAAATTAAAAGACGCTTACTCCTTGGAAGGAAAGTTATGACCAACCTAGATAGCATATTAAAAAGCAGAGACATTACTCTGCCAACAAAGGTCCGTCTAGTCAAGGCTATGGTTTTTCCTGTGGTCATGTATGGATGTGAGAGTTGGACTGTAAAGAAGGCTGAGTGCTGAAGAATTGATGCTTTTGAACTGTGGTGTTGGAGAAGACTCTTGAGAGTCCCTTGGACTGCAAGGAGACCCAACCAGTCCATTGTGAAGGAGATCAGCCCTGGGATTTCTTTGGAAGGAATGATGCTAAAGCTGAAACTCCAGTACTTTGGCCACCTCATGCGAAGAGTTGACTCACTGGAAAAGACTTTGATGCTGGGAGGGATTGGGGGCAGGAGGAGAAGAGGATGACAGAGGATGAGATGGCTGGATGGCATCACTGTCCGATGGACATGAGCCTGGGTGAACTGAGGGAGTTGGTGATGGACAGGGAGGCCTGGCGTGCTGCGATTCATGGGGTCACAAAGAGTCGGACACGACTGAGTGACTGAACTGAACTGAACTGAGGCTCTGTGCAAAGGGTTTTACATGCATTATCTCATTTAACTCTTACAGCAACTCTATGAGGTCCTTGAGTTAGTTCCTACCCACCTTACTCATGTAAATACTGTTGGCATGATTCAAGAATGGATCTGCCATGCCATCCACCAGTCATAGCCCAACGAGAGAAGTGCTGGTGGCTGGAACCACGAACTGCACAAGCCTTGAAGGTGGTGACTCTTGTCCCAACCACGGCCTGATGAGCTGAATAAAGACATGATGGGAACAATTCACTTTGGTTAGCAGACACATCCTGAGACATAACTGGCATGGGGAGACTTAAGAGGCTTTTCTTTACTAGTTTTGACAATCATTCTGGCTTAAGCTTTGCCTGCTCAGTCAGACCAAGGGCACAACAAGAGACCCCAGTGAAAAGTCTAGAAACCTGAGTTGTCCAGAGAACACACTCCTAACTGACATAACCACAAATTTGGGGATGTATTTTAAGCAATGTGGAATGAGTCAAGTGAAAAACCATTGATGATTTTTGTTCATGTTTCCAAACAACACTCCTGAAGCAGTTAATATGACTAAAAATTGAAATGGACCATTGAAGCAATTGCTGCACAAAATAGGAGGCAGCAAGAACACAAGGGGCAGATTTTCCAGGCTATGGAAACATATAATGAAGCTGAACATGTCCCAAGAAAAGACAACTAGATGAAGTATGTGAATCATATCACAACACATCAAATTAATTTTTAAAAATCAGTTTTTCAGTTCAATACCAGAAATTCTGTCACTTAGCCCCAAGACAAAATTAAAGAAATCCCAAACTCTTTTGATTTTTGTTTACCTGAATGTGACAGGTAGAATTCTCTTGAGCTGAATCAGTAAGGTTGGCTCTATCTCAAATGTGGCTCAGGCAAGATTGATGCTTTCAGGACCCATCTTACCCTATGGAAAGCATTCTCCATAAATACTTATTACACCTTTCAAAAGTGGCTGGGAATAGACAGCGGCAGAGCAGCAGGCAAAACTTGTTCTTCTATCAGAGTGAAGGTGTGGACTAAGAAGGACTCCTAGTGGAGAACATGGGAGGTGAGTACAAGAAATTTTAATCACCAGGAGAGTCACTGTACCAGGCCACACTGAAAGTGAAAGATGCTCAGTCGTGTACGACTCTTTGTGACCCCATGGACTGTATAGTCCATGGAATTCTCCAGGCCAGAGTACTGGAGCGAGTAGCCTTTCCCTTCTCTAGGGGATCTTCCCAACCCAGGGATTGAACCCAGGTCTCCTGCATTGCAGGTGGATTCTTTCCCAGCTGAACCACAAGGGAAGCCCAAGCTAACTAGGTCCTAAAGAGAATTCTCTTACCTAGGGAGATCTTGTAGATACAACCAATCCCTAACGTGGTGCTAGTAGTAAAGAATCTGCCTGCCAGTGCAGGAGATGCAGTTGGATCCCTGGGTTGGGAAGATCCCCTGGAACAGGAAATGGCAATTCGCTCTGGTATTCTTGCCCAGAAAACTCCAAGGACAGAGGAGGCTGGTGGGCTACAGTCCATGGGGCCACAAAGAGTCAGACACAACGGACAGCAAAGGGAATTATTTTAATTATGTCTTCATTGAGCTCACCAGTTCACAACTTGGGCTTCTATAAATCATTCATTTTGAGGGACACAATTTGCCATCTTTAAAACCTGTGCAAGATGATGTTACTGCACAAGGGTACTGCAGTGTTTTTCATAATAAACTTGTGAACTAAGACCTGGAAAAAAAAAAAAAAACCTGTGCAAAATCCTATAGTTTTTGAAAAAAAGATGAGACATGGAATAATTTGGGTTAGGGAAACCAATGAAATGGTAGTTACAATAATAATGGTATTCAACAAAGCCTCCAGTGAAAATTGAACTGTGACCATTAATTTGCCTGAGGAAAAATTAAAAATGTTAGGGGCAAGCAGCAGGAACTAAGAAATCCTAAATCATTCAATTTATAACATATAATAAGGAATATATTCAAACATTGAAAAGGAAGGAAAAAAGAATAACAAAATTGGTGATCAAACAATAAATGGAAAAAATATAATTGCTTATAAATTTTATACTTTCTCTTTATTGGAGAATTCAAATATGTACGGAAATAGGAACCTTGTTATTGTGTTTTTCTTCTGTCAATCTTGATTCCAGCTTGTGCTTCATCCAGCCCAGCGTTTCACATGATGTAGTCTCCATTTAAGTTAAATAAGCAGGGTGACGATATACAGCCCTGATGTACTCCTTTCCCAATTTGGAACTAGTCTGTTGTTCCATGTCTGGTTCTAACTGTTGCTTCTTGACCTGCATACAGATTTCTCAGGAGACAGATAAGGTGGTCTGGTATTCCCATCTCTTGAAGGATTTTCCAGTTTGTTGTGTTCCACACAGATATACCCATTTGAATGCAGAGTTCCAAAGCATAGCAGGGAGACATAAAAAAGCCTTCCTCAGTGATCAATGCAAAGACATAGAAGAAAACAATAGAATAGGAAAGACTAGAGATCTCTTCAAGAAAATTAGAGATACCAAGGGAACATTTCATGCAAAGATGGGCACAATCAACAACAGAAATGATATGGACCTAACAGAAGCAGAAGATATTAGAAGAAGTGCAAACAATACACAGAAGAACCATACAAAAAAGATCTTCATGACCCAGATAATCATGATGGTGTGATTACTCACCTAGAGCCAGACATCCTGGAATGTGAAGTCAAGTGGGCCTTAGGAAGCATCCCTATGAACAAAGCTAGTGGAGGTGATGAAATTCCAGTTGAGCTATTTCAAATCCTAAAAGATGATGCTGTGAAAGTGCTGCACTCAACACACCAGCAAATTGGAAAACTCAGCAGTGGCCACAGGACTCGAAAAGGTCAGTTTTCATTCCAATCCCAAAGAAGGGCAATGCCAAAGAATGTTCCAACTGCTGCACAATTGCACTCATCTCACATGCTAGCAAAGTAATCCTCAAAATTCTTCAAGCCAGGCCTCAACAGTACATGAACCATAAACTTCCATATGTTCAAGCTGGATTTAGAAAAGGCAGAGGAACCAGAGATCAAATTACCAACATCCATTGGATCTTCGAAATGAAATATTACTCCACCATAAAAGGGAACAAAATATTGCTGTTTGCAGCAATATGGATGGACCTAGAGAAAATCAGAGGAGAAGGCAATGGCACCCCCCTCCAGTACTCTTGCCTGGAAAATCTCATGGACGGAGGAGCCTGGTAGGCTGCAGTCCATGGGGTCACTAAGAGTCAGAGATGACTGAGCGACTTCACTTTCACTTTTCACTTTCATACATTGGAGAACGAAATGGCAACCCACTCCAGTGTTCTTGCCTGGAGAATCCCAGGGATGGGGGAGCCTGGTGGGCTGCTGTCTGTGGGGTCCCACAGAGTCGGACATGACTGAAGCGGCTTAGCAGCAGCAGCAGAGAAAATCAGAAGTCGGACAAACATTATATGATATCACTTATATGTAGAATTTAAAAAATAATAATAAAAATGAATCTATACATGAAACAGAAACTGACTCACAGACATAGTAAACAAACTTGTGGTTAAAAGGGGGAAAGTGGGGGAGGGAAGGGGTAAATTAAGAGTATAGGACTAACAGATACAAAAGGAAAGGAAAGAAAGGAAAGTGAAATCACTCAGTCGTGTCCAACTCTTTGCAACCCCATGGACTGTAGCATACCAGGCTACTCCATCCATGGGGTTTTTCAGGCAAGGTTGCCATTTCCTTCTCCAGAGGATCTTCCCAACCCAGGGATCGAACCCAGGTCTCCCATATTGCAGGCAGACGCTTTACCATCTGAGTCACCAGGGATACAGATACAAACTACTATACAAAAACTAGATAAGCCACAAGATTTATTGTATAACACAAAGAACAATATTCAATATCTTATATTCATCTGTAATGGAAAGTAATCTGAAAAAATATGTATGTATAACTGAATCACTTTGCTGTATACCTGAAACTAACAAAATATTGTAAATCAACTATATTTCAATAAAAAAAAAACCTTAAAATTTTAAAAGTAAAATAATCTTAAAAATGGAAAAAGAATCTAGGAATTCTAGTGCCTGTGTCTAAGGGATGGTGCCCAGTTTTGGCCCTCAGCCTCCCATGTTCAGCCATTGATTCAGAGGATTCAGCTGCCTGCGGGACAGTGACGAAGTTACTTACATCCAGACTCCAAAATACTGACACCTATGCCTCAGAATGAACCTTTTATGTGAGAGATGCTTCAGAACCTAAGGAGACAGACTGGGCCTCCATCTAACCAAATAGGACAGATTGTATGAACTTTGTGTGCCCGCTTGCTGATAAGTTCATGCTCCATGACATCTGTATGGGTGGTCTAATTTTGTCTGAAACTTTCTTTCATTATAACCTGGTAGTGAGGGATGGGGAGTACTTAACCCTGACCTATTTCTAACTAAGGGCAGTGAACCAGTTATTTATCAAGAAATAACTTGTTGTATACCAGTTAACAACCATGTCCAATATTCATTTTATTCCTCTTCATTTGTGTGAAAGTCATGACATTTTGAGGAGATTGATTATTGATCAAATCTTTGAAGGGAACTCACAAATAGGCCTAAATGGAACAGGACCCTATGGTCCTTGTCCCTACCCCATGTCCTTTTCCCTGCCTTTTATCTGTAGGAAGCTTTAGTCAAAGAATAAGTTTAATCAGAGAAATGAGAACATGTAAAAACAAAGGAAAACAGTAAAAGGAGACCAAATAATAAAAATATAGTCATTAAGCATAGTCAAGGAACTTTAGTTCCTTCTTAAGGAAAATAGGTAATATTCTGAGCCATATCCTGTGAGTTGTCTTATAGATACAGAAACCTCAGATGGGAGAAGTTTATTACATGATGACCAGACTGTACCCACGACATAAGCTGCCACAATTCTGAGAACTGGCCTTAAAGAAATGGGAACAAATGGACCCTAGAACTGCAGATTAACTGTACCTAAAACAATTAAGATGCTGCTGGTCAGACCACGATGATCAATTTGAAGATGACTTTCAGAGCTGACTATGCTGTTTCTGCATGTAGCCCCCTCCTTTTGTCTATAAAAGCTCTTGCCCCACTGGTTGCCAGTGTGGGGTAGTTAGCCTTTGGACAGATGTCTGCCACCCTCCCCCACCAAGGTTGCAGACATCTGAAATAAAGCCAACTTTCCTTTCCACCAACCTGGCTTGTTTGTTGGCTTTTGAGCACCAAGCAATGAGACCCCACACTTCTTTTGGTAACAGTCTTTCTCTTCCCACCTGGGTTCTGGACTAACTGAGAAATATTACAAAGGAATAGGAAACCCAAATATACTTTTAGTGCTGATTAAGTTTAATTTGGAAGATGAAGCTTTGTGCAGAGGACAAAATGATTTATTAACTCTTCATCCTCCCGTCTAGACCTTAGAATAGCTGCCCTGAGGACAAGTTTGGCACAGTAGAGCATATACATATACCTAGTGGCTCCCTTCATTGAGCTGGAAAAAGAGGGAGAGAGAATTAAACCAAAATTGCCATGCGTGGGACCTTATATTATTTTCCCCAAAGTGGGAACAGCCCAAATGTCCATCAACTGATAATTGGATAAATACAATGTGGTATGTCCATACAGTGGACTATTACTCAGCAATAAAAGGAAATGTGTACTGATACATGCTGCACATGGTGAATCTTGAAAATGTGCTGTGTGAAAGAAGCCAGTCACAAAGAATTGCACATATCACGTGATTCATATGAAAGGACACCCCCCACAGTCCCATACCATGGCTCTCAAGGAATAGTACTCAGTTACCCACGACCAGCCCCATCAGCAGCCCTGCCACCTCCAGGGTACTGCAGGGAGATCTATGTTCTGTGCCAGCTGTGAAGAAACTCACTCTCTGCTCCTTCCAGACTCAAAGGGCTCCCTCCTTCTGCTCTTGGTGCTTCCTTTATGCAATCATGAACCTGGGATTAAGATTGTGAAATTAAATTCATTCTCACTTCATAAAGATGAAAAAGCAAAGCTCATTCTAATTGTCAAAGCCTAGCTTTGACACTAGGACTGAGTCTATTTAGCAAAAACTCTAAGCATTATCCAAAACTTAATATTTAATATTATCTCTTAGAGATCAAGTATTAAAATATACATATATATGTTGCTGTTGTTCAGTCACCCAGTCGTGTCCGACTCTTTGTGACCTCACAGACTGTAGCACACCAGGCCTCCCTGTTCCTCATCATCTCCTGAAGTTTGCCCAAGTTCATGTCCATTGCATTGGTGATGCCATCTAGCCATCTCATCTATATACATACATATATATATAAATCATGGTGAAAACTTTTGTTAGTATAAAAAAATTGTATTTTAAGTAAATTTCCTTCTCAAAAAAAAGGAACCAGATTTATAATGTTATTTTATACACTGTTAGGTCATTAGATTATGATGTAAGTATGGTTCAGCTGTTGTCTATTTTAACAAAATAGACTCAGAGTTTATGGAATGAACTAAGTTATTACTGTGGCTTCTATCCAGAACAAAAACAAAGCAGAGATATAGCAATGATCATGGAAGCATTTTTAACAGCAAAAACTTTGTTAAATACTTTTTGGCATAGCAAAAAAGAGTAGCACTTAAAAAACACAGCAAATTGCTTAAGGTTTACAGTATATCTTTAAGAGCATATGGTCACAACTATACTCCAATAAAAATTAATTTTTTAAAAGATGAGTGTATGGTCAAAGAATTTCGGGGCATTTTGGTCAAAAAAATGTGTTGATAGTGACCAGGATCTTGTTTTAGGGATATCCACAAAAAAAAAGACATATTATAGGATAGTGAGATTCATTATAAATGTAAATTTAGACATACATTGTTTACTTTTTAAAAAGAGCTAATGGACATGAAAACAAAGTTGATGAACTTCAGCAAAACAATAAAAAGTCATTAAAGCACAAATTCCACACATCAGCCACAATGTTACTTTTCAGGCAGACTTTCTCAGACCTATGCTGAAATTGCCTTAGTGCAGTATTGAGAGAAATTTCACTTAAGCCAGAAATGCTGTTTTAATCAACCCACTGAGAGAGGAACCAAAGAAAAACCTACTCCATGTAAGGAGTTCTTTGTCTCCAGGCCATCTCTACAAATTTAGGTCAACAACCACAAGCATGGAACACAGGGAAACGGAAAGGAAATTTGTATTTTTTTGCAAACTTAGTACATATCAGGCTGCACATAGTCAATTTTTTTAACTCCACAGTACACATCTATGAAGTATTTTACTGCTTTATGGATGACAAAACTGATGTTCATCAAGTAGAGATATTTATCCAGCACAGCCAGAATCCAAACCCAGGTTTGTCTTCTATCAAGTTCTCTGCTCTTAGGGAATTCTGCTCAATGCTATGTGGCAGCCTGGATGGAAAAGGAGTTGGGGAGAATGGATACATGTATATGTGTGACTAAGTCCCTTTGCTGTTCACCTGAAACTATCACAACATTGTTAATCAACTATAATATAAAATAAAAAGTTTTTTTTTTAAAGTTCTCCTCTGCTCTTTCTGAACCTCATCCACTTCAGACTTAGGTATAAACCAAGACCCTCACTTTAAACAGACTGCCACTTCTGATCAGATTGGGACCTCCTGAGAAGTACTTAGAAAGGAGGAACATAGGGAAGGAGAAGCAAAGAGAGAAAGGTATCAACATATAAATTCAAAAATCTAGCCCAGGTCAACAAACTTTTGCCATAATAGGCCAGGTATAGTAAATAGTTTAGGTTTTTCAGGCTACATGATCTCTGTCACTACATCTCAAGTCAACTATTACAGTATAAAAACAGCCATAGACCATGTTTACACAAACACAGCAGCTATGTTCCAATAAAAGTTTATTTATGGACCTTGGAATTTGAATTTTTTATAATTTTCACATGCTACAAAATAGACCTGTTTCCCCCAATCATTTAAAAATATAAAAACCATTCTTGAATCATGGGCTAAACAAAAACAGGCATTGGGCCAGATTTGGCCAAAGACCCCCAGCTTGCCAACTCCTGCCCTGAGTTAAACCAACACTCAACTAGTAACAAGTGTTCAATCAAACATTCAGGCTTAATAAAAATAGCATGAAACTCTCAACAAAAGACAATAGAGCATTTTATCTATCTGATATACTGAAGATAGTGAGACTTGTTGTACAAACAGAAGCCTTTAACGAAATAAATCAAATTGATGAGCAGAGAGTAAAACACAGACTCCTTTGAAACAAATGGCTAAAAACAATATCTGAGATTTTAAAAGGGTTACTTATTGGTGAAATAAAAATTCATATTTTAAGGCCAGACAAGAAAAATTTAAACATAATTTTTTTCTCTATTTCAGCCTCTTCCCTCCCCTCTAGTGTGAATTGTGCATCTGCATAATGTTTTAACAAGACCTTCCCAAAGGCAGAAATACCCACTCAAAGGTCAGTTTTGTTTTGTTTTTTATGGCACCAACCATAGAAGATAATATTCCTTTCTCAATTCTTTAAGGGATCACAATGACATACCACTTGCCTTGTATGTGTAGACATCTTTGGTGAACGACATGAAGAATGCCAATATATCATTTCCCTTAAAGATAGTGGTTGGTGCAGAACAGACTGGTCAGGCCTGGGGAGATATTATGGTCTGGGGAGATACTGGGCCACACCTAATGGAAGTTCTTGGCTTAAATACTCAATTGTGACCTTATAAATGTTACTACCTATATTACTTATATTCTGCCTATTTTTACAAGATTATTATTTCTTGCTTTGCCAAATGGGTGACTGAGCCTCAAAATGATGGATCAAATATATAGTTCAATAAGATCAATGATTCAGTTCAGTTCAGTCGCTCAGTTGTGTCCAACTCTTTGCGACCCTATGAATTGCAGCACACCAGGCCTTGCAGAATCCACCCAAACCCATGTCCATTGAGTCCACCCAACTCCCAGAGTCCACTCAAACCCATGTCCATTGAGTCGGTGATGCCATCCAACCATCTCATCCTCTGTCGTCCCCTTCTCCTTCTGCCCTCAATCTTTCCCAGCATCAGGGTCTTTTCCAATGACTCAGCTCTTTGTATCAGGTGGCCAACATATTGGAGTTTCAGCTTCAGCATCAGTCTTTCCAATGAACACCCAGGATTGATCTCCTTTAGGATGGACTGAGATCAATGATTGTAATACTGCAATTCTAGATATAGGAAGAAGAAATGAAAGGGAACCATTCCCAGGATCATAACAGCCTAGTAAAGCAGGTGGTCCAGAGACTTTTTGGTTACTTTTAACAAGGCCTAGTCCAGCAATGAAGAGCTTCCCACGTAGCTCAGTGGTAAAGAATCCACCTGCCAATGCAGGAGACACAGGAGATGTGGGTTCAATCCCTGGGTAAAGAAGATGCTCTGGAGAAGAAAATGGCAACCCACTCTAGTAGACCTGCCTGGATAATCCCATGGACAGAGGAGCTTAGCTGGCTCCAGTCCATGGGGCTGAAAAAGTTGGCCATGACTGAGCACTCATGCATGCAGTCCAGCAATAACACATTGAGTGGCCTATCAACAAAATCTTCCTTGACCTGGGAATGAGCATTCCTAGCATCATGGACCAAATGGATCATAAAACGCTTCCTGAATCTTGGTCAAAATTAAGAATGAAGGGGAATTGTAAAATAAAGAATGTTGGGGGAAGAAAAAGCATGTTGCCCACCATCCAGTTCTACAAGAATCAAGTCATTAGCTACTGCAACCATTGACCAACAAAAATATACCCTTAAAGAAACTCAGGGCAAAGATGAGGATGAGGCACTTTTGGCTCTGGGAAAATAGGAAAAAACAGGCTCTTGGTAGTTAGAAATATTTCAGGAGAAATTTTTTGTAAACCTGGACTCTTGCATCTTCCCATACTTTGAACAGCACTAAAACCATTAACTAAGATATATGTTCCTCACAGCTAGCAGCAACCTTCCACTGAGAGGTCAGCTTGGTTGTATGTCCCCCTTCACCAAAATCACATGTATACTGACCTCCTCACTTTCCTCTCTGAACTTTCTGAGAAACTGTCTCCCATAATCCTTGGTTTGGCTGAAATAAAAAATTCCATTTCTTTCTTGGACTATTTATTAAATTTTTGTTGACATTATTCAGTTCAGTTCAGTCATTCAGTCATGTCCAACTATTTGTGACCCTATGGACTGCAGCACGCTAGGCTTCCCTGTCCATCACTAACTCCTGGAACTTACTCAAACTCAAGTCTATCTATTTGGTAATAGCATTCAACCATCTCATCCTCAGTCATCCCCTTCTCCTCCTGCCTTCAATCTTTCCCAGCATCAGGGTCTTTTCCAATGAGTCAGTTCTTTGCATCAGGTGGCCAAAGTATTGGAGCATCAGCATCAGTCCTTCCAATGAATATTCAGGACTGATATCCTTTAGGATTCATGGAATTCACCTCCTTGCTGTCCAAGGGACTCTCAAGAGTCTTCCCCAACACCACAGTTCAAAAGTATCAATTCTTTGGTGCTCAGCTTTCTTCATGGTCCAACTCTCACATCCATGCATGACTACTGGAAAAACCATAGCTTTCACTATATGGACCTTTGTTGACAAAGTAATGTCCCTGCTTTTTAATATGCTGTCTAGGTTAGTCATAGCTTTTCTTTCAAGGAGCAAGCTTCTTTTAATTTCATGACTGCAATCACCATCTGCAGTGATTTTGGAGCCCAAGAAAAGAGTCTGTCACTGTTTACATTGTTTCCCCATATTTTCCATAAAGTGATAGGACTGGATGCCATGATCTTCGTTTTTTGAATCTTGAGTTTGAAGCCGGCTCTTTTACTCTCCTCTTTCACTTTCATTAAGAGGCTCTTCAGTTCCTCTTCACTTTCTGCTATAAGGACGGTTGCTGGGGTCCAGCCCCGGTGGATCCAGGGAATTCGAAGTGGGGACGGCGTCGGAGAGGATCAGGAAACAATTGCTTAATTAAATGTTAATTAAGGTTATAAAGAGTGGTTAAATAAGGATAGCTCAGGGAGAAAATTTAGTGGAGAAAAGAGGCTGAATAACTTGGTTTATGTGGAAAGCTAATAAAATTCCAAAATAAGGAATTTGCGTCACCCACGTAGGCCGCAGGCGTCCTCCCGTTCTCCCAAATGAGAGGAGACACTAAGGCCTCCCCAGTCAGATCTTAGAAGCCCAGGCAAAATTAGTAGGCTTGACGAGCCTCCCCACCCCAGATGGGAATTCAGCCAGAAGGTGAGAGAAAGAACGACATGGGGAGACCAAGTTTCGGTGAACAAGGCCCACACTTTATTTTCCAAAGTAGTTTTTATACCTTAAGTTGTGCATAGAAGATAATGGGGGAAGGGGTAGAGTCATGCAAGGACAGCAGTCCTTGATCCTAATCGAAGCCAGGCTTTCAAACTTATCATATGCAAAAGTTTAGGTGATTTACATCATCTTCTGGCCAAGAGGCCTGTTAACATTTTAAGATCCTTTCTTCAGAAAACTTATTTTTCTCTAAAGGTGATTATTCTAAAGTCAGGCACCACCCTCCAAAAGCATTAGATAAAGTTGCATTCCTATAGGGCAAAGGTGTGGTGGACTATAACAAGAAAAGAATTAACTCAAGGGTCCAAGATTACAAACATTAAAGCTACTACTTACATTTCTATACACCAATTATATTAATCAATACACTCCCAGGGACACAGTAGGTAAGGGATATGGAAACTTAGCAGCAAACATTGGCCCAACAAGTGAAAAACCCTTCTCCAATACAATTTCTAATCAATCTTTTAACTGCTCAAAGGAATCTGTATTTAGACAGTTTAGAACATCTCATGCCTCTCACAGTTGGGAGGCTCTGAACAATCACATGTGGCCAGAAGAACCTATTCAGGCAAGCTAGAGGATTTCCAAAGGAGTTTGTAGGTTGAAACACTCTTGTAATGCCCAGGAACTTTATTAACTGGAGCTGTAAGTTAACTCCTTTTTCAGAGAGAGGTGGTGGGGGACAGCCCCCCATAAAGTCAGAGGTGTAGGTGACAGCACAAAGCAGAAAGTAGGCAGACTCTGGTTTTGGGGGTAGATGCTCGAGAATTTCCAGGGGGACTCCTGAGGCTTGATCCCACCTTTGCATATGCCGAGCCTCCTTCCTCATGACCTTTGCCACGGGCGGAGTTCCTCACACTGGCTCCTGGCAGATGGTGTCATCTGTGTATCAATATTTCTCCAAGAAATCTTGATTCCAGCTTGGGCTTCACTAGCCAGGCATTTCACATGATGTACTCTACATATAAATTAAATAAGCAAGGTGGCAATATACAGCATTGATGTACTCCTTTCCCAATTTTGAACCAGTCCTTTGTTACTGGTTCAAACTGTTCTAATGTCCAATTCTAACTGTTGCTTCTTGACTTGCATACAGGTTTCTCAGGAGGCAGGTCAGGTAGTCTGGTATTCCTATCTCTTGAAGAATTTTCCACAGTTTGTTGTGATCCACACAGTCAAAGGCTTTAGCATAGTCAATAAAGCAGAAGTAGATGTTCTTCTGGAATTCTCTTGTATTTCCTATGATCCAGTAGATGTTGGCAATTTGATATTGGTTCCTCTACTTTTTCTAAATCCAGCTTGAACATATGGAAGTTCTCAGTTCACTGTTGAAGCCTGATTGGAAAATTCTGAGCATTACTTGGCCAGCATGTAAGATGAGTGCAATTATGTGGTAGTTTAAACATTCTTTGGCATTGCCTTTCTTTGGGATTGGAATGAAAATTGACTTTTTCCAGTCTTTTGGCCACTGCTGAGTTTTCCGATTTGCTGGCATATTGAATGCAGCACTTTCACAACATCATCTTTTAGGATTTGAAATAGCTCAACTGGAATTCCATCACCTCCACTAGCTTTGTTCGTAGTGAATCTTCCTAAGGCCCACTTGACTTTGTGCTCCAGGATGTCTGGCTCTAGGTGATTGATCACACCATTGTGGTTATCTGGGTCATGAAGGTCTTTTTTGTACAGTTCATCTGTGTATTGTCACCACCCTTTCTTAATATCTTCTGCTTCTGTTAGGTCCATATCATTTCTGTTGTTCATTGTGCCCATCTTTGCATGAAATGTTCACTTGTTATCTCTAATTTTCTTGAAGAGATCTCTATTTCCCATTCTATTTTTTTCCTCTATTTCTTTGCATTGACAACTTAAGAAGGCTTTCTTATCTCTCCTTGCTATGCTTTGGAACTCTGCATTCAGATGGAATATCTTTCCGTTTCTCTTTTGCCGTTTGCGTCTCGTCCTTTCTCAGCTATTCGTTAAGTCCTCCTCAGACAACCATTTTGTCTTTTTGCATTTCTTCTTCTTGGGATCATCACCTCCTGTACAATGTTACAAATCTCTGCCCATAGTTCTTTAGGAACTCTATCAGATCTAATCCTTTGAGTCTATTTGTCACTTCCACTGTATAATTGTAAGGGATTGGATTTAGGTCATACCAGAATGGTCTAGTGGTTTTCCCTACTTTCTTCAATTTTAGCCTGAATTTTGCAATAAGGAGTTCATGATCTGAGAACACAGTTAGCTCCCGGTCTTGTTTTTGCAGACTGTATAGAGCTTCTCCATCTTCGGCTGCAAAGACTAAAATCATAAAGTCTGATTTCATATCAACCATCTGGTGATGTCCATGCATAGAGTCATCTTTTGTGTTTTTGGAAGAAGGCGTTTGCTATGATCAGTGGTTTCTCTTGGCAAAACTTTGTTAGCCTTTGCCCTGCTTCATTTTGTACTCTGAGACCAAACTTGCCTGTTACTCCAGGTATCTCTTGACTTCCTAATTTTGCATTACTCTCCCCTATGATGAAAAGGATACAGTTGGCATTATTGTTGTTGTTCAGTTGCTCAGTCATATCTGACTCTTTGCAACTCCATGGACTGCAGCACATCAGGCTTCCCTGTCCTTTACAATCTCCCAGAGCTTACTCAACCTCATGTCCACTGAGTTCGTGATGTCACCCAACCATCTTGTCCTCTGTCATCCCCTTTTCCTCCTGCCTTCAATCTTTTCCAGCATCAGGGTCTTTTCAAATGAGTCAGTTCTTTGCATCAGGTGGCCAGAGTATTGGAGTTTCAGCTTCAACATCAGTCCTTCCAATGAATATTCAAGACTGATTTCCTTTATATGGACTGGTTGGATCTCCTTGCAGTCCAAGGGACTCTCAAGACTTCTCGAACACCACAGTTCAAAAGCATCAATTCTTCGGCCCTCAGCTTTCTTTATAGTCCAACTTTCACATCCATACATGACTACTGGAAAAACCATAGCCTTGACTAGACAGACCTTTGTTGGCAAAGTAATGTCTCTGCTTTTGAATATGCTGTCTAGGTTGGTCATAACTTTCCTTCCAAGGAGTAAGTGTCTTTTAATTTCATGGCTGCAGTCACCATCTGCAGTGATTTTGGACCCTCCCAAAATAAAATCTGACACTATTTCTGCTGTTTCTCCTTCTATTTCCCATGAAGTGATGGGGCCAGATGCTATGATCTTTGTTTTCTGAATGTTGAGCTTTAAGCCAACTTTTTCACTCTCCTCTTTCACTTTCATCAAGAGGCTCTTTAGTTCCTCTTCACTTTCTGCCATAAGGGTGGTGTCATCTGCATATCTGAGGTTATTGATACATCTCCTGGAAACCTTGATTCTAGCGTGTGTTTCCTCCAGCCCAGTGTTTCTCATGATGTACTCTGCACATAAGTTAAATAAGCAGGGTGACAATATATAGTCTTGGCGTACCTCTTTTCCAATTTGAAACCAGTCTGTTGTTCCATGTCCAGTTCTAACTGTTGCTTCCTGACCTGCATACAGGATTCTCAGGAGGCAGGTCGGGTGGTCTGGTATCTCTTTCAGAATTTTCCACAGTTTATTGTGATCCACACAGTCAAAGGCTTTGGCATAGTCAATAAAGCAGAAATAGATGTTTTTCTGGAACTCTTGCTTTTTTGATGATCCAGAAGATGTTGGCAATTCGATCTCTGGTTCTTCTGCCTTTTCTAAACAAGCTTGAACATCTGCAAGTTCACGGTTCACATATTGCTGAAGCCTGGCTTGGAGAACTTTGAGCATTACTTTAGTACCATGTGAGATGAATGCAATTGTGTGGTATTTTGAGCATTCTTTGGCGTTGCCTTTTTGGGGATGGCATTATTAACTAGGCCTAATAACCAAGGGAGATTAACCTTCAAACAGCATGATTTGTTTTCAAAAAACGTTGAATCTTATATTTATGCCACAACAAATATATGTTCTTAACATAAATAAATGTTATAACTGGTGTTCTGTTGGCCCAGGTGTTAACGAATCTGCCTGTAACTCAGGAGCCTCAGGTTCAGTCCATGGGTTGGGAAGATCCCCTGGAGAAGGGAATGGCAACCCATTCCAGTATTCTTGCTTGGGGAATTCCATGGACAGAGGAGCCTAGTGGGCTACAGTCCACGGGGTGCAAAAAGTCAGACACGATTGAGCAATTAACACTTTCACTTTTTTCCTTTAAAAATCTATATCTTAATTTGAGTATTTCTGTTGAGTATTTCTGTTTATATGTTCAGACTAGTCTTTTTTTACACATGAAATTCTTCCTTCATAAGATGATGTTAATAAGAAAAGCATGATTCAGTTTCAAGTAACTTCATAGTAAATTCTATGAAAGCTATGCAATCCTATAGAGAGACAAATTGTATCTTCTGAGATATTCACTAAAGAAAATTTGATTAGAGAACCCTGGTAGAGCTACCATAATGGATACATCAAGAAAATGAACTAGAAGCTGCTAAGTTTGAGGATTTAAGACAGTAGACATGTTGCTGTACTTCAAAGTAGAAATAGACAGTTCATTTGTACACTTGTCATAGTTCTCTCTGAGAAATACTGTCAAAGGAAAAACAGGCTCTGAAAATGAATGAACAGGGGTGGTACTGAATGCAAATAAGAGCTTCACTCTGTGGTATCTGCTTTCTGGCAGCAGCAGGAAATGTTCAATCTGCCATTTGGAAACTCCTCATCAGTGCGCTGACATTCTCTGCTGTCAGTACCCTGTTCTTGGGGGGTGAAGAGCCCCCAAGAATCCTCCAGGAAAAGCAATATCCTTGTCGATTGTCAATGCCCTTGACAGGCTACAGGACAACCTGTCAGCTAGCTGGTGGTACTAAATTAATGAATAACGACCTTGAAAGGAAAAAAAAAAAAAACAAAACACAAAACTAACAATTTAGCATAGAATAATCAATGAAAAAACTTCCAGTTTTTTTTTTCTTAGGTGTTAAAATGTCCCCATTACTGAAGTGTTGAGTGTGGGAGCAGTTAGCAAGCATTCTTCTACATTTCAGTTCTACAAAACCTTTTATTTAGTGTGTCTTAATCATAGCAACTGGAGAAGGCAAAGGCACCCAACTCCAGTACTCTTGCCTGGAAAATCCCATGGATGGAGGAGCCTGGTAGGCTGCAGTCCATGGGGTCGCTAAGAGTCAGACACGACTGAGCGACTTCACTTTCACTTTAATCATAGCAACACAAAATTCTTCCTTTGTAAGGAAGGAAGATCTCAGGATCACATCTCAAGATCACAGCAACACAAAAGGTATGTCCGCAGGTTGGATTTTTCATATACACAAGGTAGGAGCAGACTTTATTTGGCCATATTCCTTCAGAAATCAATTTAAAACAAGTTAAAATAAAATTTGTAAGCTTTTAATTTATTTGAAATGTATCATCTTTTTAAAAATACCATATAAATTATATCTAATTTATATTCATATAATTATATTACAATTATTTAAACATTTATAAATATTGTAATTAATTTATATACTGAGCTACCAAAAAGAAATTTCTCAGGAATAACTCCTAGCCTATAGCAAGAATCTGCATTTCCTCCTCCTCAGGCCATGGGAGGTATCATCCATTCGTCATGGCCAACATTATGAAATTCCATCTCAAACATTCTAACATAGCTGCTTTTTCAGAGATACTGCTGAATTGCAATCCATTTGCTTTCTCTGTCTTGTGGAAGTCACTAAATTTACAAAGTATCTCCTGTAAAGAATAATCTTTTTTTAGGAAATCTTGTGGAAGAGCCTTCTATCGGTTCACTTAGTGCTATTTCCAACCCCTTCTAGCTTTCCATCCTGCACTGTGTATGCTGGAAAACTAAGACCTCAGTTTTCTAGACTCCCTGTGGCCACAGTTACATATATGACCCAGGTTTTGCCAAGCAAGCCTGGGAGACTTGGAAAGTTGACAAAGGTCTGATGAAAAGGCTGTACAGTTGTTGATTCTTCCAGGCAGAGGTTCTACTGACCAAGCCCTAGTATCATGGGCCCCCAGTGCCTACATGCATGAGTAGCAGTGGGGTTTCTGTGTTGGCAGCCCATGGTGTTGTAGGGTATTTCTTTGAGCTGTGCATCATTCAAGCTCTTGGAAATTCTATAAGCTACCCTATATTCTAAAATAAAGAGGTAGAGAGCATTACTTTGTTTCAACTAAAATCCTGACAAATACAAGCTTGGTCCCATTTAGTGCATTTTGAGGATCCAGTATACCTGGATGTGAAAACTGACTCTATAATTGTTAGCTGAGACGTCTTGGGCAAGTTCCCCAAACTCTCTGTGCTTAAGTTCCACTGTTACAAAAGGAGGTTTGGGGGAGGCTAATACCTACCACATGGGGATGCTATGAAGAGACAGTGAGGTGATGTTTATAACATAACTGGTGTAGGGATTGGGGTAGGGGGAGGATAATTCATTAATAATAGGTTCTTCATACATCATTGTGTCTTATATATTAAAAGCATAATATTTATATTGGAGTAGACTACAAAACTGTTTAAAGACATCCAGTGGTGGGCAGGGAAAAGTATTCAGTTCAAACTAGGACAAAACAAAAAATAAAATTCCAGGAGAGGATTGGGCCAGGAATATGTGAATGTGAGGTCACAGTGTCAGATGAGATAATGCTTAGAAATAAGACCAGACTGATGTGCTAAAAAGAGAAAGTTAACTATAGGTTAGGAATTCATGCTTTAACAAGTAAAAGAAAATTTAATTTCATTTTTAAACAAGTAACAAATAAATTTTCTCATAAAACATGGCCAGAGGTAGATTGTTGCTGCATCAGTTCAGCTGCAAAATGATGCCATGAGGGATTCAGCTCTCCTCTGGCTCTGCTGTGCTTATCATTGGCTTTTGTCCTTTACATGTAGCAGGAGGGATACTGCTCCAAGCAATCCCCCAATTCAAGCCAATAAAAGATGGAGGGGGCAAGAGCATTTTCCTTTGGTGTGCTTGTTTTATTTTTCAGGAAAGGTATCCCTCCTAGGTCAGCTCTACTTCCATTTCATTTGCTGGAATTGGCTCATGTATCCACTTTAAATAAATTATTAGCTAAGGAAACAAAATCATAAGGAACTCTTTAATTTAAAAAAATATCATGTTAGCTGTTTGGTTTATAAAGGGAAAGCAAAACATTCCTGTTTCGAAGAAGTGGACAAATAAGGGTGAATTGAAACAATAAAGGCAAGCTTTTTTTCCCTTTTCTATTTATCCCTGAAAGTTCTTGTGCAGTGCCAAAAAGAGAAGTGTTTCTTATAACCATATATAGCCCTGTCTTGAGATCTGCTGGAAATCCAACATGAACTGGCAGAGAGATGGAGATATGCCCAAGAAATTAATGAATGTGACTAGGAAGCATACTGGTAATAGAACCACACCCCAAACTATTGACAGTTCCTTAAACTTAGGAAGTCCAAAGTTGTGTGTGTGTGTGTGTGTGTGTGTGTGTTGTGGAGGTAGAGGTTGATTCATGTCTGATCCAGGTCAAGTCAGTAGCTAAGGAATCCCTTCTGATAGGGACTTTGGTGTAAGAGTCAATGCATATTGGCAAAAATTGATGTCAAAATTATAGCACCATTGTGGACTCAGGGATAGTCAAGAGACAGAACAAAGCTGGAGTGTTTGGGTGCTGAGACCAATTCTACTAGGAAGAAAAAAGAAGGTTAACTAGAGCTATGCAGGGGATTTGGTCCATTACCAGGTGGACTGGTTAATGCTGCTGCTGCTGCTGCTAAGTCGCTTCAGTCGTGTCCGACTCTGTGCGACCCCATAGACAGCAGCCCACCAGGCTCCCCCGTCCCTGGGATTCTCCAGGCAAGAACACTGGAGTGGGTTGCCATTTCCTTCTCCAATGCATGAAAGTGAAAAGTGAAAGTGAAGTCGCTCAGTCGTGTCCGACTCTTAGCGACCCCATGGACTGCAGCCCACTAGACTCCTCCATCCATGGGATTTTCCAGGCAAGAGTACTGGAGTGGGGTGCCATTGCCTTCTCCGGGACTGGTTAATGATAGGACTCAAATCCCGATAGGCACAGACTCCCATTCAATCAAATTAGACACACAAAATATGCAGTGAGGAAGGGAAAAGAGCTGTACATCTGAAATTTGCCCTGGGCTCTAGGTAAGCAAATCAACTCCAGATCCTACCATGTGAGATGCTGGAGGCCCTAATCCAGGCAGATTTGTTTTTCATTGACTTGGTGTCTGTGCAGGTGTAAAGCAAGGCTGTGACACTCAGCTACTGAAAGAGGGAAATTTGTTCCCTTAGCAAATTGATCACCCATTGAGCACCAAATGTTCTAAGTGCTGGACCTACAATAGAAGGCAAAGCATGTAATCCCTACCCTTGTGAAGTTCACTAGCTTCCCCTGAGCAGTAACTACTAGCCAAGGCCACAACCTACCAAGGCTTCAGCACCCTCTAATATGGAAGGAATGAGTTTCATGTAGGGATCAAAAGTGTACAAGACAGGAGCCCTGTCTTCAAGGACCTGACAGTCTAAAGGGAAAGTTTCAGTCAGGAGACTATTTCAGGAGATGTCCAAAGGGACAGACCACTCACACTAAGACCATGACAGCTTCAGGAAACTAGTATCCCTGCTTCTCAGAAAGTGTCCCCACCCTTTCACAAAAGGCAAGGGTTACAACTAGAGTTACTCTTACTCTAGTACAAGGAGAGTCAGCTGGAGCACCCTACACTTGTCACCTGTCCCCAGCCTTTGCATCTTACCAGTTAGGTTTTCAGAGTCCAATATTCCCCTGGTAAACGTGGGTATTACCAGTTTAACTGATAATCAGGATACATCGAGAACAGGAGAGTCGGCGACATATGGCATTAATAATAAACTGTCAGTGCAGGTGTCTATACTTCTAACAGTTGTGACTGGGTCTTCACTTTTCCTCCATGTTACCTGACATGGCCTGAAAACTCTGTCAGTGATGGTTCACTTTACTAACAAGATAACCTAAATTACAGTTATGAATAGAGCTGAAAAACAGTTCAGAAATGTAAACTCACTCATGCAAACCACCACTTTCTTATTCCATTCTCCAGAGAGTCTGTTAAAGCATATGTTATCAGGGCACATGTGTCTTTCAGACAACACTCAGCTTTCCAAGGTGGTAGAGTTAACATGCACTATTAAAATAAAAAATGCAGGGGGAAGTTTACAGTTTAGCTAACTGTAATGTTGAATAATCAGTACACAGTGACATTGATTAATTTAGTTAAGTTTCCATTATTTTTTCATAGCATATTCAAAAGCAGAGACATTACTTTGCCAACAAAGGTCCATCTAGTCAAGGCTATGGTTTTTCCAGTAGTCATGTATGGATGTGAGAGTTGGACTGTGAAGAAAGCTGAGCGCCAAAGAATTGATGCTTTTGAACTGTGGTGTTGGAGAAGACTCTAGAGAGTCCCTTGGACTGCAAGGAGATCCAACCAGTCCATTCTGAAGGAGATCAGCCCTGGGATTTCTTTGGAATGAATGATGCTAAAGTTGAAACGCCAATACTTTGGCCACCTCATGCAAAGAGTTGACTCATTGGGAAAGACTCTGATGCTGGGAGGGATTGGGGGCAAGAGGAGAAGGGGACGACAGAGGATGAGATGGCTGGATGGCATCACTGACTCGATGGACGTGAGTCTGGGTGAACTCTGGGAGTTGGTGATGGACAGGGAGGCCTGGCGTGCTGCGATTTATGGGGTCACAAAGAGTTGGACATGACCGAGCGACTGAACTGAACTGAACTGAGTCAGCTAATGAGAAAAGCATTAATTATTGGTAAAATAATCATAGATAATATGACAGAAGAAAGAAGAAAGGAAATATGGATTTAGCTAATCCATGATGTAGATAGCCAGTCTCTGAATTTACATTAATTAATATGTAATTAGCATATAATTGATTGTTGATCAAGAATTCAACACAGAAGATAATTAATGTCAAATCATGTAATAAAATCCATTTCCCTTTCCAAGGATCAGCAGTACCTGTTAAAAGGCAAATTTTGTAGCATCAGCAATATTTAAAAAAAATCTTTGAAATATGGTATAAAATATAAATTAAAATCATATTGAAATACCATTTCTCAACTTTTGGCAAAACCCTTGAATTTGGCATTATACTGCTAGCAAGGCTGTGGGAAAACTAGGCTCTGTCATACACTTCTGAGGGAAATGAAAACTAGTTCAGGCTTTATAAAGCAGAATTTGTCAATATCTAACAAAATTACAGGTGTATTTATCTTTTGGTCCAACATTCCCATTTTTAGTAGTCTATCACAAAGATGTAAGCATAAATAAACAAAAAATATTTGCTTATATTTGCAGAATCCATCAATTAAAAGTTAATGAAATGCTGATGAAAATAGTTGCCCATGAAGAAATAGGATGGAAGGACAAGTTATGGAAATAAGACTTATCTGAATGTGTTTATTTAGTTTTAACTTTGTAGTAATAAAAATGTTCACATAATAATAAATTAAATTAAAAATCAAGGTACAGAAGTTGAAAATAAATCAAGACAAATGAATTTAACTCTATTCACTATATGTACAGTATATTTGAACATTCTCAATGAGACATATTCTAAAGATAAAAGATCTGTAAAAAAATCTTGAACTTCATTCAATACTATTATTGTTAGTAATGACATTAATATTGATACATTAGTACAAATATATTCATATTGCAAGCTAAAATAAGATTATGCTAATATTATTTGGAAACAGAGTTTTCAACTTGAGATACAACTCATTTAAATCAAAAGTTTGAAGTAAAAACCTAGTAATCTGAGATTTGAGTTGGAAATATCAGTGTGTCCTCGCAATTTCTTCCTGTTGCTATCCAATGAAGAGCCCTAGAAACAAGGACAACCAAGTATTAATAGCAATGAATATTCCCAAAATCTAGACTGCAGTCTTCAAATATCATTCTTCATCTGCAAAAAGTAAATAAAGCTAATAAGTGAATTTGGCAAAGTTACAGGATACAAACCTTTATATATTAGCGATGAACAATTGGAAACTGAAATTTAAAATACCATTTACGGCAACATCTGAAACATAAACTATTTAGAAAAAATTTTAGGGACTTGCCTGGTGGTCCAGTGGTTAAAACTCTGTGCTCCCCACGCAGGGGACACAGTTTCAATCCCTGGTCTGGAAGACCCTACATGCTACATGGGGTGTGGCCAATTAAAAAAAAATTAACAAAATACTTATGAGACCTGTACACTAAAACTATAAAACATTTCTGAGAGTAATTAAAGAAGATCTAAATAAATGGAACATAGTGTATGTTCATAGATGGGAACAACCAATATTATTAAAATGCCCGTGCTCCACAAGTTGATCAATAGCCTCAATGCAATTCCAATCAAAATTCCGAGAGTCTCTTTTGTAGATATTGACAAGCTACAATTAATATAAAAATTCAAAGAACCTAACAATTTTGAAAAAGAAAAAGTTCAAAGACTAATACTATTTGATTTCAAGACTTACCATAAAGCAAGAGTAATCAAGACAATTTTATATTAGCATAAGTGTAGAAATATAGGGCAACAGGACAGAATAGAGAGTCCAAAGACCCATACACATGTGGTGAACTGATTTTCAAAAATGATGGGAAGAAAAGTCTTTTCAACAAAGGAGTGGAAAGCAGCATATCCATACAGTAAAAAATAAACATCAATGTTTACCCTCATACCATACACAAAAGTTAACTCAAAATGGGTCATAGAACTAAGATAATAGCTAAACTCATAATATTTCTAAAACACATAGGGAGAAAAATGTTTATAATCTTATAGTAGGGAGAGATATCTTAGAACGTAAAAAAGCAGAAATCATAATAGAAATAATTAATAAGTGGGACTTCATCAATTAAAACATCTACTCTTTGAAAGATACAATTAAGGAAATTAAATGGCAAGCCACAGACTGGGAGAAATACTCATAATACATGTTTTGTCAAAGGACTTGTATTCAGAATATACATTTTTTAAAAAAAGAAATCCTTGCAACTTAATAATAAAAATGCAACCCAGTTTTTAAAATGGGTGAATGATTTGAACACTTTCACCAAAGAAGATGTATGAATGGTCAATTAGCACACGAAAAGAGGTTCAAAATCATTAGCTATCAGTGAAATGCAAATTAAATCCAAAATGAAATACCACTATACCCCCAATTAGAATAGCTACAATTAAATATGATTTTCACTAAAAGGCACCAAGCTTAATCCAATTCTGGGGCAGAAAATATACAAGATGAGCTTGGAACAGATTGTTGTACCAGAAAGCAAAGAAGCTATCAAAGGCTAATAATGGGTACACATCCAAAAACAAAAACAAAAAACTCATGAGACATATTGAGGAGGCTCCCACTGGTCAAAGGTGAGATGATTTGATGATTCAAAAACACTATTATTCCAAGTGATTAAAATGAATGAAAAACATAAAAACAGAAAGGAAAAAAATAAGCCTTCATGGCCATAATTAAAGGTTGTTGGGCACCAACTCATTATTTTTAAAACTGCTAACTAAAGCAAAAGAACTGAGATTTTATATTGTTTTTGCAGTATGAATAGTGCTTCCTGGAAATCTAATAGTTCTATTGGGTAAGAGTCATACTAGAATTAGAAAGTCAACATTTTGCAACTCCTAATGAAATGACTCAAACTATGGTTATCAATAGATGATAAAATCATTAAGATAAATGGAAAACTACAATAAAGGAATCAAGTTGCCAACACTTGAACTCATTGATCAGTCTTAGCATCCACTAGAAGTGAAACAACCAGATATAACATGCTTTCACATACAAGGCAATATGAAGTATACAGCATCACCCATGAAATAGTCTTAACAAAACAAAGTTAAACCCTTGAGCCTGAATCCAATCAATCCTAATGTCTATAGGAAACATGGAGAATAGAGGAAAAAGTTAAGGATGAATCTTGGGTTAAAACCAGAATTTAGGATGTTATGCAGAGCAAATGACCTGGCTTTGTAATCAAGTCAATAGCATTCTTTTTTAAGAGTGGTGGGCTATGGGACATCCCTGGTGGTTCAGTGGTTAAGAATCCACTTGCCAATGTAGGGGACACATAACTGATCCGTGGTCTGGGGAGATTCCACATGCTAGAGAGTAACCTGGAGAAGGCAATGGCAACCCACTTCAGTACTCTTGCCTGGAAAATCCCATGGATGGAGGAGCCTGGCGGGCTGCAGTCCATGGGGTCTCTAGGAGTCCGACACGACTGAGCGACTTCACTTTCAGTTTTCACTTTCATGCATTGGAGAAGGAAATGGCAACCCACTCCAGTGTTCTTGCCTGGAGAATCCCAGGGACGGGGGAGCCTGGTGGGCTGCCGTCTCTGGGGTCACACAGAGTCGGACAGGACTGAAGCGACTTAGCAGCAGCAGCAGCAGCAGAGAATAACCTTGCTCCCACCCCACCCCCCAGCAACTAGAGAAAGCCCAAGCGCAGCAACAAAGACCCAGCACAGCCAAAAACAAACAAGCAAACAAAGAATTGGTGGGCTATGATAGGTCAAAAGAGGCTGTGAGAAACTGAATGCAACCTAATTTTACTGAAAAATGTTGAATCATGTGACTGGCCATATATACTGTCAAGCAAATGCACTTTCAGGGGCAACCGTAGGGAGCATTGGTAAAGAATTATGAAAACAGGACATCAAAATAATGTCCAGTGTTACAGTGTTAATGCAACATGTAAACTGAGTTCACCAACAGTAGCATGGTGTATAACAACCGTAGCTTTAATTCTAGGTAAACAGAGCTGAAAATCCACCAAGGTTTGTAATCACGCATGAACTACCTGAGTGCATGAACTTTTTTTTTTCCTTAGTGCAGTGGGTGGGGGGATGGTGGATAAACTAGAAGTATGGGATTGGACTCCCCTGGTGGTCCAGTGGTTAAGAGTCTGCCTGCCAATGCAGAGGACATGGGTTGGATCCCTGGTCTGGGAAAATTCCACATGCAAGGGGGCAACTAAGCTTGTGCACAACTACTGAAGCACTCATGTCTGTGCTCTGCAACAAGAGGAGCTACAGCAATGAAAAGCCTAAGTACCACAACTAGAGAGCAGCCTCTGCTCATTGTAACCAGAGAGTGCAGCGACAAAGACCCAGCACAGCCAAAATTAAATAGATAAATAAACTTTTTTTTAATGTGAAAAATGGTTACAAACTTCAGCATTGAAAAACTAAACAACAAGAAAAAAAGTATGGGATTAATGGATACAAACCACCGTACTTAAAATAGATAAGCAACAAGGATTTAATGTATAACACAGGGACTACATTCAATATCTTCTAATAACCTATAAGGGAAAAGAGTCTGAAAAATATATAACACATGCAACTAAATCACTTTGCTGTACATCTGAAACTAACACAATGTTATAAATCAACTATAATTTTTAAAAGTAAGAATTTTCATACACAAAAAGTGAGGTGACATGTTGATTAATTTGATGGGGAAAATTCTTTTTACAATGTATACATACATCAAATTATCACATTGTACATTATAAATATCTTACAACTTTGTGAATTACACCTCAGTAAAGCTAAAAAATTTAAATCTTTTAATTTTTTTAAATAATAAACTTAGCTAATTATATGTTTATGAATTTGAGTCTTCCTTTGGGTCTAAATTTCTTATTTCCCCAAGAAAGTTTCAAAATACTTTTAAGAGACAACAAATGTGATAAGTAGACTTTTTTGTTGGAGAAGGACATGGCATCCCACTCCAGTACTCTTGCCTGGAAAATCCCATGGATGGAGGGGCCTGGTAGGCTACAGTCCATGAGGTCACGAAGAGTCGGACACAACTGAGCAACTTCACTTTCACTTTTCACTTTCATGCATTAGAGAAGGAAATGGCAACCCACTCCAGTGTTCTTGCCTGGAGAATCCCAGGAACAAAGGAGCCTGGTGGGCTGCCATCTATGGGGTCGCAGAGAGTTGGACACGACTGAAGCGACTTAGCAGCAGCAGCAGTAGACTTTTTTGTACCCTAATTCAAGAAAACCAATAATATAGATTTTTTAGACCCTTGAAAAAACTTTAATCAAGATTTACTAGTAGAACTTTGAATGTGGGTATTGGGTGATATTGAAAGATTATTGTTACTTTTAGCTCAAGGGTTCCTCAAAGGCTTGGCTGAATCATATTTATGCTGCAGACTGTGTAAGGTGCTTCCCAGGTCAGTTTTGCATCAGTCTGATGTTTCTGATCACTCTCTGTCTTCCTCAACTCCTTCCCTATTTCCTTTCACACTAGCATCTTCTCTAATAAAATACTTCATGTTTAAACTCATCTTGATGTTTGCATCTAAGAGGAGCCAGACTCATAGGCAATACTATATGTGCTCACTTCTGTTTCAGATGCTTTTACCACTTCCACATTTCTTTCCACTTGTGTCTTTGTAACATCCCCCCTAACTCCTTCCTGGGGAAGGTTGAATTTAAGGGGATTTAAGATATGAAACAGGGAGTAAATGTGCAAGCATCTCTCTTCCAACTGATGTATACATGAGACTCCCCAGCATCCATCACCTTGGTTCTTTGATTATAAACAGAACAGATTTGGGTTGGAACAAATTTAAGCCATGGAAATCGGTTTATTCAAGGACTTTGCATATGATAAAACCTTATGCCTGCTGTGTCTGTAAGAGTCAGGTGTCAGGCAGCCAAGAGCTTCATCCAACTTGAGCTCTAGATCTTCATATTCAAATAATCCACTTAATTTGCATTCAAACAGCTCCTCTAGCATAGGTGGGCATTTAAGCCCATGCTATTCTTTTTCCACACTGATCACACAACTTTTAAGTACCACAGAGTATATAACAAGTACAAGAAGATTATCTCTGAAGCACAACAAAATGCATGCATAGATATTTTTTCTGTCCCCGTGCTTCAGGTTTCTCTCACTATACGGCAGTCACCTCAGCACAGCCTATCTTTCACATACGATTTCTTTCCTCATACCAACCTGGTAAAAAACAACAAAACCTCAACACTGTTCTGTCATACTCTTTTCGGAGGCCGTAGGGCTTGAAGTTATGGTCAATTTTCAGAAACACAATCTGGACTGAAATCCCAGTCCTGCTTCTTCACACTTTATAAGCCTTACTTTCCTGGTCACTAGGTTCAGGTGTGTAAATTAGGTTCCTGCCTCATAATGTTGTGAAGATTAAATAAGGGAATGCTTTATACTGATTCGGAGAAGGCAATGGCACCCCACTCCAGTACTCTTGCCTGGAAAACCCCATGGATGAAGGAGCCTGGTAGGTTGCAGTCCATGGGATCGCTGAGGGTCAGACACGACTGAGCGACTTCACTTTCACTTTTCACTTTCATGCACTGGAGAAGGAAATGGCAACCCACTCCAGTGTTCTTGCCTGGAGAATCCCAGGGACGGGGGAGCCTGGTGGGCTGCCGTCTATGGGGTCGCACAGAGTCGGACACGACTGAAGTGACTTAGCAGCAGCAGCAGCAGTTATACTGATTGGCCTATGCTCAGAGCACCATAAATGCTTACAGATATGTTCTTTTGATACTGTGGACCAGACATCTCCGCTCACTCTTTCCTGCCCTCTAGTGTTGACTTTGTTCTCAGAGACTTTTCCGTGGGAGAACCATCTCCATTTTGGAGGTGACAGGAGACACAGCACACAGGAGATAGGATTAGCAGATGCACCTCTGGCTGAACCAAGTGGGAAAGAGTGATTTTCTCAGCAAGTGACTAGTGACGGCTCCAAAGGACATTGGAGTGCGTTTCTGCCTACCTGACATTCCACTTGCGAGCCACAGCAGTCAATTCTGGCTGATTTAAGCAGATAGAAAGTTTACTCAACAGATATCACTTTTCTCAGATCATTATTTGGAGGGCTGCCAGCAAATTTGGAAAATTCAGCAGTGGCCACAGGACTGGAAAAGGTCAGTTTTCATTCCAATCCCAAAGAAAGGCAATGCCAAAGAATGCTCAAACTATTGCACAATTGCACTTATCTCACATCCTAGTAAAGTAATGCTCAAAATTCTCCAAGCCAGGCTTCAGCAATACTTGAACTCTGAACTTCCAGATGTTCAAACTGGTTTTAGAAAAGGCAGAGGAACCAGAGATCAAATTGCCAACATTTGCTGGATCATCAAAAAAGCAAGAGTTCCAGAAAAACATCTCCTTCTGCTTTATTAACTATGCCAAAGCCTTTGACAGTGTGAATCACAATAAACTATGGGAAATTCTGAAAGAGATGGGAATACCAGACCACCTGACCTGCCTCTTGAGAAATCTGTATGCAGGTCAGGAAGCAACAGTTAGAACTGGATATGGAACAACAGACTGGTTTCAAATAGGAAAAGGAGTACACCAAGGCTGTTTATTGTCACCCTGCTTATTTAACTTATATGCAGAGTACATCATGAGAAACACTGGACTGGAAGAAGCACAAGCTGGAATCAAGATTTCCAGGAGATAAATCAATAACCTCAGATATGCAGATGACACCACCCTTAGGGCAAAAAGTGAAGAGGAATTAAAAAGCCTCTTGATGAAAGTGAAAGAGGAGAGTGAAAAAGTTGGCTTATAGCTCAACGCTCAGAAAACGAAGATCATGGCATCCGGTCCCATCACTTCATGGGAAATAGATGGGGAAACAGTGGAAACAATGTCAGACTTTATTTTTTTGGGCTCCAAAGTCACTGTAGATGGTGATTGCAGCCATGAAATTAAAAGAGGCTTACTCCTTGGAAGAAAAGTTTTGACCAACCTAGATAGCATATTAAAAAGCAGAGACATTACTTTGCCAACAAAGGTCCATCTAGTCAAGGCTGTGGTTTTTCCAGTGGTCATGTATGGATGTGAGAGTTGGACTGTGAAGAAAGCTGAGCACCGAAGAATTGATGCTTTTGAACTGTGGTGTTGGAAAAGACTCTTGAAAGTCCCTTGGACTGCAAGGAGATCCAACCAGTCCGTCCTAAAGGAGATCAGTCCTGGGTATTCAATGGAAGGACTGATGCTAAAGCTGAAACTCCAATACTTTGGCCACCTCATGCAAAGAGTTGACTCATTGGAAAAGACCCTGATGCTGGGAGGGATTGGGGGCAGGAGGAGAAGGGGACGACAGAGGATGAGATGGCTGGATGGCATCACTGACTTGATAGACATGAGTCTGAGTGAACTCCGGGAGTTGGTGATGGACAGGGAGGCCTGGCATGCTGCGATTCATGGGGTCTCAAAGAGTCAGACATGACTGAGCAACCGAACTGAACTGAACTGAGAGGACCGTGCTTAAATCTGAGCAGCAAGCAGATACTACAGAGAAATTTCATCATATTTGTTTCTTCTACCACTCTGTCTAAAATTAAAAGTCAAACAGAACACTGCCTGACATGCCAGTGACATGTCTGTGCACTTGAGTTAACATGGACTGAGAAAGTATTAGTATCTGGCCTATTGTTGTGGAAGGTAAACTCTGCCTCCAACTAAGATTCATTGGAGAATTTCTCCCAATCATATCAAGGAGTTCTGTTGCTGGGTAGACCAAAAAACTGGGACAAACCCACCATCCAGAGCCTCCTTGCAAACATTTACAAGAGTAATTGAATGAGTGGTCATAGCTATGGATAGCTATGAATAGGAACCTGGTTGCATGAAACATCTTCTTCAGGACCTTTATGCATTAACTGTTCCCCATTCACTTATATCCTTAACTTCTCTATATCTGTTGGTTCATCCTTTGTTAAAATTAAAAAATTTTAACTCTCCCCAATCATTAAAACACTCCTTTCCACCTAACATCCCTATCTGAGTTCAAGCCCATGTAACCTCTCACCTAGAAAATACCCATAGTCTGATGCTTCTCTTGTCTTCCCTAAATCCATCTGCCACATCTGTCAGACTGAACTACCCAAAGTGGAAATTTTCACTATATTACTTCTTTGCCTAAAACTCTTCAGAGTTTATTAATTTAATAAACTTTTATTTCTTTTTAATAAATATTTTTTATTAATTTAAAATCATCTTCTTCAGTAAGTCTGCAAAGCCTTCAGTGAACTGTGCCCCCTATGTCCCCAGTTTCATCTCCTTCTTCTTCCTATGATAAACTTTAGTCTCAATAATATTGCTACCTGCTCAGAGCTCCCTCTCTTCCAACATCTTGAGATTTATGGTATGGCTTGTGATTGTTCTCATCTTACAATGTCTTCCCAACTTTATTTGCTAGCCAACTTTTGCTCTTCTAAACCCATCCCACTCATTGAACAGCAGCTCAGGCCTCATCTACCCTAGAAAAACTTCCCTAATTTCCAAGACTGGATTTATTTCCCTTCACAATGCTATTAATGTACCGTGTACACACATTTACCTTAGCACTTACCTTACTTGTTGGAATTTCTATTCATGTCATTGCCCAAACCAGTACACTCTTTTTTTTTTTTTTTTTTTTTCCCAGTGCACCAGCCCCAAGCATCCAGTATCGTGCATCGAACCTGGACTGGCAACTCATTTCATACATGATATTTTACATGTTTCAATGCCATTCTCCCAAATCTTCCCACCCTCTCCCTCTCCCACAGAGTCCATAAGACTGTTCTATACATCAGTGTCTCTTTTGCTGTCTCGTACACAGGGTTATTGTTACCGTCTTTCTAAATTCCATATATATGCGTTAGTATACTGTATTGGTGTTTTTCTTTCTGGCTTACTTCACTCTGTATAATAGGCTCCAGTTTCATCCACCTCATTAGAACTGATTCAAATGTATTCTTTTTAATGGCTGAGTAATACTCCATTGTGTATATGTACCACAGCTTTCTTATCCATTCGTCTGCTGATGGACATCTAGGTTGCTTCCATGTCCTGGCTATTATAAACAGTGCTGCGATGAACATTGGGGTACTCGTGTCTCTTTCCCTTCTGGTTTTCTCAGTGTGTATGCCCAGCAGTGGGATTGCTGGATCATAAGGCAGTTCTATTTCCAGTTTTTTAAGGAATCTCCACACTGTTCTCCATAGTGGCTGTACTAGTTTGCATTCCCACCAACAGTGTAAGAGGGTTCCCTTTTCTCCACACCCTCTCCAGCATTTATTACTTGTAGACTTTTGGATTGCAGCCATTCTGACTGGCGTGAAATGGTACCTCATAGTGGTTTTGATTTGCATTTCTCTGATAATGAGTGATGCTGAGCATCTTTTCATGTATTTGTTAGCCATCTGTATGTCTTCTTTGGAGAAATGTCTATTTAGTTCTTTGGCCCATTTTTTGATTGGGTCATTTATTTTCCTGGAGTTGAGCTGTAGGAGTTGCTTGTATATTCTGGAGATTAGTTGTTTGTCAGTTGCTTCATTTGCTATTATCTTCTCCCATTCTGAAGGCTGTCTTTTCACCTTGCTAATAGTTTCCTTTGATGTGCAGAAGCTTTTAAGGTTAATTAGGTCCCATTTGTTTATTTTTGCTTTTATTTCCAATATTCTGGGAGGTGGGTCATAGAGGATCCTGCTGTGATGTATGTCAGAGAGTGTTTTGCCTATGTTCTCCTCTAGGAGTTTTATAGTTTCTGGTCTTACGTTTAGATCTTTAATCCATTTTGAGTTTATTTTTGTGTATGGTGTTAGAAAGTGTTCTAGTTTCATTCTTTTACAAGTGGTTGACCAGAGTTCCCAGCACCACTTGTTAAAGAGATTGTCTTTAATCCATTGTATATTTTTGCCTCCTTTGTCGAAGATAAGGTGTCCATATGTGCGTGGATTTATCTCTGGGCTTTCTATTTTGTTCCATTGATCTATATTTCTGTCTTTGTGCCAGTACCATACTGTCTTGATAACTGTGGCTTTGTAGTAGAGCCTGAAGTTAGGTAGGTTGATTCCTCCAGTTCCATTCTTCTTTCTCAAGATCGCTTTGGCAAACCAGTACACTCTTGCAAGGCAGCACAGAGCACAAAGCTTGGCATATACAGGTGCTTTAAAAATGTTTTCTGAAGTTATTATAGCAAATTCCATTGGAAGATATAAGTATTAATCAGTTGCTAGTTGATTAATATATATTGATAGAGGCATTGTGAAATTATTAAGTGATTTGCCCCTCAAATATAAGTAATTGAAGAAATAGGGTGGTTTTTGGTAGCTTGTTTTCCAGTCAATTTAATTTTTCACTTAGCTAAGAATTGTAATTACAGTATTTTTTCTTCTAAAATGATTGATATACATGGAAATCTTATATGATTTCAAGAACAGTTATTATAACATTAAAAATGCAAATCATGGGGACTTCCCTGGTGGTCCAGTGTTAAGAATCTGCCTGCCAATGCAGGGAACACAGGTTCAATTTCTGGTCTGGGAAATTCCCATCTACTGCAGAACAACAGAGCCTGTGGGCCACAATTACTGAGCCCACATGTTGCAACTACGGAAGCCAGCACACCCTAGAACCCCTGCTCTGCAATAAGAGAAACCACCTAAATGAAAAGCCAGGACACTGCACCGGAGAGTATCCCCTGCTCGTTGCAACTTAAGTTGGTATGCAGCAATGAAGACCCAGTGAAGCCAAAAAATAAATAAATTTAAAAAAATTAAAAAAAAAAATTTAAATGCAAATCATGACCTGTTAAGGATTGTTCTGCTAGCAATGTTAAAATTAAGAGTGCCTAAAGATTCAGATAAAATCTAAAATAGATACCATAATGAACTAGGCAAACTAATATTCTCTTCTGGGTAACTGCTAGCAGAACCTATTCAATTAAAGATTTTCCCCTCTGCTGCCATCTTTTGGCCAAACAACAATAGAAAATATTAAGCAGAAATTAAGGAAAGAAATTTAATTTTAATCAACACATATTTTATGCCAGTCACTAGCTTAGGGAATTTCACACATTTCATTTTATACTCACAGCAACTTTCTGTAGGTATTACCATCCTCCTTTTGATAAGAGAGAAAACTGAGTATAGCAGACACTGTTGTCATCTTTCCTAAGCCTGATTTTGTTTATCATGTAGACAAATCCTTCATGAAAATCTGAGCCCCTTGCCAGATGGGAGAGAAATCTTAATTGGCCTGAGCATTCATGGAGCTTGACAAAAGGCTTGTGTGAACAAGGGTACGGAACGAAATTCTAGCCAGTGCAATCCACCACTGGGAGGGTGGGGAGAACAGGTGTGAGAGGGAACATTTAGAAAGGTTTTTCTGAGCTCTTAAAAAACAGAGTCAAGTAGAGCTAAATGATTTTTTCTGCCTATGAACATTATTATTCTTATGTGACCATGAAATTGTGGCAGCCATCTTGGAACCATGAGGGGAGCAGTCTAAGGAAACAAACCAATACGCTGAAAATGGCACAATGGAAAGATGGATGAAACCTGGTTTCTTGATAGCATTACCGAGTAGCTGCTCTAATTCTAGAATTTTTAAAATATGAGATATTAACTGTATTTAAGTCATTTTTATTTTGCATTTTCTGTTACTTGCAACCAAAAGCATCTTAACAGATTTACTGAGTCTTAGTGAAATTAATTTGCAAATATAAAGACTTGAATCTAGTACATTAAGCTATGATCTACCTGTTTCTTTCTTTATACTTTTCTGTATAAAGCAGAAAATCTGACTGAGGAAAAGTTAAAGCTGTAAGCTCTTACCAAGCCAATGGAGGGTTTAAATTCCTAAAGAAGAAAAGTGTAATGCTGGTTGGATCCTGAAACAAAAAGAAACAAAAGAAAAGCTATAAAGAAGATTATTAAAACTATTGGGGAAATTAGAATATGAATATGTATGTTAGATAATAGGCTGGCTTACTATATAAATTCTAAACTTTCTGAGTGAGATCACTGTGTTTGGATCTGTAGGAAAGTGCCCTTACATTTAGCATCTAAAGTAAAATGTTTATTTTTTAAAAAATAGAGAAAGGATTCACAGCCTTTCTCACAGAAATGCTCTAAAGAAGGGAAATAGGAAAACAAACAACCCAATAAAAAAGTGGGAAAAAGACCCAAACAGATATTTCTCCAAAGAAAATATACAGATGGCTAACAAACACATGAAAAGATGCTCAACATCACTCATAATTAGAGAAATGCAAATCAAAACCACAATGAGGTACCATCTCACACCGGTCAGAATGGCCATCATCAAAAAGGCTACAAACAATAAATGCTGGAGAGGGTGTGGGAAAAAGGGAACATTTTGCACTGTTAGTGGGAGTGTAAATTGATACAGCCACTTTGGAAGATGGTATGGCGATTTCTTAAAAAACTAGGAATAAAACCACCATATGACCCAGCAATCCCACTCCTAGGCATACACCCCAAGGAAACCAAAATTGAAAAAGACACATGTATCCCACTGTTCATTGAAGCATTATTTACATGAGCTAGCACATGGAAGCAACCTAGATGTCCATTGACAGATGAATGGATAAAGTTGTGGTACACATACAGAATGAAATATCACTCAGTCATAAAAAGCAATGTCTTTGAGTCAGTTCTAATGAGTTGGATGAACCTAAAACCTATTATACAGAGTGAAGTAAGTCAGAAAGAGGAAGATAAATATCATATTCTAATGTATATATATGGAATCTAGAAAGATAGTACTGAAGAACTTACTTGCAGGGCAGCAGTGGAGAAACAGACATAGAGAATAGACTTATGAACATGGCGAGAGGGGAGGAGAGGGTGAGATGTATGGAAAGAGTAACATGATAACTTACATTACCATATGTAAAATAGACAGTCAACAAGAATTTGCTTTATGGCTCAGGAAACTCAAACAGGGGCTCTGTATCAACCTAGAGGGGTGGAATGGGGAGGGAAAAGGGAGGGAAGTTCTAAAGGGAGGGGATATATGTATATTTATAGCTGATTCATGCTGAGGTTTGATAGAAAACAACAAAATTCTGTAAAGCAAAAATCCTTCAATAAAAAAATAAATTAATTTTTTTTTAAAAAGAAGGGAAATAGGGGGAAATTCTTTCCTTCCCTTCCTGGACACTGGGAAAATTTATCTTTTAAATTATCTGTACTAATAGACTAATTATCTTTCAGTTAAGTTCAGTCACTCAGTCGTGTCCAACTTTTTGAGACCCCATGAATCGCAGCACACCAGGCCTCCCTGTCCATCACCAACTCCCGGAGTTCACTCAGACTCACGTCCATCAAGTCACTGATGCCATCCAGCCATCTCATCCTCTGTTGTCCCCTTCTCCTCCTGCCCCCAATCCTTCCCAGCATCAGAGTCTTTTGCAATGAGTCAACTCTTTGCATGAGGTGGCCAAAGTACTGGAGTTTCAGCTTTAACATCATTCCTTCTAAAGAACACCCAGGACTGATCTCCTTTAGAATGGACTGGCTGGATCTCCTTGCAGTTCAAGGGACTCTCAAAGTCTTCTCCAATACCACAGTTCAAAAGCATCAATTCTTCAGTGCTCATCTTTCTTCACAGTCCAACACTCACATCCATACATGACCACTGGAAAAACCATAGCCTTGACTAGATGGACCTTTGTTGGCAAAGTAATGTCTCTGCTTTTCAATATGCTATCTAGGTAGATTATAACTTTCCTTCCAAGGAGTAAGCGTCTTTTAATTTCATGGCTGCAATCACCATCTGCAGGGATTTTGGAGCCCCCCAAAATAAAGTCTGACACTGTTTCCATTGTTTCCCCATCTATTTGCCATGAAGTGATGGGACCAGATGCCATGATCTTAGTTTTCTGAATGTTGAGCTTTAAGCCAACTTTTGCACTCTCCTCTTTCACTTTCATCAAGAGGCTTTTTAGTTCCTCTTCACTTTCTGCCATAAGGGTGGTGTCATCTGCATATCTGAGGTTATTGATATTTCTTCTGGCAATCTTGATTCCAGCTTGTGCTTCTTCCAGCCCAGCGTTTCTCATGATGTACTCTGCATAGAAGTTAAATAGGCAGGGTGACAATATACAGCCTTGGCGTACTCCTTTTCCTATTTGGAACCAGTCTATTGTTCCATGTCCAGTTCTAACTGTTCCTTCCTGATCTGCATATAGGTTTCTCAAGGGGCAGGTCAGGTGGTCTGGTATTCCCATCTCTTTCAGAATTTTCCACAGTTTGTTGTGATCCACACAGTCAAAGGCTTTGGCATAGTCAATAAAACAGAAATAGATGTTTTTCTGGAACTCTCTTGCTTTTTTGATGATCCAGCAAATGTTGGCAATTTGACCTCTGGTTCCTCTGCCTTTTCTAAAACCAGCTTGAATATCTGGAAGTTCACGGTTCATGTATTGCTGAAGCCTGGCTTGGAGAATTTTGAGCATTACTTTACTAGCGTGTGAGATGAGTGCAATTGTGCGGTAGTTTGAGCATTCTTCCCTGGTGGCTCAGATGGTAAAGCGTTTGCCTGCAATGCGGGAGACCCAAGTTCTATCCCTGGCTTGGGAAGATCTCCTGGAGAAGGAAATGGCAACCCACTGCAGTATTCTTGCCTGGAGAATACCATGGATGGAGGAGCCTGGTAGGCTACAGTCCACGGGATTGCAAAAAGTCGGACATGACTGAGCAAGTGCTTTGCTTTGCTTTGAGCATTCTTTGGCATTGCCTTTCTTTGGGATTGGAATGAAAACTGACTTTGTCCAGTCCTGTGGCCACTGCTGAGTTTTCCAAATGTGCTGGCATACTGAGTGCAGCACTTTCACAGCATCATCTTTCAGGATTTGAAGTAGTTCAACTGGATTTCCATCACCTCCACTAGCTTTGTTTGTAGTGATGCTTTCTAAGGCCCACTTGACTTCGCATTCCAAGATGTCTGGCTCTAGGTGAGTGATCACACCACCGTGATTATCTTGGTCATGAAGATCTTTTTTGTACAGTTTTGTGTATTCTTGCCACCTTTTCTTAATATCTTCTGCTTCTGTTAGGTCCATACCATTTCTGTCCTTTATCGAGCCCATCTTTGCATGAAATGTTCCCTTGGTATCTCTAATTTTCTTGAAGAGATCTCTAGTCTTTCCCATTCTGTTGTTTTCCTCTATTTCTTTGCATTGATCACTGAGGAAGTCTTTCTGATCTCTTCTTGCTATTCTTTGGAACTCTGCATTCAGATGTTTATATCTTTCCTTTTCTACTTTGCTTTTCGCGTCTCTTCTTTTCACAGCTATTTGTAAGGCCTCCCCAGACAGCCATTTTGCTTTTTTGCATTTCTTTTCCATGGGGATGATCCTGATTCCTGTCTCCTGTACAATGTCATGAACCTCCGTCCATAGATCATCAGGCACTCTATCAGATCTAGTCCCTTAAATCTATTTCTCACTTCCACTGTATAATCATAAGGGATTTGATTTAGGTCATACCTGAATGGTCTAGTGGTTTTCCCTACTTTCTTCAATTTCAGTCTGAATTTGGCAATAAGGAGTTCATGATCTGAGCCAGTCAGCTCCTGGTCTTGTTTTTGCTGACTGTATAGAGCTTCTCCATCTTTGGCTGCAAAGAATATAATCAATCTGATTTCAGTGTTGACCATCTGGTGATGTCCATGTGTAGAGTCTTCTCTTGTGTTGTTGGAAGAGGGTGTTTGCTATGACCAGTGCATTCTCTTGGCAAAACTCTATTAGCCCTTGCCCTGCCTTATTCCCTATTCCAAGGCCAAATTTGTCTGTTACTCCAGGTGTTTCTTGACTTCCTGCTTTTGCATTCCAGTCCCCTATAATGAAAAGGACATCTTTTTGGGGTGTTAGTTCTAAAAGGTCTTGGAGGTCTTCATAGAACCGTTCAACTTCAGCTTCTTCAGCATTACTGATTGGGGCATAGACTTGGATTACCGTGATATTGAATGGTTTGCCTTGGAAACGAACATAGATCATTCTGTTGTTTTTGAGATTGCATCCAAGTACTGCATTTCGGACTCTTTTGTTGACCATGATGGCTACTCCATTTCTTCTAAGGGATTCCTGCCTGCAGAGTAGATATAATGGTCATCTGTGTTAAATACACCCATTCCAGTCCATTTTAGTTTGCTGATTCCTAGAATGTCGCCATTCACTCTTGCCATCTCCTGTTTGACCACTTCCAATTTGCCTTGATTCATGGACCTAACATTCCAGGTTTCTATGCAATATTGTTCTTTACAGCATCAGACCTTGCCTTTGTCACCAGTCACATCCACAACTGGGTATTGTTTTTGCTTTGGCTCCATCCCTTCATTCTTTCTGGAGTTATTTCTCCACTGATCTCCAGTAGCATATTGAGCACCTACCAACCTGGGGAGTTCCTCTTTCAGTATCCTATCATTTTGCCTTTTCATACTGTTCATGGGGTTCTCAAAGCAAGAATACTGAAGTGGTTTGCCATTCCCTTCTCCAGTGGACCACAATCTGTCAGACTGCTCCATCATGACCCATCCGTCTTGGGTGGCCCCACACAGCATGGCTTAGTTTCACTGAGTTAGTCCAGGCTGTGGGCCATGTGATTAGATTGACTAGTTCTGTGATTATGGTTTCAGTGTGTCTGCCCTCTGATGCCCTCTCGCAACACTTATCATCTTACTTGGGTTTCTCTTACCTTGGACGTGGGGTATGTCTTCACAGCTGCTCCCGCAAAGCGCAGCCACTGCTCCTTACCTTGGACGAGGGGTATCTCCTCACCACCGCCCCTCCTGACCTTGAATGTGGAGTGGCTCCTCTCGGCCCTCCTGTGCCCCTGCAGCCAGCCACCGATCCTTATCTTTACTATAGACTAATAGGCGAATGGAAAGAGAGAGAGAATTAGTTAGAGCAAATGTAAAAATTTAATGATTGAATTGAAGTAAGTGGTGTAAGAGTGTTCACTGCAGTACTCTTGCCACTTTTCTAAAATTTTGGAATTTATCAAGATAAAACGTTGAGAAACATCAAAGTATAACTTTCAAATACTTACAAACATGAATTAAAGAAATATAAGGTGAGAAACTACCAAAGGTGAATCTAGGTTAAAAGTTTATTTAACTAATTAATGAGGGGGACCAGCTGGATGGAAAAACTGGTTCAAAGGAGAATTTGAAGAACTGTGTATATATGTATACACAAACACACACACAACCACTAATGGGGGAAAATGTGAACATATGATTGCTAAATTAAATAGAAAACTGTTTAATTAAAATGAAAATTGTAACTTTTTGAGTTATCTTTTCTACCGGACAGAAATCATTTAAATCTGTACTAGAAAATACATTGGGGCTTCCCTGATAGCTCAGTTGGTACAGAATAGCTCAGTTGGTAAAAAATCCAAAAATTTTTCTTTTGTTTCTTTACCAACTGAGCTTCCGTGATAGCTCAGTCAGTAAAGACAATATATTGGGGGCCACAGGGAGGCCCAGTGAGGAAAAAGAAGATATCACTTGGAAATTTTCCATCCACTTAACATTTAAGTTCACAGGGTTTGAATCCTAACTTTGTGTTCCCCTACAACAGGAGCTCCAAGTGTGGTCTTTGAGACCCCGGGATGGTAGGGGCCACAGAATCCTTTAAAGAGGTCAAACTGTTTTTGTAATACTACTAAGACATTATTTGCTTTTTTCTCTCTCTTTCTTTCATGAGGCTATGGAGTTTACATGTGATATTGCTGCAGATTGTATATAGAAGCAGATATGAAAACCCACCTGCCTTCTATTAAGGCAGATATTAATGAGATTTGAAAACATGTAAAATGATGCCATTCTACTCAGTAATTATTTTATTTTGGGGAAATATAAGTTATCTTTAAACAATATGTTATTTTTGCTGATCTGGAATGAATTTGTTATTGTTGTGTTTAAATAATACATTAAATATTGATTGACATAGCCCATCTAACCAAGTTTTAGAGATTCCCAATAATTTTTAGAATTTATGGGAGGTGTAAGGCCAACACATTTGAAAACCATTGTCCCAGAAAATTAGGCAATATTTGGCAGAACTTATTTTAGTATAACTTTGAAAGTATACAGTCATAATTTTGCTTTATCTTCAAGTTGTAGATAAGCTTTCTTAGAAAAAAGTTGATAAAATAAAAGAAAAAAGTTGAATTTATTTCTACTTTAAAAAATAAAAAAATGATATCTGGACATATATGCATGCATGCTCAGTCACTCAGTCATGCCCAACTCTTTGTGACTCCATGGAATGTAGCCCACCAGGTTCCTCTGTCCATGGAATTTTCCAAGCAAGAATACTGGAGTGGGTTGCCATTTCCTACTCCAGGGAATCTCCCCAACCCAGGGATCAAACCCACATCTCCTGCATCTCCTACATTGGAAGGCAGATTCTTTACCAACTCTGCCACCCTTGAAATCTTGAAAAAGAAGACCAAAGCTAGGGGAATCACATTTCTTGATTTCAAACTGTATTACAAAACTTTAGTAATTAAGACAATATGGTGTTGGAATAAAAAGACATACTTAGGTTGGTAGAACAGAATAGAGAGCCCAGAAATAAACTCACACATGTATGGTCCCTTAATTTATGAGAACGGAGCCAAGAATACACAGCAGAGAAACTGCAGTTTCTTCAGTAAATTGTGTTGAGGAAAAGTGGACAGCTACTTTGCAGCCACTTACAAAGAAACCTGGACCACTAACTTACACCATACATAAAAATCAACTCAAAATGGATTAAAGACTTGAACACAGAACCATAAAAACTGAAGAACTCCTAGAAACCATAAAAACTCCTAGAAGGAAACATAGAGGATAAGGTCTTTGACATCTTGGTAATGGTTTTTTGTGTGTTCCTTTTTTTTTTTTTTTTGGATTTGACAGAAAAAGTAAAAATAGACAAATGGATTACACCAAACTTAAAACCTTCTGTATAGTAAAGGAAATGAAAAGCTACTGAATGGAAGAAAATACTTGTAAATCATCTATCTGATAAGGGCCTAATGTCTAAAACGCAAAAAGAACTGATACAACTTAATAGAAAAAAATCTGACTAAAAAATGAACAGAGACTGTGGAGAAATGTGTGAAGATTCCTTAAAAAACTAAAAATAGAATTACCATATGACCCAGCAATCCCTACCCTGGGCATTTACCTGAAAAAAAATGAAATTCCAAAAGATGCAGGTACCCCAATGTTCATTGCAGCACTATTTACAATAAACAGGATACAGAAGCAACCTAAATGTCCATCAACAGAGGAATGGATAAAGAAGATGTGGGACATATATGCAGTGGAATATTACTCAACAACAAAAAGGAATGAAATGATGCCATTTGTAGAGATGTGGATGGACCTAGAGACTGTCATAAAGAGTGAAGTAAGTTAGAAAGAGAAAAACAAACATTGTATATTAACACATGTATGTTGAATATGGAAAAAAATGGTACAGATGACCATATTTGCCAAGCCAAATAGAGACACAGATGTAGAGAACAAATGTATGGACACCAAAGTGGTGGGGAGGGGAGGTGGGATGAATTGGGATTTGGGATTGACATATATACACTGCTATAAAATAGATAACTAATGAGAACCTACTGTATAGAACAGGGAAATCTACTCAGTGCTCTGTGGCAACCTAAATGGGAAAAAATCCAAAAAGAAGGGATACATGCATATTTATGGCTGATTCACTTTGTTGTATAGCAGAAACTAACACAACATTGTAAAACAACTATACTCCAATAAAAAATTTTTTTTAAATGTGGGCAGAGAATCTGACTAGACATTTCACTAGACAAGACATACAAATGGCCAAAGATTACATGAAAAAGTGCTCAACATCACTAATCTTCAGGGAAATGCAAATTAAAACCATAATGAGCTATCACCTCATACCTGTTAAGATGGCTTTTATCAAAAAGACAATAGAAAATGACCTTGGCAAGGATGAGGAGAAAAGGGAACCTTGTAAATGCAAATTGGTGCAGCCTCTATGGAAAACAGTATGCAGATTGCTCGAAAAATTAAAAGTAGAGCTACCATATACTCTGGCAATTTTACTTCACAGTATTTATCTGATAGAAATGAAATCACTATCTGGAAAAGATATGTGTACATCTGTGTTTATTGCACCATTATTTACAATGGCTAAGACTTGGAAATAACCTAAGTGGCCATTGATGAGTGAATGAATAAAGATTCTGAGATATATACATCTATATAGATATATATATAGATATATACACACACACACATATAATGGAATACTACTCAGCCAATGAAGAGATGAGATCTTGCCATTTGCAACAACATAAATGGAAAATCATCAGGTAGGATAGATTTTGGAGCCAAGTTATTCAGATTCAACTTTCAGCTCTACCACTTATTAATTTTATGAAATTGGATCTGTCTAAGACCATAAGTGTAACTCATCTCATAGGCTTGTCATGAATATTAAATGAGTGAATACTTGTAAAGCACTAAAATAATACCTAGAACATAATTAGAGCTCTGTATGTTTACAGTATTATTTCACAAGAAAATTCATGCATTTGTATTCATCTCACTATCTACCAATTTTTTCAAATTCTGCTTTCTCTGAAAGATGTAGCAAAATAGTTCTAAAAGAATTTCAATGAAAATAGGGTTTCATAGTCACATAAATTTGAGCAATATTGGAAAAAGAAAAAAAAAATGAGAGAGACCAGATTAAAATTGAGACATCACACATGGATTTCTGTGGCTTATAGTCATGATTTACAGGGTCATTCTACTGTAAACCTCCTAACATTTCCTGCAATTTTCAGATTATAGAATAACTAATCATAATATGTTACTACTAATATATTAACCACTAATACATTAGTTTGTATTGTTTCAATTCAATTTCTACACATATCAAATTTATAGTTCTGTTGCTACTGAGAAAATTCTTCAAAGTCAGTGAATTGATATACATCACTTTTTAATGGCTACTGTGACACAGTCATACCTCATTTTATTGTGCTTATTTTGTTGCACTTTACAGATATTACATTTTGTTGAAATTGAAGGTTGGTGGCAACCCAGCAACCAGCAAATCTGTTGGTGCCATTTTTTCCAATAGCATTTGCTTGCTTTGTGTCTCTGTGTCACATTTTGGTAAGTCTCATGATATTTCAAAATTTTCATTATTATTTTATTATGGTGATCTGTGATCAGTGATCTTTAATGTTACTATTGTGATTATTTTGGACTATGAACTTCATCTATGTAAGATGATCAATTTAATTGACAAATATGTATATTCTGACTGCTTCATGGACCAGCCATCTCTCTCTGCCTTCTCAGGCCTCTTGATTCCTTGAACCACAGCAATATCGAAATTAGACCAATTAATAACCCTGCAATGACCCCTTAAGTGTTCAAGTAAAAGGAATGATTAAGCTCAGTGGGGAAGGCATCTCAAAAACTGAGATAGGCTGAAAGCCAGGGCTCTTTGCCAAACAATTAGCCAAGTTATGAATGCAAAGGGAAGGTTCTTGAAAGAAATTAAAAGTGCTACTTCAGTAAACACACCAATGATAAGAAAGCAAAACAACCATCTTGCTGATATGGAGACAGTTGTAACAGTCTGGATGGAAGATTAAATCAGCCACAACATTCCCTTAAACCAAAGACTGATTTAGAACAAGGCCCTAACTATCTTCAATTCTGCAAAGGCTAAGAGAGGTGAGGGAGCTACAGATAAAACATGTGAAGCTGACAGAGGCTGGTTCATGAAGCTTAGGGAGAGAAGCCATTTCTAAACATAAAAGTGCAAGGTGAAGCAGCAAGTGCAGATGTAGCAGCTGCAGCAAGTCATCCAGATGACATAGCTAACATCATTAGTGAAAGTGGCTACACTACACACAGGTTTTCACTGTAGATGAAACAGCCTTCTCTTGGGAGAAGATGCCATCTAAGACTGTCATGACTAGAGAGAAGTCAATGTCTGACTTCAAGCTTCAAAAGACAGACTGACTGTCTTGTTAGGGGCTAATGCAGCCGGTGATTTTAAGTTGAAGCCAATGTTCACTTACCACTCCAAAAATCCTATGGCCTTTAGAATTATGCTAAATCGTCTCTGTATGTACTCTATAAAGGGAACAACAAAGCCTGAATGACAGCACATCTGTTTACAACATGGTTTAAAACAGTGGGTTTTTCCAGCCCCCTGTTGAAAGCTACTGCTCAGAAAAAAAAAGACTCCTTTCAAAATATAACTGCTCAAAGACTTCCCTGGTGGTCCAGTGGTTAAGAATTTGCCTTCCAATGCAGGTGATTTAGGTTTGATCCCAGGTCAGGCAGTTAAGATCCCATAGACCTTGCAGCCAAAACAGAAACATAAAACAGAAGCAATATTATAACAAAGTCAATAAAGACTTTGAATATGGTCCACATTAAAAAATATTTAAAAAACATATATAACTGCTCATTGACATGCACCTGGACACACAAAAGCTCTGGGGGAGATGTACAACCAGATTAATGTAGTTTTCATGTCTGTTTATATAGCATCAATTATGCAGCCCATGGATCAAGAAGTAATTTCAAATTTCAAGTCTTAGTATTTAAGAAATACATTTTCCAAGACTGTAGCTGACTTAATTAGTGATTCCTCTAATAGATTTGAGCAAAATAAACTAAAAACTTGGAAAGGATTCACCATTCTAGGTGTTATTAAGAACCTTTGTGAGGGCTTCCCTGGTGGCTAACTGGTAAACAACCTGACTGCCAATGAAGGAGAGGTTTGACCCTGATCCCAGAAGATCCCACATGTCACAAAGCAACTAAGCCCATGCACCACAACTACTGAGCCTGTGATCTAGAGCCCAAGAGTCACAACTAGAGAGGCCCACACTCCCTAGAGCCCATGCTCTGCGACAAGAGAAACCACCTCAATGGGAAGCCTGTGCACCACAACTAGAGAGTAGCCCCTATTTTCCAAAGAAGAGAAAAGCCTGAGTAGAAGACCCAGCACAGTCTACATAAATAAATAAAATTATATATATAAATGCTTTATATACATATATATGTATATAAAACATTTGTGATTCATGGGAAGAGGTCAAAATAGCATGAACAGGAGTTTGAAAGAAGTTTATTCAAACCTTCATGGATGACTCCGAAGAGTTCATGACTTTAGTGGAGGAAGTCACTGCAAATGTGGTGAAAATAGCAAGAGAACTGGAATTAAAAGTGGAACCTCAAGATATGGATGAATGGCTGCAATCTCATGATAAAACTCAAATGGATGAGGAGTTATTTCTTATGAATGAGCAAAAAAAAAAAAAAAAAGCGTTTTTCTGAGATTGAATCTCTCCTGGTGAAGATTGTTGAAATGACAGCAAGGGATTTAGAAAATTATACAAACTGAGTTGATAAAGCAGTGGCAAGATTTGAGAGGATTGATTCAAATTTTGAAAGAAACTCTCCCATGAGTAAAATGCTATCTATTGACAGCAGCGTTGACTGCTGCAGAGAAATTGTTCATGAAAGTTAAGAGTCAATTGATATGGCAATCTTCACTGTCTTATCTTAAAAAATTGCCACAGCCCACCCCAATCTTCATCATCCACCACCCTGATCAGTCAGCAGCCATAAATTACAAGCAAGACTCTCCACAAACTAAAAGATTATAACTCACTGAAAGCTCAGGTGATGGGTAGCATTTCTTAGCAAATAAAGTTTTTGTTTTTTTTTAATGTAGCCAATGAACATTTAATTCTTTTTTTGGAGGAGGGGCACACCACATCTCAGTTTCCTGACCAAGGAGTAAATCCAGGCCATAGCAGTTTAAAGCACTCAATCCTAACCACTAGACCACCAGAGAACTCCCAGCAATGAAGTATTTTTAAAGTATGTACATTGGTTTTTTAGATGTAGTGCTATTGTGCACTTAATAGACTACATTACAGTGTAAACATTATTTTTACACACACTGAGAAACCAAAAAATTCTTGTGACTTGCTTTATTGCATTATTTGCTTTATTACAGTGGTCTGGAACAGTACTGAAAGAGAGCATATGGTCCTTGCCCCCCATGTCCTCAGCCTGCCTTTTGTCTGCAGAAAAATTTTAACCAAAGAATAAGTTTAATAAGAGAAGTGAGAAAATGCAGAAAAGAAAGGAAAACAGTCAAAGGAAATTCAACAATAATAGTATAGTTATTAAGCAAAGTCCAGGACTTTTAGTTCTTCCTCAAGGGCTATAGAAAATATTCTGAGCTATATCCTGTGAGCTGTCTTATAAATATGGAAACCCTCATCAGGTGGAATAAATTAACTGATAATCAGACTGTGGCCATGACATAAGCTGCTACAATTCCAAGAACTGGCCTCAAAGAAATAAGAACAAACTGATCCTGGAATCGAAATTAATTGTCCTTAAAACAATCAGGATGACACTGATCAGACCACTACATGACTGTAAGAGCTGACTGCTGTTTCTGCATGTAGCCCCATCCCTCCATCTACGAAAGCTCTTGCCCATTGATGATTGGTGGGGGTGAGAGATAGGATGGGCTCAGCCTTTGATTTGCCCTCCCCCATCCCCAGGTTGGAGAAGGCAATGGCACCCCACTCCAGTACTCTTGCCTGGAAAATCCCATGGATGGAGGAGCCTGGTGGGCCGTAGTCCATGGGGTCGCTAAGAGTCGGACACGACTGAGCGACTTCCATTTCACTTTTCACTTTCATGCATTGGAGAAGGAAATAGCAACCCACTCCAGTGTTCTTGCCTGGAGAATCCCAGGGACAGGGGAGCCTGGTGGGCTGCCGTCTATGGGGTCGCGCAGAGTCGGACATGACTGAAGCGACTTAGCAGTAGCAGTAGCAGTACCCCCAGGTTACCCTCCTCCAAAATAAGGCTTTTCCTTTCCACCAGCCTTCTTTCTTTAGTGACTTTTGAGCAGCAAGCAGCTGAACCCTCACTTTTGGTTACTATACTTGAAATATCTCCAAGGCATTCCTGAATTTCATTTTATTGATGTGCCATAGGTTTGTTTTTTCTTTTTAAAATCAACTCTCCTGTACACAGACATTTAGATTGCCTTCACTTTTTCTGCAATACAATGACACAATCAACACGTATGAGTGTATGGATACAATATGCCTATATGTGTATCCCCACATATAGATACAGACGGAAATCTCTGCATTTATTCCATCATTTTTTGTAGGGAAATGTTTTTGACCCTAGCTTTCTATGCCAGGCAAACTGATCAAGGACAACTTAAAATGCAGAAGAAAGGTATCAAGTGTTACCTTTGGCTTTCATTTCTGTGGAAGCACCAAAACTCCAGCCTTCCCTGGGGATTGTGTGTGTGTTATACGTGTTAGTCATTCAGTCATGTTCAACTCTTTGCGACCACAAGGACTGTAGCCCGCTAGGCTTCTCTGTCCATGGAATTCTCCAGGCAAAAATACTGGAGTGAATTGCCAGTCCCCTCTCCAGAGAAACTTCCCGGGGGCTAGGCAAAGAAAAAAATGTACCTTTGATCCGACCACTCACCTTCACCCTAAGCCAGCCTTCCAGGCAGGAGAATAATGCTCCCTACCTAAACCTTGAGGGACTTCCCTGGCTGTTCAGATGGTAAAGAATCTGGCTGCAATGCAGGAGACCTGGTTTTGATCCCTGGGTTGGCAAGATGCCCTGGAGAAGGGAATGGCAACCCAGGCAGTTTAGCCTGTAGCAGATCTTTTTGATTTCGGTGATATTCCACAGGAACTGTACTGCCCTCTAGAGGGCAATGTGGAAATTTTAGGAAATCTTTTGGATTGTCCCAATCCCTGAGGGCTCAGTTGGTAAAGAATCCTCCTGCAATGCAGGAGACCCCAATTTGATCCCTGGGTCAGGCGGATCCCCTGGAGAAGGGATAGACTACCCACTCCACTATTCTTGGGCTTCCCTTGTGGCTCAGCTGGTAAAGAATCCGACTGCAATGTGGGAGACCTGGGTTCAATCCCTGGGTTGGGAAGATTACCTGGAGAAGGGAAAGGCTACCCACTCCAGTATTCTGGCCTGGAGAATTCCATGGACTGTGTAATTCATGGGGTTACAAAGAGTTGGACATGACTGAGTGACTTTCACTTTGTTACCTTCAGTTCAGTTCAGTCACTCAGTCCTGTCCAACTCTTTGCAGCCCCAAGGATTGCAGCACACCAGGCCTCCAGGTCCATCACCAACTCCCGGAGTTTACTCAAACTCATGTTTGTTGACTCTGTGATGCCATCCAACTATCTCATCCTCTGTTGTCCCCTTCTCTGCCCGCCTTCAATCTTTCCCAGCATTAGGGTCTTTTCAAATGAGTCAGCTCTTTGCATCAGGTGGCCAAAATATTAGAGTTTCAGATTCAACACCAGTCCTTCCAAAGAATGTTCAGGCCTGATTTCCTTTAGGATGGACTGGTTGGATCTCCTTGCAGTCCAAGAGACTCTCAAGAGTCTTCTCCAACACCACAGTTTGAAAGCATAAATTCTTCAGCACTCAGCTTTCTTTATAGTCCAACTCTCACATCCACACATGACTACTAGAAAAACCATAACCTTGACTAGATGGACCTTTGTTGGCAAAGTAATGTCTCTGTTTTTTAAAATGCTGTCTAGGTTGGTCATAAATTTCCTTCCAAGGAGTAAGTGTCTTTTAATTTCATGGCTGTCATCTGCAGCGATTTTGGAACCCCCCAAAATAAAGTCAGCATGAGTAAGTATGTAGTAAAGTGGGTGTTCCAATATATTTATTACTGAAAGGAGACACATGTGAAGACATTTTACAGTCCTGAGACAAACAGCCTAGTTTTGCATTGCCTGATACATCTCCATTCCAAAATACCACTTTGATTTTACTTTTGGTCTTAATGACCCATATAACCATGATGGTGTGGTCACTCACCTAGAGCTAGACATCCTGGAGTGTGAAGTCAAGTGGGCCTTAGAAAGCATGACTATGAACAAAGCTAGTGTAGGTGATGGAATTCCTGAAGAGCTATTTAAAGTCTTAGCAGATGATGCTGTTAAAGTGCTGTATCAGTATTCCAGCAAACTTGGAAAACTCAGCAGTGGCCACACGACTGGAAAAGTTCAGTTTTTCATTCCAATCCCAAAGAAGGGCAATGCCAAATAATCTTCCAACTACCACACAACTGCACTCATTTCACATCTAGCAAGGTAATGCTCAAAATCCATCAAGCTGGGTTCAACAGCATGTGAACTGAGGACTTCCAGATGTACAAGCTGGATTTAGAAGGACTTCCAGATGTACAAGCTGGATTTAGAAAAGGTAGAGGAACAAAGATCAAATTGCCAACATCCTGTTGGATCACAAAAAAAGTAAGGGAATTTGAGAAAAACATATACTTCTGCTTCATTGACTAGGCTAACTCCATTGACTGTGTGGATCACAACAAACTGGACAATTCTTAAAGAGATGGAAATACCAGACCGCCTTACTTGCCTCCTCAGAAACCTGTATGCAGGTCAAGAAGTAACAGTTAGAACTGGACATGGACCAATGTACTGGTTCAAAATTGGGAAAGGAGTATGTCAAGGCTGCATATCATCACCCTGCTTATTTAACATATATGCTGAGGACATCATGTGAAATCCTGGACTACATGAAGTACAAGCGGAAATCAAGATTGCCAGGAGAAATACCAGTAACCTCAAATATGCAGGTAACACTACCCTAATGGCAGAAAGTGAAGAAGAACTAAAGAGCCTCTTGATGAAGGTGAAAGAGGAGAGTGAAATAGCTGGTTTCAAACTCAACATTCAAAAAGTGAATATCATGGCATCTGGTCCCATCACTTCATGGCAAAAAGATGGGGAAACAATGGAAACAGTGGCAGACTTTATTTTCTTGGGCTCCAAAATCACTGCAGATGGTGACTGCTGCTGCTAAGTCACTTCAGTCGTGTCCGACTCTGTGCAACCCCATAGACAACAGCCCACCAGGCTCCCCTGTCCCTGGGATTCTCCAGGCAAGAACATTGGAGTGGGTTGCCATTTCCTTCTCCAATGCATTAAAGTGAAAAGTTGAAATTGAAAGTGAAGTCACTCAGTCGTGTCCGACTCTTAGCGACCCCACGGACTGCAGCCTACCAGGCTCCTCCATCCATGGGATTTTCCAGGCAAGAGTACTGGAGTGGGGTGACTACAGCCATGAAATGAAAAGACACTTGCTCCTTGGAAGAAAAGCTATGATAAACCTGGACAGTGTACTAAAAAGCAGAGACATCACTTTGCCAACTAAGTTCCATATAGTCAAAGCTATGATTTTTCCAGTAGTCATGTACGGATGTGAGAGTCAGACCATAAAGAAGGCTGAGCACTGAAGAATTGATGCTTTCAAACTGTGGTACTAGAGAAGACTCTTGAGATTCCCTTGGACTGCAAGGAGCTCAAACCAGTCAATCCTAAAGGAAATCAGTCCTGAATATTCATTGGAAGGACTGATGCTGAAGCTGAAACTCCAATATTTTGGCCACCTATATGAAGAGCAGACTCATTGGAAAAGATCCTGATGCTGGGAAAGATTGAAGGCAAGAGGAGAAGAAGGTGAGAGAGGGTGAGATGGTTGGATGGTATCATCGATTCAATGGATGTGAGTTTGAGCAAACTCTGGGAGATAGTGAAGGACAGGAAGACTGGCATGCTGCAGCCCATGGGGTCACAGAGTTGGACATGACTGGGTGATTGAACAACAACAATCAAAAGGTATATTGATGTGTTTTATTTTTCAAAACCAAAGGGATCCCAATAGCAATTCAGATTTCTCCTGTAGCATATATTGACTGTGTCTCATTTCCCTTTTTCACCCTGTCTCCAGTCTTCACACATTTAGGGTGTCTTTCTCAGACTGACTCAGAGTTTGCCCCTAGAGAAAACCTTTTTACCATAACACATATGACTTCCTTACTACACTGTGGAAGTAACAGAGAGAGGTCTATTTGTTGCAGTATCTATCTGGCTCATAGTATGTGTTCCATAAACATTTATTTGCTGAACAAAAACTTAGGGAGCTGGGAGTTTCCATATTGGCAAACATGGAGATTAGGTGAGACATGTGCACTCAGAGAATGTGGAGGCTCTGCACCCCTTCTCACATACCTTGCTTTATGCATTTCTTTCATGTCTCTGGTGCTGAAGTATATCCTCTTACAATGAACCGGTGATCTGGAAAACTAAAGAATACATGGGCACAATTAAATGTTTGATTAAGACTGAATGAAGAAAGCTACATAAGATCGGGGGGAAAAGGAGCTGGTGGAACTAAGTACATAAATTAAGATAAAGTTAATGCTATTGCTGAAATTGTTTTGATTATACAAAGAAAATGACACTGTAACAAATGTAAAGCAATAACCTGGAAGAGAGCTTTGTGGAAATGACATCAATTATAAAGAAAATGTGCAAGGTGATTGAAGTGACTTACAGGAAAATGAGAGAAATGGAAAATAGACAACATAATACAGAATGATGATGGGTATATAAATTCAGGAAAACATACCAAAGGAAATGTTATTGAATTAGATGTGTAGATGGGAGTCTCACTGTACCCCATGAAAATGAGATAATACAATATATATCATGGTGTGATCAATTAAACTTCAAAGTAAAAAATGCAAAATTTTAATACTTTGAGAAATGTTGCAGTTTATTTAAAAGGATGAAAGTAAATGCCCTTTGAATTGCTTATACTTAATAAAACAATATAGAGAAAACTGATATCTAAAACACTTTGTGGGAAAAAATACTAAAAAAAATAAAACATGGGGAATTTGAACCAAAAGACCTATCTGAAGATAATGGAAACGGATAAGTTAACTATTAAGAATTCTCAAGCAGCTGTCAAGAAAATTACCCAAAACTTGGAAATAAGGCAAAAATGATGAGTAGAAACCCTTTCAGTATCATATGGAGGCAAAACCTGCCCAAGGATTGTCCAGGCCAAGGGATAACATACTTTATCTGTAAAGGTCCAGATAATAAATATTAAGGTCTGGTTGCTTTAGGACCCTGAGTACTCAGTGTTTCCAATATAGCACAAAAGCAGTCATAGGTAATAAGTTAAGAAATGACTGAGATCCAATAAAAATTTATTTACAAAATACATGCCTTGAATTTGGCCAGAAGGTTATGGTAACATAAATTTATCCCATTATTTATTATTGATTAAGGTCCTAGAATTAGTGAAGTTACTTGTTAGCTTGGAGATTTTTGTCTGGTAGAGCTGCAAGTAACTCTGTAGGTAGAATAGATAACTCAAAGATTTGTGGCCAGTTGAGCATTAATCAGCTTTATACTCTATAAAACTTATCATATAAATTCCCTTGCTTCTAAGATGTTCTTTGAATTGATCATAGCATTTTTATTGGTTGCTTTATTAATTAATGAGTTAATTAAATCTTTGACATGAGTTCATTTTATATTTGCCAGAGTGTCACGATTTTACCTTTTCAAAAATTATGCTTAACCTATAGTTTATACTTATATCTCCTAAGTGTGCATAGACTCTAGTTACCGGTCTTCTCCACTATAATGGGGACAGGACCAGTGATGAAATATATTGCATTTCACAAATTTTGAAAAGGCTGTATTAACACTATGAAATATAGACATAAATTCAGCTTATTTCAAATCTTGGTGGGCAAGTGGCTGTAATAATCAAAACATGTATCTCATGAAACCTCTTCAATTAGGTTTCACCATAACAATTAGGGTGAGGCTCAGATTAACAATACTGAAAAAAAAAAGTTAATAACATGAGAGTTGTGAGTTAAGTTTTATTTGGGCCAAAATGAGGACTGCAGCCTGGGAGATAGCATTTCAGATAGCCCTGAGAAAGTGCTCTAAGGAGGCGAAGGGAGGAGCCAGGTTATATAGAAGTTTTGCAACAAAAGGCAGGTAGTCTTAACATCAAAAGATATTGTTAATTGAAGAAAACTAGATGACTCAAGTTAAGGAATTTAGCAATTTTCTGTGCAAGGGAAGATACAAGAGTCTGAATTCACTGAAATCATTCGTTTGATATGCACCTCAGCTATGTGGGGCCAGTAACCTGTGTTTTCACAACCTGAACTTCCTCAGGGCTCACCATAGGGAGTGACTGCAGTCTGATGGCTGCTAGATGGCAGGTATTTTTCCCTTCCTGGGTTCCCTCCAGGCTTACCAGCTCACCATCCATGGTGGCTGAAATTGCTGATTATTATGACATCCTTGTGTACTGATATGGCAGGGAATATTCCATTTTTCAACAATGTTAAAGTAAGTCCATATTTCAAACAGTATTGACAATTTTGAATGTTTTGATCAGCTTCTTGTAAAATATGCTAGTTTTTTTTTTTTTTTTTTTTTTTTTTGGTCAAGCAGCTGTCTAAGAGCTTCTACTCTTGTAGGAATATTTGTCAGTGATGTCACAGATTCCTGTTTATTGGTACATGCACTATTCAAGTTGTTTTTATAAATCAGTGGATTCTCTGCAAGTGTCTCTTAAAGCTACTTGTCCATTGTGTAAGACTAGATTTAGTTGAAACTAAGGTAATATTAGGGGCTTCCCTGGGAGCAGACTGTGGCTCAGATCATCAGTTCCTTATAACAAAATTCAGGCTTAAACTAAAGAAAACTGGGGAAAACACTAGGCCGGCCAGGCATGACTTAAATAAAATCACATATGAATTAACAGTAGAGGTAATGAATAGATTCAAGGGACTAGATCTGATAACAGTGTACCTGAATAACTATGGACAGATGTCCATAATATTGTACAAGAGGCAGTGAACAAAACAATCCCAAAGAAAAAGAAACACAGGAAGGCAAAGTGGTTATCTGAGGAGGCTTTACAGATACTTAAAGAAAGAAGAGAAGTAAAAACAAGGGAGAAAGGGAAAGGTACATCCAATTAAGCTCAGAGTTCCAAAGAATAGCTAGAAGAGGCAAGAAGGCCTTCTTCAATGAATAGTGTTTAATAATAGAAGAAAACAACAAAAAGGGAAAGACTAGAGATCACTTCAGGAAATTTGAAAACATCAAGGGAACATTCTGCCCCAAAATGGACACAATAAAGGATAAAAATGATAGAGACCTAGTAGATGCTGAAGAGATCAAGAAAAAAAGAGATGGAAAGAATACACAGAAGAACTGCATAAAAAAAGATCTTAATGAACCAGATTACTATGAAGGTGTGGTTAGTCACCTAGAGCCAGACATTCTGGAGTGCAAAGTCAAATGGACCTTAAGAAACACTGCTGTTAATAAAGCTAGTGGATGAGATGAAATTCCAGCAGAACTATTCAAATCCCTAAAGGAAGATGATATCAAGGTTTTGCATTCATTATGTCAGCAAATCTGGAAGACTCAGCAGTGGCCACAGGCCTGGAAAAGGTCAATCCTCATCCCAATTCCCAAGAAGGATAGTACCAAAAAATGTACTAACGATCGGACAATTGCACTCATCTCCCATGTTAATAAGGTCATACTTAAAATCTTGCATGCTAGGCTTCAGCATTATGTGAACCAAGAACTTCCAGATGTCCAAGCTGGGTTTAGACAAGGAAGAGGAACTAGAGATCAAATTAACAACATTCACTGGATTATAGAAAAAGCAAGGGAATTTCAGAACAACATCTATCTCTGTTTCATCAACTATGCTAAAACCTTTGTGTAGATCACGACAAACTGTGGAAAGCTCTTAGATAGATGGGAATACCAGATCATCTTACCTGTCCCCTGAGAAACCTGTATGTGGGTCAAGAAGTAACAGTAGAACCCTGTATGGAACAAAGGATTGATTCAAGATAGAGAAAGGAGTATAAGGGCTGTCTGTTGTCACCCTGTTTATTTAATCTATATGCTGAGCACATCGTGAGATATGCCAGACTGGATAAGTTACAAGGTGGAATTAAGATAGGTGGGAGAAACATTAATAACCTCAGACAGATGATACCTACCACTCTTAATGGCAGGAAGTGGAGAGGAACTCCACTCCTAGGAGCCTCTAGATGAAGGTGAAGAAGGAGCATGAAAGAGCTGGCTTGAGTCTAAATATTTGGATGAAGAGTCAGACACAACTGAGCAACTGAACTGACTGAAGACTAAATATTTAAAAAACTAAGATCATGGCATCCAGCCCCATTACTGCATGGCAAATAGAAGGGGAAAAGATGGAAGTAGTGACAGATTTCCCCTTCTTGGGCTCAAAATCACTGCAGACAGTGACTGCAGCTATGAAATCAGAAGACAACTGCTTCTTGGCAGGAAAGCAATGACAAACCTAGACAGTGTGTTGAAAAGCAGAGATGTTACTTATCTGACAAAGGTCCATATAGTCAAGGCTATGGTCTTCCCAGTGGTCACGTAAGGTTGTGAGAGCTGGACCATAAAGAAGGCAGAAAGCCAAAGAATCGATGCCTTCGAACTGTGGAGCTGGAGAAGACCCCTGAAAGTCCCTTGGACTACAAGGAGATCAAACCAGTTAATCTTAAGGGAGATCAACCCTGAATATTCTGATGGAAGGACTGATGCTGAAGCTGAAGCTCCAATATTTTGGTCATTTGGTGCAAACAGATGACTCATTGGAAGAGTCCCTGGTGCTGGGAAAGATCAAGGGCAAAAGGAAAAGAGGGTATTAGAGTATGAGATGGTTGGACAGCATCACCAGTGCAATGAACATGAACTTGGGCAAACTCTGGGAGATGGTGAGGGACAGAGAGGCCTGGCATGCGGCAGTCCATGGGGTTGCAACGAGTTGGATATGACTGGGCAACTGAACAACAACAAGGTAATATTATCTGCCCTTAATCAGGCACTTACAGTCTGCAATGTTACTACACTTAGAAGGAGTTCAGAAAGGAAAGTTACCACAATGTGAAGCCTCATCTCCTCCCTGAGAATGTGACTTGTGACACCTTCACAGATTCAGAATGAGGAACCCAGCATGAACGGTATGTTAAATATCGGTACTAAATTTTAAATTCTTCTTGCTTTTTTGATACAAGTAAAGTAGAAACTGGTATTTTCTTACTGCATCCCAGTGGTTTTTCTTGCATGCTCCTGGGGTACACACAACCCGAGGCTTGGCAGTCACTAAGTGGATATCACCACTTGGTGGCAGTGGCATCCTGGAACTGTGGAATTCATTTTTGCAAGGATAAATAAGCCTCTTCTTAAAAGAGAACTGTAAATAGTTAAAGGCAGGCAATGACAAGATGCAGTCAGCCATACATGGGTCCTTCCTTCTGACAATTGACACTGTTGAATTTTATCCTGTGCTTCTGGAAAGCAGCAATGGTAAAGTACACCTCCTGCAACATTCTGTTTTCCAAAATCCATCCCCACTCCTAACCCCCACATTCTTTTGTGTTCTAGGAAAGGGCTTATTCAAAGAATCACTCTTCCCCAATTGACTCATAAAAATCCACTGTGCACTCTGTCTCATGACTCCCATAATCGTCTCATAATCCTCTGTGTACCTGTGACGAGGCCAAACACTGATATTTCTTTCTCCTTTTGCCTGAACTTGCCAACAAGACCATGCAGAGATCCTCCAATTTCCCATTCTTTGTTATAATTGATTAGCTCTTTATTTGTTCCCCTGAAACTAGCTAACCTCAGTTGGCTGCCAACTGAGATTTCTCCTGCCTACAAAGCAACTTCAAGTGTAATACCCTCCACTATGACGTCTTTATGTCCTCTCCCTATGTAAGTTGTCAACTATAAGTTGGCACTTGCCATGGGCACTTGCCATCTACCTCTACAGGATTAAATCATGTGCTGCTTGCAGCTGCTGACCTTCAACATCTCCTGAAAGGAGTTCAGTGTGGAGAACATAAATGTTCTCTGTGCTCAGGGAAAAACTGGCAGGACAGGTTTTCAATTAGATATTTTCAGGAGCTAATTTTTATGAGCCCAATTCTTGTATTTCCTCATATTCTCAAAAAGTACTAAAAATCCTTTATGTTGACTACTGTTTTTCATGAGTATCAAAATCTTCATAAGACTAGCAGAAACTTTCTGGAAAAATATGTGCATGACTGTATGAATTCCCCCTTCATGAGAATCACATATATAACTGACCTTTCCTCACTGCCTTTTTGGAGCAGTTTCTCAGAACTAACTGAGGTGCTGCCTCCTGGGCTGCAGTCCTCATTTTGCTCCAAATAAAACTTAACTTTCAACTCTCATGTTGTGCATCTTTTTTAAGGCAAAGCCATCCCATAGAGGCACTTTGATGTTGGATCCGGGTGTTCTCCTTACCACAACTGTCTGAATAAAGTCAACCTCCTTACTTGCTTGGTTTTGTCTTTGACATATTCCTTTATTCCTCCTTAAAGAAGCATCACCTTCACAAGACCTAACCTGTTGTCCAGGCAGACAGAGTACTACCTACCCTGCACAGTATCTTCCAGGTAAACCTTCTCCCCAGAGAGACAGATGCCTCTCTATTTTTAATATGCAAACTTTGTAGACATATGTATTTCTCAATATAGCATTCCAGCCAACAGACAAATCTGTTTGCAACTTAAACATGTTACCAAGCCCAAACTTGCTCTGCTTGTCGCAAGACAGGTCAATGAATCTGAGAGACGAGGTGTTGAGTCAAGGAAAGTGACTGTATTCATAAATCCAACTGACTGAGAATATGGCACAGTAATGTCTCAAAGTAACTGTCTTGTCGGGGTCTGGAAGCTGGGTTCTTTTGTAGAGCCAGAGAGAGACAATGAGGAACTAAAGTCAAAAGGCAGTATAGAGAGGGAGAGGCAGATCAGATCAGTCACTCAGTCGTGTCTGACTCTTTGCGACCCCATGAATCGCAGCACACCAGGCCTCCCTATCCATCACCAACGCCCGGAGTTCACTCAGACTCATGTCCATAGAGTCAGTGATGCCATCCAGCCATCTCATCCTCTGTCGTCCCCTTCTCCTCCTGCCCCCAATCCCTCCCAGCATCAGAGTCTTTCCCAATGAGTCAACTCTTCGCATGAGGTGGCCAAAGTACTGGAGTTTCAGCTTTAGCATCATTCCTTCCAAAGAAATCCCAGGGCTGATTTCCTTCAGAATGGACTGGTTGGATCTCCTTGCAGTCCAAGGGACTCTCAAGAGTCTTCTCCAGCACCACAGTTCAAAAGCATCAATTCTTCGGCACTCAGCCTCCTTCACAGTCCAACTCTCACATCCATACATGACCACAGGAAAAACCATAGCCTTGACTAGACGGACCTTTGTTGGCAAAGTAATATCTCTGCTTTTGAATATGCTATCTAGGTTGGTCATAACTTTCCTTCCAAGGAGTAAGCGTCTTTTAATTTCATGGCTGCAGTCACCATCTGTAGTGATTTTGGAGCCCCCAAAAAGAAAGTCTGACACTGTTTCCACTGTTTCCCCATCCATTTCCCATGAAGTGATGGGACCAGATGCCATGATCTTCGTTTTCTGAATGTTGAGCTTTAAGCCAACTTTTTCACTCTCCACTTTCACCTTCATCAAGACGCTTTTTAGTTCCTCTTCACTTTCTGCCATAAGGGTGGTGTCATCTGCATCTGAGGTTATTGATATTTCTCCCAGCAATCTTGATTCCAGCTTGTGTTTCTTCCAGTCCAGCGTTTCTCATGATGTACTCTGCATATAAGTTAAATAAACAGGGTGACAATATACAGCCTTGATGAACTCCTTTTCCTATTTGGAACCAGTCTGTTGTTCCATGTCCAGTTCTAACTGTTGCTTCCTGACCTGCATACAAATTTCTCAAGACACAGATCAGGTGTTCTGGTATTCCCATCTCTTTCAGAATTTTCCACAGTTTATTGTGATCCACACAGTCAAAGGCTTTGGCATAGTCAATAAAGCAGAAATAGAGGGAGAGGCAGTGGGGAAGTAAAATGAAAAGGAACTCAGTCTTTCAAAATATCTCTGGAAAGGGCCAGCCTTTGGAAGGGGTGCGTTAGTCTCTTCTTTCTTACAGTCATTCACAAGTAGGCAGGGTCAGATTATCTCCCTGTGAGCTAAACAAAGGCACTTTGGTATAACAGTCAGGCAGAAGGGCAAGGTCCCTTGAGGCAGACCATTATGTATGATTGTAATAACAAAAGAAACAAAAAACAAGAGTTAAAGTCAAAAGAAACAGATCTAACATGCAGTCAAAATAGACTCTCCTCTGTACAAACATAATACAATATTTTAACAAAATATTAAATGCAGGGGAAGCCTTTTATTCTACATACTATTGATGTTTCTTCAGTGTGTTTTCAGTTGCCTTGTGCCCCCTGAAAAAAGTGTGTTGAAGTCTCATCCTTGGTACTTGTGAATGTGACCTTATTTGGAAATAGGGTCATTGCAAATATAATTAAGATGTAAGTTAAGATGAGGTTATAGGAAAGTAGTGTGGGCCCTTGATCCAGTATGACTAGTATTCTTATAAAAGAGAAAAGACACAGAGAGAGAAATGCATAGGGAGAATGCCACAAGACCATGAAGGCAGTGACTGGAATGATGCGGCTACAAGTCAAGGAGCACCAACAGTTACTGGCAACATTAGAAGCTAAGAGATAGGCATGGAACAGAATTTCCAGGAGCCTTCAGAAAGGGCATGGTCCTATCAGCTCCTTTGCTTTTGGGCTCAGGCCTCCAAATTTGTAAGAGAATGAATTTGTTTGTTTGTTTTTAAGCCATCCAGTTTATTGTGCTTTCTTATGATAGCCCCAGGAAACTAATACAGAGCCTCCATAAAAATTTTTTGAAAACTGAGAAATTGAGTGTTCACAAAGAGGATGATATACAGGACAATTGACAGAGTTAAAAAAAAAAATTACACTGGACAAAGTTAAATAGGTGATGGCAGATTAGAAGGAAGAGTGCTCATCTCCTCCTGCAAGAGTACCAAAATTGCAACTAGCTGTTGAATAACCATCAATAGGAAGATTCTGGAACCCACCAAAAAAAGATACTCCACATCCAAAGACAAAGAAGAAGCCACAGTGAGACGGTAGGAGGGGCACAATCATGATAAAATCAAGTCTCATACCCATTGGTGGGTAACCCACAGTATGGAGAACAATAATACCAAAGAAATTTGCCCACTGTTGTAAAGGTTCTAAACCCCATGTCAGGCTTCCCAGGTGGGGATCTGACAAAGGAACTGGGAATCCTTGGAAATCTGACCTTGAAAGCCACTGGGATTTTATTACAAGACTTCTACAGGACTGGGGAAAACAGAGACTCCAGTCTTAGAGGGCACAAACAAAATCTTGTGTGCACCAAGACCCAGAAGAAAAGAGCAGGGACCCCACAGGAGACTGAACCAAAACTACCTGCTAGTGTTGGAGGGATCAGCAGGGCCTCACTTCAGGGATGGGGCACTGGCAGCAGCAATCCAGGAAGGTCTTTCTTAGCATGATCCCTCTTGGAGGTTGCCATTAACCCTACTATAGAGACCATAGACCCCAGGACTTGGTCACCTCAGGCCCAACAACTACCAGGGAGGGAGTGCAACCCCATCCATCAGCAGATAATTGGATTAAAGCTTTACTGAATGAAGCTTTGCCCACCAGAGCAAGACCCAGTTTTTCTCACTGCCAGTCTCTCCCAACAGGAAGCTTATACAAACCTCTTAGCCTCCTGCATCAGAGGGTGGACAGAAGAAGCAAGAAGAACCACAGTCCCACAGGAGCAAAAAAAACAAAAAAAAACAAAAAAAAACAAAAAAAAAAAAACACAACACATTACAGAAAGTTAATCAGGATGAAAAAGCAGAAAGTTATGTCACAGATGAAGATTAAACCCCAGAAAAACAACTAAATGAACTGTAGATAAGCAGTCAATTCAGTTAGTTCAGTCACTCAGTTGTGTCTGACTCTTTGCAATCCCATGGACTGCAGCACGCCAGGCTTCTCTGTCCATCATCAACTCCCAGAGCTTGCTCAAACTCATGTCCATCCAGTCAGTGATGCAATCCAACCATCTCATCTTCTATCATCCCCTTCTCTTTCTGCCTTCAGTCTTTCCCAGCATCAGGGTCTTTTCCAATGAGTCAGTTATTTGCATCAGGTGGCCAAAGTATTGGAGCCTCAGCTTCAGCTTCAGCATCAGTCCTTCCAATGAATATTCAGGCCTGATTTCCTTTAGGATGGACTGGTTGGATCTCCTGGCAGTCCAAGGGACTCTCAAGAGTTGTCTCCAACACCACAGTTCAAAAGCATCAATTCTTTGGTGCTCAGCTTTCTTTATAGTCCAACTCTCACATCCATACATGACTACTGGAAAAACCAGTAGGTTTTTTTTGGGAGATAGGTAACCTTCCAGAAAAAGAATTCAGAATAATGATAGTGAAGATGATTCAGGATCTCAGGAAAACAATAGAGAAGTTGAAAGAATTGTTTACCAAAGACTTAGAAAAACTAAAGAACAAACAAACAGAGATGAATAATACACTAGAAGGAATCAATAGCAGAATAACAGGAGGACAGACTGGAGGAAATCACTGCTGCAGAACAGAATATAGAAGAAAGAATGAAAAGAAATGAAGATAGTCTTAAGAGACCTCTGGGACAACATTAAACACACCAACATTCACATTATAGGGGTCTCAGAAGGAGAAGAAAGAGAGAAAGGACCTGAAAAAGTATTTGAAGAGATAATAGCTGAAAACTTCCCTAACATGGGAAAGGAAATAGTCAACCAAATGCAGGAAGCACAGAGAGTCCCAGGCAGGATAAACACAAGGAGGAACACACTAAGACACATAGCAATCAAACAGACAAAAGTTAAAGATTAAAGACACAGATAGAATATTAAAAGTGACAAGGGAAAAACAACAAATAACATATAAGGAAACTCCCATCAGGTTATCAACGGTTTTCTCAACAGTTACTCTACAAGCCAGAGAGGAATGGCATGATATATTTAAAGTGATGAAAAGGAAGAACCTACAACCAAGAATACTCTACCCAGCAAGACTCTCCTTCAGATTTGATGGAGAAATCAAAAGCTTTACAGACATGCAAAAGTTAAGACAATTCAACACCACCAAACCAGCTTTGCAACAAATGCCAAAGGAAATTTAGGAAACACAAGGGAAAGATCTAAAGAAAACAAACTCCCAAAAATGTTAATAGGATCATCAGATCAGATCAGATAAGATCAGTCGCTCAGTCGTATCCAACTCTTTGCGACCCCATGAATCGCACTACGCCAGGCCTCCCTGTCCATCACCAACGCCCGGAGTTCACTCAGACTCATGTCCATCGAGTCAGTGATTCCATCCAGCCATCTCATCCTCTGTCGTCCCCTTCTCCTCCTGCCCCCAATCCCTCCCAGCATCAGAGTCTTTTCCAATGAGTCAACTCTTCGCATGAGGTGGCCAAAGTACTGGAGTTTCAGCTTTAGCATCATTCCTTCCAAAGAAATCCCAGGGCTGATCTCCTTCAGAATGGACTGGTTGGATCTCCTTGCAGTCCAAGGGACTCTCAAGAGTCTTCTCCAACACCACAGTTCAAAAGCATCAATTCTACTCTATGAAAAGTAGAGCAGTATTGTACCCATCTACTAATGAGGAAATGGAGGCAGAATATTAAGTGAACTTTACACACTTAGAAAGTGACTGGGTCAAAACTTGAACACATGTACTGTGACTATAGAGCATTTGCTCTTTCATGAATATTGGGTTATCTGACATCCATGAAAATACTCTTTACTATACTATTTACTATCCCTTCTCCAGTGGACCACATTCTGTCAGATCTCTCCACCATGACCCGCCCATCTTGGGTTGTCCCACGGGCATGGCTTAGTTTCATTGAGTTAGACAAGGCTGTGGTCCTAGTGTGATTAGATTGACTAGTTTTCTGTGAGTATGGTTTCAGTGTGTCTGCCCTCTGATGCCCTCTTGCAACACCTACCGTCTTACTTGGGTTTCTCTTACCCTGGGCATGGGGTATCTCTTCACGGCTGCTCCAGCAAAGCACAGCCAATGCTCCTTACCTTGGACGAGGGGTATCTCCTCACCACCGCCCTTCCTGACCTTCAGCGTGGGATAGCTTCTATAGGCCCTCCTGTGCCCACGCAGCCACGGTGTGGGGTTGGTCTTCCCGGCCACCGCCTCTGGCCTTGGGCGTGGGGTTGCTCCTCCTGGCCACCACCCCTGGCCTCATATATATTGATAATTACTTTAAATCTAAATAGATTAAATGCACCAAGCAAAAGACATAGACTGGCTGAGTAGATGAAAACGTGCACATATGCACTCTCATTTACAACATCACTCTGTTTGATTCCCCCTGCCCCCAATTGTGTGTAATTATTTTTTATTTTTAGGTTACTCATGTTCCCATTGTGGCTTGCAATTGTAATTATCTTATTTTTCATCTGTCAATATATTGATTGGGAAAACTGATAAACATCTTTTACTCACTTAATACCATTGTATCATGTTTGGTCAACAGAAAAATAATAGAAATCTGTATCACCAAAACTATAATTTAATAGAAAAACCTGTAATCACTCTTTAAAATCCAGATGCATATCAGAATTATCTTGGAATTTTTTGAAAAATACAAATGCCCAGGTATTGCATTTTTTTCTCTAGAGCTCCAGATGTGTTCCTAATGAGCAGCCATGTTTAAAAACAACTGGATGATATGATGATCTTTTACTTTTATCTAGTTTGTTTCAGTTTTTCTATTTCATAATTTTTTTAATGATGTTCTTTCTCAGGCTTTTATCAGATGTGGTAGAAAAGCTTTTGTATATATATAATATATATTATATATATATATATTTTAGAAAGTTTATGAATTTTTGCTTAAGAAATTTTGACATTTTGATTCCAATTGTTTGACTTAGTAAGAATGCTAAATTTCTAGTTTAAAAAAAATATATGCTGCTGCTGCTAAGTCACTTCAATCGTGTCCGACTGTGTGTGACCCCATAGACAGCAGCCCACCAGGCTCCGCCATCCCTGGGATTCTCCAGGCAAGAACACTGGAGTGGGTTGCCACTTCCTTCTCCAATGCATAAAAGTGAAAAGTGAAAGTGAAGTCACTCAGTCGTGTCCAACTCTTAGCGACCCCATGGATTGCAGCCCACCAGGTTCCTCTGTCCATGGGATTTTCCTGGCAAGAGTACTGGAGTGGGTTGCCATTGCCTTCTCGGAGAAGATATGCAATGAGCAACAAATTTTACTCTATAGCACAGGGAACTACAGTCAATATCTTGCAATGAAAAATAATTCAGAAAAATTATATGTGTATAAGTAAAACTGAATCACCTTTCTGTGCACCTAAAACATTGTAAGTCAACTATACTTCAATAAAATATGTATATTATTAAGGAGGAAAAAAGAACAACAACAACAAAAAGTTAAACAGGTAATTAAGACTTTATTCAATGCTACTGCAGCTGGAGAGAGAGGCCAGAACTAAGTCTGAACTCAACTCCATGGCAACAGTGAGGTAGGGCTTTATAAGGGCTGGGGTGAGCTAGTAGAAAAGTACTGGAGGACATTATGGGGAAGTCACAAGCCATCTGAGTTTGCTAATAGGCTTTCCATGCCCGTGGGGCAATCCAAGACCGGCGGGTCATGGTGGAGAGATCTGACAGAGTGTGGTCCAATGGAGAAGGGAATGGCAAACCACTTCAGTATTCTTGCCTTGAGAACCCCATGAACAGTATGAAAAGGCAAAATGATAGGGTACTGAAAGAAAAACTCCCCACGTCAGTAGGTGCCCAATATGCTACTGGAGATCAGTGGAGAAATAACTCCAGAAAGAATGAAGGGATGGAGCCAAAGCAAAAAGAATACCCAGCTGTGGATGTGACTGGTGATAGAAGCAAGGTCTGATGCTGTGAAGAGCAACATTGCAGAGGAACCTGTAATGTCAGGTCCATGAATCAAGGCAAATTGGAAGTGGTCAAACAAGAGATGGCAAGAGTGAATGTCGACATTCTAGGAATCAGTGAACTCAAATGGACTGGAATGGGTTAATTTAACTCAGATGACCATTATATCTACTACTGCAGGCAGGAATCCCTTAGAAGAAATGGAGTAGCCATCATGGTCAACAAAAGAGTCTGAAATGCAGTACTTGGATGCAATCTCAAAAACGACAGAATGATCTCTGTTCATTTCCAAGGCAAACCATTCAATATCACAGTAATCCAAGTCTATGCCCCAACTAGTAACGCTGAAGAAGCTGAAGTTGAACGGTTCTATGAAGACCTCTAAGACCTTTTAGAACTAACACCCCAAAAAGATGTCCTTTTCATTATAGGGGACTGGAATGCAAAAGTAGGAAGTCAAGAAACACCTGGAGTAACAGACAAATTTGGCCTTGGAATATGGAATGAAGCAGGGCAAAGGCTAATAGAGTTTTGCCAAAAAAAAATGCACTGGTCATAGCAAACACCCTCTTCCAACAACACAAGAGAAGACTCTACACATGGACATCACCAGATGGTCAACACCAAAACCAGATGGATTATATTCTTTGCAGCCAAAGATGGAGAAGCTTTATACAGTCAGCAAAAACAAGACCAGGAGCTGACTGTGGCTCAGACCATGAACTCCTTATTGCCAAATTCAGACTTAAATTGAAGAAAGTAGGGAAACCACTAGACCATTCAGGTATGACCTAAATCCAATCCCTTATGATTATACAGTGGAAGTGAGAAATAGATTTAAGGGCCTAGATCTGATAGATAGAGTGCCTGATGAACTATACACGGAGGTTTGTGACATTGCACAGGAGACAGGGATCAAGACCATCCCCATGGAAAAGAAATGCAAAAAAGCAAAATGGCTGTCTGGGGAGGCTTTACAAATAGCTGTGAAAAGAAGAGAAGTGAAAAGCAAAGGAGAAAAGGAAAGATATAAACATCTGAATGCAGAGTTCCAAAGAATAGCAAGAAGAGATCAGAAAGCCTTCCTCAGCAATCAATGCAAAGAAATAGAGGAAAACAACAGAAGGGGAAAGACTAGAGATCTCTTCAAGAAAATTAGAGATACCAAGGGAACATTTCATGCAAAGATGGGCTTGATCAAGGACAGAAATGGTATGGACCTAACAGAAGCAGAAGATATTAAGAAGAGGTGGCAAGAATACACAAAACTGTACAAAAAAGATCTTCATGACCCAGATAATCACAATGGTGTGATCACTGACCTAGAGCCAGACATCCTGGAATGTGAAGTCAAGTGGGCCTTAGAAAGCATCACTACGAACAAAGCTAGTGGAGGTGATGGAATTCTAGTTGAGCTATTCCAAATCCTGAAAGATGATGCTGTGAAAGTGCTGCACTCAATATGCCAGCAAATTTGGAAAACTCAGGAGTGACCAGAGGACTGGAAAAGGTCAGTTTTCATTCCAATCCCAGAGAAAGGCAATGCCAAAAAAATGCTCAAACTCCTGCACAATTGCACTCATCTCACATGCTAGTAAAGTAATGCTCAAAATTCTCCAAGCCAGGCTTCAGCAATATGTGAACCGTGAACTTCCTGATGTTCAAGCTGGTTTTCGAAAAGGCAGAGGAACCAGAGATCAAATTGCCAACATCTGCTGGATCATGGAAAACGCAAGAGAGTTCCAGAAAAACATCTATTTCTGCTTTATTGACTATGCCAAAGCCTTTTACTGTGTGGATCACAATAAACTGTGGAAAATTCTGAAAGAGATGGGAATTCCAGACCATCTGACCTGCCTCTTGAGAAATCTGTATGCAGATCAGGAAGCAACAGTTAGAACTGGACATGGAACAACAGACTGGTTCAAATAGGAAAAGGAGTGTGTCAAGGCTGTATATTGTCACCCTGCTTATTTAACTTATATGCAGAGTACATCATGAGAAAAGCTGGACTGGAAGAAACACAAGCTGGAATCAAGATTGCTGGGAGAAATATCAATAACCTCAGATAGGCAGATGGCACCACCCTTATGGCAGAAAGTGAAGAGGAACTAAAAAGCCTCTTGATGAAAGTGAAAGTGGAGAGTGAAAAAGTTGGCTTAAAGCTCAACATTCAGAAAACGAAGATCATGGCATCTGGTCCCATCACTTCATGGCAAATCGATGGGGAAACAGTGGAAACAGTGTCAGACTTTCTCTTTGGGGGCTCCAAAATCACTACAGATGGTGACTGCAGCCATGAAATTAAAAGACGCTTACTCCTTGGAAGGAAAGTTATGTCCAACCTAGATGGCATATTCAAAAGCAGAGACATTACTTTGCCAACAAACGTCTGTCTAGTCAAGGCTATGGTTTTTCCAGTGGTTATGTATGGATGTGAGAGTTGGACTGTGAAGAAGGCTGAGCGCCGAAGAATTGATGCTTTTGAACTGTGGTGCTGGAGAAGACTCTTGAGAGTCCCTTGGACTGCAAGGAGATCCAACCAGTCCATTCTGAAGGAGATGAGTCCTGGGATTTCTTTGGAAGGAATGATGCTAAAGCTGAAACTCCAGTACTTTGGCCACCTCATGCGAAGAGTTGACTCATTGGAAAAGACTCTGATGCTGGGAGGGATTGGGGGCAGGTGGAGAAGAGGATGACAGAGGATGAGATGGCTGGATGGCATATCTGACTCGATGGACTTGAGTCTGGGTGAATTCCAGGAGTTCGTGGTGGACAGGGAGGTCTGGCGTACTGGGATTCATGGGGTCACAAAGAGTCGGACACGACTGAGCAACTGAACTGAACTGAAATGAAAAATAAAATTTTCATATTTATGGCAAGAGATAGTTGTGGAACCTTGAGCAAGGAAATGTGGAGTTGGTGCCTACCCTCCTTCAGTAGCTGGAAAATAGGGGCAAAGCAATCTCCTTTGCTGATTACATTTCAAAAGGAGGGTTACCAGGTTCTTGAGAAAGACTTTCCTGGGTTGTAAAACTAAGAGGCTATTAAAAAGATTTACATATCAGAAGGGCAGAGGAACAAAAAAATTACAAGTCTTCCAAAGTAAAAGGAACCTCAACTAAAAAAAAAAAAAAAGAAAGCCTGTTTAAGTTTAGTTAGGCTGAAAGTGAAAATGTTAGTGGCTCAGTCAGGCTCTTTGCAACCCCATGGACTGTAGGTTTCCAGGCTCCTCTGTCCATGGAATTCTCCAGACAAGAATACTGGAGTGGGTTTCCATCCCCTTCTCCAGGGATCTTCGTGACTCAGGGATCAAACCTGGCTCTCCTGCATTGCAGGTAGATTTGTTACCGTCTGAGCTACCAGGGAAGCCCAAGGGGAACATTAAAGCCATCTTGGTAGTGACCTTCTCCTGCACAAAGGCTGCTGCTTGTTATCAACCATATTAATAATTTGTTGATTAAGAAACAAAGTTTTAAGCACTTGACACTTAACAAGATGGTTTGGATTTTTAAGTTATATTTAGGTGTATTAGCACACCTTAGCTAACTGTTTAAGAACTTGCTTGAGAAATTGGAGTTGACATACTAATTTTTTCCTGTTTGAATAAATGTAAAAAGGCTCCAGATAAGCATTTTCATGCAGAACTAAATTTTTAGTAACAGATTCCTGATATGCAGCAGGAGGTTACTACATTTCTAGATTGGTTAACTATTTTAAAGAATTTTTAAAATCATAGATCCAATTTTTTTTTTTTTTTGGTCCTGCCACACCTTATGGGATCTTAGTTCCCTGACCAGGGACTAAACCCAGCCCCTCAGCAGCAAGAGCATGGAGTCCTAACCACTGGTCAGCCAGGGAATATCCCCAAATTTCCTTTAAGGAACTACCTATTTGACAGGGTGATTTAGAGCAGACCCACCACATTCTGAATCCTGAAACAAGGCCACGTTTAATGAGCTTTCTCTCTGAGTACCCCACTTCTAACCCCACTCTCATCAAGAGCCAGGACAGATGGGCCATCAATACTCAAAGACCAACAGCAGGACAACCACACTGGCAAATAGCCCAGGAAGCTTGGAAGTGAATAACAAACATCTGTTCTAAAATCCACAGCCCAGGTCCAAGAAGGAGACAGCTGCTAGCCATATTCCCTCTACCCCAAGACAATGCTTTTAAATTGCTATTGGATACCAAAAAATTAAAAACAGAAACAAACAAACAGAATAGAAAAGAAGAGAATGCATTGTGTGATGTCAGGGCTAAGTGCTAATTTAATCACGTGTGTATGTATTTACCCTAGAACATAATATAAGGTATATTCCTTTGAGAACTATTCTAGGAAATGCCCAGTCATTATTTGAAGAGAAAATAAGCAAGGTAATACTAGGTGTCATAGATATCTAAAGGTCAGGACTTGAGATCTAGTCCTATTCCCTTCAATTCACCTACCAATCAATATTACTGGTAATCATTTTGGGAAATTTTGGCAAAGTTTTGCATATGAAACTCAGTACTCATTGAATTACCACTCTCCTCCTGTTTCTCTCACCTTGTGGCAAGAGCCTTTTTCACTTGCTTCTGGTAGACAGGAGGGAATAAAGTGGACAGATATGAATGAAGAAAAATCATATCAATTCTTGTTTTGTAACTGAGCAGGACCCTATAGAGTTTACAGAAACAGACCTCTGCCCATTATCCTCTGCTGTTAACTACTCTTCGAGGTACCTAGATAATATTATCTGACGCACACTTCCCAAGTTATTTTACAGAATGCTAAAACCACCACCAAATGGGAGAAACTAACTACTTGACGATGCTGAACACTCAGAACTACTGTGCCTAAGGATTGATACCTCAACATCAATCAATCAGAGAACTGTGCAAGAGATATCACATACCCTGTGATCCCCTTCCCTCACCTGAGATATAGACAAAAATAATCCTGAAGGACTGTAAAGAATATCTTAAATCAAGCTCCATTACTTTTACAAATGAGAAAAAGTTAATGCCATTGACATGAAGTTATTTACTCAAGGTCATATATTAGTAGAAACGGTGATAAATTCAGAATGAGAAACTTCATCTTCATATTTTGCTACCAGAGTTCTTCCTGCTAGCATCATGCCCACTGATTGAGAGGTGTGTGAATTGCACATAGATGTGAATATGTTTTTATTGAATTTTACTCGAGTTTGCCCTCTGGACAGTCTAGAAGACATTAGATGGTGGTAAGTGTAGCTGGTGTTCCTCTCCATTATTCCTCAATTTACCTGAAGTCAAAGCATCTGGAGATTGCACTCTGAGTCCACTTTGGCATCACTAATCACACAGCAGTTGTCTTACTGAGGCTGAGGATGGTGACTCCCAGGGGTGTTCTGAAGATTGTGTTTCCATATCTGCAGCTTACTGACAACTGATGGAAAGTTTATCCACAGTTTATTAAAACACACAAAGGCATAACAAAACCAAAAAAAAAAAAAAACCCAAAGTGCAAGTAGTTTGCAACTTAAAATTTTCCGTCATTTTTACCTCAATAAGACAGAAAGAAGAAGGGAAAGGAGAAGAAGAAAAAGACGAAGACAAGAAGAAGGAAGAAGGAGAAAGAGGAAGAGGAGGAAAAGAAGGAGAGACTTTTCTTCACCTAAATTCCACAGCAAAACTCTACAATGTGGAGTTGATCTTTAATTTTGTTGTCAGAGTTTTGTAGTTGCCTCCCATAAATCTTGTACATATTTTATTAATTTATATCTAAGTATTTTATTTGAGGGATGATAAAGTTAATGGTATTGTGTTTTAATTTCAAATTCCATTGTTTATTTCTGGTATATAGGAAGTTGCTCAGTCGTGTCGGGGTGGCTCAGACGGTAAAGCATCTGCCTACAATGCGGGAGACCTGGGTCCGACCCCTGGGTCGGGAAGATCCCCTGGAGAAGGAAATGGCAACCCACTCCAGTATTCTTGCCTAGAAAATCCCACGGACAGAGGAGCCTGGTAGGTTACAGTCCATGGGGTCGCAAAGAGTTGGACAGGACTGAGCGACTTCACTTTCACTTTCTATTATGTTTAAAATATGTACATAACAATTTAAAAATACTTTATTGCTAAAAAGATGTGAAGCATTATCTGAGCCTTCAGCAAGTCGTAATCATTTTGCTGGTTGTTGTCATTCAGTTGCTCAGTCATGTCCAACTCTGCAACCCCATGAACTGCAGCATGCCAGGCTTCCCTGTCCTTCACTATCTCCCAGAGTTTACTCAAACTTATGTCTATTGAGACAGTGAGACCATCCAACCACCTCATCCTATATCGCCCCCTTCTCCTCCTGCCTTCAATCTTTCCCAGCATCAGGGTCTATTCTAATAAGTCAGCTCTTCACATCAGATAGTCAGAGTATTGGAGTCTCAGCTTCAGCATCAGAACTTTCAATGAATATTCAGGGTTGGTTTTCTTTAGGATTGACTGGTTTAATCTTGCTGTCCAAGGGGCTCTCAGGAGTTTTCTCCAGCATCACAGTTTGAAGACATCAATTCTTTGGTGCTTAACCTTCTTCATGGTCCAACTCTCACATCCATACATGACTACTGGAAAAACTGTAGCTTTAACTATACAGACCTTTGTTGTCAAACTGATGTCTCTCCTTTTTAATACTGTCTAGGCTGGTCATAGCTTTTCTTCCAAGGAGAAAGTCTTTTAATTTCGTGGCTGAAGTCACCATCTGCAGAGATTTTGGAACCCAGCAATATAAAATCTGTCACTGTTTCCATTGTTTCTGCATCTATTTGCCATTAAGTGTTGGGACCGGATGCCATGATCTTTGTTTTTTGAATGTTGTGCTTGAAGCCAGCTTTTTCACTCTCCTCTTTCACCTTCATCAAGAGGCTCTTTAGTTCCTCTTCATTTTCTGCCATTAGGGTGGTATCATCTGCATATCCAAGGTTATTGACATTTCTTCTGGCAATCTTGATTCCTGCTTGTGCTTCATCCAGCCCAACATTTTGCGTGATGTACTCTGCATATAAGTTAAATAAGCAGGGTGACAATATACAGCCTTGACATACTCCTTTCCCAATTTTGAATTAGTCTGTTGTTCCATGTCCAATTCTAACTGTTGCTTCTTGACCTATATACAGGTTTCTCAGGAGGCAGGTAAGGTGGTCTGGTATTCCCATCTCTTTAAGAATTTTCCACAGTTTGTTGTTATCCAACAGTGAAAGGTTTTAGGGTAGTCAGTGAAACAGTAGATGCCTTTCTGGAATTCCCTTGCATTTTCTGTGATCCAATGGATGTTGGCAATTTGATCTCTGGTTCCTCTGCCTTTTTTAAATCCAGTTTGTACATCTGGAAGTTCTTAGTTCTTGTACTATTGAAGCCTAGCTTGATGGATTTTGAGCATTACATTGCTAGCATGTGAAATGAGCAAAATTGTGCAATAGTTTGAACATTCTTTGGCATTGCCCTTCTTTGGGATTGGAATGAAATTGACCTTTTCCAGTGCTGTGGCCACTTCTGAGTTTCCCAAATTTGCTGGCATGTTGAGTATAGCGCTTTAACAGCATCATCTTTTAGGATCTGAAATAGCTCAGCTGGAATTCCATCACCTCCACTAGCTTTGTTTGCAGTGATCCTTCCTAAGTCCCACTTGACTTCATACTCCAGGATGTCTGGCTCTAGGTAAGTGATCATATCATCGTGGTTTTCCAGGTCATGAAGACCTTTTTTGTACAGTTCTTCTGTATATTTTTGCCACCTCTTCTTAATGTCTTCTGCTTCTGTTAGATCCATACTATTTCAGTCCTTTATTGTGCTCATCTTTTCATGAAGTGTTCTTTTGGTATCTTAAATTTTGTTGAAGAAGTCTCTAGTCTTTCCCATTCTATTGTTTTCCTCCATTTCTTTGCCTTGTTCACATTTTACTGGTAGTGGGGTTTGAAATGTTGTGAGGATTACCACAATGTGACACATATACATAAAATAAGCAAATACTGTTGGAAAAATGTTATCAGTAGATTCTGCTCAACACAGGGTTGCCAAAAATCTTCAATTTTCAAAGGAAAAAACAAAACAAGTCAGCAAAACACAATAAAACACAGTGCAATTAAATTGAATTCCTGTATTAATCTTGTATTCTGCAAACTTGCTATAAACATTTATTAGTACCAGGAGATTTTTGGTTGATTCTTTCGCATTTTCTATATAGATATCATGTACAAAGACTTTATTTCTTCTTTCCTAAACTATACGTTTTATTTCATTTACTTGTTTTAAGATGCATTAGCAAGGACTTCCAGTACAAAGTTGACAAGGAGTGGTGAGTGAGGACTTTTTTGCCTTGTTTGTGATCTTGGTGGGGAAGCTTCTAGTTTTTCACAAGAAGCATGATGTTAGCTGTAGGAATTTGTAGATATTTTTTATCAAGTTAAGGAAATTACCCTCTGTTCATATTTTATTGACAGTTTTAATCATGAGTGGGTGTTGGATTTTGTCAGATGTATTTTCTGCATCCATTGACACAATTATCTGACTTTTCTCCTTTAGCCTCTCTATTTGAGGAATTACATTCATTGATTTTTGAGTGTTGAACCTGTCTTGCACACCTAGGATAAGTCCCATTTCATTATGGTGTGTAATTCTTTTCATTCATTAATGAATTCAATTTGCTAATGTTTTGTTGAGGACTTTTGCATCTATGTTCATGAGAGTTATTGGTCTGCAGTTTTTCTCCCCCTACTATTGTCTTCATCTAGTTTTGTCATTAGGGCAATATGAACCTCACAGAAGAAGTATTCACTCTGCTTCTGTGCTCTGAAGAGATTGTAAAGAATCAGTATAATTTTATCCTTGAATGTTGGGTAGGATTCACCAATGAACCACATGGGCTTGGTGCTTCCTGTTTTGGAATATTATTAGGTACTGATTCAATTTATTTCATAGATATGGGTCTGTTCAGAGTGCCTGTTTATTCTTGCTTGAGTTTTGGCAGATTGTGTCTTTCGTGAAATTGGTCCATTTCATCTAGTTTATCAAAATTGTGGGCAAGAGTTGTTCTTAATATTCCTTTAGTATCCTTTTAATGTCCTAGTGATGTTCTCTCTTTTGTTTCTGACATTAGTAATTTGTATACACTCTCTTTTTTCCTTAGTTAGCTTGTTTAGAGGCATATTGATTTTATTGATCTTTTCAGTGAAACTGCTTTTAGTTTCATTGATTTCCTCTACTGATCTCCTGTTTTCAGTTTTATTGATTTCTGCTCTAATTTTTTTCTTACTTTGCTTTTAATTTGCTGTTTTTGTTCTAGTTTCCTAAGGTAGAAAAAAATCATTGGTTTTAGATCTTTCTTTTTTTTCTCTTATATACATTCAGTACTATAAATTTCCCTCTGAGCTTTGCTTTCATTACATCCCACATGTCTTTATAAGTTGTATTTTCATTTGTTCAAAATATTTTAAAATTTCTCTTGAGATTTTTTTCCTTATTGTTGTTTAGTCACCCAGTCATGTCTGACTCTTTGCAACCCCATGGACTGCACATGCAAGGCCTCCCTGTCCTTCACCATCTCCCAGAGTTTGCCCAAGTTCATGTTCATTGCATCAGCAATGCCATCCAGCCGTCTCATCCTCTGATGCCCTCTTCTCATTCTGTCCTCAATCTTTCTCAGCATCTGGGATTTTTCCAATGAGTTGTCTGTTTCCATCAGATAGCCAAAACACAGGGAGCCTCAGCTTCAGCATAAGTCCTTCTCGTGAAGATTCATGGTTGATCTCCCTTAAGATTGACTGATTTGATCTTGCTATCCAAGGAACTTTCAGTTGTCTTCTCTAGCACCACAGGTCAAAGGCAGCAATTCTTTGGTGTTCTCCCGTCTTTACAGTCCAGCTCTCACAACCATAAATGACCACTGGGAAGACCATAGCCTTGACTATATGTACCTTTGTCGGCAAAGTAATGTCTCTGCTTTTCAACACACTGTCTAGGTTTGTCATCGCTTTCCTGCCAAGAAACAAGCGTCTTTTGATTTCATGGCTGCAGTCACCGTCTGCAGTGATTTTGAAGCCCAAGAATAACATACATAAACTGTATGTTATTTAGAAGTGTGATGTTTAATCTCCACATTTTAGTATTTACAGTTGTATTTTTCGTATTGATTTCTAGTTTAATTTTATTGTGTTTAGAGAGGAGATTTTATGATTTCTACTTATTTAAATTTGTTAAGGTGTGTCTTATGGCCCAGAATGTGGTCTATTCTGGTGAATGTTCTATATAAGTTTAAAAACAATGTACATTCTGCTGCTGCTGGGTGAAGTAATCCCTACATGTAAACTACATCTAGTTGATTAATGGTGCTATTGAGTTCAACTGTGTTCTTACTGATTTTCTGCATGCTGGATCTGTCCTCTTCCTGACAAAGGACTGTTGCAGTCTCCTACCATGATAGAAGATTCATCTATTTCTCTTTGCAGTTTTATCAGTTTTCTTCTTACATTTTCTGCTCTGTTGTTAAATTCATACACATTTAAGATTATTATGTATTCGTGGAGAATTCATCCCTTTATCGCTATGTAATGCCTTTCTTTTTCATGGGGATGGTCTTGATACCTGTCTCCTGTACAATGTCACGAACCTCTGTCCATAGTTCATCAGGCACTCTGTCTATCAGATCTAGTCCCTTAAATCTATTTCTCACTTCCACTGTATAGTCATAGGGATTTGATTTAGGTCATACCTGAATGGTCTAGTGGTTTCCCTACTTTCTTCAATTTAAGTCTGAATTTGGCAATAAGGAGTTCATGATCTGAGCCACAGTCAGCTCCTGGTCTTGTTTTTGCTGACTGTATAGAGCTTCTCCATCTTTGGCTGCAAAGAATATAATCAATCTGATTTTGGTGTTGACCATCTGGTGATGTCCATGTGTAGAGTCTTCTCTTGTGTTGTTGGAAGAGGGTGTTTACTATGACCAGTGCATTTTTTTTTTTGGCAAAACTCTATTAGCCTCTGCCCTGCTTCATTCTGTATTCCAAGGCCAAATTTGCCTGTTACTCCAGGTGTTTCTTGACTTCCTACTTTTGCATTCCAGTCCCCTATAATGAAAAGGACATCTTTTTTGGGTGTTAGTTCTAAAAGGTCTTGGAAGTCTTCATAGAACCGTTCAACTTCAGCTTCTTCAGCGTTACTAGTTGGGGCATAGACTTGGATTACTATGATATTGAATGATTTGCCTTGGAAACGAACAGAGATCATTCTGTCATTTTTGAGATTGCATCCAAGTACTGCATTTCAGACTCTTTTGTTGGCCATGATGGCTACTCCATTTCTTCTAAGGGATTCCTGCCTGCTGTAGTAGACATAATGGTCATCTGAGTTAAATTCACCCATTCCAGTCCATTTTATTTTGCTGATTGCTAGAATGTCAACATTCACTCTTGCCATCTCTTGTTTGACCACTTCCAATTTGCCTTGATTCATGGACCTGACATCCCAGTCTCCTATGCAATATTGCTCTTTACAGCATCGGACCTTGCTTCTATCTTCTATGAACGAGATGGGAATACCAGACTGCCTGACCTGCCTCTTGAAAAACCTATATGCAGGTCAGGAAGCAAAAGTTAGAACTGAACATGGACAACAGACTGGTTCCAAATTGGGAAAGGAGTACGTTAAGGATGTATATTGTCACACTGCTTATTTAACTTATATGCAGAGTACATCATGAGAAACGCTGGGCTGGAAGAAGCACAAGCTGGAATCAAGATTGCCGGGAGAAATATCAATAACCTCAGATATGCAGATGGCACCACCCTTAGGGCAGAAAGTGAAGAGGCACTAAAGAGCCTCTTGATGAAAGTGAAAGAGGAGAAGGAAAAAGTTGGCTAAAAGCTCAACATTCAGAAAACTAAGATCATGGCATCTGGTCCCATCACTTCATGGCAAATAGATGGGGAAACAGTGGAAACAGTGTCAGACTTTATTTTTGGGGGCTCCAAAATCACTGCAGATGGTGACTGCAGCCATGAAATTAAAAGACGCTTACTTCTTGGAAGGAAAGTTATGACCAACCTAGATAGCATATTCAAAAGCAGAGACATTACTTTGCCAACTAAGGTCCATCTAGTCAAGACCATGGTTTTTCCAGTAGTCATGTATGGATGTGAGAGTTGGACTGTGAAGAAAGCTGAGCACCGAAGAAATGATGCTTTTGAACTGTGGTGTTGGAGAAGACTCTTGAGAGTCCCTTGGACTGCAAGGAGATCCAACCAGTCCATTCTCAAGGAGATGAGTCCTGGGTGTTCTTTGGAAGGAATGATGCTAAAGCTGAAACTCCAGTACTTTGGCCACCTCATGCGAAGAGTTGACTCATTGGAAAAGACTCTGATGCTGGGAGGGATTGGGGGCAGGAGGAGAAGGGAACGACAGAGGATGAGATGGATGGATGGCATCACTGACTCAATGGACGTGAGTTTGAGTGAACTCTGGGAGTTGGTAATGGACAGGGAGGCCTGGTGTGCTGCAGTTCATGGGGTCGCAAAGAGTTGGACATGACTGAGTGACTGAACTGAACTGAATGCCTTTCTTTATCCCTGATACCCTTCCTTGCTTTGAAGTCTGCTCTGTGTGAAATTAATTTAGCTAGCTCCTCCTGCTCTCTTTTGATTAGTGTTTTTATGACATATTTTCTTTACTTTTAATCTATATGTGTTTTTAATGAATATATTTAAAGTGAATTTCTTGTAGAAAGCAAAATTTTTTGTGTGTTTTGATCCACTCTGACAATCTGTCTTTTAACTGGTACATTTATACTATTGGCATTCAAAGTAATTTTTTAAAAACTTTTGGGTGCTCTGTGCAGCATGCGGGATCTTAGATCCCTGACCAGGGATTGAACTTTTGCCCCCTTAACCATATATTGCCAGGGAAGACCCTCAAAGTGATTATTGTTATAGTAGATTAATACCTATCTTATTTATTACAGTTTTCTATATATTTTGCCCTTGTTCTTTGTTCCTTTTTTTTGTTTGTTTTTCACTCTTTGCTTTTTTGCATATATATCCTGCACAGATACATGTAAATACTCACACACATATATGTATCATTTTTTTTTTGTTTACCATTTTTAGTGGTTTCCCTAGAGTTAGCAATATACATTTATAATTAATCCAAGTTCACATTCAAATAACAGTAGTATACCTTTTCCAAGGTAGTATGAGTACCTATTATAATAAAATAATCTTAACTCCTTCATCCTATCCCTTGTATCATTGCTGTCATTCATTTCACTTATTAAAAGTATATATAGCATATATATAGGGCTTCCCAGATGGCACAGTGGTAAAAGTATTCTGTTTGCTAATACAGGAGATGCAAGACATGTTGGTTTGACTCCTGGACTGGGAAGATTTCCTTGAGTATGAAATGGCAACCCACTCCAGTATGTTTGCCTAGAAAACTCCATGGATAGCGGAAGCTGGTGGGCTATACAATCCATGGGGTTGCAAAAAGTGAGACATGACTGAGCACAACAACAACAATAAGCATGTATATACATATATAAGACATAAACATACATAATCAAGTAAATTGCTGCTATTATTTTGAGCAGCTGTTATCTGTTAGATCAATTAAGAATAAGAAAAATAAAAGTTATTGTTTTACTTTCATTTGTTCTTTCTTCAGTGCTGTTCCTTTCCTAATGTACCTCTGAGTTTCCAACCTATACAATTTTCCTTTTCTCTGAAAAACTTTTTTTAGTATCTTGCATGGCAGGTCTACTGGCATCAGGTTCTCTCAGTTTTTATTTGTCTGAGTAAGTCTTTATTTCTTTTTCACCTTTGAAGGATAATTTCACAGAGTACAGAATTCTAGATTGGTGGTTTTTTTCCTGTCAATACTTTAAGTATTTCATTCCACTCTTCTTGCTTGCATGTCTTCTGAGAAGTCAGATGTAATTCTTAGCATATTATAGATATTTTAAGTTCCCAGTCTAATAAATTCAACATCCTTGACATATTTGGCTCTGATGCTTGCTCTACCTCTTCAAACTGTGTTTTTTTGCCTTTTAGAGTGCCTTGAAATTTTTTTCTTGATAGCCACACAGTATATACAAGGTAAAAACTATTATAAATGGGAGTTTAGTAATGTGGTGAAGTGTGAGGGGGATAAGAAGCATTCCATAGTACTATGGTTAAGTCTCAATCTTAGTGAGCCTCTGCCTCTGAACTATGAACTTCACAAGTGTTTCTCAGCCTTTTCTCCCTGCTTAGGTGGGACAGCATAACTAGAGTGTGTGGGAGTTGGTTATTTTCCTTCTCCCAGTTCAATTAGTCTCTGATATTATAATATCCCAGCTCATTAGGATCTGGTTAACTAGTTTCCCCTGAGGGCAGAACCAAGTGCTCTGGTATATTTCACAATAGTTCCTGTCCTATCCCCTGGCCAGAACCACTGATATTTTCTCTGATATTTACTGTGAGAACCTGTTTGAGCTCCTGGAGGTACAACTCACAAAAATGTAGTGTCCCCTCTATGACTGAGTCCCCCTAGAGTTTTTAACTTACATACTTCTTCATACTGAGCAGTTTGCCCTGTGCCCTCTCCACTTACAGATCCAAGAAAAGTTGATTTTTCAGTCTGTTCAGCATTTTACTTGTTACAACAGAGTGGCGGAGAAGGCAATGGCACCCCACTCCAGTACCCTTGCCTGGAAAATCCCATGGACAGAGGAGCCTGGTAGGCTGCAGTCCATGGGGTCGCTAAGAGTTGGACATGACTGAACAACTTCACTTTCATTTTTTATTTTCATGCATTGGAGAAGGAAATGACAACTCACTCCAGTGTTCTTGCTTGGAGAATCCCAAGGATGGGGGAGCCTGGTGGGCTGCCGTCTATAGGGTCACACAGAGTCAGACACGACTGAAGCAACTTATTGCAAAACTCAGACTTAAATTGAAGAATGTAGGGGAAATCACTAGGCTATTCAGATTTGACCTAAATCAAATCCCTTACAATTATACACTGGAAGTGACAAATAGATTCAAGGGATTATATCTGATAGAGTGCCTGAAGAGGTATGGACAGGGGTTTATAACATTGTACAGGAGGTGGTGATCAAAATCATCCCTAAGAAAAAGAAATGCAAAAAAGCAAAATGGCTGCCTGAGGAGGCTTTACAAAGAGCTGAGAAAACAAGAGAATGAAAGGAAAAGGAGAAAAAGAAAGATATACCCATCTGAATTCAGAGTTCCAAAGAACAGCAAGGGGAGATTGAAAAAAAAAGCCTTTCTAAGTGAACAATGCAAAGAAATAGAGGAAAACAATAGAATGGGAAAGACTAGAGATCTCTTCAAGAAAACCAGAGATACCAAGCAAGGGAAATTTTCATGCAAAGATGGGCACAATAAAGGTAGATTTATTCCTAAGTATTTTATTTTTTTTAATTGCAATGGTGAATAAAATTGTTTCCTTAATTTCTCTTTCTGTTTTCTCATTGTTAGTGTATAGGAACGCAAGGGATTTCTGTGTGTTAATTTTATATCCTGCAACTTTACTATCTTCATTGATTAGCTGTAGTAATTTTCTGGTGGTGTCTTTAGGGTTTTCTATGTAGAGGATCATGTCATCTGCAAACAGTGAGAGTTTTACTTCTTCTTTTCCAATCTGGATTCCTTTTATTTCTTTTTCTTCTCTGACTGCTGTGGCTAAAACTTCCAAAACTATGTTGAATGGTAGTGGTGAGAGTGGGCACTCTTGTCTTGATCCTGACTTTAGGGGAAATGCTTTCAATTTTTCACCATTGAGGATAATGTTTGCTGTGGGTTCATTATATATGGCTTTTATTATGTTGAGGTGTTGGAGAAGACTCTTGAGAATCCCTTGGACTGCAAAGAGATCCAGCCAGTCCATTCTGAAGGAGATCAGCCCTGGGATTTCTTTGGAAGGAATGATGCTAAAGCTGAAACTCCAGTACTTTGGCCACCTCATGCAAAGAGTTGACTCACTGGAAAAGACTCTGATGCTGGGAGGGATTGGGGGCAAGAGGAGAAGGGGACGACAGAGGATGAGATGGCTGGATGGCATCACTGACTCAATGGACGTGAGTCTGAGTGAACTCTTGGAGTTGGTGATGGACAGCGAGGCCTGGTGTCCTGCGATTCATGGGGTCGCAAAGGGTCGGACACGACTGAGTGACTGATCTGATCTGATCTGATGTTCCTTCTATGCCTTCTTTCTGGAGGGTTTTTATCATAAATGGATGTTGAATTTTGTCAAAGGCTTTCTCTACATCTATTGAGATAATGATATGGGTTTTAATCTTTCAATTTGTTAATGTGGTGTATCACATTGTTTGACTTGCAAATATTGGAGAATCCTTACATCCCTGGGATAAAGCCCACTTGGTCATGATGTATGATCTTTTTAATCTGTTGTTGATTCTTTTGAACTGTGGTGTTGGAGAAGACTCTTGAGAGTCCCTTGGACTGCAAGGAGATCCAACCAGTCCATTCTAAAGGAGATCAGCCCTGGGTGTTCTCCGGAAGGAATGATGCTAAAGCTGAAACTCCAGTACTTTGGCCACCTCATGCGAAGAGTTGACTCATTGGAAAAGACTCTGATGCTGGGAGGGATTGGGGGCAAGAGGAAAAGGGGACGACAGAGGATGAGATGTCTGGATGGCATCACCGACTCGATGGACGTGAGTTTCAGTGAACTCTGGGAGATGGTGATGGACAGGGAGGCCTGGCATGCTGCAGTTCATGGGTTTGCAAAGAGTCGGACATGACTGAGTGACTGAACTGAACTGAACTGAACTGATTCTGTTTGCTAGAATTTTGCTAAGGATTTTTGCATCTATGTTCATCAGTGATATTGGCCTGCAGTTTTCTTTTCTTTTTCTTTTTTTGTGGCATCTTTGTCTGGTTTTTGTATTAGGGTGATGGTGGCCTCATAGAATGAGTTTGGCAATTTACCTTCCTCTACAATTTTCTAGAAGAATTTGAGTAGGATAGGTGTTAAGTCTTCTCTAAATTTTTGGTAGAATTCACTTGTGAAGCCATCTTGTCCTGGGCTTTTGTTTGTTGGAAGATTTTTTTTATTACAGTTTCGTTTTCTGTGCTTGTCATGAGTCTGTTAAAATTTTCTATTTCTTCCTGGTTCAGTTTTGGAAGGTTATACCTTTCTAAGAATTCATCCATTTCTTCCAAGTTGTCCATTTTATTGGCATATAGTTGCTGATAGTAATCTTTTATGATCCATTGTATTTCTGTGTTGTCTGTTGTGATTTCTCCATTTTTGTTTCTAATTCTGTTGATTTGATTCTTCTCCCTTTTTCCTTGATGAGTCTGGCTAATGGTTTGTCAATTTTATTTATCTTCTCAAAGAACCAGTTTTTAGCTTTGTTGATTTTTGCTATAGTCTCCTTTGTTTCTTTTTCAATTTTTTCTGCCCTAATTTTTATGATTTCTTTCCTTCTACTAACCCTGGGTTTCTTTATTTCTTCTTTTTCTAGTTGCTTTAGGTGTAAAGTTAGGTTATTTATTTGATTTTTCTCTTGTTTCTTGAGATAAGCTTGTATTGCTATGAACCTTCCCCTTAGCACTGCTTTTACTGAATCCCATAGATTTTAGGTTGTTGTGTTTTCATTTTCATTCGTTTTTATGCATATTTTGATTTTTTTTATTTCTTCTGTGATTTCTTGGTTATTCAGAAGCATGTTGTTTAGCCTCCATATGTTTGTATTTTTAATATTTTCCCCGTAGTTGACATCTAATCTTACCACATTGTGATCAGAAAAGATGCTTGAAATGATTTCAATTTTTTTGAATTTACCAAGGCTTGATTTATGGCCTAGGACGTGATCTATCCTGGAGAGTGTTCCATGTGCCCTTGAGAAAAAGGTGAAATTCATTTTCTTGGGGTGAAATGTCCTATAGATATCAACTAGGTCTAACTGGTCCATTGCATCATTTAAAGTTTGTGTTTTCTTGTTAATTTTCTGTTTAGTTGATCTATCCATAGGTGTGAGTGGGGTATTAAAGTCTCCCACTATTATTGTGTTACTGTTAATTTCCCCTTTCATACTTGTTAGCATTTGCCTTAAATATTGCAGTGCTCCTATGTTGGGTGCATATATATTTATAATTGTTAGATCTTCTTCTTGGATTGATCCTTTTATCATTATGTAGTGTCCTTTGTCTCTTTTCATTGCCTTTATTTCAAAGTCTATTTTATCTGATATGAGTATTGCTTCTTCTGCTTTCTTTTGGTCTCCATTTGCATGAAATATCTTTTCCAGCCCTTCACTTTCAGTCTGTATGTGTCCCTTGTTTTGAGGTGAATCTCTTGTAGACAGCATATACTTTTTATATATTATATTTATAAACATATATTATATTCATAAACATATATTATATTTATATTTATAAACATATATTATTTGTTTTTGTATCCATTCAGCCAGTCTTTGTCTTTTGGTTGGGGCATTCAACCCATTTACTTTTAAGGTAATTATTGATAAGTATAATCCTATTGCCATTTACTTTGTTGTTTTTGGTTTGAGTTTATAAACCTTTTCTGTGTTTCCTATCTAGAGAAGATCCTTTAGCATTTGTTGAAGAGCTGGTTTGGTGGCACTGAATTCTCTCAGCTTGCTTGTCTGGAAAGCTTTTGATTTCTCCTTCATATTTGAATGAGATCCTTACTGGGTATAGTAACCTGGGTTGTAGATTTTTCTTTTTCTTCGCTTTAAGTATGTTCATTCCCTTCTGGCCTGAAGAGTTTCTATTTAAATATCAGTTATCTTTATGGGAATTCCCTTGTGTGATATTTGTTGCTTTTCCCTTGCTGCTTTTAATATTTGTTCTTTGTGTGTGATCTTCATTAATATGATTAATATGTGTCTTGGGGTGTTTCACCTTGGATTTACCCTGTTTGGGACTCTCTGGGTTTCTTGGACTTGGGTGGCTATTTCTTTCCCCATTTTAGGAAAGTTTTCAACTATTATCTCCTCAAGTATTTTCTCATGGCCTTTCTTTTTGTCTTCTTATTCAGAGACTCCTATGATTCGAATGTTGGGGCGTTTAACATTGTCCCAGAGGTCTCTCATTTCTTTTAATTCTTCTTTCTTTTTTCCCTCTCTGCTTCATTTATTTCCACCATTCTATCTTCCACCTCACTTATCCTATCTTCTGCCTGTTGTTCTACTGTTAGTTCCCTCCAGAGTGCTTTTGATCTCAGTTATTGCATTATTCATTATTGATTAACTCTTTTTTATTTCTTCCAGGTCCTTTTTAAACATTTCTTGCATCTTCTCAACCCTTGTCTCCAGTCTATTTATCTGTAACACCATTTTGTTTTCAAGATTTTGGATCATCTTTACTATCATTATTCTGAATTCTTTTTCAGGTAGACTCCCTATCTCCTCCTCTTTTGTTTGATTTGGTGGGCATTTATCATGTTCCTTCACCTGCTGAATATTTCTCTGCCTTTTCATTTTGTTTAGATGGCTGTGTTTGGGGTGGCCTTTCTGTATGCTGGAAGTTTGTGGTTCCTCTTTATTGTGGAGGTTGCTCCCTATGGGTGGGGTTGGACTAGTGGCTCGGCAAGCTTTCCTGGTTAGGGAAGCTTGCATTGGTGTTCTGTTGGGTGGAGCTGGATCTCTTCTCTCTGGAGTGCAATGACGTGTCCAGTAGTGAGTTTTGAGGTGTCTATGTGTTTGATGTGACTTTTGTTAGCCTGTATTTTAATGCTCAGGATTATGTTCCTGTGTTGTTGGAGAATTAGCATGGCATGTCTTGCTCTGGAACTTACTGCCTCTTGGGTGGAGCTTGGTTTCAGTGTAGGTATGGAGGCTTTTGGATGAGCTCTTGTCAATTAATGTTCCCTGAAGTCAGGAGTTTTCTGGTGTTCTCAAGTTTTGGATTTAAGCCCCTTGCCTCTGGCTTTCAGTCTTATTCTCACAGTAGCCTTAAGACTTCTCCATCCATACAGCACAGATGATAAAACATGTAGGCTAATGGTGAAAAGATTCTCCACAGTGAGGGACACCCAGAGAAGTTCACAGAGTTACATGGAGAAGAGAAGAGGGAGGAGGGAGATAGAGGTGACCAGGAGGAGAAGAGGGGAAATCAAAAGGGGAGAAAGCAATCTAGCTAGTAATCAATTCCCTATGTGCTCTCCACAGTCTGGAACACCCAGAGAGGTTCACAGAGTTACATGGAGAAGAAAAGAGGGAGGAGGGAGATAGAGATGACCAGGAGAAGAGGGGGAGTCAAAGGAGGGGAGATCAATCTAGCCAGTGATCAGTTCCCTAAGTGTTCTCCATAGCTTGGAACACCCAGAGAGATTCACAGAGTTAAGGAGAGAAGAGAAGGGGAAGGGAGGAGATAGAGGTGACCTGGGGGAGATAAAAGAGAGTCAAAAGGGGAGAGAGTAATCAAGCCAGTAATCAAACCCCTAAGTAAAAATGGGTACCAAAGATTAGATTCTTAAGGGTACAAAATTGATTTAAAAATACCAAAAAAGTAAAGATTAAAAATCTAGAGGTTAGACTCTCAAAATTACAATATTAAAAATACAAAACAAAATCAATCACAAAAATTATAAAACTGCAGCCATTAAATTAAAAGATGTTTACTCCTTGGAAGAAAAGTTATGACCAACCTAGATAGCATATTCAAAAGCAGAGACATTACTTTGCCAACAAAGGTCCGTCTAGTCAAGGCTATGGTTTTTCCAGTGGTCATGTATGGATGTGAGAGTTGGACTGTGAAGAAAGCTGAGTGCCGAAGAATTGAAGCTTTTGAACTGTGGGGTTGGAGAAGACTCTTGAGAGTCCCTTGGACTGCAAGGAGATCCAACTAGTCCTTTCTGAAGGAGATCAGCCCTGGGATTTCTTTGGAAGGAATGATGCTAAAGCTGAAACTCCAGTACTTTGGCCACCTCATGAGAAGAGTTCACGTGTTGGAAAATCTCTGATGCTGGGAGGGATTGGGGGCAGGAGGAGAAGGGGACAACAGAGGATGAGATGGTTGGATGGCATCACCGACTCGATGGACGTGAGTCTGAGTGAACTCCTGGAGTTGGTGATGGACAGGGAGGCCTGGCGTGCTGAGATTCATGGGGTCGCAAAGAGTTGGACACGACTGAGCAACTGAACTGAACTGAACTGATATGAAATTTGCCTTAAAAATAGGGTCTTTTTTTGCAAGGTAATAGTAGGTTATAAAGATGAAAATTAAAGGAATAATGAACTTAAAATAAAACAATTAAAAAATGATAAGAGTAAAATATATCTAGGAATTTTTCTGGAGCTGTTGAGAGCAGTGTGGGGTCAGTTCAGTTTCAGATAGTTTCTTGTTTCAGCTTATACTTCTTCTCAAGGTCTACAGGCTCCTTTCAATGCTTAGTCAGTGTTAACTACAGGGTTTTAATCTGTTGCATCTGTCACTTCCAGGGCAGTTCCCTCTTCTTTGTTTATTTTGGCTTCCTCTGTTTGCAAGTTTCTTCAGTGTCTAATTTCCACCCAGACACAAGGGGGCGAAGGTGGTCACTTATTTAGGCTCACTTGTTCAGTTGTGCTGTGGGTAGAAAGAAACATTGCAAACAAATATCACTGGTGTGAGTCGGGAGTGCTTGCAGTGTATTGACCACATTGGGTTTTTCCCCAGCTCATAGTGCGTGTGCTGTCCCAGTCTACACTGCTCAGGCTCCAGGTTGCTCTACAGGGGAACTGTCTAAGGTGGACCCTGGATTTTGTGCCCTTCCCAGGTCCAAGCAGCTCAGGCAACTAGGTGCTTGGCGAACGCACTGTCCCAGGTGGTCTGTGTGACTTAATCACCTCCCTAGTCCCAGCTGCTTGGCTTCCTGGGTGTGCTACGAGAGTGCCATCTCAGGTGTGCTGTGTGTCTCCTCTGGGGAGTTGATCTCTGGCTGAGACCCTCCTGGTAGATGTCAACCATCCAGGATCCCAGGAAAACTTAGTTAGCAACTGGAAGCCTGCTCACAGTTTGGTGGAGGATGCCGTCTCTGAGCCCAAGATTGCCCCTTGCCTTCCGGCTCCGGCTGTTGCCCACCTGCCTCTCTGCCTCAAGCAAGGGGATGGGCCAGTCCACAGCTGGCTAGCTCTCCTTTGGAATTCGCTCAGTCCTTTGTTCTGTGAGCATACCAGGCTGTGCCTTAGGTTAGAGCTTTTCGCGGGAAAGTTCTCTGTCTTTTTTTTCTCTCTCTGACTATCCCTCAGTTTGGGTTGCTATCTCATGTTAGCTCCCTCAGTTTGTCCTCAAGGCATTCAGGCCTGGTCCTTACCCTAAGCATGCAACCCACACCTCCCTGTTCAGCCCCCACTCGCTGGTGATGGATGTGAACATCTGGGCTACTTCTCCGCTGGGAGTTGCAGTTAGGAGTGTATTCTGTGTGTGTGTGTGTTTTCCTCCCAGTTATGTTGCCCTCTGAGATTCCAAAATTCCTCACAGACCCGCAGGTGAGAGAGTTTCCTGGTGTTTAGAAACTTCTTTATGACTCCCTCCCTGGGATGGGTCTCCATTCCTAACTCTTTTGTCTCTTTTTTGTCTTTTATATTTTGTCCTACCTCCTTTTGAAGAAAACAGGCTGACTTTCTGGGTGCCTGGTGTCCTCTGCCAGCATTCAGAAGTTGTTTTGTGGAAGTTGCTCAGCATTTAAATGATCTTTTGATGAATTTGTGGGGGAGAAAATGGTCTCTCCGCCCTATTCCTCCACCATCTTAGGACCGTCCTAGAGCTGTCTCTTGTCTTATTGGGAGAGGGTGTTTGCTATGATCAGTGCGTTCTCTTGGCAAAACTCTGTTAGCCTTGGCCCTGCTTCATTTGTACTCCAAGGCCAAACTTGCCTATTACTCCAGGTATCTCTTGACTTCCTACTTTTGTATTCCAGTCCCCTCTGATGAAAAGAACATCTTTTTTGGTTTGTCCTAGAAAGTCTTGTATGTCTTCACCTTCAGCTTCTTTGACATTAGTGGTTGGGGCATGGACTTGGATTACTGTAGTATTGTATGGTTTTCCTTGGAAATGAATACAGATCATTCTCTTGTTTTTGAGATTGTGCCCAAGTACTGCATTTCAGACTCTTTTTTTGACTATGAGGGCTACTCCATTTCTTCTAAGGAATTCTTGCCCACAGAAGTAGATAAAATGGTCATCTGAATTAAATTTGCTCATTCCAGTCCATTTTACTGATTCCAGTTCACTGATTCCTCACATGTCGATGTTCACTCTTGCTATCTCCTGTTTGTCCACTTCCAATTTTACCTTGATTCATGGACCTAACATTCCAGGTTCCTATGCAATATTGTTCTTTACAGCATCAGACTTTACTTTCACCACCAGACACACCCACAACTGGGTGTTGTTTCTGCTTTGGCTCAGCCTCTTCATTCCTTCTGGAGCTGTTTCTCTGCTCTTCTCCAGTAGCATATTGGTCACCTACCAACCTTGGGAGTTCATCTTTCAATGTCATATCTTTTTTCCTTTTCATACTGTTCATGAGGTTCTCAAGGCAAGAATGCTGAAGTGGTTTGCCATTCCCTTCTCTGTGGACCACTGGAGTTTTATCAGAACTCTGATAAAACTTATTAAAAGTTTTATCAGAATGCTCCACCAAGACCTGTGGAGTGGACCTTGGGTGGCCCTACAAGCCATGGCTCATAGTTTCCTTGAATTAGAGAAGGCTGTGATCCATGTGATCATTTTGGTTAGTTTTCTCTGACTGAGGTTTTCATTCTGTCTGCCCTCTGATGGATGAGGATTTCTCAGTAAAGCTAGGAAAAATTATGTTATATTTTTAAAGCATATACTATATTAAAATAAATCCTCTATGAATTTCATTGTACTGTTTTAGATTCAAAACTCTTCTAGAAACAAATACAGGCTCATAAGTACAGAGAACAAACTAGTGGTTATCAGAGGGGAGAGGGTGAGAGGAGGGACAAAATAGGTGAATTGGGTCAAAAGCTAGAAAGTGCTAGTGAAATACGTAAGTTACAAGGATATAATGTACAGCACAGAAGACATATTTTACAATATTTTACAAAAGTTTGTATGGACTGTAATCTATACAAACATTGAATTACTTTGTTATACACCTGAAACTAACATAATATTGTAAGTCAACTATAAACTTCAATAAAAAATAAGCAAATAAGATAAATAAATCTTGGATCAAAGAAGAAACTGCAGTGGATTTGTGGACAAAGAATTCATCTACCTTATCAGTAAACAAAGGACATTATAGTCATCAAGCCATCAGCCCCTGCAGCCATCTACCTCCTGATGGTGCTTGCTGAGGAATTCAGGACTGAGAAAAACAGGATACTGGCCCTAGATAAGGTGCATATCAAAGGAGTAATTTCATTAAGCCCCGACTCTTTCATCTTCTCATACATAGAAAAGTGCTAAATTAACTTGAGATATCGGGTGTTTTGTTTTGTTTTGTTTTGTTTTTAATTGTGTGGGTGTATGCTCAGTCATGTTTGACTCTTTGCTGTAGCCTGCCAGGCTCCTCTGTCCATGGGATTTTCCAGGCAAGAATACTGAAGCAGGTTGTCATTTCTCACTCTAGGGGATCTTCCTGACCCAGGGATTGAACTCATGTCTCTTGCATCTCCAGCAATGGCAGGCAGATTTTTTACCACTGTGTCACCCGGAAAGACCTTGTCTTTAAGTGGCAGTTATCTTTTAATTGTCAACTACTTACATGTTTTTGTTTTTTAAAAAATGTCTATGTATCCTTGTTCCTCTCTTGCCTCTCTAAAACAGTCTCTCAGAGCTACCTAAGGCTTAAATTTTCCCCACATAAAACATAATTCTCAACATTTACATTTTGTTTTTTTCTTTTCAGTTGACAGATACTAGAAAACATTTTTAAGAGAGAGAAAAACTCTTCTTTTAAAGCCTCTTAATCTTGAAAATGTATTTAATACTAAGGACTTAATGCAGTTTTTTAGACTTTTAAAGGCAAAAACTCCTTTCATAAATTAACTGCATGAGGAAAAATAGTGTAGTTACTAAATAAAATAAATTTTGCTTTAGGAAAGAGCAATATAGGAAAATAGACAACTTTTTTTAGTAGTCATTCATGAGTATATCTTTTTTTCTTCCTTATTGGGGTGTGCAGGGAAAGTATTAGAAACAAAATCTTTCTCCAGCCCAAGAAATCTATTGACTTAAAAGAAATCTATTGACTTAAAATCTCCAGCTCCAAAGTTGAGAATTATGTTTCATTTGGTGGGAATTTTTAAGACTTCAAGCCCAGAAGACAGTATCTTGAATAACCCTGAGAAACATGCTCTGAGGAGGCAAAGGAAGGAGCCAGGTAATATAGAAGTTTCACAACAAAAAGCAGATAGTCTGAACATCAAAAGATTATTGTTAATTAAAGAAAATCAGACATCTCAAATTAAGGAATTTAGCTCTTTGCTTTCTATGGGAAGATGCAAGCGTCTGGGCTCACTGAAATCATTCCTCTGATATGCACCTCAACTATCTGGGGCCAGTTTCCTGTGTTTTTCACATCCTGAGAGCCTCCTTTCCTCAGGGCTCACCATAGGGATTGGCTGTAGTCTGAAGGCTGCTAGATGGCAGGTATTCTCCTTCTTGAGTTCCCTCAGGGCTCAGTGGCTCACATTGGAAGACTGCTATCACTGTTGACTGTGACATCCTTGTTTACTTATATGGCAAGAAATATTCTAGTTCTCAAACCTCTCCATGAAGGAAGTAGAAAAAGAAACCAGTTTCTTTTAATTGAGTAAGTATTAAACTAGAATGTAATGTGTATCACAGGCAGTGTCCTGTTGCTGCTGCTGCTGCTTCAGTCCGACTCTTTGTGATCCTATAGACTGTAGCCTGCTAGGCTCCTCTGTCCATGGGATTCTCCAGGCAAGAATACTGGAGTGGGTTGCCATGCCCTCCTCCAGGGGATCTTCCTTACCCAGGGATCGAACCCATGCCTATTATGTCTCCTGCATTGCACTCAGGTTCTTTACCACTAGCACCACCTGGGAAGCCCAGGTTGGTGTCTTAAGAGATTGCAAAGATAGAAAAAAATCTCACCTTTTTATACAGCCAGACAGATACAACCCATCAAACACATGTTCTGAAGATAAACAATAACTAGCCCTCAAGTAAGAGAACACAATTTGGCACACATTCTAAGTTCACCTGGAAATTGCAGTAGCCATCTGTGTTAACTGACTTTATATGAAGAAAAATGGACTTATCATGTCTTTCTGAGAGGATCTAGTTTTGCAGTTTGGAGCTAAGTGAAGTGAAGTGAAGTCGCTCAGTCATGTCCAACTCTTTGCGACTCCATGGACTATAGCCTATCAGGCTCCTCCGTCCATGGGATTTTCCAGGCAAGAGTACTGGAGTGGGTTGCCATTTCCTTCTCCAGGGGATCTTCCCTACCCAGGGATCGAACTCAGGTCTCCCACATTGTGGGCAGACGTTTTATCCTCTAAGCCAATTTGGAGCTAAGGACCCACCAAAGGTGGGCTGCTGTCTATGGGGTCGCACAGAGTCGAACATGACTGAAGCGACTTAGCAGCAGCAGCAGCAACCCACCAGAGGTAGGCTCCTAGAATCTCAACTGCTAGACAAAGGCACTCTCTCCCTTGATATTTACACTTCAAAGAGATGGCCCCCCAGCTCCTTGAGAAAGTGTCCCTGGATTACAAAACTGGTAAAAAGTCTTTTTAAAAGATTTACGTACATCTCAAAGAGGCAGAGAAGGAATTTACACTTACAAGTTTTCTAAAGAAAATGCTCTTAAGAAAACAGAGGAGTTCCTTCCCTCACTTTTTTTTTTTTTTTTGGTCTTGCCCTGTGGGATCTCAGTTTCCTGTCCAGGTGTTGAACCCAGGCCATGGTGGTAAAAGCCCTGATCCTAACCACTAGGCAAGCAGAAAAGTCCCTCTTCCCTCATTTTTAAGAGGGAGAATTAAGTCTCTTACTATTTATATTTGCCCTTAAACACCAAAATACCTACCTCCCGCAATTAGCAAGTATTAAGTTAGTAATGTTTGCTTTGAATTTTTTTAATAAAAGAAAAATATATTGAAGTTAAAGTCCCTCTGGTATGCTTTCCACCCTCAGTCTCAAGCCACCACTATTTTGTATTTGGTGTGCTTTGTTCTGTCCACTATAAATTGGCACTTACTATGGGCACCTACCTATCTACCTCTATGAGGTAGGTACCTCATAGGTACCTCTATGAGGATTAAATTGTGTGCTGCTTGCTGCAGCTGCTGACCTTCAACAACCCCTGAAAGCAGCTCAGGGTACAAAGCAGAATTGAGGCATTCTGCTCAGACAAAAACTAGCAGAGCAGGTCTTCAGATAGTTGGATATTTTTGGAGCCAATTTTATGAGCCAAATTCTTGTTATCTCCCATATCTAGAAAGGCACTAAAATCCTTCAGGGTGACTACTGTTTCTCATGACTAGCAAAGCTTCACAAGACCAGCAGAAAACTTCTGGGAAAATATTTACTTAATTGCATCTATTCCCCCTTCACCAAAATCACATATATACCGACCTTTCCCCCCTAGCTCTTTGGAACAGTTTCTCAGAGCTCTCTGAGGTGCTGTTTCCTGGACTGCAGTCCTCATTTTGCCACCAATAAAACTTAACTCAAAACTCTCAAGTTGTGCATTTTTTTTAAGTCGACAGTTCCAATTGCAGTTGTATGTTTTGTTTACTCTTACAATTTTGGAGTTATGGAATGTCTCTCTTCTACTCTCCACTTCTGTTTGACTTTTTTAGATTTCACATGCTCATGAGATTACAGTTTTTTTTTTCTTTCTGTGTCTAGTTTCTTTCACTTAGCATACTGTGTCCAGGTTGTGGCAAATGGCAAGATTTCCTTCATTTTCAAAGCTGAATAACATTCCATTGTACATGTGCATGTGTATATAGCATTGCATTTTTCTTTATCCATTCATCTCTCAACAGATACTTGGGTATTTGTTTCTTTTTCCATTTCTTGGCTATTGCGAATAATACTGCAATGTACCTGTGTGTGCAGATGTCTCTTTGAGGTACTGATTTTATTTCTTTGGAATATATATACAGTGATACATTGTTGGATCATATAGTTCTATTTTTAGTTTTTGGAGGGAGAGAGAGGTGGGGAAAATGGGGAGATATTGATTAAAGGATACAAAGTTGCAGTCTGTAGGATGAATTAGCTTGTTGGAAAGATATTTTGAGCTTCCCAGGTGGCGCTAGTGGTAAAGAATCCACCTGGCATTGCAGGAGAGGTAAGAGATGCAGGTTCAGTCCCTAGGTTGGGAAGGTCCCCTGGAGGAGGGCATGGCAACCCACTTCAGTACTCTTGCCTAGAGAATCCCATGGAGAGAGGAGCTACAGTCCATAGGGTCACAAAGAGTCTGACATGACTGAAGTGGCTTAGCATGCAGGAATATTTTTGCTACATATATGTATATCATATCAATTTTAATTGAAAAATAAAAGTAAAAGAAAGATAATCTCTCTCTTTTGTAGTGAAAAATATGGCATATAAATGAGATAACTTCCCTGCTGCCTAGCCTGTATTAAGAAGGGAACAATACAGATAAGCAACAAGTTTCTATTGCATAACACAGGGAACTATATACAATATCCTGAGATAAACCATAGTGGAAAAGAATATTAAAAAATAATACACACACACACACACACACACATACACATGTATAACTGAATCACTTTGCTATAAGAGAAAGAAGCTTGACTCTCCCTCCATGATCCAACCAAAGAAATGTGGTCAAGTCATGTGAAGATTAGTCATGCTCCAAATCTGACATGCTAGGCCTGTCAGATTCCTACCAGTGGCTGGCATATTTCCCCTGCTTGATTCCTCCAAGCCTCTGTGCTTCAGAAGCTGGAAAGTTCTTATCCTTATGCACAGGGTGCATGTGCAGCAGCAATAAATAGCAATAGGAAGAATATGAGCAACAGATGTTGGAGACTTGTCAATTAGCAAGAGGGTGTTACTTCCTTATAAGGAGATAATGACGTGGCTCCCGAGGTTAGAACGGTACCAAAGGCCAAGATAAGAAAGACTGGGTATCTCAACATCTACCTCCTATGGTGTAACAATATTCACTGGAATGTGTGCGCCCTGATTTGTGTATCCTTTAATGCAACAGTTCTTCCAGTGTAGTTCAGAGACCCTGGGGAACTCTCAAATCTTTACAGGGGTTCCATAAGGTCAAAACTTATTTTCAAAATAATGCTATGTCATTATTTGTTTTTTTACTTTCTTTCTCTTATGAATGTAGAATGAAGTGTTCCAGAGGCTGCATGACATTGGTATCATAACAGAATGATCTACAGCAGATATGAGAATCAAGCTGTCTTCTGGTTGGCTAAATGTCAGGAAGCATTTAACAGGAGGCTTCCTGTGTGCTGTTTTGGATCTGTCAGGAATTCTGTGTTCCTTATTAATTCCTGAATATTCAGGAATTAAGAGGAGAGGCAAGCCTCTCCCAGGGGCTGAGGAATCCAGGCATTTCCTTCATTAGTTTTTCTATATGGTGATAAGTACCCTCTTCCTTTTTATGAACCATATGGTAAAAGTGATTATTTACAACTCACTCTCTCTTTAATATGGATTGCCTATGTTTTGTAAGTCTGGAATTTTAATCTTTATCTTTGCTGAGAATAACTACAGTATATATGCCCACACCATGTTGATTAAAACACCTTTGCTCCATCAGAGCTTTGGTCCTCGTGTCTTGCTTTCCTCCTCTCTCTCTCTCTCAGGCTATTTCTTTGGAGTGCAGAGGCTCTCTGAGTTCACTTTCCTGACTGGGCTTCTAAGACCCTCTTGAGAAGGCGCTCTGTGCCTTCACCCCATCGAGAGGGCGCCTGAGGCCTTCGTGAACAGAGCAAGCCCCATGCAGGGCCTTTATTGGCTTTCTGCATAAACCAAGGAATATCAGCCTCTTTCTCTCTCCTTTACTTTCTTATCGGTCGACTCCAGACCACCAGGTTCCGGTCCATTAAAGGACCTCAACAGCTAAACATCAAAGAGATTTGTAAAAATGTAAAACAATGCCTCCATTCTCAGAGAAAATTGTTTTGGGAGGTTTATTATTTTTCAATAATAAATTGTTTTTCACAATTATTTATTGCAATTTAAGATGGATTATTAATAAACCTTTTAAGTTCTTAGTTTAATTTGTAATACAATAGATATTGATAAATGAAAACTATGTAAATAAAATTTCATTAAAGTTTTCAATAATTTTTAAGAGTATTAATGTGTTCTGAGTCAAAAACATTTGAGAACCACTGCTAAAACATGGCTTCTTTATTTAACTATTGGTGAAACTCCCCATTTAACATAAATGATAGATTTCTGGTCGAGTTTTCTTCCATTCCATGAAGAAATTAAACTCTTTCAAAACATTGTTTTTGCTATTGATTCTGTCTTTAACCATTTGCATTGAAATCTTCTACATTTAATTTTGTGTTAATTTGCAAGTCTTAAATAACTGCATAGAGAAATGTAACTTATTCTCATTAGAAAATTATTTAATGAATAAGATACATGTTATACTTTAAATTACTATAGCATTACCAATTCCCTTCTTTTTCTTTTCTTTATTTTTTCATGACATATATTGCAGTGGAAACTTATTGGGAGGTGGCCTCCTCTTCTTTCTCCAGTTGTTAGTTATTAGAATAAAGGTGATTTGGGTTATTCTTAGTTCAAATGCTATATTTACTTGGGTTTCCACTGAAGCAGATGCTAAAGAAAGGATTTGAAAGCAAGTAATTTATTTGGGATGTGATCTTAGGTGAGAGGAATAGAGAAGTGAGACAAAGATGAAAAGGAAGGCAACTAAAGAAAGGATGAGTTATCAAGTCAGCTGCCATTGTGAGCAACTGTAGTTTAATCCTGCTGGGAAACTCTGGGAATTTGTGTAGAAAGCAGGCCTCTCATTCATCCCACGAGACGGGTGAGAGAGCTGAGGTATTTATACACTAATTGCCTTCAGTAAGTGGTCACGGACTCCTGGGTGGATGTTTAAATGCATCAGAGAAAACCCTCAGAGCACTGGAAATCGGCTAAGGATACACTATAGTGTCAGGAACATGGATAGGGGCACCAACAGTGGCAGCTACAAGTAATGCAACACTGTATTATTTTTTATGTTTTAGAAGATTTAGATATGTGCATGAGTGCATGCTAAGTCGTTTCAGCCATGTCCAACTTTTTGTGACCCCATGGACTGTAGCCCACCAGGGTCCTCTGTCCATGGGATTCTGCAGGCAAGAATACTGCAGTAGGTTGCCATGCCCTGCTCCAGGGAATCTAGAGATTTAACCCACATCTTTTACATCTCCTGCATTGGCGGATGGGTTCTTTACCGCTAGTACCAGGTAATTGGTATCAATTTATATTATTGGAGGAGGCAAGAGTTGAAGAGGAAATTTGAGGAGGTCCAGATAGTAGCTTAAACTTGACTGTGTGGAAATAAACAAAGACCACCCAAATGAGAAAAAGAAAAGGCTCTTTACGCAGAGCTTGCTATTGTGGAGTCAGCCACAATTACTTGAAATTTAATAAAGACAAGGCAGGCCGAGGAGAGGCAAATCGTTATAGTGGAAAAAGGGAAGCCTCCATGTATGTTACAATCAGAGGGGGTTGGCATGGAGAAGCTGGTGACCAGCTAACTAGAAATGAAACATCCTATGTGATTGGTTAGAAGAGCATAATTGGCTTTCTCTGGTTGGTTCCTAGTTGGAATCCATGGCAAAAATTAGGGAAGCTGGCAGTTACTGACCAAAGTCTTCTCTTTTTTCCACTATAAAAATTTCCCACTCATCTGCATACCTTTGAGTCTCTGCCAAACACAAGCAATGGTGACTGATTCCCTTGCTATAGCAAGCTCTAAATAACTTTCGCTTGTTCTCATTCAGTTAGTATTTATTTTCACAAACTATTTTTATTTTCACAAACGATTTTAATGTTCACCCCATGCTCCAACGTCATGGCTTTTGTGTGTGTGCCAGCCATATTAAACTTCTCACTTTCTCCAAATAAACATATAAGTCTCTGGTATGTAGGAACCATACAGACAAACCAGTGGTATGTCTCCCCTATCTATAAAATTATTTTATTACTTCTTCAGCTGATAAAGTGAAAGTAAAAAGGAGTATGTCAGGACTGTATATTGTCACCCTACTTATTTAACTTGTATGCAGAATACATCATGCAAAATGCCAGGTGGGATAAAGCACAAGCTGGAATCAAGACTGCAGGGAGAAATATCAATAATCTCAGATATGCAGATGATACCACCCTTACGGCAGAAAGTGAAGAGGAACTGAAGAGCCTCTTGATGAAAGTGAAAGAGGAGAGTGAAAAAGCTGGCTTAAAACTCAGCATTCAAAAAACTAAGATCATGGCTTCCAGTCCCATCACTTCATGGCAAAAATATGGGGAAACAATGGAAACAGTGACAGACTGTATTTTCCTGGGCTCCAAAATCACTGCAGATGGTGACTGCTGCCATGAAATTAAAAGACACTTGCTCCTTGGAAGAAAAGCCATGACCAACCTAGACAGTGTATTAAAAAGCAGAGACATCACTTTGCCAACAAAGGTCTGTCTAGTCAAGCTATGGTTTTTCCGGTATGGTCATGTATGGATGTGAGAGTTGGACCATGAAGAAAGCTGAGCACTGAAGAATTAATGCTTTTGAACTGTGGGGTTGGAGAAGACTCTTGAGAGTCCCTTGGACAGCAAGGAGATCAAACCAGTCAATCCTAAAGGAAATCAGTCCTGAATATTCATTGGAAGGACTGATGCTGAGGCTGAAACTCCAATACTTTGGCCACCTGATATGAAGAGCTGACTCATTGGAAAAGACCCTGATGCTGGGAAAGATTGAAAGCAGGAAGAGAAGGGGACGACAGAGGATGAGATGGTTGGATGGCATCACCAACTCGATGGACATGAGTTTGAGCAAGCTCCGGGAATTGGTGATTGATAGGGAGTCCTGGCATGCTGCTGTCCATGGGGTTGCAGAGTTGGACACGACTGAGAGACTGAATTAAACTGAACTGATACTTGTAGTCTATTAAGCGTACAACCATGCTGCTGCTGCTGCTAAGTCACTTCAGTCGTGTCCGACTCTGTATGACCCTGTAGATGGCAGCTATGTCTTAAAAACTGTACATACCACAGTTTAAAAATACCTCTAATTTTAATTCCTTTGCTATTTGCATTACATCTACAGTTACCTCCTCCACTGAAGTCTCAAACCTCTGAAAGTCATCCATGAGGACTGGAATTACTTGCCTCCAAACTCCTATCAATATTGATATTTTGCCATCTTTCCATGAATCACAGATATTCTTCCTGGCATGTAGAATGGCACTCATTATCCAAAAGCTGTGTCAGAAATATACAGCCAGATTAATGTTTTCATGTCTGTTAACATAACATCCATCATATAACCCATGGATCAAGGAGTAACTTTATTTTCCAAATTTATTATTTAAGAACCACATTTTGTGAGGCTATAACTTACCATAGATGGTGATTCCTCTGATGGAATCTCAGCAAAGTAAATCGAAAACCTTCTGGAAAATATTCACCATCCTAGATTCTAGAATTAGAAGTGGAGCCTAAAGATGTGGCTGAATGCTACAACTCGTGACAAAACTCCAGTGTATGAGGAGTTGCTTCTTATGAATGAAGAAAGTGGTTTCTTGGGATAGAATCTCTCCTGGTGAAGATGCTGTGAAAACCGTTGAAATGACAACAAAGAATTTAGAACAGTACATACATTTAGTTGATAAAGCAGTGGCAGGGTTTGAGAGAACTGACTTCAATTTTGAAAGCATTTCTACTGTGAGTAAAATGTCATCTAACAGCATTGTATGCTATAGAGAAATCGTTTGTAAAAGGAAGAGTCAATCAACGTGGCAGACTTCATTGTTGTCTTATTTTAAGAAATTGTCACAGCTGCTACCCTGATCATTCAGCAACCATCATCACATTTGGGCAAGCCCCTCCACTTGTCCAAATGTGACTATGACTTGCTGAAGGCTCAGATGATGGTTGGCATTTTTTAGCAATAAAATACTTTTAAGTTAAGGTACGTCCATTGTTTTTAAAGACATGCACACTTAAGAGTATGCAATATAGTGTAAAGATAACTTATATACACTGGGAAACCAAGAAAAAAAATCATTGATTCGCTTTATTGCAACTTTTTAGTTCAGTGGTCTGCAACTGCAGTCATAGTATCTTTGAGGTGTGCTTGTATCTGAAAGAAACCATCATTATCTGAAAGAGGCAGCTACACTCCCATGTTCATTGCAGCATTGCTCACAGCAGCCAAGCTATGGAAACAAACTATGTGTCTGTCAATAGATGAATGGATAAAGATGTGATATATCACACACACACACACACACATACAATGAAGAAGAAAGTAAAGTCTGCTATTTGCAAAAATAGGAATGAATCCAGAGGACATAATACTAAGTGGAATTAGCCAAAGAAAGACAAAAACTGCATGATCCCACTCATTTGTGGAATCATTTTTTTTTTCTAAAGTTGATTCATAGAAATAGAACAGAATGATGTTTACCAGGGCCAGAGAGTTGAGGGGAAAGTTGGATGTGGGGAAGATGAGAAATGGTAGTCAAAGGATTCATTTGTCAGAAACATAAGTTCTGGGGAGCTAACGTCCCACATGGTAACTGTAGTAAATATTACTTTGTTGTGTGCTTGAAATTTGCCACAAGTAGACCTTAAACATTTTTACCACACACACACACACACACACAGAGATAGCTATATGAGTAGATGGATGTATTAGTTAAACTGATTGTGGTGGTCATTTCACAAAGTATATATGTATGTCAAACCATCATGTTGTACTTTAAATATGAACAATTTTATTTATATATTATTCCTCAATAAAGCTGAAAAATAGAAGAAAACTTGATTAAGATATGTGAATATATACCTAAGATAATTATTTTGCTCATGTATTTTTAATATTTGTATAATCAACATAAAATTTTTAATTTTGGTCTAACATATACAGATAGATCTTATTTTTTATTTCTTAGAATATTATTTTGAAAATCAGTTCAGTTCAGTTGCTCAGTCATGTCGACTCTTTGTGACCCCGTGAATCACAGCACACCAGGCCTCCCTGTCCATCACCAAGTACCAGAGTCTACCCAAACCCATGTCCATCAAGTCGGTGATGCCATCCAACCATCTCATCCTCTGTCGTCCCCTTCTCCTCCTCCTCCCAATCCCTCCCAGCATCAGAGTCTTTTCCAATGAGTCAGCTCTTCACATCAGGTGGCCAAAGTATTGGAGTTTCAGCTTCAATATCAGTCCTTCCAATGAACACCCATGACTGATCTCCTTTAGGATGGACTGGTTGGATCTCCTTGCAGTCCAAGGGACTCTCAAGAGTCTTCTCCAACACCACAGTTCAAAACCATCAATTCTTCGGCGCTCAGCTTTATTTATAGTCCAATTCTTATATCCATACATGACCACTGGAAAAACCATAGCCTTGACTAGATGGACCTTTGTTGGCAAAGTGATGTCTCTGCTTTTTAATATGCTATCTAAGTTGGTCATAACTTTCCTCCCAAGGAGTAAGCGTCTTTTAATTTCATGGCTGCAATCACCATCTGCAGTATTTTGGAGCCCAGAAAAATAAAGTCAGCCATTGTTTCCACTGTTTCCCCATCTATTTCCCATGAAGTGATTGGACTAGATGCCATGATCATAGTTTTCTGAATGCTGAGCTTTAAGCCAAGTTTTCACTCTCCTTTCACTTTCATCAAGAGGCTCTTTAGTTCTTAGTTTGGAATTAATTTTTTTTCATAGATCTACCAAAATAATATAACTAATTTGTTGATCAATACACATATATTTCAAAAATCTCGGAAGTAACCATAAATTATTTTTCACACCTCCTTTTAATCTCAAAATGGTACTGTTTGGAAGATAATATGTGTGATGAACCTCCCTATTCATAGATTCATGCTCTGTGACTCTGTATAACTGGTCCTCCACTCTATCTGACTCAGGATAAAGCACCATAAATAGCACACGGATGCATTGCAGCACAAGTTATTTAAAGAAGGTGTCTCATGAAGGAGCTGGGAGGGTGAGAAAGGAAGAAGGGAGAGCAGGAGCAGACACTATTACAATAAGAAATTAAAGAATTTTAAGATCTCCTCCCCCCCCCCCCCAATCATTCTTAGTCTACCAACAACATGCTAAGCTAAATTGGAATATACCCTGGGATTTCCCTGGTGGCCCAGTGGTTAGGACTATGTGCTTTCACTTCGGAGGTTTGATCTCTGGTCAGAGAACTAGGATTCCATGAGCCACATGGCCAAGAAAAAATAGAGTATACCCCACTTTCCATTATATCTGTGAATATTATCTTTCTTCAACTTTATTAAAAATCATTTTTCACTTTTGAAATTTTACTGTATCTATTAGGATCCACAAGGGTCTCATAGTGTATTGTTAAAAAAATGGCCCATTGTGGTTACCTGACAAACAAGGGATGAAGTCACAGTGGCCACATTGCCCTGGTGGGATCCTCTTTTTTCCTTAAGGAGACATCCTGTTTTTCCCTGCTGGTGCCAGTTTCTCAAGACTACAAGATCACCTGACCATGAGACCCCTCTGACTATGTGCTCACAAGACCCCAGCTGCGAGCTAAAGATAAACTAAGGACCCCTTCCTTCAGGGCACAATTTTCCACCAATAGGGTATACGAACAATTGGCTGTAAAAGGGGAGCACTGATTTCTCTCTAAAGCCAGTCACTTTTTTTCTTCCTGTAATAAATCTTTCTCTGCCTGACTTCCCAGCTCGCTCTTTTTTTCTCATGCTCGCCTTACAATGTCTTGTGACCCTTACAAAGTAATTGTCATCAAACACATTAGGATAAGCAGAGTAGGTGTCCTATTGGGTAGCGCACCAAAGGGGTATCTAGCATTTTACTAGGAAGGCTATAATCTAGAAGTTGGCACTACAAACTTGAGTTCTCTGCTTCTAAAAGCCCAGCATCTTTACAAATTATCATAGTGAGTTTTAAAAATGGATTTTTATTAGTGTAATTAGTGATATTCAAAAAAAGTGGATTGGCTGAAATATTTTAGGAATGTTCCCATGCTTTCGTGAACAGAGCTTTGGAAGCCTGTAGACCTAAAGGACAGTATCCAAATCTTCATCCCCAAACAACTTGCATCCAGCCAACAGCTCAGAGGACTTGGGGTCTGTGAGCCTGACTCTTATCCTGATTAACTGAAAGAACTTGTTGGCTAGGTGTGCTCTGGGCCTCTAAAGTGACAGCGGATTGAACTTATAGAGCAAGGCTTCACAGACATGCTTTCACTGTAACTTGGTAGGGAGAGTGCATGTGAGTGGCTGACCCTCACCCACCTGTGACTGTGTGAGACTCAGTCAAAAGGACCTCATAGTTGAGTATGACCTGTCCTTCCATTTGCTTCTTTTTAATTTTTTCAGGTTTCTAGGATCTAGACCAGTGGTTCTCAAAGTGCAGTCCCCAGGCTAGCAGTACCAGAATCATCTAGGAACTTGTTAGAAATACGAATTCTCAAGACCCAGCTCAGATCTGCTAAATCAGAAGCTCTGGAGCTGTTTTTACTTTTTCAGGTGATCCTTATGCTTGAATGTTTGAGAAGCACTGGACCAGATTGCATTTTGCCATCTAGCTATCTTTTCTTGGTTGCTCTCATTTTTACTTCATTTACTGCACCAGTTGGGCCTTATCTGAGATTCTTCACATTGCTACTTCTCTCTTACCATTATGTGTTGTTCAAGGTTCTCCATAAATCAAGACCCATACGCAACTTTTAATCAGAATTCCTCACTAATCAAGGTTCCTTCATACTCCTTGTATTAAGTTGATTTTATAAACAATAGTTTCAGAAATTCATACTCTTCTGTGAAGCAGCAGCAACAGTGCAGTGATTATCAAGCTCTGTTCTTTGGAAATCTCCTGAGGGGACACCTGGAAAGTTGAGGGAGGAAGAATAAGGCTTTTTATTCTTGTCTTTTTTGAAGCCAACATTTGTTGAGTACCTATTATGAGCCAGGCATAGTTCTGGTCCCTTCACATGCTAATGCATTCATTTAGGTCATATTCCGCCCAGCTTTTCCATCATAGAAGCTGTTGTTTAGTCGCATTCAACTCTTTGTGACACTATTGAATGTAGCCCACCAGGCTCTCTGTCCATGGGATTTCCCAGGCAAAAATATTGGAGTGGATTGCCATTTCTTTCTCCAGGGGATCTTCCTGACCCAGGGATCAAACCCACATCTCCTGCAGGCAGATTTTTTACCACTGTGCCACCAGGGAAGCCCCAGAGAAGAGGGTATTCTCAGGTATTTTATTTACTGGGTTGCAACACAAGTTTTGTTTTGTTTTTTTTTTTTTTAAGGATGCTAAAGACAAAACAAGCTGCACCCTTTACTCACTGAGCTCCTAGTATCCAGGCCTTTTCTCTAGTCCTGGAATACACAGGTTCTTTCCTATCCCAGTCTTTCACATGGTCTTCCCTCTTCCTGAAGCTTTCCCCTGAAACAACCATAGTAGGCTCTCTAGCATCCTTTAGTTTTCTACTTAAATGTTATCTCTTTTAAGAGAAACTTAGCCATCTGATCTGTTTTAGTCATTTCCCCTCCTTTTTTCTTTTATAAAGCACTCTTACTTTTATCTTTATAGCATTTAATGCAATTTATTATGATACAATTTCCTTATTCAATTTTTGTAGTCTGTTCCCCACTGGATTGTAAGCTTGGCAAGGACTGAAACCTTATCTTTCTTGTTCTTTTTGTCTAATGAGCACTCACTAGTGTCTGGCACAATATTGTGCTTAATAAATATATGGTAATTCAATGACCAATGAGTATAATGAGGCAACTTGAGCTCTCATTCAGGCTCTTTCATTAACTAGAAGTTTCATCCTTAAATGAAGGTTGGATGAGATGCTGTATGAGATGATTTTGCTTCAGCATCACATGGTTCAAATTTAACTTTTAATTTTATACTTATCTGCTTATGCTTTTGGTGAGCAGGTGTGTTATATCCTTCCTTAATTGCTCATTGTGTAAGGGAAAGCATTTAAGTTAATTTCTCAAGTGAACAAGAATAAAGGTGTTAAAATACAAAATTGAGATCACACTTGAAAATTTCCTGAGCAGACAGAACCAGTTAAGCCACGTAAGCAACACCTAGTATAGCTTATTCTGCAGAGTAAGCGAAACTTAACTTGGATTGTAAATGCCCCTGAAAATCATAAACTAAACCTAAATTGACCTAAATTGTTTAAGGTTGCCTAAAATGACATATGAAGACCATTTTAACCAATCCCTGTTATTTGGAAAAACCCCACTGCTGTAACCAATGATTATAAAGATTAAATAGTTTTTGTGTTTTCAATATATAAGCCATCCTATAACATGTCTCTGTGCTTAATGCCACTGTTCACCTGAAAACTCCCAGTTATAAAACTATTCTTCTATGCACAATAAACTCTTACTGGATACAGCTTTATTGATTTGGTTTTATTTTCAACAGTTTCTGGATTTTGACATGGGCTGCCTGAAAACTTTATATTGGACTAGACATAAGAATTGGAATCTGGACCTCATCCAGTCATGCTACACAGACATTAACATTAAAAAGAAATTTAGAAAAACTTTGATCTGGGTCAAAGAAAAGGAGTATGGAAATAATGTGCATTTACATTTTTCAATGAATTAGGATTTCTTTATAAAATCATTATATATTTATTAATTGAATTTTAAAATGAGTAGAGGATCTGAATAGAGGTTTTTCCAAAGGATACACACAAATGGGCACCAAGTATATGAAAAGGTGCTCAGCATCACTAATCATCAGGGATTTCCCTGATGCAAGTCAAAATGACAATGAGATATCTATCACTTCATGTCTATTAAAATGGCTATCATCAAGAAGACCAGAGTTGACAAGTGTTGGCAAGGATATAGAGAAAGGGAACTACTGTGTACTATCGGTGGGAATGTATAGGGTATAGTCCCTATAGAAGCAGTATGGAGGTTTCTCAAAAATCAAAAAATAGAACTACAACATCATCCTGTAACCCGACTTTTGGGTATATACTCAAAGGTAATGAAAACAGAATATCTAAGAGATATCTGCACTTGCATATTCATTGCAGCATTATTCACAATAGCCAAAATATGGAAATCACTTGTGTCCAACAGATGAATGTATAAAGAAGATATATACATGGAATATTATTCAGCTAGGCAGAAGAAGAAAATCCTCTCATTTGCAACAACTTGGATGAAACTTGACAGTGTTATATTAAGTGAAACATGAAAGACAGAGGAAAGACACATTCGGCATGGTATCACTTACATGCAAAACCTAAAAAAAAAAAAAGTTAAATTCATAGAAACAGAGTAGATAAGTGTTTACCAGGGACTGGGAGGTGGAGGAATAGGGAAAATTTGATAAAAGTACAAACTTTCAGCTACCAAATGAATAAGATAGAAGATCTAATGGAAAACATGGTGACTATGTTGATAACACTATATTAAATAGTAATTGAAATTGTCTTATATAATTGAAATTTGCTAAAAGAGTAGAATTTAAATGGTTTAACAACAAAGAAGACAAACATTTGAGGTGATGGATGTACTAATTCAGTACATGGTGGGAGCCAGGAATATACAGTAGAGAAAAGAAAGTCTTTTAGATAAGTGGTTGTAGGGGAAAAGGTCAGCTACATGTGAAAGAATGAAATTAGAACATTCTCTATCACCACATACAAAAATAAACTCAAAATGGACTAAAGACCTAAATGTGAACTATAAAACTCCTGGAAGAAAATATAGGCAGAATGTTCTTTGACATAAATTGCAATAATATTTTTTTGACTCTGTCTCCTAGAATAATGGAAATAAAAGCAAAAATAAACAAATGGGACCTAATTAAACTTAAAAGCTTTTGCACAGCAAAGAAAACCATAAACAAAATGAAAACAGAACCTCCAGAATGGGAGAAAATATTTGCAAATGATGCAATCGACAAGTGCTTAATTTCCAAAATACACAAACAGCTCATACAACTCAATATCAAAAAAAAAAAACAAACAACCCAATCAAAAAATGGGCAGAAGATCTAAATAGACATTTCTCCAAAGAAGATATACAGATGGCCAAGAGGCACATGAAAAGATGTCTGGAGAGGGTATACAGAAAAGAGAACCCTTCTACACTGTTAGTGGGAATATATTAATAAATTGGTGCAGACAACAAGGAGAACAGCATAGAGGTTCCTCCGAAAACTAAAAACAGAGTCACCATGTGATCCAGCAATCCCACTCCTAGGTATATATCCAGGAAACACAAAAATGCTAATTTGAAAAGACACATGCATCTTAATGTTCCTGTTGCTGTTGTTCAGTCGCTCAGTTGTGTCCGACTCTGCAACCCCATGGACTGCAGCACACAAGGCTTTCCTGTCCTTCACCATCTCCTGGAGCTTGCTCAAACTCATGCCCATTGAGCCAGTGATACCATTCAACTATCTCATCCTCCATCTACTCTTCTCCTCCTGCCCTCAATCTTTCCCGTCATCAGGGTCTTTTCCAGTGAGGTGGCTTTTCACATCAGGTGGCCAAAATATCGTAGCTTCAACTTCAGCATCAGCCCTTCCAAAAAATATTCAGGGTAGATTTCCTTTATGATTGACTGGTTTGATCTCTTTGCTGTCCAAGGGACTCTCAAGAGTCTTCTCCAGCACCACAATTCAAAAGCATCAATTCTGCTGTGATCCAAAAGTCTACAAGTAATAAATGCTGGAGAGGGTGTGGAGAAAAGGGAACCCTCTTACACTGTTGGTGGGAATGCAAACTAGTACAGCCACTATGGAGAACAGTGTGGAGATTCCTTAAAAAACTGGAAATAGAACTGCCTTATGATCCAGCAATCCCACTGCTGGGCATACACACTGAGGAAACCAGAAGGGAAAGAGACACGTGTACCCCAATGTTCATCGCAGCACTGTTTATAATAGCCAGGACATGGAAGCAACCTAGATGTCCATCAGCAGATGAATGGATAAGAAAGCTGTGGTACATATACACAATGGAGTATTATTCAGCCATTAAAAAGAATACATTTGAATCAGTTCTAATGAGGTGGATGAAACTGGAGCCTATTATACAGAGTGAAGTAAGCCAGAAAGAAAAACACCTATACAGTATACTAACGCATATATATGGAATTTAGAAAGATGGTAACAATAACCCTGTGTACGAGACAGCAAAAGAGACACTGATGTATAGAACAGTCTTATGGACTCTGTGGGAGAGGGAGAGGGTGGGAAGATTTGGGAGAATGGCATTGAAACATATAAAATATCATGTATGAAACGAGTTGCCAGTCCAGGGTCGATGCACGATACTGGATGCTTGGGGCTAGGGCACTGGGACGACCCAGAGGGATGGTATGGGGAGGGAGGAGGGAGGAGGGTTCAGGATGGGGAATACATGTATACCTGTGGCAGATTCATTTTGATATTTGGCAAAACTAATACAATTTTGTAAAGTTTAAAAAAAAAAGCATCAATTCTTTGGGGCTCAGCCTTCTTTATAGTTCAACCCTCACATCTGTACTTGACTACTGGAAAAACCATAGCTTTGACTATGCAGACTTTTGTCAGCAAAGTAATGTCTGCTTTTTAATATGATGTATTGGTTTGTCATAGTTCTTCTTCCAAGGAACAAGTGTCTTTTAATTTCATGGCTGCATCACTGTCCACAGTGATTTTGAAGCCCAAGAAAATAAAGTCCTTCACTGTTTCCATTCCCCCCCGCCCCCATCTATTTGCCATGAAATGATGGGACTGGATGTCATGATTTTAGTTTTTTGAATGTTGAATTTTAAGCCAGTTTCCCCCACCCCACCCCCCACTCTCCTTTTCTACCTTCATGGAAAGGCTCTTTAGTTCCTCTTCATTTTCTGCCATTAGGGTGGTGTCATCTGCATATCTGAGGTTATTGATATTTCTCCCAGCAATCTTGATTCCAGCTTCAGCTTCATCCTGGCATTTCACATGATGTCCTCTGCATATAAGTTAAATAAACAGGATGACAATATACAGCCTTGACATACTCCTTTCCCAGTTCATTGTTCTATGTCCCATCCTAACTGTTGCTCCTTGACCTGCATATAAGTTTCTCAGGAGGCAGGTAAGGTGGTCTGATATTCTCATCTTTTTAAGAATTTTCCATAGTTTGTTGTGATTCCACACATTAAAGGCTTAACCATAAACAATGAAGTAGAAGTAGATGTTTTTCTAGAATTCCTTTGTTTTCTCTATGATCCAACAAATGTTGGCAATTTGATCTCTGGTTCCTCTGCCTTTTCAAAACCCAGCTGTACATCTGGAAGTTCTTCATTCACGTACTGCTAAAGCCTACCTTGAAGGATTTTGAGCATAACCTTACAGGCATGTGAAATGAACACAACTGTACAATAGTTTGAACATTCTTTGGCACTGCGCTTCTTTGAGATTGGAATGAAAACTGACCTTTTCCAGTCCTGTAGCCATTGCTGAGTTTTCCAAGTCTGCTGACGTATTGAGTGTAGCACTTTAACTTTGGGGATTTGAAATAACTCAGCTGGAATTCCATCACCTCCACTAACTTTGTAGTAATGCTTCCTAGGACCCCCCTTGACTTCACACTCCAGGATGTCTGGCTCTAGGTGAATGATCACACCATCATGGTTATCTGGGTCATTAAGACCTTTTTGTACAGTTCTTCTGTGTACTGTTGCCACCTCTTCTTAGTATCTTCTGCTTCTGCTAGGTCCATACCATTTCTGTCCATTATTGTGCCTATGAAATGTTTCCTTCATATTTAACTTTCTTGAAGAGATCACTAATCTTTCCCATTCTATTGTTTTTGTCTATCTTTGCATTGCTCACTTAAGAAGGCTTTATCCCTCCTTGCTATTCTTTGGAAATCAGCATTCAGATGGATATATCTTTCCTTTTCTCTAATGTCTTTCCCCTCTCTTTTCTCAACTATCTTGTAAGGCCTCCTCAGACAACCTCCTCAGCACTATTTACAATAGCCAAGACATGGAAGCAACCTAAATGCCTGCTGACATATGTATGGATGAAGAAGATGTGGATAGCATGTATATACAATAGAATGTTACTCAGCCATTAAAAAGAATGAAATAATTCCATTTGCCGCAATATGGATGGACCTAGATGGCACTCCACTCCAGTACTCTTGCCTAGAAAATCCCATGGATGGAGGAGCCTGGTAGGCTCCATTCCATGGGGTCGCTAAGAGTCAGGCACGACTGAGCGACTTCACTTTCAGTTTTCACTTTCATGCATTGGAGAAGGAAATGGCAACCCAATCCAGTATTCTTGCCTGGAGAATCTCAGGGACAGAGGAGCCTAGTGGGCTGCCCTCTCTGGGGTCACACAGAGTCGGACACGACTGCGGCGACTTAGCAGCAGCAGCAGAGGTTATCACATATTACATTACATATCACATATTAAGTGAAGTAAGTCAGAGAGAAAAAGACAAACATCATGTGATATCACTTTAGTGAAAGTGAAAGTTGCTTAGTCATGTCCAACTCTTTGCGACCCCATGGACTATATAGTCCATGGAATTCTCCAGGCCAGAATACTGAGATGGGTAGCCTTTCCCTTCTCCAGGGGATCTTCCCAACCCAGGGATTGAACCCAGGTTTATCACATTGCAGGTAGATTCTTTACCAGCTGAGCCACAGGGAAGCTCAAGAACGCTGGAGTGGGTAGCCTATCCATTCTCCAGCAGATCTTCCCAACCCAGGAATTGAACCGGGGTCTCCTACATTGCAGACAGATTCTTTACCTGCTGAGCTACCAGGGAATCCCATATGGAAAAGAATATGGCAAAAATATATATGTCAATATATATATATATGACAAAATCACTTTACTGTAAAACCTGAAATTAACACAACATTGTAAATCAACTATCAGTTCAGTTAGTTGCTCAGTCATGTCTGACTCTTTGAGACCCCATGGACTGCAGCATGCCAGGCCTCCCTGTCCATCATCAACTCCAGGAGCCTGCCCAAACTCATGTCCATCGAGTCAGTGATGCCATCTAACCATCTCATCCTGTCTTCCCCTTCTCCTCCTGCCTTCAATCTTTCCCAGCATCAGGGTCTTTTTCAATAAGTCAGTTCTTTCCATCAGGTGGCCAAAGTACTGGAGTTTCACCTTCAGGATCAGTCTTTCCAATGAATAGTCAGGACTGATTTCCTTTAGGATCGACTGGTTGAATCTCTTTGCAGTCCAAGGGGCTCTCAAGAGTCTTCTCCAACACCACAGTTCAAAAGCATCAAATCAACTATACTTCAATAAAAATAAGTAAGTAAAAACCTTCAGATCATAAAAAAACATGAGATTATGAAAATTTCAATAGACTTGGTGGTGGGAATATTTTCATAACTAAGGTAATAATAATAATAATAATACTAATGCAATGAATTAAGATTGTAATCACTGAACAATGAAAAATGAATTATGATGAAAAATAGTAGAAACTTTTCTAGATTTTCGCTAGGCCTTTTGTTATGCGTGTGTGTGTGCTAAGTCGCTTCAGTCATGTCCTATTCTTTTCGACCTTATGGACTGTAGCCCACCAGGCTCCTATGCCCATGAGATTCTCCAGACAAGAATACTGGAGTGGGTTGCCATGCCCTTCTCCAGGGTGTCTGTCTCACCCAGGGATCGAAGCCTTGTCTCCTTTGGCTTCTGCAATGCAGGCGGATTCTTTTCTGCTAAGCTACCAAAGAAGCCCCAGGCCTTTTGCTACAGAGAACCAATCTGACTCCATATCATATCTGTTTTGTTTTTTTTTTAACTTTAACTTTTATTTTCTACCGCTTTTGCTTTGAGTTAATAATGTTGCATATAGCCTGAAATATACAGGACATTTTATTCTCAAGGCTATGATCCTTGAGATTCCCTTCATATAGAGGTAAAAGTTGCAAAACAGAGAATAACATTTGTCTTGTTGGAGATTTATGGAAACTTCATGACCTGACCTTCCCAGACTTCTGCAAGAACAAAGAATTCCTGCACCAAGAAGTCTGCAATAACCAACCTCACCCCTGTCTCACTTGCCTTCAAAACTGCTTAGCTGAAACCCTTCTGGGAGTTTGGGGTTTGGGGAGCAGGAGCCACCCATCTTTTTCTATGGCCTTGCAATAAACATTTCTTAGTTCCCAACTTCAATGTTTTGGTTTGTTTGGCCTTACTGTGCAGGAAGCACATGAACTTGAACTTGAGTTCCTTAACACTTTCACACTGTAGCCTTTTTTTTTTTTTTTTTGGCTGTGCCCTGCCTCTTGTAGGATTTTATTTCCCCATCCAGGGATTGACCTGTGCCCCCTCCATTGGAAGCGTGGAGTCTTAATCACTGAACCATCAAGGAAATCTCTTAGTTCTTTTTAGATGTTTCAGAGAATCTTGGAGAAAACAAAATGTATGAATAGTTAATTTTTCTGTTCAGATTCAAGTACACTGTTTATTAATTAACCCATACTCATTGTCTCTCATTAATGAAAAGTTAATATTCACAGTAAACCAGGAAGTTACATTGTCCTTGTTTATACATATGAGAAAACCGAACTATAGAAAATTAATTTAAGATTAAACAGCTTTTATGCTAATAAAATAGCACCTAAGAATATAATCATCAAAAATCCTCTAATTTGACCTCAAATACTAAAATTAACAATTGCATACAGTTACCAAGAAGCATTTCTGTTCCATGGTGAATATTATCAACACTTGCCCTTTATCCATGAATATAAGTACTGGACTAATTGGCCAGAATATGCCTTCTAAATAATCCCAGCATAGTACTCAGACTGTCCTTCAGCTTCCACCTGTATTTGGCTTTGCACTTAAAATTTCTAGGGGCCTTGTGCTTTTCTACCTTAACTTTTTCCTGTGTCAGTATGACCTTAACTTTGCTTACTGCCTCTCTTTCTTCATTTACGACTCAGTACAAACTACGAACTTTGTATATTTGGAATCTATATTAGCAAAAACACGACCAGGAGTTGACTGTGGCTCAGATCATGAACTCCTTATTGCCAAATTCAGACTTAAATTGAAGAAAGTAGGGAAAACCACTAGACCATTCAGGTATGACCTAAATCAAATCCCTTATGATTATACAGTGGAAGTGAGAAATAGATTTAAGGGCTTAGATCTGATAGATAGAGTGCCTGATGAACTATGGAATGAGGTTCATGACATTGTACAGGAGACAGGGATCAAGACCATCCCCATGGAAAAGAAATGCAAAAAAGCAAAATGGCTGTCTGGGGAGGCCTTACAAATAGCTGTGAAAAGAAGAGAAGTGAAAAGCAAAGGAGAAAAGGAAAGATATAAACATCTGAATGCAGAGTTCCAAAGAATAGCAAGAAGAGATATGAAAGGCTTCTTCAGCGATCAATGCAAAGAAATAGAGGAAAACAACAGAATGGGAAAGACTAGGGATCTCTTCAAGAAAATCAGAGATACCAAAGGAATATTTCATGCAAAGATGAGCTTGATAAAGGACAGAAATGGTATGGACCTAACAGAAGCAAAAGATATTAAGAAGAGATGGCAAGAATACACAGAAGAACTGTACAAAAAAGATCTTCACGACCCAGATAATCACGATGGTGTGATCACTGACCTAGAGCCAGACATCCTGGAATGTGAAGTCAAGTGGGCCTTAGAAAGCATCACTAAGAACAAAGCTAGTAGAGGTGATGGAATTCCAGTTGAGCTATTTCAAATCCTGAGAGATGATGCTGTGAAAGTGCTGCACTCAATATGCCAGCACATTTGGAAAACTCTGCAGTGGCCACAGGACTGGAAAAAGTCAGTTTTCATTCCAATCCCAAAGAAAGGCAATGCCAAAGAATGCTCAAACTACCGCACAATTGCACTCATCTCACACACTAGTAAAGTAATGCTCAAAATTCTCCAAGACAGGCTTCAGCAATATGTGAACCGTGAACTTCCTGATGTTCAAGCTGGTTTTCGAAAAGGCAGAGGAACCAGAGATCAAATTGCCAACATCCACTGGATCATCGAAAAAGCAAGAGAGTTCCAGAAAAACATCTATTTCTGCTTTATTGACTATGCCAAAGCCTTTGACTGTGTGGATCACAATAACCTGTGGAAAATTCTGAAAGAGATGGGAATACCAGACCACCTGATCTGCGTCTTGAGAAATTTGTATGCAGGTCAGGAAGCAACAGTTAGAACTGGACATGGAACAACAGACTGGTTCCAAATAGGAAAAGTTCATCAAGGCTGTATATTGTCACCCTGTTTATTTAACTTATATGCAGAGTACATCATGAGAAATGCTGGATTGGAAGAAACACAAGCTGGAATCAAGATTGCCGGGAGAAATATCAGTAACCTCAGATATGCAGATGACACCACCCTTATGGCAGAAAGTGAAGAGGAACTAAAAAGCTTCTTGATGAAAGTGAAAGAGGAGAGTGAAAAAGTTGGCTTAAAGCTCAACATTCAGAAAACGAAGATCATGGCATCTGGTCCCATCACTTCATGGGAAATAGATGGGGAAACAGTGGAAACAGCGTCAGACTTTATTTTTCTGGGCTCCAAAATCACTACAGGTGGTGACTGCAGCCATGAAATTAAAAGATGCTTACTCCTTGGAAGGAAAGTTATGACCAACCTAGATAGCATATTCAAAAGCAGAGACATTACTTTGCCAACAAAGGTTCGTCTAGTCAAGGCTATGGTTTTTCCTGTGGTCATGTATGGATGTGAGAGTTGGACTGTGAAGAAGGCTGAGCGCCGAAGAATTGATGCTTTTGAACTGTGGTGTTGAAGAAGACTCTTGAGAGTCCCTTGGACTGCAAGGAGATCCAACCAATCCATTCTCAAGGAGATCAGCCCTGGGATTTCTTTGGAAGGAATGATGCTAAAGCTGAAACTCCAGTACTTTGGCCACCTCATGCGAAGAGTTGACTCATTGGAAAAGACTGTGATGCTGGGAGGGATTGGGGGCAGGAGGAGAAGGGGATGACAGAGGATGAGATGGCTGGATGGCATCACCGACTCAATGGACGTGAGTCTGAGTGAACTCCTGGAGTTGGTGATGGACAGGGAGGCCTGGCGTGCTGCGATTCATGGGGTCACAAAGAGTCGGACACAACTGAGCGACTGATCTGATCTGATCTGATCAGCTCATTGTTAGATCCTTGCATACATTACTGTCATCGTGCAGGGCTCAAAACAATAAGCATTTACTGTGCCACAGTTCTGTGGGTCAGAAGTCTGGAAGTGGCTTAACTGGGTGCTCCTCAAGGTCTGTCACAAGGCTGCCGTCAAAGTGTTGGCTGGGCTTGTGGTCTCACCTGAGGGCTTGACTTAAAGGATCCACCTCTAAGTTCACTCATGTGATTTTCGGCAGGATTCAGGCTTCTCAAGCTGTCAGATTGACTGAGAGCCATAGTTCCTTATAGGCATTGGCCTGGAACCTCTTTCAATTCTTTGCCATGCAGGTCTCTTCATTCTCTACAACAGCTACCAAGTCCAAGCTCACTTTGCTTGCCACATGACAGGACAATAATTCCAAGAGGTGAGCTGTTGAGACAAGGAATATGACTTTATTCAGAAAGCCATCTGACCAAGGAGATAGCAGACTAATGTCTCAAAGTGAAAGTGAAAGTCATTCAGTCATATCCAACTCTTTGCAACCCCATGGACTATTAACTCCACGGAATTCTCCAGGCCAGAATACTGGAGTAGGTAGCCTTTCCCTTCTCCAGGGGATCTTCCCGACCCAAGGATCGAACCCAGGTCTCCTGCACTGCAGGCGGATTCTTTACCAGCTGAGTCACCAAATAGCTAACTTATTGGAGCCTGGATGCCAGGTTCTTTATAGAACCATAGAGAGAAGTGGTGACGAGCCAAAGTTGAAGGCAGAGTAGAGAGAGAGACAATGAGGAAGTAAAGTGAAAAGGGTCATCAGTGTTGCAAAAAATCTCTGGGAATGGCCAACTTCTGGAAGGGATGTTTTCATCTTTTCTTTCTGGCAGCTGTTCACAGGTGGGCAGCGTTAGATTATTTCTCTGTGAGCTGAACAAAGTCACTTTAATTTAACAGTGAGGCCTTGATATTTCAGTATCTCAGTCGTGTTCAACTCTTTGCAACCCCATAGACTGAAGCATGCCAGACTTCCCTGTCCTTCACTATCTCCCAGAGTTTGCTCAAATTCGTGTCTGTTGAGTCAGTGATGCTATCTAACCATCTCATCCTCTGCTGCCCTCTTCTTTGCCTTCAATCTTTCCCAGCATCATGGTCTTTTACAATGAGTCATCTCTTCACATCAGGTGGCCAAAATATTGGAACTTCAGCATCAGTCCTTCTAAGGAATATTCAGGGTTAATTTCTTTTCGGATTGATTGGTTTGATCTCCTTGCAGTCCAAGGAACTCTCAAGAGTCTTCTCCAATACCACAGCTCAAAAGTATCAATTCTTCAGTGTTCAGCCTATGTTATGGTCCAACTCTCATGTCCATACATGACTACTGGAAAAACCATAGCACTGACTAAATGAACTTTTGTTGGCAAAGTAAATGTCTCTGCTTTTTAATATGCTGTCTAGGTTTGAGCGACTTCACTTTCACTTTTCACTTTCATGCATTGGAGAAGGAAATGGCAACCCACTCCAGTGTTCTTGCCTGGAGAATCCCAGGGACGGGGGAGCCTGGTGGGCTGCCGTCTATGGGGTTGCACAGAGTCGGACACGACTGAAGAGACTTAGCAGCAGCAGCAGCAGGTTTGTCATAGTTTTTCTTCCAAGGAGCAAGTGTCTTTTAATTTAATGGCTGCAGTCACCATCTGCAGTGATTTTGGAACCCCCCCAAAATAAAGTCTCTCACTGTTTCCATTTTCCCCCATCTATTTGCCATGAAGTGATGGGACCAGAAGCCATGATCTTTGTTTTTTGAATGCTGAGTTTGAAGCCAGCTTATTCACTCTCCTCCTTCACTTTCATTAAGAGGCTCTTTAGTTCCTTTTTGCTTTCTGCCATTAGGGTGATGTCATCTTCATATCTGAGGTTATTGATATTTCTCCTGGCAATCTTGATCCCAGCTTGTGCTTCATCCAGCCCGGCATTTCTCATGATGTACTCTGCATAGAAGTTAAATAAGCAGGGTGACAACATACAGCCTTGACGTACTCCTTTCCCAATTTAGATTCAGTCTATTTTTCCATGTCCAGTTCTAACTGTTGCTTCTTGACCTGCATACAGATTTCTCAGGAGGCAGGTAAGGTATTCTGGTATTCCCATCTCTTCAAGAATTTTCTACAGTTTACTGTAATCCACACAAAGGCTTTAGCACAGTCAATGAAGCAGAAGTAGATGTTTTTCTGGAATTCTCTTGCTTTTTCTATGATCCAACAGATGTTGGCAATTTGATCTCTGGTTCCTCTGCCTTTTCTAAATCCAGCTTGAACAGCTGGAATTCTCAGTTCATGTAATATTGAAGCCTTGCTTGGAGAATTTTGAGCATTACTTTGCTAGTATGTGAAATGAGCGCAATTGTTCAGTAGTTTGAGCACTCTTTGGCATTGCCTTTCTTTGGGATTGGAATGAAAACTGACCTTTTCCAGTCCTGTGGCCACTGCTGTGTTTTCCATATTTGATGTCATATTGAGTGCAGCACTTTCACAGCATCATTTTTTAGGATTTGAAATAGCTCAGCTGGAATTCCATCCCCTCCATTAGCTTTGTTTTTAGGGATGCTTCCTAAGGCCCACTTGACTTTGCACTCCAGGATGGCTGGCTCTAGATGAGTAAGCACACCATCGTGATTATTTGTGTCGTTAAGATCTTTTTTGTGTAGTTCTTCTGTGTATTCTTGCCATCTCTTCTTGGGGCAGGGTCCTCTGAGGCAGGCCATTATTCATGATTATAATAACAAAAGCAATGTAAAGCAAGTCAAAGAAACAGTTCCAACATGGATTCAGAATTGGCTCTTCCCTGCAACACAAAATGGCAGCTAACTTTTGTCAAAACAATAGAACATGGATGTGAGAAAGAGCTGGAAGGATGAAAGTTGCAATCTTTTTGTAACTTATTCTCAGAAGTGACATCCTACTGTTTTTGCTGTTTTATTTGTTAGGAGTAGATCGCCAAGGTTCAAGGTGCACTGAAGGTGAGGGGGTTATCCAAGGGTATAAATAAGGGAGACTTCCCTGGAAGCCTTTGAATGCAAGACTAAGAATCTGCCTTTGCAATGCAAGGGATGCAGGTTTGATCCCTGGTCAGGGAACTAAGATCCTGTCTGCCAAGTGCCACTGTTAGAGAAAGCACCTGCCCACCCTGGCCAGGCACCATAGTAACCACTTGCATGAGTTACTGTATGACAGGAGGTCCTCATAAAGAACTCGGAACTAGTAAGCCACCACCAACCAGAAGAGTTCAAGAAAGGTCAAAAAGAGACAAGTGTCCAGCCACCTCCCAGAATCCTTCTCACTGGCATCCATCTTGGCTGAGGAATGGGTGCACCACCAGGAAGGACTCTGAATCAGAAGGATTGGCCAAAGACAACCCGGAAGCTAATCCCATCACCATAAAACCTGAGACTGCGAGCCACATGGCAGAGCAGTTCTCCTGGGTTACTTACCCTACTGCTCTCCGCCTGAGCACCCCTTCCCGATAAAATCTCTTGCTTTGTCAGTATATATGTCTCCTCGGACAATTAATTTCTGAGTGTTAGGCAAGAGCCCTATTTGGGCCCTGGAAGGGTCCACCTTCCTGCAACACGTCAAGTATTAATGTATAAAGAATCCGTGTGCCACAACTAGAGTCTGTGCATCTCAGTGAGAGATCCTCCATGCTGCAACTAAGACCCAATACAGGCAAATAAATTAATTTTTTTTTTTTTTAAAAAGAAGGTTAAGTGATCACTATGGACCATCTTAGAGGCTACCTAAGAGTCTTTTCCTAAATGAAATCCTACATTGTTTATTCTTTGGGGATGGAAGGCTAAATGGACACATGAACTTTCTGTGTAATTTGAGTAACTCTATGCTTATTCCAGAGAAGCCTGGAAGTCTGGCTCCTGGGCCAAGATAAGGATAGACAGTGATACACCTGGTTAACCAGCTGCATAGACTGGTTTTAGTTACCTAGTGCAGAGGATAAAAGACCCCTGGGTAGACCTGTTCTTCAGCATCCCTGAGACTGCTTCATCTCGCCCCTGTCTTGGTGGTTCATAGTCCACAGACTAAGAGAGGACCCTGGGAGCTGTGCCCAGAAGACTCAGCTCTCTCTGGCTGTCTGCACTTTTTGTACTACATACTTCTTTTTAAAAATTACCAAAGTGTATCCTGCAAAGTCACAGGAACTCTTTCAGTGATACAGTCCCATAGAATTGCTTCAGTTGGGCAGAACTATCACCACACTGTGTGCACTTGAGATATCTCCACTATGTCTAAATTCCACTGGTATTCAAGGGGCTTTGGAAACTCCATTCAGTTCAGTTCAGTCATCCAGTCGTGTCCGACTCTTTGTGACTCCATGAATTGCAGCATGCCAGGCCTCCCTGTCTATCACCAACTCCCGGAGTTCACTCAAACTCATGTCCATCGAGTCGGTGATACCATCCAGCCATCTCATCCTCTGTTGTCCCCTTCTCCTCCTGCTTTCACTCTTTCCCAGCATCAGGATCTTTTCCAATGAGTCAGTTTTTTGCATCAGGTGGCCAAAATATTGAAGCTTCAGATTCAGCATCAGTCCTTCCAATGAATATTCAGGACTGATTTCCTTTAGGATTGACTGGTTTGATCTCCTTGCTGTCCAAAGGATTCTCAAGAGTCTTCCCCAACACCACAGTTCAAAAGCATCAATTCTTTGGCACTCAGCTTTCTTCACAGTCCAACTCTCACATCCATACATGACTACTGGAAAAACCATAGCCTTGACTAGATGGACCTTTGTTGGCAAAGTAATGTCTCTGCTTTTCAATATGCTGTCTAGGTTGGTCATAACTTTCCTTCCAAGGAGTAAGCATCTTTTAATTTCATGGCTGCAATCACCATTAGCATCAGTCAAATCATCTGCAAAGAACCTCATTAAACGCCTTTCCCTAGAATCAATTTTTCTCTTGGAGTTTAAACTTCTTTCTGCACTGCTCTTCATGACATTTTCTCTTACTGTTTCTCTCTTTGTACATTACCCTGCTGAGTTTTCTACTGCTGTAGGAGTGCTTATTGCATTATATTACAATTACTCTCAGTTTCTAGCTGCTCGTGGAGTGCAGGAACCCTGAGTTAGTTATATTTGTATTCACAGTGCCTCTTGTCTATCACAGTGCTGTCCAACAGAAATGAAATATGCACTACATATACAATATTAAGTTTTATAGTTGTTGTGTTAAAAAACGGTAAAAAGAAACTGGTGAAATTAACAATATATTTCATCTAACTCAATATATTTAAAATGTATTATCAACATGTAATTAGTATAAAAATTATTATGAGATATTTTATATCTTTTTCTTTTCTTTTGAATTCTGATGTATATATTTTCCATGTACATCTCATCCTAAGTTGTATGAATTTCAAATTCTTAATAGCCATATGTGACTTGTGGCTACTGAATTGGACAGCACAGGCTAGCACATAAAAGGTGCTCAAGTATCTATAAGTACATGAAATGTCCTCACTTTTGTAGGATTTGTCAAGTGCTATGCCAATTTATTGTTCAACACTTGACACATATTATTTCGTTTAATACACACACCACCTTGAGAGGCAGGAATCTTTATCCCCAGTGTGAAAGAGAAAAATCATTTGTTTTCCTCACCATTATTTACCCAATTTCTAGTTGTTGTTTTTTTTTAAAAACTATTTATTTTATTAATAAGTGAATGACTATTAAAGAGTAAATATTTGGGCTTAAAAAGGTTAGATAACTTGTGTTAAGTGAGTAATAGAGGCCAAGTTTCAAATCCAGCTGTCTGACTTGACTCCAGAGCTCCTCACTCTTCTTGATGCCTCCTCTATAGATAGATGAAAGAACTGATATGTTAATTAATAACTATCACATTGATAAGAACATGAAACCTAACCAAAAATATAAGAATCCATCATGTATCACTTATGTGAAGCACTAGTGGATCAGAAAATTTTTAAAAGTGGGATTATTAAAAAATAAATATTAAGACACATATCATGACATGTGGTGTCATGTGACCAATAAAAAGTGAATCCTAATTGCAACCAACATCATTATATCTATCACTAGAAAGAAAATAACTCTTTTAAACAGCCCTGGAGTTTCTTTGAGTGCAACATCCCACAGCCTTTTAATGAGCAAAATAAATTATTGGATGTAATTAAATTTGAAGGGGAGAGAGAGGACTGGTTCATTTACCTGTGAGGCAACTACAAGCAGGCATGATCTTGACAGCCAAAACCAAGACTAAGTGACCAGCAGAATCTGTATAAAGATTTCCTATGTGGTTTGACAGACTTTTCCTTTAATCTTTTTTGGAGGGTGGGAGGAGCAGTTGCTGAAGAAGTTGAAGTTGACAGATTTTACAAGACCTTCTATAACTAACTAACTTTCCTCATATGACATTGGGATGCAAAAGTAGGAAGTCAAGAGATACCTGGAGTAACAGGCAAGTTTGGCCTTGGGGTACAAAATGAAGCAGGGCAAAGTCTAACAAAATATTGTCAAGAGAACATGCTGGTCATAACAAACACCCTTTTGCAATAACACAAGAGATGACTTTACACATGGACATCACCAGATGGTCAATACTGAAATCAGATTGTTTATGTTCTTTGCAACCAAAGATGGAGAAGCTCTATACAGTCAGTAAAAACAAAATCTGGAGCTAAGCATAGCTCAGATCATGAGCTTCTTATTGCAAAATTCAGTCCTAAGTTGAAGAAAGTAGGGAAAACCACTAGGCCATTCATGTATGACCTGAATCAAATCTCTTATGATTATATACTAGAGGTAACAAGTAGATTCAAGGGATCAGGTCTAATTGTAACACTGTACAGGAGGCAGTTACCAAAAGAAAAAGAAATGCAAAGAAGGCAAAGTGATTGTCAGAAGAGGCTTTAAAATAGCTGAGGAAAGAAGAAAAGTGAAAGGCAAGAGAGAAAGGGGAAGATATACTCAACTGAATGCAGAGTTACAGTGAGTAGCAAGGAGAGATAATAAGCCCTCCTTAAGTGAACAGTGCAAAGAAATCAAGGAGAACAATAGAATGGGAAAGACTAGAGATCTTTTTGAGAAAATTGGAGATATCAAGGGAACATTTCATGCAAGGATGGGCATGATAAAAGACAGAAATGGTAAGGACCCAACAGAAGCAGAAGAGATTAAGAAGAAGTGGCAAGAATACACAGAAGTACTGTACAAAAAAGGTCTTAATGACCTGGATAACTATGATGGTGTGGTCATTCATCTAGAGCCAGACATCCTGGAGTGTGAAGTCAAATGGGCCTTAGGACGCATTACTATGGACAAAGCTAATGGAGGTGATGTAATTCCAACTGAGCTATTTCAAATCCTAAAAGATGATGCTGTAAAAAAGTGCTACACTCAACATGTCAGCAAATTTGGAAAACTTAGCAGTGGCCACAGAACTGGAAAAGTCAGTTTTAATTACAATCCCAAAGAAGGGCAAGTCAAAGAATGTTCAAACTACCATACAATTGTGCTCATTTCACATGTCAGCAAGGATGTGCTCAAAATCCTTCAAGCCAGGCTTCAGTAGTACAGGAACTGAGAACTTTCAGATGCACAAGCTGGCTTTCAAAGAGGCAGAGGAATCAGAGACCAAATTGCCAACATTCATTAGGTCATGGAGAAAGCAAAGGAGTTCTAGAAAAACATATACATATGCTTCATTGACTACACAAAAGCTCTGGACTATGTGGATCACAACAAATTGTGGAAAATTCTTGAAGTGATGGGAATACCAAACCACTTTACCTGCCTCCTGAGAAACCTGTAGGTAGGTCAAGAAGCAACAGTTTGAACTGGACATGGAACAACAGACTGATTCAAAATTGGAAAAGAAGTACATTAAGACTGTATATTGTTACTCTGTTTAGTCCTGATGCTTATTCCCAAGACTCTTTCTGATGAGGGTGAAAGAAGAGTGAAAAAGCTGATTTGAACTTCAACATTCAAAAAGCTAAGATCATGGTATCCAGTCCCATCATTTCATGGCAAATAAAAGTGGAAAAAGTGGAAGCAGTGAGAGATTTTATTTTATTGTTCTCCAAAATCACTGTGGACACTGACTGCAGCCATGAAATTGAAAGACACTTACTCCTTGGAAGGAAAGCTATGACAAACCTAGACAGCATATGAAAAAGCAAAGACATCATTTTGCTGACAAAGGTCCCTATCATAAAAGCTATGGTTTTTCCAGTAGTCATGTACAGATGTGAGAGATGGACCATGAAGAAGGTTGAGCACTGAAGAATTGATGTTTTCAAATTGTGGTGCTAGAGAAGACTCTTGAGAGTCCCTTGGGTAGCAAGGAGATCAAACCAGTCAATCCTAAAGAAAATCAACCCTGAGTATTCATTGGAAGGACTGATGCTGGAGCTGAAACTCCAATACTTGGCCACCTGATGCAAAGAGCCAACTCATTGGAAAAGTTCCTGATGCTAGGAAAGATGGAAAGCAAAGGGAAATGGGGCGGAAGAAGATGAGATGACTAGACAGCATCACTGACTCACTCAATGGACATGAATTTGAGCAATTTCTGGGAGATAGTGGAGGACAGAGGAACCTGGCATGCTAGAGGCCATGAGGTTGCAGAAAGTCAGACATGACTTAGAGGTTGAACAACAACAAAGCTGTGTTGGGTCTTCCTTGCCATGCATTGGCCCCTTGGTGCTGCACGTGGGCTTTTTTCTAGTTGCAGAGAGGGAAGTCTACTCTCCAGTTGCAGTGGGTGGGCTTCTCATTGTGGTGGCTTCTCTTTTTGTGAAGAACTGGCTCTAGAATGTGTGGGCTCAGTAATTGTGTTGCACAGGTTTAGTTTCCCAGCATGAGGGATCCTAGTTCCCAGACCAGGGATTGAACCCATGTCCCCTGAATTGGCAGGTGGATTCTTAACCACTGGGCCACCAGGGATGTCTGCCTTTTCAACATTTAGAAAAAAATAATTTTATTGGAGTATAGTTGATTTACAATGTTGTGTTAGCTTCAGATGTACAAAGTGATTGAGTTATATATATCCATATATCCATTCTTTTTCAGACTCTTTCTCATACAAGTTATTATAGAATATTGAGTCGAGTTTCCTGTGCTATACAGTAGTCCTTGTTGGTTATTTATTTTATACATAGGAGTGTGTGTAGTTAGGCCCAAGTTCCTAATTTATCCCTCCCGACCAAGTTTCCCCTTGGGTAATCATTAGTTTGTTTTCAAAGTCTTTTGAGTCTGTTTCTGTTTTGTAAATAAATTCATTTACTGCTTTCTAAAATTAGATTCCACATATGAGTGCTATCATATGATATTTGTTTTTCTCTGTCTGACTTACTTCATTCAGTATGAAAATCTCTAGGTCCATCTATGTTGCTGCAAATGCTATTATTTTGTTCCTTTTTATAGCTGAGTAATAGTCCATTTACATAGGTGCCACATCTTCTTTATCTATTACTTTGTCAATAGACATTTAGGTTGCTTCTTTGTCTTGTCTATAGCAAATAGTGCTGCAATGAACATTGGGATGCATGTATCTTTTTGAATTTTCTTCAGGTATATTCCCAGGAGTGGAATTGCAAGATCATATGGTAATTCTATTTGTAGTTTTTCAAGGACCCTGCAATCTGTTCTCCATAGTGACTGTACCAATTTATATTCCCACCAGTGGTGTAAGGAGGGTTCCCTTTTCTCCACACTGTCACGCACATTTATTGTTTATAGACTTTTTGACGAGGGCCCTTCTGACCAGTGTGCAGTGATTTAGCTCATTTTAGCTATAATTTGCATTTCTCTGATAATCAGTGATACTGAGCATCTTTTCATGTGCTTTTTGGCCACCTGTATGCCTTCTTTGGATAAGTATCTGTTTAGATCTTCTGCCCATTTTTTGATTGAGTTGTTCTTTTGCTTTGGGTTTTTTTTTTGTTATTTTTTTTTTTTGACAAAGAGCTGCATGAGCTGTTTGTATATTTTGGAGGTTAATCCCTTGTCAGTCACTTCATTTGCAAATATTTTCTCCCGTTCTGCAGGTTGTCTTTTCATTTTGTTTATGGCTTCCTTTACTGTGCAGAAGCTTTTAAGTTTAATTAGGTCCCATTTGTTTATTTATTTTTTTATTTTCATTACTCCAGGAAGTGGATCAAAGAGAACAATGCTGAGATTTATGTCAAAGAATTTTCTGCCTGTTTTCCTCTAAGAGTTTTGTAGTCTCTTGCCTTATATTTAAGTCTCTGATTCATTTTGAGTTTATTTTTGTGTATGGTACTAAAGGATGTTCTAATTTCATTCCTTTACAAGTAGCTGTCCTGTTTTGCCAGCACCACTTACTGAAGAGATTGTCTTTTTTCTATTGTATATCCTTGCTTCCTTTGTCATAGATTGATTGACCATAAGTGTGTGGGTTGGTTTGACAGGCCTTTGGGAATCTTGTTTGTTGGTTAAGTAGGGGGATATCATTGGCTACTTCCACTCTGACTTCATAGTAGCAGCGTCCAGTAGTTCTATATCGGGCTAACAGTGTAGCTTCTAGGCACGTGTGTCTATTGAAGAATTGAATTTTTAACCGTATTTAATTTTAATTAATTTAAACCTAAATACTTCATGTGGCTATTTGGCTATATGTTTCTTACTAGATGGTATAGAGTTAATAAAATGGGTGGAAAATTCCCACAAGTGGATCTCTCAGTCACTAGGATTCCCACAGGTTTTTGCCAGATAGGATTAAGACCTGGCAAAGCCTGTCAGAGGCCTTATCTAGGTTCCTTGTGGGTCCCAGGTCCCTTGCGGGTCCTATCTAGGACCTGGCAGCCCTCCCGCCTCCTGATCTTAATTTTTTCAACTTCTAGTGATGAGGAAAATTTGAAAACTTGCACCTAGCTAGAAATAACCTCATGCTCATTCTGCTTCTGCAACTTAGCTAGCTCCTTGCAAAGTCATGTAGGTTACATAGTTCTAGGAAGACATAAGCTTGCAACAATGCTAGGAGCTGAAACTTACCTCACTCACCCTTGTCAATTATTCAGCCCCTGTAATCCTGTTTAACCATGTTTGTATATAGGTCAGGCATTCCCCTCCTCCACTCCTGCTGTGTTATAACCAAGCTGTTCCAGAGTGAGCAGAACCCCTAGTTTGAACTGACCTATCATGAGAAACGCTGGACTGGGAGAAACACAAGTTGGAATCAAGATTGCTGGGAGAAATATCAGTAACCTCAGATATGCAGATGACACCACCCTTATGGCAGAAAGTGAAGAGGAACTCAAAAGCCTCTTGATGAAAGTGAAAGTGGAGAGTGAAAAAGTTGGCTTAAAGCTCAACATTCAGAAAACGAAGATCATGGCATCTGGTCCCATCACTTCATGGGAAATAGATGGGGAAACAGTGGAAACAGTGTCAGACTTTATTTTCTGGGCTCCAAAATCACTACAGATGGTGACTGCAGCCATGAAATTAAAAGACGCTTACTCCTTGGAAGGAAAGTTATGACCAACCTAGATAGCATATTCAAAAGCAGAGACATTACTTTGCCAACAAAGGTTTGTCTAGTCAAGGCTATGGTTTTTCCTGTGGTCATGTATGGATGTGAGAGTTGGACTGTGAAGAAAGCTGAGTGCCGAAGAATTGATGCTTTTGAACTGTGGTGCTGGAGAAGACTCTTGAGAGTCCCTTGGACTGCAAGGAGATCTAACCAGTCCATTCAGAAGGAGATCAGCCCTGGGATTTCTTTGGAAGGAATGATGCTAAAGCTGAAACTCCAGTACTTTGGCCACCTGATGCGAAGAGTTGACTCATTGGAAAAGACTGTGATGCTGGGAGGGATTGGGGGCAGGAGGAGAAGGGGACGACAGAGGATGAGATGGTTGGATGGCATCACTGACTCGATGGACGTGAGTCTGAGTGAACTCCGGGCGTTGGTGATGGACAGGGAGGCCTGGCGTGCTGCAATTCATGGGGTCGCAGAGAGTCGGACACGACTGAGTGACTGATCTGATCTGATCTGATCTGATCAACAGTCAGCACTGCCCACTAAAGTCTGGTGTTATGCACTGTCTAAAAGCTCTGTAACTTCTTTGTTTGGGGCTCAAAGCTAGAAGTGTTAACTCCTCTGGACCCGCCAGCATAATAAACCTGAGTTCTCCAATTCTCTTAGAGCGGTGCTTGGTTTCTCCACAGACTGACTTCTGCAACATTTATGGAGGCACCAGCGAGATTCCAACCATGCTGGCCCCTTGAGCTGCCAGACCAGTGGCTTGACCAGGCCAGAGCAGAGGAACTCCGAGACAAATAAGGAGGCACGCCACCTGACAGTTTTCCGGGTTCTCTTTCTGACCAGGATTCCAACTCTCCAGATGGCCGAGCCCCATTTGGACTTATTGGAGGGACGGACAAACTCACCAGGAACACAGCCACATAATAAGGTAAGACCCCGGGGCACAGAACCCAGTCAGGTCTCGTCTCCAGATGGAAGAGGAGCTTGATCACTTCTTATGATCTTCAGTAAGAAGACCATCAGTTAGGGACCTTCCCAGGGAGGAGAGGTACTGTGACAAGCTCTGGCCTGAATGTGTGTGTGAGTGAGTGCCCTGGATGGTCTTATTCCAGTGGGATTGTGTGACTTCACAGCCTTTGTGGCTATGGAGTCCAAGTGGGCCCTAACCTGTGGTTTCATGGTGACCTCATATGGCTCAACACAGTGTCTGTCTCTGGGGGACCCAGTCCCTCCCTGCGAGTCAGATCTGGGTCAGGGGTTTATACTGACCCGTCAAAGTTAAGAGACCCCTAAGTTCCCCACGAGGATGTGGCCAGGTGAGCACCTGAATGAGCTCTTCTTTTGAGGGGGCACCCACCCTTGTTTGTCTTCACGCCACCGACACAGGGCGGGGTACACGAGGAGGGGGAACAATTGGTTACTGATTTTATTTAAAATTGTATTATGTCCAAACAGCCGTTTGCCCTAGGGCCCTCCATCAAAATTATTTTCCTAAAATTTTAAGCCTCACTCTCCCCTCCTGTCAGCTGACTCTTTGGATTAATGTATTGAAAAATTAGGTTTCCCTTGAAAAACTTGCCCCTTTTGCCAGACTGATTTGTATCCCTCTCTCTTGATTCCCTGAGCCAGCCTGTGTGGAGTGGCACACTCTGATGTGCTCCTGCACACTTTTGAATTCTTACTACGAAGCTACCTTCCTTTGTCACCTTTTCCTTCATAATCCCCTGATTCCCCAAGGATTACAGGCCCTTCACCTAAGCAAGGAGTACATATACTGCTCTCTCTACCTGCTCAGTGCCCTTGAGATGGTCAATCAACCCAGATCCTCTCCAAAGATCTGCCTGAAATTATTCCTCCATGAATCCCATTACAAGGGATCACCTCCTTTCAGTTCCGACCCCCTGAAGCATTTAGCATTCAAGGCTGTCTTCACGGAGGCACGTAATCTTGCTGTCTGGGAATATTAGGCCTTCCAGGAGTGGCGACATCAGTGCTACCTAGGATAGAAGGCCATAAGACAAGGCCCTTCCCATGCACACCCCTCTCCTTCCTGGTCAGAAAGGTAGATTATATTTGTCAACATGATGGGGGCGGGGGGGCAAGTTCTTCTAAGCCAATGGTTTTAGATTGTATGCCCTATTGGCTCTACTCTCCACCATGGGTTACAAGGTGTCATGGGAAAAGGCTCAGATCTGCAAACAGGAGGTCAAGTACCTTGGATTTGTCATTGAGAAAGGGCATCGGGTGCTGGGATATGAGAGGAAGCAAACCATCTGTTCAATACCCAGGCCAAGTACCAAGAAAGAAGTCTGTGAGTTCCTCAGGGCTGCTGGATTCTGCCGGATCAGATACCAGGCTTTCCTGAAATTGCTTAAGCATTGTACAAGCCACAGCAGGATCTGGTAAGGACCCCCTAGAAAAAGCCTTCAGGGAGATAAACAGACTCTTGACCAACGCTCCAGCATTAGGGCTGCCAGGTGTGACGTGGGACTTTAACTTCTTTGTGCATGAGAAAAATCACACTGCACTGGGGGTCTTCATGCAAACAGTTGGACCATGGCAGCGCCTGGTCATATGCCTGTCCAAACAACTAGACTGTGTGGCCACAGGATGGCTGCCATGTCTCTGGGCATTGGCGGCCACTGTGGTCCTGGTCAGAGAAGCAGATAAGCTTATGCTGGGACAAAATATAAGTGTAAAAGTTCCCCATGCTGTTACTGTGCTGATGAACAGCCAAGGGCACAAGTAACTGACCAACACCAGGATGACTCACTGTCAGGGACTGCTTTGTGAAAACCCACAGGTCCACCTCGAGACTGTGCGGACACCGGATCCCACCACCTCCTTACCTACAGAGGTGAGAACCCTCGATCATAACTGCAAGGAGGTCATAGATGAAATTTTTTTGAGCAGGCCAGACCTGATGGACACTCCCCTCCAGAACCCGGTACTGGAACTATTTACTGATGGAAGCAGTTTAGTCCAGGATGGATAATGCAAGGCAGGCTATGCAATAATGACAACAGATGAGATAGTAAAGACTGAGGCCTTGCCACAAGGATGGTTGGCACAGGGGACTGAGCTGTGGGCACTCAACCAGGCACTAAGGCACACTAAAGGAAAGCAAGTTAACATCCACACTGTCTCAAGGTACACCTTTGCTACGTTACATGTTCATGGAGCCATTTATAAAGAAAGGGGACTATTAACAGGAGGGGAAAGGAGATCAAAAACAAAGAAGAAATCCTTCAGCTGTTAGAGGCAGTCTGGAAGCCTTCTCAAGGGGCAGTCATCCATTGCAAAGGCCATCAAAGAGGAACCAATCTAGTCAGCAAAGGGAATCAGTTGGCCGACCAGGCAACCAAGGAAGTGGCAACCCAACCGAGTCCCACATTGGGCCCTAAACCATTCTCTAAGGTCCTCTTGGCACCAGAATTGCCTCTGTCCCTGAGATATACCACGGAAGAAGATCAAAGGGCTTTAGATGAGGGAGGAACAAAAGGAAAAGAGGGCTGGTAGAAGCTACCAGACCCAAGACTCTTTGTCCCCAGCAATATACAGTCCAGCTGGTGAAACAGCACCATGAGACAACTCACTTAGGGAAAACTGCGCTGGAAAGTTTACTGAGTTATTACTATTTAGTTCCCAAGTTCCCAACCCTGTGTGCCCAGATCAGTGCTAGATGTGTGACTTGTGCACAAAACAATGCCAGTCAAAGACCAAGACCCAGCCCAGGGGTACAGATAGTTGGGACACTGCCCTTTAAAGATTTAGAAGTGGACTTTACTGAAATCAAGTCTTACAGGGGCTGTAAGTATTTATTTGTGGTAGTCTGCGCCTGTAGCCTCAGCCTATCCCATGTGCACTGAATGGGCATGACAGGTGGCCAAGGCCCTACTAAGAGACATAATCCAGAGATGTGGGCTACCTCTCTTCATAGGGTCTGACAATGGGCCAGCCTTTGTGTCTGAGATAATTCAGACCTTATCCAAGATACTAGGAGTCAAATGGAAGCTCCATACTGCTTAAAAGCCACAAAGCTTTGGGCAAGTTGAGCGAATGAATCAGACCCTCAAGACTATGTTAGCTAAGCTCTGTTAGGAGATTCAGTTACCTTGGGTCAACATGCTACCCCTAGCCTTACTCTGAGCCTGATGCACCCCAAGGTCCTCAGGCTATTTTCCCTTTGAGATCTTATATGGGAGACCACCCCCAGTGATAGGAAAGCTCAAGAGAGACCCCCAGCAACTAGAAGCCCTGGAGATGTCCCGACACCTCCTGGCCCTGGGAGAAGTCTTATGTCATATCACCCAAGAAACCTTAGAAAGGACTCTCATTCCTTTTTGCCATTGGGTTCATCCCTATCAGCCAGGAGATGAGGTATTGATTAAAGACTGGAAAAAGGAACCACTTCAACCAGTTTGGACAGACCCCCATACGGTCATCCTGGCAACCCCTACTGCTCTTAAAGTTACAGATGTCACCCCTTGGATCCACCACACCAGAGTCAAGACAGTAGCTCCCCATGATAAGGACATCTGGAAAGCAGTTCGAGACTCCGAGAACCCACTCAAGGTCTGGATCCAAAATCAACAGTCCTGCTCTAGTCACTCCGGGAGCTGACTAGTCAACACATGGCAGAAGCTTGAGGATTCTTCAGCCCTGTTCCAGCCACATTCTGTCAACTGGCTGGTTGATGTACGGTGGAAGCTTGAGGATCCAGTTATCAAGGTATGAATGGGCTTCCATTGTCACCCTGGCCCCTTCCCTGATCGGCATTACTGCTGTGCTCTTTGCTATAGAACTAGTTTCAGCCACACCCCAGGACTGGAATTTGGGTCAGAAGCTGCTATTAGCTGTCTGCTATCTCATCGTAGTGGGGAGTATCATCCCTATTAGGAGCCTGTTGTAATCACTCCCCGGTCAGATATCCCACCCCTCCACCCCACCCCCCTGCCTTCCCTTCTTTGACTAGGGACATCAGAGAGTCAGGGTTATGATGACACCCTGCTGAATGGGGGTTGGTTATTCTACTGGCTTTGATGCTTTCTGTGAGTCAGATACAAAAGGTTGCCTTGACTACAGTCTACCTAAAGGTAGTGGGATTGTTAAGTGGAATCAAATGTTTTGTATAATAACGGTTTATATCCTGTGAAAGTGAAGTCGGTCAGTCATGTCCGACTCTTTGCGACCCCATGGACTGTAGCCTGCCAGTCTCCTTGGTCCAGGGGATTTTCCAGGCAAGGATACTGGAGTGGGTTACCATTTCCTTCTCCAGGGGATCTTCCTGACCCAGGGATTGAACCCAGGTCTCCCACACTGCAGGCAGACTCTTTACCATCTGAGTCACTAGGGAAGCCTATATCCTGCTGAGCGGTAGTGTGAAGTGAGGAAGTGAAGTTGCTCAGTCGTGTCCGACTCTTTGCAACCCCATGGACTGTAGCCTACCAGGTTCCTCTGTCCATGGGATTTTCCAGGCAATAGTACTGGAGTGGATTGGCATTTCCTTCTCCAGGAATCTTCCAGGGATCAAACCCGGGTCTCCCCGCATTGTAGACAGACGCTTTAATGTCTGAGCCACAAGCTTTGAGCTGTAGTGTATTAGAGAGTAAAACAGACCCCACATGTATTTCATGCATTCACATGACTAGATCAGGTCAGGGGGGCCACTTGGACCTTGCTTTCCCATACTCATTTCTTTTGCCAAGGAGAGGTAAAGGAAACTTATGTACATAACAAAACAACCTGTTCTATTTGTCAACAAGAAGACCAATATATTTGTTTTGACCCCTGGTTTCCCCCTCAATGAAAATTCATTAGAAGTTTGCCACCTAGAAGGAAGGCTCCTGATTAACTGAACACAAATTACGAATTTAGAACACCTGGTGTTGGTGTACTTCGATGTATGCACTGTTGCTGACAAAAACCCTAATTCTAAATTGCAAGGGCTTATCATGGGAACAAGAATATACATTCAATGACAAATATATATGTAACCCAGCATGCCATAACACCGGGTGTTATGAAGATATCTGGTATTGCTGCTGGACCTGGGCCTGTGTCAGTTGCGCAACCTTGGAAAATACAGAAGCAACTTGGGAGAATAAGGACAAAGTAGCACTCCTCCAAAAGAGAAATGTTGATCCCAAATGTAAGGTGGGGACATGTAACCCAGTCAATTTCACTATTTTCAACCTCAGAGACCCAAAATGGAAAAAGGGTCATCAAATCAACATCTGTATTAATGGGAGAGGTAGTGACTCAAGAACTGTATTGATATTCAGAGCGTTTCTGTTCCACTCCGGATTTCCACACACAGGCTCTTCCATTTCTTTTATGAAGAGATGGAAAGTGGCCACCCTCCTATTTCAGCCAAGACTAAAAATCTGTTTCTAGCCCTAGCAGAGACCATAGCCCAGACTTTGATGGTTACTTCTTGTTATGTGTGGAGGAACTAATATGGAAGACCAATGGCCCTGGGAACTAAAGAATTAGATCCACAAAGACCCTTCAACAATTCAGAAAAATTCAAGAAGACCAGGGTCAGAATTTGGCATTAAAAGACTTCCATAACTGGCAAAAAAAAAAAACAACAAAAAACTGCTTGACACGGTGGGGCCCAAATGATCTGGTAGGAAACCTCACTTGTCTTGGCCAAATAGAACTACTCATACTTCTAGTTGGTGGGGAAGCCCCAACTATACAGACCCTAATCCTCAACCTCTAGCAAGCTTCCCCAATTTAAATACCCAATGGGATGACCTATCCACTGAAGGCCATTGACCTGCTCCAGAAAGATTATATTGGATTTGTGGAACTAACACATATTCAGTTTTGCCAGCCAACTGGTCAGGGGCATGTGTACTGGGGACTATCCATCTCTCCTTTTTCCTATTCCCCCTAGCCCAAGATGAATCACTGGGAGTCCCAGTTTATAAAGAGAGAGGCCCCACCAAAAAGTGCAGGTCTCTACAGATTGGAGACTGGAAAGTAGACGAGTGCCCTCCTGAATGCATAATCCAATACTATAGGCCAGCCACACGGGCAGAAGATGGGTTCTGGGACTACCAAACCCCAATTTACATGCTTAACAGAATTATCTGGCTCCAGGAGGTGATTGAAATTATTACTAATGAAATGGCCAAGGCTCATAATTTACTGGCAGAACAACAAACCAGGATGTGGCAACAAACCAGGATGTGGCAACAAACCAGGATGTTATTTATCAAAATTGCCTGGCCCTAGATTACTTACTGACTGCAGAAGGGGGCATGTGTGGAAAGCTCAATCTTAGTAACTGTTGCCTACAAATAGATGATAAGGGCAAGGTTATAGAAGAAATAACAAGAAAGATGACTAACATGGCTCATGTTCCAGTCCAGACTGGAAGGGATGTAATCCTGGAGAGTTATCTGGGGGGTTGGTTTTCTTATCTAGGAGGATTCAAAACTCTAGGATTCAAAACAAACCTTCTCCTCTTTCCTTGTCTCTTGCCATTATTCGTGAGGAGAATTTCCAGCCTAGCTGAGGCCGTTGCAAACAGGAAGGCCACCACACTCTTCCTAGCACTGAAAGGTTATCAGCCAAGAAGCTCAAGAGGTTGATGCCTTTATAAGCTTTAAGGGGCATCAAGAGGGGAGATTGAAGAGGAAAATTTAAAAATTTACACCCAGCTAGAAATAATCTCATATTCTGCTTCTGCAACTCAGCTAGCTCCTTGCAAAGTCATGTAGGTTACATAGTTTTGGGAAGACAGAAATTTGCAACAATGCTAGGAACAGAAACTTACCTCACTCACCCTTGTCAATTACCCAGCCCCTGTAATGCTGCTTAGCCATGTTTGTTTCTGTGAAGGTCAGGCATGCCCTCTGCTGTGTCCTAACTGCTGTTCCCTCCTGAGTGGAACTCTTAGTTTGAACTGGTCTATTAACTGTCAGCACTGCCCACTAAAGTCTGGTGTTATGCATTGTCTATAAAAACTCTGTAACTCCTTTGTTCAGGGCACAGAGCTGAAAGTGTTAGCTCCTCAGGGCCTGCTGGTGTAATAAACCTGAATTCTCCAATCCTCTGAGAGCAGTACTTGGTTTCTCAACGGACCGGCTTCAGCAGCACTAGGATGTGGGCCCACAACAGCACATGTACCTGGTTGTAACTTAACACATCTGCCTTCAAGCACTTTGCTTTCTGTTACAGAGTGAAATTTGTCATATTGACATCCTACAGAACATTGGTCCGTTTCTTTGATGATATGCTAGTTGGACTTGACAAGCAGAAACTAATGACCATTCTATAAGACTTAATAAGGGTTTCTCTGATAGCTCAGATGGTAAAGAATCTGCCTGCAATGCAGGAGACCCAGGTTCAGCCTCTGGGTTGGAAAGATCCACTGGAGAAGGGAATGGCTACCCACTCCAAAGACTTAATAAAGCACACGTATGCCAGAGGATATGAAATAAACCTTGTAAAAAATTCAAGGGCTGGGTACATTAATTATGTTTTGGGTGTCCAGAAGTAGTCTGGTGCAAACTGTACCACTTCCAGAGAAAAACACAGCTGACTCCATATTGGATCTGTTCCTTTAGCTGTAACCTTTGTGTTCTGTTGCTGGTGCTTAGTCATGCTGGCTCTGGGCCTTGGTCTAAAAGAATGTTGCCTACAGCGGGAAACGTGCATGATAGCCCATTCTCAAGACTCTGCCTCCCAGGCTTGACCTTTAAAGGTATAACATTTTCCATTCAAATAGAGATAAACTGTTGCAGAACAGAATAACAGTTGTCTTGTTGGAGGCTTACAGGAACATTATACAAGACCTCTGTGGATAGCTGCAAGAATAAAGGATTATCACATCTTCTCTGGGGTATAACCTACACCAAGAAGTCTGCAACAACTAACCTCCCTTATTAATATAAAAGAAGCCTGAATTCTAACTCATGTAAGATGGTAGGGATACTAGCCTGCTATCTTCTCCATTGCTCCTTGCCCCAATACCTTGTCTCTCAATTTGAGCTTGCACTCAGTAACACTACCACAAAGAGGCATGGTATTTGATGGGCCTCTGGATGTGTTGCCCTAAGTAATTTATCAAGTAACTCGCAGGACTCCAGATCTCTGCGGGGCCTCAGATAAGAGAAAGTTCCCCAGCAGGCCCAGAGGGTGGTGCAACCTGCCCTACTTCTCAGGTCTAGTGGCCCCATAAGCCCATTGGTACAAGGAGTTTAAGTGCGGTCTGAAACCTCCCACAAGCATCTTTTAGGAGAATCCTAGCAAATTCCTTAGCACTATGTCCTCTTTTGTTAGCATGTTTTCTCCATTTGAGAAGCTCGTAGGTTGCTACTGTGCCCTGTTCTTAGGACACGAATTGACTATGCAGACTCAGCTGCCCAGGAATGCAGTGTTATCTGGTTCACAAAGCTCTATAACTGAACCAGTGCAGCAGCATTGCACTGTTAAGTGAAAACAGTATGTACATTACCAGCTCATACAGGTCTTGAAGGCATAATTAAAACATAAACATGAAGCCCAGCATTCTGTCATAACCCCTCCTTCTGTACTAGCTTTCCCTCAGACCACATGTACGGCCTTATGAGGAGTGAGGAAAGAAAGCAGGGTCCTCGTGTACCCTACAGTATTTGAGTATACCCAAATATGGTTTGTACAGTATGCTGACTTCAAGAGAAGTATTTTATAGCTTATCTCAGAGATGATACTAAAAGACAGTAATGAAGCCAAAGTCATTATAGCCTGCCACCAAGAACAGAGAAGAATCAATACTCTAAATCATTTCTAGTTACTTATACTCCAATACCCCACAGCCTCTACAAGAGCAAATTCTTGGTTGGGATTAAATGTGGAGCAGAAACAGAAAGTACTGCTTCATTTACCTGTGTAGCATCTACAAACTAGTCCAGACAGATCAAAACTAACAATAACTACCAGAAATCTGTACAAAATGCCAGAGTATATCGTTTGATAAACCTATTAAACAAGTACCAGAGTGCCTGAAGAGCCAGTGTATTTGGTTATTAACTCTGGAAATAGATGGCTATGTATCCTATTTTGAAAATGTTAATTCATGTACAGTGACTAATGGGTTGACCTATTGCATGAAACCTTAGGAAGAACAAAATTGGAAGATTGGTGAAGTCTAGGGGAAAAGTTATGTGGAGGACTTCACAGAATGGGCATGTATGACAAATCCATGACCCATATCAATGCTCATCAGAGGACATCTATGGCAGAAAAGCTCTCAATAATCAGATAGACAGTACATTCTGTCCTATGGATGTCAATCAACCTCTTTCTCCAGCTGCCTAGTACTTACTTAACAGGCCCATTTATGAAGTGATATGACAACAGGAAAGGAGGCTGTGATTGAGCTTTTATTCACTGAGGTTGATCTGGCTTCTGCCTGTTCTGAGTTCCCATGTGATAAAAGCCAAGGCCATGCTGAGCCCCTTATTGAACACACCATTCTCCCAGGAACCAGTGAGCCGGTTGGAGGCAAACTGATGCATTGGACACTTTCCATCATACAAGGAGCAGATATTGTCCTCTTGGGAATAGAAACATTTTCCAGATACGAATTAGCCTTTCCTGTGTAAAATGCTTCTACTGGCACTAAACAGAAGGCCTCATTCATTGCCATTCATATTCCATTCAAACCACCTCAGACCAAGGAGTCTGCAGAGAAGGACATAATAGAATGAAATTATACTTACAGAATTCATTAGCATTATCACAAGCCCAAGCAACCCAGAAGCATCTGGCTTGACAACGTGGTAGAATGGCTCAGTGACCACATCAGCTGAAAGAAAATTACCTAACAGGATTGTTATACAAGATTAATGTGTGACTTAAATCAGTGGAAATACATCGCAACCTCTCTCTCATAGCTAAATATATGAGCCGAGGAGCCAAGTAATGGAGGTTCACAAAGGTTCTATTCGTTTTTCCCCTTCAGATCAGTTTAGTCACTCAGTCGTGTCTGAGTCTTTGCGACCCCATGAACCACAGCACACCAGGCCTCCCTGTCCATCACCAACTGCTGGAGTTCACCCAAACCCATGTCTATTGAGTCAGTGATGCCATCCAACCATCTCATCCTCTGTCATCCCCTTCTTCTCCTGCCCTCAATCTTTCCCAGCATCAGAGTCTTTTCAAATGAGTCAGCTCTTCGCATCAGGAGGCCAACGTATTGGAGTTTCAGCTTCAACATCAGTCCTTCCAATGAATATTCAGGCCTGATTTCCTTTAGGCTTGACTGGTTGGATCTCCTTGCAGTTCAAGGGAGTCTCAAGAGTCTTCTCCAACACCACAGTTCAAAAGCATCAATTCTTCGGCGCTCAGCTTTCTTCACAGTCCAACTCTCACATCCATACATGACTACTGGAAAAACCATAGCCTTGACTAGATGGACCTTTGCTGAGAAAGTAATGTCTCTGCTTTTCAATATGCTGTCTAGGTTGGTCATAACTTTCCTTCCAAGGGGTAAGTGTCTTTTAATTTCATGGCTGCAATCACCATCTGCAGTGATTTTGGAGCCCAGAAAAATAAAGTCTGACACTGTTTCCACTGTTTCCCCATCTATTTGCCATGAAGTGATTTTTCCTCTCGCTTTTTAAAAATTGAGACATAATTCACAATACATATAAAGTGTACAATTCAGTGATTCAGTATTTCATTAAGTTTGTGACCATAACCACTAATTCCAGAATACTGTCATCATCTCCAAAATAAATCCTGTACCCTCAGCAGTCACCTCCATTCCTCCTCCCCCAATCCTAGGTAACCACTAATCTACTTTCTGTGGATTTATTTGCCTATTATGGATATTTCATATGAATGAAATCATGTAATAGGCGGCCTTTTGCATCTGGTTCCTTTCATTTCAGTTCAGTTGCTCAGTTATTTCCAACTCTTTGTGACCCCATGGACTGCAGCACACCAGGCTTCCCTGTCCATCACCAACTCCCAAAGCTTGCTCAAACTCATGTCCAGCATGAGTTTGAGCCATAATGCCATCCGGTGATGCCATCCAACTATCTCATCCTCTGTCATCCCCTTCTCCTCCTGCCTTCAATCTTTCCCAGCATCAGGGTCTTTTCCAATGAGTCAGTTCTTCACATCAGGTGGCCAAAGTATTGTCGCTTCAGCTTCAGCATAAATCCCTCCAATGAATATTCAGGACTGATTTCCTTTAGAATTAACTGGTTTGAAATCCTTGTAGTCCAAGGGACTCTCAAGAGTCTTCTCTAACACCACAGTGCAAAAGCATCAGTTCTTCAGCGCTCAGCCTTCTTTATGGTCCAACTCTCACATCCATACATGATTACTGGAAAAACCACAGCTTTGACTAGATGGACCTTTGTTGGCAAAGTAATGTCTCTGCTTTTTATCCTGATTACCAAGGGAAAATCAGATTGTTGCTAGCTAATGAGGGAAGGAGATCAGTTCATGTCTGCATTTCATGGAAATGGGGATGACAGAACAGATTTAAGAAATGAAGAGGAAACTATATTTCCAAGACTTTGTGACTGATGAGGCGTACAGATTGAGGACAAGGAAGGACTCTTGACTTTGTCATTCTTTCTTTAATTTTTCTTTATCTTTTTCTGTTTTTTTTGCTTTCTATTTTTCTATTAATTATTGGGAGAGGGGTGAAAAAATAATTGAAAACCATTGCTAATAATAACTGAGAAAGTCAAATTCTCAGTTTTGTCACTTTCATTCCTACATAACAGTCTGTTTTGAAACTCTGTTATTAAGTGCATATATATTTTGCATATTTTGCACTGTTATGTTGTCTTGATGATTGATCCTTTTATCACCATGAAATATATCTCTATCTCTACTAACATTCCTTGTCCTGAAGTCCGCCTGTCTGACACACACAGCCACTCCAGTTTTCTTAAGACTAGAGTTTACACGGTGTAACTTTTCTCGTGCTTTTAATTTTAACCTATTTGAGTCTTCATATTTAAAGATTATATGAACAATATATAGCAATGTATATATATTTAATATTAACATCATTTTTTATACATTAAGATATTAATCCTTTACTATACTTGTAGTCCAACTACTTTCCTGAACTACATCCCATCAATTTCTTGTTTTAGTGGATTTTATTTATTTAATTTTTGGCCACACCACATAGCATGTGGGATCTTAGTTCCCCTACCAGTGATTGAACCCGTGCCCTTGTTCATCAGAAGCACGGCATCTTAACACTGGATTGCCAGGGAAGTCCCTATTAGTGGATTTTGAAAGGAAAATTTTTGAAGGGAAAGTGAAAATAGAGACTGCTGCTGCTGCTGCTGCTAAGTCACTTCAGTCGTGTCCGACTCTGTGCGACTGCATAGACGGCCGCCCACCAGGCTCCCCCGTCCCTGGGACTCTCCAGGCAAGAGCACTGGAGTGGGTTGCCATTTCCTTCTCCAATGCATGAAAGTGGAAAGTGAAAGTGAAGTCGCTCAGTCGTGTCCAACTCCTAGCGACCCCATGGACTGCAGCCCACCAGGCCCCTCCGTCCATGGGATTTTCCAGGCAAGACTACTGGAGTGGGGTACCATTGCCTTCTCTGGAAAATAGAGACTTACATGCCTTGATTCTTGTTCCAGGAAATTTTTACCCAGGGAGATAGGACTAAGAGGAATGAATAACTTCACTGCTTACCTCAGGATATGTCTGCCAAGCAGTGTGTCTGGGCAGATCATCCACAGGAATAGCTCTCCTATTAAAATAACAGCTTGGTAACTTGGACAAAGAGCTTGCTTCTCTGACACCAGTTTGCTTATCAAAAATTATTTTAAAATCTTCACTTTGCAGTCATAAACTTTGCCTAGCTCCAAACAAGTCCCTGCCTTGAAGAACCATCTTTAAACCACGAGTGTAGGCCTTCAAATTCTTAATCTTCAGCCCCACCCTAATCAGCAGCCTCGCTCCCAGGTCACAGTTGAATCAAGGTGGTCTCTTCTATGCTGCAGTAACAGCAGTGAACTCAGCTTGATTGAGTAGATTTCTTTGGTGGTCTTATGGGAAGCTGAGAAAATTTTGACAATAAAATGGGTATTTTTTTCACAATTTTTAGGTAAATAAAATTCTCTGTCAAATAGAGAATAATTAATAATAATATAATCTTTTTTTTCAAAAATTTTATTGGAGTGCATGATTTATAATATTATGTTAGTTTCAGGTGTACAGCAAAGTGAATCAGTTATACATATACATAGAGTCACCCATTTTTTAAAATTCTTTTCCATATAAGCATTAAAGAATATTGAGCCATGTTTTCTGTGCTATACAGCAGGTTCTTATTATAGTGTGTGTATGTCAATCCCAATCTCCCTATTTATCCCTCATTCCTCTTATCCCCTGGTAATCATAAGTTATTTCCCCTATATCTGTGACTCTACTTCTGTTTTGTGAATAAGTTCATTTGTACCCTTTTTCTAAGATTCCACATATAAGTGATATCATATGATATTTGTCTTTCTGTGTCTGACTTACTTCACTTAATATGACAGTCTTTCAGTCCATCCATGTTGCTGCAAATGGCATTGTTTTATTCTTTTTTATGGCTGGGTAGTATTCCGCTGTATACATGTACCACATCTTCTTCATCCATTCTTCCATTGATGAACAATTAGGTTGCTTCCGTGTTCTGGATATTGTAAACAGGGCTGCAATGAACATTGGGCTGCATGTATCTTTTTGAATTATGCTTTTCTCTGAGTATATGCCCAGGAGTGGAATTGCTCAGTCATATAGTATATCTATTTTTATAAGGAACCTGCATAATAGTGGCTGTATCAATTTACATTCCCCACAACAGTATTGAAGGGTTCCCTTTTTTCCACACCCTCTCCAGCATTTATTGGTTGAGGATTTTTTGACGATGGCCATTCTGACCAGTATAAAATACCTCATTGTAGTTTTGTACAGTCTGTTGTTTTATATCCTACTCTCATTTTTTCCTATCACTTATCAAAATCAAATTAAAATAACAATACTTTGGAAATTCCCTGGTGGTCCAGTGGTTAGAATTCCACACTTTCACTGCTAAGGGTCAGGGTTCATTCCTTGGTTGGGGAATTAAGACTCCACAAGATGTTCAGCCAGGAAAAAATTTCAAAGATAAATAAAATGACAACACTTGGCCGTTTGAGGCCAAATAGTACAAATTTGTTAACATTCTCAAGGTGGGTTTTTTTTTTTTTTTTTTTTTTCCATATAATTACTAGTATGCTCTCAGCTGGTAAAGAATTCACCTGCAGTGTGGGAGGGCTGGGTTCGATCCCTGGGTTGGGAAGACTCCCCTGGAGAAGGGAAAGGCTACCTACTCCAGTATTCTGGCCTGGAGAATTCCATAGACTATACAGTCCATGGGGTCGCAGAGTCGGACACGACTGGGCGACTTTTGCTTTCACTTTCTCAATATAACAAGTAAACATATTTAGTCAAGATTAGGACTTGCATCTTTGAAGAGAGAAGCTGAACAATTAATTTTACCTGTTTTACATCTAAAACATCCCTAGTTACTTTAACTTAATGCGAGAATTTATAGAAAATAGAATATGATAGGTCTGCTACACTTTGATTCTTCATTTATTCAGAGGATGTTTTAGAGTACAAACACGATCTTGTCAGCACTTTTGTGCATGGTTTCAATGCCTTTCTATTGCTCCAAAGGTAATTTGTCATCATCCTTAGTATGGGCAAAAGGCACTGCATTCCGTGACTCCTGCCTAAGTGTCAGTTTTCATGTCTCAGTTTGCTCTTCTCTCACTGTTTCCCAATGCCCCAGATTCCTGTGGCATTTCTTCAAGCACCCCCAAATTCCTCTGACATTCAAGGCCTTCACATTTGCAGTGCCCTTTCCTGGAATGTTTTCCCACTTCCCTTCTACATTCTTTTTGCTCCTCTAAGCCTTATCCTTTAGATTTCACCTTAAATATCACTTTCTAGGACTTTTCCCCAGGCTTCCCAGTTTAGGTTGTCTTCCTTCTATAGTTTTCTTTGCACTCTGCCTTCTCCCACCTGGCACAAACCTCAGTTGTTAAGTTTATGGTTATTTGCACGCTTATTCCATGCTGTCTTTCCCACTGGGCTCTAAATTCTTTGACACTTTGTTTACTGGACAGGACAGTGCCTGTCTTGGAGGAGGACTCTATAGATATTTGTGGAGCCGATGAAAGAATTTCTAAAACTGACATTTAAATTAGTGCTTTATTTCATAATCTTCCTCTCAAAATAGGAAAAGTGTGTTAAATAAAATACATTGTTCCTTTTCCATGCCAAGTGTGGTGGTGACCCAAAAACTAAAGAGCAGATAAAATGAAGGAGGGTCTTGGAATTCAGGAACAGAAAAATCAGACCCTTATTGTCCTTCCTTCCCCCATGCTGTTAACTATTAATGGATTTCAGGTCTTCCTGAGCAGTATAACCTGTCTCCCTTCCTACCCCACACAGGGAAAAGGTATTTGCCTTACTCTTCCCCCACCCAGTACATGTGCCTCATTCAATCAGTAAATGACCCGCAAGACCCCTATCCCACTCCTTGTACTCTGGGTGTAAAAGTGGACTAAGGACCCCTGTTCAAAGTCGGTTCTCCCTTGATCTGGCCCGCTGTTCTAACAGCATCTCCCACTCTAATAAACTTTATTTACCTCTTATTCTGTCTCATATCTGGAAATTCTTTTCCAACCCACTCCTGGATCATGACACCAAGGTCCTGATAGACAGATTTTAAGACTAATTTTTAACAAAACCTTATATATAATTTCTGATGTGCTAGGCATTGTTTTAGTGAAAGTGAAAGTCACAGTCATGTCTGAGTCTTTGCAACCCGATGGACCATACTGTCCATGGAATACTCCAGGCCAGAATACTGGAGTGGGTAGCTATTCCCGTCTCCAGGGGATCTCCCCAATACAGCAATCAAACCCAGGTCTCTTGCATTGCAGGTGGATTCTTTACCATCTGAGCCACCAGGGAAGCCCAGGCATTGTCTTTTAAGTCCTTTACAGTTAGGAACTCATTTTATTATAATGCTCTGAGGTATGTATTGTTATTATTTGCCCCTTTAAATTTTTAAAATAAATCCTCCACCCAGCTTGGAGGATCTTAGTTTCCTGACTCAGGGATGGAACCTCTGCCCTTGGCAGTGAAAGCACAGAGTCCTCACCACTGGACTGACAGGGAATTCCTATTAGTGCCCTTTTATAGATGAGGAAAGTAAAGCAGAGAGAGGTAAAGTATTGAATACATTGTCCAAGGTAGCACAACTAGTAAATGGCAGAGCTAGGATTTGAACTCCGGGAGGCTGATTCCAGAGTCTGTACTTTTGACCATGATTCCATGCTGTGAAGAATAGTATCTAGCGCATGGTAGGTGCTCAGTGAATGCTAGCGAGATAAAAAGTGTTTTTCTGTAATCTTTCTTTGCCTGGGTTGCCAGCTAGTGTTTAATTTTAAGGTGTTACAGCAGGTAGGTAGTTAGATAAGAGCAGAGAAATGGGGGCAGGGGCCAGGTGGCAGGAAATCATGCATCTTGTAAACAGCGGGGGTTCATGGGCAGACAGAGGAAATCAGGAACATGCGGACTGACAGGAAACCACACCTTTTGGGCAGTAAGTGTCCTGGAAGCAGATAAAGAAAGATAAAGGCAGGAATCGCCTGCATGTGAATGTAACTTGTTTACTATGCACTCATTGCAATAAAACTCGTCTTGGAGATAAGAAGTACCCGTCATGCACCTATGCTGTGACACTTCCGGTCTAAGCTAAGGAAGAAAAAAATCCCTCCTGCCCTCAGGAAGATAGAGTGGGGAGGAAAATCAGGAATATGACCCCCAAATTCCTCCTTCCCCAATGAATATTTTGCCCCTTCATTTGCATGGCCCTCATAACCAGATGGCCAAAGAGAAACAGGACAGCAGCTCCTCACCTGTCTACCTGCTCTCCCTCTGAGTATTCTTGATTAAATAAATTCACTTTACTTGTTAACCTCCCTGCTTCATCTCTGAATTCTTTCACAACGAGGCAAAAACATTAAATTCTTTTTCTGCCAGGAACAAAGGCAGATACTACATCTTTCAATTCTGTATCTCAGTGCTTAGCAGTCACAGCCTAACTATCAGTTCATTGGAAAGTCAGGATAAAATCACTACCCTCTGACTCTAAATCCTAGATACTTTAGCTCCTGCTGAAGTTGGGCTTACAGGCCATTGCAAGGGCTAGTAGCTTTATAGTGCATGAATGAGATTGAAATCTTTGAAAAACAGGTTTAATTTGTCAAATGCCTTTTCTGCATCTATTGATATAATAACATAATTTTTATACTTCAGTTTGTTAATGTGGTGTATTACATTGGTTGATTTGTGAATATTGAACCAATTCTTGCACCACTGGAATAAATACCACTTAATCATAGTATATAATCCTTCTGATGTATTTTTAATACTCAGTTTTCTAATAATTTGTTCAGGATTTTTGCGTCTATGTACATCAGGGATATTGACCTGTAAATTTCTTTTCTTATTGTCCTCACTTAACTTTTGCTAATGTTGGTCTTGTAAAATTTTGGAATTGTTCCCTCCTCTTCAATTTTTGGAAAAGTTTAAGAAGAATATACGTCTTATATCTTTTCTGAATTGGGGAGATAACTCACCAGTGAAGCTGTCTGGTCCTGGACTTTGTTTTTTGGGAAGTTTTTGATTGCTGTTTCAATCTCTTTGCTAGTGATTGGCTTGTTCAGATTTTCTATTTCTTCGTGATTCAGACTTGGAAGATTGTGTACTTCTAAGAATTTGTCCATTTTTCTAGGTTGTTAATTTGTTGTCATATAGGTGTTCATGGTATTCTACTTCTTTTTCTTTCTGTGGTATCAATTGTAATTTCCCCGCTTTTTTCCTGACTTTATTCTTTGTTTTCTTAGTGAGTCTAGGTAAAACTTTGTTCGTTTTATTTCTCTTTTCAGAGAACCAGCTCTTAGTTTCATTGATCTTTTTTGTTATTTTTTTAGTCTCTATTTTATTTACTTCTGTTCATATCTTCATTATTTCCTTCTCTCTATTGACTTTGGGCCTTGTTTGCTCTTCATTATCTAGTTCCAGTAGGTGTAAGGGTAGAGTGCTTATTTGAATTATTACTTGTTTCTTGAGATAGGCCTGCATTGCTATAAACTCCCCTTTTAGTACCACTTTTGCTGCATTCCTTAGATTTTGATATATCATGTTTTCATTTTAGTTTGTCTTCAGATATGTTTTTATTTCCCTTTTGAGTTCTATGTTAAATCCAATAGCTGTTAAATAACATGCTGTTTAGTTTCCACATATTTGTGATTTTTCCAGCTTTCTTCTAGATTATAATCATTGTGGCAAAAAAAAAAAAAAAGCCTGATATGGTTTTGATTTTCTTAAATGTATTGAGACTAGTTTTGTTTTCCAAATTATGGTCTATCATGGAGAATTTTCCATATGCACTTGAGAAGAATGTGTAATCTGCTGCATTTGGTTGGAATGTTCTCTGTAATTCTATTAAGCCCATCTGATATAAATTTTTATTTTAAAGCCACTGTTTCCTTGTTGACTTTCTGCCTGAATGATCTATCCATTGATATAAGTAGGGTGTTAAAATACTCCACTATATTGTGTTGCTGTCAGTTTCTCCCTTTAAATCTGTTAATAATTAGCTTATATATTTTGGTGCTCCTATGTTAGATGCATATATATGAATAATCATTATGTCTTCTTGATGAGTTGTCCCCTTTATCATTATATAATGTCCATTTTGTCTCTTGTAATGTTTTTTGGCTTGAAGTTTATTTTTGTTGGATATAAGTATGGCTACATTTGCTTTATTGGGCTCTCATTTACTTGGAGTATCATCTTTCATCCCTTCACTTCTGAGCTTACATTTGTCTTTAGAACTAAGTGTTCTGGAGGCTGCATTTAGTTGGGTCTTGTTTTCAAACTTATCAGCTACTTTCTGTCTTTTAATTCGTGGATTCAATTTCCAGGATGATTTTTGATAAATGAGGGCTTAGTACTGCCATTTTATCTTTTATTTTCTAGTTGCTCTTTATCTCCATTGTTTCTTTTTTTGTTTGAATTTTTGTTTGCCATTTTAGTTTCATGGTTTTCTATTGTTTTTCTCAGTTTCCTCTTTTTCACTGTTAAATAAGACATCGGAGAAGGCAATGGCACCCCACTCCAGTATTCTTGCCTGGAAAATCCCATGGGTGGAGGAGCCTGGTAGGCTGCAGTCCATGGGGTCACTAAGAGTTGGACACGACTGAGCAACTTCACTTTCACTTTTCACTTTCCTGCACTGGAAAAGGCAATGGCACCCCACTCCAGTGTTCTTGCCTGGAGAATCCCAGGGACGGGGGAGCCTGGTGGGCCGCCGTCTATGGGGTTGCACAGAGTTGTACACGACTGAAGCAACTTAGCAGCAAATAAGACACAATAGAAAAACAAATGGTTGATATTTTGTACATTGCATTTTCTTCAGAAAATCTAGAGCAAAGGATCGTTTATATGTCCATAATAGTTCAACACCACAGACTGAAAACAGAACTACTGAGAAAACAGCTGAACTTGCACAAGTCAACTTCCCCTTGACTGCAAAATTCAAGGTTTCTCAGATGTCAATACAGTGTTGAAAGCAGTGGATAAAACTTTACAGATTGCTTGTGCTTGTTCGAGGCTATTGCACTAGTAAACCCATAGGCTGTATTCTTCATTGTTCGCATCTGTAGTCTTCAAAGCCAATAAGCTTTTTCCTGCACCCAGATCATCATCATAACATACCATTTGGATGATTAAATACAGAGCATACCCATGTAAAACATCATACTGATCTGATGTGGATACTTCTATACCAAACTTGGTAACCAGCATAGTAAATCCTTCCTCCAAAGGGATGAAAGGCAATTTTTTATCTTTCTGAGTGACTTCTATATAATTTATCAGTTCTAGTAGCCCCTCAAGACTTTACTCTTCAAAGAGTTTCAGTTTCTCAATTGCATCAATGTTTGTTTGTTTTTTATAAATCCTGCACAGGTATCTGAAATATTGTTGCTTTGTCCTGAGGTCTTGGTGGAATTGGTGTCAAGGTTTGCCACCTTGCTGGACCCTGAAAGCCCCCCAAGGCTGGAATCTACAGACTTGCCCTTACTACTGATTTCTCTGCTCTGGGAATTGCTACTATTGTATTGCTTCTTATCTTTTTGAAACATCTTACCACATAGCTGATCCAGAGGCTCTCACTGCAGAATCCAACACTACTTTATCATCTTCAAAGATTTCACCGACAGTGGTCTGCACAGATAGCTTCCTTTCATTCCAACATGGTCATTACTCATCAGAAAAACCAGGTACCTTACTGTCTGCACTCAGGGTCACAGACTCACTGCCTGGGCAGCCTGAGCTGCTGTTGCTACTCCTGTTCTACTCAGTTTTCTCTTTTAATAGGCTTTATGTCTCTGCTCTAGCCTTGTAGTTAACATGTTCAGTTCAGTCGCTCAGTCGTGTCCGACTCTTTGAGACCTCATGAACTGCAGCATGCCAGGCCTCCCTGTCCATCACCAACTCCCGGAGTTCACTCAAACTCACGTCCATCAAGTCGGTGATGCCATCCAGCCATCTCATCCTCTGTCATCCCCTTTTCCTCTTGCCCCCAATCCCTTCCAGCATCAGAGTCTTTTCCAATGAGTCAACTCTTTGCATGAAGTGGCCAAAGTACTGAAGTTTCAGCTTTAGCATCATTCCTTCCAAAGAACACCCAGGACTGATCTCCTTTAGAATGGACTGGTTGGATCTCCCGAAGAGTCTTCTCCAACACCACAGTTCAAAAGGATCAACATGAGGTTTCTATAAAATGTCTCAAATAGTCCTTTTTCTGTCAATAACATGTTATCTTCACTTGCCTATGTGAGTTCTGTCCTTTTCCTCTTATCTTTTTATGTTTTTGTTGTCTCAAATTGTCTCATTTTATGTTGTAAGTTTGTTACCAAATTGAAGTACCTATAGTCCTGCGTCAGGAAGATCCCCGGGAGAAGGAAATGGCTACCCACTCCAGTACTCTTACCTGGAGAAGTCCATGGACAGAGGAACAGGTTGGGCTACAGTCCATGGGGTTGGAAAAGAGTCAGATGTGACTTAGTGACCAAACAACAGCAAAATAGTTATTTTTACTGCTCCTCCCCCACCTTTAACCTTTATGTTGTAATTGTTTAACAACCTGTACTCATATAGAGTTGTAATTTTCTGATTCTGAAATTATATTTATCACCTTATTCAAGGTTTTGCATACTTTTGCTTTCAGGTGGTTGATGGCTAGGATTGAAAGCACGGCCTCCACTTTTCACCTAGTTCTGCCTCCACTATGTGTTCCAGTGCACACCCTTTTGAGGTACTGATGTGTAGAACTCTGGTGTCTTGGTGTGTTGGTCAGAGGAAACTTGGTTGAATCATGGATGTTTTACTGATTGTAAATTGAAGATGAGAGACAAAGGAGGGTATCATGCCCCTATAATGCTGATGTCACTCCAAGACTTTATTTTTTAGTAGATTTAAGATCACAACAAAATTGAGGAAGGAACCCCAAGTACCTCCTGCCCCAAACATGCATAGGTTCTCCCATTACTGATATCCCCACCAGAGTGGTACATTTGTTAAAACTGATGAATCTGTAGTGATCCAAAATCCACATTTTACCTTAGAGTTCACTCTTAGTGTTGTATATTCTATGGATTTGGACAAATAATGACATGTACCTATTATTATAGTATCATATATAGAATTTTCATTGCCTTTTCCAGAATATCTTAGTTGGAATTGTATAGTATGGAGGTAGGTTTTTCAGGTTGGCTTCTTATTCACTAAGTAATATGCTTTTAAGATTCCCCCATGTCTTTTCATGGCTTGGTAGCTCGTTTTAGGTTTTGTTTTGTTTTTTTTTTTTTTCTTTTTTGCATTGAATAATATCCTGTTGTCTAGATGTACCATTATTTATTCACTTACTTAAGACAATGTTTTTGCTTGTAAGTTTTCATATGAATAAAGCTGTTATAAGGCTTCCCTGGTGGCTCAGATGGTAAAGAATCTGCCTACAATGCGGGAGACCCAGGTTCAATACCTGGGTCGGGAAGATCCCCTGGAGAAGGGAATGGCAACCCACATCAGTATTCTTGCCTGGAGAATTCCATGGACAGAGGAGCCTGGCAGGATACAGTCCATGGAGTTGCAAAGAGTCTGTTATAAACATCTGTGTGCAAGTTTTCAACTCCTTTGGCTAAATACCAAGGAACATGATCGCTGGATTATATGGTAAAAGAGTTTATTTCTGTAAGAAACCACAAACTCTCTTCCAAAGTGGGTGAAATGCATTGCATTCTGACCAGCAATATATGAGACTTCCTGTTGCTCCAAAGGCTCACTAGCATTTGGTTTTGTATTTTGAATTTTGTCTCCTTTAATAGATGTATTGCTGTTGTTCAGTTGCTCTGTCATGTCAGACTCTTGTGACCCCCATGGACAGCAGCATTCTAGGCTTCCCTGTCCTTATCTCCTGGAGTTTGCTCACTCATGTCCATTGAATCGGTGATGCCATCCAACCATCTCATCCTCTGTCAGTTGACAGATTTTATTTTCTTGAGCTCCAAAATCACTGTTGATGATGACTACAGCCATGATATTAAAAGATGGTTGCTCTTTGAAGGAAAGCTATGACAAATCTAGACAGCATATTAAAAAGCAGAGACATCACTTTGCCAACAAAGGTACATATAATCAAACCTATGGTTTTCCCAGTAGTCATGCGTGGATGTGAAAGATGGACCATAAAGAACGCTGACGCTGAAGAATTGATGTCTTCTAACTGTGGTGTTGGAGAAGACTCTTGAGAGTCCCTTGGACTGCAAGGAGATCAAACCAGTAGATCTTAAAGGAAATCAATGCTGAATATTCATTGGAAGGACTGATGCTGAAGCTGAAGCTCCAATATTCTGGCCACCTCATGTGAAGAGCTGACTCTTTGGGAAAGACCCTGATGCTGGGAAAGATTGAGGGCAGGAGGAGTATGAACTCATTGAATGGCGTAACTCAATGGACATGAGTGTGCAAACTCTGGGAGACAGTGTAGGACAGGGAAGCCTGGTATTTCAGTCCATGGGGTCATGAAGATTTGGACACAACTGAGCGACTGAGCAACAACTTCTGGTCTCTCTTCTCTGCTTCACCGATCTACTGTTTATTCTTTAATATCACATTATTTTGATTATTGTGACTTTATAGTAAGTCTTCAAGTCAGGGAATGTCAGTCTTTCAACTCTATTCTCCTTCAGTATTGCATTGAGTATTCTGGGTCTTTTGCCTGTCCATAAATTTTTTAGAATTAGTTTGTTGAAATTCACAAATAACTTGTTTTGATTAAGATTGGGAGCACTTTGAATTTATAGATCAATTTTAAAAAACAAAAAATAAAAAGAACTGAGTTGAGGTAATTCTCCCCAAGCCAAACAACTTGATATTTTACTCAGGCCATACAGTCATGAGTAAATAAATGATTTACACTTGATAATTTGATATCTTAAAAATAGAGTTTGGAAAATATATTAGGTTGGTACAGTAACTGTAGTTTTGCATTGTTAAAATTTGCCATTTGATATTGGAATACACTTTAATAATGCAGTTATGTTGTATATCACTTTAATATGCATTTCCTGCTTTATAGTTTTTAATGACTTATTACTTGCTGCTTATATTTACTTTAGACTATGGAGATGATGTCCAACAAAAAACAAATTTGAGCAATTTTTTTTTTATTCGAGTTCAAAATGGATTTTAAAGCATCAGATACAACTTGCAACATCAACACAACTGGCCCAGAAACTGCTAACAAATGTACAGTCCAGTGGTGGTTCTAGAAGTTTTGCAAAGGAGACGAGAGCCTTGAGGATGAGCAGGGTAGTGGCCGGCCATCAGAAGTTGACAACAACCAATTGAGAACAATCATCAAAGCTGATTCTCTTACAACTACATGAAACTGAATGTTGACTATTCTACAGTCAACAATTTGAAGTAAATTGGAAAGGTGAAAAAGCTCAATACGTTGGTGCCTTATAAGTTGACCAGAAACCCAAAATATTGTTGTTCTGAAGTATCATCTTGTCTTATTCTATGCAACAACAACAAATGATTTCAGACTATGATGTGTGATGAAAAGTGGACTTTATATATGAACCAGTGATGACCAGCTCAATGATTGGACAGAGAAGCAGCTCCAACTGCTACTGCTAAGTCACTTCAGTCGTGTCCGACTCTGTGCGACCCCAGAGATGGCAGCCCACCAGGCTCCCCCGTCCCTGGGACTCTCCAGGCAAGAACACTGGAGTGGGTTGCCATTTCCTTCTCCAATGCATCAAAGTGAAAAGTGAAAGGGAAGTCGCTCAGTCGTGTCCGACTCTCAGCAACCCCATGGACTGCAGCCTACCAGGCTCCTCCATCTGTGGGACTCTCCAGGCAAGAGTACTGGGGTGGGATGCCATTGCCTTCTCCGAAGTGGCTCCAAAGCACTTCCCAAAGTCAAATTTATACTAAAAAAAGGCAATGGTCACTGTTTGGTGGTCTGCTGCCCATCTAATCCATTACAGCTTTCTGAATTCCAGTGAAACCATTACATTTGAGAATTATGCCCAGAAAATTGATGAGAAGCACTGGAAACTGCAATGCCTGCAGCCAGTTTTGGTCAACAGAAAGGGCCCAGTTGTTATACATGACAAAGCCCAACCACGTGTCACACAACCAACGCTTCAAAAGTTGAATGAATTGGGCTACAAAGTTTTGCTTCATCTGCCATATTCACCTGACCTCTCACAACTACCGCTTCTTCAAGCATCTTGACAACTTTTTGTAGGGAAAACACTTCCACAACCAGCAGGATGCTTTCCAAGAGTTTGTTCAATCCCAAGCACAGATTTTTACACTACAGGAATAAATAGTTAATTCTCATTGTCAAAAATGTGTTGAATGTAATGAATAGTTTCTATTTTGATTAATACAGAAGAGCTTGAGCCTAGTTATAATTATTTAAAATTCAAAGTCCAAAATTGGAATTATGTTTTCAGTAACCCAACAGTATTATAAGGTAGGAGCCACATTTTGGATATGTTCAGTTCAGTCACTCAGTTGTGAACGACTATTTCCGACCCCATGAACTGCAGCACGCCAGGTCTCCCTGTCCATCACCAACTCCAGGAGTCTACCAAAACTCCTGTCCATTGAGTCAGTGATGCCATCCAACCTTCTCATCCTCTGTCATACCCTTCTCCTCCTGCCCTCAATCTTTCCCAACATCAGGGTCTTTTCCAATGAGTCAGCTCTTTGCATCAGGTGGCCAATATATTGGAGTTTCAGCTTCAACATCACTCCTTCCAATGAATATTCAGCCCTGATTCCTTTAGGATTGACTAGTTTGATCTCCTCGCAGTCCAAGGGACTCTAAAGAGTCTTCTCCAACACCACAGTTCGAAAGCATCAATTCTTCAGTGCTCAGCTTTCTTTATGGTCCAACTCTCACATCCATACATGACTACTGGAAAAACATAGCCTTGACTAGACAGACCTTTGTTGACAAAGTAATGTCTCTGCTTTTTAATATGCTGTCTAGGTTGGTCATAACTTTCTTTCCAAGGAGGAAACATCTTTTAATTTCATGGCTGCAATCACCATCTGCAGTGATTTTGGAGCCCAAAATAATAAAGTCAGCCACTGTTTCCACTGTTTCCCCATCTATTTGCCATGAAGTGACGGGACCGGATGCCATGATCTTAGTTTTCTGAATGTTGAGCTTTAAGCCAACTTTTTCACTCTCTTCTTTCACTTTCATCAAGAGGCTCTTTAGTTCTTCACTTTCTGCCATAAGGGTGATGTCATCTGCATATCTGAGGTTATTGATATTTCTCCAGGCAATCTTTGATTCTAGCTTGTGCTTCCTCCAGCCCAGAGTTTCTCATGATGTACTCTGCATATAAGTTAAATAAGCAGGGTGACAATAAACAGCCTTGAACATACTCCTTTCCCAATTTGGAACCAACCTGTTGTTCCATGTCCAGTTCTAACTGTTGCTTTATGAACTGCATACAGGTTTCTCAAGAGGCAGGTCAGGTGGTCTAGTATTCCCATTTCTTTCAGAATTTTCCACAGTTTATTGTGATCCACACAGTCAAAGGCTTTAGCATAGTCAATAAAGCAGATGTTTTTCTGGAACTCTCTTGCTTTTTTGATAATCCAGCCCATGTTGGCAACTTGATCTCTGGCTCCTCTGCCTTTTCTAAAACCAGCTTGAACATCTGGAAGTTCATGGTTCACGTACTGTTGGAAGTCTGGCTTGGAGAATTTTGAGCAACACTTTTCTAGCATGTGAGATGAGTGCAATTGTGTGGTAGTTTGAGCATTCTTTGGCATTGCCTTTCTTTGGGATTGGAATGAAAACTGATCTTTTCCAGGCCTGTAGCCACTGCTGAGTTTTCCAAATTTGCTGACATACTGAGTGCAGCACTTTCACAGCATCATCTTTTAGGATTTGAAATATTTCAACAGAATTCCATCACCTCCACTAGCTTTGTTCATAGTGATACTTCCTAAGGCCCACTTGACTTCACATTCCAGGATGTCTGGCTCTAGGTCAGCGATCACACCATCGTGATTATCTGGGTCATGAAGATCTTTTTTGTACTGCTCTTCTGTGTATTCTTGCCACGTCTTCCTAATATCTTCTGCTTCTGTTAGGTCCATACCATTTTGTCCTTTATCAAGCCCATCTTTGCATGAACTGTTCCCTTGGTATCTCTAATTTTCTTGAAGAGCTCTCTAGTCTTTCCCATTCTGATGTTTTCTTTGCATTGATTACTGAGGAAGGCTTTCTTATCTCTTCTTGCTATTCTTTGGAACTCTGCATTCAAATGGGTATATCTTTCCTTTTCTCCTTTGCTTTTCTCTTCTCTTTTTGCAGCTATTTGTAAGGCCTACTTAGATAACCATTTTGCTTTTTTCCATTTCTTTTTCTTGGGGATGGTCTTGATCCCTGTCTCCTGTACAATGTCAAAAACCTTCATCTGTAGTTCATCAGGCACTCTATCAGATCTAGTCCCTTAAATCTATTTCTCACTTCCACTGTATAATCATAGCAATCAGAGCATGCCATACCAGTGACCAATGGAATGTAACATACCTAAAATACAGCAGTTCCCAGATTACTGGATCTCCACAACTGCCTGGAATCTCAAGCAAATCACCAACTTGGAGTTACAGAGAGAGAAGAGAATAAAAGACAGGAAGGAAGCAACTAAGGACTTAAAACAGGAAAGGCTAAATTTTCTTTCCTGCCCTTCTCTTTCAATTCAGGTTAAGAGTGTAGGTTTCTGGCTATGTTAAAAAAAAAAAAAAAATCCATTTATCTCATAGATAAATCTATCCTAATTAGACAAAGCAAATGGTAGGATAAATTATAAAGGTTCCATATTAAAGCTCAGACATTCTATTAAAATTTATCCTAAAATACCATTCAAGAAAAGAATGCTGTCTGGGAAGATGGTGCCCTGGGTCCAAGTTCATAGCTCCATTCCTCTGTAAAATCTATACCAGGTTGACTCAACACTAAGAAGTGTGGGTTAACTTGTTTAAGACTGTTGCCTTACAGCCTGTCCTCCAGGAAAAGGAGTTGGCTACTGCAAGTTCAGTTCAGTCGCTCAGTTGTGTCCAACTCTTTGCGACCCCATGGAATGTAGCACGCCAGGCCTCCTGGTCCATCACCAACTCCTGGAGTTCTCAAACTCATCCATTGTGTTGGTGATGTGATCCAACCATGTCATCCTCTGTCATCCTTCTCTGCCGGCCTTCAGTCTTTCCCAGCATCAGGGTCTTTTTGAATGAGTCAGTTCTTTGCATGAGGTGGCCAAAGTATTGGAGTTTCAGCTTCAGCATCAGTCCTTCCAATGAATATTCAGGTCCGGTTTCCTTTGGGATGGACTGGTTTGATCTTCTCCCCAGTGCAAGGGACTCTAAAGAGTCTTCTCCATCACCACAGTTCAAAAGCATCAATTCTTTGGCGCTCAGCTTTCTTTATAGTCCAACTCTCACATCCATACACGAATACTGGAAAAACCATAGCTTTGACTAGATAGACATTTGTTGACAAAGTAATGTCTCTTCTTTTCAATATGCTATCTAGGTTGGTCATACCTTTCCTTCCAAGGAATAAGCGTCTTCTAATTTCATGGCTGCAGTCACCATCTGCAGTGATTTTGGAACCCAGAAAAATAAAGTCTGACACTGTTTCCACTGTTTCCCCATCTATTTGCCATGAAGTGATGGGACCGGATGCCATGATCTTAGTTTTCTGAATGTTGAGTTTTAAGCTGAATTTTTTCACTCTCCTAGTTCACTTTCATGAAGAGGCTCTTTAGTTCTTCACTTTCTGCCATAAGGGTGGTGTCATCTGCATATCTGAGGTTATTGATATTTTCCCCAGCAATCTTGATTTGTTTGTGCTTCCTCCAGCCCAGAGTTTCTCGTGATGTACTCTGCATATAAGTTAAATAAGCAGAGTGGCAATATACAGCTTTGGTATACTCCTTTCCTGATTTGGAACCAGTTTGTTGTTCCATGTCTAGTTCTAACAGTTGTTTCCTGACCTGCATAGATGTCTCAAGAGGCAGGTAAGGTGGTCTGGTATTCCAACCTGTTTATGAATTTTTCAGTTTGTTGTGATCCACACAAAGATTTTGGCATAGTCAATAAAGCAGATGTTTTTCTGGCACTCTCTTGCTTTTTCGATGATCTAACAGATGTTGGCAATTTGATCTCTGGTTCCTCTGCCTTTTCTAAATACAGCCTTAACATCCAGTTTACAGTTCATGTACTGTTGAAGCCTGGAGAATTTTGAGCATTACTTTACTAGCATGTGAGATGAGTGAATTCTGCAGTAGTTTGAGCATTGTTTGGCATTACCTTTCTTTAGGATTGGAATGAAAACTGATCTTTTCCAGGCCTGTAGCCACTGCTGAGTTTCCCAAATTTGCTGGCGTATCGAGTGCAGCACTTTCACAGCATCATCTTTTAGGATTTAAAATAGCTCAACTGCAAAACCTCCATTAAAGCTGGCCACTTGCTTAAGACAGTCAAACCCTGACTCAACCACTAAGAAGTGTGGGTTAACTTGTTTAAGACTGTGGCCTTACAGCCTGTCCTCCAAGAAAAGGAGCTGGTCACTGCAAAACCTCCATTAAAGCTGGCCACTTGCTGAAGACAATCAATCCCCAGTCCCAAGATATCTGGTCCACACAGGCAAGGGAGACCTCTCCACCCACTCTGTGGCACAATCCAGAAACAAGATTCTTCCCTTTTCTCCCTTACCCTGTCTACCTACTATTAAGTCCTATTGGGTCTCCCTCCAGAATGTCACCATTCAGATGAATATTTTTACTCTATATTTCTCCTCTAAAATTAGTCATTAATTACAGTTTACTTTCTGCAGTCAATTCTTTAGGTGGGTATTTATTGATTTATCTTTCACTCTTGCATCCTACTTTCTACTATTTTTTAAATTCCCTTCTTCCTGAAGGACCTCTTCTTCATCCTTTCTTTCCCTGGGGGTTTTTCCTTGTATTATGCATAAAGTAATATTCTACACACAATTCCCCTGAACCTCACATCACTTAAAAGATTTAATTTCTTTTTATTAAGTCAGTGCAGTCTTCTTTCATTCTCTGCTGAAATTCAATGTCATTAATTATTCATTGGTACTTGTAAGTGTGGTACTGGAGAAAATGCCTGAGAGTCCCTTGGAAAGCAAGATCAACCCAGTCAATTCTAAACAAAAAATAGTGACAGCAGCCAATTGAACATTTAAAAAATATATATATTTCTTTACTTGTTTGGTTATACCAGGCTTTAATTGCAGCATGCAGGATTTTTAGCTGAGGCATGTGAACTTAGTTGCAGTGTGTGGGATCTAGTTCCCTGGACAGAGATTGAACCCAGAACCCCTATTTTGGGAGCAAGGAGCCTTAGCCACTGAACCACCAGGGAAGTCCCTCAACACTGTTAAGTACACATGTGCAACTCTAAATATCTTACCTGATTTGAGAAAAATATTTGCAAGTTATTTGATAGAGGTGAGACCAAACTTATCCATCTAATTGTGCTTGTTCCAGAATCACCACTTTAACCACTGAGATTTTTTTTAACAATCTTAAAAAACTGAGGAAACTCAATAGATGTTTTTCAAAATTTAATCTATGAGAAACTGAAACACATTTTTAAAAGCATTTTTCATTCTAAAGTAATCCCATTACATGATTAAATAAATAACATTTTGGAACTTCCCTGCAAGTCCAGAGATTAGGACTCCATGCTCCCTCAGGTGGGGAACTAAGATCTGTATGCTGAGTGGTACAGCCAAAAGAAAAAAAAGTTACGAAAAATAATTATCTAAAAACAAATTTGAGAAAAGCATTGTTTTACATTTTTGCAAATCTAACTTTATAGCATACAACTGAATTCTCTAATTTACTTGCACCTTCTGTTGCTGATATAGTCTTGACGTCAACAAAATCCAATCTCAGTTTTTTATATAGTGTGTTCACAGCCTTTTCAGATAATCATGCATCCTTCTTGATACTGTATCAAAAGTTGACAAGCAACTGTTCCGTAAAGACTTAGTGGCAATGAATTTAGCTTTACTTCTCAGCTGGTAAGAAGCTGATACCACAAAGAAATTTTCACATTGTTTTATTAAAATCCACTGGTCTACCTGGCATTTTCAATGGATCTCTTATCTTTTTGCATTGGTCATCAGAAATATTGGTCCACTAAGCTATATAGATGTTCCAAATACTGGCACTTTGGTGTATAATATCAAAAATAATTATGTTAATATTCTCATTGAGTTGAGTATGGGTCCAGGTAGTGGGATGCTATCAAATGCACGGTCTTAGATAAAAAATTCCCCAAATCCCAATTTTTCTTTGAAAGCTTAAATTTTATCACTGGCAACAAATACTTTTATTCACCTTGAATTAGCAGGATGATGTAGTTTGAGACAAACATGTCAGATGACTTCAAGTAAAAATGATGTTCCATGGGACTACTCAATGACCATAACATCACCATTGCTTTTGTATCTTTCTTGCTTTACATCATTCTGGAATGCATATAGTTTATATGTGCTTGCTATTTCATCACCTAGGACATTTAAAAGATGTATATTCAGGGGCTGAGACTTAACAACTTGTACTATTTTATCAAAGACATTCTTAAGGGAGACTTTTTTTGAGAGATCCCAGCTGTAAAGAACACAATGACCAACATGATGACCATTATTAGTCTCCAACTATTGCATTGCCTCAACTGATGCCATTTTACAATTTTGCTTTTCTAACTGAATCTTCTACTGACATTTAAACCATCAAATACTCAGGATGAGCACAGTGACTTTTCCTATGGAAGCATGCTGCTTAATATATTGATATGCCCCATCTTCTGAACTCTTCAGAAAATATTTTTAAAACTTGTGAAAAACTGAGTTACCACCTCACAGATGTTTATTAAAGTGCGTATTTCTGCAGTGCTAAGAATACTGACACTAGCAAAACAGAAACTATACATCCATTAAGTAACTCCCCATTTCTCCCTCATTTTTCAGTTGCTCAGTCCTTTCTGACTCTGCAGCCCCATGGACTGCAGCACATCAGGCTTCCCTGTCCGTCACCATCTCCTGGAGCTTGCTCAAACTCATGTCTACTGAATCAGTGATACCATCAAACCATCTGGTCCTCTGTCATCCCCTTTCCCTCCTCTCCTCACTCCTTCCCAGCATCAGGGTCTTTTCTACTGAGTCAGGTCTTAGCATCAGGTGGCCAAAGTATTAGAGCTTCAGCTTCAGCATCAGTACTTTCAATGAATATTCCATTTCTCCCTACTCCCAGAAAAAATTTTAAAATGTATTTTTAAAACCTTGTAACATTAAGGTTTTATGAAAACAAATCCATACTTCTAGTTGTCATATAGAGTAAAGCCCAGAAACATATGAACAATTTTATTTTGCATTCCTTGAAATTTCCTAAACCTAGAAAAATTTTTGCTCCTCTTCTGAATAAACCTGAAAACACTGAACATTTCTTTTAAAAACACCTTTCTAAAAAGTGCTGCTGTGAGGATAGGCAACAAAATTAAAACCATTTCCAACCTAGTTTTTAAAAAATAAATGTTTATTTCAAGTATGAAAAGTAATGTTTAAACATTATTCCAAAAACTGTATTCAGTTTAATAAGTATAAAACGAGACTTCTGACAAAAAGTTAACGATTCAGTATAAAATACTAAAGAATATACTTCGACATTCACAGTGAGCATTTCTGAAAAAATAAGTTTTGCTAAAAAGTTTTCAAAACAAAAATACAGTCCCAGAGGAAATAAACTAGTCCTTAAATAAGGAACAAATCTCCCTTAGGATGGATAGTTAGCATTTCAAAACAAGATTTGTATAAAAATTTCTTTTAAGATAATGGTACATTTGGTTCAGTAACATCAGAATTCAATAGCTTATGGTTTCCTTGACAAATACCGTAACCTATTTCTTATGTCTGATACCCACAAAATAAGGTTCTCAAGCCAATTTAATTAATTTCAATGATATGTATAACCTAAGGGGTAACCAGACTCAGAAATTTTATCATGGCAATCTTGAGTATTTCCAGAAAAATATTTAACAGAAATTTTCTGGTGGTAAGAAGAATTAAAGTCTCAAAATTATTCTAAAGGACTGCTACCAAGACTCCTGCTTCTCTTCTCCATGTACAGCTTTTTGTAGGTTTGAAACATTGCTTTTGAATCTTTTACTGGGTTTTGTAGTATCTCAAATCCATCTGCACTGCAGTTTCTCTTGGAGAGCCTTGAATTAGCCAAAACATTATCATCTAAGGAAACAAAAATTTTACTTTGTTACTCTTAATGTTAGTGACCAGTACAATCAATATAAATTGAGAGGGAAAACATGCATTCTTATCTGCAATAGAGAGTAAAGTGTAACAAACAATGGCTCTTTACCTACAGAATTATAATGTATATAAACAGGACATCTTGCCTCCCCTTTACTACCTCATCCCCATCTTCACTGACGAGGGCTATTCTCCTTTATCTATACCCCTACCAAGTAAAATCTCTTATCATTTGCGTACTTTTAAGAATGTGACTCTCCTAACAGCCATTTAAGCTAGCAATATAAAATGCACCAGGGCAAGCCAGTTCCAAAGAGCACATGGAAGTACAGTTTGCATATTCTGGCCTTACTATGCATGAGGTATTCTAAGAAATATCTGTATTTCTGTTTCTTTCAACTACAGTGCGATCATTAGTCTCACTATCCTTTGATGGGCCCAGCCAGCTATTCCTCTTTCTGTGCATTTTAAAATGTACCTCTTTATCTGAGAAGCTATTCCAATTATGAGTTCCTATACTTTGCCTTCCTGCTCTAGCCATTCCTTTCTGGATTAAATGTCCTATTTTACTTCTTCCAGCCAGATGGGTCAAGTACTCTGTCCTCTTAATTATTATTCTTCATTTTTTGGTCACAGAGTATGGTTACTGTTAAATTCTTAATGTTTCAAGTTCTTCTCTGACCACATTAGCGTTCTGTCCTGAATGCTGATCACTGAGGTGGGCTCTAAGTGGTTTTCCACTGGATTCTGTCACCTCCTCTTCTACCTCAGCCTGACAGTTTCACCTGCTCCATTTACATTCCAACCTTTGCCACCAAATTTACTGTCACTTATCTAAAATGTATTTTTTATAGCCATCTAAGAATTGATGACCTTTGCTTTAAGCTTGTTCTAGTTCTCTAGCCTCTTCATCTTGGTATGCTTTTTCATGATTTCCTTGAGTTTCATTAGACTTTTGACAGAGCTCCAAACTTGTTTCTTAGCTTTCCTCTCACCCTGCCTGCGTGCAGCTCTGCTCTGGGCCCTGGTTTGTGTTTTTTTCATCATGAACCTGAGCACTATGTCCCACCTTCACTGTTTATTGCTCATCCTGTCTGCAGTTATCTTCTTGTCTGTTGTTTAGCTCATGATGTTTCCTGAGCCTCTCTGGTCACTGCGAATGTGTCTGTCTTCTGAGTATTTTTGGACTCAGGTCATGCCATCTCTGAGGCAATGAGGCAAGTTATGTCCCCTCCCACTTCCAAAGACCTTTTTTGCCCCAATCACCACATCCATTTATATCTTTCTCATGTCTGTGTTCCAACTTTAGGAGTGTGTTTTCTACTTTCTCACGAATTCATTTTTTGCACTTTCCATTGTCTTCCTATTCTAATTAAGATTTCATTCCTTTTTCTTTTGATTTGATTCAGCTGAATTTTTTTCCCATATACATCTTCAATGTAGAAGACTCAAATTATACATGCCTGTTCATATATATTTGTTTTTTAACTCTTCTGTGGGCTTCCCTGGTGGGTCGACAGTAAAGAATCCACCCGCCAATGCAGGAGACATGAGGTCGATCCCTGGGTCTGGAAGATCCCCTGGAGAAGGAAATGGCAACCCACTCGAGTATCCTTGCTTGGGAAATCCCATGGACAGAGGAGCCTGATAGGCTATCGTCCATGAGGTTGCAGAAGAGTTAGACACACCTTAGCAACTAAACAACAATAATAAACCTTTGTCACACTTCCTCTCTTGCTTCTCTTTATTGCTGCTATGTGACTTTAATCAAATGATCTAACCTTTCACTGATAAATACGAATATCTTTGTCTACTTGGTTTGGAAAATTAAATTAACTTGCAAATAATCTAACTGAGGGTAAGCTAACAGGCCTGTGGGCCAAGCCCAGCCTCTACAAGTTTTAGTAAACTTTAATTGGAACATAGCCCATATTCATTTGCTATTTTACAGCCATTTTTTCATGTTACCGTAACATTAGAGCCTAGTATTTAGGAAACATGATTTGCAAAACCTAGTATTTATTGGACATGGTCTACACAGGAAAAGTATGCCAACCCCTTGCCTAAGTCAAGGGGAGAATTTTCTTCTTAAAAGGAAACAGATCACTACTTTTCTGTTCAAAGCATGACAGAAAACATAGGAGAATGTCTTCCCACTACTCATTCAAACACTGAATCATTTTTTAAAAGAAATATGGATAAAAACCAAGCTTCACAATAGTTTCAGAACTGTAATCCAGCTTAGATATGAGTGTCAGGTAAGTAAAATAAAAACTTCAAATAGATAAGTTTTACCTATTTCTTGGTTGGCTTCCGGCATCCTTTTCTCCTCAGTCACACATTTTAACCAGTCTTCTTTTGTACTTTTTATTCCTGAAACTATTTAAATATTCATTTTCAGATCTCTAGACTTTGCTACTCATCTCTTCTAGTACTATAATGAAGGAAAACCACGTAAGCCTAAAACAGATTTTAGAAGGCATTAGGTATACTCACACATTAACTCTAAAAAGGGCCTGGAAAAATGCTTTCTCCATAGGAGGTGACTGAATCTCACAATTAAAAAGTTTATCTTCATAATGTAACTATGCTTCTCTCACCTGGACTGAACACCAACACATGACAATAACTTAAAGGCATGACACAGAACATACCTCACACTGCTGCATCTACACCCAATGTTTCTGTTACTATCAGGTCCTCAGATTCTAATAATCTAGTTTTAAGAATGAAGTGTAATCAATACAAATTTATACGCTATATACTCACATATCCATACACCTTCCAAGAAAAAGTAACTTATTCATTGTAATTTTATACACCCCAACAGACACTGTCTGAACAGTGCAAGAGAAACTAAGATTTCCATTCAAATCCTTTAGTTTTCCAATCTGGGTTTCTGCAACACAATGTTTTGCATATACTAACTACCACCCTTAAATATTTCCTTACTACCACAAATATTGAGTCCCCTATTTTCTCATTTCATCTTGCACTGTGTTGAGAATTCTATCCGTCAGCTAATGAAAAGTCATGATTGCCATTATGGGGTATATGAGAAGGTACCACTTTAACCTTAGTGATAAAATAGTCACCAACTGACTCAAAGATGGCAAGAAGTCGAACTACTTCTGTATAAACAAAAAGATTTCATTAACAATTACAGCTATTAATATTTAGACCAAAACTTCAAAATCACTGGGGGTCTGAAATTGTAAGCCCAAAGAACTGAACAAAAAAGCAAGACTTAAAATAATGTTTACCTGATACTTTTATAACTGCTCAAAGAATGTTCTTCACTCCTTAGTGAAAAGGGAGATCTTTTGTATTTGGAAAACCTTGCAAATTTTATAAACCTTGTCATTAATGTGCATGTAATATAATTTACAACAAGTGGGGCAAAAACTTTTAAAACAAATATTGACCAATGAACTATCAACATACTGATAAAACCTCAGTAAATGCAAAATAAGTTTAAGTGTTCCCGAGCTACCCAGACATCAAGAGAGGTGCTCTTCCACTTGCTGACCTCAATGCATTACACTTTTGCAGACACCAGCAAAAAAAAAATCATACTGGACCTTGCACAGGGGCTTGCTCCTTCCTAGGTGTGTGCTGCAGATCCTTCTGGTCTTCAACAGTGTTTGTATTTTTAAACACTCCATCTGGACATAATTTAAACTCCAGCATGCTTAGTTTTTCCGTGGTATCTTTCACAGGTAATGGGTTCTTAGATTTACTTTCCGGTCTCTTTTCTTTAAGCTTCCTGGGTGAATTGTCTAATTTTGTAAGACAAATGCGCTCACGTTCAGTGCATTTAAATGCAACTCTGTTCAGATACAGCTTCCTTTGATCCTTTGTTTGGGACGACATTTGGCTTAATTCACCTTCATTATTTATATTATTTAAGTTTTTGTCTAGCTTGGTTCTATCAATCCACATTTTATCAGACTGCTTTCCACCAACTGTTCCTTTAATATTCCTTGAAATATATGTTTTAGAGTCTTTGGAATGATGGGTTTTGATGCTTTTACCATGGCCTGTACCAATATTTAATGATTCCTTACAGGTCTGTACACTGCCATTGGGTCTCTCATTTGATTTCCCAGAACTTTCCACTTGCACAGAAAGTTTACTGGGCCTCATATACTGAGAATCACTACTTTTCAGATAGTTTTTCTTTAATGCTTCCTTATGCTTCTGCCTTGAATACTCCTTTGGTGATAGAACTCTATTCATTTTAGATGAGCTATCCTTAGAGCCCGAGGATTTAACATTTGATACTGTCTTTTCTTTAATCCAAGCTCTTTCATTTGGGGTTGAAAAATTACAGAATTTAAATGCACCACCTCCCACATTTTTATTCTGCTCTTGTTTATCATGTTTCTTCCTCTTTATCTCTGAATCAAGTATGATCCCTTCATCTAATTTCCTTTCTTCCAAAGATTTTTGTTTAGAGCCACCTGATTTCAATTTTCTCTTTTCTGGTGATACTGACTGTACCAAAGAACCATTCTTCATATTCAAATCTTTAGTTTTGCTTGTCAAAAAACTCATCTTTGGTTTTAGTGGCCCTAAGTTTTGTGCTATGAACTTCCTCTGCAGGATCTCCTGAGAAAATTTTGTAATTTTATTAGCAGAATGAAAATTTGCCTCATGAAATTGTAGATTTCTCTTTCTTTTGTGACTCTGCAAAGAATCCCGTTTTTTATCACCTTTAGATAAAAGTTGACCAGATAATTCTTGCTCTGTCCTTAGTGAACTGTTACGTTCTGTTTTGGATTTGTCTTTTATATTGCTGCTTTGCTTTGTTTCAGGAAAATGTTTTTTCTCAACTGAACAAGTCAGAGGAATCTTTGGAGGATTATTTGGAGGACTGTTTAATGCAACAGGAACATCTCTGTCAGAGGTTCTCTCTCCTTGTTTATAACTCTTGGCCTCTGAAGGAGAACAAGGATTTATCTGTTTTTTTTCTTCTGAAGTTGACTTCTTAATGGAATTACACTGGCATTGAGGTACTCCTTCATAAACCATAGAGAGCCACCCCAAAGCACAGCAACGGATATCATCTTTTTCCGAATCCAATGGTACAGAAGCACAACGTTCTTCAACTCTGCGTGCCTGTGGGTCACACTGGTTCTCTTCCTTTGTTACAGGCTTTTCTTTCTGAGGTTCTGTCAATTTGTCTACCTCATTGGGTTGATCGTCCTGTTCAGGAAACAATTCTTTCATCTGATCTGTGTTTAATATTGTAATTTGTATCTGGTCTGTTGAACCTTTGGAGTCACAATCAGTTTTACCACAAGTTTGAGCTTCTGAAATTTGGTTTGCCATCTGCTGTACCACAGAACTTTCATGCATGTTCACAGGTTCGATACCATAGGGAAACTCTTTTAAAAGTTCTGACAGCTGATCATGTAGGTATAAGATAGATGTCTTATCATGGAGACTTTCATCTGTAGTAGGATCCTGTTCAGTGTAACTGCAGGACAAATCAGCTTCCTGAGGATAACTGTCCTGCTGAGTAGCAGCTGATGAACATGTACCATTTGCCATGCTTTCATTTTCAGTGATATGCTCCAAACTGCCTTCCTCTAGAATTCCACTCTTTGCTTCAACACATTTCAAAGGTGACAGTGCTGGAAGTTGCAGTGATTCTGACTGATCTGTTATTTTATTTGAAACATCTGTGCACTGCACAAATTCATCTTTTTTAAAGTCAAAGTCTTTACTTTCAGTGATGTTTTCTAAATGTTCATTTTGTTGTCTACTATTCATCATTTGGTGATTGGGTAGAGGTTTCTGTGGCTCAACTTTTTGCAAAGGGAGCAAGTTGAATATCTCTGCTATTTGGGAATCATAAGAGGTATCACCTTCCACAAGAGAACAAATACTGCCGATCTGTAATACATCACTGCCCACACTACTACTGTCCTTCGATATATACGATGTTTGCTGATCACTCACAGGACACTGGATATCTGGTTCTGATTCATTGTGCTTTCCTTGATTGGTATTAGGTATGCCTTCTGAATTAGTATTAGTTGACTCACTTTGCTTGTCCTCAATTAGCGGGAAAATCATGATGCCTGTAGTACTTGTTACTGGTTCATTAACATTAATCTTCAAAGCAGCAGTATTTTCCGTCAATTTATTTTGTAAGCTACAAACACTGCCTTCTTTAATAACTGGATACACCATTTCAGGTAAAGCTTCAGATGTTGTATCTTTGACAGACAATGTATTGACATCTGAAAGAATTAAGGGTGATACTACAGCAATCCCTTTTGTAGTAATTGTTCCTGAAGACTCATAATTTTGTGCTACCACTGATGAAATAGTTTCTTGTGAGCTGTTTACTATCTTATTCTGAGAATTTCCCACAGGTGAAAATGGACTACTCTCACAGATGGGCGCAGGCTTTGAAACTGCAATGGCTGTTGTGTTTGTTTTTGACTCATTATCCTGTTTTTCTTTGGTAGGTTCTGAAGGTTGCTTTTTCCACAAAGACAGACATGTTGCTAGCAATTCCATGGAAAAGTGAGAGCCACTGTTAGAAGACACCCCATTAAATGATTTACACTCCAAGCAAGAAGTGTCTGCGATTTTGGCATTTATATTACAAGTCCTTGGAGGATTTACAGTTTCCGTGGTTTTCAGTTGGTTACCAGTGTTTTCGGTATTTGGATTCATTTCAAAATTATGCAGTTTAGAATCACGAATACGTTCACCAGTGTCTTTTAATAATTTCTTCTGAGTTTTACTTCCAGAAGTAAGTAAACTGAGAATTAGCCTATTTTTATTTGGATATTTTGAAATATATTCCTCAGATGATGTAGAATGAGGAAGAAAAGTTATTTCAGAATTAGTTGGCACATTTTGTGCAATGCTGATAGAATTTCCTGATGAAAGCTGGGTGTTATTTAATGGTGCCTGAGTTACCTCAACAGTTGATGTCTTTAAAGAATTTACAACTTCCAAATCATGGACTTGTTCTGGTATTGGCAACTTTTCTGAACAGGCAGAATTTAGTAAAACAGAACTGACTTGGTTAAAATTTCTGTCCTGAAGGTTGGAACTCAACACACTATGTGGTCTATTAGTTTCTTCTGCAGATTCCATTGCTGTTGGTGGTTTATCCTCTACAGTCTCTGGAGTGACTAGAGTTAGCTGTGGTCCAGACTGGATTTTGGCAGTTTGTTTCAGAGACAATCCAGAATTTTGAGCTGGTTCACTATAAGAGGTATTAGGTGTTTTAATACAACCTGCTGCCATCAAGAGACTTTTATTAATTTTAATTTTCCTTGCAAGGTCTGAAAACTTCTTTTTTATCTCTACTAATGTTTTAATATCCCTCACTAACTTTTCTTTTGTGGCACTTGTGTCTAGTGCTTGATTTGAAGTTAGATTTTGAGAATCCACTCTTCTCTCCTGATTATTTTGAGCAAGAGCCTGAGCACCAGTCACAGATGATCTAACAGGTTCATTAAAAGGATGATTGACACTGGTATTTACTTTCAAGTTATAGGAACTTCCCATCATACTGAAATTTTCATTCAGGTTTTGCCACTGCTGTTGAAAGTCTCTACAAAAGTCTTTCCTCATTTCAGGTAAGTGCATTTCTTGACTCTGAGGAACTTCCATAGAGGATTGTTTAACAACACGTGGAGTACTTTGCAAAGACTGGCTTGCATATCTACAGTTATAAGGAGGAGGAGGTCTTTTGTCAGTTTGAGTAACTGCATATTGATATGATGGTACAGCTGCAATCTGCTTTGACTTAAATGTCAATGCAGGATTTGGAGATTGATTATTTTTAACTTGGAATGATACAGATGACATAGGGTTTTGTTTCTGAAGAGCAGGCTCCTGCAAAAAGCTTCGTGGTGAATAATTGTATTGCTTTGGAAGTGGTCTGTAATCTTGATAAGTCAGTCCACTGGATGCTCGCTGAGGTGCCCAATCAACCTGTTGCTCTGATAAAGGTAGGTTTAGTCTTGTGTTTCCTTGGTAAGTTATAGGAACTCTTCCAGAATTAGAAGGGATCATATGTAGTTGCATAGAATAGGTATCTGATGTTAGAAACTGATTCTGTAGTGCATGCACATTGGGTACATTCGTTCCAAAACCAGTTTGATGAGATACAGTTGCCCCTGTATGAGAAAGTGTAGAACTCCCCATTGGTGAGTTCAACCATACATCTGGTGTAACTCCTGAAGAAATCTGCAAATCATGACTTAGTTGTTTGGGTCCTTTAACATTTGCATATGTTATTCTTTCTACTGAAGTTTGTGAGGTCACAATGGTCCCACTATGCAAATCAGAAATAGGGATTTGTGGAGGAGTCTTATGATTCCTGATGTTGAGTAGTGGCTGTGAAACTGGATGTGAATTACTGAGAAACAGGCATGGTTCTTGGTTACTTCCAGTATGGAAAGAACTTTGAGATGTTGTGCTAAGTGTATTTACTAAACCTTGCTCCAAAAAAGATGCTTGTTTTTTAGGATACTGTGGTGGTAAGGTGACACTCTCTGGTTTTGCATTCCAATTCATTGTCAAGTTGATGCAGTATCAGTGTGTTAAAAGCCAACTGTTTTGAATGCCAGGAATCTGTAGGAAATAAACATCTTTTATTAAAAAGCTGTTTGGCCTGGTCAGAATTTTTAAGATAATTTCCTCAGCTTACCTTTATTACTAATGCTGACCATGTCAATCAAAATTCCTGAAACCTCATACTAGACAAAGCCTCATCTTCAATTCAGGTAAGAGAAAGAGCAAAGGAAGATGCAACAATAAATATGGAAAATCTCAATAAAATTTTCAGTGGTGTTTAACAGAAACTCATTCTACTCTATATAATTAGCAATTTTTTTTGCTACACTTAAGAGACAATTACTTTCTGTATTTATTTATTTTAACCAGCTCTTTATTCTAAGATATCCATACTCACTGTAAAAAATTTTTAAAAATAATCAAGCATATCCTATGAAGTCTTTACTACTACTGTTCATCTCCAGTGTCTAACTCCCTAGGGCTATCTACTACTGTTAACTTTTCTTTCAGAAAATTTCTATACATAAAAATCACCAACACATAAAATCTCATTCTTTTAAATCAGAATCCTACCAAACATGCTGCCTACAGTTTGCCTGATTTTCATCCCTATAACTAGGACATCTTATCATTCCATTACACATATACCTATCTCACTGTCTGCATAAACATTCCACTTTATGAGTATATCAATATTTAACCATTTCTCTATTGATGAATACTTGGTTTTCTTAGGTTTTTGCACTTATAAACTATCCTACACTAAAGCATGTATTTATGCTTTTATATTTGTGCTAAATGTTCCTGGAAATTTCTACAAGTGAAATTCAAAAGACATTAAAATTGTTTTCATAATCAGTGACAAATTGCCTTTCAAACAGATTGAAATAAATTATACTCTCACCAACACTTACATGAAGTGAAGTCCCTCAGTTGGGTCTGACTCTTTGCGACCCCATGGGACTGTAGCCCACCAGGATCCATGGGATTTTCCAGGCAAGAATACTGGAGTGGGGTTGCCATTTCCTTCTCCAGAACACTTACATGGACATATCTAAAAAATGGACAAATGTGTAACCATAATGGGCTTCCCTGATGGCTCAGCTGGTAAAAAAAAAAACACCCGCCTGCCAATGGAGACGCGAGCAACATGAATTCAATCCTTAGGTTGGGAAGATCCCCTGGTGAAGGAAATGGCAACCTGCACCAGTGTTCTTGCTTGGAAAATTCCATCAACAGAGGAGCCTGGTGAGCTACAGTCCATGAGGTCACAAAGTCAGACATGAATGAGTGCATGTGTGTGCATGTGTGTGCACACACACACACACACACACAACCGTATTAAATGACAGGGTAAACAAATTTGACTCAAACATATTAATAGTATGCCAAACAACTACAGAATACACATTCTTTCTAAGAGCACAAGGAATTTTTACCAGTATTGACCATATTGCTAGGCCATAAACAGATCTCATTTTTGAAGGATAAATATTTCAGATTAATTCACAGTGGAATTAATCTAGAAATTATAGAAGGAACTAGGAAATTGCCAATAATTCAGAAACAAAGAATGCAGTGGGCTCCGGTGTCTCTTCCTCTAAATATCCAATAGGATATCAGTCCTACTGAATAAGATTCCACCCTTATTGTCAGGGACGTTTAACTTTAAGGGATCCAATATGTTGCATTTTCTTTCTTTGTGTGTCATTTCTCAAGGATTCTCTGTTCCTTATCAGTTCCTGGAATACAGGAAGAAGTAGAGCTGCACACAGTTCTCATGACTGAGATCACAGGAAAGAGCACCTGCTTGGATTCCCTTCAGTGACTCCCTTCAGTAACCTTGTACTTAATAGACTATCCATTTTGTTGCAACTGGTGGAATTTCATTCTTTTTAAGGGCTGAGTAATCATTTTACTGAAGATATATAAGCATGCATTTCTGCTAATAAAATACCCTTGTTCCACTAGAGACTTGGGTCCCCCACGTCCTTCTTTCTGTCTCTGGATAGTTCTTCGGAGCGTGGAAGCCTACCAAGCTCACTTTCTCGCCCAGGCTTTCAAGACCTCCTTGAGAGGATGCCATGGGCCTTCGTGAGCAGTACAAGTCCTATGTATGGGCTTTATTGGTTTTCCCTGTAACCTGAGGGATATTGCTCTTTCTCTCTTTCTTTTCGTTTACTCCAGTCCCCAGGTCCCGGTCTGTAAAAGACCACAACACTTTATGACCTCATTAAACCTTAATTATCTCCCTTAAAGGCCCCATCTCTAAATAGTCTCACTGAGGTTAGAGCTTCAATATATACATTTGGTGGGAGGGTAGAATAGAGGACAAGACATAAGACTGGACAAGACAGTTCAGTCCATAACAGGTTCCATCCTCATATTAACATAAGACTTGACTTATTTAATAGAAGACTGGGAGACTGGAGGAGGTGGTGAGGAATGATTAGAATCTGTGTATGTTGTGAAGGAGGAAATCACAGAATTTGCTGACAGATCCACTAGGACATGTGAAACAGAGAAGTCAATAAAGGAGAAATAAAATGGGTTGATGTATGTTTAAAAAAAAAAAGACTGGGAGATAATCTCTGCATTTATCATATAAATTTAAGAATGACAAATTAATCCAAGGAAAAGACAGAGTGAAATAAATAATGAAAACAGAGATTAAACAAGTCACAAGTTGGTGAAGAATAAAAACTAATAAGCCTCTGTCAACACTGGTCATTAAAAAAAAACCCTATATTGGGAAATGAGAGTATCACTAGACCCTATAGACATTAAAATGATAGTGTATTTATTAACTATTTTCAAAACATTTAAAATTTACGTGGAATAGAGAAATTCCTTGAAAAAAACATACCCTAACCAGAGTTGACATAATAAAAATACTCTCTCTTTTAAAGAGGGGACACTTATATTTACTGAGCCTCTGATACCAAAGCTGAAAAGAAAGACAATTAAGATGTCCATCTCTCAGAAACAAACACAACATTCCTAAGCAAAATGTGAGCAAAATGTCACACAGTGACAGACTGTATTTTCTTGGGCTCTGAAATCACTGCAGACAGTGACTGCGGCCACGAAACAAAAAGACACTTGCTCCTTGGAAAAAAAGCTATGACCAACCTAGACACCTGATAAGAAGAACTGATTCATTGGAAAAGACCCTCATGCTGGGAAAGATTGAAGGCAGAAGGAGTAGGGGGCGACAGAGGATAAGACGGTTGGATGGCATCACCAACTTGACGGACATGAGTTTGAGCAACCTTTGGAAGTTGGTGATGGACAGGGAAGCCTAGCGTGCAACGGTCCATGAGGTCTCAAACAGTTGGAAACAACTAGGCAACTGAACTAAGAACAGTTGATAAAATTCATTAAAAGGACAATTGTATGAAACAAAGAACAGACGTTTCCTTAATTTTGATAAATGGTAACTTTAAAAAAATTTAGCAACAGTAATATTATTAGTAATAAAACAATTTAAACAAAGGCACCACTATCACCCACTTCTGTTCATTGTTGCACTGAAGATCGTAAAAAGTGTTAAGAATTGAGAAGGAAAATATACAACAAACTTCGTATCAGTTATGTAGAATATCCAAAACAACCTGTAGATCTTTTAGATCTATTACATTATGGATCAGAGTGCACTCAAACTAGATTGAAGAAGGCACAAGTTTTGGTTTTATGTGTATTATTCTTGGGAATATATATGTTTACTTTTGTATTTGCTCATAACTAACTTAATAGTCTTTCCTGATGGTTCAGAGAGTAAAGAATCTGCATGAAATGCAGGAGACCCAGGTTCAATCCCTGGGTTGGGAAGATCCCCTGGAGAAGAATGGCAACCCATTCCGGTATTCTTGCCTGGAGAACTCCATGGACAGAGAAGACTGGTGGGCTACAGTTCATGGGATCATAAAGAGTCAGACATGACTGACTCACTCACACACACAATGTAATAGGAGGGAGCCTTTCAAGGCCTTGTGAAATCTGTTTGTCCTGACCTGTCATTTGATCAAGGTACTAAAGAAACCTCCTCTCTTTGAGATTTTAATTTGTCAGGGAATGTCAGATCATCCGTATCCATCATGACAGCATATATTTTGGTTTAAAAACAGGTGCTAAGAAGAAAGAGCTATATTTTCCTCACAGGCCTTCTCCCAGCAAAGCTCCTTGAATAAGACAAGTGACCAGGGAGAAGTATAATACAAACTAAAAAGCTTTAACTATAAGACTTCCCTGGTGGTCCAGTGGTTAAAAATCCACTTGCCAATGCAGGGAAAGGAGTTTGATCCCTGGTGTAGGAAAATTCCACATGCTGCAGGGGAACGAAGCCCATGCACTGCAACTTCTGAGCCCGTGCATACCCCGAGTCCATGGTCTGCAATAAGAGAATCCACCATGATGAGAAGGCCGCACACTACAACTAGAGAAATCCCATTCACAGCTAGAAGACCCAGTGCAGCCATGAACAAACAGCAGTACTGAAAATATTGATGGTGAATTCCCAATAATTCCCTATTTCTTATGTGAGCTTGGGGGGTGGGACACTGTTACAGACTGAATTCTGTCCCCCCTAAATTCATATATTGAAGTCTTATCCTCCAGTGTGACTGAATTTGGAGATACAGCTTTCAGGAAGGCAATTAAGGTTAAATGAGGTCAAAAGGGTTAGGACCTTAATCCTACAAGATTAGTGACCTTACAAAAAAGACACCAGGTACATGCACACACAGGAAAAGACCATATAAGGAGACATAAACAGATAGCTGTCTGCAAGCCAAGAAGAGAGACCTCAGAAGAAACCAGAAACTTTTATCTTAGGCTTCCAGACTCTAGAACTGTAAGAAATTTATTGTTTAAGCTCAGCTGGTAAAAAAAAAAAATGACCAAACTTTGGTCATTTTGTCAGAGCAGTCCCGGCAGACTAATAAAAGAGCCTATAGTAGTGTACCATTAGTCACTCAGTTGTGTCCGACTCTTTGCAACCCCATGGACTGCGGCTCACTAGGCTCCTCTGTCCAAGGGATTCTCCAAGCAAGAATACTGGAGTGGATTGCCATTCCCTTCTCCAAAAGAGCCTATTGGTAGGAAGAAAAATGTTCTTTAGGAGTAATTTGGATGCTCTTTATGAGTGATTTGGGGTTGTCGGATTCCGCCCCCCCGACCTCTCGCGCAAGCACAGAAAAACTCAACATTGAACTAACTAAATTAGAAGGAGTTAAGGGAATTTCCTGGGGGTCCAAAGGTTAAGACTCTGCACTTCCACTGCAGGGGTGCAAGCTCCATCCCTCGTCTGGGAACCAAGATCCCACCTTCTGCTTAGTGTGCCACCCACCCCCCACAAAAAGGAGGGAGTTAAAAGTTTTCTGATCTTTTTTTCCTGACTACAGTTTCTACTTCTGGATACAATATATTCTTAGATATTTTAAAAATATATTTTAATGGAGATTACCAGAGTCAGGATTTCAATGGTATATCATTTAACTTTTTCTCGGAAAAAAACTTTTTGCTCCCAAATCTCCATACCCTCTGATCACTCCCAACTTGTGACAGCCATAGCACTTACCTAACAAATTCCAACGAAGGCTGAACCTCTCTGCACAGGAGTAGCCAAAGTTATCTGGGGGGGGGGGGGGGGAGGGGAAAAAAATCACACAAGCCAATGGACTGAGTTTATATAAACATATAGGTGTACAACAATTCTACTTTATTCTGCTGTAACTTTAAAGTAGTTTTATTTTTCCCACTCTTCTCTCCTCCCTGGTCCCCAGAAACACCAACCCATAAAACATGCTCCCCCTACTCAGGGGCTTATATTTCAGAGGAAAAAAAATAGCACTATCTGCCACCCTACTATCACCAAATCTATAAATCACAGCCTAGTAAATGTAATCTGTATTTACAGTATCAAATCTCTGTATTTAAAATCCTACCTCTGGGAATTCCCTGTGGTCCAGATGTTAGAACAGCACTTTCACTGTTTTGGGCCTGGGTTTGATACCTGGTCAGGGAACTAAGATCCCACATGCCTGCCTTGAGCTATGGCATTAAAATAATATAAAATCACAAATGCAACAAATCAGATTTTAGGATGCTTACTTAACACCCTTAAAGATAGAAACAAAAATGATTTTTAAAGATAATTTTATTTATTGTTTTTGGCTATGCTACGTCTTTGTTGCTGCAAGGGCTTTTCTCTATTTGTGGTGAGAGGGGGCTGCTCTCTAGTTGTAGTGCTTGGGTTTCTCGTTGTGGTGGCTTCTCTTGTGCAGCATGGGCTCCAGGGCATGCAAGCTTCAGTAGCTGCAGCACATGGGCTACGCAGTTGCTGCTCCTGGGCTTCAAAACACAGGCTCAAAAGCTGTGATGCACATAGGCTAGTCACAGGACTTCTAGAATTTGTGAAAGATGTTTTCCATGGCCTGTATGGAAACTTCCTTATGTGTTACTCTGTAGCATGTGAGTTCTTCCCAGACCAGGGACTGAATCCACATCTCCTGCACTGGCAGGTGGATTCTTTATCACTGAGTCACCAGGGAAGCCCCCAAAATGACTTTCAAAAATAATTTGTGCTTTTAGAAAATAACTTTTAAAATATACATTGAAAAAATTATTAAAGCAGCTAAAATGATACATTAGAAAATATTCACTTAGTGCAAAAGAAAATGGTGAGAAACAAAAACACATGAGACAGAAAATAAAAAGTATAAACAGCAGATATAAATCCAACTATATTAACAATTGCACTAAAAGTGAGTGGATTAAACAATTCAAATGACAGAATGTCAGATTACTTTTTTAAAAGGGCTAGCCAACTATATATTTCAATAGGTATACCTTCGATTCAAAGATAAAAATGATTGAAAACAAAAGGATAAAAAAAGATATGCCAACAGCCATAAGAAAGGCAGAATAACTAAATACATTATCAGAAAAAAAGACTAAAACCAAAAATTTTTCTCTACATAAAGAGAGACATTTTATAACCATAAAAGGGTCAATCCACCAATATATAACAACTATATATATGCACTTCAGAGAGCATTAAAATATAAGTAAAACATACACAAGTCAAAAACAGGCAATTCACCAAAAGTCAAAGACTTCAATTCCCCACTTTTGGTAATGAACAGAATTGGCAGGGGAAAAAAACACACAAGGAAATAGGAGTTCTGAACATACTATACACACCCACCTTTCTAGTTTATAGTGGAGATTTTATAAAAATTAAAAAACTATAATACCTTTAGGTTGTAGGTTAGTACACAGCTGTCCATTGGATGCTTTGTAGTTTTAAGGTTGTCTGCTCTCTGGCAGTTACTACAGATTGGATCCAACAGTTCATGTACTTTTGTCAAGTGGTAAAAGGGTCAGCAAGCAGTCTAGTGATGGGTGCACATGCCAGCAAGCCACCTAGCTCTAGATTTTTACATTCTGTTGCAGGGAATGCTCCTAGCTATGAATAGCTATAGGTAAATTAGCAAGCCCTAAATAATGATCCTTGATATAGCTGGCACAAAGTTTGGCTCTACTAACCCATCCATCTGAATGCTGGTTTTACAGTTTGGAGAACAAGCAATATTAATCTGCTGATGCTGATAAGGTGAGGTGGCCCTCACCAGGAGGGGAGGCAAGCAGTCCGGGTGTGTTGATATTGATAAAGTGCTAGTGTCTACACTGGGCGGGGGTGGTTCACAGTCATAATTCATATATTCCTATTTCAAAGAGAATCCATGGAAACATTCTGTGTGTCATCACAAAAACAATCTTTCAAATTTCTTAATTAAAAAAAAACTTTTATCCTGAAAATAGACAAAAATTTAGCTTTGACGATCCCTACATTTATATCTTACATATTATTAATATTACTTGGTGTGAGAAAAAGTGGGAAGAAAGCAAGTCACTAAAATCCATGGCTGAGTAAGCAGTGAACAGCAAGCTGTAAACTGCAAAATTAAGATCAATTTGTGAAGCAGAAAAAAAGAGGGAAGTCAATGGCTGCAGTAGACTAAATGTAACAATGCCTGTGGATTTTCACATAAAATTTTCATGAAGACCTCACTAACATTAAGACTTGTGAGTTTTTAAAAAATATTCTATATCCATACAATGCAAATATGGTTTAACTGGAAAGCCTCCTTTATTTTAAAATCAGCCTTATCACGGAAAATTACAAACCAAAAAATAACCTAAAAATCATACCTTTAAAGAATAATCATATTAATACCTATCTTAAGCACATGTGCACAAGCACATACAACCGCCAACAGAAAGAACTCTACTGAAATGGACCTCTCATGGTTTCCCATGACTAAGCCTACTTTAGGTTAGACAAAATAGTAAAAAACAGAACATGAGAGGACAAATTAGGCCACATGATTATCTTATATGCAAGGGTAACCATTAATTTATCAAAGAAATTGGAACATTATCATAGTGAAAGATAAAGCTATTAAAATCGAGAGAGATGGGTTTTTAAAAAGGCTGTTTCAGGGTAACCTAAAAGATGCATATATAAGGACTTCCCAGGTGTTCACTTGTTAAGACTCCATGCTTCCATGGCAGAGGTCACAGGTTGGATCTTTGGTCAGGGAACTAGGATCCCACATGCAGTGCTCTGTGGCCAAGAAATTTTTTTAAAAGGATGCATATCTATAGTAGTTGTCTAGAAAGCTTTGATAAATGTTTGTCAAATGAATAAACATTATCTATACCTGCTGAAGACCAAGTTAGAGAAGTCCCTATTTAAAGTTGTAGATGGGAAAGTCTTCACCCCTCCCTTCACATCTGTGTCAACCATAAACATCGCATGATTTCATCTGTCAGCATTCCAGTACCTCAAAAATACAGGATTTCTTAAAAAAAATGATACTCTTCTCATACCTCAAAAACACTTGTATCTGTTCTGGTATTTTAAATTGGACCTTTTCCTTATGGCTTTCATTCTGCTTCTGTTTCTTTGGAGAGTCCCCTGTTGTGGTTAAATTGAGGAAAACTAGTGTTTTTCATTTAAAAACTGATCTGCAATGGAAAAAGGTACAGATACTTTTAAAAAAGTCAACGAAACCACAAATACCAGCAAATATAAAACCCACTTCCGAGGAATTCCAACGCATCAAGATTTACTCAAGCTATTTCAGGTCTGGCTTTTGTGTCCGTGCCCTTGAATTAGGCTTTCAAGATTAGACTATCCTAAATTTTACATTTATAATACAACTCCATAAGTAGTAAGAGCTAACCTTTGAAAATGTATGTCAAGAACTGTACTGAATGCTTTGAATGCACTGTCACATTTAATGGTTACAACAAATGCATGAAGCCAAGCAGTCCTAAGCAGAAGGATGAGGGCTGGCAGGGCTGGAAGTCCCACTGTCCCAGCTTTTGGGCTGGCTTTCTACACTGCTGCAGAAAGACAGCAGATTAAGACTGAATGGATTCTCATGAAGTTTTTTTTCTAACACAAATAGCAAAACCAACATCAGTGTCCTTAGTCCCATTAGGCAATACAGAGGTGGATGAGAAAACAGACTGCTGAGAATTCTAAACTGCAGTCATTTCATAGCCTGCCACTATACCCCCAAAGGAAGGAGACAGTCAAGTCTTTGGTGCAACTGAAACGAGGGAGGCAGAGAGAATCACCTTGTACCATTTTTCAGGAAGCTGCTTATCAACGTTTGTACCAGGAAGACCTGTGGGGTGTGCTGTCAAAGTATCAGTCACCTGAGATTAAACAAAGCTTTCCTGTGAGGCCCTACAAAAGGTCACCAGAGCACCATGGTGAAGCTGTTCACCTCCATCTCTGCTCTCCAGTCTTTCAGGTATCCAGCTCCAAACATGATTCAGAAGCACAGGTCAACTCAATCAGCTACACTCTTCAGTCACTCAGTGGTGTCTGACTCTTTGTGACCCCACGGACTGCAGCACGCCAGGCTTCCCTGTCCTTCACCATCTCCTAGAGTTTGTTCAAACTCATGTCCACTGAGTCGGTGATACCCTCTGACCATCTCATCCTTTGTAGTCCCCTTGTCCTCTTGCTTTCAATCTTTCCCAGCATCAGGGTCTCTTCTAATGAGTCAGCTCTTCGTATCAGTTGGCCAAAGTATTGGAACTTCAGCTTTGGCATCAGTCCTTCCAATGAACATTCAGGATTATTTCCTTTAGGATTTCCTTTAGGTTTGATCTCCTTACAGTCCAAAGGACTCTCAAGAATATTCTCCAACACCACAGTTCAAAAGCATCAATTCTTTGGCACTCAACCTCCTATTTAAGTATATTTCTACTTTGTTAACACTGGGTAAGGGTGACTAGTCAGTAAGTCCCAGCAAGATGATGATCACACTATAACCAGGCTCCCAATATGTTCCAGAGTCCACTAAGGTTCACCATTCAGCTCCCATAAAGTTAGGATGAAATGCCTCTAAAGGGACAACTGATATAATCTTTTACTCTGTTAGTTATTCCTGTCATTACAGGCACATTATAGTGATTGCTTTGGTAGTCCCAGGTTGTTGACAGGATTCTAAGAACTGCAATGGAGGCATTTTGTTGTCATGACCCAGATTTTATAAAACCAGAGGCTGACATTAATGACGCAAAGAGACCCCCAAGTACCAGAAGAGACATACAGGACATAATCTACCTTATCTTCAGCAGGGTCAAGTAAAGGATGACAGATCCAGCAAACAGTTAAATTCAGAGCCGTAACTACATTCTAGAAAATGTATACAAGAGAGTTCTGCTTCCCCTTAATCAGAAAACCGTGAGAAATCATGACTAATAGGATGAGGTTTTCAGGCCTTTGCCCAAGGACACAGCTCCAAGGACGTCCACTCCCCGAATCAGCAGCTGCTGAGTTTCCAAGTATCCTTATAATTAAGATTTTCATTTGGCCTGCAGCTATGTTGAAGATAGTGGTGACAGTCTAGGGTAAATTAATGACTTCTATGCACCCTCAACCCCCTGATCAGTACTGTCTTCCTTCCCCAGCAAGCACAAGGGAGCCACTCAAATTCTGCTGTATGAGAAATAATGTGAAAGTATAAAGTGAACAATCCCGTGCACCTGAGCCACAACACTTTGTCAAATAACATGACTGTATAGAAGGAAAAAGTAAAATCTGATAGAATTTGTGGCAGTGACTCTTTAGGGACCTAATGAAGCAGTGACCCACTGGAGATCAATTTCCATCATCCTATAAAATACTGAGGTAGAAATCATTAGGGAGTTAGTATAGGAACTCTGAGACCTCAGCCTGTTTCAACAAACATCCCACTCCATTAACCTAAAACTATATCCTTTGTTTCGAATTCCTGGCTCTCAGAGGAATGTGTCCTTGGTCTGATAAATTATCAGCTCTCGGATCCAGGAAAGGGTAGTAATTAACTTCTGTTCCATATGCCTGAGGGAAAAACAACTGGTGATCATTAATCTTTAGCCCCTTCATCTGGTCCACTGTAAAATGGTGGGGGGTCATGAGAAAAGGTCAAGGGATGGCGACTTAATGTCTAAGAAAACTAAGGATACCAAAAGCAGAAAAAGGGAAAAAACAAACAGTAAAACTACAGACCAATTTATTATGAATATAGATGGAAAAATCAACAAAATGCTAGCAAAACAAAGATAACAGCATATAAAAATAATTATATGCTATAATGAAGTGGGACTTATCCCAGAAATACAAGATTGACTTGTCTTTTTTTTAACGTAGAACCAATATCCTGTAACACACCAATACAATAAAGGACACAAACCACATGACCATCTGAAATGGAGGTATAAAAAGCATCTAACATGACTGAAATTAAATTCATCCTAAAATCCAATGTCCTTTCAGATAAAAACACTACAACTAGAACAGAAGGGAACTTCCTCAATTTAGTAAGACATCTAAAAAAAAGTGGTATATTCATACAATGGAATTACTACTTTGCAATAGAAAGGAATGAAAGACATGCTTTAATATGCTTTTATATGAATGCATCTTGAAAACATCATGCAAGGTGTTCAGGGTCGTAAGAGACCACATGTTCAGAATACACAAATCTATAGAGACAAACTAGATTAAATGGTTGCCTGCAGATGGGTAGAATGGAGAGTGTCCGTTAATGAGTACAGAGATTCTTTCCGGGGTCAAGAAAATGTTCCAAAAGTGACGATGGTATTGGTTACATAGTACTGAGTATATGCAAAACCACTGTACATGGTAAATGGATAAATTGAATTGTATGAATATAACATGTGAATTGTATCTCTCAACTGTAGCTTAAAATTTTTTTTTTCCCAGTTATTAGCACAGACATGGGCACATGACACAATGAACTACAGGCTTCTGGCAGAGCACAGACAAAAGGCATGTTCTGTGCAAGTTGAAGCTGACTGATCATATACCTGGAGATGTTAGGGCTATCCAATGAAGGCATGTGTGCCTGAGAATGAAGTCAATGCCAAAGCAGACAGCAGAGCTCAAAGACAGCGTTTCAAGTCTTTACAACTTTCAGATTCAAATGTTGGATCCAGTCAAACCTGAAAGTCAAGCCACATGGAACCCTTTAATTTATATGATCCAATAACTTCTCTTTGGGAACTTAAAAACTAAAAACTTGCTTATGACTTTTTGTTTCTTAAAACCTAACTGGACAACATAATTTCTTGTAACACTCTGCAATTTTAACCACAAGATTTTATTTACAAGTGATTTCAGTTCAGTTGCTCAGTTGTGTCTGACTCTTTGAGACCCCATGGAATGCAGCACACCAGGCTTCCCTGTCCATCACCAACTCCCAGAGTTTGCTCAAACTCATGTCCATCGAGTCGGGGATGCCATCCAACCATCTCCTGCCTTCGATCTTTCCCAGCATCAGCGTCTTTTCCAATGAGTCAGTTCTTCACATCAGGTGGACAAAGTACTGGACACAGTTTTCATTTACAAGTGAAGCCTTGCAACTTAATACATCTCAAGAGAATCTTGGTGATTGTCACAAAATCTCTGCAACCATTACATATAACTATATGTTTCACTTGAGAAATTCTCTGCAACCATTACATGTAACTATATGCTTCACTTGAGACATTTACAATAGGCTAGCCTCTAACATTGCCCTTCAGTTTATAAGCACTCTTATGATATCAAGGATGGATATACCACAGAGCTGTCAGAATTCGTCAAAGGTCCATAAGATACTTCTTTACAAGGTTTATTACAAAGTACATTTTAATTCGCATTTCAATAGATTGGGTTGGTAAACTGGTTAAGGGGGCGAGAAAGGATGAAATAGTTGGGATGACATCACTGGACTCAGTGGACATGAATTTGAGCACACTCCAGGAGATAGTGAATGAAAAGGAAGTCTAGCATGCTGCAGAGCATGGGTCACAGAGTCATAAAGTCTCAAATGGAATGTTTTCTGAGCCTGTTTCACACAGAATATGCCTTTGTGGAGCTAGGGGTGGCGTTGCAGAGATGACTGATTTAAAATGAAAAGCAATTCCTGAAATTCACCTTTCTAAATCCTTTTTAAACATTAGGTAGGATCACTTGCACTGAACATTTGCACTTTATCACATCTAAAACATTGCTAATCTAAATGGGAAGTGGTGGTGGTTTGGTCGCTAAGTCGTGTCCAACTCTTTCAAGTCCATGGACTGTAGCCTGCTGGGCTCCTCTGACCATGGAATTCTCCAGGCAAGAATACTAGAGTGGGTTGCCATTTCCTTCCCCAAAAATGAAAGCGAAAGTCACTCAGTCCTGTCCAACTCTTTGCGACCCCATGGATTATACAGTCCATGGAATTCTCCAGGCCAGAATACTGGAGTGGGTAGCCTTTCCCTTCTCCAGAGGATCTTCCCAACCCAGGGATCAAACCCAGGTCTCCAACATTGCAGGCGGATTCTTTACCAGCTGAGCCACATGGGAAGCCCAAGGATACTGGAGTAGGTGGCCTATCCCTTCTCCAGCGGATCTTCCTGACCCAGGAATTGAACCAGGATCTCCTGCATTGCAAGCGGATTCTTTACCAACTGAGCTATCAGGGAAGAAGAGTCCTGTATATCCAGAACAGGGAATATAAGGCTTTTGGACAAATCTGCCCTGGCTGGAAAATTTTGTAGAAGCATTGCTGACTTCAAACATTCCTGCAGGTAAAAACTAGAGTTGCATCTGGTACTTCCTTACAAAAATAGAACTTACAGGATCTACAGGGAAGGGTTTAATCAACACAAAGCTGATAAATTGGTTTCGAGTTTAAATGAGTGAACCATCATCTCTTATAAGACAGGCCATAAAATATATTTTCTCTAACATGGCAACAGTTAAAATTTATTAAGCACTTACCATTTACCAGGAGCTCTTCCAAGTGTGTTATATCTACAAAACTCATTAACTTATTTTAACAATCCCATGAGGTTGGTACTATTGTTATCCTTATTTTACAAAAAGAGAAGTTTAATAATTCTCCCAAGTCTGCATAGACGGTAAGTGGAAGAGCCAAGACCTGATGCTCAGCAGTGTGACTGCAGGGACCATGGTCTCATATCATTACAGAAAGTTTCCTAATACTACTTGGAGTTTACAGGATGGACGCCCCAGAAATGACCACTTTGGCTGTATAGGTCCCTATTTTAGGGATCAGTTCTCTCAGAGTTCTGTTCTGTGCTGCCTTATCCCATGTGCCACAAGTAATGAATTTGAAAAATAAAATAAGAAACAGACCATGTAGAGAATAATGTTAATTAGACCTCTTCTTTAGTAATTTAGAATTCCTTGTTATGTCAACTGTATTACTTCTCCTCAAACTTTGTCATCAAATCCATTGTAAGCTGGTGGTGGTGTTAGCTACTCAGTGCTGTCCAACTATTTGTGACCTCAGGTACCGTAGCCCACCAGGCTCTTCTGTCCACAGAATTCTCCAGGCAAGACTACTGGAGTGGGTAGCCATTCCCTTCTCCAGGGGAATCTTTCCAAGCCAGGGATCAAACCCAGGTCTCCAGCATTGCAAGTGGATTCTTTACTGTCTGTGCCATTGTAGTTTAATACTGAACCAATACTGGTTCAGCTTAATCATTCTGTTCCACAACAGATAAATTAGAGTAGACTACTTAAAGCTAACACACTTACCTTTAAATATATTACTCCTTTATTACTGTATATGCTACCATTTCCCTCCAAACTTGTCAGTACCACTCCACACAGTGTTTACTTCTTTGGTCCTAGGGACAGCAATAAACATTTTATAATTGATAATAAATTCAATATAAAATTTGTAATTTTATTTTATTTATATAAAATTCACATTAAAATTATAATAAAGATGCATACTAATCTGCTTACTTGATATGACATTGCTGCTCAAACCGTGTTAAGGCTGGATCAAAAGCAAACTAAGCTTACTGAATTCTTAAGAAGGCAAAGTAACAAATAGAAACTGGGTCTGCCGTAAATTACCATTTACTTTTTAAGTGATAATTCAAGTGCACGCCTCCTGACCCACTCCTTCTATCACTCGAAACACTTTCAACTTAACAATTCTTTATCGAATTAGAAAATGAGAATCCAACTGCACAGGAAAAAATAAAACCATAACTCTTTCATGTTAACACCGAATAGAACTCGTTTGGTTTACAGTTAACACATTAATCAGAAAAATCCCCAAACAAGCTCTGCGACGCGTCTATTTAAATACACCCCCAGCTCATCCCCTTCACCTACTCTTCTTTTTATTTTGAAGGCAGACACTAAAATATTACAAATAAATTGTTTTCACGGAAACCATTCTCTGAAAACTTGCTGTTCCCAAAGGACATCTGCTTAGGAAATTCGTATCCCTCGAGAACATCTAAAATCGGTACGCATTTGTGCATTTAAAAATGCCTCGAGGGACTAACTACTGCCGAGGAACGGAAAGCGACTCCGGCACCAACGTGTTTGCGGGCCACTTGGAGACCCAAGCTAAGCAATTTTGTTTTGGGAGGTTCGGCCTAATGGGGGTGGGGAAGAAGGGAACACTGGAAAAATAAATTCAAAACAAAGATTTTTTTTTTTTTTCCAAGCCAGCGACAGGAAATCATTAAAAACATAAGCCACTCTCACATCCATCAGTCTAACCAATCGCCTTGCAGTTTAACAAAATGCGTCCTCGCAGTCGCCACCCGCGACCTCTATGGTGAGGAAAGGCGTTCTACAGAAACACCCGGCGAGGCGCCGCCCTCTGATTCGGGGTCGACGTCCGCCCCGGTTCCCGGCCCACCCCGCGCGGTGGGCGGGCACCGAGCCGAGCCCGGCGGGCCAGCCTTCACCGCTGGCCAGAGGCTCGAGCCCCCGGAGAGCCCGTAGCCGCCGCTCAGTCCCCACCACAGAACAAAAGCACTCGCCGCCGCACACCCAGCCCCCGCCTGCGGGCACTTGGGCTGCCGGTGCCCCCCCGCCCCGCCGAGAACTCGAGGAAACGTGCGAGTGCCGGCTGGAACCAAGTCCCTACTTACCTACCGGAGCTGAACCCAACCGGGGCGAGCCGGGAAAACGCAGCTCCTCTCGGCCCCGGAGTTTAAGTCAACTCGGGTCCGCCTCCAGGGGCGGGTCGAGGGGGAGGCCGACTCCCGGAAAGCCAACCCCGCCCCGGCGCAACGGCAGTAGCGAGACCCGGTATCCGGTACCGGGGTCCTAGTGCCGCTCGGATGAAGTGGAGTCCGGGGAGCCCGGCCCTTCGGTTATCTCCCAAGCTTGCACAGCTAGTTCATGTATCTGAAGAAGACAACTTCTCAAACAGTGGCTCTTTGTCTTTAACTTGCATCAGTATCTTTTGAAGATTGTTAAAAAGGGACTGAAAAGCACCACCTACAAAATTACCCATTCAGTAAGTCTAACTCCGGGCTGAAAATGTATATTTCTAACAAAGGGGAACATCCTTTAACACAGAAAAACTTTCTCAAAGGAAATAGACTCTTTTTGCCTGAGGATTTCTATAGATCAAAGTTGTGAAAATTAATACAGTAAAGGGAAACCTCACCAAAATAGAGTTGAAAGGCCAGAAGGGGGAGCTGTCATACAGTACGGTACCACTCTGAGTAAATTACAGAAAGAATTGTCAATTACAGGGCCCGACAGGAAAAGATGTAAGCTGTCCAACAAACTTTTTGACCAACCCATACATTGCGGCTCCTAAAAGAAATAGACTACCCCACAACTCAGCCAATGAGAAACTGTCACCCTCACTTTTCCCCAATGAAACTTCCTTCAAAAGAACTGCTCCCAAACTCCTTTTTCTCCATAAAGTAACTTTGCTTTGTTTGTTGGACTCTGGCTTTTGCTATAGTTTGCTTGACCCAAATTGCAGTTTAGTTACCAAATGCAAACTGACACTGCCTGCTGCATGACTGGCCAATAAATCGAGGGGCCAGTTGTTGGAACAAAGAATAGCGACTTTATTCAGAAAACCAACAGACAGAAGAGATGGCAGACCAGTGTCCCAAAGAAACATCTTTTTTTTTTTTTTTTTTTTTTTTTTTTTTTTTTTAAATTTTATTTTATTTTTAAACTTTACATAACTGTATTAGATTTGCCAAATATCAAAATGAATCCGCCACAGGTTTACATGTGTTCCCCATCCTGAACCCTCTTAAACCTGAATTAGAATTCAGGCTACTTTTATACTAAAGGGGGAGGGAGTGTGGTTGGGTGTTGCAGGTATGAAGGTGTGACCTTCTTGGTGCAGGTCATGCCCCCAAGGTGATATGATAACCCTCTGCTCCTGCAGCTATCCCCATAGGTCTGGTTATGATGGCCCTGTAAACATAAAACAAGACAATTGTTATTCTCTGTTCTGCAATTTTTTATCTCTGCATAAAAGAAAATTGGGCTTCCCTGGTGGCTTAGTGGTAAAGACTCTGCCTGCCAATGCAGGAGAACCAGATTTGATCCCTGGGTCAGGAAGATCCACCGGAGAAGGAAATGGTAACCCACTCCAATATTTTTGCCTGGGAAATCCCATGGACAGGGAGCCTGGTGGGCTATGGTCTATGGAGTCATAAAAGGGTAACAGTTAGTAACAAAACAACAACAAATGAAAACTGTTACACATTTAAAGGTCAAGCCTGGGAGGCAGAGCCTTGAGAATGGACTAGCATGTACCTTTCAGGCTACAGGCAACATTCTTTTGTACAAAACTGCAGAACCAGCGTGACTGAGCACCAGCAAAAGGTTAGAGCTAAAGGAACAGATCCAATATGGAGTCAGGTTTGTTCTTCTGTGTTACAAGTCCCCTGCTATTCTAGAATAAACCCATTTTTAGCTGGGAAAATAACTTTCAGTTTTAAAGTCAACAAAGTAAACAAGTAATCCAATCTGAGTGAATAAGAATGAGAAAGGGCAGAGGTGCTTAGTTCTTGCAATATACAGGAAAGGGTATTCCTTTGCCCTCATGACCCTGCCATTCACTAGACATACAGCTTTGGGGAAATTACTTAACCTGTCTCTGCTCAGTTTTCTCATCTGTAAATTGAGAATAACATTAATATTTACCTCAGGATTGTTGGGATACTTACATCAACTAACACATGGCTAAAAGCAGTTCCTGGAATATGGGTTGGTATACTTGGGTCACATAAGGGGTTTTCTAGAACCTAAGCCACACAAGTCAGCAAACAGAAATGAACCCAAGAAACAAGGTGTTTTGTTGCAGGAAAGTCTGACACAGATCCCACTCCTATAGAGCCTGTCTCCCTGTTATCGCTGAGTTGTGGCCAACTCTTGCAACCCCATAGACTGTAGCCTGCCAGCCTCCTCTGTCCATGGGATTCTCCAAGCAAGAAAACTGGAGTGTGTTGCCATTTTCTTCTCCAGGGGATCTTCCTGACCAGGAATTGAACCCGTGTCTCCTGCATTGCAGGGAGATTCTCTACCAACTGAACTACAAGGGAAGCCCCGTATAGTGCCTAAGGAAGGAAGCCTAAGGAAGATATTATTCCAGCAAGATGTAGTGCCCAGGAAGCTACAACTCTATTTGAGATGGAGTTGCTGATCCCCATGCTGTGTATCCTTGCCTGTGTTTGTGCTGACTTTCTCCTGTCTGCTTTAGACAATGAAAGCCTGTCTTTTCCGAAGTGTAGTCTTTCCACCACTCTTAAAGTACAACTGACGTTTGTCAATACAGCAGCCCTGAAGGGTCACCAGCAAGGAGACTTGCACGGGGAGGACACAATCTCCAGGACCTGAAAGTTGTTTAATCAGGGGCTGGACTATAAGTTGCCTTCTCTTTAAGACATTTATAACTCAGTATGCTAAATGAATAACTTTGTTATCTGACTGGTCAGGCTGGGAAAAGAGCCCTCAAAAGATCAGATTGTTCTATGCTGTGTCCCCTATCATAAATTACAGATCCTCTCCCTGTGTTTTACAATATTCAAAAGAAAGTCTCTCAAGTCAAATTACTTTGGCTATAGATGTTATCTCAGTCTTTCAAGATAATAATACTTAGACTCCAGGCTTGTTAATGCCTTAACTTAAAAAACATGTTTTGGAAAAATGCATGACATCACTAGCAAGTCCATAGTAAGAAATTTGTAAAAAATAAATAAAGATGCCTATTATTCATTTAAGAGATAAATGAGGTCATTGATTTTCTTTTCTTGTGCTTAGTCGCTGAGTTGTGTCTGACTCTTTGCGACCAAACAGACTGTAGCCCACCAGGCTCCTCTGTCCATGGGGATTCTTCAGGCAAGAATACTGGAGTGAGTTGCCATGCCCTCCTCCAAGGGATCTTCCCACCCAGGGATCAAATCCATATCTCCTACATTGCAGACAGATTCTTTACTGCCGCCAGGGAAGCCCTGGTTGTCCCCAATATTCTGTTTCTCCTTGTTAGTAGTATTTAGGTACAAGGTCACTTTCCTGGAGAATACATTCCCCAAGCCTCCCTTGCAGCTAAATATTGCCACATTTCAGATCTCACAATGACATAAGAGCAAAAAATGTTGTATGCAACTTCTGTCTGTGTGAAGGAATGTCTTACCCTGAAATTCCTCTCTCTAATTTGTTTATACTGGAATGTAGAAATGGCAGTAACCTAATTTCAACCTCAGAAAGGAAAACTGTTCCTGAAGGCAAAAATTCTTTTCCTTTCTTGTGCCATGAATTTGTCTGGCAGTTTGGTGGAGCCTATAGACCCCTTCATAGAATAATGTTTTGGAATGCTTAAAATAAAATATATATGATTACAAAAGAAATTGGGTATAAAAACTTAACAAAATATTTTAAAAAACAAATTGTGATATGATAATGTTTCTGTATTAACAAAACAAATAAGATCTAGTAGTGGATCTAATAGCAACTGTGATTTTGAAAGTGATACACATAAATGCCATTTCAAGATTATCTGCATTAACTCTAATAACATAAGAATACCTGTGATTTTTATGGTGAAAAAACATTAATAGTGCTATATTTCTATGGCTTTGTTGCCAGCATTTACATTTGAAGGAAATGGTATCCTTCGATAAAATGTTTAGTGAAAATAAATTGTTTGCCATCCAAATTCATGGTATTCCTGAATTCTATCCATGGATGTGGTAGGCATAAGTTTGGACCATATGACTTTCACCTCCTGGTATTACTCCATAGTTATTATTTAGTTCAGTTCTGTCACTCAGTTGTGTCCGACTCTTTGCAACCCCATAGACCGCAGCACGCCAGGCCTCCCTGTCCATCGCCAACTCCCGGAGTTCACTCAAATTCATGTCCATTGAGTTGGTGATGCCATACAACAGCCTCATCCTCTGCTGTCCCCTTCTCCTCCTGCCTTCAATCTTTGCCAGTATCAGGGTCTTTTCCAATGAGTCAGTTCTTTGCATCAGGTGGCCAAAGTATTGGAGCTTCAGCATCAGTCCTTCCAATGAATATTCAGGCCTGATTTCCTTTAGGATGGACTGGTTGAATCTCCTTGCACTCCAAGGAACTCTCAAGAGTCTTCAGTACCACAGTTCAAAAGCATCAGTTCTTTGGCACTCAGCTTTCTTTATAGTCCAACTCTCAAATCCATGCATGATTACTGGAAAAACCAGAGCTTTGACTAGATGGACATTTGTTGGCAAAGTAATGTCTCTGCTTTTTAACATGCTGTCTAGGTTGAACATAACTTTTCCTTGAAGGAACAAGCATCTTTTAATTTCATGGCTGCAGTCACCATCTGCAGTGATTTTGAAGCCCCAAATAATAAAGTATGTCACTTTTTCCACTGTTTTCCCATCTATTTGCCATGAAGTGATAGGACCAGATGCCATGATCTTAGTTTTCTGAATATTGACTTTTAAGCCAACTTTTTCACTCTCCTCTTTCACTCTCATCAAGAGGCTCTTTAGTTCTTCTTCACTTTCTGCCATAAGGGTGGTATCATCTGCATATATGAGGTTATTGATATTTCTCCTGGCAATCTTGATTCCAGCTTGTGCTTCTTCCAGCCCAGCATTTCTCATGATGTACTCTGCATATAAGTTAAATATGCAGGGTGACAATATACAGCCTTGACATACTCCTTTCCCAATTTGGAACCAGTCTGTTGTTCCCTGTCCAGTTCTAACTATTGCTTCCTGACCTGCATACAGGTTTCTCAGGAGGCAGGTCAGGTGGTCAGGAATTCCTATGTTTTTAAGAATTTTCCAGAGTTTGTTGTGGTCCATACAGTCCAAGGATTTTCATAGACAATAAAGCAGAAATAGATGTTTTTCTGGAACTCTCTTGATTTTTCAATGATCCAGTGGATGTTGGCAATTTGATCTCTGGTTCCTCAGCCTTCTCTAAAACCAGCTTGAACATCTGGAAGTTCATGATTCACATATTGCTGAAGCCTGGCTTGGAGAATTTTGAGCATTATGTTACTAGCGTGTGAGATAAGTGCAATTGTGGGGTAGTTTGAACATTCTTTGGCATTGCCTTTCTTAGAGATTGGAATGAAAACTGACCTTTTCCAGTCCTGTGGCCACTGCTGAGTTTTCCAAATTTGCTGGCATATTGAGTGCAGCACTTTCACAGCATCACCTTTCAGGATTTGAAATAGCTCAACTGGAATTCCATCACCTCCACTAGCTTTGTTCGTAGTGATACTTCCTAAGGCCCACTTGACTTCGCATTCCAAGATATCTGGCTCTAGATGATTGATCACACCATTGTGATTATCTGGGTCATGATCTTTTTTGTACAGTTCTTCTGTGTATTCTTGCCACCTCTTCTTAATCCCTTCTGTTTTTGTTAGGTCCATACCATTTTTGTTCTACATTGTGCCCATTTTTGCATGAAATGTTCCTTTGGTATCCCTAATTTTCTTGAAGAGATCTCTAGTCTTTCCCATTCTGTTGTTTTCCTCTATTTCTTTTCTGCATTGATCACTGAGGAAGGCTTTCTTATCTCTCCTTCCTATTCTTTGGAACTCTGCATTCAAATGGGTATATCTTTCCTTTTATCCTTTGCCTTTTGCTTCTCTTCTATTCACAGCTATTTGTAAGGCCTCCTCAGACAACCATTTTGCCTTTTTGCATTTCTTTTCCTTGGGGATGTACAATATCATGATCCCTGACTCCTGTACAATATCATGAACCTGTTTCCATAGTTGTTCAGGCACTCTGTCTAAGAGATCTAATCCCTTAAATCTATTCGTCACTTCCACTGTATAATCATACGGGATTTGATTTAGGTTATACCTGAATGGTCTTTTCATACTGTTCATGGGGTTCTCAAGGCAAGAATACTAAAGTGGTTTGCCATTCCCTTCTCCAGTGGACCACATTCTCTCAGTCCTCTCCACCATGACCCGTCCATCCATCTTGGGTGGCCCCACATGGCTTGGCTTAGTTTCATTGAGTTAGACAAGGCTGTGGTCCATGTGATCAGATTGGCTAGTTGTCTGTGATTGTGGTTTCAGTCTGTCTGCCCTCTGATGACCTCTCTCAGTGCCTATTATCTTACTTGGGTTTCTCTTACCTTGGACATGGGGTATCTCTTCACAGCTGCTCCAGCAAAGCACAGCCACTGCTCCTTAACTTGGATGTGGGGTAGCTCCTTATGGCCGCTGCTCCTAACATTAGACGTGGGATATCTCCTCTTGTCCACTCCTGCACCTCACAGCCACTGCTCCTGCACCATGCAGCCAGGTCGGTAGGTGCCCAATATGCTACTGGAGATCGGTGGAGAAATAACTTGAGAAAGAATTAAGGGACAGAGTCAAAGTAAAAACAACACCCAGTTGTGGATGTGACTGGTGATAGAAGCAAGGTCCAATGCTTTAAAGAGCAATATTGCATAGGAACCTGGAATGTCAGGTCCATGAATCAAGGCAAATTGGAAGAGGTCAAACAGGATATGGCAAGAGTGAACATCGACATTCTAGGAATCAGCAAACTAAGATGGACTGGAAAAGGGAATTTAACTCAGATGTCCATTACATATACTGCTGTGGGCAAGAATCCCTTAGAAGAAATGGAGTAGCCATCATAGTCAACAAAAGAGTCTGAAATGCACTATTTGGATGCAATCTCAAAAATGAGAGAATGAACTCTGTTCGTTTCCAAAGCAAACCATTCAATATCACTGTAAACCAAGTCTATGCCCCTACCAGTAATGCTGAAGAAGCTGACATTGAACGGTGCTATTAAGACCTACAAGACCTTTTAGAACTATCACCCAAAAAAGATGTCCCTTCATTATATAGAGGACTGGAATGCAAAAGTAGGAAGTCAAGAAACACCTGGAGTAACAGGAAAATTTGGCCTTGGAGTACAGAATGAAGCAGGGCAAAGGCTGATAGAGTTTGGCCAAGAGAACGCACTAGTCATAGCAAACACCCTCGTCAAACAACACAAAAAAGACTCTACACATGGACATCACCAGACAGTCAACACTGCAATCAGATTGATTATATTCTTTGTGGCCAAAGATGGAGAAGCTGTATACAGTCAGCAAAAACAAGACCAGGAGCTGACTGTGGCTCAGATCATGAACTCCTTATTGCCAAATTCAGACTTATTGAAGAAAGTGGGGAAACCCACTAGACCATTCAGGTATGACCTAAATCAAATGCCTTATGATTATACAGTGGAAGTGACAAATAGATTTAAGGGACTAGATCTGATAGAGTGCCTGATGAACTATGGATGGAGGTTTGTAACATTGTACAGGAGACAGGGATCAAGACCATCCCCAAGAAAAAGTAATGCAAAAAAGCAAAATGGCTGTCTGAGGAGGCCTTGCAAATAGCTGTGAAATGAAGAGAAACGAAAAGCAAAGGAGAAAAGAAACAATATACCCATTTGAATGCAGAGTTCCAAGGAATAGCAAGGAGAGATAAGAAAGCCTTCCTCAGCAATCAGTGTAAAGAAATAGAGGAAAACAATAGAATGGGAAAGACTAGAAATCTTTTCAAGAAAATTAGAGATACCAAGGGAACATTTCATACAAAGATGGACAGTAAAGCACAGAAATCGTATGGACGTAACAGAAGCAGAAGACATTAAGAAGAGGTGACAAGAATACACAGAAAAACTGTACAAAAAAGATCTTCATGAGCGAGATAATCACAATGGTCTGATAACTCACCTAGAGCCAGACAACCTGGAATGTGAAGTCAAGTGGGGCTTAGGAAGCATCACTACGAACAAAGCTAGTGGAGGTGATGGAATTCCAGTTGAGCTATTTCAAATCCTAAAAGATGATGCTGTGAACGTGCTGCACTCAAATTGTCAGCAAGTTTGGAAAACTCAGGAGTGGCCACAGGACTGGAAAAAGTAAGTTTTCATTCCAATCCCCAAGAAAGGCAATGCCAAAGAATGCTCAAATTACTGTACAATTGTACTCATCTCACACACTAGTAAAGTGTTGCTCAAAATTCTCCAAGCCAGGCTTCAGCAATACGTGAACTGTGAACTTCCAGATGTTCAAGCTGGTTTTAGAAAAGGCAGAGGAACCAGAGATCAAATTGCCAACATCCACTGGATCATTGAAAAATCAAGAGAGTTCCAGAAAAACATCTATTTCTGCTTTATTGACTATGCCAAAGCCTTTGACTGTGGATCACAATAAACTGTGGAAAATTCTGAAAGAGATGGGAATACTAGACCACCTGACCTGCCTCTTGAGCAATCTGTATGCAGGTCAGGAAGCAACAGTTAGAACTAGACATGGAACAACAGTCTGGTTCCAAATAAGAAAAGGAGTACGTCAAAGCTGTTTATTGTCACCCTGCATATTTAACTTACGTGCAGAGTACATCATGAGACATGCTGGGTTGGAGGTAGCACAAGCTGGAATCAAGATTGCCAGGAGAAATATCAATAACCTCAGATATGCAGATGACACCACCCTTATGGCAGAAAGTGAAGAAGAACTAAAGAGCCTCTTGATAAAAGTGAAAGGAGAGTGAAAAAGCAGACTTAAAGCTCAACATCAGAAAACGAAGATCATGGCATCCGCCCCATCACTTCATGGGAAATAATTGGGGAAACAGTGGCTGACTTTATTTTCAGGGACTCCAAAATCACTGAAGATGGTGATTACAGCCATGAAATTAAAATATGCTTACTCCTTCAAAGGAAAGTTATCACCAACCTAGACAGCATATTAAAAAGCAGAGACTTTACTTCATTTACAAAGGTCTGTAGTCGAGGCTATGGCTTTTCCAGTAGTCATATATGGATGTGAGAGTTGGGCTATAAAGAAAGCTGAGTGCTGAAGAATTGATGCTTTTTAACTGTGGTGTTGGAAAAGACTCTTAAGACTCTCTTTGCCTGCAAGGACATCTAACCAGTCCATCCTTAAGGAGATTAGTCCTGGTTGGTCATTGGAAGAACTGTTGTTGAAGCTGAAATTCCAATACTTTGGCCACCTGATGCAAAGAGCTTACTCACTGGAAAAGACCCTGATGCTGGGAAAGATTGAGGGCAGGAGGAGAAGGGGATGACAGAGGATGAGATGGTTGGATGGCATCACTGACTCGATGGACATGAGTTTGGGTGTACTCCGGGAGTTGGTGATGGACAGAGAGGCCTGGAGTGCTGTGGTTCATGGGTTCACAATGAATCGGACACGACTGAGTGACTGAACTGAACTGAATGGTCTAGTGGTTTTCCCTACTTACTTCAATTTAAGTCTCGTTGGTTATTATTGCTTACATACAAAAGGGACTTTGCAGATATAACTAAAATCACTAATCAGCTGACCTTCAGTTCAGTTCAGTTCAGTTGCTCAGTCGTGTCCGACTCTTTGCGACCCCATGAATTGCAGCACGCCAGGCTTCCCTGTCCATCACCAACTCCTGGAGTTCACTCAGACTCACGTCCATCAAGTCAGTGATGCCATTCAGCCATCTCATCCTCTGTCGTCCCCTTCTCCTGCCCCCAATCCCTCCCACCATCAGAGTCTTTTCCAATGAGTCAACTCTTTGCATCAGGTGGCCAGAGTACTGGAGTTTCAGCTTTAGCATCATTCCTTCCAAAGAAATCCCAGGGCTGATCTCCTTTAGAATGGACTGGTTGGATCTCCTTGCAGTCCAAGGGACTCTCAAGAGTCTTCTGCAACACCACAGTTCAAAAGCATCAGTTCTTCAGCGCTCAGCCTTCTTCACAGTCCAACTCTCACATCCATACATGACCACAGGAAAAACCATAGACCTTCAAATAGGCAGATTAGCTTGATTTATCTGGATCTAGGTGAAGCAGCCAGCATAATCGTTTGAACCTTAAAACCCAAACAATGAGGATAGGAGAGGAAGCCAGAGAGAGGTGGCACAGGTTGTGGTGGTTGGTGGTTTAGTCACTAAGTCATGACAGACTCTTGTGACGCTATGGACTGTAGTCTGCCAGGCTTCTCTGTCCGTGGGATTCTCCAGGCAAGAATGCTGGAGTGTGTTGCCATTTCCTTCTCTATCACAGGGAGTATATGAGAATGAAAGCATGAGAAGGGCTCAATTGTTGCTGGCCTAAAATTGGAGGGGCCATGTACAAAGCATGAGAAGGAAATAAACTATGCCAACAACCTGATAAGCTTGGAAATGAAACTGTGAGATAATAAGTAGGTGTTATTCAAGCAACTCAGTTTGTGGTGATTTGTTTTGTCAGCAACAGAAAAACCAATATAATGGATTCCATGTTATAACCTCTGCCCAAGGGAATGTTTAAGGAACAAAATAGAAGTAAACTAGGTACTGAAAGTTCTGTAAAGAAAAGCTTTCCACCAGCTGGGGGACCAGCTACACTATTACTATTGTTTAGTTGCTCATTTGTATCCAACTCGTTTGCAACTCCATGGACTGTAACCCACCAGGCTCCTCTGTCCATGGGATTTTCCAAGCAAGAATACTGGAATGGGTTGCCATTTCCATTTCCAAGGACAAACTGGCATCTCCTGCATTGGCAGGTGGATTCTTTATCACTAAGCCAGCCACCAGGAAAGGACTATTACAGAGAAAAAGATAAGTTTCTCTCATTTATAAGTTGATTAAAGTTCTGGTTATAAAACAGTATTAGTTTATGTGAAGTGTGTAATGAGGAAAGTGTCCAGACCAAGTCTTGAAAAATTCTAGTGTTTAATAGAAAGGGAGGAAGATACACCTTAAAGAGAAATGGGAATAGCCAGAAAAACAGAAGGAAAACTAGAAGAATACTCACAGAGGCAGAGAAAAAGAGCAGTTCACGTAAGTAAAAAAACAAAAAAAAACAAACTTTCAGCCCTCTTAAAGATCAAGTAAGAATAAACTGGAAAATATTCTTTGGATTTGACAAGAAGGGGAATAATTGGAGACCTGAGCCTGGAAATGCAAAGGACCAAGAACAATGAAAACAGTCCTGAAGAACAGTTAAAAAGGACTTTTACAACCTGATTTAAAGACATGCTATATAATAACCAAGAAGTGTGGTATTGGTATAAGTATAAACCACTAATATTAACCACTGCTGCTGCTGCTGCTGCTGCTAAGTCATTTCAGTCGTATCCGACTCTGTGCGACCCCACAGACGGCAGCCCACCAGGCTCCCCCGTCCCTGGGATTCTCCAGGCAAAAACACTGGAGTGGGTTGCCATTTCCTTCTCCCATGCATGAAAGTGAAAAGTGAAAGTGAAGTTGCTCAGTCGTCTCCGACTCTTCGCGACCCCATGGACTGCGGCCTACCAGGCTCCTCCGTGGGATTTTCCAGGCAAGAATTCCCCTAACCCGTGTGTACATCAGTACTTTTATCCATGCTCATTTAACCATATATTAATTTACATATACAGAGATATTACTCACCATTTTATTAAATAGAATATGGTTCATTCTTTTCTGATTCTTACTTTATTCAATAAGCCATAGAAATCCCTCCAGGTTATAGTAATAGCACTAAGCCATTTTTAATAATTACCTAAAATTCATTATTATTCTAATGAAACTTGCTTTGTTTCCAACTTTTGCCACTTGTGAACAATTCACAAGTATTCGAAGAATTCCCAGGAGGAAAATTGCTAGGATGAACTGTAATTTCAGCATAACAGATATTGCCAGATTATTTCCTGTAAAGGCTAGAACAGTTTTCAGTAGTGCCAAGAAAGTTATTCTTTTGCTATGATTGACAATGGGTATTAACGTCTCAATCTAGGTAAAGTGGTCTCATTGTTGTGTGTATTTGAACAGTCAGAAAGACCTGGTGAGTTGAAATACCAACTGGAAAACAAAATTCAAGGTTAATTTGGAAAACAAAAAACAAAAAGGGAGAAGGTAGCCACAGGATTCAGCAATCAAAAAAGAAAATAGCCCAGCAATTCAGGTGCTAAAAGCTTTGAGTCTTGGAGACTGATGCTGCTAATCAATTCACTCTTTGTTGAAGCTACTATTCTTTCAAGATTCATGATTAAGGAGGATAAATTCAACTTGTTTTTAAAGACCTTACTTTAACTGCGTTCTGTCGGATCTGTTCCTTCTCAGTGGTGATATCCAAGGTGATACTGAAGGTTGTGAGAGACTGAAAGACATGAGTGGCCTTCTCATGTCCTTGTCTCCACAGTGGTTCCTCCTTACCCCTACTTGCACATGACCATAATCCTTACCTATCACCACCCCTCAATTCCTCTTGACCAAACAGTGGCTACCAATACTTAAGAATCATTTCTCTTTCTCAAGGACCCATCTTTGGCCATCTGTTTCTCAAATTGGCTAAATTTCAATGGGCCCCTCTTGCTAAAATACCATCCTTGCTCATACGCAGCATTCTTCAATAAAGGTTTATGCAAACAGTGTTCCGGCCCATTTTCTAATATTGTGGCACTTCAGTTCCAATGAGGACTGGACCCCTTGCTACTCAGACCCCAGGCACAACAAGGAGAAAAGAACATGCCTGAGACCCCTTTTCATGTCCCCTCATGTTGCAAGGAGCCCAGCTCCTGATCTGCTGTCTATATGGAAGCACCACCTAAAACTTTATTCTTTTTATTATCTGTGGTGCAAGCCTACTTATTTGTTTTCACTATTTCAGGTTCTCACAGATGAACTGGGCTCATACCTCCAAGACACCTTCCTGGCCCACTTATTCTTGTTTTCTCTTGTCATTTGAAAATGGCATCAAAATTTGAGGGGCAACAAGTATTCAATATTGGAAGCTCTGGCAGGATCTTACCAAGGACACTTTCTTTCTTTCTTTTCGGTTGCACCATATGCACCTGGGATCTCAGTTTCCTAATCAAAGATCGAACTCATACCTCTGCAGTAGAAATGGGGAGTCTTAACCACTGGACCACCAGGGAAGTCCCTCACAAAAGACACTTCAGAACTTGAGTGGTTATTCTGGGGGACTTGGGATATGAATAAGACAATTCATTTGCTTGCTACCTTAGAAACAGTGGTTGAAAGATTCTAAAAATTTAACCATTTGCATTTTCAAATGAGCATTGTTAGTAAGGAAGGGATGGGATTGAACCAGATTGTATCATATCTTGCAGAAGTAGACTAACATTTAAAAGAGAAATATTATAGTAGCATACACTGGATAAGTTTATTTCAGAACCCCTCTGTGTTCTCTTTGCTGATGACTGGGGGAAAGATAAACTATGGTTTCCTTGGTGTTCCTGTGGAAACAAAGAATAGATCTCAGCAGTTAATGATTTTAAAAGGAACAAAGAATGCAGGAGCAAATGACTATTAGCAGGAAGGAGAAGTAGCCACAGGAAAGATAATAAATCAGTCGTAAAGACTTCTAGTTCTGTTTCAAAGGTAAAGATCAGTCTGAAGCACATTCATGAGCTGTTTTGCAGGATCCAAACCCCCCCAGAGCACTCAACCACCAGACTAAGTGGAGCCTACGGATTGATGATGCTGACCTTTGCTGACCCTCTTGACTTCTTTCATTTAGATGCCTGGATTTTGTCAACCTAGAGTAACCTTTGCCTCATTTTAAAGTTAAAATCTCCACCCCAAGGGCGGGGATAGCTGCTGTGCTTTAAACAGCAACATCTGTCTGAGCCTGTTGTCACACTGCAAAATCACCTCTAGAACTCCACCTCTAGTGGAAGATCACACTCATCCTTTCTTGAATATGCAGATGCCTTTAGCTTAGAACTCCCCTGATTCTGCTGTTTGCAGAGATAGTGCTTTGAGAGCTATTTTCTCACCTCTTTTACTTGTCACAAGTAATAAATACTTCTGCTTTGACAGAAAGTACTGGACATGGAACAACAGACTGGTTCCAAATAGGAAAAGGAGTTCGTCAAGGCTGTATATTGTCACCCTGCTTATTCAACTTCTGTGCAGAGTACATCATGAGAAACGCTGGGCTGGAAGAAGCACAAGCTGGAATCAAGATTGCCGGGAGAAATATCAGTAACCTCAGATATGCAGATGACACCACCCTTATGGCAGAAAGTGAAGAGGAACTCAAAAGCCTCTTGATGAAAGTGAAAGAGGAGAGTGAAAAAGTTGGCTTAAAGCTCAACATTCAGAAAACTAAGATCATGGCATCCGGTCCCATCACTTCATGGAAAATAGATGGGGAAACAGTGGAAACAGTGTCAGACTTCATTTTTTGGGGCTCCAAAATCACTGCAGATGGTGACTGCAGCCATGAAATTAAAAGACACTTACTCCTTGGAAGGAAAGTTATGACCAACCTAGACAGTATATTGAAAAGCAGAGATATTGCTTTGCCAACAAAGGTCCGTCTAGTCAAGGCTATGGTTTTTCCAGTGGTCATGTATTGATGTGAGAGTTGGACTGTAAAGAAAGCTGAACACCAAAGAATTGATGCTTTTGAACTGTGGTGTTGGAGAAGACTCTTGAGAGTCCCTTGGACTGCAAGGAGATAAAACCAGTCCATCCTAAAGGAGATCAGTCCTGAGTGTTCATTGGAAGGACTGATGCTGAAGCTGAAACTCCAATACTTTGGCCACCTGATGCAAAGAGTTGACTCATTGGAAAAGACCCTAATGCTAGGAGAGATTGGAGGCAGAAGGAGAAGGGGACGACAGAGGATGAGATGGCTGGATGGCATCACCAACTTGATGGACATGAATTTGAGGAATTCCGGGAGTTGGTGATGGACAGGGAAACTTGGCGTGCTGCAGTTCATGGGGCTGCAAGGAGTCGGACATGACTGAGCGACTGAACTGAACTGAACTGAACTTAGCGTGTTTGTTGGCACAGACTCATTGAGTCTGGCAACAGCATGAAGAACCCTCTAAAGGAAAATTTGAAAATTCTTGCCATTAATGATGCCTCAGGAAAGGCTAATAAACATGTGGAAGATCTAAAATCCAATCTTAAAATCTCTTCTCTTTCTTCTGATCCAAACCTATATTGATTTTCCTCCTTGAACCCTATATCTCCTCTTCCTCCTACCTCTCATTCTGCTCATCCTCTTTTTCCTGTGCCTTCCCTAGATTCTCTTCTCTTCTCTCCATTGCTCCTTTTTAAACATACCCCTTTCACCAAACAATGTCCCTTCATAATGTCTTATATCAGAGGTAAAGATGATGACCAAGTGTGCTGACCTCATAGCTTTAAGCTTGGTCAAGATCAGCTTTGCATAATGTCATTAACAACTATCTATGGAGAAGGAAATGGCAACCATTCCAGGATCCTTGCCTGGGAAATCCCATGGATGGAGGAGCCTGGTAGGCTACAGTCCATAGAGTTGCAAAGAGTCGGATATGACTGAGAAACTAAAGAACAACAGATGCAGTGCCAGCCGTCCGCCTGTACCAGACAGGGCCCAGATGGGGCTCATCTTTCTGGCAGAAATCCAAGTAAGCCACGAATTCTAAATTAATTAAAACTGCCTTCCAGGTTATCAAGATGGAAATGTAGAACAAGTTTCATGTCACTGTTCCCTGGCTTGGTTTACAATCTTTCAGTTCTGTAGACTATGGTGTGGGGGCTCTGACTGTGTTCTCTGCCCAGGGCAGGGTCAGGCTTGGATTCTTCCAACTGAGTGTAAAGAGAGGCCCGTGTCCTCTGATAATACCAGTTCTTGCCTACTGGGACTCTACTGTGTGCTACTCACTTTTTCTCTAACCCTCAAGATAACCTTGAAAAGGTAAAGTTTTACCCCTTTCCACTGGAGAAGTTGAGGCTCAGAGAGCAAAGGTCACTTGCGGAAAGCCACGTGGCTGGAAGTGGCTGTGGTCAGGCCTTGCGCCCGGTCCCCCCTTGGCTGCCCCCACCCCAGGTTCTGGGTGAGGATGGTGAGCTATGGATGTGACACCGTACACTGTGCCCACTGCTCGGACCAAGTCCGTGGCTTGACCCTAGGATGTCTGGGGACAAGGTCCCTTCCATTTACTCACCCCTCCCCGGTGCTGTGGGATGTCCCCAGCCTCGCCCTGCTCTTGTGCATTGCAGCACCCTCCTCGAGGGCCCCGAGCCCCTTACTAGGCGCAGCAGCACTCAAGGGGCGTCGGCGCACGCTTCTGGTGCTGGAGGATCTAGGTGAGGGCCTGACCGATGAGCGAGGAGGGACTTATTGAGCTTCACTGCGATTGCGATGAGCATGATCCCCAGGACACAGAAGCACCTCAGCGCCGTCCCCACCCAGCCCAGTTCAGTTATACAGAGAGGTGGGGCAGTGGAAATCCTGCCCAAGGACAGCTGCTCCAAGGGCTGGACCAGACTGGCTACTCCTTGAGGCAGCTTGACACACTTTTGTCCCCCCTTCCCCATCCCCTTTAAGAATTGATACTCACTTATCGCTCCACACGGATGGACAGTGCTCTTTGCTGGGCGAGCTGCTCAAGAAAGCGCCTCTGTGTTCCTGCCGCGCATGGTGAGCAGGCTCGGAAGAGGTTGTGTGCACTCTGGGGCCCTCCGCTGGCTCAGCCACCATCCCAAGGAATGATCTGTCTTTTTTTTCCCCTGAAATTCACCTGTGTCTGTTGGAACGTACCCGGAAATGGAGGGGCGGTGTGCTCAACTCCTTGGAGCCGCCAGACCAGGAGACAGGAGGCAGTTCTCACCCACATTTCAGACGAGCAAATGGAGCCATATGTCTGCCTTCCTTCTGCCCCCACGACTGCTTCCCTAGCGCCCACTTCTGTGAGTGCTGCCCCCAGCAGCTTTAGGACCAACCTGCCCGCACGTAATGGAGGGGAAAGGTTTTCTAAGAATGAAAGCACCAAGGCTATTTTTAAGGCTAACAGGGCAGCATCATTAAACACCATTTTCCCCAAAACAGAGTTGGCTTTTCTATCGTCTGTCACTGAAACTAAACAATGACAAAAACACCGGGCCTGTGAGCACGCTAGGAAGCTGGGGAAGTGGTCCTGCAGAGAGAGTAGGAGCCCTGTCAGGAGTATGGCCAAGCACAGGGCTGGGTCCCCACAAACCCTGCAGTACCTTCTGTAGGATCATGTGGGGGTTATTTTAAATATATAAATGAATGTTTTATATATATTTTTGCTATTAAAACAATAAAATGGTAAGTGAGAGAGAGAGAGAGAGAAAAAAAAAACAAAAAAACTGTCTAAATCCTCCTAAGGAAAGAGAGAAATTTCTCTTGTTGCTATTTAGTGGCTAAGTTGGGTCTGACTCTTTGAGACCCCATGGACTGTAGCTGGTCAGGCTCCTCTGTCCGTGGGATTTTCCAGACAAGAATACTGGAGTGGGTTACCATGTCCTTCTCTAGGGGATCTTCCCGACCCAGGGATGGAACCGCATTGGCATTGGCGAAGGAATTCTTTACCACTGAGTCACCAGGGAAGCCCTCTATGGAATTTCTAAACTCCACCAATTGTTTCATCTATTTATGAGACCCAGAGATGGGGAAACTCTAATATAAGGTGTAGGTCTTCTGTTATGCTCTCCAGATAGAAAGTTCTTGAAGAATTGATTCTGTCCACTCACTGATAGTATTATCAAATGAGAGATGCAAGTTTTCAATGGATAAACTACAATTTTTAAGTCAAAGTTCTTTGTGTTAGTCATGACATCACCATATAAAATGGAAAGTATTTTTTGCTTCAGAGAATGGAAACTCTTCATAACTTTACGTGGCTAATTACCAAAGCATACTTTGAAAGAGTTCTTAATTCATGGGGCATGGTAGACATGGATTCCTAACTTTCTCTACTGGCTGCCTCTTTGTAAGATCTTAACTAGTAGACAGACCTGAATCCTTGCCCTGAATAGATTCACCACCCTTGAACTCCTTAATTATCATAAGCCTTTATTTCTATTTGTGTATAAAATATTAGGACAAATTCTAGGGCTCTTAACAAAGCACAATGGAATCAGAGACCAGTTGATTATATCCCCCTATTTTCACCCCATAGCAAAAGCCCATCCAACAACTTTGGGTGCAATGGCAGCAGCTGGAACTAAACTTTACTATTTATATTTAACTTCATGGTCCCTGATGCAGTTCAGACCTTATTATGTTTTTTTGTTTGTTTCTTTCTTTTGTTTTGTTCAGACCCTGTTTTTTAAATTAATTAGTTAATTATGGGATAAGGGATCTTTTTTGCATCATGCAGGATCTTTCACTGAGGTGCACAGACTCTCTAGTTTTGGCCCATGGGCTCTGGAGTGTGTGAAAGCAATACTTGCAGCACCAGCTTAGCCGCCCTGACACATGTGGGATCTTAGTGATTGAACTTGCATCCCCTGCATCATAAGGTAGATTCTTACTGGACCCCTGGACCATCAGGGAAATCCCAGATCCTATTTTTGACAAAAATACTTTTCATTTTTCTGCCTCTAGATTGCCTTCCTAAAAAACCGTATCCTCTCCTCCTGCACATATGTCATCTGTTGCAGAAACACACTAGGCTCCACCACTGTTCTGTCTCACTCAGTGGAAGGCAGACGTCACAACTGTCACGTGCTTATTTGGGAATTGACCTGCCTCATTCTGACTTCTTTGAAACTCGTCTAAACATCCACATCTGTGTGGATGGGCACTAGTTGAGTACCAAACAACGATGCAGTCAAGCTAGACATGCTGGCACAACGCACTCAGCCTTGCTTTCCCAGTGGCTCAGCGGTAAAGAATCTTCCTGCAATGCAGGAGCTTCAGGAGCCATGGGTTTGATCCTTGGGTCAGGAAGATCCCCTGGAGGAGGGCATGGCAACCCATTCTAGTCTTCTTGCCTGCAGAATCCCATGGACAGAAGAGTCCATGGGACTGGCGGGCTACAGTCCATAGGGTTGCAGAGAGTTGAACACTTAAGTCTTAAGTGACTTAGCATGCACTCAAACCCTCTACCAAAGGCCAAATCTGCACAAGAGTTTGACAGTCTTTTCTGAAACAAATTATGTGATATGATAAAAATTACATTTTTGAAGTACCCTGGAGGCTCAGTAGTTAAGACTCTGGGCTTTCACTGTTGGGGCCAGCGGCCCAACACCCTGATCAGGGTGTTCCTGATCCCACAAATCATGTGGCATGACCCAAAAAAACAAAAATTATATCTTTTGAAGAAATATTTGTTTTCTTAACTAAAAATTCATTAAATAGAACAAAGAAGGTAATGGTTTTTGCTATTTGAAGGCCCCAAATTTCAAAATAAAAGAATGCTAAATGTTATGGTGTGTTTTTTCCTTCCAGTTTTCAGTTCCAGACCAAAGTAGACAGGATCATAAACAATACAAGTAGTATGATGTCTTTGTATTATGTCAACTTAGCTAAGTTCAAACTAACTTTCCCAAAATTTCTTTCCCTGCATGATTCTGAGTTACAGTTGGCCACAGGAGAAGCATGAGCACTTTTTGGAAGGCCTGAGTGAATTAACTGTCATGTTTTTTCACATTGAAAGTCAGTATAATGTGTCAGGCATTGCCATAGTGAGCACATGTTGTCACTGATCTGCTAATGCACATTGTAAGGGTTACAGTAGTACTCAATGCATAGTTCCTCAAGCAAACCCATATCTCCTCATTCAACTTTTCCTAGTCCTGGGTCAAATGCATAGGTAGCTTCATGGTGAAGGGCACTGGCTTCTCCTGCATTTCACTCAATATCATGATTTACCCTTGTGGTTTCTAGTTTATCCTTATAGATTCCAGTTCTTGCTCATCCCTACTTTAATACCCAGCTCCCTTGGTTACTAGCCTGGATGACTTCAAGTCCTACACAATACAGAGCCAACAGCCTTGCACAGACTTCTTAATCAGCTACCATAATTGTCTAAGGTCTAATGCCTATAATAAATTTCGTATTGAATTATCCATGGTGTTTCTGCTTCTGTCTTCAAACTCTGCCTGATACAAGAAGTCAGTACACATGCAAAAAGCATCTTAAAAGATGCTTGCTCCTTGAAAGAAGAGCTATGACAAACTTCAGTTCAGTTCAGTTCAGTCACTCAGTCGTGTCCAACTCTTTGAGACCCCATGGACTGCAGCATGCCAAGCAAACCTAGACAGTATATTAAAAAGCAAAGACATTACCTTGCCAATAGAGGTCCAGATAATCAAAGCTATGTTTTTTTCCAATAGTCTTGTATGGCTGTGAGAGTTGAACCATAAAGAAGGCTGAGTGCCAAAGAATTGATGCTTTTGAGCTGTGTGTTGGAGAAGACTCTTGAGAGTCCCTTGGGCTGCAAGGAGATCAAATCAGTCAGTCCTAAAGGAAAACAGGTAGGTCTGAATATTCATTGGAAGGACTGATGCCAAAGCTGAAGCTCCAATACTTTGCCCACCTGATGCAAAGAGCTGACTCATTGGAAAAGACCCTGACGCTGGGAAAGATTGAAGGCAGGAGGAGAAGGGGATGACAGAGAACTCAATAGTTGGATGGTATCACTGACTCAATGCACATGAGTTTGAGCGAGCTCTGGGTGATGATGGACCGGAAAGCCTGGTGTGCTGTCCATGGGGTCATAAAGAGTCGGACATGACTGAGCAACTGAACAACAACAAAGAAGAAACATAAAATTACATTTGGTACATTCATTGAGTGCTAGGCACCAGACATTTTACTAAGTGTGCCTTATCTCTTTTGATCTCTACTACAACACTATTTTCCAGGTAAGGAAATTGAGCTCAAAGAGATTAATACATTTGCCCAGGAACACACTGCTAGAATATCAAAAGCTGGGTAATTGGGAGCTTCTACTCAAAACTACTGTGTCATCCTGCCTCCCCAAAGGGCATAAACTCTGCACAGCAGTGATTTCTGGGCACAGAATGGTAATTTCTTTTTTTACTTCATGGGTATTTTGACTTCATTCATTTTTGTTTTTTGAAACAGAATAAAGAAAACCTCATTTTAAATGGAGTTAAGGGGCCAGAATGGGGAGCCCTCCTGCACTACCACTTGTCATCAATTACAAATCCCAACAGGAACCATCAATTACAGATCTAAACAGGAAGAGTTCTTCTTGCCAGGCAATAAGTCCGGCCAATGGGAAAAGCTTGGCCACCCTGATTCTCACTTTTTTCCAATGGACTTTTGTTCAAAACTACACCTCCCAACTTCCTCCTCTTTCTCTATAAAATAAAATTTCCTCTCCTTTGCTAATTGGGCTTGCCTATGATTTTTGCTATAAATTTCTTGTCTCTAATTGCAATTCCTCTCCTATTCCTGAATAAACCCATTACACTGGTCAAATAACTGGTTGTTTTATTTTGTAGGATAGAGTTTTGAAAGGGATCAGAATATGACACTTCTAAATATGCCACATTGATATAAAGACTATTTTGAGCTGAAGGCATTAAGAAACACTCCCTCCTGCTACCCCTACCCTCCCACCCCAACAGGGAGAGAAGAGGGTCAATTTGCATAAACAAATTCTTTCTAAAAGAGCCTTTATCTTTCACTAGTTTCACTTCACTAGGAGTTTTTGTCCCTTGAAGTTCAATCCCTCCCAGGCTCCACTTTTTTTTTTTTGTTTGTTTGTTTGGCTACCCTAGTGGCATGTGGAATCTTAGATCCCTGCCCAGGGATTGAACCCATGCCCACTGGAAGTGCAGGATCTTAACCATTGGACAACCAGAGAAGTCCCTCAAACCCCTTTCTTTTAACGAAACTCTGCTTCTTTGAGTTTCACTTCTTTTCTGTGAATGGGCGTCCCTGGTGGCTCAGATGGTAAAAGCATCTTTCTGCAATGAGGAGACCTGGGTTCGATCCCTGGATTGGGAAGATCCCCTGGAGAAGGAAATGGCAGCCCACTCCAGTATTCTTGCCTGGAAAATCCCATGGATGGCGGAGCCTGGTGGGCTACTGTCCATGGGGTCGCAAAGAGTCGGACACCACTGAGTGACTTCACTTCACTTCTTCTTTTCTGTGAACTCCTACTCACATTAAAAAAAAAAAAAAAACTTTTCTCCTATTAATCTGTCTTGTTAGTTTAATTAGCACACCTCCAGGCAGTAAACCTTTTCAAGTAGGGTTTTTCCTCTCACTGCCTTAAGTTAAAATTAACTGTTTTCCAAGTAAACCATCCAAAGAAGTTGCTTTGATTAACAACACAGTACAGAAATGTCTTCCTAGTCAAAACTTGGAAAAGACCTGCAGTCTGTGTAATTCAATCACAGTTTAAAGCATTAACTTGCCCTGTTTTACAGACCTATCAAATGCTCATTATATGAGGTAAAATTCTTAGGCATGGGGAAAAACACAAACTACATGTTTTTGTAAAACCCACAAGAGACCAGCTTATTGCATCACCCATCTTAAAAGAAGAGTCAGGACATGCTGAAACATGCTGTGTTTTGTTTGTACCACCATTTTCCTTCTTATAAAAATAATAGGACTTTCTGTGTCTGCTCCCTGGTGCGGAAAGATTCCACATGCAGTGGGGCAGCTAAGCCAGCGAGCCACAACTACTGAAGCCTGTGTTCCTAGAGACTATGCTTCGAAACAAGGGAAGCCATCACAAGGAGAAGCGCATGAAAACTAGAGAGAAGCCTCCACTTACTACAATTGGAGAAAGTCTGTGCACAGCAATGAAAACCCAGCACAGCCAAAAATAAAATAAATAATTTTAAAAATAATAAATGCTCATTAGACAATGAGAAAAAAAAATTTAATAAAATATTATTAATAATCTATTTCTCAAAGATATATATGCATATACTGATTGATGAAGTAAAATTCATGTTTTAAGCTGGATTAAGAAAATTAAGCAGAACGTATTAGCTGTCTGTATTGGGTCTTCCCTAAATGTGCAGTGTGCATCAGCATTATACATTAACCAGACATCCTTAAAGGTGGGAATGTCTGCTCAACCATAAAGATCAATTTTTTCCCCTTCTTCTGACTCTAAAAACATAACTACTTATGTTGGGGCCAGTGTGAGGAAAGCAGGAGAAACTCCATGTTGAAGCCTGTCATCCACTTTAAGACAGGATGTAAACTGGGCCTGAACCCTGCCCAAACGTGAGGAAAACGCTGCTAGTGAAAACCATGTCTCCTGAAGACTTCTCTCCCTACAGATGACAAACGGAGATTGTAGTTGAGGTCAGGCTGCACCTGTTAGATTAACCATGGAGATATCCTCCCTTGATGTATACTCATTGTTACCCCCCTTTAACCTTAATTGTTTGTTCTGCTAGCACCTACTTGTTGTAAAACTCAATCATATACAACAAAGAGGTTGTTAACATGTAACCAATCATGTAGTGGGGGTATAAAACTGGGCCTCTCAGAAACATCAGGGTCCTTGTAGGGAACTGATTCCCCTTGGACTCGCTGGTGTAATAAACTGTACTCCACTGTCTTGAGTGTCCTCCGAGGTGTGTTTTGTGACTCCGGATTCCACAACACTTAGAAGATAACATTCTTTTCTTAATGCTGTAAGTAGTCATGGTGACCTGCTACACTCTTGATACCTGTAGGTCAAGACTAAGTATCTTTGGTGAACTTCATGTAAAATGACAGTGGGCATCTTTTGTGTCCAAAATGTATACAACTGTATCTTTGACTTCTAACACGTGGAACAGTCTTCAGAGTTTCCTAAAAGACTGTCACCTGGGTTACAATCCTCAAGTTGACTTGAATAAAATTCTCTATTTCTCCCATAAATCAACTATTCATTAATTTTTCTTTGTTGTGATGTTTTTCCTCTCATGTTTGCTTTATTATGCATAGTGTTTATTTTTATTTATTTGCAAAATGTATTTATGTATTTAGCTGCTATGGGTCTTAGTTGCAGCACGCAGAATCTTTGATCTTGGTTGTAGCATGCAGGATCTTTAGTTGTTGCATGTGAGCTCTTAGTTACGGCACGTGGAATGACCAAGGATCAAACTAAGCCCTCTGCATGAGGAGCACGAAGTCTTAGCCACTGAATCACCAGGGAAGTCTCCAGTGCTGTTTTCTTAAGAAAACAGTTCAGGGACTTCCCTGGCAAGTCAGTAGTTAAGACTACACACTTACAATGCACGGGGTACATCTTCAATCCCTGGTTGGGGAAGTGAAACCAAATGAGGCCCTGTGGGGCTTCCAGGCATGAAGACCCTTTTCTGTCCTTCATTTCTTGTAGGCAAAACTCCAGCATCCTTGATCTTTCTTTAGTTCCAAAGATGGATTCCAACAGTTGCTAATCTAGGGAAGAGTAGCCAAGAAACCCGGAGAAGGCAATGGCAACCCACTCCTGTACTCTTGCCTGGAAAATCCCATGGACGGAGGGGCCTGGTGGGCTGTAGTCCATGGGGTCGCTAGGAGTTGGACATGACTGAGCGACTTCACTTTATTTTTTCACTTTCATGCATTGGAGAAGGAAATGGCAACCCACTCCAGTGTTATTACCTGTAGAATCCCAGGGACAGGGGAGCCTGATGGGCTGCTGTCTATGGGGTCACAAAGAGTCGGACATGACTGAATCGACAGCAGCAGCAGCAGCAGCCAAGAAACCACCTGAGGCAAGATTAAAAGGACCAGAGAAGTTCATCAAGATTAGGAAACCAATCACTAGAGAATAAGAGGTTACAAGTCCCACTCACACCCTAATCTTGTCAGAGACCCCACTTAGAACTACTGTTATAAAACCCTTCATCAAATCCTCTGTGATGGGGACACATAGTTTTTCAGGGCAGAAGCCTGGTATGTCTCCCTTTATGTGAATTTACTCTTCCTGATTTTTTTTTTTTAATTAACAAATCATATTCTTTTGAAGGGATAGAAGAAGAATTTTAGAGTTATTGTGTATGTTCAATTTCAAGCTGTTTTTCAAAGAAGGTGTATCAGTTTACACTCCCAGCAGCAGAGCATAAAGTTTCCTATTGCCAATTTTTTTTTAAACCAATATGTGGTTTTTTTTATCAGCCTTTTAAAAATCAGTCATTCTGGTGCATATATAGACATAACTTATTGTGATTTTACTGATTATGATGGGAATTGATTAGCACCTTAACCTATTTGCTGTTTGGAATTTCTGTTTATTTTTATTTTATTTTTTAAGTATAGCTAATGTACAATGTTGTGTTAATTACTGCTATAGAGCAAAGTCATTCAGTAATACATATTTATACATTTTTTTCTATATTCTTTCCATTATAATTTATCATAAGGTATTGAATATAGTTCTCTGTGTTATACAGTAGGCCTGGAGGAGGAAATGGTAACCCACTCTAGTATTCTTGCTGGGAAAATCCCATGGATAGAGGAGCATGGTAGGCTACAGGCCACGCGGCCCCAAAGAGTCAGACTCGACTTAATGACTGAGCAAGCACACATGCTTCACAGTTGGGCCTTGTTGTTTATTCATTCTATATATAAAAGCTTACATATGCTAAGGCAACCTTCCACTCCATTCCTCCTCATGGAATTTCTATTTGATGTTGAACTGGGCAGGACCCTTTGGGGCTCCTGGGCACAAAAGCCCTTCAGTATCCCCTTCTCTGAGTTCCAAAGAGCAGGTTCAAGAAGTTGCTAATCAGGGAAGGGAGGGGATACGGAGACAGGAAGGAGAAACAATAGGGCAGCCTTGGGGCAGGGTCTTGGTTTCTCCTCAAGGGATATACAGAACAGTATCTTTGAGCTTTTCTGCAGCTAAAAACTAAAACCTCCACAAATGGAAGATATTCAAGAGAAGGTCACAATTCAGTAACCTCAGGAACAACAGATCAGGAGACCACATGATTTCAGAAGATCTTCAAAAGGAAGAAGGAATGCAGGCCCTGGACACACCTTGATCCTTATCAACAACTCCACCCCTTGACCATAAAACTTCTCATAACTCATCCCTCCCCCCAACCCCCACACCAGAACTGGGACACCGGAGCTCCCTTTGCCTGCAAAGCAATAAAGCTGTTCTATTCTAATTCACCCAATACTCTGTATCTGAGATTCAATCCCAGGTGGTGCAATGGTAAAGAATCTGCCTGCCAATGCAGGACACACAGGAGACTTGGGTTTGATCCCTGGGTCAGGAAGATCCTTTGGCGTAGGAAATGGCAACTCACTTCAGTATTTTTGCTGGGATACTCCCATGGACAGAGGAGCCTGGCAGGTTACAGTCCATGGGGTTGCAGAGAGTCAGATGCGACTGAGCATCCTCTAGTGTAACAGAGGCCAAATTGCACCATCAATGTGATGCCTGTTTAAGCTTTTAGTATATTTGGAGAAAAAAATATCTAGATTTTCTTTGTTTTTATTATCATTCTGGAATTGATTTTTGTGTAAGGTAAATTGGGAAGCAGGACAGAAGAGGGCAAACTTTAAAATAAAGCATAGACCAAAGACACAGCATAAGCTGATTAGAACTAAATGGTTCCAAGATGGCAGACTTCCACTATACTTGAGCCTCAGTATACAAGCTCATTGTAATATATCAGCAAGCTAAGTGACACACCCACAGGCACCATGACACTTCCATGGGCAACCATCACAGACCACAAGGTGGGTGGTGACCCAGTTCATGGAAATCTCCACCTCTTCCCCAAAATAGTTGGATTAATCCTCCCACTCACTAGTCTATGAAATCATCCAGCCGATAAAAGCTAACCACACCGCATATCAACGCTGCTCTAGCCTTTTGCAATGATGCACATTCTGTCTGTGGAGTGTATTTCTCTCTCAATAAATCCACTTACCTATCATTTTGTCTCTTATTGAATTATTTCTGTGATGAGACATCAAGAACATGAGCTTCATTAAATGTTAAAACTAGGTGTGTGATCTCAGTTGGAAGACCATGGGTATGGCCAGATTCAAGTCCCGGCCAAGTGGGTTCAAGTCTTAGTGTGAGTTACACCGTTTCAGTTGTAGGAGTTCAACGATCACTTTCTAGTTAGTCACTCTTCATAATACTATTCATTGAATAATTCACTCCAGATAATTGATAATATAGAATCACTACGTGTACATGTTTATGTATGCTTATCTATCAACAGTGTCAGCCAGTCAGTCAGTTCAGTCGCTCAGTCATGTCTGACTTTTTGCAACCCCATGGACTGCAGCACGCCAGGCATCCCTGTCCATCACGAACTGCCAGAGTTTACTCAAATTCATGTTCATTGAGTCGGTGATGCCATCCAACCATCTCATTCTCTGTTGTCCCCTTCTCCATCTTACCTCAATCTTTCCCAGCATCAGGGTCCTTGCAAATGACTCAGCTCTTCACATCAGGTGGCCAAGGTACTGGAGTTTCAGCTTCAGCATCAGTCCTTCCAATGAACATTAAGGACTGATTTTTTTAGGATTGACTGGTTTGATGTCTTTGCAGTCCAAGGGACTCTCAAGACTCTTTCCAACACCACAGTTCAAAAGCTTCAATTCTTTGGAGCTCAGCTTTCTTTATAGCACAACTCTCACATCCATACATGACCACTGGAAAAACCATAGTCTTGACTAGACAGACCTTTCTTGGCAAAGTAATGTCTCTGCTTTTGAATATGCTGTCTAAGTTGGTCATAACTTTTCTTCCAAGGAGTAAGCATCTTTTTATTTCATGGCTGCAGTCACCATCTGCAGTGATTTTGGAGCCCCAAAAAATAAAGTCTACCACTGTTTCCACTGTTTCTCCATCTATTTGCCATGAAGTGATGGGGCTGGATGCCATGATCTTCGTTTTCAGAATGTTGAGCTTTAAGCCAACTTTTTCACTCTCCTCTTTCACTAGGCTTTTGAGTTCCTCTTCACTTTCTGCCGTAAGGGTGGTGTCATCTGCATATCTGAGGTTATTGATATTTCTCATGGCAATCTTGATTCCAGCTTGTGCTTCTTCCGATATATTCTGCATAAAAGTTAAATAAGCAGGGTGACAATGTACAGCCTTGACGTACTCCTTTCCTTATTTGGAACCAGTCTGTTGTTCCATGTCCAGTTCTAACTGTTGCTTCTTGACCTGCATATAGGTTTCGCAAGAGGCAGGTCAGGTGATCTGGTATTCCCATCTCTTTCAAATTTTCCACAGTTTATTGTGATCCACACAGTCAAAGGCTTTGGCATAGTCAATAAAGCAGAAACAGATGTTTTTCTGGAACTCTCTTGATTTTTCAATGATCCAGTGGATGTTGGCAATTTGATCTCTGGTTCCTCTGCCTTCTCTAAAACCAGCTTGAACATCTGGAAAATCATGGTTTACATACTGTTGAAGACTGGCTTGTAGAATTTTGAGCATTACTTTACTAGTGTGTGAGATAAGTGCAATTGTGCGGTAGTTTGAACATTCTTTGGCATTGCCTTACTTAGGGACTGGAATGAAAACTGACCTTTTCCAGTCCTCTGGCCACTCCTGAGTTTTCCAAATTTGCTGGCATACTGAGTGCAGCACATTCACAGCATCATCTTTTAGGATTTGAAATAGCTCAACTGGAATTCTGTCATCTCCACTAGCTTTGTTCGTAGTGATGCTTCCCAAGGCCCACTTGACTTCACATTCCAGGATGTCTGGCTCTAAGTGAGTGATCACACCATTATGATTATCTGGGTCGTGAAGATCTTTTTTGTACAGTTCTTCTGTGTATCCTTGCAACCTCTTCCTAATCTCTTCTGCTTCTGTTAGGTCCATACCATTTCTGTCCTTTATTGAGCCTATCTTTGCATGACAAGGTCCCTTGGTATCTCTAATTTTCTTGAAGAGATCTAGTCTTTCCCATTCTCTTGTTTTCCTCTATTTCTTTGCACTGATCACTGAGGAAGGCTTTCTTATCTCTCCTTGCTATTCTTTGGAACTCTGCATTCAAATGGGTATATCTTTCCTTTTCTCCTTTGCTTTTCTCTTCTCTTCTTTTCACAGCTATTTGTAAGGCCTCCTCAGACAGCCATTTGCTTTTTTGCATTTCTTTTTCTTGGGGATGGTCTTGCTCCCTGTCTCCTGTACAGTGTCATGAACTTCTGACCATTGTTCATCAGGCACTCTATCTATCAGATCTAGTTCCTTAAATTTATTTGTCACTTCTACTGTATAATCATAAGGGATTTGATTTAGGTCACACCTGAATGGTCTAGTGGGTTTCCCTGCTTTCTTCAATTTAAGTCTGAATTTGGCAATAAGGAGCTCAGGATCTGAGGCACAGTCAGCTCCCAGTCTTGTTTTTGCTGACTGTATAGAACGTCTCCATCTTTGGCTACAAAGAATATAATCAATCTGATTTCAGTGTTGACCGTTTGTCCATGTGTAGAGTCTTCTCTTGTGTTGTTGGAAGAGAGTGTTTGCTATGACCAGTGCATTCTCTTGGCAGAACTCTGTTAGCATTTGCCCTGTTTCATTCTGTACTCCAAGGCCAAATTTTCCTGTTACTCCAGGTGTTTTCTTGACTTCCTACTTTTGCATTCCAGTCCTCTATAATGAAAAGGACATCTTTTTTGGGTGTTATTTCTCAAAGGTCTTGTAGGTCTTCACAGAATGGTTCAACTTCAGCTTCTTCAGTATTACTGTTCGGGGCTTAGACTTGGATTACTGTAATATTGAATGGTTTGCCTTGGAAACGAACAGAGATGATTCTGTCATTTTTGAAACTGCATCCAAGTACTGCATTTCAGACTCTTTTGTTGACCATGATGGCTATTCCATTTCTTCTAAGGGATTCTTGTCCACAGTAGTAGATATAATGGTTATCTGAGTTGAATTCACCCATCCCAGTGCATTTTTGTTCACTGATTCCTAAAATGTTGACGTTCACTCTTGCCGTCTCCTTTTGTTCACTTCCAATTTGCCTTGATTCATGGACCTAACATTCCATGTTCCTAAGAAATATAGCTCTTTGTAGCATCAGACCTTGCTTCCATCACCATTCACATTCACAACTGGGTATTGTTTTGGCTTTAGCTCTGTCTCTTCATTCTTTCTGGAGTTATTTCTCCAGTGACCTCCAGTAGTATACTGGGCACCTACTGACCTGGGGAGTTCATCTTTCAGTGTCCTATCTTTTTGCCTTTTCATACTCTCCATGGAGTTCTCAAGGCAGGAATACTGAAGTTCCTTGCCATTCCCTTCTCCAGTGGACCATATTTTGTCAGAACTCTCCACCATGACCTGTCAGTCTTGGGTGGCCCTACATGGCATGGATCATAGTTTCACTGAGTTAGACAAAGCTGCGGTTCACGTGATCAGATTGATTAGTTTTCTGTGACTGTGGTTTTAAGTCTTTCTGCCCTCTGATGGGGGTTTCCCTGGTGGCTCAGAGAAGGACAAGAGGTTTATGAAAGCCTCCTGATGGGATAGACTGACTGAGGGGTATACTAGGTCTTGTTCTGATGGGCGGGGCCATGCTCAGTAAACCTTTAATCCAATTTTCTGTTGATGAGTGGAGCTGTGTTCCCTCCCTGCTATTTTCCGGGGGCCAAAGTATGGTGGGAGGCCTTACAAATAGCTGTAAAAAGAAGAGAAGAGAAAAGCAAAGGAGAAAAGGAAAGATATAAGCATCTGAATGCAGAGTTCCAAAGAATAGCAAGAAGAGATAAGAAAGCCTTCCTCAGCAATCAATGCAAAGAAATAGAGGAAAACAACAGAATGGGAAAGACTAGAGATCTCTTCAAGAAAATTAGAGATACCAAGGGAACATTTCATGCAAAGATGGGCTCGATAAAGGACAGAAATGGTATGGACCTAACAGAAGCAGAAGATATTAAGAAGAGATGGCAAGAATACACAGAAGAACTGTACAAAAACAGATCTTCACGACCAAGATAATCACGATGGTGTGATCACTGACCTAGAGCCAGACATCCTGGAATGTGAAGTCAAGTGGGCTTTAGAAAGCATCACTACGAACAAAGCTAGTAGAGGTGATGGAATTCCAGTGGAGCTATTTCAAATTCTGAAAGATGAGCTATTTCAAATTCTGAAAGATGATGCTGTGAAAGTGCTGCATTCAATATGCCAGCAAATTTGGAAAACTCAAGAGTGGCCACAGGGCTGGAAAAGGTCAGTTTTCATTACAATCCCAAACAAAGGCAATGCCAAAGAATGCTCAAACTACCGCACAATTGCACTCATCTCACAGGCTAGTAAAGTAATGCTCAAAATTCTCTAAGCCAGGCTTCAGCAATACGTGAACCGTAAACTTCCAGATATTCAACCTGGTTTAGAAAAGGCAGAGGAACCAGAGACCAAATTGCCAACATCCGTTGGATCATCGAAAAAGCAAGAGAGTTCCAGAAAAACATCTATTTCTGCTTTATTGACTATGCCAAAGCCTTTGACTGTGTGGATCACAATAAACTGTGGAAAATTCTGAAAGAAATGGGAATACCAGACCACCTGACCTGCCCCTTGAGAAACCTATATGCAGGTCAGGAAGCAACAGTTAGAACTGGACATGGAACAACAGACTGGTTCCAAATAGGAAAAGGAGTACATCAAGGCCGTATATTGTCACCCTGCTTATTTAACTTCTATGCAGAGTACATCATGAGAAACGCTGGGCTGGAAGAAGCACAAGCTGGAATCAAGATTGCCGGGCGAAATATCAATAACCTCAGATATGCAGATGACACCACCCTTATGGCAGAAATGAAGAGGAACTCAAAAGCCTCTTGATGAAAGTGAAAGAGGAGAGTGAAAAAGTTGGCTTAAAGCTCAACATTCAGAAAACGAAGATTATGGCATCCGGTCCCATCACTTCATGGCAAATAGATGGGGAAACAGTGGAAACAGTGTCAGACTTTATTTTTCCGGGCTCCAAAATCACTGCAGATGGTGATTGCAGGCATGAAATTAAAAGACGCTTACTCCTTGGGAGGAACGTAATGATCAACCTAGATGGCATATTCAAAAGCAGAGACATTACTTTGCCAACAAAGGTCCGTCTAGTCAAGGCTATGGTTTTTCCTGTGGTCATGTATGGATGTGAGAGTTGGATGTGAAGAAAGCTGAGCGCTGAAGAATTGATGCTTTTGAACTGTGATGTTGGAGAAGACTCTTGAGAGTCCCTTGGACTGCAAGGAGATCTGACCAGTCCATTCTAAAGGAGATCAGCCCTGGGTGTTCTTTGTAAGGAATGATGCTAAAGCTGGAACTCCAGTACTTTGGCCACCTCATGCGAAGAGTTGACTCATTGGAAAAGACTCTGATGCTGGGAGGGATTGGAGGCAGGAGGAAAAGGGGACAACAGAGGATGAGATGGCTGGATGGCATCACTGACTCAATGGATGTGAGTCTGAGTGAACTCCGGGAGTTGGTGATGGACAGGGAGGCCTGACGTGCTGCAATTCATGGGGTCGCAAAGAGTCGGACACAACTGAGTGACTGAACTGAACTGAACTGAAAGTATGGTGGAGGTAATGAAGATAATGGTGACTTCCCTCAAAATATCCTGTTCATGTACTGCTACAGGCTGTGCCCCCAACCCTGCAACAGGCCATCACCAACCCATGCCTTTGCTGGAGACTCCTGGACACCCACAGGCAAGTCAGGGACAATCTCCTGTGAGATCAGTGTTCCTTTCTCCTGGGTCCTTGTGCACAAGGTTATGTTGTGCCCTCCAAGAGTCTATTCTCAGTCCTGGGTAAGTTCTGGCAGCTCTCTTGTGGGTTAATGTTGACCTCCTCCAAGAGGACTTATGCCATACCCACACCCAGAGTCCCCATCCCTGCAGCACACCGCTGCTGACCTGTACCTCCACAGGAGATGCTCACAGTTCTGTCTCAGTCTCTGTGGGGTCCCTGGGTCCTGGTGTGCACAAGGTTTGTTTAAGCCCTCTGAGCATCTCTGGTGGGAATGGGTGTATATACATTCTATTAAGACTTCCTTTACATTACATAAAGTGCATAGGTAAATTGGAGAACTTCCTTGCTTGTTTGTTTGTTTTAATTTTTAGCCATCTATCATAGCATGTGGCAGAGAAGGCAATGGCACCCCACTCCAGTACTCCTGCCTGGAAAATCCCATGGACGGAGGAGCCTGGTAGGCAGCAGTCCATTGGGTCGTGAAGAGTCGGACACGACTGAGCAACTTCACTTTCACTTTTCACTTTCCACTTTCATGCATTGGAGAAGGAAATGGCAACCCATTCCAGTGTTCTTGCCTAGAGAATCCCAGGGACGGGGGAGCCTGGTGGGTTGCTGTTTATGGGGTCACACAGAGTTGGACACAACTGAAGCGACTTAGCATCACCAGCAACATAGTATGTGGAAATTTCCTGTCTAGTAGAAGCCTGAAGATTTAACCACTAGACTCGGTTCCCCCCCTTTTTTTTTTTTACATTGAGTCCTCTAATCCAGGAGCATAGTAAATCTACTTGTCTTCATGTTCTGTTATTTCTCTCTCTCTCTCTCTCTCTTTTGTTTTTATTCTTTATTTTTTCTTTTCTCTTTATCTTTTTGTTCTTTTATGCCTTTTTATACAGTTATAATTTTCTTCTGAGATAGTCTAGTTTCTCTTGCTGTTATAAAGATTTTTCTAATTATGTTTTCTGATTTCATCTTTTTTCTATACACTTAAAAGAATTGTGGTAAAATACTTGTGACAAAAATATACCATTTTAAATGTACAATTTAGTATCATTAAGTACGTTCACAATGTACAACTGTCACTGCCATACTATCCTCTGATTTTTCCTTTTTAAAAAAATAAATTTATAAATTTATTTTTGGCTGTGCAATGTCTTTATTGCTGCATGGGCTTTTCAGTAGTTGTGGCAAGCAGGGGCAACTTTCTAGTTTGAGCTCATTGGCTTTTCACTGTGGTGGCTTCACTTGTTTCAGAGCATGGGCTGTACAGCAAAGGCTCAGTAGTCATGGCACACAGGCTTAGCTGCACTGCAGCATATGGGATCTTCCTGGATCAGGGATAGAACCAGTGTCTCCTGCATTGACCCACAGATTCTTTATCACTGAGTTACCAGGGAGGACCTGATTTTTTTCTGTATTGTATTTATGTAATTCCTGCATACATTACTGAAGTCTATCTACTCTGAGAGCTCTTTTTAGACAATTTCAATTTGCAAAAACATTGATAACTAAAAACTTAAAATCATTCACAGCAAAATGTTCTATTTTCCATAAATTAATTTTTTAACTGAGAGCTTTCCATTAAAGCAATGAAGAATTTGATTACTTGAGGAATCTAGTTTAATGAAGAAAATAATCAGTGATTCAGTAATTGTTGATTGGGAAAAGGCTGCAACAAGGGCAGACACAGTCTCTTCTCATTTGCCTGAACCTGCTTTGTATTCAACCAACTTCTCATTCTTTGTCTTCTTAGCTGGTAAATGTCCCTTTTACTCAAATCCCAAAGAAGGGCAATGCCCAAGAATTTTCCAACTATTAGGGATTTTCAGCTAAGATTAGAACTATTTGTCTCCCTGAAACTAGCTAACTAGGGAGAAAAATATTTGTTCCAGCAATTGACTAAGACTTACCTTGCTTACAAAACAAGGTCAACTGGAAATCACCCCCAACAATACTTACTTATCCCTACCTATAAAAGTCTAAGGCAAGACCACCTTGCTGAGGTATTCTGATCTGAATAAATTAAATCTCCTTTCCTGTCTGTTTCTTATTCTTAAGTTATGTATCAATTTCTGGCAGTGCTGGGTCTTCATTGTTATGCCCACTCTTCTCTAGTTGCCCACTTTTGTCAGCAAAGTGATGTCTCTGCTTTTTAGTATGCTATTTAGGTTTGTCATACCTTTTCTTCCAAGGAGCAAGCGTCTTTTAATTCCATGGCTGCAGTCACTGCCCTCAGAGATTTTGGAGCCTAACAATATAAACTCTGTCACTGCTTCCACCTTTTCCCTGTCTACTGCCTTAAAGTGATGAGACTGGATGCCATGATCTTAGTTTTTTGAATGTTGAGCTTTAAGCCAGATATTTCACTCTCCTCTTTCACTTTCATCAGGAGGCTCTTAATTCTTCTTCACTTTCTGCCATTAGAGTAGTATCATCTGCATATCTGAGGTTGTTGATATTTCTCCCTGCAATCTTGTTTCCAGCTTGTGATTCATCCACCCCAGCATTTTCCATGAAGTAATATAAATTAAATAAATAGGGTGACAGTATACAACTTTGTCATACTTCCTTCCCAATTTTGAACCAGTCAATTGTTCCATGTCTGATTTTGTTACCCCTTGACCTGCATACAAGTTTCTTAGGAGACAGGTAGGATGTTCTGATACTCTCATCTCTTTAAGAATTTCCACATTTGGTTATGATCTACACAGTCAAAGGCTTTAGCATAGTCAATGAAACAGAAGTAGATGTTTTTTTGGAACTCCCTTGCTTTCTCCATGATCCAACCAATGTTGGCAATTTGATCTCTGGTTCCTCTGCCTTTCCTAAATCCAGCCTGTTCATCTGGAATTTCTTGGTTCAAGTACTGCTGAAGTCTAACTTGAAGGATTTTGAGCATTACCTTGCTAGCATGGGAAATGAGTGCAACTATACAGTAGTTGGAAGATTATTTGGCATTGCCCTTCTTTGGGATTTGAGTTAAAAGGGACATTTACCAGTATTGTGGCCACTGCTGAGTTTTCCAAATTTGCTGACATATTGAGTGCAGCATTTTCTCAGCATCAGATTTTAGCATTTGAAATAGTTTGCTGGAATTCTATCACTTCCACTAGCTTTGTTCATAGAAATGCTTCCTAAAGCCCACTTGATTTCACACTCTAGAATGTACAGATCTATGGTGTGGTCACACCATCATGGTTCAGTTCAGTTCAGTCACTCAGTCATGTCCTACTCTGTGACCCCATGAATCGCAGCACGCCAGGCCTCCCTGTCCATTACCAACTCTTGGAGTTTACCCAAACTCATGTCCATCGAGTCGGTGATGCCATCCAGCCATCTCATCCTCTGTCGTCCCCTTCTCCTGCCCCCAATCCCTCCCAGCATCAGGGTCTTTTCTAATGAGTCAACTCTTCGCATGAGGTGGCCAAAGATCTAACCATAAAGAACTTTTTTGTATAGTTGTTCTTATTCTTGTCACCTCTTCTAACCTCTTTCGTTTCTGTGAAGTTCTTACTGTTTCTGTCCTTTATCATGTGCATCCTTGCATGAAATATTCTCTTGATATCTCTAATTTTCTTGAAGAGAGCTCTAGTCCTTCCCATTCTATTATTTTCTTCTATTTCTTTGCATTGTTCATTTTAGAAGGCCTTCTATTCTCTTCTTGCTATGCTCTGGAACTCTGCATTCAGTTGGGTATATCTTTCCCCTTTCTCCTTTGCCTTTTGCTTCTCTTCTTTCCTCAGCTATTTGTAATGCCTCCTCAGACAACCACTTTGCCTTCTTGCATTTCTTTTCCTTGGAGAAGGTTTTGGTCATTGCCTCCTGTATGATGTTATGAACCTCCATCCATAGTTCTTCAGGTACTATGTCTATCAGATCTAATCCCTTAAATCTGTTTGTCATTTTCACTGTATAATCATAAGGGTAGGTCACACCTGAATGGCCTAGTGGTTTTCCCTACTTTCTTCAATTTAAACCTACATTTTGCAATAAGGAGCTCATGATCTGAGCCACAATCAGGTCCAGGTCCTATTTTTGCTGACTATATAGAGCTTCTCCATCTTTGGCTGCAAAGAACATAATCAATCTGATTTCTATATTGACCATTTGGTGATGTCCATGTGTAGAGTCATCTCTTGGCTTGTTGTATGCTATCCCTATTCATTATTTTGGCTTTTCATACTGTTCATGGGGTTCTTAAAGATGACAGAGGATGAGATGGTTAGATGGCATCACTGACTCCATGGACATGGATTTGGGTGAACTCTGGGAGTTGGTGATGGACAAGGAGGCCTGGGGTGTTACGGTTCATGGGGTCGCAAAGAGTCGGACACAACTGAGTGACTGAACTGAACTGAACTGAACTCATTGTTTTTCGAGTTATAGGGAGAAAGGCTACATTTGTTAGAGTCATCACAAGTGATTTATCTTCTTCCTCAGTTCAGTTCAGTTCAGTTGCTCAGTCGTGTCCGACTCTTTGCGACCCCATAAATCACAGCACGCCAGGCCTCCCTGTCCATCACCAACTCCTGGAGTTCACTCAGACTCATGTCTATCAAGTCAGTGATGCCATCCAGCCATCTCATTCTCTGTCGTCCCCTTCTCCTCCTGCCCCCAATCCCTCCCACCATCAGAGTCCTTTCCAATGAGTCAACTCTTTGCATGAGGTGGCCAAAGTATTGGCGTTTCAGCTTTAGCATCAGTCCTTCCAAAGAAATCCCAGGGCTGATCTCCTTCAGAATGGACTGGTTGGATGTCCTTGCAGTCCAAGGGACTCTCAAGAGTCTTCTCCAACACCACAGTTCAAAAGCATCAATTCTTCAGCGCTCAGCTTTCTTCACAGTCCAACTCTCACATCCATACGTGACCACTGGAAAAACCATAGCCTTGACTAGACGGACCTTTGTTGACAAAGTAATGTCTCTGCTTTTCGATATGCTGTCTAGGTTGGTCATAACTTTTCTTCCAAGGAGTAAGTGTCTTTTAATTTCATGGCTGCAGTCACCATCTGCAGTGATTTTGGAGCCCAAAAAATAAAGTCTGACACTGTTTCCACTGTTTCCCCATCTATTTGCCATGAAGTGATGGGACCAGATGCCATGATCTTCGTTTTCTGAATGTTGAGCTTTAAGCCAACTTTTTCACTCTCCTCTTTCACTTTCATCAAGAGGCTTTTGAGTTCCTCTTCACTTTCTGCCATAAGGGTGGTGTCATCTGCATATCTGAGGTTATTGATATTTCTCCCAGCAATCTTGATTCCAGCTTGTGCTTCTTCCACCACAGCGTTTCTCATGATGTACTCTGCATAGAAGTTAAATAAGCAGGGTGACAATATACAGCCTTGACGTACTCCTTTTCCTATTTGGAACCAGTCTGTTGTTCCATGTCCAGTTCTAACTGTTGCTTCCTGACCTGCATATAGGTTTCTCAAGAGGCAGGTCAGGTGGTCTGGTATTCCCATCTCTTTCAGAATTTTCCACAGTTTATTGTGATCCACACAGTCAAAGGCTTTGGCATAGTCAATAAAGCAGAAATAGATGTTTTTCTGGAACTCTCTTGCTTTTTCGATGATCCAGCGGATGCTGGCAATTTGGTCTCTGGTTCCTCTGCCTTTTCTAAAACCAGCTTGAACATCTGGACATTCATGGTTCACGTATTGCTGAAGCCTGGCTTGGAGAATTTTGAGCATTACTTTACTAGCCTGCGAGATGAGTGCAATTGTGCGGTAGTTTGAGCATTCTTTGGCATTGCCTTTCTTTGGGATTGGGATGAAAATTTGATCATATGAGGTGCATAAGAAATTAAAAATTTGACTTTAGTACTCCTGGGAAATACTAATTTACATTCTTGGGAATTCATCCAAATGGATAGTCTTATGCAGAATCTTTAAGATATAGCTAAACATCTCTGTTTAGCTGAGTTTTTCCTCTCCTACTCATTAGCTGTTGAGGTTGAGGGGTGCAATAAAGCATATTGTAAAGTACCTGCTGCTGCTGCTAAGTCACTTCAGTCGTGTCCGACTCTGTACAACCCTATAGACGGCAGCCCACCAGGCTCCTCCGTCCCCGGGATTCTCCAGGCAAGAACACTGGAGTGGGTTGCCATTTCCTTCTCCAGTGCATGAAAGTGAAAAGTGAAAGTGAAGTCGCTCAGTCGTGTCCAACTCTTAGAGACCCCATGGACCTCAGCCTACCAAGCTCCTCCATCCATGGGATTTTCCAGGCAAGAGTACTGGCGTGGGGTGCCATTGCCTTCTCCGAAAGTACCTGCTATTAGTTTACAAATCAGAAGATCTCAGTTAAAGCTCCAACTCCGGTACTAAATTTTCATAAGTAATTTAACCTTTGGGCATTTGATTTTTTTCTTTAAAAAGTTCAACTAGATTGAACTAGGTTGCTTCCAGGTATCTTTGCCTGTCAAAAAACAGTAGTATACAATTAGCCTATAAAAGGCATAGCACTTTTCTTAAGGAAACCCAGATTCTAGGCCTCTCTCCTTCACATCTACCAATTAATTGAATGTGAGTTTTCATTTCTAAGCTGCTTGGTTTTCCTTTTGCTTCTTTTTCTTTCCTTCCCCTTTCTCTCCCTTCTTCTTTCCCTTTCTCTTCTTTTCTTCCCTCCCTCCCTCCATTCCCTTTCCCCCCTCTTTTCCCCTTTCTTTCATCTCCATGTGGAAATTTTTTATCTCATGTAATGTGAGGTCCAGATGTAGGCCTTTCTGCCTTTTAACATAATACAATATTCACAAATTTTTTTGAGAATTTTTTTGGGAATGGAAAGCAACTTTTTATTTTACTTATCTGTAGGGTTGTCCTAGGTGTGACTTAGGGGTTTATACACCTTTGAGAACCACCCCAGCATAAGCACACTAATCATGATTACTTTTGTTGGCTAGGTTTAGAATAGCCATTTAAATAAAGCTGCCTCCTGAGTTCTCAGTCTTCTAATCCTCCCTGAGGATTTATTAAGTTCAGTTTTTAGGGGCTCTTTTTACAAGACCAGTCTTTATGTTTAATCATCTTCCCTTACTGAAATCCCACAAGAGGACTCCACTATTTGCAACCTACTGAACTAATGCCAAATAAAGGGCAGAATTAAAAAAAAATATATGATTGAAATTTGTGTTGCCCAAAAGAACAAGTTTTGTTGACCAGTTGAGTTGTATCAAGTTTGAATCCTCAGTTATCCCTTCCAGAATCTTCTCCCACATCCAGCAGTTAGGGGATGCACACTGACTGAAATCGCCCACCCTGGCCAGGCACCTTAGTAACCATTTGTGTAAGTTACTTTAAGACAGGAGGCCTTGGTAAGGAACACAGAACTAATAAGCCACCTCCAGCCAGAAGAGTTCTGGAAAGGTCAAAAGGTGACACCATGTATCCAACCACCTCCCAGAATCCTTCTTGCTGGTATCCATCCTGGCTGAGCAATGTGTGCACCACCAGGAAGTTCTCTGAGTCAGAATGATTGGCCAAAGACAACCCAGAAACTAATCCCATCACCATAAAACCCAAGCCACAAGGCAGGGCAGTTCTCCCAGGTTCCCTTACCCTACTGCTTTCCACCTGGGCACTCCCTCCCAATAAAATCTCTTGCTTTGTCAGCACATGTGTCTCCTCAGACAATTTATTTGTGAGTGATAGACAAGAGGCCACTTTCGGGCCCTGAAAGGGGTCCCCTTTCCTGCAACACAACTTATCCTTGTTTTACATCAGTCCTTACTAACTCTTATCACACTTGATAGTCTATTATCTCTCAAGTTTATATCAACTAAAAAATACATGCAACATAAATGTTGGGAGTTAGGTTTTATTTAGTGGGAATGTTAACACTTGAGCCTGGGAGACAGTATCTCAGGTGATCTGGAGAGAGCTGACTCCAAGGAGACTAAGGAGGAGCCAGGCTATATGCAAGTTTGCAGCAAGGGGCAGATAATCTGAATATTAAAACATTACTGTTAATGAAGAGAAAACTAAATCTCTCACATAAAGAGATTTAGCTATCTTCTATGTATGGGAAGAAGCAAGTGTCCAGGTGTGCCAAAATAATTTCTTTCATATGCCTCTAGCTATTTGGGGCCAATCCTGCTTTCTTTATTGTTCACATACTAATTCCTTGTTTACTGTAAAAGATGGCGAATATGGGGGATGGCCACCTCCCCCCAACTCCTCATTGTTTACCGAGGAGGAAGTGGCTAATGGCTTAAATAGCTGGCTTTATTTCACCTGGGCTCAGAAATTTGCATTTGGAAAAGGCTTGTTCACTGGTAGAGTATAGAGCAGAAAACATTTCATTTTAATTACATACTCTGTATAATCCCAGGCTTCACACTGCAGTCTCATATACCTCACATACACATAATATGTGTTATGGGAAGAAAAATATAATAAAAACCCTGATCTCATGGAGCCTGGAACTTTAGAGGAAGCAAGATATGGAGACATTAAGCTATTATAAATCAATATAAAGAGTTGCTTTGAAAATGAATTAACTACTTAAAGTGGAAAATTCCACTTCTCATGCCATTAGTAGTGAAGAATTTTAAACTAAAAAGACAGGAAGCATAACAAAGATAAGGAGGGACTTCCTGGCAGTCTAGTGGTTGGGACTCCAGTCTTTCACAGCAGGGGGCATGGGTTCAATCCCTGGTTAGAAACTAAGATCCTGAAAGGTATAGGTAGGTCTTGGCCAAAAGTGAAAAAACGAACATTTGACAAACTATAGATTTTTACATTTGAAGAGTCTCTGAATTAAAAGAAAAAGTGTAAACATAAATTTATACAACATGACAAAAGCTTAATCTCTTTAATATGGCAAGCTGAGTATTATAAAGTCCTTATGCTCCTAGGATAGACTAATAGTTTCATAGCTATGGTATAAAGTAACCCTCTTAAATCAATTTGCTTTCCTGGAAATGCCTTTGAAAGTTGACCAATCAGAGACAGCCTAGTTTTCCTGAAATCAGCTATTCAACAAGTCTTGCCAGAATGACCAACTCTCATCTCAGGAACTAGCACAAGTCACATTTCTACAACTGGTGTAAACCCACTTTTACCTCTATAGTCAATAAAACTACTAGAACTCTGCTTCCCAATGCCCTCATAAGACAGGAAGTTAGCTTGTCTCAAGGATATTGTGCTCAATAGCATAGTTTTGTTGCAGGAAAGGGCACTTCTTCCAGGGCCCAAGAGTGAGCCCTTGTCTGTTGTTCAGTTGCTCAGTCTGGTCTGACTCTTTGCGACTCCATAGACTGCAGCACGTCAGGCTTCCCTGTCCTTCGCCATCTCCTGGAGCTTGCTCAAAATCATGTCCATTGAGTCAGTGATACCATCCAACCATCTCGTCCTCTTGCATCCCCTTCTCCTCCTGCCTTCAGTCTTTCCCAGCATCAGGGTCTTTTCCAATGAGAGGGCCCTTTGCATCAGGTGGCCAAGGTACTGGAGCTTCAGCTTCAGTATCAGTCCTTTCAGTGAATACTCGGTGTTGATTTCCTTTAGGATTGACTGGTTTGATCTCCTCACAGTCTAAAGGACTCTCAAGAGTCTTCTCCAACACCACAGCTCAAAAGCATCAATTCTTCAATATTCAGTCTTCTTTATGCTCCAACTCTCACATCTATACATGATTACTGGAAAAACCATAGCTTTGACTATCCTGACATTATTCAGCAAAGTAATGTCTCTGCTTTTCAATACCCTGTCTAGGTTTGTCATGGCTTCCAAGCAACAAGTGTCTTTCCCTCTGATGCAGTCACTGACCGCAGTGATCTTGGAGCCCAAGAAAATAGCCTGTCACTGTTTGCAGTGTTCTTCCATCTATTTGCCATGAAGTGATGGGACCAGATGGAATGGTCTTTGTTTTAGAATGTTGAATTTAATCCAACTTTTTCACTCTCCTCTTTCACTTTCATCAAGAGGCTTTTTAGTTCCTCCTCACTTTCTGCCATAAGGGTGGTGTTATCTGTGTATCTGAGGTTATTGATATTTCTCTGGGCAATCTTGACTGAAGCTTGAGCTTCATTCAGCCTGGCATTTCGCATGATGTACTCTGCAAAGAAGTTAAATAAGCAGGGTAACAATATACAAACTTGACCTACTCCTTTCTTGATTTGGAACCAGTCTGTTGTTCCATGTCTGGTTCAAACTGTTGCTTCTTGACTTGAATGCAGGGTTCTGAGGAGGCAGGTAAGGTGGTCTGGTATTTCTGTGTCTTTAAGAATTTTCCACAGTTTGTTGTGATCCATATAGTCAAAGGCTTTAGTGTAGTCAATGAAGCAGAAATAGATGCTTTTATGGATTTCTGTTGCTTTTTCTATGATCCAACATATGTTGGCAATTTGATCTCTGGTTCTTTTGCCTTTCTGAAATCCAGCTTGTATATCTGGAATTCTTGGTTCACTATTGTTGAAGCCTCGCTTGGAGGATTTTGAGCATTACCTTGCTAGCATGTGAAATGAGTCCAATTATGCAGTAGTTTGAATATTCTTTGGCATTGTCTTTCTAAGGAATTGGAATGAAAACTGATCTTTTCCAGTCCTGTGGTCACTGCTGAGTTTTCCAAACTTGCTGGCATATTGAGTGCAGCATTTAACAGCATCATCTTTTAGGGTTTGAAATAGCTCAGCTGCAATTCTATCACCTCCACTAGCTTCAGGATGTATGGTTCTAGGTGAGTGACCACCCCATCATGGTTATCTGGGTCATTAAGATCTTTTTTGTATAGTTCTTTCGTGTATTCTTGACACCTCTTCTTAATATCTTCTGCTTATGTTAGGTCCATACCATTTCTGTCCTTTACTGCACCCATCTTTGCATGAAATGTTCCTTTGGTATCTCTAATTTTCTTGAAGAGATCTCTAGTCTTTCCCATTCTATTGTTTTCCTCTATTTCTTTGCATTGTTCACTTAGGAAGGCTTTCTTTTTTCTCCTTGCTATTCTTTGGAACTCTGCATTCAAATGAGTATATCTTTCCTTTTCTCTTTTGCCTTTCACTTCTTTTCTCAGCTCTTTGTAAGGCCTCCTCAGACAACCATTTTGCCTTTTTGCATTCCTTTTTCTAACCCTTGTCTAACACTCTGAAATAAATTGAAAAGACAAATGTACTGACAACGCCAATGACTTTATTGGGAAGGGGGTGCTCAGGAAGAGAGCCTCAGTGTAACAGAACCCAGGAGAACTACTTTGTCATGTGACTCTCAGTCTCAGTTTTTATGACAGTGGGGTTAGTTTCCAGATTGCCTCTGGCCGATCATGTTTCTTGTACCTCTATTTGATCTGACTCAGGGTCCTTCCCTCTCTCAGCCAAGATGGATTCCAGTTCCATGGCTTCTGAAAGGTTGGCAGGACATATTGTCTCATCCCTCCACCTTTTGGCCCCTCCCAAATTTTCAGGTTAGTTTTGTAAGACATACAATAGGCTGGTGCCTCCTTCTTCCTTTTGGTCCCTCCTGAATTCTCCAGGTTAGTTTTCAGAGGCAGCTGCACCATCTTTATCAGAAGCTCTTGTTGTGAGAAAACTCAGACAGGTAGTTGTCATCCTGCCTGGCCAAAGCGAACTGTTTAGGTCAGTGGTTTCCTAACAGTTCTGTCTTTCTTAAGTCATAAATTCATCTGTTTAGTTACAGGTACAGAGTGGTAGTCTCCCCTTTTTAATAATTTACATATAATTGTGTAATTATGCCATTAGATATATATGTAAAGTCTGTGAGACAATAATACAGAAAGGAGGAAATCCAAATGCCAAAAAAAGATAATATGTTCAGGACTTCCCAGGTGGTCCAGTGGCCAGGGCACCCTGTTTGCACTGCAGGGGGCATGGGTTTGATCCCTGCTCAGGGAGCTGGATCCCACACACCACTGCTGGGCTTTCACACACTGCAGTGAGTATTTAGGATCCTGAGGGAAAATCAGAGAAGCCAAATAAATAAAAATAAATATTAAAAAAGAAAAAGAAAAAATGGCCCAGTCACTTTTTTTCAACCTTGCAAGTAATAGTAGAAATGCTTTTTTCCCTATAAGATTAATGTTGGTGGTTTATTGAAATAGAAAATAAGGAGGGTGGATGGAGGATAAAGAGAAGGGAGAGGAGGAGAGGGAGAATAAGAAATTTGAAGAAGAAAGGCAAAGTTTTATGAGCAAATCTTTGTTTTGATTAATGGGGAATATGACATACCACCATGTTGGATCAAATTATAAAATGACAAGAATTGGTGAGCCAATAACAATTTTATGTTATCTTTTTAAAAAATGTATTTATTTATTTTTGGCTGTGCTGAATGTTAATTGCTGTGCATTGGCTTTTTGCAGCAGGTGGGAGTTACTCTCTAGGTGCAGTATTCAGGCTTCTCATTGTGGTGGCTTCTCATGTTGCGGAGCAGACTCTAGGAGCTCAGACCAATAGTTGTGACGCATGGGCCTAGTTGCCCCAAGGCATGTGAGGTCCTCCAGGACCAAGGGTCAAACCGGTGTCCCCTGGATTGGCAGGCAGATTCTTAACCACTGGACCACCGGAAAGTCCTTATGTTTTTATCTCAGTCAGTGTTAGCACCTGTTTGTTTCTAATAATTCTACTTGTATTGAACTGTATTGTTTTCTCATTTTAACGTGTATATACTGGCTTTATTTTGCCTGGTAAAAGTTTTCCATCTATTTATTTCTATTCTATTCTTTCCTATTACTATTTTCTTTCAACTTTGCTAAAGTTATGCAGGCAGACTCTAGAATGGATTTTAAAACCCAGCAAATTTGCATTCATCTCATACATTAGCAAAGTGATGCTCAAAATTCTCCAAACCAGGGTTCAACAGTATGTGAACTGTGAACTTCCAGATTATCGATCAAGCTGGATTTAGAAAAGGCAGAGGAACCAGAGATCAAATTGCTGTCATGCATTGGATCCTCAAAAAAGCAACAGAATACCAGAAAAACATCTACTTCTGCTCTATTGATTACGACAAAGCCTTTGACTGTGAAGATCACAACAAACTGTGTAAAATTCTGAAAGAGATGGGAATACCAGACCACCTTATTTGCCTCTTCAGAAATCTGTATGCAGGTCAAGAAGCAGCAGTTACAACTGGACATGGAAGAACTGAGTGGTTACAAACTGGGAAAGGAGTACATCAAGGCTGTATATTGTCATCCTGCTCTCTTAACTTATATGCAGAGTACATCATGCGAAATGCCTGGCTGGTTGAAGCACAAGCTGGAATCAAGATTGCTGGGAGAAATATCAATAACCTCAGATATGCAGATGACACCACCCTTATGACAGAAAGTGAAAAAGAACTAAAGAACCTCTTGATGAAAGTGAAAAAGCTGGCTTAAAACTCAACATTCAAAAAACCAAGATTATGACAATCAATCCCATCACTTCATGGCAAATAGATGCAGAAACAATGGAAATAATGAGAGACTTTATTTAGTCATGCCTGACTCTTTGTGACCCTATGGACTACAGCATGCCAGGTTTCCCTGTACATCACCAACTCTGAGAGCTTACTCAAGCTCATGTCCATCGAGTCAGTGATGCTATCCAACCATCTCATTCCCTGTCATCCCCTTCTCCGCCTGCCTTCAATCTTTTCCAGCATCAGAGTTTTTTCCAATGAATCAGTTCTTCACATCAGGTGGCCAAACTATTGGAGTTTCAGCCTCAGCATCAGTCCTTCCAGTGAATAGTCATAACTGATTTCCTTTAGGAGTGACTGGTTGGCTCTCCTTGCAGTCCAAGGTACTCTCAAGAGTCTTCTCCAAAACCACAGTTCAAAAGCATCAATTCTTCGGTGATCAGCTTTTTTTATAGTCCAACTCTCACATCCATACATGACTACTGGAAAAATCATAGCTTTGACTAGACGGACTTTTATTAGCAAAGTAATGTCTCTACTTTTTAATGTGCTGCCTAGGTTGGTCATAACTTTTCTTACAAGGGGCAAGCATCTTTTTATCTCATGGCTGCAGTCACCATCGGCAGTGATTTTGGAGCCCCCCCCCCCAAATAAAGGCTGTCACTGTTTTCATTGTTTCCCCATCTATTTGTCATGAAGTGATGGGACCAGATGCCATGATCTTAGTTTTCTGAGTGTTGACTTTTAAGTTAACTTTTTCACTCTCCTCTTTCACTTTCATCAAGAGGCTTTTTAGTTCTTCTTTGCTTTCTGCCATAAGGGTGGTATCATCTGCATGTCTGAGGTTATTGATATTTCTCCCAGCAATCTTGATTTCAGCTTGTGCTTCATCCAGCTCAGCATTTCATGTGATGTACTCTGCATATAAGCTAAATAAGCAGGGTGACAATATACAGCCTTGACGTACTCCTTTTCCTATTTAGAATCAGTCTGTTGTTACATGTCCAGTTGTAACTGTTGCTTCTTGACCTGCATACAGATTTCTCAGGAGGCAGGTCAGGTGGTCTGGTATTCCCATCTCTTGAAGAATTTTCCACAGTTTGTTGTGATCCACACAGTCAAAGGTTTTGGCATAGACAATAAAGCAGAAGTAGATGTTTTTCTGGAACTCTCTTGGTTTTTTGCTGATCCAACGGATGTTCACGATTTGATCTCTGGTTCTTCTGCCTTTTCTAGATCCAGCTTGAACATCTGGAAGTTCATGGTTCAAGTATTGCTGAAGCCTGGCTTGGAGAATTTCGAACATTACTTTGCTAATGTGTGAGATGAGTGCAATCATGTGGTAGTTTGAACATTCTTTGGCATTGCCTTTCTTTGGGATTGGAATGAAAACTGACCTTTTCCAGTCCTGACTTTATTTTGGGGGGCTCCAGAATTATTGAAGATGGTGACTGCAGCCATGAAATTAAAAGACCCTTGCTACTTGGAAGAAAAGCTATAACCAACCTAGACAGCATACGAAAAAGCAGCGACATTACTTTGCCAACAAAGTTCCATCTAGTCAAGGCTATGATTTTTCCAGTAGTCATGTATGGATGTGAGAGTTGGACTATAAAGAAAGCTGAGTGCTGAAGAATTGATGCTTTTGAACTGTGGTGTTGGAGAAGACTCTTGAGAGTACCTTGGACTGCAAGGAGATCCAACCAGTCACTCCTAAAGGAAATCAGTCCTAAATATTCACTGGAAGGACTGATGCTGAGGCTGAAACTCCAATAGTTTGGCCACCTGATGTGAAGAACTGACTCATTGGAAAAGACTCTGATGCTGGGAAAGATTGAAGGTAGGAGGAGAAGGGGTCGACAGAGGATGAGATGATTGGATAGCATCACCGACTCGATGGACATGACTTTGAGTAAGCTTTGGGAGTTGGTGATGGACAGGGAAGCCTCTGCGCTGTAGTCCATGGGGTTGCAAAGAGTTAGACATGACAGCGACTGAACTGAACTGAACTGAACTGATTTTTAATTATTAAAGAATCAAGTTCATTCATCTTTTAGGAAATTAGTCACCTGAAAATCTCCTATCCTAGTTTATGCTCTTTTACTTCCTATTCTCTTTTACCTTCTTTTAGCAGAATTTTATTATTTTCCTATTACTTTGAAAGTTTTACATCATATTCGTATTTAGAATGTGGTTTTTGTTCTCTGATGGTATTTATTCTATACATTGCAATATGATTACTTAAATTATAATGTCTAAAGTTAATCAATATCTTTGTCTCTTCCAAAAGATGAACCTACTGTATATTTTAATTTTATTTTGAATTTTTTTCTTTTAAATTTAATTATTAGTATATTATTTTGTAGTTGACATTTGTTTAGATTTATCCAATGTTGATATATATTTTTTACCTTTACTATCTCCCAGAGTTTCAGACTCATGCCCATTGAGTGGTGATGCCATCCAACTATCTCATCCTTTGTCATTCCCTTCTCCTCTCTACCTCGATCTTTCCCTACATCAGGGTCTTTACTAATGAGTTGGCTCTTAGAATCAGGTGACCAAAGTTTTGGAACTTCAGCTTCAGCCCTTTCATTGAACATTCAGTGTTGATTTCCTTGAGAATTGACTGGTTTAATCCCCTTGCAATTCCATGGACCCTCATTCTTTGGCACTACAATTCAAAATCATCAGTTCTTTGGCACTCAGCCTTCTTTATGGTCCAACTCTTACATCTGTACATGACTAGTAGAAAATCCGTGGTTTTGACTATGCAGACCTTTGTCAGACAAGAGGCTGTCTGCTCTTTAAGACACTGTCTAGGTTTGTCATATTTTTTTCTTCCAAGAAGCACGTATCTTTTAATTTCATGGCTGTAGTCATGGTCCAGAGTGATTCTGGAACCCAAGAAAATAAAACCATAGCCTTAAAATACACACACACACACACACACATATATATATAAAAGAAAGACAAATATAATTACCAGAAAAAACAAGTCTATAATCACCATGGAAGAGTTCAGTAATTGACAAAAAATGTTTAGCAAGAACACAAGATTTTTGTACAGCACTGGGAAATACAGCCATTTTTTAATGAAGTATAATCTCTCTTTTTTTTTTTAGGCCACACAGTGTGGCATGGAGCATTCACACACCAAGGATTGAACCTACATCCCCTGGATGGGAAGTATGGATTCTTAACTACTGGGTCACAAGGGAAGTCCCAGAAACTGATGTTGTTGATCAATAATACTTCAGTTAATCAATCAGTGAATCAATAAAATATTCATATTATCAAAAAAGAACATAGATAATTTGATTTCTATGATTTACAAAATTTGATGTAATTGAAACATAGAACACTGTATTGCATTGCAAATAAATAAATAAATATCTCCTTAAGCACAAATGACACCATTTATTTGGCCACAATACAAATCTTGACAAAACTCACAAGATTAAAATCATATATATAACATAAGTTAACATGATAACTAGGGACTTTCCTGGTGGTTCAGTTGTTAAGACTCTGAGCTTCCACTGCAGGGGCATAGGTTTGATTTCTGGTTAGGGAACTAAGATCCCACCTGCTGTGCCACAAATTTAAAAAAAATAAAATGATAACTAGAAAATCTCCTCTATGTGTTAGAAAATTAAGAAAAACACAAGTTAAGCATTCAGAATGGAAGCCCAGGCTCTAGGCCTCTCTCCTTCACATCTGTCATGTCACTGGGGATAAGTGGTAGGGTGTGAGAGCTCTCTTTACAGGGCTCCCCAACTCTCACTTTATTTGAGGTTTCCTTTGATTAGTTTTCAGTCTTCGTGCATTGTTCCTGGCAAAACCCTTGTAATTTCCAATATAAGATTTTCAATTATTGTTTTAATATTTAGTTGTGTTCCCAGGTCCTGAAATAACTCTAGAGGAATTAAGGTAAAATGGGTGTCTTTTGTTATTCATATTGCAATCCTCTCTCAATCAAGCAGGAGTTTATGTTAATGAGACAACTTCTGTAAACGCCTAAAGTGGAGCTGGTGGCCAGGGAAACTAGCTGGTGATCTACACTGTTGGATCTTTCAGTCTCGCCCCACCACCCATCTCTGGGGAGCGAAGAGGGACTGCATGTTGAATCAGTCATCAGTGACCAGTGATTTAACCAGTCATGTCAAAGTAATGAAGCATGAACTACAGGGTTGGGAGAGCTTCCAGGCTGGATGTATGGAAATGCTGACAGACTGACATAGCTAAGAGTGCATAGAAACTATACACACTTTCCCACCTTTCTCCCCAACCTTGCCCTGTGTATCTGTTCATCTAACTGTCTATCCATATCCTTTAATATCCTTTGTAATAAACTGGTAAAGTGTATTCCTGAGTTCTATGAGCTGCTGTAGCAAATTAGTCAAACCCAAGGAGGAGGTGATGAGAAACTTTAATTTACAGCTGGTTTGTCAGAAGCACAGGTGACCACTTGGACTAGCAGTTGGACTCTGAAGTGGAGGTGAGGGAAGAGTCTTGTAAGACTAAGCTCTTAAAGGTTCTAATGCTATCTCCAGGTAGATACTGTCAGAATTATGTTGTAGGCTACCCAGCTGGTGTCACAGAATTGCTGAGAGCATGGATAAAAAATTAATGAATAGAAACTTCAAGTAAACAGAATTGGGAGACCAGAAGGAGGAGCTCTCATGCCCTTGGATGATAGTAGAGGTCAGCAGGAAGAACAAAGGTTCCTCTTTTACCATCCTCCATCTTCTGGTTTAGTTGAACGCACTAATGGCTTTATTAAGACTAACTTGGCCAAACCATTGCTGCGGGTGCTTCTAATCTCAGATCTACCCCTTTTGAAACTCATACTCTCACTCTTTGAGATGGCCACAGGACATTCAATCCACTTGGCTCCTGCTTCTTTTGACTCACAATTGATAAATGGAGAGATGTTCCAATTTTGCACAGGCCTAATTGCTTCTATTAAAAATAACCACACTTTGTAGAGCAATCTTTTCACCCTTGAGAGATGAAGACCTTAAGCATCACAACTTGCAATCTGGAGATTTTGTCTATTGGAAAAGACACTTCCAGAAGAATATTCTTCAACCTCACTGGAGAGGCCCTTATCAGGCAGTGATAACCAACCTTTGTGTCACCAAACTCCAGAAATAGACTCTTGGATTCATATGACACATCTAAAGAAAACATGGAATCCCTACTGGACCAGTACATCGTCTGGTCACCTGAATGAAAAGATTTCCCAGAAATGAAGCAAAGGACATCTGATGAGACAAGTTTCCCAAGACACCTGGGCTAGGCCTTATGAATGTTTGTTGAGCAAACTTACAATGATGACAAAATGATTCAGAGACTATCCAAAGTTTATGATCTTGGTTACATGTGAACTTTAGATAAAATGTGCCTGAGAGTTCTCCATCCTGCCTCCTTCTCTACTCTTGTTACTTGAATGTGACCTCAGTAGGTTTCCAATCTGTGTACTTTCCCTCTGATGTGAAACACTACACCCAAGAAAGGTCTTTCCTCTAGACAGAGATACAAAAAGCTGCTAAAACTAGAAATCCTGCCTCTTGATCTGGGATGCCTTCAGAGGAAGACCTTGATCAATAAGGTAAAATATTAACAGACTCATAGACTTAGAGAATGAACTTATGGTCACCAGGGCAGGGGAAGGGAGGAGCATGGAAGGAAAGGATTGTTAGGGAGTTTTGGGTGGACAAGTACACACCACTATATTTAAAATGGATAATCAATAAGGGCCTACTGTATAGCACATGGGACTCTGCTCAATGTTATGGGGCAGCCTGAATGGGAGGGAAGTTTGGGGTAGAATGGTTGAGTCCCTTCACCTTTCACCTGAAACTATCACAATGTAGTTAATTGGCTATACTCCAATACAAAGTAAAAAGTTACTGTGTTTTTTAAAGGTAAAATGTAAAAAATTAATACCCAGAAACTTCAGTTAAAAAGAGTTGAGAGACAAGAAGGAGAAACTCTCCTAATCCTGCGATGATAGCAGAGCCCAAGAGAAAGAGGAAAGACCCCTCTTCTTTCCTGGCAGTTTTTCAGCCAAGGAAGAGCCATGGGATTTTTGTTCACTATAGCTCTCCCAACTCCCTTTCCTTTTCATTAAAGTGTTGTCCTTTTCTTTGTGTGTGGAGACCTGCACATGGCTCCTCATAGTTGCAGACCCCAAATTGCAATTCTCTACTGATCCCAAATGAACCCATCTCTGCTGTAGAAATATCTGGTAGACTATTTCAGCTCAACATGTGAAAAACTCACATCAGAACCATTCAGTGAAGAGTCCTAGATACTGGCATGCTGTGAATATTCAGATTATTGTATGTAATATAAATGAAAATAGTAGGATTTTACTTTACAACCAGATTCCACTTTAATCCTTTATAGCACTAATAGGAAAAAAATATTTTTTAAGTTCTTTATTAAAAAACAAAATTCAACTGTATAAATTGAAAATTGAATTGCTTTTATTCAACAATTTATGAATTGGGCTGCATCTCACCTAGCAAATAGGAAGGAATTCCAAAGAGCTATAGAAAAGGAAAGATTTATTTTTAAATGAAGGTTCAAATTTCAGTGTCCAAAAAATTGTTTTTAATATACTTATTTATTTGGCTTTGCCAAGTCTTAGTTGCAGCATATGGGATGCTAGTTCCCTAGCCAGGGACTGAACCCAGGCCCTCTGCATTGAAGGTGTGGCATCTTAGCCACTGGACCACCAGGGACATCCCATAAATGATTTTATTTGAATATAGCCAAGCTCATTCACTTCAGTTGTTGTTGTTAGTTTTGGGCTTTTTGTTGTTTTGTTTTGGGTTATTTTTTTGGTGTGTGTGTGCACTTTGAGGATGGTAGTATCTCAGTTCTCTGACCAGTGTTAAACCTGCATCCTTGGAGTGAAGGTACAATCTCAACCACTAGACTGCCAGAGAATTTCCTTACTTAAGTAGTACATGTAGTTGGTTTTGAGCTAAGACGGCAGTTGAGTACTTATAACAGATACCACATGGCCCACAGAACTGAAAATATTTATTACTTGGTCCTTTAAGAAAGGGGCTACCCAGGTGGCTCAGTGGTAAAGAATCTGCTTGCCAATGCAAGAGATGAGGGAGACGCAGGTTCTCTTCCTGGGTAGGAAGACCCTCTAGAGGAGGAAATGGCAATCTACTCCAGTGTTCGTACCTGGGAAATCCAATGAACAGAGGAGCCTGGAAGGTTGTAGTCCATAGGGTAACAAAGAGTCAGACATGACTGAACATGCATGCACCTTCAAGAAAAAGTTTGCCTACTAGATTAACCCACCCACAGTGGTTTAGTGTGAAGGTGATAGGTCAGCCAAGTAAATGTTATAAAAGATAAAGTTCACAAGTTTTCTTTGGTGGTTTTACAGTAGGAAAGAGGCTTTAACCACAGACTTTAAGTATCCAGTTCCCTTTAACATATTGTCTCTATTTTAGCCTGATATTCTCTGTTCAGTTGCTAAGTCTCGTCTGACTCTTTGCAAGCCCATGGACTGTAGCACATGAGGCTCCTCTGTCCGTCACTATCTTCCAGAGTCTGCTTAAATTCATGTCGACTGAGTCGGTGATGCTGTTAGGTAATTAGAATAGAAAAAGGAATCCAAAATCATGGCAGCTAAAAGACAGACAAAGAAAGGGGAAAAGCCCACAAAAGGGGAACAAAGGAAAAATCCAAGGACTGGAGTGAAAACCTCATGTGAAACAAATGCACCGCCTTCTTGATCAATGATGGGTGCTAGGCCTAATTTCGGAGAAGGCAATGGCACCCCATTCCAGTACTCTTGCCTGGAAAATCCCATGGACGGAGAAGCCTGGTCGGCTGTAGTCCATGGGGTCACTAAGAGTCGGGCATGACTGAGCGACTTCACTTTCACTTTTCACTTTCCTGCATTGGAGAAGGAAATGGCAACCCACTCCAGTGTTCTTGCCTAGAGAATCCCAGGGACGGTGGAGCATGGTGGGCTGCCGTCTCTGGGGTCGCACAGAGTCGGACAAGACTGAAGCGACTTAGCAGCAGCAGCAGCAGCAGGCCTAATTTGCATAGGTCAGGCTGGGGGTTGGGAGGGAGAGAGAGAGGACAAAAAGTATAAAAAGAGTGAGTCAAGATGGATTGAGGCCTCTCCTTCAGGGTCGGCCCACCCTCACAAGTTGGTGGTGTTTCTGTTTACCAAGTAAAATTCTGAACTGTAACAGAGTTGTAACACTGGCCTGTCATTTCAAATCTTCGTTGTGGTGAGACTAAGCCAAAGAAATTATGTACTCTCCCGACATAAACATCTCATCCTCTTCTGCCTGCCCCCTTTTCCTCCTGCCCTCAATGTCCCCCAGCATCAGCGTCTTTTCCAATGAGTTGGCACTTCACATCAGTTGGCCAAAGTATTGGAGCTTCAGCTTCAGCATCAGTCCTTCCAGTGAATATTAAGGGTTGATTTCCTTTTGGATTGACTGATTTGATCTCTTTGTAGTCCAAGGGACTCTCAAGATTTGTCATAGCTTTCATTCCAAGGAGCAAGAGTCTTTTAATTCCATGGCTGCAGTCAGTGTCTGCAGTGATTTTGATGCCTAGCAGGGCCCTATGGGACTCCTAGGCACGGAGACCTTTTTGTCCCCCATTTCTTATAGGCAAGACTCTAGCCTCCATGACCTTATCTCAGTTCCAAATGGCAAAACAGTTGCTAATCAAAGGAAGAACAGCAACAAAACCACCTGAGGCAAGATTAAAGGACAAGAAAGGCTCATCAAGATTAGGAGATGGACCACCTAAGACACAGCACACACCCTAACCAGTCAGCAACCCCACCCTTTTGAAACATTACAGAAGAATACAAGACTATTTGAGGCCTGGTGGGCTACAGTTCAGTCCATGAGGTCACAAAGATTTGGACACGACTGAGCGGCTGACACTATCACAAGACTGTTCTTCCCTGGTGGCTTAGACGGTAGGGAGTCTGCCTGCAATGTGGGAGACCCAGGTTCGATCCCTGGGTGGGGAAGATCCCCTGGAGAAGGAAATGGCAACCCACTCCAGTATTCTTGCCTGAAAATCCCATGGACGGAGGAGCCTGGCAGGCTATAGTCCGTGAGGTCGCAAAGAGTCGGACATGATTGTGCGACTTCACTCACTCACTCATTCACAAGACTGCTACTGCCTTGATCCTTATCACGTACTCCTGCCTGACTATATAACCTTTTCCTACTCACCAGGGATGGGGGCACAGTTCTTGAGGCACCAGTCTACTGTGCTCCCCCTTTGCCTGGCAAAGTAATAAAGACAGTCTTTCCTTCTCCTCCATAACTCTGTCTCTGTATTTCTGTTTGGCACTTGGTGCAGAGAGCCAAGATTCTGGGAACAATTTTGGAGCCCAAGAAAATAAAATCTGTCAGTGTTTCCACTCTTCCCCCTTCTATATGCCATGAAATGATGGGATCATCTAGGCTCTTTCATTCTAATTTTGACTTGGCTTTGTAGGTAGTTCAGTCTGTAGAGACAATGTTCTCATCATCAAGTCGCTGAGTATGTTGCAGGAAAGAGTCTATTCTGACTTCATGTTGGGACTGTTTCTTTGACTGGCTTTTTGTTGCTTTTGTTATTATAATCATACGTAATAGCCTACCTCAGAAAACCCTGCTCCTCTGCCTGACTGTTAAACTAAAGTGCATTTGTTCAGTTCACAGGGAGATAATCTGACCCTGCCCACTTGTGAATGACTACAGGAAAGAAGAGTTTAATCCCTTCCACAGGCTGGCCCTTCCCAGAGACATTTTGTAATTCTGATGGCCCTTTTTACTTTACTTTCTCACTACCTTTCCCTAATTATTCTGCCCTTTTTACTTTATTTCTTCACATTCCCCCACTTCTGCTCTATAAAAGAAGCTGGCATTTCGAGACATTAGTCTGCCATTTTATTGGTCTGCCGGCGTTCTGAATAAAGGCAAAAAATCCTTTGCCTCCACACTCGTCTCTTGGATTTATTGGCAACAGTGAACTATTGGTAACTGATATTTTTCTTTCTTGTCTTAGTGATTTTACACTGTGAATTAATGATTTTACCTTGTGATTTAATGACTGTCATTGGCTTTGAAACTTTACCTCAGACTGGGACTCAAATCCACATGACCAAGACTTGAACCTAGTCAAAATCCTGCTTGGACTCAAACTGCTTGGCTGGGACTCGGATCCAGCCAAGACCCATGATACTTGGTTTCAGGACCTAATGAAATTCAGGTTCTTGATGTCTCATCACAGAAAGAATTCAGTGAGAGACAAAGTGACTGGTAAGAAGTGGATTTATTCAGATTCAGAAAGGCTCACACTTCACAGGCAGAATGTGGACCATTGCAGAGGGTGAATTCAGCTAAGAAATGCAGGGTAGTCAGTTTTTATATGCTGGGTAAATTCATATGCTAATGACTGGGAGGATTTTTCCCTCCTGTTACAGCTTCCTGTTGAAGCTCGAGTGCTTGAGTGCTGGGTGAGAATATGCTCCTCACATAGAAGTGAACATTCTGAGCTCAATGAAATTGTAAATTAATACATTTGTAATGGGAGGGAAAGGTGCAGGTCACAACTTTTGAAAGAATGACATAGCCCAAGGATACAACATAAATCGATTAGAATCAAATGGGACCAAGTTGGCAGACAAGACTAGACCTTGATCCTCAATAATCAAGTGAAATGACATACCCAGAGGTGCCATGACAGTTCCAAGACACTGTTAAAAGACCAAGGAGTGGGCAGTGGACCAAATCCTGAAAATCTCTGCCCTTCCCAAAAATAGTTGGAATAATCCTCCCACTCCTTAGCATATGAAGTTACCTAGCCTATAAAAATTAATCGTGCCAAATTTCAAGGCTGCACTCACCCTCTGCCATGTCCCACCCTTTTCTATGGAGTGTGCTTCTTTCTGAATCTGAATAAATTCACTTCTTACCTATCACTTTGTCTCTCACTGAATTCTTTCTGTGATGTGACATCAAGAACCTGAGCTTCATTATGTCTTGAAACCAGGTCTTATGTTTTTGGCTGGGTTTGAGTCCCAGCCACATGGGTTTGAGTCCTAAAACTAGGTTTTGGCTGGGTTCATGTCCCAAGCAGGGTTTTGGCTGGGTTCCAGTCCCAGCCACGTGAGTTTGAGTCACAAGCAATGTTTTGGCTGGGTTCAAATCCCAGAACATGGGTTCAAGTCCCAATCTGAGGTAAATGGTTTCACAATGACATAACAGATCTGTAAAGCAATCTCAACAGCCTACTTAACATTGGTCCATTATCAAGAGATGGACTTGCTTTTTAAAAAAACAAACAAATGAACAAAAATAAACCCTTTAATTTGTACTGGCATATAACCAATTAACAATGCCATGATAATTTTAGCTAGACAGCAAAGGGACTCAGCCATATGTATACATGTATCCACTCACCTAGAGCCAGACATCCTGGAATGTGAAGCCAAGTGGGCCTTAGAAAGCATCACTACGAACAAACCTAGTGGAGGTGATGGAATTCCAGTTGAACTATTTCAAATTCTGAAAGATGACACAGTGAAAGTGCTGCACTCAATATGCCAGCAAATTTGGAAAACTCAGCAGTGGCCACAGGACTGGAAAAGGTCAGTTTTCATTCCAATCCCAAAGAAGGCAATGCCAAAGAATGCTCAAACTACCACACAATTGTACTCATCTCACATGCTAGTAAAGTAATGCTCAAAATTCTCCAAGCCAGGCTTCAGCAATATGTGAACCGTGAACTTCCAGATGTTCAAGTTGATTTTAGAAAAGGCAGGGGAACCAGAGATCAAATTGCCAACATCTGTTGAATCATCAAAAAAGCAAGAGAGATCCAGAAAAACATCTACTTCTGCTTTATTGACTATGCCAAAGCCTTTGACTGTGTGGATCACAACAAACTGTGGAAAATTCTTCAAGAGATGGGAATACCAGACCACCTGACCTGCCCCTTGAGAAACCTGAATACAGGTAAGGAAGCAACAGTTAGAACTGAACAGTAGAACAACTGACTGGTTCCAAATAGGGAAAGGAGTACGTCAAGGCTGTATATTGTCACCCTGCTTATTTAACTTCTACACAGAGTACATCATGAGAAACGATGGGCTGGAAGAAGCACAAGGTGGAATCAAGATTGCCGGGAGAAATATCAATAATCTCAGATATGCAGATGACACCACCCTTATGGCAGAAAGTGAAGAGGAACTAAAAAGCCTCTTGATGAAAGTGAAAGAGGAGAATGAAAAAGCTGGCTTAAAGCTCAACATTCAGATACTAAGATCATGGCATCTGGTCTCATCACTTCATGGGAAATAGATGGGGAAACAGTGGAAACAGTGTCAGACTTTATTTTTTTGGGCTCCAAAATCACTGCAGATGGTGATTGCAGCCATGAAATTAAAAGATGCCTACTCCTTGGAAGGAAAGTTATGACCAACCTAGACAGCATATTAAAAAGCAGAGACACTACTTTGCCAACAAAGGTCCATCTAGTCAAGGCTATGGTTTTTCCAGTAGTCATGTATGGATGTTAGAGTTGGACTGTAAAGAAAGCTGAGCACCAAAGAATTGATGCTTTTGAACTGTGGTGTTGGAGAAGACTCCTGAGAGTCCCTTGGACTGCAAGAAGATCCAACCAGTCCATTCTGAAGGTAATGCTGGGAAAGATTGAGGGCAGGAGGAGAAGGGGACAACAGAGGATGAGATGGTTGGATGGCATCACTGACTCAATGGACATGGGTTTGGGTGGACTCTGGGAGTTGGTGATAGACAGGGAGGCCTGGCATGCTGCAGTTCATGGGGTCACAAAGAGTCAGACCTGACTGAGCGACTGAACTAAACTGAACTGATTTTCCCCCTTGGGTTTGCAAAGAGTTGGACACGACTGAGTGACTAAACTGAACTGACTGATTCTCTTCCAAGCCTCCCACCCATGTAGGCTGCTGCGTAACACTGAGCAGAATTCTCTGTGCTATATAATAGGGGGATGGACTTGCTTTTGGTGAGTACAGGGCAGTACCCAGAATACATCAGGCTCCTGAAAAATTACATTGATTATCACTATACATTTTCATCTGGGAGAGATAATGCATTTTTGATGCAAATAATCAACAAACAATCTGTAATAAGAATCGAAGTGTTTTATCTGAGTGAAACTGAGGACTACTGCCCAAAAGTGTGGTCTCCACCAAGGAAGAAAGTGGTCTGGAGAAGCATGGTTTTCAGCACATTTTTATATCTTGTCGGGACAAAGAACAAACATCAAACATAATGGGGAAACATTCCTTGAAAGTTTCGAAAGACACAGATTGCTTCAGAGGGCAGATCTGAGGTGTGACTGGCACCGTGTTCCTACCATGCTTCTGTGCCATGCTGTATCCAGGCTGCCAGTGCATCAGAAAGCACCCAGGATGAGGCTCGTGTACGTCCACTGCCTGGAGATTCAGGTGGAGAATCACTGCTGGCTGGAATCACCCTTTCTCACAGCCCAGCAGTTACACAGCCACGAGGCGGCCATGAGGGTGGCTGCCATTCAGGCCCTCAAGGCATGGAAGGTGGCTAAGTTCCCCCAACACCAGTGGCTGGAGGACCAGCTCCCCAACTCAACATCACCAGGAAGTAGTTGTGACCCTGAGCCATGCCATTGTTTTGTTTGGTAGAAACTTCAGCAGGAGGAACAACGGGTGACCTAACTGAAAAAGGTTCAAACTGATCTCTAAACTCCACCTCCAGATATACTCCATTGCAGCCTAGGAGAGCTCACAGATATGCTACAAAAATGACAACTTTTCCAACTCCAGCCCTAGGGGAACAGTGGATACAAACTAACCACAGGGAATTCTCCAATTCTAGCACATGCTTTCTTGGTGCACAGCTGTGTCCTCAAATGACCTTAGGCATCTGAGAGTCTGTTAAGGGTTCATAAATATTCTATACATACACACATCTGATTATAACAGACTGAATTATGGGAAAGACATGCACAAGAGAGCCTGTTATTTTGTAGCTTGTAATTGTCAATCAAAATTGCCAGTCCACACCCACCTAAATGATTATATAAAAGCCCTGTCTTAAAAACCCCTATACTGCCTCTCTTGCCTTGGCCTGCCTCTCCCTTGAGGTGTTCTTTCTGTTCTTTCCTTAATAAACTTGTTTTTGTCACAGATAAGACCTCAGATTCTTCTTTGTGCTCTTATGAAGAGCCAAGGCCCCCAGTGAAGGGTCCTTGTCAACTGTTCCTATATCCGTTAACAATTTTGGGTGTCTGTGTCCTGGGCTGACAGGCAGGAGCCCTTGGTCAAGCTGAGCGAGTATGGAGGAGGTCCAGGCACCGTGCTCTCCACCACCTGCATGTCTGCTCTGGATAGCATCCTATATCTCTCTTCTCATTGCCTGCATCACAGATGTAACAAATGTAACTTGGAGGAAGCTTAAATAAATCTACACATTATGCATGTGTGTTAAGTCACTTCAGTTGTGCCCAACTCTTTGTGACTCTGTGTACTGTAGCCCACCAGGTTCCTCTGTCCGTAGGATGTCCCAGGCAAGAAAACTGAAGTGAGTTGCCACTTCCTTCTCCAGGGGATCTTCCCAACTTAGGGATCAAACCTGCACCTCCTGCATTGGCAGGTGGGTTCTTTACAACTAGCACCACCTGGGAAGCCCCCACATGCTGTCAGTTCAGTTCAGTTCAGTCACTCAGTCGTGTCCAACTCTTTGCGACCCCATGGACTGCAGCATGCCAGGCCTTCCTGTCTATCACCAACTCCTGGAGTTTACTCAAACTCATGTCCATTGGGTCGGTAATGCCATCTAACCATCTCATCCTCTGTCATCCCCTTCTCCCACCTTCAATCTTTGCCAGCATCAGGGTCTTTTCAAATGAGTCAGCTCCTCACATCAGGTGGCCAAAGTATTGGAGTTTCAGCTTCAACATCAGTCCTTCCAATAGTACTCGAACTGATCTCCTTCAGAATGGACTGGTTGGATCTCCTTGCAGTCCAAGGGACTCTCAAGAGTCTTCTCCAACTCCACAGTTCAAAAGCATCAATTCTTTGGCCCTCAGCTTTCTTTATAGTTCAACTCTCACATCCATACATGACTACTGGAAAAACCATAGCCTCGACTAGATGGACCTTTGTTGGCAAAGTAATGTCTTTGCTTTTTAATATGCTGTCTAGGTTGGTCATAACCTTCCTTCCAAGGAGGATGTGTCTTTTAATTTCATGGCTACAGTCACCATCTTCAGTGATTTTGGAGTCCCAAAAAATAAAGTCTGACACTATTTCCACTCTTCCCCCATCTATTTGCCATGAAGTGATGGGACCAGATGCCATGATCTGAGTTTTCTGAATGTTGAGCTTTAAGCCAACTTTATCACTCTCCTCTTTCCTCAAGAGGCTCTTAAGTTCTTCTTCACTTTCTGCCATAATGGTGGTATTATCTACATATCTGAGGTTATTGATATTTCTTCTGGCAATCTTGATTCCAGCTTGTGCTTCTTTCAGCCCAGCATTTCGCATGATGTACTCTGCATATAAGTTAAATAAGCAGAGTGACAATATAGAGCCTTGACATACTTCTTTTCCTATGTGGAACCAGTCTGTTGTTTCATGTCCAGTTCTAACTGTTGCTTCCTGACCTGCATACAGATTTCTCAAGAGGCAGGTCAGGTGGCCTGGCATTCCTATTTCTTTCAGAATTTTCCACAGTTTACAGTGATCTACACAGTCAAAGGCTTTGGCATAGTCAATAAAGCAGAAATAGATGTTTTTTTCTGGAACTCTCTTGCTTTTCAATGATCCAACGGATGTTGGCAATTTGACCTCTGGTTCCTCCGCCTTTTCTAAAACCAGCTTGAACATCTGGAAGTTCACGGTTCACATATTGCTGAAGCCTGGCTTGGAGAATTTTGAGCATTACTTTACTAGCGTGTGAGATGAGTGCAATTGTGCAGTAATTTGAGCATTCTTTGGCATTGCCTTTCTTAGGCATTGGAATGAAAACTGACCTTTTCCAGTCCTGTGGCCACTGCTGAGTTTTCCAAATTTGCTGGCATATTGAGTGCAGCACTTTCACAGCATCCCACATGCTGTACTTTGGGGAAAAAAAAGAAAGACAGATTAGCATACACAGTGAGTCAGTATGACCTTGGTGTCTGAAAAGGGAGTCTTATCTTTGAAGGAGTACTAGCATTGGTATCATAGAGAGGAAGGGATATTTATTCCTCTCTTCAAAATGGACACTATTAACCTCTGGATAATCTTTTTTTTTTAATGGTTAAAGTAGAAGTACAATGCATGTTTGACAGGCTATAATATAGGCTGTTCTGGTAGAGATCGAGTTCATGTATAAGCCAGAATAGCTTTCTCAAAACTCAATAGGGGAATGTTTCTTCCATCACATTGACAGGAGTTATTTTTCAATAGGCTGCATTCTGTTTTACACACTACATTGAGAGTCTATTTAGTGTGATTCAGTTCCCTTAAGCCTGTGTGTTCCTGAATGTTCAAGCAAAAGAGGTCCAGGACCTGCAAAACACCAGATTAGAACTTGGAGGTAATTAGTTTATTCATTCGTTATTTAATTATCTAGGGCTCTTTGAATGTCTACCATTTACAAATCACTGCACTAGCGTCTGGAGTTCAAAACATGAATTAGACATAATCTGTACTCCTAAAGAGCTCACAGCATTTAAACTAACCAAGTCATCAGTACAAAGCTATAGAAAGGTATGAACAGGAGTTATGATAAGTGCAAAAAACAAGCACCTTAATCCAGTCAATGGAGACTTCTGAGAGGAAGTAATGCCAAGGCTTAAGGTGAGGATAATGAATTAAGAAGAGGAGGATATTTCTGGGAGTAGAGGATGTGAAGGGTTAAAGAAGGCTGGGACTCAAGGAACTCTATAGTTTGTGGAGGAAACTATCTGAAGTTTGGTGAAGCTGGAGAGATTGGCATGAGCCAGATTAGGAAAGTCTTTTTAAGAAATGCCATCTTGAGTTTTATCTTTAAGATTTTTAGGACAATACTGGGAAGTTATTAAAACCTCCACTAATATTTATTGAGCATGGTACTAAGTGTTTGACATTCTTTATGTCATTTAATGTTCTCAGTGATACAGTGCATAGATATTATTATTTATCCCCATTTATCAGATGCAAGAGCTAAGGCTTAGAATGATTAAGTAACTGTGCCAAGACCAGTCAGCAACTAAATGGCAAAACAAGAATTAAACCAAAGTCTTTCTAACTTCAGAAGCCATGTTCAATAACACTGTGAAATAATGCCAAACAATTCAAATAACATTTGAAGAAAATATTTCAAATAATATTGGAAGGAAAGTCACCCAAACACCTACCACTCATTTTTTTCTGTCTCAAGTTAGACTTGAGACAGAAGTCTATACTATTCTGTACCTACTCCCTCAGTCCTTGAAAACAGCACACAAAGCTCTTTTTGTTAGAGGAAGACACTGACTGAAACCACCCAGCCTGGCCAGGCACCAGAGTAAACATTTGTGTGAATTATCTTATGACAGGAGGTTCTAGTAAGGAACATGGAACTAATACGCTACCACCAACCAAAAGAGTTTGAGAAAGGTCAAAAGCAGACGCCACATGTCCTACCATCTCCCAGAATCCTTCTCGCTGGCATCCTTCTTGGCTGAACAATGTGTGTGCACCAGGAAGGACTCTGAGTCAGAATGATTGGCCAAAGACAACCCAGAAACTAATCCCACTACCATAAAACCTGAGACTGCGAGCCACAAGGCAGAGAAGTTCTCCTGGGTTCCCTTACCCTACTGCTCTCCACCTGGGCGTCCCTTCCCAATAAAATCTCTTGCTTTGTCAGCACACGTATCTCTGCAGACAATTCATTTCTGAGCATTAGACAAGAGCCCACTCTTGGGCCCTGGAAGGGGTCCCTCTTCCTGCAACATTTTCATGAGATGCAAATTTACTTGAGGAAACATATATGAAAGATGCTTGAATGTCAAATATGAGCAAATTATGATTTTCTCATCTTGCTCTTTGATTGAAGATAATATCCAATATGGTAATGTCCCATGTGGATTTTGTCTTTCTTACTCCTTCATGACATCCTACCCAAAAGGGTTCCACTCTTAAACACAATTGAGGTTTGATGATTTCAAAATAGAATAGAGTAAATTACCTGGCAGTCCAATGGTGAGGACTTGGTGCCTTAACTGTGGGGAATTGATACTATTGTAGACGTCACGATTCATTTAGAAAAATACTTGTAAATGTTTCCAGTTACTTGAGATGGGCACAGTCTTCTCCCATAATGCCAGTGGGATTTACAAATTCAGTAAAAATATCCCAACATTTTTCAGTCTCTTACCTTATTTGGATCTTAGATAATAGTTATGAGAACTAAAACTGATCAGGCCTCTGAGTGGCTCTCCTGGGTACAAATTCTTTCCCTGTCCTTTCAGCCGCCAGGACTTTCCCTGAGTTCCAAGGGGAAAGTTCAAACATTTGCTAATTTGGGAAGGGAGAAGGTGTGGTGACAAAGGGAGGAGCAGTCAAGAAACAATAGTGAAGCCTTGGGACAGCGTCTTGGTTCCCCCTCAAAGGATATACATAACAATATCTTGTAGTTGTTTTGTAGATACTAAAATCCCTCCTAGGTGGGAGGTGCTTTCCTGGTGGCTCAGATGGTAAAGCTCTAAAGCGTCTGCCTGCAATGCAGGAGACCCGAGTTCGATCCCTGGATCAGGAAGATCCCCTGGAGAAGGAAATGGCAATCCTCTCCAGTACTCTTGCCTGGAAAATTCCAAGGATGGAGGAGCCTGGTGGGCTACAGTCCATGGGGTCGCTGAGAGTCGGACACGACTGTGCGAGTTCACTTCACTTCTAGGTGGGAAAAGTATCTGTATGCTGCCCACAGGCAGGTAAACACAGAGACCCCAGGCCAGGTGGAACCAGAAGGTTGATGATGCTAACTCCACTTACCTCACCATCAGCCAATCAGAAGAATGCTCACAAGCTGATCATGCCCTCTTTGAACCATTACTATAAAACTCCTCACTCCCCCTTGCAAGTGGGGACACACAGTTTTGAGGGCATTAGTCCTCTGTACCCCTCTTTGCCTGCCAGAGCAACAAAGCTGTTAAGGAATCCAAACTCACTCTGCTTGCCACATGACAGGCAAGTGAATCTGAGACAAAGTGCTGAATCAAAGATACAACTTTATTTGGAGAGCTGGCTGATAGAGAAGATGGCAGAATAATGTCTCAAAATAGCCATCTTGTCTGGGTTTAGATGCCAGGTTCTTTTATAGATCAGAGACGGGGGAGGTAAGGAAACAAAGTGAAAAGCCAGTAATCTTATAAATATCTCTTAGAATGCAAAGTCTCAGGCAGAGGATGTGTTAATTTTTTCCTTCCTGTCATCTATAGATGGACAGGGTTCTGAACAAAGCCACTTGGTAACAGTGAGACAGAGCGTTCTCTGAGGCAGGCCATTACGTGTGATTATAATAACAAAAACAACAAAAAGCAAGTCAAGGAAACAGTTCTACCATACAGTCAAAATTGGCTTTTCCCTGCAACAAAGCTATTTTTTTTTTAAATTGATGTAGATTTACAATGTGCTGTATAGCAAATTGACTCAGTTATACAAATATACATGTTCTTTTTAAAGATTCTTTTGCATTATGGTTTATCACAGGATATTGAATATAATTCCCTGTGGTATACAGTAAGACCTTGTTAAAAGCTATTCTTTTCTAGTTCACCAAAAACTCTGTGATTTAATTGCAATGTTGGGGTACAAAGGCTGGATTTGGCTTCATTCTCACCCCAATTTTTACCTGTAAAGACTTCTCCCTGAAAACCATTAGGGAGTTCAGAGCCTTTGAGCAGGAGCCACTTGTTCCCCTTGCTTGGCTCTGCAATAAACTTTTCTCTGCTCCAAACTTCCATGGTTCAGTTTGTTTGACCTCACTGTGTCAGGCACATGAACTGGAGTTCAGTAGCAAAATCAACATATTTCCCTATCTTTGTGTTAAGTAACTCTGAGATGAAGGATTCTTTCCTGCCTTTGTGCTAAACAATGCTAGGATAAACAAAAATAACATAGTTACTCTTTCATAGAAATACTTCGTAGTATGACATGAAACTAGGAACCAAATAAAATAGTTTATTCATCAAGCTTGCTAGTCAGTACTTACATCAAGACACTCATCTGGCCCTCCTACACAATTCAAAACCATTATAGAGTAGCTTTGTCTAATTCCACTAAACTCTCTGCTTTGTGAGACCCATCATAAAACCCCCTGCACTGGCCCTAAAACCCTAAAAATATTGTTTCGAGACTTTGTCCTTTTGAGATACTACTGAGACTGTGTCAAAGTGGTATCTTTTCTTATAGCAGTAAGCCCAATAAACTTAGCTTTGTTTGATCATTGGATCTTTTTGGTGGTCTTTTAGGAAGAAAGACAATTCTCTGTTCCTTGGAATTCTCAGCAAGCTAACTGTGCAGATGCACCTGATCATTTCATTATGCTGAAATGACCCTAAACATTCTGCAATTCAATTTTGGGTGACCATTCATCATTCATTAAGAAATAATTTGCTGTACTTTTGGTTGTGAAGCACTGCATAGCAAGAACAAAATTATCTGGATAAGAAAATATAGCATTGCCACTGTTTAGTGAAAGATTCTCAGGCAGAGCTGAATGTCTTCTGAGAGTTTGTAAGAACCCCATCTGGGACAATATGAGGGCAGGGTCATGAATCCTGAAAAATACAAGGGTGTGGTGTAGGCTCAGGAATGGACATCCAGCAGGAATATGGTAAGGGAGCATGCAATGCTCTATATTTTCTATTTCTAGCTAACTGTGGCCTACATCTAGATCTCAGGAATAGACCAAAGCAGAACACTTCTATGGGATAAAATGATTCTCATATGATCAGGCAGTGAGGGAGAAGCACAAGCAATACAAACAAGCCAAGTGAGACAAGATTCTGAGCTCAGGTCAAATAGGGCAGTAAGCATCATTGGGATAATTCTCAATGCGTCTGTCTCCTGAGCTACATTGCTCCAGGTCTGGGTCAGTTGCCTTCTACACTTGGTACCTGGTTTCTGAGGCAGGAAGTGTATGGACCCCTACCCAGCTTAAAGTGATTGGAGATCCATTCCCTGTGGATTGAAACTCGAAGACAAGAATAGCAGGGCAGTTAAAGGGGGAGGGTGGACTCTGTTCAGATCACATAGTTCACGTTTCCAAAGTCAGGAGACCTCCCTCAGAAAAGGCTCCTTGAGGGTCAAAGCGGGTAGTTATGTCAAGGGATGCTCTATCCAGACGCCTTTTTGGCGAAATCCACCTTGGCTGAGAGATACGTGCGCACACATGGGAGGATCCAGAGATATACCAAATACAGATTGTGAGCCAAGCAAATCAAAATGATTGGTCAAAGGAAACCTGGAATAAGTACCCCATAAAAGTAATTCAAACTGCCATGAGGGTGCAACTCTGACTCTCTCTCTGAGTACGCCTGTGGCGTACTGTACTTTTTCCCCCTTAATAAATACTTTACTTGCTTCACTACTTTCTGTCTTTGGAAATTCTTTTCTGCAAAGCCGCAGGGCCAGGGCCCTTGTCACTGACCACTGTTCTAGTGGCTAGGACCTGGTGCTTTCACTGCTGTGACACAGCCCAATGTCCAGCTGGGAACCCAAGTCCTGTTCTAAGCCATTGCATGTCAAGGCCACCCGAGATCAGTTTTCACCCTGTGATTTTCTGTCACCATCATCTCAGGCATCCCTTTGCCTCTATCTCGTTTCTTATATTTCATACCTTCTTTTCTCTGTTTTATCATTTTTTGTGGCACATTTCCTTTAGCATTTTCATTAAGAAGAGCATATGAAAGTATTCTTTTTACTCTTTGCAAGTTTTTGTATAAGCCAGCACTTGTTTGATAATTTGGTTGAATAGAGTTGTCTGCTGGAATAAATTGTTCTTCGGGATTTTTAAAGCATTGCAGTATACCAGGAGGTGCTACCTCCAAAATACGGCACCTTGGCATACACTTCCCCAAAAGCAGGAGATAAATCTTCTACGTACCCTCCCTGTATCAGGAGAAAAACTTATTAGGAAGTCTGTATAAACAAACCTTGTTACTTCTTCGCTTTTTACCACCCATAGTCCAAAACCTTTGTCTTGTCAATTCTTCAAAAGGTATTGTTTCTTTGTCTAAAAGTATAAAAGCCTTCGGCTCCAATCACTTCTTCAGTTCTTTATTCTCCTGTGAAGGCTTCCGTGGACATGTAAAATCCCTATAAAATTTGTATTCTTTTCTCCTGTAAATCTGTCTTTGTCAGTTCAATTTTCAGACCCAGTCAGGGATGTTTAGAGGGTCATGAGAAACATGTTGCTCTTCTCACCACTTTGTTGTTGAGAAGTCCAAAGCTATTCTAATTTCTTTTTCTCTTTTTTTGTTCCTTGTCCACTTTCACCTACTTTTCTGGAATCTTGAGAATCTCTTCTTTTGTTCTAAATGTTTAAATTTTACAATCATATGCTTTGGTGTAGAGCAGTTTTAATCTGTTATGATGACTCTCAATTTGAAAATTTGAATCCTTCAGTTCTGGGAATTTTCTTCTAATTTTTTCTTTCTTCTTTTTTTTTTTTTTGTCTGTGCCTTGCAGCTTGTGAGATCTTAGTTCCACAACTTGCAAAACAAATTGTTTCAGCAAGAGCTCAGCTTAAACACATGTGTTCAGGAAAGATAAAGCCACAGGCTTGTTCACAAACAGCCTTGCCTAGCCTATCAAAGCAGTCGGAGACTCAACTCACTTGCACTCTGACTACTTCTTTCCTGTCTTAGCCTAACCTTCCTTCCTGCCCCTCCCTCACCCTTGCTAACTTCCATCCTTTGATTAACTCCTCCCCAACAAAACTACATAAAGTCTCAGAGAGTTCATTTGACTGGTTTCATTTGTCCAATGTCTCCCTTGCCTGGCACGTTTCTAACAAACCAAGCTTGGTGTTTATTCTACAATATTATGTGAACCAAGAACTTCCAGATGTTCAAGCTGGATTTAGAAAAGGCAGAGGAATCAGAGATCAAATTGCCAACATCTGTTGGATCATCAAAAAAGCAAGAGAGATCCAGAAAAACATATACTTCGGCTTTACTGACTATGCCAAAGCCTTTGACTGTGTGGATCACAACAAACTGTGGAAAATTCTTCAAGAGATGGGAATACCAGACCACCTTACCTGCCTCCTGAGAAATCTGTATGCAGGTCAAGAAGCAACAATTAGAACTGGACATGGAATAATGGACTGGTTTCAAATTGGGAAAGGAATACATCAAGGCTGTATATTGTCACCCTGCTTATTTAACTTATATGCAGAGTATTTATGTGAAATTCTGGGCTGGATGAAGCACAAGCTGGAATCAAGATTGCCGGGAGAAATATCAATAACCTCAGATATGCAGATGACATCACCCTTACGGCAGAAAGTGAAGAGGAACTCAAAAGCCTCTTGATGAAAGTGAAAGAGGAGAGTGAAAAAGTTGGCTTAAAGCTCAACATTCTGAAAACGAAGATCATGGCATCCAGCCCCATCACTTCATGGCAAATAGATGGGGAAACAATGGAAACAGTGAGAGACTTTATTTTGGGGGGGCTCCAAAATCACTGCAGATGGTGACTTCAGCCATGAAATGAAAAGACACTTGCCCCTTGGAAGAAAAGCTATAATCAACTTAGGCAGCATATTAAAAAGCAGAGACATTACTTTGCCAACAAAGGTCTGGATAGTCAAAGCTATGGTTTTTCCAGTAGTCATGTATGGATATGAGAGTTGGACTATAAAGAAAGCTGAGCACTGAAGAATTGATACTTTTGAACTGTGGTGTTGGAGAAGACTCTTCAGAGTCCCTTGGACAGCAATGAGAGTCCCTTGGACAGCAATGAGATCAAACCAGTCAATCCTAAAGGAAATCAGTCATGAATATTCTTTGGAAGGACTGATGCTGAAGCTGAAACTCCAATACTTTGGCTACCTGATGTGTAGAACTGACTTACTGGAAAAGACCATGATGCTGGAAAGGATTGAAGGCAGGAGGAGAAGGGGACAACAGAGGATAAGATGGTTGGATGGCATTCCTGACTTGGTGGACATGAGTTTGAGCAAGCTTCAGGAGTTGGTGAAGAACAGGGAAACCTGGCATGCTGCAGTCCATGGGGTCACAGAGTCAGACATGACTGAGCAACTGAACTGAACTAAACAAATTTCTTTTGGTCTCTTCGGGCTTCCCTGATAAGAATCCGCCTGCAAAGCAGGAGACACTGGTTTGATCCCTGGGTCAGGAAGATCCCCTGGAGAAGGGAAAGGCTACCCACTCCAGTATTCTGGCCTGGAGAATTCCATGGACTGTATGGTCCATTATCTTATAGTTGAGTGCTATGGAGCAGGAGGTGGAGCCTTAGCAAGCAGGATACATGTGACTATGTAAACCTTCACTTTCTCATGGTGTCAATGCCCTTAACTTGTAACAGAGCAAGACCCCATGGGGCCTTGCAGGGGAGTGAGAGAGGGTGATAAGCTTTCCTCCATATCCTCTGCTTTAGTTCCTCTCTGAAGTACCTAGATAATAGTATCTGACGCACAATACCTGAATTGTTTTGCAGATGTTGAAAACCTCCTCCTTTCTAACAAATGGAAGATGTTAACTACTTGATGACCATGAGCCCCTAGCCCCAGGCCTCCTGGAGCCTAAGGACTGATAATGCAAACCCCCTTGACAGCACTCTGCTACCTCACCATCAGCCAATCGGAGAACTGTGCACGAGCAGATCACACACACTGAGACACTCCTCCCTCACCTGACTTTTAAAAGTCCTTTGCGAAACCCCTTCAGGAAGTTTGGGGCTTTTATGCTTGCTAGGCTCTGTAGTAGACCTATCTCTGCTCAAAACTCTGGCCACCATTTCAGTTTGTTTGGCCTCACTGTGCATCAAGCACATGAACTTGTGTTGGCAGACTGCCTGCTGTTCCCTCTCCAGAGACTTTTCTCTTTACCCTCTCTAGAGACTCTGGAGTTTCTCCTGGAGTCAGGGACAAACGGTCATTCAGTAGCGTGGAGTTAGGGAGAGGATTTGAGTTTGTGGGTAATTCTTTGATAAAAGTATGTCTATTTTCAATTTTCTATACCATTGCTATAAATTTCAGCTTTCTCAGTTTTTCTAAGTTAGTTTTCAGTGTTTGCTTTCCAGAAATTTATTGTTGTTGTTCCCTTCTCCATGCATTCAAGTCTTTTCTTTAAAAAAAAAAAAAAAAAAAATCACTATTGTAGTTTTGGGCTTCCCTTGTGGCTCAGTGGGTAAAGAACCCACCTGCAATGTGGGATACCTGGGTTTGATCCCTGCATTGGGAAGATCCCGTGGAGAAGGGAAAGGCTACCTATTCCAGTATTCTGGCCTGGAGAATTCCATGGACTATATAGTCCATGGGGTCACAAAGAGTAGGACATGACTCATAAAAATTTTAGTTTTAGGGAGGGAACAATTAGATTGATGTGTTCTATCCACCATCTTAAGCTGGAATGCTTCTAAAGCTTTTTCATTAACCTTGTGGCCTCCCATTGGCATTCCACTGGAAACGCATATGTAGAGTTTATCATTTTGTAAAGGCTTTCTCACCAATAGCAAAACTGTTTTCAGAACATTTTAAGCAAATCATAAGATTAAACAATGAACTGGCTTAACTTCAGAATACTCAGGTCTTTCATATGTATATCATTAGGAAACAAACAACAGCTTCCTCTTTCAAAATTCTCTTACTTTGCATTTTCTGAATCACAGTCAAATGTATTATAATGTAAAATATACACTGGGTTTGAAGGGGAAAGAAGAGGAAGGAAGAGAGGAGAGGAAGAGAGTAAAAGAAGTTGGAGGGTGAGTGAGAAGAATTAAATTATGCCTGAATAAAGTGTATGGGAGGAAAGACTTTTTTTATACCCTTTTATGTTTGATAGCTGGATCTATGAAATACCAACAATAGGAAGATTAACAGGAGAAAAGACATGCCAATTCATCAATTTTTAGTAGTATTGAGCTAAGAGATAGATGGGCTCCAGTTGAGGGATTCCTGTTTACCCTCTTAAAGGGAAGTAGCAACAGAAATAGGGCAGACAGCCATTCTTTGTCCCTTGCAAACATATCAAGCTTATAATCATGGCAAGAACAAAGAGAGGCAAAACTCTGTTTGAGTAAAGGATTAAGGGATTCTTCCTCCCCACCCTTTTTAGGACAAGGGAGACACTACACAAAGGCTCTTTGGAGTCAAAAGTCAGAGGATAATTCCAGGCCATAAGGAGTCTTGCTCCTTCCAGAAGCCCTCACTTCGAGATTCATCTTGGCTGAGGAGGGCAAGGGCACCCCAGGAGAGGGTCCTGAGACAAATTAACCAGGGAGGTGGGACGATGGAGACAAAGCAAGATGATCGGCCTGAAAGGAGACAAAGACCCAGAAAACTGCCCTCTTATAAAGGATTTAAACTTCCCAAAGGGGCGACTCTTTCCGAGTTTGCCCTTTTGCCTTTCCACATGTACTTTTCAGTAAACTTCTTACTTTACCTTCTGCCACCTCACCTAAATTTGTTCTTGACTAGACAGGCAAGGACTAGGGACTCTAGCCCTATCTGCTGGCCCCTGTGCTCCAGTGGTTAGGACTCCTGGTCCGGGAAACTAAGACCTTACTTCCAGCTACTGCTTGCTACCATTTACTGCTGCACATGTCTGAAATCAGTATCAGCATGAAGACATCAGGGGAGAAAAAACTGAGTATCCCAAATAGCAGTGAGATTTGAAGAGTTTATATATGGTCATGGAAAAGGCAATGGCACCCCACTCCAGTACTCTTGCCTAGAAAATCCCATGGACGGAGGAGCCTGGTGGGCTGCAGTCCATGGGGTTGCTAGGAGTCGGACACGACTGAACGACTTCACTTTGACTTTTCACTTTTATGCATTGAAGGAGGAAATGGCAACCCACTCCAGTGTTCTTGCCTGGAGAATCCCAGGGACGGGGGAGCCTGGTGGGCTGCTGTCTATGGCGTCGCACAGAGTGGGACACGACTGAAGCGACTTAGCAGTAGCAGCATATATGGTCATAAGGTAGGTAAGGGATGGAGGATTATGCTTCTTAATGGAGAGTAAGTTGTTTTTAGAAAAATTGAATGAATCCTTAAAAGAAATAGTATGACAAGTATATTAGGGTGTGATGTTGACTTCTAACCTCCTCTCCTGTGATAAGAGTCAATGTTACCTGACTGATGAAACTCCTGGGGAAGAGATTTATGACAACTGAGTTTCCTTTGGAGGATCTGTCTTTAGGCGGATAAGGAGCATTCCTGCATTTGCTATTTTTCAAGTACCTTCACCTCCAAATAATCCCTATGGCCAAAAATGTACATGTTATGGTGGCAGATTCTGCCACTCTTCAAGGACAAGCAGACTTGTGCACAGGCTCCTCATGCGATCGTGCCAGGGCCATCCAGTTCAAGGTCTGTTCTTTAGTTTACAAACTAAATTGTTAAATATACCCAAAGTGGATTGAACCAACTCAAGAGATTCATTTAACCATTATTTCATTAAATAATTATGTGTTCATCTTGGTGCCATGTGTCGAGAATACAAAGTGAACAAAACAGACATAATCCTAGCCATTATGGTACGTAGGCTCAAAATCTCATACAGAGATTTTGGCTTTTATATTTGTCATTTTACTGTGATAAATATTACTACCAATGAGCATGCCAGATGTTACTCTGAAAGTACATGACCCGGTTTTCAGTCAAGTCAAGCAGGTATAGAATCCTCTCCCCAGCATACTTCCCAGATTCTGTGTGCTTAGTTGCTCAGTCATGTCTGACTCTTTGCGACCCCATTGACTGTAGCCTTCCAGGCACCTGTGTCCATAGGGATTTTCCAGGCAACAATACTGGAGTGGGTTGTCATGCCCTCCTCCAGGGGATCTTTCTGACCCAGGAATTGAACTGGGTTCGATTTGCATTGCAGGTGGATTTTTTACCAGCTTAGTTAGAGTTTCTTATTCTGCAACTTCCCTTTTATTATGCCTTACAGATCAATTCAAGACAGTTAAAAACATTCCTTCCATAAAGAGAATGAAGCACTGTTCATTAAGCCTCAGTTTTTTAGTTACAGTAACATTTCAATCATGCCTTTCTGATTGTGATTTAACTTGGGATAGTCCCAATCTTATTATTTACCTTTTTTTTTTTGCCATGCTGTGTGGTTTGTGGGATCTTAGTTACCTGACTAGGGATTGAACCTGGGACCCCCATGATGGAGGCACTGAGTCCCAACCACTGGACCACCAGGAAATTCCCCAATTTTTTTTTTCTTCTGATATTTAAGACATGTAAAGAATATGTAAAGAATGGCTCAGCAAACACAAAAATACTCATTACCCAGCCAAAGGAAAAAGTTATACCAATGCATTTAAATCCTTAGTTTATATACATCCCCACCTTTCTCTCTAAGAATTAAGTATTACCCTGAGTTTGTTGTTTCATCATGCCATTACATGTTATATTATTTCACAATATATGTATGTATTATTAAATAAAACATAGAATCATTTTGTGTGGTTTTTATTTTACATAGTGGTATTATACTATATTCATTCTATCACAGTTTTTTATTTTGGATGAACAGCACATACCTAGAGATGAAAATAATACAATACAGATACAATGTAGGCACATCTTCAAGTTTACTAAATATTATCAACATATCTTTCAGTGTTGCTTTAGCAACTTACAATCCCCATCATGTGCCCCACCCCTAGTATTATATAAGAGATCTTCTGCTTCAAAATTTTCCCCAAATTTGGTATTGTCTAACTTAAATTTTGCAACCATGATGGGTTTAAAATTGTATGTGATTGCTGCTTTGATGAGCAATGAGAATTTTTCATGTTTATTGGCTATTTGTGCCCTTCACTTTTGTGAGTTACATATCTACAAGGATTTAAGTTCAGGAGTTCAAGAACTTTGTAGCCCCAGTACGAAGAGTAATGCCTAAAACATTGTGGATATTCAATACATATTTAGTTGAATATTTGGTTAACAAAATATATAAGTTGACTGAATAGTGTAGAGGAGGAAAAAGTTTTCCTCAACCTTTTTAATGTCCCCAATTGGGCCTAAAAATAAAACTTACAAAAATAAATTAACAGAAGAAAAGCATACAAATTTATTTAGGATAAGTTTTATGTACAGGGGAGCCTTCATAAGAAAATGAAGACCCAGAGAAACAGTATTTTTACAGTAGGTTTAATGAAGAGTGGATAGGTGTGGGGGAATAGACAGGTTAAGGACTATGAGGGAAGTGCAGTAAACTAGGAAAAACTTAGCAAGTCTTGTTTGTTTACATTCTCAGTGTGCCTTCCTCTTTGGAGATAAAGATGCTTGTTTCCTAGGGGTATAGGGAGAGACCTTTCACAGAAGGATTTTATGACCTGTTTTAGGGGAAGAAGGGCAAGGAAGGAAATCAAAGTGATCTTTCTGCTTCTGCTGTTCTCTCAGACTCTTTCAGCTTATGATATTTAGAATGCCAACTTGCTATATTTAGGGGTACCATGTTCTGAACACCATCAATATCAATGACTGTTTATAGCTTTTGCCCATCTTAAAAGATGTCTTTTTCTGACTGATTTGTCAGATATTTAAAATATATTTTGAATACTAATCTTTCAGGGATAATATGCATAGTAAATATTATGTATAGCAAATATCTTCTCTTAATTTATGACATATCTTTTCCATTTTTAAAAAACTGACTCTTTTTCATTTTAATATAGTTTTCCATTTAATATATTAAAGTCAAGGACAGGGGTCCCAACTTGCCAGGTGGATCCAGTCCTTATCATTCAGGAACCCAGATTTCTTTGAATTTGAGGATAAGCCAGATTTTAGGATTATGTTCCCTTTGCATGGTTGAAACAAGAGCTGCAGCTACATCCATGTTTCATCCAGCAGGAAAAGGTAAGAAGTGTGTGGAGTGGGGACACAAGCTGTATTAAGGGAAGGACATTGTACTTATGTCTGCTCACATTCAGTTGAGGAGAACTTATTCATATAACCGCATCTAAGTGCAACAGAGGGAGAAACAGAGTCTCTGGCTAGGTGATACATGTCCACTGTAACCTTCTTGTCTTTAGAAGAAGGGGAAAAGATTTTAAGTGTACAATTGACAGCTTTCCTACCAAGAGCTTTGTCTCTTTTCCTACTACTTGGAAGAGTCATATGATCACAATGATCTATTTCTTAAAGGTCTAATACAATGCATTTAAAATCTAAAGGGTCTCATATATTTTTCTGGACTTCCCTTGTAGCTCAGCTGGTAAAAATCCACCTGTAATGCAGGAGACCTGGGTTTGATCCCTGGGTTGGGATGATCCCCTGAAGGAAGGAAAGGCTACTGTATTTGAAGTACTTTACTAGTGATGGAAGTACTTAAGCTTCTATTTCTTCTTGAATAAGTTTTGGTAAGTTATCTTTTTTCTAAAATTTAAAATTTTTCTCTCTCTTTTTTTTGGTGGGCGGAGGCATGCCTCAAGTCATGTTTAATTTCCCTGACTAGGGATGGAACACTCACTGCTTGCAGTGGAAGTGCAAAATCTTAACAACTGGACCATCAAGGAAGACTAAAATTTTGAATTTTTGATCTAAATTTTCAAATTAATTTGCATACATTTATTTGTATAACACACAAAAAAGATGTCCTTTTCATTATAGGGGACTGGAATGCAAAGTAGGAAGTCAAGAAACACCTGGAGTAACAGGCAGATTTGGCCTTGGAATATGGAATGAAGCAGGGCAAAGGCTAATGGAGTTTTGCCAACAGAACACACTGTTCAGAGCAAACACCCTCTTCCAACAACACAAGAGAAGACTCTACACATGGACATCACCAGATGGTCAACACCAAAATCAGACTGATTATATTCTTTGCAGCCAAAGATGGAGAAGCTCTATACAGTCAACAAAAACAAGACCAGGAGTTGACTGTGGCTCAGATCATGAACTCCTTATTGCCAAATTCAGACTTAAATGGAAGAAAGTAGGGAAAACCACTAGACCATTCAGGTATGACCTAAATCAAATCCCTTATGATTATACAGTGGAAGTGAGAAATAGATTTAAGGGCCTAGATCTGATAGATAGAGTGCCTGATGAACTATGGAATGAGGTTCGTGACACTGTACAGGAGACAGGGATCAAGACCATTCCCATGGAAAAGAAATGCAAAAAAGCAAAATGGCTGTCTGAGGAGGCCTTACAAATAGCTGTGAAAAGAAGAGAAGCAAAAAGCAAAGGAGAAAAGGAAAGATATAAGCTTCTGAATGCAGAGTTCCAAAGAATAGCAAGGAGAGATAAGAAAGCCTTCTTCAGCGATCAATGCAAAGAAATAGAGGAAAACAACAGAATGGGAAAGACTAGAGATCTCTTCAAGAAAATTAGAGATAGCAAGGGGACATTTCATGCAAAGATGGGCTCGATAAAGGACAGAAATGGTATGGACCTAACAGAAGCTGAAGATATTAAGAAGAGGTGGCAAGAATACACAGAACTGTACAAAAAAAATCTTCACGACCCAGATAGTCAGGATGGTGTGATTGCTCACCTAGAGCCAGACATCCTGGAATGTGAAGTCAGGTGGCCCTTAGAAAGCATCACTACAAACAAAGCTAGTGGAGGTGATGGAATTCCAGTGGAGCTATTTCAAATCCTGAGAGATGAGGCTGTGAAAGTGCTGTCCTCAATATGCCAGCAAACTTGGAAAACTCAGCAGTGGCCACAGGACTGGAAAAGGTCAGTTTTCATTCCAATCCTAAAGAAAGGCAATGCCAAAGAAAGCAGAAACTACCGCACAATTGCACTCATCTCACATGCTGGTAAAGTAATGCTCAAAATTCTCCAAGCCAGGCTTCAGCAGTATGTGAACTGTGAACTTCCAGATGTTCAAGCATGTTTTAGAAAAGGCAGAGGAACCAGAGACCAAATTGCCAACATCCGATGGATCATGGAAAAAGCAAGAGAGTTCCAGAAGAACATCTATTTCTGCTTTATTGACTATGCCAAAGCCTTTGACTGTGTGGATCACAATAAACTGTGGAAAATTCTGAAAGAGATGGGAATACCAGACCACCTGACCTGCCTCTTGAGAAACCTGTATGCAGGTCAGGAAGCAACAGTTAGAACTGGACATGGAACAACAGACTGGTTCCAAATAGGAAAAGGAGTACGTCAAGGCTGTATATTGTCACCCTGCTTATTTAACTTATATGCAGAGTACATCATGAGAAATGCTGTGGTGGAAGAAGCACAAGCTGGAATCAAGATTGCTGGGAGAAATATCAATAACCTCAGATATGCAGATGACACCACCCTTATGGCAGAAATGAAGAGGAACTAAAAAGCCTCTTGGTGAAGGTGAAAGAGGAGAGTGAAAAAGTTGGCTTAAAACTCAACATTCAGAAAACTCAGATCATGGCATCTGGTCCCATCACTTCATGGCAAATAGATGGGGAAACCGTGGACACAGTGTCAGACTATTTTTTGGGGCTCCAAAATCACTACAGATGGGGACTGCAGCCATGAAATTAAAAGACGCTTACTCCTTGGAAGAAAAGTTATGACCAACCTAGATAGCATATCGAAAAGCAGAGACATTACTTTGCCAACAAAGGTCCGTCTAGTCAAGGCTATGGTTTTTCCAGTGGTCAGGTACGGATGTGAGAGTTGGACTGTGAAGAAAGCTGAGCAACGAAGAATTGATGCTTTTGAACTGTGGTGTTGGAGAAGACTCTTGAGAGTCCCTTGGACTGCAAGGAGATCTAATCAGTCCATTCTGAAGGAGATCAGCCCTGGGATTTCTTTGGAAGGAATGTTGCTAAAGCTGGAACTCCAGGACTTTGGCCACCTCATGCAAAGAGTTGACTCATTGGAAAAGACTCTGATGCTGGGAGGGATTGGGGGCAGGAGGAGATGGGGACGACAGAGGATGAGATGGCTGAATGGCATCACTGACTCGATGAATGTGAGTCTGAGTGAACTTCGGGAGTTGGTGATGGATAGGGAGGCCTGGTGTGCTGCAATTCATGGGGTTGAAGAAAGTCGGACACGACTGAATGATTGAACTGAACTGAACTGAACTTTTATTTATTCAATTGCTCATTTTTTAAAAAACTCCTTAAGCTTAATTTCCAGCCTTTCCTATTTCCTGATAAAGACATTTTATAGACATAAAACAACAAAAAAAAACCAAAAAACCTCCTTAAGCTTAATTTCCAGCCTTTCCTATTTCCTGATATAGACATTTTATAGACATAAAACCAAAAAAAAAAAAAAAAGAGAGAGAGAGAGAGAGAAAGAAGAAATTCTCTACATGGTGTTTGTTTTTTTTTTTAATTTGTTTTTTTTTTTCTTTTCAATTTATTTTGGTTACACTCGGTCTTCATTTCAGCATGCAGGCTCTAGATCCCTGACCAGGGATCAAGTGGGAGCCCCCTGTATTGGGAGCATGGAGTCTTAGCTGTTAGACCAGCAGGGGAGAACCACTCACTTCTTGTTGCTTCAGATGCACCCCAATTTTGATATTTGGTACTTTTCATTGTCACTCAGTTTAAGATTTCTTAATTTTTATTAAGATTTCTGCTTGGTTCCATGGGTTATTTAGTGGTGTGTTTTAAATTACCAAATACATTTCACTCTATTTTTACAATAAATTTTTAATCGAATTGCACTATAGATAGAGATTGTGACCAGAAGATTATACTGAGTATTGCATTGCTATTCTCCTTTCTTACTTTAGCCTCTTTTCCTTGAACTAAACTTTTCCTTCTTAACCCTCTCTTCCTCTCGGAGGAAAGAGAGGTTTTCAGGAGATTCTTCTCTTCCTCTTAAATCTGGCCACCAGTCTAGCACACCCACAACATTGTCCGAACCTAGAGTGAGCAGACCACAGGCTCAAACTGCACCTTGTGCCATGTAAGTCATTTTCAGCCCATTACACAGTCCATCACTTTTAATACCATGTCATTCATTTGTGCCGACATAGTACTAAAAATCTTATATATGAAGTGAAAATGAAAGCCTTAGTCACTTCATCATGTCGAACTCTTTGCTACCCCATGGACTGTAGCTTGCCAGGCTCCTCTGTCCATGGGATTCCCCAGGCAAGAATACTCAAGTAGCCATTTCCTTCACCAGGGGATCTTCCCAACCCAGGGATAGACCCCAGGTCTGCCGCACTATAGACAGATTCTTTACCATCTGAGATATAAGAATCTTATATACATTATCTTATTAGTCATTCTAACAAGATCATTATTAACTACCATTTTGTGGACAGGAAATTGAAGCAGTGAGAAATTAAGTAACTGTTCCCAAGTTCAGATCAGATCAGATCAGATCAGTCGCTCAGTCATGTCCAACTCTCTTCGACCCCATGAATCGCAGCATGCCAGGCCTCCCTGTCCATCACCAACTCCCAGGTTTCACTGAGACTTACATCCATCGAGTCAGTGGTGCCATCCAGCCATCTCATCCTCTGTCGTCCCCTTCTCCTCTTGCCCCCAATCCCTCCCAGCATCAGAGTCTTCTCCAGTGAGTCAACTCTTCGCATGAGGTGGCCAAAGTACTGGAGTTTCAGCTTTAGCATCATTCCTTCCAAAGAAATCCCAGGGCTGATCTCCTTCAGAATGGACTGGTTGGATCTCCTTGCAGTCCAAGGGACTCTCAAGAGTCTTCTCCAACACCACAGTTCAAAAGCATCAATTCTTCGGTGCTCAGCTTTCTTGACATTTCAACTCTTAGATCCATACATGACCACTGGAAAAACCATAGCCTTGACTAGATGGACCTTTGTTGGCAAAGTAATATCTCTGCTTTTGAATATACTATCTAGGTTGGTCATAACTTTCCTCCCAAGGAGTAAGCGTCTTTTAATTTCATGGCTGCAGTCACCAACTGCAGTAATTTTGGAGCCCACAAAAATAAAGTCTGACACTGTGTCCACGGTTTCCCCATCTATTTGCCATGAAGTGATGGGACCAGATGCCATGATCTGAGTTTTCTGAATGTTGAGCTTTAAGCCAACCTTTTCACTCTCCACTTTCACTTTCATCAAGAGGCTTTTTAGTTCCTCTTCACTTTCTGCCATAAGGGTGGTGTCATCTGCATATCTGAGGTTATTGATATTTCTCCCGGCAATCTTGATTCTAGCTTGTGCTTCTTCCAGCCCAGCGTTTCTCATGATGTACTCTGCATATAAGTTAAATAAGCAGGGTGACAATATACAGCCTTGACATACTCCTTTTCCTATTTGGAACCAGTCTGTTTTTCCATGTCCAGTTCTAACTGTTGCTTCCTGACCTGCATACAGGTTTCTCAAGAGGCAGGTCAGGTGGTCTGGTATTCCCATCTCTTTCAGAATTTTCCACAGTTTATTGTGATCCACACAGTCAAAGGCTTTGGCATAGTCAATAAAGCAGAAATAGATGTTCTTCTGGAACTCTCTTGCTTTTTCCATGATCCATCGGATGTTGGCAATTTGATCTCTGGTTCCTCTGCCTTTTCTAAAACATGCTTGAACATCTGGAAGTTCACAGTTCACATACTGCTGAAGCCTGGCTTGGAGAATTTTGAGCATTACTTTACTAGCGTGTGAGATGAGTTCAATTGTGCGGTAGTTTCTGCTTTCTTTGGCATTGCCTTTCTTTGGGATTGGAATGAAAACTGACCTTTTCCAGTCCTGTGGCCACTGCTGAGTTTTCCAAGTTTGCTGGCATATTGAGGACAGCACTTTCACAGCCTCATCTCTCAGGATTTGAAATAGCTCCACTGGAATTCCATCACCTCCACTAGCTTTGTTCGTAGTGATGCTTTCTAAGGCCCACTTGACTTCACATTCCAGGATGTCTGGCTCTAGGTCAGTGATCACACCATCATGATTATCTGGGTCGTAAAGATCTTTTTTGTACAGTTCTTCTGTGTATTCTTGCCACCTCTTCTTAATATCTTCAGCTTCTGTTAGGTCCATACCATTTCTGTCCTTTATCGAGCCCATCTTTGCATGAAATGTCCCCTTGCTATCTCTAATTTTCTTGAAGAGATCTCTAGTCTTTCCCATTCTGTTGTTTTCCTCTATTTCTTTGCATTGATCGCTGAAGAAGGCTTTCTTATCTCTCCTTGCTATTCTTTGGAACTCTGCATTCAGAAGCTTATATCTTTCCTTTTTTCCTTTGCTTTTTGCTTCTCTTCTTTTCACAGCTATTTGTAAGGCCTCCCCAGACAGCCATTTTGCTTTTTTGCATTTCTTTTCCATGGGAATGGTCTTGATCCCTGTCTCCTGTACAATGTCACGAACCTCATTCCATAGTTCATCAGGCACTCTATCTAACAGATCTAGGCCCTTAAATCTATTTCTCACTTCCACTGTATAATCATAAGGGATTTGATTTAGGTCATACCTGAATGGTCTAGTGGTTTTCCCCACTTTCTTCAATTTAAATCTGAATTTGGCAAAAAGGAGTTCATGATCTGAGCCACAGTCAGCTCCCGGTCTTGTTTTTGTTGACTGTTAGAGCTTTTCCTTCTTTGGCTGCAAAGAATATAATCAGTCTGATTTTGGTGTTGACCATCTGGTGATGTCCATGTGTAGAGTCTTCTCTTGTGTTGTTGGAAGAGGGTGTTTGTTATGACCAGTGCATTCTCTTGTCAGAACTCTATTAGCCTTTGCCCTGCTTCATTCCATACTCCAAGACCAAATCTGCCTGTTACTCCAGGTGTTTCTTGACTTCCTACTTTTGCATTCCAGTCCCCTATAATGAAAAGAACATCTTCTTTTGGGTGTTAGTTCTAAAAAGTCTTGTAGGTCTTCATAGAACCGTTCAACTTCAGCTTCTTCAGCATTACTGGTTAGGGCATAGACTTGGATTACTGTGATATTGAATGGTTTGCTTTGGAAATGAACAGAGTTCATTAGAAAACCTCTAGCCACATTCTCTCAGTAAATGGTCCTTGTTGATGCTGTTAAAGTTCAGGAAACTGTGAATTTTGTAAATTTTTTAAGATAGTTTGTATTCTTCCCTGAAAGTTATTTATTTTTTGTCACATAACTTTTCTTTCTCATGATATATGTCATTTCCCACAAATATATATTACGTATACAGTTAAAAATTTTATAACATTTATGTTCATATGTACAACATATGAACATAAATTTAAAAAAATGCACATCTTATGGAGTACATTTTGTTAATTATTTTTAAAAGCATGGTGGGCTTTTCTCTTTTTTGGTGTTTTCTTCTCTAATATAAGTGATATTTGAAATTCTTTTAATTTCAATTATTTAAAAATCATTGCTTTAATGTTTCTACCACAAAATGACGGAAAAGCTTACATTATATGTAAATTTATAGAGCTAGTAATGTTTGTCTACATTTTTATTGTGATAAAATATACATAACATAAAATTTGCCATTTTAAGTGTAGAATCAGTAGCATTAATTGCACTTACAATGTTGTACAACCACTATTCTTTTCTATAACATTTTTATCATCCTAAATTGAAACTCCTTACCCATTAAACAATAGCTACCCATTCTCCTCTCTCCCCAGCCCCTGGTAACCTATTTTACTTTCTGTCTCTGTGAATTTGTCTGTTCCAGGTGACTATATGAGTGACCACAGGACTAGAAAAAGTCAGCTTTCATTCTAATTGTAAAGAAAGACAATGCCAAATAATTTTCAAACTATTGCACAATTGTACTCATTTCACATGCTAGCAAGGTAATACTCAAAATCCTTTGAGCTAGGCTTCAGCAGTACCTGAAACAAGAACTTCCAGATGTTCAAGCTTGGTTTTGAAGAGGCACAGGAAGCAGAGATTAAATTGTCAACATACATTGGGTCATAGAAAAAGCAACAGAAATCCAGAAAACCATCTACTTCTGCTTCATTGACTATGCTAAAGCCTTTGACTGTGTGGATCACAACAAGCAGTGAAAAATTCTTAAAGAGATCTTACTTGTCTCCCAAGAAGCCTATATGCAGGTCAAGAAGCAATAGTTAGAACTGGACATGGAACAACTGATTAGTTCAAAATTGGGAAAGGAATACAACAAGGCTGTATATTGTTACCCTGGTTTTTTAACTTCTATGCAGAGTACATCATGGGAAATGCCATGCTGGATGAATCACAAGCTGTAATCAAGACTGCTGGGAGAAATATCAACAGCCTTAGATATACAGATGATACCACTCTAATGGCAGAAAATTTTGAGGGTGAAAGAGGAGAGTGAAAATGCTGACTTGAAACTCAACATTCAAAAAACAAAGATCATGGCATCCAGTCCCATCACATCATAGCAAATAGAAAAGGAAAAAATGGAAGCAGTGACCCATTTTCTTTACTTGGGCTCCAAAATCAGTGCAGATCGTGACTGCAGCTTTGAAATTAAAAGACACTTGCTCCTTGGAAGAAAAGCTATGATAAATCTAGACAGTATATGAAAAAGCAGAGACATCACTTTGCCGACAAAGGTCCCTATAGTCAAAGTTATGGCTTTTCCAGTAGTCAGGTATAGATGTGAGAGTTGGACCATAAAAAAGGCTGAGTGCCAAAGAATTGATTCTTTTGACTTGTGGTGCTGGAGAAGACTCTTGAGAGTCCTTTGGACTGCAAGGAGATCAAACCAATCAATCCTTAAGGAAATCAATCCTAAATATTCATTGGCAGGACTGACACTGAAGCTGAAGCTCCAATACTTTGGCCACATGATGCGAAAAACTGACTCATTAGAAAAGACGCTGATGCTGGAAAGGTTGAAGGCAGGAGGAGAAGGGGGTGACAGAGGATGATATGGTTGGATGGCATCACTGACTCGATGGACATGAGTTTGAGCAAGCTCCGGGTGTTGGTAATGGACAGGGAAGCCTGGTGTGCTGGAGTCCATAGGATCTCGAAGAGTCAGAAATGACTGAGCGACTGAACTGAACTGAACTGAAGGTCCTGTACCTGCGTTATCATTATAGGTTGAATTGTGTCTCTTCCAAATTTTATATGTTGAGTCCTAATGCTCGCTGCCTCAGAATATGGCCTTATTTGGAAATAGGGTCTCTACAGAGGTAACCAAGTCAAAATGAAGGCATTAGGTACACTCTAATCCAATATGACTTCTGTACTTACAAATACAGAACATGCACACAGGGGGAACACCAAGTAAACACAAAAGCAGGTGAAACTATATTTCTACCAGAAAGAAATACCAGAGTGTCAACAAACCACCAGCACAGATGAGCAGTCTCTCTCACAGTCCTTGGAAGTAACCAATCTTGCCGATACCTTGATCTTGGAGTCTAGTCTTCGGAACTGTGAGATAATAAATTCTGTTGTTTATGCCACCCAATTTGTGGTACTTTGTTACAGCAACCAAAGCAAACAAAGACATTTATGTTGGATATAACCCTTACTGTGGGACTACAAAGAATGAAAATAGTACAGGGGGTTCAGAGAATTATCATGGTCTTGGGAAGTGAAGGTACATTCATTAAAGGAATTTTATTCAGGGGAAGACCAGTTTCCTCAAACAGCTAAGGAGGATCTGCTTTCTGTCAGGAAAATGGTTTGGTGGTGGGGACCAGTGAGTATTCAGGATTTTAAAATTCTTCACCTCAGTCACATCTGCCTATGAGTCTATCCTATGTCTTAGGGTCTACCTCTCACCCACAAGTACCTTTACTTTTATAAAAGAGATCCTGATAGGGTTGAGTATGTTTTGTTACAATACTAATAATTACATTTAGGCTCTGTGCTTGATGTTTGCCTACATTGGCTTTGCAACCTCAAAGCTGCTATGAAGGCTTTTTAATGTTTTACTCAGTTTCTGAATCAATTTGTCCTTTGCCTTTTGCAGGGCCACCAGAAATATCCCAAATCCTTATACTCTCTAGTGTCACCACAGCAGCTACATGCCATAAGTGATTAGATCTCCCAGGGCCTTCAACCTGCACATCAACCTAGGCTACAACTGATATTTGAGTAATCATGATGCCACTACTCTGTGGATTATCAGTGTTCACTTTCCTTCAGCAAGGTGGGTAGCCATTGCTTCTCAAGTATGTTAGCAACCTAATCTCAGTGTCACTTTTTGAAGGGCTATTTCTTGGGACCACTTCTGGTGGTCAAGATCCAGTAGGAAACTGCATATTTAAGTAGAGACATTAAAAAGAGTTTAAGAAAAATATAGGTCACTTGATTTTCAACAAGGATGTAAGACAGTTCAGTGGGGGAAAGACTAGTGTTTTCAACAAATGGTGCTGGGACAATTGAATCTACATACAAAATAATGATGTTGGGCTCCACTTCAAGCTTCTTTCTTCCAACACTTAATATCCTTCACACAAAGATTAACTCAAAATGGATCAAAGATGTATAAGTAAGAGCTAAAACTCTTAGAAGTAAACTTAAGCATAAATCTTTGGGTTAGGCAATGTCATTTCTTAGACATGACATTGAAAGTGCAATCAAGAAAAGAATTTCTGTTTTCATCAAAATTAAAAAGTTTGTGCTTCAAAGGACATGATCAAGAAAGTAAAGGAACAACTTACAGAATTTGGGAAAATCATATCCAGTGACTAATATCCAGAATATATTTTAAAGAATCTTAAAGCGCAACAATAGAAAGATGAATAGCCCACTTAAAAATAGACAAAGTATCTGAATAGATACTTCTCTGCTGCTGCTGCTAAGTTGCTTCAGTCGTGTTGACTCTGTGTGACCCTATAGACTGCAGCCCACCAGACTCCCCCGTCCCTGGGATTCTCCAGGCAAGAACACTGGAGTGGGTTGCCATTTCCTTCTCCAATGCATGAAAGTGAAAAGTGAAAGTGAAGTCGCTCAGTCGTGTCCGACCCTCAGCGACCCCATGGACTGCAGCCTTCCAGGCTCCTCCATCCATGGGATTTTCCAGGCAAGAATACTGGAGTGGGGTGCCATTGCCTTCTCCAGATACTTCTCTAGAGAAGATATATAAATGGCCAATATGCACACGAAAAGATAATCAATATCATTAACCATCAAGGCAATGCAAATCAAAACTACAATGAGATACCTATACTTCATGCTCCCTACAGTGTGTGTGTGTGTGTGTGTGTGTGTGTGTGTGCTCAGTCGTGTTTGACTCTTTGCGACCCCCCTGGACTGTAGCCCCTTAGGCTCCACTGTCCATGGAATTTTCCAGGCAAGAATACTGGAATGGGTTGCCATTTCCGACTCCAGCTCCTAGAATGGTCATAATGAAAAAGACGGAAAATGTGGTAAAGATGTAGACATTGGAACTCTGCCATGTTGCTTTTGAGAATATAAAATGGTGAATTTGTTTTGGATAACAGCCTGGCAGTTCCTTGTTGGAGAGGACGAAATTTCCTCCTGTACCCATCTTGAGCACTTGTGGCTAGACAAATAATAAAACTGACACAAGACAGAATAACAGAAGAAAAGCCAATTAAATTTCACATCCACAGGAGATTATAAAATGATACTCAGAGAGTGGCCAAAAGCAGGGAGCTCTTATATCTTGTCCTATAAGGGAACAATAGGGCTTCCCAGGTGGCACTAGTGGTGAACAGTCCACCTGCCAGTGCAGGCGATGTAAGAGACTGGGATTTGATCCGTGGATTGGGAAGATACCCTGGAGAAGGAAATGGCTACCCATTCCAGTATTCTTGCCTGGAAAATTCCATGAACAGAGGACCCTAGTGGTCTAAAATCCATGGGGCCTCAAAGGGTAGGACATGGCTGAGCGACTAAATACACACACATATAAAGAAACAATACATTTGTGAGGATTTGACAGGACAAAAAAACCTTAGGTTTGTGTGCCTAATTAGTAAGGAATTTAAACTGAGTATATGAATAAAGAAGTGGTGAGTTTGTCTACATAGGCTTTCTCCATCTGAACTCCTTGTCTTTGGTGGTAAGGATGTCTTTCTACCTCTCAGTGCAGGGAGGGCACCTTCTTTCAGGAAGACAGAGAAGAGGGTCAAGGTGTCCTTCTTATATCAACAGTTTCTTGTAGTTGTTGGTGTTCAGTCTCTCAGTCCTGTCCAACTCTTTGCAACCCCATGGACTGCAGCATGCCAGGCTTCCCTGTACTTCACTATCTCCCCAAGTTTGCTCAAACTCATGTCCATTGAGTTGGTGATTCCATCCAACCATCTCATCCTCTGTCACCCCCTTCTCCTGCCCTCAATCTTTCCCCACATCAGAGTCTTTTCCAATGAGTTGACTTTTCACATCAGGTGGCCAAAGTATAGGAGCTTCAGCTTCACATCAGTCTTTCCAATGAATATTCAGGGTTGATTTCCTTTAGGAGTGACTGGTTTGATCTTGCAGTCCAAGGGACTTTCAAGAGACTTCTCAACACCACCGTTCAAAAGCATCAATTCTTTGGTGCTCAACATTCTTTATGGTCCAACTCTTATACACATACATGACTACTGGAAAAACCATAGCTTTGATTATACAGACCTTTGTCAGAAAAGATCAAGCATATGCTTCTTAATATGCTGTCTAGGTTGATCATAGCTTTTCTTCCAAGGAGCAAGCATCTTTTAATTTCATGGCTCGAGTCCCCATCTGCAGTGATTTTGGAACCCAAGAGAATAAAAAGTCTGTCACTGTTTCCTTTTCTTCCTCATCTCTTTGCCATGAAATGATGGGACTGGATGCCAAGATCTTCGTTTTTTTAATGTTGAGTTTTAAGCCAGCTTTTTCATGCTCCTCTTTCAGTTTCATCAGGAAGCTCTTTAGTTCTTCATTTTCTGCCATTTGGGTGGTGTCATCTGCATATCTGAGGTTATTGATACTTCTCCCAGCAATCTTGATTTCAGCTTGTGCTTCAGCCAGCCTGGCATTTCACATGGTGTACTCTGCATATAAGTTAAATAAGCAAGGTGACAATGTACAGCCTTGATGTACTCCTTTCCCAATTTGGAACCACTCCCCTGTACTCTGTTTGGGTTGTAACTGTTGCTTCTTGACCTGCATACAGATTTCTCAGGAGGCAGGTAAGGTGGTCTGGTATTCCATTTCTTGAAGTATTTTCCACAGTTTGTTGTGATCCAGGCAGTCAAAGGCTTTAGCACAGTCAATGAAGCAGATGTTTTTCTGGAATTTGCTTGCTTTTTCTATGATCCAGTTTATGTTGGCAGTTTGATCTCTGGTTTCTCTGCCTTTTCTACATCCAACTTGTACACTTGGTAGCTCTTGGCTCATCTATTACTGAGGCCTAGTTTGAAGGATTTTGAGCACGACCTTGCTAGCATGCAAAATGAGTACAATTGTTCAGTAATTTGAGCATTCTTTGGCATTGCCTTTCTTTGGGATTGGAATGAAAACTGACCTTTTCCAGTCCTGTGGCCACTGCTGAGTTTTCCAAATTTACCGGCATATTGAGTGCAGCATTTTAACAGTATCATCTTTTAGGATTTGAAATAGCTGAGCTGGAATTCCATCAACTTCACTAGCTTTGTTTATAGTGATGCTTCCTAAGGCCCACTTGACTTCACACTCTAGGATATCTGGCTCTAGGTGAATGAACACACTGTCTTAGTTATTTGGATTATTAATATCTTTTTTGGATAGTTCTTCTGTGTATTCTTGCCACCTCTTCTTATTATCTTCTGCTTCTGTTAGTTCCATACCATTTCTGTCCTTTATTGTGCCCATCTTTGCATGAAATGTTCCCTTTGTATCTCTGAGTTTCTTGAAAAGATCGCTGGTCTTTCTCATTCTATTTTCTTCCTCTTTTTCTTTGCACTGTTCACTTAAGAATGCTTTTTAAAAGCTCTTCTTGCTATTCTTTGAAACCTGTATTCAGATGGGTATATCTTTCCTTTTCTCCTTTGCCTTTCACTTCTCTTCTTTTCTCGGCTATTCGTAAGGCCTCCTCAGACAACCATTTTCCCTTGTTGAATTTCTTTTTCTTGGGATGGTTTTGGTCACTGCCTCCTGTACAATGTTAGGAATCTCTGTCCATAGTTCTTCAGTTCCTGTCCTCTGCCTGCCTATAAACTGAAGTGCCTTTGCTCAGCCCATAGAGAGATAGTCTGACCCTGGCCACCTGTAAGTAGAAGAAATTAACACATCCCTCCAAAGGCTGACCCTTCCCGATGTTTTGCATGACTGAAGATCCTTTTTTACTTTACTTCCTCACTGCCTCTCCCTCTCTGTTCTGCCTTTTGACTTTAAGCTCCTCTTTGCCTCTCTCTCTGACTCTATAAAAAAAAACCTGGCATCTAGGACCCAACAAAATGGTTACTCTGAGATGTTAGCCCAATCTTCTTGATCAGCCAATTTTCTGAATAAAGTCATATTCCTTGCCTCAGCAACTTGTCTCTCAGATTCATTGGTCTGTTGTGCATTAAGCAGAGTCAGCTTGGACTCAGTAGCAGGATGATGATACACACTGAAAATAAATTAATAGCATAAGATCTATACATGCCACGTCATCACAACAGAAACACCTTTCCAAGACCCTTGAGTCATCACTCTTTAGGGTTTATTGGAGTTGGAGAAGCAGGAGTCCTTCTGCCTTATGAGATCTTTGAATCAGTAAATATCTATTGAGGATCCTTAGCACGTACCAGCTGTGTACCAGGGATACATAAGTTAAACACAAAAACACACTTGGTATCTGATTTTGTGGGGTTTATTTTTATTAACTTCACAGGACCAGTTAGGTTACTATCTCTAACATTTTGTGGAGAAGAAAACTTGCAAATGTTACAGAGTTCAGCCTCCACTCCTATCATAATACTGTCTTCAACTGCCTTTTAATTCAAGGTCTATGTCACATCCCTATGACAAAGCCAGACTCGGATCCTCTAAATTTCCATTCTTTGTCCCATAAATGATTAGCTGAACAGTCTTCACTGACCAATCTAAACAAAATGCCACTAATCTTGTTAGTAAGACAGTAATAAGGAAGAGATGTGTTTACATCAGTATGTCATATCTTTCAGAAGTAGAATACCAGGCAATCAGAGAAACTGTAACACACTGGACAAACATTATTTCAGGGTGAACTTAAAAATTCATCTTTTTTCTCTTTACTGATGATTTGGGGAAAGGTAAATTATGGCCTTCTAGGTTTTCATACGGATCAAAGAATAGGTTTCAGTAATCAATGATTTTGAAAAAAACAAAGCTGATCAGCTTTAGATCTAGCAGTTACTCTGTCCCATCAGACTTCTGAAAGAGCAAAGAATTCAGGAACAGATGCACTATTATCAAGCAAGAACATTAACCATAGTAAATGCAATAAATCAGTTACAAAGACTCCTAGTTCCATTTTAAAGGTACATTTTCCAATCTTCTTGGGAAAAAATTATGTTTCACTGAATATTAAGTTTTTGTTAATTGTTAAACTAAGTTTCTAGTTTTGTTAATTAAGGTCTAGTGTTTACTAAGACTCACTTCTGAGATAGTTTGTTGTTGTTGTGTTATATTGCTGAAAGATTTAATTAAGTTACTAAAAAGGACACTCTAAGTTTGTTTCTAAAGCTTATCTCAGTAAGCAATCTTCAGATAAAGATCAGATGCTCCATGATATACAACCAGGAGATTAACACCAGTCATTTAACAAATGAAGTCAGATGACTGGGGGTATACTGGGCTCTACCTAATGAAAGTTCTTGACTTATAATTCTTACTTATGACCTTACTAATAACTGCTAGTTATATTATTTTCTATGTTGCTTGTTTCAGAAGATTGTTTCTTATGTTACTAAATGTGTGACTGAGCCTGTGATAAAATGTTGATATGAAGTTCCATATGTGATCAATGATTGTAATAGTGTAACTCTAGATAAGGATATCAGTCCTGAATTTTCATTGCAAGGATTGATGTTGAAGCTGAATCTCCAATACTTTGTCCACCTGATGTGAAGAACTGACTTACTTGAAAAGACCCTGATGCTGGAAAGTTTGAAGGTGGGAGCAGAAGGGGATGACAGAGGATGAGATGGTTGAATGGCATCACCAACTCAATGAACATGAGTTTGAGTAAACTCCACGAGTTGGTGATGGACAGAAAGGCCTGGCGTGCTGCAGTCCATGAGGTCACAAAGAGTCAGACACGACTGAGCGACTGAACTGAACTGAACTCTAGATATGTGATGAAGCAACAAGAGGGAATGTTTTCCTTGACCAAGAGGCTAGTAAGACAGGTATGGTCCAGACACTTTTGCCGCTTGCAAGGCCTGGTCTAGTAACAACACACTGAGTGGCTTGTCAATGGAATCTTCGGTAGATCTGAGAATGAGCCTTCCCAGCACCGTGGGACACAATGGCCATGAAATGCCCCAAAGCATGGTTGAATAAGGGGCTATGAAGAGGCCTTGCTGACTGAAAGTTGGCACTGGCCAGCTGCCTCTACAAAGATTACATCATGACCACTGCAAGCTGCTGACCTTCAACACCCCCTGAAAGGAGTTCAGGGTGGAGATCAGAAATAAGGCATTCTGTGCTCTGGGGAAAACCCAGAAGAATCAGCCCTCAGATAGATGTTTTCAGGTAAAGAATTTATGAGCCCAAATTCTTGCATCTTCTCATACCTAGAGAAATACTAATGTCACAAACCAATGTCAGGTCCTGGTTCTCCTGGCTAGCTCCTGAGCAGCTTGTCTATTTCTATTAATCTTTGGGCCATGTACCTTTAACTTTTTTGTTAAGTTTGTTTCTTCTAGAATACAGCAAATCTAAAGTTGTAGGATGACAAGAATATTCCCTGACCAACATCTAGACAATGCTGAAACACGTTACCTTATCATTCCATGGACTCTCATCTCCCTCTGTAAATGCACCCTGAGAGAGAGCCAGCAAAGGGAACCCAGAGCCCCACAATGCCCCTGTACAGGCTGAAGAAGTCAGAGCGGTCATTGCCCCTTTTCCTTTGAGACTGTGTTCCCAAATGCCTGAGAAGGGAAATAGGTAGATAGTTAAACATGAGCAGGGTATCAACAGGGGCCAAAGAATTGGCCCTAAAAGAGGAGAGGAATGTGGTGATCCAAGGACGAAAGAGCAGATAAAACCCAGGAGGGTTTGCAATACAGGAACCGAAAAACCAAGACTTTTTTGTCCTTCCCTCCCCCATGTTCTAACTATTAATGGATTTCAGAGCAGTATAACCTGTCTCCCCTCCTACTCCATAAAGAGAAGGCATTTGCCTCATTCTTCCCCCTACACAGTATACATGCCTCATCCAATCAGCAAATGACCCACAATATCCCTATCCCACTCCTTGTATCCTGGCTATAAAAGTGGGCCTGGGACCCCTGTTCAATGTTGGTTCTCCCTTGAGCCATTCTAATAAACTTTATTTCCCTCTCATTCTGTCTCATGACTGGAAATTCTTTTCCAACATGTGCCCAGACCATAATGGTACAGATCACCCTGAAGTACATTCTTGAGCTGTTTTGCAGGATCCAAACCCCCTGGAGAATTCAACCTCAAGAGTAAGTGGAGTGTAGGAATTGATGATGCTGACCTTTGTTGACCCTCTTGACTTCACTCAATTAGATGCCTGGATTTTGTCAACCTAGAGTAACCTCGCCTCATTTTAATGCTAAAATCTCCACCCCAGGGGCGGGGATAGCTGCTGTGCTTTGTACAGCGACATCTGTCTGAGTCTATTGTCCCACTGCCCAAGCATCTCTAGAACTTCACCTCTATGTCAAAGATCGCACTTGTCCTTTCATAAATATGCAGCCGCCCTTAGCTTGAAAGTGAAAGTGTTAGTCACTCAGTTGTGTCCAACTCTTTGGACTTGAGGACTGTAGCCCACCAGGTTCCTCTGTTCATGGAATTCTCCAGGCAAGAATACTGGAGTGGGTTGCCAATTCACTTCTCCAGGGGATCTTCCCAACCCAGCAGTTGAACCTGGGTCTCCTGAATTGCAGGCAGATTCTTTTTTTTTTTTTTTTTAATTAATTTTTTATTGAAGGATAATTGCTTTACAGAATTTTGTTGTTTCCTGTCAGATATCAACATGAATCAGCCATAGGCACATATATATCCCCTCCCTTTTGAACCTCCCTCCCATCTCCTTCCTCATCTCACCCCTCTAGGTTGATACAGGGCCCCTGTTTGAGTTTCCTGAGCCATACAGCACATTCCCATTGGCTATCTATTTTATATATGGTACGGTAATTTTTCATGTTTTCAGGCAGATTCTTTACTGTCTGAACCACCAAGGAAGCTCTTTTGGAATTCCCTGATCTTGTTTGGATAGACAGTTCTTTAAGAGATGTTTCTTCACGTTTTTACTTGGCTCAGTTGATTAAGAATCTGCCTGTGATGCAGGAAACCAGGGTTCGATCCCTAGATTGGGAAGATCCCCTGGAGAAGGGAATGGCTACCTACTCCAGTATTATTGTCTAGAGAATTCCATGGATAGAGGAACTATAGTCATCCATGGCACTTTCATGGTGGGCTACAGTCCATAGGGTTGCAAAGAGTGGAACACGACTGAGAGACTAAGACTTTACTTGTCACAAGTAATAAATGCTTCCACTTTGATGGAAAGTACCTGGCATTGTTAGGGGAAGCACACTGACTGAAACCACCCACCCTGGCCAAACACCATAGTAACCATTTGCATGAGTTGTTTTACTACAGGAGGTCCTGGTAAGGAACATGGAGCTAATAAGTCACCACCAACTGGAAGAGTTCAAAAGGTCAAAAGGAGACACCATATGTCTGAGCACCGCCCAGAATCCTTCTCACTGGCATCCATCTTGGCTGAAGAAGGCGTGTACCACTTGAAGGACTTTGAGCCTAGCTAAAAGCCTAGCTAAAGACAACTAATCCCATCACTATAAAAACCAAGACTGTGAGTAGGGTAGGTTCCCTTAGCCTACTGCTACCCACCTGGGTGCCCCTTCCCAATAAAATCGCTTGCTTTGTCAGCCCATGTGTCTCCTTGGACAATTCATTTCTGAGTGTTAGACAAGAGTCCACTTTCGGGCCCTGGAAGTGGTCCCCTTCCTGCAACAAATGGTGACTCTGGTGGGGACTCTTCTCTGCTGCGACTGACATCCTGACCACTTGGGGTGCTCAGGGAGCAGCTTGCCTGCTGATGGACCAGACCCAGAAGGCACAACAGGGACCCTTTTGTCCCTGGTCTCCTCCTGATGTGGACAACTGGCTAGAGTGCCCCGACCCAGTAAGGAACAAGAGACTTTATTGACCTCTCTCCCCTTCTCTCTCTTTTTCCCTCTCCTTAACCCTTCCTATCCTATCCTACAGTTTTTTCTAGTCCCCCCCATCTTGGACACAGGAATCTGGTTGAAGGGCCTCAACCTGAGCTGAGGATTGGAGACTGATCACCTCCTCTTGGCAGAGAACTCGAATTCTGGTTCTGTTCTGGTCTGGTTTCTGGTAGGGCCAAGTTTCAATCCTCCCTTCTCTGGAGGCTCAGGGTAAAGTCCTGTAATGCCTAGGTATCTGCAGGTGGCAGGCCACCCTTTTTGCCCTCCTTTCCCACCTCCTCCCGCCTCTTCTTTCAACCTGGCTTCTTTTCCTCCCTTTGAAATCTTTGAAGACCTGAGACATTTTCATTTATTCTGTTAGTACTTGGATCTGAAGTTCTGGGTCTATAGGAAGTTTTCTGAGAGACTGTAATCTTGTATTTCAGGAAGGGTCTGATTAGGACTGCCAGGCCTATGTGTGTGTTTTATACTCTGTGTTCTGCATTGTGATTTGTGATGGCCATTTTGCCTTGTGTGGCCACCATTTGGTTTCGACCTGCTGCTATTTTGTTAGAATTTGATTTTCATTCCCTGTGCCTTGAGACCAGGGCTCTCAGGAACTCTTATCTAGACCATCTCTAACTCCTGAGACAGAGGAAAAATAGGAAGAAGCCTTTAAATTCTTACTGATTCCAACTGTTATTTAAAAACTAGTGCATTTTATATCGTAATATTTAATTAATGACTAAGCTTAGAAAATGAAGCTAGATCTTGAGTTATATCTGAATATGTGTATGTCTCCATATGTCTTTGTCTCTGGATAATATTTTTGAGATTAATTTGTAAATGAGCTCTATTTAATTGGCTTAAAGAAAAGTAAGCACTTACAAATCAATAATTCTAAATTAAACAATGAATTCCAGGTTCATGTGAACTGGGAAGTATTCAATATTAAATTAATACTTGGTAACATTAATACTTTTGAACTGTGGTGTTGGAGAAGACTCTTGAGAGTTCCTTGGACTGCAAGGAGAGCCCCAACGGACTGCAAGTCCATTCTGAAGGAGATCAGCCCTGGGATTTCTTTGGAAGGAATGATGCTAAAGCTGAAACTCCAGTACTTTGGCCACCTCATGTGAAGAGTTGACTCATTGGAAAAGACCTTGATGCTGGGAGGGATTGGGGGCAGGAGGAGAAGGGGACGACAGAGGATGAGATGGCTGGATGGCATCATGGACTCGATACACATGAATTTGGGTGAACTCCAGGAGTTGGTGATGTACAGCGAGGCCTGGTGTGCTGTGATTCATGGGGTTGCAAAGAGTCGGACATGACTGAGGGACTGAACTGAACTCAACTAACTGAAGGATAATCAATCCAGTAACACTAAAAACTGAGCTATGTGCCTTATAGACAATGCCAATATATAATTTCCCTGGAAGATAAAGATTTGTACAGAGTAGACTAGGTCAGATAACCTGGGATATACTGGGCTGCATCTAGTAGAAGTTCTTAGCTTAAGTCTTACTTATGACTTTACTAATACTGCTGGCTATGTTATTTGTATTTCACCTGTTTTACAAAATTGTTGTTTCTTAAACTGCCAAATGTTTGACTGAGGCCTCTGATAAAATAATATATAGTTCCATATGAGATTGATGATGGTAACAGTGTAAGTCTAGATATGGGAAGAAGCAACAAGAAGGTATGTTTTCCTGGACCAAGAGGTTAGTAAGACAGGTGGTCCAGAGAATTTTGAATACTGTGTTTTGGCCTAGTGCAGTAACAGCACACCGAGTGGCCTGTCAAAAAAATCTTTGCCATAACCTGAGAATGGACATTCTCAGCACCACAGGATAAAATGGTCATGAAATGCCCCCCTCAAAATCATGGTCAAGTTTATGACCAAGAAAGGGCTCTGCCAACTAAAAACTGACACTTGCCATATACCTCTACAAAGATTAAATCATAGCCACTGCAGCTGCTGATCTTCAACACCCTTGAAAGGAGTTCAGGGTAGAAATCAGGAATGAGGCATTCTGTGCTCTGGGAAAACCTGACAGAACAGGCCTTCAGGCAGTTAGATCTTTTTAGGAGAAGATTTTTATGAGTCCCAGTTCTTGCATCTTCTCATACCCAGAGAAACATTGACATCGTTAATGGTGACATCTGCTTTGGCTATTAAAGAAAATTTTACAATTAAAAGTCAAAATAGAGTCACTATGGTTCAAACATCCAAGGAAATAACTAGATGATTCTATGGGTGTAATTTCAGACTAGACCTTGTATTGCTAAATACTTGAGTTTTTTGAGTCACGTCAGGTTTGGATGCCACCATTCTCAAAACAGTGTCTGCTGGCAACTAATAACCTTACTTTTTATAAAACTAGGCAACTGGCTACAAGTCTCCCCAAAGTGCCATGTCCAGCTTGGGTTTCAGGCCTATTCTTCTGAAAAGAAATGAGATTTATTTTGTCTATTAAAATTCCTGTTGTCACTCCAAGTACTTCTAACTGGTCTGTTACACCAAAATGGCAGATCAAGGGACTGAGATTTTGTTCATACAGGACACAGATACAGGACTTGAAATTCAGGAATACCTGCAATTCAGGGTCTATTCTCCAAGCTGAGGCAGTCCTATGTCCCATTTTGACAGAAAGTTATCACAGTCATAGTTGCCAGGTTCCCTAAATTAAAACTGTGCAGAACTCCATGGGGCTCTGGAGTACCAATCTGTTCTGTGTTGTCCACTTCTTGTCTGTAGGTTATAGGTTTCATTCAGCCTCCTTGACCTTCCCTGAGTTCCAAAGAGTAGATTCAAGCAGTTGCTAATCAGGAAAGGGAGAGGATATAGAATCCGAGAAGGAGCAATCAAATGGTGGTACAGCCTTGAGGCAGGGTCCTGGTTCCTACTCAAGAAATACGCATAACAATATGTTTGAGTTCATCTGCAGAACTGGGGCCCCCACCCCGGTGGAGGATGTAACTTCAGGCTGATCACAAGATTCCTGGAGCACTGCTCTGTTGCCTCACCACTAATCAATCAGGACAAAGTCATATACCCTGCAGCCCTCACCCCAAATGTTGCCTTCTGTTTCTGGGACCCAGTGATGACCATCCCTTTAGGCCTCCTGTTTGGTCCTGTCTATTTCATCTCTGACAGGGGTCAGCAGTTTTAAGCTAAATTGCTGTTCTTAAAAGGTTGAATGCTGGTTTCAGGCACAGAATACCTTTACTTAGATCAGGTAGAGAGAGACTTCTGCTTTGCTATGCAGGCCTACACCCATACACAGCAGGAAGAAGTTACAGAAGAAAGAGACTTCCTCCCCAATTCCCAAGAAGTATCTTGAGTAGAAGTCTTTCACGGGGTAAGTTGTTAGGCGAAGCACACTGACTGAAACCATTCACCCCGGCCAGGCGCCATAGTAACCATTTGCATGAGTTGTTTTATGACAGGAAGTCCTGGTAAGGAACACAGAACTATTAAGCCACCAGCAACCGGAAGAGTTCAGGAAAGGTCAAAAGGAGACACCACATGTCTGAGCACTTCCCAGAATCCTTCTTGCTGGCATCCATCTTGGCTGAACAAGGTGTGCACCACCAGGAAGGGCTTTGAGTCAGAACGATTAGCTAAAGACAACCCAGAAGCTAATCCCATCATTGTAAAACCCTAAACTTGCAGAGCAGTCCTCCTGGGTTCCCTTACTCTACTGCTCTCCACCTGGGTGCCCCTTCCCAATAAAATCTCTTGCTTTGTCAGCCTATGTGTCTCCTCAGATAATTCATTTCTGAGCATTAGACAAGAGCCCACCTTTGGGTCCTGGGAGGGATTCCCCCTCCTGCAATAGCGTGTCTGTTGGCTATGAACCTCAAGTGAAGGACCCATTAAGTACAGTAACAATCTGACTTGACAAAGCTTTAATTGGACTTCTCTCCTTCCTCAGGACTCCTAATCTTTCCTGGACCCTTGTGTTTAAACAAGCTCTGGAAGGTGGAACAATCTCCTTAATGGCATTACCAAGATTGGTAACTGCAAGGAAAAACTATCCAGTTATGCCCTCTGCTCAGGGTGCTATCTGCTGATCCCATTCGCCCACACCCTGTTCCTTCTGACCTTGTTTACTCCAACAGAGTATCCCAATACAACAGTCTTTCTGAAAAAAGTTTCTCCTTACCTACTCTAGATTTGTTTTTGATGCCTTGTAGTTTAAATGAGGAAATGGAAATGAAAGAGATTTTATTATAGTGATGTCATTAGTTTATTTAAAGTCTTTCTGAAATATATGACAATAATTATCCATCAGAAAATGTTGATTTCTTTTCTTTTCTTTTCTTTTTTTGGCCATGCCAAGCAGCTTGCAGGATCTTAGTTGCCCCACTAGGGATTGAATCTGCACCCTTGGCAGTGAAAGCATGGAGTCCTAACTACTGGACCACCAGACAGTTCCCAAATGTTGATTTCTTTGACAGTGTGAGGTAACTTTAAAAAATGTATTTTATTTTATTTTTCTATATTTGGCTGCACTGGGTCTTTGTTGCGCTGCGCAGGCTTCTCTTGTGGAGAACCAGCTCTAGAGTGCTTCTGCTCAGTAGTTATCACACTGTCACTCTCTATTTGCAGCACACAGGCTTAGTTGCTTCATGGCATTTGAGATCTTAGTTTCCTGACCAAGGATTGAACCAGAGTCCCCTGCATTGCACGGTGGATTCTTAGCCACTGGGCCACCAGGGAAGTTCCCCAAATGTTGAATTTTGAATGTAATTTTGGTTGTCAACTTCTTCATATCCTCCTTCAATTTTATTGAAAGCAAAGAATTTAGAAACACCTGACTTGCCAAGGGTGCATTGCTGTATCATTAGAGTCAGTCACTTTCTCAATAGCCAATGCTGTGTTTCAAGTTAATCCTTCTTGGAACCCTGGAGTCTTCCTCTTCCACAAGCAATATCTGTAATAGGTTCATGAATTGGGAGGAGAGTGGAAAAGTGGGAAGCTGGAAAAGTGGGACATGTTTAACATCTGAGAACCAGCATGATGTCTTGACTACAGGTAAGTTCTCAAGCAGATCTAGTTTAAGGAAAAGTGTGGCCATTCTTCAGTATCCATGGGGAATTGATTCTGGGGCCCCTGCAGATACCAAATCCTCAGGAGCTCACATCTTTTACAGTTGGCACTCCTCATCTGCGTTTTCAACCAACATCGGATCTGATATACAGAAGTTAAAGATATGGAAGCTCATTTTCTTAAAACAAACTGCCAATTGCTTCCTTTTTCTCTCCTTTAAAGCAATCATTTTGCTCTTGCCATGTACTAGTATTTAAAGAGCCTCTTGCTTCAGGTTGACCGACAACACAAATCCAGAAAAAGAGAACAGGCTTCCTGCACAGATCTATTAATAGAATAGAGCCAGTAGACCTTACATTGCAGAAAGAAGGTGATATATAGAATGGTAACAGCTGATGACAGAGCCTCAGTTTTGTTTTTGTTTTTTTTTTTTCCTTAATGCTTTTTTGTTTGCATCCTGTAGCATGTGGGATCTTAGTTTCCTGACCAGGAACCTGTGTGCCTTGCACTAGAAACTCAGAGTCTTAACAACTGGAAGGTTAGAAAAGTCCCAGAGTCCCAATTTCTTTCTTAAAAAATAAACTAATTAACTTTTTGCTGCACACAGGTTTTCTCTAGTTGCAGCAAGTAGAGGCTACTCTCTAGTTACAATGGTTCTCTTGTTGCAGAGCATGGGCTCTAGAGCCCAAGGGCTTCAGTAGTTGTGGTGTACAACACTTAGTCACCCCTCAGCATGTGGAATCTTCCCAGACCAAGGATCAATCCCATGTCCCCTGCATTGGTAGATGGATTCTTAACCACTGGACCGCCAGAGAAGTCCCAGAGTTTTCTTTTTTAAAGTAGCTATAAGGAATGTTACAGGCGTGGAAGAGAGAAACCTAATTAAAGATGAAAAAGGAAGAACTTCTCTCGTGGCACAGTGATTGAGCCTCTATGCTTCTGATGAAGGGACCACATGTTCCAGTCCTCGTCCAAGAACTAGGATCTCACATGCTACGTAGGGCAGCCAAAAAGAAAAAAAAAAAAAAAGATGAAGGGGAAATCGCAGGCTACAGGATTTCTTCTCTAAAATCTTTATAATTACTCTTCATGTAATGAGCAGAGTAGTCTCAAAAATGTTCCCTGGAAAGTAAAGTTAGCTAGGTACTGACAATGTCGCCTGTTCTAGAACATTGTTAACAAAACAGCTTTTTCCCAAAGCAAGTGGTGAATAGGAAACAAGGAAAACTAGAAGATACTGCTGAGATACCTGGAGTAACAGGCAAATTTGACTTGGAGTACAAAATGAAGCAAGGCAAAGGCTAACAGAGTTTTGCCAAGAGAATGCACTGGTCATAGCAAACACCCTCCTCCAACAACATAAGAGAAGACTCTACACATGGACATCACAGATGGTCAATACTGAAATCAGATTCATTATATTCTTTGCAGCCAAAGATGGAGAACCTGTATACAGTCAGCAAAAACAAGACCAGGAGCTGACTGTGGCTTGGATCACGAGCACCTTATTGCCAAATTCAGACTTAAACTGAAGAAAGTAGGGAAAACCACTAGACCATTCAGGTATGACCTAAATAAAATCCCTTACAATTATACAGTGGAAGTGACAAATACATTCAAGGGACTAGATCTGATGGACAGAGTGCCTGAAGAATTATAGATGGAGGTTCATGACATTATACAGGAGGCAGCAATCAAGATCATCCCCAAGAAAAAGAAATGCAAAAACAAAATGGTTGTCTGAGGAGGCCTTACAAATGGCTGAGAAAAGAAAAAAAGCTGAAGACAAAGGACAAAAGGAAACATATACCCATTTGAATGCAAAGTTCCAAAGAATAGCAAGGAGAAATAAGAAAGCCTTCCTCAGTGATCAGTGCAAAAAAATAGAGGAAAACAATAGAATGGGAAAGACTAGAGATCTCTCCAAGAAAATTAGAGGTACCAAGGGAACATTTCATGCAAAGATGGGCACAGTAAGGACAGAAACAGTATGGACTTAACAGAAACAGAAAATATTAAGAAGAGGTGGCAAGAATACACAAAAGAACTATACAAAAAAGATCTTAATGACCCAGATAACCACGATGGTGTGATCACTCACCTAAAGCCAGACATCCTGAAATACAAAGTCAAATGGGCCTTAGGAAGCATCACTACGAACAAAGCTAGTGGAGGTGATGGAATTCCAGTTGAACTATTTCAAATCCTGAAAGATGATGCTGTGAAAGTGCTGCACTCAATATGCCAGCAAATTTGGAAAACTCAGCAGTGGCCACAGGACTGGAAAAGGTCAGTTTTCATTCAAATCCCAAAGAAGGGCAATGCCAAAGACTGTTCAAAGTACTTCACAATTGCATTCATCTTACATGCTAGCAAAGTAATGCTCAAAATTTTCCAAGCGAGGCTTCAACAATACGTGAACTGTGAACTTCCAGATGTTCAAGCTGGATTTAGAAAAGGCAGAGGAATCAGAGATCAAATTGCCAACATCTGTTGGATCATGGAAAAAGCAAGACAGTTCCAGAAAAACATCTATTTCTGTTTTATTGACTACGCCAAAGCCTTTGACTGTGTGGATCAGAACAAACTGTGGGAAATTCTTAAAGAGATGGGAATACCAGACCATCTTACCTGCCTCCTGGAAATCTATACACAGGTCAAGAAGCAGAAGTTAGAACCAGACATGGAACAACAGACTGGTTCCAAGTTGGGAATGGAGTATGTCAAGGCTGTTTATTGTCACTCTGCTTATTTAACTTATATGCAGAGTACATCATGCAAAATGCTGGGCTGAATGAAGCACAAGCTGGAATCAAGGTTGCCAGGAGAAATATCAATAATTTCATTTACACAGATGACATCACCCTTATGGCAGAAAGCAAAGAAGAACTAAAGAGCCTCTTGATGAAAGTGAAAGAGGAGAGTGAAAAGGTTGGCTTAAAACTCAACATTCAGAAAACTAAGATCATGGCATCCGGTCTCATCACTTCATGGCAAATAGATGGAGAAACGATGAAAACAGTGAAAGACTTATTTTCTTGGGCTCCAAAATCACTGCAGATGATGAGGTCAGCCATGAAATGAAAAGAAGCTTGCCCCTTGGAAGAAAAGCTATGACCAACCTAGACAGCATATTAAAAAGCAGAGACATTACTTTGCCAACAAAGTACTGGATAGTCAAAGCTGTGGTTTTTCCAGTAGTCATGTATGGATGTGAGAGGTGGATTATAAAGAAAGCTGAGTGCCAAAGAATTGTTGCTTTTGAACTGTGGTATTGGAGAAGACTCTTGAGAGTCCCTTGGACCGCAAGGAGATCAAACTAGTCAATCCTGAAGGAAATCAGTCCTGAGTGTTCATTGGAAAGACTGATGCTGAAGCCAAAACTCCAATATTTTGGCCACCTGATGTAAAGACCTGACTCATTGGAAAAGACCCTGATGTTGCCAAAGATTGAAGGTAGGAGGAGAAGGGGACAACAGAGGATGAGATGGTTGGGTGGCATCACCAGCATGATGGACATGAATTTGAGCAAGCTTTGGGAGTTGGTGATGGAGAGGGAATCCTGGTGTGCTGCAGTCCATGGGGTCACAAAGTGTCGGACATGACTGAGCGACTGAACTTAACTGAACTGAACTGCTGAGGAAGGTGATAATGGTTTTACAGAAATAAACAAAGACCACTCAAATGTGAACAAGCTAGGGCTATTTATTCTGAGCTGGCTATAGCAAAAAAAGTCAGCCAGCATCATTGCATTCTGACAAAAACTCAGAGGTAGAAAGAGTTCAGTCATTCACTCAGTCATGTCTGACTCATTGTGATCCCATGGACTGCAGCATGCCTGGAAAGCCTTATAGTGGAGAAAAGTAAAGGCTCTAGGTGTGCTGTGATTGGAGGTTGCTGGTGTAGGAAAACTACAGGTGGACTAACTGGAAGTGAAGCATCCTTGATTAGGGTACATATTTTGGCTTTCTCTACTTGGTTCCAAGTTGAAAGCAGGGGCAAAAACTTGGAATGCTATCAGATATTAGTCAAGTCTTAGACATTTTGGGCCAATTGTTATGGAGGTTTTGTTTGGCTTCTTGGACTGCTTGTTAGAGATAGTAGTCTGATTTCCTACATGTCTGACTTGTATATCTTAGTCTGACTTCCTGGGTTGATTGTTGTAGATTGTGGGTCAGAGTTTTATTTTTACGTGTGTAGTCTGGCTATGTCTATTTGTATATACAGTCTTTCAGTAGATATCCCAGAAATTTTTAGTGTGACATCAAAGAATGACAATAAGATATTTTCTGATTCTTGGAGTTCACATGGAGTAGATTTAACAAGTCAGTGATTTGACTCCAAAATTGGCAAGAAGCAGAGAACATCATCTACTAACACTTATGTAATATAAATATTTTGTATTTAATAACATTTGTTTGTTTTTTTTGACTTTACATTTTGCAATTACTTCTAGGATATTTGTTTGCTTAAATACAATATGTAGATATGGCTTAAGGGATTATTTTCTTATGATTTCCAATTTTGTTTGGAGAGGGAACATTTTTTGGTGATGTGAATCTGTGCAAGTGAGTACATGTGTATATGCAGTGAAAATAAATTCGAAAATATTTCTATTAATAATTCTTCCTATCCAGCAGAAACAAATGTTTACATTTGTTATGCTTCTGCCTATCAATGCAGAGAACTACTGAATTGCTTTGTTAACTTTTGTCATTGAAAAAACCTTTTCTTTTTTAGCCACACTGTGCACCAGTCAGGGAATGAACCTGTGCCCCCTGCATCAGGAGCACAGAGTCTTAAACACTGGACTGCCAGGGAACTCCCGAAAGAACATTTTTCTTTCTTCTTTAAATATTTATTTATTTATTTTTAAAATTTATTTGGCTGTGTCGGGCCTTAATTGCAGCACGTGGGATCTTCCAGGATCTTTCACTGTGGCGTGTGGGCTCTTGGTTGCAGTGCACAGGCTTCTTTCTAGTTATGGAGCACGGGCTCTAGAGTGAGCAGGCTCAGTAGCTGAGGTGCGGGCTTAGTGGCCCCGCTGCATGTGGGATTTTAGTTCCCTAACTATGGACCGAACTCTTGTTCTCTGCCATTGCAAGGCAGATTCCTAACTGCTAGACCACCAGGGAAGTCCCAAGATTTTTTTTTATTGCATGGAAAATCCCATGGACAGAGGAGCATGTCTGGCTACAGTACATAAGGTCACAAAGAGTTGGACATGACTGAAGCGACTGAGCACACATTTTTTAATTGGAAGAAAATTGCTTCACAATGTTGTGTTGGTTTCTGCTGTACAACAATACAAATCAGTCACAGTTATATATATATATATAAAACCTCCCTCTTGAATATATATATCTCCTCCCTCTTGAATCTCTCTCTCCTCCCCATCTCCCATCAACCCACTTTTTCTTTAAGGTGCTCATAAATGAGTAGAGTATCTCTGGTCCAGTTACCTTTGATTTAGTTGCCTCATCAGAACTGGATGAATTTCTTTAACCTTTTTTATTCCTACTTTTCAACATGTACATTTCTCTCTTCTTTCCTTTTTCAAATAGCTAGCTAACCCTCTGGTAACATGCCTCCTGTTCTTCAACCAGGGTCAGCAAGTTATTTCTAAAATACCCAGGCCATACAGCCTCTGTTGTTAACTACTCAGCTCTGTTGTTGTAGCTTAAAAGCAGCCATAGACAATGCATAAATGAATGGTGTGGCAATTTCCCAATAAAACTTTATTTGTAGACATTTGATGTATTTGTAGAAAATTTGATTTTCTTATAATTTTCATTTATTTTTCTCCTTTTAATTTTCCAATGATTAAAAAATGCAAAAGCCATTTTTAGCTAATGAGTTATACAAAAATATTCAGAGGATCAGATTTGGTTCACAGGCTATAGTTTGCTAGTCATTGATGTAGACTAAGAAAGAAGTGAGATAAAGTGAGTGACTAAGCCTCTCTGTGTAAGGTTTGTTCACTCTTCCTAGCAACCTCATCCACATAGCTTAACTTTTGGGACAGAGAACATTTTCCTCAGAAATTTTTTTCTAGAAAAATGATAAATCAATCAATAAATAACTATTTATTTTGGGACATTTTTGCAAAGCTAATTTTATTGAAGTAAGCAATTTGTTCATTTACTCAAACAGCTCTTCTATTAGGACAATAGATCACCCATCTGGACAAAAACTTACTTACCAAGTAATAGTTGACTTATCAGTTCTCCCTTTGAGGTCCTCATCTCACTGTATCCACCAATCCTAAGCTATTATGTCTCAAACTTCATCCAATCCCAGTCAATTTTCCTTCTTGAAAGATCAGTCTAAGCCACTTGAACTCAAGGCTCCAAAAACCCTATAAATGTCTTCCTCTGACTGGACTCTTCTGAAACATTACTAAAGTGGTATTCTTCCTCACTGCAGAAAGTCTAGCAAATAAAGGTTTGCATCATTAATAGCTTTTTCTAGCAGTCAGTTGACCTGAGGAACAACAGCTCCATCCTCAATTTCTGGTTTTGCATTTCTTTTATTGTTTTTTAGATTTCAAGATGGGCTAACTTGCATGTACTTAATAATTATATGTCGTACTTACCCTGGGTTCTAACCATTCTTACTAGCACACACAGTGTTGTCTCTGTTTTAGCAAGGTTGAAATGGTGAATGTCTTTTCTTTCTAAGTAGTTTTACTGCTGAAATATAATTCATACACTATACAATTCACCTAAAGTGTATCATCAATGGTTTCCAGAGTATTACATTATTACTTTTAAAGGTTGTAGTTAATATATATATATATATACACCATATGTAATATGTATATATTACATATATATACATGTTAATATGTATATATTACATATATATATACACCATATGTTAATATGGTGTATATATATATATATATATACACACACACACCCCATAAAATGTACCATTTTTAGCATATAATTCAGTAGTATTAATAACATTCACAACGTTGTACCATTACCCCTACCTAGTTCCATAACTTTTTCATCTCAAAGAAATACTGTAAGTGATAACGCCCCCAACATTCCCTCCAGCATCTGATAACCTCTATCTCCTTTCTGTCTGTATCAATGTACCCATTCTAGATGTTTCATGTAAATAGAATCATATAATACTTCTCTATTTGTAGCTGGTTTGAACTTCCCTAGTCCATGGGGTTGCTAAGAGTCAGACACGACTGAACGACTTCACTTTCACTTTTCACTTTCCTGCATTGGAGAAGGAAATGGCAACCCACTCCAGTATTCTTGCCTGGAGAATCCCAGGGACGGGGGAGCCTGGTGGGCTGCTGTTTCTGGGGTCACACAAAGTCGGACACGACTGAGGCGACTTGGTGGCAGCAGCAGCAGCAGCAGCAGTGGCTTCAATGGTAAAGAATCTGCCTGCAATGCCAGAGACTCAAGTTTGATCCCTGGGTCAGGAAGATCCCCTGGAGAAGGGAATGGCAACTCTTTCCAGTATTCTTGCCTAGAAAATTTCATGTACAGAAGAGCAAGGTGTCTGGTGGGCTACTGTCCATAGGGTTGCAAAGAGCTGAACATGACTGAGCAACTAACACACACACATCTGGTTTATTTCACTTAGCATTATGTTTTCAAGGTTCATGCAATGTTGTAGCATGTGTCAGAACTTCATTCCTTTAAAGATTCCTTTTATGATCGAATAATATTCCATTGATCATATATACCATAGTTTGTTTATCCACGCATTTGTTGATGGACATTTGAATTGTTTCCACCTTTTGGCTAATATGAATATTGAGACAATGAATATTGGTATACAAGCATCTGGTTAAGTTCCTGCTTTAAGTTCCTTCAGGTATATGCTTACTAATGAAATTACTGAGTCATACAGTAATTCTATGTTTAGCTTTTTGAGGAAGTGCCAAACATTTTTTGTGTGTGTGTTGGCAGTACTGTCAATAATGTATAGCAGTTTCTCCACATTTTCATTAACATTTGTTATTTTCCTTTTTTCAAAAAAAAGAAAGATTATAGCCATCAAAGTACGTGTGAAGTGGTTAAAGTCATTTTGACTAATAATTTTTAAAAAGTTGTAAACTCATTCTGTAGCACTAACTGGTACAACTAGTGAAAATGACTAATTGTTCTACCTCCACACTGGATTGATCATTCAGCTAGGTACAGAATTGTATGTTGAAAACGAAATTCCCTCAGAATTTTAAAGATATTGCCCAGATTCTTTAAAAATATTCTTTTTATACTTGTTTTCTCGCAAACATCATCTTGGGTCCAAGATAAGGAAATGGAAAGACGAAGAAACTATTTAATATTCTGAAGATTACCCTTATCTATCTCCTGAGTCATTTTGGCATATATGCATAACAGGATACATTTAAATTTTCTTAAAAATAGTGTATTTATATGGTTCAAAATGCAAAAATTACAAAAGAATGCTGAGTGAAAAATTTTCTTCCCAATGCTGAGCCTGCTAGTGCCAAAATAATGCTGTATTAAAAACCACCAGCACCCAGTGGCTTACAACAGTGACTTGTTTTTCTTACTTGTTTCTCTGTGGGTCAGTGGATAACTCTGCCTCATGCTGGAGCTTAGCTGCTTGGGCTCCAGGATTCAGGCTAGGAACATGTCTGTTTCCATGTCTTGCCTTAGAATTCAGGCTGAAGGAGAAGTTGCTGTTGGTGCATGTTCTTTAGGCAAACGGTAGAATAAGAATCAAGTCAAATATATTTCAGGCCTCTGCTCTTGTCTGTTTGCTAGTGAAACTGAATAGGACCCAAAGCCTTTCTGTGTCCCCATTTCTTCTTTGGAAGAAAAAAGACTATTTAGCTTCTAAAACATTCCCTGAGTTCCAAAGGGCAGATTCAAACAGATTCCCTAATTAAGGAAGGGAAAGAATGCAGAAACAGAGGGGCAGTTTGGAAACAATGCTGCAGGGCTTCCCTGGTGGCTCAGTGATAAAGAATCTGCCGGCAGGTGCAGGGGACACAGGTTCAATCCCTAGTCTGGGAAGATCTCACATGCCTCAGAGCAACTCAACCTGTGTGCTGCAACTTTTGAGTATTGTGCTCTAGAGCCTGGGAGCCACAACTACTGAAGCCTGTGAGCCCTAGAGCCCGTTCTCTGCAACAAAAGAAGCCACTGTAATGAGAAGCCCATGCAAAGCCCAGGCACCCCAACTAGAAAGTAGCCCTGACTCACCACAATTGGAGAAAAGCCCGTGCAGCAATGAAGACTCAGCACAACCAAAGAGAAATTAAAAAAAAAAAATTTGTTTTAAAAGGAAACAGTACTACAGTGATAAAGCATGGTCCTGGTTCCTCCTCAAGGGGCATACGTAACAATAAATCCGAGTTCTTCTGTAGGAACTGAGGCCCTCACCCAGGTGGGTGAGCACAAGATTCCTGGAATACCACCCTGTTACCTCACCATCCACCAATTAGAAGAAAATTACACGCCCATCAATCCTCACTTCAAATTTCACCTGTAAAAACTCTTTCATGAAAACCCATGTGGGAGTTTGAATTTTTTGAGCACAGACTGCCTTCTTCTTTGGTCCTGCAGTAAACCTTTCCCTGCTCCAAACTCTGACATTTTGGTTTGTTTAGCCTCATCCTGTGTAAGACACATTAATTTGCATTCAAGGAATACCAATGTTTCATTAGCCAAAGCAAATCACGTGGGTAAGCCTAAAAAGTATAATCTATCTACAATAGAATGGGGAAGGAAATTAATATTTTCTGTATAATAATCCAAAGTATTGTACCAATCTGTCAGTCACTAAATAGCATTTCCTTAGACAACTAATGTTACTGGTGTTTTTGTTATATGTACCTTGATATCCAAACACAAGAAATTACACATATATTCTTACTCCCTTTTTTACACAGACAGAAATATTCAAGACAAATTCTTAATGGCTAGTATAATAGGCTATCTTTAAAATAAATTATGAGAGATTTGAATTTTTCATATCACTTCAGCACAAGATCACTGTATAATACACCATCTATCATTGTCTTCTGCCAAAATATTCTTTTTCTTTTTAATATATTTTATTGAAGTATAGCTGATTTTGGGACTTCCCCAGTGGCTCAGCAGTAAACAAATTACCTGCAATGCAGGAGACACAGGAAACACAGTTTCAATCCCTGGGTCAGGAAGATTCCCTGGAGAAGGGAATGGCAACCCAGTCCAGTATTCTTGCCTGGGAGATCCCATGGACAAAGGAGACTTGTGGGCTGCAGTTCATGGGGTCACATAGAATCAGACATGACTGAAGCCACTGAGCATAGTTGATTTCCAATGTTAAGTTAATTTCTACTGTACAAAGTGATTCAGTTATATAAATAAGTTTTTTCATTATGGTTTATTACAAGATATAGAATATAGTTCCCTATGCTCTACAGTAGGATCTCGCTGTTTATCCATTCTATACAAAACACTTTGCATCCAAACTCCCGATCCATCCCTTCCCAGTCTCCCCCTTGGCAACCTCGAGTCTGTTTCTCTATGTCTACGAGTCTGTTTCTGTTTCATAGGTAAGTTCCTTTGCGTCACATTTTAGATTGCACATATAAATTATATCATATCATATTTGTCTTTCTGATTAACTTCACTTAGTATGATAATCTCTAGATGCATCCATGTTGCTGTAAATTCTGCCAAAATACTCTGATTGAACACTTTAAGTTTGTTGCCAAGAGTTTGTTTACATTGAGGAAATTAGCTACACTTAGTTTGAGTCTTCAACAATTGAAATTATTGGAAAATATGAGACTTTTTAAAAAGACAAATGTAATGACATGTCCAAAAGCAGAACTTGGTGAGCATGGGGACCAATTTAAGAGACGTTAAAAGACAATTTTCCATGGATCTGCAGCACTCCTGTATGTTTAGTCCATGTGCTCCAGAACTATCTGTCCAGGAATGCAAGCAGGCAGCCCTAGGAGGATAGAGATGGGGCCTCCCTCTACAGCAGACATATTTGCATTTCCAGATAAGTACAGATCAAAAGAGTGACTCCCTTCAAGCGATTTACATATGTCTTTCCCCAGAAACATTTGCTTACATTCAGATGAACAATGAACAATGTGTAGATTTGCCAGCATGTAAGATCACAGTCTCCTCAAGCTGGGCTTCATCTTGCATATTGCACCTCGAAAGCGTGTATAGGGCAACTTCTGGTCCTCCCTGTGTCACCATCTGGAGGTTGGAGCTCAGGGAACTGGAGCTAGGAGGTTACTGTGGCTGCTGTCTTTGCTGTTCACATTTTTATTTTTGACAAAGACCTCTCCTGTTTTTCGCCAGTGTGTATATAAAAACCTGCAGTAGGGTAACTTGCCAGCTTGCAAGCAGTTTAAAATATCACACCCTTCACAGTTTCTACCTTAAGAAGATGTTAGGAAAAGAAGAGTCAGGAAAGAGTGAATACCTAAGTGTCATTTGAATAAACTGGGGTGTCTGTCCCCCTCCTAGAGTGATAGTGACTCTCCTAGTTTAAGAATAATAGGACTCTTGCAAGTGAAGGTGGAAATGTGGGAGGATAGTTTGTGTTCCCATAAGGTGACATAAAAGTAAAAATCATAGTCCCCAATTTAAAAAGTAAATTTTATGATCCCTGACCACAGTGGGTATTTATTTCACAAATTCAAAAGGTAAACACCTATAGAAGGAAAAAGTGGACTTTTTAAAACACCCAGAGAGTGACTAGAATGCCATACTGGTTCTGGGGGAGTGAAACAAGGAGATGAAGCCAGCTGCCAGCAAAAATCACTGAGGCATGAACTCATATACTCACTTGACAAAACCTTTCCTGCATTTACTCTTTTCTTTGTTTGCTTTCCAAGACTGCTCTGTTTGTTTTTTGGGGGGTGGGGTGGGGTGGGTGTGGGCAGAGAATAGGGTTGTGCTGTGTGGCATGTGGGATCTTAGTTCCCTGAGCAGGGATTGAACCCATGCCCTCTGCAGTGGAAGCACAGAGTCTTAACTACTGGAGTGTTGGAAAATTCCTCCAAGGCTTCTCTTGATGTTTATTTCCATTAAAACATGAATTAGCTAGTGTGGGTGCTAGGGGTTGAAGTGGAGGTAAAGGTCAAAAGTATTTACCTTACTAATGTGATCTGTCTAACCCAGGTATTCTCAAAAGGGTGCTGCACACAATCAGTTCATGGAAAATGACTTAGTATCCTGAGGCTTGTGAAAGGCAAGACCTCCAATTTGAGCTTTCCTGGTGGCTCAGACGGTAAAGCATCTGCCTGCAATGCGGGAGACCCGGGTTTAATCCCTGGGTTGGGAAGATCCCCTGGAGAAGGAAATGGCAACCCACTCCAGTACTCTTGCCTGAAAAATTCCATGGACTGAGGAGCCTGGTAGGCTATAGTCCATGGGGTCACAAAGAGTCGGACACAACTGAGTGACTTCACTTTCTTTCACTTTCATTAGAGATCTGAAGGGTGAGGACACTTGGTAGACCAAGGAGCAGGGTCTTTCTTTGGGAGTGGGGGTGGTAGTAATAATAACTAAGAGTCAGGCAAATAGGAGGTGGTGGGAGGGAGGAAGAGATCTGAGATCTCCAGGTGGTTGTAAGTCAGCTATGTCCCAGTTTTATACTAAGTGCTACGTGGTCAAGAGTTTTCATAATACACATCATAGGTAAAGTTGCATACATTTAATAGTGTGGGCCATTTTTAATCTCTTCTTCATATCCTAAAATATAGTATTTAGGAGAAGATGGAATTCTTTTCCTTCTGGGTGATCATAAGCCCTATAGATACACCTCTAAGGTTTGTGTGTGTGTGTGTTTAATAATTGCAATTTTGGTGTTTTGGGATTCACTGGGTCTTAGTTGCTGCTCACGGGGCTTTCTCTAGCTGTGGTGAGCAGGGGCTACTCTTTGTTGGGGTAAACAGGCTTCTTATTGAGGTGGCTTCTCTTGCTGCAGAGCACAGGCTCCAGGTGCACAGGCTTCAGTAGTTGCGGTGCACAGGCTTAGTTGCTCCATGGCATGTGGGTTCTTCCCCGACCAGGACTCAAACCCATATCCCCTGCATTGGCAGGAGAATTCTTATCAATTGTATCACTAGGAACGTCCAATAACAACAATTTATAGATTATCTATATCTGTCTATCTGTATCTATAGGCCTTCCCAGGGGGCACAGTGGTAAAAGAACCTGACTGCCAATGCAGAAGATACAAGACATGTGGGTTCAATCCCTGGGTCAGGAAGATCCCCTGGAGGAGGAAATGGTGACTCACTCCAGTATTCTTGCTTGGAAAATTCCATGGACAGAAGAGCCTATTGTCCATGGGTTATCTATAGATCTATGTTTATATAGAATTGAAATAATGACTATAATAGTACAAGAGGAGGAAGGAAGGAGTCAAGACCATTTTGGTATTACAGGTACTTGCACTACACAGGAACTGGTATGGTTTATTTGGAAAAAAAAATAAAGGAAGAGCAACAGAAATGGTAAATATTTGCATAAACATAGTAGACTATCATTCCCCTTAACTCTTTTAAAAATACTTGATTGAAACTGAAAACCATACCATCATTTGCTGGGTTTTCAATGTATGAAGATATAATACATAAGGCACCTACAAGACAAAGGAAAGACAGTGAAAAGATGTGAAGACTGAAAAGGTGGCTACATTTCATCTGAAATGTTAAAATATGTATTCTAAGTAGACTCTGAAAAAAATATATATGAATATTGTAATCTCTGTAGCTTCAACTAAAAAAAAACTACCAAGAGACATAGTGATAAAAATCATAAATGAGCTCAAATGGAATACAAAAAATATTCAAATAATCCAAAACAAAGCAGGAAAGGGGGACAAAGGAATGAAAAGGGGGGGCACAAACAGAAAATGTAATTAAATGGCAGACTAAAATTCAAGCATACCAGTATTTTCTTTAAATATAAATCCATTAAACACATCAATTAAAAGACAGAGCTTATCAGAAGAGACACACAATCTAACTTTATCTTGTCCAAAGACACCCAATATAAATATAACAATATAGGCAAGTTGAAAGCAAAGATCTAAATAAAGGTATAACATGTAAACAGTAAATGAAATCAGTAACAACTGGGGTATCTTAAATTTGATGTCAGATCTCTTGTGGATGTCTCTAGCTTGGTGAACTCTCTTCATTAAGACTTGTGCACTAAGGAAAGCTTCCCAGTTCAACCATGAGTTACCAAGATGATTTTAATATTTTGGGGGATTGTTTTTAAGGACTTGGGCTTCCCTGGTGGCTCAGACAGTAAAGAATCTGGCTGCGATGCAGGAGATATGAGTTTGATCCCTGGGTTGGAAAGATCCACTGGAGAAGGGAAAGGTTACCACTCCAGTATTCTTGCCTGGAGAGTGCCATCAACAGAGGAGCCTGGTGGGCTATAGTCCATGGGGCTACAAAGAGTCAGACATGACCGAGAGACTAATAATTTCACTGTAAGAACTGTACATTTAAATGAGAATGATCCATCTTTCTCTTGCATTTTACTTATGGCTATTTGCTGTGCAGTTAGCTTACCTAAAATACCTTGAAAGGAGTAATAAGAATGCAGATTTCAAGAAAAAAGAGGCTTTTTATCATAATCACATTTTCTTATCACAGAAATATACTGTGTTTTAATAATTTTCACTTGAGAAAGGATTAGGTCCTGTTGCTTAGAAATTTACTTGTTTATAAAAGTTAAATTTCATTTACATCATTTAGATTGTAAAGGGCAATCTTTAATCAGTGATCCAGGGAATGAAAAAATAAGTTAAGCAGGGCTCCAAATTAATTTTTAATACCTTAATATGACTCAAAATTTTTTTGAACTGCAAATGGCAAGGACACAAGAGAAGCAGAAGATATTAAGGAGAGGTGGCAAGAATACACAGAAGAACTGTACAAAAAAGGTCTTAATGATGTGGATAACCACAATGGTGTGGTCACTCACCTAGAACCAGACATCCCGGAGTGTGAAGTCAAATGGGCCTTAGGAAGCATTACTACAAACAAAGCTAGTGGAGGTGATGGAATTCCAGCTGAGCTATTTCAAATCCTAAAAGCTGATTCTGTTACAGTGCTACACTCAATATGGCAGCAAATTTGGAAAACTCAGCAGTGGCCACAGGACTGGAAAAGTTCAATTTTCACTCCAATCCTAAAGAAGGGAAATGCCAAAGAATGTTCAAACTACCAGATAATTGCTCTCATTTCATATGCTAGCAAGGTAAAGCAACAGCTAGAACTGAACATGGAACAATGAACTGGCTCAAAATTGAGAAAGGAGTAAGACAAGGCTGTACATTGTCACTCTGCTTATTTAACTTCTGTGCAGTGTACATCATGCAAAATTCTGGGCTGGATGAAGCACAAGCTGGAATCGAGATTGCTGGGAGAAATAGCAGTAACCTCAGATATGCAAATGATATCACCCTTATGGCAGAAAGCAAAGAGGAACTAAAGAACCTCTTGATGAAGGTGAAAGAGGAGAGCGAAAAGCTGGCTTAAAACTCAACATTCAAAAAACAAAGATTATGGCATCTGGTCCCATCACCTCATGGCAAACAGATGGGGAAACAATGGAAACAGTAGCAGACTTTACTTTCTTGAGCTCCAAAATCACTGCAGATAGTGACTCCAGCCATGAAATTAAAAGACAATTGCTCCTTGAAAGAAAAGCTATGGCAAACCTAGACTGTGTATTCAAAAGCAGAGACATCACTTTGCCAGCAAAGGTCCGTATGGTTAAAGCTATTGTTTTTCCAGTAGCCATGTACGAATGTGAGAGTTGGACCATAAAGAAGGCTGAGCACTGAAGAACTGATGCTTTTGAACTATGATGCTGGATAAGACTCTTGAGAATCACTTGGATGGCAAGGAGATCAAACCAGTCAGTACTAAAGGAAATCAACCGTGAACATTCATTGGAAGGACTGATGCTGAAGCTGAATACTTCAATACTTTAGCCACATGATGCGAAGAGTGGACTCATTGGAAACAACCCTGATGCTGGGAAAGATTGAGGGCAGGAGGAGAAGGGGTTGACAGAGGATGAGATGTTTGGAAGGCATCACTGACCTAATGGACATGAGTTCAAGCAAGTTCTGAAAGATGGTAAAGGATGGAGAAGCCTGGCATGCTGCAGTCTATGGGGGTGCAAAGAGTTGAACATGAGTGAGTGACTGAACAACAGCAAGACCTATGTGCTGTGTGGACTCTAAGTTGTTGTAAAAACCACTGTGAAATTTTCAAAAATATTTTAAGAATTTTCAATGACATTTGTAAAGAGATAAGACCAATCTCTGAAGCTATCTAAGCTTTCTGCATACCAGAGATAATTTAAATTTTTCTTCTTGAATATCTGAAATATAATACAGAAGATGTTTGCTCCAAAACACTGATTCAGTAAAACACTTCTGTAAATTCTCTCTCTCATTCTTATTTGTAGATAATCACATCTGCGGATAATTATGTTTATCCCTTATGTTTTACTCATATTACCAACATTGTCTTGAATGCAAATGTCTTGCTTGGGCATGTTGCTAAAATACCTTCAAGCTCACTTCAGAGAACTTTCCACATGGAAAATGAATCTGTATTCAATGGGATTCTTTCAGTTTCAAGCAACAGAAATCAAAATCAGAGTAGTTTAATTACAAGGACAATATATTGGTTTGTGTATACACGTCCTTGCTCAGTCGCTCAGCCGTGTCCCACTCTTTGTGACCCCATGGGCTGTAGCCCATCAGGCTCCTCTGTCCATGGGTTTTCCCAGGCAAGAGTACTGGAGTGGATTGCCATTTCCTTCTCCAGGAGATCTTCCTGACCCAGGGATTGAACAAGCATCACCTGTGTTAGCAGGAAGGCTTTTTACCACTGTGATACCTGGGAAGACCAAAATATTGGTTTATTACACTAGAAATTACATGAGTAGGTCTAGTTTCAGATACTTCATAAATCAAGAACTAAATCAGTATTACAGTTTGAAACTGCTCTTTCAAATACTGTTTTTATTTTTCCCCTGCCATTTCTCTAACCCACTTTCCTCTGTAAATTGATGCTGTTCTCTTTCAATACAGATAGACTTTTTCATGGGGACACATTCTCTATTATCTTCATATTATCCCAACTCCAACAGAGTGATTTCCGTGCTAGTTTTGGTAGATATGTCTATTAAGTATGTACCTAGGATACTGAAGTATTAATGCTTCTATACAAATTTACTGATAAAAATCAATCAATAATTAGTCTAATGGAGAAATAGAGGATTTTATTTGAGCCAATATGAGGATTATAACCTGGGAGACAGTTTTTCAGAAAACTCTGAGGACTGTTCCACTTGTTAGAAGTTAAAGGCACAGTCACATACATTTTTGATATGACACACAGATGTCTTATATATAATTCACCAAAGGTATCTATTCTAAATCTGCACATAAAATGAGAGCAGCTGGTCACCATGACCACTTATAGAATAAGGAAAAGAAAAATTATGCTTCCCAATTTCAAAACTCACTACAAAACAACAGTAATCAAAGCAGCGTTATACTGGCATAAAGATAGACATATGGATCAATGAGATAGAATTGAGAAGCCAGAAATACATTTATGGCCAGTTGACTTTTAACATCAGTCTCAAGGCCATTCAGTGAGGAAAGAATAGTCTATTCAACAAATGATGCTGGGACAAGTAGATATCCATTTGCAAAAACAGTGAAGTTGTATCTCTATTGACCTGAATATGAGTCAAAATTATAAAATTTAGAAGAAAACAGGGTAAATACCCATGCCTTCACATTGGCAATCCACAAAAAGCACAAGCAACAAAAGAAAAAAAATTTGAGCTTCATCAACATTAAAAACTTTTGTACATCAAAGGACATTATCAAGAAAGTGAAAAGACAGCATACAGAATGGGTGAAGATAATTGCAAATCATATATCTGATAATAGTTGTGGGAAAACATTTGCCAGATGTCTTTGCAAAATCATGAGAAAAAATAACAGGAAACAGAAATAAAAAATAACAAAAGTACATGGGCTGATTGGCTGGGGTCAGAGTGACCTATTCTAGCAGATGGAGAGCGAGGAGTATGGACTTAGGAATGTCAAGTCAGCACAAGTTAGAAAGCTGCTTGCGCACACACTGTTTCTGTGATGTTCCTGCCGGGATCTTTTTCTCCCAGCCAAATGGTGCCCTTTGTATAGAAAATAACATAGAAGTTCAAAAGAAAAACATTAATTAGGGACATGACTGGGAACATGGAAAACTTAAGTTATCTCAAAAAACAGATACTTCCTGGATACCAAGACGCTCAATAAAAGTGATGCGGCATTGGATGTCAGGGCTGTTGATCCTCGAGGTCTTGAGTCCCCCTGTCCCATCTTTCTTTCTATTCTTTCTGTTTTCTTTTGTTCTGCAGCACCTATCTCTTGCCCTGTGTTGCTGAGCTGGACTCAGCAAATAGTCTTATTCCCCAAATAAAGAACTATTACAATTCAACTACAAAAAGACAAACAACTTTAAAATGAGTGAAATAATTGAGTAAACATTCTAACAAGATATCCAAATGGCTTGCAAGCACAGGGAAAGATGCTCAATCTTATTAGTCATTCAGTTCAGTTCAGTTCAGTCGCTCAGTTGTGTCCGACTCTTTGCGACACCATGAATCTCAGCACACCAGGCTTCCCTGTCCCTCACCAACTCCTGGAGTTAACCGAAACTCATGTGCATCGAGTCCATGATGCCATCCAGCCATCTCATCCTCTGTCGTCCCCTTCTCCTCCTGCTCCCAATCCCTCCCAGCATCAGAGTCTTTTTCAATGAGGCAACTCTTTGCATAAGGTGGCCAAAGTATTGGAGTTTCAGCCTCAGCATCAGTCCTTCCAATGAACACCCAGGACTGGTCTCCTTTAGGATGGACTGGTTGGATCTCCTTGTAGTCCAAGGGACTCTCAAGAGTCTTCTCCAACACCAAAGTTCAAAAGCATCAGTTCTTTGGCACTCAGCTTTCTTCACAGTCCAACACTCACATCCATACGTGACCACTGGAAAAACCATAGCCTTGACTAGACAGACTTTTATTGGCAAAGTAATATCTCTGCTTTTTAATATGCTATCTAGGTTGGTCATAACTTTCCTTCCAAGGAGTAAGGGTCTTTTAATTTCATGGCTACAATCACCATCTGCAGTGATTCTGGAGACCACAAAAATAGAGTCTGACACTGTTTCCATTGTTTCCCTATCTATTTGCCATGAAGTGATGGGACCAGATGCCATGATCTTAATTAAGTCATTAAGGAAACATAAATCAAAACCACAGAGAGGTACCACATAATTCCCACTGCTGCTGCTGCTGCTAAGTTGCTTCATTCCTGCCCAACTCTGTGCAACCCCATAGACAGCAGCCCATCAGGCTCTGCCATCCCTGGGATTCTCCAGGCAAGAACACTGGAGTTGGTTGCCATTTCCTTCTCCATGCATTCCCACTAGGATGCCTATAATTTAAAAAAAAAAGAGAGAGAGAGAGAAAATAATGTTGGTGAGGATGTGGGGAAATTGCAAACTTCATACATTATTGGTAGGAAATATAAAATGGTTCAGTCACTATGGAAAATAGTCTAGCTATTCCTCAAATAGTTGAACATAGAACTACTGTATGAAGTTTCACTCTTATACGTATACCCAAAGAATTGCAAATAGAGACTTAAAAAAATACTTGTGCGTTAATGTTCATAGGGGCACTATTCACAATAGCCAAAATAGTCAACCCAAACATTCATCTGCAAATAAATGGATTTTAAAAATTATATGAATACAATGGAATATTTGTTGTTTTTGTATTTAGATGCTAAGTCATACTCAACTCTTTTGTGAGCCCATGGAATATTCAGTTCAGTTCAGTTCAGTTGCTCAGTCATGTCCGACTCTTTGCAACCCCATGAATCGCAGCACACCAGGCCTCCCTGTCCATCACCAACTCCCGGAGTTCACTCAGACTCACGTCCATTGAGTCAGTGATTCCATTCAGTCATCTCATCCTCTGTCGTCCCCTTCTCCTCCTGCCCCCAATCCCTCCCAGCATCAGAGTCTTTTCCAATGAGTCAACTCTTCGCATGAGGTGGCCCAAGTATTGGAGTTTCAGCTTTAGCATCATTCCTTCCAAAGAACACCCAGGGCTGATCTCCTTTAGAATGGACTGGTTGGATCTCCTTGCAGTCCAAGGGACTCTCAGGGGTCTTCTCCAACACCACAGTTCAAAAGCATCAATTCTTCGGTGCTCAGCTTTCTTCACAGTCCAACTCTCACATCCATACATGACCACTGGAAAAACCATAGCCTTGACTAGACAGACCTTTGTTGGCAAAGTAATGTCTCTGTTTTTCAATATGCTATCTAGGTTGGTCATAACTTTCCTTCCAAGGAGTAAGCGTCTTTTAATTTCATGGCTGCAGTCACCATCTGCAGTGGAATATTACTCAGCCATAAATAGGAATGAAGCACTATTAACATGTTACAATGTGAATGAACCTTGAAAACCTCATGCTAACTGAAAGAAGCCAGACACACTTGTTCACAGGTGGGGACTTCCCTGGTGGTCCAGTGACTAAGACTCTGCACTCCCACTGTGAGGGACCTAGGTTTGATCCCTGTTTAGGAAATAGATCCCACATACTGCAATTAAAAGTTCCCATGCCACAACCAAGACCCAGTGCACCCAAATAAATAAATAAGTAAATTTATACAATATTTAAAAAGAGACAACCATAGGTCACATATGGCAATATTCCATTTCTAGGAAATATTCTGAATATGTAAGTCCACAGAGACAGAGAGCAGATTGGTGGTTGCCAATATGTGGGAAGTGGCAGGGAATATAGAGAAAATGCTTGATGAACACAGGGTTTTATTTTGGGATGATGAAATTTTTTTAATATTTTTGAACTAGATAGAGCTTGTGGTAAATTGTGACATTGTAAATATATTAAAGATATACCAACTGAATGAGGAGTTTCAGAGAATAACAAGGAAAGATAAGAAGGCCTTCATAAATGGACAATGCAAAGAAATAGAGGAAAACAATAGAATGGGAAAGAAAATTAGAGACTAAGGAAACATTTCATGCAAGGATGGGCATGATAAAGGACAGAAAGACTAAAGATGTAACAGAAACAGAAGAGATTAGAAAAGGTGGCCAAAATACACAGAAGAAATATATAAGAAAGATCCTAATGACCCAGATAACCTTGATGGTGTAGACACTTACCTAGAGCCAGACATTCTGGAATGTGAAGTCAAATGAGCCTTAGGACTGTATTACTATGAACAAAGCTAGTGGAGGTGATGGAATTTCAGTTGAGCTATTTCAAATCCTAAAAGATAATGCTATTAGAGTCCAGCACCCAATATTTCAGCAAATTTAAAAAACTCAGCCATGACCACAGGACTGGAAAATTTCAGTTTTCATTTCAGTCCCAAAGAAGGACAATGCCAATTGTCTGTACAATTGTGTTCATTTCATATGCAAACAAGGTTATGTTCAAAATCTTTCAAAGCTAGGTTTCAGCAGTACATGAACCAAGAACTTCCAGATGTACAAGCTGGGTTTTTAAGAAGCAAAGGAACCAGAGGTCAAATTGCCAACAATCGTTGGATCATGGGGAAAGCAAAGGAGTTCCAGAAAAACATCAACCTTTGCTTCATTGACTATGCTAAAGCCATTGACTGTGTGGGTCACAACAAACTGGAAAATTCTTAAAGAGATGAGAATACAGGACCACCTTACTTGTCTCCTGAGAAACCTGTATGCAGGTCAAGAACAATAGTTAGAACTGGACATGGAGCAACTGACTGGTTCAAAATTGGGAAAGGAGTACATCAAGGCTGTATATTATCACCCTGGTTATTTAACTTATATGCAGAGTACATCATGCGAAATGCTGGGCTGGATGAAGCACAAGCTGGAATCAAGATTCAGTTCAGCTCAGTTCAGTTGCTCGGTCATGTCCAACTCTTTGAGACCCCATGGACCACAGCACACCAGGCCTCCCTGTCCATCACCAACTCCCAGAGTTCACCCAAATTCATGTGCATTGAGTCCGTGATGCCATCCAGCCATCTCTTCCTCTGTCGTCCCCTTCTCCTCCTGCCCCTAATCCCTCCCAGCATCAGGGTCTTTTCAAATGAGTCAGCTCTTTGCATCAGGTGGCCAAAATATTGGAGTTTCAGCTTCAACATCAGTCCTTCCAATGAATATTCAGGACTGATTTCCTTTAGGATGGACTAGTTGCTGGGAGAAATATCAACAACCTCAGATATGCAGATGATACTACTCTAGTGGCAGAAAGTGAAGAGGAACTAAAGACCCTCTTAATGAGGGTAAAAGAGGAGAGTGAAAGAGCTGGTTTAAAACTCAACATTCAAAAAACTGAGATCATGGCATCTGGCCCCATCACTTCATGGCAAACAGAAGAGGAATGTGGAAAAGGTGACAGATTTTTTTTCTTGGGCTCCAAAATCACTGTGGATGCTAACTTCGGCTATGAAATTAAAGGATGCTTGCTCCTTGGAAGGAAAGCTGTGACAAACCTAGACAGTGTATTCAAAAGCAGAGCCATCACTTTCCTGACCATGGTCCATAGAGTCAAAGCTTTCGCATCTGTACACGATTACCGGTGAGAGTTGGATCATAAAGAAGGTTGAGCCTGGAAGAGCTGATGCTTTTGAACTGTGGTGCTGGAAAAGACTCTTGGGAGTTCTTTGGACAGCAAGCAGAGCAAACCTGTCAACCCTAAAGGAAATCAACTCTGAATATTCATTAGAAGGGCTGATGCTGAAACTGAAGCTCCAAAACTTGGCCACTAGATGCAAAGAGCTGACTCTTTAGAAAAGACTCCACAGCTGGGAAAGATTGAAGGCAAAAAGAGAAGAGGGTGACAGAGAATGAGATGGTTGGATGGCCTCACTGACTCAATGGACATGAGTTAGAGCAAATTGGGTGATAGTGGAGGACAGAGGAGCCTGGCATGCTACAGTCCATGGACTTGCAAAGAACTGGACATGAGTTAGTGACTGAACAACAAAAACAAGATGTATTAAATGCCATTGAATTCTTCACTTTAAAAGGGCTAGTTTTACTATGTGATTTCACTTCAATTTTTTAAAAAATATGTATCATATCCAGGATAAGCATTTAATTGTTGAGCGTGAGAAACTAAAGAGTTTTCCTCCCTAATGTAGCAACTGCCAATGTTCAAGATAGTAAGTACTCCATTCATTTAAGTATTTAGACAAATGGCTATGTGTCTAAAATGAACAAAGGCTCTTGCAGAACCTTGGAAAGCAGATAAATAGAATGTGAAAACCTCTGTTGTTTTAAGCCACTGAGATTTTGGGATTGTTTGCCCTGCAACATAACCTAGTCTATCATAATTGATGGAAGTGCTGCTAAGAACTATAAGGTGTTGTGAGGTTCATAAAACAAGGGACATAGTCTGAAGAATTCCTCTAGAGAAGTTACATTAAAGTGAGCTCTGAAGGGCCAGTCAAAAAGACAAAGGGGAACATCTAAAAAAGAAAAACATTATGTGCCAAAGCTCTGAAGTGGATGAGAAGATGGCACATTCATAAATGTGGTGCAAAAGTGGAAAGCAAAAGGAAGAATGATATGTAGGCAGTGAATACAGTAAGGTAGAAAGGGGACGATCAGGCAGTGTCTTGTAAGCCTTGTTAAAGCTTTTGGGCTTTATACTAAGACCAAAAGAATATCTAAATCATTTTAATGAAAATGTTGACCTAAAATAAGTAGACTGCCAGATATTTCTCCAGAAGAATGGGTTTTTCTTAATCAGTAGAGAATTGCAATTTGGGGTCAGCAACTATAGTGAGACTCAGTGGTAAAGAATCTGCCTGCCAAAGTAGGAGACAAAGGGTCAATCACTGGGTCAGGAAGATCCCCTGGAGAAGGAAATGGCAACCTACTCCAGTGTTCTTGCCTGGAGAATCCATGGACAGAGGGGGCTATAGTCCATGGGGTCGTAAAAGAGTCAGACACGACTTAGCAACTAAACAGCAATAACAACAAACTATGGTGAACCACATTCAAGTTCCAAATGGCAAGGGAAGGAAAATGCTTTTGATCAGGAGAAAAGGATGTTGGGACGGCTGTAGTTAACAAAGAGTCCACAACTTTTCATTGGCTGAGTCCTTGTCAGGAAAGGAGTCTTTACTCCTCCTGTCAGGCTCTGCTATTGTCATAGGCCTGGGAACTCCCCCTTCTGGCATTCTAACTCTATTTAACTGACGTTTCTGTTGGTTAATTTTACAAAAAGTTATGACCAACCTAGACAGCATATTTAAAAGCAGAGACATTGCTTTGCCAGCAAAGCTCTGTCTAGCCAAAGCTACAGTTTTTCCAGTGGTCATGTATGGATGTGAGAGTTGGACTATAAAGAAAGCTGAGCGGTGAAGAATTGATACTTTTGAACTGTGGTGTTGGAGAAGACTCTTGAGAGTCCCTTGGACTGCAAGGAGATCCAACCAGTCCATCCTAAAGGAAATCAGTCCTGAATATTCATTGGAAGGACTGATGCTGAAGCTGAAGCTCCAACACTTTGGCCACCTGAAGTGAAGAACTGACTCATTGGAAAAGATCCTGATGCTGGAAAAGACTTAAGTTAGGAGGAGACGGGGAAGACAGAGGATGAGATGGTTGGATGCTATCACCAACTCAATGGGCAGGAGTTTGAGCAAGCTCCGGAATTTGGTGATGGACAGGGAAGCCTGGCATGCTGTAGTCCTTTGGGTTGCAAAAAGTCAAACACGACTTAGTGACTGAACTGAATTTTACAAAAATGGAAATGATAATAACAACTAATACCTCTTGATTATTATTATGTTTCAGTTACCATTCTAAGAATTTTGAAAGTATTGTTATTCAATCTTCTGCAAAAAAATTTTTTAACTATTATTATTCTCACCTACTTTATAGATAAAGACAATGAAACAGAGAAGTTAATGTTTTCTGTCTATTTTTTGCAAAATTTGCAAATGATAGAGCCATGATTTAAAACTAGGAAATATAATTTTAAGGTCACAACACGACATTTTATATTTATATTACATTTCAATGCCTCAGATGTGAAAACACTCCTTTTTTTCCCAGTAAAAGGTAATGATTCCTTTTAGTGAGGAGTCACATTTAGAAAATATAATTTGGTCACTAGGTTTGCTCAATGGTTCTGGAGAGTCATTGCTTCTGGGTCACGTCAGAGAACAAAATTAGAAAGTGATATAGTTTTCAAATCTAGAGTTTATTTTGATATTGCCATTTTAAATTTAACATTATGATTTTCTCCTATTTTATGTTTGTATCTCATTTCTCTTGCATTTTACCCTTAATGTGCTTTCTTATTTGCTGTATCCTATGATACATATAAATAGTTAAGTATAGTTTTCAAAGGTCAATGTCAAAAAGAACAAACAAAGTGGGGCTAATGTTCTTGATTAAAAATGACTAAAAAACCACAAAACCAAATATAAAGGATGAATATTGATTGGATTCTGGGTAGGAGAAACAAACAAAAAAATCATCAATAAAAAGTTTTGGGTACCCTTGGGGAAAATGGTATTGTAAAATTATAATTAATGTTTGCTGGTGGGGTAACAGATTGTAGTTACTCCACAATCTATAAGGGAGACTCCCCTTATTCCTAAGAGATGGTTGCTTGAGATATTTAGAGGTGATGTATCCTGGTATGTCCAACTTAGTTTCAAATGGTTAGATAAAAAAGCATAAATACATGCAAAGACAATAGAAACATATAAAGTAAAAAGAACCATTTCCTTTTAAGAAATCATTTTCTTAAAAAAAAAAAAAAAAAAACAACAACAGCTGATTCCACGTCTGAAGCAGGGAAATGCCAAATAAAAACAAATCTGGACTTAAGAACAGACTTCAATTATAAAGAAAACCTAGTGCAATGGGGAAAACACTCTGATCTCAGGAATCTGTAAATATTTAAAAATGAAACAGAGAGACTTCCCTGGTGGTCCAGTGGTTAAGAATCTGACTTGCAATACAGGGGATGCAGATTTGATTCCTGGTCAGGGACCTAAGATCCCACATGTCATGGAGCAACTAAGCCCAAGCAGTGAAATTACTGAAGCTCACAAGCTCTGGAGCCTGGGCCACAACTAGAGAGAGCACGCATGCCACAACTCTTGAACCCACATGCCACAGCTAGAGAGGCCATGCACCACAATGAATGATCCCTCATGACACACGAAGATCCTGCTTGTTGCAGCTAAGACCCAATGCAGCCTAAGAAATAATAAATAAATTGTTTAAAACCAAACATAGAAAAGGTTATTCTTTTGTAGGGTAAAGGAAGGGAAGCAGAGATAAGTTGAATTTTTAAGGGAAAGCTGGATAAGCAAGAGGAAAGACCAGTAACATGTGACAGGAAAAGGATCTAGCTGTGGTCAGCTGATTACCATGAGAAGCTGATAAGAGGGCCACATTCTGCTTCTCTTGTACATGCTTGCTCAAGCTTGGGGCAAGGATTCAGGATCCTATAGAAAAAAAAAAAAAATGAAGTCTCACTAAAGTTTGGTCAAGACAAAAGTAAAGGGTAAGAAATGGACAATTGTCAAATATTTGATTGGAAAATACTTTCTAAGGTCATTTTTAAATGTCCTAGTTTTAAATGGAGTCTAATACTTGAAAAGTTTGTGAAAATGGCACAACAAAAAAATTACACACAGAGGGCTTCCCTGGTGGCTCAGTGGTAGTGAGTCCACTTGCCAAAGTAAGAGATATGTGTTCAGTGCCACGGAGCAACTAAGCCCTTGCATTACAACTATTGAGCCTGTGCCCTAAAGCCTAGGAACCACAACTACTGAAGCCTGTGCACCCTAGAGCCCATGCTCTGCAGTAACAGAGTAGCCTCTGTTCACCACAACTAGAAAAAAACCCATGCAGCAACAAAGACCATGCACAGCCAAAAATACAGAAACAAATAAAATGACAAAATAAATTAATATTTTTAAAAATTACAGGCACAGAGACATTAAAACAAATATGGATAAAATAGTGAATGAATCTATATGAATACAGTTATTTATTGTATATTTGAATTTTCCTCTGTATTTGTTTTTTTTTTTTTTTTTTTTGCTAATGAAAAGTTGGGAGGAATACATCTATAGAGACATTTTACAAAAAATTTCAAGGGCTTAGGAATAAATCTAACAAAAGGTATACAACCTTTTTTTTCTTGGGAAAAAAATATAAGCTCATATTGAAATACATTTTAAAAAATCTAAATAGAGATGTACCATGATTTTGAATAAGAAGGACTAATCAATTATCTCTAAAATCTTCTAAGATTAACTTATAACTTGACAAACTGGTTCTAAAATTATTATTGAAGAACAAAAAGGGCCAACCACAGTAAAATACTCTGCTTTTTAAAAAAATGCAGTATTAGAAACAAAATACCTATATATAGAAAACTATAAACCACTGATGAAAGAAATCAAAAAGGACACAAATAGATGGAGAAATATACCATGTTCATGGATCAGAAGAATCAATACAGTGAAAATGAGTATACTACCCAAAGCAATCTATAGATTCAATGTAATCTCTATCAGGCTACCAACAGTGTTTTTCAGAACAAATAATTTCACAATTTGTATGGAAATACAAAAAGCCTCGAATAGCCAAAGCAATCTTGAGAAAGAAGGATGGAACTGGAGGAATCAACCTGCCTGACTTCAGACTATATTACAAAGCTATAGTTATGAAGACAGTATGGTACTGGCACAAAGACAGAAATATAGATCAATGGAACAAAATAGAAAGCCCAGAGATAAATCCATGCACCTATGGACACCTTATCTTTGACAAAGGAAGCAAGAATATACAATGGAGAAAAGACAATCTCTTTAACAAGTGGTGCTGGGAAAACTGGTCAACCACTTGTAAAAGAATGAAACTAGACCACTTTCTAACACCATACACAAAAATAAACTCAAAATGGATTAAAGATCTAAATGTAAGACCAGAAACTATAAAACTCCTAGAGGAGAACATAGGCAAAACACTCTCCGACATACATCACAGCAGGATCCTCTATGACCCACCTCCCAGAATATTGGAAATAAAAACAAAAATAAACAAATGGGACCTAATTAAACATAAAAGCTTTTGCACAATGAAGGAAACTATAAGCAAGGTGAAAAGACAGCCTTCAGAATGGGAGAAAATAATAGCAAATGAAGCACCTGACAAATAATTAATCTCAAAAATATACAAGCAGTTCCTGAAGGTTAATTCCAGAAAAATAAATGACCCAATCAAAAAATGGGCCAAAAAACTAAACAGACATTTCTCCAAAGAAGACATACAGATGGCTAACAAACACATGAAAGATGATCAACATCACTCATTATCAGAGAAATGCGAATCAAAACCACGATGAGGTACCATCTCATGCCAATCAGAATGGCTGCTATCAAAAAGTCTACAAACAATAAATGCTGGAGAGGGTGTGGAGAAAAGGGAACCCTCTTACACTATTGGTGGAAATGCAAACTACTAAAGCCACTATGGAGAACAGTGTGGAGATTCCTTAAAAAACTGGAAATAGAACTGCCTTATGACCCAGCAATCCCGCTGCTGGGCATATACACTGAAGGAACCAGAATTGAAAGAGACACATGTACCCCAATGTTCATCACAGCACAGTTTAAAATAGCCAGGACACAGAAGCAACCTAGATGTCCATTGGCAGACGAATGGATGAGAAAGCTGTGGTACATATACACAATGGAATATTACTCAGCCATTAAAAAGAATTTGAATCAGTTCTAATGAGGTGGGAGAAACTGGAGCCTATTATACAGAGTAAAGTAAGTCAGAAAGTAAAACACCAATACAGTATACTAACGCATATATATGGAATTTAGAAAGATGGTAACAATGACCCTATATGCAAGACAGCAAAAGAGACACAGATGTAAAGAACAGTCAATCCTTTGGACTCTGTGGGAGAAGGTGAGGGTGCAATGATTTGAGAGAATAACATTGAAACATGTATATTATCATATGTGAAACAGATCGCCAGCCCAGGTTCAATGCATGAGACAGGGTGCTCAGGGCTGGTGCACTGGGATGACCCTGTGAGATGGGATGCGGAGGGAGGTGGGAGGGGGCTTCAGGATGGGGAACACATGTACACCCATGGCTGATTCATGTTAATGTATGGCAAAAATATTGTAAAGTAATTAACCTCCAATTAAAATAAATAATTTAAAGTAAAAAAAATTTTAAATGCAGTATTAGCTATAAGACTGGAAAAAAAAAAATCAATGGAAAAGAAATGAGAGCTCAGAAGTGCCGGGATCCGGCGTGAGGACCTCCACCCATGGCAAAGGTCATGAGGAAAGAGGCTCGACATACGCAAAGGCGGGATCAAGCCTCAGGAGTCCCCCTGGAAATTCTCGAGCATCTACCCCCAAAACCAGAGTCTGCCTACTTTACTACTTTGTGCTCTCACCTACACCTCTGACTTTACGGGGGCTGTCCCCCACCACCTCTTTCGGAGAAGGAGTTAACTTAGAGCTCCAGTTAATAATAATTCCTGGGCGTGATAGGAGTGTTTCAACCTACAAACTCCTCTGAAGGTTCTCTAGCCTGCCTGACAGGCTTGTCTGGCCACATGTGATTGCTCACAGCCTCCCAACTGTGAGAGGCACGAGATGCTTTAAACCTTCTAAAAACAGGTTCTTTAGAGAAGCTGGAAAACTATTAGTATAAGTATAGTGGGCTGATTAGAAATTTTATTGGTGAAGGGTTTTTCATTTGTTGAGCTAATGTTTACTGCTAAGTCTCCACATCCCCTGCCCTTACACACGTTAATGAATATATAGAAGAAATAAGTATTAACCTTTGATATTAATCACGTTGGACCTTAGGCTAAGTAAATTCTTTCCTTAATTAAAACCCACTACACCCTCACCCTATAGGAATGTAACTCTATCTGGTACCTTCAGAAGGTGGCGTCTCTTTCAAAAATAATCACCCCTGGAGAAATAAGTGTTCTGGTTGACTGACCGCTGTCACAAGAAGAGGGTCATAAATTGTCAGCAGGCCCCCTGGCCAGAAGATGATGTAACACCCCTAAGACCTCTGTATACATTTGTATAAAACACCTGACTTTAATAAAAGTCAGGACTGCTGACCCTGGCGCAGAAGAAAGTCCCTTGCACGTATAATACAGCACTACAGATCAGTGGAGAGAGGATGGCTCCTGAGTAAGTGGTAGTGAAACAAAAGAGAGTCCCTTGGACTGCAAGGAGATCCAACCAGTCCATCCTAAAGGAGATCAGTCCTGGGTGTTCATTGGAAGGACTGACATTGAAGCTGAAATTCCAATACTTTGGCCACCTGATGCGAAGAGCTGACTTGTTTGCAAAGACCCTGATGCTGGAAAAGAGCGAGGGCAGGAGGAGAAGCAGACGACAGAGGATGAGATAGTTGGATGGCATCACCAACTCAATGGACATGAGTTTTAGTAAACTCTGGGACTCTGGGAGGCCTGGCATGTTGCGGTTCATGGGGTCACAGTCAGACATGACTCAGCAACTGAACTGAACTGAACCTACCTATTAAATGTGTATCTCTCTGCTTAGGAGTTTGTTTATTGTCTATCTCCAACACCCACCTCAGCCCCACACATCAGCCCTATGGACTTCCTTCATAGCTCAGTTGGTAAAGGATCCACCTACAATGCAGGAGACCCCAGTTCACTTCCTGGGTTGGGAAGATCCACTGGAGAAGGGACAGGCTACCCACACCAGTATTCTTGGGCTTCCCTTATGGCTCAGCTGGTAAAGCATCCACCTGCAATGTGGGAGGCTTGGGTTTGATTCCTGGGTTGGGAAGATCCCCTGGAGAAGGGAAAGGCTTCAGAATACTCCAGCATTCTGGCCTGGAGAATACCATGGACTTTATAGTCCATGGGGTCGCAAAGGGTCAGACACGACTGAGCGACCTTCACTTTCTCTTTCACTTGGGTTTCCCTGGTGGCTCAGATGGTAAAGCGTCTGTCTGCAATGCAAGACACCCGGGTTCAACCCCTGGGTCGGGAAGATCCCCTGGAGAAGAAAATGGCAACCCACTCTAGTATTTTTGCCTGGAAAATCCCATGGTCAGAGAAGCCTGATAAGTTACAGTCCATGGGGTCGCAAAGAGTCTGACAAAAAGTGACTTCACTTTTGTATGTTGTACATATATGTAGTCATGAGTGTAATTGCATATGATGGTAAGTGCCAAAAATAAAATATGTATCCTCTTCTGTGATATAAAGCATACATTAGGGCTTCCCTAGTGGCTCAGACAGTAAAGTGTATTTTATTTTTAAAATAAAAAAAATTTATTGGAGTATGGTTGGTTTACAATGTTGTGTTAGTTTCAGGGGTACAGCAAAGTGAATCAGTTACACATACACACGTGTGTATGCTCAGTCGTGTTGGACTCTGAGACCTCATGGACTATCGCCCCCCAGGCTCCTCTGTCCATGGAATTCTCCAGGCAAGAATACTGAAACATGATGCTGTTTCCTACTCCAGGGGCTCTTCCCAACCCAGGGATTGAATCTGCATCTCTTGCATCTCCTTCATTGGTAGGTGGATTCTTTACCACTATACTAGCTGGGAAGCCCTATACATATACATATATCCATTTTTTCAAAGATTCTATATTCCCCATATAGGCCATTACAGAGTACTGAGTAGAGTTCCCTGTGCTACACAGGAGGCCTACATAGTAGTATACCAATCCCAATCTTCCCAATGTGTACCTTCCGCTTCCTTGCCTTCTAGTAACCATGTTTGTTTTCTATAAGCATGAGAGCACTTTAGATGGCATGGTTGGAGAAGGCTTTTTGAGGAAGTGACATTTCATCTGAGACTTGAACACTGAGAAAAGATCAAACACATGAAAGCAGAAAGAAAACTTAAAAACTGTCAAACAACCAAAGTAGATGCTCTTAGACGATAAAGACCTAGCACTGAGGAAGGAACCCAGATGGAGTCAGAGGGATAATGTTTTGAAACAAGATGGGAGAGGTAGGCAAAGTCCAGGTCATGTGGCTTTGGAGTTCTGGATGAGAAATTTGAATTTTATTTGAAATTCATTGAAAGTCCACTGCAAATTTTTATTGACAGGAATGACATTACATTTACATGTTGAAAAGATTATTCTGGTGTAGTGTGATAAATGCAATAGAGAAAATAGGGATTGAAAGCAGAAAGGCAATTTAAAAGACTGTTGTACTAATCCAAGTGGGAGACTTTGGTGTGGCTAAAGGAGGGTGGTAGCAATACAGATGAAAGGAAACTAACGGATTAGAGAGATATTTAGAAGTTAAAATTGACTGGATTTGGTGTTTGATTAGATATGGAAAAGGAAAGGAAAAAGCAGATCTTCAGTTTCCTGAAAAGAGGAAACTGGGTAAATGGTAATGCTGTTCACTGGGATTTCCAAATGGATGTGTAAAATATCCACATAGATACTCAGATATGCGGATGACACCATCCTTATGGCATAAAGCAAAAAAAAACTAAAGAGCCTCTTGATGAAAGTTAAAGAGGAGAGTGAAAAATGGGGTCACAAAGAGTCGGACACAACTGAGCGACTGAACTGAACTGAATCTCCCTACATGTGTACTTACCTGGTGGCTCAGTGGTATAGAATCCACCTGCAATGCAGGACATAAGTTTGATCCCTGGGTCGGGAAGATCCCCTGGAAAAGGGCAGGGCAACTCAGTCCAATATTTTTGCCTAAAGAATCTCATGGACAGTAGCCTGGCAGACTATGGTCAATGGGGTTGCAAAGGGTTGAACACAACTAAAGTGACTGAGCATGGCATAGCACTTGTGTATACCTCAAAAGAGGAGAAAGCCCTGGTTGTAATCTCAGAGAGGCTGGTTTTATCTTCTCCACAGGGATCATTTAGATAATTTAGCTTCCCAAGGATATAAATCCAAGACTCCTCCCCTTCTATTTCTAAGGAAAATCAGTTTACCTCAAGGACAAAAATGATTGTGTCTTCCCACGTAAACTCCCAGATCCCTATTTGTGTCCCTCAACTACAGTTTGATCCCTCTGTGCATGTAGGCTTGGCTGCCTGGCTGCAGTATTATTCTGGCACTATGGGTAAATCATGTTTTGATTTCTGATCCAGAGACCTCATGTTTCTACTAGTTTCTCCTTCCCACCCTCACTTTCCTCCCCATCTCCTTCCCTCTCTTTCTCTCTCTCCGTCCCCATGTAAGTAGGGGACTATCTCAGACCCCTCACAGTTTCTGACTTGACATCTTCCTTTAAGAAATTAGTGAATTACTCTCTTTAATAGTGATTCAACCAACATTGAGTTTCTAATTGGTATACAACACCACTTATGTATTTTCCTGCCTAAAATGGAGGAAATCTGAAACTGAGGAAACACTGAGAAAATCTACTTCTACCCTAAAAATCTATTGGTTTGTGTGCTTCAGAAACATCACTGCTATATAAGATGAAGTCTGAGGAATTGTTCCAGATGAAGGGAGACAGAAGGGACACTGGGACAGGAACTAAATGAATTGTGTGAAGGGGAAAGGATTGTTATAGAGGTTATCGGAACAATTGCGAAGATTTGCATATGGACTGTGTATTAATAATAACAGGATGCTGATGTTAAATTTACTGCATTTAGCAATTACACTGTGATTTTGTAAGATAGTATCTTTTTCCCTGGTGGCTAAGACAATAAAGAATCTGCCTGCAGTATAGGAGACCCAGGTTCAATCACTGGGTCAGGAATATCCCCTGGAGAAGGAAATGACTACCCTCCAGTATTCTTACTTGGAGAATTCCATGGACAGAAGAGACCTGTGGGCTAGAGTCCATGTGGTTGCCAAGATTCAAACATGACTGAGCGACTAACACTTTTCTTAAATAATATATGTTAATTTAATTAGATGTGAGAGGTAATGATTTTTGTGCTGTGCTGTGCTTAGTCACTCAGTCCTGTCTGATTCTTTGGGACCCCTTCATGGACTGTAGCCTGCCAGGCTCCTCTGTCTGTGCAGATTCTCCAGGCAAAAGTAATAGAGTGGGTTGCCATGCCCTCCTTCAGGGGATCTTCCCAAACCAGGGATTGAACCCAGATCTCCTGCATTGCAGGCAGTTTCTTTACCAACTGAGCCACCAGGGAAGCCCAAGAACACTGGAGTGAGTATCCTTTCCCTTCTCCAGGGATCGATCCTCAACACCAGAATAACCTAGGAATCAAACTGGTATTTCCTGCATTGCAGACAGATTCTTTATCAGCTGATGACATGATGTCTGTAACTCAGTTTGAAATGGAGAGATAAAAGCAAATGGCATAATATTTACTGATAATTGGTGATATAGGTGAAGGGGTTTCCAGAGTTCATGATACTGTTCTTGCAACTTCTCTCTGATGCAATTTTTTTCCAAAATAAAAAGCTTTATAGAACAAAAAGTATTCCCATCAGCAAAAAGTATGAGGCATGGCAGGCACTGAACTAACTATAGCCCTAGAGATAGAGTATAAGACCCTCTAGTACTAACACCAAAAAATAATGTCATTTTCATCATAGGGGATTGAAATGCAAAGTGTAGGAAGTCAAGAGAGAGAGAGAGTAATGGATGCAATATGTTCCTGATACTGTAGTGAAGGAGATAAACAAGTAAATTTATACCATGTGATGAAACAAAAAATATATATTATTTTAGAGCATGGAGTCCCTGAATTGGTTTCAGTCCGTGGCCTTTTAGGAACCAGGCTGCACAGCAGGAGGTGAGCGGTGGGCAAAACCAAATCCACCTTCTCCACCCTGGCCCGTGGAAAAATTGTCTTCCATGAAACTGGTCCCTGGTGCCAAAAAGGTTGGAGACTGCTCTTTTAGAAGATGATTTTGACTGTTTTCTTCACTTAGCTTGTGTGACATCACTCTCCTATCTTGTGTGACATTCCTCTCCTTTCTCAGTGACTGCTTCTTCTCAGTATCCTTTGCTAATTTCTCTACATCTCAAACTTCTAAATTCTTGTGTGTCACAAAATCCATGCTTTGAAACTCTTCCTGTCTCTACCTTCTCTTGCCCCTTAGAGGAAATTTAGTTGTGTAGCTTTCAGTTCAGTTTAGTTCAGTCGCTCAGTCACGTCTGACTCTTTAAACCCCATGGACTGCAACACATCAGGCTTCCGTGTCAAACACCAACCCCCAGAGTTTACTCAAACTCATGTCCGTTGAGTCAATGATACCATAGGGCCATCTCATTTTCTGTCGTCCCCTTCTCCTCCCACCTTCAATCTCTCCCAGCATCAGGGGCTTTTCAAATGAGTCAGTTCTTCGCATCAGATGGCCAAAGTATTGGAGTTTCAGCTTCAACATCAGTCCTTCCAATGAACACCCAGGAATGATCTCCTTTAGGATGGACTGGTTGGATCTCCTTCCAGTCCAAGGGACTCTCAAGAGTCTTTTCTAACACCACAGTCCAAAAGCATCAATTCTTTGGCACTCAGCCTTCTTTATAGTCCAGCTCTTACATTCACACATGACTACTGGAAAAACCATAGCCTTGACTAGACGGAACTTTGTTGGCAAAGTGATGTCTCTGCTTTTAATATGCTGTCATAACTTTAGAGGTCAACTAAGGAAGCTAATTCCCCAGTTTATATCTCCATGCCTGGGCCTCTCCTCTGAACTCCTGCTGATTCAACATATCTACTTGGATGTCAGAGACCCATCAAAAACTCAACTTATCTAAACACAACTCCTGATTACTTCCCAAACCTACTCCTTCTATAGCATTACCCACCTCAGTGATGAAATTTTCTCTTACATGTTTAGAGCAGAAATCTTGGAGTCATCTTTGATGTTTTTCTTTCTCTCAAACTGTACATGAATCCTTTAATGAACTTTATTCACTCTAAATTAAAAATGCAATATAGCCATGATCTGACCATTTTGTACCACTTCACTGTTGCCATTTTGCTCCCAATCATCATTTCTTGCCCAGATTTTTGTAATAACCTCCCATTTCATCTCAATACTTCTCTGCATCTATCCTTCCTACTATTATAATGCAAGTCTGATCATCTTATACTGATTCAAAACCTCCAGTAGCAACTTATTTCACTCATAATTTTAAAAACAAAACCCAGGCCTAATCTCCCTGACCTCATTTCTTTATATTCTTCTCCTTGGACCCTCAGCTCCAGCCATACTGGCTTCCTTTCTGTTCCTTGAATGCTTCCACCTCAGTGCCTTTGCACTTAATCATCTTGCTGTTTGGAACACTTTGATCACCTCTCCATATGGCTTCCTTCCTGACTCCCTTGAGGTCTTTATTCAGATGGCACCTTCCTTGTGAAGCCTTCCCTGAGCACCCTGTATACTATTTTGTATTACTGCCCCCCAGCTCTGTACTACCTATTCCCCTGGCTCTATCTTTTCTCCACAGCACCTATTACCACTCAATATATTATCTAGTAATTTTTAGGTTCTTTGTGTTCCCCAGTTGAATATAAATTCCTTGAGAGCAAAAACTTTGTTTCTCATTCACTATCTCTAGACCTGGACATATAGTCTGTCATATATGAGGTGCTCAGTGAACATTTGTTGAATATATGAATGAATGAATCATAATTTTATGCAAGAAACACATAAAATTGAAAATAATAATTGTGTTTAGTTAAAAGCCTTGGAAAAATAAAGAACAAGGTCATGTAGATGTGGGTATTTGAAGGATTTTCAGTTCTATGGGAAAATTGCCCTGGTCAAGCAACACAGAAAGAGGAAGTTGAAGAGCTGGCTCTGGTACATGAGATAAGAGAATGAAAACCAAATTAAGAGCTTGAGACTTGAGTCTACCAGAGCACCAGTAAGTCAAAGACACATTGGAAGCTGACCAAAGAGGTGTATGAAGTCCACAAAACAGAATTCTCAGGCATGTACTGGTTCCTGTAGAAATGGGCTTCCTCATGAAGATAATATCATGAGAAATAGTGACCAGTCAACAAAGGCTGAAAAGCACATTGGTCTAATTAGTGCCACCATGGACAAAGATGCAGGGGAGATGTTTGAGCAGTAGTCAAAGAATAAGATAAGTAAAGGATAAGATAGGCCAACTTGGCTCACTGGAGACTTGGGCTCAAGGACTTCATGGGGACTGAATATCTGTAAACCTTTATCTGACTGATGTGGTGATTGGGGTTTATGTTTATAAATTTGATGTTTCATTCACCAATATTGATTCATTTTGTACTTCGATAAAAGCAAAGTGTCACCAAACCAGGTTCATTTGACTGGCTTGCAGCAAACTGAATACTGAGATGCTGAGGTCTGTAGCAGAGAAAAGGTTTATTTATAGGGCAGCAAGCAAGGAGACAGCAGAACAAGTCTCAGATCCACCTCCATCGAGAGAGGGGTTTAGGGTGGTGAGGCTTAGGGGAAGATGGTTGGAGGAAAGAAAAGTGAGGTGATTGGTGGTCTGCACTAATGAAGTTGAGTTCACGGCTCATCTTAGGATGTATATTCAGAAAATGTTGGCATTAGCATGTTCTCAGGGTGGAATTTCAGACCTTCTGACATCAAATGTCACCCATTAGACACTCATGCAGGCCCAGTTGAATGATTATGGTCTCAATCAGCTTGAATTAGCAAGAATTAGCTCCAAGTTCCTGAAAAACAACTAGTCAATTGTTACCTAAGTTGACATCGTGATCCATAAGTCGAGGTGGTATCTCTAGGGGGTGGTTAAAGGAGTCTTATGATAATATTGTCTAAGGTAAGTGAAGCTTGAGGGGAATGCAGTTTGCAAGAACAATGAAAGCAACCTTGATCAGTGAAGGCAGGTTACTACTTACTATTTATTAGACAAGTAAGTTATAGTTTAATGAATCTACTATTCAGTTTCAAAAGTAGTTTTTGTTTTGTTTTGTTTTGGTTTCTGAAAGGAAATATAATTTATTCTTTGGATTGTTGGTGTGCCTTGCTGAGGGGATGGAGTGCCTATGGTCTCTTACTGCTTGGTTTGCTTTCTTGACCATAGTTGAAAACACAGTATCAAAGAGGAGAGCAATGTGAATCCACAATTAATATACTGTGTGATAGCTTCAGCAATATGTGAACCATGAACTTCCTGATGTTTAAGCTGGTTTTAGAAAAGGCAGAGGAACCAGAGATCAAATTGCCAACATCCGCTGGATCATGGAAAAAGCAAGAGAGTTCCAGAGAAACATCTATTTCTGCTTTATTGACTATGCCAAAGCCTTTGACTGTGTGGATCACAATAAACTGTGGGAAATTCTGAAAGAGATGGGAATACCAGATCACCTGATCTGCCTCTTGAGAAATCTGTATGCAGGTCAGGAAGCAACAGTTAGATCTGGACATGGAACAACAGACTGGTTCCAAATAGGAAAAGGAGTTCGTCAAGGCTGTATATTGTCACCCTGTTTATTTAACTTCTATGCAGAATACATCATGAGAAACGCTGGACTGGAAGAAATACAAGCTGGAATCAAGATTGCCAAGAGAAATATCAATAACCTCAGATATGCAGATGACACCACCCTTATGGCAGAAAGTGAAGAGGAACTAAAAAGCCTCTTGATGAAGGTGAAAGTGGAGAGTGAAAAAGTTGGCTTAAAGCTCAACATTCAGAAAACGAAGATCATGGCATCCGGTCCCATCACTTCATGGGAAATAGATGGGGAAACAATGGAAACAGTGTCAGACTTTTTTGGGGTGGGGGCTCCCAAATCACTGCAGATGGTGACTGCAGCCATGAAATTAAAAGACGCTTACTCCTTGGAAGGAAAGTTGTGACCAACCTAGATAGCATATTCAAAAGCAGAGACATTACTTTGCCAACAAAGGTTCATCTAGTCAGGGCTATGGTTTTTCCAGTGGTCATGTATGGATGTGAGAGTTGGACTGTGAAGAAGGCTGAGTGCCGAAGAATTAATGCTTTTGAACTGTGGTGTTGGAGAAGACTCTTGAGAGTCCCTTGGACTGCAAGGAGATCCAACCAGTCCATTCTAACGGAGATCAGCCCTGGGATTTCTTTGGAAGGAATGATGCTAAAGCTGAAACTCCAGTACTTTGGCCACCTCATGTGAAGAGTTGACTCATTGGAAAAGACCCTGATGCTGGGAGGGATTGGGGGCAAGAGGAGAAGGGGACGACAGAGGATGAGATGGCTGGATGGCATCACTGACTTGATGGACGTGAGTCTGAGTGAACTCCGGGAGTTGGTGATGGACAGGGAGGCCTGGCGTGCTGCGATTCATGGGGTCGCAAAGAGTCGGACACGACTGAGCGACTGACCTGATCTGATCTGATCTGATAGTGCTTCAACATGCCAAAGACCTCAGGTCAGCATATTAGCAATAATTATTATGAAATAGTTGTATTTCCATAATATTTTTAAATTCAAGTGTGCACTATACACTCTAATTCTCACAACCACTCCATGAACTAGTGTCAACTCTCCCGTTTTACAATGAAGAAACTGAGGCTTAAGCAGGTTACTATGACTTACTGAAAGTCATTCAGTTGTGACCTAAGTCTAGAGAAAATATATGTCCTGGTGTGTCCAAGAGAGTCTCAGTTTATTTCTATAGTTCCAGTATAATTATTAGTAACATCTCTTTCACTCTCCAAAGTCTCCTCATTTGACAATAAATTATATAGTCATCCTAATAAAGCTGACTGCTTTCATTCACACATTTCCAGTCTTTCATTATTGCTTTGTCTCCTCCACTTATAGTAGACTGGGGCAGTTATAGCAGCCTAAAGAGCTGGCTTTGGACCATGAAATCACTTCTTTGAGAAAGAGCATTTCAAACTGCAAACAAATAAGTCAACAAGTAACTTTTAAAACTGAAAATTATCAGTAGAGTATAGCAAATAAATAATCAGGGTTTGAATCACAGTTCTATTACTTCCCAGGCCTGTGGCTTTGAGGAAATTAATGTGGAAAAAAAATCAGCCAGAGCACCATAAGTTTGCATTTAGTTTCATCAAGAAAATGTTAGGCTTGAGAAGACTCCTGAAGGAGCTAAGGAATGGTTTATCTTGGGGAAAGAAGGAGCAAAAATTTTAAAGAAATTTAGTTAGTGTGGGGGAGGGGATTGTCAATAAAAATTCAGCTGGTCTAGGGAATAGTTGGTCAGAAAAACTTCTTGGAAGGGAAAGGAATTGTTGCAGATTAGCAGCCAATATTTGGATGACTTAGATCCGTCAAAATGACTGGGAGAAACAGTTAGAGGCTAAACGTCTATGCAAAATAAAAATGGGAGGAGCAACTTCAGGCAGAGACAACACAGCAGCCACCAGGAAAATTCTCAGGACTTCAGGGTCTCTTACATTAGTTAACCTCTCCAAGGCCTATTTTACAGATTCATAGGGTGGTTCTGAGGACAGTACATAAGTGTTCAGTAAATGGCAGTTGTCATTTCTTTGAACCTCCTCCTCCACCCCACCACCAATCCCCCCCACCCCTTGTTCCTGGTGTAGCAGGTAAGGGTATGGATTCTGAAGCCACACTGCCTGGGTTAGAACCCTGGCTCTACCAGTACTTAGCTTGGTGACTATTAGCAAAAGGGACCCCAAGCTACGAAGAGGGCAAATAGGCAAGTTACTTGGGGTCTTAGAATAGCAGTTTGAAGATCTCAGATTCCAGAGGAACCCAGAATAGTTTCTTCCATTTGAAGAAAGTGGGTGAGCATTTTGTGCTAAAAAAGGGGGAAGTTCATGCAGGCCTACATTTATTTACCTAGAGTTTGGATTGGAGAGTAAAATTGTTTTACATATACAATTGGGTTATGGAACACATCTCATCCTTAGTCCAGACAAAGTACAGTTCTCAGCATTATTCTTTCCTTTTGGCAACTCAGCAACTATTCAGTAGTTTAATTTAGAGTGTTCAGCAAAAGTCCAGCCCAGGTGTAAACATGGAAGTCCTCATGAAACAGGAATCCAAGTTCTTGTTCGCAGAACCAAAGAATGAACTTCACAAACACGCAAACACTCACAGTTCATTTTGAAGAGAAGAAAAATACAATGCTCTCAGCATAGACACTGAGAGAGGGTGAAGTGCCAAAAAAAAGTGGGAATTACAGCAGTTTATATGCTTGCAGTATTGAGCTGTACATTTTGCTGGCCCCTTTTCTTAATATATATCATTTTTAACCAATCAGTTTAAAGTTACAATGTTTAACTTGACATCTTTATGGCTTCTTTTGATCCTCAGTTTCTAAATCTCCTCAGACATTTAGTTGCCATCCTGTGACCCTTTCTCATGACCCCAGGCCATTGTTTAAGGACCAAATGTATGGGCTAAGAGTTAATGGTCTACCTGGTATTTTTCTTCTTGGTAAGTTGGACAGCAGTTAATAGATGTCCTGTCTTGTGTCTGGATGTTTTATGACCTACCAGACCAGGGAGGCATTCTTCTGAAAGCCAGGAAACTGGAACAGAGTATAGCTTTAGATTAATGGAGTGAGATGTTTATTGAAAAAAAAAGACTGAGGTCTCAGTGTCCTAGGCTGACTGCCATGTCAGTTATTCCTAACATAGCTTTTTAACAGTGACTTTAAGGAGACTACTTAGCATGTCTGCACCTCAGTTTCCTCATCTGCAAATAAAACCAATTATAGTTCATATCTCCCAAATTGTTGAGAAGAGTAAATGTGTTGTTAAATAAAAAGCAGATATAATAGCATCGTACTATAATGATAGTATAATAATGACACATACTAAGTGCTTAATAAATGTTATTATTTTCTTTCTTCACTTACCTCTGCCTTCTGAAGGAGGATAGAATGGAAATGAGGGTAAAGATATATTTGCCAAAGAGGTTTACAGCAGTGCCATCCCCAGAATTTTTATGTAGTTGGGCTTGGGTCTGACAATTTGTTTGGAAGGGGGACAGTGACAAGAGGGGGATTCAACTGGCATTAGTGCCTCCATAAATTTAATGAACTATCCCATATACATCCTTTGATGTGGGCAAAAAAGTTTTTTTTTTTCAAAGTATTAGCCCAACACAAATTTCCATCATGCTGCACTGTTCACCATTCATCTCAAGCCAACCAAATTCCCATGTCTAAACATCAACGTTCTTGATCTGATAGGGAAGGCAATGGGACTTTCTCAATACTCTGTTGTATTTGCACAATAAATTCACCATTTTCTACTTGGATTACATATTATAGATCAATAAATATAACAGCATACTAAAGAAACTTTTGTTTACACTTTACATAAATTTGAGGAAATGGTTTATGACAGAGGATGAAAACTCCAAGAGGCATCTGGGTGGAGGCTGGAGAGTGCACAGAGATTACAGAGGCTAGGAACCTCCCAAGCTGGATTTGGACCTTACCCACCCAGCAGATTGGAGGGGTAATTCATGGTAGTTTGAAGGTGCTTTATTTGTTACAAATTATGCCGAGATTTTACTATGTTTTCCTTTTTTTTGGAAATATCTTTCTTTTTTGGCTTTTGGAAAACAAGGTAGATTTCTCCAGATGTCAAAAAGTATCTCCAACAGCTTTTCTTTAGCCCTAAGACTAAACGAATAGTGATTAACTCACATGTACTGTTTAATAGTTTCATTCCCTGCATTCACAAAATTTCCATTAGATTCTTCCTGGAACTGTTCAGATTCTGTCTAAATCCAAAGGCTATAGTAATGCTGACAGTTTCTATCATAAGTATCAAGGTTCTACACATTTTTCTCTTTCTTTACAATAGTAATTTCCCAGATAGCTCAGTTGGTAAAGCATCTGCCTGCAATTGCAGGAGACCCGGGTTCGATTTCTGGGGTGGGAAAATCCCCTGGAGAAGGGATAGGTTACCCACTCCAATATTCTTGGGCTTCCCCTGTGGTTCAGCTAGTAAAGAATCTGCCTGTAATGTGGAAGACCTGGGTTCAATCCAAGAATCCACCTGCAATGTGGGAGACCTGGGTTTGATCACTGGTTTGGAAAGATCCCCTGGAGATCCCTGGAGAAAGGAAAGGCTACCCACTCCAGTATTCTGGCCTAGAGAATTCCATGGACTATTCCCATGAGGTCGCAAAGAGTTGGACACGACTGAGCGACTTTCACTTTCACAACAGTAACAGTGCTTTGTAGAGATAAGTGTTGCTATTAATCAATGCCCAGAGAAGCTGGCCATTTTTTCCCATGTTATCAACAAGGAAATCAGCCCCTTCTGAAATCAACAGAACCAGCACAGGCACATTTCTAAAAGTTGAAAAGTAACCTAACAAGAAAGATACTTCATGTTTTATTCCATGGAACAAATATTTATATAAATGCAGCACTTCTACGAAGTCAAATTTTTCCTAAGTTTAAGATCTATACATTTTGGAATCATTCTAGAGGCCCCTTATCTGTCTCAAGATAATACAAATATTCAACTAGATTTCTTTGGTATTTATTGTTGTACTACAAGTATTTCAGTATTTCATTTTGTTCCTTTCTACTTTTGTATTTTAAATTGAAAATTTTACTTTTATAAGAAAAAAATAATTAAAAAAGAATAAGAAAAATACAAATACACATAGGATGTACACAGGATCAAATAAATAATAAAGTAGACTATAAAGGCAGAAAGAATCAGGGGGAAAAGGATGAAAACTACAAGGGCTAAGAAGACTTGATGAAGAAGGAGGGATTAAAATGGGCCTTAAAGAATGGAAATGATGTAGGTTAAGAAGAGAGCAGAAGGATCAGGGGAAGGGGAAATACAACAAAGAATTGAGAAGATTATCTTAAGAGGGAAATAAGTCATTTTGTCTCAAGTATAATGTTTAGGCAAAGGAGAAAACTTTAAGGTCCACATTACAAGAACTTGGAATTAGGATTTAAGGGTTTTTACACTTTATTCTGCAAAACTCAGAGACAAATTAAAGAACTGACTAGAGTTTTAACTTACATTTGCAAAGGAGACGTAATCAAGAACATAAGAAGCATTTGTGTAAAAAATCACAAGGTCAGGTGATAACTCAGATTGTTATATGGTAGTGAGCAGTTCTGATTGGGTAAATTTTGGTTCCATTTTGATAAAAAGAGAAAAAAAGATGTTTCTGTCTTTTGAAGAAAAAACAACTTTATGGCTTATCTTGGAATTCAAGGCTTTTAGAATATTCCTGTTTTTCATGACTTATCTTAGCATGCAAGGCTTTTAGGAATGTCAGCCTTTCCCAGGCTGTGGTACACGATGTGCTTCATTAGCTATTATGGTAGGCAAGGTTAGACAAGATATCAGTTTTCTTTCTCATATTGTAGAGATTAGAGTTTAGACAGATTTCCCTGGCTGTCCCATGGTTAATATTCTGCTCTTCCATTGCAGGGGGCATGGGTTCAATCCTTGGTCAGGGGACTCAGATCCCACCTGCTGAGCAGGGCAAAAAAAAAAAAAATATATATATATATATATATAAAATATATATATATATATATTATATATATATATGTAGTGTGTGTAGAGCCTCAAAAGTCCATAGGTTTTAGCTGGACTGCCAGGTTGAGTAGTGCTGATTGAGCAGTTTGTGTATTGTACAACTCTAGGAGGTGGTATGTGCATTGTCCCTCTGGAGTTAGACAACTCAGTCTGCTCAGTCATACTTGGAAACCTGGAGGCCAGGCAAATAACACAAGTCAGTGAAGCATCTAAAGGATTCCAACTAATTAAAAAACAACGTTCCTGACTTCCCTGGTGGTCCAGTGTTAAGAATCTGCTTACCAGTGCAGAGGACACGGGTTCAATCCCTGGTCTTGGAAGATTCCACGTGCTGTGGGCAACTACGCCTGTGTGCCATAACTACTGAGCCCAGGCTGTAGAGTCCATGGGCTGCAGCTACTGAGTCTGCATGCCACAACTACTGAACCCTGAACGCCTAGGGCCCAAGTTCCACAACAAGAGAAGCCTGTACACTGCAACTAGGGAGTATCCCCACTTGCACAGCTAGTCCATGTGCAGTAACAAAGACCCAGAAGGCCCATAAATAAATAAAATTTAAAACAAAACAAGACAAAAACACAATGTTCTGAACACTAGAGAGTTTTAATACAACAAATTTGCAGGTTATATGCAACCTTGAGGCTCCAGTTTGAGGCCTCTGCTATAGAATGTAGAGTCAGTCAATATTTTTAAGCAGGGTAATGATACATTAAAGAGGTTTATAAGACATATTATAGAGCAAAGAAATTAGAAGGAAACCAGTCAAAAACCAACTTCAATGATCTAGAGTTGAGGAAACAAGAGCCTGGGAATAGGTATAGAAAGAAAAGAATTAATAGAATTCAGATTTGATTCAGAATCAAGTCAATTCAGATAATTCCCCATAAGAAAAAAAGAGAAGGAGTTCAGAGTAGTGCAAGGTTTTGAACTTGAGTCCTTAGAAATATACTTGGAGGAAAAATATTTAACTTTGAAACAAATTCAGATGTTTTCTAGAAAGGTTTTTAGATCTTAGATCTAAAAAGGAATTAGATTTTACAAAAAAAAAATGAGTTTTGAAAGATTATATAATGTTATGGTACTGCTTATAATTAAAAATGTGGTGACTTTCCTGGTGGTTCAGTGGTTAAGAATTTGCCTGCCAATGCAGGGGACATGGGTTTGATCTCTGGTCCAGGAAGATTCCACATACATGGGGAATTCAGCCCATGTGCCACAACTACTGAAGCCCCTTCACCCTACAGCCCATACTCTACAACAATAGAAGCCACCACAACAAGAAGCCTGCACTCCACAACTAGAGAATAGCCCCCAAGTGCAGCAACAAAGAGCCAAAAATAAATGAAAAACGAGATGTAAAAATTGTATTTTAAAAAAATGAGGAAGGAATTCCATGCTGGTCCAGTAGTTAGGACTTTATGCTATCATTGCCAAGGACCAGTGTTCAATCCCTAGTCAGGGAACTAAAATTCCACAAATCAAGCAACTCAGCCAAAAAAATTTAACAAAACCAAAAGACTAAAGAAACCCCAAACCAACCCAGATTTCAAATCAAGTTCTTCCATTTCCAAGACCTATAACTGTTTCTACAGATTAAGAATGGGAAACCAAGAAAACCATGCCTTGCTCACTGGGTTAGACCTTTCTATGAAATGACAGTGGAGCCTGTTAATCTTGCCACCTTTGCCCGGCCTTATGAGCTGGTCAAGCTCCAAGCTCTCACCATGGTCCAGCCTGCTCCAACCTAGTGAAATCCAAAATACAATAAAGGAAAATAGAAAGTGGTTAAAAACTCTTTCATTAAGGAAGAATCCCACTTTCTTTAACTTTTTTTAAGGTATATTTGACATTTAAAAATTGGCACAATGGCTTGTACTAAAATGAATACAAGAGTAAAGGTCTGAGATAAATAATGGAAATGGCTGAAAAACTTACAAGTTTATTATTGCAACAAGTCACATTTCAGTTCAGTTCAGTCACTCAGTCATGTCTGACTCTTTGTGACCCCATGGACTGCAGTGCACCAGGCTTTCCTGTCCATCACTGATTCCCGGAGCTTACTCAAACTTATGTCCATAGAGTCAATGATGCCATCCAACCATTTCATCCTCTGTTGTCCCCTTCTCCTCCGGCCTTCAATCTTTTCCAGCATCATGGCCTTTTCCAACAAGTCAGTTCTCATCAGGTGACCAAAGTAATGGAGTTTCAGCTTCAGCATCAGTCCTTCCAATGAATATTCAGGACTGATTTCCTTTAGGATGGATTGGTTGGATCTCCTTGCAGTCCAAGGGACTTTCAAGAGTCTTCTTCAACACCACAGTTCAAAAGCATCATTTCTTTGGTGCTCAGCTTTCTTTATAGTCCAACTCTCACATCCATACGTGACTAATGGAAAAACCATAGCTTTGACTAGGTGGACCTTTGTGGGCAAAGTAATGTCTCTGCTTTTTAATATGCTGTCTAGGTTGGTCATAGTTTTTCTTCCAAGGAGCAAGTGTCTTTTAATTTCACGGTTGCAGTCACCAGCCCAAAATCTGCTGTGATTTTGGAGCTCCCCAAAATAAAGTCTCTCACTGTTTAATTTTTATGCTTGAATCTTATACTTATCACAAATGGTTAAAAGGTGAGCATAACTCTCTTGGATAATCTGAAGCAGAACATCAAGAATCAGCTTCAGTTCCGCCTGGTTACACACTCAAAATTAGTTTTCCCTTCATACTGTTTTAGTATGATCCCATTTGGCAGTTACACACACTTGGTGGAAGAATTTCTCCTTGTTCTATGATCAAGGGTATTCATTTGTCTTAACTGGTATTCTACTGTGTGTTATGAAAACATGATTTTTTTCTTCGAATGCAATTTTGATACATTCTCAGATTGTACTTCATACATGGTGGGTTTTTAGCATGTCTATTGTCTGCCTGGATAATTCCCATGTATGCTGTCTGGGTATTTGTTCATGCTTTTATGCTAACACTCTTGCCACTTTGCTCAATAAAGCCTTATTGCTGGATAATTTGAATATCCTAGCAAATAGCTCACCTGTCACTCTACTAATCACTTTAAAAGCAACATTGCTTTCTCTAAAGTTTATAATAATGTCACATAATACATCTTCATTGATGAATGATTAAGTGAAATTAATATCAGCTAAGAAAAGAAGTATTATGGTCAACTTTGAGTGGATATTACAAAAAGTAGGAGCTTCCAACATTTTAAATATTATTTGAAGAGCAATAAAAATGGTTTAAGTCTAGTTGTAGGTTAGGATTTGAAACATTTTAAGAAATGATGCCTAGGGACTTCCCTGGTGTTCCAGTGTTTAAGACTCTGTACTTCCAAAACAGGGGATGCAGCTTCCATCCCTGGTTAGGGAACTAAGATCCTACATGTCTCAAGACACAGACAAAAGATGAAAGAAAGCGAGAGAGAAAGGAAGAAAGGAAGAAAGAAATCATGCCTAAGCAATAAAGTGTAGACATAAAGAACAAAAACTTGTAAAAATGACCAGCTTCAATAGCTTCTCAGAGGAAGCAAAGTCTATCCTCCTGCCCAAAGCCAATCCCTCCTATATTATTTATCTATTTCTGCTTATGGAGTTCAGGACATGCAGCCCTCAAATATGACACCTTTGTATGTTGAATATTTTCAGCTGAAGAAGCTTGAGAAAACGGGAGAAGCAATAAGGTTGTTCTGACCTTCCTTCTGCCATTTTCCATTGTAACAAGTTATAAAACCCTCATGTGAAAAGTGCCTTCCCTATACCCGGAGGAAAGGAGGATCCTTATCTCAAGACAAAAGGACATCAAGAAGAATTCCAACAAACAGGCCTTGCTAAGTCACCCCCAGTTTACTACAAATAACTCATGCTCCTTAACTTGCCATATTTTCATAGGATGCCCACACTGTCCATCAAACCTAGCATAAAGGGGGCTTCTTTGGTGGTCCAGTAGTTAAGAATTCACCTCATAATGCAGAGGACACCGGTTTTATCCTTGGTCAAGGAAGGTCCCACTTGCCTCAGGGCAACTAAGCCTGTGCACCTCAACAGCTGAGCCTGTGCTCTAGAGCCTGTGAGCTGCAACTACTGAGCCCATACACCTAAAGCCTTTGCTCTGCAACAAGAGAAGCCACCGTGATGAGAGCCTGAGGTCCGCAACTGGAGAGTAGCCCCCACTCGCTGCAACTGGAGAAAGCCCCTGCACAGCAATGAAGACCTAGCATAGCCAAAAAAATAAATAATCAAAACTTAAAAAATAAAAAACCTAGCATAAAATACACAGGTCTGTCTCTTTGGGTCTTCATTTCCTTATGAAGCCTCCTGTGCCACATAAAATTTCCATGAAATAAATGTTTATGCTTTTCTCCTGACAATCTGTCTCTGTCAGTTGAATTTTCAGACCCAGCCAAGGATCTTAAGAAGGCTGAGAGAATCTTTTTCCTCCCCAGCTTTGTACAGCAAATTACTTTATTATTAATATCTCACACCATTTCAGATGGTATGGTCTGGGAACAGCTTAACTGAGTGTTTCTGGTTCAGTGCATCTCATGTGGTTACAACCAAAATGTCAGCCAGGCTGTAGTCATCTGAAGGCTTAGCTGAGCTGGAGGATTCACTTTCAAGCTCAGTCACATAGTTGTTGGCAAGAAAGTCTCACCTCTTCACCATCTGTGCCTCTCCATAGGGCTGCTTATGAAATGGCAGCTGGTTTTCCTCAGGCAAGTGATGAGAGACAGAGTGAGAAAAAGAAACGGCACTAAGACAGAAATTAGTGATGCCATATTCCAAGCAGCACATCCCTGGTACAAGATGGGAGGGACAACAGAGGGGAGTACCAGCAAGCAGGGAACGTTGGAAGCCATCTTGGAGTCAGACCACCAGACTTCTTCCACCTCCATCAATCACCCTATGCTCTCACAACTTGGAGTACTTCCACTTTACTAGCTCTTTCCCTATTTTGGTTGTAGATGCTCTGAAGTTATAGTCCTGAAGCTTCACTTGTATACCTTCTTGTGAAAAAAAAAAAAAAGAAAATAAACCAAAATCCTTCTGTTCTGCGCTAGTTACCACTCTATCTGTAAGGCTGAGCTCCTGAAAGAGAAGTCTACACACATCTCTTACTTCCTCACTTCCCTTTTTTTTTGGTCCACGGAGATTTGACCTGCACCCCAACTTCTCCAATGGAACTGGCATCCCAGGGTCACTGGAACATTGCAAGGACTTCTTGGTTGAAAACCCCAATACATTTTTCAGTCCTTGCTTAATCTCTGTAGCATTTGTTTCCCATGAATCTATTTCCCCATGACTGTGCTAACACCATTCTTTCCTGGCTTTTGTTCTAATCCTTTCATAACTGTTTCTCAGCCTCCATTCCAGATCTCCTTCCTTTACCTCTCTTTACATATTGATATTCTCCACAATTCAAACCTCACTGGTTTTTTCTTATTATTCTAAACACTTTTCTTTATAATGTCTTCTATACCATTCTCTTTACCTATTCTCTGGATGCTGCTAACCGCCAAATCAAAATTCCCAAGTTAGTTCTTGAGTTCCAGCCCATCACAAAGAAGTGGAGTGGGACTGTATGGCCCTTGCCCCCAAACAGGTTCTCTGCCTGCCTTTTACCTCTGGAAAACTTTAGTCAACGAATAAGTTTAATCAGAGAAGTGAGAAGTGCTGAAACAAAGGAAAATAGTCAAAGGAGACTAAATAATAACAGTGTAGTCATTAAGCATAGTCAAGGATATTTAGTTCTTTCTCAAGGGCTATAGATAATATTCTGAGCCATATCCTGTGAGCTGTCTGATAGATACCAAAACACCAGGTGGAGAAGTTAACTACATGATGACCAGGCTGTACCCAAGACTTGAGCTGCCACAATTCCAAGAACTGACCACAAAGAAACAGGAACAAGTGCACCCTGGAACTGAAGATTAACTATACCTGAAACAACCAAGATGATGCTAGTCAGGCAATGCATTATCAGTTGAAGATGACTGCCAGAAATGACTGTTCTCTTTCTGCATCTTTCTCCCCCGCTCCCCTTCCCCTCTCTGTCTATTTAAGCTCTCATCCCCTGCTTGTCGGGGATGGGGGAAGTTGGCCTTTGGACAGAGGTCTACCACCCTCCCCTCAAGTTGCTGGCATCTGAAATAAAGCAAAATTTCCTTTCCACTTTTGGGTGGTGAGCAGCCAGAGCCCCCAACATACACCTCCTTTTGGTAACAGATTTTGGGCTCCTGTGCTTTCATGACACCTGGCTCTCTTGGGTCTTCCTGGGGCGTGCTGTGGCTATGATGGTGTATTAGTCTGCAGCTTGTAGCTAGCTAGCCCCAGGTAGGGCATTTGGAGAACGTTCTTAGCAGTTACTGAAACTGTTTATTTTGAGGATCCTCCCTGTTTCTCCCTTGCTCGGCACTGGCTGCCAAATTACACTTTTCTTGGTGGAATGGAAACTTGCATTTGGGATGAGCTGACGAGCTCCAAGACTGGGTAAGTCCACTGGTATGCACATGTGCAACTTTTCCATTTGTGAGTGCTAGTGCTATTTGGGCATTCTTGCCAATTGGTTCTGGCTGCTCTTGAGGACTGTTTGTGAGCACCAGGACTATTTAGTCATTCTTGCCAGTTGCTTCTGACATGTGTCTGATGTTGAAGATCATTTATGACACTGAGTATTATTTAGGCATTTTTGCCAATTGGTTCTGATGTCTGTCTGCCATTGAGGATGGTTTATGAGCATAAATGCTTTTGGGCATTCTTGCCTATTGGTTCTGACATCTGACTACTGTTGAGCACCCTTTGTGACCAAGTGTCATTTAGGTATTTTGCCAATTGGTTCTGACATTTGACTACCACTGCTAGTAAAGTAATGCTCAAAATTCTCCAAGCCAGGCTTCAGCAATACGTGAAGCATGAAATTCTAGATGTTCAAGGTGGTTTTAGAAAAGGCAGAGGAACCAGAGATCAAATTGCCAACATCTGTTGGATCATCGAAAAGGCAAGAGAGTTCCAGAGAAACATCTATTTCTGCTTTATTGACTATGCCAAAGCCTTTGACTGTGTGCATCACAATAAACTGTGGAAAATTCTGAAAGAGATGGCAATAGCAGACCACCTGACCTGCCTCTTGAGAAACCTATATGCAGGTCAGGAAGCAACAGTTACAACTGGACATGGAACAACAGACTGGTTCCAAATAGGAAAAGGAGTACATCAAGGCCATATATTGTCACCCTGCTTCTTTAACTTCTATGCAGAATACATCATGAGAAACGCTGGGCTGGAAGAAGCACAAGCTGGAATCAAGATTGCCAGGAGAAATATCAATAAACTCAGATATGCAGATGACACCACCCTTATGGCAGAAAGTGAAGAGGAATTAAAACCCTCTTGATGAAGGTGAAAGAGGAGAGTTAAAAAGTTGGCTTAAAGCTCAACATTCAGAAAACGAAGATCATGGCATCTGGTCCCATCACTTCATGGGAAATAGATGGGGAAACAGTGGAAACAGTGTCAGACATTTTTTGGGGTGGGGGTTCCAAAATCACTGCAGATGGTGACTGCAGCCATGAAATTAAAAGACGCTTACTCTTTGGAAGGAAAGTTATGACCAACCTAGATAGCATATTCAAAAGCAGAGACATTACTTTGCCAACAAAGATCTGTCTAGTCAAGGCTATGGTTTTTTCAGTGGTCATGTATGGATGTGAGAGTTGGACTGTGAAGAAAGCTGAGTGCCGAAGATTTGATGCTTTTGAACTGTGGTGTTGGAGAAGACTCTTGAGAGTCCCTTGGACTGCAAGGAGATCCAACCAGTCCATCCTAAAGGAGATCAGTCCTGGGTGTTTATTGGAAGGAATGATGCTAAAGCTGAAACTTCAATACTTTGGCCACCTCGTGCAAAGAGTTGACTCACTGGAAAAGACCCTGATGCTGGGAGGGACTGGGGACAGGAGGAGAAGGGGACGACAGAGGATGAGATGGCTGGATGGCATCACTGACTTGATGGACGTGAGTCTGCATGAACTCCGGGAGTTGATGATCGACAGGGAGGCCTGGCGTGCCGCGATTCATGGGGTTGCAAAGAGTTGGACATGACTGAGTGACTGAACTGAACTGAACTGAACTGAGGACAATTTGTGTCGGGGAAATGTTTGTTTGGAACTCTGTACCAGTCACCCTCGGAGAGGGTTTATGACAGATATGTGGTTTGGTGTGTGAGTGTGTATTCCATTTGTATGACTGGTATCCTTATTCCCTTTGTAAAATGGGAAATTCAGGTTCAATTCATTAAGAAAAATTTTATCTGTGGAACTATGACTAAAAATCATTTTAGCTGTGGAATTATGACTAAGAAAAAAAGCTGTGGAATTATAATTTTTTTAATCAATGTATGGCAACAATATTCTTTAGATTCCAGATTGGTTAAGATGACATTCTTGAAATTAAAAAAAAATTAAGGTCTTTTTGCATATGCAGTTAGGGAAAGCTAGCTTGTTAAAACACTTTTTTTTTCAGATCATGAAGAAACAAAAATATGTTTAGGAGAAAATTTGAAGTTAATGCTTCTCATGTCCTTGAAATACAACCACAGTCCACATAGGCTGGAACTCTAGCCTCTGGTTAATTGTAAAACTTCAAGCTAAGGAAAGAAAAAGGGGGGAAGTCTTTTAAAATTGAGTGTGTAATTTGGTTATTCTGATTATTATCCATAAACCGATAAGTTTAATTGCAACGCCTAATTCATGGAATGTAAAAAGATGAAACAATGTGATCTCTGTTTGTCGGTATGTTTGTATGTCTCAACGTGTGTTTTGTCTTTGGCTAGTATCTCTGAGGTTAATTTGTAAAGAAACTATTTAATTGGCCTTAAAAAAGTACTTATAAATCAAACAAATCTAAATTTACCTACTTTGTCTTCTTGTAAGACCAAGAGGGAAACTGAAGATGTTTGGGTTTATAAAACATATATGTTGTACCACAGAAGAAAAATTATGCTATAAAAATGTATGTTTTTTGAGGTTACAAAATATGTTCTTAAGTTTGCCAATCAGAAAATGCTAGTGTAACATTTCAATCACTTGTTTCCTGGTTTTGTTAAAACTTTCGAGTTGAAAATTGTCATATGTAAAATGATAAGCAAAGCATTTCAGTATGTAAAGCAAGTAGGATATATGATGTCAACAAAGAGAAAGAATAAAGAAGAGATTTTTGTTGAGGAAAAATGATAATAATTTTGTTCTACAGTTGTTTGTTTCTGGATAAAGAAATTTTGGATCTAGAAATTGACAAAAGGTTTGTGAAAAAGGAATTTTGAAAAAAGAATTGGGTATGTTGTCAGGATTAGATTAGACTAAATTTGATTAGGTATATGAATTTTATTAACAGTAAACTGATACAAGACAGAAGTTTTGTTTTGTTTTGTTTTGTTTTTTACCTCTGTTAAGAAAGCAAAGTTCTCCTGGAATATTGATCTGATTTGGTAACAGAGACTTCTAATGAAAAATAATTGCTTTGTTTCTAATCAAACTTTTGACCTCAATGTTCAGAAAAGAAAAATTGTTCAGTAAAGCTGCTCATGATGTATAACACTGCTAGCTTTAAATGTACTGCTTACAACACATGCACAATGCTTGTGTGACAATTGGATACGAATGATAAAATGTTTGGTCTATAAAGCATTTCCCTGTTAATGTACATCTGAGCCTGTTCATGATATCTGATTAGTTTTCCCCCAATGTGGACAACTAGCCAAATATGTAAATAAAAAGGAGACCTAGTACTGAGGGAACATAGATGGACCCAGAGCAGGCAAATGAACCACTCTGGCAACTTTGGAAAAATATATTGATTATTAATGCTCTCTATGGAAAGAGTTGTAACTTAAAATGGAAAGTTGAGGTATGGGAAAGTCATTCTGGCCTATACATGATTTAATTTAAACTTTAGGCTAACCAAAACAGCCTGTTAGTGGCCTATTAAACATACATTGTACATCTGCTTTAATCATTAAGACAAAAAAATAGTGCAAAGGTATATTTTGATTATTATCCTCATTGTAATATGTCTAATAATTTTCAAGTGTTTGTCCAGGTACTATGAAAGTTTATTGTCACTCTTGTTCTGTACCTGTCCCTCCTCAAGATTGAGGAGTATCAAAGCAAAGGGGGAATTGAAACAGAGCAGGACCATATGGTCCTTGCCCCCAATCATGTTCTCTGCCTGCCTTTTACCTGTGGAAAACTGTAGTCAATGAATAAGCTTAATCAGAGAAGTGAGAAATGCTGAAACAAAGGAAAATAGTCAAAGGAGACTAAATAATAATAGTGTAGTCATTAAGCATAGTCAAGGAGATTTAGTTCTTTCTCAAGGGCTATAGAATATCCTGAGCCATATCCTGTGAGCTGTCTTACAGATACCAAAACACCAAGTGGAGAAGTTAACTACATGATGACCAGGATATACCCAGGACTTGAGCTGCCACAATTCCAAGAATTGAGAGCAAAGAAACGGGAACAAGTGCACCCCGGAACTGAAGATTAACTGTACCTGAAACAACCAAGGTGATGCTAATCAGGCAACTCATGACCAGTTGAAGACGACTGTTAGAGATGACTGTTTTCTTTCTGCATGTAACCCCCCTCTCCAACTCTGTCTCTTATCTGCTGCCTGTCGGCAGGGGTAGGGTAGGGGGAGTTGGCCTTTGGACAGATGCTACCACCCTCCCCTCAAGTTGCTGGCATCTGAAATAAAGCAAACTTTCCTTTCCACCAACCTGGCCTCCTCATTGCCTTTTGAGCAGCGAGCAGCCGGACCCCCCATGCATAACTTTCAGTAACAACTTCTGTTATTATTAAAATCTATGAAAATCTCTCAACTGATGGATGTGTTGGCTCAATTTGAGGGGTTCCATTACTTCTGAGAATTTCTTCTTCATCTTTTAAATTTTTGGCTGGACCAAGTAGCATGCAGGATCTTAGTTCCCTGACCAGGGGTCAAACCCACACCCCCTGCAATGGGAGCGCAGAGTCTTAACCACTGGACTGCCATAGAAATCCCACTTCTGAGAACTTCTGATTGGGAGGAGTACTTTTTAAAAAGTATTCTAGAGGGAATTTTATCTCTAAAAACTGTTTTATCCATTTGCTACAATCCCTAGTGTAAAGGAAGGATGGAATGTGGACCCAGCAAAGGATTTCCCCCTCTTCCCAAAAGAAGTTACCAATATGTTCACCAAGCCATTATTTATAGCTTTAATTCAACATAAAGAAGACTAGAAGGCTCATCCTAATAATTAGTTCTCGCAGAGAATGGTAAAAATAAAAACTGTACTAGCTTCATATCAACTCCTATGTGCCAGCACCTCCTTTAGACACTTTCTGGTGGCTGTCCCAAGACTCTCAGAACCTTGCTGCATTCAGTCCTCCTAGACACAACTCAAGTAAGACCAGCTTCTTCCTGGAATGATTAGGTTTTCAGACCTAAACTTCTCAACAAATGTTATGAGACCAATTCTAAGAGTTACTCCTACATCGTGTTAGCATAGACATTGAGTCCATATCCTGCAGCTGTTACCACTGCAGTTACTCCTGCTGTCCCTACATTTCTACCATATAAACATGCTGCAAATGAGAGTTCACCATGCTCATTAATACTATAATGCCCAGTCACAGGGTACCAGGCAGCAGCTTGACAAACAAGATCAGAAAATTTTAAGATTGCCATGTCAATATGTGCCATTCCTCTAGATAGAAATCAGATGTCAAATGGACAGGTGTTTCCTCTTATTCAAGCCATAATCCTTATTTTTGCCAGAGTAATCACTAGCCTTGAGACTGTGCACTCAGAACTTCTTGTGCTGCACACTCCAGAGCCTTCATTCTAAGACAGATGAAGCCATCTCTCTACTTCAAGCCCAACTAGTCAAAGACACTGCCCAGAAGCCAATCAGCAGTGTGACTGCAGTCCTGAGGTTTAAAACTGACCAGGAGTAACAAGAAGAAACTCATGTTTCATCCAAGAAAAATATCTAAACATTGAAAAACTTCAGTAGTGTGCATGTGTGTGGGGGGTGGGGGTGGGGTGGGGGACTTGATTCAAAATAAAATGAAATTCCAAGTAGAAAAAAAACTGAAACATATATATACTGAGAAAATACTATGTCTAACAAAATTAATGCTAGTCCTAGATTATTTATGGGGTTTTAAAACGATAGAGAGGAAAGAAGGAAGGAAGGAGGGAGGGAGAAGAAAGAAAAAATATAAAAAGGGAGCCTCTGTATACAGAAATCAATGAGAAAGCTATAAGCCTTGGTTCTAGATACCCTGAAACTACCTTTTCCAGTTAATTAACATTCCTTCATAGGATAGTACTACTTCTTTATCACTGGGATTGCATAAATTTATGGCTGATGTTGTTTTATACTGTATGTTTGTATTTTTGTTTTGTTGAGAATGCTTCATGGACTCTTTTATAACTAAGACTTAATAGTTCACATTTTTTACTACATAAATTATTTGTATCCATATGTAATCCTGATGTTTTGATGATTGACTGGGGAAAAGGTACAGAAAATTTTCAAATAGTATCTCTAGTGCCAGGACAAACCAGGAGCATTCTGATCTTAACAGTTGTTCAAAGACTGAATAGTTCTGACTTCCACTGCATACCAAAAGCCCACAAAAAGAAGATAAACTACCAGATTTGACCTTCAAATCTGCCATCATTAAATTAGGAGGAAGAATTTCAGCAGCAGAGCACATTAAAACCTCATTCCATTGATCTATCCAGTGAACACTGAGTAGAGTGTTATATGTGCCTATTAGAGTGGTGCCTATGTGCAACAGGAACCATGTCAGTATCACAAAGACTTACTATAGGATGTAGACAAAGGTAAGGAGACCCTGGTTAATGTTATAAATTTGAGATGGCTTTAATTATGTATGTTTTTTTCAAAAAGTTGTTCCTACAAGCATGGCTAAGAAACTATGATACTGACATGAATCACAAGATCAGTAAAACCTTTCAAGACTCTGCAAACTTGGTACCTCTGTTTCCTTGACAGTCTCCTGTTACAACTGAGACAGGCTGTTCAGACTGAGGAGGAGGCTGAATGGACAGCCTGAAGAAAATTGTAAATGTTTGTTAAAATCTGAAAGAATTTTGGGGAAGCAGATGGCTCAAAGCAATAAAAACATTGCCAAGTTCTTTTGGATGTTCACCTGAGTTTAGAGATCACTGATTGTGGTGATTGCATGCCAGATCCTTAAAGTTTGTTTGCACATTTAATCTTCATGGCATTCATATATGTAAATATAGCTTTCTTGATTATACAGAATGTAAGTCACTAATATAAGTTTCCATAGCTAGCTAGTTAGGGTTTTGTGGTTGCAGACAATAGAAAATTACTCTGGCTAATATAAGGTAAAAGAAATTTCTTTGAAAGGATGTTTGAAAGCTGACAAAACATATTGGCTAATGAACCAATATATAAAGGATGAAACCAAAGCATTTTCACAGGTCTCACTAGTTGAAATGGATAAACTGACTCTTTAGGACATAGCTGCCTATGTAAATCATTTAATGTCTTTGGATCACTCTGTTCAATTAACACTACTGTAGATTATATACAAAAGTTGTCAGGACATGTGAAGTGAAAGTCGCTCAGTGGTGTCTGACTCTTAGTGACCCCATGGACTATACAATCCATGGAATTCTCTAGGCCAGAATACTGAAGTGGGTAGCCTTTCCCTTCTCCAGAGGAACTTCCCAACCCAGGGATCAAACCCAGTTCTCCCGCATTGCAGGCAGATTCTTTACCAGCTGAGCCACAAGGGAAGCCCAAGAATACTGGAGTGGGTAGCCTATCCCTTCTCCAGCGGATCTTCCCAACCCAGGAATTGAACTGGGATCTCCTGCATTGCAAGCAGATTCTTTACCAACTGAGGTATCAGGGAAGCCCCAGGACATGCACCTGTGGTCAATTAAATTTATGACAAAGGAGGCAAGAATATACACTGGAGAAAAAAAGAGTCTCTTCAAATAAGTGGTGCTTGGAAAACTTGACAGCTACACGTGAAAGAATGAAATTAGAACATTCTCTAATACCATACACAAAAATATACTCAAAATGGATCAAAGACCTAAATGTAAGGCGTGCGTGCTAAGTTGCTTCAGTTGTGTCTGACTCTTCATGGCCCTATGACTATAGCCTGCCAGTCTCCTCTGTCTGTGGGATTCTCCAGGCAAGAATACTGGAGTGGGTTGACATGCCCTTCTCCAGAAGATTTTCCAGATCCAGGGATTGAACCTGCATCTCCTCTGTCTCCTGCATTGGCAGGTGGGTTCTTTACCACCAGTGCCACCTGGGAAGCCCAACTGTAAAGCTCTTAGAGAAAAAACAGTCAGAACACTCATATAAATTGAAGCAATATCTTTTTCGATCCACCTCCCAAAGTATTGAAAAACAAAAATAAACAAATGGGACCTAATTAAACTTAAAGGCTTTTGCATAGCAAAGGAAACCAAAAACAAAATATTTTCTTCCAAAAAATGGAAGAGAACATTTACAGATGAAGTGACCAACAAAGGGTTAATCTCCAACTGATACTAACAGTTCATTCATACTCCTCTGCAGGGGAATAGGAAGAACTAGTTGGACATGTGAGTTGGGGAGAATAAACAGCTCAGCCGTCCCCACCCTTTCTATTAATAGGCCTATGTTTTGCAGAAAGTGGGTCTGATCTCCTCACATGGGCCTCTATTGTTCTACTGGGAAGCCTGTGGTTTTCAACTATGCCAGTGACCAGCGCATAAGTCTGGGAAAAGTGTGTGTCCACTTGGTCACATCCTCCAGTCAGCTTTATTAAGATAATATTTTTACATTCATCTGTGTGACTCATATATCAATTGATTCTGAATTCAGAAGGAAAAATGGGACAATACTTATTAGGTACCTGGTATTTTGGGGGGCTCCAAAATCACTGCAGATGGTGATTGCAGACATGAAATTAAAAGACACTTACTCCTTGGAAGGAAAGTTATGACAACCTAGACAGCATATTCAAAAGCAGAGACATTACTTTGCCAACAAAGGTCTGTCTAGTCAAGGCTATGGTTTTTCCAGTGGTCATGTATGGATGTGAGAGTTGGACTGTGAAGAAAGCTGAGTGCCGAAGATTTGATGATTTTGAACTGTGGTGTTGGAGAAGACTCTCGAGAGTCCCTTGGACTGCAAGGAGGTCCAACCAGTCCATTCTAAAGGAGATCAGTCCTGGGTGTTCATTGGAAGGAATGATGCTAAAGCTGAAACTCCAATACTTTGGCCACCTCATGCGAAGAGTTGACTCATTGGAAAAGACCCTGATGCTGGGAGGGATTGGGGGCAGGAGGAGAAGGGGACAACAGAGGATGAGATGGCTGGATGGCATGGCTGACTCAATGGACATGAGTTTGGGTAAACTCTGGGAGCTGGTGATGGACAGGGAGGCCTGTCGTGCTATAATTCATGGGGTCACAAAAAGTTGGACACGACTGAGCAACTAAACTGAACTGACTTGCAAGGAAAAGATTATCAGCTGGTGTGAACTCTTAGGTCAGGCCCAGGGACCCTGGAGGTATGACCTTAGATTTGCCTTCTTGCTATTCTACTCTCCAGAGTGTAGTGATATGAGATAAATGTGGACTGTTCGCAGATCAGATTACACCTGGTTCCCAGAGCATTCTCTGTGAAATCTCTCTCATGAGTTGCAGCTGCACTGGGAGGCAGGCATGTGACTTGGCACACACTCCTAAAGAGACTGGGCAGCAAGCATAGGACATACACAGGCAGGGAATAGGAAGGGAGGCTGCCCCAAGGTGAAGTTGCCTGCACTGAGCTCTACCTCATTCTTGGGACTGAACCCTGGGGAATGGAAGAAAGTGGAAGCTGAACCTAACTTGTTGCCAGATGTCAGGAGGCCTCTGCTATTTGGCTTTGTGCATTATTACAGTTTATCTTTCAAAGTTAGGGAAACTGGTGTGGAGGTGGGGAACATGTCTTTGTTGCAGAAGTCGGAGGGTGAAGAAACCAAGCACCACACTCTGAGAGTTGGAGATACGACATCAGGCCCAGAGGAGTTAACACTTCCAGCTCTGAGCCCCAAAAAAGCAGTTACAGTTGTTATAGGCAGTGCATGACATCAGACTATAATGAGCAGTGCCGACTGTTAATAGGCCAGTTTAAACTAGGGGTTCTCCTCACTCCTGAGAACAGCTGTAGGACACAGCATGGAGGATGTCTGACCTTTACACAATCATGCTTAAGCGGTATTACACGGGCTGGGTAATTGACAAGGGTGAGTGAGGTAAGTTTCAGTTCCTAACATTAAGTTTCCATTTCCCCGAAACTATGAAGCTTACCTGACTGCAAAGAGTAAGCTGAGCTACAGAAGCAGAAGGGAGCATGAAGTTATTTCTAGCTGGATGTAAGTTTTAAATTTTTCTTTTCATCCTGACTTTTTATCAATTTTGAGCCAATAAGACCAACCAATATTGAGTAACACAGCAAGTAGTCCAGGAAAATTCTAATACTTTGTACCTGTTCTACAATAACGAAATAAAGTCTTTGTTAAGTTCACTTGATTTTTGCAGTCCATCTATCACTCATTTCAACCCTTATTTCAATTTTCCTTCCTTTTTAATTTTTTTACTTTTATTTAAAAGAATTTTTTGTCTACATCGAGTGACATGTGGAACTTCCCTGCACAGGGTACCAAGGACCAAACCCATGCCCTCTGCAGTGGAAGCATGCAGACTTAACCAGTGGACCAAAACGAAAGTCCTTTCCTTCCTTTTTCAGAGAAGCAGGATAATAATTAAAAAAAAAAAATTTCCTTCTCATATTTCCTGTTAGACTCAATTCTGGCAGATAAAATGAAAACTGATTTTCTTCTGGTACAGCGCCTTCTAGTTCATTATTCTCCCCTAGAACATATGGGTGATGCCTGAGGCTTGGCAATCATTGCTAAGTATGGTAAAGCACAAGACAAAAGGGATTGGTGTCCTTAATGGCCTTATTGATCGACCACGACTGTCTTAAATTTCCCCTTTCCTGGATTTACTGGTACGTGAGACAAAGAAATCCTTTACTGTTTTTGGCAGTCAAGTGCCATCTTAATTGATACATTCATCCATTCCATTTCCGTGTATGGTAGGCAGAATCTGCTGCTGCTGCTGCTAAGTCATTTCAGTCGTGTCCGACTTTGTGTGACCCCATAGACGGCAGCCCACCAGGCTCCCCAGTCCCTGGGATTCTCCAAGCAAGAACATTGGAGTGGGTTGTCATTTCCTTCTCCAGTGCATGAAAGTGAAAAGTGAAAGTGAAGTCGCTCAGGCTTGTCCGACTCTTATCGATCCCATGGACTAAAGCCTACCAGGCTCCTCCGTCCATGGGATTTTCCAGGCAAGAGTACTGGAGTGTGGTGCCATTGGCGTCTCTGGTAGGCAGAATAATGGTCCCCTAAAGATGTCTATGTCCTAATCTCTTGAACTTGTGAACGTATCACCTTACATGGCAAAAGAGACTTTGCAGCCAGGGTTAAGTTAAGGATCTCCAGGTGAGAAAAGCATCCTGGATTCTCCAGGTGGACCCAATGTGATCATAAAAGTCTTTTAAGTGCAAAAGGATGGCAGAAAGAAGATCTGAGAAAGAGATGTGACAACAGAAAGGTCAGAGAAATGCTATGTGCTGGCTTTGAATGTAGAAGAAGGCCATAAGCTAAAGAATGTGGGTGTCTCACTGATCCTGTTCGTGATGCCAATTGTCTCACTATTCTCACTGTTCACTCAGTTCACTGAACCCAGGGTAGGCAAGGCATGAGTTAAAGAGTCTGGAAGAAGACTCAAGGAGCTGCAGGAACTGCAGACACATTTATTCTCTCCTGGCTGACACAGCAGTCATAGCAGCAGCCATAGCATAACCTAACACAATATAACCTCTCTCCTGGCTGACACAGTGGCCATAACAGTATTATCTCCTGGCTGATGCAGCAGCTGTAGCAGCAAACTCGCTATATTCTCTCTTGTGGCTGACCCAATGGACACAACCATGACACAGCAGTAATGCTGCTGCTTTCTAGGTGGAGCTCATATATTCCTACGGTACAAATTAGTCTGTAACCAAGTGAGTACCTTGTGACATGCATGCACAGTGTTACAAATGATTTCAGCTGTTAGTCACTATTTACAAAACGTGGGCTGAGAGAGCCTGAGCACACCATCTTAGCTAATTTGCTTTCTTCCCACAGTGGGCATCCCCTGGAAGCTGAAAGAAGGAAGGAAATATTTTCCCCCAGAGGCTCCAGAAGAAAACAACATTTCTAAAAGCCTGATTTTAACATAGTGAAGCCATGTCAGACAGCTAACCTAGTGAACTGTAAGATAATGAATTTGGGTTAAGCCACTAAATTTCTGGTAATCTGTTACAGCAGCAATAGAAAATGAATGCACTATATTAAGGTCTCTTAACAACTTATGGTAAGTCCAGGGAAATTGCTTCTTCTCAGTGCAAGATTCCTCTAGCCTTTTTAAAGTCAAGTACAGGGGAAAAAGAGACATAACTTACTTTTTAAGAATTAAAGAAAAAAAAAATCCCCACCAACCTAGGAAAAGAATGACAGTTTTTTATAGTCATGATGCATGTGTGCTAACTCACTACAGTCATGTCCGACTCTGTGAAACTCTATGGACTGCAGGCTGCCAGGCTCCTCTGTCCATGGGGATTCTCCAGGCAAGAATACTGGAGTGGGTTGGGGTCAAACCCACATCTCTTAAGTCTCCCGCATTGGCAGATGGGTTCTTTACCACTAGCGCCACCCGGGAAGCAAACACCAAAGCTGATTTTAAACGTGTTTAATCAGTGACAACTTGCTTCAATAAACACATCTCAGTTACAGGAAACAACTTTCTGTAACCCATACTTCTAAGGCTTATTTTCAACTTACTTCTACTTTGTAGAAGTATTTTCTCAAACAATAATTTTCATAAACCCTGTATTTGCAAGTCAAGTCAACTTGACTTTTATCATCATAGCTTTCCCTTACTTAAGTGGTAAATTCAGTTTCTAGGTTTCAGATTTTAGGTGATGGTCTCATCTTTTGATATATTGTACATTCTTCTAAGGAAAAGACAGTCTTGTTCTTACTTTAATAAGAGTCAAGAAAAACACAGAGTATTACTATTAAGTGAAAGGAAGTGGGAAGTGGTATATGAGAATTTGTTGTAATAATGTGAACAAATAATTTATGTTTGTTGTTTAGAACTCTAGAATTGGTAAAGAATCCTCCTGCAACCCGGGAGACCCAAGTTCAAATCCTGATTTGGGAAGATCCGCTGGAAAAGGGATAGGCTACCCACTCCAGTATTCTTGGGCTTCCCTGGTGCCTCAGCTGGTAAAGAATCTGCCTGCAGTGAGGGAGACCTGGGTTCAGTCCCTGGGTTGGAAGATCCCCTGGAGAAGGGAAAGTCTAACCACTCCAGGATTCTAGACAGGAAAATTCCATGGACTGTGTGGTCCACGGGGTTGCAAAGAGCATGACTAAGTGACTTTCACTTTGTTTGAAAAACAAAAACCCTAAAAATAAAATCATTCATGATCCTACATTTTTATTTTGAAATATTTAAAGTAAGTCCTTATATGTATATGTATAGCTGATTCACTCTGCTGTACAGTAGAAACCAACATACAACATTGTAAAGCAATGATGTGTGTGTGTGTGCATGCGTGCATGCCTAGTCATGTCCTACTGTTTTCAGCTCCATGGACTGCAGCCCACCAGGCTCCTCTGTCCATGGAAGTTTCCAAGTAAGAATACTGAAGTGTGTTACCATTTCCTATTCCAGGTAATCTTCCTGATCCAGGGCCTGGGTCTCCTGCATTGACAGATGGATTCTTTACCACTGAGCCACCTGGTTTATACTCCAGTAAAAATTAATTGTTAAAAATAAAGTCTTCCCTGATCTACTTCCTACCAATCCCACTCAAGAGGTGATTGCTAATAACAATTTTATGTGTACTTTTTCAGGTATAGACTTAGGCACAAGGTGTTAATAATAAGCCTATTTTAACCAATTGCCATTGTGTTGCTAGGGTCTTTGGAATATATTTTATATATTTGAATATAGTTCAGTATTTTAGCATGGTTGTAAACTTCTTGAGAATGATAGTCATAATATATTCATGTCTACACAACAGATTACATTACCTAATAGGTTTTCAACAAATACTTATTGAGTGGGATTAAGAACTAAATTTCTTTAATAAGATCTCATTTAATTTCTGGTGTGAGAATATAATACTTAGTCCTAAGGGGATATAGATAGAGATCCTGGGTCCAACTGTGGCAGGCTGTCTGGAATCTGAATATTTAAAGTTCTAGTACAGTATTGTTCAAAGAGTGGTCAACTGGTGGTCTATCAAGTAGTCAAAAAAGTTTAGCAATTTCAAAGGAAAAAGCAAAGAAGCAATTTTGTTAACACATAGTTAATAAATGTAAAATTAAGATTAATCACTAGTTTTATAGAAATCCTCTTATAGTCTTAATTTATTATTTTCAAATAAGTTGGACTTTCACATGATTCAAAATTGAAAAAGATCAAAGGATAAACAGATCTCTATGATTGCATCTTCTGCTAGCCAATATTTATCAGCTTGTTACTGTACTTGTAATTTTAAAGTTACTGCCAAAATCTTTCATGATTTTCGAATGGATTTTGCCCTTCCATGGAGGGCAAGTTATCCTCTCATGGGAATTAGAGTGCCTGGTTCCCCATAGGCTCAGCCGCACAATGCATTATCAAAGATTTTTTTTCCGCTAATTCCGTAGCTCAAAATGATCTCTCAGTGGCACATTAACTTGCATTCTATTGTGAGTAAAGTTAACAGTTTTTTCATGTTTGAACCATCTGTTTTAACTTTCCTGTGAATTACCTGGTCCTCTGATTTCCATTTTTCTATTGGGTTGTTTTTTGTTTTTTTCTTTAGTTATTTTAGGTGTTCTTTTATATTGAAAGTTAGCTTTTTATGACACTAGTATCAAATGATTTTCCTTAAGTTGCCATTTTAACTTAGGTTATGATAACTTTTCCTACGCAGATTTTTAAGAAATATGTGATTGCATTTCTCAAACTTTTCTTTAGTTTCTTTTGAGCTTGTGTTGCAATGAAAAGGGTAAAAGAGAAATGAGCTTTTCTTTTCTTTCCTGAGAACAAAGAAGATAACAGGAGGCAGGCACAATCACTCCTAGTTTATACTTTGTTCATAATCTGTAGTCTGTAACTAAGTTTGCTTTTCTGCCCTCTAACTCTGCATGAGCTACATTTTGAACCTATTTGAACCTATTATCTCTTGAAAGTGAGAAGTGAAAGTGAAGTCACTCAGTCCTGTCTGACTGTTAGCGACACCATGGCCTGCAGCCCACCAGGCTCCTCTGTCCATGGGATTTTCCAGGCAAGAGTACTGGAGTGGGGTGCCGTTGCCTTCTCCAATTATCTTTTGACACTATACTAATTACATCCTGGATCTGGTGCTCAACTTTATGGACTTTTCTTCGAAGACCACCCCTTGCAGCTTTTTCTCTTTTTGCATTACAGAAAGAAGGCCACAGTACAATACACAAAAGACAATGGGCCCAACTATCTGGCTACCAGATTGCCAGATCCAATTACTGGGCTACCTGACACCAACCTATGACTGTTTGTGAAACAATGCAAGAGGAAAGAATACAAGATCCTTACACCTTTGTTCCTCATCAGCTATCCATGTCTGGGAACCATCTTCTTATATAAGCCCCTGCAACCCCTCATGGAGAGGGGAGAGGCACAGCTCTTGAGGCATGAGCCTCCACTGGCTAAAGATTAAAGCCACCTTTCTATTTCTTCCAAACTCTGTCTCTATGGTTTTTTATTTGGCTTTGGTAGGCAGAGAAAGCCAAGGTTTTGGTGGCAACAATGTAGGAAACTACATTTAAATTTCTCAGATGATTTATTCTAGTATTTGGTTAATTGCATTTTTTCCATTTTAATTTTTTTTACATTTAAAAAATTATAGTTGATAAGCAGTGCTTCCATTTTAATCTTTGATTACCTGAGATCTATCTTGGTTAGAATGTGAGATATGGATCCAAGTTTTTGGTGTTTTTTTTTTTTTTTCCACACTGGTTATCTTCAGACAATACCCAACATCCAACAACTGCCAACATCTGCTAGATCATCAGAAAAGCAAGAGAGTTCCAGAGAAACATCTATTTCTGCTTTATTGACTATGCCAAAGCCTTCAACTGTGTGAATCACAATAAACTGTGGAAAATTCTGAAAGAGATGGAAATACCAGACCACCTGACCTGCCTTCTAAGAAATCTGTATGCAGGTCAGGAAGTAACAGTTAGAACTGAACATGGAACAACAGACTGGTTCCAAATACGGAAAGGAGTACGTCAAGGCTGTATATTGTCACCCTGCTTATTTAACTTATATGCAGAGTACATCATGAGAAACGCTGGGCTGGAAGAAGCACAAGCTAGAATCAAGACTGCCGGGAGAAATATAAATAACCTCAGATATGCAGATAACACCACCCTTATATCAGAAAGTGAAGAAGAACTAAAGAGCCTCTTGATGAAAGTGAAAGAGGAGCATGAAAAAGTTGGCTTTAAACTCAACATTCAGAAAACTAAGATCATGGCATCCAGTCCCATCACTTCATGGCAAATAGATGGGGAAACAGTGGTAGACTTTATTTTTTTGAGCTCCAAAATTGCTGCAGATGGTGACTGCAGCCATGAAATTAAAAGATTCTTACTCCTTGGAAGAAAAGTTATGACCAACCTAGACAGCATATTAAAAAGCAGACACATTACTTTGCCAACAAAGTTCCATCTAGTCAAGGCTATGGTTTTTCCAGTAGTCATATATGGATATGAGAGTTGGACTATAAAGAAAGCTGGACACCAAAGAATTGATGCTTTTGAACTGTGGTGTTGGAGAAGACTCTTGAGAATCCCTTGGACTGCAAGGAAGTCCAACCAGTCGATCCTAAAGGAAATCAGTCCTGAATATTCATTGGAAGGACTGATGTTGAAGCTGAAACTCCAATACTTTGGCCACCTGATGCAAAGAGCTGACTCATTTGAAAAGATCATGATGCTGGGAAAGATTGAAGGCAGAAAGAGAAGGGGACAACAGAGGATGAGGTGGTTGGATGGCATCACTGACTCAATGGAGATGAGTTTGAGTAAACTCTGGGAGTTGGTGATGTACAGGGAGGCCTGGCATGCTGCAGTCTATGGGGTTGCAAAGAGTCAGACATAACTGAGCAACTGAACTGAACTGATCCTCAAACATGCATTGAATAGTCCATAGTACTTTAAAATATCACCTTATCACATGCTAATTCATTCATGCAATTGCATCTATTTCTGGATTCCATTCTGCTCTGTTGATGTGTCTATTTACACACTAGCCCATACTGCTATAATTACAGCTCTAAAGCAGGTTGTAGTCTCTGGTTTTACTAGTTCTCTGTCATTTTTCTTCTTCATCAGACATGTTCTTATTTAAATTTTTTTTCTCTATAAATTTTAGAATTAGTCTGTCTCTTAAAATTTTTGCTTAGAATCATGGTGGATTTTATAGATTAATTTAGAAGAATTTAAGTTTTATGATAATAAGTCATCCTATCCCATGCTTTTCCATTTATAGTGAGTTAAAAGATTTCTTTGTGTATTGCACATTTTCTAATAGTTTATCCCCAAGAATTCAATCTTTCGTGTTGCTATTGTAACTAGATATTTTTGAATTGATTGTTGTTTGTATCTATGAAATAGAGTGATTTCTGAATATTCAAATTTAAGGACTATATTTTCCATTTCTGAAAAAAAAAGGCTATTGGAATTTTGATAGATTGATTTGAGTGCATATCATCAATTCATAAACAGATAGCTTTTCAATTTCAAGTTTTCTTTAATATAGAATTGCAGGGGGCCCTGAATAGCCAAAACAATCTTGGAAAAGAAAAGTTAGAGGACTCACACTTCCCCATATCAAAACTTATCTCAAAACTACAGTAATCAGACTGTGTGGTACTGGCATAAATAGAATAATTGAGAAATAACCTATATAATTATGATCCATTCATTTTCAATAAAGGTGTCAAGGCAATCAATAGGAGAAAGAACTGTCTTTAGCAAACAATTCTTTTAATTTCTTTCAGTGGTGTTTTGTTTTTTGACTATAAACCATCCACTGTTTTTGGTTAAGTTTCAGTATTTTACTCTTTTTGATGCTGTGTGAATGAAATTGTTTTCTTAATTTCATTTTTGGATTGTATTACTAGCTTATAGAAATACAACTATTTTATATATTGATATTATATCTCTGCAACATTGCTGAATTCATTTATTAGTCCCAATAGATTTGTAGTTTCTTCAGAATTGTCTTTAAGATTGTTATATGCTGGACTTCCCTGGTGGTCCAATGATTAAGACTTAAACCTTGTAGGAGACAGGCCTACTAAAAGGCCAGGCAAAAGAATTAAGCAATCTTGCTGAGAGGACATGACTCAGCATGTAACTCCTGAAGGAATCCAGAAAGGAACAAAAGACATCTTGAAAGCAGGATGTACACCTGAGAGTGGAAAGCCATTAACAGACTGTTCCTATCTTGAGCGCCTGGGAGGCACATAAAGATTAATTAGAACGGTAGCCACGACCGCCAGAAGATGGCTGCTTGGCCGTGGAGGCATATCTCTGCAACTGCAAAGCAGCCACGGGGTGACTTCTGTAATGGGCTATTAAGACGATTGATGAACCTTCTTTTTTGCAGGTAGTGAAAGGGTCTTCACTGCTCAGACCCGCAGGGCTGGGCCTGGAGGAGCTGCTGGCCCCCGCGATGACTGCAGCCCGAGAGGTGTGTCGTGTTCCAGTGCGCGCAGAGCCATGCCATGCTCACTGACTCTGTTCACCTCGCCTGGGACCTGTTGCAGTCCCTCGGGGCCATGGTCTTCTCCAGAGTCACAAATAATGTAGTTTTGGAGGCTCCGTTCCTAGTAGGCATTGAAGGTCACTCAAAGGCAGCACTTAACCTTTTGTTCTGTAGTTCCTGTGAGATTCCCATTGGTTTCCACCTGTATTCTACCCATGCTGCCCTGGCTGCCTTGAGAGGCCACTCCTGCCTTTCCAGTGAAAAAATGGAGTGCCTTAGTTCAGTTCAGTTCAGTCGCTCAGTTTTGTCTGACTCTTTGTGACCCCGTGAACTGCAGTGTGCCAGGCCTACCTGTACATCACCAACTCCCAGAGTTTACCCAAACTCATGCCCATTGAGTCAGTGATGCCATCCAACCATCTCATCCTCTGTCATCTTCTCCTCCTGCCCTCAATCTTTCCCAGCATCAGGGTCTTTTCCAATGAGTCAGCTCTTTGCATCAGGTGGCCAAAGTATTGGAGTTTCAGCTTCAACATCAGTCTTTCCAGTGAACACCCAGGACTGATCTCCTTTAGGATGGACTGGTTGGATCTCCTTGCAGTTCAAGGAACTCGCAAGAGTCTTCTCCAACACCACAGTTCAAAGGCATCAAATCTTCGGTGCTCAGCTGTCTTTATAGTCCAACTCTCACATCCATATATGACTACTGGAAAAACCATAGCCTTGACTATACAGACCTTTGTTGACAAAGTAATGTCTCTTTTTAATATGCTGTCTAGGTTGGTCATAGCTTTCCTTCCAAAGAGTAAGCGTCTTTTAATTTCATGGCTGCAATCACCATCTGCAGTGCTTTTGGAGCCCCCCCAAATAAAGTCAGCCACTGTTTCCACTGTTTCCCCATCTATTTCGCATGAAGTGATGGGACCAGATGCCATGATCTTAGTTTTCTGAATGTTGAGTATGCTAGATGTTTAATATGCTAGACAGCATATTAAAAAGCAGAGACATTACTTTGTCAACAAAGGTCTGTATAGTCAAGGCTATGGTTTTTCCAGTAGTCATATATGGATGTGAGAGTTGGACTATAAAGACAGCTGAGCACCGAAGATTTGATGCTTTTGAACTGTGGTGTTGGAGAAGACTCTTGCGAGTTCCTTGAACTGCAAGGAGATCCAACCAGTCCATCCTAAAGGAGATCAGTCCTGGGTGTTCATTGGAAGGACTGATGTTGAAGCTGAAACTCCAATACTTTGGCCACCTGATGCAAAGAGCTGACTCATTGGAAAAGACCCTGATGTTGGGAAAGATTGAAGGCAGAAGGAGAAGGGGATGACAGAGGATGAGATGGTTGGATGGCATCACTGACTCAATGGGCATGAGTTTGGGTAAACTCTGGGAGTTGGTGATGTACAGGGAGGCCTGGCACGCTGCAGTTCACGGGGTCGCAAAGAGTCAGACACAACTGAGTGACTAAATGACTGATAAAGCTGAAATAGATGTTTTTCTGGAACTCCTTTGCTTTTTTGATGATCCAGCAGATGTTGGCAATTTGATCTCTGGTTCCTCTGCCATACCTCTTAAAAACAAAAGCCATAGTAAATCCATCTGAGATGGATATCTACAACATCCCTCTATGAGAAAAGTTTGCAGAGCTGAAAGAGAAGATGATGTTAACACATACTCGCTTAAATTCACTCATAAAGATTCTGAAGGAACTGCCTCCTGACCAGTCCAAGCTAACTAATTCAGTATCAAAGCTTGAGTATCAGAGGCAGGCCTTATTGCTGTCTTCTGTCCAGATTTCATAGCTATTTGTCTTAAGAATTCATTTTAGCTTCTAATCAATTTCATAATATTTATTTTTGAAAACATTCTGATTGCAAATTTAAGAATTAAGAGCCAATGTCCCATGAATGCTGTGATGTAAAGATGCATGATTGGCCTGAAAATAGAGTTGTACTTCTGTTAATTAACTACTTTTCCTACATGGAGAAATTGTCATATGAATACTAAGAAATCATTTTTTTCTTACATGAAATACAGGTACATACATATTCTGTAGGTAATGTTCAATAAGTTAACTGCATAATATATATTTATCTTTACCTTTTCAGTTGTAAACTGAACTTAGCAGGATAGTAATGAAAGGAATGATAAAAACATCAAGTAGTCACTGAATGCTGTTTTCTCATTATTTTGCTTTATATAGCACTGTGGCTCAATAGCTTATCATAGTCGTTGTTGGGAGACACAGCGCAAAATAGCCTTGAAGGAAAAGGTCCTTGGGAAAATGGCGAAGGGCCAGAAGTACCCAGGCATTGTGTACTGATAGCTGAAAAACATTTCCTGCCTTTGGTGAGGCTCGGTGCCAAGATTTAACGATTAAAACGTTAAAGACGATGCTTGAAAAAAATGGGTCATGAGATAAACACATGGGTTGTTAAGAACACGCTGGTCCTTAAAAGATCTTTTACTGATTATATCTTAACCTTGTACGTGCTCTGCTTACCATATTCTCTAAACTCTTTGTTCCTTGCTCCTGTAAAAAGGCTCGACTACCAAAATAAAGTTGTCAGTCCTTACAAAAACTGTCCAAGTGTTGTTCTTTCAAGTTCGCCGTTTCCAAGTCCCCCCAAAAAAATTCCCACAGTAGTCATTTAATAAATAACTAAAATATTATGCTAGCTGCTGGAAATAAGCAAAAACACCTATTCTGTATCTTTGGAGCTTATAATCTAGTTATAGATGGACTTCAAATAACCACATTAAGGCATTTAAAATTATAACTATAGTAAGGATTTTGAATAAAAGGGACATAGGGAAATAAACACATATAGCGGGTAACTGACCTGGTTTGGGTGGAGAAGGCAATGGCAACCCACTCTAGTACTCTTGCCTGGAAAATCCCATGGACGGAGGAGCCTGGTAGGCTGCAGTCCATGGGGTCGCTAAGAGTCAGACACGAATGAGTGACTTCCCTTTCACTTTCCACTTTCATGCATTGGAGAAGGAAATGGCAACCCACTCCAGTGTTCTTGCCTGGAGAATCCCAGGGACAGAGGAGCCTGGTGGGCTACCATCTATGGGGTCGCACAGAGTTGGACACGACTGAATTGACTTAGTAGTAGTAGACCTGGTTTGGGAGTCAGGTAAGGTCTTTCTGTGGAAGTGTTTCAGCAGTGGTCTGAAAGATTAGTAAGGGTTAATAAGCTGATAGAGGCCACGGCTTATATGAAGGCCCTGTGAGGCCCCTACAAAGGCATGTAGCAGTTTCTAATAGTGTCCAGAAACCAGAGATGCAAAGCCTTATTGGCCTGCTGAAGGATATTTGTTTTTATCCCAACAACAATGAAAAGCTCTTGAAGAATTTTAAAGGAGGAAGCCTATGACAGGATCAAATTTTCTTTTTCAGAATCTCATTATGGTTGTCCTGTGAGCAATGGGTAAGAGGGCAGCAAGCAGATGTAGAGGGGTGGGCACTAGTACAGTCAAGATATGATACAGCCAAAGGGTGGTGTGCAGACAGGGTAACATGGTTTAGACGTGGCTAGTAGAGTTAATTGCAAGTTCTTTCCCTTTTTGACTGCATAAAGGATATTTTCCTTTAAAAATATGTTAGAAAATTCTGGCTTGCTTTATGCTTTTCAGTTTGCAAAATTTGGTTAAGTAAGGAGGAAGCCTCTGGCAACAAACAGTACCAGAAAAGCTCTTTCCACTCCTGAAGAAAGAGACCCAATAATAGTCTCTATTGAATCATCCTTGGGTTTGTACTGTGTATGGGTATGTCTACCTCAACATATTTTCTTTATGTAAATTGAGCTCTTCTTATGTAGCTATTTTCCTTAACCTTTGGATTTGCTGTTTTGGTAAACTTTCAATGGAAAATTTGAAGAAGGTGATGGCATCCTACTCCAGTACTCTTGCCTGGAAAATCCATGGACGGAGGAGCCTCGTAGGCTGCAGTCCATGGGGTCGCTAAGAGTCGGACACAACTGAGCGACTTCACGTTCACTTTTCACTTTCATGCATTGAAGAAGGAAATGGCAACCCACTCCAGTGTTCTTGCCTGGAGAATCCCAGGGACAGGGGAGCCTGGTGGGCCGACACTTATGGGGTCGCACAGAGTTGGACACTACTGAAGCAACTTAGCAGCAGCAGCAGCAGCAATGGAAAATTAAATGCTTGAACTTGACATCAAAAAAAAAAAAAAAAAGATTAGCTAGGTCCTTGTCCTTGAGGCAGAAAAACAGGGATAAAAAATGTTAAATGTTAACTGCCCAGGGTTATCACTGAAGGCCATCTGACCTGCTATGCTCATGTAAGCACGTACAAGCAACTCTCAAAAAGTATAATAAAGCAGACTTGAGATCAGTTTGGCCACCTTCACCTCGTGGTGGTGTTGGTCCCCTAATCCTCTTTGTAACTTTCTTGAGTGTTTCTCATTCTTTTGCTACACCTCGCTTTCAGGAACCTGTGCTGTTGAGCTGGACTCAACATCACCTTCCAATGCAGGGGTTGCGGGTTTGATCCAAGATCTGGGAGCTAAGATCCCATGTGCCTTACAGCAAAGACGCTAAAACATAACAGAAGCAATACTATGTGTGTGTGTGCTAAGTAGCTTTAGTCATGTCTGACTCATAGATTTTCTGGCTATGCTGCTTGGGCGCCTCCGTCCATGGGGATTCTCCAGGCAAGAATACCTGAGTGGGTTGCCATGCCCTCCTCCAGGAGATCTTCTCCATCCAGGGATCAAACCAGCTTCTCTTATTTCTCCCACATTGGCAGGTGGGTTCTTTACCATTAACGCTGCATGGGAAGCCCCAAGCAATATTGTACAAATTCAATAAAGACTTTTTTTTAAAAAAGATTGTTATCTGCAAAACAAGAATGTTATTTATTTCATCTTCTTGCATAATTGCCCTGGATAGAAACTTTAGTACAGTGTTGAATAGAACTGACAAGGGGAGGTGTACTCTATATTTTTAATTTTTCCTGAAATTATAAAGATAATTGTATTAGCTAGAAAATGTTAGTGGAAATAGTAGTCATCATTTTTTAAAACTTTTGTTAATGACAGTGACTGTAATATTTTCCTATTGAACATAAGCTAGTTTGGGGGTTAAAATAAATTCATGTTAAGGAAGTGTCCTATATTCTTATTCTTTTAATGACATTTTTGATTCAAAAATAGATGTTACATTTTTTATCAAATTCTTTTCAGTCTGTGGAATTGATCTTTCTCAGATCTATTCACAAAATATGTGTCCTGGGAACTTCCCTGGTGGTCCAGTGGTTAAGAATTTGCCTGTCAATTCAGGGAACACATGTTCCCTAATCCCTAATCTGGGAACTAGCATTTATTCACATGCTGCAACTACTGAGCCCATGGACACTAGAGACCATACTTTGCAACAAGAGAAGCCATTACAATAAGAAGCCTGTGCACCGCAACTAAAGAGTAGCCCCCACTCACCGAAACTAAAGAAAGCCCCTATGGAGCAACAAAGAGCCCTTGAACTGCAACAAAGACCCAGCAAAGCAAGAAAGAATAAAGAATTAAAAAATACATCTGTCATAACATTTAATCATTCTTGTATTCCTGAAGTAAATCCCACTATGTCAAGTCATTGCTTTCTAATATTGCAGAATTTGCTTCCTAATATTTTACTTAGTATTATTTCATCAATATTTACAAGTGAGATTAATAATTAGTTTTTTTTCCCCTCTCCAGTCTTTGTCAGATTTAGTATTGAAATTATTCTTGCTTTGTATAACAAATTTGGACAGTTTCTTTCTTTATGTGATGGGATAGCTTACATAATTTTGGTGTTGTGTGTTCCTGAAAGGTGCAACATAACCACCTATGAGAAGCACCAGGTGCTTTTTTTGTAGTTTCTTCTTTAAATTAAAAAAAAAAAATCATTTATCAAAAGTCATTTTACTGACAAAATAGATATATCTTGAAATATATCCATATATTTTGAAATAGATTTATATTCATATAGTGGTGGCCTCTAAACTTTTTACAGAAAATGTACATACAGACTGTATCTTTGGATATGTACATATTCTGTACATTTTACAATTTAACAAATAATTATATTAATAAATACATCCTCTAATGTATTTACTCAGGATGTATAGTTAAGACATTTCTTGTTTGTTTACTTAAGGTATTTGCCTGGTCATCATTGTTGTTGTTGTTTAGTTGATAAGTTGATAAATTGACTCCTTTGGGACCCTATGGACTGTAGCCTGCTAGGCTCTTCTGTCCATGGGATTTTCCTGACAAGCATACTGCAGTGGGTTGCCATTTCCTTCTCTAGGGGATCTTTCTGACCCAGGGATCAAACCCAGGTGTTCTGCATTGGCAGGTGGATTCTTTACCACTGAGCCACCTGGGAAGCCCTTGCCTGGTCACTAAGGATACCCAAACTGTACAATCTCATTAGGTAGGGGTCATCCTTCCTCTAGGATGTGTCAGGAGTAATAGTTTATGCAGGAGAGTTGAGGGAGAAAACTAGGTCCCTCATTTTATGGTTCTTTTATGGTAATTAAATTGTTTAGATTTGTTTTGAGATCAGTGTCTGTACATGATATTTTCTTTAAAAAGAATCCATTTTATCTAGAATTTCCAGCTTTTTGCTTTTATTCTTAATTAACTTAGCCAATAGTTTGCTTTTTCAAGCAAACAGCTTTTGGGTTATTTAATTCTACAGTTTTTTGGTTTTACTTTCTAACTAACTGGTTTCTTTTATCTTTTTAATCCCTTCTTTTGGCTTTCTTGGGATTAATTTTGCTGATCTTTCTTTAATTTCACTTGGACACCCATTTCATTTGTTTTCATTCTTTCTTATTAGTTAATATAGTGAAATTTTCTAGCTGCTTTGTGATTTACTCCCCTGTGAATAAGACCTAGCTTGGAATATTGTAGGGCTAGATTTTAGGATATATTTGTGTCAGAATAACTTGGAATATATGCAATTTATACCTGCTTAAAAATCAAAATTATTTAAGCAGGCACTGATAAAAGGTTGGTCAAACTTAGTGCTTGACATAACTTTTGTCTTTTAAAGGAAGTAGACCTTGAACTTTATGCAAACTTTCTTTGCTGTAATTTGCTCCACCTAAGACCCAAACTCCACCCCATATACCTAACCACTGACTAATATTTCCTCCCATGATCTTCCTGTTTTTGCAATGTTTGCCATAGTTCATTAAGGTCAGGACTTTCCTTACCAATTTTAATATACCACTTCCTCTTTTCACAGCCACCTGTCCCATGGTCTCTGCATATAAAGCTGTGCTTGGGCACTCCTTCTCAGAGATGTTTCTGGCTTCAATTTTGACTATCTCCCTATTGCAGTAGTCTCTTTTAAGGAAGTGTTGCCTTGCTAATGTCCAGATTCACAGTTTTGCATTGAAATCAAAATAGTTTGAAAAATACTTTGATTCTTCAAATTACATTGACTTTTTAAAAAATTGAAGTATATTTGGTTTACAATACTAAATTAGTTTCAGGTACACATCCTAGTGGTCCAGTATTTTTTTGGTTTATACTCCATTAAAAGTTATTGCAAGCTAATAGCCATAATTCCCTGTACTATACTATAAATATATCCTTGTTCCCTTATCACTTTATGCATAGTAATTTGTATCTATTAATTTCATTCTCCTAATGTCTTTCCTCCCTTACTTCTCCCCTTTGGTAACCACTAGTTTGTTTTCTGGAGAAGGCAATGGCATCCCACTCCAATACTCTTGCCTGGAAAATCCCATGGATGGAGGAGCCTGGTGGGCTGCAGTCCATGGGGTTGCTAGGAGTCAGACATGACTGAGCAAATTCACTTTCACTTTTCACTTTCATGCAGTGGAGAAGGAAGTGGCAGCCCACTCCAGTGTTCTTGCGTGGAGAATCCCAGGGACGGGGAGCCTGGTGGGCTGCTGTCTATGGGGTCACACAGAGTCGGACACGACTGAAGCGACTTAGCAGCAGCAGCAGCAGCAGCAGTTTGTTTTCTATATCATGAGTCTGTTTCTGCTTTGCATATACATTTATTCGTACCAATTTTTTAGATTCAACATATTAGTGCTATCACAAAGTGTTTGTCTTTCTCTGTCTGACTTATTTACTTAGTATAATACCCTCCAATTCCATCCATACGGCAATTGACAAAATTTCATTCCTTTTTATGGCTGAGTAATATTCCATTGTATACATATATACATAGTACATCTTATTAATCCAGTTTTATATATATATTGGCTGTGCTGGTCTTTTGTTGCAGCACTCAGGCTTCTCTAGTTGTGGCAGGCAAGCTTAGTTGCCCCACAGCATGTGGGATCTTATTCTCTGACTAGGGATTGAACTTATGTCCCCTGCACTGGAAGGATTCTTAACCACTGACCACTAAGGAAGTCCCAGTCCAGTCATCTGCTTATGGTCATTTGGTTTCCTTCCATATCTTGGCTACTGTAAACAGTGCTGCTATGAACACTGAGGTGTATATGTATTTTTAAATTAGTGTTTTTGTACATTTGCTGGATTATAGGGTAGTTCTTCCCTACCATAGGATTTCCCTGGTGGCTCAGTTGATAAAGAATCTGCCTGCAATGTAGGAGACCTGGGTCAGATCCCTGGGTCAGGAAGATCTCCTGGAGAAGGGAATGGCAACCCACTCCAGTATTCTTGCCTGAAGAATTTCATGGAGAGAGGAGCCTAGTAAACTACTGTCTATGGGATCCCAAAGAATATGATACAACTGAGCGATTAACACTTTCATGGCAGTTCTATTTTTCGTTTTTTGAGGAACCTTCATACTCTTTTCCATAGTGGCTGCACCAATTTCATTCCTGCCATGTATAAGGGTTCCCTTTTCTCCATATCCTCTCCAACTCTTGTTATTTGTAGATATTTTGATGATAGCCATTCAGACAGGTGTGAAGTGTTACTTTATTATTGTTTTTATTTTGCATTTCTGGAGGGAATGATGCTAAAGCTGAAACTCCAGTACTTTGGCCACCTCATGCAAAGAGTTGACTCATTGGAAAAGACTCTGATGCTGGGAGGGATTGGGGGCAGGAGGAGAAGGGGACGACAGAGGATGAGATGGATGGCTGGATGGCATCACTGACTCGATGGACTTGAGTCTGAGTGAACTTCGGGAGTTGGTGATGGACAGGGAGGCCTGGCGTGCTGCGATTCATGGGGTGGCAAAGAGTCGGACACGACTGTGTGCTGAACTGAACTGAACTGAATAATTAGCAGGTTGAGCATCTTCAGCTTCAGGATCAGTCCTTCCAAAGAATCAGTCCTTTAGGATTGACTGGCTGGATCTCCTTGCAGTCCAAGGGACTCTCAAGAGTCTGCTCCAGCACCACAATTCAAAAACATCAACTCTTTGGTGTTCAGCCTTCTTTATGGACCACCTCTCACATCATACATGACAACTGGAAAAACTATAGCTTTGACTAGATAGACCTTTGTTGGCAAAGTGATGTCTGCTTTTTAATACACAAGTTTGTCACACATTTGTTATAACTGTTCTTCCAAGGATCTAGTGTCTTTTAATTTTCTGCATGATTTTAGAGCCCAAGAAAATCTATCACTGCTTCCACATTTTCTCTTTCTATTTGCCATGAAGTTATAGGGCCAGATGCCATGATCTTAGTTTTTGGAATGTTGAGTTTTAAGCCAGTTTTTTCACCCCTCTTTGACCCTCATCAAGAGGTTCTTTAGTTACTTTTCACTTTCTGCCATTGGGGTGGTATCATCCACATATCAGAGGTTGTTGCTACTTCTCCTAGCAATCTTGACTCCAACTTATGATTCATCCAGTCCAGCATTTCGCATGATGTACTCTGCATAGAAGTTAAATAAGATGACAAGATAAAGCCTTGTTGTACTCCTTTCTCAATTTTTGAACCAGTCAATTACAATTATTGATATGAAAGACATGTTTAGTCATGGTTATACCATGTTATGATTCATGTTTTCAAGGTTTACAAATAATTTCCCATGTGAGATTTTGCATGGTTATACATGCATGTCTTCCAATGATTATGAATGTTTGCAATTTTTTGTAATGTCTAATCTCTATTTCTTTAGACATTATAAGTGCTCTATTCTAAAGAATAATTGAATTAATAGCTTTCCTCTTCCTTCTCTCCTTTCTCTCCACAACTTTCCAATTTTAACTATATTATCTTTCTTAATATTTATCTTTCTGTTTAATACTAATGATCCCCACATTTGTCTTAGTTTTAGTCTTAATTATGTGCATTCTTTATGCTATCTCCCCTATGCTTGCTTTCTAGTCATCTCTTTGATAGAATGTGTCCACTGGCAGATTGTTCAAGTGAGTTTATGGAAACCATACCCCTAAAACTTTGTGTTTTCAATTTTTTTTTTTTTTTTTTGCTTTTTACTCAAGAAACAATTTAACTGGTTATAGAATTTCTGGGTCACATCTCTTTCCTTGAGGATTTTGTCTGTATTGCTATATCTACAGTGGCTTCTAGAAATGAATATTGTGATACAACACAAAATCAGCCTAAGTCTTTCTCATTATAAGTAATTTACTTTCTTTAACTTTCAGAGAATGCTTTATTTTTGAACATATATTGGCATTAACCATGTGGGATCATTTTTTAGATTACTGTATGTCCTTTTACACTTTCAGACTTAAGTCTCCTTTTATTTCTGCAATTTTTTCTTGAATTTTTTTTTGTGTCATTATTTTTTTTCTTGTTTGCTTTAAAGATGTAGATTTATGTTTTTTATCAGTTCTTGCAAATTCACAGCCATTATCTGTTTATATATTACCTCTTCCTTCCTCATTATTCTTTCTACTTGGAATGCTATCAAATTGTAGGATCTTATTCTGTCTTCCATGTCCTTTAATCCTTTAATCATATTTCCCATTTTTTGTTGTTTCTCTTTACTGAATTCTGGGTCAGTTCTTCAGATATAACTTTTGATTCACATATTCTCACTTGAGTTATCTAATCTAGTTAATCTCTCCACTGAGATTTTTCTGCTGCCAACAATTATATTTCTTATTTCTGATTTCTTTTGGATTGTTTCCAAAATATTTCTACTCATTCCTAAGTGTTTCTAGTTAATGTTCACTTTTTAAGTTGCATGCTTTACTTAAAACAGTTCCCACATATGTGTTTTAATGTTGTATGTGTGTAATTGTAACTCCAATACTTGAAATCTTTGGGAAATTTAAATCTGATGCTTCTTGTTTCTGCTGACTCTCATTTATGGTTATTGCTTTCTTGTATGTTTGATAGTACTGTTTGTGAGTTCATTGCTTGATCATAATCTGTAGGAGTTCTCCGAATCAAACTTGGAGAGCTCTTGTCCAGACATGGTTTGTTTCTATTTGTGTCAGTAACCAAGACCATCAGTTCTTGGAGTTTTGGCTTAAAGTTTATCCAGGTTCAGTTTATACATAACAACTGTCATTCCAAGGTTTGGTACCAAAAAGTGTGTTGTTATAGGAACAGTTCTTCAGGCTAACACTGTATTTTCTGGTTTCCTGCTCACTCAGGCAGCTTTCTGCTATCCTGGCTGTTTACTGTTTTTTAAGCCATCAGGGATTTGCTTATGACCCTGTAATTTGTGCGTCAGTCTGTTTGACTTTGACTTCACCTCAGCCAATGGAAATAGATCATTACAGGGATGTTTACAGTGTAAAGTCTCTTCTCCCTGACTGTCACAGATGCAGACTGTTTTCTGTAAATGCAATTTTTCCATGTGATACGTAGGTTGCTACACTTTCTCTGCTTCTTGGTCTAGAGAAGCTCCAGCAACCAGCCTGTGAATCTCATTCCTGCTTTTGAAATAAAAGATTTATTTCAGATTTATTTATCTAGTCTCTAACTAGAGATTTAAGTTATGTCCTTAACCTTCCAGCAGTATATTTTGCTACTTAATCCGAATCCTGACATGTATCCAATCCCAAACCCCAAAACTAACAAGAAGTTTCTAAAATATGCATTCTTAACATGCTCCCATACTCAGCCCTTCTGCTTATTTGTAATTCAGGGATTTGTCTCAGTTTCTTCTTCTCATTCTACTTGTCACTTTTGAGTGATACTCCCCCAAAAAGGAAAAAATTCTAACTTTGCACTACTGTTTTCAAATCTTATGTCCCACTACATCTTTTGAGATACTTTCATTTTTGAAGGTACAAGATGCACTTTAAAAACTGTGCCTGGTAGTTTGTTACCACTAATATTCAACTACCAGGTGCAACTCACCTTGGTTTAAAATATTTTCACATTATTTTAACTTTTTGTGTTGTGACTATTATGTGGCCTTACATCTTCAGCATTTTTAAAAAATGCTATAGAGGACTTCAAAAGTGTTTTACTAAAACAAAGACATAATGATGAAAATATAAATGATGTAATATATTATTTCATTATTACAAAGATGTAATGATATAAATATTAAAGTTCATAATATCGTAAATGAAAAAAAATGAACAGGATTTCCATTTCTAGGTAAATGAAGATACAAATGTGATAATTTCATAGAAAAAAGTGAAAAAGAAAATATAAACACAAGTATAAGACTGATATCTAAAACTTAGCAATCCAGCTATTTTTTTCTGTGTTATCTTCTAAGAAACTTCACTAAGTTTTGGCATGAAATTAATACTTTCATTTCAACACACAGTGCCTTATGGTAACCCAATAAAATTTTTTATTGTTAAAACAAAAAATAGGGCATAAAATTAAATAATTCTTTTGCTAAAGTCAAAAGGAGGCCAAAACTGAAGATATTTTATTCAAAGTTGCACTCCTTTTACACTAAAACAGGTAGCTTTTACTGTCCTTAAAAAACTTGTAAAAATCAGCTACAGAGTTATTGAAAATCCCCTGAGAGAAAGCAAAACAAACTACTGGCAAAATTCCATTGTCAAATTACATATCATTGTGTTAAGTCAATGCCATTCATTGTGAAAGAGGAATTATGGTCCTGTATGTATGCTAGGAATAGGAGTACGTCAAGACGTGGATATTTTCACCCTACTTACTTAACTTATATGCAGAGTACATCATAAGAAACACTGTGCTGGATGAAGCACAAGCTGGAATCAAGATTGCTGGGAGAAATATCAATAACCTTAGATATGCAGATGACACCACCCTTATGGCAGAAAGCGAAGAACTAAAGAGCCTCTTGATGAAGTGAAAGAGGAGAGCAAAAAAGTTGGCTTAAAGCTCAACATTCAGAAAACTAAGATCATGGCATCTGGTCCCATCACTTCATGGCAAATAGATGGGGAAACAGTGGAAACAGTGGCTGACTTAATTTTTTGGGCTCCAAAATCACTGCAGATGGTGACTGCTGACATGAAATTAAAAGACACTTACTCTTTGGAAGGAGAGTTATGAGCAACCTAGACAGCATATTAAAAAGCAGAGACATTACTTTGCCAACAAAGGTCCGTCTAGTCAAGGCTATGGTTTTTCCTGTGGTCATGTATGGATGTGAGAGTTGGACTATAAAGACAGCTGAGCGCTGAAGAATTGATGCTTTTGAACTGTGGTGTTGGAGAAGACTCTTGAGAGTCCCTTGGACTGCAAGGAGATCCAACCAGTCCATCCTAAAGGAGATCAGTCCTGGGTGTTCATTGGAAGGAACGATGTTGAAGCTGAAACTCCAATATCTTGGCCACCTGATGCAAAGACCTGACTCATTTAAAAAGAGCCTGATGCTGGGAAAGATTGAGGGCAGGAGGAGACGGGGATGACAGAGTGTGAGATGGTTGGATGGCATCACCGACTTAATGGACATGGGTTTAGGTGAACTCTGGGAGTTGGTGATGAACAGGGAGGCCTGGTGTGCTGTGGTTCATGGTGTCTCAAAGAGTCAGACATGACTGAGCGACTGAACTGAACTGAAATGAACTGATATATACTAGAATATATTTTGTTGGGGGCTTCCCTGGTGACTAAAAGTGTCCATCTGCTAATGCAAAAGGCCTGTGTTCAATCCCTGGCCCAGGAAGGTCCCTTATATGGCAGAGCCACTGGGCCTGTGCACCATAACTATTTGAACCTGTGCTCTAGAGCCCGCTGCCTTAGAGCCCATGCCCTGCGGCAGAAGAGGCCACCAAGGTGAGATGCCCACGCACCACAACTGGAGAGCAGCCTGTGGCTGATAGCAGCTAGGGAGGAGCTGGTGCAGCAATGAAGACCTAGTGCAACTGAGAATAAATATAGATACATTTATATTTTTTTAGAAAGAGAAGATTTTGTTTGGAGTTGGATGAAGCCACTAACCACTAGAAAATGAATCAATTCTTGGCATGTGTGGTATATGAAGAAGTGGTAAAGTATTTTTTGTTCTGCTCATTACTAAAAATCCAGTGCTTCTGGAGAAATTTTTTTTTTTATGTAGATTTTCACTATGTTGTAGGCCATAACATAGACTGGAAAGGGTATGCTGGATTCAGTTCAACGCTACACCAGCTAACTAGATGTAACAATGAAAGTTGCACTTAAAGGGCAATGCATGCATGCATTGCTTTATAAAGAAAAATGGTTGGTCAATAATATGCCTTCTGATCTTATTTAAAGGAAACTGTAAAAAATATGAATAAACCAAAGGTTGGCAGCTTGTTCATCTCCCCGGTGTGTACAAACCAAATCAGGCTTTTACCTGTATCACTTGTACCTATAGCCCTGCCTCCCTCACCAAACTCCAGATTAATTTATCCAATTACTTGAATTCTCTGGTTAGATATTGAAAATGGATACTTAAAATTAACATATCCTAAAGATAATTTTGTTTCTTCCCCCCCAAACCGTGGTCTTTCTGCATTCATTACTATCTCAGTTATGGGATCACCACCAACTCTTTGCATCAACCAAAAACCCATGGGACCTTCTAAACTGTGCCCCTGATTTGTCTCTTATTCCACTACAATTTGCTCTCCACACACAGTATCCAATCAATTATTTCCTATTTATACTTTTAAATCTATGAAATATAGTTTATATACAGAAGAGTATATATGATATAAAACAAATGTTCATGTATCTACACACAGCTTTAGAAGTTGAACCTTATATGCAAAAAAAAATATCAGATTTTCTGCCTCACAGTAAATATAAAATTTAACCTAAAATGGACCAAAAATATGAATGTTTGAGCTAAAACTATAAAACTCTTTGAAGAAAATATAAGGATAAATCTTTGTATCTTTGGGTCTAACAAGGATTTCTTAAATATGACACCCAAACTGTAAGCAACCAAAGGGAAAATATATACAAATTAAACTTCATCAAAATTAAAAGCTTTTGTGCTTCATAAAAATGGAACGCTTTCAGGATTTCAGAAGGCTACTTGTGCTTAAATCTCCTCTCTCCTATCGAGATAACCATAGCCCTTTGTTTTTTTCCTCTTTTTTTTTGGATCATTCGCTTGCTTTACTTCAGTTTTGAAATTACATAAATGGAGTCCACTGTATATGTTCTTTTGTGACTTTCTTTTTTCTCAATATTATGTCCGTGAGCTTCATCCATCCTAATGGATATAGCTGTATAAAATTTTATAGTATATATCATAATTATGGGCATATTTATACCATAATTAATGGGCTTCCCTGATGGCTCAGATGGTAAAGAGACTGCCTGCAATGCAGGACAGCCAGGTTCAATCCCTGGGTCGGGAAGATCCCCTGGAGAAGGTAATGGCTACCCACTCCAGTGGAGAAACCCATGGACAAAGGAGCCTGGTGAGCTACAGTCCATGGGGTTGCAAAAAGTCAGAAAAAACTGAGCAGATAACACACACACATACACACAGAGTCATGGACTTTGGGCTGTTTTCAGTTATCAACAGTGCTACAATAAACACTCTGATACATGTCTCCTGGTACTTTTGTGTAAGTTTCTCTAAGATCTGTATCAACGTGGCTCTAGATATTGGACTAATAACCATGAAGTTATGCATCCTCATTTTCCCAAAATAGTTATACCAATTTAATACTCTGACAACTAGTAGAGGGTGAGTTTGCATTGATATTTTTTAATGTTTTGGTAATGTGTTTTTTTCTACTTTTTACCAAGCTAGTGGCTGATATAGTTATTGTTGCAGTTTTAATATGTATTTCTCTGGTTAATTAATAATGAACATTTTTCATGTCTCTATTGACCATCTGAATTTCCTCTTTTGGAGAACAGCTTTCTCAGATATTTTGTTAATTTTCTGTGTTCTTTGTCTTTTACTATATTGATTTGTAGAAGTACTTTTAATACTCTAGATGCTAAAGTCTTCAGTTATTTGGTTTGCAGATACTTTCCCCAAATTTATGGCTCCAAATTGATCTGATCTGTTAAAAATGCCAATCAGATCTGGTCACATGCTTGTTTAAAGACTTCTAGTGACTCCCAACTGCATTTGGCTGTAAAATCTAAACTTTCATGATCCTCAAGGCCCTATATGATCCAGTCCCTGCTAATCTCTTGCCTCCCTAAACTCCTGCAACACTGGCTTTCTTCTTATTCCTTAATTGCATGTGTGAGGTATGTGTGTGAATTCCTTCTCTTGCTCAGCTTTGAATAAGTGCCAATTCTTGGCAAATGCTCACTTGCACTTCTGCAGAAAGTTAGATAGGCTGAGCTGCAAGGTGCATAATACTAGCACTGATAAAAAATGTTTTCTTGCAATTTTGTAAAACCAGAGGGTAAAAACAACAAAAGTAATCTCAACAACAAAACAGGAAGACAGAGACTAACTCAAGTAATGTCTATTGTTAATGTTTGTATCCAATGGAAAATTTTCAACTTATGTAGTAGACTAGATGTTACATATGAGGAGAATTATATAAATCACAGTGGAAGCCCTTCAGATGAGTTAAAGTCCAACCTACTACTGGCTGCAGGTCTACTGGGGGCCACACTTGCTGAGTGACTTGAAGGTTACATTCCTGGGAAGAAACACCAACAGGGAATATCACACCTGAAAATATAGGGTATAATGTTTCTCTGTCTTTTATTAGAATTTCTGACATTGAGTTACATACCCCTCATTAATAGATATAATATGATTAAGGTCTTTCTATGAGAATTCTCCACTCAATGTGACTCAGTGAAACAAAAAGTTCTTGTGACCAAGTTTGTCTAGTCTCAAGGCATTTGTATTTACTGTTCTTTTTAAAAATACTGGCTTTGAGATATCATTCATATATCATGCAATTAATCCATTTAAAGTATATCAGATCAGATCAGATCAGATCAGTCGCTCAGTCGTGTCCGACTCTTTGCAACCCCAAGAATTGCAGCACACCAGGCCTCCCTGTCCATCACCAACTCCCGGAGTTCACTGAGACTCAAAGTATATAGTTTAATAAATTTTAATATATTCAGAGTTGTGCAACTAATATACAATCAATTTTGGGACACCTTAATCACCCTCAAAAGAAACCCTGTAGCCATAAGCAATGCATTTGCTCTTTATGCCTGAATACTAGTCTCCAGGTTTCATAAGACTGACAACTTCTTGACAAGTCTCAAGTGAAACATTACCATTTCCAGGAAAGCTACCTTACCTCTCCTTTTATTCCCTGACTTCCTGTGGATGACAGTGTTTGTTGCTTACAGTAACTCCCTGTCGCCTCCTCTTCTCTTGTTTAACAGAACTTTGATTTTGTTCAGGTATCAGATAGCCATATGCTACAGGGGCAGTCAGACCCATCCCCATCCCAAGACATAAAGCACAACCAACCTAAGCCAAAGGTGATGTCTCATTTCCCTTGATTGGTTTAGCCATGGTACTGCTATAATACAAGGGTACTGCTGGAAATTCTTCTAGGTATCTATCTTGTGCTCTTAGAAAGGGAGATGTGAGAGGGGGGGGAAAAAGACCATTTCCCCTACCTCAGAGAAGGCAATGGTACCCCCCTCCAGTACTCTTGCCTGGAAAATCCATGGACAGAGGAGCCTGGTAGGCTGCAGTCCATGGGGTTGCTAAGAGTCAGACACGATGGAGCGACTTCACTTTCACTTTTTACTTTCATGCATTGGAGAAGGAAATGGCAACCCACTCCAGTGTTCTTGCCTGGAAAATCCCAGGGACAGAGGAGCCTAATGGGCTGCCATCCATTGGGTCGTACAGAGTTGGACACGACTAAAGCGACTTAGCAGCAGCAGCAGCAGCAGCAGCAGACTCCTTAGTGCAACAATGTATTGTTTAGACCCACAGAGCCATCTTACAAGCCTGAGAGGAAAGCTCAAGAGAATCAAAGAGATGGAGTCACAATGTCATTGAGCCACTGAGTAACCAGCCCTGGAACCATCTTACTCTGACAACCCATAGTCTAGTTGGGGAGGTGGGAGAGGAATACTAACATAGATCATTTCTGTGTGAGAAATGAGGAATGCAGAGGTGAATGTGGTGGTCTGGTGGGTGGAGAACTGCACTTCCTACTCCAGTTGCACAGAAGACTAGGTAAGCAAGGAGTCCCTCTCTGTGCTCTGTGTGGTGGTGGATTTGTATGAACGCTTCATTACATAGGCACAATTGATTAAATCATTGCCATTGGTGATTGATGTCACCCACCCCTCTCTGCTCCTCATAGGTTGGGGGGCAGTGGGCTGAAAGTTGCAACCATCTATTCTCATGGCTGGTTCCCCTGGCAGCCAGCCACCATCCTTAGGAGCTTTCTAAAAGTCAGCTCATTAACATCAACTCAAGTGTTAGTCCAAAGGGGCTTGTTATGAATATCAGTGTTACCAAACTCAAGTCCCTGTGCCTAACTCACAGTGAGGCCAAAACAATAGAAGTTTGGAGCAAAGATAGATTTATTGTAAGGCCAAGCAAGGAGACAGGTAGCTCTGGCCTTAAAAGCTGGAATTCCCTGAAGGCTTTCAGCAAAGCCCTTATAAAGGCAAGTTGAGGGAGGGGCATGGTTAATTATTGCAAACTTTTTGGTGCTGGTTTTTTGTTCTTGCAACTGTCCATATAGGTCATGTCATGATGTACCTGTAAACCTCCAACAGGACAAATGTTATTCTCTGTTCAGGTCAGATCATGGTCAGTTTGTCACGTATATTTCAGGTTATAGGCAAATTCTTTTACAGAAAGTGCAGAGCCAGCGTGACTAAGCACAAGCGACAGAACAAAAAGGTTAAAGTGAGATTAAAGTGAATATGGTGTCAGATTTGTTCTTTCCTATTTACTCAAGATTTTCCTCTGGAGATATTTCAGCAACAAAGACCAAATACTATTGAGAGAGTCAATTCCTCAGTTCAGTTTAGTTGCTAAGTCGTGTCAGACTTTTTGCGACCCCATGGACTGCAGCATTCCAGGCCTCCCTATACATCACCAAGTCCCGGAGTTTACTCAAACTCGTGTACACTGAGTTGCTGATGCCATCCAGCCATCTCATCCTCTGTTGTCCCCTTTTACTCTCGCCTTCAATCTTTCCCAGCATCAGGGTCTTTTCCAATCAGTCAATTCTTCACATCAGGTGGCCAAAGTATTGGAGTTTCAGCTTTAGCATCAGTCCTTCCAATGAACACCCAGGACTGATCTTCTTTAGGATGGACTGGTTGGATCTCCTTGCAGTCCAAGGGACTCTCAAGAGTCTTCTCCAACACCACAGTTCAAAAGCATCAATTCTTCAGTGCTCAGCTTTCCTCATAGTCCAACTCTCACATCCATACATGACCACTGGAAAAACCATAGCCTTGACTAGACAGACCTTTGTTGGCAAAGTAATGTCTCTGCTTTTGAATATGCTATCTAGGTTGGTCATAACTTTCCTTCCAAGGAGTAAGCATCTTTTAATTTCATGGCTGCAATAACCATCTGCAGTGATTGGAGCCAAAAAAAAAAATAAAGTCAGCCACTGTTTCCACTGTTTCCCCATCTATTTGCCATGAAGTGATGGGACCAGATGCCATGATCTTCATTTTCTGAATGTTGAGCTTTAAGCCAACTTTTTCACTCTCCTCTTTCACCTTCATCAAGAGGTTTTTTAGTTCCTCTTCACTTTCTGCCATAAGGGTGGTGTCATCTGCATATCTGAGTTTATTGATATTTCTCCTGGCAATCTTGATTCCAGCCTGTGCTTCTTCCAGCCCAGCGTTTCTCATGATGTACTCTGCATAGAAGTTAAGTAAGCAGGGTGACAATATACAGCCTTGACGAACTCCTTTTCCTATTTGGAACCAGTCTGCTGTTCCACGTCCAGTTCTAACTGTTGCTTCCTGACCTGCATATAGGTTTCCCAAGAGGCAAGTCAGGTGGTCTAGTATTCCCATCTCTTTCAGAATTTCCCACAGTTTATTGTGATCCACACAGTCAAAGGCTTTGGCATAGTCAATAAAGTAGAAATAGATGTTTTTCTAGAACTCTCTTGCTTTTTCCATGATCCAGTGGATTTTGGCAATTTGATCTCTGGTTCCTCTGCCTTTTCTAAAACCAGCTTGAACATCTGGAAGTTCACGGTTCATGTATTGCTGAAACCTGGCTTGGAGAATTTTGAGCATTACTTTACTAGCGTGTAAAATGAGTGCAATTGTGCAGTAGTTTGAGCATTCTTTGGCATTGCCTTTCTTTGGGATTGGAATGAAAACTGACCTTTGCCAGTCCTGTGACCACTGCTGAATTTTCCAAATTTGCTGGCATATTGAGTGCAGCACTTTCACAGCATCATCTTTCAGAATTTGAAATAGCTCAACTGGAATTCCATCACTTCCACTAGCTTTGTTCGTAGTGATGCTTTCTAAGGCCCACTTGACTTCACATTCCAGGATGTCTGGCTCTAGGTCAGTGATCACACTATCATGATTATCTAGTTCGTGAAGATCTTTTTTGTACAGTTCTTCTGTGTGTTCTTGCCACCTCTTCTTAATATCTTCAGCTTCTGTTAGGTCCATACCATTTCTGTCCTTTATCAAGCCCATCTTTGCATGGAATGTTCCCTTGGTGTCTCTAATTTTCTTGAAGAGATCTCTAGTCTTTCCCATTCTGTTGTTTTCCTCTATTTCTTTGCATTGATTGCTGAGGAAAGCTTTCTTATCTCTCCTTGCTATTCTTTGGAACCCTGCATTCAGATGCTTCTATCTTTCCTTTTCTCCTTTGCTGTTCACTTCACTTCTCTTCTTTTCACAGCTATTTGTAAGGCCTCCCCAGACAGCCATTTTGCTTTTCTGCATTTCTTTTCCATGGGGATGGTCTTGATCCCTGTCTCCTGTACAATGTCACGAACCTCAGTCCATAGTTCATCAGGCATTCTGTCTATTAGATCTAGTCCCTTAAATCTATTTCTCACTTCCACTGTATAATCATAAGGGATTTGATTTAGGTCATACCTGAATGGTCTAGTGGTTTTCCCTACTTTCTTCAATTTAAGTCTGAATTTGGCAATAAGGAGTTCATGATCTGAGCCACAGTCAGCTACTGGTCTTGTTTTTGCTGACTGTATAGAGCTTCTGCATCTAGGATCTATCATTTTGTGGTCAGCAGTTTTCATCGGAAAGGGATCTGCTTCCTGTAAAAGCAATTTAAGAATGTGTGTCAGGCCTTTATCTATATCTTTCAGGGAACTGGAAGTTCAGTGATTCTGCTATGTGGCAGAATTGTGGTCTAAATTGTTAGCAGTTCCCTAGCCCAACAGCTATTCTTTGTTTCTACATCTTTCATACTTCCCAATCATTTACTCAAGTCAGCATTTTACTTGAAAAGACAAGGACACAGGAGCTCATACACAATTTTACAACTTTTTGGTAAAAGAATGTTGCCCATGGCCTGAAATATACAATATACCCTATCTCAAGGCTCTGACTTTTAAGAATTGGTTCATGTAGAGATAAAAAGTTGCAGAACAGAGAATAACGTTTATCCCATTGGAGGTTTACAGGAACATCGTGACCTTCCCTACTGGACAACTGCCATAACAAAGGATCCAACAACAAGAAGTTTGCAAAACTAACCATGCATCTGTCTCACCTGGCCTTTAAAAAGTCTTTGCTGAAAGCCTTTGGGGAGTTCAGGCTTTCTCTGATGCATGAGCCATCTTTCTCTTTGCATGGCCCTGCAAAAAACCTTTCTCTGCACCGAACTTTGACATTTCAGTGTTATTTGGCCTGTGTCAGGCACAAAACTTGTGTTTGGTAACACCACCGCCACCACCATCTCTAGCAGCACTATTGCCACCAGAAGAACCACTCTTCTTTTTCCCTGGAGGGCACCTTCCACTTGGTTGCAAGGGAGCTGAGAATGCTAGGTGGGGGCTCTGGAGAGGTATAACCTTTGGGGAAACCACCACCAGACTCAGCTCTGTTCAAGACATGCTGTGATTCATTCCCCATAGCTTCCTCCATTCTTCACACTGCAGCCCAAGTGATACCAATTCCCTTCTTTAAACCTTTAGTGGTTTCCATTTCTTTTGTGTGTGTGTGTGTGTGAAGGCAGGAAAGTTGTTTTTTATTCACCCTAGTTCATTGAAAATGTACTTTAAAAAATATTTTAATTTATTTATTTGATTGCTCCGGGTCTTAGTTGTGGCATGTGGGCTTTTTGATTTTTGTTGTGGCATGCAGGATGTTTAGTTATAGCATTGAAGATGTTTAGTTGCGGCTTTCAAACTCTCAGTTGCAGCGTGTGGGATCTAGTTCCCTGACGAGGGATCAAACCTAGGCCCTCTGCATTGGGAGCTCAGAGTCTTAGCCACCAGACCACTAAGGAAGTCCAAAAAATTTATTTGTTTTAAAGGTCCTGTAATTAGAGTGAGTATCCACTAATGTGTTTCCCAGGTGACTCAGTGGTAAAGAATCTGTCTGCTAATGCAAGAGACACAGATTTGATCCCTGGGTTGGGAAGATCCTCTGGAGTAGGATATGGCAACCTACTCCATTATTTTTGCCTGGAAAATTTCATGGGCAGAGGAGACTGGCAGGCTACAGTCCATGGGATCACAAAAGAGTCAGACACAACTGTGTGACTGAGCACACATGTTCACTTCCACTAATGTGGGATATAAGTCACCCCTCTTAGCTTGGTATTTTTGTCTTTAGAAAGCAGAATTTGTACAAGGATTCTGCTTGTATACCATTGATCACATGGTAGTTGCAAGAATGGCAGATATAATGATGTGTACAATCTAAACAAGGTAGACCAATTAAAAAGTTATATAATGTAAAAGTATATTTGTTAAAAGTTAGCCATGAGGACAGATGCATGCACTGGGAAGAGTAGTTGATTGGGATTGAGAGCCTGTATGCAGTAATATTGCTTTTTCTTCCTCCAGTACAGTCACTGCTACTAATAGGTAGAGGTATTCCACAGACATCTAGCTCCACAAGGGTAAATGGCAACCTGCTACATATATGATCTAAAGTGTGTCTGTGAATCTTCTGTGGTAACTCCCACAAAAATAGCACATAATGCAGGTAGTAGGAAGCACTGGTTATTCTAGTTGGGCTTTGAAAATGTTTAAATTTTGACTTTAATAACTGAAGAGTATCTTTCCTCCTGCATTTTCAAAACTGACATGCACATAGAGTGAAGGAATTTTGATGTTTGTTTGGCCACAGTGATAACTGAAATACTCTTTAGAAATACTTTTTAATAGTATGTTTTAGTCACAAACAACATAAAACATGGATCATCTATCGCTTTAAGCTGAAAAGTAGAAGTGCATCTGAATTTTAATGCTTTCGGTTTCAGTAGTCTGTAGTTTTCTACCTTTCTCCTAAAAAACGAAACTGATATAAGTACTTGTTTAGTTTCCATTTCCTTTTGAATAATATTCAGATTCATTTCTTTGGTCATCAAGATTTTGCCTCACCTGGCTTCTGGCTTTTCCAATCTTATCTCCTACTACTCCCTCCTCCATACTGACCTCCTTTGGTCCTTAAAACTTTACTAAGCACATTTTTTTGCTTAAGAATGTCAACCGAAAAAATAATGTAGGAGGCTGCAAATAAGAAAAGAATTTATTTGGAGTCTTAAGAATTGCAATTCATGACACACAGATTTAGGTAAACCCAAAGGAGAGTTCTAAGGAAGAGAGTCAGAAGCTTATAAAGACAAAACTCCAGGCTGTTAAAAGTTGCCTAACAAAAATTGTGATTGACTTGGATGTGAGTCAAAAAATATTTGTCCTTAGGAATCACAAGTTGTTTTAAAGTAGTGGTCTAATAAGTAAATAGACTGTCATGAATTGTTTTAGAGTAAGAATCCAACAAACATCTTCAGTTTCTGGCAGGTGTTCTGGATTACTTCAACAGGTCAAAAGGTCAGATTTCATCCAGGCTGAAATGTGCAAAAGCCATACTTTCTTGATGATTTCCTGGTTCCATTTTAGAGAGCTCTCTTAGCCATATTGACTCTATTTTTATTTTCCTTTCACAAGAGTCTCCTCCCTCAGTCCCCAGATCTCTGCATTGTTAGCTCCTTTTTATAGCTCAAGTATGAAGTGTAAAACAAATAAATAGGGAAACAATTAGATTGTGATTGACTCTAATGCCATGGGGCTTCCCAAGTGGCTCAGTGGTATAGAATCTGCCTGTCAGTGCAGAAGACACAAAAGACACAAGTTAGATCCCTGGGTCAGGAAGATCCCTTGGAATAAGAAATGGGAACCCACTCCAATATTTTTGCATGGAAAATTCCATGGACAAAGGAGCCTGGTGGGTTACAGTTCGTGGGATCACAAAAAGTCAGACATGACTTAGTAACTGAGCACCCACACACGCTAATGCCATGGCAGCCTATTTAAGCAAACCAAAATCTAAGCATGTGAATGTCAAGATTATGCTAAAGACAACCATTATGCTAAAATGCTAAAGACGACCAATCACAAATAGCCAACTAGGCTTTTAGCTATAGCCAGACCGAGGAGCCTGGTTGGCTGCAGTCCATGGGGTCGCTAGGAGTCAGACATGACTGAGCAACTTCACTTTCACTTTTCACTTTCATGCATTGGAGAAGGAAATGGCAACCCACTCCAGTGTTCTTGCCTGGAGAATCCCAGGGATGGGGGAGCCTGGTGGGCTGCCGTCTATGGGGTCGCACAGAGTCGGACACGACTGAAGCGACTTAGCAGCAGCAGCAGCAATCAAATAATTTCCTTCTTTGGTTCTGCTCTTTCTCTATGTAGGTCTCTCCTCCCAAATCCTATCAGCAGAACACTCCTAACCACTTCTGGTTTAGCACTGCCTAATTCTAATCAAATTTTTTTCAAATAAACTCTCAAGATTTTTAATATGCTTCATTTTGTCTTTTAATAGGTTTTGGCAAAAATGTCACAGTCTCACAGATGCCTCCCATGACTACCCACAGCAAAAGTAATCCCTCTATCGTCTCTCCCCTTCCCCCAACACCCTCTCTCTCCTTGATCCTACCCTGTTCTTCATCGTCCTCATCTCCACACATTGTTTGTGTGCTTGTTTTCTATGTCTCACACTAAAATATAAACTCCAAGAGGATATATTTGCTTACTAATATATGCTACCTGGCACCTAGAAAGCATTAAATATTTGTTTGAATGAATGTAATGAATGGATTTTAAAAAGTCTGACTGTATGACAGAAATATCAAGCATTTGCTTCCATTGTAAGTGACTGATAAATATGAGTTAGGAGTCATGTAATACTGTAAAAATAAAAATAACAGATGAAGCTAACGAGAAAAAGACAAGGTTGTCTTTGCAATGGCTCTCAGCATACTGATGAAGGAAACCAGTTGCCATCTTCTCACTGTTGCAAAACTGATCATTGTCATTTTGGCTTTATTTAACTATTCTTATTAGTGTTCAAAATGCTAGTAATATTTAATTACTTTATCTAAAAATCAGTGGTTTATTTATGAATTGGATATTTTCCACTCTGTCCTGTGGGAACTTCCTTGGTGGTCTAGTGAGGTGATAATCAAAACCATCCTCAAGAAAAAGAAATGCAAAAAGCAAAATGGTTGTCTGAGGAGGCCTTACAAATAGCTGAGAAAAGAAGAGAAGCTAAAGGCAAAGGAGGAAAGGAAAGATATACCCATCTGAATGCAGAGTCCCAAAGAATATCAAGGAGAGATAAGAAAGCCTTCCTAAGTTATCAATGCAAAGAAATAGAGGAAAACAATAGAATGGGAAGAACTAGAGATCTCTTCAAGAAAATTAGAGATACCAAGGGAAAATTTCAAGCAAAGATGAGCACAATAAAGGACAGAAACAGTATGGACCTAACAGAAAAAGAAGATATTAAGAAGAGGTGGCAAGAATACACAGAAGAACTATACAAAAAAAAGATCTTCCTGACCCAGAAAACCATGATGGTATTGATCACTCACCTAAAAGCCAGACATTCTGGAGTGTAAAGTCAAATGGGCCTTAGGAAGCATCACTACAAACAAAGTTGGAGGGGGGGGGGTGATAGAATTCCAGCTGAGCTATTTCAAATCCTAAAAGATGATGCTGTGAACGTGCTGTACTCAATATGCCAGCAAATTTGGAAAACTCAGCAGTGTCCACAAGACTGGAAAAAGTCAGTTTTCATTCTAATCCTAAAAAGGGCAATAACCAAAGAATGTTCAAACTACCACAGATTGCACTCATTTCACATGCACGCAAAATAATGCCCAAAATTCTCCAAGCTAGGCTTCAACAGTATGTGAACCGAGAATTTCCAGATGTTCAAGCTGGATTTAGAAAAGGCTTTTCAGCAGAGATCAAATTGCCAGCATCTGTTGGATCATAGGAAAAGCAAGAGAATTGTAGAAGAACATATACTTCTATTTCATTGACTACACTAAAGCCTTTGACTGTGGATCACAACAAACAAACTGTGGAAAATTCTTTAAGAGATGGGAATACCAGACCACTTTTCTTGCCTCCTGAGAAACGGGAATACCAGACCATATTACCTACCTCCTAAGAAACATGTATGCAGGTCAAGAAGCAACAGGTAGAACCGAAGGTAGAGAAACGACTGGATCAAAACTGGGAAAGAAGTACATCAAAGCTGTATATTGTCGCCCTGCTTATTTAACTTATATGCAGAGTACATCATGCAAAATGCTGGGCTGGATGGAGCACAAGGTGGAATCAAGATTGCTGGGAGAAATATCAATAACCTCACATATGCAGATGATTTCACCCTAATGGCAGAAAGCAAAGAGGAACTAAAGAGCCTCTTGATGAAAGTGAAAGAGGAGAGTGGAAAAGCTGGCTTAGAACTCAACATTCAAAAAACTTAGATCATAGCATCTGGTCTCATCACTTCATGGCAAATAGATGGGGAAACAATGGAAACAGTAACAGACTTTATTTTTTTGGACTCCAAAATCACTAAAGATGGTGAGTGCAGCTGTGAAATTAAAAGATGCTTTCTTCTTGGAAGAAAAGCTATGAGAAAACTAGATGCCTTATTATAAAGCAGAGACATTATTTTGTCAGCAAATGTTCATATAATCAAAGCTATGGTTTTTCCAGTAGTCAAGTATGGATGTGAGAGTTGAACCATAAAGAAGGCTGAGCACTGAAGAATTGATGCTTTTGAACTGTGGTGTTAGAGAAGACTCTTGAGAATCCCTTGGATTGCAAGGAGATCAAACTAATCAATTCTAAAGGAAATCAGTCCTGAATATTCATTGGAAGGACTGATGCTGAAGCTCCAATATTTGGCCACCTGATTCAAAGAGCCAACTTGTTGGAAAAGACCCTGACTGGGAAAGATTGAAGACAGAAGGAGAAGGGGATGGCAGAGGATGAGATGCTTGGATGGTATCACCGACTCAATGGATATGAGTTTGAGCAAGCTCAATTCAGTTCAGTTCACTCAGTCGTGTCCGACTCTTTTCAACCCCATGGACCGCAGCACACCAGGCCTCCCTGTCCACCACCAACTCCGGGAGTCCACCCAAACCCACGTTTGCTCAGGAGATGGTGAAAGACAGGGAAGCCTGGTGTGCTGCAGTCCATGGGGTTGCAGAGTTGGACACGACTGAGTGACTGACAATAGCAATCCTTCTGTACTCTGGGCTCTAATAAGCTGACCTTTATAGACTGTGTAAACTGGGATCCCTTGACCTCTAACCTCTGGTTGGGTTGAAGGCATGATGGCACCAGCAGATCAAAAGAGAAGATAGAGAATGAGTTAGACTGTTTATTCTTCCAGTTCTCTCCTGTCTGGGTTGTACTTGCTGACTGTGTTCCCTTACTGACCCAGAGGCCATACCTCCTTTTTGGTGGCCTCACCTATGTGAGGTGGCTTCTCTGGTAGCTCAGACAGTAAAGAATCTGCCTACAATGCAGAAGACATGGGTTCCATCCCTGGTTTGGGAAGATCCTCTGGAGAAGGAAATGGCACCCCACTCCAGTATTCTTGCCTGGAAAATCCCATGGACGGAGGAGCGTGGTAGGCTACCGTCCATGGGATGGCAAAGAGTCGGACATAACTGAGCGACGTCACTCACACCTATGTTAATTCTCTCCAGATTTTGGTAATTGCTCCCTCCCTATCCCTTCAGGGCTAGGAGAGGTAAGGGCTTTCTGCTATTGCTAGTCCTAAGGTATTGAAACATTATTATTCCTGTACCCAAACCTTTGTAAACAGTCTCTTTATTAAGGTTTTACTTTTCTTGTTTGAGTTTGCCCAGCTGTTTCCTGACTTAGATCCAGAATCATACACTATATGCCTCAAATCCATGAGAATTACAAATTCATGGATCTATAGTCTAGAAACAAATTAAATCAAGGATCAAGCTAATGAAAATTTTAACAATGCAGAATTTATGATCATGAGCACTATTGTTTCCAACTTGAAGTAAGACATGAGTGAAGTGAAGTGAAAGTCACTCAGTTGTGTCTGACTCTTTGGGACACCATGGACTATACATTCCATGGAATTCTCCAGGCCAGAATACTGGAAGGGGTAGACTTTCCCTTCTCCAGGGGATCTTCCCAACCCAGGGATTGAATCCAGATCTCCCACATTGAAGGCAGATTCTTTACTAGCTGAGCCACCAGGGAAGCCCTCTTTCCCAGAAATCCCCAGAAAAATTTTCCTGCTTCTTATTGGCCATGAATGAATCTTATGCCCATGTGAACATTCTTGAATCCATTTGAATGGCTAAGGGAATATTGTAATTTCTTGATTAGTCTGAGCCTGTTAACCCTTGAATCAATAATTACAGTAATCACTGATTAGCCTTAATCTAGACCCATCTCTGAATATGGGGTCAGTCCCCAAACCACATTGCTGGTATAAAATAAGGAAGGAATGAGATGAGTATGTTAAGGCAATTATAATAGACATCAGACCTATCTTATTCAGGAGCAAGAGATTCATATTCTTGGTATAGATGTGGTAAGTATCTGAGAGGCTAATTTGTAAATTGTAGGCCCTAAAATCTGTAGGAAATCATTGTAAAATATGTTCTAGTTCTAAGAATTGTGATATCATGAGGATTTATACATCTTTGACATTTAAAATAATTGGCGAGAAATAACTAGAACTTTGTTATCCCACCTTTTTATATAATTGACATTTCCTTAAAAAACAAAAAAGTTGTGACATCTTCTTTGACTATTTAGAAGAATATAGTTAATCTTGAAGAATGCAGGCACCCAAAGTTGAATACCTCATAAGACTGGAGCAGTGACCTGCATTTTTCTGGTATTGAAGAATGAAGTAATCAATGGGAAGACCTAGATGGACAGCTGTGTAGCACTCAAACTGGGGATCCCTCAACAAACAGACAGGAAGGACCATGAAGTCTGCTCTTATCTGATCTGTCAAGGTCTTCTGAGGTCTAAACAATCAGAGCAGAGGATTCTTCTCCCAGATTACTGAATTCATAAGTAAATACATGTACTATTGCTGGTATTCAATATTTCCACTAAAAGCAAACCAGCATAATTTCCCAGATCTATAGCTGCAAGCCTATATTTTCCATAGCCCTACAAAATTCAGAAATGGAATGGACCTAACAGAAGCAGACCATACTAAGAAGAGATGGCAAGAATAAAGAGATCTTACAAAAAAGATCTTAATGACCCAGACAACCATGATAGTGTGATCACTCACCCTGAGTCAGACACCATGTATTGCAAAGTCAAATGGGCCTTAGGAAGCATGACTACAAACAAAGCTAGAGGAAGTGATGGAATTCCAGCTGAGCTATTTCAAATCCTAAAAGATGATGTTGTGAAAGTGCTACACTCAATATGCCAACAAATTTGGAAAACTCAGCAGTGGCCATGAGGCTGGAAAAGGTCAGGTTTTTTGTTTTTTGTTTTTTTTTTTTTTTAGGACATATATTAACTTAAACTTTATTTTTTTTTAATATAATTTTATTTTTTAACTTTACATAATTGTATTAGTTTGGAAAAGGTCAGTTTTCATTCCAGTCCCAAAGAAAGAACGTCCATACTACTGCACCATTGCACTCATTTCATGTGCTAGCAAGGTCATGCTCAAAATCCTTCAATAGTACATGAACTGAGAACTTCCAGATGTACAAGCTGGATTTAGAAAAGGCAGAGGAACCAGAGATCAAACTGCCAACACGCACTAGATCATAGAAAAAGCAAGAGAATTTAAGAAAAACATCTACATCTTCTTCATTGACTACACCAAAGTCTTTGTGTGGATCATAACAAACCGTGGAAAATTCTTAAAGAGTTGGAAATACCAAACCACCTTAGCTGTCTCCTGAGAAACCTGTATGTGGTCAAGAAGCAACAGTTAAAACCAGATATGGAACAACAGACTGGTTCCAAATTGGGAAAGGAGTACATCAAGGCTGTATATTGTCACCCTGCTTATTTAACTTCTATGCAGATTGAAGCACAAGCTGGAATCAAGATTGCCGGGAGAAATATCAAAACCTCACATATGCAGATTACATCACGCTTATGGCAGAAAGTGAAGAGGAACTAAAGAGTCTCATGATGAATGTGAAAGTGAAGAGTGAAAAAGCTGGCTTAAAACTCGACGCTCAAAAAATGAGGATCATGGCTCTGGTCCCATCACTTCATGGCATATAGATAGGGAAACAATAGAAACAGTGACAGACTTTATTTTCTTGGGCTCCAAAATCACTGTGGATGGTGACTGCAGCCATGAAAGTAAAAGATGCTCACTCCTTGGAAGAAAAGCTATGACCAACCTAGACAGCATATTAAAAAGCAGAGACATTACTTTTCTGACAAAGGTCCATCTCTTGTCAAAGCTATGGTTTTTCCAGCACTCATGTAAAGATGTGAGATTTGGACCATAAAGAAAGCTGAGTGCCAAAGAATTGATGTTTTCAAACTGTGGTGTTCAGGAAGACTCTTTAGAGTCTATTGGACTGCATGGAGATCAAACCAGTCCATCCTAAAGGAAATCAACCCTGAAGATTTATTGGAAGGACTAATGCTGAAACTGAAGCTCCAATACTTTGGCCACCAGATGGGAAGAGCTGACTCACCTGGAAAAACCCTGAGCTGGGAAAGATTGAAGACAGGAAGAGAAGGGGACCGCAGAGGATGAGATGTTCGGATGGCATCACCCACCTGATGGACATAAGTTTGAGCCAACTCCAAAAGATGGCAAAGGACATGGAAACCTGGCGTGCTGCAGTCCATGGGGCTGCAAAGAGTTGGACATGACTGAGCGACTGAACAACAACAAAATTTACATGTCCAAAATTTAACATCACTGTCTTTTCAAAAAACCTCTCTAATCCTCTCAGCTCATTAAATGCACCACCATATGTCACTCAATTCTCCAAACCTAAATTCTAGAAATTAGCCTTGACTCAAATCTTTCCCCTACACTCCAACCAATTGCTAGTGAAATTCAAAAAGAAGTATTGTTCAGCTTTCAGAAGCAGAAGAGCAGGCCTCTGACCTGTCTGGACACTGCCCACATTCTATGCCTGTTTACAATTGCAGCAAGTCAGGCAGTTCTTTAGATAAAAAAGGGAATGTGTCTTGGAATTCTTCATACTCTGGAGGCCTAGCCAACCTCCTGGGATCTAAGAAGTCTTATGACTCACAAGTGTAACAAAGAGCATTGTAAAAGTTTGAGTAAAAACTTAGCTGCATTTTTTTTTTATGTAAACTGATGATAACATCAATTTGTAGTCTGGGATTATAAATGGGAGCCCCCAAACTGCAATTTGACATCTCACCCATGGAGTAGATACACTACTTTGGACCCTTTCTCAATTAAGACTCCAGATTTCTCTTAATGTGGAACTTCCCAGTGCTGTTCAAGTCTGGATATAGGTGTTGACTCAATTTGGTGATGAATATGCTGTTCAGTTCAGTTCAGTTCAGTTCAGTCGCTCAGTCATGTCCGACTCTTTGTGACCCCATGAACCGCAGCACACCAGGCCTCCCTGTCTATCACCAGTTCCCAGAGTTTACCTAAACTCATATTCATTGAGTCGGTGATGCTTTCTAACCATCTCATCCTCTGTTGTCCCCTTCTCCTGCCCTCAATTTTTCCCAGCATCAGAGTCTTTTCAAATGAGTCAGCTCTTGACATCAGGTGGCCAAAGTATTAGAGTTTCAGCTTCAACATCAGTCCTTCCAATGAACATCCAGACTGATCTCCGTTAGGATGGATTGGTTGGATCTCCTTGCAGTCCAAGGGACTCTCAAGAGTCTTATTCAACACCACCAGTTCAAAAGTATCAATTCTTCGGCGCTCAGCTTTCTTTATAGTCCAACTCTCACATCCATACATGACTACTGGAAAAACCATAGCCTTGACTAGACGGACCTTTGTTGACAAAGTAATGTCTCTGCCTTTTAATATGCTGTCTAGGTTGGTCATAACTTTCCTTCCAAGGAGTAAACGTCTTTTAATTTCATGGCAGCAGTCACAGTCTGAAGTGATTTTGGAGCCCCCAAAAATAAAGCCAGCCACTGTTTCCCCATCTATTTGCCATGAAGTGATAGGACCAATGCCATGATCTTAGTTTTCTGAATGTTGAGCTTTAAGCCAGCTTTTTCACTCTCCTCTTTCACCTTCATCAAGAGGCTTTTTAGTTCTTCTTCACTTTCTTCCATAAAGGTGATATCATCTGCATATCTGAGGTTATTGATATTTCTCCTGGCAAATTGATTCCAGCTTGTGCTTCTTCCAACCCAGCATTTCTCATGATATACTATACATAAAAGTTAAATAAGCAGGGTGACAATATACAGCTTTGCTGCTGCTGCTGCTGCTAAGTCACTTCAGTCGTGTCTGACTCTGTGTGACCCCATAGAAAGCAGCCCACCAGGCTACTCTGTACCTGGGATTCTCCAGGCAAGAACGCTGGAGTGGGTTGCCATTTTCTTCTCCAATGCAAGAAAGTGAAAACTGAAAGTGAAGTTGCTCAGTCATATCTGACTCTTAGCAACCCCATGGACCGCAGCCTACTAAGCTCCTCCTTCCATGGGATTTTCCAGGCAAGAGTACTGGAGTGGGGTGTGATTGCCTTCTCCGAATATACAGCCTTAACATACTCCTTTTCCTATTTGGAACCAGTCTGTTGTTCCATGTCCAGTTCTAACTGTTGCTTCCTGACCTGCATACAGGTTTCTCAAGAGGCAGGTCAGGTGGTCTGGAATTCCCATCTCTTTCAGAATTTTCCACAGTTTATTGTGATCCACACAGTCAAAGGCTTTGGCATAGTCAATAAAGCAGAAATAGATGTTTTTCTGGAACTCTCTTGCTTTTTTGATGATCCAGTGGATGTTGGCAATTTGATCTCTGGTTCCTCTGCCTTTTCTAAAACCAGCTTGAACATCTGGAAGTTCACGGTTCACATATTGCTAAAGCCTGGCTTGGAGAATTTTGAGCATTACTTTACTAGCATGTGAGATGAGTGCAATTGTGCAGTAGTTTGAGCATTCTTTGGCATTGCCTTTCTTTGGGATTGGAATGAAATCTGACCTTTTCCAGTCCTGTGGCCACTGCTGAGTTTTCCAAATTTGCTGGCATATTGAGTGCAGCACGTTCACAGCATCATCTTATAGGATATGAAATAGCTCAACTGGAATTCCATCACCTCCATTAGCTTTGTGCATAGTGATTTTTCCTAAGGCCCACTTGACTTCACATTCCAGGATGCCTGGTTCTAGATGAGTGATCACACCATCATGATTATCTGGGTCATGAAGATCTTTTTTGTACAGTTCTTCTGTGTATTCTTGCCACCTCTTCCTAATATCTTCTGCTTCTCTTAGGTCCATACCATTTCTGTCCTTCATTGAGACCATCTTTGCATGAAATGTTCACTTGGTATCTCTAATTTTCTTGAAGAGCTCTCTAGTTTTTCCCATTCTGTTGTTTTTGTCTATTTCTTTGCATTGATCACTGAGGAAGGCTTTCTTATCTCTCCTTACTATTCTTTGGAACTCTGCCTTCAAATGGGTATATCTTTCCTTTTCTCCTTTGCTTTTCACTTCTCTTCTTTTCACAGCTATTTGTAAGGCCTACTCAGACAGCCATTTTGCTTTTCTGCATTTCTTTTTCTTGGGGAATGTCTTGCTCCCTGTCTCTTGTACAATGTCATGAACCTCTGTCCATAGTTCATCAGGCACTCTATCAGATCTAGTCCCTTAAATCTATTTCTCACTTCCACTGTATAATCATAAGGGATTTGATTTAGGTCATACCTGAATGGTCTAATGGTTTTCCCCATTTTCTTCAATAAGTCTGAATTTGGCAAAAAGGAGTTCATGATCTGAGCCACAGTCAGCTCCCAGTCTTGTTTTTGCTCACTGTATAGAGCTTCTCCATCTTTGGCTGCAAAGAATATATTTCAGTGTTGACCGTCTGGTGATGTCCATGTGTAGAGTCTTCTCTTGTGTTGTTGGAAGAGGGTGTTTGCTATGACCAGTGTGTTTTGTCTGCAAAACTCTATTACCCTTTGCCCTGCTTCATTCTGTACTCCAAGGCCAAATTTGCCTGTTACTCCAGGTGTTTCTTGACTTCCTACTTATGCATTCCAGTCTCCTATAATGAAAAGGACATCTTTTTGGGGTGTTAGTTCTAAAAGGTCTTGTAGGTCTTCATAGAACCGTTCAACTTCAGCTTCTTCAGCATTACTGGATGGGGCATAGACTTGGATTACCATGATATTTAATGGTTTGCCTTGGAAACAAACAGAGATCATTCTGTCATTTTTGAGATTGCGGCAAAGAGGAGTTACCCCACGTCCGAGGTCAGGGGCAGCAGCCGAGAGTGCCAGGCTGCAATGCGCAGGAATGGCCGAGAGGAGCTACTCCGCGTCCGAGGTCTGCGGTGGCGGCCGAGAGGAGCTACCCCGAGACCGAGGTCAGGGGTGGTGACGAGAGGAATTACCCCGAGACCGAGGTCAGGGAGGGCACTGGGAGGAGCTACCCCACGCCCCCACGCCCCCATGCCCGAGGCCAGGGGCGGTGGCCGGGAGGACCAACCCCACGTCCAAGGAGCCCTGGCTGCACAGGCGCAGGAGGGCCTAGAGGAGCTATCCCACGTTGAAGGTCATTACTTTGCCAACAAAGGTCCATCTAATCAAGGCTATGGTTTTTCCAGTGGTCATGTATGGATATGAGAGTTGGACTGTGAAGAAAGCTGAGCGCTGAAGAATTGATGCTTTTGAACTGTGGTGTTGGAGAAGACTCTTGCGATTTTACAATGCAGGTTTAAATGTCCAATTGTCCGATTTACAATGTCCAATTTGTCAATGTATTATTCATAGAAGCTTGCACGCCTAGTCAAAGGACAATTGGCATGTGGGCAAATATGGCAAATTGATTATATTGGATCCATTAATCTGAGATAAAGGATGTCAACACATGTGTACTGCTGTGGACACCTATTCTGGATATTTAGTGGTCATTCTCTTCAGGAAAGCCAATTAGGCTAAAACTATTAAAACATTGGAGATAATTTATATTATGGTGTTTCATTTCAAACTGAGAGTGACAATGGGTTACATTTTAAAGGTAAGTTAATGCAAGAGTTTGCCCAGGAACATAACATACAATGGATTTTTCATATTCCTTACTATCTTCAAGCTGCTGGTTTGATTTAAAGAAGGAATGGTCTGCTTAAACAGCGATTAATTAAACTTGGAGAGGGCTTTTACAAAACTGGAGGACAGGTGGCTCATTGTTAAAGAACCTGCCTACTAATGCAGAAGACATGAGTTCAGTCCCTGGGTTGGGAAAATTCCCTGGAGAAGGAAATGGCAACCCAATCCAGTATTTTTGTCCACTCCAGAAACTCCATGGACAGGAGGAGCCTGGAAGGCTATAGTCCATGAGTTTGCAAAAGAGTCAGACATGACTTAGCATTTGAGCATGAGCGTGAGGAGAATCAGAAATTCCTTTGATGAGGATGATTATTCCAAATTTACAAATTCATAAAATACACTTCTTTCCTGAAACAACTAAGTATTGGGAAACTTGGAAAAGGAAATGACAATCCACTTCAGTATTCTTGTCTGAGAAATCCTATGAACAGAGGAACCTGGCAGGCTACAGTCCCCAGGGTTGCAAAGGAGCCAGACACTAAAACTGAGAGAATAAACAACAATAACAAATTGGAAAATTAGCCCAAGAGCATTAGCTCCTTTCCGAGCTACTCCTGAGGCCACTGGGCAGGATTTGTACTCTATATGTGAACACAGACCTACTGAAAGATTGACATGTGCTATTTCAACTGGTCTTGTAATTAAAATGCCTCTCAGACACTTTGGATTAATCAAAGAATGGTCCAGTGTAGCGTTAAGAGGGATCTGTGTCCATGGGGGAGTTACAGATCCAGACTACCAAGGAGAAATCTTAGTAATTTTACACAATGAAGGAAAAGATGATCTATTGTTAATAAACATAATCAAATTGCCCAATTGCTGATTTTTCTAATGTAATTGGAAAAGTACAAAAAGGAGACTCTCCCACCGTACTAACAGAGGTGATAGAGGGTTTGGGTCCACAAACGAAATATATGCAATTGGAGCTAAAATCTGGGTGAAGCAGCCTAACAGTCCTCCCATGCCTGCTGATCTGATTACACAGGGAAAGGATAACACTGTATTAGTGATGATCCCTGGACAGGAAAAATGGAAATATGGGTTAATTCTCACAAATAGATTATTCTTAAAAGCCTGACTGTAATGCAGATTGTGATTTGCACCTCAACCTTCAAGGATCTTTAGCTGGAGAAACATGAGCTGGACCTGAACTCAAGATAATTTTTCCTGCCCAGCAAATAAGATTGTCTTTTCTTAACTTTGACTTTCTAAGGACAAAATTTATCTGTTTGCTAGATTACACAGCATTGGTAAAGACATAGCTCAAGCCTTGACCATTAATGCTAAGTGGATGCCTACAATATTAAAACCCCATGAACTTAGTTTTAACATACCATGAAGGCTTTTATGGTATGTTAAAAAAAAAAAGCTGAAAGTAATATTTCAGCTATACCAAACTAAATCCTTAACTGACATGTTTGATTGGATTGTCAAGGAATTTTAATGTCTACTAATGCATATGAGTGGAAAAATTATTTAGAGAATGTTTCCTAAAAATCACTGGGTATTTATTTCTGAAGCATTACCAAATGCACTGGCACCTGGTGCCAAGGAACTCTATACTGTTACTGTATAGCCAATATGAGTTTAATGTGCCAATTTTACCTATTCTTTTTGGAGAATACTGGCTACCTCATTTCACTGGAAATTATTTGGATGTTAATAATCGCACTCACTTACTGATAAACTGTAAAAAGGCTACTGAGGGACTGTTATGTCGACCAACTTTTCACATTTGGGATCCCTGCCTATTGGAGAACTCCATCAACTACTGTGAATGGGTTATCTTCCCTAAATCCTATGTTTTTGAAATAGCCCCTCAATTTGTATGTATTGTACCAATGACGTAGAAATTACTTTTATATATGAGTTCAGTTCAGTTGCTCAGTCGTGTCTGATTCTTTGTGACCCCATAAATTGCAGCACACCAGGCCTCCCTGTCCATCATCAACTCCCAGAGTTCACCCAAACTCATGTCCCTCAAGTCGGTGACGCCATCCAGCCATCTCATCCTCTGTCATCCCCTTCTCCTCCTGCCCCCAAGCCCTCCCAGCATCAGAGTTTTTCCAGTGAGCCAACTCTTCGCATGAGGTGGCCAAAGTATTGGAGTTTCAGCTTTAGCATCAGTCCTTCCAAAGAACACCCAGGACTGGTTGGATCCCCTTGCAGTCCAAGGGACTCTCAAGAGTCTTCTCCAACACCACAGTTCAAAATCATCAATTCTTCAGTGCTTAGCTTTCTTCATAGTCCAACTCTCACATCCATACATGACCACTGGAAAAACCATAGCCTTGACTAGACGGACCTTTGTTGGCAAAGTAATGTCTCTGCTTTTGAATATGCTATCTAGGTTGGTCATAACTTTCCTTCCAAGGAGTAAGCGTCTTTTAATTTCACAGCTGCAATCACCATCTGCAGTGATTTTGGAGCCTCCCCAAAATAAAGTCTGCCACTGTTTCCACTGTTTCCCCATCTATTTCCCATGAAGTGATGGGACCAGATGCCATGATCTTCATTTTCTGAATGTTGAGCTTTAAGCCAACTTTTTCACTCTTCTCTTTCACTTTCATTAAGAGGCTTTTGAGTTCCTCTTCACTTTCTGCCATAAGGGTGGTGTCATCTGCATATCTGAGGTTATTGATATTTCTCCCGGCAATCTTGATTCCAGCCTGTGCTTCTTCCAGCCCAGCGTTTCTCATCATATACTCTGCATATTATTTAAATAAGCAGGGTGACAATATACAGCCTTGATGAACTCCTTTTCCTATTTGGAACCAGTCTGTTGTTCCATGTTCAGTTCTAACTGTTGCTTCCTGACCTGCATATAGGTTTCTCAAGAGGCAGGTCAGGTGGTCTAGTATTCCCATCTCTTTCTGAATTTCCCACAGTTTATTGTGATCCACACAGTCAAAGGATTTGGCATAGTCAATAAAGCAGAAATAGATGTTTTTCTGGAACTCTCTTGCTTTTTCCATGATCCACGGATGTTGGCAATTTGATCTCTGGTTCCTCTGCCTTTTCTAAAACCAGCTTGAACATCTGGAAGTTCACGGTTCATGTGTTGCTAAAGCCTGGCTTGGAGAATTTTGAGCATTACTTTACTAGCATGTGAGATGAGTGCAATTGTGCAGTAGTTTGAGCATTCTTTGGCATTGCCTTTCTTTGGGATTGGAATGAAATCTGACCTTTTCCAGTCCTGTGGCCACTGCTGAGTTTTCCAAATTTGCTGGCATGTTGAGTGCAGCACATTCACAGCATCATCTTTCAGGATTTGAAATAGCTCAACTGGAATTCCATCACCTCCACTAGCTTTGTTCATAGTGATGCTTTCTAAGGTCCACTTGACTTCACATTTCAGGATGTCTGGCTCTAGGTGAGTGATTACACTATCATGATTATCTTGGTTGTGAAGATCTTTTTTGTACAGTTCTTCTGTGTATTCTTGCCACCTCTTAATATCTTCTGCTTCTGTTAGGTCCATACCATTTCTGTCCTTTATCGAGCCCATCTTTGCATGAAATGTTCCCTTGGTATCTCTAATTTACTTGAAGAGATCTCTAGTCTTTCCCATTCTGTTGTTTTCCTCTATTTCTTTGCATTGATCACTAAGGAAAGCTTTCTTATTTCTCCTTGTTATTTTTTGGAACTCTGCATTCGGATGCTTTTATCTTTCCTTTTCTCCTTTGCTTTTCACTTCTCTTCTTTTCACAGATATTTGTAAGGCCTCCCCAGACAGCCATTTTGCTTTTTTGCATTTCTTTTCCATGGGGATGATCTTGATCCCTGTCTCCTGCACAATGCCACAAACCTCAGTCCATAGTTCATAAGGCACTCTATCTATCAGATCTAGGCCCTTAAATCTATTTCTCACTTCCACTGTATAATCATAAGGGATTTGATTTAGGTCATACCTGAATGGTCTAGTGGTTTTCCCTACTTTCTTCAATTTCAGTCTGAATTTGGCAATAAGGAGTTCATGATCTGAGCCACAGTCAGCTCCTGGTCTTGTTTTTGTTGACTGTATAGAGCTTCTCCATCTTTGTCTGCAAAGAATATAATCAATCTGATTTCGGTGTTGACCATCTGGTGATGTCCATGTGTAGAGTCTTCTTTTGTGTTGTTGGAAGAGGGTGTTTGCTATGACTAGTGTGTTCTCTTGGCAAAACTCTATGAGCCTTTGCCCTGCTTCATCCCATATTCCGAGGCCAAATTTGCCTGTTACCCCAGGTGTTTCTTGACTTCCTACTTATGCATTCCAGTCCCCTATAATGAAAAGGACATATTTTTTGGATGCTAGTTCTAAACGGTCTTGGAGGTCTTCATAGACTTAGCTTCAACTTCAGCTTCTTCAGTGTTACTGGTTGGGGCATAGACTTGGATTACTGTGATATTGAATGGTTTGCCTTGGAAATGAACAGAAATCATTCTGTCATTTTAGGAACCCCTTTTCTCAGATGCCTAACACACGTTGATCATTTATATTGGAAGTGATAGTAGTGTATAAGTGTTAGTTGCTCAGTCATGTCCAACTCTTTGTGACCCCCATGGACTATAGCCCTCCACACTCCTCTGTCTGAGATTTCTCAGGTAAGAATACTGGAGTGGGTAGCCAATCCCTTCTCCAGGGAATCTTCCTGAGTCAGCGATCAAACCCAGGTCTCCTGCATTGCAGGTGGATTCTTTACCATCTCAGCTACCAGGGAAGCCCTTATATTGAAATGGTATCACCTATTTATTTTCTCTTACTCCCCCATGAGAAGTCTGGTATTGTGGACTCAAATGTTATTCCCTACTCTTTCTGTTCCCAATATTAGCTTCCCCTTAAGTAAGATTTTGCAAGGAATCAAAGAGTCACAAAATTTCATAGATAAACATAATTGTACCTTGATAGTACATTCTGTTATTACTACTATTGCTGCAAATAAGTTAATAGATGTAGGAGTTGATGTACAAAAACAAACTTCTCGTTCATGGGATTTTTTCTTTACTAAATTCCCTACTGCTCAAAAATTGTTTTCTGCATTGTTTAACCCATACATGTTTCTTTGATCACTTTGTTTCTATTGACTATCTGGAACTGCTATTAATATTTGATTTATAGAATTAGGAAGACTGCTCATTTTATTTTGCTTTATTCCTGTGCTCTACAGCCTAAACAATCTTGAGGCTGACTGTTAGGAAATTAAAATGGAGGAAGTTGTATTCAGGCTTCAGAAGTAGGAGAGCAGACCTTTGACCTGTCTGGACACTGCTGGGATTCTGTGCCTGCCTGCAAGCTCAGCAAGTCAGAAGGCATTTTACATAAGAAAGGGAGTAGTCTGGGAACTCTTGAGTCCCTGGAGGTCTGGCCAACACCACGGGGTCTAAGAAGTTTTATAACTCACAAGGTCAAACAAATAACATTATAATGTTGTTTAAATAAAGTAAAATCAATCCCTCCCCTACAATGGGCAGAAGCCAGAAGGCTGATAATTAAGATTCCCCAAACATCAGTCTGGAGAAGGCAATGGCACCCCACTCCAGTACTCTTGCCTGGCAGATCCCATGGACAGAGGAGCTTGGTAGGCTGCAGTCCTTGGGGTCGCTAGGAGTCAGACACGACTGAGCAACTTCACTTTCACTTTTCACTTTCATGCATTGGAGAAGGAAATGGCAACCCACTCCAGTATTCTTGCTTGGAGAATCCCAGGGACAGGGGAGCCTGGTGGGCTGCCGTCTCTGGGGTTGCACAGAGTCGGACATGACTGAAGCGACTTAGCAGCAGCAGCAGCAAACATTAGTCATCCTGTTACCTCACCACTGACCAATCAGAAAAAATGTCCTCAAGCTGATCACACACCTGCTGCCCTCACCCTTTATTGTTGTTTAGTTGCCAAGTTGTGTCTGACTCTTTTGCGACCCCATGAACTGTAGCCCACTAGGCTACTCTGTCCATGGGATTTCCCAGGCAAGAATACTGGGATGGGTTGCCATTTCCTTTTCTAGGGGATCTCCTCAACCCAGGGATCAAATTCATGTCTTTGGCATTGGCGGGCAGATTCTTTATCACTGAGCCACCTGGGAAGCCCACTCTCACCCTCAGGGTTGTCTTTAAGAACTCTTGCCTGAAAGCCATGAGGGAAATTCTGATGTTTGGCAAATCAGTTGCCTGTTTTCCTTGCTTGGAGCCTTGTACTTTCTCTCACCACAGTCCGCTGTGGGTAGATTGGCTTGGCTTCAGGTAGGATGAGCAAGAGCCCAGTTCAATTCAGTGACAAAGGATGTCCCACAAAAATGAAAATATGTATACTATTAATATCTTACCCTTCATAGAAAAAATTTGCCTAGTTCTTCTTTTATACTTGCCTCTCACCACTCTCCATTGTAGCAACCCCAAACTATTTGCAGTCCCTAACAGACTATGTTTTTCTCTCTGATCTGCTCTCCTCTCCCACCCCTCCATGGTGTTTCAATAGAACTAACTCCATCTTAGCATTTAACAGTTATTTTGATTGCCCTTTATTTGTCTGGTTCAAGTGTTCACCACTGAATCATCAGCACCCAGCACAATTCTTGCCCTCCTTCAGCACTGGTAAAAATGTGGTGATTGAATAAGCAGCATCTTGAAGAAATGAACAATACTGTCTTCCAACTTTCAAAAGTCTGCAAAAGGAAGACATATAAATGACAAATTAATTTACAAAGAATTGAAAAGTAGCAAGTACTCTGCAGTATAACCAAGTAGAGAGAATTCCACCAGGTGAAAGTGTCCCCTTCTTTAGAATTCTTTCTGATTTGAACACAAGCCCCCTCTATGATGAAATTCTTACTGAGCTTTTTGTAGTCATGTAGTGTTCTCATCTGTAAAATAAAGGTAAATAATTCCAATTACCAAGGGAACATTTCTGCAAAAATGGGCACAAAGAACAGAAACGGTATGGACCTACCAGAACATATTAAGAAGAGATGGCAAGAATACACAGAACTATACAAAAAAGATCTTAGTGATGCAGATAACCATGATGGTGTGATCACTCAGCTAGAGCCAGACATCCTGGGGTACAAAGTCAAGTGGGCCTTAAGAAGCATCACTATGAACAAAGCTAGTGGAGGTGATAGAATTCCAGTTGAGCTATTTCAAATCCTAAAATATGATGCTGTGAAAGTGCTGCCTTCAATATGCCAGCAAATTTGGAAAACTCAGCAATGGCCACAGGACTGGAAAAGGTCAGTTTTCATTTCAATCCCAAAGAAGAGCAATGCCAAAAATGTACAAACTACTATACAATTGCACTTATTTCAAATGCTAGCAAGATCATGCTCAAAATCCTTCAAGCCAGGCTTCAACAGTATGTGAACCAAGAACTTCCAGATGTTCAAGCTGGTTTTAGAAAAGGCAGAGGAATCAGAGATCAAATTGCCAACATCTGTTGGTTCATAGAAAAAGCAAGAGAATCCCAGGAAAACATCCCATTCTGCTTCATTGACTATGCTAAAGCCTTTAACTCTGTGGATCACAACAAACTGTGGAAAACTCTTAAAGAGATGGGAATATCAGACCACCTTACCTGTCTCCTGAGAAACCTGTATGCAGGTCAAGAATCAACAGTTAGAACTGGACATGGAACAACAACTGGTTCAAAATTGGGAAAGAAGTACGTCAAGGCTGTATATTGTCATCCTGCTTATTTAACTTATACGCAGAGTACACCATGCAAAATGCCTGGCTGGATGAACCACAAGCTGGAATCAAAACTGCATGGAGAAATATCAATAATCTCAGATATGGAAATGACACCACCCTTATGGAAGAAAAGGAAGAGGAACTAAAGAGACTCTTGATGAAGGTGAAAGTGGAGAGTGAAAAAGCTGGATTAAACTCAGCATTCAAAAAACTAAGATCATGGCATCTGGCCCCATCACTTCATGGCAAATAGATGGGGAAAAAATGGAAACAGTTCAGTTCAGTTCAGTTCAGCGGCTCAGTCACATCTGACTCTTTGTGACCCCATGGACTGCAGCACGCCAGGCTTCCCTGTCCATCACCAACTCCCAGAGCTTGCTCAAATTCATGTCCATCAAGTTGGTGATGCCTTCCAACCATCTCATCCTCTGTTGCACACTTCTCCTCCTGTCTTTTATCTTTCCCAGCATCAAGGCCTTTTCCAGTGAGTTGGCTCTTTGCGTCAGGTGGCCAAAATATTGGAGTTTCAGCTTCAGCATCAGTCCTTCCAATGAATGTTCAGGACTGATTTCCTTTAGGATTGACTAGTTGGATTTCTCTTGAGCTCCAAAATGACTGTGGATGGTGATGGCAGCATGAAATGAAAAGACACTTGCTCCTTGGAAGAAAAACCATGACATACCTAGACAGTGTATTAATAAGCAGAGACATCACTTTGCCCACAAGTGTCCATACAGTCAAAGCTATGGTTTTTCCAGTAGTCATGTATGGATGTGAGAGCTGGACCATAAAGAAGGCTGAGCACCGAGGAGTTGATGCTTTCGACCTGTGGTGTTGGGAAAGATTCTTGAGAGTCCTTTGGACAGCAGCAGATCAAACCAGTCAATCCTAAAGGAAATCAGTCCTGATTATTCATTGGAAGGACTGATGCTGAAGCTGAAGCTCCAATACTTTGGCCGCCTGATGCAAAGAGCCAACTCATTGGAAAAGACCTTGATGCTGGGAAAGATAAAAGGCAGGAGAAGAAGGGGTGAGAGAGGATGAGATGATTGGATGGCATCATCGATTCAATGGACATGAGTTTGAGCAAGCTCCGGGAGATGGTGAAGGACAGGGAAGCCTGGCGAGCTGCAGTCCATGGGGTCGCAAAGAGTTGGACACAACTTGACTAACAACAACAAATTCTGATTTCGCAGGATTAAAAGAATATGGTTAATTTTTTATTATTTTGGGTTATGCTGGGTCTTTGTTGCTGCACGCAGGCTTTCACCAGTTGCAGTGGGGGGTAGGAGGCTACTCTCCCTTGTAGTGGCTTCTCTTCTTCTGGAGCACATGCTCTAGTAAAATGGGCTTCAGTAGTTGCGGCTCACGGGCTTAGTTACTCTGACGCCTGTGGAATCCTCCCCGACCAAGGATTAAACCCATGCCCCCTGCATTGGCAGGCTGATTCTTATCCACGGTACCATCAGGGAAGACCAGAATATGGCTACTTATTGAAAACAGGTAGTTCAGTGCTCACTTTCTTACAGGAAGTGCTCGATAAACGTCACTCTCCAGTCCCTTAACACACGCCCTTTGACGGTCATGGTTTCTGTATCTAAGAGGGTCTCCGGTGTGCATCCACTAACGCTGGGCCCAGCATGAAATGCACCCCTGTAGTAACAGCGGTCACGCGCAGAGCCGCGAGGTTCCAGGAGGTACTAGGAGAGGTCCGGCGCCTGGCTAGCCCACCAGGGAAACCGCCCGAGCCGCGCCGGCGGGACTGCAGAATGACAGCTCACGCAGTCCTTCGCAGAGCCCAAGATTTCCCTCTAGTTTATCACACTGTCTCTCCGACGCAGCATCCAGGGTTCCGCCCCGAGGGGCCTACGCTATCTCTCTGTAGTGGCGAGAGCGCCGGCGCCTGGTCACCGGAAGAGGCGGGTGACGTCACGAGGGACTACGGGTTGCGCTGGAGGCGGGAGTTGACACACGGTCTCTGGCTGAATCTCCGCGGCCTCGGGACCGCGGAAGAGGCTCCGAAGGGCGGCCGCGATGCCCAGCCCCCAGCGGGTCAGTCAGCTGCTGGATCTGTGAGTTCGCCCCGGCCCGCCTTCCTCTCGCCCCGCCCCGGCACAGCCCGCGCCCGCCACCCATCACGGCACCCCATCCCCGCCCCCTTCCTGCCTCCCATCGAGGAGGTCCACCCGCTGTTTCTGCTCCTGGGTCCGTGATTTGTCCTATCCTGGCTGAGAAAAATCGTGCCAAGGGGGCTGCCCGGCAGGCTTGCCCCTCTGTCCCCCAGTAGGTGTCCGAACTCAGCCTTGACAGCTCCTCCTCGCCCAGGCGATTCCTGGCAGTGGCCTGTCTCTGGCGGAAGCTAAAAGCCTTAGTAAAATAAAACAAAACACTGGATGGGGCTCTCAAAAGCCTTCAGCAGAGTTACACCCAGTTACTGTAATGGGGATAATTATTGATTCTTTGACACAGCGCTTAAATCCCTGATTGCGCTTGCTGGGTTCAGCTCCCGGGTCTACCATTCTCCAGCTGTATGACTATGGAGAGTAGCTTAACCTTACAAAGTTAGTATAATAACAGTTACCTATCTCATGGCGTTATGTGCTTAGTCGCTCAGTCGTGTCTGACTCTACGACCACATGGACTGTAGCCAGCCAGGCTCCTCTGTCCGTGGGGATTTTCTATGCCTGTAAAATATTCGTATCAAGTTAAGCTCTCTGCAATTTCTTTTAATACTAGGCAGTCTTCTAAGTATGTTAAATTTACTCCTCCCTGTAACGCTATGGCCTGTAACTGCCTAGTATTAAAAGAAATTTCAGAGAGCTTAACTTGATATGAATATTTTATAAGCATGTCATTATAGGATGGCTTATAAAGTGAGCATAAGGAAGTTCTTTAACCTTTGCAATGGTTTATGACATTAGGAGTTTACAGATGGTAGGAGATTGGTTAAAAGTGATTACTTTAGGCTATTTTAAGAAGACGATTTAAGTTGATTGTCAGAGGCATTTACAAGAAATGTTTCACTTATGTTCATGATATAAACTAGATTTGGTTTTGCTTATGTAACTTAACTGGTTTGATCACCTTGAGGGATTTTTCAAGCCTGGTCTCAATTTATTTTATTTAAAAAAATCCCCAACTTTCAGTCATTCTCTCAGCAAGCTGAGAGTGAACCAATATAGTGTTACTCTCACTACTCCTTCAATGTAGGCATTGGGATGGATGGTTTTGTAATTGCCCTTACTGGCAGTTGCATAGTCACTGTGGACACTGGCAGTAGGATCTTTGTGTTCTTCCAGTTGTCTAACACTAATGGATAACATTTGATGTGTGAGTAGTCACTGAAGACATTTAGAACTCTAGAGAGGATACAATGCATTAAGGAGGCTAAGATGATGACTATCAGGAGAATAATAGCCAAGTATTGAAAAGGATTCTCCAGAGCAGAGATTTCCAACTAAATAATCAAAAGAAGTGTGTGTGTGTGTTAAGTCACCTAAGTCATGCCTGACTCTTTGCAACCCTATGGACTATAGCCTGCCAGGGTCCACTGTACATGGGATTCTCCAGGCAAGAATACTGGAGTGGGTTGGCATATCCTTTTTCAGGAGATCTTCCTGATCCAGGGATTGAACCCATATTTCAGAAATGTTGCCTATTTGATGAAAGATTGGCATCTAGTCTTTCAGATCTTTTTGGTATATTAACATAGAAACTTTTTTTTTTAACCAGTTATGCTGTTAACGAATCACAAGTTCGTGTGCCCAGTGAGGCACATCAATAATAAAACATTAGAGTTTGAAACAGAGATTTATTACAGATTCATACAAGGAGATGGGTGGTTCATGCCCTAAGAACCCCAAAGTTACTGAAAGCTTTCAGCAAACTCCTTTAAAAGTAAAAGGTGAGGGAGTGGCGTGGTTAGTTGTTACAAACTTCTTGTGTAAGATCCTTTGCTCTTGAGGTCAGGTCATGGTCAGGTAAACAACATTCCTGTAAATCTCTACCAAATGAATGTTATTCTGTGTCTTGACAAGAAAGGGCAAGGTCCCAAAGCACAACTTGCACCCTCCAAGAGCCCAGTTCTGGCTAATAGGAGGCAGATCTCAGTTGGCAGTTCTCTCAGGGCCAGGTTCCCACATCCTGCCCAGATGTCATCTCTGAGGGAGCCAGGCATGCAACCCAACTGGCCTTCAGTCTCCTCAAACCACCCAGATGGGGAGACCAGGTTCAAGGCCTGGGCCAAGGCTAGTGGAGGGCCTTAGTAAGGGCTCTGGAGCCCTATAGAAGAACACAGTTCTTAGTGTGTTACCTGGGCACTCCAGCTCACCTGCTGGCCCAAGGCTGAGTGAGCTGGAGGGCCTCCAGGAGAAGGCCTAAATCTGGCTCTTACTTCACTTTCCACCTAATGACCACCACACCAATGACCCTTGGGTAAATCACTTCTCTAACGGCCCTTCATTGACAGTTACTTGTGGGCAGGGCCCACTGGAGCACTGAGCAATGACTGAGCAAGACCTGTTGCCTAGTAACAGAGTACAGAGTAGTGAGGCACAGCAATGGCTGCCTGCTAAGGGCTGTGCTCATCTTGCTCTCTTACAATAGTACATGCACCTCCATCTTGGGTAGTTAGGGTGTCTAAGGCTATGCAGTTGTCTAAAATAACTCTGGCTAAAGAATTTCTAGATTCTTACTGTGATTATAGTTTTTCAGAGGATAAGGTCTCTCCTAGTGAGATTTAAGTGCAGTTTTTTGTTGATGTCTTTTCCAATAAACTGAGTCTCTAGGTTTTAATATATGAGGCATTGTCTTGTTTTAGAAGCAGACCACAGAAAGCTTTATGGACCTGGTGGAAATAAGCCTTTCAGTATTATATTAGTGTCTTATAGTACTGAACTATGTCATGGTTACTTTGGATGGGATTAACATGAAGATGCCTTATTTTAGGAGGTGGTGTGATAGGTAAGCTTCCATGTAAGTAATCTTCTATATGGTATAAGCAATCAGTTATTTAATAAGTATTACTGTGGAAACAAAAGAAAGGCAAAGATTAAAGATTAGTTGGAACAAAGTATAAATGCAGTTACTGAGTCTAGAGAGCAGCCAGTCAAGAAAGTTTTTGGAGCTGGGCTTAGATTTTTAGATGGTGGAATGAAGATGGCAGTTTTAACCTGATAGATTTTCCTGGTTTGCAGTTTGAATGTCAGTGATGATGTCATCAGGTGTTCTGCTGAGGTCTGAGTGGCCTACATAGAAGAAGTAAGTATGAAGGTTGTTTTTTTGTCTATACATGATCCATTGTGGTGAATTCTCTGAAGTCTATATCAAGACCTATAGCTTTATCTTGTAGGGTTTGAGGAAAAGAACAGTTTTAGTTTTAATTTCAAGTCAGAAGGGTGGGAGAAAATTGAAAATATTAGTTTGAAGAGTTGTAGCCAGATGTTAGAGAAAACCATAAGAGTTCAGGATCCAGTCCAGTTTACAGTTAGAAACAAAAACCCAAGAAAATAAGCAGGACTAGAATTTGATTATGGGTATGCCAAAGTTTTCTGTTTAAACATAATTTTTCTCTCTATAATCATTTTTACCAAAGATAATCATAGTAAGTAATTTGTAAAATAAGTCTAGTCTCTTTAAACTTGACTTGTTATTTATATAAGTACAGCAAGAATAGATTTTATGTGCATTCTCGAATATGATATTCCAATCAAAGCTTTGGTAATATTCAAGGTCCTTTATTGACTCTATAGGGTCAACTTTAGGGATTTCTCTGGTGGTCCAGTGGTTAAGAATCCACCTTCCAATACTGTGGACCCAAATCCGATCCCTGGTCAGGAACTAAGATCCCACAGGCCCTAGGGCAAATAAGACCCTATGTACCACAACTGTGGAGCCCGCTATCTCTGGAGCCTGTGTGGTAACAAAAGATCCCTCGTGCCAACAAAAGATCCCTCGTGCGACAACTAAGACCCGTCACAGCCAAAAACAAACAAACAAACAAATATATATATATATATATTTTTTTTTAAGTCAACTTTAGATACTTAAAACTGACTTAACAAGGAAACTCAGGTTACATCTTTAAAAGCCTCTTTATGCTAAGAAGCCAAGCCAAGTACTTAGCAGTTATGTCCTATTACAGTTATGTCCTATTACAGGGAAAACAAATTTTTATTGAATTTATGCAAATATCTATTGCCATGAAAATAGGAATAGTCAATAACAGGGTTTTTAAAATTTGTTTTAATTCTGAAGGACTCAGATAAGGAGAAAAAAATGTTTCATTTTTGTTTACAAAAGTATACCAAATTGTTGTAGATTTAGGTAACTTAGAAGGAGAGGGAAAAAAAGATTTTAAATCTGGAAAACAAGCATTAAAGAACCAACAATGTTTCAAGAAAAGTTAGTTATTTTCATTAGTTCATTTGGGCCCTTGGAATTAATCTTTATTTTCCCTAATCTTGGGTTACCAGTTTTATGAATTAAGCAGTTTCTCCATTAGAGTTCTAGAAATTCTTAGTTTACTGGTGTGATCTTAAAGTTATCAGAAAGCTATATTCTAGAGTACTTGGCAGGGTCCTTTCTGTGAATCTACACAAAGACAAAGCATTCTGGCCTATCAGTTCAGTTCATTTGTATCCGACTCTTTGCAATCCCATGAATTGCAGCACGCCAGGCCTCCCCGTCCACCACCAACTCCCACAGTTTACCCAAACTCATGTCCATCGAGTCGGTGATGCCATCCAGCCATCTCATTCTCTGTCGTCCCCTTCTCCTCCCACCTTCAATCTTTCCCAGCATCAGGGTCTTTTCCAATGAGTTGGCTCTTTGCATCAGGTGGCCAAAGTATTGGAGCTTCAGCTTCTTCAGCGCTAAGCTTTCTTCACAGTCCAACTCTCACATCCATACATGACCACAGGAAAAACCATAGCCTTGACTAGACGAACTTTTGTTGGCAAAGTAATGTCTCTGCTTTTAAATATGCTATCTAGGTTGGTCATAACTTTCCTTCCAAGGAGTAAGCATCTTTTAATTTCATGGCTGCAGTCACAATCTGAAGTGATTTTGGAGCCCAAAAAGATAAAGTCTGACACTGTTTCCACTGTTTCCCCATCTATTTGCCATGAAGTGATGGGACCAGATACCATGATCTTAGTTTACTGAATGTTGAGCTTTAAGCCAACTTTTTCACTCTCCTCTTTCACCTTCATCAAGAGGCTTTTGAGTTCCTCTTCCCTTTCTGCCATAAGGGTGGTGTCATCTGCATATCTGAGGTTATTGATATTTCTCCTGGCAATCTTGATTCTAGCTTGTGCTTCATCCAGCCCAGCGTTTCTCATGATGTACTCTGCATATAAGTTAAATAAGCAGGGTGACAATATACAGCCTTGACGTACTCCTTTTCATATTTGGAACCAGTCTGTTGTTCTGGCCTATGGTTGATTGTAAATGCTTTACGAGAAGAATTAAGAGTAGAACAATAACTCTCTGTGAATGACAAAAGAGTTAAACATAGCCATGGTTAAAGATCTGATGAGAGTTCCCTATTTAAAAAAATGATAAAATTGTCAGATAAATTCAATTATTTCTATGACATACAATATTTTAAGATGACTGATAACATTATACTAGGATGTGTCAGATTTCTAAGAATTTCATGTAATTTCTGGAACACATATTAATAACATTTTGCTGTTGTTCAATCACTCAGTTGTGTCCAACTCTTTGCAAGCCATGGACTGTAGCACACCAGGCTTCCCTGTCCATCAGCAATTCCCAGAGCTTGCTCAAACTCATGTCCATCGAGTCGGTGATGCCATCCAACCATCTCATCCTCTGTTGTCCCCTTCTCCTCCCACCTTCAATCTTTCCCAGTATCAGGGTCTTTTCCAATGAGTTGGCTCTTTGCATCAGGTGGCCAAAGTATTGGAGCTTCAGCTTCAGCATCAGTCCTTACAATGAATAATCAGTATTGGTTTCCTTTAGGATTGACTTGTTTGATCTCCTTGCAGTCCAAGGGATTCTCAAGAGTCTTCTCCAACACCACAGTTCAAAAGCATCAATTCTTCTGTGCTCAGCCTTCTTCATGGTCCAACTCTCACATCCCATACATGATTACTGGAAAAACCATAGCTTTGAATAGACAGACCTTTGTCGGCAAAGTAATGTCTCTGCTTTTGAGTGTGCTGTCTAGGTTGGTCATAGCTTTTCTTCCAAGGAGCAAGTGTCTTTTAATTTTATGGCTGCAGTCATCATCTGCAGTGATTTTGGAACCCAAGAAAATAAAATCTGTCACTGTTTCCAGTGTTTCCCCATCTACTTGCCATGAAGTGATGGGACCAGATGCCATGATCTTAGTTTTTTGAATGTTGACTTTTAAGCCAAGTTTTTCACTCTCCTCTTTTATTTTCATCAAGAGGTTCTTTAGAGAACCCCATGAACCCCATGAACAGTATGAAAATTTAGACAAAAATTAGTGTAAATAAATAATTTTTTTTTTATAAAACCAAAAAGCCTTACCTCTTGTCGCAAAGGTTCAGTTTTCCTAACTAATTACAGACCTGATAAAGATAATATTAAGCATAGGAAATTATTTTGCTAAGACACAGAATCTTTAGTTTCTAGATAGATTACACAAAAGGTAAAGTAAAACCTTTTATAACATTAAGAACAGATCAGTAATCTAAGAAACTTTTTAACATGGGGGACGGGGAACCTCCAATTTGTATCAGTTTATTACTGAGCTCATTTTTAAAACTCTTATAAATAAATCTATTTAAGTTTAGCCAAATTTCACCTTTCAACATAAAATTTATAAACAGGCAACTTTCTATATTCATTTAGACTTTGTATTAGTCCTTTTTCTGATTTTGGAGTAATCAGTAATTTTACTTTACAAAGTTGCTATATAAAATTACTCCCTTTCTTTCTATAACAAAAACACAACCTATATTCCTGACTTATTCTTCCCAGATAGCTCAGTTGGTAAAGAATCCACCTGTAATGGGGAGACCCCAGTTCAATTCCTGGGTCAGGAAGATCCCCTGGAAAAGGGATAGGCTACCCACTCCAGTATTTTGGGGCTTCCCTGGTGGCTCCATTGGTAAAGAATCTGCCTGCAGGGCAGGGGACCTGAGTTTGATTCCTTGGTCAGGAAGATCCCCTGGAGAAGGAAGCAGCTACCCACTCCAGTTTTCTGGCCTGGAGAATTCCATGGACAGAGGAGCCTGGCAGGCCACCAACAGTGGGGTCTCAAAGAATTGTACACAACTGATTGACTTTCACTTTCATATAGAAATACATCCCATTTCTCTCTCATACCTTGTATACAAAGTTGTTTTCTTTCATTTTTGTTTCTAGTATTTATTTTTATATATTGATTATTAAATTTAACTTTTATTAACATTTCTTTTCCAGTGGAAACTCAGAAGCATGCAGTTGTTGAACTATCTGTCATATAGCAGCATCCTGTAGTAGATTAGCAAATTCATGAATACATAATTACAAAACATATTTTTAGAGACATGTTTTTTTACAGTACAACTTTTTCTCACAGTTTCATTGAGAAATAATTGACATGCAGCACTGTGTAAGTTTGAAATATATTGCATAATGACTTGATTGACATATACAGTAAGTTCAGTGAACATCTGTCATCTTATATAGATACAAAATAAAATAGAAAAAAAAGATTTTTTTCATGATGAGAACGCTTAGGAATTATTCTCATAACAACTTTTATATGTGACATACAGTGTTAATTGTATTTGCCATGTTGTACATTTCATCCCTAGCACCTATTTGTCCTACAAGTCCTATAACTTAAAGATTAATGCCTTCATCCAATTCCCCCTGCTTCTGATAATTACAAATCTGATATCTTTCTATAAATTTGTTTTTTGTTTTTAAAGTATAATTGTCCTGCTGCTGCTGCTGCTGCTGCTAAGTCACTTCAGTCGTGTCCAACTCTGTGCAACCCCATAGACGGCAGCCCACCAGGCTCCCCAGTCCCTGGGATTCTCCAGGCAAGAACACTGGAGTGGGTTGCCATTTCCTTCTCCAATGCATGAAAGTGAAAAGTGAGTTGCTCAGTCGTATCCGACTCTTAGCGACCCCAAGGACTGCAGCCTACCAGGCTCCTCCATCCATGGGATTTTCCAGGCAAAAGTACTGGAGTGGGGTGCCATTGCCTTCTCCATAATTGTCCTACAACACTATATTAGTTCCTGTTACACAAAATAGTGATTCAGTATTTCTACACATTTCAAAGTAATAACTGCAATAAATCTAGTTATAATATCTCACCATATAAAGATATTTTATAGTTATTGATTATATTCTATACACTGTGTATTTCATACTAATGACTCATTTATTTTTCAACCAGAAGTTTGTACCTCTTAATCCCCCTCATCTATTTTTTCCTCACCCCATCCCCTCCCCTCTGGCAGCCATCTATTTGTTCTCTAAATCTGTAGCTATATCTGTTTGGTTATGTTCAGTTTTGTTTTTTAGATTTCACATATAAGTGAAATTACATAGTATTTGTCTTTGTCTGACTTATCTCACTTAAGCATCATGCCTTCTAGGCCCATTCATATTGTCGCAAATGGCTATATTTCATTCTTTTTAATGGCTGAGTAATATTCCATTTTGCAATATATATCACATTTTTATCCATTCAGCTCTTGATGGATGCTTAGGTTGCATCCATATCTTTATTATAAGTAATGCTGCATTGAACATAGTGTAGTATTTATCTTTTTAAATTAGTTTTTGTTTTCTAAAGATAAATACTTAGGAGTGGAATTGCTGCATCATATGGTGGTTCTATTTTTAACATTTTGAGGAATCTCCATACTGTTTTCTATAGTGGCTGCATCAATTTACATTCTCACCAGCAGTGCACATGGCGTCCCTTTTCTTCACATTCTTGTCAGCGCTTGTTACTTCTCTTTTTGATAATGTCCATTCTAACAGGTGTGAGTTGGTATCTCATGGTTTTGATTCGTATTTCCTTGATGATTAGTGAAATGATCATCTCTTCAGGTGCCTGTTGGCCATCTGTGTGTCTTCTTTGGAAATGTATCTATTCCAGTCCTCTGCTCATTTTTTAGGTTGTTTGTTTTTTAATGTTGAGATGTATGAATTCTTTGTATATTTTGGATATTAACCCCTTATCAGATATATTGTTTGCAAATATCTTTATATTCACTAGGTGGCCTTTTGTTTTGTTGATAGTTTCCTTCACTCTGCAAAACCTTTTTAGTTTAATTTAGTCTCATTTGTTTATGTTTGCTTTTGTTTCCCTTGCCTGAGGAGAAATAACCCTACAAGTATTGCTAGGACCAGTGTCAGAGAGCTTAACTACCTATGTTTTATTCTAGGATTTTTATGGTTTCAGGCCTTTCATTGAAGTCTTTAACCCAGTTTGAGTTTATTTTTATATATGGTATGAGAAAATGTTCTAATTTTATTTCTTTAAATGTAACTGTTCAATTTTCCCAGCAATGCTTATTGAAGAGACAGTCTTTTCCTCATTGTATATTCTTGCCCCTATGTCATAGTTTAACTGACCAAAAATGTTTATTTCTGGACTTTATATTCTGCTCCATTTAACCTAATGTGTCTCTTTTTGTGCCAGTACAATACTGTTTTGATTTCTGTAGCTTTGTAGTACAGTGTGAAATCAGGAAGCATGATACTTCCATCTGTGTCCTAACTCAAGATTGTTTTGGCTGTTGAGGGGTCTTTTGTGTTTCCATACAGATTGTCAGATTATTTTTTCTAGTTCTCTGAAAAATGCCAGTGGTGTTTTGATAGGAATTGCATAGAATCTGTAGATGGCCTTGAGTAGTATGATCATTGCAACAATATTAATTCTTTCAGTTCATGAACACAGTGTATCTTTTCATCTATTTGTATCATCTTCAATCTCTTTGATCAGTGCTTTATAGTTTTTTAAGTACAGATCTTTTACCTCCTTAGTTATATTTATTCCTAGATATTTTATTCTTTTTGATGTAGTTGAACATGGGATTGTTTATTTTAATTCCTCTGTCTGATAGTTCATTGTTAATATACAGAAATGTAACAGATTTCTGTATATCGCATCCTGCAAGTTTACTGAATTTGCTGATCAAATATGGTTTTTTAGATGGTGGCTTTGGGATTTTCTATGTGTAGTATCATGTCATCTGCAAACAGTAATGGTTTTAATTCTTCCTTTCTTATGTCGATTCCTTTTATTTCTTTTTCTTTTCTGATTGCTGTGGCTCGGACTTACAATACTATGTTGAATAGAATTGGTGAGAGTGGTATCCTTGTCTTGTTCCTTATCTTAGAGGAAATGCCTTCAACTTTTCACTGTTGAATATGATATTAGATGTGGGCTTGTCATATATGGCCTTTATTATGTTACGGTACATTACTTCTATACCAACTTTGTTGAGAGTTTTTATCATAACTAGATGTTGAATTTTGTCAAAAGTTTTTCTACATTTATTGAGATGATGATATTTTTCTTCAATATGTTAATGTGGTATAACACGTTAATTTCTTTGTGGATATTGAACCATTCAAGGATGAGATTGATTCATCCCATCCCTGATGACTCTTTTAGTGTACTGTTGAATTCAGCTTGCTAATATTTTGATGAGGATTTTCACATTTATGTTTATCAGTGATGTTGGCCTGTAATTTTCTTTTTTGTGATATTTTTGTCTGGTTTGGGTATCAGATTGATGATATTCACTCACAGAATGAGTTTGGAAATGTTCCTTGGTCTGCAATTTTTTGGATTTATTTGGGAGGAACAGGTGTTAACTTTTTTCCTAAATTTTTGGTAGAATTCACTTATAAAGCCATCTGGTCCTGAAGTTCTGTTTGTTGGGAGATTTTTTTATTACTGATTCAATTTAATTCAAATTCATAACTGGCCTGTTCATATTTTCTATAGTGTAATTTTTTTAATCTGCAAGAGGCGTGTTTATTACTCAACCTCAGTAGAGACTTCTCCGGTTGTCCAGTGGTTAAGAATCTGCCTCTTAATTCAGGGGACTCGAATTCAATCCCTGGTTGGGAAACTAAGATTCCACGTGCTGCAGGGCAATTAATCCTGCATGCTACAACTATTGAGCCCGCACATCACAACTAGAGAGAAGCTTTCACACTGCAATGAAGAGCCTTTGTGCCACAAACAAGATCCCAAGTATTGCAACTAAGATCCAACATAACTAAAAATAAAATAATAATAATAAATTTTTTTAAAAAATTAAAAAATAAACAATTGTAAAAATTAAAAAGCCAAAAGTAGGTAAAAATTAATGTTTCAGTATATTATCATATTTAGAAGCGGTCTAGAAAAGCTATGATAGGTAATGAATATCCATCATTTAATTTAACTTAGTATAAACTTTTATCTTACATCTATTTAATCTACTTGTTTTTAATAAATATGCTTGGCCTTAAACATTAAACAGCTAATAATCATCTTATATTGCTTTTCTTGCTGACAAATTTTGTAGCATAAAAATAGCACAAACTTCTTTGACTATTAAACCTGGGTAGAAATGGTTGTGTATTCACATTATATTTAATATTGACAACCCTGAGGACAAGCCTGTTTTATTAAACCGAAACATTTAAGTTGGCTTTTATTTAGCAAAGTTTATTCCAGATAATACAAACTTGAAAAACATGTGGGTTAGTCTCTATAATTTATATAAGTGTTTATTTTCCTTTAAGTAGATTAAATAGAGCTCTTTAAAAATTTTCACATAACATACATGAATTTGTGTATACATGTATCTATATGCATAAATAGACACAGAGATCATATAACTTTCATTTTAAAAATTTAGGCCTGTGTCAGGTACAATAATATAAAGCTTAAAAAAAAATAAAATAGCTGAATCCAAATTGTTTCTGACAGATGGAATAAGTTAAGGTTACCTGCTTATGGCCAGAGTTTGTTTTACCAAAATTTTTCTGTCTGTGTGCTGTAAGGATTCTTTTAGGGAAGATATTTTTGGTGTCATTTTGTCTTTTAGAAGTTTTTGCCTACCATTGTCTCTGAGAAGTTTGGGATATTCTTTTTTTAAGGGTATCACTAAGGTGGACTATCATATCTAAATTAAAGATTCCCCAAAGTGGCTACTGCAAATCCAGTTATCCTTCATAAAGTTCACCCATTTTTTCAAAAAGTCTCAAGATCTTGGTCTGTGATTTGGACCAGGTAGAACCCATCTTCACCTTAGATTCTCTAGGACATCTTAACTCTGAGGGGTCCTGTTTTTGAACAGCTGTTCTGAAACCAGGGGATTACTTCTCCCAACCCCCCACTTTTTGAATAGAGTTGCGTACTTACCAAAAAGTTTCAGTAACAGTTCTTAGCAAAATTGGAGAGCTCAACACAAAAAGGAGTGATGCTTGGATTCAAGAGAGATTTACCATGAAACTCCATGGTCAGTGAGAAGATAGTGGGCACAATGAACTCTGTTAGCACTGGCACTTGTTTACTTACCAGGCTCTTGACTAATCAGGGGTTGTCTATATGTCCCACTTCTGACACCAAAAACTGTCAAAAGAAAATAGAGATTTATTTGTTATGAATATTTTTTTGAATGAGGAAGAAGCTATTCATGAACAGAGACTTCAAACTGAAAGTGGTTAGAACTTCAGAGTTATATAGTTACAGGATGGTTTATAAAGTGAGAATGAGGTAGTCATTTAACATTTACAATGATCGGCTATTACAGTGCAAGTTTACGGATGACAGGAATTTGGTTAAAAATGTTTATCTTATACTATTTTGGAAGATGATTTAAGTTTTGCCTATTGTTATCAGAAGCATATATAAGAAAAAGTCTAAGTTAACTTTTGTTTAAGTTCATGAAATAATCTAGAGTTTCACTTATGTAGCCTGATTTTGTTTTCTTGGAGGATTTTCAAGCTTAGTTTCCATTTTATTTTAACACTAGCAAGTAATATATCAGAGAAGGTGATGGCACCCCACTCCAGTACTCTTGCCTGGAAAATCCCATGGGTGGAGGAGCCTGGTAGGCTGCAGTCCATGGGGTCACTAAGAGTCGGACACGACTGAGCAACTTCATTTTCACTTTTCACTTTCATGCATTGGAGAAGGAAATGGCAACCCACTCCAGTGTTCTTGCCTGGAGAATCCCAGGGACGGGGGAGCCTGGTGGGCTGCCATCTATGGGGTCACAAAGAGTCGGACACAACTGAAGCAACTTAAGCAGCAGTAGCAGCAGCAAGTAATATATACTACTAAATGCTAGTTATTGTTATTAATTATTTCACACCAGAAATTGTGCTGGAAATTGCAGTTATAAAGGAAATTATTTATCTCCAGGAGCTTTCAGTCTATTAATATTGCCACAAAAAAAGTTAAGACTGAGAAGAACAATTGCTTTAATCTACCAAATGCCTTCTAAAAGAATAAGATTTGACATTTGTTATATCTCATAAACTTCTGGCCCTCAGTCCACAGTCACTTTTCATAAAAGAAAAATCTATTGATTCTCCTTTATGTAGACTCAGACTTGCATAGAGTCCTGAATAAAGTATCTTGGTTTAGTTCTTGGCATAGTTTTTATACTTCATCCGAACAGAGTATCTTTTCTGTCAGTAAAGACAGAGTGGTTCGGCATCTGAGAAAGCCGAGCAGCCATGGCACATCACAGGGTTCTTGGGACACTTAAGAGGTTTCCCAAGGCCCATGGAGGCAACAGAGGTCTCCTCCACCCACCAACGCCTCAGCCTTCATCCATGGCATCAGCTTCAGGCTTCACGAAAGTGAAAACAAGCCAGGAGTAAGACAAAACCAGTACAAATAAATCCACAAGTCAAAACAGCTACAGTCAAATTCAAGGAAAGCAAAGAACTTGATATCAAAAGTTACCAGAAAGATGGCAGAGTAAAAGGACGTGCACTCATCTTCTCCTATGAGAACTCCAAAGTTGAAACTAATAGCTGAACAACCATTGACAGGAGAATGTTGGATCCCACCAAAAAAGATATCGCATGTCCAAGGGCAGAGGAGAAGCCCCAACAAGACAGTAGGAGGGGCGAAATCATGTTTTGAATCAAACCCCATACCCACCAGAGAGCTCGGAGGGCTCAAACAAAACATTATTCGCACCAGGACCCAGGGACCCCACAAGAGACTGAGCCAGATCTGCCTTTGAGTGTTTGTCTCCTGTGGAGGCATGGATCAACAGTGGCCTGCTGCGAGGACAGGGACTCTGGCTGCAGCAGACTTGGGAGGGGTGGCGTGTGAGCCCCACCATAGAACCACTGAGCGGATAACCCACAAACAGGAGAACAGTTATACCAAAGAATTTCTCACACTGTTGCAAAAGTTCTAGGGCCACAAATTTCCCAACCTGGGGATCCAGTAAAGGGACTGAGAACCCCCAGGGAATTTGAATTTGAAGGCCAGTGGGATATGATTACAGAACTTCCACAGGACTGGGGCAACACTCTTGGAGGGCACAAACAAAACCTAGGTGTGCACCAGGACCCAGAAGAAAGGAGCAGTGACCCAAATAGAGACTGAACCAAACTTGCCTGTGAGTGTCCAGGAGTCTCTGGGGGAGACGTGGATCAACAGTGGCTGGCCATGGGGTAAGGAGCACTAAATACAACAGTCCTGGCATAAGCCCTTTTGAAGGTCACCATCCCCATACCATAGTTTGGCCTAGGACCAAACTACAGGGAGGAAACACAGCCCCACCCATCAACAGAAAATTGGATTAAAGGTTTATTGAGCATAGCCCATCAGAGCAAGACCTACATTCCCCCACAGCCAGGCCCTCCCATCAGGAAGCTTCACAAGCCTCTTATCTTTATCCTTCAGAGGGCAGACAGAATGGAAACCACAATTACAGAAAACTAACCAAACTGTTCACTTGGATCATAGTCCTGTCTAACAGTGAAACTGAGTGAAACTCAGTGAGCCATGATGTGTAGGGCCACCCAAGATGAATGGGTCATGGGGGAGAATTCTGACAAGACGTGGTCCACTGGAGAAGGGAATGGCAAATTACTTCAGTATTCTTGCCTTGAGAACCCCATGAACAGTATGAAAAGGCAAAAAGATATGACATAGAAAGATGAGCTCCCCAGGTCAGTAGGTGCCCAATATTCTACTGGAGAAGAGTGGAGAAATAGCTCCAGAAAGAACGAAGAGGCTGAGGCAAAGTGAAAACAATGCCCAGTTTATACAATTATATATGTGGAAGCGGCAAATAGATTCAAGAGATTAGATCTGGTAGAGTGCCTAAAGAACTATGGACGGAGGTTTGTAACCTTGTACCAGAGGCTATGATCAAAATCATCCCCAAGAAAAAGAAATGCAAAAAGGCAAAATGGTTGTCTGAGAAGGCCTTACAAATAGCTGGGAAAAGAAGAGAATCGAAAGACAAAGCATAAGAGGAAAGATATATCCATCTGAATGCAGAATTTCAAAGAATAGCAAGGAGATTAAGAAAGCCTTCTTAAGTGATCAATACGAAGAAATAGAGGAAAACAATAGAATGGGAAAGACTAGAGATCTCTTCAAGAAAATTAGAGCTACCAAGGGAACATTTCATGCAAAGATGGGCTCAATAAAGGAGAGAAAGAGCAAGGACTTAACAGAAGCAGAACATATTAAAAAGAGGTGGCAAAAATACACAGAAGAACTATACAAAAAAAGATCTTCATGACCCAGATAACCACAATGGTGTGGTCGCTAAGCTAGAGCCAGACATCCTGGAGTGCAAAGTCAAGAGGGCCTTAGGAAGCATTACTACGAACAAAGCTAGTGGAGGTGATGAAATTCCAGCTGAACTATTTCAAATCCTAAAAGATGATGCTGTGAAAGTGCTGTACTTAATATGCAAGCAAATATGGATAACTCAGCAATGGCTATAGGACTGGAAAAGGTCAATTTTCATTCTAATCCCAAAGGAAGGCAATGCCAAAGAATGTTCAAACTACTGCACAATTGCACTCATCTCACACACTAGCTAAGTAATGCTCAAAATTCTCCATGCTAGGCTTCAGCAGTATGTGAACTGAGAACTTCCATATGTTCAAGCTGGATTTAGGAAAGTCAGAGGAACCAGAGAGCAAATTGCCAACATCTATTGCATCATAGAAAAAGCAAGAGAATTCTAGAACATCTACTTCTGCTTCATTAACTGATCACAGCAAACTGTGGGAAATTCTTCAAGTGATAGGAATATCAGATCACCTTATCTGCCTCCTGAGAAATCTGTATGCAGGTTAAGAAGCAACAATTAGACTGTTTCCAGGTGGGAAAGGAGTACGTCAAGGCTGTATATTTTTACTTTGCTTATTTAACTTCTGTGCAGAGTGTATCATGTGAAATGTTGGACTGGATGAAACACAAGCTAAAATCAGGATTGTTGGGAGAAATATCAATAACCTCAGATATGCAGATGATATAACCCTTATGGCAGAAAGCGAAGAGGAACTTAAAAGCCTTTAATGAAAGTGAAAGAGGAGAGTGAAAAAGCTGGCTTAAAACTCAACATTCAGAAAACTAAGATCATGGTATCTGGTCCTATCACTTTATGGCTAATAGATAGGGAAACAATGAAACAATGACAGACTTTTTTGTCTTGGGCTCCAAAATCACTGCAGATGGTGATTGCAGCCATGAAATGAAAAGATGCTTGCTCCTTGGAAGAAAAGCTGTGACCAACCTAGACAGCATATTAAAAAGTGGAGACATTCCTTTACTGACAAAGGTCAGTGTACTCTAAACTATGATTTTTCCAGTAGTCATGTATGGATGTGAAAGGTGGACTATAAAGAAAGCTGAGCGCCGAAGAATTGATGCTTTTGAACTGTGGTGTTGGAGAAGACTCTTGAGAGTCCCTTGGACAACAAAGAGATTAAACCAGTCAATCCTAAAGGAAATCAGGCCTGAATATTCATTAGAAGGACTGGTGCTGAAGCTGTAGCTCCAATACTTTGGCCACTTGATGCAAAGAACAATGAGCCTTCATTGGAAAGGACCCTGATGCCCAGAAAGATTAAAGGCAGGACGAGAGAGGATGAGATGATTGGATGGCATCACCGACTCGATAGGCGTGAGTTTGAGCAAGCTCCAGGAGTTGGGAAGCCTGCAGTCTACGGGGTCGTAAATAGTTAATAATAGTTAATAGTTGGGTACAACTTATTGACTGAACTGAACTGAACTGAAAGACACAGTAGGTTAAGAGTAGAAGTTAGGAAAACAGACTACCTGGGTTCTATACATACACTTAACATTTACCAGTAATACAGTCTTATGCAAATGATATAACTTGTCTGAATTTCAGTTTTCTCATCTGTAAATGAAAAATCATGGGAATATTACCTGCCTTATTGAACTGCTATGAAGATTAAAAGCCAGTACATGTAAATTCCATGAAATAGTGGTTGGCACATAGTAAGTATTCATTTATATTAGGTATTAATCTTATTTCATACCTACCATGGAAAGCAGTGTAACAAGGGCTTTGTTACCTAAGGCCTGACTTTTTTTCCCTAAGATGTGGCTTAATTCCTATCTCTTAGTTCTGAACTCTATTCTAAGGTTCCTTGAGGGTTCCATGCAACTGATCCTCTGAACCTCTGTGGGCAGATTCAAGTCTTCCATCTCTTTGTACCCATCGTTTCTTATTTTTAGGAGTATTCGGATAAGCACCCTCTTCCAACAACACAAGAGATGACTCTACACATGGCCAATGTGTAGATGGTCACCAGATGATCAATACCAAAATCAGATTGATTATATTTTTTGTAGTCAAAGATGGATAAGCTATATACAGTTAGCAAAAACAAGACCAGGAGCTGACTATGGATCAGATCATGAACTCGTTATTGCAAAATTCAGACTTAAATTGAAGAAAGTAGGGAAAACCACTAGACCATTCAGGTATGACCTAAATAAATCCCTTAAGATTATACAGTGGAAGTGACTAACAGATTCAAGGGATTAGGTCTGATAGACAGAGTGCCTGAAGAACAATGGATGGAGGTTCCTAACATTGTACAGGAGGTGGCTACCAGAACCACCCCCCACCAAAAAACAAATGCAAGAAGGCAAAGTGGTTGTCTGAGGAGGCCTTAGAAATAGCTGAGAAAAGAAGAGAAGTGAAAGGCAAAGGAGAAACGGAAAGATATACCCAACTGAATGCAGAGTTCCAGAGAATAGCAAGGATAGATAAGAAAGCCTTCTTAAGTGAGCAGTGAATGCAAAGAAATAGAGGAAAACACTAGAATGGGAAAGACTAGAGATCTTTTCCAGAAAATCAGAGATCCAAGGGAACCTTTCATGCAAAGATGGGCACAATAAAGGAGATAAACAGCAGTGACCTCACAGAAGCAGAAAAGATTAAGAAGAGGTGCAAGAATACATAGAAGAACTATACAAAAAAGGTCTTAATGACATGGATAACCACAATGGTGTGGTCACTACCTACAGCCAAACATCCTGGAGTATAAAGTCAAATGGGCTTTAGGAAGCATTACTACAAACAAAGCTAGTGAGGATAATGGAATTCCAGCTGAGATATTTCAATTCCTAAAAGATGATGCTGTGAAAGTGCTGCACTCAATATGTCAGCAAATTTGAGAAAAAATCAGCAGTCACCACAGGACTGGAATAGGTCAGTTTTCATTCCAATCTCAAAGAAAGGCGATGCCAAAGAATGTTCAAACTATGCCACAATTACGCTCATTTCACATGCTAGCAAGGTAATGCTCAAAATTCTTCAAACTAGGCTTCAACAGCATGTGAACTGAGAACTTCCAGATATACAAGTTATATTTAGAAAAGGCAGAGGAAGCAGAGATCAAATTGCCAAACATCTGTTGGATCATAGAAAAAGCAAGAGCGTTTCAGAAAAACATTTACTTCTGCTTCACTGACTACACCAAAACCTTTGACTCTGTGGATCACAACAAACTGTGGAAAATTCTTAAAGAGATATAAATACCAGACCACCTTACCTGCCATCAAGAAACTTGTATGCAGGACAAGAAGCAACAGCTAGAACTGGACATGGAACAACAGACTGTTTCAAAATTGGCAAATGAGTATGTCAAGGCTGTAGTCACTGTGCTAATTTAACTGATGTGGAGAGTACATCATTGAAATGCCAAGTTGGATGAAGCACAAGCTGGAATCATGATTTTGGGAAGAAATATCAATAACCTCAGATATGCAGATGACACCACCCTAATGGCAAAAAGTGAAGAACTAAAGAATCTCTTGATGAAGGTGAAAGAGGAGAGTAAAAAAGGTGGCTTAAAACTCAACATTCAAAAAACTAAGATCATGGCATCCAGTCTCTCTGTGCATACAGCTAAGTCACTTCAGTCATGTCTGACTCTTTGTGACCCTATGGACTGTAGCCTATCAGGGTCTTTTGTCCACCAGATTCTCCAGGCAAGAATACTGGAGTAGGTTGCTGTACCCTCCTCCAGGGGATCGAACCCAGCCAAGGATCGAACTCACATCTCTTGCAGCTCCTGAATTGCAAGTGGATTCTTTACCGCTGAGCCACCAGGGAAGCCCCCAGTCACGTAACTTCATGGCAGATAGATGGGAAAACAGTGGAAGCAATGACAGACTGTACTTTCCTTTCCCATATTCATATATGGATGTGAGAGTTGGACCATAAAGAAGGCTGAGCACCAGAGAATCGATGCTTTAGAACTGTGGTGCTGGGGAAGACCCTTGAGAGTGCCTTTGACAACAAGGTCATCAAACCAGTCACTCCTAAAGGAAATCAACCCTAAGTATTCAGTGGAGATAGTGAAGGAGAGGGAAGCCTGGCATGCTGCAGTCCATGGGGTTGCAAAGAATCAGAGACGACTGAATAGCAACAGATTCAGTTAAAAACACATGTGGCATATTAACCACTATGCCAATGATAGCTGGAAATAACTAGCATGAAAGAGGTATAGTCTTATGGGACTAGCACAAGTATATAAATAACTATAATATAGGTGGAGTAATGACAAAAAGAGGGATTAACAAATGGAAGTACATTCAACAGGAAGTAAAAAGAACAAAGTCTGACAAACAAGGAAGTTAGAAATACGTGAGAAGACAGAATGTAGTATTTCTGGCTGGCTGGAAAATACAATAGTGGAATAGTAAGACATAAAACCAGGTAATTAGGAGCAGAATGTTGGCCATGAGAATAAAATGAGTGTTTAATTTATGTAGCAATGGGAAGTTATTGAAGGTTTTGGAACTATGCTGGGAGCAGAGAGAGAGTCGAATTAGGGAGCAGCTAAGAATAAGGGGACAGGAAACTGTTTTAAAATTTTGGAAAGGGGTAGAAAGAGCCCAAACCAAGAGACATATGTGATGATGGTCATTGCAAAATCCATTCTGGTAAAAGAGAATTGGTATGTCCATCACTGGGAGAGGTGCCATGGAGTAGTATGCAGTTGCTAGGAGAGTAAAGAATAGATGTGTATGTGTTCACTTGGATGGAACTTGAAAACATAGCGCTTAGTGAAAAAAGATGAAAAGAGAACATATGAAGAAAAATCATCCAAAACTTTGAATTAAAACAAAAAGACTGACTACATGACCTTCATTGTCATATTAGAGTATTGTTTCCCATGTTAAGGCCCATATTTTCAGATAATATTTTCTAACCTTTTGGGGTTAAAATATGTTCAGACTAGTTGTTCAGCAAGCTATTTCTGGAGTTACCTTGATTTTTGTTACCTTCTAACAAGGTAAGGAACTTGATCCAGAATAGCCGTCAACTGTTACTAAATGCCTGTTTAGTCCAGAGGAATGGGACTTCTCCATGATGTAAACTGCTTGCATAAGTTCATAATCTCTTCACTGGGCCAGCATTTTAATAGCACTGCCTCTGGCTATGAGATATGGTGAACAGTTTTGAATAAAGATAACAAAGAAAGACAGAAGTTAAAAATTACTCTAAAGTTTTTAACTGTTGACCAGGAATATCGTGATATTGTTAGCTAATTATGGAGAAGTGTCTTATCAGGAAAATTAATCAGAACATCCAGTTGAAATAACAAATAGGCAGTTAGAAATATAATTTTTAAAAATTTTAATTCAGTTTACTTAAACTAAAGAAAGCCAAACAGTTCAGCTATTTCTCCCCAACCCCTACCCCCAGCCTCCACCTCCAAGAACTGCCAGTTTGTTTTCTGCATCTATGAATTTTTGTTTGGGTTTTCTGTTTTGCTTTGTTTTTATACTCCACAAATAAGAGAAGTCATATGGTATCGGGCTTTCTCTGTCTGACATCTCACTTACCATAATGCTCTCTAGGTCTATCCATGTTGCTGCAAATGGCAAGATATAATTCTTTTTTATGGCTGAGTGATATTCTATTGTATATATGCCACATATTTCTTTATACATTTATTCATTGATGGACACTTAGGTTATTTCCATATCTTAATATTGTAAATAAAGTTGCAATAAACATGGTAGTGCAGATACCTTTTCAAATTATTATTTTCATTTTCTTTGCATCAGTTCAGTTCAGTCACTCAGTCGTGTTTGACTCTTTGTGACCCCATGGACTGCAGCACACCAGGCTTCCCTGTCCATCACCAACTCCCAGAGCTTGCTTAAACTCATGTCTATCGAGTCAGTGATGCCATCCAACCATCTCATCCTCTGTCATCCCCTTCTCCTCCAGATTTCAGTCTTTCCCAGCATCAGGGTCTTTTCCAATGAGTTAGTTCTTCTCATCAGGTGGCCGAAGTATTGGAGCTTCAGCCTCAGTGTCAGTCCTTCCAGTGAATATTCAGGTTGATTTCCTTTAGGATTGACTGGTTTTATCTCCTTGCAGTCTTTGCATAAATAAATATTTCTTTGCATAAATACCCAAAAGTGGAATTCCTTCCTGGATCATATGGTAGTTCTATTTTTAATTTTTTGAGGAACTTCTATACTCTTTCCACAGTGCCTGCATCAATTTACATTCCCGCTAACAGTGCACAAGGCTTCCCACTTCTCCACATCCTCTCCAATACTTGTTATTTCTTGTCTTTTTGATATAGCCATTCTGGCAGGTATGAGGTGATATCTCGTGATTTTGATTTGCATTTCCTTGATGATTATTGATGTTGAGCATCTTTTCATGTATTGGTTGGCCATCTATGTGTCTTCTTTGAAAAAATATGTTTTAACCTGAAAGAAATATCAAGGATTAAGTCTAAGAGTAAGAATAAACTCCTTATAGATGGTCGGTGAAGCCATGGTTAAGTTTAAGGAAGAGGATACAGAGAGAAGAAAAGGAGGCCAAAAGCCAAATTTTATGCAGCATATACATTAAAAGCAGGCATTTTGCCTGCAGTCATTTCTTTGTTAGATTAATTCACCATATAACTGATTGGCTAAATATTAAAGTGTTTCTTTTAACTATAAAGCTTAGGGCAATTTATTGGATGAGAAATCTATCTCTCCTCCCATCTCCCACTCCACCCCACTTTTTACAGCTGTTGCAGATTTACTAAGTTTCAGCTGACCGCTTTTTATTTTTGTCTTGAGAATTGAGATCACCTGTGTTAACCTTTGGGCTTAAGAACTAAAATTGTTTATGTCAATATAGCTTTTTGCTCCAGGAAATTTTTGCCATCAGTTTATCTAAATAAACATTTGGTTATGAGGATAAACATTTTGATTGGCAGGGCAAACATTATGTTTATTAGGATAGATTTTTCAGAAGGCTTACTTTAAGACCCCATGTCCATCAGTGTTAAACTATTATGTCACAAATTTTGCTTAATCCTATCCTATTCCCTATCTGGGATGGGGAGAACCTTCTTAAAGCACTCAAGCTTACATCCCCAAATCCTGAATGTACTCTTCTCTTGCTTTCCCCTGAGGGCTTCCCTGATAGCTTAGTTGATGAAGAATCTGCCTGCAATGCAAGAGACCCCAGTTTGATAGCTTTTCCCTGTTAGCTTTCCCCTATTGAAACATTATCAAAACCCTGTTAAACCCTCACTGCAGTTACCAGGCTCCTCTGTCCATGGGATTCTCCAGGCAAGAATACTGGAGTGGGTTGCCATTTCCTTCTCCAGGGGATCTTCCCGACCTAGGGATTGAACCCAGATCTCCCGCATTAGAGGCAGACGCTTTAACCTCTGAGCTACCAGGGAAGACCTGCAGTTAATTTAATAAACTTGCTCTGTTTGACAGACTTTTTGGATGGTCTTTGTGAGCCATTTAATAGTTCTCATAGCAGCATTTTAAGAAATATTTCATTTGTTTCTGTCCCAGATCTCTACTAGTGCTGCTGGAGGGAACTGGAACAGAAAAAGCAAACCATTTACCATGTGAAACTCATGGCACAGCCTGAGTTCAGAGAAGAGACAAAAACAAAATGAAAAAGACCAAGAGAAAGACAGGGGGAAGAAAAAGAGTACTATTGTGGAAAAAATTAAAAATATAGATGAATTGTATATAAAGGAAAATATAAGAGGAGTGATGATGGAATTTGATTTTTCTCTTCTTCAAACTAATGTTTTTAGCTTGGTCTTGTTTCATGAATGTTGGTGGAAGATATGGGTCTTGGGTGAGAGATACCAAGAACTTTATTATTCATTACACAACAAACATCATGAGCCTTAGCATGCTTATGTCACTTCCCCCTTGACCTCCAAGACACACAGCAGCAACACAGAAGGCCAAGACAGATGCCTACCCAAAGGATGGGTTGTGTTACAGGAGAGAAACTCTGAATTTTGGAAATTCTGCATTTTATAACAAGCAGTAATAACCTCTTTGTCCTGGAGGGAGACATGACTTTATCCCACAGGTTGCTCATTGCAAAGAGAACCCTGAAAGAGGCCCAGATACAGTATCAGGGTTTTGTTTTCTTGTCATTCTCAGCAAAACAGGCAGGGCCTTGAAAAACTCACAGGGTAGTGCCTTTCCCAACATTTCACCTTTTGCCCTACCACCTTGGCATCTGACAAATTATCACATGGGCATGACAGTTCTTTACCACGCTGACTAATTGGCAGAGGCTAGGACCAAATGTATTTAATTTATGGCATATAGAAATCAACTAAGGCTATTAATATTGCTCTCAAAAGGAGTATGAAGCCAACCAGCAATATTGACTTCAACTATGCCTCCGGAATCCCAGACTCAAGCAACTGGGATTAATCGCAGGGGAGACCAGTAGGTCTTATTTCAGACAATCAAGACATAGCATAAGCCCAGGACAGTCTCCATTATGACCTGCACAAGGACATTTAAGTTTCCCTGTTAATTTTTGGTGCTGTTATCAGTAATGACAGGAACAATAGATGGGCCAAAAAAGAAATCCAACTGAGAGATATTCCATGGCCTATTCTGTACATAGAAACATAAAACAAAGAGACACTCTAGTTTGAATTTACTTTTAAACTTGATTTGGATTACTGTGACATTGTTTTGTTTTTATCACATGAGAAAACATCTCTGAGAACTTGCAGCCTTGATTGTTACACATAAAATAGCCCAAGATCACTTGAACATCAGGGGAAACCTGTGTTTATATCTGTCATATTGAAACAAGATTGTGTTGGTCCATATTTTCATACCCTTATAAAGAGAGGCTAGGCAAAGCAGAATAGTTCAGGGTTTTCCATATTCACATGAATTTGAGAAATCTAGCAGTAGGTCAGATTGTCAGCTGCAGCTACTACTTGCCCCAGGTGGACCACATTAATTGTTTTGCCAAGGTGCAGTGCTGAGTCTAGAGGATGCCTCTGCTGCTGCTGCTAAGTCACTTCAGTCATGGTGACCCCATAGACAGCAGCCGACCAGGCTCCCCCATCCCTGGGACTCTCCAGGCAAGAACACTGGAGTGGGTTGCCATTTCCTTCTCCAGTGCATGAAAGTGAACAGTGAAAATGAAGCCACTCAGTTGTGTCCGACCCTCAGCGACCCCATGGACTGCAACCCACCAGGCTCCTCCATACATGGGGTTCCCCAGGCAAGAGTACTGGAGTGGGCTGCCATTGCCTTCTCCCTAGAGGATGAATGGAACATGAATTTCTCCCCTTCCTTAAGTACTTCCCAGAATCTAAACTGTTCCTTCCCCAGGTTCTGGAGTTACTGCTATCCTTATGATCACAAAATTGGTGTGCCCCTTACCACATGCTATCACTTTTTTCCAATCATTTCCTACTCAGCAGAGGTCAAGTGCAGAAGGGATAAGAGTATTTTTACAAAAGTTATAGAGATCCATTATATTTCCCACCATGATGGGCGTGGGCTACTTCAGGGAGACTTAGTGAGCAGTTTATTCAACCAAATGGTCATTATTTTCATAGGACAGAGGTTGGCAAACTTTTCCTATAAATGGCCAAAGAGAAATATTTTCAGCTCTGTAGGAGAGCTTTTGTAGAGCAAAAGCAACCATAGATAATATATAATAGACTGTCATGGCTATGATTCAGTAAAACTTTATTTACAAAAACAAGCAAAATATCAGGCTCAACCCATGGGTTATAGTTTGCTGATCTAGTTCTAGACTCTAGTGACTCTGATCTAGTATCAGTTCAGTCTGAAAGGAGAAACCAAGTGACTAAAACCAGATTAAGTTTGAATTCCATAAGCTCCTTTTTGGGCAGGTTGCCATTCAGGTGTACCAACAAGGCTGGCTTGGGGTGGCTGTTAGAGAAAAGAAAAATGTCAGGAAATGTCAGAGCAAAATTCTGTTCCTTTTTTGAGAGTGACTAATGTTAGTTAAGGTAATACTGGCTCTTATTTATAACCAATAAACTCCAAGGGTTTAGCAATGTCACACACAATATGCTTATTTCTCATTCATGTAAATACCCAGTGTGGATAGTCTTAGTTGGCTGATGGCTTTCCTGCACATGGTAATTTAGGGTCCCAGGCATCTCACATCTTGTAACTGTACTATCCTCAAGGACCTCAGAGTGTTCTGCATCTAGCTGCTAGTATTAGAGGCTCTCCTGCAGAGGCAAGGGGAGGCTCTGGCCAATTGTGAGGACATTGACATTGGAAGCAGCAGTTCTGAGAAGTACTCAACATTGTGAGCCCTCCCAGAAGCCACCATTAGCCCCACCAAACAGCCTGTAAAAAGTAGAATTCTAAAATTTCAAAATAAGTCAAGATAACCCCTTTCATCCTAATCTTTGTCTAGAAGGTGGCCAAGAAGATGTGAACTCTTTCAGTGGATGCTCGCATTTAGTGACCAAACTACCTCATTAGATGTATGGACCAGGAGAAGGTGAAGCAGGTAGAGTTAGAAATCTCTCTAGTTGGCTTTTTTAAAAACTCCATTTATCTCTTACTGAAACCAACAGCTCAAGGATGATAAGGGATATGAAGTGTCCATCAAATACCTTGACTATTGGTCCAGTATTGAGTGCACCTTTGCATTAAAAGATATCACACAGTCTGACTGAATATGGTCTAAAAGGCCAAAAACATAATACATTTTATGTTATGGTCATTGTGGCTGGAGTTGGTTGATCGGATTGGAACAGTGACACCATAAACTGAAAAGATATCAACAAGAGGCATCAGTGGAGACGCCAAGACAAGTGGTCAAAGGTTCAATATAGTCAGCTTGTCAGGAGTGAGAGGGCCTATTTCACTTGGAGACAACAGGTTAACTTTGGAAAGGAGGCACAAGGCTGGCATGTAATGGTAGTTTTAACATCAGGCACGTGTAATCCTTACTTCCTAAGCCATGATGGTGGACGTGTCACCATGTTCAGCATAATGATGAATTTCCAGTAGAAATGACAGGGATCTGGGTAGGGCATAATTAACAATGTCATCCCAGCCCATTCCACTGGAGAATGAGCCATTGCCATATATATATATATATCAGCTATAATTTGTTCTATAGTTCACAGTCCTAAAGAGGAATATCTTTAATCTGCCCATCTGTAGTCTTCCAAGTTGCAGACCAAGTGACTAGGCAGTTGGCAATAGTCCAAAAGTCAGTAAAAACATATGGCTTAATCTTCATAGTATTACATTATCTAAGGTAGGTATTGGCGATTTTCAGCCTTTCAAGAAATACAGTCTCAGCTCTGTCATTATAGTGTGAAAGCAGCCATAAACAACACATAAATGAACAGACATAGCTGTGTTCTAAGAAAAGTTCATTTATAAAAGCAGATAACAGGCCAGATTTGGCCCATAGGTCATAGTTTTCTGACCCCTGGACCTAAGGGGGAGGCCCAGGACAATGGTGACAGCTTTTATTTACCAGAAACTACCTTTAAGAGCACTCAGATGTTGGACTTAGCAAAGTCTTAAAAAACTACTCAAAATATGTTCAAAGAACTAAATTATGCCATACTTACAGAAGTAAGGGTAAAAGTAGTTTGGCAGTTCGTCAAAAAGTTAAACATAGAATTACCATTTTTACTCACAAATTCACTCTTAGATATATAACCAACATAATTGAAATCGAGTACTCAAATATTTCTACACAAATATTCATAGTAACACTAATCACAGCAATCCAAAGGTGGAAACAACCAATATGTCCATCACCAATGAATCAATACACAAAATGTGGTATATCCATACAATGAAATATCATTCAGCCATTAAAAGGAATGAAATACTGATACATGCTACAATGTGGATGAACCTGAGAAACATTATGCTAAATGGAAGAAACCAGACATAAAAGTTCACATTTATATGAATAAATTTATATGAAATACCTGAAATAGAACATTCCATAGCAAAAGAAGCACATTGATGGTTTCCTGGTACTGGGGAAAGAGAGGAATGGAAACTGACTCCTTAGTAAATGTAAATTTTCCTTTGGGCTAATGAAACGATTTTATAAGTGGATAGAAGTAGTGTTTATACAACATGAATATTCAAAATGCCAAAGAATTTTACACTTTAAAAGGTTAATTTTATATTATGTGAATTTCACCTCAATTTTAAAAAAAAGGAAAAAGAATTAAAGGTATGATGACAATGTCTCATGATATAGATAAAATCATGATCGTCGTTCAGTTGATCAGTGGTTTGTGACTCTTTGGGACCCCATGGACTGCAGCACACCAGGTTTTGCTGTCCTTCACCATCTCCTGGAGTTTCCTCAAATGAATGTCCATTGCATCAGTGATGCCATCCAACCATCTCTGTTGTCCCCTTCTCTTCCTGCTGTCAATCTTTCCCAGCATCAGGGGCTTTTCCAATGAATCAGCTCTTTGCATCAGGTGGCCAGAGTATGGGAGCTTCTGCTTCAGCATCACTCCTTTCAATGTACATTCAGGATCGATTTCCTTTAGGATTGACTGGTTTGATCCCCTTGCAGTTCAAGGGACTCTCAAGAGTCTTCTCCAGCCCCACAGTTCAAAGGCATCAATTCTTTGGCACTCAGCCTTTTTTATTGTCCAGCTCTCACATCCATACATGACTACTGGAAAAACCATAGCTTTGACTATACAGACCTTTGTTGGCAAAGTAATGTCTCTGCTTTTTAATATGCTGTCTGGATTTGTCATTGCTTTTCTTCCAAGGAGCAGGCGTCTTTTAATTTCATGGCTGCAGTCACCATCCACAATGATTCTGGAGCCCAAGAAAATAAAGTCTGTCACTGTTTCCATTGTTTCCCCATCCATTGCCATGAAGTGATGGGACTGGATACCATGATCTTTGTTTATAAATGCTAAGTTTTAAGCCAGCTTTTTCACTCTCCTCTTTCACCTTCATCAAGAAGCTCTTTAATTCCTCTTTACCTTCTGCCATAAGAGTGGTGTCCTCTGCATGTAACAGATAATATCAATATCTGAGGTTATTGATATTTTCCCCTGAAATCTTGATTCTAGCTTGTGCTTCATCTGGCCCAGCATTTCACATGATGTACTCTGCATATTAGTTAAATAAACAGGGTGACAATATACAGCCTTGATGTATCCCTTTCACAATTTTGAACCAGTCTGTTATTCTATCTGGTTCTAACTGTTGCTTCTTGATTTGCATACAGATTTTGCAGGAGACAGATAAGGTGGTCTGGCATTCCTATCTCTTTAAGAATTTTCCACAGTTTGTTGTGATCCACACAGTCAAAGGCTGTGGACATTCTTTGGCATTGCCCTTCTTTGGAATTGGAATGAAAACTGACCTATTCCAGTCCTGTGGCCACTGCTGAGTTTTCCAAATTTGCCGGCATATTGAGTGCAACACTTTCACAGCATCATCTTTTAGGATATGAAATAGGTCAGCTGAAATTCCATCAACTCCACTAGCTTTGTTTGTAGTGATGCTTCCTAAGGCCCACTTGACTTCACACTCCAGGATATCTGGCTCTAGGTGAGTGATCACACCATCATGGTTATCCACATAATTAAGATCTTTTTTGTATAGTTCTGTGTATTCTTGCCATGTCTTCTTAATTGTTTCTGCTTCTGTTGTCCCATACATTTCTCTCCTTTATTGTGCCTATCTTGGCACCATAGAGGCTATTACTTTAGAGGTATAATTAATGAAGAAATATAAATTATATATAAAAAAGAACCAAATGGAAATTCTGGAATTGAAAAATTACAATAACTGAAATTTAAAAATCACTCAAGGGACTCAGCAGTAGATTTGAACTGGCAGAATAAAGAGTTATGAACTTGAAGATAAATAATAGTATGCAATCTGAAGAATGGAAGGTAAATAGGATAAGGAAATGGGGCAGAACCTCAGAGGAGTACGGGATAAGCATGTCAATATACATGTGATGGGAACACGAAAACAAAAAGAGAGAAAGAGAAGAAAATAGATTCTTGAAAAAATAATAGCTAAAAGCCAGATTTAATGAGAAATATTAATCTACACATCCGAGGAACTCAGTGAATTGAAATTAACTGAATGAATTTTTAGGATAAATACAAAGAAATATAAACATACATATCAGGAGAATTCCCTGGTTGTCCTATAGTTAGGACTCCACACTCTTACTACTGAGGGCCCAGGTTCAATCCCTGATCAGGGAACTAAGATCCTGCAAGCTGCATGACATGGCCAAAAACAAAACAAAAATATAATAGTAAAATGCTGAGGCCAAAAGAAAATCCTGAAAACAGTAAGAGAAAAATTACTCATGTATAAGAGAACCTTAATAAGATTAACAATGAACTCCTCTTCAGAAACACTGAAAGCAGAAAACAATGGGATAACATGTTTTAAAGTGCTGAAAGAAAAATCTCAACTAAGAATCCTATAAACAGAAAAACCCAACTTAAAAGTGGGAAGAGGATCTAAATAGACAGTTCTATAAAGGAGATATACAGATGGCTGACAAGCACATGCAGAGATGCTCAACGTCATTAACTAGCAGTGAAATGTAAGTCAAAACCATAATGAGCTATTATTACTTCAGAGCCACTAGGATGGCAAAAATAAAAGACAGATAATATCAAATATTGGAAAGGATGTTGAGAAATTGGAACCCTCATACATTGCTGGTAGGAATATAAAATGTTGTAGCCACTTTGTAAAAATAGTTTGGCAATTCCTCAAATGTTTATACTTAGAGTTACTGTATGACTCAGAAGTTTTATGTGACCCAGCAAGTGAGCTCTTAGATATGTCCCCAAAGTAAATGAAAACATATGTCTACCCAAAAACTCATACATGAACATTTGTAGCAGGATTATCCATAATAGCCCCCAAATAGAAACAACCTAAGTATCAATAAACTGATGCATGGATAAACAAAAGGTGGTATATCTATATGATGGAATATTATTTGACAGTAAAAATGAATGAAGTGCTGATACATGTTACAACTAGATAAACTTGAAAATGTTAAGTGAAGGAAGCCAGTAATAAATTATCACATATTTTATAATTCCATTTATATGAAAAGTGCTGCTGCTGCTGCTGCTAAGTCACTTCAGTCCTGTCCGACTCTGTGCGAGTTGGCCATAGATGGCAGCCCACCAGGCTTCCCCGTCCCTGGGATTCTCCAGGCAAGAACACTAGAGTGGGTTGCCATTTCCTTCTCCAATGCATGAAAGTGAAAAGTGAAAGTGAAGTTGCTCAGTCGTGTCTGACTCTTTGCGACCCCATGGACTGCAGCCTACCAGGTTCCTCAATCCATGGGATTTTCCAGGCAAGAGCACTGGAGTGGGTTGCCATTTCCTTCTCCAATGCATGAAAGTGAAAAGTGAAAGTGAAGTTGCTCAGTCGTGTCTGACTCTTTGCGACCCCATGGACTGCAGCCTACCAGGTTCCTCAATCCATGGGATTTTCCAGGCAAGAGCACTGGAGTGGGGTGCCATTGCCTTCTCCAATGCATGAAAGTGAAAAGTGAAAGTGAAGTTGCTCAGTCGTGTCTGACTCTTTGCGACCCCATGGACTGCAGCCTACCAGGTTCCTCAATCCATGGGATTTTCCAGGCAAGAGCACTGGAGTGGGGTGCCATTGCCTTCTCCAATATGAAAAGTGCAAAATAGGCTAATCTAGAAGGCAGTGGCACCCCACTCGAGTACTCTTGCCTGGAAAATCCCATGGATGGAGAAGCCTGGTAGGCTACAGTCCTTAGAGTCACAAAGAGTCAGACACAACTGAGTGGCTTCACTTTCCCTTTTCACTTTCATGCATTGGAGAAGGAAATGGCAACCCACTCCAGTGTTCTTGCCTGGAGAATCCCAGGGACGGGGCAGCCTGGTGGGCTGCCATATGGGTTGCACAGAGTTGGACACGACTGAAGCGACTTAGCAGGAGCAGCAGCAGGTTTGTCATAGCTTTTCTTCCAGGGAGCAAGTGTCTTTTAATTGGTTTTAATTGGTTGTTTTTGGTACAGTTAATCTTCAGTTCCAAAATCCATTTGTTACCATTTCTTTGAGGCCAGTTCTAGGAATTGTGACAGCTTATGTCATGGGTACAGTCTGGTCATTATGTAGTTAACTTCTTCACCCCTATGTTTTAATATCTATAAGACAGTTCACAGGATATGGCTCAGAATAGTATCTGTAGCCCTTGAGAAAGAACTAAAGGTCCTTGACTGCTTAATGCCTACATTATTATTTGGTCTCTTTTGACTGTTTTTCTTTGTTTTCCACATTTCTCACTTCTCTGATTAAACTTTCTCTTTGACTAAAGTTTTCCACAGACAAAAGGCAGACAGTGGACATGGGGTAGGGGTAAGGACAATAGGGTCCTGCTCCATTTCAAAATCTTACAAATTGAATTAGTGTCTTTACAAAGAAGCTCCAGAGAAATCCCTAGCCCCTTCTACCATAAGAGGACACATAGAGAAGGTGCCAGCTGTGGATCAGGAAGAGAGCCCTAACTCAACCATGCTGGCACTTTGATCTTAGACTTCTAGCATCCAGAACTGTGAAAATTAAAGTTCTTTTTTTTAACAAATCTATCCAATCTATGGCATTTTGTTATTGCAATTCAACCAGACAAAGACAGTGTCCTTAAGAGGAGGAAAACTCAGACTTTCACCATGGGGTTTGCTTTCACAACACAAAGAACACAGGATTCTCACACAAAACTACTTCTGCCAAAGAAGTGTTAACAGTCAAAATGTACAAAGTACCTAAAGAACAAAATAGCATGAAAGAGACTCAACAGAAAATAGGACAATTGACACTTTATTAACTTCGGACAGTAGAATAACTTGAAAGATATTTTAAAACAAATATATTGGAAATGTTCAAAAACAAAGGAACAGTTATTCTTAACAGATGAATGTAGATAAAAATGACAGATAAATTTAAAAAATTAAAAGCCCTAAGAAAGAAAAATGTAGTCATTGAAATAACCACCTAAATTCCCTTGTATCTTTCATAAGAGGTGATAGACTGGACTTTGACCACATCCTGTGTGTTGAAAATAACACCTACTGGTTCCCTTCCCCCACTCCACACTTTTTCACAGTTAGCTGAATCTGGGGCCCAGCAGTTACTTTTGAGGTCGTTACTGCAGGTTGGCCTTATCCTGCTACTTGGAGTACTACTGATATGTCAGGGGACATTCAACTTTAAGGAATCCAACATGTTGTTTTCTTCCTTTGTGTGCTGTTTCTCAAGGGCCCTCTGTTCCTCATCAATTCCTGGAAAACAGGAATGAACAGAGCTGCACGCAGTTCTTAGGTCTGAAGTCATGAGGCAGAGCACATACATGGATTCCCTTCAGTGACCTTTTACTTTAACGTAAACTATTCAGTCATGTCCCTATTACTCAGATATGGATTGTCTTTTGGCCCTGTGACGATTGTTATTCACCTGGTTCTGTTTTTGCTCAACTTTATTTTTGCTGCCTAAAGCTTCCTTGTATGGGGATATATAAGCACACTCTGCCACAAATAAAGCACCCTTGTTTCACTCGAGACTTGGGTCCCCTGCGTCCCTCTTTTCATCGTCTCCAGTCCCCAGGTCCCAGTCTATAAAGACCATAACACTGATAGTTGTTTACTCACTAAGTCATATATCCAACTCTTTGTGACCCCATGGTCTGTAGCACACCAGGCTCCTCTGTCCTCCACTGTCTCCGACAGTTTGCTCAGTTTCATGTCCATTGAGTCAGTGATGCTATCTAACTACCTCATCCTCTGCCACCCCTTTCTCCTTTGCTTTCAATATTTCCTTGGATCAGGGTCTTTTCCAATGTGTTGGCTATTGATAGTAGCTTTAATTAAGTGCTTTAAGAGGCAAATTGAACAGATTAGGTTTTAGCCTCTGTTGGTCAAATTAAAGTAGCTGATAAAGAGTGGCATACCTCCATGAATATTTGAATTAAGCCAAGAACTTACTGGGGTGGATTGTTGGAAGAGGCAACACCATGGACCTGCACATTCTTGCTGGGTGTACCAAGAATGCAGGGCCTTGATTACCTAGGCCATTTCTCAAGGTTGCATTTGTAGTAAACAGCCTTGAGAGATGAAGTATTTTTCTCCTTCCAAAAAGAGCAGTCTTGCTTCTGGTTGCTATAAAAATGGTGAACCCCCTCAAGCTCAGTGTTTCTGTCTTGTACAACCCACTACATGAGTAAACATCTATCTGGACCGACCTTCCTACATTATACTGTAGGACCTGGGACATGGATAACCAACACAAACATGAAGCTCCAGCTACTACTCTTTTTCTTTTTTTTAATTTATTTATTTTTGACTGAGCTGGGTCTTTGTTGCTGCCCATGGGCTTTCTCTAGTAGCAGCGACCAGGGGCTACTCTGCTCATTGCTGTGGCTTCTCTTGTTATGGAGCACAGGCTCTAGGATGCACAGGCTCATGGTTGTGAAGTATGGGGTTAAGTTGCTCAGCAGCATGTCGGTTCTTAATTCCTGGACCAGGGTTCGAACCCCAGTGCCCTGCATTGGCAGGCAGATTCTTAACCACTAGACCACCAGGGAAGATCCCTGGCTACTGCTCTTATCCTGAGTAATAAAGTCATTTTTCACTGACCCAGCATTCTTCTGCCAGCATTCATAAAATGATAATAAAGCTAAATCATAAACTGGTAAGTAGGATCAACTCTCAGATTCTGTGCCACTCTTGACAGTTACAAAAATCTATTACAAGAGAGTTTTTAAGTAAAAAATGAAAGGTAAGGGACTTCCCTGTGGTCCAGTGGTTAAGACTCCATGTTCTCACTGCAAGCAGCATGGCTTCCATCCCTGGTCAAGGAACTAAGATCCCACATGATGCACCTAAGACCCAGCACAGCCAAATAAATAACTTTTTTTTTTTTTAATACAAGTATTGCAAACTAAGAATTCTACAGATTTAGTAGAAAGAATAAGAACATAGAAGAAATAAAAGATACTAATCAATGAATAATCACATACACAGTGGCTCAGATGGTAAAGAACCTGTCTACAATGCTAGAAGCCTGGGTTCAATCCATGGATTGGGAAGATCCCTTGGAGAAGGAAATGTATTCTTGCCTGAAAAATCCCATGGACATAAGAGTCTGGTAGGCTACAGTCCATGGGGTTGCAAAGTGTTGGACATGACTGAGAGGTTAACACTAACACACATAATATATTTATATGCACATACATGTACATACACAGAGAGAGATATTTAGACACGCATATATAAAACACAGAAAGAGAACATTACAACTCTCAGATAGAAAATATACATTTTCTGAATATTTATAGAGCACATATAAAATTAGTTATGTATTTGACCACAAAAATAGCTCATAGATACAAGTAAAAAGCAAAATAGATAGAAGATATGAATAGATTATTTTGAGGAAAGAATATCTAGATAGCCAGAACTTTATGAAAAGATGTTAAATTTACTAGAAATTAGAGAAATAAGAATTAAATTAGTAATGAGATACTAGTTTTCACCCATGAGATCTGTCAACATTTAAGAGTAAGCAGATGGTAAAAATAGTGCTCAGTGAAAAACTAATCTATGACAAATACCACACACATAAATTAGAAATACATCCATAGAACAATCATGCTAAAAGGATACATACAACAAAAGGATACACATTAGACATTAGAATGATTTCCTAGAGCTGGGGGATGAGATTGGGAAATGGACATAATGAAAATAAATGGAAAAATAAATAAAATGAACAATAACATCTGTTGCTTAGTGATGTAGAGGAAAAGGAACTCTCCAACACTTCTGATGGAAATATGAAGAAAATAATCTGACAACATATGTTATATCCTAGAAACAGTGGAATGCTCCTCAATAGGGGATGACTAAGTCATCCACACTATGAAATACAATATTTAGCCACTAAAGGAGAATTAAAACTATACTTGATGCTTTAAAGAATTATTATTAAATGAAAGAGTTTGTAGAAAAGTGAGTACACACTGATGCCATTCTAAGAAACAGTGATCTCTCCCCACCCCCACCCTAACTTGTAAAAGTATGTGTGAGAACATAGATACATGTGTGAGTGAATGTGTGTGTGTGAGTGAATGTGTGTGTGTGTGTGTACAAGCACAGGAAAAATAAGAATATACAAGGAATAGCATGAGGAACTAAACTAATGGAAGGGGGAAAGATAGGAGAAAGAAAGGCAGAGGCAACCAAAAGAAGAAAAAGAAAAAGACTGCACTAAAAAAATTCAAGTGTGTACATGTGAAAGTATTTGTAGGCAGAAACTAAGAAAGATTTGTATTTATTTAACATACAAGTATCTCAGATAGTTGGAATTTCAGGCCACATATCAATATGAAATATGTTGGTTGTATGGGTCTTGGTTGTTGCCTGCCTTGATAACTCTGTGATATATAATACTGGCACTAAGTTTATTCTCTCTCTGATTTGTACCATTTGTGAAATCTTTGTGGTTACAGTTCTTTCTTGGGTCTTATACCTGTACAATTTTTAAGAAAAATAGTGAAAGCAAGTTTGTTGGATTAACACATAAAATTTGTCAATTAATAGGCCCTAGTTTAATGTTTACTTAGGAATGTATGTGACTAAAAGCTTGGTAGTAACTGTATGTCTTAGCAATTGGAGAGACTGACTTAAGAAAAATTCTTTGTCATTCAGAATGCATTTTAGTAAGTGATGGATGCTGAGAAAAAGTTGTAGAGGAAAAGGGCAACTTGTTCATAACTGAGGCTTTTGAATCTTACCAAGCTTAAGTTGTAAATATTCATATAAAATGTGCACCCATTTTTTCTTTCTTATTTATGAAAGAACTAAGTGCTAACAAATGCATTAAACAAATATTAGCAGTCAATACCTGTATAGTGTAATTTACTGTATTGTATTTGTATTTCAGATGCCTTTGGTGCTTCATGAAGAATATTTCTAGATATATCACAGACATTAAGCCTTTGCCACCCAACATAAAAGATAGACTCATCAAAATTATGAGCGTGCAGGGGCAGATAACAGATTCAAACATAAGTGAGGTAAGAAAATATACAACTGTAAAGCAAGCTTATTATATTTTACTGGTCAGCTATGGTTTCAGATTTTTGGAACAATGTTTTATATTAGGATGAGTAATTTTAGAATATACTAAAGTTCTTTTTTTCTCCAGATAACCATAATGTCCTGTGTAATAGCTTCTAAAATAATCTCCCATTGACTTCCCTGGGGGTCCAGAGGTTAAGACTCAACGCTTCTGATGCAGGGGGTGCAGATTTCATTCCTGGTTGGGGAACTAAGATCCCACATGTTGAGCAGCCAAAAAACAAATAAAATAAAAATTAAAAATCTTCTCCCACTGTTCCTTCAGTTATTCCCCTTGTCTTCATGGTACCAACATCCATGAACTGCATATTTTCAAGAAATGTTAAACTTTTTGGTTAAGTATACCTTAGTAAATCTAGAAAAAATTAAAATGCAGAGTGAAAAAACAAATGGCAAAAAAAAAAAAAGACCCACAAGAAGAAATATGAATGTTACATTGTGACTCTAGGACACAAACCACTCCTACGTGTAACAGCACAGTGTACAGTACACTTGGATATTTTCTATTTTATTCTAGTATGTCTTATTTCAATTAAAAAATGTTGATCATAGCCTACTAGATTGATTTTATCCATTCAAGGATAACAATCAGTTAAAAATCATTCTTCTAAACTCTTTTCGTTCTTCTTCTGGCTACCTCACTCCATCTAACTTATACTTACTCCCTTTCCCTATATGTATGTTAGTTGCTCAGTCGTGTCTGACTCTTTGCGACTCCATGGACTGTATCCCACTAGACTCCTCTGTCCATGGGATTCTCCAGGCAAGAATACTGAGTGGGTTGCCATGCCCTTCTCCAGGGGATCTTCCGTATCCAGGGATTGAACCCAGGTCTCCCACATGATAGGCAGATTCTTTACCAACTGAGCTTCCCAGGAAGCCCTTTCCCTAATTAAGCTAAAATTAACAATTCTGTAAGGGAGAATGTATAGTAAAGCTTCTGGCCTGAATAAAAATACCATCTTTGCCACTCTTTCTGACACTGAACTTCAGTTCTCTTAATTGTAAAATGGGTTTGCAACTATCATCACTCTCTGCCTACAGAGATTAAAGACTTGTACCTGCTGAACAAAGAGGCACATAGCTAGAATCTCTCATCATAGTCAGAAACTACTGGAAGAGGATAAGCACCCCACTACCTTGGTTCTGCTTCCATATCTAATGGGTTCTTATTCTGTACCAGCTGTCTCAGAGCTCTGTGTCCCAACAAGACTTTGGGGACACTATAAGCTGCACCCTCAGTTGGAAGTAGACTTGGTTTTTTCTGCTTTTTGTATCTGTCTTCACACAAATGCATTTCTGTATTCTTTGCTATAGTTTTCACCTGCCATTTCTCTGTTATGACCATCAAAACACTGAATATGGAATAAATATTTATGTTTATAGGAAATTTTAATTTTTCAAAATAATGTATGTATTATAGATTTTACATCCTGAAGTCCAAACTCTAGATCTACGAAGCTGTGATATTTCAGATACTGCTCTCCTGCACCTATGTAACTGCAGAAAACTGAAGAAATTAAATTTAAATTCCTCAAAAGAAAACAGAATTTCCATAACTTCAAAAGGTATGTTTATTAACACTGAATGAATTGGTAGAAACTATTCACCATAGTTTTGGAGCAGAGAAGGGGGAAGATATATTAAAAGATAGTATGAAGATGTCAGTCAGTCAGTTCAGTCGCTCAGTCGTGTCCCACTCTTTGATACCCCATGGACTACAGCATGCCAGGCTTCCCTGTCCATCACCAACTCCCAGAGCTTGCTCAAACTCACATCCATTGAGTCGGTGATGCCATCCGACCATCTCATCGTCTGTTATCCCCTTCTCTTCCCACCTTCAATCTTTCCCAGCATCAGGGTCTTTTCCAATGAGTCAGTTCTGAGAACCCCATGAACAGTATGAATGTGTCAAAGAAATAGAAACTATATTTATCAATAAAAATATTCAAAATAAGCTAGAGAATCCTAATTAGAATTCTTGCTTATTATCAGTGCTGAAAGTTAGGAAAAACATTGTCACTATTTAAATTTTAAACATATTTAAAATAAACATGGCTAGATAAATATTTTAAATATTTTGCCTAGTATAGTGAAACAAGAAATGACCAGTTCATAACTTTGTTAAGACTTTTTTGTTGTAATATTACAACAGAAAGTTAAATCATTAGCAAATATTTACTAGGCTCTCTCCTATCAGCCTGTATAACACATAGTTTTGTAGCCAGAACTGCCCCATTTTGAGCTGCACAAAACTTGAAACATTTATTTTCCACTCCCGCTGACCTAAGCATGCCTCAAAACTGTTTTAGACAATGACTAATTGACTAAGAAAGAACTAATCTTGCTTGCTTAATTCCAGATACCAACTTCAAGGACATTGGCAGGGAAGCTGAAACAATTTAGACTATAAACCAGTCACATAGCAAAATCACCAAATGCCCAGTTCTCTGAAAGATATAAAGGTCTAACACACACTCCTAAGTTGTTTTCACAGGAAGCAGACCAGATGAAAACTGCTGACTGCAAGCATGTAGCCCCCAGACCAGTTGAAACCAGAAGACTGGTGATGTTTGAAACTTTACCTTGATGCCAACCAATCTGAGAACTGTGTATGAACTGCTTGTGTACCTTGCAGCCCCCTCCCTCACATATGCTTTAGAACCTTTATCTTCCAACTGGCAACTTGGAGATGCTCTGGAGGACGTCAGTCTACCATCTCCCCAGTTTGCCGGCTTCCTGACTAAAGCAACTTTAAGTTTTCCACCAACACTTGTCTCTTGAGATTTGACCTTCTGAGTGGCAGGAAGCTGAAATTGGGTTTGGTACCGACCTTGTCCGGTTACAGTGTTTTATAACCAGGCAGACTGCATGTATCAGTGTGACTGTTACATGAATTAATGGATTTTTACCATTTCTTAAAAATATAAAATTTTTACTCTTTTCAATATAAGAAAGAGGGAGTTATTTGGCTACCTAGGTTTCTGGAAACTTTTGTAGGTAGTTGGCTCTATTTTACAATTAGCTTGGTTAGCAAGTTAGGATATTCATAATACTGCAAGGAAGCATAAGTTTTAAAATGTTTACACAAATACTGACTCTCTAAAAGAACTTTCATGCTGAACACTAATGAATAAACCAAGAGTTCTTTCTTAAGACATAGTAAACAATAAAAATGACCTACACACGAATTTACCATCTTCCATTTTGTGTATTTTGCCCATAAAGGTGTCTTTTAACAGTGCTATAATGTTTGTCCATGACTGAAGGGCCCAGGATTCCTTCAGTACTCTTTTTATTTATATGGCACATCATCACATACCTGTCACCAAAGTGCTTTTACATCAGTTTAATTGGATTTAAGGGCCTCTCTTTTCTTGACCCTCGGTAAAATTTAAGATTCATCCAGGCTAACAGAGAAGGAGCATGGTGGTAGGAAAGGGTAGAATCAAAGAGGGAGGGGAAAACACAGAAACATGGGTATGATTTCTAAGAATAAGCATGAAAGCTATTACTTAAGACATTTGCGGCATTTAACTTTTGATTTTTTTTTTTCAGAGTCTACAAGAAAATTAACTTTATTACTTTAAAACTTTTAACAAAAAGGAGAATCATTGCTATTTAATTACCTAATTTGGTTCTGAATGATATTTGGTCATTTCTTAAAAGCAAATCTAATCATAAAAAGGCATGTCATTAATTGCAGATATTCTGAGGACTATACTACAGATTGTATAGAGAATTCTTGAAACATTCTAAAAGAGTTTTAAATAATGACAGCATCACTAGAAAAATAGTATATTCCCCATATGAACTACTTTGGAAAAGGCTAATTGGATGTATCAGTACTGGTGATTACTAAAATAAAAATCAGTCACATTTCTCATATATAAACATCTATAGCTCACTGATATGGAATTATATTTTCCCTCAGGAATAAAAGCTGTGGCTTCATCTTGTTCTTACCTGCATGAAGCTTCTTTGAAAAGATGCTGCAATCTCACTGATGAAGGAGTCCTTGCTCTTGCACTCAATTGCCGGCTGTTAAAGATCATTGATTTAGGAGGCTGCTTAGGTATTACTGATGTGTCCTTGCAGGCATTAGGAGAAAACTGCGCATTTTTGCAGTGTGTTGATTTTTCAGCTACTCAGGTAAATGAAATAAAACTTGAAATGTAGAGACTGTATGTATTTATTTGCCCAGTATATTTCCATAACTCATCAGAACATAATTTTTTTTGTTGTTGCTGAAATTATTGACTTCATATTTTGATAGTTAAATAATTGCAATATAATTTGGCACCCTCCCCTCAATTGTTTTAAGTAAGGGTGGAAGGTATGTGGTGGCTAAAATACATGTTTGCTGAATGGGAGGAAATAAAACAATATCTAAATAATAACTTGTAGAAAAATATGCTTCCATCATCTCCATTTATGTGCTGTGTTCTTTTTCCCTTTGCTTAGGTATCTGACCATGGTGTGGTTGCGCTTGTTAGTGGACCTTGTGCCAATAAATTAGAGGTAATTTAAAAATATCTATAAAGATGATGATAACTGAATTTATATTATCCTCAGAAATTCTTTATTAAACCTAGAAGACAACCAGTGCCTTATTCTCAGTTAGGTATTTCCAAGGACTTTTTTCCCTTCAGCCTCTTTATTCCAGAGTGAAAAAAACTGGTAAAGTTAGGAGATGAAGTATGCTCTATAAAAAACCCATTTTACTTCCAATAAATGTTCTTATTTTCCAGAGGTTTTAACTTCTAATACATTTAAGGATAGTCTTATTATGGATAAAGATAATGAAAATTTATCAGTGTAAAATGACATCCTTTAGAATTTTCACGTCTGACTGATATTTTTACCAGGACTACTTATGCTCTTGCCAGTGTATTTTTCTTGACATCATATTTATTCTCTCTTGATCATCTTTTTCTGAATCTATGAAGGCATCCAGAATATACCACTGTGGCATAAAGATTATTTTGAGCTGAAGATGTCTAAGAAACAACAGAGGTTAAAAAAAAAGACTTCGTCTGAACCGCCTCCCATCCCCACTCTTTGCCTAAAAGCAGACACTTCGAAAATAATTAAAATGCCTCAAATTCTTTTTAAGAAAGATTTTCAGATGAGAAATTACATTAAACAGGCATTGTCACAAGATTATCATAACTCCCATCTATTTTCCTAAAGGTCCATTTTGTCTTCCCTAAAAGTCATTTGTATGACTGTTAAGTATCCTTTCTCCCCCTCCTCTTCCCCTATTAAGATGATATATAAACTAAATTCTAGCCATTTCTTTGAACCACGACCTTTGTGAGCTTGTGAATAAATTTTGCCTTTCCTCTTGTTAATCTTATTGTCAGTTTAATTTAAAGGCTTCCAAAGACAAATATAAACGGATAGAGAAAAGGTTTTTCCTCCCCCAGAAGCCACATTGTGCAGCTGTTTAAAAAGATCTTAAATTAGTGTTCCTCCTTTGTATTCAATGACAGATGTGGCAGCTATAACCTGTTTCTAAATATTAAGAAGTCTTTTGTCCCAAGATTTTGATTTTTTTTTTCCTTTCCCAGTTTACAGCGTTTTAGTTTGTTTTTACTCTTAATTAAAAGCTGTGCTTTTCAACAAAAGTGAAGTGAAGTCGTTCAGTTGTGTCCGACTCTTTGCTACCCCGTGGAGTATAGCCCACCAGGCTCCTCTGTCCATGGGATTGTCTAGGCAAGAATACTGGAGTGGGTTGCCATTTCCTTCTCCAGGGGATCTTCCCAACCCAGGGATCAAACCCAGGTCTCCCGCATTGCAGGCAGATGCTTTAACCTCTGAGCCACCAGGGAAGCCCTTTTCAACAAAAAGTCACATCAGATCCTTTTTGGAAGTAAGCAGCCTATAAATGAATTATACATGTTAGTAACCACTATTAGAATGGTGGTGCTATGTTTTTGCCAAAATATTTCTGCTTGATTTATTGCCCAAAGAATTTTTTTTGTGATGTTTATATATCTTCATCCTGCTTATATGTATATATATGTGTGTGTTCGTATATATAAAATAGCATATATATTTTAATGAATCTTTTCATTAAGAAATTTATTTTTTTTAAATGAAGTTCCAAATTCCAAATTGCATTCTAACTGTAGGGGCAATAAACTGCCAAGACTTTTACTGTTTTAAATGGAAACATTTGTTGAGTACTTAATATACTATCCTCCATGCTACTGCCTTATATTGATTAGATTGTTTTATTTTTACATTATCCTATAATCACCATCAATATTATCAAAGCTCTCAAACATTTAACCTAGTTTATCACGTCCTAATAAAACCACCAGGAAATTAGTTGTTGTGCAGTGGTAGGGAATATACCTACACATTTACTTCAGCTTTATAAAATAAAGAGTACCTAGGCAGACTGAGGAAAAAATCCAATAACCAGTGCATTGGTCATTGTAATGTTATTGAATTTGTCATTTTTTCAGTTTTCCAAAGCTTATTTCTGTAAGTATCAAAATATTTTAATGAAAGTCTTTCTAAAATTTGTTAGAACTTAATTCCTTCCTTAAACAAAGGAACATATTTTAACATTTGACTCATTGCATCTTTGTGACCACAATTTCTGACAAATTGAAATGCAAACATCTTCATTTTTTTTAACTGATTCTTCTCTTTTGGGTAATATATATACCTACATTTTTTCAGATACCCCATTTTTAACCTGTTGCTTTTAATTTATTCAGTTCCCAGAAATTAGGGGCTTCCCTCATAGCTCAGTTGGTAAAGAATCCACCTGCAATGTAGGAGACCTAGGTTCAATTCCTGGATCAGGAAGATCCACTGGAGAAGCGATAGGCTACCCACTCCAGTATTCTTGGGCTTCTCTTGTGGCTCAGCTAGTTAAGAATCCACCTGCAATGCGGGAGACCTGGGTTCGATCCCTGGGTTAGGAAGATCCCCTGGAGAAGAAAAAGGTTACCCACTCCAGCATTCTGGCCTGGAGAATTCCGTAGACTGCATAGTCCGTGGGGTCTCAAAGAGTTGAACATGACAGTGACTTTCACTTTCATTTTCTGGGAAGTTAAATATCAAGGTTGCTAAATAGTTGATAATTTGAAAATAAATTTGATTAAAAGTCTAAGAACCTCTCCTAAAGATTGCCATTTAGTAAAAACATATGTTACAGCATTTATGGGCTTCCCTAGTGGCTCAGATGGTAAAGAATCTGCCTGCAATGTGGGAGACCTGGGTTTGATCCCTGGATTGGGAAGATCCCCTGGCAAAGGAAATGGCTACTCAGTCCAGTATTCTTTCCTGAAGAATTCCATGGACAGAGGAGCCTGGCAGTCTACAGCCCATGGGGTCGCAAACAGTTGGACATAACTGAGTGCCTTTCACATACACACAGCATTAATTGAATGTCAGTATTGACTCTGAAATCTTTATTGGTCTGAGTTCTCAGTGAGAGCGGATCATTTTGTTCTTCACTCGATCATCATTCTATACCTAGGTTTTACTACAGTTCCAGTCACACAGTAGTACCTCAATATATGTTGTCATACTTTAAACTTTATATCACAGTCATTTTATAGTTTTCCACAATCTTCATGGTTAAAATTTAATTTGCTGTGAAAGAATTATTCATTTACTAAACAAATATTTATTGGGTATCTGCTAAGTTCTACGCACTGTCATATCAGAGAACAAAATCTGTCCATGTTATGTATCACTTTTCCTTAATTGATTTTCTGATGTTGGTACTTCAGCTTATTTACAGCTTTTATCTATTGGAAATAATCATGTGTTGGGACATATCACCTTTTCTTCCTTTACTATAATTAAGTCCCTAAAACAACACAAGTGGATCAATTCTACGTCATTACCTATTGTTGTTCTTTAGTCTCTTAAGTCATGTCCCACTCTTTGTGACCCCATACTCCTCTGTCCTCCACCATCCCCTACAGTTTGTTCAAATTCATGTCCATTGGGTTGGTGATACTGTCTAACCATCTTGTCCTCTGCTACCCCCTTCTCCTTTTGCCTTCAATCTTCCCCAGAACCAGAGTCTTTTGCAATGAGTCAACTCTTCATATCAGGTGGCCAAAGTATTGGAGCTTCAGCTTCAGCATTTGTCCTTCCAAAGAATATTCAGGGTTGATTTCCTTTAGGAACGACTAGTTTGATCTTGCAGTTCAAGGGACTGTCATGAGTCTTCTCCAACACCACAGTTTGAAAGCATCAATTCATCAGCACTCAGCCTTTCTTGTGAGGACAGAGAAGCCTGGGGTGCTACAGACTAGGGTCGAAAAATGTTGGACATGACTTAGCGACTGAACAATAATAACATACAATGAGAACAACAGATGGAAGGAACAGTGTTCAGCTCAGGTTTCATTTAAAGTATATTAAGGCATTTAAAAAAAGAAAATATTCAATTCTGGCAAATACAGGTCCTAGCAAAAATTTCAAATTCACAACATAAACTTCATGGGAAACAACACAGCAATGTGAATTTGCTGCTGCTGCTGCTGCTAAGTCGCTTCAGTCATGTCCAACTCGGTGCAATGGCATAGAGTCGCACATAGACGTAGGCTGCCATAGACAGCAGCCCACCAGGCTCCTCTGTCCCTGGGATTCTCCAGGCAAGAACACTGGAGTGGGTTGCCATTTCCTTCTCCAGTGCATGAAAGTGAAAAGTGAAAGTGAAGTCACTCAGTCGTGTCTGACTCTTAGCGACCCCATGGACTGAAGCCTACCAGGCTCCTCTGTCCATGGGGTTTTCCAGGCAAGAGTACTGGAGTGGGGTGCCATTGCCTTCTCCGAATGTGAATTTAGGACCTTTTAAAAAACTCTCACATCTATACATGACTACTGGAAAAACCATAGCTTTGACTATAAGAACCTTTGTCAGCAAAGTGAAGTCTCTGCTTTTTAATACACTATCTAGGTTTGTCATCGCTTTCCTTCCAAGCAGCAAGCATCTTTTCATTACATGGTGCAGTCACCATTCACAGTGATTTTGGAGCCCAAGAAAATATAATCTGTCACTTCTTCCACTTTCTGCCTCCTGTCACTGCCTCCACTTTTTGCCATTAATTGATGGCACCAGACGCCATGATCATGTGTTTTTTGAATGTTGAGTTTCAAGGCAGCTTTTTCACTCTCCTCTTTCACCTTCATCAAGAGGCTCTTCAGTTCCTCTTCACTTTCTGCCGTTAGAGTGGTATCATCTACATATCTGAGGTTGTTGATATTTCTCCCAGCAGTCTTGTATTCCAGCTTGTGCTTCATGCAGCCTGGCACTTTGCATGATGTACTCTGCATATAAGTAAAATAAGCAAGGTGACAATATACAGCCTTGTTGTACTCCTTTCCTAATTTTGAACCAACCCATTATTCCATGTCCATTTCTAATTGTTGTTTCTGACCTGTATATAGGTTTCTCGGGAGACAGGTAAGGCGATCTGCTACTCTCATCTCTTTAATAATTTTCCACAGTTTGTTGTGATCCACACAGTCAAAGGCTTTAGCATAGTTGATGAGGCAGAAGCAGATGTTTTTTGGAACTCCCTTGCTTTCTCCATGATCCAAAGAATGTCGCCAATTTGATCTCTGGTTCCACTGCCTTTTCTAAACCCAGCCTGTACATCTAAAGTTTCTTTGTTCATGTACTGCTAAAGCCTAGCTTGAAGAATTTTGAACACTACCTTGATAGTATGTGAAATGAGTGCAATTGTATGGTAGTTGGAATATTCTTTAGCATTGCCCTTCTGTGGGATTGAAATGAAAACTGAACTTTTCCAGGCCTGTGGTCACTACTGAGTTTTCCAAATTTGCTGGCATATTGAGTGCAGCACTTTCACAGCATCATCTTTTAGAATTTGAAATAGCTCAGCTAGAATTCCATCACTTCAACTTGCTTTGTTCATAATATGCTTCCTAAGACCCACTTGACTTCTTACTCCAGGATGTCCAACACTAGGTGAGTGACCACACCATCATTGTTATCTGGGTCATTAAGGCCTTTCTTGTATAGTTCTGTGTATTTTTGCACCTCTTCTTAATACCTTCTGCTTTTGTTAGGTCCTTACCATTTCTGTCCTTTATCATGCCCATCCTTGCATGAAATGTTCCCTTGATATCTCCCATTTTCTTGAAGAGATCTCTAGTCTTTCTCATTCTATTGTTTTCCTCTGTTTCTTTGCATTGTTCATTTAAGAAAGCTTTCTTATCTCTCTTTGCTATTCTCGGGAACTCTGCATCCAGTGCGTGTATCTTTCCCCTTCTCCCTTGCCTTTTGTTTCTCTTGTATCCTCAGCTATTTGTAAAGCCTCTTCAAATAACCACTTTGCCTTCTTGCATTTCTTTTTCTTTGGCATGGATTTTGGTCACTGCCTCCTGTACAATGTTATAAACCTCATTTAATAATAATCTCATATAAATGTCCATAGTTCTTGAGGCACTCTCTCTATCAGATCTAATCTCTTGAATCTATTCATCACCTCTACTGTATAACCATAAGGGATTTTATTTAGGTCATACCTGAGTGGCCTAGTGGATTTCTCTATTTCCTTCAATTTAAGCCTGAATTTTGCAATAAGGAGCTCATGATCTGAGCAACACTCAGCTCTGGCTCTAGGTATAGAGCTTCTCCATCCTCAGCTTAAAGAATATAATCAATCTGACTTTGGTATTGACCATCTGGTTATGTCCATGTGTAGAGTCATCTCTTGTGTTTTTGGAAAAGGGTGTTTGCTATGACCAGTGTGTTCTCTTGACAAAACTCTGCTAACCTTTGTCCTGCTTTATTTGGTACACCAAGGCCAAACTTGCCTGTTATTCCTGGAATCTCTTGACTTATCTACTTTTATATTCCAATCCCCAAGGATGAAAAGGACATCTTTTTTGTTGTTAGTTCTAGAAGGTGTTCTAGGTTTTCATAAAATCGGTCAGCTTCAGTTTCTTCAGCATCAGTGTTTGGGCATAGACTTGGATTACTCTGATGTTGAATGGTTTGCCCTGGAAATGAACCAAGATCCTTCTGTCATTTTTGAGGATGCACCCAAGTACTGCATTGTGGACTCTTTTACTGACTGTGAGAGCTACTCCACTTCTTCTAAGGGAGTCTTGCCCACAGTTGCTGCTGCTGCTGCTAAGTCGCTTCAGTCATGTCCGACTCTGTGCCACCCCAGAGACGGCAGCCCACCAGGCTCCCCTGTCCCCAGGATTCTCCAGGCAAGAACACTGGAGTGGGTTGCCATTTCCTTCTCCAATGCATGAAAGTGAAAAGTGAAAGTGAAGTCGCTCAGTCGTGTCCGACTCTTAGCGACCCCATGGACTGCAGCCCACCAGGCTCCTCTGTCCATGGGATTTTCCAGGCAAGAGTACTGGAGTAGGGTGCCATTGCCTAGTAGACATTATAGTTATCTGAATTAAATTTGCCCATTCCCATCCATTTTAGTTCACTGATTCCTAAGATGTCAATGTTCACTCTTGCCATCTCCTTCTTGTCCACATCTAATTTACCTTGATTCATGGACCTTATGATTCCAGGTTCTTATGCAACATTGTTTTTTACATCATCAGACTTTAATTTCACCACCAGATACATCCACAGGTGAGTGTTATTCTCCCTTTGACCCAGCTGCTTCATTCTTGAGCTATTCATAATTGCCCTCCACTCTTCCCCAGTAGCATATTGGACACCTTCCTACCTGGGGGGGCTCATCTTCTGGTATCATATCTTTTTACCTTTTCATACTGTCCATCAGGTTCTCCAGGCAAGAATATTGGAGTCGGTTGCCAACCCCTCCTCCTGTGGACCACATTTTGTCAGAACTCTTCCGTATGACCCGTCTGTCTTGGGTGGCCCTGCATGGCATGGCTCATAGATTCAATGAGTTTTGCAAGCCCCTGCCCCACAACAAGGCTGTGATCCGTGAAAGGGTTCATTGTCTGTCACCTTGCCAATTCATATCATAGAATGCCTTTTCCATGTAGAATATGATGCTTTCTCCTCAGTGTTCAAGAATTTTCAATATATTGAAGTTTCCTTTAAGACATGATTAATTATAATAATATATACACCAACATAATACCAACTTTTCAATAGAAAAGAAAAACTACTACCGTAAGTATACATATCAATTATTAGCTGAATCTTACTTTCAGAATTGTTGAAAAGTTTTTGATGTTGGCAAATATACATAAAATTTACTATTTTAACCATTTTTAGGGACAATTCAGTGGATTTAAGTACATTCACATCGTTGTGCAGCCGTCACCATTAACTATCTCCAGAATGTCTTCCTCATCCCAAATAGAAACTCTTTACCCTTTAAACCATAGCTCCCCATTATCCTTTCCCCCAGCCTCTGACAACCTCTGTTCTATCTTCTGTCTTTATGAATTTACCATTATAGTGACATTTTTAAAAACCATTCATCCACTGATACGGTTCCACCTTTTGCCTTCTGTGCATATCTCTACTATGAACATAGCTGTATAGACATCTATTTACATCCCTGCATGCAGTTCTTTGGAGTATATCCCTAGAAGTGAAATAGCTAGATAATATTCTAATTCTATATATAATTTTTTGAGGAACTGCCATACTGTTTCCATAGCAACTGTACCCTTGTACATTCTCACTAGCAATGAGAAAGTATTTCAAATTAGAACATTAAACAAAAGATAGATAATATTTCAAATATGTGAAAATGTATAGAAATTTTTATAACAGAGACCTGTGAGCCAACCACTTGAATTTTAACATTGTCTGCATTTATTCCAGCGAGTTATTTTTTTTTAAATTATTAAATGTGATATCTAAAGCTCCCTCCCCTCATTTATTCCCCTTCTTCCATCAGAGGTAACTGCTCTTCTGAAGATGCCTGTGTGTCTTTCCTTCCATGTTTGACTATTTCATCTTTCTACGTATGTGTGTGTATATCTGTGACTGTTGTTGTTCAGTCACTAAGTTATGTCTGACTCTGCAGTCCCCTGGACTGCAACACGCCAGGCTTCCCTGTCCTTCACCATCTCCCAGAGCTTGATCAAACTCATGTCCATTGAGTCAGTGATGCCATCCAACCATCTCATCTTCTATTGTCCCCTTCTCCTCCTGCCCTCAATCCTTCCCAGCATCAGGGTCTTATCTAGAACGAGTCAGCTCGTCACATCTGGTGGCCAAAGTATTGGAGCTTCAGCTTCAACATCAGTCCTTCTAATGAATATTCAGGACTGATTACCTTTAGAATCAACTGATTTGATCTCCTTGCAGTCCAAGGGACTCTCAAGAGTCTTCTCCAACACCATAGTTCAAAAGCATCAATTCTTTGGCATTCAGCCTTCTTTATGCTCCAACTCTCACATCCATACGTGACTACTGGAAAAACCATAGCTTTGACTATACAGACCTTTGTTGGCAAAGTAATGTATCTGGTCTTTAATATAATGTTTCGGCATAGTTTTTCTTCCAAGGAGCAAGTGTCCTTTAATTTTGTGGCTGCAGTCACCATTTGCAGTGATTTAGGAGCCCAAGAAAATAAAGTCTCTCACTTTTTCCATTGTTTCCCCATCTACTTGCCATGAAGTGATGGGACCAGATGCCATGATCTTCTTTTTTGAATGTTGAGTTTTAAGCCAGCTTTTTAACTCACCTCTTTCACCTTCATCATGAGGCTTTTTAGTTCCTCTTTGCTTTCTGCCCTAAAGGTGGTGTCATCTCCATATCTGAGGTTATTGATATTTCTCCCGGCAATCTTGATTTCAGCTTGTGCTTCATCATTTGTGATCAGTTCAGTTGCCCAGTCATGTCCAACTCTTTGCGACCCCATGGAGTGCAGCATGCCAGGCCTCCCTGTCATCACTAACTCCTGGAGTTCACTCAAATTCATGTCCATTGAGTCGGTGATACCATCCAACCATCTCATTCTCTGTCGTCCCCTTCTCCATTGCCTTCATTTGATATGTTCATAAACAAGATATTATATAATGTGTTTTTCAGTTCAGTTCAGTCACTCAGTCGTGTCTGACTTTTTGCGACCCCATGGACTGCAGCATGCCAGGCCTCCCTGTCCATCACCAACTCCCGGAGTTAAACTCATGTCCATTGAGTCGGTGATGCCATCTAACCATCTCATCCCCTTCTCTTCCTGCCTTCAATCTTTTCCAGCATCAGGGTCTTTTCAAATGAGTCATGTGTTTTTAAATAGTGCATAATAGTTTCATATCATATGTGTTGTTTTACAATTTGATTTTTTATTCAAAATCATGTTTTAAAAATTTTTTCAAGCTTTATTGGAGTTTTATTTACATACAATAATATTCACCTATTTTAAGTGTACAGTTTGATGAATGTTGGTAATTGTTTTACAATCTTATAACCACTACCACAATTAAGTATAGAATATTTCCATCACCCCAAGAGGTTTTCTCCCATCTCTTTTCAGTCAGTGCTCTGCTGTGGCCTCCCCCCAAGCAACCACTCATTTATCAATATAGTTTTGCTTTTTCTATAATATTTTATATGAATGAAATCATGCAGTATATCATCTTTTGGTTTTTTACTGTTTTCTTTACTTCTTTCATTTGACATAATATTTTTGAGATTCATCCATGTTGTTAAACATGTTAATATTTCATCCGTTTTTTTGGCTGAGTAGTATTCCATAGTCTGGGTATAACACAGCTTGCTCATATATTCACCTTTCAGGTTGTTCCAATTTTAGACTATTATAAATACTGCTGTGGACATTTGCATACAAGTCTTTATGTAGACATATGGTTTCATTTTGGGGGGTAATAACTAGAATGGAACTGCTGTGTCATACAGTAAGCACATGTTTAGCTTTATAAAATGCCACAACACTGTTTTCTAAAGTGTCTGAACTAACATTATGTTTAAGATTTATGTCTATTAATACAAGTAAATATTTTTGTTTGTAACTGTTTTATCTTATAATATATTAATGAACCACCATTTACTTACCCAGTCTCCATTTATTTACTATTACAAGTAATATTTCAGTTGACATATTTATAAGTTGTTTCCTTACACACATGTACAAGCATTTCTCTCTATATAGTGGATGTCTATATAGCAGGGATCCTGGAGGATACTTATTGTCAGTTTTAATAGATACTGCCAAATTGCCTTATAAAGTGGTTGGGCATTTAACTTTTAAAGCTGCTATACCTTCCAAATTACTATAGACTTTCATTGGTCCTTCCTATAGAGTTTTTCTTGCAAGTAGGTATTGGGGGTTTTGTTATCAGTGTACAGTATTTCCCAAGCATTTCACACTGTTTTTATTGTCCTGTTTTTTCTTTTGATTATACTTTCTTTATTTTTAAACAGGAGATTCATATGGGGCATTGTGTGAATCTGACTGACGAGGCTGTAGAAGCTGTCCTTACTTGCTGTCCTCAGATATGTATATTACTCTTCCATGGATGCCCTCTAATAACAGGTTAGTATAAGGCTGTGTGTGTGTGTGTGTGTGTGTGTGTGTTAGTTGAGCAATCATGTCTGACTCTTTGCGACCCCATGGACTGTAGCCCGCCAGGCTCCTCTGTCTGTGGAATTCTCCAGGCAAGAATACTGGAGTGGGTTTCCATTCCCTTCTCCAGGTGTGTGTGTGTGCTAAGTTGCTTCAGTTGTAGCCGACTCTTTGCAACGCTATGGACTGTAACTTGTCAGGGTCCTCTGTCCATTTGGATTCTCCAGGCCAGAATACTGGAGTGAGTTTCCATGTCCTCCCCCAGGGTATCTTCCCAACCCAGGGATTGAACCCGTGTCTCCTGAAGTCCCTGCATTGCAGGTGGATTCTTAACTACTGAGCCACCAGGGAAGCCCCTCCTTCTTCAGGGGATCTTCCCAACCCAGGGATTGAACCCAGGTCTCCTGCATTGCAGGCAGATTCTTTATACCATCTGATCCACCAGGGTAAGTATGAGGCTGCTTGGGTTCAAATCTTGGTTTCATCTTTTAATAACTGTGTAACCGTGAGTAAATTACTTAACCCATTCCATTATTCAGTTTCCTCATCTGAAGGTGAGTATAATGACGGTACCTACCTTATAAACTTGATCACAACAACACATTTTTTAGTGCCTAGCACATACTGAGGGCTCTGTAAATGTTAATCATGATGATGATGGTGATGGTGATGGTGGTGATGGCCAAGGCTCAATAAATGCTAACTGTGATGGTAAGGACGATGGCAGTAGTGGTGGTCATGATACTAAACATGATGCTTTATGTAGTCGTTTATAATATTCCATCTATCAAATATGCTAAATGACCTGTTAACTGTGATCACACCAAGCTGTGGCCATTGAGATTCAGAATCATTTGGCTGATGTGGTACTTCACTTAATTAGTCACAGCCTTTGGCTTGTATAAGAGCCATGGCACCTCTTTCACATTATTCCTACACATGGGTCCCCTACCACAATATAACCTGGTTCTCATTTATAAGTCAGTACTTAATGCCCTGCCCTTCCAGCTTATTTTCCTAATTATAGTTTAATAGTTACTGTCCTTTTGACAACTTCCACTTTTTCTGTTTGAACTGCCAATCTAAACTAAGCCTGTAATGGGTTATATTTGGTTATCAAAGACATCTGTAATGAAGACTAAAATCTTACTTTAGGTAGACATTTTTCAGAACACTAACGCCAAAACTTTAGTTGGAAACTATTACCAGTGGGTACCTCTGGGAAGGTTCTGGAGAGACAAGAGTGGGACAAAGCCTTCACCATATATCCTTTTGTCCTTTTGAATTTTGTACCATGTGAATGATTTTATCTATTAAAAATTAATAATCATAATTTTAAGAAAATAATTTAGAACCAGAAAAATTCATGTGACTGAGTACAGGGAATCAGTTAATGTGAATACTATTCTGAGGGTTGTGAGAAGGCAGGCAGAGGCTCTCTAGTCATCAAACAAAGCAGAAAATTATATTTTAACAAGAAGGCCATTATTGTAAGGTGGAAGAGTCCACAATATGTGAAATGTAATTGCAGCCATTTTTGGTAATAGGTCTTTTCAGACTACCAACTAAAAGTGTATAAATCTACTCAGTGAGGTATATGTATGTTTAATCAATACACTGAACAAGAAAGTGGTATTCATAAAGTGACTCCATTTTCCTCTCACTATATTAATTACAAATTTGCTCTACAGGAGTTAATTTTTCCCAAACCCAAGTGAAAGTCTCAAACATGTGCCACTGACTTTTCTTATCATTCTCATGTAATACTCCAAACGAGTTCAAATTAAAGCTTTTCACTCCTCCAGTTAGCTCAGGTTTGCTGTAGGTAGAAAGGCTACTATGTTAAGGGAACATTGTTAGTTTCCCTGTTTTCCCTCCTGATTCTCCTCTTCCTCTCCTAATTCAGCCACCATGGTTTCTGACCTCAGCAGTGTTAGTGCAGGGTTGGACCGCGATGAGCAGGAGGGCAGGTAAGGGAAAGAAAAGTCTTCCTTGAGCGCTACCGCTGTGATCTAGTGGCAGCACCATGGGCTCAGTGGGTGAGCTGATCCTGATCCATACTCTCACAAAAGTGGGGCACTGTTGAGCTTCTCAGAGTCCACTTTCTGCCACTCCCCTCCTCACTGCGTACATCTCCTATCTACAGTTCTCTTGATTCAAGCAAATGTGTCTCCTGGCTAGTAGCGAGCGTTTTCTTCCTCTGCCCTCATGCCTTTAGCAACATACCTTCAGTTTCTTTCTGTTGAGGTTGCCTCGACCATCTAGGTTGCTTTCCTGAGCAAAATACAAGGCAACCCATGCTAGCCCACATCTGTCCACAGGGAACACAATACTTTAGATTGTGAGAGTGCAGATATTTCCCCGCTTCAGTCCTCTCTTTGGCCACATGGACTCTTAACATAGCCTGCTTTTTAGTTTTCTTAGGTCTGATGTGTACTGTTTGTGATGTGTATTGTGTTCCCCACGCTCCAAGGGACATATCAGATTCTCAGCTGATCCCCTTGGAGCCCTCTCTCACTAGGCTTGAAGGGAAGAGCAAGCACCTGCAGCCCTCTTTCTAGGACTCAAATCACAACTGTCTTCAAAGAAATCCTTTCTTTAATTTCCAATTTTCCATCACTTCCCATTTTTACACTTTTATATCTTTGAATGGATAAGGCACCAAAGATTCCAAAATCAGTTTTCAGCCAAGCGTTTGCAAGTCATGTACAAGTGGTCTGGTATCTCATTTTAGAATGAGAAAGTAGCTGATACCTCCGGCCCATGCAGCCACAGCATCCCCTAGAACCTTAGCTGGAATAATTCTGGTTTAATGTTCTATTTATCTCAGATCAGCTTGACTACCTAACATATTATAAACTCAACCTTTGTTAATTTTACCTTGATCATCTTTCTGGTTACAATTTGGAAATAGTTAATTTGGCATTTTGTCTCTACTTTTAATAGAAGTGAAAACAGACTATACACAGTCAACCAGAAAAGCTTCTCCTTAGGCAGACTGCTTAAAACAATTATCAAAGACCTTATAGGTAATGAAATATTTAGAAGGTACAACCAAAAACTGAAAATTTGAGTACAAGACCAATATTAAGATGCTTAAATGTGCCTGTATTAATATAGAAATGACTAATGAATATGAATTGAAAATATGTTGCAGTGATTAGTCTGATTTTTAAAGCAAAAAGACAGTTTTGAGATAAATTATATAATTACTGAGATCACTGGAAACCAAAGATATATTATCAGCTGGTAAATTAAAGAGAAATGCCTATCTGGTATGATTATATGATACTGGATATAGATTACTGGAGTGGGTTGCTGTTTCCTTCTCCAGGAGATCTTCTTGACCCAAGGATCAAACCCAGTTCTCCTGAATTGTAGGCAGATTCTTTACTGCTACGCCACCGAGGAAGCCCCTGACTATAGACACTAGGAAAGCTTAATCCCACACTTTTCCCATCCATATAATGACTTAAACACTGAATTTACCAACTCTCATGTGGCCTAGAAAGGGATGACAAATAACCTCCCTCCTCAGTCTCCTGGGAGTTCCCTTACCTTACTTCCTTTCCAAGACTCATACACACACCCCTTTGGAAGTTCTGTTGTATGGGACTCCCTGCAAACCTAGCAAAGGGCTGCCCAAATAAATCTCCTTGGATGCTACTGCTACCTTGTGGTCATATCTTTTTTCGTGTTCTGCCACACAATCCCTTGCTCAAGGTATGCAACATAAAATAAAATATGTTTATATGTTCAAAAAGTTTAGAAAATATATCACTATAATGAATATTCATTTTTCAAAGGCTCTAAGAAATACTATACTAAGAAACTTTTTTTATCCGAGTGTCAAGGAGTTAGAAATCTTCCTCTACCCTTTTAGATTCTTCTGGCTTATCTAAGAATTAAATTGACAGAAGGCAGGTAAAGAGGAGAAAATCTGAATTTACATACATGGGAGAGACTCAAGAGAACTGAGTAACTAGCCAAAGTGTCTGAAACATCTTCAGCAGCTAAAGAGGACATGCAGGGGTAGGGGTTTGGAACTTCAAAGGAGATGAAGGCAATTCACATGGAGATAAAAAAGCAAACGCTTGGTAAACAAGTATTTGTTGGGCTGTGCACAGACAACATAAAGGTTCTCTGAACTCTAGGCCCCTCACTGAGTTTCCCCAGCCATACCTAGCCCACATTCTTTGCAGATAATCTCTAATAGGGGTAGGAGGATTTATCTATACTTCCTTTAGGCAATAAGGGGAAAGGGCAAAGTTTCTTCTTGAGTCTTTTGGGCCTTTATTGTTTTCATCTTGAAATAATCCTGATGCCAGACACTTTGGGATGGCTACAAAGTTTTGCTCCCCAAACAAGCATTTGTCAAATTTTTTTAACACAGGATAATTTGTGTGTGTGTGTGTGTGTGTGTGTGTGTGTGTTTTATCCCTGCTTTCCCAAAATAGGAAAGTGAGAAACTGAAACAGTACTTGCCCCTTGTGACAGAGTTTTTAATAATAGTGCTAATATTAAACAAAAATCTCAAGATGAAGTGAAATGAGCACCAATCCTCAGTGTCAGCCACACATAGGCACTTGCCATGGGAGCCTGCCATCTACCTCTACAAGGATTCAATCTTGTGCTGCTGTAGCTGCTGACCTTCAACACCCACTGAAAGGAGTTCAGGGTGGAGAAATGAGGCACTCTGTGCTGGTGGGGAGGGGGAAACTGGTAGGTCAGGTCTTCAGATAGTTAGATATTTTCAGGAGCCGATTTTATACACCCAATTCTTGTATCTCCTCATCTGTAGAAAAGCACTAAAATCTTTCATGGAGACGATTGTTTCTTGTGACCAGCAGAAAGCTTCACGAGGCTTGAGGCAACTTTCTGGGAAATGTCTGCTTGATTGCATATACTCTCCCTTCCCCAAAATCACATATATCCTGACCTTTCCCGCTACATCTTTGGAGCAGTTTCTCTGAGGTAGTGTCTCCTGGGCTGCAGTCCTCATGTTGCCCCCAAATAAAATTTATCTCATAACTCTCACATTCTGCATTTTTTTTTAAGTCAACATTGGTCTCCTCAGTTCAGTTGAGTTCAGTTGCTCAGTCGTGTCCCAACTCATTGCGACCCCATGGACTGCAGCACGCCAGGCCTCCCTGTCCATCACCGACTCCTGGAGTTGACTCAGACTCATGTCCATTGAGTTGGTGATGCCATCCAACCATCTCATCCTCTGTTGTCCCCTTCTTCTGCCCTCAATCTTTCCCAGCATCACGGTCTTTTCCAATGAATAAGTTCTTCGCATAAGGTGGCCGAAGTATTGGAATTTCAGCTTCAAAATCAGTCCTTCCAATGAATAGTCACAACTGATTTCCGTTGGGATGGATTGGTTGGATCTGCTTGCAGTTCAAGAGACTCTGAAGAGTCTTCTCCAATACCACAGTTCAAAAGTATCAATTCTTCAGCACTCAGCTTTCTTTATAGTCCAACTCTCACATCCATACATGACCACAGGAAAAACTATAGCCTTGACTAGATGGACCTTTGTTGACAAAGTAATGTCTCTGCTTTTTAGTATGCCATCTAGGTTGGTCATAACTTTCCTTCCAAGGAGTAAGCGTCTTTTAGTTTCATGGCTGCAATCACCATCTGCAGTGATTTTGGAGCCCAAAAAAATAAAGTCAGCCACTGTTTCCACTGTTTCCCCATCTATTTGCCATGAAGTGATAGGACCAGATGCCATGATCTTCGTTTTCTGAATGTTGAGCTTTAAGTCAACTTTTTCACTCTCCTCTTTCACTTTCATCAAGAAGCTCTTTAGTTCTTCGCTTTCTGCCATAAGGGTGGTGTCATCTGCATATCTGAGGTTACTGATATTTCTCCCAGCAGTCTTGATTCCAGCTTGTGCTTCATCCAGCCCAGCGTTTCTCATGATGTACTCTGCATAGAAGTTAAATAAACAGGATGACAATATACAGCCTTGACGTACTCCTTTTGCTATTTGGAACCAGTCTGTTGTTCCATGTTCAGTTCTAACTGTTGCTTCCTGACCTGCATACAGATTTCTCAAGAGGCAGGTCAGGTGGTCTGGTATTCCCATCTCTTTAAGAATTTTCCAGTTTGCGATGATCCACACAGTCAAAGGCTTTAGCATAATCAATAAAGCAGAAGTAGATGTTTTTCTAGAACTCTCTTTTATCCAAAACACTAAATAACTTAACTTTATGGACCTCAACTTTCCCTTATGTATAACTGTCAGTCATAAAATTGGGTGATCTGATAATAATACAGGGGTTCCTATACAATGGTTTTTATCATTAGGTTCTTAAAGAGAAAAAAGCTGAAGTTTTTCAACTACCCAGATCGTCTCTACTCTTCACTCTTTCCTGTCAGCACTGCACCATTGTATATTTTTTCTACCATCAGTTCAGTTCAGTTCAGTCACTCAGTCGTGTCTGACTCTTTGCGACTCCATGAATCGCAGCATGCCAGGCCTCCCTGTCCATCACCAACTCCCGGAGTTCACTCAGACTCATGTCCATCGAGTCAGTGATGCCATCCAGCCATTTCATCCTCTGTCGTCCCCTTCTCCTCCTGCCCCCCAAATCCCTCCCAGCATCAGAGTCTTTTCCAATGAGTCAACTCTTCACATGAGGTGGCCAAAGTACTGGAGTTTCAGCTTTAGCATCAGTCCTTCCAAAGAAATCCCAGGGCTAATCTCCTTCAGAACAGACTGGTTGGATCTCCTTGCAGTCCAAGGGACTCTCAAGAGTCTTCTCCAACACCACAGTTCAAAAGCATCAATTCTTCGGTGCTCAGCCTTCTTCATAGTCCAACTCTCACATCCATACATGACCACTCGAAAACCATAGCCTTGACTAGATGGATCTTTGTTGGAAAAGTAATGTCTCTGCTTTTCAGTATGCTATCTAGGTTGGTCATAACTTTCCTTCCAAGGAGTAAGCGTCTTTTAATTTCATGGCTGCAGTCACCATCTGCAGTGATTTTGGAGCCCAAAAAAATAAAGTCTGACACTGTTTCCACTGTTTCCCCATCTATTTGCCATGAAGTGATGGGACCAGATGCCATGATCTTCGTTTTCTGAATGTTGAGCTTTAAGCCAACTTGTTCACTCTCCACTTTCACTTTCATCAAGAGGCTTTTGAGTTCCTCTTCACTTTCTGCCATAAGGGTGGTGTCATCTGCATATCTGAGGTTATTGATATTTCTCCTAGCAATCTTGATCCCAGCTTGTGCTTCTTCCACCCCAGCGTTTCTCATGATGTACTCTGCATATAAGTTAAATAAACAGGGTGACAATATACAGCCTTGATGTACTCCTTTTCCTATTTGGAACCAGTCTGCTGTTCCATGTCCAGTTCTAACTGTTGCTTCCTGACCTGCATATAGGTTTCTCAAGAGGCAGGTGAGGTGGTCTGGTATTCCCATCTCTTTCAGAATTTTCCACAGTTTATTGTGATCCACACAGTCAAAGGCTTTGGCATAGTCAATAAAGCAGAAATAGATGTTTTTCTGGAACTCTCTTGCTTTTTCTATGATCCAGGGATGTTGGCAATTTGATCTCTGGTTCCTCTGCCTTTTCTAAAACCAGCTTGAGCATCTGGAAGTTCACGGTTCACGTATTGCTGAAGCCTGGCTTGGAGAATTTTGAGCATTACTTTACTAGCCTGTGAGATGAGTGCAATTGTGTGGTAGTTTGAGCATTCTTTGGCATTGCCTTTCTTTGGGATTGGAGTGAAAACTGACCTTTTCCAGTCCTGTGGCCACTGCTGAGTTTTCCAAATGTGCTGGCACATTGAGTGCAGCATGTTCACAGCATCATCTTTCAGGATTTGAAATAGCTCCACTGGAATTCCATCACCTCCACTAGCTTTGTTCGTAGTGATGCTTTCTAAGGCCCACTTGACTTCACATTCCAGGATGTCTGGCTCTAGGTCAGTGATCACACCATCGTGATTATCTTGGTTGTGAAGATCTTTTTTGTACAGTTCTTCTGTGTATTCCTTCCACCTCTTCTTAATATCTCTGCTTCTGTTAGGTCCATACCATTTCTGTCCTTTATTGAGCCCATCTTTGCATGAAATGTTCCCTTGGTATCTCTAATTTTCTTGAAGAGATCTCTAGTCTTTCCCATTCTGTTGTTTTGCTCTATTTGCATTGATCGCTGAGGAAGGCTTTCTTATCTCTTCTTGCTATTCTTTGGAACTCTGTATTCAGATGCTTATATCTTTCCTTTTCTCCTTTGCTGTTCACTTCTCTTCTTTTCACAGCTATTTGTAAGGCCTCCTCAGACAGCCATTTTGCTTTTTTGCATTTCTTTTCCATGGGGATGGTCTTGATCCCTGTCTCCTGTACAATGTCACAAACCTCCCTCCACAGTTCATCAGGCACTCTATCTATCAGATCTAGGCCCTTAAATCTATTTCTCACTTCCACTGTATAATCATAAGGGATTTGATTTAGGTCATACCTGAATGGTCTAGTGGTTTTCCCTACTTTCTTCAATTTAAGTCTGAATTTGGCAATAAGGAGTTCATGGTCTGAGCCACAGTCAGCTCCTGGTCTTGTTTTTGCTGACTGTATAAAGCTTCTCCATCTTTGGCTGCAAAGAATATAATCAGTCTGATTTCATTGTTGACCATCTGGTGATGTCCATGTGTAGAGTCTTCTCTTGTGTTGTTGGAAGAGGGTGTTTGCTATGACCAGTGCATTTTCTTGGCAAAACTCTATTAGTCTTTGCCCTGCTTCATTCCATATTCCAAGGCCAAATTTGCTTGTTACTCCAGGTGTTTCTTGACTTCCTACTTTTGCATTCCAGTCCCCTATAATGAAAAGGACATCTTTTTTGGGTGTTAGTTCTAAAAACTCTTGTAGGTCTTCATAGAACCGTTCAATTTCAGCTTCTTCAGTGTTACTGGTTGGGGCATAGACTTGGATTACTGTGATATTGAATGGTTTGCCTTGGAAACGAACAGAGATCATTCTGTCGTTTTTGAGATTGCATCCAAGTACTGCATTTTGGACTCTTTTGTTGACCATGATGGCTACTCCATTTCTTCTGAGGGATTCTTGCCCGCAGTAGTAGATATAATGGTCATCTGAGTTAAATTCACCCATTCCAGTCCATTTTAGTTCGCTGATTCCTAGAAATTTGCTACCATCATTGAATAAAAATAAATCAGTTCAGTCACTCATTGTGTCCAACTCTTTTTGACCCCATGGACTGCAGCACACCAGGCCTCCCTGTCCATAACCAACACCCAGAGTTGACTCAAACTCATGTGCATTGAGTTGATGATGCCATTCAACCTTCTCATCCTCTGTCATCCCCTTCTCCCTCCTTCAACCTTTCCCAGCATCAGGGTCTTTTCTAGTGAGTCAGTTCTTTGCATCAGGTGGCCAAAATATTGGAGTTTCAGCTTCAGCATCAGTCTTTCCAATGAATATTCAGGACAGATTTCCTTTAGGATGGTCTGGTTGGATCTCCTTGCAGTCCAAGGGACTCTCAAGAGTCTTCTCCAACACCATAGTTCAATAAAAATAAAATGAGTTAATATATTCACCTTATGTTTATTAATTTCTTTTTTCTCCAAAGAAGACAAATGCTTTTTTTTTTAACCTGATAAATGAAAGATCTTTCTTCTTTCCTATCCTAACACTTTATATGCTTCCTTTTTTATATTCATGTGATTTGTCACATCTGAGTAGATAAAACAATATGATTTATATTCTGTAAAAAGAAGGAATGTACAGGACTTCCCTGGAAGTCCAGTGGTTAAGACTTCACCTTCCAATGCAGGGGGGTGTGGGTTTGATCCCTGGTGGGAGTTTCCTTGTAGCTCAGTTGGTAAAGAATCTGCCTGCAATGCAGGAGACCTAGGTTCAATTCCTAGGTCAGGAAGATCCCCTGGAGAAGGAAATGGCAACACACTCCAGTATTCTTGCCTGGAGAATCCCATAGACAGAGGAGCCTGGAAGGCTACAGTCCATGGGGTCTCAAGAGTTGGACACAACTGTGGTGTTGGAGAAGACTCTTGAGAGTCCCTTGGACTGCAAGGAGATCCAACCAATCCATTCTGAAGGAGATCAGCCCTGGGATTTCTTTGGAAGGAATGATGCTAAAGCTGAAACTCCAGTACTTTGGCCACCTCATGCAAAGAGTTGACTCATTAGAAAAGACTCTGATGCTGAGAGGGATTGGGGGGCAGGAGGAGAAGGGGACGACAAAGGATGAGGTGGCTGGATGGCATCACTGACTCGATGGACATGAGTCTGAGTGAACTCCGGGAGTTGGTGATGGACAGGGAGGCCTGGCGTGCTGCGATTCATGGGGTGGCAAAGAGTCGGACACGACTGAGCGACTGAACTGAACTGAACTGAACTAGGGACTAAACCTCCTCCTCCTCCTCCTCAGGGAGCTAAGATCCCACATGCTTCTAGGACAAAAAACTAAAACATGCAACAGAAGCAATATTGTAACAAATTCAATAAAGAGTTTAAAAATTGTCCACTTTAAAAAAAGAATGTATGTATATACATATGTTTGTGCAATTCTAGTATTATGTTATCCTCAAAGCAACCTGACCCCCAAATTGGCAGTTACTCATCTGATTCCCTGAATTAATAAGTTTATCTTCTCCTCTGTGTTTCTAAGTTTTTATAAAATTTCTTAACATTACAATCAGACTGTAAGGAAAACTATACATTATAAATTAGGTATTGAAACTATTAGAAGCACTCTGATTTTATATCTGCAGAAAAGACAAAAAAGCTGCTGTTTAAAATACTGTAAATCATAGACATTACAGAAAACAGGAAAATAATTTTTAAATGTATTATTTTAAAATCAATTATGTCTGCTATGATTTTCAGTAATATCAACTCACACAGTTTTGTTAATCTCCTTAATTGGACATGCATTTCTATTTCTAACCTTATCTAAACATGTTGCACAGTATTCATAGCCATCTAGGCTTAGATTTTAGAAGGGCAATAAAGCAATTAGCACAAACATCCTATGTTTATATTGAAAGGCAGGAAAACCCAACAGGAAATCTGCCACTTTTGGTTGACTTGACTCAAATTTTAGTGATATCTGAGGATTTGTTTCAGCTTGATTACTTTACAAGCAAGTTCTTTAGATTTCTGGATAATAAATATGTCAAGATTTACCACATTGAGCCAAGTGGTTTGTTTCAGAGTTTCCTATAATGAAAGCTGATTCCTTGCTTCAAGAACACTTTTTAAATTTCATGTATTTCATTTTCTATATCCTATATTATTCTGTTTCTTCATCATTCTTTAGTCATCTATTACTAATCCAGCATGACAGAACTTCTTAATGCCACACACTGTAATGGCGTATTAGAAAAAATGTGCACAGCCTCACTTATTTACCTGTGTATTTTATTAAAATGTGTTAATTACATTGCCCTTGATAATTTGAAAAACCTAGTTTGTTAATTTATATTCCCATAGTTTCTTCTTTTTCTTGGGGCTTCAACAGCTCCCATAGTGAATTTCTTTCAAAAAGTGGTCTCCATCTACATTAGTCATAGATTTTTTAAAAGATGGTCAAGTAAAAGATTCCTCAGAAGTCATCTACACAGTTTAGTGAATTTAGGTGGCTTGTCCCAAATATTAGAAATAGGTACTAATAGAACTGGAAGTAAAAAACCTAAATCACCTAATCCACAATCTCTACTTCTTTTTCCAATAGAGCAATTTCCTAAGCCTTTGGTGTCAAGTGGCTTAACTACTAGTAGAGAGGGAAGGAAGTAGGAGAGTGACATCAAGCATCAGTAATGTGATTGGTATAAATGACCTTTAGAGTCTTTTTCAGTCCTGAGTCTGGTTTTGGTGAGTAGCAGAATTGTTGTTATTTAGTTGCTTAGTCAAGTCTGACTGCCAGGCTCCTCTATCCATGGGATTTCCCAGCAAGAATGCTGCAGTAGGTTGCCATTTTCTTCTCTGGGGGATCTTTCAGACCCTGGGATCAAACCCAGGTCTCCTGCATTGGCAGGTGTGTTCTTTACATTGAGCCACCAGAGAAGCCCAAGTAGCAGAATAAGCCACCCCAAATATGCCTCTTTGGCATAAGGATTATTTTAAGCCATTTTTCCTGAGAATCAGCAGACACTGGAGGAGCTCTGAAAAGAGAAGTTACCCTTTTGTGAAGATAGTTTACATTTTTAAAGAAAATCTTCATTTGTAAAATGTCTCTCTCCGTGTCTGCCTCTCTGTACCAAGAGGAGAGTAAAAGTGAGAAGAGAGGGGTGACTCTAAATCAGAATCATATTCAGTGGATGAGGCACTTTAAATCTTCATAGTGAATCTTACTGTTACCAAACTGAAATAGGGTCTCTTCACCCCATGTGCAGCAAAGCCAATCCTGACACCAAGTTGTGGTGAGGGAAAGTGCAGGGTGCCAAGCAAGCAGCATGGGCAGCTGATTCTCAAAAGGCAGGAACTCCCTGATAGCTTTCAGCCAAGGGTTATTAAAGGCAACATAAGTGATGAGGGTCGCAGGGTGCATGATCAACTCATGCATGTTTTTCTGATTGGTTGGTGGTGAAATAGCAGGTTGATGTTTTGGGAATCTCAATCATCAATCTCCTGGTTTCAGCCAGTCTGGGATCAGCCAGAATGCTGGTGGTCATCATGTAGTCAACATCTTCCACTTGGTGAAAGGGGTGTTAGTTTCTGCAGAAAAACTCAAAGATATGCATCAGATTGTTATCTGTATCCCTTCAGGAGGAACTAGGAGTCCTGTGACTCTATTGTTCAAGCTATTATTACTTTTCTTGCTTGATTGCTTTCTTTGTTTCTGCATTTTCTGTTTCTCTAATCATTAACTGTTTAAGTCTGTTCTTTGGAACTCAAGGAAGGCCTAGACACAAGGTTTTTCTATAAATAAGAAGTGGGAGACAAGGAGGGACTTGTACCTAGGAGGGCCTGGCAGAGCTTGGTTTCATTACCCTGTTAATTGTACTTTTACTGGTAACTTTCCATAACCAGTTTCCCAACAATCCCAACATCTCTCAATTGTCTTTAGCTGAAAATGGTGGTAACTTGGGCCATCTCAAGGAGTTTACTCATTTTTCCTGATTATCTCCCATATATACATGAAGTATTCTTGTTGATAAACTTCTGTTTGTTTTTCTTTTGTTAATTCATCTTTGGTTACAAGGGGATCTCAGCCAAGAGCTCAGAAGCGTAAAGAATTTTTTTCCTCTTCCACAGTTTCTACAAAATACTCTGGCAAGAGATCATGAAATACTTAGAGACGCCACAGTTTCTCTCTATAGCATAAGAAACTTACAGGCATCAAATATTCCTACTATTAACTCACTGCCCTAAGTACTCTATATATTTATGAGGAAAAGCTGCCTGAATAGACTGAGTAATGTAATACTGGAAAAGATTAAGGGCAGAAAGAGATGAGGGCATCAGAGGATGAGATGGCTGGATGGCATAAGCAATGCAATGGATATGAACTTGGGCAGACTCCAAGAGATGGTGAGGGACAGGGAGGCCTGGCATGCTATAGGCCATGGTGTTGCAAAGAGTCAGACACAATTAGGCAACTGCCCTCTAGCATCAAAATTTGTAATTACATTAATATACACTGTATACTCAGAGCTAGAGGGAAAAGTGTTTTTCTATATATATGTGTGTGTGTGTGTGTAATAGTAGATTCCTACAGAAGAATGACAGAAATATATAATCAGAAGTTAAATATTTACATATATTTGATAATAAATTCATAATTAGTAAATATGCCAAAATAGTCTTAGAAACACCAACTAAAGTATATCAGGAAGTATATGTTTCCCATTTTGTTCTTTTTCAAAACCGTATTGACTGTTCTGATTCCTTTAAATTCCTGTGTAAATACTAGGATTGTTTTGTCAATTTCTTTTTTAAAAATTAGGTGGCATTTTGCTAAGGATGGCATTGAATCTGTAGATCAGTTTGGGGAGTACTGCCATCTTAACGAAAACTCTTCTGATCTATGAAAAAATGGATAATGATACATGAATCATTTATTCTGATCTTTGAATAAATGGACATCTTCACATTTATTAGACCTACTTTCATTTCTTTCAACAGTCTTTTGTAGTTTTCAGAATATCAGCTCAGTTCAGTCACATAGTCATGTCCGACTCTTTGCAACCCCATGAATTGGAGCATGCTAGGCCTCCCTGTCCATCACTGACTCCCGGAGTTCACTCAAACTCATGTCCTTCGAGTCGGTGATGCCATCCAGCCATCTCATCCTCTGTCATCCCCTTCTCCTCCTGCCCCCAATCCCTCCCAGCATCAGAGTCTTTTCCAATGAGTCAACTCTTCGCATGAGGTGGCCAAAGTATTGGAGTTTCAGCTTTAGCATCAGTCCTTCCAAAGAACACCCAGGACTGATCTCCTTTAGAATGGACTGGTTGGATCTCCTTGCAGTCCAAGGGACTCTCAAGAGTCTTCTCCAACACCACAGTTCCAAAGCATCAATTCTTCGGTGCTCAGCTTTCTTCACAGTCCAACTCTCACATCCATACATGACCACTGGAAAAACCATAGCCTTAACTAGACGGACCTTTGTTGGCAAAGTAATGTCTCTGCTTTTGAATATGCTATCTAGATTGGTCATAACTTTCCTTCCAAGGAGTAAGCGTCTTTTAATTTCATGGCTGCAGTCACCATCTGCAGTGATTTTGGAGCCCAAAAAAATAAAGTCTGACACTGTTTCCACTGTTTCCCCATCTATTTGTCATGAAGTGATGGGACCAGATGCCGTGATCTTCGTTTTCTGACTGTTGAGTTTTAAGACAACTTTTTCACTCTCCTCTTTCACCTTCATCAAAAGGCTTTTTAGTTTCTCTTCACATATCAAAGATGAATCTTACTTTCAGAATTGTTAAAAAAAAAATAGATATTGGCAAATATACATAAAACTTACTATTTTAACCATTTTTAGGGTACAATTCAGTGGATTTAAGTACATTCACATCATTGTGCAAGCATCACCATTAACTATCCCCAGAACTTTTCCTCATCCCAAATAGAAACTCTTTGCCCTTTAAACAATAACTCCCCATTATCCTTTCCCCCAGCCTCTGGCAACCTCTGTTCTATCTTCTGTCTTTATGAATTTGCCATTATAATAAGTTTTTTAATGTGACAATGTGTCCTGTCACCACAACAAGACTGTCCATTTAGGGGAAAATAGTGTACTACATTGATTAATTCCCAAATGTTAAGCTAACCTTACATTCCTAAGATAAATCCTTTTTCTCTGTTGCTAGATTTGGTTTGCTCTTGTCTTATTGAGGATCTTTGAATATATATTCATAAAAAACATTGACCTGTTGTTCTTTTTCCCTGTGCGTGTAATGTCTTTGTCTGGCTTTTGTGTAAAGGTAATACTGTCCTCATAAAATAAACTAGAAAGTGTTCCTCCCTCTCATAGATGAGGTATAAACTTCTATACATAGTTTTGTTATAGTTGCTGTCTTTATCCATCCTTTTACTTTCAACCTATTTGAAATCTGCCATTAATCTAAATTTCCTATAATAATAGACTTCCTGTGTAATAACTAATGATACTTTTAAAACAATGAAAACTCCATTTGTTGTATTTTTGGGCACGTAACAAAATTAGCTGTCAATGTAAACCTTGATTTCACAACTATAATTTCTTGTTTCCAGACACCCTATGGTTCTCTTTCTTGTACTAAATCTTAATGTTTGACTTATTTTTGTTTTACTTAAAATAAAATCTAGTAACCATATGTTGGGCCCTCTTTTTTTCCTTCTTGTTGTTGTTGGTTAGTCATGTCTGATTCAGTGACCCCATGGACTGCAGCACGCCAGTCTTCCCTGTCCTTCACTATGTCCCAGAATTTACTCAAACTCATGTCCATTGTGTCAGTGGTGCCATCTAACCATCTCATCCTCTGTTGCCCTTCTCCTCCTGCCCTCAATCTTTCCCAGCATCCAGGTCTTTTCCAGTGAGTTGGCTCTTTGCATCAAACGACCAAAGTATTGGGAGCTTCAGCTTCAGCATGTGTCCTTCCAATGAGTATTCAGGGTTGCTTTCCTTTAGGATGGACTGGTTTGATCTCCTTGCAGTCCAAGTTCAAAAATATCAATTCTTTGGCACTCAGCCTTCTTTATGATCCAAATGTGACTACTGGAAAAACATCCATACGTGACTACTGGAAAAACCATAGCTTTGACTATACGGACCTTTGTTGGCAAAGTGATGTCTCTGCTTTTTAATATGCTGTCTAGGTTTGTCATAGCTTTTCTTCCAAGGAGCAAGTGTCTTTTCATTTCATGGCTGTAGTCACTTTCTGCAGTGATTTTGGAGCCCCCCAAAAATAAAGTCAGCCACTGTTTACATTTTTCCCCCTTCTGTTTGCCCTGAAGTTATGGGACCAGATACCATGGTCTTAGTTTTTTCAACGGTAAGTTTCAAACCAGCTTTTTCACTCTCCTCTTTCACCTTCATCAAAAGGCTCTTTAGTTCCTCTTCTCTTTCTGCCATTAGGGTGGTGTCATCTGCATATCTGAGGTTATTGATATTTCTCTCTGCAGTCTTGATTCCAGGTTGTGCTTCATCCAGCCCAGCATTTCGCATGGTGTACTCTGCATATAAGTTAAATAAACATGGTGACAGTATACAGCCTTGACGTACTCCTTTACCAATTTTGAACCAGTCCATGTCTGGTTCTAACTGCTGCTTCTTGACCCACATACAGGTTTCCCAGGAGGCAAGTAAGGTGGTCTGGTATTCCCATCTCTTTAAGAATTTTCCACAGCTTGCTGTGATCCACACAAAGGGTTTAGCATAGTCTCTTTAAGTCTGAGAACCACTAAGACTAGGTTAGAGATATGTTATACATACAACATAGATTGTTAATTGCTTTACAATGTTTTGTTGGTTTCTGCCAAACATCCAATCAACCAGCCATAGGTTTACATATGTCCCCTCCCTCTGAAACCTCCCACCCTATCCCACTCCTCTGGGTTGTCACAGAGCACTGCTTGAGCTACCTATGTCATACAGCAAATTCCCACTGGCTATGGCAGTGTGTGTTTCAATGCTACTCTCTCAATTTGTCCCACCTTCTCCTTCCCCCACTGTGTCCACAAGTCTATTCTCTATGTCTGTGTCTCTATTGCTCCCCTGCAAATAGGTTCATCAGTATCATTTTTCTAGATTCCATATATATGTGATAATACACGATATTTGTCTGACTTACTTACAGACTCTAAGTTCATCGACCTCACTAGAACCAACCAAATGCATTCCTTTTTATAGCTGAAACTCCTGAATTTTTTAAAAATTAATTAATTTAATTGGAGGCTAACTATTTTACAATATTATAGTGGTTTTTGCCATACATTGACATGAATCAGCCATGGGTGTACTTGTGTCCCCCATCCTGAACCCCTCTCCCACCTTCCTCCCCATCCCATCCCTCAGGGTTGTCCCAGTGCACTGGCTTTCAGTACCCTGTTTCATGCATTAAACTTGGACTGATCATCTATTTCACATATGGTAATATACATGTTTCAATGCTATTCTCTCAAATTATCACACCCTTGCCTTCTCCCACAGAGTCCAAAAGTTTGTTCTTTACATTGGTGTATCTTTTGCTGTCTCGCATATAGGGTCATCATTACCATCTTTCTAAAGTCCATATATATACGTTAATATACTATATTGGTGTTTTCCTTTCTGACTTACTTCATTGTATAATAGGCTCCAGTTTCATCCATCTCATTAGAACTGATTCAATTGCATTCTTTTTAATAGCTGAGTAATATTCCATTATGTATATATACCACAGCTTTCTTATCCATTCGTCTGCCAATAGACATCTAGGTTGCTTCCATGTCCTAGCTATTGTAAACAGTAGTGTGATGAACATTGACCCCAATGTTCTCTTGGGGAGATCCCAATGTGTCTCTTTCAATTCTGATTTCCTCATTGTGTACCCCCAGCTGTGGGATTGCTGGGTCGTATGGCAGTTCTATTTCCAGTTTTTTAAGGAATCTCCACATTATTCTCCATAGTGGCTGTACTAGTTTGCATTCCCACCAACAGTGTAAGAGGGTTCCCTTTTCTCCACATCCTCTCCAGCATTTATCTTGAAATAATTTTTAAAGTAATAACATTTTAGCAGTATTTTTACATTAGAAGATATTATAAAACTGACTTTGTAAACGTAAACCATATTAAAATCACTCCTATATATTGTGAATAACTGAAAACCATCTAAATGTCTGGTCATATACATCAGTTAAATTACAAGGAATTCATATAATAGTTATCAATTTAAAATCATGTTTTGTAAGTATATGACATGGAACATGTTCAACAATTGGTTAAGTTGTCCTGTTCTGGTAACTACTCTCTCCCCTGACTTCTTTCAGCATATTGCAGCTTCCCAAGGTGTTTTACCATACCTGCTGGCTTTCTTTAATCACTCCTTTGTAAATAGTCACTTCATTAACCGCTGTTCAAACATGCTACTTTAGTGTGTCATCTAATTCCTGGCAGGACCCTGAGAAAGTTTAACACTGTTACTGTCTGTTTGATGTAATTAAGATAAAATTACAGGACTTCCGTGGTGGTCTAGTGGATAGGAATCCAGCTGCCAAAGCAGGGGACATGGTTCAAACCCTGGTTAGGGAAGATCCCAGATGCTGCAGAGCAACTAAGCCCATGTACCACAACTACTGAGCCCATGCTCTAGACCCTGTGATCCGCAACTACTGAGGCCTTGTGCCTAGAGCCTGTGCTATACAAGAGAAGCTGCCACAAGGAGAAGCTCGCTCACTGCAAAGAAGAGTACCCCCCATTCACCACAATGAGAGAAAGCCTCTGAGCAACAATGAAGACCCAGCACAACCAAAAAAAAAAAAAAAAAGATGAGATTACTGAGAAAACAATAAATGCCTGTTTTTTTCCAAAGTATCACTATGTTTACCGCAGCTGTGTTAGTCTCTCAGTCACGTCCAACTCCTTGCAACCCCACGGACTGTAACCCACCAGGCTTCTCTGTCCATGGAATTTTTCAGGCAAGAATACTGGAGTGGATTGCCATGCCCTCCTCTAGGAGATCTTCCCAGCCCAGGGATCAAACCCAGGTCTCCTACATTGCAGCCATATTCTTTACCATCTGAACTACCAGCAGGGAAGTCCAATAATAGTGATGGCTACCATTAATTAAATGTATTTTTAGTTTATACTATGCTTTGTATATCATCTAAGTCTTTTAACCCTATGATGTATAATAGTCATCATCCCCAGTTTATACATGAGGATACATTCAATATCACTGATTACTGTGTATTAATATATTGTTATTGTTTTCTTTTGTAGATCATTCACGAGAAGTCTTGGAGCAATTAGTAGGCCCGAACAAACTAAAGCAAGTGACGTGGACTGTGTATTGATGCTCGCTGAAGCTTATCAAATCTATGATCTTCACACTACTTTCCCTGGAAACAATGGTCTCAGAGATTGGCTTTCCAATAGTATAATTTATGCTTTGAAGTTGATCTGGCTTTTAAACATTTTAATAGTGCTTTTATTTCTATATATAAGTTCGCTGATGAGTGAGTGTTCTTGAAATGGCAATTATAGCATGCCCTCTGATATATTGGGGGAGGGTACTGTTTTCTTCTTAAATAAGAACATTTTAAGTTACCTGTTTTCCCTGGAAATTTCCTTCTCCTAACTAGATATTTGAGCTGCTATAAGAGATATTTATCACTGTGGATAAACAGGAGAATTCTAAGTTATTTCTAAAAGCATAGTTACCTTCCTAGCTGTTTTCTGGCTACTGCCTTCCAAAGTATTTAAATGTCCACTGGCCAAAAAGCAAAGCTAAATATCATGCCTGTATATTCTTCACAAAAATTATTATTTCAATGAAACAAAGAAATGTAATAGTTTAATATCATAATCTCAGATATCATACCTTAGCCATTTAGCATATGAGTGATACTGAGGCCTTTGCCCAGCCACTTATTACATTGATTTTTATGGCTACTTTCCCCCAATACATGCTATTCATCTACAAACTTTCTTCCTTAAAAACTGCATTCAAGAATGTGTAAGAATGAGTCAATATGAAATAGCATCACAGAGGTTGTATCCTGAAGCTCTACTGGTTTCACATTGTAAAATAAACAGCAGAGATCTTAGTTTTCAAATGCAATATATTACTATCTATAATCACAAAATTCTCTAAAACATACCACGTTTAAACTACCCCCAAATTCACCATATTCCCTATGCCAAAAGCCTTTGTCAGTGGGACCTTCTTAAAGACTTCCTATTTGAACTGTGATACAGTGAATAACAGGGAAAGTATAGTATGGTAGATTACTTGGACATATGTAGAGGGACAGGTTTACATATTCAACTCTACTTCTTCTCCTTACTATTAACTACTTTATCAATGTGCTATGTTTATAGTGTATAGTGTACAATATAGTGTGTTGCCACTGCAAAGGTGGTGCACATGCGTGTATGTATACAATGGGTAAGGCCTGTTCCGTCTGTGAAATTTCTCTAAAGACAAATTAGTAAGATTTAATATTGAACACCTAACCAAGTCACTACCTTTTTCCCCTTTTGAAGAAACTAGTTTCAAGATCTAAAGTGTCAGATTTTTAAGGTCTATAAAGGACTATCATCCTAAAGCAGCTTGTGGCTTGATCTTTTGTATATTACTGGTTATATGAGCTATTTTTCAGCACTCTGCTTAAAAGTCTGGTCTCCCATCCCTATCCTACCTATAACTTCACCCTTAGCTGTCATTCTGAACTCTGTTTTTCCCCTATCCATCTTTTACCATCTGACATCTTATTTTTTATTTATTATCTATCTGCCCACCCTAGTATATAAGCTTCATGAAGACAAACATTATTTCTCTTTTTTACTGCTGTATCTCCAGTACCTAGAACAGTGTCTGGTATCTAATAAGCACCCAAATATTTGTTGAATAAATAGACAAGAAAATAAATAAAAGTAATACCCATACTTCAAGTTTCTGGTCTGTGACATGTACAGAGATTGGAAGTCATCACTCCCACAAGATAAAAGCTGAACAAACTGAAAATCATGAAGCAGTACAGCATTGTTTGAAAGTAAAGTTGTGTTAGTTGTAGATGTACACTGCAAACTGCAAACTCTAGGGCAACCGGTAAAATATATGATTGACATCCTAAGGGAGGGGAGATGAAACCATATAAAATGCTCAATTACCAGAAAAGGGGGCTTCCCTACTGGCTCAGTGGTAAAGAATCCGCCTGCCAATGCAGGAGACACGAGCTTGATCTCTGGTCTGGGAAGATCTCACATGCCGTGGAGCAGCTAAGCCAGTGCGCCTCGACTATTGAGTCTGTGCTCAGGAGTTCAAGAGCCGCAACTATGGAAGCTGATGCACCCTTGAGCCCATGCTCCACAAGAAGAGAAGTCATGGCAGTGAGGAGCCCACACACAACAGCTAGAGAAAGCCTAAGCAGCAACAAAGACCCAGCACAGCCAAAAAACAAAAAAAGATAAAGGAGAATTCCCCAGTGGTCCAGTGGCTCAAGACTCTGCACTTTCACTGACAAGCTGCTACTGCTGCTAAGTCGCTTCAGTCATGTCCGACTCTGTGCGACCCCAGAGACAGCAGCCCACCAGGCTCCCCCGTTCCTGGGATTCTCCAGGCAAGAACACTGGAGTGGGTTGCTATTTCCTTCTCCAATGCATGAAAGTGAAAAGTGAAAGTGAAGTCACTCAGTCGTGTCTGACTCCTAGCAACCCCATGGACTGCAGCCTACCAGGCTCCTCCGTCCATGGGATTTTCCAGGCAAGAGTACTGGAGTGGAGCCTGGGTTCTATTCCTGGTCCAGGAACTAAGATCCCACAAGACTTGCAATGCAGCCCCACCCCCACCCCAACCCCACAAAAAAAGATAAAATAAGGAAGAAAAAGTAGAACACAAAAAAGAACAATGGCAAGGAATGGGAAACAGCTATAAGGATGGTAGAAATTAACCCAACTATATCAATAATGTCTTTAAATGTTTAAATGTGAACAATCTATTTGTTAAAAGATTTATTTATTTAAGGTTTTGGCTGGGGTGGGCCTTTGTTGCTGCATGCAGGCTTTTCTCTAGTTGTGATGAGTGCGGGCTACTCTGATAGGGTGTTCAGGCTACTGTATTGCAGAGCACAGGCTCTAGTCACTTGAGCTTCAGTAGCTGGCAGCAAGTGCACTCTAGAGCTCAGGCTTATCGTTGCATCACACAAATTTAGTTGCTCTGCGGCATATGCGTTCTTCCCAGAGCAGAGATCGAAACAGTTTCTCCTGCATTGGCAAGATCTCTGAAGAAGATTTAGCTTAGGGACCAGGGACCAGGTTTGATCACTCAAGAGCTTTTGTGTAGCACAGTTTTATTAAAGTATAAGAGGGGACAAAGAAATCTTCTAATATAGACATCACAAGGGGAACAGATAGCACCCCACTTGCTAGTCTTAGCAAGGGAGCTATATACTTTTTAATTGGGTATAACAATAAATCAAAAGAATGTCTCAAGGTTACAAAGATCTTACTAGATCCAGTCCCATAATTTACATTTTCAGATGACACTTCTGTTCAGTGGCTCAGTCGTGTCTGACTCTTTGCAACCCCATGAACTGCAGCACACCAGGCCTCCCTGTCCATCACCAGTGCCTGAGTTTACCCAAATTCATGTCCATTGAGTCAGTGCCCTCAATCTTTCCCAGCATCAGGGTCTTTTCAAATGAGTCAGCTTTCGCACCAGGTGGTGCAACTACTGGAGTTTCAGCTTCAACATCAGTCCTTCCACTAAATACCCAGGACTGATCTCCTTTAGGATAGTTGGTTGGATCTCCTTGCAGTCCAAGGGACTCTCAAGAGTCTTCTCTAACACCACAGTTCAAAAACATCAATTCTTTGGCGCTCAGCTATTTTTATAGTCCCAACTCTCACATCCATACAGGACTACTGGAAAAACCATAACCTTGACTAGATGGACCTTTGTTGACAAAGTAATGTCTCGGTTTTTTAATATGCTGTCTAGGCTGGTCACAACATTCCTTCCAAGGAGTAAGCATCTTTTAATTTCATGGCTGCAATCACCATCTGCAGTGATTTTGGAGCCCAAAAAAATAAAGTCAGCCACTGTTTCCAATGCTTCCCCATCTATTTGCCATGAGGTGATGGGACCAGATGCCATGATCTTTGTTTTCTGAATGTTGAGCTTTAAGCCCAGTTTTTCACTCTCCTCTTTCACTTTCATCAAGAGGTTCTTTAGTTCTTCTTCACTTTCTGCCATAAGGGTGGTGTCATCTGCATATCTGAGGTTATTGATATTTCTCCAGGCAGTCTTGACTCCAGCTTGTGCTTCTTCCAGCCCAGTGTTTCTCATGATGCATATAAGTTAAATAAGCAGGGTGACAATATACAGCCTTGACTTACTCCTTTTCCTATTTGGAACCAGTCTGTTGTTCCATGTCCAGTTCTAACTGTTGCTTCCTGACCTGCATACAGGTTTCTCAAGAGGCAGGTCAGGTGGTCTAGTATTCCCATCTCTTTCAGAATTTTCCACAGTTTATTGTGATCCACACAGTCAAAGGCTTTGGCATAGTCAATAAAGCAGAAGTAGATGTTTTTCTGGAACTCTCTTGCTTTTTCCATGATCCAACAGATGTTGGCAATTTGATCTCTGGTTCCTCTGCCTTTTCTAAAACCAGCTTGAACATCTGAAAGTTCATGGTTTACATACTGTTGAAGCCTGGCTTGGAGAATTTTGAGCATTAGTTGACTAGCGTGTGAGATGAGTACAATTGTGTAGTAGTTTGAGCATTCTTTGGCATTGCCTTTCTTTGGGATTGGAATGAAAACTGACCTTTTCCAGTCCTGTGGCCACTGCTGAGTTTCCCAAATTTGCTGGCATGTTGAGTGCAGCATGTTCACAGCATCATCTTTTAGGATTTGAAATAGCTCAACTGGAATTCCATCACCTCCACTAGCTTTGTTTGTAGTGATGTTTCCTAAGGCCCACTTGACTCTCATTCCAGGATATCTGGCTCTAGGTGAGTGATCATACCATTGTGATTATCTGGGTTGTGAAGATCTCTTTTGTATAGTTCTTCTGTGTATTCGTGCCTTCTGGTTCTGTTAGGTTCATACCATTTCTGTCCTTTATTGAGCCCATCTTTGCATGAAATGTTGCCTTGGTATCTCTAATTTTCTTGAAGAGATCTCTAGTCTTTCCCATTCTATTGTTTTCCTCTATTTCTTTGCACTGATCACTGAGGAAGGCTTTCTTATCTCTCCTTGCTATTCTTTTGAACTCTGCATTCAAATGGGTATATCTTTCCTTTCCGCCTTTGTTTTTCACTTCTCTTTATTTCACAGCTATTTATAAGGCTTCCTCAGACAGCCATTTTGCTTTTTTGCATTTCTTTTTCTTGGGGATGGTCTTGATCGCTGTCTCCTGTACAATGTCACGAACCTCCGTCCATAGTTCATCAGGCACTCAGTCAAATCTAATCCCTTAAATCTATTTCTCACTTCCACTGTATAATCATAAGGGATTTGATTTAGGTCATACCTGAATGTTCTAGTGGTTTTCCCCACTTTCTTCAATTTAAGTCTGAATTTGGCAATAAGGAGTTCATGATCTGAGCCACAGTCAGCTCCCAGTCTTGTTTTTGCTGACTATATGGAGCTTCTCCATCTTTGGATGCAAAGAATATAATCAATCTGATTTCGGTATTGACCATCTGGTGATGTCCATGTGTAGAGTCTTCTTTTGTGTTGTTGGAAGAGGGTGTTTGCTATGACCAGTGCGTTCTTTTGGCAAGACTCTATTAGCCTTTGCCCTGCTTCATTCTGTACTCCAAGGCCAAATTTGCCTGTTACTCCAGGTGTTTCTTGACTTCCTGTTTTTGCATTCCAGTCCCCTATGATGAAAAGGACATCTTTGGGGGGTGTTAGTTCTAGAAGGTCTTGTAGTTCTTCATAGAACCGTTCAACTTCAGCTTCTTCAATATTACTGGTCGGGGCATAGACTTTAATTACCGTGATACTGAATGGTTTGCCTTGGAAACAAACAGAGATAATTCTGTCGTTTTTGAGATTGCAACTAAGTACTGCATTTTGGACTCTTTTGTTGACTATGAGGCTACCACATTTCTTCTAAGGATTATTCAGAAGGTTCTTAGGAAGGAGAAATATGTCCTTGAGCAGGATACATTGTTGTTATATAGTCATTGGTACAGAGTTTAAGGAAAAACATATCCTTGAGCAAGATGAGTTGTTTTGTTGTGCAATCATCAGGTCTTGATTTAAAGAAAAAACATTTGTCCTTTATCCTTCTTGACAACTCCAGACTCCTATCTTCTTCTCGGGGACCCTGGACTTCTTATCAACCTACCTAGGAATTGACTCTCAGATTCTCAACAACTGCACCACCAGGGAAGTTCATATGTGAACAGTCTTAATACAACCTGTTTGTTAGCTATTAAGTCATTTCAAGGATCACTGTTATATATATATGGGAGATTTTAAATATTTTAAGTAATATTTGAATATCTCAAACACCTTCTTGTACCCACCTCATAAATAATTAAGAGAAGATAACAGAAACGGGGTTGTAGATATTGAAAATTAAACCTACTCTTGGCCTCTTCAAGTCAATGTCCAACAGTGCTCCAGAGTATAATTCCCTTTAATTTTCTCCTTCTTATCCTGCCGAGAAAGACATTACCCAGCAGAATATCCTGAATTTTCAAAGAATATGTCAACAAAACTCTTTCTCCTCAAATACCATCCAATACCACTGTAGCCTATAATTTCCATTAATGTTTACCAATGTGGAATCAAACTTTTGAGTTTATAATTGACCCCCAGTAGATCAATGGAAATTGGATACAAGAATTGATTTATTGGGTTATAATAATCTCTGACTTCTAAATTCAGGAATCAGAAGATCCTCTGTTGACCTCAGCTCCAAAACTCCCATGTAATGATCCTGTTTTCCTATCTAAGCAACAACTTTCTCCTAACTGCTTTCTCGACATTTCTGTTGAATGACTGTAACTATGATCACATCTCCCTGGTATCCTAATCCCATTGGCATGTGTGTATTATTAGAAAGCATATAATGCAAGTGTCATAACCAATTCCTAAGTAGTATGTAAGAACAAGAGAGTACAGTTGACCCTTGAACAACATGGGTGTGAACTGCACTTTATGTGTTTTTGTTTGGTTGGTCTTCAATAAACACTTCAGTATTATGCAGTCCATCCTCGGATGCAGAAACTTGGATTTGTAATGTAAAGTTATATGTAGATTTTCAATTCTAAGGGGGTGGTTGGCGATTGTCAGCACCCTAACCCCCACATGTATACAAAGTTGCATTTTATACTTCACTTGTAATATGTATTGTGGTCATGTTTTGTTTTAAATTGAAGAACAGGAAATATAGTACATAAAATCAGTACAAAATTACAAGACCCAAAAGTAAAAACTAGGTCTCCCTCCCACCCTCATCCATCAGCCATCTGGTACCCTTTCAGAACACAACCACTCTGACCAGTTTCTTAACTTACCTTTCCGAAGACATAATATGTCTACTGTAAATAAATATATATGCTTTACACATACATTCATATGTAGGTATAGACACATCTTTTTTTTTTTTTTTTCATAAATAGTGGTATACTGTACATATAATCCTTCACATTGTTTCTCATTTATGTCCTAACATTCTTATTGATATATAAGATCCTGACAACTTGGGATATTGGTAGTATAACAAACTGTTACTGATCTTGAGGTGAAGTTGCTCAGTCGTGTCTGACTCTTTGCGACCCCGTGGACTGTAGCCCACCAAGCTCCTCCATCCATGGGATTCTCCAGGCAAGAATACTGGAGTGGGTTGCCATTTCCTTCTCCAGGAAATGACCTTAATAAACCATAAAAATGCATCATAAGGTATCACAGTACTGAGTATGTTGTTGTTGTTGAGTCACTCAGTCCTGTCCGACTCTTTTTGAGACCCCATGAACTGCAGTACATTAGCCTTCCCTGTCCTTCACCAATTCCCAGAGCTTGCTCAAGCTCACGTCCATTGAGTCAGTGATGCTATCCAACCATCTTATTCTCTGTCGTCCCCTTCTCCTCCTGCCCTCAATCTTTCCCAGCATCGTGGTCTTTTCTAATGACTCACATCTTCCCACCAGGTGACCAAAATATTGGAGCTTCAGCTTCAGTATCAGCCCTTCCAATGAATATTCAGGGTTGATTTCTTTAGGATTGACTGGTTTGATCTCCTTGCAGTCCAAGAGGCTCTCAAGTGTCTTCTCCAACACCACAACTCGAAAGCATCAGTTCTTCAGCGCTCAGCCTTCTTTATGCTCCAACTCTCAAAACATCTGTATGTTACTACTGGAAAAACCATAGCTTTGACTACATGGACCTTTGTCAACAGAGTAATGTCTCTGCTTTTGAATATGCTGTCTAGGTTGGTCATAACTTTTCTTCCAGGAGCAACTGTCTTTTAACTTCATGGCTGCAGTCATCATCCGCAGTGATTTTGGAGCCCAAGAAAATAAAGTCTGTCACTGTTTCCTTTGTTTCTCCATCTATTTGCCATGATGTGATGGGACCAGATTCCATGATATTCATTTTTGAATGTTGAGTTTTAAGGCAGTTTTTTCACTCTCCTCTTACACTTTCATCAAGAGGCTCTTTATTTCCTCTTCGCTTTCTGCCATTAGGGTGGTGTCATCTGCATATCTGAGGTTATTGATATTTCTCCCAGAAATCTTGATTCCAGCTTCTGATTCTTCCAGCCCAGCATTTCCCATGATGTACCCTGCATAGAAGTTAAAATAAGCAAGGTGATAATATACAGCTTTGGGGTACTCCTTTCCCAATTTTTAACCAGTCCATTGCTCCATGTTGTAACTTGCTTTTTTTGACCTGTATACAGGTTTCTCAGGAGGCAGGTAAGGTGGTCTGGTATTCCTATCTCTTGAAGAATTTTCCAGTTTGTTGTGATACACACAAAGGCTTTAGCATAGTCAATAAAGCAGAAGCAGATGGTTTTCTTGAATTCTCTTGCTTTTTCTATTATTCAGTGGATGTTGGCAATTTGATCTCTGGTTCCTCTGTCTTTTCTAAATCCAGCTTGTATATCTGGAAGTTCTTGGTTCACATACCATTGATGCCTCAGTTCAGTTCAGTCCCTCAGTCATGTCCGACTCTTTGCAACCCTGTGAACTGCAGCACGCCAGGCCTCCCTGTCCATCACCAACTCCCAGAGTTCACCAAAACTCATGTCCATCGAGTCGGTGATGCCATCCAGCCATCTCATCCTCTGTCATCCCCTTCTCCTCCTGCCCCCAATCCCTCCCAGCATCAGAGTCTTTTCCAATGAGTCAACTCTTCGCATGAGGTGGCCAAAGTACTGGAGTTTCAGCTTTAGCATCAGTCCTTCCAATGAACACCCAGGACTGATCTCCTTTAGAATGGACTGGTTGGATCTCCTTGCAGTCCAAGGGACTCTCATGAGTCTTCTCCAACACCACAGTTCAAAAGCATCAATTCTTCGGCACTCAGCTTTCTTCACAGTCCAACTCTCACATCCATACATGACCACAGGAAAAACCATAGCCTTGACTATATGGACCTTTGTTGACAAAGTAATGTCTCTGCTTTTGAATATGCTATCTAGGTTGGTCATAACTTTCCTTCCAAGGAGTGAGCGTCTTTTAATTTCATGGCTGCAATTACCATCTGCAGTGATTCTGGAGCCCCAAAAAATAAAGTCTGACCCTGTTTCCACTGTTTCCCCATCTATTTGCCATGAAGTGATGGGACCAGATGCCATGATCTTCGTTTTCTGAAATGTTGAGCTTTAAGCCAACTTTTTCAGTCTCCTGTTTCACTTTCATCAAGGCTTTTTAGTTCCTCTTCACTTTCTGCCATAAGCGTGGTGTCATCTGCATATCTGAGGTTATTGATATTTCTCCTGGCAATCTTGATTCCAGCTTGTGTTTCTTCCAGCCAAGCTTGGAGGAATTTGAGCATTAGCTTGCTAACATGTGAAATGAGTACAATTGTGCAGTAATCTGAACATTCTTTGGCATTACCCTTCTTTGGGATTGGATTGAAAACGAACCTTTTCCAGTCCTCTGGCCACTGCTGAGTTTTCTAAATTTGCTGGCAGCAAATTTTCTAAATTTGAGTGTAGCACTTTAACAGCACCATCTTTTAAGATTTCAAATAGCTCAGCTGGAATTTCATCACCTCCACTAGCTTTATTCATAGTAATGCTTCCTAAGGCCCATTTGACTTCACACTCCAGGATGTCTGGCTGTAGTAAATGTTGGCAATTTGATCTCTGGTTCCTCTGTCTTTTCTAAATCCAGCTTATACATCTGGAAGTTCTTGGTTCACATACTGTTGATGCCTATAACTACACCATAGTAGTTATCTGGGTCATGAAGATCTTTTTTGTATAGTTCTTCTGTGTATTCTTCGGGGGTTTCCCTGGTGGCTCAGAGGGTAAAGCATCTGCCTACAATGCGGGAGACCCAGGTCCGATCCCTAGGTTGGGAAGATCCCCTGGAGAAGGCAATGGCAACCCACTCCAGTACTCTTGCCTGGAAAACCCCATGGACTGAGAAGCCTGGTAGGCTACAGTCCATGGGGTCGCAAAGAGTCGGACATGACTGAGCGACTTCACTTTCACTTTCTGTGTATTCTTGCCACCTCTTCTTAATATTTTCTCCTTCTGTTAGGTCCATACTGTTTCTGTCCTTTATTGTGCCCATCTTTGCATGAAATGTTCCCTTGGTATCTCTAATTTTCTTGAAGAGATTGCTAGTCTTTCCCATTCTATTGTTTTCTTCTATTACTTTACACTATTCACTTAGGAAGGCTTTCTAATCTCTCCTTGCTATTCTTTAGAACTCTGCTTTCAAATGGATATATATTTCCTTTTCTCCTTTGCCTTTTGATTCTCTTCTTTTCTCAGGTATTTGTCAGACATCCTCAGACAACCATTTTGCCTTTTTGCATTTCTTTTTCTTGGGGATGGTTTTGATCACTGTCTCTTGTACAATGTTACAAACCTTCTAAACTCTTTATTTTTATCTATGTTTCTTAATTGATGCCCTATTATGTATTAACCTATACTAGGCGCTTTATACTTTCATTTAATACAATAACCTTTTGAAGTACAGTACAAATTTATTACTATTAGCATGTTATAAATTAAGAAATGAAATCTCAGAAAGCTTAACTCACCCAAAATGCCAACTAGAAAGTGACAGAGTGGTCACACTCTATAGCCCATGTACTCGGTACCATACTAACTGCATCTCTGATATTTACAGGTAATTTTTTTTTAATATAGTATTCTTCTGTAGTTTTTATTTTAATTCAAAGATACACTGCAGTTGTTCTCAACTATAGAAACAGACTCTGCTAAAACATCTCATTCCAAAAAACTTAAAAAAATTGAATTCCTCTCTGCTACTTAAATTACATGTGGTTACTATTGGATCAGATCAGATCAGTCGCTCAGTCATGTCTGACTCTTTGTGACCCCATGAATCGCAGCACGCCAGGCCTCCCTGTCCATCACCAACTCCCAGAGTTCACTCAGACTCATGTCCATCGAGTCAGTGATGCCATCCAGCCATCTCATCCTCTGTCATCCCCTTCTCCTCCTGCCCCCAATCCCTCCCAGCATCAGAGTCTTTTCCAATGAGTCAACTCTTCGCATGAGGTGGCCTAAGTACTGGAGTTTCAGCTTTAGCATCCTTCCTTCCAAAGAAATCCCAGGCCTGATCTCCTTCAGCATGGACTGGTTGGATCTCCTTGCAGTCCAAGGGACTCTCAAGAGTCTTCTCCAACACCACAGTTCAAAAGCATCAATTCTTCGGTGCTCAGCCTTCTTCACAGTCCAACTCTCACATCCATACATGACCACAGGAAAAACCATAGCCTTGATCAGATGGGCCTTTGTTGGCAAAGCAATGTCTCTGCTTTTGAATATGCTATCTAGGTTGGTCATAACTTTCCTTCCAAGGAGTAAGCGTCTTTTAATTTCATGGCTGCAGTCACCATCTGCAGTGATTTTGGAGCACAAAAAAATAAAGTCTGACACTGTTTCCACTGTTTTCCCATCTATTTGCCATGAAGTGATGGGACCAGATGCCATGAACTTCGTTTTCTGACTGCCTTGTATAATTATATTCCTATAGCAGGATGAGGGCATGGCAACCTGTTCCAGTATTCTTGCCTGGAGAATCCCTTTGGACAGAAGAGCCTGGTGGGCTACAGTCCATGGATTGCAAAGAGTTCAACATGACAGAACAATTAAGCACAGCATAAAACTAGAAAAAAAAAAAAAAATACAGATAGAGATTTTTGCATTTGGCTTACTGTAGAACAAGTTATATGACAAAGGCTGACAAAATTTTAACCTTCATATTTTCGAACCAAGATTTACCATTTAACACAAATTGAACCAGTCTTTTCAGGTTAAACCCAAACATAGCTATATCCCCTACTGGAGGAACTTCAACAGCTCAAGGCTGAAACTGCCACACCGTGCTTATTGTCAGTCCATTGTTATCCTGCCTTGTAGGCTTTGGAAGTGAATATTCTGCTACTTTGTGCAGTTGATGCTGAATGCTATGTCCAGTGAATTGGGGTCGCCCAGGGTCACCAATCAGTACTTGAGTTCTGTGGGTCTGAAAGCAGTTCTTCAGCCATTGAAGCAGACTGTCTGCAAGGTCTTCATCATAAAACATATCTCCAAGGACAACAATGTCCCACTTATCTTGTTCCAAATCCAAAATGTTTTTGATTAAAATGGGAAAAGGATTCAGTTGGTTCAACTCACAATTTAGTGTAATAGCCATTCCTGCAACTTTAAAAAAAAAAGGACATGATGAACTGGTATATGCTAGGTTATTTTCATTTCCTACTGATTAATTTAAATAATTTTAGAGTATCCAATAGGTTTTTTTCCTTTTTCTGTTGAAAGCTGTTTAGGTAAAGAAGCCTAAACTATAGCCCAATATAAGCTATTTCCTACAATGCTCAAATATATGACTATTCTGAAAACCAAACAATACCACACACCTGGAAAAGGAGAGGTTTTAAGGAATATTTGCTTATCTCAACAAGACCATTTAGAACTAACACCAAAAAAAGATGTCCTTGTCAACCTAGTGGGGTGAAATGTAAAACTAGAAGTCAAGAAGTACCTGGAGTAACAGGCAAGTATGGCCTTGGAGTACAAAATGAAGCAAGGCAAAGGCTAGCAGAGTTTTGTCAAGACAACACACTGGTCATAACAAACACCCTTTTCCAACAACACAAGAGACAACTCTACACATGGATATCACCAGATCATCATCATCATCACCAATACCAAAATCAGATTGATTATATTCTTTGCAGCTGAAGACTGAGAAGCTCTATACAGTCAGCAAAATCAAGACCTGAATCTGACTGTGGCTCAGACCATGAGCTCCTTTTTGCAAAATTCAGGCTTAAATTGAAAAAGTAGGGAAAACCACTGGGTCATTCAGGTATGACCTAAGTCAAATCCCTTATAATTATATAGTGGAGGTGATGAATAGATTCAAGAGATTAGATCTGGTAGACAGTATGCCTGAAGAACTACAGACAGAAGTTTGAAACACCGTACAGGAGGATGTGACCAAAAGCAAAAGAAATGCAAGAAAGCAAAGTGGTTGTCTGAGAAGGTGATAAACCCAACTGAACGCAGAGTTCCAGAGAATAGCCAAGAGAGATAGGAAAATCTTAAATGAACAATGCAAATAGAGGGAAACAACAGAATAGAAAGACTGGAGATCTCAAAAAATTTGAGACATTAAGGGAACATTTCATGCAAGGATTGGCATGATAAAGGACAGAAATGGTAAGGACCTAATAGAAGCTGAAGAGATTAAGAAGAGGTGGCAAGAATACACCAAAGAACTATACAAAAAAGGTCCGAATGACTCAAATAATGACAATGGTGTGGTCACTCACCTAGAGCCAGACATCTTAGAGTGTGAAGTCAAGTGGGCCTTAGGAAACATCACTATGAACAAAGCTAGTGGAGGTGATAGAATTCCAGCTGAGCTATTTCAAATCCTAAAAGATAATGCTGTTAAAGTGCTGCATTCAATGTGTCAGCAAATTTAAAAAACTCAGCAGTGGTCTCAGGACTGGAAAAGGTCAATTTTCATTCCAATCCCAAAGAAGGGCAATGTCAAAGAATGTTCAAACTACTGTACAATTGCACTCATTTCACATGCTAATAAGATTATGTTCAAAATCCTTCAAGCTAGGCTTCATCAGTCACTGAATGGAAAACTTCTAGATGTACAAGCTGGATTTAGAAAAGGCAGGGGAACAAGAGATCAAATTTCCAACATCTGTTGGGTCATAGAGAAAGCAAGGGAATTCCAGGAAAACATTTACTTCTGCTTTATTGGCTATGCTAAAGCTTTAAATTCTGTGGATCACAACAAACTGTGGAAAATTCTTAAAGAGATGGAAATACCAAACCATCTTCCCTGTCTCCTGAGAAACCTGTATGTGGGTCAAGAAGCAGTAGTTAGAACTGGACATGGAACAATGGACTGGTTCAAAATTGGGAAAGGAGTACACCAAAGCTGTATATTATCACCTTGCTTATGTAACTTCTATGCAGGGTACATCTTGTGAAATGCTGGGCTGGATGAAGCACAAGCTGGAATCAAGATTACTGGGGGAAATATCAATAACCTCAGAACAAAGCTAGTGGAGGTGATGGAATTCCAGTTGAGCTATTTAAAATCCTGAAAGATGAGGCTGTTAAAGTGCTACACTCAATATGCCAGCAAATTTGGAAACTCAGCAGTGGCCACAGGACTGGAAAAGGTCAGTTTTCATTCCAATCCCAAAGAAAAGCAATGCCAAAGAATGCTCAAATTACCACACAATTGCACTCATCTCACACGCTAGTAAAGTAATGCTCAAAATTCTCCAAGCCAGGCTTCAGCAATACATCAACCATGAACTTTCAGATGTTCAAGCTGGTTTTAGAAAAGGCAGAGGAACCAGAGATCAAATTGCCAACATCTGCTGGATCATGGAAAAAGCAAGAGAGTTCCAGAAAAACATCTATTTCTGCTTTATTGACTATGCCAAAGCCTTTGACTGTGTGCATCACAATAAACTGGAAAATTCTGAAAGAGATGACAATAGCAGACCACCTCACCTGCCTCTTAAGAAACATATATGCAGGCCAGGAAGCAACAGTTAGAACTGGACATGGAACAACAGACTGATTCCAAATAGGAAAAGGAGTACGTCAAGGCTATATATTGTCACCCTGCTTATTTAACTTATATGCAGAGTACATCATGAGAAATGCTGTGGTGGAAGAAGCACAAGCTGGAATCAAGATTGCCTGGAGAAATATCAATAACCTCAGATATGCAGATGACACCACCCTTATGGCAGAAAGTGAAGAGGAACTAAAAAGCCTCTTGATGAAAGTGAAAGAGGAGAGTGAAAAAGTTGGCTTAAAGCTCAACATTCAGAAAACAAAGATCATGGCATCTGGTCCCATCACTTCATGGCAAATAGATGGGGAAACAGTGGAAACAGGGTCAGACTTTATTTTTTGGGGCTCCAGAATCACTGCAGATGGTGACTGCAGCCATGAAATTAAAAGACGCTTACTCTTTGGAAGGAAAGTTATGACCAACCCGGATAGCATATTAAAAAGCAGAGACATTACTTTGCCAACAAAGGTCTGTCTAGTCAAGGCTGTGGTTTTTCCCCATGTATGGATGTGAGTGTTGGACCATGAAGAAAGCTGAGCACCGCAGAATTGATGCTTTCAAACTGTGGTGTTGGAGAAGACTCATGAGAGTCCCTTGGACTGCAAGGAGATCCAACCAGTCCATTCTAAAGGAGATCAGTCCTGGGTGTTCATTGGAAGGACTGATGCTAAAGCTGAAACTCCAATACTTTGGCCATCTGATGCAAAGAGTTGACTCATTGGAAAAGACTCTGATGCTGGGAGGGATTGGGGGCAGGAGGAGAAGGTGACGACAGGATGAGATGGCTGGATGGCATCACCGACTCGATGGACATGCGTTTGAGTAAACTCTGGGAGTTGGTGACGGACAGGGAGGCCTGGTGTGCTGTGATTCATGGGGTTGCAAAGAGTTGGACATGACTGAGCAACTGAACTGACTGACCACTCAAATGGCAGAAAGTAAAGAAGAACTGAAAAGCCTCCTGATAAGGATGAAAGAAGACAGTTAAAAATACTGGCTTAAAACTCAACATTCAGAAAAGATCATAGCATCTGGTCCCATCACTTCATGTCAAACAGGGGGTGAAAAGTGGAAGCAGTGACAGGTTTTATTTTCCTGGGCTCCAAGGTCACTGCTGATGGAGACTGCAGCCATGAAATTTTTAAAAATGCTTACTCCTTGGAAGGAAAGCTATAACAAACCTAGACAGTGTATTAAAAAGCAGAGACATCAAAAAGCCAACAAAGGTCCATATAGTCAAAGCTATGGTTTTTCCAGTAGTCATGTATGGATTTGAGAGTTGGACTTTAAAGAAGGCTGAGCACTGAAGAATTGATGATTTTGAACTGTGGTGTTGGAGAAGAATCTTAAGAGTCCCTTGGACTGCAAGGAGATCAAACCAGTCCATCCTAAAGGAAATCAACCCTGAATATTCATTGGAAGTACTGATGGTGAAGCCCCAATATTTTGGCCACCTGATAGGAAGAGCCAACTCATTGGAAAAGATTGAAGGCAAAAGGAGAAGGGGCTGCAGAGGATGAGATGGTTAGACAGCATCACCGACTCAAAGGCCATAAATTTGAGCAAACTCTGGGAGACAATGAAGGACAGGGGAGCCTAGCGGGCTGCAGTCCATTGGGTCACAAAGAGTTGGACAACAATGAAGACTTTTGGTCTGTCATGTCTGTACAAGAGACAGGAAAACAAGGCTTATGTTTGAGCAGGATGACAACTTGGAACTGAGAGTCCTATATATAAGGCTCCTCAAGGGCTAGATCCTCAATGAAAGGGAAGACTAGAGAAAATCAGGTAAAATTAACACTTACTGTCTCAACTTGGGTTCGAATGGAATAAAATCTCCCTCAAACGCCCAGGTCTATCTTCACTTGGGTTTTGGTCAAATAAACACTACCTACATATTTCAGGAAATCCCTAGCCCAGAGATGACCAACAGTAACTGTTCCCAGGTTGGTATCACTTTGGGATATCTGCCAGACACATACAAGTCCTCCTGTCAAAAATGCACCATCAACTCAGGCCTTACAGGGTTCCCACAGACAATGTCCCACTGAGTTCACCATATTAGATTATGAAATACAACATGGAAATGGCTTATGGTGTTGGAGCAACTGTAGATATTTATCCTGGAGGAAAAAAAAAAGATGAGCTCAAAATATTCAAAAATATGACACTTACTAGGGTCTATGTCATTGGCCAAGATCCTTAAGGCTCCACTCATCTTAGCAGCAATGGCTGTAGCTCCACATCCACTCCCAATATCTAACACAGATTTTCCTCTGACAACATCAGGATTATCCAAAAGATACCTAAATTAGAAAAGGGAAAATATAATCTAAGACAGATGGGAGGTCAGTAAGAGGTGTCCAATATTTTTTCTTTGGATTGATTGGACAAGGAAATAGTGAAACTTGGCAGAAGAAATCAGTCCAACATTGGCAAGTTTGGCCTGAATAGAGTGAGAAAAAAATGTCAGTTTTAAGAGCTGGGCAGAGATGGCAGAGAGAGGACATAGTCATTTTGGTCTGTTACTTTACCAAGTGTGAAGAGCGGTTCCATACAACTGACTAATCATGCTTTTAAAGTCAACTTTTTAAAGTATTGAGCATTTACTACGAACCAGACACCACCAACCACCAAAAATACAGACTGACAAAATACTGTTATAATCAGGATTCAGTAAGCTAGATCCAAAATTCACTGTCTCCTTTTCATTGTTCATCAGAAAGTGGTTTTACCTACAGCTTAAACTATATAAAAATGACCTCTCTGGAAAGGTACCATCAAAGTCCAGTTCAACCAAAGAATGTGGACCTGGGCTAAGCAGTTACCAAACAAGTGAAGACGAATGGGCAAACACTGAAATAATAAATGTCAACTGACACCTGACCTCACTACTGGAAAAATAAAAAGCAGAGGAAATTCCCTGGTGGTCCAGTGGTTAGGACTCCACATTTTCACTGCCAAGGGCCTATCCCTGAGATCCTGCGATCCAAAAAAAAGACTAAGGAACAATGGCAAGGCAGGGGTGTAGTGCCCCATCTAAAGGGACAGCTGTTGCCCATCTTGAGGTAACAGTTGCCACAACAGAAATTAGGTGTTAGCAGAGATTTGAATCTGATGTTAGCAGAGATCTTTTCTTTTTTTTTTTTGGCCATGTGTTTTGGCTTGCAGGATCTTAGTTCCCTGAATAGGGATTGAAGTTGGACCAGGCAGTGAAAGTGCCAAGTAACTCCCCAGAGATTCTTATTTTTCAATTGAAGTAAATTTTTACATGCTTCAAGTTTTAAATGATAGCAACTGATTGTTTAAAAGTTTATAAGTAAAACAAGTTTAAAAAAACATATCCATTTTTTTAAAACAGAAAACACATCTGTGGATCACCAATTTGTGACCTCTGATTCAGTCTCTTAAGGAATCTGCCCTTGTATTTGGAGTTGACACACAATTTGCATAGGTATCACTTGCAAAGATATCACTTATTTTTTTAAATGATACAAGTAAATATAGGAAAATTTGGCAACACAACAACCAGAAAATTGGAATTGATACCACCTGGAAAGTTTTCCAGAACTCAGGATTTTCAAAAAAACTCTATGTTTGCATTTATTTATTTTGCATTTAAAACTATATACAAATTGGACTTCCCTGGCAGTCCAATGGTTAAAACTCCATGCTTCCAGTACAGGGGATGCAGGTTCAATGCCACATAGCATGGCCAAATAAATAAATTTAAAAAATAAATACAATCTGAGTTCTGCTAGACCATACCATTCCTGTGAAAGAGAAGTTCCTTATACATTTCCTTGATGTTCCTTGTAACATCAAGGCATTAAAAAATTAAATCATTTACCAATCTACGACTAGATTAAAATGCTGAAAATTCTTGCATTTGTTTCAGCGACTGTTTTAATAAAAAGCATTGTGTGTATATGTGAGAAAATGTCCTAAAGAAGACCTTTGCAGTATGGGGAGTTGAAAGGGGGAACCTTAAATATGCAGATTCAAGTCCACCTGAATGATGTCCCAATCACTCATATCCCTCATTCTTTGGGCACTTGGGAAAAGGCAGTGGTGGAGGGAGCAACATTTACAGAATTAAACCAGGAGGAGTGGGGGGCTTTAAGTTCCACCAAGGATCTTCATGGGCATCACAAACCATGAACCTGAGAACAGTGTGAGATTTCTGGATCATTACCAGTTACCTAGGGTCTTGACAGCTAACCTAGGATTTCTCTTGGGGAAAGAACTATATATGGGGAAACACCTTGGTGAGCTTGGAATAGAAGGGAAAACCATGCAACAAAGCAACCCAGAACTGTTCCTAAACTCTAATAAAAGAATTTGGATTGGAACAGGGAGAATGTGGAGTTGGAAGGGACAGAAAAGAAAGAGGTGGTGAGGAGCCGTAAAGGTTCCCGCTTCACTTAAGGCCATACGTACCTAGACAGGGCTTGGCCCCCTGGCCAGTAGATTGCCCAGTAAGGATCCCTGAGGGGCCACAGGTCAGCTCTCTCCCACCAGAACTTGCATCTGGGGGTCAAAAGCCGCAACCGGATTTCAGGGGTGAGGCTGCCACTGCTGGTGACTTCAGTGTTCTCTTCCAGGAAAGCTTTCATCTTAGGGTCCAAAATGCTTCCAGTTCCTCTCCAGGGGCAGTGACTCCAGGGAAACAAGGGGAAGCCACTGCTTCTCACAGCCTTCCAGAGGACAACATAGCGGTTCATGGGAAATGATGCAAACACTCTCCAGCCTGGGCTCAAAGCCATCAGTCTGGTCCCAAAGCACAGGTATGCTGGTGTTGCTCTTGATAAGAGCTGCTTCTCCTGGGGAAAGAGTTTGGTTGCCAAACTGATCTCAGCTGGAGTCACTAGACCTCTAAAAACATAATAATAATGAAAACTCTAACACTTCCAAATCCTATCACATAGTAAGAAAATATTAGTGTACCTCTGTAGCAGATGATGCACAAGTGCAAGTTCACTTTAGATGAAAGTTTCTTTGTGTTAATTTAGGAAAATCCAATCTTCTAAAACATGCCTTTTCATTCTTTGTGAACAACAGAATCCTTTTAATAATTTAGAAAAGCAAATATATAAGCATTTGATTTTGATAGAATCCTCAGGAACATTCCTGTTAGATAAAATAAGGTATACCCTTAACATTCTTTCATTCATTTAATAAATCATTTTCCTTTAAGCAGACACTGTTCTTGATAACTGTGAACAAAATAAACAAAAGCCCCCATCTTCAGGAAACTTAGATTCTAGTGATGGAATAGAGCAGGTAATCAGGGCAAACACAGTTCTTGCCTTTATGGAGTCTAGCCAAGAGTTATGCAGATTATCAAACTCTAACTGTGGTTAGAGACATATAAATTATACTGACTGGTCAATAAAGATAAGCCTAGCATATGGGGACTTTCCTGGTGGTCCAGTGGTTAAGAATCCACCTTTCAACGCAACAGATTCAATCCCTGGTCTGGGACTAAGACCGCTTGTCACAACTACTGAGTCCTCATGCTCTACAGCCAGTGCACCACAGCTAGAGAAGCCTGCCCACTGCAACAAAGACCCAGCCCAACCAAAAAAAATAGCCCTAGCATAAAACATCAATGTAATTAAGATTGTTTTTTTCCTAAAACAAACAAAAAATACTATGGATTTAATTGTAATAAAAGAATATCAAATCACTTTCTGTAAATACCTCTGATGAGTCATTTTCACCAAACCTGGACTTAATAGAAAGACATTTTGATTAAGAATAAGTAGGAATGAGGAAGAGAAGTTTAAACACAAATTATACACCAAGTTGTTTGGAACCTTTGGCCTGTTCTGCATAAATATTTTAAATAGTCTTAAATTCACCCAAATATTTAGAGTTGTTCAGTTGCTAAGTCAAGTCCGACTCTTGCAACACCATGAACTGCAGTGCTTCCAGGCTTCCCTGTCCTCCAGAGTTTGCTCAAATTCATGACCCTTGAGTTAGTGATGCCATCCAACCATCTCATCCTCTGTCACCCCCTTCTCCTCCTGCTCTCAATCTTTCCCAGCATCAGGGTTTTTTCCATTGAGTCAGCTCTCCCCATCAGGTGGCCAAAGTACTGAAACTTCAGCTTCAGCATCAGCATGAGTCCTTCCAATGAATATTCAGGTTTGATTTCCTTCAGGATTGACTGGTTTGATCTCCTTGCTGTCCAAGGGTAGGGGCCCCAAACTCAAATGCCTACCTGGGGCCAGACTGGTGATAAATGAGTGATGCAGGCTGGTTGCTGATAACAGAGAGGCTGTGGCAAACTAGAAGGTGTTTCAAAACAGTCCAACGGAGCCAGCAAGCTGCAGCCCGTCCTGGGACATATGGCCAGATCTTTCCATTTTTCAAGATAATCCACAGACTTCCCCAGCAGTCCAGTGGCTAAGACTCCCAATGAAGGGAGCACAATCCCTGCTCCTGGAACTAAGATCCCATCTGCTGCAAGTCCCCACCCGAAAAAAAAAAAAAAATTCCCACTTTTAAACGCAGGAATTAATTAAAATGTCAACACAGAAGGAGGGTCAAAATGCCTGTGAGGCTACTAGTCTGTGAACTCGGGATAGATTTTAAGTGGGTGTCAGCCCACATTTATGACCTCATTGGACTAATTGCGTAGGAAGGATTGGGTCAGCCCTTGAGTCTAAGGTTTAAAAGGAAAGCAGAGCAAATATGAGACTATTTTAGACATAGTGTCATCCAAACCGATGCCGCCCCCTCCCACACCAAGCACCAATGAAGCATCTGTTATGAATATGTGATTAAGGGGGGAACACTGGGTATTTGAATTAATTAGTAAGAAAGTGAAAGTGAGTGAAGTCGCTCAGTCGTGTCCGACTCTTAGCGACCCCATGGACTACATCCCACCAGGCCCTCCGTCCATGGGATTTTCCAGGCAAGAGTACTGGAGTGGGGTGCCATTGCCTTCTCCGTTAACAGCCGCTAGGCATATTATATTTACTTGGAGCTGGTATACTTGGTGACAGCCTTAGTGCCCTCGGACGCGGCGTGCTTGGCCAGCTCCCCAGGTAGCAGCAAGACAGGTTTAAAAGTGCAAGCTCCAAAAGCGTTAGCACGTTATTTTCCTCCGAGGAGGAAGGGAGTCAGCCTTAAAGGGGCAGGCACAGTCTTCCTTTTCTCCTTACCTGTCTGTGCTAACACCACCCTGGGGAGCAAAGAATAGGGCAAGTCAGTCACTTTGCCTTTGCGCCTCTTTTGGCGCTTTCTTTACAACTGCACTCGGGATCCAGAGTTCCCTGGGTTGCCCGCTACAGCACCCCTGTCCCCGCCCCTGCCCCGACCTCCTGCTCCGCCTTCCTTCCCGGCAGCGCTCTCTCCCGTCACCCGGGCTTCTTAAAGGGACAGAAGTGTGAAACCAGAGGGTGCCCTGACCTCGCTTGGAAAATAAGGGAATGTCAAATACGGATTTCTAAAAAATACGCTCTGAAGCCGTGGAGCATCTGCTTTGTGCCAATCACACTTCTAGGTACTGGGCATAGTAGGGTGGTGAGCCAAATAGACACAGCAGAAATCCTTAATGACACATTCAACTGAGATTAAATCACAGTATGTCCTGATTATAATAATTTTCATACACGTACAATCTTTTTTGTTTCTTTAATTGTAACTTGTCATTACAATTAACACTCACTGATTCTATTGTTAGTAATAATTCCTAATAGATGTTCAAGATCTAGGGACTTCCCTGGCAGTCCAGTGGTTAAGACTCTCATTATCCCAATGCAGGGGGCATGATCCCTTGTCTGAAAACTAAGATCCCACATGCCACACGGTGTGGCAAAAAAAAAAAAAAAATCCAGATCGGTTTGTCTCAGGATTTTAGTGTTTAACCAGCTAGTGTATTCTATCATAGAGACAGTTTTCAAATTGATCATCTTTCCATTCCTCTTGCCTTGCCCTTAGATCTGCCTTATGATTGCTCGCCTGAATTCCTGCAACTGGTCTCTCTGCAATCCTGCCTTTTATATCCCATTCACTATTGTGCAATTTAATTGTTTTTTTCTGAAACTTTCATTCCATAGTTCAAAAAAAAAGGATTCCTACAAGATAAGCTAAGCAGATAAGCCAAGAGAAACAGTTATTTTTGTCACAGGGCAAAATCGTAGTTCCTTGATAAGGGATTGAACCTGTGCTCCTTGCAGTGAAAGCCTGGAGTCTTAACCACAGGACAGCCAGGGACGCCCCTTTTGTTCTTTTTAATTGAGAGAAAGAATTGTCTCTCTTTTATCAAAACTGACCCAAATGCAACCAAGCAGACCTGTCAATTGTTTGGTAACAACTGAGCTATCATCTGACCTTGTGATTTTTACCTTTAAATATCTGCCTACATCTTTGTACACGTTCCAATTCCCTAATAACTGGACACTCTTGCAAGTTAAAAAAAATAAATCTCATACTCAAATTTGTCTTTAAAGTTTTTTTTGAACAAGTTATATAAGTATACTTATTAGCTGTGTGACCTTGGGCACATTATTAAACCTTCCTAATGAATGGGGATCAGGATATGCCACTGTAGCACAGAAATTGTTTTGAGTGAAAGAGATTTGAGTTTCTGAAATCTCTTATCTGCCTAAAGCAGACTCTCCCCAAATAACTCAATTGTCATAAAACCCCTCCTTGAGAACACCCTTAATCTTCTTGGACTTGAAAAGTGGACACCACACCCAAACAGACATTGTCTCAAGATTATCATATCTCTTATCTATTCTCCTAGAAAACCACTTATCTTTCCAAAATGTCATTCCTATAAGCTCTCTTTCCCTATCACCTATGATGGAATAAAATGTATGTTTTTTAAGGCAGGACAAGAAAATTTAAGCGTAACACATGCCCTCCCGGACAGGGCTCTCCCTAATCTGCAATGTGCTTCTTCATTATATATTAACCAGACCTCCTCAAACAAAGAAATGTCTGCTCAACCATAAAGTTCGTTTTTCCCTTCTTCTGACGCCAGCAATGTGACTCCTTAGAAGATAACATTCCTTTCCTAATCCTGTAAGGGGTCATGGTGACCTGCTGCTCCCTTCCTACATGTAGGTCTGGACTTCATGTCTCTGCTGAACTGTAAAATGTCAGTGTACCAGTTTGATGAATGATCCTTTGTCTCAAAAATATATAAATGTGCTTTTGACTTCTAACCAAGGGGAACAGTCTGCAGAGTTATCTGACTGTCTCTAGTGTTATAGCCTTCAGGTTGGCTAGGAAAAAAAAAAAAAACCACTCTATTTCTTCTTTAGATTTACTATTAATTTTTCATCAACACCAACTGAGTTAGATATATAAACACAAAAATTTAACCACTCCCTATGAGCTAGTCATCACTGAATTCTCCTGTGTGTATGGTATGTGTTGCATATATAAACTTGGGTTTTTTTCCTCCTGTTAATCTGTCTTTTGTGAGTTTAACTTACAGATCCCAGACAGTGAACATAAGAAGGTAAAGAAAAGCTTTATCTCCCCTACACTAAGTATCAGTTTTCTCATCTGTAAAATAATGATGATAATAACAATGTATTGAGAGGATTTAATGAGATAGAAAGTAAAGTGCTTGGCACAGTTGCTGACATATCTGAACAGTGTGATTATCATTATTGAAACTATGGAGTTAGTGTTGGTATTAATAAGAAACAAGACTGGAAGATGAAGATCGGGTTTTCAGTGAAGAGTGACGGGATCAGATTTTTGAGTTTTAGAAAACAGTTTTAAACTGTGGGTATCAAAGAGAGAGGTTGGACTGAAGGAAACATCAGTTAAAGAACCTGGTGGTAACCCAAGCAAGAATTAATGAAGGCATGCGAAGAAATGGACACATCTGAGTGTGACTCAGCAAAAGCCATTGGCAGGACTTGGAGACCAATTAAATATGCTTGCTTAACCATGTGCGTGTGTGTGCTTAGTCAGTCAGTGGTGTCCGACTTTGTGACCCCATGGACTGCACCCTGCCAGGCTCCTCTGCCCATGGGATTCTCCAGAAAAGATACTGAAGTGGGTTGCCATTCCCTTCTCCAGGGGATCTTCCCAACCCAGGGATCGAACCCAGGCCTCCCTCATTGCAGGCAGATTCTTTACCGTCTGAGCCACCATGGTTAAGCTAGCTATGCTTAACCATAATGATAGACAATCCAAGGACAAGATGTCGTTTTTTTCTTTATCAGCTTGACCTGGGCTCTTAATCACCATGCTATTTGATCTCATTCTTCCCTGCTTGAAATCCTGTCTGACTTCCCAAGCAGTCAATATCAGAGCCAAATTCCTGATCACAGCTTCCTAAGCTCTTGATAATCAGTCCCTGCTTACCCATCTTGCCTTTAGAAAACCCTTTCTCTCCTACAGTTTGTTTTCTTGTAGCAAGCCCTTGTCCTCTCACTTCATGCCTTGCCTCCAACAAAGTTACCGGGCCCACCACACATACATCCCCTCCTCACTGTCCCTAACCACCTCCTCATTTTTCAGAATGCAGCTCAGAGTTAAAGCCCTCAGAAACCATTCCCAACACACACACAGATCTTGACATTTCATTAGCTTCCTATGGGCATATCCAGCAAGAATACCATGCAAACTGTCATTGTCTGGCTCCTCTACTGGACTTAGAGGAAGACCATTTCATTCCTCTTTTATCTTCTGCCACAGTTAAGACACTCAATAAATTCAGTTAAGTGAAAGAAAAACCAAATAAAGAAGGAAATTAGCAAATATTACATATCAGTATCTCATTTCCAAATTTTATTTTTAACAGCTTTTTTGAGGTAGAATTGACATACAATAAATTTCACAAATTTCAAGTGTACACTTTAATGTCTTGCTATGAAATTGTCCCCCAAATCAAGAGACTGAACATCTTCAGTGCCTTCTGTTATCCCTCCCTCTTGCCCTTCCGTACATCCTCTCCATCCCCAGTAGCCTCTGATCTGCTTTCTGTCAGTATAGTTTGCATTTTCTAAATATTTATGTAAATGCAGTTTTACAGTATGTACTCTTTTTTTTGGTCTTTTTTTTCACTCATCATAATTATTTTGAGATTCATCTATGCTATTTCATGTATCAGTTATTCATTCCTTTTCATTGCAAAGTAATTTTCTATTGCATGTATGTATTGTTGTTGCTGTGTTGTTTAGTTGCTAAGTTGTATTCAATTCTTTTCAACCCCACGGACTACAGCACACCGAGCTTCCCTGTCCTTGACTATCTCCCAGAGTTTGCTCAGACTCATGTCCATTGAGTTGGTGATGCCATTCAACCATCTCATCCTTTGTCTCCCCCTTATCCTCCTGCCCTCAATCTTTCCCAGCATTAGGGTCTTTTCCAATGAGTCAGTTACTCCCATCAGGTGGCCAAAGTATTGGAGCTTCAGCTTCAGCATCCATCCTTCTGATGAAGATTCAGGGTTGATTTCCTTTAGGATTGACTGAGTTCAAGGAATTCTCAAGAGTCTTCTCCAGCACAATTCAAAGCATCGATACTTCAGTGCTCAGCATTCTTTATGGTCCAACTCTCACATCCTACATGACTACTGGAAAAGCCAGTATGTATGTATAATATGTGTTTATTCATTTATCTGTTGATGAATAATCTGGGGGATTTTGTTTATTTACTATTACAAACAAAACTGCTGCAAACTCTTGTGCACAGTCTTTGTATGTGCTCAGTCGCTTCAGTCATGTCTGACTTCATGCAACCCCATAGAATCCGTGGGATTCTCCAGGCAAGAATACTGGAGTGGGTTGCCATTTCCTTCTCCAGGGGATCTTCCTGACCCAGGGATCAAACTTGCGTCTCTTATATCTCCTGCACTGGCAGCCGGGTTCTTTACCACTAGCATCACCTTCAGAGCCCCAAGTCTTTTATAGACATATGCTCTTTTTTTCATTGGGCAAATACCTAGGAGTGAAGCGGCTAAGTCACACGGTGGTGTGATTAACTGCAAACCTTTTCCAAAAGGGTTGTCATTTTACATTTCAATCGTCAGCGAATGAAAACCCCGGTCTTTCAAAGAGATTAGAAAAATAATTTTGTTTTTCTGGGTCGCTTCAGTTCAGTTCAGTCGCTCAGTCATATCCAACTCTTTGCAACCCCATGGACTGCAGCACTCCAGGCCTCCCTGTCCATGGGGATCCTCCAGGCAAGAATACTGCAGTGGGTTGCCATGCGCTCCTCCAGGGGATCTTCCCAACTTCTCCCGGAACTCCCAAACTCCTCCCGGAGTTTACTCAAACTCATGTCCATTGAGTCAGTGATGCCATCCAACCATCTCATCCTCTGTCATCCCCTTCTCCTCTTGCCTTCAATCTTTCCCAGCATTGGGGTCTTTTCAAATGAGTCAACTCTTTACATCAGGTGGCCAAAGTGTTGCTACCTATTCGTTTTACAATATGAAAACACCACTCACACCAAGAGTCTGAACATTTAGAAAAAACTTGAGTTGATGATACCCACAGTAAGTTCCTGCTTTGCTTTCTGCAGGGCACCTTTTACAATAACAACTTAGGAGAAAGCCTGATTAAAGTTAGCAACCTCTGCCCAACCACCTGGAGTAACAGGTGCTTGCTACCCTGCTCTCCACTTCCTACTTACCTAGCTCTCCTTTCCCACAGCTCAATGTACCCCCCTTGCTTCTGGGATCTGGAAGTAAAAATAAATCTTGTGATTCTACTTCCTTTGTGTGGGTATACTGAAACTGCATCTTCACTTAACATGATCCATGGGCTTCACTTCCCCAAAGTGGGAGCTTATTTGCTGAGGGAGCTACATACTGACCCTGAGTGACTTTTGCCCCTTCATTATTCAGGTCATAATTTACATATTCTTATATATGTGCATGTGTGCTTAGTCACTCAGTCATGTCCAACTCTTTGTGACCCAATGGACTGCAGCCCACCAGGCTCCTCTGTCCATGGGGATTCTTCAGGCAAGAATACTGCAGTGGGTTGCCATGCGCTCTTCCAGGGGATCTTCCCAACCCAGGGATCAAGCCTAGGTCTCCCATGTTGCAGGTGGATTCTTTACTGACTGAGCCACCATAGAAGCCCATTCTTATATATACATATAATTTATTTTTAGCTGCACTTGGTCTTTGTTGCTGCATGGACTTTTCTCTATCTGCTGCAAGTGGGCACTATTCTCTAGTTTTGGTGCACAGGCTTCTCATAGTGGTGGCTTCTCTTATTGCAGAGCACGGGCTCTAGGGCAAACAGGCTCAGTAGTTGTGGCTCCCAGGCAACAGTGTACATGCTTAATAATTGTGGTGCACAGACCCAGTTGCTCTGTAGCATGTGAAATCTTCCTGGACCAGGGATAGAACCTGTGTTTCCTGTATTGGCACCAGATTATTATTGGGCCAACAGGGAAGCCCTCTATATATACTTAACTCAGTACACAAGCTCTGGCTTCTCAACACCTTCCACATCCTCATTACACTTCTTTCTTTCTGATTATAGACATCCTAGGAGGCATGAAGTGCTAGTTCATCATGGTTTTAATTTGCATTTCCTCAAAGACTAACAGTGTCTCAGCATCCAAATTGTTGCATTATTTTTCTGATCTTTCATAATTTGGGCACATTTAAAATAGGCATTTTTTTATCTATGTTTTTCCTCAGTGCTGGAAGAATAGTTCAATAAAGCTAGTGGAATTATCTGGAATTATGAGAGAAAAATAACCTTTTTTAGATAATTTATAAATATAACACAATTGGCAGATGTTTATAAATACTAATTCTAAATAAATTTGTAAATATAGCTATTTTAAAATTATTTTATGTATTTACTTAGTTTTGGCTGCATTTGGTCTTTGTTGCTGTGCGTGGGCTTTCTCTAGTTGTTGTGAGGTGGGCTTTGCACTGCATGGACTCCTCACTGCTGTGGCTTCTCTTGTTGTGGAGCACAGGCTCTTGAGTGCAGGCTCAGTATTTAGTTACTCCCCAGCGTGGGATCTTCCCTGACCAGGGATCAAACCTGTGTCCCCTGCATTGGCAGGTAGATTCTTAACCACTGGACCATCAGGTAAATGCTTGTAAATATATTTCTAATAAAATATTTACTTCAATCAGCCTTGAGATATGAACAACAGATAAATTGTACTTAGGAAAGTGTGATTTGCCCCTGCCATCCCAGAATGTGTTTCTTGCCAGACTTTTAAATGAAGTTTGGGGTTTTGGATTTTCTAGAGCTTTGGCTTCCTCTTTTCTCCCTCAAACTGCCCTTGCAAAAAGTCTATAGCACCATGTCTTTTTTAGGCTTCCTTTTCTCAGTTCCTTATCTGCATTTGCAGTCTTCAGTTGGTCACTTGGCAAGCTTTTATTTATTTATTTTTTTGGCTGCACCTCACAGCGCATGAGATCTTATTTCCTTGATCAGGGATCAAACCTATAGCCCTTGCAATAGGGGCACAGAGTCTTAACCACTGGACCACCAGGGCAATCTCTAGACAAATGTTGAACACCTGTCACTAAATCTTGCCTAAAAATCCTGACATCTGGCCCTTTAAGACCAGTCTGTTATAAAAAAAAGATTGTGGGCCCACAGAGATGTGAAATCCTCAACCAACTAAATCCATAGTGCCATCTAGTGGTAATGTAGGTGTCTCCGAGCAAAAATGGTAAAAATTTTAAAAGAATACACAAGATTCTCACCCACAAATTGACCAGACACTGGTATACGTGTTTAGTTGTAAGATGCAGCAGAAATACTTATCGCTGATTAAAGTGAAGGCCTAAAATTTATGAAAGAATGGGTATCACTCATGATTCTATCTCTGTCTCACACAAACACACGCACACACACTCCACAACTAACCCATCAGGAAATCCGTAGGCTTTTCCTTCAAAATTGACTAGACTCGGAGCTCTCTTCACCACCTGCAGTGCTTCCCTCCAGTGCAGCCACTGTCGGGTGATTATTGTGACCGTCTCTGAACCAGCCCCTAGATTTCTGCCGTCTTCTCCCGGTGATCTATTAACAACAAAAAAGCTAAAGTGATCCTTTCAGAAGGAAGTGAAGTTATCAGCACTTCACTGGAGCCCTCTGACAATGCCCTATTGTTCCTTCCTGGCGTGACTTCCACTCCGACTGCTTTCCCCCATTTTGACGACCTTTCATACACCCTCGACCAACTTCTACTGTTTTATTTTTTGTTTGGCCGTGGTGTGTGGCTTGTGAAATTTTTTTTTTTTTAATTACTTTTTAAATTTGTTTTTGGCTTTCCTGAGTCTTCGTTGCTGTATGAGCTACTCTTGAGTTGCGGTGCGCTGGCTTCTCATTGCAGTAACTTCTCTTGTTGTGGAGCATGGGCTCTAGGGCATGTGGGCTTCAGTAGTTGTGGGACTCTGATGCTGGGAGGGATTGGGGGCAGGAGGAGAAGGGGACGACAGAGGATGAGATGGCTGGATGGCATCACTGACTCAATGGACGTGAGTCTGAGTGAACTCCGGGGGTTGGTGATGGACAGGGAGGCCTGGTGTGCTGCGATTCATGGGGTGGCAAAGAGTCGGACATGACTGAGCGACTGAACTGAACTGATCTGACTCTAGAGCACAGGCTCAGCTGTTGTGGCGCAGGGGCTTAGTCGCTCCACAGCATGTGGGATCTTCCCAGATTGAACCCATGTCTCCTGCATTCACAGGCAGATTCTTTACTACTGAGCCACCAGGGAAGCCTGGCTTGTGAGATCTTAGTTCCCCAACTACAGATTGAACCCCATCCCTTGGCAGTGAAAGCGTGTAATCTTAACCACTGGATGGTCAGGGAGTTCCTTCAACAATTGTCTTAAGTGTTTTGTTTGGTTTTTGCCTGTGCTGGTGTTCATTGCTGCAGGCGGGCTTTTCTCTAGCTGTGGTGTGCGGACTCCTCTTTACTACGGCTTCTCTTGTAGCAGAGCATGGGATTTAGAGCTCTCAGGCTTCAGTAGTTGTGTCATGTGGGCTCTAGAGCAAGGGCTCAATAGTTGCAGCACGTGGGCTTAGTCGCCCCGAGGCATGTGGAATCTTCCCAGACCAGGGATCGAACCTGTATTCCCTCCACTGGCAAGTGAATTCTTGACCACTGGACCACCAGGGAAGTCCAGATTAACTTCACCTGTTCTAGAGTTTCACATAAATGAAATTACACAGTTTTTTGTATCTGGGCTTCTTTTGCTGGGCAAAATGTTTTTGAGATTCAGCTACACTGTTGTTTGTACTGTTGTATCAATCCTTCACTCCTTTTTCTTGTTCAGTAGCATTCCACTATGTGAACATACTTCAGTTTGTTTACTTCTTTTTCCGATTATTGACAATTGTATTATTTCCAGTCTGAGGCCATTATTAATAAAGTATCTATGAATATTCTTCTAGAATTCTTCTTGTGGGCATATGTTTTCATTTCTCTTGGGTAAATATCTAGAAGAGGAATTACTGGACTATAGGATAGGTATATGTTTAACTTTATAAGAAACTACCAAACAGTTTTCCAAAATGGTTATAACATTTTAAGATTCTCACCAGCTGTAATAGGTCTACATCATGAACTGTGGTCCATTTCAATTTTAGCCATTCTACTGGCAGTAGGGTAGTATTTCATTGTGGTTTTTAACTTGTGTTTTTCTGTAACTTAATTTCCACATGCTTATTGAAGGCCGGGATTTTGTCCATTTTATTTGTTGCTTTATTACCTGACCATTAGTGCAAGCAGAGAAGGCAATGGCATCCCACTCCAGTACTCTTGCCTGGAAAATCTCATGGATGGAGGAGCATGGTGGCTGCGATCCATGGGGTCTCGAAGAGTTGGACATGACTGAGCGACTTCACTTTCACTTTTCACTTTCATGCATTGGAGAAGGAAATGGCAACCCACTCCAGTGTTCGTGCCTGGAGAATCCCAGGGATGGGGGAGCCTGGTGGGCTGCCATCTATGGGGTTGCAGAGAATCGGACACGACTGAAGTGACTTAGCAGCAGCAGCAGTAGCAGCATTAGTGCAAGGTGGAACTCACATTAGGAGATAAATAAATATCTACCACAGTGCTTTAGCTCCCTAAAATGTTGTTTAAATTTTTTAAAATTATTTTATGCCTATAGTGGTGGGAAATGTGAGAGCTATTAATAAAATTTAGGTAACTGATGGAAAGGGCTTCCCGCATGGTTCAGTGGTGAAGAATCCACCTGCAATGTAGGAGATGTAGGAGACCTGGGTTTGATCCCTGGGTTAAGAAAGATCCCCTGGAGGAGGGCATAGCAACCCACTCTAGTATTCTCTCCTGGAGAATCCCATGAACAGAAGAGCCTAGTGGGCTACAGCCCAATGGGTCACAAAGAGTTGGACATGACTGAAGCAGCTGAGCACACACACACAACTGATTGAAAATTATCCTTGGATTTTTAACTGATATGCTCAGAATTCTTAAAGTGTTGTTGTTCTTCAGTTGCTAAGTCATATCCTACACTCTGCAACTCCATGGACTACAGCATGCCAGGATTACCTGTCCTTCGCTATCTCCCAGAGTTTGCTCAAATTCATGTCCATTGAATCAATGATGCCATCAAACCATCTCATCCTCTGCCACCCCTTCTCCTTTTACTTTCAATCTTCTCAGCATCAGGGTCTTTTCCAATGAGTCAGCTCTTGACATCAGGTGGCCAGAGTATTGGAGCTTCAGCTTTAGTATCAGCCCTTCCAATGCATATTCAGGGATGATTTCCTTTAGGATTGACTGGTTTGATCTTGCTGTCCAAGGGACTCTCAAGAGTCTTCTCCAGCATCACAGTTTGAAAGCATCAGTTCTTCAGTGCTCAGTCTTCTTTATGGTCCATCTCTCATATCTGTACATGATTACTGGAAAAACCATAGCTTTGATTATCCTGACCTTTGTTGGTAAAGTGATGTCTTTGTTTTTTAATATGCTGTCTAGGTTTGTCATAGCTTTCCTTCCAAGGAACAATCATCTTTTAATTTCATAGCTGCAGTCATCATCAGCAGTATTTTGGAGCTCAAGAAAGTAAAATCTGTCTCTGCTTCCACTGTTTCCCCTTCTATTTGCCATGAAGTGATGGGACTGGATGCCACAATCTTAGTTAATATAGAATTGTAAGCCAGATTTTTTTTTAAGATTTGAGGAAAGTCTTAATCAATAGTACTCCCTCTGTAGCTTGTTTTTACTATGTTTCATTGATTACATTTTAAACTTCTCAAAATCCAACTATGAAAACGGATCATAGCAAAAAAAAGTATCACTAAATCATTAATTCATAATGTTGTAATCAATAACGTAACCTTGAAATGATTAAAATATGCTTTGCTATACTTAGAGCTTTTGAAGAAAGTAATCCTTTTTAAAATTTTTAAAAATTTTTTCTTTAATTGGAGGATAAATACTTTACAATATGTGATGGTTTCTGCCATACATCAACTTGAATGAGCCACAGGTATACATATGTTCACTCCCTCTTAAACCTCCCTCACAACTCCCTCCCCAGCCCACCCCTCTAGGTTGTCGTGGAGCACCAGTTTTAGGTTCCCTGTGTCATACAGCAAATTCCTATTAGCTATCTAATTTACATACGATAATATATTTGTTTCATTGCTACTCTTTCAAACAATCCCACCTTCTCTCTCCCCCACTGTGTCCAAAAATCTGTTCTCTATGTCTGCATCTCTATTGCTGCCCTGTAGATAGGTTCATCAGTACTATCTTTCTAGATTTCATGTATATGCATTAATATATGATATTTGTCTTTCTCTTTCTGACTTACTTCATTTTGTATAACAGGCTTTAGATTTGTCCAGTTCATTAGAACATTTTTTAATTCCTTTTTATAGCTGAATAATATTCCATTGTGTATATGTACCACAACTTCTTTATCCATTCATCTGTCGATGGGCATCTAAGTTGCTTCCATGTCCTGGCTATTGTAAATAGTTCTGCAATGAACACTGGAGTACATGTGTCTTTTTCAGTTATGATTTCTTCAGAGTATTTGCCCAGTAGTGGGATTTCTGGCTCATATGGTAGCTTTATTCCTAGTTTTTTATAAGGAATCTCCATACTGTTCTCCGCAGTGGGTGTATCAGTTTGCATTCCCACCAACAGTGGAAGAGGTTTCCTTTTTTTCCACATTCTCTTCAGCATTTATTGTTTGTAGACTTTTTGATGATGGCCATTCTGACCAGTATGAGATGATATCTCATTGTAGTTTTGATTTGCATTTCTCTAATAATGATTGATGTTGAGTATCATTTCATATGTTTATTAGCCATATGTATGGAGAAATGTCTCATCCTTGGAGAAATGCCTGCTTAAATCTTCTGCCCACTTTTTGATAGGGTTGTTTGTTTTTCTGGTATTGACCTGAACGAACTGGTTGTATATTATGGGGATTGGTTGTCAGTTTCTTTTGCTATTATTTTCTCCCATTCTGAGGGCTGTCTCTTTTTTATTTATTCATTTTTAATTGAAGAATAATTGCTTTACAGTATTTGCTGGTTTCTGCCAAACATCAACATGAATCAGCAATAGGTATACATATGTCCTCTCCCTGAAGGTTGTCTTTTATTCTTATTTATTGTTTCCTTTGCTGTGCATAAACTTTTAAGTTTAATTAGATCCATTTGTTTATTTCTGTTTTTATTTCCATTACTTTAGGAGGTGGGTCAGAGAGGATCTAGCAGTGGTTTACGCCAAAGAGTGTTCTGTCTATGTTTCCCTCTAAGACATTTATAGTTCCTGGTCTTACATTTACATCTTTAGTCCATTTTGAGATTTTTTTATGTATGGTACTAGTATGTCCTTTTCATCCTAGGGGACTGAAATGCAAAAGTAGGAGTCTAGGGATATCTAGGGTAACAGGCAAGTTTGGCATGGAGTACAAAATGAAGCAGGGTAAAAGCTAACAGAGTTTTTCTAAGAGAACATGCTGGTTATAGCAAACACCCTCTTCCAACAACACAAGAGACAACTCTACACATGGACATCACCAGATGGTCAATACCAAAATCAGATTGATCATATTCTTTGATGCTGAAGATGGAGAAGTGCTATACAGTCAGCAAAAACAAGACTGGGAGCTGACTGTGGCTCAGATCATTAATTATTGCAAAATTCAGACTTAAATTGAATAAAGTAGGGAAAACAACTAGATCATTCAGGTATGACCTAAATCAAATCCCTTATGATTATACAGTGGGAGTGGCAAATAGGTTCAAGGAATTCGATCTGATAAAGTGCCTGAAGAACTATGGGCAGAGGTTTGTAACACTGGACTAGAGGCCGTGATCAAAACCATTCCCAAGAAAAAGAAATGCAAAAAGGAAAATGGTTGCCTGAGGAGGACTTACAAATAGCTGAGAAAACAAGAGAAGCAAAAGGCAAAGGAGAAAATGAAAGATTACCCATTTGAATGCAGAGTACCAAAGAATAGCAAGGAGAGATGAGAAAGCCTTCTTCAGTGATCAGTGCAAAGAAATAGAGGAAAACAATAGAATGGGAAAAATTAGAGATCTCTTCAAGAAAATTAGAGATACCAAGGGAAGATTTCATGCAAAGATGGGCTCAATAAAGGACAGAAATGGTATGGACCTAACAGAAAAGAAGGTATTAAGAAGAGGTGGCAAGAATACACAGAAGAACTATACGAAAAAGATCTTAATGACCCAAGAAACCACGATGGTGTGATCACTCACCTAGAGCCAGACATCCTGGAATGTGAAGTCAAGTGGGCCTTAGGAAGCAATCCTACGAACAAAGCTACTGGAGGTGATGAAATTCCACCTGAGCTATTTCAAATCCTTAAAGATGATGCTGTGAAAGTGCTGCACTCAATATGCCAGCAAATTTGGAAAACTCAGCAGTGGCCACAAGACTAGAATAAATCAGTTTTCATTCTAATCCCAAAGAAAGGCAATACCAAAAAAAGGTCAAACTACTGCACAATAGTACTCATCTCACACGGTAGCAAAGTAATGCTCAAAATTCTCCAAGCCAGGCTTCAACAGTACGTGAACCATGAACATCCAGATGTTCAAGCTGAATTTAGAAAAGGCAGAGGAACCAGAGATCAAACTGCCAACTTCCAATGGACCATAAAAATAGCAAGAAAATTCAAGAAAAACATCTACTTCTTCTTTATTGACTATGCCAAATACTGTGACTGTGTGGATCAAAACAAATTGTGGAAAATTCTGAAAGAGATGGGAATACCAGACCATCTGACCTACCTCCTGAGAAATCTATGCAGGTCAAGAAGCAACTGTTAGAACTGGATATGGAACAACAGACTGGTTCCAAATTGGGAAAGGAGTACATCAAGGCTATATATCGTCACCCTGCTTACCTAACTTATATGCAGAGTACATCATGCAAAATGCTAGGCTGGATGAATCACAAGCTGGAATCAAGATTGCTGGGAGAAATATCAATAACCTCAGATATGCAGATGACACCACCTTTATGGCAGAAAAGTGAAGAGGAACTAAAGGGACTCTTGATGAAAGTGAAAGAGGAGAGTGAAAAAGTTGGCTTAAAGCTCAACATTCAGAAAATGAAGATCATGGCATCTGGTCCCATCACTTCATGGGAAATAGATGGGGAAACAGGGTCAGACTTTATTTTTCTGGGCTCCAAAATCACTGCATATGGTGTTTGCTGCCATGAAATTAAAAGACACTTACTCCTTGAAAGGAAAGTTATGACCAACCTAGATAGCATATTAAAAAGCAGAGACATTGCTTTGCCAACAAAGGTCCATCTAGTCAAGGCTATGGTTTTTCCAGTAGTCATGTATGGATGTGAGAGTTAGACTGTGAAGAAAGCTGAGTGCCAAAGAATTGATGCTTTTTAACTATGGTGTTGGAGAAGACTCTTGAGAGTCCCTTGGACTGCAAGGAGATCCAACCAGTCCATTCTAAAGGAGATCAAATCAGTCCTGGGTGTTCATTGGAAGGACTGACACTAAAGCTGAAACTCCAATATTTTGGCCACCTCATGTGAAGAGTTGACTCATTGGAAAAGACCCTGATGCTGGGAGGGATCAGGGGCAGGAGGAGAAGGGGACAACAGAGGATGAGATGGCTAGATGGCATCACCGACTCTATGGACATGAGTTTGAGTAAACTCCAGGAGTTGGTGATGGACAGGGAGGCCTGGCGTGCTGTGATTCATGGGGTTGCAAAGAGTCTGACACGACTGAGCGACTGAACTGGAACTGGAACTGCCCAATTTTCCCAGCACCACTTCTTGAAGAGACTGTCTTTTTTCCATTGTACATTTTTGCCTACTTTGTCAAGGATAAATTGCCCATAGGTGGGTGGATTTGTCTTCAGGCTTTCTATTTTATTCCATTTTTCTATGTTTCTATTTTTGTGCCAGTACCATACTGTCTTGATGACTGTAGCTTTACAATAAAGCCTGAAGTCAGGGAGGTTGATTCTTCCAGCTCCATTCTTCCTTCTCAAGATTGCTTTGGCTATTCGGGGTCTTTTGTGTTTCCATACAAATTGTGGAATTATTTGTTCTACTTCTGTGAAAAATACCATTGGTAGTTTGATAGGGATTGCATTGAATCTATAGATTGCTTTGAGTAGTATAATCATTTTCACAATATTAATTCTTCCAATCCAAGAACAATGTATATCTCTCCATCTGTTAATTAATTTCTTTCATAAGCATCTTTTTTTTTTTTAATTTTATTTTATTTTTAAACTTTACAGTTTTCTGCAAACAGGTCTTTTGTCTCTTTAGGTATGTTACTCCTAAGTATTTTATTCAATTTCACTGCAATGGTGAATGGGATTGTTTTCTTAATTTCTCTTTCTGACTTTTCATTGTCAGTGTATAGGAATACAAAGGAGTTCTGTGTATTAATTTTATATCCTGTGATTACTATTTTCATTGGTTAGCACTACTAATTTTCTGGTGGAATCTTTAGGGTTTCTATATAAACAAACATGCCATGTGCAAACAGTGTGAGTTTTACTTCTTCTTTTCCAATCTGGATTACTTTTATTTCTTTTTCTTCCCTGATTACTGTGGCTAAGACTTCCAAAATTATGTTGAATGATAGTGGCAAGAATGGGCACCCTTGCCTTGTTCCTGCTCTTAAAGGAAATGCTTTCAGTTTTTCACCATTGAGAATAATGTTAGCTGTGGGTTTGTTGTGTTGTGCATGTTAAGTTGTTTCAGTTGTGTCTGACTCTTTGTGATCCTAAGGACTGTAGCCTGCCAGGCTCCTCTATTCATGGGATGTTCCAGGCAAGAATATTGGAGTGGGTTGCCATTTCCTCCCCCAGGGCATCTTCCCGACCCAGGGATCGAAACCACATCTCTTATGTCTCCTGTATTGGCAGGTGGGTTCTTTACCACTAGTGCCACCTGGGAAGCCTGGGTTTGTTGTATACAGCCTTTATTATGTTGAGGTCTGTTCTTTCTATGCCTACTCTCTGGAGAGTTTTTATAATAAATGGGTATTGAATTTTATCAAAAGCTTTCTCTGCATCTATTGAGATGATCATATGGTATTTATCTTTCAATTTGTTGATATGGTGTATCACATTGATTGACTTGTGTATATTGAAGAATCCTTGCATCCCTGGGATAAAGCCCATTTGATCATGATGTATGATCTTTTTAATGTGTTGTTGGATTCTGTTTGCTAGAATTTTGTTGAGGATTTCTGCATCTGTGTTCATCAGTGATATTGGCCTATAATTTTGTGTGTGTGTGTGGTATCTTTGTCTAATTTGGTATCAGGGTAATGGTGGTCTTGTAGAATGAGTTTAGGAGTTTTCCTCCCTCAGCAATTTTCTGAAAGAGTTTGAGCACAAAAGGTGTTAGCTATTCTCTAAACTTTTGGTAAAAATAGCCTGTGAAGCCACCTGGCCTTGGGCTTTTGTTTGGTGGAAGATTTTTTATTACAGTTTTGATCTCCATGTTGTGGTTGTTCTGGTCATATTTTCTATTTCTTCCTGGTTCAGTTTTGGAAGATTTTACTTTTCTAAGAATCTGTCTATTTCTTCCAGATTGCCCATTTTATTGGCATCGAGTTACTCATAGTACTCTCTCATGATCCTTCCTATTTCTGTGTTGTTTGCTGTATGTCTCCTTTTTCATTTCTAATTTTATTGATCTGAGTCTTTTTTTATTTTTGATGAGTTTGTCAACTTTGTTTATTTTCTCAAAGAATCAACTTTTAGTTTTATTCGTCTTTGTTATTGCCTCCTTCCTTTCTTTTTCATTTATTTCTAATCTGATCTTTACAATTTCATTCATTCTACTAATTTTGGTAGGGTTTTTTTGTTCTTTTTTTCTAGTTGCTTTAGTTGTAAGTTTAGGTTGTTTATTTGATGTCTGTTGTTTCAACGTAGGCTTGCATTGCTATAAAATTCCCTCTTGGCATTGGTTTTACTACAACCTATAGGTTTTGAATTGTCGTGTTTTCATCGTCATTTGTTTCTAGGCATATTTTGATTTCCTGTTTGATTTATTCAGTGATCTGTTGGTTATTCAGTAGCATGTTGTTTAGCCTCCATGTTTTTGTGTTTTTTATAGTTTTTTTTTTTTTTTTCTGTAGTTGATGTCTAATCTTACAGCATTGTGATCAGAGAAGATGCTTGAAATGATTTCAATTTTTAAAAACTTACCAAGGCTTAATCTGTGGCCCAAGATGTGATCTATTCTGATTCCATGTGCACTTGAGAAAAAACGTGAAATCTATTGTTTTTGGATGAAATGCCATGTAGATCTCAATCAGGTCCAACTGGTCCAATGTATCATTTAAAGCCTATGTTTTCTTGTTAATTTTCGGTGTGGATGATCTGTCCATTGCTGTGAGTGGGGTATTAAAGTCTCCCACTATTATTGTGTTATTGTCAATTTCCCCTTTAATAGGCATTAGCATTTGCTTTATGTGTTGAAGTGTTCCTATATTGGGTGTATACATATTTATAATTGCTATATCTTCTTGGATTGATCCCTTGATCACTATGTAATGTCCTTCTTTGTCTCTTGTAATGGTCCTTATTTTAAAGTCTATTTTATCTGATATGAGTATTGCTACTCCTGCTTTAATTTTATTTCCATTTGCATGGAATATCTTTTTCCAGCCCCTCACTTTCCTTCTATATTTGTCCCTAGGTCTGAGGTGAGTTTCTTGTAGACACCATATATAGCGGGTCTTATTTTTGTAACCATTCAGCCAATCTGTGTCTTTTGCTTGTCTGTAAAGCTTTTTTCGCCTTCAAATCAGAATGAGATCCTTGCTAGATAGGGTAATTAAGGTTGTAGGTTTTTCCCTTTTATCACTTTAATTATGTCCTGCCATTCCCTTCTGACCTGCAAAGTTTCTGTTGAAAGATCAGCTGTTAGCCTCATGGAGATCCTTTTGTATGTTATTTGTTGCTTTTCCCTTGCTGCTTTTAATATTTATTCTTTGTGTTTAATTTTTGTTAGTTTGATTAATGTGTGTCTAGGCATGTTTCTCCTTGAGTTTCTCCTGTATGGTACTCTCTGGGCATTCTGGATTTGGGTGGCTATTTCCTTCCCCATTTTAGGGAACTCTTCAACTATAATCTTCTCAAATATTTTCACATGGCCTTTCCTTTTGTCTTCTTCTTCTAGGACCCCTATGATTAGAATATTACTACATTTAATGTTGTCTCATAGGTCTCTGAGCTTGTCCTTATTACTTTTTACTCTTTTTTTTTCTTTCTTTACTTTTTTTTTAACTTTCTTTACTTTTTTTTTCTTTCTTGTATTCTGTTTTAGTTATTTCCACCATTCTATCTTCCAGCTCACTTATGTGTTCTTCCACCTCAGTTACTTTATGGTTGGTTCCTTCCAGTGTATTTGTAATCTCAGTTGTTGTGTTGTTCATTGTTGATTGTTTATTCTTTAATTCTTCAAGGTCCTTGTTAAACATTTATTGCATCTCCTTAATCTATACCTTTAGTCTAGTTATCCATGCCTCCATTTTATTTTCAAGATTCTGTGTCATCTTTATTATTATTACTCTGATTCTTTTTCAGGTAGACTGCCTATTTTCTCTTCATTTGTTTGTGAGTTTTTACCATTCTCCTTCATCAGCTGGATGTTTCTCTGGCTTTTCATTTTGTTTAATTTACTGTGTTTGGGGTCTCCTTTCTGCAGGCTGGAAGGTTGCATTTCCTCTTAATTTTGGAGTCTGCCTCCCCTGGGTGGGGTTGGACCAATGCAATGCCTTGTGCAAGTTTCCTGGTTTGTGGGATTTGTGCCTGTGTTCTGGTGGATGGAGCTAGATCTTGTGTCTCTGAAGGGCAGTGCTGTGTCCAGTAGTGTGTTTTGGGGTGTCTATTGGTTTTGTATGGCTTTGGGCAGCCTGTCTGCTAATGTGCAAGGTTGTGCTGTTTTGCTGAAGGATTGGTGTGGGGCATTCAGCACTGGAGCTTGCTAGCTTTTGAGTAGGGCGTTGTCTTAGTGTTGAAAGGAGGCTTTTGGGAGGCTTCTCGCCTATTAATGTTCTGTGGGGTCAGGAGTTATTTAGTGGTCCAAAGTCCTGTAGTTGACTCTTCCTCCTCTGTGGTTCAAGCCCAACCCCTTACTGTAGCATCAAGATTTCACAGGACACACAGCAGAAGACAAAATAGCGAAGATCACCCAAAGAGATTCACACAGAGAAGAAAAGAGGGGAAAGAGAAGGAAAGAGGGGAAACGAAGAAAAAGATAAAAAGAAGAGACAAAAGAGAGCAATCAGGCCGATAATTAAACCCCTAAATGAAAATGAATACAAAAAATATTAATAGACTCTCAAAGATACAAAATCAAAAACAAAAGATTAAAAAAAGCCAAATCAAAAATGTAGAAAAAATTAGACTCTCAAAAATATAACATCAAAAATAAAACATCTAAAACAAAAGTTGAAAACTTGGAATTTATTTTTAAAATAGGTCTTTAAAAAAAAAGAGGGAAAAGTAGGTTATAAAAAATAAAAATTAAAGGAGTAATAAAGAATGACATTAGGACAGTATGAGGAAAAAAATAAAAAGGGGGAAAATGGAGGGGAGAACATATATATTGAAAGGTGACAGGAATATAGTCAGAGGAATGTCCAAATAATTTCTCTGATTTCCTGCTCCAGTTGATTTGCCTACTCAGAAAGTCTTCTAGTATATCTAAGAAGGGCTCTGGATCTGTTTTGGGCAGTGTGGGGGTCCGCTCAGTCTCAGGTCTTGTCTTGCTCCAGCAAGTACTTGCTCTCATAGTCTACAATTGCTCCTAAAGTATAGTTTCTGGCTAAATTCTGGGATTTAAACCACTACAGCTATAACTTCTGGGATGATTCCCCCTTTTTTCCTTTGTTCACATAGACCCTGGTGTTCTGCTTTGGTTTGGGGCCCACCTTTGCTTTTAAATCTCTCTCCAATATCTGTTCACTGCCCAAACAGGAGGGGGTGAAAGGAGCCACTTATTCAGGCTCACTTGCTCAGTTGTGCTGGGGAGAGGGGTTCAGCAGACTCCGCTGTGGTAGTGGGGAGTGCTTGCCTCAGCTGCGTTATGCAGGAAGTCACCACAGTCTGAGGCGGTCCTGTACTTCCCCAAAGAAGTTGGCTCTGGGCTGTGGGGCAGAGCCAAGCCCCTCGGGCTCCCAGGTAGACTTTCTGGGGGTTGTTCTACATGCAGGTGATATTTTGATACATTTGTAGGGGAGAAGGTGTTCTCCCCATCCTATTCCTCTGCCATCTTGAAGGTCCCCACCGTTAAGCCAGCTTTTTCATGCTCCTCTTTCACCTTCATCAAGAGGCTCTTTAGTTCCTCTTCACTTTCTACCATTAGAGTGGTATTTCTGAGGTTGCTGATATTTCTTCCAGCAATCTTGATTCCAGCTTGTGATCATCCAGCCCAGTATTTTGCATGATTTACTCTGCATATAAGTTAAAAAACAGGGTGACAATATACAGACTTGATGTACTCTTTTCTCAATTTTGAATCAATCATTTGTTCCATGTAAGGTTCTAACTGTTGCTTCTTGACCAATATACAGGTTTCCCAGGAGACAGGTAAGATGGCCTGGTACTACCATCTCTTTAAGAATTTTCCACAGTTTGTTGTTGTTGTCTCTGGCATGCTGCAGTCCATGGGGTCGCTAAGAGTTGAACATGATTGAGCAACTGAACAACAATACAGTCAAAAGCTTTCATGTAGTCAATGAAGCAAAACCAGATTTTTTTCTGGAATTCCCCTACTTTATCTATGATCCAACAAATGTTGGTGATTTGCTCTCTGGTTCCTCTGCCTTTTTGGAAGTCAATTTGTACTTCTGAAGGTCTCAGTTCACACACTACTAAAGCCTACCATGAAGAATTTTGAGCATTACCTTTGCTAGCAATGTGAAGTGAGCACAATTGTACTGTAGTTTGACCATTCTTTGGCATTGTCCTTCTTTGGGATTGAAATGAAAACTGACCATTTCGAGTCCTGTGGCCACTGCTGACAAATTTTCCAAATTTGCTGACACACTGAGTGCAGCACTTTAACAACATTATCTTTTAGGATTTGAAATGGCTCAGCTGGAATTCCATCACCTCCACTAGCTTTGTTTGCAGTAATGCTTCTTAAGACCCACTCAACTTCACACCCCAGGATGAGGGAGTGTGAGGGCTCTAGGTGAGGGACCACTCCATCGTGGTTATCTGGGTCATTAAGATTTTTTCCTATATTTCTTCTATTCTTGCCACCTCTTCTTAATCTCGTTTGCTTCTTTAATGTCCTTACTGCTTCTGTCCTTTATCATACCCATCTTTGCATGGAATGTTCCCTTGGTATCTCTAATTGTCTTGAAGAGATCTCTAGTCTTTCCCATTTTAGCACTGTTCATTTAAGAAGGCCTTTTTATCTCTCCTGGTTATTCTCTGGAACTCTGCATTCAGTTGGGTATATCTCTTCCTTTCTCCCTTGCTTTTCTCTTCTCTTCTTTCTTCATCTTTTGTAAGCCCTCCTCAAACAACCATTTTGCCTTCTTGCATTTCTTTTTCTTTGCGATGACTTTGGTTACTGCCTCCTGTGCAATGTTATGACTCTCTGTTTATAGTTCCTTAGGCACTCTATCAGATCTAATCCTTTGAATCTATTCATCACACACACACACACACACACCCGTATAATCATAAGAGATTTGATTTAGGTCTTATCTGAATGGACTAGTGGTTTTTCCTACTTTCTTCAGTTTTAAGCCTGAATTTTGCAATAAGGAGCTCATGGCCTGAGTCACAGTCAGCTCCAGATCTTGTTTTTACTGACTGTATAGAGCTTCTCCACCTTCAGCTGCAAAGAATATAATCAATTTAATTTTGATATTGACCATCTGATGATGTCCATGTGTAGAGCTGTCTCTTGTGTTGTTGGAAAAGGATATTTGCTCTGACCAATGTGTTCTCTTGACAAATCTGTGTTAGCCTTTACCCTGCTTCATTTTGTATTCCATGGCCAAACTTGCCTATTATTCCAGGTACCACTAGACTTCCTAGGATGAAAAGGGCATCTTTTTTTTGGTGTTAGTTCTAGAAGGTATTGTAGGTCTTCCTAGAACTTCAGTCAACTTCAGCTTCTTTAGCATTAGTGGTTGGGGCATAGATTTGGATTACTGTTATGTTGAATGGTTTGCCTTGGAAATGAACCAAGATCATTCTCTCATTTTTTTAGATTGCACCCAGGTACTGAATTCTGGACTCTTTTGTTGACCATGAGGGCTACTCCATTTCTTCTAAAGGATTCTTGCCCACAGAAGATAAAATGGTCATTTAAATTAAATTCTCCTATTCCCTTCTATTTTAGTTCACTGATTCCTAAGATGTCAATTTTCTCTCTTGCCATCTCCTGCTTGACCAAGTCCAATTTACCTTGATTCATGGACCTAACATTCAGGTTCATGTTATATTGTTCTTTACAGCATCAGACTTTACTTTCACCACCAGACACATTCACATCGGAGTGTCATTTCCACTTTGGCCCAGTTACTTTATTCTTTCTGGAGCTATTAGTAATTGACCTCTGCTCTTCCCCAGTAGCGTATTGGACACCTGGGGGCGCTCATCTTCTGGTGTCATATCCTTTTGCCTTTTCATACGGTTCATTGGATTCTCACAGCAAGAATGTTGGAGTGGTTTGCCATTCCCTCCTCCAGTGGACCACGTTTTGCCAGAACTCTCCACTATGACCTGTCTGTCTTGGGTGGCCCTGTATGACACGGCTCATGGCTTCACTGAGTTATGCAAGCCCCATCACCATGACAAGACTGCAATCCATGAAGGGGTGGGCTCCTTTGCATAGAACTAATGGCGCCTAGTGACATACAAGTTCCACCTTTGGGCAGAGGTTCTAGCATGGTAAGGGGTAATGGCAACTTTTAGACACTTTGGGTCTTCTGTGCAGACACTGCATTCATGGCCAGGTGAAACTGGCTCAGGGCAGTTGACTCTGCCCATCTTGGGCCTTTCTGACTCCAGCTGGTTCTGTGGTTTTGCTATGTGTCATCTGCCTTCGGAGAAGGCACTGGCACTCCACTCCAGTACTCTTGCCTGGAAAATCCCATGGATGGAGGAGCCTCGTGGGCTGCAGTCCATGGGGTCACTAAGAGTCAGACACGACTGAGCGACTCCACTTTCACTTTTTACTTTGATGCATTGCAGAAGGAAATGGCAACCCACTCCAGTGTTCTTGCCTGGGGAATCCCAGGGACGGAGGAACCTGGTAGGCTGCCGTTTATGGGGTCCCACAGAGTCAGACACGACTGAAGTGACTTAGCAGCAGCAGCGTCTGCCTTAGTTTCTGTTAAGTGAGCACAGATGTGGGCATAGACTAATGGATTGTGGTGGGAAAAGAGAAAGTAGGTTAGTTTCGTGTAGGTGTGGGTCTCTTCCTGGTGATAGTGTCATGTTAACTTCTGAATTAGCTCTTTCAGGGTTTGATAAACTCTATCTCTTCATCTTCACCATAATCAGACTTTCAGGTAATGATTTTGAAAGGACTGTAGGCATCTCCCAGGCATTTGAGAAATTTTAATTATTATCTATGGAGGAAAAAGTGAACTGCAGAATCTAAGCATTTTTTTTTTTTTTTTTTTTTTTTTTTGAGAATACCTGGCATGAGAAATCTCAAGAGGAGCAGTCAATTTAGGGGGAAAGAGTAGAATGTTTTATTGGACTTTAGCAAACCGAGTGTGTCAAAGTTCAGATTGCTCTAGGAATAGAGAAGAATCATTCTTGAGGATTAGCAACCATATCTTTAGCAATCTGCAGTTTGCCTGCAGTGCTGGTAAAGAACACATTCAAATCCTGTGTCTGAAGGTTGGGTAGAAGAACTCTTGGAACAAACACCTGCCAGGTTCTCAGTGGAAAGTTTCTAGTCTTTCTTTTCTAGTCTTGCAGTCCCTCGTTTTGGTTGATGGGGATACTGAGTCTCATATCTAGGTCTTACTACATCTTGGCTTGTTCAATTCACTAGATCTATGTTGCCCCTGAAGACTCAGTGAAACACAGACATTCAGGATTCCCATGACTTTTGCCTTTGTAACTCCAGTCACCTGATGAGTGAGTGGTTGCCCAGAGGAGAAAATAGTAGATGACTGTCAACTGTCATGGATTGCCCATTTACATCTCCCCCACCCCCACCCAAATTCAGATTTGAAACCATAATCCCCAGTGTGATGGAATTTAGAGATGGGGCCTTAGGGAGGTGATTAGGGCAATCATGATGGAATTAGTGCCCTTATAAGAAGAGACAGGAGAGAGCTTGTTCTTTCTGCTCAGCACCATGTGAAGATGTAGGTAGAAGATGGCTGTGTGGAAACGGGAAAAGGGTCCTCATCAAGAGCCCAACCTGCTGGCCCCTGAATCTATAGAGAAATAGGATTATATATTAATGTGTTTCTGTAACACTCTCTTTGCTCATCCTTCTCATTTTCCCAAAGTAACAAACATCAAGGGAAGAAACTTTAAGAATTTCATTTTAGCAATAAGAGCTTAAAATTTACACACAGAGAAGAGATAGCCAAGCAAAAGAAGAGAAAGAGGCAAAGAAGAGTGTGGCAGTCATTGACTTTAGGTACACCTGGATCCTGATTCCCAGGTCTTGGGTAGAAGTTACCCACAGCTAGCCACCTGCTGCATAGTCTGAGGCTCTTGCGAAAATGGTTTCCTTCATGATGCTTCTGTTTCTGATAAATTTCCTCCCAGTGATGCTCAAGACAGTCTTACACTATTATGATTTTCAATAAGCCAAACTCTCTGGGATGAAGGTCATGCAGAGATTTACCTTTTAGAAAAGTTGCTGAACCCATTTTATAAACTGGAAAGCTCTGCATTCACCCTCACCTTTTGCCATATTGGACTGTACAAGAGCAGCCTCAAGGGTAAGTGTGAGATCCACAGATACTGAAGAGTTCAGTGAGTACCTTACATGGGGATTGTCTATGAGTTCTTTTTGGAGTGACCCTAAAGTCCAGGAGAGCCTTTGGCTGCAGTAATTGGAGTTCCTTTGGTAGTTTCACATATTACCATTTATTCAATTTTCTCTGAGAACTAATGGTGATAAGGCAGCAAAGCTTATGTGTGACGGAGCCCTAGAGAGTTCCTTAACTATTACAGTAAATTGGGTTCCTCCATCACTAGACAAATTAGGTGGATTTTCTCCAAGTGGGAACATAAGAACTAAAAAAATTTTACTACCGTCAGAGCAGTTGCTTTACAAGAGAAGGCTTCTAGCCAACCAGAAAACAGAGACAGAGTAGTAAGAACACATATAGAATTCCACGAGAAAGAAGCTGAGTTAAATCCATATGTAGAAGTTTAAAGGACATAAAGGTTTTGGGCTCACTTCAATGTTCCTTCTTTAAAAGATTTCCTAGGAATATGGTTTGGATGGATGGATCACATTCCAGAGATACCCTCTGAAATGTTATGGAAGATTTCCTAAAGGCTTATAAAAGACTGTGATATTGTAAGATATATATATTTGGTCGTTGTTCCTGGTACAGGTTGTACCTTCACCCTATCTGACAAAATTTGGGTTAACAGTGAGGCAGCTATATTATCTAGTGATAGAAACAGCTCACTAATCTTATAACCCTTTCCTATATGAATCAGGGTGTACTGAAGGGAGTTTCCTGCTAGACTGGTTTTGCTGCCTGCAGACTAAACCAGCAGTGTAGCCAAACCCAATGTTCTTCCAAAGGTATAAAGTTTGGGTATAAGTAGAGAGGAGGACTAGCACTATAGGAATGAATAAATGAGTTATTAAATAAGGGAATCCCAATATTATATTAATACTCAAAAGAGATTCAGAGCAAGAGATGACATTGTCTCTTAGCTCAATTTATCAGATGCCTGAAAGAATGAAGCCAGGTACTGCTGGCAGTGCTCCTGCTTTTAGAACCTGACAAGATGAAATGGGAGTTTGCAAACCTGAGTGACTTTCCCTGGAGACATTTTTGTACAGTAAGGATTCCAGTCCAGAATAATTATTAACGACTGAGTCGGTTCTAGTCATGTGCCACATCTCTTAACTGTTAGGATCCTCAGACCTGTGGCATATTTAAAAATATGTATTTGGTCTTTGTCCCCAGTTCCTGGCAAAAAGCTTCTAAAACTCTTGGAATTTCCTGTTATAGGAGCATCTTTTATTGCTCATAACAAGCCATTTTCAACCAACCCTGAGTTTAAGTTGATGAACTGACTCTTGGTAAACCTTTAGACAGCTTCAGGATGAGGGCTGCTCATCAGAGGAACAAGCCTTATGACTGGAGGGCTGGAACGTTCAACCCCACTCCCAGAACTCAAGGGAGCAGAGACAGACTGGAGATGGAGCTAATTACCAATGGCCAATAATTTAATTGATCTTGTCTACCTAATGGAACCTCCATAAAAGCCCCTAAATGAAGGGGTTTCAGAGAACTTCTGGGTTAGAAGACATCAAGATTGTGGAAAGGTGGTACTCCTAGAGAGGGCATAAAAGCTCTGCCCTCCCTCCCTCCTCAGTACCTTCTACTATATATTTTTCCATTTGACTGTTCCTCAGTTGTAACTAGTGCTGTGCTGTGCTCAGTTGTGTATGACCCTTTGCGACTGGGCTCCTCTGTCCATGGGATTTTTCAGGCAAGAATACTGAAGTGGGGTGCCATTTCCTCCTCCAGGGAAACTTTCCAACCCAGGGATAGATTGCACATCTCCTGCATTGGCAGGCAAATTCTTTACCACTGAGCCACCTGGGAATCCCGATAAGGTAAATCACTTTCTTGAGTTCTGGGGGTTGTAGTGATTTACTGACACTGAGAAAGGGGGTGTGGGAAGCTCTGACTTTGTAGTCAAGTTGGACGGAAGTGTTGGTAACCTAAGGACTCGGTCCCGGTGACTGGTGTTTGCAGTGAGGGCAGTCTTGTGGGACTGAGCCCTTGGACCTGTGGAATCTGATGCTAACTACAAATGGATGGTGTCAGAATATCCCAAGATTCATCTGTCACTGATTTTTATTTCATTCCATTGGAATTAGAGAGCACACTTTGTATGATTTCAATACTTTTGATATCATTGAGACTCACTAATATCATTTTTCACCCACCATACTGTCCATCCTGGAGAACTTTCCATGTGTACTTGAGAAGGATATATATTCTACTGTTATTGTCTGTAGTGTCTATTGCTGTTCAGTAGCTAAGTCTATCCAACTCTTTGTGACCCCATGAACTGCAGCACACTGGGCCTCCCTGTCCTTCACTCTCTCCCAGAGTTTGCTCAAGCTCATGTTCATTGAGTTTGCAAAGCCATCCCACCATCTCATCCTCTGCCAGCCTCTTCTCCTTTTGCCCTCAGTCTTTCTCAGCATCAGGGTGTTTTCCAGAGAGTCAATTCTTTGTATCATGTGGCCAAAATACTGGTGCTTCAGCTTCAGCACCAGTTCTTCCAATGAATATTCAGGGTTTTATTTCCTTTAGGATTGACTTTTTGATCTCCTTGCTGTCCAAGGGACTTTGAAGAGTCTTCTCCACCACCACAGTTCGAAAGCATCAATTCCTTGGTGCTCAGCCTTCTTTATGCTCCAATTCTCACATCTACATATGACTACTGGAAAAACCATAGCTTTAACTATATGGACCTTTATTGGCAAAGTGACATATCTGCTTTTGAATACATTGTCTAGATTTGTCATAGCTTTTCTTCCAAAGAGCAACTGTCTTTTTCTTTTTTTTAACTGGAGGCTAATTACTTTACAATATTGTGGTGGTTTTCACCATACATCAACATGAATCAGCCATGGGTGTACATGTGTCCCCTCATCGTGAACCCCCCTCCGTCCTCCCTCCCCACCACATCCTTCTGGTTGTCCCAGAGCACTGGCTTTGAGTGCCGTGCTTCATGCATCAGATTTGCACTGGTCATCTGTTTTACATATGGCAAAATACATGTTTCAATGCTATTCTCTCATATCATCCCACCCTTGCCTTCTCCCACAGAGTCCAAAAGTCTCTTCTTTATGTCAGAGTCTCTTTTGCTGTCATGCATATAGGGTCACAGTTACTGTCTTTCTAAATTCCATATATATGCATTAACATACTGTATTGGTGTTTCTCTTTCTGACTTACTTCACTTTGTGTAATATTCTCCAGTTTCATCCACCTCATTAAAACTTACTCAAAAGTGTCCTTTTTTATAGCTGAGTAATATTCCATTGGGTATATGTACCAAACTTTCTTATCCATTCATCTGCCAATGGACATCTAGGTTGCTTCCATGTCCTAGCTGTTGTAAACAGTGCTGCAATGAACACTGGGGTACATGTGTCTCTTTCAATTCTGGTTTCCTCAGTGTGTATGCCCAGCAATGGGATTGCTGGGTCATATGGCAGTTCTATTTCCAGTTTTTAAAGGAATCTTCACACTGTTCTCCATAGTGGCTGTACTAGTTTGTATTCCCACCAACAGCATAAGAGGGTTCCCTTTTCTCCACATCCTTTCCAAAATATATTGTTTATAGACATTTTGATGGCAGCCATTCTGAACTGCATGAGATAGTACCTCATTGTGGTTTTGATTTGCATTTCTCTGATAATGAGTGATGTTGAACATCTTTTCATGTGTTTGTTAGCCATCTGTTTGTCTTCTTTGGAGAAATGTCTGTTTAGTTCTTTAACCCACTTTTTTATTGGGTCATTTATTTTTCTGGTATGGAGCTGCATGAGCTCCTTGTATATTTTGGAGATTAATTCTTTGTCAGTTATTTCATCTGTTATTATTTTCTCCCATTCTGTAGGCTGCCATTCTTTTCATCTTACTTATAGTTTCCTTCATTGTGCCAAAGCTTTTAAGTTTAATTAGGTCCCATTTGTTTATTTTTGTTTTTATTTCCATTACTCTGGGAGGTGGATCATGGAGGATCTTGCTGTGATTTATGTCTGAGTGTGTTCTGCCTATGTTTTCCTCTAAGAGTTTTATATTTTCTGCTCTTACATTTAGATCTTTAATCCATTTTGAGTTTACTTTTGTGTATGATGTTAGAAAGTGTTCTAGTTTCATTCTTTTACAAGTGGTTGACCAGTTTTCCCAGCACCACTTGTTAAAGAGATTATCTTTTCTCCATTGTATATTTTTTCCTTCTTTGTCAAAGATAAGGTGCCTATAGGTGCATGGATTTATCTCTGGGCTTTGTATTTTGTTCCATTGATCTATATTTCTGTCTTTGTGTCAGGGCCATACTGTCTTGATGACTGTAGCTTTGTAGTATAGTCTGAAGTCAGGCAGGTTGATTCCTCCAGTTCCATTCTTCTTTCTCAAAATTACTTTTGCTATTCGAGGTATTTTGTATTTCCAAACAAATTGTGAAATTATTTGTTCTAGTTCTGTGAAAAATACTGTTGGTAGCTTGATAGGGATTGCATTGAATCTAGAGATTGCTAGAGATTGCTACTCATTTTCACTATATTGATTCTTCCAATCCATGAACATGGTATATTTCTTCATCTAATTGTGTCATCTTTGATTTCTTTCATCAGTGATTTATTATTTTCTATATAGAGCTCTTTTGTTTCTTTAGGTAAATTTATTCCTATGCATTTTATTCTTTTCATTGCAAAGGTGAATGTGATTATTTCCTTAATTTCTCTTTCTGTTTTCTCATTGTTAGTAAATAGGAATGCAAGAGATTTCTGTGTATTAATTTTATATCCCACATCTTTACTATTTTCGTTGATTAGCTCTAGTAATTTTCTGGTGGTGTTTTTAGAGTTTTCTATGTAGAGGATCATGTCATCTGCAAACAGTGAGGGTTTTACTTCTTTTCCAGTCTGGATTCCTTTTATATCTTTTTCTTCTCTGATTGCTTTGTCTAGGAATTCGAAAACTATGTTGAATAGTAGTGGTGAGAGTGGGCACCCTTGTCTTGTTCCTGATTTTAAAGGAAATGCTTTCAATTTTTCACCATTAAGGATTATATTTGCTGTGGGTTTGTCCTATATCACTTTAATTATGTTGAGGTATGTTCCTTCTATGCCTGCTTTCTGGAGGGTTTTGATTGTAACTGGGTGTTGAATTTTCTCAAAGGCTTTCTCTGCATCTATTGAGATAATCATATGGTTTTTATCTTTCAGTTTGTTAATATTGTGCATCACATTGATTGATTTGCAAATATTGAAGAATCCTTGCATCCCTGGGACAAAGCACACTTGGTCATGATGTATGATCTTTTTAATATGTTGTTGGAGTCTTTGCTAGAATTTTGTTGAGGATTTTTGCATTTATGTTCATCAGTGATGTTAGCCTATAGTTTTCTTTTTTTGTGGCATCTTTTTCTGGTTTTGGTATTAGGGTGCTGGTGGCCTCACAGAATGAGTTGGGAGTTTACCTTCCTCTGCAATTTTTGGAAAGAGTTTGAGTAGGAAAGGTATTAGCTCTTCTCTGAATTTTTGGTAGAATTCACCTGTGAAGCCATCTGGTCCTGGGCATTTGTTTGTTGGAAGATTTTTTGTTATGGTTTCGATTTCTGTGCTTGTGATGTCTCTGTTAAGATTTTCTATTTCTTCCTGGTTCAGTTTTGGAAGGCTATACCTTTCTAAGAATTAGTCCATTTCTTCCAAGTTGTCCACTTTATTGGCATATAATTGCTCATAGCAGTCTCTTGTGATCTTTTTTGTTTCTGTGTTGTCTGTTGTAATTTCTCCATTTTCATTTCTAATTTTATTGATTCTTCTCCCTTTTTTTCTTGATGAGTCTGGCTAATGGTTGGCCTATTTTATTTATCTTCTCAAAGAACCAGCTTTTAGTTATGTTGATTTTTGCTATAGTCTCCTTCATTTATTTTTCATTTATTTCTGCTCTGATTTTTATGATTTATTTCCTTCTACTAACTTTAGGGTTCTTCTTCTGTTTCAAGTTGTTTTAGGTGTAAAGTTAAGTTGTTTATTTGTTGTTTCTCTTGATTCTTGAGGTAGGCTTGTGTTGCTATGAACTTCCCTCTTAGCACTGCTTTTACTGAATCCCATAGATTTTGGGTTTTCATGTTTTTGTTTTCATTTGCTTCTATGCATATTTTCAGTGTGTCTGCCCTCTGATGCCCTCTTGCAACACCTATCTGTCTTACTTGGGTTTCTCTTACCTTGGACGTGGGCTATCTCTTCACAGCCGCTGCTCCTTACCTTGGATAGGGTATCTCCTCACGCTGCCCCTCCTGACTTTGAACATGGAGTAGCTCCTCTAGGCCCTCCTGCACCCGTTCAGCCACCACTCCTTGGACGTGGGGTAGCTCCTCCCAGCTGCCGCCCCTGGCCTCAGGTTGGGGGTAGCTCCTCTTGACTGCTCCTGCGCTGTTGCAGCCTGGCACTCTCGGCCACCACCCCTGACCTCGGACGTGGGGTAGCTCCTTTCCACTGCCGCCCCGACCTCGGACACGGGGTAGCTCCTCTCGGCCACCACCCCTGATCTCAGACGTGGGGTACAGCAACACGTGAACCGTGAACTTCCAGATGTTCAAGCTGGTTTTAGAAAAAGCAGAGGAACCAGAGATCAAATTGCAAACATGCGCTGGATCATCAAAAAAACAAGAGAGTTCCAGAAAAACATTTATTTCTGCTTTATTGACTATGCCAAAGCCTTTAACTGTGTGGATCACAATAAACTGTGGAAAATTCTGTAAGAGATGGGAATACCAGACCACCTGACCTGCCTCTTAAGAAACCTGTATGCAGGTCAGGAAGCAACAATTAGAACTGGACATGGAACAACAGACTGGTTCCAAATAGGAAAAGGAGTATGTCAAGGCTGCATATTGTCACCCTGCTTATTTAACTTATATGCAGAGTGCATCATGAGAAACGCTGGACTGGATGAAGCACAAGCTGGAATCAAGATTGCCATGAGAAATATCAATAACCTCAGATATGCAGATGACACCACCCTTATGGCAGAAAGGGAAGAGGAACTAAAAAGCCTCTTGATGAAAGTGAAAGTGGAGAGTGAAAAAGTTGGCTTAAAGCTCAACATTCAGAAAATGATCCTGGCATCTGGTCCCATCACTTCATGGGAAATAGATGGGGAAACAGTGGAAACAGTGTCAGACTTTATCTTTTTGGTCTCCCAAATCACTGCAGATGGTGACTGCAGCCATGAAATTAAAAGACGCTTACTCCTTGGAAGGAAAGTTATGACCAACCTAGATAGCATATTCAAAAGCAGAGACATTACTTTGCCAACAAAGGCCCATCTAGTCAAGGCTATGGTTTTTCCACTGGTCATGTATGGATACGAGAGTTGGACTGTGAAGAAAGCTGAGCACCGAAGAATTGATGCTTTTGAACTATGGTGTTGGAGAAGACTCTTGAGAGTCCCTTGGACTGCAAGGAGATCCAACCAGTCCATTCTAAAGGAGATCAGTCCTGGGTGTTCTCTGGAAGGACTGATGCTAAAGCTGAAACTCCAGTACTTTGGCCACCTCATGTGAAGAGTTGACTCATTGGAAAAGACTCTGATGCTGGGAGGGATTGGGGGCAGGAGGAAAAGGGGACGACAGAGGATGAAATGGCTGGATGGCATCACCTACTTGATGGACGTGAGTTTGAGTGAACTCCGGGAGCTGGTGATGGACAGGAAGGCCTGGCGTGCTGTGATTCATGGGGTCACAAACAGTCAGACACAACTGAGCGACTGAACTGAACTGAACTGATGCATATTTTGGTTTCCTTTTTTATTTCTTCTGTGATCTGTTGGTTATTCAGAAGTGTGTGGCTTAGCCTCCATATGTTTGAATTTTTAATAGTTTTTTTTTTTCCCGTAGTTGACATCTAATCTTACTTCATTGTGATCAGAAAAGATGCTTGAAATGATTCCGTTTTTTAAAATTTGCCAAGGCTAGATTTATGGCCCAGGTTGTAATCTATCCTGGAGAATGTTCCACGTGCACTTGAGAAAACGGTGAAATCCATTGTTTTGGAGTGAAATATCTATCAATTAGGCGTTGATATCTATCAATTAGATATCAATTAGGTCTAACTGGTCCATTGCATCATTTAAAGCTTGTGTTTCCTTGCTAACTTTCTGCTTGGTTGCTCTAACCATAGGTGTGGGTGGGGTATTAAAGTCCCCCACTACTATTGTGTTACTGTTAATTTCCCCTTTCATACTTGCTAGCATTTGCATTATGTGTTGAAGTGCTCCTGTGTTGGGTGCATATATATTTACAATTGTTATATCTTCTTGGATTGGCCCTTTGATCATTATGTAATGTCCTTCTTTGTCTCTTAGCATGGTCTTTATTTCAAAGTCTATTTTATCTGATATGAGTATTGCTACTCCTGCTTTCTTTTGGTCTCCATTTGTATGAAATATCTTTTTCCAGCCCTTCACTTTCAGTCTGTATGTATTCCTAGGTTTGAGGTGGGTTTCTTGTAGACAGCATAAATAGGGCTCTTGTTTTTGTATCCATTCGGCCAGTCTTTGTCTTTTGGTTGGAGCACTTAGTCCATTTACATTTAAGGTAATCATTGATAAGTATGATACCATTACCATTTATTTTGTTGTTTAGGGTTCATTTTTATAAACCTTGTCTGTGTTTCCTTTCTAGAGAAGATCCTTTAGCATTTGTTGAAGAGCTGGTTTGGTGGTGATGAATTCTCTCAGCTTTTGCTTGTCTGTAGAGCTTTTGATTTCTCCATATCTGAATGAGATCCTTGCTGGTTAGAGTAATCTTGGTTATAGGTTTTTCTCTTTCATCACTTTAAATATGTCCTGCCATTCCCTTCTGGCCTGAAGAGTTGCTATTGAAAGATCAGCTGTTATCCTTATGGGGATCTTCTTGTGTGTTATTTGTTGCTTTTCCCTTCCTGCTTTTAATATTTGTTCTTTGTGTTTGATTTTTGTTAGTTTCATTAATATGTGTCTTGGGGCATTTTGCCTTGGGTTTACCCTGTTTGGGACTCTCTGGGTTTCTTGGACTTGGGTGGCTATTTTCTTCCCATTTTAGGGAAGTTTTTTACTATTATCTCCTTAAGTATTTTCTCATACCCCTTCTTTTTGTCTTCTTCTTCTGGAACACCTATGATTCGAATGTTGGGGCATGTAACATTGTCCCAGAGGTCTCTAAGGCTGTCCTTATTTCTTTTAATTCGTTTTCTTTTTTCTTGTCTGCTTCATTTATTTCCACCATTCTATCTTCCACCTCATTTATCCTTTCTTCTGCCTCAGTTATTCTATTGTTGGTTCCTTCCAGAGTGCTTTTGATCTCAGTTATTGCATTGTTCAATATTGATTGACTCTTCTTTATTTCTTCTAAGTCCTTGTTAAACATTTCTTGAATCATCTTAATCCTTGTCTCTAGTCTGTAACTCCATTTTGTTTTCAAGATTTTTGGATGATCTATACTATCATTATTCTGAATTCATTTTCAGTAGACTCCCTAACTCCTCCTTTTTTGTTGGGTTTGGTGGGTTTTCATCATGTTCCTTTATCAGCTGAATATTTCTCTGCCTTTTCATTTTGTTTATACTTCTGTGTTTGGGATGCCCTTTCTGTAGGCTGGAGTTCGTGGTTCCTCTTAATTGTGGAGTCCCTGTGGGTGAGGTTGGACTAGTGGCTTGTCAAGATTTCCTGGTTGGGGGAGCTTGCATCTGTGTTCTGCTGAGTTTAGCTGGATCTATTCTCTCTGGAGTGCAATGAAGTGTCCAGTAGTGAGTTTTGGAGTGTCTATGGGTTTGGCATGACTTTGGGCAGCCCGTCTTTTAATGTTCAGGATTGTGTTTCTGTTTTACTGGAGAATTAGCATGGCACGTCTTTCACTAGAACTTGTTGGCTCTTGGGTGGAGCTTGATTTCAGTGTAGGTATGGAGACTTTTGGGTGAGATCACGATAAACTGTGGAAAATTCTGTAAGAGATGGGAATACCAGACCACCTGACCTGCCTCTTAAGAAACCTGTATGCAGGTCAGGAAGCAACAATTAGAACTGGACATGGAACAACAGACTAGTTCCAAATAGGAAAAGGAGTATGTCAAGGCTGTATATTGTCACCCTGCTTATTTAACTTATATGCAGAGTACGTCATGAGAAACGCTGGGCTGGAGGAAGCACAGGCTGAAATCAAGATTGCCAGAAGAAATATCAATAACCTCAGATGTGCAGATGACACTACCCTTATGGCAGAAAGTGAAGAAAAACTAAACAGCCTCTTGATGAAGGTGAAAGAGGAGAGTGAAAAAGTTGGCTTAAAGCTCAACATTCAGAAAACAAAGATCATGGCATCCGGTTCCATCCTTTCATGGCAAATAGATGGGGAAACAGTGGAAACAGTGGCTGACTTTATTTTTCTGGGTTCCAAAATCACTTATTGCAGCCATGAAATTAAAATACACTTACTCCTTGGAAGGAAAGTTATGACCAACCTAGATAGCATATCAAAAAGCAGAGACATTACTTTGCCAACAAAGGTCCGTCTAGTCGAGGCTATGGTTTTTCCAGTGGTCATGTATGGATGTGAGAGTTGGACTGTGAAGAAGGCTGAGCGCCAAAGAATTGATGCTTTTGAACTGTGGTGTTGGAGAAGACTCTTGAGAGTCCCTTGGACTGCAAGGAGATCCAACCAGTCCTTCCTAAAGAAAATCAGGCCTGAATATTCATTGGAAGGACTGATGCTGAAGCTGAAACTCCAATACTTTGGCCACTTGATGCAAAGAGCTGAATCATTTGAAAGGACCCTGATGCTGGGAAAGATTGAGGGCAGGAGGAGAAGGGGATGACAGAGGATGAGATGGTTGGATGGCATCACCGACTCAATGGACATGGGTTTGGGTGAACTCTGGGAGTTGATGATGGACAGGGAGACCTGGCATGCCACGGTTCATGGGTCATGGGGAGTCGGAAACGACTGAGTGACTGAAATGAACTGAACTGAACTTGTCTATTAAAGTTCCCTGGAGTCAGGAGTTCTCTGATGTTCTAAAGTTTTGGAGTTAAGCCTCCTGCCTCTGGCTTTTGGTCCTTCTCTTATAGTAGCCTCTAGATTTCTCCATCCATACAGCACAGAAGATAAAACCCCTAGGTTAATGGTGAAACAATTCTCCACAGCCAGGAACAAAGGTTTATATAGAGAAGAGAAGAGCAAGGAGGGAGGGAGAGGTGACCAGGAGGAGAAAAGGGAGAGAAAAAAGGGAGAGAGAAATCTAGCCAGTAATCAAATCCCTAAGTGCTCTCCACAGCCCAGAACACCCAGAGAAATTCTCAAAGTTATGCAGAGAAGAGAAGAGGGAGGAAGGAGATAGAGGTGACCTGGTAGAGAAAAGGGAGAGTTAAAAGGGGATAGAGCAATCAAGCCAGTAATTAAATGCTTAAGTGAAAATGGATACTGATTAGTTTCTTAAAGGTAGAAAATTGATAACAAATATAAAAAAGCAAAGATTAAAAAGCTAGAATAGAGGTTCAGTTCAGTTCAGTCACTCAGTCGTGTCCGACTCTTTGTGACCCCATGAAGTGCATCACCAACTCCCGGAGTCCACCCAAACCCATGTCCATTGAGTCTGTGATGCCATCCAACCATCTCATCCTCTGTCGTCCCCTTCTACTCCTGCCCTCAATCTTTCCCAGCATAGAATAGAGGTTAGACTCTCAAAAATACATTATAAAAAATAAAAAACAAAATCAATCACAAAAATTAAATATATATATATATATATAAGGAATTTGTTTTTTAAAAAATAGGGGGGTTTTTTTGAAAGATAATGGTAGGCTATAAAAAATGAAAGTTAAAGGGGTAATAAAGAATTAATTTTTTTTTAATTAAAAAGTGATAATAGTAAAAATGTATCTAGGAATTTCTTTGGCGCTGTTGTGGGCAATGTGGGGTCAGTTCAGTGTCAGATAGTCCCTTGTTCTGGCTTGTACTTGTTCTTAAGTTCTATAGGTGTCCCTCAAATGCACAGTCTCAGTATTAATTGCTGGATTTTAATCTGTTGTGTCTGTCACTTCCAGAGTGGTTCCCCTTTCTTTATTTATTTTGGCTTCCTCTGTTTGCAAGTCTCTTCAATATCTAATCTCTGCCCTGACACAAGGATGAAGGTGGCCACTTATTTAGGCTCACTTGTTCAGTTGTATTGTGGGGAGAGAGACACTGCAAACAAATACTGTGTGCTGTCATGTGTGGGGAGTGCTCTCAGTGGATGGACCACACTGGGTTTGCCACAACACAAGCCAGCGTGTACTTCCCAGGTCTCCACTGCTCAGGCTCCAGGGTGCTCTGTAAGGGCACTGTCCCAAATGGGCCCTGCATTTGGTGCACTTCCCAGGTCTAAGCTGCTTGGGTTCTTGGGTGCTCAGCAGAGGCACAGACCCAGATGGGCTGTGTGTTTTGTGCCCATCCCAGATCCAAGCAGCTCAGTCAACTGGGTGCTTGGTGAGTGCACTGTCCCAGGTGGGCTGTGCATCTTATTCACCTCCCTGGTCCCGGCTGCTTGGTTTCCCAGGGGTGCCACGAGAGCACAGTCCCAGGTGTGCCATGTGTCTCTTCTGGGGAGCTGATCTTAGGCTGTGACACTCCTGGCTGATGTCAACCATCCAGGATCCCAGGAAGACGTGGTTAGCAACTGGGAACCTGCTCACAGTTTGATGGAAGATGCGGTCTCTGGGGCCGAAATTGAAGCAGCCCCTGGCCTTCCAGCTCTGGCTGTCACATGTCTGCCTCTCTGCCTCTGGGGAAGGAGGGCCCTATAAGGCAGCCAGTTTGCTCTCCCTTGGTATTCGCTCAATTCTTTGTTCTGTGAGTGTGCCAGGGGTCACTGTGCAGTATTAGAGCCTCCGTGGGAACAGTCTTTTTTTTCCTTCTCTCTCTGGTAATTCCACAGTTTGGGTTGCAGTCTCACATAAGCTCCCTCAGGTTGTCCTCAGGGCATTTAGACCCAGTCCTTATCCTAAGGACTTATCCTACGATGCAGCCCGCACCTCCCTGCCCAGCCCGCACTCGCTGGTGGCAGATGCGAACATCGGTGCCACTTCTTGGTCTTCGCTTGTAGTTGCAGTTAGGCACATATTCTGTGGTGAGTTGTTTTGTTTTGTTTTGTTTTTCCCCTCCTGGTTATGTTGCCCTCTGAGATTCCAAAATTCCCCACGGACACGCCTGTGAGAGGGTTTCCTACTGTGTGGAAACTTCTCTTTCATGACTCCCTCCCCCAGATGGGTCTCTGTCCCTAAATCTTTTGTCTGTTTTTGTCTTTTATATTTTGTCCTACCTCCTTTTGAAGAGATTGGGCTGCCTTTCAGGAATTTCCTGATGTCCTCATCAGGATGCCTGATGTCCTCCACCTGTGTTTAGAAGTTGTTTTGTGGAAATTGCTCAACATTGAAATGATCTTTTGATGAATTTGTCAGGGAGAAAGTGATCTCCCTGTCCTATTCCTCTGCCATCTTGGGACCACCCCCCCAAAGAGCAACCATCTTAATTTCATGGATGCAGTGGCTGTCCTTCATGAATTTGGAGCCCAAGAAAATAAAATCTGTTACTGTTTCAATTTTTTCCCATTTGCCATAAAGTGATGGGACAGGATCCCATGATCTTCATTTTTTGAATGTTGAGTTTTAAGCCAGATTTTTTCGTTATTCTCTTTCACCTTTTATCAAGAGGCTCTTTAGTTCCTCTCCACTTTCTGCCATTTAAGTGGTATCATCTGCATATCTGAGGTAGTTGATATTTCTCCTAGCAATCTTGATTCCCACTTGTGATTCATCTAGCCTGGCATTTTGCATGATGTACTCTGCATATAAGTTAAATAAGCAGGGTGACAATATACAGCCTTGATGTACTCCTTTCCCAGGTTCCAACAGGAACCAGGCTGTTGTTCCATGTCTGATTCTAACTGTTGCTTCTTGTCCTGCATACAGATTTCTCAGGAGATAGGTAAGGTAGTCTGGTATTCCTATCTCTTTAAGAATTTTCCATATTTTGTTGTGATGCACACAGTCAAAGGCTCTAGCTTAGTCAATGAAGCAGAAGTAGATGTTTTTCTCAAATTCCTTTACTTTTTCTATGATCCAATGGATGTTGACAATTTGATCTCTGGTTCCTCTGCCTTTTGTAAATCTAACTTGTACATTTGGAAGTTCTTGGTTCAGATACTCCTGAAGTCTAGCTTGAAGGATTTTGAGCATGTGTAATGAGTGAAATTGTAGAGTAATTTGAACATCCTTTGGCATTGCCTTTCTTTGGGATTGGAATTAAAACTGACCTTTTCCAGTCCTGTGGCCACTGCTGAGTTCTCCAAATTTGCTGACTCGTTGAGTGCAGCACTTTAACAACATCATCTTTTAGGATTTGAAATAGCTCAGATGGAATTCCATCACCTCTACTAGTTTTGTTCATAGTAATGCTTCCTAAGGCCCACTTGACTTCACACTCCAGATGTCTGGCTCTAGGTGAGGGACCACTCCATTGTGGTTATCCAGGTCATTAAGATATTTTTTGTATAGTTCTTCTGCATATTCTTGCCATCTCTTCTTAATCTCTTCTGCTTCTGTTAGATCCAAACCATTTCTGTTTATTTTGCCCATCTTCAGATGAAATATTCCCTTGGCATCTCTAATTTTCTTGAAGAGATCTCTAGTCTTTCCCACTCTATTGTCTTCCTCTGTTTATTTGCATTGTCCACTAATGACTTAGCTCTCCTTGCTATTCTCTGGAACTCTGCATTCAGTTGGGTATATCTTCCCATTTCTCCTTTGCTTTTCATTTCTCTTCTTTTCTCAGCTATTTGTAAGGCCTCCTCAAACAACCGCTTTGCCTTCTTGCATTCTTTTTCTTGGGGATGGTCTTGGTAACCACCTCCTATACAGTGTTACAGACTTCCATCTACCAGATCCAATCCCTTGAACATATTCATCACCTCCACTGTATAATAAAGGATATGATGTAGGTCATGTCTGAATGGCCTAGTGGTTTTCCCTCCTTTCTTCAATTTGAGCCTGAATTTATAGATGCCTAGTAGGTCTAGTTGGTTTGTAATGTAGTTTGTCTTCTATTTCTTCGTTGATCTTCTGTCTATTTGGTCTGGTTATTGTTGAAAGAGAGTTATCCACACTTATTACTAAATTTTCTATTTCTTTCAATTCTATCAGTTTTTGCTTCATCTATTTTAGGGCTCAATTATTAGATGTGTATATGTTTGTAATATTCACATATTTTTGATGGGTTGGCTATTCGTCATCATATCCTGTCCTTCTTTGTTTTTTGTAACTATTTTCGTCTTAATTGTCTAATACTGTTACAGCCACTCTTTGCTTACTTTTTTCATGGAATATCTTTTTCCATTCTTTTACTTTCTTTTATGTCTAAATGTAAAGCAAATCTCTTCTGGACAGCATATAGTTAAATCATGATCTTTAAAAAATTCCTTATGCCAATTTCTGCCTTTTAATTGGCATTTTAATCCATTTAAATGTATACTGCTAAAGCCGGACTTTTGCCATTTTGCTACTTGTTTTCCCTGTCTCATGTCTTTTTTCTTTTTTTTTTTTTTTTCTGTCTTTGTTCTTCCATTACTGCCTTCCTTTCTGTTAAGCAGATCTTTTCTGGTGTACTATTTTAATTCCCTTGTTGTTTGTTCTGGTATTCATTTTTGAGTTATTTTCTTAGTGGTTGCTCTGGGATTATAATTAATATATTAACTTATAAAACCAGTTCAGATTAATACCAACTTAATTCCAATAGTATCCAAAATTTTTGCTCTTACATAGCTTCATTTCTTCCCCTCTCTTTTGTGCCATTAATGCCATACATATTACATCTTCATACATGGTCTATGCCCATTCTGTCCATGAAGTTCTCCAGGCAAGAATACTGGAGTGGGTTGCCATTCCCTTCTCCAGGGAATCTTCCCAACCCAGGAATCAAACCCAGGTCTCCTACATTGCAGGTGGATTGTTTAATTCTTTACTGTCTGAGCCACCAAGAAGCCTTTCTATGCCCATTAGCATAAATTTATATTTATTGCTTTCTGTAGTTGCCTTTTAAATCATATAGGGCAAGAAAAAAAGTGTTACAACAAAAAACATATTTCTAGTGTCCTTTTATTTCAACCTCGAAAGATTTATTTTACTATTCATTTGCTGTAAACAAATTCTCTTGGTTTTTGTTTATCTGGAAATATCTTAATTTCTCTGACATTGACAAATTTGAACTTCCCTGGGTGATCCAGTGGTTAAGAGTCCACCTGACGATGCGGAGTACATGGGTTCCATCCCTGGTCCGGGAAGATTCCACATGCTCCAGGGCAACTAAGTCCGTGTGCCACAAGTACTGAGCCTCAGTTCTAGACTCCATGAGCCACAGCTACTGAACCCACATGTTGCAACTACTGAAGCCCATGGGCCCTAGAGCCCATGCTCCCCAACAAGAGAAGACACCCAACAATGCAGCTCACATGCTGCAACTAGAGAAGAGCCCCCACTCACTGCAACTAGAGAAAGCCGTGAGCAGCAACAAAGACCTAGCACAGTCATTAATAAATAAATACATAAATAAAATCTTTTCTAAAATAAATAAATACAATAAAATAGATAAGTTCCCTCAGCTCACAACCCACCTTCTTGGTAACCACCTTTCCTTCAGGCCATAGAAGGGCCCATGCTCTGTTCTAGAGGGTTGTCTCCTCCAGATTGTCTGCACTATGACCCTGCCTCCTGATTCAGATGGCATGGCCTAAGAAAGGAAATGACTGAATTTGGACTTGGAACCAAGAAGACTCCTTGGAACCACCTGACTCCTAGGAGCTGTCAGAATATATTTCCCACCAAGCGAAATGAACAGTAGATGTATTGAGTAGATAAAGTCATGCATGGAGAGGTACAGTGTAACCAGGGCCTATGGAAGATACAAAGAACTATTAAACACTGTTCTTATCTTCAAGGAAGGGACAGGAAAGATAAATTGAGCAAAAGGGAGTTCATATTGTGCCCAGGTCATAAGGTATTCCCTAAAAGTCAATGATAAATTAGTCAAAGTCCTCAGGAAACTTATCATCTTACGGAGAAAATTATCAGGACAATCACAGTTTGATCAATTCTAGCACTAAGTATAGGGTGTTGAAAGCACTCAGAAGCGATCTTCCTAATTCAAATTCAGGGCCAGGGAAGAAGCTTCTTTAAGAGAAGCCTAAGCTAATTCTTGGTATAATGGTAGTTAGCATTATTAACAGATCATTGTCTCATTTAATCTTCTCCATAACACTATGTGGCTTCCCAGGTGACCAAGGGGTAAAGAATCTTCCTGCCAATGCAGGAGACGCAGGAGACACAGATTCATTCCCTGGGATGGGAAGATCTCTAGGAGGAGGAAATGGCAACCCCCTCCATTATTCATGCCTGGGAAATCCCATGGACAGAGGAGCCCGACAGGCTACTGTCGATGGGGTGGAAAAGAATCAGACATGACTTAGCGACTGAGCACATGCACAACACTATGTGATAAGTACAAATATTATGTCCAATTTACAGATGAGGAAACTGAGCTTTGGTGAAGTTCAGGGACTTGTTAAAGGTCACACAGCTCTGAAGTGGTAATGCTGAGCAGCTCTAACCAGGCATATTGAGTTTAACCACCCACACTCATAACCACTGTGCTACTGCAGCTCTCTAGCAGTTCATGGGGCTGGATTGGGAAAGGGGAACTTCAAGTCAAGGGGGTCAGGAGGAGAAAGGCGGATGGGTGAGAGTGCAGAATGTGTTCTGGAACTGAAGTCGTTCAGAGTGGCTAGATTGAGAGAGTGAAGGGGGAAAGAGCAGGAACAGTAGGTTGGAGGAGGGACTCATGAAAGAGAACCACTGATGATTTTAAACATCAAGAACTAAGATTTTGAAAGTATGCAGAATGGATCATGGAAAGTGTACGACTACAGTCAAGGAAATCAGACAAGAAATGGTTGCTTAATTCCAGCAAAAATGATGACCTTAATGAAGATTGCAGCAGGAATGGAGAGAAAGAACAAATTCAAGAGACACAGAAACATACTCAGAAATGTGGCAGTCAGCTGTTTTTCTACCTGAGCAACACACTGTAAGAGACCTTTTCAGGTTCTTGGTAGAATCCAGAAATTTTGTGCAGAACTAAGGCAAATGCACTGTAGACTTTTTTCCTTTGATGATAACATCCATCATTCTGACTTGAAGAATTGTATGTGTGCTTAGCTGTGCTTACTCGGTCAGTCATGTCCAACTCTTTGTGACCCCATGGACTGTTGCCCGCCAGGCTCCTCTGTCCATGGGGATTCTCCAGACAAGAATATTGGAGTGAGTTGCCATGCCCTCCTCCAGGGGATCTTCCCAACCCAGGGATTGAACTGAGGTCTCCTGCACAAACCCAGGTCTCCTGCATTACAGGCAGATTCTTTATCATCAACAATGGGAAGTGGCAATACCTCCCTAAGTAGAGAAGTCCAAGAAAAAATTTTGTATGGAATATATAAATTCAGTTTGAGTTCATCTTGAGTTTGAGGTAAGTGAGGGAATCTGGGATTAAGGGATATTCTAGAGGCAGCTGGATATATTTCTGGAGTTCAAGAGAGTTCTGGTTTGGATGTGGTGTAGACAGTCTGCAAGATGACCAGGTGCCCAGACCCAAGAGGTTTCCTGGAACATGAGATTTTCAGTGCTAAAACCAGGACAGTTGTAGGCAGAGCAGGACAGCTAGCCACCCCAGGACAAGTCTGGAACCCCAGAGAGAAAGCTGAGTTAGAAACATATATGTAGGCAGCACCAGTCTATAAGTGACAGCCAGGAAGGGATGGAATCACCCAAGAAAGATATTTGTGGTATAAAGAAAAAACTGTCAAGGAACGAATCTTGAGGATTGCTAACACTAAATGAAAAGGTAGAGAAATAAAAAACTGGCTCTCTGTTGGTTGTTTACCCAATAGCCATTCTCCTTTCTTTAATTTTGGGCCACAATGTACTCAGCTGAGGGTGAGCGGTGGACCGTCCAAGCCAGTTAACAGCAATCGTCTCCCCCTTTCCAGGGATGGGCTTAAAGGTGGGCATGTGACCCAGTTCTGATAAATGAGAATCATTGGTTCCTTCAGCAAGCAAGGACTGATTGCCTACCAGGCACCAAAGCTGTGGCGATACAGTTGAGATGAAAATCCTTAACTTCACGGAGTTTACTTTTTCATGGATAAGAAAGAAAGAAAGGCGTATGTCAGCTATTGACAATCCCTAAGAAGAAAAAGCAGAATAAGGGGAATAGGTTAAAGTGGGTTGAAGTAAACCAAAATTTTATTTGGAGGAATGGAAAGGCCTCAGTGGTAAAATGATATGAAATACATGGGACACTGTCTTGGTGGCAGATACCTACCAGAGATTCAGCGCCACCTGGTGACCACAGAGGGAGATACCACTGAATCAAGTCCAAGGGAAAGAGCCTGGATTCTTGATGACATCACTCACTGAGCAGCCAAACAGGGGTGGGAAACGAAAGAAGGAAAGGAGGAAAGAAAGTCATAAAGCTTTGTGTCCTAGAAACTAAGGAGAAGGAAAGTTAACAGTTTCAAATGCTACAGGGAGGCTAAAGAAGATAAATGTTTGAAAAGTATCTAATGGTGACCTTGATCAGAGCCATTTCAGCAGAGCTATGATCACATGATCACACATGTTTTGGGACCCTGGTGTGGAAATGGAAGGTGAGGAGAGGACACAACCGCCAGATGAGGGATATAAACCAGAGGATGAAACTCATAAATCCATAACTACGTCTAAGCTCGTTTTACATTGAGGAAAAGTAAAAAACAATAGACCGGGAAAGCTAAAGACATGGGAGTTAATTGATAGAGACAGTATTCATGGGCAGGGAAACCACAAATGTACAAACTGCTTTTCTTCTCATAGAAAGCCAAGTCTTTTAGGCTTTCAAGACCCCCATACAGCTCTGCTCCCGTCCCCAGCCCCCTCCCCGAACCACTCTGAGGCTTCCGTCCCGGCCTTCTTGCTGCTCCTCCCTCCAGCTGCTCACCGTTCTTCCCCCAGATATCTAAGTTCTCCCTTCCTTCCTTCTATGCTCTGCTCACAGATCACCTTTTCAAGGAGTCTCCTTGACCAACTGATATAAAATAACACCACATGGGCACTCCACACTCCCAATCCCTTGCCTAATTTATTTTTGCACTTTTTACCACCTGACCTACCATTCGTCTCACTTTCTTAATCGTCCACTGCCTGTCTCCCCACAACTAGACTAAAAGCTCCACGAAAACAAGGCCTTTGCTGTTTTCAGCACTGAGTACAGTGTGGCACATACCAGGCACCCAACCAATATTTGTGGAATGAATGAATATGTGGCAAACAAGCAGCGGAGGCAACATATGAACTTAGACTTAGAACATATGAACTGCTGTGACACAGTGGTCAGAAAAAGCTCAAGTTCAAGAAGGCAGCATGAACAATAGGAGCTCACATCCTGCCCGCTAGATTTTGTTCTAAGTACTTTACATAAATTGTCTTTAAGTTTCAAAATGGGTCTAGAATGTAGGTGTTCTTGTGACCTCTGGAGGCACAGAGAGGGTAAGTCATGTACTTGAAATCTCATACACAATTCATAGCAGAGCTGAGGCGACAGACATAGGCAGTCTGGTTCCAGAACTGCGCACATAAAGACCAGGTTCTAGTCCCTTATCCTTTAAGGATTTAGAGGATCTCCTCTCTCGCTTGGGGGTGAGAGAGGAGAAAGATATTTCGGGCACAGAGTGAAAGGCCAGAATTTACAAGTTCATTATGGAAAGAATAAAGAGCCCAGTCTAACATTCATGGGCCCCAGGAAATGGGAGAGAAAATTAGAAAGACAGGGTGGGGCCAGCTGGTGGACAGCTCAATTGCCAGACTTAGAAGCTTAGATTCCATTAGGAATTTCAACTGGGAGTCATGGTAGACATGTAATCAGAGGAGTAACAATATGTCAACAGCAGTGCAGTGGGCATGTCAACGGCCTCTGAAAATAAAGCAGACACAGCTAGGAGTATTGGGAGGGTGAAAGAAAAGCTTTCTCGTCACCAAGCTCAAACTACTCTGTATTTTAATTATGTGTTTTAAACAGATAAAAGGGTAGACTGACAATCCTCACCAACTTTCCTGTCTCCAGCAGAGTCGGGCACGACTGAGCGACTTCACTTTCACTTTTCACTTTCATGCCTTGGAGAAGGAAATGGCAACCCACTCCAGTGCTCTTGCCTGGAGAATCCCAGGGACGGGGGAGCCTGGTGGGCTGCCGTCTATGGGGTCGCACAGAGTTGGACACGACTGAAGGGACTTAGCAGCAGCAGCAGCAGCAGTCCATAACTGGGATTCCCAGGTGGTGCTGTGGTAAAGAATCTGCCTTCTAATGCAGGACACAGGTGATGCAGGTTCAGTCCCTGGGTGGGAAAGATCCCCTGGAGGAGGGCATGGCAACCCACTCCAGTATTCTCGCCTGGGAAATCCCATGGACAGAGGGTCTGGCAGGCTGCAGTCCATGGGGTTGCCATGTGAATAGTGATGACGCAGTCATGACCGGTAGCACCCGAGTACTGCATTTCACATCATTTACATAAAGTATTTCATTTAATCTGCACAGCAACCTGTTCATGAGAGGAAACTGATGCTCAGTTCTAGAATTACAGACTGTTAGAATGTATCATCCATGCTATCATTTCATTTTCTCTACAACATCTGAAACTCACCAGAGTCTGGCCTGTCCAGTTCTAGCTGCTGCTGAGAAGAGGGACGGGCAGTATTTCACGAAGTCAATCTCTCACTCTCAGCCCAAAGTAATCCTTAGAAGCTTAAAGAACACTGAAGAAGAGACATCCCTGGCAGCTCAGTGGCTAAGACTTAGAGTTCCCAATATGAGCAAGGGGCCCTGGTCCGATCCCTGGTTAGGGAACTAGATCCCACACGCGGTAACAAGATCCCGAGTGTCACAACTAAGAGCCAGCCCAGCCAAATAAATAAATAAGTACATTTTTTAAAAAATCAAATAAAAATATCACAAATAGCTCAAGCATAGTAAGTGTTGTTACTTCAGAAATTAAAAAATATATATCTTTACACAGAAACATTGTAATAGATAATATTTAGTTCCTAGGCCCTCAAACAAAAGACTGTTTAAGTCATGCAGTCACTTAAGACTTCCATGTTTGCAGTTTAAAAACAAATTTAAAACCATTCTTTGGGGAGGGAAAGGGGAGAGAGGTTCAGAAGGTAGGGAATATATGTATACCTATGGCTGATTCATGTTTAGGTTTGACAGAAAACAACAAAATTCTGTAAAGCAATTATCCTTCAACAAAAGAAATAAACCATTCTGTTGCAATAGCAGAAAATAACAAAAAATTATTCTAAATATAATCAGTAGCTTTTTATTTATCTTGAAAGTTGACACTTTAAGAAAAAGAAAGTAGACTTTTAAATGAATGAAAAGGACTATGGAAATTCCTGACAAGGTGAAAAGAAACATCTGGGTACTTGAAAGGCTTTAGAAGTTGACACTGTATGTTTTTAGAAAGTCTTATTTCATTCAGGACTTATATGGCTTTTGTCCCCAGTCACTATTAGCAGTGGTTTTGCACCTGTGCATGGAATTACAAGAAACAGAAGAAGACATTTTCTTTAAAACAATATATATACATGTGGAAGAAGAACCTGGAAGGCAAGTAAATCCATTTTAAGGGGAAAAAAAAAAAAAAGACTCTCCAAAAAGAAAAAGGAAATATTATAACAGTTATTGATTTTCAAGCACTGTACATTCAAACCTACACTTTTACATGGTAAGCAATGGTACTCAGCAAATAATGGAGTTGGGCTCTTGTCCAAAGGTTCCTGCCAGCCAGAAGTACAGGGTGCCATCTGTGGCACTGTTTGCCCATGTGATTTAATACTTTACTGTTTCCTCTTATTTTATTTTTTATTTTTTGCCTTTTTAAATTTATTTTTAACTGGAAGATAATGGCTTTACAATATTGTGTTGGTTTCTTACAATATTGTGTTGATTCATCAACGTGAATCAGTCATAGGTATACATATGTCCCCTCCTTGAAACTCTCTGCCACCTCCCACCCATCCCACCCCTCTAGGTTGTCACAGAGCACTGGCTTTGAGCACTCTGAGCCATGGTTTTCCCTTATTTCAATGAAAAAAATCAAAGAAAATTTTAAAATGAAAACAACATGTAGACCACATTCAGTTCAGTTCAGTTCAGTCGCTCAGTTGTGTCCGACTCTTTGTGACCCCATGAACTGCAGCACGCCAGGCCTCCCTGTCCATCACCAACTCCCGGAGTTCACTCAGACTCACGTCCATCAAGTCAGTGATGCCATCCAGCCATCTCATCCTCTGTCATCCCCTTCTCCTCCTGCCCCCAATCCCTCCCAGCATCAGAGTCTTTTCCAATGAGTCAACTCTTTGCATGAGATGGCCAAAGTACTGGAGTTTCAGCTTTAGCATCAGTCCTTCCAAAGAACACCTAGGACTAATCTCCTTTAGAATGGACTGGTTGGATCTCCTTGCCGTCCAAGGGACTCTCAAGAGTCTTCCCCACCACAGTTCAAAAGCATCAATTCTTCAGCGCTCAGCTTTCTTCACAGTCCAACTTTCACATCCATACATGACTACTGGAACAACCATAGCCTTGACTAGATGGACCTTTGTTGGCAAAGTAATATCTCTGCTTTTGAGTATGCTGTCTAGGTTGGTCATAACTTTCCTTCCAAGGAGTAAGCGTCTTTTAATTTCATGGCTGCAGTCACCATCTGCAGTGATTTTGGAGCCCAAAAAAATAAAGTCAGACACTGTTTCCACTGTTTCCCCATCTATTTCCCATGAAATGATGGGACCAGATGCCATGATCTTCGTTTTCTGAATGTTGAGCTTTAAGCCAACTTTTTCACTCTCCACTTCCACTTTCATCAAGAGGCTTTTTAGTTCCTCTTCACTTTCTGCCATAAGGGTGGTAGACCACATTAATAGAATACAATTGAGACAGAGAGAGTTCTCAAAAGAGCACCTCCTGAGTTTCAGTTGAATCCTCACTAGTCGAACTATGAAGAAAAAGAAAAAAATTAAAGAATATGAGCCAAGTATTAGAAATAAATATTTGAAGAGTGTGAAATAAATTTAAAGATTTGATTACCCATTTTAGTTCTCTTTAGTTTTAACAACTAAAACTCCCATAACACATAAGTCCATATAGAGTACCTAAATCCCACTTTTAAACTTTTGATTCTCAGAAATGCTGCACTGTAAGTACAAGAGTAAAGAGATGGCCAGTACCAAGCAAGGAAGCACCTGTGCCAGGTGATTCCACAGGGTGGCCACCGAGGGACACCATCAGCTCATTCATAAATAACTTGCTCAGGGAGCTGTAAGTGAGGAAGGGCTGTTTCCAGTGTGGTTTAATAAGGAGCTGTTTCACGCATTCATTCAGTTGGGATTTGTACAACTTAGTATTTGTAGCTGAGAGACTGCCAGAGATTCAGAATGTAATTTGATTTTTGCCATGTCACTGAATACATCTCCTGTGTAAATGTAGTCTTGATTCTCACTTCTCCATTCTCTTAAGGGCTTATAGAATTATTCCATTTCTGACAAGGCCCCAGTAGCTTCATCTGCTGGAGTGGATTCTCTTATCTTTTTGAACTCTGAAACACTGAATCTAAGTAAGAATCTGACCTTAGATTTTTTATTTAAATTAGATAAACTGTTGCACTTACATTTATCTGCATACGTGCTATTTGTGTCAAGACAGGAGGCAGATTCTAGACCAAACTAAACTCTCAGTCAAGAAAATGGCAGCCATGCAGCCCTCTCAGTTCCCATGGCTCTGCTCCCAGGAAGACACCCAGTGTTGCTGAGTGATCTTGCAGTAATTGCTGTCCAGCATGCTTTCCCTTTTCAGGTGTTTCCTGTTGCTGACAATCTGCTTATTTTAAGGCCTAAGTTACTATAAACCGTTTAAGACAACTTGGTGTGAGAAGCTTTGGCTGGTAAGACTTGCTGCCTGCTAAAGAGGGTCTTCCTGGGAAGCAGAGAGCTGGTGGGAACCTCACATTCAGGATCTGGCCCCAAAGTCAGCTTTGACAAGACACAAAGATAGAGACTTACACCGCCACATTCCCAAGAGTCTACTGTACAAAGAACAATACACTGTGATTTATTACAGCATAATGAACAAACAGGGTAGAGGAACACTGACAGAGGCTCCTCCGTGGTTTGATGAAAAGAGCTCTTTTTGAGTTGTTTCAACTGATGGTAGCCTGATCCAATAGAAGCAAGTTTTGTTTGCTCATTTCTCAAGGGGCACGTCATTTCCACATATGGGGAATGCATTTTCCTGTAATGTCCTTCACATACTAGAGTGTGTGTGTGTGTGTGCATACGCACACTTAGTCGCTCAGTTGAGTCCACTCTGTGATGCCATGGACTGTAGCCCACCAGGCTCCACTGTCCATGGAATTCTTGAGAAAAGAATACTGGAGGGGGTAGCCATTCCCTTCTCCAGGGTATTTTCTCAACCCAGGGATAGAACCTGGCTCTCTTGCACTGCAGGAAGATTCTTTACCACCTGAGCCACCAGAGAAGCCCTTTAAAGTTAAAAGTAAAAGTCACTCAGTCATGTCCAACTCTTTTGTGATCCCATGAACTGTAGCCCTACCAGGCTCCTCTGTCCATGGTATTTCCCAGGCAAGCATACTGGAGTGGATTGCCATTTCTTCAGTGGATCTCCCCAACCCAGGAATCAAATCCACGTCTCCTGCAGGAGATCCTGCATTAGCAGGCAGGTTCTTTACCACTGAGCCACTTAGGAAGCCCAGGGAAGCCCTTAAAACAGTATAAATATGCCTTATTGTGCAGTCACTCCCCACACTGTACACCCCACACACTGTTCCTCCTCATGTTGAGGTGACCCCTCTTTCCAATAAGGAGTAGGGATGATCATAGCATGGTGTTAAGATAGTTAGGCTCTGCCAGGTAACAAATAAACCCTGAACTTTCAATGGCTGAATAGTATAGAAATTTGTTTCTCGATTGTGCCAATGTTCCTGGTCAGAGGGTTTTCTGGGACAACTGTTCTCCAAGCAGCAACTTCCATGATTGGCACTGCTCCTATCACACACCTCTGCCATCTCAGAGTCTTCACTTTCAGCCTCACAGATGGAGAGACAGCCTAACTAAAAGAGCGTGAGGAAGTTTATATACGGGGTCCTGGGAAATGTAGACTTGCTGTGAGCTCAAAAGGAAATGAAATGATTTGGTCAACACACAGAATGAGCTCTGCCATGATCATGAATCATTATTTTAAAAAGGAACTTTCTGTAAACATCAAGTTCATCTTCCATTTTAATCTCACCTTTTTGGATTCTATAACGTTTCTAATAACAGGGAGAAATTAAGTCAAAATTTTTCATCCTTGTGATTTTATTGCCTGTATAACCTACATAAGTATCTTAATCTACATAATATTTCACTTAACCTGGAAGAATATTTTAATTACAAGCCACCCTTCATATATGGAAGAACACTGACCACACTGTCGTTCACCCTAACATTCCACCTTGAGACTTCACACCATGTTACAGTTGGAACCCACAACCATTTTCAACACCTTGCTTCTCCACAGTTGCAAAGCCTTAACCCTCCCAAACACAACAGAGAACATTAAACTAAAGTTTTCAAATTCCTGACACATATTAATCTTCGGGATTTAGGAATGAGATACCAAAATTCCCAAGAAGCCCAAAAACCATTTTCCTTAAAATACTGCCAATATTCTTTTTTATTCTCTTTTATTCATGATTATAAATATTGGAAATAAATATAATAATTAATAAATATTAAGTTTAGTGGTATTGCAGAGAACTACAGCCTATGGCAAATATTAAAACACTGAAGAAAAGTGGGTGAATGTTAGTAGTATTTGTAACATTCATGTCTCCCAGCAAGGTTAACAGCACTATCAGAATCACGTGTGAAAATTGCCAACTTAAGCATTTGTTGTGCTTCCCAAATGTGTTATTTTTGTAATAGCACTCATAGGATTTGTGTAAAGTATATGATGCACATAATTGAATTGATACTTTCTTTGCAAGAATGACTCAGTTAGCAGCAGATGGGACCATGAATACACACGTATAACATGGCAACAGCTGCAAGCAACATGGCCTGATTAGACGGTGACCACTTCTAAGTGTTGACTCCAGCCTCAGCTCCATGTGTCAGCAAAACCTTACCGAGCAAAGCTCAACAGAATTCTGGCACAGACACAGTGAATCAGGACAAGTTCAGCTAACTCCTGCACTAGAACTGTCTGCTCCCTCTGATTGCCAGTCTCTTGCCTTGTGTCTGACTTTTGGTGAGTCCTTTGCCTTCTACCCTCTTCCCAATGCTGACTAATTCCCATCCACTTGGTGAAACCCGCCCTGAGTTCTAAATGCTTCTTTCCCCTAGGTGTCCCTTCTCAGGCTCCCCACCCTCCCCAAGTCCCTGCTTTATCTACTGCTTAACCAGCCTTGGTCCCCCTGCTTAATCCCAGACCTGAGCACTGCCAGCTTCCATAACCACTGATGCCGCCCATTGATCCTGATAACTAACCTTCCTATGTGGGCCTTAATGGAAGATACAACTATAAACAATATCTTAGAAAAGGGAACCCTCCTACACTGTTGTGGGAATGTAACTGGTACAACCACTATGGAAAATAATATGAAGGTTGCTCAGAAAACTAAAAATAGAGTTGCTATATGATCCAGAAATCCCACTCCTGGGCATATCCAGAGAAAACTCTAATTTGAAAAGATACATGCACCCCAATGTTCATGTCATTATTTACAATAGCCAAAATATGGAAGCAAACTAAATGTCCAAATATATTCAGTGAAATACTGAAGTGACATGAAGTCGCTCAGTTGTGTCGGACTCTTTGCAACCCCACTGACTGTAACCCACCAGGCTCCTCCATCCATGGGATTTTCCAGGCATGAATACTGGAATGGTTGCCATTTCCTTCTCCAGGGGATCTTCCCGACCCCGGGATGGAACCTGGGTCTCCCGCATTGCAGGCAGACGCTTTTACCATCTGAGCCACCAGGGAAGTCCCACTCAATCATAAAAAAGAATGAATGCCATTTGGAACAATATGGATGGACCTAAAGATTATTATACTAAGTGAAGGAAGTCAGACAGAGAAGACAAATATCGCACGATATCACTTATATGTCGAGTGTAAAATATGATACAAATGAAATTATTCACAAAACAGAAACAGACTCACACAAAACAAACTTACAGTTACCACAGGGAAAGAGGGGAAGGGATAATCGGAAGTTTGGGATTAGCAGATACAAACCACTATATATAAAACAGACAAATAACAAGATCCCACTGTACATAGCACAGGAAACTATGTTCCGTATCTTGTAATTAACTTGTAATAATGGAAAAGAAAAAGGCAATATATTAAATCTACAGATTGAAATAAAATGCTCCATCTATGATCTCAATCTCATAACACATCTGAGAGATGAAAACAATGACAGCATTATTTCCTTAATCTTAAGATGAGAAAAAATGATGACTATGAAAGTTGTGATAAATTTAAACAGGTCAACTTTTAATACAGCTGAACCAGAATCAGTGTTTCTTTTTTATTCTTTGAATAGATAAGTGAATGCCTACTAGTGCCAGGCACTTAATGCAGTTTTCATCTTATTTCTTTATATTCTCTAGAAGGGAATGTGCTTATATCAATGCTGAAGAATAGTGGTCTATCACTATGATATTTTAACCAGATATTCGTAGCAAGAGGTTACAGAGGTAGAGTCTGTGTTGGTTGAATGTTATTTAGAAAGCATTAATCATATCTGAGCACTTTCATTAACTGTTTCTTAATGATTGATGCTAAGAGCTAATTCATCCATCTTTGCAGCCCAGAGAGGAAGGCTTGAGGAACTGTCAGAGAAAGGAACTTTCAGCACGTTCCAACTTATAAAGTGTCACTAGATCAGATCAGATCAGATCAGTCGCTCGGTTGTGTCTGACTCTTTGTGACCCCATGAATCGCAGCACGCCAGGCCTCCCTGTCCATCACCAACTCCTGGAGCTCACCTAGAGTCACGTCCATCGAGTCAGTGATGCCATCCAGCCATCTCATCCTCTGTCGTCCCCTTCTCCTCCTGCTCCCAATCCCTCCCAGCATCAGAGTCTTTTCCAATGAGTCAACTCTTCGCATGAGGTGGCCAAAGTACTGGAGTTTCAGCTTCAGCATCATTCCTTCCAAAGAAATCCCAGGGCTGATCTCCTTCAGAATGGACTGGTTGGATCTCCTTGCAGTCCAAGGGACTCGCAAGAGTCTTCTCCAACACCACAGTTCAAAAGCATCAATTCTTCGGCACTCAGCCTTCTTCACAGTCCAACTCTCACATCCATACATGACAACAGGAAAAACCATAGCCTTGACTAGATGGACCTTTGTTGGCAAAGTAATGTCTCTGCTTTTGAATATGCTATCTAGGTTGGTCATAACCTTCCTTCCAAGGAGTAAGCGTCTTTTAATTTCACGGCTGCAGTCACCATCTGCAGTGATTTTGGAGCCCAGAGAAATAAAGTCTGACACTGTTTCCCCATCTATTTCCCATGAAGTGGTGGGACCGGATGCCATGATCTTTGTCTTCTGAATGTTGAGCTTTAAGCCAACTTTTTCACTCTCCACTTTCACCTTCATCAAGAGGCTTTTTAGTTCCTCTTCACTTTCTGCCATAAGGGTGGTGTCATCTGCATATCTGAGATTATTGATATTTCTCGTGGCAATCTTGATTCCAGTTTGTGTTTCTTCCAGTCCAGCGTTTCTCATGATGTACTCTGCATATAAGTTAAATAAACAGGGTGACAATATACAGCCTTGAAGAACTCCTTTTCCTATTTGGAACCAGTCTGTTGTTCCATGTCCAGTTCTAACTGTTGCTTCCTGACATATCCTTTAATATAATCCTCAATTTTCTGAAGGGATATGGCTAGGATTATCTTTATTACATAAATGAAACAAAGACAGGGGCATAAAATGAAATCCAAGGACAAACCTACTTTTTTACTCTTGATAAATTTTGGAACAGTCTTTGTGGAAACCCTCCTGCAGGTCAAGAATGCGGCAAGAAAGTGATGGTGATGAAATATTCCCAAATTTAGTTTTACCCAACTGACAAAGACAGTTAAGTGAATCTTTCAGTTTGGAGAAACCCATCCCAGTTTTTGACAATACATAAAGGCTTAGACCGACTGTACCAACCACACGTTTGTTTTTGGCTGTGCTGGGTTTTTGTTGCTGGGTTTTGGCTGCATTCAACATGCCAGCAAATTTGGAAAACTCAGCAGTGGTCACAGGACTGAAAAAGGTCAGTTTTCATTCCAATCCCAAAGAAAGGCAATGCCAAAGAATGTTCAAACTACCGCACAGTTGCACTCATCTCACAAGCTAGCAAAGTAATGCTCAAAATTCTCCAAGTCAGGCTTCAACAGTACATGAACCATAAACTTCCAGATGTTCAAGCTGGATTTAGAAAAGGCAGAGGAACCAGAGATCAAACTGCCAACATCCATTGGACCATCAAAAAAGCAAGAGAATTCCAGAAAAACATCTACTTCTTCTTTATTGACTACGCCAAAGCCTTTGACTGTGTGGATCAAAACAAACTGTGGAAAATTCTGAAAGAGATGGGAATACCAGACCACCTGACCTGCCTCTTGAGAAATCTGTATGCAGGTCAAGAAGCAACTGTTAGAACTGGATATGGAACAACAGACTGGTTCCAAATTGGGTAAGGAGTATGTCAAGGCTGTATATTGCCACCCTGCTTATTTAACTTAAATGCAGAGTACATCATGCAAAATGCCAGGCTGGATGAAGCACAATCTGGAATCAAGATTTCCAGGGAAAACATCAATAACCTCAGATATGCAGATGACACCACCCTTATGGCAGAAAGCAAAGAACTAAAGAGCATCTTGATGAAAATAAAAGAGTAGGGTGAAAAAGCTGGCTTAAAACTCAACTTTCAGAAAACTAAGATCATGGCATCTGGTCCCATCACTTCATGGCAAATAGATGGGGAAACAGTGGAAACAGTGACAGACTATTATTTTGGGCTCCAAAATCACTGCAGATGGTGACTGCAGCCATGAAATTAAAAGACACTTGTTCCCTGGAAGAAAAACCATGACCAACCTAGACAGCATATTTAAAAGCAGAGATATTACTTTGCCAACAAAGGTTCATCTAGTCAAAACTATGGTTTTTCCAGTGGTCATGTATGGATGTGTCCCAGGGTCCAGCCCCGGTGGATCCAGGGAATTTGAAGGGGAGACGGCATCGGCGATCAGGAAACAACAGCTTATTTAAATGTTAATTAAAGATATAAAGAGTGGTTAAATAAGGATAGCTCAGTGAGAAAATTTAGTGGAGAAAAGAGGCTGAATAATTCAGCCAGAAGGTGAGAGAAAGAATGACATGGGGAGACCAAGTTTCGGTGAACAAAGCCCACACTTTATTTTCCAAAGTAGTTTTTATACCTTAAGTTATGCATAGAGGATAATGGGGGAAAGGGTAGAGTCATGCCGTAAACCAGGCTTTCTTCCTGCAAACTTATCATATGCAAAAGTTTAGGTGATTTGCATCATCTTCTGGCCCGGAGGCCTGTTAACATTTTAAGACCCTTTCTTCAGAAAACTTATTTTTCTCTAAAGGTGATTAGTCAGGTGCCACCCTCCAAAAGTATTAGATACAGTTGCATTCCTATAGGGCAAAGGTGTGGTGGGCTACAACAAGAAAAAGAATTAACTCAAGGGTCCAAGGTTACAAACATTAAAGCCACTACTTACACCAATTATATTAATCAATACACTGCCAGGGACACAGCAGGTAAGGGATATGGAAACTTAGCAGCAAACATTGGCCCAACAAGTGAAAATCCCTTCACCAATACAATTTCTAATCAATCTTTTAACTGCTCAAAGGAATCTGTATTTAGACAGTTTAGAACATCTCCTGCCTCTCACAGTTAGGAGGCTCTGAACAATCACATGTGGCCGGAAAAACCTATTCAGGCAGGCTAGAGGACTTCCAAAGGAGTTTGTAGGTTGAAACACTGTCACACCCAGGAATTATTAACTGGAGCTGTAAGTTAACTCCTTTTTCAGAGAGAGGTGGTGGGGGACAGCCCCCCGTAAAGTCAGAGAGGTGTAGGTGAGAGCACAAAGCAGAGAGTAGGCAGACTCTGGTTTTGGGGGTAGATGCTCGAGAATTTCCAGGGGGACTCCTGAGGCTCAATCCCACCTTTGCGTATGCCAAGCCTCCTTCCTCATGACCTTTGCCACAGGCGGAGCTCCTGCTCCCGGCAGATGTGAGGGTTGGACTATAAAGAAAGCTGAGCACCGAAGAAATGATGCTTTTGAACTGTGGTGTTGGAGAAGACTCTTAAGATTCCTTTGGACTGCAAGGAGATCAAACCAGTCCATCCTAAAGGAAATCAATCTGGAATATTCATTGGAAGGACTGATGGTGAAGCTGACATTCCAATACTTTGGCCACCTGATGCGGAGAACTGACTCATTGGGAAAGACCCTGATGCTGGGAAAGATTGACGGCAGGAGGAGAAGGGGACGACAGAGGATGAGATGGTTGGATGGCATCACTGACTTGATGGACATGAGTTTGAGCAAGCTCTGGGAGTTGGTGATGGACAGGGAAGCCTGGTGTGCTGCAGTCGATGGGGCTGCAGAGTTGGACACGACTGAGCAACTGAACTGAACTGACTGGTTTTTGTTGCTGCCCTCTGGCTTCTCCTGTTTTGGCATGGCTCAGTAGCCACTGCGTTTGTTGCTTCAAGTTAGCAGCACTTTGTACTGCATTCCTACTGTGTTTATACCACAGTGAAGCTTTGCAACAGCCTGGATTCTGCTGCACAAAGTTCCCGGGTGACCACCATTGCAGTCTCATCAGTAACCACTGAAAATCCACATAGCAACAAGCATGTAGCCCACTCAACTCCTGTGGTTAAAACCAAAAAGCAGCTGGGGTATTATTGAACTTGCCACTAGGAGGTGATACAGAGTTGAGATTGCGAGTTTGGGACACTGAGCCCAGACAGCTCAAAATCTGGCTTCATTATTCACCAGTGGTGCAACTTGAACTGCGACCTCCTCTGTGATTCTCGTCCTTATCTGTACATGAGTAACTAATAGCACAGCCTCAGAGGTGGTGGTGAAGATGAAGGGCGGCAGAGTATGCCTGCTCAAAACAGAGCACTTTGGCCTGAGGATTATTTTGAGCTGGGGGCTTCCCTGATAGCTCAGTTGTAAAGAATCCGCCTACAGGAGATGTGGGTTCGATCCCTGGGTTGGGAAGATCCCTCAGAGAAGGGAAAGCTTACCCCCTCCAGTATTCTGGCCTGGAGAATTCCATGGACTGTATATTCTCTGTACCTGGGTAACTAATGGCACAGCCTCAAAGGCGGTTGTGAAGATGAAGGGTGCCAGAGAATGCCAACTCAAAACAGGCCACTTTGGCCTGAGGATTATTTTGAGCTAAAGATACACAGCAAGTGAGCTGACCAGCTCTCTTTTCTTCCTAAAAGCAGGAGATAAACTGCCCTATGGCTTTCCCGATGGCTCAAGCAGTAAACAATCCACCCTGAATGCAGGAGACACAGGGGACTTGGGTTCGATCCCTGAGCAGGGAAGATCCCCTGGAGGAGAAAGCAGCAACCCACTCCAGCATTCTTGCCTGGAAAATCTCATGGACAGAGGAGCCTGGCGGGCTACAGTCCAGGGGGTTGGCCACAACTGAGCACACACACACTGTTGGAATTGGAAACCGGCCTATGAGAGATGTCCTCCTACTGAAAGCAAACAACCTTATCATCAAGGGTGGGAAGGTGAAGGCAAGAGACTTCTGTGCAAAAAGACCTTGTTAAAATAACTCTTACCTTTCTTTAGCCTCCCTGTTTATTTTAGTTAGTTTTCCAGAATTACCTGTCTTTGTTCATTAGATCTTTATTTCCTTATGAGGGCTTTCCTGTCACATTAAAATTATACTAAATAAATATGTATGCTTTTCTCTGGTTAATCTCCTCATGCAAATTTAAATCTAATGCCCAGATGCAAACTCTAAGTTGTTCAGTCACTAAGTCGTGCCGTACTCTTTGCGATCCCATGGACTGTAGCACACCAGGCTCTTCTGTCCTCCACTGTCTCCCAGAATTTGCTCAAATTCATGTCGATTAAGCTGGTGATGCTATCTAACCATCTTATCCTCCACCGCCCCCCTCCTCCTTTTGCCGTCAATCTTTCCCAGCTTCAGAGTCTTTTCCAACAAGGCTCTTCACCTCAAATGGCCAAAGTACTGGAGCTTCAGCTTCAGCAACAGCCCTTCCAATGAATATTCAGGGTTGATTTCCTCTAAGATTAACTGGTTTGAGCTCCTTGCAGTCCACAGAACTCTCAAGAGTCTTCACTAGCACCACAATTCGAAAGCATCAATTCTTCACCCAAAGGTTAGGTAAAATTTTGCCTCCTCTACAGGGATTAAATAGGATAATTATGTATCTGAAACACCTTAATATGAAAGAAACACTATTATTACATGTGCATGTATGTGAATGTAAATGCCAAAAAAAAAAAAGTGCTCTGGAAGGGAGCACACAAAAACGGTAGTAGTTGTCATTCTAAGGAAGGGGAGTGAGATTCAGGGGAAGGGTTGGGAATGATGGGTGACTTCTACCATTAACCTGTATTTTTCTGAGTTTTGATTTTTTTCAATGAGATTTTCTTTATCAATGAATTATTTGTGGAACTTTAAAAGTGATATATAGGGAATTCCCCAGCAGTCCAGTGGTTAGGACATCGAGCTTCCACTGCAAGGGGCATGTTTGATCCCTGGTAGGGAAACTAAGGCAATGGCACCCCACTCCAGTACTCTTGCCTGGAAAATCCATGGATGGAGGAGCCTGGTGGGCTGCAGTCCATGGGGTTGCTGAGAGTTGGACACGATTGAGCGACTTCATTTTCACTTTCATGCATTGGAGAAGGGCATGGCAACCCACTCCAGTGTTCTTGCCTGGAGAATCCCAGGGATGGGGGAGCCTGGTGGGCTGCCATCTATGGGGTTGCACAGACTCGGACACAACTGAAGTGACAGCAGCAGGGAAACTAAGATCCCACAAGTCTCATGACCCAAAAGCCATGTGACACAGCCAAATTAAAAAAAATTTTTAATTAAAAAAACTGACATATAAAAGTCAGCCTTTGCAGTAGTGTTAGAAAAACCACATCATGTACTAAAAGTACCTATCATTTAATCAAGTAAAACCGGTTTTGTATTTTCTAAAATAACCTGAAAATATCTTTTAAAAAATACAAATCTGATTTTAAAAAAAAAATCATATCGGTTTTACCATAGGAGAGGATTGCCTTAGGAAGTAGCTAAAGTAGTGTCATAGGAAAGTGTATTAATGTGCTCCAATCACAACATCTTAGAAACCTCTTGTGGTGTAATTATAATGGAAGTTCTTACATGATGATGCCAACCTTTTTCATTACTGTGTCACTGTCTAGAGTGGTCATTGTTTTTAGTCTTCTGCAGTCATATCATCATGACTATTTGAGTTTCCACACCATAAACATATTTATATGACAAAAAAAAGAAATATGCTGCTGTCATTACTTCACCTAGGCCACAGCCATGCATTATTATATAGGATACGTTTTATTATAGGTAATAAAAGTCACAACAAAAATTAACTTTTAAATTTAAAGCCAGTATTCTGCACTAGTCCAGAATATTTCTGGTGACTTTTGTACCTCATATTTGGGAATATTAAAACAATAATTTACCTGAGCAGTTTACCCCTTATTTCAAGGGTGTAAATTCTGGGAAGAGAAGCTGTGGTAGAAATGCTTCTGGAGCTCCTATTCCCCCAGACGGAGCCTAACTGTACCCACGGAGGCCTCTGCTGACCCTTCCTCCGTTTCCAGGTATATAGAGAAAGCGCAGGGATGGTAAAGGCTGAAGCTTGAGATTCCCCAGCTGGTGAAATTGAGTCAAAGATAAGTAAGTTAGAGGAACTTGTTCAGTATGGTCAACCATTCACACTATCCCAAAGGAAATAAAGCCTTTTCCCGCGGGGGCGGGGGTTGGGGACAGATGTGTGTGGGGTGGGGGGTGGTAAAGAATCACCTTGCCCGTGTAGGAGACGGGGTTCAATCCCTGATCAGAGAAGTCCCACATGCCGAGGACCAACTAAGCCCAAGGGCCACAACTACCGAGCCTGTGCTCTAGAACCTGGGACCTGCAACGACTGAGCCCATGTGCTGCAACTATTAAAGCCAGTACGCCCTCGAGTCCAGGCTCCAGAACACGAGAGGCTACCACAATTAGCCACCGCAATGAGAAGCCCTCCCACCGCAACTAGAGAGTAGCCCTACTCACCACAACTAGAGAAAAGCCCGAGCAGCAATGAAGACTCAATACAGGCAAAAAAAGAAAACAATCAAAAACGTCTGCCTTAAAAAAGAGAGAGGGGGGGAAGAAAGGGAAGGAGGAGGAATGGTAAACTGAAAAGGGGCAAAGGAGTGGCCTTTGAGGAAGCAGCCCAGATGAAAGTTCCTGCGATTGCATAACGTAACCACCAGGTGGCGCACGGGAAAACATCAAACTCGGGCCCTCTGCGGACTACAGTTCAGTTCACTCAGCCCTGTCCGCCTCTTAGTGACCCCATGGACTGCAGCAGGCCAGGCTTCCTTTCCGTACCAAATCCCAGAGCTTACGCATGACCATCGAGTCGGACTACATCCTGCGTTAAAGCCACCAGCCCCTTAGGTTCCCACCAGTAGTCAAACAAAGCAAGGGTGGTCTCGCTTTGGCAGCACATATACTAAAATTGGAACGATACAGAGATTTGTATGGCCCCTGAGCAAGGATGACACGCGAATTCCTGAAGCGTTCCATATTTTGTGCCCTTCCCCACCGTCCAGACACCGTTTGCGTCTTAGCCCCCAAGGAAACGCTCTTTGTCAAAACCACAACGCCTGGCACTTAATTCTGAACTTGTGATTTTTCACTATAAAAAATAAAGCAAGGGTGACTGTAAACGCCATGGAATTGTGCCGCATAGATAGGAGGGAATTGGGAGGGGCTCATAAAAGGGTTTGCGTTTCTGTTAGATGAGTTCAAAATGGCAACCCACTCCAGTACTCTTGCCTGGAAAATCCCATGGACAGAGGAGCCTGGTAAGCTACAGTCCACGGGGTCGCAAAGAGTCGGACACGACCGAGTAACTTCACTTCGCTTCACTTCGGTTCATCAGGGTGAGGCTTGCTCTGGACCAGGTGTGGTTAGAAAGGAGGGGTAATTTGGTGATTGAGTATCTTAATGATTGTCATCAAAGATATGACAGGATCCAGCTAACGCCGTCATTCAAAAAGAACCATAAGGAAGCGGTAGTTACTCGTGTTAGCTAGGAAATGGGGGGGGGGGGGGTGAGGGCGCGGGGCAGGAGGTGCGGGAGTTTGGTTGTTTCTGTGGTTCTAAGAGAAGGAAATGGCAACCCACTCCAGTGTTCTTGCCTGGAGAATCCCAGGGACGGGGGAGCCTGGTGGGCTGCCGTCTATGGGGTCGCACAGAGTCGGACACAACTGAAGCGACTTAGCAGCAGCCGCAGTGGTTCTAAGAGCTGCTTTGGTTTGTGCTGAAGGCATCGTTGCAGAATGGTCTCTGTCTCACTCCACAGAGGGCTCTCAGGAGACAGTGCCTTTCTGAGAAAAGGTCTGTGATTGGTAGGTACTAAACCAGTTCCCAGCTGTGGGGGCCAGGCCGGTTGCCAGCTGACAGCTGTAGAAACTTTTGTTTTCTTCCACATGCTTCTTATCCTCCGGTTCCCTGCTGTCAGAAGGAGCATCCTAGGAAGTCATCCCCAGGGAAGCCTGTGGCATGGTAGCTAAATGGCTGAACCATGGCTTCAGACTGACCTGACTGTACTGCTCAAGTCTACCATTCACACTGGCTGTGGGACCTCGGAGAAGATATTTAACTTCTCTGTGCCTGTTTCCTCTTTTGTAAAAGAAAATAAAAATAGTACATGGAAACTGGGAAACTGGGAAAATGAAATGAGATAGCATATGTTAACCACTTACAACAGTACCTAACACATGATAGGCATTTACTTCTACTACTAAGTCACTTCAGTCGTGTCCGACTCTGTGCGACCCCATAGACGGCAGCCCATCAGGTTCCCCCGTCCCTGGGATTCTGCAGACAAGAACACTGGAGTGGGTTGCCATTTCCTTCTCCAATGCATGAAAGTGAAAAGTGAAAGTGAAGTCGCTCAGTTGTGTCCAACTCTTAGCGACCCCATGGACTGCAGCCTACCAGGCTCCTCCATCCATGGGATTTTCCAGGCAAGAGTACTGGAGTGGAGTGCCATTGCCTTCTCCATGATAGACATTTAACTTAGACTAATATACCCTGTTTTGGAGGAGGAAATGGCAACCCACTCCAGTATTATTGTGTGGGAAATCCCATAGACAGAGGATCCTGACGGGACTACAGTACATGGGGTCACAAAAGAATCCAACACGACTTAGCGACTAAACAACAACAACCCAGTTCATTATTTGTCAGAGCTCACAATGCTCAATGCACTCTGGAAACCCATCAGGGGACTGAAGAATCAAATAATATTCAGTTTATAAAAACACTTCTACTATCAGAAGATGCTCATGCATATACCACTACTATATATAAAGTAGATAACTACTGATAAGAACCTACTGTATAGCACAGGGAACTCCATCAATACTCTATAACAGTTTATATGGGAAAAAAGAAGGGATATATGTATTCACTTTGCTGTTCACCTGAAACTAACACAACATTGTAAATCAACTATACGCCAGTAAATTTTTTTAATGTATTCATTACATAATATTTTTATTTTTTCTGACAACTTGAAAATAAAATCAGAATATTAAAAAGAAAAAAAAGATTACTCATAAATGAAGTTAAAGGGTTCTCTTTTATTTCTGGTTTGTCCAAAGCATATCTATTACAGACTTAGCAATAGACTTGTATTCAAAAAGATTATGCAAGGGGGGAAGGAAAATACTGCAGTGAGAGAAGGCTGTGACATAGGTTTGCTGCAAGCATCTTAGAGTTGGGCAAAAAGATTTTCCCTCTGTTATAGAGAGGAGTCAGAGGAGTCAATGGCACCCCACTCCAGTACTCTTGCCTGGAAAATCCCATGGATGGAGGAGCCTGGAAGGCTGCAGTCCATGGGGTCGCTGAGAGTTGGACACGACTGAGTGACTTCACTTTCACTTTTCACTTTCATGCTTTGGAGAAGGAAATGGCAACCCACTCCGCTGTTCTTGCCTGGAGAATCCCAGGGACAGGGGAACCTGGTGGGCTGCCGTCTATGGAATCGCACAGAGTCGGACACGACTGAAGAGACTTAGCAGCAGCATAGAGAGGAGTAAACAAGGCTGGGAAGAGCCAGACTCAGGGAAGTGGGATGAAACAGTGGTGTGAGGACTTCCCTCGTGGTCCAGTGGTTAAAAATGTGCTTGTCAATGCAGGGTACACGGGTTCAATCCCTGGTCCAGGAAAGTCTCACATGCCACAGAGCCTGTGTGACACAACTCTAGAGCCCAAGCGCCACAACAAGAGAAGCCACTGCAATGAGAAGCCTGTGCACCGCAACTAGAGAGTAGCCCCTGCTTGCCATCACTAGAGAAAGCCAATGAGCAGCAATGCAGACCCAGTGCAGTCAAAAATAAATTGGAAAAAAAAAAGAACTTAAAAAAGAGTGGCATGAATGGATGGTAGGTTAGAGAATGTTTGACCCTATTCTCAGAAGCTGTGTGTTGTGCTGTGTGTTCAGTCACGTCTGACTCTTTGTGACTTCATGGACTGTAGCTCACCAGGCTCCTCTGTCCATGGGATTTTTTGGGCAAGAATACGGGACTGGATTGCCATTTCCTTCTCTCTCTCTCTGACCCAGGGATCAAATCTGCATCTCCTGTGTCTCCTGCACTGCAAGCAGATTCTTTACCACTGAGTCACTGGGGAAGCCCTTTCTCAGAAGCTGTAGTGAAGTGAAGTGAAGTCACTCAGTCATGTCTGATTCTTTGCGACCCCATGGACTGTAGCCTACCAGGCTCCTTTGTCCATGGGATTTTCCAGGCAAGAGTACTGGAGTGGGTTGCCATTTCCTTCTCCAGGCAATCTTCTTGACCCAGGGATCAAACCCAGGTCTCCTGCATTCCAGGCAGATGCTTTAACCTCTGAGCCACTGGGGAAGCCAATTTTTTTACCAAAGTATTGTCATAATTAGCTTGAGAAGAAGGTTTTCCCTACTTTCAGAAAACACAAGATTCAAATCCATAATTTTTCTTCCCAACCCAGGGATCGAAACCAGGTCTCCCGCAGACACTTTACCATCTGAGCCACCAGGGAAGTCACTGAGTGTGGGCCAAAGTTCAAGGACCTAGAGGAAGGAGAGAGCTTAACCAAAGTTTGGTTAACATTATTGTGTTGCATTTATTGGTGGGGACAAGCAGTTCAGCTAATCATTTATGAGGCAAAGAAAGGAAATCATGAGGGTCTATGTCTGGCCTTGTCACAGTGAACAAGGGACATCTTGTCTACATTGGCCAGGAAAGGACGGGTCTTAGTATTAAGCAAAGGCTGCTGGGGGATTTCTTAATCCTCACCAATGTTTTCCAGGATAACAGGGCTCAGGTAAGATTCAGCATTTATTCAGGTTGCAAATTATAATACATGTTTCCTATTTCTTAAATTGCTGTGTTTCACGTAAAGGATGAAATATCCAGAGAGATCATGGATCCTTACATAGTGGCACAGGTCTGTAAGGCAGAAGGGCCAGGGAAGGGCTGGTTTATTTGCAAAGCCCTTGGCAAACTGACTGTATAGAGCTTCTCCATCTTTGGCTGCAAAGAATATAATCAATCTGATTTTGGTGTTGACCATCTGGTGATGTCCATGTGTAGAGTCTTGCTCCTGTGTGGTTGGAAGAGGGTGTATGCTATGACCAGTGCATTTTCTTGGCAAAACTCTGTTAGTCTTTGCCCTGCTTCATTCCGTATTCCAAGGCCAAATTTGCCTGTTACTCCAGGTGTTTCTTGACTTCCTACTTTTGCATTCCAGTCCCCTATAATGAAAAGAACATCTTTTTGGGGTGTTAGTTCTAAAAGGTCTTGTAGGTCTTCATAGAACCGTTCAACTTCAGCTTCTTCAGCATTACTGGTTGGGGCATAGACTTGGATTACCATAATATTGAATGGTTTGCCTTGGAAACGAACAGAGATCACTCTGTCGTTTTTGAGATTGCATCCAAGTACTGCATTTCGGACTCTTTTGTTGACCATGATGGCCACTCCATTTCTTCTGAGGGATTCCTGCCCACAGTAGTAGATATAATGGTCATCTGAGTTAAATTCACCCATTCCAGTCCATTTCAGTTCGCTGATTCCTAGAATGTCGACATTCACTCTTGCCATCTCCTGTTTGACCACTTCCAATTTGCCTTGAATCATGGACCTGACATTCCAGGTTCCTACGCAATATTGTTCTTTACAGCATCGGACCTTGCTTCTATCACCAGTCACATCTACAGCTGGGTATTGTTTTTGCTTTGGCTCCATCCCTTCATTCTTTCTGGAGTTATTTCTCCACTGATCTCCAGTAGCATATTGGGCACCTACTGACCTGGGGAGTTCCTCTTTCAGTATCCTATCATTTTGCTTTTTCATACTGTTCATGGGGTTCTGAAGGCAAGAATACTGAAGTGGTTTGCCATTCCCTTCTCCAGTGGACCACATTCTGTCAGATCTCTCCACCATGACCCGCCCGTCTTGGGTTGCCCCACGGGCATGGCTTAGTTTCATTGAGTTAGACAAGGCTATGGTCCTAGTGTGATTAAATTGACTAGTTTTCTGTGAGTATGGTTTCAGTGTGTCTGCCCTCTGATGCCCTCTTGCAACACCTACCGTCTTACTTGGGTTTCTCTTACTTTGGGCGTGAGGTATCTCTTCACGGCTGCTCCAGCAAAGCGCAGCCACTGCTCCTTACCTTGGACTAGGGGTATCTCTTCACCGCTGCCCTTCCTGACCTTCAACGTGGGGTAGCTCCTCTAGGCCCTCCTGCGCCCGCACAGCCACCGCTCCTTTGACGTGGGGTTGGTCCTCCCGGCCGCCGCCCCTGACCTCGGACGCAGGGTAGCTCCTTATTGCCAAATTCAGACTGAAATTGAAGAAAGTAGGGAAAACCACTAGACCATTCAGGTATGACCTAAATCAAATCCCTTATGATTATACAGTGGAAGTGAGAAATAGATTTAAGGGCCTAGATCTGATAGATAGAGTGCCTGATGAACTATGGACTGAGGTTTGTGACATTGTACAGGAGACAGGGATCAAGACCATCCCCATGGAAAAGAAATGCAAAAAAGCAAAATAGCTGTCTGGGGAGGCCTTACAAATAGCTGTGAAAAGAAGAGAAGAGAAAAGCAAAGGAGAAAAGGAAAGATATTCCCATTTGAATGCAGAGTTCCAAAGAATAGCAAGAAGTAAGAAAGCCTTCCTCAGCGATCAATGCAAAGAAATAGAGAAAAACAACAGAATGGGAAAGACTAGGGATCTCTTCAAGAAAATTAGAGACACTAAGGGAACATTCCATGCAAAGATGGGCTCGATAAAGGACAGAAATGGTATGCACCTAATAGAAGCAGAAGATATTAAGAAGACGTGGCAAGACTACACAGAAGAACTGTACAAAAAAGATCTTCACGACCCAGATAACCATGATGGTGTGATCAGTCACCTAGAGCCAGACATCCTGGAATGTGAAGTCAAGTGGGCCTTATTAAGCATCACTACGAACAAAGCTAGTGGAGGTGATGGAATTCCAGTTGAGCTATTTCAAATCCTGAAAGATGATGCTGTGAAAGTGCTGCACTCAATATGCCAGCAAATTTGGAAAACTCAGTAGTGGCCACAGGACTGGAAAGGTCCGTTTTCATTCCAATCCCAAAGAAAGGCAATGCCAAAGAATGCTCAAACTACTGCACAATTGCACTCATCTCACACGCTAGTAAAGTAATGCTCAAAATTCTCCAAGCCAGGCTTCAGCAATATGTGAACCGTGAACTTCTGGATGTTCAAGCTGGTTTTAGAAAAGGCAGAGGAATCAGAGATCAAATTGCCAACATCCGCTGGATCATGGAAAAAGCAAGAGAGTTCCAGAAAAACATCTATTTCTGCTTTATTGACTATGCCAAAGCCTTTGACTGTGTGGATCACAATAAACTGTGGAATATTCTGAAAGAGATGGGAATACCAGACCACCTGACCTGCCTCTTGAGAAATTTGTATGCAGGTCAGGAAGCAACATAGAACTGGACATGGAACAACAGACTGGTTCCAAATAGGAAAAGGAGTACGTCAAGGCTGTATATTGTCACCCTGCTTATTTAACTTATATGCAGAGTACATTATGAGAAACACTGGACTGTAAGAAACACAAGCTGGAATCAAGATTGCCGGGATAAATATCAATAACCTCAGATATGCAGATTGACACCACCCTTATGGCAGAAAGTGAAGAGGAACTCAAAAGCCTTTTGATGAAAGTGAAAGTGGAGAGTGAAAAAGTTGGCTTAAAGCTCAACATTCTGAAAACGAAGATCATGGCATCTGGTCCCATCACTTCATGGGAAATAGATGGGGAAACAGTGGAAACAGTGTCAGACTTTATTTTTTGGGGCTCCCAAATCACTGCAGATGGTGACTGCAGCCGTGAAATTAAAAGACGCTTACTCATTGGAAGGAAAATTATGACCAACCTAGATAGCATATTGAAAAGCAGAGACATTACTTTGCCACCAAAGGTCCATCTAGTCAAGGCTCTGGTTTTTCCAGTGGTCATGTGTGGGTGTGAGAGTTGGACTGTGAAGAAGGCTGAGCGCTGAAGAATTGATGCTTTTGAACTGTGGTGTTGGAGAAGACTCTTAAGAATCCCTTGGACTGCAAGGAGATCCAACTTGTCCATTCTGAAGGAGATCAGCCCTGGGATTTCTTTGGAAGGAATGATGCTAAAGCTGAAACTCCAGTACTTTGGCCACCTCATGCGAAGAGCTGACTCATTGGAAAAGACTCTGATCCTGGGAGGGATTGGGCGCAGGAGGAGAAGGGGATGACAGAGGATGAGATGGCTGGATGGCATCACTGACTGGATGGATGTGAGTCTGAGTGAACTCCGGGAGTTGGTGATGGACAGGGAGGCCTGGCGTGCTGCAATTCATGGGGTCGCAAAGAGTTGGACACGACTGAGGGATTGAACTGAACTAGCAAACTGAACTGTTTAGAACGTATAACTTATGTGGCTCTTGCATTTCTTCCGGCCTACAACTGAATCCTGGTGACTCAGTGGTGAAGAATCCACCTGTTAATGCAAGGAGACACAGGAGACACTGGTTGATCCCTGGGTCGGGAAGATCCCCTGGAGAAGGAAATGGCAACCCATTCAAGTATTCTGCTGAGATAATCCCATAGACAGAGGAGCCTGACAGGCTTCAACACATAGGGTCACACAAATGAGTGACTAAGCATGCATGCACACACAAGTGGATCAATAAAAACTCCAACTTGAAATGAGGCAACATCAGCACATATGTTGAAACCGCATTTTAGTTCAAACTCTGTTGAGGGCCCAGCTCTCTTCCAGGGCTTTGGGGAGACTCAGTGTTACAATGCTGCACAGCCCACACCCGCTGCAGGGTGATTGCTGTGCTGCTTACTTCCCTTTGCCTGTAAGGAGTCCAGCCTGCATGTAGACCATCTCCCTCTCATCTGTCCTCTCCTTTCAGAGCCTTTCCACCCGCGGTGACACAGCTTGAAGCTGCTCACATGTTCCACTGTGGAGCTGGGCAATCTTGTAACTCCTGCATTTTGCAATGTGTCCTGGAGGCAGCCTGGGTCTGCGGTAGACCTGAGAGGCTCCCCACGCCTGCCCTCCACCTCGGGGAACGTCTTTATTACACGCTCTTGTCAGGTTCTGAGCAGTCAAGCTTTGATTTACTTTCCCTTCCTAGAGCCAAGGGAATAAAACTGTCAAGTACAAGCTGATGATTTGAACTAGTTCTGAGGATTTATAAAAATGCTCAAAATCCATGCAGGGCGTGAGGAGAAACAGCCTGACGTCCTCAGCCAGGAAGTGCGTGCAGTGGGTCTCACCACCCTCCCCACTCGACCGCTCCTTCCTCTTTCCTGAAGAGATTCCTCTCCCCCTCCTCCCCACCATGTCAGGAGACAATGCTCTCCTCGTCTTGAAAACAAAACCAAACCCTGCCTGTTCTGATAAAGAGGACGTGAATCAGAGGATCCCGTAACTGGAAGGAGCTTGACCAACTTGTCTGGTCCCCTTCCCTCCTTTGGGAAACTACTTGTGGCTCCACATTTGAAAAGTTAGCTCCCCCCCTTTTTCTTTACATCCGCTACTGCTGCTGCTGCTAAGTCGCTTCAGTCATGTCCGACTCTGTGCTACCCCATAGACGGCAGCCCACCAGGCTTCCCCGTCCCTGGGATTCTCCAGGCAAGAACACTGGATTGGGTTGCTATTTCCTTCTCCAATGCATGAAAGTGAAAAGTGAAAGTGAAGTTGTTCAGTCGTGTCCGACTCTTAGCGACCCCATGGACTGTAGCCCACCAGGCTCATCCATCTATGGGATTTTCCAGGCAAGAGTACTGGAGTGGGGTGTTCTTTACATCTAAGAAGGTTCTAATTATGAATCTTTCTAGGGGCTTCCCTGGCAGATCAGAGAGTAAAGAATCCACCTGCAATACGGGAGACCTGGGTTCGATTCTTGGGTTGGGAAGATCCCCTGGAGGAGGGGATGGCAACCCACTCCAGTACTCTTACCTGGAGAATCCCCATGGACAGAGGAGACTGGTGGGCTAACAGTCCATAGGGTCGCGAAGAGTCAGACACAACTGAGCTACTTAAGCAGGTGTCCACACACGCTCAGTCCTCTCTGGTTCCTTTCTTCACGTAAGCTCAGAGAGCGTTGTGTGTTTAAATTCAAAATAGATGAATGGTTAAGTATTAGTTTTGCTTGAAGATGAGCAGAGCTTACAGTGGGGGATTGACAGGAAGCAAACTAGAGACATGAGCTAAGAAAGCAGAGGAGGACTTCCTCAATGAGTGGCCACCTATGCAGATGAAAGGCAAAGTAAAATTCCTCCCAAAGAGAGACAGGAACAGTTGGAGAACAAAATCCTTCTAAGACTTGCACCTTGACAAGCTTATAGACTTTCTGAGGCACTGCAAACTGTATAAACTGTTTCAGTCCTCTTAGGAATGCATTTGTTAGCATTTAGAGAAAAGAAAATTTTACCTTTGGACCCACATTTTAAATACCTGTTAATAGCTAACTATCACAAGTTGTAGAGCTTAATATAACCATTTTTTTAAGGATTTATTTATTTATTTGGCTGTGGTGGGTGAGTAGGGGCCATTCTGTTGCAACGTGCAGGCTTCTCATTGTGGTGGCTTTTGTTGTGGAGGCTCGAGGCACATGGGCTTCAATAATAGCAGCTCATGGGCTCAGTAGTTGTGGCTCTCGGGCTCTAGAGAGCTGGCTTTAGTAGTTGTGGTACATAGGCTTAGTTGCTCTGCAGTATAGGGAATCTCCCTGGACCAGGGATCAGACCAGTGTCCCTTGCATTGGCAGGTGGATTCTAAACCACTGGACCACCAGGGAAGCCCTTTTCAACCATTTATTTTGCAAGTGGTTTTACAGGTAAGAAATTTGAGGACTCCACAGGGCAGTCTGTCTGCCTGGCTTCATGTGGGGGCAGTAAGGTCTAGTGATAGCCTTCTAGGTGGCGTCTTTGCTCGTGTGTCTGCCGTTTCAGTGATCCTTGTGCTTTTCTTGATGCCCACCTGGGGCTTCAGACCCCAGGGCTTCTTCGTGTGGCTTGAGCGTCTCATAGCATGGTGGTTTCGAGAAAGCTGCACTTTCTAGAAGTAGGAAATAGATGTTACTAAGGCCAATTAAGAGCTATACCTGAAACAGGAACAATGTCACCGCTGCTGTATTCTAACAGTCAAAGTAGTCACAGAGCCCATCGAGGTTCAAGGGGAGTGTCAAGTCCTTGTTGCAGAAGAGCAATGGGGTTGGGAGATATTATGTGGCCATCTTTAGAACATACAACCAATCACAACTCATAATCTTTTTAGGAATGTATCACATGGAAATTATGCCAGAGAAGTACAAAACAGAAGTTCATCACAGCTTTTGTAGGAAAAAACCTCCAAACAGTGGAAACAATCTACAAGTCTACCAATAGGTAAATGACTAAATCAATTGTCACGCACCAACTCACAGGAATAAAAAGCCATAATAATTGAAAAGATTATGAAATAACATGAATAAGTGTTACTCGTAGCTCAGTTGGTAAAGAATCTGCCTGCAGTGCAGGAGACCCGGGTTCAATTCCTGGGTTAGGAAGATTCCCTGGAGAAGGAAATGGCAATCCACTCCAGTGTTCTTGCCTGAAGAATCCCATGGACAGAGGAGACTGGCAGGCCAGTCCATGGGGTCACAAGAGTCGGACATGACTTAGCGACTAAACTACTACTACTATAAAAGGAGAAAATGTAAAATTGAAAAGCATATGTACTATGATGGTAATTATGTAAAACCCTGCACACGTCTGGGTAAAGTCTGGAAGGAAATATGAAGAAATGAAAAGTATTGCCTTGAGGTGGTAAGATTCTACATACCTTCCATCTTCCTCTCTATTGTTACAGCTTCATGAAAAATGAAATTGAGAAGAAAAGAAGTAAAGCTTTAATTTTCAGTGCTCAGTGCTTGGCAGGTGCATGTAGACGTGCAAGGAAGATACAGGTAACACACAGCTCTCCCTGTAATTCACTCATTCAGATAAACTGCCAGGTCAGAGGATCCACAGATATTCTCGTTTATAATTAACTTTCTGCTTTGACCTCTCATTTTCAGAATGCTAATTGTCATGGAGGCAATAATTGTCATATTAGCCTTGCTATGTTCTTAAGGCTGTTCATGATATGAGATTCTAAATACTTTAAAAAGCTACTATAACATAAAACATAAGGTGATATATTTTTCATAATAACTCCATCTACCCCTACCCCTACTTCTAACCCTGTCTCCCATGAAACACTCCCAGTAGTGAAGCCTCTATGCAGTCTCTTGAATCTGGGCTGACATTGTTGACCCTATTAACCAATAATATATGCCAGAAGTGATGCTGTGCTAGGTCCAGGCTTCAGTCTTGAAACAATAGTAGCTTCCACTTTTTGCTCTTGGGAGCCCTGAGCTGCCATGTACGAAATCCAAGTGGTCGTAGGGACCACATAAAGCTGGGAGGTCAGCTGACCAGGGAGCTGGGAGGCCTCACTCAGTATGCCAGCTGATTGCAGATACACAAGTGACCACTGGTAAGATCAATAGAAAAGTCACTCAGCTGAGCCTAGCCCAAGTGAACAGTTGTTTTACAACACTAAGTTTGGGGATAGTTTGTTATGCAGCAACAGAAACACCAGATACCTGTGCCTTTTATTGATGTACTCATTCCAAAATATTTATTGAATCTCTTGTTGTTGTTCAGTAGCTAAGTCATGTCCGACTCTTTGCAACACCATGAACTATAGCATTCCTGGCTTCCCTGTCCTTCACTATCTCCCCGAGTTTGCTCAAACTCATGTCCGTTGAGTCAGAGATGCTATCCAACCATCTCATCCTCTGTCGCCCCCTTCTCCTCTTGCCCTCAATCTTTCCTAGCATTTGGGTCTTTACAAATGAGTCGGCTCTTCACATCAGGTGGCCAAAGTATTGGAGCTTCAGCTTCAGCCTCAGTCCTTCCGCTGAGTATTCAAGGTTGATTTCCTTTAGGATTAACTGGTTTGATCTCCTTGCTGTCCAAGGACTTTCAAGAGTCTTTTCCAGCACCACAGTTCAAAAGCATCAATTCTTCAGCACTCAGCCTTCTTCATGGTCCATCTCTCACATTGGTACATAACTACTGGAAAAACCATAGCTTTGATTATATGGATCTTTGTTGGCAAAGTGGTATCTGTGCTTTTTAATACACTGTCTAGGTTTGTCATAGCTTTTCTTCCAAGGAGCAAGCATCTTTTAATTTCATACCTGCAGTCACCATCTGCAGTGATTTTGGAGCCCAAGAAAATGAAATCTGACACTGTTTCCACTTTTTCCCCATTTATTTGCCATGAAATGATAAGACCAGATGCCATGATCTTCATTTTTTGAATGTTGAGTTTTAAGCCAGCTTTTTCACTCTTTTCTTTCACCTTCATCAAGAAACTCTTTAGTTTTTCACTTTCTGCCATTAAAGTGGTATCATCTGTATATCTGAGGCTGTTGATATTTCTCCCAGCAATCTTGATTCTAGCTTGTGTTCATCCAGCCCAGCATTTTGTATGAGGTACTCTGCATAGAAGTTAAATAAGCAGGATGACAATATACAGCCTTGACATACTCCTTTCCCAATTTTGAACCAGTCCGTTGTTCCATGTCCAGTTCTAACTGTTTCTTCTTGACCCGCATACAGGTTTCTCAGGAGGCAGGTTACTGGTCTGGTATTCCCATCTCTTTAAGAATCTTCCACAGTTTGTTGTGATCCATACATTCAAAGGCTTTAATCTCTACCAGTGCCAGTTCTAGGAACTGGATACAGTGGTGAAAATTAACAATTAAACAAATAGATAAACACTTCCTAAGGAAGTTGGTTTTGAGTAGAGATCTAAATGATTAGATGGAGCCAACTATACAAAGATTAGAAGGAAGCATGTTGCAGAGATGGTGAAGAGATGCAGTCAAACAGGTAGGCAGGGACTAAATCATATTTTGGCCCTGAAGGAGTTTGGATTTTATTCTATGTGTAATGGGGAGTTTACTGGAGAGTTTAACAAAATGGAATATTATTGTCTAATGTGGTCTCTTAAAAAGATGATTCTGGCAGTCATGTGGAATAAAAACTGTAGGGCCACCAGAGAAATTAGCCAACTCTTGTCATAATCCAGGTAGTATGTAAGGATGGTTCAGACTAGGGAAGTAGAGCTCAAAGTATGGTCTTGGTAGTTTCGTGTTTCCTTAAAAAACTAAACATTGATTTGCTATATGACCTAGCAGTTCTACTTCTTGGTGTATACCCAAGAAAACGGAAAACACATGTCCACACAAAAGCTTGCACACTGATGTTCATAGCAACATTACTGATAATAGCTAAAAAGTGGAAAGAACTCAAATGTCTATCAACTAATGAATAAATAAAATGTAGTATATATCCATGTAATGGAATATTATTAAGCCATATGAGTAAATGAAGTACTGATAGATGCTACATATGAACTCTGAAAATACTATACTAAGTAAAAGAAGACCACTGAATTGAAAGTCCAATTCAGTTTTTATAAAGCACCCAGAATTGGCAAATCCTTAGAAAAAGAAAGTAGATCAGTGGTTATCAGGGGTTGGTATGAGAGGCAATGGGTAAAGATTGCTAATGCAGAGATAATTGCACAACTTTGTAAACATGCTGAAAACTATTGAACTATCGGTCTTTTCTTTCCTTTTTTTTTTTTGGCCTCACTACACATCTCATGTGCTCTTAGTCCTTCTACCAGGGATTGAACCCAGACCCCCAGCATTGGAACCTTGAGTCCCAATTACTGGACCACCAGGGAATCCCCTGTTGATCTTGAAAGGGTGAAGTTTATGGTATACAAAGTATAGCTCCATTTTTTTTTTAATGTTAAAAAGTGCTTTCTGGGGAGCCCTGAAGATCCCTCTGAGACATTCTTGTGGGTTTGTAAGGTCAAAAGTACTTTCATAATAGCAGTAAGACATTACTTGCCTTTCTTATTCTCATTCTTTCATGAGTATACAGCAGAATTTTCCAAAGGCTATGTGACATGTGATATTGCAGTAGATTGAATACAGAAGTAGCTATGAAAGAAAATCCAGCCTTTTTGAAAAAAATCAGACATTAAAGAGATTGGCAAAAAAAGTAAAGCAATGCTACTATTATCACTAAATTTGGGGGGATATGGAGAAGGCAATGGCACCTCACTCCAGTACTATTGCCTGGAAAATCCCATGGATGGAGGAGCCTTGTAGGCTGTAGTCCATGGGGTCACTAAGAGTCGGACACGACTGAGCGACTTCACTTTCACTTTTCACTTTCATGCATTGGAGAAGGAAATGGCAACCCACTCCAGTGTTCTTGCCTGGAGAATCCCAGGGATGGGGAAGCTTGGTGGGCTGCCATCTATGGGGTTGCACAGAGTCGGACACGACTGAAGCGACTTAGCAGGAGCATGTCTATTTAAAAAGTGTATTATTTATATTAACATGATACAGACTTATTTTTTAAAGGGTAAATAAATATTTTAAATTGTTTCAGCTCTGATTTATAATGATAAATATTAATACAACTCACATAAACATAACAGGTCTTTGGAGTCCAAAACAGGAATTTCCAAGAGTGTGAAGGAACCCTGAGACCAAAATGTTTGAGGATTGCTGAAGTAGAATGATAGCAATGGAAATATTAAAAAGTGGTTTGAAATAAGCTCCATTGCTGGGGATTTAGATGTTAGTAGTAAGAGGAAGAAAGAATCAAGGATGGGTTCTGGTTGGGGGCCTAAGCAAGTATGTATGGTGGGGCCATGAGCTGAAATCAGGAGAACTTCAATATGTCAGCAAATTTGGAAAACTCAGCAGTGGGCACAGTACTGGAAAAGGTCAGTTTTCACTCCAGTCACAAAGAAGGGCAATGCCAAAGACAGTTCAAACTACCATACAGTTGCACTCATCTCACATGCTAGCAAGGGTATGCTCAAAATTCCTTAAGTTAGGCTTCAGCAGTACATGAGAACTTCCAGATGTGTAAGTTAGGTTTAGAGAAGGCAGAGGAACCAGAGATCAAATTGCCAACATTCGTGAGATCATCGAGAAAGCAAGGGAATTCCAGAAAAAATGCCTACTTCTGCTTCATTGACTACGCTAAAGCCTTTGACTGTGTAGATCACAAGAAACTCTGGAAAATTCTTAAAGAGAGAAATGCCAGACCACTTAGCTGTCTCTTGAAAAACCTGTATGCTGGTCAAGAAGCAACCATTAGAACTGGACATGGAACAACAGACTGGTTCAAAACTGGGAAAGGAGTATGTCAAGGCTGTATATTGTTACCCTGTTTCTTTATAACTTACGTGCAGAGTGAAGTGAAAGTGAAGTGAAGTCGCTCAGTCGTGTCCGACTCTTTGCGACCCGTAGGCTCCTCTGTCCGTGGGATTTTCCAGGCAATAGTCCTGGAGTGGATTGCCATTTCCCTCTCCAGGGGATCTTCCCAACCCAGGGATCGAACCCGGGTCTCCCACATTGTAGACAGACGCTTTACTGTCTAAGCCACCAGGGAAGTCAATTTGTGCAGAGTATATCATGCTAAATGTCGGGCTGGATGAATCACAAGCTGAAGTCAAGATTCCTGGGAAAAATACCCACAAACTCAGATATTCAATACCACTCTAAAGGCAGAAAGCGAAGAGGAACTAAAGAGTCTCTTGATGAGGGTGAAAGAGGAGAGTAAAAAGGTGGCTTGAAGCTCAACATTTAAAAAAAACCAAGATCATGGCATCCAGTGTCATCATGCGTGTGTGCTAAATTGTTTCAGTCGTGTCCGACTCTGTGCGACCCCATGGACTGTAGCCCACCAGGCTCCTTTGTCCATGGGATTCTCCAGCCAACAATACTGTAGTAGGTTGCCATGCCCTCCTCCAGGGGATCTTCCAACCCAGGGGTTGTACCTGCATCTCTTATGTTTCCTATATTGGCAGGCGAGTTCTTTGCCACTGGTGCCACCTGGGAAACCCTCTGGTGCCATCAGTTCGGTTTAGTTCAATTACTCAGTCATGTCCAACTCCATGGACTGCAGCATGCCAGGCTATAACCAACTCCTGGAGCTTGCTCAAACTCATGTCCATCAAGTTGCTGATGTCATCCAACCATCTCATCCTCTGTTGCCCCCTTCTTCTCCTGCCTTCATTATTGCCCAGAATCAGGGTCTTTTCCAATGAGACAGTTCTTCACATTAGATGGCCAAAGTATTGGCGCGTCAGCTTTAGCAATAGCCTTTCCAGTGAATATTCAGGTCTGATTTCCTTTAGGATTGAATGGTTTGATCTCCTTGCAGTCCAAGGGACTCTCAAGAGTCTTCCACAACACCATAGTTCAAAAGCATCATTTCTTCAGCCCTCAGCTTCCTTTATAGTCCAACTCTCATACACATACACGACTACTGGAAAAAGCATAGCTTTGACTAGATGGAGCCTTTGTTGGCAAAGTAATGTCTCTGCTTTTCAATATGTTGTCTAGGCTGGTCATAGCTTTTCTTCCAAGGAACAAGTGTCTTTTAATTTCATGGCTGCAGTCACCATCCACAGTGATTTTGGAGCCCAAGAAAATGAAATCTGACACTGTCTCCACTTTTTCCCCATTTATTTGCCATGAAATGATAGAACCAGATGCCACGATCCTCATTTTTTGAATGTTGAGTTTTAAGCCAGCTTTTTCACTCTCTTTCACTTTCATCAAGAAGTTCTTTAGTTCCTCTTCACTTTGTGCGTTAAGGATGGTGTCATCTGTGTATTTGAGGTTATTGATTTTTCTCCTGACAGTCTTGATTCCAGCTTGTGCTCATCCAGCCTGGCATTTCACAAGATGTTTGCCCATCTTTGGATGGAATGTTCCCTTGGTATCTCTAATTTTCTTGAAGAGATCTCTAGTCTTTCCCATTCTATTGTTTTCCTCTATTTCTTTGCATTGATCACTTAAGAAGGCTTTCTTATCTCTCCTTGCTATTCTTTGGAACTCTGCATTCAGATGGATATCTCTTTCCTTTTCTCCTTTGCCTTTCGCTTCTCTTCTTCTCTCAGCTATTTGTACGGCCTCCTCAGACAACCTCAGACTGCCTTTTTGCATTTTTTTTTCTTGGGGATGGTCTTGATCACTGTCTCTTGTACAATGTCATGAACCTTGGTCCATAGTTCTTCAGGCAGTCTATCAAATCTAATCCCTGGATTCTATTTGTCACTTCCACTGTAAAATCATAAGGGATTTGATTTAGGTCATATCTGAATGGTCTAGCGGTTTTCTCTACTTCCTTCAATTTAAGCCTGAATTTTGCAATAAGGTGCTCATTATCTGCAAAGAAGGCAATGGCACCCCACTCCAGTACTCTTGCCTGGAAAATCCCATGGATGGAGGAGCCTGGTGGGCTACAGTCCATGGGGTCGCTAAGAGTCAGGCACGACTGAGTGACTTCACTTTCACTTTTCACTTTCATGCATTGGAGAAGGAAATAGCAACCCACTCCAGTGTTCTTGCCTTGAGAATCCCAGGGACAGGGGAGCCTGGTGGGCTGCCGTCTATGGGGTTGCACAGAGTCGGACATGACTGAAGCAACTTAGCAGCAGCAGTAGCAGCTCATTATCTGAGCCACAGTCACTTCCTGATCTTGTTTTTGCTGACTGTATAGAGCTTTTCCATTTTCAGCTGCAAAGAATATAATCAATCTGATTCCAGTATTGACCATCTGGTGATGTCCATGTGTAGAGTCTTTTCTTGTGTTGTTGGAAGAGGGTGTTTGCTATGACCAGTGTAGTCTCTTGACAAAGCTCTGTTAGCCTTTGCCCTGCTTCATTTTGTACTCCAAGGCCAATCTTGCCCGTTACTCCAGTTATCTCTTGACTTCCTACTTTTGCACTCCAGTTCCCTATGATGAAAAGGGCATCTCTTTTTGGTATTAATTCTAGAAGGTCTTGTAGGTTTTCGTAGAATTGTTCAGCTTCAGCTTCTTCAGCACTAGTGATTGGCACATAGACTTGGATTACTGTGATATTGAATGGTTTGCCTTGAAAACCAACAGAAATCATTCTGTTGTTTTTGAGATTGCACCCGAAACTGCATTTCAGACTCTGGTTGACTATGATGGCTCCTCCATTTCTTCTAAGGGATTCTTGCTCACAGAAGTAGATATAATGGTCATCTGAATTAAATTCACCCATTCCAGTCCATTCGAGTTCACTGATTCCTAAAATGTTGATGTTCACTCTTGACTCTTACCATCTCCTGCTTGACCACTTCCAATTTACTTTGATTCATGGAACAAACCTTTCCTATGCAATATTGTTCTTACAGCATCGGACTTTGCTTCCATTACCAGTCATATCCACACCTGGGCATTGTTTTTGCTTTGGCTTTGTCTCTTCATTCTTTCTAGAGTTATTTCTCCACTCTTCTCCAGTAGGATATCGGGCATCTACTGACCTGGGGAGTTCATCTTTCAGTATCATATCTTTTTGTGTTTTCACACTGTTCATGGGGTTCTGAAGGCAAGAATACTGAAGTGGTTTGCCATTCCCTTCTCCAGTGGACCCCATTTTGTCAGGACTCTCCACTATGACCCGTCCATCTTGGGTGGCCCTACATGGCATGGCTCATTGTTTCATTGAGTTACACAATGCTGTGGTCCATTTGATCAGTTTGGTTAGTTTTCTGTGATCATGGCTTTCATTCTGTCTGCCCTCTGATGGATAAGGATAAGAGGTTTATGGAAGCTTCCTGTTGGGAGAGACTGACTTTGGGGGTCACTGGTGCCTCACTTCATGGCAAATAGAAGGAGGGAAAGTGGAAGTAGTGACATTTTATTTTCTTGGGCTCCAAAATCACTGTGAACAGTGACTGCATCCATGAAGTTAAAAGACCTTTGCTCCTTGGAAACAAAGCTATGATGAACCTAAGACAGTATATTAAAAAGCAGAGACATTACTTTGCCGACAAAAGTCTGTATAGTCAAATGTATGGTCTTTCCTGTGGTCATGTACGGATGTGACGGTTGGACCATAAAGAAGTCTGAGCCCAAAGAATTGATGCTTTCAAACTGTGGTGCTGAAGAAGACTCTTAGTCCTTTGGACTGCAAGGAGATCAAGCAGTCAATTCTAAAGGAAATCAACTAAATACTCATTGGAAGGGCCGATGCTGAAGCTGAAGCTCCAATACTTTGGCCACCTGATGGGAAGTGCCAACTCAATGGAAAAGACCCTGAGGCTGGGAGAAGTTTGAGGGCAAGAGAAGGACTTGACAGAGGATGAGATGTTTGGATAGCATCTCATCAATGGACATGAGTTTGAGGAAATTCCAGGAAATGGTAAAGGACAGTGAAGCCTGGTGTGCTACAATCCATGGGGTCACAAAGTATTGGACATGACTTAGCAACTGAACAACAGCAACATGTGAGGAAGAAGTTGGGCAGAGAAAAATTAACTTCTACATCAGATATTTAGATACTTAGACATTGAAGGACGACCTTATTTAATGCTTTCTCCAATCTGATGAATTATTTTATCTTCATTTTACATATGAAGATGTTATAACTCAGAATTTGCCTAGAAAGCAGGAGATGAATCCTGCTCTGCACCAGGTCTGACTGAAATCCATGCTGATCTCAGTTTCCCTAAACTAAATTCACCTAAACTCCCAAATGAGCTTCCCCGGTGGCACAGTGGTAAGAATCTGCCTGCTAATGCAGGAGGTGCAAGAGAAATGCATTTGATTCCTGGCTCGGAGGATCCCCTGGAGTAGGAAATGGCAACTCATTCCAGTATTCTTCCCTGGAAAATTCCATAGACAGAGAAGGTTGGAGGGCTACAGTCCATGGGGTCACAGAGTCAGACATGACTGAGTGCATACACACACACATACACAAACTCCCAAATAGGAGGAAATAATAAAGGGATTTAGGTAAAAGTGATATTTAAAGTGTGTAGCCACCATTTTGGTACCCTATGAAGGCTTCAGTTCCCACAAGCAGCCATGGCAGGTTTCTTGTGAGATGGTACAAGATGAGGGACCAAGTGGGTATCAAGCATGTCCACTAGGTGTGGGCCCATCAGAGACCAATCCTGCCCCACAGAGGGCCAGAGAAGCCAGGGGCTGGGTAAGGGGGAGGAGGAGGAGGAAGTGCTAGGGAGAGTTTTCACCTTTTAGGAAGAATTTTAATATTTTAATAGAGTGTAACAACTGCAGTGTAAAGCCAGCTGAAAGTCAGCCGTGATGTTAGTAAGGTTGGTGTTAAAATATTTCCCCTTTCATTCTGGATTCAGAGAAATTGTTTTCAAAATCAGAGATTGGGTTTCAGTTTTGCCTTTTTTGTTGTCTTACAAATAATCAACTTGCTCTACTTCTAATCCTTGGCTAAAATTAACCACCTACGCAACCAATCTATCAAATATGGGAATGTGATTTATAAGATATATTCATTTTAACATAATTTCAGCATAACAAAATAATACATGGAGACAAACTCAAAATTCAAATTCCTGCAAGTTCAATCTGAAAAAATGTTTGTATTACTATTGTTATCTAAGCTAGGTGACTATCAGTAAGACCTTAATATTGCTTACTATATATTATTTGGTATTAAAGTTTTCATTTTTTCACATTTGTAAATGGCATTATGATTGTGCTTTTTTAAAAAGAGTCAATATTTTAGATGTACATACTATAGTATTTCTGATGAGATATTTTATATCTGACAGTTAATTTCCAATAATCTAGTGGAGTGGAGTGTGGGGTTATAAATGAAACAAGATTGGCCATATAGCGATAAATGTTGAATCCAGGTAATCAGTACATGGCAGCAGTTTAGTCGCTAAGTTGTGTCCGACACTTGTGACCCCATGGACTATAGCCAGCCAGGCTCCTCTGTCCATGGGATTCTCCAGGCAAGAATACTGGAGTGGATTGCCATTTCCCTCTGTAGGGAATCTTCCCAACCCAGGAATTGAACCTGGGTCTCCTGCACTGCAGGCAGATTCTTTTCCAACTGAGCTACGAGGGAAGCCCAGTACATAGCTATGAGGGAATCAGTACACAGGGGCTCATTATTCCATTCTTTCTACTTTATGTTTGGAAATTTTCAAAACAAAAAATTTAAGAAAAAAGTTCAATATTTATGTAATCTTTGGAGAATGCTGCTGTTCAAAAAAAAGGACACAGGATACCAGACAGTAAATTATTTTCTGTATTTCACTTGCTTTAGGTTCTCTTTTTTTTTTTTTTTTTTCTTGAAAGGGTTCTGTGAAATTGTACATTTCAAGATGAATAAAAAGTAGTATGTATTTATCCATAATTTCCTTTTAGTAGTTTCTAGGTGTCGTCTATATACTTCCAATTATAGCAATGAGAGTAAATAATTCCCCCTAATTTGGTCTTAGTGCTCAACTGCTGTCACATTAATTGCTACCTTTGTGTAGCTGCTGCCTAGCAATACATTACTAGACAAGACAGATATTTTAGAATCTAAATTCGGGTATTAACTTAGCAAGTTTTTCATTTCTCATTAATTTACTTTTTTAAGGTGAAAAAATTTTAATTCTGTTATTGGCTTAGTTCTTTATTATAATCTGGGCACATTTCGTCTTAGAGGAGTCTCCAGAACTTTTACCCAACAATGTTTGAAAGATGGTTCCACAATATTTTAGCATTTCTAGCTATCAATTATTTTCTATATCCCTAAATAAGACACTCTTGCCACCCTTACCACCAACACCCTTCACCACCATGTGAAGAGATACCTTGAAGATGGCTGTCTGCACACCAGAAAGACCACTCTTCCCAAACCACTAAGCTGGCCCTTTGCTTTTGGATTTCTCAGCCTTCAAAACTGTGAGAAATAAATTTCTATGCTTAAACCTCCCAGTCTATGATAATTTGTTACTTGCAGTCTTAACTAAGACATGGAGTTTGGTGTTTTATAAGCCTAGATAGCAATTTTGTAAAGTGATAAAAGTTAAGCAAACAATTAAATTTAAGGGCAGAACAGCTAAATACAGAGAGTTGAAACTATGTTATCTAGCTGAAACCTTGAAGAAATGGGAGTGTAAAATTTAAAATGGTTATTTCCTGCCCTTGGTTCTTCAGTACTAGACAGTGTTCTTTCCTACTCTTAGTTAATAACATGCATATCTAAAATTAAGCCTCTTGTGTTGCCTTGGATTCTGTTACTTTAAATAGGCACCCACCAGATTATAATTTTTACTTGTTTGAAGACTGTTGGAGTCTGATATTAATTTCTTTCCTGCCAAAAAATCACAATGGGCAAGCTGGAAGTCAGAGACAATTATTCAGAATAGTACAATTAAATTGGCTTTTTTCCCAGCATCTTTCTTGTTACCTTTAATTATCGTTGGAGTCTGAAGTTCAAGGAAATAGTCATAGGAGAAGAATTCTTTTACAAAAAGAGGGGGAGAGGGAGAGAGATTGTGAGAGGAAGAGTCCATAGTTTTCCTAAAGCAGAAGCGGTGCTTTCCACAATGTATTCTAAAAACTGTTATGTAATCTAAAATTGCTCCCTGGAAATGACCGAGGGAGTTCTAAGCTTGGAGGATAACAGTTGCTTAGAAGCAACTAAGGTTAATAAGCATCCTACGATTTCTTTCTAAGATTTCAAGGCTAATTCAATGATGTGGTTATGTCTAAATTGCTAAGCTTAAAATAATTGCCTCATGAATAGTCTTATTGATTACGACTGAAAAACACAGAGGATCTGTGTTCTATTTTTAGTTTAAGCATATGCTCTTTGTCGAGGAAGCCGAGGGATGCATTTAGTCAACTTTCTGAAAGAGTAAACTGTGATGTGTGGATGTGAGGAGAGAAAAAACAGTTCCTAACCTCCATAAGCTCTCAGCTACACAAGTTAGAAGAAGAAGATTTATGTATATGAATTAATTAATATTGTGAGAATAAATTATGTAGGACTAATTACAAATGCCTCTGAATTCAAAGTAGGAGAAAGTAGATGAGTGAGAGTTTTGTGATTTAGAGAAGGTATTCGAAATTGTATACAAAGTCTGAAACTGAGAACTCAGGTTTACATTCCGGCATGTGGTAAGAGTCTAAAAATGGTGGATCCAAAATACACTCAAATCAAGATTGGTAGTTTTATTTAGTTGGCTCTTCAATTTGGTGGTTTCAACCATGAAATTTATAGTTGAAACTGAGGAAGATTACACATTTATAACATGAAATCGAGTTCATTACTGAATAGCCAAATTAAATAGTTTTGATTGAAAATTATGCATACATAAACATTATACCCTGCTACATTTCAACATTTATAGTTACTTGTATTCTTAAGACTATTTTGGATCTCCTTATGTGCAACACTGTAAATCTATAGGACTCTGACATATCACTAGAATACTGCCTGATATACAGTAGGCACTCAGTAAGAATTCTTGAGGACTTCCCTGGTAGTCTAGGGATTGGGAATCTGCCTGCTAATGCAAGGGACATGGGTTTGCTCCCTGCTCCAGGAAGATTTCACATGCCTTGGAACAACTGAGCCTGTGTGCCACAACTACTGAGCCCACATGCCCTAGAGCCCGGGCTCTGAAACAAGAGAAGCTATCGCAGTGAGAAGCCTGTGCATTCAACTAGAGAAAATCCGCATGCAGCAATGCAGCAATGAAGACCCAGAGTAACCAAAAGTAAATAAATAAAATTATTAAAAAAAGAATTGTCAATTCATTCTCCATTATGCATGCATGTGTATATACGCATATATTCAATATTACTTTATCTATAGTCATTTGAATTACCCTTAAGAATAAGTCAGTAAAATAGTTACAAGTGTGAGTTATGTATATGAGAATGACTATGATTCACAATGTTGATAATCTTTTCTCACAGAAAAATACACATACACACTTAAAAAGAAAGATTTTGAATTACAAAAAAAGCAACAGATGCCTGTTGTACAATTTTTAATAATTATAATTTAATAATTATAAATAAATTATAAATTTAATATTCAGAGATATGAAAAATAAAAAGTTACGCTTTTCATATTTTTTAAGCACAAGCATTTGTATAGTTTATTTTTAACACAGAATTGTACTACATATTTTCTTTCTTGATTTTCCATTCAACCATATAGTGGATAATTTTTTTTTTCCATCAATACAACTTCTTTCTTAGCATTACCCCACATATATATACTATAATTTATATAACCATTTCCTCTTGGCAGAAATAAGATTGTCTCCATTTAGTTTCAACTCTCTGTATTTAGCTGTTCTGTCCTTAAATTTAATTGTTTGCTTAACTTTTATCACTTTACAAAATTGCTATCTAGGCTTATAAAACACTAAACTCCATGTCTTAGTTAAGACTGCAAGTAACAAATTATCATAGACTGGGAGGTTTAAGCATAGAAATTTATTTCTCACAATTTTGAAGGCTGAGAAATCCAAAAGCAAAGGGCCAGCTTAGTGGTTTGGGAAGAGTGGTCTTTCTGGTGTGCAGACAGCCATCTTCAAATTATCTCTTCACATGGTGGTGAAGGGTGTTGGTGGTAAGGGTAGCAAGGTTCTGAGAAGCAGAACTGTTGAAACAAAAGGTAGGAGTGTTCTAAACTTTGATGGAAGATCTGTATTTTAATCACTACTCTTATATTCTCAATCTTGGCTTTGTGACAAGGAATCCATCCAACCAAAGAAACTATCCATTTCTTCCTCATTCTATGGTCCCTGATTCTCAGTGGGGAGCCTGCCCTAGCTGCCCGAGATTCTAGTGGCTTATTGTTACCTCCTTGAGAAGAGATAAGGCTGGGTTGTTTTTTCCTCCAGAATATGGACTTACATATTCTTTCCTTTTAGGTTTAGAATATACAGATCCATCCCCTTATTTGGGGGGCATACTTTTAGTTGCAAGTAAAAGAAAAATAATTCAAACTGGCTGAAACACTAAAAGGAATGTATTGGCTCACATTAACTGACAAATTCAGATACTGAGCTGGCTTCTTGTGTGATTTGACCCAGAGTTCACGATACAATCTGCTTTTCAGAGTTTCTCTACTCTCTGCACTGACCTGTATGTTGGCTTCATCCTTGGTCTGGCTTTCCCCCATAGGACCAGCAATTCTGTATTTTTCCTTACTGACATCCAAGATGAGAAGATGGTGCTCCTTTCTCCAACTGTCAAACAAAGGTTCTGAACCTGACACTAAGTAGACCAGCTTAGGACAATTGTACATCTCCAAATCATTAACCCTTGAAAAGGTCATAGGTTCACAAAGCCTCACCCTAGAGTTAGTGGTAAGGCCAATCCCACCCAAACAACATTCAGACTACACAATGAAAGGAGGGGAATGGATTCTGATTAAACAAACACTCCTTAGGGAGGAACTTCCTTTCCTCTTGCCTCATGTTTCCATAAGGAGGGACTTCTACTACTGTAACACTCGTGGCCTCTCCCTTACCCGTTGCTTACTGTTCTTGTGGGTGATGGATAGCAAAATCTAATGTTCAGAGTCCTCATTTCTCTGATGGAAGAAGCTAATCTAATTAAATGTTGCAAGCATTGACGATTCGGCTGTTTTCTTTCCTTCTGGAACTTACATGGGATGGCGATACTAGGTTAAACATAGTTGCTCTGCAGTTTCAAATGTTCCCTTCTGTGTGCTGTGTCAGGGTATGGCCTGGGGGAAGATTTCTGAACACAAAATGCAATCTATCAACAATTGAGGAAATAAATTTATGATATTTTAAATATAGTTTGCTATTGTTTAAAGAAGTAGACAGATAAGGTACACTTAGTTTCTATAGGTTTGTGTCTTTATAGTTATACAGAGATCTTGAGGGCTTCCTAGGTAGTGCTAGCAGCAAAGAACCTGCTTGCCAATGTGGGGAGATGTTAAGAGACTCAGGTTCGATCCCTGGGTTGGGAAGATCCCCTGGAGGAGGGCATGGCAACCCATTCCAGTATTCTTGCCTGGAGAATCCCATGGACAGAGGAGCCTTGCAGGCTGCAGTCCACAGGATTGCACACAGTTGGACACGACTGAAGTGACTTAGCATGCACGCATGCAGAGATCTTTAAAACATACAGAAATACAGCTTCTCTTCATATCTTATGAATCAGGGGCTGAGTGGATGTATAGACAAGTCTTTATACTTTTTAGCCTGGGGTAGCCTGAAGGTTTTGCCCAATTCTTCCTATCAACATCCTCCAGGCCAAATCACACTTAAATATGTGCTCTTTTGGCTGCAAGTGGCAGAATCTCAACTTAAATTACCTCAGGCAAAACAAAAGTCAAATTTACAATAACAATAGAGGATGTTTGCTCCATTTGTCTTCTCTGTCCTGGGTGTCAGTCTCATTCTTCTCTCTTGCTGCAGATTATTTTTCTTCACATAACAGAAATATGACCACTGGTATCTCCTGAGGTTTTCAGCTTACAACACTGGCCATCTGCAGAAAGACCACCTCAACTCTCTGGGCCCTAAGTCCAAGACCTATGGGGAATCGCTTATAGGCCCAACTTGAGCCATAAGCCTTCTTCTAGACCAATCAATTCTTCTGAGAGGAGTGTGTGTGTGTGTGCGTGCACGTGGGCATGTGTGTGATGTTGTATCATATCATTGTAGCTCCTGAGAGAGCAATTTGGTTGGAATGAAAGGAAGGAGGTTCTCAGAAGGAGGCAGTCCTGAGAAAACAATTACACGTAAATCTACTAAAGTATTATTGGAAAAAAGAGAAAGAACAGGACTAGATGATGAAAAGGAACTAATGTTGGGTATTTTATGTGAGGTAAAGGGAGAAAAGAAGGTCTAGATATTTCACTGAGAAAGTAAGGGAACATTTATGTGACACTTTAGATAGGACAGACATACTCAAAATGTTGACTCATCTTGTGCTTTATTTACTTTCAAATACTTCAGTAAAATGGAGGAGGAAATGGCAACCCGCTCCAGTGTTCTTGCCTGGAGAATCCCATAGAGAGGGAAGCTTGGTGGGCTATAGTCCACAGGGTCACAAAGAGTTGGACACGACTGAGCGATTAAGCACCCATGCACTTCAGTAAAAAAACAATTAAATGGCAAAATGTTAATATTCAAACTGGGTGATGGGAGAATAGTCAAATTCATAGAATCATAAAGTACCCTGGTAGATGGTAGGGGCAAGAGGTTGGGACAGGGGAGGGAGAATGGGTAGTTGGTGTTCAACAAGGACAGAGTTTCAATTTAGGAAGATGAAAAATTCAGGAGGATGATGGTACAACAATGTGAATGTATTTAGTGCCCCTGAACTATACTGTTAAATATGGTTAAAATAGTATATTTTATATAATGTGACTTTACCATAACAAAAAATTTTTAAAAACTAAGTGATGGGTATACAGGTGTCCATTATTCTAGTCTTTCTGTATGCTTCAAAAATGTTCCATCACAAAAGAAAAAATAATCAAATTCTGAAGTGGACCTATGACGAGAAGTCATAAGCAGCACAGAGGGAAAAGATTAGTCAACTCAGGTAGAGAGATCTCATAGACTAACAGACATCAGAGGGCTTCCCAGGTGGCTCAGTGGTAAAGAATTAGCCTGTCAATGCAAGAAACTCAGGAGACACAGGTTCGACCCCTGGGTCTGGAAGATCCCCTGGAGAAGGGAATGGCAACCCACTCCAGTTTTCTTGCTTGGACAGTTCCATGGACAGAGGAGCCTGGGGGACTACAGTCCATGGGGTTGCAAAGAGTCAGACATGACTGAGTGTGTGTGCACCATACACACAGACATCAGAGCTGAGAAGGCCTTAGATAGTCTACAATCCAGTCTTTGGTTTTGTTCCCAGTTCTACCACTGACAGTGTGTGTTTGGGTAAGTCACAAAAATTCCGTGGAACTTAAGACATTTTTATTTGTAAAATGAGGGAGCTAGCTTTGCTGATTTCAAATATTCTGTGTTAAACTCATTCAAAGCTAGCTAAGCCGAGCTCTTAGGTATCAGCAAAACCAAGAAAGTGAGTCACCCCTACTGCCTGGCATTCAGGGCTCTTCATGCTCTGGCTCCAACTGAACTTCTGTTCTCTATACACTTTTATACCCCAGTCATTTATTCTGTGCCTGAATGTTCCCTCACAGTTCTACCTCCTATTTATCTTATAAGACCATCTCAAATATGATGCCTTTCGTGGTGTCATACTGGATTCCTTAATAAGATCTGACTTCTGTTCACTATATCCCACATATTTATAGAATGTGTCATGTGGAATATACAATATTTTACTTTTTACTGTTTCTAATGGTATTTTAATTAGTTTTGAAAAATATTTTCCTTCCTTGTTGTTGTTCAGTTGCTCAGTCGTGTCTAACTCTTTGCAACCCCATGGACTGCAGCATGCCAGGCTTCTCTGTCCTTCACTATCTCCTGGAGCTTGCTCAAACTTATGTCCCTTGAGTCCGTGATGCCATCCAACCATCTCATCCTCTGTCATTCCCTTCTCCTCCTGCCTTCAACCTCTCCTAGCATCAGGGTCTTTTCTAATGACTTAGCTCTTCGCATCAGGTGGCCAAATATTGGAGTTTCAACTTAAGCATCAGTCCTTCCAATGAATATTCAGGACTGATTTCCTTTAGGATTGACTGGTTTGATTTCCTTGCAGTCCAAGGGACTCTCAAGAATCTTCTCCAACACCACAGTTCAAAAGCATCAGTTCTTAAGCACTCAGCCCTCTTTATGGTCCACTCTCAGATGCATACATGACTACTGGAAAAACCATAGCTTTGACTAGATGGACCTTTGGCAGCAAAGTAATGTCTCTGCTTTTCAATATGCTGTCTAGGTTGGCCATAGCTTTTCTTCCAAGGAGCAAGCATCTTTTAATTTCATGGCTGCAGTCACCATCTGCAGTGATATTGGAGTCCAAGAAAATAAAGTCTGTCACTGTTTCCATTGTTTCCCTATCTATTTGTCATGAAGTTTACCCATCTATTTTCTTTCCTGCTAGACTATAAACTCCTGAAGAAAAGGGATTGTGTCTTATTTAGTTTCATATTCTCAGATCATTAGCATAATGACTTAGACAAAATTTTTTATAATCTTAGACCCGTCATTTAAGGTGGAAACAGATTTATGCAAAACTGTGAGTTGGCTGTTTTGCTTCCAAACTCTATTTTTTTTGTTGTTGTTGCATTGGATCTTCATTACAGTACAAGGGCATTCTCTAGTTGTACCTTGCATGGGACTTCTGGTTACAGTGCTTGGGCTTCTCGTGTTGTGGAGCACAGGCTCCAGCTTGCATGGGCTCAATAATTGCAGAATACAGGCTAATTTGCCCTGAGGCATGGGGGATCTTAGTTCCCCAACCAGGGATCAAACCCGTGTCCCTTCATTGGAATGTGGATTCTCAATCTTTGGACCACCAGGGAAGTTCTGCCACCAAACTCTTATTGGCATAAACTAATGCTTTTTCTGAAACTAATGATAAGGGAATATGATTATTGATTTTCCAAATAACTTTTCATTGCGGTAAGATTTTCCCAGAAACCTTTTTAGCTGGCAGAAGAAAAAATTTGCTCAAAAAAATTCTGCCACAAAAGAGAATTTTTTGTTGGAATTGTGATTATTTGGCATGTTTTGTGCTATGGGATTGTTGCCTCCACTGTAGGTTTCCAGGTGGGCAGCATATGTACCAGGAATAGCAGCAGAATGGAAGGCAATGGTGTTAAGTATTTGAGCAATGATCCCTAAAGGACTCTCTGGTAAAACCTCCAATGGAGGGGATGACTTATGTGTGGAGAGGTTCAGCCACGCCAGGGTTTGCTGCTTGCAGGAGGCATAGGAATGAGGAATTAACTGATTACTGCTAACCTGGCATAACATATGGTGACTCTGACTACTAGTAAAGCGTGGTCCAAGGAATGTGTAGGGCTCTGAGTAGTTTCTTTAGCAATCCTGTCTCTCTTGGTTATGAATATGTGTAGATGACATGGTGGAAAGGAAGAATGGTACCAACAAGGGTTATCTTAGCATGGGAATAGAGGTATGATCTCTCCCCTCATCAACACAGTTTAAATACCTTGTAAGATTTAAGTCATATTATTAGCAACTTCTGCAGCTCAATTCCAGAAAAATAAACAACCCAATCAAAAAATGGGCCAACGAACTAAATAGACATTTCTCCAAAGAAGACATACAGATGGCTAACAAACACATAAAAAGATGCTCAACATCACTCATTATCAGAGAAATGCAAATCAAAACCACAGTGAGGTATCATTTCACACCAGTCAGAGTGGCTGCTATCCAAAAGTCTACAAGCAATAAATGCTGGCGAGGGTGTGGAGAAAAGGGAACCCTCTTACACTGTTGGTGGGAATGCAAACTAGTACAGCCACTATGGAGAACAGTGTGGAGATTCCTTAAAAAACTGAAAATAGAACTGAGGAAACCAGAATTGAAAGAGACACATGTACCACAATGTTCATCACAGCACTGTTTATAACAGCCAGGACATGGAAGCAACCTAGATGTCTATCAGCAGATGAATGGATAAGAAAGCAGTGGTACATATACACAATGGAGTATTACTCAGCCATTAAAAAGAATACATTTGAATCAGTTCTAATGAGGTGGATGAAACTGGAGCCTATCATACAGAGTGAAGTAAGCCAGAAAGAAAAACACCAATACAGTATACTAACGCATATATATGGAATTTAGAAAGATGGTAATGATAACCCTGTATTCGAGACAGCAAAACAGACACAGATGTATAGAACAGTCTTTTGGACTCTGTGGGAGAGGGCGAGGGCAGGATGATACAGGAGAATGGCATTGAAACATGTAAATTATCACATGTGAAATGAATCGCCAGTCCAGGTTGGATGCATGATACAGGGTGCTCGGGGCTGGTGCACTGGGATGACCCAGAGGGATGGGATGGGGAGGGAGGTGGGAGGGGGGTTCAGGATGGGGAACACATGTACCCCTGTGGCAGATTCATGTCAACGTATGGCAAAACCAATACAATATTGTAAAGTAAAAAAAATAATAATAAATTAAAATAAATACATAAAAATGTCCTTTAAAAAAAAGATTTAAGTCATTTTATTCACTTAGCTAATTTATTTCTGAGTCATCATTTTAGAGGAAAACATATGTGCACTGATGTATAGTTAATTCTTTTTTTTTTTTTTTTTTTGCTGAGATCTTCATCATGCAGGATCTTCTGTTGTCTTAGACTCTCTAGCTGTGGCACACAGGCTTAGGTGCTGCAACGCATGTGGGATCTTACTTCCCTGACCAGGACTTGAACCCGCTTCCTCCGCATTGCACAGCAGACTCTTAAATACTGTACCACTAGGGAAGTCTCTCTTGGTTATTCTTTCAACTTTGCTTTATTGCAGCTTAATGCAGAATATACCACAGTGTTGCTCTGAAGTGATAATTAGGAACATACCCAGGTATTTTCAAATTAGAGTTTTAACCTTGTAACGTGTGATAATTCTATTGAAAGCTTTAGGGAAGATTTTAGCCACAACTAAAAGATCCCACATAGCACAACTAAGATCCAGCACAGCCAAATAAAAATTTTTTTTAAGTCAGTTACTTTTCAAATCAACAAAAGTACCATATCCCTTGGCTAGTTCAAACAGTGAATTAGTTTTCTATTGTCCTCTATTAATCTAGAATCAAACAAACATTCTGTAAGGATCTACCGCAAAGATAGGAGAAACATACACATCCTGTCATTTCCTCCCCTCATTAGTGAAATTGTTTTACATATTTCAGTTCTGTCTATATGAGAAAAAGCAATCATTTCATAATAGCAAATAAGCATATGTTCATAAATATGTCATAGATAGAGTTTCTGTATTTTCCTAGTAGCATCAACAACTTGTTACTACCGAGATAACCACCCTTCTTTCATTCATTTAATAAACATGAATTGAGGGGCTAGGTGGACCAGGGTTCTGCTAAACACTAAAAGTAGAAACAGGCTGAACCTAGCAGGATCCTGACTCCTGCTCTGTGGAGCTTACAATCCAGTTGAGCAGACAGACATAGAAAAAGTCATTGTAAGTGTTTTGAAGGAAAAGTGCAGGGTGCAGTAGGAGCTAAAGGTGCATTACCCAGGCTGTGGCTCATTCTGATTTTTTTCTTCTTCTTACACTTCAAACCTGAGGAGAAGGTGAGGGTACAAGCCACAGTACATGATGGTATGCGTGTGTGTGCTCCATGGACCGCAGCACATCAGGCTCTTCCATGAGATTTTCCAGGCAAGAATACTGGAGTGGGTTGCTATTTCCTTCTGTGAGGGATCTTCCCAACCCAGGGATGGAGCTTTTGTCTCTGGGCTCTCCTGCACTGGCAGGCAGGTTCTTTACCACTAAGCCACCAGAGTGAGTGAGTGTTCAGTCGCTCAGTAGACTCCAACTCTTTGCAACCTGATGAACTGTAGCCCGCCAGGCTCCTCTGTCCATGGGATTCTCCAGGCAAGACTACAGAGTGGGTTGCTGTGCCCTTCCGCAAGGGATCTTCCAGACTCAGGGATCAAACACCGGTCCCTTAGTCTCCTACATTGGCTGGTGGGCTCTTTACCACTAGCGCCACCTGGGAAGCCCACTGAACTTCCATACATATCTTTCAGAGAGAACATTTTCCAGTCAAATAATTGAGCTTCGGTCTCTCAGTCCACCTCCCTGGAATATTTGCTAGAGTGTCTACCGGAAATGTCACCATGCACACCCACACGCTCCCCCCACCCAACCCCGTACCTTATACCCAAATCCCTAAAAAAGAGTGCCGAAGTGGTGTGGAAGGGATGACCATGTGGAGATAGTATGGATTTAGTTGTCACTTTTCAAGGGAGTAAGAGTAGATCTGTGATGTCGTTCTGAAGAGTGGAAAGTCAGAGGAAAGAGCAGGGTAAGAAAGCCATAGCCTTGTGAAGAGAAGAGTTCAGGGTTTAATTCCTTTTGCCTTATCAGCCGCCGATTGTACCTGCTGGAAGAGCAGATAAGTTCAAATGAGTACAGAGCTGGGGAACTGGAGCGCCTTGACTACATTACACTGACCTGGAAAATGTCAGGATAAATTACGGAATGGGTCGGCTAGGGGAAGTTGGTAATTGTGGTCATTGTAGAAGTCTTAAAGCTTTGTGGATATTGAGTGGGTTTTCTGTTTTCTTTGTGCCATTGAGTAGGCACCAGTTCGGTGAGGAAGGATGGCTTGTGAGCGGGGTTGAGCGCTGGTGGAAGGATTCAAGGACTATGATCTTAAAATAAGATGGACATCCGCACTTGTCAGTTTAAAATATGTTGATTGTCCAGATCGTTGTGGGAAATGATTTCGGAGCAGCCCTTAACCTTTCCCCAAGCTGCATTTCTTTTTTAAAAATTCAGGATAGGAAGCATCCCCTCTGCGGCTTTGCCTCTTGTTGGCAGCCGGAGGCGCGTGTGTGGGGTCGCCCTTGAGCCTCAGCCCCGGCCGCCGGGCTGGCACGAATCCCGCCAGCATCCGGTGCTCCCTTCCGAGCCCGCTGGACGCGCGCGCACGTACAGCCGAGACGCGCGCTCCCGCCCCTCGCGAGCGCGCCCTCCCCTCCGCGCCCCCGCCCTCCCCGCGCTCCCACCGCCAGAGCGCCGCTCAGCTGACCGGCGGGCGCCAGACTGCGAGGCTCCCAGCTCGCGAGTGCAGCTGCGGCGACGCGGGCCTCTCACGGCGACACTCCCCCCGCGTGCCCCTCCCCCGCCGGGCACCGGGAGCGGGACCGACAGGGCACGAGCTCCAGGCCGCTTCCCCGGCGCCGAGCGAGGAGCGAGGCTGCGCTAACGAGCGGCGGCTGCGCGGCCATGGGCTCGCCCGGATCGCCCTAGGGCGGGCGCGCGGAGACCGAAGCCCGAGCGGCAGCCTCAGCAGCGAGTCTTCTCAGGCGACGGCGGCGACAGGAGCAGTGCGGCCGGGATGAGCGGGAGCGGCGCGGCGCCCGGCCCGGCCTCGGGCTCCTCCCCGGCCGCCTGCCGCTTCGCGCACTACTTCGTGCTGTGCGGGATCGACGCGGACAGCGGGCTGGAGCCGGACGAGCTGGCGGGTAAGGCCGGGCTGCGGCAGCGCGGGGTCCCTTCAGGGACGCGGGGGACGCGCGGGAGGCGGGGTGCCGGCTCCAGACAAAGTCAGTTCCCGGCGGCGGTCGCTCGCTGGCCGGCCAGGCTCTCGGGCAGCGATTTAATGACATTGTTATTTATTCCGCGTGCAGGGTGCTCTGCTGAGCCCGCGGGCGCCCGCAAGCCGGCCCCCTCACCCGCAGCTGCCGGCGGAGGCGGCCGGTGAGTCACCGGGCGCGGTAACTCCCGGCCTCGCTGTGCTCCCGCCCCCCACCCTCAGCCCGGACCTCGAAGTTCTAGCCTCTGCATGTGACGCGGCGCCCCGACCCTTCGGGGAGGGGGCGTCGGACGCGGGGCGGGAGTCCACCCAGGCGGCGGCGGCCCGCGGGGCGAGCGCCGGGCGGGAGGCTGATTGGACTTCATCCTTGAGTGTTCGCGGTCTGCGCCGCCTCCGGCCTCGGGTTCTGCGCTGACGGTGGAGTCACCTTTTGGAATCCTGTCGATTTGGCAGTATCGCGGGGGCTGGCGAAGATCTTTGAACCTGGGGACTTAGGACGATGCTTTGTTGATACCGCCTATAGGGTTCTGAGTTTAAGTAGTTAGACATTTCCACTCAGTTGGGTGCACCGAGTGTTGCTGCCTGGGTTTTCCCGGAGGGGCATCGTGCGTTCTCTTGACTCATTATTTGATGGCGCAGTGCGGGGCTCAGCTGGGGAGCAGCCGCTGGAAAGGGGGCTGTTAAAGGCTGATGGTGGAGGGGGCAGGGGTGTGTGCGCAGTGTCAGGAGGAGCCTGGGGAGAAACGACTGATATCATTTTTCACGCCTGTTTCTTTCTGCTTGCCTTCTTGGGTTCTGAATCTCGATTTTTTTTTTTTTTTTTTTTTTTTTAACGTGTGAGACAAGTGACATCTACCGCTTGAACTTTATCTGTGTCAGTGTTAGACACTTAGGTCATAGCCTTTAAGAACAGCTTTTTTGGACATAGCATTCTTGATTGCACCAGTGTGTGTGTGTGTGTGTGTGTGTGTGTGTGCGTGTGTGTTTCTTTTCCTTTTTTGGCGGGGAGGGGGTGACTGTGAAGAATGTATTAAATAATAAACAGTAGTAAACAACTGTTCAGCCTTTAGAACAATACCCACCAACTCAGCTCTTGGCTAAATGAATATCTTAAGTCAGTTTCACAGCAAAACCTTTTCAACAAAAGCTATGAATAATTTTACTTAAAAATTTTATATGAAAAGAGAGATGAGTACCAGGCTATGTGTAATTATATATTCCTGTCCTTTCTTCATGTACGTATTAAGAATGGCTTTGTTAAGGGTTACAGAGTTAGAAAAAAGAAATGTTGGGAGAGATTCCTCTTTCAGGATTGGTGAAGGAGTTACTTTAGATTTCTAGAATCCCTTTCCCCCTAAACGTTTCCCTAAACATTTATGACACTGAGTCACTTGGAGACCTTCTGTCAGTGGCTACTGATGACTGGAAAAAGCCTGTATTTTTTTCTTCATCAAGTCTGTATGCCTAGTAAAGCTAGAACAACACCTTTAAGTGTCACCTGAGTCTCTTTGGGCATAGTGCAAATGGCTTTAACAAAACAGGAAAAAAACATTTTAATGCATTCATTCAGTAAGTAGTTTTGAAAGCCTTTAGGTGTAGATTGTGTTCTAGGCACTGGGCTCAGCTGTAATCAAAGCAGATCAAATCAAAAAAATCACTGCCATCATAGAGCTTACATTGTAGTGTAAAGAAATAATAAACATATGTAGTTTTGTCAGAGGTTATTAAGTGCTGTGAGGAAAAATACATCTGGGAGATGAGAGTAGGGCAGTGCCAACAGAATGATGGAATTTGTAGGGTTGTAATGATTTTAAATAAGATGGTTAGGGAAGGCCTTGCTGATAAGGTAATGTTTGAAAAGAACCCTCAAGGAGGAGAGGAAGCTGGCCATGTGTATTGTCTCAGGGTACAGCATTGTAGGCAGAGGAAACAGCATGTGCAAAGACCTGAGGTGGAAGAGTTCCTAGTTTTGTGGTAACAGCAAGGAGGCCAATACTGAGTAAGAATGAGAGTAGTAGCTGTCATCATTGAGAAGAAGTAGGGCTTCGTAGACTGTTAGACTTATAGATGGGAAACCATATCACTAGGCTTTGAGCAGTGTAATGAGATATGATCTACCTTCTAAAAAGATGGCTATGGCTGCCATGTTGACTAGACTATATCAAGGGCAAGATAGAGGCAGACCAGTTAGGAGGCTCTTTTTCACTCTTTGAGGCAAAAGTTGTTGGGGGTTGGATCCAGTTATGTGGTTAGAAGCTGAGTATATTTTGAAGGTAGAGCCAGCAGGACTTGGTGATGAATTGAGTATGGTATTCATACTCAAAAAAGATAAAAAAGAAACGACTCCCAAGATTTTCTCTCTAAACAATTACAAGCACCTGTTTACTGAAATTGGAAGACTGATGGAGAAGCTGGCTGGAGAAGATTAGTTTAGCTTTGGGCATACTAAATTTGAGGTGCCCATTAGACATTCAGATAGAAATACCAAGTAGGCAAGACATCTGTCAGGGCCCCTAACTTTATTTTTAGGTGTAAGTTGAAAGCCTTGAAGTTGGGTGTTGTCACCCAGGGAGTGGATGTAGATAGAAAAGAGAAGAGGTTTGAGGATTGAGTCCTGGGGATATTGCAACATTCTGAGGGGAGAAAGATGAGGTGAAAACAACCAAGGAGTTTAAGAAATGCGGCTAGTGTGACAAGAGGAAAACAAGAGAATGTAGTATCATGAACCCAACTACCAACTTCTTAACTTTTTCCACAGAGCTACATTTAGGGATCAGGAAACAAGGCTGGTGAGTTAAGCAAATTAGTCACAAGGTTGTTTCTGTTTTGCTGCATTAATTTCAGAGTTAATGATAGTTAGGTTTCTATTTTACTTTTCTGGAACTAATCTATTTTTATCCTACTGTTTCTTAGCAAATTGTCACCCCACCTGTAGAAGATCTTACTTGACTTCTATTAAACATAAACCAGTTGCTTTATAGACTTTTTCTTAACATATACATATTCCTAGAACTTACACTTTGCAGGTGGTGGGTCATTGTTATCAAATGAAGGACACGAACCATATGATGAAGTAACAGTTAAATAGACTGAGATCTTATGAGAAATGAGATCTTGTAATAAAGTGATCTGGGCTTTACCTTGCTTTTTAGACACTCCTCCGGTAAAGCTTTGCTTTACCAACAATGGAAAAGATGTCTTTTATCGCATATAGGTCTTTTAACAACTGAAAGTAATTTAAATATATATAAATTTAAAATATGGAAGTCGTAGAGATTTTATGGAAATGTCTCTCTCTATATGTATACTGATACAGCAGTATTGGGCTTCCCAGGTGGTGCTAGTGGTAAGGAACCCACGTGCCAATGCAGGAGACATAAGAGATGTAGGTTCGATCCCTGGGTCAGGAAGATCCTCTGGAGGAGGGCATGGCAACACACTCTAGTATACTTGCCTGGAGAATTCCATGGACAGAGGACCCTGGCAGGCTACAGTCCATAGGGTCGCAAAAAATCGGACACAACTAAGTGACTTAGCAAACATGCACACACAGCAGTATTGCCTGTTGTTCTTCTCTGCCATGTCTTAGCTATTGTGCTTCTCCTACTCACTGTGTATTTTCAAGATGTATTTGATCCATAAACAAAAATGTCCCTTAAATGTTAAAGCAGAAATATTTAAATTTCCTTTAATGTTAAAGATAAGATGTTTCAGACTGACTATTGCATAAAGAAGAAAGGAGGTGTAAATAGAAGTCACTGGAATTAGTTGATGTGAAGGGAAGTAGGTATCATTTTGAAATTTTCCTTTATGTCTCTCATTTCCTCTAAGACCAAGCTGTAGGAATTTATGTGGCTTGATTTACAGCAACAGATCTTTTAGGCAGTGGAAAAATGAAGGATATAATTAGAATTTTATTCAAGTAACGTAAATATGCAAGCCCCCAAATATTCCTTCCCCCAAGAGGGAAAGAAGCGTCTTTGTCACTCTCTTTCATAGTACCTTGTACATAGTGTTTAATAAGTGAATATAAAGTTTACAAATGAGTCTGCAAATTGTGTGGTGACCAGAATATTCTTAAAGCTTTTCCATGGTAGCTTGGAGTCAGGAATGCTGATAGATATGGAAGTCTGATGGATGAGATCCCTGCTTTGTTTCGAGATCTTCCTTGGTGCCTCCAGCTGTTTATTTTTAGCCTTGGTGTCTTGGCTGTGGTTTAGAGCTTAGAGGCAGTGGAGACCATGTTCTGAATTCAGATATAAAATTTTGTTAAAACTGACAGCATCATGCTGCAGTAGTACTGGAAGGGACCTTAGACATCATTTAGAGCGGAGAAACAAAGACTGAGAGTTTAAGATCTTAGAGATCCCATTTGATCAGAGCAGGCACCAGACTAAAGCCTGGTGGTTCTTTTTTTTTTTTCCGGAACTGAAACCAGGACTCCAGCAGTGAGAGCAGCAAGTCCTTAACCACTGGACCACCAGGGAATTCCAAGCTTGGTTGTTGTAATGCACAAAGCTGCATAGTTATTTAAACTCAAAAAAAGATGAGTTTAATGTGAGTTCAGCAAGCAGTTCAGGATTACTCTCAATCCAGACTGAATGTCATAGTCAAGGCTGTGCTAAAGTCTTTTAAAAACCATGGCCAGGTGTACAGGGGTGGATGGGATAGGAGCTTCCATGATCTGACCACAATTGGTACTGCCTGAATTGTTAACTTTGCTGACATCCTTGGTCTACAGTAGATTATGTTTGGGAGTTTGCAAGGTCTGCCCTGGTAACTGGGGTGCTGGAGAAGGAAAAATACAAGGATCAACTTCCGTTCGAATGGGGCCAAAGAAGAGTCAAGGTCTAATTGCTGTGGTATAATGATACTTGATTTTAAACATCCACTTGGAATAAAATTCTTTATAGTGAAATTGTCCCAACAGTGAGGGCAACTAAGTCCTAGGGCTCAGGCATCTACTGCACTGGTTCATGCAGGACATACCAGCATAGGAGCTCAGAAGAGCAGAGAAGATGAGATGGTTAGGAAAGAGGGGAGGAGGGAGGAACATAAGTGTCTTTGGAGGAGAAATAGTAACAGAAAGGGGAAGAAGGGGGACGAGAAGATAAAAAGGAGGCTGGAGGAGGGCAGGTACATATATCCAGTGCGGAGGAGTTGAGACAGACTGTCCTGACATTCCTGAGTATATTCTTTGATTTGCATTTCCACTTCTGGTTACAGACACTCTTGGAGTAATAGAAGTAAATGTCTAGAATACAATGCATTGTTAGTCATAATTTCTATTGAACGCCATATGGAAGAAAACATTTTCTTCTATAATTTGTTAGAGGGTAGAGGCAGTTCCTACATAAGGTACTTCAGTCAACTATACTTCAATTTTAAAAAATGGGTACTTTAGGAAACAAGTGCCGTATGTCCAAATCCTTAACAGTTTTAATTAGGCTTTGGATTAATTATTCAGTGTTAAATGCTTACAGTGTGCCAGGTTGAGGAGTATATAGGTGACAGTCACTGTTTTGAAAGAATCTACAATAAAATAGCAATAATAAAATAACTTTCTGCATGCCAAGCACTAGCTAAATGTTTCATTAACTATTACCTCATTTCATCCTGACAACAACCTTAAGAGATAGCACTATTTTCTCTATTTTACAGATGAGGAAACTGAGGCTAGAGAATTCAAGTACTTTGCCTAGGTTCATATAAGAAGTGAGAAGCCTGAATAAAAAGTCTGACATGATCCGTCCATGCTTGTAACCTCTACATTCAATGCCTCCTTCATAATACATACTGTATCACACAGATTATAAATTCTACCAGTACCCTATGCGGATAACCTTATAATCAAATGTGAATGTTGTTTAACACCTCTGTAGAAAAAAGGTGTTAAGAGGGAGAAGATTAGTCTTTATTACCTTTAAGACCTGACCTGGCTTGTCTCCTTGAAGGCAGCACAGCATGCATTCTTTTATTCATTTATCAAAACAAAAATTAAAAAAAGAAGAGTATATATTTGATACTATACCTGTTCTTATTAATGAATATAAGATATAATGGAAGTATAAGGTATTTACTGCACAAATAAAAAGACTACTTCCAAAAAATGTTAATCCTTTTGTTCTTCTTATTGGGTTTTATACCTATCTTTTCTTGGCATAAATTACCTTTCCTTAGATAAGTTTATAGTTTTTAAAAGGAATGTTGCTTGCTTGTGAAACCTTGGCTGGTGTGGCTGTCAGTACAATTGTTAAAGCTGTATGCACAATCAGAAGCTGAGAATCCGGTCCTGGATCTGTTATTTAGGACAGCTCTGGGTCTCAAGTGTTTTTATATGTATTGACGGGGTTGAATGAGGTGCTTGGTTTCTAAATTTACCACTCCTCTCTTTATGGGTTGGAAATTGTTTTTGAATGAAAAACTAACTGTATCAGTTTTTTAAAAGATTAATCCTAAATGACATAGAACATGAAGACTGAATATACCCCATATTTCACATGAGGATTGATGAGTAATTATAATCTCAGCCACAAGGAATGGAAAAAAATAAGTTAGTCTGTGCCGTGCAGTTTTTTAATAAGCGTTTTGAAATGTTAGTTCATGCGCACTCAGTTGTTATCTGCATGGACTCTTAGAAATCCAGAGATCTCTGTTTGAAATGACCATGTTAAGTAATCTCTAGAAGTCTGTACTCTAGTGGTGTGGATGATTCTGCCAGTTCTCCACAAAATAGCCAGTGGGATCTTAGAATAATTTTTTCCACTTAAAATTCTTCAGTAACTGTCTTTGTATTCAGATCAAGATTCAGATTCTTTATTGGTATCTTAGTTTATTCAGGCTGCTATAAAAATACCATATACTGGGTTGCTTATAAACAAGAGAAATTTATTCCTCACAGTTCTAGAGGTTGGGAAGTCGAGATGAAGGTGCTGGTAGATGAAGTGCTGGTGAGGTCCTACTTTCTGATTCCTAGATGACTGTCTTGTATGAAAGGGGTGAGGGTGTGTCTGAGATCTCTCTTAGAAGGATTATGTATGAATTCCATTCACGAGGGCTCCACCCTCATGACCTAAGCACATCCCAAAGGCCCAAGCTCCAAATATCATCACATGAGGGATTAAATTTCAACATAGGAATTAGGGGGTGGGACACAGATTTTCAGTCTGTTCACCGTGGTTGGCAGAGCCCTTCATAATCTGCTCTCTGCCTGTATTTCCAACCTTTTCTGATTGGAACAATCTTTCCTGTTGCATTCGTTTTCTTAAAGGTTCTTAAACAGGGCAAGCTTCTTATCTCATGACCTGTTTATCTTCTGTTCTCTCCCTAGAACCTCTTCCCCTAGACCACCATGGTCTGTTATAATTATTAATATAATGTGAGACATGTTTGTAGTTTTAAAATTTCGAGCCACATTTAGAAAAGTAAAAAGAAACAGGTGGTATTAATTTTAACGATATATTTTATTTATATATCTAGGAGATTATTTCAACATATAATCAACATAAAAATTATTCATGAGATATTTCACATTCTTTTATTCTTAAAAAATCTTCAAAATCCGGTGTGTATTTTATGCTTACAGCATATCTCAATTGGACTAGCCACATTTCAAGTATTTGGTAGCCATGTTTCAAGTGTTCAGTAACTACATGTGTCAGGTAGCCACCCTTTGCACAGTGTAGCCCTACATCTTTGCAAGATTGGCTTCTTCCTGTTCAGGTTTTTGCACAAGTGTTGCCTTCTCAGAGTAGCCTTCCCAGACCATCCTATATAAAGTTGTGTCCTTCCTCTCTCTCCCTGCCCAACCCTTGCAGTCTCCCTGCTTTATTTCCACATTATTTATTTCCAGGTATATTGTACTTGGCATGTCAGTATTTCCCATTCGATTGTCGATTGTCGGCTCCTGGAGGGCAGGACCATGTCTCTCTAGTTTAGTTTTGTATATCCAGTGACTAGATTGTTTGAATAAATGAATGAAATCCCTTGAGATAGGCTTTGCCGATAGCTTAGTTGGTAAAGAATCCACCTGCAATGCAGGAGGCCCTGGTTTGATTCCTGGGTCAGAAAGATCCCCTGGAGAAGGGATAGGCTACCCACTCCAGTATTCTTGGGCTTCCCTTGTGGCTCAGCTGGTAAAGAATCCACCTGTAATACGGGGAACCTGGGTTCGGTCCCTGGGTTGGGAAGATCCCCTGGAGAAGGGAAAGGCTACCCACTCCAGTATTCTGGCCTAGAGAATTCCATGGACGGTTTAGTCCGTAGGGTCGCAAAGAGTCAGACATGACTGAGCAACTTTTGCTTTCACTTTCACCCAGTGAGTAGATTGTTTGAATAAATAAATGAAATCACTTGAGATGGATAAATATAGAACTTTTCTTTTTGTTACCAACAATTTTGTTTATTTGTGGATTTTTTAACCTCTAAAGTGGACTAGCGTTTTTTGTTGTTTTTTTCAATGGGAAACTTGAAATTGATAAAAAAGCAAGAGAGTAGAAGAATGATTAATCTTTTAAAAGGTTTATGTCAGCTTTGTGGAAAGCTATTGTGGAAGCTCTTGCGTTCCATTTCCTTCTTTGTGGACATCCACATCGGTTTTGGGCCTGGTCAGCCAGGACAGTTCTCTTTTTCTATAAAGTTTAATCCTTTGTAATTTTTCCCCATCTATATTTTGTCTTTATCGTACCTTGTGTAATGTTCTCTTATGCCTGAGACTTGACTTTTTAAGATTTAATAACCTCTTAGCCAGAGATTCCAGAAATTTTCAGTATGAGGCTACTTTTCAAACAGCTACTTTTCTACACTACTTTTCAAACAGAATGCAACGATAGCTGTTTTAGTGTGAGGAGATAAGAACTGAGAGTTCTAGGAATAAAAATGGAAATGTTTTATGTACTGCTGAGACAGCACATCATGAGGCTAGAAAAATATGAAACAGTTGCTTTCCCCTTCATTCCTGCACCTTTCCCAAGAATCCATGATTTTTACTAACTGTATTCTGATATAAATATTGTAACTATTTTAATTAATGGATTTCTTAAGTTAGTGCCTTTTATTTTCTTCTCATAAATTTTTATACATCGCTGGTGTAGAAAGTTAAGTTTGCTTTTTTAAAATGACTTTCAAAGATACATGCTAGCACTATTATGTCAGAAGTATCTCCAGGAAATCCCCTTTTATATAATGAAGTTGTGAAAATAGTTAATGTTTATTGGGCCATGAACTGTGGTTGGTGATTTATAAACATTATCTTGAACCCCCACAATAACTTGAATGTATTACTATCATCACTTTATAGGCGAGGAGGCTGAGGTTTGGTGAGTTGCTGCCCAGAGTCACAGAGACAGTAAAGGCCAAGCTGGAATTGCATCCTGGTGGCCCTCTCCCACTGTGCCCTGCTGCCCCTCCAAGTCCTCCAGACCAGCTGTCCTCAGCTGCTGGGTGGTGACATATTTCCAGGCCTGGCGGCTGTGAACTGGGTCACAATTAATTATTAATAATAGTTGAGGACTTTCTGGTGGTCCATTGATTAAGAATCTGCCTGCCAATGCAGGGGATACAGATTCGATCCCTAGTCCAGGAAGATTTCATGTGCCGTGGATCAACTAAGCCTGTGTGCCGCAACTACTGAGCATGTAGCCTAGAGCCAGAGCTTCGCCGCAACAAGAGAAGCCACGGTAGTGAGATGCTCTCGCACGCAACAGAGTAACCCCTGCTTGCTGCAACTAGAGAAAGCCTACTGACAGCAATGAAGACCCAGCATAGCCAAAAATTAATTAATAAAAAATAGGTGAAATACTGAAATTTTAAGTGGTATTTTTAAATAAGTGGAATTAATTCAATATCTGCCCTCTAATGATGTCATTCTCACTTCCATTCCTATGTGCTTTTATTAAGCGGTGGAAGAGAAAGTTGGCGTTACATGCACTATACCAGCAATTGTGAATAGCCCCACACAGGATGGGAAATCTGTCTTGTTAATGCTACCACCAAGCTGGTTATTCATGAGCAGTGAATAGTTTCCACATATTTCTATTCTGTTAGGAATACCATTGCAAAAGTAGTCTGTTTGCTTCCCTTCCCTGTAGATTTTTTTTTAAAAATTATTCATAGTTCAAGGACACGTATAGGAGTATGTTTTTGAACTCTTCATGCTGATCTAGATTGTTTCTCGATACTTTTCTCAATTATGAAATGTGACTGTTTTGCCAAAGAGCTTTCTAAACTATAGGATAAAAATATGAGGTAGAATTATAATTTTAGAGTTGTAGAATTTTTTAAGTTCAACCCTGCTGTGGACTAGTAGGCTGAACCTTTAAATACAGCTTGTAGACCTCTAGGTTTTAAATGGAGAAGGCGATGACATCCCACTCCAGTACTCTTGCCTGAAAAATCCCACGGATGGAGGAGCGTGGTGGGCTGCAGTCCATGGGGTCGCGAAGAGTTGGACACGACTGAGCGGCTTCACTTTCACTTTTCACTTTCATGCATTGGAGAAGGAAATGGCAACCCGCTCCCGTGTTCTTGCCTGGAGAGTCCCAGGGACGGGGGAGCCTGGTGGGCTGCCGTCCATGGGGTCGCACAGAGTCGGACACGACTGAAGCAACTTAGCAGCAGCAGGTTTAAAATACGAAATCCAGTTTAGAGATATTTTAAGTTTTTTTTTTTTTTTCTATATCTCAGAGGCCTTATGATGTAAATCCATCTGTCTTGCGTAATTTTCTGGTGCTCTAGCTGAAAGAATCCAGGTTTCTGCTATGAAGATCTTGTTTTCTTGCCCTCTTTGTCTCCCTCTTCTAGTACAAGACACTCCTACTGTCATTTATTTAACACAGAAAAGTATTCTATAGTTTGAAGAAATATCATGTAGAACTGGTATCTAAGTTTCAGATAGTCATCATGGCACGAGTTTGCTCACAGGCTAGGTTTTTTCCCCCCAATTCCTTCTTCAGAGATCACCCTTATTTTCACTTTAGTCCTCATGAAGCCACAACCAGCTCTTTTGGTTCTTTTTTCTGTAATAACAGGGAGAAGACATTTTTTGGCAAAAATTTTTATTGTCATTAAAATCTCATAGGGAAGAAATTCTAAGGTCTGATTGAATCCTCTAGTTACCTTCATCCTTAGCAGAACAAGGAGTTTTTATTATTATTATTATTATTTTTTGGCTGCACTTTGTGGCTTATGGGATCTTTATTCTCTGACCAGGGATGGAACTCCAGCCCAGCAGTGAGAGCACCAGGTCCTAACCACTGGACTGCCAGGGGATTCCCAGGAGGAGTTCTTATTTCCCACAGCTATTCATACTTTCATATGAATACCTTTCAAAGGTTTCAAACTTTCTGTTTCTAGTATCCTTTCCATTTCCCTCCTTTTTCTTCCCTCATAGTCCTTTGGGAAAACAGGGACAGTCTGCTAGATCAACAATATTCTTTCTATATATTAAAATTATATATATTTTTTTCTCCCAGGACTAAAATAACAGAGATCGTTTCCCTGTAGGCAGATGAAACATGATTGTTTCATAATCATCCCATAATCTCATACAACTCCCAGACATGGAAGTCCTCCCTGTCATGACTCAACACCAACATATCAACTGGAATTCCATGAGAATAAGGTATTGACTTTAATAAGAGTAGTTTGGGCAGTAGGAATTTAGGACTGTAGTTGAGTTTGATCCCTGGGTTGGGAAGATCCCCTGGAGAAGGAAACAGCAACCCACTCCAGTATTCTTGCCTGGGAAAGCCCATGGACAGGGCAGCGGGTGATAGTTCATGGGGTTGCAAGAGTCATGTCGACCGAGTGACTAAAAACAACAACATATGTTTAAAGTTTATGGGTGATGCACTTACAGCACCACGTTTTGTTTTACTTTCTTGGTTAATTTTCTTCACTTTAAATTTAACCCTAACTTTTAAGGAAATTTAAATGGCTGGGGTAACAAGATAATAAATTGTTTAAAAATATTTCCCCATCATGTCAAGTATGTTCTTTTTCTTAATAAATAAACTTTTGTCCAGATTTTAAAATATTCTGGCTCAGCTCCACGGAAATGAGCTTTGGTACTTGACTGTTTGCTTCGTGCCATTGTTCATTAGAACAATGACTGTGATTTCACAGTTTATTAAAACAGAAGCATTGGTACCATTGAGGTGATTTGATTATGCCAAAATAGGTTATTTTGTTTAGTTGTTCTCACTCCTGTCTGGCAGTGCTTATTTTTCCATTGGCAGCCCTGTTGTAATTCTGTTTTAAGTAAATACCTGAAAGCTGTGTGGGCTCGAATATAAAATCTTGCGTGTTCCTCACAGTGAAGGATTGAGAGGCCTCATTTACTGTGAAGCACTGGGAAGCTGTCTTGTCCCTGGTGGAAGGAGCCACTGGAGACAAAGTGTGTGTGTATAGAGGGTGAAAGGTGACGGAAAACAAAAAGTTAAAACCGTACTTATTATTCGCTGAAAGTTTAACAGAATCATATTCATTCTTCCCTGGAATGAAATCTCCTGTAACAGAAATAAAAATGTCGCTTTTTCTGAATGTGGCCATAATTTTGTTGAATCATTAGGGAGTAGAAGCCTTGCTGTGAAATGTCTGTTGACATGTATGCATATTTAGTATTTATTTCTGTGCCCCAGTGAACCCTGTTGAATAGATCAGGTGACAGCTTTTATCTGAAAGTCAGTCTTTGAGGGGCAGCTGAAGCGTGGGTGTGTGAGTGTGAGGGATTGGTGTTTTTTTCAATGTCGGGGAAAGAAGTAACTTCTTAAATTCCTTGCTCTTAAAAATAAGGAATACTTTCATAAAATTCAGATTTGCTCTAGGACTTAAAGGAAATGGTTGTATTATTTTAGTGTGTGTGACTGAATAGTTTTTTAATGTCTTCTGAAATAATGAGGTATAGGCTCCTCTCAAGTGTGGGAACTGCTTTGCACCCTGTTCCCCTGTTTGCTGACCTCTGCCTTTTGACCCTGCTGCTTTGTGATGAGATTATGGGCCTTTGGGCTTTTCACCAGTCCACCCAGACTTACGTTTCGTTATACAGAAACATAAAGCTTTAAAGCTTTCTTAAAAGGTGTTTTTAGAATTGAGGCGAACATTCAGATTTAATTGTGGGCATGAGCTTTTGTAAATATTTTTTCTTTAAAATGTTTGTTTTTTTTCTGTCCAAAGTATTATATATTTTCTAATAGGAACTTTAAAGTTTTGTGGATGTGTATATGACTAAATATGTTTCCCCCCCCCCCCCTTCAGAGTAAAGTGTCACAAAGTAACAGTGTGTATTTAGAGAGAGACTTAAAATTCAAGTTTTCTAGCTTAAGGGAACCAAGGGAGACCCAACTATTTGCTCTCCATTGTTGGCTTTTTAGGCATGAGAAGTTAAAAATCTGTATTCAGAGAGTGTTATACAAGAGCAACAAATCAAATATTTCCAGAGAGAATCAATGCTTTCACCTGCTTATCTTACAGTAAACACTTTTTAGACATCTTGCCAGATGCCCAAAATAGAGAAGGAAGAAAATCAGGAACAGACAAAAGGAGAAAAACTCATTTAGTTTTGCTACTTGTTTGTAGTTAATGTGATAGTTTTTGTTTTGTTTTTGGAAAGAGCGTAAATTTAGTGTCAAAAATAAAGGTTGTTGATTGTCTGTGTATTTTATTACTGTTTTACATACTGTCTTCAAAATTATACAGAAAACTATGCATTTGCTCTGTTTCAAACACTGTGGTAAGACTTTCTGAAGAATGTCTATTTACATGCTGTCCAAAGGATTTATAATAATGAAGCTTTTGGACTTTTGTTTACATGGCACTTTCCTGCTACTGAATACCCTACCAGAAGTGAGGATAAGCAAAACAACTGACTTGAGATAATGAAAGACAAAGCGCTTTTTTTTTTTTTTAAATGTGGCTTTTAAATTATAAAAATAATGTGTGTTCAATTTAAAGACTGAAGTAGGTGGAGGATTGTATTAAAGAAAACAAGCGTTTGTTATCCCAGAGGGGTGGAATTTAAAATAGAATAGAAGTTCTGATTTCTGATCACTAGGTAGAAGCCACAGAGATCATTTTACTAAAGTGTGTGGTTAAATGCACTGGACAGTAATCTGAGAAACACAGTAGGATTTTCTTTTGTCCAAGGCATTGCCATTGACTTAGTAAGACAGTTGTGATGACCTGTGTGAACTGTTTTTTGAGGGAGTGAATGAATAAATAATATGGAATTGTCTACCTCAGCTGTTTACTTTGAGGGATAAAAATTAAATGCTTAGTACTTAAAACAGAATTTTTTTTTTTTTTTACAACAATTTTTAAAAAACAAAAATCCTTTATAAGGTCAGTAATTACGATGAAATAGGAAAAGACATAGTGGCTTTGAATCTTAAGAGTTTGACATTAATATATATATTTTCATTATGGAAAAAGAGAAAAGCATTGGTGACAAATAAGATAGGTAGAGGAAGGAGAAACTGGTAAGCAAAAGAGGCGGCTCGGTGACAAATGAGATAGACTCTTGATCTCCATCTTACTGGGAATCCAGTTTGTTTATAGTCACATAGCGGAATGGAAATGTGTTTAGATGGCACAAGAAACCTCTGGTGGAGAAGCTGCTTGTCTCCCCTCAGGTTGCTGAGCCTAGAAGCCTCAGCAGATCCGACACTTGCCCCTCACAGCTCCCGGCTTGCCTCCCACGTAGGGACTGTGTAAACATTTCAGGAGCAGCGCTGGCAGTGGCTGCAGAGGATGCAGAGAGGGCTTGCTATTTCCTTTTTCATGTAGCAGAATAAGGAGAACAGGGACAGTCTTTTGATTGTCTTGCAGTGTTTTGGCTGTTAGTTCTTTTAGATCCTTTCTGTTAACTACTTTCCTCCTGCTGCTGCTGCTAAGTTGCTTCAGTCGTGTCCGAATCTTTGCGACCCCATAGATGGCAGCCCACCAGGCACTGCTGTCCCTGGGATTCTCCAGGCAAGAACACTGGAGTGGGTTGCCATTTTCTTCTCCAATGCATGAAAGTGAAAAGTGAAATTGAAGTCACTCAGTCATGTCTGACTCTTAGCGACCCCATGGACTGCAGCCCACCAGGCTCCTCCATCCATGAGATTTTCCAGGCAAGAGTACTGGAGTGGGGTGCCATTGCCTTCTCTGACTTTCCTCCTAAAAGATAGTCAGATGTTTAAAGTCATATGTTTAACTAACCAACCAGAGACCTTAACATACCAAAGAGGGGATGTTTGTCATCCTAACTGAAAAAACTTTACAAGAACAGATGTGCTTCTCTCATTTTCTTTAAACCTGTCCATTTCCTGCCATGAATGTTAGTTTTGTCAGTAATAACTATGCATTCTAAAAATTGTATGAGTAAATGAGGCAAAAGTCTTCCTCCAAAAGAAATTTTTTTAAGGGGAGAGAGAGACAGATAAGGAGGGAGGGAGGGGGAGAGGGAGAGAGGACTTTAGTTCTTATCTGGAGAGGTATTATTTGCATTTTTGTTTCGGTTTAGTTATTTTAATTTTTTTAGGATGGGCTGAATTGAGGTGAATTTTAGTTGTTCTAAGATCTGTGTCTAGCAGTGATTCTTGAAAAAAATTTTTTTTGAGAATATTAACACATTCACAAAAGAAAGTAGAGAGGCAAACCATGGGGAAGAAAGGGTTTATTTATGCCCAGGTCTCTGCCCCCACTTCTTGTTTCTATAACTGGATATGTACCTTACACACTTAGAAAGAGGTGTATATACTTTAAGGCTTTAAGCATTTCATGCAATGGAGATGAGTCTAGCTTTTAGAAGTTTTTTTCTGTCAGTTAGAATACTTGTGACTATAGGTCAAAGAGGACCTAAGAAATGAAGGGATTTGACTGGTTCACACAACAGTTTTCTTCGGGTGGAGGTGATCACGTATAGTTTAAACAAAGCGCTTGCCCCAGTTCACTGCAGTTCTGTATGCTCCATCTGTCCCAGTGTTGACTTCCTCTTCAGTTTGGTTTCCTTCATGGTATTAAAATGGCTTCACATTTGCACTTCACGTCTTCCCTAGAGGAGATTTAACTTTTCCTCCTCCACTCCCCACTCATGTCTGAAATAAGAATCTGGGTCTGTGCTATGACTGGTCCACTTTAGGTCACACTGCCCAGAGGGCATCCTTGAACCGTTAATGTGGCCAAGGAAAATGGGGTTAAGCTGACTGTTTAGAGACCAGTTTGGGATGAAAGTACAGGACTTCTTCACAGTGGAAGAGTGGAAGATTGGCTGCTGGAGTGCAGCCTCTTTGAATGCTAGACTTTGAAGGCAGAACATGCTTCTGGGCTGAGTTCTAGGAATATTACTCTGGATGAGGGGTTAGAATAGAATCAAAGTGGGGAGAAACTAGAAAAGGGGAACCAATTAGATTGTTTTACAAAACAAACTAGAGAGGAAGGGCCTGAATTAGGGTAGTGGTGGTGGGAGTAAAGAAGCAAGGATGGATGTAGGAAATAGAATAGATATAGGAAGAATTGAACTTGATGACTTCAGTGTATGTAAGGTTAAAGGGGAGGTGAGATGCACATGACTAGACTTTGCACCCAGGCAACAGGGCTATACGAGTGGCATTCATAGCAGGAACCCAGGAGGATATAAGTTTGAGAAGATGGAGGTGAGTTTAGTTTTGATTTGTGGTAGTGATGGTGCTGGTATGATGTTATTTTTCTTTACATTGGGGTGGACTAAAACCACATTCTCCACATCTTATAACAGTAGTGATTAACTGTTAAAGGGTGTGTGTGTGTGTGTGTGTGTGTGTGTGTGTGTGTGCAAGTATTGGAACTAGAACTTGAATTCAGGGCTTCAGACCCAGAATTCCATAGTCTTTATATTATGTCACACTTACCACTGTTTATAGACATAACTCATGCATTATTCTCCTTTTCTCTCCCTCCTCCCTCCTTTCTTTTCTTCCTTGGAGCCAAGAATATATGTGTGTTCATTTAAATCTCTGTTTTTAAACATGAAGTATAAAAAATACCATAGGGACTTCCCAGGTGCTCCAGTGGTTAAGACTCCGAGCTTTCACTGCAGGGGGTGGGGATTGGCTCCTTGGTCAGGAAACTAAGATCCCACATGCTGTGCGGTGCAGCCAAAACAAAGCAAAATTATTATTAAGGAAAATATGGAAACTGCCCAGACACAAGCTGAGAGACTTATTTTTGAGTTACGATAATTCATTGGGCATTAATTAGTAAATAATTTACCTTTCTCCCCAGCACTTCAGTTTGTAGTTAAATGCACGGCTTTTGTGGCAGGCTTTAGTAGAGCATTTAGAATGCATCTGTATTCTTCAGCTGTGAGGCAGTGAACCATATGCTGCATAAACTCTCTGGAGTTTGTACAGCAAACAACTCCCTCACCAGTTTGTAAGTACTTGTACAGGGTTCTAGGCATTCCCACCTGGAACACTCAGGCCCTCTGTTACTGCTGCAGAACTCTGCCTACCAGTTGGCTGAAACTGCATGTATAGTGCATACTGTAGAGTCTGGTAAGATATAATTGCTCAATAAACATTAGCTACTACCCTTATTAACATATCTATTGGATTAAACCCCAGACATGGATGAGGTTTAAGGTGTTTCTGCAACTCTCCTTTAGACATTAAAAGATAGTCCCTAGGGCTGTGCCCTTTTTTTAAAATGACAGCTAATTTTATCCATTATTTTTATTTTAAAATGTTTATTTATTGATTGATTTGGCTGCCTTGGGCCCCTGTTGTGTTATGTAGGATCTTTCATTGTGTTGTGCAGACGCTATAGTTCTGTGTGTGTGTTTCAGTAGTTGTGGCATGTGGGCTCCCTTGTTGTGGCACACAGGGCTTGGTTGCTCGATGGCCTGTGGGATCTTAGTCCCCTGACAAGGGATCAACCCCTCATCCTCTGCATTGCAAGGTGGATTCTTCACCACTGGACAGCCAGGGAAGTCCATATTCATTATTTTTGAAATAGATAATATACTCATTTGGTATCATTTTTAGAAGATACAAAAAGATTACGTTAAACAGTATGTCCCCTTTTCCCAGCTGTCTAGTTCCTTTCCTCAGATGCAACCTTAGTTATCACTTTCTTGTGAATTCTTCTAGAGACATACTGTGTTCCATGACATGTTTCTTATCAATTTCAGAGTGTACTCTTAACCTCTGAACTTTGATATATTTCTCTTACCCATGTTAATTGCCCTTTTACCCCACTGTAATCAGTAACATTAATGATAAAGATATTGCCCAAGTTATATTTTTTATTGCTTATAGCAGATCAGGCACTAACCCTAGCTTGCTGTTGGCAATCATGTTCAGAGATTTTAAGTACTATGCCTAAATTTGCATTGCTTGTGGTAGAAAAAGAACCAGAAAGGGTCTTCTGGGTCCACATTCAGGCCCCTTTTCCTATAGAATAACTTAATGGGTTTCATGAGTAAAAGAGCCCACCCCTTTAAAAATCTGATGGAAAGCAGGGCACTTACATTGTACTTAAAAAGAATCATAATAAACTCATTAAACTTAAATCACAGTCTAAACGAACACAGGACCAACTTTGGGCTGTTGTACACATGAGAATTACAGATTTTATTGGTTGGCCGTCTGTTTTAGGGGTAGATTATCTACACATACAGACATAAATTTTGTGTGTGTGTGTGCGCTTTGCTTTATTACTTTTCACCTTATGAACTTTTTTTTTAACCCTGTGTCCAGCATATCTGTTGATGCCATTTTTCCAATAGCAGCTGCTCACTTTCTGTCCCTTTGTCACATTTGGTAATTGAAATATTTCAGATTTTTTCATTATTACTGTAATATTTGTTATGATGATCTGTGATAAGTGTCTTTGATATTACTATTGTAATTGTACCACTAACCAAGCCCATATAAGATAGAACTTAATCAATATATTTGTGTATTCTGACTGCTGTATAAATCCACTCTTCCCCTGTGTCTCTCCCTCTCCTCAGGCCTCCCTGTTTCCTGAGACACAGCAATATGGAAATTAGGCCAGTTAATAACCCTACAGTGGCCTCTAATGTTCAAGTGAGGCCACTTGAACATTAATGTTTAAGTGATGAGTTGCATGTCTCTTGCTTTAAATCAAAAGCTAGAAATGACTAAGCTTAGTGAGAAAGGCAAGAGCCGAGGCAAACAGAAAGCCAGGTCCTTGTGCCTAACAGTTAGCCAAGTTGTGAATGCAAAGGAAAACTTCCTGAAGGAAATTAAAGTTCTCCTCTAGTGAATGCATGAATGATAAGAGAGTGAAACAGCTTTACTGCTGATGTGTAGAAAGTTGTAGTAATCTGGATAGAAAAACAGGCTGCAACATTCCCTTAAGCCAAAGCCTAATTTGGAGCAAGGCCTTAACTCTCTTAAATTCTCTGAAGGCTGAGAGAGGTGAGGAAGCTGCTGAAGAAAAGTTAGAAACTAGCAAAGGTTGGTTTATAAGGTTTAAGGAAAGACGCCATCTCCCTAACATAAAAGTGCGAGGTGAGGAAGCAAGTGGTAATGTAGAAACTGAAGCTATTTATCCAGAAGATATCGCTTGGATAATTAATGCAAGTAGCTACACTAAACAACAGATTTTCAGTGTAGATAAAGCAGCTTTCTATTTGAAGAAGATACCATGTAGGACTTTCATAGCTAGAGAGAAGTTAGTGCCTGGCTTCAAAGCTTCAAACAATGGGCTGACTCTTTTGTTAGGGGCTGATGTAGCTGGTATTTGAAGTTGAAGGCAGTACTCATTTACCATTCTGAAAATCCTGGGACCCTTAAGAATTACGGTAAATCTACTCTGCCTGTGCTCTGTAAATGGAACAACAAAGACAACATCTGTTTACAACATGGTCTACTGATTATCTTAAGTCCACTGTTAAGACCTGATGAGAAAAAAAGATTCCTTTCAAAATACTGCTGCTCACTTGACAATGCACCTGACAAATCACCCAAGAACTGTGATGGAGTTGTACCGTGAGATTCGTGTTGTTTTCATGTCTGCCAACACAACATTCATTCTACAACTTATGGATCAAGGAGTCATTCTGACTTTCAAGTCTTATTATTGAGAAGTATATTTCATAAGACTATAGCTGCCAAGAACAGTGTTTCTTCTGATGGAACTGGGTAGAGTCAATTAAAAACCTTCTGGAAGGGATTCACGGTTCTAGATGCCATTAAGGACATTTTTGATTTATGGACAGAAGTAAAAAATACCAACATTTATAGGAGTTTGAAAGAAGTTAATTCCAGCTCTCAAGGATGATTTGATGTGGAATTAGCAAGAGAACTAGAATTAGAAGTGGAGCCTGAAGATATAACTGGGTTTCTGCAATTTCATGATAAAACTTGGACAGATGAGCAATTGTTTCTTATGGATAAACAAAGTGGTTTCTGGAAATGGAATCTACTCCTGGTTAAGATGCTGTGAAGATTGTTGAAATGACATATTACATAAACTGAGTTGATAAAGCAGCAGCAGGGTTTGAGAGAATTAACTCCAGTTTTTAAAGTATTCTCGCTGTGGGTAAAATGCTATCAAACAGCATTGCATACTACAGAGAAATCATTCGTGAAAGGATGGGGCAAACTTTACTGTTGTATTATTTTAAGGAGCTGCCACAGAAAATTCCATGGTGGTCCAGTAGTTAAGATTCCGAGCTTTCATGGCTGAGGGCATGGGTTTGATCCCTGGTAGGGGAACTAAGATCCCACAAGTCACGCAGTGCAGCCAAAAACTAAAACAAAAAAATTGCCACAGCTACCCCAGCCTTTAACCACCCACCACCTGATCATTCAGCAGCTATCAACCTTGGGACAAAAACCTCCACAGAAAAAACATTGCAACTCACTGAAGACTCAGATGATGGATAGCACTTTTAGCAATAAAGAATTTTTAAATTATGGTATGTACATTGTTTTTTTTTTAGGCATAGTGCTGTTGCACACTTAGACTACAGGATAGTGTAGCTGTAACTTTTATATATGCTGGAGAACCAAAAATTTCATGTGACTCACTTTATTGCAATACTAGCTTCAATGCTGATGGTCTGGAACCAAACCTACAGTATCTCTGAGGTATGCCTCTGATTGACCAAAGACACCCACATACACAAGACATATGTATATATGTAGGTCAAAAGGGCTCAAAAACGTAAATGTAAAAGGACTCAATAGATATAATCCTTTCTTTTTTTCCCTTCATATTAAGTATCTTCATGACTTCCCCAGTAGCTCAGCTGATAAAGAATCCACCAGCAGTGCAGGAGACCCCAGTTCAATTCCTGGTCAGGAAGATCCCCAGGAGAAGAGAACAGCTACCCACTCCAGTATTCTTGCCTGAAGAATTCCATGGACAGAGGAACCTAGCAGGCTACAGGCTCAGTCAAAAGGGCTATATGTCGGTCAAAAGGGATCAATGACATAAATGTAAAAGGACTCAATAGATATAATCTTTTCTTTTTTTCTTTCATTTTAAGTGTCTTCATATTTATTTATTTTTTGTTTATAGTGAAAGCCCAGTAGTTGCAGTAGCATAGTTTTAGACAAGCATATTGTTTCAGATTCCATTTCAAATTACAGAGAAATGCCTGGAATCTCATTAACTGTGCTTTAACATATTTAACACAAATTTTCATGCTTATGCCTAACTGCAGTTGCATCCTTCTTTGCTGACACCAGTACCCCTGAGTGGGCCTCAAAGTCTATGAGACTGGCTGGCCAAGTATGGCAAAAAAACAAAGGACTGGAAAATAAGATAATTCTTTCTTTTAATAGATACTTGAAAATAATTCAGAAGTAGAACTGCACATGCTACATTAATGAAAATTTTACTTTAAAAAAACTTTATTATCAGGAATTTCCTGACTGTCCAGTGGTTTCATTGCTGAGGGCTTGGGTTCAATCCCTGGTTGGGACCAAGATCCCAGGAGCCACACCTTGCAGCCAAAGCAGATAATCTTTATTATGTAAAGAAGTACAATATACACGTTTGATTAACCTTTTTCTTTGGTAAGATGCATTTCTGTAAATTATGTGACATTACCTTGATTTCATGGAGTCTTGGTATCCTGAGTGGAGGTTTTGGTGGGTTTTGGTAGTTAAGTAGGAAATTAGGCAGTGTAGAGTATATTTTGTTTTCTCTCCTTAGGGAAAAAAAAACAAAACACCAAAAACAAAACAAAAAATAAATCCCTCATTAGTATGGAGAGTTTGAAACATACTTAAGAAAGACTAGTTTAATGAACCCTCACGTGCTTCCATGGACAGAGGAGCCTGGTGGGCTGTAGTCCATGGGGTCGCAAAGAGTCGGACACGATTGAGTGATTAAAAATGCACAAACATATGTGCCCATCAGCTTACTGGCATATTATTTTAGCTCCCCACTCCTTCCTCCTACCTACCAGTATAGAATTAGTTGAAATAAATGCCATACATTGTCATTTCAATCACAATCTTTTAGAATGTTACTCTAAAGATTAGTACTCTTTTATGTACACTTTTAGTAAAGTGAATTTTGGTTTTCTATTTAATCTTCAGATCCCAGTTGCAAACAGTTTATGTGATGGATAAACAATATGAAATGTCTCATTAACGAAATGCAGTAATTAAATCTAGAAGTAAATCTTTTAGCATTTTGAAAGTTAAATTGAAATAGATTTTAAAGATGTGACTAATTTTTTTGGGGGGGCCACACCATGTGGCATGTGGGATCTTAGTGGCCAGACTAGGACTCAAACCTGTTCCCCCTGTGGTGAAAGTGTGGAGTCCTAACCACTGAACTGCCAGGGAATTCCCAAGATGTAACTAATTATTAAAAGCACCAGTGTTATTCTGGCTTAGAAATTTAGACTTTTTTTTGCTGGTCTTTTTCGACTTCTTTTTTTAAAATTGAGATTTAGTTGATTTACAGTATCATAAATTTCAGGTAATTTTCAAGAAAATTAGAGATACCAAGGGAACATTTCATGCAAAGATGGGTACAGTAAAGGATAGAAATGGTATGGACCTAACCAAAGCAGAAGATATTAAGAAAAGGTTGCAAGAATACACTGAAGAACTATACAAAAAATATCTTAATGACCCAGATAATCACAACGCTGTGATCAGTCACCTAGAGTCAAACATCCTGGAATGCGAAGTCAGGTGGGCCTTAGGAACTACAAACAAAGCTAAGGGAGGTGATGGAATTCCAGTTGAGCTATTTCAAGTCCTAAAAGATGATGCTGTGAAAGTGCTGCACTCAACATGCCAGCAAATTTGGAAAATTCAGTAGTGGCCACAGGACTGGAAAAGGTCAATTTTCATTAAAATCCCAAAGAAAGGCAGTGCCAGAGAATGTTCAAACTACCGCACAATTGCACACATCTCACACGCTAGCAAAGTAATACTCAAAATTCTCCAAACCAGGCTTCAGCAGTACGTGAACTGAGAACTTCCAGATGTTCAAGTTGGATTTAGAAAAAGCAGAAGAACCAGAGATCAAATTGCCAACATCCATTGGATCATCGAAAATGCAAGAAGAGTTCCAGAAAAGCATCTACTTCTTTATTGACTACACCAAAGCCTTTGACTGTGTAGATCACAACAAACTGTGGAAAATTCTTCAAGAGATGGGAATACCAGACCCCCTTACCTGCCTCCTGAGATATCTGTATGCAGGTCAAGTAGCAACAGTTAGAATCAGACTTGGAACAACAGACTGGTTCCAAATCAGGAAAGGAGTATGTGAAGGCTGTATATTGTTATACAGCTTATTTAACTTATATGTAGAGTACATCATGAGGAATGCTGGAGTGGATGAAGCACAAGCCAGAATCAAAATTGCCAGGAGAAATATCAATAATCTCAGATATGCAGATGACACCACCTTTATGGCAGAAAGAGAAGAGGAACTAAAGAGCCTCTTGATGAAAGTGAGAGAGGAGACTGAAAAAGCTGGCTTAAAACTCATCATTCAAAAAACTAAGATCATGGCATCCACTGTCATCATTTCATGGCAAATAGATGGGGAACCAGTGGAAACAGTGACAGACTTTATTTGCTTGGGCTCCAAAATCACTGCAGATGGTAGCTTTAGCCCTGAAATTAAAAGACACTTGCTCCTTGAAAGAAAAGTTATGACCAATCTAGACAGCATTTTAAAAAGCAGAGCTAATACTTTGCCAACATAGGTCCGTCTAGTCAAGGCTATTGTTTTTCCAGTAGTCATGTATGGATGTGAGAGTTGGAGCATAAAGAAAGCTGAGCGCCAAAGAATTGATACCTTAGAACTGTGGTGTTGGAGAAGACTCTTGAGAATCCCTTGGACTGCAAGGAGATCAAACAAGTCAATCCTAAAGGAAATCAGTCCTGAATATTCATGGAGACTGATGCTGAAACTGAAATTCCAATACTTTGGCCACCTGATGCAAAGAACTGACTCATAGGAAAAGACCCTGATGCTGGGAAAGATTGAAGGCAGGAGAAGGGGGCGACAGAGGATGAGATGGTTGGATGGCATCACCTACTCGATGGACATGAGTTTGAGCAAGCTCCAGGAATTGGTGATGGACAGGGAAGCCTGGTGTGCTACAGCCCACAGGGTCGCAAAGAGCCAGACATGACTGAACAACTGAACTGAACTGAAAGAGTATGCTTCACTTATAGTTATTTTGAAATACTGACTGTATTCTTCGTATTGTAAAATAAGAGGCTTTCTATTAACATCTTGTTATAAGTAAGCTGTCAGTAGGGTCACTTGCTTGTATTATTTAACTATTGCCATGGAACAAATTATCCTAAAATTTAGCGCTGAACAGAAGTGTTTATTATCTTGCATACTTTCTGAGGGTCAGAAATCCAGGGGCAACTTAACTGGATGGTTCTGGCTCAGAGTCTGTCTATTACAAGGTTGCAGTCAAGCTGCTGGCAGGAGTGCAGTCACCCCAGGGCCCTGCCCAACTCTGGCTGAAGAGTCTGCTTCTAAACTCAGTTGTGTAACTGTTAGCAGCCTGTTTCTTACCACTTGGGCTTCTTTGTAGGCTGCCTGTTCATCCTAATTACATGACTGCAGACTTCCCTCAGAGCAAGTGATGAGAGAGACAGACAATCACAGATAGACAGATGGAGAGGGGGCTCATGATGGAATCTGTGAGGTTTTTTATACCTTATCTCAGAAGTGGCATACCATGGTTCCTGTCTTATGCGTAGGACCCACAGTCCTGCCCTGGTTCACTGTGAGAGGGTATCCTCAGGCTGTGAATGTCAGATAACGGGGATTGAGCTATCTTGCAGGTTGGCTACCACAATGATTTTGGCAATATTAAAGCCTTTAAATTTCTTTTTTTTTTTTATTTTTTTTGCTTGTTCAATAAGTTTATTATTGTCTTATCTGAAAAATCTTGATAGAAAATGTGGTTTGGTTTAACTCTCAGCAGCTCGTTCCTGAGCTCTAAGGAAGCTTGCCTTCTTCTGAGCTACCTGATCTTTCTTCTGGGCAAGTGACATTTTGGGACGGTTCCACCTCTTCTTTTTAACTTCTTTCTTAGGCTTCTTCTCATACACTGGATTCTCTCATATTGCAGCATGAGCTTTCTTATACATCTCCTCCATCATGTCTGGAGTTACGTTGTTCTTTATGTACTGAGAGAATTATTTCTGATTTAGGACTTAAAACTTGCAGCAGTGATTTTAAATAGAATGTGTCAAAGCTGTGGTAGTAGTGTGCAGGATTTTGAGCAATATGTATTTGAAAGAGATAATACTGATCTGCTGTTTCAGAGAGGCATAGCAAGCAGAATTTGAGTGCAGGCTCTGAAGCAGACTGCTTTGGGCAAGGTACTTAAATGTCCTCTACCTAATAATAATAGAACTCTAACTCCTCTTGGGATTTGCTGGTCAAATGCTTAGAACAGTGCCTGGCACATGAAAATGAAAGTGAAAGTCACTCATTTGTGTCCAACTCTTTGTGACTGCTTGGACTATACAGTCCATGGAGCTCTCCAGACCAGAGTACTGGAGTGGGTAGTCTTTCCCTTCTCCAGGAGATCTTCCCAACCCAGGGATCAAACCCAGGTCTCCCGCATTGCAGGTGGATTCTTTACCAAGTGAGCTATGCCGGGCACACAGTAGGCGCTTAAATCTTATTTGCAATTTTAATTTTTATTGTTAAAAGAGCTTGAGTGAATCCACTGCTTTTGTCTCTGAATCATGGGTTAAGAGTGTTGGAAGATGAGTCTGGAGAGGTAGGCAGGGACCTGTGTGCTCTGGGAAGGATGAAGCTTCACCTCTGCTAGCTAAGCAGAGCTGATTTGTATTTATGCCTGGTAACGCTTGGCAATTAGTGTTTATTTTAAACTACTTTGTTTAGAAAAGAGTGGTTAGGGTTTTGTAGCACTTCCTTTGTTCATTTTTGCCTCAGTAATAACACCTAGACTCATACTTTGGCCTCAGCAGTACAGAGGATACAGGTATTGTTTTCTTTAAAAAAAAAAAAACCAAACCAAAAAACAGCCCCATTTGAAAGAGAAACAATGGTGGTATTGCTCTTTAAAAAAGGAAAATGAAAAAAGAAAGAACGAAAAGGGTGGTAGTAGAAGGGAACTGAAAAGTGCTTGATAAATTATGTAAGGAAGCATTTAGCTTTGGTTGGAAATTTAGTTGTTAGCCAGCTGCAAGCAAACCCATCTGGCACCCTTTTTCATTGTTCTTCTGAAATATTCATGGGCTGCAACAGCCCTGCCTTGTTTCCATTAGTTCCTCCCATATTCTTATGCTTGGTGGCCGATCTGGAGTTGCACTGAGTTGCCCTTGTTTTGTTTCCTTGTTGCTGTGGATGTAATCAATAAAGAATAGACACTCATGGAAAACTTTGTGTATACTCAAATTCTCTTGAAAAATAAACTGTGAGCCAAATTAAATAATGTAGGATTTGAACAAAATAATCACTACAGTTCATTATGCTTAAAAGTATCTATGATACTCCAAGCGTTTCTGAATTATGCATCTCATTTGATCATCAGCAGTACCATTCATTTTCATTAAAGAAATTTTATTTTTTATTTAGAGAGCATTAGTAAAGTAAACTTTAAAAAAAAGTTTGTAAAAGGTATTTGCATGTTTCTTATTTCTCAGAGATCTCTTGAAGTCATTTAGAATGTAGATCAAGAAAGCATAAGGAATCCTTTTATATTTTAAAATTAGCTTCTTTATTGAAGTATAGTTGGTTTATAATATTAATTGCAGGTATAATATAGTGATTCAGTATTTTTACAGATTGTACTCCATTTAAGTAATGGCTGTATTTCTTTGTGCTGTACACTGTATTCTGTTGCTTTCTATTTTATACAAGTAGTTTGTATCTCTTAGTCCCAGACTCCTAACTTGTCCCCCTCCTCTTTCCTCTCCCCACTGGTAACCACTAGTTAGTTTTCTGTGTCTGTAAGTCTTGTTTCTTTTTTGTTATATATATTTGTTTGCTTTATTTTTAGATTCCAGGTATAAGAGATAAGAGCATTTGTCTTTCTCTAACTTGAACATTAGAGTGCATGTATCTTTTTGAACTAGTGTTTTCATTTTTTGGATATATACTCAAGAGTGGAATTGCTTGATTATGTGGTAGTCCTATTTTTAGTTTTCTGAGCGATCTCCATACTGTTTTCCACAGTGTCTGTACTAGTTTACATCCTTACCATCGGTGCACAAGGGTTCCCTTTTCTCTACATCCTTATTTCTTGTCTTTCTAATGATAGCCTTTCTGACAGGTGTGAGGTGATATCTCACTGTGGTTTTGATTTTCATTTCCCTGATGATTAGTGATGTTAAGTATCTTTTCATGTGCTTATTGGCCATCAATATGTTTTTGGAAAAAATGTCAATTCAGAGCTTCTGCCCATTCTTTTAAATTGGATTGTTCAGAGTTGTTGTTTTTTTCTATATTGGGTTATATGAGCTGTTTATATATATTGGATATTAACCCCTTATCAGTCATATCATTTGCAGATATCTTCTCCCTTTCAGTAGGTTGTTTAATTCTTTTATCCCAGATCATTGATGTTGGAATTGTTTTTAATATTCAAAAAAAGGTTCTGAAAACTGGTCTTATAAATTTCTCTCCAGGTTCACGAAAGTGCTCTTTCTACACATCTATTATAGTTATTCCTACTTCTCTCTCTCTCCCTTTTTTTTTTTGGTTTGCTGTTACTGCTTTATCTCAAATTCCTTAATGTGGGCTTTAATGGAGGGATATCCAAAACTTTGGAGGGGATGTTGATGTCTTAAAAGGTCTGTCTTGTGAGAAACTTAAAGAGCCCCCTTACTCCGTGCTTCTTTTTTTTTAAAAAAAATTTGTTTTTATTTTTTTCTTTTACCTTTTGACTCCTTTCAGCAATTTCTCTAACTTCCCCCCCACCCCTGCCACCTCTGGCACCACCAATCTGTTCTGTGAACTTGGGTTTATATATACGTGTATGTGCATGTGTGTGTATACACATATGTTTATAATATATATTATATATAATTTTTATATATACTATATGGGCTTCCCTGATAGCTCAGCTGGTAAAGAATCTACCTGCAATGTGGAAAACCTGGGTTCAATCCCTGGGTTGGGAAGATCCCCTGAAGAAAGGAAAGGCTACACACTCCAGTATTCTGGCCTGGAGAATTCCACGGACTGTGTGGTCCATGGGGTCGCAAAGAGTCGGACACTACTGAGCGATTTTCACTGTGTTAGTTTTCTTGCCTGGGAAATCCCATGGACAAAGGAGCCTGGCAGGCTATACAGTCTGTGGAGTTGCAGAGAGTCAAACAGGACTGAGCACACACACATGTATATACACATATATGTGTTTGAGTAGTTTTTAGATTCTATGTGTAAAAGACATCATACAGTATTTGTCTTTCTCTGTCTGACTTTCTTCACTTAGTATAGTGCCCTCGAGATCCATCCATGTTGTCATAATGGCAAGATTCTATTTTTATGGCTGAATAATATTCCATTATATGTATATGTGTCTTTGTGTGTATGTCTCTCACAGTTTGTTTATTCATTTATTGGGTGATGGACACTTAAGTCGTTTTCATATGTTGGCTATTGCAAACAATGCTGCAATTAATATTGGGGTGCAAATATCTTTTCAAGTTAGTGTTTTCATTTTCTTCAGATAAATACCCAGAAGTGGAATTACTAGGTCATATTGTAGTTCTGTTTTTACTTTTTTGAGGAACCTCTATACTGTTTTCCATAGTACCTGCACCAGTTTAACTTCCTTTATTTTGGCTCCATTGCATGGCTTAGAGGACCACCCAGGGAATTCCTGTCAGTTCAGTTCAGTCCCTCAGTTGTGTCCGACTCTTTGCAACCCCATGGGCTGCAGCACACCAGGCTTCCCTGTCCACCACCAACTCCCGGAGCTGCTCAAACTCATGTCCATCGAGTCAGTGACGCCATCCAACCATCTCATCCTCTGTCGTCCCCTTCTCCTCCCACCTTCAATCTTTCCCAACATCAGGGTCTTTTCTTATGAGTCAGTTCTTCATATCAGGTGGCCAAAGTATTGGAGTTTCAGCTTTAGCATCAGTCCTTCCAATGAATATTCAGGACAGATTTCCTTTAGGATTAAGTCGTTTGATCTCCTTGCAGTCCAAGGGATTCTCAAGTCTTCTCCAACACCACAGATCTAAAGCAACAATTCTTTGGCGCTCAGCTTTCTTCATAGTCCAACTCTCATATCCATACATGACTATTGGAAAAACAATAGCCTTGATTAGACGGACCTATGTTGGCAAAGTAATATCTCTGCTTTTTAAAATGCTGTCTAGGTTGGTCATAGCTTTTCTTCCAAGGATCAGGCGTCTTTTAATTTCACAGTTGCAGTCACCATCTGCAGTGATTTTGGAACCCAAGAAAATAACATCTGTCATTGTTTCCACTGTTTCCCCATCTATTTGCCATAAAGTGATGGTACCGGATGCCATGATCTTAGTTTTTTGAATGTTGAGTTTTAAGCCAACTTTTTCACTCTCCTCTTTCACTTTCATCAAGAGGCTCTTCAGTGCCTCTTGACTTTCTGCCATAAGGGTGGTGTCATCTGTGTATCTCAGGTTATTGATATAACCTCAGATTATATCAGTTTGTTCTTCATCCAGCCTGGCATTGCTCATGATATATTCTGCATATAAGTAAAATAAACAGGGTGACAATATACAGCCTTGACGTACTTCTTTCCCAATTTGGTACCAGTCTGTTGTTCCATGTCTGGTTCTAACTGTTGTGACTTGACCTGCATACAGATATCTCAGGAGGCAGGTAAGGTGGTCTGGTATTCCCATCTCTTGAAGAATTTTCCACAGTTTGTTTTGATCCACACAGTTAAAGGCTTTGGTATAGTCAATAAAGCAGAAGTAGATGTTTTTCTGGAATTCTCTTGCTTTTTCTATGATCCAGCAGATATTGGCAATTTGATCTCTGGTTCCTCTGCCTTTTATAAATCCAGCTTGAACATCTGTAAGTTCTTGGTTCGTGTACTATTGAAGTCTGGCTTGGAGAATTTTGAGCATTACTTTGCTAGCGTGTGAGATGAGTGCGATTGTGTGGTCATTTGAGCATTCTTTGTTATTGCCTTTCTTTGGGATTTTAATGAAAACTGACCTTTTCTAATCCTGTGGCCACTGCTGAGTTTTCCAAATTCGCTGGCATATTGAGTGCAGCACTTTCACAGCATCATCTTTCAGGATTTGAAATAGCTCAACTGGAATTCCATCACTTCCACTTGCTTTGTTTGTAGTGATGCTTCCTAAGGCCCACTTGACTTCGCATTCCAGAATGTCTGGCTCTAGGTGAGTGATCACACTATCGTGATTATCTGGATTGTGAAGATCATTTTTGTATAGTTCTTCTGTGTATTCTTGCCACCTCTTCTTAATATCTTCTGCTTCTGATAGGTGCATACCATTTCTGTCCTTTATTGAGCCCATCTTTGCATGAAATGTTCCCTTGGTATCTCTAATTTTCTTGGAGAGATCTCTAGTCTTTCCCATTCTATTGTTTTCCTCTATTTCTTTGCATTGATCACTGAGGAAGACTTTCTTATCTGTCCTTGCTATTCTTTGAAACTCTACATTCAAAATGGTATATCTTTCCTTTTAACCTTTGCCTTTAGCTTCCTGAGGGTTCTCTTTTCTTTACATTCTTGCCAGTGCTTGTTGTTGTTCTTTTTGATGTTAGCCATTCTGACAGGTGTGAAGTAATATCCCATTGTAGTTTTGATTTGTATTTCCCTGATGATTAATGATGTTGAGCATCTTTTCATGCACCTGTTGGCTATCTGTATGTCTTTGGAAAAATGTCAGTTCAGATCGTCCCCCCATTTTTAAATTAGATTTTTTTTTTGCTATTGTAAGAGTTCTTTGTATATTTTAGATATTTACCCCTTATCAGATACATGATTTGCAGATATTTTTTTCCATTCAGTAACTTGGCTTTTCATTTTGTTGCTGGTTTTCTTTCTTGTGCAGAAGCTTTTTGTATGATATAGTCCCACTAATTTATTTTTGATGCTATTGCTTTTGGTGTTAGATTTTAAAAAATCATTGCCAAGTACTATGTCAAGGAGCTTAGTGCCTATGTTTTCTTTTGGGATTTTAATGGTTTCAGATCTAATGCTCAGATCTTTAATCCACTTGATTAAATCCATGAATGGTGGATTTAATCCATGCATGGCATAAGATAGTGGTTGAATTTCATTTGTTTGCATGTGGCTGTTCAGTTTTCCCAGCATGGTTAGCTGAAGAGACTGTCCTTTCCCTATTGTATATTCTTGGCTCCTTTGTTGTAAATTAATTGATCATTTATATGTGGGTTTGTTTCTATATGCTCTCTTCTATTCCATTGAGCTGTGTGTCTGTTTTTATGCCAGTCATGTGCTCTTTTAATTGCTATAGCTTTGTAATATAGTTTGAAATCAGAGAGTATGATGCCTCCAGCTTTGTTGTTCTTTCTCAGGATTGCTTTTGCTATTCAGATTTTTTATGTTTGTGGTTCCTTATAAATTTGGGGATTATTTGTTCTGTTTCTTTGGAAAATGTCATTGGAGTTTTGACAGAGATTGCAATGAATTTATAGATTGTGTTAGATAGTTATCATATTTTAACAGTCTTGATTCTTCCAATCCATGAGCATGGAATATCTTTCCATTTATTTGTGTCATTTTCAATAAAAAAAAAAACACTTCAATATATAGATCTTTGATATACAGATGTTTTCAATATACAGATCATTTATTTGTGTCATCAATTTTTTTATTACTGTCTTTGATATATACAGAAAATTTTGATATATAGGTCTTTTTCTTCCTTGGTTAAATTTATTCTAGGTATTTATTCTTTTTGATGCAATTGTAAAGGGGATTGAATTGCAACAGTTTTTTGTATATTGATTTCATGTCCTACAACCTTAGTGGATTTGTTTATTAGTTCTAATAGAATTTTGATGGCTTCATCAGGGTGTTCTATACATACCTACTTCTTTTTAAGAAGAAACCTTGCCACTATTTAGGGATATCTTCAGTGGTCATATATGACATTCTTCTGTTAGCTCCCTATTTTACATGGGAAGAAAACTCTTGTATATATTTTAAAGGAGATCGGCAGTTTTAATGCATACCAACTGCTGAGATTTTACCTACTTGAATGATAGATTAAAAATTTTAAAACAGTGAAGTCATTCTTTTCATTTTTGTAGGTTAGCATTATGACAGTGGTGTTAATTAAAAAACAGGGGCTGTTTGTGTCACAAATTTGTGTGATATGGATTTTAATGTTTGTATGATCTTCCTTTGGTTTCTCTTTTAGCTTTGGCTCCTTTGTCTGCTCTGGTCTTGGAAGATGAAGAAACATAATGACTTTTTTGGTGTCAGTGCTTCCCAGAAACCTGGCTGGCTTTATTGGTCAATAGGACCCATTTGCCACCTTTTAAACAAAGGATTTGAAGGCCTTGCAGGCTGCCCATCTGTCCTAGGAAGCTTTGTATGGCTAACGTCTAGAAAGAAGTTTTACTTAGAGGCAGAAGGAAGCCTTTTCCACATAAGTATTTAGAATTTATGAAAAAAGTTTCTAGGTAAATACATAAAGTGACTTTCAGTTTTGTTCTATATTCCAAGTCACCTGATTCTGTTTTCATGTGTTAGGAAGGGATAAGTTGAACAGAACTGAAGGTCTTGTCACTGAAGGAATTAAATTATTGCAGAGCAGTCTTTTTAGAGTAGAAAGGACTTAGTTGCTTTTATGTGTTATTTTTGTTCATTTTATTACTCATGTAACATCATTATGTGCAAGCCATTTATTTCTTTAAGTTTGTCCTTTAGGGAGTTATTCTGTACTGTAAGATGTGTGCATTCTTTACCTGTGTGTACTTAATTTGCCATTTTTATTTTCCAGGTAGACTTTTGGGTACTAATGAGGTGGAGCTGGCCACATGTATTAACATCATTTCTAGGCTCATTTTTCTGTCCTCCAGACTTGAAGCTACTTGAGGGAAACAGTTTAGCATAGCAGTTGAGTATATGCATTCTGGAATTTGAAGTGCCTGAGATTAAACCCCAACTCTGACACTTGCTAGTTTTGCTTCTTAAATTTTCTAAGCTCTCATCTCTAAAACAAAGAAGTTTAACTCATAAAGTTGTTACATTAATAAAGGAGATAATATGCACTGTCTGGGATACATAGGAAACAATAAATATAATATATTATTTACTTTTGTAACCCCTCAGCATCTAGTACAGTGCCAGAATGCATAATCATTGTCAATATAATTGATAAGTATGCTTAAAAGATCAGTCCTGGGTATTCATTAGAAGGACTGATGCTAAAGCTGAAACTCCAATACTTTGGCCACCTCATGCGAAGAGTTGACTCATTGGAAAAGACTCTGATGCTGGGAGGGGCTGGGGGCAGGAGGAGATGGGGACGACAGAGGATGAGATGGCTGGATGGCATCACTGACTCGATGGACGTGAGTTTGAGTGAACTCCGGGAGTTAGTGATGGATAGGGAGGCCTGGCGTGCTGTGATTCATGGGGTCACAAAGAGTCGGACACAACTGAGTGTCTGAACTGAACTGATGCTTAAAAGAAAAGCAAATGCTTATGATTTGACGTTTGTATCTTATTTTGACTGTAGTCACTACACTCAAGGTCGTATCAGCTCCTGTCACAGACCTGACAAATAATTAGGTACCCAAGATGTGTTTGAATACATTGTTGATTTTTCACCTGTCCTTGAAATGTCAAGTTTTTCTGTTTGTCACTTTATGTTATGCTAAACAGACTGGAGCTTTCGGTGTCCTTTTGAGGACTGAAACTATAAATTCAGGATGTTAGATGCTGTCTAAGATTTCAGAATGGTGATGAGTTTTGGTTTTGTTTTGTTTTTTGTTTCTAAAGGTGATCATCTCAGCTTTAGGTTTTCAGGTAAAACAAACTGTTATAGGTATATAGCTCTAGCAGAAATTATTGTTTAATTCATTTGCATTTACCTGGCATTGAGTTGTATTTCCTTGCTGTTTCTCTTTTGCCATGTTTGGGTAAGGAAATGCTTGCTAAGCTTTAAGTTATATTTGATTTGCCTTTTTTTTCCCCATGAAACTCTTACATTAGTGTGTACCAGGTATATATATGTGACTCAGGGCCTCTGAGTGTAGATCTTTCTTGGTAATAGAACTCTTCCTTTCTTTGTCCTTTGCACAGAGTTCTTCAAGTCTCTAAACATGACTGGAGTCTTGACAAAAGGTTCCAGCTAATCTCTTATTCCATTTTCTTATGGGAATATACTCCTAGTTCTAGTACTGTCTTCCACAGTCTTTGCAAGGTGAGGTGAGTTCACTGAGGCTGAATTTCTTCCTCCCTTTCTCCTTTCTTTCCTTCCTTCCCACTATATTAAGCATAGTGCCCAGGGTAGGCCTCACTGAGAAGTGATCATTGAGCAAACACCTTAAGGAAGTAAGGAAGTTAACCAAGTGAACATTTGGGGTAAGTGCCTTCCAGGTAAGAATTTTTATTCCATTTTACTTATGTTAAAGTTAGATTTAGTGAGGTATATTTCCACAAGGTAAAATTAAACCATTTTAGCTCATCAGTTCAGTTCAGTTCAGTCGCTCAGTCGTGTCCGACTCTTTGCGACCCCATGAATCACAGCACGCCAGGCCTCCCTGTCCATCATAAACTCCCGGAGTTCACTCAGACTCAAGTCCATTGAGTCAGTGATGCCATCCAGCCATCTCATCCTCTGTCGTCCCCTTCTCCTCCTGCCCCCAACCCCTCCCAGTATCAGAGTCTTTTCCAATGAGTCAGCTCTTCCCATGAGGTGGCCAGAGTACTGGAGTTGCAGCTTTAGCATCATTCCCTCCAAAGAAATCCCAGGGCTGATCTCCTTCAGAATGGACTGGTTGGATCTCCTTGCAGTCCAAGGGACTCTTAAGAGACTTCTCCAACACCACAATTCAAAAGCATCAATTCTTTGGCGTTCAGCCTTCTTCACAGTCCAACTCTCACATCCATACATGACCACAGGAAAAACCATAGCCTTGACTAGACGAACCTTTGTTGGCAAAGTAATTGTCTCTGCTTTTGAATATGCTGTCTAGGTTGGTCATAACTTTCCTTCCAAGGAGTAAGCGTCTTTTAATTTCATGGCTGCAGTCACCATCTGCAGTGATTTGGGAGCCCAGAAAAATAAAGTCTGACACTGTTTCCACTGTTTCCCCATCTATTTCCCATGAAGTGATGGGACCGGATGCCGTGATCTTCGTTTTCTGAATGTTGAGCTTTAAGCCAACTTTTTCACTCTCCACTTTCACTTTCATCAAGAGGCTTTTGAGTTCCTCTTCACTTTCTGCCATAAGGGTGGTATCATCTGCATATCTGAGGTTATTGATATTTCTCCCAGCAGTCTTGATTCCAGCTTGTGTTTCTTCCAGTCCAGCGTTTCTCATCATGTACTCTGCATATAAGTTAAATAAGCAGGGTGACAATATACAGCCTTGACGTACTCCTTTTCCTATTTGGAACCAGTCTGTTGTTCCATATCCAGTTCTAACTGTTGCTTCCTGACCTGCATACAGATTTCTCAAGAGGCAGGTCAGGTGGTCTGGTATTCCCATCTCTTTCAGAATTTCCCACAGTTTATTGTGATCCACACAGTCAAAGGCTTCGCCATAGTCAGTAAAGCAGAAATGGATGTTTTTCTGGAACTCTCTTGCTTTTTCCATGATCCAGCGGATGTTGGCAATTTGATCTCTGGTTCCTCTGCCTTTTCTAAAACCAGCTTGAACATCTGGTAGTTCACGGTTCACATATTGCTGAAGCCTGGCTTGGAGAATTTTGAGCATTACTTTACTAGCATGTGAGATGAGTGCAATTGTGCGGTAGTTTGAGCATTCTTTGGCATTGCCTTTCTTTGAGATTGGAATGAAAACTGACCTTTTCCAGTCCTGTGGCCACTGCTGAGTTTTCCAAATTTGCTGGCATATTGAGTGCAGCGCTTTCACAGCATCGTTTTTCAGGATTTTAGCTCATAGTGTTGTGCATTTTAACAAGCTCATACAGTTTCATAAACACGGCCGTAATCAAGACACAGAACAGTTCCAACATTCCCCCCAACCCCTCAGCACTTGGCAATCACTGATCTGTTTTCTGTCACTATAGTTTTGACTCTTGTAGAATATCATGTAATGTATGGCTGCATGCATCAGTTTATTCCCTTTTCTTGCAGAGTAGTATTCCATTGTGTGAATGCACCATAGGTTGTTTATCGATTCACCCATTTAAGAACATTTTGCTTATTTCTGGATTTTGGCAGTTACGAAAAAAACTACTACGAACATTCTTATACAAGTTTTTGTGCAAACATAAGCTTTGAAAACCAAAATTTTGACAGGTAATTTCTGTATTTACAGAAAATAGAAAACAAAGAAAAAGCAGAAGGAAAAAAAAAAACATTGAAGTCTGAGATGAACATTCCAAGGAGCGTCTCTTCACAGAGTGTTTCATAGTAGGAATTAAAAGAGTTTTTAAGGATGGGTAGAAAATCTGATGATTTTTGAGGGCCTTTCCAAAGGAGGAGGGTAATCTTTAACAAAACTGGAAATTGGGAATAACAAAACTGGAAATTGGGAGTAACAAAAGCAAATAAATTGGTTTCAAGATGAAAAGAGAGAGAACAAGAAGAGCACGGACGCTAGGTGTGGTTCTGGTGGTGGTCTGTGACTCCAAGGAACCTTAAGGAGCCTGGAGGAATGAACAGGGAGAAGGATAGCAGGAGAGGAAGGCAAAAGGGTCACTATACAGTCCATGGAATTCTCCAGGCCAGAATACTGGAGTGGGTAACCTTTCCCTTCTCCAGGGAATTTTCCCAGCCCAGGGATCGAACCCAGGTCTCTTGCACTGTAGGTGGATTCTTTACCAGCTGAGCCACAAGGGAAGCCCCAGAAGGGTCACATTTGAGGTCAGATCCTGAAAGGCCTTGTATCATTGAAAGGGCTTTGGCTTTTAACTCTGAGAGATGAAGAGCCATGGCAGAGTTTGAACAGAGGAGAGACCTCTGACTTAGTTTTAAAAAGATCATTCTGGCAGCTGTTTCAAGACTGAACTGTAAGGCTACAAGAGTGGAAGCAGGAAGGTCTGTTAGGAAGCCTGTAGTAATCTAGGTAAAAGATGGTGGTAGCTCAGAATACATGGTGAGATATGATTAGTTTTTAGATATATTTGGAAGATTGAAGCAATAGGATTTCATTATCAAATTGTGGGATGTGACAGAAGGGTAGGAATCAAGAACAATTTCAAAGGTTTGAACTCCAGCAACTTGAAAAATGGAATTGCTGTCAGCTTAAATGGGGGAAGACTGTGAGTTACAAAGGTTGGAGGTGTGGCAGTGCAGATCAGGACATGGACATGCTGAGTATGAAATGCTTATTAGATATCTTGGTCAAGTATGTTATTAAGTGTATGAGTTAGAAGTTAGAAAAGACTGAGCTGAAATTAAAATATAATTATGCATGTATTTAAATTCTTGAGACTGGATAACACTACCTAGAGAGAATTATAGATAAAGAAGAGGAAAAGAGCCAAAGATAGCTCATGAACACTCGAACGTTAATACTGTATCAATGCTGCTGCTGCTGCTAAGTTGCTTCAGTCTTGTCCGACTCTGTGCAGCCCCATAGACAGCAGCCCATCAGGCTCCACTGTCCCTGGAATTCTCCAGGCAAGAACACTGGAGCGGGTTGCCATTTCCTTCTCCAATGCATGAAAATGAAAAGTGAAAGTGAAGTCGCTCAGTTGTGTCCGACTCTTAGCAACCTCATGGACTGCAGCCTACCAGGCTCCTCTGTCCATGGGATTTTCCAGGCAGGAATACTGGAGTGGGGTTCTGTATCAGTAAGCACATATAAAACATTTTAGGGAAAAATTATGAGTATTTTTTAAAGAATAGGATAATAAAGGAGGGTGGCTGTACTCAGAGACTGAACTGTAGGCGTTCTTTTTTCTTCCTGCTCTTCCTTCGTTTACAAAATTCTTAAAAAATTTTCCTTTGGTAGTAAGCTGAAGGTCAGAGTGAACCTACTCAGTTCAGTTCAGTCGCTCAGTCATGTCTGGCTCTTTGCAGCCCCATGGACTGCAGTATGCCAGGCTTCCCTGTCCATCACCAACTCCTGGAGCTTGCTCATACTCATGTCCATCGAGTCAGTGATGCCATCCAACCACTTCACCCTCTGTCTTCCCCTTCTCCTGCCTTCAATCTTTCCCAGCATCAGGGGCTTTTCCAGTGATTCAGTTCTTTGCATCAGGTGGCTGAAGTATTGGAACTTCAGCTTCAGCATCAGTCCTTCCAGTGAATATTCTGATCTGATTTCCTTTAGGATTGACTGATTTGATCTCCTTGCAGACCAAGGGATTCTCAAGAGTCTTCTTGAACACCCCATGTCAAAAACATCAATTCTTTGGCGCTCAGCTTTCTTTATGGTCCAACTCTCACATCCATAACATGACTGCTGAAAAAACCATATCTTTTACTAGATGGACCCTTGTTGGCAAAGTAATGTCTCTGTTTTTGAATGTGCTGTCTAGGTTTGTCATAGCTTTTCTTCCAAGGAGCAAGTGTCTTTTAATTTCATGGCTGCAGTCACCATCTGCAGTGATTTTGAGCCCAAGAAAATAAAGTCTGTCACTGTTTCCATTGTTTCCCCATCTATTTGCCATAAAGTGATGGGACCGGATGCCATGATCTTAGTTTTCTGAATGTTGAGTTTTAAGCCAACTTTTTCACTCTCCTCTTTCACTTTCATCAAGAGGTTCTTTAGTTCCTCTTCTCTTTCTGCCATAAGGGTGGTGTCATCTGCATATCTAAGGTTGTTAGTATTTCTCCGGGCAGTCTTGATTTCAGCTTGTGCTTCCAGGCCAGCATTTTGCTTGATGTACTTTCCATATAAGTTAAATAAGCAGGGTGACAATATACAGCCTTGACATACTCCTTTCCCAATTTTGAACCAGTCTTTTGTTCCATGTCCAGTCATCTAACGGTTGCTTCTTGGCCTGCATATAGATATCTCAGGTGGCAGGTAAGGTGGTCTGGTATTCTCATCTCTTGAAGAATTTTCCACAGTTTGTTGTGATCCACACAGTCAAAGGCTTTGGCATAGTCAATAAAGCAGAAGTAGATGTTTTTCTGTAACTCTCTTGCTTTTTCGATGATCCAACGGATGTTGGCAATTCGATCTCTGGTTCCTCTGCCTTTTCTAAATCCAGCTTGAACATCTGTAAGTTCTTGGTTCATGTAGTGTTGAAGCCTAGCTTGAGGATTTTGAGCATTACCTTGATAGCATGTGAAATGAGTGCTACAATATTTGTGTTTCAATAATTTTATGTACTTTGGAAGGAATGATGCTAAAGCTGAAACTCCAGTACTTTGGCTACTCACGCAAAGAGTTAACTCATTGGAAAAGACTCTGATGCTGGGAGGGATTGGGGGCAGGAGGAGAAGGGGACGACAGAGGATGAGATGGCTGGATGGCATCACTGACTGGATGGACGTGAGTCTCAGTGAACTCCAGGAGTTGGTGATGGACAGGGAGGCCTGGTGTGCTGTGATTCATGGGGTCGCAAAGAGTTGGACACAACTGAGCGACTGAACTGAACTGAACTGAAGCAGTATTCATAATGAATGATGGAAAGTAGCTGATCTAGCAGCTGGAAAATTCTTACTGATAATTTTAGTGAGTTGAGTGGAGCTGATTCTGAACTATAATGTGGCTTAGAGGGCCATATCCTTCTTTCTTCTCTCTTCTTCCATTCTGTGTCCAGTTCTTGAGCTTGTCTTTGTATTTGTTGAGGAAAAGTAACTTATAGAGAGTAGCTCGACTTGCCATCAGTTCATTTTGTCTACTAATTGTTCAACTAAAATTGTTCAGCTGGAGACTGATTATTTTTCCTTCACTCAGTAATAAGGATTATCAATACTAAAATGATAGAAAGTTTGCTTTTCATTTTTCACCTGTTGTTAAAAATTCTGTTCTAAATTACATACTTACCATTGAATGAAGGTATATTTGGTGATTAAATGTGTGATATTTGGGAAGACTTTTTTTCCTCTCTCCTCACAGATAATGCTTCAACAATGCTGATTAAGTTGGCAGTTAAGACTCTTTAATCACTCCTAATGAGGAATGAAATTGTGTTAGTTGCATTTGTTAATAAAAATCAGTAACAGACCATATTCATGAGGTTTCTAGAATCATGAAGAATCACAGATTTTCAAATACTAAAACTTTCAATTGCTAAATGGATGTGTAGTCGATTCTTAGTCATTAGGCTGATTGGTTTTGGGGCTTTACTTCTATAATTAAGCCAGTCCTTTAGGAGGAGGGAAGCAGAGGGGAGTTGATTTAGAGTACTGTACAAAATCATTGGAGGTATTTTTCTTCTTTTATTCATGAAGTCATGGGTTCAAAGAAGTTTTAGTAAAATGCCCAGTTTTATTTCCAAAGTCAGAATAAACTTTGAAAATAAGTTTGTAACACTTGGGTACAAACTGAAAGTCTACAGAAGGAGGTAATTTGGATCTTGCATCTAAAATTTAGAAGTTCTAAGGAAAACTTTCTGTCTGATTTTGGACATCTGTAAGTCTCCATAGATCAAAGAGCTGAGGTTCAGTTTTCTTCTTTTGCTATTCCTTCACTTTCACTGCAGTAATCTTTGTGAAATGGTATCATTGCAATTGTTTTCTGTTCCAAGCCCAGGAAAAAGAAAAAGAAGAGGGAGAGAGAAGCTCGCTTATGTGTGTCCAACTCTCTGTAACCCCATGGACCATAGCCCGCCTGACTCCTCTGTCCATGGGATTTTCTCAGCAAAAATACTGGGGTGGGTTGTCATGTTCTCTTCCAGGGTATCTTTCCAACCAGGGATTGAACCTGCATCTCCTGCACTGCAGGTGAATTCTTTGCCGCTGAGCCACTAGGGCAGCCCCATTGATATATCATATGTGAGGAAATTTAGAACTGCCCTTTATAAGGAATTATTGAAAAAACATTTTCAGTAATTTTGCTGTAAATATCACAGTAAAGCTTTGTGATATGTTTCCATATAACTTTAGAACAGGTTCAGTGTCTGAGGATAACCAAAGCTAGATTATCGTGATGGTGAGCTCCTGAGACTGGTCTCTGTGGTTGCTTTTGTTTTGGGTGGGGTGGTGGCCTTAGAAGCAGCTTCCCTTGTGCTGCTTCTGCTGTGGTAAAAGTGGTGAGCATCTCTCTGGTGAAACAGGTTGCTCATTGTTCCCACTCTTTCAGTTGATTTTCTCATTTCTCCTTTTCCCTACCCTCCAAGAGATCTGAAGTGTAGTAGAGAGGTGGGGAGGGCTTTGTGCTTTTATTTTTTTTTTTCCATTGTTAAGCTTCCTTATTCATTCTAAGCCTTGAATTTGCACTTCTACTCTTTGCCTTTAAAAATGAATATATTGGACTTCACTGGTGGTCCAGTGTTTAAGACTCTGTGCTTCCACTGCAGGGGGTCTGGGTTCAGTCTTGGTCTGGAAAGTTGTGCATGCCTCATGGTATAGCCAAAAAAAGAGAATAGTATTTTTAAACTGATTATAAATATATTATATATGGTTTGTAGGAAATTCAAGCAGTACAGGGAAATATAAAGGAGATAAAAATGAAAAGCAGCCCAACAATTGAGATAACTACTGATACATTTTATTGGACATCATATCTCTACTCTATATACATGAAGATACAACATATAATAAATTATTTAATATTAATAGTAACTTTAATATATATGATTTAAATGTGTCATGTAATATATTTTCATAATGTTTTTTTCATTATATAAAAACAATGGGAGGGCTTCCCAGGTGGCACTAGTGGTAAAGAATATGCCTGTCAATGCAGGAGATGCAAGAGATGCAGGTTCAATCCCTGGGTCAGAAAGATCAAGAAATAACAACCCACTCCAGTATTCTTGCCTGGGAAATTTCATGGACAGAGGAACCTGATAGACTACAGTCACAGGGTTGCACGAGTCAGACACGAGTGAGCAACTAACACTGTTCTTTTAATAGTAGAATACCATGTGTTTTATCCATCCAGTGAGATGGCTGGACGGCATCACCAGCTCAATGGAAGTGAGCTTGAGCAAACTCCAGGAGGTGGTGAAGGACAGGAAGCCTGGCGTGCTGCAGTCCGTGGGGTCACAGAGTTGGACATGACTGAGTGACTGAACAACAACAAAATATATTTTATAATGCACTTATTTATTTACATATTATCTTCCAATAGGTTCTTAGGTTGTTTTGAATTTTTTATTTATAAACAGTATTGTGGGTTGGAGTGGGAGAGAAACTCAAGAGGGAGGGATACATGTATACTTATGGCTAATTCATGTTGTTGTATGGGAGAAGCCAGCACAATTGCTTACAGCATTGTAAAGCAATTATCCTCCAGTTAAAAGAAAAACAATATTGCATGAAACTGCCTAGTAGGAAAATCTTTGCACATGTTTTAAATTATTTCTTTTAGGTCATTTTCCTAAGGGGGAAGTTACTGGGTCCAGTGGTATATATATTTTATTTTTTAATGTATTTTGCTAAACTGCCCTCTATAAAGGGTATACTTGTTTACCAGTATTATTTTTTACCTGTATTCTTGAAGGAATATTAATGGTTTTGACATTTTTTTAATCCTCCACTATTTATTTTATTAAGAAAACACATTCCACTGAAGGTTTCAGAATCTCTTTATTCTGTAGAAGATGGATTTCTTAAGTGTCCTGCAAAACCTCTGGAATTTCCAGGTGCTGTAAAGTTCTCTCTGAAAATTAAGAGGGGCCTCTTAAAGAAACTCATTTGGCCAAAAAAAATTTCCAGGTTCGATGCACGATACTGGATGCTTGGGGCTGGTGCACTGGGACGACCCAGAGGGATGGAATGGGGAGGGAGGAGGGAGGAGGGTTCAGGATGGGGAACACATGTATACCTGTGGCGGATTCATTTTGATATTTGGCAAATCTAATACAGTTATGTAAAGTTTAAAAATAAAATAAAATTAAAAAAAAAAAAAAAAAAAAAAAAAGAAATACGTAGATAATATTAGTATTTGCCTTCTAAAATACTTTTAATAATCTTAGGTTTTGTGCACAACTTTCAAAATTATAATTCCTTTTCTTAGAATGAAGAAAAAGAAGTTGGTGCCTTTTTAGTGTAATGAGGAGACTTGGTTGTCATTGCTGATGCAAGTGGATGATACATTTTAACTCATTTCTGAATTTTCTTACTGAAGCCACATTAGAAAATGAGTTTGGCTTCATTTCTGTGCTTATTGATCCTACGATGAAAGGCTTAAGTTTTCAGTTGCACCCAATAATATATTCTCTGCATAAGGAAACTGTAGTACTGACCTTTCAAAAATACATAACCATAAATTAATTAAATTGGTTCCCTTGAGGGCACTCTTGCTGAAAAGGTCCATTCTTTTATACAAAGAAGGAGGAAGTTTGATTAATTTACAGATTTTACTGTAGCGTATTATATAGTATTTGGAAAAATGTCAGGCTCTCATGAATTTAAAAAACCTATACTATGGGAAATTCACTTACTTGTTAATTGAATTAGTTTCCAGAAGGATGTGAAAGCCTCAGAAGGTCTTGTGATGCGAATCAGGTTTGTTGAGAGGCAATATGTCATGTAAGAAAAAAAAAACCTGATCTCAGAATCAGATATTCTGGGTATTACTCCTGTGGGGAGACTTACTTGATCTCTCTCGGCCTCAGTTTTCTCAACTGAACAGTGTTGGTTCCGTTTCTGGGACTTCAGTGAGCATGCCTGTCTTGGGGATAGAGTCAGTTCAGTAGTTCTGGGCTGGGTCTGAAGTTCTGCCTTTTGAACAAGCTCCTAGGTAACGCCAGTGCTTCTGGCCCAAGTCTGTTTCAGTAGCAAGGAATATATAATAATCTGTGTTTCTTCCAGTTTCAGAAGTCAAACTGGGGCTATAGTAGCGTGCATACTCAGTCGTGTCCGACTTTCTGTGATCCCCCTGGACCATAGCCTGCCAGGCTCCTCAGACCATGGAATTTTCCAGGCAAGAATACTGGAGTGGGTTGCCATTTCCTATTCCTGGGGATTTTCCCAACCCAGGGGTGAAACACACATCTGTTTCATTGCCTGCATTGGTAGGTAGATTCTTTACCACCAGCACCACCTGGGAAGCTATAATAGAGATTGTTTAATATCGTAACATTTTAAATTTTTTTTGGCCATGCCACACAGCATGCAGAATTTTAGTTCCCGTACCAGGGATCAAACCCAGGCCCCCTGCAGTGAAAGTGAAAGCAGGGATCTTAACCACAAGACCACCGGGAAGTCCCCAATATAAGTGTTTTTAATATTGTTAGCTTTAAGTGAAAGAAGAGATGTATCTTTACAAATTTTAAGTTTGCTAATGAGAGACTTTCTTCTGATCATGTCCAAGATTTGTTTTCAAATAGTACAGTATTCACTCCCTCCCTTAAAAAGTTGCAAGGGTGGGGCATGGGGAATAGATAAAACCAGAATAACAAGTGTTGGTAATTGTTGAAGCTGGATGACGGGCACATAGGGGTTGATTATACTTTTCCCTTACTCTCTGTCCTTATGTGAATGTTTGAAAATTTATTTTTAAAAAAGAAAGAAAACACAAGCAATAATAAATTTGAATTTGCCAGGATCGCAGGCTGATGATATAACTACATACGTATATGTATAGCTTTAGGCACCATTTTTCAGTACTAACTTGTCTAATATGAAACAACAGTGGCAGTGACCTAAGAGAAGCTCTTTGAAGGAAAAAAAGCATAATAGCTAATGAAGCACATTTGCTGGAAAGAAAGAACTCAGAGCTGCCATTCTCCATGTGCAAGTCTTAGGCTGTTTGTTTCTTTTAAACATTGCAAATATGCTTCTGCCAACTAAACTTCAGTGTGTTAAAATGATATTTTTGGAAATTGACTTTACAAACTGTAAACTCAGAATAAATTTTGGTTGCTATAGTTGGGTATATCAAATACTGTATTTTTTTAATAGAACAAAGATACTTAAATTAGTGTACAGGAAGTACACATTCAACAAATGTTTCCCACAAATCCAGGGGCTTTTAGATATGGGGTTATAATGTTGCTTTTAAAGCTAGAGTGATTTTAAAAAACTTGATTCCCACTAAACATGCATTTTTCAGGGAGGAGTTGAAAACAAAATGGAGAAAGAATATGAGAGCTTTGTTTTGGTAGGATTTCAAGGAAGTGATCAGAAAATAGTTCTAGAATGGTACCCTATTTAGGAAATAACATTTTCATATGAGATAAACAACTATCTAGGTTAGTTATTATATGTCATAATATAGTTTATACTTTGAAAATGAATACTTAAAAAACACAAATTTTGCTGTTAATAACAAAAACTAGGAAAAAAAATATTTAGAAGTATAAACCCCAGGTACAACCATTGTTAATATTTCTTTGTATGTCTGTTTTTAATGTGATTTTATATAGTTTTTCTCCTTGATAAATCCTTTTATCCTGTTTTTTTTTTATTCAACATTGTAAAGTATGTACTTTTGTTATTATACAGTCTTTTATAAATATAACCTGAGTAAAGTAATTCTCTGTCAGGTCAGGATAAAGACCTTCATGGCTCTCAAATGGATAGATTAGAAGTATCCACTTTGATTAGGTCTAGGTTATCTATTATGATGAGTGAAATGGAGAGAGAAAGTAATTTTCTGTTGGAAAAATCAAGGCAGTTGCAAGGTCTATTCGGTATTTTGAGTTTTGAACTGAAAGAAATTTCTATATTCATCTGAGAAAGAATGTAATCCCGGGTTGAACGGAGCCACACTGGACTTTTATAAGTCCGGACAAGTGACCTCTGATGCCAGGATTCAGCACTTGGAAGGCTCTTCGTAGGGCAGTCACACTTGTGAATCAAACCCCAAAGTGAACCTTTGAGGATAAATAGGATACGATACTGGTGATTCTTGTCAGTCCAGGGAGTTCAAGTCTCAGCAGAGGACAAATCAAAACAAAAAGTCTGTATACACAAACATGGATTAAGTGAACTGATATCAATAAAGTGCTCAGAATAATTCTTACCACATAGTAGGAATATAAATGTTAGGTACTGTGTAAAGAACTGAAGAGAGTTTAAGGCAGCTTTATGTTTAATGTTAAAAATAGTGTAAGTAAAAGTTTAATTTCTTTGAACACTAAATATGCTGAACCAAGTTGAAAATAATGATTAAGCCCGTTTGCCTCTCCTTCTCTTTCATGTTTTATCCCTATTACTGAGGACCTTTCTCAGTGTTACCTATTTCTCTATTTTAAGTCTTTTTTTAGATTCCTAGAGTAGAGTAGGAGGTGAATCTTAGCTAATAACCTCACTGGTAACTGAGAGCAGTAACTTAAATTTAAGGTCCTAGGCTTCTGTTTCTTTAAGGTTTAAAGTTTTCAGAAGTAAATGTACTTGCTCTGTTAAGAAAATTCTTTGGAGCATGTTTTTCATTAGAAAATTTTCCTGGCATCTAAACCTGACCTGAACTTGACAAATTTCCCTTATTATCAATGTAATTGCTTTTAAAGGTGTGAAAGTATATTCTTTTTCTAAAATTCAATAAATTTTTCAATCCTGACACATTCAACTTGTGGTTTATTTTGATTTCCAAATCTCTAGTGATGTTAACTTTCAAACCTGAAAGTTTAAACTATGTTAAGATCATGGATCCCATTGAAAATATAATAAAATATTTGAACCTTCTTTCTGGAAAGATGTATGTACATTCAAAATGTTGTATATAGTGTGAGACTTTTCACAAATATCCTGAAACTTATCCATATATTGTTTTTAAAAACTGTTGCTCCTCCTAAGTTAAAAAAAATAAAATAAAGATTCCTTCTACCAGGATAAAACAGCAACAACAACTGTTGCTCTTCCTTAGATATATTACTAGTCTATTTCCATTTTGTTAATGTCTTATTATATTAAATTTTAAAATTGAACTACAGTGCTATAGTATTTAATTTGCATAACACAAAAGTTCTAGATTGTCTATTTGTAAGTAGTAATAAAATAGAGGAAGGCTGCTGCTGCTGCTGCTGCTAAGTCGCTTCAGTCATGTCCGACTCTGTGCAAGGAAGGCTAGTTGGGCCCAATGGATTTCTTTTGTAGGGTGCAGAATTCAAAGCGGTGACTACTAAGGCAAACATAGCTATCCTTATTTTATATGATTTCCCTGGTAGTTCAGCTGGTAAAGAATCTGCCTGCAATGAGGGAGACCTGGGTTTGATCCATGGGTTGGGAAGATCCCCTGGAGAAGGAAAAGGCTACCCACTCCAGTTTTCTGGCCTGGAGAATTCCATGGACTGTATAGTCCATAGGGTCACAAAGAGTCGGACATGACTGAGTGACTTTCACTTGTTTTATATATATATATATATATATATATATATATATACTTTATATATTTGTATATATACTTTATATACATACATACATATATATAAAGTACATATATATATACTTTATATATATATGTACTTTATATATACATATATACTTTATATGTACTTTATATATTTGTATATATTTTGTCTTAGTTTTTAAAATGTAGTATTAGAGATTCTAAAACAAAATTCTTGACATAATTTTATGTAGGATATTTTTTAAGGGTATTCTCTTGAATGATGGATATTTATTTTTGTTGCAGTTAGAAGGCTGTGTAGCAGTATGTATTGTAAAATTTGGGAAGAAACCAGAAGATCTTCCAAGATATTAAGTAAGCTAGGCTTTTCTTCATTGGATCCAGTTTCCTTAAGGAAATGCTAATAGCTCCATTTAATCTTAGGATGACTGAGGTTATCAAATTTTCTTCGGTTCTTTTCTGCCCTGATATATATGTACCACTTTGTGATTTTATAGGCTTGCTGTAACTGTCTTCTCCTTTGGTGATTTAGTCCAATATCATGACTTTAATATATGATCTAATATTAGCACTCTACTGATTAAATTTATATCTCTAACTCAGAGTTTTCTCCTGAAATCCGGACTTGTATCTAATTGCCTTCCTAACATCTCCATTTTGAATTACCATCTCAAAATCAGTATGTCCAAAACTGAAATTCTGTTATTTTTCACTAAAATTTATCTTTCCCTTCTTAGCTAATGATGTCAGTCTCAAAGCCTTGGGGTCATTCCTGATTCCTCTCTTTCTCTCGCACTTCACACTCTGTTTAGTCTATCAGTACTTATTGCCTCAACCTTCAGAATATACCCAGAATACTGCATCTCACTAACTCCACTGCTACCACCCTGGTTAGAGTTACTACCATCTTTTGCCCAGATTACAGCTTCTGTAGCGTCTACAGCTTCTACTTCTTTGTTTGCCCTCTCTAATCTATACTTAAAACTTTTTTCCTGCAGATTCTTATTCTGAAAAATATCACATCTATAGAAGAGTTGAAAGAATAGTTTAATAAAAACCCATAAACCCTTCCTGCTAGATTCACCTATTGGTAACAATTTGCTATATTTGCATGTTACCTAGTGTGTGCTCTCTTTTCCCCTCTCTGTGTTTGTTTTTGCTGTACAATTTAAAAGCAAGTTACACGCTTTATTCTTTCAGCATTTAACCCCTAAGAACAGGGTATTACCCTGTAACTGCAGTCCTATTATCATACCTAAGAAAATTAATGTTAATTCTCATTAACATTAATGAGTTCAACTGGTAAAGAATCACCTGCACTGCGGGAGACCTGGGTTTGATCCCTGGGTTGGGAAGATAGATCCTCTGGAGAAGGGAACGGCTACCCACTCCAGTATTCTAGCCTGGAGAATTCCATGGACTATATCATCCATGGCATCGCTAGGAGTCGTACACGACTGAACGACTTTCACTTCCTTTTTCAGTCTCATCTAATGTCTAAGAAATGTCTTTCTATGCAGTTTCCTTCTGTAGTAGGCTGAATGATAGTCTTTTAAAATGTCAGATCCTGGAACCTAAATGTTTCATTATTTAGAAAAAGCATCTTTGCAGTTGTGATTACATTTAGGATTTTGAGATGGAGATATTATCCTGGATTATCCCAGTGGACTCTAAATAACAGGGAGGCAGAGAGCGACTTCACACACACACACACACACACACACACACAGAAGAGGAAGTGATGTAAAGACAGAGGTAAATATTGCAGACTCTTAAATAAGAGGGAGGCAGAGAACGACTTCACACACACACACACACACACACACACGAGGAAGTGATGTAAAGACAGAGGTAAATATTGCAGTAATACAGCCAACAAGCTAAGGTATGTGAGAGCCACCAGGAGCAAGGAACAGATTTGCCTGTGGAGGGATTACGGGCCTGTCAGGACCTTGCTTTCCACCCAGTGATACTGACTTCTGCCTTTAGAACTGTGAGGCATTCCATTTCTGCTGTTTAATGCCACACAGTTGGTTGTAATTTGTTACAGCAGCCATAGGAAACAAATACATGCCCCCTTGAGGATTTGAGAAAAGGTTGTTCGTTTTGCTTCGTTGTTATGACTCCTTTAATCTAAAATAGTCCCCTCACCGTTTTTTGTTTGTTTGTTTTTCATGACAATGACTCTTTTAAAAAGTCCAGGCCTGTTGTTTTGTAGAATGTCCCATATCCTAGAATTACTTGATTGTGTTCTCATGGCCAGGTTGAGGCTAAACATTTTTTGACAAGACTATCACACAGGGGATGTTGTGTAAAGACTATTCTTAGTACAACTGCCAGAGCCATCCTTGTTTTAAAACAGTGAGTTGGAGCATTGTACTCAGTGCGGACTCCAGTGGCCCCCGTTTTGTTCAGAGGAAAAGCCAGAGCCCTCCTGTGGTCTGGCTCCTGAGACCCTCTGCCCTCCCGCCCTCTCCTCCCTCCCTGTTCTACCTTCTCACTGACTGTTGTGCTGCTCTCTGAACAAGATGGGCTGTTTCGGTCTTAGAACCTTTGTTTGATCTGCTCCTTGGCCTGGAAAGCTCTTCCAGAGAATAGCCTTGCCCTGCCTGCCCCTCCCTCACCCTTGCCAACCTGGTTCACATGTCAGCTTCTCAGAGAGGCCTTTCCACACTACTGTTTTGAAAATTCCAACTTTTCCTCCCCTTCTCTACTTCCAGTCTCCCAGAGCTGCTTTACTGTTGTGTTTTGTCATAGCACTATTACCTTCTCACACATCATATAACTTACTTTTAAAATTTATTATTTATTGTTTACTTCTCCTACTTGGAATGCAAGAGCCATAAGGCAGAAATCTTATTTTTCGTTCACAGAGGCATTCCATGATCTTATGTTCATAACAAGTACACAATAACATAAAAGAACTTTAGATGAATGTATCTAACTTTACTTTAGTCTATAGGTATGGAGCCTGCTTTTTTAAAAAAGTAACCAAACCCTTTATTTTGAAATAACTGTAGATTTGCAGAAGAGTTTCTAAGACAATACAGAGTTCCTATACATTTCACCTATCTCTCTAAATGTTAACATTCTACATGACCAGGGTACATTTATCAAAACTAAGAAATTAACATTGGCATAATACTGCTTACTAAACTACAGACTCTATTTGGATTTCACTAATTTTCCGCCACCCTCCTCTTTCTGTTCCTCGGGCCAATCTAGGATACCACACATTGCATTTGGTTGTGTCTCTTTGGTGTGCTCTACTCTGTGGAGAGGCTGATTCAAAAAGATAAATCTTTCCTAAGAATACTACCTTGTGTAAATTATTGTAAAATAGTGCAGCTTGTTCATTGTTTGAGCAAGTGGCTATGTCAAGAGAAACAAAGATGGTAAAACCCAGGAGCACTAGATTGTGTAGCCACGGGCATTGTTAAACTTCAGATCACAGGATTTGACAGTACTTTCTGGTTTCGATGCAGAATATACCTGTCTGGTCCATTTTCTTCTGCCATCAGAACTTCCCACCCCATCCATATTATCACTATGAAGAGATGAATCCTAGATGAATCCTAACCATTTGTGACTTTTTAACAGGTAAATTCGACTCAATATGTTTAACTTGCTTTGTATTATTTGCCTGTGTCTCTCTTTGAGGGTAATTAATTCTGTAGTGCACTAAAGTAGAGAGATGTTGAGTACCTACTCTGTAATGCATTGTGTTAGGTCTTGGGAGAGTGGGTGCAGAAAATTCAAAGAAGAGTAACAAGTTTTTCACTGTTCAGAAGCTTGCATTCTGATATGGGTAATAAAGAAGTAATGGAATATAATAACAACTGGTTTGACAGTGTGGAGGAAATTATTAATTTTTCCTAGGTAAGGTAAGAAATGGGGGAGGATCATATTTGAACTTGCCCTTAAAGTACACATAGAGCTTTTTAAAATTTTTTCTTTTTTATTATCACATTTTTATTTTTATTTATCTTTTTGGCACGCAGCAGGGCATTCAGGACCTTAGTTCCCTGACCAGGGATGGAACCTATGCCCCCTGCAGTGTAAGCACAGAGTCTTAACCACTGGACTGCCAGGGAAGTTCCTGCATAGAACTTTTAACACAGTTTGAGATGTAATTCATATACCCTATGCACACCACACATACCATTTAAAGCAAACAATTCAATGGCATTTAGTATATTCACAGGGTTATGAAACCATAAGCACAAATCAGTTTTATAACATTTTCATTATGCTGAAGAGAAATCCCATATCTGTGTTGGCTCCCTATTCTCCCCTCCTCTCAACTCCTGGTGACTACAAAGCTATGATTTGCCTACTCTGGCAATCCATATAGGTGAAATCATACAATATGTATCTCACTTCTCTCACTCGGGCTTCCCTGGTAACTCAGAGGGTAAAGTGTCTGTCTGCAATGCAGGAGACCTTGGTTCGGTTCCCAAGGGAATAGCCCCTGGAGAAGGAAATGGCCACCCTCTCCAGTACTCTTGCCTGGAAAGTGCCATGGACAGAGGCATGACTATTAGGCTACAGTCAGTGGGATCACAGAAAGCTGTACATGACTGAGCAATATCACTTCTCTCACTTAGCATAACATTTTCAAAGTCATCTGTTTTATGGTATAATTTAACATTTCTTTCCTTTTAATGGCCAAACATTATTCCATTGTATTGGAAATACTGTATTTTATTTTTCCATTCATTAGTTGATGAATGTTTGAGTGTTTCTACTTTTTGACTATTATGAATAATACTGCTGTGAACAGTCATGTACAAGAATTTGGGGGGACATATATTTTCAGTAATTTTGGGTATTGAAACTGGGAGTGGAATTGCTGGGTTGAGGAACTGCCAGATTGTTTTCTAAGGTACCGTTTACATTCCTGCCAGCAGTGCATGAGGATTCCAGCTTCTTCACATCCTAGCCAACATGTGTTGCTTTTTATTTTAGCTGATCCATGCAGCTTGTGGATTGAACCCAGGCCTTGACAGTGAGAGTGCAGGGTCCTAGTATCTCTGGGAATTAATTCCCTTTTTGTTTTTGTTTTGTTTTAAATTTACTAATCCTAGTAAATGAGATCATAGAAAAAACACGAGAATTCCAGAAAAACATCTGCTTCATTGACTACACGAAAGCCTTTGACTGTGTGGATCATAACAAACTGGAAAATTCTTAAAGAGATGAGAATATCAGACCACCTTAAAAATAAGAATATCAGACCACCTCCTGAGAAGCCTGTATACAGGTCAAGAAGCAACAGTTAGAACTGTACATGGAACATCAGACTGGTTCAAAATTGGGAAAGGAGTACGTCAAGGCTGTATATTGTCATCCTGCTTATTTAACATATATGCAGAGTACATCATTTGAAAGGCCAGGCTAAATGAAGCACAAGCTGGAATCAAGATTGCTGGGAGAAATATCAACAACCACAGATAAGCAGATGACACCACTCTAATGGCAGAAAGTGAAGAACTAAAGAGCCTCTTGATGAGGGTGAAAGAGGAGATTGAAAAAGCTGGCTTAAAACTTAACATTCAAAAACTAAGATCATGGTTTCCAGTCCCAGCACTTCATGGCAAATAGATGGGGAAACAATGGAAATAGTGACAAAATTTATTTTCTTGGGCTCCAAAATCACTGTGATGGTAACTGCAGTGAAAGTGAAAGTTGCTCAGTCGTGTCCAACTCTTTGCAACCCCATGGACTATGCAGTCCGTGGAATTCTCTAGGCCAGAATACTGGAGTGGGAAGCCTTTCCCTTCTCCAGGGGATCTTGTAACTGCAGCCATGAAATTAAAAGATGCTTGCTTCTTGGAAGAAAAGCTATGATAAACCTAATGTGTGTGTCTTAGTCGCTCAGTTGTGTCCAACTCTTTGTGACCCCTTGAATTGTAGCCCATCAGGCTCCTCTGTCCAGACAATTCTCCAGGCCAGAATACTGATGTGGGTTGCCATTCCCTTCTCCAGGGGATTTTCCCCAGGAATCGTACCTGGGTCTCCTGCATTTAAGACATATTCTTTACCATCTGAGACAGCGTATTAAAAAAGCAGAGACATCGCTTTGTTGACAGAGGTATGTATAGTCAAAGTGATGGTTTTTCCAGTAGTCATGTAGGGATGTGACAGTTGGACCATAAAGAAGGCTGAGAGCCAAAGAATTGATGCTTTTGAGCTGTGGTGCTGGAGAATGCTCTGGAGAGTCCCTTGGATGGCAAGTTCAAACCAGTCAATCCTAAAGGAAATCAACCCCGAATATTCCTTGGAAGGACTGATGCTGAAGCTGAAACTCCAGTACTTGGGCCACCTGATGCAAAGAGCTGACTCATTGGAAAAGACCGTGATACTGGCAGAGATTGAGGGCAAGAGGAGAAGGGGGCGACAGAGGATGAAATGGTTGGATGGTATCACTGACTCAGTGGACGTGAGTTTTAACAAACTCCTTGAGATGATGAAGGACATGAAAGCCTAAAGTTCATGGGGTTTTGAATGAAGAGTCAGACAGTACTTAGCAACTGAATAGTAACAGTGAATGTGAAGTGGTTTTGATTTGCATTTCCCTAATGACTAATGACCTAATGACCTAATTAAGAAATTGCATTTCCCTAATGACATAATGACTAATGACTGCTGATGATGACTGCAGCCATGAAATTAAAAGACGCTTACTCCTTGGAAAAAAAGTTATCACCAACCTAGATAGCGTATTAAAAAGCAGAGACATTACTTTGCCAACAAAGGTCCATCTAGTCAAGGCTATGGTTTTTCTTGTGGTCATGTATGGATGTGAGAGTTGGACTGTGAAGAAAGCTGAGTGCCGAAGAATTGATGCTTTTGAACTGTGGTGTTGGAGAGACTCTTGAGAGTCCCTTGGACAGCAAGGAGATCCAACCAGTCCATTCTGAAGGAGATCAGCCTTGGGATTTCTTTGGAAGGAATGATGCTAAAGCTGAAACTCCAGTACTTTGGCCACCTCATGCGCAGAGTTGACTCATTGGAAAAGACTCTGATGCTGGGAGGGATTGAGGGCAGGAGGAGAAGGGGACGACAGAGGATCAGATGGCTGGATGGCATCACCAACTCGATGGACGTGAGTCTGAGTGAACTCCGGGAGTTGGTGATGGACAGGGAGAACTGGCGTGCTGTGATTCATGAGGTCGCAAAGAGTCGGACACGACTGAGCGACTGAACTGAAACTCAACTGAATGACTAATGATGCTGAGCATCTTTTCATGTGCTTATTGGTCATTTGTAGGTCTTCTTTTGAAGCATAGAATTTTAATAGATGAAGAAAGGTGAAAGGAAAGGAACACTTCAGCCTAAGATAACAGGGTCAAAGACCTGAGAAATGGTGCTGCTGCTGCTGCTAAGTTGCTTCAGTTGTGTCTGACTCTGTGCAACCCCATAGATGGCAGCCCACCAGGCTCCCCCATCCCTGGAATTCTCCAGGCAAGAACACTGGAGTGGGTTGCCATTTCCTTCTCCAATGCATGAAAGTGAAAAGTGAAAGTGAAGTCGCTCAGTCATGTCCGACTCTTAGCGACCCCATGGACTGCAGCCTACCAGGCTCCTCTGTCCATGAGGTTTTCCAGGCAAGAGTTTTGGAGTGGGGTGCCATTGCCTTTTCTGGAGAAATGGTGAGAAGTCAGTAAAAGTAGATAGTAGGGTCTCCAGATGAAGGGAGTGAGAGAGAATAATGGAAATTTTAGATATGATTGAGTCTGTTTTCTTGGGCTTCTCAGATGGTAAAGAATCTGCCTGAAATGTGGGAGACCTGGGTTTTATCCCTAGGTTGCAAAGATTCCCTGGTGAAGGGAATGGCTACCCATTCCAGTATTCTGACCTGGAGAATTCCACGGACAGAAGAGCCTGATGGGCTACAGTCCATGGGATAGTAAAGAGTCGAACATGTCTGAGTGATTTTCACTCCCTGAGTCTTTTTATTTTTTGATGAGTCAAGTCACTCTGTCCTTTGCTTATCTTAAACTTACATTGGTTGAATTTCAAGGTTATTCCTTCTTTTGTAAATGTCAGAGTGCTGTGGCTAGCTCACTTGATTGATTCATCCAACCTTATGTAAAAAATTATTGAGGGCTTACTTCATTCCAGGAGTTCCAGGCCTCAGTTAGTGAGGGGGTACATCAGAGCAAAAGCAGGGACGGTCCTTGCTTTTCATGCACCTTATTTTCTAGTGGGGCGATTTTTGTACCAATGAAAACCTGCCCATTAGAGGCTGCCTTTATCCAGCATTTCTAGGCTTGTTAAGCAAATCTGGTCTATTTTGCTCATGCTGTTGCTGATTTTGTTGGCTTGGGTCATAGCATCTTTCAGCTTTCACTTTTTTCAGACCTACGTTTTAATTTTTAATAATCTCTTACACAGCAGCAGCCTGAAATCCTTCTTGGCATCCTTGTTCCTCTTTTTGGTAGTGTTATACTTGAAAATTTTTTCCACTGTTGTTTGTAGGAATTACTCAAAAAGTCCAATGAAGTATAAAGAAAAGTTACATAAATATTTTAAACATTTTCTCTTAGAGCATACTATGTGTATTTCATAGGTGTTTTGTTTTAGGACCAAGGCTTTTCATTTGAATAAGGATCTGCTGACTGTAATTTTCTGTGATATTTGTTTTTTAAAATATTTAATTATTTATTTGGCTACATCGAGTCTTAGTTGTGGATCACAGGCTCTTCATTGCCGCACATAGGCTTCTCTAATTGTCACAAGCGAGTTCTATGATGTTTCTTATGTAAACCTCACATAAAAAATGAATCACCTATGGTTTTTGATTTACATTTCTTTACAGTAGAGTGAGAATTTAAAGCCATTTCAAAGAAACCTGAGTGCAAAACCTATTTAGATTTTTATGATTTTTCCACCCTCATCTAATTAGATAGCTTATTACTTTTGTAGCAACTTGCCTATGATTTAGCTTCATTTTTATAGAAATTCTGAATCCTTTCACAGTCATATTTCATAATTTATTTACTGATTAAATTATGAATTAAGTATCATATAAGACTGCATAAACAGGTTGGGAATGGCTGTGGCAAGCAAATTCAAGGACAGGAAGCAGAAGTGCTACTGACTATGATCATTTTTGGCCCACTGTGGCTGTCAGCCATAATGTTTTATAGGAGAAATAGTATTAGTTCAATCCAGGCTCTTGGTTAAGGAGAAATTGGTTAGGATTGTTGCTTTTACATATTCCAGGCTCAGTCCTCTTCCACTGTTTTCTCCCGGTACTCTATGGAGACCTCTTTTATAACACTTACACTGCTCTCTAGTCATCTACTTGTCTTCTTTACAGGATTTCATAATCTTTGAGGGAAGGGTATACTCTCTTGTTGTTACATTCATAGTTTCTAGTATATTCTTGGCATATAATTATTCATTCACTTTTAAAAAAGAATTGACTGTAAGCTCAATATAATTCAATAATATGACCAGTTCAGTGTGATTCCTGGGTTGCACTTAGTTGTTTATAGTGTTCAGAATAGTTCCACTGTATTCATGTTGTGTTGAACTAGGGTCATAGATTTTAAGATACATATTGACTAACTTGAGCACATCCCTTAAAAAGTTAATTCAGTGAGACTGTGTCTGTTTTATATACTGCTGTATCTCCAGTACATTATAAGATAGAGTATTAATGCCTGACAGACCAAAGGTGCACAGTTTTTTAAATTTTTAAATTACTGAATCCAAACAATGGAGAATAGGATGGTGACATTTCTTTAGTATTTCTTGAGGAATGGTAAAATGAATAGGGTGTGCTTCCTTACAAGAGGAAACCAGTGAATATATCAACCAAATTTGAGGCCTAGTGATACAGAAGAGAATGTGTATCTCATTAGCTCTAGAACTGAACTGGAACTAGAGAATATAAATGGTAGAAAAGCAGATTGTATCTTAACTTTTTTCTAATTATTAGGACTTAATAAATAGAAAAATAGAATGAATTGTTTCATGAGGTTACTGGAACAGAAGTGTAATAACTTATTCCAGAGATGTAAAAAAAATAAATTTTTGTATGAAGTATGAGACTGGTTTATCTAGACAAGCCAAATTCATCCTAATCTAGGCCCTGTAATCTCTTGTTTCAGTCTTCAATTGAATTAATATTCTTCATCAGTCATTTATCTTATAAGCTGTTATAGGTCTTTGGACATTAAGGAGAAAAAGTGACTTTTTATCTCCCCATTTAATTTTTAACTTTGATGGAAAGCAGATACTATATCATCAATTCAGTTCAGTTCAGTCGCCCAGTCATGTCCAAGTCTTTGCTACCCCATAGAGTGCAACACACCAGGATTCCCTGTCAATCACCAACTCCTGGAGCTTGCTCAGACTCATGTCTATCATGTCCATGATGCCATCCAACCATCTCATCCTCTGTTGTGCCCGTCTCTTCCTGCCTTCAGTCTTTCCCATAATCAGGGTCTTTTGCAGTGAGTCAGCACTTCGCATCAAATGGCCAAAGTGTTGAAGCTACAGCTTCAACATCAGTCCTTCCAATGAATATTCAGGGTTGATTTCCTTTAGGATTGACTGGTTTGATCCCCTTGCAGCCCAACGGACTCTCAAGAGTCTTCTCCAACACCACAGTTCAAAAGCATCAATTTTCCACTTCTCAACTTTCTTTATGGTCCAACTCTCACATCCATACATGACTACTGGAAAAACCATAGCTCTGACTAGGCAGACCTTTGTCAGCAAAATAATGTCTCTGCTTTTGAATATGCTGTCTAAGTTGGTCATAGCTTTTCTTCCAAGGAGCAAGCAACTTTTAATTTCATGGCTGTAGTCACCATCCACAGTGATTTTGGAGCCCCCCAAAATAAGTCTCTGTTTCCATTGTTTCCCCAATCTGTTTGCCATGAAGTGATGGGACCGGATGCCATGATCTTAGTTTCTTGAATGTTGAGTTTTAAGCCAACTTTTTCACTCTCCTCTTTCACTTTCATCAAGAGGCTTTTTAGTTCCTCTTTGCTTTCTGCCATAAGGGTGCTGTCATCTGCGTATCTGAGGTTACTGATATATCTCCCAGCAATCTTGATTCCAGCTTGTGCTTCTTCCAGCCCAGTGTTTCTCGTGATGTACTCTGCATATAAGTTAAATAAGCAGGGTAACAATATACAGCCTTGACATACTCCTTTCCCAATTTTGAACCAGTGCTTTGTTCCATGTCCAGTTCTAATGGTTGCTTCTTGGCCTGCATACAGATATCTCAGGAGGCAGGTAAGGTGGTCTGGTATTCCCACCGTTTGTTGTGATCCATGGAGTCAAAGGCTTTGGCGTAGTCAATAAAGCAGAAGTAGATGTTTTTCTGGAACTCTCGCTTTTTCTGTGATCCAGCGGATGTTGGCAATTAGATCCTCTGCCTTTTCTAAACCCAGCTTGAACATCTGAACGTTTTCGGTTCAGGTACTATTGAAGCCTAGCTTAGAGAATTTTGAGCATGACTTTGCTAGCATGTGAGATGAGTGCAGTTGTGCGGTAGTTTGAGCATTCGTTGGCATTGCCTTTCTTTGGGATTGGAATGAAAACTGACCTTTCCCAGTCCTGCCGCCACTGCTGAGTTTTCCAAATGTGCTGGCATATTGAGTGCAGCACTTTCACAGCATCATCTTTTAGGATTTGAAATAGCTCAACTGGAATTCCATCACCTCCGCTAGCTTTGTTCATAGTGATGCTTCCTAAGACCCACTTGACTTCACACTCAGGATGTCTGGCTCTAGGTGAGTGATCACACCATCGTGATTATCTGGGCCATTAAGAACTTTCTTGTATAGTTCTTCTGTGTATTCTTGCCACCTTTTCTTAATATCTTCTGTTTCTGTTAGGTCCATACTGTTTCTGTACTTTTTTGTGCCCATCTTTCTATGAAATGTTCCCTTGGTATCTCTGATTTTCTTGAAGAGATCTCTAGCCTTTCCCATTGTATGGTTTTCTTCTATTTCTTTGCATTGATCACTTAGAAAGGCTTTCTTTTTTAAAAAAATTTATTTATTTATTTATTTAATTGGAGGCTAATTACTTTACAATATTGTAGTGGTTTTTGCCATACATTGACATGAATTAGCCATGGGTGTACATGTGTTCCCCATCCTGAACCCCGCTTCCACCACCCTCCTCATCTCATCCCTCAGGGTCATCCCAGTGCACCAGCCCTGAGCACCCTGTCCCATGCATTGAACCTGGACTGGTGATCTGTTTCACATATGATAATGTGCATGCTATTCTACACATGGACATCACCAGATGGTCAATACCAGAATCACACTGATTATATTCTTCGCAGCTGAAGATGGAGAAGCTCTATATAGTCAGCAAGAACAAACAGGGAGTTGACTGTGGCTCAGCTCATGAACCCCTTATTGCCAAATTCAGACTTAAATTGAAGAAAGTAGGGAAAACCACTAGACCACTATTCATTTCAATGTCATTCTCTCAAATCATCCCACCCTTGCCTTCTCCCACAGAGTCCAAAAGACTGTTCTTTACATCTGTGTCTCTTTTGCTGTCTCACATAAGGTCATCGTTACCATCTTAGAAAGGCTTTCTTATCTCTCCTTGTATTCTTTGGAACTCTGCTTTCAGATGGATATACCTTTCCTTTTCTTCTTTGCCTTTTACTTCTCTTTTCTCAGCTATTTTTAAAGCCTCCTCAGATAACCATTTTGCCTTTTTTCATTTCTTTTTCTTATGGATGGTTTTGATCACAGCCTCCCGTACAGTGTGTTACAAACTTCTATCCATAATTCTTCATGCACTCTGTCTATCAGATCTAATCCCTTGATTCTATTTGTCATTTCCACTGTATAATTGTAAGGGATTTGATTTAGGTCATACCTGAATGGTCTAGTGGTTTTCCCTACTTTCTTCAATTTAAGTCTGAATTTGGCAATAAGGGGTTCATGAGCTGAGCCACAGTCAACTCCCTGTTTGTTCTTGCTGACTATATAGAGCTTCTCCATCTTCAGCTGCAAAGAATATAATCAGTGTGATTCTGGTATTGACCATCTGGTGATGTCTATGTGTAGAGTCTTCTCTTGTGTTGTTGCAAGAGGGTGTTTGCTATGACCAGTGCATTATCTTGGCAAAACTCTGTTAGCCTTTGCTGTGCTTCTTTTGTACTCCAAGGCCGAACTTGCCTGTTACTCTAGATATATCTTGACTTTCTTGACTTCCTACTTTTGCATTCCAGTCCCCTATGATGAAAAGGACATCTTTTTTTTTTGATGTTAGCTCTAGAAGGTCTTTTAGACCTTCTAGAACTGGTCAAGTTCAACTTTGACACCAGTGGTTGGCGCATAGACTTGGATTACTGTAATATTGAATGGTTTGCCTTGGAAACAAACAGAGATCATTCTGTCATTTTGAGATTGCACCCAAGAACTGCATTTCAAACTCTTGTTGACTGTGAGGGTACTCCATCTCTTCTAAGGGACTGTTGCCCACAGGAGTAGATATAATAGTCATCTGAATTAAATTTGCCCATTCTAGTCCATTTTAGTTGGTGATTCATAAAATGTTGATGTTCACTCTTGCTAACTCTTTTTGGACCACTTTCAATTTATCTTGCTTAGTAGACCTAACATTCCAGGTTCCTATGCAACATTGTTCTTTACAGCATCGGACTTTACTTCCATCACCAATCACATCCACAGCTGGGTGCTGTTTTTGCTTTGGCTCAGCTTCTTCATTCTTTCTGGAGTTATTCTCCACTCTTCTCCAATAGCATATTGGGCACCTGCCGACCTGGGGAGTTCATCTTTTAGTGTCATATCTTTTTGCCTTTTCATACTGTTGATGGGGTTCTCAAGGCGAGAATGCTGAAGTGGTTTTCCATTCCCTTCTCCAGTTGACCATGTTTTGTCAGAACTCTCCACCATGACCCCTCCATCTTGGACCCTACACAGTATCTCTTAGTTTCATTGAGTTAGAGAAAGCTGTGATCCATGTGATCAGTTTGTTTAGTTTTCTGTTTTTGTGGTTTTCATTCTGTATGCCCTCTGATGGATAAGGATAAAAGGCTTATGGAAGCTTCCTGATGGGAGGGACTGGCTGTGGGGGAATCTGGATCTTGCCCCTGATGGGCGGAGGCCATGCTCAGTAAATATTAAAACCAATTTTCTGTTAATGGGTGGGGATGTGTTCCCTGTTTTCTGTTGATGGGTAGGGGTAGTGGTGGTAATTACTAGAGAAATGCAAATCAAAACCACAGTGAAGTATCATCTCACACCCATCAGAATGGCCATCATCAGAAAGTCTACAAATAATAAACGCTGGAGAGGCTGTGGAGAAAAGAGAACCCTCTTACACTGTTGGTGAGAATGCAAACTGATATAACCACTATGGAGAACAGTATGGAGATTCATTGTGGTTTTAATTTGTATTTTGTGTGCATTGTGTGTGTGTGTGCATGCTCAGTCTTGTCTGACTCTTTGCTACACCACGAATGGTAGCCCATCAGGCTCCTCTGTCCATGGGATTTCCCAGGCAAGAATACTGGAGTGGGTTGCCATTTCCTCCTTCCGGGAATCTTTTCTACCCAGGGATCAAACCCATGTCTCCTGCTTGGCAGGCTATTTCTTTACCATTAAGCCAGCTGGGAAGCCCTAATGACTAATGATGTTGAGTGCCTTTTCATTCGCTTATTGGCTTTTTGTATATATAAAATTTATTCTCTTGTTCAGCTCTTTTGTCCATTTTTTTTAATGGGCTGTCTTTTTTAAATTATTGATTATTATAGGAATTCTTTTATTATTCTGGTAAACAAGTCATTTGTTAAATATAAGGACTTATAGTTTTAAAAATTAATAAAATATTCAATTTAGATGTTTCAAGATTCTTTGGGCATCAGAGTAATAGGTCAATTTATTATTGGCAGAAATTCCATTCCAGTTCTAAATCTAGGGTTCCAGAAGAAAGTTGGTTAGGGGTATGTGGATTTTCTGGTTATCTATTGCTGTGTAACAAGCTATCCCATAGTGGCTTAAAGCAGCAGTGATTTGCTATTTCTCACAATTTTATGGGTCAGTTAGGCAGGTTCTCTGTTTCACACGGTGCCTACAGGGGTTGCTTATTTGGCTTGATGTCCCAGGATGGCTTCGCTCACTTGATTTGGGTGGCTATAATGGCTATAGACTAGGTCGGCTTCTGCTTCTCCATGTCATCTCTCATTATTATTTAGTAGTTTAGCCCAAGTCTCTTTATGTGGTAGCTTGATTCTAAGAGAGAACAAACAGGAGCTGTCAGGACTGTTAAGGGCTAGGTGTAGAACTGACACAGTGACACTTCTGTCGCATTCTGCTGGTTAAAGCAAATCACAGGGCCAGCCCAGATTCAAGGGAGGAAAATACAGCCCTTCTTTTGATGGAAGAGGCAGCATGTACACTTTCAGGAAAGGGGAGAATTTTTGGTGGTCATTTTTTGTGATATTTTATTACAGTGCAGATGTTTAGAATTCCCTAATAAAAGATGATTTCATTAAGAATATAATCTGTAAGTTATCCCTATATTTATTTCTAAGTATCTTTCTAATTTGTTTTTATTTCATGCATTTATTTATCCCTACTGCATCTACTCTGCTACCAGTGTTTCTCAGACATGATTCAAAATTGGAGATGATTAAAAAAAAAAACTCAGTAGTTTTCACTTAAAAAACAACAAGGAGGCTTACTGAGCTATTACAGATGTTAATTAGGGTTCATTTCCTTTAATATGCTAGAGAGAAGTTATGATGCCACTTTACTGATGAACAAAATGAGCTTAATCACATCCTGGGTGCTAAATATTCTGACATTATAATCTTTTCTCTCAGAGCCCATCAGAGCAGTCTTAGCATTCAGGATAAGGTGCTGGGTGACATTATAGGGCCGAGTGTGTCACATACTAACAGTGAAGGAAAGGAGGACGGCCTTGGCAGTCCTTGTCTCCTCATGTACTTGTTTTTCACTTTCAAAAATTGGGGTAAAATTCCCCTAACATAAAGGTAATCATTTACCATTTAAAAGTACACAATTTAGTTGCATTTAATATATTCACAGTATTGTATGTCTCCTCTCCTCTTACTTTATAAAGGAAGCGTTTATTTCAGGGAAATGAACAATAAAATTCAGGCCTCCCAGGTGATGTTAATCCACCTGCCAGTGCAGGAGATTCGGGTTTGATCCCTGGGTTGAGAAGATCCCCTGGAGTAGAAAATGGCAACCCACTCCAGTATTCTTGCCTGGGAAATCCCAAGGACAGAGGAGCCTGACAGGCTACAGTACATGGGGTCCCAAGGAGTCAGATACAATTGAGCACACTCTCAGGAAAACTAGGGCAAAACAGACTAATAAGATGTCTAAACATTAACTCAGAAAGAACTCTTCTTTGGTGGAATGCTTTAAGAGATATGCTGGGACCGCTGCCTTCCCACTGAAGTGCCAGTGTCTGGTCAGCAACAGCATGGCCTAAGCAATCGCCTTCTCATCTCCTGCCAGCCTCCTAAATCCTCCAGAATTGCAAGATTAGTTCAACTTTATCTTACCTTCTTTAGTCTAGGAATGGTAAGCATTCTCAGGGAATTCACCGCATTGGTCCTCTGTATCACAAGACGTGGGAGTTCCACAGATCTTTATCCAGATCTGAGAGAAGTGGCTTTCCTGGGAGCAGGGATTGTGGGCATCGTTAGCCTCTCCTGGTCCTTTTCTCTGCCTCAGGATGACTGACACACAGTTGTCCTGAGGGCCAAGGCCACCTGCAGTAAACTTAAAGTTTACTTGAAGAGGCCCTGCTCCCTTTTCCCCTAAAAATGGAAAGATATTTAGATGTTTTTGTCATTGGTGCTTTACTGGGACCTGGTAAGACCTGAACAGATACGGTAAGTCATTCGAGATATAAAGATGTCTTAAAATTTTAGCTATACTTGCCCTTACACACTTAAAATAGTCTCAGGACTTAGCTACCACCTCCCTTAACCTAAAAAGGGGTAGGGAGAAGGAGGAGACATCTGTGAGGAAAAAGAGATACTTTGCTGAGAAGAATCAGTCATTCCAATATCCATCTTAATGGTTAGAATAAGATGAAATAGAAGCAAGAAGATTAAAGAGAATATAACCTCCTTGCTGCTGCTGCTAAGTCACTTCAGTCATGTCTAACTTTTTGTGACCCCATGGACTGTAGCCCGCCAGACTCCTCTGTCCATGGGATCCTCCAGGGAAAAATACCAGAGTGGGTTGCCATGCCTACCTCCAGGGGATTGTCCCAACTTAGGGATTGAACTGTGTTTCTTAAGTCTCCTACATTGGCAAGTGGGTTTTTTTTTTTTTTTTTACCACTAGTGCTTTGGAAGGAATGATGCTAAAGCTGAAACTCCAGTACTTTGGCCACCTCATGCGAAGAGTTGACTCAGTGGAAAAGACTCTGATGCTGGGAGGGATTGGGGGCAGGAGGAGAAGGGGACGACAGAGGATGAGATGGCTGGATGGCATCACTGACTCCACGGACGTGAGTCTGAGTGAACTCCGGGAGTTGGTGATGGACAGGGAGGCCTGGCATGCTGCTATTCATGGGGTCACAAAGAGTCGGACACAACTGAGCGACTGAACTGAACCGAGTGCCACCTTGGATAGTAGTAATCCAGTAATTTTTTTTTTTCAACAAGATGTTGGAAAGCAGTGCTGATGATTATGGGGCACACCAAGAATAATATTAGCAACCTTACTAATTAAAATGTAATACCAGTCATAACTTATTTGATATTTCCCTCATCTATGAAATGGAGATCTACCTTACTCCCAGAGAAAGATGCATTTAGAACTGCAGAGTACAGCAAGTTTTAGTTCTCAATAAGGCCATGGTATCCTGAGAAATTTCCAGAGGTATTATGACCTTGATTTTAGCCTTCTGTGATCACATTGTAGACAAAGCCTTGTAAAATTTGACTCCATTGCATACCGTGATAGGTGTTGAAAAAGGAGGTTTAGCGAAGTGCATCTAACATTCCCTGGCAGCATTTCCCTGAGATTGTATCACTGAACTAGGAGCAGATGTTTGCTAACTTGGCAGGGATTGAGGGGAGAATGTCTTAAACTGAGTGAAAATATTTGTAAAGGCAGAAAGGGGTAAGAATGTGACAGAAGTAATTCACTCTAGCTAATGTGGGAGGGAAGAAGATGAGTTGTTAGTAGAACTGGAGAGGTAGTCAGGGACCAGATGTACAAGTTAAGGAATCTGGGGCTTCCCAGGTGCCGCTAGTGGTAAAGAACCCACCTGTAGGAGACACAAGAAACTCAGGTTCAATCCCTGGGTCCAGAAGATCCCTTGGAGGAGGACATGGCAACCCATTCCAGGATTCTTGCCTGGAGAATCCCATGGACAGAGGAGCCTGGCAGGCTACAGTCCATAGCATTGCAAAGAGTCCAACACGACTGAAGCAGCTTAGCACGCGCACACAAGGCATTTGGGTTTTTATTCAGCTTTAAAGGGCCACTGAAGGATTTCATGCCCAGGATTGTAATGACCAGACTAGAATAATAACAGCAATATAGAGGCCAGATTAACAAGGAGGCCAGTTCAGAGTCTATGCATACCTTAACTAAGGCACTCCTTACATTGAATTAAAAGAGAAGCTAACTTCAGGAATCTAATGCTGTGCTGCTGAGTATGGGGGCACTTAGCCAAACATGGCTACTGAGCACTTGAAACTTGACTATTGCAAAGTGAGATATGCTATAGATGCAGACACTCACCAGATTTCAGAGGCTTGGTGTCTCAGCAGAATGTTCTTGTATATTGATGATGAGTTGAAGCAATATGTTGAATACATTGGGTTAAGTAAAATATATCAGTACAATTAATTTTTCCTGTTACTTTTTACTATTTCAAGAATGTGGCTACTAGAAAATTTTAAACTACATATATGGCTCACATTGTATTTTTACCTTTTTCATTGCTGACTGAATTTATTTCAGTTTAGTTGCTTGCCTAGCTGTTTGACTAGAAAATGTTTCATTTTAATTTGTAATAGGTCTGAAAACTGCAGTAATGCAAAATGAGTTTCATATATTTGGGAAACAAGGTTGAAAAGCTCTGTAAGACCGTATTTTTATTAATTTATTTATTTTATTAATATAAACCTCAACACTTGAGTATCTGCAGGAACCTGGCTTTTGCAGATGAGGTCACAGTGCATTTTGAAATCCATTGTTAGATAATGTTTATTCACTCTTCTACAAATAAATTATTTTTACAACAAATGTTCCAAAGCTCATGCACTGATAAGACTAGACTAGAGAAAAAGTTTTATCTGAAAAACATTTTTTGAGACTTTTTAGGTGTTGTCTAAACACTCTAGAATTTTTCCTACCATGTTCCAGTTGATAAGGCCAAGAAATGCATGCCCTCACAGGTAACAAACTTTCATAGCTAACAGGGATGGCTATTATGTCAAAAACTCCTGTCTACTCATAGGTACAGAGGTTTTTTTTTTGAAATGATGAAACATTCTAAAATTAGATAGTGGTTAAACAACTCTGTGAATATCCCCCAAACCTCTGAATTTTATACTTTAAAAGGATGAATGTTAGTGTATATGAAACATATCTCAATAAAGCTGTTATTTAAAAAGCTCAGTCTTTACATGCACATCTATTGCGGTTACTGATTTCCTAGTCATTTAATGAGAATTATGTGAGCAGACACACAAAAAGCAACCATATGTTCAAAAATTACTGTGATCAGACAAAAACAGTGTATCCTGTTTTTGCTTCTGTACTAGCCTCACAGATCTGGTGGTATATAGGGAAGCCTAGTAGCCTCCTTTGGTGAGTACCTGTGAAGCTATTAAGCATTGTTTAACTTTAGAGAGTGAAAGATTAAGTTCTCATTCATGTTCTAGTACACCATGGATGTGAGTAGAAAAAATAATACTCTGATATTTGATCATTTGATGTTGAGGAATTTCTTAGTTTTTAGACAGAGTTCTAAGAGTTGGTTTATATGTACTGTGGATTTTGTTAGGCACATCTCTTGTTTCTTGTATCTTGGTTCATCCTGTAGAATACCATGCCATCTGACTCACTAGATACCCAGAGAACAGCCATGGAGTGTTTTCAACTCAGAAACTGGCAGAGGATGCCTTACTATTTCTTTTCCATTTGCTACCATCTGAAGGAGGATTTTCTGGCTCATCACCACACACCTATCATCTCAGAAAGGAAGAAGCAGGGTGGATTTGGTGCATCTTTTTTTCTCTCTACAACCTCTTTCCGAGTCATTTCCACAGAACTGCCATGGTACAGGAGAGAAGCTGGGTGCCAGTTTTTCTGTCAAAAGCAGAGCTCTTCAAATAGATTTTTACACAGCTGCTGCATTTGTCCTAATCCTTTTTCTTGCAGCCTTGTTACTGCGGCCTTGCTCTAGAGCTGCTTTCAGCAACCTCTCCGACACAGGTTTAATGCTGATTAGTTCCCAAGCGATTCTAGGGCAGAGCTCCCTGCCAGGATAAAGAATGAACAAAATTGGTTTGCACACAGGCCAGCTGCAGTTGCTCCAACTTGAGCCTGTCAAATACAGACCATTTTCTTGTTTACCAAGATGAGGTTAACTTAGCACAGCATGAAGCAAAACAGATAAAAAAAAAACAAAACAAAATTAAAACTAGCCATGCTAGTTGAGTAGGATGCAGTGAGTGTGGAATTCAGGTGACTTTAAGTTAGTTTGGAAAGGTAAGGTAGTATACAGCACTAAAAGCTGATTAAAAGTCACTTGACAGATTTGCTTGCTCTATATGGGGCGGGGGTGGACTGTATAAGTGGACTGTATAATCTTTGAAAGATTATTCAGGTCTAGCACGGTATGAATTACTCATTTATGAAGTTATTTTCTGAAATATTTGAATCAGGTTTTATGTGTTTATAGAGTGATCTCTGGCAGACAGACTTCCAGACTAGATGAGAAAGCAAGGTGAACTATGTAATAAGAGAACCCCAAACCGAAGAGGTCTCTGACTTCCAGAACTTAAGTATACGAGACTCCCTTCCTCTTTCTTTTGTGTGGAGCCTGTGCACAGATCCTCTCTTGGGAACCCCAAACTTCCATCCTTTACATTCAGGGCAAGTTGAGGGGAAGAGGTGGAGTAACTAGCTGAGGACTGGAAGAAGTATAGGAGTGGAAAAGGAAGAAAAGGCACATACAGAGAAGAGTGTGAGACAAAAGATACAGTGTCTCATCTGACTCCTGAGCCACTAAGCTTCACTCCCCCGTCCTTCATTATCTGTGGGTGTGAAAGCTCCAGACCTTCTCTTTGCTCTGACTTTCCCAGGTTCTTGTCCTAGGTTGTTAGGTGTTTTACCCCTGCTAGTTTAGGGCTGGAGAGAGAGAGACACTTAACCACCTATAACATTCTCTTACAGACCAGTCCCTGAGTATAACCATTAATTAAATTAAGGCTATTAAACTGCAGGTTGTGTGGTAGAGAGATCTTTTTACCAGCTCTGCACTTCTCATTCAGCACTGTACTGTACATTTCACTATCCATCACCTCCACTGAGATAATGTACCTAATGTCTCAAGACAAGGAAGCAACAGGAGTATTAAGACACAGCAGCATAATCAGCATGTTACCTACTCATAGGCCATTATCAGTTCAGGCTGAAGGGAACTCACAGTAAAAATAAGATCTGCCTGTATTGGAAATAAAGTGGGTTGGATTTAGAGAAAAGAGGAATCATTATGGACTGTAGTAGGGTAGTTTATAATTTAGACTGTGTCCTGAAAGAGGAATGACTGAGCAAGGGCGGACTAGTGTTCTAAGTTCCAGGCCTAAAGGGGTCAGGGAGGGACATAAAAGGGACTTTTTATCTCTAAAGTTTTATTTCTGTCTTTAAAAAATCATGAAGAAGCTATAGCAACATGTTAACATTTGTTAAATTAAGGTGGAAGATATCCACACAAGTGTTGATTATTTTTCTTTTACTTTTCTCTGTGTTTGAAATCTTTTTTAATTACAAAAAGGAAAATAAATACCCTTAGAGCTGGGCAGTGGAGAAGGCAATGGCACCCCACTCCAGTACTCTTGCCTGGAAAATCCCATGGACGGAGGAGCCTGGTGGGCTGCAGTCCATGGGGTCCCTAGGAGTTGGACACGACTGAGCGACTTCACTTTCACTTTCATGCATTGGAGAAGGAAATGGCAACCCACTCCAGTATTTTTGCCTGGAGAATCCCAGAGACAGAGGAGCCTGGTGGGCTGCCATCAATGGGGTCGCATAGAGTCGGACACGACTGAAGCGACTTAGCAGCAGCAGCAGCAGAGCTGGGCAGTACAAGAGAAAAATGGGCTTTCCAGATGACTCAGTAGTAAAGAATCTGCCTGCCAGTGCAGGATGCAGGTTCAATCCCTGGGTCAGGAAAATGCCCTAGAGGAGGAAATGGCAACCTACCACAGTATTCTTGTCTGGGAAATCCTGTGGCCGGAGGAGCCTGGCAGGCTACAGTTGTGTGGTTGCAAAGAGTCGGATATGACTTAGTGACTAAACAACAGCAACAAGAGACAAATGGAAGAACTTAAGTAACATACAAGTCAGTAACCAACTCTTGAGTAGGGAGGTGATAATGGTAGTCATTTTATCAAGGGTCTTAAAGAAACATACAAGTAGTATATTTTTCTCTAAGCAAAGAACTGATAAATGATTAAAATCATCCATAATGAAAGATCAAATTAATGAAAAAGTAAATAACTAACCAAAGCATCTTCATGGCTTGGGCTTAACCACCTTTAGGTCTGGAGGTATGCTAACACAGAAAATACATTGTGTATCATCGGAGGAAGTGAATTGTTGTTCAGTAGCTCAGTTGTGTCCGACTATTTGTGACCACATCGACTTCAGCATGCCAGTCTTCCCTGTCCTTCACAATCTTCTAGAGCTTGCTCAAACTTGTGTCCTTTGAATATTGGTGATGCCATCCAACCATCTTGTCCTCTGTCATCCCTTTCTCTAATAAATTATATATTTTAGTCACTAAGCAAAAGGAGCGAGTTTAGGAGCAAAGGAAGAAAGCATAACCACTTGGTTTTCACATGTATGTTTATCATGAAAAGTAACCATGAGCATAAGAATTATTTTTTTGAGAGATTGGCTTTAATTCATATATATATACATAGGGATTCCCTGGTAGTCCATTGGTTAGGACTCTGTTCTTTCATTGCAGAAGGCAAGGGTTCGATCCCTGGTTGGGTAACTAAGATCTGATATGATACAGTCCCACCTCGAAGACCATATATTTAAATTCTGTAAAAATATACTGTATTGCCTCTCTTTTTCTGATATAATTGTCTCTCTTTACCAGCTTGAACTATTGCCCTCCCAGGAATTTCTTCTATAAGCATTGAGGGGAAAACCATTACTAATAATCTTTCTGTATTCCTAATATGCTTGATTAATTTTATAGAAAGAGCTGGATAGATTTGTTGGTTGGCAATATAGAATTGTGAGCAGTATATTAACTACCAGTTATATACTGTGCTCTGGGCTTCCCTGGTAGCTCAGATGGTAAAGCTTCTGCCTGCAATGCGGGAGACCCAGGTTCAATCCCCGGGTCAAGAACAGCCCCGGAGAAGGAAATGGCAACTCCAGTATTCTTGTCTGGAAAATTCCATGGATGGAGGAGCCTGGTAGGTTAAAGTCCATGGGGTCTCAAAGAGTCAGATGCGACTGAGTGACTTCACTTTCACTTTTCACTTTCATACTGTGTTCCTAGTGAATAAAACAGTTTAATCTTAGTGTGAAAACTATGTCCATGTAATGTAGTTTTTCAAATTGACACACTACTGAATATACGTAACTGAATGAAGTTTGAATTTAATGGATTTTTGTTCATTCATTCATGCAAAATGGAAAGGCCTTTAAAATTCATCCTAAAAGTACCTCTCTCCTATTAGGATGTCTTCTTTCAAAAAACCAGAAACAAGGAACATTGGTGAGGATATGGAGAAACTGAATAATTGAGTTAATTAGAATGTAGAATGGTACACTTGCTATGGAAAACAATGTGACAGTTCTTCAAAAAATTAAAAATAGAATCACCATTTGATCTAACAGAGGGCATATACCTACCTGAACGAATTGAAAGCCAGAGTCTCCAAGAGATATTTGTGTCAGGTTCACAACAGCATTATTCACAAGGGCTCTAACAAGGAGGCCGCCCAGGTGTCCATCAGTGGATGAAAGGGTAAACACACTGTGGCTTATGCTATACAAGGGAATTATTCAGCTTTCAAAAGGAAGAAGGTTCTTCAGTATGCTGCAACATAAATAAACTTTGAGAACATTATGTTTAAGTGAAGTAAGCCAGGCATAAAAACACTCTGTGATTCCATTCATATGAGGTACTTAGAGTAATCAGTCATTCATATGAGGTACTTAGGAGTAGCCTTCATAGTCAACAAAAGACTCTGAAATGCAGTAATTGTGTGCAGTCTCAAAAACCACAGGATGATCTTGGTTTGTTTCTAAGACAGACCATTCAACGTCATAATAATCCAAGCCTATGCCCAAACCACTAATGCCGAAGAAGCTGAAGTTGAACATTTCTATGGAGACCTACAGTCTTCCCTGGTGGTTCAGATGGTAAAGAGTCTGCCTACAATGCAGTAGAAGTGGGTTTGATCCCTGCGTCAAGAAGATCCCCTGGAAAAGGAAATGGCAGCCCACTCCAGTATTCTTTCCTGGAGAAGCCCATGGATAGAGGAGCCTGGTGGGCTACAGTCCATGGGGTCGCAGAGAGTCAGACATGACTCACAGACTTTCATTTCACCTCACTTCATTTTATGAAGACCTACAAGACCTTCTGGAACTAACACCAGAAAAAAAAAAAAAATGTCCTTTTCATCATAGGGGACTGGAATTCAAAAGCAGGAAGTCAAGCGATACCAGGAGTAACAGGCAAGTTTGGCCTTAAGTACAAAATGAAGCAGGGCAAAGGCTAACAGAATTCTGTCAAGACACACTGGTCATAGCAAACACCCTCTTCCAACAACCCAAGAGACGACTATGGACATCACCAGATGGTCAATACCGAAATCAGATTGATTATATTCTTTGCAACCAAAGATGGAGAAGCCCTATACAGTCAGCAAAAACAAGACTGGGAGCTGACTGTGGCTCAGATCATGAACTCCTTATTGCAAAATTCAGGCCTAAATTGAAGAAAGTAGGGAAAACCACTAGGCCTTTCAGGTACGACCTAAATAAAATCCATATGATTACACAGTGAAGGTAATGAATAAATTCAAGGGATTAGATCTGATAGACAGAGTGCCTGAAGAACTATGGGTAGAGGTTCATAACATTGTACAGGAGGTGGTTACCAAAACCATCCTAGAAAAAAAGAAATGCAAGAAGGCAAAGTGGTTGTCTGAGGAGGAAGACTGAAGGCAGAAGGAGAAGAGGGCGACAGAGGATAAGATGGTTGGATGGCATCACCGAATGAGTGGTGAGTTTGAGCAAACTCTGGGAGATAGTTAAGGACAGGGAAGCCTGGCGTGCTATAGTCCATGGGGCCGCAAGTACTCAAAAGCTATATTAGTGACTGAACAGCAACAGCAATAGTAATCAAAACCATAGAGATAGTAGAATGATGATTGCCAGGGACTGGGATAGGAGCAAATGCGTAATTTTTTTTTTTGAAGGGGATAGGGTTTCAATTTACTAGATGATAAGAATTATATAGATGGATTGGAGTGATGGTTGCACATTATAAATGTGTGTAATGCTACTGAATTGTATACTTAAGAATAGTTTAAATGGTATTTTTTACATTATATGTATTTTGCTATAATGAAAAAATTGAAGGAAAAAAATTAACCCTAAAAAGAATTTGACTTGTATTCTGTCACAGAAATACAAACATTTATGGCAATAAAATTTAACCACAATACAAGTATATCTACAAAATTATATGTATCTGTAATGGTCATGGCAGGAGCACAAAATCCATAATGTGCTTCCCTGGTTATTTCTCACCTATTTCTGCATAGTTAGTTCAGTTCAGTCACTCAGTCATGTCTGACTCTTTGCGACCCCATGGACTTTGCGACCCCATGGACTGCAGTACACCAGGCTTCCCTGTCCATCACCAACTCCTGGAGTTTACTCAAACTCATGTCCATTGAGTCAGTGATGCCTCAATGCCTCAAATAGATCCAACTATCTCATCCTCTGTCGTCCCCTTCTCCTCCCACCTTCAATCCTTCCCAGCATCAGAGTCTTTTCAAATGAGTCAGTTCTTCACATCAAGTGGCCAAAGTATTGGAGTTTCAGCTTCAGCATCAGTCCTTTCAGTGAATATTCAGGACTGATCTCCTTTAGGATGGACTGGTTGAATCTCCTTGCAGTCCAAGGGACTCTGAAGAGTCTTCTCCAACACCACAGTTCAAAAGCATCAATTCTTCGGTGCTTGGCTTGCTTTATAGTCCAACTCTCACATTCATACGTGACTATTGGAAAAACTATAGCTTTGACTAGATGGATCTTTGTTGGCAGAGTTATGTCTCTGATTTTTAATATGCTGTCTAGGTTGGTCAGAACTTTTCTTCCAAGAAGTAAGCATCTTTTAATTTCATGGCTACAGTCACCATCTGCAGTGATTTTGGAACCCAAGAAAATAAAGTCTCTCACTGTTTCCACTGTTTCCCCATCTATTTGCCATGAAGTGATGGGACCAGATGCCATGATCTTAGTTTTCTGAATGTTGAGCTTTAAGCCAACTTTTTCACTCTCCTCTTTCACTTTCATCAAGAGGCTGTTTAGTTCTTTGCTTTCTGCCATAAGAAGCGTGTCATCTCCATATCTGAGGTTACTAATACTTCTCCCAGAAATCTTGATTCCAGCTTATGCTTCATCCAGTCCAGCATTCCTCATGATATACTCTGTATATAAGTTAACAAGCAGGGTGACAATGTACAACCTTGACGAACTCCTTTTCCTATTTGGAACCAATCTGTTGTTCCATGTCCAGTTCTAACTGTTGCTTCTTGACCTGCATACAGATTTCTCAGGAGGCAGGTAAGGTGGTCTGGTATTGCCATCTCTTGAAGAATTTTCCACAGTTTGTTTTGATCCACACAGTGAAAGACTTTGGCATGGCCAATAAAGCGGAAGCAGATGTTTTTCAGGAACTCTCCTGCTTTTTCAACGATCCAGCAGATGTTGGCAATTTGATCTCTGGTTGCTCTGCTTTTTCTAAATTCAGCTTGAACATATGGAAGTTCATAGTTTAGGTACTGTTGAAGCCTGGCTTGGAGAATTTTGAGCATTATTTTGCTAGTGTGTGAGACGAGTGCAATCATGTGGTAGTTTGAACATTCTTTGTCATTGCCCTTCTTTGGGATTTTAATGAAAACTGACCTTTTCCAGTCCTGTGGCCACTACTGAGTTTTCCAAATTTGCTGAGTTTTCCAATATTGAGAGCAGCACTTTCACAGCATCATCTTTTAGGATTTGAAATAGCTCAACTGGAATTCCATCACCTCCACTAGCTTCGTTCGTAGTAATGCTTCCTAAGGCCCACTTGACTTCACATTCCAGGATGTCTGACTCTAGGTGAGTGATCACACCATCGTGATTATCTGGGTCATGAAGATCTCTTTTGTATAGTCCTTCTGTGTATTCTTGCCACCTTTTCTTAATATCTTCTGCTTCTGTTAGATCCTTACCATTTCCGTCCTTTATTCTCATCTTTGTATGAAACATTCCCTTGGTATCTCTGATTTTCTTGACGCGATCTCCAGTCTTCCCATTCTATTGTTTTCCTCTATTTCTTTTTGTTGATCACTGAGGCATTCTTTTTTTTTTTAACCTGGTTTTATTTATTTTTTTTTTAATTATTTTATTTTTAAACTTTACATAATTGTATTAGTTTTGCCAAATATCAAAATGAATCCGCCACAGGTATACATGTGCTCCCCATCCCAAACCCTCCTCCCCCCTCCCTCCCCATTCCATCCCTCTGGGTCGTCCCAGTGCACCAGCCCCAAGCATCCAGTATCGTGCATCGAACCTGGACTGGCAACTCATTTCATACATGATATTTTACATGTTTCAATGCCATTCTCCCAAATCTTCCCACCCTTTCCCTCTCTCACAGAGTCCATAAGACTGTTCTATACATCAGTGTCTCTTTTGCTGTCTCGTACACAGGGTTATTGTTACCATCTTTCTAAATTCCATATATATGCATTAGTATACTGTATTGGTGTTTTTCTTTCTGGCTTACTTCACTCTGTATAATAGGCTCCAGTTTCATCCATCTCATTAGAACTGATTCAAATGTATTCTTTTTAATGGCTGAGTAATACTCCATTGTGTATATGTACCACAGCTTTCTTATCCATTCATCTGCTGATGGACATCTAGGTTGCTTCCATGTCCTGGCTATTATAAACAGTGCTGCGATGAACATTGGGGTCCACGTGTCTCTTTCCCTTCTTGTTTCCTCAGTGTGTATGCCCAGCAGTGGGATTGCTGGATCATAAGGCAGTTCTATTTCCAGTTTTTTAAGGAATCTCCACACTGTTCTCCATAGTGGCTGTACTAGCTTGCATTCCCACCAACAGTGTAAGAGGGTTCCCTTTTCTCCACACCCTCTCCAGCATTTACTACTTGTAGACTTTTGGATCGCAGCCATTCTGACTGGTGTGAAATGGTACCTCATAGTGGTTTTGATTTGCATTTCTCTGATAATGAGTGATGTTGAGCATCTTTTCATGTGTTTGTTAGCCATCTGGATGTCTTCTTTGGAGAAATGTCTATTTAGTTCTTTGGCCCATTTTTTGATTGGGTCATTTAGTTTTCTGGAGTTGAGCTGTAGGAGTTGCTTGTATATTCTCGAGATTAGTTGTTTGTCAGTTGCTTCATTTGCTATTATCTTCTCCCATTCTGAAGGCTGTCTTTTCACCTTGCTAATAGTTTCCTTTGATGTGCAGAAGCTTTTAAGGTTAATTAGGTCCCATTTGTTTATTTTTGCTTTTATTTCCAATATTCTGGGAAATGGGTCATAGAGGATCCTGCTGTGATGTATGTCAGAGAGTGTTTTGCCTATGTTCTCCTCTAGGAGTTTTATAGTTTCTGGTCTTATGTTTAGATCTTTAATCCATTTTGAGTTTATTTTTGTGTATGGTGTTAGAAAGTGTTCTAGTTTCATTCTTTTACAAGTGGTTGACCAGATTTCCCAGCACCACTTGTTAAAGAGATTGTCTTTAATCCATTGTATATTCTTGCCTCCTTTGTCAAAGACAAGGTGTCCATATGTGCGTGGATTTATCTCTGGGCTTTCTATTTTGTTCCATTGATCTATATTTCTGTCTTTGTGCTAGAACAAATAATTTCACAATTTGTATGGAAATACAAAAAACCTCGAATAGCCAAAGCGATCTTGAGAAAAAAGAATGGAACTGGAGGAATCAACCTACCTGACTTCAGGCTCTACTACAAAGCCACAGTTATCAAGACACTGAGGCATTCTTATCTCTGCTTGGTATTCTTTGGAACTCTGCATTCAAAATGGTTTATCTTTCCTTTTCTCTTTTGCCTTTCACTTCTCTGCTTTTCATAGCTATTTGTAAGGCCTCTTCAGACAACCATTTTGCCTTTTTGCATTTTTTTTTCCTGGGGATGGTCTTGATCACTGCCTCTTATACAATATCACGAACTTCGTCCATAGTTCTTCAGGCACTCTGTCTATCAGATCTAATCCCTTGTATCTATTTGTCACTTCCACTGTATAATTGTAAGGGATTTGATTTAGGTCATACCCAATGGTCTAGTGGTTTTCCCTACTTTCTTCAATTTAAGTCTTAATTTTGCAATAAGGAGTTCATGATCTGAGCCACAGCTCCCGGTCTTGTTTTTGCTGACTGTATAGAGCTTCTCCATCTTTGGCTGCAAAACATATAATCAGTCTGATTTCATTATTGACCATCTGGTCATTTTGTTATTGACAGACTGAAAACCACAATTACAGAAAACTAACCAATCTGATCACATGGACCACAGCCTTGTCTAGCTCAGTGAAACTATGAGCCATGCCAGGTAGGGCCACCCAAGATGGATGGGTCATGATGGAAAGTTCTGACAAAACGTGGTCCACTGGAGAAGGGAATGGCAAACCACTTCAGTATTCTTGCCTTGAGAACCCCATGAACAGTATGAAAAGGCAAAAAGATAGGACACATGATAGATGAACTCCCCAGGTCGGTAGGTTCCCGATATACTACTGGAGAAGAGTGGAGAAATAACTCCAGAAAGAATGAAGAGGCTGAGCCAAAGCTAAAACTGCGCCCAGTTGTCAACGTGACTGGTGATAGAAGTTAAATCCAATGCTGTAAAGAGCAGTATTGCATAGGAACCTGGAAAGTTAGGTCCATGAATCAAGGCAAAGTGGAAGTAGTCAAACAGGAGATGGCAAGAGTGAACGTCAACATTTCAGGAATCAGCAAACTAAAATGGACTGGAATGTGTGAATTTAACTCAGATGACCGTTATATCTACCACTGTGGGCCAGAATCCCTTAGAAGAAATGGAGTAGCCATCCTAGTCAACAAAAGAGTCTGAAATGCAGTACTTGGATGCAAGGCAAACCATTCAGTATCACAGTAATCCAAGTCTGTGCCCTGACCAGTAATGCTGAAGAAGCTAAAGTTGAACAGTTCTTTGAAGACCTACAAGACCTTCTAGAACTAACACCCAAAAAAGATTTCTACATAATATTGTGAAAGAAACAAATACTTTTACAATAATAGTAGTGATAATTTTTAATACTACTACAAAACTGTTTTCCTAAAATTGGTACAAACATGATAAAAATCTTTACACAGTGTCAGTAGTGGCTCATATTCTTTCTGCTAGCCTGTGTTCATACTTGTTTGCTTACTTAGTGATCCTTGAGTTCACGTATCCTTGGCCCTGTGTAGGCCCTGGGGATTCAGTACTGAGCAACTTTTACCTTCACAGAGCTGCAGCCTTTTCCAGAAGAAATGACTATAAGCTTAGATCTGAAGGGTGGTCAAGAATTTACAGGTGGGCTATGGAGTGGGGGCAATACTAAAAGAAGTGTTTGTGGCAGACAGGCAGCATGTGTAAAAGTTAGCTAATGTGAGAGTGCGTAGTAAATATGGTAAACAGCATGACTGGAGTGCAGAATGCAAAGCATATGAAAAATTCTGCAGAAAGGGTTAAGACATAAGCAGTCAGGTTGTGAAAAATTTTGAAGTGATACTAGGCAATTTGAGATTTAACATCAGGATAATGAAGCAGTATTGAAGGAAAGTATTGGATTTGCATTTAGAAAGATTTCTTGGCTGCATTACAGAGTAGTGTTGGTACAGAATAAGCCTGGAGGCAGAACACATTTTTAATCATTCAGGTGAGAGATGGCATTGGATTAGATTAGAGCAGTGGCAGAGGGGATGGAAAGAGCTAGACAGAGTTAAGAAAATAGGAGGTAAAATCAATAGGATGAAGCAACTGATTAGATGTGGGCAATCAGAGGGAAAAAGGAGTCAAAGATGACTGCAGATACCCATCTTGAGCCTCTGGTTAAAATGGTTGTACTAATTGAGCTGGAGAAATTACAGCTCAGAGCTTTGAAAGTGATTCCCTGTTTGATCTCTAAGAATTGTCCCATTGTGAGGAACAGTTCTCATAAATCTAAGAATTTGTGATTCTTAACTCTTTTAAGGAAGCTCATTATATATCCTAAAGATTAGATCATTTTATTGCCATTTACACGAAAGTCATTCCTGAGATGTCCATATCCTTAATTACTCTTGGAATTCATTGTTAGAGCTCATTGGCTTTTTTTTTTAAAGAGAATATTGTTTTCTGTAGGCAGTGTGTACTCCAGTGTCCTTGCCTGGAGAATCCCAGGGATGGGGGAGCCTGGTGGGCTGCCATCTCTGGGGTCGCACAGAGTCGGACACGACTGAAGCGACTTAGCAGCAGCAGCAGGCAGTGTATAATTTTGTCTGGTTGCATATATAACTGTTATGTATAACCCTTTGTAGGCAACATAGCCATGTATCAAATAACTCCAAAATTAACTGTAATGATAACAAAGCCACTGTTGACAAGGATGACAACATAAATATATCTGAATAAGTTAATGTTAAAAGTAAACATTTGACAATTCTCATTCATTGCCAGTGGAAATGCAAAATGGTATAGCCATTTTAGAAGTCATTGTGACAGTTTCTTACAAAACTTAACATATTTACCATGTTCCATTAGTCACACTTCCTGTTATCTATCCAAAGGAATTGAAGGCTTACATCTACACAAAAACCCTTACACATGAATGTTTCTAGCAGTTTTATTCTTAATTGCTCAAATTTGGAAGCATTCAAGATATCGTTAAGTAGGTAAATGGATAAATAAGTTGTGATATGTTCATACAATGGAATAATATTCACTGCAAAATTGAAAGGTGCTACCAAGCCTTGCAAAGACATGGAGGAAACTTAAATGCATATTACTAAGTGAAAGAAGCCAGCCTGAGAAGATTTCAATTGTGTGACTTTTTTGAAAAGACTAAACAATAGAGATGGTAAAAAGATGGTTATCAGAGATTAGAGAGGAGATGGGAATGAATAGGCAGAGCACAGAGGACTTTTAGTACAGTGGATTGTTCTGTACCATACTACAACAGTGGATACATGGCATTACAAATTTATAAAGGCCCCTAGAATGTACATAACCAAGAGTGAACTCTATTGTAAACTATGGACTTTGGGTGATATTGATGTGTGAATCATCTCTTATTCAGGGTTACCTTTTATTCAAACACACACACACACACACACAAATTAGGCAAATGGTTGTCTGAGGAGGCCTTACAAATAGCTGAGAAAGAAGAGAAGCAAAAGGCAAAGGAGAAAAGGAAAGATGTACCCATCTGAATGCAGAGTTCCAAAGAATAGCAAGGAGAGATAAGAAAGCCTTCCTCAGTGATCAGTGCAAAGAAATAGAGGAAAACAATTGAATGGGAAGGACTGGAGATGGCTTCATAAGGAATGCTGGACTGGATGAAGCACACCTGGAATCAGGATTGCCGGGAAAAATATCAATAACCTCAGATATGCAGATGACATCACCCTTATGGTAGAAAACGAAGAACTAAAGAACCTCTTGATGAAAGTGAAAGAGGAGAGTGAAAAAGTTGGCTTAAAACTCAACATTCAAAAAACTAAGATCATGGCGTATGGTGCCATCACTTCATGGCAAATAGATGGGGAAACAGTGGAAATAGTGAGAGACTTTATCTTTTGGGGCTCCAAAATCACTGCAGATGGTGACTGCAGCCATGAAATTAAAAGATGCTTGCTCCTTGGAAGAAAAGCTCTGACCAACCTAGAGAGCATATTAAAAAACAGAGACATTATTTTGCTGACAAAAGTCCATCTAGTCAAAGCTATGGTTTTTCCAGTAGTCATGTATTGCTGTGAAAGTTGCACTATAAAAGAGGTGAGCGCCGAAGAATTGATGCTTTTAGAACCTGGTGTTGGAGAAGACTCTTGAGAGTCCCTTGGACTAAAAGGAGATCCAACCAGTCCATCCTAAAGGAAATCAGTCCTGAATATTCATTGGAAGGACTGATGCTGAAGCTGAAATTCCAATACTTTGGCCACCTGCTTCGAAGAACTGACTCTTTGGAAAAGACCCTGGGAGAGCTAGCTTTGTATGTCAAGAATGCTTTTTAGACATGCTTGCTATTGTGTTCTCTTTTCCTAGCATTTGGAGGATTTTTAAAATAACCTTTATAATATTTATAATTTTTATGGTATAACTTCACTCATCATTGCATTTTCCTTTCTGGAAAACACAGAAAAACTTAAGTAGTTTACCCAAGGTCACATATGGCTTGTTCATTGTATATATATTTATGTTCCAGAAACAGAAAGCTAAGATTCATTCCCCACATTGTGGGAATGTTGAACTCTCTTCATTTCAGAAAATACTTTGTATGCCAGATGAAATCTGTTTATATTCATTCTGTTTTTTCAACCTTTTTCAAGAGAATAGAGTCAATCCCAGGTCTTGACTTGGGTGATTCTTGGTCTGTCCAATAAGATAGCTATTAGAAATGTATCTTATGCAGCTGAAGAACTGAATTTTAAATTTTATTTAATTAAAATGTAGATATCCATGTGTTAATAGTGGCTACTGTATTGAACAGTGCAGCTCTAGCTTACCAGTTAGAAGACAGGACCATGTTAAACTCTAGTAAGGAGGCAGTCAGCACAATTCATACTGTGGGAAACTGTCAGGTTCTTCAACAGAGAAACTCCAAGCAGGGAAAAAGATGTGGAGGGGAAATCCTAAGATTAAAAGAGACTTAAAGGGCGTATCAGCAAATCACGATGTATGGACTTTATTTGAGTCCTGATACAAACTGTTAAAAATATTTATTACATTTATGAAATAATTGAATAACAGCTAGATTTTTGGTATTAGAGAATTATTGTATTTTTTTAAGCATCATATATTGTAGTTGTCTAACAAAAGGAGGAGGGTGAGTCATTATCTTTTAGAAAGATGTTGAAGTATTTACTTCCTGCCCTTTGAAGCTAGGCTTATATTTACTGCATTTTTCATCAATGACCTATTTTCTTTTAGCATTGATTAAAAAAAAAAAACTTCTTATATGGAGAATTTTGAACACATGCAGGTGGATAGAGTAGTACAGTGAATCCCCATATACCCATTATCCATATTTAAGAATTATCAATTCATGACCAACATTGTTTCCTCTTCACATCCCCATATTATGTTTAATAAGCAAATCCTAGACGTTTTATGATTTTATTTGAAATATCTCAGCATATATCTCTGAAAAGTAAGGCTGTAAACAGATAAGGTAAGGAGTTCCTGAGAAAGAGAGCCAAGCATTGCTTTCATGACATAAGAGAAGCCATTTTTGGCCTAAGCCATTTTGTGATCTAAGCCTGTCCTAGTGCTTGTCCTTGAATAGGTCTCAGAAATGATCTTGAAGGGACAAAAATAACGCAGAAACAAACTGTTATCAGGCGAAAGAAGTAACTTTGCTGTTGTTGAAAAGATATCAGTTGTAAACATTGCTAATTCTGTTAAAGTGGTGTAAATTAGTCTGAAGTGCTCAACCACTAGATCAGCTGGAACTCAAAGGATAAATATGTTGAGCTTTTCTGACCTTCCTGACTTCAATCAGGAAGCTTGGATTCTGTAGACCTATCAACTGCCCAAGCCTTTTCATGAATATGCATGTATCTTTAGCCTAAAACTTCCCAGTTTTGCTGTTCAGGAGACACTGTATTGGGAAAGATCCTTGGTGTTCTCCTTGTGTGTATGTGTGCTAAGTCCCTTCAGCTGTGTCCAACTCTTTGCAACCCCATAGACTGTAGCCCGCCAGGCTCCTCTATCTACTACAGGCAAGACTACTGGAGTGGGTTGCTGTGAGCTTCCTCAGGGGATCTTCCCAACCCACGGATTGAACTGTCTCTTAGCCTCTTGCATTGGCAGACAGGTCTTTAGCACTAGTGCCACTTGCTGTAAATAGTGGGTCCTTTGCCCAATCTTGGCTTGACACCCACTGAGAGGCAAACCCAGTTTTCAGATAACAAGACCTCTTTGGTTTTCCATTTCTTCAGTACAATTACCAAACCTAAAATTTTTAAATAATATTATTTTTTAAATATCATTATTTTATATTCAAATTCCACTTGCTTCAAAAATTTATAGTTTACATCTAAATGACCAAACATGACAATTCTGTAAATAAACCAAGTTACATGATCCATTTTATGTTAACAAAGTGGCAATGTAAAACAAATGTTGCATGAAGTTACTAATTATGAAAAGGATTGTGTAGACCTTTGTTATGAATTAAGCCAAAAATAACATAAGGTAGCATTGCATTTGTCAAGTTGATAAGTCTCATTGTAAAGATACTTGTAATGGGAAAGCTTTTTTAGAAATTTTTCTTTTAAATTTATTATTTGGTGCTGGGTCTTTGTTGCTGTGCGCAGGCTTTCTCTAGTTGCATCAAGCAGGAGATACTCTCTAGCTGTGGCGCATGGGCTTCTCATGGCAGTGGCTTCTGTTGTAGAGCATGGGCTCTAGGGCATGCGGGCTTCAGTAGTTGTAGTACATGGGTTCGGTTACCTCAGAGCATGTGGAGTCTTCCCAAAGCAGGGATCGAACCCATGTCCACTGCACTGGCAGGTGGATTCCTATCCACTGGACCACCAGGGAAGTCTGGGAAAGCTTTTTAGAAAATAAATAAGATATTAGAGTGGAAACTACTCGAAGGCCTCTATAAAACTCTTTGGTTTGGACAACTTGAATCATAGAGTTCATGAGAAATTAAATAATGATTGTACAGTATAGACAAGAAAATGGGATAAGATGAATAAGTTTTAATAGTAATTTACCTTGAGTGTTGCTGAAAGAGCATAGTGAAGAGATTGCTAGGGAATAGAAATTTTTTTTTCTTTAAAATGCCCTCCTATATAATAATAAATACATTTTTTGTTATTTGAAAGATTTAAGACCATCCAAAATAAAAAATTCTGAGAAATACAAGAATTCCACAGAAATATGGACATAGTCATTTCTTGTCTTGAATATGCTCAATTTTTGTCTCCATCTGGGTTGAATGAGATTCATAAAATCTTTTCATATGTGGGCATCATAGGGTATTATTTGCATTTAGAGTTTCACCTGTTTTGCAACTACGCTTGTACAAAACTACTTGTAAATTTGTATAGAATCAGTTATTAAGTCTATAAAAATATTCTTGGCATCTTTTCTCTGATGATCTCAACAAAGGTGTTAGAAATTGTAACTCCCATTGATCCTCCAGGTTAAGAATTGAGGAATATGTAGAGATAGGTTATTAGAGTAGAGGGAAATGGTGTAATCATAACGTGAGGCAACTGCTGCAAATACTACAAAGAACAAATACTGCATAAGATATTGTTGTGAAGAAGTTTAAATTTTATTTATAAATTAGCATTGCCAACCATCTCCTATTTCTGGATATTTAAGTGGTAGATAAAAACAAGTTAACTTCTAAAGGGCTTAGATGCAATGGTAACCCAGTAGAAAAATGAGTGCCCAGTCTTGATTTCTAATGTGATTCCCCAGTTAATGGATTAAGAGAGATCCTTGAAGAAAGGGCTAACTCTTGAACTGGAGCAAGAAACAGAGATGAGCTTAGAGCATCTCATAGAGTTGGAAATTAAGGAAATGGCTAACACCAAAATAAATAAAACACATCAATAGGAGTATGTCAGAAGGCCACAGAGCCAAATGAAAGAGTTCCCATTGGCCATGTGAGCAACAGAATAGAAGTCCCGTTGGTTATGACCCCAAGTATAAAATGTCCACAAGTTTTTCCTGATATAAATAAAAAATCCAGTAAATTAATAAATAGAAGAGGAGAGACACATCTCCCTTGCAGAAGAATTCCACATAATTTGTGTAGATACTCTTCCTTGAAGGACATGGAGCACAACTCTCTTCTCCAGTGTGGGCTGGTTACAGTGATTTCCTTCTGAAGATTATAGTTGGAAAGGAAGAAAATAGAGGACCTTTACAATGGAGAAATGTTGTTTCAGGTAATCAAAGTGATCATCAACAGTGATGAGTCATGTTGATGTGTATTCCTAATATGATTTGATGAAAATGGCACTTTACCTCCATGGTCTTCTTCCCCAAACCCATAACCTCAGTTTCATCATTAGAGAAACATCAGGCAAATCCCATTTGAGAGACTTTCTACAAAATACCTGACAACTACTCTTCAAAACTGTCAGTTGATACCTAAAACAAGGAAAGAATGAGAAACTGTCGCAGCCAAGAAGAGCTTAGAGAGACATGATGCAGTGTGGTATCCTGTATGGGATTCTGGAACTAAGAAAGGACCTTAGATAAAAAATATGAAAACCTGAATAATGTGTGAAAGTGTTTAGTCACTCAGTTGTGTCCGACTGTTTGCAATCTCATGGACTGTAACCCACCAGGCTCCTCTGTCCATGGAATTTTCCAGGCAGGAATACTGGAGTGGATAGCCATTCCCTTCTCCAGAGGATCTTCCTGACCTAGGGATTGAACCAAGGCCTCCTGCATTGCAGGTGGATTCTTTACTGTCTGAGTCACCAGGGAAGCCCTGAAAAATGAATAGATTTGGTTAATAATAATGTGCCAGTATTGCTTCATTAATTATAACATAATGCTTACTGATAGGGGAAACTGGTTGGAGGGTATATTGGAACTCTGTACTTGTTTTCCCAATTCTGTAAATCTAAAACTATTCCAAAAACTAAAGTTTACTTTGAAAAAAAAGTTAGCCATGAAGTCCTGGGTTCAAAGCAAAGAATAATAAAGTTCTGGTTGTGTGATACCACCATGGGCAAATGATATGATAATAATATCCTTATGTCTTATGTTTGACATAAGGTAGGTATCAAATTTTAATGTATAAGTTGGTACAAATTAGAAAAGAAATAAAATGTTATAAAGAAAATGGACTAATTTTATTCCTTTACTTATATTACTTTTCAGTTTATATAGTCAAAGTTTGGAAGTGAATCATTTTCACAGCTATCAGTTCTTTAAATAAGTTTTCCAAATTCTGGAGTATATGATTCAGGTCCAAGTACAATTTTCATTTTCATTTATCTATTTATGTAGCAAACATTAATGAACATATGTACCAGGCACAGTATTAAGTAGGTGCTGAGGATGTAAGAATGAATAATATGTTGTATAGATTAAAGTCTAAAGGAGGAGATAGGATTGAACAGTTTTAATACAGTACGTTAAGTGGATAGCAATATGCAGAGCAATTATGAGAACAGAGTTCCAAAACCTAAACAGTTCTATTTCTTAAAAAAAAAACAAAAACAAAAAATATTATGTTTATATATTATGTGTCAACCAAGAAGAAAAATGCAGTGTCCTGAACCTAAATATCAAGGAAAGTTTTTATTTTAACATGTCAACTAATACATATTTAGTACAATGTTTGTACAATAGTGATTTACTTAAAAATTAAGCTCATGGAATTTAAAAGATGTTGGACCATAAAACTTATCTGTTCTAATTAAGGTTTTATGTTGAAAAAACTCCTTACTCTTTCTTTGCTTAAAGACCTTGTGAGACCTGGAGCAAAGGAACTGTTGGGCCACACTGTGCCCAGACTTCTGACCCACAGAAACTGATAAGAAGTGTGGGTATTGTTCTAAGTTGCCAAGTTTGTCATAATTGATTAAGGGGGTAATAGAAAATCAAGATGGAAGAAGACATTCCAGACACAAGACCACAGTACTTAAAGGGAACTGCCAGTCATTGAACTTAAGTGCAGATGTGTAGGGAATGGGGAGATTCAGAACCTGGAGCTGAACATGTAGGCAAGGGCTAGATCACAATGGTCCTCAAGTGCCGTCTCAGGAATCTGGGCTCTGGGTGACAGGGGTCTGAACTCAGGAGACTGGTGTCTTAGTTCACTTTGATTTTCCTGAGAGAGAAAATTAATTCACTTATCTTCACTTGAGTCTCTGCCCAGACATCATCATCTTAATGAGACCACCTGACCTCCCTATTTAATATTGCAACTGGTGCTCCGTACTGCCCTTCTTACTCTACTCTTTTCTTTAACTTTCCTTGCACTTTTTGTCTTTCAACATATTGTATAATTTAAATTTATTATTTTTATCTCCTCCTAGAATATAAACTCCATGAGGACAAGGATTTTTTTTTTTTTTTTTTTTGCCTTTTTGTTCACTGTTTGTTCCAGTTATTTATTATTGCATCGCAAACCAGATAGAAAACTCTCTGCTTAAATGACGGTCATTTACTTTACTCACAGATCTGCAGTTTGGGCAGCCCATGGTGATGCCACCTTGCCTGTGCTCCATGCTGCGTCAGCTGAGTGGCCTGACAGGGCCAGAGGACACACTTGCAGGTGGCTCATTTCCAGGACTGGCAGGCTGCTGCTCACTGTTGGCTGGGCCCTCAGTTTCTCTCTTCCCACAGCATGTGACTGTGTTGTAAGGGCATGTGTCCCAAGAGGATATGGTGGAAATGCCTGGCATTTTTTATGGCTTAGCCTTAGAAGCCATAACCTCATTTCTCTGGTATGCTTATGTTTGAGGCAGTCTTAAGGTCCTTCCAGCTTTAAGAGCAGGGAACATGGACTCCACCTCCTGATGGCGTTTCAGAAGAGCATGTGGATAGGAGATATCGCTGTGGCCGTCTTTGGAAAATACAGTCTGTGTGCTGTGTATCCCCAAGGCTAGAACAGTGCCTTGGCTGGTAGAGCTCTATAAATGTTCATTGAGTAAATGAGTGAGTGAGAGAAAGAGAGAGGAGGAGGAATTAGAAGGGAATTGTGTACAGTGTGTGGCAGGGAGACTAGAATTTTGGAAACTGTAAGTATTCTGAGCCTGGCTTGAGATTCAGAATTAACAAAGTGGCAGTGAAAATAGAAAGGAAAGGCTGATTGGGAGGGATAGTAAGGAAGCATAAATTATAAATTTTAATGACTGTTTGAATATGGAAGGAAAGGGGTGGGGTCCAGATGAGGGAAGAGGGAGAAATCTAGAATCTAAATCTAGAATGACTCCTAGTCAGTCAGCTATTCAAGCTATGTGCCAAGTACCAGAATAAAAGTAGTGAATGTGATACCTTTTTGATAGAATTATTCTTAGTGTTAAATTCATCCCTCCTCAGAGATGATTAGTAGATAGTAATATTTGAAAACTACATGGATTATGGCACTGTTAACAGCAAAAAACCTTTAGGGGAGAAGAGTTAAGCTTTGAAAATGAAGTTCAGGCTGCCGGTACTGAGATAGATGAGTGGAGAGTCTTGGTGAGAAGTAAGAATTGTGAATTGAAATGCAGGGCTAAGAGATCATCTTGAGGGTTTTCTTCTGTTTTTCTGGTGGAGAGAGGAAGGAAGAGATTGTTTTTCCTATAGAGAAGAGGAAAATTCTACTCCTCCCTCCCATTTTTATCCTTCTTGGTGGGTTTTGTTTCATGTTAATTTTGAAAACTTCAGAAAGTGATTGAAAGGACTTCTTCCCCCACCAAAGTTGATTTTCTTCTTTCGTAATATACTAGATAGTAGCTTTAGGAATCACAGTCCCTTGTAGAAATGGGAAAGTCTAGTCATCATATAGGTCACATTCCCTCTGACCCCCAGCTCCACCCACCCCTAGTGTATGTGGACCATTGTATCTGTGCTCAACCTCAATACCATTTTAAAACAGAGTTTAGTTAGTTCATTTTAAAGCCTGAGTGTTCTAGCTCACACTCAGCATATTAGCAGAGGCCTGGAAGGCCTTTGGTGAATGTGCACACCAATGCAGAGGGACTCAGAGGTGGTCACATCAGTGGAACATTCTAGCTACCAGCAGCTTCAGGTAATTGTTGGAATAATACTTCTTCTCTTTGATTCTTATAGGAATATTCTCTTTCCCAGTGAATCCTATTACTGATACTTATTTTGCCTGATTTTGCTGATGTTAGAACAATTTCATATACCATGGGGCAGTAGTGTTAGTAAAACAAATGTATCCTTCCCTGTCTTATAATTTATATATCTCCTTCAGAGAACATTATTGATTTCTTATGCAGAAATTTTTTTGTTTTTGAAAAGTGTAGGAGAAATAAATGGAGAAGGCAATGGCACCCCACTCCAGTACTCTTGGCTGGAAAATCCCATGGACAGAAGAGCCTGGTGGGCTGCAGTCCATGGGGTCGTGAAGAGTTGGACACAACTGAGCAACTTCACTTTCACTTTTCACTTTCATGCATTGGAGAAGGAAATGGCAACCCACTCCAGTGTTCTTGCCGGGAGAATCCCAGGGACGGGGGAGCCTGGTGGGCTGCCATCTGTGGGGTCGCACAGAGTCAGACATGACTGAAGCGACTTAGCAGCAGCAGCAGGAGGAATAAAGTGGTGTTCCTGTGAGAGTTAATTGCTACTCCTTTGTAAACTAAATGTGTGTGTATAGGTGAGTATAGTAATGAATGAAAATGGAGGGAAAGGTCTGCTTTCTCTCTGTACAGATAGTACTTCATTGAGTCACGCAGTAGAAAACCTTCAGTTTGAATGTCTCAGAACTCTAGCTCTGTAGTATTACTTGTCAGCTATAAATATTTTAACGGTGGTTGGCTTTCTTTTGTTCCTAAAGGCAAAGGGTGGCTCTCTTGTAGGCTCTTTAGCAGAGAATAAGTTCTTTAGCAGTAGGGAAAGATTCGTTTTATTTTGTATAATAAAAAGCAGCATGAATAGTAACATTAAAATGCTTTTTTTGGATAAATGATTCTCACAGCAGATAGATATCTAATAACACTACATGCTAATAATGTGTTGTTACAGTAATAAAATAATCTGTATTTTATGTATGAGGATTTTTTGCTCAAAGAAATTGTGATTTGCCCTAGACTACTAGAACTAGAACCTTGTTTTCTTGGGTATAATTATTATTTGAAAATCACTTGTATATAAAAATAATTTACTAAACACTAGTGAACACATAGGAGAAGGCAATGGCAACCCACTCCAGTACTCTTGCCTGGAAAATCTCATGGATGGAGGAGCCTTGGTGGGCTGCAGTCCATGGGGTCGCGAAGAGTCAGACATGACTGAATGACTTCACTTTCCCTTTTCACTTTCTTTTTTTTATTTTATTTTTTTTAACTTTACAATATTGTATTGGTTTTGCCATATATCAACATGATCCACCACAGGTATACACGTGTTCCCCATCCTGAACCCTCCTCCTCAAAGGAAATGGTGACCCACTCCAGTGTTCTTGCCTGGAGAATCCCAGGGACGGGGGAGCCTGGTGGACTGCAGACCATGGGGTCGCTAAGAGTCAGACACGACTGAGGGACTTTACTTTCACTTTCACTTTCATGCATTGGAGAAGGAAATGGCAACCCACTCCAGTGTTCTTGCCTGGAGAATCCCAGGGACAGGGGAACCTGATGGGCTGCTGTCTTTGGGATCGCACAGAATCGGGCACGACTGAAGCGACTTAGCAGCAGCAGCAGCAGTAGAACATATGACACTTACTTGATTATTAACCTAAAAATTATGGACCCTTTCCTCTTAGAGAGTTTCATGATATCAGTTATACTATTTCAATGGCTTTTCAAAGTTTTTTTTTTCCTTGGTTCATAATTTTATTGCAAAAGGAATATTATGACAAGCATGGGTTAGGATCAGAATGGTTTGTTATTTCATCTTTAGCAGAAGACCATAGAACCTGGTTTCATTGTTAAGATTTTTTACAAGTAAATAATATACTGTTATATTCTATGCTTGGTGGTAGGAGGCACAGTGCCTAATAAGAATTTATCTGGTCTTTGTCCCACGTTCCTGGAGCAAAACTTCCAGAACCCTGAGGATTTCCTGGTAACAGGAGTGTTATCCTAATGAAGCAACTAGTAATGGGCTCCTAGATAACTTCAGGTAGGGCTTGGTCACAGAACCAACCTAGCAGAGGGGAGGAGGTTGGAGATTGAGTTTTGGTAACATGGCTATGATTTAACGAGTCACGCCTATGTAATGGTGCCCTAATAAAAACTTTAGACACCAAAGCTTAGTGGTGCTTCCTGGTTGATTAACACATTGGTGGGAGTAGGAGTGTGACACACCCTGATTCCACAAAGAGAGAGCATGAAAGTTCTCTGATCTCAACCTATGTATATCTTCATTTGTCTAGTCCTTCTGATTTCTATGCCTTAAAATAAAACTATAATCATAAGTGTAGTGCTTTCATGATTTCTGTGAGTTGTTGCTGTTTAGTCTCTAAGTTGTATCTGACCCTTTGTGACCCCATGGACTGCAGCATGCCAGGCTCCTCTGTCCTTCACTGTCTTCTGGAGTTTGCTCAAATTCATGTCCTTTGAGTCAGTGATACTCTCTTAACTATCTGATCCTCTGCCACCCTCTTCTCCTTTTGCCTTTAATTTTTCCCAGCATCAGGCTTTTCCAGTGAGTTGGCTCTTTGCATCAGGTGGCCAAAGTATTGGAGCTTCAGCTTCAGCATCAGTCTTTCCAATGAATATTCAGGGTTGATTTCCTTTAGGATTGACTGGTTTGATCTCCTTGCTGTCCAAGGGACTCTTTAAGAGTCTTCTCTAGTATCACATTTTGAAAGCATCAGTTCTTTGATGCTCAGCCTTCTTTATAATCCAACTCTCACATTTCTACATGACTGCTGGATAAACCATAGCTTTGACTATACAGACCTTTGTTGGCAAAGTGATGTCTCCAATTTTTAATATGCTGCCTAGATTTGTCGTAGCTTTCCTTCCAAGGAGCAGGCATCTTTTAATTTCGTGGTTGGAGGTACCGTCTGCAGTGATTTTGGTTATTAATTGCCAAACCTGAGGGATTTGTGGGAACTTCAAGATATATATCCAGTCTGTGAGTAGTGCAGGTGGCCTGTGGAACTTCTGAAATCAGGGCAGTCTTATTGGGAACTGTGCCTTGGAGAGTTAATACCTGCACTAACTCCAGGATTATTGGGATACCTCTGGTTGAGTTTGAAGCAAAATATCTGTATTGTGTACTCTTTTGATTCCCAGTGAATAAACTTCAGTATTACGAGTCTCTTAGAAATTAACAACTTACTGGATTGCTGTTGATGTACTTTATTAAGCTCTTAATCAAGATAAACTTTTAGGATTACCAGAATTCAGGTTTCTTTATCCATGAACATTCTTCAGTAGGGCCTATGAATTTTTAGAGACTCCTCTACCTTCTTTTGCTTGATTTTATTTGTGACCAGCAGCCTATACCTGCAAGATTGCAAACTGGATTTAGAGTTTATAGATTTAGAATGACTAATAGGCCCATCATGAATTAATGCCTCTGGTCTTGATTAGTAGCTTAGTGATTGGTATATGAAAGATAAAGAGCATTCACAGAAAATGGGCTAATTCTATCCTGTATTTGAAAAACTATACTTATCATGTATTTGAACCCAGTAGCTTTTCACTTTCATGCATTGGAGAAGGAAATGGCAACCCACTCCAGTGTTCTTGCCTGGAGAATCCCAGGGACGGGGCAGCCTGGTGGGCTGCCGTCTATGGGGTCGCACAGAGTCGGACACGACTGAAGCGACTTAGCAGCAGCAGCAGCAGGCAGTGTAGAACATCATCAAGGAAGTGAAGGTGGTATATAGTCAGGGATTGACATTAGAGTCAGAAGGTCAAGACTAATGCAAGTTAAAACTCAGGCTAATCCAGAAACATAAAAATAGCTAACTACTGTAGTAACAACCATAGACTATCAGTGGCTCAAAACAATAGAAACTTACTTCTCATTCATTGTTTAGTCTAATGTAGGCCAAGGTGGAGAGAGGCTCTATTTTGCAGAGACAGTCAATGACCCAGGTTTCTTCCATGTGTGACCTTCCATCTTTACAGCCCCATTTCCATTTGCATTTAGCTGGTGAGTCACAGAAGAAAGACAGATTGTGTGCCTCAGGCTGGAAGTGATACACATCACTTCTGCTCACATTTCATTGGCAAGAGCTAGTCTTTTGGCCCCAACCCAGATGCAGGGATGTTGGGAAGGAGAGGAGAATAGGGATGTTGGTGAGCACCTGCTGTCTGTCATAAATTCAGGATCAGTGATAGCTATTCCCTGGTGCTAAGATAATTGGCATGGCTTATCCAGTGAGAATGATTTGGGGTTGTTTCAAGGAGTGCCAGAGGGAGAAAAGATGCAATCCCTTATGGATTCAGTGTCCCATATAAATATTACCAAACTCAGGTTTGGCTGCTCAATGCTTGAAAGCCAGTACAGGTGCTGGTAGGAATGGAAGTGTTGCTGCATTCAGGAGCCAGCAACTTTGGACACAAGCAGGCTTGTGTCCAAAAACCAGCTCCAGGAATTTTTCTCTACCATGAAATTTTTTAAAGGGAGAATTACTCAGGAACGGGTTCAGCATCTTTCTTGTCTTCCACAGCGTGCAGACTTTCTTTTGATTGATTGGTGGTGAGGTAACAGGACAGTGTTCCAGGACTCTGGAGCTCAGCCTGGAGTTACCATTCTCCATCTAGGTGGGGGCTTTAGTTCCTGCTGCTGCTGCTGCTGCTGCAATCATGTCCGACTCTGCGCGACCCCATAGACGTCAGCCCACCAGGCTCCCCTGCCCCTGGGATTCTCCAGGCAAGAACACTGGAGTGGGTTGCCATTTCCTTCTCCAATGCATGCAGAGGAACTCAAAGGTGTTTTGTCATGTATGTTCCTTGTGGAGGAACCAGACACAGTGTAGGCACAGTGGAAATGTTGCTTGAATGTGTTAACATTCTCCTGTCTTTAAGAAAACAAAATCTGAAACCCTTCCCTCAACCCCACATTCTCCTCCAGTATTATCACTTATCATCTTTCCAACAGAACTCCTCAAGGGTTAATTACACTCTCTGCCTGGACTTCCTCTCTTTTGCAGTCTTTCTTGGAACCATACCAGGTAGGTTTTCACCCCTACACCCCGCAGAAATCTCTTTGTTCAGGTCACAGTGACTTCCTTGTTGTTGACAACCTGCTTTAACTTGGTTTCCATGATGCCTCTGGTTTTCTCTTATTTTACTGACTGCTTTTTCTCTTTTACTTTTCTGCCAGTTCTTTTCCTCTTCCAAGCCTCTTAATGTTGCTTGAGTCCTCGGGGGCTCTGACCTCAGCCTCTGTCTCCATCTGCAGTCATTTCCTAGGTGACCTTATCCAGCCCTGTGATGTTAAATACTGTCTTTTTTATGTAGACCCCTGAGTTTCTAAACTTTTCCCTTGAATTTAAATTCATATATCTAAATGCTTACTCAAAAATGTCTCTTGGATATCTAGTAGGCTTCTCAGACTTACCATATCCAAAACTGAATTCTTCATTCCAGCTGCCTGACCACTATCCTCCCCCCAGCAAAACCTCCATCTTCCTTCTTTCAGTACGTAGCTACACTGTTAATCCAGGTGCTTAGATCAAAATTCATGGTATCACAATATCCTTCTTGACTACTTCTTTCTCTCACATCTCATTCATCAGCAAATCATCTATTTTATGCCTTCAGGATATATTTAAAATCTTATCACTTCTCACCACCCTAGCACTTACTATCTCTCTAATCTGTACTGCCATCATATCTTACCTGGACTGTTGCAGAAGGTCCTAACTGATCACTTTCCTTCTACTCTTGCCCACTATAAACTGTTCTCTCAGCTGGCAGGGTGATCTTTTTAAAACAAAGTCACTTCTCTGTGGAAGATACTCCAATTATTTCCCGCGATGTGTGCTAAGTTGCTTCAGTCATATCCAACTCGGCGATCCTGTGGCTATATAGCCTACCAGATTCTCTGTCCGTGGGATTCTTCAGGCAAGAATACTGGAGTGGGTTGCCATTTCCTTCTCCAGGGGCTTCCCGTGATACTTAATATAAAATCAGAAATCCTTACCATTGCTTACAGTCCTCACCTGTTTTATCTGGCTCCTGGGAACCTCTGACTTCATCTTCTACCACCTCACTAGATGCATCTATGTCCTGGTCTTACTGCAGCTCAGCTGGGACAAGCTCACTTGTACCGTTGGGATTGTCCACTTGCTATTTCCCTTGGCAGAAATACTCTTTCCTGAGATGACCTCGTACATAGAATTAAGAGCACAGACTCTGGAGTCAGACTGCGTAGGTTTGAATTTCCTTGTTATCTGACCTGAGCAAGTTATTTAACCTTTTTGTGCCCCAGTTTCTACATCAGTAAAATGAGAATGGTAATAGGATCTACTTCATATAGTAATTATGATGATAAAACAGGTTAATATATGTAGAGCACTTAAGCACCTGCCTGTAGTAAGCTCCGAGTGTTAATTGTGTGGTGGTCACTACTTCATAAGGTCTCTACTTATACATTGCCTGTTCAGAGGTGTTTAGTTGTAGGATCATCAGAATGAATATTGAGTATGCAGCCTCCTGGGGCACCTACTTTGAAGAGGACAGCTTACTGTGGTGTAGAGACAGCACATGTGTAGCAAATGTCTTTCTATGAATGTCACAGAAGTGCCCCCTTATTTTATTTATCACCCTGATGGTACCCTCTCCTCCTCACCCACGCCTGCTCCTCTTTCCCTGTGAAAGGGAAGTCAGTTGTGTCTGACTCTTTGCGACCCCATGGGCTGTAGCCTACCAGGCTCCTCCGTCCATGGGATTTTCCAGGCAAGAATACTGGAGTGGGTTGCCATTTCCTTCTCCAGGCGATCTTCCCGACTCAGGGACTGAACCCGGGTCTCCTGCATTTTAGACAGATGCTTTACTGTCTGAGCCACCAGGGAAATCCCACTGCTGCCCTAGTGTTCCCCTTCCCAGCTCCCGCTTATGCCAATTCAGGTTGGGTCTTGGGAGGCAAACATTTGGAGACCTCTGGAGGTAGACATGGGAAGGAGGAGTTGTCACCACCACATCGTCCCTTTTTCTTTGCCTCAGCATGGGTTTCATCATAGGTAGCATCCATAGTGTCTCCACTTACTTCTGTCACCTTTGTTATCATACTGAGGAAGATTTACTGATTGTGAGTATTCTGTCCACGTGTGTGTGTGTGTCTATGTTTTAACTTCCCTTTAGAGAGAAAAGGAATAAAATGAAAAAAAGACAGGGTGGAAGAGATTACCTGTTTCAGCTTCCCTTCTGTTTTCATTGTTCCCATCAACAAACTTTCTTTAAAACATCTAGACTTCAGTGACATCCTTCAGGGATAGGCACATAGGGAAGTATTGGGAGCCTTGGCCTTGTTTTGTGGAGAAATACCCTGCTCAGAAATAGGCTGTGGTGGACATGGATAATGAGGGAGGGAATTCACTGGGGCCCTAGGAGTGAGAAGGTTCAGAGAGGAAATGAGTGAAGAAATACATAACGGGGACATTCAGCCTGAGAAATAGCTCCGAGATTCACAGATCTCTCTCTGCTTACAATGTCAATGCCAGACTAGAGAAATCCTCACCAGTGGCTGGAGCAGGGGCAGTGTCCCTGCTCCCATTGCCAGTTGAAAGGAAACGTGGAGCTTCCAGAAGGTCAGATCTTGTGCTCCCAACCACAGGGGAAAGAGGTATATTATTGATATTCTGACGTCATCTACAAAGTGAAAGGAGGCTCAGACACTTTATAATATGCCATATTTCAGAAACTGTGAGAGTTAAAGAAATGTTAGAGCTCAGTCCTTCTGGACCTGCCTGTATACGTTTTTGTATGTTAAGTGAAATATTAGTCACATTTCTTTTGTAGTTATACATTATCTTTTTAAATATATATGCTATAAAGTAGACTGAAATCCAAATTTGGTCTAATGGTGATTCTCATTATAGCTTTGCATGAAGCAGATACACTTATTTCACTGGAAGTTCTCTCAATTATTTAGACCATAGTTAATTGGATTTTGGTTATCTGGAGGTAGTGATAAAATAATTGAACCTCAAATCTATTAACATTATTTTTGCTTATGTACCATTTTCTGTATAACTGGTCAGAATAAAATGATCTGAAATAACTTTCATATTTTTTTATTTTTGGCCAATGAATCCAGAAACAACGGCTATATGAAATAATTGGGACTGTTGGTAAATATAATGGCAGCAATACTCTGAACACAACCAAGAGTTTCTACCTTTATCAGGGCAGATTTAGGCTTTAGATGAGAGCTGGGCAGATTTGTCAGACCATTGAATGGATTAGCTTCCCTGCTTTGTGTCTCATTTTTATAAGAAGGATATTCAGTATCAGTAGTAAAGTTTGTGCTCGCTTTTCCAAATGGGGAGATTTTTTGCTGCTTGGAGTAGTCCAATACTATTCTACTCTGCTACTCCCCTCTCTAATTTATAGTTGTTATTCTTTTGACCCAGAAAGAGGAAATGCCATAGTTTATATTTAGTCACAGAGCTCTACTGTAAATTCCCCCCTTCACCCCCAGGTGTGAATATTTTAATAGCTTGTATCCTCATTGTAGTAAAACTTTTCCCCAAGAGTTGATATTTCTTAGTTAAAGTACCTAAGAGGATAGTTGACTAATGGAATCTCTACTGACCAAACTTCAGCTTGTGTTTGCATAGTAATTTACAAAAGATAGGATAATTAAAAGATTGGATGTAATATATGTTTTTGTCCTTACATTAAATCATTTTTTAATTTTTAAAAATTTTTTAAAATTTAAACTTTACAATTTGTAAAAGTTTTAAAGACTTGTTTAAAAAAATTTTTAAACAGACTTGATTTTTAGAAACAGTTTTAGATTTACAGAAAAATTGAGAAGCTAATACAGAGTTCTCACACATACCCCTCCATCCATGCACATAGTTTTCCTATCAATTACAACCTAGGGTGGTGCCATACATGTATTGTAATTAATGAATCAATATTATTGTTAACTAAAATCTATACTTTATTCAAATTTCCTGGTGTTTACTTAATGTCCTTTCTCTGTTGGAGGAGCCCATCCAATATACCACATTACACCTTTCTTCTCTCCTTAGGTTCCTCTCAGCTATAATAGTTTCTGAGACCTTACTTGTTTTTGATGACCTTGACAGTTTTGACAAGTATTCATCCAGGTATATTGTAGGTTGCTCCTCCTGGAATTTGTCTGACTTTTTTCTACTGGTTAGACAGGGGTTGTAAGATCATATGGATTATGTTTAGCCTTGTAAAAATTGCCAAACTGTCTTTCCTAAGGGGTTATACCTTCTTGCATTACCGCCAGCAATTTATGAGAGTTCTGTCTCTTTGCATACTTGTCAGATTTTGGTATGGTCAGTTTCTTGAACTTCAGCCAATCTGATAGGTTTACAGAAGTTGGGATGCAATTTCCATAGTTCGTCATTTAGTCTTACTATCATATTTTATTATATCTTGCTATAGAAACATTAGCTTTCTCCTGATACTTCTTTTTAAATTAGCATTAAGAAAAGAACATGCACCTTTTCCCATATGAATAATTGTTACAGATGTTTAAATGGCATTTCACTTATTACATTAAAATGCAATTACTTATTCTCTTTGCTTTCTTATCACTAATAGTCTATAAGCTACATACTATTGGTGTTGTGTTCTGTTGATGTTAATGTCTCATGTTTAATTGCTTTTGTTTAATTTTTTTAATTCTTATTTTCCATTCTTCAAAGTCATTATTGCTTTTTTGTTTGTGTTTCTTTGTTCATAAAAGCTTTTTTGTTTCTATTACATTATGTAGTTTTGTACCAATGGCTAGAAGCAGATCGTCATGGCAAGAGCCAAGATGCTGCAAATACGACTTCAGGTAAAAATAAAAAGTTGAGGTGTTAGAAGTTATTATTTTAATTCACCCCAAGTTCATCATAATTGTTTCATTATTCAGTTTTGCTTAGGCAAAAAAATGTGTTATTTTGTATTTCTGTTCTCTTATTTGCATCTTAATTTTTGTAAAGATCTCATTTGCTTCAAGCCTTGAAGAAATTAATTCATTAGTCTTTAAGCTCTCTTGGCAGATATGTTCTATTTTCTTAGGAGGAAAGGTTTAATTGTAGTTTAAGTTTAGTAGGAGGTTATTTGGCAATATTACTTGAAATTAAGTCTACTTGTTGCGGGGGATATTAATAATTGCACAAATTTATAATCCTTGTTTATTTCAGGATAGTGTTTGAAAGGTGGATTTTAGGTTAATTAAAGCATCCTTATGTAATTTCCATTTCCTTGGAATCCAGATTCTTAGACTGGTTCATTTTTCCTGTTAACCTAACAGTAAATTCTAAGTTAGAGGTTTATGGGTTCAAAATGCAAAGGTTAGGTTGTTCCCCTGTCTCACATCTCCAAAAGTCATCTCCACGATTCTTTTCTTTGACTGATATTAATAGGAATAGCTGCATTTACTCACGTCTAAATCCTTAACAGTGTTGTCAGAATTTTCAGTCAGCTTCTCTCCACATTTTCTTCAAAATAATATTTGCCAAGACAGCTGTATATATACCAATGATCTCCCCCCCTCTTTTAGAGCAGTCTAATAAGAAGTGGTGGTGGTAGTGGTGGCGGTGGTGGTGATGGTTCTGTTTTTCTTTTGTTAGATTTGTATTTCTGTTTCATGGGGTTTTGTTTTTGTGAAATTCTTTTTCTCTCAAGGTGGTTTTCTTTCTCTCTTCTGGTTGATTCATTGTTCCTCTAGGGTGTGGTGTTCCTTAGTTAACAGGACAATTATGTTGAAAATAGCAGTGTCATGACTTTTTCTGATTTATTTCCTGTCACATTAATAACTTGATATATGAATGAAGATAAAGTTACTATTTTAACCAAACTCAGGCAGAAATTCATTAAAAGGTAAGTGTTGCAAGGATTTATATCCTCATTATATGCTGTTTCTTCTGCCCCTGCAGTATTTCATATTTTATTTACATTTGTGAATGATAAAATAAGCATTTTTGGTATTTGAGGGCAGGTAAAGGAGAGGGTTTCTTGATGGCTGGTTATTGTCTAAGGTGAGATCATCCTTTTGCTGTGTCACTGGCACAGTCAGCAGCATAAACCTTAGAACCAGGAGAGATTCTAGTTTTGCTTTTTCTCTGACTTAAACTGAAGTGAAATATAACCTTTTTTTTTTAATGAAGAAGTAAATAATCTAAAAATTCTTAGTGTTTGCATAAGAATCTAGTACCAGCTTAAAGATACCATTTACTCTTTGTGAAATCAACTGTGAACCCTGACTCATTTCTTTGGACATAGTGACTCTTGAACGGTTTCGTATTTTCCACTGACTTTTCCCATGTTCACATACCCTAGAAGCATGGTGCAGAAATTGATAAACTTTCACTGGGGACACCTTTGACAGTTTCTCTTCTAGAAGTGAAAGCTCTTTACTGTGTCACTTAGAAGATGAAAATATGAGGTAGAAAGATAGAGAGATGGAGTGCTTGCCTAAATAACTAAGAGGAATCCAAAGGAAAAAGATTGTTAGCCAAAGGCCTAAATTAGAAGTAATAGGTTAGTTGTTGTAACAGATCTGTTTAAATTATGTGCCTATATTCAAAAACACTCCTGTGTGTTTTATATTGCAATCTCCAACAAAATTTTAGAGTGTGACTTTTCCCTGCATCTGAGATCTGTTAAGTTTCGCACTGAAAGGTGTTTTAGGATACATCTTTTAGATTTTTACCAGAGATGGAAACTGAATCTAACTAGGTGTCCACATGTGACTCATGAATTGCTTTATGATATTTTTGCTTGTTCAATTACTGGTAAGTAGCATTTATCTTTGAATATATCAGCTTGTGTTTTGTAATTAGAACTTAAAAAGTAGAAAAAAACCACAAGAGACAGATGGTATTGCTCCCAAGGTCTTTCTAATTCCTTAATCTCAACTTTTTGACACTGAGAATTTAAGACCCGTCCATATTAAAATATTTTATGAAACTAAGGCATTTGGAGGCAGCAGGTCTCACGGAAGTTAATTTGGTTAAGGACTTTAAAGAACTGAACTGACAGCTTTACTGAATTTTGTTATATGTAATGATCAAAGCATAGCCTTTTACCTTTTCAGGATTTTAACAGGTGATTAATTTGGCTTAGAATAGCTTCTTTTTAGAGGTTAGTGTTGTTTAATGTGTCCTGTTTACTAAACCAGACAACTCAGTATTGATGTTTCTGATTCTATTAATTCTTGTAAAAGCATGGAGATGCAGTCACGTTTATCACATTTATCAGAGGATTTTGTGAAAACTCAAGCAAACTTGCCTCCTTTGGGCACTGCACCATTAAGTTTATATATGTAAAAAATTTCAGAATCTTAGTTACAGTTAGTTTATTTTGAAATGTTTCTTTAGTGAGTTAAATGTTTCCAAATAGGATTTTTTTTTTGGCCATCATGTGTTGAAATGAGGACAGTAATTAGGTCACAGCAAGGATTATTTTAGCATATCTTGATTTTTAGTATCAGTTGTCTAGCCAGGATTTTAAAATTTGTATTATGAAGTTTTAAATGCACGTCTCTTATTAAAAGTTCCTTTTTAGTTGTCCATGGAAAAATTTACAAGCCAGACTATTAGAGGTAGAAATTGAATCAGATTTCAACACTATCACTCAGTGTATCTACAAAATAAAAATAAAATTATGACACGTTTTCGAAAAAATTCTGCATATTAACTAATTATTAATTATCTGTTGTAGGTGAAAATTTTGACCAGAGTCCTTTGAGAAGAACATTCAAATCCAAAGTTCTGGCCCACTATCCTCAGAATATAGAATGGAACCCTTTCGATCAAGATGCAGTAAACATGGTATGTGGTTTTTTTTCTCCTCTTCAAGGCCTTCTTTTTATTTTATTAATATGACAGTTGTGACTATATTTTGAATTTATACATTATTTCATTTAATTTAACCCTTTAAATAAAAAAATTTTTAAATAGTATTATCCTTACTTTACAGATGTGGAAAATGAAGCTCAGAGAAGCTAAGTAACTTGCGTAAGATCCCCATAGCTAATTAGTACATACAACAGCCCCTAAGCAGCCCGTTTTCTTTTCCTGCCGTTAAGCTGTGTGGTGAATTTGCATTAATTAATACATAGATGCTTTGATAACAGTGATAATAGTTTGTTTCCTGGAGAGGAGCCTGATGGAAGGTACATGATTACAGTTTTCATATTTCAAAGAATGTTATATGATGGGTCTGTAATTTATCATGTTCACATGGTAAGGTAGGAAAGGAACTTAAGTGCCTCATTTAGACGTTAGTAGGAATTTGTTTATAAGGAATTTAAAATAATGTGATGAGTTACCAGTGGTGATTGTAAGTCCCATTAGAGGTTCTTAAAAATACAATTGGTCATAATTGTCCCATTAGAGGTTCTTAAAAGTAGTCAGTCATAATTTTCAGGTCAGTTAGGAACAGTTCTTCTTAGAAATCTGGAAAATATTTTGTATCTCCATGAACTCTGCAGTTATAAAAATCAGGGGGTCCCAAAGTAAGCAAATCAGAGATCAGGCACCATAGGGACAAAAATGATTAAAGGTGGACTAAGACACATAGATGTGGTTCTTTATGAGTATTTTAAAGGTGGAACCAAAGGATCCCATTATGATGTGATACTCTAAGGGAAGAAAATATTTAGTAGATACCTGTTAGGTCCCTTATATGTGTTACTTTCACATACTTGCTTACACATACCGAGTGAGGATTATTATTCATATTTTACAGAGATTAAGTTAGTTGCCCAAAGTTGTACAGGGAGTCTCAGAGATTAAATCCAGATTATTTTTACTCTCTAGTTCACTTTTTTCCCACCTGCACGCTACTTCCACCAAAGAAAAACTATATGTTTTTAATAACTTGGTTTTCACCTGCTCTCAGGGATATGGTATTTCTATATCACAGTAAACCCATTCCAGTCTGATGTTACTCCAAGAAGGGAATTTCATGGTACCTTTTCTAAGGACAGATGACTAAGGCATATGGTACTTTGACTTTGACTCTTTACAGAGCATGGTATAGTTACTTCTCTAAACTGTTGCCCTATACTAGAGTAACAGGAGATGTCACTTTGCTAGAAGTTAATACTGTAGGGCCTAGCCTCATCTTTGGTGAAGACAATGCTGTAGATTTTAAGCAGAATACAACTGTTAGTCATATTTATGAGACTTGGAGAAGTACAGACAAGCTTCTTACTAAAATAGTCAGCAAAAAGCAGTGACAAAAAATAAATTATCAGCTGCTTATGTCAGAAAATTAATGGAAAGATATTAATGATATAAAAGAGTACCTAAATGAAACATTGGAAGAATGGTTAAGAATGTAAATAGATAACACTAATTTTCTTAAATTAGTAGTATGTTTCAAAGTATTTATAAATTATTCTGTGAGAAGTCAGAATGGTGTCCAAAACTAGATTCTTATTATCATATGAATCCACAGTCATTTGAACAAAATGCCGCACTTGATGTATTTATTACTTTTAATCATTTGGATGTCTTAATAGTAAGATATCTGTGTTAACCTTTGCCTCTGTCTAGCATTTATCTTTTGGAGAAGGAAATGGCAACCCACTCCAGTACTCTTGCTTGGAAAATCCCATGTATGGAGGAGCCTGGTAGGCTACAGTCCATGGGGTCACAAAGACTTGGACACGACTGACCGACTTCACTTTCACTTTTCACTTTCATGCGTTGGGGAAGGAAATGGCAACCCACTCCAGTGTTCTTGCCTGGAGAATCCCAAGGGTGGGGGAGCCTGGTGGGCTGCCGTCCGTGGGGTCGCACAGAGTCGGATACAACTAAAGTAACTTAGCAGCAGCAGCAGCATTTATCTCTAAAGCAATTGTCTGCTTCCTTGACTGTCTTTAATATTTTCTTTACCTGTTGTCTCTGAGTTATTTTATGTAAACAGGAAACATTTCCCTCTGAAGAATAGACTTGTAGGCTTGTATTTTGATGCTTAAACACAATACAGCATTTTGTTTTTTGCTACAGATCTAAAAGGATTTGCTAGTACTCCTTGAAAATCTCTGAAAAGCATTCCATTAAACTAGTATGCATTTGGGTCATAGATTTACTGCCCTTAATTTCCTCTTTGATTTATTAGTAAGTGCATTTGTATGAATCTATAATTTATTCCCACCTAAAGGTAGAAAGCTTTGTTGTTAGCTTTAGCAAAATTCCACTCCAGTAAGTTACTTCCTTCTATAGTATCACTCATTCTGCTAACAAAGTGGAGCTTTAAATAAGGATCATTCAGTTCAGTTCAGTCTCTCAGTCGTGTCCGACTCTTCGCGACCCCATGAACCACATCATGCCAGGCCTCCATGTCCATCACCAACTCCCGGAGTCCACCCAAACCCATGTCCATTGAGTCGGTGATGCCATCCAACCATCTCATCCTCTGTTGTCCCCTTCTCCTCCTGCCCTCAATCTTTCCCAGCATCAGGGTCTTTTCAAATGAATCAGCTCTTTGCATCAGGTGCCCAAAGTATTGGAGTTTCAGCTTCAACATCAGTCCTCCCAATGAACACCCAGGACTGATCTCCTTTAGGATGGACTGTTTGGATCTCCTTGCAGTCCAAGGGACTCTCAAGAGTCTTCTCCAACACTACAGTTCAAAAGCATCAATTCTTACTGAGCTCAGCTTTCTTCACAGTCCAACTCTCACATCCATACATGACCACTGGAAAAACCATAGCCTCGACTAGACGGACCTTTGTTGACAAAGTAATTGTCTCTGCTTTTGAATATGCTGTCTAGGTTGGTCATAACTTTCCTTCCAAGGAGTAATTGTCTTTTAATTTCATGGCTGCAATCACCATCTGCAGTGATTTTGGAGCCCAGAAAAATAAAGTCAGCCACTGTTTCCACCGTTTCCGCATCTATTTGCCATGAAGTGATGGGACCAGAAGCCATGATCTTAGTTTTCTTAATGTTGAGCTTTAAGCCAACTTTTTCGCTCTCCTCTTTCACTTTCATTAAGAAGCTCTTCAGTTCTTCACTTTCTGCCATGAGGGTGGTATCTTATGCATATCTGAGGTTATTGATATTTCTCCCAGCAATCTTGATTCCAGCTTGTGTTTCCTCCAACCCAGCGTTTCTCATGACGTACTCTGCATTTAAGTTAAATAAGCAGGGTAACAATATACAGCCTTGACGTACTCCTTTCCCGATTTAGAACCAGTCTGTTGTTCCATGTCCAGTTCTAGCTGTTGCTTCCTGACCTACATATAGGTTTCTCAGGAGACAGGTGAAGTGGTCTGGTATTCCCATCTCTTTCAGAATTTTCCACAGTTTATTGTGATCCACACAGTCAAAGGCTTTGGCATAGTCAATAAAGCAGAAATAGATGTTTTTCTGGAACTCTCTTGCTTTTTCCATGATCCAGTGGGTGTTGGCAATCTGATCTCTGGTTCCTCTCTAAAACCAACTTGAACATCTGAAAGTTCACGGTTCACGTATTGCCTGGCTTGGAGAATTTTAAACATCACTTTACTAGCGTGTGACACTAATTTCATACAAATTAAGTCCCCCAAAGCAATGAAACTTGTTAAACAAACAAACAAAAAAATCCCGTATATGAGTGCAATGCATATGTAACAGCAAATAGGTATGTGACATTTGAAATTTTCTGAATTAATTGCTTTTATATCTCTTTTGGTTGTGGATTCACAGATTTTTGTGGGGGAAAAAATGGAAGTATCATAAAGCAGAGAGAAAAAAAATATCATATACCCACCACCAAGAAGTAACAGATGTCAACAGTTGGCAAATTTGCTTCAGATCCATACCTTTCCTCTTAAATGAAACAAAGCAATGCAAATGGAGCTGAAGTCCCCCCCCCATTTCAAATCTCGTAATGAAAACTGTGTATTAGCGTCTGTGACTGTCTATGTAATGTTCTAGTAGACAGAGCTTATACTTAAGAATGTGGTGAACCTAGGAATGGTTAGGAAGAAAATGTGGTCAATAGCTTTTTAAGCATGTTCTGTGAAATATTAAGATTCCATTTTGTGTATATGTCCTAAATAAAACATCTGATATATAAATTTTCAGATAATTGAAGGCTAATAACTATTATATAGCTATTTATAAAGCTCAGTTTACTGTTTACTTTGATCCCAAAGAAGAGTGGAGTGGAATGAAGAGTAAAGAGTAAAGGATACATTGTAACTGACCCCCTGCTGCCTGTCTTTTTCATTCTCCACGCTACAGCTTCTGTTTCTGCTTTCCTTCCTCTCTATTGACATTTCAGATTTCATTTTAAACATGATTTCCTCAAAGAAGCCATCCCTGACCACCACTTTCACCACCCTTCCAACATTTAGCCAGGTCCCCTTAAGTTCTCTTGGCACCTTATACCTTTTTGTAGCACCATTACAGTTACAATTAATTAATTATGTAGCTGGTTGTCCTACTCCTTGTCTCCTGCTATAAAGTAAGAACCATTAGGACAGGAACACACTCTTATTCATTGTGATAGATGGCTCAGAGTTAAAGAATTCGCCGGCTTAGCAGGAAATGTAGGTTTGATCCCTGGATCGGGAAGATCCCTTGGAGAAGGAAATGCAGTCCCCCCCAGCATTCTTGCCTGGAAAATCCAACAGGCAGAGGAGCCTGGCGGTCTACATTCCATGGGGTTGCAAAGAGTCAGATACCACTTAGCGACTAAACCACTATATCCTTAGCTTTGCCCATAGTTGAGGTTCAGACCATTAAATAAATGAAGGAGTATATGCTTGCTTACAGAACTTCGCTTCCCCATCTTTGATCAGGTATCACCTCTACTGCAAAACTCTCTCTTAAGCAGGAATAGTTAGGTGCTCTGTCTTCTCTGTTCCTGAAACATGTTGAACACACTCTGTAGCAATAGGGATCACATTATTTTGTAACTGTTGATTTATATGTCTCTATTTCCTATGAGAATGTAAGCTCCCAGAGGTAAAAAATAATTTTCATATTTGTCTTCTGAGTTATCAAGATCTAATGCAATATATGATATAAAGTAAATGTTTATTAAATGAAGAAGGGGAAGAGAAGGAAAGAAGGAAGGAACAGAAAACTAACCGACTCATTAAGAGCTTTCTAAATAGCTTTTATTTGTAACATAAGAGAAAAGGAATGGGATTAATAGAGCCATAGAAAATGGGGGAAAAATTGTTGCAGTTCTAGCCACACTGACTAAAAGAATCCAGAGAGATAATAAGGATATTTGGTCACTCAAACCAAGAAAGGTACGCAGACAGCATTGTGAGCCTACTGTGGCTCGAGTAATCTAGCCAGTGACAATCTGATTAGCAGTGACAGCTCTTAAGTTTTTTAGTTGTCATGAGAGTGGGGTGGGGAGAGGATATTGTTAGTAAACATCAGTATTAGAGGATAAAAGATATTGATTGTCATGGTGAGCAAATCTTGATTTATAGTTTAGAATTATGAAAAATAAACAAGTCATATGATTCTCACTTGTAAAAATGAAAAACAATAGCATTTTCCAACTATGTTTCCCAGATTAGAAATATAATTCTTTTTTTTTTTTTTTTTAATTTGTAGGAGAGTTTAAGAATTCCTACATCTGTTATCTGTAGCATAGAAAGTCATTCTTCACTTTGGGCATAATTTTTGGCAAACTTTTCCTGTAAATGTCTGAATGCATGCTAAAGAAAGCTACAGACCCTTAAGGGAATATTTGGCAGCTCTTCAAAAACAGTTTGAGCTTGAATTTAATGGTTTATGATGTCAGGAAAGCCTGTCAATTAAATTAAGTCTTTATGTTGACTTTGGAGGTCCCTATGTATTGCCTACTTGATATAAGAGAACTATGGACTGAATGAAGAGATGAACTAAATCTGATCCTGTACCCTGAACTGTTGTTTTTGATTGTTTTCTTGTTCCTTGATTTATTCATTCATTTAAAAGACACTTATGTATGCCACGCACTATGCTGTGCACGGTTGAGCTTAGCCTGAGGCAAGACTGATTCAGATCATCCTTCCTATAACCTTTATTGACTCTAGTAAATGTGTCAGATGAATTTTCATTCATAATCAGTAGAGGATCTCATTGACTTGTTATAATGAAATCAACCTTAATCTAAAGGCCTAATTATGAAAATATCCTGCCATGGCCTTTTTTTCCCCAAGATTAGGAATAAGCAAAATTTCCCCCCCAATAAATCCAGATATTCATGTGTTTTATCTAAATCTGTATCTTATTCTGCCCAAATATACACATTAATTTAATTTTTGTCAACATACATATATAATAATGATTAAAGCTACTATCAGATCAGATCAGATCAGTCGCTCAGTCGTGTCCGACTCTTTGCGACCCCATGAATCGCAGCATGCCAGGCCTCCCTGTCCATCACCAGCTCCCGGAGTTCACCCAGACTCACGTCCATCGAGTCAGTGATGCCATGCAGCCATCTCATCCTCTGTCGTCCCCTTCTCCTCCTGCCCCCAACCCCTCCCAGCATCAGAGTCTTTTCCACTGAGTCAACTCTTCGCATGAGGTGGCCAAAGTACTGGAGTTTCAGCTTTAGCATCATTCCTTCCAAAGAAATCCCAGGGCTGATCTCCTTCAGAATGGACTGGTTGGATCTCCTTGCAGTCCAAGGGACTCTCAAGAGTCTTCTCCAATACCACAGTTCAAAAGCATCAATTCTTCGGCACTCAGCCTTCTTCACAGTCCAACTCTCACATCCATACATGACCACAGGAAAAACCATAGCCTTGACTAGACGAACCTTTGTTGGCAAAGTAATGTCTCTGCTTTTGAATATGCTTTCTAGGTTGGTCATAACTTTCCTTCCAAGGAGTAAAGCTACTATAGCTGTTTCCAATTCTCATGTTCAGTGATGTGAAATGTAAATACATTTTCACTGAGATATTTATGCTGAGCTTCACAGTTTTTGCTTTTTACCTTTATCAGTCACCATTTATTATGGCCCAAATACTACATTGTTCCATGTGTGGTACTCTTGAATGGTTAAAGCTATTACCAGTCCTTGGGTAGTTTTTCAGTCTAGAGATGAAACAAAATTAGAGAAACTACTGATGTGTGTCATACATATGCAATGTACATATACTGTGGTGCAAGGCTTTAACTGCTTCATTCAATAAAAGCTTTTTAGAGGATAAGTGACATTTTAATGGCATTTATGGGACGAAAACACTATTTTTTTATGGAAAAATAAATTAAGGCCTTTTTAAGGTAGTTATATGGAGACTTACAGGAAGTAAGGAAGTGTTTTGGGTAAGCTGCATAACAAACCATCTCAGTGTTAATTAAGTGACTTAAAACATAGACTTGCTGTTTTTTTGCCCCACACACAAAGGGCCAGATAGTAAATAGCTGAGTGTTGTGGGCTGTGCAGTCTCTGTCACAGTGATTCAGCTCTTGTTGTAGTGCAAAACCAGCTAGACAGTGCTTAAAGGGAGTGCGATTGTGTACCAATAAGATTTTATTTTCAAGGCATGTGGCAGATTGGATTTGACCTGTTGTTTTAAAACAACAAAGCCATCATTATGCTTACAGATCTGCAGTTTGGGTAGGGTTTGGCAGAGTGGCCCTCCTCTGTTCTAGCAGGTGTCAGTTAGGGTGGATTGAAGGCTGAGGACTAGGATTGTCTGAAGGCCCACAGCAGAGTAGGTGAGCTGAAGAGCAGTGGAGGGTGGAGCAAGAGCTGCTAGGGCCGAGTGATGTAGGGCCTCACAGGGGCCTTGTAGTGTGATTTCACCTTCTAACAATATGAGAGACCATTGGAGGGTTTTGAATAGTGGCAAGATCGAACATATTTTTTTAAGAATCACTTTGGCTGCTCTATGAAGAGCAGGTTATTGAGGACAAGGACAAAAGCAAGGAGATGGGTTAACAGGCTATTATATTAAAGAGTCATCCAGATGAGAGAAGAGTATGGCTTAGATTAGAGTAGTAAGAGTAATGATGGAAGTAATCTGCTCCTGAATATATATTTGAAAGTAGAACTGGTCTTTTTTGATGGATTGGGTAATGGAGTGAGTGAGAAAGAAAGGAGTCAAGGGTGACTCCGAGGCTCTGAGCATTTCTGCTGCCTGCTTAGAACCTCTGGGGAAGCCCCCGCCCTCACAAGCCGGAAGGTTGATGTGCTAAGCAGCACTCTGTTTCTGTCCCTGTGCTGCTGGAAACCCTCCAGAGGTTTCTCATCCCCCTCCTCAGACTTCTGCTGTGACTCTCAAAGGCCCTTTGGGGTTCAGTATCTCCTGCAGTCACTCTCCTCCCCACACCTTTCATTCTGCTCCCCACCCACAGTGAACCTCACGTTCTGTCTTCTGGGCTTTTGCCCATGCTCTCTCTGCCTTCATTTCATCTCATTAACACCTGTACTTATCCTCAGGTCTCCACTTGGGCTTCCTTCATTTTTTCCCCTGGTCATTTGTTATTTTTAGTCACTACATCATGTCCACCTTACCTACCTCCTGGGACCACCTTACCTACCTCCTGAGAAATCTGCATGCAGGTCAAGAAGCAATAGTTAGAACTGAACAGGGAACAACAGACTGGTTCCAAATCGGGAAAGGAGTACGTCAAGGCTGTATATTGTCACCCTACTTATTTAACTCATATGCAGAGTACATCATGCAAAGTGCTGGGCTGGATGAAGCACAAGCTGGAATCAAGATTGCCAGGAGAAATATCAATAACCTCAGCTATATAGATGACATCACCCTTATGGCAGAAAGCAGAGAGGAACTAAAGAGCCTCTTGATGAAAGTGAAAGAGGAGAGTGAAAAAGCTGGCTTAAAACTCAACATTCAAAAAACTAAGATCATTGCATCTGGTCCCATCACTTCATGGTAAATAGATGGGGAAACAATGGAAACAGTGAGAGACTTTATCTTTTTGGGCTCCAGAATCACTGTGGTTGGTGACTGCAGCCATGAAATTAAAAGATACTTGTTCCTTGGAAGAAAAGCTATGACCAACCTAGATAGCATATTAAAAAGCAAAGACATTAATTTGCTGACAAAGGTCCATCTAGTCAAAGCTGTGGTTTTTCCAGTGAATGTGATGTGAGAGTTGGACTATAAAGAAAGCTGAGTGCTGAAGAATTGATGCTTTAGAACTGTGGTGTTGGAGAAGACTCTTAAGAGTCCCTTGGACTGCAGGGAGATCCAGTCAGTCCATCCGAATGTTCATTGGAAGGACTGATGCTCAAGCTTTGGCCACCTGACGCGAAGAACTGACTCATTTGAAAAGACCCTGATGCTGGCAAGGATTGAAGGCAGGAGGAGAAGGGGACAACAGAGGATGAGATGATTGGATGGCATTACTGACTTGATGGACATGAGTTTGTGCAAGCTCTGGGAGTTGGTGATAGACAGAGAGGCCTGGTGTGCTCAGTCCATGGGGAGTCAGACACGACTGAACTGAACTGAACTGAAATCATGTCCGACTCTTCTGCAACCCCATGGACTGTAGCCCACCAGTGCTCCTCTGTCCATGACATTTCCCAGGCAAGAATACTGGAGTGGGCTACCATTTCCTTGTCCAGGGGATCTTCCTGATCTAGGGATAGGACCTGTGTCTCCTGCTCTGAGAGGTGGATTTTTTTTATCACTGATCCGCCAGGAAAGTGCCTTTTCTGGTGGCTCCCTCTTTTCTCATTTATGTCCTCCTAGTGTGTTTTTCCTAGCAGCCTATGTTTACCCTATCACAGCACTTCCCATAGTTTATAGTTTATATATATTTTTAATAGTCTGTTGTCCTTATTGCACGGGAAACTCCAGGGGAGCAGAAACTATATTTCTCACCATTGTATCACTATCATAGGGCCTGGCTCAGAAAGGCAGTTAATAAGTGTTTGTTCACAATTTGAATGAAAGTCATAACTCTTAAGGGAATTAAATTTTTTGATAATGTGGGGATTTGGGAGAACTTCTAGATTTTATACCAGATGGATTATTAAATCTGAAATTAAAGAATAAAAAGTCATATGGTAAAATTATTTCTATGCAGAAAGCATTTTGTAATACAAAAGTAGAAAGGAATAATAGAAAAATTAATAATCATGATTTTAGGATAGTTGAATTACAATTCTGTTTTCCTTAGTACATTTCAAATTTTCTATAATTTTTCTTGTTTAAAATGTTTTAGACTCAATTCTAATTTTTTATGCTTTATAAATTATCTTAAGTATAGCATCTTTAAGTCTTCAGGTAATTTTATTCTCAAATTTGACTCAATCCTGGGTGGTTCCCAAGACCTGGGGCATAATCTCTGCTGGAAATAATCTGAAGTGTCTTGGTTCTACCCTTCTGCTTCAGTAAAGAAAAATCAGTCCGTTTTTAACATTTATTTTTTCTAAGGACAAAGTATCATATTGTTCAAAAGAGCAAAAATTATACTTTTGTTTTATTTTCTGTGTTTTAACTTTTTTCCATTTATCAAATGAACCTTCACCTGTTTCTGTATTCCTCTGAAACATTATCGACTTTAAAAATAGTCCTTAAATATTTGTAAAGTGTCTTTGTCTTAAGGTCACTGATGCCATAGATGTCATAGATAAAGAAACTAAGGCTCAGAGAAGTTACATGACTTAATGAAGGTCGTAAGCTCAGATAGAACTTCACAACCATTTTTCTCTGTTTTGAATTTGTTCATATATTGCCTTCTGATGCTTTTCTTCTCCTTCCTCCACAGTTGTGCATGCCTAAAGGGCTGTCTTTCAGAACACAAACTGACAACAAAGACCCTCAGTTCCACTCATTTATAATTACCCGGGAAGATGGTTCTCGTACCTACGGTTTTGTTCTCACTTTTTATGAAGAAGTTACAAGTAAGCAAATCTGCACAGCAATGCAGACACTCTACCAGATGCACAATGCAGAGCATTACAGCAGCGTGTACGCTTCATCCTCCTGCAGCATGGATTCACTGGCGAGCAGTATTGACGAGGGAGATACAACTTCCCTTTTGAAACTCCAGCGATACAACTCCTATGACATCAGCAGAGACACCCTGTATGTTTCAAAAAGTATATGTTTGATCACACCACTGCCTTTCATGCAGGCCTGCAAGAAATTCCTCATCCAACTTTACAAGGCAGTTACCTCACAGCAGCCACCACCTTTGCCTCTTGAGAGCTACATCCATAATATTCTCTATGAGGTGCCCCTTCCACCTCCAGGGAGATCACTGAAATTTTATGGTGTTTATGAACCTGTCATCTGCCAGAGGCCAGGGCTCAATGAACTCCCCCTCTCCGATTACCCTCTCCGAGAGGTCTTCGAGCTCCTGGGCCTAGAGAACCTGGTGCAGGTATTTACCTGTGTTCTTCTGGAGATGCAGATCCTTCTCTATTCACAAGGTAGGTCTGCCCTAAAGTTTAGGTCTCCCAAAACCAACTGCTTATGCTCTCAGCTACTGGGGTGTATTATTAGAGCCAAATAATTGATGGTCAGAAGTCTTTTCTGTCTTGTGTAAAAGGAGAGAGTTTTAGGTAGGACCAGATGCCAAGAGGTTACTTCTCTTTTAGGTGACAGTGGCTGTAGAGAAAAAGAAGGGAAGAGATATAAAAGCATTAGCTTGGCTGATTTGCATATGTTTATTTTTTTAAGGAAGTAACCCTTTTTTCCTGATAATACATATTCATTGTAAAAGAAGCATATTTCTCTTTATAATAAAAGTGAGAGAATCCTCTTACTACCAAGACTGTGTAGACTTCGCTCTCTTTTTTTTTTTTTTTTTAACAGATTAGTAAAGGTTCACATCAAAACTCAGCTGACACTGGAAAGGGACAGACAGGATTGTTAACTCTGACGCTTTCTAAGGTGATCACCTTTGGATCTTTGCCTATGGGTGATTTCATAGAGTGAGAGAAGGGGTACAGGCATGTGAAACAGACACGATTCTCCTAGGTCTAACAGTTCCACCAAAGTTATATGGAGTTTTTGTGTTTTGTTTTTAATCCCAAAGGAAGCTATCATTGTGGTGCTTTTCATTCAGAATTCTCCCAAAACATACTTTAAAAACAAACAGAGTTTGGGTTTTAGGTCTCTGCATCTGCGATGACTAATGTTGAGCCTAGACTAAAGCACTGGTTCCAGTCTGAACCTGAATTTGCAGAGGAGATAGAGATGCTGTGTTTTTTGGATAGTGAATTGACAGAAAATATAAAATAGTACCTATGCATTGATGGGTTTTTCGAAAAATGTGGCACAAATATTTAGTTTAGCATTTTGCTAACTTGTATTTAGACTGGCAGAACTGTAGTGCAGTCTTCTGACTGTGGCTGTCAAGCTTATTTTACCAGTTCCCTTTTTTTCTTTTCTATTTTAAATTATAAATGAGGCTGAGCCAAGTAGGCTGTATTTGTACTTCCCCATCTTGTGTGTATGTTGACACTGTTTGTGTGTTGACAGCCCTTCACGGGGTTGTATTTTCTTCAGTTTATCCTCATCATGTTCTCTGATAACGTGTTCCAGTGTCTCAGTTTTTGTTGTCAGGAAGTTCTTCTCTAATGACTAATTTAAATTCTTTCCTGTCCTCGTGCTCTTACTTTCTTAGTGCTGGTCATTACCTGAAGATCACCGTTTGGTATCCAAAATATTTAATGTTAAGTAATTCTCTCTCCTTTTCAATGTCTTCCTTTTTTCCCTGAAAGGATTAGGATTAGAGAGTTGCTTGGAGGGGCAAAGGCTTGGAGCTTAATACTTTCAGGTTTATTAGCTTATTAGTAAAAAGAATTTTAGATCCTAAATTTTCAAGAGATCTTCCCGATCATTTAGTTCCATGTCCTATTCTACCTAGAGAAGCAATTTGGTATTGGAAGAATATTGATTTTTGAAGTGAAAACAATCATGAGTTCAAATCTCTGTTCTGTAACTTGCTAACTGAACCTTGGACAAGATACATAATCTTCCTATGTGTCCATCAGTTCATTTTTATGGAGATAACAGGTTTTTTTCCTTCCTCTCTCACTGATTTATTCTGACAAAGTGAGAAGTCTGTGCTGACTAAATGATAGCCAATATTGTTGTAATTACTATCAGTTTTATCAGTCCTACATAATCCTTTATAAATTATGCACATCTTAAGTTGTGAGAATCTGACATATTCAGTTCAGTTCAGTTGCTTAGTCATGTCCGACTCTTTGCGACCCCATGGACTGCAGCACGTCAGGCCTCCCTGTCCATCACCAACTCCCGGAGCTTTCTCAAACTCATGTTGATCGAGTCAGTGATGCCATCCAGCTATCTCATCCTCTGTTGTCCCCTTCTCCTCCTGCCCTCAATCTTTCCCAGCATCAGAGTCTTTTCCAATGAGTCAGTTCTTCACAACAGGTGGCCAAAGTATTGGAGTTTCAGCTTGAGCATCAGTCCTTCCAGTGAATATTCAGGACTGATTTCCTTTAGGATGGACTGGTTGGATCTCCTTGCAGTCCAAGGGACTCTCAAGAGTCTTCTTCAACACCACAGTTCAAAAGCATCAATTCTTCAGCACTCAGCTTTCTTTATAGTCCAACTCTCACATCCTACATGACTACTGGAAAAACCACAGCTTTGACTAGATGGACCTTTGTCAGCAAAGTATTGTCTCTGCTTTTTAATGTCTCTGACATATTACTGCACTTAAAATACTAACTGTTAAATAGTCCAGGCATTTGTTTCAGGGTTGAGAACTTAATAAACTTTCTCTTATACTGAAAGTCATGCTTTTTAAAGAAAAAAACCCTTCATATTCACTCTTCACTTTAAATAGCACTTTATGTCTTGGTGCTTTTGCACTGTCTTTCTGGTCTACTTCATTAGCTTATTCCATTTAGTTTATGGAGTCTGTTGAAAAGTTACAGTTGATTAATATCTACACATTTATTTCAATTTCAAACTAAGAAGACAATATTTATTAGCATGTTTTTGTACTCAAATGAGTTTAGTTGGTTTTTGGTTTTTTTTTGTAACTTGATCTTTGATGCTGAGAAGAGTGAATCCTGAGATTGTAGAATTCTACATATATATATATTTTTTTTAAGTGTCATACAAAAAAAACCTTATAATTTTCTAATCATTCACAGAAATCACTTTGTATTAGGAATTATAATTTAATTAGGTTAAAATGCCTTGTACATTTTGATTTTTCTCCCAACACTTAATCCTCTCAACAGTGAGTTATTACTGCCCATGCTTTTAATGGAAAAGGAAATGGCAATGCACTCAGTACTATTGCCTGGAAAATCCCATGGACAGAGGAGCCTGGTAGGCTACAGTTTGTGGGGTCGCAAAGAGTCAGACATTACTGAGCAACTACACTTTCACACTTTCATGCTTTTAATGAAGGGGGAAATTAATGCTCAGGGAAGTTTAGTAACCTACCCAAGATCACGTAGCTGTTGAGTAATGTGGTAGAGCTGAGAATGGGCTTGGATCTGTCTTTCTCCATAATTCTTACCCACATGTTAGCTGTATTGGACACTGCACTTAACTTCTCCTTATCTAGCTCATTATTTATTTTTATTTTATTTTTTATTTTTTGGCCACACTGCCCAGCATATGGGACCTTAGTTCCCCGATTAAGGATTGAACCCATGCCTCCTACAGTGGAAACTTGGGAGTCTTAACTACTGGACCGCCGGAGAAGTCCCTGTGTTTCAGTATTTATTTTTAAATTATAAACTCACCTCTGAGGGTCTTTTGTAAAGGTTCCATATTAAATAATTGTAGATTATCTGTGTAAATGCAGATTTTAACAGCAGGAGATCCCAGTTCCATTCATGGGTTGGGAAGATCCACTAGAGAAGGAACAGGCTACCCTCTCCAGTATTCTTGGGCTTCCCTGGTGGCTCAGCTGGTAAAGAATCCGCCTGCAATGTGGGAGACCTGGGTTTGATTGTTGGATTTGGAAGATCCCCTGGATAAGGGAAAGGCTACCCACCCCAGTATTCTGGCCTGGAGAATTTTTTGGACTGTATAGTTCATGGGGTTGCAAAGAGTCTGACATGACTGAGCAACATTTACTTCACTTTACTTCACTTCTCCCATTAGAGAAAGAAAGGAATGAATTAAAAGTTGTTGGGTTGATCTGTACTCTGGTGCCATTTTTCATTTCTCCTGACTGTATTTAGGGTTTTTAATAATATCTGATCATTTCTTGTTCACTGATGTCATACAGTTTTAAAACATTGCAAATCTTGAACAATTACTATGAAAACCCAAAGTGAATAAAAGTATAGATGGATTTCAGTGATGAAGATGTCTTTCTAGACTGATTTGAAATTCTTGTCCACAGCCCATATATATCTATCCAGTCTGTTGTTTCAAGAGTGTGTAAATCACAGTCACTTTGTAGTGGTAACTGGCTAGACATTTTAAGCGGAGAAGAAATCCAAGAGGTAAAGACTCTTTTTTAGAACCCCGAATCAGAAAAGAGTACTTTTCTTTGAGGCCTAGAAATACTTGGAGCAAGACAGTGGGAAGATTGGAGTCTGATCATCTTTTCAAAGAAACAGTGTAAGAATAAAAAGAATTTAAACAGCAGGGTCTAACTTTTGGTACCAGTAATTAAAGTCTCAGGACACTTTTGGACCTTGCTTACATCCTTTGATTCTTCATAATGGAAATAAGCAGTTACTCACAGCCCATGCTGCGCTGGCTGCCTGTGAGCCTTCAGAGTGCTCCTCTCCCTCTCCTCCCTTTGCAAGCTGTGCATGAATTAACATTTTCAGAAAGTAGAAGCTGCTTGAAATTTTCTTGAAGAAGTTGGGAGCCTTCTAAACACAGGTTGCTAGTTAGGCTCAACTAAACTTTATAGCTTATTTATTATGGAGCTGATAAATCATAAAAGCAGACTTGATATTTTGATGGCAAAAAATTGATTCCCCTGACCAGTATCCAAAAAGCATTAGAATTTTAACAGCTTAGGCCAGTATCTTTATACTATTAGTTTTACCTTGTAGTAAATGAAAACTTAATATTAAGAAATTTTTCTTAATAAATTTTTATTACATATTCAAGAAACTTGGTCAGTTATATGACTAGCACATATCTCCTTCCAGTTTGTGTTCCTAATTTTCTTTTAGGGATCTTTTGATGAATTAAGATACTCTTAATTGAAATTAAAAGATGCTTACTCCTTGGATGGAGAAGGCAATGGCACCCCACTCCAGTACTCTTGCCTGGAAAATCCCATGGATAGAGGACCCTAGTAGGCTGCAGTCCATGGGGTCACTAAGAGTCGGACATGACTGAGTGATTTCACTTTAACTTTTCACTTTTATGCATTGGAGAAGGAAATGGCAACCCACTCCAGTGTTCTTGCCTGGAGAATCCCAGGGACGGGGGAGCCTGGTGGGCTGCCGTCTGTGGGGTCACACAGAGTCGGACACGACTGAAGCGACTTAGCAGTAGCAGTACTCCTTGGAAAGAAATTTATGACCAACCTAGAAGGCAATGGCACCCCACTCCAGTACTTTTGCCTGGAAAATCCCATGGACGGAGGAGCCTGGTAGGCTGCAGTCCATGAGGTCGCTAGAGTCGGACACGACTGAGCGACTTCACTTTCACTTTTCACTTTAATGCATTGGAGAAGGAAATGGCAACCCACTCCAGTGTTCTTGCCTGGAGAATCTCAGGGACGGGGAAGTCTGGTGGGCTGCCATCTCTGCGGTCGCACAGAGTCGGACATGACTGAAGTGACTTAGCAGTAGATAGCATATTGAAAAGCAGAGACATTACTTTGCCAACAAAGGTCCGTGTAGTCAAGGCTATGGTTTTTCCTGTGGTCATGTATGGGTGTGAGAGTTGGACTGTGAAGAAAGCTAGCGCTGAAGAATTGATGCTTTTGAACTGGTGTTGGAGAAGACTCTTGAGAGTCCCTTGGACTGCAAGGAGATCCAACCAGTCCATTCTGAAGGAGATCAGCCCTGGGATTTCTTTGGAAGGAATGATGCTAAAGCTGAAACTCCAGTACTTTGGCCACCTCATGCAAAGAGTTGACTCATTGGAAAAGACTCTGATGCTGGGAGGGGTTGGGGGCAGGAGGAGAAGGGGACGACAGAGGATGAGATGGCTGGATGGCATCACTGACTCATGGACGTGAGTCTGAGTGAACTCCGGGAGTTGGTGATGGACAGGGAGGCCTGGCGTGCTGCGATTCATGGGGTTGCAAAGAGTCGGACACGTCTGAGCGACTGATCTGATCTGATCTGATCTCTATTCTGAGTTCATAAAAATGGTCTACATTTTTTCCTAAATGTTTTAAAGTTACGTTTAGCATGTAAGGCCTTAGTCTGTAAGAAATCAATTTTTGTTTATGTTGTGAGTAAGAAATCAAACTTAATATTTTAGAAATATCTGTAGCTAGTTATTTTATGCGAGTTATTAGATAAACCATTCTTCTTTACTCTGATCTGCAGTGCCACCTCTGTCTTGTATAAGTTTCTGTATATGAAGTTCCTGTATGAATTTCTAGACAGTCAGTTTATGCTGCCAGTTTTTTGTTCCCTGTACTAAATCACACTGTTGTAATTACTACAGCTTTACAGTAAGTCTCAGAATCTTGTAGGATAGTTCTCTTCACCACCTCTTTTTTATTGAAGTTTCATTGAATCTAGTTTTGAGACAATTAACATATTTAGAGTATTATCCTCCCCTTCATGAAAATGGTATGTCTCTCCATTTATAAGGGCTTTCTCTAGTGTCTCTAGGTAAAGATTTATGACAGCAAAGTAAATGATAAGGTACAAATAATGATGGTTTTATTTCTTAATTTTCTATCTTTGTCACCTCTTTTTTTCTTGTCTTATAGTCCTAACTGGGCTTTTCAGTACTGTGCAGAATGGAATTGATAGTAACAGGAATCCCTGTCTTTTTCCTGAGGTTAAAAAGAATCCTTTTAATGCTTCACTCTTAACATTTGCTGTGGTGTTTCTGGTAAATATCTTGTACCAAATTAAAGACTTTTCATTTATCTCTAGCATGTTCAAAGTTTTTAAAAATCATGAATGCATGTTGTATATTATTGAGTATTCTTTCTGCATCAAGTAAGGTGATCTTGTTTTTCTCACTTTAATCATTTAGTAAGATGAAAAATGTACATTCCGCCCTTATATTCCTGAGACAAACCTGCCTTGATCATGGTTTTCACATACGGCTTGCTAATATTTTGATTAGAAGTTTTACATCTATATATTTTATTGATTTGGCTTATTTTTATTTCTTGTACTATCTTACCTGGTTTTTGGTATTAAGATTATTCTAGCTTCATAGAATGAGTTGAAAAGTATTCCATTTTGCTCTGGAAGATAAAATGAAGAATTCATTTAAGATTGTCATTGTTTGATCCATGACTATTTGAGGGAACCTGTCAGTCTTTTTGGTCTTGTTGGAAAGATGTTAAGTACCAGTGCAGTATCTTTAATGGTTTATTTAGGTTTTTCTATATCAGTAACCTCAGATATGCAGATGACACCACCCTTATGGCAGAAAGCAAAGAACGAAAGAGCCTCTTGATGAAAGTGAAAGAAGAGAGTGAAAAAGCTGGCTTAAAACTCAACATTCAGAAAACTATGATCATGGCATCTGGTCCCATCACTTCATGGCAAATAGAAGGGGAAACATTGGAAACAGTGAGAGACTTTATCTTTTTGGGCTCCAAAATCACTGCAGATGGTGACTGCAGCCATGAAATTAAAAGACGCTTGCTCCTTGGAAGAAAAGCTATGACCAAGCTAGACAGCATATTAAAAAGCAGAGACGTTACTTTGCCAACAAAGGTCCAATCTAGTCAAAGCTATGGTTTTTCCAGTAGTCATGTAGGATGTGAGAGTTGGACTATAAAGAAAGCTGAGTGCCGAAGAATTGACGCTTTTGAACTGTGGTGTTGGAGAAGACTCTTGGAGAGTCCCTTGGACAGCCGAGAGAGCCAACCAGTCAATCCTAAAGGAAATCGGTATTTCCTTTGAATATTTCCTTTGAATTCAGGGAATCAGTATTCCCTGACTATTCACTGGAAGGACTGATACTGAAGCTGAAACTCCAATACTTTGGCCACCTGATGCAAAGAATTGACTCAGATGGTTGGATGGCATCACTGACTCAGTGAACATGAGTTTGAGTAAACTCCGGGAGTTGGTAATGGACAGGGAGGCCTGGCGTGCTGCAGTTCATGAGGGTGCAAAGAGTTGGGCACGACTGAGCGACTGAACTGAATTGAAGTGATTTCTCCTCTCCCATCTCCCTCCCACTCCTCCTCTGTCATCATTATCATCATCATTATTGTCACTATCATCAACTGGGGACAAAAGTCAAATATTTTTGTTATACCACAGACCATTCCCTGGTCTTTGACTGTGATCCCTTATAGCACAAGGATCCTAACAGTTAAGACAATGTTGGCATATTACTGGTCCCATTGTTATTACTGCTTAGTTCAGTCTGTCATCCTGTTGTATGAAAATGTCTCCCAGGGCATTGCCCTGGGAAGCACAGAGGTATCCGTATAGTAGTTGAGTGTGATTACACACTTGCAAAGGCATATAGGTCAGCCCTTTATGCTTTTGTCTGTCTCACCCTTTTAGACAGCACATGTTTCAACTACCTGTTCTAATTCTCAATTAAGCCATTACTGTAGGGTGATAAACAGCATCGTATGTCCATTTGATGTGGTATCTCTTTACCCACTGTTGGACACTGTGAGCAGTGAAGCATGTGTGTCCCATACTCTGAAAATGTGTAACTTGGCAGCCCACATTGGTAGAGTATCTTCTGGTCCACTCCTCTCCTAGTATTTTAAGCATTTGCATCTACTTCAGACTGCAAAACCCAGTCTGAAGCATCTATTCCTGGTAGGACCCATTTACAGCCCTCCCACCAGGGCTTCTGGCATTAATCCAGTGTAATCTACTTGCTGGCTATGTGTAGCAGGGCCTTCCCCCCTGGGGAATCTTCCCACAGCCATCTGCAGCCTCTCTCTCTCTTGTTAGCAGACAAAATGGTTCTTGTTGGCAATTTGTGCCTCAGAGGTTATAAGAAGATTATGTATAGATTCAGCCCATCTCTGCATTGCTGAAGTCCTCTAGGTGGGCACTTCAAGGGAGTGTACCAAAAGGTCCACTTGGGGGTCACAGTTACCTCTCAAACCTGAAAGCAGATTCTTCTGATGAGCGTTAGCATGTCCTATTTAATGTGGTCCGTGGATTCCCAGAGGGATTTCCATATGGCTGCACCTTACACAGACATCCTTTTAGTAGTCCAGTTTTCCACTGTGCATGAGTCAGTAAAAACCTAAGCATATGTACTTTTGGGTTTCCCAGGTGGCTCAGCAGTAAAGAATCTGCCTGCAATGCAGGAGGCACAGGAGCTGCAGGTTTGATCCTTGGGTCAGGAGATCCCCTGGAGGAGGGCATAGCAACCCACTCCAGTATTCTTGTCAGGAGAATCCATGGACAGAGAAGCCTGCTGGGCTATAGTCCATGGGGCCACAAAGAGTTGAACACAACTGAAGCGACTTAGCACACACATACGCATGGATTTTAACCATTGTTTAGTTCTTCCATCACTGCTAAGAAAACAGCATGCAAGTCAGCCCACTGAGCCCATTTGTATTTACCTGCTTCAATCAAAGTAATGGCCATTCACCTTGAATCTGTCACTCATAACCAAAAAGCTCTATGCTTGTCAGTTGAGAAGTATTTATGCTGTCCAAGTGACAATACAATCTGGTACCTCCTCACTCAGTTCCAGAGTCAGTTCTCTGGGGAAAAAAAAGCTCTTGGTTGTATCTCCTCCGTGTATTTTCCTCCTAACAAGATTCTATATAAACTCTTGTGTGCATTGTCTTCCTCATTAGAGTGTTTTTCTGATCACCCGAGACACCATGATTATATAGGGTTTCAGTATCATTTTGTCTTTCAGTTTATAGGGGCAATTTAGACTAACATGCAGTAGCAGGCTAGTGATTGCCTCTCAAATGGAAGTTCTCCAGTCCAGAATCCCAATTGTTTTTTGTCACGGGGAGTCAATCACAGGCTTTTGCCATAAGTGCCAGTCTGTGTTCTCTATAGAGTTGCTGTACAGAGCTTGTCTCCAGACTCTAGCTTCTTGTCTGCAGCACTGTATGGGCTCAGGCAGTCTTGTTCTCATTTAGCATGATGTCCAATTAATATTGCTTGGAGGGCAGTTGACATGCCATCTGTTTTATGTTGGGGGAAGACATAGTATCTTTAGTATAATGTCTATCTTTAGTATAGTATCTATAGATAGTATCTATCCCGTTTAGACATAGTATCTATTCCTATAAACCATTGAAGTAAGCCTGTGGACAACTCTACACATGGGCTTCACCAGATGGTCCGTACTGAAATCAGATTGATTATATTCTTTGCAGCCGAAGATGGAGATGCTCTACACAGTGAACAAAAACAAGCCCTGGAGCTGACTGTGGCTCAGATCACCAGCTCCTTATTTCAAACTTCAGGCTCGAATTGAAGAAAGTAGTGACAACCGCTAGGCAATTCAGTGAATGTGAAAGTGTTAGTTGTTCAGTCATGTCCAGCTCTGTGTGACCTCATGGGCATAAGATACCATGGACTGTAGCCCGCCAGGCTCTCCTGTTCATGGATTCTCCAGGCAAGAATACTGGAATGGGTTGCCATTCGCTTTTTCAGGGGATCTTCCCGATCCGGGAATCAAACCCAGATCTGCTGCATTGCAGGCAGATTCTTTACCATCTGAGATAGCAGGGAAGCCCCCAAAACATATGGGATAAAAAAAAAAAAAAAAAGAATACTGGAGTGGGTTGCCATTCCCTTCTCCAGGGGGTCTTCCCAACCCAGGGATCAAACCTGGATCTCCTGCAGTGTAGGCAGATTCTTTACTGTCTGAGCCACCAGGAAAGCCTAGGCCATTCAGATATGACCTAAGTCAAATCCCTTATGATTATACAGTGGAGGTAATGAATAGATTCAAGGAATTAGACTTGGTAAACAGAGTGCCTGAAGAACTATGGACATTGTGCAAGAGGTAGTGATCGAAACCATCCCCAAGAAAAAGAAATGCAAAAAGTCAAAGTGGTTGTTGAGGAGGCCTTACAAATAGCTGAGAAAAGAAGAGAAGCAGAAGGCAAATAGAAAGGGAAAGATATAGCCAACTGAATGCAGAATTCCAGAGACTAGCAAAGAAAGATAAGAAAGCCTTCTTAAGTGAACAATGCAGAGAAATAAAGGAAAACAATACAATAGGGAAAAATAGAGATATTTTCAAGAAAATTAGAGATTCCAAGGGAACATTTCATGGAAAGATGGACACAAAAAAAGGGTATAAATGGCAAGGACCTAACAGAAGAAGAAGATATTAAGAAGAGGTGGCACGTATACACAGAACTGTACAAAAAAAGATCTTAATGACCCGGATAACCATGATGGTGTGGTCACTCACATAGAGCCATACATCCTGGAGTGTGAAGTCAGGTGGGCCTTAGAAAGCATCACTATGAACAAAGCTAGTGAAGGGGATGGAATTCCAGTTGAGCTATTTCAAATCCTAAGGGATGATGCCTTTAAAGTGCTGCTCTCAATATGCCAGCAAATTTAGAAAACTCAGCAATGGCCACAGCACTGGAAAAGATCAGTTTTCATTCCAGTCCCAAAGAAAGGCAATGCCAAAGAATGTTCAAATTACTGTACAGCTGCACTCATTTCATATACTACCAAGATTATGCTCAAAATCCTTCAGGCTTGGCTTCAGCAGTCCATGAATGGAGAACTTCCAGATGTACAAGTTGGATTTAGAAAAGGCAGAGGAACCAGAGATCAAATTGCTGACAACTGCTGGATCATAGAAAAGGCAAGAGAATTCATGAAAAACATCTGCTTCATTGACTATGCTAAAGCCTTTCACTGTGTGGATCACAGCAAACTGTGGAAAATTCTTCAAGAGATGGAAATACCGTCTTACTGCCTTCTGAGAAACGTGTATGCAGATTAAGAAGCAGTAGTTAGAACCAGACATGGAACAACAGACTGGTTCAAAATTGGAAAAGGAGTACATCAAGGCTGTATATGGCCACCCTGCTTATTGCAGAGTACATCATGCGAAATTCTGGGCTGGATGACTCACAAGGTGGAATCAAGATTGATGGGAGAAATATCAACAACCTTAGATACGCAGATGATACCACTCTAATGGCAGAAAGTGAAGAGGAACTAAAGAGCCTCTTGATGAAGGTGAAAAAGAGTGAAAAAGCTGGCTTCAAACTCAACATTCAAAAGCAAAGATCATAGTATCCAGTCCCATCACTTTATGGCAAATAAGATGGATGAAAAGTGGAAACAGTGACAGACTTTATTTCCTTGGGCTCCAAAATCACTGTGGATGGTGACTGCAGCCATGAAATTCAAAGACTCTTGCTCCTTGAAAGAAAAGCTATGACCAACCTAGACAACATATAAAATGGAGAGACAACATATAAAATGTGACTCTGTGACTTTGTGACTTTGCTGACAAAGGTCCATATAGTTTTGCTAGTAGTCATGTATAGATGTGAGAGTTGGACCATAAAGAAAGCTGAGTACAGAAGAATTGATGCTTTTAGATTCTGCTGCTGGAGAAGACTCTTGAGAGTCCCTTGGACTGCAAGCAGATCAAAGCAGTTAATCTTAAGGAAATCAACCCTGAAAATTCCTTAGAAGGACCAGTGCTAAAGCTGAAGCTCCAATACTTGGGCCACCTGATGTGAAGAGCTGACTCATTGGAAAAGGCCCTGATTCTGGAAAAGATTAAGGGCAAGCAGAGAAAAGGGCAACAGAGAATGAGATGGTTGAATGGCATCACTGACTCAATAGACATGAGTTTGAACTAACTCTGGGAGATAGTGAAGGACAGGGAAGCCTGGCGTGTTGCAGTCCATGGGGTGGCAGAGAGTTGGACACAGCTTAGAGACTGAACAACAACAACAAAGCCTGTTGAAAGATTCAGTTTTCACCCAGACTTTCACCTTAATCCAATCAACCTTAACTTTTTTCATATTCTCTCAATCTAATTGTAGCCTGTGTTAAGACTTCACCAGAAGGTTTTGGTATCATAGTGCATGTGGTCCCATCCAAGTAAAGGAGTCCCAGAAACTTCTCTTCCCTGATGATTTTAGCCAGCAGGGGGTTTGAGCCAAGAGACTTCGGTCCTTCTTGTCAGTCTTCATCTCAAATAATCTGCCTGTTACCCTGTACAGTTTCTCATTATAATCATTTCTTTCCTTGTGTCTTAAATTTGTCCAAACTGGGGTAGATAGACTCAGCTAGTTTAACACCGTTTTATATAAGGGTACTATCAGGGTCCCCGGAGAAGGCAATGGCACCCCACTCCAGTACTCTTGCCTGGAAAATCCCATGGACGGAGAAGCCTGGTGGGCTGCAGTCCATGAGGTCGCTAAGAGTTGGACACGACTGAGCGACTTCACTTTGACTTTTCACTTTCCTGCGTTGGAGAAGGAAATGGCAACCCACTCCAGTGTTCTTGCCTGGAGAATCCCAGGGACGGGGGAGCCTGGTGGGCTGCCGTCTATGGGGTAGCACAGAGTCAGACACAATTGAAGTAACTTAGCAGCAGCAGCAGCAGCAGCAGCAGGATCCCTTTGATCCACCCAGTCTCAGATAGTACTGTGTTAAACCCTTTGTTTCAATGACTTCGCTGGTGGTCCAGTGGTTAGGGATCTACTTTACAATACAGGGGACATGATTTTGATCTCTGATGGAAGAGCTCAGATCCCACATGGGTTTAGTAAGCCTGAGTGCTGCAACAAAGGCCCAAGGCAGCCAAATAAATAAATAAAAATATATATTTTTTAAAAGACCTTTGTTTCAACCCCATCAATGCCCATTTTATTCATCCCATTTCTTAATAAACATCCACAGATTTCCATCCTTCTGGGATGAGTCCTGTGATGCCTTTCTTTTCCCTCTTTTTCCACTCCTCTTCTGCTGCTGCTAAGTCGCTTCAGTCAGGTCTGACTCTGTGCGACCCCATAGACAGCAGCCTACCAGGCTCCTCCACCCCTGGGATTCTCCAGGCAAGAACTGGAGTGGGTTGCCATTTCCTTCTCCAATGCATGAAAGTGAAAAGTGAAAGCAAAGCCGCTCATGGGGTGAATTCATCTAGGGTGTTCTACTTCACATTTTTAGAGGGAATCAGGCAGTCCCTGTTCTTTGTGTAAACATAGTAGCTTTTATCCAGTTCACTAGGCTGGCTGTTCTCTCAGGGATAACCCACTGTGGTGTCTGTGTCATGGATAGCCATCTGTGATTGTCCCATAGTTAGCTGTGGTCCTGCATCAACCCTTCCACTCTATAGCATTTAAAAATGAATATACTGCTCCTAAATTTCTTTCTTAGTCCTGTAGTAAAGCTTCTTCAGGAAGCTGGTGGTGCCAGTCTACAAAGGAAATGATAGTTCCTTCACAGTAAGGCCCTGTTCTCAGTAGTTTCTTGGTTTTGCCCTTCCCACCCCCAACAGTGAACCTTGGTGACCTTTGTCCCCAGATGATTGTTCCCTTTGGGGGCAGCTTTGAAGCTAGATTTTCCAGCAACAAAATTTGACCTTGCAGTCTTTTTTAATTTTGTTTTAGCTGTTATAGCTAAATCAATCAAGGAATTGCATGTGTCACTTTTTTTCTTACTGGTTTCTTTATACATCCATTGAAACAACTCCCCAGGAGTTAGATCCATCAATAAATTCCATTGATAACTTTTACCTTCAGTAATTTATCTCAGCACAGCTTTTGCTGTATACCGTGATTAACCATGAGGCCTCCCAGGGGTCAACAGTTCCTCATATCCTGCCCTGCTTCTCATCCTTTCTCTCCCCAGACCACATGTTTCTACAAACCTAAGTCATTCTATTAGCTCCCACATTTTCTGACACTGAGTGAGAGGTTTTTTTCTTTCCTGACATCCATCAGACGTGATACTGGCAACTCAGTTCACTTCTGACACTAACCAGCTGGATTTAACATCAGGTTTAAAGTTTTGGTCCTGCAGAACTGCCCTCACTTCAGTCACCAGCCACAAATAGGGTGATCAGGTTACCCACATTTCTGTCCAGCCAACTGTGAATTCAGGATTTCCCATGACCCTTCTTTCAGGCTCCATAATTCACTAGAGCAGCTCATAGAACTCAGGGAAGCACTTTACTTACTGTCACCATTTATCACAAAGGCTACAACTCAGAAACAGCCAAATGGAGGAGATGTATAGGAGAACGTATGTGAGGAGGAACACATAGCTTCTGTGCCTGGAGGTCGGCCTCCTCCCTCACCTCAATGTGTTCACCAACCTAGAAGCTCCCCCTATTCCTTCTTGAATCAATTTTTATTTCTGTTTTATCTAGGAAAAATTCTCTTACCTTTCAGTTTATTGACATAAAGTCTTAATTATATTTCCTTATCATCTTAATCTCTGCTATGTCTGTAGTTTTGTTCCCCTTTTCATCCCTAATGTTATTTATTTGTGCCTGCTCTCTTTTTTCTCTTGATTATTTTCTCATAAAGTGTGTCAGTTTTACTACTCTTTATAAAGAACTTTTACCTTTGTTTGTATTTTCTGTTGTATCTTTATTTTATATTTTATTAATTTATGGTTTTGTTTTTTATTTGCATTGGGCCCACCCCACCCCAAATATTAGCATCTTAAGCGTTTGAGTGCTGTTTTAGTTGTACCCTATAAGTCTTCAGTTCAGTTCAGTTCAGTCACTCAGTTGTGTCTGACTCCTTGCAACTCCATGGACTACAGCACGCCAGGCCTCCCTGTCCATCACGAACTCCCAGAGTTTACTCAAACTCATGTCCATTGAGTCGGTGATGCCATCCAACCATCTCAACCTCTGTCATCCCCTTCTCCTCCCGCCTTCAATCTTTCCCAGCATCAGGGTCTTTTCAAATGAGTCAGTTCTTCGCATCAGGTGGTCAAAGTATTGGAGTTTCAGCTTCAGCATCAGTCCTTCCAATGAATATTTAGGACTGATTTCCTTTAGGATGGACTGGTTGGATCTCCTTGCAGTCCAAGGGACTCTCAAGAGTCTTCTCCAACACCACAGTTCAAAAGCATCAATTCTTCGGTGCTCAGCTTTCTCTATAGTCCAACTCTCACATCCATACATGACTACTGGAAAAACCATAACTTTGACTAGACAGACCTTTGTTGGCAAAGTAATGTCTGTGCTTTTTAATATGCTGTCTAGCTTGGTCATAGCTTTTCTTCCAAGGAGCAAGCGTCTTTTAATTTCATGGTTGCAATCACTGTCTGCAGTGATTTTGAAGCCCAAAAAAATAAAGTCTGTCACTGTTTCCATGTTTCCCCATCTATTTGCCATGAAGTCTTAGTATCTGGTATTTTCATTATTCAATATTCGAATGATTTTAAAATTTTCATTTATTTTAACCATTTGCCTTTCTCCTTTTTTTCTTTTTTGCCTTCTTTTGAAATAATTGAAAGATTTTTCTCATTCATTTTTTTAATTTAATTATTGTAGATGTGATTTGCTCTGTTTCCCTCTATTAATGATAAGCTTTGAGATTTTAACGTGAATACTCAGTATTATGTTAATAAGAATTTTTAAAATACAGATACTCTAAAAATGCTTTGACTTCAGCCACCCCCATCATGGCTTACTTATTATAGTTGTTCAGAATTTTAATAATCCCTCAAGTTAGATATGGGAGAAGGCAATGGCACCCCACTCCAGTACTCTTGCCTGGAAAATCCCATGGACGGAGGAGCCTGGTGCGCTGCAGTCCATGGGGTCGCTAGGAGTCGGACACAACTGAGCGACTTCACCTTCACTTTTCACTTTCCTGCATTGGAGAAGGAAATGGCAACCCACTCCAGTGTTCTTGCCTGGAGAATCCCAGGGACGGAGAAGCCTGGTGGGCTGCCGTCTATGGGGTGGCACAGAGTCGGACACGACTGATGCGACTTAGCAGCAGCAGCAGCAAGTTAGATATATTTATTTGCTATATTTGATTTTGCTTAAACTTACTCATAATTGCTCTTTGTTGAAAATTCACATTCCATTTTGTATCATAAATATTTCTTCTGGGATTAGTCTCCTTATTCCTAAAGTTTATCCTTACAAGTTCCTTAAGTGAGGTGACGTTCTCTATTAGATTTTGTTCATCTAACAGTGTTTTAAATTTGTCCTTGTTTTTGAAAGATGGTTTCATTAGATATTAAATTCTGTACTGAAAGGTTTGTTTTCCTCTCCCTCTTAGCACATTATATTCCCATATCTTCTTGAAACCATTCCATTCTCATTTGAATGAGAAGTCATTTATTACAGTCACTCTCATTGTCATTCCTTGGCCAGAAATCTTTTTTCATTCTGGCTCTATATACGATTTTCTGTTTGTCCTTGGTGTCCCATATTTTTACTGTGATTTATCTAGATGAGGGTTTCTTTATTTGTCCTGGTGTGATTCATTGTGTTTCCTGAAATCTAGGATTAATATTTCTCACCAGTTTTGGAAAATTCTCAGTTTTCTTTCTGAATTTTACTTCCATCTGTCTTTTTTCTTTTTTTATCGTCTTGAAACTTTAATTAAATGTGTTACTCTGTCTTGCTCAGTCTTCCATATCTTTTGACCTCTTTTTCTGTCTTGTCTCTTTGCTGTATTCTGATTAATTTATCTCTCACCTTATTCTCCTTTTGCCCATGTTTAATCCATAGTTAACCCTTCCTTTGACATTTTAATTTCAGTGGTCTTATAAATAGTCTTACTCCTAATTTTTCCCTTAATTCCCTTAAATACATTAAACATACACATCTTATATTCTTTTTCACATAAATTCAGTATCTCATGAGTTGAGGATTGAGGATTTATTCCTTCAGGGAGGGTTTAGTACCTGAATTCACTGGCAACACAGATTAGTTTACTTTAAGTTATAGTTTTCACTATGAGTCTTTCTTTGGGCCTTACAAATAGCATGAGAGCCCTAAACACCTTTGAAAACTAGCCAGTAGATAGGAATTTGCAGGAAGGCTTTTTTCCACCTTCCTCCCTGGGCCTGGGCCAGGGCAGGTCCAGAGCAGACAACTTTCATTGGCAATACAGCTTTTGTTGTAATCATTTTTGTTTCATTTTTTCCTTTCTTGGTCTCCTTTCCCTGAGTTTTTTGCCCTTTTTAGATCTGACTTTTTTGCAAGAGGATCTACCATTTTAATTTTAGCCCTTCTTGAACTTTATCCCTCAGCATGCACAAAAGTAATACTGAAGCTCTAGGCCACCTTAGTTCAGTAAACACTCCAAAGACAGCCAGACATTTCAGCTTTACCACACTGAAATCTCGCTCCCATTTTGTTCCCGGCCTCCAGTGACTTCCTTTATATTTTTTTGCAAATTCATATGGTCATGTACTGGGTGTTTAATTGTTATTTTATTTACCATTTTATAGATTAGTTTTGGAGCCCTAGTCCATAACACTGTCATAAATAGAAATGTTTAAAACAGATCACTTAACTAAAAATGAAGAGATTGTGACAGTTATTACAGAATATAACAAATGCTAGGTATAATATAACTGTTAGTAACATAAAAATGGAAATAATGCAGATCTTTTTTCTCTTTTACCAGCAATTACCAATTATATTTAACTTACATTAAATAATTTAAGTACACAGTATGTGTGTAAATATTTCATTTTTGTTTTAACCATTGTTGAAGCAATAAGAGATACTACTTTCCACATGAGTGTTAGAAAATTATATTTTTATGAATAAAGATATTTATAGGAAATTACATTTAAAATTATGAATTAAATAAGACCTTTAATATAGAAAACAATTTTCAATGAATATATATTTCATTACCTATTTTGCAAGCCTATTTGTCTTTGAAACCTATATATACTTTAAAAAGTCATCTCATATCAAACAAAAAATCATTTTCAAGTCAGATTCAAATTATTTATTCTTATAGATCCATTTTGGGGGGATTCCACTTCCCAGATTATTTCCATATAGATTAGATTCAGTAAGTTTTTAAAATTGTAGTAAGAAAAATAAGATGTATGAATTTACCATCGTAACTACTGCTTGGTGAAAAATTCAGTATATTCACATTGCACTAAGTATATTTAGATTGTTTTGCAACCAGTCTCCAGAGGTTTTTTATCTTGCAAAACTGAAGCTCTATACCCATTCAACAGTAACTCCCCATTTCCTAGTCCTCTTGGTCCCTTCCTGACAACCACCACTCTTCATTTGTTTCTATGAATTGACTACTTTAAGTACCTCATTTAAGTGGAATTATACAATATTTGTCTTTCTGTGACTCGCTTATTTCATTTAGCATAATGTCCTTAAGGTTCATCCACATTGTAGCATATGCCAGGATTTCCTTCCTTCTTAAGGCTGAATAACATTCTATTATATAAATTTTTTTAAAAAGAAAAGCAAAAAAGCATTCCGTTATATGTATATACCACATTTTGTTTATCCGTTCACCCATTTTGTTTCCACCTTGGCTACTGTGAATAATGATACTATAAACATAGACATTTGACTATATCTTTAGCACTCTCCCTTCAGTTCTTTGGGTTCAGTTCAGTTCAGTCACTCAGTCGTGTCTGACTCCGACTCTTTGCAACCCCATGAATTGCAGCACGCCAGGCTACCCTGTCCATCACCAACTCCCAGAGTTCACCCAGACTCATGTGCATTGAGTCGGTGATGCCATCTAGCCATCTCATCCTCTGTCGTCCCCTTCTCCTCCTGCCCCCAATCCCTCCCAGCATCAGGGTCTTTTCCAGTGAGTCAGCTCTTTGCATGAGGTGGCCAAAGTACTGGAGTTTCAGCCTCAGCGCGAGTCCTTCCAATGAACACCCAGGAATGATCTCCTTTAGGATGCACTGGTTGGATCTTCTTGCAGTCCAAGGGACTCTCAAGAGTCTTCTACAACACCACAGTTCAAAAGCATCAATTCTTCAGCGCTCAGCTTTCTTCACAGCCCAACTCTCACATCCATACATGACCACAGGAAAAACCATAGCCTTGACTAGATAGACCTTTGTTGGCAAAGTAATGTCTCTGCTTTTCAATATGCTATCTAGGTGGGTCATAACTTTCCTTCCAAGGAGTAAGCGTCTTTTAATTTCATGGCTGTAGTCACCATCTGCAGTGATTTTGGAGTCCAAAAAAATAAAGTTTGACACTGTTTCCCCTGTTTCCCCATCTATTTCCCGTGAAGTGATGGGACAAGATGCCATGATCTTCGTTTTCTGAATGTTGAGCTTTAAGCCAACTTTTTCACTCTCCTCTTTCACTTTCATCAAGAGGCTTTTTAGTTCCTTTCACTTTCTGCCATAAGGGTGGTGTCATCTGCATATCTGAGGTTATTGATATTTCTCCCAGCAATCTTGATTCCAGCTTGTGTTTCTTCCAGTCCAGCGTTTCTCATGATGTACTCTGCATATAAGTTAAATAAGCAGGATGACAATACACAGCCTTGATGTACTCCTTTTCCTATTTGGAACCAGTCTGTTGTTCCATTTCCAGTTCTAAGTGGTTCTCTGGGTATATGTACCCAAAGTACCCAAATTCCCTAAGGGGAATTTCAGCAAGTTTTTAGTACCTAGCTACTTCCTACTGCTGTCAAACACATTTTGGTTTTCCATGGTAATAATATAGATATGCTCTTAATAGCTTTAGTATATTTCATTATATAAGTGGCCATAAATCTAACCCTTTTGTTAGTTACTTAGGATATTGTGAATAGTTTACTGTTATAAATAACACTTTATACACTTTAAGCATCCATGTACATATGTTTTTGTTTATTTATGTGATAAATTAACTAGATTTTCTGGGTCAGATGATCTGTTTATTTTTAAGCTTTTGAAAAATATTGCCAAGTACGGAGGTCTAGCAATTTATGCTGCCTTTATAAGACGATGTATAAGAATACTGTTTCCTCCACATTTTTGCTGTGATTTTCTTTTTTAATCTTTGTCAATCTGATAAGCAAAATATAGCTCACTCTTCAGCCATCATTGAGGGTAATTTTTAAAATGCTCATTTGAATTTGTAATCTGCCTTTTGAGATATCTATGTGAACTAGTCAGGTCCAAGGCCTCAAAGCCAGTCTGGCTCAGTCAGTAACCAGTCACTGCCCTGGGTTAGTACATGTGTAATCTTCCAGCTTTCATCAGGATGTTCACCAAAGGTATGCTGGACACCACCATCTTCACACCTCTATTGGCAGTGCTTCGTAATATGTAAACCCCAGTAAGCGCGGCCTTTCCATGGGCTGTTGCACCAGCCAGCACTGGACCTGACCTGTGTCACTCAACCATCTCCTGAGGCTGTAGCCTGGGTCCTGTGCTCCCAATCTCAGTTCCAGCCTCAGGTTATTTGACTGTCCCCATAGGGCAGACCTTATTCTCCACAGTGATGCTGGTAGACAGTTGCCAAATCCCAGGGATGAGATAGCAGAGGCCAGGCCATCTCAGGGTCTGTGCCTTTGCCACTGCTAGGCAAGTTTTTGACCGTGTGTTTTGTTGTAAAACATGGTCAAGCATAATGTCCAATAGTTTTATTTCATTTTACATGCCTTAGATGTTCACATAATAATTCCTCAGTGTACATTTGTTGACCATTCACTATGTAGTAGGCCACGTTCCAAGTGCTGGAAACTCTGAGATTATTGGTGCTCTAGCAAATGATGGTTAACAGGGAAGAGAGGAGAGACACCTAAATAGATAATTATAATAGAATTTTGGTAGTTTTACTGGGAGGAATAATTACTGTGATGAAAATAGAGGTGGGATGCTGTGGAAGCATGTGGAAGGGACTGTAGTGCCAATAAAAAGTATTTAGGGAATGCTTTCCAAAGGAACCACTGCCTAAAGAAAAAGTGGAACTTAGCCAGGTGCTGCAAGGGAAAGAGACATCCTGGGCAGAGGGAAAGGATTACAGAGGCACAGGGACCTGTCATGTTCAGAACTGAATTGCTAGCATATGATTTGGCTACATATGTGGTGGTGAGAAATGAGGCAAGAAAGGACCAAATTATGAAGCTGAGATATATCTTAAATATGGAAACTTACTACACATTCATCACGTTGAGTATCAAAGAAAAAATAATTTTCCTAAGTTATTTAATTAAAAAAAAATGTTTAGAGGAGAAAACTAACTTTTATTTCTTGATTCAGTTAAAAAATTGCCTTGTTTCTGCTAAGTAACTGCATTATTAAAAAGCATGTGGCATTTATACTGTCCTTGAGAAAGCAGAACTAGAAAGAAGAATAGACATGGAACACACATAACAAGTGGGTAGAATTGTGGCGAAGGAAAAATAAACTACATATATCAGTCTTTCATGTCTGCTAGAAAGGTGGAAAACATATAATTTGTTTTCACTTCCCCATGTGAAAGTTTTCCATAATTAAAGCAAGAAAATAGCCTAAGATGGCTGGTTGCCATTCCTTAAAGAAGTTATTTTTCCTTTGAGATTAAACATTTTCCCATTAACAGTAAATAAAGTAGCCAAGCTGCTAGGGATTTTATTTGAGTGCTTAAAACCCTCTGCCTTTCAGCATTGGTCCAATCAGGAGACAGGTTAAACCACACAGTAATTTAAATAGAGGAATGTGATGTGAAGAATTATTAAGCTATAATAGGAAAGTAACTATAAAGACATGAAAAACACTCTAAAGCGTATCCTAGGAAGGACCAACTTGGAAGGAGGCCTGCTTCCCAAGGCTAAGGTTCATACTTCATTGAAGAAGGTGTGGTTACAGCTCATTGGATGGTGGAGGCCAGTGGGTTGCCTGGGCTGGAACTGATCCTCAGTCAGACAAGCAGAAAACAAACCTTCCATGTCCAAGTGAGCAGTCGCTGTGAGATATGAGTATGCCCTATCCTTATTAAGAGGGCCTAGTCACTGAGACTGCCCACTCTAGGTGTGTAGCCAGGAAAGTGGACGACCATCAGACGTCCTTACAGATCCACACCACTGATCAGCCATGCAGTGGGAACAAAAGCACACAAAACACTGCACCTTATCCACTGTACTCCAAAACCATTAAGAGAAGCCCTTCCTCCTGCAGTGTCTCTCTAGTTATCTCTACTGGCAAAGCCTCACGGTGTGCTCACTGTAAAAGAGAACATGCTAACTGGCCAGTCCATTTTCATAGACCACCTGCGGAGTGAATTTGGAGCTCAGTAAATAGATCAGTAGATAACTGGCACACAATCTGACTGCTTAAAACCCTGAACATTTCACCTGTGTCTGGCTTATAATTGAGAAAGAAATTTTAAAAACCCTGAAACCCAGGAACTGATGTAGCTCTCACAGCTCAGCCTTCATGTTGCCACAGACTGATGGGATGCTCACAGCTGAACCATGCTGTTCTGTTGAGCATAAACAGCCCCACGGGACCATCCACTACAAGCAAGGTCACTGTGCAACCCACGAAATACGAAGCACCCTCTTCCTTCAAGCTGCCTGGTATATATTTTTTAGAAGTGCTCTTCTAAGCAGGTTTACACCTAACACTTAATAATGAATCAGATAAGGAAATTTTTAAATACATGTAGGCTGTGGGTAGATGATAATTCGTGACCAAAATCCTGTTGTAGACTATTAAAAGTAGCCATTTACAGATTATAAAACAACACAAGAAAAATTTTAATGGAAAACATCTTACTTGTGTGTGGTTGGGTGTTATTTGAGTTTGATATGAACCAAGTAGCATCAGCTCATTTCCCTTAACTTTTTAAAAAAGTCTCCCCCAAAGCCTACTCCCTCAGATTTTACTATATTTCTGCACAGTGAATTCTGTGAGAGAATTATTACAATTCTACAATATCCATTCTGAAGACCAAACATTTTTTGGTAACTCATTTATTAGTAAAATTAGATCTGAACCAGCGTGACCCTATTTAGATTCTTTGGGTATACTCGGACACTCATATAGTTTGCTGCATAAACATTAACTGATTATAGGGTGCTGCCCTAGGTAGTTCACGTTTGTGTTGTATGCACAATATTACCTTTGTAAATTAAGTTATGACATATGTGTGCCTCCAAAGGTTTAAATAGGGATTATAGACAAATGTCTGTACCACTGGTGGCTCCTGCCAATTGCTGGAAATGCAGGTTCTATCCCTGGGTTGTGAAGATCCCCTGGAGAAGGAAATGGCAACCCACTCCAGTATTTTTGCCTGGGAAATCCCATGGATAGATCAGCCTGATGGGCTACAGTCCATGGGGTCGGTCATAAAAGAATCCAACAAGACTTAGCAGCTAAACAACAAACAACAATAGACGTATGTATGTATAGCATCCATGGCAAAGTGGTTTTAGAGGGCACTTCATTTGTAACTATGTGAGTTAATGAATATTAGCTGAACTTATTGTGGTAATATATTTTCCTGTTTATGCATATATCAAATTATCATGTTATATACCTAACACTAGTATAATATTATATGTTAATTATATTTCAGTAAAACTGTGAGGAGGAAAGAGGCACTTTAATATTGTGGACAGTTTTTAGTTTTGATAAATTAGCTCATGTAAACAAAACAATAAGAAAAGCACCCTTTAATTTTCCAGTAACTTGCCATTTTGTCTCTGAATTTCAGTTGGAGGTTAACTTAGGAAGTGTGACTGTGTGTATTCCCAAAATGAAGGCTAAAATAAATATAATCAGGACAACTATAGGCTATAGCCATGATCATTTATACAAGAAAAAAAGAGCCTCTGAATTGAGGATTGCTTAGATAATACGTGTATATAAAAAGGGATCAATAGCAGTATTCTTGGAGAAGGAAATGGCAACCCACTCCAGTGTTCTTGCCTGGAGAATCCCAGGGACGGGGGAGCCTGGTAGGCTACCGTCTATGGGGTCTCACAGAGTGGGACACGACTGAAGCGACCTAGCAGCAGCAGCAGCAGCGGCGGCGGTGGTGGCGGCAGTATTCTTACACATTTTCAATGGGAGAAATGTCAAGAACAATTTTATTAGTTCTTGTTTGCTTTGCATTTTAAAGGAATGTCAGTTCACATACCAGTGTTTTCATAAACAAAAGTTTGATGATGTTTCCCACCTACTCATATCCCCCTGAAAATCATTCAAGTGAAACCTTTCAGCTAATTATGGTGAGATAGAACTGACTTCTTTTCTGTGTGGTCATGAAGAAGCATTTTAGCTCAAGAATGTAGCACAAGAATTTTAGCACTTTAGGATTTTAGCACAACAATTTTTCTGGAAATTGATGTTTTTAAGCTGAATGCAGTGATTATGTTTTGACTTGGAATCTTCCCCTCCGTTTCTGTTATTGTTGTTTTGTACAGATTATCAACGCCTGATGACTGTGGCTGAAGGCATCACCACACTTCTGTTCCCATTTCAGTGGCAGCATGTTTATGTGCCCATCCTCCCTGCTTCTCTGCTACATTTTCTTGATGCTCCTGTCCCTTATCTGATGGGCCTTCAGTCAAAAGAAGGAACTGACCGTTCTAAGCTAGAACTTCCTCAAGAGGTAAAACTTTAAATGAATGATGCAGCATTTGCTCTTTGTTAATTTAGGTCAGGGCCACTTGCATTAGATAACATTGTCTTTGTCCAAACGGCGTCTCTGGCTATTCTGAATCTTCCAAGTAGGTCTAGGGCAGACATTTGGCCATAGAATTCAGATCCTGACTTCTAATGGCTATTATAAGACATAGTCAATAATGAAACACGGTTCAAAACAGAACAGTGGCAAATTTTCACAGCTGTAAATTTGTGAAGATGGAGTGATAGTAGTATTATCTAGTTGCTTTATTATTCTAATAATATTTTATTTCTTTATTCATGTTTTAAATTTCGTTTTTAAGTGGTAGAGCGCAGTTTTAAAATCCTTCAAAAATATTGTATTAATTGAAGTGAATTTGATTCTTGACCTCTGTCAAATGAAAAGTAACATCTTTCTGTAAACTAAGGGTCATGGAAATATTAAATGCTTAGTCTTTGTTTTCAAACATAAGACCAGTTATCAACTTTTTCTGAATGTCAGCTTAGCTAGCTGGGTGAGATAAAAATTCTAACCCTTAGCTTTTAGGCCACCTTAAGATTACTATACTTTCTGTGTGTTATATTTTCCAATGTTGTTTCAAAAGAAAATAAACAGGAATTTTTGAAAGCATTTTGAATCTAATTTTTAGCTGTTTTGATAGTACTCAGAATTGAAATGTAAAGCCTTTGAATTGAAATATTGATGAGAGAGCCATGGCCTATTAAAAAACATAAAATGGTTAATTACATTATATTAGGAATTTAATTAGCACCTTTCTCAGTAAAATCTTTTCATGCTGTGCTTCACTTTATTTGCTCTTATTTCCCATAGAGATTCTCATTTTAATAAGTGAATTTAAAATAACACATTAAGCCACAGCTGTTATACCCAGAAATGATTCCTGTAATCATCCATTGCTTGGTTTATTGTAATGAATGTTTTCTTGCCAAAATGAACATTTTTGTTTAGGGGAAAGTAGCCGATTCAGGTCATATAGAATACACATGCAAACTGTCTTGCTCCTTTTGAGCTTGTGCATGCTCTCTGCTTCTTTCTCGGATACCTCTTTTTTCTTATAACTGAACTCTCATTTTCTCTTTTATTAAATTAATGTAAGTGTTTTGTTGGTTCAAAGACATAAGCCCTTTAAATTTTCAAGGAAAAAGAAATAGAGTAGCCAAATACAGTTCGGTTTAAATATTTAAACTGTGATATGTTTTAGTTTCTTGTTGAGTATCTGGTCTATTTGCATGTTAATTAAATTATATTTGTTTAGACACAGATATTACATTTCCATTTTTGCATGAGTAATAATTGTTGAGAAGTTTTTATTTATTTATTTACTTTTAGAGAATTTTAAATGCCAGCTTGGTGTCTTTGTTATTAGGAAATCTTTCTGTTTCTCTGTGTCTATGTGTTTCCTCTGTGTGTATGTGTCTATGTGTATCCTCTGACTCTAAAAATGAACATACTTAAATACTCTGAAAGCTCTTATAGTAATATCTGTGATTTTCTGATTTTTCATTTACTAAATCAGTACTTTAATAAGTATACATACTTATCTATTCATAGAGTAGAATAATATGAAATAACCTGAATCAGCTGTGAAAATAGTAGTGCTTCTGTATAGAAAGTATACACGTGTGCATTACTGACTTAGAAGAAAAGGCTAATGGCATATCACTTTGCTCTGCTGTTGTTTTACAATGAGATGAAATAATCCACACACATAATTTGGAGGAGGAAGTGGTTATAAAAATAATCATTGTTTAAGAGTGGCTAGTAATATTCCCCTTTCCCTAAAACTGCAAAATAAAATAATAGCTAAAAATAGTGAGAGGGTTTCTTAGAATAGTTGTGAAAATAAGTTTACAAAATGATTATTTTAAGAAGATATGACTTTAGTTGTTAGCTAACTAATGTAACTACATAGGCTTATAATTAACTATGCACTCACTAGCCCCGTGATTCCAAAATGATAGGCACAGGTAGCTGTTTCTTACATTGTTTTTGGTGGGGTACAGGAAAGTGATGGTGCAAGGATGTAGCACTAAGAATTAGTTGTATAGACTGGTACCTCACTTTCTACCATCTTTACAATGAATGGTAGACAAAAAGCAAGAGAAAAGCTGAAATAGCATTGCTTTTGCTATTTTCTTTTTGTTAATATCTTGCTTTTGCTACTTTCTTGTTGTCTTGTTTTGTTGTCATATCTTGCCCTAAAATTCTATGAAACTGTTAAATTTTCCTCTCTGATATACACTTATGCCAGCTTAACTTCAGCCATTGAGAAAGCCGAACTCTTAGCAAACATGGAGAGAGCTGCCCTGGCCTCACGTTTTTGGATACTTTATCCTATTGGCTCCATTTTTAAGGTTCCATAAAATGACAATCTCCTTGAGCCTTATTCATTCATTCAGCAAACAGTTGTCTCATACACTACTAGTGTGTGATATCCTGGGAGACATCTAGAGGAAAAAAGTCACCTTTAAGAGGTGTTCTGTTTTCCAAAATAAGACATTTACAAATATCAATAGCAGAGGCTAAAAAAAATAAGAGGAATGAAAGATCAAAGAATGTATACAAAGGAAATCAAAATGCCTTTAGGATTGGGACAGACTTCCTGGGAAAAGAGATCATTAAGCTTCAATCCTTTGTCCCCTTACTTTTGAGGGAATGTTCATTGTTTTTAATTGGTAGTAATTACATATCATGAAGGCTTCTGGCAGGTTGATTAGTAAAGTTATAGAAGTATTTAGTCCTAAAACAACATTGGATTGAGATGTTGAGTATATTTTTCATTCTTGAGTTTTTAAATTTTTTTTTAGATTCAATGGTATTAAAAATGAGAAACTGACTTACAAGAATACCCTATTGTATGCAGTTCTTTTCTGTTGTAGAAAAAGGGCTTTTTGGTTTGTCTTCAATAAATTTTTATAACACAAGTTTACACTCCCTATCTCTTCTTTGTAATAAAACCCCAATTTGGACCCTTTCAAGCCTGCATAGGAGGGTGAGAGAGAATCGCAGGAATATGGAGAGAAGCCAGTAACTGCAGTGCAGGAACACCCACCTTGCCGTACATTTTTGGCTCAGTAGTGATTACTAGTGGAGAAGGAAATGGCAACCCACTCCAGTGTTCTTACCTGGAGAATCCCAGGGACGGGGGAGCCTGGTGGGCTGCCGTCTATGGGGTCGCACAGAGTCGGACATGACTGAAGCAACTTAGCAGCAGCAGCAGCAGTAATTACATGAGCATGACAGCTTTAAAATTTCCCCAAATGTATCATTTTTCTCTTTTTATGGCAGAAGGAGAGGGGTTGAAAAGGATAGCAGGAAGGCGTTAATGATGGAGACAGTACAAAATCTAAGTGATGAGAGGTTGCAGGTTAACATTTAGATTAGCAAGTTAGTGAATTTTTTTCTTCCATTTTTAAAGATATTGAATCATCCATTTGAATTATGGTGACCTAGTTTCTCCCTTTAAGCCTTACAATACATCCTACTTTCTAGAGACTGTAGAAACATATATCAAGATGTGGATTTAAATAAAGCTGTAAGTAGCACTACTGTCTTCAGTAAGATATGACTTCAGCTCTTACTTTATTTTGAGAAAACTATTAACATTGGAAATGAAGCATAATGGAAAAGAAAAGAATCCCTTAAGCCACCAGGCTGTTTGAAGATGCATATCTGGAACAGGTGTCAGGAAATCATGTCCGTTCTTGGGCCTCAGTTTCTTCATCTACAGACTTAAAAGATTGGATTCAAAGGTTGTCTTAGGCTTTAAGAGTCACTGTTGATTCTCTGGTTTTGGATAGTAGAAAATCTTGAGCTTTTGTTGATCTTAATGTGGAACTCTGCTGTACTTCTTGCTTATCAATACTAACACGAAGAACAGGGATCAAAAGAGAATAACAGAGACCCAATTGTTTGCTCTCCTTTTTTGATCTTGGTGGTGGTAGTTTAGTCGCTAAGTTGTGTCTGACTCTTGCGACCCCATGGACTGTAGCCTGCCAGGCTTCTCTGTCCATAGGAGTCTCCAGGTAAGAATACTGCAGTGGGTTGCCATTTCCTTCTCCAGAGGATCTTCCCAACCCAGGGATTGAACCTGGGTCTCCTGCATTGCAGGCAGATTCTTTACTGACTTAGCTACGAAGGATGTTAGCATTCAAGATCAGAAGATAGTGTGAATTCTGTCTTTGTTGACCTTAGGGGCATTGTTGGGGGGCAGGTAGAGGGAAGTATGAGCTGAGACTTCCTATTCTGTTTACTGACTTCACCTTATGCATACTATACAGTCAGGATCAGTTTTATGTGATGGGCTACCTTGCCCTCCTCCTACCCCCCTATTTTCCTTTACTCTGACAATCTTGTTCTGACTAAGAGGGTATGAACAATAAAGGTAAAATGCTGTTTTTGCATATATTGTCATCAGGTACCTGAGGGATAATCCAAATTTTATGCAGGTACTTAACCCCTTGAATTTTATCTACTTGAAAGATATTTAAAAGTCTCTTAATTCAAAATCTTGAGTATAAGCAAACTTAAAAAAAAAAAAGCCATTTTCTCTTATTTCAACCTTTTCCTTGACTCAAAAATATTCAAGTCAAGACTGAATTACTCAAGGGTCACTTACCTTTGTCTAGGCACTAACCCCACCCCTCTCTGTCTCCTGCTCTTTGTCCTGGCTTCTGAAATGGTCTTGCTGTATAAGAGGTTGAAGCTAATTTTGGATAAAGTGAAAATTTGTGGATTTTCTGTGAACTGTAATGCTCTTTGCCAGTTTCTTTCCATTTTGGAATACTATAGCTGCTAAGTTTTAGCAATTATTAATTCTAAATTATAAATGGTGTTAGAGCAATGGAATGGCATAGAAAGTTCAAGCTCAGTGAGCATTTTACCCTGTACCTCCTATTTGTAAGGTACTATGAATCTGTGCACTTTTACCTGTTTAAGGAATACTTAGATGCCATATATTGCAGAGTCGTATCCTCATCAGTTATAATAGACTGATGAGACCTGGAGGAAATGATTTATATATATATGTTAAAGATATATATTCCTTTGCATAGGGGAAAATGCTGGCAACAGGGATTTATTTTTAAAGAATAAAAATTTCTTAACTCTGAGAAGGTTAGCATAAAAGGCTGTGGAAACCTGTGGTTTTGTTAATAATAGCTGGCAAGAATATTTTAGAACATAATATTCCAAACCTTTGTATTTCTTTTTTCTCTTTCAGGCTAACTTGTGTTTTGTAGATATTGACAACCATTTTATTGAGTTGCCTGAAGAATTTCCACAGTTCCCCAATAAAGTGGATTTTATCCAGGAACTCTCTGAAGTTCTTCTTCAGTTTGGGATCCCTCCTGAGGGCAGTCTACATTGCAGTGAGAGTGCCACCAAGCTCAAGAATCTGGTTCTGAAAGACTTGGTCAATGACAAGAAGAATGGCAACGTCTCTGCAAATAGCATCAGCATGTATGAGTTACTGAAGGGCAACGAAACCATAGCTCGTCTCCAGGCTCTGGCCAAGCGGACTGGTGTGACTGTGGAAAAAATGGACCTATCTGCCTCTCTCAGTGAAAAAGAAAAAGACTTAAAACTGCAGTGTGAAGAGGCAGAACTAAGGGACTACCAGCTCAATGTTCAGCTCCGAGAGGTCTTTGCCAACCGCTTTACACAGATGTTTGCAGATTATGAAGCGTTTGTGATTCAGACTGCCCAGGACCTGGAATCCTGGCTGACCAACCGGGAACAGATGCAAAACTTTGATAAAGTAAAAACAACCAGAGTTTCCCTTTTTGTGGTTCTTAATAGGCTATATGTTATTGATTTTGTTAACTTTTTTTAAATACAGATTTTCCCCCCACCCTTCCCCTTAAGAACTTTTTTTAACCACTATTTTATAATAGATAAAATAATTTCACAGGAAAGTAAAGGAACTAGCTCATTAAGCTGCTCACTGAATCATGTATTAAATTGCCTTTAACCTCATTTTTAAATTTTCTATACTTTGAAGATACTTGAAATAGAAACTCTTAAATTTCATTCATTTTCCAAATCTGTTAACACTACCTCACCTTGTAAGAGTTTTATTTACTCATATTTTAGGATCAAGTCTAGTTAAATGAAGCCTATTCCTTTCTAATAAAGCCTTAGATTTTTGTCTTCCTCCCACAGTGAAGTCACAACTTGCCCATATAAAGGTAACAAACAAGTTTATTTTCAGAAGGTAAATTTTTATCTCAGCATCAAAAGAGAAAAAATGAGGTTTTATGAAAAACAATGAGGTTTTATGACTGTTAGACTATGTTCCAAAGTATCAGAAAAGGAAGACAGAAAGTGATACTAGCTTTTGATTGTCCTGCTGAATTGAGGCTTCTTTCTAAGGTCTAGTATGTTCTTCTGCCAGTTTTTCTGGACATATTCACCAGATTTCTTCCCCTCCCCACCATCACTCCCCCTGCCCAGGACAAAAGCACTTAGGGGTGTACATTAACTTTCAGGTCACTAGGATGTAGTTCAGTCCCTTGCCTTTATGGTTGCCAAGGCATGATGTTGCAATTAGAATAAATTATGGCTTTTTGCTAAATGGTATCTTTGTGTCATGGAAGACCTCTAAAAGAAGCTAATATGTTCCAAGAGGCTAATCTACAATCTTGGAGCATCTGCCAAATAAGTATTAACAAAAAATTTCTGTAAAGGTGGGTAGTATAAAAGATTTCTTTCTGACTTCATCAGGTATTTTTTAGATAGTTATATAAACCACATTTAACAGTTAAGTTCTGATGCACTTTATGTTAGAAAAAACTTCTTTAATAAATTAAGAGGCCTTTACCTATCCAAATGTATTCCTGCTGTTAGGTTCCTTTCTCATTAAGCTTAACCATTTCTGCACATTTTTTCCTAGCCAGCTTGGAACTAATCTGTGTATACTCATGATTTATCCTTGGAGCAATTCAAATTCTTATCTAAATCAAGCACTGTTACATTCTTCCTCTTAATCTTTATGTAGCTTCAAACTATAAATGGAATTCTTTTTATATAACCCCTAGAGAAATGAAAGTTTCATGTTGGATTCCAGAAGGCTTGTAATCATCTCATTTTTCAGTAGGAAAATTTACAGAACTATCACATACTAGTCCTGCAAGCCAAGTCTTTGCTGACTTAAAGTGATATAGCCCACAAGGATCTGAATATCAAAAAGCCAGACATTTGGTCCATTTGGGAAAAAAGGCTGTTTGTTCTATGAAAAATAAAGTTGATGTTTATCTCTAAAATACCTTTTTAAGAGGTGAGCTGACTTCTGGAGACTGCTATGAACCGTTCTTTGGCTATTTGGATTTGTGTGACTACATCTAAGCTATGAAGGCACTTAAATTGAATAAGTGGATTTCTGTAAGGAAGTTTTTTAAAGACATCCTAAATATCAGAATTTGTTTCCTAAATAAATATGCTGGGAGAAAGCTATGAGTATTGAGGAGAGTAACAATAGATCAGAACGTATACTTCCACCTTTCCCCTTCTGGCTTTTGCCACATTGCACTCAATCAAAAGAATGAAAAGCAGAGGCATCCCAGTAGCTGAAATAGTAGTCCACTTCCAAATTTTAGCTAGTGCCAAGTTGTGACTAGAATTCCTCTACATGCATGGGCCTGAAGAGCCAAAGGAAAGAAATGAACCCTTTGAATTAGAAGCTGATTACAATTTCCTGAGCCATTCCATGCAAGCAGACAAGCTGGTAACAGGAACATGTGGCTGGTTGTACATGTTTTCAACAGGCTTGGCTTGCTTTGGATGGTTTTCCAGGCAGTGATTTTTTTAGTGGTTAAGGCCCAGACTATTCTGTTAGCACAGGTCTGGATGGAGTTTGATCTTGAATTAGTACTAATCCATCAGTTTCTAACTGTGGGCACCTAGGAAAACATCTACTTGAAGAACAGATGATTTTACTTATAAGCACAAATTCCATATTGTTTTTTTGTTGAAGAGAATTGCTTATGTATACATTAATGCTATTATTGTATCCATTAATCACCTGGCTGCCTATGACTTGGAGGTATTTGGCATAGTCTAGGAATAGAGAGTGGAAAAAATTACAGCTTACTGGGGAAAAGGTGTCAAATTTAATGGCAAGTGAAGAGAATAATTGACGTTCGTGTAGCGACTGATCCTTGGAGAAGGAAATGGCAACCGACTCCAGTGTTCTTACCTGGAGAGTCCCAGGGATGGGGGAGCCTGATGGGCTGCCGTCTATAGGGTCGCACAGGGTCGGACACGACTGAAGTGACTTAGTAGCAGTAGCAGCAGTAGCGACTGATCCACCATCTTTCATTAACAGTGCTCTCTTTTCTGCATGATGGTCATGAGGACCAGAACGTAAATCAGTTTTGAGAGGTAGGAGCAGCGCTAATGACTTAAGTGACCTAAATTCTATGAATTTAGAAGATGGGGGGGAAAGTGAAGTTTTAAGGATTTTTTTAATATCATACATTAGTTTTGCGTGTTACTGAAAAGGAATGACTTTAGCGACAGATAATTTTGGGGTTTATCATGTAGTATTGAGATGATCTCTTTGCACTACTAATTGCCTGATTGTCTCATTACAGGCTTCCTTCCTGTCTGACCAGCCAGAGCCGTACCTGCCATTTCTTTCACGCTTCATTGAAACACAGATGTTTGCCACCTTTATTGATAACAAAATTATGTCTCAATGGGAGGAGAAAGATCCTTTGCTTCGAGTCTTTGACTCTCGGATTGAAAAGATAAGACTGTATAATGTAAGGGCACCCACCTTGAGGACATCTATTTACCAGAAATGCAGCACTTTAAAAGAAGCAGGTACATTTGTCATGCCTTTAAAAACTAACTTAAAATCCACTATCATTTCTTTTTACACATTGTTGACCTCATAAACCACAAAATTAATTTTCAGTTTTAGACTTCCTGGTTAATCCTTCTGGTATATCAAGAGATGCTTTCTGTAGTTTTGTTTTGTTCTGTTTTGTGAGCTAATGTCTGTCCTATTCCCACTTGACATTGCTCTTCCCTCAGAAGACGAAAAACAGCAACAAACTGAATGGATTAGAACTATTAGGTTGCTATAATTTCTGTCTTATTCTCTTTATTACCTTAATGAAAAAATATTAATCTTTGTTTTGCTGCTTATTTTGCTCTTTTTGCTTTTTACCTTTTCTTCTCTTCATCCAAGGAAAATAAGTATTAATTTAACATAGTAAATTTGAGTTGCTACCTAATTTACATAATTAAAACTATTTACTTTAGTGGTACCATTAATTAAAATAGCTTCATCTATTGAAATTAAACCTCTAGATTCTCGTATTCAAATGAGAGCTTCCCAACCCTGATGTTAGTTTTTCTCTCAGAGAATTGTGAGTCTTGGCCAATCTTGTCTGGCAGTTTAATACTATCAGATCAGATCAGATCAGTCGCTCAGTCGTGTCAGACTCTTTGCGACCCCATGAATCACAGCACGCCAGGCCTCCCTGTCCATCACCAGCTCCCGGAGTTCACTCAGACTCACGTCCATCGAGTCAGTGATGCCATCCAGCCATCTCATCCTCTGTCGTCCCCTTCTCCTCCTGCCCCCAATCCCTCCCAGCATCAGGGTCTTTTCCAATGAGTCAACTCTTTGCATGAGATGGCCAAAGTACTGGAGTTTCAGCTTTAGCATCATTCCTTCCAAAGAAATCCCAGGGCTGATCTCCTTCAGAATGGACTGGTTGGATCTCCTTGCAGTCCAAGGGACTCTCAAGAGTCTTCTCCAACACCACAGTTCAAAAGCATCAATTCTTCGGCGCTCAGCCTTCTTCACAGTCCAACTCTCACATCCATACATGACCACAGGAAAAACCATAGCCTTGACTAGACGAACCTTTGTTGGCAAAGTAATAGCTCTGCTTTTCAATATGCTATCTAGGTTGGTCATAACTTTCCTTCCAAGGAGTAAGCGTCTTTTAATTTCATGGCTGCAGTCACCATCTGTAGTGATTTTGGAGCCCAGAAAAAGTCTGACACTGTTTCCACTGTTTCCCCATCTTTCCCATGAAGTGGTGGGACCGGATGCCATGATCTTCGTTTTCTGAAAGTTGAGCTGTAAGCCAACTTTTCTCTCTCCACTTTCACTTTCATCAAGAGGCTTTTGAGTTCCCCTTCACTTTCTGCCATAGGGTGGTGTCATCTGCATATCTGAGGTTATTGATATTTCTCCCGGCAATCTTGATTCCAGCTTGTGTTTCTTCCAGCCCAGCATTTCTCATGATGTACTCTGCATATAAGTTAAATAAGCAGGGTGACAGTATACAACCTTGACGAACTCCTTTTCCTATTTGGAACCAGTCTGTTGTTCCATGTCCAGTTCTAACTGTTGCTTCCTGACCTGCATACAAATTTCTCAAGAGGCAGATCAGGTGGTCTGGTATTCCCATCTCTTTCAGAATTTTCCACAGTTTATTGTGATCCACACAGTCAAAGGCTTTGGCATAGTCAGTTAAATAAATAATCATATTAATAGTGTTTACTGAGTACATACTCCTGCTGTTTTATGTACAGTTTTGCATTTGATCATAATAATGAGGAGGTATAGACACATTTTATTATCTGTTTTATTGCTGCCTTCGTCTTACAGTTGAGAAAACTGAGAGGTGAAGTCACTTCCTTGTGATTGCATAGCTAGTGGTTGGTGAAGCCCTGATTTGAACCCGAGTTTGACTGATTCTGGCACCTGGAGTCTTAACACATTAAGCTGTTCTTTCAATAAATAAACATGTAAAATGTACCAGTCCACATAGTTTTATACTTCTATACCCGATTCCTAACTCTTTCTTAGTTTATTTCTCTGCCAATAAACTGACTTTTATCACTTGAGTGCCCCTTCCTTTTATTTCTTCCCCTTCAAGTGTAAAAGCTGTTTGAGAGCCACCTTCTTTTCTTTTTTTTTTTTTGAGCAAAAAGCAGCAAATGTGGATTTTCTTTGCTCTGCCTCTGTTGCTTGCCTTTCTCTCTTCATTTGAGGTAGAGCAGAATTACAAGAGTGTGGTGATGCTGTAACTAACATGTTTTAAGGAAAGAAGTATGTAAATGATGTCCCTTGTGTAGCCTTCAGAGGTTTCTGATAACTTGAGGAAACATCATTCTGTTGTATCCCACTTACGAGGGTAGATCCTTGGAGCCCTTTAGGAAGTGACATTTGCCTCTCTGTTTCTGAAAGTTGGGGGAGCAGAGTGATCAAAATTGTCTATGCCTGTTCAGAGAGTAGTATGGTTTTCAGTGCTTTAGTAGCCATGTAAATAGTATAATGCCTTCTTGAGCAAATTTTATTCCTCCCTTCCTGACAGAATTTTTAAAATGAAGCTAAGTACTGATTGCTTTATTTGTATGCTTCTAGAAAATTTTTTCAATTAAAATAGATTGTTGGCCTCTCAGAGTTTGGTACTCGTACTGTCATCACAAAAATTATATAATACTCTTAAAAATGTACCATTATAGACTTACCATATTTAAAAGAGATTAAACTAAGTTTAGGAATAGTCTCCCAGGAACTTAATTTATCAAAGACTTTCTTTAAAGGGAAGCAGTTGACTGTGACTATATCTGTCTCTCATGATGGTGCAGTTATTTCTTTTATCAGGTAAAAGATAATACACTTTTATCTTTTAAAAGACTTACCTCACCCTCACTCCCAACAGAAGCTGTAGAGATTGGGATTTTGTTGTTGACATTGAATTTTATTGTGTATCTTTTTTTTTTTGGTCCTTTGTTGTTTTGCTTTTGTTTCTATTTTGCCTCTAACTAAAAAGAATTTTGATTTGCAGGTGAACGCTTTAGGCAGAGGCTATCTGCTGCTGATATTGTGGCACCAGAACCTCATGATTTCTTTGCAGAAAGACCACAAGTTGCTAGTAACGCAGAGTTTTCTTATTCCTTACCAATCACAGAAAATGAGTTTTGGCACAATCCCTTGAAAGTCTAACAACAGGCCTAGGATCTCTCGAAGCAGGCATTTAATAATTTCTGAATGTTCAGTATTCACTGATGGTATAGTCACTGAAATGTAACATTGCATTGTGCTCCCTGTGGCAATCTTATAAACCCAGATAATTAATTGTGAATCGTGATTTTTGTTTCTACAGAGCTTCCTAACTAAAGGAGAATAACTCAATATCAGATGGGTTTTTCTATCATTTTAAATCCAACAGAAAAACTGACGCTACTTTTCTTTTTTTCCTTTTGGGAGGGTAGAAGCACTTTTTGGCAGAGGTGAAATTTTGTAGTAGTTCATGGAACATAAAATTGGCAGGGACTTCAGAGAATTCCGTACCATGAATCTAAGCATTATTTGCCTAAACCTAAATTGTGTTTTATAAATATTAGGAAGCATTAAGAATATATATACTGTTGTGGCAAGTCAGAGGGCATCATTGAAAATTAAATATCACTACGTTAAAGCATGACACCCTTTTGCCCAGTCCAGAACATATGGACTGTATTTTGAGAGAAGTTACAAGTTACACATTAAAATGAATTTTTAAAAAGTTCTGGATAAATTCATATGAGTTATAAAGAAAAATTAGGAAAGCTTAAAGTAGATGTCTCACACTTTGAAGTTTACTGTAGTAATGCCTTCTGTACACATCTCTTAATTCTGCAAACACAAACACTGGCTGGGAGGCATCGATCTCACATAAGATGATCTTAAGTAGGTTCTTTTGACTAGAGTGAAATGTGTCATTCACAGACCTCTTTCCACCCCAAAAGATTTTCTTTAGAATATATATGGAGAAGAACCAGCAATACTCAGTCTGCTGGTATTGAATAGGGCAGAGTAAACTGATTCTATGAAATATTTATAAGAAAATACCTTTTTACTTCTCTCAGCTCCCAAGAGAGAACACACTGCCCACAGTGTGTTCTGTTTATCACACACAGTTACTGCTTGTCCTCCCCAGCAGTAATCTCTAGGCACGGGATGGGAGACCTAACCTTGGTTACAAGTATTATGTTTTCTCTTATAAATGCAATTGATAAAGACATTTAAGATCAGATTTTTTTTTTAACCAGAGAAATAGTTCACTGTTTCTTTCCTGAGCCTTTGAAACATCTCCCAACTTTCAGTGGTTTTAAAATAGAAATATTGAGTAATTTCTATTTTTTAACTCTAGCCTATGTTATTCTTCAAATGGGAGTTTTTTATTCTCTGGACATTTTCTAAATGCCTGCTTATTTTATTTTTCTCTGCATTACTCATTTTGATCTAATGAACACTTTTAAATAACTCCTAATGAGAATGAGACTGTTGTTAAACGTGAAGGTAATAAACTTTACACAGTTGCTTGTTTTTTTACAAGTGGAAAAGCATGAATATTTAATGGATCTTTGCACAAAGAAATAAAGTAACATAGGGCTATAGAGCTTGCTTTTACCTTCCCTAGTTTGTCTTTCAGCTCAAGGAAGATATTTTATTTACCATCATTTTCTTTAATGTTGTACTTAGAACCGTATTTTCATTAAGAATATGAATTTCCCACTCATGGGAAACTGTTTCAGTGCTAAATTATAGATTGTTTTTTAACCCCACTGCCCTACTTTTGCCACATGCAGAAAATAGTATGAAAATTCATTATCTAGTATTTGCTTAAAACTAACCTTTTTATACTTACATTATACTGATTTCTGAAGAGCTTTTGTAAAAATCTATTTCAGACTATCACAAAGATAGAGTTTCTTGTCACTGCATGAGTAGAGGAAGCATTATCTTTTAAGGTTTAGCCAATGAAATGTTTCTAACATGTTATAAATTTAATTTATAGCCCAGTCAATTGAGCAGCGACTGATGAAAATGGATCACACCGCAATCCACCCACATCTACTTGATATGAAAATTGGTCAAGGCAAATATGAGCAAGGATTTTTTCCAAAGTTACAGTCTGATGTCTTGGCAACAGGACCAACTAATAACAAGTAAGCATGTTCTTCATTTGAGTTGTTGACTGAAGGAGTGAATGAAGGCAACAGCGCTCTGCACCTCTTATGGGGACTGCTTAACTATTAACGGAGAAGGCAATGGCACCCCACTCCAATACTCTTGCCTGGAAAATCCCATGGATGGAGGGGCCTGATAGGCTGCAGTCCATGGGGTCGCTATGAGTCGGACACGACTGAGCAACTTCACTTTCACTTTCCACTTTCATGCACTGGAGAAGGAAATGGCAACCCACTCCAGTGTTCTTGCCTGGAGAATCCCAGAGACGGGGAAGCCTGGTGGGCTGCCGTCTATGGGGTTGCACAGAGTCGGACACGACTAAAGTGACTTAGCAGTAACTATTAGCGATTTTATCAATCACTACTTTTTCGAAAACCAAATTAATCCACTTGAAATATGAATTGACAACAAGTATTTGACTTTTAATTCCATCATGTAAGAAAATGCAAAAGTAGAGATTTTTTTCTTGTTGAAGTAATGTGCACTTAGGAATAGTTTTAAATGACTGTTTAAATATAATGCTAATACTGTCTAATGGAATTAGAAAAGTTATGCCTTCACTGTCTGTATTAGTTTCCTAGGACTGCTGTAACAAAGTACTACAAACTTGGTGGCTTAAAATGACAAATTTATTCTTTCATAGTTCTGGAAGCTGTAAGTCCAAAATCAAAATGTTGGCAACGCCATGCTCCTTCCAAGACCTGTAGGAGAGGATCCTTTCTTGTGTTTTCCAACTTCCTGTGGCCCAGGCAGTATTGGCTTATAGTAACAGAACTCAGTCTCCGCCTCTACTTCACATGGCTACTATCCCTCTATGTCTGTGTTCAAATATCTCTCTTCTTATAAGGACACCAGTCATGTTGGTTTAGGGCCCACCCTAATTGCCTCATCTTAACATCTGCAAAGATCTATTTCCAAATAAGATCAAACTCACAGGTGTTGGGATTAAGATTTCAGCATTTATCTTAGGGAGACACAATTCAACCCATGCCACCGTTTTGTACTTTTAAGTATCAGGTGCAGAAATTACAAAACAACCAAAAATAAAGATAAACCCTATCATTCTTTATGGTAGATGATCCCATTCAGAAAATATTTGAATATGGTTAGAATTGAAAACACTTATTTGGGTTTAAGGGAATTCTTGATTTTAGATGAATGCCTGTATCTCAATCCTGTCAGATTCTTTGCAACCACGCAGACTGTAGCCCATTTTCATATGGTTCATGGGGTTCTCAAGGCAAGAATACTGAAGTGGTTTGCCATTCCCTTCTCCAGTGGACCGCATTTTGTCAGAACTCTCCACCATGACCCATCCATCTTGGGTGGCCCTATACAGCCTGGCTCATAGTTTCATCGAGTTAGACATAGTTTCATTGAGTTAGACAAGGCTGTGATCAGATTTGTTAGTTTTCTGTGATTATGATTTTCACCCTGTCTGCCCTCTGATGGAGAAGGATAAGAGGCTTCTGGAAGCTTCCTGATGGGAGAGACTGACTGAGAGGGAACTGGGTCTTGTTCTGATGGGTGGGGCCATGCTCAGTTCAGTTCAGTTACTCAGTCGAGTCCAACTCTTTGCAACCCCATGAATTGCAGCACGCCAGGCCTCCCTGTCCATAACCAACTCCCGGAGTTCATTCAAACTCATGTCCATCAAGTCAGTGATGCATCCAGCCATCTCATCCTCTGTCGTCCCCTTCTCCTCCTGCCCCCAATCCCTCCTAGCATCAGGGTCTTTTCCATTGAGTCATCTCTTCCCATGAGGTGGCCAAAGTATTGGAGTTTCAGCTTTAGCATCAGTCCTTCCAATGAACACCCAGGACTGATCTCCTTTAGGATAGATGGGTTGGATCTCCTTGCAGTCCAAGGGACTCTGAAGAGTCTCCTCTAAGACCACAGTTCAAAAGCATCAATTCTTCGGCGCTCAGCTTTCTTCACAGTCCAACTCTTAGATCCATACATGACTACTGGAAAAACCATAGCCTTGACTAGACGGACCTTTGTTGGCAAAGTAATATCTCTGCTTTTCAATATACTATCTAGGTTGGTCATAACTTTCCTTCCAAGGAGTAAGCGTCTTTTAATTTCATGACTGCAGTCACCAACTGCAGTGATTTTGGAGCCCAAAAAAATAAAAGTCTGACACTGCTTCCCCTGTTTCCCCATCTATTTCCCGTGAAGTGATGGGACAAGATGCCATGATCTTCGTTTTCTGAATGTTGAGCTTTAAGCCAACTTTTTCACTCTCCTCTTTCACTTTCATCAAGAGGCTTTTTAGTTCCTCTTCACTTTCTGCCATAAGGGTGGTGTCATCTGCGTATCTGAGGTTGTTGATATTTCTCCCGGCAATCTTGATTCCAGCTTGTGCTTCTTCCAGCCCAGCGTTTCTCATGATGTTCTCTGCATAGAAGTTAAATAAGCAGAGTGGTAATATACAGCCTTGACGTACTCCTTTTCCTATTTGGAACCAGTCTGTTGTTCCATGTCCAGTTCTAACTGTTGCTTCCTGACCTGCATATAGGTTTCTCAAGAGGCAGGTCAGGTGGTCTGGTATTCCCATCTCTTTCAGAATTTTCCACAGTTTATTGTGATCCACACAGTCAAAGGATTTGGCATAGTCAATAAAGTAGAAATATATGCTTTTATGGAACTCCCTTGCTTTTTTGATGATGCAGCAGATGTTGGCAATTTGATCTCTGGTTCCTCTGTCTTTTCTAAAACCAGCTTGAACATCTGGAAGTTCACGGTTCATGTATTGCTGAAGCCTGGCTTGGAGAATTTTGAGCATTACTTTACTAGCATGTGAGATGAGTGCAATTGTGCAGTAGTTTGAGCATTCTTTGGCATTGCCTTTCTTTGGGATTGGAAGGGAAACTGACCTTTTCTAATACTGTGGCCACTGCTGAGTTTTCCAAATTTGCTGCCATGTTGAGTGCCACACTTTCACAGCATCATCTTTCAGGATTTGAAATAGGTCAACTGGAATCCCATCACCTCCACTAGCTTTGTTCATAGTGATGCTTTCTAAGGCCCACTTGACTTCACATTCTAGGATGTCTGGATCTAGGTCAGTGATCACACCATCGTGATTACCTGGGTCGTGAAGCTTTTTTTTTGTATAGTTCTTCTGTGTATTCTTGCCACCTCTTCTAAATATCTTCTGCTTCTGTTAGGTCCATACCATTTCTGTCCTTTATCGAACCCATCTTTGCATGAAATGTTCCCTTGGTATCTCTAATTTTCTTAAAGAGATCTCTAATCTTTCCCACTCTATTGTTTTCCTCTATTTCTTTGCACTGATCGCTGAGGAAGGCTTTCTTATCTCTCCTTGGAACTCTGCATTCAAATGGGAATATCTTTCCTTTTCTCCTTTGCTTTTCTCTTCTCTTCTTTTCACATCTATTTGTAAGGCCTCCTCATACAGCCATTTTGCTTTTTTGCATTTCTTTTCCATGGCGATGGTCCTGATCCCGTCTCCTGTACAGTGTCACGAACCTCCGTCCATAGTTCATCAGGCACTCTATGTATCAGATCTAGGCCCTTAAATCTATTTCTCACTTCCACTGTATAATCATAAGGGATTTGATTTAGGTCATACCTGAATGGTCTAGTGGGTTTCCCTACTTTCTTCAATTTAAGTCTGAATTTGGCAATAAGGAGTTCATGATCTGAGCCACAGTCAGCTCCCGGTCTTGTTTTTGCCGAGTGTATAGAGCTTCTCCATTTTTGGCTGCAAAGAATATAATCAATCTGATTTCAGTGTTGACCATCTGGTGATGTCCATGTATAGAGTCTTCTCTTGTGTTGTTGGAAGAGGGTGTTTGCTATGACCAATGCGTTCTCTTGGCAAAACTCTATTAGCCTTTGCCCTGCTTCATTCCATATTCCAAAGCCAAATTTGCCTATTACTTCAGGTGTTTCTTGACTTCCTACTTTTGCATTCCAGTCCCCTATAATGAAAAGAACATCTTTTTGGGGTGTTAGTTCTAAAAGGTAGGTTTTCTTAGAACTGTTCAACTTCAACTTCTTCAGCATTACTGGTTGGGGCATAGGCTTGGATTACTGTGATATTGGATGGTTTGCCTTGGAAATGAACAGAGATCATTCGGTCATTTTTGAGATTGCATCCAAGTACTGCGTTTCAGACTCTCTTGTTGACTATGATGGCTACTCCGTTTCTTCTAAGGGATTCCTGCCCACAGTAGTAGATATAATGGTCATCTGAGTTAAATTCACCCATTCCAGTCCATTTTAGTTCACTGATTCCTAGAATGTCAACATTCACTCTTGCCATCTCCTGTTTGACCACTTCCAATTTGCCTTGATTCATGGACCTAACATTCCAGGTTCCTATGCAATATTGCTCTTTACAGTATCGAACCTTCCTTCTATCACCAGTCACATCCACAACTGGGTATTGCTTTGGCTCCATCCCTTCATTCTTTCTGGAGTTATTTCTCCACTGATCTCCAGTAGCATATTGGGCCCCTAGTGACCTGGGGAGTTCCTTTTTCAGTATCCTGTCATTTTGCCCTTTCATACTGTTCATGGGGTTCTCAAGGCAAGAATACTGAAGTGGTTTGCCATTCCCTTCAGTGGACCACATTCTGTCAGACCTCTCCACCATGACCTGTCCATCTTGGGTGGCCCCACATGGCATGGCTTAGTTTTATTGAGTTAGACAAGGCCGTGGTCCATGTGATCAGATTGGCTAGTTTTCTGTGATTATGGTTTCAGTGTGTCTATCCTCTGATGCCCTCTCGCAACACCTACCATCTTACTCGGGTTTCTCTTACCTTTGACGAATGGTATCTCCTCATGGCCGCCCCTCCTGACCTTGAATGTGGAGTAGCTCCTCCTGGCCCTCCCGTGCCCATGCAGCCGCTGCTCCTTGGATGTGTGGTTGCTCCTCTCAATCTTTAATCCAATTTTCTGTTGATGGGTGGAGCTGTGTTCCCTCCCTGCTATTTACCTGGGGCCAAACTGTGGTGGAGGTAATGAAGATAATGGTGGCCTCCTTCAAAAGATCCCATGCATGTACTGCTACACTCGGTACCCCCAACCCTGCAGCAGGCCACTACTGACCCACGCCTCTGCTGGAGACTCCTGGAAACTCCCAGGCAAGTCTGGGTCAGTCTCTTGTGGGGTCACTGCTCCTTTCTTCTGGGTCCTGGTGCACACAAGGTTCCGTTTGTTCCATCCAAGAGTCTGTTTCCCAGTCCTGTGTAAGTTCTGGCAGCTCTGTTAGGGTTAGGCAACTTCCTCCAAGAGGGCTTATGCATACCCAGGGCCTCTGGGTGCTTATGCTGCACCCAGAGGCCCTGCCCCTGCGGCAGTCCACTGCAGACCCATACCTCCACAGGAACACTCAAACAGTTCTTTCTCGGTCTCTGTGGGGTTTGTAGGTCCTGGTATGCACACAGTTTGTTTGAGCCCTCTGAGCATTTCTGGCGGGAATGGGGTTTGATTCTAAACTCAAATTCGCCCCTCCTAGCGTCTTGCTAGGGCTTCACTTTTGCCCTTGGACATGGGGTATCTCCTCGCAGCCACTCCACCGCTGCACAACCACCACTCCAGCACCTACTGTCTTGCTGGGGCTTCTCTGACCTTGAACGTGGGGTACCTCCTCACAGCCATTCCAGTGCCACACCAAAGCAAAAACAATAGCCAGTTGTGGATGTGATTGGTGATAGAAGCAAAGTCCAATGCTGTAAAGAGCAGTATTGCATAGGAACCTGGAATGTTAGGTCGGTGAATCAAGGCAAATTGGAAGTGGTCAAACAGAAGATTGCAAGAGTAAACATCAACATTTTAGGAAACAGCGAACTAAAATGGACTGGAATGGGTGAATTTAACTCAGATGACCATTATATCTACTACTGTGGGCAGGAATCCCTTACAAGTAGGCAATAGCCATCATAGTCAACAAAAGAGTCTGAAATGCAGTACTTGGATGCAATCTCAAAAATGACAGAATGATCTCTGTTCGTTTCCCAGGCAAACCATTCAATATCACAATAATCCAAGTCTTTCCCCTGACCAGTAATGCTGAAGAAGCTGAAGTTAAATGGTTCTGTGAAGACCTACAAGACCTTTTAGAACACCCAAAAAAGATGTCCTTTTCATTATAGGGGATGGGAATGCAAAAGTAGAAAGTCAAGAATCACCTGGAGTAGCAGGCTAATTTGACCTTGGTGTACAGAATGAAGTAGGGCAAAGGCTAATAAGTTTTGCCAAGCCTTTGACTATGTGGATCAAAACAAACTCTGGAAAATTCTGAAAGAGATGGGAATACCAGACCACCTGACCTGCCTCTTGAGAAACCTATATGTGGGTCAGGAAGCAACAGTTAGAACCAGACATGGAATAGCAGACTGGTTCCAAATAGGGAAAGGCGTATGTCAAGGCTGTATATTGTCACCCTGCTTATTTAACTTATATGCAGAATACATCATGAGAAACACTGGGCTGGATGAAGCACAAATTGGAATTAAGATTGCCGAAGATTGCCGGGAGAAATATCAATAACCTCAGATATGCAGATGACACCAGCCATATGGCAGGAAATGAAGAACTAAAGAGCCTCTTGATGAAAGTGTAAGAGGAGAGTGAAAAAGTTGGCTTAAAACTCAACATACAGAAAGCTAAGATCATGGCATCTGGGCCCATCACTTCACGGGAAATAGATGGGAAAACAATGGAAAGAGTGAGAGACTTTATTTTGGGGGGCCCCAAAATCACTGTAGATGGTGACTGCAGCCATGAAATTAAAAGACGCTTGTTCCTTGGAAATAAAGTTATGGCCAACCTAGACAGCATATTCAAAAGCAGAGACATTACTTTGCCATCAAAGGTCCATCTAGTCAAAGCTATGGTTTTTCCAGTAGTCATGTATGGACGTGAGAGTTGGACTATAAAGAAAGCTGAGCTTCAAAGAATTAATGCTTTTGAACTGTGGTGTTGAAGAAGACTCTTGCGAGTCCCTTGAACTACAAGGAGATCCAACCAGTCCATCCTAAAGGAAATCAGTCCTGAATATTCATTGGAAGTACTGATGCTGAAGTTGAAACTCCAATTCTTTGGCCAGCTGATGGGAAGAACTGACTCATTTGAAAAGACTCCGATGCTGGGAAAGATTGAAGGCAGGGAGGAAGAGAAGGGGACGAAAGAGGATGAGATGGTTGGATGGCATCACTGACTCAGCGGACATGAGTTTGAGTAAACTTTGGGAGTTGGTGATGGCCCGGAGGCCTGGTGTGCTGCAGTTCATGGGGTCTCAAAGAGTCAGACACCATTGAGTGACCAAACTGAACTGAACTGAACTGTAGCCCACCAGGCTCCTCTGTCCATGGGATTTCCTAGGCAAGAATGCTGGTGGGTAGCCATTTCCTTTTCTAAGGGATCTCCCCAGACCAGGGAGCAAACCTGAATCTTCTGCTTTGGCAGGAGGTGAATACAGATGTGTAATAAAGGAGTATTTTATAAGAAGAGAACTCAAAGACTAGTAATGGGGAATATGTTAAGTTGGAAAGAAGGTTTTGAATTGGAAATTGGAAATTTTGAAATTTAGTTCATTCCTGACCACTTAAAATGCTTGGACATTTGGAATCATTTGCCTCTTTTCTGATCTGAAAACACACTAACATTCTATAACATCTGTGATTTTCTTAAAGACGCTCAGAGAAGAAAAGGGAAAAGCCAAGCAGTGGCAAAGAAATGGTAAAAGACTGATGGAGATTGGGTGCACAAAATGGAGTGGCATTGAGCCACCAGAATTGTCAGAAGGCAGGTAGAGAATCATTTGAATTTGGGTAAACTCCAGGAGTTGGTGATGGACAGGGAGGCCTGTGCTGCAGTTCAAGGGGTCGCAAAGAGTCGGACACAACTAAGCAGCTGAACTGAAAAGAATAAAACATGTGGAATTATGCCTTTTAACCTAAGTGACCTAAGCTAAATATTGATAATATTATGCAAGTTCTTGAAAAAGGGCTAAAAAATGTGATGTTTCTATCTTCCAGATGAGCTGCTAAGCTATTTGTTGTAGAAGTTTTGGTACTTACCTTTTTATTTCCCACGATGCTTGTCATGATTTTATTGTCAGGAAAAAAAAATGAAACTTTGTAAATTATCATATGTGACAATAATGCTTGGTTTAATTTACTGAATACTATCTAAGCTAACCAGTCCATTCTGAAGGAGATCAGCCCTGGGATTTCTTTGGAAGGAATGATGCTAAAGCTGAAACTCCAGTACTTTGGCCACGTCATGCAAAGAGTTGACTCATTGGAAAAGACTCTGATGCTGGGAGGGATTGGGGGCAGGAGGAGAAGGGGACGACAGAGGATGAGATGGCTGGATGGCATCACTGACTCGATGGACGTGAGTCTGAGTGAACTCCGGGAGTTGGTGAGGGACAGGGAGGCCTGGCGTGCTGCGATTCATGGGGTCGCAAAGAGTCGGACACGACTGAGCGACTGATCTGATCTGATCTGATCTAAGCTAAGTATTGTGCTGTTGGAGTTTCTTGGGGTGCATATATGTGATAATATTTGTAGATTCTTGTGTTTGTATAGTTACTGTCCTATTTTTTTTGTCCTATTTTTAATAACCTGAAGGGAATAAAATCCTTACCATTTTCTCAGCTAGAAGTGTTCTGTTAAATATGTATCTGAAATGTGTCAAATTATTGATTCATTTAGGTTTACATGTGAGAAAACTATGGTGATAGCAAACACACGAAAGGACGCAAGAGGGTGTATATGAATTAAGAAAGACTTCTCTGGTGAAAGGAAAAGTCACTCAGTCGTCTCCAACTCTTTGCGACCCCATGGACTATTCAGTCCATGCAGTTCTCCAGGCCAGAATACTGGAGTGGGTAGCCTTTCTCCTCTCCAGGGGATCTTCCCAACCCATAGATTGAACCCAGGTCTCCCACATTGTAGGCAGATTCTTTACCGGCTGAGCCACAAGGGAAGCCCAAGAATACTGGAGTGGGTAGCCTATCCCTTCTCCAGCGGATCTTCCCAACCCAGGAATCAAACCAGAGTCTCCTGCATTGCAGGCAGATTCTTTACCAACTGAACTACCAGGGAAGCCCCATCAGTAAAGAATCCACCTGCTGATATAGGAGACAAAAGTTCCATCCCTGGGTCGGGAATATCCCCGAGAGTAGGAAATGGCAATCCTCTCCAGTATTCTTGTCTAGGAAAATCCCATGGACAGAGGATCCTGGCAGGCTAAGTCCATGGGATTGCAGAGTCAGACGCAGGAACTTTGCCAGGGGTCCAGTAGTTAAGACTCTGTCTTCCAATGCAAAGAATCAGACACAACTTAGTGACTAAGCAACAACAACAATGAATTAAGGAAAACAGTCACAATACTGTATATAGCGCCATTTCCTTTGCTTTCGGAGTATAGTACAGGCATACCTCAGGGATACTGTGATTTTGGTTCCCGATTACCACAGTAAAGTGAATATCACAATAAAGCAAGAAGTTTTCGGTTTGCCAGTGCATATATTTACACTATGCTGTTGTCTATTAAGTGTGCAATAGCATTATGTCTAAAAAAAAATACAGTTACCTTAATTTAAAATACTTTATTGCTAAAAAATGCTAAGGATCCTCTGACAGCACAGGTTGCCACTAACTTTCAATTTGTATAAAATGCAGTATCTTCGAAGTGCAATGAAATGAGGTATGCTTGTATTTATTATTATAAATATCCACCTCCTTTCAGATCTCAGTCAAAATATTTGGAAATTTTCATCATTGCTTTACTTAATTATCCTTCCTTGTAGCCCCCCCCCCCTTTTTTTCCTGCTTTCAAAAGCAGTGCCTCTGCTGCCAGTGGAGCCTTCTCCATGCCAAGAGAGTGTTAGTTGTGGAGATACTGCTGATAATAGCTAGTATTATTAAGCTGGCCTGCACTAGCTTCTTTGCTGACTGCATTAAGTATATTAGTTCTTTGATCCTTATATAAGCATATCCCTACATATAAACCTATATTGTTTTACCCATTTTATGATGGAGGCTCAGAGATGATCAACAGCTTGCTTTAGGATCACACAGCTAGGAAGTGGTGAAACTAGGATTCAAACTTAGGTCTACTAATTCAGAGCCCAAGCACTTAACCATTGTACTATATATACCTGGCTCTGTCACTCTAATACAAAGGTGATGTGTGCCTTTTGTTGCTATTGAGCTGGATGTTTTACTTTGGTAGCCCCCTAAGAAATTTTGAATAACCTAAAATACTGAATATAAGAGAGTTCACCAACAGCCTGTCATACCAATCTGATGAGGTCTTTCAGAATGAAAGAACTCTCAGATGCCTCACCCCTGCCTCACCCTGGGCTCTGTGAAGAGGGTTGGACCCAAAAGAAGATAAGATAATACCCTGGGAAGCAAGGTACATTCTCAGGTGCCATCTTGCCTCATGAAGAGTTTCATGAACCAAAGATTGAGATCAAAGAGCCCAACCCTGAAACAGTGTCATCATTACCTGTTGGTAAGTGTACAAGCTTGGATTAGTAGCAGAGTTAGGATTAAAACCCGGGTTTCCTTATTTCTCGGAGAAGGCAATGGCACCCCACTCCAGTACTCTTGCCTGGAAAATCCCATGGGCGGAGGAACCTGGTAGGCTGCAGTCCATGGGGTCACGAAGAGTCAGACACGACTGAGCAACTTCACTTTCACTTTTCACTTTCACGCATTGGAGAAGGAAATGGCAACCCACTCCAGTGTTCTTGCCTGAGAATCCCAGGGTTGGGGGAGCCTGGTGGGCTGCCGTCTATGGGGTCGCACAGAGTCGGACACGACTGAAGTGACTTAGCTTGGCAGTTCCTTATTTCTGGCACCATGTTCATGATGTCTAATTCATAAGGACTGTGGAAAGGTGTGGAAAGTCTTCAGTACCGGCATTCTTTTACATATTTGGAAAAAGAATACTATGCAGTAAAGTGAACTGTGGATTTTTAAAAGGCTTTATTTGATTGAACTCTCTTATTTAAGTAGGTTGCTTCAACTCTAATGAAGACAGTGAAAGAGGATGAATCACTAGAAAGGTGGAAAAGTTATATGTTCAGGATGAAATCTTCCTTTCCTGTAGAAATGCAAGTGTTTATACTAAAGTCTTGGGGAGGAAGGTTGCAGAGAGAATTAATACGCTGCTTATGAGATGGAAGTAAATAGCTAATGACTGAAAATTTTACTCACTTACTTACCTTAGTTAATTTGTAGAGTTTTACCCTCCAGTGAAGAGCTATCCTTGCTTTTATAAACACTGAACTTGAAATGCACTAAGAGATGTTGACCATTATGGGGATTCAGACTTTCCAGATGATTGTACTAGAAACAGTGTTTTATTTTTCACAAGTGGATGACTAAGTCATCAGTTCATTCATTTTCTCTCATGTTTATAAATTATCCTAATTTTTTGAATCAGTTTAACATGGGCAGACACTTAATTTAAATGGTTTTTATTTCCTTTTGATAGCATTAGAGTGCTCATTCATTCATTTGGAAAATATTTATGGAACCCATACTATATATGACACTGTCCTGTTCATTGGGAGTTTAACAATGAACAAAATAACAAAAATCCCTGCTTTCAGCATGAGAAAGCAAACAAGGAACTTATTAATATATAAAATAAATAATCTATCAGAAAGTGATAAGGTTTGTGAAGAAAAATAAAGTAGGGAAAGGAAGCAAGGAGTGCTTAGGAGGCAAGATTTCAGGTTTAAAATCTTCCTGCCATATTTTATTGCTTTTAATCTTACATATAATCTCAAATTTTCCATTTCCACACAGAGCATCAAGAATTACATTTTTAGCTGAGTTGTAGTCTGAAAACATTACCTTTTCACCTAGATTGTAGTCTGACTGAAAGAGAATAGATCTCAGAATTGGTTACAGGGTAAAGGGATATTATAACCATGACTATGCAAATGATTGATCAACTGTTAGAAACTCATATGCTACTTACAAAACAAAAACAAATAAGCAGTCTTTAGTATTTCAGCAAATGTACTCTTCTTTGGTAAAATTATACTTAATAAATGAGGTTTAATAATGTAAAGAAAAATGATTTAACAAGATGAGGAATGTGTGGACTTCATAGTAACTTTTTAAGCAGATGCCCATTTCCCTGTTTGGAAAATAAAATTAAACTGGGCATTTTGTCTCAAAGAATGAGATGCTAGTTATATCCTGAAAGTTAATATTTATCCTTGTCTTTTGTGCTTTTCCATTTTGCCTACCAGGAGAAATGTTCAGCCATGTGTATTTTGCTCCTTCCTTTATTCATTATATAAGTTCATTAGCTGGTGTTTATAATCCACCTCATATTTTTACTGTTTAGTAATCCTAATTTTTTAATATGAGCAAATTTTAGTATTTGTTTGTTGACAAACAGGGTTTGTTGTTTTCTTTTTGGCTACAAGGCTGTTTCCAAGGCTTCCAGGTCTTTATATATTGTGTTACTTATATTTTACCCTTCCTCTTTATTTACTATATAAATTCATCAGCTAGTATTTATATTTTGCTTCCGAGTTCTTAAAAAAAAATTTCATGACACTTGTTGAAGAGGGTTCCTTTATTTAAGGTATAGAGACCACTGCAGTGGAGTCTTGCAGTGGAGAGGGAGATTAGAGGCTTCTCTGAATATTGCATGGACACGTGGGAATTTATCACCAAGGAGCAGAGTGGAGATCAGTGAGTAGGAAGTTACCAAGAGGGAACATCAGGGGTAAAGGGGGATTCTGAGTGAGCTGACCTAATAGGATTCTTGCTGAAGACAGACCTGAGTGATTAGACATCACCTGGGGGATGGTGGAGAATTCAGAACTTGATCGGATGTCCAGAATGATCATATAATGAGAGGGAAAATGGTTTATGCTAAGCTGACTTAGCAAGTTTCTTACTAAAACTGAATTTTACAAAGAAATCCATAGATAGGCTTAGGAGAAGTTCCAGGGGTCTGACTAAAGTTTTATGAAGCAGAGAATCGATTTTTCAGTGTCTTGATAGGATTTTTTTTCTGAATCTTCCTTTTCAATATCCTTTTTACAGTCTTATACAGTCTTACGTTGATCTTTTGCTTTAGGGACATTTCCAAGGATTCTACTTCAAAGATCTGTCACTAGCTCTTTGCATTTTTTTCTCAGTATAAGCCTATTCTTTAAAAAAAAAAAAAAAAAAAACTATTTTAAGAGGGGCTACTTTACTTTGCTACCATTTTTATCATAATTATTCAGTGTTCCTCTAAATAGCAGGCTGAAATGAGATGATTCATCAGTTTGAAACCAAAGGCATGCATAAATTATTTAAAGAGCAACAAAAGAAGCAGCACTCTGATTTTAAGCTTTTTGTAAATTGGATACTATATTAATAATACATTTTAAATCATCAGTTGTCGGTCATGCAGTGTGACTTGATGGATGGCAAAAGTATAAATTCACTTCTTGTGTATAGCTCTGTGCTCTCAGGGATATATCAAGAGTAAATAGTTCTAGAATAGTGCAATGAATGCAGTCATGGGCATGATAAACCAAGAGCTTAGAAATCTTTTAAAATAATTTGATATATGAAGAAAACATAGAACACTATTTGACATAAATTGTAGCAGTATTTTTTTGGATCTGTCTCCTAAAGGAAATAAAAGCAAAAATAAATAAATGAGACCTAATTAGACTTAAAATTTTTGCATAGCAAAGGGAGCCATCAAGAAAACCAAAAGACAGCCTACTGAATGGGAGAAAATATTTCCAAATGATATGACTGATAAGGGATTAATATCCAGCATAAATAAATGGCTCATCCAACTCAACATCAAAAAAAACAATTAAAAATGAGCAGAAAGTCTGGATAGAAATTTTTGCAAAGAAGACATACACAAATGGCCAACAGGCACAGGAAAAGATGCTCAACATCATTAATCATCAGAGAAGTGTAAGTTAAGACCCCAGTGAAATAACACCTCATGCGAATGTCACTCGGTCATATCCAACTCTTGTGACCCTATGGACTACAGCCCACCAGGCTTCTCTGTTCATGGGGATTCTGCAGGCAAGAATACTGGAGTGGGTTGCCATGCCTCCCTCCAGGGGTTCCTCCCAACCCAGGTCTCCTGAACTACAGGCGGATTCTTTACCATCTGAGCCAGCAGGGAAGCCCAAGAACTGGAGTAGGTAGCCTATCCCTTCTCCAAGGTATCTTCCCAACGCAGGAATTGAACCAGGATCTCCTGCCAGGGTCTCCGGCATTGCAGGTGGACTTCATCAGCTGAGCTACCAGGGAAGCCCCAAATATCACCTCACACTCGTCAAAATGGCTGTCATCAAAAAGACCACAAATAACAAATGTTGGTGAGTAAATGGAGAAAAGAGAACCCTTGTACACTGTTGGTGGGAATGTAAATCAGGGAGGTCACTATGGAAAACAGTATGGGTGTTTCTCTAAAAACTAAAAGCTATTTTATAGTTCTATTGCCATATTTTATAGTAGTTCTATTTCTGGATATTTATCTGAAAAAAAAAAAAAAAACAGAAAAGGCTAATTGGAAAAGATACATACACCCCGGTGTCCATAGAAGCATTATTTATAATTGCCAAGATATGGAAGCACCCTCAACGTCCTTCAATAGATGAATGGATAGAGAAGATGCAGTATCTGTACATATACACAATGGAGTAATACTCAGCCATAAAAAAAGAATAAAATTTTGTCATCTGCAACAACACGGATGAACTTGAAATCAGTACAAGAAATAAGTCAGAGAAAGACAAATACTGTATGGTATTACTTATATGTGAAATCTAAAAAGTAAGACAAATTAGTGAACATAAAACAGAAACAGATTCACAGATACAGAGAACAAACTAGTGATTATCAGTGGGGAGAGGGAAGGGGAGGAAGAGACAAGAAAGGGGTAGGAGATTAAGAAGTACAAACTACTATCTTTGAAATAAATATACTACAAGGATATAGAAGAATGTAGGGAAAACCACTCGGCCATTCAGGTATGACCGAAATCAAATCCCTTATAATTATACAGTGGAAATGACAAATAGATTGAAGGGATTAGATCTAATAGAGTGCCTGAAGACCTATGGACAGAAATTCGTTACATCGTATAGGAGGCAGTGAACAAAACCACCCCCAAGAGAAAGAAATGCAAAAACGCAAAGTGGTTGTCTGAGGAGGCCTTACGAATAGCTGAGAAAAGAAGAGAAGCAAAAGGCAAATGAGAAAAGGAAAGATATACTCATCTGAATGCAGAGTTCCAGAGAATAGCAGGGAGAGGTAAGAAAGCCTTTTTAAGTGAACAATGCAAAGAAATAGAGGGAAACGATAGTGGGAAAGACTAGAGATCTCTTCAAGAAAATTAGAGATACCAAGAGAACATTTCATGCAAAGATAGGCACAATAAAGGACAGAAATGGTATGGACCTAACAGAAGATACTAAGAAGAGATGTCAAGAATACACAGAAGAACTGTACAAAAAAGATCTTCTTGACCCAGATAACCATGATGGTGTGATCAGTCACATAGAGCCAGACATCCTGGAATGTGAAGTCAAGTGGGCCTTAGGAAGTATCACTATGAACAAAGTTAGTGAAGGTAATGGAATTTCAGCCGAGCTATTTCAAATCCTAAAAGACGGTCCTGTGAAAGTGCTACACTCAATATGCCAGCAAATTGGAAAACAGCAGTGGCCACAGGACTGGAAAAGGTCAGTTTTCATTTCAGTCCCAATGAAAACTGCCAGAAGGGCAATGCCAAAGAACATTAAAATTACCGCACAGTTGTACTCAAAATTGTACCGCACAATTGAATTCAAAATTATACCGCACAGTTTTACATGCTTGCAAAATAATGCTAAAAGTCCTTCAAGCTAGGCTTCAACAGTATGTGAACTTCCAGATGTACAAGCTGGGTTTACAAAAGGTAGAAGAACCAGAGATCATATTGCCAACATCCATTAAATCATAGAAAAAGCTAGAGAATTTCAGAAAAATATATGCTTCATTTTCTACACTAAAGCCTTTGACTGTGTAGATCAGAACAAACTGTGGAAAATTCTTCAAGAAATGAAAATACCAGACCACCTTCAATGGACTGGTCCAAATAGTACGTCAAGGCTATATATTGTCACCATGCTTATTTAACTTATATGCAGAGTACATCATGTGAAATGCTGGACTGGATGAAGCACAAGCTGGAATCAAGACTTCCAGGAGAAATATCAATAACCTCATATATGCAGATGACACCACCCTTATGGCAGAAAGCAAAGAGGAACTAAAGAGCCTCTTAATGAAGGTGAAAGAGAGTAAAAAAGCTGGCTTAAAACTCAGCATTCAAAAAAACAAAAAGATCATGGCATCCAGTTCCATCACTTCATGGCAAATAGATGGGGAAACAATGGAAACAGTGACAGATTTTATTTTCTTAGACTCCAAAATCACTGCAGGTGGTAACTGCAGCCATGAAATTAAAGGATACTTGCTCCTTGAAAGAAAAGCAGTGACAAACCTAGACAGTATTTTAAAAAGCAGAGATATTACTTTGCCTACAAAGGTCTGTATATTTAATGCTATGGTTTTTCCAGTAGTCATGTATGGATGTAAGAGTTGGACAATAAAAAAGGTTGAGTGCTGAAGAATTGATGCCTTCAAATTGTGGGAAAAACTCTTGAGAGTCCCTTGGACAGCAGGGAGATCAAACCAGTCCATCCTAAAGGAAATCAACCCTGAATATTCATTGGAAGGACTGATGCTAAAGCTGACGGTCCAGTACTCTGGCTACCTCATGCAAAGAGCTGACTCATTGGAGAAGACCCTGATGCTGGGAAAGATTGAAGGCAGGAGGAGAAGGGGACAACAGAGGACAAGATGGTTGGCTGCATCACTGACTAAATGACATGAGTTTGAGCAAGCTCCAGGAGATAGAGAAGGACAGGGAATCCTGGCGGGCTACAGTCCATGGAGTTGCAAAGAGTCTGACACTACTGAGCTACTGAACAACAAAAACAACAAGGATATATCGTACAGCACAAGAAATGCAGCCAATACTTGATAATAACTATAAATTAGATATAACAAAAAAACTGTGAATACTTTGTTGTATACTGAAACTTAAATTGTATATCAGCTATACTTCAATTAAAAATTAATTGAAAATAAAAAGAAAACCACTTAAAATGCCATCACCATGAAATGTTAACTTTTGGTATTATGTCTTTCCATTGCACGGATCCTGATATGTGTGCATGTCCATACTTATTTTGTTAATTAGAAAATTTCTTACATGTATCCAGCTTTTTCATTCACTCTTGTATCATGACCACTGTCCCATATTATTGATATTCCTGAAAGTGAAAGTCTTAGTCACTCAGTCGCGTCCAACTCTTTGCGACCCCATGGACAGTAGCCCACCAGGCTCCTCTATCAGTGGCATTTTCCGGCCAAGAATACTGGAGTGGGTAGCCATTCCCTTCTCCAGGGGATCTTCCCTACCCAGGAGTCAAACCCAGGTCTCCTGCATTGGAGGCAGATTCTTCACCATCTGAGCCACCCTGGAAGCCCCATTGATATTTCTGGTAACTTAATTTTTTAAATGACTATATGGTCTTTCATTATATCACCCCCTACTGTTGAACATTTAGGTTGCATTGAGCCATGAAATTAAGATGCTTGCTCCTTGGAAGAAAAGCTTTGACCAAGTTAGACAGTATATTAAAAAGCAGAGACTTTGCTGACAAAGACCCTGTCTAGTCAATGCTGTGGTTTTTCCAGTAGTCATGTATAGATGTGAGAGTTGGACTATAAAGAAAGCTGAACACCGAAGAATTGATGCTTTTGAACTGTGGTGTTAGAGAAGACTCCTGAGAGTGTCTTGGACTGCAAGGAGATCCAAGCAATCAATCCTAAAGGAAATCAGGCCTGAATATTCATTGGAAGGGCTGATGCTGAAGCCGAAATTCCAATAGTTTGCCCACCTGATGCAAACAAAGAACTGACTCATTGGAAAAGACCCTGAACCTGAGAAAGATTGAAGGCAGGAGGAGAAAGGGATGACAGAGGATGAGATGGTTGGATGGCATCACTGACTCGATGGACATGAGTTTGAGCAATGTCCAAGAGTTGATGGACAGGGAATCCTGGTGTGCTGCAGCCCATGGGGTTGCAAAGAGTTGTACACAACTGAGCAACTGAACTGAACTGAACATGTTTACTTGATTCTGAGTAACTGTTGATTGTAAGATCTGCTATTAATTCAAAAGCTTTTTGGAAAAATTATACTTTAAACTTGTATATGACATAGAAGATTCATCCTAGTTTCAGAAACATTTAAAAGCCAAAATGTGAGTCTTGTGTGTGTAGTCACTCAGTCATGTCCAACTCTTTGCTGCCTTTTGGACCGTAGCCTGCCAGGCTCCTTTGTCCATGGGATTCTCCAGGCAAGAATATTGGAGTGGGTTGCCATTCCTTTCTCCAGGGTATCTTCCCAACCCAGGAATTAAACCCTCATCGCCTGTGTTTCCTGCATTACAGGCAGATTCTTTATCCACTGAGCCATTGGGGAAGCCCCAGGTGTGAGTGACTAACTCATTCAAAATGTGAGTCTTAGAATAAAGGAAACTTAGAATTCATTATTGCATGTATGCTGTGATGAACATCTGTAAACCTAAATATTAGACTGTCTCTGATTACATTTATTTAGGGTGTATTTATAGAAGGAATAGGTGATGTAGTTGACTCTGCAGATAAATGGCTTACAGACATGACATCGACCCTTCAAGCATTTATAGCAGAGAGGATTGTATAGAAAATAGACTTAAGTTATTATAAAACACTGTGATAAATACTGTAATTGGAGAGTATGAGAGGGATAGCTAATTTAAATTTGGAGGAATTATAGAACACTTTCTATGTAGCACCTAAAGCTGTCTGAGAGATGAATAGAAGTTGGAAGAAAACTTCATCTTCCAAGGCTCAAATGTGAGAGATCTTACCCCATTGGGATCACTGAGGTATTTGAAGACAGCTGGAGGTTTAAGGTAGAGAGAAGGATCAGCAGAAACTGTAAGTAAGCTAAAAATTGAATTACAGCCATTGGATTGGCAGTTAGGGCTATAAATGGCTTCATCAAGATCATTTTCAGGGAAAGAATCTGATTTGAGATGAACAACAGATCCAAAGATAATTAAGCAGAGGCCTTACATGTAAACTTTTCTTAAGAATGTTTACATGAAAGAGCAAAGAAACAGATTGAAATGTAGTGTCAGAGAGACCAGTATACTTGTAAGCTGAAAGGCAATACTCATTTGAGAGAAAAAAAATTGGAGATACGGCACACGAGATTTCTAATAGAGAAAATTGGAGTAGGCAAGAGAGGACTGGTCAGGGATGAAGTTTCAAGCTGTGGCCAATATATATTACACTTTGGAATTAGAAGAAAGATGAGTGGGGGTTGGGTCTGTATGTGTGTATCAGTCAAGTAGAGAGCAGCAGGAGGGAGGCAAGGCTGGGTCATCAAGTTGAGTAGAGGCACTTGAGGATAAAGGGAAAGGTTTGGTAACAGTCTTGAAGAGAAATGGGGGAACTTGATAAAGGGCAGCAGTTTCAGTGATTCTTGGTAGTCATGAGGGAAATCAAGAACTAATCTATTAATACATGGATATGATAAAGGAAAGTGCTGCAGTGGTCTCTATCCAGGCTTGGGACTCTGTTGGGCAGGTAGGTGGAAAGGAGAGAATCATTACAGACACTGTACATTTTTTAACCTCAGTTTGAAAGAAGCATTGATTGTGGTGAGGGTTGCACCTCTCTATGAATATGCTAAAAACCACTGAATTGGATACTTTAAATGGATGAATTATATGATATCTCCTGGAGAAGGAAATGGCAATACTTCTGTATTCTTGCTTTGAAAAATTTCCATTGTCAGGGGAGCCTGGCAGGCTATAGTCCATGGGGTTGTAAAGAGCTGGCCATGACTGAGCAACTGAGCCAGTATCTGGTATCTAAATTACATCTCAATAAAGCTGGTATATACTTGTTTAAAAAGAATCTATTGAAAAATAAGTATTGCTGGTCTTTAGTTTTCAACCGTACATCCTTTCTATTTTAAAGACATGTGAGATCACATTTTATTTTTTCGTTTGATTGTTTGTTTTAACCTACCCCCTTCTATTCTTTCAGTCGCTGGGTAAGTCGGAGTGCCACTGCACAGCGCAGGAAAGACCGCCTTCGCCAGCATTCCGACCACGTTGGGCTGGACAACGACTTGAGGGAGGTATGTGTGTTGCCTTCCTGGGATGCTTTGATGCAGGAACTGTAAGCTAGGCTTACTTAGTCCAGCAGGTATCATTGCGTAGGTTCTCTTGCATTCTTCTAAAAAAAAATAATTGTTCAATTTATGTTTTAAAATAGTAATTCTCTTATACTGACTGACATAGCTGAAACACCTTTTTTTTTTCCATTTTGTAATTTTTATATATCTAAAATAAGGCTGTAAAACAGGTCTCCCTCTGGACCACATCAAGTAAAGGCTGAGCTTAAGATAAAGTTTTGGTCAGTATATCTCCTGCAGGGGGAAAAAGGTATAAGAAGCATAGACTTTCTAAGTTTCAAGCATAATTTAAACTTAGTAAATATATATTTGCCTGTGATTTGTCCTTGGCTTGTTGACACCATTTTTAGGAGTGTTTTAAAATTACTGTAAATTAATATCCTTATGCTTTATTTGTACTATTTGAAAATAAAACTAATTATACATTTGAATAATGATAGGTAATTTTTTTCTCCCTCTTTTTTAATTTTTTCTTGTGATCAAAAAAATGCAATTATCTGTTAACTCTTTTCTAAACTCAAATGGGTTAAAAAAAAAGCAGAAAACATCATTCTGAATATATATATTGCTTTTTGTTGATTTGTTCATACATACATGGTTTTAAACATTTTCTTAAGAACTGAAACATAGCCTGTCTACTGCTTTTCGTTGTGCTACTGTATTTCTCTCCCTTCCCTTCTGCTGTGACTTTATCATATGCATGCTTGTTTTGCTTGTCTCTTTCTCCCATCCTTTTCTTTTTTGCTTTTCTGTCATATGCACTTCTCCATCCTCATAGCCTTCCAGGGAACTTGTGGTCTGTCAGAACTCCATGGCATTCTGGGAGTGGGATCAGGGTCCACCTCCTCCTGCACGACTTCCTAAAAAATCCTTCTCTGAGTGCTGCCTGGTATGTTCTTTGCCTGAAAGTCCTTTGCAGATCTTCCTGAATCTTGTCTGTGGTGTTCCTTGAATCATCCACGTGTGTGAGTGCACATAGCTCTAGAGGCCTCACATCACCTTGTGACGTGAAATCTTAGCTCTCCACTTCTTTTGTGACTTGTACCTCTTCATGGTGGTGTGTGCGCTAACAAGAGTGTTCTCTACATTTGGCAGAGAAAACTGATTATTTGAATCCCAAATCAGTGGTATTTTTGAGGGAAAAGAAGGGGACTAGATTTAGCACATTGTTTTTCTTCCAAAAAGGGGAAATATTTAAGTATTCAAATTTTCTTTTACTTAAGCATTTTGCAAAAGTGCATAAGTGATTCATTTTCAAACAACTTTTCTTTTGCTGAGTTTATCTGTTCCTGGTCTGTATTTTATATGGTCAGAAAATCAGATCACCAATATAGTATCTTACTGCTAAAAGAAACAGTTGAGGTATCTTTGTCCAGCTTGACATGATTTAACTGAATCCAAGTGTTAGTCGAACAGTCATGTCTGACTCTTTGTGGCTCCATGTACTGTAGCCTGCTAGGCTCCTATGTCCATGGAATTTTTCAGGCAAGAATACTGGATTGGGTAGCCATTCCTTTCTGCAGGGGATCTTCCTGACTCAGGGTTTGAATCTGGGTTTCCCGCATCACAGGCAGTCTTTACCGTCTGAGCCACCAGGGAAGCAAGTCCAAAAGGCTTTGTCTAAAGTCAAATGGACACACAGAGGCAGGGCTAGGCCCACAGGCCAGGCCTCCTGACTCCAAGCCAATACTCCTCCCAGGAACCCTGCACACTGGGTTGCACTGAACATTACTCACCTGAGGTCCAGAGTTACTTAGGACTTTTGGTTGTATTTTATCCCATTATGACATAGTAAGATAAATTTACTTAACTTTACATTGCTCTGCTCTTCACATGCTCCATGTTGGTTAGAGGGACAGGATATTATTAGATGAAATCCTGCGCTGAAGAGCAATTATTTCAGTGTTTATTGAATAATAAGATATGTTTTTATAGATAGTTCCTACTATTTTGGGCTTCCCTGATAGCTCAGTTGGTAAGGAATCTTACCAATCTTATAATGCAGGAGACCCCAGTTTGATTCCTGGGTCGGGAAGATCCGCTGGAGAAGGGATAGGCTACCCATTCCAGTATTCTGGCCTGGAGAATTCCATGGACTATTAAGTCACATAAGAGTCACATAAGGGTCACAAAGAGTTGGACATGACTGAGCAACTTTCACTTTATTCACTCACTTTCCTACTATTTTTGGCTTAGAAATGAAGAAGAGCATAGTAGAAATCTCAGAAGAAACCTGGGGTGACTTCCCTCTGTAGGAAAATGGACTTTATTATGAAACCACTCCCTATGAAAGATTTCTTCCTTCTCAGTTTTTTATCTTAATATACACCTTTTCCTCCAGTTACCCCAAAAAAAGCACGTCTGTGTTGTCACTTGTTTATTATAAGGGCACTGCTTTGTTTTTGCAATATGCAGAAGCAACCTCACTTCTTGCTATGAGAAGGGTTCTTTAGCCACCCCTGTATTCATTCTGCACATGTCCATGGAATGTGGCTTGTTTTGTGGCTTCAACAAAGTGCTCAGAAGGAGAGTTTGCATGTGGCCCTGTGGAATTCATTGTTGGCTAATACTGTATCCGCCTCGTATGTGCTGGCTGATCAGCGAATATGGCCACTCAAAGGACAGTCCCATTCTAGCTTGCTGTCATTTATATTATAAAATAGAACCTAAACTTTAAACTGGTTAATTTTTAATCCAATTATTGACTTTTACAAATCTATTCATATATCTCAGAGAAAAGGAAAAATGCCTGAGGCTTCTTCCTATCCTCTTGCTTTGTCATGTACTCACTTCTTTCATTGTAGCCAGTGTATTCCTTCCTAAGCCAAGTGTGATACTTCACTGTTCTTGAGAATTGGGTCTTGTAGTGGTTCTCTCTGTATTTGCACAGTCCTAAAGATGGAGGAATTGAGGCCTAGGGAGAAACAGAACCCTTTTAACATTAGTAGTTAACATTTGTTTTTACCAACCATTTATCTCTAAGTTGTAATGTTCCAAATAACATTAGTACTACCTGAAATGATAGGAAATGGAGGTAATTATAGTCTCATATATGATCCCTGTCTTATATCTCAGGTTTATTTTTCTGAAATTCTTCATTTCCTGCTTTTATTTATACTAACCTTCAGGATGTTTCACACAACTCTGTTACACTTAATTTCCCTGGTGGAGATTGTTGCCTCTCATTGTCAATTTTCCCTCTTCCTTTTACCCTCTAAAAAGGATTTGAAGCAGGAAGAAATACACACAACTAACTCTGTGCAGAGTCCATTTAATTTTTAAATCCATCCTTAAAATAAGTACACTGAAAAAGAGATTATTTTGTAAATGCTGCCTTTTGTCAGGAGGGTCGGGAAGTAGAAGGTAAATGGCTTTGTTGAATCCCTAATTGGTGAGATTTTTAACAATTGTACTAAATTTAGCAGGTTATTTTTCTTCCAAAGGGAAAATGTGTTAAATGTGCAAAAACTCTCTTTTATTTAAAGAATGCAAAAGATTTTACACATATTTTTCTTACACTATCAAATCTCCCCTTAAGATAGTAAAGATAGATTTCACATATGTGTCTGTGGGAGGATGTGCTGACTTGCAGTCTCTCTCATTCCAATAAACTGCTGGTTTTACTATATAATTAGAGCAATTATTCTCTAAATACAGACCTAAGACACTTAGACTTCTTGGAGATTCTGCCCTGCAGTCCTGACACCAACATAAGGTATCCGGACGAGCTTTCACAGGTGCCACAGAAAGAAGAAAGATAACAGCTGTCCTGAACTAATGACATGTAGTGCTTTCTTACTGGAAATTCACTAACCAAAGTTCAAGAGCAGTGGTCTGAGTTTCTGTGGTCCTCTCTGAGCCGTCGATGTCTCCTAAAATAATATGATATTTCTGATTTCTTTTGACCATGGTACAAGGCAAAGTAGGGATGTCGCAAAGTGTCTTGGAAATAAGAGGTCACCTCCTACATTGGGAGTACATGATACTTTTCAGAGTGGTTGCCTAGCCTTTGTTATGAGGCAGGTGGGCTTGTTTTATGCCCATTTTTATGAATAAGCACGTATACCTGAGGTCATAAAATTTATTGCAACCATTTTCCAGAGCTGACTTAATTTACTGTTGTGACTTGATTAGAACAAAGGACAGCACTCCCCAAGAGGCTGGAAGCACCTCAAGGCTCTTGATCTGTGGGGAAATAGGTGGAGTAAACCAGTAATTTGAGAATCACTGGGTTCCTGGAAAACCATGGGTTTGATATTCATTCAGACACCCCAATTTTTCCATCCCAGCCATGATCCCAACTAATCACACACTGGGTATTCCCAGTAAAAAGACTGAATGAGTTTTTATTTGCTGTGGCTTCTGTCACTCTCATTTTCACGGGACTAACAATAGAGGGAGTGTGACTACCCTCTGCCTTTCAGTGTACTAAACCTTGAACTGCTGTTGCACATATATAGATGTACGGCCTTTTTTTGCATTTTGTTCCTGCACTTATTTTTAAGGTTAAGTAGGTTAGAAGAATATCTGGTGTTTATGCATTAAAAATACTCTTTAATTTTTAGAAATACATGCAAGAGGCACGAAGTTTAGGAAAAAACCTGAGGCAACCCAAATTGTCAGACCTCTCTCCTGCGGTGATTGCACAAACCAACTGGAAATTTGTAGAAGGCTTATTAAAAGAATGTAGAATGAAGGTACGTATTACTCACTGGTGCAGGACAGTGCGCATTCATGTTCACTCCATGTGTAAAGCTAAAATGAACTGAGCCAACCCCCACTTGAGCTTTAGCTTCACTAGAAAGACACTTAATACTGAGGCATAAACCTCATGTGCTCTTTACTAAAGTCATGAACCTCTGCGGGTTCTGTCTGTCACCCCAGAATCAATGACATGGGAGCCCTGCTCAGTTTTTCTCACCTTTCAACTGTTGCTATCTTCCTCTCCAACATGGACAGATATTAAGCCAATCATAAGTTCTGTCAGGGATGTTGTAAACTTATGTGAAAGGCAGCACATTTTTTGTATGTGTTTGTATGTATCTCTGTGTGAACCTGTGTAGAACCTCATCTGTGCCCATATGTGTGTGCATATACCCATAAGGAAGAAGATCTTAGCTGTGTTGTAGATTTGTGTGTTATATACATGAGTCTCCTCTCAGATATCTGTGTTTATCAGAGGTAGCACTACAAGTTGACAAAACTCAGAACATCATTTTAGCCAATAATTTCATTCATTTATTTGACAGTCATTTCTTGAGTACCTTCTCTGTGTTGAGTAAATGCACTATGTCAGCATCAGCTTGCAATGCTGAATCACACAGACATGGTCCTTGCCTAAAGTAACTAGATTCTCTCTCACTTATATTTTATGAGGACAGTTAAGTCTGCTGTAAGTTACCATACTTGAAACTGATTTCCATTTCCTTTCCATTTTCTGGTACATACTCATTCCAGAGAAGAGATGAAAGGGAAAATGAAGAAGGAAAAAAGAAGTCTGCTTCACTTACAAATTAGAGAATTCTGAAACAATTTAGAACTGCCTGTTTGTATTGTGGTTTTTGCCTAAGTGCAATCGAAACAAGTGTGAATATCTTTAGTGTGCTAAGATGGAGCATGAGTGGTGGTGGCAGGATGGAGTTTCAGATTCTGTGATATATAGTAGATTTGGTGTATTGTTCATAAGCATTTTCATGAGGATACTTTAAAATAGCATCAGAATCTCTCTTGAGTGGCTCTCTATTTCTCTGACAGAATAGTTATACATGCTATTATTCATTGGTTGACCACAGAGATTAAGACACTTTCCCCACGGTGATTCCAAATCTGCAGTTAGAAATATAGTGAAGGGAACCCAGGTGTCCTCATTCAGGAATTGACTTGATGGTTTTTGGCCTCATTGCTGGAATAACCCTTGAGACCGCATGTGATATTTTCAGACGAAACGCATGTTGGTGGAGAAGATGGGACACGAAGCAGTGGAACTGGGCCATGGAGAAGCAAACATAACTGGCTTGGAGGAGAACACCCTGATTGCCAGCCTCTGTGACCTGTTGGAAAGGATATGGAGCCACGGCTTGCAAGTCAAGCAGGTAACAGGTTCAAGAGGCCCTGCTGACAGGACCCGTTAGAAGTCCTGTTAAGAAAAGTAACAAAAAGGAAAAAAAACATGAAAATGAAAGGATAAGTCCCTTTGTCACAGGATAATGAGAAATATACCACAGATATTTTAATTCCAGAAAAAGAAAATACAACCCATGATTAGCAAGTAGTTTGGGGCTCCTTTCCTGGTAAAAAGGAAAAGATAAAAAGAACACATTCACTGCAGGGACTGTATTCACTGTTGATTCCATTAAGTATCTACTTTAATCACTGTCTAAAAAAAAATCTAAATATTTGTCAGAATTAACAGTTCTTTACCATTTTAAGTTGTCTGGTAATTCAGGGTGAAAAAATTAGATGCTTTCTCTGCTTTTGTCCCTCTTATCTCCCTTTCTTTTTTTTTTTTTTTTCCTGCTGTATGCATCTTTCTTTCTTCTTCATCTTTTCTGTTTCTCCTCCTGCCCCACTTTTCTTCCCTCATTGCTCCTGCATATATCCAAACATGTTTTGCATACACAAATACATTCTGTGCTGCTAGAGCCTTTAATTCCACGCTGACTAATGTGGCCAGTGTAGACAGCCCTAGTTACATACAGTGAAGTACCAACCCAGCTGAAGTTGGGAATTTCCATGCCTGCACTTCTGGCCTTTGCTTAGCTGACCTTCCCCAGGCTGCTGCCAGCCTTGTCAGTGAGGCAAAGGACCCTCACTACACATGGAGCGGGATGCTCAGCATGTCACACAGCTAGGAATGGATGAACTTCAGTTTCCCAGCTTCATAATCAGCATTTCAATGTGAATGGTTTGATGAGAAGTTATTTTTTAATGAATTGTTTGTTATAAAATGAAAAATTATATATGCCTTGTACTTTCAGGGGAAGTCAGCTTTGTGGTCACATTTAATTCAGTTTCAGGACAGAGAAGAGAAACAAGAGCACCTTGCAGAGTCGCCAGGTGAGAATTCATTGGCTTGATTGTTTCTACAGCACTGGCAGCAGTGGACCATGTCAAAAATCAGTCCCTATGGCTTTGTCTTCACCTCTCTCTCTCTCAAACTGCCATTCACCCCATCTTGCCAATAGTGGGTAGAGTAGGAGGAGGAATATTACTAACTCTGAGACCTGGGGAAAGTCCCTTGACCTTTTGATCTTCAGCTTCCTCATCCACAGATTGGGGAAATAATATTAGCCATGCCAAGGCTATAATGTTGATCAAATCAGATAACATTTGAAAACTTCTAAAAAGGTGTAAAGAATCATATAAGTAGTATTCCTACTCTAACCAGTATTAGGGTATGGTATGTACTGATTTTTTCTTGAATAAAAGTTTTATCACATTGTTAATAATCTTTCAGGGGAGAAAACGTGTATATATATATATATATTTCAAAAATTTCAGAAATCATATTCTTCAATTTATGAGACATCTTATGTTACACTGTCATGATTCATTAGCTCTTTAATTATATAGGATTCGTAGATGCTCTACCTATTGTGTATTTTTCATAAAAAGGAGCTTGTTTTTCTTTAAGTAAAATAAACATCTATTTCATAAAAAGTAGAAGTAATAGTAGAGAGTTAGAGATAAAATGTTTTATACTGAATCAGCTATTTGGGAACATTTTCTAAAATTATGAATTAGACACTGAAAAAATATTTTTTAAAGGCTTATTTAAAAAAAACAAACTCATAAGCCAACCACTAACTTTAGAAATACAGCACTGCAGAGACTTCGCTGTGGTCCAGTGGCTAGGACTCCATGCCCCTAATGCAAGGGCCTGGGTTCAGTCCCTGCTCAGGGAACTAGATCCCACATGCCACAACTACATATCCCACATGCAGCAACAAGGATTGACGATCTCGTGTGCCACGCCGAAGGCCCCGCACAGCCAAAAAAATAAATATTTTTTGAAAAAGAAGGAAAAGAAAGCATTGCATGATTGAAACACACTATTTTCATTCCCCTCACTGCCTCTAGAGGGCAATACTACTCTAAAAGTGGTGTTTATTATTGGAAACCTACTTTTTCAATATATCCAATGAGACAGCTAGGAATAGGAACTGGATACTACATTGCCCTGCTGCTGCTGCTAAGTTGCTTCAGTCGTGTCCGACTCTGTGGGACCCAATGGACGGCAGCCCACCAGGCTCCCCCGTCCCTGGGATTCTCCAGGCAAGAACACTGGAGTGGGTTGCCATTTCCTTCTCCAATGCATGAAAGTGAAGTCGCTCAGTCCCGTCCGACCCTCAGCGACCCCATTGGACTGCAGCCTTCCAGGCTCCTCTGTCCATGGGATTTTCCAGGCAAGAGTACTGGACCACCTCTAAACCGAATGTCAAAGTTTTAATGTCCCATGATATAACCATATTTATAATGATTAAGATCAAGTTTAAAAGCATTCTCTAGTGTCCATTTGTCCTTTTTCCTATTGAAAAAGTAAAAATGCATTAGCGTATCTGAAATTATCTCTAATATTTACCCAAGTTCATAGAAAATTTAGCAGTTCGGACATAAGACCATATTCAAGGTAGTTTACCCTAATTAGAATAAATTCCTAGGAAGAAATAACCATTTGTAGGATGAAATGTTGCAAAACCAAGCTTTGTTAGGCAGGGAGGCATTTGACTTCTACTAAACAGACATGCGAGAATGTCCATCTGTTAAGAGTGAGCAGCTACCAGGCAACACCAGGAAGTTCATGGCTTTGAATAACCAAATCATGGGTGGTTGAGCTAGAGACCAGAGACTCAGCCATTTGCAGGGCGCGTCAGGCAGTCAGTAATGACACTAGTAAAACTGAAGTCAGGGCTCAGAAATACGGAATGTGTCAAAGCCTCATGCAATCATTGCGCTGCACTGCCAAGTGTCAGTGAAGGGCTGGTGATCTAAGAATAAACATAAGCTAAATATTATACTGATCCTAAGTAGGATTAATGTAAGCTGTGTAGCTTTTGAAATCAAATTTACTGTCTGTTTGGAGGGGTGGATTTGATAAATATTGCTCTAACACTTGTGATGATTCAGCCCATGAAGTTAGGACTTAAAAATATGACAGTGTGAAATGTATATAAAAACATCAGTTTAAAAATAAAATTCATTATTGAGAAACAGTATGTTCTAATTATACAAAAATTAGCAGTTCCCTGACTTTAATGGTTTTAAATCTGGTGTTTTGTTTTTTTCCAAAAAAATAGTTTGTTTGCCAACTACTTAGTTTCCTCATTAATGGCAGTAAACAGTATGCGTCTTCATATTATGCAAAGATCCTCCAAGTCCTTAGAGATTCACAGTAGATTTGAACACAGCTCTTACTAGCATTGAGCCAGGAAGCAGCCCTAAACAAGAATTGGACATTTTAAGGATTGTAGAAGAATGGAAAAAGTCTGTCTTAGCAAGAGAACCATAGCAGGGTAGACTTAAAATTTTTTGATAGATTTTATTTTTCTAGCAGTTTTAGGTTCATGGCAATATTGAGCAGATGGTTCAGAGATTTCCCCTAAACCCTCTGCCCCCACACGTGCATAACCTCCCTCATTATCCTGCTTCTCCACCAGAGTAGTACCTTTCTTACAGTTGTTGAACCTTTGTCGACACATCAGCACCCTAAGCCCGTAGTTAATTTACATTAGGATTCACTCTTGATGTGTCATATGTACTATGGGTTTAGACAGATACGTGTTAATGACATGGATCCACCATTATAGTGTAATATAGAGTAGCTTCACTGTCCTAATAATCGTGTGTTCCACCTATTCATCCATCCCTCTCCTCTAACCCCTGGCAACCACTGATCTTTTTAACTGTCTCCATAGTCTGGCCTTACCTAGAATGTCATTTGGTTGACATCATGTGGTATGAGGCCTTTACACATTGGCTTCTTTCACTTAGTAATATGCACTTAAGTTCCCGCCATGTCTTTTAAAACTGTCTTAATTTTGACCTCATTAAATTTTGATCAAGTCACTGTACCTAGTAGTTAGAAGTCCTGTTTTAGAGAGAGGATCTCAGAATGCAGTTGATTCTAGAAAGAGGACCATTCTTAATGTATCACCCAAAAGTTTCTACCTTTAAAAATGTGGACCAGCTTAGACATGGGTGTTATCTCCAAACCTAGCATCCTCAGATAAGTTTCAACTAAACTTTAAATGCACTTTTAAAACAGTTGGCAAGGAGTGGGGAAGAATGCAGAAGGGAATAGAAATAGTAGTTTAAATGCTTATTCTAGACCTAGCCAAGAATTTGGAGTCATTCTTTAAAGGTCTTATCCTCATCAAGTTTCTTTAATTACTTACCTGCCCGTGGATATATTATGACTCTATAAAACAATACATGTAGTCTCTATGCTCTGTGTACTTGCTGTCTATGCGGTAGCATTCTTGCAGGTGGAATACAAAGGACATTTCTGTGGCTGAGTATTAAACCAGTGTTTGTATTGAAGGAGAAAGTAGCCTGTTACATTTGAGTATAGCGAATTAAGAAATACTAAGAAGTTCCCTTTTGAACTAGTGGTTAGGATTCCAGACTTTCACTGCTGTGACCCAGGTTCAATCCCTGGTGGGAACTGAGATCCTGCAAGCTATGCGGTGTAGCCAGGGGAAAAAAAAGAAGAAGAAATACTAATAGAAATATACCTTTGAATAGTTTATAAATTTTTCTTCTGTCTAGAAGAGACTTCATGGAAACTTTTTTAGCATTTAGATCTCTAGATTAAAACTATGGCCTCATTCCTTAACTCCTAATCTGCATTTTTGTTCACAGGCTTCTAAACTTTGCTCCAAAGTTTACTAATAAAATACTGTATTAATTTCCTGCAGTTGCCATTATATAGGACCACAAACGGGATGACGTAAACAACAGACATTTATTGTAGAAGTACTGGGGGGTTTGGACATCAGCATCTTTTTTTGACAGCTAATGCACTGTTATCATCAGTCTATCCCATTAGCAGATTTTTCATAAATCTCTATCTCCAGCCCTAGTTCCTAGACATCCATAGCCCAGACTCAACTCATCCTGAAACAAACTCATTATCTTAGCACCTCTGCCTCCTGTCCCAATCATACTTTCTTCCTTCTTGTCAATTTCACTCAATGACATCATAACCCTCTTCTCAGTCAGGCAAGCCAGAAAGTCATCCTTAATGTAACAGTCCACTGGACATGACATCAGAATACCCTACCCCTTTTAATTAATGGAATTTTGGGGGCAGATTTCTTAGCCTCTTTAAACCTCATTTTTTTCATTTGCAAAATCAAGATTAAATAAAGGAAAGTTATGATTATGGAATACTATATAGTAAAACAGTATATGTTGCTGCTGCTAAGTCGCTTTAGTCATGTCCAACTCTGTGCGACCCCATGGACAGCAGCCCACCAGGCTCCCCTGTCCCTGGGATTCTCCAGGCAAGAACACTGGAGTGGCTTGCCATTTCCTTCTCCAGTGTATGAAAGTGAAAAGTGAAAGTGAAGTCGCTCAGTCGTGTCCGACCCCAGCAACCCCATGGACTGCAGCCCACCAGGCTCCTCACTCCATGGGATTTTCCAGGCAAGAGTACTGGAGTGGGGTGCCATTGCCTTCTCCGAAAACAGTATATATTCATACTTAATATTGTTTTGACTCTTGAGTCTTGCTTACCCTTAATCTAGTTATTTAATTCCCCTGCATATTTCTCCTCTTTGTTTTCACTGGCTGCCACTGTCTTAGTTCATCTACAAGCTGGCCTCTGGAACAACTTCTAGCTCATCTCCCTTGTAGCATTTGTACCATTACACTGGGCTTCCCTGGCTCAGATGGTAAAGAATCTGCCTGCGGTGCAGGAGACCCAGGTTTGATTCCTCAATTGGGAAGATCCCCTACAGAAGGAAATGGCTACCCACTCTAGTATTCTTGCCTGGAGCATCTCATGGGCAGAGGAGCTTGGCGGGCTCCAGTCCATGGGGTCGCAAAGAGTTAGAGGTGACTGAGGGACTAAGTGCACACACACACCATCACACTGTCACTCTACTTAACTGACTAAAAAGCAGTAGGAAACTTCCCTGGAGGTTCAGTAATTGAGACTCTGCACTTCCATTGCAGGGGGTGCGGGTTCAATCCTTGGTCAGGAAGTAAGATCCCACATGCCATAGCATGTGGCCAAAAAAAAAAAGCACTAAGAAGCATATCATTTCTTTTCAAAATTTCTTTCCCCTCCCTAGGATTTCTGGATGTTTCCAACTTGTTTTATTTAAAGTTCTGCCCTCTGGCCCTAAATAATCTTATCTTCCTCAATGAGTATTTGCTCAGCATTTTGAGGGGCCCTCTGGATATTCTAAGAATAGGATATGACCAAGCCTCAAGAGGCATATAATTTAATAATAAGAGTAACAGAAGTGTTAGATTGTGATTGGTTTGTGATAGAGGTTCAGTATTAAAAGTCCCACAAAAGAAAGGGAATAACTTCTAACAGTGTGCCTAGGGGAGAAAGTATATTCAGGAAAGATTTCACACAGAGGCAAAATTAAAGCTAAATTTCTTTTTTTTTGTTTTGAGAGTTTACTTTGTGCCAGGCACCATTATAACTGTTTTACATCTGTTTGAATAAGGTAGGTATTGGGACTGTCCCCAGTTTGCAGGTAATGAAACAGACCATGCTGCTACTGCTGCTAAGTTGCTTTAGTTGTGTCCGACTCTATGCTACCCCAGAGATGGCAGCCCACCAGGCTCCCCCGTCCCTGGGATTCTCCAGGCAAGAACACTGGAGTGGCTTGCCATTTCCTTCTCCAGTGCATGAAAGTGAAAAGTGAAAGGAAGTCGCTCAGGTTGTCTACTTGAAAGTTACACAGTCATGTCCGACTCCTAGCGACCCCGTGGACTGCAGTCTACCAGGCTCCTCCGTCCATGGGATTTTCCAGGCAAGAGTACTGGAGTGGGTTGCCATTGCCTTCTCTGAGAACATGCTTAGACCTGTGAATGTTCTTTTTGTGGATGCTGCTGCTTTTTTAAATGTCAGGCTCCTCTGTTATTTAGTGTCTCACCTGTTCTCTGCCCCCCGGGGCATGATTCCTTCTATTGTCCTGTCTTCCCCTGGTCAAGTTGCCAGATTATGGTAACTCAGCCCCTTTCTCCTGTCTCATAGTCTTTTTCTTTTTCTCTTCTCAACCCATTTCTTACCACATGTGTGGCCATCTTACATGCTGTCTAATCATCTGGGGTGTAGAGGCATTCTCTGAGGCATTTCACTTTCTCTCCAGTAAGAGGGACGTGCTTTCATTAATTAACACACTTAAGTGGTAATAGTCTCAAACAGGAAGACAAACAGCATACTGCCTGCAAATCTCTGCAATAGTGTCTTCCGTGTCTATTACCTGTTGGGTATTGAGATCAACCAGTGTTTCCAGTGACCCATTGCAAACTCCCTCCGCAGACTGCCAAGACAGGTGCCCTATTTATTACCTACTTAGTAGGGCAGGCCCTCAAAAGAACTGCCTTTAGGTTGGTCTGGCTACATTCTTTTTGTCCTGGCAACTCCATCAATGTTCACTTATGTTATACCTGCCAAGTATCAGTTGAGCTTCTTGCATCAAGTGCCAAAATCTTGCAGATCCTTATCCACCAAAATGTTCCTTGTCTTCCTTCAGTGCCAGCTTCATATAAACTTATGTGTTCCAATATTGTATCCTAGCCCCCGAAAGTAGAATGTGTCTAAAAACTGAGAAAATGGAAGTTTAATGTACAGTGAAAACCTCATCCTTAGTTCTCATTTTATGATGTATTTGCCAAGTGTGATGTTGCAATTTAGTTTTCATTTACAGATGAGGAAATAGAAATAAAGGGCACTGAACTCCACGGAATCTCACTTACAGTGAGATTGAGCAATCCAACAATATTGTTGTTACTGTTTAGTCCCTAAGTCGTATCTGACTCTTTGCAACCCCATGGACTGCAGCCCACCAGGCTCCTCTGTCCATGGGATTCCTCAGGCAAGAATACTGGAGTGGGCTGCCATTTCCTTTTCCAGGGGATCTTCCTGACCCAGGGAAGATTCTGAATCTCCCACATTGGCACCACTGAGCCACTAGGGAAGCCCAACTACAATATATTAGCCAATAATTGATTGTTTCGCCATTGTTATATAAAAGAATAATGTTTCCTTCTTACATAAATGTTAGCTCTTCAAGCTTCATAAGAGAATGACTCACAGACATTATACTTCTAACTGTCCATTTAGATTACTCACTTTGTATGATAAACATATTGTTACTTGGATTCTGAACTTGAAGTAGAAACTTACCAGACTAAAGAATCCAAACTCTTAAGGTTTTCTTTTTAAACATGTTTTCGAAAGGGAAATTTTATGATTGTAGCTAACGAGACCAGAGATGATTCACGTATTTAGTAAGGATACCTGCAATTATTCAGAGCTATTAGAATGATAACTTTAGAAAATGACTGGCCCTTCTGGCCAAAATGTACACACGTTGTCTTATTTGCTATGTGGGTTCTTACAATTCATTTAAAATTTTCAGATAAAGCCCCACATTAACTAGGAAGAAAATAGCTAGTTTACTGTAATAATAAAGTAGGAATATTTGGGTAAACAAATTTGAGCTTTTCTATTATCTTTAAAATTTGTTCATATCAAAATAGCTTCAAAGTATTTATTTGTGGAATGTGAACCATGTCGATTTTTTAAGTCTCTACTGTTGTTTTTCTAATACTTTGCTGATATTTTTCTACATAGTTGCCCTTGGACCAGAAAGAAGAAAATCTGACTCAGGAGTTATGTTGCCAACCCTCAGGGTCTCTCTTATCCAAGACATGAGGTATTTGTTATATGTGCTAGCATATGGTGAATACTTTTGAAATATTCATGGTTTTCATATAAATTGCTCAAATAACTGTGACTATGGTATTTTTTGCCTATGTATTCTGAAGAAAACATTTTTTATAATCTCATTTATTTTAATTTTGTACTGTTATGATTTTCCTGACATTAAATCCAAAGGCAAAATGCAATTGAGAAGAGTTTTTTAAATATCCCTATTTTTACATTTTCTTTTGTTCTGTTTTTTTCTTCTTTAGTATCCTTAAATATTACTATCCCCAGATATAAACCAAAAAATCTGCAAATAATAGCAAGTTACTCAGCAGAAAAATCTCTGTCACTTAGATTTCCTTTGAAGCAAATGCAAATCTGAAAATTATCACATGCAATTACTGGTTTTAAAAGTCATTAGAAGGCATCAATATACCTAAAATAGATTTATTGAATGAGGAAGACAGAAGTTTTTTCTTTTGAATATTTTGGGTCCTTTTTAGTTAACTTTTAAAATATATGGGTTTAGTGTTACAGCATTTAATTATTGATGTTTATTTGATTTGTCAAAGGCTTACAACTGAAAAGCATAACTTTTATGAGTAGCGTCATAATACTGCAGTGGCACATCCTGACTTCACACAAGCTGTGATCCCAGGCACTTTTTGTAACTTCTCTTTGTCTCAGTTTTTCTTTCTATTGTTGCTGTTCAGTTGCCAAGTCGTGTCCAACTCTTTGTGACCCCATGGATTGCAGCATGCCAGGCTTCCCCCTGTCCCTCACCATCTCCTGGAGTTTGCCCATATTCTTTCTCTCAAAGATAAAAACAGTTGTCTAGTTCATGAGACCCAAACAAGTTAGTCCATTATACTAAAAAGTTTCAAGAAGTTCTTGGCTTATCCTAAGAGTTCAGTAAATGTTGGATTTTGTTTTCTGAATCCATATTTATATCTTAAATGCTCTTATTGCTTGATAGATGAAATGTAGTTGTCCTCATGTAGCTTATGATTCCTTTTGAGGTCAGCAAGAGATGAATAGTTCTAACTAGGAGGGGAATGCACTCCCCCTCTCTTAATGGAAACATAAAACCACATGTGTTATGCTTTGATTTCACAGTAGCCATCATTTTAAGGTGAGGATTGTTGAGAGCTTTGCAGCAGTGACCTCAAGGACCAAACTTCTAAAACCTAATTAGGAGATGATCACATTACATAAGGCTACCCTACTCCTTCCAGTTTCCTGCATATTTACTTTTATCTCCTTTATGTTGTTGGTTTTGTTTGGGGAGGGGTGTCCGGCCTTGATAAACTCCCTTCGTTTGATAAAAGGCAGTCTAGCGTGCTGATTAAGAGCTCAGACTGTGGAACCAGCCCACAAGGGTTGCTGTTTTAACTCTGCCGCATACTAGGCTCTGTGGCCAAAGGCAATTGCTCATATTCCCAGTTTCCTCACCTATTAAATAATAGTACTTCTCTTAAAAATTTTGGTATAAATATTCAGTGAGTTAATAAATGTAAAGCACTCAAAATTGTCCTGGAAATAAATGTATGTTTGTGTACTCATGCATACATATACATCTATACTTACTTCTGTTTCTATATTTATTTATATGTGTATATGTGTACTTTTATACAATTTTTAAGACCATAAATTCATAATGATATCCCTGATTCCAGTTCTGTACCACAGGGATCATGCTAGCCTTCTCCCTTATATATAATTTTTTTCTCAAACTATGAGAAACCTGGCTCTCATTATCTGTAATATATTCACTTATTTGTACAACCTGTAAGGTAGTTTTGAAATTGCTGCCTCACACCCCTGTAAGAAACAGAGGTACTAACTAAGCACAGTGTTTGCACAGCTCAGTTTTGTCTAACCTTTCGCTATCCAGTCAAAATACTGTTTTCCAAAACTTAGGTTCCTTCTTTTTTTCTCCACTCCCTTCAGTGTGGTCTTATTATTCATTTGTAACAGTGTTAGGTTTATTTGTTACCTTGTATTCCATTCGGGGTTCCCTTCACATCCTAGTGATTTTTGTTTGGGGTTTTGCTTAAATGTATATACAGTGAAATTCATTCTTGGTGTGTAGTCATATATGTTTTCATAAAAACACAATTGTGATGCATCACCCCCTTGTGCTACTGCTTTTGCATCAGCCCCTCTCCCAGCTTCCTACTCTGGGCAGTCACTGATATATTTCCAGGCTCTTTTCACTGAGAGAGCCTAGAAGTAGTAATACCCCAGCAATAGTGAGCACAGCTAGTGCCCACAGATTGGTTTCTGGATACCATTCTCCAATAAAAGGAACCATGGCTATCTAGAGAAGCGATTGATTCCAGGAACTGAGGAAGGGAAAATACAGAGTGAACCAACTGCATCTTTGGTAAGGGAGTGCTCACAAAGTATAGGATCACATAATAAAGACAAGCCAGCCTGAAAGAGCTACAAATGGCCAAAGCTGAAACAATTTGAGCAAAAAAAGTAATTTACAATAGTAATAAAATGAATATCCAAGAGCCTTTTCCAATATAAATAGTTAAATAAGTGAATACAGTGGAACAGCTTTTTTACAGAAGCACTCCAATTAATAAATATAGAAGAATGAAGTAGAAAAATCAGTGGTTGAAGCATCTAAGCTGAAACAAGAATATTTGCATAGTCTCAAAAGTATTTTCCCCAAGAATTTATTAATTACAAAGGAAAAAGTATTAAGTTTACAGTGGATTTCCCAGGCAAGAATACTGGAGTGGTTTGCCATTTTCTTCTCCAGGGGATCTTCCAGACCCAAGAATCAAACCCTCATCTCCTGCATTAGCAGGCAGATTCTTCACCACTAAGCCACCAGGGGAGCCCCTTATTCATAATATATTTACTTATATCTCAGTGGATATGTTTATTTCTGTTTCTAAGTCTTAGGCAAGAACTTCATTGTAATCCCTAGTTGCAATCTAGATAGTTCATGTGGACCTTTTTCCTTAAAGAGAAATACCTAAGTAATATGCTAAACTTTGACAGATAAACAAAAAATACTTGTTTTCTAAAGATTAGATTACATAGATCTCAGAGTTCACACTCTATTGGCCTCGTGCCCTGCCAGTAACTCCTGTCTCCCAAATTTCTGTCTTGAGGCAAAGACATGGGCAGTTTAGAGACTTGAGTCCCTGTAGTTGTCAAGAGTCTTGGTACCAGATTGCTCAGCAGCTGGCATGAGTCCAGGACAGATGTGTCTACAGGCTATCCCCTTTATCTTAGTATGTCCGACAATTCCCCAGGACTTTCACAGATACTAGGTATCACTGTACTGTCAATAATAGAATGATTTCTTTTCTTCCAAAGAGAAAGGCTTGGGACAATAAATAATTATACAGATTATCTACATATAAAAGAGGAGTATTACCATGCCATTATCATTATTACTAATTTCTTTCCAGAGTAGCTATGCATATATCATCTAGACATTCAAACCAACTTTTATTGTTAATGACAAAATGTAATTAATAATGAGGGGTATAGTAGAATATTACATGATTGAGGAGATTGTTAGTACTATTATCTAAGTATAGATATTCTGAATATGTCAACAAATGAGCAGGATGTCTTAAGTATATCCTAGAAGTACTTGGTTTTCCTATAAAGATGGGAATAAATTACTTGACAGTAAACTGGATGGTCACTTTTATCTTTTTATAAATAATGTTTGCATATGTGCTCGTGAGCATCAGCTTTATTCTCCACTAAGGTTAAAATAAGCATGATTAATTTTGTTAACCTAGGAAGGAATATTTGAGGAATTTTTATGACTATAGAGTGTGGGCTTAAACTAAAATTGGCTAATTCCTTAATTTCTCAAATAAATATTCCTTAATTTCTCTAATAAAAATAATTTCTCTGGCTTTCACTGGTGATAACAGTGAAATAAAGACCAGTTTTGGATTCGGGAAATGTGGATTCAAACTTGGTTGCTTCTGCTCTCAAGAATCATTCAGTTTTAGGCGACAGAAGCCTGTTCAAACTAGCTTCAGGAAAAAGGAGGATTTATGGGAGATATGCAAGGGTATTTCCCAGAATCCAAGCCCAAGAACTGTTGCTGGATTGGAAACAGCTTTGTCCATCTCACTGGAAGTAAATTGTCCCTACTTTTACCTCCACTTGTGCAGGCTTCTCTCCTCTGCCCCTTTCCGTCCTTTTTTGCTTTACTGTGAACATGCTCTCCCAAGCCCTGGCCTCAACACCTGTCTTATTTTAAGCATTCAGCAAAGACTGACTCGGTTTTTCAGTGTACTAATTTCCAGTTTGTGCGAGAAAATCTGATTGATTCAACTTAGATCAGGTAGATGCTGCTTATCCATTCAGTTCTAGCTGACAGATAAGGAGCACCAGTCATGGTGGTACCTGGAGTTCTTTCTTCTGGTTCTTCTGGGTCTAAAGAGAGAGAACTTCTCCAAGAATGTGAGTATCATGAAGAAATGCTTGGTAGAAAATGGGTGGCATCTATAGAATAATATGTATTACCTCTGAGGTCTTGGGTGGGTCACTTAGTCTCGATGAATCTCAGTTTCCTCATCTTTGAAGTGAAATAATGATGGTCTCCCTCTCACTAGATATTGTGACAATCGGGTAAGACAGAATACATAAAAATTAGAAAGCTTTGTACCAGGGTTGGAAACAAATAAAATAAATAAGGTATTTAAACCACACACTATATATACTTTACTGTGAATTAACAGGATCTATTTTAGAAGTAATAACTTCTAGAATATTATGCTGAATGTCATTATAGTTACCTATAATAAAATTATTCCAGTTAAAAACAGATTCGAATGGTATAACTATACAGAAAAAATTTTAAAAGATTTGAAGTTTAATAACAGCATAAATTGTTTTAAAGCATAAAATTAGATACAGACTTTTACAAAGCAACAGTTTTCTGAGCTTCTAATATACATTAGGCCTTATAGGGAACAAACAGGGATGCAAGGCTAGTAAGAAGTATTGGGCTCATCATTCTCACGGAGCTTTTGTCAAAATTAGAAATATGTATACCAGGAGAAAATGATAAAATAGTAGACAGTGCATGATAAATGCGAATTAGACTATAGAACTTCATAAATTAGATCATTGAAGGCTGTCAAGGTCAAGGAAAGCTTTCTAGAAGAAGCTGGGATTTCAAACATGAATAGAATCAAATAAGGAAGCTCAAAGAAAGTAGGTACTTCAGGTAATAAAACACAAGTCTATGAGTTAACTGCTTGGAGTAGAATTTTTTAATAGGAAAATATGTTGAGGCCAAGGCTTCATGGGCCTTGAATGCAAGCTTGAGCAATTCAGGTGATATCCTGTGAGCGTTTGAAAATTCTGCAATAAAGCAGTTAATTACATTAGGAAGCAGTCTTTTAGGCAAAGAAATTTCCCTAGTGCCAGTAAACAAAGGGCTTGAGAAGAGTCTGGTGGCCTCATCTCTTGACGCCTGTGCCTCCTGCCAAAAAAAAAAATAGTGCAAACATTTTTATGAGGGGAATGCTAATAGCCACCTAAAGAAAATACGTTTCACTTTATGTATTCCAATCCTGCCCATTTTCCTTAACCATACATTGTTTTTCAAATTATTATGTCCCATTTTGACATTCTTGATCTATTATGTCTCCAGTTTAAGGCCAGCATACGACTAATTTCAGTAGATTTTACTGTGTTAGAGCAGTAAGAATATTTAGGAAAAGATTATACAACATAAGTACTTACCAAACCTCATGTAGATTCATTTTGGGTGGATACACTTTGACAGCATGGTATTCCTGGATCCTGTGAACTCTTATCTGGCACTGAGCTCATGGGGGGACCTTGTAAGTACTGTGGAACTTTAAGTGGTAAATACCTGAGCATTTTCCAGTGTTGCTTTTAGTCAGCTGTTTCATCTGGGCAATGTCAGGGTTGAGGAAGAGCCAATGCTGTTTCCTAGGCTCATATTGGCTGTGCCCACGTGGGTTGTCCAGTGCCCACCACTGCTGCCACCACCATAATCAGGGTGTAAATGGGGCTTGCCTGACCCCAGTTTTCTTCATTTGTGACCACGTGTAATGGTCTTAGGCCTTTAAAGATAAATTAAGTCTGTCATAATTTCTGAAAAAAATTCTTAGAGGTGAGGTGAGGTTGGTTAACACGAAAATGTCAACAGAATTTTCTTTTATCTCCTCCGTATGATGTGTTTTTCAGCCACTTCTTTAAGCCTCTCGTGTGATGTGATAATGCTTTATTTTACATTTTGTTTATCAAGAGTGTTTGATCAGACGCATGGGAGTCTGCCCCAGACAGGAAGCTGCAGCTGCGAGCCTCCCTAGCTCTGACCCTGCTGGGGGAATAGCCACCACGAGGCTGCCTAATAGGGTTGGTTTGACCTGACCAGGTGACCTTAGCAAGGGGTGGGGGGTGTGCTGAAGAAGGCTGGCCTACAACTGGGATCGAGGGGCGTGACCACACTGCAGAAATGGAACCCTCTGCCCAGGGCACACGAGAAAACCAAACCTCAGGACGAAGGAGGGAGGGACACGTGTGAACACATGAGGACTCACAAGGCATCCAGACATGGAAGGGCAGTACTGGGGACCACAGGTGACCCGCAGCCGGGCACCCAGCACAGAGAGCATCATGGCAGAGCAGGTGGCTCTGAGCCAGATGCAGGCGTGTGGGATACTGCGAGAAGAGCTGTGCCAAAGCTATTCTTTCCATCAATCAGGGACAATATATCTTAATATGTACATATCCTCTTCAAGAGGAAGATCTACCCCACCATCTGGTGGCTGTTCCAGGATGGCTTCTGCCAAAAGATACCTTCATTGTGGGCTACACCCACTCCCACTTCACAGTGGCCAACATCTGCAAGCAGAGCAAGCCCACCCCAGAGAAGGAGCCCAAGCTGGAGGAGTTCTTTGCCCACAACTCCTACGTGGCCAGCCAGTATGATGACGTGGCTTCCTAGGAGCACCTCAACAGTGGCATGAATGCTCTCCACCAGGGTCCGCAGGCCAGTGCCTCTTCTACCTGGCCTTGCTCCCCAGCGGCTACAGGACTGTCACCAAGAACATCCGTGACACCTGCACGAGCCAGACAGAACCGTATCATCATGGAGAAGCTCTTTGGGAGGGACCTGCGTATTTCCAACCAGCTGTCCAACCACGCAGCCTCCCTGTTTTGTGAGAACTAGATCTACTGCATCGACCACTACCTGGGTAAGGAGGTGGTCCAGAACCTCATGGTGCTGAGATTTTGTCAACAGGATCTTTAGGCCCCATTTGGAACCGTGACAACATTGCCTGCATGGAGCCTTCAAGGAGCCATTTGGCACTGAGGGCTGGTGGAGCTACCTCGGAATTTGGGATCATTTGGGAGGTAATGCAAAATCCCCTCCAGATCCTGTGTCTGGTGGCCATGGAGAAGCCCACCTCCACCAACTCAGATAACATCCGTGATGATAAGGTCAAGGTGTTGAAATGTATATCAAAGGTGCAGGTGAGCAATGTGGTCCTGAGCCAATATATGGAGAACCCCACTGAAGAAGGTGAGGCCACCAGAGGGTACCCAGAGGACCCTGGGGTGCCCCATGGGTCCACCACTGACACCTTTGCGGCTTTTATGTTCTCTGTGGGGAATGAGAGGTGGGACGGGCTGCCCTTCATACTGTGCTGCAGCAGAGCTCTGAATTAGCACAAGACCAAGGTGTGTCTGCAGTTCCTAAACATGGCTGGTGATGTCTTCTAGCAGCAATGCAAACGCAACAAACTGGTAACCCATGTGCAGCCCAAGGAGGCTGTGTATGCCAAGATGATGACCAAGGAGCCTGGCATGTTCTTCAACCCTGAGGAGTCAGAGCTGGACCTCACCTACAGTAACAGATACAAGAATGTGAAGCTCTTTGATGCATATGAGCATGCCTCATCCTGGACATCTTCAGTGGAAGCCAGATGCACTTTGTGCGCAGTGACGAGCTCCAGCAGGCCGGGTGCATCTTTACCCCACTGCTGCACCAGATCCATCACAAGAATCCCCAGCCCATCCCCTACATCTGTGGTAGCCCAGGCCCCACAGAGGCCAATGAGCTGATGAAGAGAATGGGCTTCCAGTACAAAGGGACCGACAAGTGGGTGAATGCCACACGCTCTGAGCCCTGAGCACCTGGTCCCCACCCCAACCCACCTTGGCCTGTCTCTCTGTCCTTCCCACTGTCTGACCCCATTTCAGGAGGACCTTAGGACCATAACCGTCGGCCTCACAATACTGGCTCTAGGCTCTGGCCACGCTGTGCCATGGCTGCCTTGGGCCCAGTTACATTCTTCAACCACAAGCGCAGGAGAATCACACTGTGACCATCCCCAGCAGCCAGTGAGCCAGCTTCTGTCCACAAAACTGAGCCCCAGTGGAAGAAAGAAGAGTGGCTCTTCATCTGGCCTGGCTCTTCCCAGATGACTGGAGTTAGAGGACCATAGGGAGGGGCAGTGGTAGGCCTCAGTGGGCCATAGCTGTCAGCAGGCTCCTCAGAACTCAGGGGGAAGGCCCAGTTGCTTCTGCACCAGCCTCAGTGCTATTTGATATTCCTGGTCACCCCTGGAAGGAACTTCCAGGCTGCCCAGCACACCCCGCCACCGTCTTGGCTTCCTCAAATGTCCCCCTGGAATGTCCTCCCCACTGGAAACCAAGCAGCAGGTGGGATGCCCCACCTCAGTCCCCTGTCATTAAACCAGCAAATAGGAATAAAAAAAGAGTGTTTGATCATATGTCAGTGCCCTGGATTGAGAGGCTAAATCTTTACATCCAGGGATTGAGAGAGAAGGAGGGAAGGAGAGAAGTAAGAATGTGTGTATTGTAACATGGATGGACCTAGAGGGCATTATGCTAAGTGAAGAGAAATCCTGCATGATGTCACTTATATGTGGAATCTAAAAAAGAAAACGAATGAACAAACATAATCAGTCATAGATACAGAAAACAGGTGGCTGCTAAGTGGGCAGGGGCTTCAGGAGAGGAGAGAAATAGAGGGAGATTGAGGTAAAGACTTTGAGTTAACTAAATTAGTCACAGGTATGAAATGTAGTGTGGGGAATATAGACAGTATGTAATACTGTTGTATGGTGACAGATGACAGCTAGACTTATCATAGTGATCTTTTTGAAATGTATAGAAATCAAATCACTGTTTGTAGCAGGAATTAACACAGTGTTGTGGGTCAGTTATACTGCAAAAACAAACAAGTTCATAGAAAAAGAGATCAGGTTTGTGATCACCAGAGGCCAAGGTGGGGTGGAGGGAGATCATCTGAAGGCAGTCAAAAAGTGTAAACTCTGAATTTTAAGTACTTAATAGGGATGTAATGTGTTGTGCAACATGACAAGACAACACTGCTATACAATGTAAATGAAAGTTGTTAAGAGTAAATTGTAAAAATTCTAATCACAAGGAAAAAAACTGTCTTTAATGTATCTGTAAGAAATGGTAGATGTTCACTAAACCTATTGTGATCATTATTTCATAATCTATATAAGTCAAATCATTATGTTGTGTACCTTATATGTTGTGTGTCAATTATATCTCAATAAAACTGGACAGGGGGAAGAGATGTGTTTTACAAGGAGGGTATTCCTTATTCTGAATGCTGGAATCATCAGAGTCTGCAATGTTTATAACAGCTGAGATAAGTCATTCTGTACTTTAAAAAAAAATCAAAGGAAAGGATGGTGGGTCACAATCACAAAGACTTTTCAGTGACTCATTTACTGTTTCTATAATTATCCTGTCCCTTAGATTTGTCCTTCCTGCTCAATCCTTCTTTCTTCCTAGGAGGGGAATCATTTAGGAAGATTAATTCAGTCCTGCTGGGCATAGCATCAACTTCAACACAGAATACTAATTTATACATATATGTAAGTTATGACCAACCTAGATAGCATATTGCCAACAAAGGTTCGTTTAGTCAAGGCTATGGTTTTTCCTGTGGTCATGTATGGATGTGAGAGTTGGACTGTGAAGAAGGCTGAGCGCCGAAGAATTGATGCTTTTGAACTGTGGTGTTGGAGAAGACTCTTGAGAGTCCCTTGGACTGCAAGGAGATCCAACCAGTCCATTCTGAAGGAGATCAGCCCTGGGATTTCTTTGGAAGGACTGATGCTGAAGCTGAAACTCCAGTACTTTGGCCACCTGATGCGAAGAGTTGACTCATTGGAAAAGACTCTGATGCTGGGAGGGATTAGGGGCAGGAGGAGAAGGGGACAACAGAGGATGAGATGGCTGGATGTATCACTGACTCGATGGACGTGAGTCTGGGTGAACTCCAGGAGTTGGTGATGGACCGGGAGGCCTGGCGTGCTGCAATTCATGGGGTTGCAAAGAGTCGGACACAACTGAGCGACTGAACTGAACGTTCATTTGGGGGTTGATCACTCAATTTTTTTGTGGCCACACAGTATCCTAAGTCTTTCAAATTTTTAAGAATTTTGAATTTATTAGTATAATACAGCTTTTCTTCTAATGCCATAGAAAATGGAACTTCATATTTTCCAGATGTTGTCAGAGCAATTTGAAAAATGATTCAGTGAATTAAAGTTGTAGCAGAGACTTAATTAAACTGTAGAACAATTATTTTGAGTAAGAGCATGAATATACAGCCTGTTTTATTACTTTTATTTTTCTGAGGGTCAGGGATAACCGATTGCTGGTTTATATGTATCTGCAAGCATGAAACAAGAACAAAATAAAACCTGAAAGAGTAAATGAGTGTTAAATGCTTTATCTTAGGATATTGTCTGTTTGGTCATGTTGTAATGCTAATTCTGATGTGGGACTAATTTCATGATTCAGATGGGACACTTGAAGTTTAATCAGCATAAATGGTGTGTGGCCTATTCCCTCTAAGTAGAAAATAACTTTACTGTGCGAAGTGCTGTAATTCTTTAGTTCTTTTCCAGTTCAAGGTTAGCCTTAGGATTTACATCTTTGCTGTTTTACTATCCTTTAGGCATATTCAAAACATGAGTGAGATCAAGACTGATGTCGGACGAGCTCGAGCATGGATAAGATTGTCTCTAGAAAAGAAGGTCTTGTCCCAGCATCTCAAGCAGTTGCTCTCTAACCAGCTGCTCACAAAGTAAGAGGTGGCCTCGAGGCATTTCTGTTTCTATGACCTATGCTTACAAAATAAGTTGCATAGACTGACAGGCTGCCTTCTTTAGCATGAGTTGTTCACTCCTGTGCACATGCACTCTTCCTTTCTAACAGGCACATGTTTCAGAAACTCTGTGTCATGACCTCCTATTTGATTATATATGGGAGGGTACAGATTTCATAGCCAGAGGCAGATGGTGCTACCTTTTTCAGAAAAAAAAAACTAAGTAGTCCCACAGGTTGATGGTAACATCCAAAAAGTGAAAGTGGCTCAGTCGTGTCCAGCTCTTTGCGACCCCATGGACTGTTCAGTCCAAGGAATTCTCCAGGCCAGAATACTGGAATGGGTAGCCTTTCCCTTCTCCAGGGGGTCTTCCCAACCCAGGGATTGAACCCAGGTTTCCCACATTGCAGGTGGATTCTTTACCAGCTGAGCCACAAGGGAAATATCCAAAAGATGGGTTGAATTTATGTAAACCTTGTATCATATTGTGAAGATCACAACAAAACCAGGAGTAGCAAAAAAATTAAAAGGTCCATAGTAAATAGCTTCTCTGAGAGTCTTACCAATACTTATATTTAGTAGTGTAGAGCCAGTAAACCAGTCAAGTGCATATTAGTTAATTAACTGTTTTGATTGATTCTCTTTACTCCATCAGAAACCTGGATGATAATACATATAGTAGAATTAATTTGAAAATTAAGGGCTTTGGGGTTCTCTAGAGCAAAGGCATGCAAAGGATTCAGCAGAGACTTCAAACACGAGAGTGTTGGAATCCCACCATAACCCAATTCTTTTTGTGATTTTAAATTTTTATGTATCACTGTAGAGTTAGTTATCCCTTGGAGCATTTTAGGATGACTCTTAATATCCAAAGAATGGGTTAGATAGAGTATATGATGTGAAGTACGTCCTGTGAACCTGACCGTCCCCTCTTAAAACTGACTACACTCCCCACATCTTATCCCTGCTGATAAGTCTTGTGCCCTTTGTGGCCAAAGTACAAAGCAGAAAATGATAGTCGTTTAAAAATGTTGCTACATAAAGGTAACTACTAAGTATCTTACATGTTTTCTACTGTACTTTCTTCTATGTATGTTCTCTTAGTTAAGATTATACTGTATTTGCAATTCAGCTCACCCTTTTTTCAGGTTAATATTATACCATAACATTTTATATGTCATAAAGTCTCTGAAATCTGAATGCCTGTGTTCAAAAACTGCCTTTACTATTCACTATTTGAATGGCCTTAGGCAAGATCCTTAACTTCATTTTATCACTTTTCCTCATCTGTAAAAGGAGAATGCTAATAGACTTACCTCTCATGTGATCACAAGGATTAGATATATTAATAACTATGAAATACTTGGGAAATGCTTAAATGTAAATGCTTAATAAAAAGTTACTGTTTTAGGGAGCAGTAGTTTTTTTCTTACTCAGTTAAAATTCAATCCTTTTTTGAAATGAAACATCTGAAACACAGAGTGGTTTAAATTTTCCAGAAAGATATCTTCCAAACACTATAATATGGATGATTATATTATAACTAGTCAATATTTTTAAAAATTTATCTTTAGTGAATGTTATGTCCTTCAGCCATAGGATGAGGAAAAAAAAAAATCCACCATAGGCTATTAACAGCAGATGTGGGGAGTAGTAGTTTTGTTATTGTTAAAATTCTTCTTAAACTTAATTTTTTTAAACAAATTTTTTAAAATTTGTTTTTAGCTGCACTGAGTCTTCACTCTGCATGCTGGCTTTCTCTAGTTGCCATGAGCAGGGGGCTACTCTCTAGTTGTGGTGCGCGGGCCTCTCACTGCTGTTGCTTCTCTCGTTGCAGCTTGCAGGCTCTAGAGCTCAGGCTCAGTACTTGTGGCATCTGGGCTTAGTTGCGCCGTGACATGTGAAATCTTCTCAGACCCAGGGATTGAAGCTGTGTTCCCTGCATTGGCAGATGGATTCTTACCCATTGTATCACTAGGAAAGTCCTAAACTTTATTTTAAATTAGTATACTATGATATATTGGGTTGGAAAAACCTGAATGAACTTTTTGGCCAACTCAGTATTTTTATTTTTTACAAATAATATTCAAGTGGACATTTGTGAGTAAATCTTTGCCATTTCATATTATATCCTTAGGACTGAGTCCTTAAAATTAATAAGTCAAAGAATAATTATTTTTAATTACTTAAATATTACCAACAAATTGCTTTTCTGAAATTTTCAGATTACACTTTCTGTTATTCACTGCCACCCCCCACATATACCCCCATCAGCACTGATCATTAATTTTAAATCTTTATTACTTTGATGGACAAAATGAATTCACAGGAGGTTGTTTCTTTAATTACTAAGTAGGTTAAAATATTAACATATATACATTCATTTTTATGAATTGTCTGTTCTTTCTAGATTCAAGTTTCTATTCATCATTTGTCTAAGAGGAAGTATTTTTTAGCGGAAGACATAAGGAAAAATACACTATACTATTACTTTGTGTTTGTCTTATCCTTTCCTAGGAAGCTTTATAAACGTTATGCTTTTCTCCGTTGTGAAGAAGAAAGAGAGCAGTTTCTTTACCATCTTCTTTCCCTCAATGCTGTGGACTATTTCTGCTTCACCAGTGTCTTCACCACTATCAGTAAGTCTGGAGAAGTGAATGTTAAGTGAAGTGCTGCTCAGATGACTAATGGAATAAGAGTTTGTATTTTTAAAAGTGAGACATACCACAGTTCAGTGAGACAGACACTGTAACATCCACCCCTCCCCCAACCTTCCCTGCCCAACCCCATCTCCATTTAGCAATAAAGGTTATACCCCAGCAGCCCCACCTCCTGAAGACAACCCTCCGCTATTTGGGGAATGTCTCAGCAAAGAAAACTACCATCCCTGAGGCTATCCGTCCTACTAAAGCCAGCCAGGATCCCTGCCTGATCCCTGGGCTGCCCCAGAACGCACTGTGGTATCAGCTGAGGACTCACAGCATCAGAGCTCAGTTTCTGCCTCAGCCCACCCTTTCTTCCTCACATGTTGAACCCAGAAGCTGCATTCTTCATGCTAATTTCTGACTCAGAGTCTGCTTACCAAAAAACCCATCCTGCAATAGGAAATGGGGTGGATGTGAAGAGGAATGTTTTATTAAACAAACATTGCAGTGTCTTATCTGAAACACATAAATTCAAAGAATCAGTATATGATAATAATAAACATGTAACTGAACAGCCATGAAATTAAAAGATGCTTGCTCCTTGGAAGAAAAGCTATGACCAACCTAGACAGCATATTAAAAAGCAAAGATATTACTTTGCCAACAAAGGTCTGTCTAGTCAAAGCTATGGTTTTTCCAGTAGTCATGTGTGAATATGAAAGTTGGACTATAAAGAAAGCTGAGTGCCGAAGAATTGATGCTTTAGAACTGTGGTGAAGACTCTTGAAGAGTCCCTGGGACTGCAAGGAGATCAAACCAGTCAACCCTAAAGGAAATCAGTCCTGAATATTCATCAGAAAGACTGATGCTAAAGCTGAAACTCAATACTTTGGCCACCTGTTGTGAAGAACTGACTCACTGAAAAAGACCCTGGTGCTGGGAAAGATTGAAGGCAGGAGAAGAAGGGGACGACAGAGGACGAAATGGTTGGATGACATCACAACTCGATGGACATGAGTTTGAGCAAGCTCCAGGAGTTGGTGATGGCCAGGGAAGCCTGGTGTGCTGCAGTCCATGGGGTTGCAAAGAGTTGGACAGGACTGAGCAACTGAACTAAACTGAACATCATTAAACTTTGATGATTCAGAAAGACTTCAGAATCTTGCTGAATGTTGCAGATCTTAATGACCCAGATAACCACGATGGTGTGGTCACTTACCTAGAGCCAGACATCGTGGAGTGTGAAGTGGACCTTAGGAAATATGACTACAAACAAAGCTAGTGGAGGTGATGGAATTCCAGCTGAGCTATTTCAGATCCTAAAGGATGATGCTTTGAAAGTGCTGCATTCAATATGCCAGCAAATTCGAAAATTCTGTAGCAGCCACAGGACTGGAAAAGGTCCATTTTCATTCCAACCCCAAAGAATAGCAGTGCCAAAGAATGTTCAAACTACCATACAGTTGCACTCATTTTGAATACTAGTAAGGTTATGCTCAAAATCCTCCAAGCTAGACTTCAGCAGTACGTGAACTGAGAATTTCTAGATGTACAAGCTGGGTTTAGAAAAGGCAGAGGAACCAGAGATCAAATTGCCAATATCCGCTGGATCATAGAGAAAGCAAGGGAATTAAAAAAAAAAATCTGCTTCATTGACTACACTAAAGCCTTTGTGTGGATCACAACAAACTATGGAAAATTCTTTCAAGAAATGGGAATACCACACTACCTTACTTGTCTCCTGAGAAACCTGTATGTGGCTTAAGAAGCAATTAGAAACTTACATGGAACAAGTGACTGGTTTAAAATTAGGAAAGAGGTAAGACAAGGTTGTAAATTGTCACCCTGTTTATGTAACTTTTATAACTTCTTGTATAGCAGTTAATGCCTGACTGGATGAATTATAAGCTGGAATCAAGATTGCCAGGAGAAATATCAACAAACTCAGATATGCAGATGATACCACTCTAATGGCAGAAAGTAAAGTTAATCTAAAGAGCCTCTTGATGAACGTGAAAGAGGAGAGTGAAGAAGCTGGCGTAAAACTCAACATTCAAAAAACTAAAATCATGGCATCTAGTCCCATCACTTCATGGCAAATAGAAGGGGAAAAAGTGGAAGCAGTGACAGATTTTATTTTCTTGGGTCCAAAATCACCTCACTGAGGACAGTGAATACAGCCATGAAATTAAAGTGCTTGCTCCATGGAAGGAGAGCTGTGACAAACCTAGACAACATATTCAAAAGCAGAGATATCACTTTGCTGACAAAGGTCCGTATACTCAAAGCTGTGGTTTTTCCAGTAGTCATGTATAGGTGTGAGAGTTGGACTGTAAAGAAGGCTGAGCACCAAGGAACTGATGCTTTCAAATTGTGGTGTTAAGAAGACTCTTGAAAGTTCCTTGGACTGCAGTGAGATCATACCAGTCACTATAAGGAAATCGGCCTTGAATATTCACTGCAAGGACTAATGCTGAAGTTGAAGCTCCAATACTTTGTCCACTTGATGGAGAGTCAACTCATTGAAAAAGACCCTGATGCTGGGAAAGATTGACGTCAAGAGCAAAATGAGAATATGGTGGTTAAATAGACTCTGAATGCTAATGGACATGAATTTGAGCAAACTCTGGGAGATAGTGAAGGACAGGAAAACCTGACATGCTACGGTCTATGGGGGTCAAAAAGAGTCAGACACAGCTTAGCCGCTGAACAACAACAAGAGGGAGGAAATACTGATTGAAGATGTGTTTTTGATAAACTAAATTATAGTATTTATTCTGTCACATTGGTCCCCTTCCCTACTTTGGAGAATTTTTACTTGTATCAGTTAGGAATTATTGTCAGTTGCAAATATCAGAAAACAGTGGTGTAAACAAATCGGTAGTTTTGTTTTTCTTACACAGTGAGAAGTCTTGAAGTAGGCAGTCTGCAGTGCTATCACAGACCCAAGCTCTGTGACAGCTGTCAGTGTGTGCTAATCACCTCATGATCACAAGGTAGCTGTTCTCAGTTTACCCTCCAGCCTGAAGAAGGAAGCAGTGCCAAGGAAGAGGGGTCAGAATCTGTGCCAGAAGAACATAATTTTCTGAGAAATTTCAATAAATATAACCAGTATTTCACTGGGCAGAGTTGTGTAGGTTTTGGTCTCTGGTAGAGGCAAAGAAAATGGAGTTAGAATGGTTATTAGGCTAACCTGTAATATCTGTCAAGATACTGTTAGTTAATTAGAAGCTAAGGTGTTATATACAATTTTGAAAGAGAAGAAATTGCAGAGGGAGTTAGGACTCCTAAGCTCCTCCCCATATCCGCAGATTTCTCTTTATCCATCTAACTCTTAAAACTAGGGAATTGAAATACTTCATGAAATAAATATTCTGAGTTTAATAATACTAATCTTTTTCTGCTTTATGAAATCATTGTGTATCTGTGAGCCCTTTGCAGCCAACAGAACTGCTGACCCTAAACAAGCCTTTTTCTGCATCTTTTCTAATCCTATTAGTGAAAGAAATGAGTAGCCTTTGGTACCTAAAATAACGTCTTGCACTAACCTCTTCTGCTTTCAGTTTCAAAAATCGTTTGATTCTCATGATTACTAAGCCATGAAAATATGGCCTTTTTCTCTGACATTTTCCTTTCCTTCAGCCAAAATAAAAGGACAGAAAGGGGAGTTATTCAGCCAACAGAAAGAAAGTCCTCTATGTAAAATTAGAGAAACAAGCCATTTATCCCATTCATTCTGCTCATCTAAGAGCACACTGAGACATGAGCCCCTCTTGTGAGGCAAGATCCGAGCCCCTTGTCCAGTGACTGTTTTTAATCCTGGGTGTAGTTCTTTCAAAGAGGACCTTTTAATAGTTCTCTTGTGACTGGATGAAGAGAATACCAACCAAAATATTGATTCTACCCTGCTTTTTAAAAAAAAAAAAAGTATGGCTCTGAGGGCTAAAAATATGCTAATGTGTTTGAGCCGTCCTCATTTTTTAAAGGAAATGGAGGTGTGTGGAATGCCTAACTGTGGGTTCCACATTTGAGCAAACGATGGTGTTTGGCCAGTGACATCTAGTGGCTTGCCTTTGAAGAGCCTTCAAAGGGAACGATTTCACAGATTCCTTTCCGCATCCTTATTCTCTCCCTGAGGCATCTCTTGCCCTAGAGCCCCCTTTCCAAGTTGTAGCTAATAGACTTCATATTACAGCTGGAATGGAGGTGCTGTTGTCTATTACTGGCTTTGCATATGGGACTGTAACACTGGGATGAGAAAGTTCTGGAGTGCAGTGTTGTGAAGCATTGCCCAAGAAAATCAGCAACAAGCAGATACTGTGCAAGTAGTCACCAACCACCTTCCTTATATGAAACCATGCCAGTAACCATGCTCATTTGTACTCCATTTTGGAACAAAATGAATAAAAACATCAAAGCAATGAAAATACTACACAGTCACTGTCTATGTCCTCAGGTATTCTGGTGCTAATGCCTGACATTGTTTATAAAATGTAGTGCTGATGATAAGCATGCCATGTTATGGGTGTGAGAGTTGGACCATGAGAAGGCTGAGTGCTGAAGAATTGGTGCTTTCGAATTGTGGTGCTGGAAAAGACTCTTTTGAGAGTCCCTTGGACTGCATGGAGATCAAATCAGTCAATCCTGAAGGGAATCAACCCTGAATATTTATTGAAAGGACTGTTGCTGCAGCTGAAGCTCCAGTACTTTGGCCACCTGATGCGAATAGCCAACTCATTGAAAAAGACCCTGGTACTGAGAAGGATTGAGGGCAAAAGGATAAGAGGGCGACAGAGGTTGAGATGGTTAGATAGTTATCACTGACTCGATGTATAAGAATTTGAGCAAACTCCAGGTAATAGTGAAGGACAGAGAAGCCTGGTGTGCTGCAGTCCATGGGGGTTGCAAAGAGTCGGACAGAGTTTAGCAACTGAACAACAACAATGCCATGTGTACATAATGATGTATAAGTATGGAAACTAGTACAAGTACTGGGACTTGTGGCTTAATACCAGACCTCATCTTTCTAGGCTAGAGGAGGTTATGATCTCATCCTGTTGCTTAAGTTTATAGCTTGATAGATCATTAAAAGGCAAATTATCTGTGAAAGCCAACAGAATTCTGAATATATATTTGTTTTCTTCAGGAGAACTTCATTGTTATTTTGTATTAATTTCAGCATTTTTCTTTCAGTGATTCCATATAGGTCAGTGATCATTCCCATCAAAAAGCTGAGCAACGCGATCATCACGTCAAACCCCTGGATCTGTGTATCAGGAGAACTAGGAGACACGGGAGTAATGCAGATTCCCAAAAACCTCCTTGAAATGACTTTTGAAGTAGGTTCAGCTAATTGCTTTCTTAGCACAAAGTGTCATACATAGTTCTACACAACAATGCCAGTTTCAGTTTTTCATTTTTCCCCAAGTCAAATAATACAAAGGGTAATTAAGCATGCAGGATCATTTAGAGGATTATATACCTAAAGTTGTCTGCTGCTGCTGCTGCTACTAAGTCACTTCAGTCGTGTCCGACTCTGTGCAACCCCGTAGACAGCAGCCCATCAGGCTCTCTCGTCCCTGGGATTCTCCAGGCAAGAACACTGGAGTGGGTTGCCATTTCCTTCTCCAATGCATCAAAGTGAAAAGTGAAAGTGAAGTCACTCAGTCGTGTCTGACTCTTAGTGACCCCATGGACTGCAGCCTACCAGGCTCCTCCGTCCATGGGATTTGCCAGGCAAGAGTACTGGAGTGGGGTGCCATTGCCTTCTCCGAAAGTTGTCTGGAACACATGAATTTGTTTTGCATTTTTATTGTTTTTTTAATTGTTAAGCTGTGTATTTCTACTTGTAGTGGTGCACTCTGGGGCTTTGCCAGGTCCTTTTCCATAATTCCCAACGCGTGTTGTAGAACCTGGCACATAGAGAACATTCAGGTGAATGCTTTCCCCACAGTGGTTCTCTTCCAAACTGTAAATTCACCCTGCCTGAACCTGGGCAAAGGGAACAGGAGCTGCTTTTCATGCTTTGGCCTTTAGACCACATGGTGATATTTATAAAATGATCTTGCGAAAATACCTCTCACTATGATAGTCAGTTTTCCGGTCTTACCTGGTGAAGTAGCCCCATACTTTTGAGCCCACATGCTGGTTGATCCTGGCATGCAGAAAGGAGACAAACATCTGTTCTCCTTTCCGAAGGGAAATGGTACTAACTGAATGTTCTGTTCCTGGGGTCTAGGAATGGCAGTTTCCACTCAGAGTCATGACACTGCCCAAGAGCTTATTTTGACACTATTCAGTGGGCTCACAGCTATCTGTATATAAAAGATTAAACTCCTTGGCTTTTCTTTGACTGCTATAGACATAAACTGCATTATAAGTCCCATCATTGCTGTTTCCAGACTCTCACATCTGTCTGCTTCTTTCCATCTCTGCTGCCACAACTAATTCAAGATGCCCTCCTCCATCACCTAGATCTATGATTCAAAGATGTCAAGTGCTTTGAGAACTCATAGCTTTGAGGTTCCCAGCTATACATAGTCAGTTGGGGTCTGTGATCTTTCATCAGAATTTTGTTGACATTAATTTTTACCATTTCTGTTATCATCACTTTCTTTTTTTTTTTTTTTTATCATCACTTTCTTTTGTACTTACGCACAAAGGGTCAGGAAGAATGCTGATAACTATGGTTTTTTTTTTAACAGTAGCTTCAGAGACTTCTAGATGATGTTTGAGGTCAGTCTGCCTTAGTATTTATTAAAGCAGAAAAACTTGGTGATTTTTTATGTCTATAATTATTTTTCTGACCTCTCTATAACTAAATCTAAATAGCATCCTTTCCCATTTTTTGGAATTCTTCTCATCCTTCAAAGGAAAAAAATCTACTGACTCGGTGATGTTTCCAGATTCTCCAGTTGGAAATCATTGTTCCTTCCCAGGTGTTCTTCAAGCACCTGTTTACATATCTGCTCTCAGACATTGTGTAGTCCCTCTCATTTAATAATGTTCCTATGTTTCCTGTCTCATTAGAAGGGATCTATTTGGAAATTTTTCTCTAGTGCACAACAGAATACATTATGCAGAGTCTTCTGCATTTGTAAATTGTTTGGAACCACTACTAAAGCTGAGAGGTGGCAGGAAAAGATCGGGAACTGAGTACCCTGTGGTCCTGTCCCTACAGTGCCAGAATCTGGGGAAGCTGACAACTGTCCAGATCGGTCACGATAACTCAGGACTGTTAGCCAAATGGCTAGTGGATTGTGTCATGGTCAGAAATGAAATCACAGGACATACATATAGGTAAGTAAATGTCCTTGGGAGTTCAGACTTCTTTTAATACTTTTTAGACAAGAAAAAGTTTGAGAATTATTTTCATTCTAAAGCTTTCCCACTACCTTTTGAATTTTACTTTAGCTTTTTGGGTTGTCTTGTTTATGTAATAACAAAGTTCTGTTATTTTGTTCCAAATACAAAATTGCCCCCAAAATACTTCTCAAAAAGACTGATTGTGTTTGCTGCTAACACTTAGTCCACAAATGTTGAAAAAGATTGAAACTCTGATAAGAAAAGGAAAAAAAGAAGCTTAAAATAATATCAGTAAGACAAAAGGCTCTTTTGGACACTCCTGATTGCAGCCAGCACTCCTCTTTGAGAACATTCTCCTCTTTTTTCCTGGAACTTAATTCCCCCATTAACATCTAGTTTGAAGATACTCTTGTTGACACTAACTACAGAATTTTGATATAGATGAGGTATGAGAAAATATTTAAAAGTTACTTTAATTTGATAATAATAATTTATGGCTATACAAGAGAGACTTCTTTATTTTTCAGAGATTCACTGAAGTAATTAGTAAAATGTCCTGATGTGTGTAATTTACTTTTAACAAAAAACAAAAATGAAGCATATGGGAGAATGTTATAACTAAGTCATTAGAACATGGGTGTCTATTTCTTTGTCTTCTTTTTTAAGTGTTTGCAATTTTTTATAATGAAAAAAATCACCCACAGGCTGATCACCCACTAAAATGATGGGTTTCACCCTTGATGCCATTTAAAAATTCTGATTAAAGCTAGTAACATATTGGAGATTCTGAAGTTTATTTCTGTCCTGCTAGGTTCCCATGCGGGCGGTGGCTGGGGAAAGGCATTGATGATGGAAGTCTGGAGAGAATTCTCATTGGAGAATTGATGACATCAGCAGCAGATGAGGATCTAGTAAAGCAGTGTCGGACTCCACCCCAGCAGAAATCACCCACTGTGGCCAGGAGACTGAGCATCACATCACTGACAGGAAAAACTACCAGTAATTAGTTGTTTTTTTATTTTCCAATGTGTCTTAGATGTTTTAGGCATCATGTGGCCATTTCATAAAAAACTGTTGTGTTAAATGAATTATGGTAAGGAGATTAAAAAGAAAGCTGAGGAAAATTAATTTGTGAGAAAGACTTTAGAGTGGAGAGAGAAAAAGGGGGAAATAAGGCAGGATAATTACAAATAATTAAAAGCCTGAAGAATTTAGATGTTAAAATCAAATAAAAAACCACCTGCTCTGTTTTAGTTATGCTCTGAAGGTATGAATAAATAATATTTTGCCTGAAACTTCAAGGAAGAATAAAGACAGTTATAGTACTCTCATATCTAGTTATCCAAAGCCCCTTTTTCTAAGAGTAATTCTAAAAATTCCACTCCCCACCCCACCCCGAAACTTCCTGTAGAAGTGACAAAATATATATAAAAGTGACTTCTACAGATAGGATACTGTGTTCACATGCCATTTTTAATAGCACAATAAACTTCTAGTTTATACTAATGTGGTCTTTAGTCTCCCAAGGATATCAAATTTTAATCCCTGGGATATGTAAATGTTACTCAATTGAGTAAGTTAAGGATCTTGAGATAGGGAAATTATCTGGGTTATCCAGGTGGACCCTAAATTCAATTACATGTATTGTTATAAGATAGAGGAAATTAGACACACAGAGGAGAAGACAATAAATAGACAGATGGAGGCAGAGACTGGATGATGTGGGCACAGGCCAAGGAATGCCACCTGGGCTTGAAGAGGCAAGGAGCAACTTCTTCCATTGAGCCTCCTGAGGAAGCACAGCCCTGTCCACAACTTGATTTCTACCCATTGATACTGATTTCTGACTTCTCCCTCTGGAATTGTGAGAGAAGAAATTTCTCCCTTTTTTAAGTTACTAAATTTGTGGTCATCTATTACAGGAGCCACAGAAAACTAAAGAGACAGTCAAGTGGTTTTATTTCAATTCATAGACAATAACCATGAGTTATTGGAGGTACCTTATTAATAAGAGGTACCTAAGAGGTCCTTAGTTAACAAAGCAATTTCCTTAGATATTATTATTCTATATCCATTTGTTAGCATATAGTGATATATTAACTATTAGAATGATATAGTCTTTAACAATCTCCCTTATTCTTTAATAAATGATTCCCTTTATCCATAATTCTTTTCTGCCTCCAAAGTAAACTTAATACCGCACATACACTAGAAAGAGGAGACAATAGTGAATACGCATATATTACAATGGGAATACAAAAGGAAAAACCATTTGGCAATTTCTTATAAAGATATATACATGTACTAACCATACACTTCACCCAGAACTCTCAATCTAGATGTATATATCCTAGAGAAATGAATGCATATATCTACACCAAGACTCATACTCAAATTTTCCAAGCAGCTTTATTCATAATAGCCAGAATGGAAACACTTGCAACATCCACCAGCTGGTAAGTGGATAAGCAGATAGTGATACATCTAGTCAGTGGGATACTATTCAGCAATACTGTTGATATAGCTAACATCATGGATGAATCAAAAGTATTGTGCCAGGTGAGAAAAAGCAGACATTATACAATTCTATTTATTAAATTCTAGAAAAGGCAATATAATAATGATGGAAAGCAGATGAGTACTTGACAGGGGTTACAAAGTTACAAGCTGGGGAAGGGAATTGACTGAAAAGGGGAACAGCAGAACTTTGGGGGTTGATGGAAATTTTCTGTATTTTGATTATAGTGGTAGTTACATGTCTATACATCTGTCGAAACTCATCAAATTACATACTTAAAATTGGTGACTATAGTTATAGATTTTGAGTGGTAAGGCTGGGATTTGAGTCTCGGGGGTCTCTTAGATTCTTTTCCTTTGTGTCAATATGCCTCACTTGACTAAACTGGCAAGGCAAGTTTCATGGATCCCTGACAAGGCAGCCTGCCCTGGTGAAGTGTTTCCTGCACAGGCAGGCACAGTTGATGTCCTGTAGTACTTGGTTTATTTTCCTTGCCTGAAATTTCCGCCATTATTCATTATTTTTTAGAACCCAATGCAGGACAGATCCAAGAAGGAATTGGAGAAGCTGTGAACAACATTGTGAAACATTTTCACAAACCTGAAAAAGAGGTATGATGGGCTGTAAAACTTACTGTGGTAGGATTTTAAAGCTGCTTTTATACATGATACATAAGGCAATAAAAAGGTGCTTTAATTTTTATTTGTAAGCTTGCTAATAGCTGCAAAAACATGTTTCATAGCTACCCTCAGCACTTGTTCCTCTGCTGTTTTTCTTAAACATCAATGCAGGAGCTCATTCTCTGGCACTGTGTGTTGCTCTCCACAGAGAGGAAGCCTCACTGTGTTGCTGTGTGGAGAGAGTGGCTTAGTTGCAGCACTTGAGCAAGTTTTCCACCATGGCTTCAAATCAGCTCGCATCTTTCATAAGAATGTCTTCATCTGGGACTTCATAGGTAAATTAAAGCTGGTGTACATTGTTGTAAGGTCATTGAAATGTGTCTTAGAAAACTCAAAAAACCCAAGAATTTGAGCAAATAAGGGTTGGTGATAAGGGTATATGTTTTTCAAAGTAAATATCAAATAAGCAGTGTCTGTGCTTTTCATTCAGTCAACAAATATCTCTGTGTGTTCACAATATTCTAAACTATTTTAGATGCTCAAGATATACACTTCAAGTTAAAAGTAAACAAGACACAGAAATTCCTATGGTTGACAAACTTACAATCTTGTGGAGTCAGGAGGGCAAACAATACACAAAATCATAACAGATATGTAATTTATCTGATATGTTGGAAGGTCATCATTGATGCAGACAAAAATGGAGCAAGGCAAAAGGAAACGGAGTGGGAGTACTCTTTTAATTAGGAAGGTTATAGACCTTGTTGATAAGATACTGTTGAGCAAAGACTTTAAGGACGTGAGGAAGTGAGCCTTGTGAATACCAGGAGGAGAGCACCCCAGGCTGAGACAGGTGCCCTTGCAGAGCAGGGTGGGGCTGTGCTTGGCTTTCTGTAGACTAGCAGCAAGGAGGTGAGTGTGACTGCAACAGAATGAGGGAGAGAGGTGGGTATTTGGAGAGAGGATTTTTATTGCTAGAGCCGGAGGAGGCCCTCTATTGTGGAGGGCCTTCTATGTCTTTGGAAGCAGTTGGTCTTTATCCTGAATGGAATGGGAAGTCATTGGAAGACTTGGCGCTAAGGTGTGCTTTGTTACTCAGTCGTGTTCAACTCCTTTGCGACCCCATGGACTGTAGCCTGCCAGGCTTCTCTGTCCATGGGGATTGGATTCTCCAGGCAAGAACACTCAGTGGGTTGCCACACCCTTCTCTAGGGGATCTTCCCAACCCAGGGATCAAACCCAGGTCTCCTGCATTACAGGCAGACTCTTTACCGTCTGAGCTACCAGGGAGCTGAGGAATATGATATAATGTGTTTTAAAAAGATTACTCTAGTTCTGTGCTATCCAGTATGGTAACCACTAGTCACGTGTGGCTATTTAAATTGACTTAATTTAAATCAAATTTTAAATTGACTCTCTTAGTCATACTGGCCCTACAAGGGGCTATAGAATTGGACCTTGCAGATATAGAATGTTTCCATCTTCGGGAAAGTTCAATTAGATTGTGGTTCTCTAGCTCCCTAAACTTTGCATTCTTTATTTTGCTATGCAGCTCTTCTACAATTCACAGTCTGTTTAACAGGGTGATTAATCGTTTCATGGTTTGTAAATAAGACCTGGATGAAGTGGTTGGTTTTATCCAAATTTGAACTTTTAGACAAAGAAAGGAAAGTGGACAGAGCTAGGCCCCTAGAGTGGGGTATTTTTTTCCTTTTGGAATGCACTGAATCTTACTAGTCCTGCTTCTGATATGTGTATTAATAACTCTTCCTCAGATTTACTGAAGCAGTTCTGTTTCAAGGACTTTGCTGCAGAATGTTAGCCAGCCATCCTATAACTGGAACAAAGGGCACCACCTCAGTGGCTACCATGTCTTTGCTACTTACGCCTAGAAGGATCCAGTCTTAACAGACAAGACCATGTTTATTTTTTTCTTTGCTATCAATTGCCATTTTTGAAGGTATTCTAAAGAGAGTAAGCTTTCTAACCATCTAGAGTGTAGTCTAGATTAGAAAATAAATATCTGGGAGCATATGGTTCTACCAGGAAACATGGGCCTTTAGGATTTATTGTGAAACCAATGATAAAATAATGGTTTTGGTTTTAGGAATAGCTATAATGCAAAGCATCTTTAGTATTTCCAGAATAAACTGTTTCATCTTTTTGTATATGAAGTATTAAGGTGTATTGTGATATAACTCTGATTTCCTTCCCCAGAGAGAGCAGTTGCTTATTTTGAAACCACTGACCAGATTCTAGATAATGAAGATGATGTCCTCATTCAGAAATCATCCTGCAAAACCTTCTGCCACTATGTAAATGCTATTAATACTGCACCCCGGAATATTGGGAAGGATGGCAAATTCCAGATCTTAGTTTGCCTTGGAACACGGTATTAAGCCAGTTCTTGACTTTCCCTGTCTTTGTCATGTGTTGAACAAGAATTTAGAAAGGTTTATACCAAACCATGCCCCTTCCAAAGCTCTGCGGTTGGTTTCCTCCATTTCAAGTTTTATGAGACTCCTCTGTATTGGGTGTTTGCTGTGTGTTGGGCACTATACTTAGCACTTCCCATGTATTATCTCATTTAACCTTCCTATCACTTCACCACCACCCCTGCATGAAGGAGCAAGCAATATCCCCACTGTATAGGTGAGAAAATGGAAAGTAGAAGAGGCACAGATAAGTTAACAGACTTTCCCAAGGTCACACAGCTAGAAAGAGGCAGAGCCAAGATTTATACCCAGTGTCACCCCAGAGCCCCAAGCTCTGAACCGTGACAAAGTACTGCACCATAGACAGGTGGAGGTAATGGACACAACAGCACACTCACACATACAGTTTTCTGTACAGAGCTTGTATGGTGTGTATACAGTACCATATTGCTTTAAATTTGATGACATTGTAGAATTCTTACTACGGAAAGTCTCTTTAAGACAGTTTCCTACCCCTTTCTTTTTGTAAAATGACACATAGGAGCTATACAATCCATTAATTTTAAAACAGCTGTCAGAATTGTAAGAAATGAACCACACAGACCCTTAGAAGATTTTTTATCCGTGCAGTGTTTGTTTCCTTCTAAGCCCAGCACCTCTTGTAGGATGGCCTAGCTGCCTTGTCATGAAGTGTACTGACAGCTGCTCAGCAAGGGTGTCTAAGCAACATAGCGACAGATACTAATGTCAGTTTAATTAGGAAACGTTAAAGATGAGATCCTGTCCTCTTGAAACAGCTAGTTATTTGAGCTAAATTCTATATTTCTTCTTAATAAAAGCTGTCCAACTTCAGCTGTGCTTTTTAAGTTCGAGCATGATCCTTATCTCCTTTTCTGTCTTTACTGTTGTGATTTATTAAATCAATGTACCACTTCTTTTTTGTAAGATCTACTTAATGTTTTCTGCTTTGATTTTATTCTTTTTATGTTGTGTAAATTTTTTTTTAAAGTGCTAGTCCCTACAATTTAATGGAGTCTTTCTTCCCAAAAGATCTACTGTGGCATGGCTTGTCACAGATGTCTGAATAACATCTCTGTTCAACAATACAAAATGACATTCTGCTTCTTTTTAAAAGAGGTAGAATCAGAATAGAGAATCTTTACCACATCTAAGTCTTGATGGCCAACTTGTGCAAACTCACTCTTAGAATCTAATAGGTTTCCTTTCCCCCTTAGCGTACACTGTTTCATTACCTTATCTTTTTAACCAGTGATTATCCAACTACTTGACTTTGATTTTCTCTCTGGTGACCTCAGAGCTTGGCTAGATTTCACCCTGAACATTCAGCCTCGCACCTTCTGTCCAAAGCTCCAGTGTGTGTGTAGTTGTGCAGCAGGGCAGCAGTGCTCAGGACTTGTTTCTATTTGGGTCTGCAGAGATCGCCTGCTCCCACAGTGGATTCCTCTGTTAGCCGAGTGTCCTGCCATCACCCGAATGTATGAGGAGAGCGCCCTCCTGCGAGATCACATGACGGTCAACTCCCTCATCCGCATTCTGCAGACCATCCAGGACTTCACCATAGTCTTAGAAGGCTCGCTCATCAAAGGAGTGGATGTGTAACCCAATTAGCTAGAAACTCAGTCCAGAACCCTTGTTCCTGAACCTTCCCCGACAACGGGGACGGATTTGGACTTGTCTGACAAGGCAGTGAGTCACTGCAGGGGCGGCACGGCGTGTCCCCCACTGTGAACAGTCCTCACACTGCAGACAAGGCAAAATGCTGTATTGTAGTTCATTTGAACCTGGAATTTAGTATAAAATAGAGTATTTTCATGTGTTAGATGTGTGTAAATATTCTCTCTTCTTTAAGAAATTCTATTACTCTAATAAGATACTTTTCTTAGATTGAATATTCCTGTAACTTAAAATCAGTAGCTTAAAAGTATTGGGAGTTGGGTAGTGGGGAGAGTGGTGCTAGTCAGGAAGAAGCCAGTAAACATGTAAATATAGTACAACCCATTGGGGCTTTTTATTTTCCTCCAGGTACCACAAAGGAATCCAGAAAGCATTGTTATGTACTCGCTAGCCATCCTGGTGTCTTACCCTTTATATTGTGAATGTAAACAGTTTACCTACTGTAGGGGAGAGTAGCCCTCATTTACATCTTTTAAGTTTCAGATGGTTTCATAATTTGAATTCAGCCACTCTTCCAGTCTTTTGGAAAAATTTTTTCATCAGCACAAGATAAAGCTATAATTCAAATATTTTAAATACTGGATCCCAGGAGCTTGGCTACACTGAAAAGAGAACACACAAAGCCCTGAGCAGTCTGTGAAATTGTGGGATTATATTAACTTCTTTACACTTTGCAAAGATTAGCCTAGACTAACTTCATCCTTGACATTTTTATTCTTGTTATTTGAGGTACTTTGGGGAGATGTGAATTTCAGAGTGTTGGCCTCATAGTCTTAAAAACTGCAAACAGCAGTTTGATTCTATACTTTTAATTTGGCCATCTCAACCCTGCAGTGGTCCCTTACCTCTCAAGAATAACCACAAACACTGTCTTTGTTTGGTTCCAATCACCCGCCTCCCCTCTTCCAGTGCCCATCCCCCCTCAGGAAATGGAAAGAATGTCTAAGAAGGAGGAGGACTCTGTGTGGCTTGGAATGTTTTTGTGAAAGTATTTGTTGACCATGATAATGCAAATACCAGAAGAGAGAAAGAATGAACCCTTTCTGGGTGTTTCAGGGCCAGCTGTATGTTCCTTTGTAAGCAGGGGTGAAAATGTAATACTGCGGGCCCAGGAAGGTAAAAGCCAGTACTGCGCAGACTGGCAAAATGGAAGCCAGACAAGAGGCAACAGTTTGGAAGACCAAACGTTGTGAGAAACTTTGCAATTTGGTGTTTTTTAAGGATGTTAAATACAGTGTTAGCACGTTACCGAAAGTCTTCATGCTACGGTTGGTCTTGTAAGTAATGTAGACATTTGCACGTTGTTAGCAGTGAAATTGCCTTAGCAGAGCTCCAGGTTTTATTCCCAGTTGTGACTAAGAAGCAAAGTCATGGCCTCTCAGGACCCTTGTGTCATCTGAGGGTTCTGGGCTTTAGCCAATAGTGTTGCTTCGCTTTTTCTCTTGAGGAAGAAACTAGTGAAATAAGTGCCCCACTCCCGTTATCAAACACTGCATTCAGCCAAGGCACACTCCCTTTTAATATGTGACTGAGTCCTTGCGGAGGTAAGGGAGAACTGAAGGCAGCATTTAGAAACCATGGAAAGGGTTTAAGATGGTTCTGGGTGACCTGGGTAGACCAGAAATTTGTTTGCCTGCAGCTAAAGTTTGCCCACAGTGGTGTGGCTACCCCTGGGACATGGAGAGTCTATTATGGGACGTATCCAGAACCTGTTTCACCCAGGTGCTTACTGTTTCAATGATGAGAAACCACAGAATGATCCAATCTAGGGTCTTGTTACTTTTCCAAAGGCCTTGCTTCTGACACATTCTGGACAAACGGAGAGGTGACTTAGGTCAGCATGCTAGAATTGAGTCGTCTCATCTAGCCTTCTCATTTTACAGATGGGAAGACTTAAGGATCAGAGAGATTAAATCCTTACCTGCACACCTGGTCAGTGGCAGCACAGGGTGTAGAATTCATGTTTTTTTAATTATACCAGGCTACATGAGACTGGCCTTCAAGGCATTCATATTAATAATAAGTCTTTCTACCCTTGGATCTTAATTCATCCACCTATATAGGTAGCAGATAATGATTAATATTCATTTATAGTAATAACTTATAGGGATTAATATTCATTTTAACAAATTGTCCTTAAGTAATAGAAAATTACACCTGTTATAAAAAGTAGGAGCAGGAATTCCCTGGCAGTCCAGTGGTTAGGATTCCACACTTTTACTGCTGAGGACCTGGGTTTGATCCCTGGTCAGGGAACTAAAATCTCACAAGCCTTATGGCACGGCCAAAAACAAAACTAGGAGCAAAAGTGGATTTCAGACCTGTGAGTAAAACCACTACTTTAGAAAGTAATATCCCCCAAGAGTCTGACCTGAAGTTTCATCCCATTTTCTGTCATCTGACTACAGTAGTGAAATGACCAACTGCAGAAGAAGAGTCACCCCAGAGCGGACACGCCGTCTAGAGTGCTGTGCCCTTTAGTTACCACCGTGGGGGTCAGTACTCAGCCCAGTCATACAGCCTGTGCCCCAGACCCCTCGGACCTCCTCATGAGCTGCCCGAATGACCTATAGCCCATTCTTTTGAATATTTCTAGTGATGGGTAATGGTGGCTTTTCAGAAGAAATTTTATATTTGGAAACAAAAAGTTCTTAGAACCCAAGTTGATGAATGAAAACGACACTTAAGCAGAGTTTGGGGTCATGTAAGAGATACAGTAGGTAAGACAATTCTTACATGGCTTATAACTGTCTTTGAGTATCAAAGTATTTTGAGGACAGCAGCAAAATTCTTAGAATAAATGTACATATAAGTGTACACAGCCTTCCGACCTGACTTTGGAAAGTCACTCAGAGGTATACTTTTTGCTGTTAAGAGTATATCGCTATATCATCATACTTCAAAGTTAAAGTATACAAAAATCAAATTTGACTTTTTTCTTCAAAATAAATTAAAAGTTGTGCCTGGAGTCATGATTAGTATTTTCACAAAATAGCTTAAGAAGAAATTATTTTAAAATTAAATTGCCAAAAATGTTACCTCTTGAAATACTTATCTTCAAAGTGTTTTTCAAATGTTCTGAAACTCCTAATAATCACCTTTTTGATATAGGGCCATTACACCAGTGTTGGTATTATGTGTGAGACCCTGAAGCCGTGTTCTGTTTGGGGGCTCGTCTGCACCTTAAATGACTGCGGCTCAGTGTGGAACAGTATAAAGCAAGGTTCTCAGTGGAGAAAATGGGGCTACTGAGAACAGAAGGAAGGCCTCCCGACCTTCCCTTCCTCTTTCCCACTGTGGCAAGAATCTGGTAGAAACTGAAAGCTTGCAAAATTTACGATTTCCCTCTAAATTTTATTTTAAATATTTCATACATTTTGTACCTTTTGTAACCCTGTGGTATTTACTTTAACATGGCTTTTTAAGAAATCAGTTTAATGAACTTCTGTCACACTGTATGAATATACAGGGGAAATACTGAATTGCTCGTATTTCCTTTTTTGGCAATAAAGCACTATTATATGTAAATGGGAGTAAAAGAGGGATGGAGACTATACATAACAGTTTGTGTATAGTAAATGCTGACCCCTCAGATACTTTGAAACATGAGGCAACAGACAAGGACCTCAGATTGCCCAGGGAAATATTTATTTGACAGCATTGGGAGTGTAGCTGTTAATTATAAAATAGCTTCTTTCTGCTAAGAATTATGATTTTTCAGTAGATTTTCATTTTGAGAACTGTTGAGTATTTTCTCTGTGAGGTTTATAGAAACTAGTCTATCTTTTTCACCATTTGGAAGGACAATCTGAACCGTAGCTATTTATATTTCAGTATTAATACACCTTCATTGATTGAGAATGGAGTCTTGAGATCTTCTCTACTTTTATAAAGTGAATTCTATTTCCACGTCATCCATGTCATTTGAAGTCCGTGTTTCTTATATAAGTACTTGTTATATTACCTTTTAGTGTAAAAGGAGAAACAAATAATAAACTACTAGGTCTCTTATTCCTATTAAAATCCATTTATAAAACTCTTGAATCAAACTGATTTCCAAGCTTTTTGAAGAGGCTACCAATGGAGTGTGATCAGAATAATCCAAGGAGAACCTCATCCTTTCAGATCTTAGCAGACCTGATTGTCCTCTCAAGGACAAAATAAAGATTGGATCCAGAAAGGTATCACACTGAGCAATTAATATCAGAGTGAAAAAAAATCATCAAAAACATTCTCCTCATTTGAATGAATCCAGCGTATCCTTGGGTTATGTGGGAGGGAATTATGCTTGACACATTTACCTAAATGTATTTGTGTGTGGCCCAGTCTTTATTCCAAACACCAGACAGATCTTGTTAACAGTAGAGAGGTATGGTGAGAGTTCCTGTTGTTAATCAAATGAGGGTGTTAAACATATAGAAAGAATTCTCTGTGTTACACTTGAACCATGTATAAATGTATCCTGTGTGTCTTTTTTTTAAATAAGCATTTCTGCATTTAAATTATATATTTTTTTCTTTGTATTGTTAACAAAATGCATCAGAACTGGATTTTTTTTTTCATCTGAACATAATTAAAATTTAAAAAGTATTGTGATATCAAGCACTTTAACATATGTATCAGAGAAACTGATGTGGGTTTTTCAGGTTTTGGAGTACATTTAAATATGACTTTTCATGCTTTGTTCTTTACAAATAAAACTGTGGGGTTGATACTTTGTTTTGCTTCATTATTGTAGAACCTTAATACTGAGTAGTGCACAGGGCCAGTGACTCCAGAAAGTAGAGCAATAAAGCCATTAGGAGAGAAAGCTACATGAAACCATTATGTAGTAGAAATATGAGCTTCCCAGATGGCACAGTGGTAAAGAATCCATCTGCCAGTGCAGAGGCACAAGTGTAGGTGCGGGTTCAATCCCTGGGTCGGGAAGATCTCCTGAAGTGGGAAATGGCAACCTGGTCTAGGATTCTTGCCTGAAGAATTCCACGGAGTGCGTACACACATGCATTCAGGCGCGCGCATGCCCGCACACACACACACACACACACACACACACACACACACGATAGAAATATAATCTGCTGGGCAACTGGTTATTCCAGAAGCAGTAAAAAGAAAATGTGAACCCTATCTCACACCATACAGAAAAATCAGTTCTTAGCTTAACAATCTAAACATAAACAGCAAAAACAATTTTTGAAAGAAAACGTAGACTGTATTGATGAATGTGGGATAAACAAGACATTCAAAAATAACTAGCACTGTAGTCCTTACTGAAAGTGAAAGGCAGAGATGCACTGATTATTTACCACATGTTAAGCATTACTTTAGGTTATGACCATGCAGCAGTTTAAACAAACACACACATCAAATTCCTGCTTTTATGGAATTTATATTCTAATGGAGCAAATTACCTAATAAACATGACAAGTAATACATATAGTTGATGTTTAGTCGCTGAGTCACGTCCAACACTTTTGTGACCCCATGGACTGTAGCCCACCAGGCTCCTCTGTCCATGGAATTTTCCAGGCAAGAATACTGGAGTGGGTTCCTATTTCTTTCTCCAGGGAATGTTCCTACCCAGGGACCAAACCCACATCTCCCGCATTGGCAGGCAGATTCTTTACCAACTGAGCCACCTGGGAAGCCCAATACATGTGATAATTAGATAACAGTAATAACAAGCAAAGAAGAAGGATTGAAAGTGTGGCTGGGGCTGCTTAAAGATGGACTGCAATTGTAAATTGGGTTAGCCAGGGAAAGCCTCACTGAAAATGGAGTTGTCTTTAGCTGCGATTGGAAAAAGCGTAAGAGAAACAACTTTGCAGGAGGAACATCAAGAGCTTACTTTTGGCTGTAAGTTTGGCATGCCTGTTAGACATCCAAGGTAAAGATGTTGGATAGTTGCACTATGGATTCTGAGTTCAGGGGAAAATAATGGTGTATTTGTCAGGATCCAAATCAAGAGACAGAAACCACATAGCAATCTGAAGAGAGGTAGTTTAATGTTTAGAACTGTTAGAATTATCCAGAGAAACAGAGCTAAGGATGTATACAGATGTGTGTGTGTGTGTGTGTGTGTGTGTATAGAGAGAGATTTATTTTAAGGAATCACCTGACAGTTGTGGAGCCATGGTAAATCCAAAATCTGCAGGTTAGGCTGGTGGACTGGAGACCCAAGGAAAGAACTGTAGTTCAAGTTCAAAGATCACTGACTGGCAGAATTTCTTCTTGCTCAAACGAGGTCAGTCTATGCTGAATTGAGGCCTTCAACAGATTGGATACATTATGGAGGATAATCTGCTTTACTCAAAGTCTACCAATGTGAATGTTTGTCTCATCTGAAAAACACTGTCACAGAAACTTCCAGAATAATGTCTGATTAAATATCTGGGTACCACGGCCCAGCTAAGTTAATGCATAAAATTAACCATCACAGACTACTATAATAAGAAACTGGAATGACGACGGATTTGCTACTAAGCAATAAAAAGAACTCTAAAGAATACAAAAATAGCACATATGGGGAGCAGCTACCAACTCTAGGGCTGAGGTAAGGTAAACCTCAAAGAGCCCCCTCCCACTTAGGCTGAGAGTCAGACTTTATTAGAGAGGGCACAGCCATGACCCGCTGGCTGGCAGAGGAGCTTACTGAGATGCTGCACCAGCGCCACTTGTTTGGAATCTGCTGTCAGGTGCCAGGGAAACATCCTTGGAGAGGTGGCATAGCCCAGAACTTGCTGGAAAGCCACTGGAGAAGGAGGTGCCAGGGAAGCCCTGCATGGAGAGGCGTGATACCAGTAAAGCTCGCTACAGAGCCCCCCAAGCCTCCCTACCGCAAGAGGTTAGCCTCTGAGACCGCAAGGACTTCCCTTGTGGCTCAGCTGGTAAAGAATCCACCTGCAGTGCAGGAGACCTGGGTTCGATCCCTAGGTTGGGAAGATCCCCTGGAGAAGGGAAAGGCTTCCCACGCCAGAATTCTGGCCTGGAGAATTCCATGGACCATATTGTCCATGGGGTTGCAAAGAGTCAGACACGACTAAGCGATTTTCACTTTCACTTTCCACAAGAGCCAGGAGCTGCACACTGGAGGAGCTCACAGAGGAGAGCACAGCAGAAGCTGGAAGAGAAGCTCCCTCCTCCAGTGCCTCTCCAGTGCATTCTATTAACAAAGATTAACACTGCCACCTGTCAGAAATGTCTACAAGAAGGTCTAGCTCCATTGCTGCAGAGCAAGATTTTTATTGCTATGGGGCAATAAATTGATAACTGCTCCAGACAGTTTAGTTCCTTATATTCAGTTAAGGAGGAAACAAAGGAGGGGAGTAGGAAAATGCAGGAGAAGATAAGAAGATAGTGAGCAAATGTCTCCAAACTTTATGAGGTAATGATTTTGAGCAGACACTGTCTGCCATGTTCATTTGAACTTAGTCCAGATGTATACAATTTTCATCAGCGCTCTTTAAGATATTGACTAACTGCAGTTACTATAATAAGGTCAGGAGGCTTTTGCAGTGTAAGGGAAAGAAGACCTCAGTGGCCACAATGGTGAAAAGCATTGGGTATGGGTATATTTTGAAGCTAAAGTCAGAAAGTTTCCTGATGGATTGAATATCGGGGATGAGGAAGAGTCAAAAATGACTCCAAGGGAAACCAGGAGAGCCACTAGAATCGTCACCTTCCTCAAGAACGTCAGGCTGGTGGCATCTTTCACCACCAGAGGCCTCACTCTAATTCTGCCCACACTCAGCCCACGCACTAAGTACACCATCATGATCAACCAGGCCACACCATACACCTACCTACCCAGTGCTCTTTCAAGACGATGGGAACAGGCCCAACATGCCTAGCCACCCCCAGACCCTCAGAGCGCTGGAATGGCTGAAATGGCAGAAGAACTGTGAGCTCCTCTGTTGACAGGGACAGGGCCCCTCCCCGGCGGCCCCCAATAAAAATGTGAAAACCAAAAATGAAAATGACTCCAAGGATTTTGACCTGAACAAATGGGAAAGGAGAGGCTAGAATTTCTACTAACTGAGATGAGTAAGGATGTGGGGAGAACAGGATTTAAAGACAGATCAGGAGTTCAGTTTTGGACATGTTAAATTTCAGATATTGACTAGACATCCAAGTGAAAATGGTGAACAGGAAATTGAATGTCTGAGTCTGGATCTTCTGAGCTATTGGACTTCTGATATGCATTTTGGAGTTGCTGGCATGTATAGATAGAATTTAATGTTATAAAATTGGATGAGGACACAAAAGGAGTAAGTTATTAAATAATCTCTCAAAACTTTAATTTTCCAGTATTGTGACATGATTTACTGTTTGACATTTACATTACTCTCAGTGTTTCACTATTCTAAACAATACTATAATGAACAAACATCCTTGCTTTGTGAGAAATTACCATTTTTGTAGGTCAAAGACAAATGTCAACCCCATATGATTCAACCTAATATTTTTGATAATTCTTTTGGTTCTTTATCCTGATATGTGCTTTACTTTGATTAAAATAGATACTGTAACCTAGATGGAGCAATTACTCTCTGAGCAATCTAAAAATAAATCACTCTAGTCAGAGCCAACACGTGGGCCAGATGTTCCTTATACTCAACATAACCCGGAGGCCTTTTACCTACCCATACTACCTACCTACTACTCATACCACCTAGCTACTTGTGTTAAGTGCCCCAAAACTCTTCCTTGATTTCCCTCTTACATCCTGTTCAAAAGCAGCAGGACTTCAAAATGCCTGGACACAAAAACAATGGACTCAATAAGAAATAGACAAAGTCTCAGTTATAGTAAGATAAAGCTCTCCTTTCTCAATAATTGATAAAGAAATAGATATCAGTAGAAACACAGAGGACTTGCACAACAGTACCAACCAACTTGACCTAATTGATATTATTAGAATGTCGAACACCACCAGAATACAAATTCTTTTCAAGTACACAAAGAACACTTACCAAGATTGCCCATATTCAGGTCAATAAAACATGTCAAATTTAAAAAGATTTAAGTCATGCAAAGTATGTTCTTTGGCCACAAGGGTCAAAAAATGAATCAAAACTGAAAGCAGAAAGTATTTTGAACCAAATGAAAATAAAGCATATCAATATTTGTGGGATACATCGAAAGCAGCTCTTAAAAAGAAATTAATTGCATTGAACACTTCTGTTGAGGAAAAAAAAAAGATCTCAAATCAATGACATATACTTCAGCCTTTAAAAACCTAAAAACAATAATATAATAAAAATAAAGATCAGAGCAGAAATCAATTAAACAGAAAACAGAAAAAGAAAATCAGTGAAAACAGAAGGTAGTTCTTTGAGAAACCAATAAAATTGATAAAACTTTAGCCAGACTGATTACAGAAAAAAAAAAAAAGACACAAATTGCCACATAAGAATGAGAGAGGTGATGCAAATACAGACATTACATACATTAAAAAGATAATAAGAGAATGTTATGAGTATCTTTTTGGCAAGAAATTCTGTATCTTAGATGGTAGATAAATTTCTTAAAGACATTAACTACCAAAGATCACTTAAGAAACAGATAAAATGAGTAGCCTATATGTATTACATTAAAGAAATTGAATTTGTTATTCAACTTTTTTTTATCTTTGTCATCTGAGTTTGTTTCCAAGGCAAAATATTCAACATCACAGTAATCCAAGTCAATGCCCCAACCTAGACTAATGCCAAAGAAGCTGAAGTTGAATGATTCTAGGAAGATCTATAAGACCTCCTAGAACTAACACCAAAAAAAGATGTCCTTTTCATTATAAGGGACTGGAATGTGAAAGTAGGAAGAGAAACCTCGAATAAGAGGCAAATTTGGCCTTGGAGTACAAAATGAAGGCAAAGGCTAGCAGAGTTTTGCCAAGAGAACACACAAGTCATAGCAAATACCCTCTTCCAACAGCACAAGAGATGACTGTATGCAGGGACATCACCAGATGGTCAATACTGAATCAGATTTACTATAGTCTTTTAAGCCGAAGATGGAGAAGCTCTACACAGTTGACAAAAGAAAACCAGTAGCTGACAGTGGCTCGGATCATGAGCTCCTTATTGCAAAACTCAGACTTACATTGAAGAAAGTAGGGAAAACCACTAGGCCACTCAAGTATGACCTAAGTCAAATCCCTATAATTATACAGTTGAGGTGACAAATAGATTTAAGGGACTAGATCTGTTAGACACAGTGCCTGAAGAAATATGGACAAAGGTTCATAACACTGTACAGAGGGTGGTGACCAAAACCATCCCCAAGAAAAAGAAATGCAAGAAGGCAAGGTGGTTGTCTGAGGAGGCCTTACAAATAGTTGAGAAAAGAAGAGAAATGAAAGGAAAGGAGAAAGGGGAAGATATGCCCAAATGAACGCAGCTTTCCAAAGAATAGCACGGAGAGATAAGAAAGCCTTCCTCCGTGATCATAGCGAAGAGATAGAGGAAAACAATGAGATGATGCTGTGAAAGCGCTGCACTCAATATGCCAGCAAAATTGGAAAACTCAGCAGTGGCCACAGGACTGGAAAAGTCAGTTTTCATTCCAATCCCAAAGGTCAATGCCAAAGAATGTTCAAATTACTGTATAATTGCATTCTTTTCACATGCCAGCAAGATTATGCTCAAAATCCTTCAAGCTAGGCTTCAGCAGTATGTGAATCGAGAACTTCCAGATGTACAAGTTAGATTTAGAAAAGGCAGAGGAACCAGAGATCAAATTGCCAACATATGCCAGATCATCGAAAAAGCAAGGAAATTAAAAAAAAATCAACTTCTGCTTCACTGACTATGCTAAAGTCTTTGACTGTGTGGATCACAACAAACTGTGGAAGATTCTTAATGAGATGGGAATACCACAACACATTACCTGCCTCCTGAGAAATATGTGTGCAGACGAGAAGCAACAGTAAGAACTGGACATGGAACAATGGACTGGTTCAAAATTGGGAAAGAAGTACGTCAAGGCTGTATATTGTCACCCTGCTTATTTAACTTCTATGCAGAGTATATCATGCGAAATGGTGGGCTGGACGAAGCATAGGCTGGAATCAAGATTGCCAGAGAAATATCAACAACCTCAGATATGTAGGTGATACCATTTTAATGGCAGAAACTGAAGAGGATCTAAAGAGCCTCTTGATGAAGGTGAAATGGGACAGTGAAAAAGCTGGCTTAAAACTCGATATTCAAAAAATTAAGATCATGCCATCAGGTCCTATCACTTCAAGGCAAACAGATGGGGAAAATGTGGAAACAGTGTCAGATTTCATTTTCTTGGGCTCCAAAATCACTGCAGACGGTGACTGCAGCCTTGAAATTAAAAGACGCTTGCTTCTTGGAAGAACAGCTATGACAAACTTATACAGTGTATTAAAAAGGAGACATCACTTTGCAGACAAAGGTATATATAGTCAAAGCTAAGTGTGGTACCTTTTCTGGTAGTTGTGTATGGATGTGAGAGTTGGACTATAACGAAGGTTGAGTGCCGAAGAATTGATGCTTTCAACAGACACATGTACCCCAGTGTTCATCGCAGCACTGTTTACAATAGCCAGGACATGGAAGCAACCTAGATGTCCACCGGCAGATGAATGGATAAGAAAGCTGCGGTACATATACACAATGGAATATTACTTAGCTATTAAAAAGAATGCATTTTAATCAGTTCTAAAGAGGTGGATGAAACTGGAGCCTATTATACAGAGTGAAGTTAGTCAGAAAGAAAAACACCAATACAATATATGAACACATATATATATGGAATTTAGAAAAATAATAACAAGGACCCTCTATGTGAGACAGCAAAAGAGACACAGATATAAAGAACAGACTTTTGGACTCTGTGGGAGAAAGCGAGGGTGGGATGATTTGAGAGAATATAATAACATATATATTATCATATGTGAAATAGGTCACCAGTCCAGGTTTGATGCATGGGCCAGGGTGCTGAGGGCTGGTGCACTGGGATGACCCTGAGGGATGCGATGGAGACGGAGGTGGGAGGGGGTTCAGGATGGGGAACACATGTACACCCATGGCTGATTCATGTCAATGTATGGCAAAAACCACTATAATATTGTAAAGTAATTAGCCTCCAATTAAAAGAAATAATTAAAAAAAAAAAGAATTGATGCTTTCAAACTGTGGTCCTGGAGAAGATTCTTGAGAGTCCCTTGGACAATGAGATGAAACCAGTCAATCCTAAAAGAAATCAACCCTGAATATTCATTGGAAGGACTGATGCTGAAGCTGAAACTCCAATACTTTGGCCACCTGATGCAAAGAGCTAACTCATTAGGAAAAACCTTGATTCTGGGAAAGATTGAGGGCAAGAGGAGAAGAGGGTGACAGAGGATGAGATGGTTGGATGGCACCACTGACTGAATGGACATGAGTTTGAGCAAGTTCCAGGAGATAGTGAAGGACAGGGAAGCCTGGTGTGCTGCAGTTCATGGGTCACAAATAGTCAGACACAACTTAGCACCTGAACAACAACAAATTAACCTTCTCCCAAAGAAAAACTCCAAGTCCAGATAATTTTACTAGTGAATTCTATCCAAAATTTAAGGAATAAATAATGAAAATTCCATACAAAGTCTTCCAGAAAATGGATAAAGAAGTCTGTGTTAGTTTGTTAGGGCTGCCATAACAAAGACTAGTTGGCTTAAGCAACAGAAATTTATTTTCTCCATATTCTGAAGGCTAGAATTCTGAGAGCATGGTGTCAGCAGGACTGGTTTCTTCCACAGCCTTTCTCTTTGACTTACAGATGGCTGTCCTCTTTCTGTCTTCATATGGTCTTCTCTCAGTGGATGTCTGGTCCTAACTTTCTCTTCCTCTAAGGTCACCAGTCATATTGGATTAGGGCCAACCCTAATGACTTCATTTCAACTTACCTCTTTAAAGACCTTATCTCCAAATACTGTCACAATCTGAGGTACTGGGGGATAGGATTTCAACACATGAATTCTGAGAGGATACAATTCAGCACTGCCCTGATACCAATATCAAACAAATTACAAGAAAAGAAAAATACAGACCAAGAACTCTTATGAAGGTAGGTGTTAAAATTCTTAACAAAATATTAATTCAAATTCTATGATACAAATATATGTCATGTATAATTGGGATCTATTAGGGAAAACAAGGTTGGGTTAACATTCAATCAAGCAATTTAATTCACCATACTTACAGACTAAAAAAATAAAAGCAAGTTATAGGTTCACCCCAATAGAGGCAAAAAAATTGACAAATTCTAAAAAAGCAAATTGGCTGTCTGGGGAGGCCTTACAAATAGCTGTGAAAAGAAGAGAAGCGAAAAGCAAAGGAGAAAAGGAAAGATATAAACATCTGAATGCAGACTTCTAAAGAATAGCAAGAAGAGATAATAAAGCCTTCTTCAGCGATCAATGCAAAGAAATAGAGGAAAACAACAGAATGGGAAAGACTAGGGATCTCTTCAAGAAAATCACAGATACCATAAAGGACAGAAATGGTATGGACCTAACAGAAGCAGAAGATATTAAGCAGAGATTGCAAGAATACACAGAAGAACTATACAAAAAAGATCTTCACGACCCAGATAATCACAATGGTGTGATCACTGACCTAGAGCCAGACATCCTGGAATGTGAAGTCAAGTGGGCCTTAGAAAACATCACTACGAACAAAGCTGGTGGAGGTGATGGAATTTCAGTTGAGCTATTCCAAATCCTGAAAGATGATGTTGTGAAAGTGCTGCACTCAATATGCCAGCAAATTTGGAAAACTCAGCAGTGGCCACAGGACTGGAAAAGGTCAGTTTTCATTCCAATCCCAAAGAAAGGCAATGCCAAACAATGCTCAAACTACCGCACAATTGCACTTATCTCACACGCTAGTAAAGTAATGCTCAAAATTCTCTAAGCCAGGCTTCAGCAATACGTGAACCGTGAACTTCCTGATGTTCAAGCTGGTTTTAGAAAAGGCAGAGGAACCAGAGATCAAATTGCCAACATCCGCTGGATCATCGAAAAAGCAAGAGAGTTCCAGAAAAACATCTATTTCTGCTTTATTGACTATGCCAATAGTCAAATTTGACTGTGTGGATCACAATAAACTGTGGAAAATTCTGAAAGAGATGGGAATACCAGACCACCTGACCTGCCTCTTGAGAAACCTATAAGCAGGTCAGGAAGCAACCGTTAGAACTGGACATGGAACAACAGACTGGTTCCAAATAGGAAAAGGAGTGCGTCAAGGCTGTATATTGTCACCCTGTTTATTTAACTTATATGCAGAGTACATTATGAGAAACGCTGGACTGGAAGAAACACAAGCTGGAATCAAGATTGCTGGGAAAAATATCAATAATCTCAGATATGCAGATGACACCACCCTTATGGCAGAAAGTGAAGAGGAACTCAAAAGCCTCTTCATGAAAGTGAAAGTGGAGAGTGAAAAAGTTGGCTTAAAGCACAACATTCAGAAAACGAAGATCATGGCATCCAGTCCCACCATTTCATGGGAAATAGATGGGGAAACAGTGGAAACAGCGTCAGACTTTTTTTTGGGGGCTCCAAAATCACTACAGATGGTGACTGCAGCCATGAAATTAAAAGACGCTTGCTCCTTGGAAGGAAAGTTATGACCAACCTATATAGCATATTCAAAAGCAGAGACATTACTTTGCCAACAAAGGTTTGTCTAGTCAAGGCTATGGTTTTTCCTGTGGTCATGTATGGATGTGAGAGTTGGACTGTGAAGAAGGCTGAGCACTGAAGAATTGATGCTTTTGAACTGTGGTGTTGGAGAAGACTCTTGAGAGTCCCTTGGACTGCAAGGAGATCCAACCAGTCCATTCTGAAGGAGATCAGCCCTGGGATTTCTTTGGAAGGAATGATGCTGAAGCTGAAACTCCAGTACTTTGGGCACCTCATGCGAAGAGTTGACTCATTGGAAAAGACTCTGATGCTGGGAGGGATTGGGGGCAGGAGGAGAAGGGGATGACAGAAGACGAGATGGCTGGATGGCATCACTGACTCGATGGATGTAAGTCTCAGTGAACTCCGGGAGTTGGTGATGGACAGGGAGGCCTGGCGTGCTGTGATTCATCGGGTCGCAAAGAGTCGGACATGACTGAGCGACTGATCTGATCTGATCTGATCTGACTGTTCATTCAAGATTTAGGAAAAAAACCTAAAATTCTTCCTCATATCTTCCTCACATCAGATATACTGGGTTCATGGGTTAGAAACTGCTTAAAATCATCTGCAAAAATCTACAGCTAACATCATCCTTTATGAAATACTGAGTGCTTCCCCCATAAGATCAAGAACAGGCAGATATCCACTGTTAACACTTCTATTCAACATTGTACTGTAGTTTCTAATCAGTGCAATAAAATAAGAAAAAGAAAAGGCATAAAGATCGGAAAGAAAGAAATAAAATTGTCTTTATTCACAGATTAATGATTGTCCATTTATCAACAGACAATCCTATGGGATTTACTAAAAACTTACTGATGCTAGTGAGTGAGATTAGCAAGGTCGGAAGATATATAGTCAAGGTACAAAAATTAATTGCATTTCTATATGCAACAGCATTACAAATCTGAGATACTTGGGGATAAATTTGACAAAAAATGGGCAAGACTCACTCACTGAAAACTACTGAGGAAAGCTAAAGTCCTAAATACATGCAGAACTATAGTGTGGTCCTAGATCAGAAGATTCAGTATTATTAAGGTGTCAGTTCTCCCCAAATTGATCTATAGAGTCAACGCAACCTAATTCAAACTCCCAGCAATCGTTTTCACAGAACTTAACTGTTCCTAAAATTTATGGAATTTGAAAGCCCTAGAAGAGCCTAAATTATATGGAACTAGATTTTAAAAAGAAACTTGGAAGACTTACACTACCTGATTTCAATACAGTGAATCCCCTACATATGAATGAGTTCCATATTAAAAGCACATTCATAAGTCCAATTTGTTTGTAAGTTCAACAAAGTTAGCCTAGGTGCCCAGCTGACACCATTGGCTATATAGTATTATACTGTAATAGGTTTATAATACTTTTAATATAAAGAATACATAAAAACAAAAAATAAAACATTATTAATCTTACAGTACAGTACTTCGAAAAGTGCAGTAGTACAGTACAATAGCTGGCATACAGAGGCTGGCATTAAGTGAATAAGCAAGAAGAGTTAGTGACTGTAGGGAGAGAAGGTGGGAGGTGGTAAAGCTGAAGGATCATCAGCAGTAGGAGAGAAAGGGCAATTTCACTCATGCCTAATGTTGACAGAACACTCTCTCTCTGAAAGTTTGTAACTTGAAGATTCAAGTGTAGGGGACTTGTGTGTGTGTGTGCTCAATCACTCAGTCATGTCCAACTCTTTGCAGCCCCGTGGACTGTAAGCTGCCAGGCTCCTCTGCCCACGGAATTTTCCAGGCAAGAATACTGGAGTGGGGTGCCACTTCCTACTCCAGGGGATCTTCCAGACCCAGGGATTCACCTCCTGCATTGGCGGGTGGATTCTTTACCACTAGCACCACCTGGGAACCCCTTTAGTGCTTATACTTAAAGCTACAGTGATTAATACAGTGTGGGGGAAATTAAGGTAAAGCTAGACAAATCTAGGTCAACTGAACAAAAAGTCTGGTAACACACCCACACATATATGCTCAATTGCTCAACAAAGTTATAAAGGTTGTTAAGTGTCAAAAGGATAGTCTTTTCAGTGAATGGCCCTGGAACAATTGAATAACTACATGCAAAAGAAATGAAGTTTGATCCACACCTCACAGCATATATTTTCAATCAACTCAAAATGGATCACAGATACAAATGTAAATTTTAAAATTAAAAAACTGATAGAATATAGAGTAAATGACCTTGGGTTAGGCAAAGATTTCTGATATGACAAATAATACAGTCCTTAAAACTGATAAATTTGACTAAACAAAAATTAAGAATGTATGTATGCTTTTTGTTCAAGTTTCAGACATATATTAATTAGTGTAAACCCTCAACACAATACACAATCATGATTTCATGCATTTAAAGGGGAAATATTTCCTGGCTAAATAGAAAATTTTACAAATGACTTCTGGAAGACCTTCATTCTAAGCAGCTTTATAGTCAAACATTTCATTTAGGAGTCTGGACCTTCTTTCTTCAACTTACTGTAATCCACAGTCACTGAATAGAACTTACCTTGATCACTGGGATTCAGTTTCTTCTGGCTTATTCTTTCTGTTCCAACTGATTGGACAATGCCAGATACAATGCACACGTGCTGCTCCAGTAGCTCCAGCTCCAATAAATACAAGGAAAGAAACCAACCTTGTATGTTTCTTGGCCTAACCAAGGATCTAGTGGAGCATATTTGATCTGAAAGGAGACGAGAACAAATCTGCCAGGCCCCAGACTAAGTAGTCTCTGCCCAAATGTACACATTTTGGAAGATACTTTTAGAAAAATGTAAAAATAAGCCATAGGTTAGGAGAACATTAGCAAATCACATATATGATAAAGGACTTGTATCCAACATACATAAAGAACTCTCAAAATGCAATAAAGAGTCCAACAACAAAAAGTGACAATTGATTTGAAAGGATACTTCACCAAAGAAGACATTTTTTGTGTTAATTGCTCAGTCGTGTCCAACTCTTTGCGACCCCATGGACTATAGCCCACCAGGCTCCTCTGTCCATAGAATTCTCCAGGCAAAAATATTGGAGTGGGTTGCCACTCCATTCTCCAGGGGATCTTCCCGACCCAGGGATTGAACCAGGGTCTCCAGAATTGCAGACAGATTCTTTACCATCTGACCCACCAGGAAGCCCTCCTGACATATTGATGGCAAAAAGCACACAAAAAGATGTTCAGCATCATTAACTATCTGAGAAATGCAAATTAAAATAAGATACCATTGCACGCCTCTGAGGATGGCTAAAATTGAAAGGACTGGCCAGACCAAATAATGGTAAAGGATGTATAATAATCAATTTTCATACACTGCTGACGGCAATGTAAAATAGTACAACTACATTGGAAAACAGTTTGACAGTTTCTTAAAAACTTTGACATATACCAATAGTATGATCCAGCCATTCTATTAAGAAGTAATTAATTACTGAAAAGAAATAAAATCATATGTCCACAAAAATACTTGCATATGAATGTTAATCACAGTTTCATCTGTAATAGCCAAAAACTGGAATCAACCATACAATCAACAGATAAGTGGACAAATAATTTGTGGTATATCCATACAATAAAATACTACTCAGCAATAAAAAGCAGTAAACTATTAATACATGCAACAACACAGATGCAAACAATTTAAAAAAAAAGAGCCATGCAAATAACCTGTAGTGACAAAAGATAATCAGTTGCTGCTTGGAGACGGGCCTGGAGGGAGGGGTTAACAGAAGCCCAAGGAAACTTTGGAGGTAACAGATATATTCATAATCTTAACTGCAGTGGTAAGTTTCATGAGTACATACTCATGTCAAAATTGCATACTTTAAGTATACGAAACTTGTTGAAAGTCAATGACACCTCAAGGTTTTTTTAAAAATATAACTGAAAAGTTGAGAATACACACATTATAATTAAAATGTAATATTAAACAAAGGAAAAACCCAGTAACTTGATTTATCAATCGTTCCCTTCTACCTCATTCTATAAGCTGCTTAGTTTCATCACGTCTTTATCCACAAGCACTGAAGGCATTGATGCCAAAGGCTAGAAGAGGTCAGGTAAATCTAGACAGACCCAAGAAGCGCCAGCATCAAGAACCGCAGGCATACAACTGCAGTCACAGTTACACATTCTTTCAAAAAAGACAACCTGCATTTTTGCTTCTATGTTTCTACTTGGCATGTTGTTAGTTCAGTTCAGTTGCTCAGTCGTGTCTAACTCTTTGTAAACCCATGAACCACAGCATGCCAGGCTTCCCTGTCCATCACCAACTCCCGGAGTCCACCCAAACCCACGTCCATTGAGTCGGTGATGCCATCCAACCATCTCATCCTCTGTCGTCCCCTTCTCCTCCTGCCCTCAATCTTTCCCAGCATCAGGGTCTTTTCAAATGAGTCAGCTCTTCGCATCAGGTGGCCAAAGTACTGGAGTTTCACCTTCAACATCAGTCCTTCCAATGAACACTCAGGACTGATCTTTAGGATGGACTGGTTGGATCTTCTTGCAGTCCAAGGAACTCAGAAGTCTTCTCTACCACCACAGTTCAAAAGCATCAATCCTTGGGCGCTCAGCTTTCTTGACAGTCCAACTCTCACATCCATACATGACCACTAGAAAAACCATATCCTTGACTAGATGGGCCTTTGTTGACAAAGTAATGTCTCTGGCATGTTATAGTGACTCTTTAATCTTCTTTCCTTAAAACCCTTGCAGGACCCTTAGTGTGCCCATTAATCCCAAATTATTGTATCATGATCCTATGCAAACTTAACCAAGCCCCCTTCCCCATGGAAAGTTCTGCCTTAGACCAATCTCCAAAACTTCAGTAAATATCCAAACTCCACCCTTTGCCCTCTGATAGGTTACTAAGACTCTGTCAAGGTAAAGCTCTTCCTTACTGTGCAAGCAATAAACAGAAAGTTTTGATGATAATTCAGGAAGCCAGTGTTCAACATTATTGATTGTGTATTTCCTCTTCTGAGTTATTTTAGTAACCTTTTCCCATTCATTTTTAATATGCGGCTTTGACTTATAGTTTAAAAACATTTTGGAGCTATTCTTTGGTCTATATGATGTCAGTATTTTCTCACTTTCCTTTTAGGTTTGGGGATTTTCTGTTGCACAGAAAATTTAAGCTTTCAATTGTTTAAAATTATTAACCATTCCTTAAAAATAAATCAATAAATAAAGCGGTACAGCTTCTGGTGCCATACTGCCTGGTTGCAAATCTCTGCTGCTTACTAGCTGAAGACCCTTGTTTATCACTTAACTCTCTGGGAACCTGGTTCCCTCATCTGTTTCCCCACAGGAATGCAAGCTCCACAAAGGAAGCATTTTTGATCGTTTTGTTAATTGCTGTAGCTCTGGGAACAGTGCCTGACACACAGCGCTCAATAAATATTTGTTAAATGAATGAATCTACAAAGCCAGACCAATAATCTTATTTGCCTCATATGGTTGTTATGAGAACAAACTAATCCTTGTAAATTTTGGTCTAGAACAATGCCTGGCACACAGTAAGAATGCAAGAAATGTCAGCTTCCCCACCCCCAATACCAGAATCCCGCCTCTTTGTGAAGTCTTACCTGAATACCCCTCTCCTCCATCTTCCTTTCTCCCTTGTCCACTCCCGCCGGATTTGCATCTCTGTTCCTCTTTAGCAGCACCCACATGTCACGACTCAGATAATCACGATGGTGTGATCACTGACCTAGACATCCTGGAATGTGAAATCAAGTGGGCCTTAGAAAGCATCACTACGAACAAAGCTAGTGGAGGTGATGGAATTCCAGTTGAGCTATTCCAAATCCTGAAAGATGATGTTGTGAAAGTGCTGCACTCAATATGCCAGCAAATTTGGAAAACTCAGCAGTGGCCACAGGACTGGAAAAGGTCAGTTTTCATTCCAATCCCAAAGAAAGGCAATGCCAAAGAATGCTCAAACTACCGCACAATTGCACTCATCTCACATGCTAGTAAAGTAATGCTCAAAATTCTCCAAGCCAGGCTTCAGCAATACGTGAACCGTGAACTTCCTGATGTTCAAGCTGGTTTTAGAAAAGGCAGAGGAACCAGAGATCAAATTGCCAACATCCGCTGGATCATCGAAAAAGCAAGAGAGTTCCAGAAAAACATCTATTTCTGCTTTATTGACTATGCCAAAGCTTTGACTGTGTGGATCACAATAAACTGTGGAAAATTCTGAAAGAGATGGGAATACCAGACCACCTGATCTGCCTCTTGAGAAATCTGTATGCAGGTCAGGAAGCAACAGTTAGAACTGGACATGGAACAACAGACTGGTTCCAAATAGGAAAAGGAGTACGTCAAGGTTGTATACTGTCACCCTGCTTATTTAACTTCTATGCAGAGTACATCATGAGAAACGCTGGACTGGAAGAAACACAAGCTGCAATCAAGATTGCTGGGAGAAATATCAATCACCTCAGATATGCAGATGACACCACCCTTATGGCAGAAAGTGAAGAGGAACTCAAAAGCCTCTTCATGAAAGTGAAAGTGGAGAGTGAAAAAGTTGGCTTAAAGCTCAACATTCAGAAAACGAAGATCATGGCATCCCATCACTTCATGGGAAATAGATGGGGAAACAGTGGAAACAGTGTCAGACTTTATTTTTGGGGGCTCCAACATCACTGCAGTTGGTGACTGCAGCCATGAAATTAAAAGACGCTTACTCCTTGGAAGGAAAGTTATGACCAACCTAGATAGCATATTCAAAAGCAGAGACATTAAAAAAAAAAAAAAGGCAGAGACATTACTTTGCCAACAAAGGTCCGTCTTGTCAAGGCTATGGTTTTTCCTGTGGTCATGTATGGATGTGAGAGTTGGACTGTGAAGAAGGCTGAGCACTGAAGAATTGATGCTTTTGAACTGTGGTGTTGGAGAAGACTCTTGAGAGTCCCTTGGACTGCAAGGAGATCCAACCCGTCCATTCTGAAGGAGATCAGCCCTGGGATTTCTTTGGAGGGAATGATGCTGAAGCTGAAACTCCAGTACTTAGGCCACCTCATGAGAAGAGCTGACTCATTGGAAAAGACTCTGATGCTGGGAGGGATTGGGGGCAGGAGGAGAAGGGGACGACAGAGGATGAGATGGCTGGATGGCATCACTGACTCGATGGACATGAGTCTGAGTGAACTCCGGAGTTTGTGATGGACAGGGAGACCTGGCATGCTGTGATTCATGGGGTCGCAAAGAGTCGGACACAATTGAGCGACTGAACTTAACTGAACATGTCACTTCGAGTTCTTAACTTTTGGGCAGCTCTAAGCCCCTCTGAGAATCCAAGGAGAGCTATAAACACTCACCCTAGAAAAATACACCTATGCACAAGCTACTTTTCAGTACAATTTCAAGGAGCTCATAGAATCTAGATTCCTGAATTAAGTAGACCTTAATGTCAAAACTCCGTACTGCTTAGTAGCAACAAAGCTTAACAGGTCACAGGAAATTTCTCAGAGCAGGTCTTAAGGGTTAAAGTACAAACTGAGCATCAAGAGCAGAGCTCCTCTGGGTTGCAAATTTCTTTCTCCTTTTGAAGAGATGAGGATTATTCCTTCCTGACTGTCCTTTCAGCGCTGACCCTTCACCCTAACCGGACAGGGAAAAGCTGTTGGGTACGAGGGGCCGGGAGGAAGGGGGTTCTTAGTGAAAGCAGGGGGCTTCAACAGATTCCAAGATGAGCCGTAAACTTCCTAAACTTCGGCCACCCAGTCTCCCGGTTGGTAGTCAACAAATTCTCACCAACATAATGAACCGAGTTCCAGTCTTCTCAAGCAGGAAAGAGGGGTAAAACGGAAGACTGTCATACTGCCCTCTCGGGAAAAGAGGCAGACTGGGCAGTATGCAAGTGAAGAGCCCTGGACCCTGCGACTACCCGCGTAACTTCTATCAATTCTGTAAACTTCCTAAGCCTCCGTTTTGCCCTAAGAATGGGAATTAGCAGAATGAACCTCGTACTTTGGTTGTGAGGTAACTAAACCACCGACACACTGTCTTGCACCTGGAAGCACCCAATAATTATGAGCTGTTTTTTTTATTAACATTAAATAACAACCGGAAGGAAGGACGTTGCCTGCTTACCAACCTTGTGGGCCTGGAGTCGGCTCAGAGGCAGGAGAGCGGCGCGCAGAGCGCTGGCCTGGGCGGGGCCTGCGCCACCTCCCGGCCTCCCCCAGCCACAGGCCCGCCTACTTCTATACTTTTGCCCCCCTTCCAGGGAGGCGGCCCCTTACCTTGTCGGTGTTCTGGAACTCCCTAGACAGAAATGCGCAGAGCCTCAAGGGGTTCCCTACCTCCCCCTCCTTTTAGCCACGGGCTGAGACTTCCTCATCTACGGATGGTTCTGTCAGAGTCAAAAATTACTGGACTCCGAGAAAGATGAAGGCCAGCCTTTTATTTTGATTAGAAGCAATCCCGGAGGGGAGAATGGATACATGTATATGTAAGGCTGAGTTCCTTTGCTGTTCACCTGAAACTATCACAACACTGTTTGTTAACCAGCTTATACCCCAATACAAAATAAAAGGTTAAAAAGAAAGCAACAGTCCCAGAGGTGAAGTGATTTGCCCAAAGTCGGCAACTTCCTGAAATTAGAAACCAATCGGAAGACTTCCATGTGGGTGTTCTTTCCGCTGTTATCAGGTTACCTCAGAGCCTTAGGATCTGCTTTTGAAAAGGAACGAAGAGGTCGGTTAGGGAAAGCCACTGAAGGAAAAAATATTCGGATTTGGTAACTGCTTATGGCAGGGGTTGAAAGAGTGGGGGGTGATACAGTGTGTAATCGGCTTCCCCCCAAAAAACACAATGTAAACAATTTTAGAATTGTTTTAGATCATGAATTTTAGTTGAGTGTATCTTCGGGCAGGGGCGGGGGAGCGGGGACTTAACCTGTTTTGTTTACCCAGCCAAGTGCCTAATGCAGAGTACCTAGTAAACGTTTGCCACCTGAATGACCGCGTGGCTGGGCGCGCCCCATCCACCATCGAGGTGCTGGAGGGTTTGTGGAGCCAAGCCCCACCTGGGAGGCACGTACGTCTTTCTTTTCCAGTTTTTCTCAGTTATGGCTTTGCCCTGAATATTCTTTGTTCTTAAATCCTTGACTGCATCTCTTGATTATTTCCTTAGGATATTTTCCTAGATGTGGGATTACTGTGAAGGGTATGCACACATTTAAGGCTCTAGATTCAGAACCCCTCCAGCGCTGCAAGAATGAGTCAGCTTCCCAGCGAGCTGGCTCTAACTAGGTATTAACAGGCTTCATTTTATTTATTTATGCCATCTTGATAAAACAAAAGTATTTTATTTGCCTTTCTTTGTGGACTAATAAGACTGACATTGAAGTAATTTTAAAGAAATGCTATAAGGAGCCCGGAGAAATACTTGTGTGCGGTGGGAGACCAGTGAAATTAGGCACCTTCTGCCCCAAAAGGGGAAACCTAAGGGCAACCATTGTTGGGAGCAATTTGACCTGAAGATGTAAACATCTGAGCCTTCCTAGAGAGGCTCCCCCTGGGCCAGGGAGGGGAGCTGTGATTTACGCCTTTCCCTCTGCTACTTTCATTTCCTGATGAGTTAATATTTTAAAACTAATGAAAAACCAGTATACGTGTCTTTAAGGACAACAAGAGAAGGCAGAAGTGGGAAAACTATTTCAAGTTAAAGTCCTGGAGAAAGGGGAGGGGTGAGTGGTGAACTGTGAAACATGTTTCCACAAGATAGGAGGTAAGTCCTTGGGGGTCTGCTGCCAGTCTGGAGGGGCCCAAGGTGGGGTCTAGAGAGTTTGTATGTGAAAGGCTGCTCTTTGGTTGTGGAACTTATGAGGACAGGGATCCCCGAAGGACCTGGAAGGGGCTTTTAATGCACTTTGGAGGCTCACAGTTAAATCTCCAGGGACAAAGGAAAGCAGTAAGGAAGTGGAGGGAACCATGCAGCCCAGTCTGCTCTCAAGAGTACTGAGAAGGGAGCCTGTGGTTTTCCCAGAGAAAAGGCAACCACGAGCTGGGGAGCTTTTCTTGGTTTATGAAACAATGAGGACTTCCCACCCTGCTAGAGCCAGGAACCAGCCCCAGTTCTTCTGAGGTCCACTGGGTTCTTTTACAAACCATACGGAGGAGGAGAACTATTTTACAAATGTTTACAGGCAGTTTTATTGACTAAACTAGCTCTCATTTACTCTCAACTAAATTTATAGTCTTAATTGCCATCATTACCATTTTTCTTGATAATAAACATACAAGATGTGTTTTATAGTTGGTGGGTGTTTTTTTTTTAATTAGCTTTGTGGGGGAGTTTATTTTCTTGATTGCTTTAAATTTCCTATTAAAGTCTTAAATTTAACAATCAGCTTCTCGCAGCTCAGCAATCTACGAATTTTTATGTCACTTTAATTCTTCTGAAAGAGCTTAAGCCAAATATGAACCAGTAGTTCTTAGAGGTTTAAATGAGTGATTTCAAAATCTTGTTACACTTCAAAATTATTTAGCTACTTTTAGAAAAAAAATTACAGTTGCCCCTGCCTCCTTTTTGAGAGACTAATTTTATAGGATTGGGACATCCCCTGGAACTGTTTTTTGTTTTGTTTTGTTTTTAAGCCTCCTTGGCGATCTTTTGGGATTCCCTGGTGGCTCAGACCGTAAAGCATCTGTCCGCAATGCAGGAGACCCGGGTTCGATCCCTGGGTCAGGAAGATCCCCTGGAGAAGGAAATGGCAACCCACTCCAGTACTCTTGCCTAGAAAATTCCATGGATGGAGGAGCCTGGTGGGCTACAGTCCATGGGGTCGCAAAAAGTCGGGCACGACTGAGCGACTTCACTTGTGACTTTTGTGGTGATCTCTTAGGGAACTGATGCCTAAATGTTTATCTATTTTGTTTGTCTTTTAAAATGGGATTTTGAAATGGCAGCTTTAACTTCTAAAATATTGAATCACTTTGCATTTCTGGAGAACATTCCTTTTCACCTCCCTCCCCACTTGGCCCAGGCTTCAGCTCTCCAGGCTCTGCAGTCCTTGCTTGACACTTACTGCCCTGTGTTCTCTCTGGTTCCTATGACTCCTGGTTTTCCTTCCTGGCAGCCTATTTGGGGTTTCCTGTTGTTCACTGGCCTGTCTTCTTGTACTGTCTTTCAAAGCACTGTTGCTGCTCAAGGTGTCCTGGAAACTCTGGTGGGCATATTATCCACTCCCACGATCGATCATTGATCGCCATTGGGTACTTACTGTTCTCTAATCTGCATCTCTCACTCTTGCTGTGGGAAGCCCTCCAGATGCCCATGTCAGCTGCCTAGAGAGCACCTACTCTCAGATGTCCCGCAAAGCACCTCACACTCCCTGTTTTTCAAATACTGAGCTCCTCACCATGTTTGTCCCCTGTGTTTCATATCCCAGAGAAAGGCTCTTCCAAATTATTCAAGGAGAAACCTGGGGATACCAGAGACTCTGCTGAACTTGCATCCTACAAGGTGGCGACAGTCAGTCTCTCAGCCTCACGAATTCCAGCTCCTTCGTATCTCTAGACTCCATTTTGTCCCTTCAGTCACTCCTTAGACCAAAATTCCCCAATGGCCTGCCTCATTCTCTCCACAACAGTATAATCAATTTTAGTCTCCAGCTTTAAGTTCTCCATCCTCCCAGGATAAAGTTCACCTTCACAAATTTGGGTTCAAAGGTTACACACCCTCTGGGTCCTGCTGGTCTCTCTACCACACTCTCCTCCCAAGGAAGGCACTTTCCCCACAGCCACACTGAGTTACAGCTGCAGCCCACCCTACCGGCCACTGCCCACCCCCTCCTCTTCACCTAGTCAATTTCTCTTCACTCTTCAGGTCCCAGCTGAGACACTGACAGAGAGCCTTTGAGATGGCCTCCTGCTATTCATGCCTTTGAGTGTGAGCTGGACTTCCTGATGTGATTCTGGAGAAGAGAGGATGGCCAAAGTGACAGGCTGCTGCTTTCAAGCACCCTCCCCCACCTTACCTGCTCTGTAGGAGGCTAGTTGCCCTGTTGAAATGCCCTGTGACGGAGGGGAGGGCTCCAGCCAACAACCTGTGAGGAACTGACTCCTGTCAGTAACCTCCAGCCAACAACCTGTGAGGAACTGACTCCTGTCAGTAACCGCAAGAGTGAGCTCAGAACTGGGTTCTCCACCAGTTGAGCCTTCAGCTGAGAGGACAGCCTTGGCCAATGGCAGTAGTGCCCCGCCCCCCCCATGAAAGGCCTTCAGCCTTGGGGGCACCTGGCTAAGCCACACCTGGATTCCTGACCCCAAGAAACAGATAATAAATGAAAGGCCTTCCGCCTGGGGGCACCTGGCTAAGCCACACCTGGATTCCTGACCTGAAGCAGCTCTGCTTTTGTTAATTTATTACAGAGAAATAGATTACCAGCACCACCTCTGGACCCCTGCCCTTCCTCCACACCAACTTCAGGGTCCTTCTGAGTTCCAGTTTCCACCTGTCATGATCAGAACTTAGCTTTAGAAATAGAATTAGGATTTGCCTGATCTCTGCCTCCAAACTGCCGACTCTGGGGAAAAGTAGGATAGGAGGGAAGAAGGTCCATTTCCTTCCAGAGACCCTGAAGCCCACCCTGCTCCTACCACACCTTGGCACACCACGGCATCACACAGAGCACGTGCCCCAAGGAAGAGGCTCAGGCAGCAGAGCCACGCCTGCAGTCCCCACCTCCCGGCCAGTACACACTGGCCCCACAGGCCTTTGTGGGCCCACTGCCCTCCCTGAGGAGGAGGGTGGAGAATGGAGTCTCTCTTTGCTCCTTCGCACACAGCCTCAGGCCATGCTTTTTCGAGGGATCAGAGTAGGGGGAGCTGAATGGCAGGTAGGGAAGGAGGGCCACCCAGTTCCTCCAGCCAACTTAACTGTCACACTGTTCCAGGTGTGGTGGGGAGGCCCTGCAAAAAGCAAAACAAAACAAAAACCCCACTAGCCCAGAGTGCTTCCTGCTGCTTTCACTTTCCTGTGACTCCAGGCACAGGTCACTCGCTATCTCAGACCTATCCCTGAGCTCTGAATACAGTTCCTGGTTCCCAGCACCCGCCTCAGGGCAGGTATCAGCACTTCCGGCCCTAAGCCTGCGGTACCAGGAAGGTGGCAGCTCCTGAGGCCCCGCCCCCCACCCCTGCTGCCAGCCAGCCGACATCTCTATTGTGCCCAAGCTGGATGAATGAATGTTTGAGAGACATGCCTGGGTATGAACACTTCTCTATTTCAGAAGAAAAGATTCTAAATAACACTGCACGCACGCATGGCATGGGCTTCTGCCCTGCCCCACCCCCAGCAGTTTTCCTCTGGGCCCTTCCTCCTGCAGTGGCTTTCTGCTAGCTGCTGTCTGTGGCTAAAAAGCTTCTGCTCTAGAATGTGGTAGTGTAGTCATGGGAAGCACACAAGTTTGAGGGTGCAGGTCTGCTTTCAAAGCTGGATTTTGTCATTTAGGATATCTGACCCTGATTGTGTTACTAGCCAGCTAGGCCTCATCCTCTGGATGAGGTCAGCTAAAAAGCTGTTTGCCCCAGTACTGTGATTAGGTGAAATAAACCATGAATATGACTATGCAAGGCATCTGTAGTAGTAAGTGTTCAATAATTGCTTCTTGTGTGTTTTAAAAGGACTTTAACCATCCTTGTAATTTTTCCTTGGAAATTAGGCTAAATAAGATTGTTGATGTCTAGTTGACAAAGTGCCACTTTAGGTTTTTTGTTTGGTTTTTTGGCAGGAGGTGGAGTAGGAAAAGATTGAAGGGTTAGGGGACCACTGTTTTACTGGTTTCTAATCTGACTCTCATCTGCTGTTCTGGGCAATACAGTAGAAACAGCTGCTCAAATGCACAAGGAATGGATGTGCCTGAACCTGCCTCCGATTCCCAGGTGGTAAGGTGTTTTTCATGTTTGTATTCAGGCCCCTGTGCCTCTGCTTTGGCCCTGTCACTGAGAGCATACAAACGCACTCAGCCATTAGCAGCAGATATACAGACTCAATTTCCAGATCAATAAACAGCTTGACTTCAAAAATTAAGTGCATTCGACTTTCTTTTCACTGCCCAGAGTATACACAGGGGGTCAAATAACAAGTCAGTAGTCTTTTCAAATCAGTCCAGTTTAGGTCTAGAGCATGCCAAGTGCCTGCGTGATGAGAAGAGTCAGACACACTGTGGTGAGATTTTTAGATATTTAAATCGACTGTAGAAGCATCTACACCCACAGAAAATTCATTGTAATTGTTCATCTTTTTCTCAACAATGTGAAAAGTTACCATAGGGTGGTAAACCTAGGTTTAATCAAAACCAGATCAAAATTTGAGTCCTGAAGTCAACATACTTACTTCCTTGATACCATAAAGAGGAAGGGGAAGTATAACAAGATATTTTAACAGTGGGAGAGGTAATCTGGCATTTTTGTATAAAGTCAGCACTTCAAATAATACTCCAAAGGGGCATCTACTCTCACCTAGTCTCTAGCAACTGTGTCTGAACTTGCTCTTCACCACAGCCACTTAGAGTCGTTCCATTTAAAATGATAAATACCAGTCATCACGTATAATCATTGGTAAGACACTTAAAGAAAGCAAAATAAAGATGTCAGGGAAGGAGGCTGACAGGATTTGACTGGTTGCTCAGACTGCTCAGGCAGTCAGGACTGCCTGACTTTATTTAAGTCATAATGCCCAGATCCTCAGCTTTGAAGATCCCCAAACTCCCTATTTTGCTGTATTGGAGGTAATCACTAGGGCTTACAGTGGGAGCTAACAGTAACTAAACTCCTAAGAAACTTATGTACAAAACCAGCTGCCAATTTATAGTTTCATAGTAAGAAACTATAATACCAAGAGGACCACATGGTCAGCCCAGTCTCCCTTACGGGAATAGACATGAGCAGTGGGCAGCCATGTGTTAGTCTAGGATAATAGAAGCAGAGACCAGGAGCTCACAATCAGGATCTGAGCGGTCAAGAAACCGTTCACTATCGTGATAAATGAAAGCCCATGTTATAAAACAGTATGTCCAGTGTAACCCCTACTTTGATTATTTGTTTATTTTTCTTTTTTGGGTGTGCTGTGTGGCTTGTGGGATCTTAGTTCTCCAATCAGAAATCGAACCCAGGCCTTCGAGAGTGAAAGCATGACATACTTACCACCAGACCACCAGGGAATTCCCCCACCTTTATTTAAAAATACAAACAAACTTGGAAAAACATACATCATCATGTTTTAATAGCAGTTATAATTTCTCTGTAATGGCATTATGGGCAATTTTTATTTTTCTTATCTCCACTTTAAATTTTTTCCACAAAGTAATTATGAGTTCCTTTTGAAGAGAGAAAATAAAGGATAAGTTAAAAGTTCAACTTTAGAGTCTTTGTTAAGTAAATCATGAAAATCTACATGGAAAGCTATGCTGTCATTAAATATCATGTTGTAGAAGAGTTTTTTAATGCTTGAGGAAGTATTAATAGCAGTTAACATTTGTGAGGCACTTACCATGTGTTAGGTACATGTGCTTTATGTGTCTGAACTCACTTAATTCTGTACCAAGCTTGCAAGGTAGATGAGGAAGCTGAGGCCGAGAAACGTGAAGAAACTTGCCAGTGTCACCCAGCTGATCCCAAGGTCAATTTTCTCTTCCATAAAATGAGTTCCCTTCCTGACATTCTCATGACAGATGGACATTTGAATTCAAGAAGATAACAAATATAAAGAAAAGAATCCAGCATCCATAACGGGTGTCAGCAAACTTCAGCCACAGTCCGAATCCAGCCCTGTCACCTGGTTTTGTATTTTGTATGAGCCATGAGCTGAGAATTGTTTTCACGGTTTTAAGTAGTTGGAAAAAATCAAATCAGAAAGAGAATAGTATTTCATGACACGTGAAAATTACATGAAATTCAAATTTAAGTGTCCAAAAATAAACTTTTACTGGAACACTATCAAGCTTATTCTTACTTGTCTGTGGATGCTTTTCTGCTCTGCTGGGATGAGTAGTTGAGACAGACCCTGAACCGCAAAGCTTAAAATATTTACTAACTGACCCTTTACAGAGAAAGTTTGCCAAAAGCCCCGGGTGAGGTCTAGCACTGATTATAATAGTTACATGAAGCCTAGTATTAATCAGTTAAAGCAGTGGTCTCTGACTTTGGCCGCACTTCAGAAGCTCCTTGCATGCTCCACCGGTCGCCCTACCCTGCTCCCCTGCACAACTGCAGCTTATCCTGTAGCAAGGTAGTTGGGAAGTTTGTATTTTCATGTGCAAACTGTGTCTCATATGTTTGTGTTTACATATATATCCTATTTAATTCTGATAATAGTCCAATGACCCCAGTTTTACAGATGAGGAAACTGAGGCTCACAAAATGAAGGTAGTTTGCTGAAAAAGTATATAGTTTAGCAAATGGCAGTCATACCAGTTTTCTGGAGCTGGTTTAGTGAGTATTCCTACTACACATGCTGCCTCTCTGCACCTCTCTTGCTGTTTCACATGCTTTGTTTACTCTATTCTCTTACAACCGTTGTATCACTTCCTATTTGGGGTTGGCACCCCAATCCCACATAAAAATCAAACATCAGTCCACAAAGAGTAGTAGCTAACCCTCTGGCCAACCACAATTTAGTAATGGGCAAAAACTAACCTCCTTTCAGCCCCAGGTAACATTTAAATCTCAGTGTATTTGAACCCAGTTCTTCTGAAACTGACCTTGCTCTCTTTTTGAAGAACACTGTCTGTGGATATTCTCAGTGGAGGCAAGCACAATGGCAGGTTGATGGGGATTTCTGTTTGGACAGGTGTGACTCCGTTAAAAACCACACTATGCAGACTTTCACCATTCCACAGGGCACTTGTGTAATCTTGTATGCGCTCATTTTTACAAAGTGAAAATGGCTTTTCCTTTGTACTTTTGCATTTGAGTACCTCATGCTTGCTGGTAATGCCAACTCATAGCAAATGAATGATCCATAAATAATGTTAAATCCAGTGGCAGAGTGTTTATTAATGCCAAGTGTATTAGTAAACCTTGATTCTATTTTTTTTTTCTTCTTCATGTAGAAGATGTACTTATATTTTCATTATTCTCATGGTTCTTTATAGACTGTTACTTCGATTCAGTCTTTTTCCTTCTGGAATATTTAATTTCTCCCTCATTGAGTCCATACCCTTGTGGCCACTCAGTAGGGCAGGGCAGGCCAAGGGGAAGAGAGTGTTGGGTTCTTTGCCAGCACTAGCTTGGAAGCAATGTTGTCTAGTGACTCTGCTTGCCGAAAGCGTGAGCAATACCTCTGGGGCCCAGAATCAGTAGAAGGTGTCGTGCAAAGTTGCTGCTTTCCTGGAAGAGCAAGTCTTAAATAGTTAATGATTGTAAAGAAACTCATTAAGAGAGGCATATTTTACCTCCTTTTCTGTCATCGTTGTAACAGAGGATTCAATCAACTTTAATTTATTCAGCCAGGTGCCTGTGGAAGCTGCCTCGTTTGTTTGGCTTTGTTTTCATGAAATCCCTTGTCAACTGTGTTCCAAGCATCAGTGAGCTAATCCTGCCCCTCTGTCAGATTCACAGTAGACAAAGGCCACTAGCACAGAGTCTCCACAATGAGAACGGCAGAGGATCTATTAATGTGTCAGTTGCCTGTGAATTACAGCCAAGATATTTGCTTAACATATGGCATAAGGTTATCATGTTGTAAAGCATCTCATTGGAAGTCAAGTATCCATGCCCGCTTATAGACGCTCATAACTACTTAGTTGTATAAAAAATTATGCCCAAGGACAAATATCCTTGGGAATTTGATGCAACCACCAAATTACAGGAGAGTTAATCTATTCGGAGCATTTTACTTTTTATAGGATAAAAATAAATCAGAGATGAAATCAGAGCAGCTTTTAGGGATAAAGTGGAAAAACTGCCACATTTAGTTCTAATCCTCAATTAGGACTGAAAGGCAGGGTCCATGGGCAGTAAGAGTGTTATGAGCAGAGTCCATTTTATCCATGAAGACATTCAAATGGAAAGGAATAAGGTAATGTCACGGAGACAGATATCACCTGGTTTTCTGATTGCCCCTCCATATATGCCCAAGAGGTTTGGCTTCCACTTTTGCTGATTAGGAATCTTTAATCAGTAGCCCCAAATTAAAAGAACTCAGATACTAACTCACTAACAAAGCTCAAAAACAGGAATGAATAAAAGAGAATGCCAAATTATTCAGTTCCAATGAGAAATAGAATGGCCCAACTTAACAGTTACTGAGTCAACCTAATCAAAGATCTCTCTTCTGGCCAGTAAGAGAGGTTGCCTTTTCCTCTTATTAATTTTCCATCCACTGACCATCTCCCACCCTGATTTCTTGCTATAAATTTCCACTTTTCCTTGTTGTGTTCAAAACTGAGCCCAAGCTCTCTTCCATACTTGCAAAAACCCCCTCCTGTGATGGTACCTGAATAAAATCTCCCTCATCATTTTTTAATGATGTTGAGAATAATTCTTATAAGGACACAAGTTATAAGAGGTAATGACTCACAGTGTGACACCATCTTAACTACAGCTGAACCTTAAACAACACGGGTTCAAACTGCATGGGTCCACAGTACTACATGATCTACAGTCGACTGAGTCCACAGATGTGCAACCAAGGATATGGGGGGCAAACTGTAAGGTTACATGCAGATTTTCAACTGGGTCATTGTCCCTAACCCTCCACCCCCATCCCAACTCCTTTGTTCAAAGATCAACTGTAACACAACTGCAATGACCTTATTTCCAAATAAGGTCACATCTGAGGTCCTGGGGTTTAGGACTTCAGAGTGTCTTTTGGGGAACACAATTCAGCCCATAACAGGCAACTTCTCCAGAATGCATGGTGGGCATTCTGATGTTGCCTCCCACACTCTTATTCTTCTGGTAGTGCACCATCCTCCTTCTGTCCCCTCATTCCAAACCTGAGATTCCACACCTCTGGCCACACAGGACTCAAGCAAGGCCTGTGGCTGGTCAGCTAACACCCTTCCCTCAGATTTCTCTAAGTAGAGTCAGGGTGGGGGAAGCCTTCCCCCACTGGTATGTGGTACTTGGGCATGAAACCTTTAGACCTGCTGTGCTATGTCCCCAAATAAATGGAAAGAACTTGTTTACAGGATGACCCAATGAAGCCACCAAAGGGAAGAAGCTGAGATGAGGGCCAGAGAGCCAGAGCTTGGGAGTTTCGGCTCCCGGCTTTCCCCAGGCTCAGCCTCGGCTCTTCCAGGGTCATGAGAATTAATCAGGCCTTCTTTGTGTTCAAACAAGTTTGACTTGGGACCTATGATTTGGAAGGAAAAGAGTCCCAGAAGAAGACAAAAGATAAAGAGCATTAAGTGGATCCTTGAGGGCTGTGTCATTGGGGAAAACCCTGGAGAGAGCCCCTTGGGAAGGATAACATCCCCCAGAGAAGCAGAGGGGCTGGAACCCTTCTCTTCAAAAGAGAAGGGAACCCTGAGACATACCTGGGGACATTTTGTGGGCTGAGGCAGGTGGCTTGCTACAGGAGAGCCACCGAATCAGAAAACTTGGTGTTAAAACTCAGGTAGACTCAGTTATGACCCTGTGGGACCTGAAGATACTTGAATTAGAAATGAGAATGCAAGTTATCAAAAGGCTGGTTGACAAGCCTAGAATCCTAGCAAGGGGTATTGACATGAGTTGAATGACTTAACTGTTTACTGGCACCAGGCTTTGATATCTGTTTTCATAACAGAACATGCCTATCAGAAGAATATTAATCTATTCATTATTCAACAAATATTTATTAAGAGCCTTCGATGTCCTAGGCACTGCAGTAAGAATGACTATATACTGAAGATATTTAACAAATAAATATACTACTAAATGTACAAATCATAGTAAATGTGATGGAAAAGTTATGGGAATTGAGAATTTTAGATCAGAAGGTCAAGAAAGTCCTCTCTGAGACTATTGAGACTTGAAGTTGAATAGAAGTTAGCCAGGTATGGGGAAGGGTAGTAAGGCAGGAGACAAAAGGAGAATCCACATGAAGGAAACAGTGTATGCAAAACCCCTGTGTCCAGAAGGAGCTTGACAAGAAATGAGAGAGAAGCATGGCTGAAGAATAACTAGGGTGGGCATAGAGTGGCCTAAGAAGAGCCTAGAGAGATGGGCAAAGGCCTGATATAAAGATCCTAGAGTCTCTCCCAACTAATTAATGTTCCAAGGCACCTCTCTTAAGATAATCACAATGGTGTGATCACTGACCTAGAGCCAGACATCCAGGAATGTGAAGTCAAGTGGGCCTTAGAAAGCATCACTATGAACAAAGCTAGTGGAGGTGATGGAATTCCAGTTGAGCTATTCCAAATCCTGAAAGATGATGCTGTGAAAGTGCTGCACTCAATATGCCAGCAAATTTGGAAAACTCAGCAGTGGCCACAGGACTGCAAAAGGTCAGTTTTCATTCCAATCCCAAAGAAAGGCAATGCCAAAGAATGCTCAAACTACTGCACAATTGCACTCATCTCACACGCTAGTAAAGTAATGCTCAAAATTCTCCAAGCCAGGCTTCAGCAATACGTGAACCGTGAACTTCCTGATGTTCAAGCTGGTTTTAGAGAAGGCAGAGGAACCAGAGATCAAGTTGCCAACATCTGCTAGATCATGGAAAAAGCAAGAGTTCCAGAAAAACATCTATTTCTGCTTTATTGACTATGCCAAAGCTTTGACTGTGTGGATCACAATAAACTGTGGAAAATTCTGAAAGAGATGGGAATACCAGACCACCTGATCTGCCTCTTGAGAAATCTGTATGCAGGTCAGGAAGCAACAGTTAGAACTGGACATGGAACAACAGACTGGTTCCAAATAGGAAAAGGAGTGCGTCAAAGCTGTATATTGTCACCCTGTTTATTTAACTTCTATGCAGAGTACATCATGAGAAACGCTGGACTGGAAGAAACACAAGCTGGAATCAAGATTGCTGGGAGAAATATCAATAACCTCAGATATGCAGATGACACCACCCTTATGGCAGAAAGTAAAGAGGGACTCAAAAGCCTCTTGATGAAAGTGAAAGTGGAGAGTGAGAAAGTTGGCTTAAAGCTCAACATTCAGAAAACGAAGATTATGGCATCTGGTCCTACCACTTCATGGGAAATAGATGGGGAAACAGTGGAAACAGTGTCAGACTTTATTTTTCTGGGCTCCAAAATCACAGCAGATGGTGACTGAAGCCATGAAATTAAAAGACGCTTACTCCTTGGAAGGAAAGTTATGACCAACCTAGATAGCATATTCTAAAGCAGAGACATTACTTTGCCAACAAAGGTCCGTCTTGTCAAGGCTATGGTTTTTCCTGTGGTCATGTATGGATGTGAGAGTTGGACTGTGAAGAAGGCTGAGCGCTGAAGAATTGATGCTTTTGAACTGTGGTGTTGGAGAAGACTCTTGAGAGTCCCTTGGACTGCAAGGAGATCCAACCAGTCCATTCTGAAGGAGATCAGCCCTGGGATTTCTTTGGAAGGAATGATGCTAAAGCTGAAACTCCAGTACTTTGGCCACCTCATGCGAAGAGTTGACTCATTGGAAAAGAGTCTGATTCTGGGAGGGATTGGGGGCAGGAGGAGAAGGGGACGACAGAGAATGAGATGGCTGGATGGCATCACTGACTCGATGGACGTGAGTCTCAGTGAACTCCGGGAGTTGGTGATGGACAGGGAGGCCTGGCGTGCTGCGATTCATGGGGTCACAAAGAGTGGGACACGACTGAGCGACTGATCTGATCTGAAGAAAGAGAAGTGATTGAAGGACATAGAGAAAAGAGAGACCAATTAGGAGGTTGTTTGCAATAGTTCAGATGAGAGAAGACGATGGGTGACAGCAGAGATGTCTGCATTTGAGACACTTGTTGAAGGCAGAATTTATGGCTCTGGGCCTGGTGTACTATCATAGGTTACATGAGGGAGGCATTGAGAATGACTTTCAGGTTACTGGCTTGAACTTTTGATGGTTGGTAGTGCCTAACTGAAGTGAGAAATAATAAAGATGGATGTTGCAAAGAGATAGGCAAGCAGCATCAAAGAGTGATTTCAGGTTTAACATGTTCAGTCTAAGATTCTTGGAGGACTTTCAGGTAGAGATAGGAAATACTAGTTGGATAGTCAGTCTCGTGATATAGGGAAGATCTGGACTGCTGGTAGAAATCTGTGAATTACTGGAAAAAAGCAATTGGGATAGGATAGTTGAGAGTGCCTAAGAACAGAGTATAGAGCAAGAGGAGAACCTAAGGACTGAAGGAACTCTTTGCAATGAGTTGTTGGGTATAAGACAGTGTGTTAACAAAGGGAACTGAAAAGGCACAACCAAACAGGTGGCAGAAGAACCAAGAGCAGGTAGTGTCACAGATTCCACAAGGAGAGTGTTACGAGGAGCCATTCCTTGTGAAGTCCAGTAGGATGAGGATGGAAAGGTATTTATTGAATTCGGTGGCCTCATCAAGAGCTTCCTCATTGGAGCAGTGGGAGGGTAAGCTAGACTGGAAAGGGTAGAAGAGTCAATGGGATGTGGGCAATGGAGTTAGGAAGAAGTGTAGACAGTGCTTTCAAAACCTCTATTTAGGGAATTCCCTGACAGTCCAGTGGTTGTTAGGACTCTGTGTTTCCACTGCCGGGAGGCCTGGGGTTCAATCTCTCATCAGGGAACTAAAATCCCACAAACTGCATGGCATAGCCAAACAACAACAACAAAACCCTCTATGGCTTCCCTCGTGGCTCGGATGGTAGGACGGTAAAGAATCTGCCCGCAATGACGGAGACCCAGGTTTGATCCCTGGGTCAGGAAGATCCCCTGGAGAAGGGAATGGCTAACGACTAACACTTTCACTTCACTTTCACCGTGGGAGGCAGAGAAATGGTACTGTGACCAAAGAGAGAATATGGGGTCAAGAGGAGCAGGATTTAAATACGAAAGATAATAGAGCATGTGTGTTAGTCGCTTAGTCATGTCCAACTCTATGGGACCCCATGGACTGTAGCCCACCAGGCTCCTCTGTCTATGGGATTTTCCAGGCAAGAATAGTGGAGTGAGTTGCCATTTCCTCCTCCATAATAAAGCATATGGATGCAAATGCATTGAATGCAAATGAGAATTATTCCCACTGAGCAGGAGATAAAGCATAGGGGAGGTACAGGCAGGATCCAGGAAGCAGCCTGACAGAAGGCACTCTTCTCTGGGCAGGGTAATACCTGACTCCAGCTGTGTGCTGCTTTTGTCGATGACCTTTCCTCCTCATCCTACTCCTTCTGGTTGACAGAAGAATGCTTCATTTTCGTGAATCATTTAACTGTGAGTCAGAGTTTACATCTGTCTTTGTGTTGTGTTCTGGTTTTATAGTTTTGTTCTTTGGAAAGAATTTCCATTTTCCTTAGATACTATACTAATGAGAAATATTCTGTCCCAAGGTAGCCTGGGTGGTGTGATTGGAATACCTAGTAAAATTTATCCTTGCCCCAAAGTATCATTTAGTAAGAACTAATAATAATTAACTCAAGTACAGGAGTTACCTTTAACAAGCATCTTAATTTCACAGATATTACCTCCTTTCATCTTTTTTTTTTTTTTCCCAGCCATGCTTCACAGCTTGTGGGATCTTAGTTTCCCAACCAGTGGATGGAGTTCTGGCCCTTGGCAGTGAAAGTGCAGAGCCCTAACCACTGGACCACCATCTTTTATTTTTTTACACTTAAAAAAATTTTTTTGTTGGAGTATAGTTGATTTACAATGTTGTGTTAGTTTCAGGTGGACAGCAAAGTGAATCAGTTATACAGATACATATATTCATGCTTTTTTTTAGATTCTTTTCCCATATAAGTCATTACAGAGTACTGAGTAGAGTTCCCTGTGCTCCAATAAGATAGCAGGTCCTTATTACTTACCTATTTTATAAGAAACTCTGATGTAGTTTTTATTATTATTATCTCCACTAGGAAAATAAGAAACTGAGACCAGGAGAAGTTAAGTAATTCATAACTTTTTAGAGCCAATAAATGGCAGATTCTTGGTAGTTTAAACCCAAAATTCCAAGAAAAGCTCTGTGTCTTTATAGATGTAGTTTCATTGTCCTTGAGATAGATGTAGATGATGAAACAATCACAGATATTCTGACAACAGCCCTCAATTGTCAGCCTCTAAGAACAGGGACAGGGAGCGGGGGTAGAAACAAAAAGCCCACATTTGAAGTTCAGCTCTGAAAGCCCCTTGCGAGTGCCCTGAACCCCATCACCTGGGAATCTTTCACAGATAATCATCATTCCACAGAATTTAGCTCATGTCCTCGCAAGCAAAACTGAGATTGAGAAATGATCTGGTTCCTGTGGACAATAAGCCTGGAACCAGGCATGAATTAACTGCAATTAACCAGGAGGTGGCTTATATTGTTACCTTTCTTGTACCAGCACACAAAGTGGAGGGTAGAAAAGAGGTTTCTCACAACTTAATTTTCTGAGAATAGTGTTTGCAGTTGGGATGAGATAATAGAAATAAAATCCTCTTGAAAACAGTGCATTCACATTGCTGTGTGATAGTGGTGGGGGAAAGGAACTGGCAGCTCATGGTATTACCCTAGAGCTCAGGGTCTGTGAGCCAATGACCCTTCCTCCTCCCAGGGAGTGTGGAGCCTATGGAGCCTCCCCGAATCCCCCAACTGTGGTGCTCCATTTACTGATGGGCCCTTAGCTCTTCCAGCACATGGGAAGCCCACGAATACTGGAGTGGGAAGCCTATCCCTTCTCCAGCAGATCTTCCCCACCCAGGAATCGAACCAGAGTCTCCTGCATTGCCGGCAGATTCTTTACCAACTGAGTTATGAGGGAATCCCCTCCATCACACCAAAGAGATTCAAAATGGAAGATGGACAGTGTCCTTTAGAAGCTTTGAGGACAATTCAGAAGCCTAAATCAACTCTTTGTTTATGCAAAGTAAACAAAGGTTTTGGAAAATGTCCACCATATAGTTAAGCTGTAGGACTCCTCCACACACACTTATTGATAGGCAAACCGAGAAAAGCCATCCCTTTTTCAGAAAATGATTCTATATAAACTAAGAAGGTAAAATGATAGGTGCAATATTTGGATTCAAAAGGACCAGGGGTGGGATGGGATGGGAGGTGGGAGGGAGGTTCAAGACGGAGGAGACATACATATACCTATGGCTGATTCATGTATGGCAGAAACCAGCACAATATTGTAAAGCAATTATCCTCCAATTAAAAATAATTTTTTTAAAAAAGGACTAGGGTACAATCTCATTTCTATCACTTATAAGATGTGAGGTCTTACTTTATTTCTCTCAAGCTCACTTTGCTCAGTGATACAATGAGTATGACAACAATAATAATGCTTAGTTCACAGCAACAGAGTAAAGTGAAGAGATAAAGTGAGAGACCAGATAAAGTAGGCAAAATGCTTGGTGTTTTGTGTTATAGCCATTGGTCTATAGCCGACAGGCTACAGTCTATGGGGTCACAGAGTTGGACATGACTGAGCGACTTTCACACTGTAGCTGAAATGTAAGAAAGTGGGCTTGTAGACATCTTGAGAAAAGTATAAGGAATCAAGTGAGGTTTTGAGAACAGCTGCTACAGAGTGAAGAAGTGCTGGTCTGGATGGTGGGTGGTGGGTGTGCCAGAGGCTTGGTGCTCTGGGGGCTGGCTTAGTCAGATTTGGACTGGAGGCTATGAAGTGTGTGTCATTTCTGACACATTAAATAAAGTCCTTCATATTGGCTTCTAAGTTCAAGGTTTTATAGCTCACCTTGGAGGGTAGAAAGCATTTTACTGCTAGCTTCACTGTTGCTTGTGTGCTTATTCTCCAATGCAGGTGCTTTCATTTCTGAGAACCAGTTTGTCAAGACTAAAGACTAATGCGTATGCTGTAGGCTTGTCTGGAGAAACGAAAGCCATTAATGACAGTTAACATATTAATTGCAGAAAGCACTTCTTTAGGTTTCTGTTGGCAACAAGTTACCAGTCTAACAGAGTAAGTGAAGTGCATCCAGACTCAATTTAAAACCTGGCCAGGCAGGGCTTTTAATCTCCATGCTTCAGGTTTTCATTATTACCCTTGCCAAAACGCCAAGCTTATAATTTACAAGTATTACCCGTGTGTCACTTAGAAAGAAACCCAAACCTAAAAATAGAAATGAAACTCAGGAAAACACCAACCCAGATAAATGAATCTCATGTTAAGTGCAGAAAGCTTGTAAAATGTGCTCAAGGTTATACTAATTGTTAAATTTCAATTGATTAAAGCAAGTGCATTAACCAGTCAGTATGTCGCTGCCCAGACGAAAGTGACAATTCAAGAGAATTACCTCAGAAAATTTTCTCACAATCATTTCTTGCTCTTTTTTCCTTCTGTCCGATTATTCAGTTCTTAGGTAACAGACTGCTCTTTCTGTAACAGCCATGGTAATACTTCCATTGTGATTACTTTTTATTTATAATATTTATTTGGCTGCACCAGACCTTAGTTGCAGCATGTAGGATCTTTAGTTGCAACATATGGGATCTAGTTCACCAGGGATTGAACCCCAGGCCCCCTGCACTGGGACTGTGGAGTCTTAGCTACCGGACCACCAGGGAAGTCCCCGTCATAATTGCTTTTACCTAAAGCATCCCATGGACAGAGGAGCCTGGTAGGCTGCAGTCCATAGGGTCGCTAAGAGTTGGACACGACTGAGCGACTTCACTTTCACTTTTTCCTTTCATGCATTAGAGAAGGAAATGACAACCCACTCCAGTGTTCTTGCCTGGAGAATCCCAGGGACGGCGGAGCCTGGTGGGCTGCCGTCTATGGGGTCGCACAGAGTCGGACACGACTGAAGCGACTTAGCAGCGGCAACAGCAAAGCATTACTCCTATAGGGCCACAATCACTGACCTTCCTTGTGCAGAACTTTGTTACACTGCCACACACTGTGTCCTTAACCCCAATCCTTGTGAGAAATATGTGTGCCATTGTTCAGGGTAGGAAAAGAGATGGAAGTTAAGGGTGGAAACAGAGTACTCATTGTTAAGGGTGGGCCAGAAGTGAGGATAGTTGCAAACCACTGCATCCAAGCCTAAAACCTTGGACCTCCTTTGTCTTTAGCCCCCAACCCCCACATTCTAGCCAATCACCAAATCCTCCTAATGTTTTCTCAATTTTTTTTTTTTTAACATTATCCATCCTTTCTTTCCCTTGTGTGATGGTTTGTTTTATATGTCAACTTGGCTGGGCTATACTACCCAATTATTTAATCATACGCTAATCTAAGTTTGGGTTACAGTGAAGGTATTTTATTGATGTGTTAACATCTTCGATCAATTAACTTTAAGTAATGGAGATTATCTTGTTAATGTGGGTGGGCCTCATACAATCAACTGAAATTGTAGGGGAAGGAAAACTTTTTATCTGCCCTCTTAGGTTAACTAAATGGGAGCTACAAATTAACCTGATAAAGACCAATTAACAGGAAGAGAAAACAGAGTTTATTTATGCAATGTGCATGTAGCAGGAGAACTCTGTGAGAACTCAAAGGAGTGGTTAGAAATATGGGATTTACATACCATCTTAATATTAGGTGAAGGGAAAATGGAGAAAGGCATTTATGGAAAGACAAGATAATGGATTTTCAAGAGAACAAACAGGAGATAAGAAAGGTTGTGATGATGTTTGTCTATACAGATATGAGTAGTCTTTCCTGCTCCTTCAGGACCATAAGGAAACCTCCTTTGTAGAAGGGGTAGGTCTTTTTCATAGTCTCCCTTCTGGGAATAGATCTACCTTGAAGAAGAATTTATGGTAGCCTAATTTCCCAGAAGTTGCTGCTTTTAGTCAGATAAGACGAGCTCTGAGAACGATTTTTCTCCATCTGTTGAATTTCAAATATCTTCAGCTTAAGATAATCTTTATACCAATGTCTGGTTCTGAGTGGACAAAAACTGAGGTTTCCCAGAGAGGAAGTGATTTTGTCTCCTCAACTTCTGCCTAAATTCTAAGTCTTCAGCCTGTGGGCCTGCCCTAAACATTTCAGACTTATCAGCCCCCACAAATGATTAAGCCAATTTCTTAAAATCAGTCTCTTTGTATATACATACATACATCGGTTCTGTTTCCCTGGAGAACTCTGAGAGGTACATAGTGCCACTACCACTAATGAAGGATCTTATCATCTAATATTTATACTAATGGAAACTTATGTAGTCTTCCTATTTGAAGTATTTCTCTGCTCTAAAGTCTTATACATCAACTTTATCTTTCTTCAGTTGCTCTCTTAAGCCTGCAGAACACAGCACAAATCATTAAGGAGGCAATCTAGGTCCTCAGCATTTGATGCTATGCTATGCTAAGTCACTTCAGTCGTGTCCGACTCTGTGCGACCCCATAGATGGCAGCTCACCAGGCTCCCCTGTCCCTGGGATTCTCCAGGCAAGAACACTGGAGTGGGTTGCCATTTCCTTCTCCAGTGCATGAAAGTGAAAAGTGAAAGTGAAGTTGCTCAGTCGTGTCCGACTCCTAGCGACCCCATGGACTGCAGCCCACCAGGCTCCTCCGTCCATGGGATTTTCCAGGCAAGAGTACTGGAGTGGACCCCACCAATTCAGCCTCCTTTTCCAGCACACTTTTTCTTCTTGTCTCGTAGTTCCTGAGTACACTGTGGGTATTGTCAGCTTCTTACTATCTACATTTTTATTACCCATTTCCCCATTCCCTTGTCTTCGTTTATAGATGTCCTACCATCCCTCCAATGTCTAACTTTTCTGACAAGTCTTCTTTTACCACTTATATTAATTTCCTATTTCTACTGTAACAAATTATTACAAATTTAGTAGCTTAAAACAACAACACAAATTTGTTCTGTTACAGTTCTGGAAGTCAGGGGTCAAAAATCAGTTTCATTAGGCTAAGGTTAAGATGTCAGGAAATTTGGTTTCTTCTGAAGGTGGGAATATATTAACTTGCTTTTTTCAGTTTCTAGCAGTCACCTATATTCTTTGTCTTGTGGCCCCTTCCTCCATCTTCAAAGCACATCACTTTAATCTCTGCATCTCCCATTGTCATATGGCTTTCTCTCTCATAGTAAAATCTCCCTCTGCCACCTTCTAAGGATACTTGTGATGAAAGCACTCTCTCCCACTCCAGTCAGCAATGGTTCCCTCACAATTCTTCTCAGTCCACTCAAGCACTGGACTTTTTCTCTTAAGCTGGCTAACTTGCTTCCATTTCATTAACAGAATCAAGGTCATCAAACAAAAGATATCTAAACTTCTCCCACTCCTAGAATGTGGCTTCATTTCCCACCGTGGCCACATCCTTCCCATGGTCTCAAAGGATAAGCTAGCCTTCTGTTGCTCCAGGCCAACTCATCTACCTCTGCCCTTGGGTTTTCTATGTCTTGTTTTCCCAGGACTTTGCTTTATCAGTCATGCTCTCTCTTTATCTTCAACGTCTTCCTCTCAACTCATTCTTTTCATTCTTTCAACAAATAATTTATTGAGTGCTATGCAGCATAAGATGCAATGCTGGGACTCATAACCTACGAGCATGATCAAGTTATTCACACTAAAACATAACAAAATATATAAACAAAAAACTGTCTTTGAACTTTTATTCCTTTCTAGCTTCTACTTTCTCCTCCCCTTCCTCAAATTAGAGCTGTTCATCTATTCCTTTAAACCTGTTGATTTCCCACTTTTCTCAATCTCAGTTCATGTGACTATTATCTAAATTAAAAAAAGCAACAACAACCCACTTATTCCAGACTCGATGCTCTCCTTCATATACATCCAATGAATAACCAAGTACTTCTTATTTTTCCTCCTTGAAATCTCCCAATCTGTCCTCTTTGGATAGTTCATTTATATCCAATTATGGCCCTTAATGATATTTCACCTAAACTACAGCACTATAATCTTAAGTAATCAGCCTGCCTGCGGCCTTATTTCCTTTAATCTGTCCTCCATGCTGTACTTAGATATTTAAAAACATGAATCTAATTATGTCATCCCCCTGCTTAAATGCTTTTAATGGCTCCCACTGCTTAGAGCCTAAGTTTGAGCTCTTCATTAGCATGGCTCACAGGCCCTTCATGACCTGACCAAACTTATCCCCCATAAATCCTAATCATGCACTTGACACTGTAATAATTCTGCATGTCCCTTCAACATGGCATGCTTTTTCCCACTTAAGAGCTTTTGTTTATGCAGTCACTGTAACTTTGAGAGGCCTGCCCATGTTTGCTCATCTGTCAGGCTCACATTCATCCTTCCAGATCTGCTCAAGCAGCATTTTCTCCAAATCTTTGAACAACAAGCTGTGCTGAATTCCAGCCTTGTGTTTCCCTAGTACCTTGTGCATACTTTATCATGTTATGTTGAAATTATCTATTTACCTATCCAGGATCTTTACAAGCTCCTTGAGGACACGGACCAAGTGAACTCATAAAGTAATATGGTGAGTATATTTCATTTAATACAGAACTTATATTACTTTGTGTATTTGGGTAATTATTTTTTATGTAGCTGTCATGTCTCCCTTGTGAGGCTGGAAGCCCATTAAGGTAGGAATTATATTTTATAATATTGTATATCCTTATCAAATAGCTAATGTTCTAAAGATATTAATTAATGATTATTATTGTGAATATTATGAAAAACACCTCAAGGATATACCTACTATTTGTTCAGTTGCCAAGTTGTGTCCAGCTCTTTGTGATCCCATGGACTGTGGCATGCCAGGCTTCCCTGTCCTTCACTATCTCCTGGAGTTTGCTCAATTTCAAGTCCACTGAGTTGGTGATACAATCTAATCATATCATCCTCCGTCACCCCCTCTCCTTTTGCCTTCCATCTTTCCCAGCATGAGGGTCTTTTCCAATGAGTCCGCTCTTCGCATCAGGTGGCCAAAGTTTTAGAGCTTTAGCTTCAGCATCAGTCCTTCCAATGAACATTCAGGGTTGATTTCCTTTAGGATTGACTGGTTTGATCTCATTATTGTCACAGAAACTCTCAAGAGTCTTCTACAGCACCACAGTTCAAAATCATCAGTTCTTTGGCATCCAATTTTCTTATGATCCAACTCTCACATACATATATGACTACCGGGAAAACCTTAGCTTTGACTATCTGGACTTTTGTTGGCAAAGTGATGTCTTTGCTTTTAAATACGTTGTCTAGGTTTGTCATAGCTTTTCTTCCAAGGAGCAAGCGTCTTTTAATTTCATGGCTGCAGTCACCATTCACAGTGTTTTGGAACCCAAATCTGTCACTGTTTCCACTTTTCCCCCTTCTGTTTAAAATGAAATGATGGGACCAGATGCCATGATCTTAGGTTTGTTTTATGTTGAGTTTTAAGCCAGTTTTTTCACTCCTCTTTCACCCTCATCAAGAAGTTCTTTAGTTCCTCTTCACTTTCTGCCATTAGAGTGGTATCATCTGACTATCTGAGGTTGTTGATATTTCACCTGGCAATCTTAACTCTATCATGTAAAGAAAGTAGCCCATTTCAGCGAAAATCTAATTACAGCGGATTCTAACAAGACCTCTAAATTCTTATACTGATCGTTAATATAAAAGATTGACTGAGAAAAGTGAAGCATCAGTTAGTATGTATTATACATACACACAAAAACTTTTTTGTTGTTATAAAAGTATCCAACTGACAGGCAGAGATATCAACAAAATTGGGCTGCTTTAATAGATAACTCCTTAGGTAAGGAACATCATATTTTATGTGGCATTTGCAGTCAGTCCTGTTCAACCACATTCTTGCTGTGGTCCCCTTAAGTCCCCTTCTCCTCCCAGACAAATTCATCCATTTTCAAAGCACTGCCAGCATGTTCTAGTCTTCTTTTGCTTTCTTACAAGTTTAAGGGAGTTTGGGAGAGTCAAGGCAAACTTTTTTTTTTCCATAGAAATATTATTTCCACTTGGTCCACTACTTGTGAGTGGCTCCATGGTGGTCAAAAAGCTATCTTGTACACATAAAAAGATACTAAACATTGCTAATTATTAGAGAAATGAAAATTAAAACTACAATGAGGTACCACCTCACATGGGTCAGAATAGCCATCATTAAAAATCCTACACAATGGGGGCTTCCTTAGTAGCTCAAAGGTAAAGAATCTGCCTGCTAATGCAGAAGACATGGATTCTATCCTGATTCAGGACGATTTTGAGAAAAAAAAAATTCTACAAATAACAAATGCTAGAAGGGTATGGAGAAAAGGGAACCTTCCTACACTGTTGGTGGAAATGTAAATTGGTGGAGACACTATGGAAAATGGTATGGAAGTTGCTCAAAAATAGTAAAAATAGAGTTGCCGTAAGATTCAGCAATCCCACTCCTGGGCATATAATTAGACAAAACTATAATTTGAAAGATAATGCACCCCAATATTCATAGCAGCACTATTTATAATAATCAAGACATGGAAACAACCTAAATGTCCACCAACAGATGACTGGATAAAGAGGATGTGTTATATATACAGCAGAATATTATTCAGCCATAAAAAGAATAAAATAATGCCATTTGCAGCAATATGGATGGACTTAGAGATTATCATACTAAGTGAAATAAATCAGAAAGAGAAAGATAGATATCATACAATGTCACTTACATATGGAATGTACAATACGACACAAGTGAACTTACCTATAAAACGGGACCAGACTCATAGACATAGAAAACAGACTTACCATTGCCCATGGGGAAGGAAGGTAGCAGAGGAGTGGACTGGAAATTTGGGATTAGCAGATGCAAACTATTATATGTAGAATGGATGAACAACAAGGACCTGCTGCATAGCACACGGAACTATATTCAATATCCTGTAATAAACATAATGGAAAAGAATATGAAAAAGAATGTATATATATGTATAACTGAATCACTTTTCCAAACAGCAGAAATTAACATAACATTGCAAATCAACTATCCTTCAATAAAATAAATTTTTTCAAAAGCTGTTTAGTGGCTGCAGGGAGTCTTCAGGCCAATGCCCTAAAAGCAGGGGGATGCCAGGGCTCCTTAAATGACACCTGGCTCCATTCTAGAGGCTCCTTGGCATGCTTGAGGGTGAGCTCTTTTGAAGAGATACCCGCTTAGCCCAGTCTGGGGCCTCCAGCCTGTTGAGTTTAGTTAGATAGTGGCCGACTTCTTGATGAGTTTCACTTTTTCATCTAGAAAGTGGCTCTCCAGGAAGTCACAGAGATGGGGGTTTATAAGGGTAGAACCCAGGGCATGCAAATCCAAAGAGCTTGGTTCATGAGATGGTTGTAAACCTAGCATCCTGGGTATACCCCATTCATTTTGAGAACACTTCTCCTTGTCTTGAAAGAGGGCTCAGCTACTGCATTGGTTTTGCATTCTCAAGAAATACACTTCTCCTTGGCCCATTCATGAAAAAAGCGGCTCATACCCTCCAGAGCCACATCACTGCCTTCAAAATAGAAGCCCAGAGAAAGGTTGGATGGCGATGGCCTGCACCTTGGCAGAATTATTCTTATGAATCTGGAAGTTTATGGTTGATCAGCAGTAAGGAGCTGAGCTCCATACCGTTGGCTGGTCCTGGAGGTTGAGGATGGCAGAAAGGTTGGTTCTGAAGACCGTGACTGGAAAAAAGGTTGGAGGATGACAGGAGGCTGGAAGAAAGGGTGTCCCTGGGTCTGTTCTGACCAAATACTGTTGAAACAAGAGACACATCTGTGGATCAGGAGCGGAATGAAGGCAAACTCCTTATTCTCCCAAGATAGCATAAACATTTTTATGCATGTGTGATCTGGATAACATAAGGGTGCCTTTCAAAGGAAAACGAAGGGGAAAGCCATCATAAAAGGGCAGTATGTAGCCTGAGTGAAAGTGTTAGTCACTCAGTCATGTCTGACTCTTTGCGACCCCATGGACTATAGCCCCCCAAGCCCGTCAGGCTCCTCCGTCCATGGGATATTCCAAGCAAGACTACTGGAGTGGGTTGCCCTTTCCTTCTCCAATGTAGCCTGAGGGAGTGACGTAATAAGCCTGTTTTCCTTATTCTTTATGGCCGTTTCCATGTTAACATCTAAGATGTGTTTGAGCACACCTTTGTGCCCCAATTGTTTCACCTCTCAACTTCATCGTCCACTACCTCCCTAGAGCTTATGCTATTTTATCTTCACGGTGTTTGTATCACCCAATTACTTGGACTTTTCTTTCTAGAGATGTATCTCTAATTTTACATTTGAATTTACAAAAATCATTAATGAGTATGAATAACAACGAATATTATTAGGCAACTGCTTTTCACAAAGCACTATGGAAATTCAAAGATGAATAAGGTGTGGATAAGCCTAGCAGTCCTCAACCCTTGGTATGCATCAGAATGGCTTATGTAGTTGTTGTTGTTGTTTTTTTTTTAATATGCAAGTATCAACTGCAGAAATTCTAATTCCATTGGTCTGTGGTCTAAACATCTTTTAAAAATTAATACATCTATTAATATCAAAGTTAGACAAAGACACTACAAGAAGAGACTACAGATCAACATCCCTTATGAATGTTGATACAAAAATTCTTAATAAAATACTAGCAAAACAAATATATCAGTATATTAAAAGTATTACATACCATGACCAAGTGGGACTCATTTCTGGAGTAAAAGGATGGTTCAACATACCAAAAAAAAAAAGCTCACTTATATGATTATCTCAATTGAGGCAGAAAAAGCATTTGGTAAATTGAACACTCTAGTAGATAAAACCCTCAACAACCAAGGAATATAAATAAATTCCCTCAATATAATAAAATCCATGTTGTGAAAATCACAGAGTGAAAATCATACTCAGTGATGAAAGACTGAAAGTATTCTTTCTAAGATGAGGAACAAGGCAAAGATGCTCGCTTTGCCACTTCCATTCAACATAGCACTAGAAGTTCTACCCAGAGCAATTAGGCAAGAAAAATGAATACAAAATATCCAAATTGGAAAGGAAGAAATAAAATTATCTCTGCTTGCAGATGCAAAGAACTAAAAGACTTCCCTCAATCCTCTTATCCCTGGTTGCACCTGAAAATTAAATGGGCAAAGACAGAGTAACAGGAGAAAACCATGAAAACTTAGTTGTTTTATGTGGCATGAGAACTTTCATAAAGAAACAGAGACCCAAAGAAACAGTTAAACCTAAATATTTTTATGCTAAGTTTGATAAAGTATACCGAGTTATGAAGAAAAATCATAGTTCAAAAAGTATGAAGTATAGTAAACTGAATGAAACTTAGCAAGACCAGTTTGATTAGATTTTCCTTAGTGAAAGTCGCTCAGTCATGTCCAACTCTTTGTGACCTCATGGACTATACAGTCCATGGAATTCTCCAGGCCAGAATACTTGAGTGGTCAGCCATTACCCCAACCTAGGAATAGAACTTAGGTCTACCGCATTGTAAGTGGATTCTTTATCAGCTGAGCCACCAGGGAAGCCCTCTGTGACCCTTTATTTGGAGATAAGGATGCTCGTTTCCTCTTGGTAAACAGAGGGCATCTCTCACATGACATGAAACTTGCTCATGAAACTAGGTGACTTGCTTCAGGGGGGAAAGTTTGCAGGGGAAGGTGAAAATGACTTTCCTGTTCATACCATTTTCTCAAACTCCTTTAGCCAAAAATATCCAACATACCAAGGTGCCATATTATGGGGTGAAAGTGTTAGCCGCTCAGTCATGCCCAACTCTTTGCGACCCCGTGGACTGCAGCCCATCAGGCTCCTTTGTCTATGGAATTTTCCAGGCAAGGATTCTGGAGTGGTTTGCCATTTCTCTCTCCAGGGGATCTTTCCCACCCAGGGATCAAACCCTGGTCTCTTGCACTGCAAGCAGATTCTTTACCAACTGAGCTACCAGGGAAGTCATATATTATGGGGTAGTATGTCTTAAATCTCATCATAGATATATATCTTATATGTAGAAAACCGTAAAGAGTCCACAAAAAGAACCGTTAGTACTAATGAATTCAGCAAAATTCAGTTCAGTTCAGTTCAGTTCAGTCACCCAGTCGTGTCTGACTCTTTGCAACCCCAGGGACAGCAGCACGCCAGACCTCCCTGTCCATCACCAACTCCCAGAGTTTACCCAAACTCATGTTCATTGAGTCGGTGATGCCATCCAACCATCTCATCCTCTGTCGTCTGCTTCTCCTCCTGCCCTCAATCTTTCCCAGCATCAGGGTCTTTTCAAATGAGTCGGGTCTTTTCAAATGAATCAGCTCTTTGCATCAGGTGGCCAAAGTATTGGAGTTTCAGCTTCAACATCAGTCCTTCCAGTGAACACTCAGAACCGATCTCCTTTAGGATGGACTGGTTGGATCTCCTTGCAGTCCAAGGGACTCTCAAGAGTCTTCTCCAACACCACAGTTCAAAAGCATCAATTCTTCGGCGCTCAGCTTTCTTGACAGTCCAACTCTCACATCCATACATGACCACAGGAAAAAACCATAGCCTTGACTAGACGGACCTTTGTTGGCAAAGTAATGTCTCTGCTTGTTAATATGCTGTCTAGGTTGGTCATGACTTTCCTTCCAAGGAGTAAGCGTCTTTCAATTTCATGGCTATAATCACCATCTGCTGTGATTTTGGAGCCCAAAAGACTAAAGTCAACAACTGTTTCCACTGTTTCCCCATCTATTTCCCATGAAGTGATGGGACCGGATGCCATGATCTTAGTTTTCTGAATATTGAGCTTTAAGCCAACTTTTCCACTCTCCTCTTTCACTTTCATCAAGAGGCTCTTTAGTTCTTTTTCACTTTCTGCTATAAGGGTGGTATCATCTGCTTATCTGAGGTTATCAGCAAAGTAGCAGGATACAAAATTGACCTGCAAAAATCCATTGTATTTCTATACACAAACAATAAACAATCTGAAGACAAACTTATGAAAATAATTCCATGTACAATAGCATCAGAAAGAATAAAATACTTAGGAATTAACCCGTGACAGAAAAACTGTATAGTGAAAAGTCCAAGACATTGTTGAAACAAATTAAAGAAGATATAAATAAATGGAAATGTACTCCTTGGAAGGAAAGTTATGACCAACCTAGACAGCATATTAACAAGCAGAGACATCACTTTGTCAGCAAAGGTCTGTCTAGTCAAGGCTATGGTTTTTCCAGTGGTCATGTATGGATGTGAGAGTTGGACTGTCAAGAAAGCTGAGCGCCAAAGAATTGATGCTTTTGAACTGTGGTGTTGGAGAAGACTCTTGAGAGTCCCTTGGACTGCAAGGAGATCCAACCAGTCCATTCTGAAGGAGATCCATCCTGAGTGTTCATTGGAAGGACTGATGTTGAAGCTGAAACTCCAATACTTTGGCCACCTGATGCAAAGAGCTGACTCATTTGAAAGACCCTGATGCTGGGAAAGATTGAAGGAAGGAGGAGAAGTGGATGACAGGGGATGAGATGGTTGGATGGCATCAACGACTCAATGGACATGGGTTTGGGTGGACTCTGGGAGTTCGTGATGGACAGGGAGGCCTGACGTGCTGCGATTCATGGGGTCACAAAGAGTTGGACACGACTGAGTGACTGAACTGAATGAACCCATGTTTATAGACTGGAAGACTTAATATTGTTAACAGATGTCAATTCTACACAAAGTGATCTACAAATTCAATGCAATCCCTATACAAATCCCAATGAGTTTTTTTTTTCAGAAGTAGAAAATTCCATACCCAAATTTATGTGGAAACATAAAGGATTCTGAATAGCCAAATAATCTTTAAAAAGAACAAAGCTGGAGTATGAAATCATACTTCCTGACTTCAGAACTCATCAGAAAACTATAGCAGTCAAAACAGTTTGGTATTGGCATAAAGACAGACACATATAGACCAGTGAAATAGAATTGACAGCCCAGAAACAAACCAATGCATTTAGCCCATGGCTAAATTATTTTTGACAAGAATGCCAAGACCATTTGATAAGGAAAGGATAATCTTTGCAATAAATGGTGCTGGGAAAACTGGATATCCATATTCAAAAGAATGAAGTTGGAACCTATACAATACTATACATAAAAACTAACTCAAAAGGCATTAAAGACTGTAATACTTAAAATAATTCCTGAAACTATAAAAACTCTTAGACAAAGGAATTCTAGTGGTTAGGACTCAGCACTTTCACTGCTGTGGCCCAGGTTCAATCCCTGGACAGGGAACTAAGAACCCACAAGCCATGTGGGCCCTCTCCCCCACAATAAAAAATGGCCATTAAAAAACTCTTAGATGAAATATAGGGCAAAAGCTTCATAACACTGGATTTAGAGGTGAATTCTTGGTAGGACATCAAAGCACAGGCAACAAAAGAAAAAATAGCCAAATTGCACTTCACAAAAATGAAAACATTTTCTGCATCAAAAGACAATATCAACAAAGTAAAAGGTCAACTCAAAGAATGGGGGAAAATATTTGCATATCATATATGGGGGATTAATATCCAGTACATAAAGAGAACTACTAAAACTAAACAAAACAACCTGATTCAAAAATGGGCAAAAACTTTACGTTTTAATGTTTTTTTTACTTTTTGGCCGCATCACGTGGCATGTGGGACCTTAATTCCCTCACCATGGGATGAACTTGGGCCCCCTGCAATAGAAGCAGAGTCCTAACCACTGGGCCACCAGGGAAGTCCCCCCAAAATGGGCAAAAAATTTAAACAGATATTTCCCCAAATAAAATGTACAAATGGCCAATAAGCACATGAAAATATGCTCAATAGCACCAATCTTCAGGGAAATGCAAATCAAAACTCCAGTGAGATGAGATATCACCTCATATATGTTGAAACAGTTATTGTCTAAAAGGCAGAATATAACGATTGTTGGTGAGGATGTGGAGAAATTGAAACCCTTATGTGCTATTGGTGGGGATGCAAAGCGGTGTATACTATGGGAAACAGTACAGTGTTTTCCCAAAAAAATTAAAAATAGAATTACCATATGATTTTTCTAACAACACAAGAGAGGACTTTACACATGGACAGCACCAGACGGTCAACACTGAAATCAGATTGATTATATTCTTTACAGCCGAAGACGGAGAAACTCTATACTGTCTACAAAAACAAGACCAGGAGCTGACTCTGGCTCAGATCATGAAATCCTTATTGCCAAATTCAGACTTAAATATAAGAAAGTAGGAAAACCCACTAGACCATTCAGATATGACCTAAATCAAATCCCTTACGATTATACAGTGGAAGTGACAAGCAGATTCAAGGGATTAGATCTGATAGAGTACCTGAAAATATGGACGGAGGTTCATGACATTGTACAGGAGAGAGTGATCAAGACCATACCCAAGAAAAAGAAATGCAAAAGGGCAAAATGGTTGTCTGAGGAGGCCTTACAAATAGCTGAGCTGAGACTCTAAAGGCAAAGGAGAAAAGGAAAGATATACCCATTTGATTGCAGAGTTTCAAAGAATAGCAAGGAGAGATAAAAAAGCCTTCCTCAGTGTTCTGGGCTTCCCTGTGGCTCAGCTGGTAAAGAATCCGCCTGCAATGCAGGAGACACGGTTCAATTCCTGGGTTGGGAAGATCTGCTGGAGAAAGGGTAGGCTACCCACTCCAGTATTCTTGGGCTTCCCTTGTGGCTCAGCTGGTGAAGAATCTGCCTACAATGTGGGAGACCTGGGTTTTATCCCTGGGTTGGGAAGATTCTCTGGAGAAGGGAATAGCTACCCACTCCAGTATTCTGGCATGGAGAATTCAATGGACTGTATAGTCCACGGGGTCACAAAGAGTTGGACACAACTGAGCAACTTCACTTTCACTTTTCACTTTTCATGCATTAGAGAAGGAAATGGCAACCCACTCCAGTGTTCTTGCCTGGAGAATCCCAGAGATGGCGGAGCCTGGTGGGCTGCTGTCTATGGGGTTGCACGGAGTCGGACACGACTGAAGTGACTTAGCAGCAGCGGCAGCAAAGCAACTTTCACTTTCATTTTTTTCTTTCCTCAGTGATCAGTGCAAAGAAATAGAGGAAAACAATAGAATGGGAAAGACTAGAGATTTCTTCAAGAAAACTAGAGATACCAAGGGAACATTTCATGCAAATATGGGCACAATAAAGGACAGAAATGGTACGTACGGACCTAACAGAAGAAGATATTAAGAAGAGGTGGCAAGAATACACAGAAGAACTATACAAAAAAATCTTAATGACCCAGATAACTATGATGGTGTGATCAGTCACCTAGAGCCAGACATCCTGGAATGCAAAGTCAAGTGGGCCTTAGGAAGCATAACTTGAACAAAGCTAGTGAAGGTGATGAAATTCCAGCAGAGCTATTTGAAATCCTAAAAGATGATGCTGTGGAAGTACTGCACTCAATATCCCAGCCTATTTGGAAAACAGTGGCCCCAGGCCTGGAAAAGGTCAGTTTTCATTCCAATCCCAAAGAAAGGTCATGCCAAAGAATGTTCGAACTACTGCACAATTGCACTCATCTCACACACTAGCAAAGTAATGCTCAAAATTCTCCAGGCGAGTCTTCAACAGTATGTGAACCAAGAACTTACAGATGTTCAAGCTGGATTTAAAAAAGGCAGAGGAACCAGAGATCAAATTGCCAACATTCACTGGATCATTGAAAAAGCAAGAAAGTTCCAGAAAAACAGCTACTTCTGCTTTATTGACTATGCCAAAGCCTTTGACTGTGTGGATCACAACAAACTGTGGAAAATTCTTTATGAGATGGGAATACCAGACTATCTTACTTGCCTCCTGAGAAACCTGTATGTAGGTCGGAAGCAACATTTAGAACCCGGACATAGAACAATGGACTGGTTCAAAGTTGGGTAAGGAATATGTCAAGGCTGTATATTGTCACCCTGTTTATTTAACTTCTACTTAGCGTACATCATGTGAAATGCCTGGCTGGATGAAGCACAAGTTGGTATTAAGATTGCTGGGAGAAATATCAAGAACCTCAGATATACAGATGATACCACCGTTATGGCAGGAAGTGAAGAGGAACTGAAGAGCCTCTTGATGAAAGTGAAAGAGGAAAGTGAAAAATCTGGCTTAAAACTCAACATTCAAAACCTAAGATCATGGCATCCAGTCCCATCACTTCATGGCAAATAAATGGGGAAACAATGGAAACAGTGACAGACTTTATTTTCTTGGGCTCCAAAATGACTGCAGATGGTGACTTCACCCATGAAATTAAAAGACACTTGCTCCTTGGAAGAAAAGCTAAGACCAACCTAGACAGCATATTCAACAGCAGAGACATTACTTTGCTGACAAAGATCCATCTAGTCAAAGCTATGGTTTTTCCAGTAATCATGTATGGTTGTGAGAGTTAGACTATAAAGAAATCTGAGCACTGAAGAATTGATGCTTTTGAACTGCGGTGTTGGAGAAGACTCTTGAGAGTTCCTTGGACTGCAAGGAGATCAAACTAGTCAATCGTAAGAGAGATCAATCCTGAATATTCATCAAAGGACTGATGTTGAAACTGAAGCTCCAATACTTTGGCCACCTGGTGTGAAGAACTGACTTATTCGAAAAGACCCTGATGCTGGGAAAGATTGAAAGCAGGAGGAGAAGGGGGCAACAGAGGATGAGATGGTTAGATAGCATCCTGACTTGAGGGATATGAGTTTGAGCAAGCTCTGGGAGTTGGTGAAGGACAGGGAAGCCTGGCATGCTGCAGTTCATGGGGTCGCAAAGAGTTAGACGTGACTGAGTGACTGAACTGAACTGAACTGATGATTCAACAATTCAACTTCTGGATATATATCCAAAATAACTGAAAAGAGGTACTTTAAGAGATATTTGTATGTCCATGTTCGTGGCAGCATCATTCACAGCTGCTAAAACAGGGAAGCAACCCAAGTGTCCCTTGAAAGATGAATGGGTAAGCAAAATGTGGTAATTTACATATAATGGAATATTATTTATTCTTAAAAAGGAAGAATATTCTGACATATGCTGCAATGTGAGTGAACCTGGGGACATTATCCTAAGGGAAACAAACCAGTCATGAAAAGATAAACATGGAATGATTCCACTTATATGAAATACTTACGCTAGTCAAAATCATAGACAGGAAGTAGAATGGTTGTTGCCAGGAGCTGTGGGGAAGGAAGAATGGACAGTTACTATTTGAGTATAGAGTTTCAGTTTTACAAGATGAAAATAGTTATGGAGATGGATGCTAGCGATGGTTGCACATTATTAATGTATTTAGTACCACTGAATTGTATACTTAAAATGGTTAAGATAAATTTTATGTTATGTATATTTTAGCACAATAAAAAAACTGAAAAAATATTCTTTGGTGATTTTCACACACTGCAAAGGTTGAACTATTGGAAAATATCACTTGCTGTTTGAGGAATCAGGGTGAAGTCCATGAAGAAGTACAGTGGAATGAATCCAGAATTTCGACCTCAGAGACCTGGTTTCCTCTTTTGCCTTTGCCTCTTTCTATGACATATGAGACACTTAGTAAGCCTCATAACTGCTAAGCCTAGTTTTTATATGCAAATAAAAATGTGACAAAGACTCACATCTGTCACAGAATTTTTATGAAGATTTTAAACAATGAAGAGAGACAAAACATGTGCAAGCACATAGAGTAATGCCAGATCTAGAGCTGGCAATCAATAAATGATAATTATATCTCAACCTGAGCTGGTATTTGAGTCAGGCCTTGAAGAATGGATAAGATTTAAACATTCAGACCTGAGAGGGAAAATGTTTCCAGTAAAAAAAAGAAGAGTTTTTATGGACTGCATGGTTTTATGGCTATTTATGTGTATGCACCATACAAAACACTTGGAAGCTTTGGAGCCAAATCAGATATGGATCTTTAGTTCAAGAAGCTAACAGTCACCTTAGTAACTCACTCATTAAACTGATACAGACACTTTTTCTTTTGTAATGTTGCTTGTATTCCTAATGTGCCACATATGTTTTAATAGGTGTTTTCTACCTTGAAATATTTTATAAGTATCTATAATAGATGTTCATAAAAGTTCAAAGAGGAAAAATTATATAACATAAAAATTACTACCCCCACTTTCTCAATTCTGTCTTCATCAGACGTAGCATGTGGTATGTCTACTTAAAATCACTTTTTGTGCACATACAAATGCATTACATATATATTTCTTTTTGCCTCTCAAATGAAATCATACCTTACATGCTGCTCTGGAAACTGCTTTTTATCCACTTTAAATAGAGTGCCAGTATCTTACTAAGTCAGTATATATAAAGCAACCTCATTCTTTGAAATAACAGTATAGAATTCCATTTTATGTACATTTCATCATTTCTTCAATTAGTTACCTATTGATAAGCATTTTGGCTATTTCCATTATGAATAATGCTGGAATACATATCTTTAGACATATCTATGTGCTCTGTATAAATATATTTTAGGGGAAATCCCCAGAAATGGAACCAAACAAAATTTCCACATTTCAATAGATAATGTTAAATTGGTATCTTAATGGAATGAATAATGTATACTCCCAATAAAAGAATATGACAGTTGCTGTTTCCCTACATGTTCATCAACCCTGGACATTATCAAACAAATTTATTTATAATCAAATCTAGATAAAAAGTGGTTGATTTTCTTTATACTAAAATTATTAATAGTTACTGTAAAATTTTTAAATAAACAATCTTATTATAAAGTATGACTAAAGTTCAGCTTCTTTCCATGTGTTTATTTCTATTTATATATATTTGGGTGAATTATCTTTTTATATTCTTACTCATATTAAGAAATTATTTTTATTTTGCAAGATTTTTTCAGTTTGACTTTTTTTCATTGGCACTATCATATCTTTCCCCATGTACAAATTTTTAAACTTTATGTAGTTAAATTTATTAATCTTTCAAGTCTTTTGAATTCCTTCATTCCAGGATTAAAAAAAAAATGATATACATTTTAAATTCCAGGGCTTCTCTGGTGGCTAGCTGGTAAAGAATCTGCCTGCAATGCAGAAGACCCACATTTGATCCCTGGGTTGGGAAGATCCCCTGGAGAAGGAAATGACAACGCACTCCAGTATTCTTGCCTAGAGAATTCCATGGACAGAGAAGCCTGGCAGGCTACATCCTATGGGGTCACAAAGAGTAGGACATGACTGAATAACTAACACTTTCACTTTAAATTCCAGTCTTTAATTGCAACATTCTATTAAAATAATATCATGATATGACAAAAAGAGGGAAAAGTTTATAAATTTTATCTTCTGATTATACTATATCAATTATGGTAAAAGCTAATGAATGTGATTTATTTATGTTCAGTTTTTCAAATCAAGAATTTGGACAAAATTAGTTAATTATTCAAAACATGAAATTTATTTTAGCCCCACTGGCAACTGTTCTGATTTGAAGAAATGACAGGTAAAATTTTAAAGAATGCATTTTTTCAGAAATAGTTTTAAAGATCTGGGAGTCCTGTGTTCTCCTCCACAAAGTATTATTTTGTAAATTATTAGTCTAAGTATAGATTACATTGCTGGCATTATAGTAGTGTTTCAGTTGTCAACAGTTGAGTACTAACACACCCCCTATTTTCAACAAGCTTGAGGGTATGTTTTAATTTTATTATTGTAAAGAAATTTAAATTATGTTCATAGTCTAAACCTTGCCTGCTAGCAAAACAGTATGTAATGTTTTATTCTCTGCTGATACCATCATCTCTAACCATTGCCACAGATGCAATATGGTACATTGATTACCTCTGTTTCATCTGCAGTGCTTTGTATTTCCATTTCTGGAACACTAAAGTACTGCCAAATTAGCAATATATCTAGATAAACAACTAATGCTTGCATCATCTGAAACCTTAAAACCGGTATTTCTTATTTGCTGAGCTAAGCTAGGAAGTTGCTTTTTTTTTTTAATTCCTGCACAAAAATTCAAATTCTTTAAAATACATATTTAAATGTTTTAAAAAATTAACTGTCAGCAAAATATTAAAATTTTCTAGGTTCCTAGTTTCTAGATTTCTAGGTTCAAAGTTTTTAGAAATGGCATCCCAGCATGTATCTTTTACTTTTCTGTATTATGTAACTGCTTGTTCACCTGTTCATCTGTTGTTCATCTGATGTAGCATATTTGCCTTTAGCAGTGATCTGAATAATTAGAACAAGGATTCTTTCAGGAAGTGGATTCTATGGCTGGGGGATCAATTTCCTATTGATGTTTAGAAAAAAAAAATTTGCAGAAGAAATATATATTGATTATACCAATTGTAATCTAATCACAGGGGTTTGTCTCTGGAGTCTCTGCACTTGCATAGTGCAACTACTTCCAACTCAGTGTAGGTACTTCCAAATCCACAGGGCTTACATTCTGATTTCTACTAGACTCCAACACTTGACATGATCTTTTCTCTCAAACAAGATTCATGTGTGATTTTTATTCAATCAAACTTATGATTCTTTCGGTCATGTCTTTTCTCACCACCCCAAGTACCTGTCTTTAAGAACTTGTTCCTAAAATTGCCATTGGTTCAACAACTCTTTCTACCCTCCAATCCGCCATCTAATCCTGCTGATAATTCAACTTTACCTCTTCAAAGATGCTTTTACCTCCAGATTATATCAGATCTCCTTGCTACACATGATTAGGTTCACAGTATTTTTTTCCTTTTATTTCTCATGGTCTGTCATCATATTTGTGCTGTTATTTGGAATGCCTGCCGCATTCCATGAGAGACTGTTTCTGCATTGCTCACCATTTTACTGTCAGAGCCTGGCAATTAGTAGATACTCACTAAGTATTTGTTGAATGAATCAATGAATTCATGTCCAAACTGAAATCTCATACTCTCTAAAATGACATTCCTCACCTCTCCAGCCACAGTGATGGACAAATTCCTTTCCTGAACTTGTTGATGCCATTCATTTATCCTAAGGAATCACAGATTCACAAAATTCAGTAGGAGTAGGTAGCAAGCTTTCTACTGTAAATAATGTAACTCACTGAAATAAAAGTCTTGGTTTTATTTTTGTGAACACCATCATTAATGATGGGGACTTGACTTCTGAAGTATCATGAACCATCCTTGGACTATTCAAATGTTTAGAAATATTTCTTATATTTAGCAAGACATTCTTGGGCTTTTCAAGATGAATTTGGCTCCTAAGCATAAAAGAATAAGCCCATTTGCTCTTCTAATGATGGTCCTTTGCAGGTAGTCAAAGATTGCTCTCTTGCTCAATCAAAACATAGCCCCTCCTTCAATTATTGCTTTTATGCTGTGGTTTCTGGACTCTTTCATCATCCTGATTTCCTCTCCTGTGAACTCATTCCAGTTTGTCAATGTCCTTCTTGAAATAAAATTACTTTTGTTACCAGTAATTTTATTTTAAATTTAAAAACTTTCATTTTTTGAAAGTTAAAGTCACTCAGTCCTGTCCAACTCATGGGATTCTCCAGGCCAGAATACTGGAGTAGTTACCCTTTCCCTTCTCCAGGGGATCATCCCAACCCAGGGATTGAACGCAGGTCTCCCACATTGCAGGTAGATTCTTTACCAGCTGAGCCACAAGGGAAACCCAAGAATATTGGAGTGGGTAGCCTATCCCTTCTCCAGCAGATCTTCCCAAGCCAGGATTTGAAGGAGGGTCTTCTGCATTGCAGGCAGATTCTTTACCAACTGAGCTCTCAGGGAAGCCTAATTTTTTTAATTATTATTATTAAAATTTTTTTAAGTATGCTAATATAATATTTAAAATTTCTATAAATTCAGAGGTTGCTCTTTCTAAGAATAAATTTATGACAGTTCTTTAAGTCTAAGTTCAGAAATTTGAAAAGTTAATTTTGATTAAGTAATAGATACCTTTTCTGGCAGCTGTGAACAGTTGCTGGAGGATTGCTTAGATTACACAACCAATTTTATACTTACAGTTTAAAATTATCTGACTTGCTCTGTCCACTTGCTAGTTGAACTTCAAAAGGACTTAAACAAATGAGTAACAAAATACTGTGCTTGTTTAGGTATGAGGAAAAGGTTTAGTTTTATAGCTATTACCTGTTAAGGATCCAAACCCAATGGTTAATAATAATAATCATCTCTTTCCTGGGCTCAACAAAAATGTTTTGATGTGGTTCATACCAGCCTCTGATGAGGGTATCAGCCTTCATTTAAAAAAATCATCATTAGTTTCAGTGGTCGTTACAAACCTTACTAAATTGCTGATGATATCCTTCATTGCCAAGCATGAATTGTCTTTTTCAGTCCTTTATATAGAATTTATCCTCCATTCCAAGATCATAATAAATTGTAAAGTTGCTGATAATAGTTAATCCTCAAAACAAGACAACAAATGCTACAGAAGAGAAAGTAGCAAGTAAAATGGAATAAATTAGAAGAGCTAAGAAGAGCTTGAGTCTCTCTACTTCTTAAATGGTTTTACTGTCTGGCACATAGTTATGATCATAAAATGTTTGCTAAATGATTGAAAACATTTGGGCAATAGGCATAATTCTACAATGGGGACAACACATAAGTAAGGTAGTTGGCTTATCTGGTAGCTTATTTTCAATTTCAATATTTTTGATAACTCAGTATGAGTTCAAAATAGCACTACAGTCATTAAAAATACTCAAATATTTCCCAAACATGGTATAAGTCAATCTCCTATAATCCAAATATAATCTAAACTTATATAAGTTTCTTCCATCCTACCTTTCTTCCTTATGAAAAATTCACTTAGGCTACTTAAGAAACAGTTATTTTAAAAGTAGCTCATAAATGAAGCTATTAGTTGGCCCTGGATAGAGCCAGCTATAACAACGTGTTCAAACAGTGAAAGGAACAAAAGAACCTTTGGAATGCACCAGCTTGTTCAAAAATAGCAGGGTTTTTTTTTTTTTTCAAGACTCTAAGGAACTGAAATTTCTCTTTAACAATTTTGTTGCTACCTTTCCTACAGAAATTACCTAGATGCTTCTTGACCTCTACTTTGAGAGTAGAGGAAGCCTTGCTGTATAGTATTAGTTCCATAGCACGAAATATCCAAAATACTGTAGTTCCTGCATTCCTTGCACATTTGGACCTATTTCATCCCTGTATTAAAATATATATCTTTTTTTTTTTTTGTATTGAGCTATAGTTGATTTACGATATATTAATGTCAGGTGTCGGAGAAGGCAATGGCACCCCACTCCAGTACTGTTGCCCAGAAAATCCCATGGATGGAGGAGCCTGGTAGGCTGCAGTCCATGGGGTCGCTAAGAGTCGGACACGACTGAGCGACTTCACTTTCACTTTCCACTTGCATTCATTGGAGAAGGAAATGGCAACCCACTCCAGTGTTCTTGCCTGGAGAATCCCATGGATGGAGTAGCCTGGTGGGCCGCAGTCCATGGGGTCGCACAGAGTCGGACACGACTGAAGCGATCTTAGCAGCAGCAGCAGCAATGTCAGGTGTACAACATAGCAATTCAATATTTTTGTAGATTATACTCTCTTCAAGTTATTACGAACCAGTGGCTTACAGTATATATTCTTTACATAAATTTTCAAGAGAGAAGGCATTGAAAGTACATATATACATTATATATATTAAACATATATGTATATTAAAATATATAGATGTATCCTACAAACAATAATTGAAATTTGAAAAATATTACTATACTTGTAAGTTCCATACTTTCAGAAACATACATTAATGTGAAATAATTTTTGGACTATCTGTCATAAACTAAATAAGTCCTCGAGACAACCTGGGCCACATTTTAAAAATCTTCTTTAAAAAGAAGAAAATAGAAGTTTATGCTTAAGAGTCTAATTTGCCATCAAAGTCCAGAAATGGTTATGAATCTTATTCTGCTTTACTTATTATGATTTAATGATAGCCATCAAATCAATCGAGGTGATGACCATAACTTCCAAGATCATTTTAGATAAAATACAAAAATTCTAAACTGAAACTGTTTTTATGTGAAATAAATCTATAATAAATTTGAAAACATCCATCGATTTATTATTTACAAGCAGTCTGTCAAAGAATTCATTACATACCGTGCACTGTTTTAGGCACTAGGGTACAAAAAGAATGTAACATAAAATTCTTGCCCTTAGGGAGCTGACATTTCAGTGACAGGTGTCAGCTTTTTTCTCCTTTGTAGGTATTTAGCATATGGTTTTTACAGTTACAGAAATAGTATGCTACAGAACCTAAAGAAAATGAAGAAACATTAGTTGAAGACTTCAGAAGTGGGTTTGTCTTGTTTGTACTAGGAATTGATTGTCACATTAAATTAGCATTTCAGAAGTAGCTATTTAAATCCATATTGTTGACACTACAGTGAAAGCAGTGAAACTAGTCAGCAGATGATTAAGTTTTATGGTTGATGTCCACACTTTTGTATCCTGGGACCAATATCAAGTTTCCGGGAAAAACATCCTTGCTCTCTCCCCATGTCCCTCAATCATTAAGTCAGGGTCTCAGCTTGTTGTTGGTGTTAAATGTGTTCTGGGAATAAAGATGTATCTCAATTATTCTTTCTGCATTTTTCACTTATCAATCTGAGATTTACTTCAGCTTTTCCAGGTTTTTTCCTATCCTGAGGCAAGAAGCATTTAGATTGTTTATTATATATTCCACAAGGGAAAGTCTGCATTTAACTGGCTACTTTTTCAATTCCCAAGACCATCAGTTAGTAGAATCAATATTATTTCTGGGTGAGTGGAACAACCTTTACTAGCAGCTGGAGGTGGTATGTACATTTCTAGCTAGATTACTGACTTCCCACTAACTAGTCTATTAGGAAAACGACACTGTTCCCACGGAAATTAACAACCATTCAATTCAGGCTTGAAATCTTAAGGCTGAAGTGGAGAAAAAATTGGATTGTCATGGGTTCTGTTACTGTTTGAGGAGGGCAGACAGGAGTTAGTGAATGGAGTGTCAAAATCGGACTTTACTAAATGACTCATTAAAACTGCAAGACGAAACTCTACTGGCTCCAGAAGATTAAAACAGAAAAAAGATTCAAAAACCTGTTTTCAAACAAAATTTAGCAAATGTGGGAAACATATAAATTCAGTCTGGATACTTGCAAGACCACCTCCCCTATCACTCAGGCCAGAAACCGGGCACAGGTATGAGAACTTTGCAAAAACAGCTTTCAAAACTATTTTCTAACGCGAAACGGTGTGCGTGAAGAGCTTCGGAGTGGAAAACACTTCACGCAGTCTAGTATTCTCCCTGGGTTGCTAACCTCTCCGCCTTTCCCATCCCGCCACTCCCACTTGGCCGCCGCCTCAAGGCAGAGGGCGTTTGTTTACGTGACGTCAGCCGTAGTAAGCAGTCCCCGCCCCCGTTTCCCTCTGGCCGCCGCGTTTCCCGCGCCACGGCGCTTCTCCCCTTAAAAGGACAATAGAGGCCTCGGGAGCGCGCTCGGCCGCCGGGCCTTTTCCCCTCCCAGCCCTCGACGCGCGCGCGCCCGTATGCAAATAAGTTCGATTCAGGAGAATTTTGTACCGGGAGCCGCGCGTGCGCAGAGGGAAAGCGGAATCTACACCTTCCCCGCCAGCGGTAGCAACTGCAGAACTGCAGGAGACAATCTTTCTAGACAAGGCAGTTGAGGAGGAGGGAGCGATTGAAGGGGGGGTTGACTTGGCGTGCACTGCGCCCCTCGGGAACGTTATTGCGCGTGGAACGGCTGCTTTTGGAAGGTGAGTAACTCGAACCATTACTGTGGTGCAAAACTGTCTCACGAGGCTTTGATTTCAGAGTGGTTTCTTTTCTCTTTTCACCTCACCTCACTACCTCCCCCAGTCCTTCTACAGACACACGCACACATTTATACACACAGGAAGTTTTGTCTTGGAGATGGCATTTCGGGGAGCGCTGTTTTCGTGATCTTCAGACCCCAGATTCTTTTGTATCTGCATGTTTAGTGTGCCCTTTTTAATTGGGGAGGTTATTTGAGGAAAAGCGAAAGTCTTGGGGTGGGGGAAGTGAACGGAGCCAGGAAAGGGGTGAGGAGTCGCCAGAGTTGAGGGATCCACGTTGAAGGTGACAATGACTTTTCGCAGCCGCAGTGTTCGCTGGCGAAAGGGAGCCCGGTGGCTTAAAGGCCCCAGAGAAAAGGACTTGCTGGCGATTGCAGAGGGGCCCCGGGTCTGTGCACCCGCGTGGGCGCGCGCCCGGGAGTGGCCGGGCGCCGTTGTTGGCCCTCGTGGTTTAGTTTCTTGCGGCCCCTCGCGCGTGTTGTCATGAGGGTGGACAATGAACGCCCCTTGCTCGGAAACTAAGTTGCCGCCTACTTGAGAGCTGGAGGGCGGAGGGGGTTTAAATCGGCCTTTCGGGTCGGTGCCGGCGTGGCCATAGTGCACGCGGGTGGCGTTGTCCGCCCAACTCCGGAGGGATGCGGATGCGACAATGAGCAACACGCGGCCGCTCGGAAGCGGCCCCGGCTCGCAAACGCCTCTCCTCGGGCCGCGCCCAGACAGCGCGGGCGTGCGGGGTGTCGGTGGAGCCCCAAGTTTGGTTCGCAAATTTATTCACCTGTAGCGTATAAAGTGGGCGCCGCGGAGCTCTCTAGGGCGACGGTGTGCGGCTTAAGATGGCTAGTCGGAGCCGAGTTGACTCCGGGATGGAGGCAGCGGCGTTGTCTGCGCATGAGGAGTGCGGGAACTCTGGAGGGCACTGCTTTTTGTGGGGAGCGTGACAGACCACGTGCTGGGGCTGCGACCCCGGTTTGGTCCGGGGTCCGACTGAGTGTCGGGCTCGCGGTCAGCGGGGAGATGTGGGCGCTGTCGGGGCTGCCCGGCCGGACAATGTGACTTGCTGATGATGGCGTCTTGCCAGTTTAAAAAGCAGAATGAAAGTCGCCAACTCTCGGCCGGTGCGGGGCGGGGGATTCGGGCGTTTCTCATCAAGGACATTGCAAAACTTTGATTAAATGGGCCTACTGCTTGGGGAGGACGGCGGGACCAGCCCCAGACTCCCGGGGCGCCGGGTCCGGACCCTTCCCCTGGGCGATCGTCAAGTGTCTCCCCCAGGGAAACAGTCCCACGCCCCTGATGCTGCACGTAGGCAGCGCCCGGCTGGACAGAAAACAAAGAGCTGCATGTGCCGATGCGGGCCCGGCCGGCGCTGGAGGCGGCCGCCTTGCAGGCCGGGCCCTCCTAAGTTCGGGCGAGTTTCGGGAGGGGCTTTTGTCCCTCGGCCCCTCGCGGGGAAACTTTGGCGACGCTACTTGTGCGCGGTGCGGTGCCGGAGCGCGTGGGGGGAGACGGCGTGCTTCCTCGCGGCGGGCGGCCGAGGGGCAGCAGTCGGGGCTTGGCGCTGGAGCCGGGGCGCCGGGTGCCGCGACGGCCGAGGGCCCGGGAGAGAGCGGCCGCGAGGGCTCGGCCCGCTCCCCGGGGCCGGAGCCTGCGTCTGGGAGGTCTGTGGATCCGCCTTTGAAGTCGAACTGTTGCCATGTTTGAATTACGTCAGGGCAAAGCCATGAGGAGGAACAAGCCCCGGCAGCACGGCGTGCGGGAGGCGCGGCCTGCGGGAGGCGCCGGGCCGGCCGGGTGGGCGGGCGCGGGGCCCGTTGTTCCGGCGCAGGTGAGGGAGGCGGCGGAGAGGGACGCGCTTCCCTCTCGCCGCCACCCCCTCCCCTGCGGGCAGCTCTCCACTGGAACTTTCCTCCCGACCCCAGCTGCTGTATTTACCCACGGGTCCGCCGGGGAGCTGTTCTGTTTGCTGCCTGGGTGTCTCTCTCTCGGCCGTCGCCGCGTGCCCGGGGGGAAGCGCAGCCTGGGGCCACCGCGGAGGACTGGGGCGGGACGGGGAGGCATTTTGCTGCTTTCGGGGAAACCGGCGAGCACCCCTTCCCCCCAGCCGAGCCGCGGCCCGCACGTTCAGGGGACCCAGCCCCGACGACACCCAAAAAGCAACCGCAGCGAACTTCGGGGCTCCCGTTGTCCTACAAAGGGAAGTGAGGACTGTGGGCAAACCGTGCGTGCAGCTCTGGTCTTTGTGTGTTTACGTGTGGGAGGGGGGGCCGGCTGTGGCCAGGGCTGTTTTGGTTGGGGAGGTGCTACTTGGGGTGGTCGCGCGGTGCAGAGTTTGTTCTGGTAACTCTGACCCCTACTAGGTTTCTTTGTTTTTATTTTCTCTCTCTAATCTTCGATTACTCCAGGCACCCGGAAGACCAGGAATTACTGTGTAGCCAAACATGAACCCAGTGCTAGACAGTTTCTCCCCAACCGTCCTTCCGCGCACTCCTCACTCACATTATCGTAAGGAAGCTTAAGAAAAGTCCCTCCGCCCCAACCCCGCCTTTCTCCTAATAATTTTTTTTTTAAATAAATTTGACCTTGTCATTAAAAGTACTCAAAGCACCTGTTTTTTAACTGGAGTTTGTCACTCTTGAAGAGCGTTTTCATAATTTATGTTACAAAACCGAAAACGTTTATTAGTTGCTCAATCTGAATAAACTTCTGGGACTTTGTTTCTGGTGGCTATGGCATTTAAAGTATTTACGTAATGGTTTGGGCAAGGGGGAATCTTTTGGCCTAAAGGTGTGCTCAGCTCAGGTTCCTGCGTTATCTTTGGACGACCTTGAAGAAGCTAGCACGTAGGAGTTAGGCCTTTCTAGGAGATTTTTTGTGGGGGCTGGGGAGGAAGCTACTCAAGGGGATGATACAAGGTAACGGCTAGCTGTCCCTGCTAGCTTTTCCTAGTTCCTGAGAACTGGGATTGACCTGCTGGTTACCCCTCTTAGATTTTCTTTTCAAGCTAACTTTTTTTTTTGGTATGTGGCCCCAGGCATAGCTCAGAAATTATGCTGGTTTGACACATGGATGCTTCTTTGGTATTTGGGGTTTGCTTGCAGTCTAGACATCCGATAAGCAGCACCGTGTCTGTTTCTTTCCTTATTGCTCTTGTATTTTGATCATGTTTAAGGGTTAGAATCTAAAAGTGGCCTTTACTGAAAAATAAAAATATCCTTTGAGGGCCACGCCCACACATACCAGACTATCCATACAAATTGAAACCAGTTTTGTGCTTTCATTGTTAAGCTATTCAGTATACTCTTTTCGCCCAAGTTTTGGTTGACCGAATGACAAATACCTAAAGGCTGCCAATATTAGTACATTTCTGAAATGAATAGAAACATCTTGTCAAGAGAATGAGAAACTTCAGATTTAATAACCTTATGGCTTTCCTTTGGGGAGTTATTTCTCTGGGTCAGGTATTTATTAATAAAACGCATATGAGGAGCTTTGCCAATACACTGAGATTCTTTAATTTGTTTTCTTAATTAGTATTTCATAGCCGAGTTACAGCTAGATTTCAGTGTTCTGAGAAACTTCAAATGTATCTAGAGTTTAAGGCTTCTGTTTTAAATATCAGATGATATGTGCAGCAGAGATTTGGTTTATCAAGGTAAATGAGTTGAGAGTGGGAAAGACACAGACAAGGTCTCTGCTGCCTTCTCGTTTTGCATTACTTTTGCAAGAGATTGGAGATTAAAAGTTCAATACATAGTATGTTCTAGAATCTTGGGTGGGCCTCAAGACTGCTGTTGCAAAGTACTATTCTGTATATCTGGAACCTGAATGATCAGTTTTTTCTCTAGAGTTGGCAGTCAGACCCTGGGAAAACCTGGCTCATAAGCTCCCAGTCAGGCAGATTTATGTCACAAAAGCATTTTGAGAATGATTTTCCATGTAAAATAAGTTTCTCACTGGGAAAAACTTAAAAGCTAATTTGAAATGTAGACCAACGTCATAAGCTGTTGCAAGGACAAATTAATTTACTGTGCTAGGCACATAGTAGGTTGCTTTAAAAGTATTACATTTTTTTCCCCTAAGCAGTGCTAGGCATATAATTGGCTAAGAAGGAGGGAAGTATATTTGTTGAGGCACTAGGTTAGTGTTCAGAAGTCTATGGGGTTGAAAAGATGTGATCCAAAGACGCTTGGTTTCCAAAGACGTGATCATCTTAAGCAAGTCACTTTGTTTGTAGTCAGATTTTGTCATCTGCAAAATAGCAATAATCATACCTGGTTCTCAGGGATGTAAATAAGTAAATCATGTTCTTGGTAATACAACCTGTTGTCCTCACAACTTTGGAAAGTAGATATTTTGCAGAAGACAAAACAGGTTTGGATCAGTTTCCTTGCTGGAATACATAATTTAGTAAATGAGAAGTGGAAAGAATAATTGTTTTTGGCCCCATCCCCCACCTTCAGAAACTGTTTCTGGGAAGGCACTGCCTTAAACTCCTGGTTGCCAATCTAATTCTGATTCAACCAGGTAACATCAGAAAGTCCAGTGGATATCTAGAAAATACCATCTTCTTTCTGATTTGTCCACAAGAGTGTCCTGTTATAAATTGAAAATATTTTGTTATCTTTTGGTTCTCCAGTTTCTCTTTTTCAGTTTCCCTTTTAATTGAATCTGCAACTGAGTGGTTTTCTGTATTATGGAAATGCAGCTAATCCAAAAGAAGGGAGTTTATTTTCAAGGGAGAGTTTTCTTTTTGTACTAGAAATATAGAAGTCACAGACACATTTGCTATTACATATTCAAGTAAAAAAGTTGCAGTTTAACTAAAATAATTTTTTTAGCTTCATATTTAGTTGTTTCCACCTACTATAAGTTTGCTTTGGCTTAATGTTATTTTAATTTGGTTGATGTTAATGTATGCTGAGTTTAAATAGCTCTCGTTTTGAGATTCATTTCTACACACATTGTTCTCTTAATCCTCCCTTCCTCTACACATGCCTGCTTGAAATCAGCAAGAAATATTTTTTCTACCAATTGTTATGAAAACGTTGACTTGTTTACTATTAGTCTTTTCTGATTCAAGTCATTCATTTGGTTTATATTTCTTGGAAATCTTTAAAGCCCACTTTTTTTGGGGGGGTGCAAAAGTCTAGAAACTAAATGTTAAAGAAAAATGACATTGTTCACAACATCAGTTTTTTTTTTTAAATGCCCGTCTTTATTGTGGACACCATTCCTATTTCATGCCCTTAAAAACACTGTTCAACTCCATTTTGTCTACCCCACACTTCTTAGCAAGTTCCACCCAGTTCTGTATACGATGTACAGTCAGCACCTGGTTGTAATGTAAGACTTATTAATTGTTTCTGTCCTGTAACAGTTTATCATTGAGTAGAGGGAGCAATCCCCTGGAGGAAGGCATGGCAACCCACTCCAGTATTCTTGCCTGGAGAATCTCCACGGACAGAGGAGCCTGGTGGGCTACAGTCCATGGGGTTGCAGAGTCTGACACCAGTGATTGACTAAGCACAGAGGGAACAATACCTTAAACTTAAGTACGTGAAATCCAGTGTGTTTGTTAGGAATGGAAAGGTTTTGTAAAAAGATGTAATTCTCAAGTAATTTCTTAGGTTAAGAGGATGAAGGAGAGACCATTTGGACAGAAATAGCAGCCTTAAGTATTGATGTGGCTAGTTATTAAGGTTGATTTGACACTCCTGGAATATCAGAATTCTATGTTGGGAGTAGCTGGTAGACGGGACTAGATCCTGAAAAGCTTTGAATTTCTTGCCAAGGAGTTTGGATATTATCCTGATACCCAAGTGTTGGTACCTTGAAAGGAATATTAATATTTGAACTTTTTAGGACGATACCACCTATTTGAAGGATGTAGCCTTATAAGTCAGTTATGAGGCTCTGACAGAAATTCAGACACTGTAATGAGGGACAGACAGACAATGGGATGGAAGGAACGTGAACCAGAGAAGTGAGAGTAGAAGCAGATGCTCCAGGACTTCATCATGGAGATGGTAGAGATCTTGCAGAAGATGAGAAGGGAGAGCCTGGTTGACTTTCAGATTTTTTATGTGATTATATGGATTAAAGCCAGGTTAGGTGAACACACAAAGAATGTGTTTGGAAGAGAAGACTATATAATCAGGAGGGCATTGCATTTAAAGGTTAGGACTGCCAGTCCTTGTGCTTCAGAGAGCTTTAGGAACTTTCCTGAGATTTGGGTTAGACCAGCTATGAGCTTTCTTAACATTTTTGTCAAGTTTGAAAATGGAGAACAACCTTCATGGAAAGGAATATGGTCATTTCATAAACTTAAAATCTCTGGAAATTTTAAGTTCCTCCTTCCCCACAAACTTGTTCTTAAAACCTTCAGAAATCAGGATTCTACCCTCATTTTAGTTAGTTGGGTGTGTCTTGGGACAGGTAAGAGTTTATATTTCTATAATGTGCAAGTCATAAATTTAAGGAAATAAATGGTATACATACACTGATGTTTTCATATTCTTGCTCCACAGCATTCCTGGAAAGTAGAAGTAAGATTTTACCCTAATATTACAGAGGACAAAAAATTTGAGGTGACTGTCTATTCACTTGTAAAGACACAAGCAGAAATATAGACTCCAGTTTGACTTCTTCATCACACTCATAATAGTCACATTTCTTAACTAATAATCATACTTTAAAAGCAAATAAATACTATCCTCCCAACCTTTAACTTTCTCATTCACTGGAATTTCTCCTAATCTGGTATTGGAATACCCAGTTTTGTTTTGTTTTTACAGTATCAAAATGGGAAGACCTAGTATTTGGTTTTACACTAAAACTCAGAGACCTGGATTTGTGATTTTTATTTTTAGCCTGTGCTATGTCAGCTGAAGACTTAATTTCTGAGTTTGACCCCTTTCCTGTAGGAGGAGTTCTAGGGTCTTCTACTGAGCGTAGATTCCATAGGCAGCACTGGATAAATATTTTATCATATAATTTCTCAGTCTGGGTACATGTTTGGAGAAGCTTTTGGCAGACAAGTGGGCATCCACCACCTCTTTCTGTTTTTCTCCAGGCAAGTTTAAATTTTTAAATTTCACTTGAAAAAGTGAATTAATAAATTCGGAAACTTTGGTGTTGGGATGTGGATAGGTATCTACTAGAAGCAGGTAAAAGGAAATAGTAGTGTTTGATTGCCCCATGGTTTTCCTTAAGCACTGCTGAAACATCTTTTTGTAGGGGAATACTGTAACCAAGTGGCCTAGCAGTGGGAGAACAAAACAATCCTATTTGACCCTTTGTGAAGAGTGTTGCTACAGTCACACTGTTAGTGTTTCCTAGAACCTGTACTTACATGTGATTAAAGATAGCATACCGTTGACTAAAATGGTGTCGAAGGTGGCATTACCAGTTTCAGGCACTCGAGATGGCACTTAACTTTGGATCATAAGTGCTTTTTCGTATTTATTTCTCTTCCTTTCCCATAATCATGCCGTTTAAAGTTCAGCTCTAAAAAATGCATCTCCTTCCCTTCAGAGTTGTCTTTGGTTGCTTGGTTCCTTTCCTCTTTGTTCACTGCTGTTTCCTTCCCACTTTACAAATCTTTTGCTTGTCTCGTCTCTGCAGTTTCCTTCCCATTCTGTTCTCTCTGTTCTGATTTTACTAGTCTATTCTGTATGCTCTCTTGTGGAATATATTTGCTAATGTGTATCTCTTCATCTGTATGTCTTTGAGGAAGTTTATATAAGTTCTTTGGGCTTTTTCAGATTCCTCTTTAGTTAAGTCAAGATATGTGATGATGACTAAAGTTTTGGGGTGTGCTGCTCTTTATTAAAAAAAAAAATAGTATAGAAGGGAGTAAAGTGAAAGTAAACCTCCTTCATCCTTGCACCCCTCAGAGACCGTTGCTAGTTATTGGTTCTTAAACGTCTATTTTAAAAAGCCAGGTTGTGTATTCAAGATCTCATTAAAAACATACTATATAACAAGATATCTTAAAAAACTTCCCTCCCTGCACATGTTGTAGATCTACTGCCTTCTTTTAAGGGCTGAAAGGGTATCCTGTAGTATGAAGACACCATACTTTAACCAGTCTGAGAATCCATGGACATTTACATTGTGGTGCAGTGGTAAAGAATCTGCCTGGCAGTGCAGGAGATACAGGAGATGTGGGGTCGATCCTTGGGTCAGGAAGATTCCCTGGAGGAGGAAATGGCAACTCTAGTATTTTTTCCCAGAAAATTCCATGGACAGAGAAGACTGGCTGGCTATAGTCCAAGGGGTCACAAAGAGCTGGACACAGTGCCTGAGCATGTATGCACGCACACTATTTTATGTGTGCTTTTTTTAGAAAAGAAGTCTAGGTCATTTGGTTTTTTAGAAAAAATGATTAGAAGCTATACGGTTTGGTCTCTTGAAAATGAAGAACAATTGAGAAATGTTTTAATTTGGGAGGTTGCACCCCTAATTTGTGCGTCAGAATTTCACTTCTCAAGATGGTATGGACAAGTTACAACGGTAACTATGAAAGCTGATTTATCATCATCTTTGGCATATTTACTTCTGTTTTCTTCTACCTGGTCTATCCAGTGCATTTTGAATTTTGAAAAAACAATTTTAAAACATTTGTTTATTTTGTTTCTTGGATGTGTTGCGTCGTCTTTGCTGCACTGGAACTTTCTCTGGCGCAGCAAGCTGGGCTGCTCTCTAGCGTGGTGCGCGAGCTTCTCACTGCGGTGGCCTCTCTTGTTGTGGAGCGTGGACTCTAGGCAGGGCGTGCAGCCTCAGCAGCTGTGGCACAGGGCACGTGGAATCTTCTTGGATGAGGGTTGGAACCCATGTCTCTGCGTTGGCAGGCGAATTTTTAACCACTGGACCACCAGGGAAGCCCCTGAAAGGTATTTTTGAATATAAGAAAAACAACTACCCAGAAGGAATCTAGAAAATGGAATTGGGAAAGTTATTACATTGGAGGAGCTATTGGTGTCCTTCAAAGCATACCAACTGAGGTGAACCTAATGGATGTTACATACATCATAATAAGAACCTTCTCCATTTTCCTAAGTGTTAATTAAAATCACACCCTTATCAGATTTGAAAGATAAGAAAATACTCTGCAGAATTAAGATCTTAATCTCACTGTCTCCTAATTCCATGTTAGAAAGGGTACTAAAAGCTCTAAAATTTGCATTTTTCAAGATTCTTCATACTGTTTCTTAGTTTATACCAAATCATACTGTTCCTTAGTTGATACCAAATCAAGTATTTGGTATTACTAAAAATTAAAAGAGATCATCTTTAAGCTTGGAACTATCAGAAAACTTCTTATACAGCCTTTTACTATTGGTTGTGAAGATTACTTCACCATCATGTTATCCTGTGCTCGGCAAACTTACATTACGTGTGCTATATTAAGTGTACTAAGACATCATCCTGCTCTTTGGGTTCATAGTCTCATTAAATCAGATTAGAATTGGCTCTTTTGTATCTTGATAAACAGTGGTTACTTCACGCTTTCCTTGCTTCAACACTAAGGATGCATTTCCCCATCCTTTCATTAAGTTGATCATTGAATTTTTATGAAATTTACAGTTTTAAAGTAGATGAAACCCCAGTAAGTCAATCAAAACAAATGTTCAAAATTGATTGTTGTATTTTAAAAACTCACATTGCTGTCTCTGTATGCTATTTGTTCATGTAATTACAGTTATTTCTCTTATGGCTTTTGCTGACTTAGCTATTAACTTTAATCTCTGAGATTGAATTAAATTGGACAGAACAGTAATTTCAGCATGGTTGGTTTGTCTTTAACTGTTATAATATTTTTTAAAAATTGTGACTTTTTGGCTGACAGTAGGTAAAGAAATGTCAGTGAAAGTGCTTTATCAAACATGAAGTACTGTACAAATGACAGTTTTTTAAAAAACTTTAATCCACACATTTATTGAGTACATATTACATGATTGACAATATTCTAGGTGCTGAGGTTACAAAGATGAATAAAGTCAAGAGAATTCCAAACCCAATCTTTTTATTTTTAGAAACAAGCTTATTGTAATAATTTATATATCATAAAATTCACTCTCAAAGTATACAATTCAGTAGCTTTTAGTATATTTAGAGTTTTGCAACCACCGCTACTGTCTGTTTTTAGAAGGCAAATGACAGTTTTTAAATCAGCATTTTAAGTCTTTTATTTTTGCCTTTATTTCAAAGGTAAAATTTTTTCTGATTCTGCAAATACTTGCTTAAGGGTGATATTATATGGAGTCTACTCTCATCTGTAACTATTCATCAATTAGGAAGCAGATGGCATTGGCTTCCTTCTATTAAAGCACTGCTGAGTGATGTGACATCTGTAAGAATACATGCAAAAATCACTAATAATTTGAACAAATAGGTTGTTCTGGAGGAATCATTTAATATTGCACAAATGTAAGCTTAGGAAAGAAATACTCTTTTTTAAAAACTGAAGTTGATTCAGTTTTATTGTTACTTATTATTTTTATTATGTTAATTTCAGGTGTACAAAACAACATAGTGAATCAGTGTTTTATAGGGAAGAAGTATTCTAAAGACCACTTAGTTTGTTGAGATAATAGAAATCCCAAGTTTAAAATCAAATTGTGCCATGCTCACTCACAACCTTCTCAAATATATAAAGTAACTTGGTTTCAGAGCCATTTTGTGTCTAGTTTTTTCCCAGAGATTAGATAAGATTTTTTATTTTTTGAAACATTAGTGGGTCTGTAGGTTTTGTGAAAACTTTCACTCTCTGGCCTCCCCAAAGCTCAAAATGGTTAAACACCAATCACTGCTTAAGTGGGTTGCTTGTAAACAAAGCCCAAAATGAAACCCCTGTGTATTTACTGCAGATTCCCAGGTGCCTCTCAAGTGCAGGAATAAGCTCAGAAAAGGTTTACTAGGTTTATTAAGTAATCATCCATTAAAAGGCTCATGTGCTTGTGTGTTGCATCAGGACAGGTGCCTGCCTCCTTGCTGCACTTAGCACTGAAAGAGGGTGAGCCCTAGAATTCAGACTCCCCACTCAGCTGTTTAGGCAGAGAATTTTGTCAGGAAAAACAAGGTTGCAGAGCTACTTAAAAGATATCAACCAGAAGACATCAGGCTATTAGATTTTCTCTGATGTCTAAGAAGAACATTTCTCAGGCTGAAGAGTGGATTGTTTCACTTACTCTTGGGTAAGTTTTGTGGCGATTCCTACCACCAACAAAAATTGATTCACAATTGCTGCTGATGAAAAGGAAAGTAATATTTAGCTATAGCCTTAATATTCCCTAGGAGCTTGCCAGCATGATAACTGGCACAAACTATGACTTCTTGGTCAAATCCAGCCTCAGTGAAGGTAGTAGTTCATATCTTGGAGATGACCTGAGTTTTTTATAGTTTTGATAGTATGTTTATTATTTGTGGAAGGAAGGGGATTGTGAGGGTAGAATAGTCTGTCCTGTAATGGGATTTGGCCTGTGTATTAATGGAATGAACTGGCCTTTCTTGCTGTACTTCCTCTGTCCTTGCTGAGTAGGGAGGTTGAAGTTTCCTGGAGCTATTGATGAAGCTGGCGACTGCTGGAGGATCTGTGGACTTTTGACCTTGATGATAATGGGAAGGTATTAGGGGAATTTGGAGAGGCCGCAGGTTGGTGTAATGACTAGAAAGAGTTGTGTTACATTTTTGCCTCAAAACAGGAATATACAAATTAAAGCAGTAGCTTCTACTTTCTTAGTACTTCTTTTAAAGTTTGTATAAACCTGTGTCTTTTGACATTGTTTTTTCCAAAGCAGTGCATGGCCATTTTCTTCAGGAGGCAATTTTCTTTTCATTTATCATGTGAATTTTTGTTAGACTGAAAAAAAAAATCTACCTCATTTCACAGGTCTATGCCTTTTCCTACTATATATCGAGCACCTTCCTCATTTTTTTCCTTTCAAAAACGTCTCACTTAATGAAAACAGTTATCTTAATCAACTAGAAACATTATGTTCTTATTTGTTTTAACAATTCTTAAACTAACTTTTAGTTTAGAATTGACTATTGAAATGCATCAGTGGCCTTCTGATCCATCATATCTTTCTTTTACTTGCCTCTCAAAAACATCAAAGAACCACTAGTCCCTGTTTAAAAGGAAAACTTAAGTGTTTGGCTAATTATTTGCTGATAAATTATTTTCTTGAAAGCAAATTTTAAATCCTTTGTATTTCAGAATTGCTTCATCTCAAACACACACACGCACACACACAGAGTCTGATGATTTGGTTATTTTTCTAAATCACTTTCATAAATACTGTGGTATGGCTAACCAGAATTGGAGTGGAATGAGGTTAGGGAAAAGGTCATTCAAAGACAAACACCAAGGCTTTTGTTTTACTCATATATTTGAGTGTATTTCTAAAAGAACTTTAAAAAGGATGGCATTCCTTTTAAAACGTGGTTATAACTCCTAAAACTGTGGATACAAATCTAGTTCATTTTAATTATTTTCTCTTATGCTTTATGTGATGTGTGTGTGTGTGTGTGTGTGTGAGTGTGAGTGTGCACACACCCACACGCACACACACACAGAGGCCCTGCTCTGGATTTGTCCTTTGGGGTTTAGTTTCTGTTCATTACATTTTCATCACCTCTTAGTCCAGATGTTTTGTGAAGTTGGTCCTTGGTTTGGATATTCTAAATTATTTATAAGGTATATGTTTACTACCAGCTGCCTTTTTGTTGCAACCAGCCCTGGAGTTCTTTCTTCCTTCCTTGATGGATGTTGAGGGTTTTTTTGATCATGGAAATCACAGTTTATCTCACTCTACATTTTTGAACATCTGCCTCCCACTCTTACAGCTTTCAGGCACAGCACCTCATTGAAGAACTTCAAAAACCTCTGTAACGACTGAGGGGCAGACCACTGGTCAGGCAACATGAGCTCACTCTTAATCTGTCTTAATGATTTATGAAATGAGCATTCTTAAACTATAACACTAGTTTTTTTATGTTTTACATCCTCCTTTCCGTAGTTTCAATTCAAGGATAACTTGCCTGCTTAGAACTTCCCGTTTATCACAGAAGAAAGCCCCTCTGATTTCCCATAGGGCAAAGTAGTGTGGGTTGATGCATTGAGCTACTTGTGTGCTTAGTGTCAGATTGTAGTCCTGTGGTAAATGCTCAGAACTTTCCCAGAGGGGAATCACAGTAATGCAAACATGCAGAGTAAAAAGGGGTACCTTTAATTTTAGGACGTGTCCTCCAATATGTATGATTCCGGTGTTTCCCAGGATAGTGGAGAGAGAGTTTGTTGTATTCTCTACTTTGTTGTTGGGCAGTCAGTCAGTTGTATTTGACTCTTTGCAACCCCATGGACTGCAGCACGCTAGTCTTCTCTGTCCTTCTCTTCTTAGAATCTTGAATTTTAGAAAATGCCTGCTTCCTGCAGTTTTAGAGTGAGTTTTTACCAGGATAGTAGAAGGAGGTAGGAGAAGCTTTGTTATATATCTGAACTGTTCTGTTTGTTTTAGACACTTGGTGTGCTCGTGTGCCAAGAATTGAGGTAGATTCAAGAGGTCTTCACCAGAGCCCTCCTGTCTGGCTTGGTCATGTAATACCATGTTGCAGGGGGAGGGGTGGAGCAGAGAGCTTGCTTTTAATGGTTTCTTGTTATAGCCCTCAACAAAGCTGTGTCAATTCCCTTGGCTTTACAGGCTATTGCCCAGAAGAAAAGATGTTTGGTTTTCACAAGCCAAAGATGTACCGAAGTATAGAGGGCTGCTGTATTTGCAGAGCTAAATCCTCCAGTTCTCGATTCACTGACAGTAAACGCTATGAAAAGGATTTCCAGAGCTGTTTTGGGTAAGATCATGTGATGTTTGTACCATTTTTAGAGTGAAAAAGATCACAGTATAAGGAAATATTTCTAAGCAAAGGGGTTGGAACAGTGCAATAATAATTAAAATCACTCATATTCTAATCTAGGTTGTTTCAAGGCACTTGCTCTTAAATCCAAACAATACTGAAAGCATACCTTTTTTTTTCTAGATTATGAGGAACTACCAAGTTTATTGTGAAGCCCTTAATCATGGGGGAGTTGAGAGGGAGGCTCAAAAGGGAGGAGATACATGTATACTGATAGCTGATTCACGTTGTACAGTAGAAACCAAAACAACATTGTAAAGCAATTATCCACCAATTAAAAATATATTTTAAAAAAGTTATAATAGAACCTTTCATTGTTAACTTCAAGATGTATAAAGAGATTAAAAAAATAACCCTTATTCTCAGAGTAATTGTCCTCCACTAGTACTTTGCATTGTTTTTCTAAGTTATACAAATAAATTTTAACCCGATCTGCTGAGGATCCTAACAGGGTTTAATGTTCTGCCCTGAAACCTGTCAGGGTCCATTAGTTTTATTTTATAATTTTGTTCTTTATTTATCTTTTGACAGTAAACCTCTGCTTAATAAAATGGAATTTACTTTTCAAAAAATAGAAACAAGATACTTAATGTTGAGCCATTTTTGATGTTAGAAATTAATTTCACCCCTGTATTTTCTTATCGGAACATTCTGTTGATTAGTTATTGTTAATCCTAGACTGTATTTATTTTGAAGGTTGTCCAAGAGTCTCCACCAACCAACCTTGTCATTTGAAGTCACGTTTTTCTCTTAATGTCTTTATTTCCAATTGTATATATAATAAACGCTATTAGTATTTTTCTGTATATATTTGTAATATAGAAATATGTGTAGTAAATGAAAAATTCCTCAGAGAGACAATTAAAAAATAACTTAGAAACTGTATATTTATTTCCTCTTATGCAGATACATTCATTAAAATAATATTACAGTGCCTCTCTGGTTTTGTTTGTTGTGAAACTAGAATATCATGGCACATTATTTTACTTAAAGGGTAGCGTTTTATTGCTTACGTATCTATACATTTCAAGAAAGATTAATTGGACATCTTTGTTTAAAACCATGGTGACCAGGATCTTCTCTAGGTCTTAAATTTTACCATTGTTTAATTAAAAAAAATTCTTTATTTTAAAATGACCAAATTGCAGCACATAGAAGTTAATTAGACTTCTGAAATATTCTACAAAAACCGTAGAACTGGATCACCCCAGACAATTGGAAATAACATCTATAAACTATAAATAGTATTTTTTCTAAAAGACATGTACTTCCATAAATTCTTTTATGTAAAGGAGACGAGTAAAGGTTTGATCATTTTCTTATCAGGTTACATGAGACTCGTTCAGGAGATATCTGTAATGCCTGTGTCCTGCTTGTGAAAAGATGGAAGAAATTGCCAGCAGGATCAAAAAAAAACTGGAATCATGTGAGTTTATCTTTTCCCCTTTTTCAGTTGTACCTCTGTTATATTTAAAGTAACACTAGTTTTTCCCCTAATTTAGGAAATAATATGTTCCTGGGGTAGAAAAGTCTGAAATTCCTCCAGTTAATTAGACGTGAATCCTTTTTTCATCTCTTAGGACAACAGATTTCCTAACTCATGTTGGTACTAATGAGCACATGAGTTTACATTCAGAACTGGATTTAAACCTCCTTGTTTACCACTTACTACTTGTGAACTTTGGACAAGTGACATTTATTTATTAAGTGCAAAAGAGGATAATAGCCATGTCACAAAACTGTTGTAAGAACTGAATGAGATGATATATATTAAGAATAATTAGTAATCACTCAGTTAAATAGAAGCTGTTTTTGTTCTCTATGTTAAATTGAGATTTTCATTTCACTTAATAACGTCACTAGAATTCTTCAGAAAATATTTTCAGTGACCAGAACAACACTATTAAGTGTTATTTATTTTTCTATATGCTAGCTTTCAGAAGATTTATGACATTTATATAAGATACTTGTTTTTAAGCAGGCAGGCATTTCTTCTTTACATTTTTTCTTACGCTGCCCTTGCAAGCTGTTCTTTGGTGACAATGTTACATTATTATAATAGGTTTCTGTGTGTCTGTTAACTTATAAAATTGTGAGTTTTTCTTTAATGAATAGCTTATGTGGGGAAGATCCAAATTGTGATTTTGAAGGTGATGTCAACCTTTTTACATCAGGATACATGCATGCTAAGTAGCTTCAGTTGTGTCTGACTCTTTGCGACCCCATGGACTATAACCCACCAGGCTCCTCTGTCCATTACATAAGGATAGGAATCTTCAAATAGTAAATGTGAATGAAGACATGAGAAATGAGACCATATGGGGCTAGACCAGTGGCCTTACCAGGCTGTGGGAGAACATGCCATTGCCTGCATGTGGCTGACCTCAGGCTTAAGGGTGTGTGGTAAGAAGAGCATAAAGCATAGGTCTGAAAACCCTGATTTGAGTCTGGGCGCGTTCCCTACCTACCTTTGCCTATTTACTAGTTTAGTGAAATATGGCAAAATACATAGTTTAATATCTCTTGGTTTTCTTTACCCTAAACCTGGAGTAACAAATTACTGCTTTCTGCCTTGTGGTGAAGTTAGAATCACAAGTATATGAAAACGTTTTGTAAACTGCAGACATCATCCAGTAGGAATGTTAATTGTTATAAGGTCTGGTTTTTCTTAACCTCCTTGGCTCATTTTCACCATATATAAAACCTATATAAATTTTTTGTCCAGCTACTCTTGCTGTTACTACTTCAAAGTAAAAAAAAACGTAGATAAACTGTTTTTAATACCATGTGATGATTCAAAGTACACATGAGCTCTTAAACACTGAGTAGAAAACTATGGTTCTCAAATTTGGCTCCTTCAAATAAGTACTCATCTGAACTAAGGGAATACAGAGGTGTCATTTTTAAAATGGTATTAAATATTCAGTATTTTCTTCCAGGTGGTAGATGCAAGGGCAGGACCCAGTCTAAAGACTACACTGAAACCAAAGAAAGTGAAAACTCTATCTGGAAACAGGATAAAAAGTAACCAGATCAGTAAACTGCAGAAGGAATTTAAGCGCCACAGTAAGTTGGGTATTGAGACATGAGGATTTAAGAATGGATGTTTTGTTTCTGTCTGCTGGTGGCACATGGCGTATGTAGACCATGTTTTCTTTTGTTGCTTTTTTAAAAAAGAGTGGGAGGCAATGTTGACTTGGTAGAGATATTTTATTTCTAGGAAATCTTGAAACTTTATCTTTGATTTTGATGTCTTAAAAGTACTTTCATTAGCCACTTCTTCAAACTGTACTCAGAACACTTGAACCATTCTCATCTCTATTGACATCTTTTCTAGAAGATTAATGCTTCAAGTTTGTTTACTTGATTTTTATCCTTAAGGAGATTGAGACCTGAAGATATGCAGAAAGGTATGTAAATAATTCAGTTCAGTTCCGTCGCTCAGTCGTGTCCGACTCTTTGCGACCCCATGAATCGCAGCACGCCAGGCCTCCCTGTCCATCACCAACTCCCGGAGTTCACTCAGACTCACATCCATCGAGTTAGTGATGCCATCCAGCCATCTCATCCTTTGTCGTCCCCTTCTCCTCCTGCCCCCAATCCCTCCCAGCATCAGAGTCTTTTCCAATGAGTCAGTTCTTCGCACGAGGTGGCCAAAGTACTGGAGTTTCAGCTTCAGCATCATTCCCTCCAAAGAAATCCCAGGGCTGATCTCCTTCAGAATGGACTGGTTTTAGAAAAGGCAGAGGAACCAGAGATCAAATTGTCAACATCCACTGGATCATGGAAAAAGCAAGAGAGTTCCAGAAAAACATCTATTTCTGCTTTATTGACTACGCCAAAGCCTTTGACTGTGTGGATCACAATAAACTGTGGAAAATTCTGAAAGAGATGGGAATACCAGACCACCTGATCTGCCTCTTGAGAAATCTGTATGCAGGTCAGGAAGCAACAGTTAGAACTGGACATGGAACAACAGACTGGTTCCAAATAGGAAAAGGAGTACGTCCAGGCTGTATATTGTCACCCTGCTTATTTAACTTATATGCAGAGTACATCATGAGAAACGCTGGACTGGAAGAAACACAAGCTGGAATCAAGATTGCTGGGAGAAATATCAATCACCTCAGATATGCAGATGACACCACCCTTATGGCAGAAAGTGAAGAGGGACTCAAAAGCCTCTTGATGAAAGTGAAAGTGGAGAGTGAAGAAGTTGGCTTAAAGCTCAACATTCAGAAAACTAAGATCATGGCATCCGGTCCCATCACTTCATGGGAAATAGATGGGGAAACAGTGTAAATAATTAGTGGGCAACCTAAGACTTAAAACCCAGGTTTTCTGGAGAGTAATTTTGGAAATCATAACTCACGTATTGCAGCCTCAAGATTTTTAGGTTTAAAGGGGCTTGGTGTGTTGGGTCAGAGGATGGGAAAGAAATGATAAATTAATAATAAGTTCATCTACTTTTATGGGAAGTAACTGGGGGCAGGGGACCTGTTGTAGTACTTCTGTATTTAGTAATTTAAATTTTGAAAAGGAAATCCACTGTATATAATGTTATTACCCCCGGGGGTTTGAGGCAGCACCATTGAGTCCAGCACAGTAGGGTTTCTGCAGGAGAAATGTAGACATATTTATATCGGTGGAATAAACTAACTGTAAATAAACTAGTCATGTTTGCCCACCTGATTATGGCCCAGATCAGGCCAGATTTTGTGGCCAAATGGGTTAGAGATAAATGTTTGTTTTGAGAACATTTTCAGAATTATGGGTGGACCTATATTGGAGTTTTCAGGATTAAAAAGATATGGGGACTTCCCTGGCGGTCTGATGGTTAGGACACCACTGCATGGGGCATGAGGTGTGGCTAAAAAAAAAGATCTGTAGGCCCTTGTTAGACAAAATATTATCAATCAATGTTTGTTTTAGAGTAATGGAGAAAGTTAAATTTACTGATCAGACAGAAGGAAAGGAAGGAAGGAGAACTATCATCTCGTGAGCATTTTGGTATATATACCAAGTACTTTACAATTATCCCAGTGATTTCAGTTTTAGAGATTAGGATAGGAAGTACAAGGTAGTGGTTTCACCTTGATCTGGGGTCACTTAATAAGTAGTAGAGATGAACTTGACCTGGGGTTTGTCTAATCTCAAAACCCTGCGTCCTTTCTACACAATCATCCTGCTCTTTTGAATAGCATAGCTTATGCTCCAAGACCCCAAAGTCTTTCCAGATCTGCTACTAACTCCATGCTCTAAGTTGGTGTTACTAGTAAGTTGTTGGTGTTACTAGTCCATAGTTATTTTGAAAATATATTTAATTTAATTATATATTTAATTAATATATATTTAATCTTTGGCTAAACTTTTATAATACATTGGTAGTAAAATATTTAGACAACATCAAATATGTGTATATTTTAATCATAGATGTTTTTTTCTTAACCAGCTATCACCAAGGGGCAAATAAAACTGACTCTACCCTTTATTCTCAGTAAATGTTTGAGTGAACATTTAGAAAACAGTAATTTTCTTATCATTTGAGGAGTAGAGAAATTGAAAGTTTGTATGTATATTCTTAGCATCTTTAATTATAGGGAAGGTGACACCTAACTTTTGCCTTACCTAAGGGAATATGTCCAGTGTAATTTTAGATTTTTGTGATAAAGCTATGTTGTGGCGGGGTTGGAGATTGAAAATTAATGGGTTTGGAGACTCAGTGAAACAAGATTTCCTAGGTGCATTGTGAATTGCTAGCAGCTGTGTGCAATGTAACAGTTTTGAGATATTTGAATTTTTATACATCACCCACTAAATGGTTTCTCTGCCTCTAGTTACAGATTTACTTCTGTGCATCTTGCCTGTACCTGACATGTATTCCTCTTCTTGGGATGTTCTTTCCTTTGTGATGTACTGGAAAGGCATTGGATCTAAGGCTTGAAGATCTGGATTTGAGTTATAGTTCTTGAACAAAATATGACCCTGCTGTTGCTTAACATTAAACCACAGTTTCCTAATCAAGAGAAGTGAGGATAAGCAAGTAAAAAGGGCTTTTGTAAAACAAAACAAAGAAAAATAAATTCCTCTAGAAATGTTAGCTTTTTTATTTTTTTTGGTCATTTTCCCTAAAATCTGCCATGATTCTGGTTGCTGTAGAATAAAATTGAAAATCCCTAGCAAGTCTTTGGATGTCTCCTTTAGGGTAAGGGTCAGTTCCCTTAATGTGCATGGTGTATTCTGTTTCCATCACTTTGCTCATCATCCCCATCTATCCCATGTGGGGAATGGGATTTCCAAATCCTACCTAATGTTTAAGATATAAACAATTTCAGTTCTTTGAAGAATTTCCAGATTTACATTCTAGAAGAGAGTTTTTTCCCCCCAACTGCATTTCTACGTGTAGTTAATTGTATCCTGTTGTCCCAGGTATTATTAGATTAAGCCATATAAAAAATTTATCACTTTTATATTTAGAAACGGACAAATATAATTGCAATTTCAAATGGTTCATAGATACTAAGCACTTACTAGAATAGTGTATTTTCTTCAGAAGCATAGCACTGCTATTGCTGTTAATTATTAGGGAAGTCTTTTAAGTATTCCCATAGCCTTACTCCTTTAATGCCTGCTACTTTTTTTTACATTAAAAAAATATATTCTTTTACCATTATGGTTTATCATAGGATATTGAATATAGTTCTCTGTGCTATACAACAGGACCTTGTTGTTTATCCATTCTAAATGTAAAAGCTTCCATCTGCTAAGCTCACCCTCCCACTTCATCCCACCCCAACCTCCCCGCCTTGGCAACCACAAGTCTCTTCTCTATGTCCATGATTCTGTTTCTGTTTCATAGGTTCATTTGTGTCATATTTTAGATTCCGTGTATAAGTGTTATCATATGGTATTTGTCTTTATCTGACTTATTTCACTTAGTATGATAATCTCTAGTTGTATCCATGTTGTTGCAAATGGTATTATTTTGTTCTTTTTTATGTGAAGCCTGCTGTTCTTAAGGATTTTGTTTGGTTGTTTTTTTCCATGGAGTTAAGCTATGCATAGATTGGGAAGTAAATGAACATATTAAAAACACCAATGGTGCTTTCTTTGTTTTAGATACTTAATATTAAATGCTAGTTTATGTAAAATTTTGATAATGGAAAACACTTGTGAGCACTGTTCAAAAAAGCTTTCTTTAGTCTTGTTTCTCCCCATGCAGGATGTGACACAGGGTTGGTTGTCTAGTGGATACTTCATGAATATTTGATTGGTTCTCTAAATTGGAGGATTGTTCTATCCACCTGTCCTGGGATGGGGGGAGTCTTCAGATAAAGGTGAGGTGTGTAGTAGACTCAGCCCCTGTCTGATATTTCTGTTGCTGAGAATAGCAGTAGGATGGCTTTATAGCTCAGTGACTATTAACCAAAAGATTTCTATTCTGGTTTGTAAATGTATGTGATATCTTCTGAGGGCAAAAATACTAAATCATGTGTAGCTTGTATCTGATTAACTGCCTTTATTTCTTACTAAGTTAGAATCTATTGTTTCTGCTTTATAGGTAAGGTTTCATTTTTCTTTGGATGCTTTCAAGATTATTCTCTTTTTCTTCAGTTTTCAGGAGTTTAATTATAGTGTGTTTTGTGGCAAAGACGGTAAAGAACCTGCCTGCAGTGCAGGAGAACCAGGTTCGATCCCTGGTTTGGGAAGATCCCTGGAGAAGGGATTGGCACCCCACTCCAGTATTCTTGCCTGGAGAATCCCACGGACAGAGGAGCCTGGTGGGCTACAGTCCACGGGGTCGCAAAGAGTCAGACATGACTGAGTGACTAACACTTTCACTTTGGCATTGGTTGCTTGGGGTATATCCTGTGTGACGTTAGCTCAGCTTAAATCTGTAGGTTTGTCTCTTGCCAAGTTTGGCACATTTTCCGCCATTATATTTGAGTACTTTTTTACCTGCGCCTTCTTTGTCCTCTTCCTTCAGGACTGTAGTCACTTGGATGTAGATTTTTTGTCGTAGTTACGCAGGTCTCTTAAGGCTCTTCATTTGTTTTCTTGGTGTTGTACAGGTTGGCTGATTTCTGCTGTTCTTTCTTCCAATTCACTGACTGTTTCCTCTGTCCCCTCCCTTCTGCTGTTGAGCCTGTCCACTGCCCTGTCATTTATTGTATTTTTTTCAGTTTGGATTTTAGTTCCTTGGTTCTTTGTAGCTTTTTTTTTTTTTTAAACTGAGACCTGCTTATTGAGTTTGTTTCCATTTATTTTAAGCTTGTTTATAAAGGCTCACTGAAGCATTTTTGTCATGGCTGCTTTAAAATCTGTCAGATAATTCTAACATCTCTGTCATCTTGGCATTAATATATACTTGACTTTTCATTCAATTTGAGATTTCCCTGGTTCTGGATATGATGTGATTTTTTTTTTTTTTTTTTTTTAATTGAAACCTAGACATTCAAAAATTGTGTGATGAGACTCTGAGTTTTATTTAAACCTTCTGTTTTAACTGGCTTTTTTTTTTTTTTGGTCAGAGGGGGAAATGGGAGAGGGGCACAGCCTCGTTACTGCCAGGTGGTGTTAAAGTCAGGTTCCCCACCCAGCAGCTATAGAGAGCTGAAGTGGGAGTGGCTCCTGACTGCAGCTGGGTGGGGCTGGGATGGGAATTAAGGCTCCCACGTGGTTGGGGTCCTCCTGTTCTTGGTGGGCCATAGTGAAAGCCCAGACTCTTTAGTAGGCTTCCACTGCCATCACCCTGGTGAAGGTGTTGGGGAGGCCTCATAACATTCTTGATAGGATGGAAATCTAGGCTTTCCTGTTGGCCTTTGCTAGGGTCGGTGGGGGTAGGGACCTGTCTTTTCTGTTTGGCTGCAGTAAAGTGATTATTGTGTTGTAAAGATTTCCTGTCATGCTAGACTGCCCCTTTCTTAGTCCTCTGGCTAGAGAGAGCCGACTTCTGTTGGGGGTGTGTGTGCGTGTGTGTCTGTGTGTACCCACTGGCTTTTCTGAATTGCTGGCTTCTTCAGCTTCAAGACTGGGATTTATAAGGCAAAAATAAAACCCATAAAAGCTAGGGTGCTCACCTTCACAGCCTTCCTTAAGTGTTGAGCCCTCTAGCTGTTGCCAACTTTTGGAGTCTTTAGTTTTGTTTTATATGTTATATCCTTATGTTTTTAGTTGTACTTACTAGCAGAAGAGAGGAAAGTATGTCTACTCTTAGTCTTACCAGAAGCTCATTTTCTTTTAGATACACTTTAGTACAAATACAGTAGAATAGAAAGTAATTTTTTTCCATTTTCGACTATCTCATTCACTGTGTTTTATGTTGAGGCTTAGTTGCGATGGCATATAATGAAATTATCATTTTTGTTTTCTCTTCACTTCAGATTCTGATGCTCACAGTACAACCTCAAGTGCCTCTCCAGCTCAGTCTCCCTGTTACAGTAACCAGTCAGATGATGGCTCAGATACAGAGATGGCTTCTGGCTCCAACAGAACGCCAGTGTTTTCCTTTTTAGATCTCACATACTGGAAAAGGTAAAAGCAACAGAAAATATCTCTCTAACCAGCAAACCTTCTTAATTACAGGCAACTGTTTCCCACTTCCTTAGCAATTACATGGCATTTGGCAAACCGCTGGTAGCATGTGTGGTTGGAGGTGGATTAGGCAAGAATGGAGCTGAGAGTTTGGATTTTGTGTGTTTTTCCTATTAAAATTGATTTAAAATAAAAACCATGTTAAGGAATCTAAATTTGCTATAATGGAGTATACGTAGATATTCAATGTGATCAACTCTCCCACTGAAAAAAAGTAAAAAGATTAGAAGTTATATATATATATATTTTATGTCTTTAAAAATGGCATTAACAAGTAGACAAGTTAATGAGAAATATATATGCATGCTCAGTCACTCAGTCATGTCTGACTCTTTGTGACCCCCATGGACTGTAGCCTGCCAGGCTCCTCTGTTCATGGGATTACCTTGGCAAAAATATTGGAGTGGGCTGTCATTTCCTCCTCTAGGGGATCTTCTAGACGCAGGTATTGAACTTGTGACTCCTGCTGTCCCTGCATTGGCAGGTGGATTCTTTACCCCTTAGCAGCCTGGGAAGCCCCTAATAAGGAATAACCAGAGGCCAAAAGCCATGTGAATGAGAAACCCCAAAGTCGAAAAAGAGATAATAGACTAGGAAAGAGAGAATATTGAAAGAAAGTGGTTAAGGATTTTCTAGTTCACAGATTTGGGAAGACTAACAAGTAAAAGCAAGGTAATAAGCAGTTATCGTATGGGTGAGGAAAATTCACCCATATGACACATTATATGCAAACTATGGAACACGGGAGGCAAAACAGTTAGTGAGAAAATAAAGACTTTATTTTTTGAGGAACAACAAACACACAAGCTGAGTTCTCAGCATGAACAAAGGATGCCATAAAACCATAGATTTAACACCTTCAGTGGCCCCAGAGATAGTAGCTGGGAGATAATTCTCCCAGGCAAGAATACTGGAGTGGGTTGCCGTGCCCTTCTCCAGGGATCATCTTCCTGACCCAGGGGTTGAACTCACGTCTCTTAGGTCTCCTGCATCGGCAGCCGGGTTCTTTACCACCAGCACCACCTGGGAAGCCCTTACATGACAACAATAGCATTAAATCAAAGTAGTGGAAGTAATGGGAGTTAAATGTCCTAATATCTTTGTATTGTTGAGAATAAATATATTGAATAACTTTAAAGTTTGATTAATGAACTGTATAACCACTAAAAGAATAAAAATAAGAATGTAAAACCTCCAGAGGAAAAGAGAAAGACCAAGAATTTAAAAATATACCTAGCAAGATAAAAAGGATGAAAAACTTCTATGTATTTGTAAATTGAGAAACCTTGGGTCAAGAAGAAAGTGTAAGTTAGAACATCCTTATAACTAAAAAATAACTGAAAAATACCACAAATCAAAATGGTGGTATGAAGTTAAAGAGGTAAATAGAAGAAAAGTTGCTTTTAGTACTTTCTTTTAACACAAAGATTTAAAATAAATGAAGTTATATATATCCAGTTTATAGATTAATGAAGCTCAATATAAAGAAAAATAAAAGCAAGGAAATCCTAAAGATAGAAGTAGGAATAAATGGAGTAGAAAACCAATATGAATGAATAGTATCAGTAAAGCCAAGAGTTGGTTCTTGAAAAAGATGACTGAAGAAGTTACTAGAAATCAAGTTACTACAGATCAAGTAAAAGAGATGGTACCCTTGTTATTTCTTATTTCTTGGATAAGAAAGTGATATTCAACTCTAGACAAACAGAGGTTTAGAAGTCAAAGGATATTATAAACAACTTTATGCCGGTAAATTTGAACATACAGGTGAAGTGGATACATTAGTAGCTTACCAAAACTGTTTACCAAGACAGTTTACCAAAACTGTGCCAAGACTTGAAGAGTCGCATAATAAAATGGATTCAGTGGTCAGAAGTCTTCCCACAAAAAACCCCAGGCTGAGATAGACAAGTCCTACTGAATATTCCAGAAACAAATGAATCTGATCTTGCACTGGATTTTCCAAATTATGAATCAAACAAGGCCTAGGCTCCAAGCATTTTGTGAGGCTAACATACCTTTGATATGTTATAAACAGTTTATCATAAGCATATTAGATTTATTCTAGGGATGTGAGATTGTTTTAAGCATTAGAAAGCCAAGTAACATAATTGACAGTTCCTAAAGGAGAGGGGAAAATGCCTATTGTGTTAGTGGTGTATTGAAGATATTTGAACTTTGCTTCAGGGTTTAAAATAAAATCTTTAGCAAAATAGGAAGAGGAGGCAACCACACTGATAAATACTTTGTATTTTCAGGTAAAGTCAAACATGTTCCCATTCCTATATTTCAGCAACATTGCCTTCAGACATGTGCACTGATATGTGCAGCGTGTTTGTAAAAACAAAAGTTGTCCCATCAGAAGAAGAGTGGATAGCCCTTTCACTGTTCACCTAAACTATCACAGCAGTGATAATCAGCTGTACCCTAATGCAGAATAAAAAGTTTTAAAAAGGAGAGTCTGCAAACTATGGTATATTCACGTGGTGGAATACCATACATAAGTTAAAATGAAAAAAAGCTCTAATAGTACAGTATATTTGAACCTCAGTTATTGTTGAGGAAAAAAATTGCAGCATACAGTATGATTCCATATATGTGCATTTCTGTATATATTTTTATTTTATATGTTACATATATGAGATAACAAGCAATATGTTTAGAGATGCAAACATGTATACAAAGAAAAAGGGGAGTGATAAACCTAAAATTTTAAGGAGAGAGAGATTGAGTGGAATGGGATTGAGAAGAACGTACAGGGGGATTTCATAGGAAACAATCGTTTTTTTCCTTGGAGTGTATGATCCATGAGTGATTTGCTGGGTTGTCATTTCTGTATGCCTTTATGTGTATTTGATAATATGTGTGTATTTTTTTTGTCTGATCAATATTAAAACCGCCAGCTGTATCAGCCTGTTCATTGTGGCTATTTTTCTTTAAGATGTGGTGACTTTTGGAGGAAACAGTTAATAACTTTAGGAACAGCCTCTGAAACTGAGGAATACCTTCTCCCCCTTAATATTTAATAAGATTCAGTGTGAGATTTGGGCTTTCCTGGTGGCTCAGCTGGTAAAGAATCTGCCTGCAATGTGGGAGACCTGAGTTTGATCCCTGGGTTGGGAAGATCCCCTGGAGAAGGGAAAGGCTACCCACTCCAGTATTCTGGCCTAGAGAATTCCATGGACTACGTATAGTCCATGGGATCACAAAGAGTCAGTGTGGGGTTTAAGGGGCTTGGGTAATTCCCATTACCTGGCACATTGAGGTCACTCTAGGAGACCATTCGTTAGAAATGTGATGATTGTGGAAGTAGAACCTTTCTTTGATCATATTCTACTAGTTATAATGTTTGGTGTGTATGTTAGTTGCTCATTCCTGTCCAACTCTTTGCAACCCCATGGACTGTAGCCCGCCAGGCTCCTCTGTCCATGGGATTCTCCAGGCAAGAATACTGGAATGGGTTGCCAGTTCCTTCTCCAGAGGATCTTCCCAACTCATGGATTGAACCCAAGTCTCCCACAGTGCAGGCAGGTTCTTAACCATCTGAGCCACCATTAAACCAATATAATGATTGGTGGATTGTTCTTTTTTTTTCTGTATTCTTATTCTGCCTTATTGATATATTTTGTTCTCTCTCCATTTTTTCTTTTAGACAGAAAATATGCTGTGGCATTATCTATAAAGGCCGCTTTGGGGAAGTCCTCATCGACACACATCTATTCAAGCCTTGCTGCAGCAATAAGAAAGCAGCTGCTGAGAAGCCGGAGGAGCAGGGGCCAGAGCCTCTGCCTATCTCCACTCAGGAGTGGTGACTAAGCTTTATGTAGAAGGGGAGCAAAAACGATTTAAATTTTGGAAAACAAAGCAACAAAATGACCCTCCTATTTTTAATTTGGATACCTGCTATTCTGCCAAAAGATGGATTTGTAGAATAGTTTTGAATGGGTTATTTTTCCTCCAGTTCCACAAACTCTGAAGCCAGTGAAGCTTACTAAGAGATAAAAAAGAAGTGTACATAATATTTAAGATGCTGAGTATTTCATAGGAAAGCTGAATGCTGCTGTAAAGTGCTCTTTAAGTCTTTTTTAAAAATCCCCTTCTAATGAATGAAATTAGGGGAATTTTCAGGGGACAGAGATGGGATTTGTTGTATGATAAACGTATGTAGTTTTAGTCTTTCTATTTTGAGAAGCAGTGGTTGGGGCATTTTTTAAGATGGCTGGCTACACTTGTTTTCCTTCATTATAATAAATTTGTCATAACTCAGTAAACATGGACTTGCCTCTAGAGGTAGTGGTTAATAACTGAAATATTAAGGTCTTGCCAAGGTTCTGGTGATTCAAACCTGTACTACTGAATATTAAGCAGGACAGACAGCTCTCTGGTGCGAGTATCTTGAAGGAGTAATTTCTAAATATGCAGAGGTAACTTGACTGTATATGTTGCATCCTGTGTCACCTCCCTCCATATTGGTATTTGATACAGATTTTAATTTATATGAAACTTAAAAGGCAGAATCAAAACTTAAAGCAGAATCAAAGTTCCTCTTGGGGAAATGTCAAGTCTTTAGGATAAGCAATCCTACATGAATAGTACCAAAGCATTACCACTTGGTAGAGAACATTCTCTATTAAAAATGTTATATTATCTGAAAAATAACAATGTGCAAGTCTTTAGGATGGCACACGAGAAAAACAGGTTAATGCTTCTTGGGGCACGTTTCTTAGAGGGCTTGCAAGTGTGTAAATAATTTGTTTATGTTACGTGATTGGTGACTTCACTGAAAATCTGCACAATTCAGTTTTAGCTCTGGATTACTTCAGTTGACCTTTGTGAAGGTTTTATCTGTGTAGAATGGTTGTTTGACTTGTTTTAACCTGTTAGGGTTTTGGGATTTTTGGGGTTTTTTTTTTTTTTTTTTTCATTCTATATTAAAGTAAAATTCTACTAAAAGAAAAGAGGTGTGTGTTAATGCTGAGTGGGTTGGTTTTGGTTTGGCTTCTTTTAGTCAGGCTTTCTGAACATTGAGGTGTTAGATGATACATCCTAAATGCGGAGCTCTTCCATTCTGAAACCTTCATTAAAAGCCTTTTACTTGAACCCAAACCAAAGTACTATCTATTGCCTCTTTTCTAAAAGTACAGGAAAAATATATCACCTGTTTTCATAACGAGGAAGCATCATTTGCCTCCCTGGTAAAACATGACTCAGTACTTATTTTTAAAACTGGATTTTAAAGATTGGATAGTATACATAACAAGAGAGTGAGCCACTTTTTATGGGCACCCTATAGTTTTATAGTTCTTAATCGAAACTTAAAGTTTTATATTTCTTCCTTTGGAAAAAACTACAAGCCACCATATGCACAGACTACACATGAGTTGGGTCAGTGCTCCCGCAGACTTTGAGGTGTATTACAAGAACCCCAGCCATTATCATCTTCCTCCTGAGTTATTTTGAAATTTTTTTTTGTACATTTTGGCTGCAGTATTGGTGGTAGAATATACTATAATATGGATCATCTCTACTTCTGTATTTATTTATTTATTACTAGACCTCAACCACAGTCTTCTTTCCCCCTTCCACCTCTCTTTGCCTGTAGGATGTACTGTATGTAGTCATGCACTTTGTATTAATATATTAGAAATCTACAAATCTGTTTTGTACTTTTTATACTGTTGGATACTTATAATCAAAACTTTTACTAGGGTATTGAATAAATTTAGTCTTATTAGAAAATAAAAGAGGCTGTTTGTGGCTTTGTTTGAAAGGTGTTCTTAAGTAAGAATAACTAATACTTTTGGCCCTCACAGGTGTTACTCAGTATAAGTACTTATTGTAAGAAGCCATGAAGGAAAAAAGTCCTCTTTACCAAGAAATACAGACTTTAAAATACAGATCTTCTCTACTTACCTTAGGGTTACACCCCAATAAACACAAGTTGAAACCATTGTAAGTGAAAAATGCATTTAAGTGACTTCCCTTCCTGTGGTCCAATGGTTAGGAATCCCCCTTGCAGTAGGGGGAGAGGTGGGGGAGGGAGTGAGGAACACACAAGTTGGGAACTAAGATCCCACATGCTGCAGAGCCACTGAGCCCTTGTGCAACAAGCAACTAGAGTCAACTGCAAGGAAAGGTCCTGCATGCTAAGTGAAATATTTTAAAAATGTGTTTAATACATTATAGCTTAGCCTAGCCTACCTTAAACATACTCAGAACATTTACATTAGCTTACAGTTAGCAAAATGATCTAACTCAAAGCCTATTTTTAATTAAATATTGAATGTCTTATGTAATTTATTGAATGTTGCACTGAAAGTGAAAGCCAGAATGGCTAAACATACTGGTAGTTTACCTCAGGATCATGCGGCTGATTGGGAGCTGTGGTTTGCTATTCCCTGCTGCCAGTGCATCACAAGAGTATCCTACTGTGTATTGCTAGCCTGGGAAGAGATCAAAATTCCAAGCCTGATTTCTACTGAAAGCATGTCTCTTGCACGATCATAAAGTCAAAAAATTAAGTTGAACCATCATTAAGCCAGAGACTGACTATAAAAGACATTTTAACTGATGTGCAGGTGATTTTAACAATAAAGGACAAAAGTTCTCCAATGATTCAATGACTACAGTGTTGCTTATTACTGTTGTCTACGTACATATGGGAAGCACCATTGAGACTTTAGAGAAACTAAAAATTGTTTGGAGACAGATTTTGGCATTGGGATCAGACCTGGGTTCTCTAATTTCTGGTCCTACATTAGCTATGTGAGTCACTTGATTTTGTGAGTCTCCAAACTTTCTGTTAAGGACTTCCCTGGTAGTTCAGATGGTAACGAATCTGCCTGCAATGCAGGAGACCTGGATTCAGTCCCTGGGTCAGGAAGATCCCCTGGAGAAGGGAATGGTAACCCACTCCAGTATTCTTGCCTGGAGAATACTATGGACCGAGGAGCCTGGCAGGTCCATGGGGTCGCAAAGAGATGGACATGACTAACACTTATATAAACTTAACGTTACTTTATTTCATAGAATTGTTTATAGATTTATGAGGAAACCAAGAGGTATAATTAATACCAAAGGTTTTTGTTTGTTTTTTCTGTACCACTCTGCTTGCGGGATTTCAGTTCCCCGACCTAGGGATTGAACCAGGGCCATAGCAGTGAAAGCCCAGATTATTGGCCACTAGGCCACCAGGGAACTCCCATATATCAAAGTTTTAAAGACAGATTGTTACTTGGGCAAGGTATATTCTGTGGGTCAAACCTTTTATACTACAGTTAAATTTGCTTTGGGATAGTCCAGGTGATTTTGCCAGCACCTAACCTAGTTACTGTGAAGCTACTAAGTTAGGTAGTGAAAGATGATAGCACCTACATTATTATCTATTGCTGTTTAATGAAATTACCACAAATTTAATGGCTTACAAGAAATTGATTTCAGTTTCCATCTAGGTGCAGTGTGGCTGGGTCCTTTGCTCAGGATCTCATAAGGCTGCAACAGGTGTCAACTTGGTTGCATTCTCATCAGATGAGAGTAAACCACTCCAAACTCACTTGGGTTGTTGATAGAATTCTTTCCCTGTGGCTGTGCGATGGTGGGGCCCCCTAGATCCTTACCAGTTGTTCAGTCGCTCAGTTGTGCCCGACTCTTTGTGACCCCATGGACTGCAGCATGCCTGGCTTCCCTGTCCTTCACTATCTTCCAGAGTTTGCCCAAGCTCATGTCCATTGAGTCGGTGATGCTATCCAACCATCTCATCCTCTGTTACCCCCTCTCCTGCCCTCAGTCTTGCCCCAAACTAGGATCTGTTGAGGTCTCCCAACATGGCACTCACTGCACCAAGCCAGCAGGTCTCCAGAGCCAGTCAGCTGGCAAGAGTCGTCTGGTCCACATTTAGGTCACAGCACAAGCGGTGGAGTGTGGGAACCATAGGGTTTGGTCTGCCACAGCACCTCTATCGTAAATGAACCACTTGAAAGTGTCCTATAATACAAGCATTTGGTGTAGCAAGGAAAAAAAAAAGAAGCTCTTCCTATTAGGAAACACTGTGGTGGCCCTGGCACCTTTAAACTTTGTTCAAACAACCTCACAAGTGAAAACCAACAAAACGCGTGTTTACAGGTAGTCGTTGAAGGGGTGCAAGGGGGCCATATAATTTAAAATCAGCTTTCCTGATTGCAAAGCCTCTGCTCTTCAGACTGGCCCCTATCCCTGCTCTAACTCGAGTCTTTTCTGAAGGCTGCAGATGAGTCAAGTTTCACCCCTGCAAAGAGGCTGAACATTGTCTAAATCAGTTACTTGAATTCTGATAATTTTGATGTTGAAAATGCATAGTATATACTGTCTTTTCGTGGAGAAGAGAGTCTCCAGGAGGTTTAGTAAAACATGGAATCATCTCAATAAAGGAGCCAGAACTAACTGCTTGCTCTGTACTGAAGAAGATCCCGAGGGAGCCTCTTGATGCGCCGTCCCTAGAGCAGTTTCCCAATCACCCAGATTTAGCATTGTGCTGCCCTGGCAATCACTGTTGTGTGCTGTTCAGTGAACTGGGAAGGAGGAGAAAGCCAAACTGGATCAAAGTTAGATATTTCACAGGCTCATGTTCTCAAAGAAAGGGATCTGAGGGTTCTAACAATTTCTCAAGCTATGGAGTTTGGTTACTCATTGTGATCATGAGAATGCTTCGGGTTTCAAATATCTTGCCCCTGGTTAGAAACTGCTTGTTATTTTATGTCGAGTAGGGGGGTCTTGGACATGCTTAGTTACAGGCTTCAGTGCAAAAGAGCTTAATCTCTCAGTTTGTTTGTTGTTGTTTAGCCGCTCAGTCGTGTCCAACTGTTTGCAACCCCATGGACTGCAGCACGCCAGGCTCCTCTGTCCATGGGATTTCCCAGGCAAGAATGCTGGAGTGGGTTGAAAAGACTTTGGCAAAGCTTGCCTTTTGTCTCAGTGACTGAAAGAGGGGGAAGTAATTTACTCTGTTTTAGAGCTTTGATTCTCTACACTTCTGTAGCTTACATTAGCTTTAGTATTGTCCAGGTATTGTTTGTTTTTTGTTTTTTTTTGTAACTGCAAGGAAGAGTGGCTGTTTTATGTTTATACTCACACCTCAAAAATTAAGACAAAAATCTCGAGATTCTTTAGAAAGTCCCTGGAAGAGTTAAAAAGTTAAAATAGGAAACTGAACAGTTGTGTCTCTTTCTGACGGTAACAAGTGTGTTCTTCGCCTCCAACCACCATTACAGCCCACAGAAGTTAATATGCCCACCACCCCAAGGATGGCTTCTCATGGGGAATTCCAAGGCCCTCATTTTACTCAGCCAGCCTCTCAACAGCACTTAATACGATTGTAGTTTCTCTTTTGAATCATTCTCGGCTGATAAGGCTGCTGTTTCCAGGTTTCCTACTGCAGATGTTCACTGGCCCAGGGGGCACCTTCAGCCCTCTTCTCAGACCGTCTGCATTACCACGGTTCCAAATAACATCTAAAACATGCAGGCATCTCCCAAGTCTATCTCATCAGGGTGCCAGTGGAAAGCACATGGCTTTTGAAATTGGATAATTTGAGGAAAGTTGAATAAAGGGACTTTACAAAGCTCTGCACACGGTATAGGGAAACTCCAAAGGAGGGTGCAATTCTCAGGACTGGTAACGTCGCTAGTAACCTAAGGTTGCTGTTAACTACCCCTGGGTCTGAAGGGTTGGGAGTAGGGCATTATTGATGTAAAAAAGGGTGGGGGACATGGTGAAGCTATAGGAATAAATACTTTTGTCACTCCATATTGACCTACACCATCATTGGTTTACACATACTGTTTGTTCTCTCTGAGCCACTTCCCCACCGTACTATAGCTAGGTAACACCTACTTATCCATCAGGTTTCAGCTTAGGCACCACCTGAGGAAGGCTTCCAGAACTCTACCCTTCCCAACACACACACACACACACACACACACACACACAGAATTGTATGTTAAGTGGGTTCCATGAAAGCAGAAACCATGTTTATTTTTTACCACACTAGTTCCCAGAATCTAGTATGGTTGTTATTAGTATATGAATAGGAGCACAACAAATATTTATTAATTGACTCATTGGTTACAACTTTGTGTTTTCGTAAGTCATGATCATAAAAGAGTTGAATTTATGCTAATGGGTTGTGATGAATTTCAAGAATTTTAAAAAATATTTTGACTTTGAAAAATTTTTAAATATCCAGAAAGTTGACCTATCAACTTCTAAATTTTACAAGTACTTTATCTGCATTGCTGAATCATTTGAAATTAAGTTATGACAACTGACACTTCACCCCTGAATATGCAAGCATTCATCGCCTAGGGATTCTACAGCCTTAGGTGCGCCATCGCCACACCTGAGACAAATGGCTCAGTAACACCTAACATGATAGATCTGTATGGAATAATTGCCCCAATCATCCTAGTGTGTCTTTTAAAACTTTTTTCCTCATTCAGAATCTAGTCAAAGTTTATTTATGTGGTTATGTCTCTCCTCTTTTCATTTAATCAAGAATAGTCCTTTCTGCTTTTTTTTTCTTCATGACACCGAACTTTTTCACATATCCAAATCAGTGTATAATATCCTAAATCTTGAATTTTTTCTAGTTGTTTTCTTCGTAGATTTAGATTGCTCATTCTGTGTGGTTCATCTCTTAGCACCTCAATAGAGGTGCTGGTGATGCTAACATGATCACTTGTTTAAGGTAGTGACAGCCAGATCTTTTCAAAGTATATTTTTGCCTTTTGTAAATGAATAATCAGTGAGATGATACTGTAAACCTTTTTAAACACCTTTTCATTCAAGTGTTCATTGAGCACACATGTCCAAGACCCTACTAAGTGTCCTAAACAGTCCTTTGATGCTTGAGAAATCGTGTAATCCTTAATTCCTTTGAGAATCCTTGCTTGCTAAGGTTCCTTTGCTTATTCTTGCCATTTGACTTTTATTTGCTTGATTTCCCTGTGGGTCCCATTCAGAAGTAAAGGTGTGATGGATGGGAGTAGGGGTTATGTTTGGCGTGTGAGCTTATTAATATCACTGGAGCATAGATGAATAAACAATGGAGTTAAAGTTAGAAGACTTGGATTCAAATTCAGATCTTGATTTTGGTGCTTAATGGCCTTATGATCTCTGGTAAATTTTCTCTGAGATCATTTCCTTCTCTGTAAAGGGAAGTAAATAACAGCAACCCGAGTTGTAGTAATATGGAATGAGTAGTGCACAGTGAAGCCATCACTTGTTCTTTTTAGCACTGAGGTCTATTTGGATATGGAGAAATGAAAACTTTTTTTGTTATCTGTAGTTATGGTGAACGTAGGAAAGGTCATCAAGAGTTCACATCAAGACACCTACCTCCTCTAAACCACCCCCTTTAAAAAAACTACAACCCTAAAGCTTTCTTAGGTTTCAGTGCTTTAAGGAGAAAACATATTCACTGCAGGATAATTACCCTTTGGCAGCACATGAATTCCAGGATTGGGAAATTGTATAGAGGACACGAAGTGATGCCAAATATAATTACACTATCCAAAAGTGTGCTGAGACCCAGGGAGTGGCCAAGATAGGCTTGCAGGATGGCTTCTGAACGGTTAAATTTGGCTGTGCTCTAGCTGTACTGTGGAACCAATTCATAAATATGCTGAAATAGTAGAACATACCTCTTAGCCTCAAGGCCTAAGTCTTCAGTTAGTTTAAGCCAGACCAGTTGCCTGCTTCGGCCAGCCTAACCTCCTGGAACAACTCCAAGGGTGAACCGTTCATCCTACAGAAACGCTGTCCCTCCTCCTCGCCCTCCTCCGCTGCACCCCCTGTTACGCTAGCACTGAAGATAATGTCAGTGGAGTGCATGGTTTCCGGAATGCTTATGGCTCTAGCAGCTTGAAATTCTTCCTCAACTCCATGGGACAGAGTTCGGTTCTCTTTGTAATGTTTTCTTTCTTTCCCAAATAAACCAGTGATAAGGGGTAGCTTTGGCTGTTTCTAGACCATCCTGGAGATAAAATTCTGTCAATTGTTAAAGAAATCTGACATAATTAAAAATTCTAATTTTCATTTTCTTCTGAAGTACTTAAACCATTATTGAGGAGGAGGCTGACACTGGGCCACCAAGCTTCCCTTATCATGTTATTACATGAATATCCACAAGGTGGTGCTAGTCACACAATAATTTTAGGGCCATCTAGTTTAGCGCTTTCATTTACAGAGGAAGAAATTTACCAAACGATCACCTAGCTCATTAGTTGAAGAGCTAAAACTGGAGCTAATCCATTGTTGAATCCACAATCAGCTAAACAGTTGTTTTAGTTTAAATATAAGTCTTAGAAACATATTTAAAATGTCTGGAGAATCTATTTGTATTTCCTTTGACAAGATAACTTAAATCCTTTTTAAGAACTGAAAGCCAACCTTTAGTGTTTTCTGCAGTTAAATTATCACAAAGGAGAAATAAAACATGCTTGTGTTTTCCTTCTTCTAGTTTCCAATCCCAGAAGACTGCTGTTGTGGATAAACTATGCTACTGGGGGAGTCAATTCTTGAATATCACAGATACTGTGGCCATAGTCCTAAAGGTTTAGGACAGCTGGGGTGTCTGCCCAGTGTACATTTGGAGATTAAACTGGTGCCATACAACAGAGACTAGAAGTTATCAAGCCCACCAACAGCATGCTCCCGCTGTCTGTACAGGTGTGGTTTCCAAGTAGTGTGCAAGGCTGGTCCTTTTGAGGTATGCAAAGTAATTTCTGTTTATTTTTTCTTATTCTTTTTGTCTCTTATTTTTTATTGAAGTATAGTTGACATATAGCATTATATTAGTTTAGGTATTCAACATCATGATTTAATATATGTATGTTTTGTGAAATGATCATCACAGTAAATCTAGTTAACATCCATCACTGACATAGAGTTACAGGGTTTTTTTCTTGTGATGAGAACTTTTAAGAACTATTTTTCTTCTATGATTTAAAAAAATTTTTTTAATGTACATAATATTAACACAGTGCTACATACATATGGAAAAAACATATATGGAGTATATACTCAGTTTTTTTCTTACTAGTTGGAGAGGGATCAGAAAGGCTTGGAGAGAATTGTGTACTTTTCTGCATGTGTATATATCAATAAGAAGTTTACTTTTAATATATTTGAAGTTCATTGCTCTAGATACCATACAGTGATGGAGGGTTAGAAGTAGGGACTATTTATTTTTAACTCTAAGAGATTCTTTAGTATGAAATATTAGAGAAAGTGGTTTATGAACCTTTCCTAAATTGGATGGGGAAGAAGGAATGACGGTTGCCAGAGCTGGTTTATATTACATGCTTTTCAAACGGTTGTTTCCTCTCCCATGGTGTAATGTTTCCTCCTTCCTGCCTTTATCACCTAGAGTGGAGTGTTTTTCAGAATGGGATATCCTCCCTTGGGAGTAAAGTTATTAAGTGCGCCTTGTCATTGGGGGAAACGAACAAAGAAAAACCTAGTTTTACCTAGGGTTTTCTAGTTTTTTTCCTTTACCTCCCTCCCAATCAACTGGATCCCTACGATTTCTAACCCCCAATTATTTTTTTGTAATCGTATTGAAACTCCATAGAAAATGGTAAAAAATGACCATACTGGCTTATTAGTCAAGGATAAGTCTCTACATTTGCCAAATTATTGAAGGCAGTGAAATGGATCAGGAAAGATAAAATTATGTGCAAGCCTTTTTAAGGGAGGTTGAGAGTGGAGGGTAGAAAATCAGTTACTTAGATTTTTAGTTGTAAAATAAAGCTCCACAGCTACCCAACAGGACAGGTAATGTATTCCTTATGAGGAAATAGAAGAAAGAGTTTCTTTAGGAAGAGAATCAAGTTGAAACTTTTGGGGAGAAATTATTAGCGGATGGTGTGTATGTGTGTTAGTTCCTCAGTTGTGTCCAACTTCTTGCGACCCCATGGATTATATAGCCTATGAGGCTCCTCTGGCCATGGAATTCACCAGGCAAGAATACTGGAGTGGGTAGTCATTCCCTTCTCCAGGGCATCTTCCTAACCCAGGGATCAAACCTGAGTCTCCTTCATCGCAGGCAGATTCTCTTTACTATATAATATTTCATCATGTGAATGTACCATAAATTTTCACAGATATTTGGGTAGCTTTAGTGAACATTTTAGTATGTGTCTTCTGGTGAACCTATGGATGTATTTCTGTTGGGTGTATACTAGGAGTGAAATTACTGTCTCATAGGAGATGCATATGTTCAGTTTTAGGAGATGTTGGCAAATGATTTTCCCAAGTGTTCATACCAATTTGTACTTGACTAGATTTGTGTGAGAACCCCAGTTGTTCATAGCCTTTCTAACACTTGGTGTTTTGCATCTTTTCACTTCAGCCATCTGGTCACATTTTGGTTTTAATCCACATATCCCTGATAATGAATCAATCAGTTGAGTACATTTTTTCACATGTTTATCAGATGTACAATTTCATATACTCTTATGAAATGTCTGCAGCGTCTTTTGTCTTTTTCTGTTGGGTTGTATTTTTTTCTTACTGATCTGTAAGACTTTTATATGTATTTGGGATATGAGTCCTTGGAGGGATATGTGTGTCTGTGAATATCTCCTCTCAGTTTAAGTTGCCTTTTAGATTTCTTAGTAGTATCTTTTGAACACATGTTCTTAATTTTTATTTTGGACGGTATATAGGGAAATGTGTCTGACTGAGTCAACTTTTAAGGCCTGAGGCCTGAGAATTGTTGAATCTCATAGTAGTTTTGAACACTTTCATATACATGACTGAGGGGGGGAATGGTTTTTCCCGGCTTTATTGAGGTATAATTGTAAAATATTTAAAGGGTAGAACATGATGATTTGATATATATATATATATATATGTATTGTGAAAGCATTCCCCAGCTGAGTTAGTTAGCACAGATGTTCTTAATTTTAATACAGACTAACATCACCTTTTTCCTTTTTTGGTTAATTTTTTTTTTTTTTTTTGTCCTCTTGAAGAAATCTTTGCTAGAAGATATCCTTTTAAATGGATTTTAAATGTAATGGAAAAGGAGGCTTATCATTGATAGGAAGTAGCAGAAAAATAGTATCATGTGGAATGATCTTTTTTCAATCAGAGGAGCTCAGAAAATCATTACTTGATATTTATAGAATATAAAGTGAAACTGCAAAGTATGCTGTCTACAGAAGGTACTGACCACTTGACTCTTGCCTCTGCTGCTAAGTCTCTTCAGTCGTGTCCGACTCTGTGCGACCCCACAGACGGCAGCCCACCAGGCTCTGCCGTCCCTGGGACTCTCCAGGCAAGAACAGTGGAGTGGGTTGCCATTTCCTTCTCCAATGCATGAAAGTGAAAAGTGAAAGTGAAGTCACTCAGTCGTGTCCGACTCTTAGCGACCCCATGGACTGCAGCCCACCAGGCTCCTCCATCCATGGGAGTTTCCAGGCAAGAGTACTGGAGTGGGGTGCCATTGCCTTCTCCGACTTGACTCTTATGGTAATGCATACTCCCAGCGTTGACTGTGCCAGGCAGCTTGTAGAAGCAAGCTGCTTAGTTTTTGACTCAGCTAAGGGAGAGAGCTTTTAGACCTCAAATATGTTCAAAGCCCACATTTTATTTATTTTCACATTGTGAGAGAATTCAGTTACTACTTGGTTAGATACAGGCTTCTTCTTTTACTGATTAAAAATGTATACATATTAGATGAATAAGTTCACATGATTTTCCTTGACAGTGGCTATTATTCTCATGTTATGCAGGATGCAATAGGCACATTAAACATGACCCTCTTTACACCAGAATGAAAAACCATAGCTAAGAAACTAACCTTTAATGCTCTAAAAACATATATTCTTGGGACTTTCCTGATGGTAGTTGGTTAAAACTCCACACTTCCAATGCAGGGAGCCTAGGTTCAATCCCTGATCAGAGAACCAGGTCCTGCATGCTGCAACCAAGAGCCCACAGGCCACAGCTGAAGATCCTGCATGCTGCAGTGAAGATTCCATGTGCTGCAACTAAGCCAAATTAATACATACATACATACATATATTTTTATTGTTGTGATGATAATGGGACTTTTTAAAAAATGAACTAAAAAATCACTTAGAAATCCATCTCTACATCCCCAGCCCCCCAGTACAATAATAGCCTTTGTCTTTTGTTTTCCACTCCAGATCTTACTATCTAGGTCCTCTTGCTCTTTCCCAATTGTGGTTTATGGTCCACTGCTATACACACAGTTTTCCAAGTCACTAGATGGTGGAAGACTCTTCCCTGGCAAATCCCATGGACAGAGGAGCCTGGTCGGCTGCAGTCCATGGGGTCACTAGGAGTCAGACACGACTGAGTGATTTCACTTTCACTTTTCACTTTCAAGCATCGCGGAAGGAAACACGCCAGTGTTCTTGCCTGGAGAATCCCAGGGACGGGGGAGCCTGGTGGGCTGCCGTCTCTGGGGTCGCACAGAGATGGACACAACTGAAGTGACTTAGCGGCAGCAGCAGCAGCAGATGGTGGAAGACTCAAGGAAGTTTATTCCCTACAGCTTTAACAGCACTAATGAAATACTGACAGGCAGAAGAGATGGAAACCTCAGCTGTTCCAATTTTGTAGCTCCAAGGAAAGAAAGTATAGGGAAAGAGGAGGTAATTCACGTTTAGAAAATTAGAGGATAAAGGAAAGCCTATTTTCTTAGATGAACAAGGGTTGCTAGTCATAAATGGTTTATGCAGGTTCTCATGTTTGTGAAGAGCCTCCATGCCATCTCTTCATGTAGAGTCTTTAAAAAGAGATGAAACTTGCCCACAGTGATTCAGAAGTTCCCAAATGAGATCAACAGTGATGGTTCTGACAAGCATCAAACGAAAGCAATTAAGATAGTAGAGGTAGCAGACAGAAATAGCCATGGCAAATGAGATAGGCAGTGATCCAGTAATTTCTTGCTGTTGATTTTAGTCCTTTACTGATAAAGAAAATGGAAGGTTTGCTAGAGAGTGCATTCTTGTCTCCTTCATCATCACTAGTGATGGAACTGTGACTGGAATTAGAAATCCAACTTCTGTGTTTAAAACAAAAGCATTGTGTGTTTAGGAATCTATCCAAGGTAAGTAATGAAAATTATGTATAAGATTTAGCTACACGAATGAATAAATTTCAACCCTTACTTCATACCACTTACAAAAGTTAACTCACAATAGATCAGAGGCCTAAATGTAAGAGCTAAAACTGTAAAACTCTTAGAAGGAAATATAGGTAGAAATCCTATGACCTTGGGTTTGGCAACAGTGTCTTAAATATGATACCAAAAGCACAAGCAACAAAAGAATTGCTTTTGATAGTCCAATTGCTTTTGAAGTCCAATAGATGAATTGGACTTTATGAAAATTAAAAACTTTCATGCATTAAAGACACTATCAAGAAAGTGAAAAGACAAAATGAAATGGGAGAAAATATTCATAAGTAACATCAGGTAATGATGGCATAGTATCCAGAATATATAAAGAACCCTTAAAACCAACAATAAAAAGACAAACAACCCAATTAAAAAGTGGGCAAAATATTTTAACAGACCTTTTTAAAAGATGATATACAAACAACCAGTAAACATGTGAAAAATGTTCAAATTCAAAAGTCATTAGGGAAATGTGAATCAAAACCACAATGAAATACCATGCATACATACTAAGATAATGATACTACTAATATTTAAAAAGGAAAATAACAAATATTGGTGAGGATATGGAGGAATTAGAATCTATACACACTGCTGGAGCAGTGTAAAATGGCATAGCCACTAAGGAAAATAATTTGTTGTTGTTGTTCAGTCTCTAAGTTGTGTCCAACTCTTTGCAATCCCATGAACTGAAGCATTAGAAAGCATTCACTGTCCTTCACTGTCTTCTGGAGTTTGCTCAAACTCATGTCCATCGAGTAGGTGATGCCGTCCAACCATCTCATCCTCTGTTGCCCCCTTCTCTGCCATCAGTCTTTCCCAGCATCAGGGTCTTTTCCAATGGGTCAGCTCTTCTCATCAGGTGGCCAAAGTATTGGAGTTTTAACTTCAGCATCAGTCCTTCCAATGAATATTTAGGGTTGATTTCCTATAGGATGACTGGTTTGATCTCCTTGCTGTCCAAGGGGCTCTCAAGAGTCTTCTCTAGCACCACAATTTGAAAACATCAATTTTTGGTGCTTAGCTTTCTTTATGGTCCAACTCTCACATCCATACATAACTACTGGAAAAACCATAGCTTTGACTAGATGGACCTTTGTCAGCAAAGTGATATCTCTGCTTTTAAATATGTTGTCTAGGTTTGTCATAGTTTTCCTTCCAAAGGAGCAAGCATCTTTTAATTTCATGGCTGCAGTCACTGACTGCAGTGATTTTGGAGCCCAAGAAAATAAAATCTGCAACTGTTTCCATTCTTCCTCGTCTATTTGCAATGAAGTGATAGGACTGGATGCCACGATCTTCGTTACTTGAATGTTGAGTTTTAAGCCAGATTTTCACTCTTCTCTTTCACCCTTATCAAGAAGTTCTTTAGTTCCTCTTCACTTTCTGCCATTAGAGTGGTATCATCTGCATATCTGAGATTGTTGACATTTTTCCTGGCAATCTTGATTCCAGTTTGTGATTCATCCAACCCGGCATTTCACATGATGTACTCTGCATAGAAGTTAAATAAGCAGGGTGACAATATATAGTCTTAACATACTCCTTTCCCAGTTTTGAAGCAGTCTATTGTTTCACGTCTGGTTCTACCGCTTTTTGACCTGCATACAAGTTACTCAGGAGGCAGGTAAGGTGGTCTGGTATTCCCATCTCTTTAAGAATTTTCCAAAGTTTATTGTGATCCACACAGTCAAAGGGTTTAGTGTAGTCTACAAAGCAGACTGGAGATCAGTGGAGAAATAACTCCAGAAAGAATGAAGAGATGGAGCCAAAGCAAAAACAACACCCGGTTGTGGATGTGACTGGTGATGGAAGCAAGGTCCGATGCTGTAAAGAGCAATATTGCATAGGAACCTGGAATGTTAGGTCCATGAATCAAAGCATATTGGAAGTGGTCAAACAGGAAATGGCAAGAGTGAACATCAGCATTTTAGGAATCAGAGAACTAAAATGGACTGGAATGGGTGAATTTAACTCAGATGACCGTCATATCTACTACTGTGGGCAAGAATCCCTCAAAGAAATGGAGTAGCCATCACAGTCAATGAGAGAGTCCGAAATGCAGTACTTGAATGCTATCTCAAAAACAACAGAATGATCTCTGTACGTTTCCAAGGCAAACCGTTCAATATCACGGTAATCCAAGTCTATGCCCTGATCAGTAATGCTGAAGAAGCTGAAGTGGAACGGTTCTGTGAAGACCTACAAGACCTTTTAGAACTAACACCCAAAAAAGATAACCTTTTCATTATAGAGGACTGGAAAGCAAAAGTAGGAAGTCAAGAAACACCTGGAGTAACAGGCAAATTTGGCCTTGGAGTACAGAATGAAGCAGAGCAAAGGCTCATAGAGTTTTGCCAAGAGAATGCAATGGTCATAGTAAACACCCTCTTCCAACAACACAAGAGAAGACTCTACACATGAACATCACTAGATGGTCAACACTGAAATCAGATTGATTATATTCTTTGCAGCCAAAGATGCAGAAGCTCTATACAGTCAGCAAAAACAAGAGCGAGAGTGGACTGTGGCTCAGATCATGAACTCCTTATTGCCAAATTCAGACTTAAATTGAAGAAAGTAGGGAAAACCACTAGACCATTCAGGTATGACCTAAATAAAATCCCTTATGATTATACCGTGGAAGTGGGAAATCGATTTAAGGGACTAGATCTGATTAAGTGCCTGATGGGCACTATGGGCAGAGGTTTGTTGCATTGTACAGGAGACAGGGATCAAGACCATCCCCAAGAAAAACAAATGCAAAAAAGCAAAATGGCTGTCTGAGGAGGCCTTACAAATAGCTGTGAAAAGAAGAGAAGTGAAAAGCAAAGGAGAAAAGGAAAGATATACCCATTTGAATGCAGAGTTCCAAAGAATACCTAGGAGAAATGAGAAAGCCTTCCTCAATGATCAATGCAAAGAAATAGAGGAAAACAATAGAATGGGAAAGACTAGAGATCTCTTCAAGAAAATTAGAGATACCAGGGGAACATTTCATGCAAATATGGGCTCAATAAAGGACAGAAATGGTATGGACCTAACAGAGGCAGAAGATAGTAAGAGGTGGCAGGAATACACAGAAGACTTTTGCAAAAAAGATCTTCATGACCCAGATGATCATGATGGTGTGATCACTCACCTAGAGCCAGACAGCCTGGAGTGTGAAGTCAAGTGGTCCTGAGGAAGCATCACTACGAACAAAGCTAGTGGAGGTGATGGAATTCCAGTTGAGCTATTTCAAACCCTAAAAGATGATGCTGTGAAAGTGCTGCACTCAATATGCCAGCAAATTTGGAAAACTCAGAAGAGGCCACTGAGTCAGTTTTCATTCCAATCCCAAAGAAAGGCAATGCCAAAGAATGCTCAAATTACCACACAATTGCACTCATCTCACAGCTAGTAAAGTAATGCTCAAAATTCTCCAAGCCAGGCTTCAATAGTATGTGAAACTTGAACTTTCAGATGTTCAAGCTGGTTTTAGAAAAGGCAGAGGAACCAGAGATCAGATTGTCAACATCCACTGGATCATCGAAAAAGCAAGCAATAGAGTTCCAGAAAAGCATCTATTTCTGCTTTATTGACTATGCCAAAGCCTTTGACTGTGTGGATCACAATAAACTGTGGAAAATTCTGAAAGAGATGGGAATACCAGACCACCTGACCTGCCTCTTGAGAAATCTGTATGCAGGTCAGGAAGCAACAGTTAGAACTGGACATGGGACAACAGACTGTTTCCAAACTGGAAAAGGAGTATGTCAAGACTGTATATTGTCACCCTACTTATTTAACTTATATGCAGAGCACATCATGAGAAACACTGGACTGGAAGAAACACAAGCTGGAATCAAGATTGCCGGGAGAAATATCAATAACCTCAGATATGCAGATGACACCACCCTTATGGCAGAAAATGAAGAAGAACTGAAGAGCCTCTTGATGAAAATGAAAGAAGAGAGTGAAAAAGTTGGCTTAAAGCTCAACATTCAGAAAACTAAGATCACGGCATCTGTTCCCATCACTTCATGGCAAATAGATTGGGAAACAGTGGAAATAGTAGCAAACTTTATTTTTGGGGGCTCCAAAATCACTGCATATAGTGACTTCAGCCATGAAATTAAAAGACGCTTGCTGCTTGGAAGGAAAGTTATGACCAAACTAGACAGCATTTAAAAAGGAGAGACATTCCTTTGCCAACCAAGGACCGTCTAATCAAGGCCATGGTTTCTCCAGTAGTCATGTATGAATGTGAGAGTTGGACTATAAAGAAAGCTGAGTGCCAAAGAATTGATGCTTTTGAACTGTGGTGTTGGAGAAGACTTTTGAGAGTCCCTTGGCCTGCAAGGAGATCCAACCAGTCCATCCTAAAGAAGATCAGTCCTGGGTGTTCATTGGAAGGACTGATGTTGAAGCTGAAACGCCAGTACTTTGGCCACCTGATGCAAAGAGCTGACTCTTTGGAAAAGACCCTGATTCTGGGAAAGATGGAAGGCAGGAGGAGTAGGAGACGACAGAGGATAAGATGGTTGGATGGCATCACCTACTCAATGAACATGAGTTTGGGTAAATTCTGGGAGTTGGTGATGGACAGGGAGGCCTGGCGTGCTGCAGTCCATGGGGTCGCAAAGAGTCAGACATGACTGGGTGACTGAACTGAACTGAACTGATCTGAACTGAATGAAGCAGAAAATAGATGTTTTTTTTTTGGAATTCCCTTGCTTTTTCTATGATCCAACAGATGGTGGTGGTTCCTCAAAAGAGTGAAATAAAGCTAAGCCAGCAATTCCACTTCTAGGTATAAACGCAAGAGAACTGTAAACGTATGCCCACACAAAAACTTGTACAGTGATATTCATAGTATCACTATTCATAACATGTCAAAATGTAGAAACAACTTAAATGTCCATTATCTGATGAATGGATAAATAAAATGTGGTGTATTCATGTGATTGAATACTATTCAGTCATAAAAAGGAATGAAATATTGATACCTGCTATAACATGGATGAATCTTGAAAACGTTTTGCTAAGTGAAAGAAGTCAGACAGAAAAGGTCACATACAGTGTAATTCCATTTGTATAAAGTGTCCAGGATAGGTAAATACATAGAGACAGAAAATGCACTGGTAATTGTCCTGGGATTTGGGATGGCAGTTGGGAGTGATTGCTACTAGTATGGGGTTTCTTTTTGGGGTGATAGAAATGTTTAGAATTAGATACTTGTACAACCTTGTGACTATGCTAAAAACTTTTGAATTGTACACTTTAAAATTGTACACAAGTTTTGTTTTGTGAATTTTATCTCAAAAAATTACAAAAAGCTTTGACTACAAGGGTATTCACTAAATTGTGATTTTTCATACAAAAATAAAAGGAAGGAAAAAATAAAAGAAAGATGTTAAATATTCAACTATGGGGTGTTCTTTGAATGAATTGGACTAGAGCCATATGTACAAACTTGTAGAAATTTATTAATGTGGAAAGGTGTTCATGATTTTGAGTAAAAAAGTTACAGAATAATATTTAAGGAATGATTCTATATTTTGAAAAAATAATGAAAACAAAACCAAAATACACTAGGGAATGAGAGACTGGAAGGGTACACACACAGTTTTCTTCCTCTTTTTGCCTCCTAGTGTTCTTGGATTTTTCCACAAATCCCTTCGCTCCCATAACAGATTATGGTGAAATAATTGGCTAAAATCGGGGGGTTTAGGAATTTTGAAGCCTGGGGCCACCTTGACTCTCTGACTTGCCCAAAGCTGTGCTTTGCTCACAGTCAGAAAAACATGACAATTGAAGGGGAAGGAATAAGGTCCCTAGGTAATAAAGAAACAGTTTTAGAAAATGTCATTAGGCAAATGACACCTGTAACTGCTAGACTGCCTGCTGCTTGACAATTTCCTTTTACCCTTCACACTCTCCTAGTGAAGGAGGTAAAAAGACCAGTGTGTTGGCAATAAAATCCTTACGGCAGCACTGGGGAGTGCTACCGTAATTATGGGGCTCTGAGCCCTTTCCTGCAATTCCAGCTTTCAGATGTTTAAAACTATGTTGTAAATTCTTTATCCACATTGAAACTTAGCACATTTGACTACTAGCTGCCCAGAGATTTAATTGTTAGAATCAACAATGCCTTTTAACTGGAGAGAAAAGAAAAATAAGCTAAATATTTCTGGAACTTGGAAGGTGTTCTCTCACATCATTTTATTTTTTAAAATTAAAACTTTTTTCTGACAGTCTTTTTGTATACTTAGGAGGTTTAAAAACAATATGAACATCTTAATATTTAAAAAAGCATTTTAAGGTGCATTGATGAAAGTTGAACATTTCTAAAAACTCCAATAAATTACAAAATAATGTTTACTTATTGACCACAAGGAAAATAGAGGAACATTTACCAGCTGTTCACTAGCTGTGCAACTTTGGGAAATTTATATAACCTCTGAGCTTTGTTTTTCTTTCTGAAAAATGGGGATGACTATAAAATCCACCTCTTTGTGAGAGCCATGATGTACAGCACTCAGATCTCGCTTCAAGAAAGGACTTGCTCTTGAGTTCTAAGGATTGTTAGCACTTTCAGGATCAACCTCAATTTCTGGGGTGAGATCACGATGTTCTGGAGTAGTCCCTAGCCAGTAGCTGAGCTCAGTGGGGTACAGTGTAATCATTTCAGGCCAAGGTGAGACTCCTCTAAAGGGAAACATTGCTCCAGAGTTCCTGATGGCCAAGACTTTGTCAGACTGCCGTGTGGTCAGAGACTGGCCTGGCCCAGCCTGCTTACTCTTTAACACGTCAGATCTGCAGTGTGGTCTGAAGACTCCCTGCCAATCTTGCTTTTCCTTCCTTTTATCAATATCTTTCCTAACTCTATCTGCTTCTTAGAAAACCCAGCTGACACGTTTGAATTTGTTGTAAGACTTAAGTATGATAGTATATGATAAATCCTAGTTGATCGATGCCTGGCACACAGTAGGCCCTCAATAAATGTTTGACATTACTAGCATTATGTAATTGATTTTAAAATTAGTTTGTATTTTTGATCACCACTATTTTCTCATTTATTCTTGATTCAGTTTCCATCAGCATTTTCTATTGGCATATAAATACAAGATTGCATATGTACTGACTTTTTAAAATAAAAGTTTCATCATTTGATGTCCTATGAAGAGAAAAATTGAAACAAATATTGACTAGTATTGGGCAAAAAACTTAAAGAAATTAAAGAGAAGAAAATAAGATGTGCATGAAGTGAAGATAACAGATTTGGGGGACATATTTTTATCTAACATTTAAACAATGTTACATATCATATTCTTTAACTACTCACCTGCTCCACCCCTGCTTCATAAGAATTCTTTGTCAGCATTTAAAAGTTCTGTTATTTAAGAAAATTCTTTTTTAAAAATTTATATTGGATTATAGTTGATGAACAATGTTGTGTTAGTTTCAAGTGTACAGCAAAGTGATTCAGTTACATATATACATGTATCTATTCTTTATCAAATTCTTTCCCAATTCAGGTTATTACAGAGTATTGAGAAAAGTTCCCTGTGCTATAAGTAGGTCTTTGTTGGTTACATGTTTTAAATATAGTAGTATGTACATGTCAATCCCAAATTCCCAATCTATCCCTCCCCACTACCCTTCTCCCATAGTAACTATAAGTTCATTCTCTAAGTGTGTGAGTCTGTTTCTGTTTTGTGACTTCATTTGTATCATTTTTTTAGATTCTGCATATAGTAATATCATATGATATTTACCTTTCTCTGTCTGACTTACTTAGAATGATAATCTCCAGGTTCATTCATGGTGCTGCAAAAAGCACTGTTTCATTCTTTTTTTTTAAATATAAATTTATTTATTTTAATTGGAGGTTAATTACTTTACAATATTGTATTGGTTTTGCCATACATCAACATGAATCCGCCATGGGTGTACACATGTTCCCCATCCTGAACCCCCCTCCCGCCTCCTTCCCTGTACCATCCCTCTGGATCATCCCAGTGCACCAGCCCCAAGCATCCTGTATCCTGCATTGAACCTGGACTGGCGCTTCATTTCATATATGATTATTATATGTGTTTCAATGCCTTTCTCCCAAATCATCCCACCCTCGCCCTCTCCCACAGAGTCCAAAAGACTGTTCTATACATCTGTGTCTCTTTTGCTGTCTTGCATACAGGGTTATCATTACCATTTTTCTAAATTCCATATACATGCGTTAGTATACTGTATTGGTGTTTTTCTTTCTGGCTTACTTCACTCTATATAATAGGCCCCAGTTTCATCCACCTCATTAGAACTGATTCAGATGTATTCTTTTTAATGGCTGAGTAATACTCCATTGTGTATATGTACCACTGCTTTCTTATCCATTCATCTGCTGATGGACATCTAGGTTGCTTCCATGTCCTGGCTGTTATAAACAGTGCTGCGATGAACATTGGGGTACACGTGTCTCTTTCAGTTCTGGTTTCCTCAGTGTGTATGCCCAGCAATGGGATTGCTGGGTCATAAGGCAGTTCTATTTCCAGTTTTTTAAGGAATCTCCACACTGTTCTCCATAGTGGCTGTACTAGTTTGCATTCCCACCAACAGTGTAAGAGGCTTCCCTTTTCTCCACACCCTCTCCAGCATTTATTGCTTGTAGACTTTTGGATAGCAGCCATTCTGACTGGCGTGGAATGGTACCTCATTGTGGTTTTGATTTGCATTTCTCTGATAATGAGTGATGTTGAGCATCTTTTCATGTGTTTGTTAGCCATCTGTATGTCTTCTTTGGAGAAATGTCTGTTTAGTTCTTTGGCCCATTTTTTGATTGGGTCATTTATTTTTTTGGAATTGAGCTGCAGGAGTTGCTTGTATATTTTTGAGATTAGTGCTCTGTCAGTTGCTTCATTTGCTACTATTTTCTCCCATTCTGAAGGCTGTCTTTTCACCTTGCTTATAGTTTCCTTTGTTGTGCAGAAGCTTTTAATTTTAATTAGGTCCTATTTGTTTATTTTTTATTTCATTTCCAATATTCTGGGAGGTGGGTCATAGAGGATCCTGCTGTGATTTATGTCAGAGAGTGTTTTGCCTATGTTCGACTCTAGGAGTTTTATAGTTTCTGGTCTTAGGTTTAGATTTTTAATCCATTTTGAGTTAATTTTTGTGTATGGTGTTAGAAAGTGTTCTAGTTTCATTCTTTTACAAGTGGTTGACCAGTTTTCCCACCACCACTTGTTAAAGAGATTGTCTTTTCTCCATTGAATATTCTTGCCTCCTTTGTCAAAGATAAGGTGTCCATAGGTGCATGGATTTATCTCTGGGCTTTCTATTTTGTTCCATTGATCTATATTTCTATCTATACTGTCTTGATGCCAGTACCATACTGTCTTGATGACTGTGGCTTTGTAGTAGAGCCTGAAGTCAGGCAGGTTGATTCCTCCATGTTTCATTCTTTTTAATGGCTGAGTAATATTCCTTTGTATGTACATACTATATCTTCTTTATCCATTCATCTGCTGATGGACATTTAAGTTGCTTCTATGTCTTGGTTATTGTAAACATTGGGGTGCATGTATTTTTTTGGACCATGTTTTTCTTCAGATATATGCCCAGGACTAGGATTGCTAGATCGTATGTTTGTTCTAGTTTTGGTGTTTGATTTTTGTTGCCACTGGTTTTTCATAGTGTACCAATTTATATTTCCATGAAGGGAGAAAAGGGTGCCCTTTTCTCCACATCCTCTCCAGCATTTACTGTTTGTAGACCTTTTGGTAATAGCCATTCTGACCAGTGTGAGGTGATACCTCATTGTAGCTTTGATTTGCATTTCTATAACAATTAGTGATGTTAAGCATCTTTGCTTTTGTCTACTGGCCATCACTGTGTCTTCTTTGGAGAAATGCCTACTTAGATCTTCTGCCTAAGTCGTCTGCCTTTTGTTTTTGTTTCTTGATATTGAGTTGCATAAACTGTTTGTGTATTTTGGAAATTAATCCCCTGTTGGTCACATTGTTTGTAAATATTTTCTCCCATACTTTGGGTTGTCTTTTTGTTTTGATGATGGTTCCTTTTGCTTGCGCAAGCTTTTAAATTTAATTAGGTTCCATTTATTTACTTTATTTCTTTTGCCTTGGGAGACTGATCTAAGAAAATATTGCTACAGTTTATGTCCAAGAATGTTTTGGCTATATTATCTATCCTCTAAGGGTTTTATGGTGTCATGTCTTATATTTAGATCTTTCAACCATTATGAGTTTGTTGCTGTATATGGTGTGAGAGTGTTCCTATATCATTGATTTACATGTAGCTGTCCAGTTTTTCCAATGTCACTTACTAGACTGTGTTATCTCCATTGTATATTCTTGCCTCCTTTGTTGTAAATTGTCTGTAGGTGTGTGGGTTTATTTCTGGGCTCTCTATTCTGTTCCATTGATCTATATGTCTCTTTTTGTGCCAATACCATGCTATTTTGATTACTTTAGCTTTGTAGCATAGTTAGAAGTCAGGAAGGGTTATACCTTCAGCTTTGTTCTTTTACCTCATGACTATTTTGGAAATTCTGGGTCTTTGATGGTTTTATATAAATTGGAGGATAATTTGTTCTGGTGGTGGTGGTGGTTTAGTCGCTCAGTTGTGTCTGACTCTTGCCACCCTGTGGACTGTAGCCTGCCAGGCTTCCCTGTCCATGGGATTCTCCAGGCAAGAATACTGGAGTGGGTTGCCATTTCCTTCTCCAGGGGATCTTCTTGACCCAGGTATCGAGCCTGGGTCTCCTGCATTGCAGGCAGATTCTTTACCAACTGAGCTAAGAGGGAATTTTGTGAAAAATGTCACAGGTACTTTGACAAGGATCTATTAAATTAAATCTTAAAACTTAGATTAAATTTGTAGATTGCTTTTGGTAGTATGGTCATTTTAATGGTCCTAATTCTTCCAATTGAAGGAGCATGGTATATCTTTCCATTTCTTTGTGTGTGTACCTAGTTGATAAGGTGTGTCTGCCTCTTTGTGACCCACACAAAAGAGACTCTATAACAAAGTTCATAAAGAAAGACAGAGAAGGGCACTATATAATAAAGAGGACCAATACAAGGGGATATTACATTTACATTCATTAACATATATTCACCAAATAGAGGAGTACCTAAGCATATAACACAAATACTAACAGACATAAAGAGAAAAGTTGACAGGACTATAATAATAGTAGGAGACTTTGACACCCCACTAACAGCATTGGACAAATCTTTCAGACAGAAAATCAATAAGGCAACAGAGATTCTAAATGACACAATAGACCTGTTGGACTTAACTGATATCTGTAGGATGCTACACCTAAATAAACCCAGAATACACATTCTTTTGAAGTGCATGTGGACCATTCTCTAGGTTAAACCGCATTCTAAGTCACAAATAAGCCTCAACAAATATAAAAGGATAGAAACTATTTCAAGCATATTTTCTGACCACAATGGTATAAAACTAGAAATTAACCATAGGAAGAAAAATGGTAAACTAACAAACAGATGGAGACTAAACAACATGCTACCAGAAGAACGGTGGGTTGATGATGAAATCAAAGAAGAAATAAGAAAATACTTTGAAAAAATAGATTAAAAAATAAAGAAAATACCTCAAGACAAACAACAAAATGAAAACACAGCCTTACAAAATCTATGGGATGCAGCAAAAGCAGTTCTAAGAAAGAAGTTAATAGTGATACAGGTCTTCCTCAAGAAAAAAGAAAAACTCAGAAAAATAATCTAATCTACCACCTGAAATGATTAAAAAAAAAAGAAGAAAAAACAAAGCCCAAAGTCAGCAGAAGGGAGGATATCATAAAGATCGGAGAGGAAATAAAAAAAGTAGAGATGAAAAAACAATAGAAAAGATCATGAAAACCAACAGCTGGTTTTTGAAAGGAAAGACAAAATTGAGAAACCTCTAGCTAGACTCACCAAGAAGAAGAGAGAGAAGACCCAAATAAACAAAGTAAGAAATGAAAGAGGAGAATTACAACTTATACAACATAAATACATAAAAAAGGAGAATACTACAAACAGTTGTTACTGTTGTTCAGCTGCTCAGTTGTGTCTGACTCTGTGACCCCCATGGACTGCAGCACATCAGGTCTGCCTGTCCTTCACCACCTCCCAGAGTTTGCCCAAGTTCATGTCCATGGAATCAGTGATGCCATCCAACCATCTCATCCTCTGCTGCCCTCTTCTCCTTTTGTCTTCAGTCTTTCGCAGCGTCAGGGTCTTTTCCAGTGAGTCTCCTCTTTGCATCAGGTGGCCAAAGTATTGGTGCTTCAGCTTCAGCATCGGTCCTTCCAATGAATATTCAGGGTTGATTTCTCTTAGGATTGACTGGTTTGATCTCCTTGCAGCCCAAGGGATTCTCAACAGTCTTCTCCAGTACAATTTGAAAACATCAGTTCTTCAGCACTCAGCCTTCTTTATGATCCAGCTGTCATGTCTGTACCTGACTACTGGAAAAACCATAGCTCTGACTATACGGAACTTTGTTGGCAAAGTGATGTCTTTGCTTTTCAATACACTGTCTAGGTTTGTCATAGTCTTCCTTCCAAGAAGCAAGAGCATTCTGATTTCATGGCTGCAGTCATCATCCACAGTGATTTTGGAGCCCAAGAAAATAAAATCTGTCACTGCTGCCACTGTTTCCCCTTCTATTTGCCATGAAGTGATGGGATCAGATGACCCAATCTTAGTTTTCTTAATATTGAGTTTTAAGCCAGCCTTTTCACTTTCCTCCTTCACACTCAGCAAAAGGCTCTTTAGTTCCTCTTCACTTTCTGCTATTAGAGTGGTATCATCTGCATATCTGAGGTTGGTGGTATTTCTCCCAGCAATCTTGATTCCAGCTTATAACTCATTCAGCATTTTTCATGATGTACTCTGCCTGGAGAATTCCCATGGACAGAGGATCCTGGTGGGCTACAGTCCATGGGGTTGCAAAGAGTTGGACATGACTGAGTGACCAAGCATAGCGCAGCACTCTGCATATAAGTTAAATATACAGGGTAACAGTATACGGCCTTGCCATACTCTGTTTCCAATTTTGAACCAGTCTGTTGTTCTATGACCAGTTCTAACTGTTGCTTCTTGACCCACATACAGGTTTCTCAGGAGACAGGTAATATGGTCTGGTATTCCCATCTCCTGAAGAATTTTCCACAGTTTGTTGTGATTCACACAGTCAAAGGCTTTCGCATAGTCAATAAAACAGAAGTAGATGTTTTTCTCAAATTCCCTTGCTTTCTCTATGATCCAATGAATGTTGTTGATCTCTGCTTCCTCTGCCTTTTCTAAATCCTGCTTGTACATCTGGAAGATTTCAATTCAAGTACTCCTGAAGCCTAGCTTAAAGGATATTAAGCATAACCTTATTAGCATGGGAAGTGAACACAATTGTCCGATAGTCTGAACATTCTTTAGCACTGCCCTTCTTTGGAATTGGGGTGAAAACTGACCTTTTCCAGTCCCGTGGCCACTGCTGAATTTTCCACATTTGCTGACATATTGAGTGCAGCACTTTAACAGCCTCATATTTTAGGATTTGAAACAGCTCAGCGGGAATTCCATCACTTCTACTAAGGTGATAATTCTTCCTAAGGCCCACTTGACTTCACACTCCAGGATGTCTGGCTTTAGGTGAGTGACCACACCATCATGGTTATCTGGGTCATCAAGACCTTTTTTGTACAGTTCTTCTGTGTATTCTTGCTACCTCTTCTTAATCAGTTATATGCCAACCTATTGGACAAACTATAAGAAATGGACAAATTTCTAGAAATATACATCCTGCCAAAATTCAATCAAGAAGAAAGAGATAATTTGAACAAACCAATCAGTAGAAGTGAAATAGAATCCATAATTAAAAAAAAAAACTCTGCAAACTAAAGTCCAGGACCAGATGGCTTCACTGGGGAATTCTACCAAGCATACAAAGTTATCCTTCTCAAACCATACCAAAATAATGAAGAGGAGGGAACACTTACAAATTCATTCTATGAAGCCATCATCACCATGATACCCAAACCAGAAAAAGACAGTAACCAAAAAAAAAGAAAAGAAAAGAAAAGAAAATTACAGGGCAATATATTTGAAGTCACTTAAAAACTATTTTCTGCGTCATGATTCCCAACATTATCCAGATTGGAAGCACCTGCTGGATACTGATGTATGGAACTGGCTATCAGATATTTTAGAAACCTTTTGTGCTTTTAGGTAAATCTAACAGAAAATGAGCAAGGCAAAGTCCGCTGTTTGATTGCCATGAATGTAGGCATTAAAGTCTGTTCCTTTTTATGGCGGATCACACTTTATGAGTAAGATCCATCAGAGAACATGGTTAGGCAGGTTTTTGCCCTGAACATCTTTGGTACTTAGTTGGATGAAATTTTGTCAAAAATATCTTTCCAAAAATATAACCTTAGAGACTATCAGGTACAGTTTTGGCTTCTTGAGTCTTGTGACTAATATCAAACATTGCTGGCATTTTCCCATCATGTCAGTTTAAACAGTGTCATCTATTTTCTTCTTGCCCCTTTTTTGTTTGAATACTTTTCTGTAAGATCTTAGTTCTTCCTTGCCATGAGTGTTACTGATCAGAAAAGTAAAGTCAGTTTATTTCTTAGTCAAAGAGCAATGGGAGAGTAAAAGTTATCATGAGTCTACAGAAAAGACATAGCACTGTAAGCTTCTTAAGGACAGTCAATGTTGTGCATCTAATTGTATTTTCTACAATTCTTACCCTTACTGATATGCATGTTATGCTGCTGCTGCTGCTAAGTCACTTCAGTCGTGTCGAACTGTGTGACCCCATAGATGGCAGCCCACCAGGCTCCCCCGTCCCTGGGATTCTCCAGCCAAGAACACTGGAGTGGGTTGCCATTTCCTTCTCCAGTGCATGAAAGTGAAAAGTGAAAGTGAAGTCACTCAGTCGTGTCCGACTCTTAGCGACCCCATGGACTGCAGCCCACCAGGCTCCTCTGTTCATGGGATTTTCCAGGCAAGAGTACTGGAGTGGGGTGCCATTGCCTTCTCCGATGCATGTTATAGTTTCTGAAAATAAATTTAGGGAGTGTGTTAAAATATATGAGCATGTGTAAATTGTGGAGTGAGCCATAGTAGTTTATAGATTTTTATGTGGTTATTATAAGGTTAACTGAAATATACACACACACAAAACATGAATTTGATTATTTTAAACACAGTACACTCCTGGCTCTTTCAATATTATCTGGTTTATAACTCTCAGGAAATCTTCAGCTGTGTTAATCAAAGTCATTTAGAATGTTGCCAAAATGTTGCCACTAGCACGATCAAAGATGCACAGTTTGCTTGCAGAGAGATGAGCCTCTATTCTCGGGGGGAACTAGAGAGGCTGGTCAAGGACAGGACATTAGGAACTGATGGCCTCTCAATAAACTCTGTTATAAGGAATGCATTCCCCACCCCTTGCAACATTCAAGCCAAAATTATTTGACCACTTCTTAGAATCCTGAAGAGGTGATTTGTATGAGAGTTGGACAGGAGGAGAAGACTGCTAAGATTTTTTCTGTATGAAAAAAAACCTGTCTTTGAGAATTAGATTTACAAAATTAGCAATGTTTAATGCTTCATCAAGGACATTCTTAAATGGAACTTGTGTGTGTGTGTGTGAGTACCTGTCAGTGAAGAGAACAATAGTTATTAGCACAGTTTAGTGTCACTGCCTTGACTTGGGCTACAGGTCCAGCTGATTTCCCCACCATTGCTTTTTCCATCATAGTGCAAATGTCAACAGAGACATTTTCTGGTAAATGTCATACTTTCATTATGAACACAGAATCATTTTAAAATCCAGTCTGACAACCCTTCTCTTTTAGTCTCTTTACATTTATTATAAGTACTATACATTTGGATTTATATCTATCACTTTACCCTTTCTTATTTTATTCCATGTATGCTATCCTCCTTATTCCCTCCCTTTCTACGCTTTCTTTTGGAGTAATTATTTTTTACTATTCCATTACTGTCCCTACTCACCCTGTTAGGTTGTTACTTGCTTGCATTAGCTTGTTAGTTATTCTTTTACTATTCTTTTTTTGTTAAAGAATCCACCTGCCAAGATCCCTGGATTGGGAAGGCTCCTTGGAGATACAAATAGCAACCCACTCCAGTATTCTTGCCTGGAAAAATCTCATGGACAGAGGAACATGGCAGGCTACAGTCTGTGTGGTCACAAAAGAATGAAACATGACTAAGTGACTGAACAACAACAACTCTTTTAGTGGTTACTCAAGAGATTAAACATGAATCCTTGATCAATCAAACTTTCAATATAAATAAGTACTTTGCTACTTCCCAGACAATATGAGAATTTTGATCATTTTTACTCCATTTACCTTCCTTTAAACAATCTTTTTTTGAAAAAATTTTTACACCTTCAAAAAGTTGCGGTAACAATATAATAAACTTCTATGTACACAAATACATATATTCTTATAGATTCACCAGTTGAATCTATAAGATTCTATGGATGTCTGTCTCTTTCCGTCTCAGTTTTGTTCATAAGGACTTTCTATTGATTAGATGAGGCCCACCCAGATTATTAAGGATAATCTCCAGTATTTAAAGTCAACTAATTGTAAATGTTACTTATCTAAAAAATACTTTCACTTAGATCAGTGTTTAATTGAATAAATGGGTACAATGGCTTAACCAATGTGCACATAAAATGAATCATCACAAAGCACATCAAGTTTCTTTCTTGTTCCAAGTCAGAGGACATAATACACTTACCATTTGTACATTCATGACTTCATTCATTTATTCAAGAACTATTTCTTTTTTTAATATAAATTTATTTTAATTGGAGGCTAATTACGTTACAATATTATATTCGTTTTGCCATACATTGACATGAATCTGCCATGGGTGTACACGTGTTCCCCATCCTGAACCCCCCTCCCACCTCCCTCCCCATACCATCCCTCTGGGTCATCCCAGTGCACCAGCCCCAAGCATCCTGTATCCTGCATCAAACCTGAACTGGCGATTCATTTCTTATATGATATTATACATGTTTCAATGCCATTCTCCCAAATCATCCCCCTCTCCCTCTCCCACAGAGTCCAAAAGACTGTTCTATGCATCTGTGTCTCTTTTGCTGTCTTGAATACAGGGTTGTCGTTACCATCTTTCTAAATTCCATATACATGTGTTAGTATACTTTATTGGTGTTTTTCTTTCTGGCTTACTTCACTCTGTATAATAGGCTCCAGTTTCATCCACCTCATTAGAACTGATTCAGATGTATTCTTTTTAATGGCTGAGTAATACTCCATTGTGTATATGTACCACTGCTTTCTTATCCATTCATCTGCTGATGGACATCTAGGTTGCTTCCATGTCCTGGCTATTATAAACAGTGCTGCGATGAACATTGGGGTACATGTGTCTCTTTCTCTTCTGGTTTCCTCAGTGTGTATGCCCAGCAGTGGGATTGCTGGGTCATAAGGCAGTTCTATTTCCAGTTTTTTAAGGAATCTCCACACTGTTCTCCATAGTGGCTGTACTAGTTTGCATTCCCACCAACAGTGTAAGAGGGTTCCCTTTTCTCCACACCCTCTCCAGCATTTATTGCTTGTAGACTTTTGGATAGCAGCCATTCTAACTGGCATGAAATGGTACCTCATTGTGGTTTTTGATTTGCATTTCTCTGATAATGAGTGATGTTGAGCATCTTTTCATGTGTTTGTTAGCCATCTGTATGTCTTCTTTGAAGACATGTCTATTTAGTTCTTTGGCCCATTTTTTGATTGGGTCATTTATTTTTCTGGAATTGAGCTGCAGGAGTTGCTTGTATATTTTTGAGATTAGTTCTTTGTCAGTTACTTCATTTGTTATTATTTTCTCCCATTCTGAAGGCTGTCTTTTCACCTTGCTTATAGTTTCCTTTGTTGTGCAGAAGCTTTTAATTTTAATTAGGTCCTATTTGTTTATTTTTGCTTTTATTTCCAATATTCTGGGAGGTTAGTCATAGAGGATCTTGCTGTGATTTATGTTGGAGAGTGTTTTGCCTATGTTCTCGTCTAGGAGTTTTATAGTTTCTGGTCTTACGTTTAGATCTTTAATCCATTTTGAGTTTATTTTTTTGTATGGTGTTAGAAATTGTTCTAGTTTCATCCTTTTACAAGTGCTTGACCGGTTTTCCCAGCACCACTTGTTAAAGAGGTTGTCTTTTCTCCATTGTATATTTCAAGAATTATTTCTTGAGCACCAGCTATGTTCCAAACACTGTGATAGATACATGGATACATTTTCTAAGATCCAGACAACTGGCAACAGTTATAAATAACTGTTACAATACAACCTAATTTTTGTTAAGCTAGGACCCTGCTGTGTATTTTTAAGGCTATTGTCTTATTAATTTTCCTAAAGACACAGACAAGACTATTTTCATGGGTTTCATAAATCTCCTTGCATAATTGCTTGTCAGGTTATATATATAAATATTTCCTATCAAAAAAATAGCATTTTAATTAAATCAATAGTTTTACCAGAAAGGTTGAACTTAGTGGTTATTAAAATGAAGGGGAAATCTCAGCTCTATTTAGCAGCTTATTTCCAAAAGCTACAACAGAGGATCAGCCCCAGTGCATAACTGCTTTTCAAACTTCTGCTTGCACCTCATTTATTTATGTCCCATGTTACAAAGCAAGCCACAAGACCAGTCCAGGTTCAGGATGTGGGGAAATAGACTATATCTTGATGGACATTGCTGCCATCATGAATTCATGGCCGTTTTCCCCCTCCATGTACTACCATGGTTTGAAGGTAAGGTGAACCACATGATAGTTTTTTGCAGAGGGTCACAATAGTGTAGCCCAACTGGGCATATTCTGGGGTACGTGGTGCCTTCCCTACCATACTATCATACCTGATCACTTTAAAAGTTGAAGTATAAATGAAATGGCTTACAATGTTATATTAGTTTCGGGTGTACAACCTAGTGAGTTTTATATGTCACAAAATGATCACACGACATGTCTAGCTACCATGTATCACCACACAAAGTTATTACATTACTGACTATATTCACTGTGCTATACATTATATCTCTGAGGCTTATTTATTTTGTAACTGGAGGTCTGTATTTCTTAATCTCTTTCACTTATTTGCCCACCTCAACCCTCCTCCCCTCTGGCAGCCATCTGTTTGTTCCCTATATCTACAAATCTGTTTCTGTTTATTATGTTTGCTAATTAAAAAAAAATTCCACATATAAATGAAATTATATGATATTTGTCTTTGTCTGAATTATTTAACTTAGCATAATACCCCTTAGGTCCATCCATGTTGTGGCAAGTGGCAAGATTTTATTCATGTTTTATGGTTGAGTAATAGTCCATATGTAATGGAATAATATGCCTGCAATGCAGGAGAAGAGATGACAACCCACTCCAGTACTCTTGCCTTGAAAAACTCATGGACGGAGGAGCCTGGTAGGTTACAGTCCATGGGGTCACAAAGAGTTGGACACGATTGAGCGACTTCACTTTCAATTTCAATGCAGGAGACCCAGATTCGATCCCTGGGTCGGGAAGATCCCCTGGAAAAGGAAATGGCAACCCACTCCAGTATTCTTGCCTGGAGAATCCCATGGACAGAGGAGTCTGGAAGGCTACAGTCCATGGGGTCACAAGAGTCAGACATGACTTAGTGACTAAACCCAAATATTCCATTGTTTATATACCACAATTTCTTTGTCTATTAATCTATTGATGGACATTGACTTTGCATCCATATCTTGGCTATTATGATTAATGCTGCTATGAACATAAGAGTGCATATATTTTTTCAAATTAATATTTTGAAAAAAACATTGTTTTTGTTTTCTTCAGAAGAATACTGATAAGCGGGATTGCTGGATCATATGACATCACCGACACGACGGACATGAATTTGAGCAAGCTCTGGGAGTCGGTGATGGATAGAGAAGCCTGGCATGATGTATTCCATGGGGTCGCAAAGAGTCAGACATGACTGAACGACTGAACTGAACTGATGGTAGTTCTGGGCTTCCCTGCTGGCTTAGGCGGTAAAGAATCTGCCTGCAGTGTGGAAGACCTGGGTTCTATCCCCGAGTCAGGAAGATCCCCTGGAGAAGGAAATGGCTAAACACTCCAGTATTCTTGCCTGGAAAATCCTAGGGACAGAGGAGCCTGGAGGGCTACAGTCTATGGGGTCACATAGTTAGACACGACTGAGAAAGTAACACTTTTACTTTCACTTCATGGCAGTTCTACTTTTATTTTTTTTGAGGAAACTTTATGCTGTTTTCATGTGGCTGGACCAATTTATATTCCTATCAACAGTGCATGAGGGTTCCCTCTTTTCCACATCACCACCAACATTTATTATTCCTTGTCTTTTTGATAATAGCCATTCCGACAGGTGTGAGGTGATATCCCATGGCTGTTTTGATTTCCCTGATAATTAGTGATGTTGTATACTTTTTTCATGTACCTGTTAGCCATCTGCATGTCTTCTTTGGAAAAATGTCAATTTGGATCCCCTGCCCTTTTTTTAGTCAGATTGTTTGGGTTTTTTTGCTATTAAATTGTGAGTTCTATATATTTTGATTATTAATTCCTTATCATTTGCAAATATCTTCTCTCTGCCCACAGACTGATTTTTAAAAATTTTCTTGATCGTTTCCTTCGCTGTGCAAAAGTTTGATGTAATCAGTCCTATTTTAAAATTTTTGCTTTTGTTTTCCTTACCTGAGAAGACATATTTATCTGGTCACTTTTTAACATAAAGGGTAAAAGCTGGTGATTATATAGTTAAATAAGACAAACTAGACAGTTCAAGCATAAAAACAAAAGTCTCCTTTGAAACCTGAATTATTGGTTTTTCCATTACATCAACCAGGCACCTTGTCAGCTGTTCCCTTTGTTTTGAAGACATTAGATCTGCAATCTAAGTCACTGCTTCCTTCCTTTATTTCCATGCACATAACCATTCCTTCAACCCTTGGGAAAATGTCAAAATTTCCTTTTTTTCCTTGATTATACACTTTTAAACGATGCTTGGTCATTTAGATTCAAAATAAAACATTTTACTTACCTGGAAATGCCTTCTGATTCTTTTTTTTTAATAAGTAGAGTGGAAGATATGTAATAGGTGCTATGGTAGTTGTTTTCCTCTTATGGGAAAACTATTTAGTTTTTGTAATAAGATGCTATGCTTTAAACTTTGGCAAGAAGTAATGAAAGTATACCCTTCAACAAAGTTCCAGTGAGGACAACTGAGTAGCTAAGATACTTAGCGAGGGAAATTCAACCATAAGCTGTCTAATTCAACTGAGCACGAAAGCTCAGAATCTTGCAGTGTGACCCTATTGACCTGAAAGTATGTGCGTACCTTTAAACACTGAACAGATTACTTGCTTCCCATCAGCAGGTTTAAACTTGGTATTTTCGTGGTTGTGTAATAAAGCTTTAAAAACACAGTTAAAATGATAACCACTAGTTGGAGAAGGAAAAGATTAAAATTCAAATGTATTTCAGTTCTCTTAAACAAATTCTGCCCGGGGTGTGCACATATACAATTGGTCGCTTTCCTCAGTGAATGTTGTACAATCACACACCCTAGAAGAATTTGGCTGTGTTCAGTTCCAATTAACAAAGAGCCTTTTTTTCAAACATCTCAAGAGTGATATAAATAGCTGGGAAGGGTGTTAATTGCAGAGGTACAATGGTTTATCAAATGAATAGCTATGTGAATGAGCTCTGTAAACTCTACAAAACACTCTAAAACTTTGTTGTCATTCTTTTTATACTTGTGTACATAATACAAGAACACAGTCTAACATTTCGCCTTCCGCAAATTGGCTTTGCAGTGTGTTGGACTGAAAATGAAATAACTTATAAAGCGTTTTAAAGTTGAAAAAAAAAAAAAAAGGAAATGAAATAACTTTGGTAACACTCTTCCTAGATGACTGAATTTTTAAATTTTGCTTTCTTGTCACTAGAATCTAGACACAGTTCCCAACAGTATGAGTAGTTTCTTAAAAGGATTATTTCTGATGATCTGCCTAATATGTACCCATTTTAGAAAAATTTGAAAATGGAGGAAAATATGAAAAATAAAGTGAACAATCGTTCACAATTTCATAATCTAGAGGTGCCCTCTGTGCTCAGTCACTCAGTTGCGTTCAACTCTTAGCAACCCTTTGGAATGTAGCCTGCCTGGCTCCTCTGTCCATGGGGTTTCCCAGGCAAGATTACTGAAGTGAGTTGCCATTTCCTCCTCTAAGGGATCTTCTCCAACCCAGGAACTGAACTTGGGTCTCCTGTGACTTTTGCTTTGCAGGTGAATTCTTTACCACTGAGCCACTGGGGAGGCAGTAGTCATTAATATTTTAGCATTTTCTTCTCATTTTTTTCTATACATATAACATACACAGAAATATGAAAATTATATATATTTACTATAATATATGGGGCTTCCCCAGTAGCTCAGCAGTAAAGAATCTGCCTGCAATGCAGGAGCCACTGGAGACATGGGTTCAATCCCTGGGTGGGGAAGATCCCCTGGAGGTGAGCATGGCAACACACTCCAGTAATATTGCCTGGAGAATCCCATGGACAGAGGAGCCTGGCGGGCTACAGTCCATAGGGTCGCAAAGAGTCAAACATGACTGAAGCAACTTAGCATGCACACACGCACTATAATGCTATGATACTATATATGAAGCAATATAGTATAGTGGTTAACATTGTCAGAATATTAAGTTTGAATTCTGGATCCTCTGCTTTCTAGTTGGGTAAACTGGGCAATTTATTTTCACTGTAACTCACTGTGTATGTTAATTACTCAGTTGTGTCCAACTCTTTGCGGCCCTATGGGCTATAGCCCACCAGGCTTTTCTGTCCATGGAATTCTCCAGGCAAGAAAACTGGAGCAGTTTGCCATTTCCTCCTTCAGGGTATCTTCCCTACCCAGGGATCAAACCCTGTTCTCCTGCACTGCAGCCAGATTCTTTACCATCTGAGCCACCAGGGAAGCCGTTTCCTTAGCTGTAACATGGAATAATATTAGTGACCTATTTTGTAGGGGTATTTTGAGGATTAAGTGAATTGATAGACTCAAAGCACTTAGAACAGTGTCTGCTGCCACTGCTGCTAAGTCGCTTCAGTTGTGTCCCACTCTGTGCGACCCCATAGACAGTAGCCCACCAGGCTCCCCTGTCCCGGGGATTCTCCAGGCAAGAACACTGGAGTGGGTTGCCATTTCCTTCTCCAATGCATGAAAGTAAAAAGTGAAAGTGAAGTCGCTCAGTCGTGTCTGACTCTTAGCAACCCCATGGACTGCAGTCTACCAGGCTCCTCCATCCATGGGAGTTTCCAGGCAAGAGTACTGGAGTGGGGTGCCATTGCCTTCTCTGAGAACAGTGTCTAGTACATTATAAATGCTCAGTTTTTAACTTTTTTTGGCAACGCCACATGGCTTGTGGGATCTTAGTTCTCAGACCAGGGATCAAAACCAGGCCCATAGCAGTGAAAGTGCCAAGTCCTAATCACTGGACCACCAGGGATTTCCCTAAGTGCTGAATACTATACACCATTCTTACCATATAACACCAGGGCATAAGCACTTTCCAAAATAATTTGAACATTTAAAGATCGTGCTTGTGTGCTGTTGCTTCAGTCATGTTCAATTGTTTGCAACCTTATGGACTGTGGCCCACCAGGCTCCTCTGTTCATGATTATTCTCCAGGCAAGAATACTAGAGTGGGTTGCCATGCCCTCCTCCAGAGGATCTTTCTGACCCAGGGATTGAACCCATGTCTCATGTCTCCTGCATTGGCATGCAGACTCTTTACCACTAGCGCCACCTGGGAAGCCCATTTAATGAACATACAATTGAATATATTCCACTGGGTAGAGATGCCGTAATATACTTACCCAGTTTCATTGTTGAATTTTGTTTCCAAATTGTTACGATTATAAATATCATTTCAATGAACATATTAATACATACAATTTTATTGCATTCAGATGATTTGATTAAACTAGATTCCTACAAGTAGACTCTGGTGACCAGCCCCCATGATGGTCCCCAGTGATCCCCCTCTTCTGGTATTCTGGCCCTTGTCTAAGACCTCCCCATTCCCAACCTCACACTAAATACACAGAGCTTTTTGGTTTAACCAGCAAAATATTGCAAACATGATGAAGGGTGACTTCTGAGGCTAGGTCACAAAAATCACCATGGGTTCTTCCCTGCCTCTCTCTGTTTGATCACTCTTTCTGGCAAAGGACAGCTGACACACTGTGAAGACACTGCAGCATCTCCACGGAGAAGAGATTGTGAAGAAGGCTGTATGCTGAGGAACCGAGGCCTCATGCAACTGCTATGTGAATGAGTTGTCCTGGAAGCAGATCATGCAGCCCCAGATGACTGAAGATGTGGCCAACAGCTTGAAAAACCTTGACCCAGAACCATCTAGCCCAAGCTGTTCCCAGATTCCTGACCTGCAGAAACTATGTGAGATGATAAATGTATTGTCTATAGTAAATACAGACAACATTAGTCTATTATGATCATCAAACTTGCTAAAAGGCTAGAACCTAATTATTCCAAACACTAAAAAAAAAATTATAATTATGTCATGTGATGGACACGTTTATTGCTTCAATAGCAGTCACACTACAATATGTAAATGCATGAAATTAATATGTTGTACACCTTAAATTTGGGGCTTCCCAGGTGGCGCTAGTGGTAAAGAACACCCCGCCAATGTAGGTGCTGTAAGAGATGTGGGTTCAATACCTGGGTGGGGAAGATCCTTGGGCGGAGGGCATGGCAACCCACTCCAATGTCTTGTTGGAGAATCCCACGGACAGAGGAGCCTGGAGGGTTACTGTCCATGGGGTTGCACAGAGTTGGACATGACTGAAGTGACTTAGCACGCACACACATACATCTTAAGTTTACACAATATTATATGTCAAATACATTTCAATAAAGAAAAGTTATTGTCCTATAAGCTATTAAATTTGGGGGTACTTATGTAGCAGTAGATTAGTAATGTATAGACAAACTGGATTAAAAGGTAGAATATTTAAACATGTTTGATAGTGTTAAATGGCTTTCCAGAAATGGTGTATTGATCAACTCCCATCACAAGTATGTGAGAGTAATTACATAATGGTACCTTCATCACCACTGAATATTCAGCTTTGTAATCACTGAGTAATCAATCTTTTTTAATTTCATAGAAAAAGCAGGTATTTTTCCACTGAAAAATTTTGCTTTCATTTACTCTCTAGTGAGGTTAATATTTTTTCTTACAGTCTTCTTTTTTAAGACAAATTTTTTTTGAGCAGTTTTAGGTTCACAGCAAAATGAGAAAAAGGTACAGAGATTTCTCATATATCCTCTGCTCCCACACACACATAACCATTATCAACAAATCTCATCAGAGTGGTACAGTTTTTACAATTGATAAACCTATATTGATACTTCATAACCACCCAAAGTTCATAGCTCACTTAGCTGAAGCATGCGGGATCTTCATTGAGCCATGCAGGAACTTTTGTTGCATCACCTGGACCCCCTCTTGTGGTGGGAGGGCTCGGTAGTTGTGGCATATGGGCTTAGTGGCTTGGCATGTGGGATCTTAGTTCCCTGACCAGGGATTGAACCTGCATACCCTGCATTGCAAGGTGGATTCTTAGCCACTGGACCACTAGGGAAGTCCCTCATGTTTTTTTTCTATTTGTATTTCCTCTTCTTGGAAACCTCTTTATATATAATTTGATCAATTTCCTATTGAGGTCTTAGTGTTTTTCTTACAATTTGTATGAACTCTATAAAGGATATTAACCAGTTTATGCTCGTCACATTTTCAACTGGTTATTCTTTTTATGGTTTTATGTTTAATGATATGTAGATGTTTTAAATTTTTATACAGTCATTGGACTATGATATTTTCTTTAGTGTTTAAGCCTAGAAAGTCCTCTTCTATTCAAAGAGAAGACAAACATTTATGTCAGTTTTTTTAAATCTGCAATTCCCAACTTTTTTGGCACCAGGGATCAGTTTCATGGAAGACAATTTTTCCACAGACCAGAAGGAGGGAAATGGTTTCAGGATAATTCAAGTGTATTACACTTATTGTGCACTTTATTTTTAATATTATTACATCAGCTCCACCTCAGATCATCAGGAATTAGATCTCAGAGGTTGGGGACCCCTGCCCCACATCGCTCCTGCCCCCACTATGTGCAATAGCCTCCCATATGTTATAGTTTTTGATTTTATTTTATATTTGGGTCCTCAGTTCATTTGGAATTTATAGTGTTTTTTTTTTTTTGTATCACTAAATAGCTAATTTTAAAACAATTTATGAAATAAATAGAACAGTTTTCCTCTTATCTATCAATCAATGATTATGATAAATTAAGTTTTCTAAAGATCTTGTGCTTGTTTCTATGTTCTCTATTTCACTGAAAAGCTCTTCCTGTGTCACTATCACTCTGTTTTAATTAATGTGGTCTATAATATTTTAATAACTGGAAGGACTAGTTAGTAGAATGACCTTAGTAGCATGACCTCTGGAAAGCCACAGAACTTTCCAGAATGCAATCAGATACCATTCAAAACTGTTTAAAAGTTGGGTGACATTTCACAAAACAATATGAAAGAAGGCAAAATTTCATCAAGGTCAGAAGTCCGTGGAGCTGGGCAGAAAAAACATTTTAACTTTCTAAGAACTAAAGAAATAAAAAGTCCAATCAGGAGTTTTAGCAGTCTGCTGAGAGTTGTAGACTTCCAGGAGTCAGCAAAGAAAGAAGGCAGACGGATTCACACACAGGGATGCAAATGAATTCCTCTGTGCAAACTAAGTTTGGCCAATAAATTCATTTTCATATTTTTGTGTACCTTTGTCAAACTCTGGGAAGTTTGAAATAATTCAACTGCAAAAAAACTGAGCTTGAAAAAAAACTGATCTTGGAAATCTTCTTGAGACATTCAGCTTTGATAACTGAATAGTTTCTTCAGTTTTCTATTATTTTGAAAATAGTTTGATGTTATATTTGTTTTCTTCTTTGACTCAACATTGTTTTTCTTAAAAAACAAAGCCCTGGGTAAGCAAACCACAGTTCTCTTTCTCTCTTCATTTATATTTTCAAAAGTGGAGCAACTCTTTTTTGTTCTCTTCCTCCCTGAAAATAATCTTTCAAAAGTATGCCATAGAAGAATTTTAGGAAAACTAATAGAAATCACTGATTTTGAGACATTCATTCCACTTACTTGATACTTCTTCCTCTTGACTCACATTAAACCAACTGATTTTGAGAATAAAAGTTCTAAACCGTTACGACTGAATGAAATGTGTAAAGTGAAAGCCTTAGGTAAACAGGTATATTTTGGCATCAGCTAATTTGTGCTACAGCTAATATCTTGGATCCATGATTCAAAGCAGAAATGTAACTGAAACAGCTGTTTAATTTACAGCTTATGAGAGCACAAAGTAAGCAGCATATTTGATAGCAGGAGAAAGGTACAGGTGAAGGTCATAGAATCTATGAGAATGAGGCGGCCAGGTGATTGTTGTTGTCTGGGAGAAAAGAGGCATGACCCCATTTGTTGAGCCCTTCAGTCTCCACAGCGGTAGTGCCTGGGGGTGAACGTCGCTTATTGCTGCCAGAGATTCACTGTAGCCGGTTACTGCTGTGACCTGCACATGCCTCCCACCATCTATATGAACTCTGGGCCCACTTAGACGGAGGCACAGCCTAGAGTATTAATATGTGCTCTGCTTCCTTTCCTGTATGGCTGCAGCATGGCATGTGGACTCTTTTAAGTTGTGGCTTGGGGATCATGCGGGATCTTTAGTTGTGGCATAAGGGCTCTAGTTCCCTGTCCAGGGACGGAACCCAGGCACCCTTCACTGGGAGCATGGAGTCTTAGCCACCGGACCACTAAGGGAAAGGAAGTCCCTTCACTTTAGAATTTTAAGGTCTAATCTTCTGTTTTCAATTGAAATTATCTGAGCTTTAAAAACATACCTGTATCGACCAGAAAGATTTAGATACACAACAAAGTATGCGTGTGTGCTAAGCCATGTCTGACTGACTCTTTGCGACCCTATGGACTGTATAGCCCACCAGGCTTCTCAGTCCATGGGATTCTCCAGGCAAGAATACCAGAGTGAGTAGCCATGCCCTCCGCCCAGGGATCTTCCCCAGCCAGGGATCGAACTCATTCTCTTACAGCTCCTGCACTGGCAGGGGTGTTCTTTACCGCTAGCACCACCTAGGAAGCCCTTCACAATTACATACTGTTGTTGTTCAGTTGCCAGGTTGTGTCTGACTCTGTGACTCCGTGAACGGCAGCACACCAGGCTTCCCTGTCCTTCACTGCCTTCCGGAGTTTGCTCAAACTTATGTCAATTGAGGCAGTGATGCTATCTAATCATCTCATCCTCTACTGTACTCTTCTCTTGATCATATTGGACACCTACCAATCTAGGGGACTCATCTTCTGGTGTCATATCTTTTTGCCTTTTCATACTGTTTATGGGGTTCTGGAGACAAGAATACGGCAGTGGTTTGCCATTCCCTTCTCCAGTTAAGTACACATCTGAAATATTATTTAAACTCAGAAATTGAAGCTGTGTAAAAGTTATTTATTTGTAATTGGCTCCCCCTAGTGATAATTATTTTAAATAGCATAATTCATTTAGGAATTTCTCTTGAACTGGTAAAATTTTTTGAGAGTGGTTTCAAATTTTTAAATTTTATTCTCTATTGAATCCCAAATTGTAAACTAATAGATATTTATTATTACAGGGTCTGTTTTAGAAATTTATAATGGAAAATAATCCAAAGACACACATAATTAATTATCCATGTCTCAACGCCATAATTGCAACTTTTCGGATAAACAATAAAATTGACTTTCAAAGATAAAAATCTTGTAGAAAAGTGTAATACTGACTGCCCTTGAGATAATGAGTGAGTGTGGGACACAGCAGAAAGATGGTGATGAGACTGCTACGGAATTCAGACTAAAAATAATAACCTTGTTAACAGTTCCAAATTGCTTGTATTAATACTTGTCTTTTCATTTGCTCTTTTGGGGTATCCTGTAAGCTAGGTATCATTCCTCTGTTTTGCAGATCAGAAAACAGTCTCAACAAGTGAAGTGCTGTGCCCAAGGTCGCAAAGTACTGTGGATGCCGTGCGTGTGCTCAGATTCCCAGACTCTCCTTCAGGGCAGGGTTACTTCTTATTTCTCCAGTTGCTGGGAGAGTTTTGGCTAATGCCTCTCACCTTTCTCTACCAAAGACACTTTGCCCAAGGTTATGCTCTATTCCCAGTGCACATCTAATGACTGGTTCATGAGGGGGACAAAGACTTGTTCACTTTGCCTCAATTTGGCATATCACAGAAGGGCCATTCCAGCTTCAGAACTCCCCATGGGATCTTCTGTGACCTCAGTTGCAGCCACACTGCAGCTCGACTTTTCCTCTCTGCCTGGTCTTTCTACCCTCACCACTCACAGGTGCTACTTCTGCCAGGGTTCTCCATTCACCTCTGCTCAAAAACCTCAGTTTCTCAGTCTGTTTCCTGGAAAACCCAACCAATGACAGTTGGTTCTGGATGTGCTCCTAAAGTGAGATTTTGTTGCTGGCCCTGGCTGGCTGAGATAAAGACCCCATTGCTGTTAGTGAGAGGAACATTAATAGCCCCAGGCAGGCAGTTCCAGTGCTATTGCTAAAATTTTACAAGTGGTAAACAGAAATGGATACTGATGGGAAGCAGTCCACTGGCAGGTGCAATATCTCAGGGGTTTGAGAGTTTCGAGGGAAATTAAGTAAATATAAGAATTTTGAAAATTAGCTGACTTGTTTGGAAGTAGATGGCCATGGATGTTTTAGAGAGAGGCAATGAAAGACTGAGGATGATTACTCACCAGTACATGGTGCAATGTGAAGCCAGAGTGCTTCCTTTCTGTACATAAATGGATTCCCATCTCCTGCAGCCTGGGAGGAGTAAACTGAAGACTTCTACATTTTACGAGTAGCAGAATTCCAGAGAATGTTAAATTCTCAGCTCGAGCTGGTCTGCTGTTTCTAGGTTAGGGCCCTGATTTGGAAGGAGTGAGAGCCTGAGGCTTTGGGTGGGGACATCTGGGTTGTGCACTAAAAACTCCATGATTCCTCTGGACCCTCTGGACCTGCAGAAATGATTCACTCCTCCCTACTTAAGGCTAGTGCCTCTTATTTATTTGCAGATAATGCAAGCTCTAAACAGGGGCTCTAGAGGAGTGGGATGGGGAGGGAGATGGGAGGGAGGTTCAAAAGGGAGGGGATATATGTATACCTATGGCTGATTTATGTTGAAGTTTGACAGAAAACAACAAAATTCTGTAAAGCAATTATCCTTCAATTAATAAATAAATAAATTTAAAAAATAACCTCATGCTCTGCTCAGGATGTATCTCTACCTTCTCTTGTGGCCATCAAACCCATAACTAGGGTCAAGTTAATCATAGCCAGCGAAGTGCTGGGCCTGCTAAGGGAGAAAGGGACTGTCCCCTGAAGTGAAGTGACTACGGGAGCTGGTCAGCATGTACTCTTAGAAATTGGGAGGTGTATGGTGGGGCTGGATTCTGAGGGTACTCAATCAAGGGGCACAGAATATAATATTGGAAAAGGGAGTTTTTTTTGTGTGAGTGTTCTCTCATGGTACAGGCAAGGGTGCCAGGAGATGGCGCTAATACCTTGGCAGTTTGCCTCAGACACTTGGGGGGAGAAAAAGTATGCATTAGTTTACATGAAGTAAGGTATTAGAACTGGAAGCACTGCTATGGAAAATCGTGAAAGAAGAAATCAAAATGTCCAGAGATGTGGGTGAGCTAGACTGAATACACCACATAGGCCTGAAACCTCACCAGCTACTTCTTTCCGCGGGAACCCAGAGGACACTCCGTTTACCTTAGAAATAAGCAGGTCCTTGGGGAGAAGCTCTGGGCTGCTGTTAGGAGATGCTGTTACAGAATGTGCTCACTGATTGTAATGGGGACAATGGGGAGCTGAAATAATGGAGGCCAGGTGGCAAGCCTAACTGCTGTAAGCCAGTTGGAGGCAGCTGAGAGCCCGTTGGCTGTAAAAAACAGAAAGACAGGCAGTCAGCCAGGACAGGGTCCCAGCCCCCACCCCGATTCTCCACCCAGGACTCATAACACTTAAGTGACTAAAGTTTGGAACTCCACTTTTTGTTTTAAATGTTAGGCTCCAATTCTTGTTTTTTGTTATTGCTAGTTGTTGTTGTTTTTTTTTTCAAATGCTTCTCTTTACCAGATGCCTTTGTCAACCAGATCCAAGAGCAATTCAGCTGCAGTGCTGCTGGCATCTGTTGCAGGGTGGCATCTCAGGCTACAAGCCCAGGCTGGAGCGGAAATCCTGACTCTAACTTTTTACATTTTCTTGCCCTGTCTTTCTGGAAGCTCAAGCTAAACACCTATGAGCCATCCTCAGTGCCTCTGATTTCTTCATCCAATTGTTCAGTAAATTCTTTGGTTCAGGCTCCAAAGTGCATTCCTGTCCATCCACTTTTTTCACATAACTACAGCTTTCACACTGTAGTCTAAAGTTTTGTGTCTATTATTAGTGTACATTTATCGAGTGCTTGAGTATTGCATTAGTTATCTATTGCAGCATAACAAATTACCCCCAAACATAGGGCCTAAAACACTGTTTTCTTGTAGTATCTGTGGGCCAGGAATCTGGAGTGGCTTAGCTGGATGTTTTGGCTCTGGGACCCACACAGTTACAGGTGTCTCAGGACTCATTTGGGAAGGATCTTCTTCCCTGGGTCCTGGTGATTGCTTGCAGAGTTCATTTTCTTGCAAGTTGTTGGACTGAGCCTTTATTTCCTCACAAACTCCTAGCTAGAGGCCTTCTTCAGTTCCTTGGTGCCTGGGCCTCTCCACAGAGCATCTCACAAGATGAGATCTGACTTCATCAGTGAGAGTTTCAGAAGAGGGAGTGCTAGCAAGACAGAAGTCAATCTTTTGTAACTTAATCACAGAAGTGATAGTTCATCATTGTGGTCATATTCTGTTTGGTTCTAGAAGCAAGTCATCAGGTCCAACCCACTCAATGGGAAGAAATTAACACAAGGGTTGAATACCAAGAGTTGGGGACCATTGGGAGCAATGTCAGAAGCTGCCTACCACAGGCATGTAGGTCCTCTTCTAAATGCTTTACATATCTTAATGCATTTAGTCCTCATAAGAGATCTTAAGATAAATATGCTATTACTGTGTTCATTTCACAGGCAAATAAGTGCCAAGTAGTCAAGTAACTTTTCCAGGGTCAGATAGCTAAAGTCAGTAGGATACAGAAATTTGAACCTAGGCTGTCTGGCTTTAGCATGTGTATTCTTTTCTTTCATGCCGCTTTTTAAGAAGTTGTGATATAATTAACATGTAAAATTATATGTGTATATTGTGGAATGATCACCATAGTAAGTCTAGTTAATATCCATCACCATACATAGTTGCCTCTGGAGAAAGAAATGGCAACCCACTCTATTATTCTTGCCTGGAAAATTCCATGGACAGAGGAGCCTGGCGGGCTATAGTCCATGGAGTCGCAAACAGTTGGACACGATGGAGTGACTAACACACACATACGTAGTTGCAAGTTTTTTTCTTACTATGAGAATTTTGAAGATCTCAATCAGTAACTTCCAAATATACAATACAGTATTGTTAACTATAGTCATCATGCTGTACATTACATCCCCAAGACTTTATGGAATTTTGTAACTTTTGATCACTTTTGCCCATTTGACTCCCCCGCCCCCACTCCTCAGCTCTGGCAAAAGAAACCTTCTGTTTTTTTTATTTTTAGATTTCACATATAAATGAGATTTTTTTTACTCTGACTTATTTCACTTAGCATAATGTCCTCAAGGTCCATCCATGTTGTCACAAATGGCAGGATTTCCTTCTTTGTTATTGCTGAATAATATTCCACCTTGTGTGTGTATATGTATGTATATGTATACACACACACACACACATACATACAGCACACCAATGTCAGTATTCAAGTGACAGGTGGCATCTGGACTTCTTGGAAGAGGATTGGTCTGGCAAAAGATATTTAGAAGATGAAATTGACTAATTTGAGAAAAAGAATCACAACTGATTCCCAGTTTGTTTCTGTATAGTACCCAGACTCCTCCAGTGCCAAGGAGTTAAGGAAAAATAGATTTAAAGCTTTTCTTCTGTATTTTTTCTTTCCTTTCCCCCACTCCCCCTTCCCTCCTTCCTTCCACAAATACTCACTGCCAACTATGTTCTGGGGAAAATACTAGCTCCTGGGGAATGTATTTTTTTTAGCTCTCCAGATACAAAAGATATATTATTTTGAGCAGTTTATGAGCAACCTGTAGTCATCCCTGAATCATCTACTTAACTGTCACATATTTCAACTTAAACGGTCTTCCTATTAAATGTACCAATATTAAGTGTTGTGGCAGTACTAGCAAATAAGCAATTTGTAAAGCATGTGCACAAATTCTAACCAGGCTCACTATTCTGGCTTTCTCTATTAATTTGAGCAATTCCTTAATTTAACATATGATGATGAAAATAATTTTACAATATTTCCAATTAAGTTAATCTTCACATTGCTTTTGTGTTCTTTGTCATAGCACGTAGAATGATAAAATTCTGTTTTGCATATTATTAATGAATATGGGGCATGTTTTTCCATCTGGGTCATTAATAGCTCACTTTTATCTAATTTCAGAAATGAGTTCAGTACTCAGTCTACAGATTATACAGTAACCAACTTCTGTCAATGAACCACAATTCTGTCAAGCTCCCAACCCACTTTTTTCTACGCTTGTGCCAATCTATAACAAGCCGAATCCTAATGTTCTACTTCAGCTAAGTTGGTTGCACAAAATTTAGAAGTCATTAGCAAGAAATCTGACCCAGAACCAATATAGGCCCTCACACACATGAAGAAAAGATGAAAATAACAAGGTCTTATTGTATAGCAAAGGGAACTATATTCAATATTCTGTGATAAAACCATAATGGAAAAGAATATGAAAAGACAATATATACATACAACTGAATCTTTTTGCTGTACAGAGAAATTAACACAATATCATAAATCAAATATACTTCAATAGAACTAAAAAAAATGGGTTAAAAAAAAAGAAAAGATGAAATTGCACAATCCACATTACATTGAAATTGCACAATCCACATTAACCAATGCAGATCTAATCCACATTGATTAGGTCCACATTAACCATTCCCTAGTTTATGATTTGAGAAGATCATTGAAGTGGCAACCCTGCTTCTTATTTATAAATGACTTTAAAACAATGGGAACAGTAACTGTTCTATTTTCAGCTTGTGCTGAGTATTTAGATGATTACCAAGAAAAGTATGTTGTAAACAGCAGCCTATAGAAAATACCAGGAAAGAAAGCAATGCTGCTTGGGAAAATCTAACCTATTCAATTTTGAATAGTGTATGGGGCTACCAGTTTAGTGCTAGGATATTCTGATAAAAGACAACTATTTCTAAGGGATCTATCTGAAAGAGTCTCACAATAGCTCCATTTGGGCATTTAAAACGTTGTCATGTTGTTGCCATGGAAATATTCTGACGATTTACAGGGCTGTGTCAGAGCACTTTTATTTGTCTGTTAGAATTGTGAGAACTTGCTTACAAAAGTGCTCAATTTTATGTGCCTAAGAAGCCAATTCCCAGTCAGAGAATAGCTTACTCTATTTTGGAGAAGGGAATGGCAACCCACTCCTGTATTCTTGCCTAGAGAATCCCACGGACAGAGGAGCCTGTCTCCTCTGTCAGTGGGCAGGCTAGAGTCCACGGGGTCGCAAAGAGTGGGACATGACTGAGCGACTAACACAAGAAGCCAATACAGATATTCTCCAAAGATACCGTCATCATGACTCAAATGAAATTAGCATACCAAAGGATTTCTATTTAACTGCTGGAAGTGCTCTCTGGGTCAAAATCAGTCTATCAGGCAGGCATGCATGCTCAGTCGCTTCAGTAGTGTCTGACTCATTGCGACCCTGTGAACTGTAGCAGGTCAGGCTCCTCTGTCCGTGGAATTCTCCAAGCAAGAATACCAGAGTGGGTTGGCATTTCCTCCTCCATTTGGCAAAGCTTTAAAAAACCCTGACTGAGAGCCCAGCATACTTCTAGGTACCCTGGGGTTGTGACACACCACACGTGCTGCACACCAAGATCTAATGGAGAGCTTTATCAAATACACGAACGTACATGATGCCAAACCTTGAGAGTCTCATTGGTAGGTTCTGGCACCAGCCTCCTGGGAACCTGCTTTTGTTTTTAATCTTTTAACCTCCCAGGTGATTCTAATGATTTATTGAAACTGGAAACTGTTCCTGCAGAGATTGTCAAAGTCTGGTCCCTGGACCTATATCACCAGCATCACCTGGGAACATGTTAGGAATACAAATTCTCAACCCCATTCAGATTTATTATAAATCATAGACTCTGGAGATAACAATCAGTGGTTTTTTCCAAGAGAATTTATTTATTTTTATTTTTGGCTTTGCTGGGTCTTCGTTGCTGGATGGCTGTCTCGCCGCTCACACTGTTCACTGAACCCAGGTAGATAAGGTGCGACCAGGAAGCTGGAAGAAGACTTGAAGAGCATGGGGACTGCAGACATGTTTATTCTCTCCGGGTAGCAGAAGTTATAGCTATGGAGAAAAAAGCATTAGCTAAGTCCACCACTTAGTGATAAGTGCCCAGTGCTGTAGTTAACTGGTCTATCAAGTCATGGATTGAAGGCATGGCAGAATGCATGGGTGGCACCACTTTATTCAGTTCCCTGTAGTCCACAGTCATCCACCAAGAGCCATCAGGCTTCCAGACGGGCCCCACAGGGAGTTGAATGGGCTCTGTGCAGGACGTATAGTGTCCACTTTTGCCAGCTCAGCAATGGTGGCGCCTATTTCCTAGTGGCCACCTGTTACACGGTATTGTCTCATGGTCACTGCCCTCCGGGGTGTCGGCAGCAGCTGTGGGGATGCTTTGCATATCCCCTCACAATTGCCTTCACAACACGCACTCGGAGATGGAATTCTACCACAGAGGTCCACAACACAAGACCTTTTAAAACATCTATCCCCAAAATATATTCCAGAATTGGGGACACGTACACAGTGTACATCGCATAGAAAGCCGTCCAATTTCCAGTGGTAAGGACTGGCCATCGTGGCCATCCATATATGCACTGTGGCCAGGAAACTGTTCTGGTTTGCCATGTACCAGGCTGCGTTCAGCACCAGTGTCAACCGGGGCCATTAGTCTTTGTACATTGATCAGTGACCAGTGAATTGCAAGTTCCACATGGGGCCTCTGGTCCCTGCTTGGGCTCTCTGGATGGGCATCTTGGCCTGAGCCCTATTTAAAGTGGAACAGGGCATCAACAGAGACATCCCCAGTTGGCATTAAGTCCTCTAGTTGAACAGCCCGTACTTCATACCATGGACACTTCTTTTTACACTTGGTAAACTGCTGCTCCGGGCTTAATTGTTTCCATAGCTCTAAGAATATAGCATTAGGTTGCTTATCAGTTTTATTTCTGTCAAGTCTCACCCTTAGCGAATCAGCCCACATTTGTAACCATGTCACCCGGGTGGGGCCTTATGTTTATTCTCTCTGGGCAGCAGCAGCCAGGAATCTTCAAAAATTACTGATACACTAAGACAGACAAAAGTGGCCCATGGCCAAGCGGGCACGCAGGCACAGCTCTACCAAGGTCAGCAATATCTATGTTTATAGAACTTAAGGTATGAGGCTGTGAGAGAGCAGGGCAGGAGAGCCTGACTGATGCCGTGTTGTCAGTTAATTTCTTCATAACGGCTTTTCTCTAGCAATGGTGAGCTGGGCTGCTCTCCAGTTGCGGTGCACAAGCTTCTCACTGCAGTGGCTTGTGTTGTTGCAGAGCACAGGCTTTAGGGTGCAGGGGCTCAGTAGTTTGGGCTCACAGGTTCCAGAGCCTGGGCTCAGTAGTTGTGGCGCACAGGCTTAGTCACCCCAAGGCACCTGGGATCTTCCTGGACCAGGGATGGAAATTCCCCTTGCATTGCAAGGTGGATTCTTAACCACTGGACTACAAGGGAAGCCCAACAATCTGTGTTTTAATGAGTCCACAAGGTGACAAATTCAGAGGATCTTGGCCTTTTCTCCAGACTGAAATAGATGCTGAAGTTCTTTCTTTCTTTGCTGCAGAGCTAAGGAACTAGGATGGACTTTCTCTCCCTAGTAGGTAGCCAGTCACTCTCTCCTTCTCTTTACTCTGAGAGTGTCTGAAGAAGTGTGAAGTGAAATATGCTTCCTCATCCCACTTCCTTGCTGCTTGGTAAGATGATATGTAGAGAGAGGCCCTTTTGTTTTCAGGGAAAATGGAAAGAGGATTACAAACAATAACCAACATAGGGAAGTGGCAGAAGTCCTAAGATTTAAAAAAAAGCCTTCTGTCCAGGCCCAAGGCCTTCTATCTTCTGTTTTGACTCCTGAATATGGAGCTCACATCCTCCCTATTTCTCACTTCAGCTTCAGCAAAGCCATATGACTCTTCACAGTAACTGAAGGCCTAAAAATAAATAAAACCATGCAATAGATATCCTCTTTCAGCATAAAAGTTTTCTTTTTTACTTTTAATGAAAATTACTCTAAAATGAATTTTGTTCGGTATATTCTGGATTTTTCTTGATCATCTAGTGTTACTATAATGAACAATTAATTGTATATCTTACAACAATCAATGATATCATGGATTATTGAAGATTGAAGACATATTTGCATAGTAAATAATCTCAGATGTCTAGGATTTTTTTCTTGAATTCTAAATTTTTGTCTTTCATCTCACTTTCAAGCTATCAGAAAACATGTCCAAGTATCTTTTTAAGTATTCTTCACCTTGCTCCTAATTTTTTGCTTTTGATATGTGGGGGCTGGGAAATCAGAAAACAAGTTTGTTACATCTATGTTTTAAAAAAGGGTACAACAAATTGGGAAATTTTATTTTTCACTGATAATACTCAGTGTTAGTGATGTTGTATTAAAGCTAATATATCCTGATATTGTCCATAAAAATGTGACATAATCCTTTGGGAAAGCAGTATGGCACTGTATGCCAAGATCCTTGAACTATTCATACTCTTTAATAAAACATTTTAGGAATTTCCCTGGTGGTTCAGTGGTTAAGAATCCACCTGCCAATGCAGGGGACATGGATTCAATCCCTGATCCAGGAACCAAGATTCCACATGCTGCGGAGCAACTACACCTGTGTACCACAAATGCTAAAGCCTGCGTGCCCTAGAGCCCCTCCTCTGCAACGAGAGAAGTCACCACGATAAGCTTGCGCACCATACCTAGAGAGTAGTCCCTGCTCACCGCATCTAGAGAAAGCTTGCAGGCAGCAACAAACTCTCAGTGAAGCCAAAAAATAAATAACATTTTACTTCCAGAACTAATATAAGAAAATAATTTATCATAAAAATATTTATCCACAATGAAGTTTCTTGTTTTATCATTTAAATAGGAAAAAGCTGGAAATGATCAGAATATTTAATAGTAAAAGAATTTTTAGGTAAATTCTTTTTTTAATTCTTCGATTTAATGTTTCCAAACTGACAGATAAAAAGATTTCTGAAATAAGTTTAGCATATGTGCATATAACATTAAATGAAAGAGACAATCCTCATATTTTGCAGAGCTTAGAAATAATATAATAGTAATAGCTAATTACTTCATTTATGTTAACTCATTTAAACCCCATAAAAAAACCCATTAAGTAAGTAGTAGTATAAACTTCATTTAATAGATGAAGAAATTGTTATTAAGAGTGTAAGTAACTGGAGAATAATTGCCAGAGCTGGTATTCAGACCCAAGCAAAGTGGGTAAAAAAGCTCATGCTTCTAGCCACTAGGGCTTTAAATAGGGACATCTCAGGTTATACTTGCTGAACTAGAACAATTATCCATGGTGCCCCATTTCATCCTCAGAAGTCCTAATTGAGAGGATAAGTCATATGGTTGCACTAGCTATAGGTGTACACAGCGATCTCAACAATTCTCAGAGGATCAGAAACTGTGAGGGTTTTCTGACGCTGAATGCATATGGAATAAAATAGGAGAGGGACCCAGAACATGACTAATACAAGGGCATGTATGATCACAGAGGACCAGTGACTAAGTGGGCCTCATGCCTGGAGGCTGTCAAAGCCAGGAGGGGGTCCAGGGGAAACTAGTATGGGGGGTAGTGGGTTCCGATGGCAGGAAGAGTGACTTCAGTTATAATAGACTGCAGAAATGGTCACCATTCGCCTCCCACCAAGGCGTGGTATCTATTTCCTCCCCAATCCCCTTGAATCTGGGCCAGCTTCTTTGACTGAAAGAGTGTGATGAAAGTGACGCTGGGTGAATTCTGAACACTGCTACCAAGTGAACAAGCCTGAGTTAGCCTGGTGAGAGATGAACGATCACATGGAGAAGAACCAAGTGGCCCCAGCCAAGATCCAGACACCTGTCAGACATGCAAGTGAGGCCGCTTAGGACCAGTAAGACTCCAGCAGACCAGCCAGCTGACTGCACACCCAGCAGCTGACTACAAATTCATGAACAGGACCATGGAATGGCTGCCTGCTGAGCCCAAACTGCTGACCCACCAGAATTGTGAGCTGCATAACTCAGTGTTATTTTAAGCCACTGAGATTTGGAGTGGTTTGGGATACAGCAAACGCTAACTAACATTTCAGGAAATCCTTGCAAATATCTCCAGCTTCCACTCTTCAGAGGTTTAGGCAGTGTTTCTTTGGGCAGGAGAAATGCTTGGGGCAGGGGTGAAATCTGTGGGTCTAAAGTTACTCAGGAAAAAATATGAAGATCACCGAGTCTGGAAAAATCAGCCATAAGATAATATACAATAAGATGTGTTTGGTCACTTCTTTCAAAAAATAAATAATATATGTTGCAAAATGTGATAAGAACAGATGAAGTTTTGCCAAATTTCTAAGAGAAATTTCTTTATCCAGAAATTATTCTTTTTGTTTTTTAATGCAGCTGTTGAAGAGGAACCTGTTGGAGAGTAACTCATCAGACCAGCTCCTCCATGTAATTCAAATGCTAGAATTACAGCTGAATGTTACCACAGCCCATATAACTTTTGCCTCAAGAGAGGTTATAAAGAAACAACATTGTCTTTTTGAAGCAGATTCTTGTTCATGCTACAAGTTTGGCTGTAAACTGCAGACAAACCTCTGTTTCATTGCCAAGATAAATAAATGAGATCAGAACTGCTTCAGTTCAGTTCAGTCACTCAGTCGTGTCCGACTCTTTGCAACCCCATGAACTGCAGCACGCCAGGCCTCCCTGTCCATCATCAATCCCGGAGTCCACCCAAACCCCTGTCCATTGAGTCTTGCTTGTAAGTTTGCAAAAAGTAATTCATCTCTCAAGCAGAGGTAATGTCTAGCATTGTTTTATATATTTATTTTTTTGTTGAGGTATATTTCACCTATTACAGAATTAACTGTTATAAAGGGTACAAGTCAGTGGCATTTAGTGTATTTACCATGCTGTGTAACTACCACTTCTCTCTAGTTTCAATACTTTTTTTTCACCCCTCCAAAACACCCATACCATTAAGTAATCACTGTGTCCTCCTCTAATACCCTGATAACCACTAATATACTTTTTATATCTTTGTGGATTGCCTATTCTGGATATATCATATTAAAATAATCATTCAATATGTGACCTTTGTATCTAGTTTCTTTCTTAGCATAATGTTTTCAAGGTTCATCCAAATTGTGGAAAGTATTCAGCTCAGTTCAGTTCAGCTGCTCAGTTGTGTCTCTTTGCGATCCCATGGACTGCAGCACGCCAGGCCTCCCTGTCCATCGCCAGCTCCCGGAGTTTACTCAAACTCATGTCCACTGAGTCAGTGATGTCATCCAGCCATCTCCTCTTCTGTTGTCCCCTTCTCCTCCTGCCTTCAATCTTTCACAGCATCAGGGTCTTTTCAAATGAGTCAGTTCTTCACATCAGGTGCCCAAAGTATCGAAGTTTTAGCTTTAGCATCAGTCCTTCCAATAAATATTCAGGACTGATTTCCTTTAGGATGAACTGGTTGGATCTCCTTGCAGTCCAAGGGACTCGCAAGTGTCTTCTTCAACAACACAGTTCGAAAGCATCAATTCTTCGGCGCTCATCTTTCTTCACAATCCAACTCTCACATCCATACATGACTACTGGAAAAACCATAGCCTTGATTAGACGGACCTTTGTGGGCAAATTAATGTCTCTGCTTTTTAATATACTGTCTAGGTTGGTCATAGCTTTTCTTCCAAGAAGCAAGTGTCTTTTAATTTCATGGCTGCAGTCACCACCTGCAGTGATTTTGGAGCCCAAGAAAATAAAGTTAGCCACTGTTTCCACTGTTTCCCCATCTATTTGCCATGAAGTGAGGGGACCAGATGCCATGATCTAAGTTTCCTGAATGTTGAGTTTTAAGCCAATTTTTTCACTCTCCTCTTTCACTTTCATCAAGAGGCTCTTTAGTTTTTCTTTGCTTTCTGCCATAAGTGTGGTGTCATCTGCATATCTGAGGTTATTAATATTTCTCCTGGCAATCTTGATTCCAGCTTTTGCTTCACCAGTTCAGCATTTCTCCTGATGTACTCTGCATATAAGTTAATGAGCCATTGCTGGGGATAAAATGTTCAACCAGATGTCATTGTTACCTTCCAGGAGTTCAGTTTGGTGGGACAGACCAACAGGGAAAAGGGGGAATTTTTGTGCAGTGTGTTGAGATAAAAGCAGCGTCAAGTCAGGGTGTTTTGGGACCTTTCTATTTTTTCTTTCAAAAAATTTTTACTTTATTGAAGTATAGTTGATTTACAATGCTGTGTTAATTTCTATTGCACAACAAAGTGATTTACATATATATATTTTATATTATATACATACACATATACATACATATTATAGAGGCTTTTCTGATGAGTCAGTGGTAAAAAATCCACCTGCCAGTGCAGGAGATGCAGGTTTGATCCGCAGGTCAGGAAGATCCCTTGAAGAAGGAAATGGCAACCCACTCCAGTATTCTTGCCTAGGAAATCCCATGGACAGAGGAGCCTGGTGGGCTACAGTCCATGGGGTTGCAAAGAGTCTGACACGACTTAGTGGCTGAACCACAACCACCACCACCACAAAAATATATGTGTATAATTTTTTCACATTATTTTCTATTATGGTTTATCACAGGATAATAAATATTATTATCTCTGTGCTATACAGTAGGATGTTGTTTACCCATTCCATATGTAATAGTTTGCATCTGCCAGTCCCAAACTCCCAATCCTTCTGTCCCCTACACCTCTCCCTTTTGGCAACCACAAGTCATTTCTCTATGTTTTCAAGGCTGTTTCTGTCTCCTAGATAAGTTCACTTGAGTCATATTTTAGATTCCACATGAAAGTGATATCATATGCATTTGTCTTTCTCTTTCTGACTTACTTCACTAATATGATAATCTCTAGGTCCATCTATGTTGCTGCAAATAGCACTATTTCATTCTTTTTTATATCTGAGTAATATTCATATATATGTGTGTGTGTGTGTGTGTATATATATATCAGATCAGTCACTCAGTCGTGTCCGATTCTTTGCAACCCCATGAATCGCAGCACGCCAGGCCTCCCTGTCCCTCACCAACTCCCGGAGTTCACTCAGACTCACGTCCATCGAGTCAGTGATGCCATCCAGCCATCTCATCCTCTGTCGTCCCCTTCTCCTCTTGCCCCCAATCCCTCCCAGCATCCAAGTCTTTTCCAATGAGTCAACTCTTCGCATGAAGTGGCCAAAGAACTGGAGTTTCAGCTTTAGCATCATTCCTTCCAAAGAAATCCCAGGGCTAATCTCCTTCAGAATGGACTGGTTGGATCTCCTTGCAGTCCAAGGGACTCTCAAGAGTCTTCTCCAACACCACAGTTCAAAAGCATCAATTCTTCAGCGCTCAGCCTTCTTCACAGTTCAACTCTCACATCCATAGATGACCACAGGAAAAACCATAGCCTTGACTAGACGAACCTTTGTTGGCAAAGTAATGTCTCTGTTTTTGAATATGTTATCTAGGTTGGTTGCGGGGAGCGAGCTCTGCCCGTGGCAAAGGTCATGAGGAAGGAGGCTCGGCATACGCAAAGGTGGGATCGAGCCTCAGGAGTCCCCCTGGAAATTCTCGAGCATCTACCCCCAAAACCAGAGTCTGCCTACTTTCTGCTTTGTGCTTTCACCTACACCTCTGACTTTATGGGGGGCTGTCCCCCACTACCTCTCTCTGAAAAAAGAGTTAGCTTACAGCTCCAGTTAATAATTCCTGGGTGTGACAGTGTTTCAACCTACAAACTCCTTTGGAAGTCCTCTAGCCTGCCTGAATAGGTTTTTCTGGCCACATGTGATTGTTCAGAGCCTCCCAACTGTGAAAGGCAGGAGATGTTCTAAACTGTCTAAACACAGATTCTTTTGAGTAGTTAAAAGATTGATTAGAAATTGTATTGGTGAAGGGTTTTTCACTTATTGAGCCAATGTTTGCTGCTAAGTCTCCATACTCCTTACCTACTGTGTCCTTGGCAGTGTATTGATTGATATAATGGGTGTATAGAAATGTAAGTAGTAGCCTCAATGTTTGTAACGTTGGACCCTTGAGTTAATTCTTTTCTTGATTGAGCCCACCTCACCTTTGCCCTATAGGAATGCAGCTTTGTCCAGTGCTTTTTTGGAGGCTGGTGCCTGACTTTGGAATAACCACCTTTAGAGAAAGATAAATTTCTTAAAATGTTAACAGGCCTCGTGGCCAGAAGATGATGTAATTCACCTGAACTTTTGCATATGATAAGTTTGAAAGCCTGGCTTCGATTAGGACCAGGAACTGCTGTCCTTGCATGACTCCACCCCTTCCCCCATTATCCTCTATGCACAACTTAAGGTATAAAAACTACTTTGGAAAATAAAGTGCGGGCCTTGTTCACCGAAACTTGGTCTCTCCATGTCATTCTTTCTTTCACCTTCTGGCTGAATTTTTCCTGAGGTGGGAAAGCTCGTCAAGCCTACTAATTTTGCCTGGGCTTCTAAGATCCCACCGGGGAGGCCTTGGTGTCTCCTCTCCTTCGGGAGAATGGGAGGACGCCTGCGGCCTTCGTAGGTGACGTTAATTCCCTGCTTTGGAATTTTATTCAGCCTCTTTTCTTCACTGAATTTTCCTACTGAGCTATTCTTATTCTATTACTCTTTGTTCCTTAATTAAAGTGTAATTAAGCAGTTGTTTCCTGATCCTCGCTGACGCCGTCCCCGCTTCGAACTCCCTGGATCAGCCAGGGCTGAACCCCGGCAGTTGGTCATAACTTTCCTTCCAAGGAGTAAGCATCTTTTAATTTCATGGCTGCAGTCACCATCTGCAGTGATTTTGGAGCCCAGAAAAATAAAGTCTGACACTGTTTCCACTGTTTCCCCATCTATTTGCCATGAAGTGATGGGACCAGATGCCATGATCTTCGTTTTCTGAATGTTGAGCTTTAAGCCAACTTTTTCACTCTCCACTTTCACTTTCATCAAGAGGCTTTTGAGTTCCTCTTCACTTTCTGCCATGAGGGTGGTGTCATCTGCATATCTGAGGTTATTGATATTTCTCCCGGTAATATAAATATGTAGCTGTTGTTCAGTCGCTAAGTTGTGTCCGACTCTTGGTGACCTCATGAACTGTAGCACACGAGGCTCTTCTGTCCTCCACTACCTCCCAGATTTTGCTCAGATTCATGTTCATTGAGTTGGTGATGCTATCTAAACATCTTTTCCTCTGCTGCCCTTCCTCCTTTTGCCTTCAATCTTTCCCAGAATCAGAGTCTTTTCCAATGAGTTGGCTCTTTTCATCAGGTGGCCAAAGTATTGGAACTTCAGCTTTAGCAACAGCCCCTGCAATGAATAGTGAGGGTTGATTTCCTTTTATACCACATCTTCTTTATCAGTTCATCAGTTGATGGACATTTAAGTTCTTTCTCTCTTTGTTATTGTAAATAGTGCTGCTAGAACATTGTGATGTGTGTATCTTTTTGAATTACAATTTTGTCTAGATATTTGCCCAGGAGTAGGATTGCAGGATTATATGGAAATTCCATTTTAAATTTTTTTGAGTAACCTTTCTAATGTTTTCCATGGTGGCTGCACCAATTTACACTTCTACCAAAGAGCCAAGAAGACGCTGCAAAGTAAGGAATGCCTCAGTTGAGACTTAAGCTTGATTGTGAGTGAGCCAGAAAAAAAGAGAGGAGGGGAAAATCTTCAGGCCAGAGGTCCAATGTGTAAAAATTCTCCAAATGAGGGAGAGCTTGGCCAGTCCAGGGAATCATTTAGCATGGCTGGCGGACAATATTCTATTGGGAGAATAAGGAGCAGTAAAAATGCATGGGGCCCTCTCTGCAGGGTCCTGTGAGATTTCTCATTAATTCTGGACCTTACAAAAACAGCAGTAGGGAGCCATTCAAAGATTTTAAATGAAGGATGGGGCGAGAATGAAGGTAAGAAGTCTAGTTTGAGAGTTGCCATAAGCTGGATGAGAGGTGATGATGATGTAAACTAATGAGTGAATAGAGAAGTGAAAAAACAATTAACAGAATTGAATGATATTAAAGAGACAGGTTTTGGAGATTTACCCTGTGCGTGTGTGTGTGTTTGTGTGTTAGGGGTGGGGACAGCTAGTCAAGAGAAGTTAAGGATTACTGGCAGGCTTCCTATCTATGCCTGAGAAAGAAAATAAGTCACCGAGAAGAGCAGTGTTGAGTGTGGGCAGAAGTCAAGGTCAGACCTATTGGGTTTGGGGGCCTCTGTGGCAGCTATTTAACAGGCATTTTGGATTTATGAATCTGGAGTCAGGTGAGAGATTTAAGCTGAGGAAGCTTTGGGAATCATCCCCATATAGATGGTGACTGACCCCATGGGTCCTTTCCTTCCATGTCTGAAAGTCTGTCAAAGGACAGAGGAAGAAGGGATCCCATTTTCCACAAATTAATCTACACTTCCTCCTCCAAACTTCCTTCACTGATATCTAAGGTGTCAGGAGCACCTTCTGAGAAGCGCGTTCACCTTTGCAGGAAGCACGTATGGTCTGAGGCTTCAGGGACCTCAGGAGGGGGCAGAGGTCCTTCCAATGATTGTGAACACTTCCTTCACTGGCAGTCAGATCAGCAGTTTCTAGTACTACCAAGACTTCCAAAACCTGTTAACTGCAAGAAGAGCAAACAACCAGGTGCCAAGCTCCATCCCTGGAGAAAGGCCATCCCTGGGCCAGAATCACAGGGAGTGAGCCAGGAGCCTGGAGCGAAGGCACAGGGCTGTCAGGGTCTGCGATTCTTGTGCTGTTCATTGCTTTCTTTCTGTTCCTCTAAGCCTACTCCTGGAAGAATCTTCTGCTTCATCTTGTCAGGGATCTCAGAGGCCAGTGAATTCTGACTTCTAGAAGAGTTCCAAGGCTGTCACCTTGCTTATTTAACTTATATGCAGAGTGAAAGTGTGGAAAGTTTAGTTGTTCAGTTGTGTCTGAGTCTTTCTGACCTCATGGATTGTAGCCCACCAGGTTCCTCTGTCCATGGAATTCTCCAGGCAAGAATACTGGAATGGCTGCCATTCCCTTCTCCAGGGGATCTTCCCGACCCAGGGATTGAACCCAGGTCTCCAGCATTGCAGGCAGATTCTTTAACATCTGAGTGACCAGGGAAGCCCAGAATACATCTTGTGAAATTCTGGGCTGGATGAAGCACAAGCTGGAATCAAGATTGACAGGAGAAATATTAATAACCTCAGATAAGCAGATGATACCACTCTAATGGCAGAAAGAGAAGAGGAACTAAAAAGCCTCTTGATGATGATGAAAGAGGAGAGTGAAAAGGCTGGCTTAAAACTCAACAGTCAAAAAACTAGGATCATGGCATTTGGTTCCATCACTTCATGGCAAATAGATGGGGGAAAAATGGAAACACTGACAGACTTTATTTTCTTGGGCTCCAAAATCACTGCAGACAGTGACTACAGCCTTGAAATTAAAAGAAGCTTGCTCTTTGGAAAAGAAGTTATGACAAACCTAGACAGCATATTAAAAAGCAGAGATATCACTTTGATGACAAAGGTCCATATAGTCAAAGCTGTGGTTTTTCCAGTAATCATGTATGGATGTGAGAGTTGGACCATAAAGAAGGCTGAGCACCAAAGAATTGATGCTTTTGAACTGTGGTGTTGGAGAAGACTCTTGAGAGTTCCTTGGACAGCAAGGAGATCAAACCAGCCAATCCTAAAGGAAGTCAACCCTGAATATTCATTAGAAGGACTGATGCTGAAGTTGAAGCTCCAATACTTTGGCCACCAAATGTGAAGAGCCAACTCATTGGAAAAGACCCTGATGCTGGGAAAGACTGAGGGCAGGAGGAGGATGACAGAGCATGAGACGATTGGATGGCATCACCGACTCAATGGACATGAGTTTGAGCAAATTCCAGGAGATAGTGAAGGACAGGGAAGTCTGACTTGCTGCAGTCCATGGGGTTGCAAAGAGTCAGACATGACTGAGCAACTGAGCAACAACAAGAAGAGTTCAGGTCCGAAGTTCACACGTCCTCCCAGTGGTAAGTGTTATTTGGAGAACCTACAGCCCTACAATAATAAGTTTTATATAGAATATTTTTGTATATCTTTTAAAATAAATTTTGATACTGTAAAGGTGAGCTCTGTTGAGGGAAGACTCTCCCTAGGATGAAGAAACATTTGAAAATATAGAGTAGTAAAACAATGCAAAACAAAACAAACAAACTCCATTTATTAGCTGGTTTTACCCATTGTTCAGGCTGGACATAGTAAACTTCACTGAAGCAAAGGTTGCAGGAAACACTTGTTTCTGGATCCAGATACTTATATCCCTTACATCTCAGGTACCCATAAATTTACCTTGATGAATGAATGTTGAATGGATTTTGTACATGCTTTAGCCTTGCCACAGGGCTCACTAGAGCAAACAGATCATGCACGGGTCCTCAGTGGCTCAGTCATGTCTGACTCTTTGCAGCCTTATGGACTGCAGCCCGCCAGGCCTTTCTGTCCATGGAATTTTCCAGGCCAGAATAATGGAGCGTGTTGCCATTTCTTTCTCCAGGGGATCTTCCCAACCCAGGGATCAAACCCAGGTCTCCCACATTGCAGGCAGATTCTTTACCATTGAGCCACTGGGGAAGCCCTGCAAATAGCTCAGGTCTTTTTATTTCAGACACAGTTGCCCTTGGCACAGTCCCTTAACTGTCCTCAGGGCACCTCCCATGTGCCAGGCATGGTGATAGTTGCTGAGATCTGCCAAAGGAAAAGACTACCATTCAATATCAAAACAAAAAAACCAAATGTAATACTTACTGAAGCACAGTCTTTTCCAGCAAAGCAAGGAGCTGATTTTATACAGGGTTTGGGAAGTGGAGTTGAGGGATTGGTGGACTTTCAGGGGCAGGAGTGGGTTGATGCTAGCTGTGAAAACCTGCTTGCTTAGATAATGGTGTGGACTGGCTGGCTTTCAAAAGCACAGGGCTGTTTCTGGCTAACTTTCAAAAGTGTGTTCATTTAGGCAGGTTGCCATTGATTCATTAATGCAGTTTAGAACTGGTTCTGGTGGTTGCTTATTGCCACAGCTACAGAACATTTAATCTTTTCCTAGGAGTGTGGGAAATCTTTTTATTTTCAGGTCACTGCCTTCAAGAAAAATTATAACCTATGTAGAAGATAGCTATGCAGCCTATACATACAGGAGGGACTTTCAGGTGGTGTAAAGAATCCGCCTGCCAGTGTAGGAGACGCAAGAGACATGGGTTCGAACCCAGGGTCAGGAAGATCCCCTGGAGGAGGGTGTGGTAACCCACTCCAGCATCCTTGCCTGGGAAATCCCAAGGACAGAGGAGCTTGATGGGCTATAGTACATGGGGTTGCAAAGAGTCAGACATGATGAGCGACTGAGAACACATACACGTACACAGAAGCAGCCTAACAGAGAGGTTCAAAGAACAGTATTCTTGCTCAGCCCAGAGGATTGGATACTTTGCATTTACCTCTGTTCCTTCCTAAATCTCCAACCAGATGGTACTTAAGGGATTAAAAAAGACATAAACCTGTAAGAAAGAGGAGACCACGAGGAGAGAAAACAGTAGGATGTAGAAGAGCAGTTGAAAGATGTCTGTCCGGTTTTGGAAGCCAAAAGGCAGATGGGCAAGACCAGCTGATCTGGCAGACCAGGGAAATCTGAACCATATTGCTTGCAGGAGAGAAGCCAAGATGCAAAACCTTGCTTTAGGAGCCTGGAACATCTCGGAGGTGTGGTGCCAGTTATCTCTGAAGGCAGGGGTGAGGGGTGGGGCTGAAGACAGAAAAACTGAAATTCTGTAAAGGAAACAGTTAGGCTCTTGTATCCCTTTTTACACCCCAGGCAGCCAAAAAACTTGCCCCAACAGAAAATGGAAGGGCATTGAATTAGGAACTCCAAGTTCAGGCATAGAGGAAGAGCAGGGAGCTCTGTGTAAAGCAAGGGGATTAAACTGAAATCAGCATCTTGTGAAGTGAGATTCTAAAGCCTCTTTACCAACTTGGCTCCCAGAATTGACACTCACCAAGGTAAGAAGCTAGTGGGAGAGTTTCCCCTGGGGAAAGTGACCATTCCAGGGGAAAAGACCTAGAAATGCTAATGCATTTGGGAGGCTGTGTCCCTTAGCAGATGGCTTGGCTCCTGCCCGTTATTCTGCAATGAAGTCGACAAATCAGTACTTTCTATTTCCCCACTCAGGTCTTCTTATTGGGTTTTAATGCCTCACACTCAACCATAAATGAATCAGTAAGAATTGCCAAATGTTTGAGGAAAGTCTTCTGCATGAAAAAGTCTAGAGATAAAAGCAAACAGAAAAGAATTTTGAGGAAACTGAAAAAATAGAAGAATAAAAAAAAACCTGAGACCTACAAATCATAGTATTTTTATCACTTGCTATTTTACCATAATAGAACAGAACAGTTATCAGTTTGTTTTTCAGTTTTACTATACAAATAAGCTTATCTGAATAGTTGATACTTTTAAATATGTTAGCTTAGACAAAATTAGTCTATATAAACAACATGGAAAATCAAGTTATTAATTCAAAAGTACTTTTTAGTGGATATCTAGGCAGCAGTTAAGAGGAGGGAAGCAGAGCTACTGGAATCAAGGTTATCACAACAGGGCTTCCCAGGTGGCTCAGCGGTAAGGAACCTGCCTACCAATGCAGGAGATGTGGGTTCAATCCCTGGGTGGGGAAGATCCCCTGGAGAGGGAGGTGGCAACCCACTCCAGTATTCTTGCCTGGGAAATGCCATGGACAGAGGAGCCTGGAGGGTTACAGTCCATGGTATGGTGAAGCGTCAGACAACAACAATCAATACATACATAGCAAAAATATTTTTAATGTGTGACCATGATAAACATCAATTCATAAGAGGGATGTGAGGAAAGGTAATAAGATTAGGAAGGGGACACATGGTGTGGTGGGGACGTCAATGACACTTGAAAGCTTTATCTCTTGGGCTGAGTAGTAGATGTTCGTTATATATTAATAATTCTCTGTGGGGCTTTTGGTATGCCTGAAATGTTTCACAATAAAAGTTATATAATGAAATAAAAAAAAAAGTACTTTTAAAACTAAACAGTAGGTATTTGCCTGGAGGACCGGTGGTTAAGACTTCACCTTCCAACGCAGGGGCGAGGGTTCAATTCCCTGGTCAGGGAGCTAAGATCTCACATGTTTTGCAGCCAAAAAACAAAATGGAAGCAATATTATAACAAATTCAATAAAGATGTTTTGAAAATAGTCCACATAAAAAATCTCTTTTTAAAAAACTAAATAGTAGTAATTATTTCTAAGAAAAAGAGGGCAATGAGAAATTCATGAAGCCTATTGCCAGCTGCTTTTTTTTTTTTTTAAGAATAAAAACGATTTAAATATAGTTCAGATTAGCGTGCCTGGTTCATTTCAGCTTCTTCACTGCCAAACCTGGGGAAGGGACAGCTTTCTAGTTTCTCTGCCTTCTCTTGGTCTGTGATGATTAAGGTTTAGAAGTATCTGCTATATCAAGCTTTAAACTCTGGATTATCCATGTTTCTCTTCATCTTGACAGATTTGGCATTCTTTCACCTGGTTGTGAGCACAAAGTCCTTGATTTCCTCAGTTTCATTGGGCAAACAGGAGCGTGCTCAGGCCAACCAATCCCAGAGTGGGAGGAAGCAAGAAAAAAGGGGAAAAGCTACTGTAGCTATTTGATGTTTTAACTCCAAGAGCCAGGTTGGGGGTTGAAATACATTCATTTTTCAAGAACTCTGTACTCAGCACCTAGTGCCATGTGAGCCACTATTCTAGGTGCTGGTATTTATTTGTTTCATAATTGCATTTTAAGAAATATAAAATGATGGACTGAAAACCTCTTTAAAGAGTAAGATCATAAATTAAAGGTGAGGAAATGTCTCTGAAAATAGAACAAAAAGACAAAGTGATGAAAATTAGGAAAGCAAATAGAAGAAAATTAGAAAATCAGCCCAAGAGACAGAACATCTGAATGATAAGCATTCTGTGGAGAGAGAAAAAGCAAAGTAGAGAGGAGGCAGTTATTGGAGAAATAATTTTAAAAAATTTCTCAGAATTGAGTGTCTGATTGGTGGGGCCTGCTGAATACACTAGGCCACTTCACTTAGAAATTTCAGGACCTTGGGATAAAAAGAGGATCAGAAAAGCTTTCAGGTTTAAAACAATACCACCTGTAAAGGACTCAAAATCATCATGGCACTGGCTACTCAACAGCAGCACCGAAAACTGGAAGACAGTAGAACATTGTCTTCAATATTTGGAGAGAAAAAATCATCAGCCTGGAATTAAAAAGTAGGCATTCCATTGCTGCCCTGCAAATAGACTCATCAGGCCCATCTTTCTAGATTCTATATATATGCATTGATATATTTGTTTTTCTCTTTCTGACTTACTTCACTCGGTATAACAGGCTCTTGGTTCATCCACCTCATTAGGACTGACTCAAATTTATTCTTTTTATGGCTGAGTAATATTCCATTGCATATATGTACAACTTCTTTATCCATTCATCTGTTGATGGACATCTAGGTTTCTTCCACACCCTAGCTGTTGTAAATAGTATTACCATGAATACTGGGGTACATGTGTCTCTTTCAATTATGGTTTTCTCAGAATATATGCCCAGCAGTAGGATTGTTGGTAATATGGCAGTTTTATTCCTAATTTTTAAAAGAATCTCCCTACTGTTCTCCATAGCAGCTCAAGGAGCTCAAGTCAGGGACTCTGTGACAACCTAGAGGGGTGGGAGTTGGGAGGGAGGTTCATGGGGGAGGGGACATTTGTATACCTATGGCTGATTAATGTAGTATGGCAAAAACAACACAATATTGTAAACCAATTATCCTCCAATTAAAAACTTTAAAAAAAGTAGGCACTCTATCAATCACATGTGAGGATAGAGTAAGTTTTAATCTCTAGTAGTTGAGTTACAGGAAACTAATTGAAGAACATGGATAAGATCCAGAAAATAGGAAATCCATAACAAAAAAAGAGGCAAAGGGAATTCCCAGGTTACCGTGAAGATAAACCTCTTATATCAGCACCTGAGAGCCTGCAGCCCAGAATGAAGCAGCTTAGAAAGCTTTAAGAGAAGTGTCTTCAGGAAAACAAACTCTGAAATACCCGAGGTGTTGGCATGTACTGAGATAGAGGCAACTGGATGAAAGTTCAGGGATGGTATCAGTTAAGTTCAGTTCAGTCGCTCAGTCGTGTCCGACGCTTTGCAACCCCATGAATCGCAGCACGCCAGGCCTCCCTGTCCATCACCAACTCCCGGAGGTCACCCAAACTCACGTCCATCGAGTCAGTGATGCCATCCAGCCATCTCGTCCTCTGTCGCCCTTCTCCTCCTGCCCCCATTCCCTCCCACCATCAGAGTCTTTTCCACTGAGTCAACTCTTCGCATGAGGTGGCCAAAGTACTGGAGTTTCAGCTTTAGCATCATTCCTTCCAAAGAAATCCCAGGGCTGATCTCCTTCAGAATGGACTGGTTGGATCTCCTTGCAGTCCAAGGGACTCTTAAGAGTCTTCTCCAACACCACAGTTCAAAAGCATCAATTCTTTGGCGCTCAGCTTTCTTCACAGTCCAACTCTCACATCCATACATGACCACTGGAAAAACCATAGCCTTGACTAGATGGACCTTTGTTGACAAAGTAATGTCTCTGCTTTTTAATATGCTTTCTAGCTTGGACCACCTGATCTGCCTCTTTAGAAATTTGTATGCAGGTCAGGAAGCAAGAGTTAGAACTGGACATGGAACAACAGACTGGTTCCAAATAGGAAAAGGAGTTCGTCAAGGCTGTATATTGTCACTGTTTATTTAACTTATATGCAGAGTACATCATGAGAAACGCTGGACTGGAAGAAACACAAGCTGGAATCAAGATTGCTGGGAGAAATCCTCAGATATGCAGATGACACCACCCTTATGGCAGAAAGTGAAGAGGAACTCAAAAGCCTCTTGATGAAAGTGAAAGTGGAGAGTGAGAAAGCTGGCTTAAAGCTCAACATTCAGAAAACGAAGATCATGGCACCCGGTCCCATCACTTCATGGGAAATAGATGGGGAAACAGTGGAAACAGGGTCAGACTTTATTTTTCTGGGCTCCAAAATCACTACAGATGGTGACTGCAGCCATGAAATTAAAAGACACTTACTCCTTGGAAGGAAAGTTATGACCAACCTAGATAGCATATTCAAAAGCAGAGACATTACTTTGCCAACAAAGGTTCATCTAGTCAAGGCTATGGTTTTTCCTGTGGTCATCTATGGATGTGAGAGTTGGACTGTGAAGAAGGCTGAGCACCGAAGAATTGATGCTTTTGAACTGTGGTATTGGAGAAGACTCTTGAGAGTCCCTTGGACTGCAAGGAGATCCAACCAGTCCATTCTGAAGGAGATCAGCCCTGGGATTTCTTTGGAAGCAATGATGCTAAAGCTGAAACTCCAGTACTTTGGCCACCTCATGCGAAGAGTTGACTCAGTGGAAAAGACTCTGATGCTGGGAGGGATTGGGGGCAAGAGGAGAAGGGGATGACAGAGGATGAGATGGCTGGATGGCATCACCGACTCGATGGACATGAGTTTGAGTGACCTCCAGGAGTTGGTGATGGACAGGGAGGCCTGGCGTGCTGCGATTCATGGGGTCGCAAAGAGTCGGACACGACTGAGTGACTGATCTGATCTGATCTGATCTAGCTTGGTCATAACTTTCCTTTCAAGGAGTAAGCGTCTTTTAATTTCATTGCTGCAATCACCATCTGCAGTGATTTTGGAGCCCAAAAAAATGAAGTCTGACACTGTTTCATAGTGATTGAAAATTAAATGAGGCCACCAGAGAAAGAGTAAAACATAAATTTCTTTTGTTTTCCTAGTTTTCTAGGCAAACACAAATATTAGGCAGTCTTAAATTCCAGAGCAAGCACACACATGTACAAGTGTGTATATAGTGCACTACGTGTAATTAGTTCACTGCAACTGCGCTTGGCACACAGGAAGTACTTAGTAAGTTGTTGTTACGTATGCTATGTTGAGTGGTATAAGAGAGAAATGTATAAAGTTTCAATATTTTTTAAAAAAAATATTTATTTATTTGGCTGTGCTGGGTCTTTCTTGTGGCATGTGGAATTCTTAGTCGTGGCATGCAAACTCTTAGTTGTGGCATGGGGAATCTAGCTGCCTGAACAGGGATTGAACCTGGGCCCCTGCTTTGCAAGTGGTGAGTCTTAGCCCCTGGACCATCAGGGAAGTTCCTAAAGTCGCACTATTGAAAACAGAACTTAACTCTGTCAAGAGGAGATAGGCATGCTTTTCTAGTAGTAGAAAAGTGGCTGAATAGAGTTTGACAGATGACAAGTGAGAAGGACATTTTTCAGGTGGAGAAAGTTATAAGCTGGAACACAGAAGTTTGGAAATTCATCGTGTGTTAAGCAAAGAAAATGTGTGCCAAAGATTTATATCCTGCTGAGCTGACTTTCAACCCTAAAGGCTATACGCAAACCATTATGAACATTTAAAAACACAGAGAATATTGTTTCCATGAACTCTTCCTTAGGAATATACTAGAAAATTAGCCTGAGATCATCAAAGACTAAAGAGACCTTGCTTGATGTTAAAGACTATAGCATTGATCACTAACAGCTGTACATCACACGAAGAGAGGTAATCAGATATTATATACTTTCTAAGAAGAGGGCACAGACTTGTGAAGTGACTGTGTCATGACAATTGAACCTGAGTCTAACCGTAAAGGAAACCTAAGAGAGGTGGAGACTGTTTGAGAGAAAATTTGGAAGCACTTAGATGTTTGATTCCATGAGGAGAATGAGGGAATGGTGAGAGTCTTCTAGTGTTGGTCAGGAGGGAGGAGGGACCAAGGAGGGAACCTTCTAGTGCTGGTTACCTTCTAGTATTTAATCCAACACTCATTATTAGTGATACTTTCTGACGTCTCCTATGATCTCTGAACCACACGATTTTGTTTGGCCTTAGCAGGTGCAGAAGACTGAATTAATCATATAGCCCAATTCTAGCACATTATCTAGACTCCATCAGTAGTCTGAGCAAGGTCCTTCTCTTGTTTCATTTACACCTTCTTACCCTTATTCCCACTTGTATCTCCTTCCTCTCCTATATGAAAGAATTCTAATCTATTTAACTTTAACGTGGTTCTATCTTTTTGTATTGTTCTTACAAAATGTGTATTTTTATTTATAAAAATGTGCATCTTATACATCCAAGTCTTGGGTGCTATGCTTTCAGTCCAACCGTATTTCAGTGTGTATATCTGATTTGTTGCTTCTAATTGCTGCACAGTGCTCCACGTGTGCATCTACCATATTTTACTAATCAATCCTCCCAGTGATGGGCATCCAAATTATCCCCCACTCACTGTGCCACAAATACAGTTAAAATGAACAACTTTGCATATGCCCTTTTATGGACCTGAGATCATTTTATCACTGGATGAAGCTTAAATATTGCCCAATGCTCATTCAGTGATAACAAGTGTTTATGGAGTGTTGCTGGGCACTGTTTTTAGGTTCCAGGCATACAAGATAGACAAGATCCTCGGTCCCGAATAGCTCCAGTATTCCTGCCTGGAGAATCCAATGGACTGAGGAGTCTGGTGGGCTTAAGTCCACAGGGTCACAAAGAGTCAGACATGACTGAACTACTAACACAACAACAAAGTAAGGAAATTAAATAAATTTTTATTGGTAGTAAAAAGCTTTATGCAGAAAACTAAAACTGTATAATGTGCTAATGTCAGGGTTGCTACTTAGTTAGGTAGATAAGAATGAACACTACAGTTGAGACCTGAATGGCAAGATAAAGTCGACTAAGTGAAGAGTTGGGTTAGGAACCTCCTAGACAGACAGCATGGCAAGTGTAAGGGCCCTTAGAAGGGAATAACCTTGACATATGGGGACAGCAGCAAAAAGGCTCAGTGTAGGTAGATCATAGAGGATGAAGAGGAGTGTGGTGGAAGACAAGAATTACCTATTGTTGCATTAACAATACTACTGCATATTTATCAGCTTAAAATGACACAGTTTCTGTGAATCAGAAATCCAGGCACAGCTTTGCTGGGTCTTCTGAGCAAGGTGAAGGCTGAGTTCTCATCTGAGGCTCATCTGAGGACTGACTTCCAAGCTCATGAAGTTGTTGACAGAACTCAGTTCCTTTTAGGCTGTTGGACAAAAGGCCTTCATTTCTTGCTGGCTGTCAGCTGGAGGCTGCCTTCAGTTCCTTGTCATGTGAGCTTTTCCTACATGGCTGCTTGCTTCCTCAAAGCTAGCAAAGGAGAGAGAGTCTCCTTGTGAGATGGGTTACAATCTTATGAAATGTTATTGGTGTAGTAGCACTCCATCACCTTTGCTGCATTCTACTGAGTAAAAACATGTCCAGGCCCCATCTATTCAACGGGGGAAGATTACACAAGGTGTGAGTACCAGAGGAAGGGGTCATGGGGGGCCTCCTCAGACTCTGCCAGCCACAACAAAGTAAGAGAGGTTTGGCGGGGGGAGGTTAATATCAAGAGGGTCGTTATAAGTATGGATATTTTTTTTAAGTGGGGTAGAAAACCATTAGGAGCTTTGAACAGGGGATTGCATCAAATTTAAATTCTTACATATTCCTCTGCTTTGGTATCTTGGATAAATTGTAGTGGGGCCAGCAGAGAAACAAGAAAGCCAGAGGAAGCTGTTGCTGAACTCTAGATAGGAAATTAGTGGTCTGGCTTAGGTATAGAACATATAGAAAGAAGTAGGTAGATTGAGATATACATTGGAGGCAGAGTTAACAGTACTTGCTGTTAAATTATTATATGATTGTTTACAGCTAAGTAAGTTTGCCCAAGTTAACAAGCACTGTCATTAAAAGAGCCAGAATTAGGCCTGTGCCTGCACAGTTCTTAGTTCTGCTATGCCATTGTAGATGTCATGATGTACGCAGTACATACTTTCTCTATAACTCCCATTGCCTATCCTCTATCTCTCACCATCAAATATTGCTTTTGACAAACAAACCAACAAAGAACAGTTTGCTATGAAGAAAAGGTGGTCTTCCTGCATCTCTAGAAGGTATTTTTGAAATTGGTAGCGTAAATATTGCAAGTGGTAGATAGGAATAGCAAAAGCAATGGTCTCAGAGGGTTGAATATCCCTACTCCAGTATTGCAGTTTGTTTTTGTTGTTCAGTAGCTCAGTAGTTTCCGATTCTGTGACCCCATGGACTGCAGCATGCCAGGCTTCCCTGTCCTTATCTCCTGGAGTTTGCTCAAACACATGTCCATTGAATTGATGATGCCATCCAACCATCTCATCCTCTGTTGTCCCTTTCTCTTCCTGCCTTCAATCTTTCCCAACGGTAGGGTCTTTCCCAATGAGTCGGCTCTTTGCATCAGGTTGTCAAAGTATTGGAGCATCAGTTTTAGGATCAGTCATCTCCTTTAAAGCTTTAATTAAAGATGCATGGTTTCAAAGAAGTTAGTTTCCAAGAGACTGAAAAAATATCAACATTGCGATGAGTCTGAAACAGATATAGGGACATTCAGACCAAATAACAAGAAGCAGCTCCATTATTTGGAGGGGGATGTAGAGCTTTCTCAACCCAATTTTGCCTGATTTTAATTCCAGACAAAAAGAATCCAAAGAAAATACTTTTAGTTGGGCAGCTGGGAGGGAACACTGGAAAGGGAAGTAGAGAAGTGACATAGAAAAAGAGCGGAAAGTAATGAAAGGTGCACTATTAAACTAGTTATCACATGGAAAAACTCTGAGAGATAATGCAACATACCAGTCTCAGGATTGTCCTACCCAAGGGAAGAAGGACCTGAAAAGTCATGGGTGAAAACTGCCCCTTGTGTGTGCATGGGGGGTGTGACTGAAAAATATAGCCTGCCATATTAGTAACAAAATTTGCAGCCATCAAACCATCACATTACAGCCACTCCAAGCCTTGAGGGAACTTAGGATACAAACAGGATGTCCACATCTCTACAAATGACCCAATTTCATTCCTTTTTATGGCTGAGTAATATTCCATTGTATATATGTACCACATCTTCTTTATCTATTCCTCTGCTGATGGACATTTAGGTTTCTTCCATGTCTTGGTTATTGTAAACAGTGCTGCAATGAACATTGGGGATACATGTACCTTTTGGAATTATGGTTTTCTCCAGATATATGCCCAGGAGTGGGATTGCTAGGCCATATGGTAGTTTTATTTTTAATCTTTTAAGGAGCCTCCATACTGTTCTTCATAGTGGTTGTACCAATTTACACTCACACCAACAGTGCAAGAGGGTTCCCTTTCTCCACAACCTCTCCAGCATTTATTGTTCATAGATTTTTAAAAGATGGCCATTCTGACAGGTGTGAGATGATACCTCATTATAGATTTGATTTGCATTTATCTAATAATAGTGATGCTGAGCATTTTTCGTGTGTTTTTTGGCCATCTCTATGTCTTTGTTGAGACATGGATGGACCTAGAGACTGTCATACCAAGTGAAGTGAATCAGAAAGAGAAAAATAAATATCATATATTAACACAAATATGTGGAACCTGGAAATGGTATAGATGATATTATTTGCAAAACAGAAATAGAGACACAGAGACATAGAGAAAAGCACTAAATTCCCTAACTTGAGAGATCTGGTTTTTTTTAATTAATAATAATTTTTGATGTTCCAACTACCTGGTCTTTCTTACAAAAACTCATGTATCCTATGTGTGTGTGTGTTCAGTTGTGTCTGACTTTTCGCGATCCTATGGATTGTAGACGGCCAGACTCCTCTGTCCATGGAATTTTCCAGGCAAGAATACTAGAGTGGGTTGCCATTTTCTCCTCCAGGGGTTCTTCCTGACCCAGGGATTGAACCTGCATCTCCTGTGTCTCTTGCATTGTAGGGATATTCTTTACCGCTGAGCCATGGGATCCTGGCTTCTCCCTTACTTCTTTGGAGCAGTATCTCAGAGTAATCTGAGATGCTGTGTCCCAGGCTTGAAGTCCTCAGTTTTGTCTGATGAATAAAAACTCTCTGGGAAAGATTGAGGGCAGGAGAAGAAGCGGGGAACAGAGGATTAGATGGTTGGGTGGTATCACCGACTCAATGGAGATGAGTTCGAACAAACTCCGGGAGATAATGAAGGACAGGGAAGCCTGGGATGCTGCAGTCCATGGGATCACAAACAGTGCAACATGACTGAGCGACTGAACAATGAACAAGAGTTAATTAATAGTGTTGTGTTAGTTTCAGTGGCACAACAAAGTTTCAGTCATACATACACATGAATCTATTCTTTTTCAACTCTTTTCCCAATTAGATTGTTACATAATATTAAGCAGAGTTCCCTGTACTATACACTAGGTCCTTATTGGTTATCTAAGGCACCCCACTCCAGTACTCTTGCCTGGAAAATCCCATGGATGGATTGGATTCCATGGTAGGCTGCAGTCCATGGGGTCACTAAGAGTCGGACATGACCGAGGGACTTTACTTTCACTTTTCACTTTCATGCATTGGAGAAGGAAATGGCAACCCACTCCAGTGCTCTTGCCTGGAGAATCCCAGGGACGGGGGAGCCTGGTGGGCTGCCGTCTATGGGGTTGCACAGAGTCGGACAGGACTGAAGCGACTTAGCCACAGAAGAATAAAAGACCTAGGAATGACTGAATTACACTGCCGGTCGCCAAAACAGTTTCATATGCAATAAAACATAAGTTCATATCCTCCAGAGAAATCTACATGGTTAGGGGAGTTCTTTGTCTTCTAAATGTCCAGTGGTTTCTGCCACTAGAGTATATAAATTTCCACTTATGACAAACTAAATCTAGAACCCTTAAAACACAAAACAAAATAGAACACCTTTATTAGGATATAACTCACATGCCATATGTATTAGTTTCCCGGCACTGCCATAACAAATTACTAGACCACAATCTAGGTGGCTTAGGACAACATTTATTCTGTCATGATTCTGGAAACTACAAGTCCAAAATCAAAATCAAGGTGTCGGCAAGGCCAGTGAGTGAGTGCCTGCTCAGTCATGTCCAACTCTATGACCCCAAGGACTTAAAGCCCTCCAGGCTCCTCTGTGCATGGAATCTTCCAGGCAAGAATACTGGAGAAGGCTGCCATTTCCTCCTCCAGGAGATCTTCCCAACCTAGGGATCGAACCTGCATCTCCTGCATTGCAGTTGGATTCTTGACCACTGAGCTACCTGGGAAAGCCTCTCAGCAAAGCCATGGTCCCTCCAAAAGCTCTGAGAAAAATCCTTTGTCTCCTCCTAGTTTCTGGTGGTTGTCAGCAATCCTTGCTCTTCTTTGATTTATAGCTCTGTGGTTTCAGTCAATGTCTGTTCTCACATGGCATTCTTTCTTTTTTCAGTTATATGTATATATCTACATACTTTTCAGATTATTTTCCATTATATATTATTACAAGATATTGAATATAACCCCCTGCAAAAAGTAAATCCTTTTTGCTTATCTATTTTATGTGTAGTAGTTTGTATCTATTAATCCCGTACTTCTAATTTATCCCTCCCCGACTCTCTTCCCCTTTGGTAACCCCAACTTTGTTTCCTATGCCTGTGAGTCTGTTTCTGTTTTGCAAATTAGTTCATTTGTATTATTTTTTAAAGATTCCACATATAGTGGATAAGCATATAAGTGACAGCATATGATATTTGTCTTTCTTTTTCTTACTTCACTAACTATAATATTCTCTAGGTCCAAGGCAACATTTATTTCTTAAGCCAGTCATCTTAAGTCAGTTATCTGTTAATGGGCCAATCATTTGTTGATGGGCACTTGGATTGTTCCCGTGTCTATGTTGCTGTTGTTCAGTTGGTAAGTCATGTCTGACACTGTGACCCCATGGACACACCAGGCTCCCCTGTCCTTCATTATCTCCCAGAATTTGCTCAGATTCATCTCCATTGAGTCAGTTATGCCATCCAACTGCCTCATCCTTTGTCCCCTTCTTCTCTTGCTCTCAATCTTTCCCAGCATCAGGGTATTTTCTAATGAATCAGCTCTTCGCATCAGGTGGCCAAAGTATTGGAGCTTCAGCTGCAGCATCAGTCCTTCCAATGAATATTCAGGGTTGATTTCCTTTAGAATTGATTGGTTTGATCTCCTTGCTGTCCAAGGGACTCTTGAGTCTTCTCCAAAAAGGGAACCTTCCTACACTGCTGGTGGGAATGTAAATTGATATAGCCAAGAAGGTAGTATCAGCCATGAAAATCAGTATGGAGATTCCTTAAAAAACTAGGAATAAAACCACCATATGCTCTAGAAATACCAGTTCTAGGCTCACACCCTGAAGAAATAAAAACTGAAAAAGACACGTGTACTCCAGTGTTCACTGCAGCACTGTTTACAAAAGCCAAGACATGGAAGCAACCTAGATGTCCATTAACAGATGAATGGATAAAGAAGCTGTGGTGCATATATACAATAGAATACTATTCTGCCATAAAAAGGAATGTATTTTAGTCAGTTCTAATGAGGTAGATGAACCTAGAGCCTATTATACTGAGTGAAGTCAGTCAGAAAGAGAAAAAGCAAATATCTTATATTAACACATATATATGGAATCTAGAAGGGTGATACTGATGAAATCTGTTCACAGAGCAGCAATGGAGATGCAGACATAGAGAAGAGACTTATAGACAAAGGTAGGGGAGAAGAGCGAGAGGGTGAGATAAATGGAGAGAGTAGCATTGATGCATGTACACTAACACATGTAAATAGACAGCCAATGGGAATTTGCTGTATGACTCAGGGAACTCAGACTGGGGCTCTGTAATGATCTAGAAGGGTGGGAATGGGTGGGAGGTGGGAGGGAGATTCAAGAGGGAGGGGACATATGTATACCTATGGTTAATTCGTGTTGATGTATGACAGAAATCAAACCAATATTGTAAACCAATCATCAATCAATTAAAAATAAATAAATATTAAAAAAAAGAGTTCTCCAGCACCATAGTTTGGAAGCATCAGTTCTTTGGTGCTCAGCCTTCTTTATGGGCCAACACTCACATCCATACATGACTACTGGAAAAACCATAGCTTTGATTATACACATGTGGACCTTTGATGGCAAAGTGATGCTTCTGCTTTTTAATATGCTGTCTAGGTTTTCATAGTTTTCCTTCCAAGGAGCAAGCACCTTTTAATTTCATGGCTGCAGTCACTGTCAACAATGATTTTAGAGTCCAGGTGTAGGGAATATGCTATGTACAGGCCTGTACTATAATTAACAGGGCTTTTTTGAAAAATAAGAATGACTTTCTCATCACCCCCAGGCAAAGGGCTGGGAGCAGTAAAAAGCACATCTTGGAAAGACATCTTGAAAACAAGATATTGAAGTACTGATGCAACTGATGGAAAACCATTAGTGACTGTTCCTGTAACCAGAGCCTTGAGGGAGTTGCTGAGAAAGGGCATCACTAGCTGAAGGGCTAAACAAAGTCATGAAAGGCCTGAAGGTTTGACACTGAGGACTGTGCAATATATATCTTTACCCCCAATCTGAGATTGTAAAGAACAGATATCTCTAGAGCACGAACAAGGAAGTAGAAGTTAACAATAAAAGGCATGCAAGGATTAGTTCAGTTCAGTTCAGTTGCTCAGTTGTGTCCGACTCTTTGCCACCCCATGAACCACAGCACGCCAGGCCTCTCTGTCTATCACCAACTCCCAGAGTCCACCCAAACCCATGTCCATTGAGTTGGTGACGCCATCCAACCATCTCATCCTCTGTTGTCCCCTTCTCCTCCTGCCCTCAATCTTTCCCAGCATCAGGGTCTTTTCCAGTGAGTCAGCTCTTTGCATCAGGTGGCCAAAGTATTGCAAGGATTAGGATCTGGGCTTTTGCCTGCGAATGGCATCAGCCCCCTGATTCCCACTTTATTTCTGAGTCTTCTTTTTCTTTCTTCTTCTGTGGTACTGATCCCTCGGGTTGGTTCGTTGTTGGACTGGTCCCGACACCAGGAAAATAAAATTTTTCACTGCTTCCACTTTTCCCCTTCCTATTTGCCATTAAATGGTGGGACCAGATGACATGATCTTAGTTTTTTGGATGTTAAGTTTTAAACCAGGCTTTTCATTCTCCTCTTTTGCCCTCATCAAGTGGCTCTTTAGTTCCTCTTCACTTTCTGCTATTAGAGTACCATTTGCATATCTGAAGCTATTGATATTTCTCCCAGTAATCTTGATTCCAGCTTATGATTCATCCAGCCCAGCATTTCGCATGATGTACTCCATGTCATGGATACTGTAAAAGATAATGCTATGAATTCTGGGATATATGTATCATTCTAAATTAGGGTTTTCAACTTTTCTGGATATATGCCCAGGAGTTGGATTGCTGGATCATATGGTAGCTCTATTTTTCATTTTTTAAGGAACCTCCATATTGTTTTCCATAGTGGTTGTACCAGTTTACATTCCCATCAACAGCATAGGGGGATTTCCTTTTCTCTACATCCTTTCAAGCATTTGTTTTTTTTTTTTTTTCAAGCATTTGTTATTTGTTGACTTTTTGATGAAAGCCATCTGACCAGCATGAGGTAATCATTCATTGTGGTTTTGATTTGCATTTCTTTAATCTTTGGAGATGTTGAGCATCTTTTCATATGCCTATTGACCATCTGTATGTTTTCTTTGGAGAAACTTCTATTTAAGTCTTCTGCCCATTTTTTAATTGGGTTGTTTGTGTTTTGATATTGGTTTGTATGAGCTGTCTGTATATTTTGGGTATTAACTCTTTTTTGGTTGCATGTTTTGCAAATATTTTCTCCTTGTCCTTAGGTTGTCTTTTTGTTGAGTTTATGGTTTCTTATGCTATGCAAAAGTTTTATTTATATTAAAAAATTTTCTTAAGTATAGTTAATTTACAATGTTCTGTTGATTTCTGCTGTATAGCAAAGTGATTCAGTTATATATATATATCTCAACATTCCTTCCATATTCTTTTTTCATATTCTTTTCCATTATCACAGGATATTGAATATAATTCCCTGTGCTATACTGTAGGACCTGATTGTTTTCCATCCTATAAATAATAACTTGAATATACTAATCCCAGACTTCCAATCCATTCCTCCCACATCTCCCCTCCACCTTGGCAACCACAAGTTTGTTCTCTACATCTGAGAGTCTATTTCTGTTTAGTAGATGTGTTAATTTGGTCATATTTTAGATTCCACATATAGTGATACCATATGGTATTTGTCTTTCTCTTTCTGACTTCACTTAGCATGATAATCTCTAGGTTCATTCATATTGCTGCAAAAGGTATTATTTCATTCTTTTTTATATCTGAGTAATATTCCGTGTGTGTGTGTGTGTGTGTGTGTGTGTGTGTGTACGCACACACACTCAGTCATGTGTGACCCCATGGACTGTAGCCTGCCAGGCTCCTCTGTCCATGGAAATTTCCAGGCAAGAATACTGGAGTGGGTTGCCATTTGCTACTTTAATATTCCATTATATATATATATATATATATATATACTCACATTTTCTTTATCCATTTATCTGTCCATGACATTTCAGTTGTTTCCATGTCTCAGCTATTGTAAATGCTGCTGCTATGAACATACAGGTGCATGTATCTTTTCCATTTAAGAGTTTTGTCTGGAAGTGGGATTGCTGTATCATACAGAAACTCTGTTTTTAGTTTTTTAAGGAACTTCCATAGTATTTTCCTCAGTGGCTTTGTTGTTGTTGCTTAGTCATTAAGTGGTATCTGACTCTCTGCAACCCCATGGACTCTAGCATGCTGGGCTTCCCTGTCCTTTACTATCTCCTGGAGTTTGCTCAGATTCACGTCCATTGAGTTGGTGATGCTATTTAACCATCTCATTCTCTGCCACCCTCTTCTCCTTTTGCCTTCAATCTTTCCAAGCATCAGGGTCTTTTCCAATCAGTTGGCTCTTTGCATTAATGGTGGCCAAAGTATTGGTGCTTCAGCTTCAGCATCAGTCCTTCCAATGAATATTCAGGGTTGATTTCCTTTAGGATTGACTGGTGTGGTCTTCTTGCTGTCCAAGGGACTATGTATGCATGTGTACTAAGTCTCTTCAGTCATGTCTGACTCTGTAATGTTATGGACTGTAGCCCATCAGGTTCCTCTGTCCATGGGATTCTCCAGGTAAGAATACTGGAGTGGGTTGCCATGCCCTTCTCCAGGGGATCTTCCTGACTCAGCGATCAAACCAGGATCTCTTACATCTCCTGTATTGGCAGGTGGGTTCTTTACCACTAGGCCACCTGTGACGTGCCCAAGGGACTATATATATATATGTGGTGGCCAAATCAATTTACATTCCCACCAACAGGGTTCCCTTTTCTCCACACCTCCTTCAGCATCTGTTATTTGTAGAAAAATCTTTTAAGTTTGATTAGATTCCATTTGTATATTTTTGCCTTTATTTCTTTTGCCTGGGAGACAGATTGAAGAAAAATATTGCTACAATTTATGTCTGAGAAAGTTTTGACTGTTCTCTCTTCTGAGAGTTTCATGGTGTCAAGTCTTATATTTAGGTCTTTAAATCATTTTGAGTTGTGTATGGTATGAGAGAGTGTTCTTATATCATTGGTTTACATATAGCTGTCCAGCTTTCCCAATATCATTTGCTAGAGAATTTTTCATAGTATATTCTCGTCCCCTTTGTTTTAGATTAATTGGCTGTAGGTGTGTAGGTTTAATGTTCTCAGGGCTCTCTGCTCTCTTTCATTGGTCTATACGTCTATTTTTGTGCCAAAACTACACTGTTTTAATTATAGTGGCTTTTCAGTATAGTTTGAAGTCTGGGAGAGTTATCCCTCCTGCTTTGCTCTTTTTCCTGAGGATTGTTTGACAGTTTTGAGTCTTTTGTGCTTCCATATAAATTTTAGGGTTATTTGTTCTAGTTCTGTGGAAAATGTCATGAGTATTTTCATAGGGATTGCATTAAATCTGTACACTGCTCTGTGTAGTATGACCACATAATGATATTCATTCTTCTGATTGAAGAGCATGGTATAGCTTTTCATTTCTTTGAATCATCTTCAATTTCCTTTATCAATGTTTTATAATTTGCAGTGTATTACCTCCTTGGTTAAGTTTATTCCTAAGTATTTTTGTGTGTGATTTTAAATAGTGTTTTTTGTTTGTTTGCTTGTTACCTTTTCTGATATTTCATAGTTAGTGTAAAGAAATGCAACAGATTTCTATATATTAACCTTGTATCCTGCTACCTTTCTGGATGCATTTATTAGTTCTAATAGTTTTTGTATGAAGAATTTAGGGTTCTCTACATAGAGTATTTTGTCATCTTCAAATTAGAACAGTTTTACCTATTCCCTTTCCATTTGGATACCACTTATTTCTTTTCTTGTTTGATTGCTGTGGCTAGGGCCTCCAATACTATGTAGAAGAGAAGTGGTGAGAATGGGTATCCTTGCCATGTTCCTGAATATAATGAGAAGACTTCAGCTTTTCACCATTGAGTAGTATGTTGGCTGTGGGTTTGTTATAAAAGGCTTTTACTATGTTCTCTCTATATCCCCTTTGGTGAAGAGTTATTTTTACTATCAATGGATGTTGAATTATATCAGATGATTTTTTTTGCATCGGTGTTTTTCTTTTTGGCTTACTTCACTCTATATCAGATGATTTTTTTTTTTGCATCTATTGAGACAATTTTGTGGTTCTCATATTTCTTTTCATCACTGTGGTGTATCACATTGGTTGATTTACTTATGTTGAACTGGCTTTGTGACCCTGGAATGAGTCCAACTTGACTGTGGTGTATGATCCTTTTAAGGGGCTGCACAAGATCAGAGTAGAAGGACGTGTGCTCATCTCCTGCAAGAACTCCAAAAGTACAACTTGCTGCTGAACAACCATTGACAGGAGAATGTTGGATCCCACCATAAAAGGACACCCCCACATCCAAGGGCAAAGGAGAAGCCCCAGAAAGATGGTAGGAGGGGAAAAATTGCATTTAGAATCAAACGCCACACCTACCAGAGATGCTTAGAGGGCTCAAATAAAACTTTGTGTGCACCAGGACCCAGAGACCACTCAGACTGAGCCAGAGCATCCTTTGAGTGTTTGAGTGTTTCCTGAAGAGATACAGGTCAGCAGTGGCCTTCCACAGGGGAAGGGACTCTGGGTGCAGCAGATCTGGGTCACACAGCAAGTGGCATAAGCCCTCTTGGATGAGGTTACCATTAATCCCACTATAAAGCCACCTAGCAGATGACCCACAAACTGTAGAACAATTATACCAAATAAATTCTTGCACTGCTAAGAAAGTTCTAGGACCCACAACAGATATCCCAACCTAGGTATCTGACAAAGAGACTGAGAACCCCCAGGGAATTGACTTTGGTGGCCAGGGGGATTTGATTACAGAACTTACACAGGACTGGTGAAACAGACTCATGGAGGGCACAAACAAAAGTTTGTGCACACCAGGAGAAAGGAGCAGTGACCACACAAGAGACTCACCCAGACTTGCCTGTGAGTGTCCAGGGGATACGACACTGAAAGATGAACTTTCAGGTCAGTAGGTGCCCAATATGTTACTGGAGAAGAGCAGAGAAATTACTCCAGAAACAATGATGAGACAGAGCCAAAGCAAAAACAACACCCAGTTGTTGATTTAACTGGTGATGGAAGTTTGGTCTGATGCTGTAAACAACAGTATTGCATAAGAACCTGGAATGTTAGGTCCATGAATCAAGGTAAATTGGAAGTAGTCAAACAGGAGATGGCAAGAGTGAACATTGACATTTTAGGAATAAGTGAACTATAATGGACTGGAATGGGAAAATTTAACTCAGATGACCATGATATCTACTACTGTGGGCAAGAATCTCTTGGAAGAAATGGAGTAGCCCTCATAGTCAACAAAAGAGTCCAAAATGCAATTCTTGGGTGCAATGTCTAAAATGACAGAATGATCTCTGTCTGTTTCCAAGGCAAACCATTCAATATCACAGTAATCCAAGTCTATGCTACAACCAGTAATGCTGAAGAAGTTGAAGTTAAATGGTTCTATAAAGACCTGCAGGGAAAAGGCTAATAGAGTTTTGCCAAAAGAACATACTGATCACAGCAAACACTCTCTTTCAACAATACAAGAGAAGACTCTACACATGGACATCACCTGATGGTCAATAGTGAAATCAGACTGATTATATTCTTTGCAGCCAAAGATGGAGAAGCTCTATACAGTCAGCTAAAACAAGACTGGGAGCTGACTGTGGCTCAGATCGTGAACTCCTTATTGCCAAATTTAGACTTAAATTGAAGAAAGTAGGGAAAACCACTAGACCATTCAGGTATGACCTATATCATATCCCTTAAGATTATACAGTGTAAATGACAAATAGATTCAAGGGATTAGATCTGACAGACAGAGTGCCTGATGAACTAGGGACAGAGGTTCATGATATTGGCACAGGAGGCAGTGATCAAGATCATTCCCAAGAAAAAGAAATGCAAAATGGCAAAATGGTTGTCTGAGGAGGCCTTACAAATAGTGGAGAAAAGAAGAGCAGAGAAAGGCAAAGGATAAAAGGAAAGATATCTTCATTTGAATGAAGAATTCCAAAGAAGAGCAAAGAGAGATAAGAAAGCCTTCCTAGTTGAACAATGCAAAAAAAAAAAAAAAAAAAAAAAAAAGGAAAACAATCAAATGGGAAAGACTAGAGATCTCTTCAAGAAAATTAGAGATATCAAGGGAATGTTTCATGTAGAGATGGGCACACTAAAGGAGAGAAACAGTATGGACCTAACAGAAGCAGAAGATATTAAGAAGAGGTGGCAAGAATACACAGAAGAACTATATTAAAAAGCTCTTAATGACCCAGATAACCATGATGATATGATCACTCACATAGAGCCAGACATCCTGCGGTGCAAAGCATCAGTATGAACTAAGATAGTGGAGGTGATGGAATTCTAGCTCATCTATTTCAAATCCTAAAGGATGATGCTGTTAAAGTGCTACACTCAATGTGTCAGCAAATTTGGAAAACTCAGCAGTATCCACAGGACTGGAAAAGATCAGTTTTCATTCCTATTTCAAAGAAGGGCAATACCAAAGAATGTTCAAACTACTGCACAATTGCACTCATCTCACATGGGGTCACTAAGAGTTGGACACGACTGAGTGACTTCACTTTGACTTTTCGCTTTCATGCATTGGAGAAGGAAATGGCAACCCACTCCAGTATTCTTGCCTAGAGAATCCCAGGGATGGGGGAGCCTGGTGGGCTGCTGTCTATGGGGTCGCACAGAGTCAGACACGACTGAAGTGACTTAGCAGCAGCAGCAGCAGCACATGCTATAAGATAATGCTCAAAATCCTTCAAGCTAGGCTTCAACAGTATGTGAACTGAGAACTTCCAGATCTTAAAGCTGGGTTTAGAAAAGGCAGAGGACCCAGAGATCAAATTACGAACATCTGTTGAATCATAGAAAAAGCTACTGAATTCCAGAGAAATATCTACTTCTGCTTCATTGACTACACTAAAGCCTTTGACTGTGTGGATCACAACAAACTGTTAAAATTCTAAAAGAGATAGGAATATCAGACCACCTTACCTGCCTCCTGAGAAACCTGTATGCAGATCAAGAAGCAACAGTTAGAATCAGACATGGAGTAACAGACTGGTTCAAAATTTGGAAAGCAGTATGTTAGGCTGTATATTGTCACCATACTTATTTAACTTATATGCGGAGTGCTGCTGCTGCTGCTAAGTTGCTTCAGTCATGTCTGACTCTGTGCGACCCCAGAGACAGCAGCCCACCAGGCTCCCCCATCCCTGGGATTCTCCAGGCAAGAACACTGGAGTGGCTTGACATTTCCTTCTCCAATGCATGAAAGTGAAAAGTGAAAGTGAAGTTGCTCAGTCGTGTCCGACTCCTAGCGACCCCATGGACTGCAGCCTACCAGGCTCCTCCATCCATGGGATTTTCCAGGCAAGAGTACTGGAGTGGGGTGCCATTGCCTTCTTCTATATGTAGAATACATCATGCAAAATGCTGGGCTGGATGAAGCACAAGCTGGAATCAAGCACAAGCTGGAATCAAGATTCCCAGGAGAAATATCAATAACTTTAGATATGCAAATGATGCCACTCTTAAGACAGAAAGTGAAGAGGAGCTAAAGAGCTTCTTGATGAAGGTGAAAGAAAAACGTGAAAAAATTGGCTTAAACTCAACATTCAATTGCGCTTCCCAGGTGGCACAGTGGTAAAGAATCTGCCTGCCAATGCAGGAGACAGAGCAGATGTGGGTTCAATCCGTGGGTCAGGTAGATCCATTGAAAGAAGAAATGGCAACCCATTTCAGTATTCTTGTCTGGAAAATTCCATGGACAGAGGAGCCTGGTGGGCTATTGTCTGGGGGCTCACAAAGAGATATGATTGAGTGACAGAGGATGCAACATTCAAAACACTGAGATCATGGCATTCAGCTCCATCACTTCATGGGGCAAAATAAATGGGGAAACAACGGAAGCAGTGCAGTGACAGACTTATTTTCTTGGGCTCCAAAATCACTGCAGATGGTGACCCCAGCCATGAAATGAAAAGACACTTGCTCCTTGGAAGAAAAGCTATGACAACCCTAGACAGTGTATTAAAAATCAGAGACATCACTTTGTCAACAAATGTCTGTATAGTCAAAGCTATGATTTTTCCAGTAGTAATATATAGATGTGAGAGTTGGACCATAAAGAAGACTGAATGCCAAAGAACTGATGTTTTCAAACTGTGGTGCTGGGAGAAGACTCTTGTGAGTCCCTTGGACAGCAAGGAGATCAAATCAGTCGATCCTAAAGGAAATCAGTCCTGAATATTCATTGGAAGGACTGAGGCCTAAGCTGAAGCTTTAATACTTTGGCCACCTGGTGTGAAGAGCTGACTCACCGAAAAGACCCTGAAGCTGGGAAAGGCTGAAGGCAGGAGGAGATGGGGATGACAGAGGATGAGATGGTTGGATGGCATCACTGACTCAATGGACATGAATTTCAGCAAGCTCTGTGAGATGGTGAAGGACAGGGAAGCCTGGTGTACTGCAGTCCATGGAGTTGCAGAGTCAGACACAACTGAGTGATTGAAGAACAACAACATGTATTATGTTTATTTCCTTTGTTTTTCACTTGTCTTTCTGTCTGCTATTCTGATCTGTCTTCCAGATCACTTAGCCATTTTTCCTTTGTTATTATTATTTAGCCTGCTATTATGTTGTTTAGTCTGCTCTTCATTGTTTCTTGGTTGGTTTTTGTCTCAGCAATTGAATTGTCCAATTTTGATTAGTTCATAGTTTCTATTTCCTTTTTACTATGATCTGCTTTTCTTTCAATAATCTTTCTTAATCCCTTCATCATTTCTATTATCTCCTTTTTGAACTCTGGGTCTAGTACAGTAGTGAGGTCTGTTTCATTATTCTTTCAGGGGATTTCTCTCATTCCTTTGATTGGAAATATTTCCTTTGTTTTTTCATTTTACATGAATTTCTCTACTGTGGTCTTGAAGCAGTGTTTTAATGTGGTAGCATCCCTGTCTAGACTTCTGTGAGTGCAACATTTTTGGTGAAAGTTCTCCTTTTTTCTGCATACCAGCCATGTCTTTTTTCTGAGTGTGCCAGTTGCTATCCCCTTGACAGGGGATATGATTTGTACTGTAGTGTCCAGAGCCTGTGCTGGATGTGTGGGCAGAGCTTCCTCTGCTCTGCTGCTGTCACTGCCCTAGTGGGGATGGGGTCTTCTCCCAATTGTTGGACTATAAGCCCTGAGGGTTGGGTTCTATTAGGCATTATTGCCCTTGAGTGCATGCCCTGCTTCAAAGGAGGTGACTGTTGAAGCAAGTGAGGCCTCTGTGGTCATAGCAAACCTATGTGTTCCCCCTGCCAGTGTCTGCAGTTCTGCCCCAAAACAGCTGAAGGTTGCATCCTTTCTCTGCTGTGTTTTTCCCAGACCTAGTTCAAGGCTGTGGTGTGGCATTTGCTGGTGTGAGGAACAGCAAATTTTATATCTTTTATCTGATTCTTTTCTTGTAGCATAATGTTTTCAAGACTCATCCATGCTTTTGCATGTATCAGCATTTCATTCCTTTTTATGCTTCAATAATATTTTTGTATGGGCATGTCTGTTATGACCAGTGCATTTTCTTGGCAAAACTCTATTAGTCTTTGCCCTGCTTCATTTTGTATTCCAAGGCCAAATTTACCTGTTACTCCAGGTGTTTCTTGACTTCCTACTTTTGCATTCCAGTCCCCTATAATGAAAAGGACATCTTTTTTGGGTGTTAGTTCTAAAAGGTCTTGTAGGTCTTCATAGAACCGTTCAACTTCAGCTTCTTCAGTATTACTGGTTGGGGCATAGACTTGGATTACTGTGATATTGAATGGTTTGCCTTGGAAACGAACAGAGATCATTCTGTCGTTTTTGAGATTGCATCCAAGTACTGCATTTCAGACTCTTTTGTTGACCATGATGGCCACTCCATTTCTTCTGAGGGATTCCTGCCCACAGTAGTAGATATAATGGTCATCTGAGTTAAATTCACCCATTCCAGTCCATTTCAGTTCGCTGATTCCTAGAATGTCGACATTCACTCTTGCCATCTCTTGTTTGACCACTTCAATTTGCCTTGATTCACGGACCTGACATTCCAGGTTCCTATGTAATATTGCTCTTTACAGCATCGGACCTTGCTTCTATCACCAGTCACATCCATTTGACTCCATCCCTTCATTCTTTCTGGAGTTATTTCTCCACTGATCTCCAGTAGCATATTGGGCAACTACTGACCTGAGGAGTTTCTCTTTCAGTATCCTATCATTTTGCCTTTTCATACTGTTCATGGGGTTCTCAAGGCAAGAATACTGAAGTGGTTTGCCATTCCCTTCTCCAGTGGACCACATTCTGTTAGATCTCTCCACCATGATCCGCCCATCTTGGGTTGCCCCACAGGCATGGCTTAGTTTCATTGAGTTAGACAAGGCTGTAGATTGACTAGTTTTCTGTGAGTATGGTTTCAGTGTGTTTGCCCTCTGATGCCCTCTTGCAACACCTACTGTCTTACTTGGGTTTCTCTTACCTTGGGCGTGAGGTATCTCTTCACGGCTGCTCCAGTAAAGTGCAGCCACTGCTCCTTACCTTGGATGAGGGGTATCTCCTCACTGCTGCCCTTCCTGACCTTCAACGTGGGATAGCTCCTCTAGGCCCTCCTGCGCCCACGCAGCCATGGCTCCTTGGATGTGGGGTTGGTCCTCCCGGCCACCACCCCTGGCCTCGGTCGTGGGGTTGCTCCTCCCCGCCGCTGCCCTTGGCCTCGGGCTTGGGGCGTGGGGTATCTCCTCCCGGCTGCCGCCCCTGACCTTGGACTCAGGGTAACTCCTCTCGTCGCCACCCCTGACCTCGGAGGCTGGGTATCTCCTCTCCGTCGCGCCCCCCCGCCCCCGTCGACCTCCGATGCGGGTTAGCTCTTCTCCGCCGTTCCTGCGCGCTGTCGCAGTCTGGTACTCTCGACCGCTGCCCCTGACTTCGGACATGGGGTAACTCCTCTTGGCCGCTGCCTTTTGGGCATGGGGTCCTCCCGGCTTCTGCCCCTGACCTCGGACGTGGGGTGGCTCCTCTCCGCCGCGCTTGGCGTGCCCGTTGCAGCCGCCTGTGCTTTGAAATTAAAAGACGCTTACTCCTTGGAAGGAAAGTTATGACCAACCTAGATAGCATATTCAAAAGCAGAGACATTACTTTGCCCACAAAGGTTCGTCTAGTCAAGGCTATGGTTTTTCCTGTGGTCATGTATGGATGTGAGAGTTAGACTGTGAAGAAGGCTGAGCGCTGAAGAATTGATGCTTTTAAACTGTGGTGTTGGAGAAGACTCTTGAGAGTCCCTTGGACTGCAAGGAGATCCAACCAGTCCATTCTGAAGGAGATCAGCCCTGGGATTTCTTTGGAAGGAATGATGCTAAAGCCAAAACTCCAGTACTTTGGCCACCTCATTCGAAGAGTTGACTCATTAGAAAAGACTCTGATGCTGGGAGGAATTGGGGGCAGGAGGAAAAGGGGACAACAGAGGATGAGATGGCTGGATGGCATCACTGACTCGATGGACAGTGAGTCTGGGTGACCTCCGGGAGTTGGTGATGGACAGGGAGGCCTGGCGTGCTGCGATTCATGGGGTAGCAAAGAGTCAGACACGACTGAGCGACTGATCTGATTTGATGGACATGTCACATCTTATTTATCTACTCATCAGTTGATGAACATTTGGGTTGTTTCTATTTTGTGGTTATGTGAATAATGCTCTTGTGAAAATATGTGTTCAACTTTTTGTGTGGCGATATCTTTTTATTTCTCCTGAGTATATACATATGAGTATATACTTGGAAAGCATATACTTGGAATTGTTGGCTCATCTGGAAATTGTATGTTTAATTGTTTGAGGAACTGCCAAACTGTTTTTTGAAGAGGGTACACCATTTTAGATTTCCACCAGCAGTGCACAAGGAATTCCAACCAATTTCTCCACATCTTCATCAACATTTCTTATTATCTGTTATTTTGGTTATAATTGTTTTAGTTGGTGTGAAGTGGTATCTGACTGTATTTTGATTTGCATTTCCTTGATGACTAATGATGTTGGGTAGCTTTTCACGTACTTATTGGCTATTTTTATGTTTTTATTGCAGAAACGCCAAATCAGGTTCTTTACCCATTTTTAGATTAAAAAAATATTTAGTTGTATACTTCTTCATATATGCTCATATAAAAACGTATAACATTGATGTGTATAGTAAAACATATATTGATGATATAAGTACCTTAACAAGTATGTGATTTGAAAATTTTTTCTCCAGTTCTGTGAACTTTTTTATTTTTTTGATGGTGCCCTTTAAAGCACAAAAGTTTTCAGTTTTGATGAAGTCCAACTTAATTTTTTCTTTTTTTTGCTCTCCATGTGCTCTCCATGCCTTCTATAAAAAAATACAACTCTTTTAAGATGTATACTAACGCATATATATGGAATTTAGAAAGATGGTAACAATAACCCTGTGTACGAGACAGCAAAAGAGACACTGATATATAGAACAGTCTTATGGACTCTGTGGGAGAGGGAGAGGGTGGGAAGATTGGGGAGAATGGCATTGAAACATGTAAAATATCATGTATGAAATGAGTCGCCAGTCCAGGTTCGATGCACGATACTGGATGCTTGGGGCTGGTGCACTGGGACGACCCAGAGGGATGGAATGGGGAGGGAGGAGGGAGGAGGGTTCAGGATGGGGAACACATGTATACCTGTGGCGGATTAATTTTGATATTTGGCAAATCTAATACAGTTATGTAAAGTTTAAAAATAAAATAAAATTAAAAAAAAATAAATAAAAAAAAAAATATAAAAAAAAAAAAATGAGTAAATTTATGTGAAAAATTCTGAGGTAATATGATCATGGATAAAAAGTAGTTTTTCAAGTGACAAAATAATTTGTACTATTTTAGCACCCCACTCCAGTACTTTTGCCTGGAAAATCCCATGGATGGAGGGGCCTGGTAGGCTGCAGTCCATGGGGTTGCCAAGAGTCGGACATGACTGAGCGACTTCACTTTCACTTTTCACTTTCATGCTTTGGAGAAGGAAATGGCAACCCACTCCAGTGTTCTTGCCTGGAGAATCCCAGGGACGGGGGAGCCTGGTGGGCTGCCGTCTATGGGGTCACACAGAGTCGGACACGACTGAAGTGACTTAGCACTAGCAGTAGGCTTTCTTTTAGGATAATTTTTTCACACACGTTTCATTTAGGATTCTTGCCCTTTTATGGGGGGAAGAATTATATGACTTACCATTTATTCAAATATTTACTATTATATATTATTTTTGTGGTTCCCATTTGGACAATTAACATTTCTGTTAAATTATCTAAATGATACTTTGTGTCATTTATTGTTTTTCTAACTTCTTATTTGTTCACAGGAAAGTAAAAAGAAGATAATTGACATTCAAAATTATAGTACCCAAACCTAACTCAAAATTAAAATTTAAGATTCATTTATTAGTTAATAATTATGTTAATTATTATTTAATAATCATATTATTATTTCATTTGGCTGTGGTGGGTCTTGGTTGTTTCATGGGGCTTTCTCTGGTTGTGGTGAGTGGGGACTACTTTCTTGTTGTAGTGCATGGGCTTCTCATTGTGGTGGCTTCTCTTGTTGCCGAGCATGGGGTCTCCGTGTGTGGGCTTCAGTAGCTGTGGCTCATGAGCTCTAGAGAGTGGGCTTAGTAGTTGTGGTGCTGGGCTCAGTTGCTTCACAGCATGTGGGATCTTCCTGGACCAGCAATCAAGTGTCCCTTATATTGTAATGCAGATTCTTAACCACTGGACCACCAAGGAAGTTGAACATTTGTTTTAATAAAAAGATGTGTAACATGTTTTAAGTGAAAATGATAGAACTGCCAAATATGTTTAGTACATTTCCATTTTTGTAAAAAGATTATATAGATATTTGCTTGGAAATAAAGTCTAGATGGCTGTAAGAAGAAAATTAATAGTCACAGTTTTCATGTTTTGGGGAAACTTTTTTGGTCTACTTTGCTCTCTAAAATAAACATATGCTATATAAATAAAGATGAAAATATCGTCTAGCCTTTCCCATGCATATTTAAAATTAAATGTTTTACAAAATCACAACTGTATTCAATAATGTCTTGTGAATGTGCTCAGTTGTTCAGTTGTGTCTGACTCTTTGCAACCGCATGGACTGTAGACTGCCAGGCTCCTCTGTCCATGGAATTTCCCAAGCAAGAATACTGGAGTGAGTTGCCATTTCTTCCTCCAGTGGATCTTCCCCTCCCAGGGATCAAACCAGAGTCTCTTGCATTTCCTGCATTGGCAGGTGGATTCTTTATCACTGTGCCACCTGAGAAGGCCAGATGTCTTAAATCATGTTATTACCCTGCTTTTGTTTACTTTGTATAATATCATGCCACTGAATATTTGTACTGCTTGAATTATAATTCATGGGTCAGAGTCTCTTTATTTAGCTATTTCCCTAGTTTGACAGAATGATCTCTGTTTGTTTCCAAGGCAAACAATTCAATATCACAGTAATTCAAGTCTATGCCCCGACCAGTAACGCTGAAGAAGCTGAAGTTGAACAGTTCTATGAAGACCTACAAGACCTTTTAGAACTAACACCCAAAAGAGATGTCCTTTTCATTATAGGGAATTGGAATGCAAAAGTAGGAAGTCAAGAGATACCTGGAGTAATAGGCAAATTTGGCCTTGGAGTACAGAATGAAGCAGGGCAAAGACTAATAGAGTTCTGCCAAGAGAACACACTGGTCATAGCAAACACCCTTTTCCAACAACATAAGAGAAGACTTTACACATGGACATCACCAGGTGGTTGACACTGAAATCAGATTGATTATGTCCTTTGCAGCCAAAGATGGAGAAGCTCTATACAGTCAGCAAAAACAAGACCGGGAGCTGACTGTGGCTCAGATCATGAACTCCTTATTGCCAAATTCAGACTGAAGTTAAAAAAAGTGGAGGAAACCACTAGACCATTCAGGTATGACCTAAATCAAATCCCTTATGACTATACAGTGGAAGTGAGAAATAGATTTAAGGGATTAGATCCGATAGACAGAGTGCCTGATGAATTATGGATGGAGGTTCGTGACTTTGTACAGGAGACAGGAATCAAGACCATCCCCAAGAACAAGAAATGCAAAAAAGCAAAATGGCTGTCTGAGGAGGCCTTACAAATAGCTGTGAAAAGATGGGAAGTGAAAAGCAAAGGAGAAAAGGAAAGATATACCCATTTGAATGCAGAGTTCCAAAGAATAGCCAGGAGAGATAAGAAGGCCTTCCTCAGTGATCAATGCAAAGAAATACAGGAAAACAATAGAATGGAAGTTGGTGATGGACAGGAAAGCCTGGCATTCTGCAGTACATGGGGTTGCAAAGAGTCAGACATGACTGAGTAACTGAACTGAGCTGATAAAATGGGAAAGACTACAGAGATCTCTTCAAGAAAATTAGAGATACCAAGGGAACATTTCATGCAAAGATGGGCTCAATAAAGGACAGAAATGGTAGGGATCTAACAGAAGCAGAAAATATTAAGAAGAGGTGGCAAGAATACACAGAACGTACAAAAAAGATCTTCACGACCCAGATAATCACGATAGTGTGATCACTCACCTAGAGCCAGACATCCTGGAATGTGAAGTCAAGTGGGCCTTAGAAAGCATCACTACGAACAAAGCTAGTGGAGGTTATGGAATTCCAGTTGAGCTATTTCAAATCCTGAAAGATGATGCTGTGAAAATGCTGCACTCAATATGCCAGCAAATATAGAAAACTCAGCAGTGGCCACAAGACTGGAAAAGGTCAGTTTTCATTCCAATCCCAAAGAAAGGCAATGCCAAAGAATGCTCAGACTACTGCACAATTGCACTCATCTCACATGCTAGTAAAGTAATGCTCAAAATTCTCCAAGCCAGGCTTCAGCAATACATGAACCATGAACTTCCAGATGTTCAAGCTGGTTTTAGAAAAGGCAGAGGAACCAGAGATCAAATTGCCAACATCCTCTGGATCATGGAAAAAGCAAGAGAGTTCCAGAAAAACATCTATTTCTGCTTTATTGACTATGCCAAAGCCTTTGACTGTGTGGATCACAATAAACTGTGGAAAATTCTGAAAGAGATGGGCATACTAGACCACTTGACCTGCCTCTTGAGAAACCTGTATGCAGGTCAGGAAGCAACAGTTAGAACTGGACATGGAACAACAGACTGGTTTCAAATAGGAAAAGGATTACATCAAGGCTGTATATTGTCACCCCACTTATTTAACTCATATGCAGACAGAGTACATCATGAGAAACTCTGGGCTGGAAGAAGCACAAGCTGGAATCAAGATTGCCAGGAGAAATATCAATAACCTCAGATATGCAGATGACACCACCCTTATGGCAGAAAGTGAAGAAGAACTAAAGAGCCTCTGATAAAAGTGAAAGAGGAGAGTGAAAAAGTTGGCTTAAAGCTCAACATTCAGAAAACTAAGATCATGGCATCCGTTCCCATCACTTCATGGCAAATAGATGGTAAAACAGTGGAAACAGTGGCTGACTTTATTTTTCTGGGCTCCAAAATCACTGCAGATGGTGACTGCAGCAATGAAATTAAAAGACGCTTACTCCTTGGAAGGAAAGTTATGACCAAGCGACACAGCATATTAAAAAGCAGAGACATCACTTTGCCAACAAAGGTCTGTCTAGTCAAGGCTATGGTTTTTCCTGTGGTCATGTATGGATGTGAGAGTTGGACCTAAAGAAAGCTGAGTGCTGAAGAATTGATGCTTTTGAACTGTGGTGTTGGAGAAGACTCTTGAGAGTCCCTTGGATTGCAAAGAAATCCAACCAGTTCATACTAAAGGAGATCAGTACTGGTTGTTCATTGGAAGGACTGATGTAGAGGCTGTAACTCCAATACTTGGGCCACCTGGTGCTAAGAGCTGACTCATTGGAAAGGACCCTGATGCCGAAAGATTGAGGGCAGGAGGAGAAGGGGATGACAGAGGATGAGATGGCTGGATGGCATCACCGACTCAATGGACATGGGTTTGGGTGGACTCCGGGAGTTGGTGATGAACAGGGAGGCTTGGCTTGCTGCGGTTCATGGGGTCGCAGCGGGTTGGACACAACTGAGTGACTGAACTGAACTGAACTGAATTCGTTTGAATGCCTCAGTTTTTGTTCACAATTTTTCATCACCAAAAAAAAGCTGTGATTAGCATTTCGATAGATAAATTATTGTCTGCATGTCTGATTATTTCCATAGGGGAGATTTCTAAAGTAAGGGGTTACTGTGTCAAAAGATATGACTATTTTAGGATGTATTGTTCAATAAATTCCTTTGATGATATATTGATATGTGAAAGTACAATACTTTAAAACAACTTTATTATGCTATCTGTTCCATGAGAATCTTTCTTAGCCATTTATTTATTTATTTTCTCATTCTCTTTGTGGCAACACTCTAGAAAGCCTTATAGAACCACATAGAGGCAGATTTCTATCACCCATAACAAAATATCTAGGATAATTTCTTCTATCTCCACTCGTGCTAAAAGCTTCAACATCCTTTAGTGAATTAATCTTTCCAGTTTCAACAACACGAAGCTACATAAATTTTAGGAGACTACAGCATAACCTCAGATGGCTCAGTGATAAATCTGCTGGCCAATGTAGGAGACATAGAAGATGCAGGTTTGATCCCTGGGGTGGGAAGATCCCTTGGAGGAGGAAATGGCAACCCACTCCAGTATTCTTGCCTGGAGAATCCCATGGACAAAAGAACCCCATGGGCTACAGTCCATGGGGTTGCAAAGAGTTGGATACGACTGAGTGACTGAGCACACACGCACAGCACAACCATTCCTGCAGGAACCATGTGTTTACCAGACAATGCATATTTAAAATCTTCACATTTTCAAGGGATGTAAAGTTTGACCAATTTTTACAGAAATCAAATGATCCATTAAAAGTCTTTAGTATTTTTGTTAATCTATTTTGAGTTGATTGCTTTTGCTACTTATTCCTGCAGCTTTTATTGAATTCCCACGCAGATCCATGAGGTCAGCGGCTATATCTCTCACTCACCAATATATCCCTAACACATAACCCAAGACATATTGGACAATACATACTTGGTTTAGCTAACATAACAATATGTATTTGTTGAATGGATGTGTTCTTCCCTCACTGATTTGAAACAACTTTAAAAATCATATTTGAAACAGTAATTCATTGCTGATCTTGGAGGTGGCTTTCTAAAAATACTCCTCACTGTTTGCAAGGCAAATAAAGGTGTAGAAAATAGGGAATGGGGAGGAGAAAACAAAGAAAATCACTAACAAATAAAAATTGAGGGGGCATGTACTTTCAAAATAAACCAGACTCACTGGCTTTAAAGATCTTTTCTAGCAGAAAAGCTTTTTTTCTGAATTACTTTTTCCATTTTTTAAAAGAAAATATCACCACAACATTATCTATTAGGTACAATCTCCTATAAATGTTATGCTGTGCTTATACAGACTGTACCTTACCAGACTTGAAATTTAATTATTTTTGCTTTTGCATTCTTGATTCATTTTCTGAATCCTGTTTGCAAATAAAACGGTATAGATTTATTCAGGATTATTACATTTAGTGGAATATTTAGGATCCATGGCCAGATCTATATGACCCAAAGGATAGTTTATTCTTGGTCAATTAGAAGACAAACATATAATGATTAGTATGTCAGAAATACTATTCATTCTTAGATTCACTATTAGTTCAGGCTACCACAGGCATAAACCTGAGCTGTAACTTTGTTTCTACTCAATGATACAAAAGTGTGTCCTTCACATGTTTTTACCTTTGTTTATTGCTTTTTGCTCTCCTAAGGATGAAGGCGTAGTCTTCCTCCCCTGAGGTTCAACAGCTTTGTTCTATCTCTCGTTATAAACAATGAAACAAATGGACAACCTATTATTTGTCCGACCCTCAAGGTCGCATGTGGGATTCAGAGATTCAAAGCTACAATGCAACATAGACTGCAAAGAATGCCGCAAGTGGCAAAATCCTGTATCAAGAAATGTTAAACATCATGATTATTTTTGTGTTGAGTTTCCCCAACATTTTTTAAGTTGGAGTTTTGTTTCCTTGATTATACTCCTGGTTTTGCAGTGTTCTCTTGCTAGCCTAAATAATTTTTATCAGAGTCCCAGGTACAGGACCTAAAACATTTTTTTTTTTTGGTGTAGTAGCTAGACACATGTATATCTGGGTTTTTTTCTCTTTCTTTTCCTCTTTTGGTATGAGAAACACCATCCCTTCCTTCAGAAACAGTGATGTATTTCCAACCTTTTCTCTTAATTTGATGCAACTGTACCAAGATTTTTATTAGCTCTTTCTCTGAGTGCCAACGAATTAATGTTTCAAAGTAACAAATGACACAGCCTAAATAAACTAAATCTTATTACTGAAGGTTGCGGAGTCACCCAGATCGTTTTTATGGCAATGCTGGTTTGGAGTATTCTGCACCTGTGAGTCCTTTCGGCGGAAACGGTGATTTCTCTCCATTGGACAGCGAAGGATGGAATCTGGAGCTGAGGGGCAGAGGCACGCTGCACTTCAAGACTGCCCACCTAAACCACCAAAGGCTCAAGTTCGGTTTAATTGGCAATTCCACAAAGGGCTCTCTGCGCTTTTCGAGTGATCCAAATCACCTGTTCAAGGTCACGCCAAGAGTTACTGGCAGCAATCAGCAAGGTCGCGTAGAGCTGCGGAGTTCGCGACCGGCCGGCTCTCGACAACTCAGCGGGCCCACCTGGTGGCCCGCAATCTGCGCAATCGCGGGGAGAACGCGCCCTCTCGCGACGACTTCTCGCCGCATCTGGGCCTGGCACAAGCGTCCCCCGCCCCGGGCGGAGGCCCGCGGTGGCGGGGCCCGGCACCGGAAGGAGGAGGTGCGCGCGCGTGGGGGCGGGGCGCACCTATATAGGCCCCCCCCCCCCCCCCCCCCCTCCACGGCGTCGAGGGCGGGCCTGGGCAAGAGCGGCTGAGTCGGCGGTGTGCCTGGTGCCGCAGACGCCGCCTGCGAGGACAGGGAGGGGAGGCGGGAGGAGGAGACAGGAGTGCGGGGTGGCGCTGGTCCACCTCCGCAGCTCTCCTGGCTCCCGCCGGCTTTCGAAGGCGGGCCCGGGCTGCGGCAGCGGCGGCGGCGGCAGCGGCCTCGGCGGCCTGCGGAGGTGAAGCCAGGCTGCGGCTGCCTGAGTCGGCGCTGCGGGGGCAAGTGGCCGACCGGCGAGGGTGGGCCGGGTTGGGCGACCGCTGCCTGGAGTGCAGGACGGCTCGGCATCCTTGGGGCGAGGCCCTGGCGGGCAGGTAGCCCGTGCGTCTTACGCAGATCGGCTTCCTAGAGGCACCTGCAGAAGTGGCCTCGGCCCGCTGCTTCGGCGACCGGACGACTGTGGGAGGGCGGGGGTCGCTGCCCTCGGGGGGCCGAGGGCCCGCCCGGTAGAAGCGCCTTTGGCGCGGGCCTTGCGGGGGCCTGGGGCCTGTTTTGTCCTTGCTCTGGGGATGCCCCTCAAGGGGAGTGGGGAGAACAGCGCTAATGCGCGGGGCTGGAGGGGGAGCGAGGGCCACGGTCGGGGCGGTGTAAGGCTCGCCAGGATGCGCCCTTAAACCGGTTGACTTGTGAGTGGTTATGGGTTAGTTTAAACAAAACTGAACACCAACTCGAAGAGGTCGAAGCTTGAGAGTACCTCGCTCCAGTGTCCAGTAGTGACGAGCTTGCCTTGTAGGCCGTAGAGCAATCAAAGGGAAGTTAGCATTCTTGTTCAAGAAGTTTCTCCGCACTTAGTGAAAGAGAGCTCTGAAAGAATTGTGTTTGGGATTTTCTTTTAAATGTGGTTGTTAGTGATTGGGGTTGGGGCTGGTGGTGAGAGATAATGTGAAGAGTTTCGAATGGCTGGCTGCCTTGTCCGGATGGGGAAGGCTTATTTTTTGTGTGTGTCATCACTTGACCATAGAAATTATTCAGAATGTGGGTCGCCCTCAGCTCTGAAGCCACTGTTTGATTAGCAGTTCTTCCTCCCTATGTGGGAAATTGAATTTCTGGAAATATCCCCCGTATAGTAGATTTTTGCCTATGCAAAGGCGCCAGTGCTTGGCACGAACTGCCTTCAAGGTAGTGAAATGAAAGTACAGTATTTAAAACAACATTAAGTTTTGAGCTCACTTCTGTGGAAGAGAATTTTGTGGGGCGTGGGTCTAGACTTTAAAGGGAATTTAAAGCCTCTAGTCGTAATTTAGTTTTATTCCTAACTTTTTTTTTTCCCTTCCCTCCTTCAGCCTCATCTGTTTCAATGGTGCAACTCTCTTCATCTCCTTTTGGTTACCAGTCACCTTCAGGCCATTCAGAGGAGGGAAAACAGAGGACAATGAAGTCAGCCAAGCCCCAAGTGAACCACAGTCAGCATGGGGAAAGCCAGCGGGCGATGAGCCCCTTGCAGTCTGCCCTCAGCTCTGCTGCCTCTCCTTCCCAAGCATATGAGACATATATTGATAATGGACTCATATGCCTTAAACACAAAATTAGAAACATCGAGAAAAAGAAGGTAACTTTTTTCCCCCACCCAGTATATACACCATGTTAAATTAGAGTTAAGGAACTTGCTTTTTTACTTTCTATCAGGGCTCCTAGATATTCTTCCTAAAGATTTCTTTCCTGAAGATTTAAGTAACCTTAAGATTTAGCTGGCTGAAAATGTACAAGTGGGCTAAATACTGACTGTATTAAATACTTTATATTTGATTTGCCAGAATAGCTGAATAAAAATATTCTTCATAGTAAAATTATTATGCATGCTACTGTTGAAATATTTGAAGAGGTAGCTACTTTAGGTCAGATGAATTCCTTGCATGTAGTATTAATATTTCTTTTCATAAATGAATAGTGTTCTTTTTTTTTTTAGCTTGTTTTCCTTGTGACTTTCTGCAGCATTTGATATTGCAGTATAACTGCTGCAGTCATTGGAAGCTTTAACGATGGCAGAGCCAGAAGATGTTTTAGCACTAATTTTTGTGTTGCTAGGTGATTGTTTCAGATTGGTTGGTGAAAGCATTGTAGGGAGCCTTGTAAAGATACGCAGGTTGTAACCAGCCTGATGTGACAGTAAATGCTGATGTAAAGATCCAGATCATTCCTCATTTCCTGAGTCATGTAGCCTGTGAAATGGTACTGCACATAGCTTTGTTGTGTCATGATTCTCTTTTGCTTGTGATAGTAGGTGAGTTACTATCTGGACCGAGGAACTTTTGAATATTTCTATGCCAAGACCTAGTTAAATCTAGGAAAGTTGCTTTTGATGCAGGAGGGTGAAGAGATTTTCAAGAGTTTGGTTGACCCTGTTCCTTTCTGTTCCCATTCCCCACCCCACCCCCACCCCCGCCAACACACACTCTAGGAAGATAGTGAAGAAGGGCCAGTTACTGGTAGCTTCTCTGTAGCCTTAGTTCTCACCAGTTGTCTTTTGAATGCATGCAGTTGATCATGAGCATGATAAGGTGAGTGTGCCTGGGTCAGCACAAATCCCCTGCCACTGTGGGAAGTTAGAGTCAGAGCAGGATCTGTTCTAAGCGGGATCTTTTGATAGACTCATAAATATCTTACCCAGGTGGAGGAACTACATATATATGTGTAATATATGTATAATTATACTCTTCAGCTGAACTATAGTACCTCTTTAATTTTGAATACCAATCTGGTCAGTACTCATACATTTGTTTCAAGCTTCTGAGAAAGTATTTTAAAGCTATAAAGCAAACATAGAAGGTGCCTAAAATTGCTTTTAGAATACCATAAAGGGTAATGTCATTATTTGGACAATAAATGCAATTTATTTGTCATTTATTTACTTAAATATCAGATTTTTTAAAATGAAAGATGGCTTCAAGTTGAGGCTACTATAATTCTAGAAAAAAATATATATTACATTTCTGTACTTCCATTAGAAAGTTTCACTGGACAGATGCTCACGTAGTTCAACAGGTAACCATTTAAGCAGGACTTTTCAGCCTCACAAACACTATTGCCATTTTGTGCTGGATAGTTCTTTGTTGTGGGGGGCTGACCTTTGCACTGTAGGATGCACTGCAGCATTCTATAATGGCCTGGCCTCTACCCTCAGAATGCCAGTGGCACCCACCTCCTCCCTATCCCCTGTGTGGTGATAGCCAGAGATACCTCCAGACATTGTCATGTGTCCTTGGGGGACAAAATTGCCCCTGATTGAGCACCATTGGGTTAGGGGCATATGATTTATTTGTTAAATCCCGATGTGTCATGTAATGTAGTTACAGAGCCCATTAAGAGAAAAAGGGTTTATTACCACTTAACTTTTGTAATTCCAGACTAGTGTTGATTGTGTGTAATATTTTTTTTTTTCTGACTGGAATTCATCTACAACTGCCTCTTATCTTGTACTAAAATGTTATAGATTGGTAGTTTACTGCAAGAACTTTGTTTTCATGAGAAACAGTCTGGTATTTAGTTTGTTTCAGAATTTTGTATCAGATTGTGGTAGATACAAGCTTCTCTTTTGTAGCTCAAACTGGAAGATTACAAAGATCGCCTGAAAAATGGAGAGCATCTTAATCCAGACCAGTTGGTAAGTGGTTTCTGATCCTTTGGTCAGACTTATTTTCTTAGTAAGACTCTAGATGAATCTGGGGGAGACCAAAGAACGGGAGGAGAAGGGGATGATAGAGGATAAGATGGTTGAATGGCATCACCGACTCAATGGACATGGGTTTGGGTGGACTCCGGGAGTTGGTGATGGACAGGGAGGCCTGGCATCCTGTGGTTCATGGGGTCGCAAAGAGTCGGACATGACTGAGCTACTGAACTGAACTGAAAGATTTGATAGGCTAAAAAGGAAGAGTGAGAGTCCACTGGGTTTTTCCAAAGACTTTGTCTTCAGCTATCAGGTCTTATATCTTTGACTTTACTTTTGCACTAGTAGATAGTATATGGATGGGGGTGTGTGTTGTCGAATAAGAGTGAAGATGTAGATAATCACAAAGCGTTAATGTATGGATTTAATTAAACTTTCTCTAGAGTAGACTGAAGGAGAAGAGCAGGGAATCACCTAGCTTTCTACTATTTACTCACATATTCTAAACCTGATATCTCTGCTCTAAAATGTAAAAGGGTAACTGCTACAGCTTGCCTTAGTTTTCTCTAGTTGCTTCTCCTTAATTCCTTTGATGGTATCTCCCTGCTTTTCTATCCTGCATTGCTGTGTTCCTTCTTAGGAGGCATGTTTATCTGATAGATATCAGGCCTTTAAATATTTACTGTTTATGAAAGCTAAAAATACTCTTTACGTTGCCCATGGTATAACTAGTAATTGCAAGTTTTATCTAATAGGTTGAAGGATAGTTTTTACAGTATGGAAAAATTTAAAAACCCTTTATTGATGTTTGCCTTTTTGATCTGATCACACTTCCTGGCTAAGACAGCACAAAATTAAAAGTTATTTGATCTAGCATGTGGATCTGTTGTCTTTTATGTTATTTAAAGTTTTTGGTTGTGAATTACAGGTACTGGTATTCAAGGACTTTTTCCTTGCCATGTTGGCTCTTCTTCACTGACCTAGAATTTTTGTGATGTAGTGAATTACTGTTTTGCTGAGACACAGATTTGAATTGTCGAGTTGTGAGAATGATGTGCTCAGATGGCTGGTGAAAGGACTTAGCTGGACATTCAGCATTTCAACACGGTTTTGTTTTTAAGTAGTCATGGTATGTTCACTAACTTTTAAAGTGATGAAACCTCTGTCTAAACACCCTTGGAGAAAGTGTTCTGTTACATGTTTTTGTCTTTGGGGAAACACAGGGGATGGGAATGGGGAGGCTGGTGATTCTCGTGGTAGCTCTCTAAGAAATGTTGAGGAGCTCCAGCCAGGTGAACTTTAATCTCACTAGTCTGAGATACACAAGCTACTACATGTTGCTTCTATAGTATTAACTTTGATTGCTTGAGTGATACCTGACAGACTCCAAATTTATATTGTCAATAGAGCAGTTCTCTGAACTCTAGATTCCTCTGTCCAGTTGCCTTTTACTTCATTTTGCTCCGCAAAACCTGTTCTCCTTTAACCTCCACTATATCAGTTAACAGCCTGATTTACTAGAAGGATGGTATCACTCAAAACCTTGGAAAATTTCTCATTTTTCTCCTCATACCTTGTATCTAGCCCATCAGCAAGTGTGTGGTCAATTCCTCCTTCAAAATAAATTCAGAAACAGACCATTTCTCAAATTCTGCCTCTGCCTTCCTGTTCCACACCACATCACCTTTCATCTGCATTACTGTAACAGCTTCCTTATAGGTTTTTCTGTTTCTGCTCTCCCTCCACGTCTGTTCTTAACACAGTAGCCACAGTGTGTGCGTGCCTGTGTGTTCACTTAGTCATGTCTGACTCTTTGCGACTCCATGGTTTCTAGCCAGCCAGGCTCCTCTGTCCCTGGGGTTCTTCAGGCAAAAAAAACTGGAGCAGGTTGCCATTTCCTTCTCCCTGGGTCAGGGATCAAACCCATATCTCCTGCATTGGCAGGCAGGTTTTTTTTCTTTTTTTTTTTTTTTTTTTTTACCACTGAGCCACCTGGGAACCCCAGTAGCCTCTGTTGCTGCTAAGTCTCTTCAGTCGTGTCCGACTCTGTGCGACCCCATAGACGGCAGCCCACCAGGCCCCTCTGTCCCTGGGACTCTCCAGGCAAGAACACTGGAGTGGGTTGCCATTTCCTTCTCCAATGCATGAAAGTGAAAAGTGAAAGTGAAGTCACTCAGTTGTTCCCGACTCTTAGCGACCCCATGGACTGCAGCCTACCAGGCTCCTCCGTCCATGGGATTTTCCAGGCAAGAGTACTGGAGTAGGGTGCCATTGCCTTCTCCAAGTAGCCTCTAGTTCTGTTCAAAAACAAGTCAGATATCAGTCCTCTGCTCAGAAGTCCCCCACTGTTGGTTTCCATCATGGTGCAGAATGGGATATATAGTAAAGTGTTAGTCGCTCATTCGTGTCCGACTCTTTGCGACCGCATGGACTGTAGCCTGCCAGGCTGTTCTGTCCATGGGATTCTCCAGGCAAGAATACTGGAGTGGGTAGCCATTCCCTTCTCCAGGGGATCTTGCCAACCCAGGGATTGAACCCGGGTCTCCTGTATTGCAGGTGGATTCTTTACCATCTGAGCCACCAGTGAACCTCAGAATGGCCTGTAAGGCCTACAAACAAATTATGCTGCCTATTTCCTTTTACATTTTCATTGCATTTCCTGCACTTCTCTCTTGCTGGCTTCATCCCAGCAACACAGGCCTTCTTCTGGTCCTCACGTATCGCAGCCGTGCTGCTACTTTAGGGTTTTGCTGTGCTCTTCTTACTGCCTGGGGTGCTTTTTCCCCAGATGTCTAAATGGCTCCATTCCCAACCTCCTTCAGCTTTTTCTTTGAAGGTCATCTCAGTAAAGCCTATCCTGATAACACTCCTTTGCTCCTTTCCTTGCTTTAATTTTTTTTAATAAAAGTGCTTCTCTGACAAACTCAAGTTTTATCTCTTCCTCCCTTGCAGTGTAAGTTCTGTTAAAGTAGAGGTTTTGTCTGCTTACTGCTGTTTTCCTATTACTAGAATGGTTTATTGCATATGGTAGGTATTTAAATATTACATACAGATTTACTAAATATAAAATGATTGAATATTAGGTTTTTAGATGTGATTATATAGTTAGCAGTACTTTTGAGAAATAACATCTCGTACAAGGAACATATACTTCAGGCAGAAATTTAGAAAATGCAGATAAGTCAGAAGAAAAAAAATCTATAATCTGAGCCCTCAGAGACCTGTTGTCAATAGTATAGTACTTAATTAAAAAGCCCTTAAGTTTAGTTTTTTAAAATTGGAAGTAATTCACATAGTTTAGAAATAGGAAATGTTAAAAAAGATGTTTTTTCTTTCACCCTGTCCTTCCTCTGTTGAGTACTCATCTTATAAAATAATGATTCTGATAGATTGCTTTGTATCTGTCCAGTTTCTTTAAGCCTGTATACAGCTTAGCTTAATATAGGTACTTTCGGTTTCTTTTTTTTTTTTTGGCAGTTTTAGATGCACAGTAAATTTGAGCAGAAAGTGGAGAGAGTTCCTTGACCCCACACACGCACAGCCTTTTCCACTATCAGCGTTCCTTACCAGAGTGGTCCATTTGTTACAATTGAACCTATGTTGACACAGCATCATCACTCAAAGTCCATAGCTTACATTAGGGTTCAACCCTTGGTATTGTACATTCTGTGGGTTTTGACAAATATATAATGGCACGTATACTGTCATGGTAACATACAGAATAGCTTCACTGCCTTAAAAATCCTCTGTGCTCTACTCGTTCATCCTTTTTTTTTTTTTTTTAATATGGTGTCTGTGTTTCCACAATACTTTTAAATGATTTAAAAGTATTCATTTAAATTGCACATTTCTGTGATGTAGGTCCTTTTGTCTTTATAAGTGCTTGAAAACTGAGATGAGAACAGTTAATGGGAAAATTGCTGGTAAATGAAAAGCTGGAGAAATGGAGGAAAAATGGAAGTTTAGTGTTATAAAAAACGAGTTGTTTGTAGAGCAGGAGGGTGCCTCTGTGTTGAAATTGTCTGAAAAGTTAGCCAAAATGAAAGCTATACAAGATCTACAGGTTTAAAGGATGGGATTGACATCACTGACATTCAGTTCAGTTCATTCGCTCAGTCATGTCCGATGCTTTGCGACCCCATGAACCGCAGCACGCCAGGCCTTCCTGTCCATCACCAACTCCCGGAGTCCACCTAAACCCATGTCCATTGAGTCAGTAATGCCATCCAACCATCTCTTCCTCTGTCGTCCCCTTCTCTTCCTGCCCCCAATCCCTCCCAGCATCAGGCCAGGACAGTTCTGGTGGAATGGTGGAAACAATCCAGGTTGATAAGGGCTGAAGAGGAAATGGAGACTGTGTAGACATTTTGAAATTTGTCTGAGACTTGAAGGAAGTGGTTGTCAGAAAGGCACTTTTTATTTTTCTTGTGTAGGTTGGGGGAGACTTGAACTTCAGTGCTGGTTTCAGCATCAACAGAGAGGGAGAGGCTTAAGGCATTAAAGAGAGAATCATAGATTAAGTTCTCCTGTGAATGCAGAGTTGAATAGGATCCAGGGCACAGGTGGAAGGATATCTCTTTCACTGTATAAAAAAGGAGAGAAAGGAAGGGTGGATCCACATCTAATGATGGGAAGTTGAGTTAATGTTATTTGGGAGTAGATATGAAGGGGTATTGGAGAAGGAAATGGCAGCCCACTCCAGTGTTCTTGCCTGGAAAATTGCCTGGCGGCAGGCTATAGTCCACAGGATCACAAAGAGTTGGACAGTCGAGTGTACACACTGGAGAAGGAAATGGCAACCCACTCCAGTGTTCTTGCCTGGAGAATCCCAGGGACTGGGGAGCCTGGTGGGCTGCCGTCTCTGGGGTCGCACAGAGTCAGACACAACTGAAGTGACTTAGCAGCAGCAGAGCAGCACACACACACACACACAAAGGGGGTATTCCTTTCCAGTTTCACATCCCTTTGAGGACTATTTACTATGGTTATGTTACCTGTGCATTCTTGGTTCTAATATTTGAACTGCCTGTTTTATTAAGAAATATGTAGTCCATACAAAATACTGCATATAAGTTACAGCGCCTAATAAAGCAAGTGTCAGAACCCACTGCTGCTGCTGCTAAGTCGCTTCAGTCGTGTCCGACTCTGTGCGACCCCATAGACGGCAGCCCACCAGGCTCTGCCGTCCCTGGGATTCTCCAGACAAGAACACTGGAGTGGGGTGCCATCGCCTTCTCCAGTCAGAACCCACTACTTAGCTCAAATAGTATATTAGGAACACTATTGAAGCACCTTCTCTGAGCTCCTTCCTGTAACTTGACCTTGAACTTCCCCCGTTCATTCCCTTCCTTATGTTTGAAGAGAACTTACTGTCCTTAAATCTGTTAGGGTGACTTTTTGAAACTTACAATAAATGTTATACTGTATATTCTGCAGCTTATCTTTTTTCATTCACTACATTTAAGATTTTTATATTGAGGCAAGTATTTCTATTTCATTTGCTTTTCTCTACTGGATAGTAGTCTATAAAGATGTATGTTTGAGTTGTTTGCTCTTATTTTTTGGTATTCTACTTTGATTGGTCTTACATGTAAGATACAGGTGTAAGATTTCTTCAGGGTGTGTGCTTATCATTGGGCTGTAGGGTATACCCATAGTTAACTTCCCAGTAAAAATGCCAAATTAGTTTCCTAAATTATTGTACCAATTTATGTTAAAACTATGTTATGTTACAGTACACAGTTCTGTTGCTCTATACTTTTGCAAAGACTTAATAGTATTCAATTATTTTAAAAACAGCTTTCTTGAGGTATAGTAAATATAACATTAACCCCTTGTAACTGCACAATTCAATAATTTATAGTAAATTTGTAGAGTTATACAACTGTTACAATCGAGTTTTATTTACTTTAAAAAATATTTATTATTTATTTTGGCTCCAGTGAGTCTTAGTTGTGACTTGTGGGAACTTTGTTGCAGCAAGTGGGTTTCTTAGTTGTGGCATGCATGAGGGATCTAGTTACCCAACCAGGGATCGAACTGGCCCCTGCATTGGGAGCATGGGGTTTTACCTACTGGACAACCAGGGAAGTCCTAGTAGCAAGTTGTAGAACATTTCCAGATCCCTTTCAAGTTCTCTTTTGTGCTGTTATTTGCTTTCTGTCTCTATAAATTTGTCTTTTCTGGATATTGCATAGAAAATAAAGTCTTGTATCTGTCTTCTTTGACTTACCATTATGTTTTTCAGTTTCATGCATGTTATAGCATGTATCAATAATTCATTTCTTTTTGTTGCTAGCCAGAATTCCTTTGTATGGTTATAACACATTTTGCTTATCCATTTACCAGTTGCTGGATTATTTGGATTGTTTTTATTTGGGGCTGTAATAAATAATGTGCTGTATAAATTTGTCTACAAGTCTTTAGGTGGGTATATGCTTTCAATTCTTTTGGGCAGATACTCAGAAGTGGAATATTACACTATTTTAACTGTACAGGCTTTGTAATATGTCTTTATCTGATTAGATGAGTTCCCCATCTTGTTCTGTTTCATATTGGCCCTTTGTTCTTCCATGTAGATTTGAAGTAAAGTCCATAGAAACTTGCCCCTTCTCTAATTATTTACTTTCTTCATCTGTGAAATTGAAAAGAAAAATTTGCCTCTTTAAATTTACAGGGAATTCCCTAGTGGTCCAGTGTTTGTGACTCTGCTCTCACTGCCAAGGGCCCAGCTTCAGTCCCTGGTCAGGGAACTGAGATCTGGCAAGCCACATGCATACCCTCCAAATTTGCAATATTTCTGTTATAATACTTAATTTGTTGTTATAGGTAATTATTTACAAGTTTTTCCTACCATAGTGTAAATTTGTTGAGGTTGCTTCATCTGTGACTCTCACTGTGCTACTTGTGTAATATATTTGTGTAGTGAATGAATATTGACAGAGGAATCCTGTAGGTTCAGTGTTCTTAAAACCCTCGGGCCTCTCTGACCTTAGACTTTTATGGATAGTCAACTTCATTTTTATTATTATGGTTCAGATTTCTAGCATAAAAGTTGAATTTTTGAATTTAACTTTATTTAACTTCTACTAAATACTTTCTCCTTACTTTTTTGAGTATGTGTAGTAAATGTGTACTTAGTCATGTCTGACTCCTTGCAATCTCATGGGCTGAAGCCTGCGTGGCTCCTCTGTCCATGGAGCTTTGCAGGCAAGAATACTGGAGTGGGTTGCCATTTCCTTCTCCAGGGAATCTTCCTGACCCAGGGATTAAACCTGCATCTCTTGTGTCTCCTGGATTGGCAGGCGGAGTCTTTACTACTGTGCCACACCTGGGAAGCCCATGTGTAGTAAATGGCTAGTTCCCAAAGTGTTAAATCTCTTCTACTGTTATCAAGGAGCGCTTATTTTTACATATTGTACTTGGAAATTCACAGAATTGATGTTTTCTTATCTGGTTTGGTAGGAAGCAGTTGAGAAATACGAAGAAGTGCTACATAACTTAGAATTTGCCAAGGAGCTTCAGAAAACCTTTTCTGGACTGAGCCAAGATGTGAGTATGTTTTTTTTTTTTTTTTTTGCTTTTCTTAAAACCAGCTTAATTACTGACCTTGAAGAAAATGTTAGTGTCTGATAATGGTACTTGGTTATTGTTCATCTAATGCCTGCTGATTTTTTATTCTGGGAGGTGGGGTGGAGGATAGCTACTGAAGAACTCAATACAAATGTTATCTGAATACGAGATATTGTGAATAAAGTATTCATTATCAAATGTATATTATTTCACTATGGAATTATAGAAATCACTGAGAAATGGAATGAAAATTTTTTGACAGATTTGTTTATCAAGAAATGTGGGCTTGAAAATTTAAATAATACTGGCTTGTGTGTTTAGCATTATTTGACATATGATGAAACATAGAATTGGTAGATCCTTCTTGAGAGCATGACAGTTATTACCAGGAAAATTTATGGTTCATAATTTAAATAGAGTTAAGTGTGGTCTCACTGATATAGTTTGAATTACTCTATATTGGCAATTCAAGTTTTTTTCTCCTATAAATTTAACCAGTAATTAATATGAAGTCTTAAGCTTTCATTAATAGGTATTCTTCATTGTTCTAGAGTCTTAGTTTTAGAAAGATGGACCTTTAGAGATCCTGTTCTAACAACTGAGGAAATATTTTGGTGAATTCATTCTGGGGTAGGGAGAATGTCTCATAGGCTTTTCTACTTTTTGGATACTTTATTGTACAGTGAATTAAAATTCTCTTCTCCATTCCCCTGGGATCAAAAACAAACAAAATACCACAAAATATCATTCTGAAGTGGATGACATCTACCATCTTAATCTTTGTATTATATAATTCTGAGTTGCTCTTTTCTGGATGTCTGACTTTTAAAAGGTAGTGTGAAATTTAAAATAGCCTAGTATAGAGATACTTCCTTCTGTTTTCTGAATACTTCTGTTAATGCAAGTCTAAGATGATATTAGATTTCATGGCATCCGATATCATGATATTAGATATTCATGGCCTCCAGTCCCATCACTTCATGGAAAATAGATGGGGAAATAATGGAAACAGAGACTTTATTTTTTGGGGCTCCAAAATCATTGCAGATGGTGACTGTAGCCATAAAATTAAAAGATGCTTGCTCCTTGGAAGAAATGCTATGACCAATCTAGACAGCATATTAAAAAGTAGAGATATTACTTTGCCAACAAAGGTTTGTCTAGTCAAAGCTATGGTTTTCCAGTAGTCATGTATGGATATGAGAGTTGGACCATAAAGGTGAGCGCTGAAGAATTGATGCTTTTGAGCTGTGGTGTTGGAGAAGATTCCTGAGAGTCCCATGGACTGCAAGGAGATCAAACCAGTCAATCCTAAAGGAAATCAGTCCTGACTATTGATTGGAAGGACTGATGCTGAAGCTGAAACTCCAGTAGTTTGGCCACCTCATGCAAAGAACTGACTCATTGGAAAAGACCTTGATGCTGGGAAAGATTGAAGGCAGGAGGAGAAGGGGACTACAGAGGATGAGATGGTTGGATGGCATCACTGACTTGATGGACGTGAGTCTGAGTGAACTCCGGGAGTTGGTGATGGACAGGGAGGCCTGGCGTGCTGCGATTCATGGGGTCACAAAGAGTTGGACACGACTGAGCGACTGAACTGAAGATGATACTAGCTTTGTTATCCATAGGGCACTTTAACTCATGTTCGCTTTTTCATTACTTAATTTTAATACTTTCTGTTGGCTCCACATCTGTTAAGCATTTCTAGGCTATTTTATTATATTTATTTTTTTGGCTATACCATGTGGCATGTGGGATCTTAGTTCCCTAATCAGGGATGAAACCCATGTCCCCTGTATTGGAAGGGTGGAGTCTTAACAACTTGGCTGCCCGGGAAGTTCCTCTAGATTATTTTATTATTTTAAAAACTTTTTATTCCTCTAGGCTATTTTTGGTACAGTGTTTTTAAGTCATTTTTTTTTTTTTCTGATACATGTGATTGATTTATCCCTCTTCCAATGTGTTGAGTTTATTTAGTTTTGGTCCATTGTGCTAAAAGAAAGATCTTTATGTTTACCTTCTGGTTGGAGGTTTGAAGTATATTTCTATAATACTTAATAATTTCTGTTAACTCTTTTCTCAGAGTTAACCCTATCAAATTTTAATTTTTTACCCAGGTTTTTTTTTAGTGTATGATGTTCTTTTTAGATTTAAATCTTGTTTTAAACATCATCCATGTGCTAGGCACTATGGAGTTTCACTATTTTTATAATGAAGTACCTTTCAGCCTATTGAGGAATTTTTTTTTTTTTTTATGAAGTCTTTCTTTTGTTAGACCTCTGCTCTGAGATAGCCTGTTTGCAGTTTGTGTAACATTTTCTTCTTTCCCTTCAAATTAGAGTTGGGAGCCTTCCTATTCAGTCCACATCTCTTTGTTTTTTTGATAAGAGCTTTGTCCTTTGATGGGGATTTATCATTCAGAGTCATGGTTCAGAAAATAAATTTTATGGTTTGGTACTATTGGTTGATAATAATCTACTTCATTTCTTTTTAACCGGTCCTCAACTGAAAGAAGATAAGTAACCTGACTTACTAGTTTCCACATAAATAAGGAGAAATAGGCTGCTGTTAGTGGTTAGCATGATATCTGATTATGACCTGGTTGTCATTCAGCTACTAAGTCGTTCTGATTCTTGGTGACCCTATGGACTACAGCATGCCAGGCTCCCCTGTCCTTCACTATCTCCCAGAGTTTGTTCAAACTCATGTCCATTGAGTCAGTGTCATCCAACCATCTCATTCTCTGTCATCCCTTTATCTTGTCCTCAGTCTTTCCCAGCACCAGGGTCTTTTCCAGTGAGTCAGCTCTTCACATCAGATGGGCAAAGTATTAGAACTTCAGCTTCATCATCAGTCCTTCCAATGAGTATTCAGGGTTGATTTTCTTTAGGATAGACTGGTTTGATCTTGCCGTCCGAGGGAGTCTCAAGAGTCTTCTCCAGCACCACAGTTCGAAAGCATCAATTCTTTGATGCTCAGCCTTCTTTACGGTCCAACTCTCACATCTGTACATGGTCGTAGTTAACTCACTAAGTTGTGTCTGACTCTTGCAACCTCATGGACTGTAGCCTCCCAGGCTCCTCTGTCCATGGGGATTCTCCAGGCAAGAGTACTGAAGTGGGTTGCCATTTCCTTCTCCCACATCTGTACATGACTACTTGAAAAACCATACCTTTGACTGTATGGACCTTTGTTGGCAAAGTTCTGTCTCTGCTTTTTAATACACTGCTTAGATTTGTCACAGCTTTTTCCTAGGAGATCTGGAAGACAACATATTTCTTACTTGATTAAATCAATAAATATTTGAGGTCCTGTCACATGTCAGAGTCTATGTTGGGTCCTAGTGATATACTGGTGAACAACAGAGATAGAGTCCCTGTCATCATGGAGCTGAAGGCTAAGGGGGATGCAGTTCAAGAGAAAGATAAACATTTAATGCAATAGATACTTTGATAGGGGAGGTTCAGTGTGACCTGAGCAATAAGAACACCTAATCCAGCCCTGGGAGGTGGCTAAAGAGAGATCTGAGGTAATCATGTGATACAGTCCCAAAGTGTCCTCAGCACCTTTGTATTTTCTTATACCATCATGAGTTTGTGTCCACGGGAATCCCACTGTCTTGGAGAGCTAGAATTACCACCTCTTTTGTCTTTCCCCCTCTCAAGCAGAAACTGAATTTGATAAGTGCTATTGAGGTCCATATTGAGGTCTTGGAAAAAGCTTTGCTGAGCCTTTGCCATCCTGGAGAAAATTCCCTTGTTCACATAACCCCCAACCAGTCTGTTTCTCACTCTCAACGTTTTATCTTCACCCATTGTCTCTTATTGGAGAAGGTAATGGCACCCCACTCCAGTACTCTTGCCTGGAAAATCCCATGGATGGAGGAGCCTGGTAGGCTGCAGTCCATGGAGTTGCTAAGAGTCGGACATGACTGAGCGACTTCACTTTCACTTTTCACTTGCATGCATTGGAGAAGGAAATGGCAACCCATTCCAGTGTTCTTGCCTGGAGAATCCCAGGGACGGGGGAGCCTGGTAGGCTACCGTCTATGGGGTCACACAGAGTCTGACACGACTGAAGTGACTTAGCATAGCATAGCATAACATTGTCTCTTATCCCTGGTAGTAGTGCAAGTCATAGTTGGCATTCATACCCTGTAGAAAGGAATTAATAATGCCATAATGAATCTTTTTCCTGAGGGTTTTTTTTTTTTTTACCACCATCTTAGTTGATTAGGATTTATGAACATCTTTTTTGTAGAGTTTTGAATATTGATGCTGAATCAAAGTACTTTAATTCATTTATAGGAAAAATCAAAAGGATTTTTTTTTTCTGTTCCCTTAATTTTCATACCTTGGAGAATATCCAGTATGATGGAAAAATTACAGACAGAAAAACAGTTATGGGGAGAAAAAACTGTTTAGGTTTCTCAGAGGAAATAGATGGTACTTCTTATTATTGGTATTTTATAAATGAGCAGTCACTTTTGGGACCCACATATTATGTCAGACTTTAAAGTATTATAGTTGTGAGCTTTCGAGTAGACTCTAAGCTACTCAGACTATACATACACATATATTCATTTGAGGGAAAACTTACATTCTGCTAATTTTCCATATGTATTTTGTCAACTAAATATTGGAAGATACAGCTCTATCCAGACTGACAACATTTGAAAATATCTCTCAATTTTGCTTAAAAAATCCCTATGTGCTGTGGCTGTTTTTCTGGCATTTGTAAGACATTTTATTTCTGTTTGGTTTTCAATTCCTCATGTTTTAGCCAGTCATTTTTGGTTGGTTGAAAATTAGCCACTTTAGTTTAAATATACTTCCCCTGGAAAATGAGAAAAAAAAAAAAAAAACAACCCCCAAATTAAACTGAAGCATTTTCTTAAAATACTTAGCCTAAAAAGGCTTGGTATACATGATATGGAAAAGTAAAACCTTGGGATTAAATGGACATTAATGATAGATATTTTGCTTCTCATGATGATAATAGAGGTACTGGATTCAGCCTGGAGTTGGGAGTCACATATTTGGACTTCCTCAGCTCTATTGCACTGACAAACCAGTTTAGTACCCGGTGATCTTGTCAGTTTCACAGTCAGTGTTAGAGATTTATCATTCAGTCTCAACTCTTTGGGATTAGACTTCTGTAGACTAATGGACGAAGAAGGCAATGGCACCCCACTCCAGTACTTTGGCCTGGAAAATCCCATGGATGGAGGAGCCTGGTAGGCTGCAGTCCATGGGGTCGCTAAGAGTCGGACACGGCTGAGCGACTTCGCTTTCACTTTTCACTTTCATGCATTGGAGAAGGAAATGGCAACCCACTCCAGTGTTCTTGCCTGGAGAATCCCAGGGACGGGGGAGCCTGGTGGCTGCCATCTGTGGGGTCACACAGAGTCGGACACGACTGAAGTGACTTAGCATAGCATAGCATAGACTAATGGAAGGCTTTCCAGGTAGCACAGAGGTAAAGAATCCACCTGCCAATGCAGGAGACACAAGAGATGTGGGTTCAATCCCTGGGTTGGGAAGATTCACTGGAGTAGGAAATGGCAACCCACTCTAGTCTTCCTGGGAAAGTCCCACGGACTGAGGAGCCTTGTGGGCCACAGTCCATGAGTTGCAATGGGCTGGACATGACTGAAGCGACTGAGCAGCACACACACAGCACAGACTATAGATTGCTAATATGGATTGTGGAGAGTTGCTCACTTTAATTAACATTTGTTTTAACAGCTACTTAAAGCGCAGAAGAAAGCCCAGAGAAGGGAGCACATGCTAAAACTTGAGGCTGAGAAGAAAAAGCTTCGCACTATACTTCAGGTTCAGTATGTATTACAGAACTTGATGCAGGAACATGTCCAGAAAGACTTCAAAGGGGGCTTGAATGGTGCAGTGTATTTGCCTTTAAAAGAACTTGACTACCTCATTAAATTTTCAAAACTGACCTGTCCTGAAAGAAATGAAAGTCTGAGGTAAGTTAATAAAAATGTTTTCCTAAAATAAGACACATGACACTTTAGCTTTTCAGTGTATATATTCAGCATTGGAAACATTGGCTGTCCAGGCTCTCACAAGGTTGATAGACTGTCTAGTAGGAAAGTGAATTTGAATGGTATTATTAACCTGCTTCTTTATTATAACACTGATCTTTAAAATGTCTGATACTTTAGCCTTATACCGGTATTAGCCATAATACTAATTATGTATGCTCTTAAACATTTTTTTGTAATTATGTCAGACTGTTGTATGACTGAGAGTCTTTGCCTCCTTACTACTGTACCTAAGTGGAGGTAAATGAAATTTAACTTGATCCATATCACTCAGCTGTCAAAGTTAGAATTATTTAGTGTTCTTCTTTTGCTGTGAATAAATACCGAGGAATAAATTTAATAATTTAAAATAAAACCCCAGCAAATTGAGGCATCTCAATTTTTTTCTTCTACAGCTATCTTTTTGCTGTTTTTGCTTAAATGGAATATGGAGTAAATCAGCTATTGAGCAGAGCTCTGTGCTTTTGATTTGTTAGATTCAGGTCGTTTCAATGCTGTGTTTGTTAGCCATGCAAAAGCAGAGTTAGGGTAATTTCTAGTAACAGTTGAAACTATCAGTTCAGGAAGAAACCTTATAAAACTCTTTAATTACCTATATATAGCCATATATTTATTTATTTACTTATTCCTACCTGATAATCTATTCCACCATCATCATCTATTTGGTTGCTTCCTTCTAATGCTTCACTTTGATAGATCCAGGGAATAAAGCTTACTTTAATATTTGAAATGTAAGTGAAACCTAATTTGAAAAATGAGCTGCTCTCTTTAAAGCCTGATGTAGCTCTTAATATTTCCAATCCACTGTTCTTTTATCTAGGATGTATACTTGGTAATGAATGATACCATATTGATTGCTTTAAACTCTTTTTGAGTCTATTCCTTAATAGCTGTATTTGGTAAAATCTTTATTTTAGTTGTTTTAAGGAAAAATGCTTATATATATGAAGTCCATAAATGGACATTTAGTCATCTTTTATAAAATTTCAATTTTTTATTTCCAGAGAGTAGAAAAACACAAAATGAACACTGAATGTCTTAATTGTTGATGGGTTATATTGTATAAATTGGTTTGCTCCACATGCCTCTAAAACCACCTTTTCTGCTGCTGCTTTTCCTTGTCAGCGTTGAAGACCAGATGGAGCAGTCATCCTTGTACTTTTGGGACCTTTTGGAAGGTAGTGAGAAAGCAGTGGTAGGAACGACATGTGAGTTTTCTCTACTCTGGGCTTATGCAGTAAATACTAAACTTTATGTCTAGGAGTTTAGTATGATATCAAGGGCCAAAACTGTGTCAGTCCATCAGAACTTACACGTCTGACAATACTGGATTCATTGGCAGAATGATAGCTTTGTTTTGTTCTGTTAGAAGCAGCTCTTGTTTAATTGTACTCACTAAAATGGAACCTATGGTGAGTTTTGAGTGGCAATTCACAGTGATTTGGGAACAGAGCTATAGACTAGTGCTTGACCATTTTGGGATTCAGTTCTCTCTTCTGCGTGGTAGTACCCATTCTGTTCAGGAAACTTAAATCCACACATTGTTAATATCAAAGTTTATTTACCAGACCTGCTTAAAAAAATAGGAATGGTTTGGCTCCATAGTCTATGGAAACATTGTTGTCTACCGATCTGGAATTGATCTGGAGAGAAAGAGTCCTTTTGGCTTTGTAAGTAGGCTTTGACCAGATGACCAAGTACAAATGTCTGGACATGAAATACATAATTTTGTGTGCTAGTTTAAGATAATGAAAACTCACTGGAAGCTGGTAAACATTTTTGTTACTTCCTTTTTAAAAATATTTGAGTATGACTAACTATCTCAATTTCTTAAGTCCTTTCAAATTTAAATCACAGATATTTATTGCTTGGTTAGAATTCAAAATGATACAAATACTTTGGAAACTAGTTTGTCAGTTTTTTATAAAATTGTGTATACTTACTATATCACCAAGCAGTTACACTTCTAGTACCCAAGAGAATTGAAAACATACATTCCTTTAAGTACTTGTACAGGAATGTTCATACCAGCTTATTCAGAACAGTCCCAAATTGAACCCAGTCCAGATGTACATCAGCTGATAATTAATAAACAAATTGTGATATATCCATACAGTGAAATCATTTCAGCAGTAAAAAAGGAATTATTGATACTGTAGCAGCATGTGTGAATCTCAAAATAAATTATGCTGAATGAAAGAAGCCAGATAAAAAATGAATACATAATGTATGATTTCATTTATATGAAATTCTAGAAATGACATAAAGTGAATGATAGTGGGTCAGTGGTTGTTAGGGAGTAGGGGGAAGTGATTGTTTATAAAAGGGAAATAAGGGAACTTTTTGAGTTGATTAAAATAGTCTATATTGTGGTTATGGTGGAAGTAACATGACTATTACATACCTGCTAAAACTGTACACTTAAAATGGGAATTTTGTTTCTTGTAAATTTTACCTCAAAGTTAATTTTAAAAGAAAGGTAATCTGTGTCATAGTATTCCTCTGAAAAGAATAGTAGACCCAAATCAAGTTTGAGAACTCTGCTTTATTTGGGAATTATGTTTTTAGTGGCTATCAAAAGTGAAATAGACTTTAGATCTGTTTATGATCTTTAACGTCATTTTAAGGTTTTACTTGATTATCAAATGGTGATGTGGTAGGAGTGAAATACAGCATAATTCAAGAGTAAAATCTTAATCATGGAATTTTGTACTTTAAACATTCTTTAGAGATTGTCCAAGATAGGTTTTTCTAAAGATTATATTTGAGGAACTGTGTTATTTTACTTCTCCAAAGTCATAGTTACTTGGGGAAGGTAGAGTAATTGCTTATTGTGATGTCTTGGGGGTGGATGGGAAAATTCTATTTTCTCCAAGCTCAGGGAATACATATGTGCTTTTTATGACATACTAGAGTCTTCAATTGGAATCTCTGATTTTTAGTCATTTTCCAAATGGTGGAAATGGAGGTCCAGAGAAACTTAAATGACTTGCTAAAACTTTGGGATTCTGACTTTTAAAATTTATATTCATTCAGTATGAGGTAATGATGGACTACATATTTCCTTTTTATAGTATGACCAGTTCTTTAAGTATCCCCAGTGTAAAATGTTATAATGACATACAACTAGGATAAAATTGCATTAAGATTTCTATTTCAAATAATTTTCCATGAACTATTCAGCTATGTGATAACTAACTCTTAGTCACTTTTTGTTAGACAAACACATGAAAGATCTACTCTCTAAATTGCTGAACTCAGGCTATTTTGAAAGTATCCCAGTTCCAAAAAATGCTAAGGAAAAAGAGGTATCATTGGAGGAAGAAATGCTAATAAAATCGGAGAAGAAAAAACAATTATTGAAGACTGAATCTGTTAAAGAGTCAGGTTTGTTGTGATCTCTGAAATTCTTTATAGTGGTTGCATTTTTAACACTTAACCAAATGAGTCAAATCATTGTAAAATGATTGCTTTGTTTTAATTTTATTTTCTGCATGCATAGAAATCTTTACTAGTCCCAGGATAAGCCTAGGTTTAGGAAACATGTCTAGGCTTTACTACCATGATTGGCAGAGTGAATCTCAATAGAAACTTTAGGTTATACTTTGTTACAAGAGAGTATACTGTTAAAATGAGGCATTTATGGAATTTGAAGGAATCTCTTCATTAAACTATTAGGATCATTCCATTTAAAACTGTTTAAATGTAAGTTATAGTAGAGTTCAATACTCTACTGTAGGCCAAGAATATAAATAATCTAAGGTTAACATACTGATCCCAAAATCAGTTAAAGAAATGTTTTTCAAAATTCTACTTTTCTTGAAGAAATACTTTAAGTAACACGTTTACTAATGATTGTTGAGGCTGGCAAGAAATATTACTTCTAAGGAGGTAGTCCAAGCAGCTTTCTGGTAGCCACTAGCAAGATTCAAGTGTTTCTCATTTATACCCCATGACACCAGAGCTATAACTCTTATCTTGAAAGAAGCTGGTGTTTGTGGATAAGGGGAGATAGTCCTATTTTCAGTCAGAAATCAGTTTGTAACTGCAGCTTGAATTCAGAAAACTGTCTTGCGTAAGGAGAGCAACTAGCTCCAACTAGCCTCAGCCCACATGCTTTTGACCAACACCCAATAGTGAGAATTACTTCTTCCATAAATATACTTAATTGCACCATCCTTTTTCTATTACCCTTCTGAAATTTGTTTCTTAAATGAATTATAGTGTAATCAGTCTAAAAACTTATGGTTTACCTGGTATTTATTTAATATTTCTTTTATTTTCTCAGAGTCTCTTATGGAACTGGCACAACCAGAGATACAACCACAAGAGGTAAGGTACTAAAAGGCAATTTTCAGTCAACTTTGGGTTTTGAGACTTTTGGGTAGTGTTGTGGTTAAAAACTGAGGCTCTGGATCTAGACTGCATAAGCTTGAATCCTGGCCTTGCAGCTTATTAGCTTTTTAGTGACTTTGGGCGAGATACCTAGCTCAGCTGTGTCTGTTATTCTCCTGCATAAAATAGGGATAATGATAATGCCTGCCCTACATAGTTATTGTGAAGTTTGAAGGAGTTCACTTAAATTCTAAGTTACTTACACTTTGGCCTGGCATACAAGTGTTAGCTGTTGCTGTTTTTGGCTCCTGTACTGGAATTTAAAGATGAGTAGGATTTTGCTCTTGCCAGAATTTACTCATATTGGTAACAGAAGAGGGTATTTGTTCTCTTTCTGAAGTGACATTTTAATTCATGGAGGCTGAAAATAATGGAAGAAGCAGAATCACAATATGATTGATACATAATGGGAATAAAGAAAAGGCTGGTAATTCAGGGAACATAAGGCTTCAGAATAAAGAGAATAACTTTGTGTAGTTGAACTATCCTCTGCCTTAACATTTGAGGGAGTCATGTGGTCCCAAAGGTGGCAGAGGCAGAATAACCTTGGTAAAAGAGCCTGAATCAAGCAAATGTGGCACCAAGATGTGCACTGCTTACCAGTCTGAGGTGAGTCAAATGTAGATCGCTACTTTTGAAGTTTGTTTTTCTGTTAATTGAGGGGGAAGGAATGGACCAAAAAGGAGGAGACTCTCTTCAAGGAGGTTAAGGACAGAAATTTCCTGTTAGCACTGTGGTTCAGACCAGTGGACATAGGAGTTTAGTACTGCCCCCAAGGTCTACAGACTGACTTGAACACGTTTTCCCTCTGGTTTAGTTTCTTAACAGACGCTACATGACAGAAGTAGATTATTCAAGTAAACAAGATGAAGAGCAATCTTGGGAAGCAGATTATGCTAGAAAACCAAATCTCCCCAAATGTTGGGATATGCTTACTGAACCAGATGGGCAGGAGAAGAAACAGGAAACCTTCAAGTCCTGGGAGTCTTCTGTAAAGCACCAGGAGGTCTCAAAGCCTGCGGTTTCCTTAGAACAGAGGAAACAAGAGATTCCAAAACTCAGGTCCACTCTGCAGGAAGAGCAGAAGAAGCAGGACGTCTCCAAAACCAAACCAACTCCTGGCCAGTGGAAGCAGGAAGCTTCCAAATCCAAAGCAGGATACATTCAAGAGGAACAGAAGAAGCAGGAAACACTGAAGCCTTGGCCAGTTCAGCCACAGAAAGAACAGGAGCCAAAGAAGCAAACGCCAAAGTCTTGGACACCCTCTGTGCAGAGTGACCAGGACATCACCAAGTCATGGACCTCTCCCACGTGTGAAGAACAGGATTCAAGACATCCAGAGACTCCAAAATCCTGGGAAAACAATGTTGAGAGTCAGAAACACCCTTTAACACCACAATCACAGATTTCTCCAAAGTCCTGGGGAGTAGCTGCAGCAAGCCTCATACCAAATGACCAGCTCCTTCCCAGGAAGTTTAATACAGAACCCAAAGATGTGAGTTGATTTGTATCAGTCTGTTCCTGTCATTGTAGGCATAAATAGAGATTTGTGATAGTGATAATTTAAAATTTCTCATTAGAAAAAACCCAGTAAAACCCATATTAATATATAAAGTATTTCACTTAACCCTTTAACACATAGTTTGTTTTTCCTAGAAAATCGAAGCACTTAGTCTGTCTTTTGTGCTTAACCTGAAGTGAAATTTCTACAATTAGAAAATAATGTTTTAATGCTCAAGTTTTAATGACATGATATGACATCAAAATAATGATAGTTCAGAGAAGAATATAATGTGAAGTGAGATATGTAAATGCATATCAAAAGGTGGGAGACCTTTTTCTGATGCAAGTTACATTTTTCTGTATTCTCTTCCTTCTCTTTCACTGACTTATAGTCATTCAATTAGCTTGTCCTCTTTGAATAAGGAACAAATGGACAGGAGAAGAAACAGGAATCTTTCATGTCCTGTTTCTGAAGATTAGTGCTTGGGGAGGGAGCTGGATTAGTTGTCTGTTTCTGTTTAAAAATAAAAATTTTCTGCAGATGAAAAGTATAGGTATTTACCATTCTATAATTAAGTTTTGGAGTATGAGATTTGGTTCAAATATGAGGCCTCATTTTGTTAATAATAAATAACTCATGCCAGTAATATAAGGCTTATAATGAATAATCCTTAGATACAGTGCTAGTTAGTCTTGTCTTTTATTAGAAGTTATTTACCACTATTTCAGTGCAAACTTGCTGAAGACTTGTTATCACCTTGTTTGCTAAGAAGTGTGAACTCACTACCCTCCCAGTGTTCTCCATGTCCATCTCATAGTGTTCCTGAACTTCCATGCCATTTTAGCCAGAAGTGAAAGTGTTAGTTGCTCAGTCGTGTCCGACTCCTCGCAACCCCATGGACTAGCCCAATAGGCTCCTCTGTCCCTGGGGTTTCCTAAGGCAAGAATGCTGGAGTGGATTGCAATTTCCTTCTGCAGGGGATCTTCCTAACCTAGGGATCGAACCCAGATGTATTGAGGACCATATATCTTTGGTCCTTTAACAGTTTGAAGATTATTTTTGTATGTTGCACAGGGAACTGTACTCAATAGTTTTTAATAACCTATAAAGGAAAAGACTCTGAAAAAGAATGCACACACATACATATATAAAAAACTGAATCACTGTGATGTACACCTGAAACTAACATGATATTGCATATCATAAATCAACTATACTTCAATTAAAAAGTGAGGGGGCAGAAAACATTTTGTTTAGGGAATTCAGATCACTGCATTTTATAAATTACGCCTGCCTCAATTCTACCTTTTGGGAAGAGAATTTTAGAGATATTTGTCTCCTTTTATTTTCCTTTCTTCCTCTTTAAGTGGTAATGTAATTTTAGCTTCATCCTGACCCTGCAGAAGATTGATAGCCTTATTTCATTAACCAGATATGATATGATAGTAATTTTAACAGGATAGCTATCAATATTTTGGGAAATTTATAAACCAAATTTAATACTTCAATAAAGTTGCTCAAAAAACACAGTTAAAAATTCCAGTAGGTATAACAGTGCTGAGCCTTGACCATAGGAAATATTGATACCCTGCTGTTTGTTGAATAGTATTTAAAATCAAGAGTGTTTAATTGTAAAGGTCAGAACTCATTTATTGTACCTTATGGCACAGACATCATCATATTTGAAGTTACAGGGTCTCTCAGTGAGTGTGTGCCTCTATCTGTATTGCAATCTCCACTGTCTTTATTTAATATGACTAAGTACAGTCAAGGGCAAAAAAGAGTTCAAAGACAAAAGACTAGATACATGAAATAAATCACCAAAGTTCATACTTTTCTCCTAAAAGAGTCTTTCATATATTTCCTTAAGGTCTGTTAACTATTATTTTATGACGTTGTTGATGTAGCTTAGCTGTGTAATTTCTTAGTGAATTAGAAGGTGGAGAGGAGGAGCTGGTAGGGATCGGTTTGCTGATACCTGTAAGAAATAACCATAAACATGAGGTCTGTTTCAGCAATCTTAAGAAATTTAGCTGGAGGGGGACCACATTCTAAACATCAGTAGCCCCGCCAAAGTATACTTACTTTATAACAAAATATAACAATGTATTTCCTAAACTCTAGGATATATGTGTATACATTTGTATACCTTAATGTTTCTGAAATCAGATATATATTAAAAATGGGATATATAATTAATGTGATAGTAACTTTTTTCCTTGGAAAAACGTCATTGAGGTGTTTTATATTGTAGGCAGTGGCATCTTGTGGAGGACGTAAGGTAACCGATGTCCACAATGAAATAACTTTTTGTCAAGGAAGTTCTGCTGTTATTGGCCTTCCTTTTAAAAAGATGATGGTTAGCAACAGTTCCCATTAAAGTTGTACTGAAGGGGGAAACATTTAAAGTTTGTTTAAATTACTTAGAAGAGGCATTTATGTGGAAATTCTTTACCTGAGATAAACCTATAAGTGAACACTGCTATGTGTTTTGATTACATTAAGATGCAGTGATAAGCTAAGTTTCCGGAATCAAGCTGTTGAATTTGAACTTCACTCTTACACATTATGGGTTTATCTTGTAGGTGCCTAAGCCTATGCATCAGCCTGTAGGTTCTTCCTCTACCCTTCCAAAGGATCCAGTATTGAGGAAAGAAAAACTGCAGGATCTGATGACCCAGATTCAAGGAACTTGTAACTTTATGCAAGTATGAGTCATTATTAAGTGAATCTTAAATGCTAGTTATGGGGCTACTAGCTTCTGGTCTGAAGCATTAAATGAAGTCGTTAAGAGCATATATTCTGGTGTTCAGAATGAGAACAAACCTCAGCTCTGCCACTTGCTCACTCTGAGAGTTTAGGCAAGTTACTTAACTTTCTGCCTCAGTTTCTTTTTTGAAAAAAAATGAGGATAATAGTTCCTGTTCCTGTTTGTTGTGAGTAATGAAATGAATTAAACATGTAAGAAGCTTAAAGTGCTCAAATGATATTGCTGCTGTAGCTCATTAGCAGTTTCTACTCAGACTGGGAGAACCTGTACTATGCTTGGTATTTGATAGATGCCATTGTGTGTAAATAATCATGACATTCATTGTCCTCAAAGAGTTTATATTTCATTTGTATAAGATGAGTTAAGTCAATAGTTAAATGTTAAATTGTGTTATACAAACACATGCAGAATTTCAAAATATTGTGATATTATTGAGCTAGGAAATAGGCAAATAGAGATTTTTGTGTGTTAATAGTAAAAAGATCTTGCTTTGGAGTTAGACCTGCATTTAAATCCACTTCTGCCAATTACCAGTTATATAATCTAACAAACTCCCAACCTTCTACTTTTTTATTAAGTGAGGGAATTGCTTACTTCTTCAGATTATTTGATGATAAATAAAGAACCTAAAATGATCACTACAAGTGTGTAAGTTAAGTACTCAAAATGTTAGAAATATTTCCAGGATAACCAAGTTAGGCATATGGGAGAAGAGAATGGCTTGTTGTCATGAAAGTGTCTAAGACCATGAGTTAGTTTAGTGGTTGAAATAAAATAATTAGAACTTCTCATTGGTTATAATAAAAATGAGGGCTCAGTCTATGCTAGGATTAATGTTTATGTTTAAACCTTCAAGTGAGGTGTTTTCCTAACTTGGCCTTGGAATTACTATTAGAATTTTAATACTTGATAGTCTTAAGGTTTGACAGTTACTTGAGATTTACTTTTAATTTCTTCTCCTAAAAGACTTAAGTTATTAACATCTTAAGATAGTTATTAGATAAATTCCTATAGCTAATAAGCAGAGGTTTATGACAACATCATAAATACTGGTAATAGGTTTACCAACAAACAGTGATCTTTGCTTCCACTCATTATTTAAAATCTTATCTTTAGGAATCTATTCTGGATTTTGACAAACCTTCAAGTGCAATTCCATCGTCACAGCCGCCTTCAGCTACTCCAGGTAGCCCAGTAGGTATGTCCTCATTCTTAAGATTTGTTATACCTACAGCTGTTTGTTCCAATTGTTTCTTTTATAAATAATTTTACTCTTGACTTGCTTGACTCCTTTCTACTCTGTACATCTAGTGTTGAGGCTTTTGCATCCTGTGAGTGAAATTATATCAGTGGTATTTAGTGTACTGCTTAACACTGATTAACACAGGACTGGAAAAGGTCAGTTTTCATTCCAATCCCAAAGAAAGGCAATGCCAAAGAATGCTCAAACTACCGCACAATTGCACTCATCTCACACACTAGTAAAGTAATGCTCAAAATTCTCCAAGCCAGGTTTCAACAGTATGTGAACTGTGAACTTCCAGATGTTCAAGCTGGATTTAGAAAAGGCAGAGGAACCAGAGGTCAAATTGCCAACATCCACTGGATCATGGAAAAAGCAAAAGAGTTCCAGAAAAACATCTGTTTCTGCTTTATTGACTATGGCAAAGCCTTTGACTGTGTGGATCACAATAAACTGTGGAAAATTCTGAAAGAGATGGGAATACCAGACCACCTGACCTGCCTCTTGAGAAATCTGTGTGCAGGTCAGGAAGCAACAGTTAGAACTGGACATGGAACAACAGACTGGTTCCAAATAGGAAAAGAAGTACATCAAGGCTGTATATTGTCACCCTGCTTATTTAACTTATATGCAGAGTACATCATGAGAAACACTGGGCTGGATGAAGCACAGGCTGAAATCAAGATTGCTGGGAGAAATGTCAGTAACCTCAGATATGCAGATGACACCACCGTTGTGGCAGAAAGCTAAGAAGAACTAAAGAGCCTCTGATGAAAGTGAAAATGGAGAGTGAAAAAGTTGGCTTAAAGCTCAGCTTTCTGGAAACTTAGATCATGGCATCTGGTCCCATCACTTCATGGCAAATAGATGGGGAAACAATGGAAACAGTGACAGACATTGTTTTTTGGGGCTCCAAAATCGCAGATGGTGACTGCAGCCATGAAATTAAAAGACACTTACTCCTTGGAAGAAAAGTTATGACCAAGCAAGACAGCATATTAAAAAGCAGAGACATTACTTTGCCCACAGAGGTCCGTCTAGTCAAGGCAATGGTTTTTCCAGTAGTCATGTGTGGATGTGAGAGTTGGACTATAAAGAAAGCTGAGTGCAGAAGAATTGATGCTTTTGAACTGTGGTTTTGGAAAAGACTCTTGAGAGTCCCTTGGACTTCAAGGAGATCCAACCAGTCCATCCTAAAGGAAATCAGTCCTGAATATTCATTGAAAGGACTGGTGTTGAAGCTGAAACTTCAATATTTGGCCACATGATGTGAAGAACTGACTCATTGGAAAAGACCCTTTTGCTGGGAAAGATTGAAGGTGGGAGGAGAAGGGGACAACAGAGGATGAGATGGTTGGATGGCATCACCAACTTAATGGATATGAGTTTGAGTAAACTCCGGGAGTTGATGATGAACAGGAAGGCCTGGTGTGCTGTAGTCCATGGGGTTGCAAAGAGTCGGACACAACTGAATGACTGAACTAAACTGACTGAACTGATTAACACTGCACCAACACTGGTTAATCTGAATCTGGTCTGACACTTCAGACTTCAGGCTTTTTGTTCTGCGTTAGTTTATCTTAGGAGTGGAATGACATGATCAAAGCCATAGTTCAGCTGTAGTAAGCAGTATACACCAACCAGAAGACTCGTGCCGTAATTCCTGGGTTGGTTAAGGAGAAGGAAGAGAGAGTAATTAATAAAAGTGATAGACATTAACAAGAATAAATCAAACTGAAACTATGTAATTGAAAAGTATGTTTAATTTACATGATCAAAGAGAAAAAAAAATGAAGAGACAGATGACCCCCGCAAGGACTTATTTTGAAACTTGTAATTTAAAGTGTATCAGCTAATTACTGCTCATGATAGCTCAGATTTTATCTTCCAGATTACAGCACTGGTTTTTAAAAAGTCACAGTTCTTTTCTTTTAGAAGACTCGAAATGCTGCTTTTGTCCATTTAACCATAAAACATTATTAAATATCACAGATGGAACTAGGATGCTTTTTCTCTATAATCCTCTCTGACTTTTTAAAGCTCTAATAGAAGGGACTTGAGACCCAGTTCTTCTAGCTACTGCTTGGTTTTGTACAATATAAACTTTAGTTTCCATCCAGTTTTTTGCATAACGTTTTCTCTTCCCTCAGTAGTTTACTGTTGATTTCACTCTCTACAGCATCTACAGAACAGAATCTATCCAATCAAAGTGATTTTCTTCAAGAGCCATTACAGGTAACTTCTCCAGATTCATCTTTCATTTACTCTTGCATTGGTATGAACAGTCAGACTCACTGATTCTAATATTCCTAACTAAATTATTGAAAATGTTTTAAGGATATCTAGTTTTTTAGATCAAGTAAAACTGGTCCTCAAAAAATTCCCTAATGAACATGGGCAAGTCATCTGTTACAACAAAGAAGGAAATTTTAGTAAGGAGAGAGCAAGCCTGAAGAATTCAGAGGTACTCTGGGAATCTTACTTTGCTGTTTAAGCTACCTAAGTTACTTAGTATATTGGCATAGTAAAGAGTCTAAAGAAAGAAACGAATTTTTAATTCATGGTTAATCCCTCACCCCACTCCCTGCTCTAGCTAAAGAATTCCACGTTATGTGTTCTAACTATTAGATTCTGTATGAGGCTTTCAGTCAACAAGTTAAGATTTTTTTTTTTGCTAAACCAGTAGTCTAGTCTAATTGTTCTCATAGGCATGCCTCTGGGGTGGCTGCATGAGAATCATTTGGTCACTTTAATAAAAATACATATAGTTGACCCTTGAACAATATGAGTTTGACCTGCTCAGGTCCTCTTATATGTGTTTTTTTCTCCCACTAAGTCCATACAATACTACATATCCGAGGTTGGTTTAATCTGAAGGTGTGGGACCACAGGTGTGGAGGGTCGACTGTAGGGTCTGAGCATCTCTCCATTTTGGTAGCACAGCGAGTCCTGGAACCAGTCCCTGTGGATAACTGAGAGAGGACTATATTGTTAGTTACCACCTTAGACCTGTAAGGTTGGCATCTCCAGGGGTGTTGTCTATTCATCTATGTTTTTAGTCTGCTCCTTGGGTGAATCTGCACATTGATTTTTTGGAACCACTGGCCTCCATCATCATGCTTACTCAGAAATACTTAAAATGAACTCTAGCTGGTCTACTTAAAGAGCAATAACTTGGAAGCAAAAACTGCCTTAACTTCTCAGTAAATACTAATGTAAATAATGCTTATCTTCTTTGTTAACCTCTTAACTAAAATTCATAGTCTCTTAAGGCTTAACTATCAGGTGTGCCAAATTGCCTTAACTTAGTATCTGTGAATTTTTTGGCAGTTAACTTAGTTGTGTTCCCACAACAGCCAATAGCATTTATTTTGGGTGGTTGTCTCATTGTTTTAAAGAGGAGGCCAGAAGCAAGGCCTAGGTTTAAAACACTCCTGTTTTGTAATAGTTTGGTCAGATCTAAATTATACCTATTTAAATACATAAAATGCTCTAAAGGATTTCAAAATTTTTTTCATAAGCCCTTTTCCATGAGACTTTTTAAACCTGATCCCCATCTCCTTCCCAAGAAGCAGCATATCCTGATGAACTCTTCGAGAAGATGACTGAAACATAACTGCTCTGTTAGCATTGGGTAACCCATGTATTACTTGGGCTTCTGAGAACTGAATTGAAGCATTTAGATAAAAGGAGTGGATTCACTGACACTTCGGACCTTGTGATTGCTAGAATTTTATGGATTTCTGTTATATTCCAATACCTGTTATGCCATAGAATTCCTTCCTAGCTGCTTTCATAGTTTTTTTTTTATCGGTTACAGTTGTCAGACTTAGTTCCTATATGCCTTCTCCCAATTTTTATTTTATACATATTAGCTTTAATTTTTGTTAGGATATTGGTGCCATTGTGATTTATATAGAGTTTATCCTTTTTATTTATACTTCCCCTACTCCTTTAAGACACTGAGAGCACTTAGAATAAAAGATAGTTGTCATGATTCTGGCAGACCCATGCTCAGAGCGTTAATGTACCCTGGGCTCTTTGCCCAGGAAGCTTGCTGTTGAGTGCCTGATGGAAAATCTGGCCCCAGATTTCCAGGGCCAAGAATCTTGATAAATGAGGATGGGATTAAATGTGTAGCTTTGGTGACTAGGCCTGGAAAGGCAGTGTAGCTGGCTGCTTGGATTTGAATCTCAGCTCTACCCCTTAATTTTAGAGTGATCTTGGGTAAATTATTTAACTTTCTTTGCTTCTGCCTGATTATGAATAAAATGGGAATAGTTGTACCTATTGCACAGGGTTATTGTTAGGAGTAAATATATTAATATGTATTAAAGTGTTAAGCATAGCAATTGGCACTGCTGAGTGTTCAGTGAGAGTAATGTGTTGGGAAGGTCAGGGCCCATGTAATATAAAGTGAACAAATTGTGCCTTTTACAATTTTTTATATCTTCCTGTGTCTAGGCTGCTTCTTCTCCAGTTACTTGTAGCTCAAATGCTTGCTTGGTTACTACTGATCAGGCTTCTTCAGGATCTGAAACAGAGTTTATGACCTCAGAGACTCCTGAGGTAATAAGAAACCAATTGTCTTAATTTCTTTCTGACTTAAAGAATAGCAGAACCAGCTTAACATGTGAATTACAGGCATGATCAACTTAATGACTGAACATTTATACTTTACTAATGTTTGCTTTTTATTGATGTTGTAGTCCTGGAACTTACACAGGTAACTTTAACTTTATTGTGACTTTACCATATAAATAGACTTAATAGTGTATTAAATAGACTGAAAAGGCAAGTGTATTTCCTTTTCAGATACAATAAATTATATCTGAAATGCTAATGTAAGAAGAATGAAAATTTCTAGGTAGGGCTAGGATTAGCAATTAGTTCAAGTTTCTCATTATATTTATATTGAAGGACTCCTTAGGAGAAAAATCTTTTATACATATAACTGAAGACTCAATAACTTTATAGTGTTAATATTAGCACTGACTCAGTCAGAATGAGTTCCATTCTCTTTACGGCTAATTTTGTCAAAGCATTTTGACAGTATTATGTTTATGCTTTTGATAGTTTTTACTATGTTTGAGCAAATCCTTGAGATAGATATAGCATGATAGGTAGATTTTTAAAATTAATTTAGCAACTCAGGTTTTATTATTATTTCTTGGTTAACTATTATATAAGAATATATATTCATTATATAAGAAAATAGTTTTTATGATGTTGATTTGGTCTAAATTTAAATTAAGTGTTTGCCACCTAATGAGTCACACCTGTCTGCTTCATTACCTCATTGGGATTGTTTTTTTCCTATCTTTTTAAGTATTTGGCTTTATAATCTGTTGTATCAAGGAGTTGCTAATTCCCTTAGTTAAGAGTTATTTACATTAGCTCAGGTTTGCTTTTCTTTTTAAAGGCAGCTGACTAAGGAATCCACTACTAAGACTTTGAAACAGAAAAAAGTTAACACTGACTAAGCAACTTACCCAGGGTTTTTCTTAAACCTAATTCTTCTGTATAAGTTTGGAATAATATTAGATTCTGAACTAGAAAATATCATTACAGGGTTTGAAAGGGACTAGGTCCTCATAAAAAGTTCAACCCCTCGTCTCTTAGACTGATTAATAGTAAGATTCTCACTTAGTCAGCAAGCTGTGCAAAGCAAATACTAGTGTGCATGTTCAGCAACTGAGATTTGAAATTGTAAGCAGAAGCTATTCTTTTGCATTCCTATGTCCAAATGTCATCCTATAGGACTTGCTGACTTATGCCATCCTGGGGTTTAGTGTAAGTTAACTGCTTGTTGTATGGCAGGTGATTGGCTGATACTGCATTTCTCCTCCGTAGGCAGCAGTTTCCCCAAGCAAGCAACCGTCTTCACTAGCTTCTCCAAATCCTCCCATGTCAAAGGGCTCTGAACAGGGCTTCCAGTCACCTCCAGCAAGTAGTAGTTCAGTAACCATTAACACAGCACCCTTTCAAGCCATGCAGACAGTGAGTATAAAACATGGATGATGATTGCAGTTCATTATTCCATTTAAAAAGCTACTGTTTCTTTAATATTGGGTACTATGTGAAAAAGTTTGCCTTTTCTATTATTCTTATTTGGACTGACAGAATTTGTGTTTGTTCAATGGAAATATTGTTTGTGGAGGGAAGAGTGTTAAATCCAAAGCCTCAATAATTTTGAATGAGTATTTTGTCAGGGCATTTACCCTTCTGAAAATTAGTGATAGGCAAAGCTGAGGAGACCCATATTAAAGAAATGAAATGTAAGTGGGAAACATAATTTTCTATAAATAGCTTAATAATACTAACAGTTACTAATATCACAGTTCTGGTATTCCACGGCATCAATACCCTGAAATACAGGACACATACTTGTGTGTTCTCTTATTGTTGAAACTTTCATTTGAGTTCATCTTCATTCATCTCATGCTGGGTTTTGGAGAATTGTTCAAGACTTGTATGGTATTTTGAATTACAATGTACTTCCCTGGTGGCTCAGATGGTAAAGCGTCTGTCTACAACGCGGGAGACCTGGGTTCAATCCCTGGGTCGGGAAGATTCCCTGGAGAAGGAAATGGCAACCCCCTCCAGTACTCTTGCCTAGACAATCCCATGGATGGAGGAGCCTGGTGCAGGCTACTGTCCATGGGGTTGCAAAGAGTCAGACATTAACTGAGCAAGTTCACTTTCTTTCTTTCTTTCTACAAGTTGTAGTTTAAAACTTCTTAAGATTATATTACAACTAAGTTTGTATATTTATTCTCTAAACTTAGAATAAATATAAAACTTCTTTAGAAGAACGCAAAGTCTTAGCCAATAAGTACTCTTCCTGATGATGCTTAATGTCCCGCTTCACGTCCTTGTGAGTGACAGTAGTGAGATGAGGCCAGTGGAATGGCAGTGGGAAGCCGACACAAGGCAGGGAGATGGGCTGGTGAATTCAGACACGTGAATTCACTAATCTTATTACTCCCTGCTTGGCCACCTAGAAAAAGCTCAGTGTCCTTGCTTTCCCTCTATGCCTGTCAATCCATCGTACACAGGTTTTTTTTAGTAAAAAAAACAAAGCTACATTGGTTTTATTAAGTTTTTCTTATTCCTAATTAAAAGCAAATATTGTTCCATTATTAAATGAAATTGAATGTCTTTACCTGACACTCAGTAACTTTTGAAGCCTGGTATAACTTGCCAGACTAGTCCCCTGGACTTGCCCTGTACATTCTTATCACAAATACTTCTTTTGCTCACACCGGTCTGTCTTCTCTACCTGTTTGGTTCCTATTCAGTAGTACAAACTGGTTCTTATTTGTTCATTTACTCATTTATTCAACAAACAGGTAGTTACAAAGCCAGGCACTGTTCAACAATGCCTGGGTTGTAACAATGGAGAATAGATGGGTCTTTGTGCTTAAGAAGCTTATACTTTATTATGGAGGTGGGAAGGCTAGAGAGAAAAATACTCATATATATATTATATCATATGTGTATTGAGGAAAAATGGAGCAGGATAAGGGGGCTCAAGAGTAACAAAAGTGCTTTATTATACTCAGTGACCAGAGTCTGGTCAAATCACTGTCCTGCCACGTGGTAGAAATTCAGTACTGAATTTACAGGTTTTTTTCATTCATCCTCAGTTTCTGAAAAAAGTACCCCCTTCCCCTAGGAAGTTTTTATTCTCAATAAGCAGCATTATGATAATGTAATATCAGGAGAGGTAGTTTTTGAACTTGATTTAACTTCTGTCAGAAATCAAATAGGAATTTTTTTTTAACTGTGGTAAAATGTGCATAAAATTTACTGTTTTAACCATTTTAAAAGGTATAATTCTGTGGCATTAAGTACATCCACAGTGTTGTACAGCCATCACCACTGTTTTTTTCCAGAACTTTTTCATTATCCCCTTCTTCTCCCTAGCCCCTGGTAACTTGTATTCTACTTTGTCTCTATATGAGTTTGCCTATTTTTAGGTACCTCATATAAGTGGACTCATGATATTTGTCCTTTTTCTACCTGGTTTATTTCAGTTAGCATAGTATTTTCAAGGTTCATCCATCCCTGTTGTAGCATGGATCAGAATTTCATTCATTTTTATGGTGAAATAACATTCCATCGTATGCATGCATATATCACATTCTGTTTACCCTTCATCTGCTGATGGACACTTGGCTGTTTCCACCTTTTAGCTCTTATGAATAATACTGTGCACACAGGTGTGCACATCTCTCTTTGAATCTCTGCTTTCAGCTCTTTCTATGCCTAGAAGGGGAGTTGCCGGATCATACGCTAATTCTACATTTAGCTCTTTGAAGAACCACCATACTGTTCTCTACAGTCGGCTGTACCACTTGACGTTCCCATCAGCGTTGCATGAGGATTGTAATTTTACCCCACCCTCAGTTATACTTAGATTTTCTGTTTTTTTGTTTTGTGTTTAAGTAATAGTTGTCCTAACGGGTATGAAGTGGTATCTCATTGTGGTTTTGATTTATTTTTTTGTCTAGCGGCTAATGATGTTGGGCATCTTTTCATGTGCTTATTGGCCATTTATTGTCTTTGAAGAAATGTCTGTTCAAGTCCTTCGCTCATCAGACAGAAGTTTTTGAATGTTGCAGAGTTTTGCCGAATGTCATCTCTTATTATTTTCTATGAAACTTTGCAAATGACTCAGTGTACTCTGTCTTTTAAGGTATTTAATGTTAATGCACCTCTGCCTCCACGGAAAGAACAAGAAATAAAAGAATCCCCTTATTCACCTGGCTACAATCAAAGTTTTACTACAGCAAGTACACAAACACCACCCCAGTGCCAACTGCCAGCTATCCACGTAGAACAAACTGTCCTTTCTCAAGAGACTGGTAAGATCTTTGTGTAAATTTTGAAGACTTAGATGAGAGCTAATTAAATGGAAAGCAAGTCTGTAGTGACATTTGAGCGGTTCTTTCCTGACTAGTAAGCATTATCTTTTCTCCTGTTCAAGTGCTGAGAAATGCTTAATGCCTTTTCCTCTCTTTAGTTAAGTTCACCTGTTACTTTTAACGTTTGTAGAGGTAGGACTTAGATGGCTGATTTAACCTTGGAGTAGGCTTTTTAAAAATCTGATTGCTTTGATTACCATCAGCAGTGGTAGAGATGCATAAGACACTATCCAGCTGCTTTTATGAAGGCTTTGAAATCATTGTTAACTCTGTGTTATCACAGACAGATGGCTATCTGACCATTTCTCTTTTCTTCTCTCTTGAAATAGAGCATTGGTTAATGTGAAGATACATATTTAACTTATTATGCTTATTCCACTCTTTGCTTAGAGATGGGAGGCCCTTTTGGTCTTTCATGCTATTATAATAGGTACATGAAAGAGCAGGCAACTTTGTAGTCATTTCCCAATCATAAGAAGCATTTGTAGATTTTTAATGTTGGTATTTCAGACCCCTGTTGGGTTTTCTAAAACTTAAGCCTAAGCAAACAAATTAAGCATTCTGAATACTTCGTTAATTGCAAGAGGTGGTGAATGTAAATCCCTGGACCTAGCCACAGATACCTCCTTCTTTTCTCAAAACCTGTGCTGTGAAAACATAGGACGGGCAACGTACATAAAGGGTATTGTTTGTCATATGCCTTTTCAATTAAAGTATTAATAAAAGTTCACTTTCTTTTTCTCCATGAGGTGAAATATTTAGCCTTTATTTTTCCTTTGTGGTAAAAATATACATAACATAAAATTCATCATTTTAAACATTTTTTAAGTGTATAGGTTTTATGGCATTAAACAATCCAAGTTGTTGTGTGGCCCACACCACCATTCATCTCTAGAAATTTTTCATCTTCTCTATTTAACATAACTCCCCAATTCCCTTTCCTTCCAGCCCCTGGCAGCCAGCATTCTACTCTATGAATTTGCTCTAAGTACTTATCTTATATAAATGGAATCATACAATATCTGTTCTTTTGTAACTGACCTATTCCATTTACCGTAATGTCTTCAAGATTTATCCATGTTATATTGTAGAGTGTGTCAGAATTTTCTTTCTAGGGCTGAATAATATTTTATTACTTAAACATCTCTATATATACACATGCATATCTATGGCACCTATTTTTTTTTTAAAGGGAGAAAGTTGTATTAAAGGTTTGCTCTACACTAACTTCTAAGTATAAAGAATATTAAATTTTTATTACCGTTTAACTCTTGGACTCTAAAACTGTTTCCTTAAGCAGCAAGTTTTCCCGATGGAACTATTCAAGTAAGCAATGGTAGCCTTGCCTTTTACCCAGCACAGACGAATGTATTTCCCAGACCCTCTCAACCATTTGTCAATAGCCGGGGATCTGTTAGAGGATGTACTCGTGGTGGGAGATTACTAACCAATTCGTATCGGTCCCCTGGTGGTTATAAAGGTATGCTCTGAATAAAATTTAATTATACTGAATTATTTTGTCTATATATTTACTTGACTCATGCTGTTTTTACTTTACCTTGTTCCTTTGTGTTGTTTCTGTTTATAATGTCATACAGAATTCCCTATTTCTGCAAAAAAGAGTATTTCTAATATATCTTTTGTCTATAACAGAGGAACTTTTTGTATGAAAAACAGATTGATCCTGTGACTTACTGAAGTAAAAGGTTGAACATTTTGTTTTTTCCAGGAATTAATTTTGGTTTTCATATTTGAATAATTTCTTTCTTTTGTTAATTGACCTGGCTGGCTCAAAACATGTTATAGTTAAGACAATACCCATTTCCTAGTTTTTTTGTCAGAGTATACCACAGATGATAACTTTGAGAGTATAATAGTGATAGTCTTTTAAGTTAGATATGGTTCCAAGTATTCTAGTCACTGCATGATATTGGCAAAGTATGCTAGACCAAGGCTTTAACCACCATTCTTTCCCAACCCCATCTGTATCCCAGCAATAGTAAAATTCTACAGTTGGCTTATTTGAAGTCTGTGATATTTTTATAAATGTGTGTTTTATTGTGGAAATAATATTAAAGAGTTTTCTTAAAGAAGGCATAAATCTAGTGATGGCTTTATAAGATCAGTTTAACTTTTTAAGTGGTATAGAACAGACTATTTAAATTAGTGTAATTTTGCCCATTTTAATGTAAGTTGTTTATTTACTAGGTTTTGATAATTATAGAGGACCTCCTTCAATTTCCAATGGAAATTATAGCCAGCTACAGTTCCAAGCTAGAGAGTATCCTGGAACACCTTATTCCCAAAGGGTAAGAATAATTGTCATAATTGAACAATTGATGTGAAGTACAGTTGATGTGAAGCTAGTGATTAACCTATAGCAGAGTCATAATTTGTTTTGTAATGACACTTTTACTACTATGGAGAGTTGAGTTGGGAGCTTTTCTAATAACCCAAGTAGGATACATGACAACTGCCTGTTACATGGAACTTAGGAGGTCTTAAGTGTATTAGTTGCTCAGTCGTGTCTGACTCTTTGTGACCCCATGGACTATAGCCTGCCAGGCTCCTCCATCCATGGGATTCTCCAGGCAAGATCTCCACTATCCAAGAGTGGATAGTCATTTCTTCCTCCAGGGGATCTTCCTGACTCAGGGATCGAACCTGGGCCTTCTCCATTGTAGGCAGACTGTTTACCGTGTGAGCCACTAGGGAAGCACAGGAAGTGTTACGGTCTTGATTAAATTTGCATTAACTCATTTACTTCACCACTCTACAAGGGAAACTGGAGTTCAGAAACAAGTAACTTGTATAAGGTCATTCAGCAAATAAATGGTAGAAATTATATGCAAGTTTAACTCCATAGACCATAGGCTTTACTATATTGCCTACAGTTTAGCTTTTCTAGATAATCAAGTATAGGAAAGTCCTTTTTGTTAAAAGTTTAATTTTTTGGTTAATTCTTTATTTGAATAGTTCAGATATTCTTCACTGTATGTGGTAAAAGATTGATAGGAAGATGTTAGACTTTCCACTTTAACAGTCCTTGGAAACTCCTTATCTCTGATCATATCTGGATATGAATTTATACTACATTAGCATTTTAAGTTTTGAAGCTTTACAAGCCTTCAGTTATATATGTGGTATTTTACTGAGTTCTGTTGTTAATATACAAAGGATCTATACTCGAAGCACTTACAGTTACATGAGGTAAGATAGATGTCTGTACAGAGGCAGTATTGAAGAACACACTTTGGAGAACACACCATGTGACCTGAATGACTTGAGTTTGACCCTGGATCTCACCACTCCCCTCATTGTGTGACCTTTGACATGTTATATAAACTTTTTGAGCTCTAGTTCCTTAATCTTTTTTTTTTTTTTAAGTCACTCAGTCGTGTCTGACTCTTTTTGACCCCATGGACTGTAGCCTACCAGGCTTCTCCGTCTATGGGATTTTCCAGGCAAGAGTACTGGAGTGGGTTGCCATTTCCTTCTCCATAGTTCCTTATCTTTTAGATGGAGACTCATCAGTTTGAGTTACTTATATCTGAAGTGTTGAGGATTACTCTGAGAGAGTCTGAGGATTAAATGAAGTGATGGACATAAGTGCTTTGTATGAAAATGCCAGGCATGTATCAAGGATTCAAATACTATTATTACTTGATTGTCAATACTCTGTGTGAAGAGAATATGTTGACTAAAACAAACTTCAATAATAGCACATCTGTTCTCAGTACCAGTATTCTAGTACTTTTTGGTGCTGTTTTCGCTTTCTTATTGAGGAAACATAAGATATCAATGATAGTAGTGTTCTTGGGAAGAGGATGAGGAGTTTGGGGTAGGAATATTATTATTTTTATTATGTATTTTCTTGTCCTATTGAAACTTTTTATTACACATTAATAATTAATGACACTGTTAATTATTCTTTTCATGACTTGTACGGGGGGCTTTTATCATACTTGGGAGTCAGTTTGAAATGTTGTCTTTTGGACATTTTTTGGTAAGGATTCCAGGAAATAATATGTTCATGTGTTATAATTCTTACCAATTTCCCTGTCAAAACAAAACCCTTGACACAGTTAATAGTTGTCATCACCCTTTGGTTTATAACTAGAGAGACTGAATTAGTCTGTATTTTTGCTTTATTATGTCCTTTTGTATTGAAATGAGGCACAGAGGACCAGGCCATATTTCTGAATTTCCCTCATAACCTAGCATTGTGTCTTTTATGTAGTGTTATCTAAATGCTTTCCTGTTTTTGCAAGTGTTAACATATCTAACCTGTCAGGTTAATTAACAGATGAAGATATATGTTACTATGACCCTTGTTTTGTTTTTCTTGGTGTCATCTGAGCCCCTTTGGTTGGTTGTTGGAGAAGGCCAGATCAAAGGCTCAGAGGACTTAGTCTTACAGATTTATTTGCTAATAACTATTTTGCATTTTTTTGTGCTGAGGTAAATACTATGTGTTCATTTTAGGATAATTTCCAGCAGTGTTACAAGCGAGGAGGGACATCTGGTGGTCCTCGGGCAAATTCGAGAGGTAAGGATAATTAACTGAGGAATTTCTTTACCCAAAACGTACCTCTAGATCTTTCTTTATTCTCTGTCAAGTTCTCCCCAAAGTATGTTGTTTTCAACATTTATCTTTTGAGGTTTTTGGTTTGCTTAAATGCAGTACTGAAGACCCAAGGGAGATATATTGGACTACTAGAAAGGCTGTGGAGATCATTTGTCACTTTTAAGTGTATGTGGGTGTTGTGTATTGTTTTAAATTTGCTCAACACCAGAGCATTATTTAACCTTAGGTGCATATTCACTATACCAGCTTGGTATAGTTTTGGGTGCTGTTTCAGGATGGTGGTTGTGGAATAATGGGCACTCCTAGATAACTCTAGTGCCCCTTAGTGCATTGATAGATGGAATAAACAGAGGTTAAGACGCCATGACTTGAATAAAAGCAGGATACTTTAATACTTCTTAAAATGTGAAGGTACAATTAAAAGATTCAGTGTAACTGAGAAAATGAAGATTAACTTTGTCACAAGAAAAAAGAAGCTTTTTCTTTTAAGAAAGTAGCCACTATTCACATTATCTTTGCCTTCTATCTGAGCAGTGTTTTTGTATACTACTGAAAACATTAAAATTTTATGAAATCACATTAACTTAGAAATAAAGATAAGCATTTATTATGGAACTTAGTACCATAAGAAAATGTTTGAGTGTCTAGTTCCAAAAGTTGCTTCTTTTATGTAATCTCAGTTTTCTTGAGTCCTTCTCTGTTAGATAACTTGGAGGTTTATCACTGAGGAATTAATAACTCAGAAATATGGGCGAAAGATAAAGAATAGAGTGTTCATTCACATCTGGGTTTTACACTTTGCCTGCTGTAACTAGTGTTAAGTTATCCAACCTTTTGGGGTCCTCATTTTCTTAATATTAAAAAATAAAGCTACTGGACAAAATCATCTAGGTCCTTTATGGCTTTAGAATAGTACTATACAAACCTATTGTCAGAGAAATCTAGAAAAGTATACTGTAGCTCTACTTTATTGCTTTTTAAAAAACTTACTATAAAATGTATTTTTATCTGTGTTTCAGTAGCCAACTAATGTTAAATATTGTGTTCAAAGCTAACTGCTTCATTATGAGAAACTCACTGTTGCTAATAAAACAGCAGGGTGGAGTGATTCTTCTCAGGTGAGCAGCCCAGAAAGAGACAACGAAACCTTTAACAGTGGTGACTCTGGACAAGGAGACTCCCGTAGCATGACCCCTGTGGATGTGCCAGTGACAAACCCAGCAGCCACCATACTGCCAGTACATGTGTACCCCCTGCCTCAGCAGATGCGTGTTGCCTTCTCAGCAGCCAGAACCTCTAATCTTGCCCCTGGGACTTTAGACCAACCTATTGTGTTTGATCTTCTTCTGAACAACTTGGGAGAAACTTTTGATCTTCAGCTTGGTAGATTTAATTGCCCAGTGAATGGCACTTATGTTTTCATTTTTCATATGCTAAAGCTGGCAGTGAATGTGCCACTGTATGTCAACCTCATGAAGAATGAAGAGGTCTTGGTATCTGCCTATGCCAATGATGGTGCTCCAGACCACGAAACTGCTAGCAATCACGCAATTCTTCAGCTCTTCCAGGGAGACCAGATATGGTTACGTTTGCACAGAGGAGCAATTTATGGAAGTAGCTGGAAATATTCTACATTTTCAGGCTATCTGCTTTACCAAGATTGAAAGTCAGTACAGAATCGACAGTGAAAGGATATGGTGTTCTAATTAGTGGGAATAATGAAAAGTAGTTCTTGCCCTTGTGACTGATTGGTTAAGGAAAATGTTTTCATTCCTAGAAGGAGGAGGAGGTCCTTACTTTTTGTTTTCCTCCTCATGGTGAAAAATTTCAAGCTGAATGACAATTAGCACTAATCTGGCACTTTATAAATTGTGATGTAGCCTCGCTAGTCAAGCTGTGAATGTATATTGTTTGCACTTAATCCTTAACTGTATTAATGTTCAGCTTACTAAACTAACTGCCTCACGTTCAGGCAAATTATAATGCCTTGTTGTGCCTCAATAAAAAAGTTACCTGCATCTTCAGTGTTCTTATTTGATTAAACATTTAGTTAAGAGGTAAGATGTTTAGTTTTTAGTGTTCATCACTGATAACTCTTGGATGGGAATCTTCATGGGTTCATACTGTTTATTTTATTTATTTATTTCTTCTTTTTTTTTTTTACTTTACAATATTGTATTGGTTTTGCCATACATCAACATGCATCCGCCACAGGTGTACACGTGTTCCCAATCCCAATCATACTGTTTATTTTAAAATAAGCCTTTTATTTATGAGAGCTCCTTTGAGTTACTTTTCTGTTATTATATATATCATTCATCAAAATATTTCATCTGTTTTCCACTGCCTAAATCACATATTCTCCTTGAAGTTATTTTGTAGTAGAGTGTGTTATCCTTTATTTAGCTGTCTTCAAGTTCCTACCATATGAATACAAAATAGAGCAGGAGATACATAGATAATACTACTGGTCCACTGTCAATAAGGCTATGCTTTTTCGTGGATTCTTAATTTGAGTAGGTAAAATATTTAGTCATCAAAAAGCACACATCGGTCTGTGTCAGGCAGTGCTGTGTTGGAGTGCTGCTTTTGCCACTTAGTAACTGATCTTGGGCAAGTTATACATCTTAAGATTTTTTAAAAGACCATTTCCCAAGATGTAAAATGGGCATGATAGATCAGCCTCATAGGGCAGTTGTGAATTTCAGCTAAACAGTTTAATGCATCTAAAAGACTTAATACAGTAACTGACACTTAAGCATTTAATAAACGTTAGGTGCTGTAATTGTGTTTTTCTCATTCTGAAAACTTTTGGGTTCTGCATGTGTATATACTGTCTTGCATGCAGTATAGCCAGAGTTTAGTGTCCATCTGGGCATACATCATCACAGATCTTGATTTGTTTGTAAATGTTTCTCACTAATAGGAACTTGATAATATTTCTCAGTGACTTTAAAGAATAGTTTTTTAAAATAAACATTTTGATTGCATATGCTAGGGTTTATTAAGGGTCAGAGAAAGGGCATTCTTACTTTGCAACCAAGCAAGTCACTTGCTGAGGTAGAAAGTTCTTGTTCTGATCCTTCACTCACTCTGTTGTTAAATAATCTCAGGAAGATGGTATAAGAGCATTAAATCATTATGGTTAATGTTTTTGAGCTCGGTGTGGGTTTAGCAATTAAATCCTATGTGGTGTTAAATGTTAGTATAGTGCTCTCAAGATAGAGGATGTAATGTGATTCACTATTTAACAGAACTTTTCAACACATGATGTACTTTGTGAGTTAAAGATATCAGTATTCCAGTTAGTTCATGGCTTTTATGTCCAGAACACAAACTGAAAAGTATACAGGGAAGCCCAAGAATACTGGAGTGGGTAGCCTATTCCTTCTCCAGTGGATCTTCCCAACCCAGGAATTGAACTGAGGTCTTCTGCATTGCAAGTGGATTCTTTACCAACTGAGCTATGAGGGAAGCCCCTGTATAGGAAAGCAGAAATATGATTAAATGATTGAGTGGAAAACTTGATGTTTAATAACAGTTGATCAAGTTCAGTGAGGCCTTTCTCAGTCCTTTTTAGCCACTATTTTCTGCTGCATTAGGGTCTTTAGTTTAGTTTTTTATCCAGCACCCAATCAATGTTTATTTAAAATATTGTGAATGACTTTATATTTTTTAAGATAAGTGTCCAACAAGAAGAGATTCATTACCTAGGATATCCCCTCATGAAACTCATGTTTTAGGAGAGTATTTTAAATGAAATACTATTTTTCTAAGTATAAAGATAATGAACTAGAAAATTAATAATTCTTAGACTTAAGGAATGGATGAACAAGATCTTTCATTCTGAAGCACTATAACTTTTGAAGATACAGTTCTTCTGGAATCTTTAAGTAAAAGTCCAGATGTCTTTACAGAAAGATGTACGTAAGCAGATTTTAGATACCTTTGCAAGAGATGGTGGGATCCATAGATATGCAAAAGCACATTTAGGGACCTTGTATAAGGAACTTATATTTTACTGAGAGGATCTTGTGGGTATGACAGGTGGAAAGGCATTCCATAAAGTTACAATATATCTCTGAATATATAGATTGTTACTTGTCTTACTGGAGATAGAGATAGGGGAGGTGGTTTTTCTATTTTCTATAGATTTTCTATAAATTTGCCTTGAGGTTTTTTTTTTTTTCCACTTTAAATCTTTTAGTCTTTTGTTAAATGAATTTTCCCTTAAGAATTGTGAGTAACTGACTCCTATCTCCTCTAAAGTTATTTAGGGAGTAAATACAGATATTTAAAGCAGGAAATATTTTTGAGAGGTTTGTTCACTTGCCTCCCATACCAAGTATCTTGTCAACCATTCCATTTTTAAATTGAAACTTTCTAAACTCCACCCTAGAGGCTCAGTGGTAAAGAAACCGCCTGCAATGTAGGAAATGTGGGTTCAGTCCCTGGGTGGGAAGATCCCCTCGAGAGGGGAATGGCTACCCGCTCCAGTGTTCTTGCCTGGAGAATTCCATGGACAGAGAAGCCTAGTGGGCTACAGTCTAGGGGGTAGCAAAGAGCGACATGACTGAGTGACTGAGCATGCTTGCGCACATACACAAACTCTGTGATAGCTACAATTTTACAGTGCTTTGACATCACATACTGTGTTTTTATACTTTAATCTTCCCTGTTTGCAAAATTTTCTTTCTTATTGACTGATGTTCTATTGTGATCTTTGTGATGATACTTTATATGTATTTTATAAGGTGAAATAATTTTTGGCATGTAGACTAAAGGTTTTTTCACATGAATTCCACTCTGCTCCCATGACAAACACTTTATTTTGATGAAAGATTTTTGAGTTGTTTCTCTAGGTCCTCCACTTGGTAATGTATCTCAGGGGTATTTTTAATGGTCACTTCAATGATTAGGTCATACCTTTAATCCTCACTTTGCAGCTTTTGGCGAGTGTTGACAAACTGATAGGGACAGCTCACTTGCTACCACAGCAAGATTCTGAATGCCAGATGATAAAATAGTTACCCATTTTCAGTATCAGGAAGCCTTGGGCTCACTAATTGTAAGTTTTGTAAGCATTATTATTTTATTTCAAGGGCTTTATGCTTTGAAATAAGTGATTAATTTAGTCTTTCAAATAGCTGGCTTATCTGATTTGTACCTGACTCAGGGGCTACAAAGATGAATGCTCAGACACATCAGTAACAGTTTTATCCATTTCATCTGCTGAGAGCAAATCTCTGAGTTATTTCTCTGATTTCTGTCACACTTCTGTTTTTCCTGATCTGTATCTGGAAATCTGACTATTCCAAAGTTAAACCTCATTGGACTGGTTATTTAATCTTCTCATCTTTTCTCTTGTTTCTAAGTTTCACTTCCTGGAAGATTTCCTTGATTTTGTCTTCTGACATTTTTACAGAGTTTTAAATTTCTGGTATGTTAACTTTTTAAGTATACTTCTGTTATCTTGAATGTTCCTTACATGTGTAGTCTATTCGTTTTAAGATTGCATTATTGTCTAATTCTGAGAATAGTTTTTCTCTTTAAGTTTTCTTCCCTTTGTAGTCTATTTCCTACACTTTCTGTTTGTCCTAATCTCTTATCTGGGGTGTTACATTTGATCAGAATCTTGTGATTATTGGTTGAGTATTCATATTTAAGAAGTGGTACCTAAAAGTGATTGGAAGCTTTGAATGCAGAGGTGGGGCTTCTTAAGACTTTTGAGTTCATAGTAGCATGATTTTTGTGGAGAGAACAGCAGTGTGGAAGTAGGGAGGAGCTGTCTAACACTGAAGCTGTAAAAGATGGATAAATTTGACATGTAGAATTTATTCCCCTTAAAGTTCTGTTAGGGAAAATAATGTCAAAAGACAAATGACCGCCTGCAGGGGGAGAAAATCAAGAAAAAGATGGCCAACAGAATTGAACACTCAGTTCATATATACTTTAAAAAAATCAGTAAGCATATATAAAGTTTTAAAGTGCATCTTTTGGCAAGCATGTGGGAAAACAGGCACTCGTACTGTAGATGATAACAAAATGAGTACTTTTTGGAAAGATAAAGTATATGCTTTCTGACGCAGAAATTCCACTACTAGTAATTTACAAATAGTTTTGGAATTACGCTGAGATACAGCATTCATTATAACAGCAAAACTGGAGAAATAACCTAGATGTCCATCAGTAGGAATTGGTTAAGTCAGAAAAGACTATCCTGCAGTATGTACAAAATGTGATAGTGTTGGCTCTAAGGAAAAGGGGTTGGTTAGGAGGTATTTTTCATTCTGCATATTACTATAGAACTTTAAATGTACATGTCACTTTTTTGTTAAAAACTTTAAAGATAAAATGTCAGATTGCTATGGTACTTACCCTGTCTTGTTTTTGCTTGGATAGAGCTTGAGGGTCTGCTTTAATTATCATTAAGCCTGGGATAACACATGGAAGAATTTTACTATAAAAACCTTTCACCTTTCACTAATATTTGTATTTCACTTCATGATTTAGACTACTCTCATTTGTGTAATCTTATTTGATCTTCATAGTGGTCCTGGTGAGGCAGATACTTTTTTAGGAGATAAGAAAATTGGGACAGCTGGAGATTGACTTTCTAAGGCCACTAGCAGAAGTGCCCCCGCCAGGCTTTGAGTCCAAGTACAGTGGCGGCCCTTCCTATTGTTTGTGTTGCTTTTCTTTAGTTCTCAGGTGTGGTTTCCTTGTATTTTCCATTGCTTTTCTTTTTCTTTTCTTTTTGCACACAATTATTTTAGAGGTACTACTCAGCTTTTTTACTAGGGCAGACTAAACACTGTGAACTGGATACACTGAGGCTGTCATAAGTTACCATTTTTCATATGTCCTGATTTTGAACAGGATGACTCCATTTCCAATATGAAATGTGGAAAGTCTGAGGAAACGAAGAAACAGAAGACTTTGAGGGAAAAAACTGATTTGAAAGTACAAATTTCAAAAAAAAAAAAAAAAGAAAGTACAAATTTCATCTTCAGCCTTAGTTAATACCACTCTTTTTAGTTTCTCTGCCTCCCACCACTACTATCATTTTAGTTTCTTGGAGATGGAAATTTCTGGCTTCTGATCCAAAACTTCCTAACCCTCTATTGCTGCTGCTGCTGCTAAGTCACTTCAGTCGTGTCCGGCTCTGTGCGACCCCATAGACGGCAGCCCACCAGGCTCCCCTGTCCCTGGGATTCTCCAGGCAAGAACACTGGAGTGGGTTGCCATTTCCTTCTCCAATGCATGAAAGTGAAAAGTGAAAGTGAAGTCGCTCAGTCATGGCTGACTCTTAGCGACTCCACGGACCGCAGCCTACCAGGCTCCTCCGTCCATGGGATTTTCCAGGCAAGAGTACTGGAGTGGGGGTGCCGTTGCCTTCTCCGAACCCTCTATTACTTTAGCTTATAAATACTGATTTTTTATCAGTATTATCAGTATCAGGTCGGATGGCATCATTGACTCAATGGACATGTCCAAACTCCAGGATATGGTGAAGGACAGGGAAGCCTGGTGTGTTGTCCATGGAGTCACAGAGAGTCAGACACGACTAAGTGACTAAACAACAACAATAGATTTTTATGTTTTAAAAAATTTTGTTTTTAAAAAATTATTCTTTAACTGAGAGGTCTGTGAGATTCTTCTAAAAAACTCTACTCAGGGCTTTTGGTTACATATGACAGTTCAAAGGAAAAGACCATGCCACTGACTTTATTATACTAACAATACTGAAGATCTTATATTTATGAGATGTGTGTATGTACTGTTGCCTGTATTTCAGGTGCTATGATGTAGAGTTCAGCCAATAGAGACCCTTTTGAAGTAGAGGCATTTAGTCAAAAAATTTATCATACTCACAGATCATTTGAATGATTTAAGATTATTTAAGAGATCATGTAACTTACAGATAGAGATTCTTGTGCATTGGGTTTTAACTCCCATTTTTGTCTTTACCATATGGATGAGACTCAATCCTGCTAACAGACTTGCTGCTAACATAGCAGATGAGCTGCTGCCAACAGATGGGGAGGACAGCTGTGTGATATTTCATTTAGATGACTGAAATGTTAAATCTTAAAAAAAGGCCACAGTGGTAGTGCTTGGAGTGAAAATTGCTTTCCATAACTTGAGCTGTAATCATGCCAGTTATCCTCTATAGCTGTATTTCTAGGATGTCGTCATCTACTTCTATGGTGTCAACTAACTTACATACACACATGACTCACGGTTCTCTTTACTCCTTCTTGTAACCACCTCCCCGCACCCCCCCTCCCCGCCATAACTTCCTCTTTCTCACCCAGCTATTCTGTGAGGTCCAGATGTCAATTTCCAGATGTCACTGGAAATCTCTACCTGTATAACCCATAAGCACCTCTAGTTCAACATGTCCAAAGACAAATTCATCTTTCCTCCAAAATACAGGACTCTTCCCATTTTCCCAAAGGTCATCAAATCTTGATGCTCTATAATAATTTTTGACTTCCTTTTTGTTACTTTGTGGATCTAATCAGTCACAAATTTCTGTTGTTTCTGTGAAATGTCTTGTATCTGTCCTATCTTCTTTATTCTTACTGTGTATATCCTGTTTCAGATGCCTTCTTTCTCACACATTCACTCATTTATTCACTCAACCAATATTTACTAATTGCTTATTATGTGTCAGGCATAGTATGGAACTATGTCTCATTTATCAAAGGATGAATAAGGTCTCCCCTCTCCTTAACAGAATACAATGATAATTAATACTGAGCATTAGCATGGGCAATGTACTTACCTCATTCAGTCTTCACAGTAGCTTTTGGAAACAGATGAGCAAACAGGCCCAGAAAGGTGAGGCAATATGCAAACTACAATGAGAAAATACAGCTCACTCAAATTCTGTCTTAAGGTGAATGTGTTAATTTATACAGACATACTCTCATATTGTACATAGTAGTAAAAAAGAGGGAACTTGTAAACAACGAACCATTTATAAGCTAAAGATATAGTTTAGGGAAAGCTACTTTAAAACACTTGTAAAGAAATAGGTGTTTATGGGTTTTTTTGTGTGTGTTTTATTTTTGTCTCAGAATCTGACAGCATTATTTTTTAGTAACTTGTCTTCACTGCATCTTTTCAAAGCATACACAGTTTTCATGGGAACATCATCTCTTTCTTTATATATTTTGTAACTTAAAATTATTTTGAGATAATTGTAGATTCTCATGTAGTTGTAAGAAATAATACAGATGGATCCTGTGTACCCTTTATTCAGTTTCCTTCAAAAGTAACATCTTGCAAAACTGTGATGTAATATCACAACTAGGATAATGAGGTTGATGCAGTTAAGACACAGATTATTTCCATTTGCACAGTAATCCCTCATATTGCCCTTCCATATTAACATACACTTCCCTCTTGTAGCCATCCCCACTTGAATCCCTCAGAAGCCCCGATCTGTTCTTAATTATTTTATGAATGTCTCTGCGCACCAGGACCCAGGAGAAAGGAGCAGTGACCCCACAAGGGACTGACCCAGACTTGCCTGTGAGTGTCCAGGAGTCTCCTGCAGAGTCATGGGTCAGCAGTGCCCTGCTACAGGGTTGGGGGCACTGAGTGCAGCAGTGCCCGCATGGGATCTTTTGAAAGAGGTCACCATTTTCTTCATTACCTCCACCATAGTTCGGTCAATAATCAAAGAATAGGGAGGGAACACAGCCCTGCCCATCAAAGAAAATTGGATTAAAGATTTACTGAGCATGCCCCCCCTCCGCATTAGAACAAGACCCAGTTTCCCCCACAGACAGTCTCTTGTTCATAAGGCCCTTATCCTTATGAGGGCAGACAGAATGAAAACCACAATCACAGACAACTAATCAAACTGATTACATGGACCACAGCCTTGTCTTAATGAAACTAGGAGCCATGCTGTGTAGGGCCACCCAAGACGTATGGGTCATGCTGGAGACATCTCACAAAATGTGGTCCACTGGAGAATGGAATGGCAAAGCACTTCAGTATTCTTGCTTTGAGAATCTCATGAACAGTATGAAAAGGCAAAAAGATAACAAAACTGAAAGATGAATTCTCCAGGTCAGTAGGTGCCCAATATGCTATGGAGAAGAGTAGAGAAATAACTCCAAAAACAATGAAGAGACAGAGCCAAAGCAAAAACAACGCCCAGTTGTTGATGTGACTGGTGATGGAAGTAAAGTCTGATGTTGTAAAGAACAACACTACTTAGGAATCTGGAATGTTAGGTCCATGAATCAAGGTAAATGGAAGTGGTCTAACAGGAGATGGAAAGAGTGAACATTGACATTTTAGGAATCAGTGAACTAAAATGGATTGGAATGGGTGAATTTAACTCAGATGACCATGATATCTACTACTGTGGGCAAGAATCCCTTGGAAGAAATGGAGTAGCACTCATAATCACCAAAAGAGTCCTAAATGCAGTTCTTGGGTGCAATCTCAAAAACCACAGAATGATCTCTGTCTGTTTCCAAGGCAGACCATTCAATATCACAGTAATCCAAGTCTATGCCCCAACCAGTAATGCTGAAGAAGCTGAAGTTGAATGGTTCTATGAAGACCTACAGGACCTTCTAGAACTAACACCCCAAAAAGATGTCCTTTTCATCATTGGGGACTGGAATGAAAAAGTAGGAAGTCAAGAAACACCTGGAGTAACAGGCAAATTTGGCCTTGGAGTACAAAATGAGCAGGTCAAAGGCTAACAGACTTTTGCCGAGAGAATGCACTGTTGATAGCAAACATCCTCTTCCAACAACACGAGAAGACTCTACACATGGACATCACCTGATGGGCAATACTGATATCAGATTGATATATTCTTTGCAGCCAAAGATGGAAAAGCTCTACACAGTCAGCAAAAACAAGACTGGGAGCTGACTGTGGCTCAGATCATGAACTTATTGCCAAATTCAGACTTAAATTGAAGAAAGTAGGGAAACCACTAGAGCACTCAAGTATGACCTAAATCATATCCCTTATGATTATACAGTGGAAGTGGCAAATAAATTCAAGGGATTAGATATGATATTGTCTGAAGAACTATGGACTGAGGTTCGTGACATGTACAGGCAGCAATCAAGACAATCCCCAAGAAAAATTCAAAAAGGCAAAATGGTTGTCTGAGGAGGCCTTACAAATAGTTGAGAAAAGAAGCTAAAGGCAAAGGAGAAAAGAAAGATATACCTATTTGAATGCAGAGTTCCAGTAAGGAGTAGATAAAAGATAAAAAAAGCCTTCCTCAGTGATCAGTGCAAAGAAATAGAAGAAAACAATTGAATAGGAAAGACTAAATATCTCTTCAAGAAAATGAGAGATAACAAAGCAGCATTTCATGCAAAGATGGGCACAATAAAGAACAGAATGGTATGGACCTAACAGAAACAAGATATTAAGAAGAGGTGGCAAGAATACACAGAAGAACTATACAAAAAAGATCTTCATGATCCAGATCACCGTGATGGTGTGATCACCCACTTAAAGCCAGACATACTGGAATGTGATGTCAAGTGGGCCGTAGGAAGCATTACTATGAACAAAGCTAGTGGAGGTGATGGAATTCCAGTTGAGCTATTTCAAATCCTAATAGATGATGCTGTGAAAGTGTTGCACTCAATGTGTCAGCAAATTTGGAAAACTCAGCAATGGCCACAGGACTGGAAAAGGTCAGTTTTAATTCCAATCCCAAAGAAAGGCAATGCCAAAGAATGCTCAAACTACCACACAATTGCACTCATCTCATATGCTAGCAAAGAAATGCTGAAAATTCTCCAAGCCAGGCTTCAACAGTACTTGACCCGTGAACTTCCAGATGTTCAAGCTGGATTTATTTATTTATTTATTTTCAAGCTGGATTTAGAAAAGACAGAGGAACCAGAGATCAAATTGTCAGCATCCGTTGGATCGTTGAAAGAGCAGGAGAGTTCCAGAAAAACATCTACTTCTGCTTTATTGACTATGCCAAAGCTTTTGACTGTGTGGATCAAGACAAACTATGGAGAATTCTGAAAGAGATGGGAATACCAGACCACCTGACTTGCCTCCTGAGAAATCTGTACATAGGTCAAGAAGCAGTAATTAGAACTGGTTGTGGAACAACAGACCGGTTCCAAATAGGGAAAGGAGTATGTCAAGGCTGTATATTGTCACCCTGCTTATTTAACTTCTATGCAGAGTACATCATACAAAATGCCAGGCTGGAGGAAGCACAAGCTGGAATCAAGATTGCTGGGAGAAATATCAATAACCTCAGATATGCAGAGGACACCAATCTTATGGCAGAAAGGGAAGAAGAACTAAAGAGCCTCTTGATGATAGTGAAAGAAGAGTGAAAAAGTTGGCTTAAAACTCAACATTCAGAAAACTAAAATCATGGCATCTGGTCCCATCACTTTATGGCAAATAATGGAAACAATGGAAGCAATGAGAGACTTTATTTTCTTGGGCTCCAAAATCACTGCAGATGGTGACTGCAGCCATGAAATTAAAAGATGCTTTCTCCTTGGAAGAAAAACTATGACCAACCTAGATAGCATATTAAAAAGCAGAGACATTACTTTGCCAACCAAAGTCCATCTAGTCAAACCTATGGTTTTTCCAGTTGTCATATATGGATGTGAGATTTGGAGTATAAAGAAAGCTGATCACCAAAGAATTGATGCTTTTGAACTGTAGTGTTGGAGAAGACTCTTGAGAATCCCTTGGATTGCAAAGAGATCCAACCAGTCCATCCTAAAGGAGATCAGTCCTGGGTGTTCATTGGAAGGACTGATGCTGAAGCCGAAACTCCACTACTTTGGCCACCTGATGTGAAGAACTGACTCATTTGAAAAGACCCTGAAGCTGGGAAAGATTGAAGGCAGGAGGAGAAGGGGACAACAGAGGATGAGATGATTGGATGCATCACTAACTCGATGGGCATGAGTTTGAGCAAGCTCCGGGAGTTGATCAAGGACAGGGAAGCCTGATGTGCTGTAGTCCATGGGGTCGCAAGGAGTCGGGCCCTACTGAGGGACTAAACTGAATTGAACTGATATTTAAAAAATATATAAATATCAAAGAGTATGTAACCTTTTGGGATTGGCTTTTTTTCACTTGGCATAATTCTCATCTAGGATTCATTGAGTATGTTGTTGCCTGTATTATTCCTTTCTACTGCTCAGTAGTATTCCCGTGGTATAAATGTGCCAGATTGTTTAACCACTGTTTTCCAGAGAGGCTGTACCATTTAAAACTCCAGCCAACAACGTATGAGTGATCCAGTTTCTCTGTATTCTTAGTAGTATTTAGTTGTGTTATACAAAGATACCATATATATATGTATATATGTGTGTATATATGTGTGTGTGTGTGTGTGTATATATATATATACAGTACAGTGTTGGATACCACTGAGAGGTTTTAAGATGAGAACTAAAACTGTATCTTGCATATATCAAGTGCACATACCTTAGATAGTAACTAAGGGATTAGTGTTCATTTTTTGTTGGCAGTTTTAGTGGTAGAAATGAAGGCAGAAGCCTAGGAATAACTGATTGAAGCAAAGTAAGGAAGCAGAGACAAGGAATGAATATCATTCTTTGGAAAAGGATGAACAATAGACAGTATTATTGCAAAAAAGACTATTTTTAACCAGGGGAAATATTTTTAGGCTGAGGTTGAATCAGTGGAGAGAAAGAGGTTGAAAATAGAGGAAAAATGTTTCACAAATTTTCAACCATAAGTGTAATAATACTCAATTCATTTTAATGAAAAATATATAGAATAGAGATTTGTGGAGCAAGGTCCCAGGGGAATGGGAGATTAGGTTCAGATTGGAGGCAAGGAGGTGTAAAGCAGGGTAAAGTGAAAGTGAAGTTGCTCAGTCATGTCTGACTCTTTGCGACCCCATGGACTGTACCCTGCCAGGCTCCTCCGTCCATTGCATTTTCCAGGCAAGAATACTGGAGTGGGTTGCCATTTCCTTCTCCAGGGGACGTTCCCCACCCAGGGACTGAACCCCGGTTTTGCTGCACTGCAGGCAGACTCTTAACTGTTTGAGCTACCAGGGAAACCTGGTAAACAGGCTTAAAGCAGGGTAAACAGATTAATTTGTGTTTCAGTGATTGAGCCTGGTGATTTTGTTCATCTTTGCAGGGCTCTGTGGAAAGAGAGGGAATTTGAGAAGAGTCTTGAGGGTTGGAACAGTTGCTGAAGTGATGCTGAGCAAAGGAAAGGAACAGGATTTTGGGGCCTAAGGAAAGAACACACATTTTTAACAGTAACAGTTTTCACATTGGGTCAAGGGTAGACTTGAGAAAGGATTGAAAAGTGATTGAGTTGGAAAATAGGTGTAAAGTAATTAAGGGAGACAGAGACGGAAGAGAAGTTCTTAAACTAAAAACAAGATATTGGAGTTAAGATTCCAGAGGTCAAGGAGTTTTAGATTCATGAAGTCCAAGAAAGTAGGATAAGGAAATAGTGTGAAGATGAAAGGCACTATGTTTCATAAAACCTTGAGTGGTAAGGAGTTTGTAGTTTGTATTTTATCTTGATATTGATGAGAAGTCATCAAGGAAGGAACATGACAGTATTAATCTGTAAGAAACACTACCCTATGGAAATTCAGAGAATGGGCAAAACTGGAAGCAACCATATTAGGCACTTTTGCACCCAGCTGCAGGATGTGGTCCCATTTACAGCCCCTGTAGAGGGGAAAGTGATCAGGCTGCTAAGTTGTCTACCACAAAATTTCTACCTTCTTGATTGAACCCAGTTAACGGAACCATTTTGCTTCAATTATCTGCTCTGGGAAAGATCACACCTCTTCAGATGTATTTTGCCCACAATCATCTTTACAAGTGTAATTAAACTTTTTCAGAGTAACCTCAGGAACAACTAGCTCCTTAATATTTTTTTGCCATTGAAATTTGGGGGCCAGATATGGCCACAGTGGGTGGAGACAGCATGACGTTTCTTGCCTTTCACTACTTTTCTGAGAAGATTTGGAAATTTTTCAGAAACTTTCAGTTCAGTTCAGTCACTCAGTCATGTCCAACTCTTTGCAACCTCATGAATCGCAGCACACCAGGCCTCCCTGTCCATCACCAACTCCCGGAGTTCACTCAGACTCACGTCCATCGAGTCAGTGATGCCATCCAGTCATCTCATCCTCTGTCGTCCCCTTCTCCTCCTGCCCCCAGTCCCTCCCAGCATCAGAGTCTTTTCCAATGAGTCAACTCTTCGCATGAGGTGGCCAAAGTACTGGAGTTTCAACTTCAGCATCATTCCTTCCAAAGAAATCCCAGGGCTGATCTCCTTCAGAATGGACTGGTTGCATCTCCTTGCAGTCCAAGGGACTCGCAAGAGTCTTCTCCAACACCACAGTTCAAAAGCATCAATTCTTTGGTGCTCAGCCTTCTTCACCGTCCAACTCTCATATCCATACATGACCAGAGGAAAAACCATAGCCTTGACTAGACAGACCTTTGTGGGCAAAGTAATATCTCTGCTTTTGAATATGCTATCTAGGTTGGTCATAACTTTCCTTCCAAGGAGTAAGCGTCTTTTAATTTCATGGCTGCAGTCACCATCTGCAGTGATTTTGGAGCCCCAAAAAATAAAATCTGACACTGTTTCCACTGTTTCCCCATCTATTTCCCATGAAGTGATGGGACCGGATGCCATGATCTTAGTTTTCTGAATGTTGAGCTTTAAGCCAACTTTTTCACTCTCCACTTTCACTTTCATCAAGAGGCTTTTGAGTTCCTCTTCACTTTCTGCCATAAGGGTGGTGTCATCTGCATATCTGAGGTTATTGATATTTCTCCCGGAAATCTTGATTCCAGCTTGTATTTCTTCCAGTCCAGAGTTTCTCATGATGTACTCTGCATATAAGTTAAATAAGCAGGGTGACAATATACAGCCTTGACTAGGCATATAGTTTCTCTGATCTGGAACAGTTACTTTATGTATATTTGTTTATATTTTTCTCTTCTATCACACTGTGAGTTCCTTCATAGTAACCTGCATTGAATTAGTTTTGTTATAATGTGGTACCTAAGTATCTTGGTACTCTGGCTGAAAAATACATGTTTAAAAAACATTCAGGATATGAGTGAGTAACTGAATGAACGAATGATGGGTCCCACAGAGACAGCTTTGCGCTTGTGGTAAAGAACCCGCCTGCCAATGTAGAAGACATAGGAGATGAGGGTTCAATCCTTGGGTAGGAAAGATTCCCTTGGAGGAGGGCGTGGCAAGCCACGCCAGTAATCTTGCCTGGAGAATCCCAATGACAGAGGAGCCTTGTGGGTACAGTCCATAGGGTCGCACAGAGTCGGACACGACTGAAGCGACTTAGCACGCACGCAGATGATCTCAGTTGTAATACCCAAAGAATTTTCAGACTAATAAATAGTGCCATTCCACCCATATGCGCTTAATTTGGAAGCAACTGTAAAGAGACACCTTGCGAGCTCGGTTCTCCCAAAGGGAAATGGCAGGAAGTTCTTTTCCGTAGGGCAGCACGACGACCGCCTGTTGGAGCTAGTGAGCTAGTTTCCCTGCTCGAAAGAAGCCGAGACCACTTTCCGTACAGCAGCATGGTGGCCGCTAGAGGGGGCGGCCATAGCAGCATGCCCGGGGGAAGAGGCCGCCGTAAAGGAGGCGCCGTTTCCTCTTCTTACTTCTCCCGCCTCCCACCGGCTGTCGTAAAAGGGTGAATGGAGAGCGAGTTGTGGGGGGTAGAAAGGGAGGACAAGGGGCGCGGAGTCAGAGTGGCGCAGCAAGTGGCTGCAGGTGGCGACGGTGGCGGGGGGTGAGGAGTGAGGTAGTTCAGGGGTCGCGGCGGAGGAGGCTGAGAGGGTCAAAAGAAAAACTAAAGCGGCAGTCTGGCCTACTGGTCCGGGGGCCGCGGAGCCCCCGCCTGGGGAGATGGACCTCAACCGGATCATCCAGGCGCTGAAGGGCACCATCGACCCGAAGCTGCGGATTGCGGCCGAGAATGAACTAAACCAGGTGAGGAGCGGGCCCTCCGCCGCCTCGCCGGGCTCTCCCTCTTCGGCGCCCCTGATCTCCACCCCAACCCGGGCCCCGACCCGGGACCCCGGACCCCGGACCTCAAAGCGTCTCTCGGCCGGTTCCGTCCCCGCCCCCGCCGCCGGGTCCGGTGGTACCGTACTCCTTGGATCTTTTCTCAACGGCTCACGCACCTGTTGGCCACCTTTGCATCTTTCCCTGTCGTTTTTCTTCCCGGTGCAGTTTGTTCAGCTCGCCTGGTCCGCAGAAAGAAGCTTTAGCAAGCTTTGCTAGTGTTTTCGGGATGTGATTTCTTTTCCTTAAGTACGCCGAGTTGGTGGGAAAATTCATTTAAAATTCAAATCTGAGTTCTTTTTTTCTGCAGACCCAGGCCTTTTTAGGTGTTGCTGTGGGAAACCCTGTCCATTCGCCTGCTTCTGTGGGGTTTGGCAGGACCGTTTAGACACCGAGTGGCGGAGTTTGTTGGAGCGCTGGGGAAATGCTGGCGGAAGAGTGCTTTGGGAAGAATAGGCAGTTTTTAATGGTGGTGGTGCTTTGCAAAAGCCACACCGAATAGTAAGAGTTTGTAGAGGTTTTTTAAAAAACGGTAAAATGTGTGAGACTTTCTTTTATCTCCCTTCCTTTATTCTTGCTAACTAGCTTTGACCTTGTTCCAGCGATATTACCGACACTGGCAAATTTAATAATCCCAAACTCTAGGTTGTATTTTCCTCCTCACCTGTAAGAATGAATCATAAACTTATCACTACAAAGTACGAAGTAAGGTCTACCCCCAGGATAGAGTGACAGGTTTGAGGTTGCAGTAATCCTTAAAATGTAAAGGAATATACCTGAATTAGTGGTTCTCAAAGTGCTGCCCAGAATGAGCAACGTCAATATCATTTGGGAACTTGTTGGAAATGGAAATTATGGGGCTTCACTCTAGACTTAAGGAATTAGAACCTCTGGGGATGGGGCCCAGTTGTGTTTTAATTAACTAGCTAGGTGATTCTGTGCTTCCTAAAGTGTGAGAATGACTGTCTTAAGTAAGTGTGTCCTAGGTTTTCCCTGGATGGAATTGACTTTGAAGTGCAGATATCTCTCGTGAATCTTTGAAAGGGATTGTTTAAATGGGAAATCTGGGTGGAGTTAGGTGTGAATCCAGGATGAGAGAGTGAAAATAACTGACTCTGGAGAGAAGGTTGCGTTCAACTGACACCTAAAGGGAGTGTATTGGTGCTTCAAAGAGAAAAGGACTCTCTCTCAGAAGAGGGGAAAGTTAAGGTCAGTACCTGTCCCAGGCTTTGCAGGGTAAAAGTACTACGTGTTGCTTAGTTGGAAGAGTAGTAATCCAGGCGTTGGTTAGGAGGAACAAAGCAAGAGCTGAACATGCATTCTGCTAGTATGAGCAGGGGAGTTGGCCTGTTTATGACCCCCTTCCCTTCACAATGTGGACAGATGTTATTTTGATAGTTTGAACAGGGATCATATCTTTTCTCTCTTGTTGTACCGCTCTGCCTCTGTTAGCCTATGCTTGTATTGTTTCTGAGTCATCAGTATGTTAAGTGCAGCTGACTTTATAAAAGTGGAAAGGGAAGGTGGAAAACCTGCAGAACTGCAAGAGATATTTAGGACCCCATACCCTTTTCTTCGTGGTGTGTGCATGCCTAGTTGCCTCAGTCCTGTCCAACTCTTTGCCACCCTATGGACTGTAACCCACCAGGCTCCTCTGTCCATGGGATTCTCCAGGCAAGAATACTGGAGTGGGTTGCCATGCCCTCCTCCAGGGGATCTTCCCAGGGATCAAAACAGTGTCTCTTAGGTCTCCTGCATTGGCAGGTCGGTTCTTCACCACTAGTGCCGCCTGGGAAGCCCCTTTGTTCCTGATATTTCAATCCAAATCCATACCAACCTAACTCTGCCCTGCCCCATATCCACCCAACTCACTACAGACCACAACTACCTCTGCAACTTCTAAAAGTAGCTTATTGTTGTGTCACTCATTTAGCTTTTATATTTAGTATAATATAATGCTTTGGATTGTAATATGCTCTAAGTATTCTTTTGACTTGTAAGTAGAAGACCAAAGTATAATGTTGCATAAACTTTTAATAAATATGGTTTTAATGTTGCGTTTTGTATGCTTTATCCTTTACCACCACTGTAACGTCCTTCTTTGTTGGATAAACCATTGGGTAACCTACCACAAGGGATTAGGGTCCAGCTCATTTATTTTAGTGACTGAACAACAAGAGTAAATTTTTGAATTATCTTGTAATTGTTGTTCCTTTCATCCTCTATAAACTGCAGAATCTTAAATTTTTGTATATGAAGTAAATTCTTTATCTATAATTGAAACCACTAAGTTGTGTCTGACTCTGTGACCCCAAGGACTGCAGCATGCCAGGCTTCCTTGTCCTTCACTGTCTCCCAGAGTTGCCCAAATTCATGTCCATTGAGTCGGTGATGCCATCTGACCACCTCATTCTCTGCCACCCTCTTCTCCTTTTACCTTCTTCAGTCTTTTCCAGTGAATCTCTTGAGGCTCTTCTAATCAGGTGGCCAAAGTATTGGAGCTTCGGCTTCAGCTTCAGTCCTTCCAATGAATATGAAAAGAACCAATATTTTAAAGATGCCAATTTTCTCCTTTTTTTTGGTTAAACATTTATCTCAATGAATGTTATTATAAATAATAGGAAAGGTGATAAATTTAAAAAAAGGAGTGGTGTGCATAAACCTAGTGGTGCACAGAAAGGGATGCCACCATAGATCCAGGGTCCAGGGAGGAGGTAAGCGGAACAGACTCCTTGTGACATTGTGTGGCTTAGTCTCAGTGAGAATTTATGAGTCCTTTCTGGGAATGTCAGCAGGCATGGCCAAGTGTAAGCTCTGGGCATGTGGCAGGCCTGTAATGTGGTCCAGGTACTAGACATCTGGAGGGAATATGATCAGAAGGAATAGGCTGCTTGCTCGCTCGCTCTCTTTTTTTGCATCTATAGTCGCCATGGCCAAACTCAGGAGTAGGTCAGAGTAAAACATGTCTATGGGGAGAAATGGCCCAGACAGTAGGCACTTCATCAGTGCAGGCTCACTTGGGCGCTGCTAAGTTTAAAAGATGCTCTGGCAGCAGAGGGCAGCTGGTGACAGAGCTCTCAACCCTGTCTCCTGAAGTACATACACTGCTGCAATCTGGGCTGGCTTGTGCAGTGCCATTGTCCATTTTCTCTGTTGGATCTTCCATTTTCTGTAGCCCATGTTTTCTTTTCATCAAAAGTACTAACAAAATTGAAGCACAAATAAGCTGGAAAGAAACACTTGTATAAGTCACTCGCCTGGAAAACTGCATTGACAGAGGAGCCTGGCGGGCTGCAGTCTATGGGGTTGCAGAGTCAGACATGACTTAGTGACTGAGCACAATGTATGAGTCAAATAAAAATTTGAAATTTTAAATTCATAAAATAGCTCCCAGAAGTTATTAAGAATAAAACAAATATTCCTTTTACAGAAGAGTGAGGGGAATAAAGAATTTGTGGAAGAAAACAAATAGCCAACCGACAGGAAAAAAAATTCAAGCTAGAATAAGTGTAGTTTAAAATATGAATAAAGATGAAAAGTTTTGAAGAAATGATAATGCTAATCTCTATATTAGATAGATGGGCACACATATAATCTACTGCGGGAAGCATAAATTGCTGCACCCTTTCTGGAGAACATTTTGACAATATATATCTAAAAAAACATAAAAATGTTCTTACTCTTTTATTCATTGATTTATTCCAAGGATTCTTTTTGTATTTTAGTAATCTTTATTTTGCTTTGGAGAGTTTCTTTTCCTTTAAAAGTTTTTCTTTTGTTCGGACAGGAGTGTATTCAGGAACAGGTGCGGACGGTTATTCACTTGTATTGCCCTATTTTTAATAAAATATTTCTTTGTAATTTCAGTCTTACAAGATTATCAATTTTGCTCCCAGTCTGCTTCGGATTATAGTGTCTGAGCATGTGGAATTCCCAGTGCGCCAGGCAGGTGAGTTGGTTTTTTCAATCCTTTCTAAGATTATTTATGGGTAAAACTAGAACTAGAGTTTTATTTCATTTCTAAATATCTGCTTTCTTTGAAAACATAGGAAACATACATGAGGTATTTCTCATGGCTTGAAAACTGACTGTCTTTTTCCCTGGAAATTTAGAGGTTCATATGGAGCTCTTAAATCTCCCATAGCTTTTTCTGTCCTCTTCTCCCTTCTAGCTATTAATACAGTTCCTTTCCTCTATAACTTTGGCATTTTTCCTCTTAGCTTATTCAGTTTTAATAGCGTTATCTCCCTAATTTTTAATGATTCCTGGTGGCTTTGCCTTTAGACCCATAGACTAACACCATGAATTTGTGTATATGAATTTGGCTCCATTCCATGTGTCAGATCATGGAGGGGGAAGGTTTGCACAGGTGTTCCTAACCACATGATGGGAAGCTGAACTTTTGTTATAAACATGAACCTTGCTTTTGGGTCTGTGGATCTTAGGGTAGTTCCTTGATGTTTTTTTTTATTCTTCTTCCTCCTTTTTTAAATGAACTGGTCATTAGAAACCAGAAGGTTAAAAACGGAGCATGAAGAGTCCTGGAAAGAAAATAATTTCAAGTGAAGGGGATCAAATGACAGTAGCTAATTTATATGATTGAAGTGACATACACTCATAAATAAATTTGGCAATACAGAAAAATACACAGAAAAAAGTAAAAAAATTACCCTACGTTCATTACTTAGAAATGACCCATCATTAGGTGCTCATTACTCTGTGCATGTGTTCAGATAGAAATAGATGAACAATTTTATAGAAATGGAATTATACTCTACATGCTGATAAAAGTATTTAGTTTTACTTGAACATAACAGAATAAAGTAGGGAATCATTAAATTTTGGAAAAATATGTATGATTTCCTAAATGATCCCTTTGTGGTTAAATTATCTTATGGAAAAGATAAGTTTCTTATGAAAAAACTATGGAAAAACATTCATAGTGGAATTATTTTTACTTTAATAAGGTTTATGAGACTTTAGTGTAAGTTTTTTGAAATCACAATTCTCAGTTTAATGTTTGTTTTATAAAATAGGGCTGTTTTGAAACCACATTTTGCTAAATGGAACTTACTTTAATAACCTAAGTGTTTATAGGGCCATTGTGAATTTGCTATAAAGCTTTGCAATAGAAATAGTATTTTTAAGGATCTTAAAGCAGTTTATTAAATTAATAAGTCTTATTTATATGACATACAACTATTTCAAAAAAACAGAATTTATATTATTAGATTGCTCTTGAACCTACCCCGAGAGATATCTACTATCAACTTTGGTGCATGGTTCCCTAATTCTTTTTCTTTTTCTGTAGATATGCTGATTTTAAAAAGTAATAAAAATCTGTTTGCACTACACATGCTATTTTGTAATTTACTTTTTTTTTTTCATTTAACCATATACCCTTGGGAGATCATTCCATGTCAGTGCACATATGTATACTTCATTCTTTGTAACACTTATTTAGTATTTCTTTTTTTTTAAAGAAAAGTATATTTCTGAGATTTCCATACTCCCATTCCTCTATATATTCTTTTTTTAAAAACATTTATTTTTGTTTGGAGGGTAATTGCTTTACAATGTTGTGTTGGTTTCTGCTGTACAATAACATGAGTCAACTGTAAGTATACATATATTCTCTTGAACCTCCCTCCCACCCTTTCCCGACCCCACCCTTCTACGGTGCACCCCTCTATAGAGCACTGGGCTGCGCTTCCTGTGTTACAGCAACTTCCCGCTAGCTATCTGCTTTATACGTGGTAATGTGTATATTTCAGTGCTACTCTCAGTTTGTCCCATCCTCTCCTGTGTTTCTTTGGATGAGAACTACCATAGTGTATTTAAGCAATCCGATACTGGGGGGCATGTCCCTTATTGCCCCTTTTTATTGTTTTTGTTAGAGGCAACACTAAAATGAACATCTTTGAACACATATCTCTGGATACTAGTGGAGATATTTTCACAGGATGAAACAAATGGAAATGCTAGGTTAATGATATTAACAATATTAACATTTACAGTTTTGAATCTTATCACCAAGTTGCATTTGCTTACTTTTTCTATCTACAGTGCATTAGAATGCTGGGTTTCCCATATCCTCACCAGTTCTATACAACTTTGAATCTTAATAACGTAGGTAATTAAGTTTTAATATAAAATGTAATTAGCATTTAAAAGCAATTTTTATTTATAATTTATGTAGATTTTAAATCTGTTAGCTACAGGACAGAGTTTCTCTTGGTTGCTGATCATGTCCAAATTCATTAGGACAACTTTTTACTTTACAGCATCCATTTTATTATACAGTCTGTGTATATACTGTGTAGAAGTCTACATTATAACTATCCTAAATTTAAGTGCCATTTATAAGTTTTCTCTTCTATTTAACCTATTATTAGAATACAAAGGTACCCCAAGAATCATGGTGACCCTCAGACAATTTATCATTTTAGCATCACATTTAAAACAGAATGTTGTGATCTTTGATTTTAAAAAATCAGCCTGTTCATAAAAGTTATGCTATAATATTAAGTGGAAAGACATGGTTCTGTGAAATATTCAGTTCTTGATTTTTTTGCTTATGGGCAATTAATATTCTTGCCATTATCAATAAAGCTTGTTAGTGAGTGTCCTTTATTACTTTACTGGTAAGAAATAGGAAATAAATGTAATATTTTGATATTGGCAAGCTAAACAAGATAAATTTGGATGTTTGCTCCACTGTTTTGCTTTTGATTGGTAAGCTTAGTAGCATTATCAAGGTGGTAACTTCAGTGTTTCAGATTACAGAACCTAGAAATTAACAGGAAGTTGTTTGATTAGTCCAGAAGCACTTCAAGATGCTCTTTTGTTAAAACTCATGGGTCTTATTTGTAGGAAACTTTTACTCAGAATCTATTTAATCTTGTTTTAGATATAATTTACACACTTCATTACTTTATTTCTTAGCCTTTAACAGATTAATAACAAGAGTGAGAAGGGGAGAAGGGCTACCAAATTACTATGAAAAATTGTAGAAAAACTTAGAAATATCAACTCAAAAAGCATAGCATTCCACTTCACTAAGTTTAATTGCATCCTTTCCACTTTGATGTTATAGAACCCAGTTGATCTGTGTGGTGGTTGGTGGCTCTGGGTCCAGAACATAGAGCGTATGTGATGATTCATTGTGTTTCAAAAGGGGAGAAATGTGTGTATGTTTTAAAGTTAATTTCAAACTTAAGATGCTGAAGTTATAAGTAGATTTTGCAGAAAAACAAATTTTAATACTTAATTTCTTTATGAATGAATTAAGATATTTGTATTTACTTAGCTCTGGCATATGGTTAGATAGACATTTGAATTAAATGATTAAAGGGATATTTTTAGATTATTGGTAGAGTTTCAGTTATTTTTGGTATTTTCCCTTCATTATCTTTAGTAATCCATGATTATAAGCATAATTAATATTCTATTTTCAAATTATTACATTAAGTTCAGTTTTATTTTAACTAATTGCATGTTTCTTGCAATCTATACAGTTTGTCACTGTCTTTTATATAGTCCATCTCTGATGGTGTCCCAGAATAAAAATATTTTTAGTTATAAAATTAATAGCATTTAATGAATAAATTATGAATAGGTCCATGATTTTACCATGTCTGTATCTTTGCTGTCTGAAAGTTGCTTTTTATTTTCAAGACTAGTTCTGTAGGGATTAAAATGGCATTGTGATTTTTCTTTTTGCAAAGATTAATCTCATGAAATCAGTCTGAACTGCTGACAGGTTGGACCATATTCTTAGATCATTTATTCATTTTTTCCAACAGTTTGTGTATTTTTATTGCCAATGACAGTTACATAATAAAATAAGTATACTGGGGTAAATGATGGTACTTAGTCCAGAGCCTATGTGGTCTGACTTAAAAAAAGATAAAAACCCAAACTCTCACACATAGACACATTTCTCTCTCTTTCTCCTGCTTCCCTCCCTTCCCTTTTCTCTCCCTTCCCACCCCCCCACCCGCCCCCCACTTTTTCCCTTTCCCTCTCTCTTTCACTGTCTCAAATAATTTTTGTTTTTATTCTAAAAAATGAAAGTCTTAGGTGAAATTGTCTTTTTCAGACCTTTGTTGAATCAAAACTAATGAAAGAGGAGCTTATAGGATATCAGGTTCATAATTTCACTGGATTTCTGTTGTATTACAGCCAATGTAGAACATGTTTTGCTTTAGTCTTTGTGGTATAATGCTTTTATGAGCCAGTTTAGCTTATGTTAAAATTGAGATGAAGGGAGGAGTGGGGAAGAAGGGAGAGGAGAAACTTAAGGGAAGACAGTTATCTGCAGGTCATCTCTCTTTATTTTTATATTTTATGTATAGGTAAGAATATGACATTATAAAAACATATATATTCCCAGTGCTCAGCTGGGTTGGTGAGAAAGCTTTGCATTCCCTGTCAGAACTCTGTAGCAGTATATTAGCTTCTTTTAGAAGTCTTTTGTTAAATGTTACTGCTGCTGCTGCTAAGTCGCTTCAGTCGTATCCGACTCTGTGCGACTCCTTAGATGGCAGCCCACCAGGCTCCCCTGTCCCTGGGATTCTCCAGGCAAGAACACTGGTGTGGGTTGCCATTTCCTTCTCTAATGCATGAAAGTGAAAAGTGAAAGTGAAGTCGCTCAGTCGTGTCCGACTCTTAGCGACCCCATGGACTGCAGCCTACCAGGCTCCTCCGTCCATGGGATTTTCCAGGCAAGAGTACTGGAGTGGGTTGCTATTGCCTTCTCCCTGTTAAATGTTGAAGGTAATTAAAAAGAGGAACCAAATCATTGATGATTGTACTTTGATAGAAATAAACAGATAAGAGATTTCCTGAGATTTTCCAAAAATATTTGAAAGCTAATGTTCTTTTCTCTATTGTTATATTTGCAAGTGGCAAATATTTCCGAAGGGTTAGATAATAATTACCAATACTATAAAAAGTATACAGATTTCAAAATGGTAGTGTGGGATAATAATACCCAGTGAAAGAAAGACAGAAAAAGCAATCTATGTGAAGGGCTGTAGAATTTCACCTGTTGTCAGTTCAATATTGGGCGTTATGAACAGTATGACTCTCATGATCTGAAAATTTTTTAGTAGAGTTGCATTTAGACCATTTTATATTTAGTATATAGGTACATACTTGATTTCCTAGGTCATTTTTCTGTCATGTAAACTCTGGAGCTTTATTTAATGAGATGTTTTCTGCTTAGATTTACTTTACTAGCTAAAGAGAAACTTTAAATTCATATTCATTTTCCCTTCTCCATTTGGCTATTTATAAGACTTTCCATTTTTGCTGGGTGTCATATTTAGCATTGAAGGGTTTAGCCTTTCATGCTCTGCAAGGCTAAATGAAAGCCATCTTTTCAATACTGCTACATTAGCTTTTTTTTTCCCCCTCTAATTTAGCTGCCATTTACTTGAAGAACATGGTGACACAGTACTGGCCGGATCGAGAACCTCCGCCAGGAGAAGCAATATTTCCATTCAACATTCATGAAAACGATCGCCAGCAAATACGTGATAATATTGTGGAAGGAATAATTCGGTCTCCAGATTTAGTGAGGTACATTATACTAAATCTGTATGCTTTGTGGGAAGCACAGACTATGTGGATGGGGGAAATTAGTATAATCATCAGCCTCAAGTTTGTTTTTTAAAAGAGATACAAAGTAATAAAGATGGTCACTCTAAGAATACAGTTTTAATTATCTGTTTTTGCATTTGTAATTCTTTGCTTTTATATATATATAGAGAGAGAGAGAGAGAGAGGTTTTTTTTTTTTTGGCTGCATCATGTGGCATGTGGGATCTTAGTTCCCCAACCAGGGATCAAACCCATGCCCCCTGCAGTGGGAAAGGAGGAATCTTAACCACTGGACCACCAGAAAGTCTCTGCCTCAAAATATTTTGGAAAGGATTTAGTTGCTATAAGTAGCCACAAAAAGAGTTAAAGCAAACATGTAACTAAAATTGTTGTGTAGATCCCTTTATGTAAATAACCTATGTTCTCAGTTAGAGACATAGGTTTTGACTTTTGACTTTTCACTATTTGCTTTTCTTTTCCCTGATACAGGGAAATTGACTTCTGGGGGTTTTAACTTAGCATTTTTGTAATACTCTACCTATCTTTTTATTCATTTTTGTGAGCTGAACATCTGTTCCTTTGAAGAAGATAGGATGGAGAAAGTATAAACTAGAAGCATCTCTGGTTTTTTAAATTTAGATTAGCTGCTGTAGAGTCCAGTCAACTTTCTACGGTGATGGAAATCTTCTGTATCCATACTGTCTGATCCTTAGTCATGTGGCATAGAAGCCAGTGGAGTACTTGAAATATGGCTAGTGTACCTGAGGAACTGAATTTCTAATTTACTTATATAACTGGTGGCTGCCCTTATTGGATAGCACAACTATAGAGTCAAAAAAATTATGCAGTCTTAAAATAGGAAAAACAAATTCTTTTCAACATGAGAGAGTGATTAGGTTTCTTTAGAAAAGGCAGGAGGGAAATAGATGAATCTGAGGTAGGGAAATGAAATGAACTTCAAGAGAGTAGATATAACTTTATCCCTGAGTGTGACAAGTATTGAACCCCTCTTTGTGCAGTTGTTTCATTAAGAGGAGAAAGGAAGTGTACTGATGAAAGAAAATAGTCTTTATTCTTGTTGGTTGCCCACATGCCCATCTGGCACTGGCTTCCCTGTGGTACCATCATGTGTCCATTTCTTGGCAAAATCTTTACATTTTAAATCTCTCTGAATCTTGCAAGCAATGCTTCTGCATAGTAATATATGAAAGGATGGCTGTTCATAGACATCCTTTGCTTGGCTTGGAATGAGAAAGGATTAAGAGGGTCAACCTGAAGATGAAATTAAAAAAATGAAAAGTTTCAGTTTTGTTGAATACAGATATGATCTATTGGTTGTTTAGGAACAGCTGCTGGTTGCATAGGAGGTTATCTTTATCTTTATTATGAGACAGTTCTTTGTGGCTTTGTTTCTTTTATGTCCTGAAGGCTTAACTGTAACCACTCTTAAATAAATATTCTCAAAGTTTATTTAAAAGTACTGCAAAGGATCTTTTGCAGATAGATTTGGAGACACAAGGAAAAGGCATTATTTTGTTTGTTTCATTTCAGTGAATTCAAGTTATTGGCTGTTGAACTGAGTATGTATCTTTTTCTTGGCATGGTGGAATCCTAATTTAGCTTGATTCACTTTCTGACCATTTGCAAGTGACCATGTAAGGACACACTGAGAGTTTGTAGGAGAGACATTTTTTTTTCCCTCACTTTCTTTTCAGTTGTGACTGGGATCCAGTTGAGGAAATGATTACTGACCTAAGTGTTATGAGATCACATCTTTTATCACTTAACTTTGTGGTTTTATTGAAGATACTTCTTTTTTTTTTTTTTCTGTTTAATGTCTTGCCTGTTTCTTTTTTTCTATGTTTCTTTGGAAATAGCTTTTAACATTCCCCTTCAGGAATTTCCAGCTAGTACTTGGTACTTTGTATAAAATTTAGGATCTAAGAAAGCTTTGATAGGTGCAAAATCCTGCATGGCTGGAATTGCTGATGACTGATTCCAGACTTTGGCTCACAGAGATGCTTCCCACTGTTATTAGGCTTCCATTTTACTTACTGTGACCATTTTTAGGTTAAGTTTGTCTAGTTGAAATAATAAAATGCTTTTTTGTTTTGTTTCCCTGTAGGATATGATAACCAAAATACAAAATATGACAAGGTGGGAAATTTTATAAGAGCTGGGGTTGATTCATTGTCTTTTTTTTTTTTTGTAGAATTTTTTATGAATTTATTAAATTTTTTTTTTTTTACAAAGCTTGTCTTTAGGATAAGACCATTTGAAAGATTTGATACATTTTAGGCAATCACTCATTCTGTTTATTTTCAGTAAGTTTGAGTTACTGAGGAGGTGTTTTTTTAATAGGACCCTTCTTTTTCTTATCACCCAAGATAAATAACTATATAAGGTAGATAAATAGGAATCAAAGTGCTTTTGTGTACAGTACTAGAGGTCTTTGAAGCCTGATATTTATAACTACTTAGATTGTGGACTTTTTTCCCCCACCTTATAGAGTCCAGTTAACAATGTGTCTCCGTGCCATCATTAAATATGATTTCCCTGGTCACTGGCCAGCGGTAGTCGACAAGATAGACTATTACTTGCAATCACAGAGCAGTGGAAGCTGGCTTGGCAGTTTGTTATGTCTGTATCAACTGGTGAAGACATATGAGTAAGTTGATTTCTATTGGCTGAAGATACCAGCCTTGTGTTACTTAGAAAGAATTACATTGCATAGAGGGGTCTGCTGTGGGTGTTGTGCAGAATCAGGTTAGTTTGGGAAATGTTGGATTAAACACAAATGTGGTAATTTACTACAGTTTTTCAAAGAATCTTTAATCTGCTAATGTGTTAATCTTTCAGGCAGTGCTTCTCAAACTAATTTGTTAGTTTCAGAGGACCATTTATTTAACAGCTTTCCTTGGAAATTTTGATGGAGAGGTACCTTAACATTTGTCTTCAAGTGAGCACATTATTAAGTAAACCAAACATTTACCTTTTTGGATGCAAGGTAGAAAATGTTCAAGTTTCTTTGCTAATGAGTGTCGTTTCTATAAGAATTGCTTGGAAAGTGTGGGACTAGTGTTATGTTTAATGGCATTGCTTTCTAGTTTCAAATTGTTGCTCCTGCATACAAAGTTCTGTAGTCCTCCTTTTAAAATGATTTTTAGAGGATATTTTAGACTTACACCTATTAAAGTGATCTAAGAGCACATAAATTTGTAAACTATTTTAACTTCTCAATATACGGTATAGACAACTATGTTTTCCACCACATTATTTGTTATATAATAGAAATATCTATTTAAGCTGGCATATCAGCCTGTATTTTGTGGCAAGAATTGTGGTATGATGAAAATTAATCTAAGTATTAGAAAAATTGATTTAGGAAAGTGGCAAAGCTGTTTTTGATTATTTTGAATTAGTCCAACTCTTGAAAGATTTTAGGTATTCTGCCTGAAACAGGGATGTGCTCTTTTAAAGTTTCTCTCAGGTTTATTCTAACAATCCAAAGTGAAATGTAATACAGTGTTTGGAAAGTTACTGTTTAAGTTTTATATAGTTTAGAAATACTGTTTTTCATTCATTGTTTATAGCTCTTTTGTGGGGGGAGAAATTATTGTTCTCTTGTTTTGTCTTTGCTCATGTAGATATAAGAAAGCAGAGGAAAGAGAACCTCTTATAGCAGCAATGCAAATATTTCTGCCTCGTATTCAGCAACAAATCATGCAGCTCCTTCCTGATTCCTCACATTATTCTGTATTAATACAGAAACAGATTCTGAAAATCTTTTATGCACTTGTGCAGGTAAGTTTCTATAGCAGAAGACAAATTTGATGCCATGTTTTCTGCCTGGCACATCGAAAGTGCTCAGTAAGTGTCAGTTATTGTTTATTGTTGAAAATTACATATTATATATTCTCACATGTATTTCTTAAAAATCCTTATGAGCGAACAGACTTAGAGAGGTCAACTTAATTGTCGAAGGTTATCTGAGTGGCAGAGCTGAGATTCAGTGGCCATATGTCTTTCACCCCAGTGTCTGGAGTCTGAGTATGGAAGAAACAAGGCAGTTAACTGTCCTAAAACCTGATGATTTGACTAATCTGTCCATAGCATTCTGCCTGTAGATTAGTTATCATTATAGGAGAAGAGAAAGGAAAAGAAGAGAGTTCTTTTTTTATTGAGAAATCATATTGATGGTAGTTTGTTTGCATTTGGCCCAATTTAAAGCTAACAAATGAGAGTGAGTGACTCGTTTACCGTCATTTAAAAATTTCCTTTTTCTTAATTGAAAGCTATAACGAACATTAATATGGAATGTTTTAAATATATTTAAAATTTAATCCTCGAAAGGCTTGGGTAAGATAGTTAGATCTGGGTGGAGAAAGAATAATTGCTGTCAGTTTAAACTATTTGAGTGATGAATGGATTAAAGCTTTATTTCATGCTTTCTTGTTAACTTAGTCATGGCAAGAGGGTAGTTTTATCAAGCTAGAGAGTCAGGATAGTTTGATTTTGTTCTTGGCTTCTATCTGACTGAAGTACTTTTATATTGTTCTAGAATATTTCACTTTAAAAAGGATTTATATTTTTAGCCTCACCTTTTAAACTTTTAATAGAGACAGTCCAGGGAGGATATTTGTGTTTTTTTCAGCTTTGCCTTTTTTGAGGGAGTGGGAAGGGGAAAGGAGGCACCTCTGAGAAAAGAGAAGAAACTAGAATACTAAGAATACACCTTTTTTTCTTTTTTTTAAAAGTAATAAACTAGGAAGATGTATGATGCTTTTGTTTTTGTTTTTCTGTTCAGAAATCTTTCTCAGGAGCATCACTTTGGGGCAAACATTTTTTATTCAGTGAGATGTCTTGCCATTAGACATAGTAATATCCCATTTATTCAGAGCCAGACTTCCCTTTCCCACTGGGAGAAGCATAGCCAGGAACTGTAAGTAAGACAGAGGATGATGAAATAGTTTTCTTAAAGTCTCTGCTTCTACTTGGTTTGCTAAGAGAGCAAAAATCTAATTTTTTTTTTCTTAACATGTATGTGCTAAAAACCTAAAAAATCCGGGAAAAAAAACCCTCATCATTTTAAACCATTTCAGTAATTTATTATGTGCTGATATAGTAATATTCTTCAGTGAGGAATCCTGGAAGCAAAAATTTAGAAGGCTTCAAGTGGCATAGTTCCAGTGTTTATGTAAGTAAAGAGTGATTGTCTATAAAGGAAAAGGCAGAAAAATTTATGTTATAAAAAGTATGATATAATGAAATTGATTTTGTGTAAGCATTTATTAAATATTTATTGTGTACAGGGCTCTTGAATATTTCATACATATTTCAGAGCTCATTTGTCCAGAAGTGAACTCATTATTATCTTTCCCCTAACCCTGAGCCTGCTGCTCCTCTTTGCTCCATCTTAAAACCAACTGACTGTCCACTGCATTTAGAATAAAGTGTTAATTTCTTCACATGTCCTATAAAACCTTTCATCTCTCACCTCATCTTATACTATATTTAGCTTTAGCTTTGTTCTTTACACTCCAGCCATATGGAAATTCTGTTAGCTTCATGAGCAGGTCATGTCCTCTTGTCACTGCTGAACCTTTAAGGCACCGTGCAGCCTGGAGCACCCTCCTTCCCCTTTCTGCCCTGGTCCATTTGTGCTCTTTCTCCATGTCTCAGCTTGCATATCACTTCTTCCACAGAAGTTGTCTCTTCTATTAGCAGGCTGCGTTACGTGGTCCTCATGGGTGCTCTTATCAACATTGTAATGCTTTTATCTGTCCTGTTTATCACACCATATTGTAATTCTTATTTAAGTGTTTCTCCCCCCTCAATTAGAATGTAAGCTTCACTTATTATATCCTTAGCATGTAGCAGGTTTTGGAATGCATGGATGCAGAGGTGCTAAGCCTCATCTCCTGTAGCTCAAGGTGTAGTAGGGAGGGGAGTTGTACACTGTAACGTGGTGTAGTGGACTGTGATATCATGCCACAGTGTAGACAAAATTAATTGAAAAAAGTGTTTCTTGAAGGAAAGATTTTCATTAATGTCATTAAACTGGGTTTGCATCACAAAAAGATAATTATGGGAGGAGAAATTAAGGAAACGTCCCTATTTACAACTGCATCAGAAATAATAAAATGCCTTGGAATAAACTTATCTAAGGATGTAAAAGACCTATATTCTAAAAGCTATAAACATTGATGAAGGAGTTTGAAAACAGTACAAAGAAATGGAAAGATATTTTGTGTTCTTGGATTGGAATAATTAATATTGTTTAAATGTCCATACTATCCAAACAGTCTATAGATTTACTGAAATCTCTATCAAAATATTGCTGACATTTTTCACAGAAGTAGAACAGATAATTTACCAAAGACCCTGAATTGCCAAAGCAACCTTGAGAAAAAAGAACAAACTTGGAGATATCACGCTCCCTGACTTCAGACTACACTACAAATACACAATAATCAAAACAGTATTGTACTGGCACAAAAACAAGCTTATATATCAATGGAATAGAACAGAGAACTCAGAAGTAAACCCATGCACATACAGTCAGTTAATCCACAACAAAGGAAGCAAGAATATACAGTGGAGAAAAGACAGTCCCTTCAGTAAGTGGTGCTGGGAAAACTGGACAGTCATATGTAAATGAATGAGGACATTTCCTCATATCATATACAAAAATGAAGTCAAAATGGATTAAAAACCTAAATGTAAGACATGGAAACCATAAAAGTAGAAGAGAAAACAGGTAGCACATTTTGACATAAATCATAGCAATATTTTTTTGGATTTGTTTCCTAAGACAAGGAAATAAAAACAAAAACAAATGGGACCTAATTAAGCTTAAAAGCTTTTGCACAGCAGAGGAAACCATTGACAAAACAAAAAGACAGCCTACTAAATGGGAGAAGATATTTGCAAATGATATTAGCAATAAGGGGTTAATATCTAAAATATATAAACACCTCATATAGCTCAATAACAACAACAACGAAAACCCAATTAAAAAATGGGCAGAAGACTTGAATAGACATTTATCCAAACAAGAAATATAGATAGCCAACAAGCACTTGAAGAGATGCTCAACACTTCTTATCACCAGAGAAATGTAAATCAAAGCCATAATGAGATACCACCTCATTTCAGAATACCTATTATGAAAAAATCTTCAAATAACAAATGTTGACAAGGATGTGGAGAAAGGAGAATCTTCATACACTTTAGTGGGAATGTAAATTGGTGCAGCCATTATGAAAAACTATATGGCATTTCCTCAAAGAACAAAAAATAGGACTGCCATATGATCAGCAATTCTACTGCTAGGTATATATCTGGAAAAAATGAAAACACTAATTCAAAAGATATATACACCCCAGTGTTCGTAACAGTATTATTCACAATAGCCATATTATGGAAGCAACATAAGTGTCCATCAATAAATTAATGAATGAAGATGTTGTATGTTTATGTACATGCATATACATACAATGGAATATTAATCAGCCATAAAAAAGAATGAAATTCTGCCATTTGCAGCAATGTGGATGGACCTAGAGTGTTTTACACTTAGAGAAATGTCAGGCAAAGAAAGACAAATACTGTTATCACGTATATGTGGAATCTAAAAAATAAACAAGTGTTTGTAACAAAACAGAAATGGATACATAGATACAGAGAATAAACTAGTGGTTAACAGGAGAGGGAAGTGGGGAGGGTCAAGATGCATATGAGATTAAGAGATATTAACTACTGTGTATTAAATAAATGAGTAACAAGGATGTATTGTACAGCGAAATATAGCCATTATTTTGTAATAACTTTAAATGGAATATGTCTATTAAATTGTGAAGTTGCTTATATACCTGAAAATAATATAATATTTTAAATGAACTACATTTCAAAAATAAAAAGATAATGATATGAGGTAATGGAAGTATTGACTAACGTTGTTGTAAAAGTAATTTAAAAATATATATGTGTATCAAATGATCATGTTGTGTACCTTAAACTTACATAGTGTTATATATCAATTCTATCTCAATAAAGCTGGAAAGATGAAGTTTGACACCCAAAGTGGTAAATGGTAAAAAATCACTTATCTAGAGTCTCATGCTGAATAAATGACCTCTTTCTGTATTATTTTTATTATTTTTTACTTAAAAATGTACCAGGGACTTCGTTGGAGGTCCAGTGGTTAACACTCCATGCTCCCAATGCAGGGGGCATGGGTTTGACCCCTAGTTGGGGAACTAAAAGCCTGGATGATGCACAGCATGGCTGAAAAAAAAGGAGGAGCTCAGAGAAATAATTTATAGCATGTATATTTTCTAGATTTTAAAAATTTAACTTATACACATATGCTTATAGAGCTGTTTTAAGTTAAATTTTAGATTGAATCATCTGAAATTACTATTTTCATGGTCCAAGTGTTAGCCATTTCATGTATTTCAACCTTTCTATATAGATAAGTTGCAGATTTTTTAGAGGGGAGGAATTATTGTCTGATATTGTTTCCTTTCTTTTCAGTATGCATTGCCTCTTCAACTGGTGAATAACCAAACCATGACAGCGTGGATGGAGATCTTCCGAACTATTATTGACAGGACTGTTCCTCCTGTAAGAAAGGGCTGCTGTTTCTAAGAAGAATTGGGAAAAGTTGGATTTGGGTTATTTGTGGTAGACTGATTATTATCCCAGCCTGCTATTTGGGGAAAAAAAAATACTGTAATAAAAACAATTTATGATACATGCTCAGCTATAGAAAATTCGGATAAACAAAATTAATAAAATAACTGTTTAATCCTACTAAAAATAGCCATTTTTAAAACTTGATAATCATTCTCTTTTTTTCTCTATATTCATATACAACATATTTTTTCCTACAGAAAATACTATAAAATCTTTATAGGAAGAAGTGATTAAAAAGGCTGTACTGACAAAATCTTATTAAAAAGTGATTAAAAAGGGTATACAAAGAAAGAAGCATTAATGAAATCTGTCAGGAAGAACAATTACATTTTATTATATTTGTAAGAATGGTGTATACAGATAGTTGTGAGCATGCGTGTGTGCTCAGTCATGTCTGACTCTTGTGACCCATGGACTGTAGTCCACCAGGCTTCTCTGTCCATGGGATTTCCCAGGCAAGAATACTGGAGTGGGTACTGTTTTGATATTAATTTTCACTTAAAATTTCTTAGAAATATTTTGTACAATTTTGAATTTTTTTGTATGGTACATTTTTGCTTAATGCTTCATTTGCTAGATATTTAGCTTGTTATAGGTTTAACTATAAGGATGTAGTTAGATTTCTATGCACATACATGATTATTTTGTTTGGATAACCTCCTTGCTGTGTTAAGGCTTTGACAGATCTTTAGCTAATTAGTAAATTAATTAATAGAAGTAGAGTTGATTCACAATCTTATATTAGTTTCAGGTGTTTGGCATAGTGATTCAGTATTTTTATAGATTATATTCTATTAAAAGTTAGTAGAAAGTAATGGCTATAATTTTCTACTTTGACAGATCTTGAAAACAGCTTTCCAGAAACAGTGTTTGGCTTACACTTTAATAAGCAGTGACTGATACTGTTTTGTTAAATTCTGTTTGCCAGTTTGATAGGTGAAAGATGGTGTCTTATTTTTATCTGCAATAGATGTGATACTATATTTCATCTATCAAATTAACTCAACTAATCAGATTAACTAACTTAAAATACATTAAAATTTAAAAATTATATATAAAATTAAATATATTAATTATATTAAAATATAAAATTATAAAAATTATAAAATATTTTAAATTTTGAGTTTGTCTCCCGATGTTGTCTCCAGATGTCTCAATATTCCTTCCTTTGTCTATATCTTGTGACGAATTATGTTGAGGTTTAGTTTATACACATGAATGCACAGAAATTAATGAACAGTTCAGTGAATTTTGACAGACTGACACTTGTGTTACTGTCTCCCAGATCAAAATATAGAACTTTTTGGTATCCCAGAGAGTTTCCTTGAGGGATATGATGCTTTGTATTTTGTTTTCTACTTATTTGGGCCTTTTAAAGATAGGAGATAAATGTGAACAGTAGCACTAGTTAGTTGCAGTTTTGCTTGTTTAATTCCTACCTAGCAATCTGTAAAGTAAGAACTTGCATTTGTATGGCAATCTGAATTCATATTTAATATTGCTTAATTCATATCAACATTTATTCTGCCTTTGTTAGTCACACAAACCCTTTCATTGTAGGAATTTTATCTGGGTGTTTTGTCCTCCTAGGAGACTCTGCAGATTGATGAAGATGATAGACCAGAACTAGTCTGGTGGAAATGCAAGAAGTGGGCACTACACATTGTAGCTCGTCTCTTTGAACGGTAATTCTGGTTATTAGATTTACCATCTGTGGTTAGTATCTCAGTATTGGATATAATAAAATTGAATAGGTCCCCTTGATGCTGTATGGTATTTGATCATTTTTCTTTAGAGGGCAAAAAGTTATCCTGTGCTTGTTTTAAAGCAGGCTTCACTGTGATCCTTGGCTTTGAGATCATAATGAGGTGAACAGTCTTCGCTGGGTCTTTCTAGTTTCTGTAAAAAAGGATGGAGAGATGATATTTCTGTCTGAAATTTTAAGTATGGCCTGCAGTCTAAGTGCTGCTTGTCATAATTTCATTTTGGGGCTTGTGAATAAAAGGGAAAGTGTTAGTTTTCTGCCCCAATAGAATGTATCTATCAAAATGTATTTAAACTAATGAGCATGTTTTGTTTACAAAATTCTCAATATTTAAACATTTTCTCTTTGTGTTTTAAGATATGGAAGCCCAGGAAATGTTACAAAAGAATACTTTGAATTTTCTGAATTCTTTTTGAAAACTTATGCAGTGGGAATTCAACAGGTAATAAACTTAACATTTTTAAAATAAAAGGATGGTTACTACTGAAAGTAGTTAAAGTCACTTCTATCATTTAAAAGTAGATTATAAAATATTAATTAATACATTACCTATTTTTAAGGATGAAATGGCAGATCTGGGAATCTAATGCAATGCAGTCAGTTGTAGAAGCAAATGTACTAGGGTAGCTACTGCAAGAATTCCCCTCCCAAACAAACAAACAAAAAAAAGAATTCCCCTCCTTGATGCTGGACTCAGCCCTTTCAAGTATGTTGATTGGTACTTGTACAGCAGTCACCAGTATTAGATCATTTTCTTCAGTTAACTTTCTGACCTCATATCAGTTTCTTACCTGCTATTTCTTGAAGCCTGCACATCTTTGTTTTAAGTTTTTATATCGGAAGATTTAGGTAATAGGAATTGATCTATTTCAAGAGGAGTTGAACTCAGAAGTTGACATTCAGCTGAGAGCTTACACATTTTTGTGGAAGTTTGGGAACTTTTCTATACAGTGAAAATTAGGAACTCTTAAGAAATACTCCAAGTTGATTTTAATGTTTACAAACTACAAAGGATAGATGGACATGAAGACTGGATTATCTGTATTGCCATTTGAATTATGAAATTTTTGTTTCTATTTCAACACATGAAATTTAATAATGATTGAGCATTGGCTATATCAGGGCTGTATTAAGGAAACAAAGATTAATCAGACATAGTAAAAGGCTTTAATGATAAAGAAAGGGTTTCTAGATTTTTATCAATCTCTGCATATTAGTCTTCTTTATTGACAGTGATAGAAAGTTAAATACTTAAAACCTGACATCTTATATGGAGTAATTCCTTTTATGGATTATCATTTCTAAAAATTACCTTGCAATGTTTCAGGAAAGCTATGGCTATAATTTTCTCACAAATTATTTTATTGGCCCATTAAGTTTAGTTCAGTACCTCAGTTGTGTTCAACTCTTTGTGACCCCACGGTCTGGAGCATGCCAGGCCTCCCTGTCTATCACTAACTCTTGGAGCTTGTTCAAACTCCATGTCCATTGAGTCAGTGATGCCATCCAACCATCTCATCCTCTATCATCCTCTTCTCCTCCTGCCTTCAATCTTTCCCAGCATCAGGGTCTTTTCCATTGAGTCAGTTCTTCGCATCAGGTGGCCAAAGTATTGGAGTTTCAGCTTCAACATCAGTCCTTCCAATGAATATTCAGGACTGATTTCCTCTAGGATTGACTGGTTTGATCTTCTTGCTGTCCAAGGGACTCTCTAGAGTCTTCTCTGACAACATAGTTTAAAAGCATCAGTTCTTCAGTGCTCAGCTTTCTTTATGGTCCAACTCTCACATCCTTATATGACTACTGGAAAAACCATAGCTTTGACTAGATGGGACCATTGTTGGCAAAGCAATGTCTCTGCTTTTCAATATGATGTCTAGGTTTGTCATAGCTTTTCTTCCAAGGAGTGTGCATGCATGCTAAGTTGCTTCAGTCATGTCTGACTCTTTGTGACCCTATGGGCCATAACCCACCAGGCTCCTCTGTCCAAGGGATTTTCCAGGCAAGAAAACTGGAGTGAGTTGCCATGCCCTGCTCCAGGTGATCTTCCCAATCCAGGGATTGAACCCGCATCTTTTATGTCTCATGCATTGGCAAGCGGGTTCTTCACCACTTGAGCCACCTGGGAATTCCTTCCAAGGAGCAAGCGTCTTTTAATTTCACATCTGCAGTCACCATCTGCAGTGATTTTGGAGCCCAAGAAAATACAGTCTGTCACTGTTTTCATTGTTTCCCCATCTGTGTCATGAAGTGATGGGACTGGATATCATGATCTTAGTTTTTTGAATTTTGAGTTTTAAGCCAGATTTTTCACTTTCCTCCTTCACCCTCCTCAAGAGGCTCTTTAGTTCCTCTTTGCTTTCTGCCCTTAAGGGCAGTTTGTATTCCATTAGACAGTTTGTATGTCAAATCCTAAAAGATAATGCTGTTAAAGTGCTGCACTCAATATGTCAGCAAATTTGGAAAACACAGCAGTGGCCACAGGACAGGAACAGGTCAGTTTTCATTCCAATCCCAAAGTAAGGCAGTGCCAAAGAGTATTCAAACTACTGGACAACTGCACTCATTTTGCATGCTAGCAAAGTAATGCTCAAAATTCTCCAAGTGAGGCTTCAGCAGTACGTGAACCGAGAACTTCAGATGTTCAAACTGGATTTAGAAAAGACAGAGGAACCAGAGAGAAATTGCCAACATCTGTTGGATCATCTTAAAAGCAAGAGAGTTCCAGAAAAACATCTGCTTTATTGACTATACCAAAGTCTTTGACTGTGTGGATCACAACAAACTGGAAAACTCTTCAAGAGATCGGAATACCAGACCACCTTACCTGCTCCCTGAGAAACCTGTATGCAGGTAAAGAAGCAACAGTTAGAACCAGACATGGAACAATGGACTGGTTCCCAGTTGGGAAAGGAGTATGTCAAGGCTATATAATTGTCAACCGCTTATTTAACTTATATGTAGAGTACATCATGTGAAATGCTGGGCAGGATGAAACACAAGCTGGAAACAAGATTGCTGGGAGAAATATCAATAACCTCAGATACACAGATGACACCCTTATGGCAGAAAGTTAAGAAGAACTAAAGAGCCTGTTGATGAAAGTGAAGGAGAGAGTGAAAAAGCTGGTTTAAAACTCAAAGGTCAAAAAATGAAGATCATGGCATCCTGTCCCATCACTTCATGGCAAATAGAGTGGGGAAAAATGGAAATAGCACCAGACTTTATTTTCTTGGGCTCCAAAATCACTGCAGATGGTGAATGCAACCATGAAATTAAAAGACACTTGCTCCTTGGAAGGAAAGCTGTGATGAACCTAGACAGCATATCACAAAGCAGAGACATTACTTTGCCAACAATGGTCCATCTACTTAAAGCTATGGTTTTTCCATTAGTCACATAAGGATGTGAGAGTTGGACCATAAGAAAGCTGAGGGCGGAAGAACTGATGCTTTTGAACTGTGGTGTTGGAGAAGACTCTTGAGAGTCCCTTGGACTGCAAGGAGATCTAACCAGTCAATCCTAAAGGAAATCAGTCCTGAATATTCATTGGAAGGATTGATGTTGAAGCTGAAACCCCAATATTTTGGCCACCAGATGGGAAGAACTGACTTCTTCGAAAAGACCCTGGTGCTGGGAAAGATTAAAGGTAGGAGAAGAAGGGCGACGACAGAGGATGAGATGGTTGGATGGCATCACCAACTCGATGGACATGAGTTTGAGCATGCTCAGGGAGTTGGTGATGGACAGGGAAGCCTGGCGTGCTGGAGTCCATGGGGTCGCAAGGAGTCAGACATGACTGAGCGATTGAACTGAACTGAAATATATACTTCGTTGTTGATACCAGGGTAATCAAGGAGCTGGTCAGCTCTCTCTCTGCTCTTTCCACTGCTATTAAAGCCCCAGTAAGCATCCTAAAATTGAATCCTTCTTATAGTGTGTTCATTAGAGGTTTTCAGCGTCACATAAACATGTGTAAATACACACACATTTAAATTCCATGCTGTTGCATCCATGCTGTGGAAGCCCTTCACAAAATGGCGCTCATGACTGAGCAGCTAAACTGAACTGCATCCATGCCATAAACTGAACCTTGGTTATTTAAGGTATATATTTCCTCATATTTTTTAATGTTTTTTTTTAAATCAAAAGCTGTTCCTTTTGTTAGTTGTGCCTCATCTGCTACCTGCACTTCGCATAAACCACAGCCGTATTAGGGAGAACTGTGTTCAATAGCGTCCCTTTTTAGTCTGAATTCCAGAAAGAGTTTCTTGGTGATAGTACTTCTGACAAATTTTATAAACCTGAATTTTATGTGACTTGAACTGAATTCATGTTCTGAATTTATAAATTTTGTACGTGTTTTAAAAGGACACTTTTAAATTTATGCAGCAGTTCAGAGATAAGCTTGCTGTAGTGAAGGACTCTGGAGATCAGGAACCGGATACTTCGGCTGTGTGGTAGTGCAGCCTCCGACATGGGTCATCGCAGTGGCTTTGGGCATGGTTCCTTCCTTAGAAACAGTCTTTTTAAAAAAAAAAAAAATTTAAAAACTCAGTTTTGTGTTATTTCTGCAAAGACTTTCCATGGTCTGAGATTATAAAATAAAAATTTCCACACTCTTTTAGTTATTGTATGGTTTCATTTTTTTGTAGCTGTTGAAATATTTTCCCCATCTGGATTTTATTTTGATGTGAAGTTTAGTTAGGGAACTACATTAATTTTTTAGGAGCTACCTAGTCAACTATCCCAGTACTGTTTTCTTTTGAATGACCTTGTTTCTCTTCCAGTTGAAATGCACCTTTATCAAATATTAAAAATCTGTTTATGGTGTCCCTCACTATATGGATATAGTGTTTTCAGTGTTCATTTAGTCAAGTCTATTATTTTACAGTAGTTTTAATTTATTTGAAGAGCTAGTATGTGGAATAGAATATAGACTTATTTTGAATACTTCCACAGGTTAGAAGTAGGGTAAATGGCAGAAAATCACAGTGAGATACCTTTCAGTTCAGTATAACAAGGACCTATCTAAGCTCATGTGCTTTCTCACAAAATATTTATTTCTCTAAAAATCTGTTATTTTTTTTTAATCTCTGTAACCTCTGACTTGATTTTATGTCATGCCTAAAATGCCCCTCCTGTTAACTTTAAAATTGTTTGTTTTCCTATGTTTTCTCTTCCTATTTTCCTGTAGGTACTACTAAAAATTTTAGACCAGTATAGGCAGAAAGAGTATGTAGCTCCCCGTGTTCTTCAGCAGGCTTTCAACTATCTCAACCAAGGAATTGTTCATTCTGTGACCTGGAAGCAGATGAAGCCGCACATACAGGTTAGTGGCAGTGAGCAGCTCTCCGCAATTATCCTCTGGTTAAAAATTTTCTAGACGAGGTCAGTGTTAACTAATCCAATATTTTATATTTAACATATTTTTGTTTTCATTAATAATTTCAGAAGAGTATCTTATGTTTCATATAAAGAGTTTAGAAGTTTAAATATTTGAGAAGAATGAGGCCTTCAAGTTAAATGAATTGATCTTGGTTGGAATCTCATTTAGCCTCTGTTTTTCCTCTGATACGTCAGATAGTATTTTTCTACCCTCCTTACCTGCAAGTTGCTAGGATCAAATGAGGTATTTTGTATAATAGCGTTTTGAAAACAGTCACCAGGGCTGTAGTTAAGGTAGTGTTCTTTTGTAGGAAATGCAGCCTGATACATGACCATTTTCTTTTGTAGGTTTTTATTTCTTTTTTTAGGTTGTTAAATTCTACAGCAAAAGCTAAAGTTTTCCGTTTGTATCAATTTTACTTAAAGGTAGAATTCAGCATTGTTAAGCATTGATTAATTCAGCATTGATAAGGAACAAATCAATGAAAAGTTATAGACCACTGATAAAGTAATATTTACATACAGATAACTGGATAATTTGAAGAATTTAGGAACTAAATTTTTTCTTCTCAAAGTATGCATTCTTTAATTCTGTAATCTCTAAGACGGTAGCTGAAAAGTAAAGCAAATTCTTTTATCTTTGGAGTCTAGGATAGCTTTTGTTTAGTGTTATCTTATTATAGATCTTAAAGATCTGTTAGAAACATTAATATGACAGTTTGGAAAACTGACTTCCTAAAGCCTTTCATTATTGATATTCCCCAAATATGAATACTCTATATCCATTTATTGGTTTGTTTTTTTCTCTTAGAATATCTCTGAAGATGTGATTTTTTCTGTTATGTGCTATAAAGATGAGGATGAAGAACTGTGGCAGGAAGATCCATATGAGTATATAAGGATGAAATTCGGTAATTGAGATGATTTTATTCTTCATCAGTTCCTGGTTATATGAAGTAATATAACTAAATTTATACTTTTAAGTAGATTTATTACTTTGTGAAATTCCCAGAGTTCTGCTTTGCATGATAAACTCCAAAACTCATGAAAGTTTGATGTTCTGCTGAGCCAGTGGTCTTGAGATGAGAAGCTACTTTATTTATCTAACCCTCTCAAGGATGCTGAAGCAGTATCATCTCTATACAACTCTTTCTATTCTGATGCTGATCTGCAGAGTCCATTCCTTTCTATGCCTTTTGGGCTACACATTTGGGTTTGTTCTTGGTCTGGGAGATCACTTGCGTTTCTGCATATTTTAGGAATGCTCCAATATAGTTTGTGTCCTTATCCTAGGGACTGAATATTCCTCAGGGGAATGAAATACTTATGTTGACACCAGTGTGTGGACCTGTTCTCTGTGGATTCTTTTAGCCTTGCATCTTCCTGGAAGCTGCCGAACTCTGTAGGTTGCCCAAATTCATTCCCCTTTATTCCCAGTATGAATTAATCACTTCATGCATACTCAGACAGTTAGTATAGGAAGGTGTTACTTGTGTACCGCTGTTTCTCCCACAGTGAAGAAGCTATCTGGGGGCAGGGACTGTCTTCAGTTCAGTCCAGTTCAGCTGCTCAGTCATGTCCGACTCTTTGTGACCCCATGAATTGCAGCACACCAGGCCTCCCTGTCCATCACCGACTCCCAGAGTTTACCCAAACTCATGTCCATCAAGTTGGTGATGCCATCCAACCATCTCATCCTCTGTCATCCCCTTCTCATCCTGCGTTCAATCTTTCTTAGAATCAGGGTCTTTTCCAGAGTTAGTTCTTTGCATCAGGTGGCCAAAATATTGCAATTTCAGCTTCAGCATCACTCCTTCCAATGAATACTCAGGACTGACTTCCTCTAGGATTGACTGGTTTGATCTCCTTGCAGTCCAAGGGACTCTCAAGAGTCTTCTCCAACACCACAGTTCAAAAGCATCAATTCTTCAGTGCCCAGCTTTCTTATGGTCCAACTCTCACATCCTTACATGACTACTGGAAAAACCATGGCTTTGACTAGACAGACCTTTGTTGGCAAAGTAATGTCTCTGCTTTTTGATATGCTGTCTAGATTCGTCATAACATTTCTTCCAAGGAGCAAGCGCCTTTTAATTTCATGGCTGCAGTCACTATCTGCAGTGATCTTGGAGTCCAAGAAAATAAAGTTTGGTGCTGTTTCCGTTGTTTCCCCACTCTATTTGCCATGAAGTGATGGGGCTGGATGCCATGATCTTATTTTCTGAATGCTGAGTTTTAAGCCAGCTTTTTCACTCTTTTCCTTCACTTTCATCAAGAGGCTCTAGTTTTTCTTCCCTTTCTGCCATAAGGGTGGTGTCATCTGTGTATTGGAGGTTATTGATATTTCTCCTGGCAGTCTTGATTCCAGCTTGTGCTTCATCCAGCCTGGCATTTTGCATGATGTACTCTGAATATAAGTTAAATAACCAGGCTGACAATATATAGTCTTGATGTACTCCCTTCCCAATTTGGAACCAGTCTGTTGCTCCATGTCTGGTTCTAACTGTTGCTTCTACCTGCATACATATTTCTCAGGAGGCAGGTAAGGTGGTCTGGTATTCCCATCTCTTGAAGAATTTTCCAGTTTGTTGTGATCTACACAGGCAAAGGTTTTGGTATAATCAATAAAGCAGAAGTAGATGTTTTTCTGGAACTCTCTTGCTTTTAAGGTGATCCAATGGATGTTGGCAATTTGATCTCTGGTTCCTCTGCCTTTTCTAAAACCAGCTTGAACATCTGGAAGTTCTTGGTTCACGTACTGCTTGCTGAAGCCTCACTTGGAGAATTTTGAGCATTAGTTTGCTAGCATGTGAATGAGTGCAATTGTGCAGTAGTTTGAACATTCTTTGACATTGCCTTTCTTTGGGATTGAAATGAAAATTGACCTTTTCCAGTCCTGTGGTCACTGCTGAGCTTTCCAGATTTGCTGACATATTGAGTGCAGCACTTTCTTAGCATCATCTTTTAGTATTTGAAATAGCTCAACTGGAATTCCATTACCTCCACTCGCTTTGTAGTGATGCTTCCTAAGGCCCATTTGATTTCATATTCCAGGATGTCTGGCTCTAGGTGAGTGATCACACCATCATAATGATCTGGGTCATAAAGATCTTTTTTGTATAGTTTTTCTGTGTTTCTTGCCACCTCTTCTTAATACCTTCTGCTTCTGTTAGGTCCTTACCATTTCTGTCCTTTATTGTGCCTGTCTTGGCATGAAATGTTCCCCTGGTATCTCTGTTTTTCTTAAAGAGATCTCTAGTCTTTCCCATTCTATTGTTTTCCTCCATTTCTTTGCATTGATTACTGAGGAGGGCTTTCTTATCTCTCCTTGCTGTTCTTTGAAACTCTGCATTCAAATGGATGTATCTTTCCTTTTCTCTTTTGCCTTTAGCTTTCTTCTTTTCACAGCTATTTGTAAGGCCTCCTCAGACAACTATTTTGTCTTTTGCATTTCTTTTTCTTGAGGATGTTCTTGATCACTGCCTCCTGTAAAATGTCACAAACCTCTGTCCGTAATTCTTCAGGCACTCTGTCTATCAGATCTAATCCCTTGAATCTATTTGTCAGTTCCACTGTATAATTGTAAGGATTTGATTTAGGTCATACCTGAATGGTCTAGTAGTTTTATCTATTTTCTTCAATTTAAATCTGAATTTGGCAATAAGGAGTTCATGATCTGAGCCACAGACAGCTCCCAGTCTTGTTTCTGCTGACTGTATAGAGCTTCTCCATCTTTGGTTGCAAAGAATCAGCCAGTGTGATTTCAGTATTGACCATCTGGTGGTCTATCTTGCTTTATTTTGCATTCTCCATCTGTTCTAGAGCTCTACACTACTTTGCAAGTTCTTGGCACTAGTCTGCATTCAGTGAAATGTTCAAATAAATAATGTTAAGATTAGCATTACCTAAGGCATGCTGAAGGGGCTGTGACCACAGTGCTTTCCTCTTCTTGGGACATGTGTTTCTGGTTACCTGAATTAAACCTACTAGAATAGATGCCAGATTATTGGTCCATGTTGTTTTCACAATGCTTTATGTTTAGTATTATTTGATTTGGTAAGTGAGGAAGTGCCTCTTTCCCTTGGAGACAAAGTACAGGAAAAGCAAAAGTATGAGAAAAGTATTTACCACTGGTTTATCCTTCCATTCTATCATTTCCTTTTCAAATCATGATACATAATGCAAGATTTATTAATTCCCCTTCCTAATGCTTTAATGGGCTTCCCGGGTGGCACTAGTGGTAAAGAACCTACTTGCTAATGCAGGAGACTTAAGAGATGTTGCTTCGATCCCTGTGCCACTTGATCCTCTGAAGGAGGGCATGGCAGCCCACTCCAGTATTCTTGCCTGGTGAATCCCTTGGACAGAGGAGCCTGGTGGGCTTCAGTCCATAGCACTGCACAGTCGGACACGACTGAAGTGACTCGGCACATGCACAGTGCTTTAAATAGCACAGAATTATTTGCCAATCTTTCTTCTGTCTTATTTAAGGCATTCTTTTTAGTGTTTGGCTTTTCTATACCTGTGAACTTTTATAAGTGCAGTGTATTTGTTTAGCTTTCAGAAAACTACTGTTATTTTACTTACTCTTCATATTAAATAAGAAAGTACCTCAGGTTTTGGAAAATATAATAGTTAAGAGTTCTGTGTGTTACATTTTATTGATTAAAGGAGAATATGGATAACTCAAGACTAGGTTCAGTGTCTTTTTTTCCTTAATAGTTTGCTTCTGTGGACTAGAACGCAGTGGCTAGTGTGTGTATTTTACTTTTAGAAAGCTATTGGGGAAAACAATTACTAGTTTCCTTTTTATATTTTTGTCATGTACAGTTATTTATATGAACAAAATACTTCTAAGTATATTGACTGATATTAATAATGGTGTTTTTAGATTTGGTAAAAACTGAAGGAGAGGGACTTATCTGCCAGTCCAGTGGCTAAGACTCCATGCTCCTAATGCAGGGTGCCTGGTTTTGATCCCTGGTCAGAAAACTGGATCCTACATGCCATAATTAGAAGATCCCACATGCCCCAACAAAGATCAATAATCCCACATGCCACAACTGAGACCCAGCACAGCCAGAGAAATAAATAAATATTTTTAAAAAAACAGACTGAAGAGCTCAGGCCTTGATGTTAAGACAGTCTGGCTGTAAATACTGGCCTAGTCGCTTACTGTGTAATTGTGGACAAATTACTTAACTTCTCTGAGATGCGGTGCTTTCAGCTGTACTGTCTTGTGTGCGTTTGTATGTAATCAGTTTGTTTCTTCTCTTACTGTGTAAGCAACATGGGAACCTTTTTTTGATATTTGTATTCCCAGAGCTTAGAACAGAGCCTGGCACACAGTAAGCAGTAAATAAATTTTTATTGTTTTCTGATAGAGGTAAAGCATTTGTCCTATCCTCAGTGGAACTGTATTGTTTGTTTTAATATGATTATTTAAAAGGACAGCCTATAGAGTTTGATAAATATTGTTGTGTATGAGAGCAGTCATGATATGTTCTTAGCTTATAACCAGTGTTATATATGGACTGTTTTATTTCTTGGTTTTGGAATAGTGGTCAGTCAGGTTTAAACTATAATAAGTAGTTGTATTTTTGCTAACATGGTTTAAACTTTTAAAATCTAAAATCTTAGATATTTTCGAAGATTATGCGTCTCCTACCACAGCAGCCCAGACTCTCTTATATACTGCTGCAAAGAAAAGAAAAGAGGTATGTAGTTATTCTTTTTAAATACAAAACTGAAAAGTGACCTGTGTTGATTTGACATTCTAATGAATGCCCTTGTAATTGAAAAATTATGTTAGTAGTTATAATCTGTAACTTAAAAAAATTTTTGTGTCCTCATAAGGGAAAAGGAATATTTTTTCTTAATTGTAATTGCTTGATAGAACACAATAAAATGTCTTTATTTTTGAAAATTTGTACATCATTTTTAATATGATAGTAAAGCAGTGAAAGCTCATGTAGACTAAAGTGGATTCTTCTATTTCTTTAGGTGTTGCCAAAAATGATGGCATTCTGTTATCAAATCCTAACAGACCCGAACTTTGATCCTAGGAAGAAAGATGGAGCCCTGCATGTGATTGGTTCCCTAGCTGATATTTTACTGAAGGTTAAGCTACTCAAATTTAATTTACTTAATAACACTGTGAAGCATAGGCAAATGAGATAATATGAGAATTATGGATAATTTAAAACTTCTGACTCTGCATAATTGAGTTGACTGTAAATATTTTTCTTTCTGTCATTTTAATTTTTTTAATTTAAAATGACTTTTTATTCACTTTTTCAGTATGAAACTGTTGCTATGTAAAAAAGATGATACAAAATAACTTTAGTGTTGTTTCTAGAAAGATCAGTTAATATCAGGTTTCTATCTAAAGACTATTTCTCTCTTATTTTAAAACATGCATTATGTAGGTCAATAATTTTACAAAATTTAAATAAAAGTATATTAAGTGTAAATCATAAGAAACATGCTTTATTAGGAAGTGATTTTTACATATGAAAAAGACATTAATAAGTTAAACTCAATTTCTATTTCCTAACAGAAGAGTTTATTCAAGGACCAAATGGAGTTATTGTTGCAGAATCACGTATTTCCATTACTATTGTCTAACCTGGGATACCTTCGAGCCAGAGTAGGTTTTTCCATATTTCATTATAGTGTCTCGAAATCTTCATTTGTAAGTTAATTATTGAACTAAATACTTTTGGACAAATTTATCTTTTACCACACTGGGACAAAATGAAGTCAGTGAGAATGTCTTTTATAGTCATAAAAGCTGAATAAAGAGCAAATTAGTAAATAAAGGGATGTATAGATTTTAACTCCAGCTGCCCCCCCTTGCCTCACTTGCTGCATATGCAGGACGTACTGTGAGAGGGCTGATGCTGCAGCAGTGGTACCATGTAAATTCATAGGCTGATTAATTTTTAGTGTCCAAAACAGCATGAAAGTTATATTTTGGCTAAACTCTTGATTATGATTTCCAGTATAATAGTTAGATACACTTTAATAACATGGAGAACATAATAATCCATGTAAATTTATTTGTATTCTAAGTATATATTATTTATAGAAGCAATATATTTTATGGAGAAATAAAAATAGAACTTTTAACAGCCTAGTGCTTATTTTTGTAACTATATCAACACAACAAAATATCTTGCTAAAACCAATATATGTTAATAATGCCTTGTACACACCAAAGCATTTTATAAATAAAAGACAGGGACTTCCCTGGTGGTCCAGTGGTTAAGACTGTGCTCCCAGTGCAGGGGGCCTGGGTTCAATCCCTGATCAGGGAACTGAGACCTGGAGCAATCAAATAAATAAATAAATAAAAATATTTAAAAAGAAATAATAGTCACTAGAGAATATTTGTGTGAATGTAGGTTAGAAATATAGAGGGTACACAAGTATTTTTATAAGTAGGCTACTATTTTTACAGACTATTAATTGTATGTCTCTTACAAGTTGTTAGTCATTCAAATTAATTACTGTCAATTGTATTTTATGCAATAGAGATTAAAAAAAATACTATGATTTAGTGGTCTAATAGTTTAAGGTTTGATAATTTATACAAGGTTAAATTTTTTTTTATCTTCTGTGACTGAAAAAGTCAAGTTTCTTAAGCTGATTAGTGTAAGTGATTTATTCATTTGCTTTGAAGACCAGTAAATGAATGTCAACACTGGCTTGTAGTGCTTTTGCATATAAATAATAAGTTGTGAGTCATAATATTTATTAAAGCATTGACAGGATTTTTTTTTAGAGACACTTAAGTTGGGCTCTGTTTAATCTTATAAATAATGATATTGCATAAAGGTAATTTAGAAGTAATAAAATTGCCTTTCTTATAAGACGTATGGAATCGTGAAGTTAGCAACTGAGACTAATATGTTTCCCTCCAAAAAACAAATAAATAAATAGTACATGGTAGGATTAATGATGTTTTACTTAGAAGTTTTTATATTCATTATTACATAAAACCATAATCCTAATAGCTTCCTACTAACTTTTTCCTTATAACATAGTCCTGTTGGGTACTTCATGCATTCAGTTCTTTGAAATTTCATAATGAGCTCAACCTAAGAAATGCAGTTGATCTAGCAAAGAAGAGCCTGATTGAGGATAAGGAGATGCCCGTCAAGGTTGAAGCTGCCCTTGCTCTTCAGTCATTAATTTCTAACCAGACACAAGGTAAAGCCAAAATTATTATTAAATTAACAAAATTTAAAATAAAAATACATTTTTTAGAGGATATTTTTAATTAAATAATTATTTTGATGTGGTCTTCTCAAATAGTTTTGTTTACTTCCTTGTCTTAAAGTTCAGAGTTTGGGTTTTTGAGCTTCTGCCCCCTCAGAATTTTATAAGAGTTTATTCTTGCCACTTTTAGAAATGTCTGTTAACCGTGGTTTCCAGAAAAATTTGAGATTAGGAAACAAGTTGATTGTTAAACATTAGGGTAGATGGGGAATCAAGAGACCCAGGAGTCTAGTTTTGAGTGAGCTTCTTCCTTGCCGTCTAGACCTGGGCAAGATATGTGATCTGTCAAGGCTTAGATTGCCATATATTTAAATTTAGGGGGATTGGACTAGATGGCTTCAAGATTCCTTTCAGGTCTAGGATTCTGTGATTCTCACAGTTCTGAAAGTAGCAAGTTGCATTTCTAGTGAGTGATAACACATATCTCCTTTGTTTAGAAGAATGCTCTGTTCAAAATTCAAATAAACCTTTAAAAGTAAATTCTGCATTATGAAGAACCTTAGCCTTTATCCCTACACAACACTGTTCCAATGGAAGGCAATATTAGATAAACACATGTGGGGAGAAGGGTGGTTGGAGATGGGGTGAAAGAGTGAATGAGCATCATCAATGTTGGGCATAGTCTTTATGTAAATGGTTTTTACACTTGTATCATGCTGGCATATTCATGTTTGATAAGTCATGCTGATGACAGAGGACACATGTGATTCACATTTCTCAAGGGAGCTATTGGCATTTGGGGCAGGAGAGTTCTTTACTGTGCAGGACTGATTGTCCATATGTTGCTCGTGGGAAAATGGATACATTGGTGAACATTATTTTGGTACAACTTTATAACTTACTTACCATCAGGCAAATATGTATCTGGAACCTATTACCCTGTGTTATTTACCTTGTGACCAAGTAACTTTCACTTGTGAATCGCTAATATTTTTTACTGAGTTTGTTTTTTATTGCATTAGCCAAGGAATATATGAAGCCACATGTAAGGCCTATTATGCAGGAGCTGTTGCACATTGTTAGAGAGACAGAAAATGATGATGTTACTAATGTTATCCAGAAGATGATATGTGAATACAGCCAAGAGGTAGCCTCAATTGCTGTGGATATGACTCAGCATTTGGTAAGACTGGGCACAGTTTTATGTTAGTTTGGTATAAAGGCTTTGAATAATCTAAGTAAATTAAACTCCAAAATTTGAAGTTTAGTTTGTATGTAACTGAAATACTAATGTAAAAATATTTGCTCTAATAATTCTGACAGTTAATAATTTCAATGTATAGTTTTCAGTTTTCCTAGATTTTGGATTTATTTATTTAATGGCAACCAGAAGTTAATTATTTGCTGTTTGATTATAATAGCTAATATGTATTCCACTTTAGTGACTAGATAAGGGCAAAGTGGCTATATTTAAAACATGACAGTTTCTATCATCAATATTCACTTGGCAAACTGCATATCTTAAAGTTTGAGCAGTGGTGGCATTTGGAGATGTGACACTGTCCTTTTGCTCACTTCTCATAGAGAAGTGTGAATGTAGCAGTACTAATTGTTGAATGTGTTTGCTATTTTTGTAGGCTGAGATATTTGGCAAAGTTCTTCAAAGTGATGAATATGAAGAAGTTGAAGACAAGACTGTAATGGCTATGGGAATTTTACATACCATTGATACTATCTTGACAGTTGTAGAAGATCACAAAGAGGTAGGATTTCCTTGTGTTTTATGATGTCATTATAGTAACTGAAATTTATATTATTGGTCATGAATTTTAAAGTCTTGACCTTTAAATTGCTGTTTATGTTGCTGGATTTTAAAAATTACCCTCAAATCTTAAAGCAAAGTATTAAAATGATTGAAGGGAAATGTTGCATGTGATTTTAAAGTATATAGTATATCTCTTTTGCTAAACTTAGTTCATCACATCTGCTATGTGCCAGGGTAGGCTTGGGGGAAAACCAAATTTAATAGGACATAAGCCCCACTGTTTGGAATCCACAGTCTGGTCTTCCTGGTAGAGAGAGACTGCCATTCAGTTACAGAGGCAAATTTTAAATAATAGAACAAAATACTGATGTAACAAATACCTGAGAATGGAAGGGAAGAAGAGCTTAAAACATCATCTTCCCTAGGCTGAATTCCAGAACAATACTGGATTAAGAATTTGCGCAGATGTTTGTCAAGCACTCTCATATCCGTTCAGTTCAGTTCAGTTCAGTTGCTCATTCATGTCCAACTCTTTGCGACCCCATGGACTGTGGCATGCCAGGCTTCCCTGTCCATCACCAACTCCCGGAGCTTGCTCAAACTCATGTCCATCAAGTTGGTGATGCCATCAGCCATCTCATCCTCTGTCATCCCCTTATCCATTAGCTGACAGAATGTCACCATGTCCCCTGCCAGCACGGTAATGGTAGTGCCCTTTTGCGAAAGTATAGCACAAGGTTCAGGTAGTATCTCATGTTCACGGAGTTGGGAATTTGTAGATTTAGAGTTGCAGTCAATTGATATATCCTGATAATATATCAATTATTGCCTACCTAAAACCTGCTGCTCTCCTCCCCAAGTATTATATATTATATAGCCTTTACTTAAATTAGATTTGTGTTCATTACTTCTGCCAGCACAGTTGACTTGTTTGGCAATGTTGGCAGCTCTCGTTTTATACAGTGGGACTTAGGAAGCAGGTGCTGGTTCTTTAAATAGCATTGTTAAACCCTGTGGCTATTGACTTATCCTGTGTTTATCGCATACTAATGGATGCTTACCAGGTTCTTAAAAATGGTTCAATTTTCTTCTCCTGGGCAGGCCTTTCTTTGCCTAAAAGACTTAATGTGAATTTTTGTTTTTATATTCATTATTGTATTGTTGAAAGTATATGGGCCTCTCTGTAATGGTGAGATTTTCAAGTTAAATTGCATATATACTTAAGGATTATTCTTTCCCCATATATGTAGAACTTGTATTTTAAATTTGAAGAGAACTTAGAAATCGTCTTGTCAAGTTTTCCCAAATATGTTTGTCTGGAGGATGGGCAGTAGTAGGATAAACATCAGGATTAGTTTGGAAAAAAAAACAAAAAACAAAAAACCACCATTTTATCTTTCTGTTTTAATTTTTTAATTCTTGATATTACTTTTATTTTGAATTTCAAATAAAGTTAAAGGAGCATGTGACCTTATTGTGATTATCAAAGGAGGAATGGGTTTAAGTTGAGATACACTAATCAAATCTAGCTTCCCTAACCTATAGATGAAAAATCTTAAAGCCTTTAGCTAGATGGCTTTGCCAAGGTCATAGGTAACTAGAGGCAAAACAAGGACTGGAATCTTGGTCCTCTGATGATTTTGAACTTTGACTTACTAAAAGCAAGCTTTGAAAGTAAGATTTCTTTAAAAGAAGTATTTACATGTGTATAAATACTTAATGTATGAAGAGTAAAATTAGAAATCGGAAAAAGATGGCTAGTATTTTTATGGCTTAAGTCTTCACATTGAAGCCCTAGATATATTAGGAATTAAAATATTGGTATAAAATATGAGATAAGGAATTAATTTAACTTGTAATTTTATTATGATTTTAACTCACATGTCCATCATTAGCCAACTTTTCAGAATTTCCTGGTTATTCTTTGATGTTTAATTTTTCACATGGAGTTTAGAATTAACTTCTTAATTTCTCTTCTCAAAAAGCTACTATTGGAAAAAAAAATCCTATTGGTATTTTTATTGGGATAATATTAAATTTATAGATTAAATTAAGGGTTATGATAAATTTTAAACTAAATGTTTAAAATTTGTCTTTAGGTTACTCAGCAGTTAGAGAATATCTGTCTACGGATCATTGATCTTGTTTTACAGAAACATGTAATTGGTAAGTTCAAAGATAGAATAAAAAGGTAAATTGAGACTATTTTAAAATTTGATGAAAAATGCATTTTAGCCCTTCAAATTCAACAAGATAGACAGTTTTGAGAAAGAGAAGCTTGTCTTCTGTTCAATTTTTAGATATACTTTCTAATATTAGATTTCTAGATTTTCATTTAGAGGTAAGCTTAACATACCCAATTAAGAATTTTTGTTGTTGGGAGTTTTTAAAGAACAGAGATTTTAAATTTTTTTTAGAAAGAAAGAACTAAGATGAGGTTCAGGTGAGGTTACTTTAGGATTGAAAAATGTGAGATGATAGGCATATATTCTATCAGAAGTGTGCATTAATTGTTATTCTGTTTATGTTATGGTACCTGAATTCTGAGTAGAGTCAGTAGTTAATACTGGATGTTATAGATTGGTTGGGATTTGTAGAAGAGGCAACTTTTCATAGTATCCAAGCATTTTGAAGATACCAGCCGCAAGTCTTGTGGGTAGGAGAGAAATGTAGCCTGTATAGTGTAAGAGATAGAAAGATGGAACAAAAGCAGGTTATCACATTAGAGCAGCCATCTCCAAACTTTTATCATTCACACCATTAGTAAAATATTGAGCATGTACTTCTAATGTATGTGAATAATACTTGAATATATATTTATATGCAATATACATGTTACTGTGATACATTTACATACATAAAGAGAAATGTAAAATGTGAAATTAAATATAAATGAATATATTTATCTCTACTAAGTGTTCTAATACATTCTTCTCCCATTTTAGAGCATTATCCTCTACTTTGCTGAAGTAGTCCTTACTTTTGAAATCATCACTATAAAGCAGTAGTTCTCTAACTTTGATGTGGATAAGAATCACTGAGGATCTAGTTAAAATGAGGCTTCCTGGGCCATAACTTCAGAGATTCTGATACATCAGAAAGAATGTATTCACTTATGTCCTTTTTGTGAAGAGATGCAACTGAAAATTCTCCATTAAAAAATTTCTTTTAAGGACTTCAAACATGTGGATATTGTATTGACTTATAATATTGTATTAGTTAGAGGTTTACAACATAGTAATTGGATATTTTTATAGAATATTCTATATACAAAGTTATAAAATACTGACTATATCCCCTGTGCTGTGCATTACATAGCGGTCTGACCATGTTTATGTCCATGGTCCAGTCTTTTTCCACTGTTCCACTTCTGCCTCCTTCTTTTGCCTGTTTTTATTGCTAATTCACTCTTGAACTTCATGTGTTATTAAAAGCTAGGCTTAGCCATTACTGATTTAACTCCTCTATCTTATGTAGTAAGTCAAAGTTAGTACAACCATCCTACCCTAATAATCCGTTGTCTTGGCTGAGACTAAATGAAAAAGCTTCTGGTTAATTTAAACATAAATGGAATTGATGGAAGGATATTGGTAGCTCACCAAAGCAGTGGGAAGGCTGGAGTTGGCCAGAGTCAGCCAGGATTCTGCCATAAAAATGGTCTGCTTAGAAGGCCTGTGCTGCCTTGCTCAACACTGGGTCCTACACTGCTGCCCACCATAGTCCAGACTCCCAACACAGACCGTGATCCTCCTTATTCTTCCCACCCTCCACAAAAAAAACTGGAACAGCTTTGTGCCTTTTAGTTTCTCCCTCAGATTCATAGTCCTCATCTTGAGCATCTCGAGTGGCCTGGTAAAGTACACAGGCTGTAGCCATCAAGAGCATGAAAGGAAATACTGGGCCTCTTTTCTTTCTTTTAGGCTTCATGTTAGGAAGAGGCATTTGCTTTCCTGAACAGAACTTTCAGAAATTTTTAATTCAGGCCATTGGTTGTATTTCAAGTGATTGTCTTTCCTAAATTATTTCCCAATATCTATAATTTCCATCTTATTTTGCTTTTGGTAAGGCAAATATCTGTATTGCTAGCTTTTAAATATATTAAAATTTGAATAATGTTACAGAAAAAAATTTTATTCAAGCTTCCAGGGTAAATATTGGTTCCCTTAAATAAGAAGAAGAAAAAAAAAACAAACCCCAAAACTTTGAAGTTAGTTTTTTTTTCAGTGACATGGTAGGAAATTTTTGAAATTTTTGTGTTGAGGTTTGTGTTTTCTGATTGTATGTTTAGATATAATTTCCTTCTGAATGAGGGTAAGAATAATAAGTATATGTACAAATGCAAGAATATTCCCTTTGGACTTTTTTAATAGTAAGTATAATTATCTTGAAGTAAGTTGAAAAATATTGTACTAATTTTACAAGCTTTGTAAATTGGCAAAATATATTCTGTATATAGTTTGTAAAAAATACATGCAGCAGACCGATATTTTCACCTAGATGAATTAAGTTCTCTGAAGAACATTAATTGTTTGTAAATTTAAAATCCTGTGCATGAGACACATACAATAATTGTTCCTTCTTGTATCCATTTCTAATATAGCTTTATATATAAACTTTATTTTCTATATTACAAAACACAAAAAATATAACTTTTCAGTATTACAAGTAAGTTTAGTAAAAGCAAATCTTTGCCATATCTTATTGAGTAGGGGGCAGATCTTCGTGAGAAATGGAAGATGGCAAATATTAATAGAGATAGCAAGAGATAGGAGCTGAGAAACAGATGTTCAAAAGTATGTTAGATATAAGATATGTGTGAGTATATAGCCTAAATCCTCTTCTGTGTGGTCTTTGTGTTTAATTTTTGCTATTTCCTAGGATTCTAACTGGAGATTCTCTTCTTTCTAGAATTCTATGAAGAAATTCTTTCACTGGCTTACAGTTTAACTTGCCATGGTATTTCTCCTCAAATGTGGCAGCTTCTAGGTATATTATATGAGGTTTTTCAGCAGGATTGTTTTGAATATTTTACAGGTATGACTTTGACCATGTAACATTTTTGCTGTTCTGTGTCTAGATAGGTATTATTTCCTCTGACACTTAACATAAAGACATATGATTCCAGTACTAATCAGAAAATAATTGTTCTTCCTTTCCTGTTGAGTGGTGCTATTGTAGGACTATTTTTTAGCCCTAGGAATAGAGGTCATGGTAGGAAGGCTATATTTCCTACTAAATTACTTTGCAGTCAGAGTATATATCCATATATTAATTAATATTTTCTGAATGTCAGCTATATTCCAAGCAATGTTCTAAGCTCAGCAGTACATCAGAGAACAAAATAGACAGCCCTTGCCCTTTTGACACCTCCATTCTAGTATGGGGTGGGAGAAGCTAGGAAACACACAGACAAATAAGCAAATAGAGTGTGTCAGATGGTAATGAGTGGTATGGGGAAAAAGAAGAAAATTCATAACAATCACTACAGTAAATGATGAGAATTTTAATCTTTCTGATCCACATTTCCCTCATCAATAAATAGGGCAGGTGTACCATTTTAGTTTCTTGCATTTTGTGGTTGCAAGGGAAGATAGTAATGTGTGTGTGCTATAGAAATGTGCTTTCAGTGGTAATAATTGGTTTCTGCTTCTGTTGCTCAAATCTCATTGAGCGTTTGAATTTTTTTCCAGACATGATGCCTCTTCTGCATAATTATGTGACAATAGATACAAATACTTTACTGTTAAATCCAAAGCATTTAGAAATACTTTTTACAATGTGTAGAAAGGTAAGCATGTCCTAATCAATTTGTCATAATGAGTCTTACTAATGTTTACTGACTAGTGTTGTATTTCACTTCAGGTACTCTCTCAATTTATTTCTTATATATTTAGTTGTATATTGCTCTTATGAACATATATTTGTCATTTTGTGTTTTCAAATGGAGTTTGGAATTATATTCTGAAAATTTCATATTGTGTGTTATACTTAATGTTTGCTACTTCTATAGCTGTGTACTTCACAATGCTTAGGTAAATAATTTTCCATGTAGTTTTTCTTTCAAAAATATAGACTTACTACTTGATTAAAGAAGAGTGCTAGGAAAATATCACACTTTGTCAATTATGATTTTTCTTTTAATTGAATGTATATATTGGAAAACACTAGGTATAGGTAATTTGAACATAAACAAGACACAAAAAATTGGAATATTTGGAAAGATAGCATCATTTAACTCAATACAGGATAGTTTGTAAGCCACATAATGACTACTGTTGTATTTATGTACAAGCATGATTGTCTACTATGTTATCTTTGTCACAAATGCCCCCCCTCTTGGTTATATCTAGGAGTGACTCATGACTAATGCTTTCCTCCTCTTTTAGGTGAATATGTGTATATTCATAAATATAAAACTGTATTACATAGAGATGGCAGATTTCAGAAAGCTCAAATAGCCAGAAACCTAAGTTTGGCTTTGGAGTTGTTAGTAAGATAGCTAGTGTACAGCCTGTTTTCCTTCGTAGAAGAGATATGTACCAGGCTCTATTAAAGAGTGCTGAACTCATACTCAGTTTATCTAATTTAGGTCTCAGTTCAGTATGAACATGTGCTTTCTATAATTGTTCATTCAGTGAAAATACAGAATTGTCATTAGGGGAACAGTCTGGTAAGCTTTGTTATAGTCATCTTGTGTAATACTGTTTAGTCCTAAATGGTTTAATATCTTTAGAAAGTACTTCGAGTTGTAAAGTCCATGTGAGAAAATTAAATGGTATGTAATATTATATTTATGGTTTCGTTATGAAAAACTGGGTGAATATAGACAGGATTCAAAAAGAACAGAAAAATACGAAAAATACAGGGTTTGTTTCATTGTTTAAGAAGGTTTTTTTTTTTTTTTTAATTTCATTGTATCATTTTATTGTTTTTGGTGCCTTACTTAAAGGGAAGCTTTTTTGTCTAGACAGCTAACAGCCTACTTTTTAATCCAGAGTTAAATAAAGTGAATCATTACTCATATAAGGAATTAGAGTAGATAAAAAAGATAGATGGACTTTATTTTGAACTTCCTTTTTTTGGTTTGGCAAGGTAAACTCATGATGCAAACACCATGATTCTAATGGCTGTTTTTTACGTGATATTTACTTTATGTAAACTTGATTAAAGTTTTACAGTGCTGTTCACTGCTGAGTGAAATTTTAATTACCGCAGGTACTATGTGGAGATGCAGGAGAAGATGCAGAATGTCATGCAGCCAAACTTCTTGAAGTCATCATTCTTCAGTGCAAAGGAAGGGGAATTGATCAGGTAATATATGTATGGAAAACATCCTACTTGATGTTTAAAATTTTGAATTTACAATGCCTGCTTGACATTTTGTTTATATTATGATGAAAAATTATAAAGATAGCCTATAGTTTGTATTTACTGGTACAAATCTTATAACAAAAATACCCATGCAATTTGGAAATTGTTCCTTGCATTCTAGATACACAGAAAAATATGTAATAACTTAAGAGACTAACAAGTAAATCATGAAGGAGATAAATGTACAAATCCTGCTCAGTTTGATTCCCAGAGATTTGCTTTTTTCCTTTGTTTTTGTGTATGCTATTGAAATATTCCCAGATATCTTTTTCAACCAGAAGGTGCAAAAAGGAAATGAAGGTGCAAAAAGGAAAAAGTTTTTCTCTATTGATATAAAAATATGTATTTTTAATAAGATTAATTCAGTTTTTGATACAACTGTGGTATGATATTCAGTTACTGAGAAAAATGTTCAAGTATAAGTGTAGAGTTTTTTTTTCCAATTCTGTAATATTTACTCCATGTATTTTTGTATAACAGCTTTATTGAGATATAATTTATATACCATCCAGTCAGTCATTTAGAGTTTATGCTTCACTGGTTTTTAATATAGTCACCAAATTGTACAACTATTATCACCATCAGTTTTCAGAATATTTCATCACTACCCCTGAAAAAACTCTGTGCCCTTTAGTAGTTATTTCTCATTTCACCTAAATGACCCTCAACCCTAGGCAACCATTATTCTACTTTCTTTTAATTGATAATTCTGTATTTCTTTTAATTGATAAATATTTCATCATATGATTGTATCACATATATTTTAGCTAATTGTCAATTGATGGACATTTTTCTTATTTACACATTTTGGCTATTGTGAACAATGTTGACATGAACATTTGTATGCTGATTTTTGTGTGGACATGTCTTCATTTCTCTTAGTATATATATTTATATATGTATATATATAGGAGTGGTAATTCTGTGTTTAACCATTTGAGGAACTGCCAAACTTTTCCAAAGTAGCTGCACCATTTCCTGTTCCTACCAGTAGTGAATGAGAGTTCTGATTTCTCCATATCCTCACTAACACTTGGTTGGTCTTTTTGTTATAGCCATCCTAGTAGCGATATTTCATGGTTTTGGTTTGCATTTTCCCAGATGGCTTATGATAGTGAGCCTCTTTTCATGTGGCTGTTTGTATTTTTTTGAAGAATGTTTATTCGGATTTTTTGGCCTATTTTTGATTAGTTTATTTATTTTTGAGTTGTATGGATTCTTTGTATATATTCTAAACTCAAGTTCCTTATCAGATATGTACTTTGCAAAAATTTCCTCCCAATTTTTGTGTTATCACTTTCTTGATGTCCTTTGAAGCACAGGAAAGTTAATTTTGATGATGTCTAATTTATTTTTTTGTTGTTGTTGTGGTTGTCATCATATTTAAGAAATCATTGCTAAATTCAAGTTTACAAAAAATTTCCATTTTCTTCTAAGAGACTTATGGTCTTAGCTCTAATATTTAAGTCTTTAATTCATTTTGAGTTAATTTTTGTAGATGGTGTGAGGAAAAGGTACAAAGTCATCATTTTGCATGTAGATGTCAAGGTGTCTAGGAGCACTATTTGTTGAAAAACTTCTTTCCCTGTTGAAATGTCCTGGCACACTTGTCAGATCTATTCACTATAAATGGGAGGATGTATTTGTGGACTTTCATTCAGTTTTGATGAATTTTTTTGTCCTTAATCCAGGATTGCACTATTACTGTAGCTTTGTAGTAAGTTTTTGAAATTAGGAAGTTTAAGTCCTCCAGTTTTCCTGTATAAGATTCTTTTAGCTAATCTGGACCCTTGAATTTCCATATGAATTTTAGGACTGACTTGTCACTTTAAGGAAAGAAGACAGCTGGAATTGTGATAAGGCATTGTGCTAAATCTTTAGATCACTTTGGGGAGTATTGTCACTTTGAGAATACTTCAATCCCTGAACATAGGATATCTTTCCTTTTCCTTGTATTTAGGGTATCTTTAGTTTTTTTCAAAAATGTTTTGTAGTTTTCAAGTACATTTCTTTTGTTAAAATCTTCCTGAAATATTTTATCCTTTCTAATGCTGTTGTAAATGGTATTGTTTTCTTAATTTTATTTTCAAGTTGTTTATTGCCTGTGTTTAGAAATACATATTTTGATATATTTATCTTGTTTCTTGCAACTTTGCCAAAGTTGTTTATTAGTTTTAATAGAGTTTCAGAGAATTTCTTTGGATTTTCTGTATACAAGGTCATCTCATCTGCAGATAGAGTTTTGCCTTTCAAACCTGGGTGCTTTTTTTTTTACTTTTCTTGCCTAGTTGCCTTGGCTAGAACCTTCAGTGCAAGGGTGAATAGGTATGGTGACATCTTGTCTTGTTCTTAATCTTAGGTAGGGAAGCATTCCTTTCACCATTAAGTCTAGTGTTAGCTGTGGGTTTTTCATAACTGTCTTTTATCAGATTGAGTGCGTTCCTGTTTACTCCTGGATTGTTGAGTGTTTCAATCATGAAGGAGTGTCAGATGCTTTTTTGCCTCTCTTGAGATGATCATATGGTTTTTGTTCTTTTAATATGGTGGATTTGTTGATTTTCACATGTTAAATCAACATTGAATTCCTGGTGTAAATCCTACTTGATCATGGAATATGATCCTTTTTATATATTTCTAGATTCAGTTAGATGGTATTTTTTATAACTTTTTATGTCTATATTTATAGGAGATATTGATCTGTAATTTTTTTTCTTGTGATATCTTTGGATTTGGAATCAGTGTTACGCTGGCCTCGTGGAATGAGTTGGGAAGGGCTCCCTCCTCTTGTATTTTTTGGAAGAATTTATGAAGGTTGGTGTTTTTTAAACGTTAGAATATAGCAGTGAAGCCATCTTTGCCTGAGGTTATTTTGTGGGTAGTTTTAAAATTACCAGTTCAATCTCTTAATTGTTATAGGTCTACTTGTATTTCTATTTCTTTTTGAGTTAATATGGGAGTTTGCATCTTTCTTAGAAGTTGTCCATTTCATCTAATTAGTTGGCATGCAGTTCATAATATTTTGTTATCTTTTTGTAATGACCTTGTTTGTTTTTGATTTTAGTAATTATCATCTTCTCTTTCTTTCTCTTTTTTCCCCTTTTATTTCAAGTAAAAATTTGTCAATTTTGTTCAGTTTTTCAATGAACCAATTTATGATTTTTCTCTCTTGTTTTTCTGTTTGCTATTTCATTAGTTTTTGCTTTAATCCTTATAATTTAGTCTTTTCTACTTTCTTTGAGTTTAGCTTGCTCTTCTTTTCCCAGAGTCTTGAGGTGGAAATTTAGGTTAGTAGATTGAGATCTTTCTTGCTTTTTATTATAGAGATTGATAGCTATAAATTTCCCTCTAACTGCTGCTTTAACTACATTAATAAGTTTTGGTATATGTTCATATTCATTCATCTTAAAATATGTTCTTATTTCCACCTTAGATAATGCTGATATAGAGATGTGTCTTGAGGTAGAAAGAAGGGATGTCAAAACTTAAGTCCAATGGCTTTATCTTCTTAGTTAGATAGAATTGTTAAGAAATGAAGAAAGTTGAAATTTCAGTTTGGAGAAGTCTAGTAAGTCTAGTAAAGAAAAACTGAGTAAAGGAATTGCTTTTAGTTGGATAGACTCATTTGAAGTTAGCAAATAAGAATTTCAGGTGTAATACTGTGGATTTCTACTTCTAAAACTGGATTGTCAGAGGGATTGAAAAGTTGGTATCCAAGCATTTCTACGTCAGAAAGTTGAGTTAGCTCACTTTATAATTTTAGTGAGGTTAGCACTACTGTGCTGAAAGATTATAACACCTTGGAATTAAATTCCTCAGTATTTCCTATAAATTGGTAGTTATATCTAGATATTTTGGTAAGATTTATTTGTGATTTTTTTGGCAAGAATGCTTCATAGGTGGTGGTGTGTGTTCCTACCAGGAGGCACAGATGTCTGGTTGTTTCTCATCTTATGATCTTAGTGCTGATGGTGATGATATTTTAATTTGTCATTCTTTCTTCATTTATGAGTAGAAATATTTCTATGAAGAAAAGTGCTTTCTCATCAATTTATTAGGTTCCTCTGAGGAACAGTTTGAGTATTTCTCTTTATTTGTTATGACTGAGGCAATAAGTTTGTTTCCTAGCATCTTCCAAAGATGACCAGTGAGATGTTTTGGGTTTTTTTGTTTTTGGATTTTAGTATTACTTGAACTTACAGATTCACATTTATTTGATGTGTTTCATTTAAATCTGTATGTTCAAATAATACTAAAATAATACTTCAGAAAATGTTTCAGGCACACAGAGTTCTTTCAGCCTTGGCTAGTGGGAGCTTCTTGAATTTGCCATATGAGTGCTTTTGACCTGACTCTAGTAGTGTTTGGGAATTTTCTGCTATCTGGTGTGACTAGATGCTCCAGGTTCATCTTGTACATTTCCTGCCCTACCCTGGGAAATGGTATTCCAGGACTATAAGCAGACGGGATAGCCTCTGCTATTGAGTTGGTCATTATTTCCAGAAAAGAGAACCAGGAAATACATACTATATTATTTTAAGACTAATGCATTATTAGAAGACATGGATATTTCCAGTTCAAATTCAAGACTACATTATTTTAAACCAAATTGATCCTAATCAGTATCCCCTAAACCCAGAATCCTTGTTTTCATCATAATTACTCATTTACTTTATCCCACTAATATGTATTAATATATAGAGTCTCATAAAGGATTAATCTCTGAAATATACAAGCAGTTCATGAAGCTTAATATCAGAAAAACAAACAACCCAATCAAAAAAGCCATTTCCTTCTCCAAAAAAAAAATGGGAAGAAGACCTAAATAGACATTCTCCAAAGAAGATATACAGATGGCAAATAGACACATGAAAAAATGCTCAACATTGCTTATTTTTAGAGAAATGCAAATTAAAACTGCAATGAGATATCACCTCACACCAGTTGGAATGGCCATCATCAAAGAATCTACAAACTGTGAATGCTGGAGACAATGTGGAGAAAAGGGAACCCTTTTGCACAGTTGGTAGAAATGTAAATTGATGCAGCCACTATGGAGAGTATGGAAACTTCTTAAAAAACTGGGACTAAAACTGCCATATGACCAGCATCCCACTACTAGACATACCCTGTGAAAACCACAATTCTAAAAGATGTATGTTCCGCAGTGTTCACAGCAGCACTATTTACAGTAGCCAGGACATCAAAGCAACCTAGATGTCCATCAACAGATGAATGGATAAAGAAGTTGTGGTACATATATATGATGGACTAGTTCTCAGCCATAAAAAGGAGCAAATTTGAGGCAGTTCTAGTGTGGTAGATGAACCTAGAGCCTGTTATACAGAGTGAAGTAAGTCAGGAAGAGAAAAGCAAATATTGAATATTAATAGATACATATGGAATATAGAAAGATGTATTGATGAGACTGTTTGCAGGGCAGCAGTAGAGACACAGACATAGAGAACAGACTTGTGGACACAGTGGGGGAAGTACAGGGTGGGATGAATTGAGAGGTAGTATGGAAACATACATACTACCATATGTAAAATAGATAGCAAATGGGAAGTTGCTGTGTAACACAGGGAGCTCATCCTGGTACTCTGTGACAATCTAGAGGGATTGGATAGATGGGAGATGGGAGAGAGGTTCAGAAGGGAGGGAACAATGTATACCTATGGCTGATTCATGTTGATGTATGGCAGAAACCAACACAACATCATAAAGTGATTATTCTCCACTTAAAAATAATAAAAAAAAGTATATACACAGTGTCAGTGTAGTTATACCAGCATTGTCACAAACATGTGATTGCATTGTCTTAAACATGTGTGTTTAAGATTTTTTAGTAGCTCTTCTTGTCTCAAGGGTATATTCTAGGAATATTTATAGCCAAACATGTCAAGTCACAAATTTTAAAGTAATTTAGAATAATCCCTGTTTGATTATTCATTTTATTTTAACTCCTAGGGATTGCTTAAATTTTTTTATGAATAAATAAAACGTATGCATAGTCTAAAGTCTGGTTTACAAAAAACAATGTATATTCAGAAAAATCTAGCTTCCATCCCTGTCCATTCTACCATTACTCTCTTTCCCTATTTCCATCTCCCCCAACCCCAGTTTTTAGTTCATACTTTCATTAAAAAAAATAAGCAAATAGTTACATTCGTTATCTCCTCACCTTCTTAAGTAGTAGTGTTGTTGTTCTCTGGCTAAGTTGTGTCCAACTCTTTGTGACCCCATGGACTGCAGCATGCCAGTCTTCCTTGTTCTTCAGTATCTCCTGGAGTTTGCTTAAACTCATGTCTGTTGAGTTGGTGATGCCATCCAATGGTCTCATCCTCTGTCTCCCCCTTCTCCTCCTGCCTTCAATCTTTCCCAGCATCGAGGTCTTTTCCAGTGAGTCTGCTCATTACATCAAGTGGCTAAAGTATTGGAGCTTCAACTTGAGTATCAGTCCTTCCAGTGAATATTCAGGACTGATTTCCTTTAGAATTGACTGGTTTGATCTCCTTGCTGTCCAAGGGACTCTCAAGAGTCTTCTCCAGCTCCACAGTTTGAAAGCATCAATTCTTCAGCACTCAGCTTTCTTTATGGACCAACTCTCACATCTGTACATGACTACTAGAAAAATATAGCTTTGACTATGTGGGCCTTTGTTGGCAAAGTGATATCTCTAGTTTTTAATACACTGTCTAGGTTTGTCATGGGCTTCCCTCGTGGCTCAGATGGTAAAGCGTCTGCCTGCAATGCGGGAGACCTGGGTTTGATCCCTGGGTTGGGAAGATCCCCTGGAGAAGGAAATGGCAATCCACTCCAGCACTCTTGCCTGGAAAATCCCATGGATGGAGGAGCCTGATAGGCTTTTTTCCCAAGAAGGAAGCGTCTTAATTTCGTGGCTTCAGTCACTGTCCGCAGTGATTTTATAACCCAAGAAAATAAAATCTGTCACTGTTTCCACTTTTTCCCCATCTCTTTGCCAGGAAGTGATGGGACTGCATGCCATGATCTTAGTTTTTTGAATGTTGGGTTTTAAGCCAGCTCTTTTACTTACCTCTTTCACCCTGATCAAGAGGCTCTTTAGTTCTTCTTCACTTTCTAACATTAGAGTGGTATCATCTGCATAGCTGAGGTTGTTGATATTTATCCTGGCAATCTTGATTCTAGCTTGTGAGTCATTCAGCTCAGCATTTTGCTTGATGTAACCCAGATAGCATATTAGAAAGCAGAGATATCACTTTGGCGACAAAGGTCCATATAGTCAAAGCTATGGTTTTTCCAGTAGTCATGTACAGATGTGAGAGTTGGCCCATAAGGAAGACTGAGTGCTAAAGAATTGATGCTTTTGATTTGTGATGCTGGAGAAGACTCTTGAGGGTCCCTTGGAAAGCACAATCAAATCAGTCATTCCTAAAGGAAATCAACCCTGAATATTCAACTGGAAGGACTGATGCTTAAGCTGAAGCTACAATATTTTTGCCACCTGATGCAAAGAGCTGACTCATTGGAAAAGACCCTGATGCTGGGAAACATTGAGAGCAGGAATAAAAGGGGGTGACAGGATGAGATGGTTGGATGGCATTATTAACTCAATGGACATGAGTTCGAGCAAACTCTGGGTGATAGTGAAGGACAGGGAAGCCTTGGGTGTTGCAGTCCATGTAATTGCAAAGAGTCAGACACACTTTAGTGGCTGAACAACAGCAAACCATGTTGTATGTTATATCCCTGTGACTTTTTTAGGAATTTTTTTTCCTCGAGAGAAATTCTGATCACATCATGCTTATTCTAAGTCTCTCTTTTTTTTTTTTGCACTTGATTCTTAAGCAATGCAGGAGTTAGAGGTGCTCACCCTCTGTGCAGTTAGAAATCTGTGTATAACTTCTAGTTGGCCCTCTGTATACATGATTTCTCCCTATCTGGATTTAATTAACCATGGATAGTGTATGGCACCCCACTCCAATACTCTCGCCTGGAAAATCCCATGGACAGAGGAGCCTGGTAGGCTGTAGTCCATGGAGTCGCTAAGAGTCAGACATGGCTGAGTGACTTCACTTTCACTTTTCACTTTCACTTTTCACTTTCACTTTTCACTTTCATGCATTGGAGAAGGAAATGGCAACCCACTCCAATGTTCTTGCCTGGAGAATCCCAGGGACGGCGGAGCCTGGTGGGCTGTCGTCTCTGGGGTCACACAGAGTTGGGCACGATTGAAGCGACTTAGCAGCAGTGTAGAACTGTAGTATTAATTGTTGAAAAAATCTGCATTTAAATGGATCCATATAGTTCAAACCCATTTTGTTCAAGGGTCAAGTGTATTTCCAATTTGATTTATCAAAGAAAAACTCCATCCTAGTCATTTTAACTTAAACATGGAAGTGACTGAGTCTACGTTTGGATTATTGCAGTTTTTTGATTGTGTATTCTTGTAGGACAACCTTCATCTAACTGTAATCTTCAGTTAAAAGGAAAGGAGACATTTTGGTACTGCTCTAGGACCTTTTTTGGTCATTAAATCTCTCTGAGTTTAATAATTCTGAAAATGATTTAAACTAGCAAGTTCTACTGTTTTTAAAGAGTATCTTATTTAATGATTATACTTTACCAGCATTCAGCTTTCTGTAAAAGTTACTTGATTTCTCTTTTTCTTTTTTCCTCTAGTGCATTCCACTCTTCGTTCAACTTGTTTTGGAGAGATTAACCCGAGGGGTCAAAACTAGTGAGCTTCGTACTATGTGTCTTCAGGTTGCAATTGCTGCCTTGTACTACAACCCTGATTTGCTGCTACATACTTTAGAACGAATTCAGTTGCCTCACAACCCTGGACCTGTAACTGTACAATTTATAAATCAGTGGATGAATGATACAGATTGTTTTCTTGGGTCTGTGTCTTTTTGATTTTACACTGCATTTCTGTTCTTGGAAAGGTGACTTGTAATATGCATGTATAATAGCATATTGATAAAATTTATAAAAAAAATAAAAATAAAACCATTAATTTTCAAAAAAAATTTAAAAAATAGCATATTGAAAGATAGTTTTATATCTTAAGAATTTTTTAGTGTATTGTTAACATAATATTTAATTTTTAGAGAATTAAGAATGTGTTTCAGGAGTATAATCTAGTGGAAAAGAACACAGACTCTGAAAATTAGGTTTATTACCCTTCTTCACTTGTTTTTGACTTAATGTGTATCGTTATATGTCTTGGCAACAAGAATTAAGTGTCTACTTGGGTTCCTTGACTTTAAGTGTCTCTGGGTAACAACATTCTAAATGGAGTCATGTTTCTAAGGAAAGTACTAGACTGGTAAAAATATGAAAACCTCAAGGAAGCCTGTTCTCAAATGTGAAATCAGAGGATTGTTAGCTATAGTCCAGGTCCTATCCTGGTAGGAGAGTTCAGCTTTGTGTGAAGCACTCTCCTAGCTTTCCAACATAGGAAAAGTGAGATCCTAAGTCATAGTTATATACCCACCTCAGGTGACCCCACACATATAAGTGACCCTGTTGTGTTAGAATTTGAGAGACTGCTGATTAATTTAGAAATAACTAGTGTTCTTTTTACATCTTGTAAGATATCATTTAGAAAAATTTACTGAGGGGGAAATAATTCCATCAGGAGTAGTTAGAATATTACCAAGTGGTGGGGAGATGGTGGAGGCCTGAATTAGGATGGTGGAAAAGGAATAGGGAAACAGACTTATAAGCTGCTATGTGTATTCTAATTTTTCTACATATAGGAGACTAGAATTTGTCCTGGATTTAGATTTCTTACTAATACTTTGAAAGGAAGAGCATACTTTAGAAAGAAATTGTACTTAGTTATATCTGACAAAGGTTTACAGAGTAGAGATTTAGTCATTCACAGTTATATAGTTGTTGCTTAGTTGCTTCGTCATGTCCAACTCTTCTGCCACCCCATGGACTGTAGCCTGCCAGGCTCCTCTGTCCCTGGGATTTTCCAGACAAGAATATTGAAGTGGGTTGCCATTTCCTTCTCCAGGGGATCTTCCTGACCCAGGGATTGAACCCACTTCTCCTGCATTGGCAGGCAGATTCTGTACCATTGAGCCACCAAGGAAGCCCAGTTACACAGTTAGTATAGTAGCATCTATAAGCAATTTCCCAAAAATAGAAGGTGTCTCAGCAATTATATAGATTGGGCATGTGTGGATTGTGCTCCCTTGGATTCTTCAGAGCCCCACTCAGTAATCGTCTTTTGTACTGTAATCCATTTGACCCTTGGTGTACACTACTAGGTAGAGCTACATTAATGAGAAAGTCATCAGGTCAAGCACAGCACCTATTATAGTATACTGCTTTCGCATTGGTAACTTGAATCAAGCAATGGAAATAATGAAGAAGAACAGAAGCTATATTTGTTTAGGTTTGTTGTATATTGAGGAGCGCATGGTGTATATTGGGGCTTTCTTGGTGGCTCAGACAGTAAAGAATCTTCCTGCAATGTGGGAGACTGGCATTTGACCCCTGGGTCAGGAAGATCCCCTGGAAAAGGGAATGGCTACCCACTCCAATATTCTTGCTGTGGAGAATCCCATGAACAGAGTAGCCTAGTGGGCTACAGTCCATGGGGTCTCAAAGAGTTGGACATGTTTGAATGACTTAACACTTTTCACTTTTTTTGTTGTGTATTTTATTTTGAATTACTGCCAGTAAATTTTTTTATTCATGCCTGTGTGAATGTTACACTAATACAGAAACCTTTTCATTCTTAATATTTTTAGTTTTAAACAATTTAGAAGCATTCATGTAAAAATCTTTGTAATGTATATCGTGTATTTGCTAAATCGCTTCAGTTATGTCTGACTCTGTGCAGCCCTATGGACTGTGGCCTGCTAGGCTCCTCTGTTCATTGGATTCTCCAGGCAAGAATACTGGAAGGGGTTTCCATCCCCTCCTCCAGGTGATCTTCTGAACCCAGGGACTGAACCTGGGTATCTTATGTCTCCTGCATTGGTAGGTGAGTTTTTTACCACTAGCTCCACCATTGGTCAAACTTTTTTTCCTTCAGAATTAAGTTTTCCTTATTTTATAGCACAGAACATTTAATAGATTTACTTGCAGCTACTAAGTTCAGCAGGGCTTTCCAGGTGGTGCAGTGGTAAAGAATCCACCTGCCAATGCAGGAGGCATAGGAGACCTGGGTTCCATCCCAGGGTTGGGAAGATCCTCTGAAGCAGGAAATGGCTACCCACTCCAGTATTCTTGGCTGGAATGTTCCATGGACAGAGAAGCCTGGCAGGCTACAGTCCATGGGACCTGAAAGAAGAGGGCATGGCTGAGTAACTGAGCATGCCCGCATTAAGTTCAGCATATTCGACGTTGAGATTTTTAGACTAGCTTTTGGCACCTGGGGGATTAGTATACAGTATAGTGTACCTTGTAGACCAGTGCAATGAATCAAAGTCTAAGGGACTTTTATTTTTTCACTGGATAGGAGTTTTATGCTGTCATATACAGGTATTCTTGCTTTAATAAAACTTGTTTTGTCAAGGCCCAGTTGCAGCATTTGTATTAATCATAAATTGGTATTACAGCAAGATTCATCATATCACTTGTAGGCTCCCATAGGTCTTTGATGATGAGAATTGGTTTGCAAAACTTGATTTACATAGGAATTCATATAGTACAAAATGGTTTTACCTCTGTGTAGCTCCAGTGAATGAACCTTAGAGCACAACTTGGATGTTCCTTTTTGTAATTTCTTCAGAAATTTTTCTTATTTCTCATGTGCACACTTTTTTCCCTTTTATGATTTATAGGCATCATGATCGGAAGATGTGTATAATAGGACTGAGTATCCTTTTGGAATTGCAAAATCGACCTCCTGCAGTAGATGCTGTGGTGGGACAGATTGTGCCCTCAATTCTTTTCCTTTTCCTTGGACTAAAGCAGGTCTGTGCTACCAGACAACTGGTAAACCGGGAAGATCACTCAAAAGCAGATAAAGCCAATATAGAAGAAAATGGTAAAGTGTTCTAATTGCAGTGAATGCTAGAACTGATTTTTTTGAGTGTGTTTTCTTTGAGTTTTAGTTTATTTAGAAACATTAAATAGATTTACATTTCTTGGCTTGCTACATGTTTAACAAATATTTTGAGTTTGATTGACTGAATTATAGTAGTCCCTTCTTACCACAATTTTGGTTTTATGATTTCAGTTGTCTAAAAATGTTAAATGGAAAATTCCAGAAATAAACAGTTCATAACTTTATTTATCTATTTCCCATTGAAGTATAGTTGATCTACAATATTATATTTTTGGTTATACATTTAGGTCTTTAGTTTCAGATGTACAGCATATATAATGATATAGATTACACTGTTTAAAGTTATTATATTAACATATTCCCTGTGCTGTTCAATATATCCTTGTAGCTTATTTTTTTAAAACTTAATAGTTTGTACCTCTTAATCTCCTACTCTTGGCCCTCCACTTCCCCCTTCCTAATGGTAACTACTAGTTATTTCTCTGTATCTGTGAGTCTGTTTTATATTCATTTGTTTCTTTCATTTTTTATATTCCATATTTAAATGTAACATATAGAACTTGTCTATCTCTGTTTGACTTACTTCATTAAGCATAATATCCTTTAGGTCTATCCCATTTTGTTGCAAATGGCAAGATGTCATTCTTTGTTTATAGCTGAGTACTAATCCACTGTATATCTCACTACATCTTCATTATCCATTCATTTGTTGATGGACATTTGCATTGCTTCCTTATATTGGCTATTGTAAATAACGCTGCTGTGAACATTGGGGGGTGTGTGTAGCTTTTTGAGTTATTTTTTAATATATGTATATATACCCAGGAGTGAAATTGCTAGATCATATTTTTAGTTGTTTGAGAAACTTTTCATAGTTTTCCATAATGGTTGTACGAGTTTACATTCCCACCAACAGTATGCAAGGGTTCCCTTTTCTTTATATCCTTGCCAACATTTGTTATTTGTTGATAGCCATTCTTATTGAGAGGGGTGAGATGATATCTCATTGTGATTTTGAATTGCATTTCTCTAGTGATTAGCCATGTTGAATATCTTTTATGCCTATTCAGGTCTTCTGCTCATTTTTTAATTGGGTCAGTTGGTTTTTTGACATTTGAGTTGTATGAGGTATTTATATATTTTGAGTATTAACCCCTATCATATTATATCATTTCTTGCACTTATTGGTTGTCTTTTCATTTTATTAATGATTTTCTTTGATGCCCCAAAACTTTTAAGTTTAATTAGGTTCCATTTGTTTTTGTTTTTATGTTCTTTGCTTTAGGAGACAGAACCCCCAAAATATTTCTGCAATTTATATCAAAGAGTGTTCTATTTTTCTGCTAGTAGTTTTATGGTTTCTGGTTATACATTTAGGTCTTTAATCCATTTTGAGTTTATTTTTATCTATGATGTGAGAAAATGTTCTAGTTTCATTCTTTTACATGTAGCTGTCCAGTTTTTCCAATATGCTTATTATTGAAGAAACTGATATTTTCCATTGTATATTCTTGCTTCTTTTGTGGTAGGTGAATCAACTCCAAATGTAGAAGTTTATTTCTGGGCTTTTAATTGTTTCCCGTTGATCTATGTGTCTGTTTTTGTGCCATTACCATACTGTTTTGATTACTGTAGCTTTATAGGATAGTCTGAAATTAAAGCACATGATATCTCCAACCCTGTTCTTTTTCATCAAGATTGCTTTGACAGTTCAGGGTTTTTTGTGGTTCCATATAAATTTTAGGACGATTTGTTCTAATTCTGTGGAGGGTGTCATGGGTATTTTGATAGACATTAAATCTATAGATTGCTTTGGTAGTATGGATAGTTTAACAATATTAACTCTTCCAATCCATAAACACAGGATATCTTTCCATTTTTTGGTATTTTCTTCCATTCCTTCTTCAGTGTTTTATAATTTGTAGAGTATAGGTCTTTTCACTTCCCTCAGTAAAGTTCATAAGTATTTCATTTTCTTCAATACTATTTTAAATAGATTTGTTTTCTTGATTTCTCTTTCTGCAACTTTACTGAATTCATTTATTAGTTCTAAAAGCTTTTTGGTGGAGACTTTATGCTTTTCTATATATAGTATTATGGCATATGAAAATAGTGACAGTTTTACTTCCCTTCCAATTTGGATTCCTTTATTTCTTATTTTTTTTTCTTGTCTGATTGCATGGCTCACCTCCCAATAGTATGTTAAATAGAAGTGGCAAGAGTGGGCATCCTTACCTTGTTCCTGAATTTAGAGGAAAATCTTGTAGCTTTCACTGTAGCATATGATGTTAGCTGTGGGTTGGCCATAAACAGCCTTTATTATGTTGAGATATGTTATCTCTATACCTACTTCGATGAGAATTTTTGTCATGAATGGATGTTGAATTTTGTCAAGTGCTTTTTGGTAGGTATTATGATCATCATGTGATTTTATTCTTTTTTTGTGTGGTGTATCACATTGATTGGTGGATATTGAGTCATCTTTGCATGCCTGGAATAAATCTTACTGGATTGTTGTGTATGATCCTTTTTATAAGTTGTTGAATTTGGTTTGCTGATAATTCTGTTGAGGAGTTTTGCATTGATATTCATCAGAAATATTAGCCTATAATTCTCTTTCTCTTTTTTTTGGTAGTGTCTTTGCTTTTGGTGGCACCGTGGAATGAGTTTGGGCGTGTTCCCCCCTCTTCGGCTTTTTGGAATAGTTTGAGGACAGGTATTAGCTTTTCTTTATACATTTGGAGGAGTTTTCATGTTAAGCCATCCAGTCATGGACTTCTTTTTGCTGGGAGTTTTTTGATTATGAATTCAATTTACTAGAGTGATCTCTTTATTTAGATTGTCTATTTCTTCCTTATTCAATTTTGGAAGGTTGTGTATCTCTAGAAATGTTTCCATTCCTTCTTGGTTGTTCAGTTTGTTGGCTTGTAACTATTTGTAGCATTCACTTATGATTTTTTTGGTATCTCTGTGATATCAGTTGCAATTTCTTTTATTTCTTGTTTTATTTATTTGAGCCCTCTCTTTTTCCCCCCCACTAAAGGCTTATACATTTTGCTTATTTTTCAAAAACAGTTCTTGATCTTTTCTACTATTTTTTTTTTGGGTCTATTTTATTTCCCCTCTAAACTTTATTATTTCTTTCTTCTGACTTTAGGCTTTGTTTGTTCTTTTTTTATTCTTTTAGATGGTAGGTTAGGCTGTTTATTTGATATTTTTCTTGTTTCTTGAGGTAAACCTAAATTTTGCAGTGTTTGTAAATTTGGAAAGTTGTGTTTTTGTTTTCATTTGTCTCAAGGTATTTTCTGATTTCTTTTATGATTTTTTCATTCATCCATTGGTGTTTTAGTAGCATGTTGTTTAGTCTTCATGTGTTTATGTTTTTCATTTTTCTACCTGTGATTGATTTCTAGTTTCATAGTGTGGTCTGAAAAAATGCTTAATATAATTCCTATCCCTTTACATTTGGTGAGACTTATTTTGTGGCCTAGCATGTGTTCTGTCCTGGAGAACGTTCCACGTGCACTTGGAAAAAATGTGTATTCTGCCATTTTGGGGATCTAATGTCCTGTAGATATCTGTTAAGTTCAAGTGGTCTGATGTTCATTTAGACACATTAGAAAAACCGCCAAACTCCATTTCCATCTGTGTGTGTCTTTAACCCTGAAATTAGTTTCTTCAAGCAATCAGAATTCTTTTTTTCCAGTATATTGCACTCTTTCTAATTTCTTACTTTGGTCTCTCTTGGCTTATAATTATTAAGACTTGAGGGAAGATTTTTTAGTAATATCCCAGACTTTCTTATTGAATTGCCTACTTAAGTGTATGACCATTAACCAACAAAGGTATCTCTTGTTGTCTTATTATTATCCTTTGTATATAGTTTTTTATTTTTTTTGTATGTGGTAAAAACTATGGTTTCTTGCCTTATCCCTAAAATTATTTTGCAGCTTAATACACGTGCTTCAGTATGGTATGTTTTATAGAACTAGATTTAGATTAATAATGCCTGGTTTAAGTTTACTCCAGGTTTTTCCTCTTAGATTGATTTTTGCCCTGCATTTAGTATCTTCCAGTTATTTACAGTACTGGTCTGTCTGGAACAGACTGGCCCTGAAAATAGAAACTCAATCTATGGAGATACACAGTTCAGCTGTCAACTTTTTAACCCATGTGTAGCTAATTATTTTTCTTTAATATTTCTAAACTTTTCTGTTTCTGTTAGCTGAAATGACCTCTTCATTTGAGCATTTCCAAGCAATTGGTAATTATTAATAGCTTAGTTGGAGAAGGAAATGGCAACCCACTCCAGTGTTCTTGCCTGGAGAATCCCATGGATGGAGAAGCCTGGTGGGCTGCAGTCCATGGGGTCGCACAGAGTCGGACACGACTGAAGCGACTTAGCAGCAGCAGCAGCAGCAGTAATATCTTAGTTAATTGTTAAGAGACTCACATTCTCAATGGGAGGTCATTGTTGTTTAAAACACATGCACTGAGTACACAATCATTTTATGTCTTTTTTTTTACAAAAAGGTTAATTTGGGAATCTGTGGCTAAATAGTATTTTTATATTAATGGATATGAAGCAGCCATAGTAAAACAGTAATAACAGTTCATCTAGATCACAGATTTAGAGATAGTTAGAAATTGTTTTAAATGAGGAAGATAAAGTCATTTTCAATTTAGCAAGCTATAGTAAAGGTAAGGTTTATTTTATTAATTTTATATAAAATTATTTGATAGTTTTTCCATTTCTAGAATGTCACTTTATAATTTTTGTTTTCATTTGGATTTATCTTTTGTCCTTATGTGATTTGATTCCTTTTGAAATGGATTCACAGAAGAGATTTCAAGTGATGAAGAGGAGACTAATGTAACTGCTCAAGCAATGCAGTCAAATAATGGAAGAGGTGAAGATGAAGAGGAAGATGATGATGACTGGGATGAAGAAGTGTTGGAAGAAACTGCTCTTGAGGGATTCAGTACTCCGCTGGACCTTGACAATAGTGTGGATGAATATCAATTTTTTACACAAGCTTTGCTGAGTATGTTGTTACTCCCTGAATCATCAAATATGGTTTTCATTTCCATCTTTTAGAAGTTGTTTGGGGGTCTACCCCAAATTGGTTTAGGATTCCCTGTAAAAATTGTATTTATTTTTAATTATAGAAATCCCCAAACATACATAAAATGAGAGCAGATAGCATAATGTCAGGGTAAGGTTGCAGGATATCCTCATAAAAGTAATTTAAGGCAAGAGTATCTGTATATATTGTTCATCCTCTAGGTATAAACAAAGATTTTTACAGAATGAAGTATCTCACATATTTTGCTTAAAAATTGTGGCCATAAACTTATCAGCAATTCACAATCCCCATGGGAAGGAATGGGGTCCATAAGAGAGTATATTTTTAACTATATAAGCAATATACCAATTTTTTACAGCAAAGGATACTAGAAATACAGTTAAAGTACTCATAAAAGATTGGAAGAAAATACTGTCATGTAAGATCCACAGATTACAGAAACCTTCTATAAATAACCTCGTATAAGAATGAGATACATAAATAGAAAGCTTATAGAATTAAAAATAAGTAATAAACCAATGAGAATATTTGGAAAATTATTATAAACAAGGTATAATGAAAAGAAATCCCACTATATGGGTTGCTTGATAGTTACATTGTATTTCTATGGCAGTATCATAATTTAGCTTATTTCCACTGATGGACATACAGGATATTTCCAGTTTTTTGTTTCTTTGCTGTTATAAAGAATATTAAATTGAACATCCTTGTTCAATTTGAACACCAACCCTAAAATATTGTTGTTAATACTAACAAGGTTCAGTTCAGTTCAGTCGCTCAGTCGTGTCCAATTCTTTGCGACCCCATGAATTGCAGCACGCCAGGCCTCCCTGTCCATCACCCGCTCCCGGAGTTCACTCAGACTCAGGTCCATCTAGTCAGTGATGCCATCCAGCCATCTCATCCTCTGTCATCCCCTTCTCCTCCTGCCCCCAATCCTTCCCAGCATCAGAGTTTTTCCAGTGAGTCAAATCTTCGCATGAGGTGGCCAAAGTACTAGAGTTTCAGCTTTAGCATCATTCCTTCCAAAGAAATCCCAGGGCTGATCTCCTTCAGAATGGACTGGTTGGATGTCCTTGCAGTCCAAGGGATGCTCAAGAGTCTTCTCCAACACCACAGTTCAAAAGCATCAATTCTTCGGTGCTCAGCCTTCTTCACAGTCCAACTCTCACGTCCATACATGACCACAGGAAAAACCATAGCCTTGACTAGACAGACCTTTGTTGGCAAAGTAATGTCTCTGCTTTTGAATATACTATCTAGGTTGGTCATAACTTTCCTTCCAAGGAGTAAGCGTCTTTTAATTTCATGGCTGCAGTCACCATCTGCAGTGATTTTGGAGCCCCCAAAAATAAAGTCTGACACTGTATCCACTGTTTCCCCATCTATTTCCCATGAAGTGATGGGACCGGATGCCATGATCTTCGTTTTCTGAATGTTGAGCTTTAAGCCAACTTTTTCACTCTTCACTTTCACCTTCATCAACAGGCTTTTGAGTTCCCCTTCACTTTCTGCCATAAGGGTGGTGTCATCTGCATATCTGAGGTTATTGATATTTCTCCCGGTAATCTTGGTACTAACAAGGTAGTGGTAGCCTAATATACTGGCAGTATGTAGTATGCCAATATATTGTTTATTACAAATACCATTAATGAGTCACCTCTATGTTTTATTGAAATTTAGCAGGAACAAGAGGTTGAGAGTCCAGGGAAATATATTCCAAAACATGAGGAAGATAAAGAGCATAAATGTGGAAATTGGAATGCAGAGGGTGTTCTCTAAGGCAGTTGCTACTGGACCTGGGTGTCCATTATGAGCAACAAAGAAGCTCTTTGGTCTTGGGTGGGATCTCAGGATATGTATTTTGAAAATGCTCCTCAAGAGACAGGCAACCAGCTTTGGCTCAGTCAGCACATAGAGACCACTGCTTAAGTCTCTGTGAAGTGGTAAAATTGTACCAAATTGTACCAGCCTTGGATTCTGGACTGAGGTTGTCTTTATCGCATTGCCGATTAGAGTGTTGTTGAATGTTTTTGTATAAAGAAGTGATCTTGGGGATGTGGTGGTTTCTTTCAGGGCTATTATCTATTGATAAGGTCCAAAAACAACTGAAGTGGACTAGACTTGGGAACCAAGTGTTAGGAAATTGCTTTATGTAAGTAGGGCCCTCGAGAGAAAGGATGGCATTTGATGAAAAAAGCATATAGGTAAAAACCATCAAGAAAGCAGCACAGAATTGGATGTGGAGAGGGTATCACAGTGGTTGACTAGGAGACTAAAAGAACTAGTGATGGAAATGGGGAGATCCAAGGAGAGTTTGAGAGGTAAAATGTTAAATTTGGTTATAGTTGTGCTGAGTTTCAGGTGACCTATCCAATGTAAAAGTCCAGGAAGTTTAGTGAACAGTTTTGCCTAAAGGTACAAATTTGAGGTTTTGGTGTAGATGCAGGTAGCATGTGGCATGTGCCGACAGCATGAGAATTCCTGAGGAAAATGATAACAAGTGAGTAAAGTGTTTCCCATGATCTGGATTTTATGGAGCTTTCATAGTTAGTGAAACCCCAAGAAGAGGAGGAGATGGCAAAGGAGGCAGAGAACTAGGCAAAGGAGAGATTTGTGGTGTTTCAGCCCTTCCACAAGGGGCTTCCCTTGTGGCTCAGCTGGTAAAGAATCCACCTGCAATGCAAAGACCTGGGTTCAATCCTTGGGTTGGGAACATCCCCTGGAGAAGGGAAAGGCTACCCACACCAGTATTCTGGCCTGGAGAATTATATATATAGTCCATGGGGTCGCAAAGAGTTGGGCACGACTGGCCGACTTTCACTTCACTTCAACCTTCCCTTGTAGCCCCACAGCCCCACATAGGTTGAGTACTAAAGTGAGTACTCAGGAGTCATCCTTTGTTGGAATAAGTTTTATCACCTATTGTCTGTTATCATTTTATTGTAATTTGGTTATATCATTAGTTATTATCTGAAATAATAATTGTCACTGGACTCCCTTATCATTCCTTCTTGCCTCAAACACCCCGCATTACAACAGCTGTGCAGAATCGGGATGCTGCGTGGTATCAACTGCTGATGGCACCGCTCAGTGAGGATCAGAGGAGGGCGCTGCAGGAGGTGTACACATTGGCCGAGCACCGGAGGACAGTGGCAGGTCAGCAGCATGATTTTCTGATCAGAGCGCATGTGTCGGTAGTCAGCTTTTATTTTTACCAGCCTGGTGGCACCTAAATACTGTTCTAAAATTTGTTTTTAGAGGCCAACCTTTCAAGATAATAAGAAATTATCATTATTTTATGATCTTTTTAATCACTTACGATAGTTTTGCAAAACACCCTGTGTTAACATGTGTCTTCAGTAGTGTTCTTATTCACACCTTTATCCTATTTTGGAGCCAAAGGTAAGACATAAAGTTGGGATGAATCTTGCTGAAGGAGAGTTAACCAGCTGGGTCACCCACCTAACCATCTAAACAGTGAACCAGAGGCATTTTATGAGTTCTTATAAGGACCTTATATTTCTAGAAATGAAATACTCTCCATTTCTTTTTGTTGGGCTTTATGTAGAAGTTGGTGATTCTTGTTGATTTTCAGTTTTTGAGCTAGAGAAATTATTTTATGCAGACATTATTATGGTCACTTCTGGAAAATTAATGGAAGATTTTGTAATTACAGAAGTATTTTAGTGGAAGACATTATGGAATAGGAATCTAGAGTTTAGAACTCAGGTTCTTCTGCATGGACTTTAGACTTCAGTCCTGCCTAGATTCTGTATCGCCTCTCCTAATGGGAGAAGTGAGTGTGCCCTTTTAGGAGTAGACACTCTGGCTTTGAGCCTTGTTTTTATCTTGCTCAGTTTTAGCAAACAGTTTTTCCAAAATAGAGATGGTAATTCCAGTCATTCCTCAGTATCTTCAGAGGGGATTAGTTCCTGGGCTCCCCTCAAATACCAAAATCCTAGGATGCTCAAGTTCCTTGTTAAAATGGTGTGGTGCAGTGGGCCCTCTATATCCTATGTGTATGTGGGTTACACATCCCCAGACACCTGGACGATGGTACTTACTGACATGGGTTTGTTAAAGGCTAGTGTTCAATTGGGCAGAATAATTAATACCACGATTCACATTCCTTCACAGTGCTAACTCTAAAGAATCTGTCTCCTTTGAGGATATTTCCAACTTTGTCACCTTAGATACTTTTCTCTTTTCCCTGCTTTCTCTTCAAATTCTAGAGGCAAAGAAGAAGATTGAACAACAGGGAGGCTTCACCTTTGAAAACAAAGGAGTCCTCTCTGCATTTAATTTTGGGACTATGCCCACCAACAACTGAAAGAAGGAACATCAACTGACCAAACATCATTGTTACATTGAACGTCAGCTGGAAGGAGAGGGTCAGCAGAGCTGGGAGGGGCTGCTGTTCGCACCACCTGCTGTGCCAGTTACACTTGGCGTCTGGCAGCACCTTTCTCTGCCCCTGTGTCCCCTTTGATCTTTCTCACCCTGAAGTATATATTTTAAGCAGCTACTGTAATGTATGAAATTAAAGAAAAACAAAATCATAGGACTGAAAAGGACAAAGCATATGTTCCAAAGGATGAATGACCAAGGTGGATTTAGAGGATTGGATGGAATTGCACGTCTCAGGTTTTGCCATGCAGAATCAATGGATTTATGCGAATAACAGTGCCTTCTGTTGTACATGAATTATCTGAAAAAAAATTTTTTTGGAGTGTGTTGCAATTTTTTTTAAAGCATAAAACATATTTCTAGATAAATGTAAACCTTGGCTATATGTTGATTTATTCTGTATTTTACTATGTGAATTTCCTGTTAGACAGTTAGCTATGAGTCACTCTGGTTTCAAAATCATCACTGCTCCCCTTGATCCCCCTGCTGCTGGGGGCTTTCTTCAGGGGTTGTACAATATGCACTGGCTCTGGTTTTTCATAATGTGTTTTTTCCTAAGGATGTGGCTTTCCTAAGAAGTGTCTTATTCTCTCTTCTGTCATATTTTTCAGCCCTTAAAGGGGTAGTATTTCTTTTGAATCAATCTGTATGAGTATTGATTTCATTCATAACCTGGTAAGTTCAGGACTCAAAAATTTCTTGGCAGCAAGTGGCAGGGACTCCTTAGTCACTGGAATTAACAATAAGTCCGAGTGTTTTCTGAATCATGTACTTAATTATGCAGTTAATTGATAATTATGCTCAAGCACATTGAACTTCTAAGAGAAAGGTGCTGCATAAGCATGCTGTCTTTCTGGATGGGGGCTTGCATTGTCAATAACTTATCATTCCAGCTGTGTTGGACCTGGGTCCAGAACATTTTGTAACAATATTTTTTATCTAGGAAAAAGACCCAAGTAAATCTAACTGCTTGCTTTCTCACACATCTGACTTTTCTCCTATCTAATCTGAACTGAATCTGTTTTTATTTTAGCTCAGTTTGGCTTCTATTTTTCAGGGGTTGGGATATTGGTCACTGCACTCTTACATTGTAATGATGCAAGATAGCCCATGAGAAATATTACAGATAGAGGTTACAGCTGTTTTTCTGAACTGATTCAGTGCCAGAACATGGGTCATAGTGTTTTCATTCTGTAAAGTGAAAATGGATTTTCAGAACTTAATATATTTCTGGATATGATACAGTTGTCCTTTTTTATGAACTGTTTGCCGCTTATATTTTCCATCAGTGACTGGAGGAATTTCCTCCAGGTGCTTTCTAGATTACCATCCCTTGTTAATATGAACTGTTTTTAGAATTTTAGGTTATTTAAGTAGATTTTACAGAAGTAGCCCAAGAAGCCATGAGTTTCAGTTAAATGATCCCCTGCTTTCCTCTGCCCCACTCTTCCCAAGGCACTGATAGTGTGCCAACTGGGAGTTAGAAGAGAAAGATGGCATTGGGGGAAATTGTTAACATCTTAAGCTTTGAAACTCTTTTTATTCTCCTTATGTCCCAAAGGGTTTAATTTGAACATAATATGCCTTCACACTGGATTGTAAGAGGCATGTGATTTTATTTTTGTGCTGTATTGTCTCCTGCAGTATTAAAGGGAAAGAAGTGTTAATGTGTATCATCCTATCTTGTTTTGAAGCCAGGGTAGTTGTACAGTTTTGTTACCAGCAGTGCTAACCTGAATGTGATCTGATAACCTTGGAAATGCAGGAACTCATATGAATGTATAATAAAATGCGGCTGATTCCCAGGATCCTGAACTCCTCTGTGTGAAATATTTTCTGAAACACCCGTCGGGATGTTTTCCTGACTCCTGGGGACCTGAAGCAAGGTGGGCATAGGTTGGGCTCATCAGAAACAGCTAAAGAGTGGGGAGTGTTTGGGGACAAGAGCCCATCTTATAAACCAAGGTGTCCAAATGAGAACTGCAGATGCTCTGAAAAAGCAAGATCATTCAACCACATCAGGACCCTGAAGAAAAGGAAAAGATGCCTGTGGTGGAGCCATTTTCTGATGTGTATGTGCGTGCTTAGTCATGTCTGACTCTTTGCAACCCCATGGACTGTCGCCCAGGTTCCTCTGTCCATGGGATTTTTCAGGCAACAATACTGGAGTGAGTTACCACTTCCTCCTATAGGGGATCTTTCTGACTCAGGGATCAAACCCAAGTCTCTTGTGTCTCCTGCATTGGTAGGTGGATATTTTGCCACTGTGCCACCTGGGAAGCCCCAGTTTTTTGATGGGTGACCATCAAATTAGGAGCAGTTGAAACTGAGTGAAATGGTAAGTGCTGGCCTTTTGATTCTCAAATATTTACCTAGAATGACAGTAAGCTTCTCTTCCCTACCTCTGATTTATGTTAAGACTGCACTGAACCAGTACATTGTTCATCTGTGAAAATTACAAAGAAAGAAAATAAATTAGGTTATTTGTTTAATATAGTGAATTACAGTCCAGTTTTCTGTTCAGCAGTGGAGGTTGAAAATTGCAATACATTTATGGAGGAAATCAAAGGAAATTTCTCCATGTGATCAGAGCCTGCCAGTTTTGTATGTGTGTGTGCATGCGTGTGCACATGTTTCATCTGTAAAAAAAAAAAAAAAAATCAGATAAGCCTTAAATGGAAATCCATCCTGCTCCTGTTTCACTCTCTCCACTAAGATTAGTGTACAAGTGGGTTGGAAACATCTCAGGCAGTCCATTAGTGACTAAGACCACAAAGTCAGTGAATGAAAGGTTGGGCTGTATTTTTAAGAAGAAGCACAAACACCAGTGCAACCATGGCCAATTCTGTAGCCAGGAGAGAGATTGTGTATGCAGTAGTGGGTTGAGTGGCAGGAGAGTCTGGGGCAGACAGCAGTGCTGGCAGAGAGAAGAGGGCTATGTTGTGAGAAGGTCTGCAAGACTCTTCCATTAAGGGGGAAGGTGAGTGAAGGCCCATGCTCCCTGTAGAGCACCTGAGATGAAGTTCACCTTGGAGATCATCCAGTTTGAAAAAAAGATTCAAGCAGTACATGGATATCTCTCAAGAGCTAAGAATCAGAGGCTTCACAGAGGGTCTGGAATATACTTGGAGCTAAGAGCAATTCAGGCAGGAGTGACCTTAGAGAGTGTGCGTGCTTAGTTGCTCAATTGTGTCCAACTCTTTGTGATCCCATGGACTGTAGCCCACCAGGCTCTCTGTCCATGGAATTTTGCAGGCAAGAATATTGGAGTGGGTTGCCACTTCCCACTCCAGGGATCTTCCTGACCTGGGGTTCTAACCTCCGTCTCTTGAGTCTCCTGCATTGGCAGGCGGATTCTTTACCAGCTGAGCCATTGGAGAAGTCAATCATTGGTACCAAGTCTCCACAAAGAAGACTAATAACTAGACTGGAGAATTCAGGGGGACTTGAAACATCCCACCTGAAATTGAATTATTTCTGTGCCTGGCTGCAGTGCAACAAATATTTATTTGTCATACCTCTCAGCTTCTTGGATCTAATTTCTTAGACCAGAGATTGAACCCAGGCCATGTCAGTGAAAGCACCATGTCCTAACCACTGGACCACCCAGTGAATTCTCAAGCAATTATTTAAAAAAGTTTAATAATTTGGTCTCCCCTTTAACCTAGTACTGTTTAAGTGTTCACTCAATATTTATTCAGTGAAGTTGGGGAGAAATTTTTTATTAATAGATATTGTATACAAATATTTTCAAAATAAGAGACTTCTATACATTTATTACACACAGTTTTCCAAGCCAGGTAATCCAATATTGGTCATTCCCAATAAACAAAACTACAAACTCAATTTCTCAATTTTTAGCTTCCTGCAGCTGCTGATATAAGACAACCCTCTGCTAGGTGGCGCCAAAATGAGGGGCATTTTCCACATAAAACAATGTTTGACATCAGTAGATATCAGCAGGAAGTGTTTATCTTTTCTACTTTGGTGGGAACAAGAAAACTGGTTTTCATTTCACTAGTTGGTAAATGAGGAGCTGTATTTGGAAACCGTCATCAGCTGGCGCCCTGTTTCCTGGGTGTCCCAGTGAGGTCAGCCCTCCCGACAGCGGGAGTTCCAGGACACACCCTCTGGCCAGCCCCTTCGTGGGGCTGTGGTTGGGCACTTTCACCAGAGATTCCCTGAGGCAGTGACAAGTTAAATAAGCAGATTGTTTACTCTTTCAACATGCCAGCATCTGACAGGCCTTCATCCTTTCCTTCCAATCAAGTTTTGATGAATATGGTACAGCCCAGACTTTGGATCTAGAGAGCTGTGTGACTCCAGATGGAGTCTACTTGCTGTGGTAGCCAGCTTCCACGATGGCCCACAACGAGCTTTGATATCTCTTGGGTTGCTCCCTCTCAGATTGTTCCACAGTTAAGCTGTGAGAGCTATAGCATGCAGAAGTTATGGTGTGTCACTTCCAAGATTAGATTATAAAAATATGTGACTTACATCTTGGATGTGTTTTCTCTCTCCCTCTCTCCATGTGCTCTGGTGGGAGCCATGTTGTGAGTGGCCCTATGGTGAGGACCATATGGCGAGGAGCTGAATGAAGCCTGCCAGGAGACACACGCATGACTTAGAAAGTAGATCCTTCAAGCTTGTCAAGTCTTCAGCGATCACAGACCTGGCTGACAGCTTGATTGTAATAACCTCATGAAGGACCCTAAATCATAAGCATCCAACCAAGCCACTCCTAGATTCCTGATTCTCAGACACTGAGACAATAAATGACTGTTGATTTTAGCTGTTTGGTGACCTTTTGTTATGCTGCTATAAATAACTAATACACTGTTTACAAAAACTCTCCCATACTTTCTACTATGAATAAATAATACACCCTGGATTGCCAGGAAATAGAATGCTGACATCTGATATGAGGCAGCACTAGATATTTTCCAAGATTTATCCCTACCCAAGATTCTACAGTAGTTTGAAGCTGAAGACTGACTATAATAACTGAATTTTCCTAAAATAATCTAGATTTTCTACTTTCAAACTGAACTGTATCTAAAAACAGATATGACAGAACCTGCAGATTAGATTCAGTTTACATCTTGTTTATGGATGTTAGGTGTTTGTTCTCAAGTATTATCATTTATTTTAATTTTTAGTCAGCTTTATTGTTTAACATGTGAAACTTTCTATAAATAAAAAGGCATGGTGCAGTTTATAGGCTATGTTTTTATTGTCATGAAGTATCATTTGAAACCATGACTGAACTAATTTTTTTGTGTGTTCAGACATTATCTTGAGTTACACTGACCCCGTGGGTCAGCTGTACAAACTCATGCAGTGCAGTTTGTCCGCAGATCACTTTTACATGCATGATGATCTTGCATTGCTGTAAAGCTAATTCTCAGTCCCTTTCAAAAAGATTCACAAGTTTGGATGTGTGTCTCTGCCCTTGGGCTCTATTTTTACTGCGTCCTGTTTATATTCAACTTGGAAATTTGATTTTCAGAGACATCTGTGTTTAGAATTGACTGTGGGGCTTAAACACTAGAACAGAATTGCTCTTGTAATATAATAACACAGGCATTTGCCTCCCTAGGTCTTTTGTTGAGCTGTCACTTGCTGATGGTTATTTGGTGACATTGTGATTTTATTCTGCCTTGTGGAGAACCACTAAATTAGGGTAATGGATTATGCTGTCAATCAAGTTTGACAGACCCTCTATGAGAAATTGTAATGGAATGAAAGCAACATGGTCCAGTTGTTCTGTGATTAGCAATGTACCTTAATAACTGAAGTAGCCCTTCAGTTATTGAATGCTATAAAGTGCATTTCAGTATGGTGGATCTAGCTTCCCACTGCATGCTTCTATAAGATTGTATGTGTGGTACTCAAGGCAGTTTTTAACCTGTGACACTTTCAAAACAAAGTTTAGACATGCTGTTTAAAAGCATTTGATTATATGTACATATATATATATAGTGTGTGTGTGTTTGTGTGTATATGTAAATGTCATTGGAGCGACGTTTATGGCATAACAATGTATTGAGGAAAAACTTTTCCTCTGCTCTCTTAGGTTCAGTAACTGTGGTCTTGAGAATTAACCTAAGAAAAGAAAACGGGAAAAGTACAGTTTTTTATTCATTTTCCTATTCATAAGATTTCACAGAAGCAAAACTCAAAGAAGCGGTTAGAAATTTAGAATAACTTCTAAAAGTCAACAAACAAGAATATGGGAGTGAGCTGGACCATGTGGCCAGCTTCTGCTTTGCCCACTCACACTGTACAAGCAAGTGACAGGCCATCAAGCCATCTGCCTTCAGCCCGGGGCCACCTTCATTCTCTGTCACCAATACCAGGCAGAGAAAGGGTGACCTTTCTTGTTCCTAGAATTCTAAAAGCTATTTTTGCCCACACAAATTTCTTTCTTTTTTCTTTTCTTTTTTGGGTCATGCTGAGTGGCTTGCAGAATCTCAGTTCCCCAACCAGGGATTGAACCCAGGTCACGGCAGTGGGAGTCTGGAGTCCCAACCACTAGGCCACCAAAAACCCTCCCTCCTCAATGCCAGGAGCCGGCATATTGCATATTGAGTGCATATTGCATATTGCATATTGAGTGCAGCACTTTCCACAGCATCATCTTTCAGGATCTGGAATAGCTCAACTGGAATTCTATCACTGCCAGGAGCCAGCGTGAGGAACTCCGCCCGTGACAAAGGTCATGAGGAAGGAGGCTCGGCATACGCAAAGGTGGGATCGAGCCTCAGGAGTCCCCCTGGAAATTCTCGAGCATCTACCCCCAAAACCAGAGTCTGCCTACTTTCTGCTTTGTGCTTTCACCTACACCTCTGACTTTACGGGGGGCTGTCCCCCACTACCTCTCTCTGAAAAAAGAATTAGCTTACAGCTCTAGTTAATAATTCCTGGGTGTGACAGTGTTTAACCTACAAACTCCTTTGGAAATCCTCTAGCCTGCCTGAATAGGCTTTTCCGGCCACATGTGATTGTTCAGAGCCTCCCAACTGTGAGAGGCAGGAGATGTTCTAAACTGTCTAAACACAGATTCTTTTGAGTAGTTAAAAGATTGATTAGAAATTGTATTGGTGAAGGGTTTTTCACTTATTGAGCCAATGTTTGCTGCTAAGTCTCCATACTCCTTACCTACTGTGTCCTTGGCAGTGTATTGATTGATATAATGGGTGTATAGAAATGTAAAATGCAGCTTTGTCCAATGCTTTTTTGGAGGCTGGTGCCTGACTTTGGAATAATCACCTTTAGAGACAAATAAGTTTCTTAAAATGTTAACAGGCCTCCGGGCCAGAAGATGATGTAATTCACCTGAACTTTTGCATATGATAAGTTTGAAAGCCTGACTTCGATTAGGACCAGGAACTGCTGTTCTTGCATGACTCCACCCCTTCCCCCATTATCCTCTATGCACAACTTAAGGTATAAAAACTACTTTGGAAAATAAAGTGCGGGCCTTGTTCACTGAAACTTGGTCTCCCCATGTCGCTCTCTCTCTCAAATTCTGGCCGAGTCTCCATCTGGAGCGTGGAACCCTCCATGCTTGCTAATTATGCCTGGGCTTCTAAGATCCGACTGGGGAGGCCTCAGTGTCTCCTCTCCTTTGGGAGAACGGAAGGACGCCTGTGGCCTACGTAAGTGGTGCAAACTTCTTGTCTTGAAGTTTTATTGGTCTCCCGCGTAAACCAAGCTACTCAGCCTCTTTTCTCCACTGAATTTTCCTACTGAGCTATCCTCATTCTATTACTCTTTATATCTTTGATAAATATTTATAAATAAATAGGTCGCTGACGCCATCCCCGCTTCGAATACCCTGGATCAGCCGGGGCTGGACCCCGGCACCTCAACCACACACACACACACATTTCTTGATATTCTGTAAAACACTCTAGAATTCTTGATGCTTGTTACAGATTTTCTTGCCTTTAGAAAAAACATTTATGGGCCAACATTCTGTTTAATGGTCATTGACTCTACTTTTGGCATGCTTTTATGCCTCATCTTTCTCATTTATTTTCCCCTCTGGCTTCTAATTTTTCTTTAGATTCTTTTTCATTTCACTGTACTCTTGTCTGAAAATTTAGTTTGTATTGGGAAGCCTGGGAAGTCTATATGCCAAGTTCATTAAATACCTACTAGGGTTTTAGAGAAGGAATGATTTTTCAGTCTGGTTCACACTGAATTTTTTTTTTTTTTTTGCCATGCCTCATGGTTTGGGATCTCAGTTCCCCTACCAGGGATTGAACCTGAGCCCCAGCAGTGAACCCAGGCCCCTCCCTCTTGGACTTCCCCCATCTCCATCCCATTCATCTAAGTCATCACAGAGCACCGAGCTGAGCTACCTGTGCTATGCAGCAGGTTCTCACTAGCTGTTTATTTTACACAGGGTAGTGAAGTATATTTATGTCAAACCTAATTTCCTAATTCATCCTACCCTCCCCTTCCCCATCCTGTGTCCACACGTCCATGTTCTACATCTTCATTTCAATTCCTGCCCTGCAAATAGATTCATCTGTACCATTTTTCTAGATTCCACATATATGCATTAACATATGGTATTTGTTTTTCTTTTTCTGACTTCACTCTGTATGATTCTAGGTTCATCCACATTGCTACAAATGATCCAATTTCACTTCTTTTTTTATGGGTGAGTAATAGTCGATCATATATATGTACCGCATCTTCTTTACCCATTCAAGTAGATGCTTCTTTAAGAAGAAAAAACAAGATGAAATTTTGAAAGTAGTTGCCTGAGAAACTGGTGGAGACGGCCATTACTGTGATTTTTGATTAGGTTTTTATGTTCCTAAACCTCTATCATCTCTTTTTAAGAATATAATCCGCTCCCCCCCACCCCCCACCTTATGTTAAGCTATGTAGAGAGAAAGGAATTCGGAAGGGCAAAGTGAGCCTTGTACCTGAGGCAGGGGGAAGTTAAAATTGCAAGAACTCTAGGTAATTGGTATGTTACAGGATGGCAACTGGGAGATTGGGATGAGGGAAATTGACTGTTTCCTCTGTCCCTAGTTCTAAAATGCACTTAGGGAAAACTCTGTATAGATCCTTTCCTTACCAAGCTCCTCTATTTGTTTCTCTTGATAATTAGTCATATTTTTTGCATATCTTTGCGTGCTGAGGAATTCTTATTTAATACTGGAAACTTAAAAAAAAAAAAAAGGCTTGGGACTTTCCTGGTGGTCCAGTGGTTAAGACTCCACAGTGGGCACACATTTCATTCCTGATCAGGGAACTAAGATCCTGCAAGGCCAAAAATAAAAGAGGCTCCACATGATGATGTCTTTTCATGGAGAAAGTTCAAAAATTTCCCTAAGAAAACAGATTTGGAATAAGGGGAAACATTTTAATACTATCAGCGACTGGGCTGTTTTGAGGTTAGATTACAGTTCTGGTAAGATTCAGTCTACTCTTTGTGCCTTGTACCTAGAGCTTGCCCTTCAGGATTTCAGTTAAGAGACTGGTAGGTCTGGGTCTCCTTAGCTCCGAGAACTATGGGAATTTCTGCCCTGCTTTTCACTGGTTTTCAGAAATGTTCTTTAATCTCCCATTATGCACATTTTGGAATTAGCTAAATGCCTTGATGGCGGAGACCAGGTCTCAGATCTCCAGCTTTGGCATTTCAGTCCTGAATGCCCACACAAAGCTCTGTGAGTTTCTTTTGTCTTCCCAGAAGAGACCTGTCTGGACCAAGCTCAGATCCTCAGTCTTCAGCCTATGCCCAGAATTGACAGATACCTCCTGGAAAAGTCAACTGCCAGTTCTCAACAGCTTTACAGAAGGTTCTGTCAGTCTCTGGAATTTTAGTCCCTCTAGTACTGTTTGCTTTTGTATCTCTCTGTTACCTTAGAAAATTTTAAAGGTTTAAAAAGTTTATCTGGGTTTTGTAGTTCTCAGTAGGAGCATTTTCCTGCCATGAATTCCGTCATATCCAGATGCAGAAATATGCCTTTTATTTTTTGTCCGTTTGATCTGATGTGGGCTGAGAGAAATGAAATAGCCTTCCACTGCTGTTTCCATCTGTGTCTCTTGGTGCTTGCAAAAGTTTCTGTTTTTATCAACATTGTTGCTACATTGTTTAGTACAGAGGTAGTCATAGCTGTTACATTTTCATTTTGGTTTGTATGCTCTGACGCTGTGAAGTGCCTTTATTATTGCTTTTTGGCTTGATTTCTACCTTCTCTAACATTTTATTACACTAGCCACTTTCTTTTTGTTTTGCTTTTTCTGGTATTTTTTGTTGTTCATCTTTTTAGCTTTTCTGAATAATTTTGTTTTCATTGTTATTCTGTATTATAGCCTAGGAATTGGGTTTGTGACCTAGATCTGTGAGTCAATCTGAAAATCAATCTTTTTCTTTTATAAGCTAAATTAAACCTACACATATTGGTAGGATTAATTTTAGACCTATGATATGTGTAACATTTTAAAAGTCTCTTCTTTGCAGCCTCTTTCTTTCTGATAGTGGCTACATAATTATATCTTTATTTAATACTTTTATTCTCTTTTTTTCTTTAGAATAATATGTAAAATTTTCCTAACATAAGCAGCATTAAAGTTGCGTGTATTCTCTTCTTCCCCTTCATCCCGTCCTCTCCATCCCACAGTTCGGGTAAATGATGCTATCTTTCTTAGTGTTGACTTTTGTGCTGTCAAATATGTTTTACTTCTAAAACTTGAATTTTCAACTTTAAATACCTCTTGGTTTCTTGGTATTATAGATGAAGCAATCAATGAGTTTATTCTTTTTTCTGCTTTCCCTCTTTCCATTAAAAAAAATTGTTTTTAAGTTGTCAGGTCATATACCACATATATTTTATTCTGCCACTCTATTTCCCCCCCTTTTAAATTTTATATCTGTTGGTAGATATATTTACTGCCATTGAGAAGTCTTTTAACTGAGGCTTCCTCAGTCATCCCTTGGCTGATTACAGTTTTTCCTCTAGTAGTGTCCTTTGGAAGAATATACACGAACATTATTCCCTGAATTCTGGAATGTTCAAGGCAATTTGATAGTATTAACCATTGGAATGAATGTGACTAAAAGCTCTGTTTCTGGCAAGAGTATAAATTGGTACAACCACTGGAAAGCAGGTTTGCAACAACTTATCAAGTTAAACACTCACTACTATATGACTCAGAAATTTCATGTCTACTCAGGGACAACTCATACACAGGTTTTCAGAAGTCACATAGAGGGCTGTTCATAACAAGATTCTTTATAACAGTAAAAAATTGAATGACCACCAAAAAGCAAATGATAAGTAAATCAAGGTATATTTTTCAAATTTTATACATCAATCAAAATGAATAATCTATAGTCACATTCAACAGTATAGACAAAGTCTTAGCAATGTGCTATATTTTACTAATTCTCATCCTTGTCATTTTAACACTTGTAAAATTGTGATATATATTACAATTAATGGTATGTCATTGTTTAATTAGAGGATATTATCTTTTCTTATATAAAATAACACTGTATCTTACATTTCATGGGAACTTGTATTCAAGGACATATGGTAATAATATGTGACATAATGAAGTGTCAGAAGATTACGTTCAATATGGTGCCCTTTGTGTAAGGTTGAAACAACTAAAACTAAGCAATTTTATTTATGAACATGTATGTATGACAATACTATGTGTGTCCAAGGGGGTAATAAAAAAATTAAGGATGGTGATTCCTTCTGGTGGGGGAAGTCAAATTGATGAGATATGAAAGAAAGGTAGATGAAAGTTACTGTTTGAGTTCTCATGTTGGTTTCATGGATATTTAGATAATTATTTAAACATTTCTTATTTTAATAATAATTAACAAATTATCATAAATCAAATAAATATATGTATAATACATAAATGACATGTATGGACTAAGAGTGAAAATATGCTTTGAGCCAAGAATTCTGACTAGTTTTATACACCCTGAGGTTGAAACTTTATATTAGAAGTAAAATTTGGCTGGTTCATACTGACCTTGAGTTTAAGTGTTAAAACTACCTTCTGACATTGAAAGTTATTTTTGAGTAATCTGACATCTACCATCATCCTTATTTTCTTTTTCTTTTTCATAAATGATATCATCTTTTTGCTTGGATTTCCAAATGATTTTCTGACTCTTTAAAGACAGTGGATTTACTAAGATATGTCTGTTTTGTTGGAGGTGGATTAAGTTTTCCTAATATACAGTGTGCTTTTTCAATAGGTAGGCTTAGATCATGTATTCCAGAAATACTTTCTATAGTTATATTTTCAAATATGCATTCTATTCTACCATTTTGACTTTCTTCTTTTGGACTCTGTATGTCTAAGATACACTTTACTTGTCTTCTGTATCTATGATTTTATCTCTAATCCTGTTGATATTTTTCTCTATTTTGGCTTAATTTTGCTTGCTTTTCTCATTTCTTTCCTGCCTATCTCTTATTGTGCTTTCCATAATATCTATTTTATATATATATATACATTTTGCTTCAACATACGTCTCTTTCCTTCCTCCTCCATTGCGTTATTATTAATCATGTATAATACACTATTATAATGAAGTGTAAGTGAAGTGAAAGTCGCTCAGTTGTGTCCAACTTTTTGCGACCCTTTAGACTATACAGTCCATGGAATTCTCCAGCCCAAAATACTGGAGTGGGTAACCTTTCCCTTCTTTAGGGGATCACTCCAACACAGGGATTGAACCCAGGTCTCCTGCATTGTAGGCAGATTCTTTACCAGCTGAGCCACCAGGGAGGTCCATTATCATAGTGATTATATCTTTGTTAGTTAGAAGTACATCAATATAGCTATATCATTATTATTTTATACAGTTGTCTTTTAAATCAAGAGAAGAAATAAGTAAAAAATGCATTTATATTATGTTATACATTTACCTATGTGTGTACACAGAATAATGACTCCCCAAAGATGTTCATGTCTTAATCCTCAAAACCTGTGATTATGTTAGGTTATATAACAAAGAAAAATTAAGGTTCTAGATAGAATTAAGACTGTTCAGCTGCTGAGTTTAAGAGAGGGGAGACTATTTTGCATTAGCCCAGTGGATACAACATAATCCCAGTGTTTTTAAAAGTGGAAAAGGGAAGCAGAAGAGAAAATCAGAGTGATATGAGAAGGACCCAACCCACCATTTCTATCTCTTAAGATGTAGGAAGAGAACCACAAGTCAAGGAATGCAGATAGCTTATAGAAGCTGAATGAGAGAACTTAGTGGATTTTCCCCTAGAACTACCAGGAGAGAATGTAGACCAGCTGACAACTTGATTTTAGCCCAGTGAGATCTGTTTTGGACTTCTAAACTTACGAGATAGTATTTTTGCATCATTTTAGGCTGCTAAGTCTTTGGTAATCTGTTAACTAAAGCCATGACTTCCCTGGTGGCTCAGATGGTAAAACATCTGCCTACAATGCAGGAGACCCGGGTTCAATCCCTGGGTCGGGAAGATCTCCTGGAGAAGGAAATGGCAACCCACTCCAGTATTCTTGCCTGGAAAATCCCTTGGATGGAGGAACCTGATAGGCTACAGTCCATGGGGTCGCAAAGAGCCGAACACGACTGAGCGACTTCACTTTCTAACTAAAGCCATAAGAAACTAACAGACTATGTAATTATCTTTACCATGTTCTTTGCTTTTTTCATGTGAATTTATTTATTTATTTATTTTTCAGCCAGGGGGGTGTCTTTTAGAACTTATTGTAAAAGTAGATCTGCAAGCAACAGTTTCTCTGTCTTTTAAAAATCTGGGTATGTCTTTATTTCACCTTCATTTTGGATAATTTTACTAGATATGTACTTTTTAGTTGACTTTTTTTTTTATCTTAGCATTTTGAATATATCATCCCACTTTCTTCCGGCCTCCATTGTTGTGATGAAGCTGTTAATCTTACTGAGGGTCCTTTATGGTGAATTGCTTTTCTCTTGCTATGTGGAAAAACTTCTTTTTGTCCCTTGGCAGTTTGAATATGATGTGTCTAGGTATGGATCTGTTTGAATTTATCCTACTTAGGGCTTGTTGAGCTTCTTGGCTGTGTGGATTAATGTTTTTCATCAAATGTGGGAAGTTTTCGGTCATTACTGTGTGTGTGTGCTAAGTTGCTTCAGTTGTGTCTGACTGTTTGTGACCCCATGAACTGTAGCCTGCCAGGCTCTCTGTCCATGGGATTCTCCAGGCATGAATACTGAAGTGGGTTGCCATGCCCTCATTCAGGGGATCTTTCTGACCCAGGGACCGAATGTGTGTCTCTTGTATCTCCTGCATTGGCAGATGGGTTCTTTACCACTAGGATCACTTGGGAAACCTCAGTCATTACTATTTAAAATCTTTTTCTGTGCCCTGCTACACTGCCTTTTTCTCTTTAAAAGTGGCACCTCTGTGTATGCCCCTCTGAACTTCACCTGGTTCAGTATGATGTCTTCAGCCTTCTTTTGCATGCCCCTGGTTTCTTCACCCAATGCTGTACCTCCTTGGAGTGTGATCCTTCATTTTGGCTGATGCTTTTGATATTTGCTACTCCAGATACCCACAGGCACCTTCCATCTTTTTCTCTCTCTCTTCTCCAGCACGTGATATCTATTCAAAGCCAGTCCTGTCTACAACAGGTCTCATTCAGGGTGAGGTCCTCACCTTCAGGGGAAATATTTTGCTGGTGATTTCTGAGGTCTTTTACTGCTACATCCCTCTGTGTACTCCTTTGCTCTCTCATTTCTGCATTCTGGTCAGCTGTTTTTAAAAACACTTCTATTTCAATTTAGACTTCGTGGGATTTTTGTTTTTCCCAGTTCCATGAAAACTGAATTTGTGGCTTTTAAAACTCTGCTTTTTTTTTTCTCCTGTGTTTTTCCAAGAGAAGTCATGGGAAGATTCATTAAATGAACACTATAGCTATACCAAATAGCCCCCATATATGTTAAAAAAATTTCTAGTGTATTTAAAAAATCTATTTACAATGTTCAGAAGAAAGACAAGACAAAAACAAAGGTGGCCCAGAGTTTCAGTCAGATGTTGTGTCTGTCATTTTGTTCACTTCAGTGTACAACATTCAAGGGGGTTGGAGTGTGATGTTACAAGAGACTGGTCACATGTCTAAGGTGAATTTTGAGCAGGTTGAGGTCCTTAACAGGACCTACATCAAATATGAAACTGTTATCATTTCTTGGTGAATTCTTCAGTTAATCTAAGAGAAATAAGTCAAAGATGCAAAGAAAGAGAAAAGGCAATGGAATTCTGCAAACAGAATAGAAGATGCAAGTGGAGATGATGTTTTGGGCTAATGAGTAGGACAGAAAAAAAGTGATTTCTTTCTCTGATTAGACAAGCAAGCACACAGAAGTGAACAAATGGGTTTTTGATGTAAAACATAGTTTCAGGGACTTCCCTGTGGCTCAGTGGTGAAAAATCCATGGGCCATTGCAAGAGATACAGATTCCATCCCTGTTCCTGGAAGATCCTGCATGCCGTGGAGCAACTAAGCCTTTGCACCACAACTACTGAGCCTGTGCTCTGGAGCCTACATGCTGCAACTACTGAAGACCACATGCCCTAGATCCCACGCTCCACAAAAGAGGCCACCACAATGAGAAACCCAGGCACTGCATCTAGGGAGTAGCTCCCACTCACTGCAATTAGGGAAAAGCCCACACAGCAATGAAGGCCCAGCACAGCCAAAAGTAAATAAATAAGTACAATTATTAAAAAAACAGTTTCAGAGCCTTGTGATATTTCCAGAAAACTTTCATTTTACATTTGTAAACCAAGAGCAAGTTGTTTCAATTGATATACTTCAGTTAAAGTGGTATCATGTAATTTTTAAAAGTCTTGCTATGTATGTTATACTGTGTATTTAGCTACTACTCATTTTAACAGGAACTTCCCAGGTACTGCTAGTGGTAAAGAACCTGCCTGCCAATGCAGGAGATATAAGAGACTCAGGTTCAATCCCTGGGTCTGCAAGATCCCATGGAGAAGGAAACGGCAACCCACTCCAGTATTCTTGCTTGGAGAATCCCATGGACAGAGGAGCCTGGTGGGCTACAGTCCATAGGGTCACAAAGAGTCAGACATGACTGAAGCGACTAAGCACGCATGCACATTTTAACAGAAGAGCCATCAGTGACTGGATTATCAACCTCATCATAAGTCTGTTATCTTTTCCAAACTCATTGCATTTCTAGTGTTGTATGCATCACCATCCATCAGAAGACAAGGTCAGCTCTGCAAGTCTTGTGCTTTGAAGAAAGAACCAACTAGCCTCTTTAGCAACAAAAATGTCAGGAAGACCTAAAGAGCTTGATATCAGGTATACTAATAGAAGCTAGAGGAGATCTGTTTGTGAAGGGGATCCTCTCCATAATCTCCAAATCCCAGCATAGATGGCTGCTTACTAATTTTTGACTGCTGAGTCTAGACATAATAATTCCTAATGAACTCACCCAGACAAGATGGGAAGGCCTATCACGGAATGCTGGGATGGGATACAAGAGAGACAGCAAAGGCTGTTTCTGTAACATGATCTTGCCAGATGGAGTGTTTCATCCTAGGTTAAAAGGTCAGTGCTGTGATCTCATTCTTTTTTTTGCAAACATTGTAATGATTGACTTTATTATAGGGATTAAGATCTATGATTAAAGTGATGTAATGTCAACAATCTTTTTTTAATCCTCTATTGATTCAACAACTGCTTTGTATATGCTTTGGTTTAGTTAAATATGATGGAATAGTTTGTAGACCTCTGAATTCCAACAACAACAATGGATATACTTACAGTGCAGCTGTGGAACTGATAATCTTTCTTTATGACAGTGTTATAGAATGGAGTTATATTGTTACTCTGAATACAACAGGCACGTCTCTTCATTTGTCTACTATATTAAAATGTATTTATATTTAAAAATCAAGTATTTTTTGTTTTGAAAGCACTTAGACTTTGAATCACAGACCAGATTGTTTCATAATTTTTTTTTAGGAACCTTTATATAATGAATAATACAACCCACTGATAATTTGTATCAATATTAAAAAATGATTATTTGGGGGACTTTTATAATCCCTTATGATAAGTGATGCCTGCATATGAATGCTGCTCTTGAAATGGGTTCAGGTCATTTAAAAAATAATAGCATGGGTGTTTCTCCTCACTTACTGGCTAAATTCTAGATCAACACACTCTGAGTGGCAAAGCTGAGAGAATATAGTGGAGAAATGGTGAGTGGGTGAGAAATAGGGGGAATTGAGATAGATGCTCTGAAGTCCTGTCATACCTGAAAGGATTTTAGAACAAAAATGTAAAAGCACATGAGGTTGCTAAGTTTACATGTGCCACACCCCCCTCCCATCCCCAACACAAAACACAAGCCTGTGTATTTATTACTTCAGGAAACAGCACAATAGCAGGGTTACCTGTATCATCTGCCTTGAAGTCACAGTCTGTCTGCCTCATCCCCCTCCCACACCTACAGTCCTTTTCTGATAAAAATGAGAGAGGCCAGATGCCTTTGTGGGGTTTTGGGCAAAAACCACGTTCTACAGAGGAACTCCATAGGGAATGGTGAAAAACAGATCAATTTTATCCTTTTTAATAAATATGGATTCCATGAGACATGCAGAAATGGAAATTGTATCCCAATGTTTGCTGAGATGTGGGCTGGTGCTCTATGGGCCCCGCCCTCTACCCAAGTCTTTGGGATCAAGAGGGACTGAACAGTCAAGAGGAAGAGGATTACTTGTGAAAATTAACATGCTCCTGAATCTCTGTGAGAGACCCTTGTCACTGAAGGTCACCAGACTTATTTCTTGTAACCCTGAAAACCACTCTGTACACCAGCAACTAGGTATCTGCTTTAGGGTTTCTGTCTGTATTCCATGTTTCTTCCCAGACCAGAGAGAGCAAAAAGTTGCAGAAAGAACAAAGAGGACACACTTTGGAGTCCCTGGGTTCAGATTCTTGCTCTTGAGCTCAATATTAGCCACCGTCAGATCATTTAGTTCAGATAATTCAATTACAGTCTGTCCAGACTACCCCACAGAGTTCTTACAAGGGTTCAATACAATCAGAGCATATCAAACATTAAAGTATCAAATGAAGATTTTTGAAAGTTATAAATGATTGTAAATTTCATTTCTTAGCTCACCAAATGTCTTCAATATTGTCTTTTATATATTTTGCCTCCTCTGAGCTGCACAGTAAGATGAGGGATCACCAGAAGGTGCCTAATAAATGCTTGTTCCATGTATGACCACCCTAAAATCATGACCCTTGTAATTCGTTCAGGACTGGAGCCATGTTTGGAGAACAGAACAAAGAGAAATTCAAATCACTAACAAATCAAATGCAGAACTCTAAGGCAGCTCTTACTAAAATCCCTTTCTGCTCCTGTTCTCTCAGTTCAGTTCAGTCGCTCTTTGTGACCCCATGAATTGCAGCACGCCAGGCCTCCCTGTCTATCACCAACTCCCGGAGTTCACTCAAACTCATGTGCATCCAGTCGGTGATGCCATCCAGCCATCTCATCCTCTGTCATCCCCTTGTCTTCCTGCCCCCAATCCCTCCCAGCATCCGAGTCTTTTCCAATGAGTCAACTCTTCGCATGAGGTGGCCAAAGTACTGGACTTTCAGCTTTAGCATCATTCCTTCCAAAGAAATCCCAGGGCTGATCTCCTTCAGAATGGACTGGTTGGATCTCCTTGCAGTCCAAGGGACTCTCAAGAGTCTTCTCCAACACCACAGTTCAAAAGCATCAATTCTTCCGCGCTCAGCTTTCTTCACAGTCCAACTCTCACATCCATACATGACCACTGGAAAAACCATAACCTTGACTAGATGGACCTTTGTTGGCAAAGTAATGTCTCTGCTTTTCAATATGCTGTCTAGGTTGGTCATAATTTTCCTTCCAAGGAGTAAGCGTCTTTTAATTTCATGGCTGAAGTCATCATTTGCAGTGATTTTGGAGCCCAGAAAAATAAAGTCTGACCCTGTTTCCACTGTTTCCCCATCTATTTCCCATGAAGTGATGGGACCAGATGCCATAATCATCGTTTTCTGAATGTTGAACTTTAAGCCAACTTTTTCACTCTCCACTTTCACTTTCATCAAGAGGCTTTTGAGTTCCTCTTCACTTTCTGCCATAAGGGTGGTGTCATCTGCATATCTGAGGTTATTGAGATTTCTCCTGGCAACCTTGATTCCAGCTTGTGCTTCTTCCAGTCCAGGGTTTCTCATGATGTACTCTGCATGTAAGTTAAATAAGCAGGGTGACAATATACAGCCTTGACGTACTCCTTTTCCTATTTGGAACCAGTCTGTTGTTCCATGTCCAGTTCTAACTGTTGCTTCCTGACCTGCATACAAATTTCTCAAGAGGCAGATCAGGTGGTGTGGTATTCCCATCTCTTTCAGAATTTCCCACAGTTTATTGTGATCCACACAGTCAAAGGCTTTGGCATAGTCAATAAAGCAGAAATAGATGTTTTTCTGGAACTCTCTTGCTTTTCCCATGATCCAGGGGATGTTGGCAATTTGATCTCTGGTTCCTCTGCCTTTTCTAAAACCAGCTTGAACATCTGGAAGTTCATGGTTCATGTATTGCTGAAGCCTGGCTTGGAGAATTTTGAGCATTACTTTACTAGCGTGTGAGATGAGTGCAATTGTGTGGTAGTTTGAGCATTCTTTGGCATTGGCTTTCTTTGGGATTGGAATGAAAACTGACCACTTCCAGTCCTGTGGCCACTGCTGAGTTTCCTGTTCTCTAGCAGCCTGCAACTCTCAAGTTGTCATTGTCACCCTTCTCCCACAGAATACCCTCTCGCTCACCCTCCCTGGCCCATCCGTTACTCTCTCTGGTGGTGGTTTAGTTGATAAGTCATGTCTGGCTCTTGTGCAACCACATGGACTGTAGCCCATCAGGCTCCTCTGTCCATGTGATTTCCCAGGCAAGAATATAGCAGTGGCTTGCCATTCCCTGGCTTGGAGAATTTTACTTTACTAGCGTGTGAGATGGGTGCAATTGTGCAGTAGTTTGAGCATTCTTTGGCATTGCCTTTCTTTGGGATTGGAAAGAAAACTGACCTTCCAGTCCTGTGGCCACTGCTGAGTTTTCCAAATTTGCTGGCATTTTGAGTGCAGCACTTTCACAGCATCATCTTTTAGGATTTGGAATAGCTCAACTGGAATTCCATCACCTCCACTAGCTTTGTTCGTAGTGATGCTTTCTAAGGCCCACTTGACTTCACATTCCAGTATGTCTGGCTCTAGGTCAGTGATCACACCATCATGATTATCTGGGTCGTGAAGCTCTTTTTTGTACAGTTCTCCTGTGTATTCTTGCCATCTCTTCTTAATATCTTCTGCTTCTGTTAGGTCCATACCATTTCTGTCCTTTATCGAGTTCATCTTTGCATGAAATATTCCTTTGGTATCTCTGATTTTCTTGAAGAGATCCCTAGTCTTTCCCATTCTGTTGTTTTCCTCTATTTCTTTGCATTGATCACTGAAGAAGGCTTTCTTATCTCTTCTTGCTTTTCTTTGGAACTCTGCATTCAGATGTTTATATCTTTCCTTTTCTCCTTTGCTTTTCGCTTCTCTTCTTTTCACAGCTATTTGTAAGGCCTCCCCATACAGCCATTTTGCTTTTTTGCATTTCTTTTCTATGGGAATGGTCTTGATCCCTGTCTCCTGTACAATGTCACGAATCTCAGTCCATAGTTCATCAGGCACTCTATGTATCAGATCTAGGCCCTTAAATCTATTTCTCACTTCCACTGTATAATCATAAGGGATTTGATTTAGGTCATACCTGAATGGTTTAGTGATTTTCCCTACTTTCTTCAATTTAAGTCTGAATTTGGCAAAAAGGAGTTCATGGACTGAGCCACAGTCAGCTCCTGGTCTTGTTTTTGCTGACTGTATAGAGCTTCTCCATCTTTGGCTGCAAAGAATATAATCAATCTGATTTCGGTGTTGACCATCTGGTGATGTCCATGTATAGAGTCTTCTCTTGTGTTGTTGGAAGAGGGTGTTTGTTACGACCAGTGCATTTTCTTGGCAAAACTCTATTAGTCTTTGCCCTGCTTCATTCCGTATTCCAAGGCCAAATTTGCCTGTTACTCCAGGTGTTTCTTGACTTCCTACTTTTGCATTCCAGTCCCCTATAATGAAAAGGACATCTTTTTTGGGTGTTAGTTCTAAAAGGTCTTGCAAGTCTTCATAGAACCATGCCACCTCATGCGAAGAGTTGACTCATTGGAAAAGACTCTGATGCTGGGAGGGATTGGGGGCAGGAGGAGAAGGGGACAACAGAGGATGAGATGGCTGGATGGCATCACTGACTCGATGGACATGAGTCTCAATGAACTCTGGGAGTTGGTGATGAACAGGGAGGCCTGGCATGCTGTGATTCATGGGGTCGCAAAGAGTCAGACACGACTCAGCAACTGATCTGATCTGATCTGCCATTCCCTTCTCCAGGGGATCTTCTTGAACCAGGGATTAAACCCACGTCTCCTGCTTGGCAAGCAGATTCTTTATCACCGACCCACCAAGAAAGCCTTGTATTCTCTCTAACCCACCACAAACCATCTCTCCCAGCACTGCACTGGGCCCTCCACACCTCCACATGTGAGATTCCCTAAGGATGGAGGCTCCTTTTTACTCTCATTCTTGTTTTCACTAGACTAAGCCTTTATCCTCAACTCTTTTTCCTAATTCTGCTTCCAAGAGACTGAATATTCTCAATCCTGTTCAGAGGAAGAAGGGGGAAAGAACTAAGCAGTGAATGGAATCAGGACCCAATTTATTTGGCAGAAAGAAGAGTTGAAACATTCACCATTTTTATCTGACTTTGAAACAGAGCAGGACCCTAAGGTCCTTTCCTCTCTGCCTTTTGTCTGTGGAAACCTTTGGCCAAATAATAAGTTTAATCAGAGAGATGAGAAATGCTGAAACAAAAGAAAATAGAAAAAGGGGACCAAATAATAATAATGTAGTCATTAAGCATAGCAAAGGACCATTAATTCCTTCTCAAGGGCTATAGATAATATTCTGAGCCATATCCTGTGAACTGTCTTATAGATACAGAAACCCCAGGTGGAACATTAATTACATGATCACCAGACTGTACCTAAGACACGAACTATCACAATTCCGAGAATTGACCTCAAAGAAATAGGAACAAGTGGACCCTGGAACTGAAGATTGTTGTTGTTCAGTTGTGAAGTCATGTCTGACTCTTTGTGACCCCATGGACTACAGCACACCATGCTTCCCTGTCCTTCTATCTCCCAGAGTTTGTGCAAACTTATGTCCACTGAGTGAGTGATGCCATCCAATCATTTTGTCCTCTGTGGCCCTCCTCTCCTCCAGCTCTCAGTCTTTCCCAGCATCATGGTCTTTTCCAGTGAGTCAGTTCTTCAGATGGTGGCCAAAGAATTGGAGCTTCAACTTCAGCATCAGTCTTTCCAATGAATATTCAGGGTTGATTTCCTTTAGGGTTAATTGATTTGATTTCCTTGAAACCATGGAACTCTCAACAGTCTTCTCTAGTACCACAATTCAAAGGCATCAATTCATCGGTGCTCAGCCTTTTTTATGGTCCAACTCTCACATTCGTACATGACTATTGGAAAAACCATAGCTTTGACTATATAGACCTTTGTCAGCAAGTGATGTCTATGCTTTTTAATACACTGTCTAGGCTTGTCATAGCTTTCCTTTCAAGGACCAAGCATCTTTTAATTTCATGGCTGCATTCACCCACCATCCACAGTGATTGCGGAGCCTAAGAAAATTTGTCACTGTTTCCACTTTTCCCCCAGTTATTTGCCATGAAATGATGGGACTGAATGCCATGATTTAGTTTTTTGAATGTTGAATTTTGAGCCAGCATTTTCACTATCCTCTTTCACTCTCCTCAAAAGTCTCTTTAGTTACTTTTAGCTTTCTGCCATAACAGTGGTATCATCTGCATATCTGAGGTCGTTGATATTTCTCCCAGCAATCTTAATTCCAGCTTGTGATTCAGCTAGCCTGGCATTTCACATGGTGTACTCCGTGGTTAAGTTAAATAATCAGGGTTACAATATACAACCTTGATGTAGTCCTTTCCCAATTTTCGTTGTTTCTTCTGCTATTCTAACTGTTGTTGCTTCTTGACTTGCATACAGGTTTCTCAGGAGGCAGGTAAAGTGATCTGGTATTCCCATCTCTTGAAGAATTTTCCACAGTTTGTTGTGGTTCACACAGTCAAAGGCTGCAGCATAGTCTATGAAGCAGAAATAGACATTTTTCTGGAATTCCCTTGTTTTTTCTAAGATCTAGTGGTTGTTGGCAATTTGATCTCTGGTTCCTCTGCCTTTTCTAAAGACAGCTTGTTCATCTGAGGTCCTCAGTTTGCATACTGCTAAAGCCTAGTTTGAAGAATTTTGAGCATTAGCCTGCTAGCATGTGAAGCGAATGCAATTGTACCATATTTTGAACATTCTTTCACATTTCCTTTCTTTGGAATTAGAATGAAAACTGACCTTTTCCAGTCCCGTGGCCACTGCTAAGTTTTCCAAATTTGCTGACATATTGAGTACAACACTTTAACATCATCATCTTTTAGGATCTTAAATAGCTTAGCTGGAATTCTATCACTTCTACCAGCTTTTTCATAGTAATGCTTCCCAAGGCCCACTTGACTTCACCCTCCAGGATGTCTGGCTCTAGGTGAATGGCCACACCGTCGTCATTATCTGGGTCATTAAGATCTTTTTTATATGATTTTTTGGGTATTCTTGCCACCTCTTCTTAATCTCTTCTGCTTCTGTTAGGTCCATACAATTTCTGCCCTTTATTGAGCCCATCTTTGCATGAAATATTCCCTTGGTATCACCAATTTTCTTGAATAGATCTCTAGTCTTTCCCATTCTATTATTTTCCTCTGTTTGTTTGCATTGTTCATTGAAGAAGGCTTTCTTATCTCTCCTTGCTGTTCTCTGGAACTTTGCCTTCAGTTGGGTCTATCTTATCCTTTTTCCTTTGCCTTTCACTTCTGTCCTCAGCTATTTGTAAGGCCTCCTCAGACAACCACTTTTCCTTCTTGAATTTCTTTTTCTTGGGAATGGTTTTGGTCACTTCCTCCTATACCGTGTTATGAACCCTTTGTCCATAGTTCTTCAGGCACTCTGTTTACTGGATCTCATCAGTTGAATCTATTCTTCACCTCCACTGTATAATCATAAGCCATTTGATTAAGGTTTTCCCTACTTTCTTCAATTTAAGTCTGAATTTGGAAAAATGAACTGATAATCTGAGCCACAATCAGCTCCAGGTCTTGTTTTTGCTGACTGTATAGAGCTTCTCCATCTTTGGCTGCAAAGAATAGAATCAATCTGATTTCGGTGTTGACCATCTGGTGATGTCCATGTGTAACGTTGTCTTTTGTGTTGTTGGAAGAGGATGTTTGCTATGACCAGTGCGTTCTCTTGGCAAAACTCTGTTAGCCTTTGCCTTGCTTCATTTTGTACTCTAAGGCCAAACTTGTCTGTTACTTGAGGTATCTCTTGACTTCCTACTTTTGCATTCCAGTCCCCTGTGATGAAAAAGATATCTTATTTTGGTGTTATTTCTGGAAGGTATTATAGGTTTTCATAGAACCATTCAACTTCAGCTTCTTTGACATTAGTGTTTGGGGTATAGGCTTGGATTACTGTGATATTGAATGGTTTTCCTTGGAAACGAACCGAGATCATTCTGTTGTTTTTGAGATTTCACCCAAGTACTGCATTTCAGACTCTTTTGTTGACTATGAGGGCTACTCCATTTCTTGTAAGGGATTCTTGCCAATAGCAGTAGATATAATGGTTATCTAATTAAATTCGCCCATTCCCATCCATTTAGGAATCGACTGATTCCTAAAATGTCGATGTTCTCTTGCCATCTCCTGCTTGATCACTTTCAATTTACCTTGACTTATGGATCTAGCATTCCAGGTTCCTTTGCAATATTGTTTTTCACAGCATTGGACTTTACTCTCACCATCAGATACAACCACAACTGTGGGTTGTTCCTGCTTTGGCCCAGCCTCTTCATTCTTTCTTGAGTGAATTCTCCACTCTTCCCCAGTAGCTTATTGGACACCTAGTGACCTGGGGCACTCATCTCTCAATGTCATTTCATTTTGCCTTTTCATACTGTTCATGGTGTTCTCAAGGCAAGAATACTGGAGTGGTTTTCCATCCCCTACTTCTATGGACTACATTTTGTATGGACTACATTTTGTCAGAACTCTCCACCATGCCCCATCCATCTTGGGTGTCCCTGCATGACATGGCTCATAGTTTTATTGAGCGACACAAGGCTGTGATCCATGTAATTATTTTAGTTAGCTTTCTGTGATTGTGGTTTTCATTCTGGAGGCTGTGTAATTCTGGAGGCTGTGGGAATGTTTCCTCTGTCTGCCCTCTGATGGATGAGGATAAGAAGCTTGTGCAAACTTCCTGATGGAAGGGACTGACTTTGGGGAAAACTGAATCTTGCTCTAGTGGGCAGGGCTGTGCTCAGTAAACCTTTAACCCAATTGTCTGCTAATAGGTGGGGCTGTGCTCCCTCCCTGCTAGTTGTTTGGCCGGTGGTCACCCAATCCTGAAGTCTGCATTCTCTATGGTAGGGCTAATGGTGACCTCCAAGAAGACTTATGCCAACACGTGCCTCTCAGGGCTGCTGCTGCTAGTGCCCTTGTCCCCATGGCAGGCCACTGCCAACCCACACCTCAGCAGGAGACCCTCAAACACTCACAGGGAGTTCTGGCTCAGTGTCCTCTGGGGTCACTGCTCCTTTCTCCTGGGGCCTGGTGCATGCAAGGTTTTGTTTATGCCCTCCAATAGTCTCTGTTTCCTCCAGTCCTGTGGAAATTCTGTAATCAAATTCCACTGACCTTCAAAATAAGATTCCCTTGGGATTCCCAGTCCCTTATCTGGATCCCCAGGTTTGGTAATCTGATGTGGGGTCTAGAGACTTTGCAACTGTGGGAGAACTTCCTTGGTATAATTGTTCTCAGTTTGGGTCACCAACCTGGCAGGTATAGCATTTGATTTTATGTGATTGCGCTCCACCTGCCATCTCATTGCAGCTTCTCCTTTGTCCTTGGACATGGGTTATCTTTTTTGGTAAGTTTCAATATCCTCCTGTCGATGGTTCTTCAGCAGTACAGTTCAGTCGCTCAGTCGTGTCTGATTATTTGTGACCCCATGAACTGCAGCACGCCAGGCCTCCCTGTCCAACACCAACTTCCAGAGTCCACCCAAACCTATGTCCATTGAGTCGGCGATCCATCCAACCATCTCATCCTCTATCTTCCCCTTCTCCTTCTGCCTTCAATCTTTCCCAGTATCAGGGTCTTGAAGTATTGGAGTTTCAGCTTCAACATCAGTCCTTCCAATGAACACCCAGCACTGATCTCCTTTAGGATGAACTGGTTGGATCTCCTTGCAGTCCAAGCGACTCTCAAGAGTCTTCTTCAACACCACAGTTCAAAAGCATCAATTCATCTGCACTCAGCTTTCTTTATAGTCCAACTCTTACATCCATACATGACCACTGGAAAAACCATAGCCTTGACTAGATGGACCTATGTTGACAAAGCAATGTCTCTACTTTTTAACATGCTGTCTAGGTTGGTCATAACTTTCCTTCCAAGGAGCAAGCGTCTTTTAATTTCATGGCTGCAATCACCATCCACAGTGATTTTGGAGCCCAGAAAAATAAAGTCAGCCACTGTTTCCCCACCTATTTGCCATGAAGTGATGGGACTGGATGCCGTTATCTTAGTTTTCTGAATGTTGAGTTTTAAGCCAACTTTTTCACTCTCCTCTTTCACTTTCATCAAGAGGCTCTTTAGTTCTTTGCTTTCTGCCATAAGGGTGGTGTCATCTGCATATCTGAGATTATTGCTATTTCTCCCGGCAATCTTGATTCCAGCTTGTGCTTCCTCCAGCCCAGCATTTCTCATGATGTACTCTGCATATAAGTTAAATAAGCAGGGTGACAATATACAACTTTGACGTGCTCCTTTTCCTATTTGGAATTAGTCTGTTGTTCCATGTCCAGTTCTAACTGTTGCTTCCTGACCTGCATACAGGTTTCTCAAGAGGCAGGTCAGGTGGTCTGGTATTCCCATCTCTTTCAGAATTTTCCACAGTTGGTGGTGATCCACACAGTCAAAGGCTTTGGCATAGTCAATAAAGCAGAAATAGATGTTTTTCTGGAACTCTCTTGCTATTTTGATAATCCAGCAGATGTTGGCAATCTGATCTCTGGTTCCTCTGCCTTTTTAAAATCCAGCTTGAACATCTGGAAGTTCATGGTTCATGTATTGCTGAAACCTGGCTTGGAGAATTTTGAGCATTACTTTACTAGCGTGTTAGATGAGTGCAATTGTGTGGTAGTTTGAGCATTCTTTGGCATTGCCTTTCTTTGGGATTGGGATGAAAACTGATCTTTTCCAGTGCTGTGGCCACTGCTGAGTTTTCCATATTTGCTGGCATATTGAGTGCAGCACTTTCCTAGCATCATCTTTCAGGATTTGAAATAGCTCAACTGGAATTCCATCACCTCCACTCGCTTTGTTTGTAGTGATGCTTCCTAAGGCCCACTTGACTTTGTATTCCAGGATGTCTGGCTCTAGGTGAGTGAACACACCATTGTGATTATCTTCGTCGTGAAGATCTTTTTTGTACAGTTCTTCTGTGTATTCTTGCCACCTCTTCTTAAAATCTTTCGGTTCTGTTAGGTCCGTACCATTTCTGTCCTTTATTGAGCCCATCTTTGCATGAAATGTTCCCTTGGTATCTCTAATTTTCTTGAAGAGATGTCTAGTCTTTCCCATTCTATTGTTTTCCTCTATTTCTTTGCATTGATCACTGAGGAAGGCTTTCTTATCTCTCCTTGCTATTCTTCGGAACTCTGCATTCAAATGAGTATATCTTTCTTTTCCCCTTTGCTTTTTGCTTCCCTTCTTTTCACAGCTATTTGTAAGGCCTCCTCAGACAGCCATTTTGCATTATTGCATTTCTTTTTCTTGGCGATGGTCTTGATTCCTGTCTCCTGTACAATGTCACGAACCTCTGTCCATAGTTTATCAGGCACTCTGTCTATCAGATCTAGTCCCTTAAATCTATTTCTCACTTTCTCTGTATGGTCATAGGGATTTGATTTAGGTCATACCTGAATGATCTAGTGGTTTTCTCTACTTTCTTCAATTTCAGTCTGAATTTGGCAAAAATGAACTGATAATCTGAGCCACACTCAGCTCCAGGTCTTGCTTTTGCTGACTGTATAGAGCTTCTCCATCTTGGCTGCAAAGAATATAATCAATCTGATTTTGGTGTCGACCATCTGGTGATGTCCATGTGTAGAGTCTTTTCTTGTGTTGTTGGAAGAGGGTGTTTGCTATGACCAGTGTGTTCTCTTGGCAGAACCCTATTAACCTTTACCCTGATTTATTCTGTACTCCAAGGCCAAATTTACCTGCTACTCCAGGTGTTTCTTGACTTCCTACTTTTGCATTCCAGTCCCCTATAATGAAAAGGACATCTTTTTTGGGTGTTAGTTCTCGAAGGTCTTGTAGGTCTTCATAGAACTGTTCAACTTCAGCTTCTTCAGTGTTACTAGTCAGGGCATAGACTTGGATTACTATGATATTGAATGGTTGCCTTGGAAATGAACAGAGATCTTTCTGTCGTTTTTGAGATTGCATCCAAGTACTGCATTTCGGACTCTTTTGTTGACTATGATGGCTACTCCATTTCTTCTAAGGGATTCCTGCCCACAGTGGTAGATATAATGGTCATCTGAGTTAAATTCACCCATTCCAGTCCATTTTAGTTCTCTGATTCTTAGAATGTCAATGTTCACTCTTGTCATCTCCTGTTTGACCACTTCCCATTTGCCTTGATTCATGGACCTAACATCCAGGTTCCTATGCAGTATTGCTCTTTACAGCATCGGACCTTGCTTCTATCACCAGTCCCATCAACAACTGGGTGTTGATTTTGCTTTGGCTCCATCCCTTCATTCTTTCTGGAGTTATTTCTCCACTGATCTCCAGTAGCATAATGGACACCTACCAACCTGGGGAGTTGATCTTTCAGTGTCCTATCTTTTTGCTTTTTCATACTGTTCATGGGTTCTCAAGGCAGGAATACTGAAGTGGTTTGCCATTCCCTTCTCCAGTGGACCACATTCTGTCAGAGCTCTCTACCATGATCCATCCATCTTAGGTGGCCCCACATAGCATGTCTTAGTTTCACTGAGTTAGAAAAGGCTGTGGTTCATGTGATCAGATTGGTTAGTTGTCTGTGATTGTGGTTCTAGTCTATCTGCCCTCTGATGCCCTCTCTCCATGCCTACCATCTTACTTGGGTTTCTCTTACCTTGGATGTGTGGTATCTCCTCATGGCAACAGCTAGTTGCAATTTGGTGTTCTTGCAGGAGAAGGTGAATGCACATCCTTTTCCTCTGCCATCTCATCTCCCACTCTTGTCTTCCTGTCTCACTCAGGAAGATTAACTGTACCTAAAACAATCAAGGTGACACTGGTCAGACCACCGATGACCAATCTGAAGATGACTGTCCCAGCTGACTGTGCTGTTTCTGCATGTAGCTCCCTCCTTCTATCCAACCAGCTCTTGCCCCACTGGTTGCCAGTTGGTGGAGTCAGCCTACGCACAGATGTCCACCACACCAACCCCTAGTTGCCGGCATCTGAAATGAAGCAAACCTCCCTGTCCACCAGCCTGGCCTGTTTGTTGGCTTTTGGGCGGGCAACAGCCAGACTCCATTCCTTCCAGTAACAATTTCATAGAATGTTTAGATGGAGAATAACAGGATCAGCAAATATTTATTACATTCCTGTTAGGAAACTGGCTCCAGGAATGAGCTGAAAAGAGAAAGCTACACTACTCAATTGTTGAAGACTGGTGGGGAGAGTGGCGGAGCATTTTTCCAGAAATGTCTGTGAATGCTAGAGAAAGTGAAAAGTACTGTAGCAAAAAAAAAAAAAAAAAAATCAACTACTTTCTTAAATATAGTTCAGTGAATTTTGGCAAGTGTATAGTCATCTAACCATCATCCATTATCCCCAAAAGTTCCACTGTGTTCCTTTTCAGCCAGTTTTCTTTCACTGCTTCCAGCTCTTGTCAACTGCTGGTTGATTTTCTCTCTCTATGGTACCATCTTTTCTAGAACAATGTGTAAATAGAAGTAAAGGTTATGTAGTCTTTTCTTATGTGTATTAGTAATTCATTCTTTTTATTGCTGAGTAGTGCTCCATCCATTGTACATACATATCAAACTTGTTTATCCATTCTCCAGTTAATGGGCATTTAAAGTATTTCCAGGCTTGGCTACCATGAACAAAGCTGTTATGAACATTCATGTAGAGGTGTCCATGTGAACATAGATTTTTGTTTCTCTTGTGTAAATACCTAGGATTTGGGTTGATGTGTTGCATGGTAGGTTATGATTACTCTTAAAAGAAGCTGCCCTGCTGGTTTCCAGAGTAACTGCATGAGGGTTTAGTTGCTCCACATTCTTGCTGCCACTTGGTATTGTCAGTTGTTTTGACTGTGGTCATTTATGTATCTTATTTGATGGTGTATCTGTCCAAATCTTTAGCCCATTTCTAATTGGGTTGTATAAGTTGTATTTTTCCTATTAAGTCTTATTATTGAGTAAAATTTCTTTATGTATTCTAGACACAAGTGCTTTATTGAATGTATATTTTCAAAATATTTTCCACCAAGTCTATGGCTCATTTGTTTTTCTAATTTCTTAATATTTTTTTTTTAAAGAGCAGAAGTATGTAATTTTGATGACATCCAACTTATCGATTTTCTTCTTTTATAGTTTGTGAGATATCTTTGCCTAACTAATGCAACGTCACTGTTACTGTTTGAAACGTGTACTCACTCTGGTCCAAACTAGTATGTTGAAGTCTTAACCCTGACTGCCTTGGAATGTAACCTTATATGGAGACAGAATCTCTGTAAAGGTAAGCAAGTTAAAATGAGTTTATTAGGGTGAGTCATAACAGATTTACTTTCCTGGTGGCTCAGATGGTAAAGCATCTGCCTACAATGTGGGAGACCCAGGTTCAATCCCTGGGTTGGGAAGATCTCCTGGAGAAGGATCCCATGGACAGAGGAACCTGGTAGGCTACAGTCCATGGGGTCGCAATGAGTTGGACATGACTTCACTTTCACTTTCATAACAGATTATTCCTATAAGGAAAGGAAATTTGGAGACACACACCCACACAGATACACAGAGAGAATGTGATATATCTATAGACCAAAGCATCCCCCAAATGTTAGCACAGCACTAGAAGAAGAGAAAGGCATTGAACATATACTTCCTCACAGCTCTCAGAAGGAGCTAGCCTTTCCAACACCTTGACATTGGGCTGTCACTCTCCAGAGTTGTGATAGAATATATTTCTGTTGTTTCAGCTATTCAGTTTGTGGTACTTTGTTATAGCAGTCCTAGCAAACTAATATAGTCACTAAGAGTTTCTCCTACTTTTTAACTAGAGGTCCTGTACCATTTTTGTAAGATTGATACAGCAGAGATATGAAAAAGTTCCTGAGATCAAAATGATTTCAGAATGAGTTTAAAGAGTTGGATGATGCTTGTAGCAATAAAATTTTTATAGGAATAAAGAAAATTTGCCTTTGTTTTGGCAAGTAGAGAGAAGTGGATTTCATCTTTGTGAAAACTAATTTCACTGAAGCCATAAAAGTTGGGCACTGTCTCACTATAATTCAATGAATTGGAAATACAATTTTGGGGGACCAAAAGTTGCAGTTTGCAGAACCATCATTCTTTCATTCCATTCTGAGGAAATTCACTGCTTCTTCATAGGCAGTGTCCAAATATAAGGTTTTGGAATTAAGGAGCAAAGTGTTGAATGGAGTGTTTAGTAGCTAAGATAGGCAATGAGCTTGTGTTAGATTTTTCACAGAGGCCACTCGCTGAATGGAGTTTCAGATCTCAGCAGTGTTTGGTTACTTAATCTAACTGCTTACAAACATAAGGTATTCAAGAAATTCAACAATTATGACTTGCTTACTGTATACTCAGCATTGTCAAAATAAGCAGAAGCCCAAAACGTGAAGACCCAGTGCTTCAGAAATCTGCAGTACACTGGATTTCAGCCATTGTGGTTATTAAGAACACCACTCCTGCATCTTCCTGGCTTTCTATGGTAGTCTTGGGAGATCAGTGCTCATGTTGGGATCTCAGTAAAGGTTTAGAAGCATGCTGGATGGCAGAGGATGCCAATTATTATTCAAAGAAGTGCTGCAGTGTTCAAAAAATACATGATACATCAATAAGGATGATGATTTCTCATTTTTCTGAGTTGAATGGAAGGAAGTATTGTAATTATGTTTTACTAATGAGGAAACAGAAATAGAGAGAATCTATAAGGACATATTCAGAAATACCAGCAATATTTAGCCAAAGCTTTCAATTAAAGTTTTTACTGTATTATTTTGGTCAGAAGTATCTTCTTTACTATTACAGAATCTTTGTTCATTCGGATATATGGAAGACTATTGTTCTGCAAATTTCCAATCCCTCTCTTCCCCCAACCTCTGTGGGTGCTGCGCCTGCCTTCACATCCTGCCGGGCTTGACTCTGGACTCAGTCACCTGATTGCTTTAGGCAACAGGATGTCAATGGAGGTGAGCAAAGGCTTGAAATGTGCTTGCACACGTGGTTTTGGTCTCTAGAGCTCCTGACTTTTACCATGAGAAGAACATGATGTGGACACTGCTCATGTAAGAAGGATGAAAGGCATGGAGCAGACCTGGATGCAGCCTGCAGCAGGGAGTCAGGCCCAGGTTAGCCAGGCCACATCAGCCAAGTCCATAGATGTGTGAGGGAGCAGCAGGCTTCTGCAAGCCACTGAAGTGTCCAGGTTATTTGTCAGGTATCTTTGTTTATGTAGGACTACATTAATACGTACTTTTGTAAAATGCAAAACAGTTATAGATAACACAGTGTAGTCCTCAGTGCTAATGTGCTGTATGTGTTGTGTTGTGCTCAGTTGCTCCGTAGTGTCTGACTCTTTATGACTCCATTCTGTAGCCCACCAGACTCCTCTGTCCATGGAATTTTCCAGGCAAGAATACTGGAGTTGGTTGCCATTTCCTACTCCAAGGGATCTTCCCAACCCAGGGATTGAACTTGTATCTCTTATGTCTTCTGCATTGGCAGGTGGATTCTTTACCACTACATAGACTGGAAACAATGAGAATGGAGGCTGAATGGTCTGAAGAACTGGCACAGGACTAGAAATCATAAAAGCTGGGTGCAGTGGTTTTTCTATGTTTAATGATAATAGCTTATGAAATGCTGACCATATGCCAGGCATTTTTTCTAGCAGTTTTATTAACTCATTTAATTCTCACAACGACCCTATGAGGCACATTTATTGATATCCCTACCTTAGAAATGAGGAAACTGAGGAACAGAGAAATTAAGAAATCAACTGAGGTCTCACAGTAAGTGGCTGGACTAAGATTGGCACCTGGACAAGCAGTGTAATGGATGCTGTCATGCACCACCCAGATGCCTGGTCACAACTGAGGTGCTCATTTTCCCAGCTGCTGGGAGAGCAGGTTCTTGATGCCTCTCAGCTGAGTCCCTCTCTGGAAGTTGGCCAAAGGAAGGTGCCTCTCTCAAATTACATTCTTTCTTGGGGATAGTACATCCAATGTCTGGTCAATATATGGCCAAAACCCTGGTCAAAACTTCTTTGTCCACATTAAGGACGACTTGAACTCCCTTCCAAGTCAGGAACTCTCAGCAAGATCAGACTAGTCCTTTCATCAACTCTGCCCAATCCTGCTTCCCTCATTTCCTAAAAGGTGTTTTTGACAATGTTCCCTAATAAGCCGACATACAAATACCCACCTCAGTCTAATTCAAGGAACCCAGTCTGAGATAGCTGCATTCCTGAGTCTTGAGTTTCTAGCTACCACACGTATTGCAAGCCACCATTTGGAGTTTCATTATAAAGGAGGGACGATAATACCCATCTTATTGAGAGGGTTGAAAATGGTAGTATTTTACATTCATTTTCACTCTGGAGAAAGTGGCGATCTGGATTCAGTCCCCCACCCGTTTTCTCACTCTTTGAAAGCTCTTATCACTAAGGTCATCATTGGCTTTTAATGACAAAACCCAATTGATATTGTTTACACTGGACTCTACGGCATTTGATTTTATCATCACTTGTGAACTTGGTCTTTTGATGATTGTTTTTCACAAGATTCCAATTCTTCTCTTATTCAACTACCACCTGCATATTCATGACTCCCTACTCCAACTTTCCCAAGCTTTGGAATAACTGTTCCACAAGCAGTTGATCATGTGTTGCTACTTATCTTCCAAGTTCTTCAAACTCAGTATTTCCAAAGTAAAATCACCATTTTCTCCAGCAAACTTGTTCCTCCTTCTGTATTTTGTTTTCATCAGTGATGTCATCCTTCCAGGTGATCATTCAAACACAAGGGTGTGTTTCTTGAATATTTCCTCCTCCTCACCCCGACACTAAATAAGTCTGACTAATTTTCTCTTTATCCCCAAACTCCTCCACTATGTCCCTCACTCCAGTCCTTCTGTCATTGCCTTCCCTGAGGCTTCATCAGCTCTGGTTTGAGCAATTGCAATAACTTCCTAAGTGGTCTTCTTGCTTCCAGTTTTGCTTTTTCAAATTCATCATCCAAACCACAGCACATGTGATCTACCTAAAAGGAGAATATGATCATGCCATTCTTTTGCTTAAAACTCCTCAGTAGCCCCCATTTTCTATAAGATTTCACCAAACTTCTTACAATAAAAACTTTTTCATGATCTGAATCAGTGCAGTACAGTGCAGTGGCTAAGATGTGGGTTTAGAAGCAGACAGTAGGATAAAATCCTGGCTCCTTTGCTTATGAGTGGTGTGGCCTTGGGCAATACACTTAACCTCGCTAAGAGAGTTGGGATATAATAAAGGCATCTACCTGAGGCAGTTACTCACCAAATATTTCACCCACTCACTACCTGATGTTTTCCAGCCTTTTGTGAAGTTAGGTTGGGACCATGTGATAATCAAGTGGGAGTGGGACTGACGTAAGTCCTGTGACTGGCCTCCTTTTTTCCTCTTTTCCTGCTGTGATGGCTTTGGAGGCCACGTGTTCATGGAGGCACTGGACCATGTGCTCCCTGAGGACACAAGGGGCTTCCCTGTGGACACATGGCACTTTCTTGTGGCGCCTCCAGCACTAGAACGGTGCCCCATACATATCAGGTGGTCAACAGATGTTTGCTGAATAAATCAGCACCCGCTGGGAAACTTGGAAAATGGAGTATCTTTCTTTTAAAAATATGCAGAATAGATTTAAACCCTTATACTATACTAATCTGCTGGGGCTGCCATAACAAAATACCAATGACTGGATGGCTTAAACAACAACGATTAATTTTCTCGGTTTTGTAGGCTAGAAAGCCAAGACCAAGGTGTTAGCAGGTTTTATTCTGAGGCCACTCTCCCTGGCTGGCAGATGGCCGCCTTCTTTCTGTGTCCTCATGTGGTCTTTCTACAGTATATGCAAGTGTCTGGTGTTGCGCTGTGTCTAAATGTATTCTTTTTATGAGGATACCAGTCATGTTGGATTAGGGCCCCGTTGAACTGAATTACCTCTTTAAAGTATTTATGGTTACAATCTGAGGTTCTAGGGCTTAGGACTTCAATGCAGGAATTATTAGGACCTAATACAGTCCATAACAACCCTCATCTGGGGACTACCCTGTTCACTTCAACAGACCAGGGGATCATCTCCTCTTAGAAGAAAAAAAAAATCTTGTAGTGAGAATGATCAAGATAGAAGAAAGTAATGCTTGTTGTTGATATGACATGACAGCGGCCCACATCTACTGTCTACTCACTATGTACAAGGTCTTATGCTAAATTCTGAAAGTGCATTGTCTCTTTCAATCTCAAAATTGAAGTACAGGAAAGTAGACGAAATTGTTCTAGGACATACAGCTAATAAGTGGTAGAGCTAGGATTTAGTATTTGATCCATTTATATTGCCCTACTCCCTATCACAAGTGCCCTGGGAGAGAGCATATGCTTTTATTTTTTTAAAATAAAACTGGCGATAGAATAGCAAACATTTATACACTGTTCTCTGCATGGCAGTACTCTCTTAAGTACTTTGTGAAAGCTAACTCATTTATAACCTCACAATAATGCCATGAGTTGGGTGCTGTGTTGTCACTGTCCCACGGCCAGGAGTCCCAGCATGGAGGAGGCACAAGAAGATTTGAACTTAGGAAAGTTCACCTGCCACACTAAACCAATGCTTGAGATGCAGGTTTAGTAACTTGGCCAAGGGCATGCCTCTTAGAAGGAACATGACTGGGCCTTGAACCTTGGCATCTCTGCAGAACCTGCACTCCCTTCATCACTCCAAAATATGCCTATCTGCAAGCTGGGTTTTTCTCCACATCTTTCATGATGTGAAGAGCTCTGTTGACTCTTATTTCAAGGGAAGGGCTTTAATGCTGAAAAAACCAGAGTTGGAGGAAATGCTTCTTGCAATGTTGTTGGAGTAAACTCTCATTCCCCTCAACCTAACTAGCTGCATGTTTAAAATTTCAAAACATAATAATCTTTAACAAGTTTGATGGGTTAAATCGGGAAGGAGTGGGAGGCTTAAGCAGGCTGGCAGTTGTGCGCAGACTGTTTGACTTCTTTATATTTATAAAAGTCGTGTCTGTCACAAGGCCTCTGGGAACACTTGACAATGTAAAATACAAACTAGAAAAATATGTTGACATACTTGTCTGCCTTAAGGAATTTTTCCATAATCATAGCCTTAACATAAAAAGTCCCACTTGGCGTTCCTCCGCAGGCAGAAGTTGGAGTGGACAGATGAGACTTTCCTTATGCTTAGAAGTTAGCCTGAAATTCTCTGTCCAAACAAGTTCATTTCAGACTAGAGTTCCCAATAGGCAGCATGTCCAGCCTTCCTTCTCCTTCTGCTTTTCCCCAACCAGGAGCCTGATCCACTGCCCACACCGCTTCTCCACCTGCAGACATTGGTGGCTTGGCTGTGCTGTCCCCTCTTGGAGTCTTCAGTGGTCCTCCTGCCCAACTCTAAGGCCATAAGACCTTGTCAAAATCTGGATCCAGCCAAGTCCTTGGCTTCTTGTCATTCTCTATGGCCTCCACAGTGCCCCCACATTTGTGTTTGTGCTGTCTTGACCTCTGGTTACTTCCTGCTTTTGTATGGGGTCCATGGGTTGTGCTCTGAGTAGGCCAGTTTGAGAGGACTTGATGAGCACAGGTGACCTGTTGTACTTTACAAGCCTGCAGTGTTTCATCTTCAAGTTCAGGGTCCTTTTATAGAGTCCATGTTGTTACTAGTGTTCATTTCTTGACTTCTATCTCAACATTCCAAAAAAGGGCAGAATCTGGAGATAAAAGCAAGAATGTGTCCAGAGCAGGCATCAATAAAAGGAGATTGCATCTCTTCTTCTACATAAAAAAGATTTTCCATATTACCTGACTTGTCAAGAAAAGACTCAGTTCAGTCACTCAGTCATGTCTGACTCTTTGCAACCCCATGGACAGCAGCACTCCAAGCTTCACCAACTCCTGCAGCTTAATCAAACTCATGGCCATAGAGTCGGTGATGCCATCCAAGCATCTCATCCTCTGTCATCCCCTTCTCCTCCTGCCTTCAATCTTTCCAGCATCAGGATCTTTGCAAATGAGTCAGCTCTTTGCATCAGGTGGCCAAAGTATTGGAGTTTCAGCTTCAGCATCGGTACTTCCAATGAACACCCAGGACTGATTTCCTTTAGGATGGACTGGTTGGATCTCCTTGCAGTCCAAGGGACTCTCAAGAGTCTTTGCCAACACCACAGTTCAAAAGCATCAATTCTTTGGTACTCAGCTTTCTTTATAGTCCAACTCACACATCTATATATGATGACTGGAAAAACCATAGCTTTGACTATATGGTCCTTTGTTGGGAAAGTATTGTCTTTGTTTTCTAAAATGCTGTCTAGGTTGGTAATAGCTTTTTATCCAAGGAGCAAGCGTCTTTTAATTCCATGATTGCAGTCACCATCTGCAGTAATTTTGGAGCCCCCCAAAATAAAGTGTCTCACAGTTTCCATGTTTCCCCATCTATTAGCCATGAAGTGATAGGACCAGATGCCATGGACTTAGCTTTCTGAATGTTGAGTTTTAAGCCAACTTTTTCACTTTCCTCTTTCATTTTCATCAAGAGGCTCTTTAGTTCTTCTTTACTTTCTGCCATAATGATGGTGTCATCTGCATATCTGAGGTTATTGATATTGCTCCTGGAAATCTTGATTGCAGCTTGTGCTTCATCTAGCCTGGCATTTCTCATGATGTGCTCTGCATAGAAGTTAAATAAGCAGGGTGACAATATACAGCCTTGACATACTCCTTTCCCCATTTGGAACCATTCTCTTTTCCCACGTCCAGTTCTAACTGTTGCTTCTTGACCTGCATACAGATTTCTCAGGATGCAGGTCAGGTGGTCTGGTATTCTCATCTCTTTAAGAATTTTCCACAGTTTGTTGTCATCCACACAGTCAAAGGCTTTGGCGTAGTCAATAAAGCAGAAGTACATGGTTTTCTGAAACTCTCTTGCATTTTTGATGACCTAACAGATATTGACAATTTGATTGCCGGTTCCTGTGCCTTTTCTAAAACCAGCTTGAACATCTGGAAGTTCACGGTTCACATACTGTTGAAGCCTGGTGGAAAATTTTGAGCATTACTTTACTAGCGTGTGGGATGAGTGCAACTGTGTGGTAGTTTGAGCATTTTTTGGCATTGCCTTTCTTTGGGATTGGAATGAAAGCAGACCTTTTCCAGTCCTGTTGCCACTGCTGGGTTTTTCAATTTGCTGGTGTATTGAGTAGAACACTTTAACAGTATCATCTTTTAGGATTTGAAATAGCTCAACTGGAATTCTATCACTTCCACTCGCTTTGTTTGTAGTGATGCTTCCTAAGGCCCACTTGACTTTGTATTCCAGGATGTCTGGCTCTAGGTGAGTGATCACACTATTGTGGTTATTTGGGTGGTGAAGATCTTTTTTGTATAGTTCTTCTGTGTATTCTTGCCACCTCTTCTTAATAACTTCTGCTTGTTAAGTCCATACCATTTCTGTCCTTTATTGTGCTCATCTTTGCATGAAATTTTTGAGGAACTAAAAAGCCTCTTGATGAAAGTGAAAGTGAAGAGTGAAAAAGTTGGCTTAAAGCTCAACATTCAGAAAACGAAGATCATGGCATCCGGTCCCATCACTTCATGGGAAATAGATGGGGAAACAGTGTCAGACTTTATTTTTTTGGGCTCCAAAATCACTGCAGATGGTGACTGCAGCCATGAAATTAAAAGACACTTACTCCTTGAAAGGAAGGTTATGACCAACCTAGATAGCATATTCAAAAGCAGAGACATTACTTTGCCAACAAAGGTCCTTCTAGTCAAGGCTATGGTTTTTCCTGTGGTCATGTATGGATGTGAGAGTTGGACTGTGAAGAAGGCTGAGCGTCGAAGAATTGATGCTTTTGAACTGTGGTGTTGGAGAAGACTCTTGAGAGTCCCTTGGACTGCAAGGAGATCCAACCAGTCCATTCTGAAGGAGATCAGCCCTGGGATTTCTTTGGAGGGAATGATGTTGAAGCTGAAACTCGAGTACTTTGGCCACCTCATGTGAAGAGTTGACTCATTGGAAAAGACTCTGATGCTGGGAGGGATTGGGGGCAGGAGGACAAGGGGACGACAGAGGATGAGATGGCTGGATGGTATCACTGACTTGATGGACGTGAGTCTGAGTGAACTCCGGGAGTTTGTGATGGACAGGGAGGCCTGGCGTGCTGCAATTCATGGAGTCGCAGAGAGTCAGACACGACTGAGCGACTGAACTGAACTGAACTTGCATGAAATGTTACTTTGGTATCTCTAATTTTCTTGAAGAGATCTCTAGTCTTTCCCATTCTAGTGTTTTCCTCTATTTCTTTGCATTGATCACTGAGGAAGGCTTTCTTATCTCTCCTGGCTATTTTTTGGAACTCTGCATTCAAATGGGTATATCTTTCCTTTTCTCCTTTGCTTTTGCATCTTTTCTTTTCTCAGCTATCTGTAAGGCCTCCTCAGACAACCATTTGGCCTTTTTGCATTTCTTTCTCTTGAGGATGGTCTTGATCCCTGCCTTCTGTGCAATGTCATGAACCTGTCTCAGAGTTCTTCAGGCACGCTGTCTATCAGATCTAATCCCTTGAATCTGTCACTTCCACTGTATCGTAAGGGGTTTGATTTAGGTCATACCTGAATGGTCTAGTGATTTTCCCTACTTTCTTCAATTTAAGTTAAATTGGGCTATAAGGAATTTATGATCTGAGCCACAGCCAGCTCCTGGTCTTGTTTTTGCTGACTGTATAGAGCTTCTCCATCTTTGGCTGCAAAGAATATAATCAATCTGATTTTGGTGTTGACCATCCGATGATGTCCATGTGTAGAGTTTTCTCTTGTGTTCTTGGAAGAGGGTATTTGCTATGACCAGTGGTGTCTGTAGGGAAAATTGATAGCCTTTGACCTGCTTCATTTTGTACTGTAAGGCCAAATTTGCCTGTTACTCCAGGTATGGTATCTCTTGACTTCCTACTTTTTGTATTCCAGTCCCCTATAATGAAAAGGACATCTTTTTTGGGTGTTAGTTCTAGAAAGTCTTGTAGGTCATTATAGAACTGTTCAACTTCAGCTTCTTCAGCATTACTGGTTGGGGCATAGTTTGGATTATTGTGATATTGAATGGTTTGCCTTGGAGAGGAACAGAGTAATTCTGTTGTTTTTGAGATCACATCCAAGTATTGCATTTCAGACTCTTCTGTTGACTGATGGCTACTCCATTTCTTCTAAGCGATTCTTGACCACAGTAGTATATATAACAGTCATCTGAGTTAAATTCACCTCAGTTCAGTTCAGTTCAGTCGCTCAGTTGTGTCTGACTTTTTGAGACCCCATGAATTCCAACACGCCAGGCCTCCCTGTCCATCACCAACTCCTGGAGTTTACTCAAACTCATGTGCATCGAACTGGTGATGCCATCCAGCCATCTCATCCTCTGTCGTCACCTTCTCCTTCTGCCCCCAATCCCTCCCAGCAGCAGGGTCTTTTCCAATGAGTCAACTCTTCTCATGAGGTGGCCAAAGTATTGAAGTTTCAGCTTTAGCATCAGTCCTTCCAAAGAACACCCAGAACTGATCTCCTTTAGAATGGACTGATTGGATCTCCTTGCAGTCCAATGGACTCTCAAGTCTTCTCCAATACCACAGTTCAAAAGCACCATTCTTCAGTGCTCAGCCTTCTTCACAGTCCAACTGTCACATCCATACATGAACACTGGAAAAACCGTAGCCTTGACTAGACAGACCTTTGTTGGCAAAGTAATGTCTCTGCTTTTGAATATGCTATCTAGGTTGGTCATAACTTTCCTTCCAAGGAGTAAGCGTCTTTTAATTTCATGGTTGCAGTCACCATCTGCAGTGATTTTGGAGCCCCCCAAAAATAAAGTCTGACACTGTATCCACTGTTTCCCCATCTATTTCCCATGAAGTGATGGGACCGGATGCCATGATCTTAGTTTTCTGAATGTTGAGCTTTAAGCCAACTTTTTCACTCTCCACTTTCACTTTCATCAAGAGGCTTTTTAATTCCTCTTCATTTTCTGCCCTAAGGGTGGTGTCATCTGCATATCTGAGGTTATTGATATTTCTCCCAGCAATCTTCATTCCAGCTTTTGCTTCTTCCAGCCCAGCATTTCTCATGATGTACTCTGCATATAAGTTAAATAAGCAGGGTGACAATATACAGCCTTGACGTACTGCTTTTCCTATTTGGAACCAGTCTGTTGTTCCATGTCCAGTTCTAACTGTTGCTTCCTGACCTGCTTATAGGTTTCTCAAGAGGCAGGTCAGGTGGTCTGGTATTCCCATCTCTTGAAGAATTTTCCATGGTTTATTGTGATCCACACAGTCAAAGGATTTGGCATAGTCAATAAAGCAGAAATAGATGTTTTTCTGGAACTCTCTTGCTTTTTCGATGATCCAGCGGATGTTGGCAATTTGATCTCTGGTTCTTCTGCCTTTTCTAAAACCAGCTTGAACATCTGGAAGTTCACGGTTCACGTATTGCTGAAGCCTGGCTTAGAGAATTTTGAGCATTACTTTACTAATGTGTGAGATGAGTGCAATTGTGCAGTAGTTTGAGCATTCTTTGGCATTGCCTTTCTTTGGGATTGGAATGAAAACTGACCTTCCAGTCCTGTGGCCACTGCTGAGTTTTCCAAATTTGCTGGCATATTGAGTGCAGCACTTTCACAGCATCATCTTTTAGAATTTGAAATAACTCAACTGGAATTCCACCACCTCCACTAGCTTTGTTCGTAGTGATGCTTTCTAAGGCCCACTTGACTTCACATTCCAGGATGTCTGGCTCTAGCTGAGTGATCATACCATCGTGATTATCTTGGTCATGAAGATTTTTTTTGTACAGTTCTTCTGTGTATTCTTGCCACCTCTTCTTAATATCTTCTGCTTCTGTTAGGTCCATACCACCTATTTCAGTCCATTTTAGTTCACTGGTTCCTAAAATGTTGATGTTCACTCTTGCCTTCTCCTGTTTGATCACTTCCAATTTGCCTTGACTCATGGACCTAAGATTCCAGGTTACTATGCATGTATTGCTCTTTACAACATCGGACTTTACTTCCTTCCCCAGTCACATCCACAATTGGGTGTTGGTTTTACTTTGACTCCATCCCTTCATTCTTTCTGTAGTTATTTCTCCACTGATCTCCAGTAGCATATTGGGCACCTACCAACCTGGGCAGTTCATCTTTCAGTGTCCTATCTTTTTGCCTTTTCATACTTTCCATGGGGTTCTCAAGGTAAGAATACTGAAGTGATTTGCCATTTCCTTCTCCAGTGGACCACGTTTTTTCAGAACTCTCCATCATGACCCATCTATCTTGGGTGGCCCTACATGCATGGATCATAGTTTCATTGAGTTAGACAGGGCTGTGGTCCATGTGATCAGATTGGTTAGTTTTCTGTGATTGTGGTTTTCATTTTGTCTACCCTCTGATGGAGAAAGATAAGAGGCTCATGGAAGCTTCCTGATAGCACAGACTGAGGGGGAAACTGGATCTTGTTCTGATGGGTGGGGCCATGTTCAGTAAATCTTTAATCCAATTTTCTGTTGATGAAGGGCGGGTGGGTGGGCTGTATTCCTTCCCTGTTGTTTGCCCTAAGGCCAAATATGGTGGAGGTAATGAAGATAATGGCGACCTCCTTCAAACGGTTCCATGCAAGCATTGCTGCCATCAGTGCCCCCAACCCTGCAGCAGGCCACCACTGACCCATGTCTCTGCCAGGGACTCCTGGACACTCACAGGTTGGTCTGAGTCAGCCTCTTGTGGGGTCACTGCTCCTTTCTCCTGGGTCCTGGTGTGCACTAGCTTTTGTCTGTGCCCTCCAAGAGTCTGTTTCCCCAGTCCTGTGTAAGTTCTGGTGACTCTATGGTCGGGTTAATGGCGACCTCCTCCAAGAGGGCTTATGCCATACCCAGGTCTACTGTACCCAGAGCCCCTGCCCCTGCAGCAGTCTACTGCTGACCCATACCTCCGTAGGAGATAGTCAAACACAGTTCTGGTTCAGTCTCTGTGGGGTCTCTGGGTCCTGTGTGCACAAGGTTTGTATGAGACCTCCGAGTGTCTCTGGCAGGTTATGGGGTTTGATTCTAACTGTGATTTCACCCCTCCTACAATCTTTCTGGGGCTTCTCCTTTGCCCTTGGACATGGGGTATCTTTTTTTGGTGGGATCAAACATTCTCCTGTTGATGGTTGTTCAGCAGCGAGTTGTAATTTTGGAGTTCTCGCAGGAGAAGATGAGTGCACGTTCTCATAAAAGACTGCAGTGAAACAAATTGTTGGAGAGTAACTTGGAACAAATTTTTTAAGTAAATGTTTTTATTATGGTAAAATAAACATGACATAACAGAGAAGGCGATGGCACCCCACTCCAGTACTCTTGCCTGGAGAATACCATGGACAGAGGAGCCTGGTGGGCTGCAGTCCATGGGGTCGCGAAGGGTCGGACATGACTGAGTGACTTCCCTTTCACTTTCATGCATTGGAGAAGGAAATGGAGACCCACTCCAGTGTTCTTGGCTGGAGAATCCCAGGGATGGGGGAGCCTGGTGGGCTGCTGTCTATGGGGTCACACAGAGTAGGACACGACTGAAATGACTTAGCAGCAGCAGCATACATGACATAAAGCTTACCATTTTGGCAATTTTTATGTATACAGTTTTATGACAATAGCTACATTCACAATGTTGTGCAACCATCCCCACCATCTACCTCCAAAGCCTTTTCATTGTCTTGAAACTCAACTCGAACATCAACTCCCCATCCTCATTACTTCCCCACCAAGCCCTAGTGACCCATATTCTACTCTGTCTGTATGAATTTGCCTCTTCTGTGTACCTCATAAAAAAATCAGACAATATTTGCGTTTTGGTATCTAATGTTTCACTTAACATGATGTTTTCAAGGTTCTTCCAAGTTGCAGCATGTTTCAGAGTTCATTCCATTTTAAGGCTGAGTAATATTCCACTGTATGTAGACACCATATTTTCTTTATCCATTCATTGATAGATGGAAATGTAAGGTATTTCCAAATCTTGGCTAGTGAATCATGCTGCAGTGAATACAGATATGCAGAGTGCAGATATCTCTGTAAAATACTGTCTTTAATCCTTTTGAGTGTATTCCTGAGAGTAGAGTTGCTTTGAGTGTATTCCTGGAAAGTCTATGTATAATTTTTTGAGGAATTGTCATGACTTCTATTTACCTCTTTACTCTGTGCTTTTCTTCATCTTCACCCTATTCACAGGCCCTTATTTCTGTATTTGTGCCTTTTTAGACACCCCAAGAGGAAGGACAGAATTAGTTTAGAAAGCACTTGCTGGACAGGGCATGTGAAATGGGCCTCTGGTCAGCCAGCCTTTAGATGGAGCCTTTGGTCAAGGACTAGTATTTTGGATGAGTTGTGTCCACATTATTGGTGACATGTGATAAAACTAACTCTGAACAGTAGACTGTGGATATTGTAAACATTCCTTAAAATTAGGCCATATGTAGGCACTCCAGGAAACACCAATTCACAAGGAAAACCCCAGAGGGAATTATAGACCAGTGAGGATTTATTCAATCTGGGATGTAACTTACTGCCTTTCTACAGTGCTGTGGTCTATCCTTTATCTTTAAGTCCACCTCTTCACTACTTGGCAAAGTTTGATGTCATTTGGAAACCTCAAAGACTTCATTGAACAAATGAAAGAATTTGTGAATCTTGAAGATTCATAAGTTAGAATGTAGAGTTCAGTATACTATGGAATACTTCAATCTTGATTTAAAAATGACTTCTCCCCTACCTCCCCTTGCAGCCTGTAGCCAGTGATTTGGAAGAAGCAAGGAAAAGGGATCAGACAGTTCTTGCTTGAATGATACCATCATATACTGGCTTCGTATGCTTGGGCCTTGGAAGAAATCTAAAACTGACTCCTACGGATGCCTTCCTGGTTTGCTTGGTTAACAACCCTGATTACAACTGTCTTGACATGGATGGTGTATTCTCTTTCTTTTCTACAATTCTCTCCCTCAGCCCCACTTTTTCTGATAGTCTATTCTGCGCAGGTTTTCACTATTTGAAGTCCAATAACCCTCTCAGGCAGTGGTCAAAATGATTCCAGTCACCTGCTCACTTACAGTCCATGGGAACCCCTCATGCTTCCCCTGCTCTGACAAATTCTGAGCATTGGGCTGCTCCTGATGTGGTCCTGTGTTCTGTGCAGGCCACTTTTGTTGTCCCTCTCATGAATCAGGCACAGTCCTTTGTACCCCTATAACTGCAGGGACACACGAAGGCTCTCCAGGTGGCCTGCTGAAGCTTTTAACCCCAGGCTTGAGCTGAGGGAAGAGTACCCATCCCTTCCCATAAGGGTGAGTCAGGGAGTCAGTTGTTTTCTCCAAATATGTTGAGGGCTTCTTCTGCATCAACACTCTGAACCCTTTGAAATCACCATATTATGAGGGTGGGTCTGCCTGACACTCTTAGTATTCATTGTATTTTGGTGTTTCAGTTGAAACTTCTAATTAACATCTTATTAACCTTTCTCTTTATTTGCTTTGCATCTAAAGCATTTCCCAAACTATATTAAAGCTCTCCCCCATGTCATTATTACTGTTCTTTCCAGTTGTTTTTGAGGTGAAACCCTGCATAGACTTGTAGAGAATCTGAATTGTTATGGTGCAGTATGTAAACTACCGTGCACGATGTGCAGTGGATAGTGAGGACTCAAATGTGAGTTCTTTTGATAATCAAGAAATCACATACACCGATACCACCAGTTTCACAAAACGTCTTTGAGAACTAAAAAATTGATATTGAATGTAAATGAATATGATTAATACAATTTTTCAAAATTCAATTGTTTGCTTGAAAGCTGGGATTTTATTATTGGAAACAAAATACTGTCAGTGATTTTCTTGAAGTGATGAGCTCACTTTGTACATTTTGGAGAAACTGGCTGCCAAATACGCAAGCCTGAAAAACCATGGATCTGTCAGTAGTTCTGTCATGTAAAAATTATGTTCCATGAAAAATGTGACCAGATCAATGTGCAGTTCAAACTGGTGTGCACAGGCTTTTCCTTGAAACAACCATTGCTCTTTGGTTTGCAGAAGTGCTTTGGAAGTGTACTTCCTATTTCGCCACACAGAGTTTTAAAAATATGTGTATTCATGAATTGAAATCTTATGAAATTAATAATTTTGGCTGCTTCAAGGATATTCTTAAGTGAAATTGACATTTAAAAATTAGGGTACCTCTTGGAGAAGAATATTACTACTTGCAGAGTTTGGATTGCTAAGGTGGTTTAATACACCAGTGCTTTCGCACCATCCCTACAAATCTCAACACAGTGAAAAAGGCAAACAATCTTTTATTATTATTATGAAAATGGTTTTGACTTTGTGGACTCCCTAGTCTCATAGACTAGGGTCCCCCGAGGGAACCACAGTCCACAGTTTGAGAATTTCTGATCTAGAACATTCTCTCAATCTTGTTTAAAAAAAAAAATAACCTTTTGTGACATTGACATTTTGGCAAATTTGGGTCAACTTATTTATAAAATGTCCCACAGTTTGCATTTTCTGATAGTTTCCTCAGGTTTAGCTTTCAGATTAAATATTTTTGGCAAGAATAATATAGAGGTGATATGTACTTCTTATGCTATTACATCAAGAAACACTTACTGTTTGTTTGTCCCAATATTGGTAATTCTATGTTTGATTACTTGATTATAGGGGTGCCTGACAGATCTCTTGATAGTAAAGGTACTAATTCCCATTGAAATTAGTAGCACTTAGAAATTGACACATAATCACCTACGAAATCATACTTGGAGACCATGTGGGTATCTTGTTCTGCAAAATGGTTTTAGCATTTCATTGATGATCTTTGTCTAAATCATGATTATGTTGGAGACTGCAAAATGGTGATTATTCCTTTTACATTTATTCACAGGAGGTATTATATAAAGAATAATATCACCTGTTTCATTCCATCTATTTCTCTTTATAGACTCATAGATTCTTTTCTTTTTAACAATTCAATAAATTAATTGGGCAAATGAGAACCTTTTAAAAGCGCTATTGTGTTCTTTTAACATGTTTCCATTAGTCTTTAAGCATTTCCTTGCTTTCTGGTAGACAGTATTCAAGAATCACTTTACACTTTCCTTGGATCAATCTTGGAATCAGCTGTGTTTCCCATGAACTTTGGTTCCCTTTAGTGGGGATGGTATTTAGAAATCAAGTCTGAGTACTGTTTGTATTCACTGCTGTCAAGATGTCATTGTTTTTAGACCCATTCAATAGATAGAGCTACGATATGTGTTTTTAAAAATGATCAATTCAGAATTACTTATACATGCAACAACATGGTTAAATTTCAAAAAAACATTACACTCAATAAAAGAACCCTTTGAAAAGTTCTATAGAGCTGAACCAGAAGTCTGGCCCGGCTGAGCCCAACCTAGAACAACTAAGCCACAGCCCACCTTCAGAACTGTAAGTGAGAAATAAAACAGTGTTTTTTTCATGCTACTGAGATTTTGAGATTGTTGTGCAGTGTTGTTGCAGCCAAAATCTGAGGAATAAGAAGGAAAGCCTAGAGAGTATGTGGTTTTGAAAGTTATGTTGTGTGCGTGGGTGCTGAGTCTTTGCAACCCCATGTACTGCAGCCCACCAGGCTCCTCTGTCCAGGGGATTTTCCAGGCAAGAATACTGGAGTAGGTTTCCATTTCCTTCTCCAGGGGACCTTCCTGACCCAGGGATGGAACCTGTGTCTCTTGTGTCTCCTGCATTGGTAGGTATACTGTTCAGCTCAGTTCAGTTCAGTTCAGTCACTCAGTCGTGTCCGACTCTGCAACCCCGTGAATTGCAGCATGCCAGGCCTCCCTGTCCATCACCAACTCCTGGAATTCACTCAAACTCATGTCCATCGAGTTGGTGATGCCATCCAGCCCTCTCATCTTCTATTGTCCCTTTTTCCTCCTGCCCCCAATCCCTCCCAGCATCAGAGTCTTTTCCAATGAGTCAACTCTTTGCATGAGGTGGCCAAAGTACTGGACTTTCAGCTTTAGCATCATTCCTTCCAAAGAACACCCAGGACTGTCTCCTTTAGAATGGACTGGTTGGATCTCCTTTCGAATGGACTGGTTGGATCTCCTTTCAGCCCAAGGGACTCTCAAGAGTCTTCTCCAACACCACAGTTCAAAAGCATCAATTTGTCAGTGCTCAGCTTTCTTCACAGTCCAACTCTCACATCCATACATGACTACTGGAAAAACCATAGCCTTGACTAGATGGACCTTTGTTGGCAAAGTAATGTCTCTGCTTTTCAATATGCTATCTAGGTTGGTCATAACTTTCCTTCCAAGGAGTAAGCATCTTTTAATTTCATGGCTGCAATCACCATCTGCAGTGATTTTGGAGCCCAGAAAAATAAAGTCTGACACTGTTTTCACTGTTTCCCCATGTAATTCCCAAGAAGTGATAGGACCAGATGCCATGAACTTAGTTTTCTGAATGTTGAGCTTTAAACCACCTGGGAAAATTTTTGAAAGTTAAGAAAGTGCTTCAAGGAGGGGTAGCAAAGAATGGTTTCAAATACTGCTATTAACTCTGTTATTGATACTTTGTGGGCTGAGAATGGACACTGAATTTAGCAACAAGGAGATATCAGTGAACTTAACAAGAAATCAGTGTCAGGGACTTGGGGTGGGGTGGGTAGAAACTATGATTAGAGCAGGTCTGAGAGAGAATGGGAGATGAGGCATTGGAGACAGAGAGTAGAAAGTCTTGCTAGGAGTTTTGGTGAAAAGAAGTAGAGAAGGAAAAGTATGGTCTAAAGAAAGTTTTGTTTTAAATTTAAGATGGAAGAAATAGCAGCATGTTTGCATGGTGATGGGGCAGCCTAGAAGAGAAGTGATGGTGCTGTCACCAGATCACACTTGGGCCCACTCATCTGTGCATAAAGCCAAACTACTGACACCAGTTGTGGTGAAGGAAAGTGAAGAGTTTATTGCAGGGCACCAAGCAAGGAATCCAGGGCAGCTAGTGCTTAAAAGACCTGGACTCCCTGAAGGCTTTCGGGTAAAGTCTTTAAAGACAGGGTGAGGAAGGAGGGTTGTGGGGTGTGTGATCAGCTTGTGGATATTCTTCTGATCAGTTGGTGAGGTAATTGGAAGTCAACATCATCAACCTGGTTCCAACCAGTCTGGGGTCAACATGCTTGTGGGCAGTGTACAGTTAACTTCTTCCACTGGTGAGCATTTCAGTATCTATAAAACAGCTCAAAGGGCATGGCTCAGAATATTATCTATAGCCCTTAAGGAGGAACCAAAGGTCCTTGACTTTGTTTAATGGCTAAACAATCATTATTTTGTCTTGCTTGATTGTTTTCCTTTCCGCATTTTCTTACTTCTCTGATTAAATTTATTCTTTGACTAGAGTTTTTCTACAGACAAAAGGCAGGTTGAAGATGTGGGGAGGGGTTCCTGTTCTAGGACGGTCACACAGGGTCCTGCTGGGTTGCAATGCTGCTGTCAGGGATGTTGCTGGAGTGATCTCCTGGAGGGGGAGGAATGAGTGGTCTCTTTCTCCACAGACTTCTTATGGGGAGACTCTAACGAATCTCTGTCCATACAACATTGCCCACAACACTTGTTTCTCCATAAATAATAGTTGAATTTACTGGAGTTGAACATATTTTCCAAAAGACTGGTGAATGGCAGTACAATGTTTCAGGGCCTGAAACCCAATTCAGTTGATGTCCTCAGCTCTAAATCTGATGCAGGTCTCATACCTGATAAATACTCAGATCAGCACTTTCAGCCTTAATTCAAAAACCTTCCATTTAAATACCACCTGTGAAGAAGTGGCAAATTTCAACCAAAAAAAAAAAAAAAAAAGAACAATGGGCCAGCAACTGCAGCTTCTAATCCATAATATTGCAGTGAGAAAACACTCCCCAAACTAGTAATGGTTTTTGGTTTTGTTCAGTCAGATTTATTTCCCTCAAAATGGAATTCCTATCTCTCTGCAGACTATCTTTTTTTTCCCCCAATAAAATCTTTATTACCAGCATCATCCTGTTCCCTAAAGACAATTTGAAACCACTATGATCTGTATCTATGCTTCCTACATGCCCTGCTTTAGCAGTCGCATGAAAGCCCCACAGTACTGTTCACTTCCTCAACCATCTACAAGGATTTCGGGAATGATTGCCATGTGCAAGGTGTTGGGCAAGTTCTCTGGATACAAGTCCTCCAGGATGGGGTGATGTAACTTACTTTCATATCATTCCTGGAGCCAGATTTCCAGTAGGAGTGCGAATACTGACTTGACTATTCTCCATCTAGTCAATCAGCTGCTGCTGCTGCTGCTGCTGCTGCTAAGTCGCTTCAGTCGTGTCCGACTATGTGCATCCCCATAGACGGCAGCCCACCAGGCTCCTCCGTCCCTGGCATTCTCCAGGCAAGAACACTGGAGTGGGTTGCCATTTCCTTCTCCAAAGCATGAAAGTGAAAAGTGAAAGTGAAGTCGCTCAGTCGTGTCCGACTCCTAGCGACCCCATGGATTGCAGCCTACCAGGCTGCTCCGTCCACGGGATTTTCCAGGCAAGAGTACTGGAGTGGGGTCCCATTGATCTATGGTATGGGTCAAAAGTGACAAATATGTCAGTAAGTGTTCCCAGGTGAAGGAGAATTGCCAGATATACAACAAACAAATGAAAAGCAGATACCTTGTTATATTTGAATTTCAGATAAAGAATGACCATTTTTTCCAGTATATGAATGTCCTAAATACTGCATGTCTCTTGAGACTCCAATGAGCCTTCTCTTGCTAGCATTCCTCAGTTGGCTTACCCCTGGAAGACTTGACCACTTCAAAATATCTCACTCCTTCAAGAATAAGAGCTCTGCTTTCATAGCATCCAAGCTCTTGTATTTTTGGAAATTAAAGGCTGAGAGATGGAATTAGATCTCCAGATTGCAAGTGTAGAAAATGTATGAGTAGAAGCTTATGTGAAACCAAGCAGAAATGGATAAAACACTGTTGCTTCCCTCTGCTTTCCTGTCCTAGTTGCTCTGTATGTTTTCTGCCACAGAAGTGCAAGTCTCTCAGCACCAGGGTTAACAACATATGTCCTTGAATGTGCCACTGTGACTTCAGAGTTAGAGGGAAGTTTTGTTGGCTGTGTCCTTGCTGGTGTGCAAGCAAGGCCTCCATTCCTGTTTTCTCTTCTGGAGGCACTGGCACTATCCCACAAGACAGATTCTGCCTGTGCAACTGCTGTCTACGTGGGGAGCCCATTCCTGGTGCTTCGTCCTCCACCCTCTGTCTGGATTCCTCTGGTTCCCTCTGTCTAATTCTCAAGAGCTCAACTAAGCTGGAGGGAGCTGGGTTCCCAGGTGTGGGAGTAGTTGACTGAGATGACATGCCCACATGAGAGGAACAAACCTACAACATTTGCTGTGTTAGTATAAGCAGGAAGCTAAGCCAGGGAAAGTGCCCAGTCTTCCTTGTTCCATTTTTCTCGTGGAAAGATGTGCTGGTGGAGGGGCAGGTGGATCCTCAGACCTTCCTGCTGAGGTAGCCCCAACGAAAATCTACCACCATATAATGGGTGGGGGGCAGTTGGGGAGAAGGGGAAGAGTTGGGAGTGGATAGGTGTTGAGTATGGAGTTAGGGTGGGAAAAATGGAGAAAAGATGGTAAATTTTCACTTTTGTTAGAAAGATCCTAAATAATTTGCAAACCTTTTTTGCAGCAAGATTCATCAAGGGTAGATTTTGTCTTGAAAAAAAAAAAAAAAAAAAAGGATGGGGGTAGAAAAAGCAAGATTATTTACCAGTAAAATGTCAGCAAGGAAAAAAAGAGATAGATACAGGAAACTAATATTTTAAAGTAATTCTTTAGTCTTGTCGTTACAGTAAAACTATGGTAAAAATCAGCCTGTAGGCTTCTATTGAGTTCGCATGAATTACTTTGTAACTGCAGTGTAATACTTCCTGATCCATGTGATTCTAGTCATGATCAGTAGAGTCACGGTGCTTCATTAATACACTTTTTAAAAAAGAACAAGGGATTTGTGATATTCAACATTTAGATACATAAAGCAGAGTGTAAACTGTTAATTTCACTTTTAGTATGCATATTTTTAGTATTCAAAGAATTCAATGAAGATACAGGTTTTTAATCATTTAAAAGGGAAGAAAGAAAAAAACACAAAAGGGAAATTCCAGCCCACATGCACGTTTCTTCTATCTATTCATGCTCATCCTGATGTGTGTTTCATCTGGTTTTGTACCATGGCTGCTTTATCATCTAAATAAATAGTGTTAAAGAGAATGCATCTTTAACACTACAGGGTTGTGGAAAACATTTTCTTCACATACACAAATTTAAATGATTAATATCACAGTTATTTTGAAAGTGAAGTCACTCAGTTATGTCTGACTCTTTGCAACTCCATGGACGGTAGCTCCTCCATCCATGGGATTTTCCAGGCAAGAATAGTGGAGTGGGTTGCCATTTCCTTCTCCAGTGGTCATGTATGGATGTGAGAGTTGGACTATAAAGAAACCTGAGTGCAGAAGAACTGATGCTTTTGAACTGTGGTGCTGGGGAAGATTCTTGAGAATCCCTTGGACTGCAAGGAGATCCAACCAATCCATCCTAAAGGAGATCAGTCCTGGGTGTTCATTGGAAGGACTGATGTTGAAGCTGAAATTCCAATACTTTGGCCACCTGATGCGAAGAGCTGACTCATTAGAAAAGACCCTGATGCTGAGAAAGATTGAGGCTAGGAGGAGAAGGGGATGACAGAGCATGAGATGGTTGGATGGCATTACCGACTCAATGGACATGGGTTTGGGTGGACTCAGGGAGTTGGTGATGGACAGGGAGGCCTGGCGTGCTGTGGTTCATGGGGTCGCAAAGAGTTGGACACGACTGAGCGACTGAATTGAACTGAACTGAACAGTTATTTTCTAAAACCATTCACTATTATTTTGCAAAATGTCACACACAGCAAAAGGTGTTGGTTCTAAAGAGAAGGAAACTGGAACATGTAATTTCCCTGCTGAGAGAATTTTGTGGACTTGGAGAGACTGGAGATGCCTGCAGGGAATCCAGGTGAGTTGCATTCTACTGCATCACCTTCTGATAGCCTTGACCTGTAAAAAAAATGGTGATTTTCAGCTGTTTTAAAAACTACTTAAAATGGAGTTGGTAAATTTTTTTTCTCCCTTTTAAAAATTGTGGTACATAAAATATACAGTCTTAACCATTTTAAAGTATATATGAACTATACACTGAATGCGGCTTTAAGTACATTTACATTTTTGTGTAACCATCAGCCTTATCCATCTCCAGAATTACTTTCATGTTGAAAAACTGAAACTCTGTACCCACTGAACAAAAATTCCCATTTCCCCTCTCCCCATCTTTTCACATTTTCTGACTATGCTAGGTAACTCATATAAGTGGAATCATATAGTATTTGTCTTTTTGTGACTGGCTTATTTTAGTTAGCATAATGCCCTCAAGGTTCATCCATGTTGCAGCATGTGTCAGAATTCGCTTCCCTTTTAGGCTGAATAGTGAACACAGGGCCTTTGTATGCTCTATTTTGCTACCTTCTTTTCTCTGAAACTTCATCACCCAGTCCTCACTTCCACATCACTCTGCAGGAAAATCTGACTTTCCAGGCCACTCAGGTCCACTGATTATATGCTCTGTAGGGACTCTGCAGCTCTTTGCGATGTCAGGGAGCATGGCTATGATCCTACATTGGTTTTGTGATTACATGTTTAATACCTATCTCCTCCTTTGGGCTGTGAGCTCTATGAGGGTAAAGGCAGTGTCTTTTTTCTTGTCACTCATCAATTCCTGGTGTCCATAGAGGGTCTAGTACATAACATTCAAAAATATTTATTGAGTTCATCCATGAATTTATGGTTGTGTGACTTTTAAAATAGGGTTTCCCTGGTGGAAATAGAAATAAATAATAACAGCTTCTGTGGAAGGTGGTTTACCTGCTTTGAAGGTTTTGTTATCAAGATTAAATGTATCCTCATGAGAATGACAAACCACATGATACACAAATGCTGGTCTGTATTTATTATAGAGATCACTGAGGACGAGATGAGATGATTCCACAGAAAATCTTTAGCTCAGAGGTGAGCTAAAAAACCATACGATTTCAAAGGGAAATCTAAGATGGATAGTAATGTGTGAAAAGCTTCCACAAGAGAATAATATGCCAACTGACAATATTTGGGACTGCTCAGCCTTTCCAACATGCAAATTTATGAATTATTTATGTCACTTCCTTTTCTACTTTTGAGTCCAAATAGAACTTTAAGAGTGGCTTTCTTGTCATGATGCTCCTGCTTGCTGTGGGTGGTAGACAACAGGTGACAGCATTCAAGGCAGCCAGTCTCCTCTGACACAATGTCATTGTTGTCTTTTCAGCTTCTTTTATCTGATTCACCACAGCCAAAACCTGAGCCTGCAAAACCACGCTGGCCTTGGCCAGCTTGGCTTAGAAGACATTTGGTTATTAGCTTATCAAATAAGGCATCCCTGAATAGCAGCACTGGAAAAATACTTTTCTGAAAACTATACATATTATATATATTAAATATATATATATATAAAACAAGGACTTCCCAGGTGGCTCAAGTGGTAAAGAATCTGCCTGCCAATGAAGGGGCAGGAGATGTAAGTTTGATCCCTGGGTTGGGAAGATCCCCTGGAGAAAGAAATGCAACCCATTCCAGTATTCTTGCCTGGAGAATCCCATGGACAGAGGAACTTGGTGGGCCACAGTCCACGGGGTTGCAAAGAGTCAGACACCATTGAGCATGCCCCTAAGCATATATATGTATAACATTATATTCGTTCTCCTGACAAAAATTTTCAGTATCTATCAAGCAACATATAGGGCTGTATGTACCACAGTTTATAGTTGTGTATCTTTAATTGTGTGTGACTAGCAAGGATGGCCAAAGCAAAAACAAAAAACCTACAGAAATAACTTGAGCTTTTAAATGAAAAGTTGACTATGTCAAATCATGACCCAGAGCCACAGTGCCAAATAATTTTTTATGTTTTTCACACAGCAGTGTGTTTGTTAGAAAAGTTCATTAATGCTTTTGAACTGTGGTATTGGAGAAGACTCTCGAGAGTTCCTTGGACTGCAAGGAGATCCAACCAGTCCATCCTAAAGGAAATTCATCCTGAATATTCATTGGAAGGACTGATGCTGAAGTTGAAACTCCAATACTTTGGCCACCTGATTCACAGTCACCAGAACTGACTCACTGTAAAAGACCCTGATGCTGGGAAAGATTGAAGGCAGGATGAGAAGGGGACGACAGAGGATGAGATGGTTGGATGGTATCACCGACTCGATGGACATGAGTTTGAGTAAACTCTGGAAGTTGGTGATGGACAGGGAGGACTGGCGTGTTTCAGTCCATGGGGTCACAAAGAGTTGGACACGACTGAACTGAACTGAATGAGAAGGAAGAGCTTATTTAAAGAGATTTTTCATGAGATAAAACATTTTTTGTGACTTGGCAATGGATCTGATATGATCATTAACAACATAACTGGGAGGAAAAATAAACGAATAATTAAAACCCACAGATTATGTGCCCAACGGTAACTCCCCCAGTAGAGAAGGAGTGCAGACGCCCGCACCCTCTACTAGCAAGAAAGGGCTGGGCAGGGAGGCGTGGGCTGCATTGCTTAGAGTAAGGATTGGGTCTGAATGCCCCAAGGGCAATCTGAGGGAACTAACTTGGGCTAGCTAACCAGCCTGTGGGATAGCTACCTCGCGAAAAGCCCTAACCTAAAACACCGCCAGGCCTGCTCACAGAACAAAGGACTGAGCAGAGCTAGCCGGCTGCAGACCATCCCCCTCTGGTGACAGGCAGCCAGAGCCAGAAGCGGGCAATTGCGGCCCCAGAGAGGCATTATCTACCAAACTGCAAGCAGGCTTTGTTGCTAACTAAGACTTCTTGGGATTCTGGACGGTCAACATCCACCTAGAAGGTGCGCTGGTTGTACACCCAGAAAACTGAGCAGCAGGGACAGGGGAGGCGATAAGTCACAGTCACTGCGCTCACCAAACACCTGATCACCTGAGCTGCTCGGACCTGGGAAGGGCACAAAACGCAGGCCCAACTGAGTCAGTGCCTCTGAGGACTACCTGAGTACCTGAACCTGAGCGGCTTAGACCTGGAAGTGCATACAACCCAGGGCCAGCCTCGGACGGTTCCCGGCAGAGCAACCTAGAGCCTGAGCAGTGTGGGCAGGGAGGGCACACACACCGTGAGAGGGGGCAAACCCAGTGTGGCTGAGACACTGCGAGCACATGGCAGTGTTATTGGTTTGCCGTGTCCCTCCTTCCCCACAGCACGACTGAACAGTTCTGTTCAGCCGCTCAGTTGTGTCTGACTCTTTGCGACCCCATGAATCACAGCACGCCAGGCCTCCCTGTCCATCACCAACTCCCGGAGTTCACTCAAACTTAAGTCCATCAAGTTGGTGATGCCATCCAGTCATCTCATCCTCTGTCATCCCCTTCGCCTCCTGCCCCCAATCCCTCCCAGCATCAGAGTCTTTTGCAATGAGTCAACTCTTCACATGAGGTGGCCAAAGTACTGGAGTTTCAGCTTTAGCATCATTCCTTCCAAAGAACATCAAGGACTGATCTCCTTTAGAATGGACTGGTTGGATCTCCTTGCAGTCCAAGGGACTCTCAAAAGTCTTCTCCAACACCACAGTTCAAAAGCATTAATTCTTCGGCGCTCAGCTTTCTTCACAGTCCAACTCTCACATCCATACATGACCACTGGGAAAATCATAGCCTTGACTAGACGGACCTTTGTTGGCAAAGTAGTGTCTCTGCTTTTGAATATGCTATCTAGGTTGGTCATAACTTTCCTTCCAAGGAGTAAGCGTCTTTTAATTTCATGGCTGCAATCACCATCCACAGTGATTTTGAAGCCCCCCAAAATAAAGTTTGACACTGTTTCCACTCTTTCCCCATCTATTCCCCAAGAAGTGATGGGACCAGATGCCATGATCTTAGTTTTCTGAATGTTGAGCTTTAAGCCAACTTTTTCACTCTCCACTTTCACTTTAATCAAGGTGCTCTTTAGTTCCTCTTCACTTTCTGCCATAAGGGTGGTGTCATCTGCATATCTGAGGTTATTGATAGTTCTCCCGGCAATCTTGATTCCAGCTGTGCTTCTTCCAGCCCAGCATTTCTCATGATGTACTCTGCATAGAAGTTAAATAAGTGGGGTGACAATATACAGCCTTGACATACTCCTTTTCCTATTTGGAACCAGTTTGTTGTTCCATGTCCAATTCTAACTGTTGCTTTCTGACCTGCATATAGGTATCTCAAGAGGCAGGTCAGGTGGTCTGGTATTCCCATCTCTTTCAGAATTTTCCACAGTTTATTGTGATGACAGAACAAGTGAACCTAAAAAAGTGTCCACCACCGCCCCCTTGTGTCAGGGCTGAAATTAGACACTGAAGAGACCAGCAAACAGAAGAAGCTAAGACAGAGGGAACCTCCTTGGAAGTGACAGGTGCAATAGATTAAGACCCTGTAGTTAGTACCGACTACATAGGAAGGGGCCTATAGATCTTGAGAAATATAAGCCGGATCAAGGAACTATCCGCAAATGAACTGACCCCACACTGCCCACAACACCACCAGAGAAAGTCCTAGATATGTTTTTACTATTTTTACTGTCATTATTTTTTTTAATTAAAAAATTTTAAGTCCTCTATTACTCCTTTAATTTTCATTTTTATAGCCTACTATTACTTTGCAAAAAAAAAGGGACCCTATTTTTTAAATTTATAAAAATTTTTGCAACTTTTTTTTCTTTTCTTTAATATTGTATTTTTAAAAATCCAACCTATAATCTAGATTTTTAATCTTTGCTTTTTGGTATTTGTTATCAATTTTGTACTTTTAAGAACCCAATCTTCAGTACCATTTTTTACTTGGGAGCGAAATTACTGGCTTAACTACTCTCTCCCCCTTTGGACTCTCCTTTTTCTCCATCAGGTCACCTCTATCTCCTTCCTCCCCCTTCTCTTGTCTACCCAACTCTGTGAATCTCTTTGTGTGTTCCAGATGGTGGAGAACACTTATGGAACACATTACTGGCTGGATCTGTCTCTCTCATTTTGATTCCCCTCTTTGTCCTCCTGGCCACCTCTGTCTCCTTCTTCCCTCTTCCCTTCCCTGTATAACTCCGTGAACGTCTCTGAGTGACCAGACTGTGAAGTGCACATAAGGAAGTGATTACTGGCTAGCTTGCTCTCTCCTCTTTTGATTCCACCTCATCTCATTCGGGTCACCCCTATCTCCCTCCTTCCTCTTCTCTTCTCCATGAAACTCTGTGAACCTCTCTGGACATCCCTCACTGTGGAGAAACTTTTTATCTTTAACCTAGATGTTTTATCAATGGTGCTATATAGATGGAGAAGTCTTGAGGCTACTGTAAAAATGAGACTGAAAACGAGAAGAAGGAGGCTTAAATCCAAATCCTGAGAACACCAGAGAACTCCTGACTCCAGGGAATATTAATCAACAGGAGCTTATCAAATGCCTCCATACCTACACTTAAACCAAGCACCACCCAAGAGCCAACAAGTTCCAGAGCAAGACATACCATGCAAATTCTCCAGCAACACAGGAACACAGCCCTGAGCTTCAATATACAGGTTGCCCAAAGTCACTCCAAACCCATTGAAATCTCATAACTCATTACTAGACACCTCATTGCACTCCAGAGAGAAGAAATCCAGCTCCACCCACCAGAACACTGACACGAGCTTCCCTAACCAGGAAACCTTGACAAGCCACCCATACAACCCCACCCACAGCAAGGAAACTCCACAATAAAGAGAACTGCACAAACTGCCAGAATACAGAAAGGCCACCCCAAACACAGCAATATAAACAAGATGAAGAGACAGAGGAATACCCAGCAGGTAAAGGAACAGGATAAATGCCCACAAAACCAAACAAAAGAGGAAGAGATAGGGAATCTACCTGATAAAGAATTCCAAATAATGATAGTGAAAATGATCCAAAATCTTGAAAACAAAATGGAATCACGATACATAGCCTGAAGACAAGGATTGAGAAGATGCAAGAAAGGTTTAACAAGGACCTAGAAGAAATAAAAAAGAGTCAATATATAATGAATAATGCAATAAATGAGATCAAAAATGCTCTGGACTGAACAAATAGTAGAATAATGGAGGCAGAAGATAGGATTAGTAAGGTAGAAGGTAGAATGGTAGAAATAAATGATTCAGAGAGGAAAAAAGAAAACCAAATTAAAAGAAATGAGGACAATCTCAAACCTCTGGGACAATGTTAAACTCCCCAACATTTGAATCATAGGAGCCCCAGAAGAAGAAGAAGATGAAAAGAAAGACCATGAGAAAATTCTTGAGGAGATAATAGTTGAAAACTTCCCTAAAATGGGGAAGGAAATAATCACCTAAATCCAAGAAACCCAGAGAGTCCCAAAGAGGATAAACCCAAGGCAAAACACCCCAAGACACATATTAATCAAATTAACAAAGATCAAACCCAAAGAACAAATATTAAAAGCAGCAAGGGAAAAACAACAAACACACAAGGGGATTCTGGTAAAGAAAACAGCTGATCTTTCAATAGAAACTCTTCAGGCCAGGAGGGAATGGCAGGACATACTTAAAGTGATGAAAGAAAATAACCTACAGCCCAGTTTACTGTACCCAGCAAGGATCTCATTCAAATATGAAGGAGAAATCAAAAGCTTTACAGACAAGCAAAAGCTGAGAGAATTCAGCACCACCAAACCAGCTCTCCAACTAATGCTAACGATCTTCTCTAGACAGGAAACACAAAAAGGGTGTATAAACTTGAACCCAAAACAATAAAGTAAATGGCAACGGGATCATACTTACAATAATTACCTTAAATGTAAATGGGTTGAATGCCCCAACCAAAAGACAAAGACTGGCCGAATGGATACAAAAACAAGACCCCTAAATATATTGTCTACAAGAGACCCACCTCAAGACAAGGGACACATACAGACTGAAAGTGAAGGGCTGGAAAAAGATATTCCATGCAAATAGAGACCAGAAGAAAGCAGGAGTAGCAATACTCATATCAGATAAAATAGACTTTAAAACAAAGGCTGTAAAAAGAGACAAAGAAGGACACTACATAATGATCAAAGGATCAGTCCAAGAAGAAGATAAAACAATTACAAATATATATGCACCTAACATAGGAGCACCGCAATATGTAAGACAAATGCTAACAAGTATGAAAGGGGAAATTAACAATAATATAACAATAATGGGAGACTTTAATACCCCACTCACACCTATGGATAGATCAACTAAACAGAAAATTAACAAGGAAACACAAACTTTAAATGATACAATAGACCATCTAGACCTAATTGATATCTATAGGACATTTCATCCCAAAACAATGAATTTCACCTTTTTCTCAAGCACACACGGAACCTTCTCCAGGATAGATCACATACTGGGCCATAAGTCTAGCCTTGGTAAATTCAAAAAAGTTGAAATCATTCCAAGCATCTTTTCTGACCACAATGCGGTAAGATTAGATCTCAATTACAGGAGAAAAACTATTAAAAATTCCAACATATGGAGGCTGAACAACACGCTGCTGAATAACCAACAAATCACAGAAGAAATAAAAAAATAAATCAAAATATGCATAGAAATGAATGAAGATGAAAACACAACAATCCAAAACTTGTGGGACACTGTAAAAGCAGTGCTAAGGGGAAGGTTCATAGCAATACAGGTATACCTCAAGAAACAATAAAAAAGTCAAATAAATAACCTAACTCTACACCTAAAGCAACTAGAAAAGGAAGAAATGAAGAACCCCAGGGTTAGTAGAAAGAAAGAAATCTTAAAATTTAGGGCAGAAATAAATGCAAAAGAAACAAAAGAGACCATAGCAAAAATCAACAAAGCCAAAAGCTGGTTCTCTGAGAGGATAAGTAAAATTGACAAACCATTAGCTAGACTCATCAAGAAACAAAAGGAGAAAAATCAAATCAATAAAATTAGAAATGAAAATGGAGAGATCACAACAGACAACACAGAAATACAAAGGATCATAAGAGACTACTATCAGCAATTATATGCCAATAAAATGGACAACGTGGAAGAAATGGTCAAATTCTTAGAAAAGTACAACTTTCCAAAACTGAACCAGGAAGAAATAGAAAATCTTAACAGTCCCATCACAAGCACGGAAATTGAAATTGTAATCAGAAATCTTCCAGCAAACAAAAGCCCAGGTCCAGATGGCTTCACAGCTGAATTCTACCAAAAATGTAGAGAAGAGCTAACACCTGTCCTGCTCAAACTCTTCCAGAAAATTGCAGAGGAAGGTAAACTTCCAAACTCATTCTATGAGGCCACCACCACCCTAATACCAAAACCTGACAAAGATGCCACAAAAAAAGAAAACTACAGGCCAATATCACTGATGAACATAGATGCAAAAATCCTTAACAAAATTCTAGCAATCAGAATCCAACAACACATTAAAAAGATCATACATCATGACCAAGTGGGCTTTATCCCAGGGATTCAAGGATTCTTCAATATCTGCAAATCAATCAATGTAATACACCACAATAACAAATTGAAAAATAAAAGCCATATGATTATCTCAATAGATGCAGAGAAAGCCTTTGACAAAATTCAACATCCATTCATGATAAAAACTCTCCAGAAAGCAGGAATAGAAGGAATATACCTCAACATAATAAAAGCTATATATGACAAACCCACAGCAAACATTTTTGCCTTTCCATATTGTTCATGGGGTTCTCAAGGCAAGAATACTGAAGTGGTTTGCCATTCCCTTCTCCAGTGGACCACATTCTGTCAGATCTCTCCACCATGACCCACCCATCTTGGGTTGCCCCTTGGGTATGGCTTAGTTTCATGGAGTTAGACAAGGCTGTGGTCCTAGTGTGATTAGATTGACTAGTTTTCTGTGAGTATGGTTTCAGTGTGTCTGCCCTCTGATGCCCTCTTGCAACACCTACCGTCTTACTTGGGTTTCTCTTACCTTGGGCGTGAGATGGCTGGATGGCATCACTGACTCGATGGACGTGAGTCTGGGTGAACTCTGGGAGTTGGTGATGGACAGGGAGGCCTGGCGTGCTGCAATTCATGGGGTCGAAAAGAGTCGGACACGACTGAGCGACTGAACTGAACTGAACAGCAAACATTATCCTCAATGGTGAAAAATTGAAAGCATTTCCCCTAGGGTCAGGAACAAGACAAGGGTGCCTACTTTCACCACTACTATTCAACATAGTTTTGGAAGTTTTGGCCACATCAATCAGAGCAGAAAAAGAAATAAAAGGAATCCAAATTGGAAAAGAAGAAGTAAAACTCTCACTGTTTGCCGATGACATGATCCTCTACATAGAAAACCCTAAAGACTCCACCAGAAAATTACTAGAGCTAATCATTGAATATACTAAAGTTGCAGGATATAAAATGAACACACAGAAATCCCTTGCATTCCTGTACACTAATAATGAGAAAATAGAGAAATTAAGGAAACAATTCCATTCACCATTGCAATGAAAAGAATAAAATACTTAGGAATATATCTACCAAAATAAACTAAAGACCTATATATAGAAAACTATAAAACACAGGTGAAAGAAATCAAAGAGGACACTAATAAATGGAGAAATATACCGTGTTCATGGATCGGAAGAATCAATATAGTGAAAATGAGTATACTACCCAAAGCAACTATAGATTCAATGCAATCCCTATCAAGCTACCAATGGTATTTTTCACAGAGCTAGAACAAATAATTTCACAATGTGTATGGAAATACAAAAAACCTCGAATAGCCAAAGCAGTCTTGAGAAAGAAGAATGGAACTGGAGGAATCAACCTGCCTGACTTTAGGCTCTACTACAAAGCCATAGTCATCAAAACAGTTTGGTACTGGTACAAAGACAGAAATATAGATCAATGGAACAAAATAGAAAGCCCAGAGATAAATCCACGCACCTATGGACACCTTTGACAAAGAAGGCAAGAATATACAATAGAGAAAAGATAATCTCTTTAACAAATGATGCTGGGAAAACTGGTCAACCACTTGTAAAAGAATGAAACTAGAACACTTTCTAACACCATACACAAAAATAAACTCAAAATGGATTAAAGATCTAAACATAAGACCAGAAACTATAAAACTCCTAGAGGAGAACATAGGCAAAACACTCTCTGACATAAACCACAGCAAGATCTTCTATGACCCACCTCCCACAATATTGGAAATAAAAGCAAAATAAATAAATGGGACCTAATTAAAATTAAAAGCTTCTGCACAACAAAGGAAACTATAAGCAAGGTAAAAAGATAGCCTTCAGAATGGGAGAAAATAGTAGCCAATGAAGCAACTGACAAAGAATTAATCTCAAAAACATACAAGCAACTCCTTCAGCTCAATTCCAGAAAAATAAATGACCCAACCAAAAAATGGGCCAAAGAACTAAACAAACATTTCTCCAAAGAAGACATACAGATGGCTAGCAAACACATGAAAAGATGCCCAACATCACTCATTATCAGATAAATGCAAATCAAAACCACAATGAGGTACCATTTCACGCCAGTCAGAATGCCTGTGATCCAAAAGTCTACAAGCAATAAATGCTGGAGAGGGTGTGGAGAAAAGGGAACCCTCTTACACTGTTGGTGGGAATGCAAACTAGTACAGCCGCTATGGAGAACAGTGTGGAGATTCCTTAAAAAACTGGAAATAGAACTGCCATATGACCCAGCAATCCCACTGCTGGGCATACACACCAAGGAAACAAGAATTGAAAGAGATATGTGTACCCCAATGTCCTTTGCAGCACTGTTTATCATAGCCAGGACATAGAAGCAGCCTAGATGTCCATCAGCAGATGAATGGATAAGAAATCAGTGGTACATATACACAATGGAGTATTACTCAGCCATTAAAAAGAATACATTTGAAACAGTTCTAATGAGGTGGATGAAACTGGAACCTATTATACAGAGTGAAGTAAGCCAGAAAGAAAAACACCAACACAGTATACTAACACATATATATGAATTTAGAAAGATGGTAACGATAACCCTGTATGCAAGTCAGCAAAAGAGACACAGATGTATAGAACAGTCTTTTGGACTCTGTGGGAGAGGGTGAGGGTGGGATGATTTGGGAGAATGGCATTGAAACATGTATAATATCATATGTGAAATGAATCGCCAGTCCAGGTTCGATGCATGATACAGGATGCTTGGGGCTGGTGCACTGGGATGACCCAGAGGGATGGTACGGGGAGGGAGGTGGAAGGGTGGTTCAGGATGGGGAACACGTGTACACCCATGGCGGATTCATGTTGATGTATGGCAAAACCATATTGTAAAGTAATTAGCCTCCAATTAAAATAAATAAATTTATATTAAAAATAATATTTTGCATATTATTTGTCTGTTTTTAGTTGGTGGTAAAGTTGAAATATGACATTACTTTCACAGGTCCAATATAATGATTCAATATTTATATATATTGTAAAATGATCACTGTAATAAGTCTATTTGACATTCCTCATTATACATAGTTACAAATTTTTTGTGTGTGTGATGAGAACTTTTAAGATTTACTCTCTTAGCAATTTCAAATATGCAATACAGTATTATGTAGTATTATTAACTATATATTATACAAAATAAATATTCAGCTGGGCTTCTCCTGTGGCTCAGCAGTAAAGAATCTGCCTGTAATGCAGGAGAGCCCAAGTTCGATCCCTGGTTGAGAAGATCCCCTAGAGGAGGGCATGGCAACCCACTCCAGTATATAGTCACCATATGGTACATTACACCTCTGTAAATTATTTATTTTATAGCTGGAGGTTTGACTTCCTTCACTCATTTTAGCATCCCCACCCCCACTTCCCAGCAACTACTAATCAGTTTTCTGTATCTAAGAACTTGTTTTTTCATTTGTTTGTTTTGTTTTTTAAGATTTCACATGTATGTGAGGTCATGTGGTGTTTGGCTTATTTCACTTAGCATAATGCCTTTAAGGTCCAATCATATTGTTGCAAATGACAAAACTTCCTTCCTCTTTATGACTGAATTGTTTTCCCTTGTGTCTATATACCACATCTTTGTCCATTCATTCATTGATGGACATTAGGTTGTTTCCGTATCTTGGCTACTCTAAATAATGCTGCAGTGAACAAGAGGATGCATATATATTATTCTTGAGAAAGAAAATTGATACTATCCAAATGGATGAGGAGATCCAACCAGTCCATCCTAAAGAAAATAAGTCCTGAATATTCATTAGAAGGCCTGATGTTGAAGCCAAAACTCCAATACTTTGGCCACCTGATACGAAGAAGTGACTCATTTGATAAGACCCTGATACTAGGAAAGATTGAAGGCAGGAGGAGAAGGGGATGACAGAGGGTGAGATTGTTGGATGGCATCAATGACTCAATGAACATGAGTTTGAGTAAGCTCTGGGAGTTGGTGATGGACAGGGAAGCCTGGCGTGTTGCAGTCCATTGGGTCGCAAAGAGTAGGACACAACTGAGTGACTGAAATGAACTGAACTGAAATGAATGAAATTAGCTAATATCCTAAGAGCACATCTTATCCAATTAATATTTTTATATGTATTTATTTGTTACTCTTTTTTTCTTTTTTAAAACTATTTATTTGTAGTTGAGGATAATTATTTTATGATAGTGTGTTGATTTCTGCCATACATCAACATGAATCAACCATAGGTATACACATGTCCCCACCTCCTTGAGCCTCCCTCCCAACTCCCACCCCATCCCACACTAGGTTGTCACAGAGCACCAGGTTGAGCTCCCTGTGCTATACAGCAACATCTCATTGGCCATCTATTTTACATATGGTAATGTGTATGTTTCAACCAATTAGTCCCATCCTCTCCTTCCCCCACTCTGTCCATGTCTGTTCTCTATGTCTGAGCCTCTATTCCTGCCTTACAAATAGGTTCAGCAGTAACATTTTTCTAGTTTCTATATATATATGTTAATATATAATATTTATCTTTTTCTTTCTGACTTCACTGTTTGTAACAGGCTCTAGGTTAATCTACCTTATTAGAACTACTGAGTCAAATGCATTCCTTTTTATGACAGAGTTAATATTACACTGTATATATGTACCACAGCTTCTTTATCCATTCATCTATTGACAGATATCTAGGTTGCTTCCATGTCCTGGCAATTGTAAATAGAGCTGTAATGAACACTGGGCTACATGTGTCTTTTTCAATTATGATTTTCTCAGGGTATATGCCTGGTAGTGAGATTGCTGGGTCAAATGGTAGTTTTATTCCTAGTTTTGAAAGAAATCTCCACATTGATCTCCATAGTGGCTGTATCAATTTACATTTCCACCAATGGTGCAAGAGGGTTCCCTTTTCTCCATACCCTCTCCAGCATTTATTGTGTATAGATTTTTTGATGAACCATTCTGACTGGTGTGAGGTGATATTTCATTGTAATTTTGATTTGCATTTCTCTAATAAGTGATGTTGAGCATTTTTTCATATGTTTATTTGCCATCTGTATGTCTTCTTTAGAGAAATGTCTATTTAGGCCTTCTGCAATATTTTTAATTGGATTGCTTGTTTTTCTGATGTTGAGCTGTATGAGCTGCTTATATATTTTGGAGATTAATCCTTTGTCAGTTGTTTAATTTGCAATTATTTTCTCCCATTCCGAGGGCTGTCTTTTCACATTGCTAATAGTTTCCTTTGCTGTGCAAAAGATTTTAAGTTTAATTAGACCCCATTTGTTTATTTTTGTTTTTATTTCCATTACTCTAGAAATGTTGCCTTGGTATCTCTAATTTTCTTGAAGAGATCTCTAGTCTTTCCCATTCTGTTGTTTTCCTCTATTTCTTTGCATTGATCGCTGAGGAAGGCTTTCTTATCTCTTGCTATTCTTTAGAACTCTGCATTCAGATGCTTATATCTTTCCTTTTCTCCTTTGCTTTTCGCTTCTCTTCTTTTCACAGCTATTTGTAAGGCCTCCCTAGACAGCCATTTTGCTTTTTTGCATTTATTTTCCATGGGGATAGTCTTGATCCCTGTCTCCTGTACAATGTCATGAACCTCAGTCCATAGTTCTTCAGGCACTCTATCTATCAGATCTAGTCCCTTAAATCTATTTCTCACTTTCACTGTACAATCATAAGGGATTTGATTTAGGTCATACCTGAATGGTCTAGTGGGTTTCCCTACTTTCTTCAATTTAAGTCTGAATTTGGCAAAAAGGAGTTCATGATCTGAGCCACAGTCAGCTCCCGGTCTTGTTTTTGCTGACTGTATAGAGCTTCTCCATCTTTGGCTGCAAAGAATATAATCAATCTGATTTCGGTGTTGACCATCTGGTGATGTCCATGTGTAGAGTCTTCTCTTGTGTTGTTGGCAGAGGGTGTTTGCTATGACCAGTGCGTTCTCTTGGCAAAACTCTATTAGTCTTTGCCCTGCTTCATTCCATATTCCAAGGCCAAATTTGCCTGTTACTCCAGGTGTTTCTTGACTTCCTACTTTTGCATTCCAGCCCCCATAATGAAAAAGACATCTTTTTTGGGTGTTAGTTCTAAAAGGTCTTGTAGGTCTTCATATAATCATTCAACTTCAGCTTCTTCAGTGTTACTGGTTGGGGCATAGACTTGGATTACTGTGATATTGAATGGTTTGCCTTGGAAACGAACAGAGATCATTCTGTCGTTTTTGAGATTGCATCCAAGTACTGCATTTCAGACTCTTTTGTTGACCATGATGGCTACTCCATTTCTTCTAAGGGATTCCTGCCCACAGTAGTAGATATAATGGTCATCTGAGTTAAATTCACCCATTCCAGTCCATTTTAGTTTGCTGATTCCTAGAATGTCAATGTTCACTCTTGCCATCTCCTGTTTGACCACTTCCAATTTGCCTTGATTCATGGACCTGACATTCCAGGTTCCCATGCAATATTGCTCTTTATAGCATCAGACCTTGCTTCTATCACCAGTCACATCCACAACTGGTGTTGTTTTTGCTTTGGCTCCATCCCTTCATTCTTTCTGGAGTTATTTTTCCACTGATCTCCAGTAGCATATTGGGCACCTACTGACCTGGGGAGTTCCTCTTTCAGTATCCTATCATTTTGCCTTTTCATACTGTTCATGGGGTTCTCAAGGCAAGAATACTGAAGTGGTTTGCCATTCCCTTCTCCAGTGTACCACATTCCGTCAGGCCTCTCCACCATGACCCATCCATCTTGGGTGGCCCCACAGGGCATGGCTTAGTTTCACTGAGTTAGACAAGGCTATGGTCCTAGTGTGATTAGATTGACTAGTTTTCTGTGATTATGGTTTCAGTGTGTTTGCCCTCTGATGCCCTCTTGCAGCACCTACTGTCTTACTTGGGTTTCTCTTACCTTGGATGTGGGGTATCTCTTCATGGCTGCTTCTTACCTTGGATAAGGGGTATCTCCTCACTGCTCCCCTTCCTGACCTTGAACGTGGAGTAGCTCCTCTAGGCCCTCCTGTGCCCGTGCAGCCACCGCTCCTTGGACCTGGGATTGCTCCTCTCAGCCGCCACCACTGACCTCGGGCATGGGGTAGTTCCTCTTGGCAGCTGCCTCTGACCTCAGATGCGGGGTAGCTCCTCTCGGCTGCCACCCCTGACCTTGGACGTGGGGTAGCTCCTCTCAGCTGTTCCTGCACCGTCACAGCCTGGTACTCTCGGCCACTGCCCCTGATCTCGGACGTGGGGTAGAAATGGTATGGACCTAACAGAAGCAGAAGATATTAAGAAGAGGTGGCAAGAATACACAGAAGACCTGTACAAAAAAGATCTTCATGACCAAGATAATCATGATGGTATAACTCAGCCAGAGCCAGATATCGTGGAACGTGAAGTCAAGTGGGCCTTAGAAAGCATCACTACCAACAAAGCTAGTGGAGGTGATGGAATTCCAGTTGAGCTATTTCAAATCCTGAAAGATGATGCTATGAAAGTGCTGCACTCAATATGTCAGCAAATTTGGAAAACTCAGCAGTGGCCACAGCACTGGAAAAAGTCAGTTTTCATTCCAATCCCAAAGAAAGGCAATGCCAAAGAATGCTCAAACTATTACACAATTGCACTCATCTCACATGCTAGTAAAGTAATGCTCAAAATTCTCCAAGCCAGGCTTCACCAATATGTGATCTGTGAACTTCCAGATGTTCAAGGTGGTTTTAGAAAAGGCAGAGGAACCAAAGATCAAATTGCCAACATCCACTGGATCATGGAAAAGGCAAGAGAGTTCCAGAAAAACATCGATTTCTGCTTTATTGACTATGCCAAAGCCTTTGACTGTGTGGATCACAATAAACTGTGGAAAATTCTGAAAGAGATGGGAATACCAGACCAACTGACTTGCCTCTTGAGAAACCTATATGCAGGTCAGGAAGCAACAGTTAGAACTGGACATGGAACAACAGACTGGTTCCAAATAGGAAAAGGAGTACATCAAGGCTGTATACTGTCACCCTGCTTATTTAACTTCTATGCAGAGTACATCATGAGAAACACTGGTCTGGAAGAAACACAAGCTGAAATCAAAATTGCCTGGAGAAATATCAATAATCTCAGATATGCAGATGACACCACCCTTATGGCAGAAAGTGAAGAGGAACTCAAAGGCCTCTTGATGAAAGTGAAAGAGGAGAGTGAAAAAGTTGACTTAAAGCTCAACATTCAGAAAATGAAGATCATGGCATCTGGTCCTATCGCTTCATGGGAAATAGATGGGGAAACAGTGTCAAACTTTATTTTTTGGGGCCCCAAAATCACTGCAGAGGGTGACTGCAGCCATGAAATTGAAAGACGCTTACTCCTTGGAAGGAAAGCTATGACCAACCTAGATAGCATATTCAAAAGCAGAGACATTACTTTGCCAACAAAGGTCCGTCTAGTCAAGGCTATGGTTTTTCCAGTGGTCATGTATGGATGTGAGAGTTGGACTGTGAAGAAGGCTGAGCACCAAAGAATTGATGCTTTTGAACTGTGATGTTGGAGAAGACTCTTGAGAGTCCTTTAGACTGCAAGGAGACCCAACCAGTCCATTCTAATGGAGATAAGTCCTGGGATTTCTTTGGAAGGAATGATGCTAAAGCTGAAACTCCAGTACTTTGGCCACCTCATGTGAAGAGTTGACTCATTGCAAAAGACTCTGATGCTGGGAGGGATTGGGGGCAGGAGGCGAAGGGGATGACAGAGGTGAGATGGCTGGATGGCATCACCGACTCAATGGACTTAAGTTTGAGTGAACTCTGGGAGTTGGTGATGGACAGGGAGGCCTGGTGTGCTGTGATTCATGGGGTTGCAAAGAGTTGGACATGATTGAGCGACTGAACTGACTGACTGTAGGAGGTGGGTCATAGAGGATCTTCCTGTGGTTTATGTCAAAATGTGTTCTGCTTGTTTCCTCTAAAGAGTTTCATAGTTTCTGATCTTACATTTAGGTCTTTAATTCATTTGGAGTTTATCTTTGTGTATGGTGTTAGGAAGTGTTCTAATTTCATTCTTTTACATGTATCTGTCCAGTTTTCCCAGAACCACTTATTGAAAAGACTATCTTTTCTCCATTGTATGGTCTTGCCTCCCTGTCAAAGATAAGGTGCCTGGAGGTGTGTGGGCTATCTCTGGGCTTCTTATCTTGTTCCATTGTTCTATATGTGTGTTTTTGTGCCAGTAGTATACTATCTTAATGTCTGTAGCTTTGTAGTATAGCCTGAAGTCAGGAAAGCTTGTTCCTCCAGCTCCATTTTTCCTTCTCAAGATTGCTTTGACTCTTTGAGAGTCTTTTGTGCTTTCATACAAATTGTGACTGTTTTTTTTTGTTGTTGTTCTAGTTTTGTGAAAAATGCCATTGGTAATTTGGTAGGATTGCATTGGATCTGTAGATTGCTTTGGGTAGTGTAGTCAGTTTTACAATATTGATTCTTCTGATCCAAGAATACGGTTATGTCTTTTCACCTATTTATGTCATCTTTGATTTATTTCATCAGTGTCTTATAGTTTTCTGTGTACAAATCTTGTGTCTCTTCAGGTAGGTTTTTCCCTAGGTGTTTTATTCTTTTTTGTTACAGTGCTGAATAGGACTGATTCCTCAATTTTTATTTCTGATTTTTTATTGTTAGTATATAGGAATGCAAAGGATTTCTGTGTATTGATTTTGTATCTGGCAACTTTAATAAATTCACTAATTAGCTCTAGTAATTTTCTGAGAGTATCTTTAGGGTTTTTTTCTATGCATAAAATCATGTCATCTGCAAACAGTGAGAGTTTTACTTCTTTTCCAATCTGAATTCATTTTATTTCTTTTTCTTCTCTGATTGCAGTGGCTAGCACTTCCAAAACTATGTTAAATAATAGTGGCAAGAGTGGGAACCCTTGTCTTGTTCCTGATCTTAGAGGAAATGTTTTCAGTTTTTCACTGTTGGGAATAATGTTTGTTCTGGATTTATCATATATGACCTCTATTATGTTGAGAAAGTTTCCTTCTATGCTGATTTTCTGGAGAGCTTTTATACATGGGTACTGAATTTTGTTGAAAACTCTTTCTCACTCTATTAAGATGATTATCATATGGCTTTAACCTTTTAATTTTTTATTATGGTATAACACATTGATTGATTTGTGTATATTGAAGACTCCTTGCATCCCTCATTATCCAATTAATTTTTTTTCTTTTTAAACCCATATTCATAGCAGCATTTTTATTTTTTAATTTAAATTTATTTATTTTAATTAGAGGCTAATTACTTTACAATATTGTATTGGTTTTGCCATACGTCAACATGAATCTGCCACAGGTGTACACGTGTTCCCAATCCTGAAAGTTGATGTGTAATGCTAAGGTCTCTGAACAATTTGCAAAGTGAAGAAAAGGAATTTCACCATTTTCCAGTCATGATGTTCTCTCTCAGTGGTCTGTAGAATCTCTCCATATTTGCCCTGGTCACACAGGGATGACTTGGGCTAAGTTTGATGACCCATTGATAATGGGCCCCTGCCCTCTCTGGATTCCCTCTAATCTCTTATGGGCTAGTAAGAGTATAACGGCCCTTACTGATAAAACTCTTGAGTTCTTTATCCTTTGATGCATCATTCTTCTTCATTATTACAGAGTCATTTGTTGTTTTTGTTGTATAGTTGCTAAATCAGGTCCTACTCTTTTGCAACCCTGTAAACTGTAGCCTGCCAGGCAAGGATAGTGGAGTGGGTTATCATTTCCTTCTCCAGGGGATCTTCCTGACCCAGGGATGGAATTCTAGTCTCCCTCATTGGCAGGGAGCCACCTGAGACTTCACCACTGAGGCACCTAGGAAGCCCCATTAGCGCCATACCATCAGTTATTTTTAAATTAGCTTCCTTTAAAAAAATTTCTCCTTGCCACTGCTTAACTTTAGACCATTTTTCTATTTACTTCTATCCTCAAAGAAAATAACAACAAAGCAACAATAATGATGACAATAATTTTCTGTATAGTGCAATTGCATATACAATAATATAATGATTAATAAAAATTAAAGCTGGTCTCTTTTGCTTCTTGAGTTGTTTTAGTAAAATTTTCTTGATGGTCAACATCCTAGCTAATATGACATTTTGAGACTATCAGTGACTCATTTAGCGGAATACAGTATCTGTATCCTATGAAGATGAAGAAAATCATCCTGAAGCAATTTCTAAGGGAACTGAACCCTCATTTCCTATGTTTCTTGCTTGGCAGGTGGGTACTTTACCACTGGACCATCTGGGAAGTCCTTGAGTTATAAGAGATAAACTCAAATAGATGAAATTACTTTTTATGGGTACAGAAGCTAAAGCATAAGAGGTTTAGAACTTTGAAAAAGATCCCAGAGCAAGAGGAAATCAGAGTGGAAAGTAGAATCAGTTCTTTCTACTCTAGGCAACTTTCTCCAAAATAGCTTCCTAGAGAGATTTCTGAACTTGGATAACCGAACTTTGTATGCATGCATACTCAGTCGTGTCTGACTCTTGGTGACCCCATGGACTGTAGCCTGCCAGGCTCCTCTATACATGGAATTTTCCAGGCAAGAATACTGGAGTGGGTTGCTATTTCCTACTCCAGGGGATCTTCCAGACCCAGAGATTAAACCCACATGACCTGTATCTCCTGAATTGGCAGGTGGATTCTTTACCACTGCTGCTGCTGCTGCTGAGTCACTTCAGTCGTGTCTGACTCTGTGCGACCCCATAGACGGCAGCCCACCAGGCTCCTGCGTCCCTGGGATTCTCCAGGCAAGAACACTGGAGTGGGTTGCCATTTCCTTCTCCAATGCATGAAAGTGAAAAGTGAAAGTGAAGTCGCTCAGTCGTGTCCAACCCTCAGCCACCCCATGGACTGCAGCCTACCAGGCTTCTCCGTCCATGGGATTTTCCAGGCAAGAGTACTGGAGTGGGGTGCCATTGCCTTCTCCATCTTTACCACTGAGCCACCTGGAAAGATATACATTTTCCCTTTTGGAATGCTGATACTTTCCAACAATTTCTTCAAATGGGCCAACTTAAAATGAAAATTTGACTGGTAGGAGACAGGAGATACCCCACAGATAAATCTAAATGAAGTAGGTGACATATGCAGCAGGGCAGGATTTGGGTGGAACTTCATAAACATGAAAACACAAAGAGACATATAGTTTTAGTAAGATAAGTAGAATGGATAGTGGGTTGACTTGGAAATTTGATTGTCTGTTGTTGAATAGAAAGACTTCTCTTGAGGTTTATTCTGGTTTTAATTTCTTAATGTGTGTCACTGCTAACTTTTTAAAAAAATTTTTGTTTTTTTGCATTTTGTTTATTTTGAAATTGACTTCTAATTTGTATTAGGTTGCTTCTAAATGAGTGGTAAGAATAATTGAGCTATTTCAAATCCTGACAGATGATGCTGTGAAAGTGCTGCACTCAATATGCCAGCAAATTGGAAAACTCAGCAGAGGCCACAGGACTGGAAAAGTCAGTTTTTATTCCAATCACAAAGAAAGGCAATGCCAAAGATGTTCAAACTACTGCACAATTGCACTCATCTCACATGCTAGCAAGGTAATGCTTAAAATTCTCCAAGCCAGGTTACATGAACCTTGAACTTCCAGATGTTCAAGCTGGTTTTAGAAAAGGCAGAGGAACCAGAGATAAAGTCGCCCACATCAAAATATAGAAAGGAGTAGGACAAAGCTGTATATTGTCACCCTGCTTATTTAACATATGCAGAGTACATCATGCAAAATGCTGGGCTGGATGAAACACAAGCTGGAATCAAGATATCTGGGAGAAATTTTAATAATCTCAGATATGCAGATGACACCATACTTATGGCAGAAAGCAAAGAAGAACTAAAGAGCCTCTTGAGGAAAGTGAAAGAGGAGAGTGAAAAAGTTGGCTTAAAACTCAACGTCCAGAAAACGAAGATCATGGCATCTGGTCCCATTACGTCATGGCAAATAGATGGGGAAACAATGGAAACAGTGACAGACTTTATTTTTTTGGCTCCAAAAATCACTGCAGATGGTGATTACAGCCATGCAATTAAAAGATGCTTGCTCCTTGGAAGAAAAGCTATGACCAACCTAGATAACATATTAAAAAGCAGAATTACTTTGCCAACCAAAGTCTGTCTAGTCAAAGCTATGGTTTTTCCAGAAGTCATGTATGGATTTGAGAGTTGGATGTAAAGAAAGCTGAGCGCTGAAGAACTGATGCTTTTGAACTGTGGTGCTGGAGAAGACTCGAGAGTTCCTTGGACTGCAAGGAGATCAAACCAGTCCATCCTAAAGGAAATCAGTCCTGAATACTCATTGGAAGGATTGATGCTGAAGCTGAAACTCCAATACTTTGGCCACCTGATTCGAAGAACTGATTCCTTGAAAAAGACCCTCATGCAAGGAAAGAGTGAAGGCAGGAGAAGGGGAGGACAGAGGATGAGATAGATGGATGGCATCACTGACTCGATGGGCATGAGTTTGAGTAAGGTCTGGGAGTTGGTGAAGGACAGGAAAGCCTGGTGTACCGCAGTCCTTGAGGTCACAAAGAGTCGGACACAACTGAGCGACTGAAATGAACTGAACTGAACTGAATAATATCTAGCAATTTTATACACAAGAATAAAAGCAGATTTCTTGGGAAGGTCAGTTTTAAATTAATTCATAATATAATTTATGTTCTAGAAAACAGAAAAGCTTCAGAGGTACCAGAAAATAAAAACTTCTTTGAACTCGTCTTGTTGAAAAAATAATTAATGTTGAATTTTACTGCAGGCAGCCAGTCTATTAGTTAATGAGAATGAAATAATGTTCTTGTATTAAATTCAGCATCTTTCTTTTCATTATTTATTAGTATTCATTATATGCCAACAATTTATGGAGCTCTGCACAGATCATAAAAAATAGAATTCTTGCCCAATTATATTTTACATTAAATAAGATGCAGTTAGTGTATTTTATAGCATCTGACATGTAAGAGCACAGTATCAATTATCATATTGCTTCTATAAAGTATATTAAAAGGTAAGAGAAAAAGTACTGAAGGTTTGTATTGTATATGGCAAACTAGTGTCTACATTGTGCTGGGACTAGATTTAAATGCAGGTTGGACAGCACTGTTGAGGTGCATTTCAAGATTGTAGATTGCTAAGAGCAGATCACTACTTCCTAAATCATGAAGACCACTTCCCATATCTTGCAGAGTTTTTTTTGCTTAAAGATATGATTAGAAGAGCTGGGCTCATTTGGCTACGCTGAACTTGAGGATTTAGAGCAGTCACAGTCCAAAGGTACAATGTGACTGTCAAGAGTGCTCACTGTTACTGCCCAGCACAGTGAGGTTTCTTTCTGGGACACTGTTTGGGTCACTGCCCTTTTCTTGGTAGAAAGACCTAGTCAGCCTTATCTCATCTTAACAGAAAAGATGTTCCTCATTCTTATTTTTCAGACTTGGCTAACAAAACTCTGTGGTGTTGTGTAAATCTGAGCTTTCTAGACAGTTCTTTCCTCCAGCTTGATAAATTACCCCATTTTCCTAAACGTGCTCTTTAAAACATAGTAACAGAGAAAAGGCAAGAGGGGTTGAAAAATCAAGAATAAAATCAATTCTACTGGTGGATGGGAAGGTCCAATGGGAAAAGAACCAACCTTTACTGAACACCTACTGTATCCCAGGTTCTGTCATAATCACTTTATATGCTTTGGTTGCATTTATATCAACATTAACCATAAAAGCATCTACAGTTCTTACTCATGTTTACTAACTTTAAATTCGGTTATTGAAATTTTTAGTCTTATTTTCCAACAAAAATCTTAAGACTGGATAGTCTATTGCACGTGCAAAATGAATTGCTTACCAGTTATCTTTTTTTCTCATGTACATCTGTTTCATTGTAAAACTAGAAGAAAAATAGCAGCACAGAACTAATTTCTCATTGACATGGGTACAGAATCATCTCTGTAGAGGTTGTGACCTCCCCCATAAAAGAATCTTATAAAGTATCAGGAAAGGAAAGGCAAGAGATTGTAATGCCTGGGCGAATGCCTCTGCACTTTAGTGATGTCTGCAAGAAAGAAAATGTCCTCTGCCCTTCTAGGTTCCTCTGGCTGTCTAAGAATTAAGTTGACATGAGACAGATTAACAGGAGAAAATCACTCAAAAGTCCAATAACATATTTATATGGGAGAGACCCAGGAAAACTGAGTAATCTGAGTAATTCACCAAATTGGCCAAAACCTTCATCTTTAACAACACCTTCCCCTTCAGCTAAACACAAAGAGGATATTGAGAGTAGTGGTTTGGGACTTCAGAGAGGAAGAAGCCAATTTACATGGAGATGGAAAAGCAAATGTTTCATAAACAAATGTTTGCTGGGCCATGCTGGAGACAGGGGGACACAGAGAGGAATTTTAGCAAACAGAAATTGCTAAGTTCCTCCTTATCCACACACCTAGTTCATACTGTAGTTATGAATGGTGATGGCTCCCTTCCTAGAATAGGTCCTCAATCTACATTTCTTAAGCAATTAGTAGGGAAGTCAAAGTTTTTTCCTGTGTCTTTTGGGTATGGATTATTCTCAGCTCCTAATAATCCACATGCCATTGAAAGGTTGCTGCTGTGAGCCATGTGTTACACCAGGATTCATGATCTCTGGAGGAGAGGATTTTGATCCGGGGTCAGAGATGAGACTTGACTACTTGGAACTTTTTGTGTAGCAAGGTTTTATTAAAGTATAAGAGAAATCTTCTGACATAGACATCAGAAGGGGGCAGAAAGAATGCCCACTTCCTAGTTTTTAGCAAGGCATTTTATGTCTGTTCAGTTCAGTTCAGTTCAGTCATTCAGTCGTGTTCGACTGTTTGTGACCCCGTTGACTGCAGCACACCAGGCCTCCTGTACATCACCAACTCCCGGAGTTTACTCAGTCAAACTCATGTCCATTGAGTCGGTGATGCCATCCAATCATCTCATCCTTTGTCGTCCCCTTCTCCTCCTGCCTTCAATCTTTCCCAACATCAGGGCCTTTTCAAACAAGTCAGCTCTTCGCATCAGGTGGCCAAAGTATTGGAGTTTCAGCTTCAACATCAGTCCTTCCAATGAACATTCAGGACTGATTTCTTTTAGGATGGACTGGTTGGAACTCCTTGCAGTCTAAGGGACTCTCAAGAGTCTTCTCCAAAACCACAGTTCAAAAGCATCAATTCTTTGATGCTCAGCTTTCTTTATACTCCAACTTTCACACCCATACATGACTACTGGAAAAACCATAGCCTTAACTAGATGGACCTTTGTTGGCAAAGTAATGTCTCTGCTTTTTAAAATGCTGTCTAGGTTGGTCATAACTTTTCTTCCAAGGACTAAGCGTCACTTTATTTCATGGTTGCAGTCACCATCTGCAGTGATTTTGGAGCCCCCATAAAAATAAAGTCTGACACTGTTTCCACTGTTTCTCCATCTATTTGCCATAAAGTCTTGGGACTGGATGCCATGATCTTTGTTTTCTGAATGTTGAGCTTTAAGCCAACTTTTTCACTCTCCTCTTTCACTTTCATCAAGAGGCTCTTTAGCTCTTCACTTTCTGCCATAAGGGTGGTGTCATCTGCATATCTGAGGTTATTGATATTTCTCCCAGCAATCTTGATTCCAGCTTGTGCTTCATCCAGCCCACCATTTCTCATGATGTACTCTGCATATAAGTTAAATAAACAGGGTGGCAATATACAGCCTTGATGTACTCCTTTTCCTATTTGGAACCAGTCTGTTGTTCCACGTCCTATTCTAACTGTTGCTTCCTGACCTGCATACAAATTTCTCAGTAGGCAGGTCAGGTGGTCTGGTATTTCCATCTCTTAAAGAAATGTTCACAGTTTATTGTGATCCACATAGTCAATAAAGCAGAAGTAGATGTTTTTCTGGAACTCTCTTGCTTTTTCAATGATCCAGTGGGTGTTGGCAGTTTGATCTCTGGTTCCTCTGCCTTTTCTAAATCCAGCTTGAACATCCGGAAGTTCACGGCTCACATATTGTTGAAGCCTGGCTTAGAGAATTTTGAGCATTAATTTGCTAGCATGTGAGATGAGTGCAATTGTGTGTCTTTGGCATTGCCTTTCTTTGGGATTGGAATGAAAACTGACCTTTTCCAGTGCTGTGGCCACTGCTGAGTTTTCCAGATTTGCTGGCATATTGAGTGCAGCACTTTCACAGCATCATCTTTTAGAATTTGAAATAGCTCAACTGGAATTCCATCACCTCCACTAGCTTTGTTCACAGTGATCCTTCCTAAGGCCCACTTGACTTCACATTCCAGGATGTCTGGCTCTAGGTCAGTGATCATACCATCGTGAGTATCTGGATCATTAAGATCTTTTTTGTACAGTTCTTCTGTGTATTCTTGCCACCTCTTCTTAATATCTTCTACTTCTGTTAGGCCCATACCATTTCTGTTCTTTATTGAGCCCATCTTTGCATGAAATGTTCCCTTGGTATCTCTAATTTTCTTGAAGAGATCGCTAGTCTTTCCCATTCTATTGTTTTCCTCTATTTCTTTGCATTGATCACTGAGGAAGGCTTTCTTATCTCTCCTTGCTATTCTTTGGAACTCTGCATTCAAATGGGTATATCTTTCCTTTTCTCCTTTGCTTTTGGCGTCTCGTCTTTTCTCACCTATTTGTAAGGCCTCCTCAGACAACCATTTTGCTTTTTTGCATTTCTTTTTCTTGGGGGTGATCTTGCTCCCTTTCTCCTGTACATTGTCACGAACCTCCATCCATAGTTCATCAGGCACTCTGTCTATCAGATCTAGTTTCTTAAATCTATTTCTCACTTCCACTTAGGAAGGGATTCCACAAACGTTAGGGATTTGACTTAGGTCATACCTGAATGGTCTAGTGGTTTTCCCTACTTTCTTCAATTTAAGTCTGAATTTGGCAATAAGGAGTTCATGATTTGAGCCACAGTCAGCTCCTAGTCTTGTTTTTGCTCACTGTATAGAGCTTCTCCATCTTTGACTGCAAAGAATATAACCAATCTGATTATATGTATGTTAGGGAGCTTCCAATCAGATAAAAGAAACACCTCAAGGCTGAGGGAGTTTCACCAGCCCCCTTTCCCACAATATGCATTTTTGCGATAGGAAGGCATAAGGTGTGTCATCCCTGGCCATAAAACAATTGACATGGACACTGGTTTGTTGAGCCATTATCAGCCCAAGGTTTGAGAAAAGAAAAAGAGTTAGTCTTAGACAGTACCATTTTGAAGAAAGGTAAATTCCAAAGCAAATATGTCGTTTCATTAGCATAGCTTAAGAAAAACATTTCCATAAGAAAAATACATTGGTTAGCTCAAGGCAGAACCAGGTGTTGTCAACACAGAATTAAAAGAAGCTTCCTTTAATTTTGTGTAGAGAAGGAAAAAGTGCCTGCCACTTGCAGTTTATTTCCTCCTGCCACTTGGGGACCTCTGGCCTTCCTACCTGTTATTCTCTCACCATCATCTCACTCCGGTCAGAATGATTGTCATCAAAAAATCGACAAACAATAAATGCTGGAGAGGATGCGGAGACAAGGGAACCCCACTTGCATTGTTGGTGGGAACGTAAATTGATACAGCCACTATGGAGAGCAGTATGGAGATTCTTTAAAAAGCTGGGAATAGAGGGGAGGAGCCAAGATGGCGGAGGAGTAGGACGGGGAGAACACTTTCTCCCCCACAAAATCATCAAAAGAGCATTTAAACATCGAGTAAATTCCACAAAACAACTTCCGAATGCCGGCAGAGGACATCAGGCACCCAGAAAAGCAGCCCAACTCTTCGAAAGGAGGTAGGAAAAAATATAAAAGACAAAAAAAGAGACAAAAGAGGGAGGGACGGAGTTCCGTCCCGGGAAGGGAGTCTTAAAAAGAGAGAAGTTTCCAAACACCAGGAAACCCTCTCACTGCCGAATCTGTGCCGAGCTTTGGAAGCACAGAGGGCAACATAAAAGGGAGGGAAAAAAAAAAAAAATAAACAATTAAAAATCGCGGATTGTGAGCCCTACGGGAACTCCCCCAGCGGAGAAGCAGCGCAGACGCCTGCACACGGCATTAGCAAGCGGGGGCTGGGCAGGGAAGTGCGGCACGGGCTGTGTCCCTTAGAGTAAGAATCCGGCCGAATGTCCTGAGCGCTATCTGAGCGAAATAATTTGGGCTAGCAAACCAGACTGTGGGATATCTACCACGCGAAAAGCCAGCCCTAACCTAAGACACCGCCAGGCCCGCGCACAGAACAAAGGACTGAACAGAGATAGCCGGCTGCAGACCTCCCCCTCCGGTGACAGGCAACCAGAGCCGGAAGGGGGCAATCGCAGCCCCAGAGAGACACTATCTATAAAACTGTAAGCAGGCTTCTTTGCTAACTAAAACTTCTTGGGGGTCTGGACGGTCAACATCTGCCTGAGAAGGTGCGCCGGTTTTACACCCAGATAACCGAGTGGCGGGGAGGCGATAAGTCGCAGCATTGGCGCCCGCCAAGCACCTCATCGCCTGAGCTGCTCGACCTGGGAAGAACACAAAACGCAGGCCCAACCGAGTCTGCGCCTCTGAGGACTACCCGAGTGCCTGAACCTGAGCGGCTTGGACCTGGGAGCTCAGTCCAGGGCCGGCCTCTGATTGTTCCCGGCGGAACAACCTAGAGCCCAAGCAGTGTGGGCAGGGAGGTTACACGCGCCGTGAGCGGGGGCAGACCCAGTGTGGCCGAGGCACTTCGAGCGCACGCCAGTGTTATCTGTTTGCAGCATCCCTCCCTCCCTCCCCACAGCGCGGCTGAACAAGTGAGCCTAAATTAAAAAAAAAAAAAAAAAAAAAAAAAAAAAAAAAAAAATAGGGTCCTCCACCGTCCCCTTTGTGTCAGGGCGGGAACCAGACACTGAAGAGACCAGCAAACAGAAGAAGCTCTAACAGAGGGAAACGCCTTGGAAGCTACATGCCATAGATTAAAACCCTGTGGTTACTACGGATTACATAGGAAGGGGCCTATAGATCTTGAGAAATATAAGTCGGACTAAGGAACTGCCAAAAATGAACTGAACCCACAATACTCACAACAAAACCAGAGAAAGACCTAGATATATTTTTACTATTTTTACGATCAATCTTTCTTTCTTTCTTTTTTTTTTTAATTAAAAAAAAATTTTTTTTAAGTCCTCTATTGTCCTTTAATTTTCACTTTTATAACTATTACTTTGCAAAAAAAAAAAAAAAAAGACCCTATTTTTTTTTTTTTTTTTTCTTCTTCAGCAAACTTCATATATATATTTTATAATTTTTTGACCGTGGTTTTTTTTTTTTTTTTTCTTTTTTCTTTTTCTTCTTTTCTTTAACATTGCATTTTTGAAATTCCAAACTCTACTCTAGATTTTTAATTTTAGCCTTTTGATATATGTTATCAATTTTGTACCTATAGTTTTTTTCATAATTGCTGTGACTTTTTTTTTTTTTCCTCTGTTTCTTTCTCTTCTTCTTTTATATAACATCGTATATCTGCAATTCCAAACTTTACTCAAGATTTTTAATTTATGCTTTTTGGTATTTGATATCAATTTTGTACCTGTATTTTCTTTATAATTTTTGCGACATTGTTTTTGTTGGTTTGTTTGTTTTCTCTCTTTATTTTTCTTCTTCTTCTTTTTTTTTTTTTTTTTTTTAACGTTGCATTTTTGAAATTCCAAACTCTACTCTAGATTTTTAATTTTTGCTGTTTGGTATTAGTTATCAATTTTGTACCTGTAGTTTCTTTATTACTTTCACGACCTTGTTTGTTTTTCTTTGTTCGTTTTTTCTCTCTTTCTTTTCCTTCTCCTTTTCATTAACATCGCATTTTTGAAATTCCAAACTCTACTCTAATTTCTAATTTTTGTTTTTATGTATTTGTTACCAATTTTGTACCTTTAAGAAGCCAATCTTCAGGACCCATTTTTCACTAGTGTACGAGATTACTGGCTTGACTGCTCTCTCCCCCTTTGGACTCCCCATTTTCTCCACCAGGTCACCTGTATCTCCTCCCTAACCCCTCTCTACTCTACCCAACTCTGTGAATTTCTGTGTGTTCCAGACGGTGGAGAACACTTAAGGAACTGATTACTGGCTGGATCTGTCTCCCTCCTTTTCATTTCCCCCTTTTATCCTTCTGGCCACCTCTGTCTCCTGCCTCCTTCTTCTCTTCCCTGTATAACTCCGTGAACATCTCTGAGTGGTCCAGTTGTGGAGTGCACATAAGGAAGTGACTACTGGCTAGCCCACTCTCTCCACTATTGATTCCACCTCATCTCATTTGGGTCACCTCTAACTCCCTCCTCCCTCTTCTCTTCTCCATGTAATGCTGTGAACCTCTCTGAGTGACCCTCACAGTAGAGAAACTTTTCATCTTTAACGTAGATGTTTTATCAGTGGTGCTGTATAGAAGGAGAAGTTTTGAAACTACTGTAAAATTAAGACCGATAACTGGAAGTAGGAGGCTTAAGTCCAATCCCTGACTCCAGGGAACTCCTGACTCCAAGGAACATTAATTGACAGGAGCTCATCAAACGCCTCCATACCGACACTGAAACCAAGCACCACACAAGGGCCAACAAGTTCCAGGGAAAGACATAACAAGCAAATTCTCCAGCAACAAAGGAACACAGCCCTGAGCTTCAAGATACAGGCTGCCCAAAGTCACCCCAAAACCATAGACATCTCATAACTCATTACTGGACATTTCATTACACTCCAGAGAGAAGAAATACAGCTCCATCCACCAGAACATCGACACAAGCTTCCCTAACCAGGAAACCTTGACAAGCCACCTGTACAAACCCACACACAGCGAGGAAACGCCACAATAAAGAGAACTCCACAAACTGCCAGAATACAGAAAGGACACCCCAAACTCAGCAATTTAAACAAGATGAAGAGACAGAGGAATAGCCAGCAGATAAAGGAACAGGATAAATGCCCACCAAACCAAACCAAAGAGGAAGAGATAGGGAATCTACCTGATAAAGAATTCCGAATAATGATAGTGAAATTGATCCAAAATCTTGAAATTAAAATGGAATCACAGATAAATAGCCTGGAGGCAAGGATTGAGAAGATGCAAGAAAGGTTTAACAAGGACTTAGAAGAAATAAAAAAGAGTCAATATATAATGAATAATGCAATAAGTGAAATTAAAAACACTCTGGAGGCAACAAATAGTAGAATAACAGAGGCAGAAGATAGGATTAGTGAATTAGAAGATAGAATGGTAGAAATAAATGAATCAGAGAGGATAAAAGAAAAACGAATTAAAAGAAATGAGGACAATCTCAGAGACCTCCAGGACAATATTAAACGCTACAACATTCGAATCATAGGGGTCCCAGAAGAAGAAGACAAAAAGAAAGACCATGAGAAAATACTTGAGGAGATAATAGTTGAAAACTTCCCTAAAATGGGGAAGGAAATAATCACCCAAGTCCAAGAAACCCAGAGAGTCCCAAACAGGATAAACCCAAGGCGAAACACCCCAAGACACATAGTAATCAAATTAACAAAGATCAAACACAAAGAACAAATATTAAAAGCAGCAAGGGAAAAACAACAAATAACACACAAGGGAATTCCCATAAGGATAACAGCTGATCTTTCAATAGAAACTCTTCAAGCCAGGAGGGAATGGCAAGACATACTTAAAATGATGAAAGAAAATAATCTACAGCCCAGATTATTGTACCCAGCAAGGATCTCATTCAAGTATGAAGGAGAAATCAAAAGCTTTTCAGACAAGCAAAAGCTGAGAGAATTCTGCACCACCAAACCAGCTCTCCAACAAATACTAAAGGATATTCTCTAGACAGGAAACACAAAAATTGTGTATAAATTCGAACCCAAAACAATAAAGTAAATGGCAACGGGGTCATACTTATCAGTAATTACCTTAAACGTAAATGGGTTGAATGCCCCAACCAAAAGACAAAGACTGGCTGAATGGATACAAAAACAAGACCCCTGCATATGTTGTCTACAAGAGACCCACCTCAAAACAGGGGACACATACAGACTGAAAGTGAAGGGCTGGAAAAAGATTTTCCATGCGAATAGGGACCAAAAGAAAGCAGGAGTAGCAATACTCATATCAGATAAAATAGACTTTAAAACAAAGACTGTGAAAAGAGACAAAGATGGTCACTACATAATGATCAAAGGATCAATCCAAGAAGAAGATATAACAATTATAAATATATATGCACCCAACACGGGAGCACCGCAGTATGTAAGACAAATGCTAACAAGTATGAAAGAAGAAATTAACAATAACACAATAATAGTGGGAGACTTTAATACCCCACTCACACCTATGGATAGATCAACTAAACAGAAAATTAACAAGGAAACACAAACTTTAAACGATACAATAGACCAGTTAGACCTAATTGATATCTATAGGACATTTCATCCCAAAACAATGAATTTCACCTTCTTCTCAAGCGCACATGGAACCTTCTCCAGGATAGATCACATCCTGGGCCATAAAGCTAGCCTTGGTAAATTCAAAAAAATAGAAATCATTCCAAGCATCTTTTCTGACCACAATGCAGTAAGATTAGATCTCAATTACAGGAGAAAAACTATTAAAAAATCCAACATATGGAGGCTGAACAACACGCTGCTGAATAACCAACAAATCACAGAAGAAATCAAAAAAGAAATCAAAATTTGCATAGAAACGAATGAAAATGAAAACACAACAACCCAAAACCTGTGGGACACGGTAAAAGCAGTCCTAAGGGGAAAGTTCATAGCAATACAGGCACACCTCAAGAAACAAGAAAAAAGTCAAATAAATAACCTAACTCTACACCTAAAGCAACTAGAAAAGGAAGAAATGAAGAACCCCAGGGTTAGTAGAAGGAAAGAAATCTTAAAAATTAGAGCAGAAATAAATGCAAAAGAAACAAAAGAGACCATAGCAAAAATCAACAAAACCAAAAGCTGGTTCTTTGAAAGGATAAATAAAATTGACAAACCATTAGCCAGACTCATCAAGAAACAAAGGGAGAAAAATCTAATCAATAAAATTAGAAATGAAAATGGAGAGATCACAACAGACAACACAGAAATACAAAGGATCATAAGAGACTACTATCAACAATTATATGCCAATAAAATGGACAACGTGGAAGAAATGGACAAATTCTTAGAAAAGTACAACTTTCCAAAACTCGATCAGGAAGAAATAGAAAATCTTAACAGACCCATCACAAGCACGGAAATTGAAACTGTAATCAAAAATCTTCCAGCAAACAAAAGCCCAGGTCCAGACGGCTTCACAGCTGAATTCTACCAAAAATTTAGAGAAGAGCTAACACCTATCCTGCTCAAACTCTTCCAGAAAATTGCAGAGGATGGTAAACTTCCAAACTCATTCTATGAGGCCACCATCACCTTAATACCAAAACCTGACAAAGATCCCACAAAAAAAGAAAACTACAGGCCAATATCACTGATGAACATAGATGCAAAAATCCTTAACAAAATTCTAGCAATCAGAATCCAACAACACATTAAAAAGATCATACACCATGACCAAGTGGGCTTTATCCCAGGGATGCAAGGATTCTTCAATATCCGCAAATCAATCAATGTAATACACCACATTAACAAATTGAAAAATAAAAACCATATGATTATCTCAATAGATGCAGAGAAAGCCTTTGACAAAATTCAACATCCATTTATGATCAAAACTCTCCAGAAAGCAGGAATAGAAGGAACCTACCTCAACATAATCAAAGCTATATATGACAAACCCACAGCAAACATTATCCTCAATGGTGAAAAATTGAAAGCATTTCCTCTAAAGTCAGGAACAAGACAAGGGTGCCCACTTTCACCATTACTATTCAACATAGTTTTGGAAGTTTTGGCCACAGCAATCAGAGCAGAAAAAGAAATAAAAGGAATCCAAATTGGAAAAGAAGAAGTAAAGCTCTCACTGTTTGCAGATGACATGATCCTCTACATAGAAAACCCTAAAGACTCCACCAGAAAATTACTAGAACTAATCAATGACTATAGTAAAGTTGCAGGATATAAAATCAACACACAGAAATCCCTTGCATTCCTATACACTAATAATGAGAAAACAGAAAGAGAAATTAAGGAAACAATTCCATTCACCATGGCAACGGAAAGAATAAAATACTTAGGAATATATCTACCTAAAGAATCTAAAGACCTATATATAGAAAACTATAAAACACTGGTGAAAGAAATCAAAGAGGACACTAACAGATGGAGAAATATACCATGTTCATGGATTGGAAGAATCAATGTAGTGAAAATGAGTATACTACCCAAAGCAATCTATAGATTCAATGCAATCCCTATCAAGCTACCAACAGCATTCTTCACAGAGCTAGAACAAATAATTTCACAATTTGTATGGAAAAACAAAAAACCTCGAATAGCCAAAGCGATCTTGAGAAAGAAGAATGGAACTGGAGGAATCAACCTACCTGACTTCAGGCTCTACTACAAAGCCACAGTTATCAAGACAGTATGGTACTGGCACAAAGACAGAAATATAGATCAATGGAACAAAATAGAAAGCCCAGAGATAAATCCACGCACATATGGACACCTTATCTTCGACAAAGGAGGCAAGAATATACAATGGATTAAAGACAATCTCTTTAACAAGTGGTGCTGGGAACTCTGGTCAACCACTTGTAAAAGAATGAAACTAGAACACTTTCTAACACCATACACAAAAATAAACTCAAAATGGATTAAAGATCTAAACGTAAGACCAGAAACTATAAAACTCCTAGAGGAGAACATAGGCAAAACACTCTCTGACATACATCACAGCAGGATCCTCTATGACCCACCTCCCAGAATATTGGAAATAAAAGCAAAAATAAACAAATGGGACCTAATTAACCTTAAAAGCTTCTGCACATCAAAGGAAACTATTAGCAAGGTGAAAAGACAGCCTTCAGAATGGGAGAAGATAATAGCAAATGAAGCAACTGACAAACAACTAATCTCGAGAATATACAAGCAACTCCTACAGCTCAACTCCAGAAAAATAAATGACCCAATCAAAAAATGGGCCAAAGAACTAAATAGACATTTCTCCAAAGAAGACATAAAGATGGCTAACAAACACATGAAAAGATGCTCAACATCACTCATTATCAGAGAAATGCAAATCAAAACCACTATGAGGTACCATTTCACACCAGTCAGAATGGCTGCAATCCAAAAGTCTACAAGTAATAAATGCTGGAGAGGGTGTGGAGAAAAGGGAACCCTCTTACACTGTTGGTGGGAATGCAAACTAGTGCAGCCACTATGGAGAACAGTGTGGAGATTCCTTAAAAAACTGGAAATAGACATGCCTTATGATCCAGCAATCCCACTGCTGGGCATACACACTGAGAAAACCAGAAGGGAAAGAGACACGAGTACCCCAATGTTCATCGCAGCACTGTTTATAATAGCCAGGACATGGAAGCAACCTAGATGTCCATCAGCAGATGAATGGATAAGAAAGCTGTGGTACATATACACAATGGAGTATTATTCAGCCATTAAAAAGAATACATTTGAATCAGTTCTAATGAGGTGGATGAAACTGGAGCCTATTATACAGAGTGAAGTAAGCCAGAAAGAAAAACACCAATACAGTATACTAACGCATATATATGGAATTTAGAAAGATGGTAACAATAACCCTGTGTACGAGACAGCAAAAGAGACACTGATGTATAGAACAGTCTTATGGACTCTGTGGGAGAGGGAGAGGGTGGGAAGATTTGGGAGAATGGCATTGAAACATGTAAAATATCATGTATGAAATGAGTTGCCAGTCCAGGTTCGATGCACGATACTGGATGCTTGGGGCTGGTGCACTGGGACGACCCAGAGGGATGGAATGGGGAGGGAGGAGGGAGGAGGGTTCAGGATGGGGAACACATGTATACCTGTGGCGGATTCATTTTGATATTTGGCAAATCTAATACAGTTATGTAAAGTTTAAAAATAAAATAAAATTAAAAAAAAAAAAAAAAAAAAAAAAAAAAGCTGGGAATAAAACTACCATATACCACAGCAATCCCACTACTGAGCACATACCATAATTCAAAAGACACATGTTAAAAAAAAAACAAAACAGACACATGTACACCAATGTTCATTACAGCACTATTTACAGTATCAGGACATGGAAGCAACTTAGGTGGCCATCAACAGAGGAGAGGATAAAGAAGTTGTGGTACATATATACAATGGAATGTTACTCAGTTATAAAAAGGAATGATTTTGAGTCAATTAAACTGAAGTGGATGAACCTAGAGCCTGTTATACAGAGTGAAGTAAGTCAGAAAGAAAAAACAAATTTTGTATGTTAACACATATACATGGAATCTAGAAAAATGTTACTGATGAACCTATTTTCAGGGCAGGAATAAAGACACAGAGGTAGAGGATGGACTTGTGGGCACAGTGAGGGAAGGAGAGGTTGGGACAAATTGAGAGAGTAGCATTGAAATATATACATTACCATGTGTAAAACAGATAGCTAGTGGGAAGTTGCTATATAACACAGGGAACTCAGCTTGGTACTTTGTGACAACCGAGAGGGGTGGGATGGAGGGGCTGGGGTGGAGGCTCCAGAGGGAGGGGATATATGTATACTAACGGTGGATTCACATTGTTGTAGGACAGAAACCAACACAACATAGTAAATGATTATCCTTCAACTAAAAAAAAAAATAATCCACATGCCAGAGACATTTTGGGATGGCAAGTTTTGCTCCCCTACTGTGAGTTTATTGGGACTCTCGCCCCAAAGGCTGCCATATTTTTTCCTAAACCCTATAAAATGCACTGGAGAAGGAAACAGCAATCCACTCCAGTATTCTTGCCTGGAGAAGCCTGTGACAGAGGAGCCTGGTGGGCTGCTGTCCATGGGGTCGCACAGAGTCAGACATGACTGAAGCAACTTAGCATAGCATAAAATGCAAGTCCATTACATGCTTTGTGTCATGAAGATTTACCTGGTCTTGCAAATACACAACTGAAATCTTGGAGAGGACCTAGTCCATATGTCCTAAAGTAGCTCTCAGAGTAATGTGTTCAGAAAATGAGGCCAACAAGCTGCAGTTTAGTGCACAAGACACCTGGGTCTCTGAAAGATTTGGACCTTAATGAGTGCACTTTTGAGATTATTGTTGTTGTTCAGTCACCAAGTCATGTCTGACTCCTTGCAGCCCCATAGACTGCAGCATGCCAGGCTCTCCTGTCCTTCAGTATTTCCAAGAGTTTGCTCAATTTCATATTCTTTGAGTCAGTGATGCAATCTAACCATCTCATCCTTTGTAGCCCCCTTCTCCTTTTGCCTTCAATCTTTCCCAGCATCAGGGTATTTTCCATTGAGTCAGCTCTTCACAACAGGTGGACAAAGTATTGCAACTTTAGCCTCAACATCAGTCCTTCCAAAGAATATTCAGAGTTGATTTCCCTTAGGATTGACTGATTTGATCTCCTTGCTGTCCAAGGGATTCTCAAGAGTATTTTCCAGTGCACAATTAAAGAATATTAGTTCCTTGGTGCTCAGCCTTCTTTATGGTTCAACTCTCACACCTGTACATGGATACTGGAAAGAACACAGCTTCAACTATATTTACCTTTGTTGGCAAAGTGATGTCTCTGCTTTTTAATACACTGTCTAGATTTTTCATAGCTTTCCTTCCAAGGAGCAAACATCTTTTAATTTCATGGCTGAAGTCATCATCCCCAGTGATTTTGGAACCCAAGAAAATAACTTCTGTCACTACTTCTACTTTTCTCCCTTCTATTTGCCATGAAGTGATGGGACTGGATGCCGTGAACTTTGATTTTTGAATGTTGAGTTTTAAGCCAGTTTTTTTTTTCACTCTCCTCTTTCACTTTCATCAAGAGGCTCTTTAGTTTCTCTTTGCTTTCTGCTATTAGAATGGTATCATCTGCATATCAAAGGTTGTTGATATTTCTCCAAGCAATCTTGATTCCAGCTTCTGATTCAGACCGCCCAGCATTTCCCATGATGTACTCTGCATATAAGTTAAATAAACAGGGTGACAATATACAGTCTTGTCATACTAATTTCCCAGTTATGAACTGGTCCATTGTTTCATGTCTGGTTCTGTTGCTTCTTGATCTGCATACAGGTTTCTCAGGAGACAGGTAAGTTGGTCTGATATTCCCATCTCTTTAAGAATTTTCCACAGTTTGTGTGATTCACACAGTCAAAGGCTTTAACATAGTCAATGAAGCAGAAATAGATATTTTGTGCAATTCCCTTGCTTTCTATGATCCAACAGATATTGGCAATTTGATCTCTGGTTCCTCTGCCTTTTCTAAATCCAGCTTGTATGTCTGGAAGTTCTTGATCCACTGCTGAAGCCTACCTTGAATGATTTTGAGCATAATCTTACTTGCATGTGAAATGAATGCCATTGAATGGTAGTTCAAACATTGTTTCGCATTGCCCTTTCTTGGAGATTGGAATGAAAACTGACCCTTTTCAGTCCTGTGGCCTCTGCTAAAGTTTCCAAATTTGCTGACATATTGAGTGCCACACTTTAACAGCATCATATTTTAGGATTTGAAAGAGCTGAGTTGGACTTCCATCACTTCTGCTAGCTCTGTTTGTAGTAATGCTTCCTAGGGCCCACTTGACTTCACACTCTAGGATGTCTGACTCTGGGTGAGTGAACATGCCATCATGGTTATCCAGGTCATTAAGATCTTTTTCATAGTTTTTTCATGTATTCTTGTCACCTTTTCTTAATCTCTTCTGCTTCTGTTAGGTCCTTACTGTTTCTGTCCTTTATCGTGCCCATCCTTGCATGAAATATTCCCTTGATATCTCTAATTTTCTTGGAAAAGGAGTAAATTATGAGTTTAGGATTAACAGATAAACACTCTATATATAAAATAGAAGAACAACAGGACCTATTTAAAACACAGGAAACTATGTTCAATATCTCGTAATAACCTATAATGGAAAATAATCTGAGAAAGAATATGTGTGACTATGTGTATACACACACACACACACACACACACACACACACACACATTGCTGTTGCTTAGTCACTCAGTTGTGTCCTACTGTTTGCAGTCCCATGGACGGTATTGTAACCTGCCAGGCTCCTCTGTCCATGGATTTCCCAGGCAAGAATACTGGAGTGGGTTGGTTATCCTTCTCCAGGAGATTTTCCAGACCAAAGGATCTAACCCATGTCTCTTGCATTGGCAGGTGGGTTCTTTACCACTGAGCCACCAAGGAAGCATCATACATATTTGAATCATTTTGCTGTATATCTGAAACTAACACAACATGGTACATCAACTATATTTCAAAAAAAAAAAAAAAAAAAAAGATAGGAAGGGGCTCAGTGTATTCGACTGCAGAGACTACCCTTAAAGATATGTGAGGTTTTTCTTTTTAACCCAGAGGCTCCCGAAAGCAGATGGCCACCTGCCTTTGAAACAGTAGCAGCTCCACTCGGCATTTTAAGGCTCAGCAGTGCCTAAAGCTACTTTTTCAGAGTTTCAAATTTTCAAATTCCCTTTTAACTGCCTGCACAATTCCTCTGGGAGGTGTTGTGTGTGTAAGGGGCTCCTGCCCATTCGTTACTGGGAGATTTCTGCAGCTTGAGGCAGGTGGCATGTGAACTAACTGTACTCACAACGACCAGCCTATGCTTCCCTGCTCTGGGCAGGACCCCACATCCTTTCTGACCCATCACTCAATCTCACCCTCAGGGCCCGGATTGGTGCCTCCTCCCCCAGGGACTGTTTCCTGGTGGTCCCCCTGCAGGTCTCTGGCACCGCTATGGGCTCTGGGTATGATCACTATGCAGTTCGTATAACAGGCATTGATGTTCTGTCTGCTGAAGATAGTCTCATGCCCCACACTGCCTAGGCAAGCGAGTGCACGCCACTCAACAGAGTAAGCTTAATTTGGCCCACCAAGTGAATGGACATTTTAACATGAGTTGCAAAGACTGAGAAATTTTACATAAAATTCCAGTCTTTTGATTTCTTTTGAAAACGTGGAAGATCTGACATCTCAAAACTCCCATCCGTTTAAAATAGACACTCTCAAAGAAGCTGACTCTCCACTGAATGAGGCATATGCCCTTCATTTGACTTAAAGCTCCTGCCTGCAGGCGTTACATTGTGTGAGTCCTTGCTCAGACAGCTTTACATCAAACAAACAGCAAAGCAAACTCATCTTCTTTCCCAAGGCGCCAAGTTCACTTTCAGTATCTATCCCATGGTGTAGGGCTTTTGAGCAGGCTGAATAAATGTCAGTCAGCACTAAATCTCTTTCCCTCCTCATTCAATTCATTTGTGTAGACCCTCACACATCAGAGTACATGTTTCCTGCTGCTAATTTGTTTATGGCCACAGTCCTGCTGGGATCAACAGCAGCCTATTAACTTTCACAGTCATTTTTAACCACAGCCTCAGGGTTTCTCTCTGCTCATTAATTCACTTTTGTGAGAAAGTTTTGAGTGCATTAAAGTGAAGCATTTAAAAGAATCCTGATTTAACCAAGTGCACGGCAATCTCACACACAGAGCTAACCTGTGGCAGGACAGGGTGAGGTGCTGGCAACAGACCAGGGCCACTAAGCCAGGGCTCCATGTGTGTCCTGGGGCCGCTCAAGAGCACCACCAATACGACTTGCACTTCCACCACACACTGCAACCCCAGGTCAGGGTGGAGCCAGGTTCCTAGAAAGATCTACATTAGTTTTTCTTCAAAGAAAATTATACTCTGTGAGGGTGGGGTACAGCTTCTCACACTGGGCCATGCCTCACCCATATACACTGGTTAAACATAAGAACACTTAATGTATAAGCTTTTCAATTTCAAACTACTTATTTTTCACAACTAAGATCATATCATCACATTTTTTACCTCTGTGTGATAGCTGAATTAATTGAATTAACTAAAATTACTGAGGTTCAACCACTATGAAACGACTTCATAGTACAGCTCTGAAGGGCAGATAAAAGCAGGTGACCCAGCATAAAGCCCAATGCAATAGTTTCTTTAAGATGATCTGAGTATCGACATTTTTCATAACTTTATGCCAACCTGCTACTATTGAGTATTCAACCAGAAAGATGAAATCAGAATGCAGAGTGATAATTAAATGAACAATTTTGCAGAATAACACCTTTATCTTGTGAATAAAATGTGTTAGAAATTCTCCTCAAGTGCTGTGATGATGCTGTTACCTCATCTTATACACCTGGTATCACTAACTTTAGCAACACACGATCATATAAGATGCGCTTAAAAATTCTGCGAAAACCTTGGATTTCAAGAGCATCATTAGGTCAAACTCTGGTTCCTGAAAAGCTACATTAAAATCAATTTCTTCACATTATAACTTGCATATATAACAGTAAACAATAGTTTCCAATGGCAATTACAGGCTTTAATTCTCTTTACTCCCACTTTTTTGCTGATTAAAATAGGCAAAGCATCATATTTTCACTTAAAATGTTTTGCTTGTTTTCTGGATTTCTGAGCTGGATTTCAATTTTGAAGTCCTGAAAGGTAACAAGGGATCCCAGGTAATCATTTGCAATAAGAGGAAAGAATCTCTTTAGCTTCAAAATTCTGGTTCAACAAAGTATTTTCAGTAGCCTGCTTGCTTTCTCTTTCTCTCGTGATCCTAAATTTCAGGGAGTGACAAAAGCTTTACACTTAAACTATAAAGGGGAGTCGCTGTAGAAGAGAAACGCCTCATGTGCATCTTAGAATCTATTTTTGTGCTCTCTGGGAAGGCAGTGCATTACTTTTAGTAGTCTAAGTAGTCCAGTTTTTAAGCATTTTAAAGTAATTTTTAAGTAGTCAATTTCAAGCAGTTCATCTCCCATTTAATTCATCAAATTAGAAGTTTCTGAATCAAGCCTTATCATTTGTATTCTCTTGGCATTCTGAGTTCAGGAGGAAAAGAAAGTATTCCCAGGATATCTTGAATTAAAAAGACACGTGGCCTCAACAACAGTGTTGACAGGCTTGCCATCTGCTGTTCACCAGAGTCACCTATCTGTCACCACTTCACACAAGTTAGCCCTGTGGGTAGCAAGTCAAGGGGCAGCGTTCTGCTGGGGCTCCTCTCCAGGGATGAGAAACCATTGTGGTGACACAAAGGTGAAAGCGAGCCATGGGGAGGGAGCAGAACACGGGACACATGCCCTTCTTATGTCGTAGTCACCCACTCTGGGTGACTTTTTATCTTGAGGAAAAAAAAATGAAAAGTAAATCTTCTGAAGAAGGTGAAGGACTCTTGAAAACGATTTTCTTTCTTGGTATAACTGATACAGTTGGAAAACTTCCCTTATGATTCGAGTAGCAAGAGCTTGGAGGAGAAATGGGCATTTACTTAATGGATGGTGTATAATAACATAAACCTACAGCACAGCACAGAAGCCACTGGGTGTGAGATTCCAAGCTAATGAAGGGGAGATGTGAAACTTGCCACATGTCACCCCTGGAAACTTAACACATGTGCCCACATCACTGCCATGTGGCTGAACCACCTCTGGAGATCCTTCCACTCTAGAGTGAGTCCTGAGTCATCAACCCCACAGCCAACTGACTTTCTAAGGTACTACACCAGTAGGAAGTTGAGGACCAGGGAGTTTAGGTTTATGCTAATTTTTTTTTTTTTTTAACAAACATGCCATTCAAGTCATACTAATTAAAACAATATAGCAGGAATTACATCTTCTTTTATTTATGCTCTCTACAAAACAGTCCTCCAACTCATCTGTCACCAACATGGACATTTTATGAGAAACACTTTTCAGTATTTGCTTACTGGCTCATCTTTTACATACAGCTGAAATGAATAATTTAGACTGGCATTCTCCCCACCCATCCACCCAGCAAATGTGTTTTTCCTTATCTGAGGTTTTCTCAGAACCCAGCAGAGTGTGATCAACATAATACAGTGACAATTTAAGCAAGAAAGAAATATCACTTTAAAGAGGAAATGCCGAGAATTGTAAAAAAGTTAAAAAAAAGTGTGACATAAGTGAGGAGCCACAGACACAGAGGAATACCCCTGTCAGGAGACCGTGGAAATGGAATGGGTGGGATGGGCAGAATAAAAAGAAAAATAAACCATGTGGCAGGTAATTGCAGCTTCCTATTTTTTCAGACCCACATTCATCTCAGACATGTATGCTTTCATTTTCTATACTTCCAGGAACACTGACCCTCTTTCTGTTCCTGGAATCCTTAAGGCCAAACACAGTTTGTTTTGACTTGCACACTCAGAGAGCAGCAGGATTGTCTGAAAAAGCCCAAGGGGTTGTACTTGTAGGAGAAGAGAAATTGACACTGGATACTTTAGGTCTGTACTGCTGACTTAGATTTTATTGGTCCAGTTTTCACTTTATTCTTGTGCTGGGTGAAGTCATACAATAAAACTCAAGAAAGGAAAATAATTGATTGGATGTACTATTAAGTTAATTAGCTTAGTTTAAAAAAAAATAGTTCACAAACTTGAGGCGAGTAATTTATAGATGTTTAGAACCATAAAAAATGTTGATTTCTTTTTGTTTTACTGCTGGTGAGTATTATCTGGGGCAGAACTAGGCAGCTCATAATGTTTGTGGGCTTGTGTATATTTAAAAATTTGTCTGTGAAGCAGGGTGACTGCCTGTTCTCAGTGTTGATGGAGGATCAGAGAAGAATCTGTCAGTTGGGGACCACCCCCTTTCTAAATTCAAAACTTTATCTTTGTTTCTTAGTTTTTAAAATTTCTTAGTTACATTTTGAAGCAGTGATGCTTTCTGTTTGGGGCTTTTAGTCTTTAATTTCTAAGGCAATGTACTTTCATTAGTCTCTTTTATGGCCTCCCTTTCTCTTCCCTTCCTGCACCCCACGAACCTCATTACTTGTTATTGTATGACCTTGAGGAAGCTGTTTAGTTCTGTGCATCTCATCTATAAAATAAGTTAAAAATATTCCTTTAAAGTTAATTTCCAAAATTATTCTCCATTTTTATTCACTCCCCTGGAGAATTTCTGTTTAATTTTCTTTATTATCTATATATGAAAAAGTCCTAAATCAATATTTCCAGCCTCAGTTTCTCTCACTCCCAATTATCTGTATGCTTTTATGATATATATATGTCTCACTAGAATTCAAGGCTTAAGTATTGAACTCTGCTTGTTGAAATGAAATTTCCTCTTTAAGAAAATTAATAGCATGTCTTAAGAGTCATGAAATATATTCATGTATATATATAACCCAGGAATTCTAGGAATCCACAATAAGAAATAGTTCAAGATATATTTTTGGAAAGTATGTTCATTGTTTCTCCTTCACCAAATTGAAAGGAATCTGAATAAACAATAAAAGAGATTAAGTGAGTTATGATACATCAACCTGATAAATACTAAAAATCTATTAGAAAGGCTTACTTCCTTTTAGCCACAATGAAATGTGAGTAATATTGTATATAATGTAATATAATATAACACATGTGAACTGAACCCTTTACAAAGTTCTGGCAGGAAATATATGAAAATGATAATAACTGTGTGTTCAGATGGCAGATCACTTGTGAATCTTTATTTTGTTTTCTCTTTTTCCAAGCTTGCAATTATGTTTTTTACCCCTCTTGTTGTTGGAAAAAAAAAATCAATGTTGAAAACTGATCTTATTTCTTTTCTTCCTAAAGTCTTTTCCCAATGGCTACCAGTGTGTCTTCTCAAGTCCTCTAGGTGCTCAGCTCTGGAGTTTTGAATTTTGTAATTCTTTCCTTTTACCTCTCATATCTCAAATTATACCCAAGGGCCATAGAATCTTCTTCAAAAACAGATTTTGTTCATTACCACCTTCTGCCCAAATCCAAACTCTCAGCCACTGTAGCCAGCATGTATTTAATAGCCCCTCGTGGGATCTCAAAGAGCTGGACATGACTAAATTTGTGTGTGTGTATGCACATGTGCGTGCACAAACACACACACACACACATACACACACTACCTTATGTAGTTCCTCTCCTCACAAACCTACTTTTTGCTCCCTAATATTTGCAATATCAAAATTGGACTCCAGTGCTGATCTTATTACCTTTTCCCATATAATCTCTGTTTAACTTAACTTTGGTTTTCCAAATATCCCTATCTCAAATTCTCTACTTTGCCCAGAAAGCTCTCTGAGTTCCATTTTCATGTTTTGTATCCATCAATCTTTTTACTTCTTGCTTCAAAATTCACTCTCAAGTGTGTATTATATATCCTCTCCACATTTGGGAATTCCACGTATCCTCAGTCCTTACTAACATGGACTTTTTAAGTATCCAAGTGTGATAAAATATTTGAAATGTGGTATACAAATATTAGATATTATATTATATTGTTGCAGTATGGCATAATCCTTAAAGTATTATGGTTAATGGCTAATGTTTTTTTTATCTAATTTAAAAAATTGAAAAATTGGACCTAGAAATAACTGACAGGTTACTATAATATCAGTCACAGAAAAATACTAGGAAGGTTGATGACAGCCTTGCTTTTGTCGTCACTGAGGACAAGATATGGCAGTCAGTAGAAGTAATAAGAACAAAGCATTCTAGAATTACTTTGATAATTTGAGTTCATTAGCCCCGATCAGAGGAATGTTTTCAGCACAGTATTTGACAAAATCTCTTTGACAGCCTTATGGACAAGACTAAGAAATGTGAGCTAGAGGATAATTACTTGAGTAAATTCATAGCCAGTTGAAAAGCTACTCCAAGAATCTTGATTAAGATAGAGATCAACTTGGAAAGATCAACTAAGCTATTTGACTCTGATCTCTTCAGCACTTTTTATCAATGATTTAATGAATAATCAGAAAGTATTCACAGGAAATTTGCCCAATTAAAATAGCTAGATGATATTGTTTATACAATGAATGTCAGGAAAAAAAAAAAAAAAAAAGGAAGAGAGAAAAAGAAAGTCCTCCAAAGTCTAAAATTTCAGACTAATGTTAGGAAGATGAAATAAAGTACAGATAAGTATGAAGCCTTCAATTCAGGTTTAAGAAATTGGCTAAATAATTGCCAGATGGGTGAGACTTTACTTGACAAAAGTTCATGTGAAAACAAATTCCCAGAGGTTTCAGTTGACATTATCCCCAACGTGAGCCAAAGTAATTTGGAGGGAAAACAAACAAACAAACAAGCCATTTTGAGGTAGGAAAGTAATACAGCATCCAGAGCAATGGAAGAACATATTTTAATTTTACCCTGAATTTACTGCACCTGAAAAAATGGTTTAATTTAGGGTGCTTTATTTTAAAGGAGGAAGCAGACAATTCAGAGGTAATAGAAACAGCAGAAAGAGAAATGCAAGGAAATTAGGGTACATGAAGAAGAGGTAAATGGGGTGTTTAGCTTACAAGAGATCACACAAGAAATGCCATGACAACTCTGCTCAGATACATAAATGATTCTCAGGATTTCCCTGGTAATCCAGTGGCTAAGTCTGTGTGCTCCCAATGCAGGGGGCTCAGGTTCAATCCTTGGTCAGGGAACTGGGTCCCACATGCTACGTCTAAGAGTTCATGTGCCACAACTAAAGATCCCGCGTTCTGCAAGGAAGATTGAAGATCTGACGTGCAACAAGTAAAATCTGTCATAGCCAAATCAACAGATTAAAATAAAACCCCAAAACTGACTCTCAGGTGAAATAGAAAGTAAGGTCTCACAGAGGGACCAACGTTTGAAAACAAAGCTTTAATGTACGACTGGGACCTGAGAAGCTGGGATGCTGAATGGAGTGATGTCACCATGAAATGGATACCTTGCTGCCAAAGAATGGGTCAAATTAATTTTTTGTTTAATAGCTTCTCGGTGCCTGGCATAAGCATCTAGAACATTCTACAGAAGTCAACACATGATGGTTAAATAATGAAAGTTGGAGACAGGGAGGGCTGTTCTGTGTCTTTGATATGAAAATAAATAGCCTGTGGAGGTGAAATCAAAACCTTTCAATCTTTCAACTATATTCACCAATGTCATAGCATTTTAGAATCATATTTAAGGTATCAAAGACTGGCAAAGCATGTGTGACTTTTCAATTCAGGAAAAGATTTAGTTTTATTAATACACTGCTTTTCTTTAAAATTGTTCACAATATCAACTATGTGAAATGCAAAACCTCGTCAATTTACTTTTCTGGTTTATTTAGATGAAACTTCCCATATTATTGATTGGTATTTGCTATTTCTTAAACATAAATGCCTTTTAATACTGTTCATACTGTTCATGGGGTTCTAGGTGAAGAGGAACTAAAAAGCCTCTTGATGAAAGTGAAAGTGGAGAGTGAAAAAGTTGGCTTAAAGCTCAACATTCAGAAAACGAAGATCATGGCATCCGGTCCCATCACTTCATGGCAAATAGATGGGAAACAGTGGAAACAGTGTCAGACTTTATTTTGGGGTGCTCTAAAATCACTGCAGATGGTGACTGCAGCCATGAAATTAAAAGACACTTACTCCTTGGAAGGAAAGTTATGACCAACCTAGATAGCATATTGAAAAGCAGAGACATTACTTTGCCAACAAAGTCTGTCTAGTCAAAGCTATGGTTTTTCCAGTGGTCATGTATGGATGTGAGAGTTGGACTGTGAAGAAGGCTGAGCGCTGAAGAATTGATGCTTTTGAACTGTGGTGTTGGAGAAGACTCTTGAGAGTCCCTTGGACTGCAAGGAGATCCAACCAGTCCATTCTGAAGGAGATCAGCCCTGGGATTTCTTTGGAAGAAACGATGCTAAAGCTGAAAGTCCAGTACTTTGGCCACCTCATGTGAAGAGTTGACTCATTGGAAAAGTGCTGGGAGCCAGCACAGGAGTTCCCACCCATGACAAAGGTCATGCGGAGAGGACCTGACATGTAAAGGTGAATCAGGACTCGAGAGGCCCCCTGGACCTGCCCAAGCATCTACCCCAAAACCAAAATCTGTCTGTTTTACCATTTCAGGACTTTCACCAACTCTTCTGACATTACTGGGGGGCTATCCCCGACCACCTTTCTCTGAAGATAATCAGTTTAGAGCTCTAGTTAATAAGCCTCCTGGGCATAATAGGAGTGTTTCAATTCAAACCCCTCTGATGACTTTCTAGCTTGCCTGACAGGTTTGTTCAGATTCCTGCAGCTATGCATGTGATTGTTCACAGCCTCCCAACCACGAGAGGCATGGGAAGCTTAAGATATTCTAACAATGCAGAGCTTCTCAGAGAGTTAAAATTGTTAGATTAGAACTAGTAGAGAATTTCTTTGTTGAGCTAATGCTTGCTGCCAAGTTTCCATATCCCTTACCTACTGTGTCCCTGGGAGTGTATTGATTAATATAGTTGGTATATAGAAATGTAAGTAGTAGCTTTAATGTTTGTAACCTTGGACCCTTGAGTTAATTCTTGTCTTGCTATAGCCCACCACACTTTTGCCCTATAGGAATGCAACTTTATCTAATGCTTTCGGAGGGTGGCGCCTGACTTTAGAATAATCACCTTTAGAGAAAAATAAGTTTTCTGAAGAAAGGGTCATAAAATGTTAACAGGCCTCCTGGCCGGAAGATGATGTAAATCACCTAAAGCTTTTGCATATGATAAGTTTTCAGAAAGAAAGCCTGGCTTCAATAAGGATCAAGGACTGCTGACCTTGCATGACTCTACCCCGCCCTCCATTATCCTCTATGCACAACTTAAGGTATAAAAACTACTTTGGAAAATAAAGTGTGGACCTTGCTCACTGAAGCTTGGTCTTCCCATGTCATTCTTTCTCTTTCCTTTTCCTTTTCAGGCTGATTCCCTGGAGCGCAGAGGCCCTCTGTGTTCACTTTCCCGCCTGGGCTTCTAACACCCACTCGAGAAGTTGCCTAAGGTGGGGAACCTTCAGCTATTCGAGAGGGAGCCTGCAGCCTACGTGAACAGAGCAAGTCCCGTGCTGGGGCTTTATTGGCTTTCTGCGTAAACCAAGGAATATCAGCCTCTTTTCTCTCCTCTATTTTCTTAACTGCAAAATTCTTTCCTTATCTCTTTCTCTATTTCTCTCAGTCACCGACGCTGTCCTCCTGAGGGAATTCCTGGCTCCAACCGGGGCTGGACCCCGGTAGAAAAAACTCTGATGCTGGGAGGGATTGGGGGCAGGAGGAGAAGGGGATGACAGAGGATGAGATGGCTGGATGGCATCACTGACTCTATGGACGTGAGTCTGAGTGAACTCTGGGAGTTGGTGATGGACAGGGAGGCCTGGCATGCTGCAATTCATGGGGTCGCAAAGAGTTGGACACTACTGAGTGACTGAACTGAACTGAACTGAAACATAAATGAGATAAAAATGCATTTTCATCCATTTTAAAGTTCCACCAACAATAAGAAATTGTCAAGAGGAAGAATGAATGTAGAAACACAGCAGAACTAGACCAAAATCAATTTCAAAATCAGTAACTATCTCAGTAGTTTTCAAATGGTAACTTTTCATGAACTTGCATACTAGTAAGCTGCTGCAGTCATGTCGGACTCTTTGCGACCCAATGGACTGTAGCCCGTCAGGCTCCTCTGTCCATAAGATTTTCCTGGCAAGAATATTGGAGTGAGTTGCCATTTCCTTCTTCAGGGGGTCTTGCCAACCCAGGGATCTAACCCATGTCTCTAATGTCTTCTGTGTTGGCAGGCAGGTTGTTTACCACTAGTGCCACCTTGAAGCTTATTAATTTTAAATGACTAAACATTTTAAAGGCTAACATTCAGCCCTGTCCTCCATAAAACAAATACAATTAGAACTTCAGGGAATTATTAAGAAGATAAGCTTTTTTCCAAAAATTAATATTAACTTTGTTATTTGTAGAGAAATTATAATACTAATTATACTGAGAACAACAGAGATTTAAGTTATTAAAATATCGATTGGTGATTAGTTGATGTTGTTGTTCAGTTGCTAAGTTGTGCCCAGCTCTTTGTGACTCCGTGGACTGCAGGACTCCGGTCTTCCCTGTCCTTCACTGTCTCCTGGAGTTTGCTCAAATCCATGTTCATTGAGTCAGTGATGCTATCTAACCATTTCATCCTCTGCTGCCCTCTTCTCCTTTTGCCATCAATCTGTCCCAGCATCAAAGTCTTTTCCAATGAGTTGGCCATTTGCATCAGGTAGCTGAAGTATTGGAGATTCAGCTTTAGCAATAGTCCTTCCAATGAATATTCAGAGTTGATCTCCTTTAGGATTTACTGGTTTGATCTCCCTGCAGTCCAAGGGACTCTCAAGAGTCTTCTCCAGCACTGCCATTTGAGAGCATCAATTCTTTGGTGCTCAGCCTTCTTTATGAAACAACTCTCACATCCATATAGTACTACTGTAAAAACCGTAGTTTTGACTATTGGGACCCTTGTCAGAAAAGTGATGTCTGTGCCTTTTTTTTTTTTTAATATGCTGTCTAGGTTTGTCATAACTTTCTTCCCAGGATCAAGTGCTTTTTAATTTTATGGCTGCAATCACCATCCCTAGAGATTTTGGAGCTGAAGAAAATAAAATCTGTCACTGTTTCCACTCTTTCCCCTTCTACCTGCCATGAAGTTATGGAACTGGATGCCATGATCTTAGTTTTTTGAATGTTGAATTTTAAGCCAGCTTTTTCTCTCTCTTTCACTCTCATCAAGTGACTCTTTAGTTCCTCTTTACTTTCTGCCATCAGAGTGGTATCATCTACATATCTGAGGTTATTCATATTTCTCTTGAGCAATCTTGATTCCAGCTCGTGGTTCATCCAGCTGGCATTTTGCATGAAGTACTCTGCATAGAAGTTAAGTAAGCAGGGTGACATATACAGCCTTGTCATACTCATTTCCCAATTTTGAATCATTCTATTATTTTACGCCCAGTTCTAACTGTTGCTTCTGATCTGCCTCCAGGTTTCTCAGGAGACAGATGTGGTGATCTGGTATTCCCATCTCTTTAAGAATTTCCCACAATTTGTTGTGATCCATACAGTCAAAGTCTTTAGCGTAGTCAATGAAGCAGAAGTAAATGTTTTCTGGAATTACCTTGCTTTCTCTATGATCAACAGATGGCAATTTGTTGGCAATTTTATCTCTGGTTCCTGCCTTTTCTAAATCTAGCTTGTACATTTGCAAGTTCTCAGTTCATGTACTGTTGAAGCCTAACTTAAAAGATTTGAGCATAACCTTGTGAAATGAGTACAATTGTACGGTAGTTTCAACATTCTCTGGTACTGCCCTTCTTTGGGACTGGAATGAAAACTGACCTTTTCCAGTTGATGTTGGCGAAACTTAAAAATATCCAACTAAAATGTTAGCATAATGCTAATTTTTCAGATTTTGAAATAGACACAGAAAAGGACAGAACCCAAGCCTGCACTGCTGGTTGCTGGAGGGTGAGATTTGGAACAAGGGTCTGCCCAATTCACAGTCAACTGCTGTTTTATAACATACCACAGGGAACTGAAAAACAAAGTGAATTATCAAGATATGGTATTGAACACCTGATTTATACAATGTGCTGCATTAAGCCCTGGCAGGACTGGATATACAAAGAAAACTTAGCCCTTTTCTTAAAGAAACAGTTTCTTAGCTGGGAGACAAGCCTGAATGCATAACAGTACAAACAAGGCAGAATCCATTAAGCAGTTCTATGAAAGTGCAAAGCAGAGAGGTGCCTCTATGTAGCTTGCTAGTGATCTGTCATGAGAAGGAATGCTAGAACATGTGCAGGAATGCCGGATAACATAGTCTTCATACTTTTTATCACATAAGACAACTTGTGTAAGAATGAAGCAGGAGACATTTCAGCTCACAGAACTTGTGAGTATGTACAGGGGGGCCCGTGCTTGACTGCAAATTAACAAGAGTTCACGTGACAACCAGCCTGGTGAGGTAGGGGAGGGTCAGCTTGTGACAATTAAGGAGGCAGGACCAGCTAGGCTAAGAGATATATCTGAGTAGAGACAATATTTTCCTGAGAAACCCTGTTTTTACTTCAATATACAAATGGATGGTGAGGACTGGCAGTATATACCATATGACATGGCCAAAATTATTTCAACTCTTTATTTAAACATGAATTTAAAAACTCATTAAAATGTCTTTTTGCTAGAGCTACCATATAATGCAGAAATCCTGCTTCTGGATATACATCCAAAAAAAAAAAAAAAAAAAAGAAATCAGAATCTTGAAGAGATACCTGTATTCCCATGTTTATTGCAACATTATTCATAATAACCAAAATATGGAAACAACCTAAGTGTCCACCAATAGATGAATGGATTAAAAAAATGTGACACAATAGGTATAATATGTATTTATATTATATATACGTATGCACAGGCTTCCCAGGTGGGTCAGCAGGTAAAGAATCCGCCTGCTAATACAGAACCCACAGGAGATGCAGGTTTGATTCCCGGGTTGGAAGACGCCCTGGAGGAAGGAAATGGCCACCCATTCCAGTATTCTTGCCTGGGAAAATTCCATGGATGGAGGAAGCTCGCAGGCTACAGCACATGGGGTTGCAAAGAGTCAGACATGACTGAGCAACTGAACATGCATGCAATATATGCACATACATACATGCAAACAATGGGATATTATTCAGCCATGAGAAAGGTTAGCCTGCTGTTTGTGACAACATGGGTGGATCTTGAGGGCATTACATGAAGTGAAATAAACCAGACAGAGAAAGACAAAATACTCTGTGACATCACTTATATATAGAATCTGAATAAGTCTTGTATCAAAGGCAGGTGATTTTATGTGCAATTTATGTTGAAGAATGTGGAAGATCAGCTCTTCTAATACCATCTTTTTATTGTAACAAGCTGCCTCTGTCTCCCACTGTTGGCTCGGAGGAGCCTGGAAGTTACCCAAGGCCTCAAAGTTACTGATCTCTCAGTGAAAATGCTCTTCTACTGGTAGAAGAAGATTCTACCAAGAAGAATCTACTGGTAGATTCTCTTCTACTAAAGAGGGCCACAGGAAGCCATCAACTAGGCTGTAATGTCTTTCCAGGCATTGGTTGCTCTGCTATTACCTGAGCTGACCAAGTGCCACCTGTGTTCCTGCTTGCTGCCAGGACAGTCCTGGGCACATGGGGCAGGTGAGGAGCAGAATCCACAGAACAACACGAATAACCTGTGTTTATCATCCACTTAGTAAGCAGTTACTGAGCACAGGCTGTGTATAGAGCATTCCCCTGTATGTTTACAGTAAGATATCCACCAATTCTCATAAGGATCCGGTGAGGTGAGGATTACCACCCTATTACTTTGATGATGCCCTCTTCCCATGAGACAATTTGGATACAAAGAAGTTAAATGATTCTTCTGGGGTCATATAACCAGTCTTCTGACTCCAGGTTCAGTGCCTTCCATCACCCCATATCTGCTTACTCTGCCTGGCTATTCAGGAATCCCCTTTTCTTCTATGACTTTGTTACATCAGTGTGGCCCATAGACCCCATCTTAGCATTGTAACAGATCAGACTCTATGGGACCTTCCCTGGACAGATCCCTCCCCCAAATTTTCTGCTTAGATCGTCTCTGAAGTATTTACATAATAGTTTCTCACGCACATTTCCTGAGTTGTTTTACAGATGGTAAAACCACCACCAAATGGGAGAAATGAACTACTTGATAACCCTGAGCACATGGCCCCCAGACTGACTGGCGCCTAGGGATAATGTGAATCCCTGTTACACTGCCCCATTACCTCACCATCAACCAATCAGAGAATTATTCATGAGCTGATCGCATATTCTGGGATGCCCCTCTCTCACCTTGCTTTTAAAAATGCTTTGGTGAAACACTTCAGGGAGTTTGGATTTGGGTTAGCATAAGTTACCTGTCCTCCTTGCTCGGCCCTGCAATAAACCATTTTCTGCTCCAGGCTCCAACGTTTCAGCTTGTTTGGTTTTACTGTGTGTCAGGCATATGAATCTGTGTTTGGTAAAAGCAACACCTAAGAGCTTGATAGAAAGGCTGAGTCTCGGGTCTCTTCCAGACCTGCTGACTCAGACCTTGCCTTTTATTTGCTTATTTATTTATTTATTTATGTTGTTGGTGTTGCTGGTTTTAATTTTAATTTTTAATTAGAAGATAATTGATTTACAATGTTTGTCAGTTTCTGCCATATAACAACATGAATCAGCTATGGGTTTACATATGTCCCCTCCTCCTTGAACCTCCTTCCTACCCCCTACGTTATCCCATCCCTCTAGGTTGTCACAGAGCACCAGGTTGAGCTCCCTGTGTCACACCGAAAATTCCCAGTGGCTATCCATTTTACATATGGAAATGTATATGTTTCAATGCTACTCTTTGAATGTGTAGCTTTTTTTCTTCCCCCACTGTCTCCACAAAACTGTTCTCTATTGTTGCGTCTCTACTGCTGCCCTGCAAACAGGTTCATCAGCACCATTTTTCTAGATTCCATATATATGACTTAACATATGATATTTGTCTTTCTCTTTCTGACTGACTTCACTCTGTATAATAGACTCTAGGTTCATCCACCTCACTATAACTAATTCAAATTCATTCCTTTTTATGGTTGAATAATTCTCCGTTGTATAAATGTATCACAATTTCTTTATCCATTCAAATGTCGATAGATATCTAAGCTACTTCCATGTGCTGGGTATTGTAAATATTGCTGCAATGAACATTGCAGTACATGTGCTTTTTCAATTATGGTTTTTTCAGGGTATATGCCCAGTAGTGGGATTGCTGCAGATCTTGTATTTTAACAAGACCCCACACAGTCTGTCTGCACACTGAGATCTCAGCAGAACTGCTGCTTGAATCATAAAATCAGCTGGGAGCAGCTCCTCCTATAGAACCCTTTGACTCCAGTCTCTGCAGGATTAAATTCTGCAGAGGAAAACTAATTTTGACTCTATTAGTCTTACTTCTTTAGTGCCAGAGCAACTTATTAGGAGGCGATTTCACCTGAAAGGTAGTTTCCTACCACAGACATGAAAAAAAAAATTTTCCCACACAGATCTTACATTTAATGATTCTGTTTTTGCAAATATTTATTGTTGTCTGTTATTTGCCAGGCACTGAGTGAGGTGCGGGGCTTAGTGATTTCCCATGGGACACAGCTGTCCACGCTACTTCTGGCTTACTATGATTCAGGCATTTCCTGGTTTTAAAATTGCATGTTTATAGTAAAATTGCATCTGCACTTCTCTTAATGCTTTCTTGTTGAGTCATTCATTAGGTCAAATGACATATTTTTTCAGACAACAAACATCTTTCACTGATGAAGTCTATTGTATTTGAGTATATGATGAAGTCCATTATATTTATACATATTTGTGTTTCCATAAATATTATATCCTGAAGCAATCCTTAATGGAAACATATTTTTTAAAGGAAAACTTGTAAAACATCATGGTCATTTTGCTACTCTTTTGTGGTTAGCAGAACTCCCTCTCAGAGGTTTCATAACTCAATAGAGTTAACTTCAAAATCCTCCCAGGAAACCAATGCTGAAAATTAAGTTTCGCAGGACACGTTGTTGTCTCCATAATTTAACCTGGATGCTATTCAAAATGTGAAGAGAAAATTTTTTTTCAAAATTTTTCATTTTGATTTCAAACAGAGCTTCTTAAGACAATAGCAAGTCTTGTAGTGACTGGAATTTAAGAGAGGTGGAGAATTTAAATACTTAGGGCCTTCTATCAACATCAAAATTATAGGCTGAGAACTCTGCCCCTTTATGGGAAACTAGTTCTAAAAGTAGTTCTGAAAATCCCTTGAGGTGATGACATACTCCTGGGAAAAATACCTTGCTGAGTAATTTACTTTTATATGGGAGTATTAAAAGATGAAAAGACTTTAGGCAAAGGACTTCTTATCTCCACACTTGAGGATAATTCTATTTTGCTTGAGAGTCTTTGGGGAATAATTAGTTTTCAAGGATTCAGACTTATTATACCCTGAAGAATGTTCTGAAATGTTTTCAGTTCAATTCAGTTCAGTCATGTCTGACTCTTTGCAACCCCATGGACTGCAGCACGCTAGGCTTCCCTGTCCATTACCAACTCCTGGATCTTGCTCAAACTCATTTCCATTGAGTCCGTGATGCCATCCAATTATCTCATTCTCTGTTGTTCCCTTCTCCTGCCTTCAATCTTTCCCAGAATCAGGGTCTTTTCCAATGAGTCAGTTCTTCGCATCAGGTGGCCAGAATATTGGAGTTTCAGCTTCAGCATTGGTCCTTTCAATGAATATTCAGGACTGATTTTCTTTAGAATGGACTGGTTTGATCTTGCAGTCCAAGGGACTCTCAAGAGTCTTCTCCAAAACCATAGTTCAAAAGCATCAGTTATTCAGTGTTCAGCTTTCTTTATATTCCAAGCCTAACATCCATACCTGACTACTGGAAAAACCATAGCTTTGACTAGATTGACCTTTTGGGGCAAAGTAATGTCTCTGCTTCTTAATATGCTATCTAGGTTGGTAATAGCTTTTCTCCCAAGGAGTAAGCGTCTTTTAATTTCATGGGCTGCAGTCACTATCTGCAGTGATTTTGAAGCCCAAGAAAATAAAGTCTCTCACTGTTTCCATTGTTTCCCCATCTACTTGCCATAAAGTGATGGGACTGGCTGCCATGATCTTTTTTCAATGTTGAGTTTTAAGCCAGCTTTTTCACTCTCCTCTTTCATTTTCATCAAGAGGATCTTCAGTTCCTCTTCACTTTCTGCCATAAGGGTGGTGTCATCTGCATATCTGAGGTTATTGATATTTCTCCCAGCAATCTTGATTCCAGCTTCTGCTTCATCCATCCCAGCATCTCGCATGATGTGCTCTGCATATAAGTTAAATAAGCAGGGTGACAATATACAGCCTTGACGTACTCCTTTCCCAATTTGGAACCAGTCTATTGTTCCATGTCCAGTTCTAACTGTTGTTTCTTGACCTGCATACAGATTTCTCAGGAGGTAGGAAAGGTGGTCTGGCATTCCTATCTCTTGAACAGTTTTCCACAGTTTGCTGTGATCCACACAAAGTCTTTGGCACAGTCAATAAAGCAGAATTAGATGTTTTTCTGGAACTTTCTTGCTTTTTCTATGATCCAACAGATGTTGGCAATTTGATCTCTAGTTCCTGTGCCTTTTCTAAATCCAGCTTGAACATCTGGAAATTCACAGTTAACATACTGTTGAAGCCTGACTTGGAGAATTTTGAGCATTACTTTGCTAGCATGTGAGATGAATGCAATTGTGTGGTAGTTTGAACATTCTTTGGCATTGCCTTTCTTGGGGATTGGAATGAAAATTGACCTTTTGCAGTCCTGTGGCCACTGCTGAGTTTTCCAAATTTGCTGGCATATTGAGCGCAGCACTTTCACAGCATCATCTGTCAGGATTTGAAATAGCTCAACTAGGATTCCATCACCTTCCACTAGCTTTGTTCATAGTGATGCTTCCTAAGGCACGCTTAACTTTCTATTTCAGGATGTCTGGCTCTACATGAGTTATCATACCATTTTCGTGATCTGGGTCATGAAGATCTTTTTTGTATATTTTCTGTGTATTCTTGCCACCTCTTCTTAATATGTTCTGCTTCTGTTAGGTCCATGCCACTTCTGTCCTTTCTTGTGCCCATCTTTGCATGAAATGTCCCCTTGGTATCTCTAATTTTCTTGAAGAGATCTCTAGTCTTTCCCATTCTTTTATTTTCCCTTATTTCTTTGCATTGATCACTGAGGATGGTTTTCTTATCTCTCCTTGCTATTCTTTGGAACTCTGCATTCAAATGGGTATATCTTTCCTTTTCTCCTTTGCCTTTCACTTCTCTTCTTTTCTCAGCAATTTGTAAGGCCTCCTCAGACAACCATTTTGCCTTTTTGCATTTCTTTTTTTGGGGGATGCTCTTGATTCCTGCCTCCTGTACAATGTCATGGACCTCTGTCCATAGTTCTTCAGGCACTCTGGCTATGAAATCTAGTTCCTTGAATCTATTTCTCGCTTGCACTGTATAATTGTAAAGGGTTTGATTTAAGTCATACATGAATGGTCTAGTGGTTTTCCCTACTTTCTTCAATTTAAGTCTGAATTTGGCAATAAGGAGTTCATGATCTGAGCCACAATCAGCTCCCGGTCTTGTTTTTGCTGACTGTATAGAGCTTCTCCATCTTTGGCTGCAAAGAATATAATCAATCTGATTTTGGTATTAACCATCATGGTGATGTCCATGTGTAGAGTCTTCTCTTGTGTTACTTGGAAGAGGGTATTTTCTGTGACCAGTGGGTTCTCTTGGCAGAAAAAGAGACTGACAAGATAGTGGAGTAGAAGGATGTGCACTCATAATGTCCTGTGAGAACTCCAAAATTACAACTTGCTGCTGAACAAGCATCGACAGGAAATTGTTGAATCCCACCAAAAAAAGACACCCCACGCCAAGGGCAAAGGAGAAGCCCCAGTAAGATGTTAGGAGGGGCAAAATTGCATTTAGAATCACGCCTCACACCCACCAGAGATGCTCAGAGGGCTGAAACAACACCTTGTGTGCACCAGGACCCAGAGACCACACAGAGACTGAGCCAGACTGTGTTTGAGTCTCCTATGGAGGTACCAGTCAGCAGTGGCCTGCCACAGGGACAGGGGCTCGGGGTGCAGCAAGCTTGTGACATAAGCCCTCTTGGGGGAGGTCATCATTAACCCCACATAGAGCCGCTGAGCAGATGACCCACAAACTGCAGAAAAAGTATACCAAGGAAATTATTGCACTGTTTTAAGAAAGTTGTAGGACCCACAACACATTTCCCAACCTGGGGATCTGGCAAAGGGACTGAGAACCCACAGGGAATTTGACTTTGGAGGCCAGTAGGATTTGATTACAGAACTTGCACAGGACTGGGGAAACAAACTCTTGGAGGGCATAAACAAAGCCTTCTATGCACCAGGACCCAGGAGAAAGGAGCAGTGACCCCATGAGAGACTGACCCAGACTTGCCTGTGAGTATCCAAGTCTCCAGTGGAGGTGTGGGTTGGTGGTAGCCTGCTGCAGGGTCAGGGGCACTGCGTGGGGCAGTGCATGCATGGGACCTTTTGAATGAGGTTGCCCTTATCTTCATTACCTCCACCATAGTTTGGTCTCAGGTCAAACAACAGGGAGGGAAAGCAGCTCCGCCCATCAACAGAAAACTGGATTAAAGATTTACTGAGCATGGCCCCACCCATCAGAACAAGACCCAGTTTCCCCCTCAGTCAGTCTCTCCCATCAGGAAGCTTCCTTAAGCCTCTTATCCTTCTCCATCAGAGGGCAGACAGAATGAAAACCACTATCAGAGAAAACTAATCAAACTGATCACATGGATCATCTAACACAAACGTGGTCCACTGGAGAAGGGAATGGCAAACCACTTCAGTATTCTTGCCCTCAGAACCCCATGAACAGTATGAAAAGGCAAAAAGATATGATACTGAAAGATGAACTCCCCAGGCCAGTAGGTGCCCAATATGCTACTGGAGAAGAGTGGAGAAATAAGCCCAGAAAGAATGAAGAGATGGAGCCAAAGCACAAACAATGCCCAGCTGTGGATGTGACTGGTGATGGAAGTAAAGAACAATATTGCCTAGGCACCTGGAACGTTAGGTCCATGAATCAAGGTAAATTAAAAGTGGTGAAACAGGAGATAGCACGAGTGAACATCATTTTAGGAATCAGTGAACTAAAATAGACTGGAATGGTCAAATTTAATTCAGATGCCCACAGTCTACTACTGTGGGCAAGAATCCCTTACAAGAAATGGAGTAGTCTTCATAGTCAACAAAAGAGTCCAAAATGCAGTACTTGGGTGCAATCTCAAAAACGGCAGAATGATCTCTGTTCGTTTCCAAGGCAAATCTTTCAATATCACAGTAAACTAAATCTATGCCTCAACCAGTAATGCTGAAGAAGCTCAAATCAAACGGTTCTATGAAGACCTACAAGACCTTCTAGAACACTCTTAAACAGATGTCCTTTTCATTATAGGGGACTGAAATGCAGAAGTAGGAAGTCAAGAGATACCTGGAGTAACAGGCAAATTTTGCTTTGGAGTACAAAATGAAGCAGGCTAACAGTATTTTGCCAAGAGAATGCACTGGTCATAGCATATTGTTACCCTGATAATTTAGCTTGCATTCAGAGTACATCATGCGAAATGCCGGGCTGGATGAAGCAGAAGCTGGAATCAAGATTGCTTGAGATACATCAATAACCTCAGATATGTAGATGACAGCAGCCTTATGGCAGAAAGCTAAGAAGAACTGTAGAGTGTCTTGATGAAACTGAAAGAGAAGAGTGAAAAAGCTGGCTTAAAACTCAGCATTCAAAAAATGAAGTTCACGGCATCCAGTCCCATCACGTCATAGCAAATAGATGGGGAAACAGTGGAAACAGTGACAGACTATTTTCTTGGGCTCCAAAATCACTGCAAATGGTGGCTGCATCCATGAAATTAAGAAATCCTTCCTCCTTGGAAGAAAAGCTATGTCCAACCTAGACCGCATAATAAAAAGCAGAGACATTACTTTGCCAACAAAGGTCTGTCTTGTCAAACCTATGGTTTTTCCAGTCATCATGTATGGTTGTGAGAGTCAGACAGTAAGGAAAGCTGAGTACCAAAGAATTGATGCTTTTGAACTGTGGTGTTGGAGAAAACTCTTGCGAGTCCCTGGGACCGCAAGGAGATCAAACCTGTCAATCTTAAAGAAAATCAGTCCTGAATATTCATTGGAAGGACTGATGCTGAAGCTAAAGCTCCACTATTTTGGTCACCTGAGGTGAAGAACTGACTCATTGGAAAAGACCCTGTTCTGGGAAAGATTGAAGGTAGGAGAAGGGGATGGCACAGGATGAGGTGGTTGGATGGCATCACCGACTCTATGGACATGAGTTTGATCAAGCTCCAGGAATTGGTAATGGACAGGAAGCCTGGCATGTTGCAGTTCACGGGTTGCAAAGAGCTGGACAGGACTGAGCAAATGAACTGAACTAAACTCATTAAGCCTCACCAAGAATCTTTAGGTACCTCTCAAGGGCTATGACAATATTCTGAGCCATATCCTGTGTGCTGTCTTATAGATAATGAAACCCCAGGTAGAGTAGTTAACTATATGATGGCCAGACTGTAGTCATGACATAAGCTGCCACTATTTCTAGAAGTGGACTCAAAGAAATGGTAACAAACTGACTCTGAAGTTGGAACTGAAGATGAATCATACCTCAAACAGTCAAGGTGATGCTGGTCAGACTGATGACGAATTTCAAGACGACTGTCAGAGCTGACTGATCTGTCTCTGCATGTAGCCCCCTCTCTCTGTGTATAAAAAGTCTTGCCCCCTGACTTTCAGGGGGTAGGGGTCAGCTTTTGGATAGGTGTTCATCCTCCCCTCACTCTGGTTGTTGGCATCCAAAAGAAAGCAAACATTCTTCTTCATCAGCCTGGCCTCTTCATTGACTTTTGAGTGGTGAGCAACCAGATCCCACTTTCTGTAACAAGAGCAACATTTACTAGAACTTAGATCCCATTCATAGGATACAGATAAAGATTTTCATAGTTTATTTTGGCAATTAAAGACTTGCTTGTTTGTCAATTCTGGAAAAATTTTCAGCTTTCCATGTCTGAGGTTTCATGACTTTTTCATTTAAACTGAAACTTGATACTTTGAAAAGTATTGATATTTAGGGAGAATTTAAGAAACACCAGTTACAGAAGTTAGTGGACTTAGCAAACCACTTGGTGGCAGCAAACTCCTTGTTAATCACAATGTGAACCTGAACTGCTCTACGGGCTTCTTAACTCCTATTCCTTTGTGGGAGTCCTTTTTTTCTCTATAATTATTTTTGATCCCCAAACAATGTCTCTGTCAAATGAAAAAGGTGTGGTTTCTTCTTGTTTTTTTTTTTCCCCCTAACAGACTGAATTTTATGTAAAGATTATACATTGTGAAGAATTTTTACAATTTAATTCTCAAAACTCAATTCTTTTAGAAGAAGTCACAACGTATTATCTTTACATATAATTCAGTCTGTTAGGGGAAAAAATAACAACAAGAAGAAACCACACCTTTTTCATTTGACAGAGACATTGTTTGGGGATCAAAAACAATTATAAATTATACTTATCATTGCAGCAATAGTGAGAGGCAGCTTGGGTAGTCCATTCTGCACAGTGTGGTTAGAAAAACTTTGGTTGCCTTGGGGCATTTCACTCTCCCTTGCTGAAGATGGAGGAATAGAATGATTGATCTTCCTCCACTTACAATGGGTTTTACATCTTGATAAACCCACTGTAAGCTGGAAATATCCTAAACTGAAGTGTAAATACACATAACCTACTGAATATTGTAGGTTAGCCTCGCCTACCTTAAACACAGAGCACTTTTTTTAGCCTATAGTTGGACAAAATTATCTAACACAAAGTCGGTTTTATCATAAAATGTTGACTGTCTCACATAACTTATTGAGTACTGTATGAAAGTGAAAAACAGAATGGTTGCATGGGTGCAGAGGGGTTGTAAGTATATGACAGTTTACCCTCACGATCCTGTGGCCGGCTGGGAGCTGGCTGCCACTGCCCAGCACCATGAGAGAGTATCATACTATACATCGCTAGCCTGGGAAAAGATCAAATTTTAAAGTATAGTTTTTACTGAAGGTGTTTTACTTTTGCACGATCACAAAGTTGAAAAATGTTAAGTTGTGCCATCGTAAGTCAGGGACTCTGTATCTAAAAGTTCTGACTCTAGATAAGAAGGGCAGAATCAGAACTGACTCACATAAGAGACCTCACACAGGGTCAGACACACATAGGGACTTAGTAATGTTAGTCCCAAGCCTCTCCTTATTTGTTCCTTTGAAGTATCTAGTATTCACTAGCTCTTTGAGGCATTTGCTTCTGAACCCCAGCTGGCAGTTGCTTGCTACCTTATGATCTTGTTACTGCACATGGGGAGCCAGTTCTCTGTTAAGAGTGACCTGACATGGTCGAGGTGGGACATTAGTTCCAAGCCTAAAGTATTTCAAATACATGAAAATATTTATGCTAAACTATCTAAGACAGGAAAGAAAGCGTTAAAAATTTTCATCAGCAGAAAGCACATCAAATTATACTTAATTGTCAAAGGCCAAAATTGAGAATAAGGTAAGAATGTCTATTCTTATCACTTCAACTCAACATTGTCCTGGAGGTCCATGTCAGTAAAATAAGGCAAGAAAAAAAAAAATTAAAGGTACACAGGTTGGACAAGAAAAAGTAAATGGTCTTTACTCACAAATGACATGATTATATAGGTAGAAAATTCCAAGCACTCTACCAAAAATAATAAAACTTATTAATACCAGAAATTTTATTTAGGAAACTTGCCAGGTAAAAGGTTAATATACAGAGGTTGTCTTATTATATATTAGCAATACAAAATTAGAAAATATTTAAAAGATGTCATTAACAGTAACATCACAAAGCATAAAACTCCTCAGGGGAAATTCTAACAAAAATATAACATCTCTATGTTGAAACTACAAAACATTAGTGAAACAAATTTTAAAAGTGATAAATAAACAGATAAGCCAAATTCATGAGTTGGGAAACATATTGTTAAGATGTCATTATCCCCCAGTTGATCTATAGATTCAGTGAAATCCCAATCAGAATCTCAGGAGTCTTTTTATAGAAACTGACAAATTGATTCTAAAACATATTTGGAAATGAAAAGTACACAAAAAGACCAAGACAATTCTGACAGACTTTTAATTACTTAATTTTGAGGCTTAATATAATATAAAACTATAGCAATCAAGACAGTATGGTACTTGCATGAATACAAACATTTAGATCAATGAACATAATAGAGTCCAGAAATAGACTCACACAAATATGATCAACTTATGACAAACATGAAAGAGTAATTCAATGGCTTAAGGATAATCTTCTCAACAAACTGATTTTGAAACAATTAGATATCACTTTGCAAAAGACTAAGAAAGTCAACCTAAACCTCACCCCTTTGATGAAAATGAATGGAAAGTGGATCAGAGATTTAAAAATATAAAGTAAAACTACAAAAATTTAAAGAAAACACATGGAAAAATCTTCCTGATTAGGGGTTAAGCAAATCTTAGATATGACACCAAAAGTGAAATCTGTAAAAGAAAAATTTAATTTCATCTAATTTAAAGCTTTCATGCTTCAAAGGACACCATCAAGAAAGCAAAAAGAAAACCTACAGAATATTTACTGAGGGATAAAATATTTGCAAATCATATATTTGATTATGTGTTGTGCCCAGAACATGTAAGGAACACCTTAAATGCAATAATAAAAAGGTAAACCAGTTAAAAGATGGTGAAGGATATGAACAGACACGTCACCGAAGAAGAAATATGGATGGCCAATAAACATACAAAAAGATGACCAACATCACTACTTGCTAGGGAATTGTCAGTTGAAACCACAAACCTCTCACCACACTGAATGGCTATAATAAGAAAGATGGTCAACAAAGAAGTGTTGAAGAGAATAAGGACAGATTGCCACTCATACAGTAATTGGGAAAAATGTAAAATGGTGCAATCACTTTGGAAGAGTTTAGTAACTTCTCAAAAAGTTAAATATAAAGTTACCATATGACCAGCGATTCCATTACTAGGTATTTACCCAAGAGAAATGAAAATATGTTCACATAAAAGCTTGTCCATTCATAGCAGCACTAATCACAATAATCAAAGAGTGGAAAAAACCCAATGTCCTTTAATGGATGAAAGGATAAAAGAATGTGATATATCCATACAGTGGAATAGTTCCATACAAAGAGTAAAGTTATTAATGAATATGTGCAACAACATGGGTGAGCTTAGAAAACACCTTGCTGAGTGAAAGAAGTCAGACACATATTGTATGATTTCATTTATAGGAAACATTCAAAATAGACCAATGCATAAGAGGAAGAATAATAATCCAAGTAGATTATTGGATGCCAAGAGCTGGGTAGAGGGAAGATTGGGGGGTGACTTTTAAGTGGTACAGGTGTTTTTGGGGTTTGATAAAAATGTTCTAGAATGATGTTGATGATAGTCACACAAGTTCAAGTATACTAAAACTCACTGAATTGTACCCTTAAACAATAAACTAATAAAAGTCATTTATGTAGATTCATACTACATAACGTTCAAGGATATGTACATACCTAAGAATACGCTTAAACATATTGGGAATGCCTTTGGGTGGAGAATAAAATAAATAGGAAGAGAATTCTGCCCCCTCCAAAAAAAACCCCAGCGAAACAGAGAATACATTAGTGGTTGACAGGGGTCAGGAGTAGAGACAGAATTTAATTATAAAAGGGCAACACAAAGGAATCTTATATCCAGTGATGAAATTGTTCTGTATCTTGATTGTTGTGGTGTTTTCACAAATCTACATGTGTGATAAAACTCATAGAATTGCATACCAAAAGAAAAAGTTACTTTTTAATGAACATAAAGTTTTAAAAAATTGTATTGAGACACATGCCTTGTATCTATTATTTAATTATTTTTATTTATCATATATAATATATTATTAACTATATATGTATTATTATTGTAACCCTCTTCCACTTTTTCATAAAGTGTCTATATTACTCTTTTCTATGTGAATAACCTCCTTTAATTTATTTTTAACTAAGTCACGTTTTAATCAGTCTGTTGGGTAATTCTCAGTTTAGTACATATAAGGTATGCTGCATGGATGAACCTTACATATATTATTTTTGTATTTGCATTTAAAGGTTTTGATTTCTTCTGCATTGGAAATGGCCTAATATGTTGAAAACAGTCATTTGTCAGTATAAAACTGAGGATTTTGTTCAAACCCAGAAGCTAATTGTGTAAAAGAGCTTCCACTCTGTGTTTATAATACTTTCTCTATGGTAGTCACCACAAACATTGTGGGTGTTATTACTAACTCCTTTAGATTAATTAGAACATACTTTTATGAATTTCTCTTATCTTTTAAAAAGGGACTTTATTTAAAAAATTGAGATGTACAAAGATTTTCCATATACCCTTTCCCCCCACATGAATAACCTCATCCATTTTATCATGGTATCACTGTACCAGAATGGTACATTTGTTTTAAACCAGGGATAACCTTCTTTGACATATCATTATCACCCGAAGTCCATAACTTACCTCAAGATTCACTCTTGGTTTTATACAGTTATGGTGGTGGTGGTTTAGTCGGTAAGTTGTGTCCAACTCTTATGACTACATGGGCTATAGCCTGCCAGGCTCCTCTGTCCATAGGGTTTCCCAGGCAAGAATACTGGAGTGGGTTGCCATTTCCTTCTCCAGGGGATCTTCCCGACCCAGAAATTGGATCCAGGTCTCTTGCACTGCAGGCAGATGCTTTAAGGACTGATCTTCAAGGGAAAGGCAACCCACTCCAGTACTCTTGCCTAGAAAATCCCAAAGACTGAGGAGCCTGGTGTCCATGGGGTCGCAAAGAGTCAGACACGACTGAGCGACTTCACTTTCACTGCAAGGGAATCCTATACAGTCTATGGGTTTGGACAACAGTATAAGTATCCATTGTTACGGTATCATACAGATATTTTACTGCTCTAAAAATCTCCTGTGCTCTGCCCTTTCATCATTTCCCTTCCATTCCCTGGCATTACAGATCATTTTACTTAATCCAGCGGTTTGACTTTTTCCAGAATTAGTTGGATTCTCACTTAGTTGGAATCTGATAGCATGCAGTCTCTTCAGAGTGACTTCTTTTGCTGAATAACATACATTTAAGGTTCCTCAATGTCTTTTCATGGATTGTTAGCTCATTTTTCTTTAGTGCTAAATGATATTCTGTTGTGTGCATGTACAAAGTATATTTATCCATTCACCTACTGAATGAGATTTTGGTTGTTTCCAAGTTTGGCAATTATGAATAAAACTTCTGTAAACATGCATGCATGGGTTTCTGTGTGGACAGAAGTTTTCAAATCCTTTGGGTAATACCAAAGAGTGAAATCATATGGTAAGACTATGTTTAGTTTTGTGAGAAACTACCAGACTGTCTTCCAAAGTGACTGTATCATTTTACACTCTCGCCAGTAATGTTTGAGAACTCCTGTGGCTTCATACCCTTACCAGAATTTGATGTGATCACTGTTCCAGATTTTGGCCATTCACATAGGTGTGTAGTGGTATCCTATTGTTTTAATTTACATTTCTCTAACAATGTGATGAGCCATATCCTATCATAGGCTTATTGTCATCTGTATATTTTATTTGGCGAAGAATCTGTTAATGTTTTGGCTGGCTTTTTAACTAAGTTGTTTGTTTTCTTCTTGTTGAGTTTTAAGAGTTCTTTGTATATTTTGGATAGCAGTCCTTTATCAAGTGTGTCTTTTGCAAATATTTTCTCCCAAACTATGGATTGTCTTCTCATTGTCTTGATGTCCTCTTTCACAGAGCATAAATGTTCAATTTTGATGAAATCTAGTTTGTCTTTCCTCTTTTTTTGTTTCTATTATTTTATTTAAAAAATATTATTAAACTTTTTATTTCAAATTGGAGAATAGTTGATTAACAGTGTTGTGTTATTTTAGGTATAAAGCAAAGTGATTCAGTTATCTATTGTTTTTAAAATTCTTTTCACATTTAGTTTGTTACATAACATTGAACAGATTCCCTGTGCAATACAATAGGTCCTTATTGGCTACCCATTTTAAATAGAGCAGTGTATGCATATCAGTCCCAAATTCCCCAACTATCCTTTCCCTCCCCTTTTCCATCCTGGTATTTAATTTAATATGATAAGTTTGTTCTCTAAGCCTGCGAGTCTATTACTGTTTTGTAATAAGTTCATTTGTATCATTTTTTTTAATTCCATGTATAAGCAGTATCACATGGTATTTGTTTCTCTGATTTGGTTCAGTATATTTATTTCTAGGCCATCCATGTTGCTGCAAATGGCATTATTTCATTTTAAAAAATGGCTGAGTAATATTCCATAGTATATATTACCACATCTTCTTTATCAATTCACCACAATTTTGATTTGCGGGGTTACATGGTAATGTTATTTTTAGCTTTTTAAGGAAATTCCATACTGTTTTCCATAGCAGCTGTACCAGTTTACATTTCCACCAACAGTGTAAGAGGGTTGCCTTCTTTCTATACACTCTCCAACATTTATAGTTTGTAGATTTTTTGATGATGGCCCTTCTAACTTATAAGAAGTGATATTTCATTGTATCAATAGTTTTGATTTTCATTTCTCTGATAATTAATGATGTTGAACATCTTTTCACCTGCTTCCTGGCCATCTGTATGTCTTCTTTGGAAAAATGTCTATTAAGGTCTTCTGTCCATTTTTTGATTGGGTTGTTTGCTTTGATGATATTAAGCCACATGAGCTGTTTGTAAATTTTGGAAGCTAATCCCTAGTCTATAACATTGCAGATATCTTCTCCCACTCGGTGGGTTGTCTTTTCATTTTGTTTAAGGCTGCCTTTGCTGCACAAAAGCTTTTGAGTTTAACTAGGTCCCATTTGTTTATTTTTGTTTTTATTTTCATAACTCTTAGAGACTAATGGAAAAAAATATTGCTGAGATTTACATCAAAGAGTATTCTTCCCAGGTTTTCCTCTAAGAGTTTATAATGTCTGGACTAACATTTAGGTCTTTAATCCATTTTCAGTTTATTGTGTATGATGTTTAAGAGTATTTTAATTTCATTTTTAAACATATGGCTGACCAGTTTTCCCAGCACCATTTACTGAAGAGACTGTCTTTCCTCCATTGTATAATCTTATCTCCTTTGTCACAGGTTAATTGATCATCTATTAATTGATCCACAGGACTGAAAACTAAGTGGAAAAGGTCAGTTTTCATTCCAAACACAAAGTAGAGCAATGGCAAAGAATGTTCAAACTGTCGCACAATTGAACTCATCTCACACACTAGCAAAGTAATGCTCAAAATTCTCTAAGTCAGGCTTCAATAGTCTGTAAACCGTGAACTTCCGAATATTCAACCTGGATTTAGAAAAGGCAGAGGAACCAGAGATCAAATTGCCAACATCTGCTGGATCATCGAAAAAGCAAGAGAGTTAAAAAAAAAAATCTACTTCTGCTTTATTGACTGCGCCAAAGCCTTTGACTGTGTGGATCACAACAAGCTGGAAAATTCTTCAAGAGATGGGAATACCAGACCACCTGGCCTGCCTCCTGAGAAATCTGTATGCAGGTCAAAAAACAACAGTTAAAATCAGACATGAAACAACTGACTGGTTCCAAATGGGGAAAGGAGTACGTCAAGGCCGTATATTGTCACCCTGCTTATTTGACTTCTATGCAGAGTACATAATGAGAAATCCCGGGCTGGATAAAACACAAGCTGGAATCAAGATTACCAGGAGAAATATCAACAATCTCAGATATGCAGATGACACAGCCTTATGGCAGAAAGCAAAGAAGAACTAGAGCCTCCTGATTAAAGTGAAAGAGGAGAGTGAAAAAGTGGATTAAAACTCAACATTCAGGAAACTAAGGTCATGGCATCCAGTCCCATCACTTCATGGCAAATACATGGGGAAACAATGGAAATAGTGAGAGGCTTCATTTTTTTGGGCTCCAAAATTACTGCAGATGGTGACTGCAGCCATGAAATTAAAAGATGCTTGCTCCTTGGAAGAAAAGCCATGACCAACCTAGACAGCATATTGAAAAGCAGAGATATTACTTTGCCAACAAAGGTCCATCTAGTCAAAGCTATGGTTTTTCCAGTAATCATGTATGGATGTGAGAGTTGGACTATAAAGAAAGCTGAACACCAAAGAATTGATGCTTTTGAACTGTGGTGTTGGAGAAGACTCTTGAGAGTCCCTTGGACTGCAAGGAGATCCAACCAGTCCATCCTAAAGGAAATCAGTCCTGAATATTCGTGGGAAGGACCAATGCTGAAGCTGAAACTCCAATATGTTGGCCACCTGATGTGAAGAACTGACTCATTGGAAAAGATCCTGATTCTGGGAAGGATTGAAGGCAGGAGGAGAAGGGGACAACAGAGGATGAGATGGTTGAATGGCATTACTGACTCAATGGACATGAATGTGAGCAGGCTCCGGGAGCTGGTGATGGATAGGGAAGCCTGGTGTGCTGCGGTTCATGGGTCACAAAGAGTCGGACATGACTGAGTGACTGAATTGAACTGAACTGAATTGATCATAGGTACATGGGTTTACTTCTGAGCTTTATATCCTGTTCCAGTAATTTATATTTCTGTTTTTGTGCCAGTACCATACTGTTTTGATGACTATAGCTTTGTAGTATAGCCTGAAGCCAGGGAGATTGATTCTTCCAGTTTCTTTTTTTTTTCAAGATTGTTTTGGTTATTCAAAGTCTTTTATGTCTCCATACAAATGTTAAAGTTTTTTTGTATTAGGTCTGTGAAAAATGCCATTGGTAATTTGATAGGGTTTGTATTGAATCTGTAGATTGCCTTGGGTAGTACAGTCATTTTAACAATATTGATTCTTCCAATCCAAGAACATGGTATATCTTTCCACTTGTTTGTGTCATCTTTAATTTCTTTTCATTAGCATCTTATAGTTTTCAGAGTACAGGTCTTTTTGTCTCCTTAGGTGGGTTTATTCCTAGATATTTTATTTCTTTTTGATGTGATGGTAAATGGGAATGTTTCTTTAATTTATCTTTCTGATTTTTTTTGTTCTATGGTATAGAAATGCAACATATTTCTATGTTTTAATTTCATAGACTGCAATTTAACCAAATTCATTGATGAGGTCTAGTAGTTTTCCAAGAGCATCTGTAAAATTTTCTACTTATGGTATCATGTCATCTGCACTAACAATTTAACTTCTTCTTTTACAATTTGAATTCCTTTTATCTCATTTTATTCTCTGATTTCCATAGCTAGGACTTCCAAGACATTGTTGAATAAAGGTGGTGAGCGTGGATCTCTTGTTTTGTTCCTGATCTTAGAGGAAATGCTTTCAGTTTTTCACCATTGAATGTGATGTTAGCTGTAGATTTTTCATACATGGTCTTTATTGTGTTAGGTATGTTCCTTCCATGCCAACTTTCTGGAGAGTTTTTTATCATAAATAAGTGTTGAATTTTGTCAAAAGCATTTCCTGCCTCTATTGAGAAGATCACATGATATTTATTCTTCAGTTTGTTCATGTGGGTATCATATTGATTGATTTGTAGATATTGAAAGCCCCTTGCTTCCTTGGGATAAATTCCACTTGATCATGGTGTATGATACTTTTAATGTGTTGGTGGATTCAGATTTGCTAGTATTTTGTTAAGGATTTTTGCATCTATGTTCATCAGTGATACTGGCCCATAATTTTCTTTTCTTTCTTTTTTTTGTGTGATATCATTGTCTGATTTTGCTATCAGAGTGATGGTGGCATCATAGAATGAGTTGGGAATATTTTTTCTTCTGCAATTTTTTGGAACAGTTTGAGAAGGATAGATGTTAGCTCTTCTCTAATTATTTGATAGGATTTGACTGTGACGCTAACTGGTCCTGGAATTTTGTTTTTTGAGAGTTTTAAAATCACAGTTTCAATTTCATTGCTTGTGCTTAGTCTGTCCATATTTTCTATTTCTTCCTGGTTTTACCTTGGAAGAGTGTATCTTTCCAAAAATTTGTACATTTTTTCCAAGGATGTCCATTTTATTGGTATACAGTTGCTTGTAGTAATCTCTTATGAGTTTATCAGTTGTAACTTTTTTCATTTGTAATTTCATTGATTTGCATCCTTTCTTTTCTCTTGATGAGTCAGACTAAAGGTTTATCAATTTTGTTTACCTACTCAGTTCAGTTTAGTCGCTCAATCATGGCTGACTCTTTGTTACCTCATGGACTGCAGCACACCAGACTCTCCTGTCCATCACCAACTCACAGAGTTTGCTCAAACTCATGTCCACAGAATCAGTAATGCCACCCAACCATATCATCCTCTGTTGTCCCCTTCTCCTGCCTTCAATCTTTCTCAGAATCAGGGTCTTTTCCAATGAGTCAGTTCTTTGCATCAGGTGACCAAAGTAGTGGAGCTTCAGCTTCAGCATCAGTCCTTCCAATGAATATTCAGGACTGATTTCTTTTAGGATTGACTGGTTGGATCTCTTTGCAGTCCAAGGGACTCTCAAGAGTCTCCTCCCAACACCATAGTTCAAAAGCATCACTTCTTTGGTGTTCTGCTTTCTTTATGGTCCAACTCTCACATTCATACATGACTACTGCAAAAACCATAGCTTTGACTAGACAGACCTTTCTTGAAAAAGTAATGTCTCTGCTTTTTAATATGCTGTTGAGGTTGATCATAGCTTTTCTTCCAAGGAGCAAGCATTTTTGAAGTTCATGGCTGCAGTCACCATCTGCAGTGATTTTGGAGCCCAAGAAAATAAAGTCTCTCACTGTTTCCATTGTTTCCCCATCTATTTGCCATGAAGTGATGGGACCAGATACCGTGATCTTAGTTTTTTGAGTGAGTTTTAAGTTTATGATTTCTTTCCTTCTACTAACTTTAGCTCTTCTTTGTTCTTTCTCTTGTCATTTTAAGTGTAAGATTAGGTTGCTTATTTGAAAAATTTTTTTGTTTCTTGAGGTAAGAGTGTATTGCTATAAACTTCCCTCTTAGAATTGCTTTTTCTGTATCCCATAGATTTTTGATTGTTGTACTTTCATTTTCTTTTCTCTCTAGGTATTTTTTGACTTCCTCTAATTTCTCCAGTGATCCATTGGTTCTTTAGTAGCATATTGCTTAGCCTCCATGTGTTTGTGTGTTTTTAATGTTTTTTTTCCTTGTATTTTTCTTGTAATTTGTTTCTAATCTTGTAGTGTTGTGGTTGGAAAAGATGCTTGATAAGGTTTCAGTTTTCTTAAGTATACCAACACTCATTTTGTGGTTCAGTATGTGGTCAATTTTGGAGTATGTTTCATGTATACATGAGAAAATGTATATTCTATATGTGGTCTTTTCTGCTTAGAGAAGTTCCCTTATCATTTTTTGTAGAGCTGGTTTGGTGGTGCTGAATTCTCCTAGCTCTTGCTTGTCTGTAAAGCTTTTGATTTCTCCATTAAATCTGAATGAAGGCCTTGCTGGGTAGAATATTCTTTGTTGTAGGTTCTTCCCCTTCAATTTAAATATATCATGCCATTTCCTTCTGGCCTGCAGAGTTTCTGCTGAAAAATCTGCTGTTAGCCTTATGGGTTTTCTGTTATATGTTATTTGTTACTTTTAATATTTTTTCCTTGTCTTTAATTTTTGTCACTTTGATTACTGTGTGTTTCCCTGTGTTCCTACTTTGGTTTATCCTGCCTGGAACTCTGTACTTCCTGGACTTGGGTGACTGTTTTCTTTCCCATATTAGGGAAGTTTACAGCTATATCTCTTCAAAAAATTTCTCAGGTCCTTTCTCTTGTCTCCTTCTGAGATCCTTATAATGAATATATAATGATGATATATATATATACACCATATAATGGTGTATTTAATGTTGCCCCAGAGTGCCCTTAGATGGTTTTCATTTCTTTTAATAGTTTTTTCTTTATTCTATTCTGCAGCAGTTATTACCACCATCGTCTTATCCAGGCCCCTTATCTATTCTTCTGTCTCAGTTATTCTGCTATTGATTCCTTCTAATGTATTCTTCTTTTCAGTTATTGTATCATTCTTCTCTGTTTCTTTATTATTTTTTTATTTTAAAATCTAACTTGTTGCTTTCTTTTTCATTGGTGATAGATGAAACATTCATCTAAATGGATGTTCACAAACATGGATCTAAATGTCCAGTCCACATCATAACACCACAGAGAAGAAACATTCCACCTTCCCTTCTCCCATTTAGCCCTTAGGTCCAGGTTTGGGAACCAGTCTCTGGAACATGGCCAGCCTGTTTTCCCCCTAGCAGTCAGGTAAGAAGCCTGTTGTAAATTTTGCTTTTGAGGTGAGTGTATCACAATGGCACTAGCTACTTGCCAGAATGATATTGCATGCGCGCGCACGCACGCACACACACACACACACACACACACACACACGTAAGCTATGGTCCCTTTTTCCTAGGAGTTTTCCTGAGAAAGGAAAATTGTATAAATAATCATTTAAAAGACTATTAGATATAATTCTGAAGAGCTGTATGTAAATGGGAAAGTTGAAGCTATTTCAAGTGTATCAGGGGAGACTTCCTTTTAAAAGGAAGAGTCAGTTCCTAATTGATCACTTTATCAGTTTTAAATTTTGTATATTAGGACCTTTTAAATCAGGACACAGCTTGATTTCTAGGGCATTAAAAAACTGTTTTTAAAAATAATATTCACATGCTAAGATGCAGTGAATTTTATTAGTATAGATTTATTTTGTGGAAACCCATTTGGAAAGTCAGTAGAAATTAATCTAGGTTTTGAGGACAAGGAAGTCCTTTTCAAACTTTCTCATCCCTTGGCATTTATATAAGGACAATACCTTGAGGGGAGTTCAGGGTGGGGAAGGTTCATCAAGTCTCAGGGAAGAGCCTGCACCTGAGCCTGCCAGGAGGCTTAGAAGGGCAGAGAAGGCCTTGAATGGTATGGGCCAGTGATACCAAAAACATTTCAGCGGAGGAACTCATTCTTCAAAGGAACCATGCACAAAAGCCTAATATTAATAGATAAACAAACAAAAGCCATTCTACTGTGCCTGAAGCAAAGTAGGGAGCATGGAATCCTACTGATAGAAGTCAGTTTCGAGCATGCAGTTAATTGTGTGTCACCGACTGGAAGATGAGACTGACTGGGTCTTCCACTCACCAGCTATGTGGCTTGGATTAGCTGTGCTACCTCTGTGAGCTGCAGGGTCCTAACCTGTAAAATGAAGGTTTCCAGTATCCTGAAGGGCTTAAGACTCTAACATGGGTATTGTGCTTGGCAGAAGTTCTGTACAGGGTAAGGCTCAATAAACCATTGTTCCTTCCCCAGTAACCAGCCAGTTCCCCACGTGGCTTTAAATTTCCATCTAAAAGATCACAGATAAGAAAATTGGGGGAACTGTCTCCAAAGGAAAACTGTTAAAATAGAAATGTTGTGTTTGAAGAGGAAAGGGACCCATTATTTCTTCTCTGTGCTTTTTTTCATTGACACTTGGGTTTAGAGTTGAGAATCTCAGACACATATAATTCCAAACACAGATTCTTAGAACAGTCTGTAAGAGCACCTAGTCAACAACTTCATTTAAAAATATGAAAACAGAGTGTTCTAGAGGTCATTTGATCATCCAAAATTGTACTGGTAGGATGGATGACTTTCTTGAGCCTGTTTCCTTTCTGAGAAATGGGAATGATGACTTCGTATTTTGACTCATGAGAGAAGAGCCTTGTAAATTGACTTTAAGATGTCAATTTATGTTGCTCTCTTCACTTGGAGGAGGAGAGTAGTAGAAAAGTGAGGGACAGAGGGCTCTGTGAATAAGCACAGACAGGTGGCACCAATGGGAAGCACCAGGTTGGGGAGGTTGAGCCCTGTTTGAAAGTGATGAAAATAAGAGGTTGGTAGGACCTGCCCAGGATGGCTGCCAAAAAAGGGAGGAAGCCATCACAAAAAGAGGGAGTCTTATAGGCAGGCAGCTCCCCTAAGGGCAAGTGTGATTCAGAGGGAACTCATCAGAGTGTTGTACTTCGTTATACTTTTTTCTCATTGCTGTTAATCTAAAGTTATTCATATGCCTCTTTCAAGCCTACATAGAGCATTTTTAGATTGGAAAGTCTTTTGATAACATCAAAAGTCTTAGATACAAAAACTCAGTCTGTAGGGCAGGGTAAAAAAGATCCCTGACTGGTTTAAGATAGGAAGTTGAAGAATTGAAGGAAGTTGAGGCAATACCCTAAAATAAGACAATGTGTACAAGAGGGGATTTCTAATGAATACACCCAACTTCTCTGATTCTTTTAATTGAATAATTCCCTCCTCAACCCACATTCTGATTCATGAGTTGTTTCAAGTCATTACTCAGGATAGAAGCTTAATGGGTATGAATTTTAAATTCTTTTGGGAAGGTTTCTGAGCCTACAGAGCTGGGAAAACAGTTTCCCAATAGGGGAGACCACTGACAGTTCTGATCACTTACAAGTCTAGTCTCTGTTGGAACTATTTATGCAATAGAAGAAAACAATGAGAAAACTATAAAACACTGGTGAAAGAAATCAAAGAGGACACTAATAGATGGAGAAATATACCATGTTCATGGATTGGAAGAATCAATATACTGAAAATGAATATACTACCCAAAGCAATTTATAGATTCAATGCAATCCCTATCAAGCTACCAACAGTATTCTTCACAGAGCTAGAACAAATAATTTCACAATTTGTATGGAAATACAAAAAACCTCGAATAGCCAAAGCGATCTTGAGAAAGAAGAATAGAACTGGAGGAATCAACCTACCTGACTTCAGGCTCTACTACAAAGCCACAGTTATCAAGACAGTATGGTACTGGCACAAAGACAGAAATATAGATCAATGGAACAAAATAGAAAGCCCAGAGATAAATCCACGCACATATGGACACCTTATCTTTGACAAAGGAGGCAAGAATATACAATGGATTAAAGACAATCTCTTTAACAAGTGGTGCTGGGAAATCTGGCCAACCACTTGTAAAAGAATGAAACTAGAACACTTTCTAACACCATACACAAAAATAAACTCAAAATGGATTAAAGATCTCAATGTAAGACCAGAAACTATAAAACTCCTAGAGGAGAACATAGGCAAAACACTCTCTGACATACATCACAGCAGGATCCTCTATGACCCACCTCCCAGAATATTGGAAATAAAAGCAAAAATAAACAAATGGGACCTAATTAACCTTAAAAGCTTCTGCACATCAAAGGAAACTATTAGCAAGGTGAAAAGACAGCCTTCAGAATGGGAGAAGATAATGGCAAATGAAGCAACTGACAAACAACTAATCTCAAAAATATACAAGCAACTCCTACAGCTCAACTCCAGAAAAATAATGACCCAATCAAAAAATGGGCCAAAGAACTAAATAGACATTTCTCCAAAGAAGACATACAGATGGCTAACAAACACATGAAAAGATGCTCAACATCACTCATTATCAGAGAAATGCAAATCAAAACCACTATGAGGTACCATTTCACACCAGTCAGAATGGCTGTGATCCAAAAGTCTACAAGTAATAAATGCTGGAGAGGGTGTGGAGAAAAGGGAACCCTCTTACACTGTTGGTGGGAATGCAAACTAGTACAGCCACTATGGAGAACAGTGTGGAGATTCCTTAAAAAACTGGAAATAGAACCGCCTTATGATCCAGCAATCCCACTGCTGGGCATACACACTGAGGAAACCAGAAGGGAAAGAGACATGTGTACCCCATTGTTCATCGCAGCACTGTTTATCATAGCCAGGACATGGAAGCAGCCTAGATGTCCATCAGCAGATGAATGGATAAGAAAGCAGTGGTACATATACACAATGGAGTATTACTCAGCCATTAAAAAGAATACATTTGAATCAGTTCTAATGAGGTGGATGAAACTGGAGCCTATTATACAGAGTGAAGTAAGCCAGAAAGAAAAACACCAATACAGTATACTAATGCATATACATGGAATTTAGAAAGATGGTAACAATAACCCTGTATGCGAGACAGCAAAAGAGACACAGATGTATAGAACAGTCTTATGGACTCTGTGGGAGAGGGAGAGGGTGGGATGATTTGGGAGAATGGCATTGAAACATGTATAATATCATATATGAAATGAGTCACCAGTCCAGGTTCGATGCATGATACTGGATGCTTGGGGCTATTGCATTGGGACGACCCAGAGGGATGGTATGGGGAGGGAGGAGGGAGGAGGGTTCAGGATGGGGAACACATGTATACCTGTGGCAGATTCATGTTGATATATGACAAAACCAATACAATATTGTAAAGTTAAAAAAAAAACAGTGTAAGTAAATAAAAATGCAAATGAAAGAACATTCTAAATGAACTGAAAGGAGTCTCACTTTTCAAAATACCCATCAATGAATTTCTTTGTGTCTACTTAGTAAGTTTTTAATATTTATATTTATTTGTCTTCTCCTGACAACAAACATGAGGTTTCTGGATCAGAGGCAGAGTGATTACCTACAGAACATCTTAGTGTTGGTTTTTCCTGCCCCAGTCTCCCTTTTGGGGCAGTGATGAGAGCAGATGTCATCTGCATGTACAGAGAAGTCCATAATGTAGGAGAGGAAATCATGAAACTCTGGGTTTATATAGGAACTGCTGTGCAAGTACTCACTACTCTCTAGAGAGAAGGAGAGGAACTGTATATTTCACTGTAAACAAATCCTATGTTGGAAGAAAAAAGCAGATGGTCCCTAGATGTTACAGCTCTTTGAAATATAAATGAATGGCTCAGAATTTTATTACCCTTTGAAATATAAGTAAATGGCTGCAGGGGGAGAGAAACCTATAAATCTCTCAGGGATAATTAATTCACCATTTCTAACTTCCAAGGCATGGTTAGTGGTCAGTCATTCTTTAACACAGTTTGCCGGTAATTTTTTTGTTCAAGAAAATCTGGTTGTGCAGAACATGAAAACATTAGCTATTTGTCAGCACCGTAAAACATACTTAGATGGAATTGTATTTTCCATTCATTGACCACTGATCATTTTAAGTCTGGAGGGCTGTACAGCATAAGAGAGTAATAGAAGATAGTGGTGAAAAGTAACTCAATTATGCAGAGTCATAAATGTTAAAGTCCATTCTGAAGGAGATCAGCCCTGGGATTTCTTTGGAAGGAATGATGCTAAAGCTGAAACTCCAGTACTTTGGCCACCTCATGCGAAGAGTTAACTCATTGGAAAAGACTCTGATGCTGGGAGGGATTGGGGGCAGGAGGAGAAGGGGACGACAGAGGATGAGATGGCTGGATGGCATCACTGACTCGATGGACACGAGTCTGAGTGAACTCCGGGAGTTGGTGATGGACAGGAAGGCCTGGCGTGCTTGCGATTCATGGGGTCGCAAAGAGTCGGACACGACTGAGCGACTGATCTGATTTTGGATAATATATGTACAGGCAATGGATAAGCCACAAATATCTCTGATCTTGTAAATTCAGAGGATGAGTGGGAAAAGCGTGGTGTCAGCTTCAGAGAAACAAAATAATGAATGACCACACGATCCAAGAATGAGAGACTTTTGAAAATGTGGGGGTCAGAGTTAGCAGGAATAAGAAGATAAGGAGAAAAGGGAATAGTAAGAGGTTTAGGACAACAGTGTCAAATTCTTCATTTTGGAGAAACCAAGATGACTGAGGCCTGAGAGAAGCCCTTAAGAGTCCACTTTAGATTAACTCAGTATTCCTAATAAAAGCTTTGAGTGATGTTGTCTGCTATTGGGTACATATGGGACACAGTGGAAGGGAAGGGAGGAGGCATGATTAAGAAAGAAGAATATATTTAGGAGAAAATCCACACAAGATACATTTTGATATTTGGCAAAACTAATACAGTTATGTAAAGTCTAAAAATAAAATAAAATTAAAAAAAAAAAAAGATACATTGTTTTTTGCCCAATGTTTTCTTTAGAGTTTTGCAAATGTTCCATTCAATTCAAATTTGTCATTTTGTCCTTCAACCTTTGGAATCTAAGTGAGAAGGCCTAGAGAAATCAGGAAGCAGGCAGTGGGGCTACCCAGGGTTGGGTCCAGCCAGGCAGTTACAAAGACAATAAGGACTTGAAAAAGTCTAGGCTAAACTCTGTTACTTTTTAATTTTATTATTTATTTATGTTTATTTATATATTTTATGTTACACATATTTTGACTTAATTTTTCTTACTACTCAGATAGCAGAGTGAGCTACAGATGGATCTAGGGATTGTGAAGGTGGTAAGAAGTAGAGAGGCCAGAAGCCCTAGCACAGTAGAGTGTGGTGGTTACAATAGTTTTTGAGCATCTTACTCATTTCTCAATTTTAGTTTCCTCATATTTTTATACCTGTAATATGTATTCTAGTTCTACCTTGCAGGGATGCTCAAATTTAGTCTAAACTCATCATTTGTAAAGAGTGAACACTGGTTCCTAGAATGGCTATTAAGTTCCAGATTTAAAGAGTTTTTTAAAGGTAAAATCATGGCTGTTATACAAATAGAAGCTAAACATGTGCTAAAAATTTTAACTCACTGATTAGTGAGAGAACCAGTACAATGCTGTAACTAGCTTGAAGAATTCAGAGGAAAACTGACAGAAATTTACAAATAGAAGCAAGACTGGTCAGTATCCAGAGGGCAATAATTAATTGCATTCTGCTAGAGACAATTTATATTTCTATAGAGTAGAATCATTCACAAAAAACCCAATCATGTTGGTTCTCTACAAGGTTTTCACATTTTATCTTGATACATATTGCAAAAAGGATAATGTTTATGGGTAAAAAAAGTTAGCTGCTCAGAAAGAAGTAAACAGCATCTTAAATAGTAAAAGGAGCACATAAAAATCAAATTGAAAATGCCCTCTCTTTCTGCCTTTGCTGCTGCTATAATTCAGAAGCAAAGATGTCTTAAGGAAAGTGTATTAAAATTCAGTTAACTAAATTTGGATGATCCCTGCTGTTTTCTGGGTCACCTTTCTTTGTCACTTAGGGATGCTGGCTCAGGAAATGTAAGCCAACTTTATTGTCTCCTTGAGAAAGATATATTCAGGAAGATGTTTTCCCTAAAGAAGCAAACATGCATAATTATAAAATTAAATATAAATAGAACCAAGCAGAACCCTGTGCCCTCTCCCATCCACCCAAGTACGAAGGCTCCTATGTGTGTCCTGCCTCTTGTTTGTAGAAAAGCCGTCTCCCAGGCCTCCCTGAATCACAAAAGACCAGACTCAAGCAGTTGATGATTAGGACAATACAGTCACAGAGTCTTTCAGTGTCTGACGCACAATCCTCAGTCATTTTACAGATACAATAACTGCCACCAGAGGAAAAAAGCATGGTGAGCAAACTACAGCCATGACATAAGCTAATTCATCTTGAGTAACACTGAATATAGGGCTAGCACAATTTCAAGAACTGGCCTTAAGTGAATGTGATTCACTATTGCTCATAATAATCTATATCTTTGTAGGCATCCAAATAATTATAGCTTGTTCTCCCCATATATATAAGCAAGCAGGCAACTAAAATTGTTAGCAAATAGAGACTATACAGACCCATGTTAATACCTTCCACTCTGAGAATATGGTGCTGTGTGTCAGCGTGAAGAATTTACAGAAGGTGGACCTTCACCCATAAACCCCTAGAAATGGAATAATGTTCTTACAAAGTGGGGATTTGTAAGCAGCTTTTGGCAGGGAAGGGCCCCTTTTACCTTGTCACTTTAGCAAAGCTGTATTGAAACTAATCTTAAGCCAGGCACCCCCATGCTCTACTCATCTCTAGCCCTAGCACATCTTTCATACAATACTTTGCCTAAGCTGTTGGTTCTTTCCTAGATCAAATAAGTAAAAATGAAGAATAAACAATTAACAACCCGATCTCTTCCCTAGCTCTCCCTTCAGTAATTCCATGAACCAACTATGTGAACAAGACAACAAAGAAAGATCACAAAGAGTCAACAAGTCTGCACTCAGTGGGAGATGGTGGAATCTGGTCCCTGATCTCCATAATTAATTGAAATTACTTCCCCTTTTCCCTTTAAAAACTTTCATGGCTGGGCAGAATCTTCAGAATTGGTTTCAGGGACATAAGTCTACCTTCTTCCCAGATTGCCAGCTTTTCTGTTTAAAGCAACTTTCCTTTGTATCAACACTTGCCTCTTTGAGTATTAATTTTTGAGTGTCAAGCAGCTGGACCTGAGTTCAGCAATGTACATTTCTGCGTTGGAGAGGTATTTGAGCACCATGGAGTATGGATAAAAAGGTGGACAAGGAATCAGAGGTCATTGATTCAAGCCTGAATCTTCTATTGTTACAATCAAGAAAAAGAAAAAACCCACTAATTTTGGAAACCTCAGTTTCTTTATATTTAAATAGAATGATTATAATAATACTAATATCAAAACATTTTTGAAAAGATGAAATTAAATTGTGAATATAAACATATTCTATAAAGTATAAAGTATTCTAATGTTAGCTATTGCCACAATTTTACTCTCCTGGATTATCTACAGATAACGTAAATCTGTGTGTGGAGCAGATGGTAAAGCAGGTTGGCAAGCCCTGTTTTGAAATGAATTTTCTATATGATCCTGAACAAGCCATTGAAACTTCAGAGCTTCATTGCCTCACCAACTCTTTTTATCTCACAAACTAATCGTGAGGTTCTAATGAAATAATGACTGCTGGAAAATCCATAGATTTGACTATACAGACTTTTTTCAGCAAAGTGATGTCTCTGCTTTTTGAGAGTCCTTTTTGGAGCAAGAAGATTAAACCAGTCGATCCTACAGGAAATCAACCCTGAATATTCATTGGAAGGACTGATGCTGAAGCTGAAGCTCCAATATTTGGCCACCTGATGCGAAGAGCTAACTCATTGGAAAAAACTCTGATGCTAGGAAAGATTGAGGGCAGGAGGAGAAGGGGGTGACAGAGGATGAGATAGTTGTATGGCATCAACAACTCAGTGGACATTAGTTTGAGCAGACTCAAGGAGATAGTAAAGGACTACCGTGCTGCAGTCCATGAGGTCACAAATTGTCAAACATGACTTAGCCACTGAACAGCAACAAATGAAATAATGACTGTTACCCAGAAAACTACAAAATACCACACAAATGTAAGCCACTGACACTAGTTTGGTAAAACATCAGGATTTGAGGAAATTAGACATTTTCCGTTATTAGTTATCTATAAATAAACTTTACTGTAAAAAAAATAACCATTTTCATGACCAAAAGAATCAACTTTCCCCTCACCAAAGATTATATGTGAATTTAAAAGGAAAGTTCATAGTATCATTTTCTCACCTGCTGCTGCTGCTGCTAAGTTGCTTCAGTAGTGTCCGACTCTGTGCGACCCCATAGAGGGCGGCCCACCAGGCTCCCCCATCCCTGGGATTCTCCAGGCAAGAACACTGGAGTGGGTTGCCATTTCCTTCTCCAATGCATGAAAGTGAAAAGTGAAAGTGAAGTCGCTCAGTCGTGTCTGACTCTTAGCGACCCCATGGACTGCAGCCTACCAGGCTCCTCCATCCATGGGATTTTCCAGGCAAGAATACTGGAGATTCTCTTGCCTAGGACTTTGTAAAATGAAATTTAGCAGATCTCTGCTATTCTGTTCACTTGGAGCCACATTTGACACAATGTTATAACCATTAATGGAAAGAATATTCCATTACAATGAAATGGCAATTGTAGCTAGTTCATTAAAGCCTCTTCCTTTAGAAAGAATGGTCCAAACTGCCCCATCTGTCAACACACACAAAACCACACACATCCACATGAGTCTTGAAATAAGACTCATGTGTGGACAGCATTCAAAGAATGATTATCAAAACAGTATTATACTATGTGGCCCACAAAGAAATTGAAAGGAATTTTCCTGTTTTTTTTTGTTGTTGTTGTTATTTGGTTTCTAAGCAGAACATAAGCAGTATAAAGTTGTCTGCCCCATGGTCTAAATGCTCAATAAATATTTCTCTTTTTAAAACATTATTTTGTATTGGAGTATAGCCACCAGGGCTTCCCTGGTGGCTCAGATGGTAAAGTGTCTGCCTGCAATGTGGGAGATCCAGATTCGATCCCAGGGTCAGGAAAAAAAATCCCCTGGACAAGGAAATGGCAACCCACTCCAGTACTCTTGCGTGGAAAATCCCATGAGCTTGATAGGTTACAGTCCATGGGGTCATAGAGAATTGGACACGATGGAGCAACTTCACTTTTTATAGCCAATTAACAGTATTGTGATAGTTTCAGGTGGACAGCAAAGGGACTCAGTTATACATATATATCTATCTATTCTCCCCCAATCTCCCCTCTCATCCAGGCTACCACACAATACAGAGCAGAGTGCCCTGTGCTATACAATAGGATAGGATCTTGTTGGTCATCCATTTTAAATATAGCAGTGTGTACATGTCAATCTCAAACTCCCTAAATATCCTGTCCTCCCATCCTTCCCCCTGGCCAATCATAATTTCATACTCTAAGTCTATGAGTCTTTTTCTCTTTTGTAAATAAGTTTATTTGTATAATTTCTTTTTAGATTCTGCATATAAGGGATGTCATACAATATTTCTCCTTCTCTGTCTGACTTATTTCACTGAGTATGACTGTCTGACTCTTTGCTACCCCATGGACTGTAGCCCACCAGGTTCCTCTGTCCATGGGATTTTCTAGGCAAGAATACTGGAGTGGGTTGTCATTTCCTTCTCCAGGGGATCTTCCCAACCCAGAGATCGAACCCAGGTCTCTTGCATTGCAGGCAGATGCTTTAACCTCTGCACCACCAGGGAAGTTCCTAAGTCCATCCATGTTGCTGCAAATGGCATAACTTCATTCTTTTTAATGGCTGAGTAATAGTCATTATATGTATATGCACCACATCTTCTTTATTCCTTCATCTGTCAATGGATATTTAAGTTGCTTCCATGTCTTTGCTGCAATGAACACTGAACAATGAACAGTGCTGCAAAGACGAACATTGAGGTACATGTGTCTTTTCAATTATGGCTTTCTCAGGGTATATGCCCAGGAGCGGGATTGCAGAGTTAGATGTTAACTCTTTCAGTTTTTAAAGAACTCCCATACTGTTCTCCATAGTGTTTGTACCAATTTACATTCCCACGAACTGTGTAGGAGGATTCCCTTCTCTCCACACTCTCTCCAGCATTTATTGTTTGTGGATTTTTTAATGATAGTCATTCTAGCTGGTAGTGAGGTGATACCTCATTGTCATTTTGATTTGCATTTCTCTAATAATCACCAGTGTTGAACATCTTATCATGTGCCTCTTGGCTATCTATATGTCTCCTTTGGAGAAATGTCTATTTAGGTCTTCTGCCCATTTTTTGATTGGGTTGTTTCTTTGATGATATTAAGCCTCAGGGGCTATTTGTAAATTTTGGAGACTAATCCGTTGGTCACATCATTTGCAGTTATTTTCTCCCAATCTGTAGGTTATCTACATTTTGTTTATTGTTTCCTTTGCTATGCAAAACCTTTTGAGTTTAATTAGGGTCCCACTTTTTTTTTTTAAATTTTCATTATTTAGGGAGATGGATTGCAAAAGATATTACTGTGATTTATGTCAGAGAGTGCTCTGCCTATGTTTTCCTCTAGGAGTTTTATAGTTTCTGGTTTCACATTTAGGTCTTCAATCCATTTTGAGCTTATTTTTATGTGTGGTGTTAAAGAATATATAACATTATTATTATTTTTTTAACATGTAGCTGTCCAGTTTTCCCAGCACCATCTGTTGAAGAGACTGTTTTTCCAATACTGTGTAGTCTTGCTTCCTTTGTTGTAGATTAATTGACCATAGGTGTCTGGGTTTATTTCTTGATTTTCTATTCTGTTCCATTGATCTATATTCCTATTTTTGGGCCAGTACCATACTGTTTTGATGGTGATAACTTTGTAGTACAGTTTGAAGTCAGGAGCCTGATTCCTCCAGCTCCTTTTTTCTTTCTCAAGATTGCTTTGTAAATTCAATGTTTTTTTTTTTGTCTCCAAAAAATTTTAAGATTTTTTTTTGTCTTAGGTCTGTGAAAAATGCCATTGATAATTTGACAGAGATTGCATTAAATCTGTAGATTGCCTTGGGTAGTAGCAATCTGTAGATTGCCTTGTCATTTTGACAATATTGATTCTTCCAATCCAAAAACATGGTATAATTTTCCATCTGCGTCTTCTTCAGTTTCTTTCATCACCATATCAGTATCTTATAGTGTTCAGAGTACACATCTTTTGTCTCCTTCTTTTTGATGTGATGGTAAATGGAATAGATTCTTGCATTTCTCTTATCTTTCATTGTTAGTGTATAGAAACACAACAGATTTCTGTATGAGTTTTGTAACCTGCAACTTTACCAAATTCATTCATAGGCTCTAGTAGTTTTCTGGTGACATCTTTAGGATCGTCTGTGTATAATATCATGTCATCTGCAAACAGTGACAGTTTAACTTCTTCTTTTCCAATTTGGATTTCTTTAATTTCTTTTTCTTCTCTGATTATTGCAACTAGGACTTCCAAAACTATGTTGAATAAAAGTGGTGAGAGTGGACATCTTTGTCTTGTTTCTGATGTTAGAGGACATGCTTTCAGCTTTCACCACTGAGCATGGTGTTAGCTATAGGTTTGTTGCATATGAGTTTTATGTTGAGGTATATTCCTTCTATGCCCATTTTCTGGAGAGTTTTTCTTAATCATAAGTGGGTGCTGAATTTTATTAAAAGTTTTTTCTACATCTATTGAAATAATCATATGGTTTTTATTTTTCAATTTGTTGATGTGGTGTATCACACTGATTAATTTGCAGATACTGAAAAATACTTGCATCCCTGGGATGAATTCTACTTGATCATGGTGTATTTAATGTATTGTTGGATTTGAATTGCTAGTATTTTGTTGAGGATTTTTGCATCTATGTTCATCAGTGATATTGGCCTGTAATTTTCTTCTTCTGTGGTATCTTTGTCTAATTTTGGTATCAGGGTAATGGTGGTGTTATAGAATATGTTTGGAAGTGTTCCTTCCTCTGAAATTTTTGGGGAATAGTTTCAGAAGGATAGATGTTAGCTTTTCTCTAAATGTTTGCTAACATTTGCCTGTGAAGCCATCAGGTTCTGGACTTTTGTTTGTTGGGAGTTTTTAGGTAACAGTTTAAATTTCAGTGCTTGTGATTGGTTGGTTCATATTTTCTATTTATTCCTGGTTCAGTCTGGGGAGACTGTATCTTTCTAAAAATTTGTCCATTTCTTCCAGGTTGTCCATTTTATTGACTATAGTTGCTTGTAGTAGTCAGTTGCTTGTATTTGATCCTTTATATTTCCATGGTGTCTGTTTCAACTTCTCCTTTTTAATTTCTAATTTTATTGATTTGAGTCCTCTCCATTGTTTTCCTGATGAATTTGGCTAAAGGTTTATAAATTTTGTTTATTGTTTCAAAGGACCAGCTTTTAGCTTCACTGATATTTGCTATTGTTTTCTTTGTCTCTATTTCATTTATTTCTTCTCTGATCGTTACATGATTTCTTGTACTAACTTTAGGTTTTGTTTGTTTTATTTTCTCTAGTTGTTTTAGGTTTAATCTTAGCTTGCTTATTAGAGAATTTTCTTGTTTCCTGAGGTAAGATTGTACTGCTATTACTGCTTTTGCTGTATCCCATCTGCCTCTAGTATTTTTTGACTTTTCTCTTTGATTTCTTCAGTGATCCATTGGTTGTTTAGTAGCATATTGTTTAGCCTTCACATGTTTGTGCTTTTTATGGTTTCTTCTTGTAGTTTATTGCTAACCTCATAGCAGTTGTGATCAGAAATGATGTTTGATATGATTTCAATTTTCTTAAATTTACCAAGGCTCATCTTGTGGCCCAGCATGTGGTCAATCCTGGAGAATGTTTCATGTGCACAATTACTGTGTTACTGTACATTTCTCCCTTTATGCTTGTTAGTATTTGAGATGCTCCTATGTTGGGTGCATATATATTGGCATATATATAATTGTTATATCTTCTTGAATTGATCCCTTGATCACTATGTAGTGTCCTTTCTTTCTTATACCAGTCTTTGTTTTAACGTCTCTTTTGTCTGATATGAGTATTGCTACCCAGCTTTCTTTTGATTTCCACTTTGTGGAATACCTCCTTCCATCCTCTCACTTTCAGTCTTTATGAATCCCTAGGTCTGATGTGGGTCTCTTGTAGACAGCGTATATATGGGTCTTATTTTTGTGTTCACCCAGATAGTTTATATCTTTTGGTTAGTGTACTTAATCCATTTACATTTAAGATGATTATTGATTTGTTTGTTCCTATTACGATTTTCTTAATTGTTTTGGGTTTGTTTTTGTAGGTCTTTTCCTTCTCTTATGTTTCCTGCCTAGAAAAATCCCTTTAACATTTGTTGTAAAGCTGGTTTTGGTGGTGCTGAATTTTCTTAACTTTCCTGTCTGTAAAGTTTTTTATTTCTCCATCAAATCTGAATGAGAACCTAGCTGGTTATAGCATTCCTGTTTGTAAGTTCTCTTTCATCACTTTAAATATATCACACCACTCCCTTGTGGATTGCAGGGTTTCTGCTATGAAATCAGCTGATGACCTTACGGGAGTTCCCTTGTATGATATTTGTTGTTTTTCACCTGTTGCTTTTAGTATTTTATCTTTGTCTTTAATTTTTGTCAGTTTGATTACTATGTGTATTAGCATATTCCTCCTTGGGTTTATTCTACTTGGGACTCTCTGCTTGAAGCCATTCTTAATCATAAATGATAAAATCTATCACCTTGCACTATGTTAAGATCATTCTATGATTAAATTAATGCAGGCTGATGATTAACATAGGGTTGACGATAAACATATGTACAAAAACAAGGACACAGATTTGTATGAGGGGAAAAATCTCTATGTGAATATGCTCCAAAAAAGTGAATTAAAAGGTGGGAGAAAAAGATGCATTCCACTTAAATATTGAGGTAATTAAATCTTTCTGTTATGGTGAAGAGCATATGTTACATAAACTATTCTAAAGGAGATGGTAAAGGAGCAGATAATAGGCATATGTGGAGACCTTGACAAGGCTTTTTTGAATGACAGAATGGAGGAAATCATGTCAACAGGTCAATATGTCAATATGTCTGCTAGTTGGGCAACCTCTATGTATCCTTAGGCAAATTAGAAACTCTAGTATAGGTATTAATTGAGTTTGAACATAACATTTATACATAAGGTATACCATATAAGGGATATGCCTTATATATTAGGCAGACCTAACTTTATTGTCATATTCAAAATAGTTTATTAAAATTTGAATTTTAAAAGGAAAAGCTTTAAATAACTTTTAAAGAAAAATGTAATATTAATTTTATTTTTCATCCTTGTAGATAAAATGAAATGTTGCCATAGTAAGTTGTGGGGTGATCAAACTTCTGATAAGCTATTTTGGTTTATTTGAACAAGGAACCATGGCAGATAGTTTTAGATATACAAAAAAGGACAAGTATATACCTTCACTTTCAGAAGGTAAAACCACTTCAGTATGTATGTTAACTGCTAACATACTAATAAGTAGAGATAATCCTATCCTTACTTTCTATTTTTTTCTTCTTCTTTTTTAAATCAATTAATTCATTTATTTGACTGTGCCAGGTCTTAGTTGTGGAATGTGGAATCTAGTTCCCTGACCAGGGACCAAACCCTGGCCCTCTGCATTGGGAGCATGTACTCTTAGCCACTGGACCACCAGGGAAGTCCCAATCCATACGTTCTCTTATTCCAAACATTTTTAGACTGGATTTGCCATTTATATTATTTTCAATATGACTTTCAAGTTTAGAAGTGAAACTCCTATTCTGACCACCACTTTTGGCAAATCACTTCCATGGCCATTGCCACATTGTAGGAATACAAGATGTGGAACTTGTCACCCAGTCTTCAATGACCTTGATTGTTTTATCAACCCTTAAGAGAGCAGTAAGTGAAAAACAAACACTATTGATTAGGTCTAGAAGTTATTCATAAGGGCAACACATCAGTATCAATTGCAGGCAAATCTCACTTCATTTCCTATATTAAGTAAACATTGTTGTCATGAATTGTAGTCATGGCACTTTGGTTACACTTTAAAACAACTTTTTCTTTTTCTAGACTAGTCTTTTCCCAAAAATGTAACCATGGAATGCTTTTTCATGGGAAAATTTTATCTCCCCTGCCCCCCCTCCCCCCAAAAAAAAACCTCTTGGAAAATTCTGAATTCCATACTCCATTTTTAAACATTCACAAGATGAGTTAGTGACTCTCATAACAAAGGAACCTACTTATCTTTGCTTAGCTCAGCAATTCCTGTTTGACCACTGAACTCTCCCCCTACTCATATTGTGTGAGGAGCTATGAACATCCCTCAGAACTTCTATTTCCAGGAAGACACTCTGATAAATACTTATCTTGACTGACAAATATGTTAGTCACTCAGTCGTGTCTGACTCTTTGCAACCTCATGAACCAGAGATTGACCTGGGTCTCCTGCATTGCAGGCAGATTCTTTACCAATTGAAACACCAGGGAAGCTGGGATAGAAAAAATTTAGATAAATGTTACATCCTTCCAAAGCTTGAAAATTCTGATAAGCTCTTGGAAGAGGCCACTACACCACAACTAAATGAGTTGAGGGGAAAGGACTTCTGGGAATCACAAGGCTGATTGATCAGTGGTAGACAACACCTACTTAAGGAGATTCCTGAGATTTAAGGGAACCCAATTGTACTGTGGATGTAGCTGAAGAGCCCTATGATAGTACATGTTGGCCTCTTCTGTGTTTTTGGTCAGTATTTCAAAGTTGTTCAGCACAATTTCATGATGTGGATACAGCCTGAAATAATGTAAATGCTAAGCCTTGATTGTCAAACTCCTCTAAGTTTGGCACAGTTTGCTTGTTTTTAAATCCAAGTATTCCAAGACCAAAACAAAACAAAACAATGAAATTTTCCTTTACTTTCTCATCAGAAATGGTATGACTGTGCCAATCTTTCTGATCAGTTTCTTTTTTGTAAAAAAAAAAAAAAAAGTAATTTAAAGTTGTTCATAAATTTTGCTTCTTGAAATACACAAATCTGGCAAGAGAGAATAGATTTGACAGATAGTAGTCAATCTAAGGGACTTCCCTATAGCTCAATGGTAAAGAATATTCCTGCAATGTAGGAGACCTGGGTTCAACCCCTGGGTCAGGAGGATCCCATGCAGAAGGAAATGGCAACCCATTCCAGTATTCTTGCCTGGAGAATTCCATGGACAGAGGAGATTGGAGGGCTACAGTCCATGGGGTCACAAAGAGTAAGACAGGACTAAGTGACTAACACACACAGTGAATCTAACGCTTAAGTAATAGAATTTAGAAATAGCATGCAAAGCTAGCGTGGTTAAATAAATCCCAAGTTTTTATGGCTTATAGAGTTAGTTTCAAGATGTTTTCATGGAAAATTCTCATGAGATGTTGAGTTTTTGACCTGGAGGGATTGCTGACAGCCTGCTCCATCAGTTCAGTTCAGCCACTCAGTAGTGTCCAACTCTTTGCGACCCCATGAATCGCAGCACGCCAGACCTCCCTGTCCATCACCAACTCCCGGAGTTCACTCAGACTCACGTCCATTGAGTCAGTGATGCCATCCAGCCATCTCATCCTCTGTTGTCCCCTTCTCCTCCTGCCCCTGATCCCTCCCAGCATCAGAGTCTTTTCCAATGAGTCAACTCTTCGCATGAGGTGGCCAAAGTACTGGAGTTTCAGCTTTAGCATTCCTTCCAAAGAACACCCAGGACTGATCTCCTTCAGAATGGACTGGTTGGATCTTCTTGCAGTCCAAGGGACTCTCAAGAGTCTTCTCCAACACCACAGTTCAAAAGCATCAATTCTTCGGCGCTCAGCCTTCTTCACAGTCCAACCCTCACATCCATACAGGACCACAGGAAAAACCATAGCTTTGACTAGACGGACCTTTGTTGGCAAAGTAATGTCTCTGCTTTTGAATATGCTATTCAGTTGGTCATAACTTTCCTTCCAAGGAGTAAGCGTCTTTTAATTTCATGGCTGCAGTCACCATCTGCAGTGATTTTGGAGCCCCAAAAAATAAAGTCTGACACTGTGTCCACTGTTTCACCATCTATTTCCCATGAAGTGATGGGACCGGATGCCATGATCTTCATTTTCTGAATGTTGAGCTTTAAGCCAACTTTTTCACTCTCCTCTTTCACTTTCATCAAGAGGCTTTTGAGTTCCTCTTCATTTTCTGCCATAAGAGTGGTGTCATCTGCATATCTAAGGTTATTGGTATTTCTCCCGGCAATCTTGATTCCAGCTTGTGTTTCTTCCAGTCCAGCATTTCTCATGATGTACTCTGCATATAAGTTAAATAAGCAGGGTGACAATATACAGCCTTGATGTACTTCTTTTCCTATTTGGAACCAGTCTGTTGTTCCATGTCCAGTTCTAACTGTTGCTTCCTGACCTGCATACAGATTTCTCAAGAGGCAGGTCAGGTGGTCTGGTATTCCCATCTCTTTCAGAATTTTCCACAGTTTATTGTGATCCACACAGTCAAAGGCTTTGGCATGGTCAATAAAGCAGAAATAGATGTTTTTCTGGAACTCTCTTACTTTTTCGATGATCCAGCAGATGTTGGCAATTTGATCTCTGGTTCCTCTGCCTTTTCTAAAACCAGCTTGAACATCTGGAAGTTCACGGATCACATATTGCTGAAACCTGGCTTGGAGAATTTTGAGCATTACTTTACTAGCATGTGAGATGAGTGCAATTGTGTAATAGTTTGAGCATTCTTTGGCATTGCCTTTCTTTGGGATTGGAATGAAAACTGACCTTTTGCAGTCCTGTGGCCACTACTGAGTTTTCCAAATTTGCTTTCATATTGAGTGCAGCACTTTCACACCACCATCTTTCAGAATTTTGAATAGCTCAACTGGAATTCCATCACCTCCACTAGCTTTGTTGGTAGTGATGCTTTCTAAGGCCCACTTGACTTCACATTCCAGGATGTCTGGCTCTAGGTCAGTGATCATAGTGCCCTCTTTTTACACAAGATGGTGAGAATTCTTTGATTTGTATATGAAGGATATGTAAATGTGTTTAGATTAAGTTATCAGCAAAGCTAGCATTCTGAAGAAGGAAAGTTACATATAATATATGCACATAAAAATACATCATATCACTAAAATGGTTCTTCTTTAGGATTCGTCAGTTGTTTAATTTCCCCCTTCTTCACCATGAGATCCTATCTGGTCTGAGGTAGAAAATCCTAGCCAGATACATATAAAATTTTAATTAATGCATGTTATGTTAAAAAAAGGAAAAAGGCCAGCATTCCTAAAGTTCAAATGCAAATGCAAAAAAGATCTGGATGTATATTAATAAAGAATATTTGTGCTGATGTAGGAGGTGAGAGAATCTGCTTACTTCCTAAATAATAAGCCAAATGATCACAAGTACGTAATTCAGATATTTCTGCTACATTTAGAATCGACAGATTTGACAATTTAAGTTCTTTTCATCTCTATCATCTATAGAACTGTGAAGCTGGCTTTAATGTAGAAAAACAGAACATGTCCAAGGAATAAAAATAATCTGCGCTTGTCAAATCCTCTGACAACTAAGGTGCACTTGCCCTTTGTTCTGTCCTATCTAAGAAGATCAATTTAATTTTGGAGCAGGAGGAGTTCCTATTGAAAGGCCAAGGAAGCCACTTTGCAGTAGCTATAAAGGTCCACACAGTATCTTGGGAAACTTTCTGAAGAGACATGTTGTTAGAGGCAGCTGGACAGAGAAACCATGCAGAACTGGCCCTGTCCTGCGGCTCCTTGGTGCCCCTTTAATGGAGACAGTTCGGAAGGCCTTCCCTACCACGAAGCACAAGTGGGAGCAGTAACAGGGCCATGCAGCTTTCACGCTGTTTCTGAATGGAGCCAGAGGCTATTGTACTTAGGATAGGAGGCAAAAAATACTGTTGTGCTGAACAAAAACAACAACAACAGCAACAACTTGTGTTCTAAGCCTATGAAAAATCCTTAGCTTAGATAGAAGAACATCTTTGTTACTCCCTGGAAACTTTTACAAAGAGCATATCTCAGCCAGGATTTATTGATTTAAGTAAAGTGCTGTGACTTCTGATAGATTGTGGGTGTGCCAGCGAACGTGGTGAGAGCAATTCCCATGCTTATTGTTTCCAAGATGAGAAGCAGCAATATAAGGCATGTCTGGGATATTTCCCCCCTTTTATCACAGAAGAGGTAATTTCATAAAATTTTACCTTTTTCTTATTTTTCTGGCTTGTGGGCCCTGGAATAAACATGTGAGGTGAAGGCACTGACTAGAGGGAGGGTCAGGCTGAAATCAGGAAGAGCTTCCATGAGGGGCTCACGTGTTTGTGAGATGCCCTTCCGCTGGGTCACACGGCTGCCCTCACCAGCTGCTCTCACTTCACCTTCTGGGACTTCATCCTCACAGTTCCAACTGTTCTTTAAGTAGTCATGCTCACTGACTGCAGAACTGTTCTGTTTTTTTTTTTCCCCCTTCTTGATCCATAAGAGGAAATAAATTCATCCCTGAGTTCTTAAAACCAGAAACAAACATTCACAAGGAAGAAAGGAAAAAAAAGAAATGAGCTGTGAGCAAAGAAGAGATCTTGTTTTAATAAATAGCGCCAAACTACAGTTCGCTTGTTGGCATTTACTGTAATTTACTAATTCTATTAATATTACCAAGCTTGTCTCCATCTGGATAATGACATTTAAAAAAAATTTCTCTAATGACAAAGGCCTGTAGGAATATCCTCTCTCTGTCTAGGGATCTGATTGGTGAAAATTTCTCTGGGCTTCACCCAACCATGGGCAAGCACTACATTATTAATGAAATAAAGCTGAATTTTATTAAAAATATTCTTCAACAATCAAGTGGAAAATACTTTTGATTTTTTACAAATTTAGTTTTATAAAACACATTGTTTTCTCCTGTTTATCAAAGACTCATGTTTCTCAAAGATAAGGCCTACTTTATGTCTTTCTCTTTAATTAAATATATGTTTAAATTATATTGGAGCTTGGAATCTTTGGAAAAATCAAGTGGGGTTTATTTCTACTGAGGATATGTATAGTTTAAGAGATGTCCATGTTTCCACATCAATTACCAGAATAAACTTGACTCTTACTTCTAGAGGTGTATTATACAGAAGTTTCTGTTCATAGTTATTCCTTACTTCAGTGAAAGAAATTGACTTGCATTGGCATTCAAAAAAAAACCCAAATACTTCACTGAGTTGGAAAAGCCTGATGTTTTTCAGTTTTGGGGAGAACAGCTGCTGCATTTACTTGGTCTCACCATTTAAAAAAATTATTTCTTCCTATAAGATGAATTACAATTTCTTTATGAGACTGTATGTAGTATGCTCAAGTAATACACTTATTGCTTCATTTAAAAACACAAATATAAGTATAAAGACAAATTGTTTGGTGAGCTACACAGAGAAAAGAAAGATCTTTTTTTACTTGCATTATATTCCTTTTTAAAAAATATTGGTTGCACTGGGTTATTGCCATGGTGTGGGGTGGCGGCTGGGAGGACCAATCCCACGTCCAAGGAACAGTGGCTGTGTGGGCTCAGGAGTATCCCACGTTGAAGGTCAGGAAGGGTGGTGGTGAGGACATACCCCTTGTCCAAGGTAAGGAGCAATGGCTGCGCTTTGCTGGAGCAGCCAAGAAGAGATACCCCATGCCCAAGGTAAGAGAAACCCAAGTAAGACGGTAGGTGTTGCAAGAGGGCATCAGAGGGCAAACACACTGAAACCATACTCACAGAAAGCTAGTCAATTTAATCACACTAGGACCACAGCCTTGTCTAACTCAATGAAACTAAGCCATACCCAAGGGGCAACCCAAGACGGGCGGGTCATGGTGGAGAGATCTGACAGAATGTGGTCCACTGGAGAATGGAATGGCAAACCACTTCAGTATTCTTGCCTTGAGAATCCCATGAACAGTATGAAAAGGCAAAATGATAGGATACTGAAAGAGGAACTCCCCAGGTCAGTAGGGGCCCAATATGCTACTGGAGATCAGTGGAGAAATAACTCCAGAAAGAATGAAGGGATGGAGCCAAAGCAAAAAGAATACCCAGCTGTGGATGTGACTGGTGATAGAAGCAAGGTCTGATGCTGTAAAGAGCAATATTGCATAGGAACCTGGAATGTCAGGTCCATGAATCAAGGCAAATTGGAAGTGGTCAAACAGGAGATGGCAAGAGTGAATGGAATCAGTGAACTAAAATGGACTGGCATGGGTGAATTTAACTCAGATGACCATTATATCTACTACTGTGGGCAGGAATCCCTTAGAAGAAATGGAGTAGCCATCATGGTCAACAAGAGAGTCCAAAATGCAGTACTTGGATGCAATCTCAAAAATGACAGAATGATCTCTGTTCATTTCCAAGGCAAACCATTCAATATCACAGTAATCCAAGTCTATGTCCCAACCAGTAATGCTGAAGAAGCTGAAGTTGAACGGTTCTATGAAGACCTACAAGACCTTTTAGAACTAACACCCAAAAAAGATGTCCTTTTCATTATAGGGGACTGGAATGCAAAAGTAGGAAGTCAAGAAACATCTGGAGTAACAGGCAAATTTGGCCTTGGAATACAGAATGAAGCAGGGCAAAGACTAATAGAGTTTTGCCAAGAAAATGCACTGGTCATAGAAAATACCCTCTTCCAACAACACAAGAGAAGACTCTACACATGGACATCACCAGATGGTCAACACCAAAATCAGATTGATTATATTCTTTGCAGCCAAAGATGGAGAAGCTCTATACAGTCAGCAAAAACAAGACCAGGAGCTGACTGTGGCTCAGATCATGAACTCCTTATTGTCAAATTCAGACTGAAATTGAAGAAAGTAGGGAAAACCACTAGACCATTCAGGTATGACCTAAATCAAATCCCTTATGATTCTACAGTGGAAGTGAGAAATAGATTTAAGGGACTGGATCTGATAGATGGAGTGCCTGATGAGTTATGGACTGAGGTTCGTGACATTGTACAGGAGACAGGTATCAAGACCATCCCCATGGAAAAGAAATGCAAAAAAGCAAAATGGCTGTCTGGGGAGGCCTTACAAATAGCTGTGAAAAGAGAGAAGCAAAAAGCAAAGGAGAAAAGGAAAGATATAAGCATCTGACCGCAGAGTTCCGAAGAATAGCAAGGAGAGATAAGAAAGCCTTCCTTAGTGATCAATGCAAAGACATAGAGGAAAACAACATAATGGGAAAGACTAGAGATCTCTTCAAGAAAATTAGAGATACTAAGGGGACATTTCATGCAAAGATGGGCTCGATAAAGGACAGAAATGGTATGGACCTAACAGAAACAGAAGATATCAAGAAGAGGTGGCAAGAATACACAGAAGAACTGTACAAAAAAGATCTTCACAACCCAGATAATCACGATGGTGTGATCACTCACCTAGAGCCAGACATCCTTGAATGTGAAGTCAAGTGGGCCTTAGAAAGGATCACTACGAACAAAGCTAGTGGAGGTGATGGAATTCCAGTTGAGCTCTTTCAAATCCTGAAAGATGATGGTGTGAAAGTGCTGCACTCAATATGCCAGCAAATTTGGAAAACTCAGTAGTGGCCATAGGACTGAAAAAGGTCAGTTTTCATTCCAATCCCAAAGAAAGGCAATGCCAAAGAATGCTCAAACTACCACAGAATTGCACTCATCTCACACGCTAGTGAAGTAATGCTCAAAATTCTCCAAGCTAGGCTTCAGCAATATGTGATCCGTGAACTTCCAGATGTTCAAGCTGGTTTTAGAAAAGGCAGAGGAACCAGAGATCAAATTGCCAACATCTGCTGGATCATCGAAAAAGCAAGAGAGTTCCAGAAAAACATCTATTTCTGCTTTATTGACCATGCCAAAGCCTTTGACTGTGTGGATCACAATAAACTGTGGGAAATTCTGAAAGAGATGGGAATACCAGACCACCTGACCTACCTCTTGAGAAATCTGTATGCAGGTCAGGAAGCAACAGTTAGAACTGGACATGGAACAACAGACTGGTTCCAAATAGGAAAAGAAGTACATCAAGGCTGTATATTGTCACCCTGCTTATTTAACTTATATGCAGAGTACATCATGAGAAATGCTGGACTGGAAGAAACACAAGCTGGAATCAAGATTGCCGGGAGAAATATCAGTAACCTCAGATATGCAGATGACACCACCCTTATGGCAGAAAGTGAAGAGGAACTAGAAAGCCTCTTGATGAAAGTGAAAGTGGAGAGTGAAAAAGTTGGCTTAAAGCTCAACATTCAGAAAATTAAGATCATGGCATCCGGTCCCATCACTTCATGGGAAATAGATGGGGAAACAGTGTAAACAGTGTCAGACTTTATTTTTCTGGGCTCCAAAATCACTGCAGATGGTGACTGCAGCCATGAAATTAAAAGACGTTTACTCCTTGGAAGGAAAGTTATGACCAACCTAGACAGCATGTTCAAAAGCAGAGACATTACTTTGCCAACAAAGGCCGTCTAGTCAAGGCTATGGTTTTTCCAGTGTTCATGTATGGATGTGAGAGTTGGACTGTGAAGAAGGCTGAGCGCAGAAGAATGGATGCTTTTGCACTGTGGTGTTGGAGAAGACTCTTGAGAGTCCCTTGGACTGCAAGGAGATCCAACCAGTCCATTCTGAAGGAGATCAGCCCTGGGATTTCTTGGAGGGAATGATGCCGAAGCTGAAACTCCAGTACTTTGGCCACCTCATGTGAAGAGTTGACTCATTGGAAAAGACTCTGATGCTGGGAGGGATTGGGGGCAGGGGGAGAAGGGGACGACAGAGGATGAGATGGCTGGATGGCATCACTGACTCGATGGACGTAAGTCTGAGTGAACTCCGGGAGTTGGTGATGGACAGGGAGGTCTGGCGTGCTGCGATTCATTGGGTCCCAAAGAGTAGGACATGATTGAGCAACTGAACTGAACTGAACTGTGGGCCTCTCCAGCTGCAGTGCACAGATGTCTGAGCATAGGCTCAGAGCTCACAGGCTCAGTAATTGCAATGTCCAGGCCCTTCAGCCAAGGAATGCAGCCCCAGCTGCCCAGCTGCTTGTGGGATTCCAGTTCTCTGGCCTGGCATTGAACCCACATTCCCCACACTGGAAGGTGGACTCTCACCACGAACCACCAGAGAAATCTCTATCTTCCTTTTTTAAATTGAAGTATAGTTGATCTTGGAGAAGGAAATGGTAACCCACTCCAGTATTCTCACCTGGAGAATTCCAGGCAAGATTCTCCATGGACAGAAGAGCTTGGAGATCTACTGTCCATAGGGTTGCAAAGAGTCAGATATAACTAATGTGACTTAACACACACACAAATAGTTGATCTATAATAGTATATTAGTTACAGTTATACAGCAAAGTGATTCAATATTTTTATAGATTATACTTCATTTAACGTTATTATAAAATATTGGATGTATTCCTTATGTTCAATATGTCCTTATAGCTTATACATAGTTGTTTGTACTCAACAGTGAAAAGCTGAAAGTCTTTCCTCTAAATTCAAGAGCAAGACAAAGATGCCCACTCTCACTCCTTCTATTTAACATAGGTTTGAAAGTCCTGTCCACACCAATCAGACAAGAAAAGGAAATAAAAAGTATCCTAATTGGAAAAGAAGTGGTAAAAGTGTTACTATTTGCAGATGACATGATACTCTATATAGAGAGCCCCAAAACTATTAGAAATGACACATGAATTAAGATTGAAGGATCTAAGGTTAATATACAGAAATCTGTTACATTTCTGTACACTAACAATATAGAGAAACTTTGGAAAAAAAATCGTTTTTAAAGTCACATTAAAAAAAGACCTAGGAATAAAGCAAGGAGGTGAAAGACCTGTACTTTGAAAATTATGAAATATTAATTAAGAAAATTGAAGGTAATTCAAACAAATGGAAAGATACCCTATACTTGGGGATTGGAAGAATTAATATAATTAAAATGGTCATACTGCCTAAAGCAATCTACAGATTTAATGCAATCTCTGTCAAAATACTCATGATGTTTTTCACAGACCTAGAACAATAATCCTAAACTTTATATGGGATCATGAAAGACTCAGAATTAGTAAAACAATTCTGAGGAAAAAGAACAAAGTTGGAGGCATAACCTCTCCAGACTTCAGACTATACTAGAAAGTTACAGTAATCACAGTAGGATGGTATTGGCACAAAAACAGATACATAGATCAATGTAACAAAAAGCCCAGAAATAAACCCATGTACCTTTGGTAAATTAATCTATGACAGAAGAAGCAAGAATATAAAATGGAGAAAAGACAATCTGTTCAACAAGTGGTGCTGGGAAAGCTGAACAGGCACACGTAAATCAATGACATTAGAACAGTCCATCACACTATATAAAAAATAAATTCAAAGTAGTTTGAGACATGTATAATATCATATATGAAACAAGTCGCCAGTCCAGGTTTGATGCATGATACTGGATGCTTAGGGCTGGTGCACTGGGACGACCCAGAGGGATGGTATGGGGAGGGAGGAGGGAAGAGGGTTCAGGATGGGGAACACATGTATACCTGTGGCAGATTCATGGCAAAACCAATACAATATTGTAAAGTTAAAAAATTAAATAGAATTTAAAAAAAAGTTATTAAAAAAAAAGTAGTTTAAAGACCTAAATATAAGGCATAAAATAGAGTAGGCAATGCAACCCACTCCAGTACTCTTGCCTGGAAAATCCCATGGATGGAGGAGCCTGGTAGGCTGTAGTCCATGGGGTCGCGAAGGGTCAGACATGACTGAGTGACTTCACTTTCATTTTTCACTTTCATGCATTGGAGAAGGAAATGGCAACCCACTCCAGTGTTCTTGCCTAAAGAATCCCAGGGGCGGTGGAGCCTGGTGGGCTGCTGTCTATGGGGTTGCACAGAGTCGGACATGACTGAAGCGACTTAGCAGCAGCAGCAGCAGCAGCATAAGGCATAAAACATAAAATTATAGAAGACAACATAGAATGCTCTTTCACATAAATTATAACAATATTTTCTTGGAAAAAAAGTCTTTTTGAATGAAAATAATAGTGCTTTGATTTTAAAATATAGCTATACATTGGATTCAGTTCAGTTCAGTCCTGAATTCTGAATTCGTACACAATTCTGCTCAGTTATGTACGACTCTTTGCAACCCCATGGACTGCAGAAGGCCAGGCCTCCCTGTCCTTCACCAACTCCCAGAGTTTACCAAGCTCATGCTCATTGAGTTGGTGAGGCCATCCAATCATCTCATCCTCTGTCGTCCCCTTCTTCTCCTGCCTTCAATCTTTCCCAGCATTAGGGTCTTTTCAAATTGAGTAAGCTCTTTGCATCAGGTGGCCAAAGTATTAAGAGTTTCAGCTTCAATATCAGTCCTTCCAATGAACACTCAGGTCCAATCTCCTTTAGAATGGACTGGTTTGATCTCCTTGTAGTCCAAGGGACTCTCAAGGATCATCTCCAACACCACAGTTCAAAAGCATCAATTCTTTGGCACTCAGCTTTCTTTATAGTCCAACTCTCACATCCATACATGACTACTGGAAAAACCATAGCCTTGACTAGCCAGACCTTTGTTAGCAAAGTAATGTTTCTTCATTTTAATATGCTGTCTAGTTTGGTCATAACTTTTCTTCCAAGGAGTAAGTGTCTTTTAATCTCATGGCTGCAGTCACCATCTGCAGTGATTTTGGAACCCCCGAAAATAAAGTTAGACACTGTTTCCCCATCTATTTGCCACGAAATGATGGGACCGGATGCCATGATCTTAGTTTTCTGAATGTTGAGCTTTAAGCCAACTTTCTCACTCTTCTCTTTAACTTTTATCAAGAGGCTCTTTAGTTGTTCTTTGCTTTCTTCCATAACGGTGGTGTCATCTGCATAACTGAGGTTATTGATATTTCTCCCAGCAATCTTGATTCCAGCTTGTGCTTCATCCAGCTCAGCGTTTCTCATGATGTACTCTGCATATAAGTTAAATAAGCAGGGTGACAATATACAGCCTTGACATCCTCCTTTTCCTATTTGGAACCAGTCTATTGGTTCTAGACATGTCCAGTTCTAACTGCTGCTTCCTGACCTGCATACAGATTTCTCAAGAGGCAAGTCAGGTGGTCTGGTATTCCCATATCTTTCAGAATCTCCCACAGTTTGTTGTGATCCACAAAAGGCTTTGGCATAGTCAATAAGCAGAAACACATGTTTTTCTGGAACTCTCTTGCTTTTTCGATGATCCAGCGAATGTTGGCAGTTTGATCGCTGGCTCCTCTGCCTTTTCTAAAACCAGCTCGAACATCTGAAATTTCACAGTTCATGTACTGTTGAAGCCTGACTTGGAGAATTTTGAGCAGTATTTTACTAGCATGTGAGATGAGTGCAATTGTGTGGTAATTTGAGCATTCTTTGGCATTGCCTTTCTTAGGAATTGGAATGAAAACAGACCTTTTCCAACCCAGTGGCCACTGCTGAGTTTTCCAAATTTGCTGGCATATTGAGTGCAGCACTTTCACAGCATCATCTGTCAGGATTTGAAATAGCTCAATTGGGATTTCATCACCTCCACTAGCTTTGTTCGTAGTGATGCTTTCTAGATAAATGTGACTACTAGGTGGCTAAAATAACTCTATTATTTTAAGTAAAATAATGCTTCTTAGATTTAACGATCAAGACTGCTAGACTTTAACACATTCAGGACTCTAAATGTAAACACCAATATAGTAGTAACTTGATTCCAGCAGAGGAAATTCCTCTACGTGTTAAAATTAGGTAACAATAGTTACTGGAATTATAATTCCTTCCAGAAGCACCTGCCAGTTGGCATCTGAGGCCATTTATAGTTATGAGAGTTTTTTAAAAGTTCGCTAAAAGTAAGCTGTGTAAAAAGGTGGTGTTTTTCCTGTTCAGTAGATTCTAGTTTTTACAATGTTCTAAGTGAACAAGTTTTATTGAACATACTTTACATAAGAAAAACAATAAAATAATTCTATTGGATGCCCTTAGAGTATCACTAAAAAAGTCAGTTGATTTGCACCTGCAGTTAGCTTTGGTTATATTTCATTGCAGCCCTAATTAAATAACTACTAGTTATTCCTTACTAGTCATAGTTTATCTTTTAAAATATTTTTTCTTATTAAAAACTATACATATAAGCCTTATGAATCAGTAAACTAAAATGGACTGGATGGGCAAATTTAATTCAGATGACCATTATATCTACTACTGTGGGCAAAAATCCCTTAGAGGAATGGAGCAGTCCACATAGTCAACAAAAGAGTCTGAAATGCAGTGCATGGGTGCAAACTCAAAAACGACATAATGGTCTCTGTTTATTTCCAAGGCAAAGCATTCAATATCACAGTAATCCAAGTCTATGACCCAACCAGTAATCCTGAAGAAGTTGAGGTTGAATGGTTCTATGAGGACCTATAAGACCTTCTAAAACTAACACCAAAAAGAGAAGTCCTTTTCATCATAGGGGACTGGAATGCAAAAGTAGGAAGTCAAGAGATACCTGCAGTAAAAGGCAAATTTGACCTTGGAGTACAAAACAAAGCAGGGCAAAGGCTACAAGAGTTTTGCCAAGAGAACGCACTGGTCATAGCAAACATCCTCCTCCAACAACACAAGAGAAAACTCTACACATGAACATCACCAGATAGTCAAAACAAAAATCAGATTGATTATATTCTTTGCAGCCAAAGATGGAGAAGCTTTATACAGTCAGCAAAAACAAGACTGGGAGCTGACTGTGGCTCAGATCATGAGGTCCTTATTGACAAATTCAGACTTAAATTGAAGAAAGTAGGGAAAACCACTAGATCATTCACATATGACCTAAATCAAATCCTTTATGTTTATACAGTGGAAGTGACAAATTTAAGGAATTAGATCTGATAGACAGAGTGCCTGAAGAACTATGGATGGAGGTTCATGACATTGTATCATAGGCAGTAATCAAGACCATCCCCAAGAAAAAGAAATGCAAAAAGGCAAAAAGTTTGTCTGGGGAGGCCTTACAAATAGCTGAGAAAAGAAGAGAAGTGAAAGGCAAAGGAGAAAAGGAAAGATATACCCATTTGAATGCATAGTTCCAAAGAATAGCAAGGAGAGATAAGAAAGCCTTCCTCAGTAATCAATGCAAAGAAATAAGGGAAAAGAATAGAATGGGAAAGACTAGAGATTTCTTCAAGAAAATTAGAGATACAAAGGGAACATTTCGTGCAAAGATGGGCACAAGAAAGGACAGAAATGGTGTGGACCTAACAGAAGCAGAAGATATTAAGAAGAAGTGGCAAGAATACACAGAAGAACTATACAAAAAATATCTTCATGACCCAGATCACCACGATGGTGTGATCATTCACCTAGAGCCAGACATTCTGGAATGCTAAGTCAAATGGGCCTTAGGAAGGATCACTGTGATCAAAGCACGTAGAGGTGATGGAATTCCAGTTGAGCTCTTTAAATCCTAAAAGATCATGCTCTGAAACTGCCACACTCAGTATGCCAGCAAATTTGGAAAACTCAGCAGTGGCCACAGGCCTGGAAAAGGTCAGTTTTCATTCCAATCCCAAAGAAAGGCAATGCCAAAGAATGTCCAAATTGCCCTACAATTGCACTCATCTCACACACTAGTAAAGTAATGCTCAAAATTCTCCAAGCCAGGCTTCAACAGTAAGTGAACTGTGAATTTCCAGATGTTCAAGCTGGACTGAGAAAAGGCAGAGAAACCAGATCATGGCATCTAGTGTCATCACTTTATGGCAAATAAATGGAGAAAAAGTGGAAACTGTGTTTGATTTTATTTTTCTGGACTCCAAAATCACTGAGGATGGTGACTGCAGCCATGAAATTAAAAGACATTTGCTCCTTGGAAGGAAAGCTACAAGAAACCTAGACAGCATATTAAAAAGCAAAGACATTACTTTGCTGCCAAAGTTCATTTAGTGAAAGCTGTGATTTTTTCCGGTATTCTTGTAGGAATGTGAGAGTTGGACCATAAAGAAGGCTGAGAGCCAAAGAATTGATGCTTTCAGATTGTGGTGCTGGAGAAAACTCTAGAGAGTCCCTTGGACAGCGAGGAGATCAATCCCGTCAATCCTAAAAGAAATCAACCCTGAATATTCCTTGGATGGAGTGATGCTGAAGTTGAAGCTCCAATACTTTGGTCACCTCATATGAAGAATTGACTCATTGGGAAATACTTGGATGCTAGGAAAGATTGAGGGCAAGAGGAGAAGAGGGCAACAGAGGGTGAGATGTTTGGGTAGCATCACTGACTCAATGGACATGGGTTTGAGCAAACTCTTGGAGATGATGAAGGACAGCAAAGTCTGGCATGCTGCAGTCCATGGCGTCTCAAAGAATGGGACGCAATTTAGTGACTGAACAACAAGAAACAATTATGATAACAAGTCTCTATGTGTTAAGTGAATTTTAATAAAAATAAGATCAGACTTTTCCTTTGCCATGTGTTAACCAATTACAAAGTGAGTACAGAATCATTAAAAACATAGTCCTTTTTTAAAGTTATATTCTGATAGAAAACAACATGATCAACAAACTTCAACCCTGTTCTGCAGTTTTCTTTCCTTTCAGAGGTTCTGCTTAAAACCTTATAACAGGGACATCAGGAGCATAGAAGGCCATTTTAAGATCCCCTGGGTACCTAGGTCCACTTGAGTCCTCCAGAGGGCAGGGTAGTACATCTCCTGCTTGACTGAAACATTAAAGGAGAAAATGAATTTTAGTTAATTTACTGTTTATTTTGTGCTGAAGTTGTACTTGTGAAGAAGAAAACGGATGTCTGGTGAGTGATGATCTCAACCACCTTATCAGGACTAAATCCTGCATGTGACTGATATCCAAACACCTGGGGCATTACAGGAGTGGAAGGGTATAAAGGAAATCTAGGTGAATAAATACTCCATGGAACATGGGCTGATATTCTAGTGACATTGGAGAGGGTCAGTCTAACTCACTGGCCGGTAGCAGTCCCAAATGTGAGGCTCTTGATGACCTTCTGAAAATGACCAATAATTTCATACATTGAGTCTGAACAATAGTAGAAGCTATATATACATATATTTACTATTTTTATCTGTAGGAGATATATTTCACCTATAATAGAAACTCTTTTAAACAGTTTCCACTTTAAAAAGTCACTAGGGGGACTTCCTTGGCAGTCCAGTGTTTAAGATTCTGCACTTGGAATGCAGGGATGCAGGTCTGAGCCCTGTTTGGGGAACTAAGATGTCAAACACCATATGGCATGGTGGAAAAGTCACCAGATTAACAGACATTCTCTGCTTCTTTGGTGAGATGCACTGAGTTATGACCTAACAAACACGTGAGCAAGTGCTCTGCTCTTTATTATACGTGTGCACCCCTGTTTCCCCTGACTGAGTTGGTTGTTTGCTGAGTCACTTAATGATTATTCCCAGTTTATTCAGTTGCACTTTCTATTGCAATTGTGTAATTTAGTAAAATATTCTATAAGTGGCTAAAATCATTTGATTTAAGTGTGTTGTATTTTTGTGACAACCAAATGTATGCTTTGGAAAATCTAAAAAAAGTGAAATTGCTGAAGAATAGAAGACTTTGATTCAACAAAGCGTGGATGAGACAACTGTAAAAAGACTGGAGGAGGGTAAAATCCTGAAAATGGTGGATTACTCAACGTACTTACAAGTATGTTTAGATTTTTGTTCCACTTTCAAGATATCAAAACTGATGCTACCATAGGTGACACATTTTGGATCTGCTTTATGTGAGAATGATGATTAGTTTTCTAATCGATAGGCTTTTATTAAAAGACCTTGACCTGACTTTAAAATATGGATGAATGTATATTTTTATGTTTTAGGTTAAAATAAAATGTTTGAGGTTAAATATTCTTTTCTTTATGATTCTTGGCTTTAAACTAATTTTTAAAATTAATCAATCAACCATTGGCCAATTAGAAGTCCACAGAAAGCCATCCTTTGCACATCCTCCTGTCTAAACCAGAGAGGGTCATGGTCTCCTTTTGGATTTATCCAATGAGGTATTTCATTGGACCACATAGTGGTTGTGCAGGAAGAGTTGAGACTGTGTGATCTTGACTTTCTACTCCCAACATGGCAATTGGAATAGTAGGAACCTTCTCCAGGGCAATTCAGTGTTCTGAAAGCTTTGGAAACATATGGCAGATTCACCAGTGGTTTTCTAATTCTCCATTATACATAATCCCAAACTTTACAGAACCCACAATAAGCACAAACATGAGAGCTGCCCTTCAGCAAAGAAAAGCTAATATTCATGTTTGCTGGAGTGACGGGAAATGTTTTGACTTTCCTCCCCTGATGATTCAGGTTTTAAACTGACACTGTAACTTTAAATACAGCATTTTTCCAGGAGAAAATTTCCCATACTATACAAGTATATTTAAATGGGTCATGACCAGAGGGAAGAGGCAGAGGTAATTCTGCAATATTGTAAAAATAAAATAAAAATTTAAACGTGGAATAGTCTTGTTGTATACCATTATGCTTTTTAAGGCAGTTTGAGAACTATAAGCCAGCCAAAAAGTGATTGACTTGTAATAAATGCAATTAGAATAACTAACTTCACTATTGCTTTTGGAAACATAGTCGTTACAGTTGGAACCATGATTGTTAGAGCTGACTTCAGATACTTTAACCCTACATTTCCCTATCATTCTCTTTCTTGCTGTGTGCAGATACTGAAAAAATTAGATATACTTAAGAAGAGGAGATTAATAGGCACTTAGAAGGGAAAGGAGTTCCTCCCTTAATAACTTTTATGTAAAAGTAGGACTAACAAAATAAAAGCAATATTTGATCATCTACAATAAGTAATCACCAAAATAATGAATAACCTTGTAGTTTTTCCTTTTTTTCCCTAGTGCTGATAAAGAGAGGGAACTTATTTCAAAAGACACCAACATTCATTCAATATTCACAACAGGTGCCTCCAGACAGTAAGGAAGATAGTTTCTAACCAGCCAGATTCTTTTTTTTTTTTTTTTAACCAGCCAGATTCTTGAGCCTGGTCTGAGAGGATAAAATATTTCATCAATCACTGTGGGGTATATTTGTACTTTTAATTATTTTGTTTTTCATCTCTCAAGAGAAATGTTTCTCACAAAAGCGCAAAAATGTTAATAGAACAGCACTTATTTTTATTGTTTCACTGGAGATAAATTCAAAGTGTCCAACCAACTACTTATTGTAATCCTTTAAAATCAACCACCGGTGAATAGCACTCACTTTATATCCTTATCCCAAATGACTTAATGTCTGCTTGGGTTTGCTGTTTGAGCCTGACAGAAAATAAATTTTAAGAATAAGAAAGTATTTATGAAAACTTTTTTTTACCCTATATTTTTTCAAGTAAACTTAGTGTTCATTCCCTGCCCCCCCTCACAAGAATACTATGCAAAGTCATTAAATTTTAATTAACTGTTCAAGCCTTGAAGTTTAGATAATATTTTCTGATTGCTAAAGTACAGCATTTTAAGGTACAAATGTCAACATAATCCAATCAAAAATAATAATAAGTGAACCTAAGTCATTGTGGGGCAGAGTTTGAACCCCAAAATTAATACTTTTTTTTAAAGAGGCAGTAAAGAGTAGTGTTGAGGAATGTTGTCAATTTCCTTCACATTTTGAAATGATTTTCCCAGGAGAGGAGATGAAGATACTGGAGCAGGGGAACACTGAACTCCCTCCCCCAACATACACATCAGAACCACATCTACATGTGGAGCAGTTCTCATTGAAAACAAGCTGCAGACTGGCAGAAAGACTCTTGCACAACCAAAGCTGTAAAGAAAGATTTACAAAGAGTTGGTAGGAAGGCAGGAGAAGTGATCAGGTTGAGACCTGCCAGTAGAGGAGGCAGATTACGTGTGTTTAGAGATCCTTCCTGGGGAATGAGAGGTTCATATTGGGCACCCCAGTCCTGGGTTCTGACTCTGGGAAGATGAATCCTCTTATGTAGCTTATACCAGTGGGACTAACAGGAGGGCTGAAGAAACTGACTTGACTTGTGAAGAGCGCACACACTTACTCCTGGGAACTGCATGGAGGAAGCAGATTGAAACTGCCAGAGGCTCTGGCCAGTTATCCCTGACAGTTGCAGTGCACACCCCAGCCCTCTGCTGCTATTATAGCCTGCTCTGGCTATTTGTGCTCCAGCTCCTCACTAGGGTGTTGCTGAGGGAAGTACTGCTGCTAGTGATGATGGAGCTTGTTTGGACCTGGTGCTGCATCTGAAGGAAGTGAGGGCAGCCACTGCTTGGCACTCTTGGAATTGGAAGTGAGAAGCTGTCTTGAGTTCTGAACTCTGTCTTGAGTTCCTTGTACCAGGATTGCCCAGCACCTGCTCAGGTAGGAGGGGTAGAGCACACACTTGGAGGAAGTAAAACCAGCTTTGACTTAACCCTCAGGGCTTCTGCCCCAGCACCTTGGGACCCACCCATACCTCTGATAGGATGGTGATGACCACTGAGCTTAGGAGGAGCCCTGTTTCACACCTGGGTCTGGCCCCTGAATCTCTAGCTACATCTCCCATTAAGGTGACAGGGGATTCCCCAGCTACCCTGGGGGAAGATGTGACCATATTCATTTCAGATCTAGTTCCCTCAACAAAGCCACAAGGGATATGCTGACTGCATAGGGATGCTCACACACAAAGACTCCACTTCAAGATCAGGATAGGTAACTGTTTCACATTTCATAGAGACAGAAAAAAATTAAACAAACTGAAAAGACAGAGGAATATGTTTCTAATGAAAGAACAAGAACTGCCCTCTCCCCACCCCAGGAAGAACACCTAAAGAAACAGAGATAATAATTTACCAGATAAAGAATTCAGAGCATTAGTAATAAGAATGCTAATTGAACTTAGGCAAAGAATAGAGGAACACAGAATTTTAACAAGGAACTAGAAGATATTTTTTAAAAAAAGACTAGTCAAGAGCTGAAGAATGCAATAAATGAAATGAAAAATACACTAGCAGGAATTAATAGTAAACCAGGTGATACATAAGAATGCATGTGTGATCTGGACAATGAAATAATGGAAATCACCCAATCAAAACAGCAAAAAGAAAAAAACAAATAAAAATGGAGCTAAGGAACCTCTAGGACATCAAGGGTACTAACATTTGTATTATAGGAGTTCCAGGAAGAAAAGAAAGAGAAAGGGGTCAGAAATGCATTTGATGAAATTATGGCTGAAAACTTATTGATCCTGAAGAAGGAAATGGTTTTCCAGGTACAGGAAGTACAGATTTCCAAAGATGAACACAGAAAACAACAAAATTCTGTAAAACAATTATCCCTCAATTAAAAAATAAATAAAATTAAAAAAAAAAGAAAATGAACACAAAGAGATCCACATCAAGATGTATCGTAATTAAAATGATGAAAGTTAAGGATAAAGGGAGAATTCTAAAGGCAGCAGGAGAAAAACAGTTATGTATGAGGGAACCCACATAAAGCTAACAGTTTTTTTCAGCAGAAACTTTGTAAGCCAGTAGGGAGTGTAATGATATGTTTAAAGTGATGAAAGGGAAAACTCTACAACCTAGGATAGTCTACTCAGTAAGGTTACCATTCAGAATGGGAGCAGAGATAGAGAACTTTTCAGATAAGCAAAAGCTAAGAGTTCATCAAAACTAAACTGACCCAACAAGAAATATTAAAGGCTCTTCTCTAAGTAGAAAAGAAAAGGCTACAACAAGAAGTAAGAATTTATAGTAAATGAAAAATTCCACTAGTATAGGCAAATATATAGTAAATGTTGTGGATCAATCACTTAAATAAGCTACTATGAAGATCAAAACCCAAAAATTGTAAAATAAGTCATAATTACAATAACCAGTTAAGGGATAAACATGAAGATGTGAAATATGACATCAAAACCACAAAATGTGGGAGAGAGGAGTAAAAAAAGAGTAGATCTTATGGAATGTGTTTAAACTTAAAAGACTATCAGGTTTTTTTTTTTTTTCTTTCTAATGGTCAGGACCTTCAGCCTGTGAATTCTATGGGATACTTTGTGAATTTTTGGATATATATAAGCATCTATAAACATGCTTACATAGCAAATAATGAAGAAGGCAGGTGTGCACATCTGAACAAACATGTTGCCTGCATATGAATAAAATACCCTTAGCATGTAATCATAAGGGTTTGTATGTGCCAGAGACACACCTGAATCCTGGGCACAGCTGGGTCATCTCACCTGAGGTGTCTCCTGGAGCATAGCAGGGGCCATCAGACAACCTGAGGGCACATTGCACAACCAGGGAATTGTGCGGCTCTCAATGATCAGACCACTCTGGCTTTCCTAATTTAGGGTGTGGTGGGCAGAAGATGAGGTGCCGCTGGGGCTGCTCTCCTGCAAAGCTAGATGCTGCAGAGAACAATGACAGGCACTCATCCTGCCAGGGAAGCCAGTATTAGGCAAGGCCTTTCCTCCTTTCTCAGTTGGTAAAGAATCTGCCTGCAATGCAGGAGACCTCAGTTCAATTCCTGGGTAGGGAAGATCCGCTGGAGAAGGGAAAGGCTATCCACTCTAGTATTGGATAGGGTACCCACTCTAGTATTCCCTGTGGCTCAGCTGGTAAAGAATCTTCCTGCAATGCAGGAGACCTGGGTTTGATCCCTGGAGAAGGAAAGGCTATCCATTCTAGAATTGAATAGGGTACCCACTCTAGTATTCCCTTGTGGCTCAGCTGGTAAAGAATCTGCCTGCAATGTGGGAGACCTGGGATTGATTCCTGGGTTGGAAAGATCCCCTGGAGAAGGGAAAGGCTACCCACTCCAGTTTTCTGCCATGGAGAAGTCCATGGACTACAGTCTATGGGGTCCGAAAGAGTCGGACATGACTGAGTGACTTATTTTTCTATTTCTTCCTTTCATTTCTATCCACCTACAGTGATCAAATTTCATCACAGAAATTTAATGAAACAGCCCAAGTTGACCTTTGTGAGCATGATAAAGAACCAAAGGAAGAAAAGTTTAGTGGTTTTCATAAAAGGAGAATAATCTATAACCACAACCTCCTCTACAAAGCATGAGATGAGGTACACTGTGTGGTGTCCCTTTATTATCTTCTTCTTCCTTTTATTCTTTCCCACCAGCCTCACTACTTTCAACGTGGGAAACTATGCAGATGGCTTATGTGCAACTTTCTCCCATCCCTTTCCAGCCTGCAAAGTCATTTTTTCTCTATTTCTCTGCACAGTGCTCCTAGGTGCCTGTTGGAAGAAAGACACACTCCAGACCTAGGTGTGTGCATGGGAACTTGGAAAGCTCCTGACACCAGGTTGTGGTGAAGGCAAGTGTAGTATTTATAGCAGATACCAAACAAGGAATTCCAGCGGATACTGCTCAGAAGAGCCGAATTCCCTATTTTGTTGTTATTCAGTTGTTAAGCCATCTCTGACTCTTTGCTAACTCCTTGGACTGCAGCGTGCCAAGCTTCCATGTCTTTCACTATCTCCTGGAGTTTGCTCAAACTCATGTCCATTGAGTCAGTGATGCCATCCAACCATCTCATTCTCTGTTGTTCCCTTCTCCTTTTGCCCTCAATCTTTCCCAGTATCAGGATCTTTTCCAATGAATCGGCTCTTCTTATCAGGTGGTCAAAGTATTGGAGCTCCAGCTTCAGCATTAGTCCTTCCACTGAATATTCAGGGTTGATTTCCTTTAATATTGACTGGTTTGATCTCCTTGCTGTCCAAGGGACTCTCAAGAGTCTTCTCTAGCACCATAGTTCGAAAGCATCAATTCTTTGGTGCTCAGCCTTCTATATGGTCCAACTCTCACATCCATACATGACTACTGGAAAACACCACAGTTTTGACTAGAGGGACCTTTGTTGGCACCTAGTGCTGGGCTTTCCTTCACTGCAATAAATGCTGGGCTTTCCTTCACTGCAATCCAGTGTCAGTAGATCAACTTTACTGTACTCAGGTGAGCAGACACAGTACAGTTCTAAAACTGAATGTTTTAAACAGAGAAGTGAGACCAACAGTTTAACATTTTAGGATGATTTCTTTGGGAGTTGTTTAGTAGAGAGGAGAGGGAAGTCTCAGAGCCAGAATCATAGCAGTGGGTGCAGAGAGAAGTGGAAGGATGCAGGAAATATTCAGGAAGCAGAAATGGCAAGATTTGATAATAGATGATTCCTTAGAGAAAAACTCTGTATGCTCAGTCAGCTCTCTCCTTTTCCCCTCCATATCTTCCTCCCTTCTTTTCTTCCTTTCTCGTTTTTAAAAATACAACTTCCAGGGGCCTAGAAGAGCATTACTGCATCTCTCAAAGTCCCTAATTTTCACCTAAGAACTATTTTTCAGAAGGATTACTCTCAACTAATTGGTATTATTATTTATTCCTACCTTTTGTGGCATTGATAGAATATTGTTCTTTGCTTTGGTTTTCATGTATGAAAGACACAATAGAAAAATGAACACTATTGTTTTTAAGTTCATATTTGTTAATACTAAGACATATAATACTTTAAGAAGAAAATAAGGTTTTCATCTTCTTAACTTCTTTTTTCACCTCATTCCATTTGGAAACTTGAATTGTTAGTTTACATTATAGTCTTCAAGCAAAAACACAGAAGTTAATACTGCAGTTTTTGAATTCTGAAAATGATTTTGGTGATTTTTTTCTCTAAAGGGTCATATCAATATTTATGTTTTGTTATTTCTTATTAAACTTATGTTTGGAATTTAAAGTTCACAACATAGTGAATTTAAAATAAAAATAGTTAGGATTAGGTTTTTCATTTAAAATTTTATTTAAATTTTTTAGACTTTACAATGGAATAAGAATAGCAGCTAGCATTCATGAAGAGCTACTATGTGCCAGATGTTCCAAGAACTTTACATATATTAATTCCTTTAATCATTATAACCTTATTAAGCCAAATTATGCATGGGAAACTAACGAACAGTAAGGCTGAGTAACTTGCCCAAGGTCACACAGCTAATAGGTGGCAAAGTTAAGATTTCAAACAAAGTATTTTGGTTCAGTCCCTGCTTCCTCACTTAACTAAGGGAATAGCCATGGTGGGGGAGGGGAGAATTAAAAAGATGGGCTGAGCTCTCTTTGGGATAAGATTGCCTAGACCTCTTGTTGATTATATTGGAGATGAGTGATCAAGTAGGAAGTTGGAAAGGGCCTGAGGAAGAAATGACTGATGATAGCCTAGTTTATGGACAACTGTAATTTCTCCAAGATAACATTTCACTTAATATTTGTAGTGGATTTAACGACAGCCTTCCAAAAGATATGTCTACCCAGAAACTGTGAATATGATCTTATTTGGAAAAAAGAGTCTTGGTAGATGTAATTAAATTATCTTGAAGTGAGATCATCCAGGATTATCCAGTGTGTGTGTACTCAATCCTGTCTTACTCTTTGTGACTCCATGGAGCCTGCCAGGCTCCTCTATCCATGGAATTTTACAGCCAAGAATACTGGAGCAGGTTGCCATTTCCTACTCTAGGGGATCTTCCCGACCCAGGGGTCAAACCTGTGTTTTATGTCTCCTGCATTGGCAGGTGGATTCTTTACCACTGTGCCACCTGGGAAGCCCATTACCCAAGTGAGTCCTAGTTCAATGAGAAGTGTCCTTGTAAGAAAAAGAGGAGACACAGAGGAGAAGGCCATGTGAAGGTGAAGGCCAGTTTGGAGTTACATAGTTTCAAACCATGGACAGAGGATCCTGGCGGGCTACGGTCCACAGGGTTGCAAAGAGTCGGAGGTGATTGAAGTGACTTAGCATAGCACAGCACATAGCTAAAGACCAAGGAACTCCAATGATTGTCAGCAGCCGCCAGAAGATAGTAGAAAGGTGTGAAATGAAATGCCCCTCAGAACTTCCAGAAGAAATCAAACCTGCTCCTGCTTAATTTCAGATTTCTGGCCTCCAGAATTGTGACAGAAAAAAATTGTGGTTTAATCACTTCCAGAGATGGATGGAATTACTCAATCCCAGGAAAGCACTGTTTTTCTATTGGATTCTACTGTAAGCTCCTTCTGTAACATTTTCCCTTACTATATTCTTGTCTCCTATTATATGATGAACAAAAAGAAAATAAAATGAGATAAATGAAAAACATTCCACAAACCTGCAAATTCCAAGATTGCTTCTCTCTCCAGAGTTGGGTTTCTATGTTTGCTTTCTTGTTGCCCTAGGTTAGTAGTTCTAAGGGTTTTAGTTGAAATATGCAGTTATTGATTTTTTTTCCCACAAGGAAACATAAAGATCATAATTTATTTTGGTAAATACAAAATTGTTATAATAATCACAGCAAGTTAAGATTATAGTTAATGCCTTTCTTTTAATTTAGAATCTTCATTCCTATTTCTAACTCACAACACTGTAGAACTATAAGAATGATAGAAAAGCAAATTCTGTCAGTTGTATCTCAAGTTTTAAAAATATTAGACTATTCTTTTAACATTACTAGACAGTAGAGCAGGAGGATATCTCTAAGGAAGTAAACATAAGTTAAAAAAAATTTAAAAAATAGTGTTAAACTGGAAGTTGAAAGAGATAGTTTGTTTTTCTCTAAATTCTGGGCCCTCCTTTGACTTGACTCTTAGTTTTGACAATGACTATACTTACAATATGGAGAAGGCAATGGCACCCCACTCCAGTACTCTTGCCTGGAAACTCCCATGGAAGGAGGAGCCTGGTAGGCTGCAGTCCATGGGGTCGCGAAGAGTCGGACATGACTGAGCGACTTCACTTTCACTTTTCAGTTTCCTGCATTGGAGAAGGAAATGGCAACCCACTTCAGTGTTCTTCCCTGGAGAATCCCAAGGACGGGGGAGCCTGGTGGGCTGCCATCTATGGGGTCGCACAGAGTTGGACACGACTGAAGTGACTTAGCAGCTTAGCAGCATACATACAAGAGATAGTTCTTACAGAATTGTTATCATTGTGTTGTGCTTGTATTCAGTCGTGTCTGACTCTTTGCGACCCCATGCACTGCCAGGCTCCTCTGTCCATGGAATTCTCCAGGCAAGAATACTGGAGTGGGGTGCCATTTCCTTCTCCAGGGGATCTTCCCAACTCAGGGATCGAACCCACATCTCCTGCAATTCCTGCATTGGCAGGCGGAATCTTTACCACTGTGCTATCTGAGAAGCTCTTCAAGATCTGGCTAAACACATTCCATGGATTCACTTGTTTAATTCTATCAATGTCCCTGTCAGGTGGGTGGTATTATTATCATCTCATTTTAAAGATGAAGAATCTGAAGCACAGGGTAGTAAAGTTTTCTTTTTTTCCCAAGTCACAAAACTAGAAAGTAGCTGAGTAAGAATTTGAACAAAGCTTCAGGCTCTTAGACATTCAGTCAGTCAATCAGTTCAGTCGCTCAGTTGTGTCCAACTCTTTGTGACCCCATGGACTGCAGCACACCAGGCTTCCCTGTCCATCACCAACTCCTGAAGTCTACCCAAACCCATGTCCATCGAGTTGGTGATGTCATCCAACCATCTCATCCTCTGTCGTCCCCTTCTCCTCCTGTCCTCAATCTTTCCCAGCATCAGGGCCTTTTCAAATGAGTCAGCTCTTCATATCAGGTCAGAGAAGGCGATGGCATCCCACTCCAGTACTCTTGCCTGGAAAATCCCATGGATGGAGGAACCTAGTGGGCTGCAGTCCATGGGGTCATGAAGAATCGGACATGACTGAACGATTTCACTTTGACTTTTCACTTTCATGCACCGGGGCAGGAAATGGCAGCCCACTCCAGTGTTCTTGCCTGGACAATCCCAGGGACAGGGAGCCTGGTGGGCTGCCATCTGTGGGGTTGCACAGAGTTGGACACAACTGAAGTGACTTAGCAGCAGCAGCAGCAGCTTTGCATCAGGTGGCCAAAATATTGGTGTTTCAGCTTCAGCATCAGTTCTTCCAATGAACATCCAGGACTGATCTCCTTTAGGATGGACTGGTTAGCTTTCCTTGCAGTCCAAGGGATCGCAAGAGTCTTCTCCAACACCACAGTTCAAAAGCATCAATTCTTCAGTGCTCAGCTTTCTTTATAGTCCAACTGTCACATCCATACATGACTAATGGAAAAACCATAGCCTTGACTAGATGGACCTTTGTTGACAAAGTAATGTCTCTGCTTTTTAATATGCTGTCTAGGTTGGTCAAAACTTTCCTTCCAAGGAGTAAGCATCTTCTAATTTCATGGCTGCAATTACCATCTGCAGTGATTTTAGAGCCCCCCCAAATAAAGTCAGACACTGTTTCCACTGTTTCCCCATCCATTTGTCATGAAGTGATGGAACTGGATACACTCTGTCCAAAGAAGGGCATCTTTTCAGATGTGAACTGAAGGAGGTTTCTTTGAATTACTGGCATCCACTGTTTTATCGAATAGAACTTGGGTCTTCTTACCAACCAAAAGCAAAGCCAAATTACTGACACTGGGCTGTGGTGAAGGGGAATACAGCATTTATTGTGGGGCCCAGCAAGAAGTAGGGGAAGTTCATGTTCAAAAGACTTGAACTCCTTCATGGTTTCCAGGGGAAGGTTTCTAAAGGCAATGTTTGGGGTAAAGGTTACAGGATTCCTGACTTTCTTCTGATTGGTTAGTAGTGAGGTAACAGGGTTGTGTTTCAAGAATCTCAATTATCAACCTTCTGGTTCCAACCATTTTATCTACTACTGTGGGCAAGAATCTCTTAGAAGAAATGGACTATCCATCATAGTCAACAAAAGAGTCCAAAATGCAGTACTTGGATACAATCTCAAAAATGACAGAATGATCTCTGTTCATTTCCAAGGCAAAATCATTCAATATCACAGTAATCCAAATCTATGCCCTGACCAGTAATGCTGAAGAAGCTGAAGTTGAATGGTTCTATGAAGATGTACAAGGCCTTCTAGAACTAACACCCAAAAAAGATATCCTTTTCATTATAGGGGACTGGAATGCAAAAGTAGGAAGTCAAGAAATACCTGGAGTAACAGGCAAATTTGATCTTGGAGTACAAAATAAAGCAGGTCAAAGGCTACCAGAGTTTTGCCAAAAGAATGCACTGGTCATAGCAAACACCCTTTTCCAATAACATAAGAGAAAACTCTACACATGGACGTCACCAGATGGTGAATATCAAAAGCAGATCGATTATATTTTTTGCAGCTGAAGATGGAGAAGCTCTATACAGTCAGCAAAAACAAGACTGGGAGCTGTCTGTGGCTCAGATCACAAACTTCTTATTGCAAACTTCAGACTTAAATTGAAGAAATTAGGGAAAACCACTGGACCATTCAGGTATGACCTAAATCACATCCCTTATGATTATACAGTGGAAGTGACAAATAGATTCAAGAGATTAGATCTGATAGATAGAGTGCCTGAAGAACTATGGATGGAGGTTCATGACATTGTACAGGAGGCAGTAATCAAGACCATCCGCAAAAAAAAAGAAATACAAAAAGGCAAAATGGTTGTCTGAAGAAGCCTGACAAATAGCTGAGAAAAGAAAAGAAGCCAAAGGCAAGGAGAAAAGGAAAGATATACCTATTTGAATGCAGAGTTTCAAAGAATAGCAGGAGAGATAAGAAAGTCTTCCTCAGTGATCAATGCAAAGAAACAGAAGAAAACAATAGAATGGGAAAGACTAGAGATCTCTTCAAGAAAATTAGAGATAACAAGGGGAACATTTCATGCAAAGATGGGCACAAGAAAGGACAGAAATGGTGTGGACCTAACAGAGGCAGAAGGTATTAAGAAGAGGTGGCAAGAATACACAGAAAGAACTGTACAAAAAAGATCTTCATGACCCAGATAACCATAATGGTGTGATCACTCACCTAGAGCCAGATATTCTGGAATGCAAAGTCAAGTGGGCCTTAGGAAGCATCACTACGAACAAAGCACGTGGAGGTGATGGAATACCAGTTGAGCTATTTAAAATCCTAAAGGATAATGCTGTGAAAGTTCTGCACTCAATATGCCAGCAAATTTGAAAAACTCAGCAGTTGCCACAGGACTGGAACATGTCAGTTTTCATTCCAATTCCAAAGAAAGGCAATGCCAAAGAATTCTCACACTACTGCACAATTGCACTCATCTCACACACTAGCAAAGTAATACTCAAAATTGTCCAAGCCAGGCTCCAACAGTATGTGAACCGTGAACTTCCAGATGTTCAAGTGGATTTAGAAAAGGCAGAGGAACCAGAAATCAAATTGTCAACATCCATTGGATCATCAAAAAAGCAAGAGAGTTCCAGAAAAACATCTACTTCTGCTTTATTGACTACACCAAAGTCTTTGACTGTGTGGATCACAACAAACTGTGGAAAATTCTTCAAGAGATGGGCATACCAGACCACCTGACCTGCTTCCTGAGAAATCTGTATGCAGGTCAAGAAGCAACAGTTAGAACTAGACATGGAACAACAGACTGGTTCCAAATGGGGAAAGGAGTACATCATGGTATATTGTCACCTTGTTTATTTAACTTATATATAGAGTACATTATGTGAATTGTTGGGCTGGAGCACATTCTGGAATCAAGACTGCTGAGAAAAATATCAATAACCTCAGATATGCAGATGACACCACCTTTATGGCAGAAAGTGAAGAACTAAAGAGCCTCTTGATGAAAGTGAAAAAGGAAACTAAAATAGTTGGCTTAAAACTCAACATTCAGAAAACTAAGGTCATGGCATCTGGTCCTATCACTTCATAGCAAAGAGATGGGGAAACAATTGAAATGGTGACAGACTTTATTTTTTTGGGCTCCTAAATCACTGCAGATGGTGACTGCAGCCATGAAATTAAAAGATGCTTGCCCCTTGGAAAAAAAGCTATTACCAACTGAGACAGCCTTTTAAAAAGCAGGAACATTACCTGGCCAACAAATGTCCATCTAGTTAAAGCTATGGTTTTGCCAGTAGTCATGTATGGATGTGAGAGTTGGACTGTAAAGAAAGCTGAGCACAGAAGAATTGATGCTTTGGAACTGTGATGTTGTGCCGGGAGCCGGCGAGAGACATTCCACTCGTGACAAAGGTCATGAGGAAGGAGGCTCGGCATACGCAAAGGCGGGATAGAGCCTCGGGAGTGCCCCCGGATATTCTCAAGCATCTACCCCCAAAAAACCAGAGTCTGCTTACTTTATTGCTTTGTGCTCTCACCTCTGACTTTACTTGGGGCTGTCCCCCACCACCATCTCACTCTCTCTGTCAAAGAGTTAACTTACAGCTCCAATTAATAAAGTTCCTGGGCAATTAGGAGTGTTTAAATCCAAACCCCTCAGATGGCTCTCTAACTCGCTTGACAAGTTTACCTGGACACCTACAGCTATGCATACGATTGTTTACAGTCTCCCAGCCTCGAGAGGCACGGGAAGCTTAAGATATTCAAATAGCTTAGAGCCTCTCAGAGAGTTAGAAACTGTCAGAATAAAACTAGTAAAAGATTTCATTGATGAGCCAATGTTTGTTGCCAAGTTTTCACATCCCCTGTATTGTATCCTTGAATGTGTATTAATTAATATAGTTGGTATGTAGAAAAAATAAGTAGTGGCCTTGGTGTTAGTAACTTTAGACCCTTAAGGTAATAAATTCTTTCCTTTGTAAACCCATTACACATCCATCCTATAGGAATGCAATTTTATCTTCAGAAGATGGCGCCAAACCTTAAAATACTTACTCTTAGAGAAAATAAGTCTTTGTTGATAAGTCCTTGTCAAGAGTTATAAAATGTTAATAGGCCTTCTGGCCAGAAGATGATGTAAATCACCTAAACCATTTGTATACGATAAATTTGCAGGAAAGAAACCCTGGTTTTTGATAAGCATCAAAGACTGCTGACTTTGCATCCCCTATTATCCTCTATGTGTAACTTAGGGTATAAAAGCCCCTGTTGAAAATAAAGCTATGGGCCTCGCTCACCAACGCTTGGTCTCCCCATGTCATTCTTCCCTTTAACTTCCAGCTGAGTGTCCATCTGGAGCGCGGATATCCTCTGCGACCATTTATTTGCCTGGGCTTCTAAGACCCACTCGAGAAGGTGTCTAAGGTGGGGCACCTTCCGCTATTCGAGAGGGCGCCTGCGGCCTCCGTGGTCAGAGCTAACCTGGTGTCACGGGTTATATTGATTTTCCGCGTAAACCAAGCCACTCAGCTTCTTTTCTCCACTGAATTTTCCTACTGAGCTATCCTCATTCTATTACTCTTTATTATCTCTAATTAACATTTGAATAGGTCGCCTAGCTGTCTCTCCTTCGAATATCCTGGATCAGCCGGGGCTGGACCTCGGCAATGTTGGAGAACACACTTGAGAGTCCCTTGGACAGCAAGGAGAACAAACCTGTCAATCCTAAAGGAAATCAGTTCTGAATATTCATTGGAAGTACTGATGCTGAAACTCCAGTACTTTGGCTACCTGATGCAAAGAATTGACTCATTGGCAAAGACCCTAATACTGGGATAGATTGAAGGCAGGAGGAGAAGGGGATGACAGAGGATGAGATGGTTGGATGGCATCACTGACTCGATGGTCCATAAGTAAGCCTGGGAGTTGGTGATTGACAGAGAAGCCTGGCGTGCTGCAGTCCATGGGGTCACAGAATTGAACAGGACTGAGTGACTGAACTGAACTGAACTGAGTTCCAACGAGTCTGGGGTCTGTGTGCTTGTGGTCAGTGTGTAGTCACCATCTTCCACCTGGTTTCAGTTGGTGGGTTCAGTGAGTGTCTTAGTTCCTGAAGAACAGCTGAAAGATATCTGTCAGATTGTATTGTATATTCCTTGAAGAGGAACTGGGATTGTGTTCTATTGCTGAACTATTGTCATTATTTTTCTTGTTTATTTGTTTTTTTATTTGTTTCTACATTCCCTCCTTTCCTAATTAATAACTGGCTGTGCTTGCTTTTTGGAACTTATGGAAGATCTAATAAGCTAAAGCTTTTTCCTATGAATAAGAATGAGGGGGACATGGAAGGGCTTTGGTACCTGGACGGGCTCCACAGGATCCTGCTTGGTTTTAATCCCTCCTTTTCTTTGATATTCCTTAATCTTGAGGGGAAAAGTTATGGGACAAGAAAGAGAATACAATTTTGGATAAAGAAATTAGTCAGAAACTCAGCAGTGGAATTCAGTTTTAAGAGCACTTGGTTTCAATGTGAGGATTTGAACCCCATCTTGTTATCCTTGCAATAAGCTGCTGTCTTTTAAAAGATCCACTTCCTAAGGTCACTTAGACTAAGACACAGTTGCTGTTCAGGCAAAGGTTTAACATAGGGAGGAACTCTATTGAAGTTCTTCATAAAAGTTCTGGAAATGTGAAAAGAATATTTTAAGATCAAAATGAAGACTTAAAAAAAGACATTACAGTAGTGAATGCTGATGTCTGTTTTTACAGAAAGAATTGGCCCCAGGTGGTTAGAGAGAACAGGTCCAGGATGATCTGTGATAATGAATCCAGAGAGGACCCGTGGGGCTCCTGGGCACAAAATTCCTTCCATGAGTTACAAAGGGCAGGTTCAAACAGTTGCTAATCACAGAAGGGAGGGGATGCAGAGACAGGGAGGAGCAGTCAAGAAACAATACTGTAGTCTTGGGGCGAGGTCTAGGTGCAAGATATATATTTTTTTAATTTTATTTTATTTTTAAACTTTACAGTATTGTATTGGTTTTGCCAAACATCAAAATGAATCCGCCACAGGTATACACGAGTTCCCCATCCTGAACCCCCCTCCCACCTCCCTCCCCATACCATCCCTCTGGGTCGTCCCAGTGCACCAGCCCCAAGCATCCAGTATCGTGCATCGAACCTGGACTGGCGACTCGTTTCATACATGATAGTATACATGTTTCAATGCCATTCTCCCAAATCTTCCCACCCTCTCCCTCTCCCACAGAGTCCATAAGTCTGTTCTATACATCAGTGACTCTTTTGCTGTCTCGTATACAGGGTTATTGTTAACATCTTTCTAAATTCCATATATATGCGTTAGTACTGTATTGGTGTTTTTCTTTCTGGCTTACTTCACTCTGTATAATAGGCTCCAGTTTCATCCACCTCATTAGAACTGATTCAAATGTATTCTTTTTAATGGCTGAGTAATACTCCATTGTGAATATGTACCATAGCTTTCTTATCCATTCATCTGCTGAGGGACATCTAGGTTGCTTCCATGTCCTGGCTATTATGAACAGTGCTGCGATGAACATTGGGGTAAACGTGTTTCTTTCCCTTCTGGTTTCCCCAGTGTGTATGCCCAGCAGTGGGATTGCTGGATCATAAGGCAGTTCTATTTCCAGATTTTTAAGGAATCTCCACACTGTTCTCCATAGTGGCTGTACTAGTTTGCATTCCCACCAACAGTGTAAGAGGGTTCCCTTTTCTCCACACCCTTTCCAGCATTGCTTGTAGACTTTTGGATTGCAGCCATTCTGACTGGAGTGAAATGGTACCTCATAGTGGTTTTGATTTGCATTTCTCTGACAATGAGTGATGTTGAGCATCTTTTCATGTGTTTGTTAGCCATCTGTATGTCTTCTTTGGAGAAATGTCTATTTAGTTCTTTGGTCCATTTTTTGATTGGGTCATTTATTTTTCTGGAATTGAGCTGTAGGAGTTGCTTGTATATTTTTGAGATTAGTTGTTTGTCAGTTGCTTCATTTGCTATTATTTTCTCCCATTCTGAAGGCTGTCTTTTCACCTTGCTAATAGTTTCCTTTGTTGTGCAGAAGCTTTTAAGTTTAATTAGGTCCCATTTGTTTATTTTAGCTTTTATTTCCAATATTCTGGGAGGTGGGTCATAGAGGATCCTGCTGTGACGTATGTCGGAGAGTGTTTTGCCTATGTTCTCCTCTAGGAGTTTTATAGTTTCTTGTCTTACGTTGAGATCTTTAATCCATTTTGAGTTTATTCTTGTGTATGGTGTTAGAAAGTGTTCTAGTTTCATTCTTTTACAAGTGGTTGACCAGTTTTCCCAGCACCACTTGTATCTTTGAGATCTACATAACTAAGATCAGACCAGATCAGTCGCTCAGTCCTATCTGACTCTTTGAGACCCCATGAATCGCAGCACTCCAGGCCTCCCTGTCCATCACCAACTCCCGGAGTTCACTCAGACTCACGTCCATCGAGTCGGTGATGGCATCCAGCCACCTCATCCTCAGTCGTCTCCTTCTCCTCCTGCCCCCAATCCCTCCCAGCATCAGAGTCTTTTCCAATGAGTCAACTCTTCGCATGAGGTGGCCAAAGTACTGGAGTTTCAGCTTTAGCATCATTCCTTCCAAAGAAATCCCAGGGCTGATCTCCTTCACAATGGACTGGTTGGATCTCCTTGCAGTCCAAGGGACTCTCAAGAGTCTTCTTCAAAACCACAGTTCAAAAGCATCAATTCTTTGGCGCTCAGCCTCCTTTACAGTCCAACTCTCACACCCATGCATGACCACAGGAAAAACCATAGCCTTGACTAGACGAACCTTTGTTGGCAAAGTAATGTCTCTACTTTTGAATATGCTATCTAGGTTGGTCATAACTTTCCTTCCAAGGAGTAAGCATCTTTTAATTTCATGGCTGCAGCCACCATCTGCAGTGATTTTGGAGCCCCCCAAAATAAAGTCTGACACTGTTTCCACTGTTTCCCCATCTATTTCCCATAAACTGGTGGGACCGGATGCCATGATCTTCATTTTCTGAATGTTGAGCTTTAAGCCAACTTTTTCACTCTCCACTTTCACTTTCATCAAGAGGCTTTTTAGTTCCTCTTCACTTTCTGCCATAAGGGTGGTGTCATCTGCATATCTGAGGTTATTGATATTTCTCCTGGCAATCTTGATTCCAGCTTGTGTTTCTTCCAGTCCAGCATTTCTCATGAAGTACTCTGCATAGAAGTTAAATAAACAGGGTGACAATATACAGCCTTGATGTACTCCTTTTCCTATTTGGAAGCAGTCTGTTGTTCCATGTCCAGTTCTAACTGTTGCTTCCTGACCTGCATACAGATTTCTCAAGAGGCAGATCAGGTGTTCTGGTATTCCCATCTCTTTCAGAATTTCCCACAGTTTATTGTGATCCACACAGTCAAAGGCTTTGCATAGTCAATAAAGCAGAAATAGATGTTTTTCTGGAACTCTCTTGCTTTTTCCATGATCCAGCAGATGTTGGCAATTTGATCTCTGGTTCCTCTGCCTTTTCTAAAACCAGCTTGAACATCAAGAAGTTCACAGTTCACATATTGCTGAAGCCTGGCTTGGAGAATTTTGAGCATTACTTTACTAGCATGTGAGATGAGGGCAATTGTGCGGTAGTTTGAGCATTCTTTGGCATTGCCTTTCTTGGGATTGGAATGAAAACTGACATTTTCCAGTCCTGTGGCCACTGCTGAGTTTTCCAAATTTGCTGGCATATTGAGTGCAGCACTTTCACAGCATCATCTTTCAGGATTTGGAATAGCTCAATTGGAATCCCATCACCTCCACTAGCTTTGTTCCTAGTGATGCTTTCTAAGGCCCACTTGACTTCACATTCCAGGATGTCTGGCTCTAGGTCAGTGATCACACCATCGTGATTATCTGGGTTGTGAAGATCTTTTTTGTACAGTTCTTCTGTGTATTCTTGCCTTCTCTTCTTAATATCTTCTGTTTCTGTTAGGTCCATACCATTTCTGTCCTTTATTGAGCCCATCGTTGCATGAAACGTTCCTTTGGTATCTCTGATTTTCTTGAAGAGATCCCTAGTCTTTCCCATTCTGTTGTTTTCCTCTATTTCTTTACATTGATTGCTGAAGAAGACTTTCTTATCTCTTCTTGCTAGTCTTTGGAACTCTGCATTCAGATGCTTATATCTTTTCTTTTCTCCTTTGCTTTTTGCTTCTCTTCTTTTCACAGCTATTTGTAAGGCCTCCCCAGACAGCCATTTTGCTTTTTTGCATTTCTTTTCTATGGGAATGGTCTTGATCCCTGTCTCCTGTACAATGTCACGAACCTCATTCCATAGTTCATCAGGCACCTATCTATCAAATCTAGGCCCTTAAATCGATTCCTCAATTCCACTGTATAATCATAAGGGATTTGATTTAGGTCATGCCTGAATGGTCTAGTGGTTCCTTACTTTCTTCAATTTAAAATCCCCACCAAATGGAAGATGTTCCAGCGAAAATGTCACAGTTCAATAATCTTGAAAACCACACATCACAAGACTACCTGATCTCTGGCATCAGGTAGTCTTGAAGATTGAAAGGATTGCAGGCCTTGCACGCACCCCAATCCTTATCAGCAACCCTGCACCCCAATCCTTATCAGCAACCCTGTCCCCCTCCTCAACTATAAAACTCCTCACAACCTCCTGCACTCCAGATTGGGACATACAGTTTTTGAGGGCACAAGCCTACAGTGTCCTCCTTTGTCTGACAAAGCAATAAAGCTATTTGTTTCTACCTCACCCAGAACTCTGCCTCCAAGATTTGATTCAGCACTGGTGTACAGAGGCCAAGTTTTTGGCATTGATAATGATACTGATGGCAGACTGGTGTGATGGAGACAGAATGAAACTCAAAAGCAAAGGTTGATTTATTTCACATTTAAAATTTCCATATTATAAAGTAGAAGGCATGCATCCAAAACTGAATATCTTCTATCAGAAAAGTAAAATGGTCATTTTAAAATCAGATAAGTTTATTTAAAAATGGTTTACCACAGTGGAATATGTAGAATATTTGTCACTTTCTGGGCATTCCAGAATCTTCCCTTAGCTATACACACCTGGGTTTCCTCCTGGAGTTTGTTTTTATGCCTACTGAGTGAAGTTCTGGTGAGAACTCAAGGTTTTCTGCTCTCTCCATCGGGGCTCAAATGGGTCCTCTAAGCAGCTTCCGTGGAGAAGACAATGGCAACCCACTCCAGTACTCTTGCCTGGAAAATCCTGTGGGCAGAGGAGTCTGGTAGGCTGCAGTTCATGGGGTCGCTAACAGTCAGACAGGACTGAACAACTTGACTTTCACTTTTTACTTTCATGCATTGGAGAAGGAAATGGCAACCCACTCCAGTGTTCTTGCCTGGAGAATCCCAGGGCCAGGGGAGCCTGGTGGGCTGCCGTCTATGGGGTCACATAGAGTTGAACACGACTGAAGTGACTTAGCAGCAGCAGCAGCATGGGATTATTTCTACCAGGACTTCAACATCAGGTGAGACAAAAATGAAGAAAGTTTATCATTTATTCCACTGATGATTCTCAGATCTTACTGTCAATACCCCATATTAGTTTGCTAGGGCTGACATAACAATATTACCACAGACTGGGTGATTTAAACAACAGATTGCATTTTCTTGTAGTTCTAGAAGTTAGAAGTCCACAATCAAGGTGCTGGCGAGTCTGGTTTCTCAGAGATTTCTCTCCCAGACTTGCAGATGACTGCCTTCTCCTTGGGTTTTCATGTACTCTTTCCTCTGTGCACACATCTCTGGTGTCTCTCTTAGTGTCCTACTCTATTCTTTGTGAACACCAGTCAAATTGGATTAACTTCCAACCTCCCCCAGTTTATGGCCTTATTTAACTTAACCACCTCTCTGAAGGCCCAAATACAGTCACATTCTGAGGTACTGGGGATTAGGGCTTTAACATACGTACTTGGGGAAACACAATTCAACCCATAACATCTCTCGTTTCTTGTTTACTCCAAGCTACCTTTCTCCACATTCCTTTCAATTCTGTGCACTCTCTACACCCTTCACTGTATATTCTTCTTATTTAAGTTACCCAAAGTCACCTTTTGTTACTTCATAAAGTACACTCAGCATCAGGTAGACTAGCACACATTCCCGTGGGATTATGTAAACTCTGATGTGGTGAAACAGTTTGACATAGAAAGGATTAGTCTTTAGGAACTTCTTTTCCTGTCTAAAGTTTGTTGAACCTTGCAGTTGAAAGGTACAAACTTCCAGTTAGACCATAGATAAGTACCGGGAATGTAATGTACAACATGATAAATGTAATTAACACTGCTGTGTGTTACATATGAACATTGTTAACAGAGCAAATCGTAAGAGTTCTTATCACAAGGAAAAAAACCCCTTTTTTTCTTTTAATATTTCTTTTTTAAAAATAAATTTTTTTATTTATATAAGAGGATGAATATTCACCAAACATTGTGATAATCACTTCATGATATATGTAAGTCAAATCATTATGCTGTATGCAGTAAACTTGGGCTTCCCATGTGGCTCAGTGGTAAAGATTCTGCCTGGTAATGCAGGAAATGCACCAGATGTGGGTGTAATCCCTGGGTTGGGAAGATCTCCTGGAGAAGTAAATGGCAACCCACTCCAGTATTCTTGCCTGGAAAATTCCGTGGACAGAGGAGCCTGGCAGGTTACAGTCCATGGGGTCACAAGGAGTTGGACATGACTGAAGGACGGAGCACTCGTACATTAAACTTATACGGTGCTATACATTAATTATTTCTCGATAAAGTTTGAAGAGAAAACTAATGTTATTCACACACACACACAAAGTTTTTGAATCAAAATCTCCTTTCAAAGGCAGCTAGTAAGAGAGACCCCGAGAGGCTGGAATGATTGGGGTGAACTGAGATGCTGTGATGGGAACTACCAATAAAATTTTCAACATTTGCACTTCAACATTTCAACATTTGCACTTATGAGTGAATTTTGTCATTTATCTGTGTAAGTGATAAAACCTTCCTTTTCAGAAACATCCACTGACTTTTACACCATTCACATTAGACACAACTCTTCCTCTAAGACAGTAAGGAAGGAGGAATATGAAGAGAGAGCTTGTGTAACAGAGAGTGTGCAAGGGCAGTTGCCCCACAGGACTCCGTCCTCTCAGCAGAATAGAGATGCACCTGTGAACTCTCCTCACAGATTTCAGGCAACACAAGTACTTTTATTTCCTTTAATGCTTATAACCAAACTATGGGAGGAATCAAGGTCACCCACAGGGTGAGGCGAAGGGGAATGAGGAACAAGTTTGCAAGGAGATGTATCCAGAGCCACCAATTAGAAATGAGCAAATTTCCTTCACAACACAGCTGAGGACAAAGGCAACATGTGGGAGGGAACAGCTCATTTTAAAGACATTCACCAGCAAACTTTATGGTTTTTCAATTGGAGATAAACACAAATTAGAGGATTTTTTTTTGGTAGGATGCCCCACTATTGGAGTTTGTCTTATGTTTTTCTCATGGTAAGACTCATGTGGGTTTTTGGGAGGAAGACAAGAAAGGTAAAATGTCGCTTTTAGGAAAGATATAAGCATCTGAATGCAGAGTTCCAAAGAATAGCAAGGAGAGATAAGAAAGCCTTCCTCAGCGATCAATGCAAAGAAATAGAGGACAACAGACGGGAAAGACTAGAGATCTCTTCAAGAAGATTAGAGATACCAAGGGGACATTTCATGCAAAGATGGGTTTGATAAAGGACAGAAATGGTATGGACCTAACAGAAGCAGAAGATATGAAGAAGAGGTGGCAAGAATACACAGAAGAACTGTACAAAAAAGATATTCATGACCAAGATAATTACGATGATGTGATCACTCACCTAGAGCCAGACATCCTGGAATGTGAAGTCAAGTGGGCCTTAGAAAGCATCACAATGAACAAAGCTGGTGGAGGTGATGGAATTCCAGTTGAGCTCTTTCAAATCCTGAAAGATGATGGTGTGAAAGTGCTGCACTCAATATGCCAGCAAATTTGGAAAACTCAGCAGTGGCCACAGGATGGCAAAAGGTCAATTTTCATTCTGATCCCAAAGAAAGGCAATGCCAAAGAATACTCAAACTACCGCACAATTGCCCTCATCTCACATGCTAGTGAAGTAATGCTCAAAATTCTCCAAGCCAGGCTTCAGCAATATATGAACCGTGAACTTCCAGATGTTCAAGCTGGTTTTAGAAAAGGCAGAGGAACCAGAGATCAAATTGCCAACATCTGCTGGAGCATTGAAAAAGGAAGAGAGTTCCAGAAAAACATCTATTTCTGCTTTATTGACTATGCCAAAGCCTTTGACTGTGTGGATCATAATAAACTGTGGAAAATTCTGAAAGAGATGGGAATACCAGACCACCTGACCTGTCTCTTGAGAAACCTATATGCAGGTCAGGAAGCAACAATTAGAACTGAATATGGAACAACAGAAGGGTTCCAAATACGAAAAGGAATATGTCAAGGCTGTATATTGTCACCCTGATTATTTAACTTATATGCAGAGTACATCATGAGAAACACTAGGCTGGAAGAAGCACAAGCTGGAATCAAGATTGCCAGGTGAAATATCAATAACCTCAGATATGCAGATGACACCACCCTTATGGCAGAAAGTGAAGAGGAACGAAAAAGCCTCTTGATGAAAGTGAAAGAGGAGAGTGAAAAAGTTGGCTTAAAGCTCAACATTCAGAAAACGAAGATCATGGCCTCTGGTCCCATCACTTCAAGGGAAATAGATGGGGAAACAGTGGAAACAGTGTCAGACTTTATTTTTGGGGGGCTCCAAAATCACTACAGATTATGATTGCAGCTATGAAATTAAAAGACGCTTACTCCTTGGAAGGAAAGTTATGACCAACCTGATAGCATATTAAAAAGCAGAGACATTACTTTGCCAACAAAGGTCCATCTAGTCAAGGTTATGGTTTTTCCAGTGGTCATGTGTGGATCTGAGAGTTGGACTGTGAAGAAAGCTGAGCGCTGAAGAAATGATGCTTTTGAACTGTGGTGTTGGAGAAGACTCTTGAGAGTCCCTTGGACTGCAAGGAGATCCAACCAGTCCATTCTGAAGGAGATCAGTCCTGGGTGTTCTTTGGAAGGAATGATGCTAAAGCTGAAACTCCAATACTTTGGCCACCTCATTCAAAGAGTTGACTCATTGGAAAAGCCTCTGATGCTGGGAGGGATTGGGGACAGGAAGAGAAGGGGACGACAGAGGATGAGATGGCTGGATAGCATCACTGACTCGATGGACATGAGTTTAAGTGAACTCCGGTAGTTGGTGATGGACAGGGAGGCCTGGCATGTTGCAATTCGTGGGGTCACAAAGAGGCGGACACGACTGAGCGACTGAACTGAACTGAACTGATAGAGTACATTGCTGTTATTGTTGTTGTTTAGCCATTAAGTTGTGTCTGACTCTTTTGCGAGCCCATGGACTGTAGTGCACCAGGTTTCTTTGTCCATGGGGTTTCCCAGGCAAGAATAGTGAGGTGGGTTACCATCTCCTTCTCTAGGGGCTCTTTCTGACCCAGGGATCGAACCTCATCTCCTACATTGCAAGTGGATTCTTTACTGCTGAATCAGCGGCGAATCATGGCGTATATACTATCAGCAAATAATTTATGAATACTGATGCTGACTTTACTCACCTGGCTTGTTTGTCAGTTTTCTCTATTTCAAAATTACTCTTTTTTTCCCTTGCCTTACAGTTTTCTTCAGAAGGAAGTCACTATGTATAGCCTGTGTCTAAGGAAGGGGGAGAGGATTCTTTTCAAGTGGGGATTAGCCAATTAAGCTAATTGGGAAGTCAAGGGAGGGAAGTAAGGGTACCAGATGGAATGATGGATGCATGTCTGAAATGACCAACCACTGGCTGGAGAAGGGGAGGAAGAAGAGACAGACTGACAGAATCGAGGTTAGACAGCTAATTTAGCAGGAATAAGAAACTGTAAAAGAGTATAAACTGGCAGTCTCTTGGAGCTGGGTCAGTTAAAAATAATGTAGAGATAACAAACAGAAGCCAAGTGAGTGTCCCTATTGCTGGAACAGAAAACCCTGCTCACACAGCATGGTGAGTGATAGTCCCAAAGAATGTTTATTTTTTACTACAAGTATTGGGCTGTGAATTGACATTGTTATATTCTACCATGTAAAAGCTTGTCAGGACATGAAAAAGTTTTTAATTTATTTGTGAAGCAACAAGACTACAGATCACAGCTTAATATCCTGAAATAGTCTTAAAAATGTGTTGTACTTCTCTTCTTTCTGTGTGAACACATTTGCCAATTGCTTGACTGAACAATGACATTGTTTATAGCTGATTTTACAGCTCAGCTCATCATTTACACTGTTTCCATCTGAATTCATAGACAAGAAACCTTCCCACAAGTGTTATCTTCATAAATTTTCTTTAGAACCAGCCCACATTTGATTTCATATAATATCATTTTAAAAAACTAAGGAAAGGCCTCAAATAAATTATGTCTCCTATTCAGAGTACATTCCTATTCAGCTAAATTCTCCTGAAGTAATGGATATTACCAGATCCCTATTACCTCATTTGTTTAGAAATGGATATGTATGCAAGAAGTAAATGGGAAAAGATCATTTTTATCCGTCTAATAATACTTGGGTAGAGCAGGACTCTCTTGACAGCCAAGTTTCACTTTGCTTCATAGTTTTCCAGGAGAAAAGCAGCAGTAGCAGGAGCACTGTGCACACCACCTCAGGGTGGTGACCCCACAGTGATTCAGCTGGGCGCACAGTTTGAGGATGCAGTGGCCCATGCTGGAAAAGAAGGTGGAGAAGCAAATGAGTCTGAGGGTGTGACAGAGGCCCCTGAGCATTTCATCCCATGTAAGGAGCTTTGTAAAAGTTCATTCTGATCCTTGAGAGAAGCTCACAAATTTCACTATAGGCTACACTGCGTGTCTGCTGGTTCTTCATTGTCACAGAGAGTGTGAGAGGTTTGCACTGGGTGCCCAAACTGCCCTGGATTTCAGCAGCTCAGGCATTGTGACAAGTCTCACTAGCATATTCTCAGATCCTGAATGAGCCCTCTGACCCTTGCTCCCACACATCACGTCACTGCCATTGCACACTACTGCACTGTATGTTTGAGTTTGGACTCTGTGCTGTGGCAGGTCTTATCATGGCTTTGTGGGGTAGACAGCCCCTGGGGCTCCATAGCTGGTGTTGGGAGAGATACTGGTTACCATTGGTCTCTCTCTCCAGGGATGTGCCGCCTAATATGTCCCCACTGTGGCCGGTCAAGTCCTTAAGTTAAAGGAAAATACACCCAAAGGCCAGGTTGGAGCTCATCACAGGCAAGCTGTATTGATACAATTTTCATTCTGGCTCTGGCACAGGTTTTCCAACAGACACAAAGAGTTCACATGGTGTGAGTGGATCTCTGGCATGTTGACATCACATCTCTAAACACCTTTGGCTTGGGGGATGGAATGTGTGCCTTCCTATCATCGCTGTATCTGTAGAGATACTTCCTGGACTCAGAAGAACATGTGAGTAATTTTAATATGTAACTGTGTACAATTAATTGGGCTCTTTGAAAAAATGAAAACAATAATTATAGAACAGTTTAAGAATAAAGAAAGCTGCAGCAAAGACATCTATATTACATAAAAAAATAAGTCACCATATATATGGGAACATATGTGTGTGTATATGTGTGAATATGTGCATCTATCTATCTGAATATAGCCTATTCGATTATTCATTCTTTCAGTCATTCACTCTCATTTGTGTGTTAGCATGCTAAATCCTAAGGATACAACTATGAATAAAACAAAGACCCTGTTATCAAAAAACTCCTGTCTACTGAGTGAGGTTTGTGTGATTAAAGAGAACACTTAAATGTCTTCATTCCTAAACATGTATATCTCCTTTTAAAACACATCTTTCCACTTTTCTTTTAACAAGTTCCTTCTGTTGAAAATTCTGGCTTCAGGGAACCAGGAAATAAATCAAGTGAGCTCCAACTCCAGGCTTCAAGTTGTTTGTAAGCTGGGGGGAGGGTTCCAGCATCTTGAGGCTTCAGAGTTCCCTGCTGACTGAAGGGGGTCACCATCCTACTTACTGCTGGGCAACAACAGCTTGATTGAAGAGTCTGATGCCCCTTTCTTCACCCTGTACCACCCACTAAAGTCAAAAGTACCTTGCATTGAGTCCTGTGCACATCAGAACTGAGATAGCAGCCAAATGGTTCTTGGGTGGATGAGAAGTTGATCTTGAGATTCAGAGGTTACTCGTCAATTCCCAGGAGTCAGGATATCTGGCCTGTCATCAATTTCTGGAATAAGTTTTATTGAACAGAGTGGTACTCATTTACTCATGTTTTATTGATGGCTACTTTCCCATTCTAACAGCTGAGTTGAATAATAGGAAGAGAGATCATGTGGCTCACAAAGTTAAAAATAGTTGCAATCTGGGTCTTCACAGGAACAGTTTGTTGATGCCCGCTACAAGGTGGTGGAGAAGGAAATGGCAACCCACTCCAGTGTTCTTGCCTGGAGAATCCCAGGGACGGGAGAGCATGGTGGGCTGCCGTCTATGGGGTCGCACAGAGTTGGACATGACTGAACCGACTTAGCAGCAGCAGCAGCAGCTACAAGGTGGACAAGGTGCTTCCACAGACATGTTGAGACATTTTGAGTCCATGGTTTCCATTCAACAATCACTGAACCCCTATTATGAATCTGACCTCTTGTAGGCACTGAGATCACATAAAATAATAAAAATAGATAAAATTTGTACTTTCTATACTGGTTTCCTGATACATCCAGTTATGTTCCCAATAATAACAAATCTCTATAAACTAGATGGTTTAAAACAACAAAAATTTATTCCCTCACAGTTCTGGAGGACAAAAACCTGAGGTGAAGGTGTTGGCTGGATTAGTTCCTTTGAGAGGTTCTGGGAGAGCATCCATCTTGTGCTTCTTTCCCATCTGTCAGTGGTAGTGCACAGTTGCTCAGTCACGTCTGACTCTTTGTGGCTGCCAGCAATCTTCAGTGTCCCTTGGCTTGTAGACACATTTCTCCAATCTCTGTCTCCATCTTCATGTCATTTGCTTCCACGTCTTCTCTCCCTCGCTCCTCTCATCTCCTTTCCTCCTCTCTTCTCAAAACACTTCGGATTTAGGGCCTACTCTAACCCAGGAGGGACTGGGGACAGGAGGAGAAGAGGACGACAGAGGATGAGATGGCTGGATGGCATCACTGACTCTATGGATGTGAGTCTGAGTGAACTCCAGGAGTTGGTGATGGACAGGGAGGCCTGGTGTGCTGCGATTCATGGGTCTCAAAGAGTCGGACACGACTGAGTGACTGAACTAAACTGAACTGAACTAACCCAGAAGATCATGGCACCTGGTCCCATCAGTTCATGGGAAATAGATGGGGAAACAGTGGAAACAGGGTCAGACTTTATTTTTGGGGCCTCCAAAATCACTGCAGATGGTGATTTCAGCCATGAAATTAAAAGACACTTACTCCTTGGAAGAAAAGTTATGACCAACCTAGATAGCATATTCAAAAGCAGAGACATTACTTTGCCAACATAGGTCTGTCTAGTCAAGGCTATGGTTTTTCCAGTGGTCGTGTATGGATGTGAGAGTTGGACTGTGAAGAAAGCTGAGCACCGAAGAATTGATGCTTTTGAACTGTGGTGTTGGAGAAGACTCTTGAGAGTCCCTTGGACTGCAAGGACATCCAACCAGTCCATTCTAAAGGAGATCAGCCCTGGGATTTCTTTGGAAGGAATGATGCTAAAGCTGAAACTCCAGTACTTTGGCCACCTCATGTGAAGAGTTGACTCATTGGATAAGACTCTGATGCTGGGAGGGATTGGGGGCAGGAGGAGAAGGGGATGACAGAGGATGAGATGGCTGGATGGCATCACTGACTCGCTGGATGTGAGTCTGAGTGAACTCCGGGAGTTGGTGATGGACAGGGAGGCCTGGCGTGCTGCGATTCATGGGGTCGCAAAGAGTCGGACACGACTGAGTGACTGAACTGAACTGAACTGAACTAATCCAGAATGATCTCATCTCAAGATCCTTAATTTTGTCTGCAAAGACCCTTTCCCAAGTAAGGCCATATTCAAATAAGGTTCTGATGGACATATCTTTTAGGGGAGGCACCATTTTCATACTACTACGTATTCATATCACTTATATTCTAATATTGTATTTTGGGGAGAAGACATGATTAACAAATAAGAAAGAATACAGTATATTGCAAGATGATGAAATGCTCTGGAGAAAAAAAGAGCAAGGAAGCGCTTTAGAGAATGTGGGGATGGAGAGGAGACTGCAATTTTAAATAGGGTGTAAGAGCAGGCTCATATAGAAGATGACTTTTGTCCAAAGCCCTGAAGTAGGAGGGGAGCAAGCTCTACAAATTCCCACGTGGCACTGAGGCCAATTCATTCCCTTCTTACCTGTGTACATGCGTGTGTGCTGTTGCGTCCAACTCTTTATGACCCTATGGACTGTAGCCTGTCAGTTTCCTCTGTCCATGGGATTCTCCAGGCAAAAATACTGGAGTAGGTTGCCATCCCCTACTCCAGGGTATCTTCTTGACCTAGGGATCAAACCTGTGTCTCTCACTTCTCCTGCATTGGCAGGTGGGTTCTCTATCACTAGCACCACCTGGGAAGACCTTACCTGTATACAGTAATATCACTAAGAGCAGATCTTTTTCTGAACACATGTGGGGCACTGAGGAGCTTCCATACATTATCTCAGTTCATCCTCAAGCTACAAGTAAATATTTTTAATATTATATTTTTATTGGTGAAGACACTTGCCAGCAGCTGCTCCTTGGCCCTTTCTCAGATGTGGTCAGATCTCTGGAGGAAGAATGCAGCAAGGAGGCTTGCATAGGCTCTGGAAGTGGTCCCAGAGTCACATGGAATAGGGCTCTGGGGGTGCTGAGTACATAGAACTTGGACTAGTAAGTGGGGACCTGAGTTCAAGTGACCACATCCCTTGGAGCCTCACCTGCCTCAGGTTCCTCTTACCCCATTAGGAAAGGTATTGATGAGGAGGTCCAGAGCCCTCAGATTCATAGGCCTCAGGATTGGCATTTATTATATAATTTAGAATTATAGTTCTTATAAAAACCCTGTTAAGGAATTACTAGTACCATTACCTTTTACAGTAAAGATTTAAATAACATACCCATCAGGGGAATCTGATGGGCTCATCTGACTCAGAGTTCTGCCCTGACATGATGCTATAACCTGAAGGAAAGAAAGAACTGTTGCCTTCCAATTAATGAGTCTCCCATAGGCATCTGAATTAAATAAAATCAAGATAATTCTTTCAAAGGCCACTGTTCTGAGATGTAGTTTGAACTGAGATCCCATATAAAATGATACTAATTATGGTTGAAAATTACTTGGCAAGAATCATGTGACTTAAAAACCTGATACAAATATCTCAGAAGTCAAGATGTTTATTTTCAATATCTGCTTTAATGCAGACTATAAGAGTCAGGATTGTGCCAGGCTATTCTGAGAGGTGTGCTTACTTCACTGATCAAAGTAGGGCAAATCCTCTTTTTAAGAGTGGTAAATAAAGTGCGTGAGAATCATGTGCTTTTCTGGCTTTCTAGAAGATGAAATCAGAGGCCAGCTTTGCCTGGGTCTGGGAAAAGTTCTGGGCTGCTGACCAGAGAACTTTTCAGTGGTGCCATTGTGAACTACTGATATTTGACAAAATAATCAGAGATCCAAAAGCCAAACTCAAGGTTAGCTCAGTATGAAGAAGTCACACTTAAGATGCTTTCTGAGGACCTGTTTGAGGAACACTACTGCCATTGCTGAGGATGAACACCAAGACTCTTTCATTCAAAGCCTGATGGTGTGTCTGATTACAAATGTGATTTTTTTTGGACAAGCTGTTAAGCTTGCAATGCCTATAACAACTAAAGACACTGGTAGTTTTCACTTATAGTTTTCTGATGCATGACCAATGGAAATTTATCAGGAAATGCAAATCAATAATACTTAGCAAAGCTTTAAAACTGTATTATTAAACTTTTAAATTTTGTTTAGTTACTACCTAGAGAGTATACTTTTGCTAACCACCCCCAGTAGTTTTTAAGTAATGTGGCATTATTTTCCATTCTACTTTATAAAAATTACAGTTTTCAAATTTTGAGGCAATTATTTTGCTTTTTACTATAGAATCACTGTTACAAAACTCAGATCCAGTTGCTAGCCATTTGAAAGTCAATATGAGAGACAAGTGTTGGTAGGAATGGAAAAGTTGCTGTAATCAGAAAGTGGGATCTGAGGAGAAGGTGGACTCATGTCCCCAAAACAATTCAGAAGATACTGCTCAGGCATGAACGTTTTTAAAGAGAAAAAGGGGAAATAATCTCAGTTAATCATTGAGATGGGGGAGTGTCTTTACCATCTCCCCTTGTGTGCAGGCTTATGTGCATGCTTGTTGATTTCTTGTGATTTTTATTTAGATGCTATCTTGTTCACATGGCTTGTTTTTGAGATTACTGAAGGGGAAGCTGGGGAAGAGATCTGGTCATCTGTTAATTACTTATTCTTCATTTCTACTTCTTTGATCTAAGGAAAGAACTAATTGGTGAGACGAGGTATTGTGTGATCAAAAGACTTGAAAGGTGTGCTTGGGCCAGAGGTTAGTTAAGATACTTTGGTAAGTGACAAGACAAAAGGGGCCTCCTGCAGAGGACTCTTTTTTGCAAAGAGCTCTTTCCTGCAAAAAGCTTCTTACATCATTTCTTATTTTAATTACACGCAGTAATGAGAACTTCTTTTATATTACAAAGAATGAAACTGTGCCTTTTTCACAGGTAAAGGTACATAGCAGATTTCTGAGAGTATCTATAAATAACAATAGCGACAGGGACAGACACAATCCTACTATGTTTTTGTTAAGAAAATTCAAAGTTGCAAGTAAATTAATACCTTTTACATAAAAAAAAAAATAACATTGTAAAAAATGAAAAGCAACTGATTTGGTTTTGAGGCAGGAGCTAGATGGGCCCCAGCCTGGGCAACTGGAGTTGTCCCATGTGGACAGATACTCTAGCAGAAGTGAGAGAAGAGTTGAGCACTGCCCAGATAAAAGACAGAAACCCCATATTCTTCATTCTCAAGGTCAAGGAGTCCTTTCCAATTACACATGTGCAGAGAGGCTCCTCAGAAATCAAATCACCTCAGAGTAAGTGATGTCAACCTACTCATAGACTTCTTTGCTAGAATCCATCTTGTGTGATCAAAATAGCTGCATATGCACACATGGGAGGATCCTGAGATAAACCAAATATAGACCCAGAACCAGGCAAAGCAAGATGATTGACCAAAGGAAACCTGGAAAAAATGCCCCATAAAACTGATTCAAACTAAGATAACTCTCTCTGAGCCCACCAGTGTATCTATCTACATGTACTCTTTTTCTGCCTAATAAACAAAACACTTTACTTGTTTCAGTACTTTCCATTTCTATGTGGAAATTCATTTTCCTTGTCACTGGCCACTGGTCCCTGGTAGCCTAGAGCCTAGGATTTAGTGCTTCTACTGCTGTGGCCTGACCTCAGTCTCTGACTGGGAACCAAAAACCTCAAGCTGCTGCAGCAAAGGCCACCCAAGATCAGCAAGAGAATAATCTGTATAACAAATCCTACTCACTAGTCCTTATTCATCATTAGTTTCCCCACATATTTGCCTTCCCATGATTGCTGCCCCCTTAGAAGCTTTAAGTCTTTTGCCTTTACCTTGTCACTTCTTTATAAATTGTCCTTTCCTAAGATGCTCCATAAGCTCAAGTTCCAATCATCCCTTTAGCTTACATATCACTAAGTGCTCCCACACATAGGCATGAAAATGTGTTAATAAATTTGTTTTTCTTATCCTCCTTTTTGCCAATCCAGTGTATAGAGCCTCAGCCAAGGAACCTAACATGGGTAGAGGAAAAATAAATTTCATCCCTAGAAACAGAACCATATTATCTCACATGATAATAAAATACTACTGTGTATACATTTCTTGGCCTTAGGTCAAACAATAGGGAGGGACACAGCCCCCTCACACCCCCATCAACAGATAATTGGGTTAAAGATTTACTGAGCATGGTCCCACCCATCAGATCAAGACCCAATTTCCCCCTCAGTCAGTTTCTCCCATCGGGAAGCTTCCATAAGCCTTTTATCCTTCTCCATAAGAAGGCAGACAGACTGAAAACCACAATCACAGAAAACTAATCAATCTGATTACATGGACCACAGCCTTGTCTAACTCTATGAAACTATGAGCCATGCCATATAGGGCCACCCAAGATGGGTCATGGTGGAGAGTTCTGACAAAATATGGTTCACTGGAGAAGGGAATGGCAAACCACTTCAGTATTCTTGCCTTGAGAACCCCATGGACAGCATGAAAAGGCAAAAATATAAGATACTGAAAGATGAACTCCTCAGGTTGGCAGGTACCCAATATGCTACTGGAGATCAGTGGAGAAATAACTCCATAAAGAATGAAGGGATGGAGCCAAAGCAAAAACAACACCAGTTGTGGATGTGACTGACGATGGAAGTAGTCTGATGCTGTAAAGAGCAATATTGCCTAGGAACCTGGAATGTTAGGTCCATGAATCAAGGCAAATTGGAAGTGGTCAAACAGGAGATGGCAAGATTGAACATTGGCATTTTAGGAATCAGCGAACTAAAATGGACCGAAATGGGTGAATTTAACTCAGATGATCATTATATCTACAACTGCGGGCAGAACTCCCTTAGAAGAAATGGAGTAGCCATCATAGTCAACAGAAGAGTCCAAAATGCAGTACTTGTGTGCAATCTCAAAAATGAATGATTGATCTCTGTTAGTTTCCAAGGCAAACCATTCAATATCGCAGTAATCCAAGTCTATGCCCCGACCAGTAATACTGAAGAAGCTGAGTTGAATGGTTCTATGGAGACCTACAAGACCTAGAACTAACACCCCCAAAAGATGTCCTTTTCATTATAGAGGACTGGAATGCAAAAGTAGGAAGTTAAGAAATACCTGGAGTAACAGGCAAATTTGGCCTTGGAGTACAGAATGAAGCAGGGCAAAGGCTACCAGAGTTTTGCAAAGAGAACACACTGGTCATAGCAAACACCCTCTTTCAACAACACAAAGGACGACTCTACACATGGACATCACCAGATGGTCAAAACCGAAATCAGATTGATTGTATTTTTTGTAGCCAAAGATGGAGAAGCTCTATACAGTCAGCAAAAACAAGAGTGGGAGCTGACTGTGGCTCAGATCATGAAGTCCTTATTGCCAAATTCAGACTTAAATTGAAGAAAGTAGGGAAAACCACTAGACCATTCAGGTATGACCTAAATCAAATCCCTTACAATTATACAGTGGAAGTTACAAAATAGATTGAAGGAATTAGATCTGATAGACAGAGTGCCTGAAGAACTATGGACAGAGGTTCATGACATTGTACAAGAGGCAGTGATCAAGACCATCCCCACGAAAAAGAAATGCAAAAAGTCAAAATGGTTGTCTGAGGAGGCCTTACAAATAGTTGAGAAAAGAAAAGACACGAAAGGCAAAGGAGAAAAGGAAAGACACACTCATTTGAATGCTTAGTTCCAAAGAATAGCCAGGAGAGATAAGAAAGCCTTCCTCAGTGATCAATGCAAAGAAATAGAGGAAAAGAATAGAATGGGAAAGACTAGAGATCTCTTCATGAAAATTAGAGATATCAAGGGAACATTTCATGGAAAAATGAGCACAAGAAAGGACAGAAATGGTATGGACCTAACAGAAGCAGAAGATAGTAAGAAGAGGTGGCAAGAATACACAGAAGAACTGTACAAAAATTATCCTCATAATCCAGATAATCATGATGGTGTGACCACTCACCTAAAGCCAGACATCCTGGAATGCGAAGTTAAGTGGGCCTTAAGAAGGATCACTATGAACAAAGCTAGCAGAGGTGGTGGAATCTCAGTTCACCTATATTAAATTCTAAAAGATAATGCTGTGAAAGTGCTGCACTCAATATGCCAGCAAATTTGGAAAATTCAGCAGTGGCCACAGGACTGGAAAAGTCAGTTTTCATTCTGATCCCTAAGAAAGGCAATGCCAAAGAATGCTCAAACTACTGCACAATTGCACTCATCTCACATGCTAGCAAAGTAATGCTCAAAATTCTCCAAGCCAGGCTTCAACAGTAAGTGAACCGAGAACTTCCATATGTTCAAGCTGGTTTTAGAAAAGATAGAGGAACCAGAGATCAAATTGCCAACATCTGTTAATCATTGAAAAAGCAAGAGAGTTCCATAAAAACATCTATTTCTGCTTTATTGACTATGGCAAAGCCTTTGACTATGTGGATCACAATAAACTGTTGAAAATTCTTAAAGAGAGGGGAATATCAGACCACCTGACCTGCCTCCTGAGAAGTCTGTATGCAGGTCAAGAAGCAACAGTTAGAACTGGACATGGAACAACAGACTGGTTCCAAATTGGGAAAGGAGTACATCAAGGCTGTATATTGTCACCCTGCTTATTTAACTTATATGTAAAGTACATCATACAAAACACTGGGCTGGATGAAGCACAAGCTTGAGTCAAGATTTCTGGAAGAAATATCAGTAACCTTATATATGCTGATGACACTACCCTTATGGCAGAAAGTGAAGAAGAGCTAAAGAGCCTCTTGATGAAAGTGAAAGAGGAGAGTGAGAAAGTTGGATTAAAACTCAACATTCAGATAACTAAGATCATGGCATCTGGTCCCATCACTTCATGGCAAATAGATGGGGAAGCAATGGAAACAGTGACAGACTTTATTTTTTGGGGCTCCAAAATTACTGCAGGTGGAGACTGCAGCCATGAAATCATAAGACACCTGCTCATTAGAAGGAAAGTTATGACCAACTGAGACAGCATATTAAAAAGCAAAGACATTACTTTGCCCATAAAGGTCCATCTAGTCAGAGCTATGTTTTTTCCTGTAGTCATGTATGAATGTGAGAGTTGGACTATAAAGAAAGCTGAGTGCCAAAGAATTGGGGTTTTTGAACTGTGATGTTGGAGAAGACTCTTGAGAGTCCCTTGGACTTCAAGGAGATCCTACCAATCCATCCTAAGGGAAATCAGTCCTGAATATTCATTGGAAGGACTGATGCTGAAGCTGAAACTGCAATACCTTGGCCACCTGATGTGAAGAAGTGACTCATTTGAAAAGACCCTGATGCTGGGAAAGATTGAAGGCAGGAGGAGGAGGGGACGATAGAAAATGAGATGGTTGGATGGCATCACCAACTCTATGGACATGAGTTTGAGCAAGGTCCAGGAATTGGTGAAGGACGGGGAAGACTGTAGTGCTGCAGTCCATGAGGTCGCAAATAGTCAGACACGACTGAGTGACTGAACTGAACTGATTCTTTTCAATCACTATTCTTTCTCAAATATTTACTTAGATCTTAAGTGGAAATTCATATTCCAGGTACCAGTGGACCACTTGTGTTCATACTTCAGAGGGCTGAGATTTGCTGGGAGTGGTGGTTAGTGGCACCCCCAAGACACATCCATGTATGTATCTTGTAGTTTTGACATTATTTGGAAAATAATCTTTTCATATGTAATTACATTAAGGATCTTCAGATGGGATCAAGACAGGTGTTCTTGAAAGAGACTGTGTGAGTGGAGACACAGAGAAAAGAGAAGGCCATGTAAAGATGGAGGCAGAGATTGGAATTATGCAGCCACAAATCTAGGAACCCCTGGAGCCACCAGAAGCTGGAAGAGGCAGAGAGGGATTCTTCCCTAGAGTCTTTGGAGGGAGCATGGCCCTGACACCTTAATTTCAGAATTCTGGCCTCCAGTGTATGAAAGAACAAATTTCCATTGTTTTAAACGACCCAGGTTGTGATGATTTTTTGTGGCATCTCAAGGAAACTAATACAAGGGATAAAGACGAGGACACAAGTAAGATATGGCGTGCGTGTGTGCTGAGTCACTTCAGTTGTGTCTGACTCTTTGTGACCTATGGACTGTAGCCCACCAGGATCCTCCATCCATGGGGATTCTCCATGGAGTGGGTTGCCATGTCCTCCTCCAGGGAATCTTCCTGAGCCAGGGATGAACCCGTGTCTGCCTGTGTCTCCTGCATTGCAGGCAGATTCTTTATCCACGGAGCCACCCTAGGTAACAAATAATTATTCACATAGCACCTGTGCGCTGGGGAAAGTTTTTTTCCTCCATGTTTCCAAAGTTTTTATAAAAAGTAGTAGCAGTTTAATAGAAGGTTATACTGGGCCACAGAAGTCTCTTGTTTAAGTTTCTTAAGGCTACAGTCGTGAGAGGCTGGTACTGCAGGACCTACAAGCACATGCCTTGTTTATTTTTTCTTGCATTGAACCAGTTGGCCTAGTATTGACCCAAAAGTCTCTGTATATTTTATTAAGAACTGTATGTATCAAACTTGGTTGTAAAAAAAAGAAAGGTGAAGAGAAAGAGAGAGAGAGAGGGAGAAGGAAAGAAAGAAAAAAAAGAAGGAAAAAATGGAAAAAATAGGAACTCTGGTTTAATGTACAATTAAAGCAGGTATGTTTTCCATATGCAGAGAGTGTGAAATATCTTTTAGATTTAATTCCAAATAAGTATCATATTTTCATTTCTAAAACATAGTCTATCTGATTTTTTATCACATCTGCCTAAAATGGTATGTTATAGATGCATTTCTTTAATGTGAAAGGTTGTATTTTCTCAAATTTTAGAACAGCTTAGTGAAAAAGTGACTTGCACATGGTACTTGTAACGAGAAGACACCATGCAAAGAAAGCATTTTTAGCTTCCTTAATCGTCAGTGCTTTAACTTCAGGCTTTGTCAAAAATTTTTCTCTAATATGCAACCATTTTATAGGGTGCAAACCTTATTAGAATTGTCACAATATCTTTCCTCTTTCTCTTCCTTTTTTCCTCTATTCCTTCCCCTCACCCCTCCCTACCACTCTCCTCCTTTTTCTCCTGCTGCTGCTTCTGCTTCCCAATTATCAAAACCTCAATTTAGCTACAAAATTTCAGGCTTCCATTGAAAGGTTGATCTTATACTCCATGAATTAGAACTTAAAAAAAAAGTTAGACGAAGCAACATAAAATTTTTAAAGCAGGCTTCAGATTTACCAAAATTTAAATTTACTTTAATTTAAAGAGTCTAGACCGAAAATATCCTTTCCTTGATTCTGATCTGTTGAGTTCTAGCATTGACACGCACTTGACAAACTACTGGATGATAAGCTCTTATTTGGGCCTCGTGGATGTTGGTTACAGGGTAAAGTCTTTGAATGCTGAAGCCAAGCAGGTATTTGAGGCCGAAGCATGGAAGGATCAAGGGCTCAGTGACTTCTGTGCAGTGGAGACTTCTTGGGTCAGATTTAATCTGGAAGCTGCTGGCTTCTGTGAGCTAAGATAAAGCAGATCCTTGTAAGTTTTTAATCCAGAGATCTGATGGATTGAAACATTTCTAGAAGATTGTGTACAACTGCAATCTACAGCTTCTTCATATTCCCCCAATTTTCAGAACCATCTAACAAGTATTTTTCTAGTTCTCCATCCTATAAACAGGGTCCGAAGAACTTAATATTTCTTATGGACAGATATAGAAACTTAGCTATATATTTTTTCCTGCATTCATTTTAATATATTCACAAAGCAACCTGAACAGGAAGGTCATTCATTTTATCTTCTGAGAAACTGTCTAGGTTCTAATTTACCTTTTAATATGAAATACCACTTCTCAGGTTATTGATTTCTTATCAGCTGTATGTGACATCTCTAGGTATGAGAAGCTGCTGGGAGCTGGCATATTGCATATTGAGTGCATATTGCATATTGAGTGCAGCACTTTCCACAGCATCATCTTTCAGGATCTGGAATAGCTCAATTGGAATTCTATCACTGCCGGGAGCCAGCGTGAGGAACTCTGCCCATGACAAAGGTTATGAGGAAGGAGGCTTGGCATACGCAAAGGCGGGATCAAGCCTCAGGAGTCTCCCTGGAAATTCTCGAGCATCTACCCCCAAAACCAGAGTCTGCCTACTTTCTGCTTTGTGCTCTCACCTACACCTCTGACTTTATGGGGGGCTGTCCCCCACTACCTCTCTCTGAAAAAAGAGTTAGCTTACAGCTCCAGTTAACAATTCCTGGGTGTGACAGTGTTTCAACCTACAAACTCCTTTGGAAGTCCTCTAGCCTGCCTGAATAGGTTTTTCTGGCCACATGTGATTGTTCAGAGCCTCCCAACTGTGAGAGGCAGGAGATGTTCTAAACTGTCTAAACACAGATTCCTTTGAGTAGTTAAAAGATTGATTAGAAATTGTATTGGTGAAGGGTTTTTCACTTATTGGGCCAATGTTTGCTGCTAAGTCTCCATACTCCTTACCTACTGTGTCCTTGGCAGTGTATTGATTGATATAATGGGTGTATAGAAATGTAAGTAGTAGCCTCAATGTTTGTAACCTTGGACTCTTGAATTAATTCTTTTTTTGACTGAGCCCACCTCACCTTTGCCCTATAGGAATGCAACTCTATCCAATGCTTTTTGGAGGCTGGCGCCTGACTTTAGAATAATCACCTTTAGAGAAAAATAAGTTTCTTAAAATGTTAACAGGCCTCCTGGCCAGAAGATGATGTCAATCACCTGAACTTTTGCATATGATAAGTTGGAAAGCCTGGCTTCGATTAGGACCAGGAACTGCTGTCCTTGCATAACTCCACCCCTTCCCCCATTATCCTCTATGCATAACTTAAGGTATAAAAACTACTTTGGAAAATAAAGTGCGGGCCTTGTTCACCGAAACTTGGTCTCCCCATGTCGCTCTCTCTCTCAAATTCTGGCTGAGTCTCCATCTGGAGCGTGGAACCCGCCATGCTTGCTAATTATGCCTGGGCTTCTAAGATCCGACTGGGGAGGCCTCAGTGTCTCCTCTCCTTCGGGAGAACGGAAGGACGCCTGCGGCCTACGTAAGTGGTGCAAACTTCTTGTCTTGAAGTTTTATTGATCTCCCGCGTAAACCAAGCTACTCAGCCTCTTTTCTCCACTGAATTTCCTCACTGAGCTATCCTCATTCTATTACTCTCTATATCTTTGATAAATATTTAAATAAATAGGTCGCCTATGCCGTCTCTCCTTCGAATACCCTGGATCAGCCGGGACTGGACCCCAGCAAGAAGCAATGCAGCCTAGTTATGAATTCAGGTTCTTGTGTGAGGAAGTCAAATTAAGTTTCCAGACCTGTGCTGTCTACTACGTAGTCACTGGCCACTTGTGGCTATTGAACCTTTGAACTGTGGTTCTGAATTAGTTTCCCATATGGCACAGTGGTAATGAATCCACCTGCCAAGGCAGGAGATGCAGGAGACTCAAGTTCCATCCCTGGGTCAGGAAGATCCCCTGGAGTAGGAAATGGCAACCTGCTCCAGTATTCTTTGCCTGGAAAATTCCAAGGGCAGAGGAACCTGGAGGGCTACAGTCCACGGGGCTGCAAAGAGTCAGACATGACTTTACATACATACACACACACACACACACACACACACACATATCTGAATTGAGGGATGCTGTAAATATAAATAATAACATTACATTTTAAAGACTTGATAAGAAAAAAAGAATATAAAATATCTCATTAATAGTTTTTTTTTTTTAAATACTGATTCTATGTTGAAATGATGATATGTTGGATACATTGGGTTAAATATATGTTGAAGTTAATTTCACCTGTTTTATTTTTATTTATTTTTAATGTGGCTACTAGAAACTTAAAAACTCTCCATGTCGTGTCATGAGTGATTATGAATGTGGCTTACACTATGTCTCTATTGGAAGTACTGTTCTAGTTGATTTTAATTTCCTCATCTAGTAGGTGGTGATAATAATAGCAATTATTTTGTATGGTTGTGCTAATGATAATATCTGGAACATATATAATGCTTAATAAGTGATAATATAATACAATGTAATACTTGTATTACATTGTATTATATTGGGCTTCCCTGGTAGCTCAGCTGATAAAGAATCTGCCTGCAATGCAGGAGACTCCAGTTCGATTCCTGGGTCAGGAAGATCCCCTGGCGAAGGGATAGGCTACCCACTCCAGTATTCTTGGGCTTCCCTTGTGGCTCAGCTGGTTAAGAATCCACCTGCAATGTGGGACACTTGGGTTCAATCCCAGGGTTAGGAAGATCCCCTGGAGAAGGGAAGGTCTACCCACTTCAATATTCTGGCCTGAAGAATTCAATGGACTGTGTAGTCCATGGGGTCACAAAGAGTTAGACATGACTGAGTGTGTGTGGTTTTGCTAATGATAACATCTGGAGCATATGTAATGTTTAATAAATGATGATAGCATACAATGTAATACTTTTATTATATTAGAGTTTTCAGAGAAACAGAGCCGGAAGATATACCTGTATATCCTATATCTCTATCTTTCAAAGTCTTTATCTGTAGAGAGAGATTTGTTTTAAGGAACTGGCTCACATGATTATGGAGACTGAAATGGACCACAATCTTCCCTTTGTAGGTGGAGACATAGGAGAGCTGGTGGTATAGTTCCTATCCTAGCCCAAAGGTGTGAAAACCAGGGATGCTGATGAGATAAGTCAGTCTGAGTGCAGGCAAAGGCTGATGTCGCAGCTCCATTTTTTCATTCGTGCCTTCAAAGGATTGGGAGATACCCATCCACATTGGGGATGGCAATCTGGTTTACTCAGTCTGTCAATTCAAATGCTAATCTCTTCCAAATACATTCTTACAGACACACTGAATAATAATGTTTAACTAGATATCTGGTATTCATTGAACCAGTCAAGTTGACACATAAAATTAACCATCACAGTACAATCATAAGTTTACTGTTGAACATTAATTTTTCTGAGGCAGAGAATTAGTGAAATATTTATGTATTATGGGTAGGAGGTAGATGATTGTCAGCAATTCAATCTACTAGAAGTGTATTCATTTTTTAAGGATGCAAGGGTATTATAAAATTCAATGGGATAAAAATGTTCCTTTTCAGTTCCTCAAAAGATTAAACATAGAGTTACCACAGAATCCAGCAATTCTACTGTGAAGAAAATATCCAAGAGAAATGAAAATACATGTACATAAAAAACTTGTACACAAATGTTCATAGCAGCATTATTTAGCAATGATAAGTGAAAGAAGCCAGTTGTAAGAGACCACACTTTGTATGACTCCATTTATAAGAAATGTCCAGAACAGACAAATGTATGGAGACACAGAGAAGACTGCGGCTGCCAATGGCTGGAAATGTTGTGGTAGATGGGGAATAGCAGCTAATAAGCATGGGATTTCTTTTGGGGGTAATAAAAATATTCTGGAATGAGATAGTGGTTTTAGTTGCACTATTCTGTGAATACAATAAAAATCATTGATTTGTATTCATTAAATGGGTGAATTGTTTGTGCATGTGTATTATATCTCAATCAAATTTTCATAAAAAACTTCTGCTATCATACTCATTAGGACAACTATTATTGAGAAACAGAAAACAGCACATGTTGGCAAAGATATGGATAAAATGGAACGTTTGTGCACTATTGGTGGGAATATAAACAGTACAGCTGCTCTCGAAAACTTATATGGTGGTGCCTAAAAAAATTAAAAATAGAATTATCATATGATTCAGCAATTTCACTTTAGGCATATATCTAAAAGAATTGAAAGTAGGGTCTTGAAGAGATGTCCGTACACCTATGTTCATAGCAGCGTTATTCATAATGGCTTATAAATTATTATAATATGTATAGAATATTATTATCTTAAAAGGGAAGGAAATTCGAGTACATTTTACAATGTGAGTGAATTTAGAGAATACTATGCTAAGTGAAATAAGTCAGTTGCAAGAAAAACAATATTGGATGATTCCACTTATATGAAATTATCTAGAGTAATTAAACTCATAGAGACAGAAAGTAAGATGGTGGTTGCCATGGGCTAGAGGGAGGGGGAATTGACAATTTATTGTTTAGAGTGGGCAGTGTTTCAGTTTTGCAAGATAAAAAGAGGTCTGTGGATAGATGATGGTGATGCTGGCAAAAAAAAATGTGAATATCCTTAATGCTATTAAAGTGTACACTTAAAAATGGCTAAAATGGTAACTTTATATTATGTGCATTTTACCACAATTAAAAATTTAAAAGCTTTTAGTCAGGACTTACTGTTGCACATTAAACATAGAAAAATGAAAACAGTGGAGAATAAACAGCAAATAGACCAGAGAACTAGAAATTAGGTGAATTAGGTTCTTGTTAGTCTCTTATGAGCTCTGTGGCTATAGGAAGTTCATTCAAATGCCCTGAGTCTTCATTACTTTTTCAAAAGGACATAGTATTTCCAAACATATGTACATCACAGAGTTGTTGAAACACTTGAAATATATTTAAAGTGACCACTCTGTGAATTAAGGTGCATTGTCTTCACACCAAGTCATGTGTGTAGATATGTATTTCGGGTATGATTATTAGCTAAGCTGTCAAAAAAACATGGGATTAAATCTGTGAATATATTTAAAGTGAATACATTCATAAATCCTATTTATGAATGTCTGGATTTACCAAAACTAACTAGCTTTTTAAGAGAATTTCCTGAAAATATTTAAAAAATAGCAACTCCCCTGTGGAATATTATTTATTTTAAAAGTTCTGATTTATACACAATTTTTCCAAGAACAAAATATTGTGTATAGTGAGTTCATATTTTATATGAGCTCATGTCCAATTCTTGGGACTCCATAGACAGTAGCCACCCAGGCTACTCTCTCCATGTGATTTCCCAGGCAAGAATACTGGAGTGGGTTGCTATTTACTTCTCCATATTGGAGATTATATATATATATATATATATTATATACAATATATAATATATATATATAATTTGTATGTCTTTGTGTTTTTTTTTCTTTTAAATTTTTTGTTTTATTTTTAAACTATATCTTTGTGTTTTAAAAATTCTTACTTTGTCTAGGAAATCTCTATCTGCTTTGCAGATTCCAGTGGAAAAAGAAATGACACATTTGTCAATAATGACAAGAAAATATAATGGAAAAGAGATGAAAATATCAGTGCTAAATCCATTCATAGCCTCAGACTAAAGCCACAGTCGACTTTAAGCCTGCTGGGTGTCACCTGCTTTTTAGCTTATCTCATCCATCCAGAGAAACACATTTCATAACCTTCCTCTCTGAGGGGTTTCGGAATTTGAAACTGCCAAAGCTTCTTTTTAAACACTAAAAGCAAAAGAAGTTAGAAAAGAAATGAAGAGCTTTGCAGAAGCAAAAAGAAGAATGAGAGACAAGTGCCATGGCCTAGTATGACTTCTTTTAACTTAGACTAATTTATCACCTCATGTGCACTAATAAGCCAACATATTAACTTAAAATTGCACATATAAATAATATTTTATAACTTATTATTTATTTTTACTTATGCTTATCTGAATTCATAATATTTTTCAAATTTTTCTTTAATTCTTGGAATTGCCATTACATTTTTTACTCACAGTATAGGGCTTAATGAATATATATAGTTATCTTTCATGTCTAATATGATTCTGAATTCAGGTCACAAAGAATTGGAACAGTTCATGTTAGCACAGCAAGAGCAGGGAGGTAAACCCGTTGAAGTCAAATCTTCCCAACCTTCAGTTCAGTTCAGTTCAGTTCAGTTGCTCAGTCGTGTCCGACTCTTTGCGACCCCATGAATCGAAGCACACCAGGCCTCCCCGTCCATCACCAACTCCCGGAATTCACTCAGACTCACGTCCATCGAGTTGATGATGCCATCCAGCCATCTCATCCTCTGTCGTCCCCTTCTCTTCCTGCCCCCAATCCCTCCCAGCATCAGAGTCTTATCCAATGAGTCAATTCTTCGCATGAGGTGGCCAAAGTATTGGAGTTTCAGCTTTAGCATCAGTCCTTCCAAAGAACACCCAGGACTGATCTCCGTTAGAATGGACTGGTTGGATCTCCTTGCAGTCCAAGAGACTCTCAAGAGTCTTCTCCAACACCACAGTTCAAAAGCATCAATTCTTCAGCTCTTAGCTTTCTTCGCAGTCCAACTCTCACATCCATACATGACTACTGGAAAACCATAGCCTTGACTAGACGGACCTTTGTTGGCCAAGTAATGTCTCTGCATTTCAATATGCTATCTAGGTTGGTCGTAACTTTCCTTCCAAGGAGTAAGCGCCTTTTAATTTCATGGCTGCAATCACCATCTGCAGTGATTTTGGAGCCCCCCAAAATAAAGTCTGACACTATTTCCACTGTTTCCCCATCTATTTCCCATGAAGTGATGGGACCAGATGCCATGATCTTCGTTTTCTGAATGTTGAGCTTTAAGCCAACTTTTTCACTCTCCTCTTTCACTTTCATCAAGAGGCTTTTTAGTTCCTCTTCACTTTCTACCATTTGCTATTCTAAACTAGAGTTTTAATCTATTTCTTAGCCTGAAGAGTAGGTTAACAAACCTGTGTTACACTCTGAGGCTAGGCTATACAAGACACTGTGACTTCTGCCCTGCCTTGAGTATTACTCTTGATGGAAGCCAGCTGCCATACCTTGGGTATTCTATGCAGAGGCCCACATTGCAAGGAACTGATAACTCAGCCAACAGTTACATAAATGAGCTTTCATGCAGGCTGATTCACCAGTCTCAATCAAGTCTTTAAATGAATGAAGTCTCACACAACAGCTTGACTACAAACTCATTGGAGACCCTCATCCAGAACCATCAGCTGAGTCAGATTTCTGACCTCCAAAAAGCACACAACATAATAAGCACTATTTTTTCCCAGTTGCTAAGATTTATGGCAGTTTGTCTTGCAGGAGTACATAACTAGAATAGCATTTTTTTTCTGTGCTAAATGATCATTTTTCAAACAATGAGAATTTTTGCTGTTTTCCCATCATTCAGTTTGGTTCAGTTCAGTCACTCAGTCATGTCCAACTCTTTGCAAACCCATGAATTGCAGCACTCCAGGCCTCCCTGTCCATCACCAACTCCTGGAGTTTACTCAAACACATGTCCATCGAGTTGGTGATGCCATCCAGCCATCTCATCCTCCGTCGGCCCCTTCTCCTGCTGCCCCCAATCTGATCTCCTTTAAAATGGACTGGTTGGATCTCCTTGCAGACCAAGGGACTCTCAAGAGTCTTCTCCAACACCACAGTTCAAAAGCATCAATTCTTCAGCGCTCAGCTTTCTTCACAGTCCAACTCTCAGATCCATACATGACCACTGGAAAAACCAGAGCCTTGACTAGATGGACTTTTGTTGGCAAAGTAATATCTCTGTAGCCCAGATGGTAAAGAGTCTGCCTACAAAGCGGGAGACCCAGGTTTGATCCCTGGGTCAGGAAAATCCCCTGGAGAAGGAAATGGCAACCCACTCCACGACTCTTGCCTGGAAAATCCCATGGACTGAGGAGCCTGGTAGGCTACAGTCCATGGGGTCACAAAGAGTCAGACATGACTGAACGACTTCACTTCACTTCACTTGAATGTGCTATGTAGGTTGGTCATAACTTTCCTTCCAAGGAGTAAGTGTCTTTTAATTTCATGGCTGCAATCACCATCTGCAGTGATTTTGGAGCCCCCCAAAATAAAGTCTGACACTGTTTCCACTGTTTCCCCATCTATTTCCCATGAAGTGATGGGACCAGATGCCATGATCTTCGTTTTCTGAATGTTGAGCTTTAAGCCAACTTTTTCACTCTCCTCTTTCACTTTCTGCTTAGTTCTGTTCAACTCTTCTGCAAACCTGTGGACTGTAGCCCTCCAGGCTCTCCTGTCTATGGGATTTCCCAGGCAAGAATACTGGAGCACGTTGCCATTTCCTTCTCCAGGGGATCTTCCTGACCCAGGGACTGAACCCGTGTCTCCTGTGTCTCCTGCACTGGCAGGCAGATTGTTTACCATTGAGCCATCTGGGAAGTCTAAACACACAATAGTGGAGGACAAATTAATCTGGTTTTAATTTCAGTGCAGTCAATACTTAACCTTCTCTTTAATTTTAAGTTCTTATTGAAGGAATGAATAAATTAGACCAATGTAAACCTTTTGATCAGTGTGCTGAATTCATCAGAGAAAGCCCTCAGGCTAAAACCTCTGGCTTGTGGAGCTACTTGCATTTACCCCAGACACACATTTGCCTCCCAGAAACATCTGCTATTTGTATAAAATGATCATTGACCATTACTTCTCCTTCTGGGCTGACCCTACAGTAGTCCTGCTTCTTGGTCTGCCTCCTTTTAGAGTCCCTGTGCCTCCAGGCAACTTATTCCAGGGAGCAAAGCAGTTAGGTAGGATCAAGCTCACTAAGACATCATGGAGAATTATTGTCCTCTCAGAAATAGAATGACTTTAAACAGCAATAGCAGCAGCATAAACAAAAACCCACCAGGAGAAACAAAGCTCAGCATGAAGGAAATTAAACACTAATGGTGAAATCTGGTGTTAGTGAGGGAGTTCATTGGAGCCCAGTTCTTAGTACCTCTTCAATTTAACCAGTAAGCAAATATTTGTTCCATGACAATTGTTTTTGGAATAAAAACTTTACAATAATTTATTAAATTGAGGAAGAACTTTCTCTGATATTGTACATATTAATTTGTTAGGGTTTTCCTATCATTTTTAGGTAAGAGAAAAATGTCTGTTTATTATTAGTAATATGTTACAAAGGACAATAAAAAATAGTTTGCATTTGTACATGTATATATAATATATTGCAGTCAAAGGAAAGCCTATGTAAAAAAGAGTTTAATATATTGAATGGTCTTGTTTTCTATTTTAAAAACAGTTTAACAATAAAACCACATAGAACTTTCTGTTTCCATTGAAAATATTTCCCAAGAACACTTAAAATAGTTAATTACAATTAATAATTACAGAAGAATGAAAAAATTTAAAAAAGAGCACTTAATATGAACTATTAATACTTTAAGAACGCAAGAGGAAAGATTTTAAACATTTTGGAATATTTATTACCTGAATCTCCTTTAAAAATTTTGTTTTTGACTATAGAGTAATAAAATTTGTTAAAGGAATTGCATTTGAACAATTGTGCTTTGGATAGTTTCCTTTAAACAATGGTTTTGTAAGTAATTATGCTATTTTTTACATAAAGGAACTGTACCTTTTAGATTTAAAATAAAAAGGAAAAAGAAAAAAAGCTAATATTAACAAGCTTTTATCTCAGATACAATAAGATGTTACATTTCTATCCTTGTTCAGTTGCTCAGTCCTGTCTGACTATTTGCAACCCCATGGACTGTGGCACACCAGGCATCCTGGTGCTTCACCATCTCCTGGAGTTTGCTCAAACTCATATCCATCAAGTAGCTGATGCCATCCAACCGTTTTGTTCTCTGTTGTCCCTTTCTTCTCCTGCCTTCAATCTTTTCCAGCATCAGGGTCTTTTTAAATGAAATGGCTCTATGCATTGGGTGGCCAAAGTATTGTGCTTCAGCTTCAGCTATCAGTCCTTCCAATAAATATTCAGGATTGATTTCCTTTAGGATTGACTGGTTTGATCTCCTTGCTGTCCAAGGGACTCTCAAGAGTCTTCTCCAACACCACAGTTCAAAAGCATCAATTCTTCAGCACTCAGGCTTCTGTATGGTCCAACTCTCACATCTATATATGGCTACTGGGAAAACCATGGCTTTGACATAGGACCTTGGTTGGCAAAGTACCATGCCAGGTCTCCCTGTCCCTCACCATTTCCCAAAGTTTGCTGAAGTTCACATCCATTGCACCGGTGATGCCAACCAGCCATCTCCTCCTTTGACGCCTTCTCCTTCTGTCCCCAATCTTTCCCAGCATCAGGGACTTTTCCAATGAGTCGGCTGTTCCCATCAAATGGCCAAAATACTGGAGTTTTAGCTTCGGTATCAGTCCTTCCAACGAGTATTCAGAGTTGATTTTCCTTAAGATTGACTGATTTGATCTCCTTGCTGTCCAACAGACTCTCAGGAGTCTTCTCCAGTACCACAGTTTGAAGGCATCAATTCTTTGGCACTCCGCCTTCCTTACAGTCAGCTCTCACAACTATACATGACCACAGGGAAGACCATATCCTTAACTATATGGACCTTTGTCAGCAGTGTAATGTCTTTGCTTTTCAACACACTGTCTAGGTTTGCCGTAACTTTCCTGCCAAGAAGCAAACTTCTTCTGATGTCATGGCTGTAGTCACCATCCGTAGTGATTTTAGAGCCTAGGAAGAGGAAATCTGTCACTACTTCCACATTTCCCCCCTATATTTGCCATGAAGTAATGGGGCTGGATGCATGATTTTAGTTTTTTTTTTTTTTTAATATATATTCAGGTTTTCTTTTTTTAATTTTTAATTTTTTTAAAATTGAAAGATGGTTGCTTTACAGAATTTTGCTGTTTTATGTCAAACCTCAACACTTCCCTTTGAACATCCCCCCCCCCCCATTAATATTTAGTTTTAAGCCCACTCTTTCACTTTCCTTCTTCACCCTCATCAAGAGGCTTTTTAGTTCCTCTTCGCTTTCTGCCATTAGACTGGTGTCATCCACACAAATGAGGTTGTTGATGTTTCTCCCACCTGTCTTGATTCCAGCTTGTAACTCATCCAGCCTGGTATTTCTCATGAAGTGCTCAGCATATAAATTAAACAAACAGGATGACAGCAGACAGCCCTGTCATACTCCTTTCTCAATCTTGAATTGAATCTGTTGTTCCATGCAGTTCTAACTGTTGCTTCTTGACCAGCATACAGGTTTCTCAGGAGAGAGGTAAGATGGTCTGGTATTCCCATCTTTTTAAGAGCTTTCCATGGTTTATTATGATCCACACAGTCAAAGGGTTTGGTACAGTCAATGAAACCGTGGAAAGGAATTCCCGCACTTTCTCTGTAATCCAGTGAATGTTGGCAATTTGAACTCTGGTTCTTTTTCCTTTTCTCAACTCAGCCTGGACATCTGAAAGTTCTTAGTTTGCACAACGCTAAAGCCTAGCATGGAAGATTTTAAGCATGACCTTACTAGTATGGGAGATGAGTGCAATGGTCCGATGGTTAGAACATTCTTTAGTACTATCTTGGGAATTGGGATGAAGATTGACATTTACCAGACTTGTGGCCACTGCTGGGTCCTCCAGATTTGCTGACATATTGAATGCAACACTTTGATGTCATCATCCTTTAGGGTTTTGAATAGCTCTAGTGGCATTCCATTGCATCCACTAGTTTGTTAACAACAGTGTTTCCTAAGGCCCACTTGACTTCACTCTCTAGAATGTCTGGCTCTGGGTGACTGACTAAACCATCGTAGTGATCTGGTTCATTTAGATTTTTTTGTACAGTTCTTCCATGTATTATTTCCATCTCTTCTTGATCTCTTCAGTGTCTACTAGATCTCTAATATTTCTGTCCTTTATTGTGTCCATCTTTGGGCACAATGTTCCCTTGATATGTCCAATTTTCCTGAAGAGATCTCTAGTTTTTCCCCTTCTGTTTTTTTATTCTAGTTTTATACATTGTTCATTGAAGAAGGCCTTCTTGTTTCTCCATGCTGTTCTTTGGAAATCTGTGTTTAGTTGGATATACCTTTCCCTTTTCTCCCTTGCTTTTTGGTTCTCTTCTTTCTCTAGCTATTTATAAGTCCTCCTCAGATAACCACTTTTCCTTCTTGCTTTTCTTTTTCTTTGTGATGGCTTTGTTCACTGCCTCTTGTATAATATTACAGACCTCTGTCCATAGATCTTCAGGCACACTGTTTTCTTGATCTAATCCCTCAAATCTATTCATCACTTACACTGCATATTCATAGGGGATTTAAGTCACAGCTGGCTGGCCTAATGATTTTCTTCTCCACCTAGCTTAGAATATGTCAGAAGGTATTTCTTTAAAACATGAGTGAACATGCCAAGGAGAAAATGGGAAGTTAGGAAAAATTTTTTTCATTAGGACATAGCTAAATTTTCTAGGATAAGAAAAGTTAGCAGGATGGCCCATTTGTGGATCTGAGGAATCACAAATATGACAAAAATTTGCTAAACAATGTATAGCTTATTTCAGCCAAATAGGTTCAGATGAAACTCAGAAAGGCTATGGAGTACAAGTAAGGATTTGGGGATATTTTCCAAAGAAAGTGCTTTAATTTCCCAGGAGATTAATTTAATTTTTAGGAAAACAGTAAAACAAACAAACAAACACACAAACAAAAAAACAACAACAACAAACCCAAAACTGGCTTATTCTAATTAACAAGGAAAGTGAATAGAGATTAGAATTGAAATACCTACTAATATAGCTACTAATAGCATATATTATTTTACCCATAAGCAACTGCGTGACTTCAAGAAAATTCTCTTTTTTTTGTGCTTTAACTGGATGATCAGTTAAAAAGAAAGGTGTTGATATCTGATGCAGTCTGTCTTACAATATACTTGTGAAAACAGAGGTGGAATATCAAAGCATTCCCCATGGCAGCTACTACCATCTTGAGTCTTCTTTTCTGTCTTGGGAAGATACAGAAAAGCCTCCTCCTGAGGTGCAAAGAGGTAAATACCTTCTCCCAACACCTGAGAAGAGTCTCCATAATGACTTAATGTAGGCCAAGTCACTCAGCTTGCGCACAGCCACACATCTGTCAAGCCACTAATGGAAGAATGGCAGTTTTATTCAGTGCTAGAAAAGATAGCCAAAGTGTAACTTGGGAGCTCCTGGCTGTCCCTTCTTCTTTTACTCTGAGCTCAGCTTCCTCACTGGGCATAGGTGAGGAAACAAAGATACACATACAGATACAAATAGACACAGACATGTACACAGACCCAGGCAGCAATGTGGGGCAAGGATATCTGAGGGGTAGTCTTATGGTGAACTGAAAGTCCCTCAGTCATGTCCAATTCATTGCGATCCTATGAACTATAACCCACCAGGCTTCTCTGTCCATGGAATTCTCCAGGCACGAATACTGGAGTGGGTTGCCATTCCCTTCTCCAGAGGATTTTCCTGACCCTGGAATTGAACTTGGGTCTCTCACATTGCAGACAGATTCTTTACCATATGAACCACCAGGGAAGCACTAACAGTTAAAAGCTGATTCTGAAAGTGCAGTTACTTCTGCCTTTTCTCTTAATGATTTTGTATTTGGCTGTGTCTCTCATTGAGGTTTGAACTGCCATAGTATTATGCCACAGAAGGAACAGGACAGACCTCCTACAACTTGAACACAGGCCATATCTATTTCCCAAATGCAGATATGGTTGACCAGATGACCCATTTAGTCTTTTCTTTCCTCTAAAAACAGCAGAAGAAAGTTGAACTGGAGGAGAAAATGGTTGTTACAGGACATCAAACAGCATGGCTGCCAGCACATACACTACTTGGCTCAAGTTGGCAATCCATTTGATAAATTTCGTAAACTCTGAAATGCAATGATAAAATTTAAATGAAGTACTGAAATAGCTGGGAGACAAAAGCAGATTTATACACTTCAGTCTTCTCCCAGGCAATTCAAAACTTGCTTTTCCAAGGCTGAACTTTCTTCCCCAAGAGGCATCAATGAAAGACAATTGAAGGTAGATTAAAATCAGTGTGTTTATAAAATTATAAGACATAATATCTCATTCTTCTATCACTGATTATTGATTATGACCAAGAAGATGGTGCCTTTGCTCTGTAATATGAAATCAATAAAGAAAAGAAACCTAATATAATCTATAGAATTTCACTCACTTGGTGAAGATTCAAATATTTTAGAGTTACATATCATAATGAGAGTCAAATGTTCATGATATTTTATCAAACAAATATGGTGAGAAATTTCTGGCTTACTTCATGACATATAAAAGTAACAATAAAGACAGTAAGCTTCTATTTTAATAACTAAAAAGAAGGAAAAGATTTAATTCTATCACAGCTTTGGAGGAGTTCCTATTAACAGGTTTGAATCCTGCTATCATGCCAGATTTATGCAATGCAAAATATATTCTATCATCAAAATATGTTGAATCTCCTTGGACAGAACCCAGTTTCCTGTCTCTCAGACATATGGCTATAAAGTATGATGGATTATTTTGGTTTTTAAGAGGTATTTAAAAAGCTACTTTCACAGATAACTCACTTAAAAGAATAGTCCACTTCCTATATAATTAAATATACATTCAAAAAGCTGACCTCTATCATTTAAAACATCTTCATTTCTCATTTAAATTTCTCATTTATCATTTGAAATAGAAGATATTAAAAATATCTTTTAAAATATTTAAAATTAAAATTTAAATATCCCATTTAAAATATCTTCATGACCCAGATAACCATGATGATGTGATTACTCACCTAGAGCCTGACATCCTGGATTGTGAAGTCAAGTGAGCCTTAGGAAGCATCACTATGAACAAAGCTAGTGGAGGTGATGGAATTCCATTTGAGTTATTTTGAATCCTAAAAGATGATGCTGTGAAAGTGCTGCACTCAATATGCCAGCAAATTTGGAAAACTCAGCAGTGGCCACAGGACTGGAAAAGGTCAGTTTTCATTCCAATTTCAAAGAAAGGCAATGCCCAAGAATGTTCAAAATACTGCACAATTGCATTCATCTCACAAACTAGCAAAGTAATGCTCAAAATTCTCCAACAGTATGTGAGGCTTCAACAATACACGAACCATGAACTTCCAGATGTTCAAGTGGATTTAGAAAAGGAAGAAGAATCAGAGATCAAATTGCCAACATCCGTTGGATTATCAAAAAAGCAAGAGAGTTTCAGAGAAAATCTACTTCTGCTTTACTGACTATGCCAAAGCCTTTGACTGTATGGATCACAATAAACTGTGGAAAATTCTGAAAGAGATGGGAATACCAGACCACCTGACCTGTCTCCTGAGAAATCTGTATGCAGGTCAAGAAACAACAGTTAGAACTGGACATGGAACAACAGACTGGTTCCAAATTGGGAAAGGAGTATGCCAAGGCTGTATTTTGTCACCCTGCTTATTTAACTTATATGCAGAGTACATCATGTGAAATGCTGAGCTGGATGAAGCACAAGCTGGAATCAAAGTATCTGGGAGAAATATCAATAACCTCAGATATGTAGATGACACCAACCTTATGGCAGAAAGTGAAGAACTAGGGAGCCTCTTCATGAAAGGGAGAAAGAGAGTGGAAAAGTTGGCTTAAAACTCAACGTTCGGAAAACTAAGATCATGGCATCTGGTCCCATCACTTCATGGGAAATAGATGGGGTAACAGTGGAAACAGTGTCAGATTTTATTTTTTGGGGGGCTCCAAATCACTGCAGATGGTGACTGCAGCCATGAAATTAAAAGATGCTTGCTTCTTGGAAGAAAAACTATGACCAACCTAGACAACATATTAAAAAAGAGAGACGTTACTTTACCGACAAAGGTCCGTCTAGACAAAGCCATAGTTTTTCCAGTAGTCATGTGTGGCTGTGAGAGTTTGACTATAAAGAAAGCTGAGAGCCAACGAATTGATGCTTTTGAACTGTGGTGTTGGAGGGGACTCTTGAGAGTCCCTTGGACTGCAAGGAGATCCAACTAGTCAGTCGTAAAGGAAATAAGTCCTGAATATTCTTTGGAAGGACTAATGCTAAAGCTTAAACTCCAATACTTTGGCCACCTGATGTGAAGATCTGACTCATTGAAAAATACCCTGATTCTGGGAAAGATTGAAGGCAAGAGAAGAAGGGGTTGACAGAGGATGAGATGGTTGGATGGCATCACCGACTTGATGGAGGTAAGTTTGAGCAGGAATTGGTAATGGACAGGGAGGCCTGGTGTGCTGGAGTCCATGGGGTTGCAAAGAGTTGTACATGACTGAGTGACTGAACTAATCATTTAAAATGACAGTTGTAATTGACTAATAGAATGCAGCAATGGATAGAAAAAGAAGCTCTGTATTTAAAAATTTTACCAAATACCTGTATTCATGTGAGCTTAGCTTAGCAAATATTCACATGCACATGCATCAAGACATGGAAGTTGCATCCATAAAGGGACTGCTTTCCATCAAATGGTGTTCACCTAAATCTTTAAAGTATATCCAAGAAAGAAGAAGCTATATATATATATATATATATATATATATACACATATATGCGCATCATGAGACTTGAAAACGTAGTCGCTCAGTCGTGTTGGACTCTTTGCGACCCCAGGGACTGTAGCCCACCAGGCCTCAGGCTCCTCTGTCCATAGAATTCTCCAAGCAAAAGTACTGGAGTAGGTTGTTATTTCCTTCTTCAGAGGTTCTTCCCTGACCCAGGGATCAAGCCCTGGTTCCCCACATTGCAGGCCGATTCTTTCCTATCCCACCCACCAGAGAAGCCTGAAAATGTAGTAAAGACAGTAAAAACTCAACTCAATGATCACTAATTGGGAGTTGTTTTTTTCCTATAAAATTCCTTTAAAATGCAAAAACAAATGGGTTTAGTTAAAAACACACAGTAAAATTAGTTTTCAGTAGTATTTGGCATTAAGTTGTTGCCTAAAAAAGTCTGTGTTAAATAAAGTCTTATTATGTCTTATCTATATATAGTATCTGTGTATAGATGATTAGAATCCACTGGTCAAGTTACTAATATCAAAAGGCATTGTGATAGATTTGAATGACTAGAATTTTTTTAAAGATCGAGGAAGGCTGAAAATTAAAGTATTCCTTACATTGGGTCACTTTTTAATATTAAATGCCAAAGTCCTGGTGTTAAAAATTGACTGAAGCCATTTGGTTTGCTTAAGGATTTCTGGGTATTTTTTGAACACTAGTGGCCACTCATGTTTGGAGCCAGAGGGGATGTAACACTGATAAAATACAGCTGGAAATACAAATATTTATCAACAAGCAAGTAAAACTCTTGGAGTCTCAGGGAAGTACCCACTCAGTCTTGCAGCTCTCCTACACAGTGTTGCATGGAACACTTGCTCTGAGGACAATGTAAAAATACTCTGAGGCATAGCAGCCACCTTCCAGTCAGGTCACGCTCAGAATCTTTGTGAAATGCAGGGACAAAGGACCCAACAGAGCCTGGGTTCTAGCTCACTAAGGCTTCTGGGCTTCATTCATTCAAGGGAGATGTACACACTTTCTAGCCAATCACCTATCTTGCCCCCACTTTCTTACCAGTACAAAGTTATTTTCTAACAATTCTCTCTGTGAAGAACAAACCTCTGTTATGGATTTTGACAATAATATTGAAAGAATATGTAGAGACCCCTCAAGAACAAGGACTCTTGAGTATAGTACTTTACTTTTTTCTTCTCATTGTTGATTTACAAAGTTGTGTTAGTTTCTCGTGTACAGCAAAATGACTGCTGTATTTATATATTGTACATTAAGTTAACTAACCTCACATGAGGCAACAATGTTGACATTGCTGCATTTTTAAAGTGACAATAAAATCTCATTTTGTGTTGTTGTCCTTCCCTATTTACTTTGTGTCTCTTTTTCAGTCAACAGTCAACTACATGAACATTTGACTTTCCTCCCAAAATATTTTCTACTTACTGTCAACTGGTTGTTGTTTAGTCGCTAAGTCATGTCTGACTCTTGCAACCCCATGGACTCTAGCCAGCCAAGCTCTTCTGTCCATGGGATTTCCCAGGCAGGAAAACTGGAATGGGTTGTCATGTCCTATTCCGTGTGATCTTCTGGACCCAAGAATTGAATCTGCGTCTTCTGTATTGGCAGGTGGGTTCTTAACCACTGGGTTAGAAACTGTCCATACCTTTAAAATAAAAAGCTCCAAAGATATACTTATGTAGGCGGTGATGTTAAAGGGATAATTCTTTGAAGATTTGTTTGGCTGTTGTTATTCTTGAAGGGATAACGTAAGTTAGAAAAATTTTGAACAATGCCCTGAAGGGGTCTTTTCAAGTCTGTACAAATACCCTTCCTTAATATGTCTAAATCAACATTTCTCAAATAATATGCAAGGCATTTAATGACAGAATCTCTATTTTAATAAATCCTCAGTATTCAGAACACACCGAGAAATGCTGGTAATAAACTATCCCAGACAGAATGAGGTTAAAAATAAAAGTTTCCACATAAAAACTTTTGAGAAAGGAGCCATCCCAAAATCTGAAAAATTATCTGAAATAATCCTTCTTGCTATATTTTGAACTAATTTTCTGCTTTTCTGTTTCTAATACATATATGAGAGCAATGGGTCATCATTTTCCTTGTAAGAAATCATTATTCCCTTAGAAAATCTCACTAAATATAGTCATCAAATATATCTTGAGTTTTAATCTTCAGCGAGGGGTAATCTTCTTTGTGGCTGTACTTGGAATGTCATGGTTCTTAGAGACCACTATATAGTAATATGGGTGTTAGATGCTTCAATCAACACATAAAGCAAAAATCACGTATAGTAAAGATTACTCTTGAAAATCGTTTAAAATGGCTCCATGTTCGAGAGGGACATACAATAATCTCAAAAGCTAAAGCAAGAGAAATCATGTGGAACATGTGGTTATTTTGTCAATTGAGTACTAGAGTCTTCTCCAGCGCCACAATTCAAAAGTATCAATTCTTCGGTGCTCAAGCCTTCTTTATGGTCCAACTCTCACATCCATACATGACTACAGGAAAAACCTTAGCTTTGCCTGTATGGACCTTTGTCGAAAAAGTGATGTCTCTGCTTTTAATATGCTGTCTAGGTTTGTCACAGCTTTTCTTCCAAGGAGCTAGCGTCTTTTGGAGTTTGACTTGAGGGGTATACTGCTGGATTTTTCATCGTCCCTTGAGATTGATGTGAAAGATTTTGAGACAATTGGACAAAATAAGGGCGGCAGCCAGGAGGACCAACCCCGTGTCCAAGGAGCGGTGGCTTCTCAGGCGCAGGAAGGCCTAGAGGAGTTATCCCATGTTGAAGGTCAGGAAGGGTGGTGGTGAGGACTTACCCTTGTCCAAGGTAAGGAGCAGTGGCTGCACTTTGCTGAAGCAGCCGTGAAGAGATACCCTACCCCCAAGGTAAGAGAAACCCAAGAAAGATGGTAGGTGTTGCAAGAGGGCATCAGAGGGCAGACACACTGAAACCATACTCATAGAAAACTAGTCAATCTAATCACACTAGAATCACAGCCTTGTCTAACTCAGTGAAACTAAGCCATGCCATGTGGGGCAACCCAAGATGGGCGGGTCATGGTGGAGAGACCTGACAGAATGTGGTCCACTGGAGAAGGGAATGGCAAACCACTTCAGTATTCTTGCCTTGAGAACCCCATGAACAGTATGAAAAGGCAAAATGATAGGGTACTGAAAGAGGAACTCCCCAGGTCAGTAGAGGCCCAATATGCTACTGGAGATCAGTGGAGAAATAACTCCAGAAAGAATGAAGGGATGGAGCCAAAGCAAAAACAATACCCAGCTGTGGATGTGACTGTGATAGAAGCAAGGTCCAATGCTATAAAGAGCAATATTGCATAGGAACCTGGAATGTCAGGTCCATTAATCAAGGCAAATTGGAAGTGGTCAAACAAGAGATAGCAAGAGTGAATGTCGACATTCTAGGAATCAGCGAACTGAAATGGACTGGAATGGGTGAATTTAACTCAGATGACCATTATATCTACTACTGTGGGCAGGAATCCCTCAGAAGAAATGGAGTAGCCATCATGGTCAACAAGAGAGTCCAAAATGCAGTACTTGGATGCAATCTCAAAAACGACAAAATGATCTCTGTTCATTTCCAAGGCAAACCATTCAATATCACAGTAATCCAAGTCTATGCCCCAACCAGTAATGCTGAAGAAGCTGAAGCTGAATGGTTCTATGAAGACCTACAAGACCTTTTAGAACTAACAAAAAGATGTCCTTTTCATTATAGGGGACTGGAATGCAAAAGTAGGAAGTCAAGAAACACCTGGAGTAACAGGCAAATTTGGCCTTGGAATACAGAATGAAGCAGGGCAAAGACTAATAGAGTTTTGCCAAGAAAATGCACTGGTCATAGCAAACACTCTCTTCCACCAACACAAGAGAAGACTCTACATATGGACATCACCTGATGGTCAACACCGAAATCAGATTGATTATATTCTTTGCAGCCAAAGATGGAGAAGCTCTATACAGTCAACAAAAACAAGACCAGGAGCTGACTGTGGCTCAGATCATGAAGTCCTTACTGCCAAATTCAGACTTAGACTGAAGAAAGTAGGGAAAACCATTAACCATTCAGGTATGACCTAAATCAAATCCCTTATGATTATGCAGTGGAAGTGAGAAATAGATTCAAGGGATTAGATCTGGTTGACAGAGTGCCTGAAGAACTATGGATGAGGTTCATGACATTGTACAGGAGACAAAGATCAAGATGCTCCCCAAGAAAAAGAAATGCAAAAAAGCAAAATGGCTGTCTGGGAGGCCTTACAAATAGCTGTGAAAAGAAGAGAAGCAAAAAGCAAAGGAGAAAAGGAAAGATATAAGCATCTGAATCCAGAGTTCCAAAGAATAGCAAGAAGAGATAAGAAAGTCTTCCTCAGTGATCAATGCAAAGAAACAGAGGAAAACAACAGAATGGGAAAGACTAGAGATCTCGTCAAGAAAATCAGAGATATCAAGGGAACATTTCATGCAAAGATGGGCTCAATAAAGACAGAAATGGTATGGACCTAACAGAAGCAGAAGATAATAAGAAGAGGTGGCAAGGATACACAGAAGATCTGTGCAAAAAAGATCTTCATGACCAAGATAATCACGATGGTGTGATCACTGACCTGGAGCCAGACATCCTGGAATGTGAAGTCAAGTGGGCCTTAGGAAGGATCACTGTGAACAAAGCTAGTGGAGGTGATGGAATTCCAGTTGAGCTCTTTCAAATCCTGAAAGATGATGGTGTGAAAGTGCTGCACTCAATATGCCAGCAAAGTTGGAAAACTCAGCAGTGGCCACAGGACTGCAAAAGGTCAGTTTTCATTCCAATCCCAAAGAAAGGCAATGCCAAAGAATGCTCAAACTACCGCACTATTGCACTCATCTCACACGCTAGTAAAGTAATGCTCAAAATTCTCCAAGCCAGGCTTCAGCAATATATGAACTGTGAACTTTCTGATGTTCAAGCTGGTTTTAGAAAAGGCAGAGGAACCAGCGATCAAATTGCCAACATTTGCTGGATCATGGAAAAAGCAAGAGAGTTCCAGAAAAACATCTATTTCTGGTTTATTGACTATGCCAAAGCCTTTGACTGTGTGGATCACAATAAACTGTGGAAAATTCTGAAAGAGTTGGGAATACCAGACCACCTGACCTGCCTCTTGAGAAATCTGTATGCAGGTCAGGAAGCAACAGTTAGAACTGGACATGGAACAACAGCCTGGTTTCAAATAGGAAAAGGACTACATCATGGCTGTATACTGTCACCCTGCTTATTTAACTTCTATGCAGAGTCCATCATGAGAAATGCTGGACTGAAGAAACACAAGCTGGAATCAAGATTGCCGGGAGAAATATCAGTAACCTCAGATATACAGATGATACCACCCTTACGGCAGAAAGTGAAGAGGAACTAAAAAGACTCTTGATGAAAGTGCAAGTGGAGAGTGAAAAAGTTGGCTTAAAGCTCAACATTCAGAAAATTCAGATCATGGCATCTGGTCCCATCACTTCATGGGAAATAGGTGGGGAAACAGTGGAAACAGTGTCAGACTTTTTTTGGAGGGGCTCCAAAATCACTGCAGATGGTGACTGCAGCCATGAAATTAAAAGATGCTTACTCCTTGGAAGGAAAGTTATGACCAACATAGATAGCATGTTCAAAAGCAGAGACATTACTTTGCCAACAAAGGTCCATCTAGTCAAGGCTATGGTTTTTCCTGTGGTCATGTATGGATGTGAGAGTTGGACTGTGAAGAAAGCTGAGCACCGAAGAATTGATGCTTTTGAACTGTGGTGTTGGAGAAGACTCTTGAGAATCCCTTGGACTGCAAGGAGATCCAACCAGTCCATTCTGAAGGAGATCAGCCCTGGGTGTTCTTTGGAAGGACTAATGCTAAAGCTGAAACTCCAGTACTTTGGCCACCTCATGTGAAGAGTTGACTCATTGGAAAAGACTCTGATGCTGGGAGAGATTGGGGGCAGGAGGAGAAGGGGACGACAGAGGATGAGATGGCTGGATGACATCACTGACTTGATGGATGTGAATTTGAATGAACTCCAGGAGTTGGTGATGGACAGGGAAGTCTGGCGTGCTGCTATATATGGGGACGCAAAGAGTCTGACACAACTGAGCAACTGAACTGAACTGAAGCTTGTGTTGCTATGAACCTTCCCCTTAGCACTGGTTTTACTGAATTCCATAGATTTTGAGTTGTCATGTTTTCATTTGTTTCTATGCATGTTTTGATTTCTTTTTTGATTTCTTCTGTGATTTGTTGGTTATTATGAAGCGTGTTGCTTAGCTTCCATATATTTGTATTTTTAATAGTTTTTTTCTTGTAGTTGACATCTAATCTTACTGCATTGTGATCAGAAAAGATACTTGAAATAATTTCAATTTTTTTCAATTTACCAAGGCTAGATTTATGGCCCAGGATGTAATCTATCCTGGAGAATGTTCCATGTGCACTTGAGAAAAAGGTGAAATTCATTTTTGGGAGGTGAAATGTCCTATAGATATCAATTAGGTTTAATTGGCCCATTGTATCATTTAAAGTTTGTGTTTCCTTGCTAATATTCTGTTTGGTTGATTTATCCATAGGTGTGAGTGGGGTATTAAAGTCTCCCACTATTATTGTGTTACTGTTAATTTCCCCTTTATACTTGTTAGCATTTGCCTTACATAGTGCGGTGCTCCTATGTTGGGTGCATATAGATTTGTAATTGTCATATCTTCTTCTTGGATTGATCCTTTGATCATTATATAGTGTCCTTCTTCATCTTTTTTCACAGACTTTATTTAAAAGTCTGTTTTTTCTGATATAAGTATTGCTACTCCTGCTTTCTTTTGGTCTTCATTTGCATGAAATATCTCTTTTCCAGCCCTTCACTTTCAGTATGTATGTGTCCCTTGGTTTGAGGTGGGTCTCTTGTAGACAGCATATAGAGGAGTTTTGTTTTTATATCCGTTCAGCCAGTCTTTGTCTTTTGGTTTGGACATTCAACCCATTTACTTTTAAGGTAATTATTGATTAGTGAGATCCTGTTGCCACTTGCTGTGTTGTTTTGGGGTCGAGTTTGTAAACCTTTACTGTGTTTCCTGTCTAGAGAAGATATCTTAGCATTTGTTGAAGAGCTGGTTTGGTGGCACTGAATTCTCTCAGCTTTTGCTTGTCTGTAAAACTTTTGATTTCTCCTTCATATTTGAATGAGACTTGGTACAGTAATCTGGGTTGTAGGTTTTTCTCTTTCATTACTTTAACTGGTCCTGCCATTCCCTTCTGGCCTGAAGAGTTTCTATTGGAAGATCAGCTGTTATCCTTATGGGAATCCCCTTGTGTGTTATTTGTTGTTTTTCCCTTGCTGCTTTTAATATTTGTTCTTTGTGTTTGATCTTCATTAGTTTGATTAACATGTGTCTTGGGCTATTTTGCCTTGGGTTTATCCTGTTTGGGACTCTCTGGCTTTCTTGGACTTCTCCAAGAATTCCTTTTCCATTTTAGGGAAGTTTTAAACTATTATCTCCTCAAGTATTTTCTCATACCCTTTCTTTTTGTCTTCTTCTTCTGGGACTCCTATGATTCGAATGTTGGGGTGTTTAACATTGTCCCAGAGGTCTCTGAGGTTTTCTTCATTTCTTTTAATTATGTTTTATTTTTTCCTCTCTGCCTCATTTATTTCCACCATTCTATCTTCCAACTCACTTATCCTCTTAAGCCTCAGTTATTCTACTGTTGGTTCCCTCCAGAGTGCTTTTGATCTCAGTAATTGCATTATTCATTATTGATTGACTCTTTTTTATTTCTCCTAGGTTCTTGTTAAACATTTCTTGCATCTTCTCAATCCTTGTCTCTAATTTATTTATCTATAACTCCATTTTGTTTTCAAGATTTTGGATCATCTTTACTATCATTATTCTGAATTCCTTTTCAAGTAGACTTTCTATCTCCTCTTCTTTTGTTTGGTTTGGTGGGCATTTATCATGTTCCTTTACCTGCTGAATATTTCTCTGCTTTTTCATTTTGTTTAGATTGCTCTGTTTGCAGTGGCCTTTCTGTAGGCTGGAAGTTTGTTGTTCCTCTTTATTGTGGTGCTTGTTCCCTGTGGGTGGGGTTGGACTAGTGGCTTGTCAAGGTTTCCTGGTTAGGAGAGCTTGTGTTTGTGTTCTGGTGGGTGGAGATGGATCTCTTCTCTCTGGAGTGCAATGAAGTCAAATAGTGAGTTTTGGGGTGTCTATGGGTTTTGCATAGCTTTGGGCAGCCTATCTTTTAATGCCCAGGGCTATGTTCCTGTGTTGCTGGAGAATTAGCATGGTATGTCTTGCTCCGGAACTTGTTGGCTCTTGGGTGGAGCTTGGTTTCAGTGTAGGTATGGAGGCTTTTGGCTGAGCTCTTGTCTCTTAACATTCCCTGGAATCAGAAGTTCTCTGGTGTTCTCAAGTTTTGGATTTGAGCCTCCTGCCTCTGACTTTCAGTCTTATTCTTACAGTAGCCTAAAGACTTCTCCATCACTGGGACACACTGAGAGGTTCACAGAGTTACATGGAGAAGAGAAGAGGGAGAAGGGAGATAGAGGTCAACAGGGGGAGAAGAAGGGGAATCAAAAGGGGAGAGATCAATCTAGCCAGTAATCAGCTCTCTAAGTGTTCTCCACAGCCCAGAACACCCAGAGAGATTCACAGAGTTAAGTAGAGAAGAGAGGCGGGGCGGGGAGGGAGGAGAGAGGTGACCTGGGGGAGAAAAGGGAGAGTCAAAAGGGGAGAAAGCAATCAAGCCAGTAATCACACCCCTAAGTCAAAATGGATACTGAATATTAGATTCTTAAAGGTACAAAATTGATAAAAAATACCAAAAAGCAAAGATTAAAAGTCCAGAGCAGAGGTTAGACTCTCAAAAATACAATATTAGAAATAGAAAACCAAATCAATTACAAAATTATAAAATATATATATATATGAAATTTGCTTTAAAAATATGGTCTTTTTTTCTGCAAGGTAATAGTAGGTTATAAAAATGAAAATTAAATGAGTAATAAAGAACTTAAAAATAAGAAAAATTTAAAAATTATAATAGTAAAAATATATCTGAGAATTTCTCTGGAGCTGTTATGGGCAGTGTGGTGTCAGCTCAGTTTCAGATAGTTCCTTGTCCCAGCTTATATTTCTTCTCAAGGTTTTTCTGAACTGTGGTGTTGGAGAAGACTCTTGAGAGTTCCTTGGGCTTCAAGGAGATCCAACCAGTCCATCCTAAAGGAAATCAGTCCTGAATGTTCATTGGAAGGACTGATGCTGAAGCTGAAACTCCAATACTTTGGCTACCTGATGCGAAGAACTGACTCAATGGAAAAGACCTTGATGCTGGGAAAGATTTAAGGCAGGAGGAGAAGGTAAGTGCAGAGGATGAGATAGTTGGATGGCATTACCAACTCGATGGACATGAGTTTGAGTAAACTCCGGGAGTTGGTGATGGACAGGGAGGCCTGGTGTGCTGCAGTCCATGGGCTCACAAAGAGTTGGGCACGACTGAGGGACTGAACTGAAATGAACCGAATTGAAGGTTTATAGGCCCCTTCCAATGCTTAGTCAATGTTAACTACAGGGTTTTAATCTGTTGCACCTGTCACTTCCAGAGCGGGTCCCTCTTCTTTGTTTATTTTGGCTTCTTCTGTTTCCAAGTCTCTTCAGTGTTTAATTTCCACCCTGACACAAGTGGGCAAAGTTGGTCACTTAGTTAGGCTCACTTGTTTAGTTGTGTTGTGGGGAGGGAGGAACACTGCAAACAAAGATCACTGGTGTGTATGGGGAGTGCTCGCAGTGTATGGACCACAGTGGGTTTGCTCCAGCTCACGGTGGCGTGTGCTTTCTGGGTCTGTACTGCTCAGACTCCAGGTTGCTCTATAGGGGTACTGCCCAAAGTGGACCCTGTGTTTCATGCACTTCCCAGGTCTAAGCTGCTCAGGTTCAGGTTCTTGCATACTCCGCAAGGGCACAGACTTGGTTGGGTGTGCTTTTTTTGCCCTTCCCAGGCCTGAGAAGCTCAGGCAACCAGGTGTTTGGGGAGTGCACTGTCCCAGATGGGCCCTGCATCTTAATCACCTCCCTGGTCCTGGCAGCTTGGTTTCCCAGGTGTGCTGTCAGAGCACCATCTCAGGTGTGCTGTGTGTCTCTTCTGGGGAGCTGATCTCAGGCTGCAACCCTCCTGGCAGATGTCAACCAGTCAGGATCCCAGGAAGACATGGTTAGCAACTGGGAGACTGCTCACTGTTTGGTGGAGGATGCCCATCTCTGAGGCCAAGATTGCCCCTTGCCTTCCAGCTCTGGCTGTTGCACACCTGCCTCTCTGCCTCTGGTTGAGGGGAGAGGACTGTATGCAGCTGGCTAGCTCTTCTTTGGTATTTGCTCAATCCTTTCTTCTCTGAGCAGGCCAGGCTCCACATTGTATTAGAGTCTTTTGTAGGAAAGTTCTCTCTCTCTTTTATTTTTTCTCTCTGTCTATCCCAGACTTTCTGTTGCTATCTCACATTAGCTCCCTCAGATTGTCCTCAGGGCATTCAGGACCAGTTCTTACCCTAAGCATGCAGCCTGCGACTCCCTGTTCAGCCTGCACTCGCTGGCTGTGGATATGAGTGTCTGGGCTGCTTCTCTGCTGGGAGTTATGGTTAGGCGCATATTCTGTGGGTTTTTTTGTTTTTTTGTTTATCCTCCAGGTTATGTTGGCCTCTGAGATTCCAAAACTCCCCACAGACCCACCGGCGAGAGTGTGTCCTGCTGTTTGGAAACTTCTCCTCCTTCACGACTCCCTCCCCAGGATGGATCACCGTCCCTAACTCTCTTGTCTCTCTTTTTGTCTTTTATATTTGTCCTACCTCCTTTTGAAGAGAATGGGCTGACTTTCCGGGTGCCTGGTGTCCTTTGCCAGCATTCAGATGTTGTTTTGTGGAAGTTACTCAGCATTCAAATGATCTTTTTATAAATATATGGGGGAGAAAGTGGTCTTCGTGGCCTATTCCTCCACCATCTTGGGACTGCCCCCATGAATGTTGAGTTTTAAGCCAGCTTTTTCACTCTCCTCTTTCATTTTCATCAAGAGGCTCTTTAGTTCTTCGCTTTTGCCATGTGGGTGGCATCCTTTGTGTATCTGAGGTTATTGATATTTCTCCTGGAAATCTGGATTCCAGCTTGTGCTTCATCCAGTTCAGCATTTCCCATGATGTATTCTGCATCTAAGTTAAATAAGCAAGGTGACAATACATAGCCTTGGCTTACTCCTTTCCTGATTTAAAACCAGTCTGTTGTTCCATGTTCAGTTCTAACTGTTGCTTCTTGACCTGCATACAGATTTCTCAGGAGGCATGTAAGGTGGTCTGGTACCCCATCCCTTGAAGAATTTTCCAGTTTGTTGTGATTCACACAGTCAAAACTTTTATCATGGTCAATGAAACAGAAGTAGATGTTTTTCTGAAACTCTCTTGCTTTTTCAATGATCAACAGATGTTGGCAATTTGATAGCTGGTTCCTCTGCCTCTTCTAAATCCAGTTTGAACATCTGGAATTTCACAGTTCATGTACTGATGTAACCTAGCTTGGAGAATTTTGAGCATTCCTTTGCTGGCCTGTAAGATGAGTGCAATTGTGCGGTAACTTGAACATTCTTTGGCATTGCCTTTCTTTGGGAATTGGAATGATATCGACCATTTCCAGGCCTGTGGCCACTGTTGAGTTTTCCAAATTTACTGGCATACTGAGTGCAGCACTTTCATAGCATCATGTTTTAGGATTTGAAATAGCTCAATTGGGATTCCATCACCTCCACTCACTTTGTTTATAGTGATGATTCCTAAGGCCCTTGACTTCACATTCTAGGATGTCTGGCTCTAGGTGGGTGATCACACCATCATAGTGATCTGGGTCATGAAGATCTTTTATGCATAGTACTTCTATGTATTCTTTCCACCTCTTCTTAATATCTTCTGCTTTTGTTAGGTCCATACCATTTCTGTACTTTCTTGTGCTCATCTTTCCATGAAATGTTCCCTTGGTATCTCTAATTTTCTTGAAGAGATCTCTAGTCTTTCCCATTCTATTCTTGACCCCTATTTATTTGCACTGATTGCTGAGGAAAGCCTTCTTATGTCTCCTTGCTATTATTTGGAAGTCTGCATTCAGATAGGTATATCTTTCATGATCTGAGCCACAGTCAACTCCCAATCTTATTTTTGCTGACTGTATAGAGCTTCTCCATCTTTGGCTGCAAAGAATATAAACAATCTGATTTCGGTATTGACCATCTGGTGTTGTCCATATGTAGAGTCTTCTCTTGTGTTCTTGGAAGAGGGTATTTGCTGTGACAAGTGCATTCTCTTGGCAGAACTCTATTAGACTTTTCCCTACTTCATTTTGTATTCCAAGGCCAAACTTGCTTGTTACTCCGATATCTCTTGACTTCCTACTTTTGCATTCCAGTCCCCTATAATGAAAAGGACATCTTTTTTGGGTGTTAGTTCTATAAGGTCTTGTAGGTCTCCATAGCACTGCTCCATTTCAGCAATACTGGTTGGGGCATAGACTTATATTACTGTGATTTTTTTTTTTAATTTTATTTTATTTTTAAACTTTACATAACTGTATTAGTTTTGCCAAATATCAAAATGAATCCGCCACAGGTATACATGTGTTCCCCATCCCGAACACCCCTCCCTCCCCATTCCATCCCTCTGGGTCGTCCCAGTGCACCAGCCCCAAGCATCCAGTATCGTGCATCGAACCTGGACTGGCAACTCGTTTCATACATGATATTTTACATGTTTCAATGCCATTCTCCCAAATCTTCCCACCCTCTCCCTCTCTCACAGAGTCCATAAGACTGTTCTATACATCAGTGTCTCTTTTGCTGTCTCGTACACAGGGTTATTGTTACCATCTTTCTAAATTCCATATATATGCGTTAGTATACTGTATTGATGTTTTTCTTTCTGGCTTACTTCACTCTGTATAATAGGCTCCAGTTTCATCCACCTCATTAGAACTGCTTCAAATGTATTCTTTTTAATGGCTGAATAATACTCCATTGTATATATGTACCATAGCTTTCTTATCCATTCATCTGCTGATGGACATCTAGGTTGCTTCCATGTCCTGGCTATTATAAACAGTGCTGCGATGAACATTGGGGTACACGTGTCTCTTTCCCTTCTGGTTTCCTCAGTGTGTATGCCCAGCAGTGGGATTGCTGGATCATAAGGCGGTTCTATTTCCAGTTTTTTAAGGAATCTCCACACTGTTCTCCATAGTGGCTGTACTAGTTTGCATTCCCACCAACAGTGTAAGAGGGTTCCCTTTTCTCCACACCCTCTCCAGCATTTATTACTTGTAGACTTTTGGATTGCAGCCATTCTGACTGGCGTGAAATGGTACCTCATAGTGGTTTTGATTTGCATTTCTCTGATAATGAGTGATGTTGAGCATCTTTTCATGTGTTTGTTAGCCATCTGTATGTCTTCTTTGGAGAAATGTCTATTTAGTTCTTTGGCCCATTTTTTGATTGGGTCATTTATTTTTCTGAAGTTGAGCTGTAGGAGTTGCTTGTATATTTTTGAGATTAGTTGTTTGTCAGTTGCTTCATTTGCTATTATTTTCTCCCATTCTGAAGGCTGTCTTTTCACCTTGCTAATAGTTTCCTTTGATGTGCAGAAGCTTTTAAGGTTAATTAGGTCCCATTTGTTTATTTTTGCTTTTATTTCCAATATTCTGGGAGGTGGGTCATAGAGGATCCTGCTGTGATGTATGTCAGAGAGTGTTTTGCCTATGCTCTCCTCTAGGAGTTTTATAGTTTCTGGTCTTACGTTGAGATCTTTAATCCATTTTGAGTTTATTTTTGTGTGTATGGTGTTAGAAAGTGTTCTAGTTTCATTCTTTTACAAGTGGTTGACCAGATTTCCCAGCACCACTTGTTAAAGAGATTGTCTTTAATCCATTGTAAATTCTTGCCTCCTTTGTCAAAGATAAGGTGTCCATATGTGCGTGGATTTATCTCTGGGCTTTCTATTTTGTTCCATTGATCTATATTTCTGTCTTTGTGCCAGTACCATACTGTCTTGATGACTGTGGCTTTGTAGTAGAGCCTGAAGTCAGGTAGGTTGATTCCTCCAGTTCCATTCTTCTTTCTCAAGATCGCTTTGGCTATTCGAGGTTTTTTGTATTTCCATACAAATTGTGAAGTTATCTGTTCTAGCTCTGTGAAGAATGCTGTTGGTAGCTTGATAGTGATTGCATTGAATCTATAGATTGCTTTGGGTAGTATACTCATTTTCAGTATATTGATTCTTCCAATCCATGAACATGGTATATTTCTCCATCTGTTAGTGTCCTCTTTGATTTCTTTCACCAGTGTTTTATAGTTTTCTATATATAGGTCTTTAGTTTCTTTAGGTAGATATATTCCTAAGTATTTTATTCTTTCCGTTGCAATGGTGAATGGAATTGTTTCCTTAATTTCTCTTTCTGTTTTCTCATTGTTAGTGTATAGGAATGCAAGGGATTTCTGGGTGTTGATTTTATACCCTGCAACTTTACTATAGTCGTTGATTAGTTCTAGTAATTTTCTGGTGGAGTCTTTAGGGTTTTCTATGTAGAGGATCATGTCATCTGCAAACAGTGAGAGCTTTACTTCTTCTTTTCCAATTTGGATTCCTTTTATTTCTTTTTCTGTTCTGATTGCTGTGGCCAAAACTTCCAAAACTATGTTGAATAGTAATGGTGAAAGTGGGCACCCTTGTCTTGTTCCTGACTTTAGAGGAAATGCTTTCAATTTTTCACCATTGAGGATAATGTTTGCTGTGGGTTTGTCATATATAGCTTTTATTATGTTGAGGTATGTTCCTTCTATTCCTGCTTTCTGGAGTTTTTTTTTTATCATAAATGGATGTTGAATTTTGTCAAAGGCTTTCTCTGCATCTATTGAGATAATCATATGGTTTTTATTTTTCAATTTGTTAATGTGGTGTATTACATTGATTGATTTGCAGATATTGAAGAATCCTTACATCCCTGGGATAAAGCCCACTTGGTCATGGTGTATGATCTTTTTAATGTGTTGTTGGATTCTGATTGCTAGAATTTTGTTAAGGATTTTTGCATCTATGTTCATCAGTGATATTGGCCTGTAGTTTTCTTTTTTTGTGGGATCTTTGTCAGGTTTTGGTATTAGGGTGATGGTGGCCTCATAGAATGAGTTTGGAAGTTTACCATCCTCTGCAATTTTCTGGAAGAGTTTGTGCAGGATAGGTGTTAGCTCTTCTCTAAATTTTTGGTAGAATTCAGCTGTGAAGCCGTCTGGACCTGGGCTTTTGTTTGCTGGAAGATTTTTGATTACAGTTTCAATTTCCGTGCTTGTGATGGGTCTGTTAAGATTTTCTATTTCTTCCTGGTCGAGTTTTGGAAAGTTGTACTTTTCTAAGAATTTGTCCATTTCTTCCTCGTTGTCCATTTTATTGGCATATAATTGTTGATAGTAGTCTCTTATGATCCTTTGTATTTCTGTGTTGTCTGTTGTGATCTCTCCATTTTCATTTCTAATTTTATTGATTTGATTTTTCTCCCTTTGTTTCTTGATGAGTCTGGCTAATGGTTTGTCAATTTTATTTATCCTTTCAAAGAACCAGCTTTTGGCTTTGTTGATTTTTGCTATGGTCTCTTTTGTTTCTTTTGCATTTATTTCTGCTCTAATTTTTAAGATTTCTTTCCTTCTACTAACCCTAGGGTTCTTCATTTCTTCATTTTCTAATTGCTTTAGGTGTAGAGTTAGGTTATTTATTTGACTTTTTTCTTGTTTCTTGAGGTGTGCCTGCATTGCTATGAACTTTCCCCTTAGGACTGCTTTTACAGCGTCCCACAGGTTTTGGGTTGTTGTGTTTTCATTTTCATTTGTTTCTATGCAAATTTTGATTTCTTTTTTGATTTCTTCTGTGATTTGTTGGTTATTCAGCAGCGTGTTGTTCAGCCTCCATATGTTGGAATTTTTAATAGTTTTTCTCCTGTAATTGAGATCTAATCTTACTGCATTGTGGTCAGAAAAGATGCTTGGGATGATTTCTATTTTTTTGAATTTACCAAGGCTAGGTTTATGGCCCAGGATGTGATCTATCCTGGAGAAGGTTCCATGTGCGCTTGAGAAGAAGGTGAAATTCATTGTTTTGGGATGAAATGTCCTATAGATATCAATTAGGTCTAACTGGTCTACTGTATCATTTAAAGTTTGTGTTTCCTTGTTAATTTTCTGTTTAGTTGATCTATCCATAGGTGTGAGTGGGGTATTAAAGTCTCCCACTATTATTGTGTTATTGTTAATTTCTTCTTTCATACTTGTTAGCATTTGTCTTACATACTGCGGTGCTCCCATGTTGGGTGCATATATATTTATAATTGTTATATCTTCTTCTTGGATTGATCCTTTGATCATTATGTAGTGACCATCTTTGTCTCTTTTCACAGTCTTTGTTTTAAAGTCTATTTTATCTGATATGAGTATTGCTACTCCTGCTTTCTTTTGGTCCCTATTTGCATGGAAAATCTTTTTCCAGCCCTTCACTTTCAGCCTGTATGCGTCCCCTGTTTTGAGGTGGGTCTCTTGTAGACAACATATGTAGGGGTCTTGTTTTTGTATCCATTCAGCCAGTCTTTGTCTTTTGGTTGGGGCATTCAACCCATTTACATTTAAGGTAATTACTGATAAGTATGATCCCGTTGCCATTTACTTTATTGTTTTGGGTTCGAATTTATACACCGTTTTTGTGTTTCCTGTCTAGAGAATATCCTTAAGTATTTGTTGGAGAGCTGGTTTGGTGGTGCAGAATTCTCTCAGCTTTTGCTTGTCTGAAAAGCTTTTGATTTCTCCTTCATACTTGAATGAGATCCTTGCTGGGTACAATAATCTGGGCTGTAGGTTATTTTCTTTCATCATTTTAAGTATGTCTTGCCATTCCCTCCTGGCTTGAAGAGTTTCTATTGAAAGATCAGCTGTTATCCTTATGGGTATTCCCTTGTGTGTTATTTGTTGTTTTTCCCTTGCTGCTTTTAATATTTGTTCTTTGTGTTTGATCTTTGTTAATTTGATTAATATGTGTCTTGGGGTGTTTCGCCTTGGGTTTATCCTGTTTGGGACTCTCTGGGTTTCTTGGACTTGGGTGATTATTTCCTTCCCCATTTTAGGGAAGTTTTCAACTATTATCTCCTCAAGTATTTTCTCATGGTCTTTCTTTTTGTCTTCTTCTTCTGGGACCCCTATGATTCGAATGTTGTAGCATTTAATATTGTCCTGGAGGTCTCTGAGATTGTCCTCATTTCTTTTAATTCGTTTTTCTTTTGTCCTCTCTGATTCATTTATTTCTACCATTCTATCTTCTAATTCACTAATCCTATCTTCTGCCTCTGTTATTCTACTATTTGTTGCCTCCAGAGTGTTTTTAATTTCACTTATTGCATTATTCATTATATATTGACTCTTTTTTATTTCTTCTAAGTCCTTGTTAAACCTTTCTTGCATCTTCTCAATCCTTGCCTCCAGGCTATTTATCTGTGATTCCATTTTAATTTCAAGATTTTGGATCAATTTCACTATCATTATTCGGAATTCTTTATCAGGTAGATTCTCTATCTCTTCCTCTTTTGTTTGGTTTGGTGGGCATTTATCCTGTTCCTTTATCTGCTGGCTATTCCTCTGTCTCTTCATCTTGTTTAAATTGCTGAGTTTGGGGTGTCCTTTCTGTATTCTGGCAGTTTGTGGAGTTCTCTTTATTGTGGCATTTCCTCACTGTGTGTGGGTTTGTACAGGTGGCTTGTCAAGGTTTCCTGGTTAGGGAAGCTTGTGTCGATGTTCTGGTGGTTGGAGCGGTATTTCTTCTCTCTGGAGTGTAATGAAATGTCCAGTAATGAGTTATGAGATGTCTATGGTTTTGGGTTGACTTTGGGCAGCCTGTATCTTGAAGCTCAGGGCTGTGTTCCTTTGTTGCTGGAGAATTTGCTTGGTATGTCTTGCCCTGGAACTTGTTGGCCCTTGTGTGGTGCTTGGTTTCAGTGTCGGTATGGAGGCGTTTGATGAGCTCCATTCAATTAATGTTCCTTGGAGTCAGGAGTTCCCTGGAGTCAGGGTTTGGACTTAAGCCTCTTACTTCCAGTTATCGGTCTTATTTTTACAGTAGTTTCAAAACTTCTCCTTCTATACAGCACCATTGATAAAACATCTACGTTAAAGATGAAAAGTTTCTCTACTGTGAGGGTCACTCAGAGAGGTTCACAGCGTTACATGGAGAAGAGAAGAGGGAGGAGGGAGTTAGAGGTGACCCAAATGAGATGAGGTGGAATCAATAGTGGAGAGAGTGGGCTAGCCAGTAGTCACTTCCTTATGTGCACTCCACAACTGGACCGCTCAGAGATGTTCACGGAGTTATACAGAGAAGAGAAGAAGGAGGCAGGAGACAGAGGTGGCCAGAAGGATAAAAGGGGGAAATGAAAAGGAGGGAGACAGATCCAGCCAGTTATCAGTTCCCTAAGTGTTCTCCACCATCTGGAACACACAGAAATTCACAGAGTTGGGTAGAGTAGAGAGGGGTTAGGGAGGAGATACAGGTGACCTGGTGGAGAAAATGGAGAGTCCAAAGGGAGAGGGAGCAGTCAAGCCAGTAATCTCGTACCCTAGTGAAAAATGGGTCCTGAAGATTGGGTTCTTAAAGGTACAAAATTGGTAACAAATACATAAAAGCAAAAATTAAAAATCTAGAGTAGAGTTTGGAATTTCAAAAATGCGATGTTAATGAAAAGAAGAAGGAAAAGAAAGAGAGAAAAAACGAACAATGATAAACAAACAAGGTCACAAAAATTATAAAGAAACTACAGGTACAAAATTGATAACAAATACCAAAAAGCAAAAATTAAAAATCTAGAGTAGAGTTTGGAATTTCAAAAATACAACGTTAAAAAAAAAGAAGAAGAAAAATAAAGAGAGAAAACAAACAAACCAACAAAAACAATGTCGCAAAAATTATAAAGAAAATACAGGTACAAAATTGATATCAAATACCAAAAAGCATAAATTAAAAATCTTGAGTACAGTTTGGAATTGCAGATATACAATGTTATATAAAAGAAGAAGAGAAAGAAACAGAGGGGAGAAAAAGAAAAAAAAAGTCAGAGAAATTATATAAAAAAAAACTATAGGTACAAAATTGATAACATATACCAAAAGGCTAAAATTAAAAATCTAGAGTAGAGTTTGGAATTTCAAAAATACAATGTTAAAAAAAAAGGGGAAGAAGAAAAATAAAGAGAGAAAACAAACAAACCAACAAAAACAATGTCGCAAAAATTATAAAGAAAATACAGGTACAAAATTGATATCAAATACCAAAAAGCATAAATTAAAAATCTGGAGTAGAGTTTGGAATTGCAGATATACGATGTTATATAAAAGAAGAAGAGAAAGAAACAGAGGGAAAAAAAGTCACAGAAATTATGAAAAAAACTATAGTTACAAAATTGATAACATATACCAAAAGGCTAAAATTAAAAATCTAGAGTAGAGTTTGGAATTTCAAAAATACAATGTTAAAGAAAAGAAGAAAAAGAAAACAAAAAAAAACAAAAAAACACGGTCAAAAAATTATAAAATATATATATGAAGTTTGCTGAAGAAGAAAAAAAAAATAGGGTCTTTTTTTTTTTTTTTTGCAAAGTAATAGTTATAAAAGTGAAAATAAAAGGACAATAGAGGACTTAAAATTTAAAAAAAAGAAAGATTGATCGTAAAAATAGTAAAAATATATCTAGGTCTTTCTCTGGTTTTGTTGTGAGTATTGTGGGTTCAGTTCATTTTTGGCAGTTCCTTAGTCCGACTTATATTTCTCAAGATCTATAGGCCCCTTTCTATGTAATCCGTAGTAACCACAGGGTTTTAATCTATGGCCTGTAGCTTCCAAGGCGTTTCCCTCTGTTATATCTTCTTCTGTTTGCTGGTCTCTTCAGTGTCTGGTTCCCGCCCTGACACAAAGGGGACGGTGGAGGACACTATTTTTTTTTTTTTTATTTTATTTAGGCTCACTTGTTCAGCCGCGCTGTGGGGAGGGAGGGAGGGATGCTGCAAACAGATAACACTGGCGTGCGCTCGCAGTGCCTCAGCCACACTGGGTCTGCCCCCGCTCACGGCGCGTGTAGCCTCCCTGCCCACACTGCTCGGGCTCTAGGTTGTTCCGCCGGGAACAATCAGAGGCCGGCCCTGGGCTGAGCTCCCAGGTCCAAGCCGCTCAGGTTCAGGCACTCGGGTAGTCCTCAGAGGCGCAGACTCGGTTGGGCCTGCGTTTTGTGTTCTTCCCAGATCCGAGCAGCTCAGGTGATGAGGTGTTTGGCGGGCGCCAATGCTGCGACTTATCGCCTCCCCGCCACTCGGTTATCTGGGTGTAAAACCGGCGCACCTTCTCAGGCAGATGTTGACCGTCCAGACCCCCAAGAAATTTTAGTTAGCAAAGAAGCCTGCTTACAGTTTTATAGATAGTGTCTCTCTGGGGCTGCGATTGCCCCCTTCCGGCTCTGGCTGCCTGTCACCGGAGGGGGAAGGTCTGCAGCCGACTATCTCTGTTCAGTCCTTTGTTCTGTGCACGGGCCTGGCGGTGTCTTAGGTTAGGGCTGGCTTTTCGCGTGGTAGATATCCCACAGTCTGGTTTGCTAGCCCAAATTATTTCGCTCAGATAGCGCTCAGAACATTCGGCCCAATTCTTACTCTAAGGGGCACAGCCCGCGCCGCACTTCCCTGCCCAGCCCCCGCTTGCTAATGCCGTGTGCAGGCCTCTGCGCTGCTTCTCCGCTGGGGGAGTTACCGTAGGGCTCACAATCTGCGATTTTTAATTGTTTATTTTCTTTTTTTTCCCCTCCCTTTTATGTTGCCCTCTGTGCTTCCAAAGCTCGGCACAGATTCAGCAGTGAGAAGGTTTCCTGGTGTTTGGAAACTTCTCTCTTTTTAAGACTCCTTTCCAGGGATGGAACTCCGTCCCTCCCTCTTTTGTCTCTTTTTTTGTCTTTTATATTTTTTCCTACCTCCTTTTGAAGAGTTGGGCTGCTTTTCTGGGTGCCTGATGTCCTCTGCCGGCATTCAGAAGTTGTTTTGTGGAATTTACTCGACGTTTAAATGCTCTTTTGATGAATTTGTGGGGGAGAAAGTGTTCTCCCCGTCCTACTCCTCCGCCATCTTCTATTACTGTGATATTGAATGTTTTGCCTTGGAAATGGACAGAGATCATTCTGTCGTTTTTGAGATTGCACCCAAGAACTGCATTTCTGACTGTTTTGTTGACTATGATGGTTACTCTATTTCTTCTAAGAGATTCTTGCCCACAGTAGTAGATATAATGGTCATTTGATCTAAATTGGCCCATTCCAGTCCAATTTAGTTTACTGATTCCTAAAATGTTGATGTTCACTCTTGCCATCTCCTATTTGACCACTTCCAATTTACCTTGATTCATTGACCTAACTTGCCAGTTTCCTATGCAATATTGTCCTTACAGCATCAGACTTTGCTTCCATCACCAGTCACAGCAACAACTTGGCATTGTTTTTACTTTGGCTCTGTCTCTTCATTCATTCCTCCAGGTTGGATGGCCTGCTGCATTCAAGGAGCAACAAGAAGGAGAGTGTGGCTGGAGCTGAGTGAGCAGGGATGAGGTCAAAAAGGTGGTGGGAAAAGTTAGAGAGTGGGAAAGTCAGACCCAGACCACCTGAGGTTTTGTGGTTTTACTTGCAGAAAAATGGGAAGCCGCTGGAAGGTTTTGATCAACAGAGGGATGTGAACTGCTGTGTGCTTCTGGCTGCTTCTATGATAAGACTGGCTAGAGAATGCAAGTTTAGAAGGAAGGATGTATGTTAGTAGAAAGCATAGTGACTAGAAATGATGTGATGGTGATAAGTGACCAGATTTTGGATATATTTTCAAGGTAGAAAAGAATATTTAGTGACAGATAAGATATAATATTGAGAAAAAGAGGTGTCAAACATTTTGGCCTGAGACGATGGTTGGCTTTTTCATGACCAAGAAGGAGGGGGAACAGGCTTGTTAGGGACTTCTGGAGTGCAGTCTTGATGGCTGAGATATATCTGTAATTAGATAGAGATGAATTTCCATTGTGCCTTTATTTCCAAACACCCCAAGCCCCTTCAGTTTAGTTCAGTTCAGTCGCTCAGTCATGTCCGACTCTTTGCAACCCCTTGAATCGCAGCACGCCAGGCCTCCCTGTCCTACACCAGCTCCCAGCGTCCACTCAAACTCACGTCCATCAAGTCGGTGATGCCATCCAGCCACCTCATCCTCTGTCCTCCCCTTCTCTTCCTGCCCCCAATCCCTCCCAGCATCAGAGTCTTTTCCAATGAGTCAACTCTTCGCATCAGGTGACCAAAGTACTGGAGTTTCAGCTTTAGCATCAGTCCTTCCAAAGAACACCCAGGACTGATCTCCTTCAGAATGGACTGGTTGGATCTCCTTGCAGTCCAAGGGACTCTCAAGAGTCTTCTCCAACACCACAGTTCAAAAGCATCTATTCTTCAGTGCTCAGCTTTCTTCACAGTCCAACTCTCACATCCATAAATGACTACTGGAAAAACCATAGCCTTGACTAGACGAATCTTTGTTGGCAAAGTAATGTCTCTGCTTTTGAATATGCTATCTAGGTTGGTCATAACCCTCCTTCCAAGGAGTAAGTGTCTTTTAATTTCATGGCTGCAGTCACCATCTGCAGTGATTTTGGAGCCCCCCCCCAAAATAAAGTCTGCTATTGTTTCCACTGTTTCCCCATCTATTTCCCATGAAGTGATGGGACCAGATGCCATGATCTGAATTTTCTGAATGTTGAGCTTTAAGCCAACTTTTTCACTCTCCTCTTTCACTTTCATCAAGAGGTTTTTTTAGTTCCTCTTCACTTTCTGCCATAAGGGTGGTGTCATCTGCACATCTGAGGTTATTGATATTTCTCCCGGCAATCTTGATTCCAGCTTGTGCTTCTTCCAGCCTAGAGTTTCTCATGATGTACTCTGCATATAAGTTAAATGAGCAGGGTGATGATATACAGCCTTGATGTACTCCTTTTCCTATTTGGAAGCAGTCTGTTGTTCCACGTCCAGTTCTAACTGTTGCTTCCTGACCTGCATACAGGTTTCTCAAGAGGCAGGTCAGGTGGTCTGGTATTCCCATCTCTTTCAGAATTTTCCACAGTTTATTGTGATCCACACAGTCAAAGGCTTTGGCATAGTCAATAAAGCAGAAATAGATGTTTTTCTGAAACTCTCTTGCTTTTTCCATGATCCAGCGGATGTTGGCAATTTGATCTCTGGTTCCTCTGCCTTTTTGAAGACCAGCTTGAACATCTGGAAGTTCACAGTTCACGTATTGCTGAAGCCTGGCTTGGAGAATTTTGAGCATTACTTTACTAGTGTATGATATGAGTTCAATTGTGTGGTAGTTTGAGCATTCTTTGGCATTGCCTTTCTTTGGGATTGGAATGAGAACTGACCTTTTCCAGTCCTGTGGCCAAGCCCCTTACACATACTATGTGATTCTTTCTTCTAACATTTCAGGAAAAAAGGTCAGTTCAGTGCAGTCGCTCAGTCATTTCCGACTCTTTCTGACCCCATGGACTGCAGCATGTCAGGCTTCCCTGTCCTTCACCAATTCTTGGAGCTTGCTCAAACTCATGTCCATCGAGTCAGTGATGCCATCCAACCATCTCATCCTTTGTCATCCCCTTCTCTGCCCACCTTCAATCTTTTCCAGCATCAGGGTCTTTTCAAATGAGTCAGTTCTTCACATCAGGTGGCCAAAATATTGGAGTTTCAGCTTCAACATCAGTCCTTCCAATGAATATCCAGGACTTATTTCCTTTAGGATTGACCAGTTTGATCTCCTTGCGATCCAAGGGTCTCTCAAGAGTCTTCTTCACGTCACAGTTCCAAAGCATCAATTCTTCTGTGCTCGGCTTTCTTTATAGTCCAACTCTCACATCCATACATGGCTACTGGTAAAACCATAGCTTTGACTAGACAGACCTTTGTTAGCAAAGTAATGTCTCTGCTTTTTAATATGCTGTCTAAGTTAGTCATAGCTTTTCTTCCAAGGACCAAGCGTCTTTTAATTTCATGGCTGCAATCACCATCTGTAGTGATTCTGGAGCCCAAGAAAATAAAGTCTGTCACTGTTTCCATTGTTTCCCCATCTATTTGCCATAAAGTGATGGGACTGGATGCCATGATCTTTTTTTGAAAGTTGACCTTTAAGCCAGGTTTTTCAGTCTCCTCTTTCATTAAGAGGCTCTTTAGTTCTTCACTTTCTGCCATAAGGGTGGTGTCATCTGCGTATCTGAAATCATTGATATTTTTCCTGGCAATCTTGATTCCAGCTTGCATTTTGTCCAGCCTGGGATTTTGCATGATGTGCTCTGCATATAAATTAAATAAGTAGGTTGACAATATACAGCCTTGATGTACTTCTTTTCCAATTTGGAACCAGTCTGTTGTTCCATGTCCAGTCTAACTGTTGCTTCTTGACCTACATACAGATTTCTCAGGAGGCAGGTAAGGTGGTCTGTTTTCCCCATCTCTTGAAGAATTTTCCAAGTTTGTGGAACAAATTGGACAAAAGTTGCAGATATTATCAACATTTGAAGTGTGAAAAAATTCACAGTTATGAAATCATATAATTTGTATGAAGATTCAGAAATACTGTACCAATTGCAGTTTCCCCCTATATTTTGTGCAACTGATTTTTAGCAATACTTTCTGGAGATTTGTTTTTGGTAGTATAGTCTCCCCCGGAGAGTGTGTCCATCATGTTTGCCTCACTTTTATAGGGACTTCAGGCAGCATCTTTAAGAGTAAGTTGAAACACTAAGGATTTGATGATAAGTTACATCTGTCTCCAATGCAGTAAGGCGTTTCCAAGAGGTTTTTTACTTTAGCTGCTTTTATCCGTAAGTACATTTTCTGTGATTTTCCTAGGATAGAAAATTGTGATGATAAAATCAATTTACTGAAGAACTAGAAGGGACTTGAGCCAGCAGTTGTCCATTTCCCTCATTTTATAGCTGGGGAAATGAGAATCCTCAGAGGTGAAGTAACTTGCCCATAGTTAGCATCCCACTGGGATGGGAAGAACAGAAGAAACAAGGCAGGGGCCTTGCAGTGGATGGGACCCTGGTGAATGGATGTTCTAATGAACATCTTCTTTGCCAAATTAAAAATAATTCTCCTATGAGTTTATAGATACTTTAAATTTTGTGATTGTCTCATTTTCACTTAAAAAATGAAAAAATTTGACATAGTTGTAGCATGTTTCTTTTTGTGAGATAAAGAAAGCAGATTTTACCAGGATGAGTTGTTTTAGGATTTTAGCTTGTAATCTATGTGAGAAATGTATGTATACATGTGAAATATAGACATATTTTCCTAGAAGCAATGTTTCAATATTTAGTAACTCAGTGTTTGCATCAGTTTTATAGAACATAACTACCACAGATAAAGAGAACTGGCTATTAAATATTTTTTTATACAATAAAAATTCTGAGGACTTTTCTGGCAGTCCAGTGGCTAAGACTCTGCATTCCCAATGCAGGGGCCCCAGGTTCAATCCCAAATCAGGAAACTAGATCCCATATGCCACAACTAAGAGCTTGCATATTGCAAATAAGACCTAATACAGCCAAATAAATAATCCTTTTTAAAAAAAATAAATTTTCTAATTTTTAAAATGTTTATTTTTAAGAGTGCCTTCTGCGCTCAAGTCAGACTGTGCAACTCTTTGTGATTCATACAAATTTCCCTCCCTTAAGTCATTCCCTAGGTTTGTTCACACCTCTTCCACTTCCTGAAATGTCCAATTCCAGAATTTCATCCCTTTCTTTCTTCCTTATCTTCTTCCTGTGGACTCCTGCACCTGGATCCCTGACATTGCTCTGGCCACTCTCCTCTGATCCTTCCATCCCAGGGTGACCTCAGGCTCTGAACAGTCCCCATGGGGCCAAAACAGGGTCTCTTAAGGAAACAACTGTAAAGTGATACCATCAAGAAATATTTGAATTGAATGGAGGGGGAGATTTCTAGAATCTTCTTAGGAATCTATACTCAAAAAAAAAAAAAAGAAGAAACAAATTCCATTAAGCGTTCAAATGTAGAATTTAGAAAGAGAATGGAAAAGAATGAGATTCATTTATAAGGACATTCACAGGAAGGTTGAAGCAGCCCCAAAGTTGAAGATGGCAGCAGAAACTCTGAGATAATATATATTGTGTATGATCAAACAAATCACTTTAAAAAATACTAAGAGTAGGGGGGAAAAATGTGTCTCCTGGGACTGGGAAGTTATTGACTGGTTTGAGGCCAAGGAGAAGATTTTTTGTGTGAAGGCAATTTCCTGGGATTTTCACCCTGACAATAAATCACTCTGCAGAGAACATAATGGTCCACTGAGGGGAGAGAAGATGATGATAAATGTGTCCAGCTGCCTAGATGACTAAGGAGCGCATGTAGGAAAGTTAGTTGACACTTTGCCGAGCTCTGCATTTGAACTCCGTTCAGCACAGTGTTAGGAATAGCCTAGCCTCTGGCTTACAGACTCTCAGATTGGGTTTCTGTCCTACTCACCCTCTCACCTGACTCCTTACATTCATCCCCAAAATATCCTTTTATGTTCCTTAGGAACTGTCCCTTCCCAGTTTTGCTTCTGCCTCAATTCTATCTGCCTCTTACTTCTAAGGGAGCAGATGCAGAAGCTACAGTTACCACCCAAGTGAGTACTAAGTACTAATTGAGCTCCGAGTCCCTCTCTGAAGACCTCCTAGTGAAAAGCAGAATCCTCTCTCTCCTGAAACAACTGGGCTGTTTCAGTGATTTCAGTCTCCCCTGCACAGGGGGCTCTGCTTAAATGTCAGGAAGACTGAGATACAGCAAACTTATTGGACTTCACTTCTTTTTACTCTTACTCATTTCATTCCACTGACTTTTACTAAGCACCTACTGTGGACAAGGCTGTGTGTCAGGCAATGGAACAGCTGGGCCACTGCCATCACAACCATTGTTTTCAATTAAAAACCTCCAAAGACTGTGGGGGCAATTTTCAGTATGGTTCATGCAAACATAAGGGGAATGCCTACTATGGATACTCATACTGCACTAAGCTGAAGACAAATTCTCATAGGTCTTGTCTACACCTATCTGCTAACATAACCTGAGAGTCTTGTTATTGCTAATTTGAAGGGTATCTGAATTTTATTTTTGCTGTATATGTGTGTTTGTTTACTATATTTTAAATAAAAAAGATAGTCTGCAGGCAAAGAGTTCTCAGCTGCTTTCAATTTGAATGAACAAACACTTATTGAGAGTCATTCCTTCATCTATTCATTCAGCTAACATTTCCTGAGCACCTCCTAAGGTGTTGTCACTGTGCCAGGCAGTGGTGCAAAAACAGACGGCCAACCAACCTGCAGGCAAAGCATGGTTCCCAGGCTAGCGAAAGCTATAGTTGAGTGGAGGGTTGACCTCATTTAAACTTACACATGTATGTGACCCTCATTCTTATCATTTCTGATGTGATAGAGGGAATTGCAGAGAATAAAGTGTGTGCAGGATGCAATGAAAGCCTGAAGAGAGAATCTGCTTCCCTCTCAATAGGAACCTATTAGATGAGAAGTAGAGTCTGTACCTCTTAGCCTTTTATTCGTGGTCCCCACATTTCTAACTTCATCATCTCTTACTTTCATATGCAAAACCCTGAGTAGCCAGTGGCCCCATTTTTATCCAAACATGTCACATACATTTCCAATTTCATGCCTTTACTCACTTCCTTTTCCTGACTGAAATGCTATTTCTCTAGTCTTGATTCATTTAAATTCTACTAGGGGCAAGCTCATATGACCTTTTAATAATAAAAGCCTTCCATATCAAAACCCTCCTAGCTCAGTGCCTGGCACTGGATAAGTACAATTTCACTGATGGAGAAGATTAATTTCTAGCCTGAATCAAACAGAGTCTGCCTATGTCACTCATTTGGTAATTTTCTCTGTACCCCTGCATTCTGAATTATTATTTTGTTTCTATATCCTGCCTTCCAACCAGACCCAAGGCAATGTCACATCAGAGATCACATAATTTATGGCTTTGTTTCCTCATGCCAGCAGAGGACTTGGCACAATTGATGTTTATTTTTGTTACTGTTCCTGAAGGGCATATTCTTTCAAATGTAACATGTTACTAAATTCTTTCATTTTTCAAATATTAATGGAGTGGCTGCTATGTTCTTGGTACTGTTTGTTCTAGGGCTGAACATAAAGGTCTACTCTTATGGAGGCTATATTCTAGTGGAGGGAGGCAGAAATAAACACATAAATGTATAACATGTCAGGTGCCAATTGATAGTATGCAGAAAGATAGAAAGTGAAGGAAGATGGTGGCAAGGTTGGGGAATGCTGTTTTTTATTCATCAGTCTAGGAAGGTGCTTGTGATAAGGTAATATTTGAGAGAGGTCTGGAATAAGTGAGAACATCACATAGCTATCTGGGAGAAGAGTGTTTTAGAACAACCTGGAACATGATGGTAATGGGAAAGAGTGGCAGGACATGAGGCCTCTGGGAGGACATGACATTTACTCTGAATGAGGTGAAGCCTTTGTAGAGACTAGAGCAGAAGAGTGACATCACTTGACTAACATTGTATAAAAGGAGGTCCCTGCTTCTGTGTGGAATGTAGGTTACCAGGGGCAACGGCGGAAGAGCAGAGAGTAGTCAGGGGGATTTTACAATGACTTGGACCTGGATAGTAGTCTGAGAAGTGAAAAGAAGTAGTCAGGCCTGTATGTATTCTGGACATATTTGAAGGTAGAGCCAATGGAATTTACTGTTGGATAGTGAGAAAGTTAATTCCTAGGAAGGTTGATAAGAAGTCCGGGGGTCCCCAAGGAGAGAGGGGTCTGAAATTCTCAAGGAAGAGAAAAGGACAAATGTTTTTTTTCCCTCTACATTCCTTAGTCTTCAGTTCAGTTCAGTTCAGTCGCTCATTCATGTCCAACTCTTTGCGACCCCATGAATCGCAGCACACCAGGCCCCCTGTCCATCACCAACTCCCGGAGTTCACTCAATTCACGTCCATTGAGTTGGTGATGCCATCCAGCCACCTCATCCTCAGTCGTCCCCTTCTCCTCCTGCCCCCAATCCCTCCCAGCATCAGAGTTTTTTTCCAATGAGTCAACTCTTCGCATGAGGTGGCCAAAGTACTGGAGTTTCAGCTTTAGCATCATTCCTTCCAAAGAACACCCAGGACTGATCTCCTTTAGAATGGACTGGTTGGATCTCCTTGCAGTCCAAGGGACTCTCAAGAGTCTTCTCCAACACCACAGTTCAAAAGCATCAATTCTTCGGTGCTCAGCCTTCTTCACAGTTCAACTCTCACATCCATACATAACCACTGGAAAAACCATAGCCTTGACTAGATGGACCTTTGTTGGCAAAGTAATGTCTCTGCTTTTGAATATGCCATCTACGTTGGTCATAACCCTCCTTCCAAGGAGTAAGCATCTTTTAATTTCATGGCTGCAATCACCATCTGCAGTGAGTTTGGAGCCCCCCAAAATAAAGTCTGACACTGTTTCCCCATCTATTTCCCATGAAATGATGGGACCAGATGCCATGATCTTCCTTAGTCTTAGTCACATAAAACGTTTTATCTTTAAGCCTGGAACTGATGATTACACAACAAACAACTCAGTTTAAACTCTGTACTAAGGATTATATAACAACAATGTATCCTGCTTGAGGACAGTTTCTTTTTCCTGAAAATCTTCTGGCTAATCCTGTTATTTTAAAATGTAAATTATGGGAGTGGGTATAGTAAGATCTTTACAACCTCCAGACATTCTTTTGATTCATTGTAATAACTAATTATTGAATGGTTTGTCTTGGAAACGAACAGAGATCATTCTGTCATTTTGAGATTGCATCCAAGTACTGTATTTTGGACTCTTTTGTTGACCATCATGGCTACTCCATTTCTTCTAAGGGATTGCTGCCCGCAGTAGTAGATATAATGGTCATCTGAGTTAAATTCACCCATTCCAGTCCATTTTAGTTCGCTGATTCCTAGAATGTCGACATTCACTCTTGCCATCTCCTGTTTGACCACTTCCAATTTGCCTTAATCCATTGACCTAACATTTCAGGTTCCTATGCAATATTGCTCTTTACAGCATCAGACCTTGCTTCTATCACCAGTCATATCCACAACTGGGTATTGTTTTTGCTTTGGCTCCATCCCTTCATTCTTTCTGGAGTCATTTCTCCACTGATCTCCAGTAGCATATTGGGCACCTACCGACCTGGGGAGTTCTTCTTTCAGTATCCTATCATTTTGCCTTTTCATACTGTTCATGGGGTTCTCAAGGCAAGAATACTGAAGTGGTTTGCCATTCCCTTCTCCAGTGGAACACATTCTGTCAGACCTCTCCACCATGACTTGCTGGTCTTGGGTGGCCCCACATGGCATGGCTTAGTTTCATTGAGTTAGATAAGGCTGTGGTCCTAGTGTGATTAGATTGACTAGTTTTCTGTGATTATGGTTTTAGTGTGTCTGCCCTCTGATGCCCTCTCACAATACCTACCATCTTACTTGGGTTTCTCTTACCTTGGACAAGGGGTATCTCCTCACCACAGCCCCTACTGACCTTGAACGTGGAGTAGCTCCTCTCGGCCCTTCTGTGCCCGCACAGCCACCACCCCTTGGACGTGGGGTTGCTCCTCTCGGCCGCCGCCCCAAAAAACACCCAAAAAAGATGGCCTTTTAATTATAGGGGACTGGAATGCAAAAGTAGGAAGTCAAGAAACACCTGGAGTTGAAGGCAAATTTGGCCTTGGAATACAGAATGAAGCAGAGCAAATGCTAATAGAGTTTTGCCACGAGAACTCATTGGTCATAGCAAACACCCTCTTCTAACAACACAAGAGAAGACTCTACACATGGATATCACCAGATGGTCAACACTGAAATCAGATTGATTATATTATTTGCAGCCAAAGATGGAGAAGCTCTATACAGTCAGCAAAAATAAGACTGGGAGTTGACTGTGGCTCAGATCATGAAGTCCTTATTGCCAAATTCAGACTTAAATTGAAGAAAGTAGGGAAAACCACTAGACCATTCAGGTATGACCTAAATCAAATCCCTTATGATTCTACAGTGGAAGTGAGAAATAGATTTAAAGGACTAGATCTGATAGATAGAGTGGCTGATGAACTAGGGATGGAGGTTCGTGACATTGTACAGGAGACAGGTATCAAGACCATCCCCATGGAAAAGAAATGCAAAAAAGCAAAATGGCTGTCTGGGGAGGCCTTACAAATAGCTGTGAAAAGAAGAGAAGCAAAAAGCAAAGGAGAAAAGGAAAGATATAAGCATCTGAATGCAGAGTTCCAAAGAACAGCAAGGAGAGATAAGAAAGCCTTCCTCAGCAATCAGTGCAAAGAAATAGAGGAAAAAAAGAGAATGGGAAAGGCTAGAAATCTCAAGAAAATTAGAGATACCAAGGGAACATTTCATGCAAAGATGGGCTCGATAAAGGACAGAAATGGTATGGACCTAACAGAAGCAGAGGATATTAAGAAGAGGTAGCAAGAATATGCAGAACTGTACAAAAATGATCTTCACAGTCAAGATAATAATGATGATGTGATCACTCACCCAGAGCCAGACATCCTGGAATGTGAAGTCAAGTGGGCCTTAGAAAGCACCACTATGAACAAAGCTAGTGGAGGTGATGGAATTCCAGTTGAGCTACTTCAAAACCTGAAAGATGATGCTGTGAAAGTGCTGCACTCAATATGCCAGCAAATTTGGAAAACTCAGCAGTGGCCACAGGACTGCAAAAGGTCAGTTTTCATTCCAATCCCAAAGAAAGGCAATGCCAAAGAATGCTCAAACTACCGCACAATTGCACTCATCTCACATGCTAGTAAAGTAATGCTCAAAATTCTCCAAGCCAGGCTTCAGCAATACGTGAACCGTGAACTTCCAGATGTTCAAGCTGGTTTTAGAAAAGGCAGAGGAACCAGAGATCAAATTGCCAATATCTGCTGGATCATGGAAAAAGCAAGAGAGTTCCAGAAAAACATCTATTTCTGCTTTATTGACCATGCCAAAGCCTTTGACTGTGTGGATCACAATAAACTGTGGAAAATTCTGAAAGAGATGGGCATACCAGACCACCTGACCTGCCTTTAGAAGAGCTTTATGCTTTTCTTTAGAAAGCTATATGCAGGTCAGGAAACAACAGTTAGAACTGGACATGGAACAACAGACTGGTTCCAAATAGGAAAAGGAGTACGTCAAGGCTGTATATTGTCACCCTGCTTATTTAACTTCTATGCAGAGTACATCATGAGAAACTCTAGGCTGGAAGAAACACAAGCTGGAATCAAGATTGCCAGGAGAAATATCAATAACCTCAGATATGCAGATGACACCACCCTTATGGCAGAAAGTGAAGAGGAACTAAAAAAGCCTCTTGATGAAAGTGAAAGAGGAGAGTGAAAAAGTAGGCTTAAAGCTCAACTTTCAGAAAATGAAGATCATGGCATCCAGTCCCTTCACTTCATGGGAAATAGATGGGGAAACAGTGGAAACAGTGGCAGACTTTATTTTGGGGGGGGGGGCTCCAAAATCACTGCAGATGGTGATTGCAGCCATGAAATTAAAAGACGCTTACTCCTTGGAAGGAAAGTTATGACCAACCTACACAGCATATTGAAAAGCAGAGACTTTACTTTGCCAACAAAGGTCCATCTAGCCAAGGCTGTGGTTTTTCTAGTGGTCATGTATGGATGTGAGAGTTGGACTGTGAAAAAAGCTGAGCACCAAAGAATTGATGCTTTTTAAGTGTGGTGTTGGAGAAGACTCTTGAGAGTCCCTTGGACTGCAAGGAGATCCAACTAGTCCATTCTGAAGGAGATCAGTCCTGGGTGTTCTTTGGAAGGAATGATGCTAAAGCTGAAAGTCTAGTATTTTGGCCACCTCATGCGAAGAGTTGACTCATTGGAAAAGACTCTGATGCTGGGAGGGATTGGGGGCAGGAGGAGAAAGGGACGACAGAGGATGAGATGGCTGGATGGCATCACCGACTTGATGGACGTGAGTCTGAGTGAACTTTGGGAGTTGGTGTAGGACACGGAGGCCTGGCGTGCTGCAATTCATGGGGTTGCAAGAGTCGGACACGACTGAGTGACTGAACTGAACTGAACTGAAAAACTAATTATAAGGTATATAACTCCTTTGCTAACTCTAGCGAGGGGGTACTCTTTCTGCCCCCTTCTGATGTCTATGTCAGACGCTTTCTCTATCCCTTTTATACTTTAATCAGTCTATTACACAAAAGCTCTGAGCCATCAAACCTCATTTCTGGCCCTGGATTGAATTCTCCTCCGGAGGCCAAGAATACTGGCGTCTTTCATGGTTCAGCATCAACCCATCAATAGTATATGGTTGTAAGAGAAATAGGAGTATAGATGATGGCAAATTTTTGGCCTAAGGAACTAAAATAATGAGCTTATTATTTACAGAGTTTCCAAAAGCTTGGTTTGATGATATTAGGAATCAGAATATGTGCTCTGGATATGTGTGTGAGATGCTCTTTAGATATCCATTCAGAGATGTCAGGAAGTTATTTGGGCATATAAATGTGTAGTTCAAGGAGAAATTCAAGCCAGAGATATAATTTTGTATTTGAAAGTGTATAGATGTTGTTTAAAGTCAGGAGACTGAACAGGATCAAAAGAATGTCAATAGAGAAGTAAGAATTCCAAGGATGGAACTTGGAGTACTTCAACATTTAGAGGAAACATAAAAGAAGAGGAGCCAGTAAACGAAACTGGAAGTGGACCATGAGGTGAGGAGAGAACTAAGAGGGAGTGCAGCCAAGGAGAGAAGAAGGGGCAGCACTTCTGTCAAATATTGCATAGGTCTAGCAAGATGAGGACTTAGAATTGACCAGTAGGTTAGAAAATGGGGAAATCCCTGGACACTTTGACAAGAGCTGAAATGGGCTGAAGTGATGCATTTGGAAGACTGACAAGAGAGGATTCAGAGAGAACAGAGGACAGGTGTGTGAGCAAAGAGAAGAGACATGAGGTACTGGCTGTAGGGACATGTGGGAGCAAGGGAGAATTTTTAGATGGGAGATATTGCAGCATGACTATGTAATGATTATGCACAAGAATAACTGAGTATTGAGTAAGAATGAATGAGAGAATAATTCAGTAGAGTGAGAAAAATGGGTGATGCAATAGAAAGAGTGGCAATTGCTGAAATGATATTTCTGAGTAGATAACAGGGGAAAGGGTCTGGTGTAAAATGGAAGAACGTGGACAGTTTGCCCACAACAAAGGGAGAGAATGCAGAGTCTACACAGGGTAAGTTGGGAGATGTATGTGTATGGTCGGTTTTTGTGTTTTCTATTTTCTCAGAGAAATAGAAAGCACAGTCATCAGCTAAGAGTAATGTGGAAGGAGGAATTGGAAGTTTGAAGTGCGAGATGGAGGTGTGAAATAATTATCTATAAAATGAGACAGTGAATTGGCAAAGAAATGAGTAGGATCACATGGCAGCTCCAAGGGCCCACTTGAAGCAGGTGGTCATAAATTTAAAGAGAGATCAAATAAAATTATAATCACAGGATGTGAGTCACAATTTGCATTCTATATAAAAAGAAATAACATCAATGTATATGAGATATAAAAATAATTGAGATAAGGCATTAACAGTAGGAATGGTCCTTTAAACATGTTTCATTTTAAGGTAATGTACAAATCTTAATTCTATATTTTTAAACACCATGTCAAATAAATCAGTAAGCTCATTTTTAAACACTGTTAAAATAATGTAACACAAATTTCACCTTTAGAACACAACCTAAACACCAAAGTTGGCCACAGATACAGATCTGGAAAATGAAACTGAGAAAGTAGCAGAAAGTTATCATAAGTAAACAGGTGGCAGAGCTAGGACTCAGTTCAGAGTAGTGAGAAGAGGCTGAACCAGCTGAGGCTGTGGTAACACTGAAGCCAGGGACACAGAGTGACAATGACCATGCCCAGGGCACTCACTAGTGGTCAGAGATGGACAGACCAGGGTGGTATATGGTCAGCACATCTATCAACGATCGCTGTGGTCTCAACGCAGAATATGCTCGCACGGGAAGTAAATGGCCAGAATGAAGAGGATTTTAATGTAATAAGATCAGGAGGAGGATGGAGAACATTGTGTCTGAGGAGAGTAGAAAATGAAAAGTGAAATGTGATCTAGAGGGAAAAAATGATTGGCATTGGTATAGTGCCATTAACTATCCCATACAATCTTCATTCTCTAAGTTCAACTTTATTTTATATTTTGTATACTAAGTTGTTGCTGTTGTTCAGTCACTAAGTCATGTCCAATTCTTTGTGACCCCATGAACTACAGCACACCAGGCTTCCCTGTCCTTTGCTATCTCCCAGAGTTTGCTCAAACTCATGTCCGTTAAGTCAGTGATGCCATCCAATCATCTTATTCTCTGTCACCCTCTTCGCCTTTTACCTTCAATCTTTGCCAGTGTCAGGGCCTGTTCCATTAAGTCGACTGTTCACATCAGGTGGCCAAAATATCAGAGCTTCAGCTTCAGCATCCATCCTTCCAATGAGTATTCAGGGTTTCTATACTAAGACATGATGCGTATTCCCCAAAATTCCATGATTGTTCTTTCTGGGATTTGCAAATGTATTACAAAGTGTTCTATACACTGCAAAATCACTTGACCTTAGATACAGCTGAGCTAGATGCAAAATGCCTTCTGGTTTGCCGCTCATTTATATCAGTGCAGTTGTCTCTGTACTGTACTGTATATCCATAATTTAGTCCACATCTGTTTTGGAATGAGATGAGATATAATGAAATAATCATTACACAGTAGTTTGGTAGACAGGTTCTAAGGTGGGCCCATGATTCCTGTCTCTTGTGATTGATGTCTTTGTGCAATTTCCTTCCATGGCATGGGAGCTTAACTTGATTTTAGCCATTAGGTTGTGGAGAAGGCAATGGCACCCCACTCCAGTACTCTTGCCTGGAAAATCCCATGGACAGAGGAGCCTGGTAGGCTGCAGTCCATGGGGTCGCTAAGAGTTGGACACGACTGAGCGACTTCACTTTCACTTTTCACTTTCATGCATCGGAGAAGGAAATGGCAACTCACTCCAGCGTTCTTGCCTGGAGAATCCCAGGGATGGGGAAGCCTGATGGGCTGCCGTCTATGGGGTTGCACAGAGTCAGACATGACTGAAGCGACACAGCAGCAGCAGCAGCCATTAGGTTATGGCAAAACTGAGAAAATCACTCCTGTGATTACAACGTCTCCATCTTGCCAGCTGACAGATATTAGAGACTTTCTCCCTTTCAGGTTTTGAAGAAGTAAGCTGCCTGTTGTGAGATGGCTTATGGAGAGGGCCATGTAGCAAGGACCATGAACTATAGTTCCTCTAGGAGCTGAAAGTGACCCCTAGCTGATAGCTAGCAAGAAGCCAGGGATCCCATCCTAAAGATACAAGGAGATGAATTCTGCCAAGAACTGAATGAGTTTGGAAGTGGATCAATCTCCAGTCAAGCCTCTAGATGAGAACCCAGCCCTGGCGAACACCTTGGTTGTATCCTTGCAGAGGATCCAGCTAAGCCAATACCTGGACTTCTAAACTACAGAAACTGTGAGGTAATAAATGTAGATTGTTGTAACCTAAGTGTGTGGTAATTTGTTACACAGTAATAAGATAACTAATAGTGGCTCAAATTCTATTTTTATTTTTTGTTGGGATGTGGGTATGTTGAGAGAAAGAGAGAGGTTTGTTTGATAATCTCTGTTTTTCTGTAAGGTATCTTTTGTGTTATTTCAGTGACTATCTTGATTGAGGAGTGGTATGGAAGATAATCAAGAGCAAGGCTGAGAACAGGCATTTCATCCCTCAGATGAACATAGCCACCTCCCACAGTGAGGAGAAATATTAGCTCTCTCTCTCCCTACCCCTCCATTTTCACCAAGTTGTCACTCGTCATGCTACAGATTTCTCCCCTTGTGAACCAGAAAATTCCTCAAAAAATGAGGAGACTGATATAGGAGAAGATAGATGGATGCATGGGCAGATTGGGACAGATAGAAACTTCTATTAGGAAAACTACCTCAAATCACCCTGAAACAGAGGGAGTTTCCACTGCATTCGTATCAAATGCAGAAGACATCTTGTCATTATAAGGCAAGTCAGGTCTCTCCCCCTATCAACTCCACTCAAGGGTCTTCATTTCCAAGTATATCACATGATTGTAAAATAATAGTAAAATAACCCCAATTCTGAAGATAACTTGTGAGAACATAATGAAAAACCCATACCAAATAAATTACTCACAAATAAAATTCAGTGATATTTCTTTTTGTGCTGGGAAACCACATTAGAAGACTTCAGAAATAAAGACTATAAAAAATAGATGATGGAATTAATTCTCTTAAATAATCAAATGGTAACTGGTTATTTTCCTGATTAATGTCTCTATTTATTACAAGCCAGTATACATAGTTCAACTTGAATCTTCAAGAGTCATAAAGTAAAACCCAAGTGCATATATCCTGATATCCTACAGGGATATAAACATTAACTACTCATAGAAGAAAATAGAATAATTAACCTTCACTGCTTAAATATCCTTTAACTCTACTGTATACATTCAAACAGAGTGATTATCCTAATCACAGTGTTGAGAGAAAATTAGTTCATTTAAAAATCATTTTAAAATCATTATTGACAAAGGAATTATTTCAATGCTGAATTTCTAAATTGATCTCTCCATCACGTAAAATTAACTCAGCCTGAGTGCACAAGGTTGTGAGGAGTAGGAGTAGATGATGAAGAGGCACAGGATGGACCAAATTCTATATTAGGTAACAAAGGCCACATTTCTCTGAGATACAAACTGACATATTTTTTTCTGACAAATAATAAACTACCACTCAAGCCAAAGTTTCTTAGGCTATGAAAAAACAGGCAACTACAATTTATGTCTAGCTTCATCTTGTGATTATTTCCCTAGGATAACAAAACCTTGAATTCTGACTTTTGACTCTTTTTCCTCAATTATGGAAACAATTTTGACAAATTAAAAAAATCTATGCTCTGTCAAACAAACAAAAACAACAATATTTCTGTGTTTAGACCCAGATGGCAGCAATAATACAATAGTAAGATACCAGAGATGCCTTTGTTTCTACATTTAGTTAAGTCACTTCTCATAGTACTACTCAGCCATGGCTAGTTTACAGGTTTAAGAAATATCTGGCTGGGTCCATAAGGAGAGCCCTTTAGGGTAACATTCAATGATATGAGGCTGTGGTGTGCATAACAGAGCTATGCCCATGGCCCCATAGCTTTTTAGTAGGGATACTACTCAGTAGCCAACATCATTGGTCACTTGATGTACACTCTACTGGACCTATTTCCTTTTAGGATTCTTATAACCATGGGTTTCTAAATCCAGTCCTTGTTTCATCTTTTTCTTATTTGTGATGCAATGTTGTGATTTGAAGTGTCACATAAGAAGACATGAGATATAGGTGTTCAACAAAAAAACTGTTGGATGAACTGAATTAAATAATTTTTTAAAAATGTTGCAAAAAACACCCCTAAATATATGCTCTGCATCATATATTTATACAAATCCTCCTGATGTTGAAGTGTCCTAAAATACTCTGCAACCTGAACAGTATCTAATTCAATTTACTTCTTCTTTTTTTTTTTAAATTTTATTTTATTTTTAAACTTTACATAATTGTATTAGTTTTGCCAAATATCAAAATGAATCTGCCACAGGTATACATGTGTTCCCCATCCTGAACCCTCCTCCCTCCTCCCTCCCCATTCCATCCCTCTGGGTCTTCCCAGTGCACCAGCCCCAAGCATCCAGTATTGTGCATCGAACCTGGACTGGCAACTTGTTTCATACATGATATTTTACATGTTTCAATGCCATTCTCCCAAATCTTCCCACCCTCTCCCTCTCTCACAGAGTCCATAAGATTGTTCTATACATCAGTGTCTCTCAATTTACTTCTTAAGCATACAGAGTTTGTGTTTGCTTTATTAACTGTAAAAATATACAAAAGCAAATATTCTATCCTGTCCTGGGAGGGTGGAATTTAGGGAAGGGGAAGATAATGCACCAGGGATTTTATTTTAATTGGTGTTTTATTTCTTAAATGTCTTGCTCTGTAGCTTTATAATATGTAGTTTAAATATAAGTGAAGAAATGAAGCATTAAAGATAATCATAGCAGGATAGAATATTCAGTCACTCACTTCCCTGACTCTTAGCAAGGTAGAATGGCAGAACAAGATGTTTGTAAGCTGAAAAAGACAAGATTGCAAACATAAAAATGCACCAAAACCAACATTAGTAAAGGAAAGATTTGCATGTCTTGTAGGCTCTTAATTGACTCAAAGTATATTTTTCCTATCTATCCCCATCCCATCTTTGCAAACACATTCAGAAGCATCTGCAGAATCCGAATTCTTTTTCTGTAGTCTCCATCTTCCATGACCTCTTTCCCCTGACAGAACTGCTTGACTTTCAACAGAGAAGCCAAGTGGAAAGAAACATGGCAAGAGAGGACAGAATAAATGAAGCTTAAAAAGACAGAGGTTTGAGCAATCTACAGTATCAATGTAATCCCTGTCAAATTACCAATGGCAATTTTCACAGAACTAGAACAAACAATTTTAAAATTTGTATGGAAACACAAAAAACCCTGAATAGCCAAAGCAGTCTTAAGACAGAAAAACAGAGCTGGAAGAATCAACCTTTCTGACTTCAGACTATACTGCAAAGCTACAGTCATCAAGACAGTATGGCACTGGCACAAAAGCAGAAATATACACCAATGGAACAAGATAGAAGGCACAGAGGTAAATCAACCCACCTGTGGGCACTTTATCTTTGACAAAGGAGGCAAGAATATATAATGGAGAAAAGACAGCCTCTTCAATAAGTGGTGCGGAAAAACTGGACAGCTACATGTAAAAGAATGAAATTGGGATACTTCCTAACACCATACACAAAAATAAATTCAGAATGGATTAAAGAACTAAAATGTAAGGCCAGAAACTGTAAAACTCTTTGAGGAAAACATGGGCAGAACACTCTTTGGCATAAATCATTGTAAGATCTTCTTTGACCCCCCTCCTAGAGTAATAGAAATAAAAGCATAAATAAATAAGTGAAGCCTAATTAAACTTAAAAGCAGAAGAAAATATAAACACGATGAAAAGACAACCCTCAGAATGGGAGAAAATAATTGCAAATGAAAAAACCGATGAAGATTTAATCTTCAAAATTTACAAACAGCTCATGAAGCTTGATGGGCTCCCCTTGAGGGTCAGTTGGTAAAGAATCTGCCTGCAATGCCGGAGACCTGGGTTCAATCTCCTGGTTGGGAAGATCCCCTGAAGGGAACAGCTACCCACTCCAGTATTCTGGCCTGGATAATTCCATGGACAGTATCATCCATGGGGTGGCAAAGAGTTGGACATGACTGAGTGACTTTCATTTTCACTTCATGAAGCTCGATAGCAGAAAAACAAACAGCTCAATCAAAAAATGGGTGGAAGACCTAAACAGACATTTCTCTAAAGAAGACATGCAGATGGCCAACAAACATATTGAATTTTTTTTTTTTTTTGTCGCAAATGAATCATCTCTTTGCTATGTCATTAAGAGGGGTTGATCAACCATGGGTCAGATGCATGGGGTCACATTATCTCTACTATAAAGCTGACTGTAGTTATATATTATGTAAAGTTGTGCAGAGTAAACAATTATCATTGAAAAGTACCCCAGGCTTCATTAATAAAACTCAATGAAACAAAAAGGACAGAGGTTTGATCTTATACACTCACATACACAGATACACACATGGACAAATGCTCCCTCACATCTGATATCATTTTAAATGGCTCTACTTTTGCCCCACGCTGTTCCAGCCAAGTCAGCCTCCTTGCTGTTCTATGTACACTTTCCTCATGGCTCTGCCACTCGCTTTTTTTCTGAGATGTTCTTCCCCAGGTAGTTACATGGCTCATTCCCTTACTTTCTTCATGGCATTGCTCAAATATTACCTTATATTCATGGTCTTTCCTGACTACTTCACAGTATGAGACAACACCTGACACACATTATGTAAATATACATAAATAATATTTATTTTAATATTTATATAAATATTAACAGTTAATATTATTTTAGCATAACATATTTATATAAATACATGCTTAAAATTTATATAAATATTATTAATATTTATATAAGTAAATGCTTCACATATATTATATATATATGCTGCTGTGCTAAGTCACTTCAGTTGTGCCTGAAGCAGTTCATGTGCAACCCCATGAACTGTAGCCAACCAGGTTCCTCAGTCCCTGGGGTTATCCAGGTAGACTACTGGAGTGAATTACCATTCACTCCTCATTATATAGATGAAAGAAAAGAAAGGTGAAAGTGTAAGTCACTCAGTCACGTCCGACTCTTTGTGACCCCCATGGACCATATAGTCCATCGAATTCCCCAGGCCAGAACACTGGAGTGGGTAACTGTTCTCTTCTCCTGGGGATCTTCCCAACCCAGGGATTGAACCCAGGTATCCTGGGTTGCAAGCAGATTCTTTACCAACTGAGCTACAAGGGAAGCCCAAGAATACTGAAATGGGTAGCTTATCCCACTTCAGGGGATCTTACCAACTCAGTAATTGAACCGGGGTCTTCTGCACTGCAGGCAGATTCTTTACCAACTGAACTCTAAGGGAAGAACCTAATACAAATATAAGATGTCCTGGAGAAGGGAATGACTACCCATTCCAGTATTCTTGCCTGAAAATTCAATGGCTGGAGAAGCCTGGTGGGCTACAGACCATGGGGTCACAAAGAGTGAAACACGGCTGAGCAACTAGCACTTTCACTTTTTCAATACAACTATACATATTTACTGGCAAATTTGGCCTTGGAGTACAAAATGAAGCATGGCAAAGGAAAACATAGTTTTGCCAAGAAAACACACTGGTCATAGCAAACACCCTCTTCCAAGAACACAAGAGAAGACTCTACACATGGACATCACAAGATAGTCAATACCGAAATCAGATTGATTATATTCTTTGCAGCCAAGATGGAGAAGCTCTATACAGTCCACAAAAACAAGACCAGGAGCTGACCGTGGCTCCAATTATGAACTCCTTAAATTCAGACTTAAATTGAAGAAAGTCAAATTCAGACTTAAATTGAAGAAAGTATGGAAAACCACTAGACCATTTAGGTATGACCTAAATCAAATCTCTTATGATTATAAAGTGGAATTGACAAATAGATTCAAAGACTAGATCTGATAGACTGACTGAGGAACTATGGATGGAGGCTCATGACACTGTACAGGAGACAGTGATCAAGACCATCCCCAAGAAAAAGAAATGCAAAAAGGCAAGCAAAATGGTTGTCTGAGTAGGTCTTACAAACAACTGAGAAAAGAAGAGAAGCAAAAGGCAAATGAGAAAAGGAAAGATATACTCATTTGAATGCAGAGTCCCAAAAAATAGCAAGGAGAGGTAAAAAAGAATTCCTCAGTGATCAATGCAAATAAATAAGGGAAAGAAATAGACTGGGAAAAACTAGAGATCTGTTCAATAAAATTGAAGATACCAAGGGAACATTACATGCAAAGACAGGCACAAGAAAGGACAAAAATGGTATTATTCTAACAGAAGCAGAAAGTTTTAATAAGAGGAGGCAAGAATACACAGAAAACTACACAAAAAAGATCTTCATGACCCATATCACCACCATGGTGTGATCACTCTCTTAGAGCCAGACATCCTGGAATGAGAAGTCAAATGGGCCTTAGGAAGGATCACTGTGAACAAAGCTAGTGGAGGTGATCAAATCCTGGTTGAGCTATTTCAAATCCTAAAAGATAATGCTGTGAAAGCACTGCACTCAATATGCCAGCTAATTTGGAAAACTCAGCAGTGGCCATAGGACTGGAAAAGGTCAGTTTTCATTCCAATCCCAAAGAAAGGCAATGCCAAAGAATGTTCAAACTATAGCACAATTGCACTCATCTCACACACTAGCTAAGGAATGCTCAAAATTCTCCAAGTCAGGCTTCAACGGTAAGTAAAATGTGAACTTTCAGATGTTCAAACTGGATTTAGAAAAGGCAGAGGAACCAGACATCAAATTCCTAACATCCGTTGAAAAATTGAAAAAGCAAGAGAGTGTCAGAAAAACATCTACTTCTCCTTTGTTGACTACACCAAAGCCTTAGACTGTGTGGATCACAAAAAAACTGCAGAAATTCTTAAAGACATGGGAACACCAGACCACCTGATTTGCCTCCTGAGAAATCTGTATGCAGTTCAAGAAACAACAGTTAGAACTGGACATGGAACAACAGACTGGTTTTAAACTGGGAAAGGAGTACGTCGAGGTTGTAGATTGTTACCCTGCTTATTTAACTTATATGCAGAGCACATCATGTGAAATGCCAGGGAGGACAAAGCACAAGCTAGAATCAAGATTTCCAGGAGAAATATAAGTAATCTCAGATATGCAGATGACACAACCCTTATGGCAGAAAGCAAAGAGGAACTAAAGAGCCTCTTGATGAAAGTGAAAGAGGACAGTGAAAAACCTGGCTTAAAACTCAACATTCAGAAAACTAAGATCATATCATCTGGTCCCATCACTTCATGGCAAGTAGTGTTTTCCCACTTCATGGGGAAAAAATGGAAACAGAGACTTTTTTTGGGGGTGCTCCAAAATCACCGCAGTTGGTGATTGCAGGCATGAAATAAAGACACTTGCTCCATGGAAGAAAAGCTACGACCTACCTAGACAGCATATCTAGCATATTGACCTCGATAAAGCCTTTGACTGTGTGAATCACAATAAACTGTGGAAAATTCTTAAAGAGATGGGAATACCAGACCACCTTACCTGCCTTCTGAGAAACCTGTATGCAGGTCAAGAAGCAACAGTTAGAACTGGACATGGAACAATGGACTGGTTCAAAACTGGGAAGGGAGTACATTAAGGCTGTATATTGTTACACTGCTCATTTAAATTATATGAAGGGTACTTCATGTCTTCTCAACCCAGGGATTGAACCCAGGTCTCCAGCATTGCAGGTGGATTCTTTACCATCTTAGCCACGAGGGAAACCCAAGAATACTGGGCTGGGTGGCCTATCCCTTCTACAGGAGATCTTTCTGACCTGGGAATTTAGAACCAGGGTCTCCTGCACTGCAAGTGGATTTTTTTTTTCCAGCTGAGCTACCAGAGAAACCCTGTGAAATGCCTGGCTGGATGAATTACAAGCTGGAATCAAGATTTCCAGGAGAAATATCAACAATCTCAGATATGCAGATGATACCACCCTAATGACAGAAAGTGAACTAAAGAGCCTTTTGATGAAGGTGAAAGAAGAGTGAAAAAACTGGCTTAAAACTCAACATTCAGAAAACTAAGATCATGGGATCCAGTTCCATCACTTCAACACAAAGAGATGGGGAAAAATGGAAACAGTGGCAGATCTAATTTTCTTGGGCTTCCAAATCACTGTAGATGGTAACTGCAGTGAAGAAATTAAAAGACGCTTGCTCCTTGGAAGAAAAGCTATGACAAACCTAGACAGTATATTTCTCAGGAGGCAGGTATGGTGATATGGTATTCCCATTTCTTTAAGAATTTTCCAGTTTGTTGTGATCCACACAGTCAAAGGTTCTGGCGTAGTCAATAAAGTACAAGTAAGTAGATGCTTTTCTGGAACTTTCTTGCTTTTTCAATGATCCAATGGATGTTGGCAATTTGGTCTCTGGTTTCTCTGCCTTTTCTAAATCCAGTTTGAACATTTGGAAGTTCATGGTTCACATACTGTTGAAGCCTGACTTGGAGAATTTGGACAATTCGTTTGCTAGTGTGTGAGATGAGTGCAATTGTGTGGTAGCTAGAACATTCTTTGGCATTGCCTTTCTTTGGGATTGGAATGAAAACAAAAGTTTTCAAGTCCTGTGGCCACTGCTGAGTTTTCCAAATTTGCTGGCATATTGAGTGCAGTGCTTTCACAGCATTATCTTTTAGGATTTGAAATAGCTCAACCAGGATTCAATCACCTCCACTAGCTTTGTTCACAGTGATCCTTCCTAAGGCCCACTTGACTTCACATTCCAGGATGTCTGCAGGTCAAGAAGCAACAGTTAGAACTGGACATGGAACAACAGACTGGTTCCAAATTGGGAAAGGAGTATGTCAAGGCTGTATATTGTCACCCTGCTTAATTAACTTCTATGCAGAGTGCATCATGCAAAATGTCAGGCTGGGTGAAGCACAAGCAGGAATCAAGATTGCTTAGAGAAATATCAGTAACCTCAGATATGCAGATGACACCACCCTTATGGTAGAAAGCGAAGAAAAACTAAAAAGCCTCTTGATGAAAGTGAAAGAGGAGAGTGAAAAACTTAGCTTAAACCTCAACATTCAGAAAACTAAGATCATGGCATCTGGTCTTATCACTTCGGGACATATATATGGAAAAGCAATGGAAACAGTGAGACTTTATTTTCTTGGGCTCCAAAATCACTGCAGATTGTGACCACAGACATGAAATTAAAAGACATTGCTCCTTGGAAGACAAGCTACGACCAACCTCAGTTCAGTTCAGTTGCTCAGTCGTGTCTGGCTCTTCGCAGCCCCATGGACTGCAGCATGCCAGGCTTCCCTGTCCATCACCAACTCCTGGGGCTACTCAAACTTATATCCATTGAGTTGGTGATACCACCCAACCATCTCATCCTCTGTTATCCCTTTCTTCTCCTGCTTTCAATCTTTCCCAGCATCAGGGTCTTTTCAAATCAGTCAGTTCTTTGAATCAGGTGGCCAAAGTATTGGAGTTTCAGTGTCAGCATCAGTCCTTCCAATGAATATTCAGGACTGATTTCCCTTAGGATGGACTGGTTGGACTTCCTTACAGTCCAAGGGATTCTCAAAAGTCTTCTCCAACACCACAGTTCAAAAGCCTCAATTCTTTTAAGCTCAGTTTTCTTTATAGTCCAACTCTTACATCCATTCGTGACTACTGGAAAAACCATAGCTTTGACTAGACGGATTTTTTTTGGCAAAATAATATCTCTGCTTTTTTATATGCTGTGTAGGTTGGTTGTTCCTTTGCCAACAAAGTCCGTCTAGTGAAAGCTATTGTTTTTTCAATAGTCAGGTATGGATGTGAGAGTTGGACTATAAAGAAAGCTGAGCACAAAAGAATTGAGGCTGTTGAACTGTAGTGTTGGAAAAGACTCTGAGAGTCACTTGGACTGCAAGGAGATCCAGCCAATCTATCCAAAGGGGAATCCCAGTCCTGAATATTCACTGGAAGGACTGATGCTGACGCTGAAACTCCAATACTTTGGCCACCTGATGCAAAGAACTAACTCATTGGAAAAGACCCAGATGCTGGGAAAGATTGAAGGTGGGAGGAGAAGGGGAGACAGAGGATGGGATGGTTGGATGGCATCACTGACTCAACGGACATGAGTTCGAGTAAGCGCTGGGATTTGGTGATGGACAGGGAAGCCTGGCATGCTGCAGTCCATGGGGCTGTAAAGAGCCTGACACGACTGAGTAACTGAACTGAACTGAGCTGAGACAGTGTATTAAAAAGAAGAGACATTATTTTCCCTTTACAGGTCCCTATAGTCAAAGCTATGGTTTTTTCAGTAGTTGTGTATGAATGTGAGAGTTGGATCATAAAGAAGGCTGAGCGCCAAATAATTGATTGTTTCTAATTGTGGTGCTGGAGAAGAGTCTTGAAAATCCCTTGGACAGCCCGGAGATCAAATCAGCCAATCCTAAGGGAAATAAACCCCACATATTCCTTGGAAGTGCTGATGCTGAAGCTGAAGTGCCAGTGCTTTGGCCACCTAATGTGAAGAGCTGATTCACTGGAAAAGACCCTGATGCTGGGAAAGATTGAAGGCAGGAGGAGAGTGGTGTTGATAGAGGGTGGATGGCATTACTGACTTGATGGACATGAATTTGAGCAAAGTCCTGGAGATAGTGAAGAATGGGAAAGACTAGCATGCCATAGTCCATGAGGACTCCACAAAGAGTCAAACATGACCTAGCAACTGAACAACAATCAGCTGTATTTACCTACTCTTCCAAAATCTAAGGACATAGCTGGGGTTATAAAATCTCTTGAAGGAAAATCTCTTCAATACAGCCCACATGTCACTTGCAAAACATTCTAGGTCAACAGAGTTATAGTTATTGTATTGACATTTTTGCATCTATCTCATCCATTGTTCATTTTTATTAAGAAAAATGCCCATGAATCAGGATTTCCATTTTTACAAGCATTTACTTTTCTGTTTGTTATAACAGAATCAGAGCACTTAAAGTCATGTCCTTAGTAATTAATCTTTACACAGAAAAATGGTTGTCCCTCCCTTGAGAAATTACTAAGTAGCGGGAGACTCTGACTTCTAAAGCCTTCCAATGTATAAATAGAACTGGGAAAGAGAGAAATCAGGGCACAAAAACCTGAAATGGAAGTTAAATCTCTTTTTCCAAACTCTTAAAAAACCAAATGTAGCTGTATGTTGGCCTCCCTTTAAGAAAAGAATTTTAAAAATTAAATACAATATCAGTTCAGTTCAGTTCAGTTCAGTCACTTAGTTGTGTCTGACTCTTTGCAACCCCATGAATCACAGCACGCCAGGCCTCCCTGTCCATCACCAACTCCCGGAGTTCACTCAAACTCATGTCCATCGAGTCGGTGATGCCATCCAGCCATCTCATCCTCTGTTGTCCCCTTCTCCTCCTGCCCCCAATCCCTCCCAGCATCAGGGTCTTTTCCAGTCAGTCAACTCTTCGCATGAGGTGGCCAAAGTATTGGAGTTTCAGCTTTAGCATCAGTCCTTCCAAAGAACACCCAGGGCTGATCTCCTTTAGAATGGACTGGTTGGATCTCCTTGCAGTCCAAGGGACTCTCAAGAGGCTTCTCCAACACCACACTTCAAAAGCATCAATTCTTCGGTGCTCAGCTTTCTTCACAGTTCAACTCTCACATCCATACATGACCACAGGAAAAACCATAGCCTTGACTTAGATGGACCTGTGTTGGCAAAGTAATGTCTCTGCTTTTGAATATGCTGTCTAGGTTGGTTATAACTTTCCTTCCAAGGAGTAAGCATCTTTTAATTTCATGGCTGCAGTCAGTATATTAACACATACATATGGAATCTAGAAAGATGGTAACGATAACCCTACATGCGAGACAGCAAAAGGGACACAGATGTATAGAACAGTCTTTTGGACTCTGTGGGAGAGGGTGAGGGTGGGATGGTTTTGGAGAATGGCATTGAAACATGTATAATATCATATGTGAAATGAACCGACAGTCCAGGTTCAATGCATTATACAAGGTGCTCGGGGCTGGTGCACTGGGATGACCCAGAGATGGAGGGAAGTGGGAGGGGGGTTCAGGATGGGGAACACATGTACACCAGTGGTGGATTCATGTCAATGTACAGCAAACCCAACACAATATTGTAAAGTATTTAGCCTCCAATTAAAATAAGCAAATTTATATTAAAAAAAAAAGCCACCACAGAAGAGCTAAATCTATTAATCCAGTTGAAATTCTTTCTTGCTTTTTTCATGCTGCATTAGTTTTTGACACAACTTACACACACACACACAGAGGCAAATAATCTTCCACAGAAGACGTTTTCATTCATCTATCACATTATCAAAATCACTCTGGGAATCAACATGGCTTGCCTGTGTGGAGTCTATTGTCATCATGAAGTTCATGTTTAACATATCTGGCCAACACAACAATCTCCAGGGGATCAGCACTTTCCTTCATTAGTTGAGAGGGAGTCAAAGAAAACCCTTACTGACATGCCAGTATAGTGTGCCATTACATTTGCTCCTACAGATCAATTATAATGTAGCAGGCATGTTACCATGAGTTAAGGCCAGATTCTAAAGAATTCATATTCATCCCCAACATTTCATAAAGCTACTAAGTTTGATTTTTTCACAGATTATACAAAGTTTAGTTTAAAAAATGAGGTGACTAAAATCCAGTTGAATGGTAGGTACCCAAAGCTATTGGTGTGGAATTGCCCTTCCCAACCCTTGCCACCTGATTTTGGCCTTTCCCCCCTATTCCTTCAGGGTTGGAAAATGAAAGTCAACAGTGATCAGGTTGAGGGTCAAGGAGTGGGATTATTATTTCCCACTACTCTCAAGCCTCAATGGATAAATGGGCTGAAAGCCAGGATAGGTATATTTCAGTGGTGTTTCTCTATTCTTTCTCCTACAAATGCTATTGTTAAAAATTACAATTAGTACAGCATGTGCTGAAGGCTTGACCATTGCTTTTTCCATTTTGAGTCTGGGTCATCCTTGTATCCTCCCACAGTAAGTCTTGCTTTTGTACAGTGTCTTGGCCAATGCTGTGTGCTTACCAACCTTGTGAAGACTCCTATGATGATCAGACTTTACAGGGAGATGGCACAGTTTTGTCACACATCATACCCACAGCCTGCCTCTTACAAATGTATTTTAAAAGTTACATTTCTCTTCTTTTGAAATAATGGATCTAGGGCAATGATTCACAATGGCTGCTAAAATATTCAAAGGCTGATTAAGATGGATCAGCCTGACAAAACAAGAACCAATTTTGGTGCCACAAAGCAGAAAAGCAGATATTCTCCTGATGGAAGTACAATAAACCTTTTACAAAGCACTCAGGCCGGGGTGGGGGTGGGGATGTGGAGGGGAATCAGACGCTGATCTGACCAGGCCTCTAGGTCTAGGCTCTTAGAGTTTATAGTTCAGTTCAGTTCAGTTGCTCAGTCATGTCTGACTCTTTGTGACCCCATGAATCACAGCACGCCAGGCCTCCCTGTCCATCACCAACTCCCGGAATTCACTCAAACTCATATCCATCGAGTTGGTGATGCCACCCAGCCATGTCATCCTCTGTTGTCCCCTTCTACTGCTACCCTCAATCCCTCCCAGCATCAGGGTCTTTTCCAATAAGTCAACTCTTCGCATGAGGTGGACAAGTATTGGAGTTTCAGCTTTAGCATCAGTCCTTCCAATGAACACCTAGGACTGATCTCCTTTAGGATGGACTGGTTGGCTTTCCTTGCAGTCCAAGGGACTCTCAAGAGTCTTCTCCAACACCACAGTTCAAAAGCATCAATTCTTCAGTGCTCAGCTTTCTTCACAGTCCAACTCTCACATCCATACATGGCCACTGGAAAAACCATAGCAGTGAGTAGATGGATCTTTGTTGGCAAAGTAATAACTCTGCTTTTGAATATGCTATCTAGGTTGGTCATAACTTTCCTTTCAAGGAGTAAGCATCTTTTAATTTCATGGCTGCAATCACCATCTGCAGTGATTTTGGAGCCCAAAATAATAAAGTCTGACACTGTTCCACTGTTTCCCCATCTATTTTCCATGAAGTGATGGGACCAGAGGCCATGATCTTACTTTTCTGAATGTTGAGTTTTAAGCCAACTTTTTCACTCTCCTCTTTCACTTTCATCAAGAGGCTTTTCAGTTCCTCTTCACTTTCTGCCATAAGGGTGGTGTCATCTGCATATCTGAGGTTGTTGATATTTCTCCTGGCAATCTTGATTCCAGCTTGTGCTTCTTCCAGCTCAGCGTTTCTCATGATGTACTCTGCATAGAAGTTAAATAAGCAGGGTGACAATATACAGCCTTGATGTACTCCTTTTCCTATTTGTAACCAGTCTGTTGTTCCATGTCCAGTTCTAACTGCTGCTTCCTGACCTGCATACAGGTTTCTCAAGAGGCAGGTCAGGTAGTCTGATATTCCTATCTCTTTCAGAATTTTCCAGTTTATTGTGATCTACACAGTCAAAGGTTTTGGCATAGTCAATAAAGCAGAAATAGATATTTTTCTGGAACTCTCTTGCTTTTTCGATGATCCAGCAGATGTTCGCAATTTCATCTCTGGTTCCTCTGCCTTTTCTAAAACCAGCTTGAACATCTGGAAGTTCATGGTTCACGTATTGCTGAAGCCTGGCTTGGAGAATTTTGAGCATTACTTTACTAGCGTGTGAGATGGGGGCAATTGTGCGGTAGTTTGAGCATTCTTTGGCATTGCCTTTCTTTGGGATTGGAATGAAAGCTGACCTTTTCCAGTCCTGTGGCCACTACTGAGTTTTCCAAATGTGCTGGCATATTGAGTGCAGCACTTTTACAGCATCATCTTCCAGGAATTGAAATAGCTCAATTGGAATCCCATCACCTCCACTAGCTTTGTTCGTAGTGATGTTTTCTAAGGCCCACTTAACTTCACATTCCAGAATGTCTGGCTCTAGGTGAATGATCACACCATTGTGATTGTCTTGGTTGTGAAGCTCCTTTTTGTACAGTTCTTCTGTGTATTCTTGCCACCTCTTCTTAATATCTTCTGCTTCTTTTAGATCCATATCATTTCTGTCCTTTATCGAGCCCATCTTTGCATGAAATGTTCCTTTGGTATCTCTAATTTTCTTGAAGAGATCTCCAGTCTTTCCCATTCTGTTGTTTTCCTCTATTTCTTTGCATTGATCACTGAGGAAGGCTTTCTTATCTCTCCTTGCTATTCTTTGAACTCTGCATTCAGATGCTTGTATCTTTCCTTTTCTCCATTGCTTTTCACTTCTCTTCTTTTCACAGCTATTTGTAAGACCTCCCCAGACAGCCATTTTGCATTTTTTTGCATTTCTTTTCCATGGGGATGGTCTTGATCCCTGTCTCCTGTACAATGTCACGAACCTCCATGCATAGTTCATCAGGCACTCTGTCTATCAGATCTAGTCCCTTAGTTTATAGTAAATACAGGAAACAAAAATACAAGTGAACTTATAACCTGGGCATAACAATCAACAAAATCCAGAATGTGGGAAACTCTAAACAAAATGACCCAGTTATGTCAATAAATATACTGCAAGGAAAAAACAAGAGGAAGTAAGGGGAACTATAGATCTAAAACGACTTAAGAGATTTCTCAAGGAAATTAAATGTGTTGATTTGATTTAATTTCTGATTTGAGCAAAACAACTGTTAAAAAACCTTTGTAAGATAATTATTAGAGAAATAGTTATTAGAGATATTTAATCATTTACTGGATATATGGTGATATTTAGAAATCATTAATATTTTAGAGTAATAACTGTTTAGATTATACTTTTTAAGAGTTTTCTTTTAGTAATTCATACTAACACATATACTTATAAGATGATAAGTTGTTTGAGGTTTGCTGCAAAATAACCCTGTGGGATTGAGGTGGGAGAGTAGAAACAGATGAAATGAGGCTGGACAGTTGTTGACGATTTGTGAAGCTGGGTGCTGAGCACGCAGGTTCATTATGCTGTTCTCTCTACATCTGTAAAGATTGTACATTTTCTATAATAAACACTTTTAAAAAAGAAAATTAGGGGCATGGGAAACAATTGAAATAGAAACATTTTCAATTTCATATCTAGCTGCAGCTAGAACTATGGAATCTTTGCAGCTGTGTGTGATATTATCCATTTTGGCTTTAAGTTCTCTTTTTGGCTTTGCCATGTGTGTTGCCTTCAGTCTCTTTTTGCATCCTAAAATTTCAATGTTGTATTAAAAAGACAAATAGAAAGAATGTTTTTTAAAGTTATAATCTCAATGAAATTTTTTAGATCAGTATTTTAAGTATATTCATTTGAGTTTTAAAAAGCAGCTTCTGAAACAAAAATAGTTTTAAAATGGAAATAGAACTAAAATCAATCCTTTAATACTATAGAGTTATGGTTATTTATCCCAAATGGTAAATAGCCCCTTTTAAAGTATGTTCATCCTAAGTGGAAACTGGTAGATACACTCTATCTTGTAGTTCATTTGAATTCAGATCAATATTGCTAATAAATTGTTTAAATTTGGAAAGCTGGCATAGCATTGCAATTATTTTAACCTTAAAGGAAGCCATTTGGAATCACTCCAAAACTCATTATGCAGGGAGGTGTTAGTAGAACCAGTTATAATCATTAACAAAAATATTTATTTTTAACTCATTGACTTGTGTATTACTTTCCAAATAATCATCTTGTTTAATTCTTATTAAATTTCAGAAGCTCAGTAATAAATTAAAAATCTGCCTTTCCAGGTCTCTCCCTCTTTTAAAAAACAAGAGTGAAACAAATTATTCACAAATATTCTATGAATTCTGTTAAAGGAAAGAAATGACTTGCTAACAAAATGGAATATATAACACTGGACTCCAGAAATTCAACTCAAGCAGTTTTGTCATATATTTTCATTGGTTAGCCTAACAAGATAAATTAAAGAGGCTTTCTAACAGAAAAAAGAGGAGGAAGATAAGCTCACAGAAGAATTGGCATTCATCAACTGATATTTAATGAAATTGCAAGGCTCTATAATTTAAACTCTTCTGTTTATCAAGTGAATTAAAGATAATGCATTTTTTATCTTTATGTGCCAAAGAATTCTTTATGTGCCAAAAGATACTCATAGCTCTGCTTTTCACCTAAGGAATAACATAAAACAAATGTATTTCCTTGTCCCAGAAATAGGCTTGTGATTGTTCATATGAAAATGAATGCTGTGCAAACAAACATTAGGAGCACTTGCTTGTTTTATGCTTCTTTCACTAACAAAACCCTTTACTTCTATAAAGATATAGTAGTTGGGTCTGTTCTGTTATTGGCACCCTTCTTGAGGAAATTCATATTACACTGAATGAGTTTGCACCCCCTCTAACTAAATTCCACTGTTGCCTTCCCACTCACTAATATATCACAAATTATACTCTTCATACTTAATATCACTTTCTTATTCAATTCTGCTTTTGCAAGAAAGACAAATGTACTAACATCATTTTGTAGATCTGGGAATTGTCTTCTGATAATCCCAACTAACATGCTAGAGCTCAAATGGAAATATTCAATTCAAGTCACTGTGAAGACACTGTAAAGATCATCCAATCCCCTTCCTTAGTGGGCAGACAAGTCAAAGAAAATTGGTGAATGACATCACCAGAGCTTATCCATATAGAGAAGAAACATACCTGGAACAGCTACATAATATGCAGTGCAAAATAAAAATATGGGCATTTGTGTTCAAAGGGTGCCTACTCTCACAACTACTATTCAACATAGTTTTGGAAGTCCTAGCCATAGCAATCAGAGAAGAAAAAGAAATAAAAGGAATCCAGATTGGAAAAGAAAAAGTAAAACTCTCACTTTTGCAGATGACATGATACTCTATATAGAAAACTCTAAAGATATTACCAGAGCTAATCAATGAATACAGTAAAGTTGCAGGATATAAAATTAATACACAGAAATCACTTGCATTCCTATAGAGTAACAGTGAAAAAAACAGAAAGAAAAATTAAAGAAACAATCCCATTCACCACTGCAACAAAAAGAATAAAATACTGAGGAATAAATTTACCTAAAGAAACAAAAGATCTATCTATATAAAACATTGATGAAAGAAATCAAAGATGACACAAATAGATGGAGAAATATACCATGTTCATAGATTGTAAGAATCAATATAGTGAAAATGAGTATACGGCCCAAAGCAATCTATAGATACAATGTAATCCCTATGAAGCTACCAATGGTATTCTTCACAGAACTAGAACAAATAATTTCACAATTTGTATGGAAACACAAAAAACCTTGAATATCCAAAGCAGTCTCAAGAAAGCAGAATGGAACTGGAGGAATCAAACTTCATGACTTCAGACTATAACTATAAAGCTACAGTCATAAAGAGAGTATGGTACTGGAAGAAAGACAGAAATATTGATCAATGGAACAAAACAGAAAGCCCAGAGATAAATCCATGGACCTATGGACACCTTATTTTTGACAAAGTGAGGCAAAAATATACAATGGAGAAAAGACAATCTCTTTAACAAGTGGTGCTGGGAAAACTGGTCAACCACTAACTGGTCAAAAGAATGAAACTAGAACACTTTCTAACACCATACAGAAAAATAAACTCAAAATGGATTAAAGATATAAATTTAATACCAGAAACTATAAAACTCTTAGAGGAAAACATAGGGATAACACTCTCTGACATAAATCACAGCAAGATCCTCTATGACCCACCACCCTGAGTAATGGAAATAAAAACAAAAATAAACAAATGGGACCTAATTAAACTTAAAAGCTTTTGCACAATGAAGGAAACTGTAAACAAGGTGAAAAGGCAGCCTTCATAATGTGAGAAAATGATAGCAAATGAAACAACTGATAAAGAATTAATCTCCAAAATATATAAGCAGCTTATGCAGCTCAATACCAGAAAAACGAACAACCCAATCAAACAGTGGGTCAAAGAACTAAAGAGACATTTCTCCAAAGAAGACATACAGGTGGCTAATAAACACATGAAAAAATGCTCAACATTACTCATATTAGAGAAATGCAAATCAAAGCCACAATGAGGTATCATCACACACCAGTCAGAAGGGCCAGTATCAAAAAGTCTACAAACAATAAACACTGGAGAGGGTGTGGAGAAAAGGGAACCCTTTTACACTGTTGGTGGGAATGCAAACTGATACAGTCACTATGGAAAACAGTGTGGAGATTCCTTAAAAAACTGGAAATAGAACTGACATATGACCCAGCAATCCCACTGCTGAGCATACACACCAAGCAAGTCAGGATTGAAAGAGACATGTGTTTACTCATTGTTAATTGCAGCACTGTTTACAATAGCTGGGACACAGAGGTAACTAAGATGTCCATTGGTAGATGAATGGATAAGGAAGTTGTGATACATATACACAATGGAATATTACTCAGCTATGAAAAAGAACACATTTGAGTCAGTTGTAATGAGGTGGATAAAATTGGAATCTATTATATGGAGGAAGTTCAGTCACTCAGTCGTGTCTGACTCTTTGTGACCCCATGGACTGAAACACACCTGACTTCGCTGTCCATCACCAACTCCCAGAGCTTACTCAAACTCATGTCCATCAAGTCAGTGATGGCATCCAACATCCCATCCTCTGTTGTCCCCGTCTGCTCCTGCTTCCAAACTTTCCCAGCATCAGGGTCTTTTCCAATGAGTCATTTCTTCGCATCAGGTGGCCAAAGTATTGGAGTTTCAGCTTCAGCATCAGTTCTTCCAATGAACATGCAGGATTGCTTTCCTTTATGATTGATTGGTCAGATCCTTTTGCAGTTCAAGGGACTCTCAAGAGTCTTCTCCAACACCACAGTTCAAAAGCATCAATTCATTGGTGCTCAGCTTTCTTTACAGTTCAGCTCTCACATCTATACATGACTACTGGAAAAATCATAGCTTTGACAAGACAGACCTTTTTTGGCAAAGTAATATCTCTTTAATATGCTGTCTAGGTTTGTCATATCTTTTCTTCCAAGAAGCAAGCATCTTTTAATTTCATGGCTCCAGTCACCATCTGTAGTGATTTTGGAGCCCAAGAAAGTAAAGTCTGTCACTGTTTCCATTGTTTTCTCATTATTTTGCCATGAAGTGATGAGACTGAATGCCATGATCTTAGTTTTCTGAATGTTGAGTTTTAAGTCGACATTTTTAGTCTCACTAAATATTTGAGACTTTCACCCTCATCAAGAGACTCTTTAGTTCTTCTTCACTTTCTGCAATGAGTGGTGTCATCTGCATATTGGAGGTTATTGATATTTCTCCCAGCAATCTTAATTCCAGCTTGGGCTTCATCCAGCCCAGCATTTTGCATGATGTATTCTGCATATAAGTTAAATAAGCAGGGTGTTAATATTCAGCCTTTATGTACTTCTTTCCTGATACAAAGTAAAATAAGCCAGAAAGGGAAACACAAATTAGTATATTAAGGCATATTTGTGGAATTTAGGAAAATGGTAATGACAATCCTCTTCCAACAACACAAGAGAAGACTCTATCCATGGACATCACCAGATGGCCAATACCAAAATCAGATTGATTATATTATTTGCAGCCAAAGATGGAGAAGCTCTACACAGTCAGCAAAAACAAGACTGGGAGCTGACTGTGGCTCAGATCATGAACTCCTTATTGCCAAATTATGACTTAAATTGGAGAAAGTGGGGAAAACGACTACACCATTTGGGTATGACCAAAATCAGTTCAGTTCAGTTCAGTCACTCAGTCATGTCCAACTCTTTGTGACCCCATGAACCACAGCATGCCAGGTCTCTCTGTCTATCACAAACTCCCAAAGTTTACCCAAACTCATATCCATTTAGTCGGTTATGCCATCTAACCATGTCATCCTCTGTCATCCCTGTCTCCTCCTGCCTTTAGTCTTTCCCAACATCAGGGTCATTTCAAATGAGTCAGCTCTTCACATCAGGTGGCCAAAATATAGGAGTTTCAGCTTCAACATCAGTCCTTCCAATGAAAACCCAGGACTGATGTGCTTTAGGATGGACTGGTTGGATCTCCTTGCAGACCAAGGGACTATCAAGAGTCAAAAGCATCAATTCTTCAGTGTTCAGCTTTCTTCATAGTTCAACTCTCACATCCATATGTGACCACTGGAAAAACCATAGTCTTGACTAAACGGACCTTTGTTGACGAAGTAATGTCTCTGCTTTTTAATATGCTGTCTAGCTTGGTCATAACTTTCCTTTCAAGGAGTAAGCATCTTTTAATTTCATGGCTGCAATCACCATCTGTAGTGATTTTGGAGCCCCTCCCAAATAAAGTCTGACACTGTTTCCACTGTTTCCCCATCTATTTGCCATGAAGTGATGGGACCAGATGCCATGATCTTAGTTTTCTGAATGTTGAGCTTTAAGCCAACTTTTTCACTCTCCTCTTTCACTTTTATCAAGAGGCTTTTAGTTCCTCTTCACTTTCTGCCATAAGGGTGGTATCATCTGCATATCTGAGGTTATTGAGATTTCTCCCGGCAATCTTGATTCCAGCTTGTACTTCCTTCAGCCCAGCATTTCTCATTATGTACTCTGCATAGAAGTTAAATAAGCAGGGTGACAATATACAACCTTGACATACTCCTTTTCCTATTTGGAACCAGTCTGTTGTTCCATGACCAGTTCTAACTGTTGCTTCCTGACCTGCATATAGATTTCTCAAGAAGCAGATCAGGTGGTCTGGTATTCCCATCTCTTTCAGAATTTTCCACAGTTTATTGTGATTCACACAGTCAAAGGCTTTGGCATAGTCAATAAAGCAGATTAAAATGTTTTTCTGGAGCTCTCTTGCTTTTGTGATGATCCAGAGGATGTTGGCAATTTGATCTCTGGATCCTCTGCCTTTACTAAAACCAGCTTGAACATCTGGAAGTTCATGGTTCACATATTATTGAAGCCTGGCTTGCAGAATTTTGAGCATTACTTTACTAGCGTGTGAGATGAGTGCAATTGTGCAGCAGTTTTAACATTCTTTGGCATTGGCTTTCTTTGGGATTGGAAAGAAAACTGACTTTTTCCAGGTGGCCACTGCTGAGTTTTCCAAATTTGCTGACATATTGAGTGCAGCACTTTGACAGCATCATCTTTTAGGATTTGAAATAGCTCAACTGGAATTCCATCACCTCCACTAGCTTTGTTCATAGTGATATTCCTTAGGCCCACTTGACATCTCATTCCAGGGTGTCTGGCTCTAGGTGAGTGATCACACCATTGTGATTATCTGGGTTGAAGTGACAAGTAGAACCAAACTGAACAATGATCCTATATGTATGGCAGCCAAAGAGACATAGATGTAAAGAATAGGCATTTGGACTATATGGGAGAAGGTTTGGGTGGGATGATTTGAGAGAATAGCATTGAAATATGTATATCACCATATGTGAAATCTCACACGCTAGTAAAGTAATGCTCAAAATTCTCCAAGCCAGGCTTCAGCAATATGTGAACTGTGAATTTCCAGATGTTCAAGCTGGTTTTAGAAAAGCCAGAGGAACCGGAGATCAAATTGCCAACATCTGCTGGATCATAGAAAAAGCAAGAGTCATCTACTTCTGCTTTATTGAGTACCCTAAAGCCTTTGACTGTTGGATCACAATAAATTGTGGAAAATTCTTCAAGAGACGGAACTACCACATCACCTTACCTGCCTCCTGAGAAATCTGTATGCAGGTCAAAAAGCAACAGTTAGAACTGTACATGGAACAACAGACTGGTTCCAAATAGGGAAAGGAGCAGGTCAAAGCTGTATATTGTCACCCTGTTGATTTAACTTATAAGCAGAATACATCATGCACAGTGCTGGGCTGGGTGAAGCACAAGCTGGAATCAAGACTGCAGGGAGAACTATCAATAACGTCAGATACGCAGATGATACCACCCTTATGCCAGAAAGTGAAGAGGAATTAAAGGGCCTCTTGATGAAAGTGAAAGAGGAGAGTGAAAAGCTGGCTTAAAACTCAACATTCAGCAAACAAAGATGATGGCATTTGGTCCCATCAGTTCATGGCAAATAGATGGGGAAGCAATGGAAACAGTGACAGACTTTATTTTCTTGGGCTTCAAAATCACTGCAGATGGTGATTACAGCCATGAAATTAAAAGATGCCTGTTCCTTGGAAGGAAAGTTATGACCAACCTAGACAGCATATTAAAAAGCAGAGACATTACTTTGCTGACAAAGGCCTGTCTAGTCAAAGTTACGGTTTTTCTAGTTGTCATGTATGGATGTGAGAGTTGGACTATAAAGAAAGCTGAGCACCGAAGAATTGGTGCTTTTGAGCTGTGGCATTGGAGAAGAATCTTGAGATTCCCTTGGACAGCAAGGATATCAAACCAGTCAATCCTACAGGACATCAGTCCTGACTATTCATGGTAAGGACTGATGCTGAAGCTGAAGCTCCAGTACTTTGGCCACCTGATGTGAAGAACTGACTCATTGGAAAAAACCCTGATGCTGGGTAAGATTGAAGGCAGGAGGATAAGGGGACAACAGAGTATGAGGTAGTTAAATGGCATCATTGACTCAATGGATATGAGTTTGAGAAAGCTCTGGGAGATGGTGAAGGACAGCAAAGCCTGGTGTGCTGCAGTCAATGGGGCTGCAAAGAGTTGGACATGACTGAACAACTGAACTGATATTGATACTGATAATTATTTGGGGTTTGCTCTCTGTAGGTCTTCTCCTCTTGCATTTCCTGCCTAGAGAAATTCCTTCAGCAGTTGTTGTAAAGCCGGTTTGGTGGTGCTGAATTCTCTTAACTTTTGCTTCTCTGGAAAACTTTAATTTCTTCATCAAATGTGAAGGAGAGTCTTGCTGAGTAGAATATTCTTGATTGTAGGTTCTTTCCTTTCCTCACTTTAGGTATATCATGCCATTCCCTTCTGGCTTGAAGAATTTCTGTTGAGAAATCAGCTGATAGCCTAATGGGAGTTCCCTTGTATGTTATTTGTTGTTTTTCCCTTGTTGGTTTTACTATTTTATGTCTGTTTTTAATTTTTGTCAAATTTATTGCTATGTGTCTCAGTGTGTTCCTCCTTGGGTTTATTCTTCCTGGGACTGTGCTTTTCTGACTTTGTGGACTATTTTCTTGCCCTCAGGAAGTTTTCAACCATCATCTCTTCAAATATTTTCTCAGGTCCTTTCTCTCTTGTTTTACCTTCTGGGACCCCTATAATGTGAATGTTGGTACATTTAATATTGTCCCAGAGGTCTCTTAGGCTGTCTTCACTTCTTTTCGTTCTTTTTTCTATATTCTGTTGTATGGCAGTGATTTCTACCATTTTGTCCTCCAGGTCATTTATCCATTCCTGCTGCTGCTACTACTGCTGCTGCTAAGTCGCTTCAGTCGTGTCTGACTCTGTGCGACCCCATAGACGGCAGCCCACCAGGCTCCCCCGTCCATGGGATTCTCCAGGCAAGAACACTGGAGTGGGTTGCCATTTCCTTCTCCAATGCAGGAAAGTGAAAAGTGAAAGTGAAGTCGCTCAGTCGTGTCCGACTCTTAGTGACCCCATGGACTGCAGCCTACCAGGCTCCTACATCCATGGGATTTTCCAGGCAAGAGTACTGGAGTGGGGTGCCATTGCCTCAGTTATTCTCTTATTAATTCCTTCTAGTGTGTTATTCTGGAGAAGGCAATGGCACCCCACTCCAGTACTCTTGCCTGGAAAATCCCATGGACAGAGGAGCCTGGTAGGCTCCAGTCCGTGGGGTCGCTAAGAGTCAGGCATGACTGAGTGACTTCACTTTCACTTTTCACTTTCATGCATTGGAGAAGGAAATGGCAACCCACTCCAGTATTCTTGCCTGGAGAATCCCAGGGACAGAGGAGCCTAGTGGTCTGCCGTCTATGGCATCAGAGTCAGACACAACTGAAGCGACTTAGCAGCAGCAGCAGCAGTGTGTTATTCATCCCTGTTAGTTTGTTCTTTAGTTATTATTGGCCTTTGGTAAACATTTCTGGCATCTTTTCAACCTTGGCCTCCATTCTTTCCCTGAGATCCTGGATCATCTTCATTATCATTATTCTGAATTCTTTTTCTGGAAGGTTGCCTATCTCCAATTCATTTAGTTGTTTTTCTGGTGGGCTGCTGTCTATGGGGTCACACAGAGTCAGACACGACTGAAGCAACTTAGCAGCAGCAGCAGCAGCTGGGGTTTTATTTTGTCCCTTCATCAGGACAAAACTTTCTGCTTTTTCCTCATGATTCATCAACATCATCATCAGTTCAGTCGCTTAGTTGTGTGCCACTCTTTGCGGCCCCATGAATCGAAGCACACCAGGCCTCCCTGTCCATCACCAACTCCCAGAGTTTATTCAAACTCATGTTCATCGAGTCAGTGATGCCACCCAACCATCTCATCTTCTGTCGTCCCCTTCTCCTCCTGCCCCCAATCCCTCCCAGCATCAGAATCTTTTCCAATAAGTCAACTCTTCCCATGAGGTGGCCAAAGTATAGGAGTTTCAGCTTTAGCATCAGTCCTTCCAAAGAACACCCAGGACTGATCTCCTTTAGAATGGACTGGTTGGATCTCCTTGCAGTCCAAGGGACTCTCAAGAGTCTTCTCCAACACCACAGTTCAAAAGCATCAATTCTTCGGCGCTCAGCTTTCTTCACAGTCCAACTCTCACATCCATACATGACCACTGGAAACACATAGCCTTGACTAGATGGACCTTTGTTGGCAAAGTACTGTCTCTGCTTTTGAATATGCTATCTAGGTTGGTCATAACTTTTCTTCCAAGGAGTAAGTGTCTTTTAATTTCATGGCTGCAGTCGCCATCTGTAGTGATTTTGGAGCCCAGAAAAATAAAGTCTGACACTGTTTCCACTGTTTCCCCATCTACTTGCCATGAAGTGATGGGACCAGATGCCATGATCTTAGTTTTCTGAATGTTGAGCCTTAAGCCAACTTTTTCACTCTCCTCTTTCACTTTCATCAAAAGGCTTTTTAGTTCCTCTTCACTTTCTGCCTAGGATTAACTTTCTGTAATATGGATTATGTGTTAGCCACTGTGAGACTGTGTCTCTTGTTTCTTCTATCTGCCCTCTGATGGGTGAGACTAAGAGGTTTGTTGATGGGAGGGACTGGTGATGGGAGAAATTTGGTCTTGCTCTGGTGGGCAGGGCCTTGCTCAATAAAGTTTTAATCCAATTATCTGATGATGGGTGGGGTTGCACTCTCTCCGCATTAGTTGTTCAGCCTGAGGTGACAAAGCCCTGGGGTCTATGAGCTCTATGGTAGAGTTAATGGTGAACTCCCAGAGTGTTTACATCAATGCAACCTTCCAGTGCCCCATCCCTCCATGAGCCCCTGCTAACCAGTGCCTCCACAGGAGGCCCTCTAACACTAGCAGGTAGTTTTGGTTCAGTTTCCTGTGGTTCCCTGCCCCTCTCCTCTGGGTCTTAGTGCAGGCAAAATGGGGCCCTCTATATTGGAGTCTCTGTTTCCCCCAGTCCTCTGGAAATCCTATAATCAAATCCCACTGGCCCTCAACGCCAGATTCCCTGGCCTTGTCGGATCCCCAGGCTGGGAAGCCTGACGTGGGGTTGGAACCTTCACAAAACTGTGAGAACTGTTTTGGTATTATTGTTCTCCAGTCTGTGGTCCACAGACTGATGGGTATGAGATTTAATTTTATCATGATGCACTCCTCTTACTGTCTCACTGCAGCTTCTTCTTTGTCTTTGGGCATGGTATATCTTTTTTGGGTGGGTTCCAGCATCCTCCTGTTGATGGTTGTTCAACAGTTTGTTGCAATTTTGGTGCTTTCAAAGGAGATTAGCGCACATCCTTCTACTCCACCATCTTGAACTGGAAGCCTCCTCCTACTAAATTTTGATTTTGTGCTTTCTTCTTTCTCTGGTTTGTTAAGTGTAAGACTAGGTTGCTTATTTGGTACTTCTCTTGGGACCTGAGGTGGGCTTGTATCACTAAAAGCTTCTTTCTAAGAAAAGTTTTTACTCTGTCTTATAGATTTTTGATCATTGTTTTTCTTCTTTCATGTCAAGGTTTAAAAATTTTTTTTCTTTGATCTCTTTAGTGAACCATTGGTTATTCAGTAGCATACTGCATAGCCTTCAAGTGTTTGTGATTTTTGCATTTTTTTCTTGTAGTTGATTTCTAGTCTCACCACTGTCAGCATAAAAAAATGCTTGACCTGATTTCAATCTTTTATACTTATTGAGAATTTTTTCATGATCTGGCATGTAATCTTTCTTAGAAAATATTCTATATCCACTTGAAAACAATGTGTATTCTGCTGCTTTTGGATGGACTGTATCTACTTAGATACATATTTGAATATCTACTAAGTCTATTTGGTCTAACCTGTCAATTAAGGCCCATTTCCTTTATTGATTTTCTGTCTATTGATGTAAGTGGAGTGTTAAATTCCCCTACTATTATTATGTTAATTTCTCCCTTTATGTTTGTTAAAATTTCCTTTGTGTGTGTTAGTTGCTCAGTTGTGCCTGACTCTTTGTGACCCCCATGGACTTTATTTATCAATATGTAGGAATTCTTATGTTAGGTGCATATATATTTACAGTTACTATATCACTTTGCTGGATTGATCCCTTGATCATTATGTAACATCCTTTTTTTATTTCTTATTACAGTCTTTGTTTATTGTGTCTCGTGTAAGTATTACCATCCCAGCCTTCTATTTCTGTGATGTCTTTTTCCAGTCCGTTACTTTCAGTTTGCATGTGTCTTTAAACCTGAAGTGAATATCATGTAGGCAGCATGTATATAAGCCTTGTTTTAGTATCCAAATAGCCACCTTTGGTCTTTTGATTGGAGCATTTAGTCCATTTACATTTCAAGTAATTATTGACAAGTATAATCGATGGGATCATGAAAGAGTCAGACACAACTTAGCTACTACACAAAAACAGCAGCAATCTATTTATTGCCATTTTCTTCATTGTTTTGGGGTTGTTTTTGTGGTTCTTTTTTGTTCCTTTCTTCTTTTGCTCTCTTCCCTTGTGATTTGATGATTATCTTTACTGTTATGTTTGGATTCCTTTCTCTTTACTGTGTGTGTATGTATAACTATTATAAATTTCTGGTATGGTTACCATGAGGTTTATATGTAGTAATGTATGTTATATATATATTATTAAGTTACTCATTTCTTATGTTCAAATGCATTCTAACAGTCCTATATTTTTAACCCTGGCCTTTTACTATTTTTGACATCATATTTTACATTTATTTTGTGTGTGTGTATCCCTTAACTGCTTATTGTGGATATAGATGATTTTACTAGTTTTGTATTTTAACCTTCCCACTAGCTTTATAAGTGATTGCAACATCTACTACTTTTACTATATATTTTCCTTTACCAGTGAGATTTTTCCTTTGTGTAATTTTTATATTTCTAGTTGCAGCCTTTTATGCTTCTTCAACATTTCTTGTAAAGCTGTTTTCATGCTGAACTTTTTTAGCTTGTGTGTGTCTAAAATTTTTGATTTTTTCTTCACATCTGAATAATAGCTTTGCTGGGCAGAGTATTCTTGACTGCAGGCTTTTCTCTTTCATCACTTTAAACATTTCATACCACTCCTTTCTGGCCTGTAGAGTTTATGCTTAAAAGTCAACTGATAGTCTTATGGGTGTTCCCTGTACTGCAACTTTTGCTTTTCTCTTCCTGGTTTTAATATTCTCCCTTTATTTTAATTTTTGCCGTTTTACTTACAATGTGTCTTGTTGTGGACTTCTTTGATTGGTTGGTGAAAGTTGCTCAGTCGTGTCCAACTCTTTGCAACCTCATAGACTATATAGTCCATGGAATTCTCCAGGCCAGAATACTGGAGTCGGTAGCCATTCCCTTCTTGAGGGGATCTTCCCAACCCAGGGATCGAACCCAGGTCTCCCGCATTGCAGGTGGATTCTTTACCAGCTGAGCCACAATGGAAGCCTGTGGACTTCTTTGAGTATATCTCATTTGAGCCTCTCTTTTCTTCTTCGATATGCATGTCTGTTTCCTTTCCAGGTTAGCGAATGTTTTCAGCTATTATTGATAAAGTAAGCTTTCTGTCCCCTTCTCTCTTTTTTCTTTCTCTAGACCCTATAAAGCAAATGTTAGTATGTTTGATATTGTTCCAAACATCTCTTAATGTGTCCTTATTAAAAAAAAAAATCTTTCTTTTTCCTGTTCAGCTAGGGTGATTTCCAGTATTCTGTCCTCAGTTCTCTGATCCATTCCTCTATACCATCTAATATACTATTGATTTCTTCTAGTATATTTTAAAATTTCAATTATTGCATTTTTTAGCTGTGTTTGGTTCCTGTTTGTATTTTGTAATTCTTTGTTAAACTTCTCATTCTGTTCATCTCTTCTCCTGAGGTCTTTGAGTATCTTTGTTGATAATTACCTTGAACTGTTTATTGGACAGATTGCTTGTCTCCACTTTGTTTAGTTTTTCTTTTGGGGTTTTACCTGGTTCCTTTGTTTGAAACATATTCTTTTGTTGCTTCATTTTGCTTGATTCTCCATGTATATTTGTATGTATTAGGTAGATTGATACATTTCCTGACCTTGGATGAGTGAGCTTATGTAGGAGACAACCTATGTGTGGCTCAGTAGCACTCTCCCCCGGTCACCAGAACTATATAACTTTGGGATGCTCCCTTAGTGCGTTGTGTGGACCATCTTTTTGTGGCGGAGCTGGCTACTACTATGGGTATGCTGGTAGGTGAGGTTGGTCTTCAGTCTTGTTGGCTGCTTGGCCATGCCTCATCTTGAGGCTGACAGCCACTGATAGGCAATGTCAGTCCTGATATTACTAGCTGAGGTGTCCCGGGTGTGGTGCTGGCCAGCTGTTTGGTGGGACCAGGTCCTAGGGCACATTAGTACTGGGGCTGGAGGCTCCAGAGTTAGTTCTGGCCCCCGTGGGCCTTGGCATGGCTGGATGTGGGCCTGTGGGACCCAGGCCTGGTACAGTTTGTCTGGTGGGTAGGACTGTGTCTTAGCATTAATAGCCAAGCAGGAAAACTCCCAACTGGCACTTACCAACACCAAGTGTCCTCATGGTTAAACAAGCTCCCCAAATACTGCTCCCAGTGTCTATGTCCCCAGTTCCAGTGGCCTCCTGTCTCTCTGGTAGTCTCTCTGTCTCAGTAGATGGATATGATCAAGGAGCCTTTCAAATTACTGTCTTTGTTCTAGGACTCAGTGTGTGAGATGCCATGTGTGACCTTTAAGGGTGTAATATCTGTTTCCTATAGCTCTCTGACTCTCCTGTACACAAGAACAACTGTCCTTTGAAGCCAAATGTTCTGGGGACTCATCTTCCTGGTGCAGGACTCCAACACTGGGGAGCCTAATATGGAGCTTAAACCTCTTGCTGCTTGGGGAGAACTTCTGCAGTTTTGATTATCCTCTAATTTCGTGGTCACCTACCAGGGTGTGTGGATCTTAACTATACTGTGTCTCTGCCTCTCCAACATGTCTCACTGTGGTTCCTTCTTTTCTGCTAATCTTTAGGGCATTCTCACTGAAAGTGGCTCTGTAAAAGTTGTAATTTTGGTGTGCCCATGGGAAGAGGTGAATTTGGAGTCTTCCTACTCCATGATCTCGGTCACTCTCCTGAAAAGTTTCAGACTTGAGTATGCCACTTTAGCAACACAGATTATATCTAATGCCATTATAACAATACTTTGGAGTCAATGACCCACCTTTAGTTTTGTCTCCTGTAAAATTGGAATAATAATACCTCATAGGCTTGTGTGTAGATTAGATAAAATAATTAATGTAATTATATGTATTGACTCAGTATAATTATGGTGCTATAGCTTAGCACTGTATCTGGCACATTAAGAAAGAAAGAACTGAGTAAATGAATGCAAAGAAAACAGAAAAAAGTATTTTCTAATTGTGTGCTCAGTCATTTAGTCATGTCTGACTCTTTGTGACTCCATGGACTGTAGCCTGCAAGGCTCCTCTGTCCATGGAACTCTCCAGGCAAGAATACTGGAGTGGGTAGCCATTTCCTACTCAAATTTCATCATTAGAGGCAGGAGCAGGGACAATATGTTTTCATGTGCAAGTAAAATAAAGTACATTTGGATAAAAAGTTTTAAGGAAAATCTCAAAAATTTCCAAAACAAAAGTAGCAAAATAAAACCTAGAAGAGTAAGCAGAGAAATTCCCCACTTGCCTGAACCTGTTCATCTTTTCTCTGTGCTTCTTTCCTTTGTGCTCGCACTCAATCACTTCAGTTGTGTCTCTTTGTGATCCCATGGACTATAGCCCATCAGGTTCCTCTGTCTATGGAATTTTAAAAAATTAATTAATTAATTTTAGTTGGAGGCTAATTACTTTACGATATTGTGGTGGGTTTTGCTGTACATCGATATGAATCAGCTATGGGTGCACATGAGTCCCCCCATCCTGAAGCCCCCTCCTACCTCCCTCCCCACCCCATCCCTCTGGGTTGTTCCAGAACACCAGCTCTGAGTCTCCTGCTTCATGCTCCAGACTTGCACTGGTATCCATTTTACATATGATAATACACATGGTTCAATGCTATTCTTTCAAATCATCCCACCCTCACCTTCTCCCACAGAGTCCAAAAGTCTATTCTTTACTTCTGTGTCTCTTTTGCTGTCTTGCATATAGGGTAATCATTACCATATTTCTAAATCTCATATATATATACCTTAATATACTGTATTGGTGTTTCTTTTTATGACTTACTTCACTCTGTATAATAGGCTCCAGTTTCATCCACCTCATCAGAACTGACTCAAATGCACTCTTTTTTTTTTTTTTTTATAGCTCAGTAATATTCCATTGTGTGTAAGCATCTCAACTTCCTTATCCATTCGTCTGCCAATGGACATCTACGTTGCTTCCATGTCCTAGCTATTGAAAACAGTGCTACAATGAACATTGGGGTACATGTATATTTTTCACTTCTGGTTTGCTCAGTGTGTATGTCCAGCAGTGGGTGCATAGGACAGTTTTTTTTTTCCAGTTTTTTAAGGAATCTCCACATTGTTCTCCATAGTGGCTGTTCTAGTTTGCATTCCCACCAACAGTGTAAGAGAGTTCCCTTTTCTCCACATCTTCTCTAACATTTATAGTTTGTGGACTTTTTGATGACAGCCATTCTGACTGGCGTGAGGTGGTATCTCATTGCATTTCTCCGATAATGAATCATGTTGAGCAACTTTTCACTTGTTTATTAAATTTGTATGTCTTCTTTGGAGAAATGTCTCTTTAGCTCTTTGGCCCACTTTTTGATTGGGTCATTCATTTTTTCTTGTATTGAGCTGCATGAGCTGCTTGTGTATTTTGGAGATTAATTCTTTGTTGGTTGTTTCATTTGCTATCACTTTCTTGCATTCTGAAGGCTGCCTTTTCACCTTGCTTATAGTTTCCTTTGTTGAGCAAAAGCTTTTAAGTTTAATTAGGTCTCATTTGTTTATTTTTGTTTTTATTTCTATTATTCTGGGAGGGGGGGTCATAGAGGATCTTGCTGTGATTTATGTCAGGGAGTGTTCTGCCTATGTTTTCCTCCAAGAGTTTTTATAGTTTCTGGTCTTACATTTATTAATTTTGTGTATGGTGTCCCAGGTCTAAGCTGCTCAGATTCTTGGGTGTTCCACAAGAACATAGACCCAGATGGGCTGTGCGTTTTGGGCCGTACCTAGGTCCAAGCAGCTCAGGTGACTGGGTGCTTGGTGAGCGCACTGTCTCAGGTGGGCCATGTATCTTTATTCACCTCTCCAGTCCTCGCTGCTCGGTTTCCCTGGTGTGCCATGAAAACTCAGTCCCAGGTGTGCTGCGTGTCTCCTCTAGGGAGCTGATCTCAAGCTGTGACATTCCTGGCAGATGTGAATCATTCAGGTTCCTAGGAAGACATGGTTAGCAACTGGCACCCTGCTCACAGTTTGGTGGAAGATGTGGTCTCTGGGGCCGAGATTGCAGCAGCCCCTTGCTTTCCAGCTCTGGCTGTCACTCATCTGCCTCTGTGCCTCCAAGGAAGAAGGGCCGTATACTGCCACCAGGTTGCTCTCCTTTGGTATTCGCTCTATCCTTTGTTCTGTGAGCACAACAGGGGTCACCACGTAGTATTAGAGCCTTTTGTGGGAAAAGTCTTTTTTTGTTTTTGTCTCTGTGGAGATCCCATGGTTTGGGTTGCTATCTCGCATTAGCTCCTTCAGATTGTCCTCAGGGCATTCAGGCCCAGCCCTTATCCTAAGGACTAATGATGCAACATGAGTCTCCCTGCCCAGCCCCCACTTGCTGGTGGCGGACTCCCACAGACACACTTGTGAGAGAGTTTCCTACTGTGTGGAAACTTCTCTTCCTTCACTACTCCCTCCCCAGGATGGGTCTCTATCCCTAAATCTTTTGTCTCAGTTTTCGTCTTTTATATTTTGTCTTATCTTCTTTGGAAGCGATTGGGCTGCCTTTCTGGGTGCCTGGTGTCCTCCGCTAGTGTTCAGAAGTTGCTTTGTGGAAGTTGTTAAACATCTCAATGATCTTTTGATGAATTTGTGGGGGAGAAAGTGGTCTCCCCATCCTATTCCTCCACCATCTTTGGACTTCCCTCTGTCCATGGGATTTTACAGGCAAGAATACTGGAATGGCTTGCCACTTCCTTCTCTGGGGGATCTTCCTGACCCAGGGATAGAACCCACATCTCTTAGTCTCTGGAATCGCAGGCAGATTCCTTCTCACTAGCACCACCTGGAAACCCCTTCTTTCTTTAAGAGAAATTCAAATGCAGTTGGTAATGAAGCCAGTCACAAGCAGACAACAATTTTTGTAGCCTTTTGTCTGCTTTCCAAAATGTATTTATAATTAAAAAATTTTTTTACATCTCCTTTTTAAAATAAAAATTAAAATGTTATTATTAAAATTTTTTATTTTTATTTTATTTTTTAAATTTTATTTTATTTTTAAACTTTACAATATTGTATTAGTTTTGCCAAATATTGAAATGAATCTGCCACAGGTATACCTGTGTTCCCCATCCTGAACCCTCCTCCCTCCTCCCTCCCCATACCCTCCCTCTGGGTCGTCCCAGTGCACCAGCCCCAAGCATCCAGTATCGTGCATCGAACCTGGACTGGCAACTCGTTTCATACATGATAGTATACATGTTTCAATGCCATTCTCCCAAATCTCCCCACCCTCTCCCTCTCCCACAGAGTCCATAAGACTGTTCTATACATCAGTGTCTCTTTTGCTGTCTCATACACAGGGTTATTGTTATCATCTTTCTAAATTCCATATATATGCGTTAGTATACTGTATTGGTGTTTTTCTTTCTGGCTTACTTCACTCTGTATAATAGGTTCCAGTTTCATCCACCTCATTAGAACTGATTCAAATGTATTCTTTTTAATGGCTGAGTAATACTCCATTGTGAATATGTACCATAGCTTTCTTATCCATTCATCTGCTGAGGGACATCTAGGTAGCTTCCATGTCCTGGCTATTATGAACAGTGCTGCGATGAACATTGGGGTAAACGTGTTTCTTTCCCTTCTGGTTTCCTCAGTGTGTATGCCCAGCAGTGGGATTGCTGGATCATAAGGCGGTTCTATTTCCAGTTTTTTAAGGAATCTCCACACTGTTCTCCATAGTGGCTGTACTAGTTTGCATTCCCACCAACAGTGTAAGAGGGTTCCCTTTTCTCCACACCCTCTCCAGCATTTATTGCTTGTAGACTTTTGGATCACAGCCATTCTGACTGGTGTGAAATGGTACCTCATAGTGGTTTTGATTTGCATTTCTCTGATAATGAGTGATGTTGAGCATCTTCATGTGTTTGTTAGCCATCTGTATGTCTTCTTTGGAGAAATGTCTATTTAGTTCTTTGGCCCATTTTTTGATTGGGTCATTTATTTTTCTGGAGTTGAGCTGTAGGAGTTGCTTGTATATTCTCGAGATTAGTTGTTTGTCAGTTGCTTCATTTGCTATTATTTTCTCCCATTCTGAAGGCTGCCTTTTCACCTTGCTAATAGTTTCCTTTGTTGTGCAGAAGCTTTTAAGTTTAATTAGGTCCCATTTGTTTATTTTTGCTTTTATTTCCAATATTCTGGGAGGTGGGTCATAGAGGATCCTGCTGTGATGTATGTTGGAGAGTGTTTTGCCTATGTTCTCCTCTAGGAGTTTTATAGTTTCTGGTCTTATGTTGAGATCTTTAATCCATTTTGAGTTTATTTTTATGTATGGTGTTAGAAAGTGTTCTAGTTTCATTCTTTTACAAGTGGTTGACCAGTTTTCCCAGCACCACTTGTTAAAGAGATTGTCTTTAATCCATTGTATATTCTTGCCTCCTTTGTCAAAGATAAGGTGTCCATATGTGCGTGGATTTATCTCTGGGCTTTCTATTTTGTTCCATTGATCTATATTTCTGTCTTTGTGCCAGTACCATACTGTCTTGATAACTGTGGCTTTGTAATAGACCCTGAAGTCAGGTAGGTTGATTCCTCCAGTTCCTTTCTTCTTTCTCAAGATAGCTTTGGCTATTCAAGGTTTTTTGTATTTCCATACAAATTGTGAAGTTATCTGTTCTAGCTCTGTGAAGAATACCGTTGGTAGCTTGATAGGGATTGCATTGAATCTATAAATTGCTTTGGGTAGTATACTCATTTTCACTATATTGATTCTTCCAATCCACGAACATGGTATATTTCTCCATCTATTAGTGTCCTGTTTGATTTCTTTCACCAGTGTTTTATAGTTTTCTATATATAGGTCTTTAGTTTCTTTAGGTAGATATATTCCTAAGTATTTTATTCGTTCCATTGCAATGGTGAATGGAATTGTTTCCTTAATTTCTCTTTCTGTTTTCTCGTTATTAGTGTATAGGAATGCAAGGGATTTCTCTGTGTTGATTTTATATCCTGCAACTTTACTATAATCATTGATTAGTTCTAGTAATTTTCTGGTGGAGTCTTTAGGGTTTTCTATGTAGAGGATCATGTCATCTGCAAACAGTGAGAGCTTTACTTCTTCTTTTCCAATCTGGATTCCTTTAATTTCTTTTTCTGCTCTGATTGCTGTGGACAAAACTTCCAAAACTATGTTGAATAGTAATGGTGAAAGTGGGCACCCTTGTCTTGTTCCTGACTTTAGAGGAAATGCTTTCAATTTTTCACCATTGAGGATAATGTTTGCTGTGGGTTTGTCATATATAGCTTTTATTATGTTGAGGTATGTTCCTTCTATTCCTGCTTTCTGGAGAGTTTTTTTTATCATAAATGGATGTTGAATTTTGTCAAAGGCTTTCTCTGCATCTATTGAGATAATCATATGGTTTTTATTTTTCAATTTGTTAATGTGGTGTATTACATTGATTGATTTGCGGATATTGAAGAATCCTTACATCCCTGGGATAAAGCCCACTTGGTCATGGTGTATGATCTTTTTAATGTGTTGTTGGATTCTGATTGCTAGAATTTTGTTAAGGATTTTTGCATTTATGTTCATCAGTGATATTGGCCTGTGGTTTTCTTTTTTGTGGGATCTTTGTCAGGTTTAGGTATTAGGGTGATGGTAGCCTCATAGAATGAGTTTGGAAGTTTACCTTCCTCTGCAATTTTCTGGAAGAGTTTGAGCAGGATAGGTGTTAGCTCTTCTCTAAATTTTTGGTAGAATTCAGCTGTGAAGCCGTCTGGACCTGGGCTTTTGTTTGCTGGAAGATTTTTGATTACAGTTTCAATTTCCGTGCTTGTGATGGGTCTGTTAAGATTTTCTATTTCTTCCTGGTCGAGTTTTGGAGAGTTGTACTTTTCTAAGAATTTGTCCATTTCTTCCACGTTGTCCATTTTATTGGCATATAATTGTTGATAGTAGTCTCTTATGATCCTTTGTATTTCTGTGTTGTCTGTTGTGATCTCTCCATTTTCATTTCTAATTTTATTGATTTGATTTTTCTTTCTTTGTTTCTTGATGAGTCTGGCTCATGGTTTGTCAATTTTATTTATCCTTTCAAAGAACCAGCTTTTGGCTTTGTTGATTTTTTCTATGGTCACTTTTGTTTCTTTTGCATTTATTTCTGCCCTAATTTTTAAGATTTCTTTCCTTCTACTAACCCTAGGGTTCTTCATTTCTTCCTTTTCTAGTTGCTTTAGGTGTAGAGTTAGGTTATTTATTTGACTTTTTTCTTGTTTCTTGAGGTATGCCTGTATTGCTATGAACTTTCCCCTTAGGACTGCTTTTACAGTGTCCCACAGGTTTTGGGTTGTTGTGTTTTCATTTTCATTAGTTTCTATGCAAATTTTGATTTCTTTTTTGATTTCTTCTGTGATTTGTTGGTTATTCAGCAGCGTGTTGTTCAGCCTCCATATGTTGGAATTTTTAATAGTTATTCTCCTGTAATTGAGATCTAATCTTACTGCATTGTGGTCAGAAAAGATGCTTGGAATGATTTATATGTTTTTGAATTTATCAAGGCTAGATTTATGGCCCAGGATGTGATCTATCCTGGAGAAGGTTCCATGTGCGCTTGAGAAAAAGGTGAAATTCATTATTTTGGAATGAAATGCCCTATAGATATCAATTAGGTCTAACTGGTCTATTGTATCGTTTAAAGTTTGTGTTTCCTTGTTAATTTTCTGTTTAGTTGATCTATCCATAGGTGTGAGTGGGGTATTAAAGTCTCCTACTATTATTGTGTTATTGTTAATTTCTCCTTTCACACTTGTTAGCATTTGTCTTACATATTGCGGTGCTCCCATGTTGGGTGCATATATATTTATAATTATTATATCTTCTTCTTGGACTGATCCTTTGATCATTATGTAGTGACCTTCTTTGTCTCTTTTCACAGCCTTTGTTTTAAAGTCTATTTTATCTGATATGAGTATTGCTACTCCTGTTTTCTTTTGGTCCCTATTTGCATGGAAAATCTTTTTCCAGCCCTTCACTTTCAGTCTGTATGTGTCCCCTGTTTTGAGGTGGGTCTCTTGTAGACAACATATGTAGGGGTCTTGTTTTTGTATCCATTCAGCCAGTCTTTGTGTTTTGGTTGGGGCATTCAACCCATTTACATTTAAGGTAATTACTGATAAGTATGATATCATTGCCATTTACTTTATTGTTTTGGGTTCGATTTTATACACCGTTTTTGTGTTTCCTGTCTAGAGAATATCCTTTAGTATTTGTTGGAGAGCTGGTTTGGTGGTGCTGAATTCTCTCAGCTTTTGCTTGTCTGAAAAGCTTTTGATTTCTCCTTCATATTTGAATGAGATCCTTGCTGGGTACAATAATCTGGGCTGTAGGTTATTTTCTTTCATCACTTTAAGTATGTCCTGCCATTCCCTCCTGGCCTGAAGAGTTTCTATTGAAAGATCAGCTGTTATCCTTATGGGAATTCCCTTGTGTGTTATTTGTTGTTTTTCCCTTGCTGCTTTTAATATTTGTTCTTTGTGTTTGATCTTTGTTAATTTGATTAATATGTGTCTTGGGGTGTTTCGCCTTGGGTTTATCCTGTTTGGAACTCTCTGGGTTTCTTGGACTTGGGTGATTATTTCCTTCCCCATTTTAGGGAAGTTTTCAACTATTATCTCTTCAAGTATTTTCTCATGGTCTTTCTTTTTGTCTTCTTCTTCTGGGACCCCTATGATTCGAATGTTGTGGTGTTTAATATTGTCCTGGAGGTCTCTGAGATTGTCCTCATGTCTTTTAATTCGTTTTTCTTTTATCCTCTCTGATTCATTTATTTCTACCATTCTATCTTCTAATTCACTAATCCTATCTTCTGCCTCTGTTATTCTACTATTTGTTGCCTCCAGAGTGTTTTTAATTTCATTTATTGCACTATTCATTATATTTTGACTCTCTTTTATTTCTTCTAGGTCCTTGTTAAACCTTTCTTGCATCTTCTCAGTCTTTGTCTCCAGGCTATTTATCTGTGATTCCATTTTGACTTCAAGATTTTGGATCAATTTCACTATCATTATTCGGAATTCTTTATCTGGTAGATTCCCTATCTCTTCCTCTTTGGTTTGGTTTGGTGGGCATTTATCCTGTTCCTTTATCTGCTGGCTATTCCTCTGTCTTCATCTTGTTTAAATTGCTGAGTTTGGGGTGTCCTTTCTGTATTCTGGCAGTTTGTGGAGTTCTCTTTATTGTGGCATTCATTTCCTTGCTCTGTATGGGTTTGTACAGGTGGCTTGTCAAGGTTTCTTGGTTAGGGAATCTTGTGTTGGTGTTCTGGTGGATGGAGCTGTATTTCTTCTCTCTGGAGTGCAATGAAATGTCCAGTAATGAGTTATGGGATGTCTATGGTTTTGGGGTGACTTTGGGCTGCCTGTATCTTGGAGCTCAGCGCTGTGTTCCTTGTTGCTGGAGAATTTGCTTGGTATGTCTTTCCCTGGAACTTGTTGGCCCTTGTGTGGTGCTTGGTTTCAGTGCAGGTATGGAGGCATTTGATGAGCTCCTGTCAATTAATGTTCCTTGGAGCCAGGAGCTCCCTGGAGTCAGGGTTTGGACTTAAGCCTCCTGCTTCCAGTTATCGGTCTTATTTTTACAGTAGTTTCAAAACTTCTTCTTCTATACAGCACCATTGATAAAACATGTACATTAAAGATGAAAAGTTTCTCTACTGTGAGGGTCACCCAGAGAGGTTCACAGCGTTACATGGAGAAGAGAAGAGGGAGGAGGGAGTTAGAGGTGACCCGAATGAGATGAGGTGGAATCAATAGAGGAAAGAGTGGGCTAGCCAGTAATCTCTTCCTTATGTGCGCTCCACAACTGGACCGCTCAGAGTTGTTCACGGAGTTATACAGAGAAGAGAAGAAGGAGGAAGGTGACAGAGGTGGCCAGGAGGATAAAAGGGGGGAATGAAAAGGAGGGAGACAGATCCAGCCAGTAATCAGTTCCCTAAGTGTTCTCCACCATCTGGAACACACAGAAATTCACAGAGTTGGGTAGAGTAGAGAGGGGCTAGGGAGGAGACACAGGCGACCTGGTGGAGAAAAAGGAGAGTCCAAAGGGAGAGAGAGCAGTCAAGCCAGTAATCTCACTCCCTGGTGAAAAATGGGTCCTGAAGATTGAGTTCTTAAAGGTACAAAATTGGTAACAAATACATAAAAGCAAAAATTAAAAATCTAGAGTAGAGTTTGGAATTTCAAAAATACGATGTTAAAGAAAAGAAGAAGGAAAAGAAAGAGAGAAAAAATGAACAAACAAAAATAAACAAGGTCATGAAAATTATAAAGAAAATATAGGTACAGAATTGATAACTAATACCAAAAGGCAAAAGTTAAAAATCTAGAGTAGAATTTGGAATTTCAAAAATACAATGTTAAAAAAAGAAGAAGAAAAAGAAAGAGAGAGGAAAAAAAAAAAAAACCCAAACAAGAACAAACAAAGTCGCTTAAATTATAAAGAAAATACAGGTACAAAATTAATAACAAATACCAAAAAGCATAAATTAAAAATCTAGAGTAGAGTTTGGAATTTCAGATATACAATGTTATTTAAAAGAAGAAGAGAAAGAAACAGAGAAAAAGAAAAAGAAAAAATAAAAAAGGGTCACAGAAATTATTAAAAAAAAAAAAAAAGAACTATGGGTACAAAATTGATAACAAATACCAAAAAGCTAAAATTAAAAATCTAGAGTAGAGTTTGGAATTTCAAAAATACAATGTTAAAGAAAAGAAGGGGAGAAAAAAAACAAGGTCAAAAAAATTATAAAAATATATATATGAAGTTTGCTTAAAAAAAATAGGGTCTTCTTTTTTTTTTTTTTTTTTGCAAAGTAATCGGTTATAAAAGTGAAAATTAAGGGAATAATAGAGGACTTAAAAATTTTTTTTAATTAAAAAAAATAAAAGAAAAAATGATTGTAAAAATAGTAAAAATATATCTAGGACTTTCTCTGGTTTTGTTGTGAGAATTGTGGGTTCAGTTCATTTTTGGCTAGTTCCTTGGTCCGACTTATATTTCTCAAGATCTATAGGCCCCTTCCTATGTAGTTGGTATTAACCACAGGGTTTTAATCTATTGCCTGTAGCTTCCAAGGCGGTTCCCTCTGTTATAGCTTCTTCTGTTTGCTGGTCTCTTCAGTGTCTGGTTTCCGCCCTGACACAAAGGGGATGGTGGAGGACACTTTTTTTTTTTTAGGCTCACTTGTTCAGTCGCGCTGAGGGGAGGTAGGGAGGGATGCTGCAAACAAATAACACTGCCGTGTGCTCGCAGTGCCTCATCCACACTGGGTCTGCACCACCCACCCCCCCTCCCCCACCCCAGTTCACGGGGCGTGTAGCCTCCCTGCCCACGCTGCTCAGGCTCTAGGTTGCTCCGCCGGGAATCATCCGTGGCCGGCCCTGGGCTGCCTGCACTTCCCAGGTCCAAGCCGCTCAGGTTCAGGCACTCGGATAGTCCTCAGAGGCGCAGACTCTAGGTTGGGCCTGCGTTTTGTGCCCTTCCCAGATTCGAGCAGCTCAGGTGATGAGGTGTTTGGCGCGCTCGATTGCTGCGACTTATTGCCTCCCCGCCTCTCGGTTATCTAGGTATGCAACCAGCGCACCTTCTCAGGCAGATGTTGACTGTCCAGAACCCCAAGAAGTTTTAGTTAGCAAAGAAGCCTGCTTACAGTTTTATAGATAATGTCTCCCTGGGGCTGCGATTGTCCCCTTCCGGCTCTGGCTGCCTATCACCGGAGGGGGATGGTCTGCCGCTGGCTATGTCTGTTCAGTCCTTTGTTCTGTGTGCGGGCCTGGCGGTGTCTTAGGTTAGGGCTGGCTTTTCTCGTGGTAGATATCCCACAGTCTGGTTTGCTAGCCCAAATTATTTTGCTCAGATAGCACTCGGGGTATTCAGGCCAGATCCTTGTGATGCAGCCCTTGTTGCGCCTCCCTGCCCAGCCCCCGCTTGCTAATGGCGGATGCAGGCGTCTGTGCTGCTTCTCCGCTGGGGGAGTTACCGTAGGGCTCACAATGTGTGGGTTTTAATTGTTTATTTATTTTTCCTCCCTGTTATGTTGCCCTCTGTGCTTCCAAGGCTCGGCACAGATTCGGCAGTGAGAAGGTTTCCTGGTGTTTGGAAACTTCTCTCTTTTTAAGACTCCCTTCCCAGGATGGAACTCCGTCCCTCCCTCTTTTGTCTCTTTTTTTGTCTTTTATATTTTTTCCCTACCTCCTTTCAAAGACTTGGGTTGCTTTTCTGGGTGCCTGATGTCTTCTGCCAGCATTCAGAAGTTGTTTTGTGGAATTTACTTGGCATTTAAATGTTCTTTTGATGAATTTGTGGGGGAGAAAGTGTTCTCCCCATCCTACTCCTCCGCCATCTTAGCTCCTCCTCCCTATTAAAAATTTTTAATATTTGAACTTCAATTCTTTATTGTAAGATAGGTTTTTTATGGTTGCTATGATGTTTTAATGATGTAATATATGGAAGCATAAAATATATTTAAAGCATTGTAGGGGAAGAGCAAATTAGCCAGGATGGTGTCATTAGGCTCTCTCACACCACAGTCTCTCAGTCTTGCCTCACGTTTTGTAAATAATGATTATGTAACCGGGAGAAATATCAATAACCTCAGATATGCAGATGACACCACCTTTATGGCAGAAAGTAAAGAAGAACTAAAGAGCCTATTGATGAAAGTGAAAGAGGAGAGTGGAAAAAGTTGGCTTAAAGCTCAACATTCAGAAAACTAAGATCATTGCATCGGGTACCACCACTTCATGGCAAATAGATGGGGAAACAGTGGAAATGGTGGCTGACTTGATTTTTCTTGGCTCCAAAATCACTGTAGATGGTGATTGCAGCCATGAAATTAAAAGACGCTTACTCCTTGGGAAGGAAAGTTATGACCAACCTAGACACCATATTGAAAAGCAGAGACAACCAACTTTGTCAACCAAGTTCTGTCTCATCAAGGCTATGGTTTTCCCAGTAGTCATATATAGATGTGAGAATTAGACTATAAAGAAAGCTGAGCACTGAAGAATTGATGCTTTTGAACTGTGGTGTTGGAGAAGACTCTTGAGAGTCCCTTGGATTGCAAGGAGATCCAACCAGTCCATCCTAAAGGAAATCAGTCCTGAGTGTTCATTGGAATGACTGATGCTGAAGCTGAAGCTCCAATACTTTGCCCACCTGATGCAAAGAGCCAACTCACTGGAAAAGACTCTGATGCTGGGAAAGATTGAAGGGAGGAGAAGGGGATGACAGAAGATGATATGGTTGGATGGCATCACAGAGTCAATGGAGATGAGTTTGAGTAAACTCCAGGAGCTGGTGATGGACAGGGAGGGCTCCGTGCTGCGGTCCATGGGGTCGTGAAGAGTCAGACATGACTGAGCGACTGAACTGAACTGAACAGCATACATCTGTAAGATCACTTATAGCTCTGTGCGTGTATATCGGGAGGTATTTGCTTGGCCATAGGCTTCTTTGTGCCGCATGCCTGTACGAGCTTTACCATGAAAGCCCTGGCTGCTGCTGCACTGGGGCAACACTGGAGTGGCAACATGGTTATGTTATATGAGGTTATGCTTTGGCTACATTACAGTTATGTTATGGCTGTTACTATGGTTGCCGCATCAGCCAGGAGAGAGGCTATGTTATGATTGCCATGCCAACCAGGAGAGAATAAACCTATCTGAAGTTGCTAAGGGAAAGTGGATAATTCACAGCATGAGGGCAGTTTCTCTTATACAGATATTAAGATTAATCTGCTAAAAGAAAGGTCAATAGTAGCAAATTATGAGCCAAAAAGAAGTAATTTTGATAAGTTCTCAGCAAATGAGAAAGACCCCCTCCCTATTGGTATAGTGTTCAATGATGCTCTTTTATTTATTCAGAGGAGCAAATAGAATCTATGGTTGATTTTTGTTTTCTTCATTTCTACTGAAAATGTTCATTCTTTAATCAAGCAGCTGCCACACTGCTAGCTGGTTTCCAGACTGAGCTACTCCAAAAGCAGCCTGCACCCCATTTCTGGGGTCTGCAGAGAATCTGTAGGCCTGTTAGGACACAGTGGACGCCTTGTAAGTCATTTGGCTGCTTGTGCTCCCACTGCATGCCCATTAGTCTGTGGGCTGCTCTTTTTCTGCAGCCATTGAAATACACCCCTATTTCAGGAATGTCTCAGGACCACATGACTGAGACATGAAATGATGCTGATGACCACGTTGGTCATCAACCTGGACCTCGAATGGCCCTGGCAAAATCTACCTTTAGAAAATTATTTTCAGATGAAGAAGTATAAAATGTAAATATTTTACAAAATGAAGAATCATTTTTATGTTGGATTTAGAAGGGAGAATTATAAAGGATTTTGTGAAGGAAAACAAGTTTCTATGAGTTCTAAATGCTGCCTTAGCACAATGATTTCTTTTCTCTCTAACTTAACTGCATTATCCGTCTTCTAAAAATTTTAAATGCAATGTTCTAAGATCTTAGTGTAACGGGTTTAGCTGAAGATGTAAACTGCTGCTGCTAAGTTGCTTCAGTCGTGTTCGACTCTGTGACCCCATAGACAGCAGCCCACCAGGCTCCCCCGTCCCTAGGATTCTCCAGGCAAGAACACTGGAGTGGGTTGCCATTTCCTCCTCCAAAGCGTGAAAGTGAAAAGTGAAAGTAAAGACGCTCAGTCGCGTCCGACTCTTAGTGACCCCATGGACCGCAGCCTACCAGGCTCCTCCGTCCATGGGATTGTCCAGGCAAGAACACTGGAGTGGGTTGCAATTGCCTTCTCCGATGTAAACTGCAAATGGCACCATATTTCTAACATTGCTATAATGAAGTGAGGAGGACTGAACAGTGGGAGAAGACATAGGAGGTAATCAGAGATTTGGGGCCTGGAGGCAGAATGTAAAGAGCTGCTGGAGTTCTGAATGCTCTCAAATGCTCTGAGTTACTTTACAAATAGCCAGAGATTCAGCACAGCTTTTCTTGAGAGCTACTCTCTAGCAGAACATAGATTTCCCCTCAAAGAAATCATACCTGGTAGAGAATCCCCAATTAATCAGCCTGCCCATCTCAGAGCATTCATCTTATATCAAGTGGAGCCACTGCCAACCCTATTGTGGGATGTACAAGCCACTTTTAAGTAAAAACACTTATTAAACACTCAGGTGTTTAGATACATTAGCATCTCAAAGTTAATTCCCAAAACATGTCCAGCTTTAATGATAATTTTTCTTATTTCCTCTTGTTAATTAATGGGTCCTCACCAAGGCCCCAAACCTCAGTGGGGACCAGAATAAACACTTAGGCTTACAAATGCTGAATAGGATGTCTTCCTGATTCACATAGAGAGAACAGAGAAACCCTGGAAATATTCTTCACCCTTGAGCAGAATGATGAGTGATGCTTTTCAAGTGTCATTCTATCTCTCTTTCCACACCCTAACCCATTAGCCCCACTGTGTAAAGAAAGGCACGCTTATCTTGAATATAACGATGGTCCCCTACCTTGAAGGGAAAAATCCTCCCAGAATGACAGACAGACATACAGTTCAAAATATTGGTGATGTCTGACAGAGTGAAGTAATGGGGACCAGATTTATCTTCCACCCACAATAAACCCCAAATGGCAAAATACATAAAACAATAGTCTTCAAAACACTGGACATCAGGCAGTAAAGGGCAGTGATCTCTGATAAATGGAAGACAGAAAAAGTGAGCCTTCTGTTGCTCCAGCTTATTTCCTAAAAGTGTTTCTAGACAGTGGTGTGGGGAGGGATAACCGAGGTAATCCCCTGAGGTGAGGAGATAGAGCTGAGCATCCAGGGAGACCAAGGAGCTGGAGTGCATAGGCAGAGCTCCAGAGACGAGAGAGTTGCACAGAAAGAAAAACCTGGGGAGCAACAGAAGGTTCCTCTCATTCATACATTTCTTACATTCTTAGGAAAGAAACCCTTTTCCCTCCAGATTTGGGAAAGAACCATCAAAAGAATTAAAAGAAACAGTGACTCATTATCATGCAGGTCTGGGAACTATGTCTGTTCCCACTAGCCACACTGGAAAACTCACGATTCACGCCTTGGGTAAATACTCAGATTTTGCCTAGTAGAGAGGAATGAATAACCTAGACTAGATTGGGAGCTGACCGTGGCTCAGATCATGAACACCTTATTGCCAAATTCAGACTTAAATTGAAGAAAGTAGGGAAAACCACTAGACCATAAAGATATGACCTAAATCAAATTTCTTATAATTTTCAGTGGAAGTGAGAAATAGATTTAAGGGACTAGATCTGATAGAGTGCCTGATGAACTATGGACAGAGGTTAGGGACATTGTACAGGAGACAGGGATCAAGACCATCCCCATGGAAAATAAATGCAAAAAAGCAAAATGGCTGTCTGGGAAGGCCTTACAAATAGCTGTGAAAAGAAGAGAAGTGAAAAGCAAAGGAGAAAAGGAAAGATATAAGCATCTGAATGTAGAGTTCCAAAGAATAACAAGGAGAGATAAGAAAGCCTTCCTCAGCGATTAATGCAAAGAAATAGAGGAAAACAACAGAATGGGAAAGACTAGAGATCTCTTCAAGAAAATTAGAGATACCAAGAGAACATTTCATGCAAAGATGGGCTCGATAAAGGACAGAAATGGTATGGACCTAACAGAAGCAGAAGACATTAAGAAGAGGTGGCAAGAATACACAGAACTATACAAAAAAGATCTTCACCACCAATATAATCATGATGGTGTGATCACTAGAGCCAGACATCCTGGAATGTGAAGTCAAGTGGGCCCTAGAAAGCATCACTACGAGCAAAGCTAGTGGAGGTGATGGAATTCCAGTTGAGCTATTTCAAATCCTGAAAGATAATGCTGTGAAAGTGCTGCATTCAATATGCCAAAAAATTTGGAAAACTCAGCAGTGGCCACGGGACTGGAAAAGGTCAGTTATCATTCCAATCCCAAAGAAAGGCAATGCCAAAGAATGTTCAAACTACCACACAATTGCCCTCATCTCACACGCTAGTAATGTTCAAAATTCTCCAAGACAGGCTCAGCAATACATGAACCGTGAACTTCCAGATGTTCAAGCTGGATTTAGAAAAGGCAGAGGAACAAGAGATCAAATTGTCAACATCTGCTGGATCATCGAAAAAGCAAAAGAGATCCAGAAAGACATCTATTTCTGCTTTATTGACTATGCCATAGCCTTTGACTGTGTGAATCACAATAAACTGTGGAAAATTCTTCAAGAGATGGGAATACCAGGCCACTGACCTGCATCTTGAGAAATTTATATGCAGGTCGGGAAACAACAGTTAGAACTAGACATGGAACAACAGACTTATTAGTACGTCAAGGCTGTATATTGCCACCCTGCTTATTTAACTTATATGCCGAGTACATCATGAGAAACGCTGGGCTGGAAGAAGCACAAGCTGGAATCAAGATTGCCGGGAGAAGTATCAATAATCTCAGATATGCAGATGATACCACCTTTATGGTAGAAAGTGAAGAGGAACTGAAAAGCCTCTTGATGAAAGTAAAAGAGGAGAGTGAAAAAGTTGGCTTAAAGCTCAACATTCAGAAGTAAGATCATGGCCTCTGGTCCCATCACTACACGGGAATAGATGGGGAAACAGTGGAAACAGTGGCAGAATTTATTTTTGGGGGCTCCAAAATCACTGTAGATGGTGATTGCAGCCATGAAATTAAAAGATGCTTACTCCTTGACAGGAAAGTTATGAACAACCTATATAGCATATTGAAAAGCAGAGACATCACTTTGCCAACAAAGGTCAGTCTAGTCAAGGCTATGGTTTTTCCAGTGGTCATGTATGGATGTGAGGGTTGAACTGTGAAGAAAGCTGAGTGCCGAAGAATTGATGCTTTTGAACTGTGGTGTTGGAGAAGACCCTTGAGAGTCCCTTGGACTGCAAGGAGATCCAACCCGTCCATTCTGAAGGAGATCAGTCCTGGGTGTTCTTTGGAAGGACTGATGCTAAAGCTGAAACTCCAATACTTTGTCCACCTCATGCAAAGAGTTGACTCACTGGAAAAGACTCTGATGCTGGGAGGGATCGGGAGCAGGAGGAGAAGGGGACGACAGAGGATGAGATGGCTGGATGGCATCACCGACCTGATGGACGTGGGTTTGGGTGAACTCTGGGAGTTGGTGATGGACAGGGAGGCCTGGCGTGCTGCAATTTTTGGGGTCGCAAAGAGTTGGGCACGACTGAGTGAATGAACTGAACTGTAATGAGGCAGACATATTTGCAGATCTGCCTAACAAATCATAAAAGTAAATTACTTCAAATAGTTTTCTCCTTTTGGGTTTTAACTGCATATTAGAACAATGCTCAAGGAAAGCAATAAAAATACCAAAATCCCCATGACCCAGCAAGGTGACATTCATGGTATTCGGCATCCAGTCAATATTATCAGGAGTGGAAAGAGGAGAGAAAACACACCTATCAGTTCAGTTCAGTTCAGTTCAGTTCAGTTGCTCAGTCGTGTCCGACTCTGTGACCCCATGAATCGCAGCACGCCAGGCCTCCCTGTCCATCACCAACTCCTGGAGTTCACTCAGACTCACGTCCATATAGTCAGTGATGCCATCCAGCCATCTCATCCTCTGTCGTCCCCTTCTCCTCCTGCCCCCAATCCCTCCCAGCATCAGAGTCTTTTCCAATGGGTCAGCTCTTTGCATGAGGTGGCCAAAGTACTGGAGTTCCAGCTTTAGCATCATTCCTTCCAAAGAACACCCAGGATTGATTTCCTTTAGAATGGAGTGGTTGGATCTCCTTGCAGTCCAAGGGACTCTCAAGAGTCTTCTCCAACACCACAGTTTAAAAGCATCAATTCTTCAGCGCTCAGCTTTCTTCACAGTCCAACTCTCACATACATACATGACCACTGGAAAAACCATAGTTTTGACTAGATGGACCTTTGTTGGCAAAATAATGTCTCTGCTTTTTAATATGCTGTCTAGGTCTGTCATAACTTTTCTTCCAAGGAGTAAGCGTCTTTTAATTTCATGGCTGCAATCACCATCTGCAGTGATTTTTGAGCCCCCCAAAATGAAGTCCGCCACTGTTTCCACTTTCCCCATCTATTTCCCATGAAGTGATGGTACCCAATGCCATGATCTCCGTTTTCTGAATGTTGAGCTTTAAGCCAACTTTTTCAGTCTCCACTTTCACTTTCATCAAGAGGCTTTTGAGTTCCTCTTCACTTTCTGCCATAAGAGTGATGTCATCTGCATATCTGAGGTTATTGATATTTCTCCCAGCAATCTTGATTCCAGCTTGTGCTCCTTCTAGCCCATCGTTTCTCATGATGTACTCTGCATATAAGTTAAATAAGCAGGGTGACAATATACAGCCTTGACATACTCCTTTTCCTATTTGGAACCAGTCTATTGTTCCATGACCAGTTCTAACTGTTGCTTCCTGACGTGCATATAGGTTTCTCAAGAGGAAGTGGTCAAACAGGAGATGGCAAGATTGAACATTGACATTTTAGATATCAGTGAACTAAAATCGACTGGAATGGGTGAATTTAACTCAGATGACCATTATATCTACTACTGTGGGCAGGAATCTCTTAAAAGTAATGGAGGAGCCATCATAGTCAACAAAAGAGTCCGAGATGCAGTTCTTGGGTGCAATCTCAAAAATGAAAGAATGATCTCTGCTCATTTCTAAGGCAAATCATTCAGTATCACAGTAATCTAAGTGTATGCCACAACCAGTAACACTGAAGAAGCTGAAGTTGAACAGTTCTATGAAAACCTAGAAGATCTTATAGAACTAACACCCCCAAAAGATGTCCTTTTCATTATAGGGGATTGGAATGCAAAAGTAGGAAGTCAAGAAATACCTGGAGTAACAGGCAAATTTGGCCTTGGAGTACAGAATGAAGCAGGGCAAAGGCTAATTGAGTTTTGCCAAAAGAATGCACTTTTCATAGCAAACACCCTCTTACAACAACAGAAGAGATGGCTCTGCACATGGGCATCACCAGATGGTCAACACTGAAATCAGATTGATTATATTCTTTGCAGCCAAAGATGGAGAAACTTTATACAGTCAGCAAAAACAAGACCGGGAGCCGACTGTGGCTGAGATCATGAACTCCTTATTGCCAAGTTCAGGATTAGCAGAGGAGGATATTAAAACACTTATTATCCATCAAAAACTTGTACAAAATGTTCCTAGCAGCTTTATTCATGATAGTTAAGACTGGAAGCAGTACAGCCATCCATTAGCAAGAATATGGATAAACAGACCACTTAGCAATAAGAAGGATCATTCTGGAAAAGATACAACATCAATGAATCTCAAGAATACTTTTTCTGTGTGAAAAAAAGCCATGCCTAAAAAACATACTGTTTGAATGATTCCACATATTCAAAAGCTTCAAACAGGTAAAATTAAACTATGATGATAGAAATCAGTTGATGGTTCCTTTTGTGATGAGGGGATAAACAGAGAAAGAAGACAAGACCTTTTTAGGGTAATAAAATGTCCTCTCACCAATTGTGATGTGAATTATAAAAGTGTATGCATTGTAAAAATGGATCAAGCTTCACAGACTCTGCATTTCACACAATAAAAATTTTTGTTAAATTTGTAAAGAATTGAATGGAAAAATAGGCACTTCATTTTTAAGAGCAAATCAAATGGCCAATAACAAACATCTGAAAACATGCTTAGTGTCATTGGGATTCAGGAAAAAAATAAGTTAGGACCACAGTGAAATGGCGGAATAGAAGGATGTGCACTCATCTTCTCCTGCAAGAACTCCAAAATTGCAACACACTGCTGAACAACCATCAACAGGAGAATGTTGGATCCCACCAAAAAAATTACCCCACATCCAAGGGCAAAGGCAAAGACCCAAGAAGATAGTAGGAAGGGAAAAATTGCATTTAGAATCTAGCCCCATACCCACCAGAGATGCTTGGAGGGCTCAAACAAAGCCTTGTGTGCATCAGGACACAGAGACTCCACAGAGACTGAGCCAGACATGCCTTTGAGTGTTTCAGTGTCTCCTGTGGAGGCACGGGTCAGCAGAGGCAGGGGTTCTGGCTGAAGCAGACCTGAGGCATACAGTATGTGGCATAAGTACTCTTGGAGGAGGTCACCATTAGCCCCAGCATAGAGCTGCTGAGCAAATGACCCACAAACTTTGGAACAATTATACCAAAGAAATTCTCGTGCTGTTAAGATAATTTTAGGACCCACAACATATTTTCCAACCTGGGGATCTGGCAAAGGGACTTCTCCAGAACCCCCAGGGAATTTGATTTTGGAGGCCAGTGAGATTTCATTACAGAACTTCCACAGGACTGGAGGAACAGACTCTTGAAGGGCACAAATCAAACTTTGTGCACACTGGGAGCCAGGAGATAGGAGAAATGTCCCCACAATAGATTGAGCCACACATGCCTGTGAGTGTCTAGGAGTCTTCAACAGAGGCGTGGGTTGACAATGGCCTGTGGCAGGTCAGAAGCACTGAATACAACAGTTCATACACTAGTTCTTTTGAAGGAGGTCACCATTACAGGCCAAACTATAGGGAGGGAACACGGCCCCATCCATCAACAGAAAATTGGATTAAAGATTTACTAAGCCCATCAGAACAAGACCCAGTTTCCCCACAGTCAGTCTCTCCCACCAAGAAGCTTCCATAAGCTTCTTATCATTATCCATCAGAGGGCAGACAGAATGAAAACCACAGTCCCAGAAAATGAACTAAACTGATCACATGGATCACAGGCTTGTCTAACTCAATGAAACTATGAGCCACGCCACAAAGGGCAACCCAAGACGGACGGGTCATGGTGGAGAGTTCTGACAAAACGTGATCCACTGGAGAAGGGAATGGCAAACCACTTCAATATTATTGCCTTGAGAACCCCATGAACAGTATGAAGGCAAAAAGATATGACACTGAAAGATGAACTCCCCAGGTGGGTAGGTGCCCATATGCTAGTGGAGAACAGTAGAGAAATAACTCTGGAAAGAATGAAGAGATGGAGCCAAAGTGAAAACAATGCTCAGCTTAAGATGTGATTGGTGATGGAAGTAAAGTCTGATGCTGTAAAGAACAATATTGCTCAGGAACCTGGTATGTTAGGTCCATGAATCAAGGTAAATTGGAAGTGGTCAAACAGGAGATGCCAAGAATGAACATCAACATTTTAGGAATCAGTGAACTAAAATCAACTGGAATGGCTGAATTTAACTCAGATGACCATTATATCTACTACTGTGGGCAGGAATCCCTTAAAAGTAATGGAGGAGCCATCATAGTAAAAAAAAAAAAAAAAAAGTCTGAGATGCAGTTCTTGGGTGCAATCTCAAAAACGACAGAATGACCTCTGTTCATTTCCAAGGCAAACCATTCAATATCACAGTAATCCAAGTCTATGCCCCAACCAGTAATGCTGAAGAAGCTGAAGTTGAACAGTTCTATGAAGACCTAGAAGACCTTCTGGAACTAACACCCCCAAAAGATGTCCTTTTTGTTATAGGGGACTGGAATGCAAAAGTAGGAAATCAAGAAATACCTGGCGTAACAGGCAAATTTGGCCTTGGAGTACAAAACAAAGCAGGTCAAAGGCTGATAGAGTTTTGCCAAGAAAATGCACTGGTCATAGCAAACACCCCCTTCCAACAATACAAAACAAGACTCTACACATGGACATCACCTGATGGTCAATACCGAAATCAAATTGATTATATTCTTTGCAGCCAAAGATGGAGAAACTATACGGTCAGGAAAACAAGACTGGGAGATGACTGTGGCTCAGATCATGAACTCCTTATTGCAAAATTCAGACTTAAATTGAAGAAAATAGGGGAAATCACTATACCATTCAGGTATGACCTAAATCAAATCCCTTATGATTATACAGTGGAAATGACAAATAGATTCAAGGATCTGATAGAGTGCCTGAAGAACTATGGACAGAGGTTCATGACACTGTACAGCAGGAAGTGATCAAGATCATCCCAAGAAAAAGAAATGCAAAAGGCAAGCAAAATGGTTGTCCTAGGAGGCCTTACAAATAGCTGAGAAAAGAAGAGAAGCAAAAGGCAAAGGAGAAAAGAAAAGATATACCCATTTGAATGCAGAGTTCCAGAGAATAGCACAGGGAGATAAGAAAGCCTTCAGTGATCGATGCAAGGAAATGGAGGAAAATGATAGAATGGGAAAGACTAGAGATCTCTTCAAGAAAATTAGAAACACCAAGGGAACATTTCAGGCAAGAATGGGAAAGACTAGAGATCTCTTCAAGAAAATTAGAAATACCAAGGGAACATTTCAGGCAAAGATGGGTACAAGAAAAGATTGAAATGGTATGGACCTAACAGAAGCAGAAGGTTAAAGAAGATGTGGCAAGAATACACAGAAGAACCACACACAAAAAAATATCTTCATGATCCAGATCTCCACGATGGTGTGATCACCCACCTAGAGCCAGACATCCTGGAATTCGAAGTCAAGTGGGCTTTCGGAAGCATCATTATGAACAAAGTGAGTGGAGGTGATCGAATTGCAGTTGAGCTATTTCAAATCTTAAAAAATGATTCTGTGCAAGTGCTGCACTCAATGTACCAGTAAATTTGGAAAAGTCAACAGTGGCCACAGGACTGGAAATGGTCAGTTTTCATTCCAATCCCAAAGGAAAGCAATACCAGAGAATGTTCACACTACTGCACAATTGCACTCATCTCACACACTAGCAAAGGAAGGCTCAAAATTCTTCAAGCCAGGTTATAACAGTAGGTGAACTGTGAACTTCCAGATGTTCAAGCTGGATTTAGAAAAGGCAGAGGAACCAGAGATCAAATTGCCAACATTTACTGGATCATCAAAAAAGCAAGAGAGATCCAGAAAAACATCTGCTTCTGCTTTATTGACTACAACAAAGACTTTGACTGTGTGGATCACAACAAACTGGGGAAAATTTTTCAAGAGATGGGAGTGCCAGACCACCCTGTCTGCCTCCTGAGATATCTGTATGCAGGTCAAGAAGCAACAGTTAAAACTGAATATGGAACAACAGACTGGTTCCAAATCAGGAAAGGAGTACTTGAGGGCTGTATATTGTCACCCTGCTTATTTAACTTATATGCAGAGTACATCACGTGAAATGCTAAGCTGGATGAAGCACAAGCTGGAATCAAGATTGTTGGAAGAAATATCAATAACCTCAGATATGCAGATGACACCACCCCTATGGCAGAAAGTGAGGAAGAATTAAAGAGACTCTTGTAAAAGTCAAAGAGGGGAATGAAAAGTTGGCTTAAAGCTCAGCATTCAGCAAACTAAGATCATGGCATCTGGTCCCATCATTTCATGGAAAATAGGTGGGGAAACAATGGAAACACTGACAGACTTTATTTTCTTGGGCTCCAAAATCATTACAGATGGTGACTGCAACCATGAAATTAAAAAACGCTTGCTCCTTGGAAGAAAAGCTATGATGAAACTAGACAGCATATCAAAAGCAGAGACATTACTTTGCCAACAATTATCCATCTAGTCAGTGCCATGGTTTTTCCAGTAGCCATGTAAGGATGTGATAGTTGGATCATAAAAAAGCTGAGTGCTGAAGAATTAATGCTTTTGAACTGTGGTGTTAAAGAAGACTCTTGAGAGTTCCTTGGACTGCAAGGAGATCAAACCAGTCAATCCTAAAGGAAATCAGTCCTGAATATTCATTGGAAGGACTGATGCTGAAGCTGAAACTCCAATACTTTGGCCACTTGATGTGAAGAACTAACTACTTGGAAAAGATCCTGGTGCTGGGAAAGATTGAAGGCAAGAGAAGGGGATGATAGAGGATGAGATGATTGCATGGCATCACCAACTCGATGGACCTGTTTGAGTAAGCTCTGGGATTTGGAGCTGTATAGGGAAGCCTGACGTGCTGCAGTCCATGGTGTTGCAAAGCGTTCGACACAACTGAACGACTGAACTGCTGCTGAACTGATAAAGTGAAATATCATGTCTATCAAATCGGTGGTATTGAAAAATTTGACAGCAGTTGACACTGTTTGATCACATCTCTTGCCTGGGAAGTCCCATGCGCAGAGGAGCCTGGCGGGCTACTGTCCATGGGGTCACAAAAGAATTGGACACAACTTAGTGACTAGACAACAGCAACAATGTTGAATTAAAAAGCAGTCTCCAAAGAGCACTTCTAGTATGATTTCATCTGTACAGATGTCAAGAACATGCAAAACTAAACCATTGTTTAGAGGTACAAACACATAGTCAAACTATAATACAGACAAGAAAGGGAATAATTAACACAATTTTAAGTCACTTTATTTGAGAATTTATTTTATTGAAGCATAGTCCATTTATAACATTTTGTTAATTTCTGCTGTATAGAAAGTGATTCAGTTATACACATACATACCTTCTTTTTCATATTCATTTTCATCATGATTTATCCAGGAAATTTAATAGAGTTCCCTGTGCTCTGCAGTGGGACTTTATTGTTTATCAATTCTCTATATAATAGCTTGCACCTGTTAATTCCACACTCTCAATCTATTTCTCCTCCACTCATCCCCCTCTTGGCAACTACATGTCTGATCTCTATGTATGTGACTCTGTTTATGTTTCATAGATAAGTTCATCTGTGTCATATTTTATATTCCACATATAAGTGATATCATATGGTATTTATCTTGCCCTTTCTAACTTACTTCACTTAATATGATAATCTCTAGGTCCATCCATGTTGCTGCAAATGACTCTATTTCATTCTTGTGGCTGAGTAGTATTCCATTATATATATGTACCCCATTTACTTTATATGTTATCTGTAGATGGACATTTAGGTTGTTTCCATGTCTTGGCTTCCCAGGTGGTGCAATGGGAAAGAATCTGCCTGCCAATGCAGGAGGCACAGGGGACCTAAGTTTGATTCCTGGGTCAGAAAGATACCCTGGAGGAAGATATGGCAACCCACTCCAGTATTCTTGCCATGGAAAATCCCATGGACAAGGGAGCCTGGTTGGCTGTAGTCCATGGGGTCGCAAAGAGTCAGACACAGCTTAGCAACTGAGAGTGCATGCACAACATCTTGGATATTGTGAATAGTACCGCTGTGAACATAGGGGGATTTATGGTTTTGAATTATAGTTTTGTCTGGATATATGCATAAGAGTGGAACTGTAGGATCATATAGTAATTCTATTTTTAAATTTTTTGAGGAACTTTCATACTGTTTTCCACAGTGATTGCTCCAACTTACATTCCCAGCAACAGTAGAGGAGGATTCCCTTTCCTCCATACCCTCTCCAATATTTATTATTTGCACACATTTTAATGATAGCCTTTCTAACCTGTGACAGTTGATACCTCATTGGAGTTTAGATCTGCCTTTCTCTAGTAATTAGCGATGTTGAGCATCTTTTCATGTGTCTGTTGACTGTATTATTATAAATGTCATGTGTATTCTACTAGAGTTCTTTCTTGTCCACTTAATAACTAGCACAAAATATAGTAAACCATTGAACAAAGAGAATTTAGAATGATAAATCAAAGAATGTATGATAAAATTTAAAATATAATTTCTTATTATGAAACAACAGCCTGAAGTCTTTAAGAAAACTCATTTGTAAATCTGCCAAGTTCTTAAGGTGGAAATTTCTCAGTTAAAATTATAAGATCACCATGTAATAAAGGTATTACTGAAATAATGTGAGTGAATAATGTTATGTATAAAACAATGAACTCAGATAAATGCCACGGTACTGTAAAAAGCATTCTTTATTCTCGGCTCAGAATTAATTGAATGCCCTATGGAGGCAAGTTGTGCTAGTAGAAAGGTTTTGTTGTTCCTATAAAGAAGTTCATTTGATCTATTACACAACTGTTGATTATGTCTATGAAGAATTTACCTTCTTTGCATAGCATTTCAAAGTCATCAGAAGTACCACAGGAAATAACTTCCAGAATCAAGGGTGGTTTGGTAGAAACAACATATAAGGTCTCATTCACTTCTAAAGAGTGGTTTTAAGTCTACAGCAAAATTGAGTAGAAGGTACAGAGATATTCCATATAATCCCTGCTTCAATATATGCATGGTCTGCCCCGCTAGCATCATCCTCCACCAGAGTGTCACATTTGTTACAGTTGATGAACATACATTGACACATCATTACCACTCAGAGCCCGATTTAAAAAAACAACATTCAAACTCACACTGTTATTCTTTTCCCTCTAAATACTAATGTATCCTCAGTGCATACCTATGTATGAACATGCCACTGATACTCAGAGGAAGAATATCTGAATCAGAGTATAGTTTGCCCAGGGAGAGACAATTCCATTCCGACGTGTCAACTTCTAACAAGCTCCAGGAAGCCTTCACAAGCATATGTACCTAGCCCAAGTGTACCACAGCTTGACGAGTTACCACATGACTAAGTCTACCAAAAGGAAGAGAAAAGCCATAGACAGTGTTTTGTTCATCTAACACAGGCTTAAGAAAAGAGTGTAGTCTCAGGGGATGCCAACCAATGCCACAAGCCTGGAAGAGCTGCCAGTACTTCAGGGCAACTAGGTTAGGAGTGAGTAGAGTATAGGAGGTAGTTCTGGAGGGAAGAAGCAATCTGTCTTATAAAAGCACCCAGATTTCTGGCATAAATGGTTCACGTGTCTATTGTAAGTGAATCCATAAACTGCTTTTTAAGAATCAGCAAGTTCTCTCTTTGTCAGTGCTCAGCTTTTGTTATTATATCTATAGCAGTTGAAGGCAAATTATGCAGAGTGCAGAGTTTAATCAATTTTTGCCTTTATTTCAGTTAATACATTTATCTTGTTTCAAAGACATACAGATGGAAACAGTTACTCAGATTATAGTGAAAGAAAAGAACAAAAGTTCATTTGCAAGCTTCTCTCCAGTTTTCTTAACCACCATGAGAATCTCTTTCATTATGGTGTCTAATTTAGTTGAATTGAATATCAGCATCAAACTGTTACTTTCTTTATTCAACCCAAGAGCTCAAGTAATGTGTCTGCTCAGAAAAAGGAGACCTTCTCAATGTCCAGCTCTGCATACAACCTCCAATTATGCACATGCCATTCAAACACAAGTGTGTAAAAAAGGAGAAAATTGCAGTTCAGCTCTGCAGAATTTGGTGGATAGAATAGACTTGGAAAAGTATTGAAAAATCTTGAGCCACTTACCAGTTGAGAAAAGCGGATTCATTTTGATATTTGGCAAAACTAATACAATTATGTAAAGTTTAAAAATAAAATAAAAAAAAAAAAAAGAAAAACAGAGATCAAGAAGTTTTAATAACTGGTCCAAAGACACACAGGAAACCAGGATTAGGTTGCAACTGTGTTGAACCCAGGTTTTCTGACCATAAAGCCATGGTTTTTTCCTTCCCTCTGTGTTGCCTTTTTCTTTGCCTCTTGTATTACTTGGAAATATCTACTCTCCATCTCACTAGCTTTCAAAAGAACAAAACAAATCAGTGGTTTGACAACATACAGATTTATCAGAATAGAAATGAGATATATTGGCACATGGTTTAATTGTAAGACGTTATTTTCTCTTAGTTGTTAACTATCATCACACCTGCATTTTTCTTCTGACATAAGGACTCTGCTCTTTGAAGTGTTTGCCTGTCTTCTAGAGCAGGGAATCCCCAACCTCCTGGATCTTATGCCTGATGATCTGAGATGGAGCTGATGTAAAAACAACAGAAATAAAATGCACAATAAATGTAACGCACTTGAATCATTGGGAAACCATTCCCCACTCTCTGGTCTGTAGAATAGTTATTTCCATGAAAATTGTCCCTGGTGACAAAAAAAATTGGGGAATGTTGTTCTAGAGATATAAATGATGTGTTTTGATGAAGTATAATTGGGTAGAAAAACCTTCATTAGGGAAAAATATACAGTATCTCATTGACTTTACTGAAGGCCAAAATTACGGCTTATTAAGCCAGGTCAAGAGGTAAAAGTTAAAACCAGACAATGGACTGGTTCCAGTTGGGAAAGGAGTATGTCAAAGCTGTGTATTGTCACCCTGCTTATTTAACTTATATGCAGAATACATCATGGGAAATGCTGGTCTGGATGAAGCACAAGCTGGAATCAAGATTGCTGGAGGAAATATCAATAACCTCAGATAGGCAGATGATACCACCCTTATGGCAGAAAGCAAAGAGGAACTAAAGAGCCTCTTGATGAAAGTGAAAGAGGAGAGTGAAAAAAACAAAGATCATGGCATCTGGTCCCATCACTTCATGGCAAATAGATGGGGAAACAATGGAAACAGTAACAGACTTTATTTTTGGGGGATCCAAAATCACTTCGGAAGGTGACTGCAGTTATGAAATTAAAGATGCTTGCTCTTTGGAAGAAAAGATATGACCAACCTAGACAGCATATTGAAAAGCAGAAACAATACTTTGCCAACAAAGGTCTGTCTAGTCAAAGCTATGGTTTTTCTAATAATCATGTATGGTTGTGAGAATTGGACCATAAAGAAAGCTGAGCCCTGAAGAACTGATGCCTTGAATTGTGGTATTGAATACTCTTGAGAGTCCCTTGGACTGCAAGGAGATCAAATCAGTCAATTCTAAAGGAACCTAAAGAGTCCGACATGACTGAGCAACTGAACACCAACAACCAAGTCAAAAACCTTTTTTCAATCAAACATATTTATCCATCATAATTTTACTTTAGTTTATAATTGCCTTAACAGACATAATGAAAAATTATCAAAAAAAGTCAAATGCAAAGTACAAAAAAATAAAAATCTATGATATAGACATAACTCTCAACTATTTGATACTCTACTGATCAATGCTGCTGCTAAGTTGCTTCAGTTGTGTCCGACTCTGTGCGACCCCATAGATGGCAGCCCACCAGGCTCCCCCGTCCCTGGGATTCTCCAGGCAAGAACACTGGAGTGGGTTGCCATAGCTTGAAGATATTTGCTATTCGTTCAGTACGAATTATGTGTGCAGCCTTTAAATTTAGTTCAGTCACTCAGTCATGTCTGTCTCTTTGCAACCCCATGGACCGCTGCACACCAGGCTTTCCTGTCCTTCACCAACTCCCGGAACTTTCTCAAACTCACGTCCACTGAGTCGGTGATGCCATCCAACCATCTCATCCTCTGTTGTCCCCTTCTCCTCCTGCCTTCAATCTTTCCCAGCATCAGGGTCTTTTCCAATGAGTCAGTTCTTCGCATCAGGTGGTCAAAATATTGGAGCTTCAACTTCAGCATCAGTCTTCCAATGAATATTCAGGATTTATTTCCTTTAGGATTGACTGGTTTGATCTCCTAGCAGTCCAAGGGACTCTCAAGAGTCTTCTCCAACACCACAGTTCAAAAGCATCAATACTTTGACGCTCAGCTTTCTTTATAGTCCAACTCTCACATCCATATGTGAATACTGGAAAAACCATAGTGTTAACTAGATGGACCTTTGTCAGCAAAGTAATGTCTCTGCATTTTAATTTTGCATGATGTACACTCAATATAACTTAAATAAGCAGGGTAACAATATACAGCCTTGACGTACTCCTTTCCCAATTTGGAATCAGTCCATTGTTCCATGTCCGGTCTAACTGTTGCTTCTTGATCTGCATACAGATTTCTCAGGAGGCAGGTAAGGTGGTCTGGTATTCTTATCTCTTTAAGAATTTTCCACAATTTGTTGTGATCCACAGAGTCAAAGGCTTTGGCATAGTCAATAAAGCAGAAACAGATGTTTTTCCGGAACTCTCTTGCTTTTTCCATGATCCAATGGATGTTGGCCTTTTGATCTCTGGTTCCTCTGCCTTTTCTAAACCCAGCTTGAGCATCAGGAAGCTCATTGTTCATGTACTGTTGAAGCCTGGCTTGGAGAATTTTGAGCATTCCTTTGCTAGTGTGTGAGATGAGTGTAATCATGTGGTAGTTTGACCATTCTCTGGAATTGCTTTTCTTTGGGATTGGAATGAAAACTGATATTTTCCAGTCCTGTGACCATTGCTGAGTTTTCCAAATTTGCTGGCATATTGAGTGCAGCACTTTAACAGCATCTTCTTTAAGGATTTGAATTCAACTGGAGTTATATTACCTCCACTAGCTTTGTTCCTAGTGATGCTTCCTAAGGCCCACTTGAGTTCACATTCCAGGATGTCTGGCTGTAGGTGAGTGATCCATATTCGTCCCTCCAGTGAATATTCAGGTTTGGTTTCCTTCAGGATTGACTGGTTTGATCTTGCTGTCCAAGGGACTCTTGAGGTCTTCTCTAGCACCACAGTTCAAGGGCATCGGTTCTTTGGTGTTCAGCCTTCTTTATGGTCCAACTCTCAAATCTATATATGACTACTGGAAAGACCATCACTTTGACTATACAGACCTTGGTCAGCAAATTGAAGTCTCTGCTTTTTAATATGCGTTTAGGTTTGTCATAGCTTTTCTTCCAAGGAGCAAGCATCTATTAATTTCATGGCGGCAGTCATCGTCTGCAGTGATTTTGGAGCCCAAGAAAATAAAATCTGTCACTGATTCCACTTCCCCCCCCATCTATTTGCCTTGAACTGATGAGACCAGATGCATGATCTGAGTTTTTTGAATGTTGAGTTTCAAGCCAGCTTTTTCACTCTGTTCTTTCACCCTCACTAAGAGGCTCTTTAGTTCCTCTTCACTTTCTGCCATTAGGGTGGTATTATCTGCGTACCCGAGGTTGTTGATATTTCTCCTGGTAATCTTGATTCTAGTTTGTGCCAGCCCAGCCTTGGTATGTTTTTGGTGTAGGTATAAATTTTCCGAAATCCTCATTTTCCCTTGAAAACAAGAGTAAAATTTTTACCTTTCCCTACCCTCGAATATTTTTCTTCTAGTTATGGCTCACTTCATTCATTTTCAAGAAAATATCTCTCAGATACCCAAATCTGAAAAGATAGAGTTTGTGAAACTAGATATTCCCTGATAAATGCAGCCAGTCAGCTTGTAATGCTGGTGATTTACACAAGTGCTTTTCTTTAAGACAACCATGTGTCTTTGGAATGCAGCAGAAGTGCTTCATGTGTACATCCCATTTTATCACACAAAATGTTAAGAAGTTTACACAAGGCATGAAGATGTGATAAAATCAATAATTTCTCTGCTTTGTCAGGGAGTGCAAGTAGCTGGCAGTGAAGAAATACAGTGACTACTAGGCAGTTTTGTGTCATTGCCTTGATTTGAGCTAAGGTACAACCATTACCTTACCAACCATTACCTTGACTGTGTGGATCACAATAAACTGTGGAAAATTCTGAAAGAGATGGGAATATCAGACCACCTGACCTGCCTCTTGAGAAATTTGTATGCAGGTCAGGAAGCAACAGTTAGAACTGGACATGGAACAACAGACTGGTTCCAAAAGGAAAGGGAGTACGTCAAGGCTGAATATTGTTACCCTGCTTATTTAACTTCTATGCAGAGGACATCATGAGAAACACTGGGCTGGAAGAAGCACAAGCTGGAATCAAGATTGCCGGGAGAAATATCAATAACCTCAGATATGCAGATGACACCACCCTTATGGCAGAAAGTGAAGAAGAACTAAAAAGTCTCTTGATGAAAGTGAAAGTGGAGAGTGAAAAATTTGGCTTAAAGCTCAACATTCAGAAAATGAAGATCATGGCATTGGGTCCCATCACTTCATGGGAAATAGATGGGGAAACAGTGGAAACAGTGTCAGACTTTATTTTTTTGGGCTCCAAAATCACTGCATATGGTGACTGCAGCCATGAAATTAAAAGACGCTTACTCCTTGGAAGGAAAGTTACGACCAACCTAGATAGCATATTGAAAAGCCAACAAAGGTCCGTCTAGTCAAGGCTATGGTTTTTCCAGTGGTCATGTATGGATGTGAGAGTTGGACTGTGAAGAAAGCTGAGCACCGAAGAATTGATGCTTTTGAACTGTGGTGTTGGAGAAGACTCTTGAGAGTCCCTTGGACTACAAGGAGATCCAACCAGTCCATTCTGAAGGAGATCAGCCCTGGGATTTCTTTGGAAGGAATGATGCTAAAGCTGAAACTCCAGAACTTTGGCCACCTCATGAGAAGAGTTGACTCATTGGAAAAGACTCTGATGCTGGGAGGGATTGGGGGCAGGAGGAGAAGGGGACGACAGAGGATGAGATGGCTAGGTGGCATCACTGACTCGATGGATGTGGGTCTGAGCGAACTCCGGGAGTTGGTGATGTACAGGGAGGCCTGGTGTGCTGCGATTCATGGGGTTGCAGAGTCGGATACGACTGAGCGACTGAACTGAACTGAAGTGAACTGACAACCATTACCTTTGCACAATTAGTGTAAATGCAATATAGTGATAAAGGCAAATATATAACATTTGTGGGTTCACTGAGAGCATGATGGAGACCTCTAGGGTCTGATAGACTGCAATTTGTTAAGCACTGCTGTTTTTTAGAAAAGAAAGACCTTATGCACTACTGAATTTCACAAAGGGGAGTGAAGTTTGCAAGCACTGGTTCTCAATTGACATTAAGCAAAATGATCCAGGGTTATCATCTAGGAACTCCACCAACTGCTATCCATAGTTAAAATTTAAAATTTACTTTCTTAGCACATGATTTATTTGGAAGAAGCTTTTAGTGCTAAGTTCTGAAAGAAGCCAAGAAACATCTTATTGTAATGAGCAACATTTTAGTGTTGAGCTCAGCACCTAAGTAGTTTTCAATGAAATTCAGGTGAACACATTAATTTCTCTTTTACTGTATACTCTGGGTCTGGCTCAGCAAAAATAGCAACATTCTCCACTAATAGTTAGGAAATACTAATAATGATTTAAGAATAAGGCCAAAAAAACCTTGCTCGAGCTCTTAATTTTTTGGTAATCTTTGTATTTGTATGAAATCACTATACAGGAAATTGAGAATCCAACTTGGGTAAGTTAATAACCTAAAGAACACAAAAGTGAGGAGAGCTGTATAGGACAAAACCCCCGATCCCCAATGGCATTCCCCCCAGGAACACAGACCATAATTAAGGAAATTAGTAACAGCAAACTAAATGAATTTTTTTTTTTAAAGTTTTCCCATTTCTGTATCTCTTACCACACAAGGCCATCAGACCGCCCTTCTCAGTTGGCCTCAGGTGAGTATTTCCTTCATTCACCTCCCTCTGCAGGGCCTTAATCTGTGCTGTGTATGCCTGCAGTCCAGTGACATCTAGGGGTATTAAGTGTTAGCAGAAACAATTTTCATTTCAATATACTTACAAACTATGTATTTTTTAAAAGATGTAAAAACTTTGGGTGCTTATGGAACAGAAAATCAAAAAGGGCATGAAGAAATTGGGAGTATTAATATATTCAGATGATATGATCATTGGTTTAAACAGATATGAAGTTATTTGAATAGTAAATGGCTTTATAATAATTATGGTAGCTGATTTAGTACCAAACACTGCTTGGAAGGTACTGCTCCCTTAGGTCCCATCACCATGGCCTTCCTGACACTGCTGATTCATTCTGCAGTGGTCTTACTGCAGTGTTATCATCAATGCAAGACCCAGGTACTCCTAACACCAGAGAGGAGGAATTCCAAAGCAGAAAATTCATCTGAGAAAGAATGGAAGATATTGTGATGAAAAGCAGAGGAACTGTTATGATAATTTTAAAAGGAAATAACCTTTAAAATAAAATATTAAATTACATCTGCTTTCATGAAGTGTGGCCTGAGTTAAGAAAAGCATGTAAACAACTGGTCAACTTCTCCTTTGGTATCTATCTATTCATTAAGCTTAAATTTTCATGAAGATATTTAGAATGATGGGGTGTGGAGGTTTTAAAACATTTCCATAAATTCTTTGACACACCTTCCATTGAAAGATAGAGTCTCTGTCTCCTTCCCTGGAACCTCAGCTGAGCATGTGGTAGCTTCAGCTACTGCAGCACATATGATGGTAAGTGCTTCTGAGGCTGCATGTGATGTAGCTGATATGATGGTAAGTGGCTTCTGAGGCTGCAGCTTTCACTCTGTTCGCTGGGAACACTTGCTGATGGAGTCCTGAGGCACTGAGGGAGGAGTGGCCTAACCTTAAATGCAATGCCAGGGAAATCATGTTGGCATTAAGCTTGGCAGTCCAGTTGAGCCCGTACTTTGGCATCCTGGCCACAGTGCTGTTCATTGGGTGAAGAAGTCATCTTGGAAGTGGGTCCTCCAGCCCCAGACTCTTGGGCTGCCTGTAGCCATAGAAGTCATACTAGTTGAGGCTTCGAGAGACAATGGAGCAGAGAGGAGCCATCCCCACTGTGCCCTTTCTAAACTCCTAACCCACAGAACCCATGTGAGCTGTTGCTTTATATCACCGAGTTCTGGGATGGCTCGTAACTTAGCAATAGGTGGCTGAAATGGGGGCATGGGTACCTATTAGACAAATGTGAAGCCACACACTTCACTTGAAATGAATGGATCCACCTTATATGGTTCATTTGGTCACTTCATCAAAGACAGAAGCTGAATGACGTGAGAACAGCCTGAGATCACTTGACAAGAAAGCTGTGCAAAAAGCTCAGTGAGTTTCAAAATTGATTTGTTGGTAATGATGATTTGATCTATTCATGTCACCATGTATATGTAACACAAAGCTTTGAAATACATCTTAGGATATCAAGCAAGACTGGGAAAACTCTTAGCTTGTGAAATGAGAGTACAGTGCAAGGTCTGTGAAAGTGAAACATTAAAATGACACTTCAACAACATTTCAACCACTCTAACAGTGAAGGTCATAATATTTACATGTCTCCTTAAATCCCCTGAATTTTAAATACCCCATGATTTTAATTTAGTGTCCAATATGAAACTATCCTCTACTCCCAATCCTGTTTTATTTTATTTAAAAAAAATTTTTTTTAAATTTAACTTTACAATATTGTATTGGTTTTGCCATATATCAAAATGAATCTGCCACAGGTATACATGTGTTCCCCATCCTGAACCCTCCTCCCTCCTCCCTCCCCATATCATCCCTCTGGGTCGTCCCAGTGCACCAGCCCCAAGCATCCAGTATCGTGCATCGAACCTGGACTGGCAACTCATTTCATTTATGATATTATACATATTTCAATGCCATTCTCCCAAATCATCCCACCCTCTCCCTCTCCCACAGAGTCCAAAAGACTGTTCTATACATCATTGTCTCTTTTGCTGTCTCTTATACAGGGTTATTGTTACCATCTTTCTAAATTCCATATATATATATTCAGCACCACCAAACCAGCTCTCCAACAAATACTAAAGAATATTCTCTAGACAGGAAACACAAAAGGGTGTATAAATTTGAACCCAAAACAATAAAGTAAATGGCAATGGGATCATACTTATTAACAATTACCTTAAATGTAAATGGGTTGAATGCCCCAACCAAAAGACAAAGACTGGCTGAATGGATACAAAAACAAAACCCCTACATATGTTGTCTACAAGAGACCCACCTCAAAACAGGGGACACATACAGACTGAAAGTGAAGGGCTGGAAAAAGACCAATCCTGTTTTAATTCCTTGATTTACTCGCCTATGTAAAGGCAATAACAAGAAAGAGCTTTAAGATCTACTTAGTGCAAATCTAAGCCTTGATTCATCCACAAAAGGTAGAAAACTGAGCAAAAGCATCATAATCATTAGTGAGGTTCCATGAGGATAGGTTTTGTTTTATGGTCTGCTAACACCCTCATCCTGCTCCTGGGCTTCCCTGGTAGCTCAGCTGGTAAAGAATCCATCTGCAGTGCAGGAGACCCCAGTTTGAATCCTGGGTTGGGAAGATCCCCTGGAGCAGGGATAGGCTACTTACTCCAGTATTCTTGGGCTTCCATGGTGGCTCAAATGGTATAGAATCTGCCTGCAATGTGGGAAATGTGCATTAGATCCCTGGGTTGGGAAGATGCCCTGGAGGAGGGCATGAAAACCCACTCCAGTATTCTTACCTGGAGAATCTCCATGGACAGAGGAGCCTGGCAGGTTACAGTGCATGGGGTTGAAAAAAGTTGGACACGACTGAGCGACTAAGCACAGCAACTCCCCTCCCAGCACTTAGAATAGTGCTTAGCATACAGTGGGTGTTATTTATGTATTAAATAAATGAATAAATGATTAAACATGACAGACCCTGCAGGCTAGGCTACTGCGGAAAAGAGAAGAAAGGAAATGTTGATGAATTCCCTGAGTCAGAAACTATCTTCAGTGCATATTTCAGCTACTATCAAAGAAAGTGAAATAAATCAAGTGACTATCAATCTATCAGTCTATCCATCTACATATATATATATATATATATATCATGATATATAATATAGTATGCATGCTCAGTAGCTCAGTCATGTCTGACTCTTTGTGACCCTATGGACTGTAGTCCCCCAGGCTCCTCTGTCCATAGGATTTTCCAGCCAAGAATACTGGTTTGGGTTGCCATTTTCTCCTCAAGGGAATCTTCCTGACCCAGGGATTAAACCCACACTCCTGGGTCTTCTGCATTGGCAAGCAGATTCTTTATCAATGAACCACCTGGGAAGCCCCATAATATAGTATCTGTAACATATATATGTGTAATATATGCTATACATACTAGATACATAAGAGTTTATGTAGAATTCACCAAGTTTTCCAACATGAACTGGAAAAGCTGTGAGCATGAATTTAGTATTTTGTGCAGAATTGGGAGTGTATAATGTGGAGTAATTCAATGAAAAGGCAAAATCAACTTACAGTGGCACCCCACTCCAGTACTCTTGCCTGGAAAATCCCATGGATGGAGAAACCTGGTAGGCTGCAGTCCATGGGTCGCTAGAGTTGGACACGACTGAGTGACTTCACTTTCACTTTTCACTTTCATGCATTAGAGAAGGAAATGGCAACCCACTCCAGTGTTCTTGCCTGGAGAATCCCAGGGACGGGGAGCCTTGGTGGGCTGCCGTCTATGGGGTCGCACAGAGTCGGACCCGACTGAAGTGACTTAGCAGCAGCAGCAGCAGGACAGAGCTGTATATCCTCAGTCCCATGTTTCCATAATGTATTAAGTTTCCTACTTTAAGACTAAGTGACATATATAGCTAAGTGCAACTAAAGAATTGATATTTAGTAGGAAAGGATTTTTCTTATGTTTGGTCATTTAAGATTTTTGGCAGATTTGTTTCAGTCTTGTGCCAGTACTCCCAGTACAAATTCATATGAGGTTGTCACAAGCAGTTCTTGAAGTTAAACAACAACTATTCTCACCTAATCTTATTCCCAGCTGGTAAAATGTGGATCCACCATTATTTACAAACAGAGCACACTCAGAAGTAGTAATCCTTCTGTTGCTGCTACTGCAGATGATGGTGAAGATGATAGCTACCCCTGTGCTGAGTAGTTATTTCTTGTATTATCACATTTAGTCCTTCCTTACATTGACTCTGTAGGGAAAGTATTACTATCATTACAGTTACCATCACCTTTTTTTTTGGAGAGCATGAAATAAAAAAGGATAAGTAACTTACCCCAAACCAAATATATGGTGGAGCCAAGAACAAAACTCCAATCCTTTAGGCAGTAGAGTTAGTGTTCTTAAGTCCTAGCCTATATCACTTCTCAGAAGTTTTATTAAGCTTATCTAACCCATATCCTATTCCAAAAGTACAAGCATCATTACTTCAAATAATTTCAATACTAATACATGTAGTTGGACGTCAAAAGATAACTGCTAATCAGAAAGAGCAAATAAATTAATGATTTCAGTGCTTTGCTTTGTATGAGAGAATGCAAGAATCAAGTCATTTGAAAATTTCCTCAGATATGCATCTTAACTATCTAGGGCATAGTATATCCAAAGCACAGAATGCTTCTTGTTTTTATCCATCCTGATGTCCTGATGTTCCTTTTGGTGTCCTGTCACTTGTTGAATGCAGTGGCTAATGACTTGGCCCTTTTAGAACGCTAAATGGCAGGCAACATTCTTTTCTTTACACAAGTTTCTCTTAACCATTAAATGTAACTTTAAAAAAAATTAAAAATGCAAAAAAGCAAAATGGCTGTCTGGGGAGGCCTTACAAATAGCTGTGAAAAGAAGAGAAGTGAAAAGCAAAGGAGAAAAGGAAAGATATAAACATCTGAATGCAGAGTTCCAAAGACTAGCAAGAAGAGATAAGAAAGCCTTCTTCAGCGATCAATGCAAAGAAATAGAGGAAAACAACAGAATGGGAAAGACTAGGGATCTCTTCAAGAAAATCAGAGATACCAAAGGAATATTTTATGCAAAGGTGGGCTCGATAAAGGACAGAAATGGTATGGACCTAACAGAAGCTGAAGATATTAAGAAGAGATGGCAAGAATACTCAGAAGAACTGTACAAAAAAGATCTTCACGACCCAGATAATCACGATGGTGTGATCACTAGAGCCAGACATCCTGGAATGTGAAGTCAAGTGGGCCTTAGAAAGCATCACTACCAACAAAGCTAGTGGAGGTGATGGAATTCCAGTTGAGCTATTCCAAATCCTGAAAGATGATGGTGTGAAAGTGCTGCACTCAATATGCCAGCAAATTTGGAAAACTCAGCAGTGGCCACAGGACTGGAAAAGGTCAGTTTTCATTCCAATCCCAAAGAAAGGCAATGCCAAAGAATGCTCAAACTACTGCACAGTTGCACTCATCTCACACGCTAGTAAAGCAATGCTTAAAATTCTCCAAGCCAGGCTTCAGCAATATGTGAACCATGAACTTCCTGATGTTCAAGCTGGTTTTAGAAAAGGCAGAGGAACCAGAGATCAAATTGCCAACATCCGCTGGATCATGGAAAAAGCAAGAGCGTTCCAGAAAAACATCTATTTCTGCTTTCTTGACTATGCCAAAGCCTTTGACTGTATGGATCACAATAAACTGTGGAAAATTCTGAAAGAGATGAGAATACCAGACCACCTGACCTGCCTCTTGAGAAATTTGTATGCAGGTCAGGAAGCAACAGTTAGAACTGGACATGGAACAACAGACTGGTTCCAAATAGGAAAAGGAGTACGTCAAGGCTGTATATTGTCACCCTGTTTATTTAACTTCTATGCAGAGTACATCATGAGAAATGCTGGACTGGAAGAAACACAAGCTGAAATCAAGATTGCCGGGAGAAATATCAATAACCTCAGATATGCAGATGACACCACCCTTATGGCAGAAAGTGAAGAGGAACTCAAAAGCCTCTTGAGGAAGGTGAAAGTGGAGAGTGAAAAAGTTGGCTTAAAGCTCAACATTCAGAAGACGAAGATCATGGCATCCAGTCCCACCACTTCATGGGAAATGGATGGGGAAACAGTGGAAACAGTGTCAGACTTTATTTTTCTGGGCTCCAAAATCACTACAGATGGTGACTGCAGCCATGAAATTAAAAGACGCTTACTCCTTGGAAGAAAAGTTATGACCAACCTAGATAGCATATTCAAAAGCAGAGACATTACTTTGCCAACAAAGGTTCGTCTAGTCAAGGCTATGGTTTTTCCTGTGGTCATGTATGGATGTGAGAGTTGGACTCTGAAGAAGGCTGAGCACCGAAGAATTGATGCTTTTGAACTGTGGTGTTGGAGAAGATTCTTGAGAGTCCCTTGGACTGCAAGGAGATGCAACCAGTCCATTCTGAAGGAGATCAGCCCTGGGATTTCTTTGGAAGGAATGATGCTAAAGCTGAAACTCCAGTACTTTGGCCACCTCATGCCAAGAGCTGACTCATTGGAAAAGACTCTGATGCTGGGAGGGATTGGGGGCAGGAAGAGAAGGGGACGACAGAGGATGAGATGGCTGGATGGCATCACTGACTCGATGGACGTGAGTCTCAGTTAACTCCCAGAGTTGGTTATGGATAGGGAGGCCTGGCGTGTTGTGATTCATAAGGTCGCAAAGAGTCGGACACGACTGAGTGACTGATTATATATATATATATATATATATATATATATAATTTCACTGCTAGTAACTAGTCTAATCAGCTTTTCTATTTCTTCCTGATTTGGGAGAAATTCTTCCTGTATTGGGAGATTGCACATTTGTCTTACTGGATAAATTGTTTATCTCCACTTTGTTTAGTTCCACTTCTAGGATATTGTCTTGTTCTTTCATTTAGAACATATTTTTCTATCACCTCATTTTGCCTAATTATCTGTGTTTATTTTTATGTATTTTGTAGGTTGGTTACATTTTCTGATCTTGGAGAAGTATTTTTTTTGTAGGAGACATCATACTCCCCTCTGTTTATCAGAGCTACATGATCTAGGGGTGTCCACTATGTGAGCTGTTTAGGCCATTCTTTTGTGGTGAGGACAAATGCTGTGAGCACACTGGTAGGCAGGGCAGATCCCCAGCTCAACTGACTGTCAGACCCTGCCTTATTGGAGGCTGCCAGCTGCTTGTAGGCAGTGCCAGGTTCTGGGGTGTGCTACTTTGGGCCTAGGTGACTCCAGGGCTGCTGCCTGCCTACTAGTGTGGGAACTAAGTCCCCCTGTGATTAAACTGCTTGACCTGGAGGGCTCCCAGGACTGGTGCTGACCAGTCTGGTCTTTGGGGCATGGACTGTAAGATCAAACAGTCAATTTTAAGGGAAATCAACCCTGCATATTCAGTGGAAGAACTGTTGCTGAAGCTGAAGCTCCAATACTTTGGCCACCTGATTCGAAGAGCTGACTCATTGGAAAAGACCCTGATGCTAGGAAAGGCTGAAGTCAAAAAGAGACGGGGGGCATCAGAGGAAGAGATGATTGGATGGAATCACTGACTCAATGGACATGAATTTAAGCAAACTTCAGGAGACCGTAGAGGCTGTCTCCTGGACATGCTGCAGTCCATGGGGTCACAAAGAGTCAAACATGACTTAGTGACTGACCAACAACTAATATTCTAGATAGATGACTCCAAAATGGTACTTGCCAGCACCAGTGTCCTCATGACACAAGGAGTTCTCCCAAATAGCATCTATGTACCCCAGAGGAGTCCCAGAGACCTCCTGCCTCTTTCTGAGTCTAAGATCAGTATGTGAGTCTAACCCAAGATCCTTTCAAATAATTGCTTGTCTGGGTCTCAAACAGTGTGAGAGTTTGCTCATGACATTTAGAAGTGGAGCCTCTGTTTTCTATACCCTTCTGGATCTCCTGCACACAAGGTCCACTGACCTTCAAAGCCAGATGTTCTGGGAGCTCATTTTCCCAGTACAAGACTCCCTGGTGGGGAGCCTGATGTTGTCTAGAACTCCTCACTCCTTAGGGAGAACCTCTGCAATTGTGATTATCTTGCTGTTTGTAGGTAACCTACCCAGTTATATGAGTCTTGACTGTATTGCCTCTCTATTCCTTTATATATTGTTGGGAGTATTCCCAGCAAAAAAAGTATAGGACCAGATAGCCTCATAGGAGAATTCTACCAAAATTTAAAGATTAATTAGTGTCTATTCTTCTCAAATTATTCAAAAAAAAAAAAAAGAAAAAAAAAACAACTGAAGATAAAGGAAAGCTTCCAAATCCATTGTATGAGGCCAGTATCATCCTGATAGTTAAACACAGAAAGATACAACAAAAAAAGAAACAGATGGGCCAGTATCACTGAAAAACACAGATGCAAAATTCTCTGCCACATGTTAGCAAATTCAATTCAACAATACATTAAGAGGGTCACAGACCATGATCAAGTGGTATTTGTCTCAGAGATGCAAAGAGGGTTCAGTGTCCACAAATGAGTCAATGTGATTGAGAACAAATTTGTACAGCAGGGTAAGGAGAGAGTGGGATGAACTGAGAGAGTAGCACTGACATATATACACTACCATGTGTAAAATAAATAGCTAGTGGGAAGCTGCTGTATAACACAGGGAGCCCAGCCTGGCAACCTGATGCTCTGTAAAGACCTAGAGGGGTAGGATAAGGTGTGGGAGGGAGGCTCAAAAGGGATGGGATATATATATATATATATATATATATGTGTATATATATATAGGTATTGATATATATACATACTTATTGGTAATTTACATTGTTGTACAGCAGAAACCAAAAAAATATTGTAAATCAATTATTTTCCAATCAAAAACTTTAGAAAATTCATAAACATAAAAATATGATACAATACATTAAAAAATTCAAGAATTAAAATCATATAATCATCTTGATAGATGCAGAAAAATCTTTTGAATAAATTCAACATCCATTTATGATAAAAACTCTCTACAAAGTGGGTATGGAGGAATAGACATAAACATAATAGAGAACATATATGACAAACCTACAGCCAATATCATAGTCAACGATGAAAAGCTGAAGTGTTTCCTCTAAGATCAGGAAAAAGACCAGGATGCCTACTCTTGTCACTTTACTTAACATAATGTTGGATACCCTAGACATAGCAATTAGAGAAGAAAAAGAAATAAAAAGCATCAAAATTGGTTAGGAAGAAGTAAAACTGTCTTTTTTTGTAGATGACATGATATTATGTATATAATATAAAGACATTACCAAAAACAGAAGTAATAACTGAATTCAGTAATAGTTGAATTCAGTAAACTTGCAGGATGCAGAATTAACATACAGAAATCTGTTGCATTTCTGTACACAAACAATAAACTATTAGAAAGAGAATAAAGAAAGCAACCACATATAAAATGGCATCAAAATAAATAAAATACTTTAGAATAAATATAACCACGGAAGTAAAAGACTTGTACTCGAAAACTGTAAGACATTGATGAAAGAAATTTAAGATGATAAAGTTTAAAAATAAAATAAAAAAAAATTACTCATACTATTTAAAAAAAAAAAAAGAAGAAATTTAAGATGACACAAACAAATGAAAGGTATATCATGCTCATGCATTGGGAGAACTAATATTGTTAAAAGTACTATGATTCCCTAGGAAATCTAAAGATTCACTGTTATCCCTATCGAGATACCAATGGCATTTACCACAGAACTCAGTTCAGTTTCAGTTCAGTCCCTCAGTCGTATCTGACTCTTTTTAACCCCATGGACTGCAGCATGCCAGGCTTCCCTGTCCATCATCAAATCCCGGAGTTTACTCAAACTCATGTCCATTGAGTCAGTGATGCCATCCAACCATCCCATCCTGTCATCCCCTTCTCCTCTTGCCTTCAATCTTTCCCAACATCAGGGTCTTTTCCAATGAGTCAGTTCTTTGCATCAGGTGGCCAAAGTATTGGAGTTTCAGCTTCAGCATCAGTTCTTCCAATGAATATTTAAAAAAATCTTCCAATGAATATTTAAAAAAATCTTCCAATGATTTCCTTTAGGATGGACTGGTTGGATCTCCTTGCTGTCCATGTTCACGAGAATCCCATGAACAGTACCACAGAACTAGAACAAGTAATTCTAAAATTTGCAAGGAATCATGAAAGAAACCAATAGCCAAATAATCTTGAAAAAGGAGAATAAAGCTGGAGATACTATGTTTCCTAATTTCAAATTCTACTACAAAGATACAGTAATCAAAACAATGTGGTACTGGCACAAAACAGACACAAGATTTATGGAACAGAAGAGAGGGCACAGAAATGAACCCACACTTACATGAGCAACCTACAACATAGGAAGCAAGAGTAGACAACATGGAAAAGACAGTCTTTTCAGGCAATGGAGTTGGGAATATGGGACAACTACATGGGAGAGAATCAAGCTCAACTACTTTCTCACACCATACAAAACCATAAACTCAAAACTGTATTAAATACTTAGATGTAAGACCTGGAACCATAAGAATCCTACAAGCAAATGTAGGGAATATGATACTTGACATTCGTCATAGCAAGAGTTTTTGGATGTTCCTTTGACAAGGGAGCAAAATAAAAAAAATAAACAAATTGGAATATATCAAGCCCCAAAATTTTTGCACAGTGAAGGAAACTATCAACAAAGCCAAAACACTGCCTACTTAATGGGAGATATTTTTCAAATGATATATCTGAGAAGAGATGAATACACAAAATACACAAAAAAACCCTCATACAATTAAACTTCAAAGAGCAAACAAACCAATTAGAAAATACAGAAGGCCTGAATAGTTATTTCACCAAAGAAGACATACTGATGAACAATAGGCATGTGAAAAGATGTTCAGTATCACTAAACATCAGATCAGATCAGATCAGTCGCTCAATCATGTTCAACTCTTTGCAACCCCATGAACCGCAGCACGCCAGGCCTCCCTGTCCATTACCAACTCCCGGAGTTCACTCAGACTCATGTCCATCGAGTCAATGATGCCATCCAGCCATCTCATCCTCTGTCGTCCCCTTCTCCTCCTGCCCCCAATCCCTCCCAGCATCAGAGTCTTTTCCAATGAATCAACTCTTCACATGAGGTGGCCAAAGTACTGGAGTTTCAGCTTTAGCATCATTCCTTCCAAAGAAATCCCAGGGCTGATCTCCTTCAGAATGGACTGGTTGCATCTCCTTGCAGTCCAAGGGACTCTCAAGAGTCTTCTCCAACACCACAGTTCAAAAGCATCCATTCTTCAGTGCTCAGCCTTCTTCCCAGTCCAACTCTCACATCCATACATGACCACAGGAAAAACCATAGCCTTGACTAGATGAACCTTTGTTGGCAAAGTAATGTCTCTGCTTTTGAATATGCTATCTAGGTTGGTCATAACTTTCCTTCCAAGGAGTAAGCGTCTTTTAATTTCATGGCTGCAGTCACCATCTGTAGTGATTTTGGAGCCCAGAAAAATAAAGTCTGACACTGTTTCCCCATCTATTTCCCATGAAGTGATGGGAGCAGATGCTATGATCTTCGTCTTCTGAATGTTGAGCTTTAAGCCAACTTTTTCACTCTCCACTTTCACCTTCCTCAAGAGGCTTTTGAGTTCCTCTTCACTTTCTGCCATAAGGGTGGTGTCATCTGCATATCTGAGGTTATTGATATTTCTCCCGGCAATCTTGATTCCAGCTTGTGTTTCTTCCAGTCCAGCATTTCTCATGATGTACTCTGCATAGAAGTTAAATAAACAGGGTGACAATATACAGCCTTGATGTACTCCTTTTCCTTTTGGAACCAGTCTGTTGTTCCATGTCCAGTTCTAACTGTTGCTTCCTGACCTGCATACAAATTTCTCAAGAGGCAGATCAGGTGGTCTGGTATTCCCATCTCTTTCAGAATTTTCCACAGTTTATTGTGATCCACACAGTCAAAGGCTTTGGCATAGTCAAGAAAGCAGAAATAGATGTTTTTCTGGAGCGCTCTTGCTTTTTCCATGATCCAGCAGATGTTGGCAATTTGATCTCTGGTTCCTCTGCCTTTTCTAAAACCAGCTTGAACATCAGGAAGTTCATGGTTCACGTATTGCTGAAGCCTGGCTTGGAGAATTTTGAACATTACTTTACTAGCATGTGAGATGAGTGCAATTGTGCGGTAGTTTGAGCATTCTTTGGCATTGCCTTTCTTTGGGATTGGAATGAAAACTGACCTTTTCCAGTCCTGTGGCCACTGCTGAGTTTTCCAAATTTGCTGGCATATTGAGTGCAGCACTTTCACACCATCATCTTTCAGGATTTGGAATAGCTCAGAGAAGTGCAAATCAAAACTATACTGAAATAACACCTCACATCTATCAGAATGTCTATTATCAAAAAAACCCACAGATAAGTATAGGCGAGGATGTAGAGAAAAGTGAACCCACAAACACTGTTCCCAGGTGGCGCTAATGGTAAAGAACCCGCCTGCCATTACAGGTTAGATGTAAGAGACATGGGTTCAAACACTGGGTCTGGAAGATCCCCTGGAGGAGGGCATAGCAACCCACTCTAATATTCTTTCCTGGAGAATCCCATGGACAGAGGAGCCAGGCCAGCTACAGTTCATGGGGTCAAAAAGATTTGGACACGACTGAAGTGACTTAGCGTGCACACACACACACAAACTATTAGTGGGAGTGTATATTGGTGTCACTGTGGAAAACAGTATGGAGGTTCTCAAAAAATTAATAGGACTATAGAATACAGCCATTCTACTTCTGAGTATTTTTCTGAAGAAAACAGGAACACTAATTTGAAGTATATGCTCCCCTATACTCATTGCAGCATTATTTTCAATAGCCAAGATATATGCAATGGAACTCAGACACAAAAAGGAATGAGATCTTGCCATTTAGTAGAGCATGGATTGAACTAGAGGATATTTTGTTAGTGAAATAAGTCTGACAGAGAAAGACAAGTACAGTGTTATTTCACTTATATGCAGAATCTACGAAAAACAAAACAAGTGAACAAATATAACAAAACAGAAAAAGAATCATAGATACAAAGAATAAACAGATAATTGTCAGAGGGGAGGTTTGAGTGAAACAAGCAAGGGAGATTAAGAGGTACAAACTTTTGGTTACAAAATAAATGAGTCACAGTGATGAAATATATAGCATGTAGAATATAGTAAATAATAATGTAATACCTTTGTATAGTAGCAGATGGTAACTAGACTTTTATTGTGGTGATCATTCTGTAATGAATAGAAATATCACATCATTATGTTGTACACCATGAACTAACATTATTAGTTAATTGGTTCAGTCGCTGAGTCGTGTCCAACTACTTGTGGTCCCATGGACTGCAGCATGCCAGGCTTCCTTGTCCATCAACCAACTTTGAGCTTACTCAAATTCACGTCCATTGAATCAGTGATGCCATCCAACTGTCTCAACCTCTGTTTCCCCCTTCTCCTCCCACCTTCAATCTTTCAGCACCAAGGTCTTTCAAATGAGTCAGTTCATTGCATCAGGTGGCCAAAGGAGCATCATGTTGTAGGACAATTATATGTTAAAAAAACCCAACCAATCAATTGACCAAACAAACTCATAGAAAAAGAGATTAGATCTGTGGTTACCACAGTCTTCCCTGGTGGCTCAGATGGTAAAGCGTCTGCCTACAATGTGGGAAACCCAGGTTCGATCTCTGGGTCAGGAAGATCCCCTGGAGAAGGAAACGGCAACCTACTCCAGTACTCTTGCCTGGAAAATCCCATGGATGGAGGAGCCTGGTAGGTCACAAAAAGTTGAACACAGCTGAGCGACTTCACTATGCTCTACTATACCACAGGCAAAGGGTGGAATTTGATGAAGGCAGTCAAAAGGTATAGACATCCCCAGTTATGAGAGAGATAAACGCCAGGGATGTAATCAGTTCAGCTCAGTCGCTCAGTCGTGTCTGACTCTTTGTGAGTCCATGGACTGCAGCATGACAGGACTCTCTGTCCATCACCAGCTCCCAGAGTTTACTCAAACTCATGTCCATTGAGTCGGTGATGCCATCCAACCATCTCATCCTCTGTCTTCCCCTTCTCCTCCTGCCTTCAATCTTTCCCAGCATCAGGGTCTTTTCCAATGAATCAGTTCTTCACATCAGGTGGCCAAAGTATTGGAGTTTCAGCTTCAGCATTGGTCCTTCCAGTGAATATTTAGGACTGATTTCCTTTAGGATGGACTGGTTGGATCTCCTTGCAGTCCAAAGGACTCTCAAGAGTCTTCTTCAACATCACATTTTAAAAGCATCAATTCTTCGGTGCTCAGCCTTCTTTATAGTCCAACTCTCACATCCATACATGACTATTGGAAAAGCCATAGCTTTGACTAGATGGACCTTTGTTGGCAAAGTAATGTCTCTGCTTTTTAATATGCTGCCTAGGTTGATCATAGCTTTTCTTCCAAGGAGCAAGTGTCTTTTAACTTCATGAGATGTAATATACAGTGCTTAACATAATTAACTGTGCGGCATGTTATTTACTAAAGTTAAGAGAGTAACAACTGTTATCACACAGAATTTTTTTTTCTTTTTCTTTTTTTAAACTATATGAGATGATGAATGTTCTCCAAACCTCTTGTGGTAATCATTTCATGATGCAGTAAATCAAATCATTATAGCTCAATAAAATTTGAAGGACCCCCCCCCAGAATAATCAAACAAATGTGTAACTAATAAACAAATTGGAAAAACAAAACAGAATCATAAAAAACAATACAATAAATCCAAAGGAGTCCAGAAAAGAAGGGGATAAAGAAAAAAAGAATGAATGGGTCAAATAGAAAACAACTAGCATGGTGGTAGATTTAAATGCAGATATATTTATAATTACATTAATGGTCTGAACAATTCAACGTCAGATTTGGTGACAAAAACAAGACCCAAAATAAGTGTGTGTGTGTACTATGTCACTTCAGTTGTGTTCGACTCTTTGTGACCCCATGGACTGTAGCCCACCAGGCTCCTTTGTCCTTGGAATTCTCCAGGCAAGAATACTGGAGTGGGTTGCCATGCCCTCCTCCAGGGGATCTTCCTGACCCATGGATCAACCCACATCTCTAATGTCTCCTGCACTGGCAGGTGGGTTCTTTACCACTTGTGCCACCTCAGAGTTGCACAATAAAGGAAATTCACTTTAAATATAAATAGTTAAATTAAGAGTAAAAGCATGGAAAATTTTCCATGCAAATACTAATGAAAAGATACTGTAGTAGCTGTATCAGTATTAGACTGATTGGACACATGAACGAGAAATATTACTGTTGGTAAAAGGGGACATTCCATAACAATGAAAGGTTAATTCACAAGAGGATATAGTAATTCTAAATATGTGTGCTTCTAATTATAGAGTTCAAATACATGGATACTAAAAGACAATACAATAATTCTGTTGCTTGGTTTGGTTTATGCCAGTTACCAAATGCTGCAACAAAATTACTGCTCCTTTCCTGCCCACCACTGTCTCCTACCTGCTTCATTAAGCTTAGTGACGGTTGTCTTTATGTAGTCATCATTAGGTGTACAATTAAAGACAGAATATTTCTACCTCCCATGAGCATATGTCCTAGCTCATTTTTAAAGAGGGAAAATTAATATAAGAACGAATGAAACAAAGTGAAAGAAAGTAGAAGTGTCACAATGAGAAGTTGGAAAAAAAATCTTTTAAAAAAATCTGAAGACAGATTGTGTACAATGTGTCTGAAGCACATTGTTTGTGCTCTGAGTTAAGAACTGTCCCCTATTAATTAGGCTTAAGCTGTTTATCTGGAGACTTTAAACTGAATCATATCTGTTAATCAAATATGACTCCACAATCATCATTGGCTACATTTTCCATGTTGACTCATTATTTAATTTCACACCTTGTTCTTTCTGTAATTTCAGTTTTGACAGGTATCATCTCAGTGAAGTCAGGAGTTTCTCATCTGAATCAAGTCAACAAGGAAAGGTGTTCAAACTGCAGGAAAGGGATGAACAATGTTGATCTAAAGAGAAGATTTTTATTTATTAGAAATATCTAATTTAATCATAGATTTTTTTCCTGTCACCTGCAAACCTCACTTCACTAACTCAGTTCAGTTCAGTTCAGTTCAGTCACTCAGTCGTGTCCGACTCTTTGCGACCCCATGAATAGCAGCACGCCAGGCCTCCCTGTCCATCACCAACTCCAGGAGTTCACTCAGACTCATGTCCATCGAGTCAGTGATGCCATCCAGCCATCTCATCCTCTGTCGTCCCCTTCTTTTCCTGCCCCCAGTCCCTCCCAGCATCAGAGTCTTTTCCAATGAGTCATCTCTTTGCATGAGGTGGCCAAAGTACTGGAGTTTCAGCTTTAGCATCATCACTAACTCAAGATCCTCTTAAAATTGATATGAGGTTTTTAATGATGATCAGAAATATAATTGGCTTCTCTAGCATGCACTCCAGTACTCTTGCCTAGAAAATCCCATGGACGGAGGAGCCTGGTGGGCTGCAGTCCATGGGGTCGCTGAGAGTTGGGCAACACTGAGCGACTTCACTTACACTTTTCACTTTCATGCATTGGAGAAGGAAATGGCAACCCACTCCAGTGTTCTTGCCTGGAGAATCCCAGGGATGGAGGAGCCTGGTGGGCTGCCATCTATGGGGTCGCACAGAGTCAGACACGACTGAAGAGACTTAGCAGCAAGTAGCAGCAGCAGCAGCATTATATATGTGAAATAAAACTTTAACATTCTATTTTAAAAGATTAAATAATACAGTAACTCCAATACACATTAGTGAATTGTGTTCTGAGATTGAATTCATAAGTCCAATTTGTTCATAAGGCTAACAAAGTTGGCCTAGGTGTCCCACCAACACTATCAGCAATATAGTACTGTGCTGCAATAGGTTTATAATATTTTTCACACAAATAATACATTAAATAAACACAAAAAATAAAGAAAACATTTTAAAGTTACAGTACCCTGAGAAGTATAGTAGTACATTCAGGGGCTGGCATTGAGTGAACAGGAAGGAAGAGTTACTGAGTGGAAGAGAGAGAGGAGGTAGGAGATGGTAGTGCTGAAGGATCATTAGCAATTGGAGATGGAGGGCAAGCTACAGTTTCACTCATGCCTGACATTGATGGAACCTACAGTTGTATCTTTGAAAGTTCAAAACTTGAAGGTTTGTAGGGGACTTACTTTATGAGGATAATTTATACACTGTTTTCTACTTTGGAGAAAAATAGTGAAATGCAAGGTATGAAAATAAAACATTAAAACAACACTTAGACCTACAGATGGCCAACAGGCACATGAAAAACTGTTTAGCATTGCTAATCATTAGAGAAATGCAAATCAGAACCACAGTGCGATATCACCTCACACCTGTCAGAATGGCCATCATCAAAAAGAACACAAACAACAAATGTTGATGAGGATGTGGAGAAAAGGGAAGCCTTGTACACTATTAGCGGAAATCTAAATTAGTACAGCCACCATAGAGAACAGTATGGGGATTTCTCGAAAACTAAAAATAGAACTATTATATGACCCAGAAATTCCACTCTTGTATATGTAACTGAAAAAACATAAAACACTAATTAAAAAAGATACATGCTTCCCAATGTTCATAGCAGCTTTTTTTTTTTTTTTTACAGTTTCCAAGATATGGAAACAACCATCAACATATGAATGGTGAAACAAATGAGAAGAAAAAGTGGTATACATACACACACACACACAGTGGAATACTACTTGGTCATAAAAAAGAAATTTTGCCACTTGCAGCAAGATGGATAGACTTGGAGGAGAAAATGCTAAGTGAAATAAGCCAGACAGAGAAAGAAATACACTGTATGATATCACTTATATGTGTAATATATAAAGTACAAAAACTAATGAATATAACAAAAAAGAAACAGACTCATAGAACAAACTAGTGGTTACCAGTGAGGAGGGGGAGAGGAACAATGTGATGGTGGGGGACTTGGAGGTATACAATATTGAGAGAGTTAATTTTTCGGTAGGTTGATAAGGCATCTGGGGTCCTTAAGGAGGAAGGGTCCTGAGCCCTTGAGGAGGAGAAAGCGGTCCTATTATTCTAGATTCCATTTGTTGTTGTTCAGTTTCCCCGTTGTGGCTGATTCTTTGTGACCACATGGACTGTAGCAGGCCAGGCCTCCCTGTCCCTCACCATCTCCCAAAGTTTGCCCAGGTTCATATCCATTGCACCAGTGAGGCCATCTAGACAGCCATCTCATCCTCTAATGCCCTCTTCTCCTTCTGCCCTTAATCTTTTCCAGTTATCAGGGACTTTTCCAATGAGTCGGCTGTTTGCATCAGATGATCAAAATACTGGAGCCTCAGCTTCAGCATCAGTCCTTCCAATGAGTATTCAGGGAAGGGTGATAACATATTAAAACATGTTAAAATATGTTAAATCATCTCAGGTTTCAGTATAATGAAGATCTTGTACTTTGGAATGTCACCTTTCCCTTATATTCTTGTCCTTGGTACATGCAGAGGTGCATGTCCTAAGGATCATTATATTGCTGATCTTGACTAGCAGGATGCAGGCCTCATTTTTTTTTTTTTCTCCACTTAATGGCCTGGGGCATATCTTGTGCTTTTATTGCATGGTTTCATTGTTAAACGGGTCTGGTTTGTGTCACAAGGTTCTGACTACTTTCCTGTAACTATCATATTATATCTCTATCAGTTGGTCTTTAAAGAATTTAAAGAATTAAATTGGTAGGAGAGAGATAAACAGAAATTCAAACAAAAGTTGAATAACATGTATGCTTGTGAGAGTCTTGGGAGAACAGAGTAACTTGCCAAAATAGCCAAAGCCTTCACCTTAAATACCATCTTCAACCAAAGAGAAAAGAGAATGCTGAGGGTAGTGGTTTGGAAATTCTAATGGGAAGAAGCAAAGTCACAAGGAGATAGAAAAGAAAATATTTGGTAAATAAAGTTTGCTGGGTCATTCAGAGACAAAGAGACACAGAATGGGACTCTGATTTCCAGGCCCTGCTGAGTTTTCCCCAGCATAACTAGCCTCTGTTCTTTGCAGATATCTCTGGAGATAACTCTATTCTGTTATCTATATTCTTTTAGACAGTTAAGGGAGAGACAACAAGAAAAACTTCCTGAATTTTCTGATTCTTATAAGAGAAGTTGCTCAGTCGTGTCTGACTCTTTGCGACCCCATGTACTGTAGCCCACCAGGCTCCTTCTGTCCACGGGATTTCCCAGGTAAAAACACTGGAGTGAGTAGCATTTCCCTTCTCTATTTCTATTCATATATTAATGCTCAAAGTCACCCTCTGAAAATGCTGCTGCTGCTGCTAAGTTGCTTCAGTCGTGTCCAACTCTGTGTGACCCCATTGACAGCAGCCCACCAGGCTCCTCTGTCCATGGGATTTTCCAGGCATGAATACTGGAGTGGGTTGCCATTTCCCTCTTTAGGGGATCTTCCCGACCCAGGGATTGAACCCAGGTCTCCTGCATTGCAGGCAGACGCTTTACCTTCTGAGCCAGGAGGGAGGCCCCTAAAAATAACCAGTCTAAATTAATCCTCATGTCAAAGAGACACATTTTTCGGTGGCAAATTTTGCTTCCCTATATAACCTTAACTCGAAGTTTGAAAATAAATCAAACAATGCCATTTGTTCATTATAGTTATATACTTACAAATTAGTAGTAATAAAATATGCATAGTAATGATAAACAGAAAATTCAGTATCATAGTTACTTCTAGGGAGGGAGAAGACTGATGTAGGAAGTGGTACGAGAGATTTAAAATGTTTCTGTAAGTTTTATAAAGATGAGGCTTATATATTACAGTGTTAAGACTTAATAGAACTTATGGTGGTAACATAAATATTCATTGTTTTTCTTTGTACTTTATGTTAGGAATTACATAATTCTTTAAAAGAAATGAAAATGCACTTTCACAAAAATGTTCTCCCAAAAGACGATGTCTAGTAAAGAAATCCCTTTTCACACTTGCAGCCTGAATTTAATTTAGGAATAAATTTCACTGGTCGAAGTGCCTCCAAAAATTGTCTTTGCTTCTGTTTTATTTTCCTGTTGCCTGATCCATAAAACTGAAGCCCTCAGAAAATGTCTAATGACCAGGCACTTTGTCTAGAATTAAACAGATAAATTTCAGGGATGTGGACCTTAAGATAGGATGAAAATAGTGTGCATATGTGCTTCATCATAGGAAGAAGGTCTTTTGCTTATATTAGATTCTCAAAGTATCTGCTGTGTGAAAAACCACCCCATATCTAGGACAGTAAAATAGCAAACATTTTCTTAGGCTGCCATGCTGAGCAGGAATTCAGGCAGGACATGGGGTGATTGGCTTGTGTGTGTCCCAAGAGGACTAGAACTTTGGCTGGAGTGGCCTGGATAGCTGTGCATACTATATATGCCTGGGCCTTTGGCTCTGGCAGTTGACTTGTTTCTTGGACTCTTTGACTGGTTGAATCTGGTGGGCCTGGAATGACTAAAAATTTCTTCATGCTTTCCTGGTGGCTGGGTTGCTCACTCTTTCAACACAGCCTTTCCACACAGGTAGCTTGAACTTTTCACAGTATGGTAGTCTCAGGGTGGTGGAATTTCTCACCTGGTGGTTGGCTTCTCTCAGAAAGAGCTTCCTAAGAGACAGGAAATGGAAGTTGCCAGTCCCTTAACATCTGGATATGGAAGGGAACACAGGAAACTGCTCCTGTCAAAGGTTCTCTGTTGGTCAGAGCAGTCAGAGAGTCTATCCAGATGCAGTGGGAGGACCTTGACTAGCATAACTGTTTCAGGTACACATGTGAGCCCAGGCCTTGCCAGAAGATGTGCCAGGAGGTCTCCTGACCCTTGTCTTGTGTTCCTTCCATGGGAGGAGGAGGCAGTGTTGCACAAAGGTTAGTGACATGGTCTCCAGAGTCATACAAACTTAGGTCCAAATCCTGACTACATCCCCCATTAACTGTTTCACTTTGGACCCATTATTCTTTGAGCCTGTTTCCTCCTCTGTGAAATGAAAGTAGTCCTTATCTTGTGGGTTTGTTGGGAAGGTGGGCTTCTCTTGTAGCTCAGCTGGTAAAGAATCTGCCTGCAATGCAGGAGACCTGGGTTTGATCCTTGGGTTAGGAAGATCTCCTGGAGGAGGGAAAGGCTACCCACTTCAGTATTCTGGCCTGGAGAACCATAGACTGTATAGTTCATGGGGTTGCAAAGAGTCAGACACGACTGAGAGACTTTCACTTTCACTTTTGGAAAGGTGGGATGGTAGATGGTCAGCACTCAAGAAACACTACTGTTGTTGGCCAGGTTCCCTGTTAACATGTTCTCGTGGCATTCTGAACTTTCCCTTTATAGCACTTGTCACAATTGTAATCAGTTTTAATGTACATACTATGTGGTATCTGCATTATCCAGCCAACTAGAAGTCTTTGAGGTCAGGAATCATCTGTCTTGTATTTGGCTTGACTCCTAATGCCCAGCAGAGCAGGAAACACACAGGGTACATATTGAACGCGAATGAATGCTTCCATGTAGGCAGAGTTGCTGGGTGTCACTTTCACCTTTCATATGGTTTGAGAAGCACAGAAATTGAAATTATGCTTTGTGGGCCTTCTAAGCTACACATCAGCAGTATTATTCTTTCCATAGGACTTCTGCTAATTTATTATGAAGAAGGTCTAGAAGGATTATTCAGAGAAAAAGAAACTATTATTTTCTTGGAGAAAGGCCTGACTCCACAGTGACAGGTGAAAGAAGAGAAAGGGGTGTGGGTAATAGTGGGCTGGAAAGTCCCGAAAGCAGAAGAGACAAGACTTCAGTGGGGACATTAAAATAGGTCTGGATGGGACTGAATAATGAGAGAGCAGGCACAGCTGCAGTCAGCTGTCGTATCCTTCTGCTGTCAGTGAGTCAAAGCTGAAAAAAGGACACAGGGACAAGGTGGATACAAGAAAAAAATGAGAAGCAAGGAGGGTTTATAGGTCACCCACTAAAAAGTTAGCCAGGCAGTACAATTACTCCTATGGGTTGAGAGGAAAGAGAGGAGAGGCATCCTCAGATAAGCCAAGGAGAAGCCCTCTGGCTCACTGCTCTCAGGCACTGTTGAAGCTTTGTCGTCAGATGTATGCCAGGCACGAGCCTGGGTCAATGTGACAACTGGCTCCAGCCTGTGCTTCACCCTCTAGGATTTACAGAGCATCATGCTGTTAAACACTCTCCAAGGATCACACGCCCAGGCAGGAAGGTGATCAGAATGTAATGACTCATCCCAGTTTCCAGCCCTCAATAACACTGTTATCCTCATGTCAAGGAGAATCAAGACACAGGAGCTTCAAACAAACAAACAAACAAACCAAAAATCCAACAGTTTTTTTTTTCCCCAGATAAAATTCTTCATCTGACAAGGGAGGAAAACAAAGCAATTACAAAAACGAAAAAGTTTAAAAGAGTTAAGGCTTTAATTACTACCATTAAAAACTTCAAAATCTGCATGTCAAATGGCTGCTATTTATGGATTTAACAGATGAAGAAAACTGCAGTATGTGATTAAACTTGGCATGTACCTCCTCCATTCTTTTCATTAATTATCTACAGGTAAGAATACATATATTTAATTTTTTAATGAAAATAGGCTACTAAATAAAGTTCTTATTTGAATATAACATGTGACTCCAAAGTATCACCTGTTTTTCTTGTGTGTTTTGTGAAATTCTAACAGGCATAATGATGCTGGGCTTTTATGTTAACAATAATGTGCCTGATTGTCTTCTAGTCACACCAGGAGAAGCTCCCCAGGGCTCAATCTGGGGAAGGAGGAGGAAGGTTGAAGAAGTTTGTGAAGAAAATATAGGTCATCAGTGTCTCTTTTGCTGTCTCGTACACAGGGTTATTGTTACCATCTTTCTAAATTCCATATATATGCGTTAGTATATTGTAGTGGTGTTTTTCTTTCTGGCTTACTTCACTCTGTATAATAGGCTCCAGTTTCATCCACCTCATTACAACTGATTCAAATGTATTCTTTTTAATGGCTGAGTAATACTCCATTGTGTATATGTACCACTGCTTTCTTATCCATTCATCTGCTGATGGACATCTAGGTTGCTTCCATGTCCTGGCTATTATAAACAGTGCTGCAATGAACATTGGGGTACACGTGTCTCTTTCCCTTCTGGTTTCCTCGATGCACGATACTGGATGCTTGGGGCTAGTGCACTGGGACAACCCAGAGGGATGGTATGGGGAGGGAGGGGGGAGGAAGGTTCGGGATGGGGAGCACATGAATGCCTGTGGCGGATTCATTTTGATGTTTGGCAAAACTAATACAATTATGTGAGGTTTAAAAATAAAATAAAATTAAAAAAAAAATATATATATAGGTCAGATAGTGCACCTGGAGAGGGCTCAAGGGTTTGGGAATGGGGAAAAAGAGCTTAAGTCAAAGGATGTATGGTTTCTTATTGTATACAGTGTGTCTCTGTGATTGTGGCAGGTGACAAACACAAGAACATTCCCTCTGTGCTCACTCATTTAAAGCCAAATCAGACAGGTTACAGGACAGATCTTTGAAGGACATGGTTACACCTAATCTTCATGGCAAATTGTCACAAAAGCAGGCAGTGGATCACTGTCCACCTGTTGGGAACAGTCATCACCAGGCTGGGAAATCCTGGGTCAACATCCTTGCTGACCCATGATCCCAGCTCATTGACTCCCCTCAGTTGGGTCAGCCTGGGATTTCTCTTTCTTGTCATCTCTTTGCATAATTGACAAATAAAAATTGTATACAATCAAGGTGCAGTTAACTGATGTTTTGATAAACATGTATGTTGTGATTATTACAATCAAGCTAGTGAACATATGTTTTTACAACATTTTATTATAAATAGTTGCAATGATTACTATAGATATTTGTGGTTTTCTACTATCATTTCTATTATAAGTCTTGTGAGCAGTTGTTATTCAAGGACACAACTCTGAAGTCAAAATTTCTTATTTGATCTTTTTCAAATGTTTGGATCTATTTAATTGAAGACTATGAAGAAATTCATGATAAGCTATAAAAAAAACTTTTGCAAATACTTATCTGTATGAACAGAGAGTTTTCTCAATCATAGCTAATCAAAACAAAAACTGAAATAAACTAGGTACAAATAATACATTTGTAGCTAACAGGTAATTTTTAACCCCCAAATTTTTGTTCACCAAAAAAACTTCATAATTCTTTATATGAATTTTATAAAAAGTAAATGTTGAATCTTGGATTTATAAAATAAATTTATACTAGCAAAATACATATTTTTATTATGTGGGGTCCCCTATGAGATCACATTTGAGAAAAGTTCTATTCCTATTTATATTCTCAATGAGAATTTGAAAAGCAGCATTTTAAGAAAATTTCTCTGTATAGTCTTCCTGCTTGATATCAAAACAGCCAAGTAACTTATGGTTTCTCTTGCTTTGAGATCGAAAACCAAGCACAGTCCAAACACCATGATGTCCTTCTCTTTTACCTGCATCTCACAGGTCCCCAGAAACAAGCTGAGCAGCAGGAAGAAGAGTGTTGTAAACTGTAAACAGCATGGACAGAAAACATTCCCCAACACAATACTGGCCAGTACTCCTGAAAAACGACAGATTCTTTTACTCCAAGAAGAAATGTGGGTTGCTAAAAAATAACAAGTTGTAAATACAAGGTCTATTAAGCAATTTAACTCTATTCTAATCTCAGTATTAGGTAGATGAGCAATGATTTAATGTACAGCAAGAATGTACGGCATAAATTTTTAAAAATTTCCAGATTGAAATAGTTGGATACCCTGTAGTAGGGCATGAATAAGTTGAGATGCAGGTTTATAAATAAGACCTACACAATCATTTAAAAATGATGTAGATATATAATTTTAGTGACACAGGAAAGTGAAAGTGAAAGTCTCTCAGTCGTGTCTGACTCTTTGCGACCCCACGAACAATTCCATTCCAGTCCATGGAATTCTCTAGGCCAGAATACTGAAATGGGTAGCCCTTCCCTTCTCCAGGGGATCTGGCCAACCCAGGGATTGAACCCAGGTCTCCTGCACTACAGGTGGATTCTTTACCAGCTGAGCCACCACAGTAAGATGTTCACAATAAGTTATTAAGTGGATAAGTTGCTTTCCAAATATTAATAATATTCACACCATGCTCTCATGGGCTCTGGTAACAGACTCTGTGTAACAGTACACAGTACTCGAAAAAGCAAACCAAGCAAATTGTGCCTCGATTCTACCATGTGTAAAATAGATTGAATAATAGAAACTACCACATAAGGTTACTGGGGTTTAACTAACTATGCATCTAATATGATAAGAACATATTAAATGTTCAATTAGATCAGATCAGTCGCTCAGTCGTGTCCGACTCTTTGCGACCCCATGAATTGTAGCACTCCAGGCCTGCCTGTCCATCACCAACTCCTGGAGTTCACTCAGACTCACGTCCATCGAGTCAGTGATGCCATCCAGCCATCTCATCCTCTGTCCTCCCCTTCTCCTCCTGCCCCCAATCCCTCCAAGCATCAGAGTCTTTTCCAATGAGTCAACTCTTCGCATGAGGCGGCCAAAATACTGGAGTTTCAGCTTTAGCATCATTCCTTCCAAAGAAATCCCAGGGCTGATCTCCTTCAGAATGGACTGGTTGGATCTCCTTGCAATCCAAGGGACTCTCAAGAGTCTTCTCCAACATCACAGTTCAAAAGCATCAATTCTTCGGCACTCAGCCTTCTTCACAAGTATTAGTAATTATCACTTAATCATTCTAGTAAGAATGTGTACATACATAGTGTATGGTGCTCAGTTGCTTCAGTTGTGTCCAACTCTTTTCGACCCCATGAACTGTATGTAGCCCATCAGGCTCCTCTGTCCAAGGGATTTCCCAAGTAAGAATGCTGGAGTGGATTGCCATTTCCTTCTTCAGGGGGTCTTCCTGACACAGGGATTGAACCTGCGTCTTCATTGCAGGCAGATTCTTTACCTACTGAGCCATCAGGGAAGCCTATTCAGTAAAGACACATAATAAAATACTACCAGCAGTTCTCTATGGTTTTAAGACCATAATTGGGGATGGTTTATTTGTATTCTCTAATATTTTTCAATGAACATTTACTAGTTTGGTAAAATTTTTACTTCTAAGTGTAGTTTTGAAGAGATATTTCTAAAATCTCTTCAGAGCTGCAAAACTTTCCTTTTACTTTAAAAATAGAACTATTTTCATATCAAGAAATGGGACTGTTCCCTTCAGAAGGGGAACATTCATCTCTTCCTCTTGTTTTGAAATGATGGCCATTAGTTCTATAGTTGGGTCATCTTATTCTTGTTCCTTCACCTACTACATTTAGAAATACCTTCACTTCTAAAATGATACAAAATAGTACACAAAATAGACACTTTCAGTCACATAACTTGTTATAGTACACAGACCTCATCACCCCTCGCCTTGGCCTCATGGAGCTTCTATAATACAATAACTACCCACTGGGAAGTTTGAAGGAACATACTCAAACTAAAGAGTGTGGTCTATCCTCTTTGGTAATCTGGGACTGTAGCATTATGTTGACTGAAGATTTCCACAGCACCACCTTCATATAATTAGAAACTGGTTTAGAACAGTGTTCTCAAACAGAGACACTGGGTCATTCATGGAGCATGTTGTACAGATGTGGGTCAATTCGTTAAGCTAAAGATTAAGTTTCAGGAAGTAGAATCAGACATCCCTCCAGGAAGCACACTGGCATCATTTGCTCAAATGTCCTGTCCCTGATCCCCAGGAAGCTCTCTAATCCTTGCCCTGCAGAAGAACTGTATATCTGTCTTGGACAGATTCTCATAGTCTGAAGCATCTGTCTAACATTTAACAATGCCTTTACATAGGGAGGGGTTGAGGGAGGATGGTGCATGATTTTAATGTTTACTTTAAACTTCTTTCTATTGGAGAGTCAATTTACCTCATCAAAATTTATTCACTCAGTTTTTCAAAAGTAGCTTTTGAGCAAACAGTACAGTCAGCTTACTGGGTTCTGAGGTATTAGGGTGTTTAAAATAATGAGAAGAGAAGAGAGGCATAAATTACTAATCATAATGTCATGCTAAAATTAAGGCACATTTATAAAGAACTACGTAATGGAAGAGTGAAATAATTCTGTCAAGAATTATTTGGAGGTGGGATATGGTTCAGGAAGTGCTTCAAAGATGAAGTCACACTTTGAGCTAATTCTTAAAGGGTGAACCAGGGTTCACCAAAGGAAAGAGCTCAGGTGACAGAAAAGAGCAGGAATGGAGAATCAGTGATTGATTAATAGCAGATAATAATTTTCTGGGACATATTGGCAATTATGCTTACAAGATAAACCTGCTCACTTTGATGTTAAAAAGACAGGATAGTTTAACGAGCATGGGTGTTGGTGCTAGTATGCATGCATGCTAAGTCGCTTCAGTTGTGTTCAACTGTGTGACCCTATGGACTGCAGCCTGTCAGGCTCCTCTGTCTATGAGATTCTCCAGGCAAGAATATTGGAGTGGGTTGCCATACCCTCCTCCAGGAGGATCTTCCCAACCCAGGGATCGAACCTGTGACTCTTATATCTACCTGCATTGGCAAGCAGGCTCTTTATCATTAGTGCCACCTGGGAAGCCCTGGTGCTTGTATAAAGAAATACTAATGGGATACTGAGAAATACGCAAAGTGCTTGGTCAACTCACAGTCAGAGGAAAACACATACAAATGAGTGATACATATTTCTGCCTGGTTATTCAATATAGGTTTGAATCCACACACCATCACCTGCCAGTTGTCTGCCCATAGACAAGTTTACCTTAACTTTTTAACCTCAGCTTGTAATCTTAAAATGAGTAGAACACCTCCCATCTCCTACCTCACATAATTTGTATTTGTATTTAAAGAGAGAACACACACAAAGTAGATGCTCTATAAAGCTTGATGGTGCGCTCTCTCTCCTCCTTTCCACTTTCAAGGAAGAGGGCAGAGCTATAACTATTTCAACTGCTTTACTGTGTTTGGAAAAATCATTTTGTTAATTTAAATTTCACCTGGATATTGCTTTAAATTATCTCTATTACCCAGAGTAATAAACTAATCATAAATTTAAATTAAAAGGAATTAATTATATACATACATATAGATTTACATTATCACATATAAAAAGAAATTCTCTACTGACCTACACCCCAAAAACCTTGAAGACAGAAAAATATTTTCATTGAGAGCAGAAAGCTGAAAGCTATGACCACAGAGCTCCTGGTAGAACCACAGTCCATTGATTTGTGAATCTGGGAACAGTTAGGAAATTAGGAAGGCAGAGAAGGGGAGTGTGATATCACCATGGTGTTAAGACCCAGCTCTGACCCTCAGGCTGAAGGCAATGATTATGAGAAGAGCAGCTGTGAGGCCCAATCTGTTCCATCTACATTCAGGCACTTAGCTCAGCATCACCTGCAAGGCTTCCTAAAGGTTAAACAGAGAACCAGGCTCATTAGTGTCGGTCCTGGGATGAAGCATGTGCCTGGGCTTGGATGCACACTCTCACTGCACGTGTGGGTATGTGCAAGGGCTCCCGGGGTAGCAAGTTGGAATGAGGAAATCATAAACTGGGCAAGCATGGCTCAGGCTTCAGTGATGCCCTGAGGCCTTGCTTCTCACCCCATGGTCCAGCCAGGCACTATTGGGAGGCATCACTAGCAGCAGAATGTGCCAGCCTCATGAACCCTGCTGTGAAGGATGTAGCACTGGAACTTTCCTAGAGGTCCACTGCTTAAGACACTGAGCTTCCAGTGCAAGGAGCATGGGTTTGATCCCTGGTCGGGGAACTAAGAGCCTACATGCTGTGCAGTGTGGCTGAAAATAAAGATAAATATATCTTCTTAAAAGAATGTAGCATCCCCTGGAGTAGAGACTTGGAGAATAAAGTAAGATGTCAGAGATGCTAATACTGATGCCAGACCTAAAGCCAATTACCATGAAGGAGAAGGAGCTATACATGTGGCCTCTTCAGCCACACCTGACATTCAGATATGAGCACTAACCATTCATTTAACACTTACCCTGTGCTCCAGTTTGTGCTGGGAACTGTGGGACATTAGGGCTTTAAAAAATAAGGTGCTTGTCAGCAACGAATGTAAGCTGATACCTGACTCACATTAGCAGATGTCACCATCTTCAAATTAGTATTTCATTCCCGTCAACAAACTTGCTTCAACTTCCTCCTACTTGTCCAGTGGGGTGCCAAGTGAGAGGGGCACAACTTACTTCAAGGAGTTCGCTTCCTAGTGGGGAGGTGAAGAAGAGTATTAAGTATGGTATCAGGACACTGCACATGCCATCAAGAGAAAAAATAATTGCCACAGGAGGACAGAAGATTGGGAGGAACTTGGACTGGAGGATCTGGTAAGGCTTCGTGGAAAAGTTGGCCTATGAACTGAGACTTAAGAAAGCAGAAGTGAAAGAAACATGCATTTGAGGGCAGAAGGGAAAAAAGATTCATTCCAGACAGAGGAAACAACAAGAGCTAAGGAACAGGGATCTAAAGCAATATAGGGAGTTTCCAGGAGGGGAGGCACTAAGTGGCAAGACACAGAGTGAATGAAAATGGGAGGAAGGCCATGGGAGGCAAAGGTAGAAAAGAAATTGAGACCAGAATATGAAAAGCCTTGAATGCCACACTAAAACAGGTGGACTTTATAATGAATAAATACTAATGAGATACTGAGAAGATTGTAAAAGCCTTGGTCAACTCACAGTCAGAGGAAAATACTTGCAAATAAGCTGAGGCTGCCATTTCCAGGGAGGTGGACTGAGCTGGGCAAATTTCAGATGCCATCAGCACCTTCAGGAAACTCCTCCATGTATCACCAGGATTGACATCAGGGCAGGGATGGGGCCTCTGCTGCACCAAGCAGTCTATGCTGACATGAAATATGGGCATGAATATTTGTGGGAAGAATAAGCAAATGAATAAGCTCTTTCCTGCTACCCAAGTTGGAATCAAATTCTCTCCCTGCTGAAGTTCTTGTTTATGTCACAACAAACTGCTACTTCTTGTAGCTATTTTTGTGTTCTTTTTCTTTCCTATGAGACTGTAAGCAACTCCTGGGCAGGGACCAGTCTGTGGGTGCCTTGTACCCGGTGGGCACTTATTGAATAGTGATTGAGTGTCTAATTAGTATGGCAGATGAATACTTTGGTGAAATCACATGAATAAGAAGAGATTTAAAAAAAATTTCCCATCTTTCCTTTTATTAGTTATGATCTATTTTTTTTTTGTTTCCAACTCAACAAAGGGGAATTATTCTCATTACCCCTTTATTTCTACATGATCTTCAATTCTTTATTAAATTATATTTATTTTAATTCTATCTTGCCGGCGAAGGAAAAATTTCAGGTAAGTGCACAACTCAACATTCAAAAAGCTAAGATCATGGCATCCGGTCCTATAACTTCATGGCAAATAGATGGGGAAGAAATGGAAAGAGTGACAGGCTTTATTTTATTGGGCTCAAAATCACTGTGGATGGTAACAGCAGACATGAAATTAAAAGACACTTGCTCCTTGGAAGAAAGGTGGGCTGCCGTCTATGGGGTCGCACAGAGTCGGACACAACTGAAGCGACTTAGCATCAGCAGCAGCAGCAGACAGCATATTAAAAAGCAGAGACATCACTTTGCCAACAAAGGTCTGTCTAGTCCTTTCCTACTGGAAAAAGCTATGGTTTTTCCAGTAGTCATGTATGGATATGAGAGTTGGACCATAAAGAAGGCTGAGCACCAAAGAATTGATGTTTTTGAACTGTGGTGTTGGAGAAGACTCTCGAGAGTCCCTTGGACTGCAAGGAGATTAAACCAGTCAATCCTAAAGGAAATCAACCCTGAATATTCATTGGAAAGACTGATACTGAAGCTGAAGCTCCAATATCTTGGCCACCTGATGTGAAGAGTTGACTCATTGGAAAAGACCCTGATGCTGGGAAAGATTGAAGGCAGGAGGAGAAGGGCATGACAGAGGATGAGATGGTTGGATGGTATCACTGACTCAATAGACATGAGTTTGAGCAAACTCCGTGAGATAGTGAAGGACAGGGAAGCCTGGCATTCTGCAGTCCATGGGGTCACAAAGAGTTGGACACAACTGAGCAACTGAACAACAACATTCTCACGAACGACAGCATGTCATCAGCATACTACCTTCCTAAATAACTCTTTATTGACCAAGGGGTTTTTGCAGAAACTAGTGCCTGAGGTTGGCAATTTGTTATATAACTGGGTATCGAAATACTCTGGTTAATAATTCATTTTTAAAACATAATTTATCCTTATGTTCTGTGCAAAGTACATCTCTTTTCTTTTTTTTCTCTTCTTCCTTATAACATACTTTTTCAAATGAGCCTCTTGGGTTTAATTTTCCAGTGTAATTTGTCTCACTAAACAATTTTCTGGACTTCTTCTGAGACCTCTCCCATCTTCTCTAACACCCTTCCCTAAATGAGTATCTGCTCCCTGTCTCCATTGCCCCTTTTATCTTATTCCCATGGAATTTTTTCATATAGCACTAAAGCCTGATGAAAAAAAATTAAGGTTATTTTATTAATAGGGTTTTCCTTTTTCCTTGGAAATGGACCTAAACTCCACCAGCTTGTGATCCTGCTGCTCAATATGATCTGTAATGTCACACACACCCCATCTCTGCAGCTATTGAATTCAGATGGTTACCTGCTCTGCTCATTTGTTCTTTCTTCTAATAATTGACTCCAAGGTACTCTAAACATGAATTTGCAACTAAAACAATCTCTTGTCAGAAGTATAATGCTGACATTTAAAGCAAGGTGACATGCTACCAATGACACTTTGTCAGAAATTCTAGTTTACAGCAGAAGCATTTTAACTTTTTGCCTCAGAAGTTTTTTTTTTTTTAATTTTAAAAAACTATGCATCCTCTCTCATCTTTTAGGTTAATATTTAAATTTTCATGATAATTTTAAATAGAAAGGATTTCAGTTTATGGTATATCTGACATTTAAAAATAAACCTTTAATGTCACTGTGTTAAATGTATCCAGTGGACTCTACATGCCATAGTGATATGAAACTCCATCATCTTCCATTTGCACAAACATGAACAAGCTCTTTGTTAACAGCTGGGATATTATATATCCTTCCTTTTTTCTTAAAAGAAATGTTTCTATTTCTCTTGCAGCATTTTAGCTTGCTTTAATATATATATTTATCCTGGAATATCTCTTATTAATTGCTTCATCTTTCAACATCATAAATATGTATGTAAATTAAAATTCTATTTCCTATAGCTGTAAGGCTCTAAGTGTTAAAAAATTTTAATTTGGATTAAGTTGTCATTACTGTTGTTGATACAGATTTGATCATTCCACACACACACACACACACATATGTACACACACATAATACATTTTTATAATACAATTTTATTAAGTGTAAAAATGCACTTTGGGGGATGATTCTCTTGTATCTGTGGGTGAATGTTACCTACTGCCAGAACAAAACAGTGGGCACAACCAACAATATTCCTAAATTTTTCTTTACCAGTGCTCATGTGTATGAGAATAGAAGAACTTGTGTTCTAGCAATTACTCCGTTCTTTGAACTCCTTTCAGAATGCCAAAATTCACAAAGTGATTTATCATCAGAAGCAGTTTTTTAATGTGGTGGCAGCTGACAATTCAATTCCTTTGTAGGAAGCAAATTACTGGAACCCATCTGACATAAAGTGATTTGTAACTCTGTCATGAGAGTCTTTCATTTGCTCAGTTTCTGAAAAGTACCTCATAAGTTTTTATCTTTATTAGAGGAGTTTTTACTGATGTCTGTTATTTCTTTACCTGGAGACACCTTGATCAATCCAACAAATTTAGAATGGATTGTAAAATGGAAACATCAAAAAAGCAAAAGATTAAAAAAAAAATCTAACATGTAAAGTTTAAAAATAAAATAAAAAAAAAATCTACTTCTGCTTTATTGACTGCACCAAAGCCTTTGACTGTGTGGATCACAACAAACTGTGGAAAATTCTTCAAGAGATGGGAAAACCAGACCACCTTACCTGCCTGCTGAGAAATCTGGATGCAGGTCAAGAAGCAACAGTTAGAACCAGACATGGAACAACAGACTGTTTCCAAATTGGGAAAGGAGTACACAGAGGCTATTTATTGTCACCATGTTTATTTAACATATATGCAGAGTACATCATGCAAAATGCCCAGCTGGATGAAGCACAAGCTGGGAATCAAGATTGCTGGGAGAAGTATCAATAACCTCAGATATGCAGATGACACTACCCTTATGGCAGAAAGCAAAGAAAAACTAAAGAGCCTCTTGATGAAAGTGAAAGAGGAGAGTGAACAAGTTGGCTTAAAATTCAACATTCAGAAAACTAAGATCATGGCTTTGGGTCCCATCACTTCATGGCAAATAGATGGGGAAACAATGGAAACTGTGACAGATTTTATTTTGGGGGGCTTTAAAATCAATGCACATGGTGACTGCAACCATGAAATTAAAACATGCTTGCTCCTTGCCAGAAAAGCTATGACCAACCTAGACCACATATTAAAAAGCAGAGACATTACTTTGCCAAAAAAGGTCTGCCTAGTCAAAGCTATGGTTTTTCCAGGAGTCATGTATGGATGTGAGAGTTGGACCATAAAGAAAACTGAGTGCCGAAGAACTGATGGTTTTGAACTGTGGTGTTGGAGGAGACTCTTGAGAGTCCCTTGGGCTGCAAGGAGATAAAACTCATCAATCCTAAAGGAAATCAATCCTGAATATTTATTGGAAGGACTGATGCTGAAGCTGAAACTCCAATACTTCGGCCACCCGATGTGAAGAACTGACTCATTGGAAAAGACCCTGATGCTGGGAAAGATTGAAGGTGGGAGGAGAAGGGGATGACAGAAAATGAGATAGTTGGGTGGCATCACCGACTCGATGGACATGAGTTTGAGTAAGCTCTGGGAGTTGGTGAAGGACAGGGAAGCCTGGCATGCTGCAGTCCATGGGGTCTCAAAGAGTCGGACATGACTGCGAGACTGAACTGAACTGATAATACATTTTTATAATACAATTTTATTAAGTGTAAAAATGTACTTTGGGGGATGATTCTCTTGTATCTGTGGGTGAATGTTACCTATTGCTAGAACAAAACAGTGGGCACAACCAACAATATTCCTAATTTTTTCTTTACCAGCTGCTCATATGTATGAGAATAGGGGAACTTGTGTTCCAGCAATTATTTCATTCTTTGAACTCCTTTCAGAATGCCAAAATGCACACAGTGATTTATCATCAGAAGCAGTTTTTTAATGTGGTGGCACCTGACAATTCAATTCCTTTGTAGGAAGCAAATTACTGGAACCCATCTGACATAAAGTGATTTGTAACTCTGTCATGAGAGTCTTTTCATTTGCCCAGTTTCTGGAAAGTACCCCATAAGGTTTTATCTTTATTAGAGGAGTTTTTACTGATGTCTGTTATTTCTTTACCTGGAGACACCTTGATCAATCCAACAAATTTAGAATGGATTGTAAAATGGAAACACCTCTGCCAAATTAATACTTTAAAAATATAAAATATTTTAAATAAGTACTGTTAATGTATTTATTATTTTTTATATTATACAAGTATCATGATTTAAATATTTTCATCAAAATTTAAAGACTTAACTCATTCAATTTATGAAAGACATCTACCAGCTTAAATGAAAAAGGCAGTCTCCATTATCAAACCAATTGCAAACTAATGTGCTTTCTGTCACAAAGTCCTGTTTTGTGTTTTTAATTTGAATAAACCAATGATACACATTCCCATGAGAACTGTCTCCCTTCTGAATTTAAAACATCCCAACACAGGCCCAAATACCCTATTTCTAATGTCATTTTTATCCTTTTGAGAAAGAGACTGGGAGAAAGAAATGAGGTTTACTTTTGTTTTATGGGGTCTTGATTAAAGAAGGTTTTTTTTTTTTGACCCTAATACTTCAATTTATCCTTTTGCTTGTCTCAGGTTTGTATACCAGAGTCAAAGGTAAGGGATTACTCATTGGTTGAGTAAGGATGATGATATATACACATAAAGAAGAAAAGCTTACTGTCAGCAGGGAAGAGGGATAAGAGAATCATCATGGTGCCATGGCCACAAGCACATTCTCAGGCAGGTCAGTTTTAGGAGAGTGTGTGGATGGGAGTTAAGGCTGTGGGAACTGATTTTCTAAAAATGTCAGGCCCGCGTGCCCCTGGGGAAGTGTTTGTCCTCCCTGAGATGTTTGGGACCCATTCTAGCTTCCTGAGAGTGGGCTGCCTATGGTGTTGTGATGGGTACAAGGGAGCTAGCTGGATAATTCCAACTTGATACATCATCAGAAGAGGGTTGTAGGACCAGAATATTTCTACCTTATAAATCAGTAACTTTTTGTCCCCACAGAATAACTTGATTTTTTATAAAATAATTTAGAAAACAATGTCTAGGTCACATAGTCTGTCATTATAACTTGAAGAATGGGATACTAACCTTCTCATGGTCCTCTTAGAACATTTACAATCCCTGCATCATAAATACTATGAATGAAAAGGCAGCACAAGGACAAAGTAAAATATAAATTTAGGACAAGAATAATGAGTCAGATTATCATAGGCACCTCAAATGATGTTTGATGCTTAAAAAAACCCTGGGATATCAATTCTCTGCAACAAAAGACTGTGGGTCTTATTCATATTTCTAATGATAGGGATGTTTAATAATTTTAAAAATCCTGGTCATCTTGGATGTTCAATAAAGGCAGTTGTGATCACAAAAGAAAGTTTCCAGGCAGTTACCTGGTATATTATTTATGAAGATAAAGAAAAATTTATTGGCTTTTTAAAAAATTCCTGGCCACCAGCTATTACTTCAAGTAGAGAAAAACATCAAATTAGCTTGTACTTATTTTTTAGTCCATCATTTCATTGAGTTCCTCAGTGGGAATAGAGTGCACAGTGAAAAGCACTACATTATAAAAGCAAGTCTACAATTCTTGAAGACAGATTTGTCACAGGTATATGTGAGCTCAAGAGCCATAAAGCAGTGTAAAATCACATTTACTGCTTAGAAATAGATGGTCTATGCCTGTCAAAATAAGTTTTGCCAAGGGTTGGAGATCAAGATGGCAGAGTAGGGGGATGCTGAGCTCATCTTCAACCACAAACCCATCAAAAATGCACCTACATGTGGAACAATTCTCACTGAAAAGAAATTGGTGACTGGCAGCGAGATTCTTCTGCAATCAAGGCTGACAAAAAAGATCCAGACAGTGTACACTAGGGAGGAGAAGTGATAACGTTGGGTTCCACACCCTTAGGAGGGGACTCAGAAGAGGAGGGGGTTACATGGGCTCAGAGAGCGTCCCTGGGGAGTGGAGTCTGAGCCATATATTGAGGACTGCAGCGTGGGGCATGAAACTGAGAAGAATCTCCTTAGCTGGTCTGAAAACCAGTAGGATTTATAGGAGGGCTGTAAGAAACTGAGACTTTGCTTCTGAAGATCACACATGCACTTGCTTACTCCCAGGAAACTAGCAGCCAGTTTTCCACAGCTGTTCCACACATGCCAGGCCACTCTAGTTCCTGAGCACTTCCCCACTAAGAAGAAGGCTGCCATTGCCAAGGAGCGTGAACACTTGAGGAGGAAAGAGCAGGCTTGGGCTTAGCAGTGTACCTGAACTGGGTCAGGGTGGACACTACTGGCACTCATTAAAGTGAACAAAAGTGTTAGTCACTCAGTTGTGTCCAACTCTTTGAGACTCCATGTGTTGTAGCCTACCAGGCTCCTCTGTCCATGAGATTTTCCAGGCAAGAATACTGGAGTGGATTGCCATTTCCTTCTCTAGGGGATTTTCCCAACCCAGGGATTGAACCTGGGTTTCCTACATTGTAGGCCAAGTCTTTACCGTCTGAGTCACCAGGGAAGCCTTGGCAACAGCAAATCCCGAGTGGTCTGGAACCCTGTTTGACATATCAGAACCATCCCAGGGTACATTCCAGCCCACATTGAACCCCCATTCTGGCTCCTCTTGCTCCAGCATTGCTCCCCTCAAGGGTGACAGTGTCATTGCCAGGAGTGGGAATAGCATATACTTAGAGGGAATAGAACCAGCTCAGACCAGATATCCATGTTTCTGCTCCAGAACCTTGGGAACCAACCTTGTCCTGATAGGGTAGTGATGGCCCTGAGGATAGGAGAAGCCCCAGTTGACACCTGGCACTGGCTCTAACCTCTCCATCTCCAACCCCTCTTCTCACCAAGGTGATAGCTGTTAGCACACCTGGGGCAAGATGGGACCTTTGCTCATATCAGATCCAGCCAGCTTGCCCACCAAAGGCACTGGGCAGGTGCAGACTGCATAGGAACTCTCCTACAGAAGCACACTCCTTTAAGACTGGGACAGGAAATTGTTTCACCTAATTTCAGAGGTGAGAAATTGCTAATTACAGAGGCAGAGAAAGTAAAAATGAGAAATATGTTTCAAATGAAAGAACAAGTAAAAAGAAAATCCTGCAAAAACACCTAATGAAACAGAGATAAATAATTTACCAGATAAAGAGTTCAAAGCATTAGTAGTAAGAATAGTAATTGAACTTAGGAAAAGAATAAATAAATACAATGAGAATTTAATAAGGAGCTAGAGAATATAAAAAGTATCAGCCAGAGCTGAAGAATACAATAACTGAAATAAAAAACACACTAGAAGGAGTTAACAGCAGAATAGGTGATACAGAACACGTGTGATTGAAAAGATAGAATAATTGAAATCACCCAATTAGAACAGCAAAAAGAAAAACAAAAAATGAGGACAGTTTAAGGGACATTTGGGACATTCAGTATTCTAACACTTGCATTATAGGGGCCCCATATGGAAAAGAGAGAGATAAAAGAGTAAAAAATGTATTTGATGAAGCTATGGCTGAAAAATTCACAAAATTGAAGGATGAAGCAGATTTCCAGGTACAGGAAGAACAAAGAATCCGAAATAAGATAAACCCAAGGAGACCCACATGAAGACATGTCATAATTAAAATGGCAAAATTAAAGATAAGGAAAGAATTCTATGGACAGCAAGAGAAAAACAAAGAGTCACATACAAGGTAAACCCCAAAGGGTATCAGATGATTTTTCTGCAGGAGATTTGCAGGCCAGAAGAGCATAGCACGATGTATTTAAAGTGCTGAAAGGGTAAAAACCTATGACCTAGAATATCTTACCCCTCAAGATTATCATTCAGGATTCAAGGACAGAAAAAGAGCTTCTCAGGCAAAAACTAAAACTGAACAGAAATCAAATTGCCAACATCCGCTGGATCATTGAAAAAGCAAGAGAGTTCCAGAAAGCATCTATTTCTGCTTTATTGAATATGCCAAAGCCTTTGACTGTGTGGATCACAACAAACTGTGGAAACTTCTTAAAGAGATGGGAATACCAGACCACCGGACCTGCCTCTTGAGAAACCTATATGCAGGTCAGAAAGCAACAGTTAGAACTGGACTTGGAACAACAGACTGGCTACAAATAGGAAAAGGAGTATATCAAGGCTGTATATTGACACCCTGCTTATTTAACTTCTATGCAGAGTACATCATGAGAAATGCTGGACTGGAAGAAACACAAGCTGGAATCAAGATTGCTGGGAGAAATATCAATAACCTCAGATATGCAGATGACACTACCCTTATGGCAGAAAGTGAAGAGGAAATAAAAAGCCTCTTGATGAAAGTGAAAGAGGAGAATGAAAAAGTTGGCTTAAAGCTCAACATTCAGCATGGTCTCTGGTCCCATCACTTCATGGCAAATAGATGGGGAAACAGTGTCAGACTTTATTTTGGGGGGCTCCAAAATCACTGCAGATGGTGACTGCAGCCATGAAATTAAAAGACGCTTACTCCTTGGAAGGAAAGTTATGACCAACCTAGATAGCATATTCAAAAGCAGAGACATTACTTTGTTAGCAAAGGTCCATCTAGTCAAGGCTATGGTTTTTCCAGTAGTCATGTATGGATGTGAGAGTCGGACCATGAAGAAGGCTGAGCATAGAATTGATGCTTTTGAACTGTCGTGTTGGAGAAGACTCTTGCAAGTCCCTTGGACAGCAAAGAGATCAAACCAGTCAATCCTAAAAGAAATCAATCCTGAATATTCATTAGAAGGACTGATGCTGAAGTTGGAACTCCAATATTTGGCCACCTGATGCAAAGAAGGGACTCATTGGAAAAGAGCCTGATGCTGGGCAAGATTGAAAGCAGGAGAAGGGAACGACAGAGGACGAGATGGTTGTATAGTGTCACCAACTCAATGGACATGAGTTTGAGCAAGCTCTGGGAGATGGTGAAGGACAGGGAAGCCTGGGATGCTGCAGTCCATGGGGTTGCAAAGAGTCAGACTTGACTGAGCAATGGAACAACAACAACAACCATAACCAGTGGTTTCCGAGTTTTGAGTATCTGGGAATCACCTACTGTGCTTGTTGTGAAGCAGGTCCCCTGAGGTATCCTCTACAAATTTTCACTTAATGGAGCTGGAGGGGGCCCAGAGATCTAAAAAGTTTTAGGGCAGGATGCAGAGAGCTAACTGCCACACTTTCCAGCTGAACACAGCTCTCTGGTAACTGAATATCCACTTGCAATTTAAGCTAAAATCCAGGGAAGAAAAAATTGAAATGTACGCCTTCATCACTTGTTTCTGGTGTCTCAAACGATGGGTTCTATAATACTTTCTCAGTGAGTTTTCACAGCCCAATGCTAAACACGCAGCCCCTTCTTTCTATAAAGTTACTGGTCTTTCTTCTTTCCCACCTCTTGTCATCATTTTAGTTCAAATCTTGTAAGTGGTTTCCAGAGTCTTCTTAGATCACTCAACCAATAAATAACATCATCTGGTTTTTCGTGTTTTCCTCTAAACTAAGTTCCTCTGGCTCTTTGTCATTCTGGTTGCTCTTCTGTATTCCCTCTAGAACCAGGAACAAATCAGCAAATCATGACTACTTCATGTCTCTGAAGTACCAAAGGAAGTGATTCACAGGAAAAAATGTGCCAGTGCAAATATCGAAAAAGCAAGAGAGTTCTGGAAAAACACCTATTTCTGCTTTATTGACTATGCCAAAGCCTTTGACTGTGTGGATCATAATAAACTGTGGAAAATTCTGAAAAAGATGGGCATACCAGACCACCTGACCTGCCTCTTGAGAAACCTGTATGCAGGTCAGGAAGCAACAGTTAGAACTGGACATGGAACAACAGACTGGTTCCAAATAGGAAAAGGAGTATGTCAAGGCTGCATATTGTCACCCTGCTTATTTAACTTATATGCAGAGTACATCATGAGAAACACTGGGCTGGATGAAGCATAAGCTGGAATCAGGATTGTCGGGAGAAATATCAATAACCGCAGATATGCAGATGACACCACCCTTATGGCAGGAAGTGAAGAAGAACTAAAGAGCCTCTTGATGAAAGTGAAAGAGGAGAGTGAAAAAGTTGGCTTAAAGCTCAACATTCAGAAAACTAAGATCATGGGAAATAGATGGGGAAACAGTGGAAACAGTGGCTGACTTGATTTTTCTGGGCTCCAAAATCACTGCAGATGGTGATTGCAGCCATGAAATTAAAAGACGCTTACTCCTTGGAAGGAAAGTTATGACCAACCTAGATAGCATATTCAAAAGCAGAGACATTACTTTGCCAACGAAGGTCCGTCTAGTCAAGGCTATGGTTTTTCCAGTGGTCATGTATGGATGTGAGAGTTGGACTGTGAAGAAAGCTGAGCGCTGAAGAATTGATGCTTTTGAACTGTGGTGTTGGAGAAGACTCTTGAGAGTCCCTTGGACTGCAAGGAGATCCAACCAGTCCATCCTAAAGGACATCAGTCCTGGGTGTTCATTGGAAGGACTGATGCTGAAGCTGAAACTCCAATACTTTGGCCACCTCATGCGAAGAGTTGACTCATTGGAAAATACCTTGATGCTGGGAGGGATTGGGGGCAGGAGGAGAAGGGGTCGACATAGGATGAGATGGCTGGATGGCATCACCGACTCGATGGACATGGGTTTGGGTAAACTCCGGGAGTTGGTGATGGACAGGGAGGCCTGGCGTGCTGCAGTTCATGGGATCGCAGAGTGGGACACGACTCAGCGACTGAACTGAACTGAAGACAGTATTTCATGGCCACACCCCTCCTTTTTAAATTTTTTTGTTTTACTTGAAATAAACGTGAACACTCCGTAGAGAAGGCTAGAATGGAAAACCGTTCACTAATAGAAGACTTGGAGAGAACCCCTCTGATTGTGGATTCCGGCCGGCGCTAGGGCGAAGTCCCGACCCCGGGAGAGCGCGCGGTCCCCGCCGCCGCCTCGGGCAGAGCTGGTCACCACCATCGCGCCGCCAACGCTGTCCTGGTCTCTCCCCGACGTCTAGCATCCTCCCCGGCCGGGGCCCGGACGGTGCGCGGGCATGGCCGGCCGACCTGCAGATAAACAGCAGTACCCCCCTCTCCCCGGGCCATTGCCACCTCCTCTGCCCCACTGCCCTCGTCCCGCTCGCCAGTGCCTCCACCCTGCAATCTCGGGACCGGCGCCTCTTTCCTCCCACGCCCCGCACCCTCCGCCCGCGCCCGGCTAGTCTGGCGCTCAGCCCGCCGAGGCCGCGGTGAGGCCGCGAGTCCGCGCGCAGGTCCGGGCGCGGGGCTGCCTGGAACTGCGGGGAGGCGGCACCGGAATCCTGTACGCTGTGCCCGAGATACTCTCTGCCCTCATCATTTCCCCATTAAGGGTCTGCTGTGGGGACCTCACCGGCGGGCATCTCCAGGCCCCGGCCCAGGACGGGCTTAGCAGGTGCGCACCCGGAACCCCTGCGGGCGCTCCGGGAGAAGCAAGTGGCCGCCGCCGCCCGGGTTTTCCCTAGCTTTTTAGCACTCCGGACAACAGCAGCGGCCTCTGGGCCACGCTCTCCCTCCGGCTCCGCTCTCCTGTCTGGTCTCCGCCTCTGCCGTCTGCTTCCCTGGCTTTCTGTCCCCACCGCGGTTGCAGCCTCGGAGCGCGGGTGGAAACTGCAGGGAAATGGAACTTCGAAGCGTCCTTCTGAAAACCTATCAGTCTCTCTGAGGTGGGCTTCCTGCCCGCCCTGCCCCGGTTCGTTCTCCGGCTGTTTTCTTTTACCGCCCATTGCTCTGCTCGCCTTTTAAAGTCTCAGGTTCGATTTTTAGTTTGGGTTTAGGGTCTGTTGATTACTGAATTTTTTTTCCTAATTTTATTTTCTAAAGTCTTGAGATGATGCGGGAGAGGCAGAGCAAATTCATCTTCTCTTCCAAGTGGATCGCTTGGTTTTGAATATTATTTTCTGGTCTTTGCATCTGTTTGGACTGTTCCTGCCCTCATTATGCAAAGAACTGCTCAATTTCTCTCGCTAAACTTACAAATTAGATATCCCAGGGTGCTTATTACTCTATCTTGAAATTTGAAAATTTGTTAACTCTTTAATTTGAAATGTAACATTGGTAGATGTTAGTTACCTGGAATTTGACATCCAAATAGAAAACCGTAAAATGCCTTATTCACCACTGATTTGGCTGTTTTCCACCCAAATTTATTTCAAATAGAGCATTCGAGGCAAATTGTTTGAGTAGTTGAAGACTCACTAAATGGAGTGACACATTTACCTGGAATAAAAATATTCCGACAGGCAGTATTTTATCCATTTTTGGTGACTTAAAAATTAGTGAATGAGATTGAAAGTTTGGAACTGAACACTTCCAATTTTCATCAAATGATTTCACACTCTGGTAGCTTTCAGTTCAGTTCAGTTCAGTTGCTCAGTCGTGTCCCACTCTTTTCGACCCCATGGACTGCAGAACGCCAGGATTCCCTCTCCATCAAATCGAGTCAGTGATACAATCCAACCATCTCATCCTCTGTCATCCCCTTCTCCTCCTGCCTTCAATCTTTCCCAGCATCAGGGTCTTTTCAAATGAATCAGTTCTTCACATCAGGTGGCCAAAGTATTGGAGCTTCAGCTTCAGCATCAGTCCTTGCAATGAATATTCAAGACTGATTTCCTTTAGGATGGACTGGTTTGATCCCCTTGCACTCCAAGGGACTCTCAAGAGTCTCTTCCAACACCATGGTTCAAAAGTATCAATTCTTAGGTTCTCAGCTTTCTTTATAGTTCAGCTCTCACATCCATACAAGACTACTGGAAAAACCAGAGCTTTGACTAGACAGACCTTTGTTGGCAAAGTAATGTCTCTGCTTTTTAAAATACTGTCTAGATTGGTCATAACTTTTTCCCCAAGGAGTTAGTGTCTTTTAATTTCATGGCTGCAGTCACCATCTGCAGTGATTTTGGAGCATCCAAAATAAAGTCTTTGTTTCCATTGTTTCTCCATCTATTTGCCATGAAGTGATGGGACTGGATGCTGTGATCTTAGTTTTCTGAATGTTGAGTTTTAAGCCAACTTTTTCACTCTCCTCTTTCACTTTCATTAAGAGGCTCTTTAGTTCTTCACTTTCTGCCATAAGGGTGGTGTCATCTGCATATGAGGTTGTTGATATTTCTCCTGGCAATCTTGATTCCAGCTTGTGCCTCATCCAGCTTGGCATTTTGCATGATGCACTACTCTGCATATAAGTTAGATAAGCAGGGTGTCAATATACAGCCTTGACATACTCCTTTTCCTATTTGGAACCAGTCTGTTTTTCCATATCTGGTTCTAACTGTTGCTTCTTGACCGGCATACAGATTTCTCAGCAGGCAGGTAAGGTGGTCTGGTATTCCCATCTCTTGAAGAATTTTCCGCAGTTTGTTGTGATCCACACAAAGGTTTTGGTGTAGTCAATAAAGCAGAAGTAGATGTTTTTCTGGAACTCTCTTGCTTTTGCGATGATCCAGCAGATGTTGGCAATTTGATCTCTGGTTTTTCTAAATCCAGCTTGAACATCTGCAAGTTGACAGTTCATATACTCTTGAAGCCTGGCTTGGAGAATGTTGAGTGTTATTTTGCTAGCATGTGAGATGAGTACAACTGTGCGATAGTTTGAACATTGTTTGGCATTGCCTTTCTTTGGGACTGGAATGAAAACTGACCTTTTCCAGTCCTGTAGCCATTGCTGAGTTTTCCAAATTTGCTGGCATATTGAATGCAGCACTTTCACACCATCATCTTTTAGGATTTGAAATAGCTCAACTGGAATTCCATCACCTCCACTAGCTTTTTTCATAGTGATGCTTCCTAAGGGGCCCTTGACTTCACACTGCAGGATGTCTGGCTCTAGGTGAGTGCTCACACCATCATTTGGATGGAAAGTTCTGAAGATATCAATTAGGTCCATTTGGTCTAATATTTCATTAGATTTGGTATAATGTTTCCTTCTTGATTCTCTGTTTTGATACTTTGTTGGTGTAAGTGAGGTGTTGAAGTCCCCTACTATTATTGTGTTACTGTCAGTTTCCCCTCTTATGCCTGTTAGTGTTTGCCTTACGTATTGCCGTGCTCCTATGTTGGGTGTATAAGTATTTACAATTTTTATGTCTTCTTCTTGGATTGATTCTCTTGATCATTATGTACTGTCCTTCTTTGTCTCATAATATTCTTTATATTAAAGTCTATTTTGTCTGGAACAAGGATTGCCACTCCAGCTTTCTTTTGGTTTCCATTCACATGGAATATCTTTTCCTTTTCCTTTTAGTCTGTATGTATCTGTAGGTCTGAAGTGGGTCTCTTGTAGGCAGGATATTATGGGTCTTGGTTTTGTATGCATTCAGTCAGTCTGTATCTTTTGGTTGGTGCATTTAATCCATTTATATTTAAGGTAATTATTGATATACGTGTTCTAATATTGACATTTTCTTATTTGCTTTGGGTTTATTTGTATAGGTATTTTCTTTCTCTTGTGTTTGTTTACTGGCTATGTAAGTCCCTTTCGTATTTGCTGTAAGGCTGGTTTGGTCATGCTAAGCTCTTTAACTTTTGCTTGTCTGTGAAGCTTTTTATTTCTCCATCAGTTTTGAATGGGCTTCCCTTGTAGCTCAGTTGGTAAAGAATCTGCCTGCAATGCAGGAGACCTGGGTTCGATTCCCGGGTTGGGAAGATCCCCTGGAGAAGGAACTGGCAACCCACTCCAGTATTCTTGCCTAGAGAATCCCCATGGACAGAGGAGGATGGCAGGTTACAGTCCATGGGGTCGCAAGAGTTGGACATGACTTAGTGACTAAACCACCACCACCATCAATTTTGAATGAGATCTTTGCTGGGTAAAATAATCTTGGTTGTAGATTTTTTTTCTGTCAGTACTTTAAATATGTCCTTTAATGATATATGTGTCTATGGAAGTGTATATATATGTTCCATTATTTCTGTAATTACCAGCTTGATCTGCTGGGAATGAAAAATATATCGTTTCATTCCCTTTTGGCTTGCAGAGTTTCTGCTGAAAGATCCGCTATTAATCATATGGGTTTTCCCTTGTATGTTACTTGTTGCTTTTCCCTTGCTTTTAAAAATAATCTTTCTTTGCGTTTAATCTCTGTTAGCTTGCCTAATATGTCTCGATGTGTTTCTCCTTGGGTTTCTCCTGTAAGGAACTCTCTGTTCTTCTTGGACTTGATCAACTATTTCTTTTCCCAAGTTGGGGGAGTTTTCAACTATAATTTCTTCAAGAATTTTCACAATGCCTTTCTTTTTTCTTCTTCCTCTGAGTTTCCTATAACTTGAATGTTGGTGCAATAAATATTGTCCCCAGTATCTATCAGGCTATCCTCAATTCTTTTCATTCTTTTCCTTTTATTCTGCTCTTTAGCAGTTATTTCCACTCTTCTATCTTCCAGCTCACTTATCCATTTTTCTGCCTCAGTTATTCTGCCAGTGGTTCCTTCTAGAGTATTTTTAATTTCAGTAGTTTTGTTATTCATCTCTGCTTGCTTATTCTTTATTTCTTCTATGTCCTTGGTGTTTTATTAACTCTGTTAATTTTTTCTTGCATTTTCTCCATTCTATTTTCAAGTCTTTGGAACATCTTTAGTATCATTATTCTGAATTCTCTTTCAAATAGATTGCTTATATCCTCTTCATTTATTTATTTGGTCTTGTGAATTTCTAACTTTTTCATTTGTGATATATTTCTCTGTCTTTTCATTTTTTTTCTAACTTGCTCTGCTTAAGGTCTCCTTTTCCCAGGCTTCAGGGTTGTATTTTTTTCTTCCTTTTGGGTTTTGACCTTGGAGGGAAAAGTTGGTTGCATGGCTTGTGTTGATGCTTGTTAGGGGTGACTTGTGCCTGTGTTCTAGTGGGAGGAGATCAAGCAGATTAAGCTGGTAATTACAGAAATAACAGCACATATACATGCACTTTCATACACACAGTTATAACCAAAGTATTCTAAAGAAAAGAGTACAGGAGATTGACTTGGTGAATAAGGGAAACCAAAAGTGATATCAACCAGTTAAAAGCAGAGCTAACTAATGTTCAATCTGGAAAACTGAGCCTGAGCAGATTGCCAACTGGGGAATAGAGCAAAGAGAGCACAACAATTTAACTTACATGGTGAAAAAAGAGAGTGAAGAAAAAAAGGAGAAGAGAAAGAAAGGAAAAAAGGAGAAGGGAGAGAAAAGAGCAAAGGAAGGGGTGTGTGAGAGGGTAAAAAAAGAGAAAAAAGAAAAATAGAAAAGAAAAGGTAAATAGACATATGTGAAAAATATTTATATATATTCAGGAATAGCTACAACTGGTAAAGAACTATAAAAAAAGGTGGTCAAATACATCAAAAGCAAAATCAGAAAAATCACAAAAAAAGAGTGAAAGAAAGAAAAAATATCTTAAAAGAATTTTCTTTTTTTTAAATAACAGGAGATAACAAAGAGGAAAACTCCACAGCATCACAAAAAGCTAATGTGAAGGTAGAAATATGTAGGGGGAATATACAGTGTGATTTATAAGGAAAAAAAAAAGTTCTCAATGTCATAGTTCTTGTTGTGGAGTCTGCCCCCATGGATGGGGTTGGATTAGTGTCCTGTGATGTTTTTCTGGTTGGGAGAGCTTATGTCTGTGTTCTGGTTGATGGAGGTGGATCTCGTCTCTCTGAAGGGCAGTGCAGTGTTCAGTAGTAGGTTTTGGGGTGTCTATGGGTTCAGTATGTCTTTGGGCAGTCCTTCTGGCTTTGGCAGTGTTAGACATGTCTATTTCCACACAAACGTTGAAGTGACCCTCTCAGCATATCTTCATTGGCCCCTGCCCCCTACCTGTCCCTGGATTCTTTACTAGTGTTTCTGTTCCCCTATCCTGCCCTGCACTGAAGGCCAACACTTGCTAGGTAGGGGCTTGTGTGGCTCTTTTCTTGGCTCCTGGACCCTGCCCTCTGCATCACAAAGACTTGTGAGAAGTTCCTTCAGCCCCCTGTACTCACCCTCTATGTTGCAGATCTTGTGTGCACTCGTCTCGGCTCCCTGGGCCTTCCCTGTATGTGACAGGGCTTGTGTGTTCTTCTTTTGGCTCCCTGGGCCTGCTCTCTGCACTGTGAGGGTTGTGTGCACTGGAGAGGTTTTTATGCCATGCCTCTCTCAGCACCCCAGGCCCACCCTCTGCACCACTGGCTTCTGTGTGCTTCTCTTCATTCCCCAAGACTGCCATCTGGTTGGGGCCACAGTCTGTGAGCTGTTTATGGATTGAGAAGTACAGCTTTCTCTGTTGTCTGCCCTCTTAAGTCCCTGCTTTGCCTGGCTTTCTGAGATTATGCATTTCCCTCTTGGGCCCCTCTGTGAGGGAGCTTCCCAGTGCATAGGAACTCTTCCTGCTTCACAACTCCCTCTCTCCCTCAGTGCACAAGTTCCTGTCCAGAAGTTCTCCATCTTTTCCCTTTTTATGTCTCCATCCTCTCTCCTACCACACTCCAGGGAGCTTAGCCTGCCTCACTGGAAGCCTGGGGTCTTCTGCTGTCACCTACAGATTGCTTTGAAGGAGTTGTTCCATGTCTTGATGAGTTTTTGATGTGTTTGTGGGGAGGCTGGTGATCTCCCAATCTTACTCCTCCACCATCTTCTTCTGCCCCCCTCCTCCTGGGTTTGTTTTTGTAGGTCTTTTTTTCTCTTCCTCTTTTGTTCTCTTCTCTTGTGTTTCCTACCTGGAGAAGTTCCTTTAGCTCTTGTTGTAAAGCTGATGTGGTGGTGCTGAATTCTCTTAGCTTTTGCTGTCTGTAAACCTTTTGATTTCTCTGTTGAATCTGAATGAGAGCTTTCTGGGTAAGTGTTCTTGGTTGCAGATATTTTCTTTTATCACTTTAAATATATCATGCCATGTATATCATGTAAGATCATAGTTCCTCTTGCTTCTGATATCTGCCTTCTGGTTAGTGAGGTTGGTCTAAAGGCTTGTACTTCTATCCCCTTGATACAGGGATTGACTGGTGTTGTGGTGACCAGAGTCTGCTCTGGAGATTGAGTCCTTCCCTTTCTCTGTGGTTGTCACTGCCCTGTCAAAGTTTGGGTCTACTCCCTAGTTGTTGGACTAGAGATGCCTAGATTTGTTTCTTAGCTGTGTTTCTGACCTGCGGTGTGAGGTAGATGAGACTGGAGCACTTCCAGTGAGAGAAAAGCCTCTGAGTATTCCTCCTCTGGAGCTGTTCACCTGTGAGTATACTCTATTGTGTCCCCTTTCGCCCATTGTGTAGACTCATAAAGTAAACTGTCATTGGCACTGCTCTCAGTCCCAGCTTAACTGTGGATGTGCTTGCAATCAGCCCCAGTGACTCTCAGGTGCTGTTTTCATCAGGCCACTGGTCTGATTCACTGAGATCAGGTCCCAGGACTGCAGCAGCTGTGCACCTGGATCTGCTAATGGAGCTATGAAGGCAGTTCAGACTCTTGCCTGGCCCATTCCCTGTGCGTATGTGCCCACAAAGCCCACAGTTCCTTAAGCCAGACCCATCTCAGTGCAGGAACACTTGTCCTTTTGGATGTTTTGCAGGCACTGAATTTAGGGAGCTGCCAGTGAGGAGAGAGGCCCTGCCTTTTACAGGTCACTCAACAATGGTGATTTGCTCCTGTGATGGTTGAGGCTTCCTCCACAAGCACTCTTACTTATGGAACTCCTCGCTCTCATACCTTCAGACTGTCTCTTCACAGCCAACAGCAGTCCCCCCCCTCCCCCAAGGTCTGCTCTCCAAATCTCACTTTCCAGTGCCAGACCCTTGTGTGTCCTTGTAGACATCTGTCTCAGGTCAGAGTGTGCAGGGCTGTGGCATGGACCATCTGTGTAGGTTTTACTCTGTCCTGCCTGCCACAGACTGGCCACTGTGCTCTCCTCTGAGCCTCCTAGGCCCCCTTATGTCCCTGCTGATCTCTGCATGGGAGAGAGGACTTCACTGAATGGGGGAACCTCTCCTTACCTTCAACTCCCCACCAGAAGTGCAGTCCCATCCTACTTCCTCTCCTCTTCCTTTTCCCTTCTTCCTTTCATCCTACCTGGTTATGTGGGGATATTTCTTGTCCTTTTAGGTGCTTGAGGTCCTCTTCTAGTGTTCAGCAGGTTCTCTGTGAGAATTGTTCCATTTGCAGATGTACTCTTGATGCATTTGTGGGAAGAGAACTCCACATCCTCCTACCCTTCTGCCATCTTGGAAAGTCCTTGATCAAAGACCTGTGGCAGTTTCTTAAGATAAGACACCAGTGACATTTGCTGCTTTCATTAACTCTTCTTATCATGATGATTTCTCTGTACCATGCAATGTTTTTTGAGAACATTCTGCCCGCAGTAAAATGTCTTTCAAAATTGGAATCAATCCTGATGCTGCTTTATCACTGTTTTTTTGAATATTAATTTTAACTATTTTGTTGTCATTTCAATAATCTTTATAGCATCTTTACCAGAAGTAGATTCTAACTCAAGAAAACACTTTTTTTTTGCTCATTCATAAGAAGTAACTTCTTATCTGTTCAAGTTTTATCATGAGACTGCAGCAATTCAGTTACATCTTCAGAATCCACTTCTATTTTTTGCTATTTCTACCACATTTGTAATTACTTCCTTCACTGAAGTCTTGAACCCCTCAAAATCATACATGAGTATTAGAATTAACTTTCTCCAAACTTCCACTAATGTTGATATTTTTATTTCTTCCCATGAATCATGGATATTCTTAATGGAATCTAGAATGGTGAATCATTTCTGAAGGTTTTCAATTTACTTTGCTCTGATCCATCAGAGAAATAACTATTTATGGCTGTTCTAACCTTACATAATGTAGTTCTTAAGTAATAAGCCTTAAAAGTTGAATTTGTTCCTTGATCCATGGGCTACAAAATGGATGTTGTGTTAGCAGCCATGAAAACAATATTAATCTCATTATACATCTCCATCAGAGTTCCTGGGTGACCAGATGTCTTGTCAATGAGCAGCAATATTTTGAAAGACATCTTTTTTTCTAAGCAGTAGGCCTCAACAGTGGGCTTAAGATATTCAGTAAATCATGTTGTATACAGATGTGATGTTATCCAGGCTTTGTTATTTCATTTATAGAGCACAGGCAGAGGAATATATTTGACATAATTCTAAGGGCCTTAGGATTTTTGTAATAGCAAAGGAGCATTGATTTTAACTTAGAATCACTAACTGTATTAGCACCTAATAAGAGAGTTAGCCTATTGTTAGAAGGTTTGAAGCCAGGCATTGACTCTCTAGCTATGAGTCCTCAAAGGCTGTTTGCCTACTTTTAATATCTGTTGACTAGTACTAATTTTGTTAGCTGGATCTCCTGAATAAAGTGATATTCCAGTGAACACACAAATGATAAACAAGCTTTGTTGCTGATATGGTGAAAGTTGCAGTGGTTTGGATAGAACATCAAACCAGCTGCAATATTCCTGTAAGTCAAACTTTAACTCGTACATAGCAAGACCTTTTGCTGTTTGTTGTTTAGTCATTAAGTCATGTCTGACTCCTAGTGACCCCATAGAGTGCAGCATGCCAGGCTTCTCTGTCTTTCACTATCTCCCAGAGTTTGCTCAAATTCATGTCCACTGAGTCAGTGATGCCATCCAACCATCTCATTCTCTGTCACCCCTTGCTCCTCCTGCCCTCAATCTTTCCCAGGAAAGATTTTCTCATGGTTTTTTCCAATGAAAAGGTGACCAAATTATTGGATCTTCAAGTGGCCAAAGTATTGGAGCTTCAGCTTCAGTATCAGTCCTTTCAGTGAATATTCAGGATTGATTTCCTTTAGGATTGACTAGTTGGATCACCTTCCTTTAGGATTGACTAGTTGGTTCACCTTCCTTTAGGATTGACTAGTTGGATCACCTTGATTAGAGTCCAAGGGACTCTAATAAGTCTTCTCCAACACTACAATTCAAAAGCATCAATTCTTCAGTGCTCAGCTTTCTTCATGATCCAACTCTCACATCCACACATGACTACCAGAGAAGCCGTAGCTTTGACTCTATGGACCTTTGTCAGTAGATTGATGTCTCTGCCGTTTAATATGCTTCTAGGTTTGTCACAGCTTTCCTTCCAAGGAGCAAGACCTTAACTCTCTTCAGTTCTATAAAGGTTGAGAATGGTGAGGGTGCTGTAGCTGGGCCTCTTGCAGCAAACAGTTAGCAAAGTTTTGGATGCAAAGGCAGCTGCAGAAAAAAGTTTGATGCTAGCAAAGGTTGGTTCATTAGATTTAAAGAAAGAAGCTGTCACTATATCATAACAGTGCAAGATGAAGCAGAAAGTGCTGATATAAAAGCTGCACCAAATTATTCAGAAGACCTAGCTAACAAAGTTTATCTATTTATTTATTTGGCTGTGCTGGGTCTTAGTGGATTCATGTGGATCTAGTTCCCTGACCAGGGATTGAACCCAGGCCCTCTGCATTGGTAGTGTGGAGTCGTAGTCACTGGACCACCAGGGAAGTCCCTAATAGATTCTTATTTGATCTGTAGAGGCAGAAAAATGTTAGGTAGGTTGACTGAAAAAAATGTCTAACTTGAGTGGTAAAAACAGTCATGGCCCCTCAAGCAATTTCCTCACTTGACAGTTTATAAACTCAGAACTCTTTGAATGAGGGGAGAGGCAGGATCTTCTTGAAGATGGATCTTGGTACACTGCCAAAACATACACCATTGATCTTGGTACACTGCCAAAACATACACCATTGATCTTTCTCCCAGCCCTCCCCCAAAAGACCTACAGGGTAAATGTACACTGGGGAAAAGGAAATAGTGAGAGCTTTGGAGGACTTCTAGACACTAATTTTGAAATGACACTAATTCCAGGAAATCCCCCCAAAATATCACTGTGGTTTATCTGTTGCATGGACTATGTAGTTCATGTGATCAATGAAGTTTTAGCTCATGTCTTTCTCACAGTGGGACCGGTGGGTCCTCAAAACTGTCCTGTAGTTATTTCCAAGGTCAAGAACGCATAGTGTGATAGATACACTCAGCAACTGGCCAAATCCTCACATTGGTTGCATGATCTGTGGAGTGAGAGCTATTATGATGGGAAAGGCCAATTGAAAGCCATTAGATCTGCTGCCCCAGAAGAAGAGTAAACCAAAAGCAATACTGCATTCTTGAAGAGATTGCAGAGATTAGTGCCACCATCCAGCACTTGAAGGATGCCAGAGTTTTGATTTCTACCAAATCTCCATTCAGTTCACTTATTTGGCTTGTACAGAAGGCAAATGGATTTTGAAGAATGACAGTGGATTGTCATAAGCTTAACTAGATAACTCCAACTGCAGTTGCTGTACCAGATGTGGTTTTATTGCTAATTAGCACATCCCTGGAACCTGGTGTGCAGCTATTGATCTAGCAAGTGCCTTTTTCTCCATCCCTGTCAATAAGAGCCACCAGAAACAGTTTGCTTTCACTTGTAACCTCAAGGGTATATCAACTCTGCAGCCCTATGTCATTGTTTAGTTTGTAAGCATCTTGATTACCTTTCTCTTCCATTGGATATCTCACACTGGTCCTCTAAATTGGTGACATTATGCCAATTGGACTTAGTGAGCAAGAAGCAACTCTAAACTTATTTTATTTTATTATTTTTTTTATTATTTTATTATTATTTTTTTAAATTTTATTTTATTTTTAAACTTTACATAACTGTATTAGTTTTGCCAAATATCAAAATGAATCTGCCGAAATTTGCATCTCAGAAGGTGAGAAATAAATCTGACAAAAAATTCCAAAATCTTCTACCTTAATGAAATTTCTAGGATTCCAGTGGTTTGGGCATGTTGAGATAACTCTTCTCAGGTGAAGAATAAGTTATTGCATTTGGCTTTTCCTGCAAGTAAGAAAGAGTACAGTGCCTACTAGGTTTCCGGAGTTTTTCAGTAACATATTCCTCATTTGGAGTGTGTTACTGTGGTCCATTTACAGAGTGACCCAAGAAGCTGCTAGTTTTTTTTTTTTTTTTTTTTTTTTTTTTTACTTTACAATATTGTATTGGTTTTGCCATACATCTACATGAATCCGCCACGGGTGTACACATGTTCCCAAACCTGAACCCCCCTCCCACCTTCCTCCCCGTACCATCCCTCTGGGTCATCCCAGTGCACCAGCCCCATCATCCTGTATCCTGCATCGAACCTGTGGGGCCAGAATGTGAGGAGACTGTGCCACAGGTCCAGGCTGCTGTGCAAGCTGCTTTGTCACTTGGGCCATGTGACCCAGCAGATGCAGTGGTCCTTGAAGTGTTGGCAGATAGGGATGCTGTTTGGAGCTTTTGGCAGGTCCTTATAGGAGAATCATGGGTTTCCCCAGTGACTCAGTGATAAAGAATCCACCTGTCAATACAGGAGATGCCAGTTTGATCCCTGGGTCAAGAAGATCCCCTGAAGAAGGAAATGGCAATCCACTCCATCATTCTTGCCTGGGAAATCCCATGAACAGAGGATCCTGCAGTGCTAAAAGTCCACGGGGTCATAAAACAGTCAGACACAACTTAGCGACTAAACAACAACAAATATAGGAGAATCATGGTGCAGGTCCTTAGGATTTTGAACCAACTTCCTGTCCTCCTCTGTAGATAACTGGCTTTCTTTTGAGAAACAGCTCCTGGTCTGTTATTGAGCCTTAGCAGAGATTGAATACTTAACCATGGGCCACCGAGTTATTATGGTGACTTGAGCTACCCATGATGAACTGGGTATAAAAGTAGGTGTATACAGCAGCATTCCATCATCAAATCTTAGTGGTATGTATCTGATCAAGCCCAGGTAGGCCCTGAAGGCCTAAGTATGTTACATGAAGAAACATCGCAAATGTCCTTGATCCCCACTCCTGCTACACTTCCTTTGGGATTGGAATAAAAACTGGCCTTTTCCAGTCTTGTGGCCACTGCTGAGTTTTCCAAATTTGCTGAAAGATTAAGTTCAGCACTTTCACAGCATCATCTTTTAGGATTTGAAATAACTCAGCTGGAATTCCATCACCTCCACTAGCTTTGTTTTTAGCAGTGTTTCCTAAGGCCCACTTGACTTTGCATTCCAGGATGTCTGGTTCTAGGTGAATGGTCACACCATTGAGGTTATTCAGCTCATTAAGACCTTTTTGGTACAGTTCTTCTGTGTATTTTTGCCACTTCTTAATGTCTTCTGCTTCTGTTGGTCCATATAATTTCTGTCTTTTATTGTGCCCATCTTCACATGAAATGTTCCCTTGGTATCCCTAATTTTCTTGAAGAGATCTCTATAGATTCCCATTTTATTGATTTCCACTATTTCTTTGGACTGTTCACTTAAGAAGCCTTTCTTATCTCTCCTTGCTATTCTTTGGAACTCCGTGTTCAGATGGGTATACCTTTCCTTTTCTCATTTGCTTTTCACGTTTCTTCTTTTCTCAGCTATTTGTAAGGTCTCCTCAGACAACCATTTTTCCTTTTTGCATTTCTTTCTCTTGGGGATGGTCTTGATCAATGCCTCCTGTACAATGTTATGAACTTCTGTCCATAATTCTTCAGGGACTCTGTCTGTCAGATCTAGTCCCTTGAATCTAGTCACTTCTACTGTATAATCATAAGAAATTTGATTAAGGTCATACCTGAATGGCCTAGTGGTTTTCCCTACTTTCTTCAAGTTAAGTCTGAATTTTGCAATAAGGAGTTCATGATCTGAGCCATAGTCATCTCCCGGTCTTGTTTCTGCTGTCTGTATAGAGCTTCTCCATCTTTGGCTGCAAAGAATATAATCAATCTGATTTTGGTATTGACCATCTGTTGATGTCTATGTGTAGAGTCATCTCTTATGTTGTTGGAAGAGGGTGTTTGCTATGACCAGGGTGTTCTCTTGGCAAAACTCTGTTATCCTTTGCTCTGTTTCATTTTGTACTCTAAAGCCAAACTAGCCTGTTACTCCATGTATCTCTTCACTTCCTACTTTTACATTCCAGTATATCTATATCCTGGAGAAGGCAATGGCACCCCACTCCAGTACTTTTGCCTGGAAGATCCCATGGATGGAGAAGCCTGGTGGGCTGCAGTCCATGGGGTTGCTAGAGTCGGACATGACTGAGCGACTTCACTTTCACTTTTCACTTTCATGCATTGGAGAAGGAAATGGCAACCCACTCCAGTGTTCTTGCCTGGAGAATCCCAGGGACGGGGAACCCTGGTGGGCTGCCGTCTATGGGGTCGCACAGAGTCGGACACGACTGAAGTGACTTAGCAGTAGCAGTAGCAGTAGCATATCTATATCCATATATTGGGCCATGAGAAAGATGAAGATTCTGCTCTGTGCAACAATGTGAATTGAACTTGACAGCATTAAGCTAAGATATTAATGTCAGAGAGAGAAAAACAAATACCATGTGATGTCACTTATATGTGGAATCTAAAAATGCTGAACTCATAGAAACAGATACTAGAATGGTGGCTGCCATGGGGTGGAGGTGAGGGATAGAGGGGAAGGAGAGTATAAGCTCCTAGTTATAATAAGTTCTGGTGATGCAAGGTACAGCATAGTGATCATAGTTAATAATACTGTATTATATACTTGAAAGTTGCTAAGAGATTAGATCTTACGAGGTCTTACCACAGAAAAAGGAATGGTAATTATGTAGCATGATACAGGTGTTAGTACTGCTATGGCAGTAATCATTTTGCATGCATGCATGCATGCTGAGTTGCTTCAGTTGTGTCTGACTCTGCAACCCCATGGACAGCAGCCCACCAGGCTCCTCTGTCCAAGGGATTCTCTAGGCAAGAATACTGGAGTGGGTTGCCATTGCCTTCTCCGAATCATTCAGCTACTTATTAGTAAAACAATCAATGAAATATCTGATGGTAAACTCACCGTCCCATTCCCAGGGTCTGTCAAAGGCCCGCCAACCAGTAATTTTTTCCTCTCTGCTTCCACCAACCTTCTTTTTCTTCTTTCCAGAGTCCTCAAAAATGTCTCCATCAGAAGCCACCTGAAATCTCTCCACTCCCAGCACCCAACGCTAAGACTACCAACAGAACAAATGACACATGATTAATGTTCCCTTCCTGCATCCCTTCCCTTCCCAACCTATTCCTTGAAATCATTTTGCAATACACAAATCAAAATGTTGTACACCTTAAAGTTATACAATGTTATGTGGCAATTATATCTCAATAAAAGTGAAAGTTATTCTCTTTAACACATATTGATATTGTAATGTGGTGTAAGAATGTCTAGAGAAGTAAATCTATAAAAAAATTTCCAACTTTGCTTTTACCTTCTTGCGTTTCCTAATTTATTTTCCCAACTCAACAAATCTGGAAATTTGATATCAGTTTATTCAGATTCTTGGGTGGGAGAAATCAACTTAACTGGCCCAGTGCTCATTAGTTTAATTTTTATTTGAAAATCAATTTAATAATTCACAACATAAAATGATTTTTTTCCAATATGGAACCATACTTTAGAAACCAAAGTAGTTTAGTGAGTACATGAATCAGAGGATGCCAGGGGAAGGCCCTTCTTAGGAAGAATGCTCCTTTCTTCTCCAAGAGCAGAGATGCACTACTTCCAGTTCCTCTCCACATTCTTCTTTTCAACATGCCGATTGTTTCATTGTGTGTTTGGGTTTGAAGTTGCTTCAGTCCTGTCCCATTCCTTGCGACCCCCATGGACTGTAGCCCGCCAGGCGGCTCTGTTCATGGGATTCTCAGGCAAGAATACTGGAGTGGGTTTCCATGCCCTCTTCTGGGATCATCTGACCCAGGGATTGAATCCCAGTCTCCTGTGGCTCCTGTAGTGCAGGTGGATGCTTTATCCCTGGGCCACTGGGGAAGCCCCGACTGATTTGTTAAGTTCAATCAAATTACTAAGAGAAATATTTATAAGCTACAAGACATTATAAAAATATTAGGCATTAAATTTAGAAATACCTTTAATATGAAAGTGCTTCCCAGGTGGCACTAGTGGTAAAGAATCTACCTGCCAATGCAGGAGATGCGAGAGACGTGGGTTAGATCCCTGGGTCAGGAAGATCCCCTGGAGTAGGAAACGGAACTGGCTCCAATATTCTTGCCTGGAAAATTGCATGGACAGAGGAGCCTGGTAGTCTACAGTCCATGGGGTTGCAAAGAGTCAGACACAACTGAGCACACACTTGCTATATTTCTCTTAACAGGTAAGAAGTTTGACTTTCATCTGTGAATATCTTTGTATTTTTAATAGGTAAGAGTTATGTAATTTTTGTTCCAGTTTTGTTTTGGCTTCCAGGAAATTCTGAGTTAGATTTTCTGTTTGATTGTGGAAGCCGCCCTTGGACTGAATTTTCAAAACAATGATCACTTCCATGTTGTTACATAGCCCTTGTTCTTTCACAGTTTGTGCTATGGATTTATTATAGTTGTATTTTATTATAAACCCACATCAATACTGACATATAGCAAGGATATACATAATGATACATGAAAAGAAAAAAATATTAGGCTTAACATAAGAAACATTTCCCATATTTGACAATTTCTGATCTTTGAAAATATTAGTTTCATAAGATTTAACGTAATATGGAACAAATGAAGATGTTATCTATAATTATTTTAATTAATTTTTGAAAGATGTTGTTTACCAACCTCTTTAATAAAATTTGTATCTTAATAAGAAGAATATTTTCAAACTACAGATGTATTCACTCCTCTATATTACCCCTTCTCCCCATTACTATGGGTGATTGGAACTAGAAAATATCTTTTAAATCATTTTGATAGCAACTTTCAGACTTTTATCACTAGTAGCTTTTTTTAGTCACCACACATATCCCATATATTCTGAGTAAAATATCCTCATAAACATCTTAAAACCTCATTTTAATAAAAATTATACAAATAAAAGTACTTTTTTCTTTTCTTCTGAGTGGAAATAAAACATGCAAACTTCTTTTTTTTTTAATTTTTTTTAAAATTTTATTTTATTTTATTTTATTTATTTTTTTTTTAACTTTATATTTTTTCTTTTTTTTTCTTTTTTTTTTTAATTTTATTTTATTTTTAAACTTTACATAATTGTATTAGTTTTGCCAAATATCAAAATGAATCCGCCACAGGTATACATGTGTTCCCCATCCTGAACCCTCCTCCTTCCTCCCTCCCCATTCCATCCCTCTGGGTCATCCCAGTGCACCAGCCCCAAGCATCCAGTATCGTGCATCGAACCTGGACTGGCAACTCGTTTCATACATGATATTTTACATGTTTCAATGCCATTCTCCCATATCATCCCATCCTCTCCCTCTCTCACAGAGTCCATAAGACTGATCTATACATCAGTGTCTCTTTTGCTGTCTCGTATACAGGGTTATTGTTACCATCTTTCTAAATTCCATATATATGCGTTAGTATACTGTATTGGTGTTTTTCTTTCTGGCTTACTTCACTCTTTATAATAGGCTCCAGTTTCATCCACCTCATTAGAACTGATTCAAATGTATTGTTTTTAATGGCTGAGTAATACTCCATTGTGTATATGTACCACTGCTTTCTTATCCATTCATCTGCTGATGGACATCTAGGTTGCTTCCATGTCCTGGCTATTATAAACAGTGCTGCGATGAACATTGGGGTACACATGTCTCTTTCCCTTCTGGTTTCCTCAGTGTGTATGCCCAGCAGTGGGATTGCTGGATCATAAGGCAGTTCTATTTCCAGTTTTTTAAAGGAATCTCCACACTGTTCTCCATAGTGGCTGTACTAGTTTGCATTCCCACCAACAGTGTAAGAGGGTTCCCTTTTCTCCATACCCTCTCCAGCATTTATTACTTGTAGACTTTTGGATTGCAGCCATTCTGACTGGTGTGAAATGGTACCTCATAGTGGTTTTGATTTGCATTTCTCTGATAATGAGTGATGTTGAGCATCTTTTCATGTGTTTGTTAGCCATCTGTATGTCTTCTTTGGAGAAATGTCTATTTAGTTCTTTGGCCCATTTTTTGATTGGGTCATTTATTTTTCTGGAGTTGAGCTGTAGGAGTTGCTTGTATATTCTCAAGATTAGTTGTTTGTCAGTTGCTTCATTTGCTATTATCTTCTCCCATTCTGAAGGCTGTCTTTTCACCTTGCTAATAGTTTCCTTTGATGTGCAGAAGCTTTTAAGTTTAATTAGGTCCCATTTGTTTATTTTTGCTTTTATTTCCAATATTCTGGGAGGTGGGTCATAGAGGATCCTGCTGTGATGTATGTTGGAGAGTGTTTTGCCTATGTTCTCCTCTAGGAGTTTTATAGTTTCTGGTCTTACGTTGAGATCTTTAATCCATTTTGAGTTTATTTTTGTGTATGGTGTTAAAAAGTGTTCTAGTTTCATTCTTTTACAAGTGGTTGACCAGATTTCCCAGCACTACTTGTTAAAGAGATTGCCTTTAATCCATTGTATATTCTTGCCTCCTTTGTCAAAGATAAGGTGTCCATATGTGCGTGGATTTATCTCTGGGCTTTCTATTTTGTTCCATTGATGTATATTTCTGTCTTTGTGCCAGTACCATACTGTCTTGATAACTGTGGCTTTGTAGTAGAGCCTAGGTATGTAGACAATTTGTTGAAAGCTTCCCCAAAACTGTGAATGTGCACTTAAAAATCAAATGCAAGTCACCCTTGTTAACAATGTATGAAGCAGTAATGACACATTAACTTAGACAATTTATTTTTAAAAAACAACTAGCGTTTAGTTTACAATTACAACAGCTGGAGTTATCCAAATGCCTGTGTGAAATTCTTGTTTCTGATTTTTTTTTCTGGCATAAGCTCACTGTGGCTGCATTGGAATAATTAAGAGGTTCACTGTGCCTGCTGTGGACAGGGAATCATACAGGAAGCAAACATCTAGGCACATCATTACTGAATTAGGATAAAATTTGTGTTTATGGGAATAAAAGCAGCAAAAATGACAACATAATTACTATGTGAAGAGAAAGGCACTCATTCATGACCAACTCTTTGAAACAGTTCTCTAGGCCAGAATACTGGAGTGGGTAGCCTTTCCCTCCTCCAGGGGATCTTCCCAACCCCGGGATCGAACCCAGGTCTCCCACATTGCAGGCGGATTCTTTACCAGCTGAGCCACAAGGGAAGCCCAAATACCAAGTAGCCTTTGCCAATTTTTTCCTGTTAAAAAAACAGGAAATGTCCCTTGAGGAAATCCAAGGTATTGAATTACTTGCCAAGAAGTAGTTTAATTTCTAAATGGCAAGTCAGGGCATTTTATAGCAGCTGATGTACAACGTACACCAGAGACAGTTTAGGTGAAATTTAGGCATCTTGCTACCTTGTGATGGCGGATTGTATTCAGGGAAATAACAATTAATTACCCATTAAATATTAAAAATTCTCAACATATTCCAAACTTAGAGCTTTTATCTTCCAGCTAAATTATTGACATTGTTTTCTGGACAACTCATGCTTTTCAGATGCATGGAGAAAAACTAAAAAGTGTGTAAATAAGATAGTTCTAAAGGGAGAAATATCTGATGACCCATTACTGCAATAAAGATTAAAATAATTCTGGGTTTTCTAGTGTCCAATTTCCAGAGAGAACACAATGATTCATTTCCTTTGAAAATTCCCCATGGCTTTGGCTCCATTCTTCCCTTGGAGCGCACACACACACACACATACACACGCACACGCAGACACACCCACATGTAGTTATTTTAAAAGTTGCCTTCACAACAGTGCTTCACGTCATTTTTAGTTACAGGAAGCTGCAAGAAGGAAATGTCCAAAATTTGGTGTTTACATGGACCATGTCATTAACATTTCCCATTTGTTGAGTGATTTTCATGTTTCCCAGAAGCCCTCATCCTGTAAAAGCTGATGAATGGGCTGACAGAACCTTCCAGACTGTGTTGGTATAATATGAGCCAAGTGCCTGGAAACAATAAAACAGCAATTTTCTGAGAGATTTACCTGCAGAAAAAGCCAGGAACATAAAAGCCATTTTCAGTTTCCCGCCTTAAGCCTCTTCTCTCAGTTTGGGAGGACTGGGTCCTGTCAGGTTAATTGAGGTGCCATTAAATGTAATCTCAGCAGCTGCACCTGTGATGCTCCAAGGGAAAGACCCTGGAGCAGGAATCAGAGAGCTGGGCTGTGGTCTGACTAGACTGGAGGCTTCACATCATGAGCGACAGAAACAATAGCTACAGGGTTTTGAAATGTTAAATCTTGTCTCTTGAAAGTTGGAAGGGTCATCCAGTCATGATTTGACAAGCAATGGTTCTGGCTTCAGGTTTCCCAGGTGGCACTAGTGGTAAAGAACCTGCCTCCCAGTGCAGAAGACATAAGAGACACAAGTTTGATCCCTGGGTGGGGAAGATCCCCTGGAAGAGGGCATGGCAACCCACTCCAATATTCTTGCCTGGAACATCCCATGTAGCCTGGTAGGCTACAGTCCATAGCGTTGCAAAAAGTCATATATGTCTGAAGTGACTTAGCACACATGCACACATGGTTCTGGTTCCAGTAGCAAATACAAACCAAGAGAAGGGTCCTCTCAAGTTAAGTTCATCACAGCTGGGCCAGCTTTTTTGAAATTCGTATTGGAAAACATCCACACCACTGCATTCTCAAAGCTGGATCTCTTTATGTCACAAAACAAGAAGGAATATTCATCCTGGACTCAGTGCCATAAAAAGGGATTAAGGTTAAGGAGGTCTGGACTAAAGTGATGTGAGGGTTACCAGAAGGATCTTGACTAAGAGGACATGAAATTTGCCTCTCTTCACGATAACATCAAGAATACTCCTATAAATGGAACAATTCTTAAAAAACACCAGCTGAACACTAGTGGAAGACCTCAGACACCTAAAAGGATAAGAAAAATCCTCACCTGACCAGTTAGAATGAAAAAAAAAAAAAAGAAAGAAAAGAGGAAACAGAAGGAGACCAGCACTGCTGGTGGGGAACTGAAGGTGAGGAGAGGTTCCCACACTCAGAAAAGCCCATTCATGGTGAGGAAGTCAGCTGGGGCAGAAAGGAACCTTTAGGGGATCAGAGGAAAATAAAGCAATCCGTCTGTGGAAGGCAGGACAAAGTAAGAGCTGCATACATGGTTTACGCCACTGCCCTGTGTGCCAGATCCTGAGTAATGTGTCTCCTGGGCAGAAGGGAGCTGGGTTCTGGAAAGTGGGGTTTGGAATGTGAAGAGAAAGCCTGAGGGACAGGAGTAAGAAGATCCACAACTGGGAAAGTTTTCAGAAGAAACCGGGAGCACTATAGATCAAGGCACCATTGTTGAGTAGTGTGCAAGGCATGGGGTCACCATTGCAACTCCCTTCTTCACCTGCTGGCCCCTTGCCTCCATGGGTACTTGGAGGGCACCCCATTTGAGGAGGTTTACCCACCCTTCAAGCCAAGGCCTCCTCAACCCATGCAAGTGCCAGAGTCCTGAGCACTGCCACCATCAAAGCTGCCTCTGGAATCAGCCCTGGGCACCCCAGCCTGAGACAGGAGGCTACCAGTGCTGGTGGGGGCCGAGTGCTCCTAATGCAGTTAGGAGAGTGGATCTGGGGAGAGGATTGCTCTTGGCTATACAGGAACAACCTGAGGGGATGGGAGTGAGGGTCTCCATGGCCAGGAATGCTCTTAGAGGAAGCATGGTCTACCTAGGAAATGAGGCACCACTGTTGAATGTGCAAGGGGCCATTACTACCCCTTGCCCATTGGACAGTCCCTGCCTCTGTGGGTACTTGGAGGGACTCCCACCAGAGCGAGCATGTCCCAGTCTATCTTCCTGTCAGTCCCTGCCACCTCAGGGTCTTTGTGCACACCCTAGTTGTGGCTGCCTTATTCCTCCTCAGCCTGTGTGAATAAGTTCCCCAATCAGCCTGAGAGCCCCAGTAAACCACTGCTTTTGTCCCTTCTTACCTGGGTGGGGAACAGACACCTGAGTGTGGCCCATACCTAGAGGTGGGGGCCAAACCAAAGCTGAGTCTCAGGGGCTGTGTGACTAAGGAAGAGGAACAGAAATATCTTTGTGCAGCCACACAAGCTGTTTTGTAAATCCTGGATCTGTGGAGTATCTGAATGGACAGTAAGTACTCCCACAACTGAGATCAGTCTAATTTTGGCAGCTGTGGACTTTGGGTGCAAGTACACAACAGGAGATGGACAAGGTCAGAGTCTGAGCTGCCGCACAGTGCCCTTGGTGGGTCCAGAGACCCACCTAGAAATATTGGAGGGCCTCCTAGAGAAGTGGAGGTTGGTTATGGCTCACTGAGGGGACAAGGACACTGACAGCAGAGACTTCAGGAAAATATCATTATTACTATTCTTTATTCTGTTGTAGTTTTATATTTTTTTACCTAGTTTTTTTTTTTTACTTTTTTTTAAAATTTAATTTTATTTTTTAACTTTACAATATTGTATTGGCTTTTTCTTTTTTAAAAAATTTAACTTAAAATTTTTTTCTATGTTTACTTTTTTGTTGTTTTGTCTTCATTTTGTATTGTACTGTTTTATGGTCTTGCATGTTTAATGTTTGGGTTTTTTTGTGTGTTATGTTTTTGTTCTGTTTTTTTGTGTTTGTTAGTTTAGTTTTGGGGTTCTTTTGCATGTAATGTTGCCCCCTTGTATATTTTCTTTATTTGGTTGGCTTTCTTTGATCATTTTGTCTTGGGGTTTTTTATCTGCTTGTTTTCTCCTCTTCTTGTCTCATTTTTACTGGCTGCACCACATGGCTTGCAGGGTCTTGGTTTCCTGGGGTTGTTCTTGAACCTCTGGGGTAAGAACACCAAGTCCAAGATGCTAGATGACAAGAGAATTCCCAGCTCCAAGGAATATTAATTGGTGTGAGCTTGTCTGGAGATCTCCATCTCAAACCAAGATCTGGCTTAACCAAACTGTCTCTAGGCTCCAGTGCTCAACACCCCATACCAAACAACAAGTGAGACAAGGAACACAGCCCCACCTAATAGCAGATAGGCTACCTGAAGTCATACTAAGCTCACAGATGCCCCAAAGCTTACCACCTGACGCAGCCCTGCTCATCAGAGAATTAAGACTCAATTCCATCCACCAGAGCACAGGCACCAGTCCCTCCCATCAGGAAACCTACATAAGGCCTTGGACCAACCTCACCCACCAGGGGCCAGACACTAGAAGAAAGAGGAACTAGGATCCTGCCAGTTGCAGAAAGGAGATTACAAACACAGTAAGATAGACAAAATGAGAAAGCAGAGAAATATGTTACAGATTAAGGGAGCAAGGTAAAATCCAAAAGATCAAATAAATGAAGAGGAAATAGATAATTTACCTGAATAAGAATTCAGAATGGTAGTAAAGATGATCCAAGATCTCGAAATAGAATGGAAGCATGGACTAAGAAGATACAAGAAATGTTTCACAAGGACCTAGAAGAACTAAAAAACAAACACTAATGAACAATACAATAACTGAAATGAAAAATACATTAGAAGCAACAATAGAATAACTGAGGGAGAAGAATGGATAAGTGAGTTGGAATAGAATAGTGGAAATAACTGCTGCAGAGAAGAATAAAGAAAAAGAATGAAAAGAAATGAGAATAGTCTCAGAGACCTCTGGGACAACATTTGTTGTTGTTCGGTCATTAAGTTGTTTTTAACTTTTTTAGATGTCATGAACAGCAGCACACCAGGTTTCCTTGTCCTCCACAATCTCTGGGAGTTTGCTCAAACTCATGCCCATTGAGTCATCCTCTGTCTCCCCCTTCTCCTGGCCCTCAAGCTTTCCCAGCATCAGGGTCTTTTCCAATGAGTTAGCTGTTCACATCAGATGGCCAAAGTATTAGAGCTTCAGCTTTAGCATCAGACCTTCCAATGAAACCTGGCCTTTTCCAGTCCTACATGATGGACACAAGACCAAAGGCCCTTCTTCATTTCTCTGGATTGAATGTATCCCTCAACCTTCTTGTAAATTAAGATATTAAATATCCTCAATGCAAATGCATGCAAAATTTAACTTGATTTGGAAAAGTTTAGGAATGCAATGATTCTTGCCCCATGTATTGAGGAGAGAGTTTACACATATTAATGAGGATCCAGAGGTTTTATTTTCCACTTACGCAGTCCATGGTGTACACTGTTGTTCTCAACTAATGAGCAGTGGTCTCTGCATGAGCTCAGCATAGTGACCATTAATAAGGGAACTAATGGAGCAAGGTCAGCACAAAGCTACAAGGCAAGTATGAGTCCAAGTTTATTTATTTGGAAATAAATTTATTCAGAAAAATTAGGGTATGCTTATCAGCCAATGGATGTAATGCATAGTAGCAAACAGCAGAGACTTTGGGATCTACTTCCTACAAATGCTGGAATGCAAAGTAGTTTGAGTCTTGGTTGGTTCTAACTTTACCTCAGAAAACTCATAATCAGCGGTAGGCCAGAGATCAGGATGCAATTCCCAGTTCTACCCAGGAATGCTCTTTATCTTCAATCCTGAGTCTGGGTCACACCTCTGCCCTTGGCCTGTATATTGGCCCCAAAGCAGCAAAGTGTCAGACATCATCAACTTCTTATGCAGAGCAGTAAGGGGAAGCCTACATGGAGCCATCTTTCCAGCCAGAGCTAAAAGGCATAGAACAGGCTGGACAGGTAGCAGCAGAGTGGACTTCAGAGGCTATGGCTTGGTGTCAGGAACTGTGGCCAGCTGTGCCACAGTGCATGAACAAGGGCTGGCTGTCATGAGGTCTTTCCAAACTGTGATCATGCTAGCCAGGCCTCCCACCTCCTGTCTAACCTTCCTGGCATCACCTCCAGGCTTCCACTGCCAGTGGTGCTTTCCCAACTGATTGCTCCCATTAAATGAGTTTCACATGCTGATTTTCTGTGTTACAGATGAGCAAGCATTTCCCTAAGTTGCATCTCATTTTATCAACATCACTAATTTCTCTGCTTTCTTATATCCAATCAATCATTTCAATTCAACTGTGCATTTTATTAATGAGCCATTGAGTCCCTCTTCCAGATGATTACTTAAAATATCAGCTTCTGACTGGACCTGGTACCAGTTCCCTGGGGCTCAGTTCTGGCTTCCCTGAGAGCTCCCTGAGGAGACATTATTCACTCCCCTTCTAGCTCCTTCATATCCCAAGCTACTTTAACAAGCTTCTTAACCCACTTTCAAGCACTTTTGGGGATGTTCACATAAATGCTTACCCAGGAAGCTCCTGTTTGTGGGATGAATGAACAAATGGTCACAGGATACACAACACACATAGCCACAAAATTCTAGCTTCACTAAGCATACAGAGTAGGTTCATCTATTCACTCACTTTTGTCTAAAGAGCAGGAGGATTTGACTATATTCCTTTGACTGCGATTGCCTCAGTTGTTTCTGGCCTTCCAGCACTTACACACATATGCTGATGTGCCTGTTATACTTGACAGAAGCTTCTGATTTCAGTATACCTTCCTGGCTGGCTCTCGGGGCATTTCCTGAATAATCACAGGTTATTGGCTGGCAGTGAAACTTACTCAGGTGGCTAATGGGTAACTTTGGACAAGCCAAAGTTTTCATGGCTAGAAGAGCCAGAATTATTTGCTGGGCTTTCATCTACACTCAGTATAAATATGGCTTTAAATTTGTGGCTTAAATAAAAGGAAATAACATATTAGATGAAGTTGATTTTCTTTTCTTTGTATTTATAGGTTGTTAGGTACAGAAGATATGTTAAGTCCCAGGTAAGCCTCATTATCAACTCTTTCATCTTTGACTGCTGGAAACACCTTGTATCCTTCTATTAAAATACTTTGAAAAACTTGATATAATGAAAGCTGAATATCAAACTGTAACTGTGCTATCATTTTAACATTTAAAAATATACATTTGGATACAGCTGAAAGAAAAAAGTAATGCTCAAAATTCTCCAAGCCAGGCTTCAGCAATATGTGAACTGTGAACTTCCAGATGTTCAAGCTGGTTTTAGAAAAGGCAGAGGAACCAGAGATCAAATTGCCAACATCCCCTGGATCATGGGAAAAGCAAGAGAGTTCCAGAAAAACATCTATTTCTGCTTTATTGACTATAGCAAAGCCTTTGACTGTGTGGATCACAATAAACTGTGGAAAATTCTGAAAGAGATGGGAATACCAGACCACCTGACCTGCCTCTTGAGAAACCTATATGCAGGTCATGAAGCAACAGTTAGGGGCTGGTGCACTGGGACGACCCAGAGGGATGGTATGGGGAGGGAGGAGGGAGGAAGGTTCAGGATGGGGAACACATGTATATCTGTGGCAGATTCATTTTGATATATGGCAAAACCAATACAATATTGTAAAGTTAAAAAAAAAAGAAAAAGAACCAGATATGGAAAAACAGACTGGCTCCAAATAGGAAAAGGAGTACATCAAGGCTCTATATCGTTACCCTGCTTATTTAACTTCTATGCAGAGTATCATGAGAAACACTGGGCTGAAAGAAGCACAAGCCGGAATCAAGATTGCCGGGAGAAATATCAGTAACCTCAGATATGCAGATGACACCACCCTTATGGCAGAAAGTGAAGAGGAACTAAAAAGCCTCTTGTTGAAAGTGAAAGAGGAGAGTGAAAAAGTTGGCTTAAAGCTCAACATTCAGAAAACGAAGATCATGGCATCTGGTCTCATCACTTCATGGGAAATAGATGGGGAAACAGTGGAAACAGTGACAGACTTTATCTTTTTGGGCTCCAAAATCACTGCAGATGATGACTGCAGCCATGAAATTAAGAGACGCTTACTCCTTGGAAGGAAAGTTATGACCAACCTAGATAGCATATTAGATAGAAAAGATAGATAGATAGATAGAAAAGATAGATTAGATAGATAGATAGATAGAAAAGCCGAGACATTACTTTGTTAACAAAGGTCCATCTAGTCAAGGCTATGGTTTTTCCAGTAGTCATGTATGGATGTGAGAGTTGGACTTTGAAGAAAGCTGAGCACCGAAGAATTGATGCTTTTGAACTGTGGTGTTGGAGAAGACTCTTGAGAGTCCCTTGGACTGCAAGGATGTCCAACTAGTCCATCCTAAAGGACATCAGTCCTGGGTGTTCATTGGAAGGACTGATGCTGAAGCTGAAACTCCAGTACTTTGGCCACCTCATGCGATGAGTTGACTCATTGGAAAAGACTCTGATGCTGGGAGGGATTGGGGGCAAGAGGAGAAGGGGACTACAGAGGATGAGATGGCTGGATGGCATCACTGACTCGACGGACGTAAGTTTGAGTGAACTCTGGGAGTTGGTGATGGACAGGGAGGCCTGATGTGCTGTGATTCATGGGGTCACGAAGAGTTGGACAAGACTGAGAGACTGAACTGAACTGAACTGAAAGAAAAAAGAAAGCACAAACTTGATTTTCTGAGGTTGCATGACTCTGGGTAAATTATTCTTTACTTTAGAATAATTTCCTTATTATAAAAAGAGATATTTATGCAGTATACTTTTACATATTCCAGATTAGGATATGTTCTTCCCAAACTGTTAAAATTATGGGTGTTTAAAAATCTAATTTTGGTGAAAGAATTTTCCCCAAATCTTTCAGTTTGGAGACCAAAGTGAATATGGACCTCACATTAGCTAAGAATTGTGGCGTTTCCTGAGCTGAAGCATTAAACAGCTCCTGGGCAACAGGTTTTCCAACGCTATAGCTTTGCCACTTAATGCTAAGTACCATGTGATCAACAGACAATTCCAGAATGTTAAACATCTCTTCCATGATGACCTTGTGTGCATGTTCCAGTTACAAAGATGCTCATATAAAGTAAATTATTAAATTATACTAAATAGCATAGCATAGTGTCATGAAGTATAGTATTCATATAGTTATATGCCAATATATTTTGGTATAGTATATTTTGTATATTATATCTTAGTGTGGTGTATTACTCTATAGCATAATAAAGTATACTATAGCACATATTTATATTTTATATTATACTTTATTACATATTATTAATTATATATAATATACTAATATTATATATATAGTATAATATACTATAGCACAATTGGGCTTCTATTATAGCTCAGTCGGTAAAGAATCTGTCTGCAATGCAGGAGACCTGGGTTCAGTTCCTGGGTTGGGAGGATCCCCTGGAGAAGGAAATGGCAACCCACTCCAGTATTCTTGCCTGGAGAATCCCATGGACAGAGGAGCCTGGCAGGTCACAGTGCATGGGGTCGCAAGAGTTGGACATGACTTAGCAACTAAACAACGATGACTATAGCACAGGGTACTATAGTACAATATAGAGTGGTCTGGTGTAGAGTGTAATAGTCTAGAATGGTAGGGTAGAGTACAACACAGTACAGAGCTGCATAGCATCTGTATAGCCTAATAGTTAGAACAATGCCTTTAGAATCATTGATGTTAGACCTAGTTTCAAACTGTGATCCTTCCACATGCTAAATGTACAGTCTTAAGCATTTTACTTAGTGTCTCTGAGCCCCAGTTTCTGCATCTGAAGAATGAGGATTAAAAATACTTACCATACATTGTGAGGATGAAGTTGTGAGGCCTGTGAAGGTAATATATGTAAAGAGGAAGCACTAACAATTCATAAGCCCTCAATCACCACTCTCATTTTATGTATCTTCCTGATGGTGAGATGAGTGATGAAAATGCTTGCTTTAAGGAAAGTGCCTTGCTAAAAGCATTCTAAAAGTACTGGCTAGGACATTTTAGACTCAGGAGTGATTGGGTAGTTGCATATCTACTTCTTAACTCTAGCATCCTAAGTGAACCTCTCAATCACTTACTATATTTTGCAGAGATAGGAGGTGACCCTGGAATAATATTGAGCAATTGAATCTTGGCACTGGTGATGACAACAGGAGAGAAAGGCTTTTAGAAATATTCATAGATGACAAACAGCTGCAGTGCTCTCTGTCTTGGGAAAAGCAGTGCCAACTCCATAAACAAGTGCATATATTTTATTTTGCACTTGTCTCTTTCAAAACATCCAGAAGGAAATGATCCAGATGTGCTCAAAGATTTGCTCTCCAAAATAGTGGAAGTAGAGAATGTGGAGAACCAAAATCAAAATGAAAGTCCAGTGGAAAACACAGTGGAAATCAATCAGATGTTCGACATTAAAGTGAACAAAAATAAATTTGACTCAAATTTCTTTCTGACTTGACAACTAATAACAGCCTTGCCACTGACTGGCTTTGATATGTTTCAGATTTAGACGTGCTTGGCCAAGATATTTGTACCCTTATACCCAAGAATGTCCATGCCTGCACCAGAAAGGAAATCACCCTTAAGAGAACACTTAGGGCTCAAGAACACGCAGACAATGAGAGTGAGACTCTTTGCTGCAGTGCTGCAAGGCTTGCATCTGGACAAACCTCTCTGAGCCACAAAATACAAAGATACTATATAAGACTAAAAATAACTGCATGAATGCTCAGTTGGGGAAAATTATGGACAAAAGATACAAAGACACAAAAACAGACTAATTGTCCTTATTAGGGACTTCCCTAGTAACTCAGATGGTAAAGAATCTGCCTGCAATACAGCAGACCTGGGTTCCATCGCTGGGTGGGGAATATCCCCTGGAGAAGAGAATGGGAACCCACTCCAGTATTGTTACCTGGAAAATTCCACAGCCTTTGGCTGTTCAGAAGAGTGTGTGTTAGTCGCTCAGCCATGTCTGACTCTTTGCGACCCCATGGACTGTAGCCCACTAGGCTCCTCTGTCCATGGAATTTTCCAGGTAACAATGCTGGAGTGGGTTGCTATGCCCTTTTCCAGGGGATCTTCCTAACCCAGGGATCCAACCTGAGTCTCTTATGTCTCCTGCATTGGTGGAAGGTTCTTTACCACTTAGTGCTGCCCGGGAAGTGCCACTTGTCTGGCCTCTAGTCATTTTCTAAGGATGGGGAAGGCTAAGAACTCTGCTGCTGCTGCTGCTGAGTCGCTTCAGTTGTGTCCGACTCTGTGCGACCCCAGAGACGGCAGCCCACCAGGCTCTCCCATCCCTGGGATTCTTCAGGCAAGAATACTGGAGTGGGTTGCCATTTCCTCCTCCAAAGCATGAAAGTGAAAAGTGAAAGTGAAGTTGCTCAGTCATGTCCAAGTCCTAGCGACCCCTTGGACTGCAGCCTACCAGGCTCCTCCATCCATGGGATTTTCCAGGCAAGAGTACTGGAGTGGGGTGCCATTATGGTTGGTATCAAATGTGAAAGAAGAACGTAGGTGTTATAAATTTAGGGTCAATTTGATGTTTGAAAATGAGATACAATGAAAATCACATTGAAGAGGGGATTGAAAAACTGAATTCAACACCTAATTTGACATTTCAAAGCGTTGTGACCTTGGGAAAGTTTCTGAATTGCTGTTTCCACACCTCTGTTACAGAGAAACTATCATGGCCTTTTCCTATCATCCAGAGAAGCTGTGGTTATCAAATAAAACCACGTATGTGAGACTCCTTTGAAAAATGAAAATGTTGGCCTGATTTTTCTTATCAGAAAGACGAGGAGAGAGGCAAGGGGGAAAAGTGTGAAGAGTAAATAAGGGCTTTGGAATGGAACCTACCTGTGTTTCATAGTGACTCAGTGACTCATTCATAAGAGAGTGCCTCCTCTTAGCAAATTTGTGACTACAGGTGAGTCATTTAGCCTTTCTTGGATTTGGTTTCCTCATATGCAACAATGGATATAATATGTACTATATCTCATAGCTATTTTAAGAATTAAGAGGAAAAAAAGTATATAAGTTCAAAGATATTTTGGTTTGCAGATTTCAAGCTATGCCTCATGCCCCTGAAGGTGTCAGACCTCTTAAGCATCAAAGTGCTTAAATTTCGAGAGTCTGAGTGACCAGCTCAAGTATATGCCAGCAGATACAGAATTCCTGATGGAAATCTCTTGATCAGATTATTTAACAATAAAAACAGTTTAAGAACCCAAGACCTTGGAAAAAATACCTATTTTGATTCAAGTTATGATGACTATCACTCACATGAAGACAGTGAAGAACATCTTACAATTTAGGAAAATGGAATATTTTAGAGGTTTTTTCCTCTTATGTTGAATGTTTTTCCTGCCACTGAATTTCAACTAAGCGTCAATTGCACTCTTCTTTCTCTGCAGATCAAGTGTTCCAGTGTTAGGAAAAAAAGGAAGAGGTTAGTGAGATACACATAGATTTAGATTTACTAAGCAAACCAGATATTTTTAAGAGGACACTGAAGGGTTTGTGCCTCATCTGGTGACCCGAGTCATGACCCTTCTGGTGTCAAATTAGAACATTTTCCTCCATATCCCACTGAGGACTCAGCATTCTGGACCACTGTCACCAGGGGGAGGAGAGGGATGGAGGAAAGGATGTAGCCCATCAAGCCCAGGTATCCACTCCCGCAACTTGTAATATAAATATCAGGTTCTCCAGAAATATAGCCTTTTTTCTCTAGATGGAAAATTGAAGAAATGTTTCTCTTTATTTACTTCTATTTCAATTTAATTCTCATGTATTAGAGGATAAATGAAACAATAGGCAAAAATTCTTCATCTTACATTCTAAATTTAGAAAGTATTCTCCCTTGTTATTATAATCAATCCATTGTTACATGAAAGCTATGCATAGGCTGAGGACTTGAATCTTGTTTTCCTTCACTTTTGTGTCTCCAGAATCTGCCCTTCAGCCCGTGTTTAATAAATATCTGCTAGAAACACAAACAGACATGCTGCTGCTGCTGCCAAGTCGCTTCAGTCGTGTCCGACTCTGTGCGACCCCATGGACTGAAGCCTACCAGGCTTCTCCGTCCATGGGATTCTCCAGGCAAGAATACTGGAGTGGGTTGCCATTTCCTCCTCCAATGCATGAAAGTGGAAAGTGAAAGTGAAGTCACTCAGTCGTGTCTGACTCTTAGCGACCCCATGGACTGCAGCCTACCAGGCTCCTCCATCCATGAGATTTTCCAGGCAAGAGTACTGGAGTGGGTTGCCATTGCCTTCTCCCCCAAACAGACATATTTCTGCTCAAAACCCACTGCCGTGGATTGTATTGTTATTGTTTAGTTGCTCAGTTATGTCTGACTTTTTTGTAACCCCAAGGACTGTAGCCCACCAAGCTCCTCTGCCCATGGGATTTTTCAGGTAAGAATATTAGAATGGGTCGCCATTTTCTTTTCCAGGGGATCTTCCTGAACCAAGGATTGACCCCTCATCTCCTGTATTTGCAGGCAGATTCTTTACCACTGAGCCACCAGTGAAACCTCACATCCCCTTCAAAACTGATATGTTAAATCCCTTATTTTCCAATGTGATTGTATTTGGAGATAAGGCTTTTAGGAAGTAATTAAGTTTAAGTTGGGTCATAACAATGAAATCCTAATCCAATAGGACTAATGGCTTCATTTGAAGAAGGAGAGAGTTCTCTGCCCCAGTGTACTGGGCTATGGCCATATAGGAACTCAGTGAGAAGGTGGCTGTCTGTAAGCCCTGGAGAGACCCCTCACCAGAATCAGACCATGCTACCTTGATTTTGAATTTCTAGCCTCCAGAATTGTGAGAAAAGTTTCTGTTGTTTAAACCACTCAGTCAATGGTATTTTGTTATAACAAGCCAGGCAGACTAAAATAGTCACCAAAAGTAATGATTGAAATTTTTGTCTCAAAGGAAAACTACCTTTTGAATCATGTACATATATGCACATATATATAGGTGGTGCTAGTGAAAAGAACCCATCTGCCAATGCAGGAGACAATCCCTGGGTTGGGAAGATCCCCTGGAGGAGGGCATGGCAACCCACTCCAGTATTCTTACCTAGAGAATCCCCATGGATAGAGGAGCCTGGTAAGCTGCAGTCCATGGAGTTGTAAAGAGTTGGACACGACTGAAGCGATTTAGTGTGCAGCACACATGCACTGTATACACTTATATCCACCCCATTTTTACATATAAAAATGCGGATTAAGAAACCTAGATGTATTAAATATATCAAATGTGACTCTATAATGAAATGATGGCAAATACCACATACTTGATGAGAGTAGAACAAGTAAAACCCTTGGTCAGTAAATTTGAAATACAATTGGACCCAAACAGTTGAGTGGACACTAAATCAGCAAAGTAACTCATCTGCCTCCTACTGAGACAATATTTTTCTTTTGGTCCTCCAGTTTGCACAAGGAACCTCTGGAGCTGGCTTAGAATGGAGCACTTTATGGGGTACATTCCATCACAGTTTCAGCAAAGCCAAGTTTCCGTGTAACATATCTTTTCTAATCTCTCTCAGTGATGGATTTCAACAGAAACTTTACTTATGTAAATAGAAAGACATCATGTCTCATTATTATCACATTGAGCTAAGGACAATTTCCCTCTTGTAATACTTTTCTCATTGGAACTAAAATGTTCTTATGATATTTAATTGATGGTTGTATCTGGACTTGAGGTAGTAGGAGACAGGAAGGCAGTGCTGTTTGGAAAGCAGCACACTTGCCCAGCATTTGCGGTGCTGTGACCCACATCACTCTTGCCAAGCACATTGGAATGGACATGCTGGAACATCTGTGGTTGTGTGATGTCAAAGAAGCATTTGCTGCAGGCTTTGGCTTGACAAGCTTTGAAATATTTCCTGGCTTTTCAGAGGTATTACTGTATTTTCCATCTTTTAGAAGGTGCCAAAAGGGGAATAAAACATGGGAAGTTGCCTCTGCTTACAGGATTCTAATTATCATACATTTCTGTGTTCTACATGTGCAAGTCAGTACCTGGGCTCAGTCAGGAGAGCAATTACCAGTAAGCCCTTACATTGCTGATTGATCATATGGGGTGTCTAGGCATTCAGACCACAGAGCCCAGGCAGCACAGGTTATGGCTAAGAATGAGACCTCACAGTAAGGTTGACTTACTTGTGATAATTCATTTGTATTACTAAAAAGAATTACAATTCTTTTTTAATTGAATTACAATTCAGGAAAAAACTGCAAACTGAAACATGTACATATATATATACACACATATGCACACATGTGAAACTTTCCACAGTAATTAAACATTTAAAAGAAAAGTTGTACAGATGAACATATTTCCAAGGCAGCAATAGAGACGCAGACATAGAGAACCAATATGTGGACACAGAGGGGAAAGGCGAGAGCAGGATGACTTAAGAGAATAGCATTGACACGACTGAAGCGACTTAGCAGCAGCAGCAGCAGCAGCAGTATTGACATATATGCTTTGTTGTTGTTCAGTCACTAAATTGTGTCTGACTCTTCTGTGACCCCATGGACTGTAACCTGCTAGGCTCCTCTGTCCGTGGGATTTCCCAGACAAGTATACTGGAGTGAATTGCCATTTCCTTTTCCAGGGTATCTTCCTGACCCATGATTGAACCCATTTCTCCTGCATTGCAGGCAGATTCTTTACCACTGAGCCACCTGGGAAGCCCTTATATACACTGCTGCTACCACGTGTGAAATAGATAGCTAATGGGAACCGGCTATAAAGCACAGGAAGCTCAGCTCTGTGCTCTTTGATGACCTAGATGGGTGGGATAGGGTATGGGACGGAGGTCCAAGAGGGAAGGGATACATGTATACATATAGCTAATTGACTTCATTGTACAGCAAAACTAATAAAACATTGTAAAGCAAACATATTCCAATAAAAACAAATTAAAAAAAAGATACAAGTTAGTATTTCCTCTGTATTTCTTTAAAAAATTTATGGTATCTTTATAATTCTTTTGGACTTCCCTGGTGGCTCAGATGGTAAATTGTCTGTCTACAATGCAAGAGACCTGGATTCAATCCCTGGGTTGGGAAGATTCCCTGGAGAAGGAAATGGCAACCCACTCCAGTACTCTTGCCTTGAAAATCCCATGGACAGAGGAGCTTGGTGCAGGCTACTGTCCATGGGGTCGCAAAGAGTCAGGCAAGACTGAGCAACTTCACTTTTGCTTTCTTTCTATAATTCTTTTAGTACTATAGAGAGTGTCTTCTGTGAATATAATTTTCAACTTTTTGTTGTATTAATTTATAGATGATAAAACGTACCTCTTTAAGTTCAATAAGTTTTGACAAAAGTACACCCCCATGTAAATTCCACTCCAGTGCAGATATAGAATCTTTGCATCATCCCAAATCTTCCCTCATATTGTTTAGATTCTACTCTACTCTTTTTGCTCCATGTAACTACTAATCAGCTTTCTGTCACTGTAGATTAATTTTGTCTCATCCAGAAATTCCAACAGAGTGTCATATTATCTGTGTCTGTCTTCTTGTACTCTGCATAGTATTTTTAAGATTCATCCAAACAGTCATGTTTGTTAGTGGCTGTTTCCATTTTGTTGTTGAAAACAATCTCCATCTTCTAATTATGAAAATCTCCTTTCCTATCTAGCATGGATGCATTTATTCATTTATTTTATGAAAAACACAACATTATTTCATAATTATCTTTTAGCCTATTAACCTTATTTTCATCTTTCCCTTATCAATACTATTTTCTAGCTGAAGATGGAAATGTACAATAAGTTAGGCCTTGTTAAATGTTCTTAAAAGTCCACTGAGGCTGCCAAAGTTAGATTAATGGGATTCCATGGCCATTGAGCTTGACTTTGATGATTTTCTAGAGATGTGATCACTCTAGTATTCCTAAACTGGGGTACTTTGAGGTGGCTTTTTTTTTTGGCTCCAATTGCTTTATAGAATTGCTATCATATTAACATTTGAGGAGCTATCCCACGTTGAAGGTCAGGAAGGGCAGCAGTGAGGAGATACCCCTCATCCAAGGTAGGGAGCAATGGCTGCACTTTGCTGGAGCAGCCGTGAAGAGATACCCCACGCCCAAGGTAAGAGAAACCCAAGTAAGATGGTAGGTATTGCAAGAGGGCATCAGAGGGCAAACACACTGAAACCATACTCACAGAAAACTAGTCAATCTAATCACACTAGGACCACAGCCTTGTCTAACTCAATGAAACTAAGCCATGCCCGTGGGGCAACCCAAGATGGGCGGGTCATGGTGGAGAGATCTGACAGAATGTGATGTGGTCCACTGGAGAAGGGAATGGCAAACCACTTCAGTACTCTTGCCTTGAGAACCCCATGAACAGTATGAAAAGGCAAAATGATAGGATACTGAAAGAAGAACTCCCCAGGTCAGTAGGTGCCCAATATGCTACTGGAGATCAGTGGAGAAATAACTCCAGAAAGAATGAAGGGATGGAGCCAAAGCAAAAAGAATACCCAGCTGTGGATGTGACTGGTGATAGAAGCAAGGTCCGATGCTATAAAGAGCAATATTGCATAGGAACCTGGAATGTCAGGTCCATGAATCAAGGCAAATTGGAAGTGGTCAAACAAGAGATGGCAAGAGTGAATGTCAACATTCTAGGAATCAGAGACCTGAAATGGGCTGGAATGGGTGAATTTAACTCAGATGACCATTATATCTACTACTGCGGGCAGGAATCCCTCAGGAGAAATGGAGTAGCCATCATGGTCAACAAAAGAGTCCGAAATGCAGTACTTGGATGCAATCTCAAAAACAACAGAATGATCTCTGTTCGTTTCCAAGGCAAACCATTCAATATCACAGCAATCCAAGTCTATGCCCCAACCAGTAATGCTGAAGAAGCTGAAGTTGAACAGTTCTATGAAGACCTACAAGACCTTTTAGAACTAACGCCCAAAAAAGATGTCCTTTTCATTATAGGTGACTGGAATGCAAAAGTAGGAAGTCAAGAAACACCTGGAGTAACAGGCAAATTTGGCCTTGGAATACAGAATGAAGCAGGGTAAAGACTAATAGAGTTTTGCCAAGAAAATGCACTGGTCATAACAAACACCCTCTTCCACCAGCACAAGAGAAGACTCTATATATGGACATCACCAGATGGTCAACACTGAAATCAGATTGATTATATTCTTTGCAGCCAAAGATGAAGAAGCTCTATACAGTCAGCAAAAACAAGACCAGGAGCTGACTGTGGCTCAGATCATGAACTCCTTATTGCCAAATTCAGACTGAAATTGAAGAAAGTAGGGAAAACCACTAGAGCATTCAGGTATGACCTAAATCAAATCCCTTATGATTATACAGTGGAAGTGAGAAATAGATTTAAGGACCTAGATTTGATAGATAGAGTGCCTGATGAACTATGGAATGAGGTTTGTGACATTGTACAGGAGACAGGGATCAAGACCATCCCCATGGAAAAGAAATGCAAAAAAGCAAAATGGCTGTCTGGGGAGGCCTTACAAATAGCTGTGAAAAGAAGAAAAGTGAAAAGCAAAGGAGAAAAGGAAAGATATAAACATCTGAATGCAGAGTTCCAAAGAATAACAAGGAGAGATAAGAAAGCCTTCTTCAGCGATCAATGCAAAGAAATAGAGGAAAACAACAGAATGGGAAAGACTAGGGATCTCTTCAAGAAAATCAGAGATACCAAAGGAACATTTCATGCAAAGATGGGCTCGATAAAGGACAGAAATGGTATGGACCTAACAGAAGCTGAAGATATTAAGAAGAGATGGCAAGAATACTCAGAAGAACTGTACAAAAAAGATCTTCATGACCCAGATAATCACAATGGTGTGATCACTCACATAGAGCCAGACATCCTGGAATGTGAAGTCAAGTGGGCCTTAGAAAGCATCACTATGAACAAAGCTAGTGGAGGTGATAAAATTTCAGTTGAGCTATTTCAAATCCTGAAAGATGATGGTGTGAAAGTGCTGCACTCAATATGCCAGCAAAGTTGGAAAACTCAGCAGTGGCCACAGGACTGGAAAAGGTCAGTTTTCATTCCAATCCCAAAGAAAGGCAATGCCAAAGAATGCTCAAACTACCGCACAATTGCACTCATCTCACACGCTAGTAAAGTAATGCTCAAAATTCTCCAAGCCAGGCTTCAGCAATACGTGAACCGTGAACTTCCTGATGTTCAAGCTGGTTTTAGAAAAGGCAGAGGAACCAGAGATCAAATTGCCAACATCTGCTGGAGCATTGAAAAAGCAAGAGAGTTCCAGAAAAACATCTATTTCTGCTTTATTGACTATGCCAAAGCCTTTGACTGTGTGGATCACAATAAACTGTGGAAAATTCTGAAAGAGATGGGAATACCAGACCACCTGACCTGCCTCTTGAGAAACCTATATGCAGGTCAGGAAGCAACAGTTAGAACTGGACATGGAACAACAGACTGGCTCCAAATAGGAAAAGGAGTACGTCAAGGCTGTATATTGTCACCCTGTTTCTATAACTTATATGCAGAGTGCATCATGAGAAACGCTGGACTGGAAGAAGCACAAGCTGGAATCAAGATTGCCAGGAGAAATATCAATAACCTCAGATATGCAGATGATACCACCCTTATGGCAGAAAGTGAAGAGGAACTAAAAAGCCTCTTGATGAAAGTGAAAGAGGAGATTGAAAAATTTGGCTTAAAGCTCAACATTCAGAAAACTAAAATCATGGCATCTGGTCCCATCACTTCATGGGAAATAGATGGGGAAACAGTGTCAGACTTTATTTCTGGGGGCTTCAAAATCACTGCAGATGGTGACTGCAGCCATGAAATTAAAAGACGCTTACTCCTTGGAAGGAAAGTTATGACCAACCTAGATAGCATATTCAAAAGCAGAGACATTACTTTGCCAACAAAGGTTCGTCTAGTCAAGGCTGTGGTTTTTCCTGTGGTCATGTATGGATATGAGAGTTGGACTGTGAAGAAGGCTGAGCACTAAAGAATTGATGTTTTTGAACTGTGGTGTTGGAGAAGACTCTTGAGAGGCCCTTGGACTGCAAGGAGGTCCAACTAGTCCATTCTGAAGAAGATCAGCCCTGGGGTTCCTTTGGAAGGAATGATGCTAAAGCTGAAACTCCAGTACTTTGGCCACCTCATGAGAAGAGTTGACTCATTGGAAAAGACTCTGATGCTGGGAGGGATTGGGGGCAGGAGGAGAAGGGGACGACAGAGGATGAGATGGCTGGGTGGCATCACTGACTCGATGGACGTGGGTCTCAGTGAACTCTGGGTGTTGGTGATGGACAGGGAGTCCTGGTGTGCTGGGATTCATGGGGTCACAAAGAGTCAGACACGACTGAGCGACTGATCTGATCTGATCTGATCTAACATTTTTGGCACCAAGCATGTCAACTGCCATAATAAAAGTAAAGGTCTGTGTAGCTCAGCACCCTATACCTTACTTCATTTAATCTTTGTAATAGCCCTGCAAATCATGTCTCATAGAGCACTCAGTGTCTCTCAGGTCTCAAGGAGCTTATAGTCTAAAGGAGAAAGCTGACTTTAATGAGAGTATGATCCTTGTTATGCTAAGATTGGAAGCTATAAGAACATATGTCTGCTGCTGCTAAGTCACTTCAGTTGTATCTGACTCTGTGCGACTCCATAGACGGCAGCCCACCAGGCTCCCCCGTCCCTGGGATTCTCCAGGCAAGAACACTGGAGTGGGTTGCCATTTCCTTCTCCAATGCATGAAAGTGAAGAATGAAAGTGAAGTCTCTCAGTCCTGCCCGACCCTCAGAGACCCCATGGACTGCAACCTTCCAGGTTCCTCTGTCCATGGGATTTTCCAGGCAAGAGTACTGGAGTGGGGTGCCATTGCCTTCTCCAAATCTAATTGAAGGGATAGCTAAGACCTTGCTGAAGAAATGAACTTTCAGCAGGAACTTGGAGGAGAAGTAGGGTTAGCCAAGCCAGAAAGGAGGCTGAGAGTATTTCAAGGACAGTATGTGTACAGGGTTGGGGCTGAGAAAGGTCCAGCTGGCAGGTAGATGAAATTAATAAAAGATTTTGTATGTTTGGAATCCAGAGTTGGAGGCAGAGGTGGGGTCAGCTGAGTCATGTTGCACCTGAGCTGGGATTGGAGCCACTGTGGAAGCGGTTTTGGGATAGTAAGACTGGGTTGTGAATGTTGCTCACTACGGAATGGCAGTAATGTTCTGTAGTCACCTGTGTATGATGACTCAGAGAACTGAATTCCAGTGGGTTGGCAAGAGGGTTCAGAGGAGAAAAAAATCCAGTGGTTTCTCAGGTAAATATCAGAATAACATGATGTCAATTTATTACAACATTCACTTTATAAATTAATTATTGAAATCAGTTAATATTATTTCCTCTTAGGAAAATAATTCTTGGTGTTTGAAGTGGTTTTTTCTGAGGTAGGATTCAGAGCATGTACATAGGCTGGTTTCTATCATTGTTCTGTTTTTAGGTAAAAAAGTTTAATTTACAATGTTGTTAATATAATACTTATCACTGATAATATTTTATTTTTAAAAGTCAATAGTTACCACATAGACCATTTCTGTGTGCAAAAATCCAAGAAATGTATTAAAAAACAGTCAATGATAAATATCTGTATACTTTAAGGGCAGCATTTACATTGAAAATTTCATCTCTGTTTTGCATTTGTAATAAGTGAATACATCTAGTATTGCACATTCTCAAGGCAATTATGGGGAGACCAAGATAAGTTTGGTCATTAATCATATTGGGAAACTAGACACAGGAGGAAAGAAATTGAAATGAAAGTCACTGAACCAAAATAACACATATTAAAAAATGTATCGATTGCCTGGTCCAGTATGAGATTCAAGTTAATGTTTGTGATTCTGAACTCTGTCCTGACTTAGAACAGAGAGCAATGAAAAAGAAAATTACCAATTTCTTCTTGGAATGAAAAGGTTAAGGCTTAGAGGAATATGTTTTATATGTTGCAATCATCTTAACATTAAAATGAAGTTAACATTCACATTGGTATTGCCCTAATATATGGGGGGTTAAAATATAGGTGAAGTCCGAGATTTGGGTCTTTGACTTGATTTCAACAAAATGTTTATCCCAAGGTTTATCACCTATCCCAAGAATATGTGTTAATATAAAAGTAAAGTGTTGGCTGTTGTGACCTGACATCAGTGGGAAAAATAAACAGTAGAGAAATGGATTATTTAAAGATGTTCATCACTAGTGAGTTATCAGTTTGATATAAAACTTTTCTTTAATGTTTGTTTTTGTTGCTGAAATGGATTTCCAGGGTACAAATTTGGGTTGTTAGAAACATCATAATTGTAGAAAAGCTGAAAAACATCGGGGTCATGTTTTTAGGACTACAGTTCTGTTGAAATTCCAGATATTTAAGGTGCTAAAGGACTAATCCCTAAAGATTTTATTTCCTTTTTGCTTTCATTTTTTGATGTTTCCTAAGGCCCTCATTAACCTTTTTCTTTTCCCCTTTCCTTGCCATAGTTTCTCAAGGAGTGTTTTCTGGTCTCTTTTACTTACCTCAGGCTACACAGGTACCACCCTGGGGGCCCCATCAGACCCAGCCTGGTAGCAGCCACAGCACCGTGGCCAGTCTCTTGTCTCTTCCCTTGTTAGTGTGTTCTATGCCCACGGGTCGAACATTTCTGCAAACAGTTTTCATGGTGTCAGTTCTGGGTGAAGAATCTGTAGAGGTTCCTTCTGTTTTTACTACATGACTATAAATCCTTTGACCTGCCTTTGAAATGACCACTGCATTCTTTCTTCTTTTCACCAAGTCAGCTCTTATTTTCTAACATGAATGAACTATAAGTTTCATGGATTTATTCAGCAAATATAATTGAGGAAAAGGCAACATCAGATCACTCAGGATTGGGGTGGGTGTGCCAAAACAAGCTGGCCATGGTCAGCTGGGACCTGTGCAGAGGTCCTCATAGGAGATGGTGACAGCATGAGGCAGGCTCTTGGCAGGGGAGAAGGTATAACATGAACTGCTTTGCAACTGACTTAGGGGGTTTATATCCCCCAGACTTATCAGAAGCAGACATTTTCCTTTCAAACCCCACTTTAATGGCCATTTCTTCAAATTGTGAGACCACCACTTTAGCTGTGTGATCTTGGAAATTAAAAAAAATAATAATTTTTTCTGTTTCAAAAAGGGATATAATAATAATGCCCCAAATAGTTGTTTAAAGCTGAAATGGTCCAACACTTGTAAAGATTTTAGCGGAATGTCTGGCACATAGTAAGAACTCAATGGAAGTTAGCTACTAGAACTTCTTTTATGTGGAGAAGGAAATGGCAACCCACTCCAGTGTTCTTGCCTGGAGAATCCCATGGATGGAGGGGCCTGGTGGGCCCCAGTCTATGGGGTTGCAAAGAGTCAGACATGACTAAGCAACTAACACACACACATACACACTGTTTTATGTCTTTCTTGATTAAGCTATAGTATTTGGTTTATCTTCAAAGGAAAGATCCATTTAATCTTAGATTGTAGAGATCTTAGAAGCTGTCCCATCATAGTCTCACACATTTAGAAATGGCACAGGGGTGGATGCAGGAAGTGACAGCTCCTCACTGCGAGTTCCATGACCAGAGCCTGGGTCCCTCAACTCCAAAAGCAGTGTCTTTTTGCTCTGGACCATACACCTTTTTCTGTAGATCAGTATGTGTCTAATCTCAGGTATAATTAAGCCTCTTGAGGTGTGGCCTCTATTCTGCAGATTGGTCCATTGCCCTGCCAGAAGCTTTGCATCAAAATGCCTGTTGTAATACAAAAATAAAATCTTTCACTTTATATTACAAATTAGATTAAATGGATTTATGGACTAAATCATTTTCAGTTCCTATTCACCACATAATAGGAGAAATTCAAACAACCTAAATGAGTAAGACTTTATTCAATAATCATCTTACCAGGAGTACTTTCTCAATTATTGGACCTAATACTCTCTAATGAGCTAATAGTTGAACTACTCTATGGGAGGAAGTGAGGCATTTCCAGGGCTGTTGCAATATGGTAAGGATACCTGAGTTTACTCAGGTGAGCTCCTGCAAATTTGCTTTTCCAGTTCACTGGGCTCTGCAGGGGAATCCTGTTCACTGTCTCCTTAGTCCTCACAATCCCTTATGAAATCTGGGACTGTGGTTAAAACACACACATGCCAGTTTTTCATTGTACAAGAGAGGAAGCCTATGCAGTTTCTCATATAGAGTTTGACTGTTCAAGTTTCTTCCCTAAGTTAGTGGTTCTTTGCTTTTGTGATCATATTAAATGCATTCCTCATAAGAGGACTAATTGGGGTCAGTAAAATGTTTATTCTCCCAAATGCAAAACACAGGGATTTAAATCTGCTGGCTTATCTGCTTAGGATTCTGTCACACCAAGGGGATAATTTTGAGATTTTTCACAGGAAAATAGATTTATTCACAGTCACCATCTTGGGAAACTTGTAGTCTTTAGCTCAAAGTATAAAGTTTTTATATTATTTGTAGTTCCTTTTTCTTACTCCCTTGATTCCATATTTTTAATATCTTTTTCATTCTCAGTATCTAAGATTTTATTTCTTTCATCACCTCTGTTTTTAACAATAAAAAACTTTCTAAATTATCCCCCAAACAATAATAACTATAGCATAGAAAGACTGTCAATTTGTTTTTTTTTATAATATTTAACTGTAAGAATTCTGATTTTCACAGGATGATAGAATTTTGGAATTGGAAGTGACCTGAGAGGATTTGACAGACCTTTGAATATTCTTGTCAAGTGCTTGCCCTAACCCTTTGTGCTTGGAAGAGGGTTGGATTATGGCCCTCAAATATATCCCTGAACCTGTAAATGTTACTTTATCAGGAAAAAGGGGGTACTGCAGACGTGATTATGAATCTTGTGATGGGAAATAATTCTGGGTGAGTATAAGTGCAATCAAATGTATTCTTATAAGTCAAGCAGTGGGAAATTTGACATAGAAGAAGAGAAGGTAGACAGAAGAAGAGAAAGCAATGTGACCACAGCGGCAGAGACTGGCGTGATGTGGCCACAAACCAAGGAATGGCAGCAGTCATCAGAAGTTAGAGAAGGTTCTTCTCTACAGTTTCCAGAGGGAGGGCAGTCCTGCCAGCACTTTGACTTCAGATCAGTGATCATGATTTTATGTTTCTAGAAATGTGAGGGAATAAATTTCTGTCATTTTTAAGTCACTAAGTTTGTGGTAATTTGTTCTAGTAGCTATGGGAAATGAATATACTCCTTTCCTAAAACTTTGGTTATCTTTTTATTGCTGGTTTAAAGATATTTGATGAAGATTCTGGACATGAGCTCTGTATAGGATATGTAAATCACAAATATCTTCTTTTATTTAGAGCCTTGCCTTTTCACTCTCCAGAGAAGGCAATGGCACCCCATTCCAGTACTCTTGCCTGGAAAATCCTGTGGATGGAGGAGCCTGGTAGGCTGCATTCCATGGGGTTGTGAAGAATTGGACACGACTGAGAGACTTCACTTTCACTTTTCGCTTTTCATGCATTGGAGAAGGAAATGCCAACCCACTCCAATGTTCTTGCCTGGAGAATCCCAGGGACGGGGAAGCCTGGTGGGCTGCCATCTATGGGGTCGCACAGAGTCGGACACGAATGAAATGACTTAGCAGCAGCTTAACAGCTTTTCACTCTCTGAGTGGTGTGTTTTCATAATTAGCTGTTCTTATTTTTAATGAAATCCACTTTCTCAAACTTTTCATTTATTTTTGGTGTTATTGGTCTTGCTTGAAAAAAATCCTTTTATTACTCTCAACATTTAGATTTAAAATCTGTCTAGAATTGACTTCAGTGTTTGAAGCAGAGCAGGAGTCAGATTTACGTTTTTCCCATATTTCATTTGTCCAATGTTTTATTTGGACATTTCTTAGTATACTGCACTTGTATCTGTCATAAATCAAGTGAGCATATGAATCAGCTTTGCTTGTTTGGGTAGCGGATGCCAAGATGGAATTAGAAGCATGAGATATTTATCAGAGGTAAAAGATAAAGGTAATAAAGATAAATGGGAGAAAGGAATAGCAATAGATGGAAGAAGTCTTCATACCTGTGAGATCTGACATTTATGAAAGGAAAGAAAAAAGGAAGAATGCAGAAGAGTCTTAGAGAGCAGTCCTGGCCAACTCAATGGAGAGCTTCAGAGCATAGATGACTTAGAACTCAACTGCACTAGGTTGATACAGCAAGACCTAGAACTCCACTTTGGTCAAACACTGGCTGAAGCTTCCCATGGAGAATGTGTCCTCTGTCCTAGTGCTGCGGAGCCCCTTAGGCTGTAGCTAGTGTAGACCTGGGCCAGTTTGCTTGAAGGAAGGTCTGAGCAATACACTTACAAACCTTCCATATTCCACTGCTTGCACTGTACAGATTCACTTTTTAAAAAAAAATTTTAATTAGGGTATATTTGCTTTACAATGTTGTGTTAGTTTCTGCTGTTCAGCAAAGTGAATCAGCTATTTTTATACATATATTCTCCCCCCAACCTCCCTCCAATCTCTCTATCCCACCCCTCTAGATCATCAGAGAGCATCAAGCTGAGCTCCCTGTGCCACACAGCAGCTTCTCACTAGTTATCTATTTTACACATGGTAGTGTGAGTGTGTCTGTGTGTGTGTGTGTGTGTGTATATATATATATATATATATATATATCAATCCAAATCTTCCAATTCATTCCATCTCCACTTCCCCTGGGACCATGTTTACATGTCCCTTCTCTATGTCTGCATCTCTATTCCTGCCCTGCAAGTAGGTTCATCTGTATTACTCAGCTATAAAAAAGAATGAAATTGGGTCATTTTTAGACACATGAATGGACCTAGGGTCTTTCATACAGACTCACTTCTCATGCATTTTCAGACTCCATGGTTCCTGGTTGGCCTGCCTTCCTGAGACGATACTCAGAAAACGATGGTTAGTGGGATGAATGACAGATCTCAGTTTTGCAGTTGTTCTTTCAGTGCTGCAGTTGGTATTCATTGTCTTTACTCCTCCATTATCTAGTCTAAATTCTTCTCACCCTCAGCTCTCACTTCTGCAGGTCTTGGTGATTTATCTGTGTGATATTACAATTTATAATAGAAAATATATATTTGGTCTTTGTCCCTGTTCCTGGCTCAGGGCTCTGAAAACCCTTGTATTTCCTAAGAGATAAGAGGGAGGGGTGAAAAAAGTATTTTTTGTTATTGCTTGTTATTCATAACAAGCGTCTTTCAACCACACAAATTTATGTTAATGAGATGACTTTCAGAAAAGTACTTAAAGACAAGGGACTGGTTGCAAGGAACCAATCACATGATTAGAGGGTTAGAACTTTCAGCTCCACCCTCCCAACCACCAGGGAAGGGAGAGGGGTTGGAGGCTGAGTTAGTCCTCAATAGTCAAGCATTTAATCAATCATTTCTACTTAACGAACCTCCACAAAAAACCCTGACTGAAGGAAACTGAAGAGCTTCCAGGCTGGTGAATACATGAGGTGTTGAGTGGGCGATGCACTTAGAGAGGGTATATAAACTGCACCCCTTTCCCCATACCTTGCCCTATGCATCTCTTCCATTTAGCTGTTCCTGAGTTGAATTATTTTGATACCATAATGGTAATCTATTAAATAAAATGTTTTCCTAAATTCTGTGAGCTGTCTTAGCATATTATGGAACATGAGGTGAGGGTCATGGGAAACTGAATTATAGTGCATTCCTCAGAAGCACAGGTGACAACCTGAGCTTGCAGTTGGCATCTGAAATGGAGGCAGTCTTATGAGATAGCTTTAGCCTATGGAAGTTGACACTGTCTCTAGCAAAATAGGGGTTTCCCCATGTAGCTCAGTGGGTAAAGAATCTGCCTGCAATACAGGAGACCTGGGTTTGATCCCTGGGTCAGGAAGATCCCCTGGAGAAGGAAATGGCAACCCACTCCAGTATTCTTGCCTGGATAATCCCATGGACAGAGCAGCCTTGCAGGCTACAGTCCAAGGGGTCGCAAGAGTAGCACACAACTTAGTGACTTTTCACCAGGAGCATAGTGTCAGGATTGAGTTATAGGAAACTCAGTTGATTTCAGAGAATTGCTTGGTATGGGAAGAACTCCTATCCATTTGGTGGCCAGAAATGTATGGTATAGTAGTGGAAGAAAGCAGAGTGTGGGAAAGGGGAGGCTTTCTTTCACAACCTGACAATGTGATTCATATACACATATCAGAGGGCTTTGAGCCCTTGGTAATCATCGCCTTCTCAGGCCAGGATTGCTGTGCATGTCCCTTTACAGTAACATTTGGGCAAGGAAATACCGAGAGGCACCCCAGTGTATCACCAGAGTTTCACACATGTTCCCTTCTACCTCATGTAGGAGCAACTTTATCTCATCCTGCTGACCAGGGTCAATTACCCCTGGTATGATGCTGGCTTCTTTCTCACGTGACAGTGGCTGGACACAAGGAGTCCAAAGTGCCAGGGAACAGCCTTAGGTTGATGGGTTCCTTGCTTTGTCCTCTGAAGGATAAGCCCCATTTGAGGATAAAACATCTAAGCATGGAGAACCCAGAGGTCCAGGACAGAGACCACAATATTTCCCCAGAGCATAGAGAGTCATAAGTGGGACCATTCCTGCTTCCAATCTTTGTTTCCTGAATCCGTGTGTCCTTCCTATTAGGACACGGCATCATATGGAGGACTCTGGAAGATAGCACTTTACATACACCTACATAAAGTGTATAGGTGTTGTATACACATTGGAGCTGGTACTTCAGCTGCACTTATAGCAGGATAATACAATGGCTGCTTCTGGATGTTTGTGATACAACCAAAGCACCCTATGAAATGGATCTGTGCCCACACTTCATTCATCGAAGTGGGATCCCTGGCTGGATACTATGTTATATGGAAACAGGCAGTCTGTAAGCTCCTGGATAATGATTCTGGCTGAGGTTCTGTGGGCAGCAAAGGCAAACACACACCTAGAAGAGCTATCTATTCCTATAGGAAGATATCACTGGCCCTCATGATATAAACTTGCTACCAAGGAGCCAGATGGTGTCCTAGAGGAACAGTGTCACATTGGATCTGCGTTCCTATCAGTCGTATATTCAGAGGTGGCAATAGCTGGATCAGCTCTCATTAGTAAGTGCCCGAGCTGTTGGGCTCATTTGTAGCCATTCTTCAGTGGCACTGTAATGTTTGTACCTGTCTACCAAGCAGATTCAGAGTGAAGCAAGCTCTAGGTTTTTTATTTTTCTGGCAGATGGTCAAAAGGAGCCCCCACATGTGGCTATATGTATGAGAAGGAGGTGAAGAACTGGTACAAAGTTAGTGTGTGACACTGAAGCCTGTGCTTCCTCTAGCCAGTTTAACCACTGGCTCTCAAAAAAGCTATATATATCAGACTTCCATAGTAGAATATGGATGGCTTATAAACAACAAAGATTTATTAATGTTTTTCATGGCTCTGGAGGCTGGGAAATCCAAGCAAGTTTCCAGCAGATTCAGTGTTTGGTGAGGCTCTCTTCTTGGTTCACAGATTGTCTTCTTGCTAAGTCCTTATATTAATATGATGAAGAGGGCAAAGGAGCTTCTGGGATGTCTTTTGTAAGAATAGTAATTTAATTCATGAGGATTCCATCCTTATGGCTTAATCACTTCCCAAAGTCCCTATCTACTCAAATTGGGGATTAGGTTTCAACACATGAATTTTGGGGGGATATAAGCATTCAGTGTATAGCAATATACATCAATAGATTTATTATAAATCATATTAATATGAAGGATGTATAGTATCCAATTTACAATGAATGATTTTATAAACAATCCAGTGAACCAGTGAAGTTGCTCAGTTCTGTCCAACTCTTTGTGACCCCATGAACTGTAGCCTACCAGCCTCCTCCATACATGGAATTTTCCAGGCAAGAGTACTGGCGTGGGTTGCCATTTTCTTCTCCAGGGGATCTTCCTGACCCAGGGATCAAATCCAGGTCTCCCGCATTGGAGGCAGACACTTTACCATCTGAGCCACCAGGGAAGCCCTATTTTAAATTCCAGATAGCCAAATTATTCTTACAGAATGTTTTATTGATTTTTGCAAAATTCTTGCCTCCATAGCCAACTTTGCTGTAATCGACAAGTTAATATAGTTCTGACATGAATGTTGATTGATATTTTTATAATGAGTAAGACAAAAATGAAGCCACAAAAATGTGTGTTAGAAATTGACTTCTTTGCTAATGATGTGACTGACTTATTGGCTGAAAGGGATAATAGTTTTCTGATACTAAGATAACATTTTCTCAATTTTTTCTGCTATTCACAGTGTAATAACTATATAAATGATACACTTTATTTAATTATATAATAAAGATTTTTCCTATTACATTGCGTATAGTCCTTCAGTAAAACAATAAATCATATCGTCTTTTGTAGCAATTACCCTTTTATATGGTATAAATATTTCCAAAATGGTCAATTTCAAACTACCAACAGGACGACACTGAATGTGGAGTTACGAAAAGAGGTACTATTAGACAGTGTGTCCACTATGTAGACACAAAGTCATAAACAGTCCTCCAGACCATGAATAATAGTAAACTATAGTAAAATAATTAAGAAGTTTTAAAGTTTGAGTTTGCCTTTATTTTAAATATAATGTATCTAATTGTATGTAATTTAATTCTTAATAATGGTCGTGCTTGCAAAGTTCTTGGAAATTTCAGAACTGGCTCTGTGAAGCAGTACATGCCAGCTCTATTACCTCTGGCCCTCCTTATGCTTGATCCTGGACATACCATTTCTAATCGTGTGTCAGAATGCTTTTATGGCTGCCCAGCCTGTGACTTGGTGGACTTGGAAGAATCCAGATCACTAAGGACCCTTTTCACCCACAGTCACTTGATGCCCCATGAGTCTAGTACCCGAGCTTTACTAGGGCCCAGTAACTCATTAGGAGCTGTTTTGGAGTGAGTGTTTAATTGGTATAAAAGGTGTCATGGCCTTGTCTTGGAACCCCATGGGTCTGCATTGTGATTCTCCCCCAGGGCTTTGCTAAACACTTCACACAATGTCTTCTCCCACCACTGAACACTAATGTAGTGTCTCTCAGATGCATGGCCCAAGGGTGAGGGCAACTTGTGCTGCAGCCTAGACCTGTTGAACAGTCCTGTTCTGCTTTGGGCCTCTCTAAAATGGCAGCTTATGCATCCCACTTACTGGAATAATATTCCTAGGCATGGAATATGCTGCCTCCAGAACCCTATGGGGCCTTGTGCTTCTTGTTCTGGGAAGGGAGGTGACAGATGCAGTGATTTGTCTTTTATTTAGAAGGGGCTGTCCTGGATATTTGTTGCCTAAATAGTTAACTGATATGGCAGATCTCTGAATCTTTGTAGCATTTTCCTCCCACCTTCAAGAGAGCACGTGTCTTATCAAGGGCTCCAGCCTTAGTGGTGGAAGTAAAGTGGGAGTGGGTTCTGATGGGTGCAAAAGTTTCCTTAGTCACATTGTCTTAGTAGAGCTCTTAGGATAGAAATCAGGGTTGAGAAAGGAGAAGTTGGGTCATGATGTGGCCTCAATAAAGGCCCCCTGTGGAGACCTGAAGCTGGAATAGCCATCAAAATTGGCCCTAATTAGGGTAAGAGGGTCAAGCTGGCCTTCATAATGCAACATCCATCAGTCATTGGTTATATGCTACTCCAATGGGGAGGTGACCTTGGTTGCAATGACCCTTTTCAGCCAAGGCAATTCTGAAGAGAACTGACACCTGAGGGTTCCTTCCTGCAACACTCCGAGAAACTGGGGGGTTAAGTCCTTCAGTTCTGAAGGAGAATCTGGAAGGCTCATCAGAGGCCTGCTGCTAGTATGCAACAATATCATTTACGAGGGATTGGGAAGAGCTAACAAATCTCAAAAAAAAAAAAAAAAAAAAAAAAGAAATTAGGGTGTAGCTGCTTTACAATGTGATATTAGTTTGTTCTGTACAGTGAAATGAATCATCTATATATGTACCTATATCCTTTCCCTCTTGGACTTCCCACCTCCCCTACCCGACCCATCCAGTCACCACAGAGCACCTAGCTGAGTTCCCTGCCCTATATAGCAGGTTCCCACTAGCTAACTGTTTTATACATGTCAGTTCCAATCTCCCAATTCATCTCGCCCACCACCATCCATGTGTCCCTTCCCTACATCTGCGTCTCTATTTCTGCCCTGGTAATAGGTTCATCTGTACCATTTTTCTAGATTCCACATACATGTGTTAATATGATATTTATTTTTCTCTTTCTGATTTACTGAACTCTAACAGAATTTCAAACATGGAGACATATTTAGTGAGCAATGTCCTGGAATATCTATTAATAATTATCGATATCTTGTAACTGCTATTTTAAAGAGAAAAACAACTTTGAAGATGATAGGAAAGTTTAGGAGTTAAAGCCAGAGACCTTCGCAGTTGTTTACATAATATTAGCAGGAACAGTTCAAACAAGTGTGCAGCCCAGAAAATAATAGATACAGGTGATCCATTTAGATGGGAATAAAAAGTAATTTGCTCCGCATGTCTCGAATTGTTTTAAGAACCGCAGTAAAAAACTAAAAGGAGAAGAACTGTTTCAGAAGCCAATTAAGCGCTCAAACCTAAACCAAAAATCGAACCTGAGACTTTTTATAAGGGCTGCTGCTGCTGCTGCTAAGTCGCTTCAGTCGTGTCCGACTCTGTGCGACCCATAGATGGCAGCCCACCAGGCTTCCCGTCCTTGGGATTCTCTGGGCAAGAACACTGGAGTGGGTTGCCATTTCCTTCTCCAATGCATGAAAGTGAAAGTGAAATCGCTCAGTCGTGTCCGATTCTAGCGACCCCATGGACTGCAGCCTACCAGGCTCCTCCGTCCATGGGATTTTCTAGGCAAAAGTACTGGAGTGGGGTGCCAAATGGGCGGTAAAGGAAAACTGCCGGTGGCGTCTCTGAACAAACCCGGGCAGGGCGGGCAGGAAGCCCACCTCAGGGAGACCCTCTCTCGGATTTCAGAAGGACGCTTCGAAGCTCCATTTCTCTGCAGTTTCCACCCCCGCTGCGGGACTCGGGGAGATGGGGGCAGAAAGCAGGGGAAGCCGATGGTGGAGGCAGAGACGGACAGGAGCGCGGAACCAGAGGGAGAGCGTGGCCCGGTCGCCGCTGCTGTGTCCGGGGTGCTAAAAAGCCGGGGACGTCCGGGGCGGCGGCTGCCACTGCCCTTTCCCTTAGCGCCCGCAGGGGTTCCGGCTGCGCACCTGCTGAGCCTGTCCTGGCCCCGGGCTTGGAGGTGCCCGCCGGTGAGGTTCCCCCAGCAGACCCTTAATGGAGAAATGATGATGGCGCAGAGCATCGCGAGGCAGCGGACAGGTGCCCATGCTGCCCCTTCCCCGCCGCTTGGGGCAGCCATGACCGTTCCACCTGCGCGCGGACTCGCTGCACCGTGCCCGGGGCGAGCTGCAGGCCGCTCCCTGCGAGGCGAGTTCCTGCACGACTACGTGTGGGCGATCGTCAACAACCCCTATGTGCGGCTCGGAGGCCCTCTGCGCTGGGGCATCTTCTCCAACGACTTCTGGGGCAAGGGCATGGCTGAGAACATCAGCCACAAGTTCTACCGGCCGCTCTGCGTGGTCCTTTACAGTCCGTGGACGTCCTGCATCGTCCCTTACCCCGGGCTTACTTGCAGCTGTCCCTCTGGGTGGAGGGTTATTGGACTCTTCTTCCCTTCCCCAGCCATCCCTCTCCTTAATGTTCTCTGCCTGTCTGGGCTTCTGGGACTAGGTTTGCCAGGTAAAGCCCAGGGTGTCCTGGTGCCCAGCTCCAGAGGCACCAGTGGGGAGCTGGAATGGGAGTTTCCCTGGTGTTTGTCCGCTCACCCCATCCGCAGACCTGGCCCACTATGGCGAAGGAAGACCTGCATGGATGGACTCAGCGGACTTTGTTGGGGAGTAGATGCTGCTTCCCAGTTGGGAATCTTTACAGGTTCCTGGGCTTCCGAGATAACTCAGTGGTAAAGAACCCATCTGCAAATACAAGAGATGTAAGAGATGCTGGTTGGATCCTTAGGTGGGGAAGATTCCCTGGAGGAGGGCATGACATCCCACTCTAGTATTCTTGCCCTGAGAATCCCATGGCCAGAGGAGCCTCAGACATGACTGAAACAACTTAACATGCGGGCACCTGCATCTTCACAGATGAGAAGGAGAATCTTGGCAGAAAAGAGACTATCCTGAGCCATCAGTAGTCACTGAGCCAGAGCTGATTAAAAAAAAAAAAAAAAGATCTTCTCCATCAAGACTTGAAAATGTGCAAAGGAAAGGAAAACAAAGGCTGTAGTCTTCCCATTCCTGGCCTTCCAATTGAAATAGTTCCCCCCCAACCCCCCAGCATTTCTGGTGTGAATAATTTACAAGTGTATTGAGAAACCATGATTTTCCCCCTTTAAAGGGCCCCACTGAAGTTTTTGCAGGATCCTTAGCAGTGCCTTTATGAGCAAGTGAAGGTCTTCCTCTACAAGAAAGAATTATAGAGGGTGCTGGTAATCTTTAGGCTTTTGCCTTAAATGTATATAGACTGTTTTCAGCCCTTAGAAGACTGCTACAGGCCCAGGAAACAAGGTCCCTGTTTTACAGTTGGTCAAATACCTTGTTCATTCATTTATTTAACAAATGCTTATAATCTTTATGTTGCCTTTGAGATGTAATCTTCCATGCATCTCCAAATCTCTCACTCCACACTTCATTCCACCCTAGATCCCATGCTTTCTGGATGGACCAAGCACACTACCTCTTCAGGGTTTTTGTACCTTCTGATTTTTCTTCCTTGAATTTGTTTCATCCAGATATTTTTCTAGGTTTGCCTTCAATATGGTGTAAGCCCAGTGAAGTGAATCCCTAGCCCTAGTTACTTGCCCACAAAATTGATGCTCAGTCAATGTTAGTGAATGAATGATGATTTTTCTGCAGATGTTTAGGAACTTTCCTAGGTAATTATAAGGTTGGTTTCTACCTCTCCTGCCCCCCCCCCCACCTTTAATACAGGTAATAAAGTTTTCATAGTCCTATTTTCCAACTAAGGTGTCCCTGGGTGCCCTAGAGGTCTGGCTACTGGGGAGTTCAGGAGTCAGTTTGATTCTCCCATGGGAGTAGAGGGGTGAAGGATGGGAGTAGGGGTGGCTCTTATGGCTGTCATCTGGAAATCTGCTGAGGTTGGGACTCTCCATGGAGAATGAGGTTCTTCAGCACTAGACATTGAAGTATGCTTGTTGATGAATCTCCCTGTGAAGTTTAAATCACTAAATACCCCAAGGAGGAATACAGAACTACAGGGAGTTCTCTTCCTCTCCACTAAATAAGAACTAAATTCCTGCCATATTGGTAACTTTTATTCCTGAGGAGGGTCATTCTCTCTCTCTCTCTCTCACTCAGTCCACAAACAGAAAGAAAGGGTAAGTTTTTCCCTCTTGGATTAAACAATGAGGACCTGAAAATGGCTTCTCTTAAAAGTAATGAGAGGGTAATAGGCAGGAAGGCTAGGGGTCTCCAAACAGAGGAAATAGGCTGCAAGTGTCAGACATTTTTAATCTCTCTCTTAAGCAGCAGGAGGAAACAAGCTATAAATGTCAGATTTTTTCCCCTTCTCTATGCAAAATTTAAAGGGGGTTTCTTTCTTTTTTCTTTTTTTTAAAATCTGTTTTATTTATTTATCTTTTTACTTTACAATATTGTATTGGTTTTGCCATACATTGACATGGATCCTCCATGAGTGTATATGTGTTCCCCATCCTGAACCCCCCTCCTACCTCCCTGCCCATACCATCCCTCTGGGTCATCCCAGTGCACCAGCCCCAAGCACCCTGTATCATGCATCAAACCTGGACTGGTGATTTGTTTCACATGTGATAATTTATATGTTTCAATGCCATTGTCCCATATCATCCCACCCTCGCCCTCTCCCACAGAGTCCAAAAGATTGTTCTATACATCTGTGTCTCTTTTGCTGTCTTGCATACAGGGTTATTGTTAACATCTTTCTAAATTCCATATACATGCGTTAGTATACTGCACTGGTGTTTTTCTTTATGGCTTACTTCACTCTGTATAATAGGCTCCAGTTTCATCCACCTTGTTAGAACCGATTCAAATGTATTCTTTTTAATGGCTGAGTAATACTCCATTGTGATGTAGTTATTCTCTGAATGCTAAGGTGACGGCAGTGACACTGACTACCCCTGAACTTGTTCACGGGTGTGGGCTCCTCTTAACCAGCTCCCCTTCTTTTTTTCACATGCTCCCTCCTTCCCCTTTCCTTTAAAGCCTTATGAGGATGTCATGCATTAAATTTGAATCCTAGACTTTGCTTTCCCTTTCAAATATACTATGTGTTCACATCGATGCCTGGGGTTCAGATCCTCTGGCACTTCAGAGATGTGGTGATGATAGTTTGCTTATTTGTTTGCTGGTAGTTTGCTGCATTCCTGTTGAGGGAATGCAGAAGAGCAACCAGAATGATGAAGGACCAGAGGGACTTGCCTTAGAGGAAAAAGAAGAAGAACCAGTTGTTGTTATATGTATTGGTTGAATGATCTAAGAAGACTGTAGAAACCACTTATAAGCATTTGAGAGCTGAGATGATGACAAGAGATGGGGAAGAAGACCAGAGGAATGTACCATGTGTTTGTATAAGGCTGTGAAAACTCAGAGAAAGTGCTATAGAGCCCCATCATTTGAGACACCAGAAACAGTTGATAAAAGTATTATTCAATTTTTCTAGCTGGAATTTTACCTTAAATGGGACTGAGTGTGTAATGAGTTACCACTCTAGGTTCTTCACCACCACACGAGGTGACCACTCTGAGGACAGTGAACTTTGAAGTCCTGACAGCCTCAAAGGATGGAACAGCCAGGGGAAGTGGTTTATATTCCTCTTGTATCAAAGGTTAATTCTCCTTTTCTTTGTAAAAAGAGGCTAATGAATGGTTTCACACTCCCACCCCCTGTCTGTGTGTGAAATATGTATAAGTACGGAGTGAAACCAACTTTGAATGGAAAACTCTGGATTTGTCATTTATTTTAACAGTAAAAGACCGAGAGAGCTTTAATTCTGATAAGTGGTTTCTGCAATTGAAACAGGGAGAATCTTTCAAGAGAATATTTATTTCTTCTCCAAAAAAGAGCTTGAGATTACCTGCCTGCAAAAGCCTGAGAGACTGGACCTCAAGAAAGCATTTTGTACATGCCCTTCCAGGTTAGAATTCTTCAAATCACTCAAATTTCAGGTTAGAATTCTTCTACTCTCAAGTCTATATTATTTGACACTCTTAATTATCAGTTATACACATCTTTCACACTATAATGTAATAATGTGGTAAGGTTTTGAAGTGATTTTTATATTATTAATGAAAGATGAGATTATGTTCTTTACATTTTTAATGTTAAAAATATCAGAAATTTAAAAATATTAATTTACAAGCATTTAATGAAGTTAGTGTTGGCTATAAACTATTGAGCATGATAGATGAAGCTCTTGCCCACAGGGCTTTAATAAACTATTAGACTGAACTACATGGAATTGCTAACATTTAAAAGGTTTTTGAATTTCAGAAATGGAAATTTCATATGATTTGACTAAATAGTAGGGAGAGGCAAACCACAAACAAATATATAAATAAATAAATAAGTAAAATGAAAGTGGGAGGTGGTGTGCCAGAAACCAAGCTATTTTCTTTCACCTCAATCCCTCTCTACTCTCCATTCTCTACTCAACTTTTTGTTACTGGGGATAGCACTCTACATGGCACCATGGCACTATGGTTCTTTGCATCAGGTGATCAAAGTATTGGAGCTTCAGCTTCAGCATCGGTTCTTCCAATGATTATTCAGGACTGATTTCCATTAGGATTTGATCTTGCTGTCCAAGGGACTCTCAAGAGTCTTCTCCAACACCACAGTTTAAAAGCATCAATTCTTTGGTGCTCAGCTTTCTTTATGGTCCAACTCTCACATCCAGACAAGACTACTGGAAGAACTATAGCTTTGCTTATATGGACCTTTGTTGGAAAAGTATTGTCTCTGCTTCTTAATATGCTGTTTAGGTTTGTCATAGCTTTTTTTCCATCTTTTAATTTCATGGCTGCAGTCACCATCTGCAGTGATTTTGGAGCCCAAGAAAATAAAGCCTGTCACTGTTTCCATTGTTTCTCCATCTATTTGGCATTAAGTGATGGGACCAAATGCAATGATCTTCGTTTTTTGAATATTGAGTTTTAAGCCAGCTTTTTCACTGTCCTCTATCACTGTCATCAGGAGGCTCGCTTTCTGCCATAAGGGTGGCATCATCTGCATATCTGAGGTTATTGATATTTCCCCTTGCAATCTTCATTCCAGCTTGTGCCTCATCCAGTCCAGCATTTCGCATCATGTACTCTGCATATAAGTGAAATAAGCTAGGTGACCTTGATGTACTCCTTTCCCAATTTGGAACCTGTCCATTGTTCCATGTCCAGTTCTAACTGTTGCTTGTTGACCTGCATGCAGATTTCTCAGGAGGCAGGTAAGATGGTCTGTTATTCCATCTCTTGAAGAATTTTTCACAGTTTGTTGTGATCCACACAGTCAACGGCTTTGGCGTAGTCAATGAAGCAGAGACAGATGTTTTTCTGGAAATCTCTTCCTTTTCTATGATCCAGTGGATGTCAATAATTTGATCTTTGGTTCCTCTGCCTTTTCTAAATCCAGCTTGAACATCTGGGATTTCTTGGTTCATGTACTGTTGAAGCCTTTCTTGGAAAAGTTTGAGCATTACTTTGCTAGTATGTGAGATGAGTGCAATTGTGTGGTAGTTTGAGCATTCTTTGACATTGCCTTTCTTTGGGATTGGAATGAAAACTGACCTTTTCCAGTCCTGTGGCCACTGCTGAGTTTTTCAAAGATGCTGGCAGCACTTTCACAGCAACATCCTTTAAGATTTGAAATAGCTCAGCTGGAATTCCATCACCTCCACTGACTTTGTTCGTAGTGATGCTTCCTAAGGCCCACTTGACTTCGCATTCCAGCATGTCTAGCTCTAGGTGAGTGATCACTCCAACCATTGTTATCTGGGTGATTAAGATATTTTTTGTATAGGAGCTGACTGTGACTCAGATCATGAACTTCTTATTGCAAAATTCAAGCTTAAATTGAACAAAGTTGGGAAAAATCATTGACCATTCAGGTATGACCTAAATCAAATCCCTTATGTTTATACAGGGAAGTGACAAATAGATTCAAGGGATTACATCTGATAGATAGGATGCCTGAAGAACTACAGACAGAGGTTCATAAAATTGTACAGGAGGTGGTGGTCAAAATCATCCCCAAGAAGAAATGCAAAAAGGCAAAATGGTTGCCTGTGGAGGCTTTACAAATCGCTGAGAAAAGAAGAGACGTGAAAGACAAAGGAGAAAAGGAAAGATATATCCATCTGAATGCAGAGTTTCAAAGAATAGCAAGGTGAAATAATAAGCCTTCCTAAGTGATCAATGCAGAGAAATAAAGGAAAACAATAGAATGGGAAAGATTAGAGACCTCTTCAGGAAAATTAGAGACACCAAGGGAACATTTCATGCAAAGATAGGCACAATAATGGAGAGAAATGGTATGGACCTAACAGAAGCAGAACATATTAAGAAGAGGTGGCAGGAATACACAGAAGAACTATACAAAAAATATAGAGGGCCATACATACAGAGAATTAAAATAGGGTGAGATGAGGGATGACTACTTAAAATTGAGTGGTCTGAGAAGTTCTCTGCAGAGGTGACATTTAAACTAAAATCTTGAAGACCAAAAGCTGAGGGAGGATATTGCAGGCACAGGATGCAGTGAGTTCCACCAAGGTGAGAGCATGTAAATTGCATGGGGAGGGAGAGAAGGCCACAGCCCCTGGTTGTTTAGGTGAGGTAGGTGGCAGCAGACAGAGAGATTTGTCAGCCAAGGTATTGAGCTTTCATTTGACTGTAGAAATTTGGAGAATTTTAAGTAGAAGAAAGGCATGATCTACTTTTTAAAAAGCTCACTCTGGTTTTGTGTTGAGAATGGACTGTAGAATGAGAACCAAAGTAGATGACTGGGTAGGAGGTGTTTGCTACTGTCCAGGTGAGAGGTGGTGGTGGTTTCAATGAGGTGATAGTAATACAGATGATGAGAGGTAGACCAATTGGGTACATTCTTTGGAGAAATTAAACTTATGAAGAATTAATTCATCATTAAAATGAAGCATTAATATGTGGGGTGAGAGACAGGAATTGAGGAAAATTTGTGATGCAATGTACTTATGTGTGTGCACGTGTGTGTTAGCTCTCCATTAAGCCCTCTCACCCATTCATGCATGTGCACACATACACACATCCCTGCACATCCACACACGCACACACATATAAGCACATGTTCACACACTGGAGGCTTCCATTCAAGATGATGCAGACTCACCAATCATTACTTCTGCAAATCCTACCAGTCTACCTTACTGGATTTTCCTCTAATTCATGTTTCTTCATCGTGTATGTGGAGATTTTAGGAGAGACTTTGGTAAATAAATTTTCAAAACTAGATATGCAGATATATCTCTAGAGCATCCCCAGTTTAAGGAGGCTGTTTTGAAAAATGAGGTTAATAATAATTATAACTTTATTTTTCTGTGAACCCATATTGACTTCCAGTCTAATCAGAGATCCTTTTCTAAGTGTTCACAAATCATTTGGTTAGTAATCCACTCCAGAATGTTTTGTTATTTATTGTCAAGCTTGCTTGGCCTTCTATAGTTTTAGACTCCACTTGCCACATTTTAGAAAACTAGGAAATTGTTTGAATTCCAGGTTTCTGGCCCCTCTTTATTTCTCAGTGATTTCTATGTAATAAATTATTTCACTAATTAATTAATTTATGATTTTAAAATATATTAAATTCTGCACTATCTGAAGCACTATGAGACATTACTTCACAGTGCTATCTCATTACTGCAGTTGCTTCATATTTGGAGATTCCTTTTGCTATTCTAAAAATCTAAATGCACACACTTCAAATACCAAGTGCTCTGTCTTAATCTACTACAAAAAAAATGTGAAAAATAAAATCCATGTATATTTTTATATCCATGAAGGAAGGCATGGCAAGCCACTCCAGTATTCTTACCTGGAGAATCTCATGTACAGAGGCGTTGACTGCCTGCAGTCCACTGGGTCACAAAGAGTTGGATATGACTAAGTGACTTAGCATTCACACACAAATACATTTTTACATAGGATGCATGTGGCCCACCAAAGGTGGTGTGTATCTACTATTTTGTATCATTTTTTGTAACTCATATGAGTTCAGTAATATATATCATGTGTGCGTGTGTAGTAAGTCACTTCAGTCACGTTTAACTCTTTGCGACCTGTGGACTATAGCCCTTTAGGCTCCTTTGTCCATGGATTCTCCAGGCAAGAATACTGGGGTGGCTTGCCATGCCCTCCTCCAGGGATCTTCGCAACCCAGTGATTGAACGTGCATCTCCTGTGTTGCCAGGCAGGTTCTTTACCACTAGCGTCACCTAGGAAGCCCAATATATATCATATATGTGTATGTATATAAATAAAGGATCTATCAAGATATTTTCATTTTTCAGAAATATAATAAGTTATTTTTTTTTAATGAAAGTGAAACCAAGCAGGACCCTGTGGAGCTCTCTTGGGTACAAATCCTTTCCATGTCCCCCATTTCTGGTTTGTAGAAAATACACTTCCTTCAGCCTCCTTGAACTTCCCCAAGTTCCAATGGGCAGATTCAAAACAGTTGCTAATTAGAAAAGTGAGGGAATGCAGAAACAAAGGAGGAACAATCAAGAAACAATAATGCAGCAATGGAGCAGTGTTTCAGTTCCTCCTCAAGGGATGTACGTAACAGTATCTTTGAGTTCTTCTTTAAGAACTAAGGCGCTCCACCCAGGTGGAGACTGAGCACAAGAGTCCTGGAATGCCACCATATTACCTCAAAACCCCAATCTGAAGAAAGTCTACACACAGTGGAAGATAAGGAAGACTTGACCCCTTCCCCACATGAATAATGGTGATTAACTTCCCCTTTTTGCCTTTTCATACTGTTCATGGGGTTCTCAAGGAAAGAATACTGAAGTGGTTTTCCATTTCCTTCTCCAAGTGATTTTTTTTTTTTTTTTGGGCTCCAAAATCACTGTAGATGGTCACTGCAGCTGTGAAATTAAAAGACACTTGCTCCTTGGAAGAAAAGCTATGACCAACCTAGGCAGCATATTAAAAAGCAGAGATACTACTTTGCCAAAAAAGGTCCATCTAGTCAAGGCTATGGTTTTTCCAGTAGTCATGTATGGATGTGAGAGTTGGACTATAAGGAAGTGGAGTGCCGAAGAACTGATGCTTTTGAACTGTGGTGTTGGAGAAGACTCTTGAGAGTCCCTTGGACTGCAAGGACTCAGATTGACTGCAAACCAGTCAATCCTAAAGGAAATAAGTCCTGAATATTCACTGGAAGGACTGATGCTGAAGCTGAAACTCCAATAATTTGCCCCCTGATAGGAGGAACTGACTCACTGGAAAAGACCGTGATGCTAGGAAAGATTGAAGGAGGGAGGAGAAGGGGATGACAGAGGATGAGATTGTTGGATGGCATCACCGACTTGATGGACTTGAGTTTGAGTTAGCTCTGGGAGTTGGTGTTGGGCAGGGAAACCTGGCATGCTGCAGTCCATGGGGTCGCAAAGAGTCAGACATAACTGAGCCACTGAACTGAATTTCCCTTTAAAAGCTTTCATGGTCGAGCAGAATCTTTGGAATTGGTTCTTGGACACAAGTTCACCTTCTCCTCAGGTTGCTGGCCTTCTGAATAAAGAAATCTTTCCTTTCTGGTCAATGCTTATCTCTTGAGCATTGGCTCCGAAGTGGGAAGTAGCCAAACCTGAGTTTGATAGCAAAAGTGCTTTGTTGTGTAATCTGAATGCTGGTCTGTGGGAATCAGTTATAACAGCAAGGATTTGACCTAATGGGTGTGTAATCTCATTTCCATCTTTCACATCTAGGCTTTCACTACCAAAAAAGAAAATGTGAAATGACCAGTGTTTAAATATCATAGTATGGGAAGCCAGCAGCTTTCATTTGCAAAGGAATGAGCAGGAACATTGTAGGTAAGAGGTAAAGAGTCATTGCTTTTTTCTGATCATGAAAAATAAATATTTACATAAAATTAGCAAAATTCAGATATGTACAAGAGTGAAAACAAGACCCATGTATAATCCTACCACTAACATTTTGGTATACAGTCATCCCTCCGTATTCACAGGGGATTTGTTCTTCCCTTGGATATCAAAATCCATGGATGCCCAAATAAAATGGTATAGTATTTGCCTATAGCCTACTCATATCCTCCTGTGTACTTCAAATCATCTGTTAATTATAATATCTAATTTATTAGATATTAGGTATAATATCTAATTAGTAATTATGTAAATGCCACGTTAATAGTTGTAAATGTAATGTAAATGCTATGTAGTTACCAACACGGCAAATTCAAGTTTGGATTTTTGGAATTTTCTGAGGTTTTTTTCTCCAACATTTTTGATCCATGGTTGGTTGAATTCAAGGTTGTGAAACCCTAGAATATTGTGGGCCAAGTATATACTTTCCTATAATTTATTTATATACATGTATATGATATATATAATATATGTTTAATGAACATAATATATATTTAATGAACACACACTATATATATGTGTGTGTGTGTGTGTGCTTAGTTGCTCAGTGGTGTCTGACTCTTTGTGACCCCATGGACTGTAGCATGTCAGGCTCCTCTGTTCATAGAATTTTATAGGAAAGAATACTGAAGTGAGTTGCCATTTCCTACTCCAGGGGATCTTCCTCACCCAGTTATTGAACCTGCATCTACTAAGTCTCCTGCATCAGCAGATGGATTGTTTACGACTGTGCCATATATATATGTGTATGTGAGCATATATATATGAGACCAAGACTGGAAAAGGTCAGTTTTCATTCCAATCCCAAAGAAAGGCAATGCCAAAGAATGTTCAAACTACCACACAATTGCACTCTTCTCACACGCTAGTAAAGTAATGTTCAAAATTCTCCAAGCCAGGCTTCAGCAATACGTGAACCGTGAACTTCCTGATGTTCAAGCTGGTTTTAGAAAAGGCAGAGGAACCAGAGATCAAATTGCCAACATCCACTGGATCATGGAAAAAGCAAGAGAGTTCCAGAAAGACATCTACTTCTGCTTTATTGACTATACCAAAGCCTTTGACTGTGTGGATCACAATAAACTGTGGAAAGTTCTGAAAGAGATGGGAATACCAGACTACCAGACCTGCCTCTTGAGAAATCTATACGTAGGTCAGGAAGCAACAGTTAGAACTGGACGTGGAACAACAGACTGGTTCCAAATAGGAAAAGGAGTACTTCAAGGCTGTATATTGTCACCCTGCTTATTTAACTTATATGTAGAGTATATCATGAGAAACGCTGGGCTGGAAGAAGCATAAGCTGGAATCAAGATTGCTGGGAAAATATCAATAACCTCAGATATGCAGATGACACCACCCTTATGGCAGAAAGTGAAGAGGAACTAAAGAGCCTCTTGATGAAAGTACAAGAGGAGAGTGAAAAAGTTGGCTTAAAGCTAAACATTCAGAAAACTAAGATCATGGCATCTGGTCCCATCACTTCATGGCAAATAGATGGAGAAACAGTGGAAACAGTGTCAGACTTTATTTTTTGGGGCTCCAAAATCACTGCAGATGGTGACTGCAGCCATGAAATTAAAAGATGCTTACTCCTTGAAGGAAAGTTATGACCAACTTAGATAGCATATTCAAAAGCAGAGACATTACTTTGCGAACAAAGGTCCATCTAGTCAAGGCTATGGTTTTTCCAGTGGTCATGTATGTATGTGAGAATTGGACTGTGAAGAAAGCTGAGCGCCGAAGAATTGATGCTTTTAAACTGTGGTGTTGGAGAAGACTCTTGAGAGTCCCTTGGACTGCAAGGAGATCCAACCAGTCCATTCTAAAGGAGATCAGTCCTGGGTGTTCATTGGAAGGACTGATGCTAAAGCTGAAACTGCAGTACTTTGGCCACCTCATGCGAAGAGTTGACTCATTGGAAAAGACTCTGATGCTGGGAGGGATTGGGGGCAGGAGGAGAAGGGGATGACAGAGGATGAGATGGCTGGATGGCATCACCGACTTGATGGACGTGAGTTTGAGTGAACTCTGGGAGTTGGTGATGGACAGAGAGGCCTGGTGTGCTGCAGTTCATGGGGTGGCAAACAGTTGGACACAACTGAGCGACTGAACTGAACTGAACTGAATGAAAAATTAATCAGATCAAAAAATTGATCTAAAAATGAAATGAATAATTTTATTCAATCTAAATTAGGATTATAATCTGGGAACAGCATCTCAGAAAGATCTGAGTACTGTTCCACCCATTAGAAGTCAAAGCAGTTATAAAATTTTTAGAGACAGAGGGTTGTATATTAAATGATGTATTACTGACACAATCCAGATCTGCAATTACAAAGCAGTGGGTCATTGTGATCCTTTACAAGATCAGGAAGGAAGGTTATTCTTTCAGGAGTTGTCTTGTTGATACCAGGAGAATGTTGCTCTTTGTGGTTGAGCAGGTATTTCTGTATATACATGTATTTCTTTATTTACATGTATATAAATAAAGTATAGGGAGATATATATTTGGCTGACCATATTCTAGGATTCCACATCCTTGAATTCAACCAACTGTGAATCAAAAATATTGGGGGAAAAAGCCCAGACAGTTCCAAGGGGAGGTTTTTTTGGTGCATAATGCAGGTACGCAATGCACAATAGAGGGAGAGGGGGTAAAAAAGCAGAGAAAAAATTTTATGTCTTGTCATAAAAGGTGAATTTTATTTCCATGTAAGTGTACATATCATACATATATATGATTATTTTATTTAATGGGGAATCATAAAGTAATAGTGTTCTGAAATAGTTTTTAAACTTAATAATAGATTATCAGGTGCTCCCCTGGGTGGCTCAGTGGTAAGAATCCACCTGACAATGCAGGAGACACAAGTTCAATCCCTGATCTGAGAAAGTCCCACATGCCCTGAAACAACTAAGCCCGAACACCACAGTTATGGAGCCTGTGCTCTAGAGCCCAGGAACTGCAACTGCTGAGCCCATGTGCTGCAGCTACTGAAGCTCGTGTGTCCTAGAGATTGTGCTCTGCAACAAGAGGAGCCACTGCAATGAGAAACCCACACAGGGCAACTAGCAAAAAGTCTGAACAGCAATGAAAACCAAGCAGAGTTGAAAGATAAAGAAATAAATCTTAAAAAAAAAAAAACTTTAAAAAATAACAACTCAATTTATAACTTTTTTTGTTCCACAGTATAGGGGAGCAAAATTTGCCACCCCAAAATGTTTTTTGGTATCAGGGTTATTTTAAGCTAATTATTTTTAAGAGAGTTTCCTGGGTGGTTCAGTGGTAAGGAATCAGCCTGTAATGCAGGAGTCACAGGAGATGCAGGTTTGATCCCTGGGTTGGGAAGATCCCCTGCAGGAGGGCATAGCAACCCACTCCAGTATTCTTGCCTGGAGAATCCCATGGACAGAAGAGTCTGGTGGGCTACAGTCCATAGGGTCACAAAGAGTCGGACACAATTGAAGCAACTTATCATGCACATATTTTTAAGAAACAGAACACAGGAAATCTTTCTTTTTGCTTCCCCTTAGCTGCCTAAAGAATTTAGATAAAGAGCCGATCCCTGGAGTAGAGTTACCAGCAAGGTTTCTGCAGAGAAGATGGGCTGAGTGTGGTGGGGAAACTCAGCAAGTTCTAGGGATCAGAGTCCACCCTGTGTCCTATTGTCTCTGTATGGCCCAACAAGTATCTGTTTATCAAACATTTGCTTCTCCATCTCTGTGTGAATTGCTTTTCTCCCTTTTGAAGGTCTAAAGCACTAACCCCATCTCCTCTTTTGTCTTTAGCTGAAGATGGTGTTTAAGGTGAGGGCTTCAGCCACTTTGGTGAGTTACTTAGTTTTCCTGGGTCTCTACTAGGTACTTTGTTGTTGTTCAGTTGCTCACTCATGTCTAAATCTTTTGTGACCTCATGAACTGCAGTATGTGAGGCTGCTCTCTCCTTCACTATCTCCTGGAATTTGCTCAAACTCATGTCCATTGAGTTGATGATGCCATCCAACCATCTCATCTTCTATCATCCCCTTCACCTACTGCCCTCAATCTTTCCCTACACCAAGGTCTTTTCCAATGAGTTGACTCTTCCCATCAGCTGGCCAAACTATTGGAGCTTCAGCTTCAGCATCAGTCCTTTCAATGAATATTCAGGACTGATTTCCTTTAGGATTGACAGGTTTGATCTCCTTGCTGTCCAAGGGACTGTCAAGAGTCTTGTCCAACACCACAATTCAAAAGCATCAGTTCTTTGGCTCTCAGCCTTCTTTATGGTCCAACTCTCACATCCATACATGACTATTGGAAAAACCGTAGCTTTGACTATAGGGACCTTTCTTGGCAAAATGATGTCTCTGCTTTTTAATATGCTCTCTAGGTTTGTCATAGCATTTCTTCCAAGGAGCATGTGTCTTTAAAAAAAAACATTTATTTATTTAATTGGAGGATAATTGCTTTACAATGTTGTGTTGATTTCTGCCATACAATAGCATGAGTCAGTCATAACTATATATATGTCTCTTCCCTCTTGAGCCTCCCTCCCAACCCCCACCCCCATCCTATCCCTCTATGTTGTCACAGAGTGCCAGGCTGGGTTTCCTGTGTTATATAATAGTTTCCCATAAATAAAAAATAAGACATTATAAAGAGGGGATATATATTATGTATGGCTGATTCACTTTGCTCTACAACAGAAATTAATACAATATTGTAAAGCAAATATACACCAATAAAAATTAATTTAAAAAAAGATCTTAGAAAAAAACAGCATTTTATAAATCCAATGTTAGCCTAACGTTTTCCCACAGGTGTTTTTTTCTAATTAATCAATTTTTTGAAGGATAGTTGCTTTATAGAATTTTGCTGTTTTCTGTCAAACCTCAATATGAATCAGCCTTAGGTATACATATATCCCCTCCCTTTAGAAACTCCCTCCCATCTTCAGCCCCATCTGACCCCTCTAGGTTGATACAGAGCCCCTGTTTGAGTTTCCTAAGCCATACAGCAAATTCCCGTTGGCTATCTATTTTACATATGGTAATGTAAGTTTCCATGTTACTCTTTCCATGCATCTCACCCTCTCTTCCCCTCTCCCCATATTCATAAGTCTATTCCCTATGTCTGTTTCTCCATTGCTGCCCTGTAAATAAATTCTTCAGTACCATTTTTCTAGATTCCGTATATATGTGTTAAAATACAGTATTTATCTTTCTCTTTCTGACTCACTTCACTCTGTATAATAGGTTCTAGGTTCATCCGCCTCATCTGAACTGACTTGAATGTGTTCCTTTTTATGGCTGAGTAATACTCCATTGTGTGTACATACCACATGTACATGTCAGTTCAGTTCAGTTCAGTCGCTCAGGCGTGTCTGACTCTTTGCAACCCCATGAACTGCATCATGCCAGGCCTCCCTGTCCATCACCAACTCCCGGAGTTCACTCAGACTCACATCCATCGAGTCAGTGATGCCATCCAGCCATCTCATCCTCTGTGGTCCCCTTCTCCTCCTGCCCCCAATCCCTCCCAGCATCAGAGTCTTTTCCAATGAGTCAACTCTTCGCATGAGGTGGCCAAAGTACTGGAGTTTTAGCTTTAGCTTCATTGTGGTACAATATATGTATATTTATCCATTCATCTGTTGATGGACATCTAGGTTGCTTCCATGTTCTGGCTGTGGTAAAATAGTGCTGCAGTGAACATTGAGGTACATGTGTCTCTTGGTTTCCTCAGAGTATATGCCTAGGAGTGGAATTGCTGGGCTATATGGTGGTTTTATTCCTAGTTTTTTAAGGAATTTCCATACTGTCTTCCATACTGGCTGTATCAATTTACATTCCCACCAACAGTGCAAGAATGTTCCTTTTTCTCCACACCATTTCCAACATTTATTGTTTGTTAACTTTTTGATGAGGGCCATTCTGACTGGTGTGAGGTGATATCTCATTGTAGTTTTGATTTGCATTTCTCTAATAATGAGCGATGTTGAGTATCTTTTCATGTATTTGTTAGCCATCTGTATGTCTTCTTTGGAGAAATGTTTGTTTAGGTCTTTTTCTCACTTTTTGATTGAGTTGTTTTTCTAGTATTGAGTTGTATGTGCTGCTTGTATATTTTGGAAACCAATCCTTTGTCAGTTGTTTCATTTTCTGTTATTTTCTCCCATTCTGAGGGTTGTCTTTTCACTTTGCTTATAGTTCCTTTGCTGTGCAAAAGCTTTTAAATTTAATCAGTTCCCACTTGTTTACTTTTGGTTTTATTTCTATTACTCTAGGAGGTGGGTCATAGAGGATCTTGCTTTGATTTATGTCATCGAGTGTTCTGCCTATGTTTTCCTCTAAGAGTTTTATAGTTTCTGGTCTTACATTTAGGTCTTTAATCCATTTTGAGTTTATCTTTGTGTATGGAAAATCCCATGGATGGAGGAGCCTGGTAGGCTGCAGTCCATGGGGTCGCTAAGAGTCAGACACGACTGAGCGACTTCACTTTCACTTTTCACTTTTATGCATTGGAGAGGGAAATGGCAACCCTCTTCAGTGTTCTTGCCTGGAGAATCCCAGGGATAGCAGAGCCTGGTGGGCTGCCACCTATGGGGTCGCACAGAATTGAACACAACTGAAGAGACTTAGCAGCAGCAGCAGCATGATGTTAGGAAGTGTTCTAATTTCATTCTTTTACTTGTAGTTGTCCAGTTTTCCCAGCACCACTTATTGAAGAGGCTGTTTTTGCCCCATTTTATATTCTTGCCTCTTTTGTCAAATATAAGGTACCCATAGGTGCATGGGTTTATTCCTGGGCTTTCTATCTTGTTCCATTGGTCTATATTTCTGTTTTTGTGCCAGTACCATAATGTCTAGATGACTGTAGCTTTGTAGTATAATCTGAAGTCAGGAAGGTTGATTCCTCCAGCTCCATTCTTCTTTCTCAAGATTGGTTTGGCTATTCGGGGTCTTTTGTGTTTCCATATGAAGTGTGAAATGTTTTGTTCTAATTCATTCAAAAATAGCATTAGTAATTTGATAGGGATCCCATTAAATCTGTAGATTGCATTTGATAGTATAGTCATTTTCACAATATTGATTCTTCCTACGCAGGAGCGTGGACTATCTCACCATCTGTTTATGTCATCTTTGATTTCTTTCATTAGTGTCATAATTTTTGGTGTATAGTTCTTTTGTCTCCTTAGGTAAGTTTATTCCTAAATATTTTGTTCTTTTTGTTGCAATGGTGAATGGGATTGATTCCTTAATTTCTCTTTCTGATTTTTTATTGTTAGTATATATAATGCAAGTGATTTTTGTGTATTGATTTTGTATCCTGCAACTTTGCTAAATTAACTGATTAGCTCTAGTAATTTTCTGATACTATCTTTAGGGTTTCCTATGTACAGTATCATGTCATCTGCACACAGTGAGAACTTTACTTCTTCTTTTCTGATCTGGCTTCCTTTTATTTATTTTTCTTCTCTGGTTGCTGTAGCTAGGACTTCCAAAACTATGTTGAATAACAGTGGTGAAAGTGAACAGCCTTGTCTTGTTCCTAATCTTAGGGAGAATGCTTTCAGTTTTTCACCATTGAGAATAATGTTTGCTGTAGGCTTATCATGGCACCCCACTCCAGTACTCTTGCCTGGAAAATCCCATGGACGGAGGGGCCTGGTGGGCTGCAGTCCATGGAGTTGCTGGGAGTCAGACACAACTGAGCGACTTCACTTTCACTTCACTTTATCATATATGACCTTTACTATGTTGAGGAAGGTTCCTTCTATGCCCATTTTTTGAAGAGTTTTAATCATAAATGGGTGCTGAATTTTGTCAAAGGCTTTTTCTGCATCCATTGAGATTATCATATGGGTTTTAATCTTTCAATTTGTTAATATGGTGTATCACATTGATTGATTTGTATATATTGAAGAATCCTTGCATCCCTGGAATAAACCCAACTTGATCATGGCACATGAGCTTTTGATATGTTGCTGAATTCTGTTTACTAAAATTTTGTTGAGGATTTTTGCATCTATGTTCATCAGTGATATTGGCCTATAGTTTTCTTTTTTTGTGTTCTCCTTGTTTGGTTTCGGTATCAGGGTGATGGTGGCCTCATAGAATGAATTTGGTAGTGTTCTTTCCTCTGCCATTTTTTGAAAGCATTTTAGAAGGATAGGCATTCTCTCTTCTCTAAATGTTTGATATAATTTTTCTGTGAAGCCATCTGGTTCTGGGCTTTTGTGTTTTGGGAGATTTTTGGTCACAGTTTCAATTTCAGTGCTTATAATTGGGTTGTTCATAATTTCTATTTCTTCCTGGTTCAGTCTTGGAAGATTGAACTTTTCTAAGGATCTGCCCATTTCTTCCAGGTTATCTAGTTTATTGCCATGAGCATGTGTCTTTTAATTTCATGGCTGCAGTCAGCATCTGCAGTGATTTTAGAGACCAAGAAAATAGTCTGTGACTGTTATTAAACTCTTGTTTTATTTTTCTTATTAACTTGTCTCATATTAATTTAATTCTTAGACCAGCCAGAAGAAGTCAGCAGGATAGAGGAAAATTTCTTCATCCTTAATAACAAATAAGACATATTTGTTACAAATAACAAATAAAACTTTTTCTGTGCATTCATATCTTTTAAATACAAAAATGGAAGTGAGAAATGGAATATTTCCTGTCTTATCAGCGAACAAGGATGTCACAGGCACCAGCGATTCTAGCCACCATGAGCCCTGAGGGAACTTAGGAAGGAAAGAATACCTGCCATGTAGCAGCCATCAGACTGCCTCCATTCCCTGAGGAATTCAGGATGTGAAAACAGGATACTGGTCCCAAATAGCTGAGGTGTATTTCAAACTAATGATTTCAGGGAGCACAGACTGTTGTTATCTTCCCATACATATAAAAGTGCCAAATTCCTAAACTTAGGTTATCTGGATTTCTTTAATTAACAATAATCTTTTGATGTTCAGACTACTTGCCCTTTGTTGCAAAACTTCTACATAACCAGCTCCTCCCTTCATCTCCTTGGAGCAGATCTCTCAGGGTCACTTGAGATGCTGTCTCTTGGGCTTGAAGTCCTAAAAACTCCCACCAGATATAACATAACTCCCAACTTTAGGTTGTGAATATTTTTTAAGTTGACAGAACCCACTGCACTCTTATAATCTCCTTTTAAAACTAGATATATAATAAGTATATATCTCTATGTCATTATAGTTTCAAATTATTATTTTAATTGCCTAATAGTGTATCGTATGATGCTACCAAAGTTATTTGAATATTTCTGTATGGTTAGACTTTTGGTTTTTTATTTTTCAACTTTTGCTTCTGTAATTAACACGGTGAGGAGCATTCCTATACATACATCTTTGCATAATTCCCTAGTTATTTCTTGTCAGAATTCTGAAAGTGAAATTATAGGAGCATTATGTACTTTTTAAAGTTTTGATACATATTGCTGTATTCTTCTCCAAACTGGACATCCACCAATGGTATGAAATTGCCTGTTTCCTCTCACTGCTATTGTAAAACACAAAATGCTGCTCACTATCTGAGGGTTCTATAAGAATTAAGGGACTTCTCTGGTGATCTAGTGGTTAAGAATCCACCTTCCAATGCAGGGAACATGGGTTCAATCCCTGGCTGGGGAACTAAGATCCCACATGCCACAGAACAACTAAGCCCAACTAGAGAAGCCCACATGCCATAACTACTGAGCCCATATACTCTAGAACCCATGCTCCACCAAAAGAGAAGCCCACAGGCTGTAAATAGTGAAAGCCATGTGCTACAACAAAGACCCAGCACAGCCAGAGAAATTTTTAAAAATAATGATAATTAAGTCATCAGTTATAATGATAACTGCAGTTATTAACAGTGCACTCTGAGAGGAATTCAAGATGAAAACAAGATGAAGCACTCTATTCTTTGGAAAAACAGGCCCCTAAATAGACATAGACCTCAGGAAAAATTATAATGAATCCAGGTTCTTGTATCTTTCATATACAGAACAGGTGCTAAAATTATTAACTGAGACACCTGTTTCTTGTAACTAGCAGTAACATTTTACCAAAATGTATGCTAAAGGCAGAGGAACCAGACATTAAATTGCCAACATCTGCTGGATCATCAAAAAAGCAAGAGAGTACCAGAAAAGCATCTATTTCTGCTTTATTGACTATGCCAAAGCCTTTGACTGTGTGGATCACAATAAACTGTGGAAAATTCTGAAAGAGATGGGAATACCAGACCACCTGACCTGCCTCTTGAGAAACCTATATGCAGGTCAGGAAGCAACAGTTAGAACTGGACGTGGAATAACAGACTGGTTCCAAATAGGAAAAGGAGTACGTCAAGGCTGTATATTGTCACCCTGCTTATTTAACTTCTATGAAGAGTACATCATGAGAAACGCTGGGCTGGAAGAAACACAAGCTGGAATCAAGATTGCCAGGAGAAATATCAATAACCTCAGATATGCAGATGACACCACCTTTATGGCAGAAAGTGAAGAGGAACTAAAAAGCCTCTTGATGAAAGTGCAAGAGGAGAGTGAAAAAGTTGGCTTAAAGCTCAACATTCAGAAAATGAAGATCATGGCATCTGGCCCCATCAGTTCATGGGAAATAGATGGGGAAACAGTGGAAACAGTATCAGACTTTATTTTTTGGGGCTCCAAAATCACTGCAGATGGTGATTGCAGCCATGAAATTAAAAGATGCTTACTCCTTGGAAGGAAAGTTATGACCAACCTAGATAGCATATTGAAAAGCAGAGATATTACTTTGCCAACAAAGGTTCATCTAGTCAAGGCTGTGGTTTTTCCAGTAGTCATGTTGGTTGTGAGAGTTGGACTATAAAGAAAGCTGAGTGCTGAAGAATTGATGCTTTTCAACTGTGGTGTTGGAGAAGACTCTTGAGAGTCCCTTGGACTGCAAGGAGATCCAACCAGTCCATTCTAAAGGAGATCAGTCCTGGGTGTTCATTGGAAGGACTGATGCTAAAGCTGAAACTCCAGTACTTTGGCCACCTCATGCGAAGAGTTGACTCATTGGAAACGACTCTGAGGGATTGGGGGCAGGAGGAGAAGGGGACGACAGAGGATGAGATGGCTGGATGGCATCACCAATTTGATGGACGTGAGTTTGAGTGAACTCCGGGAGTTGGTGATGGACAGGGAGGCCTGGCATGCTGCAATTCATGGGGTCTCAAAGAGTTGGATATGACTGAGCAACTGAACTGAATTGAACTGATGCTTAACTGCAAGGGCTACCCAGGGGGCTCAGTGGTAAAGAATGTGTCTACTAATGCAGGACCTGCAGGAGACTCAAGTTCAATCCCTGGGTTGGGAAAATCTCCTGGAGGAGGAATGGTTACCCACTCCAGTATTCTTGCCTGGAAAATCCCATGGACAGAGGAGTCTTATGGGTTACAGTCCGTGGGTTTGCAAAGAGTTGAACACTTCTTAATGACTAAACACAACTGAGTATGCATGCATGATTGAGTGCACATATTCCCTAACCAGATCATATATATACTAGCTTTTCCCCTACCTCAGCAGAGCAGTCCCCTCAGAGCTGAGGGGCTTTTTCCCAGACTATAGTAATGCCCTGACTAAAACTTAACTCACAGCCCTTATGTTGTGTGAACTTAAGTCAACATTAAGCTTCCATGGTGGCCCAGATGGTAAAGAATCCAACTGCAATGTGGGAAGACCTGGGTTTAGTCCCTGGGTTGGGAAGATCCCCTGGAGGAGGGCATGGAAACCCACTCCAATATTATTGCCTGGAGGATCCCCATGGACAGAGGAGCCTGGCTGGCTACAGTTGATGGGGTCACAAAGAGTTGGACATGACTGAGTGACTAAGCACAGCAAGTCAATATGATCATAAAGGTGAATGAATTTTAAACAAACAGCCTTGTCGTTCTGAAAAGCTCAGCCTGCTGAAGATGGAAATTGTGTAAAGGCAGCCACAGTGGTCTGGGCTCCACATGGGATAGGACTATTCTCTGAGGCCTGAGACCTTGTCCTGCCCTTTGCTCAGGTTTGTTTTCCCAATGGTTTATAATTTCCAAAAGTGCTCTCACTATTTCACTGTTTAGTGGGATATGTCTTAACTGGACTTCCTAGTTGTCCACTGTTCTTTCCTTATTTCCTCTGGATGAGGTATTTGAAGTGATTTATTTCCCATCAGGAGAAGGCAATGGCAACCCACTCCAGTATTCTTGCCTGGAGAATCCCATGGACCGAGGAGACTAGTGGACTGCCATCTATGGGGTCGCACAGAGTCGGACACGACTGAAGTTACTTAGCAGCAGTAGTAGCATTTCCCATCAAGCTGGGTCAACACACAGTTGCATCAAATCTCACTGCAGATCACTGGCATGAGGTCCAAGCCAACATTTAATTGTGCTAGCAGGAATGGAAATGAAATGGACAAGATGTTGTCTATCCCTATTAGACAGATCTGTCAAACATAATCTTGGATGTTCCAAACTTTGTGGACTATAAATTATGTAGATATCAGGTATTTAGTATAAGTATACACCATATGTAAAGTCTAGACTTTCATATTTTCAAATTATTTGGCAAAGAGGAAGTGTTTATATAAGAGAAACAAGTCAAGGTCATGAGAATAAAGACATGGGACTATTGCTTTGTAAAATGGTTTGGAGTGTAGATAATATAGGCAACTTCAGTGTGATTGTATGTGTTCTTCTCCCCATCCTCTACCTACCCCCTACCATCTGCATATAAATTTTCCCACTGTGAATATTAAATCCTATTTAAAAAATCTAAGACAACCTTTAGAAGTCTCTGTTCTACATGTCTATCTCACAAAATTAATTTTTTTAAAAGAAAGTGAAAATATATTTCTCTCCTTTTTCTCTTTTCCTATGAGTTCAGTTCAGTCACTCAGTTATGTCCTACTCTTTGCGACCCCTTGGACTGCAGCAGGCCAGGCCTCCCTGTCCATTGCCAACTCCCTGAGTTTACTCAAACTCATGTCCATTGAGTCGGTGATGCCATCCAACCATCTCATCCTTTGTCATCCCCTTCTCCTTCTGCCTTCAATCTTTCCCAGCATCAGGGTCTTTTCAAATTAGTCAGTTCTTTGTATCAGGTGGCCAAATTATTGGAGCTTCAGCTTCAGCATCAGTCCTTCCAATGAATATTCAAGACTGATTTCCTCTAGGATGGACTGGTTGGATCTCCTTGCAGTCCAAGGGACTCTCAAGAGTCTTCTCCAACACCACAGTTCTTTTCCTATAGTTTATTTTTAATATTGAAATTCAGCTACTCAAGTCAGTGGGGATTTATATTAGCAGACTTTATTAAAAATTCCAAATAGCCATGGTTTTGCTGTCCTTTGAAACCTCAGCTGCAGTTACTGATAAGTCTTTTGATGCCCCAAGCACTCCCTTGTGGGTGCTAATTAGATGATAGTTGCAGATGCATAATCGGTAAAGTTGGTTCCTAGCGGCACCCCAGGTAAGAAGACACACTCATGCCTGATTTATCCTAATTGCAGGTGTGATCATAGGAGGAAAGCTCAGTGATTTCTGCCTCATCTCTGGTTACTGTGACTCTGATCCAAAGTGCTGCAGGACTTGTCTTTGAATAATCAGCAGTCTAGGAAGAACCAACAGTGTGAGCTCAGAAGTGGAAGGGCTTGGATTGCATTTTGTGTGGAGTGAGGGGAGGAACTGGGTCAGCAGCTGTCACTTGCTACTTATGTGAAACCAAAAATGCATAATATTGTACTGCATTTGTAGTTATTCCCTGCAATTTTATTTAGGACAAGAAGTAAGATTTACTCAAACATACACAATAACAATGTTGGAGGCAATATTTAACTTATTAACTGAATGGCTTATCTTTATAAATAACAGATTTCCTCTGCTTTCCTTATGGTATTTACTGGTATTATTTGAATGCAAGAATCACATATTCTGTTTTTAGCTAATGCATTTTTGTGCATACATATCATTTTACACTGCCTAGTGACTCGTGTTGATAGTCACTGGCTGTTGATAAAACTGGCTGCAAAAATTGTGGACTTGCTTTTGTTATGGTGTTGTCTATTGCTATGTACTTTATTCACAATGGAGTGGTAAGTGTAATTGGAAATGGACCCAAAAAAGGCAAAAGCTAAACTGATCTTTTTCCTCTAGAAATCAAATGTTCTACTTGAATTGAAATATGTGATGAGCAGAGAAAACAAAGTTCCACCAAAGTAGTTTCTTTATCATTATAAATCACTGGCTGGATCTATTTGACAGTTGCCCTTTATTAGAGCACATAGTTTCCTTTATAGTAACTCCAAGATCAGCTGCTTTTCTAATTAAGCAATATTATCATTGTAAATAAGAATAAGGGCTATAGTTTTTAATCACAGAAATGTCAAGATCCTAGGTGTTTTAAGCAGCACCTAGGAGTTGAGTTTCCCATCATGCTGAGTTATTATTCCTCTTCTAAATTCATGCATTTCTCTCACCCTTCTTTTATATTTATAGTATCATAATGCAGAACTATGATGCTCTACAATCACCAAGTAAATTTAGCATTTCCTCAAATTAGAAAGACAGAATTCGGTGACCTATACATTATATTTGAAGCTACTGAAAATCTAGCACAGTTGTATTGTGGGAAAAAAAAAGTTATTTATCTAAAAATTATAGATGTTCTGGTCCCATGAACTTCCTGTGATCATGGACCAAGATGGAGTTATGAGATCACTTTTTTCTTCTCACAGTACCCACAGCTGGCAGGTATATGTGCATTGCTGTGGGCACACAAAGACATTTTAAGGGAGATATGGGACTTAGATGTAAATAAACGTATTTTAGTGCCTCAATGTCCATTTTCCTAAAATTACCTGAGCATTGACCTGTAATCATGACAATAAATTTGTTCTCCTTTCTCCCCTCCCTCCACAATTCTCTCTCAGCTTACAAATATATGGTATACTTCTTACCCTCAGTGGTATTGTATCACAGGTGTAAAACTGCTGAGGCACCAGACAAGCCTCAAAGCACAAAATTCGAAATTCTGGTGTCAGCAAACCCTCCTTCTTTAAGTCATGGACAATTCAGGAAAGAGCTTTGTCTTTCCTGCTATATTTCTATTTCTATGAAGGATAAAGCATTAGAACCAGAATGCTGTGACTCATGTCAGTTTTCACATGAATGGAATTCAGAGGAGTTCTTATCATTATAGAAATTATTAGTAGTACATTTATTTGAATTTTTAAAAATGAAGTAACCATTTTTTTCTAGCAGAAAGAAGTTTTATTTGGCCAACTTATTTGGTAACCAAAAATGACTTTGTCAGTTAAGTTGTATGGTGGGTATTTTCCATAATTTGAATAAATGAATCTGTAATTCCAGGACTTTAATTAAGTTATATTCAAAGCACATGTTTGGGAGATAGTTTTCCTTACATAGCTCATGTTCCAGCAGAGTCTGAGCCTTCTAAGCAAAGGACATGTTTGACTAGCAAATAGCTTTGGAAGCTAGAGATATACATCAGGTGGGATTTAAAGACATACTGCCACTTTCTGAGTATGTGAATTCAATAAGGGGCTTTTAAGTAAAAGATTAAAGATGTAAGCAATAATATTTTGTTAAGTTTTGGAAAGCTCTATTTATGTTCCTCCCAGTAGCTGAAAAGATGAAGAAGAAAAGAGCAGGAAGTCAGTTTGCAATTATGCAGACTACTAATTATTTGCTTTCAACAAACTTGGATGTGAATCTATTGAGTTGTCAGCTGACACTTTAATAAATATGTGTTCAACATAAATCATTACATACATTTTGGCATATAACATGAAATAAGTTTAAAGAATTGAGTCATTGCTATAACACAACTTCTCTTTCCTCTTTCACTAGTTCATGTGAACCATTTATAAAGTCAAAAATTAGAGGTCAAGTCTATACTGCATTTTCTCTCCTTCTGGCAACCAGTAGTAGTGATCTCAGATATAAGGATTAACAACCAAAACAAACCAAACCTCCAACATTCAGAATAGCCACATCCATCTTATTGAGAGATCCATATTTTATATTTATACTTCTGAATAATAGATTAGAATATATTTGTTATATTGATTATGTATTAGTAACTTAATGACAACCAAATCTAAAGTAATTTTTAACATTTTATAAAGCCTTATGGTCAAAAGGAAAATTTTAAATTTATGTGCATATTTTGATGCAGAGAAATAGGACAATCAACAAAAGAATTTAAAGCATAAAAATATGTTTACAGTAAGATAAAATGCTGAGAGGGAAATGGAATAGAAATTGGAGTTTTAGGAGAAGAATGAAATAAAATTAGCTTGTTCACATTGTGTAAATAGAATATCATCAGCTTTAATCATTATTACATTTAGATACCATGGGGTACATACAAAGCAGTGATGTCACTTATTTTATAATGCCTGCATTTAGAATAAGCTGGAAACAACATCCTTTCAGCTAATTAAAATCATGAAGAAATTTAGACACCAGTTTAAAAAGGTGAAATTTAATACATAGTTTAAAAATTATATTAGGAAATAAATGAGCAAAAAAAGACAAAAGACAACTATCCAAAGTTCTTAACAATATCCCCATGACATTCTCTACAGTGTCTTCCTTTTTTTAAACGTATTCGTAGTATTGTACTTCTAGCAAGTGATTTGTTTTTAGCCCAGCTGAAAATCTGCTAATAGTAGTATGGGACAATTATTGGAAAAAAGAACAAATGAATAGGGCAAGTGAATCCCCTGGTTCAGAGTTTGCAGAGAGGGAGTGCCTTAAACCATAGGGAAGCTGGAGCAATATAATCACAAGCTGATAGAATTTAGATTGGAGACTATGAAAGTCGAATATCTTATTAGTTAAATGACCTTTCAAAAGGTTTCAACACACTTTAGCACTAATTGAAAAGAATCCATGGAAACAAGATAGAAGAGCAAAGTAATTGGAGACTGGATTTTTTTTAGGGAAATATGTTAGAGAAGGTGGGAGAGGTGTAGGAAAGAGGTGAGAAAATTTGTCTGAAGAATCAGGTTACAGTAGGAGATGAAAAACCAAAGACCCATTTAAGTAGACCCCAGTTCAGGTTTCTAAGAAGCAGAGCATGAAATAGGGAAAAAGAACCGTTTTGTAGATGACAGAGATGGAAAAGTATTCATGTACACACACATAAAAAGATCATAGAGAGAAAGAGAATAATGGGAACTATTACTTCATTGCTAAGTATTGAACAAAAAGCAAAGACCCTGAATGATACCATGCATGATTGCAAATTTATCAATCTATCTACTTCCAGTTTTATTGAGATACAAGTGACATATAACTTAGTTTAAGGTGTACAACATGATTTGATATGTACTGTAAAATTATCACAATCAGTTTAACATCACCTCATATAGTTACACATTTTATTTCTCTGTGAAGAGAATTTTTAAGATCTACTCTCTTAGCAATGATCAAATATAAAGGCAGTATTGTTAACTATAGTCACCACGCTGTACACTAGATCCCTGGAACTTATTCCTCTTGTAAGTGGAAGTTTGTACTTTTGCCTCCTTTTGCCCATGTCACCCATTCCCTGCCCCTTACTTCTGGCAACCGCCAGTCTGTTCTCTGTATTTACGAGCTAAGTTTTTTAGCTTCTACATGTCAGTGAGAGCACACAGTATTTTTCTTCCTCTGTCAGACTTATTTCTCTTAGCATAATGTCCTCAAGATCCATTCATGTTGTAGCAAATGACAGTATTTCTTTTCTCGTGGCTAAATAATATTCCCTCATATTATCTGTCTAGCTATATCCATTTATGCACTGATGGACACTTGGTTTGTTTCTATGCCTTGGCTACTGTAAATAATGCTGCAGTGAACATGGGGGTGAGATACTTTTTTGACACAGTGATTTTTTTTCCCTCACGTATATTTCCAGAAATGGAACAGCAGATTTAAATAATTTTCTGTTTGGCCTAGATTGAAATGTCAATGTAATTAGACTATTTTCTCTTCCATATTATCTATACAGTCAACAAATAATGAGTTTGCTTATCACTCTGCTTCTCAGGTGGTGCAGTGGTAAAGAATCTGCCTGCAATGCTGGAGACACAAGAAACATGGATTCAATTCCTGGGTTGGGAAGATCCCTTGGAGAAGCAAATGTTCTACCCACTCCAGTCTTCTTGCCTGGAGAATTTCATGGACAGAGGAGCCTGGCAGGCTGCAGTTCATGGGTTCTCAGAGAGTCAGACACAACTGAATGACTGGGTGCACAGCCTGCTAGATGTCAGGGGGCTTGTGAATAGACATAGCCTGGTCCCTGCCCATAAATTCCTCAGAATCTCAGAGAAAAAGCACACAATGGCTATAGGAATAAGTAGTAAATTATGATGCAAGAGGAGAAGGCAATGGCACCCCACTCCAGTACTCTTGCATGGAAAATCCCATGGATGGAGGAGCCTGGAAGGCTGCAGTCCATGGGGTCGCTGTGGGTCAGACACGACTGAGCAACTTCATTTTCACTTTCCACTTTCATGCATTGGAGAAGGAAATGGCAACCCACTCCAGTGTTCTTGCCTGGAGAATCCCAGGGATGGGGGAGCCTGGTGGGCTGCCGTCTATGGGGTTGCACAGAGTTGGACACGACTGAAGTGACTTAGCAGCAGTATGATGCAAGAGGAACAACTTTCAACTTGGGTAGACAGAAAAAACTTCATTTACTGCCTATCTTTGCAAACATTCACCCAGCAGCATGGAGAGGAGCTGGGACATAGCAGTGATTGTGATGGACCCAGTCCCCACGCTGCTGGTGGTGCTGATGTGTGAAGGCCGTGTGAATTTCTCCCTGGTGGTGGTAGCTTGCCGTTTGAGGTAGAAATACTCTTTTCCTGATTCTCATGCATTCTTCTAGTATTTTCAGTTGTTCTTTTGGTCCTTCCAAGCATCCCACAATCTAGCACTACTTTATAATGCAACGAATTCCACCTGTCTAAACATGACATTCAAGAATTTCAGATTCCTTTCCAACTTTGGCTCCAGTTACCCTCCCTCACTCCTTCCCTTCACTTCATTCTCTTATCACTTGATGCTTCACCTTCCAGAAACACCTGTGTTGCTTTAAACCCCTGTTCCCTTGTTTCTCTTGCTTACTCTGCCTGGAATGCAATCTTTTTCTCAATTGCCTGTTTCCTTGACTTCAGCTTTTTGAAACCCTCTTCATCTTTCCTTTGAGTCTCAGGGCATAGCCATGTCTTCCACAAAGATGCCTCAGATCTTCCAGCCGAAAATATTCCCTTTCTTCTCTGTCTTCCCATGGCACTTAGTTCCCTTAACGATGTGTGCAATTTCCAGATGTCTTGACTTCACATAAGATCTTAAACTCCTTGTATAGCATCTGACAAATAGGAGCTATTTCAAAAAATACTTGTTCACTGAATAAAAACACAACTATTGAGTCTGAAGGAGTTCACTAATTGAATCAATGTGTGCCTCATGTAAACATATAGTGGTTGATTTTCAGAAATCTGTTCTCACTATCCTGGAATTTCCAGAAAAACATGGGACGCAAGATAAAATATTCAATACATGCTGTTAATAGTAATTGTATCTGAATGTCAGGTGTGGCTGAAGAGTCCAGATGAACAGCTTATTCTCTGTGTGTTCACTTGTGTTGTGATTGGTTTTCAATCTGGCATCAGTGTAAGTAGCTCTGATGCTATTTTCCGCTCTGAGTTTCTGCTCTAAGGATGCTACATTCTTTACAGCAGGGTTCATTGGGCTGACACGTGCTGCTGCTGGAGGCTTCTCAGCAGTGCCTAACTGGACAATGGGGTGAGGAAGAGTGTTTCAGGGCATCATGAAAGCCTGAACCATGCTTGCCCAATCCATGATTGCCTCATTCCAACTTGCTACCCCAGGAGTACTTGCAGATCCAAGTGTTCTCCATGTCTTGTGTATCCATATGTGCAGTGAGAGTGTTCATTCATGCTCAGGCACCTGGTTTCAGGCCAGCACCTCATCACGGATGAGTCTGATTCTCTATTTAATGCTGGGTTGTGCTAAGTTGCTTCAGTCATGTCTGATTCTGTGTGACCGTATGGACTGTAGCCCACCAGGCTCCTCTGTCCATGGAGTTCACCAGGCAAGAATACTGAAGTGAGTTGCCATTTCCTTCTCCAGGGGATCTTCCAGACCCAGGGATCAAACCCTTGTCTGTTAAGTCTCCTGCATTGGCAGGTGGATTCTTTATCACTAACGCCACCTGGAAAGTCCTATTAAATGCAAGTGATGTCAAAATAAGCACTCAAGGAGTCTGTGTGTAGAAGGAACAGATTTTGACCCTCACAGCTGCCCTGCTTAAAATCATTACTTTCAGCCTGTGGGTCAGATCTGAGTCTTAAACTGTGGTGGCACTACACACCCCTTGCCCACTTTCCTGATTTCCTAGTTCCTCTCAGATTCATGCATCAGTAACTGTGCATGTTCTAACAGCAGCAGTATGTTCTAATGGTTTTCAATTCTCTGCTCCCAGTGAAAATATTCAGCTATATTCAGGGTTTTCCTGGTTGTTCAATTATCTATTGTTGCTTTACAGACTATCTTAAATACAATGGCTTAAAATTATTTTATTATTATTCTGTGTCTATGATACTATGGGTCAGGGAACTCAGGGCACAGGGAGAAGTATTCATCTCTGTCTCGGGTTTCTTGGGGCTTCATTTAAATAGCCGAAGATTCAACAACCAGAGGCAGTGGAGCACAGTTAGATTTTTTACATGGAGGCCCAGGGCTCTGGGAGTTAGTTTTCTAAGACATGGGAAGTAGAGGCGGCCAGTCTCTTAACGGCATGGAAACTGGCACTACTTTCATCAGAGGAGGAGTGGCCAAGATGCTAGAGCAGGAAGCTTTTGAGCTTACCTCCACGTATGGGCACACCAAAGTTAAAACTATTCACAGAGCAACTGTTGATGTAAAAGGACAGGGAACTAGTATAAAACCTCTAAAACTAAAAATATAAATAAAGAACCATATGAAGATGGCTAGAGAAATGGATCAGTTCAGTTCAGTCGCTCAGTCATGTCCGACTCTTTACGACCCCATGAATCACAGCACGCCAGGCCTCCCTGTCCATCACCAACTCCTGGAGTTCACTCAGACTCACGTTCATTGAGTCGGTGATGCCATCCAGCCATCTCATCCTCTGTCATCCCCTTCTCCTCCTGCCCCCAATCCCTCCCAGCATCAGAGTCTTTTCCAATGAGTCAACTCTTCGCATGAGGTGGCCAAAGTACTGGAGTTTCAGCTTTAGCATCATTCCTTCCAAAGAAATCCCAGGGCTGATCTCCTTCAGAATGGACTGGTTAGATCTCCTTGCAGTCCAAGGGACTCTCAAGAGTCTTCTCCAACATAACTGTTCAAAACCATCAATTCTTCGGTGCTCAGCTTTCTTCACAGTCCAACTCTCACATCCATACATGACCATTGGAAAAACCATAGCCTTGACTAGATGGACCTTTGTTGGCAAAATAATGTCTCTGCTTTTCAATATGTTATCTAGGTTGGTCATAACTTTTCTTTCAAGGAGTAAGCGTCTTTTAATTTCATGGCTGCAGTCACCATCTGCAGTGATTTTGGAGCCCCCAAAAATAAAGTCTGATACTGTTTCCACTGTTTCCCCATCTATTTCCCATGAAGTGATGGAACTGGATGCCATGATCTTCATTTTCTGAATGTTGAGCTTTAAGCCAACTTTTTCACTCTCCTCTTTCACTTTCATCAAGAGGCTTTTTAGTTCTTCTTCACTTTCTGCCATAAGGGTGGTGTCATCTGCATATCTGAGGTTATTGATATTTCTCCCAGCAATCTTAATTCCAGCTTGTGCTTCTTCCAGCCCAGCGTTTCTCGTGATGTACTCTGGATGGTTACACACCCATATCCTGAGATGGGCAACCCACAAACAGGAGGAAAACAGAATGACAGAGGTTCTTCCCAAGGAGCAAGGGTCACATCAGCCTCCCCAGTCTGGGGGCTTTTGTACCAAGAAGATAAGCTGCTAGAGCACCTGACTTTGAAGGCTAGTGGGGCTTACTTTCTGCAGAGCAAGAGGGCTGTAGGAGACAGACTCCACTCTTAGAGTGCATGCAAAATCTCACACACTTCATGACACATGGTAGAAGCAGTAATTTGAAAGGATTCTGGGCCAAACCCACTTGCTAATCTTGGAGAGCCACCTGGAGAAGTAAGAGGCAAGTGGGGCCCACCCTGGGGACATGCACACTTTTGGCAGCAACTTTGGGGAGCTCATTCTACCATGAGGACACTGGTGTTTGCAATTCCCATTTGGAATCCTCCCTCTAGCTTATTAGAAGATGGACCTGGGCTGCCCATCAACGTGTTGCCATCAATGTGAGGAGGCCTCCAGTCCTAGCAAGCCTGCTTTCTTAAGACCTCCTGAGCCCCCAGCTACTCCAGGACCAGCCCTGTCTATCAGAGGATTTAGGACACAGCCCCATATACCAGTATGCTGGCACCAGCACTGGGAACCCCAGGGTCCTGCAGCCAGAGACCATGGGACCCAATTCCACCCATCAGTGTGCCAGAACTAGGCCTGGGACCTACCTTACCTACCAATGGGCAAGTACCAGCCCCTAGGACCCCTGGGCCCTGGCCCTGCCTACTAGAAAGCTGATACCACCGCTAGCAAAGTGACACAAGACACTTTGAATCCCTCAACCAGCTGCCCTGGAGTCCAGCCTCAATCACAGTGGGATGAAACTAGCTTTGGGAAACTCCAGATCCCACAATCAGCTGGTCAGGAAATAGCACGGTCCATCAATAGGTGAGAACTAGATCCAGGTCCCCCAGCTCCACAACCAACCACCACGGGGCCTAGCTCCACACACTGGGAAGCCAACACTAGCCCCAGCACCACCTGGGGCTCTACAGTAGGCAGCCTCATGACCTGGCTTCACTTTCTGCTGCTGCTGCTGCTAAGTCACTTCAGTCATGTCCGACTCTGTGCAACCCCATAGACGGCAGCCCACCAGGCTTCCCAGCCCTGGGATTCTCCAGGCAAGAACACTGGAGTGGGTTGCCATTTCCTTCTCCAATGCATGAAGGTGAAAAAATAAAGTGAAGTCACTCAGTTGTGTCCGACTCCTAGTGACCCCATGGACTGCAGCCCACCAGGCCCCTCTGTCCATGGGATTTTCCAGGCAAGAGGCCTCTTTCTCTAGCAGTAGGCAACTTCTGCACAAGGAAGGACCTTGCAATCAACCAGAGCAAGGGTCAGTCACACTTAGCAGACAACACAGTAGTCAGCCCACCACAACAAAAGGACCCATGCAGTCCACAGAGAGGGCACCCCTAGAACATAGAGCTCTGGAGTCCTGAGTGGGGTGCACTGCTAAAATGTATGGCAGATATCCGCAACCCCCAGGCTACAGACTGCTGACCTGTTAGGAAGTGGGCCTCACAGCAGGAAGTGAGTGACGGGTGTGCAAGTGAAGCTTCATCTGTATTTTCAGCTGCTCCCCATTACTTGTATTACTGCCTGAGCTCCACCTCCTGTCAGATCAGCAGTGGTATTAGAGTCTTGTAGGAGCGGGAACTCTACTATGAACTAGAGATCTAGGTTGCTTTTGAGAATCTAATGCCTGATGATCCAAGGTGGAGCTGAGGAGGTGATGCTAGCACTGGGTGGGGGCTACAAATACAGATTATCATTAGCGGAGGTTTGACTGCACCAAGGCTGTAATAAATCAATTGCTTACAGACTCATATCAAAACTCTATCTGTGAGTGGCAAGTTCCAATTAAGCTGCATCTGGTGGCAGGCTTTAAGTCAGAATCTGACACTTATTTCAGTCTTCTTGAGGCCTGCCCATTATTTTATTTATCACTTCCATCCATACCTCTTTCCCATATTGTGCACTTGTCTCAGTCACAGTTTTGGTAAGCCCACAAGCTGCTGCTGCTGCTAAGTTGCTTCAGTTGTGTCCGACTCTGTGCGACCCCATGGACGGCAGCCCACCAGGCTCCCCTGTCCCTAGGATTCTCCAGGCAAGAACACTGGAGTGGGTTGCCATTTCCCTCTCCAATGCATGCAAGTGAAAAGTGAAAGTGAAGTTGCTCAGTCATGTCTGACTCTTTGTGACCCCGTGGACTGCAGCCTACCAGGCTTCTCCATCCATGGGATTTTCCAGGCAAGAGTACTGGAGTGGGTTGCCATTGCCTTCTCCGAAGCCCACAAGTTAACCCCAGCCAAAATGAGTGAAAAACAAACATCACGGTAGGGCTTCTATGAAAGGGGAGAAAGATCCAATGATGAGAGATCAGAAGACTCTAAGACAACCAACAAAAAGAAAGCTTCATTTAAAGAAAATACCAAGAATCCTACTTAAATTATGGGTTCATTGCAACAGGTGATTCACATTCTCCAAATCTGCTTTGTATAATATGTGGATCCAAGGAAGTCATGAAACCTTGACAACTGCTTTGCCACACAGAGGCCAAGCACTGTGCATTAAAACACAAGTCTTTGGAGTTTTTCAAAAGAAAAATCATGAACATAAGGAACAGAAGCAGTTATTGAAGGCCACCACTTCATCAAATGTGTCTGTACTGACAGTATCATTCTTAGTGGCTAACTGCATTGCTAAAGCTAAGAAGCCCTTTACTATCGGTGAAGAGTGGATCTTGCCTGCCACTAAGGACAATTGTCATGAACTTTTAGGAGACACTTCAAAAGGTGGCACATGTTCCTCTTTCACCTAGCACCATAATTAGACAAACTGATGAAATAACATAGAATTTTAAGGCACAGTTGTTAGAGAGGATTCATGAGTCACCATGGTACACAGTCTGCCATTGTTAGCAATGAGGCAATGATGCGTTTTTTTGTGTGCTATATTTTCAGGAGGATGTGTATAGCTTCTGTTGCCAACCAATACCACAGTTACAGAACTATTTAAGTCTTTGAATGATTACATATCAGAAAAACTGAATTGACCATTTCATGTCAGTACATGTATGGGCAGAGTGGCTGCCATGACTAGATGGCTTTCTGGTTTCACTACTCAGATCAGAAAGGTCGATTCTAAATGTGAGTCTATGCACTGTGTCATCCATAGAGAAATGCTAGCTAGTCACCTGAACTTAACAATGTTTGGCAGGATGTGGTTAAAATTATCAACCATATTAAAGTACATGCCCTTAACTCAGGTCTGTTCATGCAATTCTGTGAGGAGATGGATGCAGAGTACACATGTCTTCTCTTATACAGAGAACTGAGATGGCTTTCTAAAGATAAATCACTGGCCAGAGTTTTTGAGTTACAATGCCCACTCCAGAGATTTCTTTTAGAGAAACAGTCACCACTGGCAGCACATTTGTGTGACACAGAATGGGTTGCAAAACTTGCTTATTTGTGTGACATATTCAAGCAGCTCAAAGAACTCAATATGTAACTTTAGGGAAGAATTACAACTACATTCAAGTTAGCAGATAAAGTGGCTGCATTCAAAACCAAACTAGAATTATGGGGGTGATAAGTGAACATTGAGATTTTTTATATTTTTATAACATTAGCAGATTTTGAAAGAGACTGATCCAGGGATTTCTTTTTTTCCGCTGCTACATCATCACCTATCTCAGCTTTCAAAAGAGTTTGAGCATTACTTCCCAATGATAAAAGACCCCCAAACTGGGAAGGATTGGATCCATGACCCATTGTGAATAAGCCAGGTGAATTTGTCTGTGCTAGAAGAGGATTATCTGTTTGAGATCTCAAATGATGGCAGCCTTAAAAGTATGTTTGAGACAACTTCAAATCTCCACACATTCTGGATTAGAGACAAGGTGGAATATCCTGAGATTGTCACAAAAGCATTGAAAAGCCTGCTTCCATTTCCAACATCTTATTTTTGTGAAGCAGAATTTTTGGTTGCAATGACAGCCACCAAAAGGAAATTATGGAGAAGACTGGACATAAGCAACACATTCCGAGTGTCACTGTCTCCCATAATCCCCAGATGGGACCGTCTAGTTTTAGGAAAACAAGCACTGATTCCACATTATGGTGAATTGTATAATTATTATATTACACATCACAATGTAATAATAATAGAAATAAAGTGCACAATAAATATAAGGTGCTTGAATCATCATGAAATCATCTCTCATCCTTCTTACCCTCATTCATGGAAAAATTGTCTTCCACAAAACCGGTAGCTGGTGCCAAAATGGTTGGGAACCACTGAGCTATAAAGTATCTCCTATAAAAGTCCATTTCTCCAAGGTTGGAAAAGGTAACATGCTTGCTAAATACATAGAAATAAAAACAGCAAATTAGGCAAAATGAGGTGACAGATGCACATGTTCTAAATGAAAGAACAAGGTAAAACCCCAAAAGAACTAAATGAAGTGGAGTTAAGCAATCTATCCAATAAGGAGTTCAGGGTAATGATCTTAAAGATGAAAAAAGAACTTGGGAGAAGATTGGATGAGCAGAGTGAGAAGTTAGCTGAGATGATGGCAGAGGCGGAGGTGGGAGCAAAGTAGTGACCAGCTCCTCGAGTTTTTAACGCAACAGAGTGGGAGGCTGCAGAGCACTGCCCACCTGCCTCAGGGCAGCTGGGCTCCTGGGCCTGGACAGTAACACTGAGGAGCCGGAAGTGAGGAAAGGCAGGGGCCAGACCACAGTCTGTGGCAGCCATGTGGGTGTCAGAACAGCCTCAGGGCAGCCAGCAGCAGCCGTGAGCCTGGGGAGCCCTCTGCTCATGGCCCTCCTCTGACCTCGACTCCAGCCTTCCCTGGACCACTTTCCCAGCAACTCCAACAGGGCCTTTTCCCTGGCCCCCCAGCACAGTCACCAACACTCAGTGGCTGGTGAGGGTTTATATGCTCAACGAGGACCAGCCTTGGGACAATGGCTGCCAGGCACGTCATCCAGCTATGTGGAGTGGCTGGCTGAAAGGCTCATCCCTCTTAGTCAGGGTTGGACAAAACGTGGTCCACTGGAGAAGGGAATGGCAAACCACTTCGGTATTCTTGCCTTAAGAACCCCATGAACAGTATGAAAAGACAAAAAGATATGACACTGGAAGATGAGTACCTCAGGTTGCCAGGTGTCCAATATACTACTGGAGAAGAGCAGAGAAACAGCTCCAGAAAGAATGAAGAGGCTGGGATAAAGCAGAAACATCACTCAGTTGTGGGTGTGTCTGGTGGTGAAAGCAAAGTTCAGTGCTAAAGAACAATATTGCATAGGAACCTGGAATGTTAGGTCCTTGAATCAAGGTAAATTGGACATGGTCAAGAAGGAGAGTGAACATTGACATCTTAGAAACATTGACACAATTTTAGAATATGGATATCATCTCAGTGAACTAAAATGGATGGGAATGGGTGAATTTTATTCAGATAACCATTATATCTACTACTGTGGGCAAGAATCCCTTAGAAGAAATGGAATAGCCCTCATAGTCAACAAAAGAGTCCAAAATGAAGTATTTGGGTGCAATCACAAAAATGACAGAATGATTTCAGTTCGTTTCTAAGGCAAGGCAAACCATTCAACATCACATTATTTCAAGTCTGTGTGCCAATAACTAATGTTGAAGAAGATGAATTTTAAAAGTTCTATGAAGACCTACAAAACCTTTTAGAATTAACACCAAAAAAAAGATGTTATTCTCATCAAAGGGGACTGGAATGTAATAGTAGGAAGTCAAGAGGTACCTGGAGCAACAGGCAAGTTTGGCCTTGGAGTACAAAATGACACAGGGCAAAGACAAACAGAGTTTTCCAAGAGAACGCACTGGTCATAGCAAACATCCACTTCTAACAACACAAGAGACGACTCTACACATGGACATCACCAGATGGTCAATACTGAAATCAGATTGATTATATTCTTTGCAGTGGATGGAGAAGCTCTATACAGTCAGCAAAAACAAGACCTGGAAGTGACTGGCTCAGATCATTAGCTCCTTGTTGCAAAATTCAGGCTTAAATTGAAGTAAGTAGGGAAAATCACTAAGCCATTCAGGTATGACCTAAATCAAATCTGTTATTATTATACAGTGGAGGTAACAAATAGATTCAAGGGATTAAATCTGGTAGATAGAGTGCTGGAAGAACTAAGGATGGAGGTTTGTAACATTATACAGGAGGTGGTGACCATAATCATCTCTAAGAAAAAGAAATGGAAGAAGGCAAAGTAGTTGTCTGAGGAGGGCTTTAAATAGCTGAGAAAAGGAGAGAAGCAAAAGGCAAAAGAGGAAGGTGCATACCCATATGAATGCAGAGTTCCAAAGAATAGCAAGGAGAGATAAGAAAGTCTTCTTAAGTGAACAATGCAAAGAAATAGAGGAAAATAATAGAATGGGAAAAACTAGAGATCTCTTCAAGAAAATTGGAGATACCAAGGGAATATTTCATGCAAGGATGGGCACGATAAAGACAGAAGCAGAAGATATTAAGAAGAGATGACATGAATACACAGAAGAACTGTACAAAAGGTCTTAATGACCCAGATAACCATAATAGTGTGGTCACTCACCTAGAGTGAGACATCCTGGAGCATGAAGTCAAGTGGGCCTTACAACAAAGAAAGCTAGTAGAGGTGATAGAATTGCACCTAAGCTATTTCAAGTCATAAAAGATGATGCTGTTAAAGTGCTGCCCTGAATATGCCAGCAAATTTGGAAAACTCAGCACTGGCCATAGGACTGGAAAGTTTGGTTTTCATTCCAATCCCAAAGAAAGGCAATGCCAAGCAATGTTCAAACTACCGCACAATTGCACTCATTTGACATGCTAGCAAGATTATGCCCCAAACCTTCAAGCTAGGCTTCAGCAGTACATGGACCCAGAACTTTCAGATGTACAAGCTGGCTTTAGAAAAGGCAGAAGAACCAGGGGTCAAATTGCCAACATCTGCTGGATCATAGAAAAAGCAAAGGAATTCCAAAATAAAAAATCTGCTTCATTGATTACGCTAAAGCCTTTGACTGTGTGGATCACAACAAACTGTGCCAATTCTTCAAGTGATGGGACTATCAGACCACCTTTCCTGTCTCCTGAGAAGCCTGTATGCAGGACAAGAAGCACCAGTTAGAATGGACATGGAACAATGAACTGGTTCAAAATTGGGAAAGGAGTATGTCAAGGCTGTATATTGTCACCCTGCTTGTTTAACTTACATGCAGAGTACATCATGCAAAATGTTGTGCTGGATGAAGCACAAGCTGAAATCAAGATTGCAGGGAGAAATATCAATAATCTCAGAAATGCAGATGACACCACCCTTATGGCAGAAAGTGAAGAGGAACTAAAGAGCCTCTTGATGAAGGTGAAAGAGGAGAGTGAAAAAGCTGGCTTAAAACTCAACATTCAAAACACTAAGATCATGGCATCTGGTCCCATCACTTCATAGCAATATATGGAGAACAAATGGAAACTGACAAATTTTATTTTCTTGGGCTCCAAAATCACTGTGGAAGGTGACTGTAGTCATGAAATTAAAAAATGGCTCTCTCCTTGGAAAAAAAGCTGTGACCAACCTAGACAGCATATTAAAAAGCAGAGACAGCACTTTACTGACAAAGGTCCATATAGTCAAAGCCATGGCTTTTCCAGTAGTCATTTTTGGATGTGAGAGTTGGACCATAAAATAGGTGGAGCACAGAAGAACTGACGCTTTCAAAATGTGCTGAAGACTCTTGAGAGCAAGGTGATCAAACCAGTCAGTCTTAAAGGAAATCAACCTTGAATATTCATTGGAAGGACTGATGCTGAAGTGGAAGCTCTAATACTTCAGCCACCTGATGAAAAGAGCCAGCTCATTGGAAAAGACCCTGATGCTGGGGAAGATTGAGGGCAGGGGGAGAAGGGGGCAACGGAGGATGAGATTATTGAATGGCATCACTGACTCAGTGGACATGAGTTTGAGCAAACCTCGGAAGATAGTGAAGGACAGGAAAGCTCAGTGTGTAGCAGTTCATGGGACTGCAAAGGCTTGGACATATTTGAGCAACTGAACAACAACAGCAAAGAGTTAGGAAATATAAAGAAAAACCTGAGATGAAGAATACAATATCTGAAATGGGAAATACACCAGAAGGAATAAAATGTAGATTAGATGATACAAAAGAATGTATCAGAACACTAAAATACAGAGTACTGAAAATCACAGAAGCTAAACAACAAAAAGGAATTAGATACAAATAACTTTTTGTTAACTAAATTAATATTTTAGATCATGTTCTTAAACTATGTTCTGTAGAAACTTTAGATTCTTAAATGCACTTCAGATATTCTACACATTTTTTCTTCTTTTCAAAACTAGTTAATGAAGTACCTACCAAGAATTCCAGCTTGATCTTAGTGCTTAATGCAATCACTGGTCACTGTGTTTCCAGGATTTTAGAGAGATTTTTGTCTGTTTAGAGAGGTCTGGGCTTCCCATGTGGCTCAGATGGTAAAGAATCTGCCTGCAATGCAGGAGACCTGGGTGCAATTCCTGAGTCGGGATGTTACCCTTGAGAAAGGAATGGCAACCCTCTTGCCTGGAGAATTCCATGGGCAGAGGAGCCTGGCGGCCAATGGGGTCACACAGAGTCAGACATGACTGAATGACTAACACTTTTACTTTCACACTTTGGCTGTTAGGGGATGAAGTTTCAACTGTTCACTGTCAGTGAAAAGTTCTCATGTGCACCTTTTCAGTGATTCAGGCTCTGTGTTAAGCAACCAGTGGACTCATCTTCCCACTGGCTCTCATTCTCCACTGTTGGCTGTTACCCTGTAATGTGTAGAGTTTGTCATTAGAGATGGATTTGGCTTGTTTGTGATGCAGGAAACGGAAAAGTATTAATCAGGGAATGTTCTGGGGGAGTTTAACATCAAGTGGCCCAGCAGATGTGTAGACTGGGTTTGAGTCTCTATTCTCAGCTCAGTGATGAGCTGCCTCAGTTTAGGGAAAGTGTCTGTGACCTTAAGGTCTGGCACAAAACAAATGACAGTTACATCAAATGTGAACAGTGGCATGATGTCATCATCATGGGTGATTAATCAAGCCACTGAATATTTTGAGAGTAGATAGCTCATCCAAGGGGCTTCCCTGGTGGCTCAGATGGTAAAGAGCTCATCCAAAAGGTTTTTGTCTCATCATCTCTTTGGGGCAACCACAATAGATTTAGGCAGCTGGACCCATTTGCAAGCCAGTAGGCTACCTTTTTAGATTACCAGCACACAATAATGAGATGCTAGCCTATTTGGCACCCCATTTCCTGATCATAAGTTAATTAATACAGCAAAGCTGGACTATTTACTCACTCCCAGGGAGAGAACAGGTGGTGAGCATTCCTGCTTCATTGAGCAGACACTGATGGCAAAGAACAAACTGATTGAAGCCAATGTTTTGTTTTGGTTAATACTTCATCTTGTTTATTTTTAAAATCTGTGAAGGCAGATTAAAGATTTTTTTCACTACTCCCTAGCAATTTATAAACAACATGATACAAATCCATAAACTAAAAAGGAATGATGTAACTAGGTAGCTTAAAATTTGTTTTCAACATGTATTTATTTATTTGGCTGTATGGGGTCTTAGTTGAACTGTGTGGAATCTAGTTCCCTGACCAGATATTGAACCTGGGCCCCTTGAATTGGGAGCACCAAATTTTAGCCACTGGACCACCAAGGAAGTCCCAAGGTAGCTTTTTAATTTGTGAAGGAGAAATAAGATTCATATTATACTCAAAATCCTTTTTGCCTTTTTCAGTGTAGCAAATGAACCCTAGAGCTACGACATAATAGCTTTCAAGTTTTTCTGTTGTTGTTCAGTTGCTAAGTTGTGTCTGACTCTGCAGTCCCATGGATTGCAGCACACCAGACTTCCCTGTTCTTCACCATCTCCCAGAATTTGCTCAAATTCACATACATTGAGTCAGTGATGCTATCTAACCATCTCAGCCTCTGCCACCCACTTCTTCTTTTGCCTTCAATCTTCAATCTTTTGCCAGCATCAGGGTTTTTTTTCAGTGAATCTGCTCATCACATCAGGTGGTGCATTTTCAAAAACTGGATCACACTAGAAAAATATAGAGAATGGAAGAATTGGGGCCATGATTATCTGCATACTAACAACATGCTGTAATCACAGGATTCTAATTGTATAACTTGATGGTTTCAAAAGTGCTTCCACATAGATTATGCCATTTGTCTTTTACCCCTGTGAAATTAAGAAGGTAGGTATTTCTCCCACTTTAGAGTTGAAAACACTGAGGTTAAATGCCTGCTGTCAGTTTGTATCTGGGGCACAGACTCTGGAATAAAATGTAGTCTCATGATATTTATTAAGGAGTATCACTAGATTAGTATCTGTGGAGGAGGGGGAGGAAGCAGAACTGGGTCAAGGGAATCACTAATGTATGAAGCAGACTCAATGACAGTCTAGGTGAGAGCTCTTTGGCTAGAATGGCTCTTCAGAGTTGTTCTGAGTTGGGTTGAGATGGCCAGGCTTGTATACCCTTGCATCCAGTGGCCCCACTGGATGTGGGCCACTTTGGAAAAGGATGCGACCTTGGACAAGACAGTGTTCTGCTTCTAACAATCCCTGAATAGTGTGACAGCTAATGGCTGTCTGCTGACAGCATTCTCAGGATCAGGTGAGTTCTTCACTGGAGGGAGATTTTGGCAAGAGGTGGGGGTGGGGGGTCCATTTCCTGGTGGCTCAGACAGTAAAGAATCTGCCTGCAATGCAGGAGACCTGGGTTCAATCCTTGGGTTGGGAAGATCCCCTGGAGGAGGGCATGGCAACCCACTCCAGTATTCTTGCCTGAAAGATCCCCATGGAGAGAGGAGCCTGGTGGGCTATAGTCCATGGGGTCGCAAAGAGTTGGACAGGACTGAGAACTAAGCAGACAGCACACATTCCTCATACTGTGTGAGTCCAGTTTTGCCTATTCATCCTAGGACAGCTCTTCCAGGATTCCAGTGTACCTCTTCCTGGGAGAAACTTGGAAGAGAAAGATGAGTGGGATGAAGTTATAGCCTCACTGGTGGAGATGGTCTCAGGGTTTCAGTTGCTAATCCTGTCTCTTCCTTAGCACCCAGGTCAGATCTCTCTTACATTCAGCTAGTACCTCTGCCCATATAAGTGGCGTACCCGGCGACAGGATCCAGATGCTTATCACTCAGAAGTCTAGCTCTAATCATGATTGTCGAAGCCCTGGATTGCTACATTTATCCAAATATAGTAAAGTTGGGCAAGGATTTGGGAGATGATCACAAGGTGGGTCTGTAGATCCTGAAGACTCACTGTGGACAGAATTCATTTGTTCCCTGCTTACTCTCACTCTAAGGGAGAGGCTATAATGATGCTTCAGGGCTCCAGGTATCAGTGTCAATTCAGCACTGGGTCCAGTAGTCCTCAAAAATGTTTGGGCCTTTTCTCAGTGTATATTTATGCAAGTAAATGGTCATAGGTTCCTTTGGGGAAGGACCAGAGCAATCATTGTTGTGTTCACTTAGCTGTGTGTTAGAAGGTGTTGGAGAGTTCCCTCCTTCTTGGAAACTTGCCCTCTTCTTCAGTCAATGGGTTCCATGTATAAAAACTCACTCATGTCCGGAAACTCTGCAAGTGACTCTAACTCTAAATTGGTAATGCTTTCTTCAGGTTCCTAATGATCCATGCTTGATTTATTTTGATGGTACAACCCAACTGGGTTTCCCTGTTGGTTCAGCAGTAAAGAATCTGCCTGCAATGCAGGAGATGCAGCAGGAGCCATGAGCTCGACCCCGGGGTCAGGAAGATCCCTTGGAGAAGGAAATTGCAACCCTGCCCAAAATTCTTGCTTGGGAAATCCCATAGACAGAGGAGCCTGGTGGGCTATAGTCCACAGGGTTGCAAAAGAATCGGACATGACTTAGTGACTAAATGACAACAACAACCTGAGTAATATCCTTGTTGACTGCCCTTCTTTTTGGTCCTTAGGACATTGGCTTCTATTAACCCTCCCAATAATTCTCTGTGGCTCAGGTCCCTCTGGCTCTCGACTTGCTGCTTATTATGAAAATGGTTCTCACCTGGCTTTTGAAAGATACTCTGCTGAGCAGCATCTACTGCTTTGAGATCCTATCTTCCATGTTGTAATCAACAAGCCTCCCTGTGTAATGGCCTCTCCTTCTGGCCCAAAGGGGAGGGGCATTGATGACCCCCTTACTAGTTTGTTTCTTCTGGCCTTCACAAATGGTATTGGAGAAGGGAATGGCAATCCACTCTAGTATTGTTGCCTGGAGAGCTCCATGGACAGGGGAGCCTGGTGGGCTACAGTCCATGGTGTCAGAAAGAGTCGGACATGACTGAGCAACTAACACTTTCACTTCGCAAATGTATATCCTCCAGGCCTTCTTAGGGAATATAACTATCTGGTGGGTTTTCAGGCTTTACATAAAATATCCATTTCAGCGTGCCTCTCATCTGAGCCTTTTAAGCCATGTTTCACCATGGTCTATTATTCAATTCTGATATTATCTAATTTAGCATTGTTGTTGTTGCTGTTTAGTGGCTAAGTCGTGTATGACTGTTTGCAACCCCATGGACTATATCCTGCCAGGCTCCTCTGTCCACGGGATTTCCCAGGCAAAAATATTGGAGTGGGGTGCCATTCCCTTCTCCTGATTAGTATCAGGCATGTATTTTCCCATGCTTTTGGTGGTTTGCTAATAGTGAATTCATACCATCTCCTGGAATCTTTGCAAAGATTAGGTAATGATAATCTCGCCTTCATTCAACTTTATGCCCTGGCCCTCTTGTCTAAGTACCCTCAGCATACAGTTCCGTGTGTACTCCTGCTGGTCCAGGCTGGATAACTCTTGCCACAGCTTTGGAGTATCATCCCACTTCTGACAGGGATACATATTAGCTTCCAGTGGGAAGAGTACTGCATCATTTTAAGGAAGGATAGGAGTGTCAGTAGTTGGTAGAGAGAAGTGGATCATTTTTTTAATTTTCTAATGTGTTCTGGGGACTCTGGTCTGTGGAGTCAAGATGTTTAGTGGTCATCAACCCACATATTTCATCCATTTGGACTCTCATTCTTTCTCAACCAGGAACCTGACCTTGGCATAGCAGACCCCTTTTAGTTAGGAGAGTAACAATTTTTAGAGTTCAGCTACTCAGACAAACCTGGTTCTGGTCCTCAGCTTCCTCTGCCCTCTCTGTAGTGGGGGAAAGCTTCTTTGTAGGCTGCTAAGGAGTTTCTCCGGAGAAGGCAATGGCAACCCACTCCAGTACTCTTGCCTGGAAAGTCCATGGACGGAGGAGCCTGGTGGGCTTCAGTCCATGGGGTCGCGAAGAGTTGGACACAACTGAGCGACTTCCCTTTCACTTTTCACTTTCATGCATTGGAGAAGGAAATGGCAACCCACTCCATTGTTCTTGCCTGGAGAATCCCAGGGACGGGGGAGCCTGGTGGGCTGCTGTCTATGGAGTCACACAGAGTCGGACATGACTCAAGCAACTTAGTAGCAGCAGCAAGGAGTTTCTCAGGCTTCCCAGGTGGTGCTAGTGGTAAAGAACCTGCCTGCCATTGCAGGAGACATAGAGACATGGGTTCAATTACTGGGTCAGGAAGATCCCCTGGAGGACGGCATGGCAACCCACTCCAGTATTCTTGCCTGGAGAATCCCATGAGGATTCTCCCACAGAGGAGCCTGGTGGGTTATAGTCCATAGAGTCACACAGAGTTGGACACAGCTGAAGCTACTTAGTATGCACGCATGCATGCAAGAAGGTTCTCGCACATAACATTTAACTAGCCAGTAAGCTCTCAGCTACTCGTTACCTACCTCCCTGCCCCTGCTACCTCCTCTATATCTAGTAGAGCAATAGCCAGGTAATTCCATGATCTTGTAGCTGCCCCTTCCCTTTTATATCTGACACCAGCCAATGCAGTCCCTTCTACCATTATACCATCCCAACTGACCACTGCTGGAAGGTTAAAAAATGGAACTGCTGCCCTATGCCAGGTGCTATCTGTGCTTCACCTATCATGGGAGAGGGGGCCCTTATTGCTACCTGGACAGGGAGTGATCCATGATTCAGCTCCAAAACCCCATTTTAGCATCTGTTTTTCTCCCGGATCATCCATGATAGTAAGTGTTATAGACTGGGTCCTAGAGAGACGATCCTGAAATGAAATTTTGCTTGCAGATGTTTATGAAAAAGTGTCCTTAAGATCAATATATTTATATTCCCTCATTGATTAGTCATTGGTTATTAGCTGCTCTGGGAAGGACTGCGATTTGGGCGAGGCAGCCCTGCCACTGGAGCCATCTCTAAAGAGTTCATCAGCGGTCCCAGCAGCTGGGATAACAAGTCTTTTTTTGCAGGGGAATGTGGGTATGTGCTGGGGAGACCATCATGATGACATTACCAGTGTGTGTTCTGAAGAGTTCTGTATCCGCTTTCTGAGGGCACAACAAGCTCTTCTGAAACTGCCAGTTCCTAAGTAAGGTTAATGAGTCTCGGCTATAAGTGTTGCTAATAGTCAACTGGCACAGGAAACAAGCAGAGAGAAAGAGAGAGATTGAGGGTGGGAAAGAGAAAAGCAGAGGTGCCCCTGTTGATGGGAGCAGCACTCAGAGACCACATGGGATGGACAATGATCACTGCCCAGCACTACCCGGACTGGCTGCTGCTGGCTCCCAGTAGGTAGATTTAGGTTCCCTGAAATCTGTCTCTGTGACAACTTGGCATGAAGATCAGGTATTATCAAGACTTTCAAAGGTCCATCTTGTAGCCTGAATGATTAGCTTCTGATCACACAGAGAAAGCTACTGTGTTTGTCAGATGTTACAGTCACAGTGATGTAATTTATAGTTTAAGATGTGCTGCACACACACCCTTTGTTTCCAGCTCTTCATGCTATATGTCTGATTCTCACCCTTCTCCAGAGCCTGACATATATTGTCTTTAAGGCTTTCCAAGAGCTTCTTATTGTCTTCCCAGTGTGAAGCCCCAGAAAGGTGCTTCAGCTGTGTCTCATGCACCCAAATGGGTGCTGTCCAACAAGGGGTGCTGCTGATCCTGGTGCCTATTTACTTCCTCCAGTGATGTTGCTGGAAAAAAATTGCCGCAAACACTTCTGGGAATTTCCTATTGCAATTCTGCAGAGGGTCATGCTGAAGCATGTAGGCACAATGTTAAAGTCAGCATCATACATGACTTTATTGCCATACATCATATTCAAACTAAAACACAACTTTAATCATTAGCCCATTTAACTAAAAAAAATTTAAAAACAAAGGGTAAAGCATCGGCATTTTAATATGTGGGGTATTGATAAAAAAAAAAATCTTGACTAAGAATATTAGGAGTTGAAGCACATACTGAGAATTTCTTTCCTTATTAAATCCATAAATAGCACCTATTTGACATACAGACTCTTAAGTCAGTAATTATAAGGCAAAATCACTTTTGATCTTTTTTCTTATCATGGCTGATTTATTCTCCTACCTTGTCAGCTGAAAAATTTTACCTTAAAAACATTCTTCTTCCTTTTTTTTTTCTTTTCAACATTTCTCACTTCTTTATTCTCCTTGACGGGAAGATGACAGCAGCTCTATTAAGTGGGAGCAAGCTGGGATATGTCATTAAATTTTAATCACTTTCCTGCCTGTGAAGCTGATAATTGGAGACCATTTAACAGAACCTGCTACTCTGTTGGCTCTCTGGAAATCCCAGCTGTTTGTAAAAGGCAAAGAGCCTAGTTATCATTTTAACCCAAGCTCATCTCGAGCATGGATTTTATGCCAAATACCCCAGTATCCAAATGCCATGACTCTGAGGACCTACCTTCCTTCACATTAAGCTTTCTTTCCTTTCTTTCCCTTTAATCAGTAGAACAATTTAATGAAATGTCATGTAGCAATCAGCAGGTCACACTCCTTATCAGAGACCAAGCCCCTGACTAATTTCCCTTGCTTTCCCCTTTCTTCTCAAATGCACTCAAAAGCTGCCTCCTAAATTCCTTCTGCTTTGTTTCAGACAGCAAATGGATGCAACAACGGACTGCAAACAGTCTCACCTGTTCCACTCCAGGTCTGTTTGAATTTTATCTGTGAATTAGTGTCTCCTGTGGCCTTGTGACTCTCCAGTCAACTGTTAACCTACACTCCTTATTCTTTTTCACCCCATCTCTGCAGAACCAGACTTCTTTTTTCAAAGAGGGATAATTCTTCCTTCTGTTCTATGAACCATCCTTAAACCTTCATCATAACAAACTACCAAGGCTGTGGAAGGAATTACACTGCTGATATGTAGGTTAAGAGCCTCGTAGCTCAGAGTTTCCAAGTCTATACTTAAAAAGAAAGCTTTAGCCCTCACATTCAGCATCTCTGCACCCATTCACTCATTCTTCTTCATCCATTCATTCAATACATTTATTTTGTGCATAGCCCTCTACTAGCATTAAGGGTATAACAAAACAGGTATGGTTCTTGTCTTTGAAGAGCTATTGATCTGTTGGGGAGATAGACATCATGTAAGTAACTGTATGAACACTTGATTACATTGTGATAATTGCAGAATGAGAGCTGTAACAGGACACCTGACTAATAGGGGTTAATATTTCTTGAATCCTGACCCTGTGCCAGTCAATATGCCATGCTATTACAGGCATGAAACCACCGAATGCTCCCAATCAGGCTGTTATCCTCCTTATGCAAAGAGACAAGAAAATAACCTCCCTAGTCGCACACATTGAATGTAGCCATTCCTCCTCACAGCTACATCATGTGAGAATTCCTTTTGTGCTACTTGCCTACCAATACTTTGAGAGATCATATTTTTAATTTTTGACCATCTGATAGGCATGAAACTATATTCCAGTGTGGTTTAAGAAAGAAAAATATGATTGTACTAAACTGTAGGTCAGCAGTGAACAATATTTCCATAGTTATAATAAAGAAATTTGAAAACTGATTTAACTGAGAGTAGTCTTTGGAGGGCGCAGGTGAAGGGAAGTGTGTTTGTGTGTGTACTTGTGTGGGGCCAGGTGTTGATGAGGATGATGTGAGGAGGCCAAATCCTAGTTTCTGTAGGGAAAAGTCAATATGATAATGCTGAAAATTGGAGAATCAGGTACTGGTAGTACAATTGTGTTATTTTAAGATGTGAAGGTAAATAGTATAAAAAAATAAAGGGATGAGAGCATGTAAACGCAAAAATATAAAAAAGGGTTGAAAGTATGTAAAAATGTTGCTTTTAGGAAGTGGGATTTGGGAAAGGGTTGGGTTGGCCAAGGGACTGCTGTTTCTTGTTGCAAGCCTTGTTGTTTGACTTCGTTTTCCCTCAATTTCAAAGGTTTTTGAAATCAGGGGCACTAGGGTCATCCATGGGAGCATGGCAGCATGGAAGCCTCTGGTCCCTTCTGGTGGTCAGCACACCCTCCCTGGAAAACTGGAAGTGGCAGTGATCCTCTCACAGAGGAGTTAGAGTGGCTGCCTCCCCACTGGTACCAGAAGCCCAGAGCTCTGGGTTTCCAGTGTGTCTGAAAGCCATGTGGTCCATGATGAGGTACCTGCTGGACTCCTCATCTCATTGAATTTCAATATTCAGTGGCACTTTGAACAGTTCTGGTGACTTGAGGACTGAAGCACTGAGTCAGTTGTAGCCCGCACCCCACCACCACTGCCTTCTCCCTTCTTTTTGTATATTAGGTTAGAGAAAAAAGGAGTAGTGGAAAGGGAGAAAAAGAAGGTAGCAGAAGCCCAGCTGTTTGCCCTTACTTAGAAACAAGGGGAGGTGAGGTGTGGGTCTGTGAAGTCTCAATTCAGTTCAGTTCAGTCTTGTCCGACTATTTGCGACCCCATAAACTGCAGCACGCCAGGCCTCCCTGTCCATCACCAACTCCTGGAGTTCACTCAAACTCACATCCTTCGAGTCGGTGATGCCATCCAACCATCTCATCCTCTGTTGTCCCCTTCTCCTCCTTCCCCCAATCCCTCCCAGCATCAGAGTCTTTTCCAATGAGTCAACTCTTCGCATGAGATGGCCAAAGTACTGGAGTTTCAGCTTCAGCATCAGTCCTTCCAAAGAACACCCAGGACTGATCTCCTTTAGAATGGACTGGTTGGATCTCCTTGCTGTCCAAGGGACTCTCAAGAGTCTTCTCCAACACCACAGTTCAAAAGCATCAATTCTTCGGCGCTCAGCTTTCTTCACAGTCCAACTCTGACATCCATACATGACTGCTGGAAAATATTGCTGCTTCCGTGGTGGAAGAGCCCTGAGCATGAGAGCGCAGGTGTTCCTAGTTCTTCGGGGTAGGTGGTCTCTACCTTCCCCGCTGTCTCTCCCTGCTTCTTGTGTTAGAAAGAAATTTTTTGGGTTGGCCAAAAAGTTTGGGCTTTTCATGACATCTTATGAAAAACCTGAAAGAACTTTTTGGCCAACTCAGTATTACAGCACAAATTTGGGAAGAAGCCTGGAGGACTCTGCCTTTAAGACATGTTTAGGAGGAGGCAGGGAGATTCTTTTAGAGCACAGGATTTTCTGAAGCCTTTGTAGTTTTGGTGTTGTCTCTTCTGATCCAGCTATGAAGACTGAAAGATTTATCAGCATGGATGCTCACTAAATGAAGCTGTTTCTAATGGGCAAGAATTCTAATAAATATGAAAGTTCAATTTATGTGTTAGTACTTTACCACTTCAGCTTACATCTTCTGTGAAATCCCAGAAAAACCTCCTCTTTTTAGGGTCTTTGATCCTAGTCATTCCCTCTTTTGACCATTTCTATCATTTATTTTCCCATCTCATTGGTCATTCATTCAACACATATTTATTAAGCATCTGCCATGTGCCCGGCATGTTTCAGGCAGCAGGGATATCTTGGTGAATAAGGAGGACAAGATCCTTGACCCTGTGTAGCTTCCCTTCCTGTAGAGGAGAACAGATATGAAATAATCTATAGTGAAGAACTGATGTCAGTGCTATGAAGAGGAAATGAAGCAGGATGTGTTTGAGAGTGAAACAGGTTGTGATGGAGAGTGATATGTCAGCCACCCTGAGCAGGTGGAGTCTAAGCTGAGATTGAATGGGGGGAGGACCAACCCTGCAAGGACCTCTCAGAGTCTCTCAAGCTTAAGGGTAATGAGCAAGGGGGGAGTTAGGGAGTGAGCTCAGGGGGTGGCAGGCCCAGGTGATTTAGGTCTGTTTTGCTATAGAAGCAAGTTTGGATTTTATTCTGAGTAGAATGAGAAGATTGGAGTTTATATTTTTTTAAAGCTTTTAAAATTGTGCATGTGTCATTATTGGATTAGCTTTAAAGATCACTGTGACTTCCATGTGACAAATTGGTGGGGATTGGGGTGGGCTATGTACTGGGATGAAGCAGGGGATCAAGTAGGAAACAGTTATATGGTTTAATGGGAAGAAAGTGGGTGTGTATAGATGAGGGATATGTTTGGTTAGAGTCAACAGGACCTGCTAGTGGGCCAGATGGGGAGAGGGAAAAACCAAGAATTCCTGGGTTTCTAGCTCAAACAGAATAGCTGGGTGGATGGAGAAGCTCTTTATTGAGATGGAAGGATTGGGGAGGAATTTGGAGGGGTAGGTGTTAGAGGAGGAGGGAGGATGTAGTCACAGGGAGATGTGAGATCCCTGAGTAAGAGAGAATGGGGTTTGTTCATTTGTTCAGAAGGTTGATGGAGGAGAGGAATGAGAAGTTAGGAGAGCATTGGTGACTGTCAGTGTGGGGATCTCAGCAGAAAGAGAGACAGAAGTCAAACCATAAGGAGATGGTGAGGACATGCTCAGATTTTGCTCACGGTTGTACACTAGTGCCTGGCACAGTGCCTGGCAAATGTAGATGCCAAATATTCAAAGCAAATAAACAAATGAATGGGTGGTAATGTGGTGTGGGAACTGAGTGTAGAATACTTTCTGTAAGTGTTGCAATGAAGATGTGAGGAGAAGGATGCTACAGCTGGAGCAATGGCAGGTTTTATATTTATTTTTATTTAAAGGACAGGAGATTCCTATAGACATAGCAAAGAAACCCTCTGGGGAGGACTGATGAAAGAGGTACTAGAGGAGGGGTGATGAGGATGAGCAGCAGATAGGGGAAAAGGAAGAAAGGAGAAACAGGGAGGAGACAGGGATGGGAACAAGCATGTGGTATACAGTCTCCCAAGGGCCAGGGATGTATTTTCTCATGTAATCATTACAATCACTGCTTGGGACAGTGTTATATTCTCCACTTTCATGTGAAGTGACTAAGGGTTTGAGAGCTAAAATCACTCCCTGAAGTTCCAGGATGAGCCAACAGTAGCTTGGGTTTGTGCCCAGAACCTGCACTATTACCAATAGGCCATGTATAGGCCATTTGGACTCTAAAGAGCCCCAGCGAGGAGCTGGCATAGGTGAGGAATCAGGTGGTAGACTTTCACTGCCATTTTCATGTTTAACCCTAACCATCAGTAATTCTGCAGAGTGAGCCAACTGGACTGCAATACGCAGCACTGTTGAAACCTGAGGTTTATAGGTTGTCATGTTCGTGAGCAAAGAGAGAAAATGCCCTCTTTTGAAAGGAAAGCTGTCAAAATTTGGGGTATGTTGCAAAAGATTAAAGTAATTTTTAGAATCTTTATTTGTTCTTTTGTATCAGGTGGTGGATTAACTGAGGTTAATAGAAAGTCTGAAGAAGTGATATGTACAGGACTTAACAGTTCTGAGCTGGCAGGAAGAGGGCCTTGATTTAAATCATGATTCCAGTGCTTCCTAGGCAGTTTGTTTCATCTCTTTCTGAGATTCAGTTTCCTGACATGGAAAATGGTGAGGGAAATATGACCTCCCTCAGGAAGGATTGTGAGGACTAAATGTGGCATTGTGTTACTAAACTCCTAACCCAGGCCCTGTGCAATGGGACCACAGCATTATTTTTGTTTTATTTCCATTCCTATTGTTTTCTTAAGCATGTCTTCGTCACCTTGGGCTGCTGTAATAGAATACCATAGACTGGGTGTCCTAAATGATAGGAATGCATTTCTCATAATTTTGGAGGCTGAGAGGTCCAGGATTAAGGTGCTGACTGATTCAACTCCCTGGCAAGATGTCTATTCCTAGCTTACAGAGGGTCACCTTCTTCCTGTGTCTTCATGGGGCAGAGAGAGGGAAGGCAAGCTTTCTGGTGTTTTTTATAAGTGCACTAATCCCATCATGAGGACCTCAAGCTCATGATCTAATCTGTTAATAAATCTGTCTACATCTCAAATACCATCACACTGAGTGTTAGACCTTCAACATATACATTTTGGGGAAACACAATTCAGTTCTTAGCAAAGCATGAATACACTGAGAAATAGTGGCTCTGAGATTCTGAGCCACACAGTTTGGGAACGAAGTGATGAATTTGTATGAGATTGTTTGTTCCTGTTCTTGTTTAGTTCATTTGTGAGAGCTCTTTCCAAGCAAAACCCTAGAGTGAAATTATGCTATGCTCATTACTCTGAGGCTGACACAAATCTGGCTAAATACTTTCTCTGGTAAATAAGATATGGGTTACAGATGTCACCAAGCATGAGCAAAATCCTTTCCTTCTCATTTCATTTATTTAGTTGCCTAATTTTATTTTCTTTGCTGTGATTGGCTTAAAAGAATTTATTGTATTAGAAATCCTGGACTGTCAGTATGCATGGCTCCAGATCAGAAAAAATTCATTTACTGTTGTCTTTCTCCTAAACTGCTGTTTGCGAATTGCGAAATGCGAAATGCCTTGTACTTAAATACTCTTTCCCCATCATACCAATATGTCAAATTAATGCACACAACTTTTGGCATTAGTAGGCTCAGGGATATGTATATGAAGTCTTATCTTTACTTTCCTTATTCCTGATACATATGTAAGCCCATGTTTCATATTTCAATGACAGTCACCACAATATGCATTGAGACAGTTCTTGGTTTAAGGAATTCATCTCTGCAGAAACCTCTGCTGCAGGTCTCTCATATTCTTACATTAATGCAACAATATGTATTGAGTGTCTGTTACATATCAGGCATCCTTCCAGCTGTTGGGGAATATCAGAGTCAATGAAATACAATCCTTTCCTCATAGAACTTAGCTGGTTGATGACCATGATTTTTGCTTAAAATTGGCTCATTTTCTAACTTTTGTAGATGAAACATTGGTTAAACTCCTACTCAGTGAGTCTTAAAAGTCTTTATTTTAACTACACATTTTAATTACATATTTTAATTGCACAAAAGCATGTAAATCAGGTTACTGAGACAGGTTTGGATTTGGAGAACTGTTACACATTTGGCACTAAAGTGAAATTGTAAAGCTATAAAATTAGAACATATAGGGAGATATATAAATATTTCAACTGGCACTGTTGGAAGGAGGAACTATCTTGGTCCATTCAAGCTACTATAACAGAATACCATGGACTTGGTAGCTTATAAAGAGTAAAAATTTATTTCTCAGAGTTCTGGAGTCTGAAAGTCCAAGATCAAGGTGTCTGCAGATTTGATGTCTGGTGAAGGCCCACTCCCTGGTTAATTTTTGCTGTGTCCTCACATGGTGAAGGAAGAAACTCTTCAGCCTCTTGTAAGGGCACTAATCCCATTCATAAGTGATACACCCTTATGACCTAATTACCTACTAAGTGTCCTGCCTCCAAATACCCTCACATTGGAGATCTAGGCATCAACATATGCATTTTGGTGGGACACAAACATTCAGCCCTTTGCATTAATGAAACTCTTGTGTCCTTTTACTACTTTATTCTCATAAACCTCATGCTTTTTTTTTTCTTTTTCCCTGAAGTGAAAACATTGTATAATTTTTCTTCATATTATTTAATCTTCTTTACAGGAATGTTAAGGTTTTATTCCATATCTGTGATGCTATGAGAGAACAAATGCATTTCAGATAATTATTAACAGCATTATACGGGTGTGAGAGAAATTTGATGAGCTAGGGCAGTGAGATTTGTAAGAGACAGAAAGAATAATCTGTAACTAAATCATATGTAGTTAATAAATAATAACATTTTCTTCTGATGGAAATTGTTGTTTACCTGTTATTCCTCCTTCCTACATTTTAAATGCCTTTCCTTGTTGACTAAATTCAGATGAGTAGTTCTTGACTTTATTCAGCTGCTACCTGTCAAAAATGAAATAATGGAATGAACAAGGTGTGAAGTTAAATACTGAGACTTCACAGAATATACAACCACTGGTTAAAGTGATGTTGTGAAACCATGCTTGCTTAATATGCTAATCTCTTCACTTTGAAGTGTCTTGATGAAAGCTTAAGCCTAATTAATAAGTAAATATGCTTAATTCAGAGCACAAGTAATGACATGACAGGGGATCTAACTTCATATTTTTTGAAGTCATTTTCCCCTTTCAACTTCTCGGTGTCACTACTAGTTTCTTCTTATTTCCTTTTATTCATTTACTTGTGAAATTTCTTTATTTAAAGATGTCTTAGGACATATGTTGCTATAAAGGTTTTTATTTTACTGGGAGATAGAAATATTTCAGTCTTTTGTTGTAGAATTTATGATGCCTCATCCAGACAATTATCACTGAAGCTGGTGAAGCAGGAAGGTGGTGGTGGTGGGCACTGAGGGAGAATTAACTTCAATGCAGCTTTTGTTCCTGATACAAACCAAACTCACTAACAAAACTATTATGGTATATCATTTATATTATTACATATTTGAACTCTACAATTAAGTGCATACACATTTAAGATTATGTCTGCTTGATGAATTAACCCTTTCGTCATTATGGAATGCCCCTTCTCATTAATAGTAATATTGCTTGTTCAGAAATTCAGTTGTTGTTTTTTAGTCACTAAGTCATGTCCAACTCTTTTGCAACCCCATTGACTGTGCCTGCTAGGCTTCTCTGTCCTTGGGATTTCCCAGGCAAGAATACTGGAGTGGGTTGCCATTTCCTTCTCCAGGGGCTCTTCCAGACACAGGGATCCAGTCCATGTCTCCTTCATTGGCATTGGCAGGCAGTTTCCTGTTTTGTTTTGTTTTTCCGTGTTCACTGCTGCTACACTTGATTTGTGAAGCCCTGGGCACAGCCCAGACACCACACAGAGCACAGGGGGAAAGCACAGGGTATCACAGGGTGCTCCAGCCCAGCCCAACCCCTACCTCGCCCCTGCCCCAGGTCCTCAGGCATGAGCAGGCCCTGTCCCTACCCCCACAGCTGGAGAACAGGTTTGGGCCTGCTCAGATGCCCCCTCCAGTGTGGCTCCCAGGCCACTCCCAGACATCTTAGCAGCCAGAGGTCTCAAAGGGTGCAGAACCAGCACCGTCCAGGCAAGTCCAGGCCCCAGACCCTAGTGTCTGACCCCTGGCTTCGCTTCCTGTCCACACTGTGAGTGCCAATCTTGCCCTCTGCCACCTGCTGTGTGGCCCCAGGTAAAGCAGTCCAGACACCTCAGGCTGAGGGATCATACAGCAGGGATGGATGGTAGGAGAAGGGGTGGCCAAAGGAACAAGGCTTGGTGACAGGAAGCAGAGCAGCCAGCGAGTGAGCAGCCCCAGGCAGGGCAGGACACACCCGGCTGCAACACAAGGAGGGGACGGCACTCAGAAAGCAACTCCCCAGGCCTGGTGTGGCCCCCCAGGGCAAGGAAGGCAAGGTGGGTGGGGACAGCCACCAGGGCCTGGCGCCTGCGCACAGAGAGTAGAATGTCCTCAGATGGCAGTGAGTTTAATGGCAGAACAGCCTGCAGCCCTTGCACTTGGGAGTCAGCTGCGCTCCAGCGGGACCAGGGCCAGTCCAGCAAGGAAACATTAAAAACTCAAACCCCGACAAGAGGCACACGCCTGCACGTTTGCCACACTGACACACACACTCAAGAGACACGCACACATGACAATGACCCTCCCTGCTGCTGGCCAGAGTCCTTTGCTGAGTCCCTTCCCAAGTCACTGGTCCAGGTGAGGGATGGGGAGAGGCCAGCTTGGCATCTAGACCTTTACAGCATCTGTAGTAGATTGTAGTGGGCAAAGGAACAGGATTCCAGGGTGCCGCTGGGCTTGGTCATGAATGCCAGCAGCAGGGGGGCAAGGGCCCTGGGGAAGTAGTCCTGCTGCACCACGTGGTTCAGCACCATCAGGGGACAGTACAGGTTGCAATGGCCTTGATCTTGTCTTCACTCTTGAGCAGACCCATGTGGATGAGGAGCGGGTGAGGAAGATTGGAGTAGAAGGAGGAGGAGCTGAAGGCCGTCTTCATCAAAACATCTGCTGCATCCTGTATGGCTGTCCTCACCTAGGCTTCCTCCTTGAACACAGAGGACACCTTCAGGAAGGCAGAGACCACCTTCTCCGGGTCAGAGGCAGGCAGGTTCTTTACCAGGTTGTTTTACTGTCAGCCACCAGGGAAGCCCGAGAAATCCAATTAATGTGATATTAATATAGCTTTCTTTTGATTAGTATTTGCATGACATAGTTTTCCCATCATTTAAATCTATATATCCATGTCTTTATATTTTAAGTAATTTTCCTTTAAAAAGTCTATAATTGGATCTAGCTTTCTTCATCCTCTCCAACAGTCTGCCTTTAACTGAAGTGTTTACATTGTTAATTTAATTATTGATGCATTTGTATTTAAATTTGCCCTTTTTAAAAACCTAATTTTAGTTCTTTTCTATGTGTCCTATTTGTTCTTGTTTCCTTTGTCTTTATCTTATCACCTTCTTTTGAGTATTTTTTATGATTCTATTTTATCTCCCCTACTGGTTTATTAGTTATACATATTTTAAGTTAGTTGGGTTGTTCTGTGGCTTCAATACAAATTTTTAACTTATGACTATAGCCTGCCAGGCTCCTCTGTCCATGGAATTCTCCAGGCAAGAATACTGGAATGGGCAGGCATTCCCTTCTCCAGAAGATCTTCCTGACCTGGGGATTGAACCTGGGTCTTCCACATTGCAGACAGATTCTTTACCATCTGAGCCACCAGGGAAGCCCCTAACTTATGACAGTACATTTCCAGTAATACTATAGTACTTCCTATATTGTGCAAGAATCACCATATTATTTATTAATTTCCTCTATCGTATCCTGCATGCTACTCTTCTTATATATTTTACTTCAACATGTTCTATGAAACATATGCCTGACAGGTATTTTCACTTCAGACAGTTACCTTTCAAAGAGATTAAAATCAAGAAAAATGTCTGTCATAGTTACCCATATTTTTTCCCTTTTCCCATGTTCTTTGTTTCTTTTTCTCTATATCAGATTTCTTCTGCCTGAAGAGCGTCCTCTAAACATTTCTTGTTCTACAGATTTGCTGACAAGTAATTCTCCTCAGCTTTTGTTTCTCTGGAAAAGTCTACATTTCAGCCTCTTTTTTGAAAGGTATTTTCACGGGACACAGAATTCTGAGTTGATTTTTTTTTTTTTTTCCAGTTCTTTGAAGGGGTGACTGAACCGTCTCCTGCTTGCTTTATTTCTGACAGTGAATCTGTTCTGGCTTCCTGTCTTTGTGCCTCCAGAAAATGTTTTTTTCCTCTGGTTACTATGAAAAATTTCCCTTTATCTTTGGATTTCAGCAGTTTGACTATTAGCAACGTTGGTGGGGTTTTTCTTGGTATTTGTACTGCTAAGGCTCTCTGAATTTCTTGGATCTGTGGTTGCTTGTCTTTCAGTAATTTTGAAAATTATATCTTCAATAATCTTTCTGTCCACTTTTCTTTTATACTTCTGGTACTCCAAGTACATGTGTATTGCCTCATATCTTTTGGATAATCTGTTCTCTTTGTTTCATTATTTTTTTAAAGCTATTTTTATTCATGTATTTTTGGCCATACTAGTCTTTTTTCTGCCTGGGACCTTCTCTAGTTGTAGTGAGCAGGGGCTATTCTTTGTTGTGGTTCACAGGTGTCTCATCTTTTCTTATTGTGGAGCACATTCTTTAGGGTGAATGGTCTTCAGTAGTTGCGGCATGTGGGCTCAGTAGTTGTGGTTCCTTGGCTCTAGAGCACAGGCTCAATAATTGTGGTGCACAGGCTTATTTGCTCCACAGCCTGTGGGAATCTTCCCAGATCAGGGATATAACCTGTTTCTCATGCATTGGCAGGTGGATTCTTTACCATTGAATCACCAGGGAAACACTCTCACTATATTTCCCCCCCAAATTCCTCCAATGGTGGGCTGCTGCCACTTTGTACTCAGCACGTGGTTTTCATTGCATGTGTGCTAAGTCACTTCAGTCATATCTGACTCTTTGTGACCTTATGGACTGTAGCCCTCCAGGCTCCTCTGTCCGTGGGATTCTCTAGGCAAGAATACTGGAATGGGTTGCCATGCCCTCCTCCAGGGGATCTTCCATATCCAGGGATGGAACCCACATCTCTTACATCTCCAGCATGTGAAGGTGGGTTCTTTTACACTCAAGGCCTTGCTCATCTACACTGTGGGTGTGGAACTGTCTTACTGTTTCAGACCTTTGTCCTCGCTACAACTTCCCCCACCTTCCCCTGCCACATAGCCATAGTCTGCCCTATACCAGTGACAGTGTCTTGCAGGGAGCCCTTCCGTCAGGGCACATGTCCTGCCCTCTCCCAGTGATAGCAGGCCTCTGCTTTAGGGGCCTGGGCTCAGTTGCAGGGCCTGGACTGAAACAGCTGTCTCATCCCCCTTCAGCTGCAGATCACTTTGCTGCTAGCCCTCCTTCCCCAGCAGCATACCTTCATCCAAAAGCAGGTGCAGGAGGGTTTCCTACCACATTCCCCATGTCTTCAAGGTTTTGCTTCATACAAGATGGGGTTTAGTGCTTGTGTTCCAGTGAAGGGGCCTATGCCAGGTACCATCCCTGTCCCGTCTTGTGAGCTCTCAGTAGAGACCCCCAGATAAAAGCTGGTGAATGAACACAGACCCTCCTTAAGTCTGAGGCCCCCAGGGATATAACCTGACAGGTTAGTCCATACTCAGCATTTCAGAATTTGTTAAAATTTCACTTTTTTCCCCTTACTTTATGGTGATTATTTCTTTCTCCCACATCATGCTAAAAGTGAAACAGTTTGTGGGTCTCAGGTTTTCTGCAGAGGAATTTGTCATCCACTGGATTTCAACAAATCCTGGTAGCTTTAAAGAAACTTGTTATTTAAAAAATGCTTCATTGTATATCTTAGTATTTGAATTTAATAATTTCATACTGCTATGATCTTTTCCAGTCTTTATTCAATTGCACAAAAATGTTATTATACTGTTTACAAAATATTTTTTTAATTTTTAAGCGCAATAAACTCTCTATAGATTTTGTTAACACCAAGTACCCTGAGGTAGCATTCTTAGGGTATGTGAAGGCATTGGAGAAGTAGTTGGGTATACTGATGCCCAGGCAAATGTCTTTTAGCCAGGAAGAAATTATTTAACTAGGAACATGATCAGATATCTTCATTTTAGCATATGAGAAACAAAGATGAGGGGAGCCATTGGAGAATTTATAGAAGAAACTATATGAGACTAATATTGCTAGCTTTCTAAATTATCAGCCACTTTCTATTGGGGATTATCATTAGGGAAGAGGGTTTTATTCTGAAGACTCCTGCCTCTATTATTTTTTGGATTGATTGATTTAACCCAAGCTGGACTTTCAAATTCCTTTATGGTGAAATACAGAGAATAAAATATATGCGAGACAGCAAAAGAGACACAGATGTATAGAACAGTCTTTTGGACTCTGTGGGAGAGGGTGAGGGTGGGATGATTTTGGAGAATGGCATTGAAACATGTATATTATCATATGTGAAATGAATTGCCAGTCCAGGTTCAATGCATGAGACAGGGTGCTTGGGGCTGGTGCACTGGGATGACCCAGAGGGATGGGATGGGGAGGGAGGTGGGAGGAGGGTTCAGGATGGGGAACACATGTACACCTGTGGTAGATTCATGTCAATGTATGACAAAACCAATACAATATTGTAAAGTAATTAGCCTCCAATTAAAATAAATAAATTTATATTTTAAAATATATGTACATATATTTATGCCTTGTGAGTCCCTAGAATATGTAGTAAAACAAAAATTATGTTGATGTATTCATTTAAAAGTTTATTGGCAGCTGTGTTGGTATTTGAACTGAACTCAGTGCTAAAATGGTTTATTTCAATAAAATGTTTCTTGGCTTCATTCAGAAATTAGCACTAAGAGCTCCTTCAAATAAATCATTTGCTAAAGAGACAAAATTTCTTTAATTTACTGGTAGTAAAATTTATTTACTCTATGGGGTAGTTCTAGCTACTGCTGCTCTTGGTTCACTTTGCTTAATGTTAATTGGGCACTGGTGCTTGGCCATTTTTGATCACCCATATGAATTTCAGTCAATGGAAGATAAATTATTTCCTTTCTCAGTTAAAACTAATCAATTTAGGTATCTACCTTCAGATAAATGGCCAGGATCATATGTTGAAAGAGAAGATAACACAGTCTAGGCATTTCTGACTGACAAGCAATTCAGTCAGTCATAACATCTTCTTTGTTGAATATTCCATGTCTCAAGATTTTCCATCAAAAAGTCACCATATGGAATTCTCTATCTTTAGTTAAGAGCTGTGATTTCAAGATAACCACATATCTCTCCAGCCTTTTGTAAACACACATTAGCATTTTTCTTTTTCCTTCCCTGTCTTCCTTTATTCCTCCCTACTTTCTTCTAATGTAACCTGCCAAAAGATTGTGGTTATAATAAAAGCAGTCTCATCATAGTTCTGTTGTACAAACTCAGAAGATCTAGTAATAGTTCCTTCATGAGGACATAATTCTAGACTATGTAGCAAATCCTTAAGATCCCAAATTACCTGGTAAAAGCTCCAATTTTTTCCCCCTGAAAATCATAGGTCACATGTTTGGACACATGAATAATCTAGGTCACATAATAAACATAGATCACATGAATAATCTATATTCTGTACAATGCTTGTGATAGAATACAAGAAATACATGCTAGAAACATTTTTTTAATGAAGAATTGAGAAGGCCAACATATTCAGCCAAAAAATAGGACTGTACATACAAAAATAATTGAGAATGAATATTTTAGAATTCAGCAACAAGCATCACAATTCACGATCATGATTATAAACCAATAACTGTGATTGTGACCACTATAGTTATACTTGACTGGGTACTTACTAATGGGCAGGAACTATACTAATTGTTTTGCATATTATTTAAGTTTTACTATTGGCTCAGTGGTAAAAGAATCCACCTGCCAATGCTGGAGATGCAGGAGACCTGGGTTCAAACCTTGGGTTGGGAAGATCCCCTGGAGGAGAAAATAGCAACCCACTCTAGTATTCTTGCCTGGAAAACTCCATGGACAGAGGAGCCTGTCAGGCTATAGTCCATAGGGTTGCAAAGAGTCAGACATGACTGAGTATACACACAGCCACAGCCATTACAAAAGCATATGAAGTTTTCAGTACACAGAGTGGTGAAGAGCGTGGATTCATGCCAAAAGTCTGGGCTCCTGTTCTGCCACATTATTTGTTAGGTGTATGAACTTGGGAAAATTTATCTTTTAAAATAGTATCTTAGTTTAGTATCAAAATTAATGCAAAAATCATGATACACAAATACATGTAATCATGGTACACAAAATATAAACATTTAGAAGGAAGATAGAATTTAACCCTGCATTTGCACAACTCGCCTCCCCCTAATCCCAGCCCTGATCCTTATTGCTCTCAAACTTCTGGGCACATTCCATCAGCATCCTTTTTCCATTTTCTTTTGCCCCAAAATATCTGCAAAGACTTTTGCTCAAATATCACCTTCATAATGAGCCTTCCTTGACCCTTTATTTAAAATTGTAGTGCCCGTTACCAGCACTCCCTGTAGTCATGTACAGATGTGAGAGTTTGGCCATAAAGAAAGCTGAGAGCCAAAGAATAAATACTTTCAAATTGTGGTGCTGGAGAAGACTCTTGACAGTCCTATGGACAGCAAGGAGATCAAACCAGCCAATCATAGAGGAAATTAACCCTGAATGTTCACTGGGAGGAGTGATGCTGAACTTGAAACTCCAATACTTTGGCCCCCTGATGTGAAGAGCCTACTCATTAGAAAAGACACTGATGCTGGGGAAGATTGAAGGCAGGAGGAGAAGGGGATGACAGAGGATGAGATGGTTGGATGGTATCACTGACTCAGTGGACATGAGTTTGAGCAAATTCCAGTAGATGGTGAAGGACAGGGAAACATGTAGTGCTACAGTCCATGGGATCGCAAAGAATTGGACACGACTGGGCGACTGAACAATGAACGACAAAAAAGGATGATAAGAGTTATTTTAAGAAAGTCAGTTTCTATTGATTTCTCTCAGCCTTGACTCCCTGTCTCTGGTGATATGACTGTTCCTTTCCTCCTGGTACATGGAAGGCATCTTTCACATAAGCATCATCTCGTTCTCAGGAAGAAAAGAGGAGGTCAGAGTACTGGACAAATTTCTTAAACTTTGTGTCAGGGTCCTCATATGCGCAGAGTAAAAATACTAGTACTTACCTCATTTGTTGTGAGGAATAAGTGAGATAATGCATCAGTCAGTCAGTCAGTTCAGCCGCTCAGTCATGTCTGACTCTGCGACCCCATGAACTGCAGCAGGCCAGGCCTCCCTGTCCATCACCAACTCCCGGAATTCACCCAAACCCACCTCCATCGAGTTGGTGATGCCATCAGCCATCTCATTCTCTGTCGTCCCTTTCTCCTCCTGCCCCCAATCCCTCCCAGCATCAGAGTCTTATCCAATGAGTCAACTCTTCGCATGAGGTGGCCAAAGTACTGGAGTTTCAGCTTTAGCATCATTCCTTCCAAAGAACATCCAGGACTGATCTCCTTTAGAATGGACTGGTTGGGTCTCCTTGCAGTCCAAGGGACTCTCAAGAGTCTTCTCCAACACCACAGTTCAAAAGTATCAATTTCTTCAGTGCTCAGCTTTCTTCACAGTCCAACTCTCATGAAAAGGCTTAAAACAATCCATTGCATAAAGACAATTAATCAGTGGTAGAGCTCAGATTTTCCCATGTTTATTTTATATGAAATCGATGTTGAATTATTATTGAGAAGTATATTCTTTCTACAATGTTCCTGCATTCTCTGTTGGATACATTAGGGGAAATGGGATCATCTTCATTTGACCTATTAAGTTAAATTTTTTCTTTTTTATGAGCTTATAGTATTTGAAAGGGAACAAAAACAGAGTATAAAGAAATAAAAAATAAAAGTATTCTGGGATAATGTACTAAAGTTCATCAGTGTTTGGATGCTTAGAGAATGCCTGGGTTAACAGTCATTCCTAAACAAAGAGTGTATTTATTTAACTGATTAATGCCTCATTTTATTAATAAAGTATTGAAAAGAACTGTTTGTGTTTATTCATTATTTTTCTGTAACTAACAATAGTCAAGAAAAATCTCCTTTAGAGTCTCTGCTGAATAAAACACCATTAGTTAAATAAACAAATCATTAAGTTGAAGTATAAGAAATAAACAGAGACATAGTTACTAATTTCTAGATGAATCAACTTTATTTTTATATAGGAAGCTATGTTTTTTGTATGTAAACTTTATAAACATGAATAGTTTGCATTATACAAATCATGGTCATCACATCAAGCTAGAAAATGTATATTAATTTTGAAATTATTCTAAGCAGCAGTCCTTATGAGAAGACTGACATTAAAGACTTGCCTTTAAAGATTTACTCTCCAAAAGAATTGCCAAAGTATTTAAAGGAATCATAAATCTGAATTTCTAGAGTATGGAGGCAACTATGCTATGCTATGCTATGCCAAGTCACTTCAGTCGTGTCCGACTCTGTGCGACCCCATAGACAGCAGCCCACTAGGCTCCCCCGTCCCTGGGATTCTCCAGGCAAGAACACTGGAGTGGGTTGCCATTTCCGTCTCCAATGCATGAAAGGGAAAAGTGAAGGTGAAGTCACCCAGTCGTGTCCGACTCTTAGCAACCCCATGGACTGCAGCCCACCAGGCTCCTCCGTCCATGGGACTTTCCAGGCAAGAGTACTGGAGTGGGGTGCCATGGAGGCAACTAATCTGTCATAATTTGAGAAAGAAAGAAAACAAATTCAAATAACCATCCAGGATTGGGTGAGTGAGAAGGTGATGTTGAAGGTAAGGTCTGGCGTTCCTCTGTGCCTAGTGAATAGTCAATGCATTTTAGCTGTTGATTGATAGAGCTTTACGTGACTGCGAGTTGAGTCTTTCTCAAAAGATTTTTCTTTTATACTTTGCATTCAGCTTTAAGTAATTTTTTGTGATTGTGAAAAGAATTATGATATATACTTCAGATATGAGACATATATATTATTGGTTAAAATGGTTACTTATTTAAATTGATAACTGTAATTTTGACTTTTATGCAAAGAAAATGAGAAGTTGTCTTTCATGTCTCCAATGATTATTCATTAAATCACCTAATTTACAGCTGAGATGGCGAGTCTCCTGATCTTTCTTTCATCTTTTCAATAAGGTGTTATCATGGTTAAAGACTAAGAGAATAGGATGTCTTAAAACCTGAGCTTTTATCATGGCTTTTCTTGAAAAATCTTCAGAATAGAAAACCACCATCTGGTTTTGTTCTTCTGAAAACTCACATCACATCCAGGTGTTTTCTTGGTCGTCCTTGAGTCAAAGGTATAATGAACTCTGTGGTGATTCTGACTCGCTTTATGACCTTGGGCAATTTTCTCACCTCTCTGGGCCTCTATTTTCTCATCTTTAAAATAGTGATAATTGGAGGAAGTTAAAGATTTTGAGTATCCTCTATGATCCTTCTATATCCAAAATCTTATAAAACTGTACTATCATGTTTCTTCTTTTAAAAATTGCTATTCTTGCAATGTTGGGTGCAAAACTGGAGGTTCTACTGTGTATTGGTGGCCGAGAGGGAATCTTTGCTCTGCTGTGCTTAGTTGCTCAGTCATGTCCAACTCTTTGTGACCCCATGGACTGCAGCCCGCCAGGCTCCTTTGTCCAAGGGGATTCTCCAAGCTAGAATACTGGAGTGGGTTGCCATGCCCTCCTCTAGGGAATCTTCCCAACCCAGGGATCGAACCTAGGTCTCCTGCATTTCAGGCTGATTCTTTACTGTCTGAGCCACTAGGGAAGCCCATGAATACTGGAGTAGGTAGCCTACCCATTCTCCAGGGGATCTTCCTGACCCAGGAATTGAACCAGGGTGTCCTGCATTGCAAGCAGATTCTTTACCAGCTGAGCTACCAGGGAAGCTGCAGGGAATCTTTGTTGTTCTGTTCTAATAAATTTAGGCAGTCATTGGTTCATTTAGTTAGTATATACACATTCATCACTTATTGTATGTGTCTTAGGAATCATTTGCTTGTTAGAAACAAAAACACTTTCAAAACTGTTTTGTAAAAATGAAAGTTTTATTGAAAGAATACATGAAAATCTCACCGAACCCAAAGTTTCATGTGTGATTATGGTTTCTGGACACAAGCAATGGTTAAGTTAAACTGACTTATTTTTCACCTTGTCAGGAATTTGTTACTTTCCTTTTGTTTTTTGTCCATGTTGTCTTCCTCTCCCCCCTCTCTCTTCAAAGACTGTTTGCATGATCTCTCCATTTGTCTTGAGAAGAGAGGAACTAGAATTATATTGTCCTGATTCCAGATTCTCATTAAAGAGAGTGTCTCACCCAGCATAGGTTAGATGTCTGTCTACACTCTAGTGGGACAGTCATGTAAATATAAAGCGTAAAGATAGATAAAGGCACAAGGTGCCATGGGGCAACTGAATGGAGCATCTTATCCATGTGGAAGTTGGGGTGGCATCCTGACAGATAGTGAGCTGCAGAAACAGTGGAAAGTCTCGGCACAAGTAGCACGAGAGGTGTGAACTGAAAACAAATGTGTGTGACAGCTCAGGACTTGTGTAGTAAGCAGGATGAAGTGGGGGATGGAGGCAGGAACACCGTCAGGGAGGAAGATGAGAGAGATGCCAAGGGGACTCCTGCCTGAGGCAACAAGTACAGTTGCGTGGACATCTTTGAGTCAGATTCCTATGTGGCAAAAAGTGATGAAGTCAGAAGGACTTGAATGGGAAGGTTAAAAATAGTCAAGTTGCTTTATAAATAAAAACTGCTGCTTTTTAATAAACTGACAATATTAATTGTTGAGAATGCCAAAGCCATGGTTCTGAGATTTTTGCCATAGTTGAATCCTGCATGTCTGTGAAAACCCAACATTGATGCTCTCTTAAAATGTTCATTTTCCTCTGAAGAATATAAAAATGAATGGGAACTTTCTTATTATTTTATGCTTTTTGTAATTTTATTTCTAGCTTCTAATTAATTTTGCCACTTCTGAACACTTAGAGTTGTATATACTTGGGTAAAATGAGAGCAGTCTACCTGCCAGAGACATTTTGAGACCTTGGTTGGAAGAGAAGAAATATATTCTCACAAAACTGATAATTGGAAGTAAAATGAACACTTTGGTAGTAATGTCTTGTTTACTTATTGTTACGAACACACATTCATAGCCTCATTTTCAGAGTTTGTTTTATCCAGTTTTGATAATGGTATTATAATAATGAGATGGCAGCTAGTTTATGTTGATAAAAAGGTACATCTGAATTCCCTTGCAGAATGGGGGGAAAAGAATAGAGAATGTATTTCATCTGTGGTCTGCCAGTGAAAATTAAAATACAGGCTATTTATTAAATGTACTTCCATCTGGATTATTCTTGTGTACCTGATTGATATATAAAGCCCAACTAATTATGTGATTTGGCTTGGAATTTAACTCATGCTTGCTGCATTCAGGCAGCTAGTGAACTTTGTGCTTGAACAGATGACTGCTTATTTACTTGGCAAAGAAAATAGACACATGTAAGATATATTTTACTGGCCTGATTGTTAGGAAGCTGCTTTAATGTTGATCATCTTCTTAAGTGATGTAGCAGGTGCATATCCCCATCAGATTATGGTTATAAATTGTCAAGAATTCACTTTGACCAAGATTATATACAAGGCCTTTAGTATCAAATCTCTTTAAATTAGGGCTTGGATAGTAAGAAACAGTTTCAGTTTAGTTCAGTTCAGTCACTCAGTCGTGTCCAACTCTTTGTGACCCCATGAATCGCAGCAGGCCAGGCCTCCCTGTCCATCACCAACTCCCGGAGTTCACCCAGACTCACGTCCATCGAGTCAACGATGCCATCCAGCCATCTCATCCTCTGTTGTCCCCTTCTCCTCTTGCCCCCAATCCCTCCCAGCATCAGAGTCTCTTCCAATGAGTCAACTCTTCGCATGAGGTGGCCAAAGTACTGGAGTTTCAGCTTTAGCATCATTCCTTCCAAAGAAATCCCAGGGCTGATCTCCTTTAGAATGGACTGGTTGGATCCCCTTGCAGTCCAAGGGACTCTCAAGAGTCTTCTCCAACACCACACTTCAAAAGCATCAATTCTTCGGCACTCAGCCTTCTTCACAGTCCAACTCTCACATCCATACATGACCACAGGAAAAACCATAGCCTTGACTAGATGGACCTTTGTTGGCAAAGTAATGTCTCTGGTTTTGAATATGCTATCTAGGTTGGTCATAACTTTCCTTCCAAGGAGTAAGTGTCTTTTAATTTCATGGCTGCAGTCACTATCTTCAGTGATTTTGGAGCCCAAAAAAATAAAGTCTGACACTGTTTCCACCGTCTCCCCATATGTTTCCCATGAAGTGATGGGACTGGATGCCATGATCTTCATTTTCTGAATGTTGATAAGGAAAAATTGCTTCATGACTTGAAAGGTTGTTCTGGTGTACTTATTTTTGAAAAGTGGTTCTGGCACCTCCTTTCTTGTTTATCTGTAATAATGATGGAGTATCATAGCTTGGGCTTCCCAGACGGCTTAGTGGTAAAGAATCCTCCTGCTAATGAAGGAGATGTGGGTTTGATCCCTCGGTTGGGAAGATTCCCAGGAGAAGGAAATGGTAACCCACTCCAGGATTCTTGCCTGGGAAATCCCATGGACAGAGGTGCCTGGCGGGGCTACAGTTCATGGGGTTACAAAAGAGTCAGACACAACAAATAAACAACAACAGCATAGCTTAGTGTTTAGGTGCATAGCTAGCCTCTAGGGACAGAAGTTCTGGGGCCAAGTCTGAGCTTTATTACTGAGAAGTAGTATGAACATAAGTTATTTTCTTTACTATAAAAATGGAATAATGGTCTCATGAAGTAGTTGTAAGATTTAGGGGATTTGTTCAGCTGGTAAGTCATGTCTGATCAAACTTGAATCTCCTGCATCTTCTGCATTGGCAGGTGCGTTTCTTTATTACTGAGCCACCTGGGAAGATTCCATCCTGTAGGCTGCTCCAGGTTCTGGAGGTTGCCCATTCCCATCCCCAGTATCTTCTTAGACAGCTAGAAACATTTGGTAGGGAGCACTTTTGTGTGATCTAATTTTCTCCTCATTCTGTGGACCCTGAGTGGCTTTAGCCCGCATTTTGCCCTTGTTGGGCACTGATCATTTGACCTCCTCTTTCCCATGTTATCATCATGCTGGCAATAAGTGGGATTCTACTGTCCAGGGCCTTTGAGTTCAGCATTTTTCAAAAGGACCTTACTCATCTTTAAGTAAAATATGAAATATCACACTCTAAGAAGTCCATATGTTTTTGAAGGACTGTAAAGTGACAGCCTGTTCACTGATAGAATGAAAACCCAGGCCCTGATTATTATATCTGGTGGGGTTTTTTTGTAGAATTGTTCTGTTCCTCAGTAAAACAACATTGTGTGTAACATTTCTGGGGGTATACTGTTTATTTTGGCAAGGTCATAATTATTTTTATAGGCTCTTGGCTGAAACTTTTCAAAGATAATGCATGTCTGTGCAGGTATTCATGGCGACATGCTAAAGAAGTGCTTCTCTGTAATTGGTCATGGTCATGCGCTAGGGAATCTTTAATTTCTTGGGAAAAAAAAGTGAGGCAGGCTCACTTTATTTAACATAAATAAGAGGAAAAGGAAACCCAAGTAAGATGGTAGGTGTTGCAAGAGGGCATCAGAGGGCAGACGCACTGAAACCATACTCACAGAAAATTAGTCAATCTAATCACACTAGGACCACAGCCTTGTCTAACTCAATGAAACTAAGCCATGCCGGTGGGGCAACCAAGACAGGCGGGTCATGGTGGAGAGATCTGACAGAATGTGGTCCACCGGAGAAGGGAATGGCAAACCACTTCAATATTCTTGCCTTGAGAACCCCATGAACAGTATGAAAAGGCAAAATGATAGGATACTGAAAGAGAAACTCCCCAGGTCAGTAGGTGTGCAATATGCTACTGGAGATCAGTGGAGAAATAACTCCAGAAAGAATGAAGGGATGGAGACAAAGCAAAAAGAATACCCAGCTGTGGATGTGACTGGTGATAGAAGCAAGGTCTGATGCTGTAAAGAGCAATATTGCATGGGAACCTGGAATGTCAGGTCCATGAATCAAGGCAAATTGGAAGTGGTCAAACAAGAGAAGGCAACTGTGAACGTCGACATTCTAGGAATCAGGAACTCAAATGGACTGGAATGGGTGAATTTAACTCAGATGACCTTTATATCTACTACTGCGGGCAGGAATCCCTCAGAAGAAATAGAGTAGCCATCATGGTCAACAAAAGAGTCCGAAATGCAGTACTTGGATGCAATCTCAAAAACGACAGAATGATCTCTGTTCTTTTCCAAGGCAAACCATTCAATATCACAGCAATCCAAGTCTATGACCCAAGTAATGCTGAAGAAGCTGAAGTTGAACTGTTCTATGAAGACCTACAAGACCTTTTAGAACTAACACCCCAAAAAGATGTCCTTTTCATTATAGGGGACTGGACTGCAAAAGTAGGAAGTCAAGAAACACCTGGAGTAACAGGCAAATTTGGCCTTAGAATACGGAATGAAGCAGGGCAAAGACTAATAGAGTTTTGCCAAGAAAATGCACTGGTCGTAACAAACACCCTCTTCCAACAACACAAGAGAAAACTCTATACATGGACATCACCAGATGGTCAATACCGAAATCAGATTGATTATATTCTTTGCATCCAGAGATGGAGAAGCTCTATACAGTCAGCAAAAACAAGACCAGGAGCTGACTGTGGCTCAGACCATGAACTCCTTATTGCCAAATTCAGACTGAAATTGAAGAAAGTAGGGAAAACCACTAGACCATTCAGGTATGACCTAAATCAAATACCCTATGATTATACAGTGAAAGTGAGAAATAGATTTAAGGGCCTAGATCTGATAGATAGAGTGCCTGATGAACTATGGACTGAGGTTCGTGACATTGTACAGGAGACAGGGATCAAGACCATCCCCATGGAAAAGAAATGCAAAAAAGCAAAATGGCTGTCTGGGGAGGCCTTACAAATAGCTGTGAAAAGAAGAGAAGTGAAAAGCAAAGGAGAAAAGGAAAGATATAAACATCTGAATGCAGAGTTCCAAAGAATAGCAAGAAGAGATAAGAAAACCTTCCTCAGCGATCAATGCAAAGAAATAGAGGAAAACAACAGAATGGGAAAGACTAGAGATCTCTTCAAGAAAATTAGAGATACCAAAGGAACATTTCATGCAAAGATGGGCTCGATAAAGGACAGAAATGGTATGGACCTAACAGAAGCAGAAGATATTAAGGAGAGATGGCAAGAATACACAGAAGAACTGTACAAAAAAGATCTTCATGACCCAGATAATCACAATGGTGTGATCACTGGCCTAGAGCCAGACATCCTGGAATGTGAAGTCAAGTGGGCCTTAGAAAGCATCACTAAGAACAAAGCTAGTGGAGGTGATGGAATTCCAGTTGAGCTCTTTCAAATCCTGAAAGATGATGCTGTGAAAGTGCTGCACTCATTATGCCAGCAAATTTGGAAAACTCAGCAGTGGCCACAGGACTGGAAAAGGTCAGTTTTCATTCCGATCCCAAAGAAAGGCAATGCCAAAGAATGCTCAAACTACCACAGAATTGCACTCATCTCACACGCTAGTAAAGTAATGCTCAAAATTCTCCAAGCCAGGCTTCAGCAATATGAGAACCGTGAACTTCCAGATGTTCAAGCTGGTTTCAGAAAAGGCAGAGGAACCAGAAATCAAATTGCCAACATCCACTGGATCATGGAAAAAGCAAGAGAGTTCCAGAAAAACATCTGTTTCTGCTTTCTTTTTTAAAAATTTTATTTTATTTAACTTTACAATATTGTATTGTATTTCTGCTTTCTTGACTGTGCCAAAGCCTTTGACTGTGTGTATAACAATAAACTGTGGAAAATTCTGAAAGAGATGGGAATACCAGACCACCTGATCTTCCTCTTGAGAAATTTGTATGCAGGTCAGGAAGGAGAAGTTAGAACTGGACATGGAACAACAGGCTGGCTCCAAAGAGGAAAAGGAGTTTGTCAAGGCTGTATATTGTCACCCTGCTTATTTAACTTATATGCAGAGTACATCATGAGAAATGCTGAACTGGAAGAAACACAAGCTGGAATCGAGATTTCCAGGAGAAATATCAATAACCTCAGATATGCAGATGACACCACCCTTATGGCAGAAAGTGAAGAGGAACTCAAAAGCCTCTTGATGAAAGTGAAAGAGGAGAGTGAAAAAGTTGGCTTAAAGCTCAACATTCAGAAAACTAAGATCATGGCATCGAGTCCCATCTCTTCATGGGAAATAGATGGGGAAAGAGTGGAAACACTGTCAGACTTTATCTTTTTGGGGTCCAAAATCACTGCAGATGGTGACTGCAGCCATGAAATTAAAAGACGCTTGCTCCTTGGAAGGACAGTTATGACAAACCTAGATAGCATATTCGAAAGCAGAGACATTACTTTGCCAACAAAGGTCCGTCTAGTCAAGGCTATGGTTTTTCCTGTGGTCATGTATGGATGTGAGAGTTGGACTGGGAAGAAGGCTGAGCGCCGAAGATTGATGCTTTTGAACTGTGGTGTTGGAGAAGACTCTTGAGCGTCCCTTGGACTGCAAGGAGATCCAACCAGTCCATTCTGAAGGAGATCAGCCCTGGGATTTCTTTGGAAGGAATGATGCTAAAGCTGAAACTCCAGTACTTTGGCCACCTTATGTGAAGATTTGATTCATTGGAAGAGACTCTGATGCTGGGAGGGATTGGGGGCAAGAGGAGAAGGGGATGACAGATGATGAGATGGCTGGATGGCATCACTGACTCAATGGACGTGAGTCTCAGTGAACTTCAGGAGTTGGTGCTGGACAGGGAGGCCTGGTGTGCTGCGATTCATGGGGTCGCAAAGAGTTGGACACGACTGAGCAACTGATCTGATCTGATGCCTATTTATTTATTTTAAATAATTTAAAATTTTATTTATTTTTGGGTGTACTGGATCTTCACTGTTGTTTCCACTTCTCTCTAGTTATGGAGACTGAGGGCTACTCTCTGTTTGCAATGTGTGGGCTTTTCATTGCCATGGCTTCTTTTGTTGTGGAGCACAGGCTCTAGGGTATGGAATTCAGTAGTTGCAGCACATGGGATCTGTATTTGTGGCTCCTGGGCTCTAGAGCACAAGCTCAATGGGCTAGCTGTTCCATGGCAAGTGGGATCTTCCCAGATCAGGGACTGAACCTGTGTCTCCTGTATTAGCAGGTGGATTCTTTACCACTGAGCCACCAGGGAAGCCCCTGCCTCCTATTTAAAATGAAGTATAGTTGATTTATCATATTAATTTCAGGTGTATGGCATTATGATTCAGTATTTTTACAGATTGTTCTCCATTAAAAGTTATTGAAGATAAATAATTCCCTGTACTGTACAATATATCCTGGTTGCTCATCATTTTATATACAGTATTTTGTATCTCTTAATCCCATACCCCTAACTTGCTCCCACCTTCCCTCTCCCCAACAAAGTAATGGTTAGTTTGTTTTCTATACCTATGTGTCTGTTTCTGTTTTGCTATAGACATTCACTTGTGTTATTTTTTAGATAATACATATAAGTGATATCATACAGTATTTGTCTTTCTCTCTCTGACTTATTTCACTAAGCATAATATCCTCTAGTTCCATTCACATTGTTGCAAAGGACAGAGTTTTATTCTTGTTTTGGCTGAATAATATTCCATTGCATATATACCACACCTTCTTTATCCATCCATCTGCTGATGGACACTTGGGTTGCTTCTATATCTTGGCTATTGTTGATAGTGCTGCTCTGAACACTGAGGTGCATGTATCTTTTCAAACTGGTGTTTGCATTTTTCTAGATGTATACCCAAGAATAGAATTGCTGGGTTGTGTGGCAGGTCTATTTTTAATTTCTAGGGAATCCTCCATATCATTTCCCATACTGGCTGCACTGGGAATATGAATATATTCCCACTAACAGAATACAAGGGTTCCCTTTCCTAAGCATCCTCACAAGCATTTATTATTTGTAAACATTTTGATGCTAGTCATTCTGACTGATGTGAGGTGACTTCTCATTTTGATTTTGACTTGCATTTCCCTGGTGATTAATGATGTTGAGAATCTTTTCACATGCTGGTTGGCCATCTGTATATCTTCTTTGGAAAAATGTTTATTCAGGTCTTCTGCCTGTTTCTTTTTTGTTGTTGTTGATTGGGTTGTTTGTTTTTATTATTTTTTTGATGTGTTGTATGAGCTGTTTGTATATGTTGAATATTAACCCCATATCCATCATATCATTTGCAAATATTTTCTCCAGTTCCTTCTGTGGTCTTTTCATTTTGTTGGTGGTTTCCTTTCAGTTTAATTAGATCCCATTTGTTTATTTTTATTTCATTTCTTTTGCCTTAGGAGACAGATTCAAAAAAATATTGCCACAATTTATGCCAAAGAATGCTCTGCCTATGTTCTCTTTTAGGAGATTGATGGTTTCTGGTCTTACATTTAGCTCTCTAATTAATTTTGAGTTTAGTTTTGTATATGGTGTTAGAGAATGTTCTAATTTCATTCTTTTACATGTGGTTGTCCAGTTTTCCCAGCACAACTTATTGAAGAGACTTTTTTCTACTGTATTTTTTTGCCTCCTTTGTCATAGATTAATTGGCTGTAGGTGTGTGGGTTTATTTCTGAGCTCATTATTTTGTTCCATTGCCTGTCCTTAATTATCAATAAATGGCTCAAAGTATGAACTTATTTTCCAGGTTACAGTGAAATGATAAGAGTTTCAAAATTCATAAAATTCCTCCTAAAGCTCTAGCCCCTCTCAATGTCTTCATGCAAGAATAACATACAAGAAACTGACAAATTTTATTTTGTCAAGGTCCAAAAGGTATGATCATCAGAAGGCCTTCATGCTTCTCTGGGCCACCATGCCACTGGGAACTGCAAGTGAGAAGAGCTGCCCTGTGGCCCAGGCTCTCTGGTTCGAATAGAATGAGAGGACCAATTCGTTTCCTGCTTCTCATTCTCTTTTTGTTTCTCACTGCTATGAGAAGGCCAGAACTCCCAGCTTATGCATCAATGCTCATATTCTCACCCTATTCTGGATATCTCCTTCCTTTTCATGCCATCCCAAACACCTCCATTGTGCACCCCACAACTGTCTTTAGCCAGCTTCTCCATTCCACATTCTCTTCACCTACTTTGACCTAGTGACACCTAAATTTCCTCCGATGACACTGCAGTCCTCTTGAGTAAAGGCCATGATTTTTTTCTCTCCAGTAATATGCTGTGGTTGGTAGAAATGAACTGGATATCCTATACTGGCATCTTATCACCTCTTCTCCATCTTCCTTCAAAAGAGAAGCACCCCACAATAATTCTTTTTGTTGCTGCCATTGGTTGCCCACACATGTAGTTATTGTGGCAGGCTGGTTAAAAATGTATGCTCTGGAGTCCAGTATTGCCTGGGTTTGAATTCCAAGGCTCCTACTTGTATGAGTTCTGGTATGCCGCTTAATTTCTGTGCTTCAGCTTCCTTGTCAGGAAAATGAAGTTTCTTATGAGAAGCAGGATAATAAATGAAAAGTTCTTAAAACAATGTTTGAAACATAGTATATGATCGATAAATGTGAGATATTATTTTTAAAAGTAATTTTCACTTCCATATGCTTATCTTCATCAATGACTATAGTGTATCTAAAATCTGAATTTTAGGCAAAGTGCCTTCTTCCCTTCCAGGTTACTTCCTCTGATGTTTCCTATCTAGCATTTCTTCCTTTCCACCAGGATCACCAAGTTTCACATCCTACTGCATTTAACTCCCAGTCAGTATCCACATCATTGCTACCTTTCTTGGTCATGTTAGAGCCTATGGGCCATCTTCAGAGTTCCTGTCATTTAACATTAACTCCCTTCTTGCTCACTCCTTTCTACATATTCATCTGGCAAAACCACAACTTTACTTAACCTGTTTTCCTACCTATTCTGCTAGATCCCAACAACTAAATATTCAAGGAAAAAAACACATAACTTGCAGATTAATGAATATAAATCTCAAATGACAACCCAATGCTACCCATCAGTCTTACTGAACTTTCTAGTCCATTCATTTTTACATACTCCAAAATGATTGTCTCACATCTTCTCTCCCTTTCAACCTATAACTCTCCCTCTGCTTTATCCTTTTTTTTTTTTTTTTCTGATTATCCTTCTAATACATTGACTCTTTCCCCTTGGTCTTCTTTGCTTGCTACCTATCAATATTGTAATAGTTCTGCTTAATAAATCATCTCAGAACTTAATGGCTTTAAATGATAATTCCTGATTATCTTTCTCAGTTTTTGTGGGTCAGGAATTTGGGAGTGACTTGGGGTATCATGTAGTTGCAATCAGTTGTTAGCAGGGTCTGTAGTCATCTAAAGGCTTAACTTGGACTGACTTACTCATATGGCTTCTCTATGGTGCTATTTGAGTATCCTCACAACATGGTAACTGACTTTCCTTTGAGTAAGCAAAGAGATGCTGCAATGCAATATGACCAAACCTTGAAAGTCTTGCACCATTACTTCTACAGTGTTCTATTTGTCACACACACTAACCCTGATTCGTTGTTGGTGAAGTGTTGGAGTCACTGCCCAAGGGCATGGATACCAGGAGATGAGCCATCTTAGAGGTTGTTACCACCACAAATCAGGTTGATGGCTAAATAATGACATTCCCTGTATCTCTGCACAGACATTTCTTTTTTTCTGTATCTATACTCTCTTCTCTAGTGCTCTTATCTAGTCTTATGGTGTTATATATCATATATAAGCTGTTGACTCTCAAGTTTATCTCCACTCCTAAACACAAGAGCTGTACATTCAAATTCTCACTTGACATTTTCAGTTAGATGTCTAATAGGTGTTTAAAACTTCCTTCTCAAATATCTCCTAAGCTTCCTCATCTCGTGGAATGACATCAGCATCTGTCCAGTCACTCAAGTCAGAAATCTGAATTTTCCCTTTCCCTGATGTAATTCTTAACAATACCTTCCAACCACACCTAAATTTGTCTACTTTGCTTCATCTCTGTTGACACTCTCCTAATCCAACACATCTTCATCTGTCATCTAATCTAGATCAAGAGCTCCTGACTGGCCTTTCTACTTCTGTAACACATTATTCACTCACCAGAGAGATCTTTTAAAAACAGTATTATTATATTATGTCTTTGTTGTCATTGTTCAGTCACTAAGCTGTGTCTGACTTTATGTGACACTGTGGATTATAGCTCCTCTGTCCATGGGATTTCCCAGACCAAGGATACTGGATTGGGTAGCTATGCCCTCCTTCAGGGGATCTTCCTGACCCAGGGTTTGAACCTGGGTTTCTCTTGCAATGGCACCCCACTCCAGTACTTTGCCTGGAAAATCCCATGGATGGAGAAGCCTGGTAGGCTGCAGTCCATGGGGTCGCTAAGAGTCGGACACGACTGAGTGACTTCCCTTTTCCCTTTCTCTTGCATTGGCAGTTGGGTTCTTTACCACTAGCACCACCTGGGAAGCCCTTAATGTGTTTCAACACCTCTCTTGGCTTCCCATTTCACTTAGAATGACATCCCGCTTCCTCACCTCACCTAAAAGACCTTCCACGCGTGGCATCTGCACACCTCTCTGACCCTGTTTCCTATCACGTCTTCCCTTGTTTACAACATTCCATTCACCCTTGGTTACCTTCTGATCTTGAAACATGCCAGCACATCCCAAAACATGGCCTTTTGTGCTGGTTTTCACTCTAAAATGCTCTTCCCCTGGATCTTGGTGGTATCATTCTTTTCTCGTCATTCAGGTCTTAGCTTACATGTCCAGAGAGGACAGTAAGGCCTCCTCAGAGAGGCCAGTCCTTCTCATACAATCTAAAGCAGCTCCAGGTCATTCTCTAACATATTTTATTTTCTGCATAACACTTAATGACACGGGCAATTTCTTGCTCCTTTGTCTGCTGTTTGTACCCTTCAGTAGAACGTAAGCTCCATAAATGCAGAGGCCTTAAGTCCCTTGTTCATTACCGTATTTCCAGTACCTGGAGTAGTGCTTGGCTTATGTTAAAGACTCAAAAAATGAGTAGTTGAATGAAATAATGAACAGTTGTTAACTGGTCACTCACTAAGGTAACCTTCTTTGAATCATTTAAATTGAATTATCCCTGGAAATTTCCAGAAAATTATCCCCAGAAATAATAATAGATAGATAGATAGATACGAACTATTTAATTGGAAGACAAGTCTTTGGCATGTTCTGGTCCAGAGAAAACAATTCAAAGAGGCATCTTTTCTTCTGTAAGACAAATATTGTCTTCTTAATACATAACATCTCTCTTTCCTTTTATGCATTCTGTTGTAAGAATTGAATTCTCTTTATTGTTCTTGGTGTTTAGGCAAATTTACCTACATTTTAAGAATGTTTTAATTTCTGTTATAGATAATTATGCCTTAGGGGTACTACAGGCTTAAGGCGTCTTGTGTTAACAAAAATGTGTGTTCATTTATGCTGTTTGCTATGGCATTTGGGGCTTCCCTAGTGGCTCAGCAGTAAAAAAAAAAAAAAAAAAAAGCCATCTGCAATGCAGGAGATGTGGCTTCAATCCTTGGGTCAGGAAGATCCCCTGGAGAAGGGCATGGCAACCCATTCCAGTATTCTTGCCTAGAGAATCCCATGGACAGAGGAGACTGGTGGGCTACAGTCCATGGGCTCGCAAGGAGTCGGACAAACTGAAGTGACTGAGCGTGAGCATAATGGCTTTTTCTTCTACAGAGTTTTTATTCTGCAGTTCTGGTTCTCAATTTTGTGTTGTCCAATTTATTGTTATACTTGGATCTATACTGTGGAGAAACTGTTTAAATGTTTTCCTGGCAAACCACCATAGCCTGTTTTTTTGTTTGTTTGTTTTGTTTACTTGTTTTTGTTATCTTCAGAAGCATCTTTCCCCTGTGTTGCAAGTCACCGTGCTTTTCTTTTACAGTGATCCTGAGATTCAAATCTTTTATGACCCTGCCCCCACCTTAATTCCCCTTAACTCAGAATCTCCTTCCTTCCTAAATTGTGGTTCATTTGCCTCTACTTTATCATTTCAGCCCATGGGCATTGCTTTATTTTTAAATTATGTTATGTTGATTAGAAATGTCTTATGATATTGTTTCCCTTTTAGACTTTTTTTTTCCTTTTTTCTTCTCTTATCACCTGAGGCAATACATGCCGCATAGCTGACACTCAGTCTGGATCAGTGGGTACCTTCTCCTCTTCATGCTGGCCTGAGACTCACCCGAGTGAGCAGGACACTGAAATTATGTGTTGGGTAACTTGCCTCCATTCCACTACACTTTATGTCAGGATGTTTTATGAAACATAGCTAATTCTGTGAGTTTAACTACACAAATATTTGTTGATGTTTGTTCAACACCTGCTAATCAGATACAATTCTGAATTCAGTAACAAATACCCCATAGATTTTAGACATTTCCAGAATAATTAATGATACAAGCTGTAACAGTTATTAGAGTTCTATCAGAGATACAAAACTATATTTATATTTACATTTATATCTATATCTATAGTTAATCCTCGTTATTTCTGGATACCATATTTGTGAATTCACCTACTTGCTAAAATTTTTTGCAACCCCCAAGTCAATATTTGCAATGCTTTTGTGATCATTTTTGGACATGCACAGAGTGACAAAAAAATTGAATTGCTTTTCATGCATGTTCCCAACTGAGGGTAGAGGTTAGATGCCCTGAATTCTTGCTTAAATTCTCATACTGTGAACAAAATTTTTTTTTGGGTGGCGAGGGGGGAGCACAGTCTAAAGTCTAATGTACCATATTTTTCATATTTTTGTTCAGTTTTTTGGTGATTTCACTGTTTAAAGTGGCCTTTAAGTGTAGTGCTGAAGGGCTGTACAGTGTTCTTAAGCACAGGAAGACTGTGATCTGCCTTATGGAGAAAAATCTGTGTTCTGGACAAGCTTCCCTTGGCCATGAGTCGTAGCGCTATTGGCTGTGAGTTCAATGTTTATAAGTCTGCAATAGGATACATCCATAGATAGGAAAAAGAAATTCACTGCTTTGCACATGAAGCCACTCTGCAAAGTGTTAAGATAAAACTAGAGTGTGTGATCAAGCTATAGAAATGATGATAAAGTGGCTAAGATAATGCATTCATGAGATAATGACCCAATAAAAGAGCATAGTGGACAACAATGATGTGAGGTTGAGAGCCAAAGAAATTTAAAGTCATGCTACCCAGGACTAGAAAAACATTTCTGGGCTAGTGCTACCTTGCTGACACATTTCAAAAGATGATACAGTATTAAAAAAAATGTTAACTTAAAGATGAGATAAGTTCTGCAGATCAAGAATCTATAGAAGAATTTAAAAAATACCTGCTAAATGGTTGACAAGAAAAGGGTTATGTGAAACAGCAGATTTTCAGCACTGATGAGGCTGGCTTGTTACACAAGGACAGTTCAGTTCAGTTCAGTTCAGTCCCTCAGTCGCATCCGACTCTTTGCGACCCCATGAACTGCAGCACTCCAGGCCTCCCCGTCCATTACCAACTCCCGGAGTTCACCCAAATTCACGTCCATTGAGTCAGTGATGCCATCCAACCATTTCATCATCTGTCATCCCCTTCTCTTCCCGCCCTCAATCTTTCCCAACATCAGGGTCTTTCCCAATGAGTCAGCTATTCTCATCAGGTGGCCAAAGTATTGGAGTTTCAGCTTCAACATCAGTCCTTCCAATGAACACCCAGGACTGATCTCTTTTAGGATGGACTGGTTGGATCTCCTTGCAGTCCAGGGGACTCTCAAGAGTCTTCTCTAACACCACAATTCAAAAGCATCAATTCTTCAGCCCTCAGCTTTCTTTATAGTCCAACTCTCACATCCATATATGACTACTGGAAAAACCATAGCCTTGACTAGACTGACCTTTGCTGACAAAGTAATGTCTCTGCTTTTTAATATGCTGTCTAGGTTGGTCCTAACTTTCCTTCCAAGGAGTAAGTGCCTTTTAATTTCATGGCTGCAGTCACCATCTGCAGTGATTTTGGAGTCCACAAAAATAAAGTCTCACACTGTTTCCATTTTTTCTCCATCTATTTCCCATGAAGTGATGAGACCAGATGCCATGATCTTCGTTTTCTGAATGTTGAGCTTTAAGCCAACTTTTTCACTCTCCTCTTTCTCTTTCATCAGGAGGCTCTTTAGTTCTTCTTCACTTTCTGCCATAAGGGTGGTGTCATCTCCGTATGTGAGGTTATTGATATTTCTCCCAGCAATCTTGATTCCAGCTTGTGCTTCTTCCAGCCCAGCATTTCTCATGATGTACTCTGCATAGAAGTTAAATATTTGGCAAAACTAATACAATTATGTAAAGTTTAAAAATAAAATAAAAAAAATAAAGCTATAAACATAAAAAAAAAAAGAAGTTAAATAAGCAGAGTGACAATATACAGCCTTGCTGTACTCCTTTTCCTATTTGGAACCAGTCTGTTGTTCCATGTCCATTTCTAACTGTGGCTTCCTGACCTGCATACAGGTTTCTCAAAAGGCAGGTCAGGTGGTCTGGTATTCCCTTCTCTTGAAGAATTTTCCACAGTTTATTGTGATCCACACAGTCAAAGGCTTTGGCATAATCAATAAAGTAGAAATAGATGTTTTTCTGGAACTCTCTTTGTTTTTCGATGATCCAGCAAATGTTGGCAATTTGATCTCTGGTTCCTCTGCCTTTTCTAAATCCAGCATGAACATCTGGAAGCTCATGGTTCACGTATTGCTGAAGTCTGGTTTGGAGAATTTTGAGCATTACTTTACTAGTGTGTGCCACCACCTCTAAGTCACTTCAGTCATGTCCGACTCTGTGCGACCCCATAGACGACAGCCCACCAGGCTCCAACGTCCCTGGGATTCTCCAGGCAAGAACACTAGCATGTGAGGTGAGTGCAATTGTGCAGTAGTTTGAGCATTCTTTGACATTGCCTTTCTTTGGGATTGGAATGAAAACTGACCTTTTCCAAGTCAGTGGAAAAGGCTACTGTGGCCACTGATGAGTTTTTCAGATTTGCTGACAAACTGAGTGCAGCACTTTCATAGCATCATCTTTCAGGATTTGAAATAGCTCAACTGGAATTCCATCACCTTCACTAGCTTTGTTCATAGTGATGCTTTCTAAGGCTCAGTTGACTTCACATTCCAGGATGTCTGGCTCTCAGTGAGTGCTCATCATTATCTGGGTTGTGAAGATCTTTTTTGTACAGTTCTTCTGTGTATTCTTGCCACCTCTTCTTAACATCTTCTGCTTCTGTTAGGTCTGTATCATTTCTGTCCTTTAGTGAGCCCATCTTTGCATGAAATGTTCCCTTGGTATCTCTAATTTTCTTGAAGAGATCTCTAGTCTTTCCCATTGTATTGTTTTCCTCTATTTCTTTGCATTGATTGGTGAGGAAGACTTTCTTATCTAGTGTTGTTATTCTTTGGAACTCTGCATTCAGATGTTTGTATCTTTCCTTTTCTCCTTTGCATTTTGCTTCTTTTCTTTTCACAGCTATTTGTAAGGTCTCCTCAGACAGCCATTTTGCCTTTTTGCATTTCTTTTCCACAGGGATGGTCTTGATCCCTGTCTCCTGTACAGTGTCACGAACCTCCGTCCATAGTTCATCAGGTACTCTGTATATCAGATCAAGTCCCTTAAATCTATTTCTTACTTCCACTGTATAATCATAGGGGATTTGATTTAGGTCATACCTGAATGGTCTAGTGGTTTTCCCTACTTTCTTCAATTTAAGTCTGAATTTGGCAATAAGAAGTTCATGATCTGAGCCACAGTCAGCTCCCAGTCTTGTTTTTGCTTACTGTATAGAGCTTCTCCATCTTTGGCTGCAAAGAATAGAATCAATCAGATTTCAGTGCTGACCATCTGGTGCTGTCCATGTGTAGATCTTCTCTTGTGTTGTTGGAAGAGGGTGTTTGCTATGACCAGTGCGTTCTCTTGGCAAAACTCTATTAGCCTTTGCCCTGCTTCATTCTGTATTCCAAGGCCAAATTTGCCTGTTACTCCAGGTGTTTCTTGACTTCCTACTTTTGCATTCCAGTCCCCTATAATGAAAAGGACATCTCTTTTGGGTGTTAGTTCTAGAAGGTCTTGTAGGTCTTCATAGAACCATTCAACTTCAGCTTCTTCAGTGTTACTGGTCGGGGCATAGACTTGAATTACTGTGATATTGAATGGTTTGCCTTGGAAATGAACAGAGATCATTCTGTCATTTTTGAGATTGCATCCAAGTACTGCATTTCGGACCCTTTTGTTGACCATGATGGCTACTCCATTTCTTCTAAGGGCTTCCTGCCCATGGTATTAAATTAACTCATTAAATTAAATTTAACTCATTAAATTCACTCATTCCAGTCGATTTTAGTTCACTAATTCCTAGAATGTCATGTTCACTCTTGCCATCTCCTGCTTGACCACTTCCAGTTTGCCTTGATTCATGTACCTAACATTCCAGGTTCCTATGCAATATTGCTCTTTACAGCATTGGACATTGCTTCTATCACCAGTCTCATCCACAATGGGGTGTTGTTTTTTGCTTTGGCTCCATCCCTTCATTCTTTGTGGAGTTATTTCTCCACTGATCTCCAGTAGCATATTGGGCACCTACCGACCTGGGGACTTCATGTTTCAGTGTCCTATCTTTTTGCATTTCATACTGCTCATGAGGTTCTCAAGGCAAGAATACTGAAGTGGTTTGCCATTCCCTTCTCCAGTGGACCTTATTTTGTCAGAACTCTCCACCATGACCCATCTGTTTTGGGTGGCCCACATGGCAAGGCTTAGTTTCACTGAGTTAGACAAGGCTTTGTCCATGTGATCAGATTGGCTAGTTGTCTGTGATTGTGGTTTCAGTCTGTCTGCCCTCTGAAGCCCTCTCTCAGCACCTACCATCTTACTTGGGTTTCTCTTACCTTGGACACGGGATATCTCTTCCGGGCTGCTCCAGCAAAGTGCAGCCACTGCTCCTGACCTTGAATGTGGGGTAGCTCCTCTCTGCCGCTGCTCCTAACCTTGGACGTGGGGTAGCTCCTCCCGGCCCTCCTGCACTGCACAGCTGCTGTTTTTTGCAAGGACAGTTTCAAGCAAACCTATGTAATGAAAAAGGCTTCCAAATTCCCTGGCTTTAAATCACCCAAAGACGGTGAAATTAATTATTTATAATAAATATATATCAAAATAAAGTGTCTTTAAACAGAAACACTTTGAAACAGAAACATTTAAAAGGAATATGATTGGTTTATGTGATTGTGGGATCTTTCTAGGGAAGTCCAAAATCTATAGGACCTAAGCTAGCCAACCAGAAACTCCTGGGCAGGTGCCTGCAATGCAGCCCAGAGGCAAAACTTCTCCATTTAAGGAAATCTGTTTTGCTCTTATCACCATTTGACTGATCGGATGAGGCTCTCCCAGTTTATTGAGGGTAATATTTACCAAAAGTCAAATGACTGTAGATGTTAAGCACAACAACAAAACTTTCACAGCAACACTAGACTAGTGTTTACTTGTATAACTGGGTACCACAGCCTAGTCAAGCTGACACATGAAACTATCCATCACACTAATATAACCATCTTTTTTTGAAAAAAAAAAAAAAAAGAAAAAGGAGTATATTTTCTTTACACTATTGTGTTAGTTTCTGCTGTACTGCAAATTGAATCAGTTATATGTATAGTATATCCCCTCTCTTTTGGATTTCCTTGCCATTTCGGTTACCACAGAGCATTGAGTAGAGTTCCCTGTGCTATAATATCTAACTCTTGTTAGATATTATACATCTCTCTCTAGCTCACCCACTCCAGTGTTCTTGCCTGGAGAATCCCAGAGACAGAGGAGCCTGGTAGACTGCCATCTATGGGGTTGCATAGAGTTGGACACGAACTAAAAATGTAGTTTAATTCTGTCTAGTTTAAAAACAAAGCAGACAGTAGGAGCAAAAGCCCTTCTACAAGGTGTTGAAAACTTTCTAAAGTGGTTATATATATGCATCCCTTTGGGGTTACCACAGACTGAATCTTCTCATGTACAGATAATATGATTTCAGTTTAGATTTACTACCTTACAATGCAGTGTTGTGTAAAATACATCTTGTTTGTGCTTTAAATGAAGTATTTTCTTAAAAGGCTTTTTGTGTACAATTAAAATGTGTATATTTTCCTACAGATGTACATTGTGACTTTCAGAGATATAGCCTTAAAAAAAAAATTGGTCCTGAGAAATTTATTCAGTGTTTTTCCAGGTGACCTCTATACATTGAGGTTATTAGGTCTCCACTAGACCCAATGGCACCCCACTCCAGTACTCTTGCCTGGAAAATCCCATGGATAAGAGTTGGACATGACTGAGCGACTTCACTTTCACTTTTCACTTTCATGCTTTGGAGAAGGAAATGGCAACCCACTCCAGTGTTCTTGCCTGGAGAATCCCAGGGACGGGGGAGCCTGGTGGGGTGTCGTCTCTGGGGTCGCACAGAGTCGGACATGACTGAAGCGACTTAGCAGCAGCAGCAGCAGCAGGTCCATCTATGTCTCTGCAAATGGCACAAAATTTGGTTCTTTTTAATAGCTGAGCCATTGAGTGTTTTCTGTGTTCAGGCACTGTTCTGAATACCTCCAAGCTTATTTAACCCCCACAGCAATCTTTTGCAGTTGGTACTATTATATCTGCATGTGATGGATGAACAAATGGAGGCATAAGTAAGCAGAAATGACCTGCTCAGGTTCATGCAGCATGTGTGATGAAGATGAAAATCATCTCTAACTCTAGCCCTAAAACCTGCCTCCTGTGTGCCTCCTCTGAACCAATTCATTCACTCTCTGATGTAAAGAGAAAGCTAGCTATGACAGGAAATATCTTAACTTCACAAGTGGACGGGATTTTTACATTAAAGAACAGTACCACCTTGGCTGATATCAAGGGATATACTCAATTTGGAAGGGTCTAGGCTTCTGCATGGGTATTGTTCTCCTTCTGTCATGACCTTTACCTCTGTCCACCTAACTCAGGCTCAGCCTGGTTCTGTGTTTGATGAGACCACAATTGTGACTTGATGGGTTATTTTAGCTATTATCTCTTTTTTAACTAGCCTGGGAGAGGCCAATGCATGTTACAGAGTCAAATACTGTTGAGAAACAAAGTTCACATAAAGAGATTCAATGAATTGTGTTCTGAAAATGTTTACATGGAATTGAAATAACCTCAGAGGTCCCAGGTTATCTCCATAATCACGGTATGGCTTAATACAGTTGTTAACTAAACCATTAACTGCCTCGAGGTAGAAGGATCTGTGATTGCTGGAAATATCCCTTAGAAATGTTTCAGTTGTAAAAAGCAAAACAAGCAAAAGTAGAACTGCAAATTGCCAAGTGCTAAAATTGAAGTAAAAATAAAGTTAAATACAATTGAATGTCACAAAAAACTGATAATGACATTCCAACACAAATAGCATGGGAAATATGGCACACTCCAAGAGACTGATTTTTCAGCTATTTCCATAATGTGATTCAAAATAGTTTTTTCTGTTTAGTTTGTAGAACTCTTGAAATAATCCATGATTTTCTAGATTAAGGAAGCAGGTCACCCATCTACTTACTAACGTAGTCCCAAGAAAGTACCTTGAAACTGTGAGCAAAACTTAAGATGCATAGCTGTCCTAGGTAGAGGTGAAGGTATTCAAATGCTGTGTCTCCCACCACTCCTTGCAAGATCAGATCAGGCCAGCTAAGGCACATGGCTCCATCAGATAGAGGCCAACTCATATGAGTGTTTGAGAAGAAATACATCATCTGTAGCATCACCCTTTCTCTCTCCCAAAGAACATGTGGAGGAGTACAAAGACAGAATGGCAACATGAATCAGAAAGGAGTGAATCATGATTTAAGCAAGTTTGCAACTGCTTGGTGAGGTGAGAGGTGTTTCAACATATATTTTAAGATGCATCTTATACTTAAGAGTATGAAGGAGTATGGTTGATCATCATGCTATAAAAAAGGTAAAAAGAATTGAACCTTATTATTAAAAGTAAGTTATATTTATTTTCCCCAGTAAAGTGCTGGATGTAGGTCTTCAAAGAAATGTGACTGAACAGTTTCAGGTACATTAATGTAATGTGGAAACTGACATTTTGAAAAAAAAATGTAGGCCTTGTGTTGTCAAGGGTTTCCTAAGTGGCACTAGTGGTAAAGAACCTACCTGCCTATGCAGGTAGACCTCAGAGACTCGGGTTTAATCACTAGGTTGGGAAGATGCCCTGGAGGAGCACGGCAAACTACTCCAGTATTCCTGCCTGGAGAATCCCTTGGACAGAGGAGCCTTGTGGGCTACAGTCTGTAGGGTCTGAGTCTGCACAACTGAAGCAACTTAGCACTCATGCACTCAAGCACTGTGTTGTCAAAACAAAGAAATGCGAAGCTTCTCAAGATGAAAAATAGAGCAAACAAAACAACATTGAGACAGGTGAGGAAAAGCAGGTGTTGAGTACAGAAAAATGTTAACAAAGAGATTGAGGGGAAGCCCAGTGAGGGAATGAAGGTTTGAACAGAGAAGCCGGCTGTGAGCAGTTCAGGCCTCTATGGAGGCAGAGGCAGCCTGGTTGTAAGTTTTGTCAGGTCGAAGATACGAGAGGGAGAAGGCTGGCTGTTTAGAAGATGGTCATTTTGACCAAAGTGTGTTCTCTGGAAGGAAATGAGAGGGGATGGGTGAAGACCTGAGACCTCAGCTGACTCTGTGGCCTCTTTGGACACTGGCCACGACTGTCAGTGTCTGACTTAAGAATGGAACAGAGGGTAATAAGTAACAACTTTCAACTTCCTGAAGAACACAAAGGATTTCCCTTTGATAATGGCTTTTCTGTGGCTCTAAGGCATCCTCATGGTGAGTCGGTGTGGTCAGGGAGGCCCTGAACCCCAGAGTCTGACACTGGCCCACGAGATTGTTCTTGGAGTCCTGAGGAGGTGGGAAGGAAAGGGCGAAGTGGCTTCTCTGGGGTCAGATTCCCTGAATCAGATGCAGTTTTTTGCTACTCCCAAACTGTGACCTGCTAACTTACTTCACCTTTCTAATCTCAGTTTCTTCACATGTAAAATGGGACTAAAGACACCATCTCCCTCATAGCATTGTTAGGATGATTAAATAGACAATGCCCAGGACTAGGCATGAAGCGGAACCCAGAAAATAATTGCCAGTATTGTCACCTTTATAGCAAGCGTGCTATGCGCCTGGTTCTCTTGGTCACTTGCTTTTGCTATAGTTATCTGATTTTAGCCTCATGCTAACATATACGTGTTGCTTTTATTATTTACATTTTTTTATTTTGTAAAAAATTGAGCTCAGAGAAAATAACTTGTTCAGGAAAACACATGCAATCACTATGTGACTCTCCGTCTTTCCTGATCCAAGTCTATGTTAACTGGCCTGTGATGCTTAGCATTTGTAAGAGCAGATGTGGAGAATTAGTGGGAACCAACAGCTGAGTGCAGAGGCATGATTCTGGTTATAGTAAAATGATTCATCATGTCCACTACTCTACACCAAGACCCTTCTAATGGTGATACAACCAGACCCAGATCATTCAGTGTGGCTGGTTATAGGAACTCATACTTTTTTGATCCCTTGATGTATGTTACACACCAAAAAAGGAGATTTCCCATTTAACAGTAATAGAAATTCTTGGAAGTAGCCACCATTACCACCTCTGTTTTGCAGATGAGGGAATGGGACTGGTAGGTGGCCGAACCACAGTTGGAAAGGACATCTGTCTGGTTTCAGAGCCCATGACTCAACGACTCAACACCATCTGTACTGTCTCCCTCTGCCGCTGTGGGCTGATTGGCCTCATGTCTGCATTTCATGTCTGCAGAGCTCCCACTGCTCTTTTGAAATAGTTTGCTCCCCAAATCTCTCTCCTCACTGGCATGAAATATACCTTGTGCTTACCAGTAGCTATGGTTTCCCTGTGTCATCACCCACCTCCACATCTTCTCCCCCATAATTTCTTTTGGCATAAAGCAATACTTTAGATACTTTATTTTCAAATACCCTGCCTTGTTCAGTTGCAACTTATCTGAAAACACACAGCACTTATTATTGATATACTTATTGAACAATTATCATTTGCTGGTTTGTATTCTTAATTAGCCTTTATGTATCAGTGCCTTTCCTTTTGAAATAGATTACCAAGTCCTTGAAGTTCATAATTTCTTAAAAACAAAAACAAAAACACACACTAGAAATTCTTGAGAGTTGGACCATAAAGAAAGCTGAGCACTGAAGAATTGATGCTTTTGAACTGTGGTGTTGGAGAAGACTCTCGAGAGTCCCTTCGAATGCAAGGAGATCAAACCAGTCAATCTTACAGGAAATCAATCCTTAATGTTCATTGGAGGAACTGATGTTGAAGCTCCAATACTTTGGCCACCTGATGCAAAGAACTGACTCATTAGAAAAGACTCTGATGCTGGGAAAGATTGAAGGCAGGAGGAGAAGGGGATGACAGAGGATGAGATGGTTGGATAGCATCACTGACTCAATGGACATGAATTTGAGCAGGCTCTGGGAGGTGGTGAAGGACAGGGAAGCCTAGCGTGCTGCAGTCCTTGGGGCTGCAAAGAGTCAGACACAACTGAGTGACCAAACAACAATAGCAAGAAATTCTTGCTTTACATATCATCTAACTTAATGAATATCAACTGATTCGCTCTTTTCAGAAAAACAATATATTTATCAAGAGAGATAATTTTATTTTATGTATTTATTTATTTGGCCTCCATGTTTATTATAGAAATCTGTAAAAAACATTTTAAAAAATGGCAATGGGGGTTACACATGAAATGAAATACAAAGTTCCCTTCATAAAAACACTGAAAACATGATTGTGTCCTTCCACAACCCAACAACACACACGGTGTCAGAAACACCCACATGGTTCAAATTGTAGGTTTTAGTCACTTGACAATTATTTCCTGCACACTTTTTACATGCAAGACACTGCACTGTGGGAGGTGCTGGAGATGCATTCATAAGCAAAAGAAAACTCCGGCTTTCGCAGAGCTTCTGGTCCCCTGGAGGGCAGACAGACACCAGAAGTAACAAGTACAAACATGTCAGGTCGTCAAAGGGGTATGAGGGCAGGGGGGATGGCAGGTAGGAAAAGTTTCTGTACAGTCTCCAAATTCTTAGGAGCAATCTAAGACTGCTTTGAAGGTCACAGTCTGGGGAAAACATACAAACTCTAAATATACATACATATATATTTTAAATGTATTTATTTATTTGGCTGGGCTGGGACTTAGTCATGGCATGTGGGATTTAAATCCCTCACTAGGGATCAAACCAGGGCCCCCTGCATTGGGAGCTCCGTGTCTTAGCCACTGGATCACCAGGGAAGTCCCTAAATATATATATATATATTTTTTTTTTTTTTTGAAACAAATTAATCTTTACACATACTGTAAGTGAAGACAAATGACAGCAAACTGCTGTGGGGAACATTTTGCAAATATATGTGTATTAAGAATATTGATATTAGCATTATTGATTATAATAACAGGACATTTGGAAAACATAGCCCTTAAGAAAGATTCAGATCAGATCAGATCAGATCAGTCGCTCAGTCGTGTCCGACTCTTTGTGACCCATGAAATGCTTACCAATTTGTGTTTTGGTTTTCTTATTATTGTATTTTTATTTATTTTTTAATTGGTGGAAAATTTCTTAACGGTTTTGTGTTGGTTTCTGCCATACAACAATGTAGGAGTTAACACACCAGTTTGGAAAACTTGTCAACCATGTGCCCAAATGCAGCAGCAAATGTGACAGGAAAAAAGGATACATACTTAGATTTTAAGTAGTATTTCTCTTACGTGTTACTTTAATTGCCTTAATACTAAACAAAATGTTTGTATATTATGATATTATTTAATCATCTGACTTCACATGATTGAAGAAAGATGATTTAGAAATAAAGCTGGTACTCAATTCAGTTCAATCATTCAATTGTGTTCTTTTGCGACCCTATGGACTGCAGCACGCCAGGCTTCCCTGTCCATCACCAGCTCCCAGAGCTTGTTCAAACTCATGTCCATCGAGTCAGTGATGCCATCAATGATCTCATTCTCTTGTCGTCTCCTTCTCCTCCTACCTTCAATCTGTCCCAGCATCAGGGTCTTTTCCAATGTGTCAGTTCTTTGCATCAGGCAGCCAAAGTATTGGAGTTTCAGCTTTAGCATCAGTCTTTCCAATGTATATTCAGGACTGATTTCCTTTAGGATGGATGCGTTTGATTTCCTTGCTGTCCAAGGGACTCTCTCAAGAGTCTCCTCCAACACCACAGTTCAAAAGCATCAATTCTTTGGCACTCAGCTTTCTTTATAGTCCAACTCTCACATCCATACATGACTACTGGAAAAACCATAGCTTTGACTACATGGACTTTGATGGCAAAGGAATGTCTCTGCTTTTTAATATGTTGTCTAGGTTGGTCACAGCTTTTCTTCCAAGGAGCAAGCATCTTTTAATTTCATGGCTGCAGTCACCATCCAAAGTGATTTTTGAACACAAGAAAATAAAGTCTGTCATCACTCTTTCCATTGTTTCCCATCTATTTGCCATGAAGTGATGGGACTGGATGTCATGATCTTAGTTTTTTTGAATGTTGAGTTTTAAGTCAGCTTTTCCACTCTCCTCTTTCACTTTTATCAAGAGGCTCTTTAGTTACTCTTTGTTTTCTGCCATAAGGGTGGTGTCATCTGCATATCTGAGGTTATTGATATTTTTCTGGGATATCTTGATTCCAGATTGTGTTTCATCCAGTCCAGCATTTTGCATCATACTCTGCATATAGTTATATAAGCAAGGTGAAAATATAGAGCCTTGAGGTACTCCTTTCCCAATTTTGAACCAATCGACTTGTTTCTTATCCGGTTCTAACTATTGCTTGTTGACCTGCATACAGATTTCTCAGGAGGCAGGTAAGGTGGTCTGGTATTCCCATCTCTTGAAGAATTTTCCACAATTTGTTATGATCCACACAGTCAAAGGCTTTAGTGTAGTCAATGAAGTGAAAGTATATGTTTTTCTGGAACTCTCTTGCTTTTTCTGTGATTCAACGGATGTTGGCAATTTGATCTCTGGTTCCTCTGCCTTTTCTAAATCCAGCTTGAACATCTAAAGTTCTCCATTCACATACTATAGAAACCTAGCTTGGAGAATTTTGAACATTACTTTGCTAGCATGTGAGATGAGTGCAATTGTGTGGTAGTTTGAACATTGTTTGGCATTGCCTTTCTTTGGGATTGGAATGGAAACTGACCTTTTCCAGTCTTGTGGCCACTGCTGAGTTTTCCAAATTTGCTGACATATTGAGTGTAGCACTTTCACAGCATTATCTTTGGGAATTTGAAATAGCTCAGCTGAAATTCAATCATCTCCACTAGCTTTGTTCGTAGTGATGCTTCCTAAAGCCCACTTCACTTTTCATTCCAGAATGTCCAGCTCTAGGTGAATGATAACACCATTGTGGTTATCTGAGTCATTAAGATCTTTTTTTGTATAGTTCTTCTGTGATTCTTACCACCTCTTCTTAATATCTTCTGCTTCTGTTAGGTCCACACCATTTCTGTCCTTTATTGTGCCCATCTCTGCATGAAATGTTCCCCTGGTATGTCTAATTTTCTTAAAAAGCTCTCTAGTCTTTCCCGTTCTATTGTTTTCCTCTATTTCTTTAACTGATCACTTCAGAAGACTTTCTTATCTCTCCTAGCTATATTTTAGAACTCTGTATTCAGATGGATGTATCTTTCCTTTTATCCTTTGCCTTTAACTTCTCTTCTTTTCTCAGCTATTTGTAAGGTCTCCTCAGACAACCATTTTGCCTTTTTTTTTTGCATTTCTTTTTCTTAGGTATGTTTTTGATCATCATCTCCTATACAATGTTACAAACCTCCATCCACAGTTCTTCAGGCACTCTATCAGATCTAATTCCTTGTGTCTATTTGTCACTTCCACTGTATAGTTGTAAGGGATTTGATTTAGGTCATACCTGAGTGATTCAGTGGCTTACCCTACTTTCTTCAATTTAAGTCTGAATTTGGCAGTAAGGAGTTCATGATCTGAGCCACAGTCAGCTCCTGGTCTTGTTTCTGCTGACTCTATAGAGCTTCTCCATCTTTGGCTGCAAAGAATATAATCAATCTGATTTTGGTGTTGACCATCTGGTGATGTCCATGTGTAGGGTTGTCTCTTGTGTTTTTGGAAGAGGGTATTTGCGATGACCAGTGTGTTCTCCTGGCAATACTCTGTTAGCCTTTGCCCTGCTTCATTTTGTTCTCTAAGGCCAAACTTGCCTGTTACTCCAAATATCTTTTGACTTCCCACTTTTTCATTCTAGTCCTCTATAATGAAAAGGACATCTTTTTTGGGTGTTAGTTCGAGATGGTCTTGTAGGTCTTCATAGAACCATTCAACTTCAACTTCTTCAGCATTAGTGGTTGGGGCATAGACTTGGATTACTGTGATATTAAATGGTTTGCCTTGGAGACAAACAGAGATCATTCGTATTTTTGATATTGCACCCAATTACTGCATTTCAGACTCTTTTGTTGAGTAGGAGGGCTACTCCATTTCTTCTAAGTGGTTCTTGCCCACAGTAGTAAATTTAATGGTCATCTGAATTAAATTCACCCATTTCAGTCCATTTTAGTTCACTTATTCCTGTAAAATGTCTATGTTAACTCTTGCTATCTCCTGTTGAACCACTTCTAATCTACCTAGATTCATGGTCCTAACATTCCAGGGTCCTATGCAATATTGTTCTTTACCTCATCAAACTTTACTTCCATCACCAGTCACAATAACAACTGGGCATTGTTTTTGCATTAGGTCAACCTCTTCATTCTTTCTGGAGCTATTTCTCCACTCTTCTGCAGTCACACATTGGGCCCTACTGACCTGTCATATCTTTTTGTCAGTGTCATATCTTTTTCCCTGTTTATGGTGTTAAGGCAAGAATACTGAAATGGCTTACCATTCCCTTCTCCAGTGGACCACATTTGGTCAGAACTCTCCACCATGACCTGTCCATCTTGGGTGGCCCTACACAGCATGGCTCACAGTTACATTGAGTTAGTCAAGGATGTGATCCAAGTGATAAGTTTGCTTAGTTTTCTGTAATTGTGGTTTCCATTCTGTCTTCTCTCTGATAGATAAGGATAAGAGGCCTGTGGAATTTTCCTCATGGGAGGGACTGGCTATGGGGAAATCTGGGTCTTGCTCTGATGGGTGGGTTCATGCTCAGTAAATTTTTAATCCAATTTTCTGTTGATGGGTGAGGTGTGCTCCCTGTAGTTTGGCCTGTGGCAGGGGTAATGGCAGTAAGGGCAACCTCCTTCAAAAGTGTTTATGCCAGGACTGTTGTATTTAGTGCCCCTGACACCACAGCAGGCCACTGTTGACCCATGCCTCTGCTGGAAACTCCTGGACACTCACAGGCAAATCTGGCTCAGTCTCCTGTGGGGTCACTGCTCCTTTCTCCTGGGTCCTGGTGTGCACAAGGTTTTGTTTGTGCCCTTTAAGTGTCTGTTTCTCCAGTCCTGTGGAAGTTCTGTATCAAATCCCACTGGCCTTCAAAGTCAACTTCCCTGAGGGTTCTCAGGCCCTTTGCTGGATCCCCAGGTTGGGAAATCTGTTTTGGACTTAGAACTTTCACAACTGTGTGAGAACTTCTTTGGTGTAATTGTTCTCCTGTTTATCTGTCGTCTGCTCCGTGGCTCTATGGTGGGGTTCACATGCCGTGCCTCCCAGATCTGCTTTAGCCAGAGGCTCTGTCTCCATGGCAGGCCACTACTGACCCATGCCTCTGCAGGAGACACTCAAAAACTCAAAGGCAAGTCTGGCTCAGTCTCTTGTGGGGTCCCTGGTCCTGGTGTGCACAAAGTTTTGTTTGAGCTCTCTGGGCATCTCTGGTGGGTATGGGGTTTGACTGTTTGCAGATGACATGATCCTCTACATAGAAAACCCTAAAGACTCCACCAGAAAATTACTAGAACTAATCAATGACTATAGTAAAGTTGCAGGATATAAAATCAACACACAGAAATCCCTTGCATTCCTATACACTAATAATGAGAAAACAGAAAGAGAAATTAAGGAAACAATTCCATTCACCATTGCAACGGAAAGAATAAAATACTTAGGAATATATCTACCTAAAGAATCTAAAGACCTATATATAGAAAACTATAAAACACTGGTGAAAGAAATCAAAGAGGACACTAACAGATGGAGAAATATACCATGTTCATGGATTGGAAGAATCATTATAGTGAAAATGAGTATACTACCCAAAGCAATCTATAGATTCAATGCAATCCCTATCAAGCTACCAACAGCATTCTTCACAGAGCTAGAACAAATAATTTCACAATTTGTATGGAAAAACAAAAAACCTCGAATAGCCAAAGCGATCTTGAGAAAGAAGAATGGAACTGGAAGAATCAACCTACCTGACTTCAGGCTCTACTACAAAGCCACAGTTATCAAGACAGTATGGTACTGGCACAAAGACAGAAATCTAGATCAATGGAACAAAATAGAAAGCCCAGAGATAAATCCACGCATATATGGACACCTTATCTTTGACAAAGGAGGCAAGAATATACAATGGATTAAAGACAATCTCTTTAACAAGTGGTGCTGGGAACTCTGGTCAACCACTTGTAAAAGAATGAAACTAGAACACTTTTTAACACCATACACAAAAATAAACTCAAAATGGATTAAAGATCTCAATGTAAGACCAGAAACTATAAAACTCCTAGAGGAGAACATAGGCAAAACACTCTCTGACATACATCACAGCAGGATCCTCTATGACCCACCTCCCAGAATATTGGAAATAAAAGCAAAAATAAACAAATGGGACCTAATTAACCTTAAAAGCTTCTGCACATCAAAGGAAACTATTAGCAAGGTGAAAAGACAGCCTTCAGAATGGGAGAAGATAAAAGCAAATGAGGCAACTGACAAACAACTAATCTCGAGAATATACAAGCAACTCCTACAGCTCAACTCCAGAAAAATAAATGACCCAATCAAAAAATGGGCCAAAGAACTAAATAGACATTTCTCCAAAGAAGACATACAGATGGCTAACAAACACATGAAAAGATGCTCAACATCACTCATTATCAGAGAAATGCAAATCAAAACCACTATGAGGTACCATTTCACACCCGTCAGAATGGCTGCGATCCAAAAGTCTACAAGTAATAAATGCTGGAGAGGGTGTGGAGAAAAGGGAACCTTCTTACACTGTTGGTGGGAATGCAAACTAGTACAGCCACTATGGAGAACAGTGTGGAGATTCCTTAAAAAACTGGAAATAGACCTGCCTTATGATCCAGCAATCCCACTGCTGGGCATACACACTGAGGAAACCAGAAGGGAAAGAGACACGTGTACCCCAATGTTCATCGCAGCACTGTTTATAATAGCCAGGACATGGAAGCAACCTAGATGTCCATCAGCAGATGAATGGAAAAGAAAGCAGTGGTACATATACACAATGGAGTATTATTCAGCCATTAAAAAGAATACATTTGAATCAGTTCTAATGAGGTGGATGAAACTGGAGCCTATTATACAGAGTGAAGTAAGCCAGAAAGAAAAACACCAATACAGTATACTAACGCATATATATGGAATTTAGAAAGATGGTAACAATAACCCTGTGTACGAGACAGCAAAAGAGACACTGATGTATAGAACAGTCTTATGGACTCTGTGGGAGAGGGAGAGGGTGGGAAGATTTGGGAGAATGGCATTGAAACATGTAAAATATCATGTATGAAACGAGTTGCCAGTCCAGGTTCGATGCACGATACTGGATGCTTGGGGCTGGTGCACTGGGACGACCCAGAGGGATGGAATGGGGAGGGAGGAGGGAGGAGGGTTCAGGATGGGGAACACATGTATACCTGTGGCAGATTCATTTTGATATTTGGCAAAACTAATACAGTTATGTAAAGTTTAAAAATAAAATAAAATTAAAAAAAAATTAAATGCAATTTTGCCTCTTCTACCATCTTGTTGGGGCTTCTTCTTTGCCCTGGTACTCAATAGATTTAGACATTTTTATGTATCTTCTTGTATTATTTGGTGCACATGAAGCAAGTAATTTCTATAGTCATGTAGGTTGAAACAGTTATCTAGTTTTAAACTTTGTTTTTTATGACGTTAATATTTATTTTCTGATATTTTATCATCACGTTGTTTTGTGTTGTGCATGTGTGGCTTTTAAACATATGTGTGTTTTAAGCATATATCTGCTTTTCTAGACATTTAGCAAATGTTGAATTACTATTCAACCAATTGCTGTACTTTCTGAATTAAATCTTTTAGTGGGAACTATAGTTCACTGATAGAATATTATGAAAATCAAATTCTCATGGTTCTTCTCACTCTTTCATCCAAAGCTTCTTTAAGAATATGTGGAATCTGTTTCTATTTCATATTCTAACATGATATTTGCAAGAAAATATGTGATCTCTTAATATCTCATGACTTTTTTTCTGTTTTGAATATCTTCCCATGTTGCCTTCAGATATTTTTAGAGGACAAGATGTAGAGATTCTGTGGCATTGTTATATCACCTTGCAAAAAACAGGGAGTTAAAAATATCATTCTCAAAGAGACTTTTTCCCACTTTTTGTATCAATATAATGTCGTGCAGTTCCTGTTTTATTTATACCTCAATTCTGTACAAAGTTGATTATTTAAATGCGAGAGCATCTGAATCGTTATCACTCTGCTTACCAGCTCTTTTAAATGTGTGCAATTTATTTTAATACAGAACAGCTGGAGAACAATCAGGTGACACCTCTGTTGGCATCGAGAAAGAACTACGTCATCCTCATGCTGATCCCCGTCCTCTGTTGCAGATGGCAGTGCCGCCACCCTCCAGAGATCTTCCTCAGAGATGGCTCTACATGTGGAATCTCTGCTTGCTTGTAGCAATCTGACTTATTTCAAAGGGTAAGTGGAAGAGAGGACATGATCGCATCTCCTTGTCCTTAGGTATGTGTATGATTTTGTTGAAATTATAGACAGATGTGTAACACAGTTTTGTAAGGCACTCAAGCCCAGAATTGTAAGTAGTCTAAGTTACTAATAACATACTCTGTAATCCATCAGCCTCCTCTGTGAAGAAATGTGGCTGCTTTCTATGAAATGCATTTTGAAAAAGTCACCTTGAAATTTTGTGTGTGGTAGTTCTTAAGAAGATGGTGGGTTATGCTACATACAATCACCATATCTGATAGGCAAGCTACTAGGACATTTTTGTGCTCATTTCAAAATCTCATTTGCCCAGATGAAATATTTTGGGTCAGTGAATCAAAAAACTTTGGTTCATTAGATAAGAATAAGTGGGTTTATATGGAAATAATTATACTTTTTTGTTTCAGCTTATATTACCTTTCACCCTTCCTCTGACTGTCAGCTCCCCTCCCCCTCCCCCATTACTGATTGCAGGAATATTTCCCTTGTGTGGCTTATTCCACACTCTTCCCTGAGTCATTTCAGGAAAATCTGCCACACATAATCATCCACCTCTTTCCCACCTACCTGGAAAAGTCTCTTCATGTTGAAAAAATGGGAAAGTTTTAATATGAAAAGTAAATATGTTCATCCATGAAAATAAGTGCCATGCACTGGGCTAGGTCCAGAATATAAACCTGTAAAGTTGGGGTCTTATTCTCAGTGGTGGAATCATTTTTGGCACAGAAATAGACACAAAACCAGATAGAGGCACAGTGTGGGGGCCACAGTAATGACAGGAAAGAAGACATACTCAAGTTAGGGTAATTGGAGGAGGGTTTGTTCACAGGGCTGGAAAAGGTCAGTTTTCATTCCAATGCCAAAGAAAGGCAATGCCAAAGAATGTTCAAACTACCGCAAAATTGCACTCAGCTCACACACTAGCAAAGTAATGCTCAAAATTCTCCAAGCCAGGCTTCAACAGTACATGAACCGTGAATTTCCAGATGTTCAAGCTGGATTTAGAAAGGGCAACGGAACCAGAGATCAAATTGCCAACATCCGTTGGATCATCAAAAAAGAGAGATTTCCAGAAAAACATCTACTTCTGCTTTATTGACTATGCCAAAGCCTTTGTGTGGATCACAACAAACTGTGGAAAATTCTTAAAGAGATGAGAATACTAGACCACCTCACCTGCCTCCTGAGAAATCTGTATGCAGGTCAAGAAGCAATATATATGGAATTTAGAAAGATGGTAACAATAACCCTGTGTACAAGACAGCAAAATAGGTACTGATGTATAGAACAGTCTTATGGACTCTGTTGGAGAGGGAGAGGGTGGGAAGATTTGGGAGAATGGCATTGAAACATGTATAATATCATGTATGAAATGAGTTGCCAGTCCAGGTTCGATGCACGATACTGGATGCTTGGGGCTGGTGCACTGGGACGACCCAGAGGGATGGTATGGGGAGGGAGGAGGGAGGAGGGTTCAGGATGGGGAACACATGTATACCTGTGGTGGATTCATTTTGATATTTGGCAAAACTAATACAATATTGTAAAGTTTAAAAATAAAATAAAATTAAAAAAAAACAACAACAAAGCAAAGTATTGACAAGGGCGTGCAGAAGTTGGAATCTTTGTGTACTGTTTGTGGGGATTTAAAATGGTGCAGCCTCTGTGGAAAGTAGGAAGTTCCTAAAGAAAATTAAATATAAAATTACCATGTTAAAGAAAAAAAAAAGAAGCAACAGTTGGAACTGGACATGGAACAATAGAATAATTCCAAATCAGGAAAGAAGTACATCAAGGCTGTATATTGTCACCTTGCTTAATTAACTTCTATGTAGAGTACATCATGCAAAGTGCCAGGCTGGATGAAGCATAATCTGGAATCAAGACTGCCGGGAGAAATATCAATAACCTCAGATATGCAGATGACACCACCCTTATGGGAGAAAGTGAAGAAGAATTAAAGAGCCTCTTGAAAAAAGTGAAAGAGGAGAGTGGAAAAGTTGGCTTAAAGCGCAGCATTCAGATAACTAAGATCATGATATCCAGTCCTATCACTTCATGGCAAATAGATGGGGAAAAAAATGGAAATATTGAGAGATTTTATTTTGGGGGATTCCAAAATCACTTTGGATGGTAACTGAAGCCATGAAATTAAAAGACAATTGCTCCTTGGAAGAAAAGCTATGACCAACCTAGACAGCACATTATAAAGCAGAGACATTCTTTGCCAACCAAGGTCTGTCTAGTCAAAGCTATGGTTTTTCCAGTAGTCATGTATGGATGTGAGAGTTGGACTATAAAGAAAACTGAGTGCTGAAGAATTGATGCTTTTGAACTGTGGTGTTGGAGAAGACTCTTGAGAGAATCCCTTGGACTGCAAGGAGATCAAACCAGTCTATCCTGGTTATCAGTCCTGAATATTCATTGGAAGGACTGATGTTGAAGCTGAAACTCCAATACTTTGGCCACCTGATGCAAAGAATGGACTCATTGGAAAAGACCCTGATGCTAGGAAAGATTGAAGGCAGGAGGAGAAGCGGACAACAGAGGATGAGTTGTTTGGATGGCATCACCCACTCAGTGGACATGGTTTGAGCAAGCTCCGGGAGTTCATGAAGGACAGGGAAGCCCTCAGTCCATGGGGTCACAAAAAGTCAGACATGACTGAGCGACTGAACTGAACTGAACTGAACTTGTTCACAAAGACAGGTGTAGACCCCACAGGAGTGGTACCTCAGGGTAGTGAGGGCAGAGTTACTGTTATCACCCCCAGGCCTGAAGGGAAGAGGGGTGACACTTACTCAAAGCCAGAGGAGAGAATCCTGTAGAAAACCTGAGACTTGCAAAGAGTGACACACCCATCCTGAGGCAGCCTTGCAAGACTCTTCCCTGACGTCCCTTCCTCCGACCTCCTGGCAGGGCTCCCCGTGAAATCAAACTGCAAGGCAGAGGCCACAGGGACCAGTTGTAGCACACAGGGCAGGTTTCTGTATGGAACAGAGAGGAGCAGGATGCAGAAATGGTCCTGGGGACCACGGGAGACCTGGAGCACATACAGATAAAAAACTCCTGTCAGTAGGAGCTCTCAAGCACAGAGGAGGAAGAGTAAATTGAAATGGGCTCCCGGCTCCATATGTGTTTAAGGAGGGTGCACGCAGTGTGCAATTGGAGCACCGAAGACAGACATCCAACCCTTGGTGTGGAGGGCGGGTTCACAGGTGCACTCCTGGGTTTTGAGGGATGAGGGGTTTTCTTGTTGAGAAAGCCAGCCACTGCTAGCTGGTCACTGGCCTGGCACTCACTGTCAGGCCTGGGTGTCTTGCTGCATATAAATAATTTCATAGAACAGCAATGTCTGAAAATGTTGACAGATCTGAGCTCAGATGAATCAAGTCAAAAACAAGTATACTCTAAAATCACATCTGAGCAGAGAAAAAAGCCAGAACATTGTCTAAAGTGCAAAGATGACCAAATATTTCTCCATCCTAGATAATATGGGTGACTGCTCTTTCCTTATAAATTACAGATTTAGTTTTGCTTCAGTTCTTCCCCATTGTTAAGGCAGACAACAGTAAGTCTTGAGTAATGCTCTTCCTTGCTACCTGTATTCACCTAATACTAACCCCAATTCTATGATAGGTTCCTTCTAAACCCTCTTCGTAAGCCATCCCAGAGTTCCAAGGTGTCATTCCCCTTTCTGCAATGAGCAATAGACTCAACTGTCAATAGTTGAGTATTCCTTGTAGTTTTCCTTGTAGGAAAACTTCCTTGTAGGAATACAGTGTATTCCTTGTAGTTTTAAGATGGAAAGTATCCACCACAGTTAAAACTGAGAAAGAACATTTTATGTAAAAAAAATGCATAAAATGGAGAGAATCTGATAAACTGAAAAAAAAATCATAAGTAGTTCACAATGACCGGAGCTATCTTAGTCTGTGAGAAGCTGTAAACATGTCCCTATGTCTGTAATCAAATCTAAATTTCACTGCTTTCCGGTTTGTGTAATTTGGTGAGGAAGAAGAATAACATGCATAAAAATTGGAGAAAGATCTTACATTTTGACATAACACCAAAATTACCTGTGAAGTGAAGTGAAGTGAAAGTCGCTTAGTTGTGTCCAACTCTTTATGACCCCATGGACTATACAGCGCATGGAATTCTCCAGGCCAGAGTACTGGAGTGGGTAGCGTTTCCCTTCTCCGGGGGATCTTCCAAACCCAGGGATTGAACTCTGGTCTCCTGCATTGCAGGAAGATTCTTTACCAGCTGAGCCACCAGGGAAGCCCAAGAATACTGGAGTGGGTGGCTTATCCCTTCTCCAGTGGATCTTCCCAACCCAGGAGTAGAACTGGGTTCTCCTGCATTGCAGGTGGATTACCAACTGAGCTGTGAGGGAAGCCTTACCTGTATGCACATATTAAATACTTACTTACCTGTGTGCACATATTAAAATAGCTTTATTCCCCTTAGATTTTCTGAGTGCAAAATTACAACAGATTCATAGAGCGGTGGTTCATAAGTTTTGTGGAGTGAGGTGGAAATGTGGCTTGTTTGTGGGTATCTTCAGGATGTTCAATTGACCTACACTGGGTAACTGGGACTCAGGGACACTCTGGGGGGAGGAATAGAGGGGGAAAAGAATCAATAGCATCTTCTGGTCTCTAAGGAGTTGGTATTTTAATGAAACTTTCAGGCAGATGTGGAAAGATGATTTTGCAAAGCCTCAAGCTCAGAATTTTAAGTGACACATGTTGCTAATGAGACATTTAGCTTAATCCATCTGCCTCCTAAGAAATGTGGCTGTTTTTGTTTTTCTCATTGTGGCAAGAAGAGACTGGATTAGGAAGCAGGGATAAGACACTAAGCCACCCTTTTATATGAAGCCTGGGAGTTCTCAGTTCTTTGAAGACATGAAGGAGTCACTATATCAAGTCTTGCAAAATCTGTATCTTTAAGCAGAGGCATTCCCTGATAGCTCAGTTGGTAAAGAATCTGCCTGCAATGCAGGAGACCCCAGTTCAATTCCTGGGTTGGGAAGATCCTCTGGAGAAGGGGTAGGCCACCCACTCCAGTATTCTTGGGCTTCACTTGTGGCTCAGCTGGTAAAGAATCTTCCTGTAATGCAGGATACCTGGGTTCAATCCCTGGGTTGGGAAGATCCCGTGGAGAAAGGGAAGGCTACCCACTCCAGTATTCTGGCCTGGAGAATTCCATGCGCTGTATAGTCCATGGGGTCACAAAGAGTTGGACATAACTGAGTGACTTTCACTTTCATATATATGCAGAAGTTGGTAGTTGATAACTTTCAGATGTTTTTCTTGTCAAATCATCTTAAATAAAACTAATATTAAAAAAATAATTGCTGAAATTTTTATAGAATTTATTTTATGCCAGGCATCATACTTGGAGAAGGCAATGGCACTCCACTCTAGTACTCTTGCCTGGAGAATCCCATGGATGGAGGAGCCTGGTGGGCTGCCGTCTATGGGGTCGCACAGAGTCGAACACGATGGACGCGACTTAGCAGCAGCAGCAGTAGCAGCAGGCATCATACTTGGCACTTTCCATACATTCCTTAGTTTACTCCCAACAAGAACCCTGTGAAGTAAGTATTGCGAGGATTTTGCATAAAGAATTGAGAGACAGAGAGTTTTAAGCAGTTCACCCAGGATCACACAGCTAGTAACAGTTTGTCGGTAAAGTCTAAGCTTTGCTGGACTGCAGGAATTAAGCAGTGTGGTGTGGAGCTGTGCTTTCTTTCCAAACCTTAATATACATGGGAATCTTTGGGGCTCTTTGAGAATAACTCCTGGTTCAACAGATCTTGCCACAGGGCCTGAGAACCTGCATTTCTACCAACTGCTGTTGATCTGCTTCTGGCAGCAAGGGATCCAGGACCTGCAGTTAGACATGGAATCCATGTCTTAAGGGTAAGACTCTCAACCAGTGGTCTCTCTGCTCTTCCTTTTTCTGATGTGTCACATGAGCAAGTTGGGTGATATTAAGCCCCAGCCAGGCTTGTGAACCCCACGCCTCTGATTTCAGCCTGGAAGCACCTTCTAGCTGTCCTGGTGTGGTCTCCTGGTCATGACAGCCTAGGATGCCCCTGAGGGGAGCTGGCGTGGCAGCCTCCTCCCCACGGGCAGAGTTCAGGTAACAGCACTTGAGCTTTTGGCCACACAGGGGCTGCTCCATTCTCAGCTGTTCCTTCCAGGAACACAGCCTCCCCTAGCATCTGGCACTGCTTCCTTTTGCCACATGGATTCTCATTCCTGTCACAGCTGATTAGGGGCTAGATATAAAAACAGAGCCTGATACTCAAGGTATCACATTGTGTCATTTTTGTTGTGCCTTGTAAATGGAGCCCCAAATTGTAATATTCCTGTGAAGAAACCTCTAGCATCTGAATAAAGCTCCTTCTTCTTTAGAAGGTTTTCTACTATCAGACTAACGGAGGATACTTAATTCAGTGTGGCCAGTCAATGCCGTGCTTAAAACCCATAATTTTGAAACTCCTTTTGCTTTTGTAATAGCTGTGAGGACCTGTGAATAGAAAGCGATAAACCCTGTTATAACTTAAGCTTCAAAGAAGGTTTCATTGTTATGGTTTCCTAAATCTCACAGTCTTGTACATGTGGTTTAGGGTTCCATTTCCCTGTAATCCTCATTCCTATATTCACTAAGCAAATCACAGCTCTGTGTTTCAGATGATCAGTCAGGGTCCACTGTAGTGGGCCTCTCTGCTTTTTCTTTCTTTTGCTTTGATCATGCAGTGCTATAGAACAGGCTCAGTAAATTATGCAGAGAATTTCTCCAGATGCAGAGCTTCTGTGACATTATGCATTATGATTTCCTTGCTGCATTTTGACATTTTGTGGAATTTAATTGCATTCAGTGATGCTCCTAGCCTAACCAGACCATAGCAGCAGCATTATCCCCCTGCTGCGCTCAGCAGTGCCTTCTGGAATGTTGTGGAATAGGGTGTTTGCTGTCCTGTTACCATGTGCATGTAATTCATTGTCTCAACTACATCCAGGTTAGTTACAAATCATGAAGATGTTTGGACCGGATAATCTTTTAAGCACATGTTTAACTTCCAAGTACAGAAACAAGTCTTTCCATCTTTAGAATGATCTCTATTCTAGAAGCATTGAATGATCTGGCTTCTGAATTTTTCCTAATCTGTGGTTAAGGATGCTTTTCTTATGTGCCATTGATACTAAATGATTATTCCAGCCATGATTTAGGATTAGTATGTATAATACTTAACCAGGGATGAGATGTTTAGGATAAAAGGCACAGAGTTTCAGAAATTATTGTAAATCTTGTGATGACCATGGTAAGATAAGGATGATGGTTCCAAAAACCCTTGAAGAGAAACACAGTTGGTCTGTATTTCTTTCTGTATGTCTGTCTTAGCTAAATGCTCCATTCCCACTTGTATTGAAGATCCAGAATTTTTTTTTTCTTTTCCAAAAGAAAGCTATAAAAATCTGTAAAGCTCTTCTTTGGGATTTTCTTAATATTGGAAAAATGGTGAAATCCTTGTTATTAACAGAGTAAGTACTGTATTTAAATGTCCCCCATGAAAGCAGGCAGCTTTCATGTTAATTGCTTTTGGATTATAGTAAAAACATTAAAAATATCTATTTAAACAGGTAGAAGTTAGGGCAGAAATTTAGGAAACTTCACAAGACAGGCTGCTTCTCCCTTGCCAGGCCTCACTTCCTATATTCTATCCACACTTTGCCTTGCAGCTCAGGAATTTAGGCAGAAGCTGTCTCAGGTTTGTGGGGTTGAGTGGTACTCCCTGAGACTCTACTGTGTTTCCTGGAGCAGTGTTAGATGAATCAGAGCACGGTATATGGTCTTCCTTTTCCTTTTGGACCAATAATTGGTTACTCAGTCAGGCCATGGAATCCTGGCTCTGTATATGAAAGCTTATGAAAAAAAAGTAAGAGGTCATTGTGGGATTTGTCTCTCTCTGCCAGATGGCCTGTTATTTGGATTCAGATTCCCTTTTCTGAAATGTCACTTTCACATTTGCGTGCATGCATGCTGTCGCTCAGTCGTGTCTGACTTTGTGATCCCATGGACTATAGTCCGCCAAGCTGCTCTGTCCATGGAATTCTCCAAGCAGGAATATTGGAGTGGCAATGGCACCCCACTGCGGTACTCTTGCCTGGAAAATCCCATGGATGGAGGAGCCTGGTCCACTGCAGTCCATGGGGTCGCTAAGAGTCAGACACGACTGAGCGACTTCACTTTCACTTGCCATCTCTTCCTTCAGGGGGTCTTCCTTCAGGGGGTCTTCCTGACCCGGGGACTGAACTTGTGTCTCTTGCATTTGCAGCAGACTCTTAACCACTGAGCCACCCAGGAAGCCCCACTTTTATGATTATGTACCTGCATTTTGAGTTTTGAGTATTTGGTTTATAAAACTGGGACTCATGTACATTGTTCCCTCCCCACCACATTAATTCCAGTGTAGTTCTGATAATGGAATATACTTTCACACAATGTGAAATAGGTGTATCATGTGTCCTAATTTTTTACTTTACAATATTTTTGTAAAATATTAAATGTATAACAAAAATTGTAATAAAACATTTGATATATTTTAAAGTTTCAGATGGATTCAGTGAATATATCTGTATTGTGTGCCCCTCCCTAAACCATTCTGCCTCAGAGGCACCATTATCCAGAATTTTATGTTTATTTTTCCTTTATGGCTTAACCACATCTTTAAAACCACATCCTTAAAAATATTTTTTAGGTTTTCATATTCTTGAAATTTATATAAATCAAATCATCATTTTTAAGTGTTATTTTTGAAATTGCTTTTTTTTCCACTTACCTTTATGTTCCTGAAATTCATCTACATTTTTGCATTTAGCTGTAATTGATTCCTTTCAGTGGATGTTGAATACTTCATTATAGGATTGTAGTATAATGTATTTATAGTGCTATTGATAAACTTTGGTTTTCCATTGTTTTGTTACCTACTACAAATAGTCCTCGTATGAACAGTTGTTACATGCTCATTGATGTAAATGCATAAGACTTTCTTTAGTTAATATTCCTAGAATTGACAGTCCTGAAACTTAAGGTATAGACGCATCAGTATTGCTGGATGGGTGAAAAAATTAAGGTCTTTAGCTAAATTTTCAGTCTTATCCTTGAATATATGCAATCCAGTTGATCCATATCTTTGCCGATACTTGATACTATCAGCTTTAAAATCCTGACCAATCTTGTGGGTGTGAAATGGTATGTCACTGTGGTTTTTAACTTGTTTTTCTGTGAATATTAATGAGATTTAGCATATTTTGATAGTGCACTATCAGCCACTGATGTTTCTTTTTTTGCGAAGGGCTTGTTTTAAGTCTTTGCCCATTTTTATAGGCTGAATTGTGTCACTCCAAAACTCGCATGCTGAAGCCCTAACCCCTAGTACTTCAGTGTGTGACCATATTTGGAAATACAACCTTCAAAGAGGTAGTTAATAGTACCTTGCTAGGGTGAGCCCTAATTCAACTAGTGCCTCAGTGAGAGGAAATCTGGACACAGATAGGTTCAGAGTGAAGGTAATGTGAAGAACAAGAAGATGGCTGTCTGCCAGCCTAGGAGAGAGGCCTGAGAAGGAACCAACACTGACAGTACTTTGATTTGAACTTCTAAGACCCAGAACTGTAAGAGGATACATTTCTATTGTTTAACCAATCCAGCCTGTGGTTCTTTGTTATGACAGCAGGAAGATGAAGACTGCTATTAATTTTAACAACTTCCTCTATGGTTTATACTTATTGTGTCTTATTTAAGAAATCTTTCTCCATTCCAAATACATGAAGATCCTCCTATATTCTATTTCTAAAAGTTTTTAGCTTTGCTTTTTCATAGCTGTTTTTTTAAATTTATTTTTTATTGAAGGATAATTGCTTTACAGAATTTTGCTGTTTTCTGTCAAACCTCAACATGAATCAGCCATATGTATGTATATATATATATATATATATATGTATCCCCTCTCTTTTGATCCTCCCTCCCATCTCCCTCCCAATCCCACCCCTCTAGGTTGATACAGAGCCCCTGTTAGGAGTTTCCTGAGCCATACAGCAAATTCCCATTGGCTATTTATTTTACTCATTAAAGACCCTGTAATTGACTTTTTTAGTACACACAGAGTAGCCTTAGAATACAGTTCCTCTTCCACTGTCAAAAATCACTGATTATCATGTGACTTAGAAAAAATCCACCCTTTCCTCACTGAAGTTTCCATGTATCTGTGATTCTCTTTTTACTTTCCCTGTGCTAATACCACATGGTTTTTTAATATTATAGCCTTATAATAACTATGGATTTGGTACAATAACAAATATTTGTTTCTGTTTTTTTTTTCATGGGTTCTTAGCTATTCTTAGACATTAAATATTCCAAATTTATAAAGTTTTGATTAAAATCATATTGAATTTATAGGTCACTTAAGGAGGCTTGATTTCATTAAGATATGCAGTCTTTCTACAACCATAAAGCTAATGTAGGCTGCAACTTGTAGTGTCTCAAGTGACAGCAGTCAGTGGCTCTTGAACCAAGCATTCAGATCTTAAACAACGGTTCCATTTGGTGAATCAACAAGCTGATTGATTGCCTGGAAATGAATCCCAATCATGAGCCCTGGCTGTTCATAAGGTATTTCAGGATTCCCTTTCTCCTGTTGCCTTTCAAAGCATTCTGTATTTTTGAACCAATCCAGTTAGAGTCATTGTGATGTCAGGGATCTATGCAGTGCAGGATAGGTATCTTTGTCACAATGAAGCTTTTCACTTTTATTTTAGAATAAGTTACCTTTTCCACTGAGCTTTCATTCATCTTGAATTTATATATTTTTTTTCTTTAAATACACTACACATATTTGTTTCCTTAGTCCTTCAATTTGGACATCATGGAACATAGACAGACACCAGGGCAGCTTGGTTGCCTTTTCACAGAGTGGTAAGTCATAAACATTCTAAAATCTACCAACTTTTCATCTTATCTATTAATTCACATATGTAAAGTCTAGTCAAATGCCTAAAAATTATACAGGAGCAAAAGATCTGTTCACAAATTGTGTCACTGGTTTTTAAGCTTGGGATTCATATCAACACTGTTAACCCTTAACAATGACAGCAAGCATCTATCAGTGCTTGTTGTGTGGCTGGGCTGTTTTGCATTTGATGTGTACTACTTCGTTGATCCTTGCAGCTGCCGTATTAGGTAAAGTTTGTCATTAGTCTGTTTTCTTGATCTGGAAATGGGGGTGAGAGGAGTTAAGCACTGTACTCAAGGCCAGTTAATAAGTGACAGAGACTTAATTTGAACTTTACAGGCAATGTTCCTAACCTCTACAATTGTTTTCTTGCAAGATAGTCATCTGAGGAAAAACGGTACTACTGAGAGTTAAACTGCAACTTTCAGCACTGAAATCACCATTTTTTCCTAACCAGCCTCCATATACTCTCAAAATAGAAAGTGATGAAACAATGAGTAAAAACCCAGATTTCTTTCTTAATTCCACATTATCCATTTTTTAATTCACGTTGTGGATTAAAACTTATCCTTTTTTTCTTAGCAGCAAGTTTTTATTTTGGTTTTGCTGATTCCCATTACCTATCTCTTGTTTTCCTTACATTGATTTACTAATGTGTATTCAAAAAGCAGTAAGTAATTTCATTAGAAATGTAACACCTGAGTTAATAAGAAACATGTCTTCATAATAGATAGAAGATATTTTCCATCATTTTGTACTTTAAAATTATTTATTCTTTTGGAATAGTTAATACATGCATGTGACATTTAGAAGGCAAATTCTCATTATCCAAAAAAGTAACAAGCAAAGAATGAATCCCTCTTTAGCCCTTTGTCCTCCAACTACCATTTCTCTCCATAGAGAGAACCACTTAGACCACGTTTGGGCATATACTAGATGTAGAAAGGAGAAATTCACTACCTTGTAAAATGCATTTATCTCTTTTAGAAGCTTTAAAGTTGTTGTCCTATATTTTTTTTGATAGTTTACATATCTCCTGCATAGTAACTAGTATAATAATGAGATTTAACTCATCATCAGTGATCTGCAGCTTTTGTAGAGTATTTAATCTTGGTAAGTGCCTGTTGTTACTTTACCATAAATCTCTTGAAAGCTGAGGAGGCAACTTGCCAAACTGAAGTACAGTTATTGGTCTGTTAGATTGTAATAAAACACATATTTTAGAAAGAATTGTAAACCCCCAACATCATAAATTTTTGAAAATTCCAGAATAATTGCTAAATGACTGTTACTTGCTACTTTCTAATTATAAGTGGGTATTATTCATATGTATAAGAACAGTCTTGTACCTAATAAAAAACATCAAAACTAAAGAATGCAATTGGTAGCCTAATTATAACCCTTAGAAAATTTTAAGAGTATTTATTTCCTATTTTGCGTGTGGACAAATTTAAGTAAGATGTTAATAAGACACAGAACACAACTATTTTTACTAAAACTGTGTCATTCTAGGAAAAATCAGCAGACATGATTCCATTCAGACCTTGTATATTTCAAATAATTATGGGACAGTTCTCTAGGCCCAGGACTTTGATCTTGGAGCTTTTCTTTTATCTAGGGCTGGGAGTTTAAACCTTTAAACTTTTGGTTTGTGTACCTACTAAATTTTTACAAACTGCACATGCCCTCACAATTTTTAAATTGATATCTTAAATTTTTAATCATGTTAAAAGTTAAAGTATGTCATTTCCCATATACTTTTAATGTTGATGATTTACACAAAGCTGTTTTTATCTCTCTTTTTAATATACCTGCTGCTGCTGCTGCTAAGTCACTTCAGTTGTGTCCGACTCTGTGCGACCCCATAGACGGCAGCCTACCAGGCTCCCCCGACCCTGGGATTCTCCAGGCAAGAACACCTAATAGAATATAAATATTGAAGTGATTTGTTATCCATTAGCATCCATTTTAAACACACACAAATAAGAGGGCTTTCCAGGTATGGCAAAGTAAATAGTTTGGAGAAATGCCTCCAAAACAAGAAAGTATAAAACTACACATAATTAAAATAAAAAACAACCACTTCCAGGCCCATGCAAATTCAATGGAACCAGACAGAAAATTGAGAAGCATTTACTACTGAAATAATTCTAGAGCTTCAGGTAATAACATCAGGATATCTTCAGCCTTCTTGCCTGGGGCCTGTCCTAGTCATCCTTCCCAGCTGTAGTTTTGTCAATTTACCAGAGTAAAGATGGATGCAAAATAAACAAACAAACAGCTTCACTGCTAGGAGCAAACAATTTGAGGTAGAGTGGAAAATCACTGTTTTGTCAACTAAAACTTATAGACTCAGTGGAAACTTTGATGGTCCAAAGTCCTGTTTGCGTGAACTATGGATCATCTAGAGAATTAACAGTGAGAATCTGCAAATGAGTGTCATAGAACAGCTGACACAACCTCTAGACTTGTGCCCAGTTAACTAAAACACTACATGCAAGCAAGCAGTAAAAGCAAGGCAGATCTAAGAACTGGCTGTAATTTTGAATGTGCTCCCCAAACCTCAAAAAGATTGACTCATGGAAGATAGAAGGTGTACAGCTCAAAGTAGTCAGGCAATATCTGCCCAAGTCATTAGGTAACCTCTAAGGTATGCAGACCCAGAAGCAACTCCTAGGAAACAAAACCAAAAAATAAAGACAGAATTAAAAATTAAGCAGAAACACCAGTGGCTACATACTGCAGGGGAAACAAATTCCAAAATTCAACCAAGTTACAACAAACAACAACAATAAAACCTTCAGAAAAAACAGAGTTTGTGATTTCTACAATATATCAGCAGAAATGACCAGTTTTCAACTGAGATCTCGTGAAACTTACATTTAGAGAAAAAAAATGGAAATAACACTGAGAAGGCCCAAATATTGGATTTATCAGACAAACACTACAAAGAAGTCCTTATAATGCTAAGAATTAAAGGAAATTATATTCTGATAACTAAAATATAACAATAACTCAACAAATACGGAATATCATTAAATAAATAGAACCTAAAAAAGGAACCAAAAGATATTCTACAGTTGAAAACAACTTAAATACTCCCTAGATTGTCTCAATAGCAGATTTAAGATGACAGAAAAAAGAATCATTGAATTTGAAGGTAGATGAATAGGAATCGTTCAATCCAAAGATCATGAGAAACAAAGATTGAAGAAAGTGAATGGAGCCTCAGGGATTTATACAAAGCTGTCCATCTTCATGAGAATTCCAGAAGGAGAGGAGGGAGAAAAAGACACAAAAGAAAAACTAGAACTTAATGATTGAGTGATTCCAAGTTTGAAGAAAGATATATTAATCTGCAGATGCAATGAACACCAAGTTTAAAAAGTAGAAAGCAACCCACACCCAGATATATATTGTGAAACTACTGAAAGCCTGCCTGATTTTAAAACTAACTGTACAACACCATAGTAATCAAAATCGTGTATTATTGGTATATGGAAAGATGTATAGATCAAGAAAGAGCTTCCAAGGTGGTGCAGTGCTAAAGAATCTGCCTGCCAATGCAGGACACACAGGAGACACAGGTTTGATCCTTTGGTTAGGAAGGTCACCTGGAAATGACAACCCACTCCAGGAAATGACAACCCACTCAAGGAATTTTCTTGCCTAGAAAATTCCATGGACAGAGGAGCCTGGCTACAGTCCATGCAGTTGTGAAGAGTCAGACAAGACTGAGCGACTGGTCACACACACATGTAGATCAAGAGATAGTATAATGAGTGCAGGGAAAAAAAAAAAAAAAAAGACTTGTTTACAGTGAATTGACCCCTTCATGGATCAACTCTTGTGGAGAAGGGGCTTGCGTAACTCAATGAAGCACTGGGCCATCTGTGCCATACAGGGCCATGCAAGATGGACAGGCCATGGTGAAGAGTTATGGCAAAACATGGTCCACTGGAAGAGGGAATGGCAGACTGCTCCAGTATTCTTGCTTAAAGAACCCTATAAAGAGTATGAAAAGGGGGGAAAAAAAAAAAGGAAAAAGAAGAGTATGAAAGGCAAAAAGATAAGCTCTGAGGTGGAATGTGTCAAGCATGCTACTGGGGAAGAGTGGAAAAATAGCTCCAGAAAGAAAGAAGAGGCTGGGCCAAAGTGGAAGTGAAGCTCATTTGTGTATGTGTCTGGTGGTAAAAGTAAAGTTTGATTCTGTAAAGAACAATATTGATAGGAATTTGGGATGTTTAATCAATGAATCAAGGTAAATGGACATGGTCAGCAAGAGATGGCAAGAGTGAACATTGACATTTTAGGAATCAGTGAACTAAAATGGGTATGAACGGGAGAATTTAATTCAGATGACCATTATATCTATTACTGTGGGCAAGAATCCCTTAGAAGAAATGGAATAGCCTGCATAGGTAACAAAAGAATCTGAATTGCAGTACTTGGGTGAAATCTACAACAGAATGACCTTGATTCTAACACAAGCCATTCAACATCACAGTAATCCAAGGATATGAGCCAACCACTAATGCACAAGAAGCTGAAGTTGAGTGGTTCTATGAAGACCTACAAGACCTTCTAAAACTAACACCAAAAGAGAAGTCCTTTTTATTGTAGAGGATTTCATCCTAGAGGACTGGAATGCAAAAATAGGAAGTCAAGAGATATGTGGCATAAAAGGAAAGTTTGTTCTTGGGGTACAGAAGGAAGTAGGGCAAAGGCTAGCAGATTTTTGTGAGAGAATACACTGGTCATAGCAAACACCCTCTTCCAATAACACGAGATGACTCTCCACATGGACATCACCAGATGGTGAGTATTGAAATCAGGTTGATTATGTTCTTTGCAGCCAAAGATGGAGAAGCTCTATACAGTCAGCAAAAACAAGACCTGGAGCTGACTGTGACTTGGAACACAAGTTCCTTCTTGTAAAATTCAGGCTTAAATTGAAGAAAGTAGGGAAAACCATTTAGGTATGACCTAAATAAAATCCCTTATAATTATACAGTGGAGCTGACAAACAGATTCAAGGGATTAGATCTGGTGCAGAGTGACTGAAAAGCTATGGACAGAGGTTTGTAACATGGTATAGGAGGCAGTGGACAAAACAATGCCAAAGAAAAAGAAATGCAAGAAGGCAAAGTGGTTGTCAGAGGAGGTTTTAAAATTAGCTGAGGAAAGAAGAGAAGCAAAAGGCAAGGGAGAAAGGGAAAGATATATCCAAATTAATGCAGAGTTCCAGAGAATAACATGAAAATAAGAAAGCTTTCTTAAGTGAACAATGCAAAGAAATAAAGGGAAACAATAGAATGGGGAAGACTAGAGATCTCTTCAAGGAAATTGGAGATACCAAGGGAACATTTCATGCAAGGATGGGCACAGTAAAGGAAAGAAATGGTATGGACCTAACAGAAGAAGATATTAAGAAGAGATGGCAAGAACACACAGAAAAACCATACAAAAAAGGTCTTAATGACCTGGATAACCATGATGGTGTGGTCACTCACCTAGTGCAGACATCTGGAGTGTGAAGTCAAGTGGGCCTTAGGATCATTACTGTGAACAAAGCTATAGGACGTGATGGAATTCCAGCTGAGTTATTCAAAATCCTAAAAGATGATGACGTGAAAGTGCTGCACTCAATATGTCAGCAAATCTGGAAAACTCAGCAGTGGCCAAAGGACTGGAAAAGATCAGTTTTCATTCCAATCCCAAAGAAGGACAATGCAAAAAAAAAAATGTTCAAACTATCAAACAATTGTGCTAATTTCACACACCTGCAAGGTAATTCTCAAAATCCTTCAAGCTAGGCTTTAGTGGTACACGAACTGAGAACTTCCAGATGTGCAAGTTGGATTTAGAAAAGGCAAGGAACCAGAGATCAAATGCTAACATTCATTGGATCATAGAAAAAGCAACGGAATTCCAGAAAAACTTCTGCTTCATTGACTACACTAAAGCCTTTGCCTGTGTGGATCACAGCCAACTGTAGAAAAAACTGTTAGAGATGGGAGTTTCAGACCACCTTACTTGTCTCTTGAGAAACCTGTATGCAGGTCAAGAAGCACGAGTTAGAATTGGACATGGAACAATGGGCTGGTTCAAAATTGGGAAAGGAGTACATCAAATCTGTATATTGTCACTGTACTTTTTTTAATATTTATGTAGAGTACATCATGTGATATGCTAGGCTGGATGAATCACAAGATGGAATCAAGATTGCTGGGAGAAATATCAACACCTCAGGTATCAGAGGGTACCACTCTAATGGCAGAAAGCGAAGAGGAACTGAAGAGCCTCTTGAAGAAGGTGAAGGAGGAGAATGAAAAAGCTGACTTAAAACTCAACATTCAAAAAACTAAGATCTGGTCCCATCACTTCATGGCAAATTGAAAGGGAAAAAATAGAAACAGTGACAGATTTTATTTTCTTGGGCTACAAAATCACTGCAGACAGTGATTGCAGCCATGAAATTAAAAGATGCTTACTCCTTGGAAGGAAAGCTATGAAAAACCTAGACAGTATATTAAAAAGCAGAGACATAACTTTGCCAGCAAAGGTCCCTATAGTCAAAGTTTTTTCAGTAGTCACATACAGATGTGAGAGTTGGGCCATATAGATGGCTGAGCACCAAAGAATTGATGCTTCAAACTGTGGAGCTGGAGAAGACTCTTGAGAATTCCTTGGACATCAAGGAAATCAAACCAGTCAATACTAAATGCAATCAACCCTGAATATTCATCGAAAGGATTGATGCTGAAGCTGAAGCTCCAATATTTTGTCCACCAGATGTGAAGTGCTGACTTATTAGAAAAGACCCTTATGCTGGGAAAGACTAAGTGGAAGAGGAGAAGGGGGTGACAGAGGATGAGATAGTACGATGGCATCATTGACTCAATGGGCATGAGTTTGAACACACTCTGGAAGATGGTGAAGGACAGGAAAGCCTAACTTGCTGCAGTTCATGGAGTCACAAAAAGTCGGGCATGACTTGGTGACTGAACAACAAAATTAGAGTCTTTCAACACCAAATGTTGGCAAGAATATGGAGAAAATCTCCTGCATTACTAGTAGGAATAAAAAATGCTACAAACTGTTTGGAAAACAAGCACACACAGTTTTTTTTTTTTTTAAAGATACTAATAAATACACATTTCCCATTCTACCAGCAATTACACTCCTAGGTATTCATCAAAGAGAAATGGTAACATATGTCCACAATAGACTTTCATGTGAGTGTATCTAGAGGCTTCATTCATCGTTACCAGTCAAAAACTGGAAACAAACCAGTTATCCATCCATCATTTGGTGAACGAGTACACAAAATATGGAATATCTACACCATGAAGTATTACCCAAAAACAAAAAGGAACGAACTACTGAATAAGCAACAATCTGGGTGAAATTCAGACATCACTCTAAGTGAAAAAAATCAGCTGTGAAAGACACATAATAGATGAGTCAAGTTTATTGAGATAATAGGAGAATGGAAAGTTATACAGGGAGAAAGCATGTCAGTGCTTGCCAGTTACTGGGGGTGGAATTGAGGATTGGTTGTAAACTGTGCATGGGGATTTTGGAGAGATGATGTAAATTAAAACTGGCTTGTGAAAATCATTGCAGAATTTTTATAGACCTAATAAAAAATTCCTCTTACTGTCCATTTAAATTATTGTATTTAATAGAGCTTTAAAAAACACAAATTGAATGAATTGATGCCTTTGTGATAAGAAAGTATAAAAGTATAAGAAAATATTAATGTAGAGTGTATGTGGTGGGTTTATGAATACTCCATATAAAATTCTTATTTTTCATTGTAATAGTATTTTATTTTTTAAATATTTAATTGGGGGAAAATTGCTTTACAATGTTGTGTTGGTATCTGCCATACAACAATGTAAATCAGTCAGATTTAAATATATATATATATATATATATATATATATATATATATATATATCTCCCCTCCCTCTTGGGACTCTCTCCCTGACCCCATCCCATCCCTCTACATCATCACAGTGTGCCAGGCTGGGCTCTCTGTGTTATATAACAACTTCACACTAGCTAGCTGGACTTCCCAGGTAGCTCAGTGGTAAAGAATTGCCTGCCAGTGCAGAAACTGCAGGAGACACTGGTTTGATCCCTGGGTGGGGAAGATCCCCTGGAGGAGGAAATGTCAACCCACTCCAGTATTCTTGCAGGGATAATCCCATATACAGATGAGCCTGGTGGGCTACAGACCATGGGGTTGCAAAGAGTCGGACACAACTGAGCAACTGTGCATATATGTATGCACTGGCTATCTATTTTACACATGATACTGTGTGTATATATATATATATATATGTATATATATATATATATATATATATATATATATGAATACTACTTTCTCCATTATTCCCACCCCTTCTTATCCTGCTGTGTCCTCAAGTCTGTTCTCTACATCTGTGTCTCCATTGCTTCCCTGCAAATAAAAGCATTAGTAACATTTTTGTAGATTCCATTTGTATGTATTAATAAATGATATCTTTTTTTCTCTTTCTGACTCACTTCATTCTGTATAAGAGGCTCTAGGTTCATCTACCTCACTACAATTGACTCACATTTGTTTCTTTTTATGGCTGAGTAATATTCCATTGTATAAATGTACCACATCTTCTTTATCCATTCATTTGTCTATGGATATCTAGGTTGCTTCAATGTCCTGGCTATTGTAAATATCGCTTCAGTGAACATTGGGGTACATGTGGTCAAATTGTGGTTTATTTAGCATATACGCCCAGTACTGGGATTGCTGGATCATATTATAGATTTATCCATTGTTTTTAAAGGAATCTCCACACTGTTCTCTACAATGACTGTATCAGTTTACATTCCCACCAACAGAGCAAAAGTGTTCCTTTTTCTCCACATCCTCTCCAGCATTTACTGTTTGTAGATTTTTTGATGATGGTCATTCTGATCAGTGCAAGGTGATAGCTCATTGTAATTTTTATTTGCATTTCTCTAATAATGAATGATGTTGGGCATATTTTTATGTGTTTATTATCCCATCTGTATGTCTGTTTTGATTGTTTTCTGATATTGAGCTGTATAAGTTACTTATATATTTTGGAGATTATTCCTTCATCAATTGCCACATTTGCAACTATTTTCTCCCATTCTGAGGGCTATCTTTTCATCTTGTTTATGGTCCCCTTTGTTATGTAAAATATTGTAAGTTGTATTAGGTCTTATTTGTTTACTTTCATTTTTATTTCCATTACTCTAAGAGGTAGGTCAAAGAGTATCTTACTGCAATCTATTTCTGAGAGTGTACTGCCTATTCTTTCTTGTAAGAACTTTATAGTTTCTGGACTTACATTTAAGTCTTTAACCCATTTTGAATGTATTTTTGGGTATAGTTTTAGAAAGTGTTCTAGTTTTATTGTTTTATAGGTAGCCATCCAGTTTTCCCAGCACCACTTATTGAAGAGATTGTCTTTTCTCCATTGTGTAGTCTTGCTCCTTTGTTAAAGATGAGGTGCCAGTATGTTTGTGGGTTTATCTCTGTGGGTTTATTTCTATTTTGTTCCATTGGTCTATATTTCTGATTTTGTGCCAATACCATGCTGTCTCAATGACTATAGCTTTGTAGTATAGTCTGAAGTTAGGGAAGTTGATTCCTCCAGTTCTGTTTTTCTTTCTCAAGATTTCTTTGGCTATTTGAGGTCTTTTGTGATTCCATACAAATTGTGAAATTTTTAGTTCTAGTTCTGTGAAAAATGCCATTGGTAATTTGATAGGGATTTCACTAAATCTGTAGATTGGTTGGGGTACTATAGTCATTTTGACAATATTGAGTCTTCCAATCCAAGAATATGGTATGTCTCTCTCCATCTGTTTGTATCATCTTTGATTCATTTACTGAGTGAAATAAGCCAGACAGGGGGGAAGAAATATCATATGACATACCTTATATATGGAATCTAAAAAGAAAAGATACAAATGAACTTACTTACAAAACAGAAAGAGACTCACAGACTTAGAGAATGAACTTATGGTTGCTGGGGGGAAGGATGTGGGGAAGGTATAGTTAGGGAATTTGGGATGGACATATACACACTGCTATATTTAAAATGAATAACCAACAAGGACCTTATGTATACCACATGGAACTCTGCTCTATGTTATGTGGCAGCCTGGATAGGAGCAGAGTTTGGTGGTGAATGGATACCTGTATATGTATGGCTGAGTCCTTTTTCTGTTCACCAGAAACTATGACAACATTGTTAATTGGCTATACCACAATACAAAATAAAAGTTTTTTAAAAATCAAATGACTTTCATTGACTACTCTCTCATATTTATTCACAATAAAAATTTGTATCTACATTTCAAATTTTAAATTATAACTGTAAATTTCTAAATATGGAAAAATGTTTGTGGATTTGGTTATTAATACAAGTAACCTAAATATACTTATTATAAATGCACTGAGACAACACAAGGTATGGTTAAGAACACACACTCTGGAGTCAGACTGCCTAGATTCAAAAGCTAGCTCTGCCCAGACATGTAGCCTTGGAAAAGTTTCTCAACCTATGTTTTTATTGCCTCACCTGTAAAATGCAGTAAAAATAATATTAAGCTTGGAGATCTTAACAGAGTCCAATGAGATAAAAATATATAACACTTAATGTCCATAGTAAACACAATATATATATTATTTTCATGTTAATACTTTTACACGGAAAATAAATTTTATTGGAAATGCATGATAAATATCAGTTATTTCTCAACATCAGTGTTATCCCTATTTTCCATTGCAGTATTGCAGAGAGAAACTTTTCTCATAAATCAGTAAATGGTTTTCTTAATTTTCTAAATGTGTAATAAAATAATCCAAGTTACATGCCAAAAAAAAATCACTTCCCATTTTCAATCAAATATTTTAAAATGATCCTTCACTAGATGACCTGGTTCAATTATATTGAAAGCAAGGATTTGGAAACCATCTGCCTTGCAAAGTGTTTCTTCTCCATGTTTTCAGTCATTTTTCTTTGTAACCACAACAGAAATTTTCCTTGTGATGCCTCATCAGTTTTTACCCTCCAGGGAAGTGGACTTTTGTGATGTTCTTGAAGAGAGGAAGTTTTGCCTTCCCTCTAGAAGGTGGTAGGAACAGCTATTGGGAAGGAGAAACAACATAATACATGGACTGCTTACTATCTCAGGCAAACCTAAGGAAATAATATATGTAGAAAGCCTTTATATGTGGCCTGAGGACAAGGACTTCAGTTTAAGGACTCACTCTACAGGGCCTCTTTTCTGTCCCATGTTGAAATAGGAACATATCATGCTCAGCATCTGCAGACTTGAGTTTCCTGTTCTTGTTCCCATTGGTTGTGGACACTGAGAGTGGCCTGTGAGCCAACAGTAGGGAAATGAATTTAGGAAGAAAATAATTGCTATTGTGGCTGAGAACATATTGTGGTTTAAATTTTGTCTTTAGGGATTAACCTATTTGGACATTTTTGCATAGAAAATAGTTTCTTACAGAAAACAATACTCTTTTTATGTGCATATTCCTTTATGTGCGTAAGTCATGTCTGACTCTTTTATGATCCCATGGACTGGGGCCGTCCAAGCTCCTCTGTCCATGGGATTTCCCAGCCAAGAATACTGGAGTGGGTTGCCATTTCCTTTTCTAGAAGATCTTGACCCAGGGATGAAACCCACACCTCCTGTATTGGCAGACGAATTCTTTATATCTGAGCCACTAGAGAAGCCCCTATAATACTATTATCACCCTAAAAGAAAGATTCTGATTTTTCTATTAAAGTTATATTTATACAATTTATTTATTTTGTTGTTGATGATCTTAAATTTAAAAAAAATTGGAATAATTTTGATTTATAGGAAAGTCACTATAACAGCACAATGTTCCTTTATACCTTTCTCAAGCTTTCCCTAATGTTTCCTCCCAGGTTTTATTGATGTATAAATGACAAATTAAAATAATATATATTTTACCAAACCAAACTTGGGTCTGCTTACCTGCACACAGTAAGGCCAATTTATTGGCACTGGGTTGTGAAGGAAAGTGTACGGTTTATTACAAGTGCCAAACAAGGAGTCTGTGTGACAAATGCTGAAAAGACCCTAACTCATCAATGGATTTCAGGGAAGAGCTTTAAAGGCAAGGTGAAAGGGGGAGGTGCAGGTGTGTGATCAGCCCACACACAACTCCCTGGTTGATGGTGAGGTAACAGGGTGGTGTCACAGGGACAGTCACCAATCTTCAGGCTCCAATCTGTCTTGGGACGACACGTGCATGATCATCACGCAGTTAATTTCTTTCATCTAGTACAGGTTTGGGGATCTATAAAATAAGTGAAGAGTGTGTATCAGACACTATTACCTATGTTCTTCTGGGAGGAACTAAAGATTCTGTGTCTCTACCACATGGTTGATCTGTTTAAATTGCCACCAGCTCTTCTGGCCCAGGTGCTATCTTTTGTTACTACATGTCCAAATTCTTCCAGTCATTAACTCTTAAGCCAGCTTTTTGTGACTCAGGGGAAGTCTTAGAGACTAAAGCTTGGGAAAGGTCCTGTCCTGGGAAAGCCCCATAGGGTCCTGCTTGGTTGCATATATTTAAGGACAACATGATGATTTGATGTACATATATATAGTGAAATGATTGCCACAATCAAACTAATTAAGAAATCCATTACCTCACATAGTTATCAGTTTCCTTTTTTGTGTTAAGAACACTTAAGGTCTATTATCTTAGCAAATTTCAGATATACAACACAGTACTCCTAACTGTGGTTGCCATACGCACATTAGATCCCCAGAATTTAGTCATCTTATAACTGGAAGTTTGCACTTTTTGTCCGATATCTCTCCATCCTCCAGCCCCATTATACTCTTTGTTTCTACGAGCTCATCTGTTTTAAAATCCGCATGTAAGAGATCATACAATACTTGTCTTTCTACACTGCTGATTCTCTTAGTGTGTTTTCTGTTTGTTGTAAATGATCTGAAAGTGCCATTCATTTTTAGGATTCTCTTCCATGTATTTTTTTTCCCCAGGGCTGGCTGCAGTACATTTGAGAATGGTAGGGCCTTATGAAAAGAGTATGTTGAGATGAGCCAGAAGATATAGGGAAGTCTGTAAAGTGGCTTTGGGAGGATTTTGCCAAGAGCACGCAGAAGCTCAACAGTTTATCTTTCATGCTCTGCCTCTCAGCTCCATATCCCCAAGTATTTCCTATGTACACTCCTCTGATTTCATCAACTCACTCATTATAGCCATGTTAGAAATATATTATCATTTTTAGTTTATAACCTGAGTTAAAAAAAACTAGGGTGCTTCCAAGGTGGCACAGTAGTAAAGAATCTGCCTGCAATGCAGGAGACTTGGGTTCAACCCCTGGATTAGGAAGATCTCCTGGAGAATGAAATGGCAACCCACTCCACTATTCTTGCCTGGAAAATCCCATGGATAGAGGAGCCTGGAGGGCTACAGTCCACTGTGTCGCAAAGAGCTGGACACAACTTAGCAACTAAATAACAAAAATTGACAAAACCCTAGCTCAATGTGTTTAATTTTTTAGCATTAGACTTTATAGAACAATGAAGAACATTTCAGTAGGTTAGAAGGAACAGAAAAACAACATTTGGACTAAAACCCAAAAATCTATTTACTTTGAATGCTTGTTTATTCCACCCACACCCCACAATCATCACATAAATCTTGTGTAAATACTTCCTCTTCTTACCTTGTAAAATAGGTAACTTTCTTAGTACCTATTCTGAAAATGGTCTGCTAAGGGTTCAGGGTTTGCCAAGGCCATTTGAGGTCCAGGTTGATGACAGACATTGGGCATCAGCATCAGCATTTGGTGTCTCGGTCATGTGGTTCCTGAGACATCCCTGATTCAGGAGTGCGGTTCTGATGGCAGCAGAGAAAGAGCAGCCTGCAGACTAATTGGCATGCAGTGGGAGCATGAGCAGCCAAGTGACTTACAAGGCATCCACTGTGTCCTAACAGGCCTACAGATTCTCGGCAGACCCTGGCCAGGGGGTGCGGGCTGAGTTTGGAGTAGCTCAGTCTGGAAGCCAGCTAGCTGTGTGTCAGCTGCTTGATTAAGGGAACTTGTTCAGTAGAATCAATAGGAACAGAAGTCAGCTGTAAACTCTGCTTGCTTCTCTGAAAAGGGACAAAGTGTGCTCGGCACAGCAGACCAGTGAGGTGCCCAACATGTTTAGTGCAAAGCTTTCAAAAAAACCTTTAAGCTGGTCCTATCATAATGTTGGTCCCTCCCTTAGCAAATCAGCCATTTCAGACTTACTCAAGATAACTTGCCTCATTATGGGAGTGCCTGTCTTTTTGTGCATAATTTTCTTCACTTATGTTTTCATAAGATGGTGAGACATTTGATAGCATTTTTAACTTTTCATTGTGATTTATGTTCATTTATGATGATGCTGTGAAAGTGCTACACTCAATATGCCAGCAAATTTGGAAAACTCAGCAGTGGCCACAGGACTGGAAAAGGTCAGTTTTCATTCCAATCCCAAAGAAAGGCAATGCCAAAGAATGCTCAAACTACTGCACAATTGCACTCATCTCACACGCTAGTAAAGTAATGCTCAAAATTCTCGAAATCAAACTTCAGCAATACGTGAACCGTGAACTTCCAGATGTTCAAGCTGGTTTTAGAAAAGGCAGAGAAACCAGAGATCAAATTGCCAACATCTGCTGGATCATCAAAAAAGCAAGAGAGTTCCAGAAAAACATTTATTTCTGCTTTCTTGACTATGCCAAAGCCTTTGACTGTGTGGTTCACAATAAACTGTGGAAAATTCTGAAAGAGATGGGCATACCAGACCACCTGATCTGCCTCTTGAGAAACCTGTATACAGGTCAAGAAGCAACAGTTAGAACTGGACATGGAACAACAAACTGGTTCCAAATAGGAAAAGGAGTACGTCAAGGCTATATATTGTCACCCTGCTTATTTAACTTATATGGAGAATACATCATGAGAAATGCTGGGCTGGAAGAAGCACAAGCTGGAATCAAGATTGCCGGGAGAAATATCAATAACCTCAGATATGCAGATGACACCACCCTTATGGCAGAAAGTGAAGAAGAACTAAAGAGCCTCTTGATGAAAGTGAAAAAGGAGAGTGAAAAAGTTGGCTTAACACTCAACACTCAGAAAACTAAGATCATGGCATCCGGTCCCATCACTTCATGGCTAATAGATGGGGGAACAATGGAAACAGTAGCTGACTTTATTTTGGGGGGGCTCCAAAATCACTGCAGATGGCGACTGCAGCCATGAAATTAAAAGACGCTTACTCCTTGGAAGGAAAGTTATGACCAACCTAGACAGCATATTAAAAAGCAGAGATATTACTTTGTCAGCAAAGGTCCGTCTAGTCAAGGCTATGGTTTTTCCAGTAGTCATATATGGATGTGAGAGTTGGACTATAAAGAAAGCTGAGCACCAAAGAATTGATGCTTTTGAACTGTGGTGTTGGAGAAGACTCTTGAGAGTCCCTTGGACTGCAAGGAGTTCCAACCAGTCCATCCTAAAAGAGATCAGTCCTGGGTGTTCATTGGAAGGACTGATGTTGATGCTGAAACTCCAGTACTTTGGCCACCTGATGCGAAGAGCTGACTCATTGGGAAAGACCCTGATGCTGGGAAAGGTAGAGGGCAGGAGGAGCACGGGACAACAGAGGATGAGATGGCTGGATGGCATCACCGACTCAATGGACGTGAGTTTGAGTGAACTCCGGGAGTTGGTGATGGACAGGGAGGCCTGGAGTGCTGCGGTTCATGGGGTTGCAAAGAATCAGACATGACTGAGTGACTGAACTGAACTGAACTGAAATGATTTATATTTATAAACCTCATACATTTATGTATATTGTAAATATTACATGTCAGCATCAATAAACATAGAGCTATTCAAGTTTTCTTTTTAATGGAGTGTTAGTTGCTCACTTGTGTCTGACTCTTTGGGACCTTATGGATTGTAGCTTACCAGGCTCCTCTGTCCATGGAATTCTCCAGGCAAGAATACTGGAATGGGTAGCCATTCCCTTCTTCAGGGTTTTTTCCTGATCCAGTGCTTGAACCTGGGTCTCCTGCATTATAGGCAGATTCTTTACCATCTGAGCCTCTAGGGAAGCCCCAAGAATACTGGAGTGGGTAGTCATTTTTGTGGCTCAGACGAGTTCAACCATCAGAGTTCTCTGGTTTCTTTTCCATGTTTTGCCTCTTTCTTTTGGACATCTGTGAGATTTCTTTTTCTCAACCTTTTTTTCTGATATTATATTTTAAAAGTATTTTAAAAGATGTAGTTTTATATGGAAACATCTTATTCTCTTCTTAGCTCTCTCTAATGTGGAAATATTTTTTCTTTTTTCCCTTTTCTATTTTCTTTCTTGCATTTTTGAAATGTGTCAAGTATCCTTCTAAGTATTTTATATGGATTATTTTTTATTTAATATTTACTGAGCTCTATGTGAGGCTATAATTATTGCTATTATTATTCCCATTTTTCAGAAGAGGAAAGTATGCTCTGAAATGTTAAATGCATAGACCAAGGCTATTCAGTTCAAAAAAGGATTAAAATTTATTTGTTGCAGCAGTTTGGGTCCAAAACCTATGTCTTTATAACCACTCTATAAATTGGGTTCCTTACATTTTGAAACTTTTCTGTAAATTTGAAACTTATGTTTTTCATTATGTGGTGTAAAATGAAACAAAAACAATGATTTCATCTCTCTCATTTTGTGTTTCTACCTTGTTTAGTATCTTTTTATGCTGATTTTTCTCCTACTAGAGAGAACTAGTCTGGAAGCATGTACACTTGGCAGACACAGTACTTTCTTTTATTCCCATGTTTACAAAAGAAATAAAATAACTCACTTTATTCAAAAGAAAACTAAGATAACATTTTGTTTTGACTTGTTCCTACTTAAGGTATGGATTTGATTTATAAATGTTCCAAACATCTTGAATCTGTCTTTTTAACTGATTGTTCTCCTTTTTGGCATCTCCCCCCCTGCCAAACAAAGTTTAAGAGAATATATTCTAGATTTGTCTTTAGACCCTTGTGGATATTTTTTTCAAGGAGAACTTCTTTTCTTAGGAGTTTATTGAACAAATCAAAGTTTTGGGGAGGACCTGCTATTCTGGGTATGCTGTAGCTCTGACTGGAAAACTATTATTTACCCTGACTGTATATATGTCATATATCTAAAAGTATTGTAAGAAAAATGCTTTTTAACTCATCATGGCATTCTTGAGCTTTAGCGGGGGTCTCACTGCAATTGTCTGCAAACATTTATTTGTCTTAGAATTCTAAAGGGTTCCTCAAATGCTAATAATATAGATTTGGATGATGTCTAAAGTTACTTCCAGTCAAATTGTTTATTTTATGATTTTTATTGATTATGATTAGTAGTTTTTCTTTTTGAATTTCACATGGGTTTTTTAATGAAGAAAGTGTGTTAGTTTTGTTGGGAGCTTCCTTGCACATATTTCCTGTTCTTCTTAGCTGTATTCATTCATTCACTTATTCATTTGTTAAATTCACGCTTTGCCAAAGCAAAAACATGTTCCCTCAAACTAAGTAACGTGACCCCATTACAAGCTCATTATGGCATTCAACAGCTTTCCGAGATAATTTTACCACTCTTTGTAAATTAAATATTTGTATGACATCTCCATCACTGGACTGAAAGCTGCAGGAGGCCAGGGCCCACATAATAAGAATTCAAAATATCACTGTGGAATGAATATATCTCTTTGTCTCCTTACAGTGTCTTGTATCTAACTGAGACTCATTCTATATCTGTTGTAAACAAGTAACCACCTGGAGGGGTAGAAAAGAAGACATATAACATGATTGCTACTTCAGGGTGTATACAGTTTAGCCCAGGAAAATGAAGAATCAAACCCATAGCTATCAGTGTAGTGATGTGGGGAGTTGGAGAAAAGAGGAAGTAGGCAGCTGGAGAGGAGGGCTTCTCAGTGAAGGGAGGCCTGACATGGAAAATGAGTAGTGAGGAGAAACCCTGTCAAGGTCACCTGAAGAGCAGAATCAGCGAGAAATGTGATGCTAAAACCAATGCAAGGGTAACATAAACATCTGAGGAACTTCCCCAATTGCTCTTTTGTCTCAACTTCTCCCCTTGTGGGGCTTCCCAGGTGGCTCAGTAGTAAAGAATTTGCCTGCAGTGCAGAAATGGGTTTGATCCCTGGGTTGGGAAGATCCCCTGGAGAAGGAAACAGCAAATCACTCCAGTATTCTTTCCTGGAAAATCTCCTGGACAGAGAAACCTGGTGGACTACAGTCCATGGGGTTTCAAAAGAATCACACACCATTTAGTGACTAAACAACAACAACAACTTCTCTTATGAGAGAAACAAGTACTTTGCCCAATGTCAGTAGGTGAATAGCTACAGCCATGACAAGCTGGGAAGAGGAGGATGTTAGAAATTTGTGATGGGAACAAAGGTTTTAAAAAAGAATAAAGGGCAGCCCTGAGACCAGTAGCAGGGCTCTGAGTGATAGCCTTGGAGCACAGGATGTCCTGGGTGGAAAGCAGAGGAAGGTGAGATTCATATGGGAGCACAAGGGTGAGAGGCTAAAAGAAATGCATAATGTCAGCTAGGCAAGCTCTGTTCTAGGGGACACAATACCCATGAACCAAGCATCAGCTTTGTGTTTCATGAATCTCATCAGGATGAAAATAAGGATGATTGGTGAAGAAGCCAAGCCAAGGAAGGACTGTTACTGTGCCCATCATGGGGAGGGCCCTTTGGTGTTGGGTGACCTGCATACATGATTGATACTGCAGAGTAACTAAAACCAAGACATCCCAACATCACCCCCCAAACATTCACTTTGTATCTGTTTGGGATCATTTTGCCTCTCGTCCAGTAATTGCTTTCTCTCTAATCCTCCCCACTCCTCAGTTCAGTTCAGTTAAGTTCAGCTGCTCAGTCGTGTCCAACTCTTTGCAACCCCATGAACTGCAGCACACCAGGCCTCTCTGTCCATCACCAACTCCCAGAGTCCACCCAAACCCATGTCCATTGAGTCAGTGATGCCATCCAACCATCTCATCATCTGTCATTCCCTTCTCATCCTGCCTTCAATCTTTCCCAGCATCAGGGTCTTCTCAAATGAGTCAGCTCTTTGCATCAGGTAGCGAAAGTATTGGAGTTTCAGCTTCAACATCAGTCCTTCCAGTGAACACCCAGGACTGATCTCCTTTAGGATGGACTGGTTGGATCTCCTTGCAGTCCAAGGGACTCTCAAGAGTCTTCTCCAACACCACAGTTCAAAAGCATCAATTCTTCGGCGCTCAGCTTTCTTTATAGTCCAATTCTCACATCCATACATGACCACTGGAAAAACCATAACCTTGACTAGGTAGACCTTTGTTGACAAAGTAATGTCTCTGCTTTTTAATATGCTGTCTAGGTTGGTCATAACTTTCCATCCAAGGAGTAAGCATCTTTTAATTTCATGGCTGCAGGTACCATCTGCAGTGATTTGGAACCCCAAAAAATAAAGTCAGCTACTGTTTCCACTGTTTCCCCATCTATTTGCCATGAAGTGATGGAACCAGATGCTATGATCTTAGTTTTCTAAATGTTGAGCTTTAAGCCAACTTTTTCACTCTCCTCTTTCACTTTCATCAAAAGGCTCTTTAGTTCTTCTTCACTTTCTGCCATAAGGGTGGTGTTGTCTGCATTTCTGAGGTTATTGATATTTCTCCCAGTGTTCTTGATTCCAACTTGTGCTTCTTCCAGCCCAGCGTTTCTCATGATGTACTCTGCATAGAAGTTAAATAAGCAGGGTGACAATATACAGCCTTGATGTATTCCTTTTCCTATTTGGAACCAGTCTGTTGTTCCATGTCCGGTTCTAACTGTTGCTTCCTGACCTGCATACAGATTTCTCAAGAGACAGGTCAGGTGGTCTGGTATTCCCATCTCCTTCAGAATTTTCCACAGTTTATTGTGAACCACACAGTCAAAGGCTTTGGCATAGTCAATAAGGCAGAAATAGATGTTTTTCTGAAACTTTCTCGCTTTTTTGATGATCCTGCGGATGTTGGCAATTTGATCTCTGATTCCTCTGCCTTTACTAAAACCAGCTTGAACATTTGGAAGTTCACGGTTCACATATTGCTGAAGTTTGACTTCGAGAATTTTGAGCATTACTTTACTAGCATGTGAGATGAGTGCAATTGTGTAGTAGTTTGAGTATTCTTTGGCATTGCCTTTTTTGGGGATTGGAATGAAAACTGACCTTTTCCAGTCCTGTGGCCACTTCTGAGTTTTCCAAATTTGCTGGCATATTGAGTGTAGCACTTTCACAGCATTATCTTTCAGGATTTGAAATAGCTGAACTGGAATTCCATCATCTCCACTAGCTTTGTTCGTAGTGGTGATTCCTAAGGCCCACTTGACTTCACATTCCAGGATGTCTGGCTCTAGGTGAGTGTGAGTGACCACACCATCATGATTATCTGGGTCATGAAGATCTTTTTTGTACAGTTCTTTTATGTATTCTTGCCACCTCTTCTTAATATGTTCTGCTTCTGTTATATCCATACCATTCTGTCCTTTATCAAGCCCATATTTGCATGAAATGTTCCCTTGGTATCTTGAATTTTTTAAAGAGATATCTAGTCTTTCCCATTCTGTTGTTTCCCTCTATTTCTTTGCATTGATCGCTGAAGAAGGCTTTCTTATATCTCCTTGCTATTCTTTGGAACTCTGCATTCAAATGGTATATCTTTCCTTTTGTCCTTTGCTTTTCACTTCTCTTCTTTTCACAGCTATTGGTAAGGCCTCCTCAGACAGTCATTTTGCTTTTTTGCATTTCTTTTTCTTTGAGATGGTCTTGATCCCTGTCTCCTGTACAATGTCACGAACCTCCATCCATAGTTCATCAGGCACTCTATCTATCAGATCTAGTCCCTCAAATCTATTTCTCACTTCCACTGCCCCACTCCTCACACACACATATTCACTTCATGAGACCCAGCATGGCCCCCAGGCATGTTTTATCTTCTCAAGGACAGAAATACTGACATCTTCTTCCACAACTCCTAATCACACTTCCCACAAAAAAGTCTACTTTTCTGCTAGCAGTTTTTTATTTTCTCTCACCATTGCACTTCCTTCGACATCACATTTCATAGATAAAGCCTAATCTATAGCCTTCATTTCCCTTGCGTGTATGCTCAGTTGCTTCAGTTGTGTCTGACTCTTTCAGACCCTATGGACTGCAGCCCTTCAGGCCCCTCAGTTCATGGGATGGATTCTCCAGGCAAGAATACTGGAGTGGGTTGTTATTTACTTCTCCAGAGAATCTTGCCGACCCAGCAATCAAACCCTGTTTCCTGCATTGCAGACAGATTTTTACCGACCTAGCCACCAGGGAAGCCCTCATTTCCCTTACCTTTCTTCTTACTTTTTGGTCACAATTTTAAAAACAAAACAAGAATTATAGCAAAAAAAATCTCCATCAACTTACAAAAAAGGGAGGTGGTGCTTTGCAGAGTGAGAAACCACAGCACAGAAACTAAAGTTTACCAAAAATGCCATTAGAAACTGTCACCAACAGTGTCAACAATATAATCCAGGGAACTGGGAATCTGATTCTAGTCATTAATTTTGCACAGAAATAATCATTTTTATGCATAACCATCCCTAAGTGGTTGATGATTCCTGGACTCAGTGTTCCAGATGAAAGCATCTGTGCTAAACCCTGTTAAAGTACTTCCAGAATCACTTCTTCACATTCCCGCATTTCAGTAAAGAAGCCAAAATGTAGCTCAAAGTAATTACTTCAGACTAAGCCCTGATGCTAATGGCACTACCTAATTAGCATTGTGGCTCAGTGAGGAGCCAGAGTGTATTTTTAATGGCTTTAGAATGGTGATAAAATTAAAGTGGAATTGTGTGAAGGAATATGTAATCCTATTACACTAATGTCTCAACATAAAGGGAATAGTGAGGAGGGTTGTATAGAATTGCATTACTTTGCTCTTGTCTCTGCCTTTAGTATTCCCAGTTTCTTGAGCTCTTGCCCTCTGGGGAGTGCACACCTGCCCCCTCTAAATCCCTTCTTTCCTGCAGGTGTCAGATCAGTTTCAGTCTCTCCATGAAGCTCTTTCTGACTATTAGGTGCATCTTTCTTTGAAAGCTGGTGGTGGTGTTATTTGGGCACCAAAAACTCAGTTGTTTTAAGCCACAGTTCTATCTCCTTCTGTGGTAGTGCCTCATACAAGACATCTTCAAAAATTGATTTCAGGGACTCTTCTGGTGGCCAAGACTCCACTTTCTTAATGCAGGAGAGCTGAGTGTGATCACTGGTCAGGCAACTAGATACCAACCACATGCTGCAACTGAGAGTTCACATGCCACAGCTAAATATTCTACATGCCACAACTAAGACTTGATGCAGCCAAGTAAGGAAATACATAAAAATAAATCTTAAAAAAAGACAAGAAAATTGATTTCATTAGAAAGCATACGAGGATGATATGTAGAAAATAGCAAAATTCAGTTTTGTTCAATTTTTTGGAGAAATTATTGTGAATAGAGCACAATAATTAATTAAATTAAATTAAAACTATTGATCTGAAATTCTTAATCTTATTCAAAATGTTATTGAATTAACAGATATGCAGATAAATCAAACTTCCCAGAATTCTTTCCAGAAGAATGAAATTATCCTAATAACGATCATATGAACTCTTTCTAATGAGAGTACCATCAATGAACAATGAACAAAGGCCTCAAAGACATGAAATTACTCATTCATTCATCCACCCACCTATTTAGAAGCATTACGTGTTCATGACAGGTGTTAGGACACAGAAATAAAAATGTCATGGGTAGAATTCTTGACCTCATAAAGATACTGCCTCTGTAAATGCAGGAAGACAGAAATGCTGTTAGAACCAAATCATGAAGGATGGTGTAAGCCATGGGAAGGTATTTGAATTTTATTATGAATTCTATGGGGAAGTGTTGAAGATGTTAAACAAGGAAGTAATGAGAATGACTGATGTTCTTGAACGATCCTTCTGGGAGTTTTTGAAAGTGAAGACATGACCAAACAATTTTCAATATAGGAGGATTAGAAAGAGACCATCAGATATTTAAGATATTTTCTCCTAACAGAATTAAAAATAGGGATCTGGACCACCAGTTGGGAAGCTGAAAACATTTCTTGATGAACACTCGACCCGTTTAAAAGCTTTTTGGTCATGAATTAAAACAATTATGGACTTCTTGGCTTTTGAAAATAATTTAAGTTTGAAAACAAAAGTTTGGTTACAGTTATATGAATTTTTATTAAACTGATGTGCAAAAAGAAGCTATATTTATCTGATTTGTTGACTTAAACATGGAGCCTTTCAGAACAAATCAGCATTCAAAGGGAATTAAAAACATTTTGAAAGTGAAGTGAAAGTGTTAGTCATGTCTGACTCTGCGATGTCATGGAACTGTAGCCTGCCAGGTTCCTCTGTCCATGGAATTCTCCAGGCAGGAATACTGTAATTAGTAGCCATTCCCTTCTCCAGGGGATTTTCCCAATCCAGGGATCAAACCCCAGTCTCCTGCATTGCAGGCAGATTCTTTACCAACCACCACATAAGCCTTTATGGTTTAATAAAACTTTTTTGTTCTTTCATATAGGTTCTTATTAAGAACAAGACACACTAAAATTTCATTTGTTTCCTTCACCTTTACTGTGTTCTCTGCCAAAAGTGGAAGTACTATTTTCATGTAGAAGAATGTATACAAAACAATTTATAAATTTCAATGAAAGTAATAAAATCTTGTCTAGACCTATAAAGGAAAGAACTTTACATAAGCAAAAATTCTTTGGTTGACACACCAGAGAAATTACAGATCTTGCTTTGCACAGCTGTTACCTGCCCTATTGTAAATTTGGTTAAAAGAAAATAATTCCTTAGTCCATATCTAATTCTTTCATCTCCTCTCTCTCACTCCTACCTTGGAACAAAAAGGACATTCCTAAGTTGGGCGTCTTGTAGGGTCCATAAAGATTGTGCTTGTGCACATAGCTTGTCCTCTCCTGTCTTAATGGTAGATTTATAGCCCCAAGTATCAAAGGGTCAAAATTCCATTGCCTATTAGTCCTAATAAAGCTGCAGGAGTTTCCTGAAGGGAATGCTGACAAGCCTAATTGTTCATAACTGGAGGGTGAAGGGTTCATTCTATCAATGAGATTTTAACCCTCTCTTTACTCATTTCCTTCTTGACTTTACAGATAAGAGTTGGATTCATAACAGAGGTATTCAGATTTTCAAGATAATGAAAGACTGTAGCAAGACTGAGATATTTATTTGGATTTGGTGATACAGTGATGGGTAATGTCAGAGGTCTGTGCAAGAGTGTCAGTGTCTGAGACAAGAGTCAGTGCTGAAGTATGACTGTTTTGGAGGGTCAACTAAGTGGGATAATGGATCGGCTACAGATGAAAGGTCTCTTCCTAGTTTTCCTAAGAGTTCTGAAAAAAATATAAGAATGAAGAGACAGCTTATATATAAATGTCTTCAGAAAAATATGTATCATGCAAGCAGAGGACTTTGAAGACCAAATTTCTTAGAAATACTAGAGAAGTTTTCACAAACTACACTTGCTGTCATCCACAAATACTTCTTGATATCTATTGTGAGAGGATGGCGTGACACTGACAATCAAAGAGAGTCTTATGATAGAAATCTAGGGAGGCAGGCTGTGTTCTTGTAAAGGTAGGAGACATATCAAGGCAGAGCCTATGACAAGTGCTACAAGTCTAGAAGAAAAAAGGGGGACCAGTAGTAGACTCAAAGGAAATCACAGAGAATGATATGTATAGTCCAAAGAAGGTCAGGAAAGCAACGAGCGGGAATTTCAGGAAGGAGAAGATGACCAGCACTATTGATTATTCCAGAAAGTTAATGAGACTGAAGACTAAAAATGAGTAAGGAAATTGTGACAGGAATATGTGGTTTTGGTTGAATGGGGATGATGAATGAGAAGAAGTAAACATTGTTTGACATGGGGCAAATTTGAGATTATAGTCATCATGTGTAAAAAAATATTAGCAAATTGAATTCAACCATACATATAAAGATAATACACCATCATGATCTAATGGGGCTTATCTCAACAAGATAAGATGGTGGTAAATACACATACCCATACACAAGGACACACATATGTGTAAATAATTGGCTTATCTATTAATTACCATATTAACATAAAAAGAAAAAATTTAAAAGTACTCACATGATCGTCTAAATAGATGTAGAAATACATTTGACAAAAATCTATTATATATCCATTCATGATTTAATGAAACAGCTCTCAGAAAATCAAAAATCACAGAGAACTTTCCAGATAAAGCGCATCTATAAAAACTATAAAACTAATATCTTAGTGGAAAGTCTGAACAAAATTGGGAAAAAGATAAGGATGACTACTCTCATCATGTGTATTCAGCATTGTACTGGAGGTCCTAGCAAGTATAAAACAACAAAGAAAAAATAAGATGCATACATATTGGAAAAGAATCAAAACTGGATTTATTCTCAAACAACGTGATCATGAAATTAGACATTCTAAAAAAAATCTATATATAAAAAAGCTGTTACGACTAATAAGTGAATTTAGGAAGGTGACAGGATAGAAAATGAATGAAGTATTTCCATATACTAGCAATGAGCAACTACAAAATGAAATTAAAATAATATCATTTACAGTAGCCCCAAACATGACATACTTAGGGATACTTTTTATCAAAATATATGCCAAAGCTACACACTGAAATTTACAAAACATTGCTGAGAGAAATCAGTGAAGAAAAAAATAAATGTAGACATACACCATGTTCATGATTCAAAACATCAAATGTGGTTAAAATGTCAATTCACTTCAAATTGATCTAAAGATTCAATGTCATCCTAATTAAAATCCCACCAGACTTGTTGACAAAAATTTTTTTTTTTCAAATTTTACAATGCAAATTTTGGGAATTCAAAGGACTTCGAATGGTTAGAGCAATTTTAATGAGAAGAAAATATTGGAGAACTTATATGTGATTTCAAAACTTACTGATTTGGTCTATGACATATGGACCAACACAGCAGAGTAGAGACCTGAAGCAGACCCACACATGATTTGGCAATTGGAATACCAAGCTGTATTACGGGGAAAGGATTATTATGTCAGTACATAGTGCTAGGAAATGGATATCCTTATAGGGAGAAAACTTCAACCTCAGTTATTCCCTTATGCCATGCCTGCATGTGTATGAAGTCGCTTCAGTGGTGTATGACTCTTTGCGACACTATGGACTGTAGCCTGCCAGTCTCCTCTGTCCATGGGATTCTCCAGGCAAGAATACTGGAGTGGGTTGTCATGCCCTCTTCCAGAGAATCTTCCCGACCCAGGCATTCTTTACCTCTGAGCCCCTGGGGAAGCCCTCCCTCACCTTATATCATATTCAGAAATTAATTCTAAATGAATGATAGACATAAATCTATAAAACTTTTGGAAGAGACCAAAAATGGTGTTTTTGTGACATGGAAGTAGGCAAAGATTTCTTAGACAAGAGAGTTAAAGCCCTAAACATAAAAGAAAAAGAAACTGATAAATTATCTTTCATCAAAGTGTAAAGCATTATAAAGAAAATAAAGATGAAAAGGCAAGCCTTAGACTGGAGGAAAATGCCAGAGTAGATATGTAGGACTTGTATTCGAAATAGATGAAGACAGTTTACAGCATGATAGTAAGAAGCCACACAACCAACTTGAAAAAATGGGCTTAAAATTTGAACAACCATTTCAGAAAACTAGATCTAAAAATGACCAATAAACACATAAATGATGTTTGACATCATGATTTGTCAAGGAAATACAAATTAAAACACAAGAGCACGATTTGCCTGCTAGAATGGTCAAAATTAAAGACTCACAATATTAAGTGTGAGGTGGTGAGGGAACTGGACCTCTCAGACATTCTTAGTAAAGCGTAAACTAGTACAAGTATTTAAAAAATAATTGGTAGTTTTCAATGAAGTTAAATATACACTTAGCATAAGACATGTCCACAAAAAGACACACAAATGAATATTTATGAAAAGTTTATTCATAATATCCAAAATGGAGACAATCCAAAATGTCCATCAACAAGTGAATTTATGAACGAATTGTGGTATATCCATGCAATAGAATGCTACTTAGCAATAAAAATCTATGAAATGCTGACACATACATTGATATGAATTCATCCTAAAAATATAATGCTGAGTGAAAGAAGCCAGACCGAAAATGCTGTTTGTATAAGACTGTTCCTCATGCAGGGGAAGACAGGGCTGAATTCAAAGGGACACTTCTAAAGGAGATGGAAAAGTATATATCAGACCAAAAGTATCTAAATGTATGCATATAACTTGTGCATTTTATTTCATGTAAATTATACCCAATAAAGTTGATTCATAAGTAAAAACATGGTGTACACAAATGGTATGGCTTATTTTTTTCTTTTAAAATAGGATTAATATTTTAGGTACCAAATAGTGTCCAATATAGCAAGACATGATGTAATTAAAACTAACGGTAGAATCCTTTTGATGTTCAGTTGTTCACTAGCTAAGTTGTGTCTGACTTTTTGTGACCCCTTGTACTGCAGCACACCAGGCTTCCCTGAATTCTTTTAGTCCATGATGTATATTATATTTGAGTTGAGTTCTTAAAATATGAACCTCCACTGTAAATAACTAAGCAGCTTTTTGGTTCACTAAGTGAACTCTTAAAACCATTAGATTGTACATAATAATTCATTCCAAATAGTCTTAGAAGTTATGACACTCTTGTTTCTTCCATTTCTTCTTGTTATTTTTTTAAGATTAAAATGTAAAATATGTTATATTGGCTGACTTCAGTATGCTGAATTTGTCTGATAGCAATAAAGTATGGATGAATATTGGACTTCCTTGGTGGCTCAGGCGGTAAAGCATCTGCCTACAATGTGAGAGACCCGGGTTCAATCCCTGGGTTGGAAAGATCCCCTGGAGAAGAAAATGGCAACCCACTCCAGTATTCTTGCCTGGAAAATCCCATGGACGGAGGAGCCTGGTCGGCTATAGTTCATGGGGTGGCAAAGAGTTGGACATGACTGAGTGACTTCACTTTCACGTTCATGGATGAGAAAATTCTAGTTCTCCTATTTGCAGAACGAATGAGCTGAAACTAGTTAGTATTTACTTTTCACCAGAGAAAAACTTGCTTTTGATACATTTTTTTTATAGACAGTGGGTGAATTGCAGATCCAAAAGACATGTTCAAGGAAAAATGAAGGAAGTGCTGTTGGTTTTTTATTTGCACTTTTGGTTAGTCTTTATTGCTTGTGTTGTACCTGCTTATTGGAGGATGGCAATTTAGTTTCACTAGTAACCTTTTAGAAGCTACAACTTTATGGTATAAATTTTTCAGAGGAAATTTTATTTGGCCATGGGCTCAGGTTTAGGCCAAAAAGTGTATCTTTTTAAATATGACTATTTTAAATATGATCATGATATTATTAAGATTTTTGAAAGACAGGATATGGATAAAATTTTTCTTTCATAAATTCAGATGAATAAATTAAATGCTTACTGTGTAAAGCCCTGGGTTGGAATGGAAACACAGATAAGATACTCATTGCTCCTACATAGCTAGAAAAATTAAATGATTTTCTTTATTTGAACATTAATTTACACATTGTTTGGTGATTGGAAATATAGCAACAGTGCAATAGCATATCAGTGAGAAAATGAAATTGGCTGTAAACAAAATGGAAGCTTCCCTAATGGCTCAGTGGTAAAGAATCAGCCTGCAGTGCAGGAGACGTGGGTTCGATCCCTGGGTCAGGAGGATCTCCTGGAAGAGGAAATGGCAACCCACTCCGTTCTTGACTGGAGGATCCCATGAACAGAGGAGCCTGGTGGGCAACAGTCCATGGGGTCTCAAAGAGTTGGACACAACTTAAGAGACTTAACATACACACACACACAAGTCTCTGTGAAGTTGTTAGTAATATGAAGCTGTCTAGTCTTTAAGTGTTAAATAATAGTGAGGTCAGGACACCCATATATGCTTTAGAATGAAGTATGGGCACAGAACCCATGATTGCTGTGTGGAGGACACCTTTTGTACATTCAGTATATGGGCTTCCCTTCTCCAAGACAGATGCAGGTTCTGCCTCATTTGTCCCCTCAGCAAGGCACCCTCTCACAACTGCATTGTGATGGTCTGACCTCAATATAAATGCTGAATTAACAAGGAGAATGTTGAAAGTCAAATAAAGTTTTATCTTTTGGAACAAAAGTGTGTTTCATTGTGCTTTGCCTTCCAGTAAAGAGGAAATTAATAGACTTTCTGAGAGCTTAGAATGAGAGGAAGCAGTAGAGATCACTGTGAAAACAGGCCCAGAAAGCCCAGAAACTTACCCAGATTCACAGAGCACTGAAACTAAAAAATTTGCAAAAAAAAGAGTCCTGATTAAAGTATTTTAAGAATCAGAACACCACCATCATTAGGAAGACCAGTCAGAGAGTAACTTGGACCAGTATGAAGTTATTATTTCAAGGCTAGAAAGAGACAGATCACTGCCATGGATAAAGGCTTGGGCTCCTGGGGTCAACAGGGCCAGAGTGACATTTCAGGTCTTCTGTTCAATTGCTGTGTGACTTTGGGCTGTGTGACCATGTTTTCCAGCAAAGGATGGGATAATAGCTCTTGCCTGCTTAGAGGGAAGATCATTTGGGCCCATCACTAATCACAACTGTTATTTGCAGTCTGACTCATACAGGAAACCAGAGACTATGTCTGAATTAAAAACTCAAAAAACTACTTTTGATAAAGGCACAAAGGTTTGGGGGATAAATTTGGTTTTTGTTTTACTTTTATCTGTATTTGTATTTTAGTGTGTGTTCTTTGACTTTGTGGCCATGTCATGGCTATTCACTACCACACTCAGACTTCCTGGAGGACCAGGGTGGGGAGTGGGGCTCTGCAAACAGGATTCCTCATTCTCAGAATGCAGCACAGTATGGACCACTACAGCTGGACAAACTGGGGTATTTTCTACTGATTCTTGATTTTTGCATTGGAAATATACTTTGGTTGATTTGATCAGAAATGTGAAAAGCAAATATGCAAACATACTGCATAATAAAACAGACCAGAATTTCTAGATTTTAACAGCTTTCCAATGTAAATGTCCTTTCCACTAAATAAAGACTTATGGGTCTATGGAGGGATTAGGTTTCAAAAACTGCATAACCTAAAGAAATGCATGGTTTACATGTATATAAGCCATGATTAAGTTGTATATATTACTTCTGCAATACTGATAGACATAGTAGCCAAAGTCTTATATCCTGACATGAATAATGTTTTTATGTATGTCTTGAATACTCAGTGCTGGGCTCAATGTGGTTCTTGTTTCTACTTCAAAATGTTATTTATGGCATTTTTCCAAGGAGCTAGCTTTCCACGTGAGTGAAAATTCAAAATAAAAGAAAAAATCAAATTGAATATACATTAGGAAGTGAAGCCTTACAAAAAAATCTATGGCTGTTTTTAACATGACATAGGTCTTTGTCCTCAAGGTAAAAATAATCTGAGGTTCAAGTGAAGAACTACAGAGCACTTTGTCCAGGTAGCTCTCTCCTCCATGATCTTTGGCCACTGTCAACTGCTGGGACGCCCAGTTCAAGTCCAGCTCAGGAGGCCTTTCTCACTCTCCACTGTGGTCTGGACGCATTGTCCAGGCCAGTAAGTTGGGATGATTGCTTCCATCTCTCCAGAGTCACTGGCTTTCATTGCCTAATGTTTTAGGTGTTTTTTGTTTTGTTTTGTTTTGTTTTGTTTTGAGGAACCATTAACTTTAAAGGTGCTGGCAAGATGTGCAGAGAATGACTTATTCTTGACTTTCTACCCCCATCTGCAACAATGATCAAATCATCATACCTTAAATATAAACCTTAAATATAAAGCTACATTGAGAGCAAGATGGGGAATGTGACCTGTTCTTCGAATGAGTTCTGTTTGGGCTAAAAAAAGATTTATTTCTTCTTGTTTCAGCATTATTTATACCCTTTAAATTGCTCTGTGTTTTATAGGGGTTGCTTCTGCTGAAGGACTTTGACCCCAGCTATGAGGTGATCTATTTGAGGACAAGCTGTGGTCTGTGGGAAGCTGAGGCTGCAAAACGTCTTCCACGGCCCCTGTGTGAACTCAGCTCAAAAAACAGATGGGTTTTAATTTTTTTTTTAACTCTTCACTTTAAATTATTTTAGCCAGAAAAAAATTGGGAAAAAAATTATACCAACTAAAAAACTAGCACTGATACAATGCTATTAACTAATCTACAGGTCTTATCAAAACTTGGCACTGTTTCCACTAAAGTCCTCTCTCTGATCCAAGGTCCAACCTAGAATGCTTGTGTGCTCATTCACTTCAATCATGTCCGATTCTTTGCAACCCTGTGGACTGTAGCCCACAAGGGTACTCTGTCCATGGGATTCTCCAGGCAAGACTACTGGAGTGGGTTGCCATGTCCTCCTCCAGGGGATCTTCCTGACCCAGGGATTGAACCTGCCTCTCTTATGTCTCCTGCATTGGCAGGTGGGTTCTTTACCACTAGCACACATAAAAATGCATCCATCCTAAGTGCACATTTCAATGAACAAATTTATATGCTATGTGACCACTACCAAAATTAGTAAGTAGAGCATTTCTACCAATCCCAAAAGTATTCTTTATACTTATTCCTTATACTTGCATCACCCTGAAAAATCTATCGTATTCCTTCCTGGCTAGCCACTTGCAGCCCTGGTAACCACTGGCCTACTCTTTGTCACTACAAATGATTTGTCAAGTATTTCAAATAGGTGGGGTCATATAGCACATATGCCTCAGCATCTGGCTTTTTATGTTCAGTATAGTTACTACTTGTTGGAAGGACTGATGCTGAAGCTGAAGCTCTAATATTTGGTCATCTGATGCATATAGCCAACACATTGGAAAAGTCCCTGGTGCTGGGAAAGATTGAGGGCAGAAGGAGAAGAGAGCATCAGAGGATGAGATGGCTGGATGGCATCATCAATGCAATTTACATGAAACTGGGCAAACTTCGGGAGATGGTGAGGGACAGGGAGGCCTGGTGTGCTAAAGTCCATGGGGTCGCAAAGAGTCAGACACAAAGGGCAACTGAACAACAACGCAGTTACTTGGAGATCCATCCACATTGTGGGATCAGTAGTTCTTTTCTTTTATTGCCAAGTTTGGAAGTACCCTACAATTTATCTATTTGCTTGCCTGCTGATGGATGACTTGTTCCTGGGTTTAAGATATCCAGAAGTGGAGTCATAGGGGAAGTGAACCCTTCCCTGCCCTTCTGCTTATTCTTCTAGGTAAAATTTTTGGCTAACAAATGTAAGTAAAGAGAACAGTAATAGACTGGACATCAGAACACCATTAGATATCTCTGGTTCATGTCCCTCTCTTTATGGTTGCATTGGGATGAAATTGCTTTGGGTTCAGGGCTTCTTCTTCCCCTGCTTTAAATTTGAGATGTAGGAGGCGGTCCTAAGATGGAGGAGGAATAGGACGGGGAGACCACTTTCTCCCCCAGAAATTCATCAAAAGAACATTTGAACGCTGAGTAAATTCCACAAAACAACTTCTGAATGCTGGCAGAAGACATCAGGCACCCAGAAAAGCAGCCCATTGTCTTCGAAAGAAGATGTTTTATCAACGATGCTGTATAGATGGAGAAGTCTTGAGGCTACTGTAAAAATAAGACTGAAAACCAAAAGCAGGAGCCTTAAGTCCAAATCCTGAGAACACCAGAGAACTCCTGACTCCAGGGAACATTAATTTACAGGAGCTCATCAAACGCCTCCGTACCTACACTGAAACCAAACATCACCCAAGGGCCAACAAGTTCCACAGCAAGACATACCACTCAAATTTTTCAGCAACACAGGAACACAGCCCTGTGTTCCTTCAATATACAGGCTGCCCAAAGTCACTCCAAACCCATTTACATCTCATAACTCATTACTGGACACTTCATTGCACTTCAGAGAGAAGAAATCCAGCTCCACCCACAAGAACACTGACACAAGCTTCCCTAACCAGGAAACCTTGACAAGCCACCCGTACAACCCCACCCACAGTGAGGAAACTCCTCAAAAAAGAGAACTTCACAAACTGCCAGAATACAGAAAGGCCCAAGATGAAGAGACAGAGGAATACCCAGCAGGTAAAGGAACAGGATAAATGCCCACCAAACAAAACAAAAGAGGAAGAGATAGGGAATCTACCTGATAAAGAATTCCAAATAATGATAGTGAAAATGATCCAAAATCTTGAAAACAAAATGCTCGAACTACCCCCAAAAAGGAGGGACTGTCCCCCTTTGAATGTATTTATGGAAGGCCTTTCTTACGCACAGACATTGTTATAGACCCGGAAGCCTTGGAATTAACTAATTATGTAACTCAGCTCTCAGCTTTTCAACAGGCATTAACAGAACTCCGGGAGATGACTCCTGACCCAGCCTCCAAGACAAGCAAGCCTCTATTTGAGCCAGGAACCGAGGTCCTCATAAAAACATTGGGATCTGGGGGCCCATCCTTCAAGCCTCTCTGGGAAGGTCCTTACCAGGTTATTCTTTCTTCTCCCACAGCTGTCAAAGTGCCAGGAATTGATTCGTGGGTACATCATACTCGAGTTAAGAGGTGGCACCCTGACCAAAATTAAGTGACTTCATTTTATGTCTTTACTTTCTATGCTCTGACTTTGTACCTTTTAGATGGACCTGATAACCTATGTGAGCTTACTTCCGCTGACTCCAAATATCCTGAGTCGGCCGTTGGATCCTCAAGACAATGTCTTCCTTTCCTGGGCTCACTCCTATGCTGCATTCCACAATCGGTCTAACTGCTGGGTCTGCAGAGCGCTCCCCTCTTTGTCAGTGGAAGGCTTCCTGTGGTGGACATCCCCACTTCAAGGAAAAGACTTTCTCCAAGTCTGTGAATACCTTCGACAACAATCACATGCGATGCCTCTTCTTCATCTGATGACATCCACCAACCCTAAAATGGACTGGTACAACACTTTGCACTTTAACTGTGGACATAATGTGACTTTTAATTTTGATTCTGATTGTTCTGTTTTTGCTGTTTGCTCACTGCATCTGTAATTGTATAACTGGATTTGTTTCTAGCCACATGAAAGCTTTTTTTTTTTTTTTTTTTTTTTTTTTTTTTTTAATTTTATTTTATTTTTAAACTTTACATAACTGTATTAGATTTGCTTTTAAGTTACAAATGGTTGCTCAAACTCCTGCTACTGCTGTAGCTTCCTCCAACTACTATTTGGGGCCCCTGGATCAGATATCCTCAATATGAGGATTAGGAGAATATGTTGCCTCACCAATTTAGGGACAACGCCCCTTGTCACCTCGGAAGCAGTTATGGAATGAAAACGACGCCCCTTTTCCCTAGGCAACATAATTCTCCTAAAAGAAAAGGGGGGAATGAGAGAGTCAGTTCCTAGGCAGGTTGGTAGGGAGTCTAGGGGTCCCCAAGGAGAGAGGGGTCTGGAATTCTCAAGGAGGAAGAAAGGACAAACTTTTTTTTCTTTTTCCACATTCCTTAGGATTATATAACAATAATGTATCCTGCCTAAGGACAGTCTTTGGATTCAACCTTCTGTTATTTTAAAATGTTAATTATGGGAGTAGACCTGGTCTTTACAAGGATGTATCTTGCCTGAGGACAGTGTTATCTTAAAATGTAAATTATGGGAGTAGGTCTGATGAGGTCTTTACAACCTCCAGATATTCTTTGGATTATATAACTTCATTGTTAACACTAGCAAGCGGGTACTGTTTTTGCCCCCTTCTGATGCCTATGTCAGAAGCTTTCTCTATCTCCTTTATACTTTAATAAAACTTTATTACACAAAAGCAAAAAAAAAAAAAAAAAAGTGGAATCACAGATACATAGCCTGGAGACAAGGATTGAGAAGATGCAAGAAAGGTTTAACAAGGACCTAGAAGAAATAAAAAAGAGTCAATATATAATGAACAATGCAATAAATGAGATCAAAAACACTCTGGAGGGAACAAATAGTAGAATAACAGGGGCAGAAGATAGGATTAGTGAGGTAGAAGATAGAATGGTAGAAATAAATGAATCAGAGAGGAAAAAAGAAAAACGAATTAAAAGAAATGAGGACAATCTCAGAGACCTCTGGGACAATGTTAAACACCCCAACATTCGAATCATAGGAGTCCCAGAAGAAGAAGACAAAAAGAAAGACCATGAGAAAATACTTGAGGAGATAATAGTTGAAAACTTCCCTAAAATGGGGAAGAAAATAATCACCCAAGTCCAAGAAACCTAGAGAGTCCAAAACAGGATAAACCCAAGGCAAAACACCCCAAGATACATATTAATCAAATTAACAAAGATTAAACACAAAGAACAAATATTAAAAGCAGCAAGGGAAAAATAACAAATAACACACAAGGGGATTCCCATAAGGATAACAGCTGATCTTTCAATAGAAACTCTTCAAGCCAGGAGGGAATGGCAGGACATACTTAAAGTGATGAAAGAAAATAACCTACAGCTCAGATTACTGTACCCAGCAAGAATCTCATTCAAATATGAAGGAGAAATCAAAAGCTTTACAGACGGGCAAAAGCTGAGAGAATTCAGCACCACCAAACCAGCTCTCCAACAAATGCTAAAGGATCTTCTCTAGACAGGAAACACAACAAGGGTGTATAAATTCGAACCCAAAACAATAAAGTAAATGGCAACGGGATCATACTTATTAGTAATTACCTTAAACATAAATGGGTTGAATGCCCCAACCAAAAGACAAAGCCTGGCTGAATGGATACAAAAACAAGACCCCTATATATGTTGTCTACAAGAGACCCACCTCAAAACAGGGGACACAAACCGACTGAAAGTGAAGGGCTGGAAAAAGATATTCCATGCAAATAGAAACCAAAAGAAAGCAGGAGTAGCAATACTCATATCAGATAAAATAGACTTTAAAACAAAGCCTGTGAAAAGAGACAAAGAAGGACACTACATAATGATCAAAGGATCAATCCAAGAAGAAGAGATAACAATTATAAATATATATGCACCCAACATAGAAACACTGCAATATATAAGACAAATGCTAACAAGTATGAAAGGGAAAATTAACAATAACACAATAATAGTGGGAGACTTTAATACCCCACTCATACCTATGGATAGATCAACTAAACATAAAATTAACAAGGAAACACAAACTTTAAATGATACAATAGACTAGTTAGACCTAATTGGTATCTATAGGACATTTCACCCAATAACAATGAATTTCACCTTTTTCTCAAGCAACAAAGGTCCGTCTAGTCAAGGCTATGGTTTTTCCAGTGGTCATGTATGGATGTGAGAGTTGGACTATGAAGAAAGCTGAGTGCCGAAGAACTGATGCTTTTGAACTGTGGTGTTGGAGAAGACTCTTGAGAGTCCCTTGGACTGCAAGGAGATCCAACCAGTCCATTCTGAAGGAGATCAGTCCTGGGTGTTCTTTGGAATGAATGATGCTAAAGCTGAAACTCCAGTACTTTGGCCACCTCATGCAAAGAGTTGACTCATTGGAAAAGACTCTGATGCTGAGAGGGATTGGGGGCAGGAGGAGAAGGGGACGACAGAGGATGAGGTGGCTGGATGGTATCACCGACTCGATGGACATGAGTTTGAGTGAACTCTGGGAGTTGGTGATGGACAGGGAGGCCTGGTGTGCTGCAATTTATAGGATCGCAAAGAGTAAGACACAACTGAGCGACTGAACTGAACTGAACTGAACTCAAGCGCACAGGGAACCTTCTCCAGGATAGATCACATCCTGGGCCATAAATCTAGCCTTGGTAAATTCAAAAGAATTGAAATCATTCCAAGTATCTTCTCTGAACACAACACAGTAAGATTAGATCTCAATTACAGGAGAAAAACTATTAAAAATTCCAACATATGGAGGCTGAACAACATGCTGCTGAATAACCAACAAATCACAGAAGAAATCAAAAAAGAAATCAAAATATGCATAGAAATGAATGAAAATGAAAACATAACGACCCAAAACCTGTGGGACACTATAAAGCAGTGCTAAATGGAAGGTTCATAGCAATACAGGCATACCTCAAGAAACAAGAAAAAAGTCAAATAAATAATCTAACTCTACACCTAAAGCAACTAGAAAAGGAAGAAATGAAGAACCCCAGGGTTAGTAGAAGGAAAGAAATCTTAAAAATTAGGGCAGAAATAAATGCAAAAGAAACAAAAGAGTCCATAGCAAAAATCAACAAAGCCGATTCTTTGAGAGGATAAATAAAATTGACAAACCATTAGCCAAACTCATCAAGAAACAAAGGGAGAAAAATCAAATCAATAAAATTAGAAATGAAAACGGAGAGATCACAACAGATAACACAGAAATACAAAGGATCATAAGAGACTACTATCAGCAATTATACGCCAATAAAATGGACAACGTGGAAGAAATGGACAAATTCTTAGAAAAGTACAACATTCCAAAACTGGACCAGGAAGAAATAGAAAATCTTAACAGACCCATCAGAAGCGTGGAAATTGAAATTGTAATCAGAACTCTTCCAGCAAACAAAAGCCCAGGGCCAGATGGCTTCACAGCTGAACTCTAGCAAAAATTTAGAGAAGAGCTAACACCTATCCTACTCAAACTCTTCCAGAAAATTGCAGAGAAAGGTAAACTTTCAAACCCATTCTATGAGGCCACCATCACCCTAATACCAAAACCTGACAAAGATGCCACAAAAAAAGAAAACTACAGGCCAATATCACTGATGAACATAGATGCAAAAATCCTTAACAAAATTCTAGCAATCAGAATTCAACAACACATTAAAAAGATCATACACCATGACCAAGTGGGCTTTATCCCAGGGATGTAAGGATTCTTCAATATCCACAAATCAATCAATGTAATACACCACATTAACAAATTGAAAAATAAAATCCATAGGATTATCTCAATAGATGCAGAGAAAGGCTTTGACAATATCCAACATCCATTTATGATAAACACTCTCCAGAAAGCAGAAATAGATGGAACATACCTCAACATAATAAAAGCTATATATGAAAAACCCACAGCAAACATTATCCTCAATGGTGAAAAATTGAAAGCATTTCCTCTAAAGTCAGGAACAAGACAAGGGTGCCCACTTTCACCACTACTAGTCACCATAGTTTTGGAAGTTTTGGCCACAGCAATCAGAGCAGGAAAAGAAATAAAAGGAATCCAAATTGGAAAAGAAGAAGTAAAGCTCTCACTGTTTGCAGATGACATGATCCTCTACATAGAAAACCCCAAAGACTCCACCAGAAAATTACTAGAGCTAATCAATGAATATAGTAAAGTTGAAGGATATAAAATCAACACACAGAAATCCCTTGCATTCCTATACACTAATAATGAGAAAATAGAGAAATTAAGGAAATAATTCCATTCACCATTGCAAAGAAAAGAATAAAATACTTAGGAATATATCTACCTAAAGAAACAAAAGACCTATACATAGAAAACTATAAAACACTTGGGAAAGAAATCAAAGAGGACACTAATGGATGGAGAAATATACAATGTTCATGGATTGGAAGAATCAATATAGTGAAAATGAGTATACTACCCAAAGCAATCTATAGATTCAATGCAATCCCTATAAAGCTACCAACAGTATTTCTCACAGAGCTAGAACAAATAATTTCACAATTTGTATGGAAATACAAAAAAACCTCGAATAGCCCAAGCAATCTTGAGAAAGAAGAATGGAACTGAAGGAATCAATCTGCTTGACTTCAGGCTTTACTACAAAGCCACAGTTATCAAGATAGTATGATACTGGCACCAAGACAGTAATATAGATCAATGGGACAAAATAGAAAGCCCAGAGATAAATCCACACACCTATGGACACCTTATCTTTGACAAAGGAGGCAAGAATATACAATGGAGAGAGGACAATCTCTTTAACAAGTAGTGCTGGGAAAACTGGTCAACCACTTGTAAAAGAATGAAACTAGAACACTTTCTAACACCATACACAGAAATAAACTCAAAATGGATTAAAGATCTAAATGTAAGACCAGAAACTATAAAAGTCCTAGAGGAGAACATAGACAAAACACTCTCTGACATAAACCACAGCAGGATCCTCTATGACCCACCTCCCAGAATATTGGAAATAAAAGCAAAAATAAACAAATGGGACCTAATTAAACTTAAAAGCTTCTGCACAACAAAGGAAACTATAAGCAAGGTGAAAAGACAGCCTTCAGAATGGGAAAAATAATAGCAAATGAAGCAACTGACAAAGAATTAATCTCAAAAATATACAAGCAACTCCTACAGCTCAATTTTAGAAAAACAAATGACCCAATCAAAAAATGGGCCAAAGAACTAAACAGATATTTCTCCAAAGAAGACATACAGTTGGCTAACAAACACATGAAAAGATGCTCAACATCACTCATTATCAGAGAAATGCAAATCAAAACCACAATGAGGTACCATTTCACGCCAGTCAGAATGGCTGTGATCCAAAAGTCTACAAGCAATAAATGCTGGAGAGGGTATGGAGAAAAGGGAACCCTTTTACACTGTTGGTGGGAATGCAAACTAGTACAGCCACTATGGAGAACAGCGTGGAGATTCCTTAAAAAACTGGAAATAGAACTGCCATATGACCCAGCAATCCCACTGCTGGGCAAACACACCAAGGAAACCAGAATTGAAAGAAACATGTGTACCCCAATGTTCATCGCAGCAATGTTTATAATAGCCAGAACATGGAAGCAACCTAGATGTCCATCAGCAGATGAATGGAAAAGAAAGCAGTGGTACATATACACAATGGAGTATTACTCAGCCATTAAAAAGAATAAATTTGAATCAGTTCTAATGAGGTGGATGAAACTGGAGCCTATTATACAGAGTGAAGTAAGCCAGAAAGAAAAACACCAATGCAGTATACTAACACATATATATGGAATTTAGAAAGATGGTAACGATAACCCTGTATGTGAGACAGCAAAAGACACACAGATGTATAGAACAGTCTTTTGGACTCTGTGAGGGAGAGGGTGGGATGATTTGGGAGAATGGCATTGAAACATGTGCAATATCTAATGTGAAATGAATTGCCAGTCCAGGTTCGATGCATGATACAGGATGCTCGGGGCTGGTGCACTGGGATGACCCAGAGGGATGGTATGGGGAGGGAGGTGGGAGGGGGGTTCAGGATGGGGAACACATGTACACCCGTGGTGGATTCATATGGCAAAACCAATACAATATTTTAAAGTAATTAGCCTCCAACTAAAATAAATAAATTTATATTTTTAAAAATTAAAAAATAATTAAAAGAAAATACACAAACAAATAAATAAATAAATCTGAGATGTAGGGGCCGGGGAAGGTGGGGATGGAGGGGGCGCAGGGGGAGTGTACATACAGCCCCAGACTAAATTATTCACAGAATTGCAAACATAAAATTAGGACAAAGAGAAAGAGAATGTGGTTTCAGGAAACTAGACCCACACAGGTTCTGCTTTCTGTTCTGCTAATTACTGAACAGGTGACCTTGGGCAAGTGAATTCATGGCTCTGTGTCTCAATTTTATTTTCTCTAAAATGAGGATTAGAATAGCACTTGCTTTCTTGGACTTTTGTGAAGTTTAAGAAAATTATACACACATGTTTAGAACAGTGACTGGCCCCAGTGTGCATTCAGTAATTTTTAGCTATTGTTTTCCAAATGCTCAATGTGTATATCTCTTTCAGGCTTTCCTGGATGTTCCTGTGGTCAGAAATTAATTGATGTGTTTTTTATCTTTTGTATTACCTCTAGGTCCACCACAAGCCTGGGCAGATAGTAGCGTTTATAGAATATTCATGTTTTAATTGTTCATCATTTTCACAGTATGAAGTAATAGCTGTTCTTTTGTTTCTCAACTTGAGCAGTGATATCCTGTTATCCTGAGTTATCACTCTTTCTAAAATTATCATTGATCTGTATTTCTCAGAATAGTACTTGAGGTTCAATTACCCTCTTGGGAAGGTTGAAGAAAGAGAAATTTGTTCTTGATAATTGAGAGGTAGCAGAGTATCGGTAGTCAAGGGCACAAGTTCTGGTTTAACATGGCCCAGGTTTAAATATGACTTTCAGTTCAGTTCAGTTCAGTTCAGTCGCTCAGTCATGTCCGACTCTTTGAGACCCCATGGACTGAAGCAGGCCAGGTTTCCCTGTCCATCACCAACTCCCGGAGTTTACTCAAACTTATGTCCACTGAGTTGGTGATGCCATCCAACCATCTCATCCTCTGTCATCCCCTTCTCCTCCCGCCTTCAATCTTTCCCAGCATCAGGGTCTTTTCAAATGAGCCAGTTCTTTGCATCAGGTGGCCAAAGTATTGGAGTTTCAGTTTCAGCATCAGTCCTCCCAATGAATATTCAGGACTGATTTCCTTTAGGATGGACTGGTTGGATCTCCTCGCAGTCCAAGGGACACTCAAGAGTCTTTTCCAACACCACAGTTCAAAACCATCAATTCTTCGACACTCAGCTTTCTTTATAGTCCAACTCTCACATCCATATATGAATACTGGAAAAACCATAGCTTTGACTAGATGGACCTTCATTGGCAAAGTAATGTCTCTGCTTTGTAGGATGCTGTCCAGGTTGGTTAGAACTTTTCTTCCAAGGAGCAGGTGTCTTTTAATTTCATGGCTGCAGTCACCATCTGCAGTGATTTTGGAGCCCCCCAAAATAAAGTCTGTCACTGTTTCCACTGTTTCCCCATCTATTTGCCTTGAAGTGATGGTACCAGATGCCATGTCTTAGTTTTCTGAATGTTGAATTTTAAGCCAACTTTTTCACTCTCCTCTTTTACTTTTATCAAGAGGCTCTTTAGTTCTTCTTTACTTTCTGCCATAAGTGGCGTACTTATTTACTAGCTGACAGACATTGAGCAAGTTTCCACTCAGAACCTTACTATCACCTCTGTAAAATAAAGGTAGTAATACTGTCCATGTCATTGCTTTATACTGCAGATTGACATATGAATTCAAGTTAAGCATTTAGAAAAGTCCCTTGCACAATGTAATCATTTGATAAATGTTATTATAACATTTGATAATTGTTATTATAAGGTGATATATACCCAGATTTACAACAGAGTCCCAATGTCAAATAATCTGTTTCATTAGCTTAATTGTACTGTATCCTAACTAAGAATTCAGAAACTATCATTACAATGGTTTTGGCTGTTTTTAATCTTCTTAGCACTGTTTCCTTACACACCTGCATGAGAATGTGCTGCAAGTAGCAGTGATTTTATTTGCATGGATTCCTTGAGACCATGCTGTGTAACAAGTTTAGACAGATGGAGATCAAAGAAAAAAACATGCTCTATTCCATATCTTTATGGTCATATAGCTAAGAGAAACATGAACAGAAAACTCAAATCCTTGTTCACTGTTCACCGCCTCTGGCCATTTTAGCTCTGTGAGCCTCACTTGTGATATGGGAACAATGCTTGCTGTCCTGCCAACATCACAAAGATCCTTCAAGGATAAAATAATATGGATAGAAAAGCCCCACATAAGCTATGAAGTGATATACAAATACATAATGGGTTTATTTATGTATGTTTAAATACTCTAGCAAATTAAATGTTACAATAATAGAGAATTTTTATACATAACAGGTTACTAACCAATTAGCAGAACATCATTTTGAGAAAATACTTAGCACTTAAATCATACTGATATATACATATTATATACTTTTCTCATTTCATTCTTTTCCACAATTAAGGGAGAATTGTGTGTGCTCAGTCACTTCCCAACTCTTTGCAACCCCATGGTCTGTAGCCTGCCAGGCTCCTCTGACTGTGTAATTCTCCAGGCAAGAATACTGGAGCCGGTTGCCATTTCCTATTCCAGGATCTCCCCAACCCAGGGATCGAAACTACATCTCCCACATTCGTAGGTGGATTCTTTACCACTGAGCCACATGGTAAGACCAAGGGAGTCTTTGCTTCCTACCATTACAACATTCTCAATATTTCTAAAAGTGCCCTTGATGGTCCCCCAAAGCGCTGCTGTCTACTTTGTTTCTGGCTCTCATCACTGATGTCTCTGGTCCTTGGGCCTTGCTTTGCCATACCTTGTCCTATACCATGGTGATTCTTTCTGCCATGGACCCAGAGTGGCAGTGCTCCAATGTTGTATGCTGCAGATGCTATATTGCTTGAAATCTGACTGTGTCATTTATGTGCTTAAAGCTCTTTCCTGGCTCCTCCCTGCCTTCAAAATAAAGGACAGACTCCTCATTAGGCCTCAAAGGTCCAGTTTCTTTTAGACTTTCTCTTTTTCTTTCCCTGGCCTCACTTCTCACATTTAGCCAGTGGTTGATACTCCCACTATGTTTGATCTTGAGTTATTCCTTTGTTCCCTGCTTTCTTTCAAGCCTAAGGTTTTGTATATGCTCTTCTCTCTAAGTCACCTGCAGTCATCTCATGAATTCTTCATCATCCTTTTTGTGCTAGCTGCAGCCTGGGCTGCACATTTGAGTCTCTGGGACTGGTTGGCTGATTCATCAGAGAAATTATAATGCAGCCAACTGGCCTAGGGTTTGTCTTCTCCTCTGTGTATACTCTCTGTGTTCAGCTGTTTTCACTTAGGGGTTCTGAATCAGCCTCTTCTTTGGATTTTGTTTTACCTTTCAGTATCCAATATATGAGGCTTCCCAAGTGGTAAAGAATTTGCCTGCCAATGTAGGCAATGCAGGAGACACAGGCTCAATCCCTGGGTCAGGAAGATCCCCTGGAGGAGGAAATGGCAACTCACTCCTGTATTCTTGCCTGGGAAATCCCATGTCCATAGGGTTGCAAAGAATTGAATGTGACTGAGAGACTGGGTACACGTGCACACACATTCGATAAACATATTTATATTTTAAAATAGTTTGTAAAAGGCCCTTCAGGGCTGCACATTGCCTAAGTTCATTCTTTTTGTGACAAACATTTATTCTGTACTAGCTATGTGCCAGGGATGATTCTCATTTTAGGAGGCTCCAAAGATACATGAATGATACTGCTGATTTGCATTAACATAAATGGACCTGGAGGGCATTATACTAAGTGAAATAAGTCAGACAGAGAAAGACAAATACTGTATGATATTATTTATATGTGGAATTTAAAAAATAAAACAAATTATGAATATAACAAAAAAGAAATAGACTCATATATAAAGAGCAAATTAGTGGTCACTATTGGGGAGAGGAAATGAGGGAGGGGCAATATACAGGTAGGGAATTAAGAGGTACAAACCAATAAAAATGAAATAAGGGATAAAGATATGTTGTACAATGCCAATATTTCATAACTATAATCTTTTAAAAATTGTGAATCATCATACTGTAGACCTGTAACATACATAACACTGTACATCCACCATTTCTTTTAGAAAAACAAATAAATAATAATCATTGAATTATAGACACTCAGAAATACCAGCGAATAAAAACATGCTGGATAATCAAAACTTTGTTTTATTTGCAGAGGGTATAGATTAGTTGATGGCTTTGTCTCCTACCTTCATCACTTTCCAGACTCCTGGATAAGAGTCTCTTAACTCTATAACTCAAAACTCTGAACTTCATAACTCTGTAAAACAGATTTATGACTCTGTTATGACTCTGTGAAGCACATTTGCTTCACACAGGGACCAATAAATATTAAACACAGTAAATATCAGATTTTATTAAATTGAAACTTCTCTGACAGAAGTGGTCAGCAGCACCAAACTGATTAGATCTATTAAGTAAATTTTTGGCCATGCCATGAGACCGGGGATGGAACCTAAGCTCCTTGCTGTGGAAGCTTGGAGTCCTAACCACTGGGCATCCCAGGAATTCTCTAAAGGTATTAATTTATAGAAAATAGATTTTATTATTCTGGCATCTATGACTAAATTGATCATACAGTATATTGAGGAAAAAAGCTGAAATAAACATAAAGACCCTGAACCCCAGTTGACCTTTGACACTTTGACAGTAAATGATGAAAGTTTCATGCAAATCATTTCCTTTTTCTTACCTGTAAAACTACAAGAGCTCATATGGTCCCTTCTAATTATACTAGAATTTTGGCATCTCTTGAATGATTTTCAAATTGGTTTAGAAAACTGAAATTATATTCTACTTGATTCTCACATCTCATATCTCTATATTTCCTAGTAGAATAAAGGGAAATATTTTCTTGTACATAATCTTTTCTTTGTAAGTAACTTGCTAGGATAAGAGTTTCACAGTTCAGGAAGAAACATTATTGTGGCCGTGGAACAGTATATTGAAGGTTAATTTGAGCTTTGGTGCAGTGGAGACATTTATGAGTGCATTCTTTGGTTGAACAACTTCTTTTCTTCAGAATCTGCCTTTGAATATCAAAGGAGATATCAAAGGTCGTTCTGCCTCTCTGTAGATGCTACTAGTTATTAAGGTGTACATGAAACACTTCATTTGTTCAAGGGAGTGCATTCCAGGGAGAACTCATAGACACAAATTCTCTTTGTTGTTTTTGTTAAACTGTAATCTTTCCCAATGTGAGCTGTGTCTTTGCTACTTTGGTCAGCTGAGAAATCTTTTTTCCTACTGTTGAAAAGGAAATCATATTTTTGAACTTTTATTCTAAAAACTTTGAATTCAAATTCTTTCTTAAAGCTCTGAGTCTCTACTTATCCTTTATTGTGTAAGAAAATAATCTTACTATGATTCATATTTTAGAAGAAATTTTATATAAAGCTATTTTGCAATTTATGGGTGTAATGTAGTTACAGTTCTTTGCAATGTGATTATTTTGGTTACTATGGGCACTATTTAGGCAAAAAGTTATTAAGTGTTTATATATTCTGTGAAGGGCTTGAGACTCTAATAGGATATTTTCATTTCAAACACCAGAATTAAGATGAGGAAATGATATTTTCCAAGTGGTTCTTCTCCTTGATCCTGCTGTCCATATGCCAAACTTAATTAGCTCTAGATGGTAAGAAAACATAAAGGGAGAGCAAGAGAAAGAGAGAGTTAGCAGGAGTGATGAGAGAAAATTTTAATTGGAAGAACAATAAAGGTCATGTAAATTCATTTCAGCTTGGTAAATATTCATTGATCATCTTGTTATCTTTAAGGTATATAGCTGTCATTTGGTAGTGCAAATGGATAAGAAAGAAAATTCCTTGATTATTCAGGTACTCACAAACTTGTGAGAGAGATGGATAGACACACTTTTTACTACTACCACGCTGATTATGGTAAGGGCTGTTATATAGACACTGAGGATCTCTGTACCCAAAAGTTAAGGGCAGAAGCTCCTAAAGACAGACCTGGCCAAGCCAAACTCTGCACTATATATTCGTGTAACCTTGGCCAAGATATTGACTATTCTAAAGACCCAGTTTCCTCATCTATAAGTGGAGACAATGTTGACCTCTAAGGGTCAGTGTGAGGATCACAGGCATAAAAGGATTATATAATTTTACACACAGAAGATTATATGCATAAGTAGTTATATGCACTGGCACAATGTCAGACATTTAGTAAGAGTTCACAAAATGGTAACTATGTGGTGAAACTCCAGAGAAGGAGGAAATCAAATCCTACTGGGGTTTTGCAGACACCTTCTCAGAGAAGGTGATGTCAACAACAAACTGGTGCCTGCCAAGAGCATTTGCCAGTGACTGAACAACCACAGAACATTTGCCATCTGCCTCTGCAGAGATTGAACTCTGTGCTGCTGCAGCTGCCAACTTTCAACACCGCCTGAGGGGAGTTCATGGTAGAGAGTGAAGCATTTTTCTGTGTTCCAGGGAAACTGGTGGAACAGATCTTTAGATAGTTAGATATTTTCAGGAACTGATTGCATGATCCCAATCCTTGCATCTCTTTATATCTAGAAAATCACTGAATCCCTTCATGGTTACATCAGCTCCTCATGACTAGCAGAAAACCTTTTGTAAAGTAAGCACTTGATTACATTGAACTCCCCTTCACCAAAATCTTATACATTGCCCTTTCCCCACTGCCTCTTTGGATCAGTGTCTCGGAGCTATGTGAGGTGCTGTCTCCTGAGCTGCAGCCCTCATTTTGCCCCAAATAAAACTTAACTTGCAACTCTCAAGTTGTGCATCATTTTAGTCATCAGTGACATTTTATTTTGGTCTTAAATATTCAGCAGGTCTTAGGAGCCATGGAAGGGAAAGGAATTCAGGGCACAGGAAGATGTGTATTCAGAGGTTGCAAAATATACAGAAGAACTTAGACAGCATTAGTAGAGGAGATTTGGGTGTGTCTGCCATGGGAGATCATTTGAATATGTAGCTCATGGTTAGGTTTTGGAGGCTTTGAATGACAATAAATTTAGACCTTAGTGAGAGTTACATATTTGGGATGAGTTTCATAGTTTTCAAAGAGCCTTCTCAAACATTAAAAAGAACTTTATAGTCTATGAGGTAGGTCAGGCAACTATTATATAATCCCATTTTATGCCTAAAGAAATTTAGCTTCAGAGGTTAAATGTCCTGTTACAGACCACAGAAACAGTAACGGTAGATCTAGAACTGGGTCTCAAATTGTTTGAGCTAGATAAATGTTTTGCCCAAGTGTGATTGCTGTGTGCAGGTATTAAGGGGAGAGATAATGGGAGCCTGAAATAAGAAACTTCCATGGAAAGTAGAAAAGGAAGCACAGACTGAAAAGCCTCTGTGAAGGTAGAATCAACAAGCTGGAAGGGCTGGTTAACTATGGAGGGTAAACTAAGAGGAAGCAGTTTAGGGCTCTGAGGTTTGGAATCTGATTAACTGAGAAGGTGAATGCTAATGCTCAGGGAGTTTGAAGTGCTTTTATTGTTGGAATGCTGGCTGTCTTTGCAGCAGCAAATCTTGGAGCAGTTGGCAGAAATAGAAAAGTAACTAATGGCATTTGAATAGTGTCTTATGTTTACACATCACAATCAGGTTCTTTATCTCATGATTTATTTGAGTAGCTGAAAATACCTGATATAATGATTAAGTATTGTTTCTAGTTTTTTGTTCTTCTCATCTATAAAATGGATATTATAATGATTTGCCCCCTGGAATTATATTGTATGAGAAATATATTTGAATTACAACAGTGTCTGGCACATAGAAATTGTTTTCCATCATCGCTTTGATTTTGTTGTTATTAAGTTCCAGTTCTGCAGATCATATATAATGGATTGATGAGGAAAACCCCAAAGGCCAGTTTTTATAGGGGTGAGGGGCAGAGTAAGAGATTAAGTAACTCAACTCCTGGAGTGTTCTCTGTATTAATTTATGAATTTCAGCCTCCAACTAGAGGAGGGAAGCCAGATCATTTTTGGCTTATTTTCTGTTTTATTATGGGTTGAAAAAGAGAAATAGAAACCTTGGAATAGAGGTTGTTTATTTAACCATTGATCACTCTACTCCTTCATTTCTATGAGAAGCTAACTTTTAATTGAAAAATTACTTGATCCCCTCAGATTCACTTCTTGAGGGAATGGAATTTTTCATGGGGGAAGAATTGTCAAACAAGGGAGAACCTCATACATAAAATTCCTCCAAATAATACCCCTAATATACTTTCTGGGAAGTAGAATACAAGAAATTTACTTCAATATCACATTTTAAAAGAAATCCCCAAACCTGGAGTTTGTTGTTTTAGGAGAAAAGAAACCACTTCTGATTTTATCCGTTTTGTTAAAATTAACAGAAGTTGAGAAAATGAGCCTTCAGGGGCACTTATCCATTCAGCTCCGCCCTTTTGAGCACCTTATCCCACACTGTCATTCTCTCTCTTTCTACTGTTTATTTTAACTCCTAAAGAAATTTCAGGAATAACCAGAGTTTAGTCTTTGTGGTGTTGAGCCGAAAATAATACCCATAAGGGAGTCTGGGCTGAGACGGAGAGTATGCTTAGGAGAGTTCTAGCAATTTAGTATCACAGATCCTATTGACTGAAAATCAAAGTTAGATTTTTATCTCAGAAAAATGTATGTGTGCACATATATGCAAAATGTTACTAATCACTTCAAGGGCTGTGGACTCCCTTAACCCCTTCTTGGAGCAAGAACTGTGCCTGTTTCGTGAGTGCAGGTCAGGAAGCAACAGTTAGAACTGTACATGGAACAACAGACTGGTTCCAAATAGGAAAAGGAGTACGTCAAGGCTGTATATTGTCACCCTGCTGATTTAACTTATATGCAGAGTACATTATGAGAAAAGCTGGGCTGGATAAAGCACAAGCTGGAATCAAGATTGCCAGGAGAAATATCAATAGCCTCAGATATGCAGATGACACCACCCTTATGGCAGAAAGTGAAGAGGAACTAAAGAGCCTCTTGATGAAAGTGAAAGAGGAGAGTGAAAAAGTTGGCTTAAAGCTCAACATTCAGAAAACTAAGATCATGGCATCTGGTCCTATCACTTCATGGGAAATAGATGGGGAAACAGTGGAAACAGTGTCAGACTTTATTTTATTGGGCTCCAAAATCACTGCAGATGGTGACTGCAGCCATGAAATTAAAAGACGCTTGCTCCTTGGAAGGAAAGTTATGACCAACCTAGATAACATATTCAAAAGCAAAGACATTATTTTGCCAACATAGGTCCATCTAGTCAAGGCTATGGTTTTTCCAGTAGTCATGTATGGATGTGAAAGTTGGACTGTGAAGAAAGCTGAGCACCGAGGAATTGATGCTTTTGAACTGTGGTGTTGTAGAAGGCTCTTGAGAATCCCTTGGACTGCAAGGAGATCCAACCAATCCATTCTAAAGGAGATCAGTCCAGGGTGTTCTTTGGTTGGACTGATGCTAAAGCTGAAACTCCAATACTTTGGCCACCTCATGTGAAGAGTTGACTCATTGGAAAAGACTCTGATGCTGGGAGGGATTGGGGGCAAGAGGAGAAGGGGACAACAGAGGATGAGATGGCTGGATGGCATCACCGACTTGATGGACAAGAGTTTGGGTGAACTCTGGGAGTTGTTGATGGACAGGAAGGCCTGGTGTGCTGCAATTCATGGGGTTGCAAAGAGTCGGACATGACTGAGTGACTGAACTGAACTGAACTGAGAGTATCTCAGGGCTTGCCAAGCTCATGATTAGGAGCTAACAGAGAAGTGCTAAGTCATTTCAGTCATATCCAACTCTTTGCAACCCCATGGACTGTAGCCCATCAGATTCCTCTGTCCATGGAATTCTCCAGGCAAGAATACTGGAGTGGGTTACTATTTCCTTCTCCAGGGGATCTTCCCAACCCAGGGATTGAATCTGTGTCTCTTGTCTCCTGAATTGGCAGGCAGGTTTTTACCAGTAGTGCCACTTGGGAACAGAGAAGAGAGGAAGATAAATAGTAAATATGGTGCTTGTGGGTGAATCCAGTTCAAATCTTGCTGAAAGAGACTCAGTTTGGTGTATTCTTGATTCTTTTCATTTTCTCCATTCACTAAACACTTGGACAGTTTTCTCAGTATATACCACTTCTGTCAGAATTGTTAGTATAGTAATAAAGGACTTGATGTTAGGAGAGATAAGGAGAAAAATGGGGAAAAAAGACATGATCTGAGTTGGTCATTTGCTCTCTGTGCCAGTTAGGCACATTTAACTATTAGAAAATATATAAGGCCATGGATATTTTCTAAGTATCAAAGCAAGTTTCTTTTGGAGTTGTTAATTCATTAGGCCTTACAGGAGGATTTTCCCAGAGGATCTCATTCAAGTTCAAAATTTTGAGAGAAGCAGAGAAATATCCTCTGAGGAAAAATATTATTGAAAAAACAATAAAAGTGTAGGGGAAAAGCAAAAGTGGGTGGACTGTAAGGGTGAGGGAAATGGTTGCAAGATTTTAGGATTAGATACAATTCTTTTTGTCTCCTCTCTACCCTTTCAGTTCAGTTGAGTTGCTGAGTCATTTCTGATTCTTTGTGACCCCATGGACTGCAGTATGCCAGGCTTCCCTGTCCTTCACCACCTCTTGGAGTTTGCTCAAACTCATGTCCATTGAGTCAATGAGGCCATCCAACCATCTCATCCTCTTTTGCCCCCTTCTCCTCCTGCCCTCAGTCTTTCCCAGCACCAGGGTCTTTTCCAGTAAGTTGTCTCTGCATCAGGTGGCCATCTACCCTTTAATATGTAGTTAATTTACATGCAGTTTGCGCATGGAAATTACCTCTGGATATAACCACAGAATATATGCAAAATTTGATATTGAATAGAAAGTAAACAGTCACATATTCTAAAGTTGTGAGGCCTGCAGCCTCCTGCCTCTCCCTTTTACTTGTCCTCGGTCAGTTGGCAAGCTAATGTACAGACATGGACTGAGAAGGCCCTACCCTCTGTCTGCTCATTCTGGAAGATTATATTCTGGTAACCAAGGAGGAGAATTCTCTGCATATCATCAAAGAATCTATGCAAAAGTTGACATTGGAAAGAAAGTAAATTATCACATAATTTAAAGTTGTGGCCTGAAGATCACAGAGAAAATGACACATGATGTAAAGCAGGAGGCCACCTTTGATGCTTATTAACTTTGTGACTTTGTAGAAATCACATAACCTCACCTGACCATGGTATTTCTTCCTTTTTTTAGTATAAGACAGTGACCCCCAATCTTTTTGGCACCAAGGACTGGTTTCGTGGAAGACCATTTTTCCTTGGACCCAAGAAGGGGGGATGGTTTAGGGATGATTCAAGGGCATTATATTTATTGTGTGATTTATTTGTATCTGTTATTACATCAGCTCCACCTTAGATATCAGGCAGTAGATCCCAGAGGTCAGAATCCCTGGTATAACAGATTATTTGGAAGATATTAAATAACATAAAATAACTCATTTACTCTTCTGAACAGAATTATCCAGTAGATGTCATTTCTTAGTTGAGAAAAATATGGAGGTATAAAGAGATTATGAAACTTGCTCAGGTCTCCTAGACAGGGCTGGGGGGCTGAAACAGGTGGTCTGGCTTCAGAGGCCATGCTCTTACCTTTGGTCATTGTTGGTTTGAAAATTGAGCACAAAGGGCAAGGGGCAAGTGAAGAAAGATAGGGATCACTTTAGATGGGAAGGCATTGAGTTTAATAAGTAAGGGAATTCAGGTTCAAGACTTGTCTTAGGTGGCTGCAAGATGAATAGATCTCTGTCCCCACCTGCCAGTAACTTAAAAAATAATAGAGATACCTGAACTGGGTCCAGTCCACATGGCCTCAACAACACTTTACTCTCTCAGGGCTGTGTCCTGGGAACGTCTCCCACTGTGGGAACCATGGGCAGAGTGTATATTCCAAGCATGGGGGTTGAGGGTGGGGCGGGGAGGGGAAGAGCCTCTGACTGCCCAGGTCTAGTTCATGGGTCAACTATCAGTTAAATCTTCCAGTGACCTCCTGTGATAGTCTTTTTCATTAACTGCAATTAATGCAGATTAAATGAAACAGTTTTCAAGACCAAGGTATATTTCTTTTGAAAGAAGAACATTATATATGTGGTAGACTCTTAGCATTGTTTTGGGGACATTTTTTCTTTCCTGTTTCAGGTATATGGCTAAAAGCAGCATGCATGCTAAGTCGCTTCAGTCATGTCTGACTCTTTGTGACCCTGTGTTCTGTAGCCCACCAGGCTCCTCTGTCCATGTGATTCTCCAAGCAAAAATATTGGAATGAAATAAAAATAAAATAAAATAAAATTAAATTAAATTAAAAAAAAAAAGAATGCAAAATAAAAATAGAAATTGCCATACTATGACAGTTGGAATGGGTTGTCATACCCTCCTCTTCCTAGGAGTTGCCATACCCTCCTCCTCCTAGGGGATCTTCCCAATCCAGGAATTGAACCCCCGCCTCTTTCATCCCCTGCAGGTGATCTCCTTACATCTTACACCTCCTTACATCACCTCTTACATTGGCAGGTGAGTTATTTACCACTAGTGCCACCTGGGAAGCCCAAAAGCAGCATGAGACCATTTTTAAAAAGACTGTTTTGGTCATAAGCTATGTAGATACATATATACTTTTGGACTGATAGAGACTGTTTTTAATTTAACTGACTCGGAGACATGACCCAGAGTATTTAATAAACTCTACACTGGAGTCCAATAACATGATCTAGTAACATGATCTAATAGCAAAGGATATTTCCACATCCACTTCAAGTTGTTAAATCAATAAATAGTCCTACAGACCCAGCCACTCTCTTCTGCTGTTAGAGTATCTTAATCGGTCAGTTCAGGACACCAGCCTTGTGAGATGCTGCTCTTTATCACAAATTTCCTATTAAAAGTTATACATAAAAATGTCCTTCTGGTTATATGTAATTTCAGCCACTAACATAATCAATTATTTACCCACTGTTAAAATATATTTGTGAGATAAGAGGATTATCCTAAAAATGGAATAAAATGAAGATTATTTTTTAAAAGAAGCAAAACATGTGTCTAGAGAATACTCTTGCAGATAGAATTAGGATGCTACTGCCTGCACTAAAAATCTTTATTGTGTTTGCATGTGTGTGGTGTGGGAATTGTGTGTGTTATGATGATGAAAACTGTCAAATTTCAATCCATCTGTTCATTGAATAGCTTATGTCTCAAAAGCCCCTTTTCTACTTGATTTTCATTCATGTTTTTGCTTCCATTATCATACTCTTTTCATACTGTTTTCAGTGAAATCACGTTTTTTGAAGGTACTTTTCCTATCAGTTTTATAGTTGGTGTTGCCTCTAAAATGTCTTTAAGAATTTAAATTTAGTCTGAAAATTTGTCGCTTATCTTGATCCACCCTAAAAGAGGACTTTGCATAAGTGTGAAATTGAGATGATGTAAATTTATGCATACCCACTGTTAAACTGATGAGATAATTGGACTGATGCCACATATTTATTCCAAGTTTTGGATTTGGCCCACTTATTCAAATAGGTCTATGATATTCATTTTTAAATATCTAGCCATGACTACTTCAAAATATAATTTTTTACTTTTATTCTACAAAACACCGCCCAGTGACTTCAACGCTGGCAGTGTAATTGGTCCTGACTGAAATGAGAAGAATGCCCAAACTTACTATGAACAGAATTCATCCTGGCATCACTGGCACCTCAGTCTCTGTAGTTTTCTTGCCCAAGGTAGCCACAGGACCCCAGTAGTCAATGAGGTTAAAAATGAAAAGAAAAATCTTTTCTTGACATCTGTTGAAATAAAGCTTTGCTAGTGTTTTGTCTCAGAACATTCAAGATTTGGAGTTCTTCCGACTGTTTTCACGCAAAAACAAAAACAATCAATATTATGAGTCACATTAAAATTACTTTCAGAGGCTGTGTGAGCAGAATGGTTGAGAGCTTTGTCTGAGTTTTAAAGACTAGCCCCTGAAATTTACTAGCTCTGTGTCCCTGGACACATCACCTAACTTCTCTACGCTTTGATCTGTTTGTAAGAGGTTGGTAGAGATAATGATACTTAGCTTCTAGAGTGCTATGAGGATAAAACAAAACATGAAGCATTCAGCACACTGACCACAGGGGCGGAGTGACCAGCAGCTGTTCCTTTACTCAACTTTGCCTTTGCTCCATCACCTCATTACTGATTCTCTTTTGGCATAGCTACTTCCACTTTTCTTACTCAGTTCATCATTGGGATAGAAATGCTCACCATAAGAAGTGTTTGTAAAGTGTCTTGAAATGTCCACTGGGTGGTTATTTACTCACGACTTTTTTTTTCTCTGACATGACTGTGCTCAGGCTATTGTATTTCTGCCTGTAGGTAATGTAAGGGTCTGTTCTACTCTTTCCAGAGAATCCAGTCTAAATGACTTACATTTTTGCAAAATCAGTAGAAATCACATTTTTGGAAATTTACCTTGGTATTCATTAGATAGTTTTTAATAATCCTCCCATGTTATCTTTTGGTTTTGTACTTTGAGGAAAGAACAATCACATCCTATTCAAGGAGAGGAAAGGTTAGAGTGGAAAGGCAAATAAAAATGAATAGTTATTTTATAAAGATACATTTGGTTATGTCACCATTTGTCTGCAAGAGTTACAGATATAATTAGGACAAGGGGAAATGTCTGATTCAATGACAAGGCTTTCATAGGAATTGATGGCATTATTGGTTTGGTTAAAGGGCTATTTAAACATTCAAATGGATAGTATACCTGCTGCTGCTGCTGCTAAATCGCTTCAGTCGTGTCCGACTCTGTGCGACCTCATAGACGGCAGCCCACCAGGCTCCCCCGTCCCTGGGATTCTCCAGGCAAGAACACTGGAGTGGGTTGCCATTTCCTTCTCCAATGCATGAAAGTGAAAAGTAAAAGTGAAGTCGCTCAGTCATGTCCGACTCTTAGCAACCCCATGGACTGCAGCCCACCAGGCTCCTCTGTCCATGGGGTTTTCCAGGCAAGAGTACTGGAGTGGGGTGCCATTGCCCTCTCCGATAGTATACCTAGCATATGACATTTATGTGGGAAGCTGTATAAATAATGCAAAACTAGTTTATTTTGTAATACTTTTTGTTTCTTTACCTTTAACCTCACTTTCAAGTTAATCTTCTAAAAACAGGACCTCAAGAGTTTTTTTCTGTGGAGTAGATTATTAATTGCCAACATGTTATCAATGATGATTGCAACAAAAACTATGAAAAATATGTTTAGACTCTTTCATGTTCTTTTGAAATTTCTAAAATCAGTTTTGAAGAGCATATGGAGACCTACAGGCAATTATTTGAAGTGAGACTAAAGCATAGTTGAAAATCATTTGAGAAAGTGAAATATTAATGAATATCAACATCTTAATTTCTGTACCATTGAAACTGTTTATAAAAGCATGGTGTGTAATATAAATAACACAATGTCATGTTTAATAACACATCACACCAGATTCTTTCCCTTTTATCTTACAACCAGTTTCTTTTGATGTTTGTTTTAGCTGCTTTAGAATGACTTGTTTTCTGTTTGTCATTCAAATTTATCATTTAACAAAAGCCCCCTGGAAGTGTTATGCCAGCCTTCTACCCTTCCTCTCTTTGATAGGCCAGTTTCTACCGCGTGTGATTTGGTAGAGGCTGAGAGTAACAAGCGGTATAGGTAATGGAGAGTTGGATGATAATGAGATAAAAATGAAAAGTGTCCAGTACTGTGACTGGTCCAGATTAAATGTTTCATATATGAGACTTCTATTGCTTCTTCTTATAAATACATTTATAGTATTTTTTGTCTCCAAAGCCTTGATAAATCTTATGAAACACACACATACACAGAGCAAAGAAGTTTGCCTCCTTTGGATCTTACTTCCACAGGACTATGTGATTTTTAATAAATCTAAGCACCTCACTAGGAAAAAATTAAAACAATGAGCCTTAGATTTCATTTATATATCCTTAGCATTTACTATGCTTTGGTAATATTATATTATATAATATCAATATATACCTAGTAGTATGTTTCTTATTCTGTATGTAAATTATATATATACATATATATATCCTTTAAATGATACTTTATTATAGTCTGGATTTTTTCCATGACATAGACATTAGGGTATAATTTTTAAATGCTTACATAGTTGAGCAACTTTAGAGTCTGCTTTTGTTATTTATCATATGACAAGGTAATATAGGAGATATATATATATATATATTCTCCCTTTCTGATATTTATTGTATTTTTCTTTTCTAAGCAAGTCTAAAAAATAATCTATATGGACTTAATTTAAAAAGTTATTTTTCTGTCTTGTCATTAAATTTTTACTATTACAGGGTTAGTTTTATGTCATTTGTTATTTGATGCAGATTTTAAAATTGCATTTATCTTTATTTTTAATTTCACATTTACTGAACTTGATATTATAAACTGATAAGGCTTCCAGGTACAACTATATTTTTCATTTTTAATCAATAGTTCTTCAGAATATAATGTTACTATATTGTTTGGAACTGACACATGTAATTATGTTAAGTATTCTCTTATTTAATATGACTTCATGAAAATTTATTTAACATAATCATTACTTGATTAATTTGTCTTAGTTTTTTGCCATAATAGAAAACCCTAGATTTTTCCTTTTTGTATTTGCACAGATACTGCATGCTTTAAATTATTCTGTAGATTTTAGCCCACATATATTTTTGTGTCTTGTATAGGCATTAGATTGTCATCAAGGAGAAAAATCATATTTACTGGATCCAGTTTTTATTTCTCTTGGAACCTGCCTTGTGCCTCAAGTTTGAGCATCAGGGCATTCTTAATTTTATAGTAATATATGCTACCCATCTTTCTTGAGGTTACAGTTTCTAGAAAAGTAAGATGTGTAGTCAAAAGAGACAGGAGGACCAGAACAAGTATAATCTGCTACACCAGACTGCTCTCAACTCACCAGAGTGATTTCTATCAGATGTTCTTTCATCAGTAAGGAAGTGCTTGTCCTACTATCCTTTGAGCTCCAGCTTACTCTTCTCTAAACCATCCCATCTTAGCCGCTCCAGGTTTGTGTTGTGGCTTCTTCCCATATGGACACCTGAAAGAAAAAAAAAAAAAAAAAAACTCTTCTTTTGGTGAATCTCATGGCAAAATTAATGCCTCAGGACATTCACCAGGCCCTGGCCTTCAGTCCAAGAATCTGGACATAAACACATTCTAAAATTTCTTCTCAAGACCTCATTTTCTTTTGTTTATGTGTTTCAAACTTTAAAAATGTGACAAGTAGGCACCCAGGTATATTTCACTGAAGATCATGCCCAGTTGGTTTTTCATACTTCTCCAAGATCAATAGATATAATATTGATGTATATCAATCTATATTAATATTCTATTAATAATCTATTATTAATCTATATTGAAGTGAAGTCGCTCAGTCATGTCCGACTCTTTGCGACCCCATGGACTGTAGCCTACCAGGTTCCTGCATTCATGGGATTTTCCAGGCAAGAATACTGGAGTGGGTTGCCATTTCCTTCTCCAGGAAATCTTCCCAACCCAGGGATTGAACCCGGGTCTCCCACATTGTAGGCAGATGCTTTACCATCTGAGCTACCAGGGAAGCTCAAACTATATTAATAATCTGTTAATATTATTATAATTAATAATAAATCTAATAATTCTGGATTAGAATTAGATATATTGACAGTCTGAAATTATCTTTATTTCTTAGGTAAGACTTCCCACTTCGCTTGCATTTTTACACAAGTAAAAATGTGTAAAATCTGCCCTTTAGTACACAGATTATTTTCAAATTGGTTATGCTTTTTTCTTTAGGTTTCTCTTTCTTTGCAATGGTGTAATGATGCTGTGTTTTTACCTGTTCTATTTTTTTTGTTTGTTTGTTTTTACCTGTTCTATTAATCTGTTTTTATTATCCACAGTTTCTTCATTCTGGATGTCAGTTCTCCTCCTAATGGTCTCCTCTTATGCTTGACTTCTTTTCTAGCATTTGTAAATTTCATGAAAATTTTAATATCCTTGCCCCTTGTTTTGGTAATAATTATCTCTTCTTTTAAAGTAGTGAGAGTAAATTGCTCTACAACTACATAAAGGAGATTCAGAGGATGGATGTTTTCTTTGACTTCCCATCCTTTTAGTAGTTGCTCTACTACTAAACTTGGGTTTTCTAAAATCTTATTTGTGTTCTATATGTAACTTGTTGACACTCCTTATTACATTTTCCTGGTTCAAGTACTCTTTTATGAATTTCTTTCTGAGTTTCCTTCTCTTTTGGATTTTCTCTCTTCTGAATTTAGCTAGGAGAAAGTACTCTGTCATTTATTAGTTTTTCTCAGATTTTTTTTTTTTTTTGCTTTTGCTTTAGCTGAACTGAGGAGAAAGAAAATATGAGGTATGTAGAAGGCAGAGAGTACTCCCTCACAATTAATCTTTCCTTCATAGTCATCTTAAATGTATTTATGTGACAGATTATAGAATAATCTCTTCCACCATATTACTTTCATGGAAAAGGTCAAGATAATAATAATGACAATAGTACTTATGAAAATTTGTCAACAATGAAAAATTAGGTAACTATAGAGTGCTTTCCATTTATCATCTACTTTATACTCTTGGGTGGTAAGATACATGGGCGAATGGTTTTCCAAATTTACCAATGTGCAAACAGCCATGAAATTAAAAGACACTTACTTCTTGGAAGGAAAGTTATGACCAACCTAGATAGCATATTCAAAAGCAGAGACATTACTTTGCCAACAAAAGTCCGTCTAGTCAAGGCTATGGTTTTCCCCATGGTCATGTATGGATGTGAGAGTTGGACTGTGAAGAAAGCTGAGTGCCGAAGAATTGATGCTTTTGAACTGTGGTGTTGGAGAAGACTCTTGAGAATCCCTTGGACTGCAAGGAGATCCAACCAGTCCATCCTAAAGGAGATCAGCCCTGGATGTTCATTGAAAGGACTGATGCTAAAGCTGAAACTCCAATACTTTGGCCACCTCATGTGAAGTGTTGACTCATTGGAAAAGACTCTGATGCTGGGAGGGATTGGGGGAAGGAGGAGGAGGGGACGACAGAGGATGAGATGGCTGGATGGCATCACTGACTCGATGGACATGAGTTTGAGTGAACTCTGGGAGTTGGTGATGGACAGGGAGGCCTGGCGTGCTGCGATTCATGGGGTCGCAAAGAGTCAGACATGACTAATTGAACTGAACTGAACTGAACTGAACTGAAACAGAATTCAACAGCATATTGAAAGGATTATACACCATGATCAAGCGGGATTTATCCCTGGGATGCAGGATGATTCAGTAGTGAGAGTAATGCACTCATTGGTAAATTTGGTTCAATGACTTGCCCTTGGTCACTCAACCTGGCCAGATTGTGAACTTATCTATTCTGGCTATAAAGCTTGATATCTTTTTACTATAACATCCTAATTTTAAATTAATGCTAAGATTCTCTCTTAGTCCAGAAAAGATAATGTTTTCCTAGTAGGGTCATTCTAATGCACAGATGTCATGCTGAGCTAGTAACTAATAACCGTGGCTTATAAGTAAAACAGTCTGAAGATCAACTGCATAAAGATTACCTAAAAAGAGCATGGTTGAGAAATAATTTATGTTACCAAAAAGTTTGGATGCATTTTCGAACTTACTTCTTAATTTTGATGAGTTGGCCTGTCAAATCACACAGAGGACCACTACTAATTAGGATCACCATTCAAGATATGCTAATGACAAGAATACTTTCATCATTCACATTTCTATTTTATCTCCAGAAGCCAATTGTAGGCTGTCAGCGCTTCTGTGTGTTTGATCAATAGCTTTTCTGGCCTGGAGTGAATAGAGTGTACTGATCAATTGAATGATGTGATATTGAATGGCAAATGTGTCTACTTTCAAGTTGTATAGGAATCTGTAATTAAAAGTTGGAGGATAAAGGAGTCATTGTATTTTGATAAGGCAGCCTCTGCATTTATCACCCTATGAGGAGTGAGGTATAGTCTCTGAACAGCTTACCCCACCCTATAGAAACCTCTAAGATTCAGATCACCATAATGGTTGTTCAGGCTAGAACACCTGGCAATCATTTTATCAACTGTCTCTTTCACCTCTCACAGTCAAGTAGTCACCAGGGCTGTGGTTCTGATCATTCAGTTTCTCCAGAATTTGACCACGTATCTCCAACACTCTGGCACCATCTTGGTTAAGGCCCTCATCCAGTCAACCAGTCTTACCTGGGTTACTGCAAATAGACTCCTACCTTGTCTCCCTGCCCCCAGTTTTGCACCTCTTCAGCTCCATTCTCCACACTGCTAGCCCTTGATCCTCCTAATTATCTTAAAATAGCAAGTGGTTTCCTGTAACCTTTAGAGTGGAGACTAATACTCCTGTGGAGGATATATGGTTTTGATTTGGCCCTTGCTGATTTTTTGGCCTTACCTCTTGACATCTCTCCTTTAATGTTAGCCATTATCCATCCTAAAATACTTTCAGTTCCCCAAATATACCAAATTTCATTTGACTCAAAGCTTTTTCACAGACTTCTTCCTTTTTCTGGAATGCCCTTTTCTTTATCCTTAGCTCATACTCCTTCTTTAGGTATTGTTTCTAGGACTTCTTGCCAGAACTTTCTTATCCACAGTGTTTGATACATCTGATGCTCCAACAGTATTTACTTCTATCTTATTATACTTGTCATTGTTTCTTTTTTATATATACTTTTCATTGTTTCTTAATGGCTGTGACTCTTTTCTGCTTTGATGTGAGGTCTTCTAGGGCTGGGACCATGCCTTCCTTTTTATCTCCAATAGATATTATAGTGTTGAACCCAGAATAGATCTACAGTAAGTATTTTTTCCCCAGCTTTATTAAGCTATAATATACAAATAAAATGATATATATTTAAAGCATACAGTGTGATGATACATATACCTTCTTATACATTGTTAAATAGTCACAACTGTCAACATAGTTAACATAGCCATTACCATCATCTCACATAGTTAACTTTTGTGGGGGGAGTGCAAACACTTAAGCTCTACTTTCTTAGAAAATTTCAAGTATACAATACAATATTATTAACTATATTCGGGGCTTCCCATGTGACACTAGTGATAAAAAAAACCTGCCTCCCAATACAGGAGACATAAAATGCAGGATCAATCCCTGAATCAGGAAGATCCCCTAGAGGAGGGCATTGCAACCCACTCCAGTATTCTTGCCTGGAGAATCCCATGGATGGGGGAGCCTGGTGGGCTACAGTCATAGGGTCGCAAAGAGTCCGACATGACTGAAGTGACTAGCACAGCACAACTACATTCCCATGCTGTACATTAGATTCCCAGAATTTATTCATCTCGTAACTGAAAGATTTTACACTTTGACCAGTGTCTCCCCATTTTACCCACTGCACAGCCCCTGGTAGTCCCATTCTACTCTGTTTTTATGAATTTGACTATTTTTAAAGATTCTACATGTAAGGTAGATCATACAAATTTTCTTTCTCTGTCTGGCTTATTTCTTTTAGCAAAGTGTCCTTCAGGCTCACCCGCATCATTGCACAGGGCATGATTTTCTTCTCTTTGTGGCTGAACACTATTCCACTGTGTGTATATCTGTATCTATACATGTTCTTTATCCATTCATCCATTGATAGGCACTTAGGTTGTTTTCATGTCTTGGCTGTTGTGGCTAATGCTGTCATGAACATGGAAGTGCAGATATCTCTTCAAGAGAATGATTTCCTTTCTTTCAAATATAAAACTAGAAGTGGAATTGCTGGGTGATATTAGTCCTGGATTTGTCACATGTGACCTTTTTTATGTTGAGGTACATTCCTTCCATATCTAATTTTTTGAGGCTTTTTACTGTGACAGGATACTGAATTTTGTCAAATGCTTTTTTGTGCATTGACTGAGATGGTCATCTGAATGTTATCCTTCATTCTGTTAATGCAGTGTATCACTCATTTAATCTGTGTATGTTGAATCATCCTTGCATCCCAGGCATAAATCCCACTTGATCATGATGTATGGTCTGTTTGGTGTGCTGTTGAATTGTTTACTTTGTTGAAGATGTTTTCTTCTATGTTCATCAGTGATATTGGTCTGGAGTTTTCTTTTCCTGTAATATTCTTATTTGGGTTTGGTGTCAAGATAATGTAGGCCTTGTAAAATGAATTTAAGAATGTTCTCTCCTCTTCACAGTTTTGGGAACAGTTTGAGAAGGATTGGTATTAATTCTTATATAAGTACTTTATAGAATTCACCATGAAGCCTTTTAGCCCTGGGTTTTTCTTTGTTAGGAGATTTTTGATTACTGATTTAATCTCCTTATTCTGTTGATGTGCCAAGGTTTTCTGTTTCTTCATTATATAGTCCTGATTGGTTTTATGTTTTTAGGAATTTATTTGTTTCCTTTAGATTATCTAACTTGTTAGATAGTTCCATTTTTTAAAGTTTTTAGCCACCCCTGCCCTGGGTGATTTCTTGGTTGATATTTTTTTTTATGTAAGTCCCTTGACTTCCATATGCTGCCCAGCTTTTCCCTCTTGCCATAATCCCCTTCTCTGTGCTGTGCCTCCCCAAATTCCTGCTAGTTTCTTGTGCTGACAGTTATTTTACATATTATCTTTTTTTGTAGCTCCAGACCATATAGGGTTTTCCAGGCTCAACTATTTTCAAAATCATCTCTGTCTATGTGTTATTCAGGTTAGGATATACTGACAAATCAAGCAACTCCCAAATCTCAGAGAATAACACACAAAGACTTAGCTCTTGTTCACACAAGATCCACTTTGGGTCATCATGACTACTCTGTTCTAAGCTGTGACCTGGGATTTCATGCTGTGATGTCCTACAGCCTTGCCTCTGAAAGAGGTAGTTTATTGGTTATAGGAATGTAAATATTTCCTTCTATTTAGGCAGAATTGCAGGAGGGGAAGGCAAGAGGGTCTCACACCAGCTCATCTTTTAAAAATGTTTTATGATAGTAAATTTCAATTATATACAATAGTAATCAACCAAGGGCCAATTTTGCTTCACTTGTATTTCCACTTACCCTTCCTACTCTCACTGGACTGTTTTTAAACTGGTCCCAGAAAGTTCTTCTCTATCTACCTTTAAAAGATATGGAGGAACTTCCCTGGTGGTCCAGTTTTTAAGATTCCACCTGTCAATGCAGAGGACATGGGATTCTATCCCTTGTTCAGGAAGATCCCACATGCCACAAGGAACTAAGCCTGTACACCACAACTACTGAGACACATCCTAGAGGCCAAGACCTGCAAATACTGAAGTCCCTGCACCCTAGAGACCGTGCTCTGTGATGAGAGAAGACGCTGTGATGAGATGCCCATGCACCTCAGCTAGAGAGTGGTCCTCACTCACCGTAACTACGGAAAGCCAGTGAGCAACAAAGAAGACCCAGCATAGCCAAAAATAATTAAATAATTAAAAATAAAAGATATGGATTCTTTCTAAAAGCATCATCTGGATATCATTATCACACCTAAAAGATGACGTAATGTTCTAATATCATTAGGCATTCATTTAGCCCCACCAGCGGTTAGGTATTTTAGCTAGGAAGCGACACATAACAATTCTGCTCACATCTATTGGCTTAAACTAGTCACAAGGCTTCAACTAAATACAAGGATGCTGGGAAATGCAGTCTTTTGGTGTACCCAGGAAAAGCATTATGAAGCAGGACTTGGTGAATGCAACCTAACATTAGACAAATTTCTGAGCTAATGTTGCCTCTTTTCAAGCATGTTTTTCTCCCCTTATATTTAGATATCAGTAAATATTCTCAAACATGTGGAGTGATGCTGGATTAACTACTGGCACAGTCCATCTCAGAAATTTGGGACAGACACACATTGTTTATTTAACCCATAGGTGTTCCATTCTGATTCCTGCCCATAAGTTTCACCCATTCATAAAGGTCCAATTCGAGTATTCACCTCTTTTAGAGAAAGGTTTTTCTGACATAAAACTCACAGCGAACTTTCACTTCCCAATTGTTGAAACACACTAGTTATTTGTACCACTTGTGAATCACTTCAGTCAGATTGTTTTCTTTTTGAAGTACGTCTAGGATCTGATCCCTGAGTATCAGGGTGTTCTGGCTGGTGATTTTGCAGCATTAACCCTCTCTGGGAGAGCAGGTCGAGGCATAGGTGATATGATAAGAGGTCTGGGGCAGGCATATGCTCTGAGGGAATGCAAGTCTTAAGAGAAGACACCCTCCCATTCACAGAAATGTATCAGTAAGTTAAGTGGGAGGGTGTGCTAATGACAAACCTATTGCCCGATTTTTCTTATATTCCTAGAAGTAGCAGTAGCACTATGGGCACCCAAAACGTAGACTACTTAGTGGCCTTGGCTAATTGAGATGATTTAGCTGATTACGCAGCGACTAAATCCTGTCTTATCCAGTGAAGGAATGATGACGCCTGTGATACACCTAGCACCAAGACAGGGGTGAGATTTGTTGAGGTATTTTCTGAAGGCGTGTCACCTACCTGCTGTTTCATGCTGCATCAGAATTTTGACAATAATTTAAAATGTAATGTCCTATTCCTTGTCCTGTTTTCTGTCTTAAAATATAGTATCTTACAGAAGTTTGTGCACTTGTAGGTTTGTTTGAGAGTTCCTAAAAACTTATGCAATAAAAAGGGAAACATGACTTTCTAATTAATTTAAGCTTTATTTCATACAAAACAAGGTATAAATTCCCCAGAGAGTTGGTGGTCCCCTCTGGCTAACCCAGTCTGTCTTGATTTCTGCTTTTGTCAGGCTGTTTCTCTGAGACTCACCAAGTTGGTTCTACAGATTTCTCCCATCTTGAAAGTCTGAAGAAGTGAGGCTGCTTTTGTCTAATAGCATGATTAAATTAATATGAGATTTCTCTGTATCTTGCATGTAGTTCTGCATTAATTAGCTATTAAGTCATTTTTTCCTAATTAAAATGTTTAGCTTTCACATGTCCATAATCCTGTATCTTTCCTACCCCAGAAGGAATTTCTATAGAAGCAAGTGCTAGATGAGAAATTTTCACCAACAACAAAGGAAGTGAGTGGAGGCAAAGCAATGAATGAAGACAGGGAACAGAAAGCCCAGGTGCTTATCTGCAGACTCTTGAGAGTGCAAGGAGGTGAAAGCCAGCTGTTGAGAGTGAGTATAGAGTCAGTAACCCTGAAGTAAAAAATTTGGAAAAGAGCTTATAAAAATGACCAAAAGTGGAAGATAAGGTTGAGAGCTGGGCAACTGTCAAGAACAAACTCTGGGATTCTTGGTTTGACTTTATGAGCTGGAAGGAACTTAGTAAGTGAGTGGGCCAGCAGGTGAAAAACCCAGTGGAGCAGACACAGTACGCTCTTCATTCCCATGTCTCCGTCTGGTTTGGATGGTCTATAATCTGCCAGCTCATTCTTTGTTCAGTTTATTCTGAGTGGGAACTTTGGGTTTTATTGCTACTATTGTTGTGATGAATAACTCAGAATTACAGTTCCATTTGAAAATGTTTCTTTCATGACCCAGAAACATGGTACAATGCCACTTCCTGAGCCTGATCATCCAAAATCATGTTGTGGTCAGAGCCACACGGGCTTTCTGATTCACTTTCTAAACAACTACAGTTTAGAGAGAGGTTTCCAAAGTTGACTGGGCATCAAGGACACTAGGGTGCTAACTCTGGGCTCTGTGCCTAGAGTTTCTGACAATATACTCAATGGACTTGAATTTGGGAACTGATATCATAGATTCATTGTGTAATGTGTCCTGTTTGAGTAGTATCATATAATTGCTGTGGTTATTAATCTTTAAAAACTGGACACTCAGAACTTAGCTGTGGAAATCTGAGATATGGATGGACCTTAGAGCATCCATCAGCTCAGGGTGCTGTGATGACCTAGATGGGTGGGATGCAAGGGGAGGTCTATGAGGGAGGGGATATATGTATACATATGGTGGATTCACCTCCTTTTATAGCAGAGACTAGCACAGCATTGCCAAGCAACTATACCCAAATTAAAAAAATAAAGAGCCCCAGTTAACTACGAATCTTCAAAGGATTACAGCCTGCAGTAGTTGATGCAGCTGGCACTTTTATGTAGACTAAATGTTGTCCAAGTAGTAGTCAATCTCTGCCTCCTGGTACTTGAAGGAAAGGAGTAATGCAGTGTATGTTTGATAAAGATGTTCTGCTTTTATAGTACTGAAAGTCTTGGCTTCCATAATGGGTAAAATTGGATCCATAGGGAAAGAACGGAAAGACCTTCTGTCAGCACCATGCTATTTTCATGAGGTGTGGTATGGGAGAGAAGACTATATATATGTAAGTGGTCAGATCTGTTTCTGCTGTAGAGAAATGGAAGAAAATACATGTGCTACACTTTAGGAAAAGAACAGAACAGGAAGTGACCAAAAAGACTATTTAAGACACAATCCAACATTTTTCTTTCCAAAAAACTTTCTCCTGACTTTTAAGTTTCTATTGATGACATTACAGAGACTGAAACCCTCAGATTTCATTAGTTACTGCCTTATTGACTTTACTTTAAAGGGAACTACCATGAAAGGACAATTCTGTCCCCTACATGTTTATGCAAGACCTTCCAGAATCATTTTTGCATTTTTAAATTGTTGGGAAAAAATTCTGAGATGAGTGATATTTCATGGCATGTGAAATTGACTACATGAAATCCAAATGTTAGTATCTATAAAAGCAGTTTTATTGGAATGAAACCAAGCTCATTCATTTACATGTTATCTCAGACTGCCTTTAAGATGGCAGAACTGAGTAGTTACACAGAGGCCAGGTGGCTCATAAGCCAGGAACCCTCACCCTCTATCCCTTTACAGGAAAAGTTTGTCTAAGTAGATTGTAAGCTCCTTGGATCCAGGAACTATGTTTTAAATCCTAAGAAGCCTCTAACAGAGTGTTTAGCACAGAAAATTCTCAATAAATGTTTGAAGAAACTATACTTCAAAAGTATAAAATGAACTGCTTTTTTTCCTTGCAGCAACTAACCAGAGACTTTACCCAAGGGGATTTCAGAATATATTTCTTTTAATTGAAATTTAATTATTCTTTTGCTTAAGTCAGTGGTCTTCAAACTTTACCTTGCATCAAAACCACTTGGAGGACTTAAAAAAATAGATTCTGGGGCCCTGCCCTGAGAGTCTGATTCAGTAGGTCTAGAGCAGGACCTGAGAATTTTCATTCCTAAAATGTTCCCAGGTGATGCCGCTGCTGCTAGTTCAGGCACCACACTTGGAGAACCATTGATTTCATTAATACTTCCCAAACCAGGATGAAAACCAGCATCACCTGAGGAAGTATGTCAAAAATATAAATTTCTAGGCTTCCTTGCCAGATATTCTGATTCTGCACATAAAGGATTGGGGCTGGTAATCTGTTTATTTAACAAAGCATTCAAGTGTTTTTGAGATTTCCACAAGTGTCGCTTTTTGGAATCCATAGGTGTGACAACATCCTCTGAGGTGTGATTTCTGCTTAATATTCAAATACTTAGTCCTTTATCCATAGAATAATAGTTTCATGGGTTTAGAAGAGATTATCTAGTTTGCTAGATTGGTTTTCAAAACTCAAGTGACAAAATGGTTGGGCGAAGTATTTAATTTAAAAAAATATCAATTAGAATTGAGATTAGAGGAAGTATGAAGTAGAGTGAATAGGAGGGCTGAGCAACCTATCTGGTATCGGGATGGTGTCTGCGAGGGAGCTGTTATGGACGATAAAATGTGCCTTCCAGCAGCTGGGAAGTACTGATTCAGTCTAACAATTGGCTTTTTACTTTTCAGAGAAAAATGACATAATCCTACATACTAATATTTTCACTGAATTTTCAGTTGCTGAGAAACCAATGGAAATTAAGGGAACAATCCTTTTCTTCAAAAATTGGAACATAATGACAAAAATAGTTTTTATAATGACAAAAGTGCCAGGCTCTAGGGAACGCTTTGTAGAGCTTTTAATTTACAATTTTATTTCTGGCCGTGTGATGCTCTAACACAAATTTTCAGCAGGGTAAACGTCTATTGACCGTGCTGTTTGAAAGATTATACACTCATTATAAGCCTACATCAGCCCTGATTTAGCCACATGGAAGGTCAAATTCACCTGGGCTGCACTGCTGGACAGCCTGGGGTTCAGGCAGATGCTTCTGTAGAAGCAGTATTTGACACAATATATTCCCTGTCCATTCTCCACATGAATAAAGAAGTGGGAATGAGGGACCGCGTGAGGCAGCACAGAACTGAATTTGGAGCCAGCCAACCCAGTGGGACTCTGCTGTGCACTTGGAGTGACCTCAAGAAAGTCACACAATCTCTTGAGCAGTCTCTTCTTCCCATTGAAGGAGTTTGTTGGCATCACATGATTCTTAAATGAAGGTGCTTCATAGACCAGGCAGCCTTGTCCCTGCTTATGGCATTGTTGATGTGCTCCAAATGTGTCATTATGAGATTCGCAAGATTCTTTTCTGGAAGTCTTACAAACATGTGCCTGGCGTAGACTATACAATATGTATGTGTTTCCTGGGTGAAACTGGGAAAATTTCGGTTTAAAACAAACTTAATAAGAGCTTTATAGAGCAGAACTCAAATATAGGTAAGAAATGAACCAAGTGGATATTTCGAAGGATTCATTTACTTTTTTCAGGCCTGTGCCTTAGAATTCATGGTTAGCAGTGTTAGACATAGAACTTTACCTTTTAAAAATCCCTATGACTCTGTCTCTGTTACTAAGATAATGTCATGTATTATCTTAGTATTAATGTCATGTTAAAAAAGTCAGTCTTAATGTCATTTCAGGTCCACTTTAGATTTACCCAGGGTAAGAAAAATTCTCATTTAGATTATGTTTTTGTTCAATGAGAAATAAAAAACAGTCTGGCATAACTTTATTTATATGTTGATATTTCTGTAGCCTGTAAAGGGAAGTGAATCCTCACTCATTGCTCACTAGTTAATGCCACTGAGCACTAAAGGGCTGTCCAGAAGAAGCAGATCTTCAATGTGTGCCCTCTGCCAGGTGCCCAAAAAACGGGAAGGATAGCAGGTGCTTTTGTAGAAATATCAAGATTTACAAGGTGGCCTCAGCAAGAACAAAAATATAGGGAAAGTATTTCTGTATTTGTAGGTGTTGCTTTAATATAGGTTAATTTATCAAAACATATTGAGTCCATATTTAGTCATTCAAAGATCTGGGAGCTGGGGAGGTAACTATACTCAAGACATAGTTCCTGCCCCCTGGGCTTCTGGTTTAGTGTGGAGACAGGTGCATTAATAGGCAGTTATGGGGCTGTGTGTATGCCCTGAGCCTGTAGGAACTCACAGTGAGGACACCAGCATGGCTAAGGAGGGGGCTGGGACTGGGAAGGCTGGTCACATCTATGCTGGAACTTGAAAGATCAAGAGTAGGTGATGTTCAGCAATCTGTGACATATGTTTCCAGATGAATTGAGCTAATGGGTGCTGCTCTTAAGAATGTAAAACCTGGGAATGAGCTGTGAAAACAGCAGTGACAGGTGTGCAAAGCCAAGAGGAGAAAGGGAGAGGCCAGTAGACGCCCAGAGGACCCTGCTCCAGCCTCAGTTATGAAAAGGCGGAAGCCCATGAGCAGAGGGAGGAAGTAAAGCCAGAGGGAAGTGGGTGGGATGAAGGAGGGAGAGTGCTGCCTAGTCTTTGCAGGGACTGCCCAGTCTGATTCCCAAGACAACTGGAGTTACTATTATTCCCAGTCTTTGGCTTCTGTAAGATTCCTCAATTCTCAAAGCAACCTTATCTGTACTTGAACTAGCTTGAATAGGCCTTTGTCCTTCAAGAGCCAGAAGATCTTGAACTGAGTGGGAGGCCAGTCAGAATGTCTTAACATGTCTCTTTCTAAACAGTCTTGCTTTCCCTACTCCCAGATGCAGAAGCAATATGCTCCTGTTGAGTCAAAACCTTGGAACACTGCCCACCCTCGCCCACCCCCAACTCCAGGAGAGCTACACCTCATGTCTAGACCTGCTCCTCCTCTCCATGGATTCCAGAGACTCTTCTGTGCCCTACTGAGGGATAGGTCACTAAGAAGCACCTTCCTCTATCTTATCAATTGACTGGGAATTGCCTAGCCTGTGACCCTGAGGTTTGTCTCAGTCAGTCCAATGTTAGCTTTATACCACTTTCCTTAAATGAGCCTCCTTTGTTGCACATTCATAACCTGTTCCCAGAGCTTTCAAAGTACCATGGTCTGTGCCCTTCATCTTGATGCTTGATTTGTGGTTACTGGAATCTGCCATGACTCTACTTCAACTTTATCTATGATTGTTACCCCCTCTCAAGGTGACATTGCCGCTGCAACATTGCCATGTGACCCTTACAAAGTCCCTAAGAGACAATCCGAGCACCACTGTTTTCCCAGTTTAACCTTTCCATGTCAGTTGATTGAGCTTATTATAATATATAAAACTCTCAGATATATAAAATTTCAACAGAAAAGATTATATATTATATTAAAACTCTTAAATCTATAAAGCACCACATTTGTTTTTATTTTTTTCTTCCAAAATAAGAATGGAGCAAAAGGGTAATTATCATTGATCACTACATGATGTGAGATCGTGTCAGTGAGTGGGGAATGGATAGGTGATGGGTAAATGTGAGGCAGCCAGCATAAAGACACAGGCTGGAACATTCCCAGTGAGAACAGGATGGAAATAAAATCTCATTGTTTGCAAGAAGGGGAGCTTGTGCCCAACTGAAACTGTGATTTGATTATCCATATCTGACAGATTTAAAAGCCTGGAGGTGACAGAGATTTAGTCAATAACAGAACCCACATCTTCTGGTTCTTGAAGCGACTCAAACTCCTGAGAAAATCAAGAAAATAACTTCTCCTATAACTCCACACACAACTACTGGGCTAGACATGTAAGAATTAGGCAGGACCTGGGGTGCATCTAGTCTGATACACTGTCTGCACTGTCTGAAGCAAATATTCTCACTACAACATCCTTTAGCAGTAAGCTTCTTGCCATAATTCCATAATTCCTGTAATTCCAAGCTCAGGTTACTAATGAGAGAACTTTTTCTCTCCCACCATGCTCTATTCTATAAACTTGAATTTCCTTCCCATAGGCTCTATTTTGGCAATACACTACCCATTTCCAATCACCTGAGCCACAAACAGCCATCTCTGATAAACCCTTTTACTTTTCTGTATGTTGATAACAGAATCCTGGTTTGATTTGTTTTGTTCTGTTTCTTTGGTGGAGTTTTTCTCTTCTTCTCTTTTCCTCTGTCATCATTCTCTACCCCTATCAAGAACTCCATTATTTTGTGCTCTGTTGGTAAATTTCACGCGAGATTGATTTATCTATCTCAGTGATTTTGTCAGAGCTCTCTTGTCCTTTTCAAAATCTTCTTCAAAGAAAGGTGCAAAAATGAGTTTTATTGTGCTATCTGGATTTTAAAGCTCTTTGTAGCTTTTATAAATGGCAACCTCTACTATTTAATTTCACATGTGTATACTTTACAGTTTGACAATATTTTTACTATTCTCAGAAAAATATCACATTTGTTCATAGTAGGAAGCCTTTTGTATTTAGTGGTTCTTGCTAGAGCTGGCTGTGTCCCACCCTTCCAAATAAATTGTCTAGAAAATTGACAGATCTTCTCATATTCTCCCTTTTTTCATTGATTTCTCATGTCTTCGTTGACACCTGATGTTGGTGACATCCAACCGTTTAGTTATCCAGTGAGAGTATGTATGTGTTTGAGATTATTTTCACCGGAATGTAAGCATGAGCACAAAGGGGGCAGATTCGGAGTTGTGTTTCCATTGAGGAGAGAAGTGCTGAGTCACTTTCTTTAGTCCTGGAGAAGATAATTGACAAGGAAATGGGAAGGGAGAGATGTAAATAAGTAGAGGGCAGGTGATGCCCGCATAATTATTATAACTGGGGTAAGGCCTGGAAGCCCTTTGAAGCATTGGTGCCTAGCTCAGGAGGATTGAGGGCAAAAATAGAGGACAGTCTTGGCAGGTAGGTCAGATCACCAATACCTGGTAAGTAGAAAACAAGGAGGTGGGGCAGAGTGATGGGCCACATGCTTGTCTTAAAGGTTCTAGATGTTGAGACTGATGTCTTTCCCCAAGAAAGCAAGTTCTGTGAAAAAGATCAACCTTCTGTGTCTTTATAGAAGCAAGGAGTTTTAAAGTGAAAGAATCAGAGGGATCTTTTGGCTTTGAGCAGTAACATTCTGATACAGGACAAATCATTGATGTTTTTATTTTTTCATTTTTTAACGTACTTATCACAGGCATATTCCTATGCTGAGGAAGTATTTTGGGCTCCTATAATTTCTTCCCTGAAAAGGGTTTCTCAAAGGCAAAAGAACAGAGCTCTGAATACATTTTTTAAGTTAATGCATTCTGGAATATTTAAAGTTTTCTTGATTAAAATGACAATTTGAATTCAAAGGGCCACACGATATTAATTAAGTGCCATCTGATGGATGACAAGTGCCCCATAGTCTCATCTTCCCTTTCCCATTCACCTGTTCTTGTTGTGAATTCCTTTACTCCTTCCTGATTAACAAATGCAAATACATGACTAAATTGTTTAAGCTTAATTCATGGCTTATTTTTGCTGTATATTTTGTTGGAATATATTTTAATGGTTTTTCTTCCATTAGCAGAATTTGTGGTAGAAACTTGCTTTTGCTTTGAAAAAGAGACCTGGCAGAGCAGACATTTTAAGCTGATCACTTAGTTTCTGAAATTTTAGAGGAAATAAACAAGATGATTAGTTTGAAATGTAATTCATAGTCAATGAGTTAAAAAAAAAATACTTGAGTTGCTGATTACAGCTAGCTCAAGCAGATCTTCTAAAAAGTAATTCACTTTTGGAGAGATTCCAAATGGATTCTTTCTGCTTAAATTTGCAAAATTTCCCAATGCTGTGTCAATATTTCAAACAGCATTGAAAAACAGTTTATAAGCAGAATTGATTTGACTTCAACTGCTCTGAATGTAGGCGGTGTCTTGAATTTTCTGAGCCACAATATTCACAGATTGAAAAGAGACTTGAGTTTAGATAAATAGTTCTGATTTTCCCTAGTGCTCTTGCAGCTCTATTGCCCATCTCCCATAATGCTTTTCTTTTTCTTTTTCCCTTTTGAATTTTTTTTTCCCTTTTGAAATTTTTATTGTGGATGATTTCAAACATACACAAAAGGAAAGACAACAGAATAGTAAACCTCCAAGTAACCAGTGCTCAGCTTCAAGAATCATCAACTCAATGGCTATCTTGTTTCATCTGTACTCCAACCAGTTAATATTTTCTCCTTTCCCCTATAGTAAATTATTCTGAAGCAAATTCTAGACATTCAAGTCACTTCATATTTAAATATTTTAGCATGATCTCTAAATTATGATTCCTTTAATATTATTACCATATCTTTAAAAATTCAGAGTAATTTCCTTCAGGAAATATCCAACTCAAATTCTCTGTTTTGTCTCATATAGTTTTTAATAGTGTATTTATTCAGATTAGGATCTAAACAAGGGCTCACATATTGTATTTGGTCAGTATGTCACTTAAATCCTTTTCAGTATAAGTTTTCCTTTCTTCTTTTTCCCCTTACAATACATATATATATATATTTGGCAGGGGAAACTGGTCATTTATTCCTGTAGATATTCTCACAATATGGATGTTTTTATTTAATATCTTGCTTTGTCTCTTGCATTTCTTTAATAATCTGATCATTGCATGATCCGCCCCTGCCTGATTCTTCAGTCTCATCTTACACAGAACTGTCTGCACTCCACCCACATCAGCATTTGCTCACCGGTACTTAGAATGACCTTTGATTGCTTGGCTGAATTTCTTTTATTTGTTTATTCATTTCGTTGTATCATGAGGAATCTTTCGTTGTAGCACATGGACTCTATAGTTGTTTCTTGTGGACTCAGTCGGTATGGCACATGGGCTCAGCTGCTCCATGGCATGTGAGATCTCAGTTTCCTAAACAGGGATCAAACTCAGGTCCCCTGCAATGCAAGGGAGATTCTTAACCACTGGATCATCAGAGAAGTTCCTGAAATATCTTTCTTATTGTTTAGTTGCTAAGTCGTGTCCAACTCTTTGCAACCCCATGAGCTGCAGCCCGCCAGGCTCCTCTGTCTATGAGATTTCCCAGGCAAGAATACTGGAGTGGGTTTCCATTTCCTTCTCCAGGACTTTACCTTATTAAATTATATTTAATACAAAGGACGTAATCATGAGTTGTGCTTCGATTCTTTTTTATTTTACTCCTATCTCCAAGCCTTCTACTTGTGGTCACTGTGGTTACTTTTTATTCCCAGTATCCTGTGATACTACTCACAGGTGGCTAGCATTCTGGCAGAGACCATAACTGATGTGCAATTCAGTCACTTCTTTAGGTCTTGACGGCCTTGGGGCCTACATTGCTTAGTTGTCTCCACAGAGTTTCTCAAAATGCAAATAATGCTCCATGTTTAAAAGGAGATGCTTATGCTTGTTTATTAGTTTTCTTGGGTTGCCATGATAGAATGACAAAGACTGGGAGACTTAAACAACAGAAGTTCATTTTCTCATAGCTCTGGAGGCTGGAAGTCCAAGATCAAGGTGCTGGGAGGGTTGGTTTCTGCTGTGACTTCTCTTCTTCACTTGCAAACAACTGCTTTCTGTTTTTCCTGTGGGCATGCAGAGAAGTCTCTGGTGTTGCTTTCCTTTTTCATAAGGACATCAGTTCCACTGGATTAAGGCCCCACTATCATGACCTGAATTAATTACCTCCTTAAAGACCCATTTTCAAATAAATTCATACTGTGGGTTAGGGCTTCAACACATGAGTGGCCACAATTCAGTCCATAACTATCCAAATAACACATTCCCCAGGAGTCTAGGTCTAAACTGAACCTACTCTGCTAACTACAAAACATTTCATTCGTTTCAATTCTTAGCAATAGGTGACTCACATTTTATTTTATTTCACTTTTTAATTCAGCTTAATAATATACTTCCATGGCTATTCCTTTTAATAATTAAATTGTCCCAAAGCAGTCTGTTCAAGGAGGTTTCCATTCTTTTAGACACACCTGTTTCCACCACTACTTCCTTATTTTTTACTTTCTGACACAAGATGTTCCAGGCTCAACTTCAACTTTTCTCAGTCCCAGCCCTAGAGTCAACCACTTCTCTAAGGAACCCTGATTCATTTTAGTGAAGAATGATATTTAGAAACCAAGATCTGAGTACTAGGTGGGCTCACCATTAGTGGGATGGCCTTTAGTTAGTGAACCTCTGTTCACTGACAACTCTTTCTTGATTCATGGAGTCATAATGTTACAACCAGTCCAATCCATTACTATTGGATTATGTTCTTTCTTTCCATATTCATATCTCTCCTTCACTGAGAATCCTGATTTCCAACATCAACATACTCATTCACTTGCTCAAATTGCATCACACAGTAGAGTTCCAGAATTACACCAATGTTACTACTAATGAATACTAAGTTTAAATTTTTTCTGTAATTTTTTTTGTCCTAGAATATATCCTATTCACAATATGCAAAATACTATGTTCTAAAGTCTGTGAATTAATTCTTTCCTCCATGTGGTCAACAATTTGACATAAGTTTAGGTTAACTTATTTCTGCTTATATTCAATTTTAGGGTTTGCTTTTCTTAATTCTTTCAGATTTTACATTTTGAATATGTTGAACATTTTTTACAGTTTAAAAATCAAATGATATAAAGAGATATATCAGGAAAGTGTCACCCCCAATTACTATCCCCTACACCCCCCAAATCCTACTTGCTTATCACTGTTGACCATTTAATTAATTTCTGCTGCTGCTGCTGCATCTCTTCAGTCATGTCTGACTCTGTGCGACCCCATAGATGGTAGCCCACCAGGCTCCCCTGTCCCTGGGATTCTCCAGGCAAGAACACTGGAGTGGGTTGCCATTTCCTTCTCCAAAGCATGAAAGTGAAGGGAGAAGTGAAGGGAAAAGTGAAGTGAAGGGAAAAGGGAAAGTGAAGTCGCTCAGTTGTGTCCGACTCTTAGCGACCCCATGGACTGCAGCCTGTCAGGCTCCTCCATCCATGGGATTTTCCAGGCAAGAGTACTGAAGGGGGGTGCCATTGCCTTCTCCGACCTTATCCTTATTTCTTCAAACATACATACACACACTGTTTGCAACTTACTTTTTCAGGATATCCTGGAACTTTATACCAATTCATGGAGATATTTCTTATTATTTCTTAGAGCTGCATAGTAATTCATTGTGAGAGTATAGTAGCCAGTCTCCTACAGATGGGCATTTAAGTTGTATTAAATATTTTGCCATTACAAATTACACAGCTGTAAAATTTTTTTGTATTTATTTTACATTTGTGGGATTATATCTTCAGGGTAAAATTTCTTGAAGCAGGCTTGCTGGATCAAATGGTAAATGCACATGTGCTCTAGATATTGCAACATTCCTCTTCACAGAGATTGAACTATTTTCACTCCTGACAACAGTGTGTAACAGTGCCTGTTTTCTCATAACTTTATCATCAGAGTGGCTTGTCAAACTTATTTTTTCTCAGTCTGACAAAAGAGAGAAATGGTATCTCAGAAAGCTTTAGTTTCTATTTCTCTTATTATAAGTCAGTCTGATGATCTCATATAGCAAAGAATCACCATATAACATTTTTGTGAACTGTCTGTTCATGTCTTTTGCCTTTTTTCTAGACAATTTTTGATATTTTTAACTTTGATTTTCAAGAGTTCTTTCTATATTCTATATAGTATGTGATACTTCAGTTTGTCCTTTTCATGAGCATTTTTAAGATGCAAAGCTTAAACTTTTGAAGATATTTAATGGCATCAAATTGATCACCACTTTATTGTTCCTGGAGTTTGACTCTTAGTTAAAAAGTCTTTCTACTTAAGAAGGAATGTACCTTTGTTTTATTCTAGTGGTTATATAAATTCATGTTTCTTACATTTGAACCTCTAATCCATCTTGAGTTGATTCAAAGAAAACTTTTTTACTGAAGGCAAGTATAACCTTTATTTTCAAGGCCATGATATTCTAGTCTTACCAGTAAATATCAAAATTATACCAACCATTAGGTACACTTCCAATTAGGTACACTCCTCAGTAGGAAGCAGCCCACCAGCTCCTCTCCCAGCTTCACCCAGGAGGCTTCTGTCCAGATAGAGCACAGGGATTTAGGAGGGCTGGTTGGGTACAATTTTGATAATCTCCTTTTTAAGCTATCAGCTATTTCAGGTATAGTATTAACTATTTCAGGTCAACAATTTATTTTACTACTTAAATATCTAGCCACTAACAAGCATTAGGGAATTCTTTGGGGGTGTAGCAATGCTCGGTTTGTTGTGACAGTGGTTTTTACACATGGATAAAAACTCATCTAACTATACATGTGAAAAGGAATAAATTTAGCTGTATGTCAATTACCCCTTAATAGATAGGACTTTAAGAAATTGTGTCTATAAAATGTGTTTGTGGTAGAGGAAATGGGGAAAGGATGATAACATATTTCTTAAAACACTAGAGCTATGTCAAAACAGTTACCCCCCCCCCCAAAAAAAGCCACAAAATTAAAGAAAAGGAGAAAAGAAAGGAGAAAGAGTGTCTCTCTGGGTATTTGATGAGAGGCTCTGTTGTTTACTCCCTGTAGTGCTGCTCTATCCCCGTGCACCTTTTACAAGGCAGTTACCTGCCTGCATCCAAAAGTTGTCTGCAGTAAACTTGTGATACTGATGCAGAAGAAAATGGACCTGCTGAACTGGCTGGTGGCCCATTGGTCAGACCCTACTCACAAGGCTTCAGCCGGTAGAAAGGGTACAGCAATCATGCCTCTGAAGCCTGTCAGGTAGGTCTACAACCCCAGAAATATGCACAGGTACCAGGGAGGAAATTCTTCTATGGTGTAAACCATGTTCAGTCTCTGGGAGTCTATACTGACAGTACTATCCAAGGACTCTCGGCGAGAGAGCTCTTTTCTATGATGCCATTTTCTGTGGGGCATTTGCCATGAGCTTGGTGTCTTCATTTTCATGTTCACCGTTGGATGTGGCACCCCCGTTGATCGCCACTGGTAGAGTAAAGAAAGTGGGGCACTTCGCTCCATCTTTGCATTTCCCTTCAGTCGAGCTTACAGCCTCTGTGGATATGGACATAGTGTTCTTACTAATACTCACTTGTAGTGTACTTACTAATACTTACTAATAGTCTTACTAATCATTCAGTTCAGTTCAGTTAAGTCGTACAGTCATGTCCAACTTTTTGCGACCCCTTGAATTGCAGCATGCCAGGCTTCCCCTGTCCATCACCAACTCCCGGAGTTCACTCAGACTCACGTCCATCGAGTCAGTGATGCCATCCAACCATCTCATCCTCTGTCGTCCCCTTCTCCTCCTGCCCCCAATCCCTCCCAGTGTCAGAGTCTTTTCCAATGAGTCAATTCTTCGCATGAGGTGGCCAAAGTACTGGAGTTTCAGCTTTAGCATCATTCCTTCCAAAGAAATCCCAGGGCTGATTTCCTTCAGAACGGACTAATCATTAAGAGAAAAGAAATAGCTTGGCCTTTGGACTGAAGTGGCTGGAAGTTGTCTTGCTCAAGCGAGGAGCCCAGGATCAGAGTCCAGTGCCTGGAGCCTCCAATTCTCAGGCAGAGAAGAGCCCTACTGGAGGCAGCTTGGGAGGCTCCAGTCCTGCCGCTGCTCCACAGTACCTGCCACTACCTCCAGATGACTCATTTTAAAAGATGCAATCGGAGGTTAAAAGGCCACGTTGACTATAGCCTTATTTCATCTGTTTCTACCGACCCTAGGAAAATTGGATCAAAAATTTAAAATTAATACATATGAATTATATTTTTCTGTGATTAATTTTTAAATAGTTGATTTAATATAATGGTCAGATTAGTTTTAAGTACTAAAAGGGCTTCCCAGGTGGCGCTAGTGGTAAAGAACTCACCGGCCCAAGCAGGAGATCTAAGGTGGGTTCCATCCTTGAGTGGAGAAGATCCCCTGGAGAAATGTATGGCAACCCACTCCAGCATTCTTGCCTGGAGAATATCATGGACAGAGGAACATGGAAGGCTACCTTCCATGGGGTTCTAAAGACTTTTTGAAAGGTACTTAAAATATACTTACTAAAAAGTAAAATATACTTACTTAAAAGGAACACTGACATCAATATCTCTGTAATCAACTTGTAAGTAAGTAAGTAAGGTCGCTCAGTCGTACCCGACTCTTTGCGACCCCATGGACTGTAGCCCACCAGGCTCCTCTGTCCATGGGATTCTCCATGCAGGAATACTGGAGTGGGTTGCCATTTCCTTCTTCAGGGGAACTTCCCGACCCAGGCATCGAACCCAGGTCTCCCACATTGCAGGCAGACGCTTTAACCTCTGAGCCACCAGGGAAGACCCAATCTACTTATAAATGGGCCTTATAAAGACAGTGTAAAAAAACTCTAACAAACTCTGACATATGAGTTTTATGACCCAACGTTCAACTTTTACCTACTCAAAAATGCACATGCTGACCACCTTATTCACGCTTCTCATCAATTCCCCATCTTCTTTTCATTGCTTTATTTCTTCCACAACAGATCATCTTCTGAGATACTGGATATTGGATGTGTCGAGATTTAACTTGCTTATTTTGTTTTCCTGCCTACTTCAACTAGAATGTAAACTCCATGAGGTCAGAGTTTGTGTCTGTTTTGTTCACTGGTATATCCTGAGCCTCGAGAACAAGGCTTATCACATGATGTGTGTGTGTGTGAAGTCGCTCAGTCGTGTCCAACTCTTTGTGACTCCATGGACTGTAGCCCATCAGGCTCCTCTGTCCATGGGATTCTCCAGGCAAGAATACTGGAGTGGGTTTCCATTTCCTTTTCCAGGGCATGTTCCTGACCCAGGGATTGAACCCGGGTCTCCCACATTGTAGACAGACACTTTACCATTTGAACCCAATGAGCACTTGATATGTATTGGCTAAATACATTAATGAATTAATAGTATGTCATTATTCTGTCCAATAATTATCCATTATTGATACACAGATCTTTTCTTTTAATGTAAGCTAAATAGAAGCATGGCATCAGAATCAACTGGAGAACTTGTTACAGCACAGATTATTGAGCTCTACTCCCAAATTTTGGATTCTATAAATCTGGCATGAGGCCTGAGAATTCGCATTTCCAGTGAATTCCTCCATCATGCTGATGCTGGAGGTAGAAGGAACACTTCAAAAAACACTGCTTTACGGAAACCAAAACTCAATAGCATCATGAAATTTGGGGGATGGATGTGAATTACTAGCATCTGGCCTTAGCTTCGGGCTTAGTACACTTGCTATATTGTGATTAACCTGCAGGAGCAAATGTGGTGGGGCATAGGATTGGTATGGCAGTAAGTAGTTTCCTTGACTCTGTTCCAACAAATTAAGAAGCATGCTGAGTCCCCACAGGCTGTCGTTTTGTTCAAGTGTGTTTTGAGCCTTCGTGATGGCAATAGACTCTCATAAAGCAAGCCCTGGCCTTCCCTGGAGTGTCTTGGTTAACATGATGAATGAGTGGGAATTTTCCTATTAGAAGGCTGTTATGGCTTTTCTTTTGGTGAAATCTTAAAAGATTCTCTAATGCACCATGAAAAAAAAAAAAAAATAGCTTTCCAGTTACTGAGACAGTAAGCTCTTCTACAGTGGCTTTCATCCTGATAAGTCTTTGCAAACATCAACTAATACCTCAGGCAATCCTTGGAGGCAAGTTGTATTCTCTACATTTTGTTCTTTTAGAGATTGGAGACAGAAGTTTGGCTTCCAGCTCAAGTTTTTGTGGCCTGGCCTCTCTCCTTTTTGGTCTGTTTATTCGCTGGAAGAGAGATGAGAATTAGGCCTTAAAAACCAGATTCTCTGCTGCTTAGTAACCTCCTGAGGCAGGTTATTTCCTGCCTCAGTGGTTATTTCCAACAATCCTGTTTTTCATGTGCAATGATTAATTACTAAGGCAATGATCTTAAGGACTATGACATTGTTTATTATTCAGTAGGGGTGAACTTACAAGAAAACAGAAGTCTTGGTCTTATGGACATTCTTCTGTGTTAAATAGAACAATGAAAGAGATATATGCAAAATTGTCAGCAGAATAAGCACAACCCTGTTGACCTAGAAGTGTTTTCAGTAACATAGACACATATTCAGTAAGTACCAGGTTAAATTTATCTTATAATTTCTAAATATGTTCTTAAATTTTGATAAGGTGGGAAGTCCATTGCTAGAAAGAATACCTTTTATTGGGTAAGAAAGCACATACACTGAGTCTAGAGGATCAGACAGAGTATTTCTTTGATTCTCGATCACACTAAATCCACCATTACCAGTAAAGAGGCGGCAGCCCCTCTTTCTAGTCTTTCTTCTTTTTTCTTCCTTCATGTAATATTTTTTGAGTGCCTAGTATAGGCTAGGTCCAGTTGCTAGGATTAAAGCAGTGAAAAAACGAAGTTCTGACCTCAAGGATTTAGATTATAGTAAAGGGAAATCATTAAACAACACTGTATATGTATATCAGATTGAAGACTGATAAATACTGTGTAGATATCAAGAAGGAACTCACAAGTAAGATGACACTTGGCACACGAAGGAAGTGTGGGCATGAGCTGATGAATATTTGAGGGAAGAGCATTCCAGAAGAGGGAAATTAGGTGCCAGTGCCCTGAGGGAGAAGCAGGGCTGACATGTTCAGGAGCAACAGAGTGGCAATGGGCTGCAGGAGAGTGAGTCAGGGGTGAAGAGGCACTAGATGAAGTGAGAGAGGTGGAGAAGTATACCGAGATACAGATCAAGCCTCCCATTCTTTTTAAATTTCCTATGAATTAGATGGAGTGTTAGCATGGGTAGGAGATCCAATGAGTAGATGTTTGAATTTTACAAGACACTGTCCAGAATTGGGTAGAAGAACTAAGCTATGTTAGTTTTTCTCTAGAATAACTACAGATTGAAAATAAGCATTGTTTCAAATTTGTGTTATTTTTCATAAAGTCAGAAATTTAAGACCTCAAGCTTATTTATCAAAAAGCTCAGGTTACATCTCTAAGGATTATGCCCCTTAAAGTGTAGTGAAGTCGCTCAGCCATGTCTGACTTTTTGCGACCCCATGGACTGTAGCCTGCCAGGCTCCTCTGTCCATGGGATTTTCCAGGCAAGAATACTGGAATGGGTTGCCATTTCCTTCTCCAGGGGATTTTCTTGACCCAGGGATTGAATCGGGGTCTCCTGCACTGCAGGCAGACTCTTTACCATCTGAGCCACCAGGGAAGCCCATGCCCCTTAAAGGGAATCACAGTGAGAATTTGTGTAAAGAATTTGGCCCTTTCTGTGCCTTTCCATCATATCCTCCTACTATTCCCATTTTGCATGCACTAAGATTGAATTTGAACTTATATTAGCACATGTTCCTAAACAATAATTTAAGAATTTAATTTTGGATTGAATCCCTTGTTAGCAGTACATTTTTAAATAGACTAATTTGTTGCTGACCATTGTGATTAGAATAATCACCCCATTGGAATATATGTACAGTAGAGATAAAGGGAATTAAAACTATGAAGGCTGATTATTCCACTTCCTTTCACAAATACTTAATGTTATACCCCAAGAGGACCATAGTCTGAAAATACACTAGTTTCTTTTATGACTTGTACAGATTGAAGTTGGACTAAATATGTTGGTTTGTAATAAATAGTGACATAAATCAGGAAAATAGCCAGTTTTGATTGGCAGCCAATTTAGATCGGCAGAATTAATGTCCTTAAATCTATTTCTTATAGTTCTCTGTTTCCTATGTCTTCTAATGTGGTTTCTCTGCATAACATGAAGAAATATCTTTGAAATTTATTTATGAGTATTTTATTTTGTATTGGTTTTTCATTGCATTCTCACAGGGTGTCTTGAGGTTGTTTTCATTATGCATTTACATTATTATTTTTATTTATTAATTATATTATATAATATATATAATTTATATTGTATTATTTTTATTACATTATTATTTTCATTATGCATTTACATTCATGTGGTGTACTTCTAACTGGAGAACTCTGAGTAGGGTTGTGTATACAACTGAGGACCTAACTTGCCTAAAACAATGATATGTCCTTTGATATAATGATATCCTTTCAGCCTCTGTCACTGCAACCCCAGCTCCAGTCACTATCATTGCCTGAGACAGTTTTGTGAAATGGTTGACCTTTTACATTTTTACAGCAATGTATAAGAGTCCCAGTTTCCTAACTGATATTTGCTTTTCATTTAGCCAGTTAGGCTTGCATGAATTGCTATTTCATTGTGATTTTAATTTCCATTATAATTAATACTGTTGAGCAGGTTGACCATCAGATTTAATTGCAACTCATCCATGCCCATGCTACCTTCCAGATATTCTTTATCTATTTAATTTCTATTTTTGTTCATAGCACTTATCGCCTTCTAACATGATACATAATTTACATATTATATGATATATATATATTCTTTTCTTTTTTGGCTTGACTTTTATTTATTTTGTATTGAAGTATAGTTAATATATGATATCATGTTAATTTCAGACATACAGCTCAGTGATTCATTTATACATACATATATGAAAGTGATCCTTGGGTCAGGAAGATCCCCTAGAGGAGGAAATGGCAACCCACTTCAGTACTCTTACCTGGACAATCCCATGGACAGAGGAGCCTGTCAGGCTACAGTTCACAGAGTCGTAAGAGTTGGACACAACTTATCAAGAGTCAGACACAACTTAAACCACTACCACTATGCTTTTTCCAGTGGTCATGTATGTATGTGAGAGTCAGACTGTGAAGAAAGCTGAGCACCGAAGAATTGATGCTTTTGAACTGTGGTGTTGGAGAAGACTCTTGAGAGTCCCTTGGACTGCAAGGAGATCTAACCAGTCCATTCTAAAGGAGATCAGTCCTGGGTGTTCTTTGGAAGGACTGATGCTGAAGCTGAAACTCCAATACTTTGGCCACCTCATGTGAAGAGTTGACTCATTGGAAAAGACTCTGATGCTGGGAGGGATTGGGGGCAGGAGGAGAAGGGGACAACAGAGGATGAGATGGCCGGTTGGCATCACTGACTCAATGGATATGAGTTTGAGTGAACTCCGGGAGTTGGTGATGGACAGGGAGGCCGGGCATGCTGCAATTCATGGGGTTGCAAAGAGTCAGACACAACTGAGCGACTGAACTGAACTAAACTGAACTGAACCATATGAAAGTGAAGTGTTAGTCGTTCAGTCACGTCCAGCTCTTTGCTACTCCATAGACTGTAGCCCACCAGGCTCCTTGTCCACAGATTTCTTCAGCAAAGAATGCTGGAGTGGGTAGTCATTTTCTTCTCCAGGGGATCTTACTTACCCAAGGATTGAACCCAGGTTTCTCACATTGCAGGTAGATTCTTTACTGTCTGAGCTACCAGGGAAGGCATATATATATATATATATATATATATATATATATATACACACACACACACACACACTCAGTGATATATATATTCTTCAGATTCTTTTCCTTATATATTATTACAAAATATTGAGTTGTATATTTTACTTGTTGTCTATTACCTTGACAGTCTCCCTTCCCAACTAGGATGTTAACTTTTGCCATTTTGCTCACTGATGCAGCCCAGAGAATCTAGAATGGGCTTCCCTGGTGGCTCAGAGTTTAAAGCATCTGCCTGCAATGCAGGAGACCTGGGTTCTATCGCTGGGTTGGGAAGATCCCCTGGAGAAGGAAATGGCAACCCACTTCCGTATTCTTGCCTGGAAAATCCCATGGACAGAGGAGCCTGAAATATTGAGTATTTTTCACTTGTTGTCTATTACCTTGACAGTCTCCCTTCCCAACTAGAATGTTAACTTTTGCCATTTTGCTCACTGATGCAGCCCAGAGAATCTAGAATAGAACCTGGCATTTATTTGGTATTGGATGTATACTAGCTGGAAAAATGAATGATCAATAGCCTTGTATTACTTGGAACACCATTGCTGAGAAGGGAACATTTTCAGGAGATTGTTTCCCTTCATCATCCATCTGTTTCTTGTGCTTTCTGTGTCTCATGAGCTGAGGCCAGGTACCTGAGTTGCATGACTGGTTGCAGTTAGCAACTATGTATATTGCTGTATGTACTAAACCATACAGGGATCCTCACTTGGTGGAAATGAAAAATTACTGTGAAAATGGCAAAGTAGTCAAATAAAGCAGAACAGTTTTTGCAGCGCACTGTCTTTGCAGGAAAAAAAAGGTAAGATACAAGACAAAATCTTAGATATTTTGCTGACAGTGGTGAATAAAGTTAGAATAAGACCTAATAGCTGCCTTGAGGAACTTGGCTTTCCCTACTTACATTCCTACTTACATACATACTCTACTATGGATATGATCTAAACATACAACACCCATCCCAAGAAATTGCCATGGTCTCTTTGTTCTCTATTAAGTCCACATTCCTTAGTGAAGTTTTCAAGGTCCTTCACAACCTGAGCTCAGCCACCCTTCCAGTTTCAGTTCTTGTTTCCCTTATCTGTCCAACCTTACAACAGCATAAGGAGCAAAGTTACAGATTGTGGGCTCTTCCTTTGACAGACTTTTCACTTCAAGTCTATTTGTCTTTTCTCTTGCTCCATTGGTATAAAATTTGTCCCCTCCCTATATACTTGGACATGAGCATGCGCGCGTGCACACACACACACACACCCTACCTCTTTCTGAATTTAGAAAAATCCTTCTCATTGTATAAGGCCTGATTGAAAGGTCACTTCTAAGGGCAGTATTAGACTTAGGTAGAATGAATTTCTTCCCATTCTATACTATTATGATACTTAATGCAATCCTATTTGGATTTTAGCTTTTATAATTTTGTCCATCAAATATGAAGTCCCAAACCAAGGGTTGGGTCATGTTCATCTTTTTGCCCAACAAGTCCCCCACTTTTTACATACAATAATTTGTAATTGAATATTTACTGAAAGAAAATAAAACTAAATAAAAATAATGATTCTTCTTCCCTTGTATTTTAAAGGTATTGAATAGGTTTTTAAAAAAATTAACTACTATGATAATCAATACATTTTGACATATAGCTATTTGCATCATAGGTACATTTATATAAATTCAACTACATGATCAATTTTTTTGTGTGTGTTTTGCTTTTTAAAATTTACTTATTTTTTAATTCAAGGATAATTGCTTTACAGAATTTTGTTGTTTTCTGTCAAACCTCAACATAAGTCAGCCATAGGTATACATATATCCCCTCCTTCTTGAACCTCCCACCCATCTCCCTCCCCATCTGCACCCCCACCCCAAGTTGATACAGAGCTCCTGTTTGAATTTCCTGAGACACACAGCAAATTCTCATTGGCTATCTATTTTACATATGGTAATGTAAGTTTCCATGTTACTCATTCCATACATCTCACCCTCTCCCTGTGTCCATACATCTGTTCTCTATGTCTGTTTCCTCACTGCTATTCTGCAAATAAATTCTTTGGTACCATCTTTCTAGATTCAATATATATGCATTAGTATATGATATCTCAGAGAAGACAATGGCAACCCACTCCAGTACTCTTGCCTGGAAAATCCCATGGATGGAGGAGCCTGGTAGGCTGCAGTCCATGGGATGGCTAAGAGTTGGACACGACTGAGCAACTTCACTTTCACTTTTCACTTTCATGCATTGGAGAAGGAAATGGCAACCCACTCCAGTGTCCTTGCCTGGAGAATCCCAGGGGCAGTGGAGCCTGGTGAGCTGCCGTCTATGGGTCACACAGAGTTGGACACGACTGAAGTGACTTAGCAGCAGCAGCAGCAGCAGCATACGATATCTACCTTTCTCTTTCTGACTTACCTCACTCTGTATAATAGGCTCTAGGTTCATCCACCTCATTAGAACTGACTCAAATGTGTTCCTTTTTATAGCTGAGTAACATTTCATTGTGTATATGTGCCACATCTTTATCCATTCATCTGTCGATGGACATCTAGGTTGCTTCCATGTTCTAGCTTTTGTAAATAGTGCTGCAGTGAACACTGGGGTACATGTGTCTTTTTCAGTTTTGGTTTCCTCAGGGTGTATGCCTAGGAGTGAGATTGCTGGGTGATATGGTGGCTTTATTCCTAGATTTTTTTTTTTTTTTAAGTAAACTCCATACTGTTTCCATAGTAGCTGTATCAGTTTACATACACGCCAACAGCACAAGAGTGTTCCCTTTTCTCCACACCCTCTGTATCATTTATTGTTTGTAGACTTTTTGATGATGGCCATTCTGACCAGTGTGACGAGACTCATTGCAGTTTTGATTTGCATTTCTCTAGTAATGAGTGATATTGAGCATCTTTTCATGTGTTTGTTAGCCATCTGCATGTCTTCTTTGGACAAATGTCTGTTTAGGTCTTTTTCCCTCTTTTTGATTGGGTTGTTTGTTTTTCTAGTATTGAGTTGTGTGAACTGCTTGTATATTTTGGAAATTAATCCTTTGTCAGTTGTGAATGAATTTGCTATTATTTTCTCCTATCCTGAGGATTGTCTTTTCACCTTGCTTATAGTTTCCTTTGCTGTGCAAAAGCTTTTAAATTTAATTAGGTCCCACTTGTTCACTTTTGTTTTTATTTCCATTACTCTAGGAGGTGGATCATAGAGGATCTTCCTTTGATTAATGTCATCCAGTGTTCTGCCTATGTTTTTCTCTAAGAGTTTTATAGTTTCTGGTCTTACATTTAGGTCTTTAATCCATTTTGAGTTTACCCTTGTGTATGGTGTTAGAAAGTGTTCTAATTTCATTCTTTTACATGTAGTTGTCCAGTTCTCCCAGCACCACTTATTGAAGAGGCTGTCTTTGCCCCATTGTGTATTCTTGCCTCCTTTGTCAAAAATAAGGTACCCATAGGTGTATAGGTTTATTTCTGAGTTTCCCGTCTTGTTCCATTGGTCTATATTTCTGTTTTTGTGCCAGTACCATACTGTCTTGGTGACTGTAGGTTTGTAGTATAATCTGAAGTCAGGAAGGTTAATTCCTCCAGCTCCATTCTTCTTTCTTAAGACTGCTTTGGCTCTTCAGGGTCTTTTGTGTTTCCATATGAATTGTGAAATGTTTTGTTCTAGTTCTGTGAAAAATGCCATTGGTAATTTGATAGGGGTCACACTGAATCTTTAGATTGCATTTGGCAGTATAGTCATTTTCACATTATTGATTCTTCCTACCCGGGAACATGGACTATTTCTCCATCTCTTTATGTCATCTTTGATTTCTTTCATAAGTGTCTTATAATTTTATGTGTACAGTTCTTTTCTCTCCTTAGGTAAGTTTATTCCTAGATATTTTATTCTTTTTGTTGCAATGGTGAATGGGATTTATTCTTTAATTTCTCTTCTGATTTTTTATTGTTAGTATATAGGGATGCAAGTGATTTCTATGTATTGATTTTGTTTCCTGAGACTTTCTGGAATTCACTGATTAGCTCTAGTAAATTTCTGATAGTATTTTTAGGGTTTTCTGTGTATAGTATCATGTTATCTGCAAAGTGAGAGCTTTAGTTCTTCTTTTCCCATCTGGACTCCTTTTATTTCTTTTTCTTCTCTGATTGCTATAGCTAGGACTTCCAAAACTATGTTGAATAATAATGGTGAAAGTGGATATCTTTGTCTTGTTCCTGATCTTAGGGGGAATGCTTTCAGTTTTTCACCATTGAGAATAATGTTTGCTGTGGGCTTATCATATGTGGTCTTTACTATGTTGAAGTAGGTTCCTTCTATGCTCATTTTTTTGTAGAGTTTTAATCATAACCTAGAGAGCATATTCAAAAGCAGAGACATTACTTTGTCAACAAAGGTCCATCTAGTCAAGGCTATGGTTTTTCCAGTAGTCATGTATGGATGTGAGAGTTGGACTATAAAGAAAGCTGAGTGCCGAAGAATTGATGTTTTTGAAATGTGGTGTTGGAGAAGACTCTTGAGAGTCCCTTGAACTGCAAGGAGATCCAACCAGTCCATCCTAAAGGAAATCAGCCCTGGGTGTTCATTGGAAGGACTGATGTTGAAGCTGAAACTCCAATACTTTGGCTACCTGATGTGAAGAACTGACTCATTTGAAAAGACCCTGATGCTGGGAAAGATTGAGAGCAGGACGATGGAGGATGAGATGGTTGGATGGCATCACTGACTCAATGGATGTGGGTTTGGGTGAACTCTGGGAGTTGGTGATGGACAGGGAGACCTGGCATGTTGCGGTTCATGGGATTGCAAAGAGTCGGATACAACTGAGCGATGAACTGAACTGAATCATAAATGGGTGCTGAATTTTGTCAAAGGCTTTTTCTGCATCTACTGAGATTATCATATGGCTTTTATCCTTCAACTTGTTATTAGAGTGTATCACATTGATTGATTTGCATATATTGAAGAATCCTTGCATCCCTGGAATAAACCCAACTTGATCATGGTGTATGAGTTTTTTAATGTGTTGTTGAATTCTGTTTGCTTAAATTTTGTTGAGGATTTTTTAATCTATGTTTATCAATGATATTGGCCTGTAGTTTTCTTTTTTTGTGTTGTTTTTGTCTGGTTTTGGTATCAAGGTGATGGTGGCCTAGTAGAATGATCAAGTACACTAAATCAATTTTTTAAAATCAGAAGCAAAAATATATAGAGAAGGAGAAAAAGAGAGAAAAACAGCAACTTCAGTAGTGTGGGGTCGATCTCTCACTATTGCCTGCATTAAGCACAGTCCCAGGGGAGAGCAGAATATGAAAGATATGGCTTTGGCCTCTTAATCAGTTTCAGTTTCATTTCCTGCAGTGCCTCATGGTATGAGTCTCTGCTGTTGTGAACTAGATTCTATTTTTTAAAGATGTATATTTTTCATGCTATGTGGCCTCTGAGAAGAAGCCAACTACTTTATTTGGTATGGTCATCTAATCCAGATCTGGACAGTGACCCATCTCTTTGAGGCATCTTTAGAGATGGCTTGTCCTGATCCACCATCAAGAATTTTGAACAGGATTTAGGAGTCATTTTGACTTTATATAGGCTTCCCTGATGATTCAGATGGTAAAGAATCTGCCTACAAAGCAGGAGACTCAGGTTTGATCCCAGGGTTGGGAAGATCTCCTGGAGAAGGGAATAGTTACTCAATCCAGTATTCTTGTCTGAAGAATTCCATGGACAAATGAGCCTGGTAGGCTACAGTCCATGTGGTCTCAAAGAGTCAGACATGATTGACTGACTAACATTTTCACTTTTTTGACTTCATATAATTTTGCTTCATTTCCTGACTTTTGAACTCAACTCCCACACAAGATATTCAACTTCACAGTAATCTGTAAGCACCATGGTACAAAGAACAGATCATATTTTGATAGGATAACTAAAATGGTTTTTATAACTTAAAAACATAATGGAAAAAGTAGGTGATTTCAAGTAGAGACACAGAAATTGTTAATAAATAAAAATTATGGAGGCTGTATATCTAAGAAAGATTTAATCATTGTATTTGTTCCTTCTGTTTTGGCAAGGAAGGTTAGATGGATGTCCCAAGAAAGGTCTCTAAATGGATTATGATTTCTTACACAGACAGTGGTGACCAGCTGTTTTTCTTCACTAAATACACAGCAGCAGGAAACATTTAAAATGTAGCATGAAGGATTTATCTCAGATACAGAACAGTTTTTTGTTTGCTAGACACTGAGACAACTTCCTGAAAAGATGTTATAGAATCTCCTACTGTGGAAACTTCTTTTTAACCTCATTCTGTCTCGAATAGTTTATGTCAACATTTTTCAAAGTATGTTTTAGTATTTTATGGACTGTAAATGGAAGTTACTCAAAATAAAGGTTCTGTTATCAAATACATTTCAGAAACACTACGTTTAATATAGTTAAACAAACTTCTTTACTTTGGGCTTCATGGGCTTTTATTCTGCTTTATGTTTCATGAGTATCTAATGGAAAGTAACATTCAGTTCAGTTCAGTTCAGTCGCCCAGTCGTTTCCGACTCTTTGTGACCCCATGAATTGCAGCAGGTCAGGCCTCCCTGTCCATTACCAACTCCCGGAGTTCACTCAGACTCACGTCCATCGAGTCAGTGATGCCATCCAGCCATCTCGTCCTCTGTCGTCCCCTTCTCCTCCTGTCCCCAATCCCTCCCAGCATCAGAGTCTTTTCCAATGAGTCAACTCTTCGCATGAGGTGGCCAAAGTACTGGAGTTTCAGCTTTAGCATCATTCCTTCCAAAGAAATCCCAGGGCTGATCTCCTTCAAAATGGGCTGGTTGGATCTCCTTGCAGTCCAAGGGACTCTCAAGAGTCTTCTCCAACACCACAGTTCAAAGGCATCAATTCTTCGGCGCTCAGCCTTCTTCACAGTCCGACTCTCACATCCATACATGACCACAGGAAAAACCATAGCCTTGACTAGACGAACCTTTGTTGGCAAAGTAATGTCTCTGCTTTTGAATATGCTATCTAGGTTGGTCATAACTTTCCTTCCAAGGAGTAAGCGTCTTTTAATTTCATGGCTGCAGTCACCATCTGCAGTGATTTGGGACCCCCAAAAAATAAAGTCTGACACTGTTTCCCCATCTATTTCCCATGAAGTGGTGGGACCGGATGCCATGAGCTTCGTTTTCTGAATGTTGAGCTTTAAGCCAACTTTTTCACTCTCCTCTTTCACTTTCATCAAGAGGCTTTTGAGTTCCTCTTCACTTTCTGCCATAAGGGTGGTGTCATCTGCATATCTGAGGTTATTGAGATTTCTCCCAGCAATCTTGATTCCAGCTTGTGTTTCTTCCAGTCCAGCATTTCTCATGATGTACTCTGCATATAAGTTAAATAAGCTGGGTGACAGTTTACAGCCTTGAGGTACTCCTTTTCCTATTTGGAACCATCTGTTGTTCCATGTCCAGTTCTAACTGTTGCTTCCTGACCTGCATACAGATTTCTCAAGAGGCAGATCAGGTGGTCTGGTATTCCTATCTCTTTCAGAATTTTCCACAGTTTATTGTGATCCACACAGTCAAAGGCTTTGGCATAGTCAAGAAAGCAGAAATAGATGTCTTTCTGGAACTCTCTTGCTTTTTCCATGATCCAGTGGATGTTGGCAATTTGATCTCTGGTTCTTCTGCCTTTTCTAAAACCAGCTTGAACATCAGGAAGTTCACGGTTCATGTATTGCTGAAGCCTGGCTTGGAGAATTTTGAGCATTACTTTACTAGCGTGTGAGATGAGTGCAATTGTGCGGTAGTTTGAGCATTCTTTGGCATTGCCTTTCTTTGGGTTTGGAATGAAAACTGACCTTTTCCAGTCCTGTGGCCACTGCTGAGTTTTCCAAATTTGCTGGCATATTGAGTGCAGCACTTTCACAGCATCATCTTTCAGGAAAGTAACATTATGTGTAGTAAAATACATTTATAAAATTTGTTTGATAATACAACCAATGTAAGAGGCTTTTACAAAAAGGATTGCTATTCTGTGTTACTATTTTGGACATATATTGATGTATATTTGAAGTGGTAAATTAAGTGAACTTTTGTAAAATGTTAAAAAAATTTTCTCACCTGCCACATTCCTCCTCTTGAAACAGCAAACTTCTCCACAAAAATATCCTTCATTTTAAAGATTTGAATAAAGGTAATGTAAAATATTATGTTAGCATCAGGTGTACTAAATGCTGATATGGCATCTGCATACTTAACGATACAATCACAAGTCTAATAACCATTGATCCCCGTGCAAAGCTATTGCAATATTATTGACCATATAACTTATGCTTTATATTACATCCCCATGACTTATTAATTATATAACTGGAAGTTTGTAATCTTACCCCCTTATACCTATTTCAGCCAACCTCTAATCCCTTGCTTCAGGCAACCACCTCTTTGTTCTCTGTATCTATGATCTATTTTCATTTTTTATTGTTTGCTAATTTTTTATTCCAACTTAAGTGTAAAATTTGTCTTTCTCTGTCTGATTTATTTCACATAACATAATATCCTCTAGATCCATCCTGCTGCTGCTGCTGCTAAGTCACTTCAGTCGTGTCTGACTCTGTGTGACCCCATAGACAGCAGCCCACCAGGCTCCGCCGTCCCTGGGATTAAGAACACTGGAGTGGGTTGCCATTGCCTTCTCCATCCATGTTGCCCCCAATGGCAAGATTTTATTTTTCTTTACAACTGAGTAATATTCCATTGCATGTGTATATACAAACAACAACTTATTTATTCATTCATCTATTGATGAACATTAAGTTGCTTCCACATATTGGCTATTGCACATAATGCTGCAGTTGGTGGATACAACTGCAGTGTGTCCAGCAAAAGACACACTAATCTTTTCAAATTAGTGTTTTTCATTTTCTTTCTGTAAGTACCCATAAGTACAATTGCTGGGTCACATACCAGTTCTATTTTTAATTTAATAGATGGGCCTCTATACTGTTTCCATTAGTGGCTACACCAATTTACAATCCCATCAACAGTGCACAAGGGTTCACTTTTCTCCATATCCTCACCAACACTTTTTATTTGATGTCATTTTCATGACAATCATTTTGACAGGTGTGAGGTGAAATCTCCATGTGGTTTTAATTTGCATTTTTCTTATGATTAGTGATTTTGAGTATGTATTTATATGTCTATTGGCTATCTGTATTCCTCATTTGGAAAAATACATATTCAGGTTCACTGCTCATGTTTTAATTGGGTCATTTCACGTTTTTGATGTTGATTTGTATGAGTTCTTATATAATTTGAATATCAATCCCTTTTGGGATATATTATTTGCAAATATATTTTCGCATTCAATAGGCTGCCTTTTCATTTTGTTGATAGCTTCCTTTATTGTGCAAATGCTTTTTAGTTTGATGTCTTTCACTTGTTTGTTTTTGTTTCTCTTGCCTGAGAAGATACCCAGAACAATATTACAAAGACCGATGTCAAAGAGCATACTGCCTATGTTTTCTTCTAGGCATTCTATGGTTTCAGGTCTTACATTTAAGTCTTTCATCCATTTTGAGTTTATTTTTCTATATGGTGTGAGAAAGTACTTCAGCTTGATTCTTTTGCATGTAACAATCCATTTTCCAATACAAGTCCATTGCTCATATTAGCATGGGTTCATTTTTGTACTCTCTCTTCTCTCCTGCTGATCTATAAGTCTGTTTTTATGCAAGTAACATTTTGTTTAGGACTTCCCTATAGCTCAAATGGTAAAGAGTCTGCCTGTGATGCAGGAGACCAGAGTTCAATCCCTGGGTTGGGAATATCCTCTGGAGAAGGGAATGGCAATCCGCTCCATTATTCTTGCCTGGAGAATTCCATGGACAGAGAAGCCTGGCAGGCTACAGTTCTGGGATCGCAAAGAGTCGGACACGACTGAGTGACTAACACACACACGACATCTTGTTTTGATTCCTGCAGCTTTGTTTTTGTTGTTCAGTTACTAAATCATGTCCAACATTTTGTGAGCCCATGAATGGCAGCACATCAGGCTTCCCTGTCCTTCACTATCTCCCAGAGTTTGCTCAGACTCATGTCCATTGAATAGGTGATGCTATCTAACCATCTCATTCTCTGCTGCCCTCTTCTCCTCCTGCCCTCAATCTTTCCCAGCATCAGGGTTGTCTCCGATGAGCTGGCTCTCTGTATCAGGTGGCCAAAGTATTGGAGTTTAAGCTTCAGCATCAGTCCTTCCTGTGAATATTCAGGATTGATTTCCTTTGAGATTGACTGGTTTGATCTCCTTCCATTCCAAGCGATTCTCAAGAGTTTTCTCCAATACCACAGTTCGAAAGCATCAATTCTTCAGGTGGTCAACCTTCTTTATAGTTCAATTCTCACATCTGTACATGACTACTGGAAAAACCATAGCTTTGACTATATGGACTTTTGTCAGCAGTGATGTCTCTGCTTTTTAATATGCTGTCTAGGTTGGTCATAGCTTTTCTTCCAAGGAGCTAAGTCTTGTAACTACATGGATGCTGTCACCAACTGCAGTAATTTTTGAGCCCAAGAAAAAAAAATCTGCCACTATTTCCACTTTTTCCTTATCTATTTGCCATTAAGTGATAGGACTGGATGCCATGATCTTCGTTTTTTTGAATGTTGAGTTTTAAGCCAACTTTTTCGCTCTCCTCTTTTGTCCTCATCAAGAGGTTCTTTAGTTCCTCTGCTTTCTGCCATTAGGGTGGTATTATCTGCATAATTAAAGTATTGATATTCTCCCAGCAATCTTGATTCCAGTTTGTGATTCATCCATCCCAGCATTTTGCATGATATATTCTGCAAGTAAGTTAAATAAGGAGGGTGACAATATACAGCCTTGACATACTCCTTTCCCAATTTGGAACCAGTCCATTGTTCCATGTCCTGTTCTAATTGTTGCTTCTTGACCTGTATATAGGTTTCTCAGGAAGCAGATAAGGTAGTCTGGTATTCACACCCCTTCAGTAATTTTCAACAGTTTTTTGTGAGCCACAGTGTCAAAGGCTTTTATGAAGTCAGTGAAGTAGAAGTAGAGTGTAGTTTGAGATCAAGAAGCACGATATCTCCAGGTTTGTTCTTCTTTCTCAAGATTGTTTTGAGCTATTTGGGGTCTTTTGTATTCTCTTACAAATTTTAGAATTATTTGTTCTAGTTCTGTAAATGTCATTGGTATTGCATTGAATCTGTAGATTGCCTTGGGTAGTATGGTCATTTAATGATATTAATTATTTCAATAAATGAGTATGGTATATCTTTCCGTTTGCTTGTTTCATTTTCAAATGCTTGTATCTATGTCTCATAGTTCTCTGACTACAAGCCTTTTACCTAATTGGTTAGATTTACTCATAAGGTTATTACTCTTTTTGATGCAATCATAAATGAGGTTGTTTTCTTAATTTCTCTTTCTGATAATTTGCTGTTAGTATGTAGAAATGAGACAGATTTCTGTATACTAATTCTGTATCTTGAAACTTCACTGAATTTATTTATTAGTTCTAACAGGTGGCAGCTTTAGGATTATACACACACACACACGTGTGTGTGTGTGTATGTATGTATATATATATATATATATATATATATATATATATATAATAAGTCACTTCAGTCGTGTCTGACTTTTTTGCAATCCTATGGACAGTAGCCTGCCAGGCTCCTATGTTCATGAGATTCTCCCTCCAGGCAAGACTACTGGAGTGGGTTGCCATGCCCTCCTCTAGGGGATCTTCCTGACCCAGGGATCAAACTCTCGTATCTTATGTCTCCTGCATTTGCAGGCGGGTTCTTTACACACACACACACACACACACACACACACACATATATATATCATCTAAACAGTGACTGTTTTATTTCTTCCTTTCTGATTTACATTCCTTTTACTTCTTTATCTTGTCTGGTTCCTATACTTCCAGTACTATGTGGAATAAAAGTGGTGAAAGTAGGCATATTTGTCTTGTTCTTAATTTTTAAAAAAATGCCTTGGAACATTAGTCTACTTACATTTAAAGTAATTATTGGTGGGTATGTACTTGCTGCTTTTCTTGTTAATTATTTTCTAGTTGTTTTTGTTTGTTGTTGTTGTTCCTTTCTTCTTTTGCTCTCTTTCCTTTTGATTTGATGACTGTTTTTAGTGCTACATTTGGAGTCCTTTCTTTTTTTCATGTGTTTATCTATTATAGATTTTTGGTTTGTGATTAGCAATCATGTATACCAACCTATGTATATACCTAATTATTTAAGTTGTTGATCTCTTAAGTTTGAATGCATTATAACAACCCTTCTTTTTTTACCCCCCCCACCTTTATGTTTTTGACATAATATTTTAATTCCTTTTATTTTGTGTATCCCTTAACTACCTAATGTGGATATAGATTATTTTACTACTTTTATCTTTTAATCTTCTAGCTAGCTTTATCAGTGGTTGATCTACCAACTTCATTATATATTTGCCTTTGCAAATATATATAAAGTCCCTTTAACTTCTTGTAAAGCCAGTTTAGTGATAATGAACTCTTTAAGCATTTGCTTATCTGTAAAAATCTTTATCATTTTATTTTCAAATCTGAATGATAGCCCTGCTGGCTAGATTGGCTTAGCTTATTCTAGATTATAGGCTTTTTTTTTTTTCTTCATCATTTTGAATATATTACATCACTCCCTTCTGACCTACAGAGTTGTGGCCAAAAATTCAGTGGATAGACTTGCAGGAGTACCTTTGTGTGTAATTTGTTACTTTTCCTTTGCTGCTTTTAATATTTTCTCTTTATTTTAATTTTTTCTATCTTAATTATAACATGTGTTGGTGTGGTTCTCTCTGGATTCATCTTGTTTGAATTCACTGTACATCCTGGACCAAAACATTTCTTCTTTCCCAGCTTAAGAAAGTTTTCAGGTACTGTGCTTTCAAACATGTTCTCTGCCCCTTTCTCTCTGTCTTCTCCTTTTGGGACCTCTATAATGCAAATATTAGTATACTTGATGTTGTCTCAGAGGTTTCTTAAACTATCTTCATTTTTTTTTCTTTTTCCTGTCAGCTTGTGTGATTTCTACTAGTCTGTCTTCTAGTTTGCTGACCTATTCCTGTATATCATCTAATCTACTACTGATTCCATCTAGTATATTTCTGAATTTCTGTTATTATACTCTTCAGTTCTGTTTGATTCTTCTTTAGACTCTAGCTCTTTGTTAAAATTCTCACTGTGTTCATTCATTCTTCTCCCCAGTTCACTGAGAATCTCTATAAGCATAGTCTTGCACTATTTATTGGGTAGATTGTTTATATCTCAGTTGGTAAAGAATCTGCCTGCAAATCAGGAGACCCTGGTTAAATTCCTGGATTGGGAAGATCTGCTGGAGAAAGGATAGGCTAACCACTCCAGTATTCTTGGGCTTCCCTTGTGGCTCAGCTGGTAAAGAATCAGTCTTCAATGTGGGAGACCTGGCTTTGATCCTTGGGTTGGGAAGAGAACAGCTACCCACTCTAGTATTCTGGCATGGAGAATTTCATGGGCTGTATAGTCCATGGGGTCACAGAGTCAGACATGACTGAGTGATTTTCACTCCACTTCACTTGTTTATATCCATTTTTATTTATTTATTTTTCTGAGATTTTTGTCTTATTCCTTTGTTCAGAATATATTCCTCTATTACCTTATTTTGCCCAATTCCCTTTCATTTTTCTATGTATGATGTAAGTGTGTCACATTTCCTGATTTAAAGAAGTGGTCTTATATAGGGGACAACCTATGGGGCTCAGCATCAGACCCCACTCTGGGCTGCATAGGTCCTTCTTTTGTGGCAGGGCCAACTATTGTAGGTGTACTGATAGGCAGTGATGACTCCCAGCCTAGCTGGCTGCCAGACAGCTGACTTGTGTGGCTATGCTGGGTTCCAGTGTGACTGGGTGTGTGGTCCGGAGTTCCTGGGACTTGTGTTGACTTGCTAATGAGCAGGTAATCTCCTAGCACCAATAGGCTATAAGGAGGATTACAAAATGGTACTAACCAGCATCAGGGTTTTTATGATAAAAATACTTCTCTTCTCATTTTGCCTAAATCTCTGTGTTCATTTGTATGTTTTAGGTAGGTCATTACATTTCCTGATATTGGAGAAGTAGCAGATGTTCTTTAGGCCCCAGCAGAATATGCCCCTCTGGTCACCAGAGCTTTATGATCAAGGAGTGACCCCTATGTGGGATGCTTGGGCCCTTCTTCTGGGGCCCAGGTCAGAAAGGCCGACAACTCTGAACAACTCTGAGTGAGACTGGTTTGCAGCCTGGTTGGCTGCCTGGTGTTGCCTCCTATGGAGGTTGCCAACTGCTGATGGGTGGGGCCAAATCTCAGCCCTACTGGCTATGGCACCAGGAGGTCCAGGTGCTGTTGCTGGCCTACTGGTGCACAGGGTTAGGGCCTTGAAAGTCCCAGAACAGGTGCTGGCCCTCTGGTGGGTGGGACTATGTCCCCATGCGATTGGCTGCTGAGCCTTTGAAGGTCACAGGGCTAGTGCCAACCAGCTGTTAACATTCTAGATGAATGATTCCAAAATGACACATGCCAACATCAGTGTCCTCATGTTAGAACAAGCCCCCCAAATAGCTGCTGACATTGCCTGTTCCCATAGAGAATTGCTCTGACCTCCTTCCTCTCTGAGAGTTTTCTCCAAGATCAGTAGATGGACCATATGTAGACTCCTGCAAATTACTGCCTCTGAGCTGGGTCTCAGAGTGTAGAAGATTTTGTTTGTGTCCTTTAAGAGTGAAGTCTCTATTTCCCACAGCCTTCTGAGTCTCCCATTTGCAAGCTCTGTTGACCTTCAAAGTCAGAGATGCTACGGTCTTGTTTACCTGGAAGGACTCCTGAACTGGGGAGTCCAATGCAGGACTTAGATGCCTTACTCCTTGAGAAGAGTTAGTACCAACTCTTGGGGAGAGCTGGTTAGTACCATTTTGTAATCCTTCTAACCTATTAGTGCCAGAAGATTACGTGCTTATTAGCAAGTCAACACAACTCCCAGGAACTCCAGATCACACACCTAGCCACACTGGAAACCAGCAACAATCACACAAGTCAGTGTCTGGCAACCAGCTAACTGTGATTATCCACTCCATACTTTGGGTTATAGATCTTGACTCTACTGAGTCTCTGCCCCTTCTATCCATCTTGTTGTGGTTCTTTTTTATATCTTTTGTTATGGAAAATGATTTCTGCCAATCTTCAGGTTGCTCATTGATAATTGCTCTGTAAATAGTTGTAATTTGGTGTACTTTTGGGAGGGTGTGAGTCAGGGTCTTATTTCTCTGCCATTTTTGAAAGTGAATCAAAATATCCTTTTTAATAAATCATCTAAATATCTATTCCTTTGGAATGATTTCTTTTATAGTGTTAAATACTTTCCAGTGAGCCATAATGAAGTGACATCAAATAGTTTTCAGAATTAGAAGTTGATTCATGGAATCTTAATTCTATTTTGGTTTCTGAACATATTATTTTTGTTTTCAGTGGAGGCAGAGGCTATAATTAAAAATTTCATATTTTTTCTAATGATGAATGAAACAGAATCTCCTAATGAAATGAGACATAAGTACAAGGCCATTCATAAGATGGCATGTATTTGACAGAATTTCACCTAGAAATCCTAATCATCACTATATTAAGTGACAACGTCCCCATGGAAAGTGAAAGCATCATAACTCTTTACGTACTTACAGTTAACTTAGCCATATATTTATAAATACCTTAATAAGTTCTCAAGTTTTTAAGTGCATCTTTCAGAAGCTATATATAAATAACAGAAATATCTTCTGGGGAGAAGTTGTCTCTGCATCTACTCGTGTATCAATTCAAAATGAGGCAGAAACATTAAATAGATGGGACAATGAGGGGAAAGACCCATGGAACAAGGTGATATATTGTTTGGGTGGTGATTTACTTTAACATTGTGTTGAATATGTATGAGATTAAGTGAATTTTAATGTTCACTCTAGAGACTGTGTGTGTGTGTGTGTGTGTGTGTGTATATATATATATATATATATATATATCCAAATAAGAAAAGGAGTACATCAAGGTGTATATTGTCACCCTGCTTATTTAACTTATATGCAGAGTACATCATGAGAAGCACTGGACTGGAAGAAACACAAGCTGGAATCAAGATTGCCGGGAGAAATATCAATAACCTCAGATATGCAGATGACACCACCCTTATGGCAGAAAGTGAAGAGGAACTGAAAAGCCTCTTGATGAAAGTGAAAGTGGAGGGTCAAAAAGTTGGCTTAAAGCTCAACATTCAGAAAACGAAGATCATGGCATCCGGTCCCATAACTTCATGGGAAATAGATGGGGAAACAGTGGAAACAGTGTCAGACTTTATTTTGGGGGCCTCCAAAATCACTGCAGATGGTGACTGCAGCCATGAAATTACAAGACGCTTACTCCTTGGAAGGAAAGTTATGACCAACCTAGATAGCATATTCAAAAGCAGAGACATTACTTTGCCAACAAAGGTTCGTCTAGTCAAGGCTATGGTTTTTCCTGTGGTCATGTATGGATGGGAGAGTCGGACTGTGAAGAAGGCTGAGCGCCGAAGAATTGATGCTTTTGAAGTGTGGTGTTGGAGAAGACTCTTGAGAGTCCCTTGGACTACAAGGAGATCCAACCAGTCCATTCTGAAGGAGATCAGCCCTGGGATTTCTTTGGAAGGAATGATGCTAAAGCTGAAACTCCAGTACTTTGGCCACCTGATGCGAAGAGTTGACTCATTGGAAAAGACTCTGATGCTGGGAGGGATTAGGGGCAAGAGGAGAAGGGGACGACAGAGGACGAGATGGCTGGATGGCATCACTGACTCGATGGACGTGAGTCTGAGTGAACTCCGGGAGTTGGTGATGGACAGGGAGGCCTGGTGTGCTGCAATTCATGGGGTCGCAAAGAGTCAGACACAACTGAGCCACTGATCTGATCTGATCTGATATGTATATATGTGTATATATGTGTGTGTGTATACTTATATATATATATGAAAATGTTAGTTGTTCAGTCATGTCCAACTCTTCGCAACCCCATGGATTGTAGTCCACCAAACTCTTCTGTCCATGGGATTCTCCAGGTAAGAATACTGGAGTGGGTAGTCATTCAATTCTCAGGGGATCTTCCTGACCTAGGAATCGAACCTGGGTCACTCACCTCATAAGCAGATTCTTTACCATCTGAGCCACTAGAGAAAGATTTATACATTTATACATACATATATATGTATATATATGAGAAAGATTTATACATTTATATATATGTGCGTATATACATATACACACATATGAGAAAGATTTAAGTAATTGGCTTATGTGATCATGGAGACTAGAAAGTTTGAAATCTGTGAAATAAACAAGAAGAATTTCTATGTTGCAGTCTTGAGGCAGAGTTACTTCCTTTGGAAATTTCAGCTTTTACTCTTAAGGCCTGCAACAGATTGGATGAGGCCCACCCGCATTATGGGTGGTAATTGCCTTTACTTACAGTCTACTTATTATAAATGTTAATCACATCTAAAAAATTACCTTCACAGCAATATCTAGACTCATGTTTAAGCAAACACTGGACATCATAACTTAGCCAAGTTGCTGTATGGACACTATAGCAATACAGTGTTATATATCAATTATATCTCAACAAAAAAAAGTCAGTATTTCAGTAGAATTTTATTTAACACTTGTTTCATGATTACATCCCATCTAGCTTTTATCTCTGGGGGCTCCTATAAAGACTATGGTTGTTTTTAGATGGCCAAATTGGTCTATCTTATTTGATACCAGGAGGACTTCAGAATGCAATATGAAAAGGCAACCCATTGGGTTTGCCTCTCCATTCCAGTCAACTGTAGTCCATTTTTTTATATAAATGATTTTGGTCATTGAGTACTATTCTTTGTCTTACAGATTTAGTTTCCTAACTATAAATATGTCTTCCCATAGGAATGATTGAATGCCAAGAGTTGTAGGAAAAACAGTTTCACTCTTTTCATTCCCTGACACTCTTAAAATTCCCAAAAGAACTTATCAGGGAAGAAATAACTCTTAGTTAATAATTAATGTTTTGGGCTTTCATTCTTATCTTTAATGTCATTTTAAGCATTATATGAGTCATACAACCTCCTTTTGATTGGATTTAAGAATATATTCTCCATACCATGCAAATAAGTGTAAAGATGTCTGAATTCAGAAAAATACAGATATTTAAACAATTTTAAGGCATAGGACTTTTACTATATTTTATTAGCTCTTTGGAATTTCTCTTTTAATCTGTGGAAGGTAGGTATTTTCAGTTAAAAGTAGAGACTGGAGCTATTCAATCAAGTAAGTTTTCTTTCAAAGTAGTGTTTTAACCAGTCTTTTAAGAAGCTAAATAATCCATCATGGTTTATCACCATAAACTTGGAAGTCAGAAAGTGGATATTGTCCCAATAGACACACTATATTTTGATTTAGAAGATATTTTACTTTTGAATGAATACATTGATTGATAACAGGAATCAACTACACTATTAGTAATTCCTCTCAAAACTCCACTATACAAATAAATCTCTCACATATTTTTTAGCTGCTAAGATAGATGCTTACTAAATTATCTCTCCTTTCATATATTGTGGCCTTGAAGTAAGCCAAGAATTTCACTGCAAGTTTGTTTGATAAAGTGTGGAGAATTCTTATCTCCCTTCAGGAAATGTTGCTATAAACTATTTGGATCTTGGATCTTCATTAAGTGAGTGGAACTGTGGAGGTTTTGCCACTTTCCTTTATTTATTTTAGATTATAGAACAAAATTACCCCTTTATATGTATCAAAATTTAGTGACAGATGAAAGAGAAGTCATTCCTTGAGTAAGGTTGACTCAGAAGATTTTGCTTGACAAATTTTTTCCTAAAGCAATGCCAAGCATTGGTAGAGCTACTTGTCCAGGTATATACCTTTTCATAGAAATAAAACTATTAACACCTGCATCTGATTTACATAAATATGTGTTCTCTTCTCATTTTATCTACCTCTGTTTTCTTCACATCATCAGAGCTAACTTCACTGATGAGTCCATACTGAAGTTTAAGTGTTCTGGACCTGGGAGTCCATGCCCAGGTCTTACTTGAGCCATACTCATCTCCAACCAGGACCAAGGTATGGTGAATGAGGTGCAAGGTTGGGCTTCTGGAAAGCCCTTGAATTGTTGCACACCCTCCTCTTCCCTCTCAGCTCTTGATGGGCCCTTAGCACAGGAATGGGGCTTTGCTTAGGCTTTCTCTCCTTAGTCCGTATGGGTTACCCTGTATAGTGCCCTGCCTGGTGCTTATGCCATGGCTTTTCCCTAAGTCTGGTAAGCTTGATGGGGGTGAACTACCAGTTCACCCCAGTTGGCTTTGATACTGCATGTAGACACCTCTCTCTTCAGGGACTGCTTGGATTTTCCAGCTCTGCCCACCAGAATGAATACCCGTCACTGGATACTCTGAAAGTAATATGAAAACCTAGCCATCCTCACCCAATGAAAGTTGGTAGCTGAGTGGAATTTCTCTCCTCACATCTGCCTGGTTTCATATCCTCCCTCAGTGTCTCTCTGTTGCCTTAGGAATCATACTGCTTATGATGATTAATTTTAATTGCTAAATTGGAGGGGGTTTTAGGATGAGACTAACATTTAAATTGATGATCTCTGAGTAAAGCAGATTGTCCTCCATAATGTGGGTGGATCTCATCCAATCCATTAAAGGCTTAAGTAGACCAAAAAGACAAACCTCCCCAAGCAAGAAGGATTCTCCAGCAGAATTGCCTTTGGACTTCATCTGCACCACCAGCTCTCCTGGGCCTTGAGCCTCCCAATCAACACTGCAGTTTTGGACTTGGCCACCTCAGTAACTGCATAAGCCAGTTCTCCGTACTAAATCTCTTTCTGTATATATATATATAGCCTATTGGTTCTCTTTCTTGAGATTTTTTTCAGTCACTAAGTCATGTCTGACTCTTTGTGACCCCATGAACTGCAGCATGCCAAGCTTCCCTATCCTTCACTATCTGCCTGAGTTTGCTCAAATTCATGTGCATTGAGTCAGTGATACCATCCAACCATCTTATTATCTGTCACCCTCTTCTCCAGCCCTCATTCTTTCCCAGCATCAGGGTCTTTTCCAGTGTGTCAGCTCTTTGCATAAGGTGGCCAAAGTATTGGAGTTTCAGCTTCAGCATCAGTCCTTTCAATGAATATTCAGGATTGACTTTCTTCAGGATTGACTGGTTTGATCTTCTTGCTGTCCAAGGGACTCTCAAGAGTCTTCCCCAGCACCACAATTGAAAGCATCAATTCTTCAGCAGTCAACCTTCTTTAAAGTCCAACACTCATATCCATACATTACTACTGAAAAAAAAAAAAAAAAAAAAAAAACCCACAACATAGCTTTGACTATACAGACCTTGTAGGCAAAGTAATGTCTCTGCTTTTTAATATGCTGTCTAGGTTGGTCACAAACAAAACCTTGTGGGCACAGACAAAACCTTGAGGGCACAAACAAAACCTTGTGCACACCAGGACCCAGGAGAAAGGAGCAGTGATGCCACAAGAGACTAACCAAGACTTGCCCATGAGTGTCCAGGAGTCCCCAGTATAGGCGTGGGTCAGTGGTGGCCTGCTGCAGGGTTGGAGGCACTGAGTGCAGCAATGCCAGCATGGGACCTTTTGAAGGAGGTCACCATTATCTTTTTTCCTTTGCTTTTGGCTTCTCTTCTGTTCACAGCTATTTGTAAGGCCTCCTCAGACAGCCATTTTGCTTTTTTGCATTTCTTTTTCTTGGGGATGGTCTTGCTCCCTGTCCCCTGTACAATGTCATGAACCTCCATCCATAGTTCATCAGGCACTCTGTCTATCTGACTGAGTCCCTTAAATCTACTTGTCACTTCCACTGTATAATCGTTAGGGATTTGATTTACATCAACCTGAATTGTCTAGTGGTTTTCCCTACTTTCTTCAATTTAAGTCTGAATTTGGCAATAAGGAGTTCATAATCTGAGCCACAGTCAGCTCCTGGTCTTGTTTTTGGTGACTGTATAGAGCTTCTCCATCTTTGGCTGGAAAGAATATAATCAATCTGATTTCAGTGTTGACCATCTGGTGATGTCCATGTGTAGAGTCTTCTCTTGTGTTGTTGGAAGAGGGTGTCTGCTGTGACCAGTGCATTCTCTTGGCAGAACTATATTAGCCTTTGCCCTGCTTCATTCTGTACTCCAAGGCCAAATTTACCTGTTACCCCAGGTGTTTCTTGACTTCCTACTTTTGCATTCCAGTCCCATGTAATGAAAAGGACATCTTTTTTGGGTGTTAATTCTAGAAGGTCTTGAAGGTCTTCATAGAGTTGCTCAACTTCAGCTTCTTCAGCATTACTGGTTGGGGCATAGACTTGGATTACCATGATGCTGAATGGTTTGCCTTGGAAACGAGCAGAGATCATTCTGTAGTTTTTGAGACTGCATCCAAGTACAGCATTTTGAACTCTTTTGTTGACTGTGGTTGCTACTCCATTTCTTCTAAGGGATTCTTGCCCACAGTAGAAGATATAATCGTCATCTGAGTTAAATTCACCCATTCTTGTACATTTTAGTTCGCTGATTCCTAAAATGTCTACATTCACTCTTGCCATCTCCTGTTTGATCGCTTCCAATTTGCCTTGATTTATGGACCTAACATTCCAGGTTCCTATGCAATATTGCTCTTTACAGCATCAAACCTTGCTTCCATTACCAGTCACATCCACAACTGGGTGTTGTTTTTGCCTTGGCTCCATCCCTTCCTTCTTTATGGAGTTATTTCTCCACTGATCTCCAGTAGCATACTGGGCACCTACCAACCTGGGGAGTTCATCTTTTGATGTCCTATCTTTTTGCCTTTTCATACTGTTCATGGGGTTCTCATGGCAGGAATACTGAAGTGTTTTGTCATTCCCTTCTCCAGTGGACCACATTTTGTCAGAACTCTCCATGACCCATCAGTCTTGGGTGGCCCTACACAGCATGGCTCATAGTTTCATTGAGTTAGACAAGGCTGTGGTCCATGTGATCAGAATGGTTAGTTTTCTGTGATTGTGGTTTTCAGTCTGTCTGCCCTCTGATGGAGAAGGATAAGAGGCTTATGGAAGCTTCCTGATGGGATAGACTAACTGAGGGGGAAACTGATGGGCGGGGACATGCTCAGTAAATCTTTAATCCAATTTTCTGTTGATGTGTTGAGCTGCGTTCCCTCCCTGCTATTTACCTGGGGACAAACTTCCCTGGTTGCTCAGAAAGTGTCTGTCTACAATGTGGGAGACCTGGGTTCGATCCCTGGGTCGGGAAATTCCCTGGAGAAAGAAATGGCAACCCACTCCAGTACTCTTGCCTAGAAAATCCCATGGACGGAGGAGCCTGGTATCCATGGGGTCACAAAGAGTCAGACACGACTGAGCGACTTCACTTTCTTAAACTATGGTGCAGGTAATGAAGATAATGGTGATCTCCTTCAAAAGATCCCATGCATGTACTGCTACTGTCCATCCCCCCTACAGCAGGCCACCACCGACCCACGCCTCCACCAGAGACTCGCAGACACCCACAGACAAGTCTTCTGTGGGGTCGCTGTTCCTTTCTCCTGGGTTCTGGTGCACAAGGTTCTGTTGTGTCCTCCAAGAGTCTATTTCCCAGTCCTATGTAAGTTCTGGCAGGTCTATGGTGGGGTTAATGGTGACCTCCCCCAAGAGGACTTACGCCATACCCAAACCCAGAACCCCTGTCCCTGCAGCAGTCCACTGCCAACCCGTACCTCCACAGGAGATGCTCAAACACAGTTCTGTCTCAGTCTCTGTGGGGTCCCTGGGTCCTGGTGTGCACAAGGTTTGTTTAAGCCCTCTGAGCGTTGCTGGTGGGAATGGGGTTTGTTCTAAACGTGAATTCACCCCTCCTACAGTCTTCCTGGGGCTTTTCCTTTGCCCTTGGACGTAGGGTATTTCCTCACAGCCTCTCCAGTGCCTACTGTCTTATTGGGATTTCTCTGACCTTGGACATGGGGTATCTCCACACTGCCGGTCCAGAGAGGAGCGGGCACAGCTCCTGACCTTGGATGTAGGGTATCTCCTCATGGCCACTGCTCCTGACCTTGGATGAAGGGAATCTCCTCTCGGCCGCCCGCTGCTCCACCAAAGCAAGATGGCTGTCTGAGGAGGCCTTACAAACAGCTGTGAGAAGAAGAGAAGTCAAAAGCAAAGGAGAAAAGGAAAGGTATACTCATTTGAATGCAGAGTTCCAAAAAAGAGCAAGGAGAGATAAGAAAGCCTTCCTCAGCGATCAGTGCAAAGAAATAGAAGAAAACAATAGAATGGGAAAGACTAGAGATCTTTTCAAGAAAATTAGAGATACAAAGTGAATATTTCATGCAAACATGGGCACAATAAAGGACAGAAATGGTATGGACCTAACAGAAGCAGAAGATACTAAGCAGAGGTGGCAAGAGAACACAGAAGAACTGTACAAAAAAGATCTTCATGACCCAGATAATCACGATGGTGTGATCACTCACCTAGAGCCAGATATCCTGGAATGTGAAGTCAAGTGGGCCTTAGGAAGCATCACTATTAACAAAGCCAGTGGAGGTGATGAAATTCCAGTTGAGCTATTTCAAATCCTAAAAGATGATGCTGTGAAAGTGCTGCACTCAGTATGCCAGCAGATTTGGGAAACTCAGCAGTGGCCACAGGACTGGAAAAGGTCAGTTTTCATTCCAATGCAATAGAAAGGTAATGCCAAAGAATTCTCAAACTATGGCACAATTGTATTCATCTTACACACTAGCAAAGTAATGCTCAAAATTCTCCAAGCCACATTTCAACACTATGTGAACCATGAAATTCCAGATATTCAAGCTGGTTTTAGAAAAGGCAGAGGAACCAGAGATCAAATTGCCAACATCCACCGGATCATTGAAAAAGCAAGAGAGTTCCAGAAAAACATCTATTTCTGCTTTATTGACTATGCCAAAGCCTTTAACTGTGTGGATCACAATAAACTATGGAAAATTCTGAAAGAGATGGACATACCAGACCACCTGACCTACCTCCTGAGAAACCATTATGAGGGTCAGGAAGCAACAGTTAGAACTGGACATGGAACAACAAACTGGTTCCAAATAAGAAAAAGAGTATGTCAAAACTGTATATTGTCACCTTGCTTGTTTAACTTTTATGCAGAGTACATCATGAGAAATGCTGGGCTGAAAGAAGAACAAGCTGGAATCAAGATTACTGAAAGAAATATCAATAACCTCAGATATGCAGATGACACCACTCTTATGGCAGAAAATGAAGAAGAACTAAAGAGTGTCTTGATGAAAGTGACAGGGTAGAGTGAAAAAGTTGGCTTAAAGTTCAACATTCAGAAAACAAAGGTCATGGCATCCAATCCCAACACCTCATGGCAAATAGATGGGGAACATTGGAAACAGTGACAGACTTTATTTTGGGGGTCTCCAAAATCACTGCAGATGGTGACTGCAGCCATGAAAGAAAAGATGCTTACTCCTTGGAAGAAAAGTTATGTCCAACATAGACAGCATATTAAAAGGCAGAGATATTACTTTGCCAACAAAGGTCCATCTAGTCAAGGCTATAGTTTTTCCAGTGGTCATGTATGGATGTGAGAGTTGGATGGTGAAGAAAGCTGAGTGCCAAAGAATTGATGCTTTTGAACTGTGGTGCTGGAGAAGACTCTTGAGAGTCCCATGGACTGCAAGGAGGTCCAACCAGTCCATCCTAAAGGAAATCAGTCCTGAATGTTCATTGGAAGGACTGATGCTGAAGTTGAAACTCTAATACTTTGGCCACCTGATGCAAAGAGCTGACTAATTTGAAAACACCCTGATGCTCGGAAAGATTGAAGGCAAGAGGAGAAGGGGATGACAGAGGATGAGATGGTTGGATGGATGGCATCACCGACTCAGTGGACATGAGTTTGAGTAAACTCTGGGAGTTGGTGATGGAGAGGGAGGCCTGGCATTCTGCAGTCCATGGGGTCTCAAAGGGTCTGACAGGAATGAGCAACTGAACTGAACCTTTATTGTCATTACCTCCAACATAGTTTGGCCTCAGGTCAAACAACAGAGAGGGAATACAGCCCCATCCATCAACAGAAAATTAGATTAAAGATTTACTGGACATGGCCCCGCCCATCAGAACAAGACCCAGTTTCCCCTTCAGTCCTTCCATAAACCTCTTATCCTTTCCATCAGAGGACAAAATGAATGAAAATCACAATCACAGAAAACTAATCAATCTGATCACATGGACCACAGCCTTGTCTTACTCAATGAAACTATAAGCTATGCCGTGTAGGGCCACCCAAGATGGGCCAGTCATGGTGGAGAGTTCTGACAAAACATGGTCCACAGGAGAAAGGAATGTCAAAGCATTTCAGTATTCTTTCCTTAGAATCCCATGAACAGGATGAAAAGGCAAAAAGATATAACACTGAAAGATGAACTCCCCAGAAGTCAGTAGGTGCCCAGCATGCTACTGGAGATCAGTGGAGAAATATCTCCAGAAAGAACGAAGAGACGGAGCCAAAGCAAAAACAACGCCCAGCTGTGGATGTGACTGGTAATGAAAGAAAAGTCTGATGCTGTAAAGAGCAATATTGCATAGGAACCTGGAATGTTAGGTCCATGAATCAAGGTAAACTGGAAATGTTCAAATAGGAGTCGGCAAGAGTGAGCATCCACCTTTTAGAAAGCAGCAGCAGCAGCAGAACTGAAATGGACTGGGATTGGTGAATTTAACTCAGATGATCATTATATCTACTATGGTGGACAAGAATCCCTTAGAAGAAATGGAGTAGCCATCATGGTCAACAGGAGAGTCCGAAATGCAGCTCAATTCAATCACTCAGTCATGTCTGACTCTTTGCGACCCCATGGACCACAGCATGCCAAGCTTCCCTGTCCAACACCAACTCCTGGAGCTTACTCAAACTCAATATCCATTGAGTCAGTAATGCCATCCAACTATCTCATCCTCTGTTGTCCCCTTCTTCTGCCTTGAATATTTACCATCATCAAGGTCTTTTCCAATGAATCAGTTCTTTGCTTCAGGTGGCCAAAGTATTGGAGTTTCAGCTGCAGCATAGTCCTTCCAATGAATATTCAGGACTGATTTGCTTTAGGATTGACTGATTGGATCTCTTTGCAGTCCAAGAGACTCTCAAGAGTCTTCTCCAGCACCACAGTTCAAAAGCATCAATTCTTTGGCTCTCAGCTTTCTTCACAGTCCAACTCTCACATCCATACATGACTACTGGAAAAACCACAGCTTTGCATAGATGGACCTTTGTTGGCAAAGTAATGTCTCTGCTTTTTAATGTGCTACCTAGGTTGGTCTTAGCTTTCTTCCAAGAAACAAGAATCTTTGAATTTCATGGCTGCAGTCACCATCTGCAGTGGTTTTGGAGCACCAAAAAATAAAGTCTGTCACTATTTCTTTTGTTTCCCAATCTATTTGCCATGGGAAGTGATGGGACCATATGCCATGATTTTAGTTTTCTGAATGTTGAGCTTTAAGCCAACTTTTTCATTCTCCTATTTTACTTTCATCAAGAAGCACTTTAGTTCTTCTTTGATTACTTGGAGGCAATCTCAAAAATGACAGAATGTTCTCTTTGTTTCAAAGGCAAACCATTCAATATCAGAGTAATTCAAGTCTATGTCCCAAACACTAATGCTGAAGAAGCTGAAGTTGAACAGTTCTATGAAGACCTAAAAGACCTTCTAGATCTAATACCCCCAAAAGATGTCCTTTTCATTACAGGGGACTGGAATACAAAAGTAGGAAGTCAAGAGATACCGGGAGTAAAAGGCATATTTGGCCTTGGAGTACAAAACGAAGCAGGGCAAAGGCTAACAGAGGTTTATCAAGAGAACGTACTGGTCATAGAAAACACCCTCTTTCAACAACACAAGAGAAGACTCTACACATGGACATTACCAGATGGTCAATACCTAAATCAGATTGATTATATTCTCTGCAGCCAAAGATGGAGAAGCTCTATGCTATCAGCAGAAAGAAGACCAGGTGCGGACTGTGGCTCAGATCATGAACTCCTTATTGCCAAATTCAGACTTAAATTGAAGAAAGCAGGGAAAACCTCTAGACCATTAAGGTATGACCTAAATCAAATCCCAATGCTTTGGCCACCTCATATGAAGAGTTGACTCATTGGAAAAGACCCTGATGTTGGGAGGAATTAGGGGCAGGAGTAGAAGGGGCTGACAGAGGATGAGATGGCTGGATGGCATCACTGACTTGATGGACGTGAGTCTGAGTGAACTCCGGGAGTTGGTGATGGACAGGGAGGCCTGGCGTGCTGCAATTCATAGGGTCACAAAGAGTCGGACACGACTGAGCAATTGAACTGAATTGAAATCAAATCCCTTACGATTATATGGCGGAAGTGAGAAATAGATTTAAGGGATTAGATCTGATAGACAGAGGGCCTGAAGAACTATGTACGGAGGTTCGTGACATTGTAAAGAGGCAGTGATCAAGACCATTCCCAAGGAAAAAAAATGCAAAAAGGCAAAACGGTTGTCTGAGGAAGCCTTACAAATAGCTGTAAAAGAAGAGATGCTAAAAGCAAAAGAGAAAAGGAAAGATATCCCCATTTGAATGTAGAGTTCTAAAGAATAGCAAGGAGAGATAAGAAAAACTTCCTCAGTGATCAATGCAAAGAAATAGAGGAAAATAATAGAATGAGAAAGACCAGAGATCTCTTCAAGAAAATTAGAGATACCAAGGGAATATTTCATGGAAAGATGGGCACAATAAAGGACAGAAATGGTATCAACCTAACAGAAGCAGAAGATATTAAGAAGAGGTGGCAAGAAGACACAGAAGAACCATACAAAAAAGATCTTCATGACCCAGATAATCACAATGGTGTGATAACTCACTGAGAGCCAGACATCCTGGAATGTGAAGTCAAGTGGGCCTTAGAAAACATTTATGAACAAAGCTAGTGGAGGTGATGGAATTGCTGCTGCTGCTAAGTCACTTCAGTCGTGTCCGACTCTGTGCGACCCCAGAGACGGCAGCCCACCAGGCTCCCCCATCCCTGGGATTCTCCAGGCAAGAACACTGGAGTGGGTTGCCATTTCCTTCTCCAATGCATGAAAGTGAAAAGTGAAAGTGAAGTTGCTCAGTCGTGTCTGACTCTTAGCGACCCCATGGACTGCAGCCTTCCAGGCTCCTCCGCCCATGAGATTTGCCAGGCAAGAGTACTGGAGTTGCAGTTGAGCTATTTCTGATTTTAAAAGATTATGCGATTAAAGTGCTGCACTCAGTATGCCAGCAAATTTGGGAAACTCAGCAGTGGCCACAGGACTGGAAAAGGTCAGTTTTCATTCCAATCCCAAGGAAAGGCAATGCCAAAGAATGTTCAATCTATGGCATAATTGTACTCATCTCACACGCTAGCAATGCTCAAAATTCTCCAAGCCAGGCTTCAACAGTATGTGAACCATGAACTTCCAGATGTTCTAGCTGGATTTAGAAAAGGCAGAGGAACCAGAGATCAAATTGCCAACATGTGTGGGATCATTGAAAAAGCAAAAGAGTTCCAGAGAAACATCAGCATCAGTCCTTCCAATGAACATTCAGGACTGATTTTCTTTAGAATGAACTGGTTTGATCTCTTTGCAGTCCAAGGGACTCTCAAGAGTCTTCTCCAACACCACAGTTCAAAAGCATCAGTTCTTTAGTGCTCAGCTTTCTTTATAGTCCAGCTCTCACATCCATACATTACTACTGGAAACACCATAGCTTTGACTTGACAGACGTTTGTTGGCAAAGTAATATCTCTGCTTTTTATCATGCTCTCTAGGTTGGTCATAGCTTTTCTTCCAAGAAGCAAGCATCTTTGAATTTCATGGCTGCAGTCACTATCTGCAGTGATTTTGGAGCCCAAGAAAATATAGTCTATCACTGTTTCCATTGTTTCCCCATCCATTTGCCATGAATTGATGGGACTGGATGCCATGATCTTAGTTTTTTGAATGCTGAGTTTTAAGCCAGCCTTTTCACTTTCCTCTTTCAGTTTCATGAAGAGGCTCTTTAGTCCTCTTCACTTTATGCCAGAAGGGTGGTTTCATTTGCATATCTGAGGTTATTGATTTCTCCTGGCAATCTTAATTCCGCTTGTGCTTCATCTAGCCTGGCATTTTGCATAATGTACTCTGCATAGAAGTTAAATAAGCAGGGTGACAATATACAACCTTGACATAGTCCTTTCCCAATTTGGAACCAGTCTGTTGTTCCATGTCCCATTCTAACTGTTGCTTCTTAACCTGCATACAGATTTCTCAGGAGGCAGGTAAGGTGGTCTGGTATTCCCATCATTTGAAGAGTTTTCACAGTTTGTTGTGATCTACACAGTCAAAGCATTTGGTGTAATCAGTAAAGTATAAGCATGTATTTTTCTGGAATTCTCTTGCTTTTCTTAATCAGCTATACCCCAATGTAAATTAAAAAGTTAAAATATTTTTAAATAAATAAAATAACATCCTCCATCACCCTGCAAAGTCTTACCTTAATTGATATTTCTTCATAGTGCTTACAACTACCTGACATTTTACTATGCATGTGTTAGTTTCTTTGTTGTCTAGCTCTTCACTAGTATGTGAAGTCCATGGACTTGATTCATTTCTGCCTCCCTGCTGGCAGGATAAGGCCTTGCACAGACTAGGTGCTTGGAAATTATTTGTTAAATGAATGAATAAATGTTCTATGTAATAATAGAGGAATTCGCACAAGGCTTATGAGTTTATATACTACTTAATTTGAACAAAGTCAGAATTCTATTACAAATATTTTATTACTTCAGTGAAAAATATAATTTCTTATAGCAAATACAAGCTGGAGAGGTCATGATAAGATTACATTACTGAGTAGTTATAAAACATTTTTGGAGTATAGTATTTTGTATTAAAGAGAAACACTGTGGCTGTGATGACAAGGAATAGAATATGTATGAACGTAGAATGTAAGGAGAACTTTGACCCACCTGGCTGATTTCCAGCTGTGTGGTTTGTTCATGGGCCCTCTGTGGTCCCTGGAATGTGAATGTTCTCCAGCGTTCTCTGGCTTTTCTTACTGAAAAGTGCAATTTAAACAAAGCATTTGAATATATAAGTTGAAATAAACTGGGGGCGGGGAGAAACATTTGAATGCTCAAGTTGAAATGCGTGGGAGGGGATATATATATACATACACACACACACACACACACATAGCTGATTCACTTCCTTATACATCAGAAATTAATGCAATATTGTAAAGCAATTATACTCCAATAAAATAATTGTATAAATGAGAGAAGGATGTTAGTATGTAATTTTTAACTCCTGCTGCTGCTAAGTCACTTCAGTCGTGTCCAACTCTGTGCGATCTCATACATGGCAGCCCACCAGCCTCACCCATCCCTGGGATTCTCCAGGCAAGAACACTGGAGTGGGTTGCCATTTCCTTCTCTAGTGCAGGAAAGTGGAAAGTGAAAGTGAAGTCGCTTAGTCGTGTCCAAGTCTTAGAGACCCCATGGACTACAGCCTACCAGGCTCCTCCATCCATGGGATTTTCCAGGCAAGAATACTGGAGTGGGGTGCCATTGCCTTCTCCTAAGGTAACATATTTTGGCTAGTGCATAACATGGGTCTCTATTATTCCAGTGCTAGAATAAGCAGGTGATCCATACAAAATAATGGAGTTGCATCTGTCTAGGTATAGCTTTGTCTACATTCAGTTGGCAAAGTGAAGCAGTTGATTCCCCATGTTAGAGACCCAGAGAGTGGACATAGTTCTAAAACATCATTGCAGTCTTACCTGGCAGCCTCTGATCACTGCATCTCATCTGCTTGCAGTCAAGCAGTGGAAAGGCTGGAATTTCTTCCCATATTTGGGAGCAGCTTTGGGACCCAATGCTAGATGAGCTGTGGGAAGAGTACAGGCTTTGGAGTCAGCCAGACATCTGATTGAAACTTGGCCTTGCCTCTCATTATTTGGGTGAACTTGCCTCTTGCCTAAGTTATTAAATCTCTTTGAGCCATAATCTCTTCATCTTTATTATAGAAATAATTGTGCTTACCTGGTAAGATTACTATGAGGATTCATCTGGCGTATGGTAAACACTTGAGAGATGATAATTTTTCTCCTCTTCCCCGATCATTTGCAGTTTATTAGGTGTCTTGAGTTTTTGTTTGCTTTTCCTGTGACAAGTCTACCTCTCACAGCACATACAGAATAGATAATGTGAAAGGGATCTTATAGGTCATCAAGGCCAAACATTTCTTTCCATCCATCACATTTTTTCCATTCTTCTCTTAAGACACACACACACACACAAGTTTTCTACTTCCTTTCCCACAACTGGTCGTAACCATAGATGATACAGAAAGTTCGTGTTGTCAGATACCCCCCAAATGTCCGTAAAGCCCTATAATGGTTTCTTTCCAATTGGAATAAGATTTATTTATGTTTGTAATTTCCTGAAACCCTCTTCCTTCTAGCAATTGCTTGCTTCACACTATAACTGGAGTTCAACATAAGCCCCTGTGTTTTTCCCATCTTGTTGCTTCCAAAGAAGTGATTTTTTAAAAGAGGTTTGACTTGTTTTTCTTTGAATATTTGAAAGCGTATAAGCAGAATGTATCCCACATTTCCAAAGAGAGCTTGTTCATTTATGTTTATAGTAGAAATTTTTGTTCATAAAGTTGTTCCTTCATGTTTATAGTAAAAACAAAATCTTAGAGCTGCAGTATTCCATCCTGCTTAACCCAGAAAAGTAAATTTTTGTTCTTGTAAGATTAAAGAGTTCTGTTTTTAATTGAGGTGTAATTTACACACAATAAAATGCACTGATCATAATTTTCATGAGATAATAATTTTTAACTCATGGCCTAGTTTTTGAGAGATTTAAGACTACCAATTAAAAACAAAGCAACACCAAAAGCATAATGTAAAACATCTATGTCAGAACTCCAAACCAAAAATGTAAAATAGTATATGAACACTCGGAATTTTCCTCTGAGTTCAGCTCCTTGAACATTACTGCATGGGGTTGTGCCTCTTGCAAAAGAAGTTGGCCTTTGAAAAGTTCAAATAGCTGTAAATTATGAAATCTGTAGATTGTAAAGGCTTGTTGTAATCCTAATTAGCTTCACCATTGGTAGTATTAACATGTATAAAGAGTTTCTTGGATTCAAAATTCTGTGCTGTTTTAAATAAACCTGACCCTCTGACTTACTTCATTAAAAACTCCCTGTTTCATTTTCTGTATTCAAGACAGGAAAGGGATTGGACTGGGGAAAGTTTTTAAGAGGGACACAGCTGTTCCTGAGTTTTTCTGTTTTCAGACCTTTCACAGTCTTCTCATTTGCTGGCTTGACATTTGCTATTAAAATTATTTGTGAGGGACCCAAAGCTCTAAGATATATATAAGTTTTGAATGGTAATAATAATACTTACCTCCATCACAGTGCTTATGTAGATGAACTGAGCATTCTTTTTTGTACTTGGCATGAATTTGGATTACCATGTTCAAGATTCACACAGGAATGCATTTAACTATTGACTTCCTACCTGATGACCCATTTTTTAATTTTTTCTAAAAAGTTTTTATACTCTTTGCTTTATTGAATCCTTTTAACAGTCCCAAGAATTAAAAATCGTTCAACACCCTCACCCTGGGATCAGAATACATTCTCAGGAATGTCAAAGAAGAATTGTGCAATCAGATGTGGTATACAGATTTCAGTTGAAAAAGACTTAAGATTTTCTAATTTAAGATTATTTTTGTAATGAAAACAGTAAATGTCTCTGAAATATGTTGATTATTCCAAGCATTAGAAAATCAGAAAACAAATAGTAACAAAGAGTAATGAATATAATTAAAAAGTTTCAGACAGCGGACATTTTATCCTGATGAAAAACTCTCCTAGAAGCATCAAATCTCTCAGACTGTCTGAGACATTCCTGTGTGCTCAAGGCCTAAGAACTTGTCACCTCAGCTTCATGTCCCATCTACTGTGGTATTTGTGGGTTATCAGTGATAGATTAGCTTTATGGGAAGACCTGTAAAGTCACACATGTGCCAGAAAATAATCCCAGCGATAAACATGCAGCATTAATTGTGAATTTTTCCTAACACATCACATTTTTTATTGAGTACCTATTTTGTGTGTGCTTGGACTTGAGATGACAGATTTTAATACATTGGGCATATCCCTAAGGAATTCAAGTATAATGGGAAAAACAGCCACACAGATACAAAACAGGGGGTTAAGGGCAATGATAGAAGTTTGTAGAGGATGGAGGAGGTATCCAGGAGATGGACATTGAATCTCGACCATGGGTAAGGAAGAAAAACAATCTCAAAGGATGACTGGGAGACCAGAAATGCCCATGATTTATTTACTCCAAACTGCCAACTGTCTTCAGTTCAGTTTAGTTCAGTCGCTCGGTTGTGTCCAACTCTTTGTGACCCTATGAATCGCAGCATGCCAGGCCTCCCTGTCCATCACCAACTCCCGGAGTTCACTCAAACTCACGTCCATCGAGTCAGTGATGCCATCCAGCCATCTCATCCTCTGTCATCCCCTTTTCCTCCTGCCCCCAATCCCTCCCACCATCAGAGTCTTTTCCTATGAGTCAACTCTTGGCATGAGGTGGCCAAAGTACTGGAGTTTCAGCTTTAGCATCATTCCTTCCAAAGTACACCCAGGACTAATCTCCTTCAGAATGGACTGGTTGGATCTCCTTGCAGTCCAAGGGACTCTCAAGAGTCTTCTCCAACACCACAGTTCAAAAGCATCAATTCTTTGGTGCTCAGCTTTCTTAACAGTCCAACTCTCACATCCATATATGACCACTGGAAAAACCATAGCCTTGACTAGACGGACCTTTGTTGACAAAGTAATGTCTCTGCTTTTGAATATGCTATTTAGGTCTTACAAAGCATAAAAACATAAACACAGTGATAGAAAATACCTGTAAATTTAGATCTGTGTCTACCATGTTTCACTCTGGATTATAACAGAAAGCATGAGTAAAGACACAGTACGTTTATTCCCAGAGGACAGGTAGAAAGGCGAGGAAGCCCCAGACAGGGATGCTGGGACCCCTAATTGCAGATTTGGCTGTTTCCTGGTTTGTCTCACACCTGTTGGGCACGCCTTTCCTGGATGACTGAGTCTAATACTCGTCAGTGGGAAAGATTATGAGTTTTCTGAATCTGTGAAATGCTCTGATGTGAAGGCAGCAGGGAGTCTAAGTAAGCAGAGATGCAGCCCTGCCAGTTGTCAGCTTGGCAAGTGTCTTAATCCAGGGCTGAAGTGAGGAGCTTGACTGTCATCAGCTTTCCAGAAGATTGATAAATTAGATGTAGACAGCTAGGGTGTAGGGCTGCCAAACTCATCTTTAGGATCGAAACATAGCTGCTATATGTGGAACTGTGAGAAGCACCCCCATACCCCAAATGCATGAGGATCCCATTTAGAGCTAAAATGTGTTATATTAGAAATGATAATAATCAACAGCCTGCAGGGGAGGGCATCTGCACCAGGTGGGCAAGAGGCCTCCTCTCATGTACACTCACCCCCATGCTGCCTACCACAGCAGCATCTGGAAAGAAGGTATCGTGTGTGTACATGTGTATTTGTGTGTGTGTCTATCTTTGTGTAGGTGTATACAGTGTGTGTGTGTGTATATGGGGAGTGTGTGTGTATTTGTGTGCATCTGTCTGTGTACACGTGTATGTGTCTGTGTCTGTCTTGTCTATGTGTGTGTGCGTGCATCTGTGTGTATATCTTTATGTACATGTGTGGGGACTGGGCATGTATCTGTGTATTTGTCCTCATATACAAGAGTGTGGGTGTGTATGACTCTTTCTCTGTCTTGTTTGTGGGTATGTGTGGAGGACTGTGTGGTTATCTGCATGTGTGTGTGTGTGTCTTTGTGCACATCTGTGACCTATGTGTATGACTGTGAATCTGTCTGACTGCCTGTGTGTGTGTGTGTGTGTATTTCCCCCACCTTGCCCCATGCTCCAGAAGCTGAGCATGCAGCCCCAGACTGGGTTTCCTCTGTGATCATTTATAGCACAAGCAAGGCTACTGCTGTTCTATTTGCTGCTTGGCCAGATGCACGGCTGCACCAATGGCAGCTGAGTTGCTTTCTGTGCTGACATTCCACCACCCCAGAGACTCTAACAGGAGTGCTGAGAAAATGTATTTACCTCCTTACAGGTCAGAATGACCCACTGCAGCCAGAAAATGAAATTCAAGCTGAGTGATACCTGCTGCAGGGAATCTTAATATCTCACCAGTTGTTTTCACAGGTTTGCTAGGAGGTAGACTAGGTCTATAATTACGGTATTTTTTAACATGCACTATGAGATAGAAAGTATAGAAAGTCTAAAGCCACATAGGTAATCAAAGGCAGAAATACTGTGTGTCATTGGTGTCAGTGCCATTAGCTGTCTTAATTCCCATGTTTCTTCCATTCCTTGTAATTGGAATATGGACCTTTCTTTTCGGTTTCTTTTCCTAGAAACAAATGCACTATGTTTATTTTGGAATATGTCACAAATACCTCATTTATGGTTGTTTGTATTTTGTTTGAGTTTCATCACAATTTATTTGGTTAAATAAGCTATAATTTTTTAGACAATTTTGTCAAATAAGCTACAAAAAAGTTCAGCCAATGTTTGATTCCCCAGTTTCAAAACTGGGCTCCTTTCCCAGTCTTTCTTGTCCTTAGAAATTTAGACTTATCTCAGTGACATATTTTTGCTTAATTTTCCAACTTTCTACTTGGCAGATGCATGTGCAATTTAAAGAAATATCATCTTAAATATTTTAAATCCAACTTGGGGAGGGAGGTGGGCAAATAGTGTTATGAGCAATTTGAAGTTAAAGTTGTTATGGGAATTTGAAGTTAAAGAAGCATTGGTGAATATTACTGTTTTCAAAATTAACCACATGGAGTGTGGGTGTTTTGTCATGGTCTTGAATATTTTAAAAATAAAGAAAAGCATAGATCTGTTCCTCCCCAATCAGGGAGGAACCTGTAAAGTGTAGACATGGTACCCTGTAGCTCACAGTCATGCTGTACAGTCTCCACTTCCTTCACCTGACCTCAGGTAACACCTGAGGGTAACACCTTATAGCTCAGATAAGGTGAACTCTCAGAGCTGGAGAATCTTTGCAATCACTTAGCCTCACTGAGCCCTGAGCCTCATCAGGCACCTGAAACAGGAAGAGCCAGGAGTTGATTCCCAGTCTGCTAATCCTTGACCCGGACATTTTCCTCCACTGCTCATGGGACTCTTCTGTAGCTTATGAATGACTCCAAGGAGAGGGCTGACGCACCACAGAGCATGCGAGACACTCCCTTTCAGTTGCCCGCCCACATGTCTAGTCTGATTTCCTGCCATTCCTCCCTCGTCACAGTACACTCAAGAAATACAGAATGGCTTCTAAAAACACTTCTGCGTTCTAAGTCTCCCTGTCTTTGTATTTTCTGGAGCTTCTGCCTTAAATGTTCCTGGTGGAATTTGAAAAATGCCAAGAGAACTCTCCAGCTTAAACACTGGGCTCCTGAAACAGCCATTAATTAATTCTCTTCATACTTAACTTTTATTTTTAAAATTTTAAATTATTATTATTATTTTATTTATTTATTTTTAAATTTTAATTGGAGGCTAATTACTTTACAATATTGTATTGGTTTTGCCATATATTCACATGAATTGGCCATGGGTGTACATGTGTTCCCCTACCTGAAACCCCCTCCCACCTCCCTCCCCATCCCATCCCTCAGGGTCATCCCAGTGCACCATCCCTGAGCACCCTGTCTCATGCATTGAACCTGGACTGGCGATCTATTTCACATATGATAATATATTTTGCTTCTCTTTGTCCTCCCCACCCACCACCCCCACACCCACAGCCCCATAACTCATCTTGTTGCTGAGAAGACGACAACTTAAATTTTTGCTTGTACCTTCATGTGATTGGCTTTTCCAAATGGTTTGTTGCTGAGGAGGACGAGTGCCTGGTAACTGGGGTGTTCAAAGGAGCAGAAAGCAAAGAACAGAGGCTGCGGAAGGCCATCTCTCTGATTAAGGTTTTGCGCAGACCCAGCCCTGACTCATGAGTGTGTGTGGCCAAGTCCCTTTGCTGTTCACCTGACACTATCACAACATTGTTATCTGGCTATACCCCAATACAAAATGTTTTTGGCATTAAAAAAATAAAAATTAAATTAAAAAAAACTCAGTGGAAATTCATTTGTATTTCATGATTGTGTCTTTCAAAAACTAGATGCTCTGGTTATCTATTTCTGAGTAACAGACCACAAAAGCCGTGGCTCACAAAGACATTTACTTTGCTCAGAAATCTGTGAGGTGGGCAGTTCCATGGGACGAGCTCATCTCTGCTCCACTAGGTGTTAGCCAGGCAGCTGGAAGGCTGGGCTTGAATTACCCAAAGGCTCCTTCCTCATGTGTCAGCAGCTGACATCGACCGTCAGCTGAGAGCTCAGCTGGAGCTGTCGCCTGTATCACCTACGGGTGGCTCCTTTCTGTGGCCTGTGCTTCCTCAGCATTGTGGCTGGATTCCAAGGTGAGCATCCTGAGACAGGGAGTCAGGCAGAAGCGTGTGCCTTTTATGATCTAGCCTGAGAAATTATACAGAATCATTTCTGCCACATTCCATGCATCCTGGCTGCCACAAAGCCCTGCTCAAATTCAAGACGAAACATGTGGGACCAGAAATATTGCCATGGTCGTTTTTAGAAATTACAATCTGCTACCCTGAAGCATAAAGAAATTTTAATTGACTTGGTATTCCTAGTTTTTTCTTTCCAGCCAAATTCTTTTTCAGGGTGGGTTTTGTGGTGGCCCAGAATGTTTTTTACATGTCTAAGTGATTACTATATTTGGTTTCTTTTTTAATGAGACCTGCCCTCCATCACCAATATCTATTTGTCTAGAGAGAAAAACCTTTGTGCATGGAACAATTAGACCCATGTTTGGCTAAGGTTTTTTTTTATTACAGCAGCTTTAAAAATAACCTCACAAACTTTTATACAAGATTAAATTCAGGCTCATCCACTTTAGTTTTAATGTTTTGTGCAATTAAAAGATTTCCAGGAAATTTGAAATATTGATTTGAGTACATATAGGTTCTTAGCAGCAGCAGCTTAACACAAAGTCTTTGACCAAACCTCTATGTTTTCTGAAATGTAATTAAAGTAGTTGTCTAGAAATGGGTTGATTTGTGTAAAATCATTAATTGTTTTTAATTGAGGAGCTTAGTTTTAATGAAACTTCTCTTCTTTAAAAATTAAAGATAAGGAAGTCTCATAAGACTTTAATAAGGTTTAATTTTTAATAGTATGCAGGTATTTATGATTAGATAATTGCCATTATTGATAATGGCCATAATCAATGCCAATTGACTATTGTGATAGATTAAATATGACTTCAATGAATATTCATGATCATTCTGGACAGCTTTGATGTCAACTGATATTTATAGACTACCTACTCTAAAGTAGGTGCTTAGTATTAGAATCTGAGCAACAAAAGTAAATGTCATTCCATGTGTCTCTAAGGAATCTAGTCATTGTCAGTCTGTAAGCAGAACACTCTATAAGCTGTAATATCCCTTAAAATGTTATTATATTAATTTTCTTTTTACTAATTGAAACATTCTTTTGATATTGACAAAAAATAGCAAAGTTTTACTGAGTCCTTATATATGTCAGATATGCCATACATTTTATATTTATTGCCTCATACAATACTCATTTTGAGTCATCTTTTTCAGCATGGCTTCTAGAGTCAGAGATTTCAGATTTGAATTCCAGCTTAAACACTAGCTGTAATAGCTTCAAACTTCATTATGCTGAATGTAAAATTAATATTCAACAATATCTGGAATACCATTTAATAGATTTTGGATATTTATCATTACTTTTGTCATTGTTAGGCTATCAGATAAGTAATACAAAAGAGAAATGTATAGTTTTGAATAGTGAAGTAACTAGCCTAGTCACACAGCTCTTAAACAGCAGAGTTTGGAGTGTTAACTGGTATTTAATGACAGATTTCTTACATTATATAGTACATTTCTGTCTAATAGTGAAAATGATAAAACTTTTAAAAATTATTTATTTTAATTGGAGAATAATTCCTTTACAATATTGTAATGGTTTTCTGCCATACATCAACATGAATCAGCCACAGGTATACATATGTCCCCCCATCCTGAACCCCACCTCCCTCCTCACCCTGTCCCTCTGGGTTGTCCCAGAGCACTGGCTTTGGGTGCCCTGCTTCATGCATCAAACTTGCACTGGTCACCTATTTTACATATGGCAATATACATGTTTCAGTTTTATTCTCTCAAATCATCATCCCACCCTCATCTTCTCCCACAGAGTCCAAAAGTCTCTTCTTTACATCTTTGTCTCCTTTGCTGCCCTGCATGTAGGATCATCATTGCCATCATTCTAAATTCCATACATATGTGTTAATATACAGTATTTGTCTTTCTCTTTCTGACTGACTTTACTTTGTATAATAGGCTCCAGTTTCATCCACCTCATTAGAACTGCCTCAAATGAGTTCCTTTTTATAGCTGAGTAATATCCCATTGTATATGTATACCACAACTTCCTTATCCATTCATCTGCTGATGGACATCTAGGTTGCTTCTGTGTCCTAGCTATTGTAAACAGTGCTGCAATGAACATTGGGGTACATGTGTCTCTTTCAATTCTGGTTTCCTCGAGGTGTATGCCCAGCAGTGGGATTGCTGCATCATATGGCAGTTCTATTTCCAGTTTTTAAAGGAATCTCCACACTGTTCTCCATAGTGGCTGTACTAATTTGTGTTCCCACCAACAGTGCAAGAGGGTTCCCTTTTCTCCACACCTTTATAGCATTAATTGTTTGTAGAGTTTTTGATGACAACCATTCTGACCCATGTGAGATGATACTTCATTGTGGTTTTGATTTGCATTTCTCTAATAATGAGTGATGTTGAGCATCTTTTCATGTGTTTATTTGCTATCTGTATGTCTTATGTCTTCTTTGGAGAAATGTCTCTTTAGCTCTTTTGCCCATTTTTTATTTGTGTTGTTTGTTTTTCTGGTATTGAGCTACATGAGCTGCTTGTATATTTTGGAGATTAATTCTTTGCCAGTTGTTTCATTTGCTATTATTTTATCCCATTCTGAAGGCTGTCTTTTCACCTTGCTTATAGTTTCCTTCATTGTGCAAAAGTTTTTAAGTTTAATTAGCTGCAATTTGTTTATTTTTGCTTTGTTTCCATTACTCTGGAAGATGGGTCATAGAGGATCTTGCTGTGATTTATGTCAAAGAGTGTTCTGTCTATGTTTTCCCCTAAGAGTCGTATAGTTTCTGGTCTTACATTTAGATCTTTAATCCATTTTGAGTTTATTTTTATGTATGGTATTAGAAATGTTCTAGTTTCATTCTTTTACATGTGGCTGACCAGTTTTACCAGCATCACTTGTTGAAGAGAATGTCTTTTCTCCATTGTATATTTTTCCTCCTTTGTCAAAGATAAGGTGTCTATAGGTGTGTAGATTTATCTCTGGACTTTCTATTTTGTTCCATTGATTTATTTGTCAGTCTTTGTGCCAGTGTCATACTGTCTTGATGACTGTAGCTTTGTAACATAGTCTGAAGTCAGGCAGGTTGATTCCTCCAGTTCCATTCTTCTTTCTCAAGATTGCTTTAGCTATTCAAGGTTTTTTGTGTTTCCATACAAATTGTGAAATCAGTTGTTCTAGTTCTGTGAAAAATACTTTTGGTAGTTTGATAGGGATTGTGTTGAATCTATAGATTGCTTTGGGTAGTATACTCATTTTCACTATATTGATTCTTCCAATCCACAAGCATGGTATGTTTCTCCAACTATCTGTGTCATCCTTGATTTCTTTCATCAGTGAGAAACAATCAAATTTAGAGAAATATTTCAGTTTTTTTAATTCAGTTAAGTTGATCAAAACTTGATACCTCCTAGTATCTTGACATCAAAATCCTAGTGGTCTAGTTTTGTGTAACAAAGATTTGAAAGTGAACAATCTCAGCTTTCTCATATAGTTTCCAGAACCAAGAAAATGGTTTATTACGGGGGAGAAAAATAGGCAGAAAAAAAGACCAGAGATTATGGGTGCCCTTTTTAAACAAGCAGGAGACTTTGTGGCTTGTATTATTCTTTCTGAAACTTTTGATCTCTTATTCTTTCCTAAGAATAAAATATATTTATGCTCCTTTTCTGTCTATTATGAAACTCATGTTAGAATGGGTCAAATGTTTAAAATTTCTTAGGATTAATGAAACAGAAATAGCTGATGGGAGCGCTCAAAATAAAGTCATAGAATGTGATCAGCTATTTATTCACATGACAAATTAAGGGTGATTTATTCACTTCATGGCCCAAGAGCAAATTCCTAAACTACTTTAGGAAAACATGAATGAGAAGAATGTAGAAAATAGACTGGAAGGAGAAAAGCTTCTCCATATCTCAAGATAGAACTGCTCAAAAATAACATAGAATATGGTAGTGGAAATTGAATAATGTTGTTAAGGAAAGAGAGGAAAAATTAAAAATAGCCCTAAACTTACAAAAAGATTCTGTCTGACTGCTCAGTCCCCTAGCTTGCATGCACATAAAATATGAAAAAAATTGAAAAGAGTGGCCTCTGTTATTTTCAGCTTTGAGTAAAATATTCAAATCATGTTGCTCAATTTAAAAAGAAAAATTTTATCACATAAGAATCTCTACTAAAATGATTCTATAGTATTTATTTATTGGAATTGCAAAACCAGGGATGTTGCTATCAAAGTCACACACTTTTGATATCTAATATGTGAGATTCCATCTAATGATATATCTATAGATATGAACTTCTGATTCTCAAAGTTTCAGTGATTCTAGAGAAGAGAGATGGTTAATCCAGATTAAATAATGTTGTTCATTTAACATGATGAGAAATTTTACTTAGCAATGTTGTAAAAACAACATTGAACTTTTAAAATTTTTACGCCCCAACATGCCATTGACTGGTTAGCAACCTTCGGTAAGTAAGTCATTCTTTCATCTGTAAAACAAGAGCCTTGGGCTTACTCAGTTATTCTCCAATACTGGTTAGGCCCATGAAAGAGTTTTCATGAGCATGAGACCAAATAAGACAAAAAAAGAAGAAAAAGTGGGACAGATGGTTACTAGACTTGTCATGGCAATCATTTCATAATGTATGCAAATATCAAATCACTATGCAGTACACCTAAAACTAACATAATATTGTACTTCACCTATATTTCCATTTTTAAATTGGTAGTGACAATTTTTGACTGGGATTTCTGGCCAAAGTAGGTACTTATTGTCTCATAGTGTCCTGTCTTGCCAGGTTGCCCCTTCCTGATCCTTTGGCTGGAGAGGGTAGATTATGGTAGACATTTTGTGTCTGTACTGTTAGCATTTCTGAATTGCTGGTTTCTCCATTTCTAAAGTGGGATACAAAAGGCAAGGAAAGAGCCCAGGAAATTATCACCAGCCATTCCCTGGGTCTTGAAGTCCCTAGACAGTCTGCCTTCTTCTTACCATCTTTCAGAGTCTTACTTGTTTTGTTTATAAAGCTTAGGAATTTTAGTTGTACTTAACAAACAGAATAGGGAAAAGCATGTGTATTCCATTCTCCCAGAAGTGGAAGTCAGTTGTTTACATTTGATATGAATTTAGTTAAAAGACCCATCCTTCTCCTTGCACTGTTTATTTACTTGCTCAGTCACTCCAGTGCTGATTGAGAGCAGCCACTTAGTGACTGTCAGTATAGGAAGTCTTTGTGCTGGGAGGAACAGCCCCAGGAATGGGGAGGCCATGCTCTGGCCTCTTTCTGTCCAAGTGTCTTGATGTCTCCGGCTCTGTTGCCAGCTGCCATAGTGACTCAGCCAGGCTTCTCCAGACTCAACTGAAATTAATAGGATTATAGTAGGGCAAGGAAAGTAAATATTAAATATTTACTTATAGTACATAGCTAAGCTTGTGAATAATGCATGAAAGAATTTTCCAGGGGGAAAAGGTTCTAAGGGTTTTTTTTTTTTCTTTGTAACATGCCATTTAAAAAAACTTCCTATTAGAAAATAATCTCCAATTTACCAAAACATTGCAAAAATGAGAATAATGAAAGGAAACTCATATTGTCTTATCCAGATTCACCTCTAACTAATACTTAACACCGTATTCTATTTTATTATTTGTATTCTCTCACTTTCTACATACACACACACACACACTAATTTAACATGCCACCTGTGCTCCAATTTTGTCAATTGATCCAATAATGTCCTTTATAGCATGTTCCCTCTGGTACAGGGTCCAGGATAATATTAAGTATTGCATATATTTGTAGAGTCTCTTTAGTGTCCTTTAATCTGGGAAATGTTCCTTTGATTTTTTTTAAACAATAAGATGGTAAAACTGTATCTGTCTCATGTTATTAATGTTATTTATAGGTACTCTCAGCAGATTGTGAACTTATTAACATGCATAAAGGTAGGATTTCAGTAATCTGTGGAAGAAAGAGGCTCTTTTAGCAGCAGGTAATTAAATCAAAAAGTGAAGCCACAGCAAAATCATGAAAACCATAATATGCCTGACCCAAAATTAGAAAGTTGTTTATGTAAGTTAGAATGGAAATCGTTGTTCTTTTATCACTTAAAAGCTTCTGGAGATAATTAATGAAAGTGTCTTTGTATGATTTATACAAAAGCTAAATGTTCACAAACTTCTAAGATGACAGATTTTAAAACTTAGCTAGACAATTTGTTTTATTCTAACTTGAACTGTCAAATGTTGCTAATTTGCTTGTTGTGATAAATCCCTTTTTTAATATGTACCATAAATGTATAAGCCAGAGAAGCACAGGATTCTTATTTATTCTAAGTGCTGAATTCTGAACAGCCTGTTGACACAATCATGTTCAACATTAGAGGCACCATTAGCCTGCAAAGGAATGATCATCTTCACGTGCCAGAGACAAGCTTCATTCCCTGAGACTACAGTGGTGTTTCTTGAAATGCTTTGACAATGCATCTTATATCCATATTCTTAATATGGAGCAAAACCAAACATTTGCAACCAGAGTTTATTTATGGTTCTCTTGTGTCAGTGGCTTTCATGGGCTCTTTTGTGCTCTGGACAAAGATGTCTGGCCAGAGCCCAGAGTTTTCCTCACAATCAGAACCAGCTGAAGTCTGGTTTCATCTCCCAAGGGGCTATAAAACACACTCTTTCTTATTCACTTGAATTTCCAATTTCAAGAAGAGGCCCTGCTCCTACAGATGGAGAGAGTACTTCTGTCAATACCTTGGGCTTATGAGGTCTGGATTAAATCAGACATTGAAATATCTTTCCTATTGGTGAACCATCTTAATCTCTTGTTTTTTATGCTTGGATTTTAAGCCATGTGACTCCCATAAAGATATTTTCAAAACTGAGTAGTGATTATTTTAATTACAGTTTCTTTAAACCATATTGCCCATATATCATCTCAGTGGTTTTGAAAAAGTTATCTCAGTTTTACTCTCTACATACATCTCTAGGTTATGTATTGTGTTGGGGCAGGCTCTGGAGGTGAGACTGCCATGATTTCATCCTACTATTAGTGGGCATCTAATTCTACTTCACTGACTACACTAAAGCCTTGACTGTGTGGATCACAACATACTGTGGAAAATTCTGAAAAAGATGAGAATACCGGACCCCTTATATGCCTCCTGCGAAACCTGTATGCAGGTCAAGATGCAACAGTTAGAAAAATGGACAGAGAACAACAGACAGATTCAAAATTGGGAAAGGAGTACATCAAGGCTGTATAATGTCACCCTGATTATTTACCTTATATGCAGAGTACATCATGAGAAATGCTGGGCTGGATGAAGCACAACTGGAATCAAGATCACCAGGAGAAATATCAATAACATCAGATATGCAGATGACACCACCCTTATGGCAGAAAGTGAGGAGGAACTAAAGAGTCTCTTGATGAAGGTGAAAAGAAAAAAGCTGGCTTAAAACTCAACATTCAAAAAACTAAGATCATGGCATCTGGTCCCATCACTTCATGACAAACACATGTGGAAACAATGGAAACAGTGACAGACTTGATTTTCTTGAGCTCCAAAATCACTGCAGATGGTGACTGCAGCTGTGAAATTACAAGATGCTTGCTTCTTGGAAGAAAAGATATGAGAAACCTAGACAGCATATTAAAAGGCAGAGACATTACTTTGCCATCAAAGGGCCATATAGTCAAAGCTATGATTTTTCTAGCGGTCATGTATGGATGTGAGAGTTGGACCATAAAGAAGGCTGAGTGCCAAAGAATTGATGCTTTTGAACTTTGGTGTTGGAGAAGACTCTTGAGAGTCCCTTGGGCTGCAAGGAGATCCTACCTGTTAATCCTAAAGGGAATCAGCCCTGAATATTTATTGGAAGGACTGATGCTGAAACTCCAATACTTTGGCCACCTGATGCGAAGAACGGACTCATTGGAAAAGACCCTGATGCTAGGAAAGATTGAAGGCAGGAGGAGAAGGGGATGACAGAGGATAAGATGGTTGGATGGTATCACCCAGTCAATGGACATGAGTTTGAGCAAGCTCCAGGAGATGGTGAAGGTCAGGGAAGCCTGGCGTGCTGCAGTCCATGGGGTTGCAAAGAGTTGGACACAACTGAGAAACTGAACAACAACAACAATTACTGGGAAAATTATAGACCCCTCTAAGTTTCCTCATCTGCAAGCAGATAATAATTACAACTTCATGGGAGGTTAAGAGTAGTTAAAATTTTAAATTAGAAGTGAAGTGAAGTGAAAATAGCTCAGTCATGTCTGACTCTTTGTGACCCCATGGACTATATAGTCCATGGAATTCTCCAGGCCAGAATACTGGAGTGGGTAGCCTTCCCCTTCTCCAGAGGATCTTCCCAACCCAGGGATCAAACCCAGTTCTCCCACATTGCAGGCAGATTCTTTACCAGCTGAGTCACAAGGGAAGCTCAGGATGAATTGAAACCCATTGAACCTCAAACCCAGGCACAATGTCCCCATCCTGGGCCTTATACTTCAGAGACTCCACTCTGGCCTTCCTGTATCTGAGCTTTCTTACAATGTGAGGAATCTGGGAAGAGTGGAGAAGAGGCAAGAAAGTGATCTCTCCCTGCCAGTCTCCAGTTCATGCTACCCCTTCTGGAACTCCAGATCCCTGCCCAAATGTCTGACACCTCCTTGCAGGGCCTTGCTGCCTTCTCTTCTGCTTTCATCCTCCTGAAGGCTCACCCCTGCTGTTGGCAGCACAGCCCCTCCAGAGAGAAGCCAAAACATGGCAGTTAGTAAGGTTGTGGGGGATGGTGGATAGGGGAGGTTTGGCCTTATGATGTGGGAGTTCAAGTGTCACACAGGGAGTGGGAGGAGAAAGGGTGAGATGGAGGCTGCCTTTCCCTGGGCCCCTGTGATCCACAGAATGTCAGGGAGACTGAGCCTTATAGCCCCCCAGGTTGTTATGAGGATTATGTTATGTCCTCCTATTTGACAAATAGGAGAACAGTCTTATTTTAAGTGTTTAGTTTGATTTAATAGTTTTTTTTTTAAATACACAAAAACAGAGCATATGTCTGCTATTTGTACTCTCACCCTGCACCCTACAAATGTGGGGCATGCGTACATGCTGAGGCAGTGACTGACTCTCAGTGAAAACTCAGTAAAAACCAGCCACCACCATCAGCATCAGCACTGTCATCTTCTACAACGTGTGGCATACAGTTATTTCTCTGAGATGGGTGGAAACCAGCTCCTTCCCTCATCCTTGCATTATCAGACGCCCATTCGGTTTCTTCCAAGAGGCAGTAAATGACTGCCGAGACTCCAGGGATGGAGGGAAGGCAGTGGGAAGGAGTGTCATAGTGGCTGGAGTGAGCACATCACCCAGGCTGGCTCACCCAGCCCTTTGCTCTGGGTTCTGATCAGTCACTATGGTCCTGTAGGTCCCTACTCAGCTTGGTTCTCATATTTCAACACTCGTTTCCTTAGACTGTGCCTTAACCAAGGTCATTTGGTAAACAGTTACGCTGACATCCAGTAATTCAGCTTCCTCTTAACTTCTGCTTGATTTTTTCTTTCATCTTTAAATGTTCGTGTTTTTAAAGGAAACTTAAAGGTGGTTCTGTCCAGGGGCAGGCTGCTGCTTGAACAAAAGTACCCACAGTCTAACAGCAGCATTGTCATGGGGACTGGATCCTTGTCAGAGAGCAGTTTATTTAAAGGATTAAGGGTTGGGGCTCAAGTGCTCCACAGAAGATACCAGTAACCCCAAAATATCTCACTGACATCTCAACGTTGCATCTAGAATGGCTCTGTACTAGAAACAATCTTACAGAATACCCTGGCATAATCCTTTGTGTTGGAGAACACACAAAATTTCAGATCCCAGCCATTTTCAAATGACCTTTGCACAAAATAAATCCTACTGTCTGATGCATTTTCAGAAGAAACAAATATAAGGTCTGTATCCTCAGCCTTGTGAGTGATGTGCCTCCAATGGTAAGAACCATCAGGATGGAAACACAGCACTTAGAGATCATCAAACTGGGTAATGCTAATGACAGAGCATTTACACGGGTGTTGCCTGAGTGCCAACCTTGTGATCAATGACGTACACAAAGTGTTTATCAATGAAGGCAATTAATGGTCCAAATTAACAAAGCTGGTAAAACAAGACACCAATATTTGAACCCACATCTGATTTAAAAGCTAAAAGATGTTAACTTTCACCCCTTTTTGCTTGGGAGAAGGGCATTTTCCAACCAAATCTATGCCCAATATAAATAAAAGATTTTATGTTCCCTCTTGGCTGCTGTTTACTACCTCAGTTTGCTGTGTGACCTCATGACAAATAACTCTACCTCTCTGTGTTCAGTTTTCGATCAGTAATTTGGGAATGATAGTACATAGTTCACAGGGTCAAAAGATTAAAAATAGACAATATATTAAAAGAACTTTGCATGTTGCATAGTATAAATAAGGTGCTAGTGTCTCTAGCCTCAGAACTATAGTCTTATTAAATCAACTACTTACTCAGAGTCATTTTCATTTTTACCTCATTTGCCAGGAAAATTATCCAAGACTTATCAGTGGGCAAATGAAGTTTTCTGACTGTCCTTTCATTGGAGTGCTGGTATCTTGTCCAGTGGACCCTCCAGGGATCACCTGACTCTAGATCTGTGGACAACTTTGACCATTTGGATTGCTTAGACCATTTCACAATATTACATGGATAGAAGTTATGGAAAACTCAACATCTTTATAATCTAAACATCTTTGTCACCAAAAATCCCAAAAGATTTTGTCTTATGACTTCTTCCCTATGGAAAAGATACCCTCAAAATATTTTATTTCTCTGCCCTATATGGTACTAACCACTTTTGCCTCTATTAGCAAATATATTTCATCCCTGATTTACGTGTGTGTGTGTGTGTGTTTGTATGTGTGTTCATGGAATTCTCCTTTGAGATAGTTTTAACTTCTACTAGTACCTTCATTAATTATTGAGTTAAATAAAATATTTGAAACGTGCAAAGCTCCCAAACAACAAAATTCAGCCAAAAGGAGTGCTTCTGATCAAAAGATTAAAAAAATTTTAGATTTTAAATATTTTTAAATCTCACCATTTTCTAAAACCCATGAAAGGGCCCCAAGATTGGCTTAAGGCAAGCTGAGAACTGATAAACTTACTGTTGGTACAGTAAATCCCAAACATATGAACTTTCAAGTTGCAAACTTTCTAAGATGCAAACGTGCATTCATTCCACTGATGTCAAGCGTTAATGAAATTGTAGCTGGCCCTCAATCTCCTATTGCTGATGATCCTTCAGTTCTACCATCTCTCACCTCCTCTCTCTCTTCTAGTCAGTAACTCTTCTTACCTGTTCATTCAGTGCCAACTTTTGTATACCAGATCTTCTACTGTACATTTCAAGGTACTGAACTGTAAGGTTAAAATGTTTTCTTTATCATTTGTGTTTGTCTTTGGGGGCTTCCCTCATAGCTCAGTTGGTAAAGAATCCGCCTGCAATGCAGGAGACCCCGGTTTGATTCCTGAGTCAGGAAGACCCGCTGGAGAAGGGATAGGCTATCCACTCCAGTATACTTGGGCTTCCCTTGTGGCTCAGCTTGTAGAGAATCTGCCTGCAATCCGGGAGACCTGGGTTCATTTGTCTTTTATGTATTATTTGTGCGAAAAAGTGTTATTATACACCTATTATAGTACAGTACCATAGCCGATTGTGGTAGTTGGGTACTGAGGCTAACTTTGTTAGACTTACAGGCATATTGAAATTATGAACACACTCTTGGAACAGATCTTGTTCATATGTATGGAACTTACAGTATTTTTTCCTTTCTTTCTGTGCTCTACTCCTTCCTGCCAACTAAAAATTGGCACTTGCCAACTGCCTCTACAAAAATTAAGTCACACACTATTGTAGCTGCTGACCTTCAACACCCGCTGAAAGGAGTTCAGGGTGGAGATCAGGAATGAGGCACTCTATGCTCTGGAAAACACTGGCAGAACAGGCCTTTAGATAGTTAGATATTTTCAGCAGAAGATTTTATGAACCTAATTCTTACATATCCTCATTTAGAAAAGCACTAAAATCATTAATGGTGACACTGTTCCTCATGACTAGCAGCAAGCTCCTGCCAAAATTTGTGCTTGGCTGCATGTACCCCCTTCACCAAAATCGTATATAATACTGACTGCTCCCCCTACCTCTTCCAAGCAGTGTCTCAGAGCTATCTGAAATGCTTTCTCCTCCAGTGTTATAGTCCTCATTTTGCCCCAGATAAAATTTAACTCACAATCCTCAGGTTTTTCTTTTTTCTTTTTTTTCCAGTGGCATTCTCATGCTGCCCTTCCTCTCACAGGAGATGCCTGATATATTTATCAGGCATCTGATAAATGTATTTTGTCAAATTCCAGCCATCTGGTTCCAGGACTGTGTACCCAGACACTGTGTTACCAGATGGGTGGATGTATCTAATACAATGTCTCAAATATACTGAGCATTCAGTTAATTAGATCTGAACAGTTCAAGCACAAACCTAGCATTTCTATACAGCCCAAAGACCTCAGCAGCTCAATACCAGGACTACCTGTGCTAGTCAATGAAAATATATTTTTATCATTCACTGCAGTGACACAGCCCCCGCCTCAAACCCACCAGGTGTCCCTCCTGGATTCTTACTTTATAGCAATTTATATCCTGAATCTTCCCTCATCAGCAGCCTCACCTATCCCACAGAGTAAGACCTACCAGTTCTGATCCCCAGTTTTGCAGATCCTTCATACCTGAGAAGTAATAAGAAAGAATTCTCCATTCACTGAGCTCCTGTTAAGTGCCAGGCACTCTGCTAGGTGCTAGAGATAGAAGAGTGAGGAAGATAAGAGTTCATAGCCCAGGAAGTTTCTTGCCTATGGAGGGATGTAACAAACCAGAGATTTGGATAGTCTGTAGGGCCTCTGACTGTGGTGGGGACAGGAAGGTGTGGCAACACAGGGACCAGCTTCATGGAGGTGACATTAGGACCTGAAGACAATGGGAGATGTGGAAGAGGACATCCTAGGAAGTACACATTCTAGGGCTTGGTCCCCAGGAAAAGGCCAACGGGGTCCTTGAAGCTGAAGCATTTCCAGATGACCTGCAGACCTCCCTTGTGTTGTCTTCAAGGGATCAGACTTAACACGTATGTGAGGACTTAACACATTCATAGGCTTCCCCAATGGCTCAAGCAGTAAAGAATCTGCCTGCAATGTAAAAGACTCAGAAGACGCAGCTTCAATCCCTGGGTTGCGAAGATCCCCTGGAGAAGGAAATGGCAACCCACTCCAATATTCTTGCCTGGAGAATCTCATGGGTGGAGGAGCCTGGTGGGCTACAGTCCATAGGGTCTCAGAGTCAGACACAATTGAGCATGCACACATCAACACATAAATGGGTTAAGGACTTAGTGTATATTTTATCATTTAATCCTCACAACAACTTCTGATGTAGAAACTATTTTTATTCACCCATCTTACAAATTAGTATCTCTAAGACTGAGTCACAGAGAAATCAAGTTACTCATTCAAAGTCTCACAGCTAGTAAGTGACAAAACCCATGGTCAAATTCCAGCCATCTGGTTCCAGGACTGTGTACCCAGATACTGCACTACCAGATGGGTGGACGTATCTAATACAATGTCTGAAATATACTGAGCATTCAGTTAACTAGATCTGAACTGTTCAAGCACAAACCTAGCATTTCTATACAGCCCAAAGACCTCAGCAGCTCAATACCAGGACTACCTGTGCTAGTCAATGAAAATATATTTTAATAAAAATACATATTATTAACAAAATACCATGCTGTCACACCTGGACTAAAATAAATTCATGATAAACCTTCACATAATAAAATATAAAAAAGAAACAAGAGGGAGAGAGAGATTAGAGTCCCTCAACAGATGGCCTCAGCCTGGAGGAGCAGAGAAAACCTGTAGACTCCTATTTTTCTTCTCATGTCTCAGTGTCCTTCCTGATGAAATATTCCACAAGAATGAGATGAAAATGGAACACTTGGTTCTGTGTGACCTGAGAGAAGCCTGGAGGAGGGGGTTCCTTTACTTGGGGACAGCTTTAGATCCCTCTTCTGCTAGGAGGAAACTCTGGTGGTATTTGGGTGACTGTATTTCCTGTGCTTGACTATAGAGCATTTTGCTCTTGCTACTAGGTAAGGCAGCTTCCCAAGTGGCATAGTGGTAAAGAATCCACCTGCTAATGCAGGAGACACAAGAGAAGTGGGTTCAATCCCTGGGTCAGGAAGAGCCTCTGGAGTAGGAAATAGCTACCCACTCCAGTATTCTTGCCTGAGAAATTCCATGGGCAGAGGAGTCTGACGGACTATAGTCCGTGGGGTCTCAAAAGAGTCAGACACCAACGAACACGCACACACACATAGTAGATAAGGCTTTGAAGTCAAAATGAGGTTCAGATCCTCATCTCTCATTTCTGGTTGGTGATCTCATTGAGTAAGTCATTAAACCACTCTGAGACAAATCTCCCTTTCCTTACCTGCAACTCAAGGGGTGATCATACCCACCTTTATGAAGGTGCTTGTCACGGTGTCTAGCACATGGGAAATCATAATATGCCACCTTTCAGGTAAAACCTTATCAACAGTCTACAATAACACAATCTGGGCTGTGGTTTGCGAAGTTATGTCCAAACATCCATACAGAGACATTTTTACATTTGCTACTTTGGAAATATGAGGTGGTAAGTTCAAAATCTCTATGTCTATATGGATGGCATATTCCAATGTACTGAGAAATTTAGTGATACTGAAAAGTTCATATACTATACCATTGAGGTGTTTTATATCCCATTCAAAGTAGTTGCTTCTATGTCCTTTTCTTGTGTGTCTCAGCCCGGTGCACTCGTGGCCCATGGCAGAGAGGAGCCTGCTCACAGCTCTGACTGTCTGACATTCATGTCCCAGGTCACTTCACTAATGATGGAAAGGGATTGCAATGGGACTGCTGCAGGACTTGTGCAGTTTCTCTTTTTCTTCCAGTTTAATTGAGATAATTGACATATAATAGTATATAAGTTTGGCAACACACTCCAGTACTCTTGCCTGCAGAATCCCATGGACAGAGGAGCCTGGAAGGCTGCAGTCCATGGGGTTGCTAAATAGTCGGACATGACTGAGCAACTTCACTTTCACTTTTCACTTTCACCCATTGGAGAAGGAAATGGCAATCCACTCCAGTGTTCTTGCCTGGAGAATCCCAGGGATGGGGGAGCCTGGTGGGCTGCCGTCTATGGGGTTGCACAGAGTTGGACACGACTGAAGCGACTTAGCAGCAGCAGCAGCAGCAGGAGCATATAAGTTTAAGAGGTACAATATAATGAAATGATTACTGCAGTAAGTTAGTGAACATCATCTCATATGGATATAAAATTAAAGAAATATAAAATGTTTTTCTTGTAAGGAGAAACTAATAATTTTCATACATAACATACAGCAGTTTTAATTATATTTATCATGCTTAACATATTACATAACATCCCCAGCACTTATTTATCTTAAAACTGGGAATTTGTACCTTTTGACTGCTTTCATCTAGTTCCCTCTCACCTCACCCCTCCCCTTTGACAAATCTAGTCTCTTCCTATATGTTTGCTTTTGAAATATAATTGACTTATAACACTATAATAGTTCCTGTTAGTTCCTGTTATACAACATAGTGATTCCATATTTCTACACATTTCAAAATGATCACCATGAGAATCTATTTACCATCTGTCACCATACAAAGACATTACATAATTATTGACTATAATCCACACACCATGTAATTTACACACCCATAACTCATTTATTTTGCAACTGGAAGGTTGCACCACTTAATCTCCCTCACCTATTTCTCTCCTTCCCCTCTACTCCCTCCTCGCTGGCAGTCACCAGTTTGTTCTCTGCATCCATGACTCTTTCTGTTTGGTTAATTTATTTATTCTGTTTTTTAGATTCAACATATAAGCAAAATAATTCAGTATTTGTCTGATTTATTTTACTTAACATAATATCCTAAAGGTCCATTCAGGTTATTGTAAACTGTAAAGTTTCATCCTTTTCTGTGGCTGGCTATATTCCATTATATATATTCTATATGTTTTTCACATCTTCTTTATCTGTAAATCTATTGATGGGCCCTTAGGTTACTCCTGGACTTCCCTGGTAGCTCAGTGGTAAAGAATTCACCTGCAGTGTAGAAGACATGGATTTGATCCCTGGGTCAGAAAGATCCCCTGGAAAAGCAAATGGCAATCTACTCCAGTATTCTTGCCTGGAAATTCCATGGAGAGAGGAACCTGGTGGGCTACAGTCTATGGGGCCACAAAAGAGTTGGACATGACTTAGTGAGCAAACAACAACAACAGGTTATTTCCATATCTGGCTATTGCAAATAATACTACAATGAACATAAGGATCCATGTATCTTTTATCTTTTTATTGAAGTATAGTTGATTTATGATGTTGTGGTAATTACTGCTGTACAGCAAAGTGACTCAGTGATACATATACACACACACACATATACATTCTTTTTCATATTCTTTTCCATTATGGTTTATCATAGGATAGTAACTGTAATACTCTGTGCTATACAGTCAGATCTTGTTTTTGTATGTATGGATTGGTTTTATGTATCTTTTTGAATTAGTGTTTTCATTTTCTTCGGATAAATACCACAAATGGAATTGCTGCAACTAACACACACACACAAGGCAATGGCACCCCACTCCAGTACTCTTGCCTGGAGAATCCCATGGACGGAGGAGCCTGGAAGGCTGCAGTCCATGGGGTCCCTAGAGTGGGACACGACTGAGCAACTTCACTTTCACTTTTCACTTTCATGCATTGGAGAAGGAAATGGCAACCAGCTCCAGTGTTCTTGCTTGGAGAATCCCAGGGACGGGGGAGCCTGGTGGGCTGCCATCTATGGGGTCACATAGAGTTGGACACGACTGAAGCGACTTAGCAAGCAAGCAAGCAACACACACACACACACACACACACACTGTTACTATTCTTAATTTTTTGAGGAATCTCCATGTTGTTTTCCATAGTGGCTACACCAATTTACATTCCCACCAAGAGTGCACAAGTGTTCCCTTTTCCCCACATCCTTATCAACACTTGTTATTTTTTTTTTAATTTTTTTTAATTTTATTTTATTTTTAAACTTTACATAATTGTATTAGTTTTGCCAAATATCAAAATGAATCCGCCACAGGTATACATGTGCTCCCCATCCTGAACCCTCCTCCCTCCTGCCTCCCCATACCATCCCTCTGGGTCGTCCCAGTGCACCAGCCCCAAGCATCCAGTATCGTGCATCGAACCTGGACTGGCAACTCATTTCATACACTTGTTATTTTTTGACTTTTTGAAAAATAACCATTCTGACAGTTGTGAGCTGATTTTAATTTGCATTTCCATGATGATTAGTTATGTTATTTTATGTGCATGTTGGTCATCTGTATGCCTTCTTTAGAAAAATGTTTATTAGGTCCTTGGCCTATTCTTAATTGGGTTATTTGTTTATTTGATCAGGTTGCATGAGTACTTTGAATTTTGTGGATATTAACCCCATATTGGATAAATTATTTACAAATATATCTAAAGGTGCAGCTGAATCCAGGTGAAACCCCTGACTGAGTGAGCAAGGAAGACAGGAGGAGGAGTTGAGGGTGTTCACAGGTGAAGTCCAACATCTCAATACAGAGTAAAAGCAGTTTGCTGAGAGCAAGAAAGTGAGGTAATTAAGGCCAAAGAGAAAAGCAATACATATTTAGATAGTTGAATTGGAGAATTCAAAAGATAGCTAGTGGAAAGTGCAGAAATAGCTGACCAGTGTGCATGCACGTGTGATGTTACTTCAGTCATGTCCAACTCCTTGCAATCCTATAGACTGTAGTCCAACAGGTTCCTCTGCCCATGGGATTCTCCAAGTAAGAATACTGGAGTGGGTTGCTATGCCCTCCTCCAGGAGATCTTCCTGACCCAGGGATCGAACCCACATCTCTTACATCTCCTGCATTGGGGGGTGGATTCTTTACTATTAGTGCCACCTGGGGAGCCCAGGGGACTAGCATTGATGTCTAAAATGAAATGTGAAGCCATGGGATTATTGAGTGTCATGTTCTTCAAGTATATAATTTCCACCAATACTGTTTGACCACTGAGGAGAAAGCAGAAAGTTGGGCTGATTCAGAGTTGGGGACTGATCAGGCTTGTGCTGTGGAAAATCAGGCAGAGTTTTCTGTTTATGCCACAGTGTGTGATTTCAGTGTTCACATTGCCATCCCAGATGAAGCTATCTAGCTGTATTAGCATGAAGTGTGTGATTGTGTGACAAAGGAAAAAACTCAAACTGATTAAGATAACAGGAGGAATTTTTTTAGGTAACATGATTCAAGGCTTGCAACATATCTCACCGGATTGTTATGGGGATTCAATAAATCAGTCCTATAAAGTACATCAAATATCTTCCGGCTTCCTTGGTGATTCAGCTGGTAAATAATCTGCCTGCAATGTGGGATACCTGGGTTTGATCCCTGGGTTGTGAAGATCCCCTAGAGAAGGGAACAACTACCCACCCCAGTATTCTGGCCTGGAGAATTCCATGGATTGTATAATCCATGGGATCACAAAGAGTTAGACATGACTGAGTGATTTTCACTCAACCTTGTCTTCGTCACCTAGCTCATAATAGCTGCTCAATAAACAATCTGTTTCATCAAAATTTTCATTCTGAAACCATATCTTTGCATCTTTCCTTTCTGTTGACCACGTTGTTAGCCTTTTCCTTTTCATATCTAGTAGAAAGTTACCTGCCTTCTAGTCTCTCTCCCAGGATGGAAAACTATCTAAATGTCTCGCAATTCATTGGTCTGATTTGGGTCTATACTAACTTCTTTGGCAAAGGGAATGTCATTTGCTTATTAACACAGTCTGCCTTTACTAGGATAATCACTGTGATTGAAAAAACAAATTTGCAACCTGGATAGAAAAATAAGAGCTTACCCTGAGTTTAAGAGGGGGTCTATTTTCTAATCCAGATTACATGATTTAAATTTTTTTTAATTAATTAATTGTAATTGGAGGCTAATTACTTTACAATATTGTGGTGATTTTTGCCATACATTGACATGAATCAGCCATGGGTGTACATGCATTCCCCATCCTGAACCCCTCTCCCACTTCCCTCCTCTTCCCATCCTTCTGGGTCATCCCATTGCACTGGTTTTGAGTGCCCTGTTTCATGCATTGAACTTGGACTGTGATCTATCTCAGATATGATAATATACATGTTTCAATGTTATTCTCTCAAATCATCCCACCCTCAGCTTCTCCCACAGAGTCTAAAAGTCTGTTCTTTACATCTGTGTTTCTTTTGCTATCTTGCACATAGAGGGTCTTTCTAAATTCCATATATATGCATTAATATATTGTATTGGTGTTTTGCTTTCTGACTTATTTCACTCTGTATAATAGGCTCCAGTTTCATCCACCTCATTAGAATTGACTCAAATGTGATCTTTTTAATAGTTGAGTAATATTTGATTGTGTATACATACCAAAACTTTCTTATCCATTCATCTGCCGATGGACATCTAGGTTGCTTCCATGTCTTAGCTATTTTAAAAGTGCTGCAATGAACATTGGGGTACACATGTCTTTTTCAATTCTGGTTTCTTTGGTGTGTATGCCCAGCAGTGGGATTGCTGCATCATATGGCAGTTCTATTTCCAGTTTTTTAAGGAATCTCCACACTGTTCTCCATAGTGGCTATACTAGTATGTATTCCCATGAACAGTGTAAGAGGGTTCCCTTTTCTCCACACCCTCTCCAGCATTTATTGTTTGTAGACTTTTTGATGTCAGACATTCTGACCAGGGTGAGATGGTACCTCATTGTGGTTTTGACTTGCATTTCTCTGATAATGAGTAATGCTTAGCATATTTTCAGGTGTTTGTTAGCCATCTGTATGTCTTCTTTGGAGAAATGTCTGTTTAGTTCTTTGGCACCATTTTTTTATTCGGTCATTTACTTGTTTGGTATTGAGTTGCATGAGCTGCTTGTATATTTTGGAGATTAATTCTTTGCCAGTTGTTTCATTTGCTATTATTTTCTCCAATTCTGAAGGCTGTCTTTTCACCTCACTTATAGTTTCTTTCATTGTGCAAAAGCTTTTCAGTTTAATCAGGTCCCATTTGTTTATTTTTGCTTTTATTTCCATTACTCTGGGAGGTGGGTCATAAAGGATCTTGCTGTGATCTATGTCGGTGAGTGTTCTATGTTTTCCTCTAGGAGTTTTATAGTTTCTGATCTTACATTTAGATCTTTAATCCATTTTGAGTTTATTTTTGTGTATGGTGTTAGAAAGTGTTCTAGTTTCATTCTTTTACAGGTGGTTGGCCAGTTTTCCCAGCACCACTTGTTAAAGAAATTGTCTTTCCTCCATTGTATATTTTTTCCCTCTTTGTCAAAGATAAGGCGTCCATAGGTGCATAGACTCATCTTTGGGCTTTCTATTTTGTTCCATTGATCTTTATTTCTGTCTTTGTGCCAGTACCATACTGTCTTGATGACTGTAGCTTTGTAGCATAGTCTGAAGTCAGGCAGGTTGATTCCTCCAGTTCCATTCTTCTTTCTCAAGATTGCTTTAGCTGTTCGAGGTTTTTTGTGTTTCCATACAAATTGTGAAATTATTTGTTCTAGTTCTGTGAAAAATACCATTGGTAGCTTAATAGGGATTGTGTTGAATCTATAAATTGCTTTGGGTAGAATACTCATCTTCACTATGTTGATTCTTCCAATCCATGAACCTGGTATATTTCTCCATCTATTTGTGTCATTTTTTATTTCTTTCTACATGTTTATTATATCTCAGGGGTCAGTGGGATTTTTACTAGAGAGACAAACATGAAATTTACTGTGATCCCTGAAATTTTTTTTTTAAAGTACAGTTAGTTTAATTAGGATTGAACAGTAAACATTCTCCTAGGCCTCCGAGGAATCATTTTATTGTTGCAAAATAGAGACAGGACTGTTCTAAACATATACCTGGTCTTGCTGCATAATTACTGTCAAGAAAACTTGTATTAGTTTCCTGTGGCTACCATAACAAATAATCCCAAATTTGGTGTCTTAGATTTATGTCCTCACAGTTCTTTAGTCTAGAAATTCAAAATCAGTATCACTGGGCTGAATGAAAGTAGCAGCAGGATTACACTGTCTCTGATGTCTCAAAGGAAAAATCTGCTTCTTGCCTCTTTCAACTTCTGGTGACTGCAGGCATTCCTTGGCTAGTGACTGTATCACTTCAATCTTCAAGGTGTGCATCTTCAAATTTGTCTCTACTCTGTACTCACATCACCTTCTCCTCTGTGTTACGTCAAATCTCCCTCTTATAAGACTACCTGGGTTGCATTTAACCATCTCACTTGCTCCACCCCACCCCAGTTATTCAAGATAGTCTTCCTTGCCTCAAGACCCTTAACTTAATTACATCTGTAAAGATTTTGCCACCTGAAGTAATATTTACAAGGATGGGGGATGGGGAATGGGGACTGATAAATCTGTGGGCCATTATTCAACTATTACAACTACATTTAGCTCAATTACTTTAAAATAATTATCTTCAGTGTGGCAGAAATCCTTATATAACTAGCAACCCAGTATAGCAGGACAACTTTAGAAGGGCATTTCATGGTTACTATATTTCCTTAACTGTAAGAAAGCTGAGTGCCAAAGAATTGATGCTTTTGAACTGTGGTGTTGGAGAAGACTCTTAAGAGTCCCTTGGACTGCAAGGAGATCCAACCAGTCCATTCTAAATGAGATCTGTCCTGGGGGTTCTTTGGAAGGAATGATGCTAAAGCTGAAACTCCAGTACTTTGGCTACCTCATGCGAAGAGTTGACTCATTGGAAAAGACTTTGATGCTGGGAGGGATTTGGGGAAGGAGAAGGGGACGACAGAGGATGAGATGGCTGGATGGCATCACCAACTCGATGGATGTGAGTTTGAGTGAACTCCAGGAGTTGGTGATGGACAGGGAGGCCTGGCGTGCTGCAATTCATGGGGTTGCAGAGTCGGACATGACTGAGCAACTGAACTGAACTGAACTAAAGACAACATCAGCTGAAAATAGCTTCTGAGAGGAAAAAATAGTAACTACATTAAATGTTTGCATTCATCTTGATTTTAGAAACATTATAGTGAGGGGAAATTGTGTGTTTTAGAATCGAGGACTTGTGGTAATTTATCTTGGTAATATCACCAGGAAGTTACATTGTTTAAAACTAAATGTTTCATGGTTAGTTTATTGAGATTTTGCCAAAGAATTATCAAAGGTGAGTGGTAATGTTTCTTGAAAATTTCCCAGAGTAAAATCATCACAGCTATAAGTGAAGCATACAAACCACTCCTTTGTTGGGAATATCATAACTATTGCTAGAGGTAAATTCAGACTTTTCCTTGAGCTGCTTCTGCTGTCATCTCTCTTTCTATATTTCCCTTTTGTTAATGACTCTGTCAGCCACATTGATTTTTTTTTTCCACCAAATAATGTGAGGCTATAGGTGAATGAAGGAAACAAGAGAGGAAGAAACCATTGACTGAGCATACAATGTTGATCTCTGAAAAATCATTTATCACCAAGTGGTGTTACTTCAGCTTCCTGAATATCTCCTGAATCCTTCTCCCAATACTCCCTATGGGAAGAGGATAATCATCGCCCAAAGATGCTGACATCCTGATCCCCAGTATTTGACTGTATTATGTTTCATGGCAAGGGGAGATTAAGGCTAAAGATGGCATTAAGGTTGCTTATCAGCTGGCCTTAAAAATAGATTCATCTGAATTTTTCAGACTTCCTCAATGGCTCAAGTGGTAAAGAATCCTCCTGCAATGTAAAAGACACAGTAGACACAGTTCAATCCTTGGGTTGGGAAGATCCCCTGTATGAGGAAATGGCAACCCACTCCAGTATTCTTTGCCTGGGAAATCCCATGGACAGAGGAACCTGGTGGGCTACAGTCTAAGGGGTCACAAAGAGTCAGACACAACTGAGCATGCACTCACACTTCACTCGCTCAAGAGCCCATAAGTGGGAAGAGGGAGAGAGAAGATTCAGAACCAGAGAGATGACATTATGGGAAAGAGTTGACCAGCCACTGCTGGCCTTGAAGATGGAGGAAGGGGGCCATAGCTCAAGGAATGTGTCAGACTTTAGGTGCTAGTTAAGGCAAGGAAACAGATTCTTATCTCAAGTGTCCAGAAAAGAACACAGCCCTGCTGATGGCTTCATTATAGCCCTAGGGAATACATTTTGAACTCCAGATCTCCAGAAATGTAAGATCATACTTCATGTGGTTTTAAGCCACTGAGGTTGCATTAATTCTTTACTGCAACACTGCTGTAGTTCTGGACATTCTCTCTCTTTCCTAAGTTACAGAAACAAACCCTGATACAACTTCCAGTCTTGCCTCCTTCTGATCCATTTCCACTCTGCACTCAGAGCTGTCTTTCTAAAATGTTTACAGTTGGTCTCACTTATCTATTCCTCACCTTCCATTGACTCTCCATTGCTCTTAAAATAAAGCCCAAGGTCTTAAATGTAACCACAAGGCTCCTCCAGGACCACTGCATTTCCAAATTGTCCTCTAGAGCCAGCCAGCCTGAATTCCTCAGTCTCTCAAACACCCAACACTCTCTTCTCCCTGGATTCCCTATCTAGAGGATGCTCCTCCCTGCCTAGGTGCTCCTCTTCTCCAGAGGCCAATCTACCTAAAGTTTCAGCTCAGTTGTCCCTGCCTCCTGAAAGGCTTCCTCAGTCCTCACATCTAGTTAGATGTCCCTCTCTTTGCTCCCACAAGGCTCTGGTTACACTTCCTATAAGGTCCTTGAGGGCAGGAACCAGACTGTCTCCAGCACCTACCACAGTGCTTAGCACATAGCAGGCTCTGAAAAAATATTGTGGCTCAGTTGGTAAAGAATCCGCCTGCAATGCAGGAGACCTGGGTACGATCCCTGGTTTGGGAAGACCCCTTGGAGAAGAGAAAGGCTACCCACTCCAGTATTCTGACCTGGAGAATTCCATGGACTGTATAGTTCCTGGGGTTGCAAAGAGTCAGACACAACTGAGCAACTTTCACTTTCACTTTCATACCTATTACTCAGATCCCACAAATGCTTGAAATTAATTTGACCAAGCCATTTCAACTTTAGAATTTCCCCCTTTTAATGGCTTTGTGATGGCTCACAAAATTTTTTTTTACCTTTTCCCCTCATTTCTCCATAATTTAAACTGTACTCTCCCCACTGTTGTCCAGACAAGGCACGTGATAATTACATCAGCTAAGCCCAACTGTATCCCTAACCGTAATTTTGTGCTTGAGCAGCTTTACAAATTCCTTGCACAGCCTGTGCTCTTAAATATATTTTCTCTCCAAGCATGATCCCCTAAGATTTATGGAAATAGAAGTGAAAATATGGAGAGGAAGAGAGTGAAACTTGAAACTTCATATAGGCCAATTGAATTGATCCTAATTTTGAAGAAACTAGAATGAAGGTCAAGAAAGCAGAGAATGAAGACAAACTGCTTATTTTTGATTTGCAGATCTAATGCTATTTTCATGTTGTAAAAACCATTTAATTCTTTTTTTCATTGTGCTCACATCCATCAACTGAGGCTGTTCTTCAAATCTCCATGATTAAAAAGCTATCCTTTTTAAATGGAGAGATACGAAAGGAAGAAAGTATTTGCTTAATACCAGCTCACCTAGCAGGATGAGTACTTGTCATTGACCTCTGCAGGGTCTAGCTCTGCAGCACTGCAGACCCAGGGTCATCACGTTTTCTGCTCACCATACTCTAAGTTAGGAAAGCCAGGCTGGCCAGGTAATTTTGAGTTGCATGCTGGTTGTGTGATGTGCCCTTGGGTCTGTAACTGGGCCCCATTCTGCTCCTGGAGATGCTCAGGAGATCCTTGGATGAGACACAGAGCACTGAACAGACTCCAAGGCTGTTTCTGGCACATATAAACCCTTGTGTTTACATGCTAGCAGGATTTTGTTTGTATGCAGTCAGCATGTTTGTTCAGATGGGCACTCTTGCTTTCACAGTTTTGAGTATGGGCATATTTAATAATTCAGGTAGTTCTCTCCTTTGGGAAGTCTTGCCTTAGCTAGAGATAATGACTCACTTCAAATATAAGTACACAAAGCTATGAATTTAAAAAGGGATAAAATGACAAATTCCTAATTTCACTCTGTTTTCCTTATTATCAGCTCAGAAGTCATTTCTGCCTCACAATGCCCAGGTACACTACTTATATGATAATTTTCTTAAAGCTCAAGGTTGAAAGAGCAAAGTTATCTTCCACTATCCTCTAATAAGTACATGTTAAAGATTAATGCTTTTCAGACTTTGCTTATTTCATTTGCTTTCTATCGGTATAGGGGATGTTTTTTGTTTGTTTCTCTTGACAGTGAACTTACCCTTGGAGGTGGTATAGTTCTGGGGCCCCAAGTCTGTTGCTCAAGTTTCAAGTCTATTGTATTTAATAACTTTAAATTGTATTTTAGTCCTTTACATTTACTTACAAAAGTTTTTGTAGTTATAGCTTAAGAAATGAAGAATTAGTAGTTTAATATATGGAAGTAAACAGAAAGTGGTTGTCAAAATATTTTGGTGAGTCCTCTGGACATTTTTTTCCAAAAATCACTAACACAAATATGATGTAGTCTAGGTTTCCACAGTTTGGTAAGGATTTCTAAGGAGACATTTGAAAACATTTTAATAAATGTTTTCTTAAAACATTTTATCTTGCTAGTTATATTAGGTCAAAAATAAAATGAGACAGCACTTTGTTGCCATATTGGGAATATGAAACCTTAAAAAATTATTTTACCTTTATAAAAATAAATAGTTATTATACCCCTCTTATATTCTTCACTGGGAGTCAAGGCACCAAGCCAGCTCTGACTTTATTGGGGAAATAAAGACTTAAAGTTAATCCACAGCTGATGTAGTGCTCGTGAGCACTCCACTCACATCACGACACTGACTTTCCACAATACTCATCTCAAAAAGATTTCAGATTAGAAATGTATTTACCCTTAAACATGTTAGACACTTGATAAGTAACTTAGTCTTTGAATCTTGCAGATGTGAGCAAGACAAGGCAAGATAAATCCTCTTCTATACTTAATAATATGTAATAAATCATCTATATTTAATACATGTTTATATGGTAAACACTAGAGCAGTTCTTAAAATTGAAAAACAAAGAGCTACTAAGCCAAAAGAGGAAATGAAGTAGAATTCAAAAGAGTTTCAATTATTTCAAAAGTAAGCAAGACAAGGGAGTGGGATGGGAAGAACAAAGAACAGAAGGGGTAAATAGAAAGTACAGCAAGATAATAAGTTTAAATCTAAAAAAAAATGATAATATCACTAAAGGAAAACAGTCTAAACATTTATGTTAAACAGCAGATATTGTAAGATTGGGCTTTTGTTAAATCAAGGCCAACTATATGACATATATTAGAAACTTACTTTGACTATAAAGATACAGATCAGTTAAAAGAAAAAGAGTGGAAGGAGATATACTGTACATATACAATCAAAATAAAACAGGACTGACTTTATTAAAATCAGACAAGAGTTTAGACCAAGGAATGTTACTAGCAATAAAGAAGGAAATTTCAGAAATGTTAACTGGATCAATTCAGAGAACACAAAAATTCTAAATAACTTTGCACCTAATAAAGAAACTTAAAAGAAGAAATTAGACAAATATAACTTTAGCTGGAGACTTCAGCTGTCTTCTGTCAATCAATATTTGACAGATTACCTAGACAAAAAATAAGTTCTTGATAGGAAAGACTTGAACAACACAAGCAATTTTACTTAATAGACATTTATATCAATAGTACACTTTCCTCAGCAATAGCAGAAAACAGATTTTTTTCAAATGCACATAGAAATTCTCTAATAAGGTACATATTCTGAGCCATAAGACGATTCTCAAGAAATTTAAAGTACTTAAAATTATATATAGTCTGTTCTTTGACCACATCAGAATCATATTAGATACCAATAGCATCCAGTAGTCATGTACGGATGTGCAAGTTGGATCATAAAGAAAGCTGAGCACTGAAGAATTGATGCTTTTGAACTGTGGTGTTGGAGAGGACACTTGAGAGTCCCATGGACTGCAAGGAGATCCAACCAGTCAATCCTAAAGGAAATCAATCCTGAATATTCACTGGAAGGACTGATGTTGAAGCTGAAGCCCCAATACTTTGGCCAGCTGATGCCAAGAGCCAGTTCACTGGAAAAGACCCTGATGCTGGGAAAGACTGAAGGCAGGAGGAGAAGGGAGGTGGCAGAGGATGAGATGGTTAGATGGCATCACTAACTCAATGGACATGAGTTTGAGCAAGCTCCAGGAGATGGTGAAGGACAGGGAAGCCTGGTGTGCTGCAGCCCGGGGGGTCAAAAAGAGTTGAACATGATGAACTGAACAACAACAATAAACAGAAAGATATAGAAAATTACCCAAATATTTCAAAATTAAATGATTCACTTCTAAATGATGTATTTGTCAATTTTTAAATATTTTGAAACAAATGATTAAGAAACATAAAAGCATACCATGATTTGAGTTAACATTTAAAATGTTAACTACTTATGTTAGAAAAGAAAAAAAAATCTAAAATTAATTATCTGATGTTCCACCTTAATGAACTGTAAAACTTTAAACCCAGGAAAGGTAGAAAAAGATTAAGAAAAATGAAAAGAAATATCAATGAAGTAAAAAATGAATTAAAAAAAAAAAGATGAGGAAGTGTCAGAGAAACCAAAAGCAGTTCTTTAAAAAGATCATTAAAATTTATACACATCTAGCCAGACTGCGGAGAAGGCAATGGCACCCCACTCCAGTACTCTTGCCTGGAGAATCCCATGGGCGGAGGAGCCTGGTGGGCTGCTTTCCATGGGGTCGCAGAGTCAGACACGACTAAGCGACTTCACTTTCACTTTCATGCACTGGAGAAGGAAATGGCAACCCACTCCAGTATTCTTGCCTGGAGAATCCCAGGGACGGAGGATCCTGGTGGGCTGCCATCTCTGGGGTTGCACAGAGTCGGACACGACTGAAGCGACGCAGCAGCAGCAGCAGCAGCAGCAGCAGCAGCCAAACTGATGAAGGAAAAATGTGAGGAAACACAAATTAGCAAGATTAAAAGAGGGGACATCCCTCTAGATCTTACAATGTTGAAAGGCTATTAAGGGAATATTATAAACAATTTCATGACAAAAAAATTACAAATTATATAACATGAGCATATTTCTTGAAAGACATAGACTATCAATATTTTTTCAAAATTAAATGGATAATTTAATGGCTCTATATCTCTTACAAAAATTGAATTCATTGCTTCAGATCTTCCTAGGAAAACCTCCAGGCCCAGATAACTTTAATGATGAATTAAATTAAGCATATAAAAAGATATAACCCTACTTATTCACAAAGTCTTTCAGAAAAATAGAAAACAACAGAATTCCCAACTTATTTTGTAAGACCAACATTTCTCTGATAACAAAAGTAGATCTAGACTGTTGAAGAAAATAAGACTACAGTAAATATCCCTTGTAAATATGGAGGCTTTATATTAATTTAAAAAAAATTAAATCCAATAACACAGAAACAGACTAATGCACTTTGAGCAAGTGGGGTTTATCACAGGTATGCAAAGTTGGTTTACCGTGTATAAATAAATCATAGTTCAACACATTGAGATAGAAATATCATATAGTCATCTCAATACATAGAGAAAAGGCACTTCACAAAATTCAACACTTATTTGTGAAAAAGTTCTCAACAAACAAGGAATAGAAGATAATTTTCTCAACTTGATGAAGAATATATCTTTTAATAAAAACACTTGAGTGACAGACTACATATTTTCTTGATAAGGTTAGAAGAAGGTTAGGCTGTATGCTCTTTCTAGTGTTACTCAGCATTCTACTGGAATTGGTAGCCAGTGCAACAATGCAAGAAAAAGCAAGGACATGCACATTTATTATAAAGACAGAAAAGGTGATTGTCTGTGTGCAAAATCCTAAGAACTAAAAAGTAAGGTCAGCAAAATACTGGGACACAAGATTAGTATACAAAAATCAATATTACTATATATTAACAACCAATACTTGGAAATTGCAATTAAAAAATAATATTTATAATAGTGCCAAAAATGTTAGGGTATTTTTAACAAAATATATGCAAAATGTGTACACTGAAAACTCTAAAACATTGCTGAGAAAAAATTAAAGTAAATCTAAAGAAATGAAACAATATAACATATTCACTGAAGAAGAGTCAATTTCATTAAGATGTCATAAAATCTCAAATAGATTTATGAATTTAATGGAATCACAATAAAATCACAATTGTAATAAAATCACAGTAAAGCCCTGTGATTTCTCCAGGGCTTTCTGGAGAAATTTACAAGATGAATGTAAAACCTATACAGAAATGCAAAGAAACTGGAATAGACAAAATCATTTTGAAAAGCAAGAAAAAAAATTGGAAGAATTACACTATCCAGTTTAAAGGCATCTAATGAAGTCACATTAATTAATACAGTGTGGTATTGATTTAATCATGGATATATAGCTCGATGAAACAGAACAAAGTATCCAGAGATAGAGCTAAACATATAGAGTCAATGGATTTCTATAAATCACTCCAGAGCTAAACATATAGAGTCAATGGATTTCTATATCACTCCAGGGTAACTGACTGGTGGAAAAGTTTGTCTTTTTGATAAATGATACTGATAAATTGGATATTTGTGTGAAAACAATGAACATTAACCTTTATTTCATATCATATATAAAAATTAACCAAAGAAGAGATGTCAATGGCCAATAAGCACATGAATAATTCTCAACATCTTTAGTTGTTGTGTGCATGCATGCTCAGTTGCTTCCGTCGTGTCTGACTCTTTGCAACTGTAGCCCATCAGACTCCTCTGTCCATGGGATTCTCCAGGCAAGAAATAATGGAGTGGGTTGCCAGGCCCTCCTCCAGGGGATCTTCCTGTCCCAGGGATTGAAGCCACATCTCTTGCATCTCCTGCATTGAGAGTCTGGTTCTTTACCACTAGTGCTACCTAGGAAGCCCCTTTAGTTGTTGTTGCTGCTACTGCTGCTAAGTTGCTTCAGTCGTGTCCGACTCTGTGTGACCCCATAGATGGCAGCCCACCAAGCTCCTCCATCCCTGGTATTCTCCAGGCAAGAACACTGAAGTGGGTTGCCATTTCCTTCTCTAATGCATGAAAGTGAAAAGTGAAAAGGAAGTCGCTCAGTCATGCCCGACTCTTAGCAACCCCATGGACTGCAGCCTACCAGGCTCCTCCGTCCATGGGATTTTCCAGGCAAGAGTACTGGAGTGGGGTGCCATTGCCTTCTCCCCTTTAGTTGTTAGGTAAATTCAAATTGGGCTTCCCTGGTCAGTAGTAAAAAATTAGCCTGCCAATGTAAGAGATGTGGGTTCAGTCCCTGGGTCAGAAAGATCCCCCGGAGAAGGAAATGGCCACCCACTCCAGTATTCTTGCCTGGGAAATCCCATAGACAAAGGAGCCTGGTGGGCTGCAGTCCATGGGGTCACAAAAGGTTAGGACATAACTTAGTGACTAAACAGAAACAACAAATTCAAATTAAAACCTTAATGATATAGCCCTGTACACTCATCAAAATGGCCAAAACATTGGGGAAAAAATTCTAACAAATATATTTCTGATGAGAATGTAAGTGGCCTGCATCACATTGGAGGTTGCTTTGGCAGTTTTTTAATCCAGTCAAACACATATTTACCCAGTATTTTCACCCAGCAATCCCACTCTTAAATAGTTACTAAAGAGAATGAAACACACCTCCACACAGTACTTTTTACAGAAATATTGATGGTAGCTTTAAACATAATGGTCCTAAACTGGAAACAACCTGAATGTCCATCTACTTGTGAATAAATAAACCATTGTATAACCATGTAATGTACTATTACTTACTAATGAAAGTAACCTTGTACTGCTGCATGCAACAATATTGATGAATCGCAAACTATGATGTCAAGTGAAAGAAGGCAGACACAAAAGATCAGATACTCTCTGATTCCATTTATGTGAAACTCTAGAAATGGCAAAGCTACAGCAATAAAAGGCAGATCAATTGTTGCTTGGTGCCATGAATGAATAAAAGAGATTGGCTGCAAAAAGGCACAAAGGGATTTAACAGGGGTGATGGAAATGTTTTGTCTCAATTGTGCCATGATTACATGAGTGTATCAAGAGTTATCCTTTCCACCATATTCCACATGAGATGTTGTTAAGTCAGTCTGGCAAATAATTTAAAACTGCATTCACTAAACATTTCTCAAAGATTACAAGAAATATAAATTACAAAGAGATAATCAGACCAAAGTATGATGTTTTATTGAGGAATAAAAGATATGCTTAAGATTGAACAAACGTTCATATTCCTTCAAAGGGAGACAGTTTATTAAAATTTACAGTGATTAACTCAGTTATGAAATTATTTTTGGCTTTCATTTTCTTTTTAAGATTTTCTTATTTTCCAGGCATTCTATAATGAATGTCTTTACTTAGCTATTGGAAAATGTCATTTTGAAGTAAAAGGACATAGATTAGGTGACATTGATTTTTAACAATTAATATTTAATAATTTTAGGTGGTATTCTAGAATGAAGAAAAAATCCTAAATTTATATAAAAACTATAGGGTGGAAGGAAATGTTTTAATAATTTCCTTTTATTCTACAAGTTTATTTTTCTGTTAGGCCAAAACAGAAAAATAAGGCAGCCCTTAAAGCAAGGCTAAGAATAAGGATATAAAATGAAAGAAAATCACTGGCAGTTAATTTTACAGGATTATTGAAGCTGGCTAGGTATTTTCAGCTTCTCTCTGCTGAAATTATAAAAATAAATCATGTTTTATCAACTGTGCTTCTAGAAGAAACATGTCTCTTGAGAAATGAAAAAAAATAAAGCTGCAAAAATACTGCATAGCAATTTTTGAAATATTTTATCTTCTCATACCAGCCTGAAAATGCTTTCGGCTTTGAAAATATTAGCATTTTGTTATAAAGCCCCCTATTGCATATATTCAAATGATGTTGGTCATTTATGAAATAAATTGCCATTTTTTAATGTGCACTGGAGAGAAAGGAGAAAATGCAGGCGGTTCATCATTTTAATGATTATTTACACAAATGATTAGAAGATTGTTTTTACTTTGATATTGCTGGGATTTGTAGCAGTTCCTGAAGGAGGGATTCCTCCTCTCCCATTTGTCCCATTCCGATTCTAATTGCAGGTTTCTAGTGTTTTCCATATTCGTACACAGCAGGGAGGAGAATAATTGGAGAATACAGGGATAAGGTGATAATACGGAAATCACTTCTAACAATGGTCCTTTGCTGCTGCAGTGAGCACACTGATTCCAAAAACAATAGCTATATTTGTCATCAGGATTGTATTTCTCTTAACAACCAGTCTGTTTTGTCTGACTTATATTTTTCAAATTAGCACAATATTAAACTGGCATTCATAGATTACGTGACTATTCTGCTTCTTCATCTTTTTTCTTCTAAAATAATGTAGAACTACCACTGCCCCCTCTCTTTTTAGCATAGCACATTTTATTTCTGCAGTTTAAGCAAAATCACTCTTGGAAAATGCTGCTGCTAAGGTTATGGATTTAATTTTAAGCCTAAATCAAAGGAAAATGTCAGAACCCTTTTCTTAAAACTTCAACAAACATGAATGCTAACTTTCTTCATTAGTGAGGCAGCTTTCTTATTTTTACTGTAGTGGTGCATTAAACCTTGTGGTTATGTATTTCTGGACATCAGAGAAGCACTGGAACATCTGCCATCAGCTTCCAAAATTTGTGACAGTTACTTATTATTGTCTAACAAACCAGTCCCCAAAATTACTGGCCTAAAAGAACAACAAATCATTTATTTGCTCAAACTTCTGCAAACAGTCTGGGCTCAGCTAGGCAGCCTGTTTCTGCTCCATGTGGTATCAGCTGGGCAAACTCATGTGTTTGCAGTCCACTGGTGGTGTGACTGGGTCCATCCAAGATGGACTAACACATGTTTGGCATTTGATCTGTGATAGTGGAACAAATGGGTGCTAGTTTGGCCGCTGTTTCTTCAAATTGGTCTTTTAGCTTCCAGACTCTCTCTTTACATGGTTTGCAGTCCATGAGGAAGTTGGCTTGGCCTTTCTAGTATAGCATCTCATGACACCAAGAGAGCAAAAGATTTGAGGCTTCTTCAGGCTAAGGCTGAGTTATGCAGCATCGCTTTTGCCATATTCTGGCAGTCCAAGAAATTAACATTTGAAGATAGTTACACCGAGAGTATGAAATCAAAGAGGAGTGACTCAATTGGAGTCATTTTGTAACAATAAACTCCAGTTATCCTGAGGAATGTTTCTATCATTTCATTACAGTGGATGGAAATAATGTTTTACATATTTTCTCTTTCAGTGACCATCTAAAATCAGCTCACTCTTCCAACATGGAGCAGTCCTCCAATAAAACCACAAAAGAAATTCAATGAGCCTGCCTAAATAAAGTGCAGCAGAAACTCTCTAAGTGAAGGGTATTTGGCCCATAGTCAACTGCTTAATTTTAAAAAGTCAGTTAAAAATGTGGAATCATAAAACAAATTGTACATAATCTTACACATTTTGCTTTAACTTCAAATGAGCAAATATGCATTCATCCATCAATATTTTAATGTCAGATCAAGGGCTTTTCATAAGAGTCTATTGCTTAGAATACATTCCATCTTTCTTGTATTAATATACACCACTGATAATGATAATTAGTGATTATCAGTCTTGATAGCTTTGAAGTGGAATGAAAACTTAAACACAGTTGCATATCAATCTGTTTAGAGAATCTGAGGTTTTCACATTTTCTTCTAGGCTCTTACAGTTGTGTCTCCCATACCTTATTAAATAGCAATTATTTGACCAAATTCCTCATCATGATATTATCTTTCCATATCACTTACATAGTTTTTGTAAAAATAGCAATAGTCCTTTTCATATCTATATTTCATCAACTTATGGATAATTTAACTTATTAAATTTTGATAGAAAAGTACAACCAGGATAAATTCAGGAATAAATTCAGCTGACTCTGAGCAGTCATGCAATTTCATACATTGGGAGCAGAAGTGCACAAGCTACTAGAGAATGCTTACTACATTAGTACTGAGACCTTCTAAACACCAGGCAATAAAGAATTTTATTTTACACTCTTAGATGCAGGGTTTTTGATGACCAGTCCACATTAATACATCAATAAGTAAGGCATGCAAGGAGTTTGAATAATAGTAAAATTCAGAGTTGGTACTAATTTACCTATGACAGATACATTTCACCTATAGTGGAAACTCTTTTAAAAAATCTCTCCATCATGTCACCAGGTGAATAGACATTCCTTGCATGACTCAACTGTTGATTTACTAATGTGGGCTGGTCATCAAAAACCCTGCATCTAAGAATGTAAAATAAAATTCTTTGCTGCCTGGTGTTTGGAAGATCTCAGTGCTGTCACCAGAAAATTATCCACGTTTCCTTGAAGTTTGTTCACCTAGACACACTTTCTCCAATCCCATTCCCAAAGATCTTGCTGCACCCAATCGTCTGAGGCTGGGTGATACTTCCCAGTTGTTCAGTTATCAGCTATGTGGGGGATTCCTACCTGAGGAAAGGGCTGTGATCCTCAATTAACCTGAAGGCCATTTTCTTCTGCCAAAATATCAGTTTCAGGATAAAAATGTGTAAATCAAACACGATTTCTTTCTTCCCAGCTGTTTTGGACATAGCAACAAGTTGTGTCATGTCTTGAAGGAAGCACAATTGTACGTACACAGTCATTGCACTGTGGAAATGACTGATCAATTTGAGTAGAAACTATAAACTGAAAGAAAATGTGTTTGAAGAGTCTGAGGTCCTTGATATATTATTAGTAAACTAAAGGAAGGAATGTTCTTCTGCACTAAAAGAATTATGCTTCAATTTTTACTTTGCTAACAGCGGAAAGGACTCCAAGAGTTTTGATTACAATTCACTTAATACATTGAGACTTGTCCTGAGAATGGTGTCTCTTAATATCCTATTGTGTCATTACTCTGTGTGTGCTCCGTCCTGTCGGACTCTTTGCAACCCCATGGACTGCTGCCCACCAGGCTCCTCTGTCCATGGAATTATCCAGCCAAGAGTACTGGAGTGGATTGCCACTTCCTCCTCCAGGGGATTTTCCAGACCCAGGGATTGAACCGACATCTCCTGTGTCTCTTGCATTGGCATGAAGATCCTTTACCACTGAGCCACCTGGAAAGCCATTGTGTCATTCCTGCTGTATGGAAATTTCACTAGACTAAAAAATATACATTGAGTAAACAAAGCAACATATGAATGGATGTTGAAGAACCAGAATGATTTATGTTGTAATGAAATCCTTAAAATTCAACATTCAGAAAACTAAGATCATAGCATCTGGTCCCATCACTTCATGGGAAATAGATGGGAAAACAGTGGAAATAGTGACAGACTTTACTTTCTGAGGCTCCAAAATCACTGCAGATGGTGACTGCAGCCATGAAATTAAAAGATGCTTGCTCCTTGGAAGGAAAATTATGACCAACCTAGATAGCATATTGAAAAGCAGAGGCATTGCCAACAAAGGTCCATCTAGTCAAAGCTATGGTTTTTCCAGTAGTCATGTATGGATGTGAGAGTTGTACTATAAAGAAAGCTGAGCACTGAAGAATTGATGTTTTTGAACTGTGGTGTTGGAGAAGACTCTTGAGAGTCCCTTGGACAGAAAGGAGATCAAACCAGTCCATCCTAAAGGAAATTAGTCCTGAATATTCATTGGAAGGAATGATGCTAAAGCTGAAACTCCAATACTTTGGCCACCTGATGCAAAGAACTGACTCATTGGAAAAGACCATGATGCTGGGAAAGGTTGAAGGTGGAAGGAGAAGGGGATGACAGAGGATGAGATGGTTGGATGGCATCACTGACTCAATGGACATGAGTTTGAGTAAACTTTGGGAGTTGGTGGTAGACAGGGAGGCCTGGCATGCTGCAGTCCATGGGGTCACAAAGAGTCGGACACAACTGAGCAGCTGAACTGAAATCCACAAAAAATATTTAGTCTCATGTATAAATTACCCTACTGTTCAATTATACCTTGAGATATCATCTGTAAGATTAAAAATAATATAAAAATTAGAATTTATTGAATATTTTTTAAAAACCCACTTCTTTACATTGCTTATTTGAAAGAACCATGTATGTCAGCCTGGTACCCACTCTTTAGGGCTGTGGAGCCAGCTGAGTATCAGTGCCCAGAAGTCCTGCAGCCAAGGGCCCTCTCTGAAGGGGGCAGGTTCAGAATGGACACAACTACAGTTAATACACATACTGTAAATGTGAAAGAGTGAGTGGTTTTACATTAATCAGTCCAATGAGATGTCATTGGCTCTATTTTTCAGAGAAGGAGACTAAATTGCAAACACAAGCCAAAATCATGCAACTATAAACTGTTCCAGTCAGAAAGATTACTTAGGGCTTCAGAATTCAAATCCAATTTTCATTTTACCATTTCACCAAAGCAGTTTCCCTTCATGCTATCACAAAGATGGAGGCTCATTATCCTCACCTCAAGTCACCAAGAAAAGGTTAAATTGGTGGTCACCATCATCTGCTTAAAAGAGCAGAGAATTTGTGCAATTTAGAAAGAGTTTCATTCAATAAAATCCCTGCGCATTGGTATTTACAGGATTATGCCCTCAGCTATCAGCCAATTCAATTATCTATCAAGACTCATTTCCTGAGGAAATAGTGTAGTCTTACTGTAAATTGTCTTGGAAAATAAACAGGGTAGAGTCTTTCTAGGTAATTCCTCGAAGTCATCTCTATTTATGTGAGGTCAGGTTACTTAGCAGATGCCTCATTTGAGAATATGTCACATTTCCCTAAATCATCTTATAGTTGTTTCAGGTCTATCCATTATGGACCAAAAGTACAATTAGAGCTGAGAGTGACTTTTGAATCATTCATCAGATCAGATCAGTCGCTCAGTCATGTCCGACTCTGCGACCCCATGAATCGCAGCACACCAGGCCTCCCTGTCCATCACCAACTCCCGGAGTTCACTGAGACTCACATCCATCGAGTCCGTGATGCTATCCAGCCATCTCATCCTCTGTCATCCCCTTCGCCTCTTGCCCCCAATCCCTCCCAGCATCAGAGTCTTTTCCAATGAGTCAACTCTTCGCATGAGGTGGCCAAAGTACTGGAGTTTCAGCTTTAGCATCATTCATTCCAAAGAAATCCCAGGGCTGATCTCCTTCAGAATGGACTGGTTGGATCTCCTTGCAGTCCAAGGGACTCTCAAGAGTCTTCTCCAACACCACACCTCAAAAGCATCAATTCTTTGGTACTCAGCCTTCTTCACAGTCCAACTCTCACATTCAGCAACCCAACGCCCGAGGCCAAGAGTGGTGGCCGGGAGGACCAACCCCACTTCCAAGGAGCCGTGGCTGCGCGAGCACAGGAGGGCCTAGAGGAGCTATCCCACGTTGAAGGTCAGGAAGGGTGGCGGTGAGGACATACCCCTCGTCCAAGGTAAGGAGCAATGGCTTTGCTTTGCTGGAGCAGCCGTCAAGAGATACCCCACGCCCAAAGTAAGAGAAATCCAAGTAAGATGGTAGGTGTTGCAAGAGGGCATCAGAGGGCAAACACACTGAAACCATACTCACAGAAAACTAGTCAATCTAATCACACTAGGACCACAGCCTTGTCTAACTCAATGAAACTAAGCCATGCCCATGGGGCAACCCAAGACAGGCGGGTCATGGTGGAGAGATCTGACAGAATGTGGTCCATGGAGAAGGGAATGGCAAACCACTTCAGTATTCTTGCCTTCAGAACCCCATGAACAGTATGAAAAGGCAAAATGATAGGTTACTGAAAGAGAAACTCCCCAGGTCAGTAGGTACCCAATATGCTACTGGAGATCAGTGGAGAAATAACTCCAGAAAGAATGAAGGGATGGAGCCAAAGCAAAAACAATACCCAGCTATGGATGTGACTGGGGATAGAAGCAAGGTCTGATGCTGTAAAAAGCAATATTGCATAGGAACCTGGAATGTCAGGTCCATGAATCAAGGCAAATTGGAAGTGGTCAAACAAGGGATGGCAAGAGTGAATGTCGACGTTCTAGGAATCAATGAACTGAAATGGACTGGGATGGGTGAATTTAACTCAGATGACCATTATATCTACTACTGCAGGTAGGAATCCCTCAGAAGAAATGGAGTGGCCATCATGGTCAACAAAAGAGTCCGAAATGCAGTACTTGGATGCAATCTCAAAAATGACAGAATGATCTCTGTTTGTTTCCAAGACAAACCATTCAATATCACAGTAATCCACGTCTATGTCCCAACCAGTAACGCTGAAGAAGCTGAAGTTGAACGGTTCTATGAAGACCTACAAGACCTTTAAGAACTCCCAAAAAAGATGTCCTTTTCATTATAGGGGACTGGAATGCAAAAGTAGGAAGTCAAGAAACATCTGGAGTAACAGGCAAATTTGGCCTTGGAATACGGAATGAAGCAGGGCAAAGACTGAAAGAGTTTTGCCAAGAAAATGCACTGGTCATAGCAAACACCCTCTGCCAACAACACAAGAGAAGACTCTATACATGGACATCACCAGATGGTCAACACTGAAATCAGATTGATTATATTCTTTGCAGCCAAAGATGGAGAAGCTCTATACAGTCACCAAAAACAAGACCAGGAGCTGACTGTGGCTCAGACCATGAACTCCTTATTGCCAAATTCAGACTTAAATTGAAGAAAGTAGGGAAAACCACTAGACCATTCAGGTATGACCTAAATCAAATCCCTTATGATTATACAGTGGAAGTGAGAAATACATTTAAGGGCCTAGATCTGATAGATAGAGTGCCTGATGAACTATGGAATGAGGTTCGTGACACTGTACAGGAGACAGGGATCAAGACCATCCCCATGGAAAAGAAATGCAAAAAAGCAAAATGGCTGTCTGGGGAGGCCTTACAAATAGCTGTGAAAAGAAGAGAAGCGAAAAGCAAAGGAGAAAAGGAAAGATATAAACATCTGAATGCAGAGTTCCAAAGAATAGCAAGAAGAGATAAGAAAGCCTTCTTCAGCGATCAATGCAAAGAAATAGAGGAAAACAACAGAATGGACTAGGGATCTCTTCAAGAAAATCAGAGATACCAAAGGAACATTTCATGCAAAGATGGGCTCAATAAAGGACAGAAATGGTATGGACCTAACAGAAGCAGAAGATATTAAGAAGAGATGGCAAAAATACACAGAAGAACTGTACAAAAAAGATCTTCATGACCCAGATAATCACGATGGTGTGATCACTGACCTAGAGCCAGACATCCTGGAATGTGAAGTCAAGTGGGCCTTAGAAAGCATCACTATGAACAAAGCTAGTGGAGGTGATGGAATTCCAGTTGAGCTATTCCAAATCCTGAAAGATGATGCTGTGAAAGTGCTGCACTCAATATGCCAGCACATTTGGAAACCTCAGCAGTGGCCACAGGACTGGAAAAGGTCAGTTTTCATTCCAATCCCAAAGAAAGGCAATGCCAAAGAATGCTCAAACTACCGCACAATTGCACTCATCTCACACGCTAGTAAAGTAATGCTCAAAATTCTCCAAGCCAGGCTTCAGCAATATGTGAACCGTGAAGTTCCTGATGTTCAAGCTGGTTTTAGAAAAGGTAGAGGAACCAGAGATCAAATTGCCAACATCTGCTGGATCATGGAAAAAGCAAGAGAGTTCCAGAAAAGCATCTATTTCTGCTTTATTGACTATGCCAAAGCCTTTGACTGTGTGGATCACAATAAACTGTGGAAAATTCTGAAAGAGATGGGACTACCACACCACCTGATCTGCCTCTTGAGAAACTTGTATTCAGGTCAGGAAGCAACAGTTAGAACTGGACATGGAACAACAGACTGGTTCCAAATAGGAAAAGGAGTTCGTCAAGGCTGTATATTGTCACCTTGTTTATTTACCTTATATGCAGAGTACATCATGAAAAACGCTGGACTGGAAGAAACACAAGCTGGAATCAAGATTGCTGGGAGAAATATCAATAACCTCAGATATGCAGATGACACCACCCTTATGGCAGAAAGTGAAGAGGAACTCAAAAGCCTCTTGAGGAAAGTGAAAGTGGAGAGGAAAAAGTTGACTTAAAGCTCAACATTCAGAAAACTAAGATCATGGCATCCAGTCCCATCACTTCATGGGAAGTAGATGGGGAAAGAGTGGAAACAGTGTCAGACTTTATTTTTCTGGGCTCCAAAATCACTGCAGATGGTGATTGCAGCCATGAAATTAAAAGACGCTTACTCCTTGGAAGGAAAGTTATGACCAACCTACATAGCATATTGAAAAGCAGAGACATTACTTTGCCACCAAAGGTTCATCTAGTCAAGGCTATGGTTTTTCCTGTGGTCATGTATGGATGTGAGAGTTGGACTGAATCATTCATAGGAATTCCAAATTGTGTAAGATGCAAGCCAGTAGTATTAGCTATGTTTATCAATAGACATGATAATTCAAATGTTATGACAGGAATTTAAGTCCAGGTCAAAGTCATAGATCAAATGTTTCTCAAGGAAAAGGAAATATGCAAGTGCCTAATAAATGGCAGAGACTAATATGGATGAGAGAATTTTTTTTCCTGCGAAAGTCAAGTTTATGAATTTCCAGTCATATCTTCCCTTTATTTTTAAAAAATGAAACAAAAAATAAATAACTTTGTTGTTGTTGTTCAGTCAGTAAGTCATGCTTGACTCTTTGCCATCCCATGGGCTGAAGCACACCAGGCTTCTCTGTCCTTTACTATCTCCCAAAGCTTGCTCAAACTCATGTCCATTGAATCAATAATGCCATCCAACCACCTCATCCTCTGTTGTTCCCTTCTCCTCCCACCTTCAGTCTTTCCCAGCATCAGGATCTTTTCCAAGGAGTTGGCTTTTCACATCAGGTGGCCAAAGTATTGGAGCTTCAGCTTCAGCATCAGTCCTTCCAGTAAATATTCAGTATTGATTTCCTTTAGGACCAACTAGCTTGATATGCTTGATGTTCAAGGGACTCTCAACAGTCTTCTCCAGCACCACAGTTTGAAAACATTGGTTCTTTGGCGCTCAGCTTTCTCTATGATCCAACTCTCACATACATACATGACTACTGGAAAAACCATAGCTTTGATTATACAAACTTATACTGGCAAAGTGATGTCTCTGCTTCTTATTACTGTCTAGTTTTGTTACAGGTTTTTTTCCAAGGAGCAAAAGTCTTTTAATTTCATGGCTGAAGTCACTGTCTGCAACAAAATAAAATATGCCACTGTTTCCACTGTTCTCCCCATCTATTTTCCATGAAGTGTTGGGACTGGATTCCATGATCTTAGTTTTTTGAATGCTGAGTTTTAAGCCAACTTTTTCACTCTCCTCTTGAACCTTCATCAAGAGACTCTTTACTCTCAGAATATTGGAAATAAAAGCAAAAATAAACAAATGGGACCTAATTAAACTTAAAAGCTTCTGCACAACAAAGGAAACTATAAGCAAGGTGAAAAGACAGCCTTCAGAATGGGAGAAAATAATAGCAAATGAAGCAACTGACAAACAACTAATCTCAAAAATTTACAAGCAACTCCTACAGCTCAATTCCAGAAAAATAAACAACCCAATCAAAAAATGGGCCAAAGAACTAAATAGACATTCCTCCAAAAAAGACATACAGATGGCTAACAAACACATGAAAAGATGCTCAACATCACTCATTATCAGAGAAATGCAAATCAAAACCACAATGAGGTACCATTCCACGCCAGTCAGAATGGCTGTGATCCAAAAGTCTACAAGCAATAAATGCTGGAGAGGATGTGGAGAAAAGGGAACCTTCTTACACTGTTGGTGGGAATGCAAACTAGTACAGCCACTATGGAGAACAGTGTGGAGATTCCTTAAAAAACTGGAAATAGAACTGCCATACGACCCAGCAATCCACACTGCTGGGCATACACACTGAGGAAACTAGAATTGAAAGAGACACGTGTACCCCAATGTTCATCGCAGCACTGTTTATAATAGCCAGGACATGGAAGCAACCTAGATGTCCATCCGCAGATGAATGGATAAGAAAGCTGTGGTACATATACACAATGGAGTATTACTCAGCCATTAAAAAGAATACATTTGAATCAGTTCTAATGAGGTGGATGAAACTGGAGCCTATTATACAGAGTGAAGTAAGCCAGAAAGAAAAACACCAATACAGTATACTAATGCATGTATATGGAATTTAGAAAGATGATAACGACAACCCTGTATGTGAGACAGCAAAAGAGACACAGATGTATAGATGGTCTTTTGGACTCTGTGGGAGAGGGGTGGATGATTTGGGAGAATAGCATTGAAACATGTATAATATCATATAAGAAACCAATCGCCAGTCCAGGTTCGATGCAGGATACAGGAAGCTTGGGGCTGGTGCACTGGGATGATCCAGAGGGATGGTATGGGGAGGGAGGTGGGAGGGGGGTTCAGAATGGGGAACACGTGTACACCCATGGCAGATGCATGTTGATGTATGGCAAAACCAATACAATATTGTAAAGTAAAAAAAATAATAATAATAAAAAAATTTTAAAAAAGAGACTCTTTAGTTCCTCTTCGCTTTCTGCCATTAGAGTGATATCATTTCCATATCTAAGGTTGTTGATATTTCTCCCAGCAATTTTGATTTCAGCCTGTGAGTTATCCAGCCCAGCATTTTGCATGATGTACTCTGCATTTAAGCTAAATAAGCAGTATATATATACATATATATATATATATATATATGACAATATATAGCCTTGGTGTATTCTTTTTCCAATTTTGAACCAGTCTGTTGTTCCATGTCAGGTTTTAATTATTGTTTCTTGTCCTGCATACAGTTTTCTCACATACAGTTAATTTCAAACAAATTAATGTGTAAGAATGGAAGTAAAACAAATGGTAATGGGCTACACATTCAGAAATAGAATTGCAAAAAAGTGCACACTTTGCAATAAGGAAATTATGAAAACAATAAAAAATTGGCTACTATCTTTGAACTTTGAACAGAGGATAAAAATGCCTAAAGGAAATCACCTAAATAAAACATTAAATTGAACTTTTAATCATATAAATGTCACCACTAAGTTTTCTTTGTCTGTTGCCTGAATTATATACAATTGTATTGCTTTTCAGACTTCAGCATTTGGACCTTTGTTTGAAGTTAAGAATAGTAGAGTTGAATTGTGTTATATTTTAATTCTTACTTTCTATAATACTTATGAAGCTAAGTTTTATACACTTTCTAAATGTCACCTATTTTAAACGGCTTTTAAATAAATAGCTTCCATAATGTCATACTTTTCAGAAATGTTCATTTTATGTAATAGGAAAGAAACTTTTTACTTAAAAATCTCAGCAGCCCAGTTTTCTGAAAATTGAGTTTATTTGACTTCTGTGTTTGAGAACTTGACTTTAAAAGCTGAATAGATTGGACAATGAAACAAAATGAAGCAATTATCCAAATGGAAGTTCTAATTTGTAGCTACATGTTTCCTATTTCCTTAATGAGCTATTATCCCTGAAATTTTAAATGAATTTTCTTTTTTTTTTTAATTTCTTAGATTGACAGGAGACATTGGCCTCCTTGAATTTTCTTTTAAGGACATCAATTCTTAATAATATAGTTGAAATAATAATTATTTGGGATTCCTTGGTGGCTCAGATGATAAAGACTCTGCCTGCAATTCCAGAGACCTGAGTTCAATCCCTGGGTCAAGAATATACCCTGGAGGAGGGCACAGCAACCTATTCCAATATTCTTGCCTGGAGAATCCCATGGACAGAGGAGCCTGGTGGGTTATATAGTCCATGGGGTCACAAAGAGTCAGACATGACTGAGTGACTAGCAATTTCAATAATTATTCATATGCTTTTTATTTTACTTTATCTTTTTAGGACTTCCCTGGTGGCTCAGATGATAAAGAATCTACCTGCAATGAGGGAGACCCAGGTTTGGTCCCTAGGTTGGGAAGATCCCCTGGAGGACGGCATGGCAACCCACTCCAGTATTCTTGCCTGGAGAATTCCATGGACAGAGGAGACTGGAGGGCTACAGTCCACAGGGTAACAAAGAGTTGGACACAACTGAGCTACTAACACTTTTCCAGACATGAAGCTCCCTGCTGAAAGTAACAAACAATAGACCAATTGTATTGCTTTCCAGACTTCAGCCTTTGGACCTTTGTTTGAAATTAAGAAGAGTAGAGTGGAATATGTGCTTTATTCTAATTCATACTTTCTGTAATACTTAGGAAGCTAAGTTTAATATACTTTCCGAATGTCACCTATTTTAAATGGTTTTCTTAATGTCATACCTTTCAGAAATGTAATGTTCATTTTATATAATAGAAAGGAAACTTTCTACTTAAAAAAAATCAGTAGCCCAGTTTTCTAAAAATTAAGTTTATTTGACTTCTGTGTTTGAGAACTTGTCCTTAAAAGCTGAATAGATTGGCCAATGAAACAAAACGAAGCAAGTATCCCAATGGAAGTTCTAATTAGTAGCTACATGTTTACTGTTTCCTTAATGGGCTGTTATTAGTGAAACTGAATTTTTTCTTTTTTTGAAAATTTTTAGATTGACAGGAGACACTGGCCTCCTTGAATTTTAAGAACATCAATTCTTAATAATATAATTGAATTAATATCTATTTATATGTTTTTCATTTTACTTTATCTTTTTCATTGCAGGATAATTGGTTTACAATTTTGTGTTAGTTTCTGCTGTACAACAATGTGAATGAGCTATAAGTTTACATACATCCTCTCTCTTGAGCCTACTTCCCACGGACCCCCATCCCACCTATCTGGGTCATCAAAGAATACCAAGCTGAGCTCCCTGTTCTGTACAGCAGATTCCCCCATCTATTTTACACCTGGTAGTGTATATATGGGGAGAAGGCAATGGCACCCCACTCCAGTACTCTTGCCTGGAAAATCCCATGGATGGAGGAGCCTGGTGGGCTGCTGTCCATGAGGTCACTAAGAGTCAGACATGACTGAGAGACTTCGCTTTCACTTTTCACTTTCATGCATTAGAGAAGGAAATGGCAACCCACTCCAGTGTTCTTGCCTGGAGAATCCCAGGGACAGGGGAGCCTGGTGGGCTGCTGTCTACAGAGTCGCACAGAGTTGGACACAGCTGAAATGACGTAGCAGCAGCAGCAGTATATATATGGGGGGGGGGGGTTGGTTTCCCAGTGTATATATGTCAATAATCTATAGTTTACTTAATTTCTTCCATCAGTGACTTCCTCAAGGGTAAAGTTGTTGTTCAGTTGCTAAGTTGTATCAGACTCTTTGTGATCCCATGGACTATAGCTTGCCAGGCTCTTCTGTCCATGGGGTTCTCCAGGCAGGAATACAGAAGTGAGTTGCCATTTCTTTCTCCAGAATATCTTCTGGAACCAGGGATTAAACTCATGTCTCCGGAATTGGCAGGTAGTTTCTTTTTTACCACTGAGCCACCAGGGAAGCTCCAAGAGTAAAGTAGGGACAATAAAATTTTGCCTTAAAAAATTGTGAAAATTATAAAATCTAATGAATGAATAACACTTGATAAACTATAAAATAGAGTACAAATATAAAGTATCAGCTCTGCTAATCTAGGTTATTTGGACCTATTATTTTGTTGTCTTTCTTGCCTTGAGTTCTTCCTGGCATAGGTAAGCTCCCTCCCAAAGACTGTCCTATTCACACATCACAAATTCAACAGGGTGGAAGGAGTAAACGTGTCCTTGCCTAACACTGTAAATGCTATTTGATAGAAATTAAGACTCCCCTTAAATGATAAAATAGTTGTCGATATTAGACATTTAGGTTTTCTAATGTTTTAATTAAAAGGGTTAAAACTCAGTGGATTAGAGATTATTTCCATGACAACTAATTTTTCCCTTTCCTCTTTAGCACATTAAACTGTATTTCTGTATTTATTCTTTTAAATGAAAATTAACTTTTCTTCATCTTGGACTACTTAAACATCAAATACTGCACCATATAATGAATTTGAAAAACTCAATTCACAAGAAAGAGTGGAAAAATAATAGCAAGAGAGTCCCCATAAACAATACAAATATTGAATAAAACTGTTAGAAGGAAAATACAGTGAGGACTGTATAATACTGTTCACACTGTCCTCAAAAGAGGGCCTAAAAATCACCAATTTCCTGCAGTTTGGTGAGGCTTTTGTTAAGTTGTATCAATAGGACTTTGCTTTGTGTGTGAGGGCAGCTTCCCTGGTGGCTCAGATGGTAAGGAATCTTCCTACAATGCAGGAGCCTGAGTTTGATCCCCAGATGGGGAAGATCCCCTGGAGAAGGGAAAGTCTACCCACTCCAGTAATTCCATGGACTGAGGAGCCTGGTGGGCTACAGTCCACAGGATCACAGTCAGACACAACTAAGCAACTAACACTTTTGCTTTCTTCAGGGAATGATTAACATCAGAAATTTTTGTGTGACACACCTATAGAAATCAAAATCAAGAAGAACTTTAATTTATTCAAAAAGACATCTCTTGCATGAATCATCTTTCCAAAAGAAAATACCCTTACTTAATGCATCTTGGAGAACTCAAGTCCTATTCCAGCTCAAACACATGTGTAAAAGGGAAACACAAAGTGTGTTTTGTTTCTGCCTGAGTCTGTGGTAAATAAATAAAAGAAATAAACATGTATGTATATGTTTTAAGAAAACATAATATAAAATCAAAATAAAATGTGCTACTTTTCCTGACATGATAGTTAAGAATTCTTTTAATGAAACTGGGCTTGGTTTTACAACTAATACAATGCTTTCAAGTGAATAGATGAACCCCAAGGGAATTTTCACCTAATCGGATGCCTGGTAAGAAGGCATTACTTCCAGACATTTACAGTTACCAGGAACGAAAAAAACCTGCACGTTATCTATATGAAGGGCTGTGCTTGGTAATAGAATCATTTGTTTGTGTATCCTAAGTCGTGTCTGACTCTTTGTGACCCCATGGAGTGAAGCCTGCCAGGCTCCTCTGTCTACGGGATTTCCCAGGCAAGAATTCTGGAATATGTTGTCATTTCCTTCTCCAGGGGACCTTCCTGACCCAGGGATTGAACACACATCTCCTGCATTGGCAGGCGGATTCTTTGCCACTAGTATCACCTGGGATGCTTAGAGTCATAATGCGGCTATAAAAACTAATAACCCCACTCTGACAGTTTGAGGCTATTTATTGAAACAAAGTCTCCCCTTCACTGTGGTCATGCTGAAGTCCGCACCCTGTAAATTTCATCATTCAGCATCTGCAGACAATGTCATTGTGCAAGCCATACATGAAAGGCCTTCTCTGCTGTCCGAGTTTCCATTTGTTTCTTTCCTAAGGAAAAGATCAGCCTTTAAGAAACTACTTCTGTGATGAGGGAGCAAAAAGTCCCAGGCATGCTTCTATTGCTTGTCGTCCGGAAGCTGTCAGCATGGAAATAGCCTTGCCATGTTCACTGGACATTTCTTAAATCTGTCAGTGGTCAGAGAGCTTAGTTTAACTAGGAAGGTAGATTGATATAGATAAGATAGATAGATAGATAGGAGAAACTTTTGAATGCCAATCCTGGCTGTGCTGTGGATTCCAAGACATGGCGAGGTAATTCATGCACAAGCTGTCCAGGAAAGCTCCTAGGGCAAGGGTTGTATGATTTAGCACAAGGGTGTTTTGTGCTGCAGTCGTAGCCTGCATCAGGGATTTGCTGTCCCCTTGTTATTGCTCAGAATGTGGTTGGCTAAGAACTGTCTCTGCCAATTAAAGATGTCTGGAGAGAGGCAGCAGGGCCTTCTGAGGCTCGCTGTGTTTTCTTTGTCCAGCTGCCTCTCATACTTCTTTCAAAACAGCTTCCTAAGCTTTTGTGTGGGCCTTTTAAACTAATACAACTTGTCTTCCTTGGCCTTTTAATAGAAACTGCTTCTGCTCCTTATTAAATTGATCTTCTTAGATGGGGCAGTGCAGGGGAGCAAGCTTGGCATTTAATTGTCCAGAGACTTGACAAGCCCTAATCCTGCATTTATTACTTGGGCATTGTCTGTCTTGCTTGGCTTGTCTACATTAAAAGCCTTGTTTCTCCTGCTTTGAGTGAGGCAAATGGAGAGAACCCATTAAATGCTGAATATGTCTACTCTAAATGTAACAAAAACAGCTAAGTCACATAGGAGTGCTGATTTGACTTTTTTCAAAGTTTTGAGTTAAGGAAGTAGGTAATTCTCTTGCTTCCTTAATTGGTACTATCTTTCTTTACTGATCTACATACAACTAGTCCTCATTTGTAATTGCTTCTGAACTTGGGGAATGTTGGCCTAGTTTTGTTCGTTTGGTTTTTTGTTTGTTTGTTTGTTTTATTTTGTCTCCACATAATTGTGCATTGCTTAAATATTTTTAATAATGTTTTGCCAGAATTTCAATGCTAAAAAGTATATCATGCCAGGCAGAGCCTACTGGCAAAAGAAGGGGGAAATAAAACAAAATAGGAAATCAAGAGAAAGAACCATTTTGGCAGAAAGTTTCGCCACTTTGTTTTCTTCTTAATGTAGATCTTTTAGCCAAGGAATTTCTGCCATCTTGTAAAAACAGAGAGCACTGTATGAGCAAGTTGCCAACAGCCCCCCAAAAGCCAGAAATTCAGGATCTGAAGCAAGGGGACTTTCTAATATGTGGACTTGATAGTAATGTTAATACCAAGTGAACCAAAATTAATTTAATGCTGGTAGCTTTTGCCCAGTAGCTCCAAATCATACATGTAGGGAAAGAGCAAATTAGCCAAGATGGCATGGTCCTCTCACCTCACAACCTCTGGCTCTTGCCCCAAGTTTTGTAAATAATGATTAAGCCCTTGACTGTGTGGATCACAATAAAATGTGGAAAATTCTGAAAGAGATGGGAATACCAGACCACCTGATCTGCCTCTTGAGAAATTTGTATGCAGGTCAGGAAGCAACAGTTAGAACTGGACATGGAACAACAGACTGGTTCCAAATAGGAAAAGGAGTTCATCAAGGCTGTATATTGTCACCCTGCTTATTTAACTTATATGCAGAGTACATCATGAGAAACGCTGGACTGGAAGAAACACAAGCTGGAATCAAGACTGCTGGGAGAAATATCAATAACCTCAGATATGCAGATGACACCACCCTTATGGCAGAAAGTGAAGAGGAACTCAAAAGCCTCTTGATGAAGGTGAAAGTGGAGAGTGAAAAAGTTGGCTTAAAGCTCAACATTCAGAAAAAGAAGATCATGGCATCTGGTCCCATCACTTCATGGGAAATAGATGGGGAAACAGTGGAAACAATGTCAGACTTTATTTTTCTGGGCTCCAAAATCACTGCAGATGGTGACTGCAGCCATGAAATTAAAAGATGCTTACTCCTTGGAAGGAAAGTTATGACCAACCTAGATAGCATATTCAAAAGCAGAGACATTACTTTGCCATCAAAGGTTTGTCTAGTCAAGGCTATGGTTTTTCCTGTGGTCATGTATGGATGTGAGAGTTGGACTGTGAAGAAGCTGAGCGCCGAAGAATTGATGCTTTTGAACTGTGGTGTTGAAGAAGACTCTTGAGAGTCCCTTGGACTGCAAGGCGATCCAACCAGTCCATTCTGAAGGAGATCAGCCCTGGGATTTCTTTGGAAGGAATGATGCTAAAGCTGAAACTCCAGTACTTTGGCCACCTCATGTGAAGAGTTGACCCATTGGAAAAGACTCTGATGCTGGGAGGGATTGGGGGCGGGAGGAGGAGGGGACGACAGAGGATGAGATGGCTAGATGGCATCACTGACTTGATGGACGTGAGTCTGGGTGAACTCCGGGAGTTGGTGATGGACAGGGAGGCCTGGCGTGCTGTGATTCATTCAGTCGTAAAGAGTCGGACACGACTGAGCGACTGAACTGAACTGAACTGAACCCCTGAGGTCACTTACAGCACTGCGCATGCACATCACGAGGTACACGCTGGGCTACGAGCTACATTTGTTCTGTAAGTATATATGAGAGTCGGAGAAGGAAATGGCAACCCACTCCAGTGTTCTTGCCTGGAGAATCCCAGGGACGGCGGAGCCTGGTGGGCTGCCGTCTATGGGGTCGTACAGAGTCAGACACGACTGAAGCGACTTAGCAGCATATATGAGAGTCACCTGGAAAAAGCCCTGAAGGGTTGTGTGCAGTTATGTTGTGTTATGTTCTGTCTGCTGCTATGGCTGCTGCGCCAGCCAGGAAAGAATAAACACATCTGCAGTTCCTATGGTTCCTGGCATTTTCTTCCAGCCTCCTAGATCACGCCTTGCCTACCACAGGTTCAGCGAATAGTGCACACAGTGAGATACAACTGGACAACTGGTGCTGTGAGCAGCATCAACAATACGATGCATTATTGAATGGTGATTTATCTTAACACTCTGTGTCAATTGGTTTTCTTATTGAGGGGAAATTTACCAATGTCTTATTTTGATAATGGGATATCACAGGATAAAAGAACAAGCAAACCGTGCCTGATTTAGAGCTTTTAGTACAATTAAATGACCTAACATGTTTACCTGCAGGATATGTCTCCTCAGGTGAGTTCCCTGAACAAGCACAGGCACCTTAGAGAAAGAGAGGTACCATCAGAGGGCTCCCCAGCTAGATCCATAGCATGGCCAGGCCATTTTAAATTTTGGAAATATCCTTCAGGAAGTAGAAGATCCAGTGGCATTGTAATTTAAGCACCGTTTTAGTTACAATACAGCCTCTGGCTAGGGCAGAATAATTCAGGTTTTCAAACTTTAGGAGGACGTGATGTCCATCTGGATTCTTTCTTTCCCTTGTGGGTCAACATTTCTCAAAATGCCTTCCTGAAAATACTAGCTTTGAGGGATTTGTGCAGCTATTCTTAAATGGGCAGAGTGAGAGCGGGCTGTTTTCCTTTCAAAAAAAAAAAAAAACTTAGCATGTTAGGTTGCTGCTGCTAAGTCACTTCAGTCATTTCCGACTCTATATGACCCCATAGACAGCAGCCCACCAGGCTCCTCCATCCATGGGATTTTCCAGCAAGAGTACTGGAGTGGGGTGCCATTGCCTTCTCCGACATGTTAGGTTAAGCAAAGATATATAGATTTCTTTATTGCAGGAGCCCTTAACATACTAATGAACTCTGTGAAACTTTAAGAAATATGGATACAGGGTCTCCTGAAGAATGATTTTAAGGGAAAGCATTTCTCAAGACCAGAATTCCATTTGGGGTCAAACACGCAGGATTATGTCCTGTCCTGTGTGTGTGCTCAGTCATGTCTGACTCTTTTGTGACCCCATGGACTGTAGCCCTCCTCTGTCCATGGAATTTTCTAGGCAAGAATACTGGAGTGGTTTGCCATTTCCTTCTCCAGGGGTCTTCCCGACCCAGAGATGGAACCTGGGTCTCCTGCATTGCAGGCAGATTTTTACCACCAGCATCACCTGGGAAGCCCATGCAAGATTATAACTCAGTTATAATGCCTAGTTTATGCCACAAAAAAGAGTGAGCTGGGATTAACAGTGAAACCTTGACTCTTAGGAATAATGTTTGGTTTTTACTTACTGCCATGTTATTGGGGAGTCCTGTGGATGGAGGAGCCTGGTGGGCTTCCATCTATGGGGTCGCACAGAGTCGGACATGACTTAAGTGACTTAGCATGCATACATGTTATGCATTGGGAATACAATTAGGTCACTGAAGACTGGATTAGAACCAGATGAATCTTTTGTATTTATTAATACAAATCTTAAGATATGTGAATAATACTGTTAGGGATGGTAGTGGTGGTTAACGTGCTTTCTTCCAAGCTAGTCAAAATGGAAACAACAACAAAAAAATAGAATTAAAAAAAATTATTAGAAGCAAAGAGAAGTAATGAATTCTTTTTTATATGTCTTCTTGAGAAGCCAAGAATTCACACAAATGATGACATTTTCTGAATTTATAAATTTCTGGAGAGCAGAGAATATTCTTACTCATATTTGTGCATCCTATAATGCTTACTCTGGTCTCTTGGATCTATTATATAATTGATGATGCTTTTAACTGAATTTCTCATCAGAAAACAGTCAACACACATCATACTATTAGAATGTCCTAATTTATCTGCAAAGATGAAAAACTAAAATTAAACTTTTCTCTAAAACATTTTGAGTTTAAAGTTTCAAAAATAAAAGTAAAACATTTTGAAAGATTTTCTTTTAAAATTTGAAATGTACCAAACTAATTTTAATGAGACAAGAGGATTACTTTTATTTGCGGTTATAAATGTTTTTGTCCCATCAGCATAAGTAATAATCCTAAATCTTCTGGTTATTCTAAGTAGACATAATCCTATCTCATTCCTTCTTGTAAAGTCACAGACATCCCAGAGAGATTTGTGCTTCTTTATGTTTTCCTTTAATCCTATTAAATGGAAGCATTGAAAGAAAGTGAAAAAGTGAAAGTGAAAGTCTGACTCTGCAAACCCATGAACTATACAGTCCATGGAATTCTCCAGGCCAGAATACTGGAGTGGGTAGCCTTTCCCTTCTCTAGGGGATCTTCCCAACCCAGGGATTGAACCCAGGTCTCCTGCATTACAGGCGGATTCTTTACCAGCTGAGCCACAGGGGAAGCCCAAATGGAAGCATTGGTGTTTGTCAGTTATGGGATAATTGTAATAGAGGATATGGTGACAACATTTATCATGGATGTGAAGTAAGTTGCATGCTCAACCTAGATCTCAAGATGGAACACAAAATAAAGGGGACATATGACACAAAAAGTGAATGCCATTATTACTTGATTGAAGAACATTTTAAAAGTAAAAATAAGTCAAAAAAAAATTAAACTTAATTTGAACACTAGGTACAATTTGAGAAAGACGAACACTGAGGATGATTGAAGAAGTAGATACTAAGGCAGAAATGTCATTTTAGCACCATGAAGCACCTTAAAAAAAAAAAAAAAAAAGAAGGAAATAAAAAAAATGAAAGAAAATAAGTATAGTTATTTTAGTATTTTTTAGAATTCAGGGCTAGGTGGTATTTATTATTTTACTTTACTATTGATACTTTTGGATTTTTATAGCCACTCATTTCTTTGGATCGGAGAAGGCGATGGCACCCCACTCCAGTACTCTTGCCTGGAAAATCCCACGGACAGAGAAGCCTGGTAGGCTGCAGTCCATGTGGTTGCTAAGAGTCGGACACGACTGAGCGACTTCACTTTCACTTTTCAGTTTCATGCATTGGAGAAGGAAATGGCAACCCACTCCAGTGTTCTTGCCTGGAGAATCCCAGGGACGGGGGTGCCTCGTGGGCTGCCTTCTCTGGTGTCGCACAGAGTCTGACACGACTGAAGTGACTTAGCAGCAGCAGCAGCATTTCTTTGGATATAGTTCTAAGGACTCATTTTTTAAAAATTATTGCTGTTTTTTGATCTGCTGTATTTAAAGCTGAAATAACAGAAAGGCTGGGAAAATTCCTTCTAATACCTTCTTGGGTCTCTAGATCATATAATACAATAAAAAATTGATTTCAAGTAACATGTAGATGTGTATTTTTTTGTTGTTGTTGGTTTTTTTTTTTTTTCCCAGGAAGTGAGCTTTAGTGGCCTGAAATGAAAATAGTGTTTCATTCTAATGAAAGATACCCTGCGGTTATATTGTAACGTTGTGCTGCACGTGGCTCCCCAAGAGAAGGATGGCAGAGATTCTTTTCAATTCCATTTTCCAAGACCTAAGCAAGAGATCAATACTATAATCTTCCCTTTTCAAGTCACATAAATTTCCAGTAACTGCTTTCTTGTATTAGTACATATGAATTCAATTTAGAAAAAAAAAATTATTTTGAAGGATAGAAGAGACTTCTTTTCACAATAAAAGGGGTTCAAGAAAAACCAACATAGGAATTCTTTTCTTCAATTCCACTGCATCAGCTCCTGATGACTATCCCAGCTAATGACTATACTGTACACTTGTACAGTACTTTATTTTCCAAGTATGGCATCTTCTTTATTTCATGAGAGCTGCACAATGAGTGTGCAAAGCAGATCAGAATGAAGAGAAAGTAAGGTCCTGAGAGAGTAAAATGACTTGTGCTGCTGTGGCTAAGTCACTTCAGTCGTGTCTGTAGAAAGTCACAAAACTAATTGAAGACAAGTCCTGGATTGTCACCTTGGTTTAAAGTCTGTTTTTTTGTTCATTGCAAGCAGAATGTCTGCATTTCAGGGTAGATAATTCAATCCTGCTGCTGCTGCTGCTGCTAAGTCGCTTCAGTTGTGTCCGACTCTGTGTGACCCCAGAGAAGGCAGCCCACCAGGCTCCCCCGTCCCTGGGATTCCCCAGGCAAGAACACTGGAGTGGGTTGCCATTTCCTTCTCCAACGCATGAAACTGAAAAGTGAAAGTGAAGTCGCCCAGTCGTGTCCAACTCCTAGCGACCCCATGGACCGCAGCCCACCAGGCTCCTCCATCCATGGGATTTTCCAGGTGAGAGTACTGGAGTGGGGTGCCAGTGCCTTCTCCTTAATTCAATCCAGTAGTTTAAAATAATTATAATAATTAGCATCTATATAATACCTTCCACTTTACAGAGTATGTCTTATTTAATGTTCAGGGGAATGTTAGCCATAACAAGGTTTTCATTCTCATCCTCTTTTTACAGATGAGGAAAACTAGGCTCAGAGATCTCATATGACCTTAGCCTAGACTGGAACAGACTTGGAATTGAACTTCTGCGCTTAAACTTCTGTTCACTTTTCATTACTCAGCTGGCCAGTAGCTCAACAATCCAAAAAAAATGCTTATGCTCAAATTTAATGGTGTGTGTTTTTCATGTTGGAGAAAAGCACACTCCTAACTCTTTCTGAAGGAGATATTAAATTTGGTTTACATTCCCCTGAGTCACTATCTCTAAGTGCAGAGAGAACTGACCTAGAAAACGACAGGACTAATCCACATTTAGATAACTCTGAGCTTTATTTCCACTTTCCTTAAGATATTTATAAGTAGCAAAGGGTCAAAGCCTGAAAGCCGGGAATAATATTTTAAATTTGACTTGACTTGTTTTAGATGTGTTTTGTCTCTCTGCCTTACAACACCACACTGATTTTGCTTTGTTTCTTTCTTTAAAGTATGTCCTTTAAAATTGTTGTCCTTTTTAAAAAATTTTTTTAAAAATTTGTTCATTCCAAGTTCTTTGGTGAATGAATTAGATTAGATGGGGGCACCTCTACAAGGTAGAGACTATCTTTATTCCTGTTTTAAAAATAAGCAAACTATGCCCCAGACTCCAGGAAGAAGACCTGGGAATAGAACCCAGAGCTATTCACTCTGAGGACTCACATTCTTTACCACCTCATCCCACTGCTTTCTGGGAGTCACCCCAGAGCTGAAATATTCCCTAGAATCCTTTATTAATGACTCTCACTGAAATAAATGTGAGATTTTTGACCAGCCCAAATGCTCTAAAAATGAGGGCCTAACAGAACATTCCATTCCTGTGAGCAAAGTTCTATAGTGCTGGGGACACATTGTATTTGGATCCTTGGACCCGTAAGACAGATAACTATGCTTGAGTCTTTTCATATCAAAAGATTTTCTGAATATTATTCTAGTACTTTGGCATCTTCCACAAACATGGTTCTTCCATGAACCTAGATCAGGCAAGATTCTGTGCAGTAGAGTTCCAGTGGAGAGATTGATAAGGAACATCTTTTTGTATGATATTCTTCATTTATATTAATGGCCATTGGCTTTGTTTAGAAATTGAAATATAAAACAATGTTTGTTTGTTTTCCTGAAAACTGGCAAAATTAGAAATTGTTTTTGTAGATAAGCAGAAGTTTATATATGCCCAGGTTAATATAATAGACTATTGCAAATTGGGATGTTAGAAAAGCATTTTGTGGATCCTTGGATGAAGTATTGCTGCTTGCTTTTGAAGCCAAAGATGAAAGGTACATGATAGAATCACATCTTCCCCCAGCCCTAAAACTACCTTTTCACTACATAAAACGCGGTCATTATAATACATTAGAAGCAAAACTTAGAAGAAAATGTAGTCGTTTAATAATTGAAAAGTACAGACATACCTTGTTTTATTGTGCTTCACTTTATTATGCTTTGCAGATAGTTTTATTTATTTATTTTACAAATTGGAGGTTTGTGGCAATCATGCATCAAGCAAGTCTGTTGGCACTATTTTTCCAATTGCATTTGCTCACTTTGTGTCTCTGTATCACATATTCATAATTTGTACAATATTGCAAACCTCTTCATCATCATTATATTTGTTACAGTGATTTGTGATCAGTGATCTTTGATGTTACTATTATAATTTTGGGAGGCATCCTGAACTGCACCCATATCAGATGGCAAACTTAATTGATAAATGCTATGTTCTGACTCCTCCACCAACTGGCCATTACTCTGTCTCCTTCTCCTTGGGCTGTCCTATTCCCTGAGATAAAACAATATTGAAATTAGGCCAGCCAATAACTCTAAAATGACCTCTAAGTGTTCAAGTGAAAGATAGAGTTGCACATCCCCTATTTTAAATCAAAAACTAGAAATGACCAAGCTTAGATAGACTGAAAGTGAGGCCTCTTGCACTGAACCATTAGCCAAGTTGTGAATGCAAAGGAAAAGTTCTTGAAGGAAATTAAAAGTGCTACTTCAGTGAACACACAAATAATAATAAAAATAAAGTGAAACAGCCTTATTGATGATATGGAGAAAGTTGTAGTGGTCTGGATTAATCAGACTGGCCACAGCATTCCCTTGAATCAAAGCCTAATCCAGAGCAAGGTCCTAACTCTCTTCAATCTTATAAAGGTTGACAGAGATGAGGAAGCTGCTGAAGAAACATTTGAAGTGAGCAAAAGTTGGTTCATGAGGTTTAAGGAAAGAAGCCACCTCCATTACATAACAGTGCAAGGAGGAAGCAAGTGCTGATGTAGGAGCTGCAGCAAGTCTACCTAGAAGATCTAGCGCAAATCATTAATGTAGGTGGCTGCCCTAAACAACACATTTTCAATGTAGACAAAAAAGCCTTCTATTGACAGAAGATGCCATCCCAGACGTTCATAGATAGAGAGGAAAAGTCAATGCCTGTCTTCAAAGCTTCAAAAGACAGTCTAACTCTCTTGTTAGAGGCTGATGCAACTGGTGACTTGAAGTTGAAGCCAATGCTCATTTATCATTCTGGAATTCCCAGGGCCCTTCAGAATTATGCTAAATCAATTTGCCTGTGCTATATAAATGAAACAACAAAACCTGGATGACAGCACATCTGTTCACAACATGGTTTACTGAATATTTTTCAGTCCACTGTTGAGACCTATTGCTCAGAAAAAAAAAAAAAAAATCCTTTCAAAATAATACTCTTCACTGACAATGTATCTGGTCATTCAAGAGCTCTGATGGAGATGAGAGTTATACTGCTTTTATGCCTGTTAACACAACATCCATTCTGCAGCCCATGGATCAGGGAGAAATTTTGGCTTTCAAATCTTATGATTTAAGAAATTCCTTTGAGGGATCTGGGCAAAGTAAATAAAAAACTTGCAAAGGATTCACCATTCTAGATGTCATTAAGAACATTCATGATTCATAGAAATAAATCAAAATATAAACATTCACAAGAGTTTGGAAGAAGCTAATTTCAATCCTTATGATGACTTTGAGGGGGTTAAGATTTTAATTGAGGAAGAAACTGATGATATGGTAGAAATATCAAGAGAACTAGAATTAGAAGTGGAGCCTGAAGATTGGACTGAATTGCTGCAATATCATGATAAAACATGAATGGATGAGGAGTTGCTTCTAATGAATGAGCAAAGAAAGTGGTTTCTTGAAAAGGAGTATACTCCTTGTGAAGATGTTATGAAGACTGCCAAGTATTTAGACTATTATGCAAGCTTAGGTGATAAAGCAGTGGCATGGTTTGAGAAGACTGATTCTTCTTTTGAAATAAATTCCACTATGAGAACAATACTATCAAACAACATTGCATTCTACAGAATTATTCATGAAAGGGTCAACAGATGCAGCAAAATTCATTGTTGCTTATCTTAAGAAATGGCCACAGCTATCCCAACCTTCAGCAGCCACACCCTGATCAATCAGCAACCATCAACATCAAGGCAAGATCCTCCACCCACAAAAGGATTACTATTCTCTGAAGGCTCAAATGATGTTTAGCATTTTTTAGCAACAAAATATTTTTAAATTAAGGTATATAAATTGCCTTTTGACATAATGCAGTTGCACACTTAATAGACTATAGTATACTGTAAGCATAACTTTTATGCACCAAGAAATAAAATCATTTGTCTGACTTGCTTAATTGTGATATTCACCTTACTGCAATGGTCTGGAACCAAACCCATAATGTATCCAAGGTATGCTAGTATAGAAAATTGATTTGATAATTAGATATACTAAATGTTTCTTAATCTCATTCTTTGGTAAATTGATTTTCAAGAGAATAAAAGATTAGGAAAAGGATAACAACCATTCAATTTGGGGGAAATTTTTTAATGTATCTTTGGAACAAGCCACACCACTTTTCAGTTTAAAATGGATGTTCAGAGACTCAAGACAGCAGATCTCTCTTTTCTAGCTTTTTCCCTGAAGCCTCAAAGAATCTAAAACTCCAGTCCCAACTGATATGATCAGATTGCAATGCTGATACTCCAGCTAGAATCTGTGCTTGGCAAGTTCTGCACATACATCATCCCTTGATGGAAACATTAATATTCAAGCTACATCCAACCTTCCTTCTCCTTCTTCTCACCCTCCTTATGTTCTTTTCATCTCTTTCTTGTCCACACTGTACATAGTCCTTGCCAGGGCTCTTTGACCAAATTTTTGAAGTTTACACCTCATAGCATCCCACCATCCTCCTCAATGACATCTCACACTGTCCTGAACTTACACCTATATCTTCAAGCACTTCAGCCTCAGGGCCACCATATTCTGTTGCTATCCATCTTATGCTGTTGTCCGTGATGACTGTCAATACTGATCCCCCCTCCTGCTCTGCACCCTTCACTCTGGGGCCTTTCATTTCTATTCTTTCTTAGACACTCACCACTATGGTCAAGCCACTGACTTCTTTATCACTGAGACTTTTTAATCTTTTAATACCTGAATATTGAAATGTTCCTTTTGACTATACATCTTTTCTCTTTTATTCCTCCTTTCCAACACTCCTTATCCCATACTGACTGGTATCTGGGTCATGATTAAGATTGCATCCTCCACCAGCATGACAGGCCTTGGCCAACCTGAGATGGTAACTCCATGCATGCCTGGAGACAAAACTGAAGCAAATAAGCAATATATGTAAAATGTCAGAATGTTTAGAATTTGGACATTGGATTTATGAATGTACATGGGGGGAAAATACCTAGTTGGCCATTAAGAAGAACAGTATTAAAGAAACTTTAAAAGAAAAAAATAATGTTACAACAAAGCTTGGAAAAACTAATGTAGAAAGACAAAGGAAAAAAGGGTCTAAGAGCCTATCAGTCCCTGTAGCAATTGGCAGTGACAGCTTACATAGTGGCTTTTTAATAAGATAATGAAGAAACGTTTACCTCATTCTTCTCAGAGGACAGTGACACAATGAAAACGCCTCCAATTTATCATCTTCCCTCTTCCACAAGCTCTTCTTTCTTCTTTGATTCAGACGCAGATCCCAGCTCTTTGAGCAGCATCAGCACCAGCACAGATGACAATTCCAAGAATGAACCGCCAAAGAAGAGACGAAATTGCTCCAGCCATATCGGACTCATAAGCTGAAAACACTGATGTGATTTTTAGAAGGGAATTTAAAAGTGTGTTAAGGCCAAGTAGGTAACTGCTCAAAATTTCTAGAGTTTAAAAGTTTCTAAATTTTTGCATAGTAAGGACATAATAATAATTAATAGTGAAACACTTATATACTTTTTATTTTAAGGGTAAATCTTGGTTTTCTTTTTCATCTTTAAAATATATCTTTAGAACTTAATCAAAACTGAATTCCAGAAAATTTGTTTTTCTGATGAACTGTTATCTTTTCTCCTTCTGAATCAAATGTTATTGGTATATATCAGACATATATTTAGTATATCTTAGTGGTATTTATCAGATATGCTTTCAGGATAATACATCAGAATATCTGGCAGTGAATTCCTAATGAAAGGCTGAATGCTTTTTCTCTAAAACGATAAGCAAGACTAGGGCATTCACTTTTAACACCCCTGTTTAACGCAGTGTTGGAAATCCAAACCAGAGCAATTAGGCAAGAAAAATAAAGACTTTCAAATCAGGAAAAAAAGAAGTAAGATTGTCTCTGTTTCTAAAGGACATGATCTTATATTTAGAAAAGTCCAAAGATGTCACCAAAAAAACTGAACTAATAAATTCAGTAATGTTGCAGGATACAAAAACCAGATGCATATTATTCAGTCATAAAAAGAAGAAAATCTTGCATTTGAGACAAGATGGATGAACCTTGAAGGCATTATGTTAAGCAAAATAAGTCAGACAGAGAAAGAAATATACTGCATAATTTCAACTGATATGTGGAATCTAAAATGCCAAACTCATAGGAACAGAGTGGTTGTTACCAGGGCTTGAGAGGTGGGGAAACTGAGAAGATGAGGGTCAAAGGGTAAAACTTTCAGTCATGAGATGATTAAGTTCTGGGGACCTAATGTACAGCATGGTGACTAATGTCAACAGCACTGTATTAAATACTCGAAATTTTCTAAGAGAATAGATTTTAAATGTTTTTAGCACAAATACATACACAAGGTTTAAGGAGACAAACAAACTTCCTAAATGATTAGTTTCTTAGGAGTTACTAAAATGAGAAACAGGAGAGGGTACTAAAAAGACATAGGAAATTTCAGATAATTATTATGCTCTTTCTTAGTATGAAAGAGACATTTACTCTGACAACAATCTCTGAAATGGCATCAGCACTATGAAAAACTTCCTAATGCATGTGTTTTAACTGTGCAATAAATAATTTAGGGAAACTGGAAGCAAGTATTGACTTCGGCTTCATCTATAACTAAATATCATGGAGAAGGAAATGGCAACCCACTCCAGTATTCTTGCCTAGAGAATCCTATGGACAGAGGAGCCTGGCGGGCTACAGTCCATGGGGTTGCAAAGAGTCAGACACGACTGAGCGACACATACAACAACTGAGTATCATATGAGCCATGTGAACTGGATTGATAGATATATTCAGAAAAGAAAAATAATAAAATATAACTTTCCCTGAATTAGTCAGGCACTTGTGATATGTAACAAAGTCTGCACATTTTTTTCCACATTACACTGATAAAGCCTGAAATCCATAGGTGATATGTGTTGAACAAATGGAAAAAATGAAAATGAATGAAACTGCTGTACAAGTAGGTAACACTATAGTACATATTCAGTCCAGTTAGTCATGGATCCACTTTAGTCTGAAGTTAGACAAAAGAATACTTGAATCCCTTGTGAAAAGCATGTGAAATTGAGGGTAATATACTCTGAACCCACACTTCTGACTCTAAGGACTTCAGTGTAGCTGGCACTGATTGGACCTAGGAAATTCTAGTTGCTATGGTCTGAATGTTTGTGTCCCCCCAAAATTCATGACAAACCTAGACAGCATATTAAAAAGCAGAGACATCACTTTGTTGACAAAGGTCCATGTAGTCAAAGATATGGCTTTTCTAGTAGTCATGTACAGATGTGAGAGTTGGACCATAAAGAAGGCTGAGCACAGAAGAATTGAGGCTTTCAGACTGTGGTGCTGGAAAAGACTCTTGAGAGTACCTTGGACAGCAAGGAGATCAAACCAGTCAATCCTAAAAGAAATCAACCCTGATTATTTATTGGAATGACTGAGGCTGAACCTGAAGCTCCAATACTTTGGCCACCTGATGTGGCCAAAGAGCTGACTCACTGGAAAAAAACTTGATGCTGGGAAAGATTGAAGCCAGGAGGAAAAAGGGGATGACAGAGGATGAGATGGTTGGGTGGCATCACCAACTCGATTGACATGAGTTTGAGTAAACTCTGGGAGATGGTGAAGGACAGGAAAGCTTGGCATGCTGCAGTTCATGGGGTTGCAAAGAGTTGGACATGACTTACTGACTGAACAATAACAACAAAAATTTCAGACACTGAAATCCTAATTACCAATGTGATGATAAATAGACAGGGACTTTGGGAAGTAATTAGATCTTGAATGAGATTAATGCTCTCATCAGTTCTGTCAGTTCAGTTGCTCAGTCATGTCTGACTCTTTGTGACGCACTGCAGCACGCCAGGCTTCCCTGTCCGTCACCAACTCCTAGCTTGCTCAAACTCATGGCCATAGAGTCAGTGATGCCATCCAACCATCTCATCCTCTGTTGTCCCCTTCTCCTCCTGCCTTCAATCTTTCCCAGCATCAGGGTCTTTTCCAAAGAGTCAGTTCTTCACATCAAGTGGTCAAAGTATTGGAGTTTCAGCTTCAGCATCAGTCCTTTCAATGAATATTAAGGACTCATGAAAGACTCATTAAGAAATGCTTTCATAAAAGAGACCTAAAAGAGCTCCCCTGCCCCTTCCACTGCGTGATGATGTAATGAGAAGTCTTCTACCCAGACAAGAGTCCTCACCAGTCCACATCGGCACCCTGACCTCAGCCTTTCAGCCTCCAGGCCATTTGGAATTAATGTGGTTTATAAGCTACCCAGTCTGTGGTGTTTTGTTATAGCAGTCTGGACTAAGTTGCTGGTTAAATGAGATAAGCAAAGAAAAACAATTATTCTACGTTAAAGCAATACTACTTTCCTCTAGTAACCTCTGGCACTTCCTTAGCCAATAGTGCAAACAGGTACATAGTTCTCTATGGCCTTTCCTCTAGATCTGCATTTACCAAATTTTAGTGTCATAAGTTATTACTTAGAGTACATATTACAATTCATGGCTCTAGGCCTTTCAATGATATAGTGGATGTGAGGCAGGGCCCAGAAATCAGCATTCATAATCAGAACCACAGGGGATGGCTATGGAATTGCATTTAGGCTACATTTTGAGAAACGCTAGTATGTGGGATTTCCATGACCACTTAGTACTTGATATCTTACAAAATTTACCAAGATAGTAAGAGCTGCTGCTGCTGCTGCTAAGTCGCTTCAGTCGTGTCCAACTCTGTGCGACCCCATAGACAGCAGCCCACCAGGCTCCCTCATCCCTGGGATTCTCCAGGCAAGAACACTGGAGTAGGTTGCCATTTCCTTCTCCAATGCATGAAAGTGAAAAGTGAAAGTGAAGTCTCTCAGTCGTGTCCGACTCTTCGCGATCCCATGGACTTCAGCCTACCAGGCTCCTCTGTCCATGGGATTTTCCAGGCAAGAGTACTGGAGTGGGGTGCCATTGCCTTCTCCAATAGTAAGAGCAGACACATTAAAATAAATTTCCCAGGAGAATTTGAGTCAAAGTCATAGTGATTGGTCCACATTTCATGATCATAATAACTGTACTTCGTGAGGTAAGGAGGCTGGGTATGAGATGACATTGGGAAATTTCTCAATGATGAGAAATTTCTCTCTGTCATAAAAATTCTGTCCTGACTGTTCACTTTTAGTTAGGCGAGAGGCAACCAGGTTTGAGCTGTCATGGATCCAAATGTCCACCACAACATAAACAAAACTTTTAATATTTTGAGAGCAAACCCCATGACCCACCTCTACATTTCTCCCAGGAACCCCTAAGAGGTCACATCTCTCAAAGAGGGTTACTGGAACCAAGAACAACTTCATCACAAATTTTTTAAGAGGAACATTTACTAGAAATTAGATTGCATTCAAAGTATGCACATTTCCCCAATGAACATTTGTGGCTTCAGAGGGAATTTTCCATTTGCTTATCAGCAGTGACACTTTTTCTCATGTGTTGAATAAAAGCATTTGCATCATCTCAGTTTCCTGGCTCCATCATAAAGACAAGAAATTTAGTGAAAGCAAATAAAGCTTTACCACATATTTTCAGTAATTAAGGACTTGTTAGTTGATCTATTTAGATCAACACTTCAGCTCTCTGTCTAAAGCATTTGACACATTTATTTAAAATGAAAGCAGAGGCTTGTTTTCTAAAATTATTGACATTTGGGGAAATTTTAAGAATTACCAGTCACAGAAATAAAGAACCTTCATAATTCACTCAACAGCAGTGATCCTGTTGTGCTAGAAGCTCCCTTAATTACTATGTCTTGGGTAATTTTTGTTACTGTTGTTGCTGGAGTTCAAAATAGCATCTCTCTCAGTTGTAAAATATTATTGTTTTCTTTTGTCTGACTGGCTAAACTATATATAGAATTAGACATTACCGCTTTTCTAAACTACTATTTTTTGAGAATTAAATTCTAAATAGTCTGATACAGAATATTTTTCTAAAGCATCCACTTTTTCCATGACTGGACCACACAGTTTGAATATGTTCTCCCATTCAGAAAGAGGAAAATAGAATCATACTCTGCCGGGGTCCAGCCCCGGCTGATCCAGGGTATTCGAAGGAGAGACAGCGTAGGCGAGGGTCAGGAAACAACTGCTTAATTAAACGTTAATTAAGGATATAAAGAGTAATAGAATGAGGATAGCTCAGTAGGAAAATTCAGTGGAGAAAAGAGGCTGAGCAGCTTGGTTTACGCAGGAGACCAATAAAACTTCAAGACAAGAAGTTTGCACCACTTACGTAGGCCGCAGGCGTCCTTCCGTTCTCCCGAAGGAGAGGAGACACTGAGGCCTCCCAGGTCGGATCTTAGAAGCCCAGGCATAATTAGCAAGCATGGTGGGTTCCACGCTCCAGATGGAGACTCAGCCAGAATTTGAAAGAGAGAGCGACATAGGGAGACCAAGTTTCAGTGAACAAGGCCCGCACTTTATTTTCCAAAGTAGTTTTTATACCTTAAGTTATGCATAGAGGATAATGGGGGAAGGGGTGGAGTCATGCAAGGACAGCAGTTCCTGGTTCTAATCGAAGCCAGGCTTTCAAACTTATCATATGCAAAAGTTCAGGTGATTGACATCATCTTCTGGCCATCTTCCGGCCTGTTAACATTTTAAGAAACTTATTTTTCTCTAAAGGTGATTATTCCAAAGTCAGGCACCAGCCTTCAAAAAAGCATTGGACAAAGCTGCATTTTACATTTCTATACACCCATTATATCAATCAATACACTGCCAAGGACACAGTAGGTAAGGAGTATGGAGACTTAGCAGCAAACATTGGCTCAATAAGTGAAAAACCCTTCACCAATACAATTTCGAATCAATCTTTTAACTACTCAAAAGAATCTGTGTTTAGACAGTTTAGAACATCTCCTGCCTCTCACAGTTGGGAGGCTCTGAACAATCACATGTGGCCGGAAAAACCTATTCAGGCAGGCTAGAGGATTTCCAAAGGAGTTTGTAGGTTAAACACTGTCACACCCAGGAATTATTAACTGGAGCTGTAAGCTAATTCTTTTTTCAGAGAGAGGTAGTGGGGGACAGCCCCCCATAAAGTCAGAGGTGTAGGTGAAAGCACAAAGCAGAAAGTAGGCAGACTCTGGTAGATGCTCAAGAATTTCCAGGGGGACTCCTGAGGCTCGATCCCGCCTTTGCGTATGCCGAGCCTCCTTCCTCATGACCTTTGCCACGGGCAGAGTGCCTCACGCTGGCCCCCGGCAGTGATAGAATTCTAGTTGAGCTATTCCAGATCCTGAAAGATGATGCTGTGGAAAGTGCTGCGCTCAATATGCAATACGCCGGCTCCCGGCAATACTCTAGGTAGCTTCCTTCAGGTTCAAGTTTAGTGAGTGCGTTTTGAGAGATGCCATGGAAATAAAGCATTTGCCCCAATTTTTCTGCTTGACTCTTTATGGAATTGTGTTGAGGATAGTTTCATTATTACATGGATTTGAAGCCACACTCAGTATGGTTAGCACTGAGAGCAGATCGCCTGCACAATTCCCCCCACCCTGGCAGTGGGTTTGCAGCCATAATGAGGGGCAGTCCAGGCGCCCGACCTGTGTGGTGTGGGTGGTCTTTAACACCTCTGTCCCCGGCTGAAAGCTGAAGGAGGAAATGATAGACAGTTCTGATGCCGTCTAGTCACCAAGCTGCAGACACAGGGATACCAGCGGCAGGACGCTTCCACCCGGATGGCCTTGCAGTTCTGCACCACAAGCACATGGAGCTGGGCGAGGGAAGGGTTCCAAGCCAGCATCTCTTCAAAGCACACAAAATATTTATGCCAAGCTCTTTAGTGATTTGAAGGCAAGTGTAGAAATAATATCCCTAGGTTGGTTCCTAGAAGAGAAGGCAGTTGAGACCAACCTGATTCACCTACCCAGTAGATAAAGAGTCATTTGAAAACACGCCCATGGTTGTGGCTCACGCAGATCGCTGCCAAATCCCAGCTCTGCTCTCGCCAGATGTAGGATTTGGGGTAGATGTGCCCCCTCCATGAGCCTCAGTGGCTGAATCTGTGAAAGATGCACACTAATCTCTTCCTCTCCAGGTTCCTTTAAGGGTACGATAAACACACACACAGAGCACTTAGTGGAGCGTGGCGTGCGTGGAACAGTGTTAGCTCAGCGTGCTCCACTCACCCTCTCCACGTGCTCTACCCACCCTCTTCAGCAGTTCTTGAAAATTTCCGCCAGAAGCTTGATTAGCTGATTGCCCCTGCCACAAAGGAAGAGGCTATTACTATAAAGACACTGTGAGATGCAAATATTGCCCCTTGAAATGGGATAAATATTCCATTTTTCTCTTTTATCAGAGCCAAATATTTTACATCCATTCATTTTTAATACTTACAACATTTTTAGGATGCAGGCATTTTTATTTCCTTCTGTAGCCTTTCTTTGGGCTCTATTTGCTGTACTTTTAAATTTTCCTAAGATGAAAATTAAAATCACCAATTTTCAATCTTTTTCCCTAACATACATTTAAAGCTTAAATTCCCTCTAACACATTTTTAGCTGCACTTTGACAATTTTAATCTGTCAATCTTTATTTTTACTGCTTCAAAATATTTGCTAATTCCCAACATGATTCTTATTGAACCAGTTGTGAAATTTAGCCATGTATGCTTAATTGCTAATCAGTTGGAGACTTCTAGTTATGAGATACCTAGCTAATGATATTTATCTTAATTTCATTTTTGTTAGAAAAAATACTCTAAATGATGTCAAGCTCTTAAAATTTGTTGATGCTGGCATTATGGCCTGGCATATGGACTGGTTCGGTAAATGCTCTATTGTGTACTTGAAAAGACTATCTGCCATTGTCAGCTTTGTTGTTGTTGTTCATTCATTCAGTCATGTTAGACTCTTTGCGACCCCATGCACTGCAGTACACCAGGCTTCCCTGTCCTTCACCATCTTTCTGAGCTTGCTCAAACTCATGTTCATTAAGTTGGTGATGCCATCAAACCATCTTATCCTCTGTCATCCCCTTTTCCTCCTGCCTTTAATCTTTCCTGGTATAAAGGTCTTTTCCAATGAACTGGCTCTTTGGATTAGGTGGCCAAACTATTGGAGCTTCAGGTTCAGCATCAGTCCCTCTAATGAATATTCAGGATTGATCTCCTTTAAGATTGACTGGTTTGATCTTCTTGTAGTACAAGGGACTCTCAAGAGTCCTGTCCAACTCCACAGTTCAAAAGTATAAATCTTCAGCACTTAGCCTTCTTTATGGTCCAACTCTCACATCCATACATGACTACTGGAAAACCATACTACTACTACTAAGTCACTTCAGTCGTGTCCGACTCTGTGCAACCCCATAGATGGCAACCCACCAGGCTCTCCCATCCCTGGGATTCTCCAGGCAAAAACACTGGAGTGGGTTGCCATTTCCTTCTCCAGTGCATGAAAGTGAAAAGTGAAAGTGAAGTCGCTCAGTCATATCCGACTCTTAGCGACTCCATGGACTGTAGCCTACCAGGCTCCTCCATCCATGGGATTTTCCAGGCAAAAGTACTGGAGTGGGGTGCCACTGGAAAACCATAGCTTTGACTAAATGGACATTTGTTGGCAAGTGATGTCTCTGCTTTTTAATATATTGTCTAGATTGTTCATTGCTTTTCTTCCAAGGAGCAAGAATCTTTAATTTCATGGCTGCAGTCACCATCTGCAGTGATCTTGGAGCCCAAGAAAATAAAGTCTCTCACTATTTCCACTGCTTCTCCATCTATTTGCCATGAAGTGTTGAGACTGAATGCCATGATCTTTGTTTCTTGAATGTTGAGTTTTAAGCCAGCTTTTTCACTCTCCTCTTTCACCTTCATCATGAGGCTGTTCAGTTCCTCTTCACTTTCTGCCATTAGGGTGTTGTCATCTGCATATCTGAGGCTATTGATATTTCTCCAGGAAGTCTTGATTCTAGCTTGTACTTCATCCAGCCCAGCATTTTGCATGGTGTTCTCTGCATATAAGTTAAATAAACAGGGTGACAATATACAGCCTTGACATACTCTTTTCCCAATTTTGAACCAGACTGTTGTCCGGTTCTAACTGTTGCTTCTTGATCTGCATACAGGTTTCACAGGAGGTGGTAAGGTGGTCTGGTATTCCCATGTCTTAAAGAATTTTCCAGTTTGTTGTGATCCACACAGTCAAAGTCTTTAGCATAGTCAATGAAGCAGAAGTAGATGTTTTTCTGGAACTCTCTTGCCTTTTCTATGATCCAACACATGTTGGCAATTTGATCTCTGGTTCCTCTGCCTTATCTAAATCCAGCTTGAACATATGGAAATTCTCAATTCACTTACTGTTGAAGCCTTGCTTGAAGCATTTTGAGCTTTACTTTGCTAGCATGTGAAATGAGTACAATTGTGTGGTAGTTTGAACATTCATTGGTATTGCCCTTCTTTGGGATTGGAATGAAAACTGACTTTTTACAGTCCTGTGGTCATTGATGAGTTTTCCAAATTTGCTGGCATATTGAGTACAGCACTTTAACAGCATCATCTTTTAGGATTTGAAACAGCTCAGCTGGAATTCCACCACCTCCACTAGCTTTGTTCATAGTGACGCTTCCTAAGGCCTACTTGACTTTGCATTCCAAGATGTGTGGCTTGGTAAATTTGTTAATGTGTTATTCTGATTGTTGTTTTCTTCTTGATTCTATGTGTTTATGCTTGCTCTATAGCTATTGAGAGAAGTGTATTAAAGTCTCAATTTGAATAGACTGTCTGCATCCAACTGAATTTGAAGTGGCATCATCTTATGGTTTGGATTTATATTTCCTTGTGACTAATGATTTGGGGCATTGTTTCACGTGCTTATTGACTACTTGTATATGTTCTTTGGAAAAATATCTGTTCAACTCCCTTTCCCATTTTCAGTTGTTTTTCTTACAGTTTTGTACAGATCTTCCTTGATTTATGATGAGATTATATCCCAACAAATTTACTATAAATTGAAAGTGTCATAAATTGAAAATGTGTTTAATATACCTAGTATACCAAACATCATAGCTTAGCTAGTCTACATTAAAAGTGCTCAGAATACTTGTTTAATCTACAGCTGTGCAAATTCATCTAACACAAAGCCTACTTTATAATAAAGTAGTAAATACTCAAAAAATGGAAATATTAACTATTATTATAATAAGTGAGGTTAAAGATCATTTTCTTTAGGAGCATGTATCTATGATTTGCAGTATACTACAATCCAGACACATGAATTATTAAAATGTTCCTCAACAGCATTCAAAAATAGGAAAACATACATAGGAAGATTTATGAAGAGCTAGAAATACACAAAATTATAATATTGTATTTTATTTGTTTAGCAAATGTTTATCAAATTGCTACTATGTGGAGATCACTGGAGTAACCTCTGGATTAAAGAGCTAGATGAAATTAGTATGATACGGATCTTCCCCTTGTCAGAATTTATAACCTAGCAAAGATCACAGATGAGTACATAACAAAATAAGAGAGTAAATGAAAGAAGGGAAATGCTGAGTGTGGCCTGCCCATGAAATTGGTAAGATTTGATGTTGCAAATAAGAATTGTGATGCTGTAGTATTTAGGGAGTTAGTGCCATGCAGTGGTTATGGAATTGGAGTCAGATGTGCCCAGGTTCAAATCCCAGCATTTTCACTAAGTAGCAGGGTTACTGGGCAAATGCTTTGACCTCCTAAACATTTTCTTTTTAATTTTATAATGTGAATGATCTTTCCAATTTCAAAATGTTTAATGAGAATTAAAACATATTATGTAACAATAAGCATGATACCTGGCAGAAAGAAAATGGTCAATGATTAGGGAACTTTCTGGAGTGCTGGCAATGACTGGTGTGATGGTTACATAGGGGTGTGTGTGTATCAAAACTCATTGAACTGTACATTTAGTTGTTCTTAATTGTATATAAATTACCTAAATAATTTTGATTTTAAAAATCATCAGTTACCTCTTACAGAGGTAATTCTTGGGCTTGATGACATCTTTTTAGAAAAGTTTTATAAACCATTTGCGAAGTGGCATGGACCAAATTTGTTAGCCTAAGTCTTCAGTACCTAGTGACTCCCTAAAATCTCCCAGGCAAAAATAGAGTCTTCCTGCAATGCAGAACCTCCACATCTCAAGGCTCTACATCTGGTAACACTCCTATACTGTGATGACTAGTCTTATGTGTCAACCAAGAGGGTGTTTTTGGATGAGATTAACACTTAAAAAGATGAAACTTGAGTAAAGCAGATTGCCTTCCATAATGTAGTTGGGTCTCATCCAATCAGCTGAAGGCCTTGATAGAACAAAAGACCAGCCTCTCCTTAGCAAGAGGGAATTCCCCAGCAGACTGCCCTCAGACTTGAACTGGAGCATCAGCTCTCCTGGGTCTTCAGCTAGCTGACCCAAACTACAAATTTATGAGTTTCCAGCCTTATTTTGATATGAACCAATTCTCTTCTTATATATACACACAAGCTATTGGTTTGTTTCTCTAGAAAACTCTGATTAATCCATATACTAAATTAAATTACATGATGAGATGCATGACTTTGTGGTGGTTCAGTCCCTTGGGACTTTTAGAAGCAGAGCTTCCTGGGAAAAAGCAGTTTCCAGTGAATGACTTTGATGACACTTTATGATTTGGAAAATGAAGGTGAAGGGGGACCTAAAATATATAAGTTCATCATCTGTGTTTACTGCCAGGTACTCTACTAGAGCCATTATATAAAAAGCCAGTTCACTGTATAAAATCAAACTAAGCACTATTAATGGCTTCCCTGATACCTCAGTTGGTAAAGAATCTGCCTGCAATGCAGGAGACCCCAGTTCGATTCCTGAGTCGGGAAGATGCCCTGGAGAAGGGAAAGGCTACAGCACTCCAGCATTCTGGCCTGGAAAATTCCATGGAATGGCAAAGAGTCAGACATGACTGAGCAAATTTCACTTTCTTTTTAAGCACTATTAAACCTTTACTGTCAAGTTACTATCTTTTCTTTTTTTCCTACTGATTTTGAAAAATTTACAAAATATTATTACAAAGACAATAGACTTCAGGAATTTTCAGCCCTGGTTTTCTAGGTCTACTCCTCCTTGAAATAGATTTCCAAAGAAAAAATTGATTAAAAGTTTCAAAACACTTAAATTGAGAAACTCAGCCATAAAACCCATGATAAATTTAACAGCGCTTTAAAAACAATAACCACAAAACTTCACTACAAAAGGCTATTCCCAGTGAGGAATAACTTCAGGGGATATTCTAGTGTAAAAGCTGAGTATGTATAAACATGATGAATTTCTACAATGCTTTCTTTGCACACACTCTTTAAATATTTGTTGACTAAATAAATGAGTGAGTCCATAAGGAAGCAACATTAAGAGAGCTGCAGATGCAATTTTATTATAAACATGCAACTTTAAAACCAGGAATTGGCTGAATCACACAAGCAGCGAGTATGGCCACTTCCCATGGGAAATTTCTAGGCCCTGCCTCACAGACAGCACCTGGCAAGCTACAAACAACAATAAATGCTTGCTAAACTGAGTCATGAATATAAAATCTGTGTGGGAAATATATTTTTTCAATGCCTGTAAGAGGGAACTGCCTCCTAGGTGATATTGCCTTGTAATAAGCTGCGCAGCCCTCACAAACCAGAATTTATGGAGTCAAATTAGTTTTCCCTGTATAGAACTTCATCCTGCAGAGACTGGAGCCAGAGGAATTCTGTAGCAGTAGCTGCTCCCTGCTGCTTTGATGAATCCTGGGACAGTTCTGCTGAAATCAGTGTGCAAACAAACTGCCTGGAGTCTTGTTAAAATGCAAGGTTTGAGTCACTAGGTCTGCGCGGGGCAGAGTCTGCGAGATTCTGCATTCAAATAGCTACCAGGTAGGGCTGAAATGGAGTCTATAGGCCATACTTGGGGCATCAAAGTCATAGACCAAGAGGAGAATTTCTTAGTAGCCAAGCAGAATAAGTAGTTACAGGGTGATTTGGGGCCTGAAGACTGGTTATATGATCTGAGAAGAGTCATTTAACATCTCTGTATCCAAATTGTCTCATGGGAAAAGGGCATCGTCATAATAATAGGGTGATAATACCCACTTTATAGGATCCTTGTGAGAACCAGTGGGTGCGTGTGTGCGAAGTCACTTCAGTAGTGTCCAGCTCTTTGTGACCCCATGGACTGTAGCCCATCAGGCTCCCCTGTCCATTGGATTGTCTAGTCAAGAATACTGGAGTGGGTTGCCATGTCCTTCTCCAGGGGATCTTTCGAACCCACGGATTGAACCTGAGTCTCTTAAGTCTCCTGCATTGACAGGTGGGGTCTTTACCACTAGCACCACCTAACTTACTGGAAACATGTAGGGGTGCACTCTGTACACAGGCAGTGCTCAGTAACCACTTGCTGAGTGGATGGAAAACACAGGTCATTCACCATCTGTCGTTCTGAGGGCTCTGCTTCTCAGAACGTGTGCCCAGGACAGTCCTGACATTAAGCAGGTGCAATGGCACCCGACTCCAGTACTCTTGCCTGGAAAATCCCATGGACAGAGGAGCCTAGTAGGCTGCAGTCCATGGGGTCGCTAGAGTTGGACATGACTGAGCGACTTCACTTTCACTTTTCACTTTTCACTTTTATGCATTGGAGAAGGAAATGGCAACCCACTCCAGTGTTCTTGCCTGGAGAATCCCAGGGACGGCGGAGCCTGATGGGCTGCCGTCTATGGGGTCGCACAGAGTCGGACACGACTGAAGCGACTTAGCAGCAGCAGCAGCAGGCAGCGCTTGGTCAACTCAGGTAGTAGCAGAGCAACTGATGTCTGGAAAGACATTACAGCCTATAGGATGGCTCCCTGTGGCACCAGTAGGAGGGCATCTTCACTGAGAGAGCAGTAACTTTGAGGCCTTGGGCAACTTCCAGGCTCCTCTGAGCCACCAATGGGAGACAGAGGAAGCTTGTTCCAATAAAAATGTAGTATTAGAAGAGCTGACCTAACACATTCTTCAATATAAATTGTGTATCAAATCGCCAGCCTGTGATACCTGGCCACATTGGTCTGAGGCAGGTGGTTCAGCTGCCCTGGGGCACAGCCTGCAATGATGTTATTAGTACCTTAGGGACCTATTCATCCTCCACATCACCATGATTCTGACTCCAAGCCACTGGTCCTGCCCTGGACAATGCTCTGCTTAAGGTCAAATGAAGGTATAGTGAACAACTTGTGGAATACTGAACAAAACTTCCAAGCAGCACAATAGGAAGGCAGATAGAAACCAGAAAATAACCTGCAGCTCCACTTAAATCTTAATCATCTTTTTCTAGTGAGGATTTGGAGACCGACTCTACTGACACCTTAAGAAAGCCTGCTTTAATCAGCTTTCAGTGAAAATCTAGACTAAATGGCTTAATCTTTGCTAAAAGAAATTAGATATTGAAATCTAATCAAAGTATTTACACACAATGCTTTAAAAGTTTCTCTTTATCCACCTCTCATAATCTATACATCCCAGTAGAAAAAAGAAGATGCTATCATCTTACTGAAGGATTCCACTAGATATGGTCCAGGGTTGGCAGATGATATTCAAGCTTCAATTCAAGCTGGGCAAGAATTTGTGTCCATTTAATTTTACACAAAATTTTTTTATAATTCTGTGTCAGATTTATAATCTAAGATTGCACACACATTTTCATAGAATGGCTTTAATTTGTAAGCTCATAATTGGCATCTAATCTACATGACTATTTTCTTTTGATAAAAATTACAAACAGGCTTTTTATATATAGGGTAAGTCAGTTTCAGGCCAGTACAATCCATTATACTGATGTAGTCTCTAGCACCTTGGGGAAAAAGTATTTCATGAAAAAATATAAGATTGTTTGCAACTTTTATTAGTCTTTCTTTAGACTTTGCTTAGAAACTAGTGATGTCACAATTCAAATGAATCCAATTACTGATAATCTTACAGAATCTCTTTCTTATTATCCCTAAGAAGATTAAGAGCTGATGTGATGATTCTTTTTTACTTTCATCTAAATTATTTCACACTACTTTTCAGTGTCCTGAGCATCTGTCTCCTGTTATTGAAATTAAAAATATAAATTGTCTTCATTATTGTCTGCATTATAATTGCATAGTTTTGTTAATAACTAGAAGTGCCCAGACAACAGATCATTTTTCTTTCTTGTTTTTGCAGAGAGAATATCTTTAAAATCAATCTCAACATTTTGACAGAGGCCCACAAATTCAGCTGGTTTAAATCAATGGTTCTATCTCTCAGATCAATTACGCAGGGCTGCAATCTGTTGTCAGTTAATCCTGGAAGAATCACCAGGAAGCAAAATATCTTTGGATATTGCAGGATATTTGTCTCTGATTGTGTATGTGATTTTAAAGAATGAGGATTTTTTAAAAACATTTTAACTGAAATAATGTTGGTCGTGCTCCATGGTATACATTGTCAGGTGTCCTCTCCCCATTTGCTCATGTATTGAAGCAGACACAGAACTTCTTTCTTAAGATGCTACTGATTCTGAGCATACATGTAGTCTGAGGGATAGGGCCACCTAACCCTCGCTCATTCATTTTCAAAAGAGGACCCTCAATTTGACTGATTATCTGGCTCTATCTGGCTGATTATCAAGACTATGGAATATTCTTCTCCTACATAAGTTGTAACCATGTTTTCTTAGGTCAGTCTCCAAAGGCAGTAGAAATAAAAGCAAAATAAACAAATGGAACCTCATCAAACTTATAAATTTTTGCACAGAAAAGGAAACCATAAACAAAATGAAAAGACAACCTACAGATTGGAGAAAATATGTGCAAAGAATATGACCAAAAAGGGCTTACCTTCCAAATTACACTAACAGCTCATACAACTTAGTAATAAACAAACAGCCCAATCAAAAAGTGGGCAGACCTAAATAGGCATTTCTCCAAAAACATATAAAGAAGCCAACAGACAGATGAAAAAATGCTCAATTTATCTAATTATTAGAGAAATAAAAATCAAAACCACAGTGAGGTGTCAACTCACACTGGTCAGAATGGCCATCATTAAAAAGCAAACAAATAATAAATGGTGGAGAGAGTGTGAAGAAAAGGGAACCCTCCTACATTGTTTGTGGGAATGTAGATTGATACAGCCAGTATGGAGGTTCCTTAAGTTTAAAAATAAAGTTGCCATATGATCCAACCATCCCACTCCTGGGCATATATCTGGAGAACACTCTAATTCAAAAAGACACACGGAGCCCAATATTCATAGCAGCACTATTTATAATAACTAAGACATGGAAGCTACCCGTGTCCATTGACAGATGAATGGATAAAAAAGATGTGGTATATATATGTATATATATATACATATATATATGTATTTGCATTCCCACCAACCGTGTAAGATTGCTGAGTAATATATATGTGTATATATATATATATATGTATATATACATATATATATGTATTTGCATTCCCACCAATAGTGCAAGAGTGCTGAGTAATATATATGTATATATATATATATATGTATATGTAATATATATGTGTATGTATATATACACTCTTGCTCAGCACTCTTGCACTGTTGGTGGGAATGCAAACTGGTACAGCCACTATGGAGAACAGTGTGGAGATTTATGCCATATGACCCAGCAATCCCACTGCTGGGAATACACACTGAGGAAACCAGAACTGAAAGAGACACATGTACCCCAATGTTCATTGCAGCACTATTTACAATAGCTAGGACATGGAAGCAACCTAGATGTCCATTGGCAGATGATGGGTAAGCAATCTGTGGTACATATACACAACGGAATATTACTCAGCTACAGAAAGGAATGCATTTTGAGTCAGTTCTAATGAGGTGGATGAACCTGGAGCCTATTATACAAAGTGAAGAAAGAAGAAAGAGAAAGCAAATATTGTATATTAACGCATATATATGTAATTTAGAAAGATGGTACCAACAATCCTACAACAGGGGAAACATGAAAAGAACAGATTTTTGGACTCAGCAGAAGGCAAGGGTGGGATGATTTAAGAGAACACCATTATACAGTATACTAACGCATATATATGGAATTTAGAAAGATGGTAACAATAACCCTGTGTACGAGACAGCAAAAAAGACACTGATGTATAGAACAGTCTTATGGACTCTGTGAGAGAGGGAGAGGGTGGGAAGATTTGGGAGAATGGCATTGAAACATGTAAAATATCATGTATGAAATGAGTTGCCAGTCCAGGTTCGATGCACGATACTGGATGCTTGGGGCTGGTGCACTGGGACGACCCAGAGGGATGGAATGGGGAGGGAGGAGGGTTCAGGATGGGGAACACATGTATACCTGTGGCGGATTCATTTTGATATTTGGCAAAACTAATACAATTATGTAAAGTTTAAAAATAAAATAAAATTAAAAAAAAATAAATAAGAGAACACCATTAAAACATGTACATTACCATATGTAAAATAGATGACCAATGTAAGTTCAATGCATGAAGCAGGGCACTCAAAGACAGTGCTCTGGGACAACCCAGAGGGATAGGGTAGACAGGGAGGTGGGGGGCAGGGGGTGTTGCTCAGGATAGGCAGACACATGTATATCTGTGGCTGATTCATGTTGCTGCTGCTAAGTCGCTTCAGTCGTGTCCGACTCTGTGCGACCCCATAGACGGCAGCCCACCAGGCTTCCCCGTCTCTGGGATTCTCCAGGCAAGAACACTGAAGTGGGTTGCCATTTCCTTCTCCAATGCATGAAAGTGAAAAGTGAAGGTGAAGTCGCTCAGTTGTGTCCAACTCTTAGCGACCCCATGGACTGCAGCTCCTCCATCCATGGGATTTTCCAGGCAAGAGTACTGGAATGGGGTGCCATTGCCTTCTCCAGATTCATGTTGACATATGGCAAAAACCATCACAATATTTTAAAGTCCCATTAAATAGTCCCATCACATCCCATTAAAATTAATTAATTAATTTTAAAAAAGAAAGCATGTCTACACAAAACCCTGTCCCCCCAAAAAAGGGGGGGACCTATTCTTCAACCTGGAACTGAGCCTATTTCCACTGTAAGTTCTCACCAGAGACTAAGACCAGGAATTCCTTTCTATCAAATTCTTTTTAAAGCCAAGTTCTGAGAAGTGTTTCTGAAGAGATTAACCTTTTGGTCTCCCTGCTATTATTTAAACAGATTGCATCTTTTAGGGTTTTTGTAGTTTTCTATGCCCAGTTTTCTCCCAGATAGCCTTATAGATTCCTTCCTCATCTCAATAATGTCTCTATTCAAATATTATTAGATGAGGAAGGTCTTTCCTAAGAACTTTTTCCAGGGGAGAAATGTCCACTCTCACATCACATTCTCTATTGCCTCCCTCTGGTTTAGATGTTTTCACAACAATCATGACATAGAATTTATCTTATTTGCTTATGTATTTGTTAACTGCATTCTCTGAATAGAATATTATTCACTGCTGTGTACCTAGTGACTGCCACATAAAATTTGTGAAGTGCTTGACTGAGTATAAACTAAAGAATATTCAGTCCATCTACTCCTGTGTGTTTTATAATTTTGTCTTATATCAAGATGCACAGAGTAAAAGAGATCTTCATGTAGGGCACCCTGTTTGAGACCCTCCATAGAACTGCTTTTAGCAAGTTTGGCTCCAGAATAATGTTCTTGTCCTACACTGAGAGATATTATACGAAAGTTATGTGAAATTATTCTTCATAACTATGGGTTTGGACATGGAGTTAAAGTCATCACCTATACATTATCATGGAGAAGGCAATGGCACCCCACTCCAGGACTCTTGCCTGGAAAACCCCATGGTTGGAGGAGCCTGGTAGGCTGCAGTCCATGGGGTCGCTAAGTCGGACACAACTGAGCAGCTTCACTTTCACTTATCACTTCCATGCATTGGAGAAGGAAATGGCAACCCACTCCAGTGTTCTTGCCTGGAGAATCTCAGGGACAGGGGAGCCTGGTCGGCTGCCATCTATGGGGTCACACAGAGTCAGACATGACTGAAGTGACTTAGCAGCAGCATACATTATCAGGTGACTGCCACTTTATGCAAACACAAGTGCAGAATTCCTCTCCTGAATTACATATGTCTTTTTAGCTGATGGATAATATCTTTGCTAGTAGAATCTGTGCCCCTGATGAACAGCCATTTGGTCTTCTTTTTAATTGGAATATAATTGCTTTACAATATTGTGCTAGTTTCTACTGTACAACAATGTGAATCAGCTATATATATATATTCCAACCCTCTTGAACCTCCCTCCCACCTCACCCCCATCCCACTCCTTTAGGTTATCATAGAGCACCGAGTTGAGCTCCATGTGCTATAGAGCCCCTTACCACTCGCTATCTGTTTTAGTGTATATATGTCAGTGCCACTGTCAATTCATCCTACCCTTTCCTTCCCTGCCACCCATGTCCACAAGTCTGATCTCTGTGTCTGTGTCTCTAGTCCTACCCCAAAAATAGGTTCATCAGTACCATTTTTCCAGATTCCATATATATGTGTCAGTATATGATATTTATTTTTCTCTTTCTGACTTACTTCACCCTGTATGACAGACTCTAGGTTTATCCACATTACTATAAACAACCCAATTTCATACCGTTTTTATGACTGAGTGATATTTGATTTTATATATGTACCACATCTTTATCCATTCATCTGTTGATGAATGGATAGATTGCTTCCAATTACTTGCTAAAGTAAATAATGCTGCAATGAACTCTGGGGTACATGTGCCTTTTTGAATTATGGTTTTCTCAGGGTATATGCCCAGAAGTGGGATTGCTGGGTCATATGGTATTTTTATTTTTAGATTTTAAAGGTACCTCCATACTGTTCTCTATAGTAGTTGTATCAATTTACATTCCCACCAGCAATGTAAGAGGGTTCCCTTTGCTCTACACCCTCTCCAGAACTTTTTGTTTGTAGATTTTTTGCTGATGACCATTCTGACTAGGGTGAGGTGATAACTCATTGTAGTTTTGATTTGCATTTTTCTAATAATTTGTGATGTTGAGCATCTTTTCATGGTTTGTTGGCCATCTGTATGTCTTCTTTGGAGAAGCATATGTTTAGATCTTCTGCCCATTTTTTGGTTCTTTTTTATAATGAGCTGCATGAGCTGCTTGTATATTTTTGGAGAGTTATGCTTTGTCAGTTGCTTTATTTTCAGATATTTTCTCCCATCCTGAGGGTTGTCTTCTTGTCTTGTTTATGGCATCCTTTGTTGTGCAAGAACTTTTAAGCTTAAATATGCCATATTTTTTTATTTTATTCTTATTACTCTAGAAGGTGGGTCAAAAAGGATTTTGCTGCAATTTATGTCAAAGAGTGTTCTATGCTTTCTTCTAAGAGCTTTATAGTGTCTAGCCTTACATTTAGTTCACTGTGTTTATTTTTGTGTGTGGTGATTAAGAAGTGTTCTAATTTCATTCTTTTGGAATTTTGAGTTTGTTTTTGTGTATGGTGGTTAGGAAGTGTTCTAATTTCATTCTTTGGCATGTAGTTGTCCAGATTTCCCAGTTCCACTTATTAAAGAGGCTGTCTTTGCCCCATTGTGTATTCTTGCCTCATTTGTCAGCGATAAGGTGACCATAAGCATGTGGGTATATCTCTGGTCTTTCTATCCAGTTCTATTGATCTATATTTCTGTTTTTGTATTAGTACCATGGTCTTGATGACTGTAACTTTGTAGTATAGTCTGAAATCATGATGCTTGATTCCTCCAGCTCCATTTTTCTTTCTGAAGATTGCTTTGGCTATTTGGGGTTTTCTTGTGTTTCCATATATATTGTAAGATTTTTTGTTCTAGTTCTGTAAAAGAATGCCATTGGTAATTTGATAGGGATTATATTGAATCTGTCAATTGCTTTGGGTGGTAGAGTCATTTTCACAATATTGATTATTTCAATCCAAAAGATGGTGTATCTCTCCATTTGTTTGTGTCATCTTTGACTTCTTTCATCAGTGTGTTACAGTTTTCTGCATACAGGTCGTTTGTCTTCTTAGGTAGATTCATTCCTAGGTATTTTATTCTTTTTATTGCAATGGTGAATAGGACTGTTTCCTTAATTTCTCTTTCTGATTTTTCATTGTTAGTGTATAGAAATGAAAGAGATTTCTGTACATTAATTAATTTTGTAACTTGCAACTTTATCTAATCTATTTATTAGATCCAGTCATTTTTTTGTGGCATCTTTAGGATTTTCTGTGTATAGTATCATGTCATCTGCAAACAGTGAGAGTTTTACTTCTTCTTTTCCAATTTGGATTCCTTTAATTTCTTTTTCTTCTCTGATTGCCATGGCTAGGAACTCCAAAGGTAAGTTGAATAATAGTGGTGAGAGTGGACACCCTTGTCTTGCTCCTGATGTTAGAGGAAATGCTTTCAGTTTTTCACCATTGAGAATAGGTTTGTCAAGTATGGCCTTTATTATGTTGACGTAGGTTCACTCTATGCCCACATTCTAGAAAGCTTTTATCGTAAATGAGTGTTGAACTTTGTCAAAAGTTTTTTCTGCATCTACTAAGATCTCTTTTATCTTTCAACCTGCTAATATGGTGTATCACTTTGACTGATTTGCATATATAAAAATTCTTGCATCCTTGGGATAAATCCCACTTGATCATAGTGTATGATTCTTTTAATGTGTTGTTGGATTCTGTCTGATAGTATTTTGTTGAGGATTTTTGCATGTATGTTCATCATTGATACTGGCCTGTAATTTTGTGTGTGTGTGATATCTTTGTCTGGTTTTGGTATCAGGGTGATGGTGACCTTATAGAATAAGTTTGAGAGTGTTCCTCCCTCTGCAATTTCTTGAAAGAGTTTGAGAATAATAGGTGTTAGCTCTTCTCTAAATATTTGATAAAATTCACCTATGTAGCCATTTGAGTCATTGTCTTGTATACTGTGCTTCTCTGTTGGCTAGTCTTCCTCTTACTTCTGGATTTATTATAGTTCCTCAATAATTTATTTTATACAATTTTTGTGTCTATTTTCATGTGCTGCCTCAATTATGTTGTGGTTAGATAACACATAAGGGTAAAAAAATAAATGAGTAATCTCAGAACAGGATCTCTCACCTAATACACATAGTAACACACTTAGCATTTGGGGCAAGGACTTTATAGATATGAATGTGATTTATATTTACTCATATAATTCCACCTTCCTACAATATCATCTTCCCAGTTTTCTCTCTTTAAATACCATCCTTTCTCCAAGATCCAGTTCAACCTCCACTTTCTCCCAAGAGCATGTTTGCACCTCCCAAACTTTCCTTAGTGTTTCTGTAACACTTACTGTGTACACACATCAACAAACAAACCAATCATGAGATTTTATTTCCTGTATTAATATCTTGAACCATGATTGTTGTCTTTTAGGGTTTCAGGCTTGTCTCCTGAATTCAGACTATCTATGCCTGTAAGAAAAGGCTAAGACTTTTGACATTCCCATGAGGGCTTGGTTCTGTTCAATGTATAAACCAAGCACTCATTACTCAATATCTATTGAGTTAATTTAGTTTGGGTTTCATTACCCTACTGTGTGGTATCCAGAGCATTTGACTGCAAACCAGGAATCCTAGGTTCTGTACCTCACTCCACAGTAACCAGTGTCATGGGCTTTACCAGAGGCTGGACCTTTTGGGTTTCAATTTCCAAATCTAAAGGCTAAAATATATTCTAAATAATCTTTTCACCTTAGATCTAAATGATCTAAAAATATTCTAAATGATCTTTAGATTTTTTTTTCTGAAATTTTATGTCCATTATTATTGTCTTAAATATCAACAAACTACCAGCCAATATTACAATAATTTAAATCTCAATTGTCATCAGTACTATTATCCCAGTGCAAATATGTTAAAATGTTAAAATAGAGTTTATGTTTTAATAACACCATGAAGTTCTAATTGAACACTCATCTTGGAATGATTATAGGCTCCAAATAAATTAACTCCAAATTCATGAAAAGTTAACTATTTTTAAATAGCTTGAATTGTTTAGTAAACTCAAAATTAATTTTAGTGTCTTTCTGCTTGTCTTTGCATTTATTATTTTCCTTGTCTTTGTATCTATTCTTACTTTGGCTATTTTTATAGGAGATGGAAGTTTAAAACCTCAAGGGAAAATTAATGTAAAATTACTGCATTTCACATATTTGAGGTTGTGATCCATTTTAAAGAAAAAGAAAGTATAAGCCCATTATCTTGTCCTATATCTGAAGATTATGTCATTTGCCAGTCTTTCTCATATTAAATGTGATCTTAAAATGCTATGAGATCTGAGAAATAAGTTGGAAGTTTGAAAGGTTCTTTCTTCAGCTTTTTGGGTAATTGATGTTAGTATCAAAGAGGCAAAGTAGCTGATGGGCATTTCTCAAGATTGTATCCTCTCTATCTTTAATGATCTCATGATTATATTTTGAATTTTATAATGACAACAGCATGATCCTACACCAATGCAAAGTACAGAGAATCTGCTAACAACCCTCACTTGACTCAGCATTCTTTAGCAGCAAACAAATTCCTTTTGTGATGACATCATTTTATCATGCCAGCATTTCAGTCACCTACACTGTATGTATGAAATCATTGTCTACAATCCTTTGTCAACTTGTCACAAGTTTTGAAACCCTCTGTCAAACCACTTGTCACTCTTCAGTATTATCATCTATCCATATGGAGGGCTTATGTTTCCTGTAGATGAACATATCCAGTTATGGGGAGGAAAGAGGATTATATGACCAGCAGCACATATTAGCTATTATCTCCCTTCCTCAACCCAATGTCCTACAAGATTCAGGAATCCCCATATACAATGCATTCCCAAAGGGAATCATCCAACATCTGCCTGAAAACTTCTAGGAGGAGTCAACTCCCTCTTACTCAAGAAGACAGATTTTATTTGGGGGACAACTGAATGATTAGAAACATCTTCTTGACACTGAGTTGAAATCTACCTCTTTCTAATTTGCTCCAATGGGTCCTGTCTTTGCATCTGAAAGCCTACTAAGTGTATAACCATAGCTACCATGTACCTTCTCTAGTCATATCTTTTCTGAACCAAACACCCCATTGTTTTTCTATGTGTCCTCGTTTGACAGATTTTTCACATAGATAACATTCTGATGGCAATGCTTTGCCTAGTATTAGATCAAGACCTTCTAGAACTAACAACAAAAAAAGATATCCTTTCCATCATAGGGGACTGGAATGTAAAAGTAGGAAGTCAAGAGATACTTGAAGTAATGGGTAAGTTTGCCTTGGAGTACAAAATGAATAGGGCAAAGGCTAACAGTTTTGCCAAGAGAATGTACTGGTCATAGCAAACACTCTCTTTCAACAACACAAGAGATGACTCTACACATGAACATCACCAGATGGCCAACACCAAAATCAGACTGATTATTTTCCTTTTAGCTGAAGTTGGAGAAACTCTGTATAGTCAGCAAAAACAGGTCTGGGAGCTAAATGTGGCTCACACCATCAGTTCCTTATTGCAAAATTCAGACTTAAATTGAAGAAAGTAGGGAAAGCCACTAGACCATTCAGGTATAACCTACATCAAATCCCTTATACGGTGGAAGTGACAAATAGATTCAAGGGATTAGATCTGATAGACAGACTGCCTGAAGAACTATGGATGGAGGCAGGGATCAAGATCATCCCCAAGAAAAAGAAATGCAAAAAGGCAAAAAGGTTGCCTGATGAGGCCTTACAAATATCTGAGAAAAAAAAAAAGAAGCAAAGGCAAAGGAGAAAAGGAAAGATAAACCCATCTGAATACAGAGTTCTCAAGAATAAAGGAGAGACAAGAAAACCTTCCTAATCTTGTAAAGAAGAAGCTAAATCTTCTTCAGAGATCACGAATCTGACATCGTTCACTGTAAGCTATCAAAATGCCAGGCTGTATGAGGCACAAGCTGGAATCAAAATAGCCGGGAGAAATATCAATAAACTTAGATATGCAGATGACACCACCCTTATGGCAGAAAGTGAAGAGGAACTGAAGAGCCTTGTGATGAAAGTGAAGGAGGAGAGTGAAAAACCTGGCTTAAAACTCAACATTCAAAAAACTGAACAGAACTGAACTGAACTGAACTGCTGCAAACAACTGACTCATTTGAAAAGTCCCTGATGCGGGGGAAGATTGAGAACAGAAGGAGAAGAGCAAATCAGGATGAGGTAGCTGGATGGCTGTGAATGCAATGGATGTGAACTTGGGCAAACTTTGAGAGATGGTGAGAGACAGGGAGGCCTGGCATGCTGCAGTCCATGGGGTCGCAAGTGTTGGACATGACTGGGAGACTGAACAACATCATATATACATATACAAAATAAATGTATTTTTATATATACAGTGTGTGTGTGTATATATATATCAGGTCAGATCAGTTGCCCAGTCTTGCCGACTCTTTGCAACCCCATGAATTGTAGCACGCCAGGCCTCCCTGTCCATCACCAACTCCTGGAGTTCACTGAGACTCGCGTCCATCGAGTCAGTGATGCCTTCCAGCCATCTCATCCTCTGTGGTCCCCTTCTCCTCCTACCCCCAATCCCTCCCAGCATCAGAGTCTTTTCCAATGAGTCAATCCTTCGCACTGGGTAGCCAAAGTACTGGAGTTTCAGCTTTAGCATCATCCCTTCCAAAGAAATCCCAGGGCTGATCTCCTTCAGAATGGACTGGTTGGATCTCCTTGCAGTCCCAGGGACTCTCAAGAGGCTTCTCCAACACCACACTTCAAAAACATCAATTCTTCGGCGCTCAGCCTTCTTCACAGTCCAACTCTCACATCCATACATGACCACAGGAAAAACCATAGCCTTGACCGGACGAAACTTTGTTGGCAAAGTAATGTCTCTGCTTTTGAATATGCTATCTAGGTTGGTCATAACTTTCCTTCCAAGGAGTAAGCGTCTTTTAATTTCACAGCTGCAGTCACCATCTGTAGTGATTTTGGGGCCCAGAAAAATAAAGTCTGACACTGTTTCCACTGTTTCCCCATCTATTTCCCATGAAGTGATGGGGCCGGATGCCATGATCTTCATTTTCTGAATGTTGAGCTTTAAGCCAACTTCTTCACTCTCCACTTTCACTTTCATCAAGAGGCTTTTGAGTTCCTCTTCACTTTCTGCCATAAGGGTGGTGTCATCTGCATATCTGAGGTTATTGATATTTCTCCTGGCAATCTTGATTCCAGCTTGTGTTTCTTCCAGTCCAGCGTTTCTCATGATGTACTCTGCATATAAGTTGAATAAGCAGGGTGACAATATACAGCCTTTACGTACTCCTTTTCCTATTTGGAAGCAGTATGTTGTTCCATGTCCAGTTCTAACTGTTGCTTCCTGACCTGCATACAAATTTCTCAAGAGGCAGATCAGGTGGTCTGGTATTCCCATCTCTTTCAGAATTTCCCACAGTTTATTGTGATCCACACAGTCAAAGGCTTTGGCATAGTCAATAAAGCAGAAATAGATGCTTTTCTGGAACTATATATATATATATATATATATAGTGTGTATGTATTGTGTAAGGATCCATTAAGTAACCTAAGGATCCACCCTAATGGATACTTCGGTAGTTTCTGTATCCTAGCTATTGTAAATAATGCTGCAGTGAACACTGAGGTACATGTATCTTTTTGAATTGGTGTTTTTATTTTCCTTGGATAGATACCCAAGAGTGGAATTACTGGATATAGAAGTTCTATTTTTAATTTTTGAAGAACCTCCATAATATTTTCCATGGTGGCTGTACCGATTTACATTCCCCAAAACAGTGTACCAGTGTTCCCTTCTCTCCATATCCTCACCCACACTTGTTATCTCCTGTCTTTTTAACAATAACAATTCTGACTTGTATAAGGTGATATCTCATTGTAGTTTCAATTAGTGTTCCCATGATGATAAGTGATACTGCACATCTCTTCATTGTCTGTTGGCCACCTGTATGTCTTCTTTGAAAAAATTTCTGTTTGGTCTTCTGCTCAATTTTTAATTGGATTCATTTGTTTTAGGATTGCTATTGAGTTGTATGATATATATTTTGGATATTAATCCATAATCAGATATCAGTTCAGTTCAGTTGCTCAGTCATGTCTGACTCTTTGCAACCCCATGAACCGCAGCACGCCATACTTCCCTGTCCATGACCAACTCCCGGAGATTGCCCAAAATCATGTCCATTACATCGGTGATGCCATCTAACCATCTCATCCTCTGTTGTCCCCTTCTCCTCCTGCCCTCAATCTTTCCCAACATCAGGGTCTTTTCAAATGATTCAGCTCTTTGCATGAGGTGGCCAAAGTATTGGAGTTTCAGCTTCAACATCAGTCCTTCCAGTGAACACCCAGGACTGATCTCCTTTAGGATGGACTGGTTGGATCTCCTTGCTGTCCAAGGGACTCTCAAGAGTCTTCTCCAACACCACAGTTCAAAAGCATCAATTCTTCAGTGCTCAGCTTTCTTTATAGTCAAACTCTCACATCCATACATGACTACTGGAAAAGCCATAGCCTAGACTAGATGGATCTTTGTTGACAAAGTAATGTCTCTGCTTTTTAATATGCTGTCTAGGTGGCTGCAGTCACCATCTGCAGTGATCTTGGAGCCCAAAAAATAAAGTCTGACACTGTTTGCACTGTTTCCCCATCTATTTCCCATGAAGTGATGGGCCCAGATGCCATGATCTTCGTTTTCTGAATGTTGAGCTTTAAGCCAACTTTTTCACTCTCCTCTTTCACTTCATCAAGAGGCCCTTTAGTTCTTCTTCACTTTCTGCCATAAGGGTGGTGTCATCTGCATATCTGAGGTTATTGATATTTCTCCCAGAAATTTTGATTCCAGCTTGTGCTTCCTCCAGCCCAGTGTTTCTCATGATGTACTCTGCATATAAGTTAAATAAGCAGGCTGACAATATACAGTCTTGACGTACTCCTTTTCCTATTTGGAACTAGTCTGTTGTTCCATGTCCAGTTCTAACTGTTGATTCCTGATCTGCACATAGGTTTCTTAAGAGGCAGGTCAGGTGGTCTGGTATTCCCATCTCTTTCAGAATTTTCCACAGTTTATTGTGATCCACACAGTCAAAGGCTTTGACATAGTCAATAAAGCAGAAATAGATGTTTTTCTAGAACTCTCTTGGTTTTTTGATTATCCAGTGAATGTTGGCAATTTGACCTCTGGTTCCTCTGTGTTTTCTAAAACCAGATTGAATATCTGGAAGTTCATGGTTCACGTATTGCTGAAGCCTGGCTTGGAGAATTTTGTACCATTTGCAAATATTTTCCCCCAATCAGTAGGCTGCCTTTTGGTTTTGTTGATGATATCCATCCCTGTACAAAAGCTTTTAATCTTGATTACATTCTCTTTGTTTTTGCTTTTGTTTCCTGGTCTGAAGAGACAAATCTGATAAAAATGTATTGCTAAGATCAATGTCAAAGAGTCTATTGCCTATGTTTTCTTCTAGCAGTTTTATGATTTCAGGTCTTGCATTTAGGTCTTTTAATCCATTTTGAGTTTATATTTGTATGTGGTGTAAAAAGTGTTCAAATTTTGTTCTTTTATAAATAGTTGACCAGTATTTCCACGGAGAAGGTGATGGCACCCCACTCCAGTACTCTTGCCTGGAAAGTCCCATGGATGGAGGAGCCTGGTAGGCTGCAGTCCATGGGGTCATGAAGAGTCAGACACGACTGAGCGACTTCACTTTCACTTTTCACTTTCATGCATTGAGAGGGAAATGGCAACCCATTCCAGTGTTCTTGCCTGGAGAATCCCAGGGACGGGGGAGCCTGGTTGGCTGCTGTCTGTGGGGTCACACAGAGTTGGACACGACTGAAGTGACTTAGCAGCAGTAGCAGCATTTCCAACACCTCCTTTTAAAGAATCTCTCTTTTTCCTATTGTGCATTCTTGCCTCCTTTTTTGTCAATTAATTGACCATACATGCATGGGTTTATTTCTGGGCTCTCCATTCTTTTCACTTTATCTCTATGTTTGGTTTTGTGCCAATACAATATTTTTTTATTACTGTAGCTTTGTAGCAGTGTGATTCCTCCTGCTTCATTCTTTTTTTCCTAAGATTGCTTTGGCTATTCAGGGTGTTTTGTGATTCCACATAAATTTGGGGGTTATTTGTTTTAGGTCTATTAAACATGTCCTGGGTACTTTGATACAAATTGCATTGAATCTGTAGATTGCTTTGAGTGATATGGACATTTTAACAATATTACTTTTCCAACCCATGAACATGGGATATCATTCCATTTATTTGTATTATCTTCAATTTTCTTTATCAATATCTTATAGTTTTGAGAATACAGTTTTTTTACCTCCTTGGTTAAATTTATTTCTAGGTACCTTGTTCTTTTTGATACAATTATATTTTATTATTTTAATAATTATTATTTATTTTTATTATAATTGCTTTCACTTCCTTATAGTTATTATTAGTGTATAGAAATGCAATATATTTCTCTGTATTAGTCTTGGATCCTACAACTTGACTGAATTCATTTGTTAGATCTAATAGTGTTTCTCTGGTGGAATCTTTAAGGTTTTCTGTGTATAAAATATTGCATCATCTGCAAATAGTGTTATTTTTCTTCCAATTTGTATGCATTTTATTTCTTGTCTGAGCTCTGTGGTTAGAACTTCTAATACTATGTTAAATAGAAATATTGAAAATGAACATCTTTGTCTTGTTCCTGATTTTAGAGGAAAAGCTTTCAGCATTTCTCCATTGAGTATAATGTTAGCTGTGAGTTTGTCATAAATGACCTTTATTATGTTGAGATATGTTCCCTCTATAACAACTTTGATGAGCGTTCTTTTTGTGAGTAGTTATTGAATTCTGTCAAATGTTTCTTCTGTACCTGTTGAGATGGTCATGTGGCTTATATCCTTTCTTTCATTGATGTGTTATATTATATTGATTGATTTGCAGATATTGAACCATCCTTGCATCTCTAAGATAACCCCACTTGATCATGATCATGGCTCTTTATGTATATTGCTGAATTTTATTTACTAGTATTTTATTGAGAATTTTTGCATCTATGTTTATCACTGATATTGACCTGTAATTTTCTTTTGTTGTATTGTGGTTGTCTAGTTCTGGTATCAGACGAATGCTGGCCTCATAGAATGAGTTTGGAAGTGTTTCCCTCTCTTTGATTTTTTGGAATAATTTGAGAAGAATAGATATTAACTCTTCATTAGATGTTTGGTAGAATTCTCCTGTGAAGCCATCCAGTCCTGGGATTTCATTTATTGGGAGATTTTTAAATATCTGATCCAACTTTAATACTATTAATAAGTCTGTTCTAATTTTCTGTTCTTCCCAATTTGGTCTTGGAAGATTGCGTGTTTCTAGGAATTTTATTAATTTCTTCTTGGTTGTTCAATTTGTTGACCTATAACTGTGCATAGTGTTCTTCATGATTGTATTTCTTTGACATCAGTTGTAACTTCTTTTTCATTTATAATTTCGTTTATTTGGGGTCTCTCTTCTTTCCTTAATGAGTCTGGCTAAAGACTTATGTTTTGTCTGTCTTTTCAAAGGACAAGCTCTTAATCTTCCCTATTTTTTTCTTTTTTATCTCAATTTTATTTATTTCCACTCTGGTGTTCATTTCTTTCTTTCTTTCTGATGAATTTTGACCTTTGTTTTGTTCTTCTTTTTCTAATTCCTTTAGATATTATTAGAAAGATAAATTGTTTTATTTGCAGTTTCTCTTGTTTCCTGAGGTAGGACTGTATCACTATAAACTTCATTCTTAGAACTGCTTTTGCTTTTTTCCCCCTGTGGTTTTATCTTCTTTCATTTGTAACATAGTCCTCTGTCTTCTTAAAATTTTCTATCAATTATAATTTGTTTTCTTTTTAATTAATTAATTTATTTTAATTGGAGGCTAATTACTTTACAATACTGTGGTGGTTTTTGCCATACGTTGACATGAATCAGACATAGATGTACATGTGTCCCCCATCTCGAACCCCCCTGCTACCTCCCTCCCTATCCCATCCCTCTGGGTTGTCCCAGTGCATCAGCTTTGGAATTATAATTTTTAAAATAATTATGCTATCCTATAGCAATATCTTTCATAATAGCTGAATATTTCCAAGTATTTTCTCCCATTTATCTTTAATAATATTTAGAAATTCCATTGAAATAAGTGTCAAGATGATCTGGAATAAATTGTCATTAAATTGGCAGTTTGAACAAGAAAGAGTCAAACAGGTGGATGGGTGCATAGCATGAGGATAACTCAGAAAATGTTGCTTGGCCGAAGTAGAGAATTTCAAATGGAGAAATTCTTAAAGTAAGGAAAGAGATTGAAGAAATGTATATAAATGGAACAGTAAGACACACACTAGAGTCCAAATTTGAATTAGTAGAGAACAAAAAGCAAAAGTATGTTTTTAGGAGGTAATTTTGAAGCAATATACGAGGAATAATTTGTCATTCTGTCACAAAGTCGTGTCTGACTCTTTGGGGCCCCATGGACTGCAGCATGGCAGGCTTCCCTGTCCTTCACTGTCTCCTGGAGTTTGCTCAAACTTAGGTCCATTGAATCAGTGATGCTGTCTAACCATCTGATCCTCTGCCATCTTCTTCTCCTTTTGCTTTCAATCTTTCCCAGCATTGGGGTCTTTACCAAAGAGCCATTTCTTTGTATCAGATGGCCAAAATATTAGAGCTTCAGCTTCAGCATCAGTCCTTCTAATGAATATTCAGGGTCACTTTGTTTTAGGATTGATTGGTTTGGTCTCCTTGTAGTCTAAGGGGCTCTCAAGAGGCTTCTACAGCACCACAATTCAAAAGCATCAGTTATTTGACTTTCAGCCTTCTTTAAGGTCCAACTCTCAAATACATGTCTACTGGAAAAAACATAGTTTTGTCTATACGGACCTTTGTTAGCAAAGTAATGTCTCTGCTTTTTAATACACTGTCTAGGTTTGTCGTTGCTTTCCTTCCAAGGAGCAAGCATCTTTTAATTTCATGGCTGCAGCCACCATCTGCAGTGATTTTGGAGCCCAAGAAAATAAGTTCTGCTTCCACTTTTCCCCTTTCCATTTGCCATGAAGTGATGAGGTCAGATTCCATGATCTTAGTTTTTTGAATGTTGAGCTTTAAACCAGCTTTTTTTTTTTTCACTTTTTTTCTTTCACCCTCATCAAAAGGCTTTTCACTTTCTGCCATTAGAGTGATATCGACTGCATATCTGAGGTTGTTGATAATTCTCCTGGCAGTCTCGATACCAGCTTGTGCTTCATCCAGCCCAGCATTTTACATGATGTACTCTGCATAGAAGTTAAATAAACAGGATGACAAGATACAGCCTTATCATACTCCTTTCCCAATTTTGAATCAATCAGCTTTTCCATGTAAGGTTCTAATTGTTGCTTCTTGACCTACGTGCAGTTTTCTCAGGAGACAGATAATGCAGTCTGGTATTGCCATCTCTTTAAGAATTTTCTAGTTTGTTGCAATCCACACAGTCAAAAGCTTTAGTGTAGTCTATGAAGCAGAAATACATGTTTTTCTGGAATTCCCTTGCTTTCTTACGATTCAACAAATGGCAATTTGATCTTTGGTTCCTCTTACTTTTCTACATCCAGCTTGTACATATGGAAGTTCTCAGTCCACATACTGCTGAATCATAGCTGGAAGGACTTTAAGCATAACCTTAGTAGCATGTGGAATGAACACAATTGTATGATAGTTTGAACATTCTTTGCTACTGCCCTTCTTTGGCATTGGAATGGAAACTGACCTTTCCCAGTCCTGTGACCACTGCTGAGTTTTCCAAATTTGATGACATATTGAATGTAGCACTTTAACAGCTTCATCTTTCATGATTTTAAATAATTCAGCTGGAATTCCATTACCTCCATTAAGCTTGTCCTAAGGCCCGCTCAACTTCACACTCCAGGATGTCTGGCTCTAAGTGAGTGACCACATCATCATCATTATTCTGGTCATTAAGACCTTTTTTGTATACTTCTTCTTAATCTCTTCTGCTTCTGTTAGGTCCTTACCATTTTGTCCTTCACTGTGCCCATCCTTGCATGAAATATTCAATGATATCTACAATTTTCTTGAAGTGATCTTGAGTCTTTCCCATCCTATTGTTTTCCTCTATATTTTCATTGTTCATTTAGGAATGCCTTCTTACTTCTCCTTGCTATTCTCTGGAACCCTGCATTCTGTTGGGTATATCTTTTCCTTTCACCCTTGCTTTTCATTTCTCTTCTTTCCTCAGCTATTTGTAAAGCCTACTCAGACAACCACTTTGCCTTCTTGCATTTTTTTTTTCCTTTGGGATGGTTTTGGTCACTATCTTCTGTATAATGTTACAAACCTATGTCCATGTTTTTCAGGTACTCTGTCTACCAGATCTACTCCCTTGAATCTATTTGTCACCTACCCTGTATAATAGCTGTGAAAAGAAGGGAAGCAAAAAGCAAAAGAGAAAAGGAAAGATATACCCATTTAAATGCAGAGTTCCAAAGAATAGCAAGGAGAGATAAGAAAGCCTTCCTCAGCATTCAATGCAAAGAAATAGAGGAAAACAACAGAATGGGAAAGACTAGGGATCTCTTCAAGAAAATTAGAGATACCAAGCGAACATTTCATGCAAAGATAGGCTCAATAAAGGATAGAAATGATATGGACCTAACAGAAGCAGAAGATATTAAGAAGAGGTGGCAAGAATACACAGAACTGTACAAAAAAGACCTTCATGACCAAAATAATCATGATGGTGGGATCACTCACTGAGAGTCAGACAGAAATCCTGGAATGTGAAGTCAAGTGGGCCTTAGAAAGCATCACTGCGAACAAAGCTAGAGGAGGTGATGGAATTCCGGTTGGGCTATTTCAAATCCTGAAAGGTGACACTGTGAAAGTGCTTCACTCAATATGCCAGCAAATTTGGAAAACTCAGCAGTGGCCACAGGACTGGAAAAGGTCAGTTTTCATTCCAATCCCAAAGAAAGGTAATGCCAAAGAATGCTCAAACTACCGCACAATTGCACTCATCTCACAGGCTAGTAAAGTAATGCTTAAAATTCTCCAAGCCAGGCTTCAGCAATACGTGAACCGTGAACTTCCAGATGTTCAAGCTGGTTTTAGAAAAGGCAGAGGAGCCAGAGGTCAAATTGCCAACATCTGCTGGATCATGGAAAAAGCAAGAGAGTTCCAGAAAAACAGCTATTTCTGCTTTATTGACTATCCCAAAGCCTTTGACTTTGTGGATCACAATAACCTGTGGAAAATTCTGAAAGAGATGGGAATACCAGACCACCTGACCTGCCTCTTGAGAAACCTATATGCAGGTCAGGAAGCAACAGTTAGAACTGGACATGGAACAACAGACTGGTTCCAAATAGGAAAAGGAGTACATTAAGGCTGTATATTGTCACCCTGCTTATTCAACTTATATGCAGAGTACATCATGAGAAACGCTGGGCTGGAGGAAGAACAAGCTGGAATCAAGATTGCTGGAGGAAATATCAATAACCTCACATATGCAGATGACAGCACCCTTATGGCAGAAAGTGAAGAAGAACTAAAGAGCCTCTTGATGAAAGTGAAAGTGGAGAGTGAAAAAGTTGGCTTAAAGCTCAACATTCAGAAAATGAAGATCATGGCATCCGGTCCCATGACTTCATGGGAAATAGATGGGGAAACAGTGGAAACAGTGTCAGACTTTATTTTTCTGGGCTCCAAGATCACTGCAGATGGTGATTGCAGCCATGAAATTAAAAGACGCTTACTCCTTGGAAGGAAAGTTATGACCAGCCTAGACAGCATATTAAAAAGCAGAGACATTATTTTGCCAGCAAAGGTCCGTCTAGTCAAGGCTATGGTTTTTCCAGTGGTCATATATGGATGTAAGAGTTGAACTATAAAGAAAGCTGAGTGCCGAAGAATTGATGCTTTTGAACTGTAGTGTTGGAGAAGACTCTTGAGAGTCCCTTGGACAGCAAGGAGATCCACCCTGTCCATTCTAAAGGAGATCAGTCCTGGGTGTTCATTGGAAGGACTGATGTTGAAGTTGAAACTCCAATATTTTGGCCATCTGATGTGAAGAGCTGACTCATTTGAAAAGACCATGATGCTGGGAAAGATTGAGGGCAGAAGGAGAAGGGGATGACAGAGGATAAGATGGTTGGATGGCATCACCAACTCAATAGACGGGTTTGGGTAGACTCTGGGAGTTGGTGATGGACAGGGAGGCCTGGCATGCTGGGGTTCATTGGGTTGCAAAGAGTCAGACACGACTGAGCGACTGAACTGAACTGAACGGAACCCTGTATACTTGTAAAGGATTCACTTTAGGTCATACCTGAATTGCCTAGTGGTTTTCCTCACTTTCTTCAATTTAAGCCTGAATTTTGTAATAAGTCAGCTTCCAGTCTTGTTTTGCTGACTATACAGAGCTTTTCCATCTTCGACTGCAAAGAATATATTCAATGTGATTTTTATTTTTGCTTCCCTTTGTGGCTTAGCTGGTAAAGAATTTGCTTGCAATGCAGGAGATCTGGGTTTGATCCCTGGGTTGGGAAGATCTCCTGGAGAAAGGAACGGCTACCTACTTCAGTATTCTAGCCTGGAGAATTCCATGGACTATATAGTCCATGGGGGTCACAAAGAGCCACAGAGATTTTTATTTTGATCATCTGGTGATATCCATGTGTAGAGTCATCTTTTGTGTTGTTGGAAAAGGGTGTTTACTATGACTAGTGTGTTCTCTTGACAAAACTGTTAGCCTTTGCCCTGCTTCATTTTGTACTCCAATGCCAAACTTGCCTGTTACTCCAGGTATCTCTTGACATCCTACTTTTGCCTTCAAATCCTCTAGGATGAAAATGATGTCTTTTTGGTGTGAGTTCTAGAAGGTCTTGTAGGTCTTCATACAACCAGCCAATTTCAGCTTCTTTGGCATTAATGGTTGGGGCATAGACTTGTATTACTGTGATGTTGAAAGGTTTGCCTTGGAAATGAACTGAAATCATTCTGTTGTTTTTGAGATTGCACCCTTCTACTGCATTTTGTACTCTTGTTGACTAGGAGGGCTACTCCATTCTTCTAAGGAATTCTTGCACACAGTAGTAGATATAATGGTCTTCTGAATTAAATTTTCCCATTCCTGCCCATTTTATTTCACTGACCTAAAATGTCGATGTTCACTCTTGCCATCTCCTGCTTGACCACCTCATGGACCTAACATACCAGGTTACTATGCAATATTATTCTTTACAGCATTGGACTTCACTTTCACTGCCAGACACACGCACAGCTGAGTATTGTTTCTGCTTTGTCCCAGCCATTTCATTCTTTCTGGAGCTATTAGTAATTGCCCTCTGCTCTTCCCCAGTAGCATATTGGACACCTTCTGACCTGGGGTCTCATCTTCTAATGTCATATCTTTTTGCATTTTCATATTGTTCATGAGGTTCTCATGGCAAGAATACTGGAGTGGTTTGCTATTGCCTCCTCTAATGGACCATATTTTGTCAGAACTCTTCACTATGACCTGTCCATCTTGGGTGGCCCTGCATCATTTGGCTCATAGCTTCACTGAAGAATAAGATACCTGTGGAAATATTTAGAACATGTGAAATTTGTTAAATACATTCTGGTGAGAGTGGCTAAAAGGCTGGCTTTAGGCAGAAAGTATTGAAATGGATTGAATCCATTATGTAAGATTTGGTTGCACTTGAGGAGTTTGAATATGAAGACAGAAAAAGTAAGAAATAGAAAATCAGGACGAAGAAGGGACTTCTAGAGGACTGAGAAGTGCAGCCAGTCATGTCACTGATGGGGAGACTAGGGAGGGTCAAGGTTTTAGGAAGGAATGAAGCTAAATCAGAATAAGTTTTCATTTATACAATAATATAAAAACATAATGAAATATTAGAAAAAAGAGAATGTAAAATAAATAACCCTCCCACCAACCGCAATATATGTATACATAACATTTATTATTTTAGCTCTTTTCTATAAGCATGTGTAGCATCATTAGCCCTTCCATCTGAATCAAATTTTACATGTGGTGTCACTGCTCCTTTTGTGGGGAAATAAAACTAAGTAGCTAATCAGTCAGGGTTCTTCAGAGAAACAGAATCAATAGGATATATAAAGTGATATAGATAGCTTGATTATAAGATATGGTTCACACTATTTTGAAGGTTGAGAAGTCCCCCAATCTATCCACTACATGCTGGAGACCCACAGGAGTCAGTCATACAATTAGAAGTCTTGAGAGCCAAAGAGCCAATGGTGTAAATTTCAGTCCAGGTCTGAAGGCCTGAGAACTAGGAGCACTGAGGGCAGGAGGAGGTGGACATCTTGGCTCAAGCAGGAAAGGACACAGTAAATCTAGTTTTCCTTTGTCCTTTTGTTCTGTTCAGGCCCTCAGTAGATTGAATGTTATCAACCCATTTTGGGGATGATCTTTTGCTTTGCTGCTGCTGCTGCTAAGTCGCTTTAGTCGTGTCCGACTCTGTGCGACCCCATAGACGGCAGCCCACCAGGCTCCCCCTCCCTGGGATTCTCCAGGCAAGAACACTGGAGTGGATTGCCATTTCCTTCTCCAATGCAGGAAAGTGAAAAGTAAAGTGAAGACGCTCAGTCGTGCCCGACTCATAGCAACCCCATGGACTGCAGCCCACCAGGCTCCTCCGTCCATGGGATTTTCCAGGCAAGAGTACTGGAGTGGGTTGCCATTGCCTTCTCCGGATCTTTTGCTTTAGTCATTCGCCAATTCAAATGCTGGTCTCCTCTAGAAACATCCTCACAGACATCCCCAGAAAAAATGTTTAACCAGTCATCTAGACATGCTTTTGTCAATCAATTTAACACACAAAATTAACCATCTCTTAAGAGATAGGTAAGATCATATAAAGATGGCCCTGCTAAGTTATCCAGCCCCTGCTTATTTAGTCAAACACTAATCTAGGCACTGCTGCTGAGATGGGATTTTGCACATTTAATTAAAGTCCCAAGATGCTTGACTATAAAACACAGAGATTATCTGAGTGAGCTCAATCGAATCATAGGAGACCTTCAAAAAGCAGAAGGCAAAGTCAGGGAGATTTGAAATGTGACAAGGATTCCATGAACCATCACTTGTTTGAAGATGAAAGGGTTCACATGGGAAGAAATGTGGGGTTTTTTGCAGAGAGCAAGAAAATGGTGACATTGGTCCAATAAACACAAAACCTGAGTTTTGGCAAATACTTGAAGTAACTTGTAAACCAGTCCTATAAATAAGAATCCACGTAGTTGATATATTAACTTTGACTTCATGACTTTAAGCAGAAAAATCAGATGAGCCCCAGACTTGTGACCTAGAAAAGTGAGAAAATAAATGAGTTGTTTAAAGCTGCTAAAAGTGTGCAATTTAGTCACAGTGCAGTGTAAACCAGATATTCTCTTTATATATGCAAACATAGATATTAAATTGTTTACAAATTTATGTCCTTTTCTAGTCACTTGTCATCATATTATATAAAATATTGCACATCCTTCATATTGTTACATGGCCTTCATAAATAGTATCTTTGTGGCTGTTTACTATTTATCAAATTCATGTATTAGAGATTATTTAATAACCCCCCTATTGTTGATCATTTAGATTTCTTTCCACTTTTTGTGGAAATGAATGTCTTCATGCATATGTCGACTGAAAAACACACAACTTAAAAGCTGAGGATATTGTTTATTCGACAGACAAAACTGAGGACTTAAGCCCAGAACACATCATCTCAAATCACTCTCAGATACTGCTCTGAAGAAACAAGAGAAAAGCCAGGATATATGCGAGTTTTTGTAACAAAGACCAGCTAGTAGAACATTAGTAAATTATTGTTAATTAAAGAAAATCAGATATATCAAGTTAAGGAGTTTAGCACTTTTCTATATATGGGAAAATGTACAGAAGTCACTGAAACAATTCCTTTGATATGCACCTCAGCTCTCTGGGGCCAGTGTCCTGTTCTTTCTCACTCTGAGGCTCCTCAGGGCACACTGTGGCTGCGGCTACTGACTGCTAGATTGTGGGCATCCTGTTTCTGTCCTGAGTTCCCTCAGAGTTCAGCATCTGGGTGGCTGCAATATGGTGGCTCGATGGATACAACAGCCTTGGTTTACTGATACAGCAGGCAACATTTTTTCATTGACACATAAGACTTAATAATGGATTGAGGATAATCACCTTAAGAGAGATTACTAGAGAATTCCTGGGTTAGAGGTATCAGAAACACAAGCTGGAATCAAGATTGCTGGGAGAAATATCAATAATCTCAGATATGCAATAACACCACCCTTATGGCAGAAAGTGAAGAGGAACTCAAAAGCCTCTTGATGAAAGTGAAAGTGGAGAGTGAAAAAGTTGGCTTAAAGCTCAACATTCAGAAAATGAAGATCATGGCATCCGGTCCCACCACTTCATGGGAAATAGAAGGGGAAACAGTGAAAACAGTGTCAGACTTTATTTTTCTGGGCTCCAAAATCACTGCAGATGGTAACTGCAGCCATGAAATTAAAAGACACTCCTTGGAAGCAAAGTTATGACCAATCTAGATAGCATATTCAAAAGCAGAGACATTACTTTGCCAATGAAGGTTCGTCTAGTCCAGGCTATAGTTTTTCCTGTGGTCAGGTATGGATGTGAGAGTTGGACTGTGAAGAAGGCTGAGCGCCGAAGAATGGATGCTTTTGAACTGTGGTGTTGGAGAAGACTCTTGAGAGTCCCTTGGACTGCAAGGAGATCCAACCAGTCCATTCTGAAGGAGATCAGCCCTGGGATTTCTTTGGAAGGAATGATGCTAAAGCTGAAACTCCAGTACTTTGGCCACCTCATGCGAAGAGTTGACTCATTGGAAAAAGACTCTGATGCTGGGAGGGATTGGGGGCAGGAGGAGAAGGGGACAACAGAGGATGAGATGGCTGGATGGCATCACTGACTCGATGGATGTGAGTCTGGGTGAACTCCGGGAGTTGGTGATGGACAGGGAGGCCTGGTGTGCTGCGATTCATGGGGTCACAAAGAGTCGGACACAACTGAGCAACTGATCTGATCTGATCTGATCTGATTTAATAGTCATTCAAATCACTATATGAATGACCATGTCAATCTAATTCTTAGCTAAAGGTATTCAGGAGTACAAACAGTACTGTGCCTGAAAGTAGAGTGAGAATCAAAGTGCCTTGAGAGGAATCTGGAGAAATAGAAAGTTGCAAGTGTATGCAAACTGCAGAAAGCCGTTTTTGTTTTTTCCCTTTTCATGGACTCCTGATAGTGTTGTAGTCCGGTGCTGCTGGTTTACATCACACTTTTTCTTGAGCTTTTGCTCCATAATGTTTGGCATTTCCTCTTTAAGGTGATAATTTTCGTTTCCTTAAATTGTCACAGTTTGAAATTGATCACACTCTGCTAGCCGCTGAGAAAAGCCCAGATTAGAAAAGAACCACTATTTGCTGAGTAGGGGGTGAGGAGAATGCCAGATTAAATGATTCATTTCAGCCATATATGAAAGATAAACTAGAGAGGAAATACAGAAAATGCCCACATTGATCACAGATGAGTTTGAGAGCTATTTTGTAGAGGAAATAAGTGCAAAGGTGGAGGATATAAGAGGATGCATGCCTATTACATCTTTTGGAAAAATGGATCTTGAGGGTGTGTTTCTTAAAAAAAATAATTAGAATAAATATTATTCCCATTGGTCCTTGTTCAAGTTTCCCATGGCTGCCACAACAAATTACTGCCAGCAAGTGCCTCAGAACAACTCTAATTTATTATCACAGATTTCCGGAGGCCAGAGTCTGAATCAAGTGTCCTCAGGGCCACAGTCCCACTGGAGACTCTAGGGGAGAATCCTCTTGCCTCTTCTAGTTTCTGATAGCTCCATGCATTTCTCAGCTACCTTGGTTGATTCAGTCTTTGCTTCTGTCTTCACCTTAATGCTTTTCCTGTGTCCTCTCCTGTGTCCTGAAGTATGCTCATGATTTGATTTAGGATTTACCCAGGAAACCCAAGATGATTTCATTCTAAATTCTTTAACCAATTACATCTTCAAAGCCTTTACTAGTGATAAGGACATATTCAAAGATTCTAGGGATTGGAGGGTGGAATTATTTCGGGGGGGTGAGGGCAGCCACAGTTCAACCCACTACAGTTCTTTAGTTTACCAGAGGCCTATTGTTTCAGGAAAAAAAAATTGTTTATGGGAGATAATTTATGGCTCATTACTAACTAGGGTGAAAAATACTTCCAGAAACTGGTTCAGCACTGGAACAACTTCCCAGTGATGGCATCCCAAGTCTCTCCTCTACAGCTCCTTCAATATCACCTCTCCTCTTCTAGGCAGGAAGCATGTGTTATCAGAAGTGATCCATTAAGCAATGCTTGTATGTACACTCAACGTTTCTGAGTGTAGCATCTGTCAGTTTCCATGGTGTAAGCACTCACACGATGTCACTGAACACAAAGTTGAAAGTGATATGCCCAGACGGATCCAGCACACCACTATCGGTAGAGAGTATTACTGTTTGAACCAGTTTCTATGTCACATGCATTTTTAATTCAAGGTGACTTGTAGATGTTTTATCGTTTTTTCCTGTGAACTCACAATAAATGTAGAGACCAAGAATGGCCATGCTTAGTTCAGGAATGTCTAACTTGGTAAGTTAAATAGAAGAACTGCCTGAAATTAAACTTCAATGCATAGATGACACTATTATTTCAGATAAATGCACTTCCTGTACAGAGCACAAAGGAATACATTTATTTTCAATATATCATGTATTTTTCTCCTGCAGTAATTTCTTTTCATATTTTTAAAAGTGAAGTTTTAATGCCTCCTTGAAATTCAGAAGCATGGGTAAAAGGAAAAGAAAGACAAGTGTGCAAGACTGTTCTTTGAGTCTAAGGATTTTAGAGATGTAATTACATGATATTGATACGTGTGCTACTTTGAATAAGTTTGTTAAAATTCTGGACTTCAAAACTTTCATTTCTAGTTAAAACCTAGTTGAATAAGAAGTGTAAGAAGAATGAGAAGTGTAAGAAGCAGAGTAAGAAGGAGGAATAGCTCAGTATAGGAAGGAGAAGTTTTAAATGGAAAACAGTGCTCTCTTTGATTATTTCAGAGAAGCAAAAAAAGTCAGCGAAGTAAAATTAATTCAGGTAGGAAAGTAATTGCACTAACATTTACTATTATATTCTGTCTCAGTAAGTTACTTTGTCAGGGAATTGACTTTAATCCCTTCAGGAAAATATTTCCCTTGAGTCTATAACAATGCTTTTGGAGATCTGAAGCGTCCACGGATTTTTTAAAAGCAGGTATTCATACTGCACACGATGCTGGGATTAGTGTGGCACAGAAATGGGAGGTGGGTCTCTGCGGAGTTTGGTGGCCCCTTTGTCCCTCTCTACTAATTGGCCTGGGCAGATATGGGGTGGTGACAGCTGTCCCCTCCCCCTGCAAGCAGTATACGGAAGGATTCTCCTATTTCTCTTCATCATCTCCTGTGAAATCCTAGTAGGGTCACTACATTGTCCTAGTTATAAAACTGAAAAATCTCATATCCTGGGGTCCCTTCAGTCCCAGGCAAACTGGGAGAGGAAGTTTGGTCACCTTAGAGCCTGGTGGGGTTCCTAGAGGTAAACCCAGCAAAGAGATCAGGTGTTCCCTGTGTCTTGGATCCCCAGAAGGCCCACCCTGTCCGAGTTAGCCCCACTCAACCTTTAGCAGTTGCTGACATTTCTGATTTAATGTTCCTACACAAGTAGCAAAGTGGTAAAGAATCCACCTGCCAAGCAGGGGACGGGTTCAATCCCTAGGTCAGGAAGAGTCCCTGGAGAAGGAAATGGCAACCCACTCCAGTATTCTTACCTGGAAAATTTCATGAACAGAGGAGCCTGGTGGGCTACAGTCAATGGGATCCAAAAGAGTTGGACATGACTGAATGCGTGCATATGTGTGCACACACACACACACACACACACACACACACACACACACTGGTTTATTTGGTGTTTAATGGCATCTTCCCTCATGCTTCAAGCACCTGTCTCTTATGTTGGTTGTTTGTCCTATGACCTCAGTCATCTAATAGGTGCAAGAAAAGTCATTAATTTGCAGTTTGTCCAGGTTTCTTTCTTCCTGTTGTAGCAATGGGAGTGATGTTCTTTCTAGCTCTCTACATCTTCCAGCTGAAACCAGAAGTCATCGAAGAGTTAAACTAACTAAATCTGAATTAAATAAACATGGATATGAACTGTAGATATCTTTGCATGATTAAATTTACATCAAGGCATCCAAAGTTTTAAAGCATGAACCATCATGCTTGGCATAGAGTAGATGGTCTGTGCTGCAAGTTTATTAGGTCATGTCTGACTCTTTGCGACCCCATGGACTGTAACCCCCCATTATCCTTTGTCCATGTAATTTTCCAGGCAAGAATACTGGAGTGGGTTGCCATTTCCTACCCCAGGGAGATGCCCTATAAATGTTAGTTTTCTTCTCATTTTACCCACCCCTCAGTGGAGATGATAACATTAAATTCTTTAATCTCTCATGTATTTTCTCTGTTATTCTCTTTTAAAAGAGTAATTTAAGGAAGATGATGAAATGAATTAGGCTGGAATAATGAATTTTCTAGGGAGCTCAGACTTATACAACTATGGGTTTTCTTAGTTGACACTGGCAAGGGAGATGAATCAGAGACTGTTCTGTTGAAATAAGATCATGCTGATCAGGTCTACCTATCAAACAAATGACAGTAACACAAATAATGCCCCAGAAATCAAATTCATGGAACCTGGCAGAAAGCTCACAATGTTGACAGCCATATTGAACCTTGGGACCATGATTTCTCCAGCTCTCCAAATTCATCTCAAGAAAATCTGCCCGGTGCTTGTAATCATATCTCTAAGGAAAACTCTCCAGGCTGCAGCAAGTAGTATTGATGATTTATTGAGTACCAGACTTCTTTTTACATCATTTATAGAAGTTTTTATAAATCCATGATGAGGAAATGTTCCTGTACAGTGATAGAAAAATTTCATCTACACTAGATGCAGTGTAGAGACTAGCCTCCTACAGATGTTTCAAGCCTCCATTACTGTTCTTTCTTTATTTAATATACATGATATAACCACATTTATAATTGACAGAATGTTCTTAGATTGTAGGCACTCTGTAAAATGCTCTTTTGTAGCTTATTTAAAGCAACACAGTATGAAAAGGGATTCTCTTTTCTTTGTTGTTTTGGCAGGACCACAAATAAGGGCATATAATGAATACTTTACAAATAGTAAAAGGAAAAACTTCAGATTTAATGCAAAAACATAACATCATTCTCATTGCCCAATAGACTCTGCCCTGCAGTATGATTTCTTATTAACTGTTTTTCCAAACTGAAATGTACACAAAGTTTTTTACTATCTGGTAAATTTGAAAATCTTGCTTTCAAGAATATAAATTTATATCTTGAATTTATTTAATATAGATATGCTTAAGTTTGCTTAATTTACACTTAAAATTGTTCTATACTCCTATTTGCTGACCTATTAGCAACAAAGTACAAATTAGGTGTTACACACATTAAGAAATTAACGAAATTAACACATTAACAAAAAACAGAAGCGAGTTCAGAAGAGCTTGGCCCTCTTCTTTTTTATTGTTGTTATTTAGTCTCGAAGAAATGTCAGAATCTTTGTGAACCTGTGAACTATAGCCCACCAGGCTCCTCTGTCCATGAGATTACTTTTTCTTCTTCAATAACAAATAAATGCCCCACACAGTCCTCTAACTGCTCTACTTATCTTGCAAACAATATGCTTTGTCTTTGTGTATTCATACTTGTGAATTTCCCCAATTCTTACCCTGCCACCAACTGTATATCTGTATATAGATTTCGCTCTTATAGATTACCTGCCAGTCAAACTTGCATTCTAAAATGGCCAGCCTGATAAGATTACTATGTAGAGAGTAAACGTCACACCAGGGCAAATGTACACCAAGTTCAGTTATCTCTGTATAATCCCACTTGGATACTTCTTTGGAGAAAGTTATCTAGACTAGAGAAACTGGTTTCTACTGTTTCTCCTGAACCTCACTTGTCCTGGGATCTTTGCCACAACATTTAACCTCTTTATGTTTTAGCTTCTGTGTTTATAAAATTGTAGTTTTGTTTAGGCAGGTAAGTGATTTTAAAAAGGAAAAAAACATTAGGATTTTATGAGGTCACATAAATGAAAGGTTTTTAATCCATATATTTCACTAGACACCTGCAAGTTGGCTTATCAATGGCCAAAAGTCCTATCAAACTGAACACCAGCAAAACAAAAATGCACAAGTGGAAAAGAAAATTTCAAGCTTCAACTTATATATACTTATTTAGCACAATGTATCAATTACCATGTCCTAGTTTAGTAATTATGGCAGACTCTTAAAATTTTCTGCAAGATGATTTTCTTTCTAGAATAGTCTATTATTTTTTTAATGTAAGACAAGAACAATTTGTATACATAACAGCCACTGATAATTTAAAATATATTTGCTAGAACATTGGTGAGCAAACATTTTTATTAAACTTCCACAAATAAAAAGAGATATGGGGTTTTTATTGTTGTTTTATTTTTGTTATTATGTTCTTCAATGATTGAATAGTGAATGGTCCAAAGTTAGACATTGGCAAGGAGAAGACACTGATAGTGTGACCCCCTAATAACAAGTAAACATCATATAACAAGAGAGATCAAGGATTTGTTTTATCATTAAGAGAGCTCTAGTATTACCAAACCTTCACTGGTACAAAGTTTCCAAAAAAGGCAGTGGCCCCTTATCAACAAGCCATCAACCTTAGCTCAAGTTAATATGTGTCTATCACATGACCAGGGAAGGTTTCATCCAGTGGGAGAGAACTGCTGATAATGGTGAAGATGCTTTTTTTCACTTTGCAATTTGCTCAGAAACCTACACAATACTTCATTAACTTTGACCAGCCTCCTAAGTTTTAGCAGATTTCAAAAATTTAGGTGACACTGACTCTCTTCCTCAAAAAGAAAAATTAAACACTTTGAATACAATACTAGTTAATAATGACTGAGCAGCTTGCTGAGTACAATATGGAGTTAATGAAGCTCAAATTGGAATTTGTCTACATTTCACATAAGCCCATTGTTTTCTACATCCCTGAGAAAAACTATCAAGTTTTTTAAAATTGGAGTAGATGAAAGACTGTGTGGTAGCTAACAAGTCTATCATCACTGATGGGAATGACCCTTGGTTCTATATTAGTCACCCAGGAGAGGGATCCACTGTGTGGATCACAACAAACTGTGGAAAATTCTTAAAGCAATGGGAATGTCTGTCCACCTTACCTATCTCCTGAGAAATCTGTATGCATATCAAGAAACAATGTTTAGAACTGGACATAGAACAACTGACTGGTTCAAAATTGGGAAAGGAGTACAACAAGGCTGTATATTGTCACAGCCAATATAATTGTATATTTAGCTTCTATGCAGAATACATCATTCGGAATGCCAGGCTGGATGAATCACAAGCTGGAATCAAGATTGCCAGGAGAAATATCAACAACCTCAGATATGCAGATGATACCACTCTAATGGCAGAAAGTGACAAGGGTCTAAAGAGCCTCCAGATGAGGGTGAAAGAAGAGAATGAAAAACCTGGCTTAAAACTCAACATTCAAAAAACTATGCATGGAATCCACTTCCATCACTTCATGGCAAATAGAGGGGGAAAAGTATAATAACAGATTTTCTTTTCTTGGGCTCCAAAATTACTAAAGATGGTGATTGCAGCTATGAAATTAAAAGACATTTGCTCCTTGGAAGGAAGCATTGCAGGTGACTCTTTACTGTCTGAGCCACCAGGGCAGCCCAAGAATACTGGAGGGGTAGCCTATCCCTTCTCCAGGAGATCTTCCCGACCCAGGAATCAAACCAGGGTCTTCTGCATTGCAGGCAGATTCTTTACCAGCTGAGCTGCCAGGGAAGCAATACAAACCTGGACAGCATATTAAAAAGCAGAGACATCACTTTGCCAACAAAGGTCCTATAGTCAAAACTATAGGTTTTTCAGTAGTTCTGTACAGATGTGAGAATTTCATCATAATGAAGGCTGAGCACCAAAGAATTGATGCTTTTGAATTGTGGTGCTGGAGAAGACTCTCGAGAGTCCCTTGGACTACAAGGAGACCAAATCAGTCAATCCTAAAGGAAATCAACCCTGAATATTCATTTGAAGGACTGATTCTAAAGCTGAAGTTCCAATACTTTGGTCCCCTGATGTGAAGACAACTCATCGGTAAAGACTCTGATGCTGGGAAAGATTGAAGGCAATAGGAGAAGGGAGTGACAGAGGATGAGATGGTCAGATAGCATCACCTACTTAATGAACATGAATTTCAGCAAACTCTGGAAGACAGTGCAGGAGAGAGGAGCCTTGGTGTGCTTCAGTCCATAAGATCACAAAGAGTGGGACTCGACTTGGTGACTAAAGAATAGCAATAAGATGGAGGCATCCTTATATCCAGAGAATAGTACCATAATTATTTTAATTTTTTACTCTTTTCTTCATTAAAAACTCAAAAATCATGTTGAAGCATAGTTTTAGTCTCTGGATAGTTTCCCAAAATTTTTAACAGCTTTTAAAAATGTACTCTTTGAAAGAAAAGTATTGATTCTTAAAATTTGCCACACCAGAAGTTGCACATGGTTGGGTGACATTTTCTCTGGGAGCACTCTACCACATCACTGGCAATACAAAGGAGGTTTGCAGATTTACTGGGAAGTTGCAACACACAGGGACCTTGGTCTGATACTGGTGAGTGGAGAGACTGCAGAAAATAAAGCTAGGAAAATGAGCAATATAGGGAGGCTTTGCTGCTTCTGCTGCTAAGTCTCTTCAGTTGTGCCTGACTCTGTGAGACCCCATAGACGGCAGCCCACCAGGCTCCCCCATCCCTGGGATTCTCCAGGCATGAATATTGGAGTGGGTTGGCATTTCCTTCTCCAATGTATGAAAGTGAAAAGTGAAAGTGAAGTCGCTCAGTCGTGTCTGACTCCTAGCGACCCCATGGACTGCAGCCTACCAGGATCCTCCATCCATGGGATTTTCCAGGCAAGAGTACTGGAGTGGGGTGCCATTGCCTTCTCCAATAGGGAGGCTATAATGAGCCTCAAAGTCTGGAATCAAAATGTTTACAGTAAATCTATTTAATAAATATTTATGTGACACCAGTATTAGGTCCATTCACCAAAATCATAGACACCAGAATTGCTTTTTTATCTGTTTTCAGTTCTGTGCACTTCCTTCTCATTAAATATGCAGTCTATAAATTTTTTCCTCTACCAATGTGCTCTTCTCTTGAAAACATGTGAAATAATTTGGTACTGTAGCTGTGGATCATGATTTGACATACTTTGTCAATTTTTTATTAAAAAGCACAAGTTATTTTTCTGAGGTTCCTTTGGGCATCCTTATAGTAACACACACACATATATGCTATAAACATGGTAATTCAACCTTCTTTAGTGTCACAAATAGATGCTGAATACTTTTGTTGAGAGGATTTCCTGAATACTGCTATTCGGGGATGATTTATTTGTTAAGCTAATAACCAAGTATCTTCTAAGCCAAGGTCAGTGTGGTTTTGCAGCCTCACGTTTTGGCCATGATGGGCTAGACAAAAGAAGTTGGAAAGATGACCAATCACTTTGTGTGTCAGAGGAGTCTGGATGTCTTGAATGCTATTGTCTTTTGTCCATCACCTACAGCAAGCAGGAGCAGCGCAACAAGGTAGAGAGGGTACTTATGGAAGTTGTTTGGATTCATAGGGAGAAAATGGGTTATATCTGAATGATCCTCTGATCTACACACTCACAAGGCTGAGCAGTCTTGAAAAATCATCAGTTGGCATAACCTATTTTATAAGCACTTTTGACAGATACTCAAGTGGTTTGCCATTACCTTCTCCAGTGGACCACATTCTGTCAGATCTCTCCACCATGACCCGCTCGTCTTGGGTTGCCCCACGGGCATGGCTTAGTTTCACTGAGTTAGACAAGGCTGTGGTCCTAGTGTAATTAGATTCACTAGTTTTCTGTGAGTATGGTTTCAGTGTGTTTGCCCTCTAATGCCCTCTTGCAACACCTACCTTCTTACTTGGGTTTCTCTTACCTTGGACGTGGGGTATATCTTCAGGGCGGCTCCAGCACAGCACAGCACAGCCATTGCTCCTTACCTTGGACAAGGGGTATCTACTCACCTCTGCCCTTCCTGACCTTCAATGTGGGATAGCTCCTCTAGGCCCTCCTGCGCCCGTGCAGCCACGGCTCCTTGGAGGTGGGGTTGGTCTTCCTGGCCACCGCCCTTGGCCTCCGGCGTGGGGGTGTGGGGTAGCTCCTCCCACCCATGGCCCCTGGCCTCGGGCTTAGGGGAGTGGGGTATCTCCTCCCGGCCGCTGCCCCTGACCTCGGACACGGAGTAACTCCTCTCGTCGCCACCCCTGACCTCAGACGCGGGGTAATTCCTCTCGTCTCCCCCCCTGACCTCGGAAGTGGGGTATCTCCTCTCGGCCACGCCCCTCCCCGCCCCCGCCCCCCACCAACCTCAGACGCAGGGTAGCGCCTCTCGGCCTTTCCTGCACTGTGGCAGTCTGGTATTCTCGGCCGCTGCCCCTGACCTCGGACGTGGGGTAACTCCTCTTGGCCGCCACCCTTCGGGCATGGGGTCCTCCCAGCTTCTGCCCCTGACCTCGGACATGGGGTGGTTTCTCTCGTCCATGCTTAGCGTGCCCATCGCAGCCGCCACTGGAGAATGGAATGGCAAACCACTTCAGTATTCTTGCTTTGAGAACCCCATGAACAGTATGAAAAGGCAAAATGATAGGATACTGAAAGAGAAACTCCCCAGGTCAGTAGGTGCCCAATATGCTACTGGAGATCAGTGGAGAAATAACTCCAAAAAGAATGAAGGGATGGAGCCAATGCAAAAACAATACCCAGCTGTGGGTGTGACTGGTGATAGAAGCAAGGTCCGATGCTGTAAAGAGCAATATTGCATAGGAACCTGGAATGTCAGGTCCATGAATCAAGGCAAATTGGAAGTGGTCAAACAAGAGATGGCAAGAGTGAATGTCGACATTCTAGGAATCAGCCAACTGAAACGGACTGGAATGGGTGAATTTAACTCAGATGACCTTTATATCTACTACTGCGGGCAGGAATCCCTCAGAAGAAATGGAGTGGCCATCATGGTCAACAAAAGAGTCCGAAATGCAGTACTTGGATGCAATCTCAAAAACGACAGAAGGATCTCTGTTTGTTTCCAAGGCAAACCATTCAATATCACAGTAATCCAAGCCTATGCCCCAACCAGTAATGCTGAAGAAGCTGAAGTTGAATGGTTCTATGAAGACCTACAAGACCTTTTAGAACTAACACCCAAAAAAAAAGTCCTTTTCATTATAGGGGACTAGAATGCAAAAGTAGGAAGTCAAGAAACTCCTGGAGTAACAAATTTGGCCTTGGAATACAGAATGAAGCAGGGCAAAGACCAATAGAGTTTTCCCAAGAAAATGCACTGGTCATAACAAACACCCTCTTCCAACAACACAAGAGAAGACTCTATACATGGACATCACCAGATGGTCAACACCGAAATCAGATTGATTATATTCTTTGCAGCCAAAGATGGAGAAGCTCTATACAGTCAGCAAAAACAAGACCAGGAGCTGACTGTGGCTCAGACCATGAACTCCTTATTGCCAAATTCAGACTTAAATTGAAGAAAGTAGGGAAAACCACTAGACCATTCAGGTATGACCTAAATCAAATTCCTTATGATTATATAGTAGAAGTGAGAAATAGATTTAAGGGCCTAAATCTAATAGATAGAGCGCCAGATGAACTATGGAATGAGGTTTGTGACATTGTACAGGAGACAGGGATCAAGACCATTCCCATAGAAAAGAAATGCAAAAAAGCAAAATGGCTGTCTGGGGAGGCCTTACAAATAGCTGTGAAAAGAAGAGAAGTGAAAAGCAAAGGATAAAAGGAAAGATATAAACATCTGAATGCAGAGTTCCAAAGAATAGCAAGAAGAGATAAGAAAGCCTTCTTCAGCGATCAATGCAAAGAAATAGAGGAAAACAACAGAATGGGAAAGACTAGGGATATCTTCAAGAAAATCAGAGATACCAAAGGAACATTTCATGCAAAGATGGGCTCGATGAAGGACAGAAATGGTATGGACCTAACAGAAGCAGAAGATATTAAGAAGAGGTGGAAAGAATACACAGAAGAACTGTACAAAAAGATCTTCATGACCCAGATAATCACGATGGTGTGATCACTGACCTAGAGCCAGACATCCTGGAATGTGAAGTCAAGTTCACCTTAGAAAGCATCACTACGAACAAAGCTAGTGGAGGTGATGGAATTCCAGTTGGGCTATTTCAAATCCTGAAAGATGATGCTGTGAAAGTGCTGCACTCAATATGCCAACAAATTTGGAAAACTCAGCAGTGGCCACAGGACTGGAAAAGGTCAGTTTTCATTCCAATCCCAAAGAAAGGCAATGCCAAAGAATGCTCAAACTACCACACAATTGCACTCATCTCACACGCTAGTAAAGTAATGCTCAAAATTCTCCAAGCCAGGCTTCAGCAATATGTGAACCATGAACTTCCTGATGTTCAAGCTGGTTTTAGAAAAGGCAGAGGAACCAGAGATCAAATTGCCAACATCTGCTGGATCATGGAGAAAGCAAGAGAGTTCCAGAAAAGCATCTATTTCTGCTTTATTGACTATGCCAAAGCCCTTGACTTTGTGGATCACAATAAACTGTGGAAAATTCTGAAAGAGATGGACATACCAGACCACCTGATCTGCCTCTTGAGAAATTTGTATGCAGGTCAGGAAGCAACAGTTAGAACTGGACATGGAACAACAGACTGCTTCCAAATAGGAAAAGGAGTTCATCAAGGCTGTATATTGTCACCCTGCTTATTTAACTTATATGCAGAGTACTTCATGAGAAACGCTGGACTGAAGAAACACAAGCTGGAATCAAGATTGCCAGGAGAAATACCAATAACCTCAGATATGCAGATGACACCATCCTTATGGCAGAAAGTGAAGAGGAACTCAAAAGCCTCTTGATGAAAGTGAAAGTGGAGAGTGAAAAAGTTGGCTTAAAGCTCAACATTCAGAAAACGAAGATCATGGCATCTGGTCCCATCACTTCATGAGAAATAGATGGGGAAACAGTGGAAACAGTGTCAGACTTTATTTCTCTGGGCTCCAAAATCACTACAGATGGTGACTGCAGCCGTGAAATTAAAAGACGCTTACTCCTTGGAAGGAAAGTTATGACCAACCTAGATAGCATATTCAAAAGCAGAGACATTACTTTGCCAACAAAGGTCCGTCTAGTCAAGGCTATGGTTTTTCCAGTGGTCATGTATGGATGTGAGAGTTGGACTGTGAAGAAGGCTGAGCGCTGAAGAATTGATGTTTTTGAAGTGTGGTGTTGGAGAAGCCTCTTGAGAGTCCCTGGGACTGCAAGGAGATCCAACCAGTCCATTCTGAAGGAGATCAGCCCTGGGATTTCTTTGGAAGGAATGATGTTAAAGCTGAAACTCCAGTACTTTGGCCACCTCATGCGAAGAGTTGATTCATTGGAAAAGACTCTGATGCTGGGAGGGATTGGGGGCAAGAGGAGAAGGGGACAACAGAGGATGAGATGGCTGGATGGCATCACTGACTCGATGGACATAAGTCTGAGTGAACTCTGGGAGTTGGTGATGGACACGGAGGCCTGGCGTGCTGCGATTCATGGGGTCGTAAAGAGTCAGACACGACTGAGCGACTAATCTGATCTGATCTGATCTTTGACAGGTACTCACTTAATACCTTAGTCTTCCATCTTGAAATAAAATTTCCTTGGCTCATGTTTGGTATAAAATTTTATGGGTTATTATTTCAGTTTGGTTTTAGCTATTTCCATTACCAGAGATGCTCACATTTGTGTGCTTTATCACTTCCCATGTTTCTCCTAGTATATTGTCTCTTTTTTCCCTTATAAAAGACTTGTAAAAACCTTATTAGGCAGATGAACCACCTTGTGTAACAGCTATTATCATCATCTCCACTTGAAAAGGCACAAAACCATTAAATTCATGAAATAATTCAACAAATGTTTTCTGAGCAAATGTTTTCTGCTGTGCACTAGATATTGCAGGAAGCAGTAGGAATAGAGTAGCATCAACAACAGCTACAAAATAAATGGCACTGTGCTTGTTGTCCTCATGGAAGTTACAGCCCAGATGGGGACAGATGTCAACCACAGAATCACACCATAGCTTATGTAAAATTATAACCACATTCAACCATGACCTGAAGAATAGTGTGATCTCCAAAGAGCAGAGGCAGTGGTATAACATTTCAGGCAAAGAGTCCACACAATGGCTTGTTGGAGGAACTGAGGGTGAGGAAGGTGAGATGCTAGGCTGGTCAGGGGTGTGTTTGTCATCCTGGGAACAATGGAAAGTTTAGGAGTTTTAAGAAGAGAAAGGTAAGCAATTTGTGCTTTGAAGGATCTCTGGCTGCAGAGGGTAGGGCAGTGGGTGCTGGGGGCAGAGTGGGCACTGGGATCCCCAGGAGGCTGCTAGAGTAGTCCAGAGAGACATGAGGTCATGGCAAAATGTCCAATCTCAGCTCTGGCTTCCTTTCAATTTTATCACATTAGTTCAGTTCAGTTCAGTCACTGAGTCATGTCCGACTCTTTGCAACCCCATGGACTGCAGCACACCAGGCCTCCCTGTCCATCACCAACTCCCAGAGTTTACCCAAGCTCATGTCCATTGAGTCGGTGATGCCATCCAACCATCTCATCCTCTGTCGTCCCCTTCTCCTCCCTCCTTCAATCTTTCCCAGCATCAGGGTCTTTTCCAACGAGTCAGTTCTTTGTATCAGGTAGCCAAAGTATTGGAGTTTCAGCTTCAACATCAGTCCTTCCGATGAACACATTACCTCCTTGTAAATTGATCTATACATTTCACTGTCACTAATTTATAAATGGGGAATCTGTGAATTTGTCAGGACCACATCTCAAAGAGAAAGACAAGAACAGTATGAGTTTTCTAATGCTCATTTCATTGCATTTGTTTCACACCATGACAACTAATTTATTTTCTTTATAGGAGATTATAGGTACAATGTAGAGAGATTTCTATATTAGGAGATTATATATATACTCATATGTGTTATGATTATGTGTATAATATAATCTAATATAATATATTTAATTCCCTAAACAGGACCAGAAATTCCATGAGGAGACAGATTCTTCCTGGATTTATAAAACTGTTCTTTCATACTGTAGTTCTTGCATCTTGTAGAATTGAAATAAAGTTCATAGGGACTTCCTTGGTTGTCTAGTGTCTGAGACTTTGCACTCCCAATGCAGGGGCCCTGGGTGGGATCCCTGGTCAGGAAACTAGATCCCACATGCCATTAAAGACCCTTCATGGTGCAACCATGATCAAAGATCAAAGATCCTGTGTGCCACAACCAAGACCCAGTGTACCTAAATAAATATTTTTTAAGAAAAGAAATAAAATTCACTCAAGTGCGTATTGATATTTATATGTGTGCTCAGTCACTCAGTCATGTCCACCTAGTTGTGACCCCATATTCCATAGCCTGCTAGGCTCCTCTGTCCTTGGGATTCTCCATGCAAGAATATTGGAGTTGCCATTCCCTACTCCAGGGGATCTTCCTGACCCAGGGATTGAACCGCTCCTCTTGTGTCTCTTACACTGGCAGGTGGATGTGCCTCCTGGGAAGCCCCAGGATATTTACTGCTCTTGATCAGTGACTTCATCGTTTCCAACTCTGTGTAGCCCACCAGGTTCCTCTGTCCACGGGATTTCCCAGGCAAGAATACTGAAATGGATTGCCATTCCCTTCTCCAGACGATCTTCCTGACCCAGGGATCAAACCCATGTTTCCTGTGTCTCCTGCATTGCAGGCAGTTTGTTTATCACTGAGCCACTGGGGAAGCCCCATGATATTTACAAATAAATGTAAATGTTATAAAATACCATACCTTTTCCATTTTATTTATTTATTTATTTTTTAGTGAGGCAACTGGTTGAGGCTATTCAAGTCACAAGAACACACAATTACATTATAGGCAAGGAAAAACCCCAAATGACAAACTATATCATAAAATTGAGAATAGATTTACTTTGAAAGTATTATTAAAAAGAAATTGGGCAGAAAAAAAAAAGAAAAGAAAAGAAAGTGGGCTTCTCTGATGGCTCAGCTGTTAAAGAATCCACCTGCATTGCGGGAGACCTGGGTTTGATCTCCGGGTTGGAAAGATCCCCTGGAGAAAGGAAAGGCTACCCACTCCAGTATTCTGGCTTGGAGAAAACCAGATGGATTGTATAGGCCATCAGGCTGCAAAGAGTTGGATACAACTGAGCAACTTTCTCAAAAAGAAACTACAAACACTTTGGTGAAAAGGATTTAAAATTGAATGCTCAACACAGAAAAATATGGCAAACTTGAAACAAATTATCTAAATATTCCTTACCTGAAAAATCTTTTTAACGCCTGCCCTTTTATGTCCTATAACAATATAATTTTCTTTTTGAATATCTATACATATATACACACATTACTAATTGCATTAATACATTGCTTGTGAAAACAAATATATTAGTGATCATTATATAGAGGACAGATACATAGTGATTAGCATATTGGGCTATTAATAATAAAGTACACTTACTGTGTATCAGGCACTAAGCTAAGTCTTTTACATGCATTAATCTAATCTTCACAACAGTCCTGTAAGATAGGTATTACATTATCCTCATCTTAGAGATATATACCTTATCTAAGAGAGCAAACTCTGGGAGATAGTGAAGGACAGGAAAGCCTGACGTGCTGTTATTCTTGGGGTCACAAAGAGTCAGACACAGCTGAGCAACTGAAAATAACAAATAGATGTATCAATTTATAGATAAGTAACTTGTCCAAGGTCACACAATAAGGGATACAACCAAGATTCTAATCCAGGATTTTGCTTACTATATTCTACCCCCACTCTTGTTCAATATTTGTTAATCTAAAGATACACATTTCATAATCTATTTTAACAATTACTTTTAAGGGAATGTTTTTTCATTTGTTTGCTTTATATAAAAGTAAAGGGTGTGGACTTGATTTTATTTGATGCATCTGTTCAGTTATATGTCTGATGATTAAAATATAAAGAACATTAAAGCGTATCACTAATTTTTTAAATGTATAATCTATATTTCAATTGACAGTCACTATTAACCTTTGGCTTTAATCTGAGTTAACATGTCTATGGTGATCATGCTATTAAAATCAAATATATTTGAGTTTATTTACTGCAAGTCAAAGGAACTGTTTAAAGGAACCCTCATAGATATTGCCCTTAAGGAATTTGTTCTTAGATAAAAATTTAACAGAAAGATATAACGTATTGCAAACATTTGATGATGTTTCACATGGAAGGAAAACTTCATTGCATATTGATTTGGACATAGCAATAAATTTTGGCTTAAAATGAAAACATTCTAGTAATTAACACTTCCCCCAGTGATCAAACAGGCGTACGGAGTAGAGAGCATGAGTCCATGGAGACACTATGCACAGACTTTATCCAGTCAGAGATGCTGTTAAAGGGGTGACTGCATTGAATGTTGAACTGGGTTAGGCACTTGCTCTAAGATTCTATGGTATAATAATAAGAATTTTTTATTGCAAACTCCATTTATATGAAAACAGTGGGAAAACCACAGTTTTTTTACAGATCAAATCCAGTGGGAAATGATGCACTATAATAGAAATCACCTGCATTCCCTACAGGCACCCTCAGCCTGTTTTCTTCCACAAGGTTAGCTCTGCAGGGAAATTACACATTTTAGCTTCCTCCACTTTGGAATCGGCAGCTTATGCTGTGTTTGAGACTTTAAAAAATAATAGAAATAAAATGGGTCATTTTGCGAGCTGGTGGTGGCTGGTTCCATCATGATGATGATTTGTGTTCATCATTTCAAGTTTTGCATGTGAGGAGAGGGCTTTCTACAAACCTGCAGGAATCTCATTTTGTGATGTGATCTTCATGTATCTATGTTTTACAATTTCTATTTAGAGCTATAAAGCAGTCATAGAAACAAATCAAGATCAAGCATAAACCTGAATGAACATGGGTAGACCCCAACATATCAGGTCTGTAGGAAATGATTTTTATATGGAGTGAGTTTTCTTGGTTTTTCCTTATATCTTTCTCCTCTCAAAAATTTACAGAAATGGATTTTTTTCTTTGACTTATTTTAAAACAAAAAAGATATTTCTATAAAGTGAATATAGTGCAGTTTGTGTTTTGCCACAGGTTAATTAGGTACTGAATATCATGACTCCCTTGTCTTGTTTTGTTTCAAATATGTCTGTGTAAATTGGATACCAGGGTATCATGATTTTGCTGCTGCTGCTGCTGCTGCTAAGTCGCTTCAGTCGTGTCCGACTCTGTGCGACCCCATAGACGGCAGCCCAGCAGGCTCCCTCGTCCCTGGGATTCTCCAGGCAAGAACACTGGAGTGGGTTGCCATTTCCTTCTCCATCATGATTTTACTGATCATAAAAGGAATTGTAGGTACTTATGGGAAGTACCACTTAACATCAATTAAGATCCATTATATTGAACTAAAGTCTTGTTAGGGCAGTGATCCTCCACTAATGGGGTTTTTACCCCCAGAGAATATTTGGCAATATTTGGAGACATTTTGGGTTGTCATACTTGGTAGTGTTAGTGAAATCTAGTGTGTGGAGGTAAGGGACACTACCAAACACCCTAAATCACACAAAAAGGCTTATCCAGCCCCCAAAATTAAGGTTGAGAAACCAAGTGTTAGAGTTTGATGTGGTTCCTTTTCTTCACTTCTTAAGTGTCAAGACTTAAGTGTTACTTCAAATATTATTTTCCCATTTCTTATGCATAGAACACTTGTTCTGCCTGATAAATGATCTTGCTTTATTCCATAGTAAAAGCTATTCTTGATGAACCTTTCTGTCCAGGAGACATGAAAGCAGGTGGACCATGTTGGTTATATCTAATAGAAGCCAAGCTTCCTAATTCCTTTATTTATCCATTAACTCAACTAACATTCATGAAAAGTATTCTAAGTATAGAGAATACAGAAATGAACACAATTCTGACTTCATGGGGATTTCATTTAATAGAAGAGGACCCAGCAATCAAAATTTACGTGCATGCAGTCAGATGTGCTTACAGAGATACAGACACAAATGCCACAGAGAATCATAAAGCAGAGCAGAGGAATAGGAAGTGATGGAGGTAGAGGTTGCAGTTAAAATTAGGGCCGTCGAGGATGGCCTCGCTGAAAAGCACATCCTAGTAAAGATGTAAAAGCTACAAGGAAGCAAGGCACTTGGCAATCTAGATTTCTTTCCCTCTCTATTTTTCACCTTCTTGATGAGTGAAGCTATAAGGAACAGACGCTTTGATACAGCACCTGGGTGGTGATGACAGGACCAATGATAATAGCAGAACACGGTGCTTTCTATGAGTCAGGCTCTGCTCTGGACTGTCATGTGCAGTCCCTGCCGTGGGAAACAAGCATCAGCAAATGTTAGTCGTTAGTCACACAAAGTACTTTTACTCCCAGATATACTAGTATAGTCTATGATTGAAATGCAGGAAGTTAGCATTTCACATCCATAGAGGAGCTTTAAACAGAATAAAGTGGAGAGAACTCATATCTCTTTGAAATAGGGAAAACGAAGAGGCACTCTTTGAGACTACAGGAAACGGAGAGTAAATCAGATAATGGAGAAAATGGATTTAGGGCTGGACAGGGCTTGGAGAAAATTAATAGTTGCCACTGATTGGCAATGACCTAGGGCCTGGAAGATCTGATGATGCTGGTTAGAGTGGTAGTTAGGTGGGGCCAACAGAAGGTGGTACAATGCGTTTACTAGGTCAGGAGACAGATGGGATTAGAGCACCGTGCCTTCCCTCCTGCATTAGGCATCCTGTGTGTACACTGCCGAGCTTCCCAGGTGGTACTAGTGGTAAAGAACCCACCCACCTGCCAATGCAGCAGAGTTAAGAGATGTGGGTTCAGTCCCTGGGTCAGAAAGATCCCCTGGAGAAGGAAATGGCAGCACACTCTAGTGTTCTTGCCTGGAGAATCCTATGGACAGAGAAGCCTGGTGGGCTGCATAGGGTTGCGAAGAGTCGGACATGACTGAAGAGACAGCACACGCACACGCGAGTACATTCTGCCACATGTCTTGGGAACTGGGTAAATATGCTACTGTTATTCTATCTAGTCTTTTCATTTAAGAAAATGACATTTCCACTTAAACTATGCCATGTAAAAAATGCTTATATGTACAGATTTTTAAGTGGAGGATTAGAATAACTCCACTCTCCAGGTATGATATTTAGACGTTTTCATTATCTTCCAGTTTCAGATAATTATTTTCTCCCTTCCTTCCTTATTTCCTTCCAATAATATGAATCTCTAGCCAAGACTCTAGCTGATGAGAACTCTATGAAATGTTAGTCCAGCTGTTACTTCCAAAAGTTTCGGCTGATGTCCTTATACCTTTCATAAGCAGAATAAAAATCTGCTCCTCTGCTGTTTAATCTTGTGGTATAACTCTTTTTCTTCACATTCTCCAGCTGGTCAGGGACTTAAACTGAAAATGAGTTTTTAAAGACATAAACTGGCCAGGATAACATAACTCACACAGTCAGCATTTTCTTGGTTCACCCCATCCCATTGTGAGAACAGTCTGAGGGATCAGGATATAGCTGTTCTCTTCCTCTTCTTTCTCAAGGGGTCCAGGTGTCTGCAAGGGGTCATTATGAGAAAATCTTACCACTGATTTCAGATGGCAAATTACTAAATGAAAATCTTGCCAAACTGGAAAGCCTAGGGGAAAATAAAAACAATTGAAAGAAATTTTTTAAAAAGAGTCAGACATAGCAGTTACTGTACCCAGTCACATGAGAAAAGGGATAGAAGGTCTAGTTCTGACATGGACAAGGACAAAAGCAATGAAGATTGCTTCTCATACTGAGTTCAAGGTGATATATTTTGGAACATGTGCCCAAAAATCCTGTTGCTGAGATATTTACATTTCTATGGCAGAGTATATAAAATGCAAGAAAAGATAAAAGATAGAGGAGGACTGAAAATAATTTTTTTTTAGTATGATTTAGCTTCTGGTTTACCACAGACATTGCTCTGCACTTGCAAATGAGACATAGAATTCTATTTCTGAGTAATTTATGTCCAAAAATGCAAAAGCTTAGAGGATTTTAGAGGTTTGAACCTTTACTTTTTACATAGTAACATATTTCAAAAAAAAGCAGATCCTCCAGGGATAAGTCATTTAGGAAATATTATCAAGAAGTACATGCAATTCTCTAGTACCAGAAATAGTGTCTACAGTCTTCGTAGAAACTTTGGGATGATGTGGGGTAAAGGGATGATGTGAATTGAGCCAGGAGTATATTATTAGAGCCTGTTATGAAGTAAACTAAATTCCACTCTAACAGAAGCTTTTCCATTATCCCAATATATCAGAAGGAAATTACAAAATCATAAATGAATGTCAAAGAGCCTGGTACCACTAATTCTTTATGGAAATGTTTCAACTTATTTTAGGCTTATTACAAGTATCACTGGAATATTTTTTCTCATCTGAAATTTCAAAAGTGTTTTTAAGATCATAAATATTTCTCTTCCAACATATTATCTTGAAGGGAAAATAGTATAATTCCACAACAAAAATATACTATAAACTATATCTATAGTTATGTTTTTGATTTCATTCCTAATGATGTTTGTTTGGACCTTCCTTGTGTTTTCAAAATTATTTTGGCAGAAGACATTGATCTTCATTAATCTTTATTCAAAATGCTAGCTTTTATTTGATCCTATTGTGTAATTTTTTTCTGTTTTATTAATTTATGTTCTTATTTTCATTTATTATTTCTTTGAGTCAATTCTGTCCTAAGTTTAACTACTTCTTGAGTTGGACTTTTAGCTCATTAACTTCGTAGCAATTCTTAATTTCTAATACAATCAACCTCTAATATCTTAGTCTTTATTCTGGGAGCGTTCTAATTTTTACCAATTTAAAAAATTGGTAAAAAAAAAAATCCAAATTTTATATCTGAAGATGCTCATATATTCATTGCTCATTGTTTATAGCAGTGAAAAGATCTAATAATAATGAAACTGCCTAGTGTATTTTTTATTCACCTACTAAATTATTATAAGTGATAATGATCTAAAATGATCAGAAATTCCATGTAGTAAAATGGGGAAATGTTTCTAATTGAAAAGTAGAGAATATTAATTTATGTTTACCTTTATGAGAAAGAATTACATGTAGACAAGGAGTTAAAAGAACCAGGAAAATTGTCTCATTGAATAGAAAGATTTTGGGTTATAAATTTTAGATGAATAATTTTCAGAAGTATGTGGAAAATTTCTGCCTTCCAGGGAAATGCTAGTTATTTGCACAATTGTTAGGAGACAGGGATCAAGACCATTCCCATAGAAAAGAAATGCAAAAAAGCAAAATGGCTGTCTGGGGAGGCCTTACAAATAGCTGTGAAAAGAAGAGAAGGAAAAAACAAAGGAGAAAAGGAAAGATATAAACATCTGAATGCAGAGTTCCAAAGAATAGCAAGAAGAGATAAGAAAGCCTTCTTCAGCGATCAATGCAAAGAAATAGAGGAAAACAACAGAATGGGAAAGACTAGGGATCTCTTCAAGAAAATCAGAGATACCAAAGGAACATTTCATGCAAAGATGAGCTTGATAAAGGACAGAAATGATATGGACCTAACAGAAGCAGAAGATATTAAGAAGAGATGGCAAGAATACACAGAAGACTGTACAAAAAAGATCTTCACGACCCAGATAATCACGATGGTGGGATCACTGACCTAGAGCCAGACATCCTGGAATGTGAAGTCAAGTGGGCCTTAGAAAGCATCACTACGAACAAAGCTAGTGGAGGTGATGGAATTCCAGTTGAGCTATTTCAAATCCTAAAAGATGATGCTGTGAAAATGCTGCACTCAATATGCCAGCAAATTTGGAAAACTCAGCAGTGGCCACAGGACTGGAAAAAGTCAGTTTTCATTCCAAACCCAAAGAAAGGCAATGCCAAAGAATGCTCAAACTACCGCACAATTGCACTCATCTCACACGCTAGTAAAGTAATGCTCAAAATTCTCCAAGCCAGGCTTCAGCAATATGTGAACCGTGAACTTCCTGATGTTCAAGCTGGTTTTAGAAAAGGCAGAGGAACCAGAGATCAAATTGCCAACATCCACTGGATCATAGAAAAAGCAAGAGAGTTCCAGAAAAACATCTATTTCTGCTTTATTGACTATGCCAAAGTCTTTGACTGTGTGGATCACAATAAACTGTGGAAAATTCTGAAAGAGATGGGAATGCCAGACCACCTGACCTGCCTCTTGAGAAATTTGTATGCAGGTCAGGAAGCAACAGTTAGAACTGGACATGGAACAACAGACTGGTTCCAGATAGGAAAAGGAGTTCATCAAGGCTGTATATTGTCACCCTGTTTATTTAACTTATATGCAGAGTACATCATGAGAAGCGCTGGACTGGAAGAAACACAAGCTGGAATCAAGATTGCCGGGAGAAATATCAATAACCTCAGATATGCAGATGACAGCACCCTTATGGCAGAAAGTGAAGAGGAACTCAAAAGCCTCTTGATGAAAGTAAAAGAGGTGAGTGAAAAAGTTGGCTTAAAGCTCAACATTCAGAAAACGAAGATCATGGCATCCGGTCCCATCACTTCATGGGAAATAGATGGGGAAACAGTGGAAACAGTGGCAGACTTTATTTTTCTGGGCTCCAAAATCACTGCAGATGGTGACTGCAGCCATGAAATTAAAAGACTCTTACTCCTTGGAAGGAAAGTTATGACCAACCTAGACAGCATATTGAAAAGCAGAGACATTACTTTGCCAACAAAGGTCCGTCTAGTCAAGGCTATGGTTTTTCCAGTAGTCATGTATGGATGTGAGAGTTGGACTGTGAAGAAGGCTGCATGCCAAAGAATTGATGCTTTTGAAGTGTGGTGTTGAAGAAGACTCTTGAGAGTCCCTTGGACTGCAAGGAGATCCAACCAGTCCATTCTGAAGGAGATCAGCCCTGGGATTTCTTTGGAAGGAATGATGCTAAAGCTGAAACTCCAGTACTTTGGCCACCTGATGCGAAGAGTTGACTCATTGGAAAAGACTCTGATGCTGGGAGGGATTGGGCGTAGGAGGAGAAGGGGACGACAGAGGATGAGATGGCTGGATGGCGTCACTGACTCGATGGACGTGAGTCTGGGTGAACTCCGGGAGTTGGTGATGGACAGGGAGGCCTGGTGTGCTGGGATTCATGGGGTCGCAAAGAGTCGGATACGACTGAGCGACTGATCTGATCTGATACTTCATTTTTCCAAAGACAGAGAAGTAAATTATCAGTATTCATTTTTATGGCATTAGACTAGAGAAGATAGAAGGACTTTTTATTTTGATTTTTCCCCCTTTGGGTTGCAAGGTCAACTTGCAAAGCTAGGACTCTTTTAACTAAGAATATGTGAGACAAATGCATCACATGAAGTTGGTTAAGCTAATGTAATACCACTTACTGCTGGATTTAATTATAGTGATTATTCAGACATCAAATGAAGATACAGGAAAAGATGCAGAATGCAGGCACTAATAATCGGAGACTTGAAAACATGATTTGGCAAGTGGATAAAAAAAATAGGCATAGATATAAAACATCTTAAGAACTTAATAGGACAAATCTTTTGGATTTATATAAAAGACTACACCTTGACAATGGAGAAGGCAATGGCACACCACTCCAATACTCTTGCCTGGAAAATCCCATGGATGGAGGAGCCTGGTAGGCTGTAGTCCATGGGGTCGCTAGGAGTTGGACACAACTAAGCAACTTCACTTTCACTTTTCACTTTCATGCATTGGAGAAGGAAATGGCAACCTACTCCAGTGTTCTTGTCTGGAGAATCCCAGGGATGGCGGAGCCTGGTAGGCTGCCATGTATGGGGTCGCACAGAGTCAGACACGACTGAAGCGACTTAGCAGCAGCAGCAGCACACCTTGACAATAGAGAATGTATCTCTTCACTGTTGGGGAAGGAAGTTACAAATATGGGAATGGGGAAAACTAGAATGAACCCTTCGAGGGCTGGAAACAGTGATGCCCAACAATAATTAAAGTGACTTAAGAGTCACTGATCTAAATTCTTCCAATTCTATATGCGTGGCTTAAATTCCTTCTCCACAAGACTTCTTAGAGAATCCCTTCCTCCAAAATTTTTGTCTTTGGAACTGATAGTGCTTATTGCCTTTACCAGGTGCCTGAGAATCAGGTGCTCATTATTTATTCCTAGTTAAATTTGACTCTCACTCCAAACTGTTCCCTTGGAAGTTTTCACCATCATCAAATTCAAGAGTGTTTTTCTCAGATCTTAACCTCTTAACACCATTACCTCCTAAGGCTCCTTGTAAAGGTGGCTGATTCCAGATTGCAGAAGGGTGAGTAATAAGTCAGGGAATATTTTGTTATACAACAAAGTAAAGAAATAAAGTAATGGAAAACATTGTAAGCATAAAGGGTCCATTTTGAAGAGACTCTTGATGACCAAATATGAAATAATTTGAAGAGCAAAATAAATAGGCAGTGAGTTATAAACTATTAACACTGAGTTATAATTTATTACAAAATTAAAAATTATACTAATGAGGGGAGGTGGAGGAGAAGAAATAGGAGGAGGAGGAGGTAGAGGGAGACAAGGAGGAGATGGAGAACTCTTGTTCATGTTACAATACCATGCGTCAATGGTAAATGTGGAAAGAATGCTAGAGCTCAAAAATCATCATTTTACAACTGTCATTATAAAGCTTGGATCAGGCAAGGATCACCAATAAAAGGAAACCCAGGGAAAGTTTCTGATAATGAGGGTAATATTTGTACAGTCTTAAAAGTCTCTCCACAGACTTATTATAGTTACAAGAGAGAAAAATATAATTATATATTGGAGACACTCAGCAATGCTGACAGGTTACCAAATTAAATCATCAATAAGGAAAATGTAGACATCATGTGCCTACCCACAGACATGATACCTGATAAGACACTGAAAAGTGAAAGTAAAAGTCACTCAGTCATGTCAGACTCTTGGACTGTAGCCCACCAGGCTCATCTGTCCATGGAATTCTCCAGGCAAGAATACTGGAGTGGGTAGCTGTTCCCTTCTCCAAGAGATCTTCCCAATCTGAGGATCAAACCCAGGTCTTCTGCATTGCAGGCAGATTCTTTACCATCTGAGCCTCCAGGGAAGCCCACCTGAAAAGAAGATGACATTAAAGCAGTTCTCTGAGAGAGGAAATATAATGTGAACATTTCTAGGTATGTATTTCATATGGAGGATATATAAAAATGTATATTTCATTTATGTGGAATATATACATTCACATATATACACCATACATATATGTATGTATATATATCATGTCTTTTTTCTAACTTTCAGTTCAGTTCAGTCACTCAGTTGTGTTCAACTCTTTGCAGCCCCATGGACTGCAGCATGTCAGGCTTCCCTGTCTATCACCAGCTCCTGGGGCTTGCTCAAACTCAGGTCAGTGATGCCATCCAACCATCTCATCATGTCGTCCCCTTCTCCTCCTGCCTTCAGTCTTGCCAAGCATCATGGTCTTTTCTAATGAGTCAGTTCTTCTCATTTGATGGCCAAAGTATTGGAGTTTCAGCTTCAACATCAGTCCTTCCAATGAACATTCAGGATTGATTTCCTTTAGGACTGACTGGTTGGATATCCTTGCAATCCAAGGGACTCTCAAGAGTCTTCTCCAACACCACAGTTCAAAAGCATCAATTCTTCAGTGCTCAATTTTCTTTATAGTCCAACTCTCACATCCATACATGACTACTGGAAAAACCATAGCCTTGAATAGATGGGCCTTTGTTGGCAAAGTAATGTCTCTGCTTTTCAATATGCTAAGTTGGTCATATCTTTTCTTCCAAGTATCAACTGTCTATAATTTCATGGCTGCAGTCAACATCTGAAGTGATTTTGGAGCTCCCCAAAATAAAGTCTGTCACTGTTTCCATTGTTTCCCCATCTATTTGCCACAAAGTGATGGAACTGGATGTCATGATCTTAGTTTTCTAAATGTTGAGTTTTAAGCCAATTTTTTCACTTTCCTCTTTCACTTTCATCATGAGGCTCTTTAGTTCTACTTTGCTTTCTGCCATAAGGGTGGTGTCATCTGCATATCTGAGGTTATTGATATTTCTCCCAGCAATCTTGATTCCAGCTTGTGCTTCATCCACCCTGGCATTTCACATGATGTACTCTGCATATAAGTTAAATAAGCAGGGTGACAATATACAGCCTTGATGTACTTCTTTCCCAATTTGGAACCAGTCTGATATTCCATGTCCAGTTCTAATTGTTGCTTCTTGACCTTCATACAGGTTTCTCAGGAGGCATGAAGGTGGTCTGGTACTCCCCTCTCTTGAAGAAGTTTCCACAGTCTGTTGTGATCCACACAGTCAAAGGATTTGGCATAGTCAATAAAGCAGAAGTAAATGTTTTTCTGGAACTCCCTTGCTTTCTCGATGATCCAACAGATGTTGGCAACTTGATCTCTGGTTCTTCTGCCTTTTCTAAATCCAGTTTGAATATCTGGAAATTCATGGTTCACATACTGTTGAAGCCTGACTTCTAGAATTTTGAGCAATATGTTGTTAGTGTGTGAGATGAGTGCAATTGTGCAGTAGTTCGAACATTTTTTGGCATTGTCTTCCTTTGGGATTGGAATGAAAACTGACCTTTTCCAGTCCTGTGGCCACTACTGAGTTTTCCAAATTTGCTGGCATATTGATTACAGTACTTTAACAGCATCATCATTTAGAATTTGAAATGACTCAACTGGAATTCCATCACCTCCACTAGCTTTGTTAGTAGTGATGCTTAATAAGGCCCACTTGACTTCACAGTCCAGGATGTCTGGCTCTAGTCCAGTGATCACATCATCGTGATTATCTGGGTCATGAAGATCTTTTTTGTATAGTTCTTGTGTATTCTTGCCACCTCTTCTTAATATCTTCTGCTTCTGTTAGGTCCATACCATTTCTGTCCTTTATTGTACCTATCTTTGCATGAAATGGAGAAAAGGAAAGATACAAGCATCTGAACGCAGAGCTCCAAAAAATAGCAAGGATAGATAAGAAAGCCTTCCTCAGTGATCAATTCAAAGAAATAGAGGAAAACAATAGAATGGGAAAGACTAGAGATTTCTTCAAGAAAATTAGAGATACCAAGGGCTTTAGGTAGTATGAACATTTTGATACTAAGTCTTCTAATCCATGAACATGGGATATCTCTCCGTTTATTTGTGTCTCTTCAATTTCTTTCCTCAGTGTCATAGTTTTCATCATGAATCTTATCTCCTCGGTCAAATTTATTCCAAAGTATTTTATCACTTTGATGTTATTATACATAGATTATTTTCTTTATTTTTTTTCAGATCATTATTAGTGTATAGAAATGAAACCAGTTATGTATGTTAACTTTGTACCCTGCAATTTTACTGAATTTGTTAGTTTTATGAGTTTTTTAGTGGAGTCTTTAGGGTTTTTATATATAATATTATGCCATCTATGAACAGAAACAATTTTACTTTCCTTGTTGATTTGAATCTTTTTTACTTCTTTTTCTTGCCTCACTGCTCAGTTCACATCTTTTTATATGGTGTATCTATTAACAAATTTTGGGGATTATTACTATTTTTAATACTTCAGTCATTTAACCTTTATACCATAGTAACTAACAGACCACAATATTACAGTATTAGAATATTCTGAATTTGACTATACAGTTACCTTTACCAGTATATATTTTTTTCATATATATATTCCATGTCTTCATCCTCACATTGCTGCTGTCATTTCTGGAAGATTTTTCCCAAATTTACCTCCCAGTATTACATTCAATTTTTAATTTTTGCTAGTATATTTTTTAAAGCCTAAAGTTTTTTTTGGTCCTTGGATAATCCCTTTATATCATCTCCTCTTGTTTCATGTATGCAATATCTATTCCTGTCTGTCTGAGGACATGAATGAAATTTCAAAGCTATCTTTTTCTCCCTGAACCATCTGCTTCTGTCAGGATCCTTTCATATGCTTGTCTTGGTCTGTGTCTTTTACGTTAGAGGTTTTCTTTTCTATTGTCTCAATTGTATCTCACAAAACTGTCTCATTGTGAAATATTTTCAGCACATTATTGAGCACCCACTTTGTACTGTATGTACTGTATGTACTCTACAATGTACCATAGTGGATATGAGAAAGAAAAAGAAACCTAATCTCTATGTTAATGCAGAAGCTGGAAATCCAAGAAAAGACACATGTAAAACATAAACCAAGTGGCTACACAGGAAACCTTCTTGCATCATATATTTTGTTTATTAAAAAGGAAGAGGACATAAACGAAGAAGAGGAAAAAGAAGGAAGAAGAAAAGGATCTTTTAAAAATGAAAGCTAAGTATAGAGTTTTATATATTAAGTGAAAAATGAGTGATATCTTAGGTACTATAGGAATCAAAAGCTGAGAGAAAGTTTTATGGCTTGGATGATTGGTGGAAGATTAGGTAGCAAGCCAGGTTTAATCCAGTCATTGAAGGACAGATACACTTAAAGGCAGAGAGCAAAAGGAAGGATATTTCAGAACATGAGGGGAAATAAGCTTATATATGAATTTGGGATTAAGAAGCATGTGTTATAAGATGGTGGATTCCAAGCATTGAACCATTGAAAATCAGGAGGCTTTTAGATTATGAGTGAGGCTTGAAAAAATGTGTATTTAAAAAATATACCTTAGATGCTTCTTAGGTCAACAGCCAAGAATGGGTTCTTGTTAAAGAATGGAATGAAATTGGTTTGGAAAAGCAATCTGGGGACATATTATAGCATGCTTGAATTCTAGACTGAGATGATCTTATGCTATATCCAAGAGAGCACTGATGATGCTTTTCCTAAGGACAGTGACTTTATGCCCTTGTGAGTGTTAGCAGCACTGTTATCAGGCAATTTTATGCAAGAGGAGCTAAAGGGACATAGAATAGGAGGCCAATAGCTAGAGGGTTACTTTATTAATTTAGGAATGAGCCAATAAAGAACTACCCTGGTATTGGAAGCATAGTTGATAGGAAGAAGCATATAGGAGAAAGACATTTTAAAGCTCAAGGTGAATGATTGTAGAGAGGATACTGTTGAAGATGAAAAATGTTTAGATTCATTTACTGGGAGGATGATAGAACTAATGATAGAAATGGGGAGAAAGACAATTTTGGAGGTTAAATGTTAAATCTGGGTTTAAATGTGCTGAATTTGATGTAACTAGGAAAACCAGAGTTAACTAGCAGCACATTTCCAAAGTGTGAAGTGAAAGTAAAAGTGTTAGTCCCTCAGTCTTGCCTGACTCTTTGCAACCCCATAGACTGCAGCCTGCCAGGCTCTGCAGTCCATGGAATTCTCCAGGCAAGAATACTGGGGTGGGAAGCCATTCTCTTCTCTAGGGGATCTTCCCTACCCACGGATCAAACCCAGGTCTTCCACCTTACAGGCAAATTCTTTACCACCTGAACCACCAGGGAAACTCTTCACATTTCCAAAGGGAAGGAAAAAAGAGGTTTTAGACTCATTGGTTCATGCCCCAGGCTACTCCTTAGTAGCCCAGTCTTATAACTGGGTTGTAGTTGACATGAAAACCCTCCATCATTAAGAGGCTGAACATCATTTTGGAAGGCAGAAACAAATGGACAGAGTTCTTATACATGTTCAGGTGTGTCCACCTGAAACCCAAGCTTTCTACCCAGAATATGAGGGATCCTAAACCAGCCACACCTGAAGGTGGAGCTCTTCTTTCCCCACTGCTTCTTCATGATTTCACCCACACAGTTCTCCCCACCAGTGAGTATCCTTTGTTTGGTTACTATACAGACTTTGGTGAGATGGGATGTCTTGCCTTTCAATAAAGTCTGAAATACTGATTAATCTTTGAGATCAGATGTTCTAATTTTTGACTCTACATCATGTTTTGCAACTTAAAGTGATTTACTACTACTTGAGAGTGACCAGGAAAGTCATTGAACCTGCCAGAAATCGTATCCAATGGAAAGGGACAAATAACTGCTAAAGGGACCTTGAAAGGCAGAGTTGCATTTTGAATATCTACCATGAGTTGTACTCACTAAATGCACCTTTTACAATAGTATAAATAATGCAAAGTATCATGTTGTATTTCAAATTTAGTGTATCATTCAAGAAGCATTTTTTGAGTCTCTGCTCTTTGCTTAGCACCATTTAAACACTGCAGGTACCATTGTGAACCAAACAGACTCTGTGCCTACCCAGATGTATTTTATCTATTCAGGGATTTCACATCCAGGTGCCCTACCACCTAACCAAACTTGAGAACCACAGTAGGCAGGTAAAAAACGGATTCTTCTCAAGTCCATCTTGTCTGAATTGGGATTATGCTTGGGAATAGAAGTAGTTGTTCCAGTTGGAGAAATCTGATAGAGATGACTGTTTAAACAGGTGACTTTCCCCTCCAGTTCAGTTCAGTCAATTCAGTCGCTCAGTTGTGTCCGACTCTTTGCGACCCCATGAATTGCAGCATACCAGGCCTCCCTGTCCATCACCAACTCCTGGAGTTCACTCAAACTCATGTCCATCAAGCCGGTGATGCCATCCAGCCATCTCATCCTCTGTTGTCCCCTTCTCTTCCTGCCCTCAATCCCTCCCAGCATCAGAGTCTTTTCCAATGAGTCAACTCTTCGCATGAGGTGGCCAACGTATTGGAGTTTCAGCTTTAGAGTTTCCCCTCCAGAGGAGACAGCAAAGACTACAGTTTTCTCCTTATCTAAGGAGAACTCTAAACGGTATATCAAAACTTGGCTAACTGTTTCTGTGAGATCCACTGAGGGGATGTAATTGACATCTGCCATTTTGACAACCAGGAAATCCCAATTTCAAGGGAATGCATGAAAAATTCAAGACTCATTAGAAATTATTCATGGCAAGAGCATCAGGGGTCAAGCAGCAGAATCTAGAAAAGCAGTATGGAGTGCTGGGCAGCATCAAGGGCCCTGGGCAATGAGGTTCAGTGACAGGAGGGGAGGTGGTGTCTCCAGGGCATCCTATGCTGCAGTCTCAGTGCTGGCTTTTGCTGCCCAGCTCTCATACTTCCAGACATTTCGCAGGCCTTGTTTTCCACCTTCCTTTCACTTCTGTGAACAATCTCAAGTCTTTCTAGTAAATTCCTTTTGTACTACATTAGCCAGAGTTGGTTTCTGTTGCTTGCAATCAAGAATGCAACAGGAAACAAACTGGTACTTTGCCTCTAGATGGGTGGCCCCAGATGAATTACTGTTTCTGTTCATAAACTCAGTTCGAGATGAGACAAAGCAGGAGCATTTTTTCCTTTTCATGATTCTGGAGGAGCAATTTGTCATGCATGCCAAGTACAAAGAACCGGATCGAATCATTATCTTTAGGTTGGGGCAGACTGTTTGTTACAGACTGATGTATCTGACAACTTAATAAGGGCACCAGCATGTATCGAAGACCTACCATCAAGCAAGCACTTTGTTAGATGTTATCTCAAAACTGCATGAGTTCTTACCTCTATTGTTAACTTAAGCATTATTTTTTTTTTTTTACAGAAGCTCAGAGAAGTTATGGTACTTAGACAAAATCATGCAATTAGCATGTGGTAGGAAATGACTTCAAATTATATTCTCTTTCACTGCATCCCAGTATATACACAGAAAATTAAGTTCACCCTGTTCAGAATGTATCTGGTCTGGTGCATCAGACTAGTGCTCTAAAGTTAATGTTCAAACTACCTCTGAGCCATGACTTTAAGAATGGAGTAAGTATGGGAGACAGGAGACAGTTCTCACAGTCTGCAAATATCACAATCTCAAGGTGCAGGAATGATTCTGGGGGCTGGTGATTCCATCAGTCTGTAAGACTCTGCTTCCTGGAACCTAATTTGAGGAAAAAGTGCAAGTGTGAGTTTCTCAGTCATGTCCGACTCTTTGTGACCCCATGGACTATAGTCCACCAGGCTCCTCTGTCCATGGGATTCTCCAGGCAAGAACACTGGAGTGGATAGCCATTACCTCCTCCAAGGGATCTTCCCAACCCAGGGATCAAATCCATATTGAAGGCAGATTCTTTACCATCTGAGCCACTAGGGAAGCCTCCAATTTGAGGAAAACTGGCTTCTTATGCTCTCATTCCCTGAAATATAAATCTGGAGTAAACAGAAGTCTAAATGCCTTACAGTATGTTTCTCCCTCTATCACTGCTGTTTATGTTTCTTTTTAGAAATGATCAACTTTAAGAAAGTCTATTCAGTGTTAATGACCTGTGGCACTTTAAGAAATACGAAATTCTGGAGCTTCAACATTTTCTACAGAAATTTATGGAAGTGTAGATATGTATGAGAAATATGGAGTTGTCAATATTAGAAATAAAATGGGTCAGATTATTTTCTTTTGAAAAAGAGAAATAATAAAAGTTCATTAGAAAATGGACAAAAACAAATGAATTAGCCATTGTATGTATGACCAGCAAGGTTTTCATTTTGATATGTAAGGTAGCAGTTAGCTTATTTGAGAATACAGAAGGGATAGCTTGCATTGCTTGAAACTGGGTTCTTCTTAATTAGGGTCATGTAACCTCTCCTACTGGAGAAGGCAATGGCAACCCACTCCAGTACTCTTGCCTGGAAAATCCCATGGACGGAGGAGCCTGGTGGGCTGCAGTCCATGGGGTCGCTAAGAGTCGGACACGACTGAGCGACTTCACTTTCACTTTTCACTTTCATGCATTGGAGAAGGAAATGGCAACCCACTCCAGCGTTCTTGCCTGGAGAATCCCAGGGACTGGGGAGCCTGGTGGGCTGCCGTCTATGGGGCCGCACAGAGTTGGACATGACTGAAGCGACTTAGCAGCAGCAGCAGCAGCAGATTTATAAATTATATTTGCTGCTGCTCCTAAGTCACTTCAGTCGTGTCCGACTCTGTGCAACCCCATAGACGGCAGCACACCAGGCTCCCCTGTCCCTAGGAGTCTCCAGGCAAGAACACTAGAGTGGGTTGCCATTTCCTTCTCCAATGCACGAAAGTGAAAAGTGAAAGTGAAGTCCCTCAGTCGTGTCTGACTCTTAGCAACCCCATGGACTGTAGCCCACCAGGCTCCTCTGTCCATGGGATTTTCCTTTATATGGCCATAAATACTCTATTTGGAAACTTTTTTAAAAAACATTTTCAGGTATTATTGTGAGTTCATACTTGTTGATGTACTCATTTGTAGCAATGATAGATGTGTTTGCTCTTGACTCAGTGGTCACCTCTACCACCACAGGTGACTGAAACTGATAACTGCAAAAACTTATAAATGAAGAACAAGAACAGTTCCTCAGTCGATCAATTTAACGTGTATGGAGGTCTTGCATTGCTGCAAAACTGTTCCTCAAAATGATTCAATAGCATTTGTGAATCTAGACATGCCTTTCTGCCCTTTAGTTGTATTCTCAACATCTCATGTTTATATTCAACTTGAAATCTAATTTTCATAAATGCCTGGGTTCAAAATAGGCTGTAGGGTTTAAATATAAGAGCAAGATTGTTTGTATAAAATGATAACCAGGCATATGACTCCCCAGGTCTTTTATTGAGCTGTCATTTTGTGATAGCTATTAGGTGATACCATTAATCTTATTCTGCCTTTAAGAGAAGCAGTAAATTAGAATAATAGATTCTGCTTTCAGTGAGGCTCCAAATAATCTTGTATACCTTAATAACTGAATATGGGGAAATGCTGTAAAGTATAATTCCTTACAATGGATCTATTTTCCTACTGCTTGTTTTCATAAGATATAAATATGATCCCAAAGGAAAATAACCCCATGACACTCTCCTAGTGAACATTAAGTGTTGGATTCTGAAATCTTTGGTTACTAAACAAACAAAAAAATCAAGTCATAAGGGAGTATGTTGGAGTAAAACATAGTTTTGGTTAATTTGCTCTCTTTTCAAATGGGTAAAAATGAACAAGCATCACCAGACATAGAGATTATTTATTAAGGAAGAATGTTATTAAATAAGAATACAGAAGTGACCTTGGCCAGCAATGATTCTGCCCTGTGCCCCTGCACACTGTGGGTGGCAGAGAAGGACCCATCTCCACCCAGGATTCAAATCTGTGTCTCTGGCATTGCAGGCAGATTCTTTACCATCTGAGCCACCAGGGAATGGTAAGACGAGGTAATTACTACTTTCAGATGGGTTTCCCTGGTGACTCAGCAGTAAAGAATCTGCCTGCTAATGCAGGAATCACAGGTTTGAATCCCTGGGTTGGGAAGATCCCCTAGAGAAGGAAATGGCAACTCACTCCAGTGTTCTTGTCTGGAGAATTCCAGGAACAGAGGAGCCTGGTGGGCTACAGTCCATGGGGTGGCAAAGAGTCTGACGTGATTGGGCAACTAAGATTTTAAATCTTTAAAGATGGAAAGCTCCTTAATCTGATAAATACATTCAGAAAATTGTACTTTAGATATAAAACAAGGAAAAGATCCAGAGAGAAAAGTGGGGGAAACAAAGCTGGTGAAAATTATAAACACACCACTAGGAAACTAGGAACAATGTAAAAATCTTTAAACTAACTAATAGTAATAATAATTTAAATTATTTCCAAAGTTTTGCATGTTTTTAGCTCTAAAGTCAGGCATGCAATGTTATATAATGACATCATGTTGGATATGCAGGGATTGGAAAATGGTACTGATGCTCGAAATTAAATGGTAAAGCTCCTTGAAGATCAAACATATATTTCTTCAAGATATATATATATATATATTTCAGTTCAGTTCAGTCACTCAGTCATGTCTGACTCTTTGTGACCCCATGGACTGCAGCACGCTAGGCTTCTCTGTCCATCACCAACTCCTGGAGCTTACTCAAACCCATGTCCATTAAGTTGGTGATGCCATCCAACCATCTCATCCTCTGCCATCCCCTTCTCCCTCCTTCAATCTTTCCCAGCATCCAGGTCTTTTCAAATGAGTCAACTCTTCACATCAGGTGGCCAAAGTGTTGGAGTTTCAGCTTCAGCATCAGTCCTTCCAATTAATATTCAGGGCTGATTTCTTTTAGGATTGACTGGTTGGATCTCCTTGCAGTCCAGGGGACTCTCAAGAGTCTCCTCCAACTATACATAGGCTTCCCTGGTCACTCAGTGGTAAAATATCTGCCTGCAATGTAGGAGTAACAGGAGATGCAGATTTGATCCCTGGGAAGATCCTGGACGAGGGCACAGCATCTTACTCCAGTATTCTTGCCTGGAGAATCCCATGGACAGAGGAGCCTAGTGGGTTATGGCCTGTAGGGTCGCAAAGAGTTGGGCATGACTGAAGCAACTTAGTATATATATAACCTTCTCTCCTTCATTCCTTAGAGTGTATATACTCATATATATATATATATATATATACACACACACACACACACACACACCCCATATACATACATGTTATATACATGTATATACATGTATCAGTTCAGTTCAGTCTCTCAGTCATGTCTGACTATTTGCAACCCCATGAATCGCAGCACGCCAGGCCTCCCTGTCCATCACCAACTCCCAGAGTTCACCCAGACTCACAGCCATCAAGTCAGTGACGCCATCCAGCCATCTCATCCTCTGTCGTCCCCTTCTCCTCCTGCTCCCAATCCCTCCCAGCATCAGAGTCTTTTCCAATGAGTCAACTCTTCACGTGTGGTGGCCAAAGTACTGGAGTTTCAGCTTTAGCATCATTCCTTCCAAAGAAATCCCAGGGCTGATCTCCTTCAGAATGGACTGGTTGGATCTCCTTGCAGTCCAAGGGACTCTCAAGAGTCTTCTCCAACACCACAGCTCAAAAGCATCAATTCTTCGGCGCTCAGCCTTCTTCACAGTCCAACTCTCACATCCATACATGACCACTGGAAAAACCATAGCCTTGACTAGACGAACCTTTGTTGGCAAAGTAATGTCTCTGCTTTTGAATATGCTATCTAGGTTGGTCATAACTTTCCTTCCAAGGAGTAAGCGTCTTTTAATTTCATGGCTGTAGTCACCGTCTGCAGTGATTTTGGAGGCCCCCCAAATAAAGTCTGACACTGTTTCCACTGTTTCCCCATCTATTTCCCATGAAGTGATGAGACCAGATGCCATGATCTTCGTTTTCTGAATGTTGAGCTTTAAGCCAACTTTTTCACTCTCCACTTTCACTTTCATCAAGAGGCTTTTGAGTTCCTCTTCACTTTCTGCCATAAGGGTGGTGTCATCTGCACATCTGAGATTATTGATATTTCTCCCGGCAATCTTGATTCCAGCTTGTGCTTCTTCCAGTCCAGCGTTTCTCATGATGTACTCTGCAAATAAGTTAAATAAGCAGGGTGACAATATACAGCCTTGACATACTCTTTTTGCTATTTGGAACCAGTCTGTTGTTCTATGTCCAGTTCTAACTGTTGCTTCCTGACCTGCATACAAATTTCTCAAGAGGCAGATCAGGTGGTCTGGTATTCCCATCTCTTTCAGAATTTTCCACAGTTTATTGTGATCCACATAAAGGCTTTGGCATAGTCAATAAAGCAGAAAGAGATGTTTTTCTGGAACTCTCTTGCTTTTTCCATGATCCAGCGGATGTTGGCAATTTGATCTCTGGTTCCTCTGCCTTTTCTAAAACCAGCTAGAACATCAGGAAGTTCACAGTTCACATATTGCTGAAGCCTGGCTTGGAGAATTTTGAGCATTACTTTACTAGCGTGTGAGATGAGTGCAATTGTGCAGTAGTTTGAGCATTCTTTGGCATTGCCTTTCTTTGGGATTGGAATGAAAACTGACCTTTTCCAGTACATGTATGTGTATATATACATATATATGTGTGTATATATGTGGTATATATATATATATATACAAACTTATATACATATATGTATGCATATATACACACATATATACATATACACATATATATTTAACATATAACATATGTTGTATGTTATATTTATAACACACAACATATGTTATATGTTATATTTATAACATATATATGTTATAACATGTTATAACATATTTATAACATATAACTTTATATGTTATAACATATGTTATATAAATATAACATATGTTATGTTAAATATATATTTAACATATAATATATATTTAAAGATAACACATGTTATATTTAACATATATATTAACATGTAACATATATTTAACATATAACATATGTTATATGTTATATTTATAACATAACTTTATATGTTATAACATGTTATATAAATATAACATATGTTATATTTAACATATATTAACATATAACATATACAACATATATTAACATATAACATGTATTTAACATATAACATGTGTTATATGTTATATTTATAACATATATATGTTATAACATATTTATAACATATAACTTTATATGTTATAACATATGTTATATAAATATAACATGTTATATTTAAATATATATTTAAATATAACATATTTAACATATATATACATATATATATACACATATATACATATATATATATATATATTTAACCTTCTCTCCTTCATTCCACCTTTTACTCCAGTATTTAGTATTGGGCTGGGCCTGGGCACATACTCCAAGTATTTAGTCAGTACTTGCTGATTTCTGAATCTTTAATTCTCTGTTTACTTTTCTCAGTAAGTACAGAACACAGCCAAGAAAGTGATCATTTCTATTTCCCTGAAGGGCAAAAAATGTAATTGACTTCATCCATTTCTTATGCACCTCAATCTTTGGAAGATGAAAAGAAGCTGGAGGGTAAATGTATGGCAGAGTTTTGTACATGACAAGAATGCCAGAACTGCTGCAGTATTTCTTTTTTATTGTTAACTATTTCAGATGACAAAAAGTGTTAAGCACAACGCCTCAAAGTCACAAGTTGTGCATGTGCTAAGTCACTTCAGTCATGTCTGACTCTGTGCAACCCCATGGACTCATCTGTCCATGAGGATTCTCCAGGCATGTATAGCTGCTTTTATTCCTCTGGAAGCTCATAACTCTTAACTCTACTCACTGACACAACAGAAATCAACAGAATATTCATGCTTTCAAATTTTAGGTGGACTCTATAAATCAAATTAAGAGCAGCAATATAATTGCAAAAAAAAAGGTCTACTTAACACTTAATTTAGTTGAAAAATAGAAGTAAGGTTGGTACTATTATAGTGTAATTACACTAGAAAATGAAAGCTTTTGCATTTTAAGTGCAAAGTTAACCTCTCGTTTTGTATTTGCTTAGGTGCTTTGTAGCATTTGCAGAAGAAGCTGGTCTCAGTACAGGGGTCCTTAAGACTAGGGAATGCAGAAGGCAGATACGGAGAGCTGAGCATACTTCTAGCCATTTTATATAAGGGCTTGAACATATGCCAGTTTTGGAACCCAAAAGGTCTCCTGAAACCAAACTCCCACAGGTGCTGAGGGCCAACTGTGTATGGAGACTTAAATAAATCATTGCAGTGATCTTCCTTCTAGGCATGCTGGTTTTATCTGGTTTTATTTCCCTTACTCCATAGTTACTTATCCATCATGAACCTAAAGGTTCTCAATAAATGCCTGTTGAATGTATCTGGATGTTAAAGACACCAAGTAAAGGAATCAGGCTAGAAACTGTCTCCCTATCTTCTTTTAGAATGGCTGCCCTTGGAGTAGGTGTTCATTTGACAAAATAAAATCAGAGGACATCACACCACATGAGTTTGGTTTGGTTCATTCTGACAAGAAAATTTCCAGTGATTCATCTGAGCAATATTTCTCTTTTTATCACAGCTCTGATGAAAGTTTCTATTTATAAATGTTTTTGATCCACTTGCTTAAGCAATGGTGTGCTCAGAAAGAATGTTATCAAAGGTGTACAATCTCAGGGTGTAGTGCGTTCATCCAGCCATTAGCTTCACTACAAGTTTTCCTACTGTTGTTAGAAATTATAAAAAGCAGGAATAGAAAAATGTCTAATTCAGAATCAGAACCCCATAGAGGTCTAGAGATAGAGTCCTAAATTGTTGCCAATGTCAAAAACGAAGAGTAACTCAGGGCAAGAGATTAATTCCTTCATAATAATTTCACAAAGCTTATGTGGAGCCTAAAAAGCATAATTAATTATTCTAATTTAATGGCTCTTAGTACAAAAGAATAAGTTAACAACTAAGTGGATTTAGCATTTACTAGGCCCTGAGGTCATAGCAGGAAACAAAGAGAAAAATCCTGCCCTTTTTAAGTGTACCAGCTCATACAAGGAGAGTGGCAATAAACAGACAACTAAAATATCATACTTCATGTATTTTAAGGTTATATTTTTCCACATTTTCACACCTCAGAGTTTGTGTCTTACAGTTGCTGTTGGCCTGGTGTCAATCAAGATGTAGTTGTTACTGCCTGTTCATGTGCCTCAAAAATGATCAAGTCAGCATTTGGGGACAAAATCCTGCATTCACCAGCAGAGCACCTTGAAAAATGGTGCCGCACCAAAGCTCCTGGTGGCACAAAATATGGTAATGAGTGGAGACACACAACTTCAACGGGTCTGAGTTACGTGATCCAGAGCAGTTGACCTCTGAATATATTGATGTTTTAGGAATATTTTAAACAATGTATTTTGCTGATATCTTCCCATTTTGTTTGCACAATAGTGATTCATAATAAAACCAATGTATCAGTTCAGCTCAGTTCAGTCACTCAGTCATGTCCGACTCTTTGCGACCCCATGAATCGCAGCACGCCAGGCCTCCCTGTCCATCACCAACTCCTGGAGTTCACCCAGACTCATGTCCATCGAGTCAGTGATGCCATCCAGCCATCTCATCCTCTGTCGTCCCCTTCTCCTCCTACCCCCAATCCCTCCCAGCATCAGAGTCTTTTCCAATGAGTCAACTCTTCACATGAGGTGGCCAAAGTACTGGAGTTTCAGCTTTAGCATCATTCCTTCCAAAGAACACCCAGGGTTGATCTCCTTCAGAATGGACTGGTTGGATCTCCTTGCAGTCCAAGGGACTCTCAAGAGTCTTCTCCAGCACCACAGCTCAAAAGCATCAATTCTTCAGCACTCAGCCTTCTTCACAGTCCAACTCTCACATCCATACATGACCACTGGAAAAACCATAGCCTTGACTAGACGAAATTTTGTTGGCAAAGTAATGTCTCTGCTTTTGAATATGCTATCTAGGTTGGTCATAACTTTCCTTCCAAGGAGTAAGAGTCTTTTAATTTCATGGCTGAAGTCATAGATAAGTCTAAAACAGCTTCTTCAGTGAGTGTAAAATAATTTTGAAGTAATAAAAAAAATGTGTCAGTCTTATAGGTAATAATTTTTAATTTAATTAATTTCTTAGTGGTACATAATATTTGAATGTTCCTTCTAATGGATGATTTCCTTGGTGTGATGAAATAAAATATTTGTATGGTATTTGGTAATAAGTGCAATGGCACCCCACTCCAGTACTCTTGCCTGGAAAATCCCATGGATGGAGGAGCCTGGTGGGCTGCAGTCCATCGGGTTGCAAAGAGTCGGACATGACTGAGCGACTTCACTTTGACTTTTCACTTTCATGCATTGGAGAAGGAAATGGCAACCCACTCCAGTGTTCTTGCCTGGAGAATCCCAGGGACAGGGGACCCTGGTGGGCTGCCGTACATGGGATCACACAGAGTCAGACACGACTAAAGCAACTTAGCAGCAGCAGCAGCAGCAGCTTTAACACAAGAGTTTCCCAGGTGGCTCAGTAGTAAAGAATCCACCTGCCAAGCTGATTTGGGTTCGATCCCTGGGTCAGGAAAATCCTCTTAAGAAAGAAATAGAAACTCTAGTATTCTTTTTTTTTTTCATTTATTTTTTTAACTGAAGGATAATTGCTTTACAGAATTGTGTTGGTTTCTGCCAAACATCAACATGAACCTGCCAAAGGTATATGTATGTTCCTTCCCTCCCGAACCTCCCTCCCACCTTCCTCCCCATTCCACACCTCTAGGATGTTACAGAGCCCTTGTTTGAGTTCCCTGAGCCATACAGCCTCCCATTGGCTATCTATTTTACTTATGGTAATATAAGTTTCCATGTTACTCTAGAGAGGGTAGGTATAGAGAGAGCCACATGGAAACCCAGTCCAGTATTCTTTCCTGGGAAATCCTATGTACAGAGGAGCCTGGTAGGCTATACTCCATGAGGTCACAAAGAGTTGGATAAGACTTAGAGACTAAACAACAACAACAAAAGGCAGGGAAGCTCTTGATAAAGTTATATTTAAATAAGACTTGAATAAAGACTGGGCTGTGCAGAAAGCTGAGAGGAGCATTCCAAGTAGAGTGGACAACCAGTACAAAGGCCCTAGGCAGGAGTATGCCCAGCTTATCTGAGAAATAGCAAGAGGCCACGTGGCTGAAATAGAAAGAAAAAGGGATTAAGTGGTAGATGAGGTTGCAAGTTAAGGGGGACCAGCTCACACAGGACCCTGTAGGGCATTAGAAAGATGTATTTTGAGATTATAAGGATTTTCACATTTAATTTAGATAGGAATCCATCAGAGGATTTAAAGGATCACTGAAGTTGCTAGATGAAGAAAAAGACTGAAGGGAGACAAAGAATCAGGGAGAATGGATGATGGCTATCATCATCAAGCAGATGGAAAATTATGGTGGCTTGGACCAGACAATGATGTGGAGATCATGAGAAGTGATAAAATTCTTGATTCACTCTAAAGTCGAATCCAATAAGTTTTGCTGATAATTTGAATAAAGTATGAGAGCAAACGAAGATTCAAGGTGACTCCAAGTTTTGCTGTCTTAATACCTGCAAAGATGAGGCTGGCATTAGTTAAGATGAGAAGACATCTAGAACAGATTTGGTGGGGCTAGGAGAAGTTCATCTTTAAACATGTTATGTTTCAGATGTCTACTAGTCATCCAAAGGAAGATGTCATGGAGACAATCAGATATGTGAAACTGGAGTTCTAACCACCAGTCCTTTGCCAAAATTTACTCAATCATCTATTCATTGGCTGCAGTCTGCCTTCGTGTAGTTTCTTTTGCAACAGTAATTTTCCACTGAATACCATGTTCGTATGAACAGTAGTCCCTGGATTCTTACATGTTCAAACTATCTGATAATACCACATCCTGGGTATCTTACAGTGGGATCTATTAATTGCAGATTAAAATGTAGTGTTACAACTACTATGGAAGGCTTGGTAAAATATTTTAAGATTGAACATTTACAAACTCTAAGAGCCAGCAATGCACAGAACTTATAACCAAGAGAAAATCTTGACAAGTGTACGGGAAGAGAAGCGTAGAAATATTCATAATATTTACAGTAGCAAAACCTGGAAACAATACAAAAGCATTCCAACAGGAGAACAGATAAGTCACAGTTTACTCCTATAGCGGAATATCATATAGCAGACAAAATGAATTGTCTACAGCAAAATTCAACAGTATGAACCAATCAGCAATATACCATATTTCATCTATTCTAACATGGGCAATTTTTCTCATGGCATCTGAGAAATCTTAGCTTACTTGGCAGAACTTTGTTCATTAGTGGTTGTGCCTGCTATACAGTGAAGGAAAGTTACATGGCTCAAAATAGCCTGGAGTTAAAACTCCCCTCCAGGTCCTCCCCACCATTCTATGCAAAACAAAGAACTCTCTCACCTGAAGGGGGGAAGAAAATGGACTTTAAGGTTGATTATGCCCAGCTCCCAGCCGGTCCAGCCTCTGGCCGATCTTCAGAATTCCTTGCCCCAGCCGTTTAAGAGATAACTACTCTGAACAACCTTGGAGAAGAACAGGCCCCCTTAAGACAGTAGCTTTCCACATATATGCTTATATATACTTACTCTTTTCTTGGGTTACTTGCAGCAGCTCACTAATCTGACTGCTGCCCCTTCTCACCTCATTAAAGGTGATCTGTTCCTATAAAGTGCTGGTCTCCTTCTTTTTCTGAACCTCACCTTCTCTAACTTCCTTATCCTACATAAAGATATTGTCCCTTAGCTCCAAATTCACTCTTCTATAATCAGTCTTGTTATATAGACACCGAGAGACTGTAAAACACACTGTGCTTTCTTAGAGGTCTCCACTAAAAGTTTTGTCAACAGGGGGCAGTAGACAAGGATTCAGTGCTAGAGGAGGAAGAATGGACTCCCTCCTCCTGTTGGCTTCCTGTTTTCTGTCCCTGCGACTTCACCCCCAGCAACATTCCTTCACAGCTGCAGTGACAATTCATTCCCATGGCAGTGGCTGAATCTGTCTAGTAGTTTTCCCATCACTTGAAGAACCAGTTTGATAACAGCTCCTCAGCAGGAGCAGCCACCTCCTTCTCAGAGGCCTGGAATACCCTTCTATGGGCTCAGATGCCTGCATCTGATGAGCAGCACTTGCTTCCTCCTCAGAGGTCTCTGTTTCAGGCCCAGAAGATCCCTTCTCTAAGTGTGGCCCTCAGTTTCCTTTGTTTTCTTAGTCGTAAGGGAGGGTAGCACCCTCCTCCAATTTCCACCTCCATGATACCTCGAAATTCTAATTTTACCCTGTCAGTGGAAAACAACTTTATCCCTGATACCAGTGGTTTAGATCAAATCTCTGTCATCAAGTATTTGCTGTGTTTTCTGTCTGACTAATACAAGTTAGGTACATAGTTGCAGTTAACTATAAAGACTAACTGCGTACGTGCGTGCATGCTTGGTCGCCAAGTTGAGTCTGACTCTGCAGACCCTATGGGCTGTAGCCTGCTGGGGAAAATCCCTGTCCATGGGGTTTTCCAGGCAAGAACAGTGAAGTAAAGTTGCCATTTCCTCCTCCAGGGGATCTTCCCAACCCAGGGATCGAAACTGCGTCTATTATGTCTCCTGCATTAGTAGGTGTGTCCTTTACCAATGAGCCACTAGGGAAGTCCATAGAGACCAACAGTGCCCCTTGGAATTCTTGGGTATTATATTTGAAGTCTCAGAAGATCATATACAGCAAAATACCTTGCACAAAGTTAAAAGCAAATAAAACTATATGTTTTAGGAATACACACTCTCATACACACACAAACATACACACATGATTTAAGATAGTTTTTACCTCTGGTCTAGGAAGACACAGATATCTCACCTATATATCTATGCTTACATACATGTGTAAGATAATGTGTCGAACTTTGATGGGACTATAAGGGAACTCTGATTAATCACATTCCCTAAAGATGACCTCAAAATAAAGTTATTTCCTTTTTACTTAAAGTAAGTCTTGGTGGAGTTAGGATTTTTTTTTTTTATCATTCTTTTTAATTGGAGGATAATTGCTTTACAATGTTGTGTTGTAAATGTTGTGTTTACAATGTATTTCTGCTATACAACAATGCAAATCAGTTGCAACTATATATAAATCCCCTCCTTCTTGAGCATCCCTCAAACCCTCCCCCCATCTCACCCCTCTAGATCATCACAGAGTGCCAGGCTGGGTTCCCTATGTTATGCAGCAGCTTTCTAAAGAGGAGAGTGAAAAAGATGGCTTAAAACTCACCATTCAAAAAACTAAGATCATGGCACCCAGTCCTGTCACTTCATGGTAAAAAGAAGGGGTAAATGGGGAAACAGTGACAGATTGTATTTTCTTGGGCCCCAAAATCACTGCAGATGGTGACTGCAGCCATAAAATTAAAAGATGCTTGCTCCTTGGAAGAAAAGCCATGACCAACCTAGACAGTATACTAAAAAGCAGAGACATTACTTTACTGGCAAAAGTCCGTATAGTCAAAGCTTTGGCTTTTCCAGTAGTCATGTACAGATGTGAGAGTTGGACCATAAAGAGGTTGAGCACAGAAGAATTGTTGCTTTTGAATTGTGGTGCTGGAAAAGACTCTTGAGAGTCCCTTGGGCAGCAAGGAGATCAAACCAATCAATCCTAAAGAAAATCAACCCTGAATATTCATCATAAGGACTGATGCTGAAACTGAAGTTCCAATACTTTGGCCATTTGATGTGAAGAACTGATTCATTGGAAAAGACCCTGATGCAGGGAAAAATTGAAGGCAAAAGGACAAGAGGTCAGCAGAGAATGAGATGGTTAGATGGCATCACTGACTCAATGGACATGAATCTGAGCAAAGTCAGGGAGATATTGAAGGACAGGAAAGCCTGGCATGCTGCAGTCCATGGGGTTGGCAAAGAGTTGGATCAACTTAGTGACTGAACAACAACAGTGTGTATATGTCAGTGCTACTTTCTCAATTTGCCCCACCCTCTCCTTCCCACACTGTGCCCACCAGTCCTTTCTCTACATTTGCATCTCTATTCCTGCCCTGAAAATAGGCTCATGGGTACCATTTTTCTAGATTCCATATATATGCATTAATATATGACATTTATTTTTCTTTCTGACTTACTTCACTATGTATATCAGGCTCTAGGTTTACCCACCTCAGTTTAACTGATTGAGTTAGAATTCTCTAGTCAGTTTCTTTTTTTGAATGTAGTGTAGATGTTTCTTCACTGCTTTTGGTACTGAATGTTTCTGTAACAGAAGTATAATGCCATTCTGCTTTTATTTCCTTTAAAAATGAGTTCATCCTATTGTCTGGCTTCTCAAAAGGCAAGGATTCTTTCCACATCTTTCAGTTCAGTTCAGTTCAGTCTCTCAGTCATGTCCACATCTTTAAAGGATTACAAAAGTGCTTTGTTCTGCATCTTTATTCAACAATTTCAGCAAAATGTGACTTAATGTTGATGATTCTGGGCCAACTCTCTGTTGCTTAGTGTGCCCTGAACCTTAAATATATGTTAAAATATTTATTCTGTTGTTTTCTTTTGGGTTTCTTCCTTGGAATTCCAATTAAGCATATAGACTCTGCCTTGTGTCTCTTCTTCACTTCTATAGCTGTGATTTGTTGCTAATTTTCTCTCTTTATTTCTCTTTTATTTTGTTTGTTTTTCCCATTTCTATCCTCTGTGTCCTTCACTGTTGTCAAAGCTCCCTTGTGCCCTTTCTAATATTTTTATTTCTCTAACTTTTTGTCTTAGCTTTCTTTCCTGAGTTCTGACATCATCATCTGTAGTCTGTTCCTCTTTTCCTCAGTTTTATCTATCTTGGCTTTCATATTTGGTAATCATTTATTATTTTTCAATTAATGATACATTGTTTAGCTATGATTCTTGTCTACAGCAGTTTTCCCTGAGAACTTTTCTTTGTCTATAGAAATATCTTGCTATTCTTTCTCAAACATTTTCTTAGAGGATTTTTGAATTACTACCATGAAACCCTACATGCTAAGTAGCTTCAGTCATGTCCAACTCTTTGCAACTTCATGGACTGTATCTAGCCAGGCTTTTATGTCCATTGGATTCTCCAGGCAAAAATACTGGAGTAGGTAGTCATGCCTTCCTCCAGGGGCTCTTCCCAACCCAGGAATTGAACCAGTGTCTCTTAAGTCTCCTGCATTGGCAGGTGAGTTCTTGACCACTAATGCTGCCTGAGAAGCCCCTGAATTATTACTACACAGTTCCTTTAAGCTTTGTTGTTGTTTTGCTGTATCATCCTGAACCAGCATTTGTAAGAGGTCAGAGGTGGAGGGATAGAGAGGAGGAGAAGGGGTCAGGGTAGCTTTCCTGGCTTATCAGCTTAGCGTTCCACCTCTTGTGTGTAGGGTGAGGAATGTCTCAGGAGTACGTCAAGGCTGTATATTGTCACCCTGCTTATTTAACTTATATGCAGAGTACATCATGAGAAATGCTGGACTGGAAGAAGCACAAGCTGGAATCAAGATTACCGGGAGAAATATCAATAACCTCAGCTATGCAAATGACACCACCCTTATGGCTGAAAGTGAAGAGGAACTCAAAAGCCTCTTGATGAAAGTGAAAGTGGAGAGTGAAAAAGTTGACTTAAAGCTCAACATTCAGAAAATGAAGATCATGGCATCGGTCCCATCACTTCATGGGAAATAGATGGGGAAACAGTGGAAACTGTCAGATTTTATTTTTGGGGGCTCCAAAAATCACTGCAGATGGTGACTGCAGCCATGAAATTAAAAGACGCTTACTCCTTGGAAGGAAAGTTATGACCAACCTAGATAGCATATTCAAAAGCAGAGACATTACTTTGCCAACAAAGGTTCGTCTAGTCAAGGCTATGGTTTTTCCTGTGGTCATGAATGGATGTGAGAGTTGGACTGTGAAGAAGGCTGAGCGCCGAAGAATTGATGCTTTTGAAGTGTGGTGTTGGAGAAGACTCTTGAGAGTCCCTTGGACTGCAAGGAGATCCAACCAGTCCATTCTGAAGGAGATCAGCCCTGGGATTTCTTTGGAAGGAATGATGCTAAAGCTGAAACTCCAGTACTTAGGCCACCTCATGTGAAGAGTTGACTCATTGGAAAAACTCTGATGCTGGGAGGGATTGGGGGCAGGAGGAGAAGGGGACGACAGAGGATGAGATGGCTGGATGGCATCACTGACTCGATGGACGTGAGTCTGAGTGAACTCCGGGAGTTGGGAATTCATGGGGTCGCAAAGAGTCGGACACAACTGAGCGACTGAACTGAACTGAACTGAACTGTCTCCTTGCAACAATGACACTTCTATAGCCACATCTTGCCTGCCTCTCTAAACTTATCCTGGTTTAAGGTAGCTGTTTCCTCACCAATTACTGCAACTTGGAGACAGAATCTGCCTTCCACTTTCCAAGGTGGTCCACACACTTTCTGTCTGCTTTGTTACACTTTCTGATGCCAACTTGGGATCCCTCAGGCACTTTAGTAGTGTTAGTAATGTTAGTCGCTCAGTCGTGTCCGACTCTTTGCGACCCCATGGGCTGTAGCCACCAGGCTCCTCTGTCCATGGGATTTCCCAGGCAAGAATACTGGAGTGGGTTGCCATTTCCTTCTCCAGAGGATCTTTCTGACCCAAGGATTAAATCCTGGTCTCCTGCTTGGGAGGCAGATTCTTTACTGTCTGAGCCACCGGGGAAGTGCTTTACACACCTTTATTTCTCACCCTTCCCCACTATTTGCAGTCTTTCTGATCTAATCCCTGCCTGAAGCCGTTCCTTAGTGCACAGGGTGGAGCATTCCCCTCTGAGGGAACAATTTTCTGGAGCTTTCTGAGTTTCCCCTCCCCAAGGCTCCCTGAAGTTCCCCACCTGGCTTCCGGTGATGCTGTAACTGGTCTCAGCTGTACTTAGCAGCTCTTACATGTGAATGGGGTAAACAGGTTTTCTCTGTTTCCTGGTTTCACTGTAAAGAAATTTTGCGACTTTTCAAAAAATTCTCTATGTGGTTTCCAAGAGAAACTGAAGCAAGATTCAGAATTAAACTGGCACCACATGCCTACCACAAGTTCTACGGCCGTATTTAAAAGGGAAAAAAAAACAAAAACAAACCTGCCATTATATTCTCTTCAAAATCTGTTTTCGATCTTTCAAAGAAAGATGTGAAAATCAAGTTTGGCCTGAGGTTTGAGGCAACAGACATGGAGACCGACTGGTGTTCATCTTGCCAACTGGTTGTGTTGGTTTTTTTTTTTTTTTTTTTTTTTTTGAGGGTATGGGAGCAGGGGGGAGTGGCAGGAATTGAGTGGGCTTGGCTAAATGGAATTTGGGGATGGATGGGCAAATGGCTTCACAGGATCAAATCTGGTACACCATTAGCATGATTTGTCAGTGATTTTCTTCAAGTAAATATGGCAAAAGAAATCAATGGAGCAGAGAAAGAGAGAACACAGGGGGACTTTGCCATTGAGCTGTGAAAAAGAATAGAAGAAGAAAAGTGCCAGAGGAGACTGAGTTCTGAGCCTTAATGCAGTCAGAAAAAATAATCTCTCTCAGACAAAAACAGTTGCATAAAACTTTGTTCAGAAATATAGTTTCAGAGCTGTACATTCTTTAGGAAAATCTTGTCTTAATTTTGGAAGCCAAAGGAAGTAAAATTGCAATTGATAAGACATTTTAATGTAAAGAGTTATCATGCTATTCATTTAAATCTACTAAACAAAGTAGCTCTTGCATTTACTAGTATGTCTTTTGGGTTTTTTTTTTAATCAAATGGTGGGAAAGGGTTAAGCACCTGGATGGTTAACCTCATCACACCTTAGGGTTGTCCAGGCTGAAATCATTGCATTAATTATGTGCTGAACATATATCATATGCTTAGTTCAGTCACCATCCATCTAGTGACAACAGTCAGAACTGCAAGCCTGGTATTGTGGGAAAGAACCAATCAGTCTCTTTAGCAACAGAAACTTTGAAAAATCTGGAAACCTCATAAGGTCCAAAGACTTATAATCCTGTCAGAGGGCAGAGGATATTATTTTGTTAAGAGGCTCTTTCCAGAATCTCCTGGATCACAGTTAGCTGGTTGTCTACTCACTTTCTGCCTCTAAGTAGGGCCCCTAATAACGCCGACATCCCTGGCCAGATGCACTGTTACCACATTCCAGGGGCCACTGCAGTGGGTGTCAATGTGACAGACAGCAGGAAAGTTTAGCTGAAATGGACTCCCAGTCCCAGGATTGTGTTCTGCTTGGCAAAGGCTGTAATGCTTGACCTTATCGTAGGGATTAAGTGATGTAACATCAACAACCCTCTGATAATCCAATAATGATTCAACAACTGCTCTTAAGATCCTTTGATTTAGTGAAATGTAATGGGGGAGTTTGTAGATTCCTGAGTTCCAACCACATTAATTGCTATACTTAGACTGCAGCTGTCGAGCCTTTAATCTTTCTTTACTGCAATGATATTTAATTGAATTGAATTAGATTAAATTACCCTGAGTATTCAAGTCACTGTTCATTTGTTTGTACTATATTAATTAAAAACTTTTTTTTTATTTTGAAAGCAACCAAACTTTGAGCTACTGACCAGATTGTTTCACATTTTCTTATATAAACATAAAATATAGGATATAAAATAACACACTGGTGAGGCAAATAGGACAGTTTCTAAATATTGCTTTTTTTTCAGGGAAATTTCTCACTCTAACAGTAAGTCATACATTTATGTATGCTGTTTTCAATTGCATTTATGATCATTGAAAATTAAACTATATATATATCTTTCCTTATTAGATGAAAACTGCAACAACACATTGTGAGTTGTAAAACAAAAGGACAGAAAAACAGAAATAAAGACTGAAACTAAGCGCTGCTGAGAAGGCAGAAACCTAAGAGAACACAAGGAACTGAGTTTCTCTTGTGCCTAGGTAAGGACTGAGGCTAAGACAGTGATTCCATAGAGCACAGCACTATGGCAGGGCTTCCGGGTGCTATTCAGCCTCTGGGACACAGTCTTTCCCTCCCTGTCCCTCATTGGTCCAGTCCCTAGAGAAAGGTCCACAAGGTCATCTGCACGGCCACTCTATGCCCTCTTCTGAAGAACACAGCTCCAGAGCTTTTTCTTTGTCCACCAAGTTATTACGGCCTGAGCCAAGTTTGGGGAGTGAAACCAGACCTGCTCCTCTTGGCACCATCAACTGACCAGAGACTGTGCCTAAACCAAAGTCACCCACAGGGCATGAGGGAGGCCAGAAACCTCCACTGGGCTTTGGCCAAACTCCACCCCATTGAGTACTTCATGTGGAATGAGACAGACTGCTCCAATCAGATCCTCTTTCTCCCAAAGAGGGAATTCCCAGAGTGAGCAGAGATGCGGATAGAGCCCAAAGCTCTGGAGATACTAGTCTTTCTCCATGGTGCCTGCTCCCCAGCCAAGTGCTAAAGTGTGTGTGTGTGACCAGGAGTGATGGCATAGTCAAGAAGGAGGAGACAACACAGCCCAGCATCTCCACCCTTATCACAAAGGTAACCTGAGCACCTCTCTTTCTTGTGATCTTTAAAACCCCACCTGGTTCACTAGCAATTAGCCTGCTGTCTCAGGTCCTCTGTCGGTTTCCCATTTCCTTGCCAGACTGTGGGCAGTATGAGAAAGTAGAAAGGGACAAGCCGACAAGGGTTCTATTTCTAACCTGCTGCTTACAGGTGACAGCCACCATCAAGTGTTCTCTGACCTTCAGATTCCTAGCTCAAAAGCAGGAATAATCTATGTATGACCAGGGCTATAAGCTTCCCTTTAAATTATTTACAATGGAAGTTTTGTAAGCTCTAAACTCATGGATGGATATTGCTCTTTCAATCCTTCCCTAAAACACAAGTGTCTCTCATACTGTCATTTATTTATTTTTACCCCCTGTCCTGTGTTACAATCCTGTGTTTGAGATCACCAGGTAAGTTTACCACACGCTTGTTGCATATGTAATTGTGTTCTAACCGTGATCCACAGAGGTTATTAGAGAGGCACCACATCCAAAGAAAGTCCAACAGAAACACCAACCTTCACTCATTTTCTTAAAGCAGGGAAAGCTGAAAAGTGACTCACCAAAATTCCCTTCCTCTCATATGATTTCACATCCCACGTCTCCCAGGGCCTATCACCTGCCTTCCCGCCTTTAATCCCCCATGACCCTTCTTAGTCATCCTTTCACTCACCCTTCCCAACCTCTACCTCAAGCTCATCATCACCATCACATGCCTCCACATTTTCATAGTGCCAATTCTTCACACTCAAGGGCCTCTGAGAAAGTTTGTTCCATGTTCTCTTTCAGTACTATTCCATAGGAATGGGGTGTTTATCCCTCAGCCCATTATCCTGATTCTGGTTCACAAAAGGACCAATCAGTGAGTCCTTCAGAGGAGATGGAGGGGACAGAAATGCGCAGAGGCAAACACAGAGCCTAGTTTATCTGGCAGAGAGAAAAGCTGGAAACACTCACCTGCCTTGTCATTTTAATCCTATCCCATGTAGAATAACTGGATAAGAAATAGGCAAGTTGTTACATTCCCAATGGGTTTCAGACTCTAGTAATGGCATGATAAAATTGGGCTACCCGTCCCTGTCCTTGAATGCCTTGAGTATCAGCGATCTGTGTCTTGCCTTATATGTGATCCAGAAGGTGCTCTAATGGCTTGAGGGAGTGATATTAAAGAGATGCTTTCATGGGTCCAATCTGGAAAGTGTTTTCTGGGGAACAGGAGTTGCTGAGATCACAGTGATTTCTGGGAATCTTTAGGGAGTTGTCTGATGTCTGTGACAATTAAGTTTTCAGTGGAGTAGAGAGTCTGCCTTGTGTTTGCCAGCAGAGAGGAGAAACTAATTTGGTTGAAATAAAAATCTATAAAAGTTTGGCATATGTCCCTCTGTAATTTGATGGGTGGAGAAATGCAAATTTTTTTGGATGAGAAGCTGCTGAGCCATCTTTTTTTTTTTTGGTTCTATTTGAATAAATTTTGCAGCTTCTTCATCGTTGGTACTCAATAGAACTATTTAGAATTAAAGAAGAAAGTGCTAAAGGAACAAAGGCTGCAAGCTGAGGACCCAGTAGCAACCTTCTGGTAGCATCTTTCAACTCAACCAATTTTGTCATAAATGTGTTCAAGTAAATTCAGCTAGAATTAATGATGGACTCACTGTATACCCAGCACTGTGGGAGATGCTGAAATAATTTCTTCTTTATAAATTGGGGACAATGACACCTCTCAACAATAAAGTGATTGAGAGGCTTAAAAGGATAATGGTAAAAATGGTAAGAACAGTACGTTATACAGAGCAGGAGCTCAATAAATATTTGGGAATGAATTATAGGAATGGATTAGCCTTATTGCTCTCTAAACTACAGTTTTTTTGATTCTCTTAAATAAATCTGGGCCAGATGAGTCAAGAGTCATGAGTTCTGAACTGATACCAGCTTAGAAAAGTCAGCTCTGAACTCAGGTTGTCTGACCTGAATCCAGGATCCAACATGTCTCAGCTCTATACTTGGGGGAAGTTACTTTACTCCTTCACCCTCTGCTTTCCTCACCTATAAATAAGAATAGCAACAAAGCCTACCTGGTAAGATTATTGTTAAAAGCATTTGAAAGGTCTACCACAATGAAAACTCCTCTGTCCATTGGGCGCAGTCACCATCCCGCCAAGCCATGGTCTCTCCATTTCCCTGTTGGGTTCAGGTGCCTCTCTCTCAATCATCAGACTTGAGTACCATGTTCACAGTCTGTCAGGAACCTCTTCTGCCATAATATTTTCTGGCATGCAGAGCTTGGAGCCAGTAGCCTGGCCTCACAGGCACTTGGTCACTCACACTGGTGACCTTCACCTCTGCTCCACGTCAACAATCCATTCTGATGGTCGCACCATCGACAGTTTTATTCTCAGCTCCTTCCCTCTGAAACTTTTTGAATTCCAGTCATCCCTTGTGGTCTCCCACACTTAACCCTCCCAAATGTCCAACACCATCCTCCTACTTTACCTACCAGTCAACCTCTAACTGGTCTCAGTAATCTTTCTCCTCGTTTATTCCTAGTCCAGTATTCATTTACTCAGTCTCATGCATTGAGTCCTCACTACATGTCAGATACTGTTCCAACACTGGGTTTACAGAGGAACACCACACATGAGGCCCCTGTATTAGAGCAGTTTATATGAATAACAAGGAGAGAAAACAAATACAAAAATATCAAGACTTTTTCAGGTGACAGTGTATGCTATGCACATAGCAAAACTCAGAATGGAGTTTTAACAGTGAGATTTGGGGAAAGAGTAGTCTAGGAAGTGAAAGAGCTATGAAGTAGAATAAGCTTTATGGGTCCTAAAAACAGAAATAAGGCAAGACAATGGAGTATCATGAATGCAGAACAGGATGAGAGATAAGCATGATTCTACCTGTAGCAACTGGGGATTCATCCTTGAGTAGTCTCTCAGCCTAATTTTCAACACTGAATTCACAAGTCCTGCCAATTTCACCCACATCCACAATAGTTCTCAAATATATCTGCTCTACCCCAGCCCTCTCATCACTGTCCCATTTGAAGCCCTCAGCCCTCATCATCTCTAATCTAAACTCTTGTAATCATCTCCTAAATTGCTTTTTGCTATTGGTCTTACTTCCCAAATCCAATTCAATAGTCAACTAATGTATCTGAAATGAAAATCTGATCCTGTTACTTTCCATCATCTATAGGATATAAAGCAACCTTCTCACAATAGGAAGCTCTTCATAACCTGGGAGTAAAGTATAATGGTTAAAATTATGGGTTTTAGAAACAAATGGATCAGAATTTCAGCTCTTCTTACTTGTGAGCACTTAGACAAATCACTCAACCACTCTGTGGCCCAATTTCTTTTTCTGATGAACAGGGACGTAACATTCGGTTGACCAAAAATTTCTTTTGGGTTTTCCCAAACACCTTATGGAAAAAACTTAAACACTTTTTGGCCAACCCAATACTAGTGCCATAGTGAACAGACTCTAAGACTGCGCCTATCAGTTCCCATCTCCTGGCACTCCCACCCTGTGTAATCCACTTCTTTGGATGTAGGTGAGAAGGCAGTGATTCTAACCAATAGAGTCTTTTAAAGGGACAAAATGCCAGTTCTTTTATTACATTAGATTGCAACATCAGCCTTTCTGGGAGATTCTATCCCTTGCTCACTTTGAAGAGGGAAGCTGCTAGGTTGGAAAGATCCATTTGGCAAAGGACCAAGGGAGGCTTCCGACTGAACAGCCAGTAAGAAACTGAGAACCTTAGCCAAAGACCACCAGCAGCTGGATTCTGCCAACAACTGTTTGAGCCTGGAAACAGACCCTCCCCTAACCAAGCCACAGATGAGACCCCAATCCCAGCCAACACCTGTATTACAGCTTCTGAGACTCTGAAACAGAGGATATAGCTAAATTGTGCTTGGACTCCTGACCCGCAGCAAGAGAAATAATAATATGGATTGTTTTGAACCACTAGATTTGTGGTAATATTGTTGAAAATGAAAGTGTCAGGTCTGACACTCTGCAACGCCCATGGACTGCAGCCAGCCAGGCTCTTCTGTCTGTGGTAATATTGTTATGTGATAGTAAATTACTAATGCAAGAACTTGCCCAGACTGGGGGCAGTTAGTGCTTGCCTGTTATCCATGTGCTTCTCTGTACTTCCCAGCCTGTCTTGAAGTGAAGTTAGGGCTATGTGACTTTTTCTGGCCCATTGACTGTGAGTAGAAGTGACTGTACATAGTTAGGAACCAGAGCACCTCCCTTGTCTTTCTCTTCCTCTGCTGTGGTAGCCCAGGAGATGGTGCAGATGTCATGGTTAATAGATGTAAAAGGCTACTTGGCTCACACTGAACTTTATGAGATGGAAAACAGACTTTTATTGTTTTCCATCTCAGAGAACAGTGGCAACTGAGATTCCAGAGTTTATATATTAAGGTTGAATGGCAATGGTACCCCACTCCAGTACTCTTGCCTGGAAAATCCCATGGACAGAGGAGCCTGGTAGGCTACAGTCCATGAGGTCACTAAGAGTCGGACACAACTGAGCAACTTCACTTTCACTTTTCACTTTCATGCATTGGAGAAGGAAATGGCAACCCACTTCAGTATTCTTGCCTAGAGAATCCCAGAGATGCGGGAGCCTGGTGGGCTGCCATCTATGGGGTCGTACAGAGTCGAACATGACTGAGGCGACTTAGCAGCAGCAGTAGCAGAATTATCTTGACTAATAGTGATCCCACTCATGGTATCATAGGATTAACCAAGATAATGTACAAAATCAATGCTTACTAAATTATACAACTTTACCTTGTCTTGTACTCTACCTGCCTATACTTTAGAGATGTTTTTCAGTTCTACAAACACACCATGACATCATGCTGTTCCTTCTGCCTGAAATGTCCTTTCTTGACTGACATATTCTTCCAAATAGCATCTTTCCTGGGTTAGGTTCCCTTTCTTTCCATAGCAAAATGTTTAGTTCACCTCCAGCACTGACCACACTTTTTTTTTTTACCACCTCCCTGCTCACCTTCAAGGTGAGCACCTTGAAGTGAGTGGTCACATTCTGGGCACTTGATAAATGTCAGATTGACATCCTTCCTTATTACATATCTAGTTTAACTGTGTTTATTTAAAGTATTCCCTTTATATATCTTCCTTTGAAACCCCTGCCCAAGCATAGGGCGAGAGCTTTTTATTCACATGAAGAGTATGAATTTCCCATTTTTTTCCCCTTTGCTTTCTACATTAGACTGAGTTTCATTTCTCTTTTCATTCTTTCTGTCATAAATTCTCAACACTATACTCGTCTTCCCAAACTCTCTCCTTATTTGTGAGCATGGGAATCACACAGTTTGTTCTAGAAACAAAGGCAGGTTCTGAACTCTCTGTGACTTCTTGTTCTTGAAGCTGAGGATGCTGTTCCAGTCAGATGCTCATCTCTGTGGCCCCAGCACCTGTGTGTCTTATATCTCCTTCCTCCAACATCTCAGGCTCAAGGTCAACTTGTTGAGGAGAAAGTTAATTTGATTTCTTCATTTTCTCTAATTGAGGTACATAATTTGAAATTCTAATTCTAAACTTCAGTGTGCTACTTCCATAATGGCCCTTGATAATTATGAGCAGAATCTCATAAAAAAGATTTAGCTTATATTGTGCTCTGTCTCCCTGAGTCTCAATTTTTGCACCTCAAAGTTGGCATAATTGTAATTTGCTAATCCTCAAGTAAAACTCACAATGTTCTCAGGAGCTTGAAAAGCAAGACTTGCAAATTAACCTTACAGGCTTGTTAATGTTTTTGCAACAGATTCTCAAGTAGAAGTCAAGACAGCTATTTTGACTTTTTGCTGCATTTCATTTTGGTGTTGGATGTGACAGTATTTTCCTCCTTAAGATGCATTCAGTTTTTTAGTCACTATTCACATCAGCTGTGCATTTGAAATAGAGTTCTCTGTAGACCTGCCATGGCCAGTGACCAGGGAAAAGAGAAAGTATCTCTCATTTAGAAAACTGCTCTCCAAATATGATAAATGACACTCAAGTATCAGTGAAGAGCTGAGATGTGTCTAAAAGCACCTACATTGTGCTCTGGGAGCTTAATAATAGCAGAATATTATCTTTAATAATATTAATTAAAACAACTTTAAATAGCATTCTCCAATTTTCTAAGCATTTTCACATTATTGCATTAGGTCTTTGCATAAGTCCTGAGTTTAGGCATACAGTAAAATTCCTATTTAAAGATGTGAACTCAAAGAGAGAACTTTTTCATGATATGGACTCAAAGAGAGGATGTCTTCACGTTCTCACAGGCAGAGCAAGTAGTCTAGTTGAAAAGATTGCCCAGTATTCTCCATCCTGAAGCCACTTCTATTTTTGCATACTATTTTTTTCACTACCTTCTCTAGTCACTGAAAAAAACTCTTTCCAAGTTATGTTTGATTTTGTTGTACAGATACACCTCAGCAGTTATCTGTCACTGGAGGTTTTATCCAGTTTTCCATTGGCCATTGTTGACTTGTGCTGAGGGCTACAAAGCAACGGCCACCCTCAGCTTCTGGAGACTTCTCTCTGGGCCCTGCATGAGGTCCTACCCTTCAGAGTCAGCATGTTGACTTTTTTCCATCCCAGTCTCTCTGACCTACCTTTCTGCCTTATCTTTTCTGACTTCTTCCAGCATAAGACTGTTTTTGGCTCTTAAGAGCAGAAATTTTTCTTTGAGTTGGGGCTCTTCCAAGGCTTCAAAAAGACAGCAGGGACAATTAGCAAGTCTACTTGGTTAACAGATCCAAGCCCTGTTCTCCAATATCTACTTTACAAATAATACTTTACATTAATATTGTCATCTCTTTATATTTTTAGGCTCCAGCTGCCCAGCTCCTATGTCTAACTTGCAACTGGTTCTGAACTCCAGTGAGGAAAAAAATGTTATCTACTGTTTTCCCATACATAAAACATGAACAAGACCAGTATCTTCTTTAGAATTTTTTCATGATTATTTTGTTCATTTGCTATGCCCTCTTATTAGTTTTCCATTGGTACTGTAACAAACTAGCTCAACTTTAGAAGCTTAAAATAACAAAGATTTTGTGATCTACCTAAGAATTTTTGTCTACTATGAGGTCATACATATTTTCCCATATGCTTTCTTCTAGAGTCGACCATGAAGAAAGCTGAGAGTCATAGAATTTATGCTTCTCAAGAGAAGACTCTTGAGAGTCCCTTTGACTGCAAGATCAAACCAGTCAATCCTAAACGAAAACAGTCCTGAATATTCATTGGAAGGACTGATGCTGAAGATGAAACTCCAACACTTTGGCCACCTGATTTGAAGAACTGACTCACTGGGGAAAACCCTGATGCTGGGAAAGATTGAAGACAGGAGGAGAAAGGGACAACAGAGGATGAGATGGTTGGATGGCATCACTGACTCAATGGACATGAGTTTGAGCAAGCTCCAAGAGTTGGTGATGGACAGTGAGGCCTGATGTGCTGCAGTCCATGGGGTCGAAAAGAGTCGGACATGACTGAATGACTGAACTGAGAAGTTTTATAGTTTGCATTTTTATGTTTAGATTTATGACTTATTTTAAATTGATTTTCATGTGTGGCATGAGGTAACGGTATGGTTTGGTAAAGGGCAAAGTTCATTTTTTAATTTTCTAATGTGTATCTGGGGCTTCCCAGGTGGTTCATTGGTAAAGAATCTGCCTGCAGTGTAGGAGACACAGGTTGAATCCTTGGGTTGAGAAGATCTCTTTGAGAAGGAAATAGCAACCCACTCCAGTATTCTTGCCTGGGAAATCTTATGAATAGAGGAGCCTGGAAGGCTACGGTCAGTGGGTTCACAAAGAGTCATTCATGACTTAATGACCAAGCAACAACAATAGCAATGTGTATCCAGTTGTTCTATCATTATTTATTGAAAAGACTATTCATTTCCTGTTGAATTACCATGACAGTTTATCAAAATTCAGTTGACTAAAATACAAAGTGTATGTCTAAAATACAAAGAGTATGTCTGATACGCCATCCTTTAAGAAAAAAAAGGATTATGAGAAAGTATACATGTACTTGCTCACTTGTACAATAGACACACAGGAAGGATAAACTGCAAAACTACTGAGATTGTCTAAAGGAACAGGAGAGAATGGCGCAGAAAACTTGGAGGAATGGGAACATGTCAGTAGGGACTGAGGGGAGAGGCCTTTCAGATCATAACTTCCTGACTCAGATCCATGACTGTGCTTCACATAAGGAATACGTAAGTAATTGAAAATCACAGTGGATACAGGAGAACTCAAAATGGAATATAAACAGTAAGAACTCACATTTAACTGTATTACAAATGAATAACATAATTACCCTAAAGGGATAGGGGAAAAATACCTAAGCAACTTTGGAAAACAGCATTTTGACTGTTTCCTGTAAGCCCCAAAGCAAAAGAGAACTGGAACTATACACAAATACTAAAAGAAGTGACAGATTAAAAAATGTAAGACCCCATGATATAGGATAGGGATTACAGATGTCAGAAAGTGAGCTCATGATTTTTATATACATACATATAGAAAGATATATATAGATGCAAACATACACACACACATACATGCATATGTTCATTTAGAAATGAACATATGCATGTATGTGTGTGTGTATGTTTGCATCTATATATATATTCATGTGTATGGGTGTATCTATTTGTGTGTGTGTGTGTGAGTGTTTGTGTGTCTGCGTACTCTTCTGGAAAGGGACAGGACTGGGGAGTTGCACTTGGGCCTCCCACTGCAGACCCCACTCCCTCCCTCAAGTACCCTGCACCCCCCTCTCTGCCCACACCTTACCCTGCTCTGTGTTTTCCTCCACATTCTTGGTGATGTAAACAGATCTCCCAGATTCCAATGCTAAAGACAAAGAGCTGAGGAATATTCCTGGGGGTGGAGAATCTTCTGCAGTGTTTTTGGAGTAAATTATGCTTTCCCTTAGATTGATTAGCTGCAAGTTTAAAATTTCCAAGCATAATTGCCTTTAAAAATTGGTTAAATCTGGAAGTGGGTGGGAGACTTCAGCAGGCTGGCAGTTGTTTGCAGATTGTTTGACTTTAATATATTTAAAGAAGCTATGTCTGTCACCAGCCCTCTGGGAACACTTGTACTATTTAAAATATAAATTGAAAAAATATGCTGATGTAATTGTCTGCCCTAAGGAATTTTCCCCTAATCACAGTCTTCATGCCAATGTAAAAATTCCCATTTGGCTGTCCCTCTCTAGACAAAAGTTGGAGTATGCAGATGAAACTTTAAAGTTAGCTTATGCCTAAAAGTTAGCCTGAATTTCTTCATCTGACACAAATTCATTTCACAGGAGAGCTCCCAGTAGACAGCATCTCCATCCTTCCTTCTCCTGCTTTTCCCCAACCAGGAGCCAGGCCCACCGCCCACTCCCCTTCCCTACCTGCGTACATCTGTGACTTCGCTGTGCTGTCCTCTCTTGGAATCTATAGTGGTCCTCTGCACTCCCACCCCTCAGGCCATAAGATTCCATCAGGATCTGAATCCCGTCAATTCCCTAGGCCTCTGGTTGTCCCTGGCCCCTGCAGTGTTCCCACATTTGTGTCTGCACTCTCCAGACCCCCAGTTACTTCTGGGATCTGGGATCCACTGCTGCTGTCTGGGGTTCACTCCTCAGCCCTCCAGGTTTGGTGAGGACTCAATGGAGCCCCTTATCAGAGGTGACCTGAAATGAATCACAAGGAAATCTGGAAGCCAAGGTGCTTTATCTGTAAGATCTGGGGTTCTTATACAGAGTCCTCGCTGCTGACTGATGCACGTTATATTCCCTATTAACTCAAAGCTCTAGGAGAGTGCAGACTCTGAGACAGCAGAGATGAAGAGACTGGCACCCCACCTGGCAGGCACACAAAAGGCTTTTTGATAGATAGCAGTTTTCACTTCTTTTTCCTTCTACATTAAAAAAAAAGTTACCCACAATGCCTGGATTTTAGTCGATGATCAATAAATATTTTTAAATGAATAATGTGTTGTGGCAGAACTTACTAGAGAGAAATTTGAAACAAGTAGGTATTAAAAAAAAAAATCTCTGGACTCGGATTTTCTGTTTGTAGACTCCAGAGCCTATATATGAGTCAAGTACTCTTCTCAACACAGTAGTTGTGTAATATTGTTAAAAATCACAATTTTAGGCAGATCACAATTGAGTTTTAACCCCAGAACACACCAGTGCTTAAGAGACCCTTGTGGTTTGGCCCCCCATTCTCTCCAACCTCATCTCCTGCTTGTTGCCCTCTTTCCCAGTCTGCCCCAGCCATTCTGGCCTCTTTGAAGTTCCCTTAACCTATTAGGCTGGGCTTCCCTGATAGCTCAGTTGGTAAAGAATCCGCCTGCTATGCAGGAGACCCCAGTTTGATTCCTAGATCCAGGAAGATCCACTGGAGGAGAGATAGGCTACCCACTCCAGTATTCTTGGGCTTCCCTGGTGGGTCAGATGGTAGAGAATTACCTGTAATTCTGCTGCTACTGCTAAGTCGCTTGTCGTGTCTGACTCTGTGCGACCCCATAGCCTGTAAGGCAGGAGACCTGTATTCAGTCCCTAGTTTGGGAAGATCCCCTGGACAAGGGAACGGCTACCCAACTCCAGTGTCCTAGCCTGGAGAATTCCAGTCCGTGGAGTTGCAAAGAGTCAGGCATGATTGAGCAACTTTCACTTCATTAACCTGTTAGGCAAGGCTTGTTCGATTCCTAGATCAGGAAGATCGGCTGGAGAAGAGATAGGCTACCCACTCCACTATTCTTGGGCTTCCCTGGTGGGTCAGATGGTAGAGAATTGCCTGTAATGCTGCTGCTGCTGCTAAGTAGGTATTTTTTTAAATACCTACTTGTCGTGTCTGACTCTGTGAGATCCCATAGCCTATAAGGCAGGAGACCTGTATTCAATCCCTGGTTTGGGAAGATCCCCTGGACAAGGGAACAGCTACCCAACTCCAGTGTCCTGGCCTGGAGAATTCCATGGAGAATTCCAGTCCATGGAGTTGCAAAGAGTCAGACATGATTGAGCAACTTTCACTTCATTAACCTGTTAGGCAAGGCTCTGCCTCAGCACCTTTGTACATTCTACTTTCTACCCACAACACTCTCCTCTAAGAGATTTACATGACTCTATCCCTCACCTAGAGCCAGATATCCTGGAATGTGAGCTTAAGTGGGCCTTAGAAAGCATCACTACGAACAAAGATAGTGGAAGTGATGGAATTCCAGTTGAGCTACTTCAAATCCTAAAAGATGATGCTGTGAAAGTGCTGCACTCAATATGCCAGCAAATTTGGAAAACTCAGCAGTGGCCACAGGACTGGAAAAGGTCAGTTTTCATTCCAATCCCAAAGAAAGGCAATGCCAAAGAATGCTCAAACTACCACAGAATTGCACTCATCTCACACGCTAGTAAAGTAATGCTCAAAATTCTCCAAGCCAGGCTTCAGCAATATGTGAACCATGAACTTCCAGTTGTTCAAGCTGGTTTAAGAAAAGGCAGAGGAACCAGAGACCAAATTGCCAAAATCTGCTGGATCATTAAAAAAAAAGAGAGTTCCAGAAAAACAGCTATTTCTGCTTTATTGACTATGCCAAAGCCTTTGACTGTGTGGATCACAATAAACTGTGGAAAATTCTGAAAGAGATGGGAATACCAGACCACCTGACCTGCCTCTTGAGAAATCTGTATGCAGGTCAGGAAGCAACAGTTAGAACTGGACATGGAACAGCAGACTGGTTCCAAATAGGAAAAGGAGTACGTCAAGGCTGTATATTGTCACCCTGCTTATTTAACTTATATAAAGCTGGAAGAAGCACAAGCTGGAATCAAGATTGGTGGGAGAAATATCAATAACCTCAGATATGCAGATGACACCACCCTTATGGCTGAAAGTGAAGAGGAACTCAAAAGCCTCTTGATGAAAGTGAAAGTGGAGAGTGAAAAAGTTGGCTTAAAGCTCAATATTCAGAAAACGAAGATCATGGCATCCAGTCCCATCACTTCATGGCAAATAGATGGGGAAACAGTGGAAACAGTGTCAGACTTTATTTTTTTGGGCTCCAAAATCACTGCAGATGGTGACTGCAGCCATGAAATTAAAAGACGCTTACTCCTTGGAAGGAAAGTTATGACCAACCTAGATAGCATATTCAAAAGCAGAGACATTACTTTGCCAACAAGGGTCTGTCTAGTCAAGGCTATGGTTTTTCCAGTGGCCAGGTATGGATGTGAGAGTTGGACTATGAAGAAAGCTGAGTGCCGAAGAATTGATGCTTTTGAACTGTGGTGTTGGAGAAGACTCTTGAGAGTCCCTTGGACTGCAAGGAGATCCAACCAGTCCATTCTGAAGGAGATCAGCCCTGGGATTTCTTTGAAAGGACTGATGCTAAAGCTGAAACTCCAGTACTTAGGCCACCTCATGCGAAGAGTTGACTCATTGGAAAAGACTCTGATGCTGGGAGGGATTGGGGGCAGGAGGAGAAGGGGATGACAGAGGATGAGATGGCTGGATGGCATCACTGACTCTATGGATGTGAGTCTGAGTGAACTCCAGGAGTTGGTGATGGACAGGGAGGCCTGGCGTGCTGCGATTCATGGGGTTGCAAAGAGTCAGACATGACTGAGTAACTGAACTGAACTGAACTGATCCCTTCCCTCAGTTAAGTCTTTTTGTAGTGTTACTTTTTCAGTGAGGTCTTTCATGACTATTCTGTTTAAATTTGCACATACATATTCACACACACATTCCTTATACCTCCTTTCATGCTTTTCTCCCTAAAAGTAAACGTGTTAGTCATTCAGTCATGCCCAATCCTTTGCAACCCCATGGACTGCAGTCTGCCACTCTCCTCTGTCCATGGATTTCTCCAGGCAAGAATACTGGAGTGGGTTGCCAATCCCTTCTCCAGGGGATTTTCCTGACCCAGGGACTGAACCCAGGTCTCCCACATTGCAGACAGATTCCTTACTGTCTGAGCCACCAGGGAAGTCCTAGGAATACTGAAGTGTGTTGCCAGTGTCCTCCTCCAGGGCTCTTCCCCACCCAGGGGTCAAACCTGCATTTCCTACATCTACCTGCATTGGCAGGTGGGTTCTCTACCACTAGTGCCACCTGGAAGCCCTATAGTCTATGTAAATTATTTATACTGTGTATTTTTCTTTACCTTCCTTTCACTTATATGAAGGCTCTCTAAGAGAAGTGATTTTCTTTCCCACTTTATTAGCTTCTGTATCTGCTAAACTGTACCTGAAATGTAGTAGATAACCAATAAATATATATTTATCACATATAGATGAATGAAAGCAGTCAAGCAGAATACCAATTTCCCTTAGTATTCCAAAGAGATATCCCTGTCATGTATGGCCATCTCTGGGTTACTACTATAGTCTCCCAATCGCATTGACTAAAGAGCAGAATTTGCACTGTATTAAGATAAATCACTTTAAATTAATTAATTACTTTAAATTCATTTACATAAATTAATACTTTCTCACCTCCCATGTGTCTAAGCATTGCTATCCAACTTTATCATTACAATCATAAGTGATGAACAAAAGTCCAGAAAATGCCAAAATTATAGAAAAAAATATAATTTCAAGGAAGGCCATAAACACATAAAGTAGAATAAAACATACAGTATTCATCAATTTAAAAACTATTTTCTGAAAGCCCATCATAGGCCAGCCCTGGTTCTGGTTGGAGTTACAGTGATGAACATAGCAAGTCTAGTCCTCATGGAACTATATTTACAATGAACCACCATGATTCAGGTAGGAGTCAATTCTGGAAATAAAATTAATGTGATGAGGAAGACAGAGGGTGATGGAATGGGAAGCAGAGAGAATCTGAGCAGAGATCTGAATGAAGTAAGACAGAAAGTCCTGTGATGATAAGGGCAGAGGTGTTTTTTGTTTGTTTTTCGTTTTGTTTTTGGCTAAAGGAGCAGCAAGTATGGGTTTGAATCATGAATGAGCTTAATGTGTTTGCCAATCTCATCTCACTCACTGCTACGAGGAGTTTTGTGTGTGCATGTTTTGTTGTGTCTGACTCTTTGCGACCCCATGGACTGTAGTCCAGGAGTTTTGTGAGAGAGGCACAAAAGGCTAAGGGATCTGCCCATCTTCAGGGTAGAAGTGGAGCCAGTCTCAGCCCTTCATCTTTAAATAGATGAAATCCGTGCCTTTCTAATGTAGTTCTAGGACCTGCAGCATCAGCATCAGGACCACCTGAGAGCTTGTACAACAAATCCTCAAGCCACACTCCATACTTAACTGGATCTGAAATTGTGGGGACAGAAATTTGTTAAGCATGTGTATTATTTGTTTAAGTATTTTGCCATGTCAGGTCTTGGTTGCAGCACACAGGATCTTCACTGCATCATGTGGGATATTTCCTTGCAGGGCATGGACTCCCCAGTTGTGGTGCAAAGGCTCAGCCACTCTACAGAAAGTGAGATCTTACTCCCCAGCCACGGGTCAAACCAGCGTTCCCCGGCATTGCAAGACAGATTCTTAACCACTGGACCACCAGGGACGTTCCAGAGCCTTGTAAAAACTTAAGCAAGTCTTCCACATGATTGTGATGCACCAAAGTTTGAGAGGTTTTGAAACTGATAATCTCAAATATCTAAGATTGAAGTAGCCTCCATACTAGGATGGCAGAGAGAAAGATCTGGAAGGCACTGTTAACTCATTTCCCACTCTGCATTTCTCTGCTCCTTCTCTCAAGAGGCATCCTATAGAACATTTCTAGACAGGCACTTCCAGTGCTGTCTTTTTAGAAACCCTCTCTAAATGCACAAATTATGCAAATATCCATATATGCTTATAAGTAGCTTGAGGGAATGAACAAAAATTAAAGAGTCAGAAAAAATGGATGTATCTGTGGAATCAGCTGGCCTGTTGAACAACCCTCAACATGTACCTAACCTTCCATACCCTAGGGATATCATTTTGCTTTGTTCATTTGGGTCCATGGTGGTTCAGAAAAATGATAAGCTCCTTGAAATGTTATGCAAAATGGTGTGTGTATGTTCATTTTTCAGAGGAGAGGGTCAATAGTTTTCATACAATTTTCAAAAGGGTCCATGACTCAAAATGTTTAAAGACCACTGTATAAAAAGGGTGGTTACTGAACTCTGGCCAAATTGTAAATACAATGTGAAAACCAAAAAGATTGGCTTTCTTATCCCAGAGTGTCTCAGACTAAACTCAAACATGAAAAAGAATCAGCTCTGTGGGTGGCATTTTTTTTTTGTATGTACAATATATCCTTTTAGGACTTATAACTTCATAAATAGCAATTTCATGCCTGTCAGTATTATTTTGGCTTAAGAGGGTGGGGTTACAAATTCTGCTGGTTTCCTTCCAGACCCACCGTCTTCTCAAGGTTTTTGTGGATGACAATAGGTCTCAGAATCTACCTTTAAAAAAATCTATGTAAAGGATGGAGAGGCTCACAGAAAGTGTTCTTTTGGTCCTAATGCTTCTTTTTTCCTCCATATATAAATTCCCCACCTTCTTTTATTCCATTGGTTCCCCTCTGTTCTTTTTGTGTTCCATGCTTTTCTCCCTACCCATTCCAGTACTCTTGCCTGGAAAATCCCATGGTCGGAGGAGCCCGATAGACTGCTGTTCATGGGGTCGCTAAGAGTCGGACACAACTGAGCAACTTCACTTTGACTTTTCACTTTCATGCACTGAAGAAGGGAATGGCAACCCACTCCAGTGTTCTTGCCTGGAGAATCCCAGGAATGGAAGAGCCTGGTGGGCTGCTGTCTATGGGGTTGCACAGAGTTTGACACGACTGAAACAATTTAGCAGCAACAGCAGCAGCTTTTCTCCCTAATGCCTTTATTTTCTTCTTATTTCATAGTGTTTCGGAGTTTTCAACATAAAATCCAAGTGTCATAAGCAGGCTTGGTACTGCCATGTGGTCATATAAGATTTCTGCTTTTTTTAGGTCACAGAAGCAGGCCACTAGAGAGGGAGTTATTGGAAAAACAGTGGTAACATTTTAAGAGTATGATCTGTACTATTTGTGGTCTGATTCAGAATCTCTTCCCTGGTAACTCAGACAGTAAAGAATCTGCCTGAAATGCAAGAGACCAGGGTTCTATCCCTATGTCAGGAAGATCCCCTGGAGAAGGGAATGGCTACCCACTCCAGTATTCTTGCCTGGAGAATTGCATGAACAGAGGAGCCTGGTGGGCTACAGTCCATGGGGTCACGAAGAGTTGGACACGACTGAGTGACTAATACTCAGACATCTCTCATTTAATGTCTTAACTGAGCAGATTTTATTCCTTATTCTGTGCCAAATTCATCTAGATTTCTGGGAAGAAAGACATGATCAGGCTATCAGCTATGGGTATTTATTGTGGAAAAGAACAAGGAAAAGATATAAACTGCTGCATACATAGGAACCAGAACCATATTCATAGTTGTTTATTTATTTGCAATTGTATTAATAGGGCTAACAGTCCAACAGCCAATTTGGAGTAGATGTTGCTGATGAAAAGGAGCCAACCCAAGGTTTACAAGTCCACTGTGTCTCTGATAAGTTCTTGGGTCTCTAGTCCTCTCTCTCCCGCTCTGCCTTTCTTATGAAGTACCTGTAGCCTACCCATGCTTCTCTCAAACTCATGGCTTCTAGTTACGGCCTTCACTTCTTGCATCTCCACCACTTTAACAGATCATCCTCTGTGTCTACACTTCAAGCAATGAAAAGGACAGAGTTTGATTGGCTCAATCTCTCTCCTTTTTGAATACAGTGTCTCCACTGGGAAATAGAAGCAGTCCTTTGAGTGGACAACCACTGAGTAAGAGGCCCATTCCTGAGTGAATGTGGCTATATTTATCATGGTTAAAACACCTATGAATACTTCTACTATCCCAAGAAAGAAGTTATGAATGGAACTAAATGCATGGCAAGCTGTGATAGATAAAACAATGTCCCCCCAAAGATGTCCATGGCCTAATTCCAAGAACTGTGAATATATTGCCTTAAGTGGCAAAGGGGCCCTTGGATATTTGATTAGGTTAAGAATCTTGAGGTGAGAATATTAGGCTAGATGATCTGAGTGAGCCTATTAAGAAAGAGAAAGAGAGAGAGAAAAAATCTGCACTCTTGGCTTTGAAGATGGATAAACGGGTCATGAGTCAAGGGATGCAAGCAACTTTTAAAAGCTGGAAAAGATTGTGTCCCAAAGGAAGACAATCCAGTGAGACTCAGACTTCTGCTCTCCAGAACTATAAGATAATAAATTTGTGCTATTTTAAACCATTAAATTTTTGGTAATTTGTTACAGAAGCATTAAGAAACTAATAGAGAGACCCTCAAAACATTCTCTCTCTAGAAAAAAAAATCTATTTGTAAAAATCAGCTTCCAAGGGAATTGTAGATGAATACATCTTCATTCCAGACTGTACATAGCTGATCTGCCACCTTCCTGCCCACCCATACAGACTTTTCTATCTGTCCTCATCTATTGACTTGCCTAGTGGAGAAACTTTGGTGTCACTTGAAGTTTGGTTGTGCCTGTTTCCCTCCCACACTCCTATCCCTGCAGGGGAGTGGACATACACCCCAAACTTGGCCATAACTGTTGACCTAGGGGTAGACACAGAACACAAGCAGTAGATTCTCTGACAGAGCCATGGGAGAAGGTGTTCTCTTTAAGTTCGTTGGTAGCACATGCGCCATCATGCTGATGGGCTTTATTTGAGCATCACGACTGTGGTGTACCATGATCCACCTGAGAAATGAAGAAGGATGGAGCCCTGACTTTATTGTTTTAGCTCCTGGACTGAGCTATATAAATGTCTGTCAAATTCCTGGGTGTTCCTAATAAACAATTCCACATTTGAGGCATCAGCACATCAGCAATTAGGTATATTTTCAAGATATATCCACTGGTCACCACGATGATGCTATTCCCTAGTCCAGCCCACCATCGTCTCCCCAGGTCACTGCAGCCTACTCCCTGGACTTCCTGCTCTGCCACTGTTCCTCTTCACTCTGTTCTCAGCCTAGCAGCCAGGAAGATAGTCTAAAATCTCAGATCACTTCACTCCTCTATCATGTCCTCAGGGTCAAAGTCCTTGCAGTATCCATAGGACCCCATGCATTGACTCTCCCCTGCCTCTTACCTCTCTGACTTCATATCCTCCCAGTCATTACTCAGAGACTATGTTGGTCATGCTTCAACTTTCTTTACAGTTCTATTATGATCTAACACACTAACTTTACTCTTTTGTCTTAATAGACATATTTGGTGCCTTGCTGCAAATTACAAAACAGTGACCTTTCCTCCAGTCTAACAGTGCAGCCCACTGGGATTCAAGTGTGGCTGTAGAACTCAGATCTGATTTCAGCCCCAAGTACCCTCTCATCTGGGTGCCATATTGAGCATCCCACAAATTGTACAATGTGTAGTTATAAAGAGAGATCTAGAGATAGACATGGAAATAAAGATATATATCAGCCTATATATTTTTAATATGTTTCCCTACTAGAATGTATACCTCATAAGATCAGAGATATTTGAATTTTTTGTGTTCTGTTAATTACTATACCCCCAGTATTTAGAATAGTGCCTGATACATGGTAGGAACTCAAGAAATGCTTGTTAAAACAGTATATTTGTAAGTTTTCTATTTTGCTTAAGCTAGCATGAATTGGCTTTCTGTCACAACCAAAAGAGTCCTAATATACCCATGAAATACTCAAATATTTATGTTGAACAGCACTAGTGACATAAATTACTGTCCCCCTGAACAACTCATTTCATGTTTCAATATTTATGCTTCTTTGAAAATTCTTTCTGATATTGAACTGAAATCTATCTTCCTGAACATTCCATACATTTTTTGCTTACTGATTAGGCAACACAGAAGAAATTTAATTCTTTTACCATATGACAACACCCTGCAATATTTGAAAGAACTCCTTCAATATTTGAAGGCAAATATTATTACTTTGTATCTATTTTTCTTTATTAAAACCCCTACTTTCTTCAACTATTTCTCCTTCAAAGTTGTCTTAAAAAATCTCACTCTCCTTGTTAACCCTCTTTGAAAGTCTTTTTTCTTTAAATTCCTCCAAATCAGAACTGAAGGCAATAATCTGAGTGGTATTTTACCACTATGGCAAAGAGCAGAATTATTACCTCTGATCTTGAAGATATTCTACTTTGATTAATTGGAATCTATGACTGAGTTAATGCTTTTGGAAAGTCAAAACAGGTGCCACTGCCTTCTCCAGTAATAAATTATTACTGTATAATTTATTAAATTACATACAGGAATATATAACTATTAAATATTATATTATTTAATAGCTATATATTTATATATTATATATTAAAATTATATTAATTATACTTAATTACATTAAATATTATAAAATATAATATTTAATAGTTATATATTTATATTTAATAGTTAAATATAAATATAACTATATTTAATACTTATATATTCATGTGTGTTATTTAATTATACAGTAATATATTTATATTAAATATTATATATTAAAACTATATTTATTATATTAAATATTATATAATATTTAATATTTATGTATTTATATTTAATAGTTGAATATAACTATATTTAATAGTTATATATTCCTGTATGTAATGTAATAAATTATACAGTAATAATTTATTACTGAAGAAGGCAGTGGTACCTGTTTTGATTTTCCAAAAGCATTAACTCAGTCATTCCAATTAATCAAAGTAGAATATAATATAGTATTTGGTAGAGTGTCTCTGATATCTGCAGAGAGAAGTGTTAATCCCAATCTTCAGTACAATGGGGCCCAATCATCACACATCTTGCATACAAGTTCAAAGCTGTCACCTTTGTTGGATTGAGTCAATCTGTCCTTGGCACAGCTACATTGACCTATCCCAGGGAATCACGTCAAATCTCCAACAGCAGAAGAATGTAATAGAAAACTAGAATTACTATTCATTCTGACTACCTGCAATTGACAGAATGAGTAAACTATTGCTTGCAGGAGACAGAAAATATTTAGAAACTCTTACGCTTATTCTATAGAATTAGTATACTCATGAGTCTGTGAGAGAGATACAGGCTCATCAGGACTTCTCAAATCCAAGCACAAAGGAAAAGGCAAAGAGCTGCTAATGCAGGTCCAGCATGATAAGCAATGTTCTCTGGAAGATGCCTCTGGAAAGAGCAGCTTCAGCCAGGGCATTAACAGGGTTGGGTTGGAGAGGGGATGCAGTGGCTATTTAGCACTTTTCTGCTATATAGCATATATTTTTTCCTTTTGATAACACTAACTGTCTGCCCTCATCCAGCCAAGGGTGGAAGAGTAGCTCATACAGAAACTTTGACTTTTTTCCCTGGAATTTTGAATCTTGAATGCAGTATAACAAAGATTGAAAAAACAAACAAAACCTGCTGATGTCCATTCATTGCTCTGATAGAATTCTGAGGTTGTCCTGGCTCCTGACCCTTCTTAAGTCTTCCTTTCCACCCTATCTATTAGAGCTACCCACTATTCTACTAATGTATTTATTTCCTCCATGATAGTCGGAGTTGGTTCTGTTGCTTGCAATGAAAGAACCCTTAATGACACAAACACCACCAAGAAGTAGCTCCTTTTTCATGCCCCAAACCCCAACCTGTACTGCCCTTAAGGAAGCCTAGAGAACAGAAAATCCTGAGCTCATCCTCCCTCCTTCTTCTGTTGATAGTATTAAGGCAACTGTTCCTCCAGTATTAAAGCAGCTGTTCCTCCTCTGACCCTGATTCTCTTCAAGCCATTATCCACTCTTTTCTCACATGTTGTAGCTTAAGCCACAGCAGAAAAGAGAAAGCCTGAAAATCATTTAAACATAAATTGAATTTGTAAATAAGACAAAATTAGATCTACATCCATGCTATATACAAAGGTTGGTAATGAAATAAGAATAAACCACATGAGTCAAAAACAATATAATGTGTTCCAGAAAGAAATAAGGTGATAGTTTTACCAGAAACCCCAGCTATAAGGAGGACCTCTTTATTATCACTTTTCTGGCAGTCATAAACAGCCAAATTCTGAATGAATGCTGGAATATATTACGTTACTTTCTTTTTGTATTATAGTCAGACAAGGTTTCTGTTTGCAATTATATTTTTGGAAGGCCTTGTTAATTAGCACTGCCAAAACCAATCTTCTAACCCCAAATCTGATCAAGTTACAGTCTGCAATTGTGGTAGGTCCTGGGACACACATGACTTTCCATCCAGGTTACCCTAAACTTACACGGCATCTGTTTGATCAGTGAACATCCAGAGGGCATACTCAATGCTCAGGTTAATTAAAATTTGTATGTTTCATCTTGTCAACAAATTTGTAAGCTTTGGGAAGACAGGAACCATAGCATAGTGGGAAAAGCATAGACTTTGGAGACAGACAGACCTGAATGTGAGTCTGTGCTCCGTGCCCTGCTACTTATCACCTGTGTTAAATAAACTAAGGCAGGTTACTTAACCATCTGAGCCTCTGTTTCTTCATTAGGAAATGGAGAAAACAGCCACTGCATGGTTGTCAGCTATGTTACTGTATGTTAATCCTCATCCTGCTTCTTCTGTTTTCTTATCACAATGCCTGGTGTAGTCTTAAGTAAATATTGGGCATCATCCATTCAACATTTATGGACTCCTTTGTTCCAGAAACTGCTATTGGTCTTAGGGAGACGTCCATGAAAACAGCAGCCTTTGATCAGCCTGCAGTCTCCCTCCATCGTCAGGAAACATGGCTGCTGCTGGCCTGTGGTACCCAGCCTTATACAACATTGGTCAAAATGAACTGAAACTTGTTCTCTCCGGTGAGATTCAAAACATCCAAGGATTTCAATTGATCAGACTTAAGTAGGGTTTCCACCTGGTTCTGGTTAACTGTAACTAGAGATTTAAGCTTCTTTATTGACTGTCTCAACTTGGATCTGTTTCATACCGCAGAGATAAGTAGTGTCTATGAAAGAGCAGGTTCCATAAGAAAATTATGCCTCCATTTGATTTGTTCAGTAGGAAAAGGGACATGTCCCAGAAGAAGGGGTGTGTATGAAGAGAACAGGCTGATGTCCATGGCATGTCAGCATTTCTTTAGAGTGGGGACTTTGTCTTGTTAAGCTTATTCATCTCCATTCATCTAGTACCCAGAACAAAGACACACACATATGTGGATTTGTAAGTGTATGTGAAATGGAAGAATATATAAAAACAAGAGAAGAATTGCTAATTAATTAATTAAACAATCAATTAATTGCTACAGGGTGATGACTGTAACTGGAATGCAAGTTCAAGGAAAGGAAGAACAGTGTGAGATTGAACAGATCAAGGATGGGGTTGTACTTTCATTGAATCTTCAAGAACAGTTTAACTAAGATTTGGTTAAGTAAGGGAGAGGGGAGAAGGCATTATAAAAATGAGCACAGTGTGTGTGTTTATGTGAAAGGGGAAAGTGTTAGTTGCTCACAGGTGTCTAACTCTGCAACCCCATGGACTGCAGCATGCCAGGCTCCTCTGTCTATGGGATTCTCCAGGCAAGAATACTGGAGTGGTTAGCCATTCCCTTCTCCAGGCAACCTTCTCAATCCAGGGATCAAAACTGGGTCTGCTGCATTGCAGGCAGCTTCTTTACCATCTGAGCCTCCAGGGATGCCCTGGTGAGAGGTAGGGGAAAGCAATCAGGGTGCAAATAGGCCTTCCTGGAACAGTGAGAAAACAGCGACTAAAGATGAAGAAACTGTTGGAGGCAGACTATGGGAATCCCAAGAAATAGGCATAGGAGTCTGTTCTGAACATATGAGAGAAGGGAGCCATGGGAGAGACACAGAAATTGGAATTTAGGAGGAATTGCAGTTGCAATGGTAAGGAGATTGGTTACAGAGATGTTTACCTGGGAAATAAACAAGTGAGCCTTGAGGTGAGGCCCTGAAGCAATGACTGAATTGGAGACAGATTGTATTTAGATGTTCTACAATTTCAGCAAAGGGAAACTCAAAAATAAGTACCAAGTTTCTAAAATAAACATGATACCATGGGCAAGTGTTGGATGGTATGAAAAAGAGCCAATCTTGTAAGGACTGGTGGGAGTAACAAACTTCCCTTTCAGCATGCTGAGTTCTAGGAGGGGACAGAGTATCCGAATGGAGAAGATCAATAGATGGCTGGAAATACTAACCTGAATTTCAGGTAAAATCTGAAAGTTTATTTCAGGAGTCAAAATAATTTTCATAAATTTCTTTGGCCTACAACATGCAGGATCTTTGTTCCTTAACTAGGGATCAAACCCATGCTCCCTGCAGTGCAAGATTAGAATGTTAACCACCCAAGTGCCAGAGAAATCCCTTGATAATTTTATTTCACAACAATGCATTCAGTCTTTACTAAATGGAAACTTCTGGACTACGTGTCTTGTCAGTACAAGAGGATACAATCTTTGCCTTTCAGTCACTTCTCTTGAGTGGGGGGGATGTGACCAAAAAATGCATTACCACAATACTAATAAGACTTTAGCTTCAGGCATAGGTCTGTGCATCTTATTTTTTAACTGAAAAGTGGGATTCTACACTAAAGGCAACATTAGAAAGGGTTCCTAAAAACAATACGATGGCAACATTTGTTTTCATTAGTTACCATGGCAATTGAACTTAGCATTTCCTGAAAAAATTGTGCACTTAAGACTCTGAGCTAAGGCGTTCTGAAATGGCCTTTGTCTGGCTCCAATGATTTCTTAGATTTGCTATTATCTTTCACATAGTGACCCCAAGTGTGTGAGCTACTCTGATAAAAATAGTTTCCATTTACTAAGCTTGTGATTTTTGGAGCTATATGCTCTATGTACACATCTCTTTTAATCCTTGGAATAGCCCATATGAAGTCTCAAAGAGATGTGTAGCTAGGTTTAGATTACACAGATAACCTTCCATTCATCTACTCACCCAGAAGATATACATTAAGCACCCACTCCCAGCAGGGCACTGTAATAGGTCCTAAGGTTAGATGCTCCCTGCCCTTGCAGTACTCACACTCTCAAGGGGAGTGAAGACATTAAAGAAATGCATTACAGCCCATAGTATACTGGGCACACATATGTTTCAGGGAGATACAGGAACATATATCAGGGGGAATCTAATCTGTTGAGCAGAAAGGCTTGCTGAAGAAATAAGTAACCTTCCTTTAAGCTGAGACTTAAAGGACAAGTGATATTAGCTGAGCTCAAAGGGGCAGAAAGAGTATTCCAGGCAAATACATTGAAAAACATGTCTGCAAGCTTGGATGTGAGAAAGGACCTGTCTGGTTAAAGAAAGTGAAAAAAGTTCTGTGTATTTGATTGTATGATTGGAGGGAGAGAGTGGGCTCAGCTGAGCCAACAAGTTATTGAGCCAAGATTAGAATTTAGTCTTGATGGACACAAGTGTCTGCTTTTGACACTTCTCCCCAAAACCCACTGAAGCTTATAAAGAATCTGGATTAAAATGCCATTTTCAACGAGACAGCAAAAGAGACACTGATGTATAGAACAGTCTTATGGACTCTGTGGGAGAGGGAGAGGGTGGGAAGATTTGGGAGAATGGCATTGAAACATGTAAAATATCATATATGAAACGAGTTGCCAGTCCAGGTTCAATGCACAATACTGGATGCTTGGGGCTAGTGCACTGGAATGACCCAGAGGGATGGTATGGGGAGGGAGGAGGAAGGAGGGTTCAGGATGGGGAACACACGTATACCGGTGGCAGATTCATTTTGATATTTGGCAAAACTAATACAATTTTGTCAAGTTTAAAAATAAAATAAAATTAAAAAAAAAAAGAAATGGAGCACAGTGGGAAAAAAAAAATGCCATTTTCAGATATCTTTAAAGCCAGGAAGAAATGGATTTCTCATTTCAGGATGGCAGTGTAGCCCCACTGTTCAGGTCTGAAGCTCTGAAAAGCAAGAATGGGTTTTTGAATAATGCCATCTCTGGTATGTCAGGACTTGCCACAAGCAACCATACTTTAAAATTCAAAGAAAATTCCAGTGGGTTGCAAGAAAATTCAGAGTGGAAATATCTGATATCTGATGTTTTCTCCGGTTGATCATTTGAGATAACTTGCTGTCCATGTTCACTGTAGAGATGACTATTTTAAGATTGAAGTTCTAGTTAATATTTTTTTTTTCCCTGTGAAAATTATTCTCTTTTCAGAGTGGTCCCTCTGAAAACTGATACCTTATATCAGATGCCATTCTGGTGTCTTTAACCAAGAAAGAAAGAAAGTGAAGTCACTCAGTCGTGTCTGACTCTCTGTGACCCCATGGACTGTAGCCAGCCAGGCTTCTCCATCCATGGGATTCCCCAGACAAGAGTACTGGAGTGGGTTGCCATTTCCTTCTCCAGGGTATCTTCCCAACCCAGGGATCAAACTTGCATCTAATTTGTAATGATAATATGATACTTTTCACAAGCAATGTTTTTATCAGTTCAGTTCAGTTCAGTTGCTCAGTCATGTCAGACTCTGCGACCCCATGAATTGCAGCACGCCAGGCCTCCTTGTCCATCACCAACTCCCAGAGTTCACCCAAACTCTTGTCCATTGAGTCAGTGATGCCATCCAGCCATCTCATCCTCTGTCGTCCCCTTCTCCTCCTGCCCCCAATCCCTCCCAGCATCAGAATCTTTTCCAATGAGTCAACTCTTCACATGAGGTGGCCAATGTATTGGAGTTTCAGCTTTAGCATCAGTCCTTCCAAAGAATGCCCAGGACTGATCTCCTTTAGTATGGACTGGTTGGATGTCCTTGCAGTCCAAGGGACTCTCAAGAGTCTTCTCCAACACCACACTTCAAAAACATCAATTCTTCGGCGCTCAGCCTTCTTCACAGTCCAACTCTCACATCCATACATGACCACTGGAAAAACCATAGCCTTGACTAGACGGACCTTTGTTGGCAAAGTAATGTCTCTGCTTTTGAATATGCTATCTAGGTTGGTCATAACTTTCCTTCCAAGGAGTAAATGTCTTTTAATTTCATGGCTGCAGTCACCATCTGCAGTGATTTTGGAGCCCCAAAAAAGAAAGTCTGACACTGTTTCCACTGTTTCTCCATCTATTTGCCATGAAGTGATGAGACCAGATGCCATGATCTTTGTTTTCTGAATGTTGAGCTTTAAGCCAACTTTTTCACTCTCCTCTTTCACTTTCATCAAGAGGCTTTTGAGTTCCTCTTCACTTTCTGCCATAAGGGTGTTGTCATCTGCATATCTGAGGTTATTGATATTTCTCCCAGCAATCTTGATTCCAGCTTGTGCTACTTCCAGCCCAGCGTTTCTCCTAATGTACGCTGCATAGAAGTTAAATAAGCAGGGTGACAATATACTGCCTTGACGTACTCCTTTTCCTATTTTTATAGGTATAGGTAAAAAAGGTTTAGATAAAAATATTTTAAACCATATCTCTCTTTAGTTGCTAAGTCATAGAGATCCCATGGACTGTAGCCTGCCAGGCTCCTCTGTCCATGGGATTCTCCAGGCAAGAATACTGGAGTGGGTTGCCATATCCTTCTTTAGGGGATTTTCCCAACCAAGGAATTGAACTGGAGTCTCCTTCATTGCAGGCAAATTCTTTACCAACTGAGCTACTATGCATATCATTAAAAATGGATTAAAACATACTTAGTAATGAATATCTCATTTTTGTAGCAATATCTACATTGAAGATTTCATTTTTGTTTTGCCCTTACAGTAAGTGAATAAACCTAATACCACAAATTCTCAAGGCAACTTTGGGAAAGACAAGGAAAGTTCAGTCATTAATCATATTGTGAAAGTAGACATATCAGAAAAAGAATTGAAACAAAACTCACTGGACCAAAAGTAATCCATATTGGAAAGTGTAGATTTGCCTAATCAGATGTGAGCATTGAGTAATATTTGTTTTTCTGAGCCATCTTTTGCTCTAAAATAGATAGCCACAGTGAACAAAACATTATACATTTCTTTTCTGGGCCCAGTAAGTTGGGAAATTTTTTTAAAAGCTTCATAAATTGGAAGTATTTAGTCAAACCTTTTTATAAAATTCAGCAGTTTAAAGTTAAGGTAAAGTGATCATTCATATTGGCAGAATTAAATATTATGAGTATTAAATAAAAGCAATGATTTGTACTCTGAGGTTAAATATATAATATAAATACAAAGTGATGGATAAAATCAGAGATTACTGAAATAATTAAACATAATAAATTGATTCTTCAGAGAGTTTTACTATTAATGAGCTTTATAAATTTTATCTTTAAAATTGCTAGAAAGAATTTCTAGATAAAAGTATCAACTATTTTAGAAATGTCATAAATGTAGAAGAGCTTGATAAAATTGGGACTTGCCACAAGTAGATTTCCTTTAATATTCCTAATAGTTAATGTGCTTAAGAAATAACACATCAAGAAAGGCCCATTGGCTTCATTCCCTCCTCAGTGACGGTCCTAAGACTCATGATATCATTGTGAATAGTTTTATTTCCCCTTTCCTTTCATTCAACCCTTCTCCAAACCCCTAAATTGTCTCCCAGAGAATGTTTCTTGTTGAGCTACCTGGCCACTCACACCAGACCTGCCCTTGAGGGCAGTCCCTGTCCCTCTCTCCTCTTTTTGTGCTAATATTTTCTACACAAAACGTTTGGAAGTAGTTTTTCTCAGACAGTTTTTAGCATATCATTTCCTGGCTCAGTCTCCACTATTTATTCTCTCCCCCACACACACCCTCCACTTTGTTTCACCAACAACCAATTCACTGACACCAATCGACTCTAGTGCACTTTTCCATGCATTCATTTAGCAAATATTTATCAACTGATAGGTGACATCAGACCATCTTTTGGAAGGGTAAGCAAGAATTGGCTAAGTGTGAAAATTGCCTGAGCGATCCATGGGGTTGTCTGTTGGGGCTCAGTGCAGGAGCCCCAGCAGGAAGTGATGGCTTGAGGCGGGGTCTGGGTAGTGGCGATGGAGTGAAACAATCGGTTTTGCAATCTGTTTGGGGGCGGGGGCGGGGTGCGCATCCCCTATTACTACTGAATGTGACTTTCCAGACATTCAGAAGTCTGTCTCCCAAAATTTTTACCTTCAAGCTCCTCTTTAAGTAAAGTAAGTAAGTAAGTGTAGTCGCTCAGTCGTGTCTGACTCTTTGGGACCCCATGGACTATAGGCCACCAGGCTCCTCTGTCCATGGGATTCTCCAGGCAAGAATACTGGAGAAGGTTGCCATTTCCTTCTCCAGGGGATCTTGCTACTAGATACACAACGCACCATTCTGTGTAACCTATGGAGAGGACTTTAACCCCCCATACCTAGTTTCTTTATCTATAAAGTGAGCCTAACGACAGAACCTGCTTCATAGAAATGTTTCAAGGATAACATGAGATGTTTTTAAAGTGTTAAGCTCAGGGTTAGGCCCATAGTAAGAGCACAATCAATGTTAGTCCCTATATTAGCACTGCTGCTAAATTTAACTGATTAATCCACAGTATGCTGGATGCTTTGTTTTTAATGTCTTCAGCTGTATTTATTCTGTTTTAATTTATGTTCCTTAAATGTAAAATAAAGCAACCTGAGAGTGTGGCTTCTTTTCTGGTGGTCGGCCCAGGGCTCAGCCAGAGGCCTCACATGTATCTACTTCCAGTATGGTAATGTGGAAATGAATTCTGATGCCTTATGCTACAAATTAGGTTAAATGGATTTAGAGGTTAAGCCATTTTCAATTCCTGCTCACCTAATGAGAGAGATTAAAGTATCATAAACGATTAATACTTTATCTAATGATCATCTTACCTGGAATTCAGTCTTCTTAAAATAATCACCTAACGCTCTCAGAATTGAACTATTCCTTGGGCAATCTAAGGCCATACTCAGTGAAGGTACTCATGTACTCAGACCAGCACGTCCAAATTGGCTCTTCCTACTCACGGGGCTCTGATAGAAAATCGGGCTCCAAATCTCTACATTGGCATAGTCCTTGTGAAACAAGAATTCTTTGCAAAAAACAGAGGCATGTCACACTTCGCTGGGGCAGAGGCTGCTTTCTAATAACCTTAACTGTTCAGCTTCTTCCAAGACACTTCCATCAGGAGTGTCCTTTCAAAAATTTCAGAAAGAATCCAATGGCAGGTTCTCCATTTCGAAAATTTTGTTTTTCTAGCATAATATGTTCTTCTTGTTTGTCTTTTGTAATTATATAAAACATTCCTGTTAAGTGACCTAATTGGAAGAATGTTTACTTTCCCCCTGGCCTCAGACCAGCAGGTGAACTTCATTGAATCAGTTACTTAAGACTCAGCAATAGAATTGATAGTTTTGAAACTCTTGGTGAAGAATTAAATATAATCACAATGTCTTCTTGGAACACCTGTAGACCACAGTTCACTGCATAATTTTTATATTATTCATATATCTGTTTTGACCCACTCACCCATCTTTCTTTCTTATTCTCATTTTCTTAGTTTTAAATTTAATTTTTCTTTTACTTCATTTCCTCACCTGTTTTTAACAATTTATCCTGATGAAACTTTGTTGTTAAGAAATTCCTCTACTATGTTCAAAATTATAATGCCAACTAAAACAGGAAAATAAAATAACCATCATCTTTTTTATTGGCCACACAATGTGGCATGCAAAATTTCCCCAACCAGGGGTGGAAACTGTGCCCCTTGGATTCGAAGCACGAAGTGTTAACCCCTGGCCCAGAATTACCATCATCTTATTCTTAATATATGTGACTCAGGGAATATCCATTTACTTAGAAATATAAAATTTTAAAATAAAAAGGAGTCTTAGAAAATTTGACAGTTAAAATACAATTTGGAATAACTAGAATGTTTTATGAATGTTAATTGCTCAGTCATGTCCAACTCTTCGAGACCTCTTGGACTACAGCCTGCCAGGCTCCTCTATCCATGGAATTCTCCAGGCAGGAATACTGGAGTGGGCTGCCATTCCCTTCTCCAGGGGAACTTTCTGACCCAGAGATTAAACCTGAGTCTCCTGCATTGCAGGCAGATTCTTTACTGTCTGAGCCACCAGGGAAGCCTGTTTTATGAATAGATCATTTTAATTCAGTGAAGAAGTTTTATTTCACTTGTCAGAAAAGTTGTCAAACCTTGGAAATGGGCAAGAGAGATTACTGAGGTATCCATGAAGCGCTTGTGGAATTGCCTACCAGAATTTCCAGGAATTTCTGATTCTATGGGGTGTAGATCTTTGATTTAAACCAGACTCTCTACAAACCTGTGGTGATCGAGTTTTACTTGAATAAAAAAACTGAAGATAAGGCAAATATTTCTTGTCCATAACAAAGTGATGCAAATGAATTTTATCCAGTAGAGAATATAAATATCTGTAAGTTAATTCCTCCTTTGACTAAATTTTGATATCTTAGTGTTTTCCTCATTTATCAATGAGTAAAATATTTAATAGGGGCTCATTTTGTACTTGTATGAGAATGATGATTTGGCTGTTTTGAAAGTTAAGCTTTAACACAATTTGTTCCGAATAAGTATACTCTCTTAGATGAAGGATTTTGCAATGTTTCAGAGTTTTCATGATACACACCAATTTGCAGCTACTTAGGAGCAACAGTATAACATAATCACAGGTTAAAATCCTGAATCTGTCCCTTAACAGCTGCTCTCTGGCCAGTTGCTTAGCCACTTTGTGTTCCAGTTTCTTTATCTTTAATATAAATGTGATAAATATATGTAAAGCACTTGGGACAATCGCACACTATTTTATTGTGATCTGTATTGTCATTGTGGGAAACAATGGAGTCTTATCAAGCATCCTAGATGTTTTTAACTTCTGAATGCTTAATCCTGTTGTAGGCAGAGAGAAAACCATTTTTCCTATGTGCGGGATTCTTGCCTGCCCAGGGCTGTGTGAACAAGTGTGCCTGATCTGAATCTGGGGTCAGTGAACAGGCAGCCCTCGGGTTCTCACCTGAGCTACACGCCAATTTGGCCTCTGTGATAGCTTTGCAATGTGTACACTTGGCTTCCATGAAATACATATCCAAAGGTTCTTCTTGTGTTTTTCTGAATAAGGAAGATCACAGGGAGAATCTGGCAAGATTGTCAGCAAGCAGAAGGGAAGCTGCAGCTACATGTAGTCGACACACATGGATGTTGACCTGCTGACATTCCACTGAGACAGCTCCTAGGCTATAGAGGCTCTACCTTCCTCTGAATCCTCCTTCAGTTTTCTCAGAGGTATATGTGTTCAATTCTATGACAAAAGGCCCCACCTCCTGCAGGATACCCTCATCAGCAAGGAAAGGCAAGAAGAGACACAGGCTTCAGTTCATCCTTGTGGGATTTCAGCCTGCCGGTGAGTGACCCTTCCTGACTGTCTGTCCTGTGAACTTCAAACTCTAGCCCTGGTCTGCTGCTGCTGCTGCTAAGTCGCTTCAGTCGTGTCCAACTCTGTGTGACCCCATAGACGGCAGCCCACCAGGCTCCCCCATCCCTGGGATTCTCCAGACAAGAACACTGGAGTGGGTTGTCATTTCCTTCTCCAATGCATGAAAGTGAAAAGTGAAAATGAAGTCGCTCAGTCGTGTCTGACTCCTAGCGACCCCATGGACTGCAGCCTACCAGGCTCCTCCGTCCATGGGATTTGCCAGGCGAGAGCCAGCCCTGGTCTAGGGTTTACCTAAACAGTCTTCATAAGGCTGTGTGCCTGTTTAAGCAAGACTTGGGATAGCATAAGCCAATCTCCTATAACAAATCTCCTATTTATAGTATATAGATGATAGATAGGTGCTGCTGCTGCTGCTAAGTCACTTCAGTCGTGTCCGACTCTGTGCGACCCCATAGACGGCAGCCCACCAGGCTCCCCCGTCCCTGGGATTCTCCAGGCAAGAACACTGGAGTGGGTTGCCATTTCCTTCTCCAAAGCATGAACGTGAAAAGTGAAAGTGAAGTCATTCAGTCATGTCCGACTCTTAGCGACCCCATGGACTGCAGCCCACCAGGCTGCTCCGTCCATGGGATTTTCCAGGCAAGAGTACTGGAGTGGGGTGCCATTGCCTTCTCCAGATGGGTAGATAGACAGATACCAAATATCGATATACATATATCCTGCTGATTCTGCCTCTCTTGTTGAGCTATGACTCATGCAGAATTTGATACCAGAAGTAGGAAAGCCAAGGAGAGCTCATTCAATTGTTTACCTATTTACTTAAAAATGGAGTTGTGCTACACACACATACATTACACCTTTTTCACTTAAAAAAATGTATGATGAACATATTGTTCCATGTGAGTACCTCATCCATTTTTAATAGATAATCCCTTGCAAATAGGTACTATAATTTAATAAAGTACCACTTCATGTAAGCAGCTTGCTTTTAATGACAATACCACAAGAAACAATTCTATGTATCTATCTCTGTATATTTTTCTAATTCTACTCTTAGAATAAATTCCTAGAAGATAAATTACTTAGTCAGATGATATGCACAATTAAGTTTTTGATTTATTTCATCAGAAGTGTTGTTCCAATTTACTCTTCTACTAGCTGTGTGTAAAAGGATCTGATTCTTCTGAACATACTCGATATTTTAAATTGGGACATCCCCCAGTGAATTTCAGTGGTTCGTTTAATGGACTGAGCTGGATTTGCTGGTTCTTTTAGACATCTTTAATTGCCAAGAATTCTTATGAAGCCAGTTGCCTGCTTTCCATTCAGGTGACATTCCTATAACCAATCTTTGAACTCTCGGGGTCAGTGACAGAAGCCAGAACCACTCCAGTTTCAGTTCTGTTCACATACAGGAACTTCCATCAAGGCCGTCTATGAGCCTCCCAGACTGTGCTCATAGTGAGCAGATAGCCCACTGCTAGCTGAAAACATTTGCCAAAAGCAGCTTGCTTGGGTTAATGCTGATGTGCTTATATTCACCAGTGTTTGCAAAGTACTAAAGTAATTGGAGATCTTGAGCAGACAATTCTTGCTGACTGAGAGAGGAGGAACTGCTAAAATCCTCTAAACTTCCACAGCTCTTACTCAGAAGCCTGTGAGTGCATTTAAAGTATCTTTTAGTGGATGCTAAGAGGAGTTTGAAAGTTACCACCAGAGCCTACCCTGATGGCTGTGCTCGCACAACTGTTTATTTTCTATCCCGTTCAAAGGGATGTTTTCGCACTGCAGGTTTAGAGAAGGCGAGGAGTCTCAATAAGACTAATCTGTTTTAACTGTAAACCACAAATATCCTTTAAAATCTGATCCCACCCATACTCTTTTCTTTTCCAAATGTCAAAGAAAACAAGCCTACTCTTACAAAAAAATCACTGTGAAATCTATTCCATATTAAGTATATAGCAGTTGAAATAGATTTACCCCATAATCCATGGCCTTTTCTCCTCAATCTTTCCTCTCTGATTCTTGATTCAGGTGAAGAAATCCCTTATCCTTTCTACAGACAGCCACATATGGAAGAACTTCACATGGAAGATTACAGTGTCTCAGTGAGAAATGGCTTAAGGAAGTACTGTTGACCCCATGAGTACAATTAAGTGATTAGTCACCAGTATCGATGTTAATATTAGATGAATACATTTAAGAGGTTTTATATCTGTCTTGACAATCAGAAAGAATATTGAACTGGTAGACTAAGACACTGAAAGCTAATTAAAATAATGGATATATGACAAAAATACAGTAACATTTTATATTTCAGAAATGTGAATCAGAAAGTCTTAGCAAGTGAGATTTATTTAAGACACTTGGGAAGTGTCCGACTCCTGAGTGGCTTCTTGGATGTAAGCCTGCTGTGTAATTATTAAGATGAATTTTAGGGCATATAATTCTGTGTGGATGTGTTTGCGTGTTGGCAGTCGTTTAGGTGAATGTGTCCCTTCTTATCAGAGGAAAGCTCCACTGTCATTTGGAATCAACTGAAACATTTTTTTGGTTTCCTTAAAAATTTCTGATCTCTGTTATCCAAGCGATCCAGAAATAAAGTGCTTTTTCTTCTAACAGCTTTTCTACTGAGCAGTGACTTTCAAGTTGCAATCTGTCAACAATATCAATTATGTCTGAGACAAAACTTTCAGCTATAGAAATAAAGGGGGTCCTTCATCCTCAGACATGCAGTGCCAGGTGGTCAGTTGGTGGTCAGCTCTGGACACAAAGCAACTTCTCATTGTCTTGGGCAGGCCTGCTTGTTAACAGGTGATGATCATTAGGATATTTTAGGATCTGGGTCCAGTCACATTTTAAGAAGGGCAGTTAGGCAGGAAGAAGGATATGGGTTGAGAAGAGGGGACTTTACATGATTTTTTAAAATATTTATTTGTCTTTATTTATTCATTTGTTTGGCTGCATCAGGTGGGATGCAGGGTCTTTGTTGTGGCTCACAGACTCTCTAGTTGTGCACAGGCTCAGTAGCTCTGTGGCATGTGGGATCTTAGTTCCCCAACCAGGGATCAAACCTGCATCCCCTGCATTACAAGTCAGATTCTTAACCACTTGACCACCAAGGATGTCCCTAGATTATTTTTTTTTATTTTAACTTCGGAGCTTAACTAACTCAATTAATCTGAAGACAACTTAAGATGCCTGGGATGAGTGCTTGAAACAGATCTCTAACTCTGTTAGGAAATTTTAGAAGGCACTCTAGTTCAATTCCCTCACTTTATAGATAAGTTATGGAAGTGAGGACTTTGACATTCTACTCATCTATAAGCTTTGCCTGTTCACTCAATAGGTATTCAGTAAGGATGTGTGCAGTGAATGAAGACATGGATGGAGAGATCGGATGGGTGATGGGATTAAAAAAATACAGAAAAATGTGTGCTAGAGGAAGCACTCAAGTTAATGAAATTGTTTTCTAGAATAGTGCTGCACTGTTCCAAGAATATGCAAAACTGAGCAGCAGAAATAATTTGCAATCTTCTGGTTTGACTGAGGAGGCAGCGTGACTGTATAATCCTTCACTTGTGAACATCCATCATCGCTCTATTGGTGGAGCTACAGAAGTGTAGATACTTCTGCTAGATAGGAGGGGTGTCCCTGGTGGCTCAGATGGTAAACGCGTCTGCCTACCATGCGGGAGACCTGGGTTCGATCCCTGGGTTGGGAAGATCCCCTGGAGAAGGAAATGGCAACCCACTCCAGTACTCTTACCTGGAAAATCCCAAGGATGGAGGAGCCTGGTAGGCTACAGTCCATGGGGTCACAAAGAGTCGGACACAACTATGTGACTTCACTTCACTTCTTCATCAAGCCAGAGCCCTGCCCTCTAGGGCTGACCAACTAGGGTGAGTGACTTTGCTGCTAAGTTGCTTCAGTCGTGTCCGACTCTGTGTGACCCCACAGACGGCAGCCCACCAGGCTCCCCCGTCCCTGGGATTCTCCAGGCAAGAACACTGGAGTAGGTTGCCATTTCCTTCTCCAATGCATGAAAGTGAAAAGTGAAAGTGAAGTCGCTCAGTCGTGTCCGACTCCTAGCAACCCCATGGACTGCAGCCCTCCAGACCCCTCCGTCCATGGGATTTTCCAGGCAAGAGTACTGGAGTGGGCAAGAGTACTGGAGTGGGGTGCCATTGCCTTCTCTGTGAGTGACTTTAGTAACCCCATTTATTCCGGATATGTAAGCACGGGCCTTTAGATCTGCTGTCAATGATATGGACTCATTGTTTAAGCAGGAAACATGTTCTACTAGGGCGCCTTCACTTTCTTACCATCTGTAAGATGGTAGTGAATGCTGGAGAAAACAGCCTGTGATTTTGTGGCACAGTGTCCCTATTTGCAGAACTATAATAAGTAGGGGACAAAGTTATAGTCCTGATCTCTAAACAACTATGCTCTAACCTCATGATCACCAAACTTTTTTTGATCATGTATCCTTATCATGCTTTTTCAGCATGAACTCTGCTATGAGTGTACTTATCTCCTTAGAAATTATATTGTTCAGTCACCAAGTCACGTCCCACTTTTTGCAACCCAATGAACTGCAGCATGCCAGGCTTCCCTGTCTCTTACCAAAAGCAGAGTTTGCCGAAGTTCATTGCATAACTCAGTGAAGCTATGAACCATTCTGTGCAGGGCCACCCAAGACAGATGGGTCATGGTAGAGAGTTCTGACAGAACGTGGTCCATTGGAGAAAGGAATGGCAAACCACGCCAGTATACTTGCCGTGAGAACCCCATGAACTTAGAAATTATAGGTGTTTCTTTTTAACTCATAAATAATATGCTTCCAAAGCAGAAGTTTAGAAAATAAGATAAAAATAAATATAAGTAGATAACTAATGGTTTCTTCCTGCACACAATGGGATGGGTAAAATCCATGCTGTAAACAATTTCTAGTCATCTCTGAAGTACAGTAATTATATCTCACTTTCAATCCCAATCATATCTACATATTCTGTTCCCTAAATATCAAATCATGGATTTAATCTTTAATAAAACATATTAAATAATAAGGAAAAGAAAGACAAAGAAGGATAAAATAGGTAATATAGTCACAGACCACAGCGAACAAAGAACCTATGTGAAGCTGCTACAGTCCTCATTTCTGTAACTCACCACAGCTGAAGTTGATATCCATAACTCCTGTCTTCCATTACTTGGCTCACATTTCCTCCTCCGCCAGTTAGGACCTCAACTGGTGAGGGTTTTCCCTAAAAGTCAGTGGGGCTTTCTTTTATCAGTTGATGTAGTTTTCAGTTAACTTTTACTATAGGAAATTGATGATATTAAGGGTCATCACAGAGAATCTCCCTGGGTTCCAGAGATGGTCCTCTCTGGTCACATTTTCTGGCATCAGTTGAATGTCCTCTTGATAATCAAGATCAACCACCTAACAGAGCAGCCCCTTTCTTTGCCTGTTGGGGTAGTCGTAAGAGGAGCTCAGAAAGATATAATAGCAGAGTGAAGTTCCAGTTCCATGGAACCACTGTTCCAAGGATTTCTCTTTTAGAAACCAAAACCTCCAAACTTCAGAAATTAAATTGTAGATATGGATATAAGGACTCTGTAAAGTGGGATATTTGGTGTGAAATGATGAAAGGAGCCATTCCCTCTTGAAAGCACTGATTCTTAGACAATCCATGTATTCTGAGAGACAGCACCCATTGTTGTTTCCTGATTAAAAGTATGTACTAAATCTTATATAACAGAATCATAACTCCTCAGATTTTTGTGGGGTTTGATGTTATTGTATATGGAAGACTGGGGTTTAATTATCATTTTATTTGCTGTATTATATAAAGATATAATTGATTTTAGTATACTAACCTTCATCCTGTGACTTTGACAAGTTCATTTATTAGTTCTTGGTCATTGCAATACAGTAAAACATAAAAAGGAAATTTAAAAAATGATCAAAAATGGAGAAGTAAAACTCTCTGTAAATAATCTGATTGTTTCTATAGAAATTCCTAAAAATCTAAAAAGCAACAACTGCCTTGTGATGTTGGATCTGGGACTCTGCAAGCCACATCTCTTTTGCTGGCTGATTCCATGTTAGACTTTATTTGCCAGTAGGGGACCTGAGGGAGATGAAATTTTGTTTCTGAGAAATTTGTTTCTGAGATTCTGAGGAATTTCTGTAGAAACAATCACATAATTTGCAAAGAGAGAGAGAGTTTTACTTCTTCCTTCCTGATCATTTTTCTTTTGTATTTCTTTTTTATGTTTTACCATATTGCAATGGCCAAAACCTCCAGGATGATGTTGAAGAGAGATGGGGAGAGTGAGCATGCTCAGAGAAAGGGTCTGGGATCCAGACCCATAAGGAGAGTGGGTGCTGACTGGCACAGGTGTCTCCAAGGAGTCTTATGAATCTGAATCTGCAAGTGTTACATATTTACAAGAAGAAACTGCCACCACTAAAGTGCAGAAGCTTTTGGCAGGTGATACTCATAGGAAAATTGGTGGGAAGCAAATGAGTCAATCCTTTCTTCCTCCTCAAGCGTTCATCTCCTTCGGGTGCCCCCTACTGGCAAACAGAGCCTAACATGGCATCAGCTAGCACAACAGAAGTATTGTTTGCAGAGTCCCAACCCAACATCGCAAGGCAGACTGTAGACAGGTGGATTTGAGGCCGAAACACAATAGTTAAATCACAGACACCCAAGAAGTATACCTATGGGTTGTTTAGACTCAAGCATGTCTTCTCTTCAATCCCAGAGTGAGTCTCAAGAGTTGTTCGAGCTTTACTTCTGTTCCGTTTTGCTTTCCTCATTCCGAGATTTGTTTGAGAAAGACTGCCATACTTGCAACTAATGTGGTTTCCCTCAGTCCCAAGATCTGTCTTCAGGTGAGATGTGGGGAGCTGGTACTGCGGATTTGAGGTGGCTACCTGAAACCTCTAACCAGATTCACTGCTGGTCTAAACTTAGCCCCTCCCAGCTTTCCTCCTTCATCCACCCCTCCCCAACTTTCTTGATCATTGTAACTCCCTTCGACAAAAGTATTTTATTCTTGGCCATAAAAACATTCTTTTTAAGCAATTCCCATGTTAAATAGTATGTTACATTCAATATTCTATTAGTGCAGCCCTTCCACCCCCACCCTCCTCCTCACACATGCCTGCATACACATGCATGTACATCATAAGTGTGCACACACATGGAAACTTCAATATAAAGCTTGGTAGCTTTTGTTCAAAGAGATTAAGAGAATTCCTCACAGTCATAAAAGTACAGAGAGGCAGAGTTGATATCCAGCCTCCACGCTGATTCTTAAGCTCTTACCCTTCACTTACACTTTCTCTTCTTTTTAATACTAAAAATAATAACTCCACTTACATCATTTCATTTTTTGAAGTGTTTTCACATATCTTGCTATCTGTGACAATCACAAATCCTCTGGAAAGTAGGACAGGTCATATTATTTTCTTTATGTTACAAGATATGAAACTTGGCTTATAATATTTCCCAGTGGAAAGAGGAAAACATTTCTAAAAGAAAACATCCAAGCAGTTTTGATTCTGTCTCCATTTCAATGTACTTTTGATTAAAGCTTCTTTAAAATTTTTTACATTAAAAATTTTTTTTAAATCTCCTTAAATAAATCCTGCTTTTATAACACCTGTAGTCTGTCACTCTCACTGTATACTGTTGACCACTGTTTGCATTTTTAGGGATGATTTTACTTTCAGGGGACAGGGACACGTGTAGAATGTGACTATCTTTGCTGAGCTCTTTTGAGCCTGAAACATATCAGATTCAGGCAAGATCATTATCAGTAATCAAATCAGAATGAAATGTGTTTGTTTCCGTGTTGGAAACTTTAACATTGCAAAAGTTGGTTCCCCACAGTATTAATTGGGGCATTTACATCTTTGTTTTGTACTCTGTTCTCTACTTGCACAATTTGGGGGCATATCTTTTGTAATATCTTTTTGGTGGTTCATTTTGTGTACTATTTAAAAAAGAATAATACAAAATGAAGAGTATGTACTTATTTCTTACTATGGTGTTGGCCTTGCATTACCTCAGAGTTAGGAGCGTACAGCTATTCATCATTGATAAATCATCTTAAACACTCTTTTTAATTGAAGTATAGTTGATTTACAATATTATATTAGCTTCAGGTGCACAACAGTGGTTCAATAATTTTATAGTTTATACTCCATTTAAAGTTATTATAAATACCTATAATACCTGTGCCTTACAATATATTCTTGTGCTGATTTATTTTTTACACAGAATTTTGTATTTCTTAATCCTTTACTCCAGTCTTGCCCCTCCCCACTCCCGCTCCCCATTGGTAACCACTAGTTTTTCTTCATATTTGTGAGTTTGCTTCTGCTTTGTTTTGTTTACTTGTTTGCTAAAAATCTTCTCTTTTGTTTTGCATTAGTTATTTGAGAATTTGTAGTTCCATATTCTTCCAGGGTCTTCTTTTGCTTTGTGAAATGTATTTGCTGGGTTACAAACAACTCTGGTCTTAAGCAGTAAATTGGCCATTGCTCCACCTTGTCTTAGCCATATACCAGCTGATCCTTATTGGAAACTTTCAACAAAACATTTCTCTTAAAACCAGAAATGTTATCCTCATCCTTATGCCACTGGGATACATAAAATAATGTTTGTGTTGAATGCTTATTAACTATCTGTTCCTCCCTCTTCACAAATCTAACCTCACTGTGCTGGTTCATTTTAATATGTCATCTTGGCTGGGCCACAGTGCCCAGATATTTGTTCAGTCTTCTGTATGTTGCTGTGAAAGTGTTTTTTGAATGAATTTTTAAATTTTTATATTTTGAGTAAAGCAAATAGCCCTCACTAATGTGGGTTGGCCTCACCTAATTAGTTGGCAGCCTTAACTAGAACAAACATTGACCTCTCCCAAAAAAGAAACAATTCCACCAGAAGATTGCCTTTGTATTTGAACTGCAATTCTTCCCTGAGTCTCCAGTCTGCTAGCCTGCCCTTTCTGATTTTGGATTCTCTCCCTCCCTCCCTCCCTTCCTTTCTCTCTCTCTCTCTCTCTCTCTCTCTCTCTCTCTATATATATATATATATATATATATATATATATATATTTTTTTTTTTTTTTTTCCGGAATCCTAATGTGTGCTCAGTCACTCAGTCGTGTCCAACTCTTTGCAACCCCATGGACTCCTCTGTCCATGGAATTTTCCATGCAAGAGTACTGGAATGGGTTGCCATTTTCTCCTTTAGGGGATCTTCCCGACCCAGGGATTGAACCTGTGTCTCCTGCGTCTCCTGCATTGGCAGGTAGATTCTTTACCACTGAGCCACCTGGGAAATCCCACTGGCATCTTAACTTCCAGAATAATTTTTGAGTTACATGCTACAACACACATACTATTTGGCATGAAGTGATTAAACAGTAATATCAGAGATCCTGTTTCCTAAAAATGCTTAATGGTGCTTCTCAGGAAATGCCAATTTACTTGGTTAATGGGAGATCCACTTTCAGCTCCAAACAGAAAGAAACTATTTCCCCAAAGCTTTTAAACATCACTCTTCCTCACAGATTAGAATTTACATCTTAGAATAATCATCTTACTATATAAGAGATATGACAGATTATATTAATCATACTAAATAAAATTATAATACTCTAGAGAAAAAATTGTCTCCAGTTTTGCTACTCCAGCAAACCAAATGTTTCATCTTACAGTTTTCCATTCAGTTTGCCTCCAAAAAACATTTTTTTCAAGTTATAGTGCCAGGAGAGCTATAATTTTATATTCTCCTTTTATCAAAAAAAGTATCTAAATAGAGGGAAGAAAAATGTTTTTCCTTTTCTGAATTTCAGAAGGAAATTCCAAACAAGAAGAAAAAGTTGGTGTTGAAACTTGATTACTCTGTGTGACTAGGTACCAAGGGATAAAATAAAAACAAATCAACCTCATTGACTCGATCATTTTCTTTGATTTAGTTCACATAATTAGAACCTGATTTACACTGGGAGTGGGTAAAGAAAAATCAGGAAACAATACCTGCTCTCCAAGCCATTGAGAACATCATCTTCTCTAAAGTTAAATTTTTAACCACTAGGTAAACCTCACAGTCATCCAGTAACCTACTGATTTCCATATAGCACCCTAATGCTAATCAAGTAGATGAACTGAAATTAGAAGTTTCTGTCAAATTGATTCACTTTACTGTATACCTGAAACTAACACAAAATTGTAAATCAACTATACTTCAATAAAAATTAACTTTAAAAAAGAAGCTTTTGTCAAATAGAAAGGGTAAATCGATGGAAAAGTGTGATGACGGAAAAGCATCAAAAGCATAGAGGATTATAGCAGAGGGATATAATCCTTCTGTTCTTCCAGAGACAAAAGAGAGGGGATAAATGAGCCTGTACTGTCTGGTTAGTGGGCCGAGATTTTGTGGCTGTCTATTTTTTGCTGTATCATGCAGCCATCTGTTCTGATCCTGAATTAGGGGTTCTTTGGGAAAGCACTAATTCTTACAACATTGTAAGTGTTTCTTGCAAAATAAGCTAAAATTGCTTTGGAATAATGAAGGCACCTGTATAAGAGTGATGAATGTCTCCCCAGCGGTTCTCAGGGATGCCAGGCCCGAGCCCTGGTAACTGGTACCAGGTCCAGTCAGAAGCTGACGTCTCCACTAACGATCTGGAAGAGGGCGTCATTGGCTGGTTAATGAAATTCACAGTTGCAGTGAAATGATGGATTGGATGCAAGAAAGCAAAGAAATTAGTCATGTTGGTCAAATGAGATGCATCTTATGGAAATGCTTGCTCATCCTTTAAACAGAAAATCAGCATCTGAAACTCATTTAATGGGATCGATAGTCCAGAAAGCACCACTTCCTGCAGAGGCCTGGAGGTGATGCCAGGAAGAAAATTAGACAGGAGATGGGAGGCTGAGCCGGCATAATCAGAGCTTCTCTGGAAAGACCTCAGGCTATTTGGCCAGTGTTCACATGCTTCCCACAGCTCCTGACACTGAACCACAGACTCTGACGTCCACTCTGCTTCTGCCTGTCCAGCCTGTCCTCTGCCTTCTAGCTCTGCCTGGAAAGATGGCTCCACATGGGCTTCCTAGCATTGTTTTCAACAAGACAAAGTTGACAATGTGCAATGTCTTGTTCCTCTGAGGGTGATGACTGGGCCAAGGCCAGAGGTGGAGGTCCAGCATCAGAATGGAAGCCTGGCTAGTGTTAGGGTGGGAATTGTGGTCTTCATCTCTGGCCCATCCTCTGTTCTAAGACGGGTGTCTATTCACAGTCTTCTGCTCATGGCGTCTGTTGCTTTCAGGCTCCCAAGTTGGGGCACTTTGAATTCATTTCCCTGGATCCATGTGCACCCCTTCACTGTCCTGTGAACCTCTGAGACAACATGTGGGACTAAATAAAGTACGTGTCCTTCAGTGAAAACCTAGGGTTTTTGAAGGTCCTAGTTTCAATCATCTGTTTCCTTCAGTCTCATAAGAACCTCGTTTATATCCTCAGGTCTGGCTGACCCCCTCCCTCTCATCCCCTCACTCCTTCGTTGCCTTGAGTGTGAACTTAACACGGACTCCTGATCTTGTCCTGAGGTAAAGGGATCTCAGACTTCATGGATTAATAGCCCCTTTTCCATCTTTAATAATGTCTGCATTGCCTGTAGGGTAATATGGCACAGCAAATTTCCCTATCACATTGTAGCATTGTATAAATTAATCTCATACTAAGTTTTTAAATCAAAATATAGCTTCTTTTCTCATGAGAACAAAAAAATAATTAAAAGAGACTTTTCCAACATTATTTTTGGGGCCATTCAGAGAACTTAAGTTTATATTAATAATTATTTAACATTCAGAATAGTTATGGATTACAGGCTGAAACTTGAAAGCAAACTGTTACATGGTTGTAAGATTACCCAAGAGGAAATAACAATGGTAGGCAGAATTATCATTTGATGTATTTAAAATCAGACAGTATCCTATGGGCTGTGGATTTAGATGGGGGACCCAGAATCTAGGTTCTTCAGGGTTAAAGTTAATGGATTATTATTACAAAACTGAGTTGGGAGACCAAAATCTCACTAGTAACCTTTCACATCACTTTGGTCTAGATTTCCTTAGTGTGAATCTCTCTTTAGGGTGCTGACTTCATCCCTTCTGGTAACATAGAGAGACCCAGTTTCGAGGCACAACCCTCTAAGAATGCAATGGTGTGGACGACCCTCAATACGAACTTCAAACAGTCTGGCTCAGCTGTGACTGACTTAACTATGGAGAAGACCCTTCTATTGTTTTGCAGCTGCTACTGAAGCCAAAACTATTACTTGTCAAATCATGACCGAATCATCCTATCCAGCTTCTAAGAGAAAAGATCTGACATATCCCAATGCCTGCAGCCTTTGCTTTTGTTGTTCATGATGAGAAGCCTCCACTCTGGTCAGACCATGGCCCAGCTCTCTGATTCCTGCTTCAGTGTCTTTCCCTTGGAGCCCTCACAGCGGCTGCTGCTGAGATTACATTTAATGTCACCCTCAATTAACCTGACAGGATCCAGGCTTCCCTAACCCCTCCAGAACTGAGAGAAAAGAAGAGGCTTTGGGTGGGAAGCTGAAACAGGCTTTTATGTTCCTGGCTCTTTTGCAGGTAAATGTCTCAGAAAATTGCCATTTTATTGTTTCCAGGCCCTGAGCTCACATTACAACAACCAAAGCCTGGAAATATCTGTCAGGTCATCCATCAGCTTTTACAGGGTGAAGACCTTTGAGAAACATGGAAAGCACTCAACTAGTTGGAAATGTTAATGACATAGTCCAAGTAAACACCAAGTCTTCATGCCTGGATGTTACCTTCCAATTTCTTCTTTCAGATAAAAATAACATGGAACTCTACTGCAACAGAAAAAAACAGGATAGTGTCAGAGTAAAATGCTTTGGAAATTTTTCCAAAGGAAATTAAAATGCAGTTCCTGTCAACCTTTCTCAGGGAAGCTATTCTTTCTTCCTGGAAGTTGGACCATATGCAATCCAGAATCATTAAGTCTTTACTGAAGTAATGGGGTATTGGATATTTCTTCACATACAAATGTTTTATTACTTAATTACTTCTTATCCATACTACAGTTGAGTAACATTTTTTATCCAGAATACATCAACAAAATAGCTGAAAAATAAGAAAAGAATTCTGCTGGCTTGTTCAACCCCTTTTAATTTATGAATACATAAATATATTTTACAAAATCCCTGATGGATTATGAACTATTACTTCACTGAACTAGATTAATCATTACAAGAGACAGAGTTGATAAATAAAGCAAATGAAAATACAGAGCATCCAGATAATTTTGATTTTCAGATGAATAACAGAGACGTTTTTACAATATACAGCTATTACATGTGATATAGTAAAAAAATGTTCTGAAATACAAACTTAACCGTCCATACTGTATTTTACCGAGCAAACTGAGAAGAAACCAATTTTATCAGAAAGGATTTTAGTGTTTCAAATACTCTAGCTTGCTGTTTAGAAAGTAACTACTTCTTGACAAGCTAGCCGCTTGGATGTCAACAAAAAATTTTTTAAGAATGAACTGAAAAAGATTAGAGGCTGAGTATGTAGCCATTGTTTTCCAGATTGTCAAGGTCAATTTATGGCTCTTAATTGTTTATTTTTTTTATCAGATCAGATCAGATCAGTCGCTCAGTCATGTCCGACTCTCTTTTATAATTGTTGCTTTTTAGTCGCTAAGTCCCATTCTCTGTGACCCCAGGGACTGCAGGACTGAAGGCTTTTCTTTCCTTCACTATGTCCTGGAATTTGCTCAAATTCATGTCCATTGAGATGGTGATGAGATCCAACCATCTCATCCTCTATCACCCCCTTCTCCTCCTGCCTTCAAGCTTTCTAGCCTTTTGCATCAGGTCGCCAAAGTATTGAAGCTTCAGCTTCAGCATCAGTCCTTCCAATGAATATTCAGGGTTGATTTCCTTTAGGATTGACTGGTTTGATCTCCTTGCTGTCAAAGAGACTCTCAAGAGTATTTTCCAACACCACAGTTCGAAAGCATCAATTTTTCTGTGCTCAGCCTTCTTTCTTTATGGCCCAACTCTCACATCCATACATGATTACTAGAAAAACCATAGCTTTAACTATACAGTCCTTTGCTGTCAAAGTGATGTCTCTGTTTTTTAATACGTTGTCTAGGTTTGTCAGCTTTTCTTCTAAGAAGCTGTGTGCTTACTCACCCAGTCATGTTCAACTCTTTGTAACCCCATGGACTGCAACCTGCCAGACACCTCTGTCTGTAGGGATTCTCCAGGTAAGAATACTGGAGTGGGTCACCATGCCCTCTTCCAGAGGATCTTCCCAACCCAGGAGCAAGTGTCTTTTCATTTCATGGTTGCAGTCACTGACTGCAGTGATTTTGGAGCCCAAGAAAATAAAATCTGACACTATTTCCACATTTTCCCCTTTTATTTCCCATGAAATAATGGGACCAGATGCCATGATCTTCGTTTTTTGAATGTTGAGTTTTAAGCCAGCTTTTCATTCTGCTCTTTTACCCTCATCAAGAGGCTCTTTAGTTCCTCTTCACTTTCTGCCATTGGGTGGTATCACCTGCATATCTGAGGTTATTGATATTTCTCCCAGCAATCTTGATTCCAGCTTGTGCTTCATCTCGCCCGGCATTTCATATGATGCACTCTGTATAAAAGTTAAATAAGCAGGATGGCAATATACAGCCTTGACGTACTCCTTCCCCTATTTTGAACTGGTCCCTTGTTCCAGGTCCAGTTCTAACTGTTGCTTCTTGATCTGCATATAGGTTTCACAGGAGGCAGGTAAGGTGGTCTGGCATTCCCACCTCTTTAAGAATTTTCCACAGTTTGTTGTGATCCACATATTCAAAGGCTTTACATAGTCAATGAGCAGAAGTAGATGTTTTTCTGGAATTTTCTTGCTGTCTCTATGATTCAGTGGCTGTTGGCAATTCAGTCTCTATTTTCTCTGCCTTTTCTAAATCCAGCTTGTATGTCTGGAAGTTCTCTGTTCAACTACTGTTGAAGCCTAGCTTGAAGGATTTTGAGCATGACCCTGCTGGCATGTGAATAGAGCTCAATTGTGTGGTAGTTTGAACATTGCCTTTCTTACTGACCTTTTCCAGTCCTGTGGCCACTGCTGAGTTTTCCAAATTTGCTGACATATTGAGTGCACCATTTTAACAGCATCATCTTTTAGGATTTGAATAGCTCAGCTGGAATTCCATCACCTCCACTAGCTTTGTTTGTACTAATGCTTCCTAAGGCCTACTTGACTTCATATTCCAGAATGTCTGGCTCTAGGTGAATGATTACACCATGGTAGTTATCCAGGTTATTAAGATCTTTTTGTATAACTCTTCTGTGTATTCTTACCACCTTTTCTTAAACTCTTCTGCTTCTTTTAAGTCTGTCGTTTCTGTACTTTATGTAAGAATGCTGTAATTTTTATAATAATGTGCCTTAATAGATTTTCCCCAGGATTCTTGATCACAGTAAAGAAGTAGAGACACGAACAGTAAAGGACCCAATAATAACAGAAACAAGAATTTCATGTTGATATTTGAAATCAACTGCATTGTTGTAATTGTTTCTAAAAAATAGGTTTCAAATGAAGCAAATTAAATTGTTTTACTTGTTGTCAACAAGGGTATTTTGAATTTGATTTTTAAATCCTTTTGTAACTCTCCTTAAGTTTTCTTAAGACTGTCTAGAAATTAGTATTTCAAGTTTTTTACTAAGGAGAAAATAAAAATGTATTTTTACTTGTAAATATATTAAACCATCTTCTGACATATCTTTGATGGTATTAAGTTTGTTGAATTAAATTGCAGTGCTAAGTTGCTTCAGTCGTGTCCAACTCTGTGTGACCCCAAAGACGGCAGCCCACCAGGCTCCCCCGTCCCTGGGATTCTCCAGGCAAGAGTACTGGAGTGGGTTGCCATTTCCTTCTCTAATGCATGAAAGGGAAAAGTGAAAGTGAAGTCACTCAGTTGTGTCCGACTCCTAGCAATGCCATGGACTGCAGCCTACAAGGCTCCTCCACCCATGGGATTTTCCAGGCAAGAGTACTGGAGTGGGGTGCCATTGCCTTCTCCGTAAATTGCAGTAGGTTGGACTATATCTCTTGATTAGTGCTGATCAGAAGTAATTAGGTATGAGCGATCCTAAAATTTACAATAGCAATATCTTTCAATGATTTTTTTTTTACCAATTCTGAATACTCATCAAAAATCGTGTGCCTCCAGCTGTGATTTTTAAAGGAGGGATCCATATATTTGTCATTTTTTTTAAGTCTCCCTATTATGATACAAATATTGCTTATGATAAAAATCTTTAAAAATTCAGTTTCAATTAATTGTAGACAATATCTTCATTCATTCATAAACTAGAATGTACTATCTGTAAAGTTGTTGTTTTATAGATCAAAATTGGCTCACTCAGTATCTGGAATTTTCATATGGTTCAGCCAAATGACTAATTATTTTTTTTTATTTAATTTTATTTTATTTTTAAACTTTACATAATTGTAAGTTACTGTGTTGAAACATGTTACCTAGTATAAAACGTACCCATTTTAAGAGAACAATTCAAATACAAATGTATATGTCTATGTAACTACCACTACAATCAAGATATAAAACATTTCATTACTTTTATTGCAATCAAGTAAGGGATGTTGGCAATTTGATCTCTTGCTCCTCTGCCTTTTCTAAATCCAGTTTGAACATCTGGAAGTTCTCAGTTAATGTACCATTGAAGCTTACTTTAGAGAATTTTCAGCACTTCTTTGCTAGAGTGTGAAATGAGTACAATTACGTGGTAGCTTGAATGTTCTTCGTTATTGCCTTTCTTTGGAATTGGAATGAAAACTGATCTTTTCCAGTCCTGTGGCTACTGCTAAGTTTTCCAAAGTTGCTGCCATATTGAGTGCACCACTTTAACAGCATCATCTTTTAGGATTTGAAATAGCTCAACTGGCATTCCATCACCTCCACTAGCTTTGTTCATAGTGATGCTTCCTAAGGCCCAGTTGACTTTGCACTCAAAGATGTCTGGCTCTAAGAGAGTGATCACACCATCGTGGTTATCTGGGTCATTAACATCTTTTTTGTATAATTCTTCTGTGTATTCTTGCCACCTCTTCTTAATATCTTCTGCTTCTGTTAGGTCTATACTGTTTCTGTCCTTTATTGTACCCATCTTTGCATGAAATGTTCCCTTGGTGTCTCTAATTTTCTTGAAGAGATCTTTCTCATTCTATTATTTTGCTCTATTTCTTTGCTTTGATTACTGAGGAAGGTTTTCTTATCTCTCCTTGCTGTTCTTTGAAACTCTGTATTCAGATGGATATAGCTTTCCTTTTTTCTGTTGCCTGTTGCTTCTCTTCTCAGCTATTTGTAAGGCCTCCACAGACAACCATTTTGCCTTTTTGCATTTCTTTTTCTTGAGGATGGTTTTGATCATGGCTTTTGGTACAATGTTACAAGGCTCTGCCCATAGTTCTTCAGGCAGTCTGTCTATCAGATCTAATCTCTTGAACCTATTTGTCACTTATACTGTATAATCATAAAGGATTTGATTTATACCTGAATGGCCTAGTGGTTTTCCATACTTTCTTCAATTTAAATCTGAATTTTGGAATAAGGAGCTCATGATCTGTACCACAGTCAGCTCCCAATCTCATTTTTGCTGTCTGTATAGAGTTTCTCCATCTTTGGCTGCAAAAAATATAATCAATCTGATTTCAGGATTGACCATCTGGTGATGCCCATGTGTAGAGTCTTCTCTTATGTTGTTGGAAGAAGATGTTTGGTATGACCAGTGTGTTCTCTTGACAAGACTCTGTTAGCCTCTGCCCTGCTTCATTTTGTACTCCAAGGTCAAACTTGCCTGTTACTCCAGGTATCTCTTGACTTCCTACTTTTACATTCCAGGCCCCTATGATGAAAAGGATATCTCTTTTGGGTGTTAGTTCTAGAAGGTCTTGTAGGAATTCATAGAGCCATTCAACTTCAGCTTCTTTGGCATTACTTGTTGGAGCATAGTCTTGGATTTCTCTTATATTGAATGGTTTACCTTGGAAGTGAACAAAGATCATTCTGTTGTTTTTGAGATTGCACCCAAGTACTGCATTTTGGACTCTTTTGTTGACTATAAGGGCTACTCCATTTCTTCTAAGGGATTCTTGCCCACAGTAGTAGATATAATGGTCATCTGAATTAAATTCACCCATTCTGGTCCATTGTAGTTCACTGACTCCTAAAATGTCTATGTTCACTCTTGCCATCTCCTATTTGACCACTTCCATTTTACCTTGATTCATGGACTTAACATTCCAGGTTCCTATGCAATATTGTTCTTTATAGTATTGGACTTTACCTTCACCACCAGACAAATCCACAACTGGGTGTCATTTTCACTTTGGCTCCATATCTTCATTCCTTCTGGAGCTATTTCTCCACTCTTCTCCAGTAGCATAACGGGCACCTATCAAACTGGGGAGTTCATCTTTTCAGGTTATAACTTTTTGCCTTTTCATAATGTTCATGGGGTTCTCAAGGCAAGAATGCTGATGTGGTTTGCCATTCCATATCTCCAGTGGAACTCCAGTAGAGTTCTTGTCAGAACTCTCCACCATGAGCCATCTGTCCTGGGTGGCCCTGCAAGGCATGGCTCCTAGTTTCACTGCGTTAGACAAGGCTGTGATTCATGAGATCAGTTTGGTTAGTTTCCTGTGGTTGTGGTTTTCATTCTGTCTGTGCTCTGATGGATGAGGATAAGAGGCTTGTGGAAGCTTCCTGATGGGAGGGACTGGCTGTGGGAAAACTGGGTCTTGCTGTGGTGGGCAAAGCCATGCTCAGTAAATTTTTAATCCAATTTTCCACTGATGGATGTGGTTGTGTTCCCTCCCTGAGTCTTCTTTTCAGTGACTTCTTATGGCAAAGATTAACTCAGGCAAGATGAGGTTCTGAGTGAAGAAGGAAGTGTTTTGTGAATCACAATATATTCTGAGTTGACAACTGCACACTTAACAGAGATGGTACTGTAGTCTTAGAGCCCCCTTTTAGCCATTCTATGACTAGTCCAGAGGTTGGCCATAAAAGTAGTCTCACTCCAGATTTTTGCTATTGTCAGATTCTATAGATGATTCTGTACCTCAGAATAAGAGTTTGGCACCAGAATAAGAGTTCTGGTCTTGTTGATCCTTTTGTCAAATGACAGTAACTGCATGGCAGCATTCAAAACTCTAGGCTCTATACTAGGCAATTTTACTGATAATACAACGTGAAGAATATGAGAAGGATGATTAACCTTTGTAGAATGCTTTGAAAACATACTCCCAAACTAGTAAACTCAAGCCAAGAACACTTTTCCCAGTGTTTGGGTTTCACCTTGGAGATCCAGACAACATCTCCTTTAGTTTCAGTTCAGTTCAGTTCAGTTACTCAGTTGTGTCCGACTCTTTGCAACCCTGTGAATTGCAGCATGCCAGGCCTCCCTGTCCATTACCATCTCCTGGAGTTCACTCAAACTCATGTCCATCGAGTCGGTGATGCCATCCAGCCATCTCATCCTCTGTCGTCCCCTTTTCCTCCTGCCCCCAATCCCTCCCAGCATCAGAGTATTTTCCAATGAGTAAACTCTTCACATGAAGTGGCCAAAGTACTGGAGTTTCAGCTTTAGCATCATTCCTTCCAAAGAAATCCCAGGGCTGATCTCCTTCAGAATGGACTGGTTGGATCTCCTTGCAGTCCAAGGGACTCTCAAGAGTCTTCTCCAACACCACAGTTCAAAAGCATCAATTCTTCGGCACTCAGCTTTCTTCACAGTCCAACTCTCACATCCATACATGACCACTGGAAAAACCATAGCCTTGACTAGACGGACGTTGGCAAAGTGATGTCTCTGCTTTTCAATATGCTATCTAGGTTGGTCATAACTTTCCTTCCAAGCAATAAGCGTCTTTTAATTTCATGGCTGCAGTCACCATCTGCAGTGATTTTGGAGCCCAAAAAGATAAAGTCTGACACTGTTTCCACTGTTTCTCCATCTATTTCCCATGAAGTGATGGGACCAGATGCCATGATCTTCGTTTTCTGAATGTTGAGTTTTAAGCCAACTTTTTCACTCTCCTCTTTCACTTTCATCAAGAGGCTTTTTAGTTCCTCTTCACTTTTTGCCATAAGGATGGTGTCATCTGCATATCTGAGGTTATTGCTATTTCTCCCGGCAATCTTGATTCCAGCTTGTGCTTCTTCCAGCCCAGTGTTTCTCAGAGGTAGCTTTTTCTATCTGACCAGTGCATCACAAATTGTTAGCAAAGGCACAGACACTGCCTAGATGAGCTAATAGGAAGTCAAAAGCATTGGATTATCCAAAACTATGTGTTTAACTGCAAAGTGTCTTTTATAACTTTGGCTAAGTTATACTTATTTCTGACAATTTTTCCAGTTATATCACCCTCCCACATGGTATTGTGCATTAAAAATTGGCAAATCTCTAGAGTACATAGTTAATTCTTCAGTTTGTAAATTACTGGATACACACTTCCATGAGATATGGTCCATATGTCATGGGAGGGATCTGGATATGGAAGGGCTTCTCAGATGGCACAGAGGTAAAGAATTCACCTGCCAGTGCAGGAGATGCAAGAGATACAGTTTCGATTTCTGGGTCAGGAAGATCCCCTGGAGTAGGAAATGGCAACCCACTCCAATATTCTTGCCTGGGAAATCCTACGGAAAGAGGAGCCTGGTGGGTTATAGTCCAAAGAGTTGTGAAGAGTCAGACATGACTGAGCACACACTCCAAAAATTGCCCCATAGTCATAAATCAGATTTGTGTGTGGTAGACAAGTAAAGGCTTAGTGTCCACATAAGAACAGTATTCTAGGGAGATATAGGTACTCTTAGGATTATAGGTGTTGTTTAAGATGATTGACATTTGCCAATTGTCTGTGTCTCAAGGAGAGCAGAGTTCTTGGTAAAGTTGACAGCTCTGAGAATAACAAGTGAAGAAAAAATAGTTCCAATATTTATTCCATACTTCTGTGTTGTCCCTAGCTTCAGAAACAATGCTGTAATTATTTTTTGCCATATTTTACTGTTTGCAGTCAGTGTCTAGTATGTATGTTTTTGGAGTGTAAGGTTAATAATATGGGAGTCAGGAGAGTCTGAGGACAGTAAGAGATGCCTACTATCTTGGTCTCTGATTTTTAGGGTGAACAGAATAGTTGGTTTTATTATCAGCAGTGTAGCACTCATTGAAAACTGTTCTTAATAATTAAGGATAAGTCTTCTCTAAGTTTGAGAGAAAAAATGAAAGTCAGATTCCACATTACTAAGTTCATAAAGCTATTATTACCTCATTTTGTTTTTGTTCTAAGAACATCTCAAAATATTTGCCCTAATCTGATGGGTGTATTAGGGAAGCAATTCTAGCTCTTGCTTATATATGAAATTCCAATTCCCTATTTCTAGCTAGAGGCCATGCACACAATGGAGAGTAATGCAGCAGAAGCAACTGCCTGTGGATAAATGTTGTCAGATAAAAGTGAAGAGATGATTTTTAAAATTTCCTATGGATTTACTCTTTCTTTGCTTATGAAGTAAGTTAATATCAACTTAGTCTTTACTGGAAATGCAATAAGCCTTGTCCCACGTTACGTTTTCTATTGTTTCTATTCTGTCTGAAGAAACCAGAAGATGCTAGATCCTTTTCTAAGCCTTCCACTCAACATTGTAGAACCAGATATTCACATTTATAGAACAGTCTTTTGGACTCTGTGGGAGAGGGAGAGGGTGGGATGATTTGGGAGAATGGCATTGAAACATGAATAATATCATATATGAAACGAGTTGCCAGTCCAGGTTCAATGCACGATACTGGATGCTTGGGGCTGGTGCACTGGGATGACTCAGAGGGATGGTACGGGGAGGGAGGAGGGAGGAGGGTTTAGGGTGGGGACACATGTATACCTGTGGCAGATTCATGCTGATATATGACAAAACCAATACAATATTGTAAAGTTAAAAAATAAAATAAAATAATAAAATAATTAATAAAAATAAAGAATTTACTAATCTATTTTAGTTGATTTAGTTCTGGAGGCTAGAATTCTTAGTTTCCAGTAGTGTAAAATCTTGGTAATTTTTTGTCTTTTCTCTTGGGAATTGAAGAAAACCTTTTGCTTAAAATCTACCTATTACTCATCCTATTTTGGTAGATTTATTTTTAGAAGAACTTATTACTCATCCTATTTTGGTAGATTTATTTTTAGAAGAACTTGTTCTCCGGGGAGGAAACACAGAAGAAGGATGTGTAAGGATATCGGGCTTTGCCAAAAGGGAAAAGCTTGCTGGAAGAAGTGAGAAATAGAAGGAGTCAGCATCTGGGGACAGTATTTAAAGGAAGAAGAGTTAGGGTGGGGTTAGGAAATGACAAGAGTTTAGCAGAACCAAAAGTTCTTAAGTTGTTTCACATTTTTTCGTTATCTTTGGACCAAAAAATCCTTTAATGGAGCTATATTGAAGTCTGAATTTTGGTTAGAAGCTTTTTACAAGTCTTGCTCTTTTGCTCTTAAGTTATGTCTAAGATGAATAATTGTAATTATATTAAAAGTTCACCAAAGTGACCACTTACATTCTAAATTATCCTTAGTGAAATCATTTCATTTTATAAGATATGCACAAGAATTTAGGTTATGACTGAAATACATATCAGATGAAGACCTTTGGCCTGGGAGATGTTCATGTGTCATGAGAGGATCCCATTCGATTAGAGGTTAGTAACAGGTGCCACCTCTTCAACTCCTGCGTCAGGTCCCCCACCAGTCTTCAGCTATCTCTGACTTTAGACCTGACCACTGTCGGCCTACAGTAGGTGGAGATTTTGGGAATTTCACCTCCCAGATCAACTCACAGGAACACAAAGATGGATAAGAAAGAAAAATAGAACTTGCAAGGTTTCCAGATAGTGACCCAGAGCAAAATTTATTAAGGGATGCTGGCCTGACCAAGCCTTAAAATTGTCAGTTATCACAGGTATTGAAAAAAATGACCAATGCTCACATCACTGAGTTCTAGTTGAGACGTAACAAACCAGACTTGTGAGAGTCCTCCCTTTTGTTTGTCGTTGATATACTCATGCTTTGGATACATACTGTGGTCAGGTGGAGTTAGCGGTGGACTAGAATAGAGTTGGCAAACGCATGGCACTTATTATTGCCATTACTCTTTCATTACCTGTGGAGTGTACTGTTAATTAATCACAATCATTTTTTTTTTTTTTCTGGTCTGGACAGTTTTCCAGATAAGCACTATCAATGGACAATATTGGCTAAAGCAAGCCCTTACTATGTGTCAGACACTCTTCTAAGCACTTTACAGGAAATAACTCCTGTAATTTTCACCTCAGTGCTCTTTACAGATTATGGAACTTGCCCAGAGTCACACAGCTAGTAATGGCAGGTCTGGGCTTCAATCCCCAGTGAGCTGTACCCAGAGTTAATGGTATCAGGGTACAGTGTAAAACAGGTTGTTAAAATATTTAAATAATTCTATAAGGTATTGCAAATAGCACCCCTCTCCTGCCTTAGCCTAGCACCCTTCTTGGGACCTCCTCTCCTAATTCTCTAATGATAAGGAGCTCATTTAACCAGCACAGAGGAGGCTTCTGGAATCCAGATCCAGAGCTAAGGCTGGATCCTCTTCTGGTTGTACAGTGTTGGCCACTGCCCATGTCCATATCATTAAAGATGGAATTTCAAATATTATCTCCGGGTGTGACCCTTTCAGATTTTGGCTGATACAATATCAGTATTGCTTACATAAAATATTTTTAAAGTAACATCAATTCACACATCATACTACATTAAATAAAACCATAGAAAATATAGAAAAAATTTAAAGTAAACATATGATAATATTACTCTTTTCTAATGAACACTTTTCATTATGTTCATGGCCATCTGCTGTGAAAAGCCAACTCACTGGAAAAGACTCTGATGTGGGGAAAGATTGAGGGGAGGAAGAGAAGGGGGCAACAGAAGACGAGATGGCTGGATGGCATCACTGACTCAATGGACACGAGTTTGAACAAATTCAGGGAGATGGTGAAAGACAGGGAAGCCTGGTGTGCTGCAGTTCATGGGTCACAAAGAGTTGGACATGACTTGGTGACTGAACAACAACAATTCCAAATTCCATTGATTCCAAATTCCTCAGAGGAATGAAATCTCACTTTTAAGACTTTTATTTGTGATGTAGACTTTCCTGTTCAGGATGATTTCCCCATGTATCTCTGAGCTATGTCTTATTGCTTATCAGAACCTGCTAGGTGTCTTTGAGATCCCCAAGGACAAGAGTCCCTGCACAGAGCTGGCAGGTCATTGAAGGCTGGTCTCACCACAGCCCTGGGGAGGCGAGGTAGATCCTGGTGGCATGTTCTGGAGTCCACTCTGCTTCTGTTGCTCTGAACAAACACCCAGCTCTGTTTCTCTGCACAAACACCCAGCTCCCCTTCTCTTCCAAGATTCTGCTTCATTCCGGGGCTCTGATTTTCTGGCTCCTGCTCTGAAATAACCACTGGTATTTCCTCCTGTGAACCTTGGCTGTGGACCCATTCTCTGTCTCAATTCTTCTATTCCTCTGTCTGCTGTGGACCCCTTCTTGCGGCAGCTTCCACCACTGACCCAATCAGGCCTGGACTCCACTTTCACCAAGCCATATGGGGCAGAACTGACATTCTTTGAGCTCATTCCTTTTGAGATATAGTTTAGAGATGGTAAAGCTTCTATGAGTTCAAGCTCATCAAGTTGAGGTGAGTCTGATAGCTGGCAAAACTGAATTTTACAAAGACCAAGTTTATTTTGACATTCAAGCAACGTTGTTATATAAGAAGAGAACCATTTAACAATAACTAGGAAAAAAACAACAAAAAATGTATATTAGGAATTGTTCTCTTTTAACACTTGAAGAATAATGAGAAATGGTATTAAACTGGAGACATTGATTAATGTTAAAGCTTCTCTTTAGGTTTTTATTTTGAGTAAGAAATTCTGAATGTTCCTTCTTTGGAGCTCTTAGAAGATTTGCAAGGTGTCTAAAAGAATAGCACTAATTTTAGGAGATTCCTTCAAAAAAGCAGGTATGCTGCTGCTGCTCCTGCTAAGTCACTTCAGTCGTGTCTGACTCTGTGCGACCCCATAGACGGCAGCCCACCAGGCTCCCCCATCCCTGGGATTCTCCAGGCAAGAACACTGGAGTGGGTTGCCATTTCGTTCTCCAATGCATGAAAGTGAAAAGTGAAGGTGAAGTTGCTCAGTCGTGTAAGACTCTTAGCAGCCCCATGGACTGCAGCCTACCAGGCTCCTCCATCCATGGGATTTTCCAGGCAAGAGTACTGGAGTGGGTTGCCATTTCCTTCCTGCAGTTCTAAATCAGAAGTCAGGATTTACATCACTCAAAAGAAGTAACAATGTAGAAAATGAATTGCATTTCTAGTGTGGCCTATCTCCAGAGTATGAATCAATTCAACTTCACTTAGAAATTTATGAAAGTATATAAATGTGTCACTTTTTTTTAACTTTGAAGATATATATTATATACTTTATAATAAAACAAAGACAAAAGTGAATTTCCCTCATGCCTCCAGGAAATTCAGAATATCCAGCTTCAGAATATCTTGTCTTCTATCCCCTTATTAATGCATTCAAGCATTTATCCATTCCATCAATTAACAACTGTCTGATTTGTTACTGTGTGCAAGCAATTTGCTAAACTCCAGGGGCAGACCAAACAGTGTTGGTCCTGCTTTTGTTAATTTAAAGCGACTGAAAATGGTTTACAACAGTAAAACTTTTATAAAATAGTTAAATATTTGTAAAGAGCTAGCTGGTGTGATCACTCACCTAGAGCCAGATATCCTGGAATGTGAAGTCAAGTGGGCCTTAGAAAGCATCACTACGAACAAAGACAGTGGAGGTGATGGAATTCCAGTTGAGCTTTTTCAAATCTTGAAAGATGATGCTGTAAAAGTGCTGCACTCAATATGCCAGCAAATTTGGAAAACTCAGCAGTGGCCACAAGACTGGAAAAGGTCAGTTTTCATTCCAATCCCAAAGAAAGGCAATGCCAAAGAATGCTCATACTACTGCACAGTTGCACTCATCTCACACGCTAGTAAAATAATGCTCAAAATTCTCCAAGCCAGGCTTCAGAAATACATGAACTGTGAACTTCCAGATGTTCAAGCTGGTTTTAGAAAAGGCAGAGGAACCAGAGACCAAATTGCCAACATCCGCTGGATCATGGAAAAAGCAAGAGAATTCCAGAAAAACATCTATTTCTGCTTTATTGACTATGCCAAAGCCTTTGACTGTGTGGATCACAAGAAACTGTGGAAAATTCTGAAAGAGATGGGAATACCAGACCACCTGACCTGCCTCTTGAGAAACCTATATGCAGGTCAGGAAGCAACAGTTAGAACTGGCCATGGAACAACAGACTGGTTCCAAATAGGAAAAGGAGTACGTCAAGGCTGTTTATTGTCACTCTGCTTATTTAACTTATATGCAGAGTACATCATGAGAAACACTGGGCTGGAAGAAGCACAAGCTAGAATCAAGATTGCTGGGAGAAATATCAATAACCTCAGATACGAAAGATGACTTTCTGCCTTATGGCAGAAAGTAAAGAGGAACTAAAAAGCCTCTTGATGAAAGTGAAAGAGGAGAGTGAAAAAGTTGGCTTAAAACTCAACATTCAGAAAATGAAGATCATGGCATCTGGTCCCATCACTTCATGGGAAATGGATGGAGAAACAGTGGAAACAGTGTCAGACTTTATCTTTTTGGGCTCCAAAATCACTGCAGATGGTGATTGCAGCCATGAAATTAAAAGACGCTTACTCCTTGGAAGAAAAGTTATGACAAACCTAGATAGCATATTCAAAAGCAGAGACATTACTTTGCCAACAAAGGTCTGTCTAGTCAAGGCTATTGTTTTTCCAGTGGTCATGTATGGATGTGAGAGCTGGACTGTGAAGAAAGCTGAGCTCCGAAGAATTGATGCTTTTGAACTGTGGTGTTGGAGAAGACTCTTGAGAGTCCCTTGGACTGCAAGGAGATCCAACCAGTCCATTCTGAAGGAGATCAGCCCTGGGATTTCTTTGGAAGGAATGATGCTAAAGCTGAAACTCCAGTACTTTGGCTACCTCATGCGAAGAGTTCTCATTGGAAAAGACTCTGATGCTGGGAGGAATTGGGGGCAAGAGGAGAAGGGGACGACAGAGGATGAGATGGCTGGATGGCATCACTGACTCGATGGACGTGAGTCTGAGTGAACTCCGGGAGTTGGTGCTGGACGGGGAGGCCTGGTGTGCTGCGATTCATGGGGTCACAAAGAGTCAGACCCGACGGAGGGACTGAACTGAACTGAACTGAAAGACCTAGCTGTCCTCCTGTAAGTCGGTCATCTTATTTAGGACTTATTTTTCCTTGCCTACGGTAATCTGTATCTACTATGTTTACTAAGTTTATTCCTACTGTACTGGTTGACTCATATATACTATTTTAGGCAGAAAACATAAAAATTTTATCTTTACACTCTGTATGCCTGGAATCCACATCACTATTTTCTTAGGGACTCTTTAAGAAGGAACTGACTAGCAAACTGGACTATTTGTTATTATTAACTCCTTTGGCTTAGTTGCCTTGCATTCTTTTTAAAAAGCGCGTGTGTGACATGAAACTCCTATAGAATGAGCATAAAGGATAATTGTAAAGCCTAATGACTAATTCTAACTTACCCTGTTTCCAGACAGTTTAGTGACCTCAGAACACTTCAGGTACCTCCTTTTAATTTGCATGCGATTGATGTCATATATTTTGTCTTCTTTTTAAAAAAAGTTCCATTGGGAGATAATTTACATACCATCAAATTCACTGTTTTAAAGCATAAAACTTGATGGGTTTTAGTGTACTCTCAGAATTGTACAAGCATCACCAAAATATAATTTTAGAACATTTTCATGACGCTAAAAAGAAACCCTGGGCTCATTAGCAGTCACTCCTCATTATCCTGCTTCCAGCCCCTGGCAACTGGTAATCAGCTTTCCGTCTCTGTAGATTTGTAAGTAGGCAATTTTCAACTAGATTTAATCACATAGTACCACATTTACCATTTAGATTGCATTCTTTTTCTCCCTCCATCTCTATAGTTTCATCTAAAATCATTTTCATTCTGCTTGGTCACCACCCTTACTGGTCGTCTGGCTTTGTTAGTAAAAATTCTTCTTTTACCTTTACTGAGATGATCAAGATCTCTGGAAGCTGGGCTGGAGTCAGAAGCAGTGGTCGACTTCCAGTTCCTCTTATTGCTAGGGTGCGTCTACAGGGCCCCACCCTTACGCACAGCTAGGGTCACCAGTACGGGTGGAAACTGAACTCCTCCCTAGTTCCTAGAGCACTGGCTCTTCCTCTCACTCATCCTTGGAGGAAAAGGACCCCAAGTGCTAGGCTTATCTTTTGTCTTCTAGTGCTTCTCTACTCCTTAGATCTGCTGTTACGAGACAAGTGCTGTTGCTTAGTCTGAATGTCTATGCCTCTTTGGACCTGATCCTCCACCATAGTGAGGAAAAGTCAGTGGTGTTTTATATCGAGGACTCTCCTACTTCCTCCAAGGTTAATAAGGATACCAGTGCACTGTCTCCCACGTCAGAGGTAACAACAAGAGCAAAGGCCCAAGTTCCAGACCTGTAACTTTAAAGAAAGAAAGCCAGGATTTCCCTGAAAATCCTAGGAAAAGAATATCCTAGGAAAAATAGGTCTTTTTAGTATCTTCTTAGTTTTTCACTAGTTCATTTTCACTATACCTACTTAATTTTTTTCTAGTTCATTTTCACTTTAAAAGTTGCACAAGGATTTTTAAAAAATGTTTTAAGCAGACTGAAGAAAGGGTTAGGGTTAAAATGACCAAATAACTGCTAGTAATTCCTTTGTAACCATAAGGAAATCTAAAATATTTCTTATGAAGTAATTTTTAAAAATGTATGCACTATGATGTTAAAAATTAAAGATTTGGAAAGAAAATGATTAAAGTTTCCCTGAGAAGCAATTTGATACTGGCAGTCAGATTAAAAAAAAAAAATGAATAGCTGTGTGACTCATTGGTGAGAAAGGCATTCTCTGGCACCAGGATTTGAGAGGGTTGATAATCTTGATCCTGCAACTGCAATGAGGCAACAGTGAGCAAGGTAGGCTATGGTTGTCCAGAGTAAACCCAGGTTTGTCTGATAGCCACATTCTCAGAATGAATGAATGAATGAAATGATCAGTTATTGGGGAGCAGATATCTAAGAGTTGCTTGACAGTGGGTTTTCTATTTTTCCAAAATGGAGAAAAATAGAAATAGAAATTACTGAGAGAAAAGAGAGAGAGAAAAATCACCACTACCATTATCATAATTTTTCATCTTAGCTAATTTCTACTGAGCAGACTTATTCTGTGTCATTTACATCAGGCACTAGGAAAGCTCTTGATTGAGCTCATTCAATCTTCTCTAATGCCCTCTGAGGCACTTTCACCAAGTAGGAAACTGGAACCCTGTACAGTTCTGGAGGCCCAGTTTTCTGTGCACATTTTTGCTCCTCCCCCCACCCCCACTTGGGGATGTCAGTTCCCTGACCAGATATTGAATTCAGGCCATGGCAGTGAAGCCCAAAATCCTAAGCAGTAGGCCACCAGGGTATTCCCATTTGTGCACATCTTGACTGTAAACCATTTGAAGCAAAATAGAGTGATCCGTTCAAGAACCAGTGTGAGTAGTTGGAGCATCAGATTGCGCTATTTCTAGAGAACATAGATTAAGTGGAATCCTCCTTTATTCATAAATGAGTAATTTTCAATTTGGGGACAGACAGTAGCACTCAAGATTAGACCTAGTGATGATAAATTATAGCTAAAAGGGTATGCACCATTAGGGTACTTATTTGTGCCTAAGTTATTGACTTCCTTTACAAATGGCTCTAAATAGCATTTTTTTCATGAATGTTCACATTTTCTAGGCCTCATAGTCATAGAAATACTCTAATATAGCAATTTAGTTCTTGTGTGATAATTTTCACTTATTTGGTAATATGCGTTCAAAATAGTGAAAATTGTTATGGGAAACTCCTAAAAAACACTCCAAAATACAACAGAGGTATGATCTTCTTAGACCTACTTAAACATTAACCAGAAATACATTTATTCAAAAAGAAGTCATAACATATAAAGTTTAAAAAGTTGTGTATATATATTTACTTCATTATGAGATTAATATAGAGAACATATTCATAAATTCATATTTGTATATAAACATGAAACCACTTTTTAATGCTAAACTTTTCTTTTTATATGTTCACATTATTGTTTTGGTTTCCATGCTCCCAGGTAGCCATATTCCACTGGCTCAGTATAATAGAGGAGTTTCAACTCATAGGCCAACTTATCTACAGAGTGGCAGCCTGGAGGGTTGTATTAAGGATTCTAAGATTGCATCTGGAGTCCATGTGCAAGACTATCACAATTGATTAGTCATGTTTTTTCATGACCATAGAAAGGAGGAGGATTTATGGTGAGTTTCCTGGGTTTGTCATTCATGATACTACCTCTCAGTAGCTGTTACTGGAATTTTGGGTCAAGTATGAAGGAAAAAACAGCATTTGGGTGTTTCCGTAAATACAATTCAGCATTGCCAAGACACTCTGATTCTTAGATGGTAGGTATAATTTTCATTTTCTTTAAAAAGTTTGTCAGATGGATAAAACTGTCTCCTAACCCTTCCAACTACATAAGAGGGAAAGAATGAAATCACTGAATGAATGGGAAATGAAAGTGACAGTGTTTGTGAAACAGACTATGAAGCAAGAATCTTCTACTTTGTCTTCTAACAGGAAAGGGCACCATATTTAGTAGTCATCCAAGATGTACAAAGAAGACTCAAAATTATTTAAAAACCGCCACAACAAAAACCTCTGGTTATCTTATTCATAGAAACATGGCCAACAATAAAATCCAAAGAATATTTTTCTTTTTTTTTGTAAGCTGCAGTGGGGCCTGAAAAGATTCATTTATCCCTCCAGATAAATTCACATGTGGAAAAATAGGCCAAGAAATAAGACTTAGCAGCACAGTGAGGAAAGGCTGGAGACTGTTATTTCTCAAGGGAAACTGTTTATCTCCACACATAATCTTCACTTCTTGTCAAAGAAAAACTGGCTTGGTAAGTTCTCCAACTACTTTAATAATATATGATGCGAGCAGAGTCACTGGCTTTTATAGGCATTTTATTAAGTCCCTTGTACCGTGAACCTACTAATTTTGGCAGTCCCTAGACCCTCTAAAAAAGGTGAGGAAATCTGTGAGGTCAGGGATTTCTTAGCAAAATAATTTTTATAATTTAATAAAACATAAAGAAATGTAACACATAAGCAAAGTGTTACTGTACCATGCAGAATGCAAAACACTTACCACTGATGAACAATAAATAGTTTATATAGAGCAGCCAACTCTCAGATTCTTCTCATTATCTGTCATCTTTTCCAAAACAGTCATTAGTGTTGAGCCTCATCCTCTACAAACTGACAATCACATAGAAGATCCTGAAGTTAACCCCCCAGAAGTATTTATGCAGTGGTTCCAGGTTTTTATCATTTTCTTTATGAATTCACTTCCTTTCCTTTCTTCCTTTCTCTGTCCCTCCCTTTCTTCCCTCTCTCTGTCCCTCCCTCCCTTGTTCCTTTTTCACTCTATCTTTCCATCCCTTCCTCCATCCCTCCCTTTTTTCTCCCTTCTTTTGGTTTTGTTTATAAAGCTTTTATTTTGACTTTGAAGCTTTTTAGTGAGAAAAAGAAGAAAACATTATAGCTTTGAGGATGCCTACCGTTTCTTCCATTCTTCTTGGATGACAGCTACTACATCTTTTAAAAGAAAAAAAATGTATTAAAGAAAAATTGAAAAGTAGAAAAATAGTATTAAGGGGCATTTGGGCACAGTTCTCACAAGAGTGCCCTCACTTTAACAACAATTGCAAGTTTAGGGGTGAGTCCCCAAACCAACCTCAATTTCAAAATTTGCTAGAAGGATTCACAGAACTCACTGAAAACTCTTCTGGATTATTACAGGGAAAGGATGCAGACGGAAACGAGCAAGCAAAGTCCAAGAGGCACAGTCCATCAGAAATGCCAAACGAAGCTCATGTTGTCTTTCTCAATGAAGTCAGGACATGTCACACTCCTGGCATTAATCTGTGACAAGACGCATGGAGACAGCCAACCAGGGAAGCTCACTCGAGCCTTTGGCACCCAGAGTTTTTATTGGGACTCATCACATACTGCCGGCACGGCTGACCTTTTGGCATCAGTCCTTCCCAGAGGTCAGACTAATGTCTTTAGTTTCTGGTTCCCCCAGCAGTCAGAACTGATCTTGTGTGACCCAAAGCGCCCATCACAGACTGCATTATTAGGCTGTCTGGCACCCAAAGCCTCCAGCAAAGATCCTCCTGTCAAGTAGGACATTCCAGGAACCTAAAAATTACCTCCTAGTAGCCCAGGGCAAAGGCTAGACCTCTCTCAAGGTAAGGTTAGTTCCTCACTACACAAGTATAATGACCTCCCTGCCTCTGCCCATACTTATCACTGAAATTCAAAACCATAATACTAACAGTGGCCAATCTTACTTCACCTAAAAGTGTGCCAGAGTCAAACTCATACTAGTTCACAAAAACTGTTAAATATTTAGGAATTTTGTCAGCTAGTTGTTAAACACAGTCATTATACAAAGTTTAATTACATAAACTTATAATTATGTATAAGTTGGCCAAAAAGGTTTTTAAACCCAAACGAACTTTTTAGCCAACCCAATATGTAAATTGGGCTTCCCTGGTGGCCCAGTGGTAAAAAATATGCCTGCACTTCAGGAGACGTGGGTTTTATCCCTGGGTCTGGAGAAGGAAATGGCAACCCACTCCATTATACTTGCCTGGGAAATCCCATGGACAGAGGAGCCTGGTGGGCTAAGGTCCAATGGGATCACAAAAGTCAGACACAATTTAGTGACTAAAAGAACAACAACAAATATATAAATTAGATTAAACACAAAGGTAATAAATGTTCAAAACTCATCCTTTTCTAATTATTTTACTATATTATACTATTAATATGCTCTTGATCTTATCTATGTCTAGTGTAACTATATGGTGAAAATTCTGTAGAATCTGTTACTATTCATCTCTTATTGTCTCTGTGTGCAGTAGTGTCCCATTGGTAGCATGAAATTAACCATGGTTAAAATATTTACACCATGAAATTCAGCAAATGCTAGGAATCAGACTTTATTGGATACTGTTTGATTTTGAGAAGCATCTTTCTGCTGATCCAACTCTTACTAGAGCTGTTAAAAGTATTCTGTAGGTTGTAACAACATTGGGATAAATTTCTGATAAATTATTTCAAAACATAGTATTTCTAGAGCTGATGAGTCTGATGGAATAATTTTTCTAAAAAATTAACTCTTCATACAAATGTTTGTTGTAAGTCTGAATTTAATTTTATGTTTCCTCTGACATTACCTATAAATTGTGGAGGTTATACAAGAAACCAGAAATGACTTAAAAATAAAAGTTTTATTTATATTTTATATTGGAGTTTTGTTTTATATTGGAGTTTGATTTTATATTAGAGTATGGCTGATTAGGGGCTTCCCTGATGGCTCAGATGGCAAAGAATCTGCCTACAGTGCAGGAGACTGGGGTTTGACCCCTGGGTCAGAAAGATTCCCCTGGAGAAAGGGATGGCAACCCACTCCAGCATTCTTGCCTGGAGAATTCCATAGACAGAGGAGCCTGGCAGGCTAGCCCTTGGGGTCACGAAGAGTCAGACATGACTGAACGACTAACACATACACACACACACATACACACATACATGGTTAATCAACAATTTTGTGATAGTTTCAGGTGGACAGCAAAGGGACTCAGCCATGCATATTAAAAGTGGCTTTTTGATTTGTAAATAATTAAAATATGAAATAAAAATGTATGCAAATAAAATTTCATTCATATGAAAAATTGTCTTTCTGTTGTGTACAATAATCTTACATTTTAATTTCCATTTCTAATACTGTGGATATGTGCTTTGCAATGGTGTGGCAGTTTTCAATTAGAGATTCTAGGCTCTGAAGAGTCTAGCGAGTACTTCATATGCTTTATTGCAATGTACATGTGTATGTTTTGTCTTGTAATTTGTAGACAAAATTTATTGCCTGAGAGACAGAAATTGCAAGATCACAGATAATTTTTTATATTCTTTAGTTTTAATTCTGTGCAGATGCCACAGTTGTATTGCAGGAATGGAAAGGAAAGTCAGTTTACCTCCAGGAAGAGCCCCTCCTGTCTCCAGGGGCCAGTCTGGAACCAGGTCTGGGTGCAGGCATTCCTCAGATCACTTGGCAACTCTGATCCCCCATCTGCCCTGCCAGGTGCTGGGTCAGCTTCTTAGGGAGCATGTTGCCTGTGCTACCGTAGCCCAGGGGTAGTGGGTAGATATATTTCCATTTTCTTTTTTTTCTATTTTCCTGCATTTTCTTCAAGAACAGAAGAAATAGTTAATAGGTAATAGTTAAATAAATTTACAGGTAATAGTTAAATAACAAGGCAACAAAAATTTATTTTTTGATGTAAATTATATTATCAGCTCTTTTCTTGAATTTTTATTTTGTAACATTGCATTTGTCCTGCCAACTAAAGAATGTTGCTCACCACCCAGTTCTAGGAAAAAAAAAATCAAGTTATTAGCCATTGTAGTCGCTGACCTACAAATCACCTTGAAAGGAACTCAGAGTGAAGCTCAGGATGAGGCACTCTGTGTTCTGAGAAAACTGGCAGAACCGGTCTCAGAAAGTTGGATATTTTTAGGAGAACATTCAATAGACCAAGATTCTTGCATCTTCCCATACTTAGAAAAGCACTAAAATTATTGACTGAGATATCTGTTTCTTGTGACTAGTGGTAACCTTCTACAAAGATCTGTGCTTGATTGCACATACTCCTTTTTTTTAAATTGATGCCTTTTAATTTTTATTTACTTTTTTCAATTAATTTTTTATTGGAGTTAGTTGATTTATTATGCTTTGTTAGTTTCTGCCATACAGCAAAGTGAATTAGTTAAAAATGCACATATATCCACTGTTTTTAAGATTCTATTCCCGTATAGTTCATTACAGAGTATTGAATAGAGTTCCGTGTACTATTCAGTAGGTTCTTACTAGTTATCTATTCTATATATAGTGGTGTGTATATATCTCCATCCTAATCTCCCAATTAGCCCTCCCCCTACTTTCCTCTCTGGTGATTACAAGTTTGCTTTCTACATTTCTGACTCAACTTCTCTTCTGTAAACAGGTTCATTTGTACCATTTCTTTAGATTTCATATATGTGATATCATATTTGTCTTCTAGGTCTGACTTACTCCTTTGCACACACCCCTTTGCCAAAAATCACATGTATGTGGACTTCCTCCCCCACCCCCCATCTCCCACTCCACCTAATCTGAGCAGTTCCTCAGAACTATCTGGGAGGTTTTCTCTCTAGCTATAGTCCTCAGTCAAGGACTATAAGGTCCGTCTAGTCAAGGCTATGGTTTTTCCAGTGGTCATGTATGGATGTGAGAGTTGGACTGTGAAGAAGGCTAAGCACTGAAGAATTGATGCTTTTGAACTGTGGTGTTGGAGAAGACTCTTGAGAGTCCCTTGGACTGCAAGGAGATCCAACCAGTCCATTCTGAAGGAGATCAGCCCTGGGATTTCTTTGGAAGGAATGATGCTAAAGCTGAAACTCCAGTACTTTGGCCACCTCATGCGAAGAGTTGACTCATTGGAAAAGACCCTGACACTGGGAGGGATTGGGGGCAAGAGGAGAAGGGGACGATAGAGGATGAGATGGCTGGATGGCATCACTGACTTAATGGACGTGAGTCTGAGTGAACTCTGGGAGTTGGTGATGGACAGGGAGGCCTGGTGTGCTGCGATTCATGGGGTCGCAAAGAGTCGGACACGACTGAGCGACTGAACTGAACTGAACTGATAGTCCTCAGTAAGTTCCCAGATAAAACTATAACCCATAGCTCTCACATCATGAGTTTTCACTTCCATCAACAGTTTCTTTCTATCTGGGTTACTGAACAGGGTGTAATGTGCAAAACAGCACAATGGGCAGTCCTGTGAAATTTATTTTATTAAATTATCTACTTGTCTTTGATTTACTTTTAGTTGTTAGTTGTGTCCCATGTGTCCATAGTCTTTCAGAACTATGGTTCACTTTAACTTTCCTGAGTGACTTAATCTGTATGAGCCTTAGAGAAGCCCTTTGTAATAATTTATGTTTTAAATTGCTCTGAGTGGACAAAAGGTGTCTTAGAAGGTAGTATTGCTCTAATTATAAATCCTTTAAAAATAATCAGAGACTAAGTAACAAGAATTAACTTAATTTGCTTTGGGGCCTCTTCATTAGGCAAGATGAGTACTTTACATCTTAAGAGAGAAGCAGAGGGATGACAAGCCAGCATATCAGTATAAACCTTCTCTCTGTGATATCAACACTTCCACAGTTTTTTGGTAACACAGAATAGTATTGGATCAGGGAATGATGGGACTGCAAAGGAACTGTTTACTTTTAAAATGTATTTACTTACTTACTTGTCCTTGAGAAGACTTGAGGTATCTCATTATTTCAAAGTACATTAAACCCAAATTCATCATCTGAACTAAATAGAATGGAGATGCCAGTCAACCTAGAGCAAACCTAGAGCAAAGCTTGATGAAACTCTGTGCTCAGAAACCTGGAACCCCACTTACAGGTTTCCTTCTTTTCTCTGTTTTATTGTCTTTTTAGAGTTCAGCTTTGCCTTTCTCCCTTTCTCTCCATTGTCATGGAGAATTCTGCTAAGTGTTTTCTTCTAAAAGAGAAAATAACTCAGAAGAGAAGGAGGTGGGCAGGCTGTACCTACTACAAGGGAGATTTAAGGGAGAAAAAACTATAAAAATCTACCATGAGAAGCACTCTTTGGGACTAAGATACTGTCTCAAGAAAGCCTTTATTAATTGTAGGTAACAACTGATATGTTGGTTTATTATAGCTACTATCATTCCAGTAAGCACACGTTTACTGTCTTAGAAAGTTGTGAGTATTTTATGGTGTTAATCTTACATATCACACACAATTTGAGAAGCTTTGGTCATCCAGCACAGTACTTAGCATATGGTAGTATAACATAAACATTCACACATTTTAATTAAATTAATGGACAGGCAAAGAAGAAAGATTGTAATGTGTCCCGTGGGGGAGATGGTAGACTCAGGTGTGTGTGGGGTCTGGATATGAAGGCTACCCATGGGTTAAAAAGTTTTGATGCAAGGACGAACACATTTCTCAGTCACGAATTATGAAGTCACTAAAAATCAAAGCGAAATGGATAAAAAACATCCTGATTTGGAGTATGTCGTCTTAATTCATTGAGTTTTCAACTGCTCAGATGTATCTTCACTTAAAAAAAAAAAAATGGTGTCCTAGAGTCACATAAGCTTTTAATCAGTGCAAGAAGAATTTTTGCTTTTTCCCCCCATACTCTTCTTTCTTTTTAGATCATCAAAACTCCTAGGGATTTTGGAAGGATGAGAATAATACGGTAAATTTTGTATTTAAATTTCTCTATCTGGATGTGTCAAATTCCAGGTAACTTCAATATTACATAGCAATAAAAATTCACAAGGTCCATTGAAGAGTTCACAGATATTTCAAACATGGAGAAATTCTACTGAACTTCATCACAACGGTATACTTAGCTTATTTATATATTATAATTAGCAATATTAAAAAAAAAAAAACGAAAAGAACCTTGCAGAGAAACTGTAAGATGGGGAGCCAAAGCCAGAGGCCTTAAAGCTGTTTGTTTTTTGTTTTGAATCCTACTGACTTAGCAGGAAGAGTTCAAATACACTCACAGAGTAGGAAGTAATAATCAGACCCATGTGATCCACTCATATGGGGACAAAAGGTAATTTGCTTGGCATCTCCCGGATTGTTTTAAGAACCGCAGTAAAAAACAAACGAGGAGAAATGTTTCAGAAGCCAACTCGTCTCCCAAACCCAAACTCGAACCTGAGACTTTTTATAAAGACGAGCAGAGGAATGGGCGGTAAAGAAAAACAGCCGGTGAACAAACCCGGGCAGGGCGGGCGGGAAGCCCACCTCAGGGAGACCGTCTCTCGATTTTCAGAAATACGTTTCGGAAGCTCCATTTCCCTACGGTTTCCACCCCCGCCCCGAGGCTGCAACCGCGGGACGCGGGCAGTGGGGACAGAAAGCCCGGGAAGAAGACGGGGTAGGCGGAAACCGGACAGAAGACCGGACGGAAAGCATGGCCCAGCGGCCGCTGCTGTTGTCCGGGGTGCTGAAAAGCCGGGACGTCCCGGGCGGCGACGGCCGCTTCCCTCTCCCGGAGCGCGGGCGGGGGTTCCGGCTGCGCACCTGCTAAGCCCGTCCTGGCCCGGGAAGGTGCTTGTCGGTGAGGTCCCCCCCAGCAGACCCTTAATGGGGAAATGATGAGGGGCAGAGGGCATCGCGGGCACAGCGGAGAGGACCCCGGTGCCCCTTCCCCGCCGCTCCGGGCGGCCCCACGCCGCAACCTCTCTACCTGCACACGGACTCTCGCCACCTCTTAACGCCGCGCCTGCAGGCTGAGCGCTACACCAGCCGGGCGGGGGCGGAGGGTGCGGGGCGTGGGGGGAAAGCGGCGCCGGTCCCGGGATTGGGGGGTGGAGGCGATGGCGAGCGGGGCATGCGCAGTGGGGCGGAGGAGGTGGCGATGGCCCGGGGAGGCGGGGGGACTGCTGTTTATCTGCAGCTGGGCCAACTCGGCGGCGCAGGCGGCGGCGGAGCGCGGGACGCCAGCGGCCGGTCCAGCTGCCGCCGGCCATGCCCGAGCCCATCTCCCGGCAGTTGCCGCGCACCGTCCGGGCCCCGGCCGGGGAGGATGCCAGACACCCGGGAGAGACCAGGACAGCGGCGCCGGCGCGATGGTGGTGACCAGCTCTGCCCGAGGCGGCGGCGGGGACCGCGCGCCCTCCCGGCGGCGGGACTGCGGACTCGTGCCGGCCGGAGCCGCGGCGCTGCTGGCCGGGGCGAGCTGCCTGTGCTACGGCCGCTCCCTGAGGGGCGAGTTCGTGCACGACGACGTGTGGGCGATCGTCAACAACCCCGACGTGCGGCCCGGAGCCCCTCTGCGCTGGGGCATCTTCTCCAACGATTTCTGGGGCAAGGGCATGGCCGAGAACACCAGCCACAAGTCTTACCGGCCGCTCTGCGTCCTCACCTTCAAGTGAGTCCCTCACCCTGGGCTCGCAGCGGCCGTTTCTCCTCACCCTCTACCGGGCTGGGAGAAGTTGAGGGACCCGCTTGAGGGGGACGTTTCTTTTCTTGCTGCCCCTTGCTCTCCACGCCTCCCTGCTCTCCAGGTTGCTCACGCCCCTCTGCTTGTTGACCTCGGCCCCGCTTCTCCGGGCTCCCGGGGCGGCTCGGAAGGCGCGGGCTGCGAGTTGGGATCGAGTTTCTGGAGTCTTCGCTCTGGGCGGGCTGGTCTCTGGGGCCAAGGCTGGAGGGGCCGTGGAGCCGCCCACGCACACCTCACTCCTGTGGGGCTGTGGCCAAGTGAGACCAGAGCGCGCCCGACGATGCGGTGGCTGTAGTGGTGAAGCTCCCAAGTTGAGCATTTCTCGGCGGCTGTTGGGAGCTTTGCAGATGGGGAGTTATCAACCTCTTAGCAGCCCTGAGCGGCCGTGGCGCGGGGATTTGGGGAGGAAAGGACCGCGGGCAGAAGCTCTCTCCCGACCTGCAGCCTTGACTGTTCCTGGAGCCTCTCGGATCTTTGGGAAGAGCTCCAGATTTAGACTTTAAAAGATGCAAAGCAAAGGAGGGCAGAAAAACGTGGGGTCCTCTGGGGATCCCGGCGTCCCAGTCGAAGTAGTTTTTCTTTTACAACCTCAGAGTCATGATTCAGCATTTCAAGTGTGAATGAGGTGCGAAGGGAGTCAGATTTTTGAAGGATGGAGTATTTTCTTGAATTTAAAAAGAGGGCTAGCTTCAGATGGGAGGGGAGAAGGGCTGATTCCAGGGAGTGCTGGCTCCTATGTCATGAGCTTGACTCAACCCGTTATGATTTGGCTCAGTATTTAAGCTTATAATGTGCCGGACAAAACTGTTGAAATAATTTTGGTTCAGTATCATCAGCGTTTTAAGCCTTCTCCAACGAGTGTAATATGAACCCGTCCTCATGGTACTGGTCATGTGAGACAGGGTAAGCAGCTTGAAAAGCCTGCTCAGATCGGGAGGCCCCAGGTCTCCTGACAGGTGGCTGATGACTTAGAAAAGGAAACCAGAGCGATTGGACTTAATTCTTCCACTGAAAGTTGAATGTTTTCAGGAGGGTAAGGAAATTCCACATTTGACTCTGAAGATTATTTTATAAACATTTATCCTTCTGGCAAGTGGTCTTGTTTTTCAGTTGAAAGATAACCTCAGCTACTAAGTTGCTTATTCCTTTTTTCCCTAATTTTTTTAAAAATGGCACATTCTCAGGTGGCACAATGTGTGTAACTTCTAAGCCGACCTGCTTTTGATTTATTACAGAGAGAGTTGTTGGTTACTTTAAAGTGTGGAAGCTCACAGCAGGAGGTGTGCTGGGCTTATACTAGCCATGGGAGACTGCCTAAGTCCCTCCTTTGAATGTTTTCCATATACAAAGTGAAGTGAAGTGAAAGTCACTCAGTCATATCCAACTGTTTGCAACCCCATGGACTGTACAGTCCATGGAATTCTCCAGGCCAGAATACTGGAGTGGGTAGCCTTTTCTTTCTCCAGGGGATCTTCCCAACCCAGGGATTGCACCCAGGTCTCCTGCATTGCTGGCGGATTCTTTACTAGCTGAGCCACAAGGGAAGCCCATATACAAAAGTCAGGGTCAAATGCCTGTGCCCAGTTGGTGGAGAGAGAAGAGTATCTTCACTTCTTGGCTTTCTAAAAAAAATTGTTTAAAATTCATGCTGCTGCTGCTGCTAAGTTGCTTCAGTCATGTCCGACTCTGTGCGACCCCATAGACGGCAGCTCACCAAGCTCCCCCATCCCTGGGATCCTCCAGGCAAGAACACTGGAGTGGGTTGCCATTTCCTTCTCCAATGCATGAAAGTGAAAAGTGAAAGTGAAGTCGCTCAGTCGTATCCGACTCTTAGCGACCCCATGGACTGTAGCCCACCAGGCTCCTCCATCCATGAGATTTTCCAGGCAAGAGTACTGGAGTGGGGTGCCATCGCCTTCTCTGAAAATTCATGCAGGAAAAAATAAAAAAATTCATGCAGGAAGTGGCAGGGGCAGAAGACAGAGGAGGGGAGGAAAAGAGTAGACAGTGAGGCAAGACCATTTATGAAGAGGAAAACAGGCATTGAGCAGAACAGGGGCTAAGGAAGAATTGAGGGGGCAGAGGGCAACTTCACTTGTGATACTCACGGGTTAGAAAAAGCAGTCTGGTTGCTAAGATGCATTGCTCTTTGTAGAGTATATCTTACTGGCTGTGTAAGATATTCTGTGTGTGTGTGTGTGTGTGTGTGTGTGTGTGTGTGTTTTAAGATGATTGAGTTGCAAATCTAGAGTGCAACAGAGCACTAACTGGAAAGGAATAGTGCCTCTTCAGAAAGAGAAATTCAACTAATCGTTCTGTTCTTACAGGCATTGATTTGAAGAAGTTGTGGAGACTTTCTCATCATAGTCACCTGAGGTGCAACTGCATATTCTGGTGCAATAGTGTGAGGCTGGGCATGTATAAAGGATGATGTTAACAATGTTAGGCCAACACAACTCTGATGATTGTTTTGAAGAAGGACAGAAAATCACATTTATTAACTATTTACTGTGAATCAAGCATTGGCCTGGGGACTTTACATAGGTCATGTCTTTATGCTTTTTAGTTTAGGTAATAGGGCTTCCCAGGAGGCTCAGTGGTAGAGAATCCACCTGCCAATGCAGGATCCACAAGAGACTTGATCCCTGGGTCAGGAAGATGCCCTGGAGAAGGAAATAACAACCCACTCCAGTATTCTTGTCTGGGAAATCCCATGGGCAGAGGAGCCTGGTGGGCTACAGTCACATGAGCAGAGGAGCCTGGTGGGCTACAGTCACATGAGATCACAAAGGGCTGGACAGGATTGAGCACACAAGCACAATTGGTGAAAACACAAAGTGGCCTTTGAGATACGTGCAAGCTGTCTTACCTGTATCTTAAGCTTTTTAAGGAAAAATTTTGAAAATTTAAAGCCATTTAATTAATAGCTAATTAATTAATATTGTAAGGACATCTAACATGAGATCTACCATCTTAACAAGTTTTTGAGAGCACAATATAGTATTTCAACTGTAGGTCCAATGTTGTGCGGCAACTCTCTAGCCCTTTTTCCTCTAGTATAATTGAAACTAGGTACCTGTCAAAAAGCAACTCTTGATGCTGCTCTCACCTCACCCTGCCCTTGGCAACCAGCATCTTAGTATCTGTTTCTATGAGTTTGACTATTTCAAGGACCTCACGTAAGTGGACTCCTGCGGCTGGCTTATTTCATGTAGCATAGTACTCTCCAACGTCTTCTGTGTTGTTGCACATTGCAGGATTTCCTCCTTTTTAAGGCTGAATAATATTACATCATGTATATTTATCACTTTTCCTTTATCCATTCATCTGATGATGGGCACTTGATTTGTTTTTTATCATGATTATTGTGAATAATGCTATAGTGAACACAGGAGTACATATATGTTTTCAAAGTCATAATTTCAATTCTTTTGGATATAGACCCAGAAGAAGGATTGCTGAATCATATAGTAATTGTATTTTTAATTTTTGAGGAACCTCTATCCTGTTTTCCATAGTGGCTGTACCATTTTACTTTCTTACCTATAGTGTACAAACGTTCCCAATTCTTCACATCTTTACTGATGCTTACCTTTTGTTTGTTTGTTTTCATAAAAACGAATCTAACAGGAATGAAGTGGTATCTCATTGTGGTTTTGATTTGCATGATTAAAGCACAATTTGCATGATTAGTGATGTTAAGTATCTTTCCCTCTACCTATTGGCCATTCCTATGTCTTCTTTGGAGAAATGTCTATTCAAGTTGTTCTTTGCCCATTTTTAAAATCAAGATATTTAATTTCTTTTGTTTTAAGTTGTAGAAATTCCTTATATATTTTAGATATTAATAACATGCCTGATATTTGGTTTGCAAAAATTTTCTGCTATTCTGTAGGTTTTCTCTTCACTCTTGATTTGTTTCCTTTATTCTGCAAAGCTTCTTTAGTTTGATGTAGTCCCACTTGTCTAATTTTTGCTTTTATTGTTTGTACTTTTGTTATCATATCTAAGAAACCATTGCCAAGCCTAACATCATGAAGTTTTTCCTCTGTATTTTTCTTGTAGGAGTTTTATAGTTTCAGGTCTTATATTTACATTTTTACTATATTTTTGGGTTGATTTTTGTACATGTTGTAAGAGTCTAATTTCATTCATTTGTATGTGGTTAGCCAGTTTTCCCAATACCATTTATTGAAGACTATCCTTTCCCCATTGTATATTCTTGGAACCCTTGTCAAAGATCATTTGACCATATGCTGCTGCTGCTAAGTCGCTTCAGTCGTGTCCGACTCTGTGCAGCCCCATAGACGGCAGCCCACCAGGCTCCCCTGTCCCTGGGATTCTCCAGGCAAGAACACTGGAGAGGGTTGCCATTGCCTTCTCCAATGCATGAAAGTGAAACGTGAAAGGGAAGTCACTCAGTCGTGTCCGACTCTTAGCGACCCATGGACTGCAGCCTACCAGGTTCCTCCATCCATGGGATTTTCCAGGCAAGAGTACTGGAGTGGGATGCCATTGCCTTCTTCATATATACATGGGTTAATTTCTCTGTTCTTTTCCATTGATCTGTAAGTCTGTTTTTATGCCAGTACTGCACTGTTTTAATTACTGTAGCATTGGAATATATTTTGAAGTCAGGAAGTGTGGTGCCTCCAGCTTTGTTCTTGTTGATCAAGATTGCTTTTTATATTCAGGATTTTTTGATTCAATATAAAATTTATGATTTTTTTCTTTTTCTGTAAAAAATGCCTTGGGATTTTGATAGGGATTACATTGAATCTATAATATATGAACAATATTAAGTCTTCCCATTTATGAATATGGCATGTCTTTCCACTTATTTGTGTCTTCTTTAATTTCTTTCATCAGTGATTTGTAGTTTTAAGTGTGTAAGTCTTTCATCTCTTTGGTTAAATTTGCTGCTGATACTCAGTGGTTTCAGTCCTGTCCAATCCCATGAACTATAGCCCGCTAGGCCCCTCTGTCCATGGAATTTTCCCTCCAAGAAAGCTGGAGTGAGTTACCACACCCTCCTCCAGAGGATCTTCCTCCCATGTCTCCTGCATTGCAGGCAGATTATTTACCACTGAGGAAACTCCTTTGGTTAATTTTATTCCTCAGTATTTCATTCTTTTTGTTGCTATAGTAAGTGGGATTTTTTCCCCTTAATTTTGGATAGTTTATTATTGTGTGTGCCTAGTCGTTCAGTCGTGTTTGACTCTTTGTGACCCCGTGGACTGTACTGTAGCTTGCCAGGCTCATGTATCCATGGGGCCTCTCCAGGCAAGAATAGTGGAGTGGGTTGCCATGCCCTCCTCCAGGAGTTTATTATTAGTGCATGGAAATACAGCTGGTATTTTATGCTGATCCTTGGAAGAAAAGTTATGACCAACCTGCTAAATCACTTCAGTCGTGTCCAACTCTGTGCGACCCCATAGACGGCAGCCCACCAGGCTCCCCCGTCCCTGGGATTCTCCAGGCAAGAACACTGGAGTGGGTTGCCATTTCCTTCTCCAATGCATGAAAGTAAAAAGTGAAAGTGAAGTTGCTCAGTCGTGTCTGACTCTTAGCAACCCCATGGACTGCAGCCTACCAGGCTCCTCCGCCCATGGGATTTTCCAGGCAAGAGTACTGGAGTGGGGGTGCCATTGCCTTCTCTGATGACCAACCTAGATAACATATTGAAAAGCAGAGACATTACTTTGCTAACAAAGGTCTGTCTAGTCAAGGCTATGGTTTTTCCAGTGGTCATGTATGGATGTGAGAGTTGGACTGTGAAGAAAGCTGAGTGCTGAAGAATTGATGCTTTTGAACTGTGGTATTGGAGAAGACTCTTGAGAGTCCCTTGGATTGCAAGGAGATCCAACCAGTCCATTCTAAATGAATCAGCCCTGGGTGTTCTTTGGAAGGAATGATGCTAAAGCTGAAACTCCAGTACTTTGGCCACCTCATGTGAAGAGTTGACTCATTGGAAAAGACTCTGATGCTGGGAGGGATTGGGGGCAGGAGGAAAAGGGGATGACAGAGGATGAGATGGCTGGATGGCATCACCGACTCGATGGACGTGAGTTTGAGTGAACTCCTGGAGATAGTGATGGACAGGGAGGCCTGGCGTGCTGCGATTCATGGGGTCGCAAAGAGTTGGACATGCCTGAGCGACTGAACTGAACTGATCTGAACTGAGCTTTACTGAATTATATTAGTTCTGATAGATTTTTGGTAGCATCTTTAGGGTTGTCTATATATGAGATCATGTCATCTGTAAACAGAGATAATTTTATTCTTCCTTCCTGATGTAGATCTCCTTTATTTTCTTTTCCTTGCCTAAGTGTTCTACCTAGGACTTCCAGTTCTATGTTGAATAGAAATGACAGGAGTGGGCATTTATACCTTGTTCCTAATCTTAGAAGAAAAGTTTTCAGCTTTTTGCTGTTGGCTATAATGTTTCCAGTTTTGGGGTATTGCAAATAAAGTTGCTACAAACATTCATTTGCAGGGTTTTATGTGAACATAGTTTTTATTTCTCTAGGGCAAATGTCAGGAGTACAATTGCTGTGTCATGTGGTAGTTACATGTTTAGTTTTTTGAGAAACTGACAAACTGTTTTCCATCCCATCCCATCAGCAGTGTATGTGTTATCCAGCTTCTCTACTTCCTCACAAGTTTTTTGTCATTGTTTTTTATTGTAGCCATTCTGATAGGTGTGTAGTGACATGTCATTGTGTTTTTCATTGGCTCTAATGGCTAACTGATGGTGTTAAATATTTTTTCATGTGTCCATTTGACTTCTGTATAGCCTCTTTGTTAAAATTTCTCTTCATATTTTTGTCAGTTTTCTAAATAGATTTTTTTTAATGTTGAGTTTTATGATTTCTTAATATATTCTAGATACAAATTCTTTGTCAGGATTTCCTTCTACTCTATAGTTTGTTTTTCCTTCATCTTCTTCACGAGTTTTTTCCCAGTGCAAATCTCAAACTGATTTATTTCATTAAATGTAGTTTGTTATCTTCGAATAAATGAATGAATGTCACACATACTAACAGAAATTCCCTTATAGTAAATGCTGCATAAACTTATTTATAAAAAAATGTAATGCTTGTTATCATAAAGGTGCTTGCTTGTATAGAAATATATTAATACTAATCACAGTTTTTCTTATGTAAGAAATGGGTAGAAGTTGAAGTGGGGAAGTGGATTATTAGAGTGTATACTTTGACCAGTTTGGGGGTCCAAGCACAATGGAAGATGAAGGCAGCTTCCCAAGATGCGGTGACTTTGTACCGTATCAATTTAGCTAACTGGAACCTCATCTTAGAAGTTTCTTTCCTGTGCTGTACTGGGTTAGAGGCGGACAGGAGAAATTTGTTTGAGGTTTGGACAGTGCAAGTGAAATGACTGTGTTACCCAAAATGCAGTCCTGCTGCTCATTGGTAGAAAGCCAATACTTGAGAGACAAGGTTGGTGGAAAGGAAAGTTTGCTTTATCTTGGAGGCAGCAACTAGAAGAGAGGGTGGACCCATGTCCAAAGGGTCTCTTCACTGACAATTATTGGACAAGAGTTTTTAAAGGGGCATTTCAGGGGTGTATAGGTGGAGGGAGGTGGCCACTTGTAGAAATAGCACAGTCATCTCTGATAGTCAGTCATCTTGAAATTGGTCATCACATATCTGACCAGCTTCATTTTGATCGTTTGAAGTACAGTTGATCTTCATTTCCAAGTTGGTTTGTTTCCATTTCCTTGAGGCCCATTCTTGGAATCACGGCAGTTTATGTCATGGCTATAGTCTGGTCATCATGTAGTTATCTTCTTCCACCTGGTGGGGGGTTTCAGTATCTGCAAAGGATATGGCTTAGAGTATTATCTATAGCCCTTGCCAGTCTAGGTTTGATGCACGATACTGGATGCTTGGGGCTGGTGCACTGGGACGGCCTGGGGGGATGGTGTGGGGAGGGAGGAGGGAGGAGGGTTCAGGGTGGGGAACACATGTATACCTGTGGTGGATTCATTTTGATGTTTGGCCAAACTAATACAATTATGTAAAGTTTAAAAATAAAATAAAATTTAAAAAAAATAAAATAAAATAAAAATGCCTATCCGAAACCAGAGATCAAATTGCCAACATCCCTTGGATCATCGAAAAAGCAAAGAGATCCAGAAAAACATCTACTTCTGCTTTATTGACTATGCCAAAACCTTTAACTGTGTGAATCACAACAAACTGTGAAAAATTCTTAAAGAGATGGGAATACCAGATCACCTGACCTGCCTCTTAAGAAATCCGTATGCGGGTCAGGAAGCAACAGTTAGAACTGGACATGGAACAACAGACTGGTTCCAAATCAGAAGGGGTACATCAAAGCTGTATATTGTCACCCTGCTTATTTAACTTATATGCAGAGTACATCATGAGAAACGCTGGGCTGGAAGAAGCACAAGCTGGAATCATGATTGCTGGGAGAAATATCAATAACCTCAGATATGCAGATGACACCACCCTTATGGCAGAAAGTGAGGAAGAACTAAAGAGCCTCTTGATGAAAGTGAAAAAGGAGATTGAAAAAGTTGGCTTAAAGTTCAACATTCAGAAAATTAAGATCATCGCATCTGGTCCCATCACTTCATGGCAAATAAATGGGAAAACAGTGAAAAAAAAAAAAAAGAAAGTGAAAGTGAAGTCACTCAGTAGTGTCCGACTCTTTGCAACCCTGTGGACTGTAGTCCACCAGGCTTCTCCATCCATGGGATTCTCCAGGCAAGAATACTGGAACAGGTTGCCATTTCCTTCTCCAGGGGATCTTCCTAATCCAGGGAGCAAACCTGGGTCTCCCGCATTGCAGGCAGATGCTTTACCCTCTGAGCCACTAGGGAAGCCCAGGAACTAAAAGTCTTTGACTTGTTTAATGGCTAAACTATTTAGTCTTATTTGACTGCTTTCCTTTGCTTCTACATTCTCTCATCTCTCTGATTAAATTTATTCTTCAACTAAAGTTTTTCTACAGACAGAAGGCAGGCTGAGGACATTGGAGGTGGGGGTCTGTCCTGGGAACGTCCCAGAGTGCCCTGCTCTGTTTCAGCCATGTCCTCGCTCAGAAGCTGGGTGTAGGTTTTGGTGTGTCACAGCTCATGCTGGTTCTCCCCGACTTGCAGACTAACCTGCTCTGCTGTGCAGCAGAGCTGATTCTGCAGCTCCTCCAGAGTTTTCCATATTTCCTGTAGCTACTTGAAATCATGGTGCCCATATGTGATCAGCTGTATGGACACTGCTGGCCTGTTTGCAAACCACTCCCATCGTTTAAGTTGGAGCCTAGGAGGCTGCAAGAGAGAAGTGTATTCTAGTTCTTCTTTGTGGATTCCAGCCCCTTCTTCTTTCCCCTACCTCAGGTTCCATCCCTGCTTCTGGAATGCCTGCCCTGCTGGCTTTCCACTTGTTACAGACACAGTAGCAGCAGCCCTGCATAGGCTATTAAATGAGTTTCTCTGGATTATGAAAGGTCAAATCTCTGTAGCAAATTCCTTGGCTGTATCATTCCTGGTGGTTCTGCTTCTCTGGTCAAACTTTAACTGATACAAATGATCATTTCTTTGTGTTGCTTGGAGTGAACATAGAATTCTAATGAATTTCTGTCTCTAGTCAAATCTTCTATTCAGTCTTTTCATAATCTCATTTCCAAGGTCACACAGGAATATTTTTGGACTGTTGTAGAGCAGAATCAAAACATCTGTGAAAACTTCATCTGCAGCAGTAATCTTTTTTGTTTTCTTTCTTTATCCTTCACTGGCCATGACCTGTTTTTAACACTGGAATCAGGAGAAGCATTTGAAGTCACTTTGTAGACGCTGAACTGACCCAGAACCAGACCCTGTAATGCCCACATTGAAAAATGGTCCTAATTGATTTAAAAGGTGCTTAGCTTTTTAACTTTGATGGACAAGCAGCTCCTGCTGAATTCTTGGCTGTGCTATTCCACATTGAGAAGCAAGGAGAAGCTTCCTTCAACAAGAAAGAACTGCTGGTTTTTCCATGATATAGAAGGAGAAGGAAGGCAAATAAAAGACCTTGATCTCTTTCCATGTTCAGGCTATTAGATCATAGTGTTCTACTAGTTTGCTGTAAAGTTTTATTTTATTGAATGCTTCTGATGGTAATATAAACCATATGAGTGAAAGTGGGTGGTTTAAATGTCAGAGTTAAAAAATAGAATATCTTAATATGTGCAGCTGTAAGGATTTTCAACATTTTAATATTTGGATCTTGAGAGGGTTGTTTTTTTTTTTTTGCAGCACTTTGCAACTTTAAGGCACAAATGATATGCCAACCATGAAAGTCAGCTCTAGCCTCTATGCCCAAAACCTAAAAGAAATAGTGGCATGTTCCTTTTGGTTCTGTTCCTTTTGATTTGACCTCTCTGGGCATTCATTTTGAAATAGTCTATTGCTACAGGACTGATAATCTTAAGACAAGTGAAGACTGTTTAGGATGTTTGACTAGATTTTCTAGGATGTTTGGTAATGGATGTAGTGTAGCTAAGAAAAAATGTGATTGGAAGCAATGAAGATTTTTATATAAAAAAATGAAAAAAAAAGTTCTCTGAAAATTTCATTCTAAATGAAGTTTATCCTAGAAACCCCAAGAGAAGAAGGTTATGATTCTTGTCTGTTAGAATATGCTTTAGATGTGTAATAGACTTTAGACTACTGTCTGATGGTGTAGGAGGGATGGGAAATGAGAGGAATATATTTCTGAATCATGAGAGTTTTTAATAGGTAAGTTCTTCAAATCAGTGAAGGTTTGGAAAACATCTTCTGAAGCAGTCATTTTTGTTTTAATAAAAAATGTATTTCCTATCATCCTTGGGAGCTACATTCAGCTTTTTCAAACTTTGATTATGTAATCTCCCCACTTAAAAGGGGGATGAGGAATGCTAATCTTGCATCAGTAATGGCCTTGTTCCTTTTCCAAATGATAAGAGATGGTTCCTGTTTGATCTGACCCTGGCCACACCCAGACCTATAGCCTTCAGTCTCCACCTCATTCTCTCTGTGTCACGTTGTAGAGTCTGTATTCCTGGTACAGACCAAACTTTTGGCTCCCCAGGGATTTTGCACTTGGCTTCTTCTTCCTGGAATGCTAATTCCCCAGGTCCTTGCATTGCTTCTTCTCTCACTACTTTCAGTGTCTGCTCAAATGTCACTTCATCCCAGATGCCTTCCCTGGCCACCTGATCTGAAATAGCAGGCACTCCTCCATGTGCCATCCTTACTCTCAGACTCTCCTACCCTCTTTGCCTTGGTAGCCCTCACTGTTATCTGGCATCATGTATTTATTGCTGCTTTTTGTGTCTCCTCACTATTGTGTGAACTCTATAAGGTTTATCTTAAGCACCTGGAACAGTGCCTGACATGCAACGTAGATAGGAGCTTGATAAATTAATTGTTTAAATCATGTTTGTGAATGCCCTACTTCTTCAGGTAAATGTTTAGGTAGGTAAATATTCAGGTAATGATTTAGGTAGGGCTACACCTTTACAGGGTTTCCCATGTAGCTCAGCAGTAAAGAATCTGCCTGCCAATGCAGGATGTCCCTGGGTTACGACGATCCCTGGAGGAGGGAATGGCAACCCACTCCAGAATTCTTGCCTGAAGAATCTAAAGGAGAGAGGAGCCTGGTGGGCTACAGTTCGTGGGGTCACAGAGTCGGACATCACTTAGCAACTAAACAATGGCAACAACACCCTTACAAGGTAGAGGGAAAAGTCTGCTGGACTTATTTCTTGGCTTATGTATCTTTTTGCCTTCCTCCATCAAAGACAAAAGTGGGAGCAGACCAGGAATTTGCTGGACATGCAGAAAGTTGCAGTGGGTCCTACTTACTAGGAGGTGAAGGGGCAGCTCTGATCCTGAAAGGGCTCCTATGGCTCTGCTGTAACCTGCTAAGACTGTGACCCTCTGTGGAGAGGGAGAATGAGACCTTTAGCACTTTTAAATCATTTCTTTTGTGGCAGATTGAAGCATTATGGTTGGGGGTTGCTTGCTGTAAACTGGACACAATTCTGGCAAACCTCAGAATTACATGGGATTCTCTCCATACCCTGCTCATGAAGACCCAAATTCCTCCATGCCCGTGTCCTGCTATCTGTAATGAAAGGCCATTTTTTTTTTTTTTCCAGTTAATGAGTTAGACAATGAAATATCATTTCTGGTTGGAGTAAATGGAGTATGCGTACATGCATGTGCACTAAGTCACTTTAGTCGTGTCTAACTCTGCAACTCCACAGGTTATGGTAGCTCGCCAGGCTCCTCTGTCCATGGGATTCTCCAGGCAAGAATACTGGAGTGAAATGCCATGCCCTCACCTCCTCCAGGGGATCTTTCCAACCCAGGGATCGAACCTAAGTCTCATGTCTCATGCATTGGCAGGTGGGTTCTTTACCACCAGGGCCACCTGAGAAGCCCACAGGGAGTATAAGGACCTGAAAATACTTTCTCAAGGGTGCTATGGTTAAGTGGGAGAGACTTCCTCTTCCCTGCAGCTGTGCAAGAATTTGTCTGGCCTTTGCCCAGATTTCTTGGAAGGAGCTTCTAAAATATTCTAGTTTCCAGAGTGATAGGAGTGATTTTGTTGTTCATGGGGACTCCCTGGGACCACACCTGAGTTTATGCTAAGGAGGAGTTGATTCACGGTGGGCCTCCAGATAGCCTTAGAATGCAGCTGGTCCTGCTGGAAAGACTAGTCTTGTAAGATTAAAAAGTTGGGACTTGGAGCCAGATGATTTTTGCTTCTAAGCCAGGCTGGCTGGTAACGATGCTGTGGCACTGGCTTTTGAGAAAAGGACGTTATTGTGAGGTCAAGCAGCAAGAAGACAGCAAGCAGGGCTCAAGCTTTTAGGGTTAGTGGAGGAGGGTCTGTGTGCAGAAGCCCTGTTGGGTGGTTTGGATTGGAGGACTTTGTTACTTGGCCTCTGATGCTAAGGTGTGATGAAGGGGTGTCATACTGGATCTTCCTGGACAATGGATGGTTCACTTCTGAAAGGCGTTCAGGTTGCAGTCATGTTCCTGTCTTTTAGTTCCCTGTTGGGGGTTGGAGGGTAGGGTTGAGAGCAGAGAAACTTTGGTTCTGGGTGTTATCTGAGGTCACAATTTTCTCCTAAGAGCATGCCTCAGCTGCGTGACTTGTGGTTTTATTCTGTTGTCTCTGAAAAACACCTTGGTGTCTTGTTAGAAACAGCATGGGGCCAGTTTGAGCTGGTTCTGCAGTTACAGTATCTAGGAAGGCCCTACCCGCCAACCTCTGGGAAGGGAAAGGGGTGCTGGAGTGGCCAGTGCTGGGATCAGTTAGCTTCCCCACTGAAACCCTGGTTGAGTTTGGTTGTGATTTCCTGGTTGGCAGTTCTACATCAGTGTGCTGAGGGGCTGATGTGTCCTGAAGACACAGAAGGTTCGTGCTTAGGACCCTTTCAGACTTGGCCCCATGGGTCTTTTTTTTTTTTTCTATCAGTTTTGGTTCATATCTTTTATATTAAAACTGTAATCATAAAAGAGTATCATGCTTGGAGTGGGAGGTAGGAGGGAGGTTTAAGAGGGAGGGGACATACATATATTCTTGTTGTTTCATTGCAGAAACCAATACTATATTGTAAAGCAATTATACTCTAATTAAAAATAAAGACATCAATTAAAAAAAATAAGTATTATGCTTTCCTGAATTCTATGAGTCGTTCTTACAAATTGTTGAATCTAAGGGAGGCGTGGGAACCCCTGAATTTGTGGCTGGGAGGTCAGAGGTGCAGGTGGTCTGGTGTCTGAAGTGAGGGAGTCTTGGGCAGGGCTGTGTCAGATAGCTGGTGTCTGAATGGCATTGCATCCAGGAACTCCACCAAACATACATACCTTGAAAAGAAAGAAACCCCTTTTCTTAAAATTGACAGGTCAGATATAATTATATTATGTTTGGTGTTGATCTGTTAATTTTTATTCTTTGTGGACTCACATTTTCTGGGACTTGCTTCCTTCTATGGCCTCTGATCTTCCTGCCCTGTTTCCCCAGCCTTTCTTTGCTCTAACAGGGACTGTGGCCTCCTCCTGACCAGCTCCACGCAGCCTGGTCCTTCCCTACAGCTTCCTCAGAGCTGGGGAGGGAGGCGGGGTGGAGGGTGTGTATTGTGCCTTTGCCTCAGGGCACCGTCTCGTCTTGGCACTCTTGTTTGCACCTGTGCCTGTGAATCACATCCTTTGGTTCTTTAGAGACATGAAGTGATGCTGATTTGTTGATTTATTCCTGGTACTGGAGGGAATGCAAAAGAAAAGCAACCAAAATGATGAAGGGCCTAAGGGACAGGCCTTAGAGGAAAAATGAGAAGATCCAGATGTTGTTGTTTATTGGCTGAATGATCTAAGAAGACTATGGGAAGCACTTAGCATTTGAGAGCTGTAATGAAGGCAGGAGATGAGAAGAAGAAAAATGAGTGGTGAGAGAGGAGGACAGGAGAATTAGTACTGAGCTGTGGAAAGTCACCAGGGAAGTGTGGGAGAAGCCATCACTTGAGACACCAAAAACAGAAGATGAGGGGTACATTTAGTTTTTTCTTTCCCCCGTTTATGGTTTTTACTGGAGAAGAATGTATGTTATGTTATTGCTGAGAAACCTGGATTTTTTCTGGTAAACATAGCAAACATATGCAGCTTTCCCTTAAGCTTTGAGATCTGAGCATTACAGTTCTGAGTATCACCTGTCTTGAATTATTGGGTTGCTTAGGGCAGATCTCTGGGCCCCGTCTCAGATCTGCTGGCTTAGAGTATTTTGGGATGGGATCAGGGAATCAGCAATTGTAACCAGCACACTGGTGATTCAGAATCCCGGGAAGCCCTGCGACTCAGTGGGGCCTATGTTTAATGAGGTTGAGATGCCAAAATCTGTCTGGCATAACAGAGAAACGAATCCAGAAGCTTGTTGAGGTGGGAACATTGAGGTCCATTCATCACATCGTCTACACACACCTTTCTTGTACCCCCTATCCTGCATCCCCTGAGACGGCCAAATGCTTCTCTCTGCACTGAGGCATTGAGAAATACATAAATAGGAGAGTGCCTGCAAGGTTGGGAAGCTCTGTGGCACTTCTTTGCTGTTGGCCAAGTGTGATGTGGGAGATGCTGCCACTGCGGCAGGCTTTCTGACTCCAGTGGGGTTGATGGGACCCTGGAGTTCCAGAGGCCGGGTGGCAGAGCTTAGTGGCCAAAGTCTAGGTGAGAGCATTGACATGGCAGGCACGGGGATGTGGTGAGAACTGGAACATTGTGACCCACAGGAATGGTGACATGAAGCGGACAGGCAGCCCTCTTAAATCTTACTTGACCTATTTATATAACCAAGAAAATTCCAGTTTCAGGGCCCCAGACTAGACTTGAGTCACCACAATGGAGAGCCAAGACCTCACGCAGTTTCCATACCCCTGCCAGTTCACTAAGGTATGGCTCTTTGACTGAAATAGAGTTGGGGTCCCCTTGAGGATGGACCCTAGTATATTCTCGAGCAGAAGTCTCTTCCAGAGATATACTTGCTTTTATTTTCTTCTAAACCAGAGGTGTTTTTCAAGAGGGAAATTAAAGTGATGGGCTTTATCTGGAGCTTTTGCCTGGAAAATCCCATGGATGGAGGAGCCTGGTAGGCTGCAGTCCTGGGGTCACGAAGAGTCGGACACGACGAAGAGTCGGACTTCACTTTCTCTTTTCACATTCATGCATTGGAGAAGGAAATGGCAACCCATTCCAGTGTTCTTGCCTGGAGAATCCCAGGGATAGGGGAGCCTGGTGGGCTGCCGTCTATGGGGTCGCATAGAGTCGGATACGACTGAAGCGACTTAACAGCAGCAGCAGCAGTCTGTGAAAGTGTGGATTCAGTTCAGTTCAGTAGCTCAGTCGTGTCTGACTCTTTGCAACCCCATGAACCGCAGCATGCCAGGCCTCCGTGTCCATCACCAACTCCCGGAGTTTACTTAAACTTGTGTCCATTGAGTCGGTGATGCCATCCAACCATCTCATCCTCTGTCATCCCCCTCTCCTCCTGCCCTCAATCTTTCCCAGCATCAGGGTCTTTTCCAATGAGTCAGGTCTTTGCATCAGGTGGCCAAAGTATTGGAGTTTCAGCTTCAACATCAGTCCCTCCAATGAACACCCAGGACTGATCTCCTTTAGGATGGACTGGTTGGATCTCCTTTCAGTCCAAGGGACTCTCAAGAGTCTTCTCCAACACCACAGTTCAAAAGCATCAATTCTTTGGTGCTCAGCTTTCTTTATAGTCCAACTCTCACATCCATACATGAGTACTAGAAAAACCATAGCCTTGATTTGAAGGAACTTTGTTGACAGAGTAATGTCTCTGCTTTTTAATATGCTGTCTAGGTTGGTCATAACTTTCCTTCCAAGGAGTAAGCGCCTTCTAATTTCATGGGTGCAATCACCATCTGCAGTGATTTTGGAACCCCCCAAAATAAAGCCACTGTTTCCACTGTTTCCCCATCTATTTGACATGAAGTGATGGGACCAGATGCCATGATCTTCGTTTTCTAAATGTTGAGCTTTAAGCCAACTTTTTCACTCACCTCTTTAAATTTCATCAAGAGGCTCTTTTTTTTCTTCACTTTCTACCATAAGGGTGGTGTCATCTGCATATCTGAGGTTATTGATATTTATCCCAGCAGTCTTGATTCCAGCTTGTGCTTCATCCAGCCCAGGGTTTCTCATGATGTATTCTGCATCTAAGTTAAATAAACAGGGTGACAATATACAGCCTTGACGTACTCCTTTTCCTATTTGGAACCAGTCTGTTGTTCCATGTCCAGTTCTAACTGTTGCTTCCTGACCTGCATACAGGTTTCTCAAGAGGCAGGTCAGGTGGTCTGGTATTCCCATCTCTTTCAAAATTTTCCACAGTTTCTTGTGATCCACACAAAGGCTTTGGCATAGTCAATAAAGCAGAAATAGATGTTTCTCTGGAATTTTCTTGCTTTTTTGATGATCCAGTGGATATTGGCAATTTGATCTCTGGTTTCTCTGCCTTTTCTAAAACCACCTTGAACATCTGGAAGTTCACGGTTCATGTATTGCTGAAGCCTGGCTTGGAGAATTTTGAGCATTACTTTACTAGCATGTGAGATGAGTGCAATTGTGTGGTAGTTTGAGCATTCTTTGGCATTGCCTTTCTTTGATCATTCAGGTATGACTTAAACCAAATCCCTTATGATTATACAATGGAAGTGACAAATAGATTTAAGAGACTAGATCTGATAGATACAGTGCCTGATGAACTATGGATGGAGGTTCATGACATTGTATAGGAAACAGGGATCAAGACCATCCCCAAGAAAAAGAAATGCAAAAAAGCAAAATGGCTGTCTGAGGAGGCCTTACAAATAGCTGTGAAGAGAAGGGAAAGGCAAAGGAGAAAAGGAAGGATATACCCATTTGAATGCAGAGTTCCAAAGAATAGCAAGGAGAGATAAGAAAGCCTTCCTCAGTGATCAATGCAAAGAAATAGAGGAAAGCAATAGAATGGGAAAGACTAGAGATCTCTTCAAGAAAATTAGAGATACCAAGGGAACATATCATGCAAAGATGGGCTCAATAAAGGACAGAACTGGTGTGGACCTAACAGAAGCAGAAGAGTGTGCATTACTGGGGGGCAAAAACAATGAGTCTGTTTCTCCCCTCCTCACCCCTCCTGTGACTACTCGGCGCCACACTGTGTGACCCTGTGGTCTTTCCTGGGGACTGGTGCCCTCTGATTGCTGTGTGCTGCATGTGCCCCCTCCCTTTTCTGGGCGGTTTTACAAGGAGGCAGAGGAGTTCAGATGGAGAAGGGGCTGTTTGCGTTTCATCTGCCAAAGTCTGGAAGGCTTTCAGCCAGGCAGACATGACTATTAAGATTTTTTTAGGAAAAAAGTTTTATTTCCTACTGCTTGGCCTAGTTTTAAATTAGAAATGAAAGTTAAATCAAGTAAACTTAGAGATTAGTTGAGTAGAAAGGAAAAGATGGTTTTTTTTTCCAACCTCCAGCTTAACGTCAGTTAATTTGTTCATTCATAAACCTTCATTTAGAACCTACTGTGCTCCAACTGAGATGATACCATGACAAAAATGTTAATTTCTAACAATGAAGGAAAAATTCTCATAACACTTGAGGGATATAGTAAATGAGTTTTTAAAAACTGATTATATGCTATAATGGAAGTACATTCATGGTGACATGAAACCTGAGATTGTTCTCTGTAGATGGTATTTAAGGTAGGCTGTTGTCAGGCTTCTGTGTGAACATTCCTGCTTATCCCACCACTGATTTTAGTTTTAGATATTACATTTTTCTTTGAGCTGAAGTCTGCCCCCCAGTAGTTGGAAGACCCTGTGGCAAATTATGAGTACTTGAACCACCTAAATTGGCACCCAGGTATTTCCATGCGGCCATGGAGGCCCGGAGTTGCCACGTCTTTTAATATTTGAGGAAAAGTTGGAAATTTTTATATGAAACCACCTATTTTATTGTGTAATAGCACATGCCAGGGATAGACACTGGGAATAAAGCTGTAAATATGCCAAAGAGCTTTTACCCTGAAAAACTGGTTTCATACCTGTCTGTCATCTTTCTGCAGGCTGAGCATTACCCGTTCCTCAAACCTACCTCCCTGAGACATCACTTTGAGACTCCCTTCCCCAGCATCCTGAAGCTGTCCTGTGAAGGTGCTCCAGCATTTAAGTAACACCCTGAGGGGCTGCTGCCCCATGCTGTATATCACCCCCTTCCCTCTCCCATCCACAGGGAGAATGCCTCTATCTGCCTTATCTGAGTACCTGGTAGGTTCTGCTGCTGGAATTCTCTCACTATGAATTACTTTTCTCTCTTTCTCCTACTATGCTATTAACTCCTTGGTGGCAGGTGCCATGTCTTCTGTTTGTTCCTCTGGGCCCTACATTATACCCAGCAACTAGCAGGTGTTCAGTAAATATCTGTTAGAGTGCACTGAAATGAAAAATACTGACTTAGGCAGTTCCCTGATTATCGGTGTTGGTGCTTTGGTCTGTTTTGATAGCTAGGCCACAGTAACTCTGACTTTGGGGTAGACTAACAACCCTTGGACAATACCACATGTAGAGTTTTAATCTGGATTGCAAGGATTTTGTTCTGTTTTGTGTCTAAAAGTGGGTCTTTACTGTTACCCATATTCTGTCTAATTGTTAGAATTAGATATCAATTTTAGTCATTTAAGCTCTTTGTGAAGCTCAGTCTTCAGTACAGTTTCTCTCCTTCCCTGATACAGGCCATGTGCAGGCTTGGTTAGCATACACTACGAATTCATTTAAGCCTTTGATAAAAATATTGGACAGACCAGAGATATTATCAGAACGCTGTGACATACCCTGGAGGTCTCCAGCCAAGGAGACATTGATTTAGTATTCACTACTCTCTGTTAGCTCATATCTATTTTATTCTGCCTTGTATGCCAGGAGATTCTGAGAGGTCCTATTTAATGACCTTCTTAAAGATGTAACATGTCTATCACACCCCTTTCCAGAAGTTAATCAGTTAAATCCCTTTTTGTGAACCTGTAGTAACTCTCAGAATCAGATATTCTTTTTCCAGTACCCACACATAGGATATACTCAAAAATTTTGTTTACCATTTCATCTTAAACTCACTTAGCTATCATTTAGAGAGTTCAAGCTCCATCTTTTTAGATAATTTGGGAAATTCTCATAACTAGATTTTTGGTGACTTCTCAAAGCTTAGATTAAGGTACCAGGTGAGGGGCTTTCACACTGTTACCTTATCTCTACAGTGGTTCCACATTCAGCAACTTATTTTTATATTTTTGGATCTAATTGAATTCATTTGCAACACCAAACACTCCCTCCTAATCAATTTCCAGAAATAATCTATATGGATAACATCTGCACATTTTTAGATATGATACATATAGACATATGGATGAGTCATACCTACTATTTTATATCATTTTGGAAGGGGAAAGGAGTGTATGTTAAGTATCTCATAAACATGTCATAACATAGTAATATCATCTTTAATGATGCTTTTACTTGTTAAATGGTTGAATAACAAATAAATTGGAAAAATAGCAAGTCCTTTGTCTTAAAAAAAAAAACAAAACTGCTATTATTTGTAATCCAGGGTTTGATTTAAAGTATATCATCGGTGGGAATGTGCTCAGTCACTCAGTTGTTTCTGACTCTTTGTGACCCTGTGGACCGTAGCCCACCAGGCTCCTCTGTCCATGGGATTTCCAGGCAAGAATACTGGAGTGTGTTGCCATTTCCTCCTCCAGGGAATAGATAAATACATAGAGGTTTATTAGATGTTTTGCCATCTCTGTGTTGCCATTTTTATAATTAACACAATCTTTGTACATTGACAGGAAAATTCCTCTTTCTTCCTCTACTTATACTCACAAGATTTCTAACACCAGATATGTGGGTTTACGCCTACACCAAACAATTCTCTCACACTTGCTGGGTGTCCTGGAGTTCAATTCAATTTGGACACTGTCTACCTGGAGTTAACATCAGATCCCCCAGGCTAAGGGCTCAGTTCTGCAAGAGTGCCCCAACTTCAGACAGCAATCACAAGTACTGGTCCTCAGGTTACTCACATTTATGTCTGACTTGGCCACAAGTTGGGTCTTCCCTGGTGACTCAGATGGTAAAGAATCTCTCTGTGATGCAGAAGACCCAGTTTGACCCCTGCATCAGGAAGATCCCCTAGAGAAGGGAATGGCTACCAGCTCCAGTATTCTTGGCCTGGAGAATTCCATGGACAGAGGAACCTGGAAGGCTACAGTCTCTGGGGGTCTCAAAGAGTTGGACACGACTGAGAGACTAACACTTTTACTTTTTGGCTACAAGTTGGGGTTTCCCATGACCTCCCCCTTCAGACTTGATAATTTGCTATGATGGCTCACAGAACTAAGGGAAACCAGTCTATTATATAAAGAAGGGCATGATAAACGGTACAGATAATAGCCAGATGAAGAAATGTATCAGGCAGAGCCTGGAGAGTCCTGAATACAGGAGCTTCTGTCCCTGTGGAGTTGGGTTCTATCACTCTGCTGGCACGTTGATATGTTCACCAGGCTTCCAAACCCCATAGTTCTGGGAAGTTTTTTGGAAGTGACATCATGTAGGCATGATCAATTATTAGCTCAGTTGCCCTCAATTCTCCTCTTCCTGAGGATGGGGGTGGACTAAAAGTTCCAAGCTTCTAATCACATGTGGTCTTTCTCGTGACCACCTCCCATCCTGAAGCCACCCAGGAGCCCGGTAAGAATCACCTTGTTAAGACAAAAGTCACTCTTATCTCCCAGGGAATTCTAAGAGATTTAGGAGTTCTGTGTCAGGAACCAGAGCCAAACACCAAGTATTAGAACAAAAGGTGCTCCCAGTGCTCTTATCACTTAGGAAACTGCAAGGAATTTAGGAGAGTGGTGCCAGGAACTTGGGGGCAGAGACCAAATATTAAAACAAAAGATATTTCTAGCACCTTTATCGCTTAGGAAATTACAAAGGTTTTAGGGTCTCTAACCAGGAGTTGGGATGAAGATCAAAATACATATTCTTATTGCATCACAGTATCACATATGTATGTGTATATATATATTTGAATACTTTTCTGTTTTTTCCTTACAGAAAATTTCTAGAAGTGGAATTTTGGAGCAAAGGGTGTGCAATTTGTAAAGTCTTTTATATATATTGACAACCTAGAGACCTATCACATATGAGATTGCCTGTTTTCTCTCACTGAGATGAATGTGAATGAATTTTAAATGAATGGCTTAGCTGGTCTGGAAAACTCAGCCTGGTGAAGTGGAAATAGTATAAAATTAACGTCAGGGGAGTGGGCTGTCGGGACCATCCCCACCTTCCCCGAAGACAGGGACTCAGTCTCATCCTTCTCACAGCTCCTCCATCCTGTGCTTTCTTTCTTTCTTTTTTAAAATCTTATTTATTTATTTAATTTTGGCTGTACTGGGTCTTCATTGCTAAGCAGCTCCTGCTGCTGCTGCTGCTAAGTCATTTCAGTCGTGTCCGACTCTGTGCGATCCCATAGACGGCAGCCCACCAGGCTCCCCCGTCCCTGGGATTCTCCAGGCAAGAACATGGGAGTGGGTTGCCATTTCCTTCTCCAATGCATGAGAATGAAAAGTGAAAGTGAAGTCGCTCAGTCGTGTCCGACTCTTCACGATCCCATGGACTGCAGCCTACCAGGCTCCTCCGTCCATGGGATTTTCCAGGCAAAAGTACTGGAGTGGGGTGCCATTGCCTTCTCCGATTGCTAAGCAGGCTACTTTCTTTTTTCTACGCTTCTCATTGTGGTGGCTTCTCTTGCTGGGAAGCCTGGACTTTAGGGATCACGGGCTTCAGTCAGTGGGCTCAGGAGTTGAGGCTCTCGGGCTCCAGAGCACAGGTTCAGTAGTTGTGGGGCACCAGCTTAGGTGCTTTGCAGCATTTGGGATCTTCTCGGATCAGGGATCAAACTCATGTCACCTGCATTGGCAGGTGGGTTCTTTACTACTGAGCCAGCAGGGAAGCCCCATCCTGTGCTTTCTGATTCCCAGCAGCTCTCTCAGCGTGTGTAGGTCCTCTTGTCCTGGAATGGCAGGGATGCTGTTCTCCCTTCTTTAGCCGAACACACCGGTCCCCTTGTTCATGGCCCTTTCTTCTTTCCCTCTGAAGGAGGTATTTCACACCAGGTTCCTATCTTCAGCACCTTGGAGTGTGAGCAGATGCATAGGTCTGCAGCACAGCTGTCTTGAATTTTGCACTGAGCCCCTGGAGTTGGCCAGCAATTCATTTTTTTAAGGCTTAGTTGGGACCATGATTACTTCAGTGGAAATGAAAATTGAGTTGATTAGTGACTATGACATTTAGATTCGTGTGTCCAAATAAAGCTTGAGATGTTTAAAATTCTGTAAATTAAAGCTGAATCAACTCAAGTATTTAGAATATGCGTATGCCATTGCTAAAGTTGACTTTTAGATTCTCAGCTGTTTTTGGCAAAGCGGAGGTAGCTGTATAAGAGAAGCAGATCAAGAGCGTGAGGATAAAGATATGGAATTACTGTTTCGGTAAAATGGACTGGAGTCTAGATGACTATAGACAGTACCACTTAGGGTGTGTGTGTTCCCCCAAGAGAGCCATTCCCTATGCAGTTACATTTTTTTCTATAACCCCACAGACTTATTTGAGGACATTATGTCCTATTCTTAACTTAAAGGCTACGTTCAGAAGTCTCTCTGTGAAAGTGTTTAAAATGTTGAACAACAAATTTCTCTTCTCATTGTGGTTCTCTTTTTATTTTCTTTTTGTTGTCATCCTGGAATTCAGATTCTGAGATTCTATAGGAATTGATGTTAGAGAACATTTAATACAAATTCTGAAATGCTATGCTCATTCTCACCCTTATATTAATAATTTCAGCTACAACTGGTAATGGTGGGTAGATGCCCTGGAGATGCTTTGTGGGGTGGTAATTAACAATGATTCCTTGTACATAATCTGGAAATTTGCTTCCTGGTGGCACTGTGGGTGAGAGAACACAGTCGTACTTGGTTTATCCCACCCTTGACCATAGGTGCCAGTTTCTTGGTCTCTTTCTCATCGCTGGTGACCATGGCTCCAACCTACAGCACTGAGGACTTGCCTGTGAACACTCAGCTGCTTAGGAAGAAGCAAGAAGCAAGAACACTCAGCTGTTGGAGAAGCAAGAGTTCTGGGAGGTGTTTGGACCAGCCAGGGAGTGAGGGAAAAAAGCGAGTGAGGGAAGAAAAGCATTCCACACCTGTCTGCCTTTTCAGTGAGGCCACCAAGTTTTCTGAAGTAATATCATATTGCATTTACAAAGATTTCTGCAGATAGATAATTTTTTAGGTAGGAAAAAACTTATATACAGAGTAACCTGATAGTGGAATCATTTAAAATAATTAAATAACTTACCTTTTAAAGTGATGGATTCCCTTTGCTTTCGTTGTGCTTACCTTCTGTTTGTAGCTAATTCGGTTTTTATTTGTTGTCACAGGCTAAACATCTTTATGACTGGCATGGACCCATTCTACTTCCACGCAGTAAATGTCATTTTACACTGCCTCGTGACCCTTGTGCTGATGTACACCTGTGACAAAACTGTCTTCAGGAATCGTGGACTTGCTTTTGTTACGGCGTTACTTTTCGCCGTGCATCCTGTTCACACAGAGGCGGTGAGTGTCATTGAGACTCAATGAAATAATGAAGCAAAAAAGTCATCTTTTTCTCCTCTTAAAACCATGTGAATTTAAAGCTCTACTGAAGTGTTTATATATAAATCATTCTGCTTGACAGCTTTTCTTTTTAAATGTTCTAATGGCCAGTGCACCTCCAGGACTTAACTGCTTTTCTAAATAACCACTGTCATTATTACAGGTAGTCATAAATGACCACAGTTCTTTATTTGTGGAAAATTTAAGTCCTAATGTGTTTTAAACAGCAAGGGGCATTTTGAAATGCTTAGCATGCTGAGTTATTGTTCCCACTCTACGATTTTTTAACCTATTCTTGCTCTGCTTAATATTTATAACATTCATGATACAGAGTTGTTTAGTCACTAAGTTGTATTGGACTTCTGGTGACCCCATGGACTGTAGCCCACCAGACTCCTTGTCCATGGGATTTCCCAGGCAAGAATACTGGAGTGGGTTGCCATTTCCTTCTCTAGGAGACTTTCCTGACCCAGGGATCAAACCCATGTCTCCTGCTTGGCAGGTGGATTCTTTACCACTGAGCCACTAGGAAGCCCAAGAGCTGGGGGAAGACCATAAAAAGTTGAACTGACATTCTTCAAATTAAACACACATTCAAGACTTATCAATAGTTTTCCAAGTTATTTAGTATGAACTGTAGTTATTTGGAGGATGATGAGAAATGGGTTTAGAAAGTATAGATCTGGAGTCCTATTTAAAATATGGGCTTAATCATGCACCAAGATGGTGTCATCTAGCCTGGCTTCACATCTCAGTGACCACAGCTGGTTTATTTTATGTATTGCTGAGGATGGATGAAGACTTTCCAAGCAGTCCATGCCTACCACAGTTTTATAAGAATTGTCTCAACAGTCACAGATTGTATCCGGGCATTTTCCTACAGTTCACATACTACAGTTTACATCCAGACCTGAGAACCTGGGGAAAAAGTGTCAAGTTGATTCTCCTCTCCCTCTTCCCTTTTCAGTTGCCTTTTACTTATATTAAAAAAATAAGGAATGTCTTGCATACATCAGAATCTTACTATGCCCCAGGGGTACAAATGGCACCATACAGTGAAACAATTTGATATATTGGTGTCAGCCAAGTCTCCTCTAATTAAGGCATCATAAACCCAAAGTAGGTTTATATCCTTTTCTGTCTATACATGTTTCTGTGAAGAAGGGAGCACTGTATTAGAAGTAGGGTAAGGTGGCCTGCAGGATGTTTATCATGGGGATGCAAAATACTTTCATTTGATCTGAAGCAAGACGTCTGATCTGGCCAATTGGTTTGATGATGAGGACTGGTTAGGCCATATGATGGACATTTGCCACAAACAAAATTCTAAATCTGTAAGCCCAAGGTTTTGACACAAGTATATTTAGAGTGATAAGGAAGAAAATTATTTTTATAAACAATTACATTGTTAAGTGTAATTTTCCCAGTCCTTTCTGAGTATTTTGGACTGAACAAGGTGCCTGTAAGTGGAGGGCTGTAAAGTATACGTAATAAGCCTTTGCAAAGTCTCAGTCAAGCCTTTTTTCCTTGGTTTTGAGAAACTGTGAAAGCAAATGAATCCAATGACAGGTAACTTTAATGATTGGTACACTTCATTTATTTGCTTTCAACCAGGTTAAAGGAGAACCTGGAGCTGAACATTATGCAAGATGATAGATCGCTATGATTTTGCAGATAACTTGGGTGTTCAAAGAATTGTCACTGCTGTAACATGGTTACTTCTGTCCTTATTTCTGTGAACTGTGTTCAAATACAAAAGCTACAAATAGAATTGATGCCTCATGCTTCCTTATTCTAACAAAAAGTAATATTCAGTCATAGATAACTGAATTTATTAAAAAAGCCTACACCTATATTATTGAGGACTATTCTTTATTTAATAATTTTTATCATTTTTTTCTAACTTACACTGTATTTAGCAATTGAAAATAATACTAATTGGAATAATAATACAAAATTGAAAATTCAACAATTTTGAAAATTCAGAAACTTTAGGTGCTTTTGATCACAGGCACTTTAAAAAATTAATCTAATTATACATACATTTTTATTATAGAGTGAGATGATAAATAGAACATTTTAAAATGTAATTGCATAGCATATTAAGAAAAAAATGCTGAGGCGGAAATAAAATGGGAACATGATTTCAAGGGGAAAGGGCACATGAAATGTCTGTCATTTAAAGAGTCTGTTCATATTTGTGTAAATGGAAGATGATGAGCTTCAAACTGCTGTGGTATGTTTCAGGTTCATTTGGTACATTCAAAACAGTAATATTATGGCCTATTTTAAAATATCAATTTCTAAAATGCACAGGAAGTTAAATCCTTTGAAGTATTTAAAATTATGATGAAAAACTTTAGATATGAATTTTAAAATATAAGAGTGATGCATAAATTTTCAATATTATTGTTGGATGAAGAGAAATAATCAAGGACCACTACTCCTAGCCATATAGAACATATGACACTGGGTCAATGGCAATGTTTTAATCTAAGCCCATCGACTTCATTATGTTTCTGACAGTTTCTTAGATAGATTTGAAAATTCATGCTTAGAGGGTCTTGGGGAAAATTTGTGTAGGAAAGAACAAATGAGTAGAATAATACCAGTCCTGATTCAGTGCTTGCAGAAAAGGAGAGCATAAAATTCAGTGTGATCATGAGCTGATAGAGTTAGGTTGAAATCTAAGGAAAAGGGAAAATTCTGTTAGCAAAATGACCTTTAAGAAAGAGTTTCAACCAACTTTCTTACTAATCCGGGAAAAAAAAAATTCATGGTAACACAATTATGGGGACAAAGCAGCCTGAGAGATGGACATTTATTTGGGGAAAAATTTTAAACTATTTCCATTTACAAGGAGATAGGGGAGGCATAAGAAAGTAAAGAAATTAGACCTACATAATACACTATACTGGAAAGTAAAATCTAGAGACCATTATTTAATTATAGATATTAGTTTAGGTTTCTAAAAAGGAGGACAGAGGAATAGTAAAAAAGAAATGTGCATTATGAAAACAGTGATAAATGATTGAAAAAAAGAAAAACAGACCATAGTGTGGTGAAAGAGGGATTTAGTAGAATATATCCCCTCTCTGTCAAACAAGAATAAAAATGGGACCATCAATTATGACAGGAAGGATAACAGGTTTGAATTGAGGGGGAGGAAGGTTTAGTTTAAGCATGTTGATATGATTAACGATTTGTTTTCTTAATTATATAATCAACAAATTGTTAATGAGTACTTGTTTGGTACAGGCCCTGTGCCAGGTGCCAAGGGGATATGTGAATGGGCAGTGGGGTTCCCTACCCACAGTTTGTTCATAAGCCTCTAGAAAACCAAAGAGCATACACATAAAAACATACAAGACAAAGCAATATGTTGTAATAAAACTAGAATTTCAGTGAAGGGAAAAATTATTTCCAACTTAAATAGAGATGAACAAATTAATTTATTTACTTAATTTTTCTTTTGTTTTGTTTTGTTATTTTTTTAATTTAATTTTATTTTTAAACTTTACAATATTGTATTAGTTTTGCCAAATATCAAAATGAATCCGCCACAGGTATACTTGTGTTCCCCATCCTGAACCCTCTTCCCTCCTCCCTCCCCATACCCTCCCTCTGGGTCATCCCAGTGCACCAACCCCAAGCATCCAGTATCGTGCATCGAACCTGGACTGGCGACCCGTTTCATACATGATATTATACATGTTTCAATGCCATTCTCCCGAATCTCCCCACCTTCTCCCTCTCCCACAGAGTCCATAAGACTGATCTATACATCAGTGTCTCTTTTGCTGTCTCGTACACAGGGTTATTGTTACCATCTTTCTAAATTCCATATGTATGCATTAGTATACTGTATTGGTGTTTTTCTTTCTGGCTTACTTCACTCTGTATAATAGGCTCCAGTTTCATCCACCTCATTAGAACTGATTCAAATGTATTCTTTTTAATGGCTGAGTAATACAATCAATGCAGGGCTATACAGTGAATAAGATAGACTTTCCTCATTGAAAACCTTGTGATTCTTGGGTTTCCTGACAGTATATTTCTTGGGAAATTTATGGGTTTTTTCTTAACTCTGAATCATGAGAAAAATCAGTAGAGAAATTAGGAAAATGGGGGAAATCATTGAAATTCTCCTATGAGAATTAAAACTTAAGTCATCACAGAGACATTACTGTTTGAAGGAATGCTCATATATCAAATCAAAAACAAGAACAGGAAATGCTTACACACGGAGTTGAAGGTTAGTTAGGGTGAGCATTTCCAAGGCTGGAACAGAGTACTCGGGGAAAAATTGGTCGTGATCTAATCAGCATGTCTAGCTTTCAGCTGTGGCCCTGTGTTAAGTGTGTGTTCCTGCTCAGTCTGATACCAGGAGAACTCATTTTGCAGATAACATAATTAATAACTTTATACATATAGTATACTTCGTACAAATCCTATGAGTGATAGTCCAAGAAGTAACAAGTTCTGGGGACAAATGAAGTCCTTAATTGGCAGTTTCCACTTGTGATTCTGTAAAGCTTGCTAAGAGAGCTGAACGTTACATTATTTGAATTCAACTCAATTAGGTTCACTGATGTTTTTCAAATGTTTAAGTACTTCTTAAAGGAATACATTTCCCAGGTTACAACTACCCAATTGGTGATGGAAACCTGCAGCTTGAGGGCAAAAATAATTGCTGTCCATCTCTGTATTGATATCTTTGACCGGCCTTTCTGTACTTCCCAGCACCCTATGGTTCAGCCTGCATTGTTGTGGAATCAGGCCCAAGGGGCTGCAACTTAACATTTCATCTTTGCTTTCTGTTGCTCACTGCTGCCCCCTTTTCAGTAATCCATGCTGCCATCACTTTGTCTTGGCTCAGTGGGTAAAAATCCTCCTGCTATGCAGGAGATGTGAATTCGATCCGTGGGTGGGTCAGGAAGACGCCCTGGAGAAGGAAATGGCAATCCACTCCAGTATTCTTGCCTGGAAAATCCCATGGACAGAGGAGCCTAGCGGGCTACAGTCCATTGGGTCACAAAGAGTCAGACATGATTGAGCAACTAAACACACACCCATACACACACACACACACACTCATCACTTTATGCCTTCCCAGCCAGAAACACCCACATGCTTACAGACCTCTCTTTCCTCTCCCTGGAAAGCTGCATTCCGTTTCTGGCCCAGAATTCACATCTTCCTGTCTCGAGTTTCCTGAAGTCCTCCGTGCCTGACCTGTAAGTCCCATTGAATACAACCAGCATTTCCATGAAGCCTTCCTGGATCCTGCAGTCCAAATTAATCCCTTCAGTCTTCTGTGATTTCTCCCCTTTACAATGCATGCAGTTTCCTTGTAACTTCTTAATACCCTTTTTTGACTCCCCACCAGATACTAACTGCTTGGGGCAGGCTTTATCCCTCCAGCTGGCATAATACCTGGCAAAGAGGAGGCGCTTGGAAAATGTTTGTTGAAGGGAGTGATACATGTAATTACTGAACAAGATGACATTGACAAATTGACTTGCAGTATTTGGCTGGTCTGGACATATATTAGCTAATGACAGTCACTTTGTTTTTAAGACACTAGCCTTCTTGCCCCCAGAGACCCCAGCTTAACAAGGATGTAGAATAGGGGTTCAGTGACTGCGTGGGGGTTTGGAGCTGGCAGCAGAGTCTCGATGTTAGTGCTGACTTTTCAACACCCCTTCTGAGCTTCTGCTCCAAGGGACACTACATTCTTTATATCTGGGCACATCCAGCTGGCACATGCTGCTGTTGCTGCTGTTTCCCAGCAGAGCTAACTGAGTACAGTTCGAGAAGCAGGGCTCCAGACGCCTTCACAGCATTGGTTTCACTCACCCAGCTTGTGATTGCCTTGCTCCAGCTTGGTACCCCCACTACCGACTTGTGAGTCTTGCTGTGTCTCAGTTGGCTACCAGCAGTTGTGCTGTGGCAGCTGTCCCTCTGGGCCCAGATGCCTGGCCTCATCCCAGGATTCTGTTGCTGGGGAGCTGGGCTCTCTGTTTAACCTTCCAGAAGTCTTGCAGGTGATGCTGAGCTCAGTGCTCTAGGAGGCAGTGGAATAGAATGAGCAGAACTAGACTTCAGAAGTGAATCGTGTGCACTTGTAGCTTTACAGACTGCGAGTCTGAGCCAGGCCTTGACACTGAGCGAAACCACACTGTCACTGCCTACTTCCCTCACGCATTCTTCCTGACGTGGCACGCAAGTTCCTTATAGATTAAGGGATCAATGAACAGCATGTGGCTGAACAGCCACTTTAGGTAAGAGCTTTCAGTTCTGTACTGCCAGTGAAATTCTTTGGCCATGTCCAGGTTTCTCTTGATGTGGATTTGACTAGAATTTTTCTCAATTATGTGACTCGCTATCCATCCTGATGCAGGTATTTAATTGAATTATCTTTTTATTTAGATTTTAACTAATAGATATATTAGATTATCTAGTAAAGTTAACATAAAATATCACACATGTAAACTTCAATGTAAAAAGATGATTTCTATACGTCACACAGGAAAACCTCAGTGGTAAGAGTCTCCTTTCCTTGCTCTGCAGAGAAAAGGAAGACAGAAGGGCATCAACACCGAGTGGGCACTTTATATATTGGGTTGGCCAAAAAGTTCATTTAAAAACCCAAAGAACTTTTTGGCCAACCCAATATATCATTTTACTTATTACAGCAGTAACATGAGGTAGGGGGTGTAATAGTCATTTTAAAAATAACAAAACCAAATCTCAGAACTTAAAGATGACAAAGTTGAGTCTCACTCAGATGGCAAGAGGAGTCTATATTGAAGCCTTGGGTGGTCTAGCTCCATGCGTGTGTCATCACCTCTCCTTTATGACTGCAAAGTTTGCTCATTATTTGAGGATATTTATAGGTATATTTCCCAGAAATCTATTTTCTGCTATTAACTGTTGATTGATTCTTCAACACATCATGGGCTTCAGGTCCTCTGTGATTTGGGTGAAGCTGTTTTCTGTGCCTGAATGTCAAATCTGTTTATTTCTCTTGCAAACTCTTCCTCCCCATGTGAGCTTTTCTTTGAAACTTTCTTTGAACCATACCCTAGTTTTTCCTTCATAATTTTATTTCTTGGATTTAAAATAGTTAAGAGAAATGTACACATGTTTTAAATAGTGAAATAATACAAATATTTATAAATAGGCATCTATCCCCCACCTGTCTTTCATTTCAGTCCCTTTCTGAAGTAACACATTGAAAACAAAATTTCAAACCTAAGAAATGTAAAGACCATATTACTCTTTGTCCAGAGGCACCAGTTTTTAACCTTTTGCAGCATTTGCTTTATCATCCTTGCTCTCTTTCTCCTTCAATATATAGAAATATTTTTTATTTTCTGAAACATTTGATAGTAGGTTTGTAATTCATGCTACTTTATACCTTAATAATTTAATTGTGATGTGTATTTTCTAAAACCATGGTCATTAGTCACTGTTTCTTTTTAGCTTCTTGTAATCTTAGGTTTGTAACAGTTACAAGTCTTCATTGTCTTTCTGTTATATTATTTATATCTTTAGATGTAATTAAAATTATATATTATGATGTATATAATGTTATTATATGTTATTAATGTGATATTTATTATAATAATGTATACTATGTTGCATAATTATAGTATATATAAATTATAATATATACATATAAATTATAATATAAATATATAAACAACTTTATATTATATAATTTATAACATGATTTACATATATAGCATATTATATTAAAATTTATAATATAAATAAAATAATGAAATATATGTAAGTACAATAATGTAAGAACATCTGAATAAAAATAGGAATTTATAATGTATATAGTATATTTGTAAGTATAATATATGTATGATATTGAAAATATGTTATATGTAATATTATATTATGATAGATTATGAGTTGTATTATAGTTAAGAAAGGTTAAAAATAAAGTTAAGCATGAAAATCTTGCCCCTTTCTTCCTCTCTATCTCCTTCTTTAAAATTATTGTTAAATGTTTAAGATAACCAGAAGTCATATATCAGAAATTGAAGAATAATGTGTTTTCTAATTTACTGTTTCTTTAATTCCTCTAAAAACAAATACATTTCTGTTATGGGTCTCTGAGAAAGTGGTTTTCTAAGGTTTTTATTTTTTCAAAATTTGTAGGTGGCTGGAATTGTTGGCAGAGCTGATGTGTTGGCATGCCTTCTGTTTCTTTTGGCCTTTCTCTCCTATAATAGGTATGTATGGCTAAGAATGCCCTTGTCTGTGTTTACAATCATGCTCTTCCCTGGGAGTTTCTGCTGTGTGTGTTTGTGTGAGCTTCTGAGCTCCTTCCTGAGAGAGGAGGGAAGCTTCTTGGCTGTGAGATAACCGTGAGCTTCCTGGAGACTTGGCATAGGAAACTGTCTCTTAACCAAAGACTAGGCTGTTCTGTTTTCCAGCCATATTCTGAACTATGTCATAGCCTCTTAAAAGGACTGCTCTCCCAGTGCTGGGAAGATAAGCTCTAGCTTCTTGATTTCTCTTACTGAGAATGGAATTTGAAATCAGCTCTGAGCCAAATTATACTGGGTATAGTCCTGTCTTCTATTTAACTATGATTTGTTTAATTTGTCCTTTTCATTTTGGTCTTAGTTCCCCCCCCCCTCTTTATTATACTCATTAAAGGAGCTTAAAGCTTAAAATGACAAGGCTGAATTGAAAGTACTATTTCTCAACTGTGATTTTCTAATTTGTACATCATTTCATCAAAATACAGAAGCTTCTTGCTTTGTGAGACTGAAAAGCAATAAAACAATCTCCCATTATATTGCCTCTTTCCCTGCAAGATGATCAGATTCTCACCTGAGTTGTGACATAGCCACATAGGCAAAGGGGTGGGCTAAAAATAGGATGTAATATACAATGGAATATTACTCAGCCATAAAAAGGAATGCATTTGAGTCAGTTCTGATGAGGTGGATGAACCTAGAACCTATTATACACAGTGAAGTGAGTCAGAAAGAGATAAATATCGTATTCTAACACATATAGACAGAATCTGGAAAAATGGTACTGAAGAATTTATTTACAGGGCAACAGTGGAGAAACAGACATAGAGAATAGACTTATGGACATGGGAAGAGGGGAGGAAAGGATGAGTTGAATAGAAAGAGTAACATGGAAACTTACATTACCATATGTAAAATAGATAGCCAATGGGAATTTGCTGTATGGCTCAGGAAACTCAAACAGGGATTCTGTATCAACCTATAGGGGTGGGGTTGGGAGGGAGATGGGAGGGAGGTTCAAAAGGGAGGGGCACCCCACTCCAGTATTCTTGCCTGGAAAATCCCATGGAGGGAGGAGCCTGGTAGGCTGCAGTCCATGGGGTCGCTGGGAGTCGGACACAACTGAATGACTTCACTTTCACTTTTCACTCTCATGCATTGGAGAAGGAACTGGCAACCTACTCCAGTGTTCTTGCCTGGAGAATCCCAGGGACAGAGGAGCCTGGTGGGCTGCCGTCCATGGGGTCACACAGAGTCAGACATGACTAAAGTGACTTAGCAGCAGCAGCAGCATGGCTGATTCATGTTGAGGTTTGACAGAAAACAGCAACATTCTGTAAAGCAATTATCCTTAAATTAAAAATAAATAAATTTTTTAAAAATCTAAAAAAAAATGAAAAGAATGTAATGGGGGCAATGACTCAGTGGCTGGCCCAGATAAAGGGGGACGGTGAACCATTGCCCTGCTTCATGGAGTGATGCCTAGTTAAGGATTTATAAACCTTGATCTTTGGGTCAGTTCATTGGCCTATAATCTTACAAAACACAGTGACTGCAAGGAACACTGTTCTAAACCAGTGGTTCTCCATATGGGAGAAATTTGTCCATGTTGTCCCCAGGGACATTTGCAATGTCTGGAGATATTTTTGCTCACCTGGCATGTGAGTGGAGGCCAAGGATTCTGAAGCCTGTACGACAGCCCTTGTAACAAAGAATCATCTTCCCTGAGCTGTGCTGAGAATCCTTGTTGTAAACTAGCTTAGACCTTGGATCAAGGATGAACTGAATTAAACCTTATAACGTTTTGGTTTAAGAGCAAAACCTTTTCTTAATACAGGACCAAGCTTCTATCCTGGCTTTGTAGCCTCCCACTGCATTGCATGAGTATTTGCTTAGTCGCTCAGTCGTGTCCTATTCTTTGTGACCTCATGGACTGTAGCCTGCCAGGCTCCTCTGTCCATGCGATTCTCCAGGCAAGAATACTGGAGTGGGTTGCCATTTCTTTCTCCCGGGCATCTTCCCGATCCAAGGATCAAACCCATGTCTCTTGGGTCTCCAGCACTGGCAGGAGGATTCTTTACCACTGTGCCACCTGGGAAATCCTCATGGCATTGCTAGTTATATATGAGTGTTGTGAAAATATTAAAAATGTAAACCGAAATTCAACAATTGTTTCCTGTTTGCTCTGGTGTTAGAATAAGATTAACAATCACTTTTGAGTGTGAACTTGATCTCTCAGGCCTTTTCTGTGTGTTGGTAAACTGGGGAATGTGAGTGGGTCTGCAGCTTATCCGTACCTGTGTGGTAATAAGCCACATTGCTACAGCTTTCTGTTGTGCAGGTCATTCGCACTTTGAGTAATTTGAGGTGTCAACCAGCTTCGGAGAAAAAGCTTGTCTCCTACAAATTTGGAATATAATTTAGGCAGTTGTTCCAAGACATAACAATAACGGTGAGACGTCACAACTGCAGATGTATTGTCCTACCAAGGAGAGGGAACAAATTGGTGTGTCACCTGCAGAAGGAGCTGTGAGGTTTCTTGCTGGGGAGCCGATTCTGTTTTGTAAGGTTAAAAAAGACTTTACAGCAACTGGAAGGTTTTAGAAAATCCCTGCTGGAAATTATGCTGAGGAAAAAAAAAGTTTTCCCTAAATATTCTCATGGAAAATATACTTAAAACTACAGATTAGAAACTAATACAACATTGTAAATCCGCTATTCTTCAATTAAAAAAAAAAAACAGATCAGCCAGAAGAAAAGAAAAAGACGAAAACATCTGTATTTTCATCATATTAATGATGATTGTGTTTTGGTATCTATCCAGTGTTTTCTTTGTACAGACACATATAAAACACTTTCACAAAAATAATAATAAAAACAATGATAAACACAGGATGAGGCACAGGGAGGCATTGACCTGCCCCTTGTTACCTTGTTAGTTAACAACAGAGCTGTGATCTGAACCCAGGAAACCTGGCTCCAGGGTTCATGCATGTGGCTTATGCTGCTGCTGCTGCTGCTGCTGCTGTTAAGTTGCTTCAGTCGTGTCCGACTCTGTGCAACCCCATAGATAGCAGCCCACTAGGCTCCTCTGTCCCTGGGATTCTCCAAGCAAGAATACTGGAGTGGGTTGCCATTTCCTTCTCCAATGCATGAAAGTGAAAAGTGAAAGTGAAGACACTCAGTTGTGTCCGACTCTTAGGGACCCCATGGACTGCAGCCTATCAGGCTCCTCCGTCCATGGGATTTTCCAGGCAAGAGTACTGGAATGGGGTGCCATTGCCTTCTCCGCATGTGGCTTATATTATTCACTTAATATATATTCACCTAAACATCTTTACATGTCACTAAGTATATCTCTATATACTAGCATTTTAAATTGCTTTTTAGTGTTTCTCTGTTATATACCATATTTTACCATAACTTATATGCTTTTATCTAAGTACCAAATTCAGCATTGTCAGTCATTTACTTTTTCCCACCTTTGCAAATTGTATTCTTAAAGATATCTTTGCTCATCTACTTAGAATAAAATGAAATCTGTGTTGGATCTTACCTTTAAAAGGTGGCATTTCTTAGCAACCCATATTTCTTCTTGGAGTAAAACCATCTCAACTTTATTTTTCAGGAGTGTGGACCAGTGTTGTGTTGGGGAAAGTTTCCCTCCCACGGCTTCTCCCTTCTTCCTGCTGCTCAGTCTGTTTCTGGGGACCTGTGCAATGCTGGTGAAAGAGACAGGCATCACGGTGTTCGGCGTGTGCTTGGTTTATGATCTCTTTTCTTTATCCCACAATCATGATAAATCGTAAGTCATGTCAAAGTTTTGCTGTCAAGCACTGCGTGATGTGCAAAGGAAAATTACTTAAATCAATAGTTTTCAAATTTTCTTTAAAAAATAGAGATACAACATTCTGTTAAATGTAACCTCATCTTGGGGGTTTTCATGGTGGCTCAGTTGTAAAGACTCCATCTGCCAACACTGGAGACACAAGAGATGCAGGTTCAATCCCTGGGTTGGGAAGATCCCCTGGAGAAGGAAATGGCAACACATTCTAGTAGTCTTGCCTGGGAGATCTCAAGGACAGAGGAGCCTGGTGGATTGCAGTCTGTGGGGTCACAGAAGAAGCAGACAGGACAGAGCGACTAAATAAAACAAACCTCACCTTAGACCATAATATGCTGCTAAGTCGCTTCAGTCGTGTCCGACTCCGTGAGACCCCATAGACGGCAGCCCACCAGGCTCCCCCGTCCCTGGGATTCTCCAGGCAAGAACACTGGAGTGGGTTGCCATTTCCTTCTCCAATGCATAAAAGTGATAAGTGAAAGTGAAGTCGCTCAGTCGTGTCCGACCCTCAGCGACCCCATGGACTGCAGCTTTCCAGGCTCCTCCATCCATGGGATTTTCCAGGCAAGAGTACTGGAGTGGGGTGCCATCGCCTTCTCCAACCATAATATAGTAAGGCTTATTTCCTTAAGATAGTTGCATTGTATGTGTTCAGACTCTTCACACTTGTGTCAATGAGGATTATAAAGTTTTTGTTAGCACCAAATTTGGAATTGAAAAGTACCTATGCTAATTGTAAGTTTATATCACTAGATTGTTTTGCTTGTATAACACTGAGAAATCTTGATTCACACAGGAGAGTAGTTACAAATGGTAACAGTTTGTTAACAGCTTGCCTGGAATCTCTGCATTCACATAAGTGCTATCCTTCAAAGAACACTGCTAAATTGGAGTCTGTTTACTAGCTTGAGGGGTGGTGTATTTACCTAAATTTTGAATGGGGCGGTGGGGGGCGGGGGGGGGGTGTGTTTTTGAAATTCTACAACAGACCAGTCTAAACCATACAGGAATAATTAATTGCATATCATATTCAAGTTAAAGAGCAAGTTTATTTAGTAGCCTGTTTTCATTTAAAAAACTTAGGCACTTTCATATTGTCCTGTGGGTTATAGATGATAAGAATGACTAAGGCGTTTTAAAGTTCAAGCACATACTGTAATTTTCTTCCTCAGGTTTACTAACAATTTGACATGCAAACCCCATTTTTCAGTAATTATAAGGTCCTTACATTTGAACTTTTAATAAATGCAGCTGATTTATTCTCCGGCCTTGTCTGGAAGAAAATTTTATCTTTAAAAAAAAAATCCTGCCTTTTTATCCCATTCCCTACCTCTTTATACTTCTTGACACAAAGATAAGAGCAGTGCTATTACATGTCAACAAGCTGAGATGAGTCATTAAATTCTGATCACTTTCCTGCCTGGGCGTACTTGGAGATAATTTAAATAGATTTTAGTACTCTGTTAGGTCTCTGCGAATCTCAGAGGCGTGTAAAAGGAAGGAGCCTAGTTATCATTTTGACCCAAGCTTAAACCAGGAGAGCCAGAGGACCTCCGCTTGGCTCACAAGAGTCCTCTTGACCCACCGCAGTAATTGCATTGCTGGCCTTCCTATCCGCTCCTCTGGCTCTCCACTTGCTTCTGCCTCCTCTTTGTGTGTACCGCCTTTGCTCTGTGACAAGTGACGGGAGATCTTCCCCTCTGGTCCTGTCCAGAGATATTTTCACCTCATATCGACTGAAAAAAACACCCACACAACTTGAAAGTTGAGAATTGCATTTTATTTGGGACCATTACTAAGGACTTATAACCTGAGAAAGCCCCTCAGATAGCTGTAAGGCAACTGTTCCATAGAGGTGAGGGAGGAACTAGGATATATGAGTTTGTGCTGCTGGGGGGAAAAAAGCCTATAGTTGAAATCAAAAGAGTGCTAATCACAAAAAATCAGACATCTCAAGTTAATGATTTAGTGCTTTGCAGTATATTGAAAGATGCAAGAGTCTGGGCTCATTAAAATTTTTCCTTTGATATGCATGTCAGCTGTCTAGGGTCAGTATCCTGTTTTTCTCCATTCTGAATTCCCTTAGGGTACACCATGGGGCCAGCTTCAGAGGCTGATAACTTGATGGCAGGCAGCATTCTTTTGTGTATACTTATACTCGAAGTCTTAGCTCCTTTGGTCTTAGGACTCCCAACACATGGTTGCTTATAGTCCTTTCTTCTTCATCTGGTCACTATTGAGCTAGGCTTTTTTCAAAGAGGATAATTGTCTCTTTTAGTCCTTTAGTAATTTTCTTGACCTTCACCATACCAAACTGCTGAAAGTTCTATGAAAAAATAATAACTGCTGATATGTAGCTTGGAAGTTGCATACTTCATAGTTTATGGGGTTTTTCTGTTTTAGTAACTTTTAGCTCTCACAACCACCAGCATCTCTGTGTAGGTGGAGGCGTTCTTTCTTTCCTGCATCATTTTATCCACCTGTTTAATGCATTCCCATTTTGTGCCTGGCCACAAATAAGACAGATAAGATTCCTTCCCGCAAAGAGCAGTGCTGGAGGAAGACAAACATTACGTAAGTAATTACATGAGGACCTGGGTACAGTTGTGAACTTGGTAGAAAGGAATTGAGAACAGGTAACAAGGATTCAGTTCAGTTCAATCGCTCAGTCCTTTCCAACTCTTTGCAACCCCATGAACCGCAGCACGCAAGGCCTCCCTGTCCATCACCACTCCAGGAGTTCACCCAAACCCATATCCATCGAGTCGGTGATGCCATCCAACCATCTCATCCTCTGTTGTCCCCTTCTCCTCCTGTCCTCAATCTTTCCCAGCATCAGGGTCTTTTCCAATGAGTCAGCTCCTCGCATCAGGTGACCAAAGTATTGGAGTTTCAGCTTCAACATCAGTCCTTCCAATGAATACCCAGGACTGATCTCCTTTAGGATGGACTGGTGGGATCTCCTTGTAGTCCAAGGGACTCTCAAGAGTCTTCTCCAACACCCCAGTTCAAAAACATTAATTCTTCAGCACTCAGCTTTCTTTCTGGTCCAACTCTCACATCCATACGTGACCACTGTAAAAACCATAGCCTTGACTAGATGGACCTTTGTTGACAAAGTAATGTCTCTGCTTTTGAATATGCTGTCTAGGTTGGTCATAACTTTCCTTCCAAGGAGTAAGCGTCTTCTAATTTCATGGCTGCAATCACCATCTGCAGTGCTTTTGGAGCCCCCCAAAATAAAGTCATCCACTGTTTCCACTGTTTCCCATCTATTTGCCATGAAGTGATGGGACCAGATGCCATGATCTTTGTTTTCTGAATGTTGAACTTTAAGGTAACTTTTTCACTCTCCTCTTTCACTTTCATCAAGAGGCTCTTTAGTTCTTCTTCACTTTCTGCCATAAGGGTGTTGTCATCTGCATATCTGAGGTTATTGATATTTCTCCCAGCAATCTTGATTCCAGCTTGAGCTTTATCCAGCCCAGCATTTCTCATGATGTACTCTGCACATAAGTTAAATAAGCAGGGTGACAATATACAGCCTTGATGTACTGCTTTTCCTATTTGGAACCAGTTCATTGTTCCATGTCCAGTTCTAACTGTTGCTTCCTGTCCTGCATACAGATTTCTCAGGAGGCAGGTCAGGTGGTCTGGTATGCCCATCTCTTTCAGAATTTTCCACAGTTTCTTGTGATCCATGCAGTCAAAGGCTTTGGCATAGTCAATAAAGCAGAAATAGATATTTTTCTGGAACTCGCTTGCTTTTTTGATGATCCAGTGGATGTTGGCAATTTGATCTCTGGTTCCTCTGTCTTTTCTGAAACCAGCTTGAACATCTGGAAGTTCACGGTTCATGTATTGCTGAAGCCTGGCTTGGAGAATTTTGAGCATTACTTTACTAGCGTGTGAGATGAGTGCAATTGTGAGATAGTTTGAGCATTCTTTGGCATTGCCTTTCTTTGGGTTGGAATGAAAACTGACCTTTTCCTGTCCTGGGGTCACTGCTGAGTTTTCCAAATTTGCTAACATATTGAGTTCAGCACTTTCACAACATCATCTATTAGGATTTGAAATAGCTCAACTGGAATGCCATCACTTCCACTAGCTTTGTTTGTAGTGATTCTCCCTAAGGCCCACTTGACTTCACATTCCAGAATATCTGGCTCTAGGTGAGTGATCACACCATCGTGATTATCTGAGTCGTGAAGATCTTTTTTGTATAGGTCTTCTGTGTATTCTTGCCACCTCTTCTTAATATCTTCTGCTTCTGTTAGTTCCATACCATTTCTGTCCTTTATCGAGCCCATCTTTGCATGAAATGTTCCCTTGGTATCTCTAATTTTCTTGAACAGATCTCTAGTCTTTCCCATTCTATTGTTTTCCTCTATTTCTTTGCATTGATCGCGGAGTTAGGCTTTCTTAGCTCTCTTGTTATTCTTTGGAACTCTGCACTCAGATGCTTATATTTTTTTTCTTTTTGTCTTTGCTTTTTGCTTCTCTTCTTTTCACAGCTATTTATAAGGCCTCCTCAGACAGCCATTTTGCCTTTTTGCATTTCTTTTCCATGGGGATGGTCTTGATCCCTGTCTCCTATACAATGTCACGAACCTCCGTCCACAGTTCATCAGGCACTCTGTCCCTCAGATCTAGTCCCTTAAATCTATTTCTCATTTCCACTGTATAATCATAAGGGATTTGATTTAAGTCATACCTGAATGGTCTAGTGGTTTCCTGCACTTTCTTCAATTTAAGTCTGATTTTGGCAATAAGGAGCTCATGATCTGAGCCACAGTCAGCTCCCGGTCTTGGGTTTTGCTGACTGTATTGAGCTTCTTCATCTTTGGCTGCAAAGAATATAATCAGTCTGATTTCAGTGTTGGCCGTCTGGTGATGTCCATGTGTAGAGTCTTCTCTTGGCGATACCTGGTCACTAACAGTATCTCTTGAGTGAAGGCTATGCTCCAGGAATCGGACCATGCCATTTACAGATATGAAGTCACTTACTACTAACAACTGTTACCCTTGTTTCACAGAGCAGAAAGTACAGGCATAGAAAGTAACCTCTCCAGGGTCACCCATCCCCGATTTAGACTCTGTCTGTGTAACTCCAGATTCACAGGGTTACCCCTGAGCACCTGCCTCCATGGGCACATGTGGCTGGGGCAAGTAACCTCCCAGGGCATTTGCAGCTCAGAGCCTGGGCTCACATTAGTAGCAGGATACGAGCTCAGAGGATCTGCCTGTACTGGAGAGTCTTAACTCATTGAGAATCTCACAAAATTGTGTCTCCTTTTCCCAGAAATTCTTATCTGCTAATTTAAAATAAGGGCTTCCCAGGTGGTGCAGTGGTAGAGAACCCATTTGCCAATGCAGGAGACATAAAAGATGTGGGTTCAATACCTGGGTTGGAAAGATCCCCTGGAGGCGGGCATAGCAACCCACTCTGGTATTCTTGCCTGGAGAATCCCATGGACAGAGGAGCCTGGTGGGCTACAATCCTTAGGGTCACAAAGAGTCAGACAGGACTAAAGTGACTTAGCTTGCACGCATCCATCCTTTTGGATTCTGAATTTAGGTTGTTTCCCCTTTTTTGGTTGTTATATACCATGCTGCAAACAAATTTTGTGTGCACATACCTGCAGGTTTGTCCAGGGCATAACCACAGAAGTGAGGTTGTGGGCCCACAGATAGATACACATTCAGTGTATTGATGTGGAGCCATTCTCTTGAAATAACTGCAGCAGTGGATGAGAATCCTCTTGTTCCACATTCTTCCCATCCCTGAGTAGTGTCAGACTTTTAAATTTTTGCCCAGCTAATGTTACGGAATATATCTCAGAGGATTCATGGAAGAACATATGAGAATATGTTGCATGGATCATCTGTGAACACAATTTTACAAGATCATAATAATGTAAATCCCAAATATCCCTTCAGCTAAGTTATGAGAATTCAACTTATATTTATTATGAGAGAAATGTATGAGGAGGATAAGAAGTGAAGAGTGTCTGTATGTGTATTGGTGACCACATAAGAGGATTGCATATACATCTTCTCTTGTAATGAGCCAATATGACAAGTTCTAAAATTGGAAATAACAGTATTATTTAATGTTATTTTTAAAATATTGTGATACATACCAGAAACAGAGGAGCTAAAAGATTGATGAATATTTGCTTCCAAGGAACAGGGCTTGGGGAGGGGATAGGGGATGCTGTTCCTTGTTGCAGGTCTTGTTGCTCCTTTTGACGTTGTTTCCTCTTCACAATTAGGAGCAACGGGGTCATCCATCAGCGCAGCCCACAGCAGCCTGGAAGCTCCCCGACAGCACACCCTCTCCGGGAGAATGGGAAGCAGCAGCGGTTCCCTCACAAAGGAGCTTGGGGTGGCTGCCATGCCATGCCATCTGAACCCAAGAGCAGTGGATTCCCTGTGTCTCCTGGAGCTGTGTGGTCCTTGATGAGGTACTGGACCTTGTGTTTTCACCATCCAGCATCACCTGTTGCAGGGGGATCACTGGAGAAGTGAAGCGCCGAGTCATTTCTTTGTGACACCCCCACTCCTGTTACCCTCCTTTCTTTTCCCTTCCCCATTTCCCTTCCTCATTCTTCCTTCCTTCTCTTCCCTATCCCTGGCCTTCCCTGTGTCATATCAGATAAGAAAGGAGTAGCTGGAAGAAGTAGAAGCCCTGCTGGCTGCTGTTATTTGGAAGAAGAGATGAGGCTGTGAAGCCTCAATTAAGCAGTACAAGCATTCTGCTGTTTCCCTGGGGGAAGAGCCCTGCCCATCAGAGCGCAGGCACCTCAGTTTTCTTTGGGAGGAGAGCTCTGCCTTCCCCTGCCCTGACTCCCTACTTTTGGTGTGTGATAATGAAAGGTTGTTACTGAGCTGTGAAAAATGCCAGGATTCATTTTTGGCCTTGGATTCAAAAATGGCCTCTGGAGGAGAGGAATTCAATCCAGAGCCAGTGACAAGGCTTGATTACTCAGAGCTTTTGTATATTAAAGTTTTATTAAAGTATAAAAGAGACAGCTTCTGACACAGACATCAGAAGGGGGCAGAAAGAGTGTCCCCCTGCTTGCCTTTAACAGGAAGTTATATACCTAGTCGCAGGCTGCTAATTAGAGAAAGGAAACGTCTCATAACTCTGAGAATGGCACAAGGCCCCTCACCCGCAACATGCATTTTGAGATAGCATTGGCACAAGGTGAGTCATCTGGGCCATAAAATGATTGATATGAATCTTGAAGAAAGGCAGGTTTCCAAGCAAATACATAGTCTCATTAACATAGACTAGGAGAACAGTTGTATGAGTAAAACATACTGCTTTTTTGGGCCATTATCTGAGTCTTAGGTGAAACCAACTTGAGGAAAGACAGAGTTTCAGGTAAATACATTGTTCATTAACATAGCTTAAGAAAAAGATTTCTATAAAAAAAAAAAAAAACAAACCTGCATTAGTTAGCTCAAAGTTTGAGAAAAGTTAAGTTCAGGTGGAAGGAGATGTTGTCATGACAACACAGAATTTTGAAAGAAACCTCCTTTTAATTCTGTGTAGAGAAGGGAAAAAAAATCTGACACTTGTAGTTTGTTTCCTCCTGCCACTTAAGAGAGATTAAAAAATGTCTGACACTTCCAGCCTATTTCCTCCATTTGGGGACCCCTAGCCTTCCTGCCTGTTACCCTCTCAATAGGAATTTATTACAATGCAAGTATATGAGGTAGCCCAGGGGACGCTGCCTCTCAGGCATGTTTCTGGGGGTTCAGGAAGATCTCCTTTAAAGTACAAAATTTTCTTTCCCTTTAAAAAATCTTTTTATCTAGCCATGAAAATTATCATAGATTTATCAGAGCAAGTACTTGACTAAATTAGCTTGTCACTAAAAGAAGGAAATGGCAACCCACTCCAGTATTCTTGCCTGGAGAATTCCATGGACGGAGGAGCCTGGTAGGCTACAGTCCATGGTGTTGCAAAGAGTCAGACACGACTGAGCTTTGAAAATAACTCAAGCCATGGATAAGTAAGAATTTAATAAAGATGGAAATTTGACTCATACTATTAGCACTTAAGTAGCAGATTGCTATTCTTATTCTTCTCTACAGTCCTAGACAACTCCCTCTTTTCAGGTGTCTTTGTTTCCAATTAGTCCTGCCTTTACCTGTCTCTTAGATCATGCTCCACTTATTTATTCATCAACAAAGATCTACTGAATGTCTGCCATGTGCCTGGCATGTTCCAGGCAGGCACCAGGGCTGTACTGGGTTTTAAGGAGGACAAGATCCCTGCCCCTATGTAGCTTTCCTTCCAGGAGAAGAAGACAGACACTAAGTAACCAACAAGGAGTGAACAGTGTGGTGGAGAGTGGTGGGTGAGCCTGGCTGGGGCGAATTCCCATTGATTGGTCAGGGAAGGTCTCTAAATCCTTGTGGATGAGAGGAGCTCACCCTGCTCAGATCTGCACAGAGGGTTCTGGCCTTGGGATAATTAGCAAGCGGGGATGGGAAGGGGCTAGTTCAGGGGGTGGGCAGGCCTAGATGATGAAGAATGTTTTGGCCATGGGAGCGACTTTGAATTTTATTCTGAGTGGAATGGGGAGACTTTGGAGGGTTTTGTTGTTATTTGCTTATTTAATGTGGTTATATTACAAATGTTCAGTCTTGTTTCTTATAGTATAGTATTTAGGAGCAAGAGTAAAGCAAGGAGACTTTCACACTGACCGAGGGAAGAAAAGAGGTCTTGGCTGAGGGTGATGGAGCCTGAGATGTAGGCATAAGCTGGATTTTGGAGACGTTTTGGATATAGATCTAACAGGACTTGCCGATTTAGGGTAAAGGGGTGAGGGAACGGCAGGAATCAAGGGTGTTCGGGTTTCTAGCTTCAACTGCTGGGTGGGTGGTAGTGTCAGTTACTGAGATGGAAAGGCTAGAGGGAAAGTTGGTTTGGGAAAGGATAAAATCACTGAAATGCATGAAACTCCTGAGCAAGAAAGAAGAGCGATAAACTGTCAAAACCTTGAACTAATCTTGACTCTTTAGTACTAGGCATGAACGAAAAGAGGGCAAAACATTTGGGGAAATTCTAAATTTTTTAAGGCAAAGGAGAAGAAAAAAGAATAAATAGAGCATTGGAGACTCTATGAAGGGACAGAAGGCAGGCTGCAGTGTGACTGACTTCCGCCAGTCGGACTGTGTACATACAGTTACTGAGTTCTATACAGATCCGACTGTATAGGCTTCTGCTCTCAGTTGTATCCCCAGATCCTCTTATAGTGTCTGGTTATTTATAGTTGTGCAAGTATTTGTGAAATGAATAAATTAATGGGTAGATGGTAAGAAAGTATTGAAATTAAGCAAAAATAGAACATTTTAGTCAGAGAAGGCGATGGCACCCCACTCCAGTACTCTTGCCTGGAAAATCCCATGGACGGAGGAGCCTGGTAGGCTGCAGTCCATGGGGTCGTGAAGAGTCGGACACGACTGAGCGGCTTCACTTTCACTTTTCACTTTCATGCTTTGGAGAAGGAAATGGCAACCCACTCCAGTGTTCTTGCCTGGAGAATCCCAGGGACGGGGGAGCCTGGTGGGCTGCCGTCTATGGGGTCACACAGAGTCGGACATGACTGAAGTGACTTAGCAGCAGTAGCAGCAGCAGCAGAACATTTTAGTAAATTTGACAATAAAGAAATGTTAACAGGCAGTTAACATGCCTGTTAACTGCAGGCATGTGGGGTTTTCATTTTATTTTAAATTTAATGGATGTGTGTATGTATGTAAATAACTTGTAGAGAATATAGAGGTAAGTGCAGGAGCAGAAAGGAATAAGATGAAGTACGCATACCAGTGGTGTGCTGGTAATGCTGAATCATTGGCTGTCCAAAGAAAGTAAATCCCCAGTTGTTGTGTTTACAGATTTCCATGTAACTCCTACCCTGGCTGATTTGGAGCTACAAACATGACATAGCTGAAACTGGAGTTGGGAGAGGTGTGCCATAGCCCACCATCCTGAAACATTTCTACTGCCCAATAGACTGTAGATGTAAATAATCTCAGGAGCATAGACAGAAGTAAAATGAAGGAAACTGATTAGGAAATGATATGATTTGTGTACTTATTACCTTTATTTTTAGCTTGATTTATTTAAGCTTATATAATTCATTTTATTATAAAAGATATATATTATAATTGATATAAATATAGAATATATGTACATATAATTTATTATAAGTTATATAATTTAATTTTAAATAATGGCTGTATTTAATAACTGGCTTGCAAAATTCCAGAAAATTTAATAGTCATTTCTTATAGGACAATGTGAGCTCCAGTGCTCCAGTGAAGAAGGTCCTTCAGGAGGGGAAGAAAGCTTTACATCTGTTATCTATCACTATGTGCCAGGAAGTGGGCTAGCCCTTCCCACGTGTTATTCCATGCAGCCATCACAACATTTGTTTAGGGTAAATCTTATAGTTTGCTTATCAGGTGGAAATGGAAGATCTTAGATTAAATGGTCATTTAACACATTTACATAGCTGGTAAGTGGTAAAGTCAGGATTGGAATTACAACTGCACAGCCACTAATCCCGTGCTTTGCCTGTTGCTGTGCTCTGAAGTCTAGAATCCCAGGTGAGAACTTGGCCTTGGGGAGGAGGCAGGGCAGTGATGTCATGCTCTGTGCAGCTGGCCTCCCTGCTCAGCTCTCAGGGATAGAAGATTCTTGCAGCCATCCATGGGTCCACAAGTGAGGCCTCTCCTGACTAGCTTTAATATAGACTCTTGGTGATATGCTTTAAAAAAAAATCTTTTTTTTAACTCCGAGCCCCAGCCTATTTAGAAAGAATGATGCTTGGAGAGCAGTACACAATACGACTGGAACTGGGTCAGGATCTTACTAAGTCAACATGTTTGTGAGCAAGAAGGACCATTATCCTTCCTTGAGAGGAAACTTGTCATATATTTTCCTTCTCTGGAAAGGAAAGGTATCATGTATTTGACTATAAATTTGATTAGTATCAAAATTAATTTTAAAAACTATTCTTGTCCTTTTTTCAGAAAGTGATCAGGTAAAGAAAATAAAAGCTCAAAGAGGCAATGTTATCTTAGTTCTGAAGATCTCTGTGGATAGTGTTTAAATCATGAATCCTTCACTTACCAGGTCCTGGACAAGTTATTTTATCTCTGTGAGCATCAGTTTTCTCATCTCCCAAAAAGGGGAACTAATTGTAACATCTTACACACAGGTTGCTTATCAGGACTCAGAGCTATAGTAATAAGCAGGTAATAAGTCTGTAAAGAAGTGCCTGGCACACAGTGGCCATTTGGTGTGGCAGCCAGCAGCATCATTAGTAGTAGTTCAGAATTATAAATATTATTATTCTTTATGACTTTCTAAACACTGGAATGTGACTTTCTAAACACTGAAACTGGTGAACCTGCAGTATACAGGCAAGGAATGTGTTTTTATGAATTTGTTTTTTCTTGCTAGTATGTATTTGCATTGCATGGATGGCATTAGGCTGTCAGAAATTAGTCTACATACTATCAGATAAAATGTATTCAGAAGTTACCAAACACAGGGGGACCATCCCAGCCCAGGGGAAAATCGTACTGTAAGTCATTTATTTAGTTGTCTGTTTTTCTGTATAGCTTAGTGATTGTCTTATAGGTAGCAAGTGGCAAGTGCAGTGAACCTAGGACTTCGGGGTAGACACTGTGGAATCAGATGAAATTTCAGTTGATTCCATCTTTTGCTCGGTTGCTCCATGTGAAGTGAGAAATGTAAATCTTCCTTCTCCCACCCTCTTCATTACATACAGTTCATTCACATATGAATATCCTTTCCCTTTCACCTTAGAAAACTCAGTGAATTCTACCTGAAATCTTATTCTCATAACTCACATCTGTTTCTATAACTATATGTAGTCATTTTTCATATAGAGACCTGATATTTAAATGACAGTGATTGCGATTGGTATTGAAAAGACTTCTTGGCCCAAGAGCTGTCTTCTTTATTCTGCTGCTCTGCGACATCTGTCATGAATCATTCATTCTGTCAGTATTTACCAAATGCCTCCTATGATCAGGCACTGTTTTGGGTGCTGAAAATATATGATAGTGAAGTGAACAAAGCCCTGCCCTTATGGAACTTAGCTGGATGATGATCATGGTGTTTTTACTTAAAATGGGCTCGTTTTCAATCTTTGTGGGTAAGAGAGTGGTTAGATTTTTCACTCCAGTGTGTTTTAAAAGTCTTTATTGTATTGCTTGCACAGAGGCCTGCAAATAAATACAAGTTTATTAAAGAGAACAGGTTGTCACTAAAGTGAAACTGTGAAGTCATTAAATTCAGGAGAATTAGAAAGGCATATAAATATTTTGCCCTTTACTGATGGAATGGATTACTGACCTTTTAAGTGTTGTTTTAATACTTTGGGGTTTCCCTGGTAGCTCAGATGGTAAAAAACCTGCTTGCAGTGCAGGAAACCTGAATCAGGAAGATCCCTTGGAGAAGGGAATGGTAATCCACTACAGTATTCTTGCCAGGAGAATTCCAGAGAGAGTAGCCTGGTGGGCTACAGTCCTACTTCTGTAGACCCTGCCCTGTACTCCTCTTCCCTTAAATAAGAAATGTTTTGTAGATTAAACTCCTGAAGTCGGATTTTGAACTTTCCACACATTGATCTTGTGAGTAGGGCAAAAGTGTTTCAGATCATTATTAATAGCCTCATGTCAGCTTGAGAGAAACTTAGTAAGCTGATGACATGAGATTTTCAGGTGACAGCAACAGATCTATGTTGAAAGCCATCTGTATTACTTGTGAATAATTGGGCTCTTCCCAACCATTTTACACACTTTTCTGGCTGACTGATCTCAGGTGAGCCAGAACCGCAGACAGGCTTAGTGGCTGGAAAGGGTCTGGAGAAGGAAGGTGGCAGGCATTTATCCTACAGATAAGGACACATTTTACTAGGAAGGGTGAACAGTGCTGTTTTGATATAGGAATGATGGAAATAGTGGGAAATTTATTTTTAAAATCTTAGATAAAAAAGTTATTTTTCAAATGAACTGTCAGTGTTATCAGGCTTCTTAATTTTGAACTGTTTATTGATACAGTGTCATTAATACGTCTTTAATATTCTTTGGGGGTTTAATTTACCAAAGCTTGGCTCCCAAGTTCTTTTAAAGTAGCTTTTCTTGAATGTGGAATTTACCAGAGAGGTGTTCATTTCTGTGCATAGAGAATTAGAAGAGAGTTTTTTTCTCTTTCTGTTTCCTAACCACTAGTTGACGGTGATGTTATTCCTTCTGAACCAGACCCAAAGTATATGGGAGAGCAGGAATTACTTTGATAAGTTTGTCTCAAAGCTTATTGAAATTTGCTTTGCTTCTTGAACTGAAATCAGCACTAAAATGAATCATTTCAATAAAGTGTCTCTTGGCTTCATTCAGAACTTAGCGCTAAAAGCTTCTTCCAAATAAATCACATGCTAAAGAAGCAAAATTCCTTTTAATTTATGGATAGCACTTGGTAGAGTTCCTAACTGCTGACAGACCCTGGTTCATTCTGCTTAATCTTGACTGGATACCAATTCTTGGCAGTCTTCTATCCCCTGTGAATTTGAGTCAGTGGATGATAAGTTCTTTCCTTTCTCAGTGGAGAGCAATCAAGCTTGGGCATCTGCTTTCCAATTGGATGCATGGGGACATATGTTGAAAGAGAAAACTATCAGAATGTAGGCATTTCTGGTTGGCATCCAGTTGTGTCACTGCCTCAGTAAGCTCTTAGAGGAGGATGCCAGGCCTCGTTTTCCATCAGCTCATCAGTCACCATATGGATACTCAATGTCTGCCCTATGTGGGTTAGAGCCTGGGTGACTTCAAGGACACCAAACATCTCTCCCTTCTTTTGCAGAACACAGGTAGGGCTCTTAAGGTGTAGGGAGATTGCTGCCAGTTTCTTTGCTCTTTTAGTTAATGCAACTGTCATCCAGCTAAATTTTTTAAATTTATCTTTTTTAATGTAGCCTGCTGAGAGGTTGTAGGATGACTGCAATAAAAGCAGTATCAGTTCATCTTAACTTTGTAAACAGAGTGTACATAAATAATTCTTTCATAGAACATTATTCTACAGCAGGCAATATATCATGATGGTTTCAGGTAATTTGGTGGGATTTCTAGTTTGTTGCTCTGAAAATTGTCTGCCATGAGTTTTGAACTGGTACTATGTTTTCTAGATTAAATGTGACGGAATTTTTAAAATGTAAATGCTTGGAAAAAATACTGAAAAAGTGCTCTATTGGGTTATTGTGAGGAACGATGAGTGAATACATGAAAAGAGCTTAACATGGCTTTTTGTTGTGGCTTTTCATAAATGGTAGGGCTAGGACTTAGCTTTCCTGACCACCATGTTTTATGCCAAAGCCAGTGTGGAAGAATTACCATTTAGAAATTGTTTTATAGTGATCACTTTTCCTTTGCTGTATTTATGAAAGTGGTATAGTCTTGATTTTATTTGTTTATGATATTTAGTTATTTTTTTTTTCTCTTTTTATGAGCTTACAGTACTTTAGAGGAAAATGATTGTAAAAGAGAAAAGCATTCTTATAGCAAAGATGAAAAGTTTATCAAAATTTAGCAGGAAAACAGAACGCCTGTGTTAACACATTCTTAACTGGTGAATACCATCCTCATTATAAGTTGTGTACCTAGAGTTATTATTATTAGTTTCTGGAACTAAGAGCAGACTTTTTTAATTAAAAAAATTATGTATTTAGAATTACTATTGAATAAAACATTACTTTAATAAAAACAATTCACTAGGTTTTAGATTGATGACCTTATAGTCATATAGGAAAATGTGTTTCATGTTGTAGATTTATGAATTTTTAATACTCTTTGCATTACTGAAACCATGATCTTTACTACTTTATATATAACCTAGAAAATGCATATTGATTTTGAAATCACCCTAAGCAACAGTCTCCATGAGAAGCCTGGCATTAAAGATTTGCTCTTAATGATTTAACCTCTAAAAGTATTGGTAAAATGTTTAAAGGGAACATAGTATGGGTTTTTAGGGGATGAAGGCAATTCATATATAATAATTTAGGGAAAAAAAAACAACCACATGCAAACAACCAGCCAGAGTTGAACGGAGGGAAGGAATAATGTTTGTGTCTTATGTTAAGAGCTAGACATGCCTCAGTTCCTAATGAATAACCAATGTGTTTCAGTTTTCAAGTGGTAGAGCTTTTATTTTGTGACAGTTAAGTCTTTATCATAGATTTCTTTTTGTACTCTATCTTTGGTTCCCTTAAGTAATTTTCTCTTTATGAGTTTTGAGAGGAATGTCATTTTATGAAAGCAGTTGTTCCATACTGCATTTATAATGAAAAATTTTTTATTTAAAAGTTGTTTAATTATAAAACTGTACTTTTGGTTTTCATGTAGAGTCAGGGAGAAACTTTACATATAACCTAAATGCAGTTTGTTTCTCTCTTCTTTTAAAACATTTTTTATTAAAATTTTTTTTAAAATGAAGTATAGTTGACTTACAGTGTTGTGCTAGTTTCAAGTGTACAACAAAGTAATTCAGTTATACATATATATATATATGTCTATTTTTTTCCAATTCTTTTCCCTTATAGGTTATCACAAAGCATTAAGTATAGTTCCCTGTGCTATACAGTAGGTCCTTGCTGGTCATCTATTTTATATATATTAGTGTACATCTGTTAATCCCAAACTTCTAATTTATCCCTCCCCTCCCTTACCCTTAGTAGCCATAAGTTTGTTTTGCCTGTGGATCTATTTCTGTTTTGTATATAAGTTAATTTGTGTCATTTTTTTTAGATTCCACATATAAGTGATATCATATGATATTTGGTGTTTCTGTCTGACTTACTTCACTTGGTATGATCTCTACATCCATCCATCCATGTTGCTGCAAATGGCATTATTTCATTCTTTTTTATGGTTGATTGACATTTCATTAAATATATCATGTCCTTCTTAACCCTTCATCTGTTGATGGACACTTAGGTTGCTTCCATGCCTTGGCTATTGTAAATCGTATAGCAGGGAATGTTGGGAGAGTATGTATCTTTTTGAATTATAGTTTTCTCCAGATACATGCTGAGGGCAAGTATTTCAGGATCATACTGCAGCTCTATTTTTAGTTTTTAAGGAACCTCCATACTGTTCTCCATAGTGACTATAGCATTTTACATTCTCACCAACCCTGTAGGAGGGTTCCTTGTTTCTCTCTTCTTTACAGCACTTAATTTATAGCCACAATAGCTTAAGTAAACCTTTAAGATAAGTTGAGTTTGGATACCAATTCCCAGATATTTTTGAACAGAAAATACATGTGTGAAAATAGTCGATGACTAAGAGTACATGATGAATTGAACAATAAAACTCACATCATTGTGCTCATTGTTGTTTGTGAAAAATCTGAATATTGTATAATTGCTGAATTCTTCAAAAGAGAACTATTTCCTAGGTTGTGCTGGATTTAAAGAAATGCACGGTAGTGTAAGTAGCCATGGCTTGGATGGAAGTAAACTGAGTTCTGCTCTAATTCTGCTTTGCTCCGGTCCTTGGGCCAGTTGTTTTACTTCCCTGGATGTTTGTTTTTCTTATCTGTGAAATGACACAAGGAAGACAGGTAGTCTCATGTCTTTGGTACTCTGGTCAAACTCTTATGAGGCTATGCTGTCACTTTTCTTTTTCTCTTTAATCGCTCCACTCAGTTGGTGTGCATGTAGTTGGAACTTGTGTGGGAGTTGGAGGCTGACCCCGAATTGATATACCATAATGGTACCCGCTTATAAGTGTCCAAGCAGACTGTGGAGGAAATTTCACTAATGTGCATTTTGCTATTTTCTTTTCCTTTTCCATCTTGAATTCTTAAGTACTTAGGTCTTTGGAACTTTAGTCAAATGTATTGATGAAAAATATCAATATAAACAAGATTAAATTTTGCTTTCTAAGTATTTTTGCCTTCAACCGTCTTAGAGGTCATTAAAGCTGTGCGTTAACAGACACGATAACTGGTGACTCTTCAGAGACAGTTGGTTCATTTGAGTTATAAACATTTATTAAACACTTACTGTATACAGATGTCATAGTGATCATTTGCTTACAAAGAATAAAATTTTTAAAGGAATTATTTAAACAAATTGAGGTTTTCATTAGTAAGATACATTGAACTCTAATGGCACCCCCATCTGGTTATTGAGCCTAATTTCTGGACATGGGAACTGGCGAACTTAAAACATTTATTTTTTTTTTACCTTTTTGGGGCTTCGTGGTCTCTCTTTTGCTTTTTTAAATCCATGTTGCTTTCCTTTCCTCCTGTTCTTAAAGACTGACTTTTCTTAGGGCCACCTCAGTCCTGGCTCAATAGAGCCTCTCAGTTCAATACTCTGTACAAGATGGACTGGAATTATTGTGTTCTGGCTCCAAATTCTCAAAAACAGAAATTCACATTGGCCCAGCATGGATAAGTTTACATCCCAGTGCAGAAGCCGTGAAAATAAAAAAGATAAACTTACTGAGGGTGGCAGGTGTGTGTACTGAATCATGGGACTCATAGAATAGGATACCTTAGTCAGCCTGGGAAGTTTTGTAGAAACTGAGTCTTTAACAGATGAGAAGATGAGCTAGAGAAAGGGAGGGTGGTCTTTCAGGCATAAAGCACAGCAGGAGAGAGGACACAAGAGGCTGTAAAGGTAGTATTATGTACCTGTAAAGTGTGCATGAAGAGTTTGTGTGTGCGTGTGTAACTACAGACAGCTCAGAACACAAGGACTGCAGGTGAGGCTGGGAAGGTGGGCAGGAGTCCTGTTATGGAGGAGCTTGGGAGAGATGCCAAAGGACTGACTGGCCCCTGTAACAGAGGGCAACCAGTGCAGGGCAGGCTCATCTTGTTTTTAGATTTATAGGTAAGAAAAGACTGATCGTAAAGCCAATTATTAAAGTATAAAGATTTAAAAATTCAAACTAGTTAATGTTAATTATTACACTTTTGAGAATTAAAAACGATAATGCTGAGATTTTTACCATAATTGAATCCTGAATCTATATATGTGAAAGTTCAGTCTTTTCTCTTTGTCTTTTGAGACAGTATCTTATATAAATATTTTTTATACATTTTTGTAATTTTGGAAGAATTCTCATATTTAAGAAAAATTGACAGGTGACCTAAGAGTACATTTGCCCATGATAGGGAGAAACTGCTATTTATACACACCTTAATTAATTTAAAACTTATCAATTTATGATTTTCCTCCAAAGGACAGAAATTAATGAAAAACTTCATGGAGGTAATAATCTCTTTCTGTTATGCATTCAGTATGCTAAGCTTACAATTTTGACTTCCAATTTCTGATTAAAATAATGACTTCTTGTGTGTATTGTGCCCGAGCAGTTGCATTTTGTATTGGTGCAGATAATTGCTTTTCTACTTGGCAAAGAAAATGAGCAGATGCCAAATAAGTATCTTTTTCTGGCATGATCGATTGGTAGCTCTGTAACCTAATGTTGACTGTGTTTTCAGAAGTGATGTAGCAAGCACAGTTTAGCATTAGACTGCAGCTGTTAGCTGTCAAGAATTCACTTTAGCAGAGATAATTTCTGACCAAATCTATATATTAGACTCTTAGTCTTAGAGCTTGAATTTAAGAAACAATTTAGTTTTCACACAAGGAAAATTGTGTGCTAATTTGAAGGCCTCTATTGATGCAGTTTTCTCCAAAAGTGATTCTAGAGTTCTTATCTTGTTTACCTTTAATGATGGAACAATGGCATGCTCAGGGGTTAGGTGCATGGATCCTAGAGTAACAAAAAGTGGATTTGCATTTGAAACTTACTGCCCTAAAAATCCTCTGTGCTCCATCTATTAATCCCCTCCCCTCCCCAGCCCTTGACGATCATTCATCTTATTGTCTCCATAATAAGGTAAGACAGTTTTTTATTGTCTCCATATAGTCTTTTACCTTTTCTAGAATGTCATACAGTTGGAATCATATAGTATGTAGCCTTTTTAGATTAGTTAATGTGCATTTAAATTTGTTCCACTTTTATGGTTTGATACTTTTTTTTTAGTGCTCAAGTGATATTGTGTTGTCCGAATATACCATAATTACATATCCATTCATCAAGAACACCTTGGTTGTTTTCAAGTTTTGGCAATTATGAATAAGGCTGCTGTAGTATCTGTGTTTAGGTTTTTATGTGGACATAAATTTTTAATTCTTTTGGATGAATACCAGGGAGTGCAATTGGTGGATCATATGGTAAGATCAGGACTTCCCACGTGGTGCTAGTGGTAAAGAATTCTTGTGCCAATGCCAGTAGATGTAGGAAAAGTGTGTTCGATCCCTGAGTTGGGAAGATCCCCTGGAGGAGGGCACAGAAACCCACCATAGTATTCTTGTCTTGAAAATGCCATGGACAAATGAGCCTGACACGTTGCATTCCATAAGGTTGCACAGAGTTGGATATGACTGAGTCAGCCTAGCATGCACACATGGTAAGATCATAGGAAAAAACCCTGATGTTGGGAAAGACTGAAGACAGGAAGAGAAGGGGATGACAGAGGATGAGATGGTTGGATGGCATCACCGATTTGATGGACATGAGTTTGAGCAAGCTCCTGGAGTTGATGATGGACAGGGAAGCCTGGAGTGCTGCAGCCCATGGGGTCGCAAACAGTCAGACACAACTGAGCAACTGAACTGAATTGATGGTAAGATCATGTTTAGTTTTGTAAGAAATCACCAAACTGTTTTCCAAAGTGGCTGTACCATTTTGCATTCCCACTAGCAATGAATGAGAATTCCTGTTGCTCCATAATCACCATCAGCATCTGGTGTTGTCCGTGTTTTCAGTTTTGGCTGTTCTAGTAGGTGTTAACTCATTGTTTTTATTTTAATTTTCCTGATAACATATGATGTGGAGCTTCTTTTCATATGCTTATTTGCCATTTGTGTATTTTTTTTGGCAAGGTCTCTGCTAAGACCTTTGACCAGTTTTTAAATTGGGTTGTTTTTTAATTACTGAGTTTCAGGAGTTCTTTGTATGTTTTAGGTAACAATTTTCTACTAGCTGTGTCTTTTACAAATATTTTCTTCCAGTTTGTGGCCTGTTTTCTTATTTTCTTGACATTTTTCACAGGGAAGAAGTTTTTAATATTAATGAAATTTAGTTTATCAATTATTTCTTACATGAATTGTGATTTTGGTATTTTATCTAAAAAGTCATCACTATAACCAACTGTCATAATCTTGGTTTTCTCCTAGGATGTCTTCTGAGAGTTTCATAGTTTTGTGTTTTACACTTAAATCTGTGATCCCTTTGAGTTAGTTTCTGTTAAGGGTGGGAGATCTATGTCTGTATTTATTTATATTTTTTGCATGCAGATATTTAGTTGTTCCATTGCCATTTTTTTTTTTTTTTTTTTGGCAAAGATTATCTTTGCTCCATTGTAGTCTCTTTTGTCGATCAGTTGACTGTACTTACGTGGGTTTATTTCTGAGCTCTCTATTCCATTCCATTGATCTACTTGTCTAACTTTTTTTTTTTTTTTAATTAGTACTGTACTGTCTTGATAATTGTAGCTTTATTGTAATTACTGAAGTTGGGTAGTGTCAGTCCTCCAATTTTATTCTTTTCCTTCAGTGTTGAGTTGGCTATTCTGGGTCTTTGGCCTCATATATAAACTTTAGAATCAGTTTGTCAGTATCCCCAGTATAACTTGCTGGAATTTAAATTGGATTGCATTGAATCTATAGGTAAATTTTGGAAGAATTGAAATATTGCCAATATTGAGTCTTCCTGTTTGTTAACATGGGCTATCTCTCCATTTATTTAGTTCTTTAAATTCATTCATCAGAGTTTTGTAGCTTTTCTCATATACCTCTTGTACATATTTCATTATATTTGTACCAAAGTATTTCATTTTTTGGTACTTATGTAAATGGTATTGTATTTCTAATTTAAAATTCTACTTGTTCATTGCTGGTAATGATAATATAGGAAAGCATTTGACTTTTTATATATTAATTTTGTACCCTGCAACCTTGCTATAATTGCTTATTAGTTTTAGGAGTTTTTTGTCAGTTCTTTCAGATTTTCTACATAAACCATGATGTCATTTTTTAGGTCATTAGTTTTTTATTTTTATTTTTTAGGAAAGACACTTTAAGTAATAAAGGCTGCTTTTCTTTTTCCCCTGTTTTTGGTCTGAGAGACTTAAAATATACAGGTAGACATGAAAAGTAATATAACAAACATCCATGCTATGTATGGTCATATTTATTTCCAATCCTTTTTTGGCTTCATACCTAAGGAATGAAGCTGTATTGGTAGAGTTGAAGTCTACCTTAACATTATCTTTGGTCTCATTCCCTTCACTGTCTCCTCAGGGGCCATGCTGTCCTGTGTTTTGTATATATATAGGATGTTTTTTTTTATTACCATGTCTATTCCACCTAACTTATATGTCAACCTCTGTTTAATCTGGTCATACAGTCAGTTTTCACACAGAAGTCAATTAGAGTATCTATGTACTACCCATAACAAGCTCCAGTTTCACCTTGTCTTGATCTCCTTAACTCATAGTCTATAATAGGCTTGAAGAACATCTGAAAAGTCTGAATAACCTGGGGAGTGACTCTTTACTCAATACTCATTTCATGTTTTGAGGTTTTGCACCTGAGTTACATATATAGTCAACTTTCTTTCATGCCCATCAACTTATATACTAGAGTGTTTTATGAAATGTCATCACTTTAATGAATGTAATTTCTCAAGCATTTATTGAACACCTGCTAAATGAAGAGATAACTGTTCTCTTATTGGATAAACTACTGAATTCCAATAATTAATCCTCCAGAATATACTGAATATAATTACTAATAATAGCTAACATTTATTATATTCAAACACTGCTTTAAAAGTTTTATGTATGCTAACTCACCTAATCCACGTAACAACTCTGTGTGCCATTTGACACCATTTTTATCCACATTTTCCAGTGTGATAGTGGAGATACAGGGAGGATAAATAACTTATGCTACATCATTAGTGAAGAACCTGGAAACCACACTTCTGCAGCCTGGCTCCTGAATCTTTGCTCTTAAAACCAATTCCTGTATTTTTCCTCTACAAAAAGAAAGCTGGTTTTGGTGAGAAATCTCATAAAAGTGACCAGGTTGTCAGTGTAAGGATCGTACCTCCTTGCAGAAAGCTGAGTTAGCCATCATGAGGATCCAGCCTTCTGAGTGGGTCTTGATATTTCCTTCTGTCTTGGCCTTTCCTCTGCTTACTTAATCTAGACTCAGTTTAGTTCTGGGTTTTAATGAGAATATGGTGGGTATTTTACTGGTTGCTTAACAATTAGATATTTTTAACTAGCATAGAACAGGCAAATTCTTATGATGGAACTGAAGTACTTTTTGAGAAGCAGAGCCCACACAAACAGATCTACCCCATTATGTTCTGACTATTTACTTAAACTTGGAGCTGCCCCCGAGGTTTCAGGTAATCCCCTTAATCACACTACAGATTAAAGTTCAAATAGATGTCTTGAGGCAGAGGGATTCCTGCCTCCTAGAAATATCTGTCATAACAACTTCTATTGTAAGAAATGAAAGAAGATAAAAATCTCAAGAAACCAATTATTGAAATTAAAATTGTTACTTTTTAAAATGAGCTTTGTGAAAAATTGCTAGTGCCAGTCTAACATGAAAGGCCTGGTAAATGTATATTCTTAAAGTCAAAAACTGCTCAGATTTCTCTATCATGTGATTCATAATGCATATATTTTCTACATTTGGATTGTAGAACTGTCAAGATAATATAGAGTCTTCTGGCTTCTTGGTGCAGGCGCTCATCTGCTTGCTGGGCCAGCTCAAAGGAAGGGCGTGCCCAATATGAGGAAACTCAGGGGAGGGCCCAGCACTGTGGGAAGGGGTCAGAGGTTCAACCTCATGAAAAATATCAGAGCTTGCCAGTTATTTTTCAAGTTAGAAAAGGCATGTATCCTTGTTAGAGACAGGCAAACTCAGCAGGATGTTCAGGACAAACAAATTGCCCCTGTGGATGTCACCATTGTTCTTTTCCTGAAGTTTAAGAGACAGGTGAAAATGTAAAAAGACAAAAGGCAGTACTGGAATAGGAAAGAATGAATCATACTTTAAATAGATGCCTTTTGTCTGCTCAGTGAAAGCAGACCTAACAACATGTATTTTAAGGAGCGTTTAAGTTCCTCAGTTAAGTGAAAGAGAACAGGGCCTCTTTGCACTGTGAAAAGGTAGAGAGACTGCAGCAGTAATATCAGAAGCAAATTATTTTTCCCAGTGAGGTGTTGGTTATATGTCCTCAAAGGGAAATAAGTAAACAACTTCACGTGCATTTATATTCTGTGGAAACTGCATTGAAAAAAATGGCCTTGGGTTGTCAAAACAAAGTAATGGGAAGCTTCTCAAGAAAAACAATAGAGTGATCAGACCAGTGTTGAAGCAGGTAAAGAACATACTGTGTTGAGTAGAGAACAATTATTGATGGCGCAGAAACTGAGGAAGAGACTGATAAGGAGTGAATAGAGGAGTGGGTCATAAGAAATTCAGGCTCACACTGAGGCATAAGCCAACCTGATTACCATGTTTTGTCTGGTTGCAGCTCAGAGAGGAGAAGGCAGAATGTGTTCAGAAGATGAAAATTTTTATCAAAATATGTTAATTCTGAAAGAAAAAAAAAAAAGAGACATGAATGTGGTAACAGTTGGGACTTTAGCTTAACTCTTAAGCCCTCTCTATACCATCAAAATGACTCTTAGTCTTTTGTATAAGGGATAAAAAATGTGATAATATGTAAGCAGCTTCCTAGAGAATGTGAAGGATTTCCCTCTGATTATGGCTTTTATGTCAACCAAAGACATTCTCGCAGTGACTGAATGACATGGTCAGGGCAGTCCTGAGCCTGGTGAGGTTGACACTGGTCAATGTAATTACCTTTGTGGAGTTTTGAGAAGGTGGGGAGGAGGGAGACAGTGCTGGAGTCAGATAGCTTGATTCTGATGCTCTGCCATGCATATCGTCTGTGACTTGGCAGATTAATCTCTTTAAGCCTCAGTGTTTTTCATATAATATGACTAAACAGAAGCATGTACCTCATAGCGTTGTTTTCAGTGTTGACTAGATAACAGTACATGCCTAGCATTCTGTGTTAGATGATGTGCTGTTTGCTTTTGCTTTGCTTATCTCATTTAAGCCTCATAAAAATATATCCAAGTTGGTTTTATTATTTTCATGTATTACATGTGAAAAAAAATTGAGCTCAGAGGAAATAGCTTGTCAGGAGGAACACATGTAGTCAGCATTTGAGTCCAGGTCTTTCTTGCCCCATGTTCCATATTCACTGCAGCGTGAAGGTTAGCAGATATTGGAGCATATTGGAAACGTACAGTTGTGAGTAAGTGGTAAGGGGGTAAGAGCTTGGTACTGGAGGCCTTTGGGTATAATGGGGTGATGTGGCTGGGTAAGATGTTGGTTCAAATCTCTGTTGTTGGATTGACTTCACACTGTGTTAAGAGAGCTGCATACAGTGCCTGTCTGAAGAGTGGCCCCCTCCCTTTGGTCAGGACAGTGCTCATTACTGACCAAATGAGTGCTGCATCACATCGCTCTACACCAAGACCTCTTTAACAGTGACACACGATCTAGGCCCTTCAGCGTGGCTAACAATAAGAACAGATTTAACATTAAAAAAAAAAAAAAAAAAAAAAAAACTCTTGATATGTGCTAAGCACTGTGAGAAGAGTGTTAAAATTTATTGCTTAGAGAATCTCTTTGAGACTGGTGCTGTTATTATCAGCATTTTATGGATGTGGAAACCCGGGTGGTAGGTAGCTGAACCAGATTTAGAACAGGATCTGTTTGACCCCAGAGGCAATTCCTGAAGCTTCCATCAGTTCAGTTCAGTTGCTCAGTTGTGTCCAACTCTGCGACCCCATGGACTGCAGCACGCCAGGCTTCCCTGTCCATCCCCAACTCCCGGAGTTTACTCAAACTCATGTCCATTGAGTCGGTGATGCCATCCAACCATCTCATCCTCTGTCATCTCCTTCTCCTCCTGACTTCAATCTTTCCCAGCATCAGGGTCTTTTCCAATGAGTCCATTCTTTGCATCAGGTGGCCAGAGTATTGGGAGTTTCAGCTTCAGCACTGGTCCTTCCAGTGAACATTCAGGACTGATTTCCTTTAGGATGGACTGGTTGGATCTCCTTGCTGTCCAAGGGACTCTCAAGAGTCTTGTCCAACACCACAGTTCAAAAGCATCAATTCTTCGGCGCTAAGCTTTCTTTATAGTCCAACCCTCACATTCATATATGAATACTGGATAAATCATAGCTTTGACTAGATGGACCTTTGTTGGTAAAGTAATGTCTCTGTTTTTTAATATACTGTCTAGGTTGGTCATGACTTTTCTTCCAAGGAGCAAGCATCTTTTAATTTCATTGCTGAAGTCACCATCTGCAGTGATTTTGGAGTCCAAGAAAATAAAGTAGGTCACTGTTTCCATTGTTTTCCCATCTATTTGTCATGAAGCGATGGGAATGATCTTAGTTTTCTGAATGTTGAGTTTTAAGCCAACTTTTTCACTCTCCTTTTTCTATCATCAAGAATGCTCTCTAGTTCTTCTTCACTTTCTGCCAAAAGTGTTGTGTTATCTGCATATCTGAGGTTACTGGTATTTCTCCCGGCAATCTTGATTCCAGCTTGTGCTTCATCCAGTCCAGCATTTCTCATGATGTACTCTGCATATAAGTTAAATAAGCAGGGTGACAATATACAGCCTTGACATACTCCTTTACCAATTTGGAACTAGTCTGTTGTTCCATGTCCAGTTCTAACTATTGCTTCTTGACCTGCATACAGATTTCTTGAGGCAGGTCAGGTGGTCTGGTATTCCCATCTATTTAAGAATTTTCCACAGTTTGTTGTGAGAAGCTCCCATAATACCTTTGTTTTCCTGTTCATAGACTGATTGGCTTCAAGCCCATCTGTTATCTACATCTCCCAATTCTTTCCTACTGGAAAGATTTATTTCAGCCAAATGGCTCTCTCATTTCCACTGAAATACACTTTGTGTTTCTGGTTGCCATCATTTTCTTCTCTGGTCATTCACCTCTGTGCCTTATCCTTTTCCATCCACCCAATAATTTCTTCCTGCCTTTGAATATCCTTTCCTGAGTAATACAGCTCTGCTGGTTGTCTCTTACCAGAAGGCCCATTGCGTTTGGTATTGCTTTACTGATTTTGCAATTATCACTGGCAACCAAGTATTTGCAACATTTGTTATGTGTGCCCTTTTTGAAAAGATATCAAAGTTTTGTGTGAATCATTTTTTTTTAAATCCCAACAGTGTTTAATACCATACTCTCTGCATAGATAATATTGAGTAAGTGTTCTTCAGTTAGCCATCTGGGGAGCCTGAAAGAAAGAATATTCTGAGCAAATGAAATAGTCACAATACATATCTTATTTTATGGAAATTAGAAAAAAGTTGCTTGAATATTGTAGTAGAGAAAAAGGAATGAGCAAAAGAAAATAATACCCAAGATGGGATTTTCCTGGAGGTGCCCTGCAGGAGTCTGAGATCCTGGTCAGGGAGCTAAGATTCTGCAGTGCCATGCCATGTGGCCAAAAAAAAAAAAAGCCAAGAAAAAGTATATAGAAATACAAAGAGTATGCCAGAATCACATGGGAATTGATATTCTGGTTTAGAGGAAGAATTAAATTAATTAACTGTGTGCCCAAAATCTTTAAATGTATAACAAGTGGTAACAAAAGTGACTGGAAAATCTGTGTACATTTGTAGCAATACAATGAATTTTCCTTTTTGTATTTTAATGGATTCCAAGCATAAGCATTTTTTATATATTAATATTATTTGGTTATCTTCTTTCAAGTAAATGATAGGAGAAAATAAAATTAATATCAGATTCAGAGATTTTAAAACATTTTCTTTTAGTACTTATTTTATAAAGGATCAGTTTCTGAATAGCTTTTTCTTTTATTTTTCTTTTTGTTCCAAGGACATAAGCTTTATTCTCCATTGTTTTGCTACTATGTTGCTAAAAAATCCACTTTGCTAGTTCAGTTCAGTTCAGTCGCTCAGTCGTGTCCAACTCTGCAACCCCATGAATCGCAGCACGCCAGGCCTCCCTATCCATCACCAACTCCTGGAGTTCACCCAAACTCATGTGCATCGAGTTGGTGATGCCATCTAATCATCTCATCCTCTGTCGTCCCCTTCTCCTTTTAGACTATTATTCAGACTGTTCCTCTGTTGAATTAAATTTTCCTGTAGTAGGAGCTAGAGTTCCCTGACAGAAAACTGCAGAAAATATAGATTTTCATTAATTTAAATTTACTACTAGCAAATTATTCCTTCCTCCAAATTTTCATTCATGACCGTCCACAAGAATATGCAGAATCCACTCCTATTTCATTTAGTGTTAATAGAGATGGTCCTTGCAGAAGGACCTACTGTACTTACTGCATAAATGCATTGCATAAAGCAGGGAGTAAAAAACTCTTGTTTAATGCTAACAAATTCTAACAAAATACCAACAGAGTGAGAACCTTCCCTCTTTTTTGAACAAATACTAAATGGAATTCCTCGTTATGATTCTTCCCCCTTTTATATCCTAAGTGAGTCAGTACTAAGTTGACCTTTAAAAATTTAGAACCTAAGAAACATTTTTACAGGTTTATTGGCCTTTATTCAGATTTGGGAACAGCTAAAGGAGGAGCTGGTGAAAAACCTTTGCTGTCATCAGGAAGTATTCACGTGGTCTTAGAGCTAATCCCCACCAGCCTCTCCTGCAGTTGGCAATGCTGTCAACCTCTGGTGATCCTTCTCAGAGTTGGTTCTAAGGGTAGAAATCTCTCTCTGCCTCCTAGGAAGTGTTTTCCACAAAAATACATTTTTTTTTTTTTTTTATAAGGCACCAGCCAGGATCTTTGTGAAGGGGATTTCCCATGGCAGATCATGGGAATTATGCAGCTTGCAATGGTTTGATATTAGGGAGAAGCTGCAAAACTCACCTTCTTGTGGTATTTATCTTTTAAGTCTCACTTTCTCAGGTAAAATATTTTCACAGCCTTTGATTTTATTAAATGAAAATAGCGGATTTGGATTCAAATCTGTAGAGTACTTATTTTCACTGTGGCTTCCATGAGACTCTGATTCCCTTGTCTGGCTAATCCCCTGCCCTCGTTTGGGTCTTGTTGGCATGTCTGCTTTTGTAACCAGCAGGCTTTTGGTGTGCTCTAGGGCAAGTGCTTCTGATACAGGATTAAGGAAAAGAGGAAATTATATTTATCCATTTAAAAGATTGTCTTCTCTGTGTCAGTCACAGTGTGAGATCCAAAATATAACTTCCACGAGTACCAGGACTGCCATTTTAATTTTACCTCTGTATCTTCAGCCACTAGCATGGGTCTGGCTGGGTTGACATGCAGGAATAGTTATTGGATAAGACTTGGTGTGTTGGTCAGAGTCACACCAGTAAAGAGATGATACATTCAAAATAGGACGATAGGGGAGGATTATTGACAAAGGGACTGTTTCCTCAGGTGAGGGCAGTAACATCAGAGGAGCAGGTATCACCCAGAACCTGGGAAGTGAGTGTGCTTCAGGAAGGGTCACCTTGAGACAAGCACCAACCCACTTGAGTGACCCTGGGCAATAGGCAGACATTCCTGTTAGTCCAGGGCTCCCTGCTGTGAACTGAGGGGGTCAGGCAGCTGACTGATATAGACCATACAGGAGAGCCTTCTGGGAAAGGTGGCTGGAGGACAAGTGGGAGAGATCTGGAGCACACAGATGAAATGCCCAGCCACTAAGATGTTCCTGATCCATCAGGGAGATAGAGGAGTAGGCAGACATTTTAATGTAGTTAGAATAATATTTAAATTATTGAGTACCCTCACAAGATCCCTATGAGATAGGTATTGTGGTGATTTTTACAGATGATGGAAACTGAGGGATTAAGGGTTTAACCGAAGGTTTAAGGGTTTAACTGAGGGTCAGACTGCTAGTGAGCTGAGATTTGAACCCAAGAAGTTTGTCTGTGAAGTCTGAGCTTTGCTGGATTGCAGGAGTTAAGCAGTGTGGTGTGGAGCAGTGCTTTCTTTCCAAACCTTGATGTACATGGGAATCTTTAAGGGCTTTTTAAGAGTAACTCCTGGTTCAATAGATCCTGCCACAGGGCCTGAGAATGTGCATTTCTGCCAATTGCTGTTGATCTGCTTCTGGCAGCGAGGGATCCAGGACCTGCAGTTAGACATGGAGTCCATGTCTTAAGGGTAAGACTCTCAACTAGTGGTCTCTCTGCTCTTCCTTTTTCTGATGTGTCACATGAGCAGGTCGGGTGGTATTAAGGCCCAGCCAAAACTGTGAACCCCGTGCTGCCTGATTTCAGCCTGGAAGCTCCTTCCAGCTGTCCTGGTGTGGGTCTCCTGGTCGTAATAGTCTAGGAGGCCCTGGAAGGGAGCTGGTGTGGCAGCCTCCTCCCCACAGGCTGAATTCAGGTAACAGCACTTGACCTTTTGGCCACACAGGGGCTGCTCCATTCTTAGCCGTTCCTTCCAGAACCGAGCCTCCCCCAGCATCTGGCACTGCTCCCTTTTGCCTCATGGGTTCTCATTCCTGCACACTGATTAGTGCTGGATCTATAAATGGAGCCTGATACTCAAGGTACCACATTGTGTCATTCTTGTTGCTCCTGTAATTGGCGCCCCAAATTGTAATAGTCCGGCCAAGCCACCTCTAGTATCTGAAGAAAGCTCCTTTATTCTTTTTAAAAGCGTTTCTACTATTGGGCACGCCTAAAAGATGCCTAACATTGTGTGGCTTAAATTTTAAGCAGAGGCAGTGCTCTGTTTAAAACTCGTGATTTTCCAGTTCTTTTTCCTTTTGTAGTAACTGGAGTGTGCCACAGCTGGCACCAGCACCTGCGGATGGAAAGGGATAAACCCTCTCACTATGTAGCATTCGTAACAGTGTTTTGGTTCCCTAGGTCCCCAAGTTTTCTACCTGTGATCTGGGGCTCTCATTTCTCTGTAATCCACAGCTGTATACACAATATGCAAAACTGCAGGCTTCATGCTTCAGAAAATCAGATGGGGCCGCAATGCTGAGCCCTTTTCTCTTTTCGTTTCCTCTACTTTGATCATGTGGTGTATAGCACACGTTCAGTAAATCATGCATCGAATTTTTGCAGGTGCAGAACTCCTGCAACATTATGTATATGGTTTCCCCATCGTATTTTGACAGTCGAGGTGATTTAATTGCCTTTGATGATGCTCTCAGAGTAATCAGGCTGGAGCAGTGGTGTTATTCTCCTGCTGTGCTCAGCAGTGCCTTCTGGAAGGTTGCGGAGAAGGATGTTTGCTGTCCTCTTACCGTGTTTATGTGATTCATTATCTCTTAACTGCATCTAGTGCTACTTACAAGTCAAGTAGATATTTGGGAGGGATAATCATTATGTGTACATTTAATTTATCAATATAAACAAGTCTTTATGACTGTAGAATAATCTCTATATTAAGGATTTGGCTTTCCAATTTTCTTTTTATCTGTTCTTTGGATTGGTTTTATTTTATGCTGTTGTGTGTATGTGTTAATTGCTTAGTTGTGTCCAACTCTTTGCCACTCTATGGACTGTAGCTTGCCAGGCTTCTATGTCCATGGAATTCTCCAGGCAAGAGTGCTGGAATGGATTGCCATTCCCTTCTCTAGGGATCTTTCCAACAGGTATGAAACCTGGATCTCCTGCGTTGCAGGCAGATTCTTTACAGTCTGAGCCACCAGGGAAGTCCCTTTTTATGTTGTTGACACCTAATAAATCATCCTGTTGTGGTTGGCGAACATCGTGTTGTTATGGCTAACACTTTACCAGCTACGGGATTTTTAGATCCTTGAAGAACAAGAGGTGCAGTAGTGTCAGATATCCTTCCAAAGCTTGTGATGAGTGTAGAGTGAAGGCAGGAAGGATTCCAAAACAAGTGCAGAGAATCTAGGGCTGGCTGCCCTCCTGGGGGAGCACAGTTGGTCTGCACCTCTGTTTATGTGTTTGTTGGCCATTGCCTTATTCCCTCTTGAGTTTAAAGAATCAAACTTTGGTGGAAGAGAGCTTTTTAAAAATCTAAGGAGAGGTTAATATTAAGATTGGGAGATGGCATAAAATCTCTATTATTTAGCGAATCACTGGTATTTACTAAGAAAGTAAATACTATGTTTAAATGTCCCTGGTGTTTATAAAGAGCAGCTTTCATGTTAATTGCTGTGACTTATGGTAAAGACATCAAAAACAGCTGGTGAGCTGGTTGAGATAATGAGCAGGCAGAGATGAGGACAGAAACCTGGGATGTTGTCCTGAGACAGGCTGCTCCCTTCCACCCTCCGTAACTCTCTGTGGCTCGGCTCAAAGTGAAGGCTGCAGCTCCCTCAGGCTTACGAGGTGGGTGGTGTCTCCTGGGACTGCATTGTTGTTTCCCAGAGCAGTGTTAGAGGAACTAGAACATGGTGTCTGCTTTTTAATTCCACTCAGGCTGAATACTTGGCAGCCAGCTCAGTCTAGCTGTGGAATTCTGAGCTTAGGTGGGTCTGTTTATAAAGGCTTAGGTCTTGAAGAAGTTGAGAGGCTAGCATGGAATTCTGCCTCCAGCTGACAGCCCATTCTTTGGGGTCAGATGTACTTCTTTTGAAATGTCATTGGCAGAATTTAAAGTTTTGAATTTGAAGATTGGATTTTAACAATTGGGGGTCTTAAATATCATGTTTTCCCCCTGGAAGTTAGCTCTAATGATGACTTTGGAATGCTATTTATGGAAGATTAAATGCTTTAGCAAATAGTAGACTACTGTGAAATGGCAGATCAAATAAATATATTTCCCAAAGTGACAAAAAACTTTATTACCGGAGCATCTTGTCTCTTTAGGGCATGTAATTAATTGTGAAACACACATAAATAATATATTTTATGGTACTTTTGTCATTTATCTGGTTTCTGTTTTATAAACACAATTATTCACTGGTAGTCTTTCAATTCTGCCTTTATTACGTGATCTGATAATTCAAAATGAGAAATTACTATATTAAGAACTTATCAGAGATACAGCCAAGTTTTAAAATGAATTTTAGGTTATCATTTGTAATAAAAAATGTGAATTGTCATTTTAGCTTGTGTTTATTGGTACACTTTTATGTAATTTTTCTACTTTACTTTAAAAGTTAACTTTTGATTAGATAAAGAATTTTATTAAAATTTATTGAAAGAATAAGGAATTAATAATACAGTGTAACTGTGTGTGTAAGTCGCTCCATCATGTCTGACTCTTTGTGACCCCATGGACTTCACAGTCTCCAGGTCAGAATACTGGAGTGGGTAGCCTTTCCCTTCTCCAGGGGATCTTCCCAATCCAGGGATTGAACCTAGGTCTCCCACATTGCAGGCGGATTCTTTACCAGCTGAGCCACAAGGGAAGCCCAAGAATACTGGAGTGGGTAGCCTATCCCTTCTCCAGTGGATCGCCCTGACCCAGGAATTGAAGCGGGGTCTCTTGCATTGCAGGCAGATTCTTTACTAACTGAGCTACCAAGGAGACCTAGTAATACAGTGGTTCCTGTAAATTGGGCCTCCTCCTTTCAACCCATTCTCCTCCCAGCCTCCTCAGAGGTAACATTATCCTGTATTTTGTGTTTATTTCCCCCTTTCTATTCTTTATGATTTTACCACATAAGTTTATATCCCTAAACAAGAAATTTTTGTAAATTGATCATACTGTATATGTGTATATATATATTACTAGGCCACTTGCAGTTTTTATGGTTAGCATTTTTGAGCAATGAAGTATTTTTTAATGAAGGTATCTACATTGTTCTTTTAGATACAATGCTACTGCATGCTTAATTACACTATAGGGAAATTATAACTTTTATATATGCACTGGGAAACCAATAGATTTGTATGGCATACTGTGTGGTATTTGCTTTTATCGTAGTGGTCTGGAATGAAGCCCCCAGCATCTCCAAGGTATACCTGTGTCTGTAGGCCGTTTGTATATCTTCTTTGAAAATATGCTGGCTTTTTATTAAACATTATGTTTTTATGGTTAATCGTTAAGCTATATTCATTTTCATAACTGTGTAATATTCCGTATCAGTTCAGTTCAGTCTCTCAGTCATGTCCAACTCTTTGTGACCCCGTGGACTGCAGCACGCCAGGTCTCCCTGTCCATCACCAACTCCTGGAGTTCACCCAAAGCTGTGTCCATCGAGTTGGTGATGCCATCCAACCATCTCATCCTCTGTCGTCCCCTTCTCCTCCTGCTTTCAATCTTTCCCAGCATCAGGGTCTTTTCCAGTGAGTCAGTTTCTTTGCATCAGGTGGCCAAAGTATTGGAGTTTCAGCTTCAACATCAGTCTTTCCAATGAATTCTGGACTGATCTCCTTTAGGATGGACTGGTGGGATCTCCTTGCAGTCCAAGGGACTCTCAAGAATCTTTTCCAACACCACAGTTCAAAAGCCTCAATTCTTTGGCACTCAGCTTTCTTTTAAGTCCGGGCTTCCCTGGTGGCTCAGAGGTTAAAGTGTCTGCCTACAATGAGGGAGACCCGGGTTCGATCCCTGGGTCAGGAAGATCCCCTGGAGAAGGAAATGGCAACCCACTCCAGTATTCTTGCCTGGAGAATCCCATGGATGGAGAAGCCTGGTAGGCTACAGTCCATGGGGTCACAAAGAGTCAGACACGACTGAAGTCACTCACTTCACTTTGTTTTTAGTCCAACTCTCACATCCATACATGACTGCATTCTATAATATCCTGTATAATGTTGTATAAATTGTGTAATGATTCTATCACTATCTATCTAGAATATGATGGAAAGAAATTCAGGTTTCTAGTTTTTTCTATTGCAAATAATGCTTTTGTGAACATTTTTTGCATATGTAATGCATATATATGCACATGAATTTGAGTAGGTTGCATTCATACAAAGGGTGATTTTCAGGGTGTAGGCCATTCATATCTTCATCATTATTTAGGCCATTTCCCCCAAAACTGATTATAACAATAGATACTACATTCAGCAGAGTGTATACAATCAGAATGCTTTATATTTTGTCAACACTTGCTATTGTCAGACTTTAGCATTTTGCCAAATTAGTGTGTTGTAAAATATTGTCTCACAGTGGTTTAATTTTTCTCCTAAATGCTAATGGGATTATTCTTGTATTTTTATGATTATTATCAGCTACTTTTTTTTTTTTTTCCTGTGAAGTACCTTTTCAAGTTTTTTGCCATTTTTTAATAGGGTGGTTAATTTTAATAGAGTTGAATTTATCAATCTTCTCTTTTTATACAAAACTATCACTACTCTGAAGAAACAGAGAAATCCTTCTCTGTCCTGACCTCATGAATATGTTCTATATTATTTTCTAAGCATCTTTAAAATATAATTTTGACTTTTTATATTGTCTTCACTTCAGCTAAATCTTCTCTCCTAAATCTTATTTTTCATGTGAGTGATCAAGTATTTCAGTATAATTTTTTGCAAAGTCCAGCCTTTTACCATTGATGTACAAGGTCAGCTGTTCTTGCCTGGAGAATCCCATGGACAGGGGTACCTGGTGGGCTATGGTTCACAGGGTCGCAAAGAGTCAGACATGACTGAAGTGACTTAGCAGCGGCAACAGGGCCAGAACTGTCAAAAATTAAATTTCCACATATGTGTGTCTGTTCCTGGTTTCTTTGTTGTGTTCCTTTATCTTCCCAATGTTAATACTACCTACTCTTAATTATTGTAGCCCTAAAATAATTCTAATATCTGTCAAAATAGCTACTCTGTAGTTCTAAATCCCTCTGTCTACATACACATGTACACAACCCCTTCAGTATTTGATGTCAGTTCTTTATTTCTTATTGACCTCAATCCTCCTATCTATAATCACTTTTTCACCTGAAAAATATTTCTTAGGATTCCTGAAATAAGTGTTTGATGGTAGCATACCCCTTTGAGCGTGCGTGCTCAGGCACTTCAATCATGTTCAACTCTTTACGAGCCCATGGATTCTCCAGGTAAGAATACTAGAGTAGGTTGCCTTGGCCTTCTCCAGGGGGGATGCCTTGTCCTCCTCCAGGGGTGATCTTCCTGATCCAGGGATCAAACCTGCATCTCCTGTTGGCTCCTGAATTGCAAGCAGATTCTTTACTGCTGAGTCACTGGGGGAGCTCTGGCATACCCCTTTGAAGTGAAGTGTAGTGAAAGTCTCTCAGTCCTATACGACTCTGCGGCCCCGTGTACTAATACAGTCCATGGAATTCTCCAGGCCAGAATACTGGAGTGGGCAGCCTTTCCCTTCACCAGGGGATGGATCTTCCCAACCCAGGGATCGAACCCAGGTCTCCTGCATTGCAAGAGGATTCTTTACCAGCTGAGCCACAAAGGAAGCCCAAGAATACTGGAGTGGATAGCCTATCCCTTCTCCAGTGAATTTTCCTGACCCAGGAATTGAACCAGGGTCTCCTGCATTGCAGGAGGATTCTTTACCAACTGAGCATACCACTTTAGTTTTCTGTAAATTATCTTTATTTCAGTTTAATTTTTAAAAGATATTTTATCTCATTTATCTAAACATCTATCTTTCTGGATTGGGTGTTATTTTTTCTCAGCAGATTGAAGATAATGTTCTGATTTCTAACTTCCATTGTTGATTGTAAGAGGTCACCAGTCTGTCACTCCTTTGCAGTATAATCTGTATTTTCCTTTTGCCTGCTTTTAATACTTTATATTTGGTCATCTGCATTTTCATCTTGATAGATGAAATGTGGATTTATTTTTATTTATACTGCTTGGGATATGTTAGGAGTCCTGAACCCATGGATTAGGCTTTTCAGCTATCTGTATATTTATAATATATGTATGTGTATGTGTGTGTGTTTGTGTGTGTAGATGAATTTGTAGCCATTATCAGCTTAATTATTATCTCTACTTCATCTTTCTTATCTTTCCTTTTCCATCTCCTATTGTTAAACTTTCTTACTCCTCCATTTCAGTTAACCCTGCTTTCATATATTTTTTGTCCCTTTATATTCTGGATACTTAGTTTCGATTCTACTTTACCAATTCTGTATTTTGATTTTTTGTGTTTGTAAAACTGTTCATGGAGTTTAATATTTCAAAACATACTTAAAAACATTTTACTGAGATATAATGACATATATAGAAAGTGATACATATTTAATATATAACTAAGTAGGTTTGAGAATAAATATTTACCTACGGAACCATTGTTGCCATCAAGTCCATGAACACCCACCACCTCCTTTATTATAGTTAGTTATTTATGTATGTGGTAAGAACATAAAATACAATATCTACCCTCTTTGCAAATTTTAAATATACAATATTCTATTATCTTTTCCCAGAAGTTCTCTTTAGTTTTTCTTCAAATCTTCTTAGTCTTTTAAATATGCTTTTTCTTCTTACAATTATTTATAGATTCCTTAGACATTACAGAGCAAGAAAATGTGAAATACCTGAGAGTACACACCTCGGACTACCTGGTACCATTTATATTGGGGGATATTCACAGAAGAGGAGTCCATGTAGATATGTTCATCCCCCCCTTGCCCATTATTTTGCAATATGTTCAGGGATCTAGCATGGAGAGTTATAAGACAATAGGAAAAGGAATATGAATCTAGACCTGTGAATGTCTAGGCTGCAAGATTAGTGCACTACCACTCCCCTCCTAATATGATAAATGAATGGAGTTCAAACCTTTGGGTATAGCATTCTGACAAGACTAAACCTTGACCTTCATCTCTGTTCTGCCCACCTCAGTATTCAAGGGTCAGGGGAATACCAGTTCCTCCCTTGGGCTGATGAGGAAGGAGTCTGAGGTCCAAGCCTGGTTCCCAGCTTGATAGCAGACCCTTGGGTTGATCTGTAGCCTCAGTACTGTACCAGGATTGACCCTGAAGTCAGTTGTAAAAGGATTTGATTGAGCTTTGCAGGAAATCAGCCTTCAGGGAATCAGTCATAAGATCATTCTTACTACACACTACTAATGTGTGTGTGTTTAGTCACTTCACTCATGTCTGACTCTGTGTGACCCTATGGACTAGCCCACCAGGCTCCTCTGGGATTATCCAGGCAAGAATACTGGAGTAAATCGCCATTCCCTCCTCCAGGGGATCTTCCCAACCTAGGGGTCAAACCTTCGTATCGTGCATTGCAGATGGATTCTTTAGCCATTGAGCCACCAGGGAAGACCCAGTACTAACATACTGAGATACTAAGTGCATATCAGTCGTCCTGGGTAAGTATTTTCCCCCCACATCTGACATCTCTGAAGTTGAGATGCAGCTTACAGTTATAGTTGTCGGTGTTGTTTTCCTCTTTGTTTTAAATAAAATAATGGTGCATTTTAAAATGGATGGCTTTTTAGATTGATAAAATATGGAAGTTTATATTCCGATTCAGATAATTTTTATTTATGAAGTCTTTGTGGGTCTAATTTTGGCTTTTTTTCCCTGCAGGCCCTCTCATGGTGCTTTGTTTACTTGCGTATTTTTGGTGATTTACTCTGAGCCCATCTTTCTTGGAACATTTTCTGTGTGAATACTTAGATGCCTGGGTTGCATAATCTGTATTTGCTTCATTTGCTTGGAGGACAGTACAAAACCCAGGAGTACTTTAAATTTCAATTTGTAGCTTTTTGGAGAATACGGTGATTCTCCAATTCTTTTGGTGAATTCAAGCTGTGAAACCTTATGCTCGTCCGTTTGTGATTATAAATTCTCAAAGGAGGTTTTCTTCCCCTATTCATTGCCATTGTTTGTATCAATTAAGTTTCCTTGTAATGCCCTTACCCTGAGAGCGCAATCCTTTAGAACCCCAGCTTTATGCAGGGGAAGAGTCCTTTGGGGCTTCCTAGGTAAAGAATCTGCCTGCCAGTGTAGGAGCTGCAGAAGCCACGGGTTCAATCTTTGCATTGGGAAGATCCCCTGGAGAAGGAAATGGCAACACACTCCATTGTTCTTGCCTGGAGAATCCCATGGACAGAGGAGCCTAGCGGGCTGCAGTCCATGGGGTCACAAAGGATCAGACGTGACTGAGCACGTGTGCACAGAGTCCTTTACTGATTCCCCATCTTGGGTGGTCACTGGGTTATTTTCTTTTATTCTTATAGTAGCTATAATATAAGGCTAAGGACTAGAAAGTTCTACTATAATTTTGCTTGCAATTGCTTTCCTAGTCCCCTTACCCTTTTGATGTTCCGTTTGCACCTGATATTTGGTCTCTAAGAAGTTCTTACTCAGCTCATCAATATATTTACAAACTGGATTTTAAAAATATTTTATCTGACATTTTGTTTTTCCATGACAGGATCTAACTTCCATACTACCAGAATGAGAAATTCGCCTCTATCTGTTCCAAACTATGGAGACAGTGCGGACAAAGCCCTGTACTTGTTTTACGTGGGAGCTTCATGGCTTTGAATCAATATTTGAATCTTGGAAATCCCATCTGCAATCTTGAAACTGGAACACTTTAAACACTTTGAGTTTATTTATGTTTGAGAAAAGCCCTTATGGAGGGTATACATGGCACTGTGTGGCAAGGGAGATTCCTTTTTCTAGAGCAACAAATTGAAGCCATTCTAAAACTAAAATAACTTTTGTATGTTATTCCAATAGCTTATACCTATCAAATTTAATCAAATACAAAGATCATTGAAGCTATTTTACAGAAAAGCAAACTGATTTTAAGCAACAAAGTTTATATTTATACTTGTAGTCTTAATTACTGTGTAACATTTATAAACATATAGACACATTTACAGTTTATTATGTGTCAGATATTGTTTCAAAAAATTTAATACTCTGCTACCTCATTTGGTCTTTACAGAAACTATATCAGATAGGCACTATTATTATTCTCATTTTCTTTTTTAAAAAATTAATTAATCTATTTCTTTTTAGTTGCACTGAGTCTTTGTTGCTGCACAGGGGCTTTCTTTAGTTGTGGCAAGCAGGGGCTACTCTTTATTCAGGTGCATGGGCCTCTCACTGCGGTGGCTTCTCTTATTGCAGAGCACTGGCTCTAGGCGCGGGTTCCAGGAGTTGCGGCTTGCAGGCCTAGTTGCTCCACAACATGTGGGATCCTCCCGGACTAGGGGCTGGACCTGTGTCCCCTGCATTGCCTGCACTCCCATCCACTGTACCACCAGGGAAGTACGATTCCCATTTTCTGAATGAGGAAACTGAGGCATTTATTCAAGGTTGCACAGCTAATAAGCAACAGAACCATGATTTGAAGCAATTTGGGCCAGCTTAAAACTGTGCTATCAACCATTCTGCTAAGCTGCTTCTCTGGTAAAATAGTATAGGGGATTAAATTGTGGCTTTTAAATATGAAATCATATTTTTTCTGAGTCTGTTGTACATCCTGTAAAAGGAGTTATTGTTAAAGTTGAATGAGGATTAAGCTTCCAACCCAAATTCCCACCTCTCACTATCACGGAGCTTCATGAAGTTGGTTCTTGTATTATGCCCCTTCAGTTTTGTTGACTTTTCTTATCTGTGAGGTGCTTATCTTCATTATTTCTAGGTTTATTAAGGCATATTTTAATTGGGGAGCATTTCACTTGAAATGAAAAGGCAAATTCATAAGGAACATAGTTTTGATATAACAGATAGAAGCACTCTCTCCCTATGCTGAAGCTCAGGCTTATCTTTCTTGTGTGGGTTTTTTCCCTTGCCTCAGCTTATGGACTTCACTGACTTCTCCCTTGGGTGCTCATTTTCACTTCCTTTAGATTTATGGATGTATATTTTTATAACTCTTGACCACATCATTAGGCATGCAGTAGCAAATTAAAAGGAACATAGGTCTTATAACAGATATATGATGTATTTTTTATTGTTTAGGCTTTAAAATATTTAGCATTTCTGAATAGCTGGATTGTATTCAGAAGTCTGTATGAAAGGATACAGAGGGGCATTTGGTGGAAAAGGAGTTCCCTTGTTGTGTCTGTTCTGCCCCTGATAGAATTGACCACTGTTACTATGTTATTACCATATTGTGGGAGAGAGATTTTATCATCATGAAATCATTTTGTCCTTCCCAGTTTCTTAGACTTGCTTTAAGATGACTGCTCCCTACTTGTTTTGTTTCAGCATTTTAATGGTAATAGTGCATTGCCTTATGTTGTCCTTTTTTTTCAGTAATAGATCATCAGATATTATATTGTTATTCTCTTGTACTTATTTTCTTCTAGGTGTGGCTTTCTTTGCACTTATACTATATTGCGTTTACTGAATTCCCTGAATCTTAAATTTATACAGTTTACAAAATTTGGGAATGTTTTAGCCATTATTTCTTTAAAATGTGTTTTACTACTATATTCTCTCTCCTTTTTCTCTGGGGCTTCAGTTATACTGATCTTAGATGTTCCATACTGTCACTGAGATGCTGTTCATTTTTATTTTATTCTTGTACCTTCAGATTAGATCAATTTGATCAATTCTTTTGATATATCTTCAATTTTACTCTCTTTAACATATCGTTCAGCTCATTCAGAGAATTTTTCTTTTATATCTTTGTGTGTGTAGGTATTTTAGTTGTAGAACTTACATTTAGTGCTTTTTAATATAATTTTGCTTAGGTGTCCTATTGGTTCATTAATTATGATAATATTTTCCTCAGTTCAGTTCAGTTCAGTTGCTCAGTTGTATCCGACTCTTTGCGACCCCATGGACTACAGCACGTCAGGCCTCTCTGTCCATCGCCAACTCCTAGAGTTTACTCAAACTCATGTCCATGGAGTCAGTGGTACCATCCAACTATCTCATCCTCTGTTGTCCCCTTCTCCTCCCGCCTTCAATCTTTCCCAGCATCAGGGTCTTTTCCAATGAGTCAGTTCTTTGCATCAGGTGGCCAAAGTATTGGAGTTTCAGCTTCAACATCAGTCCTTCCAATGAATATTCAGGACTGATTTCCTTCATTGGAAGGAATGAGTCAACTCTTTGCATGAAGTGGCCAAAATATTGATTTTCAGCTTTAGTATCATTCCTTCCAATGAACACCCAAGACTGATCTCCTTCAGAATGGACTGGTTGGATCTCCTTGCAGTCCAAGGGACTCTAAAGAGTCTTCTCCAACACCACAGTTCAAAAGCATCAATTCTTCAGTGCTCTGCTTTCTTTATAGTCCAACTCTAACATCCATACATGACTACTGGAAAAACCATGGCTTTGACTAGACAGACTGTTGACAAAGTAATGTCTCTGCTATCTAGGTTGGTCATAACTTTTCATCCAAGGATCAAGCATCTTTTAATTTCATGGCTGCAATCACTATCTGCAGTGATTTTGGAGCCCCCCAAAATAAAGTCTGTCACTGTTCCCACTATTTCCCCATTTATTTGCCATGAAGTGATGGGACCAGATGCCATGATCTTAGTTTTCTGAATGTTGAGTTTTAAGCCACCTTTTTCACTCTCCTCTTTCACTTTCATCAAAAGGCTCTTTAGTTCTTTGCTTTCTGCCATAAGGGTGGTGTCATCTGCCTATCTGAGGTTATTAATTTTTTTCCTGGCAATCTTGATTCCAGCTTGTGCTCCCTCCAGCCCAGCATTTCTCATGATGTACTCTGCATATAAGTTAAATAAGCAGGGTGACAATATACAGCCTTGATGTACTCCTTTTCCTATTTGGAACCAGTCTGTTGTTCCATGTCCAGTTCTAACTGTTACCTCCTGACCTGCATACAGATTTCTCAAGATACAGGTCAGGTGGTCTGGTATTCCCATCTCTTAAGAATTTTCCAGAGTTTGTTGTGGTCCACACAGTCAAAGGCTTTGGGATAGTCAATAAAGCAGAAGTAGATATTTTTCTGGAACTCTCTTGCTTTTTCGATGATCCAACAGATATTGGCAATTTGATCTCTGGTTCCTCTGCCTTTTCTAAATCCAGCTTGAACATCTGGAAGTTCATATTTTCCTAAAAAAGAGCATATTTTCCTAGCATAATTATAATAACTGCTTTCAAATTCTTGTCTCCTAATAATACCTGGGTGGCCATGTATTGCTTTTTGTCTTGTATTTGAATCACATTTTCCTGTTTTTCATATGCATAGTGATTTTGGATAGTATTCTTGATATTGGTAAAGGCATCTTATAGTAGCAGTTAGCATGGCTACACAAACTTTTCAACTCTTTCTTCTGGTATTGGATGTCAGTTGAAATCTTTATATCAATCTTATAGTCTTAAAGTCTATTTGGAGTTCTGCTTTGCATATGTACACTGGCTGCCAGCCAGAAGTTTGGGCAGAAGTTTTTGCACAGAATTTGGGACAGTCTTCTGGGATTCTCCCTCACATCATGGCTACCTTGGTTGTCTTGGACTCTGTCCTCAGCTCTTCAAGCTAGTAGGGCTGGGGCTTTCTGTCAGCATTTCAGCTGCTCTACTAAGTGGAGCTGGTTTTCCTTCTCTTCAAATGAAGAACCATTAAAAAAAAAAAAAAGGAAAAATAATACAGCATAAAAAAAGTGCTGTTCCCTTCTTCAAATTTCCCTCTGATTTCTGCCTGCTTTTGATTACTCTCTAGTGCCTGCAGTAGTTATTTTTGGTATTTACTGCAAAATTTAAAGTTGTTTTTCATGGAAGCGTTGGACCAATACAGAGTGCTCCACGACTGTTAGAAACAGAACGTTCCTGTACTTGACATTTTAACTTAGGACATGCATAGTAATTAGGAAAACAGTGTTTGAGTGGGCTTAATTTATTGCAAGTTATATACATTGTGTTATAGAGTATTTCTTTTTGTTTCGTGCCTGTCATTACTTAATCAGAAATCAGTTGCAAGTTCAACATTGTTGCCTAACTGAAGAGTAATTACTGGACCATTAATTTATAATGAAGTACGCAAGCTTCCATTAATGGAAGGAATTATAAATCCCAATATGACAAAAGTTTTAAAATCCCAGTGTTTACCAATGATTTTGCTGCTATCAAATTAAAAGTGAAGATTATAGGATAGTACTACTTCATATCTAATATGAACATTTAAATTAAAGATTATAATTGCTAACTCTCTTCAGACTCAGACCTTGTTAAATTTATTCAATTTTTATTTAGGAACACAGGTGCGTTGCACTTTGATCATAAATAAAGCTGATCCCATTTCCAGTGGAATGACAGTTGGTAAATAAACAGTGATGTGGTTGGTAAAGCTGAACCATCACATGAGTTCCACAGACCTCATTCACTTTAGACATGTGGACTTCAAGTCAATCTACCAAAGCTCTTCAGGAGAAGATTCTGGAAATGTATTCATCATCAAGGACTGTATTGTAAACATTTTGATGCACTTACTATCGAAATTAATTTGGAAAATCCATGGACTCTCTCTACATTTAGATTAGCATCTAAAATTTTTCTGCGTAAGTTTGCACCACTTACAAAGGCTGTAAAATCCCTGTTGTTGTTCAGTGGCTAAGTCATGTCCAACTCTTTGCTAAGTCTTGTTTGACTCCATGGACTGTAGCACACCAGGCTCCCCTGTGCTTGACTGTCTCCCAGAGTTTGCTCAAAATGAGGTCCATTGAGTCAGTAATGCTATCTAACCATCTCATCCTCTGCCACCCCCTTTTCCTTATATGTTCAATCTTTCCCAGCATCAAGGTCTTTTCCAGTGAGTCATTTCTTTGCATCAGATGGCCATCCCATATATTATATATATTGACAATTTAAAATAAAATTATCCATATTTTTAATGTGTCCAATGGAATATAAATGCTAAAAGTGATTTCTCATCTACCGTCATACATTTTTAAAACACATCATTAAGCTTTCTTATTACTTCAAATTTTACATTATTTTTTTCCACTTTGAATTCATATTTCCATTCCATTTGACATATAAGATCTCATTCTAATGTAATACAGTTTTATGTTTTTATTAATCACTATATCATATTTCTTTGCAATAAAAGTCTGCAAATATATTAATATGATTTAAAAATTTTCCATGTCCTTAATGTCTAAGTATTAAAACTGTATATTAGTATTAATATTGAGTTTATCAAAACATTTTAAATAATGTATAAAGTAGCATAATATAGTAGTTGAAAACACAGACTCTTGAGTCTGAATTTAAATCCTAGCTCTAATTCTTGTTGCTTTATGTCTTCAGTTGCCTTATCTGTAAAACAGGGATTAATATAATACAGGTGTTATAAGGATTAAGTGAATAAATATATGTTTATATATATATATAAAATATAAAAATTTTATATATAAATATTTGTTTGTAGTGAACAAACAATCTAGTGGAGGTGATGGAATTCCAGCTGAGCTATTTCAAATCCTAAAAGATGATGCTGTTAAAATGCTGCACTCAATATGCCAGCAAATTTGGAAAACTCAGTAGTGGCCACAGGACTGGAAAAGGTCAGTTTTTATTCCAATCCCAAAGAAAGGCAATGCCAAAGAATGTTCACATTGCCACACAATTGCACTCATTTCATATGTTAGCAAGTGAGTGAGTAAAAGTCGCTCAGTTGTGTCCAACTCTTTGCAACCTCATGGACTATACCGTCCATGGAATTCTCCAGGCCAGAATACTGAAGTGGGTAGCCTTTCCGTTCTCCAGGGGATCTTCCCAATCCAGGGATCAAACCCAGGTCTCCTGCATTGCAGGCGGATTCTTTACCAGCTTAGCCACAAGGGATGCCCATGTTAGCAAAGTAATGCTCAAAATTCTCCAAGCTAGGCTTCAACAGTATGTTAACTGAGAACTTCCTGATGTTCAAGCTGGATTTAGAAAAGGCAGAGGAACCAGAGATCAAATTGCCAGCATCCATTGGATCATAGGGAAAGCAAGAGAATTCCAGAAAAACATCTGCTTCATTGACTATGCTAAAGCCTTGGACTGTGTGGATCACAACAAACTGTGGGAAATTCTTCAAGAGATGGGAATACCGGACCATCTCACCTGCCTCCTGTAAAACCTGAATGCGGGTCAAGAAGCAACAGTTAGAACCGGACATGGAACAATGGACTGGTTCCATACTGGGAAAGGAGCCCATCAAGGCTGTATATTGTCACTTTGCTTATTTAACTTATATGCAGAGTACATCATGCAAAATGCTGGGCTGGATGAAGCACAAGCTGGAATCAAGATTGCCAGGAGAAATATCAATAACCTCATATATGCAGATGACACCACCCTTATGACAGAAATCAAAGAGGAAATAAAGAGCCTCTTGATGAAAGTGAAAGAGAGTGAAAAAGCTGGCTTAAAACTCAACATTCAGAAAACTAAAATCATGGCATCTGGTCCCATCACTTCATGGCAAATAAATGGGGAAATAGTGGAAACAGTGACAGACTTTATTTTTTTAGGCTCCAAAATCACTGCAGATGGTCACTGCAGCCATGAAATTAAAAGATGCTTGCTCCTTGCAAGAAAAGCAATGACAAACCTCGACAGCATATTAAAAAGCAGAGACATTACTTTGCCGACACAGATCTGTGTAGTCAAAGCTATAGTTTTCCCAGGAGTCATGTATGGATGTGAGAGTTGGACCATAAAGAAGGCTGAATGGCAAAGAATTGATGCTTTTGAACTGTGGTGTTGGAGAAGACTCTTGAGAGTCCCTTGGACTGGAAGGAGATCCAACCAGTCAATCCTAAAGGAAATCAGTCCTGAATATTCATTGGAAGAACTGATGCTGAAGCTGATGCTCCAATACTTTGGCCACCTGATGTGAAGAACTGACTTATTGGAAAAGATCCTGATTCCTGGAAAGATTGAAGGCGGGAGGAGAACACCAACTACAGAGGACAAGATGGTTGGATGGCATCACCGACCCAGTGGACATAAGTTTGAGCAAGCTCTGGGTGATGGTGAAGGACAGGGAAGCCTGGCATGCTGCAGTCCATGGAGTCGCAAAGATTCAAACATGACTGAGTGACCGAACAACAACAACAAAGGGCTTAGAATAATTTCTAGCCCAGAATTAGTATTATAAGGTGTTGCTATATTATTTTGTTCATACTTATTAAAAATCAAAAGTAAAGTATTATTGGAAATGCATCTCTTAAGGAGATGGAAATATCTTCTGAAATTATTTTACAATTAAATTCATATAATAAATAATGAAATTATTTGTTACCAGAAAGAATCTGGGTTCATAATCATGGTTATACCAATTTTTCATTTATATGCTTAGATGAGAAAATTTTATATATGAATGAGTAGATGAGATGAAAGGAGTCTTGATATAACAAAGTTTCTCAATTCCTTGAACTCTTTTTGGATTATATGTCAAAAAATCATTTACTGATCTTTAATCAGATATTTTAAATGATCTTTAAATGAATGACTCCATTAGACCCTGCTTCAATTTGTTGAAAGCATTCAGTTGGAAACCAGTTCACTTATAAAATGAGTTTTTTCCAGTCTTTATAGTCCTTTTCTTTTGCAACACAAATACCAGCATTTCTAATTATACTTTGGTTGGGTGCCCTGAGAGGACTTACCATCCGGACAGTACTCTGTTCTGAAACAGGTACTGTTTCTTTTATAAAGAAGGAGTCAGAAGTAATGTGAAAGGAATAGTAGACCCCAAGAACTAGAAGTAGCATCTGGCCTTTAGTGCTTCTGAAGGGAATTAATCTTAGAGAGTCTTTGTGTACCCTTGTCTGTGTACCCCAGTTTAGAGATCATGGCTCCTGGGGCCATCCCCTTTCAGTGAGCAGTATGACCAGGAAATTACCCAGCCCAGCATCTGCATACCAGCTTGAGTTTCCCCTCTGGAACTTGTTGGTAGGTAAACTTGGAGGGCAGGTCACTTCTGTGGTTCCTAAACTGCTCTAAAGATCCCAGGCCCTTTTAGGGGTCTGTGAGGTCCACCCATTCTGATGCTAATAAAAGCAGCTTTTTGCCTTTTTTACTCTGTTAATATTTGCATTGATAATGCAAAGGCTGTGATAGGCAGAACAATTGGCCTTTTATCACAGATCAAGACAGTGGCACCAAACTGTGATAGCGGTCATTGTACATACTGCTGCACACTTGCAGTTTAAAAAAATGCCCTTTTCACTCAAGAATGTTCTTGATGAAGCAATATAAAGTAATTTTGTATTAAACGTCAACAATGGAGTATATTTCTTCTTAATATTCTGTGTGAAGAAATTGGCAGCCTGCACAAAGCTCTTCTGCTGTGCACAAGAGAATGATGTCTGGAGAACTGTTGTGTGATTGTCTGAGTGGAAAGCCATACCAACTTCTCTTTTAAAAATGAAATATTGTTTTTAGTAGAAAAACTTACTAAAATGATTATTCAGACTATTTTTTAATAAGCACTTTCTCCAAAATGAGCAATGAAACCCATACTTCAAAGAAAACAACTAACAATATTTATTACTAGTGCAAAAATTCAAATTTTCCAGCAGGAATCAAAATTTTTGAAAACTTTAAGCTGACAGTGTGAGCTTAATGAACTTTCCAGTAACAAAAAGCTTTCAAAGATTGGTTGTGATAGTAGCAAATAGGCTTTTCAAAATATTGTATAATGAAATGTGTATAAATATTTTGAAAGTTTGTGTAATTCAGTGACCTAGTATTTTCCAAATGACCAATGCATGATATTATAAGATCATGTATATATTTGTCAGAGTTCTTCAGAGAATTGAACAAATAGAATATATTTATACATAGCTAGAGAGAGAGATTTATTTCAAGGATTTGGCTCATGCAGTTGTGAGGGCTGGGTAAATCTGAAGTTTGCAGGCAGGCTGGTAGGCTGGAAATTCAAGAAATAGTTTGATGTAGTTCTGAGTACAAAGGTTGGAAAACTCAGGAACAGTTTTCATGCTGCAGTCTGGAAACAGAATTCTCTTTTTTCTGCGGACCTCAGTCTTTTTCTCTTAGGCTCTTCAACTGAATGGATGAGGCCCACCCACATCCTGGAGAGTAATCTGCTTTATTCAATATCTACTGATTTAAATATTAATCAATTTTACAAGAAATGTTCACAGCAAAATCTAGACTGGTGTTTGACCAAATAACTCGACATCATAGCCTAGTCAAATTGGCACATAAAATTAACTATTACAGTCAGTGTAAAAGATTTATTCAGAGTTCAAGATAGACCAGTGAACTCTACATTGCAACTAAGCTCTAAGTAACTAACCCTTGTTGACTGATGTAGTATCAAAAGATACCCACAATTACCTAGAAAACTATGAAAATGCTCTTTTTCCAGACACACTTAAGGAAGGACAGACTATCTTCCCATACTTCCACCCAAACAATGTATAGCAGAAGATTGAATGTGGAAGGAAATACAGAAATTTAGTTTCTGTTCTCTTAAATCAGCCGGTTAAAGAGATTTGCAAAAAATATTTTAAAAAATTCTACTCCTTTCATTATTTTTTTTTGTTTAGAAAATTAGATTTTTAAACTAAAATATCTTAATAGGCAATGGACTTAATGTTATTGCTGAGGATTAAAAGTTAATTTTTTTCTTCTTAGATATAAAATGTAAAAATTTTTTTGTTTCTTCAGTAATTTTTGAATGAAAGGTGTCCTCAGGTAAGAAATTGTTTGATAATTGCTACTTTAATAAAAAGGAGGTGATAGGTTGGGGGAAAAAATAATTCTAATTGAGACAGCAGCATATGTGAGGATTAAACTTTTTTCGAGATGCTCACCTGTCTAAATACCTGAGTGTTTAGTGAGTGTCTTTACATAAGAGTGATTTGCATGCCCCACAGTAGTGCTGGCAATGGTGCCGCCGGGTGTCAGATGATGAGTCTGCTTTGAGATGGTCAGGCTGGTCAGGTGGGGGATTCTCTTCCTGGTGGTATTTATTTGAGAAGTCCATGTTCTGCTAGAGGTAGTGACCTCTCATGAAAAGCCTCCCAGATACTAGTGCACAGACTCAAACAGGGCTGCTTTGCAAAGTGGCTCCAAAAACATTTGCCAAGTGCTTGCAGAATGCCAGCAGCTTTTTAAGCTGTTGCCCCCAAGCCTCAAATCCCTGACTGTCTGCTGCTTCAGTCCTTCTCAGTCCTTCTCACTTCATTATAGTAATGTTAAAAATAAGGTGCCATGTGCAGTTAATAGCTTGAGCTAAACTGGTGACAAGAGTGTTCCAGTTCAAGGTCCATAGCTTTTGGTATTAAGAACACAGAGGATGAGGTAGATAGTAGTGACATATTTCAGAGGAAAGGAAAGCACATGCATGGGAACTCATGGAAATCCGTTAATAATCCTATATAGTGTTCCTTTCTAGATCATCACAGAAAACTAGCTCCTGTGTAAAATATGTCTCCTTCTGACCTTGTGAAATATCTAACTTTTATATTTTCTTCCATAAGAATGATCTTTTAAGGGTTCAGATGTGTTGCGCCGAGGCCATTTGAGGTCCAGGTTGATGACAAACAATGGGCATCAGCTTCATTTGGTGTCTCAGTCACGTGGTTCCTGAGACATCCCTGAGACAGGAGTACGGTTCCGATGGCTGCAGAGAAAGAGCAGCCTGCAGACTAATTGGCATGCAGTGGGAGCACGAGCGGCCAAATGACTTACAAGGCATCAGCTGTGTCCTAACAGGCCTACTGATTCTCTGCAGACCCCAGCCAGGGGGTGCGGGCTGCCTTTGGAGTAGCTAGGTCTGGAAGCCAGCTAGCAGTGTGGCAGCTGCTTGATTCAGGAACGTTGTTCAATAGAAATGAGGGAAACAAGTGAGAAAACAGAAATAGACACAAATTCTGTTTGAGCAGAGGTGGAGAGAAACATGTTTCAGTGATGGGGTGCAGGAGAGCCCTGGCTGATCCTATCCCTCAGTCAACTCCTCTCAGCAACTCCTCTCAAAATACTCCTTTCAGGGTATTTTGCCCTCATGTGTAGGTTGTTTCCGTGATGACAGGGCAACTCCCCTTCTGTCATTGGATCGCACTTCTGGCTTTGTGTTGTCTCCACTGTGTCATTAGATTGTAGCAGAAACGTCGAGAAGCCCGTCTCACAGTTGAGTGTGCAGGAAAGAACAAGACTTAAATTTGTAGAAGCACTTTTTAAAACATGCAGTTCTATGCAGCTTTGGCTTGTTTTCAGATTGTCAGAGGGGCCTGGAGGTTAGTAACCACTTTTGGTGGTTTCAGGTGGTCTCTGAAGTAACTTCCAATCAAATTATTTGTTCCAGTGATTTTCAGTGTCCATTTTAATTGGATTTGCTCTGTGTCTTTCATATATATATTTATTTAGCAAATAAAGTATATTAAATTGTTGTTACCTTTCTTGTCTTTATTCATCCCTTAACTATACTCATTCATCCACTTATTTATTAAATCCTTAATGTACAGGCAGTGTACAAGAACAAAGCCTATGTCTCTTTAAAGTAAATCAGGTCACCTTGTTATACAGTCATTATGCAATCCTGTATCCTTCCATTTCAGCTCTTAACACAGTCCCTGATTATGTATTTGTGTGACGTCTGCTTCAGGAAACTGAAAACTCCCAGAGGTCAAGGCCTGTGTCTGCTTTCTGCTTTGGTGTGTCCCACAGTGCTGGGCATGCTGCCTGGCACATAGAAAGGTCTGGGGCAGTGTATGTTGAATGAAGACATCTTTGTGTTATTTGAGTGAGCCAAGTATCTGAACAGGTATCTGAACAGCTGTTTTCAACCTCTCTCTCCACTGTTCCCTTCCTCCCTTCCCTTTTTTTTGGACATAAACACACAGGCAACATCATCAACAAAATTTCTATTTATGTATGTAACTAAATATATAGAAATAAAAGTTTACCAAAAGCACCTACATGGAATGTCATCTACAGAATTAACAGAATTGTCAGTGAACTGATTCTCGCCATACAGTGTGAAAATTGTTTTCATGGATGTCCGTCTCGGTGTGGTGTAAGATTCTTGGAGTGGGTGTTTTTAGGTGAAAACATTTGCTCCAAAGCCTGTTAAAGTACTTCCAGAATCACCCCCTTCACATTCCATTTTAGTGAAGAAGCCAAAATGTGGAAGTAATTACCTCAACCTCCATCATGGCACTAACAGCACTCCCTCACTGGCGTTGTGGCTTATGCACGAACCGAGATACGCTTTTCATTCCTTTAGAGCAGAGAGAAGATGAGTGTGGAACACTTGGGCAGAAGGGAAATGCAGTTCCTTTAGATCTCAACATATAGGGAACCACAAAGTGGAGTGTGTTCGTTTTGTTCTTGTCTCTGCCTTTAATGTCCCTGGCTTCCCTTTGGGAAATGCATGTCTCCCTTCACCGTGACCTTTTTCTTTCCGCAGGTCCCAGGTCAGATTTCACCCTCTCTGTGAAGCTCTTTCTGTGAATTCTGGTGGCATTGTTTGGGTACCACATGCTGACTTTATGTGGGGGTGACAAAATTCTCTGCCTCCCTTTGAGTCAACATCCCTAGTAGATTGCTTGTATTTCTGGGACATTTAGGGAGAATTGTAGGAAACATATCCTGGGCCCCAGGGGAACCTGTGAAAACTAAAAAAGAGAAATGGTAATGAGAATCACAGTGCTCCTTTTTATAGCGTTTTGTAGTTTATATGCGGAGAAGGCAATGGCACCCCACTCCAGTACTCTTGCCTGGAAAATCCCATGGACAGAGGAGCCTGGTGGGCTGCAGTCCATGGGGTCGCTAAGAGTCGGACACAACTGAGCGACTTCACTTTCACTTTTCACTTTCATGCATTGGAGAAGGAAATGGCAACCCACTCCAGTGTTCTTGCCTGGAGAATCCCAGGGACAGGGGAGCCTGGTGGGCTGCCGTCTATGGGGTCACACAGAGTCGAACACGACTGACGTGACTTAGTAGTAGTAGTAGTAGTAGTTTATATGATGCCTTTTTTTCTGGCCAGAAGCAGACACATCTTTGGTATTAGAATTTCAGTAATGCAAGAAGTAGATCACTTGATTATGATTCTTTGGAACCAACCTGCGCATGCTGAGCTTTCTCTAGGACAGGCTGGATCTAGCAACCAGTAAGCAGAGAAGAGTTTTGCACATATATTCAGGCAACATTTTCTCCTCCTATATCATTTTTTTAAAGGAGATATGGAATATGGAAAACTGGTATATGAAGAAATTTCTTCATATACCAGTTTTCCATATTCCATATGCCATATCCCACAAACCAGTTTTCTTCATATACCAGTTCTTATTATTCTAGTCGCTCTTCCTTAGATATGCTGTAATTAATGAACATCTCTAAGAAGTAAGATGACCAGAGTTTAATTCTCCAAGAGAAATAGAACTTGCATTTTCTTCCTTATGGTCTAGGATTCTGTTCATGCAGCTATATTGGAGGAAAAATAATGTTCCTTTTACTTTTCTGAGTTCTTGAATGAGACCCTACAGTACTAGACAGGTTAATAAGAGAAAAGCAAAGGGAAGTTTATTAACACATCCAGGGAAAACTGAGTAATTCAAAGCAGTTGCTTAGAATTGTGGCTTATATAGCATCTTCAACAGAGAAAAGTAAGTTCACAGAGAAAGGATAGAACAAAGGAAAGTAGTTTCAGGATTCCAAGGGCAACAAACTATAAGAAGGTAAATATACTGGAGAAAACTAATGGTGGAAAAAGGCTAATTAGTAAAGTTTGTTAGTTTCCTCCGGTGCTGTCTCCAGGTTGATAAAGGTCTGAAGTTGTCTCCAGTGATGAACTTTTGTCCTGGAGAGGGGAGGAAGCATGCCTTTGAAGATTTATATCCTACTTTTAGGCAGATAGAAGGAGAGCAAGGGACTTTGCTTGCATCTGCTGCTTCTCAGTTGCCTTCAGCTCAAAATAATTCTTATGCCGAATGGCATATTTTGGGGTATTATATTCTGTTGTTCTTTCAGGTCTACTGTTAAGTCCTGTGGCCAGACACACAGATCATTTGAGGATTACAGTAAATGTACTATCAGCAACACCGTCCCCTCAAGATCTTCCATTCCTGTTAAGCTTCATTTTCCTTCACTTCTTCTCATTACCTGTAAAATTATCAAGTCTTAAATTTGGATACTAAAAAAATTGTCCTATTAAATTTCAGCATTTTAGATTTAGCCTCATTCTTGTCTATTTGAGATCTCTTTGAATTTGTATTTGATTATGGATTTTCATTATGGTAATTACTGCCATCTCTCCCCCAACCTCCAAAGTTGCAGCATCTCTAAGAACTAGGGTGTTGAAGTCACCAGGTAGGCAATTTCCTTGTGAAATGATTTTATTGGCTACATTCCTGAGATTCATTCCTTTTCATTTTGACTTTCCATCATCAATTCATTTATTTGCTTGTTTATATTAGTCCTTCTGGTTGCATGGTTTGAAATTAAGCCACTTTAGTTTCTGATGCTACAAAGCTGTACTTGGCATTACTTTCTATTGTATTTTTTAAAAAATATTTATTTATATTTATTTAGCTGCTTTGGGTCTTGGTTGCAGCATGCAGGATGTTCGTTGTGGTGCTTGGACTCTCTAGTTGTGGCATGCAGGCTCAGCAGTTGAGGCACATGGTCTTTGTTCCAAGCTCCAAGGCATGTGGTATCTTAGTTCCCTGACCAGGATTTGAACCCATGACCCATACATTGCAGAACAGATTCTCAACTGCTGGACCACCGGAGAAGTCCCTGCTGTTATATTTTTAATTAAAATAATTAATATATTTTAATAAAACATAGAAGTATTTTCTCATCAACTGTCATGGTATTATATTTGGTTATATATAACCATTAATTGGTTATGAAAACCAAAAATTAATTTTCAATATAAAATGGTTTTATCTGCGATCAATGAAATCTATAAAATTATCATTTTTAACCTGATAATCAGGTACCAATTATTATAACAATTCAACCTAAGTAAATCCAAGAGTCTTGGAAAAAAGTAATCGTGACCACAGATTTAATGTTCCCCAATGGTGGCAGGAAGTATAAAAGGGTTTCAAAGAGTTTGTATAAGTTTATGAAGAACTGAGCTATGAAAGTTTAAAGAGAAGATCTGCTAAAGGTAACCTCTAAAACTGACTTCCAGGAGCATCAAACAAGGGGGCTGGTCTGGGCAATTTCTAGTCCTTCTCAGCAGAATAAGTTTTGATGTCTGTACAGCTCTCATTGCTTCCTCATGGGTTTTGTTGGCAAAAAAGTGCAGCTTGGGGTCGAGCAAAATCTAATCCACATTAGTGATGCTTTTTACAAACCAACCAAATTCTTTATCAAATTATTTTAAATCAATAAAGAGAAAAGTTTACCATATTTTGCAGGCTGAATTGGATGCTGCCAACAAAAAAAATGCTATAAAAATTCTTAAACCCATCATGGACATTTGCAGTGAAACAATTACTTTTTAAAGAGAATATTCTCCTGATAGTGACAAACTTCTTCTGGGCTTAATCGATAAAGAGAAAATTCTTCCCTTTTGAAAGAGGATTTTCTAGGTTACTATGTTTGAGGGAAACACTGATTCCCTGAGGACCTCACGTGACTCATGCTTTTGAGAGGCAGTTTTCCTGATTTTTTTTCTCCTCCCACAGGTTCATGTTGTACATCCAGATTTCTGGCTATTGGTTCATACTGTTGGTTTATTTTTTTAATTTAAAAAAGGGCCACAGTCTTTCACTGTTTGGTATGTTTGTTGTTGTGGATTTGACTGAATGCATTGAGCTATGTTCTGGATATTGCTGCCATCGTGTGATGAAGTCTTAAAAGCCAAAAGAAAAAAAAAAGAAGGTGCACAAGGAATTCCCATATTAGAAAACCTGTACTTTATATTAGTAAAATAGAAGGATTCTGTCTCATGGAGTAGAGATTGGAAAGTTTATTGATTAATCTGTAGTCAAATCCAGGTTTTTGGTATGTCCTCCTTTGAAAAATTCAAATTAAGTTGCTTTCACCTATACTATTTTCCTTGAACTGTATGACACATTTTCATGTCAAAGAATAAGCTTTTTATTTAAAGATTAGATGCAAACTCAGAGAAAATCATAAAATCATGACTAACCATGAAAAAGGTAGAATTGTATATGAACAAATACTTACAGATTGACAGAGCATGAATATTGAGGGACCTTGCTTTGCATAGCTGTTATCTGTCCTTTTATATAATTCCATTTAAAGAAAGTATTTCCTTAGTGACAAACCTAGTTTCTCCAACTCCTCCCCTTTCTACCTTGGAGCACAATATGACATTCCTAAGTAGAGCGTCTTGTGAGGTCCAGAATTAAAGATCCAGCTTGTTCAGATAAACTCTGAACTCCTGGCAGTCTTCATGGTAGATTTATAACCCTACGTATCAAAAAGTAAAAATTCTGTTTCCTATTCATCCTAATAAAGCTGCAGGAGTTTCCTAGAAGGAATGCAGACAAGCCTGATTGTTCACAGTTGGAGAGTAGAGGGTGGTTCCAGGGAATGAGATTTTTAACCCCTTCTTTCCCACTTTCCCTCTTAATCTTATAGAGACTTGACAGGGCTCCAAGGATGAGTAACAGAGATCATTTAGATTTTCATGATAGTAAGGGTCTGTCCATACTTTGGCAAGACTGTGGGATGCTGATTTGAATTTGATAATATAGTGGTGATTAATACCAGAGATCTATATTTTAGGTAAGAGTGTAGGTACTGAAGTACAACTGTGTTTATTGGATGTGAGAGTGTGTCAGATAAGACACTGAAACAGCAACTCTCCCTGATATTCTAAAGTTCTTCTACAATTTAAAAATAAGAGAAGAAAGAGGGCATTATTTGTAAGCATCTCTAGCAGAGATATGGTGGGACACATATGCTAGCTTATCTGTAAAGGTGGTTGTATAGACACTGCCCCCCTTAAACATAGAGAAGGTTTTCCAGTCCCCCAGCATCGTCATCATCCTTGGATACTGTCTGAGATGTGAGAGGGTGCTGTGGTGGACACTGGGAATGCAAAGAGGCTTACAGTAGAATCCAGGGAGGCAGGATATATGTGCTCACAAAGAGGTAAAGAATCCATTCAGGCAGGGACTTACAGAGTGATGAGGGAAGAAGTGAAACTCAGTGTGCTGTAGACAGTGGAACCGGTACTCAGGCTGAGTGCTCAATGCCTGTGCTCTTGAATTCTTTCATTTCTTCCTTTGTTCATTTGACAAGTGCATGGTGAGACCCTAGACCGGTCAGGCCTGGCTCGTGGTTCTGGGAATAAATTGGTAAACAAAGCTATGAAGTCTGCTTGCATGAAACTTCTAGTTTTTATAGTGCATGTGTGTGATTTCCAAGCAAGCTTTCAGTGTACTTCTGTAGACCTTTATGGTTTTCAGAAACGCTTTTACCTCCTTTCATGTTGTTTTTCTTTAAATAAGAGTAATACTTCTTATGCGTCAGTTATTTATAAAGCTCTTTTATAAACTTCTTCAAGTGCAAATTAGAAACAAGGAAATTAAAAATTTAAACATTTAAAGATAAATAATGTTAATTTGCACAAAATACCTTTTGCATGTGTTAAGGGTTTTTTGTTTGTTTGTTTCCTTTCTGTATATCATTCTACCCAACCCCAGCAGGACTTAAACATCTACTCTGTTAATGATCCTAAGGAAATATTAGCATATATATTTATAAACTTTAAAAGTTAAAGGTATAGATTGATAAAATATAGTAAGTTTTCATCTTTTTAAATAAGCAAAGTAAACTGACAAATAAAAATGATGCTTTAATAGTAATTTTTAGGTTTATTTAAATCTTTCATCTTAATGTATGTTATAGTATTTGACTTATGTAAATTAGGAGGCAGTCACCTGCTATCTTTGGAACAAAAGTGAGGCAGAAGCTCTAAAAGAAATTTAAGATCCCTGACTTTATCTTTAGTTTCCTTGGAAATGTGTATTATCAAAGGCTTCAAGATTATCTGCAAATACTGGTGAATTTGGTGGTGTAATTGGGAGAAAAGAGAATAACACTGGTGGTGGAGGTTGCCTCTTTACAGACCAAAAGATTTCTTTTGATTTTCTTTTGTGTTTCCCAAGATTTTTAAAAGTTTAGATGGGGAATTTGCTGGTGGTCCAGGAGTTAGGACTCTGTGCTTCTACTATAGGGGGAACAGGTTCCACCTCTGATCCTGGAACTAAGATCCTGCAAGTCTTGCATCATGATTAAAAAATAGTAATAAAATTAAATTTAAAAATAAAAATTTAGATGAAAAACTATAGAAATGCATTACATCATCGGCAAGTTCCTTATTTAAATGTGGGGTAGTCAAGGTTGACTGTTTTTGACTTCTAGACACATCCAAAAGTTAGGTTTATTAATAAAAAGCTGTTGGCTCATTTTTAAAACATTTATTAATGTTATTCTTTTGTTCTCTCCTTTCATCTCCATTAAAGCAGTAGAACTCTGTGCTCATGTAAACTGCAATGACTCAAATCTAAATGTATGTGACTGGGCCCATCCTTTCCCCAAACACAAACTAATACATATATAAAAGACTGAGATAACAGTGCTTCTGATCCTGAAGGCTGTGATAAAATGTCAAGATAAAGGGCAAAATTTCTTTTTATATTGCTCCACAGTTAATTAAAATATTTTATTTCAGTCCAAGATGTATTCAAATATGCCTCTTTGGAAAAACACCATTGGAAAGTTATAAGAACCACGGAAAATAACTACTATCAGTAAAAAGGAAAAATTTGAAAAGAACTAAAAGCATGGGAGAATATCTGGCTCATGCTTCAGTGAATTATATTTGTTTCGGTCATGGAAAAGCTCACTTCATATTTTCCCTTTAGGCCAAAGTCAATGTCATCATAAAACCTACTGCCAGGATTTAGGTTAAAGACATGGGTGAAAAAACAAAACAAAACAAAACTATTTTCCAGTCAAAACTTAATCAGTAAGGTGGTAAAACTACTTTGTTTTAATGTGGGTATTGTCAAGTTCTTTAAAAGACTTTTAAATTAATCTTTAGATTATGTAGTATAATGAGTAGATTGTGGGTTTCCTAGAAAATACATCCTCATTCAAATCCTTGGAACCTGTGAATGGGGCTCTGTGAAAAGTGTTGCTCAGTTGTGTCCAACTCTTTTGCGACCCCGTGGACTGTAGTCTGCCGGGCTCCTCTATTCATGAAATTCTCCCGGCAAGAATACTGAAGTGGGTAGCCATTTCCTTCTCCACGAGATCTTCCTGACCCAGGGATCAAGCCCATGTCTTCTACACTGCAGGCAGATTCTTTACTCTCAGAGCCACCAAGGAAGCCCATTCATGAAATGGGTCCTTGCAAATCTAATTATCTTCATATAAGGTCATCCCAGATTATCCAGGTGGGCCCCAAATCCCATGATAAGCATTCTCATAAGAGACCGAAGAGGAGAAGGTCCTGTGAGATTGGAGTGGCAGGGCTTGGAGTGATGTGGTTGAAAGCCAAAGAAAACAAGGAATGTTAACAGCACCTGGAAGCTGAAGACACATGAAGAATTCTCCCCCAGAACCTGCAGAAGAAGACTGGCCTTGCCAACACCTTGAATTCAGACTTCTGGCCCCCAGAAATGTGGGAGACTAAATTTCTGTGGTTTTGCCAGCAGATTTGTGGTTATTTGTCGTCACAGCCACAGAAAACTAATACATAAAGGGTTAACCAAGATTCATTGAGTAGCGATGATGTGTTATTAGTTGTGATACAATCCATTGAAAACTGTCTCTCCTGCAAGAAACTTATACAAGATTAGTGAGTCAGATATGGGATGGACCATTACAGCACGATGTGAAAAGGTTTATCACAAAGGTAGAAAGATACACATGGGAACATGGAAAGAATACTGCCACTTTTCTGAAAAATGCGAATTTAGGTCAGCGGCAAGCAATGCTTGATTTTTTTTTTTAAATTTTATTTTATTTTTAAACTTTACATAACTGTATTAGATTTGCCAAATATCAAAATGAATCCGCCACAGGTATACATGTGTTCCCCACCCTGAACCCTCCTCCCTCCTCCCTCCCCATTCCATCCCTCTGGGTCATCCCAGTGCACCAGCCCCAAGCATCCAGTATCGTGCATCGAACCTGGACTGGCAACTCATTTCATACATGATATTTTACATGTTTCAATGCCATTCTCCCAAATCTTCCCACCCTCTCCCTCTCCCACAGAGTCCATAAGACTGTTCTATACATCAGTGTCTCTTTTGCTGTCTCGTACACAGGGTTATTACCAGAAACTATAAAACTCCTAGAGGAGAACATAGGCAAAACACTCTCTGACATACATCACAGCAGGATCCTCTATGACCCACCTCCCAGAATATTGGAAATAAAAGCAAAAATAAACAAATGGGACCTAATTAACCTTAAAAGCTTCTGCAATGCTTGATTTTAAAATGAAAGTACTTTTTATAAAATAAGCTATTCATAATATATGTTAATAATGTGAAAAATGTTTATGTTATTACATAAATAACCTACAGCTTTGAATTTGATGAACTTATAAACTGGGGTATATATCCTACATGAAGGGGATATTTCAATCTGCTCTATAAATACTAGGAGAACTAAAGTGTAACGTCCAATGTGCTATGAATCTGCCTGGGCATTTTAACACCTTTTTGAACTCAGGTTGTCAGATTTTTTTTTTTTCCATATATTTTTTTCAAATATATCTCTAACTTTACAATGGAATTCACTGAATAGATACCTGTCATAGTAGTATTTATCACCATTTAAAAATTGATCTAGAGTATTTTTAAAGCTTTATTGAGGCATAATTTACACACTGTAAAATTCACCCATTTTAAGCATACAGTTACAATCTTTTAAATAAATTTGTTGAGCTGTGCAGACATTACTACAGTCTAGTTTTAGGACATCCCTACTTTCCCAGAAAGACCTCTTGTGTTTATTTGCAGTCAGTCCAGTTCCAGCCCCAGGCAACCACTCATCTGCTTTCTGTCTTTGTGGGTTTACCTTTTCTAGACATTTACATTAATATAACAATAAAATAAAATTTCCTTTGTATCAGACGTCTTTAACTTAGGTAATATTTTTGAGGTTTTTCCCTTTTGTAGCATATTTCATTATTTCATTAGTTTTTATTGTTGAATAGTATTCAATTGCATTTTGTTTATAAATGTCTTGTTTATCCATTCACCAAGCAGTGAATATTTGGATGGCTTCCTTTTGGGTCATTATGAATAATACTGCTATATACATTTGCATACAAATATTTGTGTGGACATATTTTTTTTAATTTTTTTGGAGCAGTAGATAAATATCTGGGTTGTATAGCAAGTTCATGTTTTCATTTTTGCAAAAGTGTTTTACAAACTGACTGTGCCAGTTTACATTCCTCACTAGTAATGTAAGAAGATTTCAGTTACTCTGCATCTTCAGTGATACTTGCATTGTCTGTCTTTTTGATTATGGCCATCCCAGTGGCTGTGAAGTGGTATCTCATTTTGACTAATGACTAATGATTGTTGACTGTTCCTCTAAGGCTATTCAGGTGAACTTTGGCTCTTAACCTCTGTCATTGGTCTTTAAGACTCTGTTTTGTATTTTTTTTAAACCAAGAATGCCATAGAACACACAATAGGAAAAGGTATAAGAGAAATTGAGGAGAAAAAATGAAATAAGAGAGATGGTGAGAGAAGAAATGATAATAAACTAGATATATGATTATGGAAAAGGAGAAGAGAAGGAAAATTATATTAAAAAAAAATTGTGGTTTGGAAAGCCAAGTCATATTATAATGGTATCAGTGAAGATACAAAACATATGAGCACATTAGAACCATTGGTAACAGTTTGAACATTCTCTGTCTAGAGTAATGACAGTGTCGTTAATTTAGATCAAAATGTGTTCAGAAACTAAGAGTACTTTTGAGTTATTATCCATTACACTTGTCTATTTTGTAAAAAGAGCATTCTCATTTATTCATAGCTTCTTTCCTTGATGTATTAAGGCCTTCTTCTGTTACGACTTTCCCTTTAGTGACCTGTCACTTTTGGATCCAGTGTTAGGCCTTCTATGGTCATTGGTGTCCATCTGAGCTTCGTAGTGTCGAGCCTGAATAATCTCGAATTTCATGTCCTTTCTTTCCACTAACACAAATGCATCTGGGCAGCCCAATTAATTACTCTTGCTTTTTTCTCTGCCTCTGCTGCCTTCATCAAAGACCCAAGTACGTGATTGGGTGGGCATGGGGTTTATTTTTACTTTTAGGCTCAGGAGGTGTTAAAACATAACACAAACTCCCCTGTGAATACAAACATTTTATTGATTGAGAATAGTTTCTTCAGTTTTAGCTTCAAGTTATGGCCAGTTCAAAAGTCATGGTGAATGAGTAATCCAAAACTTAGCATTTTCATTTTAGCTAACTGTTTAATCCTGGTCTCAAAGGGTAGTATAAAGATTTTTCCAAAATGTACTTGAATAAAATGTATGTTCACATTTGAAAGACTTCCTTAAAAAACTCAAAGAATAGCAGGAAAACACACATATTCTTCAGTGTTTAATTTTGTCACCAAATTAGCAGTACTTGATCCTTACAGTTCATTATATATGGTTTTAATAGACCAGAGCTTACATATATAAATGAGTGTCATATATTTTCAAATAAACGATCTTGGCTTTAAACCTGTTTCATCCATTTTGCAATTCCTCTGTCTTATTTTGAACTTTCCATCAGTTCCAGTTTATGAACCAAATTAAAAAACTTATCTCATTATTGTCACACTTCTTATATAAAATGTGAAAGCAATATTCCTTAAGTAATTGAGATTATAAATAAATTGAGATTCTTATCTCTTTTTTTGTTTTGTTTTGTTTTTTTTGTTGTTTTTTATTTTTATTTTTATTTTTTTATTTTATTTTTAAACTTTACATAATTGTATTAGTTTTGCCAAATATCAAAATGAATCCGCCACAGGTGATTCTTATCTCATATATTGCCTGGTGCTTGGTTCAGCCAGTTTTGACATATGAACACATATTTTCCTTCCATCTCATCTCATAAGAAGAGCAATATAATTCAAATGACATATGTACTGATTCTAGCAGTTACTTGCTGAGTCTATTACTGTCTTTAGAATTTAGTCCCAGGACCTTTTTATCCCAATTACTAGAAAATTCTCTAAGAGGCTATAAGATGAGTCACTATGCATTGTGATGATAGATACATTGCTATCTTTATGGGAGGGATTGGTTTCAAAAGACATACATTCATTCTGTTTTATCTGTTAAGTTATCTTTTAGATTATCAAGCAGGGCCAGCCTTGATACATGTGAGTGGCTTTTGGGAGATGCAGTCTTATTTAGGTAAAGGGCTTGGTTAAGTATGAGTTGATCGATCTATCATAGTCAACAACATTTTCAAGAAAACAGTTGTTACTGTGAGATAGAGATGTGAAGATTCAAGCAAGGTCATACCATTTCCTTGATAACTGAGCAAGCTGTTGGTTAATGGCTGACTTCGGAGCAGACAGAAAGGGGTACATTTACACATCTATTCATCATAACAATCCTGGAAGATAATTATCACTTAATTTTAAAACATCCAGCATTTCCTTATACATTTATGTTTCCAGTATTCAGGGAAGTATTAAAGATCTCTGTGCCTGAGTTTTCTCAATCATGTATGTTGTGAAAGTTGTCACAGTTAGATAGCAGAAAGAAGAAATCCAGGGTCCAGGGTCAGTCACATTGTATATTCACTAGGGAAAGGGTGTTTTTGGTAGAAGTTCAACTGCATATATTAAACACACACACATGCTGTGGATTAAACAAGATAGTAGCTTATTTTTCTTACATGTAAATGAAGTCTAGAAGTAGGCACTTGTAGGGTTGGTATGATGGTGCCACAAAGTTGTCTAATTCTTTTTGTTGTGCCAAGTTTTTTGAAGTTCTCTGTTTTTCTTCTTCTTCTTTGGTCATACTGCGTGGCTTGCAGGATCTTAGTTCCCTAATGAGAGATGGAATCTCTGCCTGCTGTAGTGGAAGCATGGAGTCCTCACCACTGGACCACCAGGGAATTCCCAAGGCCTCTGTTCTTTGACTGCTAGGTTATGGGGCCCACCCTTGTAGGCTAAGGGCTCCCCTGATGACAGCTAGTAGATAATCCACCTGCAATGTGGGAGACCTGGGTTCAGTCCCTGGGTTGGGAAGATCTCCTGGAGAAGGGAAAGGCTACCCACTCCAGTATTCTGGCCTGGAGAATTCCATGGATTGTATAGTCCATGGGGTCACAAAGAATCAGACACGACTGAATGACTTTCACTTAATTGTTGCTGTTACTAAGAAAATAGGAAGAATGGGTACTAGATGGAAGGGTATAATCAATCATAAAATATAGCTATTATTTTCCTGCTTTTTTACTTAGCAGCTTTGTCAACTTATTGAGCCTGAGTTTTCTCATCTATGAGGTGAGGATAGTCATAACCCCCACAGGTTGTTATGAGTAAGCAGTAAAAGAGACTGTACACGCAAAGCACCACTAGGTAGCTGCTCTATCCAGTAACTGGCGGCACCTGACTTAGGAAAGGCCCAGGCTTGGAGCTTCCTGATGAGGGGCCACACTAGCTGGGTGGGGACATGGGTATGGAGACCTGGCAGCCCCGAAGCTGGAAAATCCATGGACAGAGGATGCAAAGAACTGACTCATTGGAAAAGATCCTGATGCTGGGAAAAATTGAGGACAGTAGAAGTGGGTGACTGAGGATGAGATGGTTGGATGGCATCACTGACTCGATGGACATGAGTTTGAGTAAGCTTTGGGAGTTGGTGATGGACAGGGAAGCCTGGCGTGCTGCAGTCCATGGGGTCTCAAAGAGTTGGACATGACTGAGTGACTGAACAGCCACCTTAGAAGTGGAAGTTGGGTTTTTTTGTCTTTTTGTATCTTGTTGTTCATAATTTTCCCTAACAGCGTATTCATGTATAGTTTTGTTGTATTTTGTTGCTCAAGGAGATGCTTTTTAAGATGCAAGCACTGCAGCAAAGGGTCCCAGGTCCTAGTCTTTCTCAAGTTGATATTGTGAAAATCCTAATCCAGGGAAAGATGGTTCAATGTGTGAAACCGAAGCTCAGGGATAGTGCCTGGCAGGAGGTACAGGTTGGAGAGCATATGTGCCAGAGAAGAGAAGGAAGTGAAATTGCCAGTCGCTCAATCCTGTCCGACTCTGTGCAACCCCATGGACTATAGCCTGCCAGTCTCCTCTGTCCATAGGATTTTCCAGACAAGAATACTGGAGTGGACTGCCATTCCCTTCTCCAGGGGACCTTCCCCACCCAGGGTTAGAACCCAGGTCTCCTGCATTGCAGGCAGATTCTTTACCATCTGAGCCTCCAGGGAAGCTCACCAGAGAAGGGAGTGTCCTGCTAATTCAGCGAGCCCAGTTTGCACATTTCTTCTCAACTCCATTTTAATGCCATCATGTGGACGGCTTGAACTAAAGTCATGGAGGCAGTGTTTACACCACATAAATCAACAAATGATACAACTCAAGTCTTTCTGTCCCCCTTCCCACCTCCCCACCAGAGCAGTGTACTGATCAACCACTGTTGGGAGGCATTGGCATGTCTGTGAAATCTAAAGTTGTGAAACTGAATGAAATCATTTAGTGATCATGTTTATTAATTTGACAATGAAATACGGTAATGAAAGAAGTCTGGGAGTGGCGTTATTAGGAGTGGGCAGAAGAAGAAAGGCTGCAGAAGAATTTCAGGAGAAATGGAGAAATGTTTAGGGGAAACCCAAGGGTGTAGAGATTTCTGAGAAAGATTGATGAATACTGCCATATATAGGCAAGATGTTCCACATGGGTTATCCCAGCAGTCTCCAGGCTTTTTGACATGAGGGACCTGCTTCATGGAAGACAGTTTTCCATCAGTGGGGAAGAGCATGAGGGATGGGGTGTAATGTGAGCAATAGGGAGCTGTTGTAAAACTTGCTTACCGTCTGCTGACCTCCTGCTGTGTGGCCCTCTTCCTAACAGGCCACAGAACAGTACTGGTGTATGGCCTGGAGGTTGGGGACCCCTGCATTAGACTATTAGATTAGATATTAGATTGTTGAGGGACTTTAGTAGAAGTTTTAGCTGAGTGACTTGAGCAGATGGCAGATGGTGTTTAGTAAAATTCAGTAGCTGTGGATTGGTCAATGGATTATAATGGAGCTTTGGGAGCTGAGTAAAGTGAACCTTTTTTTTTTAAAACAAACAAACAAACAAACAATCCGACTATATAACATAACCCACAGTTTTAGATCATAATAAACATGAGGTGAAAGAATGGTTTGTTCACTTTCTGTAGGTGCTGTAAAGTGAAAGGGTTAGTCGCTCAGTTGTGTCCAACTCTTTGTGACCCCATGAAGCTGTACTACTTTGCTTATAAAGGAGGGGACTGATTTAGAAAGTTTGAATTTGCTAGATTTTAACCTTGGAATTGTGATTCACCATCAATGTTGTCAGCATATACAGAATAACCCTTAAAAACCATTTTCAATAAATAATTATTCTCATTTACCAAGCTTCTCAGTAGTATTCTTTCCTATATTGCCTACAAGACTTCTGTCTTTTTTTGTTGACAGTTTTGTTTCCAATAGGAATTAATAGTCCTCAAAACAGTAATTTGCACTTCTAAAAATTAGTTGTCAGGTTTGTGAAGGTTGGTTTGAGAATCATAGGTGTATAGAATGAAATTTTGTTACTTTTTTTTTTTTTTACAAAAACAAGTTTTAATTTAGGTGGCAAAGCAAAAATGAGTCTTTAAGCATAAAGATCTTCATGTATTGCATTGTTTTAATATTGTGTCTTCCTGGAAAGTTTTTCCTTCTAAAGTAAATTTGGAAATAATGAATACTATCCCATTGCATTTGAATAGAGAAGCACAGGAAAAATTACATAAAAATAAATGGGGCAATTTTAAATTCTAGAATAGAGACTGTTTTGTACCGTGCCTGTGAATTGGTTTTCTGAATCTCAGTGCCAACAAAATAGCCCTAGCTGATTTATTTTGATGTTGTTGAATGATACTCTCAAAAATATCACTGAAAATCTTTTCCTTGAGTTGAACTAAGTTTCACTCATAGTATCTGTGAATACATTTTAGTTTAAAAATAAAAGTGTATATTGTGAAGAGATGATCTTTTTATCCTATGCCCAATTACTCTTTTTATTTTCTTTTAATTTTATTTTATTTTTTAACTTTACAATATTGTATTGGTTTTGCCATATATCAACATGAATCTGCACAGGTATAAATGTGTTCCCCATCCTGAACCCTCCTCCTCCTCCCTCCCCTTACCATCCCTCTGGGTTGTCCCAGTGCACCAGCCCCAAGCATCCAGTATCGTGCATCGAACCTGGACTGGTGACTCATTTCATATATGATATTATACATGTTTCAATGCCATTCTCCCAAATCATCCCACCCTCTCCCTCTCCCACAGAGTCCAAAAGACTGTTCTATATATCAGTGTCTCTTTTGCTGTCTCGTATACAGCGTTATTGTTACCATCTTTCTAAATTCCATATATATGCGTTAGTATACTGTATTGGTGTTTTTCTTTCTGGCTTACTTCACTCTGTATAATAGGCTCCAGTTTCATCCACCTCATTAGAACTGATTCAAATGTATTCTTTTTAATGGCTGAGTAATACTCCATTGTGTATATGTACCACAGCTTTCTTATCCATTCATCTGCTGATGGACATCTAGGTTGCTTCCATGTCCTGGCTATTATAAACAGTGCTGCGATGAACACTGGGCTACATGTGTCTCTTTCAATTCCGGTTTCCTCAGTCTGTATGCCCAGCAGTGGGATTGCTGGATCATAAGGCAGTTATGTTTCCAGATGTTTAAGGAATCTCCACACTGTTCTCCATAGTGGTTGTACTAGTTTGCATTCCCACCAACAGTGTAAGAGGGTTCCCTTTTCTCCACACCCTCTCCAGCATTTATTGCTTATAGACTTTTGGATCTCAGCCATTCTGACTGGTGTGAAATGGTACCTCATAGTGGTTTTGATTTGCATTTCTCTGATAATGAGTGATGTTGAGCATCTTTTCATGTGTTTGTTAGCCATCTGTATGTCTTCTTTGGAGAAATGTCTATTTAGTTCTTTGGCCCATTTTTTGATTGGGTCATTTATTTTTCTGGAGTTGAGCTGTAGGAGTTGTTTGTATATTTTTGAGATTAGTTGTTTGTCAGTTGCTTCATTTGCTATTATTTTTCTCCCATTCTGAGGGCTGTCTTTTCACCTTGCTTATAGTTTCCTTTGTTGTGCAGAAGCTTTTAAGTTTAATTAGGTCCCGTTTGTTTATTTTTGCTTTTATTTCCAATATTCTGGGAGGTGGGTCATAGAGGATCCTGCTGTGATGTATGTCGGAGAGTGTTTTGCCTATGTTCTCCTCTAGGAGTTTTATAGTTTCTGGTCTTACGTTGAGATCTTTAATCCATTTTGAGTTTATTTTTGTGTATGGTGTTAGAAAGTGTTCTAGTTTCATTCTTTTACAAGTGGTTGACCAGATTTCCCAGCACCACTTGTTAAAGAGATTGTCTTTAATCCATTGTATATTCTTGCCTCCTTTGTCAAAGATAAGGTGTCCATATGTGCGTGGATTTATCTCTGGGCTTTCTATTTTGTTCCATTGATCTATATTTCTGTCTTAGTGCCAGTACCATACTGTCTTGATGACTGTGGCTTTGTAGTAGAGCCTGAAGTCAGGCAGGTTGATTCCTCCAGTTCCATTCTTCTTTCTCAAGATTGCTTTGGCTGTTCGAGGTTTTTTGTATTTCCATACAAATTGTGAATTACTCTTTTTAACGAGTAGTTTCTCCAAATGGCAATGGAAAGTAGTGTTTATAATAGAAAGGAAAAAAAAAAATTCTGGAGTTTTATTAAAAATGGCATGACATATCTGAACAAAACAAGGGACTAGTTAATATATTCTCTATGTAACTATTGAGTTGGAAATTTCTCTGCATTCACTATAACCTGTCATTTGCAATAACAGTATTAGAAAATGATATGATCCCCTTGCCCCATGTGTGTGTGTGTGTGTTTGTGTGTGGCATGCCTTATGCTAAGTGTGCTCACTGTACTTTCTTTCTTAATCCTCACAAGTTCAGCTCAGAGCTAGGAAATAGCAGAGTCAGTATTTGAATACAGGTGTATGTCTCTAGAACCAGAAATCTTATATGCCATTCACACCAAGGTGTGTATGAGCAGTGTATCTTTAGCAGAGTGAGAAAAAGGGTCAAAAAATAATTAAACAAATCAAACATTTCTTAATGATCCTAATCTGATGTATCTTAACATTAGAAAGTAAACAGATGTGAATTTGTTCAGAGAAATTTAGGACTAATGTAGGGTTAAAAAGAAAGACAAGGCCATCTGTTTTTGTTATAATTGTAATGTTTGGATGTGATGTATTGAGTATACATTCTAATGAGAGAAACTATATATATCTGCTAAGATGAGAAAATGTGGCTGAAGTTTTTTAATATTAGTTTCACTCAAACTTTTAAGAATTTACAAACATTTCAGGTTCAGATTTTCTTTTTAGCTTTCCTTTTCTCTACCTAGTCAATAGTAATAAGACTGCTCTGGAGATCCCATATTTTACTCGGAAAAAGAATAAAAATGAAAAATTAACTGGGTGTTTCTTTTTTTAACCATTCTATCACACCAATACTGTATTCTTTCTATTTAAAGTGATAAGAAATGAATTATTTTCAGTTTAATAACCAATTAGCTGCCCTGTTAGTGAAAACATTGCAGTTTTTTAATAGTTAGATTATTTGAAAGCTTTGCTTTTTTCAGGTATGTTAAATTCTTTTTATTTCTCATCTTTTGTTGGACTTTCTGCTTTCCATGAACTTAAATTATCTAAAAGAGATGATTGTACAGTACATTCAGTGGCACTTTTCAGTAACATCCTGGCATGAGAGATTATATATATATGTGTGTGTGTGTGTATATATGGACATGTTTAGCTGTTGAGGTTTATGTGGAGTTTTGGTGAGTATGATTTAGGTTCAGACATTTGAAGGTTTTCTTTAAATTACTTCTCTCTTGTTTAGAATAACCATGCTTATCTCAATTTCACACATCTTCTCTCTTCTATTTTTGAGGGTCTTACATTGAGTTCTTGAATGCTCTTGGGAAGAGTGATATAAATAATTTTGACTTTGCTTCTTGGAAGTCAAAGTTTCTACCGATTTCAGTTGTAAACCATCTGGGCAGTTGAATCCCAAATCTGGTATATTAAGGGAAGGAAGCCAGTAGTTCCGAAGATTCATTTGCTGACAGCAGTAACAAAATCCAACTTGTACTAAGCAATAAGTTAACTGCAGATGCTGAATCTATGATTTTTTTAACACATGTCATGCGTGAGTGAGTGAAGTCGCTTAGGCGTATCTGACTCTTTGCAACCCCATGGACTGTAGCCTGCCAGGCTCTTTGTCTGTGGGATTTTCCAGGCCAGAATACTGGAGTAGGTTGCCATTTTCTTCTCCAGGGGATCTTCCCCACCCAGGGATCGAACCCATGTCTCCCGCATTGCAGCAGACTCCTTCTGCTCCTTTGTCTGAGCCCCCAAGGAAGAACACCACTGTCATACTCTGAACTTAATGCTCTTCAGTAAGGCAGCATGACACAGGGAAACAGACATGGACTTTAGAATTAGATTAATTTGATATTTCTAAAAAAATTTTTTGTTTTAAAATACATATAAGAATAACAAGAAGATCCAAAGATAGTACAAAGAGGTCCCTTTCACCCTTCACCCAGTTACCCCCAAAGATTACACTGTAAATAACTAAACTACAGTATTCAATCTAGGATTGACATTGATGCAATGCATATATAGTTCTAAATCATTTTATTGTGTCTGTAGACTCATATAAGCACCATCACAATCAAGGTGCCCAATTATCATGTCAACACAAAGATGTCTATTATGCTATCTCTTGTAGTTGCACCTACCCTGTACCCTGCCCCAACCCCAAACCCTGGCAATCACTAGTGTATTTTTCATCTCTCTAACATTGCCATTTGGGGAACACTATACTGTGAAACTGTGTAGTGTGTGGCCTTTTACAATTTTTCTTTTTAGCATAATGTTTTTGAGATCCATCCAAGTTGGTATGTATATCAATAGTTTGTTCCTTTCTATTGCTGGATATGTAATATGGATGTATGGAATATGGATCTATTCCATACATCCATATTACACGGTATGGATGTATGGGCTTACTAGAGTTTATTTGAGCATCATCTGTTGATGTTCTAAGGTCCATCTGTGGTCAGTGGAAACTTGCTTCAGGTTGGTTCCTCTATCCTTTTGATGTGTCTCAGTTGTCTTCCCTGATGTTCCAGACATTCCATGTTTATCTTATCCACTTTCTACACTAGTCATTCCTCCAAGTGCTTTTGGTTCTTCCAAGATGGGAGTGATGTTTAGGACCAAAATTAAGGCTTTTGCAGTGCTCATTGCTACTGAATAATTAGTGTTTCTAGGACTTTCCAGTGGCAAGTTCTGTCAAAATCAATTATCTTTCAAATATGAAACTAGGCAATGAGTTCATCCTGATAACTTTGATTCACATTTAGAACTACAAGGATTTTGACCTCACCTCATCCATGGTGCATCTCTGTCTCCCTCTCTGCCACTGAAAATTGTAGTTCCTAAGGACATAGCATAATTATGTATTAATATTTGTTTTGCCCCACATTATTCACATAACAGTCTCAAAACAACAAAACTAATGTTACCTAGGACAATATGATTATTAAAAGTAGTTTGTGAGTTTTTAATAATTCTTTTTGTTTTTCAAGTATATGTATGGGATGCATGGGCTTCCCAGGTGCTACTGGTGGTAAAGAACCCATTGCCAATGCAGGAGACATAAGAGACATGAGTTTGACCCCTAGGTTGAGAAGATCTCCTGGAGGAGGACATGGCAGCCCATTCCAGTATTCTTGGCTGCAGAATCCCATGGACAGAGGAGCCTGGTGGGCTACAGTCCATAGGGTTGCAAAGAGTCAGATATGACCGAAGCGACTGAGTGTGCGTGCATGAGATATATACAGCAAAGGTGCTGTTTTAGACTCACTTGATATAGTTCCTTTTGTATACTTATGGCTCATTTGTTTCATGCTGCTTTTGACTTTTAGAGTTTGTTTTTTTTCTTGCCTTTGATTTTGTTTTATAATCATGTAAACACTCCTTCTGAATCTACAAGGCAGTGTCTATTCAGGGAGATCTGTCCAATGCTCTCTACCCCATTGCCTCCCTCCATCTGTAGGTAACTCTTTCTTCTCTTTTCCTCCTTCATCTCCTCTTCCTTCTCTTTTCAGTTTGCTTTTGCTCTAATTTAAAATAAATATCTTTCTTCCCATCTTAAATGAATGGATATGGCTATCCTTGCATGTGATATTGAAAGTGAAAGTGAAAGTGAAGTTGTTCAGTCATGTCTGACTCTTCGCGACCCCATGGACTGTATTCTACCAGGCTCCTCCATCCATGGAATTTTCCAGGCAAGAGTACTGGAGTGGGTTGCCATTTCCTTCTCCAGGGGATCTTCCCAACCCAGGGACTGAACCCGGGTCTTCCGCACTGCAGGCAGATGCTTTTTACCCTCTGAGCCACCATATTTTATACTTTTTTTCTCACTGAATAATATATCCTAGAGATTACTCCATAGCACTAGGTTAGGGTAATCACTATGAACTTTGGTTATTGAACATTTATTATACTCTAATAGCTCCTTAAGAATTACTGATGTAGCCCAAATTATTTCACTTTTGTCTGCTCTTTGGCCTTTAATTCTCATTCCTGCTTTTGAAAATTCTGTCTTTTCATATTTTTTAACTTACTTTTAAAAACACTTTGTTTAAATAGTAGAATTCATTGACTTCTTTCTGATTGTAAAATATTTTTTATTAACTGTTGAAAAGTTTTGAACTACAGAAAATTGTGGAGAAGAAATTAAAGGATGCGTAATGGTGGCTCAGATGGTAAAGCGTCTGCCTGCAGTGCAGGAGACCTGGGCTCGATCCCTGGGTTGCGAAGATCCCCTGGAGAAGAAAATGGAAACCCACTCCAGTACTCTTGCCTGGAAAATTCCATGGACTGAGGAGCCTGGCAGGCTACAGTCCATGGGGTCGCAAAGAGTCAGACATGACTGAGCAACTTCACTTTCACTTTCAACATCATATCCAAGGATAGCCTTTATTAATATTTTGCTACTGCCTTAATCAGGCTTCCTTGGTGACTCAATGGTAAAGAATCTGCCTGCCAATGCAGCAGATGCAGGTTTGATCCCTGGGTCAGGAAGATCCCCTGGAGAAGGTAATGGCAACCTGCTCAGAATTTTTGCCTGGAAAATCCTATGGACAGAGGAGCCTGGCAGGCTACAGTCCACAAGGTCGCAAAAGAGTCTGAGATGACTTTGCAACACGACTAAACAACAACAACCATAACAGTTGTCATAGACTAGGTGGCTTAAGCTATAGACATTTATTTCTTACAGTTCTGGGGGCTGGGAAATCCAAGATCAAAGTGCTAGCAGATTCAGTTCTTGGTGAGGGCTCTTACTCATTTGCAGATGGTCATTTTTGTATTGTATCCTCACAAGACAGAAAGCAAAGAGAGAAGCCTTCTCATGTCTTTTCTTATAAGGGCACTAATTCCATTGTGAAGGCTGCACTGTCATGACCTAGATACCTCCCAAAGTCTTCTTTTCCAAATACCGTCACACTGGAGATTAGGGTTTCAATATGAATTTGGGAGATTATAAGCATGCAGTCTGTAACAGCTTACCAGTCTTTTGACTTTTAACAACTGAATTCATATTGTATAATGCTGCTTGTTCTTTTATTTTTGGTCATGTTCTCTTATTTTTATTTAAGCATGTATAATGACTGTTTACACATGTCTTTAAATATTCTTCTAAATGTAATTTTAAATAATTTAATGGTATTATTCCCTTACATGGTTATGCTAAAATTTATTTAAGCATTCCCTTATATATAGCTTGTTTCCAGGTTTTTACTAATAATTCTTTCTGTGTGCCTCTGATTTGAGTGTGATTACTAAAGGTTGAGGAAATGTTTTAGGCTTTGATGCATGATGCCAATTGCTATTCAGAAAAAAAAAAAAGTGCTCAGGGTTATATAAATTCTCTCTCACATGAGAAATCCATGATTTTGTCTGTCTCACGGTGTCCAAGCCAACATGGTATTCTGCTCTTTTAAAATTTAGCATTTATTAAAAAAGAGACACTAGTGTAAATCTCTCAGTGTCTCAGATTTATTTTCAAAAGGTGAATCTGTAGATCTCTCTTTGCTTGTGAGAAAATGATGCTCTGTTGCTGATTAGTGAGCAGCTTACCTCCATACTGTGCGCTGGCGGCTTTATATAGTCTAGTAATTACAGTAATTACAATTCCATTGACTGTACATATAAGGGACTCTGTACAGTTTTAGTGATTGCTAAACTCTTGTTTCTTTCTGTCCTCCTCTCCTTTTTGTTGTTTTAACAAAATGATACTATAAAAAATAACTTATATTGGCTTATCCAAGCAGAAAAGATTTATCTGACAGCTAGAAAATGTGGGTGAGAAAACTCTAGTTCTCATGTTTTCAGAATTAACAGTTCAACCAATTAGTAGATATCTTCCACCAGAGAAACACTTGTTTTTGATTAAACTCTTACTCATGAGGAACAGCAAGTCATGGATTAAGACTCAGAGTGTGTGTGTGTGTGTGTGTGTGTGTGTGTGTTTGCGTGTGTGTGTCTAGAGCAAGAGAAAAAAAGCTAATTTTTTTCCTTTTAATTTCACAGAATTTGTGGTTTGGTTACTCCTTAACATTTTATTCTACTGTACTCTACCAACCTGCTAGACAATGGCATATGGGGTGACCTTCTACTCTTGCTTTCCCAGGGCATTTCCATATTGAACCCTGAATGTCCTATGTCCCAGCAAGCTGCTCAGCACTAGGAAGACTGGACTGATTGGTCACGCTTGACGACAATCCAGTTTTGTGTATGGAAATCTCTTGGGTTGGGAAATGTCAGGCTGGACAATTTTCAGAAGGCTTATAGCTGGGCTTAAACTTAGTTTAGGAGAGAAAAAATGCATTTGTTAAAATAACAGTCTCAAATTGGGCCCTGATGTCTATCAGTATGGTTTGTAAAGGGAGTAATCTATAATTAGGATTCTAAATATTTCATTTGGATGAATTGAATGCCTACTGTGTAAAACTGTGCTAAATCTGCCTGAAAACTTAACTGAGAGAAAAAACACTATTTTTTAAATTGAACATTAAGTTACTTTGCACATGGTTTGATGACTGGAAATATAGCAACACTGTGATAGTATGGCAGTGAGAAAATGAAATTGGCTGCAAAGAAAATGGAAACATGATATTTAACAAGTTGTTCTGGAAGTCATTAGGACAGTGAAGCTGTTTCAGTTCAGTTCTGTTCAGTCGCTCAGTCATGTCCAACTCATTGCAACCGCATGGACTGCAGCACGCTAGGCTTCCCTGTCCATCACCAACTCCTAGAGCTTACTCAGACTCATATCCATCGAGTTGGTGATGCCATCCAACCATCTCATCCTCTGTCATCCCCTTCTCCTCCCGCCTTCAATGTTTCCCAGCATCAGGGTCTTTTCCAATGAGTCCTTTCTTCACATCATGTGGCCATGATGTATAGGAGTTTCAGCTTCAGCATCAGTCCTTCCAATGATATTCAGGACTGATTTCCTTTAGGATGGACTGGTTGGATCGCCTTGTAGTCCTAGGGACTCTCAAGAGTCTTCTCCAACATCACAGTTCAAAAGCATCAATTCTTCAGCTCTCAGCTTTCTTTATAGTCCAACTCTCACAGCCATACGTGACTGGATCAGGGCTGCTGCTGGTCAATAGCAAAACTTATACTAAGTAGAGAAAGCTGTGCAGGCATGAGATGTGGTGGGTGGATGATGCTTTAGTCAGGACACTGTTTACTGTTTGGGGCAAATTGGAAAAGGCTACCTTCTCTAGGGCAGAGGCAGTCAGTACTAGAGCACACAGGTTGTCAAACTGAGCATGAACTGGATTTCAGTCCTCTCAGTCCCCTCAATTCCTCCTCAGCTGGCTCCCTTGTGCATGGACAACCTGCATTTGAGTATTTGCCTTCAGTGTCCAAGCTGAGACTTCCCTGGTGGCTCAGACGGTAAAGCGTCTGTCTACGATGCGGGAGACCCGGGTTCGATTCCTGGGTTGGGAAGATCCCCTGCAAAAGGAAATGGCAATCCACTCCAGTACTATTGCCTGGAAAATCCCATGAACAGAGGAGCCTGGTAGGCTACAGTCCATGGGGTCGCAAAGAGTTGGACACGACTGAGTGACTTCACGTTCACGTTCATCCAAGCTGAATTAAAGGAGCCCCATGAACAAGAAGACTGCTAAAAGCCAAATTAAAACTTTGTATTCTAGGAAAATATTTTGTTCTCTTCCAGGAAGGAGGGAGATAATAGAACTTGAGAGAAATAAAACCCTTTCTTATCCTTATCTTAGATGAACTTCACATTTTTTTTGTACCCCTGAAGGATAAGTCATAGGGTCTTGGCATTTTCAGTTGAGTTGTGGTAACTCTTATAGTGGTGATGACTTTGGGTGCCTTTATGAGCTGGGCACTCTGTTGACCACCTTATATACCTCACCTCATTGAAATCCTGCCCACAACCTTGTAAGGTAGAAATTATGATGAGTATCTTATGGCTGAGGTACCCAAGGCCTAGGGTGCCTTATCTTCTAGGTTCACCACACCCAGCAGCCCCTGTAATATTAAGTGTGCATTACTTTGAGAGCTTAGGGCAAAAGACTCAGAGAGAGCCTTCTGCAATCAAGACATTGTACACAGAGATAATGAAAACCTAGCAAACTGCTATTATAACATTGTTTTCTTAGTGGTAAATTTTTAGTTTGGAAAGTATAAGTAAAATAAAAATAAATGTAATTAAATATGTGAATATATGTATGAATTATATGGCTGGGAATGGAGTTTCTAGTTTCTTTGGTGACTTTTCTACTTAGGCTTTTTATATTATGTTTTAAAATGGAACTGTTAGATCCAGAAGGATATTAAGAGAAATTTTTAAAAATTATATAACCAAAATAACTATTCATTTGAAAAAAATATAGGCTTGATTATTATGGATTCCTAACTTATACAGTAGCAATAGACATTTTATGCAAACATTAAAACTCTGACAGTTATCTGAATAATTATTGTTTCTATGTTGTGTGTACTCAGTGCTAAGAACCACTGTGATTCATATTTTTACTGTGAAATCTTAGTTATAGCTGTCTCCTCAGAAACTTTTAGTGTGCATGAGCTTTGGAATTTAAAAACAAAACCAAATTACCCAGAGGTGAAGCATTAAATTTTTGAATTTTTAATAAATATCCTGTTATATTTTCCTCAATGTAAAAAATGGTGTTCCAAGGGAAATAAAACTTGATCCCCCCCAAAGTGAGATTCTTGTAGGAAAAGTGAATTTTTGAAGATGTTTGCCCAAATCATGCAGGAATGACTGACATTCACTTTTTGGTCCTTGCAAATCTGACAGTCAACCCTCCTGCCTTGCATATGAAAGGCTTGAGGAGTTGGAGCCAGGGCAATGGGCTGTCTCTGGATGTTTGTTTCTCTTCTCCTGTATCAACACTGCTTATGTCCCTGTGAATGGTGTTGTGTTTCCTTAGGCCACTTACTCTGCTGCAGGCCTTTGACCACAGTAAGGGCAACGCTGCAGGGAGGTAATCTATTTCAGGAGAAGCTGTGGTCTGAAGGAAGCCCAGGCTGCCAGATCTCTTCCTTGGCCTCTACATGAACTCAGTGCATAGAACCTTGTGTGCTTAGGAGCTTCTGGCTTTACTGCTGTTATTACAGGTTGCTACAGAGCATGTGCATGAGGATCGGGGAGGAGTGATGAGTAGGCTATGCAAGGCCTTAGATGGAAAGCTGGATTGGAGAAAGTGGCCTTGTTAAGGTCCTCTCCCTACCCTAAATCTAAGCTGCCTGGATCTGTAAAACAGTACCCAGCCTAAATTACTTCCCCAGTTATACAAGCTTGCACGTGGGATAGAGAAAGGCCTGGTTGAGCCAGCCTGTCCTATGTTCTACATGGATGGAACAGTAGAGGAGACACCAAGAAAGGATGCTGATGTGCCTCACAAAGTAGCCTCTACTGTTAGCAGTGGTGGCCCTTTTATGTTCTGGGTACCTAGGAAGCAGGTCAGAGTTGAGACTATAGGAAGAGGTGGTCTTGCTCCAGGTACTTAAAGAGCCCTGGTGACAGGGGTGGTAACACAGGTAGGCAAGCTTAGGGGAAAGGGAATTGCCTGGGTGAGATCTTTTTGCCCATATATGTCTGAGCAAAAGAAAAATGCAATCAACATCAATCATATTTAGATATATTCTTCTGCTGTTCAAGTCATCAGGGTTTTATAGTTTAACTTTTCTTTATTCAGATTTCAGACACTTGACTTTGAAACACTGAGGAGTGTACCAAGTAGAGGAGTAGGGGCTCCTTTGCTGTGTTTTCAGGGAGACCTCATGCCCAGAGCAGGCTGTGTTCACTCGAGTCCCTGTGCAGTAACATGGGCAGTTCTCCTCTTTGCCCCTCCTGCCTTCCCCTACTCTCCCATCTTTTGTCCCTCTAGATCCAGGTCAAGTTCACCTCTTCCCCGCATCCTCCCTTCCTTTCCAAGTCCATGTTGATTTCTTCATTTTCTGAACTCCTTTAGTCCTTTATTATGTAAACTGCTCATTGAGGCTGTGAAGAAAGTACAGAAAGGTTGGTATAATGATGAGATGTGAGCTAGAGAATCAGAATGCATAGGTTCAAGCCTCAGTTCTGCTAATTACTGACTTTATGATCTTCAGCAAGTTCATTCACTTTTTTATGCTACAGTTTCCCCATCTATTAATATAAAATGAGAATAGATATAGCACCTGCTTCATAGTTGCTGTTTGTTGTTTTTGTGTGTTTAAAGAATTAATACATGTGCTTATGACAGTTTCTAGTTACGCACATAAATGTTATCTGTTATTTAAATGTTAAACATATGTATTTATTTCTTTCATGCTTTGATTCTAGTGTTCAATATTTACCTTGTTAAATTGAACATTGCTGGGGAGAGGGCTCAAGATGGCAGCATTGAAAGATCCTAAACTCACCTCCTCCCGTGGAAACAACAAATCTGTAACCACATGTAGAATAATTCCCTCTCAAAGGGACCAGAAAACTTGATGACCAGAGTCTCTATAATAATAAAGGGTGAAAGGACACTTGGATTCCCTGAGGAGCCAGGGGTCCAAACTCCACATCAGGTGCCCCAACCCTCCGATTCTGTACAGGAAAGATGAGGCCCCAAACACCTGGCTTTGAAAACCAACTGGGAATACATCCAGGAAAGTCATAGAGCTACAGGGAATGGAAATCTGCCTTACAAGGATTTGTATATAGATTCATCTAATAAAAAAAAACAGTGTAAAAACACTAGATTTAAAAATGTGTGGGACATAGGTAAGGGCTCCCCTGTGGCTCCACCTGCAATTCAGAAGACACAGGAGACCTGGGTTCGATCCCTGGGTTGGGGAGACCCCCTGAAGAATGTCATGGCTACCCAGTCCAGTATTCTTCCCTGAAGAATCCCATGGACAGAGGAGCCTGGCAGGCTACAGTCCATAGGGTCTCAGGGTCTGACATGGCTGAAGCGACTGATCACATACACACACACACACACACACACACACACATAAAAAGAACCCACTTACTAGACTTGAAGCATCTCCTGGAGAGGAATACTCCCTAAGAACTGAGACAATGGTGGGGATCATTTTTATGACTTCAAGCTACCTTGCCAATACTTCCATTGGCAGGTACCATTTTGGAAATTACCATCTAACCTGTTAGCTCAAGTGCACAAGCCTTGCTAAGAACCCCACCCATCCCTGCACCTCAGCCAAGTCTCATAGTCCACCAGGCCCTGCAAATATTTAGGGAGCCAGCCCTAGCCTCCAGCATACCGCAGCAGCAGCCATAGCTCCACCTCAGCTGAAGAACATATAACCCACACAGGGGACATCCCTTGAATGGGAAGATTTAACGTTTATAAATATATATGCACTCAACCAAAGGATACCATGATGTATAAAGTTAATATTAACAGACTTAAGGGAGAAATTGAAAGCAATACAATAGTAGTAGAGGACTTTATAACACTCCATTTACATTAATAAATAGATCATCTGGACAGAAAATCAATAAACATCAAACTAAATGATACATTAAATCTCATTGACTTAACTAGGTATATAGAGAATTTTCCTCCTAAAAACAGCAGAGTATAGATGCTTATCAAGTACATATGGAACATTCTCTAACATGCTAGATAACAAAACAAGTCTAAATAAATTCAAGAATATTGAAATATCAAGCATCTTCTCCAACTACAATGGTATGAAATTGGAGATCAATCACAAGAAAAAAATGGAAAAAAAACACAAATCTGGAGATTAAGCAACGTGCTACTGAAAAACCAACAGATCATCAAAGGAATCACAGTTGAAATAAGAAACCTAGAGATTAAAGAGAATAGAAATTCAACATATCAAAATCTGTGGGATGTAGCAAAAGTGGTTCTGAGAGGAAGGTTCAGAGCAAAACTTTCTTCAAGAAACAAGAAAAATTCCAAGCAAACAATCTAAATTTACACCTAAAGGAGCTAGAAAAGGAAAAACAAATGAAGGAAATAAAGATCAGAGTGGGAGTAAATGAAATAGAGTCTAAAAAAATAGAAAAGATCAATGAAACAAAGAACTGTTTTTGAAAAAAAATGAACCAAATCAATAAGCTATTACCTGGATTAACCAAGAAAAAGAGAGTGGGCTCAAATAAATAAAATCAGGAGTGAAAGACAAGTTACAACTGATATCACAGAAATACAAAGGATCATTAGAGACTACTACAAGCAATTATACACCAACAAACAGGACAAAGTAAAAAAATGGATAAATTTCTATAAACATATAGTTTTCTAAGACTGAATCATGAAGAAATAGAAAATCTGAATAGGCCCATTACCTAACAAGGAATTTGAAACAATAATCAAAAAGCTCCTAACAACATATGCCCAGGACCAAACATCTTCACTGGAAAATTCTATAATACATTTAAAGAAACTTTAATGCTTATTCTTCCAAACTCTTCCAAAAATCAAAAACGTAGAAAACCTTCCAAGTTTTACAGAACCAACATTATCCTAACTCCAAAAACAGACAATGACATCATAAAAAAAAGAAAATTACAGGCCAATATCTTTGATGAACATTGATGGAAAACTCCTCAAGAAAATATTAACAAACCAAATTAGCAATATATTCAAAGGATCGTACACCACGATAAGGTGGGATTTATTCTAAGGAAGCAGGGATCATTTAACATGTAGATCAGTCAACATGATATGCTACAATAACAAAATCAAGTATAAAATTATATGATCATCTTATTAGTTGGAAAAAAGCATTTGACAAAATTCAATATCCATTTATGATAAAATCTTTCAACAAAGTGGGTATAGCGGGAATGTACTTCAACATAATAGAAGCCATATATGACAAACCTATAGCTAACATCATACTCAACAGTGAAAAGCTGAGAGTGCTTTCTCTAAGATTAGGAACAAAACAAGGATGCCAACTCTTACTGCTTTTATTCAACAAAGTATTGGATGTCCTAGTCACAACAGTTATATAACAAAAAAAAGTAAAAAGGCATCCAAATTGGAAAGAAAGAAGTAAATCTGTCACTATTTACAGATGATGTGAGTTACTAAGTCATTGTCTGACTCTTTTGCACCCGCATGGACTGTATAGCACACCAGACTCCTCTGTCCATGGGATTTCCCAGGCAAGAAGACTGGAGTGGGTTGCTATTTCCTTCTCAAGGGGATCTTCCCGACTCAGAGATTGAACTATGTCTCCTGAACTGCAGGTGGATTCTTTACCACTGAGCCACTGGGGAAGAAAATTCTAGACTGCACCAAAAAACTTTTGGAATTAATAAATGAATTCAGTAAAGTTACAGGATACAAAATCAATGTACAGAAATCTGTTGTTTTCATACACTAATAATGAACTGTGATAAGGGGAAATTAAGAAAATAATTCTATTTACAATTGCATCAAAAATAATTAAATATTAGGAATAAATTTAATCAAGGAGACAAAAGACCTGTACACTGAAAGCTATGATACTGATGAAAGAAACTGAGCAAGATACAAAATATGGAAAGGTATTTCATGTCCAGGGACTTCAGGAATTAATATTACTAAAGTATCTGTATTACCCAAAGCAATCTACAAATTTGGTGCAATCCTTATCAACATTTCAATGGCAAATTTCACAGAACTAGAAAAAATCACTCTAAAATTTGTATGGAAACACAGAAGACCCCTATTAGCCAAAATAATGTTGAGCAAGAAGAACAATGCTGGAGTTATCACACATCTTGATTGCAACCTATACTACAAAGCTATATTAATCAAAACTGAAAGATACTGGCACAAATACAGACATAGATCAGTGGAACAGAATTGAGAATCAAAGAATAAACCCATTCATCCATAGACAATTAATCTACAATGAAGAGCAAAGAACAACATACACTGGATAAAGGACAGTCTCTTCAATAAGTGATGTAGGGAAAACTGAACAGTTATGTGCAAAAAAAAAAATCAAATTAGACCACTATCTTACACCATGCACAGAAATCAAGTCAAAGTGGATTAAAGACTTGAAGGTGAGACCTGAAACTATAAAATTCCCAGAAAGAAAACATAGGCAGTAACTTCATTGATATTGGTCTTAACAATGTTTTATGGATATGATTCCACAGGCAAGATAAAAAATAAATTAAAAAATACAAATACAAAATAAAACAAAAGTAAACAGGACTAAATCAAATGGAGAACCTTTGCATAGTGAAAGAAACTATCATAGAAACAAATAGGCAACCTATGGAACAGGAGAAGATATTTGCAAATTATTTATGTAATAATGGGTTAATATCCAAGATATATTAAGAACTCATAAAACTCAACAGGAAAGCAAGCAACCCAATTAAAAAATTAGAGAGAGGATGTGAATTGACATTTTATTCAAGATGACCAACAGGCACATGGGAAAATCTTCAACATTAATAATTATCAGGTAAATGAAATCAAAATCACAATGAAATATCAACTCCCACCTATTTGAATGACATATCAAAATGACAAGATATAGCAAAATGTTGAAAAGAATGTGGAGAAAAGGGAACCCTTGTACATTATTGGTAGTCTGCAAATTGGTGCAGCCATTATACAAAACAGTATGGAGATTCCTTGAAATAATTAAGAATAGAACTGTTATATGACCCACCTATTCTGTTTGTGGATATTTATCTGAATATCACAAAAATATTAAATCAAAAAAATTGATACACCCTTCTGTTCCTTGCATCATTGTTTACAATAGCCAAAATATGGAAGCAATCTAAGCATTCAGCAAAAACTAGTCAGTCATTAAAAAGAAAGAAATCCTGCCATTTGGACCTTCTTGAGGGTATTTTGCTAAGTGAAATAAATCAGATAAATAAAAGACAAGTAATGTTTGATTTCACTCGTGGAATTATTTTTTTAAAAATGAACAAGCGAAAAATAAAAACAAGCATAGATACAGAAAACAGATTAATTGTATCAGCCAGAGGAGAGGAGGAGTTGGAGGGTGGGGGAAACCGGTGATGGGGGTCAACTGTATGGTGATGGATGATGACTAGACTTGTAATGGTGATTACTCTGTAGTGTGTGCTGCTGCTAAGTCGCTTCAGTCGTGTCCGATTCTGTGCGACCCCATAGACGGCAGCCCACCAGGCTCCCCTGTCCCTGGGATTCTCCAGGCAAGAACACTGGGGTGGGTTGCCATTTCCTTCTCCAATGCATGAAAGTGAAAAGTGAAAGTGAAGTCGCTCAGTTGTGTCCAACCCTTAGCGACCTCATGGACTGCAGCCCACCAGGCTCCCCCATCCATGGGATTTTCCAGGCAAGAGTACTGGAGTGGGGTGCCATTGCCTTCTCCCTGTAGTGTATACATATGTTGAATTATAATGCAGTACACCTGAAACTTATATAATACAAATATTGTTGGAATAACTTGTCATTTTTCAGTGATATAGTTGTAGCAGCCTTTTTGTTAATTTCCTAAATTAATCTGATATCTTCTGGTATCTTGAATTAACATCCTATAAAACATATAATTGATATGTTTGTACTTCTGAGAGGAGTTTTTGAAATTTAAGCATACCCCTGGAAGGTGAAAACAGATTTAGTTGGCAATGATTAAATGGTAGCAGAGTTGGTGGTAAGGTCACAGGGTGAACTTTCTATCCTGAATCTTCTTGCTTCCTACATGTGGGACCTTGGGACAAGTTACTTGACCATTTCTGCCTTAGTTTCTCCCTGTGAAAGGAAGATATTGAGAGTTTACAACTGATAGGAATGTGCTAAGGATTATACACATAAGAACTATGCACAGTGAACTTTCACTACTATTATTGTTATTGTTAACAGAATGTGTGTTTCTTCAGTTTACCAGGACAGTCCAATAGCAAATACTGCTTTTTACTAGTTTAACTATACTTGATTTATCAGCCCATTTTTCTTAATTGTTGTTTAGTCTCTGAGTCGTATCTGACTCTTGGAAACCCCAAGTACTCTAGCCTGTGGCTTCTCTGTCCAGGGGATTTTCCAGGCCAGAATACTGGAGTGCATTGTCATTTCCTTCTCCAGGGAATCTTCCCAACCCAGGGATCAAACCCAGGTTTCCAGCATTGAATCTGTTGAGCCACCAGATAAGCCCCATTTATCCCAATATAGGGGATAAAACCAGAAAATATTGTTATTGTTTGTTTTTCATCTTTTTCTTAGTGTAAAAGTTTACTTGTTTATCTGTACAAACATGTATTACAATTAGCAGTGATGTCATTTCCATGGATTTCTTAAAGACTCCAGTGTGCAGCAAGTTTGGAGGATGGGAATAAGAGACAACCTATAGCAAATGTTGCCTTTCAGCGTCATTGGAGAGGAGACCACAAGCACAGCTAAAAGGCATAGAATCGGGCATCAGGAAAGTCAGTTCTGGTTTGGACTCACTAGGTCTCAATCTGTAAGATGGGGCCAGTGCTGTCTATTCTGCCAACTGCATATGGATCTTTCAAGGATTAAATGTTAGACTGGATTGAAAAACCTTTTGACATAGAAAATGCCATAAAAATATTTAATACACATCTGATGCAGGGAGGAAGCCAATTCTGACACCATGTTGGACATTGTTTCTTTGACTGCTTTTCGTTGCTTTTGTTGTTATAATCATACTTAACAGCTTGTCTGGAGGACCCTGCTCCTCTGCCTGACTGTAAAGTGCCTTTGTTCAGCTCATAGAGAGATAAATTGCCCTAAACTACCTGGTGGCTCAGACAGTAAAGAATCCACCTGCAAGGCCAGAGACCTGGGTCTGATCCTTGGATTGGGAAGATCCCCTAGAGAAGGGAACGACTTACCCACTCCAGTATTCTGGCCTGGAGAAGTCCATGGACAGAGGAGCCTGTCAGGCTACAGTCCATGGGATAGCAAAGAGTCAGACATGACTGAGTGAATTTCACTTTCTTCACCTGTGAATAGAAGAGATTAATGCACCCTTCCAAAAGCTGTTCCCTTGGAGATGTTTTTCAAGACTGAAGACCTGTTCACTTTACTTCCCCACTGTCTCTCCCTCTCTATTGGACTTTAGTTCCTCATTGCTTCTTTCTCTCTGATCTATAAAAGAACCTGACATCCAGACCCCAATGAGATGGCTATTTTGAGGCACTAGCCTCCTCTTCTCAGTCTGCTAGCTCCCGGATTAAAGTCTCTTCCTTGCCTCAACACCTTGTCTCTCGGATTCACTGGCCTGTTGTGTGGCGAGCAGAGTGAGCTTGGACCCGGTTCACACATCTTCTTGTAATAATTCTTATTTTGGCAAATTGAATATTCTAGTTAGTAAAAAGATTTTATACCAGCACTACATTAATGACTGATTAACATAAACTTAAAAGTATGTTAAGAAGAAACTGAACACCTGAATCATGTGGCTGAGGAGATGTGACAACACAAGCTTTTCTTATTTATCCTTATGAAAGGTCTCTCTGGTTATCTGGACTAGATCTTCCCATCTAAATCTGATATCTCAGGAACTTCCAGAATAAATTCTGTCCATCATTTGCCCATTTGGGCTTTTGAGCCCTTTGTTCTTTGTTACGGATCTCAGTGTAGATACAATACCAATGTCACACAATGCTGATGCTCCTCTTCTAGAAATCAGATTAGGTCATCTCTGCCTAAAGCCCTTCATCTGCTGCTCAGGGCCACCAGAACAAAGCCCAAATCCCATAATGGGATAAGGCCTGTAGTGATGTGGTCCTGTTGCCAGTGAATTTGAGGTTCTTTCTTCACTGTGAAAGAATTCAGAAATGAAGTCAGAGTGGTTAAGAAAGTAAAGTGAAAGTTTATTTAAACAAGTGTATACTCTTAGAGGGGGCTTCCCAGGTGGCTCAATGGTAAAGAATCTGCCCACCAGTGCAGGAAACACAAGAGACCCGAGTTCGATCCCTGGGAAAGAAAGATCTCCTGGAATAGGAAATGGCAACCCACTCCAGTATTCTTGCCTGGAGAATCCCATGGACAGAAAAGCCATGGATCACAAAGAGTTGGACGCAACTGAGCAAGTGGGCACACGTGCATATGCTCTCAGGGAGAGCTGGCAGACAGGTGAGGAATTGCTGCTCTGGGTTTCTTTGGCAAGCGGGTTATGAGGGGTGTACAAAAGAAGGGATGGAAGGAGTTCATTCACTGGGGAAGGAGTGTCATTCCTAGGCCTTGGTAGACGACTGTCATTTCTAGGCCTCTGTAGATGCGTGTTTCACCTTTTCTCCTCACCCAGTTCAGTCTTGCTCTTCCTCAGATGTCAGTTTCATTGTGCCTTCCTTGGGGCATCCTTATCTCCCTCTCTGTTTCTGCTTCTTCCTGTGGAGTTGGCTGATCATATCATACCTTCTCAGTCCTGCTCACCTTCTTCTTGTAGCCATTTCTTCTCATTTAGAGTTTCTGAATCAGTCCAGTGAATATGGAGTTTGCATTTTGATCTGTGGCAATCACTACATACATTAACCTTTAAATAGATACTTCTTCAAAGATCCCTCAAGAATTATTCACTGCCTCAGACTGTCATTGGTATGAAGAACCCTTATTGTAGGTTTTATTGTAGATCTGTACAAACTGATGAAGGTTATGAAGTTTGTAAACTTTATCATTTTTAATTAATTAGAAGTCGTTTTGTGGTTATCATGTAAAAATGTTGTTTAATAAATGATCTATGTTGTAAGTGTGCTGAATAAGCAGCTCCATTTTACGTTTATGCCTTATCAAGCAGTGGGTGCTATGGATTTGGGTTTGGGTCTCACCTCTGTTCCAAAATCACTGCAGATGGTGACTGCAGACATGAAATTACAAGATGCTTACTCCTTGGAAGAAAAGCTATGACCAACCTAGACAGCATATTGAAAAGCAGAGACATTACTTTGCCAAGAAAGGTCCATCTAGTCAAAGCTATGGTTTTTCCAGTAGTCATGTATGGATGTGAGAACTGGACCATCAAGAAGGCTGAGTGCCAAAGAATTGATGCTTTTGAAATGTGGTGTCGGAGAAGATTCTTGAGAGTTCCTTGGACTGCAAGGGAATCAAATCAGTCAGTCCTTAAGGAAATCAATCCTAAATGTTCATTGGAAGGACTGATGCTGAGTCTGAAGCTCCGTTAGTTTGGCCACCTAATGCAAAGAGCCGACTCATTAGAAAAGACCCTGATGCTGGGAAGGATTGAAGGCAGGAGGAGAAGGGGGTGACAGAGGACAGGATGGTTTGATGGCATCACTAACTCAATGGACATGAGCTTGAGCAAGCTCCAAGAGATGGTGAAGGACAGGGAAGCCTGGTGTGCTGCAGTCCGCGGGGTCGCAACGAGTCGGACACAACTGAGCAACTGAACAACAACTCAGCTCTGCCACTTGCCAGCTTTGAGATCTGGAGTGAGTACATTCTTCAGCCTCACTCACAAGATGGGGACAAGTTTGGACTCACAGTACTGGTATGCAGGTTAAATGAAATGATAAAGTCACTTAGCACAGTGACTGATATAGATTAAATGCATTATGTATCTCCTATTTTTAATGTGCATGCACACATGCTGAGTTGCTTCAGTTGTGTCCAACTCTGTCAGACCCTATGGAATGTACCCTACCAGATTCCACAGGTTCTTTACCACTAGTGCCACCTGAGAACCCCATTTTTAATGAATTGAAACTAACCTGGAACTTAAACAGCAAGCAAGAGTGATAATCACTGAAACTGAATTATTGCTTTATATGTAGAAAGAATAAGAATTGGTGCCTCTGACTAAATTCATTGCAGCAGCAATATAAATTAGCCCCTCTGACTAAATTAATGAAACCTAAACTCATTGACCTTTGACCCTGAAGGGATGTGACCTTTTGCAAGTCAGATGACATTTCTGGGCTTATTTTTATTCACCTGTGAAACTACTTGAACTGTTTTGATCCCTTTCAGTTCTATCTTTGATTTTCAGAATGGTTAAGAGAACTGAAATCGTATCCCCCTTTTCTCTGCCAGTATTTCCACTGTTCTATGTGTGATAATCTAAGTAAATATTTCTTTGTAAGTAGCGTGCTGAACTAAGAGTTTAAAACTTCAAGAAGAAATTTTACCACAGGTATTGGGGTATTGAAAGTCAATTTGGGCTTCTGAGTAGATTGAACTTAGAAATTATTCATTGTCTTAAAATAGCTCCTTCCCTTTAGAATCTGCATTTGAAAATCAAAGAAGACACAAAAAGATAGTTCTGCTCCTCTATAGAATGCCATTGATTATTGATGTTTAGAGGAGGCAATTTATAGGTTCAAAGAGAGTGCATCAAAGAGAGAAACTGAAGACTGCTTAAATTTCTTTTGTTGTTTTTGTTAATCTTTTCATCTCTTCTAATGTGAGCTAAGGCTTTGTGACTTTGATCAGCTGTGAGATCTTTTCTCTCTCTGTTTCAAAGAGCATCAGGATTTCTAAACTCCTGAAGATCTCCGGATTCAAATTCTTTTTATTTCTTTCTGCTTTTGGTCATATTATGTGACTGGAAAATTCTTGAAGAGATGGTAATGCCAGACCACCTTACCTGCCTCCTGAGAAACCTGTATGCAGGTCAAGAAGCAACAGTTAGAATACCGGACATGGAACAATGGACTGATTCCAAATTGGGAAAGGAGCATTTTTTAAGCTGTATATTGTCACTTTGTTTATTTAAATTATATACAGAGTACATCATGCAAAATGCTGGGCTGGATGAAGCACAAGCTGGAATCAAGATTGCCAGGAGAAGTACCAATAACCTCAGATATGCAGATAACACTACCCTTATGACAAAAGGGGAAGAGGAACTAAAGAACCTCTTAATGAAAGTGAAAGAGGAGAGTGAAAAAGCTGGCTTAAAGCTCAGCATTAAAAAAACTAAGATCATGGCATCCAGTCCCATCTCTTCATGGCACATAGATGGGGAAAAAATGGAAACAGTAAGAGACTTTATTTTGGGGGGCTCCAAAATCACTGCAGATGGTGACTGCAGCCATGAAATTAAAAGACACTTGATCCTTGGAAGAAAAGCCATGACCAACCTAGACAGCATATTAAAAAACAGAGACTTTGCTTTGCTGACAAAGGTCCATCTAGTCAAAGCTATGGATTTTCTAGAAGTCATGTATGGATGTGAGAGTTGTACTATAAAGAAAGCTGGAGCACTGAAGAGTTGATGCTTTTGAACTGTGGTGTTGGAGAAGACTCTTAAGAGTTCCTTGGACTGCAAGGAGATCCAACCAGTCAGTCCTACAGGAAATCAATCCTGAATGTTCATTGGAAGGACTGATGTTGAAGCTGAAACTTCAATACTTTGGCTACATGATGAGACAAACTGACTCTTTGGAAAAGACCCTGATGTTGGGAAAGATTGAAGGCAGGAGGAGAAGGGGACGACAGAGGATGAAATGGTTGGATGGCATCACCAACTTGATGGATATAAGCTTGAGCAAGTTCTGGGAGTTGATGATGGACAGGGAAGCTTGGCATGCTGCAGTCTGTGGGGTCGCAAAGAGTTGGACACAACTGAGCAACTGAACTGACTGACTGACTGATGTGACTATTAATCTTTTTCATTACCTTGAAGGAGCAAAGAGAGATTAAGTTAGTATGACAGGTATTACTGAAGTAATTTTGTTTATAGTTTTTAAATAATTTATTGGTGTATTATTAAATGGTAATAACTTGTAGCTGAGATGTTTGCCACTGCAGCTGTTGTTTAGGCAAAAAATAAGGAGGTTTTTCAGAAGAACTGGAAAATCTAATCTAGTATTCTCATGTAAACTACCAGGACTCCTTCAACTTGCTGTCTACATCCCAAGCTGTGAGTTTTTATTTTGTATCCAGTCTAGTACTGGAGGGTAAGAATAATACAGACAAAGAAAAGGGGTTGAGCAGAGGCATCTAACTATATTTAAAATTTTATTTGAGTCCATAAGCATTTATTGATCATCTTGCTATGATATATCAGCTATCTATTAACACAATAATTCTTTTTTTTTCTTTTTTTTAATTTTATTTTATTTTTAAACTTTACATAATTGTATTAGTTTTGCCAAATATCAAAATGAATCTGCCACAGGTATACATGTGTTCCCCATCCTGAACCCTCCTCCCTCCTCCCTCCCCATACCATCCCTCTGGGTCGTACCAGTGCACCAGCCCCAAGCATCCAGTATCGTGCATTGAACCTGGACTGGCAACTCATTTCATACATGATATTTTACATGTTTCAATGCCATTCTCCCAAATCTTCCCACCCTCTCCCTCTACCACAGAGTCCATAAGACTGTTCTATACATCAGTGTCTCTTTTGCTGTCTCATACACAGGGTTATCGTTACCATCTTTCTAAATTCCATATGTATGCATTAGTATACTGTATTGGTGTTTTTCTTTCTGGCTTACTTCACTCTGTATAATAGGCTCCAGTTTCATCCATCTCATTAGAACTGATTCAAATGTATTCTTTTTAATGGCTGAGTAATACTCCATTGTGTATATGTACCACAGCTTTCTTATCCATTCATCTGCTGATGGACATCTAGGTTGCTTCCATGTCCTGGGTATTTTAAACAGTGCTGCGATGAACATTGGGGTACACGTGTCTCTTTCCCTTCTGGTTCCCTCAGTGTGTATGCCCAGCAGTGGGATTGCTGGATCATAAGGCAGTTCTATTTCCAGTTTTTTAAGGAATCTCCACACTGTTCTCCATAGTGGCTGTACTAGTTTGCATTCCCACCAACAGTGTAAGAGGGTTCCCTTTTCTCCACACCCTCTCCAGCATTTATTGCTTGTAGACTTTTGGATCGCAGCCATTCTGACTGGTGTGAAATGGTACCTCATAGTGGTTTTGATTTGCATTTCTCTGATAATGAGTGATGTTGAGCATCTTTTCATGTGTTTGTTAGCCATCTGTATGTCTTCTTTGGAGAAATGTCTATTTAGTTCTTTGGCCCATTTTTTGATTGGGTCATTTATTTTTCTGGAGTTGAGCTGTAGGAGTTGCTTGTATATTCTCGAGATTAGTTGTTTGTCAGTTGCTTCATTTGCTATTATCTTCTCCCATTCTGAAGGCTGTCTTTTCACCTTGCTAATAGTTTCCTTTGATGTGCAGGAGCTTTTAAGGTTAATTAGGTCCCATTTGTTTATTTTTGCTTTTATTTCCAATATTCTGGGAGGTGGGTCATAGAGGATCCTGCTGTGATGTATGTCAGAGAGTGTTTTGCCTATGTTCTCCTCTAGGAGTTTTATAGTTTCTGGTCTTACGTTTAGATCTTTAATCCATTTTGAGTTTATTTTTGTGTATGGTGTTAGAAAGTGGTCTAGTTTCATTCTTTTACAAGTGGTTGACCAGATTTCCCAGCACCACTTGTTAAAGAGATTGTCTTTAATCCATTGTATATTCTTGCCTCCTTTGTCAAAGATAAGGTGTCCATATATGCGTGGATTTATCTCTGGGCTTTCTATTTTGCTCCATTGATCTATATTTCTGTCTTTGTTAGCACAATAATTCTATGTTACAAAGTTCAATGACTTAAAATAATAAGCATTCATTTTACCCTCAAGTTTATGAGTTGGTGACTTTGTTACCAAACTCAGATCTGGATACAAGGAATCAGTGCTGTTAGAAGGGAAATACTTTCTCTAATCAAAAAGCCAGCAATCTGGGGGAAAGGTGGACTCATGTCCCAAAACCATCTCTGAAGTTTCTGTGTGGCCATGAAAGACTTTCAAGGGAAAAGGGGGAAGTAATCTCAGTTGATCACTGAGATAGGTGGTTAGAGTCATCACCGTCCCCCACTGTGTGCAGGCTTGTCGACTCCTTGTGATCTTTTTTAGATGCTATCTTATTCTCACAGTTTATTTGTGAGATCCTTGAAGGGGAGGCTGGGGAAGAGATCTGGTCATCTGTTGCTGCTAAGTCGCTTCAGTCGTGTCCAACTCTGTGCGACCCCATAGACGGCAGCCCACCAGGCTCCCCCGTCCCTGGGATTCTCCAGGCAAGAACACTGGAGTGGGTTGCCATTTCCTTCTCCAATGCATGAATGTGGAAAGTGAAAGTGAAGTCGCTCAGTCGTGTCCGACTCTTTGCGATCCCATGGACTGCAGCCCACCAGGCTCTTCCGTCCATGAGATTTTCCAGGCAAGAGTACTGGAGTGGGGTGCCATTGTTACGTATTATTCATTTCTATATCTTTTATCTAAGGAAAGAACCAACGGATTAGGCAAAGTATTCTGTGATCAAAAATTTGAAAGGTGTATTTGGGCCAGAGTTTAATTAAAATATAAATTTGCTAAAGTGACAAGACAAAAAGGACCTCCTGCAGAGAGATCTTTCCTGCAAAGAGCCCTTTCCTGGAAGAAAAAAAAGCAGCTCACAGCTTTGGATGGCTGGTTGTCCTGGTCTCAGCTGAGATCTCTCAGCTGGGATTTGATGACTGAGTAGCTATGGAGGATAACTTCAGGAAGAAGACCCATTTAGCTTTGAATATTTGAACATGATTAACTAAGGAGGTAGATGTAAGTAGTTAGAAATTTTGCAGTGAGAAAAATTAGGGTATGGGGAGCATAGTTTAGAACATTTATTTTGGATAGTCTTGATCTTTTGCTTTTATTTTCCTAATATCAGAAATTGTTAAAAATGTAGAACTTGATAATGCTACTACCCCAGACTAATGTTAAAGTATTTTTTTAATGTGCAACAGGAAATTATCAAAGGTCTACTTAAAAGCGAAGGAATCATCTTTTTGCTTCACCAGGCAATGGCACCCCACTCCAGTACTCTTGCCTGGAAAATCCCATGGATGGAGGAACCTGGTAGGCTGCAGTTCATGGGGTCTCTAAGAGTCAGACATGACTGAGCAACTTCCCTTTCACTTTTCACTTTCATGCATTGGAGAAGGAAATGGCAACCCACTCCAGTGTTCTTGCCTGGAGAATCCCAGGGACGGGGGAGCCTGGTGGGCTGCCGTCTATGGGGTCTCACAGAGTCGGACATGACTGAAGCGATTAGCAGCAGCAGCAGCAGCAATATTTGTTTCACCTTTATCACTTGGTGTTCCTTTTAAATTTTTTCAGTAATTTTTCTGTTTTTCTTTAGTTGTCATCTTTGATGTCATCAGTTGGTGAGAACATCCAAGGATCATAGTATTTTGGACCCAAAAGGGGCCTTGAAACCACTTAGTCAACTACCACTGATGTAGGAAGGAAATGAAGCCCCTGCAAATTTGTATCAACTAATGTGAGAGATTAGCTGGAAGCACAGGGATAGAATCCTGAACTCTTGCTCTATGCTAATGGTTTCCTCAATGGTTCAGTTTTGTTGTTTTCATGTTCTCTGTCTTTGCAGGGAAAATAGTGGAGAATTTAACTGAAGTTGAAAATTATCAATGATGACATTTGCATAGTTCTTTGTGTTTGTAAGGTACACTCAGCTATATTAGCCTGTGATTGAAATGAGTAGCTGAGGTAATCTGATATTATGGTTAAATATTAGTTTTAATTTTTCAGTATCTTCCTCTATTGAAAAGGAGCTATAATGGTCTTCCTCAAGGAATTGTTGAAATTACAAAGAAATTGTAAAGGGATTAGTACATTTATATCACTTATATTTGTGCCTGACACACAAATTTACTATTTTTACTATTTTACACAAGTTTACTATTTTTACCATTGTTGTTATTTGTTATTGTTTGGTTCTAATTCAGAGGTATTGTGGATTAAGGGGGAAAAATTCTACTATCCAATTTTTATAGGATAGGAGAGGGAAAGGAGTTGCAGAAAATTCAGTTCTCTGTATGAACTTAGGAATCTCAGCCTCTGACCTAGTGTTTACCAAAAAAGAGGACCATGTCATTTTGGCTCATTTTCTCATTTAATTTTGGTCAACAGCTGGAAATGGAGATCTTGAAAGGTCTTTTTATTCAACCACTGTTCTCTGTATCATCCTAGGCTTTGTTACATTTTAAGAGTAAATTATTTGGTACTTTTTTACAGAAATAGAATTTTTCATGGAGGAAGAATTTCCAAACAAAGGGGCTCTTTTAAATATATTTCACTGAACTAACCATCATATACTGTGGTTCTAGTCAAGGCTATGGTTTTTCCAGTGGTCATGTATGGATGTGAGAGTTGGACTGTGAAGAAGGCTGAGCGCCGAAGATTGATGCTTTTGAACTGTGGTGTTGGAGGAGACTGGACTGGACTGCAAGGAGATCCAACCAGTCCATCCTAAAGGAGATCAGTCCTGGGTGTTCATTGGAAGGACTGATGTTGAAGCTGAAACTCCAGTACTTTGGCCACCTCATGAGAAGTGTTGACTCATTGGAAAAGACCCTGATGCTGGGAGGGATTGGGGGCAGGAGGAGAAGGGGACAACAGAGGATGAGATGGCTGGTTGGTATCACCGACTCAATGGACATGGGTTTGGGTGGACTCCAGGAGTTGGTGATGGACAGGAAGGCCTGGTGTGCTACGATTCACAAAGAGTCAGACACAACTGAGCGACTGAACTGAATTGAACTGAACTGAACCATCATATTGAGCTTTCAGTGAAACAAAATACCAATTACCTAAGTTTGACTTCTAAAACCCTGTGATTTGTTTTATAGAGAGGAAACCACTCCTAATTTTTCCACTGTGTTAAAATAAACAAGCAACAGGGGAAACCTGAGAAGTGTAGTTTCTAAAAACAGGCCAATCCAAGAAGGGCTTTTTCTTTCAGACGTGTTGCCAGTTCAGCCCTTTTCCTTCCCACACTGTCATTCCCTTTGCCTTCCTGCTGCCAATTATCCACATCCTGTCAAGGAATAGTAGAAATATCCACAGTTGGTCTTTGTTGAATTGATCTGAAAATGATAGTGATGGTAAAGGCAAAACTAAGGAAAGGCCCAGAGCAGTGCTTTAACCTTTTTGGAATCACAGACCCGATCTGACACTGAAGATCAAAGCCAAGGACTTAGCCTCAGAGAAATGCACAGATGCAAACATACATGAAATCTCGTGTACAGGTCAGGAGGTGATGGACTCGCTCAAGCCCACTTTAGGGTGGAAGAGATCACCATTGTCACAAAAGCTGACAGTATCCCTGACCTTCCTCCTCTTGAGGGCTAAGGGAGAACAAAGGATTTCAACGTCATGCTTGGGGGTGCATCCAGTCCAGAGCTTGCTAAAAGGTGACTGTGAATTGCCTTTTGGAAAAAGAAAAGGAAAGCAAGAATGAAGGGATCTGCCTCGGAGTGATACTGTTTCCTCCTTACAGAGCCACTTGGACACACTTAGCTGTTATAAAATGGGAAGCACATGTGTTTTGTAAGGAGTTCAAGTTAGACATTTTTTTGTGAGATACTAACCCACTCAGGTCTCACAAATGAAGCTTTCTTTGTGTAGAACATCCTTACTGTGTGAAGATAACACATTCATATACAGATTTTAAGAAATTCTTGAGGAGGATACCTTTGAGGAAAAATTAAACAAACAAACAAAAAAAAAGTGAAAAGGGGCCAGGGAAATAAGGATGAGGTGGGAAATATTTGCTGGATTATGTGGTTTGATTTTTCCCCTACGGTTTATACTTTAAAATACAGAAATTTGTCTGTAGGTGAAAAGGAGTTGCTTTAAGTTTTCCTGGGGAAGTTTATTGACAGCTTCCTCTTCCTTCCTTTTGATCATCTTTATTAAAACCAACCAATCACATGTCTTCTGTGTGGACATATAGTGCTTCCACTTTGTACAAGTGGCAGATGCAGGCTCCACACAAGTTGCTGCCCTTAAAGAAGTGGCATTCTCATTACATGGGTTGGTTCCAAGGGTCATAGGCACATGAAGTAATTTTCCATTGCATATTCATGAGCTCTGGTCTGACCACTGACGCTTAATAACTTTGTTTTTGTCTTGTTGTTGTTTAGTCACTTGGTCCTCTCTGACTCTTTTGCAACCTCATGGACTCCTCTGTCCTCTGTCCATGGGATTTCCAGGCAAGAATACTGGAGTGGGTTGTCATGCCCTCCTCCAGCAGATCTTCCTGAGCCAGGGATTGAACCTGCATCTCCTGCATTGCCAGGTGGATTCTTTACTATTGAGCCCCTGGGGAAGCCCAATAACTTTAAATTTGTTACCTTGGATAAGTTACTTAATCTCATACAACCTTAGCATCTTTTTTTTTAGGGGTAAAACATTTGTGAGATGTTTTGTGGGTGAAAGACATTGTCCTTCTCAAGTTACATTCAGTAGGCAAATGAACTCTTATTTTGTTTTGGATCATCCCTGTGACTAGGGTCATCATATATTAATAGTTGCCAGAATGCCTCTGTTATTTGGGGTTGGATAGGATAGTAATATATAACTGTAGCTAACTGTACTAGGTTGTATTCCCTGTATTATTGTACAACTTATTATTCTTCACAACTTTCCTATGAAGTAGACAGTACTCAACTTGTCCAAAATCTTCCAGACAGAAAGAAGCAGAGCTGGGCATTGAAACCTGCGTGCTGTGTTCCAGAAACCATGCTCTTAGCGGCTATCTTTTCCAACCTTCTTTTGAGCTAGAGCCTATTCACATTGAAAAGAAAATGTTACATGTAGTGGACTCTGACTCTTATTTAATATGCTTTTTCTTTTCTGTTTCAGGTATCTGACAGCAAGCAGCAATAGAAATTTCCTGCTTACCATGAGGCCCTTCTTAAAAAGGGCCACTTTGGTCATAAGTTATGTAAGTATATATATGCTTTTGAAATATCTAATAAGAAATATTTTACTTTGACTCAGAGACATGATCCAGATTGTTTAATAGAATCAGCAATCGAGCCTAACAATATGATTTTAAGATCAAACAGTTTACATACCATAAATGTTACAAAGCCTTGGAATGTAAATATGGAAGCATTCTAGGGATATGTGAGTTCAGTGACACCAACAGCGTGAACTGTACTTTGTGAGTTCTTTTTAGGATGCTGGTGCTGAGTTGTTTCTGCAACACAAACCTGGCTGTATCAATTATCTGTTCCTGCATTACAAAACACCTAAAATGTAGTGGCTTAAAACAAAACCACCATATTAGCTTCCCTAAATGCTTTAGTTTGGGTCACATCCAGCTGGCTGGTTCTTCTATATTTTTGGCTGGGGTTACTCAAGCAAGTTTGTGCAGTTAACCTCTCTGTGATAACTCAGAGCAGGTAACCTCTCTGTGATAACCCATCCTCTTAGGCCTCTCTCTGTGGCTACTCTCTCTAGTTGGATGGACAGGATCTTTTTACAACCTGACAACTGGATTCTAGGATAAACTGCAAGACCTGTGAAGTTTCCACTAGATTCTTTTGTTCAATGCAAGTCACAAGACCAGATTTAAAAGAAGGGGAAGTTGATTCCACTCTTGATAGGAAGAGCAAATAGAAGGTGCATACAGAAAAGACAGGGGTTCTTGGTCCTGATCTTCAGTGACTATCACATTGGTCATCTTCTTACACAGTTGAATGCTTCTTTTCAAAGAAATTAGGAGATCAGTCTCTTTTGCTGTTGCTGTTTTTCATAAATTGTAAGTCCAGATTTATAATAAAGTTTGATAGGAAACTTATGAAAATGTTTTTGAATTGTAATATTAACAATTAATGATATTTTAAATCAACATTAAGGCATGTTTAAGCACTGCAGATGGTGACGGCAGCCATGAAATGCAAAAACACTTGCTCCTTGGAAGAAAACCTATAACTAACCTAGACAGCATATTAAAAAGCAGAGACAAACATGTAAAATATCATGTATGAAACGAGTTGCCAGTCTAGGTTCGATGCACGATACTGGATGCTTGGGGCTGGTGCACTGGGACGACCCAGAGGGATGGAATGGGGAGGGAGGAGGGAGGAGGGTTCAGGATGGGGAACACGTGTATACCTGTGGCGGATTCATTTTGATATTTGGCAAAACTAATACAGTTATGTAAACTTTAAAAATAAAATAAAATTAAAAAAATAAAAAAATTAAAAAAATTAAAAAAAAAAAAAAAAGCAGAGACATTACTTTACCAACAAAGGTATGTCTAGTCAAAGCTATGGTTTTTCCAGTAGTTGTGTATGGATGTGAGAGTTGGACTATAAATAAAACTGAGTACTGAAGAATTGATGCTTTTGAACTGTGGTGTTAGAGAAGACTCTTGAGAGTTTCTTGGACTGCAAGGAGATCCAACCAGTCCATCCTAAAGGAAATCAGTCCTGAATATTCATTGGAAGGACTGATGCTAAAGCTGAAACTCCAATACTTTGGCCACCTGATGAGAAGAATGGACTCAATGGAAAAGACCCTGATGCTGGGAAAGATTGAAGGCAGGAGGAGAAGGGGACGACAGAGGATGAGATGGTTGGATGGCATCACCGACATGATGGACATGAGTTTAGTAGGCTCTGGAAGTTAGTGAAGGACAAGAAAGCCTGGCATGCTGCAATCCATGGGGTCGCAAAGAATTGGACACAACTTAGCAAGTGAACTGCTCAGTTCAACTGAACTGAAGCAAGAAGGTGTGCAAAAACTGAATGAGATGGAGAGTTTTGATTGGACAATTTCAGCAAAAGGGGCAGACGGTTTCTCTAAAGAATGCCCCAGTATCTTTGCATAGAATAAAGACAATTCAACTTTCATTTCAGAAGTGATTTATATCTTCGTGTTGTTTGGGAATGCAAGAACTCGACAGTACTGCTGTGACGCCCTGTACTTCCTGCTATAGGGCAATTAATTCATTTAGGCAGTTAACGGAGAGGTAGAAAGCTTTTCATAAGTCTCTTGAGTCCTAATTGCCTTCAGTTCAAAACTACCTATATGCCAAAGTAGCGTATTTTGGGATGACATATTCTGTTACCTCTTAGTAGTTTAGGGAATTCATATTCTTTCAGGATACTTTTTCTGTTACTTTTATAGTTGACATTTTCCATTGCAATATCTTTAAAATTTTAAATTTAGTTTATGTGAGTGTTAATTAAAATGAGTTTTAATTTCTTCTTAGGCATTATTTACTGCTGATATGCTTTTGACTGACACTATATGTTTACTTTAGATTTTTGGATTTGGGGTCACTTATGTAAAAAAGCATTCATGAAATAAGTCAGTGATATTCCTTGGAAAAACTCCAGCCTTAATTCCCTCCTCATATTAATCTTTTAGCTTTTAGTGAAGCAGAGATTTCCCTCTGACTCTGATAGGCAGACACAACATAATTGGTCCCTACTAAAATGATAATTACATCTAGAAGGTCTGTGTGGGTGAATTCTATAAACAAATGTCATCCCTACTGAAGTGTCTTTGGCCTCTGGTTTTCTCAACCCATCTTTGGAATGGGATAGCACCATTCAGTGATAAAATTCCATTGAGTGACACAAAAGTTGTTTCTTGGGGTTGTTGAAATAACTCTGTGTGGGTAGTCTGCTTCAGAGCATTTGAGGGTTGGAACATCTCCAAATGTGTTTATTCAGGACATGGAGGTATCTTTTACCACAGCTGAAGTTAAGTTTCATGGGGCTGTATGAGAGCAGTGGTTAAGACACAGGGCATTGGAGACCAGTGACTTGAGTCCAACTCCTAGATCCTGTAGTTTATTAACTGTTGGATTCTGGGCAGATTACCTTTAAGCTTCAGATTCCTCATCTTCCTATTGGACTGGTAGGCCTCAGATGGAAGGATCTTTATAGTAAGTCCCCTACTTATGAATGAGTTCCATTCCAAGAGCATGCTCCTTAAGTCTACTTTTTTGTAAGTCCAACAAAGTTAGCCTAGGTACCCAGCTAGGCTATATAGTACTGTACAGTGATAGGTTTATACTTTTCATGCAAATAATACTTTTAAAAAACAAAAAAAATAAGGGAAACACTTTTAATCTAATAGTACCTTGAAAAGTACAGTAGTACCGTACAACAGCTGGCATACAGGGGCTGGCATTGAGTGAACAGGCAAGAAGAGTACTGCCTGGAGGAGAAAGAGGAGGTGGGAGATGGTACTGCACTACTGATTTTTATACAATAGTATACAGTGGCTTGTTTTAAAAGAATAAGAACCAAATATAAGTTTAGATTATCTTAGTGATTATATATTAATATTCCTAAAGAGTGGCTTGCCACGTGGCTTGGTAATAAAGAATCCACCTGCCAATGCAGGAGACATGGGTTCAATCCCTGGGTCAGAAAGATACCCTGGAGAAGGAAATAGCAACCCACTCTGGTATTCTTGCTGGAAAACCCCATGGACAGAGGAGCCTGGCAGGCTACAGTCCATGGGGTTTCAAACAATTGGACATGACTTAGCAACTAGACAACAACAACAAAAGTACACAAAAGCACAACCACTGTGGAGGATGCACACACATGACAGTGTTCACCAGACATGTGAACTAGCATGTGATTAGACATGCAAATGCATGTTCACATCCTTGAGATTTCACAACTTGAAGGTTCTTATGTAGGGGACTTTGTTGTTGTTCAGTCACTAAATCATACCCCACTCCTTGCTGCCCCATGGACTGCAGCACACCAAGCTCCTCTGTCCTTCATTTGCTGTTGGAAATGGCAACCCACTCCAGTATTCTTGCCTGGAGAATCCCAGGGATAGAGGAGCCTGGTGGGCTGCCGTCTGTGGGGTTGCACAGAGTCGGACACGACTGATGTGACTTAGCAGCAGCAGCAGCAATGGATAACAGTGACAGCTGTTATTAGATTTGTGTGCCTTTCCCTCGTCACCTTCATTGTTTTCGCTCCCCTCTAACTATTTCCATCTTTTCTACTCATCTTCAATGATAGAATTTTATAAAAATGCTCACTAAAAAATGTGTTTGTAGGACAAAATATTTGTAAAGCATCTGAAAGTGTTTTCCAGAAAAGCAGGGCTTATTTCCAACAAGCAACAATTTTCTCAGCAAATCTTCCTTTTTCCAAAGGTGATCATTGTTCTATACTTTCGTCTGTGGATAATGGGAGGATCTATGCCCCTCTTTTCAGAGCAGGATAATCCAGCTTCATTTTCGCCTTACATTCTTACAAGGTCAGTAGAAGTGAATTTTTTTAACTTTACTTGGTACTTATCTGATTGTTTTAAGTAATCTTAAATGATATATTGACTTTGCATTTTAAGGAAAGAAAGGTTGTGTTCTAGTCAGGGTGTATGGAAAAAAGAAACCACTGTTTAGACATTTGGAATTCTTTTCAACAAATGGTGCTGTTTTATCAATATTATTATAATTTTGTCATTATTATTGTTCTCATATTAATATACATTTTATTGAGCACTTAATAATAAATATCTATTGAGTGTCTCATAAGGCAAACGTTATAGAACAAGTACTGAGAGGTGTTTAGGGGTTAACTGGACATCATAACTATTTGTAAGATTGAAATCAGTGGGAAAGTTGAAAGTAACAAACAGAAATGAGCAACAGTTTTTGCTAAGATACAGTCAGTTATATATAACCATTTGGCCTTATGAGATTTAAGATAGGGGAGTAAGAAGTGATGATGACCAGTGGATTTTGTTCATTTTAATTCCTTATCCAACCTGCTGTGATATACTTCTGAGGCTCTCAGATATAATTATATTTGCTAGTTTTCACAACATTTCTTGAGGATGTATTATTGCTATAATATTTGTACATTAAGTTTACTGTTCTTAAATTTTCATAGTTTTATATACTTTTTAAAATATCTAATAGTTTTCATATTAGTAACTTACCTTCTCTTTTTTGTGTTTGCAAAGACATAATAATTCTTAAACCTTGACTGATAGCAGGTATATAGTTTAGCTTTTTTGTATCTCTTAGGTATAGGATATTGTTGAATTTTGTTTTTATAAAGCCAAGCAGTGATTTCTGTTTTATTTCACTTAACTTTACTTATTTACTTCGTATGTCTTAATTGGTAAATTTCTAGTATCTTTGCATTTTATATCTTTCTTTTTTGTTCTTAGTGTTTTCTTATTTTTAAAGAATATTTTCCATTCATAAAAGATAACTTCCAATTTGATGAATCCTTTTTTATAGTAAATATTGTGTCACAATTGCTTTCATTACTTGAAATATCTATTTGTGTTAAAAAATCTTGAATATGCTTCAGAAACCATATGGTATACAGCCTTGAGTGTTGACTTAACCCTTTGAGGTAATCTAGAGGCTTATAAATTGTTGTTTATGTTTTATATTTTTCAAAAAATTATTTAATTAGTCCATTTACTAAGCTTGACATCTCTAACCCAGATTTTTATTAATATTGCAATCTACTTGTCCTTTTTCAGGTTTCTCTCACTGGCTTTCAACATCTCCAGAGTTCCTTGTCTGGGTATTTTTAGCTCATTGATAAAATGTTTCAGGTTCTGCAGCTCCTTCAGTAGCTATTTTCTGCCTTTAAGAGAAAAAAGCAACTTTGCCAGATCCTGTTCTTGCTTATGGCTCCATTTATTTCCCTTAGCCCTCTATTGGTCTCCCTTCAAGCTTTCTTGTCTGATGAATTTAAGTGGTCATCCTTTATAGTTGGATGTAGCCTATTCATCTGGAGACTGAGCATACCAGTGTCCAAAAGCCAAGCTTCACACAGGAGATAGACAGACGAGAACTAGAACAGATTGCTCTCAACTACCACGCAATCATTTCATTCGTGGCTCTGTCATCAGCAAACACATGCCTGCCCCCCAGTCCTTGGTGTCTGGACAAGGTGCCTTTGTCCTCCTGTCTATACCATCTTAGCTGCCAGAGTAGTCAGGTTGCATTTTTACTCCTGCCAGTGGTAAAAAAAAAAATTCTTTGGTGGAACCTCTGGCAGATTTAGGACCTTGGGGGCTATCATTCACTAGATTCTGCCTTTCACTTCCAAGGTATTTATGTATGTTTTCTGAGGCAGCTGATATACCTTTCATCCAGGACTTTCTGTCTGTGAATCTATCCGAGTTTGGTTTATCTCAGTCACTCAGTTGTGTCCAACCACTTGTGACCCCAACAGACCTGCCAGCCTCCTCTGTTCTTGGAATTTTTCAGGCAGGAATACTGGAGTGGGTTGCCATTTCCTCCTCCTGAGGATCTTCCCAGTGTCTCCTGGATTGAAGGCAGGTTATTTCCGACTGAGCCACTGGGAAAGCCGAGTGACTCCTCAGACAGTTCAGTCAGTATAAAGTATAAAGTGATAGAACAGAATGTCCTAACACCTTTATATTATTTATCTTAAAACAAACAAGCAAACACATATCTTTTAGTTCTTGTGTTTCATACTTAAAATACTCTGGGACATTTCAATGATAGTTGCTATAAATGGCCTTTCACATTCCTCTAAGATAGCTGTATTATAACTGATTCTTTTGAACATCCATAAAATTGTCTTTAATACCTCTCCTGAGTAAAGTTTGTACACTGCTTGCGTAACTGTTTGACTTCTAGTACAAGGATGATTTTAAACTGGGTTATCTTAGTCTGTTCCCAGTTCTTTTTTTTTCCCATCTTCTCATCAGCTGTACAATTTAGCTATGACTTGGCTGGCTTTGTGAGTTTGTCTTTACCAATTAGAGGATTGTCAGTCAGCCAAGTCTCGTTAATGCTTCACCTCTTTTAGTGGATTTGTAAACTGAATAACTTTTATAGCATCTTTGCTTCCATCTTGCAAGGATGAAAGTGAAAAGTGAAAGTGAAGTCACTCAGTCGTGTCCAACTCTTTGTGACCCCATGGACTGTAGTTCCCCAGACTCCTCTGTCCATGGGATTTTCCAGGTGAGCATACTAGAATAGGTTGCCATTTCCTTCTCAAGGGGATCTTCCCAACCCAGAGATTGAACTCGGGTCAGGAAGATCCCCTGGAGAAGGGGATCTTAATAACTTTATTATCAGGTGAGAGTTTTCAAACTAGTTTTCTCGTCCCTTAATAATTGTTGAAGTTAATGATTACAGATAGTTTTTAAAGTATCCTAAAAGCTTTTAAGGGTTGCTTGGTCAACTCTTTGTTTTTTGGTTTCTTTCAAATGACTTCTTGTGACTTAAGTTCTGAGATTCCTTCTCTTTTAGATGATCTATTCCCATGTATTAGCTAAGAGGAAATACCTGCCATTTTCTGCCTAACAAAACTGAGATTTAAAATCATGGTATACTCTTGGGAAACCTTTGTTAAGAAAAAGTATCTAAGCCTTGGAAAAGCAAAGCGTGACTGTGGCATTCACTGTGATGCAGAGCATTGGCTAACAAACCTAGAGGAATCCAACCTTGGATGACTTGCTACTTACATTCACTGTATTTTACAACTCTGTTCACTTAAAATTTTATGTATAGAAATCTGACAGGTATGATTATTTCTTTTCTCTCTAGTAGAAAATAAAATTTCAAATGTTAGTTTTATTCTTTGTATATAATTTTCCAGTCTTATTACTTTTTACTTTTTCATGAACTGTGAAAACTTTTCTGAAATTTACTCTATATAGATACATATATATTTATGTTTCTGGAGTTAAGTTCAGTTCAGTCTGACTCAGTTCAGTTCAGTTCAGTTTGCTCAGTCATGTCTGACTCTGTGACCTCATGGATGTCCATCACCAACTCCTGGAGCTTGCTCAAACATATCCATTGAATTGGTGATGCCATCCAACCATCTCGTCCTCTGTTGTCCCCTTCTCCTCCTGCTTTCAATCTGTCCCAGCATCAGGGTCTTTTCTAATGAATCAGTTCTTCATATCAGGTAGCCAAAGCATTAGAGCTTCAGTTTCACTGTAGGTCCTTCCAATGAATATTCAGGACTATATTTCTTACATAAACTCAATTTATATCTGTATTTAATAATAGCTTTATTGAGATATCATTTACATGCCATACAATTCATCGATCTCCAATGTACAGTTTGGTCATTCCCAGTATACTCACAAAGTTTAGTGCAACCATCACCACAGTCAAATTTAAAGCATCTCCCCAGAAAGAAACCTCATATCCATTAGCAGCCACTTCCCATTTCAGTCCAGTCCCCCAACCCTAGGCAACCGCTGATCTATTTTTATCTCTATAGAATTCTCTCTGTAGAGTTACTTATTCTGGACATGAGCCAGTGAAATTATATGAAATGTGATCTTTCGTGACAGACTTCTTTTACCTAGGAAAATGTGTTGAAGATTCATCATGTTATAGCATACATAGATAAGTATTTTTTTTTATTCCACAGTAATATGCCATTGCATGGATATATCACTTTTTATTTTCTCATTCATCTGTTGATGGACATTTGGGTTGTTTCTACTTTTTGGTTGTTACATGTACTGCTGCTATGAACATTCATGCACAAGTTTTTGTTTGAATATAAGTTTTCGTTTCCTTTACATATGTAGCTAGGAATGTAATTGCCAGGTCATATATGTTAACACTGTATTTTATGTTTTGAAATACTGTGAGACTGTTTACCAAAACCATCTCTACCAGTGGTATATGAGCATTCTGGTTTCTCTACATCCTTTTCAACACTTGTCTTTTGAAAGTCTTTTTGTTGTTGTTGATTTGATTACAGCCCTACAAGTGGTATAAAATGGCATCTTATTGTGGTTTTGATTTGCATTTCTGTCCAGTACTCTTGCTTGGGAAATCCCATGGATGGAGGAGCCTGTAGGCTACAGTCCATGGGGTCTCAAAGAGTCGGACACGACTGAGCGACTTCACTTTCACTTTTCACTTTATGCATTGGAGAAGGAAATGGCAACCCACTCCAGTGTTCTTGCCTGGAGAATCCCAGACACAGGAGCCTGGTGGGCTGCCATCTATGGGGTCACACAGAGTCGGACATGACTGACGTGACTTAGCAGCAGCAGCAGCAGCAGTGAGAGTGATGTAGACAACCTTTATATGTGCATGTTAGCCATTTCTATATCTTCTTTGGAAAAATGTCTATTCAGATCCTTTGACCAGTTTTTAATAGGGTTATTTGTCTTTTTGTTATTGAGTTATAATAGTCTTTATGTATTCTAAATGTGATATTTATATAGTCTATAAATATGATTTATAAACATTTTTTACCTTTCTGTGGGTTGTTGTATCACTTTCTTGACGACAAAAGATTTTAACTTTGAAGCGCACACACACACACAAAATGCTTTGAAGCATGAAAGATTTTAACTTTGATGAAATCCAATTTATCCATTTTTTGGTTGTTGTTCCTTATGCTTTTGCTGTTATATCTAAGAAGGTTTTTGCCTAACTCATATTCTTTTTTAAATTGGCCTTGTTAAGTGTCTGATTCCCTAATTAATACATTATGTAAATTTTTAGTCTTCACTGTGCGTTTGTACAGGATTATGTTTTTAATATTTTATTTATTTATTTTAATATAAATTTATTTATTTTAATCAGAGGCTAATTACTTTACAATATTGTATTGGTTTTGCTATACATTGACATGAATCTGTCACAGGTGTACATGTGTTCCCCATCCTGAATCACCCCCCCACCTCCCTCCCCATCCCATCCCTCTGGGTCATCTCAGTGCACCAGCCCCAAGCTTCCTGTATTGTGCATCAAACCTGGACTGGTGATTTGTTTCACATATGATAATATACATGTTTCAATGCCATTCTCCTAAATCATCCCACCCTCACCCTCTCCCACAGAGTCCAAAAGACTGTTCTATACATCTGTGTCTCTTTTGCTGTCTCGCATACAGGGTTATCATTACCATCTTTCTAAATTCCATATATATGCGTTATTATACTGTATTGGTGTTTTTCTTTCTGGTTTACTTCACTCTGTATAATAGGCTCCAGTTTCATCCACCTCATTAGAACTGATTCAAATGTATTCTTTTTAATGGCTGAGTAATACTCCATTGTGTATATGTACCACAGCTTTCTTATCCATTCATCTGCTGTGGGCATCTAGGTTGCTTCCATGTCCTGGCTATTATAAACAGTGTTGCGATGAATATTGGAGTACACGTGTCTCTTTCAATTCTGGTTTCCTTATTGTGTATGCCCAGCTGTGGGATTGCTGGGTCATAAGGCAGTTCTATTTCCAGTTTTTAAGGAATCTCCACACTGTTCTCCATAGTGGTTGTACTAGTTTGCATTCCCACCAACAGTGTAAGAGGGTTCCCTTTTCTCCACACCCTCTCCAGCATTTACTGCTTGTAGACTTTTGGATAGCAGCCATTCTGACTGGCATGAAATGGTACCTCATTGTGGTTTTGATTTGCATTTCTCTGATAATGAGTGATGTTGAGCATCTTTTCATGTGTTTGTTAGCCATCTGTATGTCTTCTTTGGAGAAATGTCTGTTTAGTTCTTTGGCCCATTTTTTGATTGGGTCATTTTTTTTTTTTTTCTGGAGTTGAGCTGCAGGAGTTGCTTGTATATTTTTGAGATTAATTCTTTGTCAGTTGCTTCATTTGCTATTATTTTCTCCCATTCTGAAGGCTGTCTTTTCACCTTGCTTATGATACAGTTTATGTTAACTGTATCATAAGCTGTATCATAAGCAGTTCAGAGCTCATTTAGAATTTGGCTTTATATTTTTGACTTTTGGGTGTATCCAGCCAACAAGATAGATCCATACAGAATGGAGGAGTCATCTTTATTTACCATATGCTACCAACAAACCCTTAATTTTTTTCCTTTTCATTTTATCCCAGGCATTCCGATTGTTTGGGGATCATATTAACTGTCAGGAATTCTGTGACTGATCAATGACTTTTACAATCTGTTGAGATTGTGTGGATCAGCTAAATGACATGACGTTGAATTGTACGTTTCTGCTTTTGACTTGAGAAGAAAAATATCGTTATAAGTTGAAGAACAGGGAGAATATTGTATTTTGATTGCCCAACTTTCTCTTGACAAGCAAGTTTAAGAAAATTTTGGCCTCCCATCCCATTTGGAATTTCTATTGTAACAAGAGCTAGAAGTTTTCACCAGAGGTAGAAGGAAGTGAATGGAGATAAAAGCCTTGTACTAGAACAGAGACAACAAAACAGGTTAGCGATTTGGGACACTGGAGATTAAAAAAATTTTGAAATTGGATTTGGAAATAGAAAGGGGCTAAAGCCCAGGATTGCAGGTGAGTATAGAGTAGAAGTCCCAAATTAAAGATTAAACCAAGAACAAGTGTGTGTGGGGAGAGGTGGAGGGTGGGACTGAGAGCCAGAGTGATTACGTAGATCTGTGGTGTTTACTACTAGAGCTGCGTGAGGCTGCCAGCTAGTCTGAATTGAGATCTGCTTTAAGTATAAATCAAATATGCACAAGATTTTGAAGACAATATCCTATAAGAATGATAAGATGCAGAACATCTCCTTAATAGTTTTATATTGACTATATCCCATTAAATATATACATGTTGAAATGATATTTTGAGTATATTCTTGAAGCAAAATATACTATTAAATTTATTTGGCATGTTAATTTCCTCTTTTTATCATAGCTAATAAAACATTGAAAATATGCACACATTATTATATTTCTATTGGATAGTGCTGGCCTAGAACAAATGCTGGGGTTCTTGGCCTAGCTCTTAGAATGATGGGTAAGCTGGCGAGTGGAGTTATACAAAGCCTACTCTGCAGCCTTCCTCTGCCTCTGATTTGGCTGTTTTTCTCTAATCTGCCAACATCTGTTTTTCTCAGCTGATTCTGAATGGTGGAGATTTTGCACTCTGCCTTTTGGTGTCAAGACTGACTTAGTGCCGTCTGAAAAAGAAGTCCTTTAGGGACCAAGACGATGGATGCTTATGTTGCTTCTTATAAATTATAATACCACCCAAATTTATGCCCTGGTTATAACTGTCCTGGGCTTTATGATTTTACTCCAGACAGTTTGCCAAACCTGCATGTGTCTCAAAAACACTTGTGAATCACGTTGAAACATCAGTGCTCGGGTCTGGTACCCGAAGACTCTGTTTCTGTGGTTATGGTGGACTCACATTTGAGGAGTGATGGAGTAGGTCTCTGAGCAGCTTGGTCTGTCAGAGAATTGGCATTTAGCACAGGATTTACTCATATGTTTATATGTGTCTCTTTAGAAATGTGGTGCTTTGACTTTCAATTTTGTGACTTAACACACTTTTGTAAATCCTGGATTAAAAATAAAAACAAAAGCCTGAGTTAAGTAAGGCTTCTGCATAGGGCTACAGCCTGCAGAAGAGATAACATTATTTTCACTATTAAGGCACCTGCCTGCTGCCTAGTAACAGGTTTTCTATTTTATTTGATTCAAAGGAGACAGAACATACAGCAGTATATCCTTAACCAAAGAACTACGGCCTTTCTAATATTGAAAATAGCTGTCTTTCAAATCCAGGAAACAGATAAAATTGGATTTTTCAGTGAATTTAAGGCCTTCTATCTGTATCATGTTTTTTTCATGAGATGTGATTCTGGATAAGCAGGTGAAATATATCCTTTTAGGTGGGTAGATCTGCTTGTGCAGCTTGGCTACACAAGAAAAAGCATGTATTATTTTGTAGGAAGACATTAAGATATGAAATAATGAGATTAAGATAGAAGTCAATATATCATCCTTCAAAAGAAGCTTTTTTTTTCTGTCTCCATTTTTAGTTGGTAATTTCAAACAGGCATGAAACCTTAGGTTTTGATAGTTACAGCCTTAGTGCACTATGCCTTACAATGTTTGTAGTCCTGTAAGTCCCTAACATGGGGACTAATAATAAACTCTGAACAAGTGAAATTTTAAGTTATCTTTAAAAACAAAACAACTGTGTGCTTAAAGAGAGGTAGGCAAAAGGCGTTGCTTTGTTCTTGCTTCAGCAACTAGCAGTGTCTCCATACATGAAATGAAATTGAAGTCATTATGATTTCTAAAACAATAGTTGCTGAACTTGAATGAATATCAGAATCACCCTGGGAAGTATGCTAAAAATAAGACTTTCTGCTTCAGGTTGCAGAAATTGTTTGAATAGGTATAACATTGGGTGAGATAATTCTGTGTTTGATCAGCACCTTTGTGGTGGTGGTGGGGTGAGGTGTTACTCTTGAAATCTTCAGGTATGAACTGTGTCCTCTGTAACTAAAGAGCTCTCTACAAGGTGGGTGTTGTCCCATCGTATATTTTGTATTATGTTCTTAGAAAAATAGCTTGGAGATGAAAGAGATGATCAAAGTCACTGAGTGTAGTTTCCTCAACTGAAATGACACTGTGTAATAGTAATTCCTCTAATTTGTCTTGGACCCTGGGAATGAAGGGGAGAGAAACAAGGAAGAAGAAAGAGGAGGGAGTCAGAAGTGGAGGCTGTGGAAGTGGCAAATTCTACCTGTGGACTAGGGAGTGGGGTTGAAAATGCTGTATCACTTGCTGATACTTTTCTGCTTCAAGAAAAAATGCAATCCTTTAAATTTACTTATTGTGTTTCCATTATGATATTAAATCTATGAGAAGTTGATAAAAATTAGAGATGAATTTTTTGTTGTTTGCTAACAATGGAACATAAAGGCAAAATTTGCTTTTCATAATGAATAAAATGCCAAAGGTGAGCTTTTAAATTATGGATCCTGTTTCTTGCTGTGTGATGCTCTGACAAACATTTCCATCAGTTCAGGTATCTGTTTGCTCTGCTATAGAGAAGACTGCCTGCTGGTTTAAGTTTGTCAGTCCTGCTTCGACTAAAAGTTAATGGCTTGGGTTTTTTGGTGTACAAACTCAGGTTCTTCCAGGTGGCACTGTCCAAGGAATAAGTCAGAATCTCAGGCAGGTGTTTCTCCATGAAATACCAGTATTTGACAGTCATATTTCCATTCAGTTTTCTGCATTGTATGTGGGCCAGAAAACCCTGCCTAGTATGCAGGGTCTCCAGAGGGTCTCTTGCAGTGAACTGAACAATCTGCCTCTCTGTAGCTGTTTCCCTTGCTGCAAGAATGAGGGTAACACTCACCTCATAGAAAATGAAGTTGGGATCAGATAATCCTTATATGCAAGCACTAGAAAATGCTGTAAATGCTTAAAGTATGTTCAGTGTGATTGGATATAGTTCGTTAGTAGACCACCAGGATTCTGTGTGGAATATGGAGCCTGCACCTGATGTAAGATCAGCAGCTCCTGTGCAGGTTGTTTACACCTGCTGTTTACGCCTCTGCTCAATGAGAAGAAGTATGTTGGGTCTGAAATAAAGATGTTACATGCTTTATGGAGAGAAACAGACTCTGGATAAGAAATGAACCCAGTATTTACTTTGCAGAAGGAATTACCTAATTTTTTTGCAGATAAATGAGTAAGAAGTTGTTACTGACAGACTTGGATGTTGAAATTGATATTTTCTGCTCTGAGGAGACTGTCTCTGTTAATAAGATAATTGTATTAATGATGCATTAAAAAGATCAAAGAGACTTAATGACATTTCATATTCACTTTATATAGTGTGTCATGTAACAGGAGTTCTCATTTGAACTATATTTATCGCAGTTTAATGCAAAATAAGAAAAAGTAAGCCTAGCCTAGTTTTATGATGATGCTATGTGACATGTGGGGGGAGTGAGTGCCTTTACTCAGATTCGTCTCACTCCTGGATGGTGTCCCAGGATCCAGCTTTGCCCAAGATGCTAAGGGGGCCACATGAGGGCGGAATCTTCAGTCTGTGCCCTTTAGCTATAAGCCTGGACAACTAGAAGCCTAGCAGGTATGGTTGCCTCAGGTCAAAATAAAATTATCAAATTTAAATATTTTTAGATTTTTAGGCATTATTTGACTATCAGACTAATTTCTTTTTTGTTTTTTTTTTTTAATTTTATTTATTTATTTATTTATTTTTAAATTTTATTTTATTTTTAAACTTTACATAATTGTATTAGTTTTGCCAAATATCAAAATGAATCCGCCACAGGTATACATGTGTTCCCCACCCTGAACCCTCCTCCCTCCTCCCTCCCCATACCATCCCTCTGGGTCGTCCCAGTGCACCAGCCCCAAGCATCCAGTATTGTGCATCGAACCTGGACTGGCAACTCGTTTCATACATGATATTTTACATGTTTCAATGCCATTCTCCCAAATCTTCCCACCCTCTCCCTCTCCCACAGAGTCCATAAGACTGTTCTATACATCAGTGTCTCTTTTTCTGTCTCGTACACAGACTAATTTCTTAAGACCTATTTCTTTAAAGAGCTGGGTGCTGGGGAGATAACTATCAATGAGACTCAGCTCTGTCCCTGAGAAGCTTCTGTTTCAGTGGGAAGTCAGGCATGTTAACAGGAAGTTACAGGAGATGTGTACGCCCCGAGGCTGCAGGCACTTACCTAGGGGACTCCAGCCTGGCCCTGGGAGGGGGCAGTGACAGGGAACACTTATCAGGAGAAGTGATATCTTCACTGGGACCTGAAGGATCAGAAGTTAGAATTCAGCCAACCTGTGAGAGTTGATTCCAAGAGATGAGGTGACCCAATCAGGAGCCGGTCTCAGGACTTTGAAACCTAAGAGTAAGGCAATTGGTCACAAAGACTGAAGTGACAAAAAAAAAAAAAAAAGACTGAAGTGACAGATGCATGAAGGAAAGAGGACAGGAGAGCTGGGCAACCCTGATGGCCACACCCAGCCTCAGTTATGAGAAACATGAATGAGGAGCCCAGGAGCAGAGGGAGGAGGTGGAGCAAAGACTGAAAGAAGCAGGGCAGCCATGAAGAAGGCCTGGGGCCTCGAGAGGAGCCTACCTTGTAGCCACTTGGTTCTGGTTCCTAAGAAGTCTGGTTTTATTCTGTTTTTTTTTTTTTTTTTTTTTAATTAAATTTATTTATTTTAATTAGAGCCTAATTACCTTACAATATTGTATTGGTTTTGCTGTACATCAACATGAATCCACCACGGGTGTACACGTGTTCCCAATCCTGAAACCCTCTCCCACCTGCTTCTGATCTTTTGATTCTTACAAGGATTGTCTAGCACTTTCTACTCTGTTGACACCAAGGAGCTAGGAGATAAGGGCCATAGACAAGCTTCTACTCCAGTCATTCAGCTGGGTCTGCCTTGTGACTTTCTGTCCCAGTCCTGTGTGCTGGGGGTCAGGTCATGCTTCTGGTCACCCCATCCTTATCTATAAATGTTTTTCCTTGATTTCCTTTTCTTCTGTGTCATCTGTTTTTGTTCCACATCACCCATGATAACATTCATCCCTGTTGCATTTGTTGTCATTGCTGGATGGATTTCCATTCAATGGGTATATAGCAATATAGGTATTGATTTATTGTGGATAGATATCAGTTTGAAACTGTTAATATATACATATGCACACACATCGTGGAATATTACTCAGTCATGAAAAAGAATGAAATAATGCCATTTGCAACAAGATGGATGGACCTAGAGATTATCGTACTAAAGTGAAGTAAGTCAGACAGAGAAGGACAAGTATCATATGATACCACTATGTGTAAAATCTAAAAAAAAAATGATGCAAATGAACTTATTTATAAAATAGAAATAGAGGCACAGACATAGCAAACAAACTTATGGTTACCAAAGGGGAAAGGAAAGAAGGGATAAATTAGGAATTTGGGATTAACAGATACACACTACTATATATAAAATAGATAAACAACCAAGACCCACTGTATTGCACAGAGAATTATATATACCTGTAATAAACCATAATGAAAGAATCTGAGAAAGAATATCAGATCAGATCAGTCACTCAGTTGTGTCCGACTCTTTGCGACCCCATGAATCGCAGCACGCCAGGCCTGCCTGTCCATCACCAACTCCCAGAGTTCACTCAGACTCACGTCCATCGAGTCAGTGATGCCATCCAGCCATTTCATCCTCTGTCGTCCCCTTCTCCTCTTGCCCCCAATCCCTCCCAGCATAAGGGTCTTTTCGAATGAGTCAACTCTTCGCATGAGGTGGCCAAAGTACTGGAGTTTCAGCTTTAGCATCATTCCTTCCAAAGAAATCCCAGGGCTGATCTCCTTCAGAATGGACTGGTTGGATCTCCTTGCAGTCCAAGGGACTCTCAAGAGTCTTCTCCAACACCACAGTTCAAAGGCATCAATTCTTCGGTGCTCAGCCTTCTTCACAGTCCAACTCTCACATCCATACCTGGCCACTGGAAAAACCATAGCCTTGACTAGATAGACCTTTGTTGGCAAAGTAATGTCTCTGCTTTTGAATATGCTATCTAGGTTGGTCATAACTTTCCTTCCAAGGAGTAAGCGTCTTTTAATTTCATGGCTGCAGTCACCATCTGCAGTGATTTTGGATCCCAGAAAAATAAAGTCTGACACTGTTCCCACTGTTTCCCCATCTATTTCCCAGGATGCCATGATCTTCGTTTTCTGAATGTTGAGCTTTAAGCCAACTTTTTCACTCTCCACTTTCACTTTCATCAAGAGGCTTTTGAGTTCCTCTTCACTTTCTGCCATAAGGGTGGTGTCATCTTCATATCTGAGGTTATTGATATTTCTCCCGGCAATCTTGATTCCAGCTTGTGCTTCTTCCAGCCCAGCATTTCTCATGATGTACTCTGCATAGAAGTTAAATAAACAGGGTGACAATATACAGCCTTGACGAACTCCTTTTCCTATTTGGAACCAGTCTGTTGTTCCATGTCCAGTTCTAACTGTTGCTTCCTGACCTGCATACAAATTTCTCAAGAGGCAGATCAGGTGGTCTGGTATTCCCATCTCTTTCAGAATTTTCCACAGTTTATTGTGATCCACACAGTCAAAGGCTTTGGCATAGTCAATAAAGCAGAAATAGATGTTTTTCTGGAATTCTCTTGCTTAATATATGTATGTGTAAATATATATACATCAAATCAGTTTGATGTACACCTGAAATGTAAATCAACTATACTTCAATAAAATTTAAAAATAATAATAGTACTGCTGCGAACATGTTGTATATGTCTTTTGCTTAAAATATATGTATATTGCTGTTGGAATAAACTTAGTAGAATTGCTAGATCATAAAGTAGGCATTTATTTTACTTTCATGAAACTGCCTGAACTTCTCCAACGTGGTTTAACCAATTCACAGTACTGTTTCAAAACCCGAGTTTTCCCACATCCCCACCAACACTCAACATAAGTATTTTTCATAACATTTTTCATTTTAGCAGAGGCAGTTTATCATTTTTATATTATTCATTTTAATCCTATATTCTAGTTTACTCATGGGCTTCCTTGATGGCTCAGATGGTAAAGAATCTGCTTGCAGTGCAGGAGACCTGGTTTCGATCCCTGGGTTGGGAAGATCCCCTGGAGAAGGGAATAGCTACCCACTTCAGTATTCTTGCCTGGAGAATTCCATGGACAGAGGAGCCTGATGGGCTACAGTCCATGGGGTCCCAAAGAGTTGGACATGACTGAACACCTAACACTTTCTAGTTTACCCATATTTTTAACTGTCCTCAGAAAGTCATATTCATTTACAATTTGCAACCATTTTTGTTTGTGGTCCTGCCTTGATTCTCTGTCTTCTGTCTTTCCACCTATTTAAGTTCTGCGTAGATTATAGGAGGGCATTCCTTAATCCTCTGTTTTTAATTACATTTCTTAGAACTCCACTGAAATTCGATGTGTGTATTTCACTATTTCCCAACCATGTAATGTGTACATGTCTTCTCACCACTGATGCTGTCCATGTGGAGGACAGGGGCTAGCTCTGATTACCCTTCAGTACCGCTAAAAGTGCCCAGAGTAATTATTCAACATTTATTGAATTCGCGTGAGTGTCTCCTATTCATTGAGAACTTAGTTCAGGAAATGGCTTTCTTTGGCTCGTCCTGGAGAAGATTATAAGCAGGAAAAGATGCTAATGATGGTAATAAGCAGGTTTTGCCTACAAAGGCCTGTCATTATTTCTCCACAATGAAACTGTGAAGACCCTTTTGAAGCATCAGTGGAATAGAGGAATTATGAGGATGAAAGTAAGGGACAGTCTGGGGAGGGGTAGGACAGATCACCAAAATCTGGAGGGCAGAGGCAGAGTCAGAGAAAGATGGGGTACTCTATTGTGGAGGTACTGTGGTTTACACCTCAGCTATTTAGACAGTGTTAGCTCGTGCATTAACTGAGAAGATGCACTGTGCATACAGTGGACCCAGTGACCTGTATTTATGAAATGATGGAGGATTTCATAAATAAAAGAAAAAGGATCCTTTGAGCAGAAAATTTTATATAAAACAAGCAAGTGCTGTACATTTCTGCTTGCAGTGTATGATTTTTTCAAATGTACCTGTCACAGGCATCTTACTAGAACAGGGAAATATGTTAGGCTCATGATATTTCTTTGCCAAAAGGTTTCTTCAAAGACAAAGAATAGATTCTATGTATATTTTTTGCACTTCAGTTCAGTTCAGTCGCTCAGTCGTGTCCAACTCTTTGCGACCCCATGAACTGCAGCATGGCCAGGCCTCCCTGTCCATCACTAACTCCCAGAGTCCACCCAAACCCATGTCCATTGAGTTGGTAATGCCATCCAACCATCTCTTTTCTGTCGTCCCCTTCTCCTCCTGCCCTCAATCTTTCCCAGCATCAGGGTCTTTTCAAATGAGTCAGCTCTTCGCATCAGGTGGCCAAAGTATTGGAGTTTCAGCTTCAACATCAGTCCTTCCAATGAACACCCAGGACTGGTCTCCTTTAGGATGGACTGGCTGGATCTCCTTGCAGTCCAAGGAATTCTCAAGAGTCTTCTCCAACACCACAATTCAAAAGCATCAATTCTTTGGTGCTCAGCTTTCTTTATAGTCCACCTCTCACATCCATACATGACTACTGGAAAAACCATAGCCTTGACTAGACGGAACTTTGTTGGCAAAGTAATGTCTCTGCTTTTGAATATGCTATGTAGGTTGGTCATAACTTTCCTTCCAAGGAATAAGCGTCTTTTAATTTCATGGCTGCAATCACCATCTGCAGTGATTTTGGAGCCCAGAAAAATAAAGCCATCCACTGTTTCTCCATCTATTTCCCATGAAGTGATGGGACCAGATGCCATGATCTTCGTTTTTCTGAATGTTGAGCTTTAAGCCAACTTTTTCACTCTCCTCTTGCACTTTCATCAAGAGGCTCTTTAGTTCTTCTTCGCTTTGTGCCATAAGGGTGGTGTCATCTGCATATCTGAGGTTATTGATATTTCTCCTGGCAATCTTGATTCTAGCTTGTGCTCCCTCCAGCCCAGAGTTTCTCATGATGTACTCTGCATTTAAGTTAAATAAGCAAGGTGACAATATACAGCCTTGACGTATTCATTTTCCTATTTGGAACCAGTCTGTTGTTCCATGTCCAGTTCTAACCATTGCTTCCTGACCTGCATACAGGTTTCTCAAGAGGCAGGTCAGGCAGAGCACTCTAACTTTTTTTTTTTTTTTATAAAAAAGAAGATTTATATTTAAGGAGCACTAGTTTCATTAGGTGCTGTTTGATGCCAGTTCCCCACTGGCCTCACCTTCCTTTTCATATATTTCATCCTGAAACATCTTTCATTCATTCCTGGCTTATCAATGAAAATACATGACTAAATTAGCATCTGAATGCAGAGTTCCAAAGAATAGCAAGAAGAGATAAGAAAGCCTTCCTCAGCGATCAATGCAAAGAAATAGAGAAAACAACAGAATGGGAAAGACTAGAGATCTCTTCAAGAAAATTAGAGATACCAAGGGAATATTTCATGCAAAGATGGACTCAATAAAGGACAGAAATGGTATGGACCTAACAGAAGCAAAAGATATTAAGAAGAGGTGGCAAGAATACACAGAAGAACTGTACAAAATAGATCTTCATGACCCAGATAATCACGATGATGTGATCACTGACCTAGAGCCAGACATCCTAGAATGTGAAGTCAAGTGGGCCTTAGAAAGCATCACTACGAACAAAGCTAGTGAAGGTGATGGAATTCCAATTGAGCTATTTCAAATCCTGAACGATGATGCCATGAAACTGCTGCACTCAATATGCCAGCAAACTTGGAAAACTCAGCAGTGGCCACAGGACTGGAAAAGGTCAGTTTTCATTCCAATCCCAAAGAAAGGCAATGCCAAAGAATGCTCAAACTACCACACAATTGCAGTCATCTAACACGCTAGTAAAGTAATGTTCAAAATTCTCCAAGCCAGGCTTCAGCAATATGTGAACCGTGAACTTCCTGATGTTCAAGCTGGTTTTAGAAAAGGCAGAGGAACCAGAGATCAAATTGCCAACATCCACTGGATCATGGAAAAAGCAAGAGAGTTCCAGAAAAATATCTCTTTCTGCTTTATTGACTATGCCAAAGCCTTTGACTGTGTGGATCACAATAATCTGTGGAAAATTCTTCAAGAGATGGGAATACCAGACCACCTGACCTGCCTCTTGAGAAATCTGTATGCAGGTCAGGAAGCAACAGTTAAAACTGGACATGGAACAACAGACTGGTTCCAAATAGGAAAAGGAGTACATGAAGGCTGTATATTATCACCCTGCTTATTTAACTTCTATGCAGAGTACATCATGAGAAACGCTGGACTGGAAGAAACACAAGCTGGAATCAAGATTGCTGGGAGAAATATCAATAACCTCAGATATGCAGATGACACCACCCTTATGGCAGAAAGTGAAGAGGAACTCAAAAGCCTCTTGATGAAAGTGAAAGTGGAAAGTGAAAAAGTTGGTTTAAAGCTCAACATTCAGAAAATGAAATTCATGGCATCTGGTCCCATCACTTCATGGGAAATAGATGGGGAAACAGTGGGAACAGTGTCAGACTTTATTTTTCTGGGATCCAAAATCACTGCAGATGGTGATTGCAGCCATGAAATTAAAAGACGCTTACTCCTTGGAAGGAAAGTTATGACCAACCTAGATAGCATATTCAAAAGCAGAGACATTAGTTTGCCAACAAAGGTCCGTCTAGTCAAGGCTATGGTTTTTCCAGTAGTCATGTATGGATGTAAGAGTAGGACTGTGAAGAAGGCTGAGCGCCGAAGAATTGATGCTTTTGAGCTGTGGTGTTGGAGAAGACTCTTGAGAGTCCCTTGGACTGCAAGGAGATCCAACCAGTCCATTCTGAAGGAGATTAGCCCTGGGATTTCTTTGGAAGGAATGATGCTAAAGCTGAAACTCCAGTACTTTGGCCACCCCATGTGAAGAGTTGACTCATTGGAAAAGACTCTGATGCTGGGAGGGATTGGGGGCAGGAGGAGAAGGGGACCACAGAGAATGAGATGGCTGGATGGCATCACTGACTCAATGGACGTGAGTTTGAGTGAACTCCGGGAGTTAGTGATGGACAGGGAGGCCTGGCGTGCTGCGATTCATGGGGTCGCAGAGTCGGACATGACTGAGCAACTGAACTGAACTGAACTGAAGTGACTTAGCGTGCACACACTTAGTGCATATAGCTACACTGTCATATTAGTCGTAAAAAAGAACAAAATTTCATTTCACAACTGATTAGATGGGCCTGGAGGGTACTATGCTTAGTGAAATGTCAGACAAAGGAAAACAAATACTGAATGTCATCACTTATATGTGAAACCTAATAAATAAAGTAGAACATCAAGTAGAATGAAGCAGACTCACAAACGTAGAGAGCAAACTAATGGTTGCCAGTAGGGAGATGGAAGGGGAGGGGCAATTTAAGGGTAGAAAATTAGGTACAAACTGCTGCTGCTGCTGCTGCTAAGTCGCATCAGTCATGTTCGACTCTATGCGACCCCATAGACAGCAGCCCACCAGGCTCCCCTGTCCCTGGGATTCTCCAGGCAAGAACACTGAAGTGGATTCCCATTTCCTTCTCCAATACATGAAAGTGAAAAGGGAAAGTGAAGTCTCTCAGTCGTGTCCGACTCTTCACGACCCCATGGACTGTAGCCCAGCAGGCTCCTCCGTCCATGGGATTTTCCAGTCAAGAATACTGTAGTGGGGTGCCATTGCCTTCTCTGGGTACAAACTACTATGTGTAAAATAAATAAGCGGCAAGGATACATTGTATAGAACAGGGACTATAGCCAATATTTTATAATAACTTTTAATGGAGTATAATCCACAAAAATTTAGAATCACTGTGCTGTACACTTGAAACTAATATATTGTTATAAACCAACTATACCTAACAAAAATAAAGAAGGGTTAAGTTAATAGTCTTGAGTCAAGTTAATGGTTTTGACCTTCCTAGTATTACAAGAAAGGAAAGTTTTTTTTTTTTAGTTCCATGATTTGCTTTTATTTTTAAATCTATTTTTGTTATAATCTGTATAAAAAGTCAAAATTGAGCATTAAAGAAATATAAGTAACTATATTGAAATTGTAACTTTTGAAAAATGTTATCCTTAGTGTTTGTTTTTTATCATTTAGTTCAGTTCAGTTCAGTTCAATCGCTCAGTCGTGTCTGACTCTTTGTGACCCCATAAATCAGAGCACGCCCCCTGTCCATCATGAACTCCCGGAGTTTACTCAAACTCATGTGCATTGAGTCAGTGATGCCATCCAGCCATCTCATCCTCTGTTGTCATGGTATTGCAAATCTAGAAAATATAAGAGACTGAACACAACTTGTAGGGCAATGTCAAAATGTGGCCTGAATATTAAAGTTTCTGCATAGCATTTGCATCTACTCCATAGTCAAGCTGCAACCAAATATAAGAAAGCATTCCTGTGGTAATTCTGTTACCTTTACCACTACTTAAAATTCATTTTTATTTGAAAATATTAAGTAAGTACAAAAGGAGAGAAAATAGTGTAAAGAATCTGCTGCTGCTGCTAAGTCGCTTCAGTCGTGTCCGACCCTGTGCGACCCCATAGACGGCAGCCCACCAGGCCCTGCTGTCTCTGGGATTCTCCAGGCAAGAACACTGGAGTGGGTTGCCATTTCCTTCTCCAATGCATGAAAGTGAAAAGTGAAAGTGAAGTCACTCAGTCGTGTCCGACTCTTAGCGATCCCATGGACGGCAGCCCACCAGGCCCCTCCGTCCATGGGATTTTCCAGGCAAGAGTACTGGAATGGGGTGCCATCGCACGTGCCCATTATCCGGTTTCAGCAATAATAGTTCATGACTAATCTTATTTCATTCATATTCCCACCCAATTCTTCCCCCTTGTTTTAGTCTATAATTCTGAAGCAAATCCAAGTCCTCATGTTGTTTTAAATGTGTATATTTTATGTGTATTTCTAAAAGACAAGAACCTTTAAAGAATAGAACTGCAGTACTGTCTCCACACTTACAAATTAACAATGATTCCCTATTAGCCTCTCTAGTCCACATTTCAATTTTGTCCGTCTCATAAGCAGTTTTTTTTAAGAGCAGTTTGTTTGAATTCACAGTTAAACAAAATCTGCATTTGTTTGATATGTCTCTTAAGTCTTTTGATTCATTTGTGCTCTCTCTCGTGTTTTCTTTGCCACTGCAATGTGTTTGTTGAAGACACCGCCATCATTTGTTCTGTAACACTCTGAATTTAGTGTGTTGCTTCCTTGTGGTATTATTTAACATGTTCTGGTGTTTTCTGTATTTGATATAAACTAGTAATACAGGGCTTGATTAGATTTAAGTTTAATTTTCTTTTTTATTTGGCAAGACCATCTTATAGATGGTGATGTGCATAATCCATCAGGAGGGCATCAAGATGTTAGTTTCCCTTTCTGTGATTTTAAAATTATTTAATAAGTTCCTGGCACCTGATATAGCCAGATCATCCATTATAAAATACCCCATCAACTTTTCATCTAATAATTTCAGCAGCCATTGATAATCTTTGCCCAGATCTATTACATCAAGAAGGAGATCCTGTTTTTTAAAGTAATTTATTAATAGCCATATTGTAATTGAGTGACAGAGCTGCATAATTTTCCTGCTAAGTTTGGTGGTTGAACATTCTGCTTTAAAGCACAAGTTGTGAAGAATCTTTACTGAGCTAAGAAGTAAATAACATCAGCTTAGAATCTCTATGAAAAGAAGCCTTAAGTGACCCAATCATCTTTCTATGGAGTTGGCATTTTCATAGGCCCAAATGTAAAAAGGATATGGTGACTTTTTTGTTTTTATTTTTGTTAAATTACTAAGCATGGACTTCATCAAACCACATGGACTGTAACCCACCAGGCTCCTCTCTCCATGGAATTTCTCAGGCAAGAATACTGGAGTGAGTTGCCATTTCCTTTTCCAGGAGATCTTCCCAACCCAGGGATCGAATGCACGTTTCCTGGATTGGCAAGTGGCTTCTTTACCATTCAGCCACCAGGGAAGTCCCTTATACTGCACTGTCTGTGCCTTAATATTTTATTTAAAATAACAACAGAGAGGAGAGTTTTGAAACACCACTGAAACATCTGATGCATTTCTCTGCTGGGGTTTGACAGTGAAGGCAGTGAATAACCCCCATCAGTGAGCCTATCCTGATCATTGTTAATGATTTTTCCACTGCCAACCTTGGAACAAGAGGAGGGAAGGAAAGGAGATACGCTGGGAAGGCCTGGGAAGGGTATTTTAATCCAAAGCTACTTAATTGAAAATTTAAGGTGAACTAACTCTTAGCATTGGATTTGGCCCATCTAAGATTTCCTCTAAAAGGACCTGGTGGTGTGGGAGGTCTCTTCTTCACATTCTGTGCCCTCATGACTCTTTAATTCTATATATCTTATTTTCACTGTTGGATTTTACATTCCTTAAGGCCAAGGGATTTATCTAGGTCTTTGGTTTAGTTCCATATAGAGTGTTAAAGATGAGCCCAGATGGACAGGAGTTAGAGTAGTAAGAGCACACTTTATTCAGTAATTCCTGACGGGACAGGAGCTGAGTTCCGTTCTGATTTGCGCAGAGGTGACTAAGTACTTTAAAGAGAGAATGGTGTGGGGGAGGGGTTTGCAAATTGTTGCTTGGCTGAGTCAGAGAAGTAAAACATTACAACGGACTGATCCTCTAAGTGCATTCAGGCTGTGTCTGCTGGCTGGCAGTTATCATAGTTAGGATTCTGTCCTCCAGCAGACTGGGAGCCAGGCCCCTGGGAGCCAGGCCCCATGCTCCTGGTGATGACATTTTAAAGGAACAACTCCCGGGTCTTTGAGAACAACTTCTGAGTTCTAGGAGATACATACTCCCAGTCGTAAGTGCTTTGTAGTAAATGCTCTAGGAAACGAAGGTTGGGGTCCTTTTGTCAGAAAGGTTTTGTCTTTTGGTTTGGCCAGAAAAGAAGTAAATTCTCCAGGCAATGATGATCTGTCTTTCTCAGGCTGGCATTTTAATGCCAGAGGAGGGGCTGGGGTCATCCTGGGGACGTGGCCTTCTGCTGCTAGAAACCATATGAGGGTTCAGTCATCCCTTAGTGCAGAGATGTAGATGGAGTTTGCTGTATGCTGGGGTTCTGCAGTTCTCAAAGGTCTTGAACACTCCTTAATGATTTGTGTAGACTGAACAAACTTAAATAAATTCCATTTCCTCTGTGCAGAAAGGAAGGGGGTCAGTTAGGATGCCTTCGGCTTTACCTTACTGCCTAGACACAGCCAGGAAACAGGAGTAATATCTCCATTCATTATTTTCCTTCCTGAGGTCCACCTGGCTATTCTTATTATCAGGGACAACTGTATGTCCCTCCTCTTGAAGGTTAACCCCTTGATTTGTGAGAGACTTTATCTCCCTACTACAGATATTTTGATTTTTTGAGATGGTTCAAAATGGATCACTCTATTTTAAATGGTTAATATTTGCATATCTAGTGCAGGATTTGGGGCATTATTAAAAAGAGACAATTCAAATGTCTCTTACTCAGGGAATTGTAACCAACGAGGCAGCATTTCATGTCAGATACTTCCATCAAACTTTTCTTTTATACCATTTACCTCAGTTGTTATGTATGTACTTATATGATAATTTTAAAAAATAGGTCATGGAAACTCTGTCTTCTTCATCATTGAAAGGCCAGTAGCTACCACAGTAACTAGCCGCTGTTAGATATATTCCAGAATGGTCAACTTCATGACTAAATGAATGAATGGCCTTCCATTTACCTTGTCTTTTTATAACATTTTTAGCATAGAAAGGCTATTCAGTAGAAACATGGTGAATGATGGAGAAGGCAATGGCACCCCACTCCAGTGTTCTTGCCTGGAGAATCCCAGGGACAGGGGAGCCTGATGGGCTGCCGTCCATGGGGTCTCACAGAGTCGGACACGACTAAAGCGACTTAGCAGCAGCAGCAGCAGCATGGTGAGTGAATGTTTTCAGAATGTCATGGATCTCGAGTTGTGTTTTAGTGATTCTTCTTCTCTTTGTAGATTCCTTACTTATTCCTACCTCTTGGCCTTCAACGTGTGGCTTCTGCTTGCACCTGTTACCCTGTGCTATGACTGGCAGGTGGGCAGTATTCCTCTGGTAGAGACCATATGGGACATACGGAACGGAGCTACCATCCTTCTGGCAGTCGTGATGGCCTTACTGAGTCTTCATTGTCTAGCAGCCTTCAAGGTAATTTTCTTAACATTCAAATGAACACTGCATTGGAAGAGAGATGCTCTATACTCAGAAATGCTTTTTTCCCCCAAAAGAATGTGGGTCTAAATTGAATTTATCCTTCTGTCTAAAAAAAAAACTTTATATTTAAAAATTTTCCAGAAAGGTAATGTATATTTTGAAGACTTTAATGGGGTTAGGAGACCAAGGCTATCTTAATTATATACTTTATTGTTTCCACCAACTGTGTAGAAATTAGATCTGAAATTTAATGTTCACAAATGAGAAATTTTTTTTTCCTGCAGCAGTTGACTATTTTTTGATGCAATTGTTTTATTTCATGTAATGATAAGTGAGATATTGATAACAGAGTCATAAGTGCTTAAAATATGGTTAAGACTCTACTTACATTAATGAATGCCTGCCTGAGTTGGTTGGGGGATTCTCATTTCAAAAAATAATACTACAAAGCTTTATTAATGGTTTTGTTATTGGAAACTTGGGAAAATATTGGAATATGGAAAAATTATTAACTGTAACATTTAAAAATGATCAAAGGTGGCAAAGAACTTGAAAATATTTACTTATTAAAAATGGCTACAGCCTTGGGCAAGATGTTTCTTGTCTGAAGATGTTCCTATGCCCCCAGAGCAGATGTTAAAAATCCACAGGTTTACTGGCTGAAGGTGACTGATTTGTTTGGGAAAATAGCAGACCAGCTAAAAATTTAAGGGGGAGATTTTGGAGGCAAGAGAGTTATAGAAGGGCTGAGATGATACACTCTCCACACATTCATGGATGACTGAGAAAACAATTAGTGCACATAGGATGCCCTAGAAAGCACAGCAAAATTGAAAGCCTGGGGAGGCTTACTTATTTGCTGCAAATTTGAATGAATTATTTAACCCATATACAGGTTGGGTGGCAGAGGGTAGAACTTTCACTGGCTTGAGTTGTCTATGTTTGATCTCTGTTGAAATCATTGGCTGATCTCAAAGATATGCTGGCACAAAAGACATTCCCCCAGAGATTCAGGCAAAAGAAAGAAACCCAATGAGCAAAAATTTCAGCTGTCTACAGATTTTTCAATTTGTGTCCAGGCAAGTTTATCACATATTAAAACAAGAAACCATCAGATTTCAGAAGAGCAGAACAGAATAGAGTTCATGGCCAGAGGAGCCTGGCAGGCTATAATCCATGGGGTTGCAAAGAGTCAGACACTACTAAGCGACTGAGCATACAGCAAAAACAGCATAGTGTATGGCATACTATATATGGTTTTTAATCAGATTACCGGACATGTAAAGAAATAGGATAGTATGACCCAAAGTCAGGAAAAAACAGTCAGTAGAAAATGGAATAGAATTCAGATTCCAAAGTGTAAGTACACTTATACAAGCTTAATTGATTTTTTTTTTGTATTTAGATAAATTTATTTAAATTTATCTCAAATTTATTTAAATTTATCTCAAATTTATTTTTCCATGATATTCTAATATAATATATTAGAACAATTAGGGTTGAAATTCAATGTAAACCATAATATAAATTATTTGATTATATTAATTGAATTTTGACAGTTACTAAGGTAATTCAACAGAGAAGGCAATGGCACCCCACTCCAGTACTCTTGCCTGGAAAATCCCATGGATGGAGGAGCCTGGTGGGCTGCAGTCCATGGGGTGGCTAAGAGTCAGACACGACTGAGCGACTTCACTTTCACTTTTCATTTCCATGCATTGGAGAAGGAAATGGCAACCCACTCCAGTGTTCTTGCCTGGAGAGTCCCAAGGATGGCGGAGCCTGGTGGGCTGCCGTCTATGGGGTCGCACAGAGTCGGACGTGACTGAAGCGACTTAGCAGCAGCAGCAGCAGCAAGGTAATTCAATGGGGAAAGGATAGTCTTTTAAATAGAAGATACTGAAATAACAAATTAATCCTTACCTCATACTATACATTTAGAAAGTATTTTTAAGTGAATCATAAGTGTTAGTGTTAGTCACTCAGTCGTGCCCGACTCTTTATGACCCTGTGGACTGCAGCCCACCATGCTCCTCTGTCCATGAGATTTTCCAGACAAGAATACTGGAGTGGGTTGCCATTTCCTTAAGAGTTAAGCAGAACCAAAGATTCTAAAAGGAAATAGAAGAAGATCTTTGTGAATTTGGGTTCAACAAAGATTTTTATGATACATAAAGTGTAAATTATTTTTTAAGGGTTGGTAAATTAGACATCATTAGGGTTAAAAGCTTTGTTCCTCAAACGATAATGTTAATTAAATCAAATGGCAAGCTACAAATTGGGAGAAAATATTTGCTGGGATATTTAAAGAGTTGTGAAAATTCAATAATAAGAAAAACAGCTCATTTAAAATGTTCAAGAGATACAAATGGATACTTCACAAGAAAAGATATACAAAGGTTAATAAGCATGTGAAAAAATGCTTGCATCATTAGTCATTAGGGAAATTCAAATTAAAAACACAAAGGGAACTACTCTACATCCTCTAGAATAACTATAATTAAACAAATTCACAATACTAAGTGTTGGCCAAGAATGGGGAGCAACTGGAGGCCTCATATATTACTGGTAAAAATGGTTCAGTCACTTTGGGAATATTCAGCAGTTTATTATTAATAAAAAGTTAAACATAAAAACAGACAATTCTACTCAGTAAAATCAGTAAAAGGAGATGGAAACTTCTGTCTATACAAAAGTCTTACAGGTAAGTATTCATAGAAGCTTAATTTGTACTAACTGAAAAATAAAAATAATCTAGTGACTTTACCTTGTAAATGGATAAACTTAATGCAGTAAATTATTGAAAAAATTTAAAGGAACAGATAATGCACTGATGCATAAATCAACATAAATGAACCTCAAATACTAAGTGAAGGGAACCTGGCATATAAGATCACATACTGTTTAATTCTATTCTTATGAAATGTCTGTCATTATAATTTTACCTTTCCTAGAGTTTTGTATGTCTAGAAAAGGCAGAATTATAATGACAAAAAACCTGGGTTTGGGGATTGACCATAACTTTTGAAGGAACTTTTTGGGGTGTTGAATGCTTTATAAAATTTGACTGTTGTGGTTGTTGAACTTCATACATTTACCAAAACTCACCAGAATATACGTATAAAATGGGTGGATTCTATTGTATGTAAATTGTATCAATAAAGCTAAGTTAAAAAAATACTAAAATGTTGCAAATAGATTAAAGATTGAAATTAATACATAACTTAAAGTAAAATATAAAACATACTATGTGATCCTAAAAGTGTGATGAAAAAGTCTTTATTTTTTTATTTGAGGTGAAACTTGCATGACATATATAACCATTGTAAAGTATACAGTATTGTGGTACTTAGTATGTTTACAGTCTTGAATAGTTCACTGCTCTATTTCAGAGCTCTTTCATAACTTCATTAAAAACACCCATGCATATTAAGTAATAACTCCCAACTCTCCCTACCTCATCCCCTGGTAACCTCTAATCTGCTTTCTGTCTCTGTGGATTTGCATATTCTGGATGAAATAAATTATACAATAACTGCAAAAATATAATATGTAACCATTTATGTCTGACTTCTTTCACTTTGCATAGTATTTTTGAAATTCATGCATATCAATACTCTGTTCCTTTTATGGCTGAATAATATTGGATTTTGTATTATTTTGTTTAAAGCATGGTGGGCATAAAGAAGTATCTCCCAATAGTTTTGATTTGCATCTCTTTAATGATCAGTGATGAACATCTTTTCATTTGCTTATTGGCCATCTGTGTATCTTTTTTTGGAGAAATGTCTATTCAAGTCCTTCGGTCTTTTTTTTTTTTTAATTTGGTTGTATTTTTGATGTTGAGTTATAAGAATTCAGAATATTACATTCCCAACAGATAGATGATTTGGAAATATTTTCTCTCATTCTTTAGGTTTTCATTTCACATTGTTAATAATGTCCTTTAATGCACAAATTTTTTTTTAATTTAATGAAGTCTGATTGCTTTCTTTTGTTATTCATTACTTTTGGTGTTAAATCTAAAACTCACATTTGAGGTCATAAAGATTTCTGACTTTGTTCTCTTCTAAAAGTTTCATAAGTTTTAGCTCTGATATTTAGGTTATTAATCCATTTTGAGTTAATTTTTTATATGAGCACAAATTTCACCTTCGTGGTAAAGCCTACCATAACTACTCTGTTTAAAATGCAAACGTATACCCTCTACTCCACATCTTATCTCTCTTTCACTAAACTTTTCTTCACTATACTTCCAGTTTCTAAAAAGTTATATAACTTGGTGATTTTACCAATTAGAGTAGTAAGCCCCATGAGGACAGAAATTATTTTCTATTTTGTTTAATACCTTGTTTCTAACACTAAGAGCTGCTACCTCCATAATTTGTTATCTAAATTTTATTGTTATATAAATGAATAAAATCATAAAAAGTTAGCAACTCTATTTATATTTTGGTATGCAGAACCTTTTTTTTTTTTAAGGTGAACTATACCTAAAGCCTATAAAAAGACCATAGTCAATACCAGTATGAAGTGTTAGAGGGTCAATATAGGGTTTATTTATTTTTTATTTTTTTAATATAAATTTATTTATTTTAATTGGAGGTTAATTACTTTACAATATTGTATTCATTTGTTTTATTAGAGTCTGGCCTTTCCTTGTGGTTTGACATGCCTGCTATATTGGTATTGATCTGCAGGAGCAAATACAGTAGAGTGCTGGACCGGTATGTCAGGAAGGGTTTTTCTTGGCTTCCTCCCAACTCATTAAAGGGAGTGTTGCATCCCCACAGGCTGTCACCTTGGTCACGTTATGTTAAAGATGCACCTTCGTGATGGCAGTAGAGCCCTACACACACAGGCAAGCCTTGGCTGTCCCCAGAGTGTCTTTGATAACATGATAAATGAGTAGAAACTTCTCCGTTGGAAGGCTATTAGTCCTTTTCTTTCATGGAATTTGTTTCAAAGTCACTTTCTTGCATCAGGAAAAACATTAGCAAAGCCGTCCAGCTGTGGTGATAGTAAGATTTATCTCTTCTGTGATGGCTTTCATCTTGAAAATTCTTTGCAAACATTAACTAAAGCCTCTGGCAATTCTTGGAGGCTACTTGCACTTTCTACATTTTCTTCTTTCAGAGCTTGGAGACAGAGGTTTGGCATCTAGCTTGTGTTTATGTGGCCTGGCCTCTCTGTTCTTGATCTACTTACACATTGGAAGGTCTTGAAAGTCAGATTGTCCTGCTAGTTAGTAACTTCTTGAAGTGGGGATAATCCTATTTATTCTATGTGATGATCAGTTACTAAGGACATGATCCTCAGGGCTTTGACTCATGACAATAAGCAGTAGAACCAAGATTTTATGAAAATAGAGCTACTGCTTATGGATATTCTTCTGTGCTAAAAAGGAACGGTGGATGAAATGTTTGTAGTAATATCAGCAGAATAAACCCAACTCTCTCCACCTAGAATATTTCCAAACAATGTGTTCACTATATTAATGTGTTGAAATTATTTTATAATCCCTGACTATTTCTTTAAATTTTGAGATAATAAGTCCATATGATACATTACTAGGGGAAAAATGCTTGGATAAACAAGCATAGACATTGAGTCCTGGGAATCATGGAAAATATTTCTTTTATCTTCCCCTTTGTTTGATTCTCAATCATACAAAATCCACCCTGGCTTATCCTCAGAGGAGAGTATGTTCTCTTTAGCCTCACTACATCTTCCTCTTTAATTTTCATAATGTTGATTGAATATCTACTTTTTTCCAGGGTTACAGCTGTAAACGGAATGAAGGTCTTGCCTACATGGAGCTTACACTTAACCACTTAAAATTTGTCGTTACGTGCCAGCCACCGGTAGGGGCTGTGAGGAGGTCAGGGTCGACCTCACAGATGTTATGGCACTTGAGCAGAGACATAAAGGAAGTGAGGGAATGGGCCATTTGGCTGCTTGGGGGGGATTATTTCAAGTAGTAGGAAAGCAAGTGCCAAGGCCCTGAGGCAGGAAAGTACTGGAGAGTTTACAGAGCAGCAGGGAGGCCGACACAACTGTAGCAGAGTGGCCAAAGTCAAACCAAAGGAACTGATGTCAAGGAGATGACGGTGTGTGTGTGTGTGTTTGTGGAAGGCAGGAAGCGCGGGCTGAAGTGAAAGGGCAGTCAGCATCCACAATGCATGTGTAAGACATACACAAATTTCTTTTGCTAATATTTATTAACCAATTTTGGGGGGAGGGCATAACTTTGGGGCAATATATATGCTTACACTCTTTTTTCTCCTCCAGTTTACCAACATCATTTCTTTTATCTTATCTTGTCATCACCCAGGGCACTGGAGGAAGGGGACATAATCTACCCTGTTACAGTTGTATTTACACTTAATGAATTTTTCTGGAAAACATGTTGACATTACAAAACTACAAAGTACCACGTGTTAAGAAATAAAACAGCCATTATTTCCCAGTCCCCAGCCACAACCCGAGTCCCACTCTCTGCAGGCCTGCTTTGAATATTTGTCCTTGCACATTTTTGCACTTACTGAAAGCAAAAGCAAATTCTCTCTCATACAAGTAAGTTTAGTTGCACATCATTATAAATCGCAGGCCCTTTCAGGCCACTTCCACATCCAGTTGGAGTGTCCCTGTAGGTAAAGCAACTCAGAGATCCTACGTTAGAATTTTTTTTGTTATTGGAGTATTGTTGTTTTACAGTGTTGTGTTTCTGCTGTGCAGCAAAGTGAATCAGTTATACATGTACATATATCCTCTCTGTTTTTAGATTTCCTTCCCACTTAGGTCACCGCAGAGCACTGAGTGGAGTTCCCGAGCAATGTAGTATGTTCTCATTCATTATCTATTTTAAACATAGTGTCAGTAGTGTATATATGTCAATCCCAATCTCCCAATTCATCCCACCTCCCCTTTCCCCCCTTGGTGTCCATGAGTTTATTCTCAACATCTGTGTTTCTATTTCTACTTTGCAAATTGGTTCATCTCAGATGTTTGAATTTTGACAAGCTTTTGTCCAGGGTTGACTGGGAGAACTAGGGCTCAGAATCTAAAGGTTTAAAAATTGTTTCTAATTTGTCCCATTTTTATGGCATAAAAAATTTAAGACCTCAGGAAGTCATTTATTATTTATCATAAAAGAGCTCACTTGTGTCTGAGAGTTTAAATATGAACTTCGTCTTATTCTGTGCCTTTCCATCTCCTCTTCCTGTTTACACATTTAATTCATGAGGAATGTATCTAAGCTCATAGTACATAATGTAGAGATCAATCTAGAAATTCATTATTGGATTGAATTATTTTTAACAATGACTTTTAAAATGAACTAATTTGCTCTCACTCATTGTGATGAGGATAATCACTCTGTTGGAAGGCGTGCACAATAGAAATTAAGAGCACTCAAGACGTCAAGGCTGGTTATTCCATTCTTACCTGTGAACAGTGTATGTCTGGATACCAGGAGAACAACAGGCCGAAAATGTACTTGGTTTTTTCTTACAGATTGTGCGTCAGACTATTGAATTGCAATAAATAGTGACATAGATCAGGAAAGTTTGGATTATTTGGATTGTTTAAAGCAGTTAATACCGTCGGTCCTGCTCTTTATGCTTGTCCTTTCCCACGTCCTTTAATGTGACAGAGGAAACACCACTAAATTATATTTAAGAGTAATTTATGTTATTGATTCTCCATTACATTTTCAGAAAGAATCTTGAGATGTTAAGTTTTTATGTCTTTTATAATATTGAGGATGCTTGTAAAAGTTAAAACCTGAGGGGAAAAAGAGAGATGTTAATGATAGCCAGCTTTCCTAATAATGACCTCAACAAAAAGGTGTGCTTTGAGAACACATATCAAGCAGGGAAGTCTCCTCCCTCAGGTATGAGGTTTTAAAGATTGGTTTTGTTTGGTTGTTTTGTTTTCATTTTCAGTAGGGGTCACAGCTTTGTCCCAGGTTTTCCATTCGTAGTCTTCCACATCATTCCCTTGAAACAAGCAAAATCATTGGCTGTATCTCTGGGCCCTGCAAAACCAGTCAGATTCTCAGGTTTGCCTGGCAATGAATGTGCAGCCTGCCCAGTGGAGGTTACCACCAGTGATGACTTGATGGAAATGGAGAAGTGGGGCTGCGTGGGGGCCCTTCTCTGGGAGACAGCTGTGGGGTTTCTGGGATCTCCCTTCATGCCTGTTTCCAACCTTGCTCTTGAATAACCTCCACGCTAGCAAAGTAATGCTCAAAATTCTCCAAGCCAGGCTTCAGTAGTATGTGAACCGTGAACTTCCAGATGTTCAAGCTGGGTTTAGTAAAGGCAGAGGAACCAGAGATCCAATCGCCAACATCCATTGGGTCATCAAAAATGCAACAGAGTTTCAGAAAAAACATCTACTTCTGCTTTATTGACTATTCCAAAGCCTTTGGCTGTGTGGATCACAGCAAACTGGAAAATTCTTAAAGAAATGGGACTACCAGACCACCTGACCTGTCTCCTGAGAAATCTATATGCAGGTCAAGAAGCAACAGTTAGAACCAGACGTGGAACAACAGACTGGTTCCGAATCATGAAAGGAGTACATCAAGGCTGTATATTTTCACTCTGCTTATTTAACTTATATGCAGAGTACATCATGAGGAATGCTGGGCTGGATGAAGCACAGCTGGAATCAAGATTGTCAGGAGAAATATCAGTAACCTCAGATATGTAGATGATACCACCCTTATGGCAGAAAGTGAAGAAGAACTAAAGAGCCTCTTGATGAAAGTGAAAGAGGAGAGTGAAAATGTTGGCTTAAAACTCAATATTCAGAAAACAAAGATCATGGCATCCAGTCCCATCACTTCATGGCAAATAGATGGGGAAACAATGGAAACAGTGACAGACTTTATATTGGGGCTCCAAAATCACTGCAAATGGTGACTACAGCCATGAAATTAAGAGATGCTTGCTCCTTGGAAGAAAAGTTATGACCAACCTGGACAGCATATTAAAAAGCAGAGACACTACTTTGTCAGCAAAGGTCCATCTAGTCAAGGCTATGGTTTTTCCAGTAGTTGTGTATGGATGGATGTGAGAGTTTGACTATAAAGAAAGCTAAGCGCTGAAGAATTGGTGCTTTTGAACTGTGGTGTTGGAGAAGGCCCTTGAGAGTCCCTTGGATAGCTAGGAGATCCAACTGGTCCATCCTAAAGGAAATCAGTCCTGAATATTCTTTGGAAGGACTGATGCTGAAACTGAAACTCCCAATACTTTGGCCAACTGATGCGAAGAGCTGACTTATTGGAAAAGACCCTGATGCTGGGAAAGATTGAAGCCGAAAGGAGAAGGAGATGACAGAGAATGAGATGGTTGTTGGCAACACTGACTCAATGGACATGAGTTTGAGTAAGCTCTGGGAGTTGGTGATGGACAGGGAGGCCTGGCATGCTTCAGTCCTTGGGGTTGCAAAGAGTTGGACGTAACTGAGTGACTGAACTGATCTGAACTGAACTGATGCTAGTGTTACCACAGCCCCCATCAATATACTCAGTGAAAGAGCAAACAGATGGACAAACAGAAAATCTCTCTTTTATTAACCACCCCCCCCCACACACACACATGTCCACAAGGAGGGAAGATTGGAAAGTGATTATTTTCTCATTGACATTCTTGCCTTATTCCCCAAAGTACTTGTAACAGGAGTAACTTATGAGAATAAATATAATACAGTATGGTAGAGCAAGAGGCAAACGTTTCTCTCCTTTTGGCGAAGAACTAGGTATAAATATTTGAGGCTTTGTCATATAGTCTGTCATAACTCTTCTACTCCACCTTTGTCACATACATTAGCTGACCCCTGGTGTACTACCATAGATTCACATGGTTGAACTAAAACAAGCTTTTAGATTTCTGGAAGTTAGAAAGCTAGTTTAGTTTAGTTTAGAAGCTAAACTTTTCATTTAGCTCAGCCAAACAGTACGTTAAGGTATTATTGTGTCACATAGATCATTGTGGAATAGCTCTTTTAAGTTCTAGAATAGCCATTATAAGGCCTGGTACAACAAGCAACATGTTTTAATATACCAAATGGTAAAATAAAATTGAACTTGAGGAATGAAGATTGCAGTTAATGGTAAATGGCTCTGTGCCAATGTTGATGGGTATTTTCCTTTTCTTCTGGCCTACATTTCTCTTTTCGGTTCCCATTCTCTGAAAGCTTCACATTCTCCATCCTTTTTCTGTTCTCAATTTATGAGAATCCTCCTCCTACTATTTTACAGGTCTGATCTTTGCAGCCCATTTACAACCCGTCCGGTTTTTCCTGCTCTGGGACCCCTGCAGGCACTCAGAGAAGAGGTCCTTTGGTGTCTCGCCATGGTCCATCTGTGTGTGACCACCAAGACTTCGGGAAAGCCACTGTCTGAGAGGTCTCTCTGTCTCAAATTTGGCCAGCCTAGTTGATCCAGCCTCTTCTTACTGCCCTCAGTTGACTTCTCCACTTGCCACTTTTTACCTGTAGTGATAACATGCTACTATTTGGGTTATAGTTTTCCAAGTCAGTTGTTCAGTCGCCCAGTCCTGTCTGACTCTGCGACCCCATGGACTGCAGCATGCCAGGCCTCCCTGTCCCTCACCCCACCTAGCGAAAGGTGTTCAAGTCAGTACCTGTAGTCAATTTTGGCCATGCTCTGAAGCTCAGATTTCAGCTTCTATCATTTTTCTGATGAAAGTTGGAAACTGAGGCACTTACCGCTTCCTCAGATGTGATTTTGAAAAGTAGAGAAGTTGAATTTTTACCTTATTTTAAAATGAAACACATTCAAAGATCCATTGCTACTGCCTCTTCCCACATGTTTTTACATCACTGCTTTGCCATATATGATACAAATTGTGACTTATGTTCAGTCATTGTAATTTCATCTGGTAGTCTAAGTTAAATTCGTAATACCATCTTCCAGTGGGAGCCAGTCTCCTTCATTCAGGTTGGAGGCAGCCCAGGTGTGGAGGAGTACTGCCCCAAGTTCCAGACCCAGAGTCCCAGGGCTGGGATGAGAGAAGGCTGCAGAGTAGAGTGATTAGTGCTGATCTGAGTCAGGCCGGGCTGTGCCCCTGCCCACTGTGAGCTCACCTTGTTTAACCCTGTTCTTACACCGTCCTGTCAAGTCATTGTGAAGCTGAACCAGGGCAAGCCATGCTGGACACTCAGCACAGTGACCGGCATGTGGGGAACACTGAGTACCTTGCAGCTGGTTTTTTATTCCTTGTCATCATCATCACCATTACCATCATCTAGAAATCATCACAGTTAAAAGTCAGGAGCACAATCAGGGCTTTTATTTCCATTTTGTAGAAATAACCAGACTTGAACAAAATGTAACCCAGTTGACTGCTTTTTTAAAATTATATATATTTCAACTTACAATTACACTTTAGATCATCAAAAATATTTATAATACGACTGCAGATTGATCCTGCCCTCCCACCTCCCCTTCTTCCCCCATCCTAGGTAACAGAGGTTAAATTCTTGGCCTGAGATCTAATAGTAGAAACATACTTGAAGATTTTTAATGATTACGCATATTTTAGAATTTGGAAGTAGATATGTTCAAATATTGGAGAAGGCATTGGCACCCCACTCCAGTACTCTTACCTGGAAAATCCCATGGAAGGAGGAGCCTGGTAGGCTGCAGTCCTTGGGGTCGCTAAGAGTCGGACACAACTGAGCGACTTCACTTTCACTTTTCACTTTCATGCATTGGAGAAGGAAATGGCAACCCGCTCCAGTGTTCTTGCCTGGAGAATCCCAGGGACGGTGGAGCCTGATGGACTGCCGTCTGTGGGGTCGCACAGAGTCAGACACGACTGAAGTGACTTAGCAGCAGCGTGTTCAAATATAATAGAAAGGCAGAATCCTAACATAAAACTATTTAGTTAAAAATGAATGTTAATCAAGGGAAAGAAAATAGTGACAAATATCACTAAATTATTTACAAATGAACATTGGAGTCATCACCTAAACCTCCAAATTATAGAAATATTATAGATTTTAAAGATATTTGAAAGTTTACCAGAAGAGGCAAGATATAAGAAAAGAATCATTTTCTTTTATTGTTGTTTTTAAAACCTGTTACTGTCATTGCTAGATTTCTCCATTCTACTCAGTCCTGGGTATTGAAACAAAATAGCCAATGGAAATGCAACATTTTATTCAGTGGCTACCTGAAAATCAGAGATCCCTGTGCAAAGTCTTCCCAAGGCATTCTTTGTTGTCCATTACTAATGCCTCACCTGGGAAGTCATTTCTCTTTGTGATGTATCTGAACCTTGTGCAGATCTTTCTCATATAGGACACAGTTTGGTTGTAATGCTATGCTTGGCTTTTGATCTGGCCTGGCAGGAGTTTTTTCATATCATTAAATAATTTGTTTTAATCTTTGCCTTCACAGGGCAGTTACATTTTCACAAGTCACACTCTTTAATAAGAAAGTGACTTACTTACCCCTCTTATGTTTATACCTTAGTTGGAAACCTCACTGAAATTATTAATGAAAGAATCAGATAGTTGTGTAATGGGAAAAAGGAGTTTCAGACATCAGTAACAGTTTTATTTTTCTTGATTGTATGCTTTATGATTCTCAGCATGATTTTATAGTCTATATTATTATTTGCTTTTACTCAGAATAATTGTCACCCTTTAAGTGATAATCTTAGTTTTTAACACATCCTATTATTTCTTTTAACTTAATGATTCATACTGTCATAAAAGCAACTTATTACCACCTAGCCTTGCAATGCTTCTGATTGTTTTAAACACTTATGAAGGTCAAAAGATGTTTTTGTAACTCCTGGAGTCATTCTGTCCTTATTATTTCCGTTGAGAACATGACATTTCTATTTAAAGGAGCCCACCCTTTCCATACTGTTTGAAGAAAACCATGAAATATATAATTAGGATGACCCGAGATAAAAGCAGCTAAAGTAAGTTTCTCTAAACAGAAAACCCATTGAGAATAGCTTTTTGTATTAGAAGATAGAAAAGAGGCTGAAGTGACTGATAGCCAGATTCTGTAGGTGGTTTGCTCCAAGTTCTGTGCACAAGGAACTTATAAAGGGATGGCAAATGTGATAAATGCAACCTGGGGAGAATCATTCACCCCATTAAAAAATAAATAAATAAAACTAAAATGCCTTACTTTTGCATATGCTTTGCCTAAAGAGGCAGCATAGAGTATTAGAAGGAAAACAAGTTTGTCATATGAGCTTCTACGTGTCTATATTTACATTATTACAAGTTAAAATGTTGACAATAGGGTCTTCAAACTTTTTTTCTCACCTAAAATGTAATAAGAATAAGTGAAATAATATATAGGGTACCTGGGGTTGTTCAGCAGGGAAATTGCTGTATAAATGCATTTCCACATGGTATTCCAAACCAACATTCTGAAATTTAACTCCTGAACTTACTCTTTCATTGTTTCCCTGACAATTTTCCACCTCTGTACATTCTACTAGTTGCCAAAGCCAAAATTCTTGGGGTTTTCTTGTTGCTTCTCTGTCTCGCTCTCTAATATCACATTCAACCCATCAATAAATCTGGTCAACTCTTGTTTCAAAGTATATCCAGAATCTGACCATTTCTCACTGCCATCACCTGGTCCAAGCCATTCTCCCACCTAGATTGTTGCCATAACCTAACTCGTTGGCCCACGTCCACCCTAGTGCCAGTGGTCCATACCACTCTCAATACAGCAACCACCATGATTCATTAAAATGCAAATTAGATCATGCCCTTTTTGTACTTAAAATCTTTCAGTGGCTCCATATTTTTCTCAAAGTAAAAGTCGTAGTGGTCATATAGTGGCCTAAAGATTCTACATGCTCTTGTCCCGCCCCATTGTTTTTCTTGTGTCTTGAACTCATGTCTTCCTATGAAATAAATACTGTGGCTGACTTCATCTTTTGAAGTCTTTGCTTAATTGCCACCCTCTCAACAGGCGTACTCTATCCACCATGTTTAGAATTGCATCCCCCTCCTTGTCCACTCATCTTCTGTTTCAGATATCCCTCACCAGATTCTTATTTTTTTCCTCTCTGGAAAGGCAAGAGTTTTGTTTGTTTGGTTGGCTTTGCTAACTGATATATGCCAGAGAGCCTAGAATAGTGCCTGGAAAATACAGAGAAGATGGAAGTGATTGACTGCTAAATTCTTTAAGTGATTGCCTATAGGCACATTGCCCAAAGGGATTATAAAAGAAGGCAGTAATATGTTTGTTAAATGAATGAGTAATCAGTGATAGTGTTATACCAAGAGACTCATTGCTGAGGATGGAAAAGTTATCAAGAATACCTTGAGGAAGAAAATTAATTAGAGGACGTATCCTGTGGTAGCCTTGATGTTCAGGCACTTCGTGTGTCTCATGGCAGAGGCCAGGAGTCTGAGCAGCGTGACTAGCTGCAATTAGCAGCTACCTATATATAGCTGTGTGTTGGAAATGGAAACTGGTCTTAAAAGCTGACAAGGTATTCAGAGACAAGCAGAATAAATTTGTAGGTGCAGGATGATGTGTTTACAAAAGAAAAGCCTAGAAGAAATGATAAGTTGAAGTATTCAGTATTTAATTTATTGATCATTCATTGGTTTCAAACAATATGCTGAGTATAGACAATAAAAATAGAAGAAAATCAGACGGTAAAGAATCTGCCTGTAGTGCAGGAGACCTGGGTTCAATCCCTGGGTCAGGAAGATCCCCTGGAGAATGGCAACCCTCCCCAGTATTCTTGCTTGGAGAATTCCATCGACAGAGGAACCTGATGTGGGCTACAGTCCATGGGGTGGCAAAGAGTCAGACACAACTGAGCAACTAACACTTTTTTCAGAATAAATTTGTAGGTGAAGCATGGTAGGGTTAGAGAGGAAAAGACCAGAAGGAATGATAAGTTAAAGTATTCAGTTTTTAATTTATTGATCATTCATTGGTTCCAAAAAATATGCTGAGTATGGAAAATAAAAATAGAGGAAAACTCTATTTTTACCTTGAAGAGCTGTTTTCTCCACTTTCAGTCCATTACCCCACCTCTGAGAGAATTATCCTTCTAAACACAGACGTGCTTCTCCACTGCCAAGAAACCTTCCTATTCTCAGGATTTATCCTGGCAGAAGCCAAGGCTATGCTGATAGATGACTCAATAAAGTTCTTTAGATGTGTAGTGATTTTTTTTTTACATGGAAAGTGACAGTCAAGTATTCTACATCTACAAAAGATAAATAACAGAAAATGTGTTTCACCTGTAGTGCGAAGGCTCTAGATGAGATGTAGGGAAGATTTCTGTTTGGCAGAAACTTGGTGTGATGATCTGGGGGACAGGTTACAGGTGGTACAGAATCTGCCTGCAATGCAGGAGATGCAAGCTCGATCCCTGGGTCAGGAAGATCCCCTGGAGAAGGAAATGGTAACCCACTCCAGTATTCTTGCCTGGGAAATCCCATGGTCAGAGGAGCCTGGCAGGCTACAGTACATGGGGTCGCAAAGCACACACACACACACATGCACACACAGAAACTCCTAATATGGAAACTTTTCTTTTTAACTTCATTCTGCTTGAGCAATTTTTACTTGCATTTCTCAAAATATGTTCTATCATCATACAGGTCATTAAGTAAGGTTACTCTAAGTAAAGATTCTGCATTTCAGAAACACTTGATTTAGAGAAGTTAAAACATATTTTTCTCTACTGAGGGACTCTATAAACCCCTTTGCCATGTTATAAGCAGCATTTTGAGTTTCTAAATGGGGTATATGTAGTAAGTGGCATTTCTTAAATTTATTTGAATTTGGAGTCTTTTTTAGGGCTTTCTTGCAGGATCAGTGCTCTGGTGGCATGTTTTGGGAAATATTGACTTGGAGATATCAGGGTGGGTGGCTAAGTGAATTTTGAGAGTCCTTTCTTGGGCAGTGTTGGAACACTTTCTTGCTGCCATATTTGTACTGTCAAAAAACAATAGCCACCACCACAGCATCAACAAAACCATTTTTGTATTACTTTCCCTTTAGCAATACCATCTGTGAAAGGATTCCTTTGAGACCCTTCCTTTTAGAGATATAGTTTCTAAAAGTTAACAGCAAGGGAGAGGTAAGGCCTTGGAACAGATTCCTGGAGACTTGGTTTTCATCAGATTGAGGTTGTAGTTAGATTTGAGGCAGTGGCTATCATTTCTAAGGGTCATGATGAGATGTGGACACTGCATGGCCATCCTTCAGATGCCACCATTTGGGGAAGTGAGTATCACATCAAGCAGACAGTTTCCCAAGGGAGACCAGAGTGACATGGCATGTATCTCTGCACATGTGCTCCTTGTAACTGGAGCAGTTTTTTAAATGTATCTTTATTTGCTTCACTGTTGTTTTGTTTTTGTTTTTTTAGTTATTTAATTGAAGGATAATTGCTTAGCAATATTGCTAAGTTAGTTTCTGCCATACATCAACATGAATCTACCATAGGTATACATATACCCCCTCCCTCTTGAACCTCTCTTTCATCTCCCACCCCATCCCAACAGAGCAATGGATTTGAGCTCCTTGAGTCATACAGCAAATTCCCCCGGCTATCCAATTTTATATATGATAGTGCATGTTTCCATGCTCCTCTCTCCATTTGTCCCACCCTCTTCTTCCCCTCCTGTGGGTACACGTTTATGCTCTATGTCTGTATCTTCATTGCTGCACTGCAGAAAGGTTTATCAGTACCATCTTCCTAGGTACCATGTATATATGTGTTAAGTGTTAGTATGCAATATTTACTTTTCTCTTTCTCTTACTTCACTCTGTGCTGTTGTTTTAAAAAGAAGGTGCTTGACAGAAGACTGTGTGCCTTACCGGAGTGGAAAGTGAATGGTTCTTCCTAAGAACAAAGCTCCTTTCATGGTAGGTTCTTGTAGAAAGACTGGAGGACAGAGAAAAGTCTTCCTGGAGCTTCATGAAGAGCCATTGTGTGACTGTTTGATGATAAATGGTTGCACTTTTGGCAGAACTTCATGTAAAACTTGTGTTCATCTTTGTGTCCTGTATGGCTCTGATTGCCAGAGGCCAGAGTATTTACATAAAGGCCTGCAACTTTCGATGGCCAAATTGGCCTATTCACTTTGTGCCCTGTCCCCTGGCATTTGGTATTAAAAAGTGGTTAACTGGGAACAACATTATTAACATCGGCCTCCCTGGCATTGCCTTGAACATTCTCTCCTTCCAGGGCACCATAGTTCCTTTTGATGTGGGTGACTTGGGCCAGCGAACTCTAGTTTTCTCCTGTTGCAGAGGTACTTGCTCTGTCAGTGTCTTTACTTGGGGTTAAAACACTTTTACCCTTTGTTTTGCCATCTGAAATTTTTCTTCTTTTATCTTGTAAAAATTTACCAAGGAGAAACTGACTCTCAATCATTGATTAGGGGGTGGAATTCTTACTTTTATGTCAAGATTCATATAGGTCCTATGCTGCTTTTCTCTTATCCGCACTTTAGAGATTTATGCTGTTGCGGTTTAGTAGAAAGGAGGCCTTATTGAAGCAATGACAATGCTATGCTATGCTATGCTAAGTCACTTCAGTCGTGTCCGACTCTGTGTGACCCCATAGACGGCAGCCCACCAGGCTCCCCCGCCCCTGGGATTCTCCAGGCAAGAACACTGGAGTGGGTTGCCATTTCCTTCTCCAATGCATGAAAGTGAAAAGTGAAAGTGAAGTCGCTGAGTCGTGTCCGACTCTTAATGACCCCGTGGACTGCAGCCTACCAGGCTCCTCCTTCCATGGGATTTTCCAGGCAAGAGGACTGGAGTGGGGTGCCATTGGAATGTCTGAACTTAGAAAATTACAAGTACTTGATACTATATTAAAACCTCGGGCCTCTGTTTCCATCCTTTGTTGCATTCATTAATCCATTAAATTTGCTCTTTTAGGCTGTGGTAGATAGGCTGTTCAGATTCACAGTTTAAGGTAAGGGAAGAACATTATTTAATCATGTCAGTTACTTGTTAAAAAAAAAAAAAAAGAGAGAGAGCTTTAACAACTTCTGATAAAGCAAAGTGATCCATCACGCTTTTATTACTATATGTTTCAGAAGCAGGAAAGTGGGTCTTATCAAAGAGATCCAACATATTTTGAATATAGAAGATTCTTTGATTTTGGAGGAGTACATTGATGGATAGTAGGAATCATATCCATTATTAATAGCAGTTACTTCAGAAGCTCAATTGACAAGTTAAAATTCACTTTTTTTTTTTTAGCTATTGAGAGAAGCCAGTAACTTTATTACTTTCACATTTGTAACCTTGAAGTAAGCCAAACTAATTTGTTTGATAAAATGTGATGAATTATTATTGTCTTTAAGGAATGCTGCTCTAAAACTTTTGCATCTTTACTGTGTGGAACTGTGTGGGGTTTTTGTGGTTCCTTCTCCTTGTTCATTTTCGATTACAGAAGGGAGGGACTGTCCTCTGTGTGACAATCCAAAGTAGGAAGATGAATCATACCTCTGAGTGAGTGTGACTCACAGTGTGAAAAAAGTAATAATCGTGTCTGGTTCTTAACAGAAAATAAGTCTATAGCATCCTGCTTTGAAAAGTTTTGGCAGAGGGACATCTTAGAAATGTTTAAACAGTAGTCATAGGTAGAAGACTACTTCTGCCAGGCATGTATATTGCCATAGGAACAAAGTTATTTATAAAATGCATCTAATTTATCCTTTGCCTCCGTTTCCTTGTCATCAAAACTGAATTCACGCATGACCTCACTGGCAAGGTTAAGTCCACCCTGGTTCTTAACTGAATTCTTACAGAGGGAAAAAAATGGCTAATTGTTTCTGCCTCCCTCCTACCTAAGGTCACTTACTGTTACTGTTCTCCACAGAGAATTCAGTAGCATTACCTGAGACATTTTTGTTTCACTAGCCAGAGCTGGATGCAGGGAGCATGATGGAAGACCCGGACCCCTAAGTGGTGGCCTTTTTCCCTTCCTACCCTGGACAAGCTCCAGGCACAAAAGTGAGCTTCTGCTGACAGTTTTCTCTTCTTGGACCCACAGGGCCCCTGTGCAGTACACCACTCACCCTCCTCTGGACAGGGCCTCCCCTGAAGCCAGAGGTGTCTGCTAGGCATTCTTGGTGCCTCCTCCCAGCTCCTCCTATCTTCTGAGTCCACCCAGATAGCTTTAGTCTCAACACATATGAACATATACCTCTTAGAGCAACACTGCTCTTTTGATTTTCCAAATCTACCCTCCTGAGCAAATATCTGATATGAATATCACAGGTGTTACAAGAGTAAGTGGTTATCAGACAAAGAGAAATACCACATGATACCACTTTGTGTGGAATCTAAAAATTCAACAAACTAGTGTTTACCAATGAGGAGAAGGAGAAGGGAGGGGCAACATTGGGATAGGGAGTTAGAAGGTACAAACTATTATGTATAAAATAAGCTACAAGGCTATCTTGTACAACACAGGGAATATAGTCAATATTTTGTAACTATAAATGGAGTATAAACTGTAAAAATTATGAATCACTATATTACACACCTGTAACTTTTGTAATGGGCTTCCCAGGTGTCTCAGCAGTACGAGCTTGATCCCTGGGTTGGGAAGATCCCATAGGGAAAGGAATGGCAACCCACTCCAATATTCTTGACTGGAGAATTCCATGGACAGAGGAGCCTCTTGGGCTACAGTCCATGCGGTCGCAAAGGCAGACAACTTAGTGACAGCACAGTTCATTGGCATGAGCTTGTATAATATTGAGCAACATTTATATTTCAGTTAAAATATTATATAATATTTACACCAACAATTATATCTCAGTTAAAAATAAATTTAAAAAAATTTAAAGGTTAAAAAGTGCAAAAAGTAAGTGGTTATGACAGTATTACATTCTTGCAAGATTTATACATAGAATAGTTCATAGATTTGAACTCAAGCCAAACAACACAGCCCCATCAATCAGCAGAAAATTGGACTAAAGATTAACTGAGCATGGTCTTGCTCACCACAGCAAGACCCGGTTTTCCCGAAGCCAGTCCCTCCCTTCAGGAAGCTTTCACAAGCCTCTTAGCCTCATCCATCAGAGGGCAGACAGAATGAAAACTGCAATCACAGAAAACTAACCAAACTGATCACATGGATCACAGCCTTGTCTGACTCAATGAAACTGTGAGCCATGCCTTGCAAGGTAACCCAAGATGGATGGCTCATGGTGGAGAATTCTGACAAGAACTCCACTGGAGTTCCACTGGAGAAGTGGAATGGCAAACCATGTCAGCATTCTTGCCTTGAGAACCCCATGAACATTATGAAAAGGCAAAAAGATATGACACGGAAAGATGAACTCTCCATGTTGCTAGGTGCCCATTATGCTACTGGAGAAGACTGGAGAAATAGCTTCAGAAGGAAATGAGGAGACAGAGCCAAAGCGAAAATGATGCCCAGTTGTGGATTTGTCTGGTGGTGAAGGTAAAGTCCAATACTGTAAAGAACAATATTGCATAGGAACCTGGAATGTTAAGTCCATGAATCAAGGTAAATTGGAAGTGGTCAAACAGGAGATTGCAAGAGTGAACATTGACATTTTAGGAATCAGTGAACTAACATGGACCAGAATGGGTGAATTTAATTCAGATGACCATTATATCTACTACTGTGGGCAAGAATCCCTTAGAAGAAATGGGGTAGTCCTCATAGTCAACAAAAGATTCTGAAATGCAGTACTTGGGTGCAATCTCAAAGAACAACAGAATGATCTCAGTTTGTTTCCAAGGCCAACCATTCAACATCACAATAATCCAAGTCTGCGCCCCAACCGGTAATGCTGAAGAAGCTGAAGTTGAATGGTTCTACAAAGACCTACAAGACCTTCTAGAACTAACACCCAAAAGAGATGTACTTTTCATCATAGGGGACTGGAATGCAAAAGTAGGAAGTCAAGAGATACCTGGTGTTAACAGGCGAGTTTGGCCTTGGAGTACAAAATGAAGCAGGGCAAAGGCCAACAGAGTTTTCTCAAGAGAATGCATTGGTCATAGCAAACATCCTCCTCCAACAACACAAGAGATGACTCTACACATGGACAACACCATATGGTCAATATCAAAACCAGATTGATTATATTCTTTGCAGCCGAAGATGGAGAAGCTCTATAGAGTCAACAGAAACAAGACCTGGAGCTGACTGTGGCTCAGATCATGAACTCCTTATTGCAAAATTCAGACTTCAGTTGAAGAAAATAGGGAAAACCACTGGGTCTTCCTAGGTGGCGCTAGCTGTAAGGAACCCACCTGCCAATGCAGGAGACCCAAAAGACGGGGATTTGATCCCTAGGTTGGAAGATCCCCTGGAGAAGAACACAGCAACCCATTCCAATATGCTTGCCTGGAGAATTCCATGGACTGAGGAGCCTGGTGGGCTACAGCCCACAGGGTAGCAAAAGAATCAGACATCATGGAAGCGACTTAGCCATGCCCACAGGAAAAACCACTAGGCCATTCAAGTATGACCTAAATCAAATCCCTTTTGATTATACAGTGGAAATGACAAATAGATTCAAGGAATTAGATCTGATAGACAGAGTGCCTGAAGAACTGTGGACAGAAGTTCTTGATATTGTACAGGAGGCAGTGATCAAGATGATCCCCAAGAAGAATGAATGCAAAAAGGCAAAATGGTTGTCTGAGGAGGCCTTACAAATAACTGAGAAAAGAAGAGAAACAAAAGGCAAAGGAGAAAAGGAAAGATATACCCATCTGAATGTAGAGTTCCAAAGAACAGCAAGGAGAGACAAGAAAGCCTTCCTAAGTGATCAGTGCAAAGAAACAGAGGAAAACAATAGAGTGGGAAAGACTAGAGATCTCTTCAAGAAAATCAGAGATAACAAGGGAACATTTCATGCAAAGATGAGTACAATAAAGGACAGAAATAGTATGGACCTAACAGAAACAGAAGATATTAAGAAAAGCTGGCAAGAATACACATTTAGTGTATTTAGAATATAGAAGAACTATTCAAAAAAGATATTCTTAATGACCCAAATAACCACAATGGTGTGATCACTCACCTAGAGTCAGATATCCTGGATTGCGAAGGCAAGTGGGTCTTAGGGAGAATCACTGCAAACAAAGCTAGTGGAGGTGATGGAATTCCAGCTGAGCTATTTCAAATCCTAAAAGATGATACTGTGAAAGTGCTGCATTCATAGGCTAGCAAATTTGGAAAGCCTACAGTGGCCACAGGACTGAAGTAGGTCCGTTTTCATTTCAATCCCAAAGAAGGGCGATGCCAAAGAATGTTCAAATTACCTCACAATTTTATTCATTTCACATGCTAACAAAGTAATACTCAAAATCCTTCAAGCTAAGCTTCAATAATATGTGAACTGAGAACTTCCAGATGTTCAAGCTGGATTTAGAAATGTCAGATAAACCAGAAATCAAATTTCCAACATCCACTGAATCATAGAAAAAGTAAGAAAATTTCAGAAAAACATCTACTTCTGCTTCATCGACTATGCTAAAACTTTTGACTGCATGGATCACAACAAACTGGAAGATTCTTAGAGAGATGGGGATACCAAATCACCTTACCTGCCTCCTGAAGAACCTGTATGCAGATCAAGAAGCAACAGTTGGAACCGGACATGGAGCAACACACTGGTTCCAAATTGGAAAAGGAGTATGTCAAGGCTGTATATTATCACCCTGTTTATTTAACTGATATATGGAATACATCATGTGAAATGCCAGGCAAGATGAAGCACAAGCTGGAATCAAGATTGCCAGGAGAAATATCAATAACCTCAGATATGCAAATGACACCACCCTAAAGAACCGCTTGGTGAAGGTGAAAGAGGAGAGTGAAAAACCTGGGTTAAAACTCAGCATTCATAAAGCATTTACAGGGATCATGGCATCCAATTCCATCACTTCATGGCAAATAGATGGGGAAACAATGAAAATAGTGACTGATGTTATTTTCTTGGGCTCCAAAATCACTGTGGACGGTGACTGCAGCTATGAAATTAAAGGACGCTTGCTCTTTGGAAGAAAAGCTATGATAAACCTAGGCAGCATGTTAAAAAGCAGAGACATCACTTTGCTAACAAAGGTCTGTAGTCGAAATCATAGTCAAAGTTATGGTTTTTCCAGTAGACATATACAGATTTGAGAGTCGGGCCATAAAAAAGACTGATGCTGGTAAAGATTGAAGGCAGGAGGAGAAAGGGATGACAGAGAACAACATGGTTGGATGGCATCACCTATTCAGTGGATATGAGTTTGAGCAAACTCCGGGAGATGGCGAAGAACAGGGAGGCCTGGCATTCTGCAGTCCATGGGGTCACAAATAGGTGGACATGAACAAATAGGTGAACATTGAGTGACTGAACAACATCAAGTTCATAGATAAACAGGTGAATATTTAAAAAGGAGTTCAGAGCAACAAGCTACAGAGCATGTATAGATTTAACATTTAAAAGGTCTTTTCCACTCAGCTTATTCACTGTTTCTCTCTGGTCGCTAGAATATGAATGCACTCTTATTTTCCTTAATAAGAAGGGTAATCTCATTGTAGTATTTGATTTCTTATGTCAGAAATAATCCTTATTCTTTTCTCAAGCCTTCTTAAATATAATTTTGACTTACAGTTCAGTAACTAAAGAGCAGTCAAATGGCATCTTCCCCTATTGTGGCTGTGGACACAGATATGTCCAGAGGCAGGTTGTAGGGGTGAATAGGTGGGCCACCTGAAAGTGTTTATTGAAATGAAATCCTTGACAAGGAATACACATTTCGTGCCACACAGCCTGCTTCATCCCTGCAAACTGGAAATTTGTGTCTGTGTTTATGTGGCAACGGGGCTCAGTGATGCCCTTTGTCACAGACCTCAGTGGTGAGATTTCTGGATCAGCCTAGCAATACCTTGCTAGGTAACCTCCAAATTGCTAGGTCTTGTCTTCTCTGTGTGTTTCCACTACAAACCTAGGAAGAAGAAAAGGGTTGAAATCTCCCCCATGCACACTCCCTTGACCTTGTCTTTGGATCCCAAAGCCCAAGGGATTGTGGGGAAAGAACAGGCTTTGGGCTGAATCAAACCTCAGTTTGAACCCCTTGATTTTCACTAATTGGATCAGTGTAGATGTGTCTTTAAGCCCTCTGAGCTTCAATTTCCTCATCTATATAACTGGGGATAATTACCTATCTTGTAATATTATCACAAAACATCAATGGGACAGGCTAAGTCAAATGTCTGGCATATGGTATTGCTTAAGAGCCTCTTGTTTTTCCTTTACCCTCTACCATTTGCGGCTTACGAGCTGGCTTTTATTTGCCCTTCTGCATGAGCCTTTCCCATAGCACCTGTATAATAATCTATATGTTAAACACAATCTGAGAAGAGATCTTGTCTTGCTCCTACCTTTCATCTCTCTGGTCTTCCTCACAATTTTTTTTTTAAAAAATACACAGCTTTATAGTAAGTACTTTTCCATTTTTGTTCAAAACCACAGAGATGAAGAACGTTCATTCTTTTCTTCTCCCATGTCTCCATGAATTCCTATGATATTTTCATTTGAATCAGGAAAAAAATTTCTTGAACAATATTTTTCTAACTTACTTAATTCCCTTAACTCCTTACTAGTGCTTGTTTATGAAAATGAATGGTGTTTTCGTGCACTAGACTGGTATTTTCCAATCATGCTTCAAAAGATGTTTGCTTTTATTTGCCTTTGAACATTTAAAACACACTTACAGAGAATGTAAGGCACATTTCCAAATAAAGTTTGAATTAGTTTATTCTCACTTGAGTAAAATAATCTGAGTGCTTCAGTCTTCCACCTGATTTGACTCTGAAACAACGTAATTGTGTGCTCTTGTGAGATAAGCAGTTTCAATCCCAGGAACTAGTGTTTGCAGGAAGATTCAGATGATTGATTAAAAGCAAATCAAACAAAAACTCTGCCAAAAAAAGAAAAAAATGAAGTCCTTAACCAAAGACCAGAAATCAGAAGTGTTGGTTTAGGAATGCTCTGATTTTAATCTCCCTTCAACTCTCCGTTCATCAGTGCAACTGGCAGAGCTCCTCAGTGAAGAAACCTTGGCATGGGACAAGCAGTGTTTAAATTGGCTCAGAGAAGACAGTGTACAAATCTGCTTTTGTCTCCAAGGAGATATAATTTCTTCATTCATTTCCCCTTTTAAAATTTTTTTCCCTGAGCATTTATGAGTAAATTTTAGAGCACATGAAAATGAGGAAGTGATATCACCAGCTCGAGCCAAGTGTAGAATGTGTGTTGGCAGCTATGTTATTGAGATCCTGAATCAGAGCTATTTTTTCCCCAGCTTGGCTTATTCTGTTGATTTCAGACCAGTGAAGGAAAAAATTGCAAGTGGTACCTTTCCATACTTATGTGTGAGATGTGAATTGTGTCCATGTCATGGGCAGACTGTCCTTCAGCCTCTTGAGCATGTCACTGTGGTCTAACTTAGGGTCCCTGTTAACTGTAAAATCACCAAGGAGTTTAGCAGCTGAACTAAAGCTCTGAGAATAAGCTTTCAAATTTTCTTATTTTCTTTGTCTTTAAGACTGTCCCAAGATTCCTCTCAATTCCTCCATTACTGATATGTTGATCAGGTTCTAGATCTTGTTTGAATCATTAAGAAGTGGACTGTTGCATTTGAGATAACAATAGCAGTAAAAATTCAAAACTTTCTCTTCTCCCACTATTGAGAGATTGGTCTAAATATCATTTGCCAGATAAAGCTCTCTCAGATTGGCATTTGTCTTCACTGTTTTTATACAACATTAGAATTTTTCTATAATCTCAATGGCCTCAAAAAATGGTGGTTCACTCAAGGGCTAAAACATGCTGGAAGCACAATAATGCAAGGATGGGACCAAGTCAGGAGTGATCTGGAGCTGGCTCCAGTTGTCTCATGAAAGCCAGAGTTCTGACTACTTTTCTGCATCCACAGCTCTGCTACCATCTCTGTGCTCTTTCTCTGTGATCTATTAGTCAGAGCCCTGGCAGGAGACGCAGTGCGCAGCCAATGGAGTGATCGAAGGGTTTATGAAGAGACCTTTGCAGACCTTTGCAGTGCCTTGGGCAAAGTGGGGCTAACATGCCAAGGGACGCATACCAGATGGCCTGAAACGTCAAAGGAAGGAACTGTCACCAACACTAAGTGAGAGCTCTGACCTTGGAGAGGATCCCTAGACAGGAGCTATGCCTGGAGTTAGGCAAACTGAGGCACTATCAGACAGATGTGGAGAAGTTGTTGTTGTTCAGTTGCTAAGTCGTGTCTGACTCTGTGACCCCATGGACAGCAGCATGCCAAGCTTCCCTGTCCTTCACTGTCTCCCAAAGTTTGAAACTTGTGTCCATTGAGTCAGTGATGCCATCCAACCATCTCACCCTCTGTCGCCCACTTTTCCTTGCCCTCGGTCTTCCCCAGCATCAGGGTCTTTTCCAATGTGTCAGTTCTTCACATCAGGTGACCAAAGTATTGGAGTTTCAGCTTCAGCATCAGGTCTTTTGATAAATAGTCAGTGTTGATTTCCTTTAGGATTGACTGGTTTGATTTCCATGCCATCCAAGGGACTCTCAAGAGACAAAATGTGGTCCCCTGGAAAAGCGAATGGCAAGCCACTTCAGCATTCTTGCCTTGAGAACCCCATGAACAGTATGAAAAGGTGGAGGAAGGAGGGCCTGTCCAATTCCAAGGAAAATATAGACAGGAGTGAAGATCAAGTAGACAAGAGAGCAGCCCATGGGGAGGAACGAGGTTCAAGATACATTCATACAGAGCTCAGACAGAATCCCATTGCCCCAAACAATCAAGTTCTTTCTGCCCTTCCACCTCTGACTTGCCCCTTCCCATGCTGGTCCTGAGTTAGTCTTCTGAGGCCAGCTCTCCATCCATTTCATGCAGTCTGTATTATCATCATTTGAAAGCATCGAAGGACATCTGTAGATTCAAAGCTCATGATGTTTTAAATAAGCCTGAGCCTCTGATTTGCTCAAGTGGAGACTCACCGATGCATTTCCTCTGGACAGCAATATAAGGAGTTGAGTTTTCAAAAAATTATTAAAATATACACAAGCATCACAGGCAGAGCCCAGGTTTCCTCTTGTAGGAAGGAGACCTGGAGTCCTGTGCAGCTGTGAGGAAAATTTTTCACAGAAATAATGTGATGCATTTTTGCTGATTTGCAGTTGCAGTTATTTGTGAAGGACCCAAAGGTGTCAGCATTTGAGTTTATAACAGGGATAATAATACTCATCTCCACAGAACTGTTGTGAAGATTAAAGAGAATTTTTTAAACTGGCATTAATGTATTCCCTGCTACTGGGTGGAAATTTGAGAGTCACTTAGCAAGAGAATGAGTGCAGCTCACTGCCCAGGGCCGATGAGGATTCAAAACAAGAGATGAGGCAGTAAAGTACAGTCAGATAAAGCAATGGAGATTTCAATTGATTAAATAACTTGTCTTCCTCAATTAAAAAGAATTTTCATAATAATATAATAGTGATTATTGAGTATTTTAATACACTGAAATATTCACAAAATTAAAATTGAATTTCAGTCATGTGAAAGATGTCATTTTTCCTGAGCCTTTCAAGAGCAGGTAGTAGTTAGTAGCAATGAATGGAATGAGAGAGGCATGGAAGGGTATGCATACATCCTGATTAAAAGTACCGGATTAAAAATGCTGTTGGTCAACTCTGGCAGACAATCATAAGACAGTTTGGATATTGAAAGACTGAGGACTTCTCAACCCAAATTAACATTGCAAATACTGTGTTTCAGAGGGTGGCAAAAAGTGCAAGGTTTCCATAGTAAGAAGTCTCTAAATTGAACCCCAGAGATGTATATGCAGCTTCTGTCACTAATCTTTCTTATTGCAACAGTTTGGTGAATGCCAACTATGTGCAGGTATCTGGATAAATTTAAGTAGGATATGACTCCCATCAGGAAAGGCATAGTCTAATGGAGGAAGTAGACCCAAGAACAGATGAGAAAAGAGGGCCTCGTATATAGCCCTGCCAGTTGTCAGCTTGGAGATACCTTACTCCCCGGGCTGAAGAGGGAGATTTATGGTCATCAGCTTCCCTGAAAACTGATAAATTAGATGCAGACAGCTAGAGCCTAGGACTGCCAAATGCATCCTTAGTGAAATATAACTGTGCTCTTTGTAGAACTGTGAGAACATGCTGAATGCACTGTTTTATTTATCTGTAACCTATTTAGAGCTGAAGGAAAATATGATAATAGGAATGATGGTGATAATTACTATAATGAGGCCTGTTCTCTGCTGCTCTGGGAGGGAGCAGACTATGGTGGAGGTTGTCTGGGTTAAGTGAAAGAGAAGTTGTCTTCTCATGACCACTCATGCACACGATGCTGGCCACGTGCATGTGCATCTATCTGTGTGTGTGTGTGTGTGTGTGTGTGTGTGTGTGTGTGTGCGCGCACGCGCGCCTGTGTATGTTTCCTCATCTGCGATGTGTTCTTTGAAAAGGAAACTGAGAGTAGGAAGGGGATGGGATAAGCCAGAAGCCACTAGGCTAGGCTCAGATTTTGGAGCTGGGGCTTCTCTGAGGTAATCTATGTTTCTGAGGAGATCACTGCTTTTCCATTAGTGACTCCCACAGATGCATGGCTGTGCAATGGTGGCCGAGTGATTCTCTGGGCACCCTGACAGGTGTGTTAAGAGAATTTCATCTCTTTGCAGCTCAGGGAAATGCTTTTTCTGTCTCCTCTCGAGCCAGAAGAAAATCAAGCCTAACACCCACCACAGTGAATCTATCACACATTTTTCCTACAGATACAGTAGGTATCGGTAAACTTTCTTTTGTTTAACTGATCAGAGAAGTAAATTAATTTGTTGGAAGTTGCACAGTTAATCAGACAAGTAACATGTATTTTTATTGGCTATATTACTAGCTGTTTTAATTCTTACCTTTTCACTCCCTAGTGTATTTGGAATAAATTTCCAGTTGCCTCTTTCCTAGAAATGAATGCACTTCGTGTACTTTGGAAAATGACACACATCTTATTTTTCCCCCACTCATATTTTGTTTGCATTTCATCTGAACCTATTAGGTTGAGATAAGCCATAAATTATTTAGCCAACTCTGTCACATCTGTGATCCACAAGATACAAAATTGGATTCCCTTCCAGTCTTTCTCATTCTAGGAAGTTCAGCCACATCCATGACATATTTTTCCCTAATTTTACAACATTCTGATTGCCTGATCAACCTGCAGTTTATGTCAATATTTAGTATATTCTTGAATATGTTCTATCTCTCTTGACTGAATGGGGAGGAGAGAAGATTATCATCAGTTTGATTTGAGAATCAAGAACTTTTTTCACGAGTATTATTTCTCTTGAGATAAACAATGGAACTTCACTGAGTTTGGGCACTGTGCCACTGTCTTAAGTTGAATGTTTTGAAAATTAAGAAAGCACCACATAAGACAGCCCTTCTGGTAGCACATTCTGTGGAGTGGTGGCCTCTAAACTCATAACTCCAATGACATTGACTTTAACTGATCAAGAAATCTTTGTGCTGATCCAACCAACCCCACTGAGCCGTGAACTACACTTATGTCATTTTATAGTTGAGGCAAGGAAGGGCTAATTACTTGCCTGCTCAAGGTGACTAATGATGGCAGGGCCCCAACTTAGATCTGGACATCAGCTTTGGGACACTGACTTGCTTTCCCTTCTATGTGTGTGGGACCCTTAACTTGTTCCTTGTTGCCTGTAGGTAAAAATCAGCTCCACTCAGGGAATAACAAACCCTTATAATTCATCACCTGCTAACATGTTCAGAGTTATTCCCTGCTTTGTACTTTCTGTATCTTCTGCCTGGAATGCACCTCACTGTGACCACTTCCTTCCTCTCCTAACACCATCACATTTACCTTGTGAGCATTCACTCCTCAGTCTTCAACCCCAGATTGTCCCCTCCACCAGGAAGCCCTCTCCATCCTCTCCCTGTCTCACACCCAGTTTCCTCTCTCACCTGGAACATTTATTCATTTATTGATTTATTCAACAAATGTTTCTAAACACTTACTAAGTGACAGGCACTGAGCTGAGCGGAAACCACACAACTCTGAATACAGCTCACCAGCTCCTGTCCTCATAGAGCTTAGAGTCTGGTGGAGACATTAGAAAAATATGGTGAGCACACAGAAAAATATGTAATTACAACTGGGATGAGAGTCAGGAAGGAAAGAAAGTTGGTGCCTGGAGCCTGCAGTCCCCAGCTCAGCATCACCACTGCCTGCAGCAGTGGCACTCAGACTACCCACTGCAGGGGCTCCAGAACTGAGGGAGGAGATGGCGAAGGGGGCGTCTGCATGCCCGGGGTGCCCGCCTCCTCTCCATCTAGTGGCTCCCTGAGCCTCAGGCTTCTGCTGAGTAAAGGACATAAGCATGTGCCACCACAGTGAGGAAGGCCTTTGGTCAGGCAGCAAGGGGTGATACTGGGGGTATGAAGGCAATGTCTTTTTCAGAGCTATGAGGGATGCTCACCAATAACTGCAGTGACTGAGGAGGCATCTCATAGGGTAAAACACAATCCAGGGATGTGGATATATCATGACCTGGTCAAGATTCCATCAGTCCCTCCCCTTGTCTTCATTCTTAGGATTAATTAATAGGGGATTTTACATTCTCTTTACAAATCTCTTTAGGAAGACACACTAATACTTTTGTAAAAGTATTTCAGTTTTTGAATAGTCCAAAAACAGAAAAGAGAGAGAGAGAGAACATCACTAATAGACTCAGAGTTCATAAGGAACACTTGGGCAAGACACTCATTCTCTGGGGTTTATTTTCAACTTTGTCAAGAAACACTTGCCTTTGTCAACGTAAAAAAATAGTCACAACCTAAAAGTTGAGAGTTACGTTTTAATTGGTGAGAAATTTTAGGACTTTAAGCACAGGAGATAGTGTCTTATGTAACCCTGAGAGAATTGCTCTGTTGAAGCAGGGGGAGTGGGTGGGGGTAGGAGGGGAGCGGAAAGGGAAGTGAGGGGAAGTTGGTTATACAGAAGTTTGCAATAAAGGACAAGTAGTCTGAACATCAAAAGTATTTTATGAATTAAAGAAAACCAGATAGCCCAAGTTAAGGAATTTAGTGCTTTTCTATCCAAGGGAAGAGTCTGGGCTCATTGAAATCATTCCTTTCATATGCATCTCAGCTATCTGAGTCCAGTATTCTGTGTTTTTCACATCCTGAGTTCCTCAGTGCTCACTGTAGGGAGTGGCTGCAGCCTCATGGCTGCCAGATTGCACAGGTATTTTCTTCCTTCCTGAGTGACCTTAGGGTCAGGGATTCACATTTGGAGGGCCAGAATCACTGATATCAATATGAAGGAAATATTCCATTTCTCACCTTCATATTATAGGATTCTTAGGGTGTTTGTTCCTATATAAACCTTAAGTTCTTGCACTGAAATATACTTTGTAAACTGAAAGAATAATATAAATTACAAAGAGAGTTTTCAGCTTTTATATATAATGAACTTGCCACTTCTTACCTGTGTTTTTCCTTTAATTTAAATGCAGCATAGAATATATAACATTGCATCCATTTGAGTTGAAAGCTTGTTATGCAAATTTTTTTTCTTCTTTTTCTTTCATCTTTTAATTCTAAAGAGTATGGTTACTTTAGGTAAATTTTAAAAATGAGGTAATGACTTACAGAACCATTAATTGTTCAAGGGAAATAGTCCAAATCACATTTGCAATTTTATTATTCAATGTATTTTAATAAAGTCCAAGTATCATATGTCTCAAGATGCTTAAAATCTTTTACTTTGTCTACTTAAAATATTAGTAGTTTGTGTTAGGGAGTCTTATTTATGTTTTTAAAATTTTTTGTTTAGTGTTTTGCAAATATTTAAAGTATTAGGCTATTTTAAATGTTTATAAGAAAAAGTTTAAAACAGTAATATGGAAAGTTCTGTTTGGTTTTCCTCTTCAATTATTTTTAAAAGAAAATACCATCCAATACATCTAGATTTGTTTTAAATGGATTTTCCTTCAAATGTGTCTATTTGGAAATACACACTACCTTTTACAGTGCCCATTACAACATATTATTTGGTAATAAATAAAAAACTTTTGTTAGTTGTGACAAAAATCTTTACAAATTTTTTATATACAATATAAGAGAAAGGTATTCTATCAGTTTAATGAATTATTGTAATGAATTTTTACTCCAAAAAATTTCATGGAATCAAGCAAGTAAATGCTTACTGTCTTACTTTGAAAGATGCTAAAAACACCTCAGCTCAAGTGATCTCCCTCTCTGGTGCCCCTTATTTCGCCATTTGCATTTCATTTCCTTCATGCTAAGATTTGCCTCCTCTGGTGGGCTTTGTGTGGGTGTTTTTCTTAGTTTATTCATTTGTTTTTAATGTGTTCTATTTTGAGAGGACAATAATTCTCCATGATGCCTTAGTGAGCTTTATCCTACCCAGCTGCTGTGCTCCCTGGAATGAGTTGCCTGGGGGCACAAGGACTCTGAAAGAAACCAGACCAGGTAGTGTTGCTGTAGAGCCAGCCCAGAACAAGGAGTAATGGTCACTGATTATGTTATGCAAATAGCAGATGTGCTGGATGGCAAATATGTGTCAGGCAAACATGCGAATATTTCCATGAGCCAGAGGTTTTAGCCTGAAGGCTTTCTCTGATGAATCAGTACACTGATCAAAAGGTCCACATTGGTCTAGTTTATTCATTCCTTGAATAAGAACTTGATGGTTAAATGCTGGAATTAAACCCAGATTAATTTGTCCTCCACTGTTGTGTGTTTCAGAGACTGGAGCACAGGGAAGTTTTGGTGGGCTTGTTGTTCCTGGTTTTCCCGTTCATCCCAGCCAGCAACCTCTTCTTCAGGGTGGGTTTCGTGGTGGCCGAGAGAGTCCTATACATGCCTAGGTAATTACTGTTTCTGGTTTCCTCTTTACGAGACCAACATTGATGGCTCTAGAGAGACTGTTGTTTGCATGTATCACAGTTAGATCCTTCTGGAGCTCAGGTGTTTATTACCTCAGCTTTAAAAACAGCCACAGAGGAAGCTGGATAATATTGACTGGAGTATATTCAGGATTTTAGCAGCAATCATTTTACCGTAACTTCTTTGTTCAAGTATCTGTGCTTATTAAACATAATGAGTTACTTTCTAGAAATATTTGTTAATTTGCATAAAATTATTGACTGTGTTAAGTAGCATGATTTTAATTGACTTCTATCTTCTTTTTCTCTCTTTATTTGTTCTTGAATTTAAAAATAGGAACAATCTCAAAGAAACTTGTCCTTGAGAAAAACATTGGTTAAAAGTTATAAAGGGCATTCAGACATGTATGATTACATAATGGCACTTAGCTTTGAATATTTGAACTGTGTGACGCTTGTCTGTTCTCTTATCTTATTGAAATGTCAGCATTCCAAGGCCATGTTTCTTTTCAGAAGCCTGAAAATGTCCCTGAAATGGTTCTGCCATTTATCTATTGTGTGACCTTAAGCAGAATATGATGTTTTTACACTCATTTCTTTTTTAAACTTTAGAAAGTTATTTCTTTATTTTTATTTTGGCTGTGCTGGGTCTTCACTGCCACACATGGGCTTTATTGCCACATGGCACGTAGGATCTTAGTTTCTTGCTGCTACTGCTGTTGCCAAGTTGCTTCAGTCGTGTCCAACTCTGTGAGACCCCCATAGACGGCAGCCCACCATTCTCCCCCGCCCTGGGATTCTCCAGGCAAGAACACTGGAGTGGGTTGCCATTTCCTTCTCCAATGCATGAAAGTGAAAAGTGAAAGTGAAGTCGCTCAGTTGTGTCCAACTCTTAGCGACCCCATGGACTGAAGCCTACCAGGCTCCTGCATCCATGGGATTTTCCAGGCAAGAGTGCTGGAGTGGGGTGCCATTGCCTTCTCTGGGGAATTAGTTTCCTGACTAAGTATCAAACCCACATCCCCTGCATTGAAAGATGCATTCTTAACCACTGGACCACCAGGGAAGTCCACAAACTGAATTTTTTTTTAACTTGCAGAGCTTTATTTATTTATTTACTTTTGGCCACATCATGCAGCTTGTGAGATCATAGTTCCTCAACCAGAGATTGAACCTGACCCTTAGCAGGGAAAGTACAGAGTCCTAATCACTGGGCTGCCAGAAAATACCCTCTCATTTTTAAAATAGAGATTTTAATAAGCTTTCTAAAATTAAGTGATTTTATGGATTATAAGTAAGAATGAACTTTTCTAAAAGGCAACAAAACAAATACAATAAACCAAAATATTATCAGGAAATTATTCATTCATATTGAGTTAGAAATTTGTTAACTTTAAATTTAATTTAAATAAAATTAATTTAAGTAATAAGAAGATTTAATTTCATTTATGGATATTGACTGAGAATTTTTAAATGCATATAATTAGAAATGAGTTTCATAACCTTGGACGCTCCTCAAACTAAGTACCTCACAGCTTTCCTAAGGCTTTACAGTCTCTTGTTTTGACTTGGTTAACGAAAAGGTGGCCTTTAATTTTCTTTATGTGTCTACAGCACAATTTGGGAAGGAAATTATTCCTTGCTAAGAAAACTACTTGATAAGACAAAAATACAGCACAATTTCTTTGCATTCTGTGTTGCCTTAAGACAACAAGCTTGTGAGGCTGTGTCAGTACTAAGGAATATAGTGGGCAAAGGCAGACTTCAGTGTGTGTTCTACGCGTGTTTTTGCTTAGAGCAGCTGAGAGTGGCTTCAGTCAGGTTTTGTCTGCAGTACTCCTGATTCCAAGTAGAATCTGTATTCATTCTTCACTTAACAGATATTCTCAGAGCACCTGTCCCAGGCATATGCTCTACTAGATTTGAGGCTACAAAAATTAATGAATCTCTGGGTTTTTTTTTTTCCACCAAAGATTTTAACTGCTGATTAAAAACAAAATGGTACCTTTCAATCTAAAAACTTGATGGGTTGGATATTTTTTAAAATAATATCACAGTCTAATTGTATCAGAACTTTTGTTGAATCTTTATTGTATGTCAGCCACAACACTAAGGGTGTTATATTTATTTTCTCAGTTAATTCATGCTGTATGTGGTGGTTCGAAACATGTTCCTGCAGTCATAGTGTGACATGAGTGTGACATCCCTAGGTCTGTTTCCTCATCTATGTAAAATGAAGATAATGGCACTGAAGTCAGTGAGATATTATAAACATTAAGTGAGATGGTCATATAAAAATCTATAAAATGCTTTGTATTGTACATGACTAGTAAATATCAAGTGTTACTATTGTTGATGTCAGCTTTCTGAGGTAGCTGATACCATTATACCCATTTTACAAAAATAATGCCTGGGCTCTAAGTTAAGTAACTTGTCCAAGTGATATAGCTAGTAAGTGGCAAAATGGTAGATTATGGATCCTTGTCTACTGACCCGTCTGTCACCTTCCAGCTTACACTGCTTCTCTGATAGTAACCTCAGTATTCTGCTCAGTTGAAAAAGATAAAGAAAATCTGAGCATAGTTAAGTATTCAGCTCAACTCCATTTGGAATCATCACTTGATACTTTAGGAGTCCTGAGATCTGAATCCTCAGCCATCGAGGTTCTGAGTACATAGCAGTGAACTTTTCTAATCCAAATACAAGAGAAAAATTTTTGAGGAAATGAAAGGCTGGAATTTTAAACAAGAGGTTAAATTTAATTCTTCTGGAAGAGAAACTTAGGTAAACATTATGAAAGGAAAAGTGAAAGTTAGTTGCTCAGTCGTGTCCAACTCTTTGCAATCCCAAGAACTGTAGCCCACCAGGCTTCTCTGTCCATGGAATTCTGCAGGCAAGAATACTGAAGTGGGTTGCCAATTCCTCCTCCAGCGGCTCTTCCTGACCCAGGAATTGAGCCTCGGTCTCCTGTATTGCAGGCAGATTCTTTACCATTTGAGCCACCGGGGAAGCCCATAATATTGTCATCAACCATGTGTAAGCTATCTTATTTAAAGTCAGGGGTTTCTGTCACCCCAGCAGGTGTGTCCTCCACCCACAGAATCATCCAGCTCTGGCCCTCCCTGTGCCGCCATGTCATAGCTAGGCCTTTCTCTGACTCCATTCCTTTTCTCCAAAATAGTCAAAGTTGTACCACTGCCCTTTTCCCACTAGGAATATGCTGATTGGGATTAAAAGTTTGAAATAGAAAGAAAACATCAATATTACCAAGAGCACGTGCCTGCCTCTCAGAACCTATTTGAATTTTGCTGCATTTGGCAAACTTGATGCAAAGTCATCCAAAAATCAGTTTCAGGAAACTGATCTTTATTAAAAGATGGCTGTTCTTTCCTCTCCAAGTTCCTGCATCTATGCATTGTAGTGCTGATGCCAAGTCATCATTTTCTGAGGGTTTGTCTTTACTGCACAGCATCTCCTGTATTCAGATCCATATTATCAGTGTGTCCAGCCAGGACTCTTTCCCTTCCAAAGATATAGTCTCAGCAGATGCCAAGGCCGTGTGACAGGGAGGTGGTCCTGGAGCTGATGAAGGGGGCAGGTGACCAGGCCAGATACACAGCTCTGAACACACACCTGAGAGTTTACTTCTGATTCTGAGAGCCCGGGGTCAGAGGAAGCTGAGGAGTTTTTGAGAGAGACATTGTACCTCTCATGAACCCCAGCCTTCCTTCATGGTCACTGTTGTAATGAGTACCACAAGGGAGCCATATTAATTATGGCACTGGATTTCCTTTTATCTAAAGTTGTACAACTGAGTCAGAAATCATCAAAGTTTTTGTGGTAAAACTTCTGTACTATGACTTAAGAGACTTAAATAACTTCATTGGAACTGGTTACCCATGTTGACAGTTTTCATGAAAATGGGGACTTTCTCCTAAAAAGATTTTACCCAGCAGAGACCAGCTGCCCCATCTCAGTGGATGGTGGTAGACAGTTGGGTAAGGAGCTGCTGGAATCTTCTTCAGGGCTGCAAAGAATGTTACAGACACTGCAAGTGTCCCTTGGAAGGTGCCAGAGCACCAGGTGAAGCCAGTGCATTTAATAAACCTGCACGCTGGCTTCCACAATGCTGGAGCATGTGTCCAAGCTTTTTAAACACACAGGAATCCTCTCTGCATGGCTCTCCTCCCATTATTGAGCTCAACAAGAAAAGAGCCATTTCCCACTGTATTCATACCCAACTGCTTTGAGGAAAATATGCACCGTGTATTCTGGCCTTCTTGGAGATACAGATCATCATCTTTAATACAGAAAACCATCAATGCAGAAAATCTGTGTTATCTCCAAAACTTTAGCAAACAAAAGGAAGATGAAATTAAAAGTTCAATTGATAGGTAAACTTCCTGCTCACTGAATGTTCAAGTTAAGGATCCCATTCCGAGTTTTAAGATCCCATCCATGAACACTACAGAGGTCATGTTCACCCTCACTGAATCCGGGGTGGATTCCTGCAGCCCCAGGGGGCTGGTTTGGCCATTTTACAAGAAAAACCCAGAATGAGTCATATCCACAGTTCTCTTTCATCCTCTGCCTTTCTGCCTAACAATGAACAAGTCACTTAAATCTTTTGGCTTCTGTTCTCCCTCCGTCCTAACCTAGCGAAGACCCAAAATCTCACCTGCCTCTCACTTGCACTTTGAACTCTGTGGATAAAAGGAACAGAAATTGGCTATCTATTTAGCACACTGTTGTATGGCTTTAGGGTCAACGTTTTACCACCAAAAGCAATTGGAATAATCTTTTCTTCTGGTGATAAATGCCAGTTTTATGGATATCTTTTTTGAACAGGCAGGGGAGTTCAGGGCTTAAATCATTCTTTCACAGAAGTTTTGATCTCTTGTTCTTATCTCAAGAGTAGCATATAATTTAATGGCTACTTTTTGTATTTCATAAAAACCACTTTATAATGCTTCAAAGGACTAAAATTTCTTAGAATTGATGAAGCAGACATAGTTATTGAGAGCTCTCAAATAAAATCATAGGATATGATCAGAGATCCATTCAAATGCCAGATTAAGGATGATTTATTTACTTTAGTGTCAAAGAGCAAATTCCTGAACTATTTTAAGAAAACATCTATGAGGGGAGAGGGAAGGACAGACAGGGGTAAGTGAAGGCAGAAACAAGAATGTAGACAGAACTGATCAAGAAAAACTGGGACGATGGAAGGAGAAGTTAAATAGATAACATGTGTTTGAGGGGAAAAGAGATACTATTTGAGTTGTATAGTTCTTCAGCTAATGGACACATCAGACATGGAAAATGGAAAAAAGGTGACTCATTTCCATTTTCAGTTCTGACAAATACCTTCAAATCATACCTACTAATTCTTAAATGGAATTTGTAATCTTACACAGGTTATTTATTTCTCAGGATGCAAAATGAGACATGTTACCTCTAAAGGAACACTAGTCCTGTTCTCTGACACTGGGACCCCTACTGATACGCCCTCTATGCATATGTTCCTTCAGAGTTGCTGAAAGGGAGTGATGATTGAGAGTGAATCAAAATTTTGCCAAATACTCAAATCAACAGAAAAATAATTTGCTATCAATAAAATCTTACGTTAGCACATCCAGTGGAAGGAAGACTGACCTGGGAATCAACACGCTGCCTGGCCATCCTGGGGATTACTTTCCTGTCTGTAAAATCTGTGTGTTGGCCTTGCCCAGTGGTCCCCAAATGTTGCTTATATCTTCATGCCACAGTTGTCCTTGTCTGTGGCCACACTGGGGATTGAGAGTTAATTAATTTCTCCATTAATTTCTCCATTAATTTCTTCTCCCCAACTCAGCTCCTCCTTTTTGGACATTTTGCAGTTTAGGAAATCTAAAGTCCAGTTATCAGGATGCCACATGGTCCCATTCAGCTCCAAAGTTCCACTCTTTGTGACTTGGAATAACCTTGGGTAAAGCATGAATTTTTCCTCTTAAGGTTTGAAACACATGTTTGTCCTATACTGGAATGGGACCACTTGTGTCTGCTTAGTTTCAGCATGATGCCCAAGTAGGGAAAGGGAGACATATCCCCTGAGGGTGGGACGGGAAGAGGAGGAAGTCCACCTGCCATATGGATAGGCCCTCTGCAGGGTCCAGCAGAGGGCACTGGGAGTTGGTCCGGGCAGCCCTGGTGTGGGGCCTCCTCATGAAGTGATGGGGTGTCCTTGCTTAGCAGCAATAAGGAGTACCTGCCAGGAGGAAATAGGACCCTAATCACTGGAGTGGGACAAGGGGCGATGGCAGATGCTCCCGTTCAAGTGGTGATAGTGCAGGCAGCTTATCAAGAGAAGTTGCAGCTGTGAGAACAGGTCCGATGTGTGCATATCCATATCAAGTCATGAGAAGAGACTCAGGAATTGGGCTGAAGCCTAATATCTAAACCCAGGCTCAAAGCACAGGTCAGATTGCTCACAAGGTGACTGGTACTGAGTCCAACACGTTGAGTCCCTCTGCTGCCCTACATTGGGGTTTCAAAAGTCAATTAACGCTGGTCTTCAGAATACCACAGGGTAGGGATGGGAAGATTTGACTCCAGTGTGTTTGTTTCTCTGCTCTTGCTGTGCCAGCATGGACTGTTCCATCCAGCCCCTTGAGACCTCAACTAAGAAGAGAGATGAGATCTAGAAGCTGGATCTTGTCTTGTGAAGGCTACTCTCCAGAGCAGGGCCCAAGTAGGGAGGGTCCTGGGCTGCACCAGACTAGTTGTCAGTCACCAAGTCATCATGGGAGTGAGTGGGCTAGGTGACTTTCATAACCAGAAAGGAAGCAGCAGGACTTTGCAAAGGAACTCAAACAACTGTGTTATAAACCTAGAGACTGTAGATCACATAGAACAGAGCAGTAGTGAGAAGTGAGTGAGCTGAGAGGAGGTCAGTGTGCTCATGGGCTGAGGATCAGCTACTCAGTTCTGTTGTGTTCAATTAATTGTCCTCGGCTATTGGCACAAAGGGAGGATAAACTTGAACAGTTATTTGCTAGGCTGGAATCAAAGCCTTAATATTATAGAACCTTGTTACTTTGTTAGTTATAAAAGATAAATGTTTATTTCTGAGTTTTAAATGGAGAGCAGTAAATGTCTTGGAAACCATGATTTGAAAGTAAAATTTGGAGAGTAGAATCTGAATTCAGATGAGACTGAATGGAATAATACATGTGCAAAATGTTGTAAGCTATGCTAGGTAACTGCAAGCCATTATTTCAGTCTGTCCTGTACAAATGAGAAGACTGGGGGAACCAAAGTGGAAGGAAATCAATGCAACGTAGTACAGGCCTCTCCTTCCCCAGGCTTTTCTTCCTCTTCCTTTGCTCTACAAAACTCTTTGTCTCTTTTCTAATCTCATGTGCTCAAAAGTAAACAACCCTAAAAAGAAAAAAAACAATATGTTGAATCTAGACAAATGGTACAGATGAATCCATTTCCAGGGCAGGAATAGAAACTCAGATGTAGAAAACACACAGGTGGGCACAGAGAGAGAAAGGGAGGGTGGGATGAATTGGGAGATTGAGATTCACGTATATAGATTACCACGTGTAAGATAGCTGGTGGGGAGCTGCTGTAGAGCACAGGGAGCACTACTCAGCGCTCTGTGACAACCTAGATGGGTGCAATGGCTGGGGATGGGGGTGACAGGAGGGAGGTCCGAGACGGAGGGGATATAATGCCTATTCTTAGCTAATTCGCTTCATAGTACAGCAGAAACTAACACAACAGTGGAAAGTAGCTATACTCCACTGAGCTGACAGACACCGAGAACAGATTGGTGGTTGCCGGAGACGGGGTGTGAGGGGTGGGCAAAATAGGTGAAGGTGGCCAAAAGGCACGAACTTCCAGTTAGAAGTTAAAGAAGCCCTGGGCATGTAATGTGTTGTTAATAATACTGTGTTGTATAACTGAAAATTGCTGAGAAAATAGATCTTAAAAGTTCTTATCACAAAAAAAATGTGTAAATATGTAAGCAGATGGATGTTAATTAGACTTATTGTGGTGATCATTTTACAATATATAGAAATATCAGATCATGATGCTGTATACCTGACACTAGTACATCACTCGTATCTCAAATTTTTAAAAAAGTGAGCAACCCTAGCTTAGCAGGCTAGCGTTCTGAAACATAATACTGAAGGAGGTTATGGAATGTGCCTCTGGGAGTGGAAGGGAGACTAGCAAGTAGGTGTCACACACCCAGCGTCCTGCACGGTTTGCTTGGAGGATATTAGTGGGCTTAAGTATGGCTATTTCAACCTCCCCTCCATTAAGACTCCCTCGTCTTTATTAGTGAATCTCTTTCTTTCTTTGGTGCCTGGATTCTGTGCTGGGAAATACATCTCAAACCAGGGACTTCTTCTATACATTTTAGTTATTTTAAAATATCCTCCCCACTCATTTAGAAACCCCAGTTGTCAGAGGTGGGACCATCATTTTGTACATCTGTGTTTTCTCATAATACCCAGAAAAATACATGCTTCATTAGCGAGTATTGTGTGAAATTAAAGAACATTGGATGCTCAGAGGTAGGGTCTACCTGCCAATGCAGGAGATGGAGATTCCATCCCTTGGTTGAGAAGATCCCATGGAGGAGAAAATGGCAATCACGCTAGTATTCTTGCCTGGGAAATCCTATGGTCAGAGGAGCCTGGTGTGTTACAGACCACAGGGTCACAAAGAGTCGGGCTTGACTGAGCGACTCAGCATGCATACACTGACACGTGACTCAGCCTGTGCAGTCAGGTCCATGTTAGTATGGGGAAGAAACAAGGGTATAGATCCAGCTAGTGAGTTGTCAGAGAAGCATCCCACTCCAGTACTTTTGCCTGGAAAGTCCTATAGACGGAGGGGCCTGGTGGGCTGCCGTATATGGGGTCAAACACGACTGAGTGACTTCACTTTCACTTTTCACTTTCATGCATTGGAGAAGGAAATGGCAACCCACCCCAGTGTTCTTGCCTGGAGAATCTCAGGGACGGGGGAGCCTGGTGGGCTGCTGTCTATGGGGTCGCACAGAGTCGGACACGACTGAAGCGATTTAGCAGCAGCAGCAGCAGTGAGTTGTCTGTCCATTATGCTTTTGCTTCAAAAGTGAAGATGCTCGACTCTAGAATTTGGTAGTCTGTGGAAGAATTAGTGGCTGAATTCAGGTCCTAATGCTGAGTATGCTGTAGGAGGGTTGAGAAGGACGTCTTAGATGTAGATTCAGTTACTTTCGAGGTGTTTGGCTTTGACCAAAAGGCCTGTCAGCTCAGATGGAAAATTTGGATGTGGTCACTTGAACCAGCTGAGATGGAAATAAGCCAGGTGAAGGCGCCTGCAAAGGAAAACATGACACCTTGAGTATGGACAGTTCCCCTGGTGATAGTCATCTTTGGGTTCCACTTTGAACTGATGCATTTTTAAGTTCACTTTTGTTTCCATGTTAGCTTTGTTGTCAAAACTTGGCCTCTCTTCACTGGTGCTGAACAGAAACACAGAGACAGAGTTTTGGGTGAAGTAGAAAAGAGCACCTTTTATTGCTTTGCCAGGCAAAGGGGACCACAGTAGGCTAATGCCCTCAAGGCTGTGTGAACCACCCTGGAAAGGGTAGTGAGGAGTTTAACAGTGTTTAAGGAGCAGAGCGTGATCAGCTCGTGGACAATTCTTGAATTGTCTCTCATTCAAGCATCATCAATCTTCTGGTTTCAACCAGTGTAGGGTCTGTGTTCTGGTGGTCAGCAGTTTTCATCTGAAGGGGGTCTGCTTCCAGTAAAAACAACTTGTGTTTCAGACCTTTATCTATATATTTTAGGGAACTGGGAGTTGGGTGATTCTGCTGTGTGGCAGAATCATGGTCTAAATTTTTACCAGTTCCCTAGCCCAAGACCTCTTCTTTGTTTCTATATCTTCCTATGTCCCAGTCATTAACTCGAGTCAACATTATACTTCAAAAGACAAGGACACAGGGGCTTGTACACAGTTTTAGTTTCTGATGCCTTCAACCACAGTGTTCAATCACACTTAGGAAGCAGCTCCTGTTATCTGCCCAGTACTTAGCCTGAAAAAAGGAATAAAACAATACTCTATCCTTAAAAACCACCCGAACTTCCAGTTAATACTTTATGTCTTATCAGAGTTGAATACCAAAGCTTCCTCATTATGCATTAATTTACCAAAAAGTTTATACTTTTCTTTTCCTTCACTTTCACATAGATAGACACAGTATAGAAAGGTTTGACATGGGTCTAAGGGAAGATTTGCTTAGTGCTTTTTTATGTTTGAAGTCTATGGATGTTCATTATTGTAAATACATGGCCACATGTATTTCACATAGGACCAGTGTACCTTATTTTCTGCAGTATTTTGTTCTATAAAAATGATATGTGAATCGTACCTTTCAGAAGCAAACAATGTTGTATAAAGTATTTTGAAGTTTTAAAGGTGTTCTTGTTGAATGCTCTTAAAAGATTTATAACTGGCCTGAAAATTAGACAGTTTGGGTCAGTCTGGACTTTGATAAATTATGTTTCTTGAGGTGTATTTACAGATCTACAACATATTTTATTGATGTAGTTCAGTTCAGTTCAGTCGCTCAGTCGTGTCCAACTCTGTGCGATCCCATGGAACACAGCATGACGGGCCTCCCTATCTATCACCAACTCCCATAGTTTACCCAAACTCATGTCCATTGAGTCGATGATGCCATCCAACCATCTCATCCTCTGTCATACCCTTCTCCTCCCGCCTTCAATCTTTCCCAGCATCAGGGTCTTTTCAAATGAGTCAGGTCTTCACATCGGGTGGCCAAATATTGGAATTTCAGCTTCAACATCAGCCCTTCCAATGAACACTTAGGACTAATCTCCTTTAGGATGGACTGGTTGGATCTTCTCGCAGTCCAAGGGATAAAGTCAGCCACTGTTTCCACTGTTTCCTATCTATTTGCCAGGAAGTGATGGGACCAGATGCCATGATCTTTGTTTTCTGAATCTTTAGCTTTAAACCACCTTTTCACTCTCCTCTTTCACTTTCATCAAGAGGCTCTTTAGTTCGTCTTCACTTTCTGCCATAAGGGTGGTGTCATCTGCATATCTGAGGTTATTGATATTTCTCCTGGCAATCTTGATTCCAGCTTGTGCTTCAACCAGCACAGCATTTCTCATGATGTACTCTGCATATAAGTTAAATAAGCAGGGTGACAATATACAGCCTTGACATACTCCTTTCCCGATTTGGAACCAGTTTGTTGTTACATGTCTGGTTCTAACTGTTGCTTCCTGACTTGCATACAGACTTTTCAAGAGGCAGGTCAGGTGGTCTGGTATTCTCATCTCTTTCAGATTTTTCCACAGTTTGTTTGGATCCACACAGTCAAAGGCTTTGGCATAGTTAATAAAGCAGAAATAGATATTTTTCTGGAATTCTCTTGCTTTTTCAATGATCCAGCCGATGTTGGCAATTTGATCTCTGGTTCCTCTGCCTTTTCTAAAACCAGCTTGAACATCAGGAAGTTCACGGTTCACATATTGCTGAAGCCTGGCTTGGAGAATTTTGAGCATTACTTTACTAGTGTGTGAGATGAGTGCAATTGTGTGGTAGTTTGAGCATTCTTTGGCATTGCCTTTCTTTGGGATTGGAATGAAAACTGCCCTTTTCCAGCCCTGTGGCCACTGCTGAGTTTTCCAAATTTGCTGACATACTGAGTTCAGCACTTTCACAGCATCATCTTTCAGGATTTGAAATAGCTCAACTGGAATGCCATCACTTCCACTAGCTTTATATTGATGTTTCCTAAGGCCCACTTGACTTCACATTCCAGAATGTCTGGCTCTAGGTGAGTGATCACACCATCATGATTATCTGGGTTGTGAAAATCTTTTTTGTACAGTTCTTCTGTATATTCTTGCCACCTCTTCTTAATATCTTCTGCTTCTGTTAGGTCCATACCATTTCTGTCCTTTATTGATCCCATCTTTGCATGAAATGTTCCCTTGTTATCTCTAATTTTCTTGAAGAGATCTCTAGTCTTTCCCATTCTATTATTTTCCTCTATTTCTTTGCACTGATCACTGAGGAAGGCTTTCTTATCTCTCCTTGCTATTAACCCTAATTGATGTAATAGTGTACTAAATACACACATGAACAGATAGACATTGTCCTTGAGAACACTGATACCTGTATTCAGTTCAGAGAACACATCCATGTGTTATTTCATTTACTCCATGCAACAGCCTTTCAAGGTAATTGTAGTACAAACAACTTCGCTTCATGGATCAAAGGCTTGTCATGGCAAAGGGGGATGCGTAACTCAGCAGAGCTATGAGCCATGCTGTGCAGGACCACCCAAGACCAATGGATCATAGTGCAGAGTTCTTACAAAACGTGGTCCACTGCAGAAGGAAATGGCAATCCACTCCAATATTCATGCCATGAGAACCCAATGAAAAGGGAAAAAGATGTGACACTGAAGATGAGACTCTCCCCCCAGGTCAGAAGGTGTCCAATATGCTACTGGGGAAAAGCAGAGGGGAATTATTAATACCTCCAGAAAGAATGAAGCAGCTGGGCCAAAGCAGAAACATCACTCAATTGTGGATGTGTTTGTCAAGAAAACTGAAGATATCAAGAGAACATTTCATGCAAGGATGGGCACGATAAAGGACAGAAACAGTAAGGACCTAAGAAGCAGAGAGATTAAGAAGAGGTGGCAAGAATACACAGAATTATATAGGAAAGATCTTAATGACCCAGATAACCACAATGGTGTGGTCACTCACCTAGAGCCGGACATTCTGTAGTGTGAAGTCAAGTGGGCCTTAGGAGACATTACTATGAACAAAGCCAGTGGAGGTGACAGAATAAACATTAAGAAGCTTCTCTTATTAATTAAGAACATTAATAAGCCTAGACTAGCACCCCTGGGATGCAGAGCTAAGGAAATACACAAGTCTAGTCTTTCTCTAGACTATGAATAAACTTTCACATCCAGATACATTCCATCTTTGGGGATATTTCCCCATCCATCAAGTGTTTGAGATAATAAATGAAATGGCAATAAATTGGGACACTGATGAGTCTGGGTTCATGGAACTGCCAGCTTCTGGGTTCAATCTGAGCTGAGGAGCCACCATTGACTCCTGTTGTTTCCTTTGCTAGAGCATCAAACACTTGTTTTGGGTCCAAGGTTCCAGGGCTTTATTGTTTAACCATTTGGGGTCAGCATTCATGAGACCGGAATAAGATCTTAAGGTCAGATAAATTTCCAGATGGGGATTCAACAGATCAATGTGAAGTTAATCAGGGATGTGTTTCACTTAAACAGTCTAAAGTTGGGAATTTTTTAGAGTAATAAAATAGAAAGAATGTGTCTGTCTTATATCATTAATGCTACTTATAGGTACGCTCAGTGGGTAATTTGAGCTTGTTAAGTTAAAAGGTAGAATTTCAGTTCTACCTTAACAGCTGAAAGATTCTCTTTGCTGACTATAATTAAACAAAAAGTGAAACTAAAGCAAATTTCATTAAATGCTTGGCCCAGTCATAGAAAATTGTCATCTCTCCAGGTTGATGTAAATGGGAAGGGAAAATGTTGTTACTTTTATCACTTAAGAACTTCTTCCCCTTAAGGTTCCTGAAAGTACATTTGTACTATTTGCAGGATGATTAACTGCTCACAAAGTTCTCAAACAACGGGTGTAAACATTTTTTTATTCTAATTTGAAAGGAAAGACATTGTTGATTCAGATTGCCTATTCAGCTCTCTTTGGATTTGCATCTTTTAAGGGAGAGATGTAAATTTCTTTAGTTACTACAAGTGCTGCATGCTGAGCAGCTTGTCAATAAAATCCATTCAAAATTGGAGATACCTGTGGCCTGTGAATGAGAGAGCATTTCTATGTTTTCTTCTCTGGGACAGCCGTGGTGCTTCTCAAGCGTGCTTTGAAAATGCCTCTCTACTGAGCTGAGCCATTCCACAGCCAGTTGGGTTCTTGGTTCTCCAGGTTATGATGTTGTTAGCTGTCAATGGTTTGCACTGACTCTTTTGGACTCTCTGTGGCCATCTCTAGTCAGAGTCCACATTTTCCTTCAACAGATTAGCCAGACCAAAATGGAGTCTGGCTTCATTTCCCTGGAGGCCAAAAAAGTATGTAGTTTCTCATTTGCTTGATTTTTCCAGTTTCAAAATGAGGGCTTTTGCTGCCCCAGCAATGAAGAGAGCATTCGTACCCCCTGCAGCTGAGAGCTGCAGTAAAGCAGATGTTGAAAGATGAAATGTCATAATAGAGAAGCATCTTAATCTCTGATATTGTGTTCAAGTTCTTAAGAATGTGATATCCTCTGAGAAATTTGCAAACCTAAATGGAGATTATTTTATATGGCTTAACATTTCTTTAAACCATATGTCAGCACAAGGACTTCTGAAAAGAAAATGACTGTGTTACTTGATCCCAAGGCCTGTGCTGAGTGGAAGGAGCGCTGTTCCCCTTCGTGTTGGCCGTAGCAAGGCTCAACGACAGGCCTGTGAGTAGAATCTGGCCCACCGCCTGTTTTTATAAATACATTTTGTTGGAACACAGCCATGCTCATTCGTTTACATAAGTGTCAATGGCTGCTTTCCTGCTACAAAGATAGAGTTGAGTAGGAAGGACAGAGGCCATATGGCCTGAAATATTTACTCTCTGGCCCCTTACAGAAAAAGTGTGCCAACTCCTGTATTACAGCAGAATGTTAGGGCCATGGGACTTCTGATCTGACTCTCTTCCTAGCTTTTGGAGCTGTGGACAAGTTATTTAAATTCTCTAAGACTCTTGAGAGTCCCTTGGACAGCAAAGAGATCAAACTGGTCAATCCTAAAAGAAATCAACCCTAAATTTTCATTGGAAGGACTGATGTTGAAGCTGAAGCTCCAATACTTTGGCCACCTGATGTGAAGAGCTGACTCATTGAGAAAGACCCTGATGCTAGGAAAGATTGAGGGCAGGAGGAGAAGGGGACAACAGAGGACGAGATGGTTGGATGGCATCATCAACTCATTGGACATAAGTTTTAGCAAACTCTGGAAGATAGTGAAGGACAGGCAAGCCTGGTGTGCTGCAGTCCATGGAGTTGCAAAGAGTCAGACACAACTTAGCAACTGAACAACAACAAAATCTCTAGTTTCTTCATTTATGAAGTTGAAGATACTGAAGATTAAGTTTTTTAATTAGATAATATATTTAAAGCCAGTACTACCCTTGTTCCAAGCCCTACAGATATTGTGGACAGGTCCACATAAAGCTCTTAGCACAGCACCTGACGTGTATTGAACTGAACTGAACTGACGTGTAGGAAACACTCAACAAGTGTGCAAACGTATAAAATAGTTCATTTGGCTGCTGTTATCTTAGTCATCCTTGTATTCTGCCACGTTCCTCTGGAGTTGTTGGGATCCTAGTGTTTCACTTCCCCACTGCTCTGCCAGATGGCAGCTCTGTTTCCTACAAGGAAACTGTTAACGACCATTGAGATTTCGTGAATGGAGTGCTTGGGAAGGAAGTAGGCGAAGCTGTGTGATAAGGTGTGAGGAACACAGGCATCCACCAGTCAAGGCAGAACCCCAATGTCAGGACAGCAGATGGAGTGTGGACTCTGGAATCCAGAATTCCTGGTGTTTTGTGCATGAGCCGCATGACCAAATTCAGCAAATATCTTTGTCTCTCTTCTTCGGTATCAGAAATTCAGCGCTGCTAATAGTGAACCCCAGGGATGTGAGGATGAGCTGACTTCCTGCCAAGAATGTGCTCGGCATATCAGATGTGCTCAATAAACATTGGTCCTCCGTGGTGCTGCTTTATGAAGGCAGGGGGAGAAGACAGCTGGTCTTGGGGACATGGGTGCCTTCAGAGTGCACCTCCTGCATTTCAGTACCTGGTCCACATGTCACCTTTTCAGTTAGGCCTTCCCTAACCATCCCTATGAACAGCTCATCTTCCCCGCCTCAGCCTGGTCTCCGCCTTTTCTTTCCTACTTGATTCTTCTCTGCTTAATGTATTGTATTCTGTGTGATCTATCCTGTGTTTTCGGAGAAGGCTATGGCACCCCACTCCAGTACTCTTGCCTGGGAAAATCCCATGGACGGAGGAGCCTGGTAGGCTGTAGTCCACGGGGTTGCGAAGAGTCGGACACGACTGAGTGACTTCACTTTCACTTTTCACTTTCATGCATTGGAGGAGGAAATGGCAACCCACTCCAGTGTTCTTGCCTGGAGAATCCCAGGGACGGGGGAGCCTGGTGGGTTGCTGTCTATGGGGTCCCACAGAGTTGGACATGACTGAAGCGACTTAGCAGCAGCAGCAGCAGCGCTCTGTGTTTTACTTGCCTGTTGGCTGTTTTTTCCTTCCATATGAGTTCTAGGAGGAGAGGAATGATTGTATTTTCCGCTAATATGTTCTTGGTGCCTGTAACAGTGAGACGTATATATTCTGTGTTTTACCTATATTGTATTTTTAGTGCCCAGCATACTGCCTGTCATATACTAGTAAGAGAACAAATAAATAGTTGAGCAAAGTAAATGAGATGTATTGATTTAAGGTTTCTTATAGTATTAGTGTCTGACTCATATAGGATTTCTTTATACAAGCTCCCTTCGTTGTTAAAATATTCTGTAATAATTTATATTGTCATCTTAGGAAAAAAATGACTGAAATGTACAAGCTAAATGTTTGTGTTTTTCTGAGGCCAGTCAGGAGGCAGGAAGCCTCTCTGTGGGTGCATAGATGATGGGAAGGAACATGTTCCATCCACCAGGCTAAAGCTTTCAGAAATGTGACCGCAATGTGCCAGAGTTCTACTCCAGGATTCTTCTTGTCTCTTGGGAAAGCCAGGCTACAGTCAGCATGAGAATCAGATCAATGAAGCTTGTCCATGATGAGCTCCAAGCTGCCAGGCTCTAGAGTTGGCCTGTGAGAGGATTTTCCTTCCCACAGGAAGGAAAGTCGTAAGGACTTTTGCCAGAGTGGGGACTTACTAGGTGGCATGTTTCTGGAGACCAAACTCAATGCTCCTTGGTGACCAGAATCCCTTTCAAGATCTGATAGTCCTCCAGGGACTGTCTCTCTCAAGCCTCAGGGCCCAAATTTGAAACATGGTGCCAGAAGGTTTATACAATGTTAGGAGCACGAGGGACATTGGTTTAGAGGGTCCAGTCAAGACCCAAGAGCATACAGGATGGGCTTTTCTGGATATGTGAGCTGATGAAATCTAGGAGCAGGAGCCTACAAGATGAACCTGTGCTTCTCCACACTTGGACAGAGAACTAGCAAATGTGCTAGTGGAGCCCACTGGAGCATTGATGTGGAAATGTATCTGACAGGGAGGTTGTGTCTGTTTTTCTATCATAGCACAGGCTCTGTTTGAAAGTTAGTTGCATGGGATGGAATGCTCAGAGGCCTCCGTCACAGTCTCAGACTCACCTGCTTCTCCACTTTCTTTTCCAGCATGGGCTACTGCATTCTTTTCGTGCACGGACTGAGCAAGCTGTGTGCGTGGCTCCATCGTTGGGGAGCCACCGCCCTGAGTGTGTCCACAGTGCTGCTACTGCTGCTTTTCTCCTGGAAAACCGTGAAACAGAATGAAATTTGGCTATCGAGAGAGTCCCTATTCAGGTATGACTAGAGGGATAAAAGTGAATCTCTTCCCATTATTTCTTTGCTTATGTATTTGTTTCCAAACGAATCAGGTGACATCTAGTGATATTTACTACTCCAGAAGTGTTTTTCAGTGAAGTTATAAATGGAAGATGTCCTTTTATTTTGGGTTTTAACTTCAGTTTTTTTAAATAGTGTATTAAGTTTTATGGGAGCTCATTCTAAGTAAATTGATGAAAATAAGGATCACGGGAAGCTTTGGGGGGTCTGTGAATTGAGATGGAAAGTCTTAATGATAAGCTGGGCTGTAAAATCAGCTATAAACAAAATGAAGCAATAAGTCTAATTCCATTGTTCAGCTGAGTGAATGGGAAAGGTGAGTACACAGCAAGAAGGAAGAGAAATGCAGTACATTTTCTTTAAAATGTTTCAGGACATTAAGTCGTGATCTGTGATCCAGTTGCTTTATTTTGAACATTAATTGTGAACAGGAAACGGTTTCTCATCTCCTGGTAGGTTTTTATATGGTGTAGAAGCTGTTTCAGAATATAGTGAAGTGTTAGTCACTTAGTCGTGTTTGCCTCTTTTCAACCATTGACTGTTGCCATTGACTGTAGCCTGCCAGGCTCCTCTGTTCAAGAGATTCTCCAGGCAAGTATAATGGAGTGGGTAGCCACTCCCTTTTCCAGGGGATCTTCCCAACCCAGGGACTGAAGCCAGGTCTCCTGCAATGCAGGCAGATTCTTTACCATCTGAGCCACCAATATAACAATGTCCTAAATGTCTAAAGTATAAACATCCTTTGGGTCACTCATCATGCTGTGTTTCTGCACTTGATTTGTCTCATTGATACCACAGCCCAGGCAACCTTCACCTGGGCTCCTGGCTCAGCTACACCTGACCTCCCATGAGTATTTCCCAGTCTCTAGGAGTTCCTAGTTTTTGCCTGCTTCCTGCTTCTGTCCTCACTTGTGGCCCAGTTGGCCAGTTCAGTCAATGTGGTTTTATTTGGTTCCCTGATCACCTGGTACCCTACACTTATTCTTTGGAGGCAAACGACTGAAAGTGTGTAGCAGGCTGGTTGTTCGAATAGTCTGTCTTGAGGGGACCTGAATACTTGCAAAGGAATGAATGGAGGGTAAATGAATGAATGAAGTGTCGGGATTACTTTTTAAAATGAGAAAATATAGGAAGAACATAGGGGAGCACACAGAATTGGGGAGCAAGTGAGGAAGCTGGTGTGTAGCAGACTGGTTGTCTGAATAGTCTGTCTTGAGGGGATGTGAAAACTTGCAGAGGAATGAATGGAGCGACTTAGCAGCAGGAGCAACAAACTTACTCCAGTTTTCTCTCTTCACATCACAGTTCCAGGAAGATAAAGTCTTCTAACTGAGCCTGAACTTAGGTCACGTGCTTGCCCTTTGTCCCTCATCAGGGCACTGAGATGACAGAACTGGTCAAAGACTCTCCTCTAACTTCCATGGGGGTGAGGGGAGGGAAGCTGGCTTCCTCTGAGATAACACAGCAAAAGCAAATTCTCCACAGGAAGTCCACTTAAAACAATATATCTGATTTTGCTACTTGGCAATTTAACTTTTTTAATAGAAAAAAATGTAATTTGGCATGCATGTCTTTATTTATTATTACATGTCATTTATTGTCATTGTCATTATCATTATCACCATCATTATTTCCATGGGTACTGTAGGGACCTGTTGCTCTGTTTTTTTTTTTTTTTTTTTTTCCTTTTCTATGAATTGTTTTTCATTTTTAGGCTGCAGAGCCTGTTCTGTTCCTGTCATACCCCTGACTTCAGTGCAGTGCTTACAGATGACAGTGAACTCGTTCCCTCTTACTGCCCAGTGCTGAGGTCATTCTGTAAACACAAGGGCATGGAAGTTCAGGAATATAACTTCCTCCTGGTTTCTGTTGACTTAATTCATTTTTTCTTTCAGTTTCAGTAGTCAGTGATTTTATGAAAAATGTTTAAATGGTTCTGCCCTATGTTAAACCTTCTTGAGTACAGGTACTAAGAGTGATTGCATTTTATAATGATGTTTACTGCTTAATCAGAGCAACTCTGGGGATGGATTCTGGCAGACAGTGGTTTATCTCAAGGATAACAAGTTAGTGTTCAATCCCTATACAACTGATGCCAGCAATTTTAAAAAGGGAAAACAAAAGAGCAAAACGCTCATTGACCTTGCATGCAGAGGCTTCTGGTTTTTTAGATGGGAGCATGTAGGAAGTGAGCAGTTGATTACTAAAACACTCCACATATGTACATAAAAAAGCTTTGTGTCTGAGAGTCCTTTGCTAATCGAATGGAGTTTTGTGTAATATGCAAATCAAAGCTATCAATAGGTTTTAGAAAACTTTACCTATTATAATTTATTTATATTCTGAGAAAACTTTTAAGAATTTGAGACTTTAAGTTTTTTCTTTTTCCTTCAAGACCAGATGTTTGTATATATTCATCTTTCCTGAGCAATGTTCAAATTAGTTGAACATTTACCAGGAATCTTTGAGTCATGATAGGATTAGTAGTTGGTGTGGAGTCTGGAATTAGGCTTTTTGGCTTTGCTCCAAGTTCCACTGTTTAATAGCTATGTGATCCTGGGTGAGTTACTCAACCACTTCATGCCTTAGTATCTTTATTTTAAAATTTAGGAATTTGGAATTAACATATATACACTTCTTTATGTGAAACAGATAGCCAACAAGGATCTACTGTATAGCATAGGGAACTATTCAGTATATTTATTCAATATCTTGTGTTAAACCATAATTTTATATATACGTGTGTGTGTGTGTGTGTATGTATATATATATATATATGGTTTCACTAATGGCTTAGCAGGTAAAGAATCTGAAGCCTGCAATGCAGGAGACACAGGAGATGCAGGTTTGATCCTTGGGTTGGGAATATCCTCTGGAGAAGGAAATGGCCTGAATCATTTTGTTGTACACCTGAAACTAACACAACATTGTAAATCATCTAAATTTCATTAAAAAATTTTTTTAATAATTTTCTGTTAGGGGCTTCCCAGGTGGCACTAGTGGTAAAGAACCCATCTACCAATGCAGGAGACATAAGAGAGGTGGGTGGTTTGATCCCTAGGGAAGATCTCTAAGACAATCCCTCCAGAGAAGATCCCCTGGAGGAGGGCATGGCAACCCATACCAGTATTCCTGCCTGGAGAAACCCATGGACAGAGGAGCCTAGTGGGCTACAATCCATAGGGTCACAAAGAGTCAGACACGACTGAAGTGACTTAGTACACACGTGCATCTTCTGGTGTATTTATAAGAATAAAAGAGTGTGTTAAAAGGTGCCCAGGGCAGTATGATAAACACTGTGTAAGGTTATTGCTCTGCATTGTGTTCTAGGACATGAGTGAGAAGTGGGTTGTGGGAGAGACTAGAGGAGCCCGAAGTCTGGATGGGAGTCAGACACATGAACACATTTTAATATAATGTAGCAGGTGGTAGGATCTTCCCTGGTGGCTCACTGGTAAGAATCTGCCTGCCAGTGCAGGAGATATGGGTTCAATCCCTGGGTCAGGAAGATTCCCTGGAGAAGGAAATGGCAGCCCACTCCAGTATTCCTGCCTGGGCAATCCCATGGACAGAGGAGCCTGGTGGGCTACAGTCCACGGGGTCGCAAACAACTGGACACAACTTAGCAGCTAAACAACAACAAAGCAGGTGGTAGACAAGAGGAAGGGCAGGACACTGTATAAGTGTAGGCAGGTGACTGTAATCAACCCAAGCCTTCAAGGACTATTCTCTTGTGGGCCTGAGCTCGGTATGGTAGGATGAGGAAAACCTCAAGTAGCTGCAATGGTCAAAACCAAGAGCTGGCCCACTGAGTAAGAAAAAGTTCTAGATAAGCTGATGTCCTTACAGAGGTCCTGATTCTGTTTTCTCCTCTCTTCCAAACTGTAAACTCATTGACCATCCCAGGTCATATGGTTTCGAGACCTCTCTAACTGTATGGAGTGGTTTTGCTTGGCAATACTATGAGCAATCTTACAGAATATCTTAGGACAGACCTTTGTGTTAGAGAAAATCCAAATTTCAGTCAAGTTCCAGTGTTTCCAGCTAAGGCCTCCTCCCACAAAAAAGATGGCACTGAATGATGTATTTTTAGGAGATACCAATGCAAAGCTGTCTCATATCTTTGTACATCGATTCTTGAAAACCTCTCACACAAAAGCATAAGAATCCAATCCTTGTGCCTCACCAAGGGCTCAGAGAGAGAGTAGTTTGTCCAAGTCAGATAGCTGTGAAAGGAGGAGCCAGGATTTGAACCCAAATCTAATGTAAAAGCCAAAGAATGTATATACTTCACCACACCTATATTTTGCTTTATATTGTCTAACTTAATCTAAGCCCAATGTAAACAGAGACAGACAGACAGAGAGAGAGACAGATGGATACAGAGTGAGAGATATTTGTAATCATAGTTGCAAGGTACATTTTCTTTAATCTCTTAGAACAGGAAATTATTCTGCTATCTAATCTGAGGAGATAGAAACTGCATACGTCCAGCTGAACTGAGTGATACCCCAGACTCTTATGTGTGTTTGAAGGAAATTGTACCAAAATAACGCAATTTGATTAAATATTTTCTTCCTATCCCCCAAATTTTCAAAATGCCTAGAATGACAAAGATAGCATATTTTGTTTTGCATCCAGTTTGGGTTCTCTCTGAATCCCACTCATGAGCTGTTTAAATGATCCATGGACCACCCTTAAGAATTTATGGCCTAGATCTTCCTCCCTTTCTGTAGAAAACATTTCTTTTTCTTCCTCTGGAATTGCTGAGCCAGAAAGATAAGCAGATCTCTCAGGGCAGAGAACAGAAACCAGAGATTGGCAGATTCCTTTGTAAAAGCCAGACTATAAATATTTGAGGCTTTGTGGGCCCTCTCGTCTCTTTTGCAGCTACTCTGCTGTTACCTCGGGAAAGAGGCCGAAGACATTTTTGTAAAAGGGTAAACCCATGGATGTGTCTGTGGCCCATCAGGCTGTAGTTTGTTTATCAATGATATAAACATAGTCACAGTGACATTCTAATGTACCTAGTATCTTGTGGTACCTTTTAGGTTTATCCAATATTGACCAACTTCAGGAATGATTCTGACCTTATATTGGCCTTGGTTGAAATCTCTGCTCAACTATTTACTCAGTCTGTAACCTTAGAAAATGGTCTTCATCTCTCTGAGCTTCAATTTCCTCAACTACAATATGGGAGGTACAGTATACTACCCATCTGATGGGTTGTTGAAGGGAGGAAAGGAGATAGCCCTTGGAAGTGGATGCTTAGCTCAGCGCTTGATTTAAAATGAGCCTGCGTAAGCACTGGCCATCCTGAGTGTGGTGTTGGAAACCTTAGGTTAAATAGGGTCACAATCGAGGAGAACCACAAATTCTTCCTTTCCTTTCCTGTTAACCTCTGGCCGAACACTACTTGTTTTTAAAAAGTGTTTGCTTTCTAATCAGGAATTTGGAGATGGTTTTCCTGACTTATTGTTCCAGTAATATCAACAAAACAAACGTTCTACAAACTTGGAGAGATACCTGAGAGAAGTGTCTTGATATCTCTGGTCTTTTTCAAGTCTTCTGCAAATGAGAGGTGTGAGGCAGAAATGTAAAGTGCATGAATACAGACCCTGCATTCAGAGGGAGGCTTTTATTCATAATCCTTGTTGTAGTTATTAATAGGGCTTCCCTGGTGACTCAGTGATAAAGAATTCGCTTGCCAATGCAAGAAACGCAGGAGATGTGGGTTCAATCCCTGGAGAAGGAAATGGCAATCTGCTCCAGTATTCTTACCTGGGAAATCCCATGGAGAGAGAAGCCTGGCAGGCTACAGTCCATGGGATCGCAAAGAGTCAGACACGACTTAGCAACTAAACAGTAGCAGCAACAGCAGTCATTAATAGGGTTTGAGATCCAGCACCATAACTCATGAATCCTACATTTCCTTGTGGAGTAAGTATGTGTAAGGCTGCACATTCTATTAAGACAGTTGGGACGACTAAATGACTACGTCCGAGTCACAAGCTGAGGAGGCTGGCCCGGGAAGGAGGGGCAGACTGGCCACTCAGTGACACGGAAAGTTTTGCCTTTGGCTAGTTTATCTTTCTTTTTTCATAAACTGTTCGTTGTAAAATGAGAGACTGGAAAAACAAAGCAGGAAAAGATTACGTAGAGAATGTAAAGGTCAAAAACAACATTGGGAAATAGCAATGGGAAAAGCAGCAGAGTCACAGGATTGCAGTGTCTCCACCCACACCCGCTCGCCTGCTACGAGTGTTACTACTTCCTGCTGCCATCCCCGAACAATGCCCTCATCTTCACAAGGATGTGCTTTCACAGACTGAACTTGGGTGAAACATAATAGAGCGGCTATGCTAATTGCATAGAAGGAAGGATCAATTCCAATAAATATTACAGTTATATCTATGCTGAAATCAAAGTTATCTTTAAAATTTCCCTGTACCATGCACTGTGTAGTTTTGGAGAGAAAAATCAGACATTTTCCTGTATAAAAATTAAATTTTTAAGAAGCCATCACTATCACTCTGACCTTGGTCCTGCCCTGTGACTAAATATACTTTGGGTAATGTCCATTTGAAATGTTACATTAAAATTCTAGTTTTGTTTGTTAGCTAGTGAGCTGTACTGTGGGGGTGATTGAAGAGATTGATGGTTTCACTGGAGCACCCAAATGGTAGCATTTGTAAATCTTTTGTTTTGGGTTAGTCATTTTCCAGTGAGAGGATTCCTCCAGTCTCCTCCCTGAGAGTCCAATCCTGGCTGCCAGTGTGTAGAGCTTTGCATGGATACCACAGGGTTAGGAGGATCCACTGTTCAGAATGCATATTGTCACTTAACCTACTTTGGAGGTACATCTCTACTGGCCCTCAGCTGTACCTGTTGTTTCTGAATGCAGGAGCTCTCTGATTCAGTTCTTTAGGGAGTAACATGAGTGCGTGCTAAGTCGCTTCAGTGTCCGACTCTTTGCAACCCCATGAAGTGTAGCCCACCAGACTCCTCTGTTCATGGGATTCTCCAGGCAAGAATACTGGAGGGGGTTGCCATGCCCTTCTCCAGGGGTCTTCCCGACTCAGGGATTGAACCCAAGTATCTTACATCTCCTACATTGGCAAGCAGGTTCTTTACCACTAGTGCCACCTGGGAAGCCCTCTAGAGACTAAACTTCCTGCCTTTTGCTGGGAAGGGAAAGAATAGTGAAATAAGTCACCGGGATGTGCAGGGCCAAGAAGAGGTAGCTAGGGCCATGCATTTGACCTCACCTCAGCAGCTCCACATAAGGTGGAGTCTGCTGCTTTCCCAGGATGTTGCCCTTGGGTTGGTCTCTAGCTTCACACACTCCCGGTACATTCTGTCCTCTGAAGAGATCCTCAAGGAGCCAGCCAGTGGATTTTAAATGGGACAGTCTTTGCTGGTCCTAAGGGGCTGTTAATTTTTTTTTCTTTCATTTATGTTTGCCTTTGCACATTTTTCTTTATTTTAAAATTAAAAACAATTTTTATTGGCTTATAACATTAAATAGGGGCTATTTCAACAAAAGCTCAACAAAGGTGACAATACCCTGACATATTTCCCTAACAGCTTTAACACTTGTATGGAATTTCCCTAGTGTTCTTACCTAGAAGAGGTACTGCACTTGAAATACAATTGCCCAGAAATTAGGTTGTCATCATGTCTCCTTCCTCTCACCCTTAGCCTGTTCCCCTCCCACATTTAACCTACATAAGTTCTGGAGTTTTCTTCCCAGATAGCTCCCAAACCCATCTACCTTTGTCACTTCCCTGCCACCTCCTTGTCACCTCCTTGCAGGTGAGGGAACAGAGAGAGACTCTAGAAGCAAATTCCTTGGGTCAGAATCCCATTCTTGGTACTTACTACCAGGCTGATCTTGTGCAAGGTGAATTTGTGGTGCAGTTACAAGTGACTTGTATCACCTTCAAAACTTCAGTGTTACCTTCTGGGGCTCCCCAGGTATTTTGTTTTGCCAGTCTGAGCAGACTAATACACTCATGACTTAAGAAATTTTTAACTTTTCTGAGCCAAACCTCCTTTCCTTACCTCCAACTTGTAGAATATTTATTAATAATTGCACCTGCCTTTAAATAAAATTAGCCCTGGCTTAGTACATGAGAAATGTGTATTTCCAACAAACCTTAGTAGGGAAGCTAGTCTACAGTCATCCTTCTTGTAATGATTTATTTTTATAGACAATCTCGATTTTTTTAAAAAAGAGGAAGGCTATAAGTGAAAGAAGGAAGGAAAAAGGAAAAAGCTGAGTCGACCTGAGCATGCATGGTTGTCCCCCCGAAGAATCATCTCTCACTACTTCCTGCTCCTCTGCTTCACGTGCAGTTAGTGTATTTTGCTTGTGCATAACTGTGCACAACCTTCACTGTTTTCCACAGAAGCATGTTTAGTAACTCATAAGGTCCACAAGTTTTGGAAGAGGCTTTGGTGGATGCAATGAACATTTCAAATACAGGTTCGTAAATCTGTGATTAAAACATGAAAGAAACTGGCAACATTCCTAAGCAGTACTCTTTGTTACTCATTTTTTTTTAATGTATTAACTTTTAGGTCTGGAGTTCAAACTCTGCCCCACAATGCCAAGGTTCACTACAACTATGCCAATTTCCTGAAGGACCAGGGTCGGAACAGGGAAGCCATCTACCACTACAGAACGGCCCTCAAGTAAGCTGCAGCTGGTGTCTGTGCTTTTCAGGCCCTTGTTTATTTCACTCACCCCTCCCAGTATATAGAGACCTTGTTTCTCTTGATAGTGACCATCTCTTTGGAGGTGGTATAGATCTTGGACTCCAAATTTTTTGGCTCTTTGTTCAAGTCTGTTATAAGTCTACTTTGCTTCTAACTTTCGGTGTTTTCTTATAAAAATTTCCATTGCTACACATTATGTAATGAAGTGACACAGTTAAATACATATATACAGACCTATAGGAATTGGTTATAAAAAATATTCTCGTAAATTCATAGGATATTTACTCCAATGAATTCTTCCCAGTCTAGGCTTCCCATTATCTAAAAGGATTTATATAAAAACTTTTGAGAATAGAAGTAAAATACTCTGATCATTGTGTTAAATTTTTAAAAAAGTGAGAATTCATTTAATTACTCTGTTGGGAATATGTTAACAAGGTATGTATATACATCAGTTTAGTCGCTCAGTCGTACATACGTGTATATATAGTATATTTTTTAATGTTTTAACATCTTAAACATGAGCAGCCCTGACACTCTCTTTGTACTTATCTACTGGAAGAGAATATACCATGCATGGCTTTAGAGATGATTTTACTGCGTGTTCTGTTCAGTCATGTCTGACTGTTTGCAACCCCATGGACTGTAGCCCACCAGGCTCCCCTGTCCGTGGGATTTTCCAGGCAAGAATGCTGGAGTGGATTGCCATTTCCTCCTGCAGGAGATTGTCCCAACCCAGGGATCGAAATTGTGTCTCTTGCATCTCCTGTGTTGGCAGGCAGATTCTTTACCACTGCACCACCTGGGAAGCCCCAGAGATGATTTTAGATTCAAATTTAAGTTCTACATTATCAGCAGCCATCTGTATTGCTTTTAGTTACCCCAACTGCAACTCTGATTTTCAAGATGGCCTTTCCCCTCCCCCCAAAAAAGAAGGTCTGCCCTACAAGATCTCAGATAATAAACGTGTTTAACCTGGAAGGAGTGAAGACCTGATGCCTAAACACAGCCTCAGAATCTCCCCATGTGAGCTCACAGACGTGTTCCCAAGAGGTTTCCATGCCTCTGCAGTGTGTCCCACGTTTGGTTGACTCTTCTGATGCTGTTCCACTTTGGGACACGCTCCCAAATATGTGTACCAAACGAAGCACACATTTCACTGAAGCACCCTTCTTGGATTGTCTCAAGGTTTAGTTTAAAATTGTCATTCTTAAAGTAACTGACCTAATTTTTTAAAGTTATCCTTTTGAATAGTGTTCTACATAAGTATATTTGGTCATCAAGCAAAATCTTTTAGACTTTAGGACTTGTTATTTAATATCCAATATGGGAAAAATTTTAAACTATTCACATCAAGTTCTCTTTCCCAAAGAGTTCAAGAAATATGATCCCCAGAGGAATAATTGAAACAAAGCTCATTATTGTGAGAAAGAAGTTTTTATTAAGAAATAGAAAGCATTTTGAAAGATTTAATAAGGAATTATATTTTTTTCACTGCAAGCCAGTTTATCCAAATGTTTACACTGCTTATCTCTGGTTAGTGAGATTATGGTTTAATTTCTTTCTTTATTCTTTCCTTTGTGTTCCAGAAGTTTCACAATGAACACGCATTATTTTTGAATTGAGGAAGTGTCATTTTTTTAAAAAGGCGTGTTCTTTCAATGGACATTCAAGCCAATAAATTCTGTTTATCTTCAATAATTAATTAGTGTGTCATGATTTCAGGTGGCATTCTTAAAGGGAAGAGAAGAGTAGTAAGTTTGCCTGAAAAATATTGGTGGAAGGGAAATGTACCCGTATCTTTTTAAGTTTCTTTCATTCTAACACACTATTTTCTGTCAAGTTCAAACAAAAAAATAAAGCAGATCCTAAGGCACAGCTTGGGGCAAAAGTATAAATTAAGCAAAATTCTCCTGTAGCTGATTTTACAGAATCGCAGTAGCTGGTTGGGACTTCTGCCTGTTTCCTATGAAACAATAAAGATAAATGTTTGCTTCAACAACTGTGCTTCAGGAAGAAATATGTCCTTTGAGAAATGCGGTAAAAATAATTAAAGCTAAAAATATACTGCATAGTAATTAGTGAAGTAATTCATCCTCTCCCCACCAGGCTCAAAATACTTTTGATTTAAATTATTATTATTTTTTTGTGGATACCTCTGTGTGAATTTTCAGTGGATGTGGGTTTTTTTTTTAAAGTAAATTGTCACTCTTTATGTTAAAAAAAGGAAGATACTACGACTATTCATCATTTTGGTGATTATTTATCCCCGGTGACTGGAAGACTGTCTTTCCTTTAATATAACTCTTTGTGGAGGCTGCAGACTCTGGGGTTCTGCTCTATCCCAACTGTTTCATGCTACTGCACCTTTGTTGTCTCTCATTTTTCCTTATTTGCACACAGCAAGAAAGAGAATAATGAGGGAAATGCAGGATTAAATGTGGTGTTATCTGAAGTCAGTCCCCAAAGTTATTCATTCCTGTTGTAATAACTGTATAAATTCCAAAGACAATGGTGAAGTTAGTCATAAAGTTTGTATCTGTATTTATATCTTTTTGGCTGGCTTATAGTTCTCAAAATAACACTATATTAAATTGGTAATTATATATGGCATGAATACTGTGCTTCTTTTAAACTTTATTCTGTTTTTTAAACAATGTAGAAGTACCATTAACTTCATTTTGGTGTACCTCTTTTATGACATTTCTGTATTGCAAGGGAGGTCGCCCTTGGATAAAGCTGCAGCTGAGGTCATAGATCCAGGTTAAGACTCAGATCATCAAAGGAAATTGTCAGAACCATTTCCTTAAATCCTCCACAAAGACAGGTTTACGTTTTCCTTTGCTGTTGGGGTGGCTGTCGTGTTTATTGGGGTGTTATAAAGGTTGGGATTCTGTACACTGGAAAATCAGAATACTGGTGGTGAAGCTGCCATTTTCCTTCAAAAGTTTTTGACCATTGAGTTACTCTGGAGAAGGTTCCTACCATTTCACCTCATATGATGGGAGTAGAAAGTCCAAAGACCACACAACCATTAAGCTCTTCCTGTGCAAAACCTCTCATGAAATGATTCATTTGGTAAGCCCAAAAGGAGCAAGTGTGGCACTTCCCAAATACAGTGCAGTTAATACTGTATGTATAGTTGGCCAGTGGCTTCTTGATTAGTTTAAAAAGTCAGTTTAAAGTGAAGAATCATAAAATAAATAATGCACACTAAAATGTTTTATTGTACCCTAAAATTTCACAGGTACCCCCATTTACCGATTCTTTTAATGTCATACCAAGTCTTTTTCTTTGAGTAAGAGTCTGCTGATTAGAATTGGCAAAAAACACATACATAATTCATTTCTGTGGTGATGAGTTTTGATACTTTAAAGTGGACTAAAAATGTAAAGACTGAGACTTCTGATTTTTCTTTTCCAGTCTTCTACAATTAATCTTATATTGAATTCAACAGCAATTTTTGAGCAACTTCCCTTCTTTGAGTTTTTTTTTTAGTTTTCATAGAAATTACAACTCTCTTTTTCACATTTATATTTTATCAGTTTGCAAGATATTTCATTATATCATGAAATTGCAATAAACTGGAATAAATTTGTTAATAAACACAACTGACTCAAGCAGCATAACTCACAGGAACAAAAGGGCCCAGACTTATAGAGAGGGTTTATTAAATTGTATGTATCCCCCAAAATGCTTTACATAGAACATCTGGAAATCTGATGACACATTTACATGTCTGTTTTAAAAGAGTCTTCATTAGAAGTCTCATGGAAATTATTTTTCATCTTAAGTATAGATTCCCTACAAAAATCAATTACTGATTGGCTAATATGGGCTAGTCATTAAGAACCCTGAAGCTGGCAATGAGAATAGAGTTCACCTTTATTTGAGTGGATGAAAAAAGTCTCTCTGATGTCAGCAGGAATCACTCCATGTTCCTCTGAACATTTGTTCACTTAGATGTCCTCTTCCTTCCAGCCCCTGACAGTAAGCCCCTGCCACACCCAGACTGGCTGATGCATTCCAGGTAGTTGGATATCAGCCACATATAAAAAGGCTGTAATCCTCAGCCACCCAGATAACTATTTTCTTTTCACAGTTATGGTTTCACATGAAATTCACAGACATAGTCTAAGAAGTCACCCTCCCATAAGTTGTATTGAGTAGTAGATGCATTACTCAGAGGTCCCTGACCTGAGGGATCTCTCAAGTGTCTTTGGGTCACCTTGGCCCCTTAGACAGGACTTGTCCACTCCTAATATATCTATTGTTGATCTTCTAAATAGAAAATCTGAAGAGGAGGGAAGCTGTTAATGGGGGGCAGGGTTTGAAGTCCCTAACCAGGCATAATTAAAAGGAAAGGAATGTGCTTTTAAAACTCTTGTACAAAAGAAATATTCAACTGATATATAATTGGCTAACACATGGGAAAGGAGAAGCTAAAATTTTTCTGACTGGGATTTTTTTTAATGCATAAAATAGAGACTTGTCATAAGAACAGTTCCCACTGCTATCATTCTTTGTATTCCCTCATATGTAGATAACCAGAAGTCTGCAGAGAGACTCCATGAGATTGTAATAAGTGTATGTGGAAAAAAGGAAATCATAAGACAGTGATTATTGAAGAAAGCCACATCATTAGACTGTAAAGAAGTCTATGTCTAATTAACCTACTGTTCATTGATGTCCTGAGTCTATTAATAAGATTATTATAATTCCTTTGAAAAGTGTTGTCTATAAAACTGGTAGAGTTTGAACATTTTTTAAAAATCAGGATTTAATTATTACTTAAAAGCCCTTCTTTACCCAGGCTATTTTTGAATGAGCATTTAAAATAACTCGCATGACTACAGGTGGCATTAACTACCAGCTGCCATGTATTTCTGGAAAGAATAAAAATTGCGATACCATTTGTTAACCTAGTTTAACAAGTGGAGATGGATTCTTCTGCTGGTGTGTCATTTTCATTTATAAAAGTCTGAAGATGCTTTCCAGTAGGACAATTGAAATTATTTTTGTTCCTTTTTGTTGAAATTATATTCTTACCATGTGTATTTTGTGTTAATTAAGTTTAACAATTTTATTCATTAAATCCAAGACATTATACATTTCATTTAGAAAGCCAGAATTTTAGTCATATTGTGATCATACTTATGGACTACATTTCAGCATGAATGTTATATAATTTATATTAAAAAACATTTGCTCTCTTCTTTTCTGCCTTAAACCACCATGTCACTTCAAAACCTCACTGTAGTTCCCCAGGAAACAGAATCCAAGGCAGAGATTAACAAACAGGAAGATCATTAATGCTGGCCAAAGAAACAAGATGGGCAGAGGGAGAAGCTGAGATGCAGTGTACTCCCAGGGGATCAGAGGAGCCCTTAGGGTGCTCGGGAGCTGGGCATCCTCAGAGTTGTCATGAAAGGAATGGAACATTTATACCCCCTTATCAACCAATCACTGGTGCTAGGCAATTCAGTTCAGTTCAGTTCAGTTCAGTCGCTCAGTCGTGTCCGACTCTTTGCGACCCAGTGTATTGCAGCACGCCAGGCCTCCCTGTCCATCACCAACTCTCGGAGTCCATCAAGTCAGTGATGCAAGCACCAAAGAACTGATGCTTTTGAACTGTGGTGTTGGAGAAGACTCTTGAGAGTCCCTTGGACTGCAAGGAGATCCAACAAGTCCATCCTAAAGGAAATCAGTCCTGAATATTCATTGGAAGGACTGATGCTGCAGCTGAAACTCCAATACTTTGGCCACCTGATGTGAAGAACTGACTCATTTGAAAAGACTCTGATGCTGGGAAAGATTGAAGGCGGTGGGAGCAGGGGGATTGGGTGGGGGAGAAGGGGACGACAGAGGATGAGATGGTTGGATGGCATCACCGACTTAATGGACATGAGTTTGGGTAGGCTCTGGGAGTTGGTGATTGACAGGGAGGCCTGGCATGCTGTAGTCCATGGGATCACAGAGTCAGACACAACTGAGTGACTGAACTGAACTGAACTGAACAGAATATCGTTTAGATTTTCTGTTAAAATGAGAATAGTGGTGTTATCTACTTAATAGTGTTAGTGTTAGTCGCTCAGTCATGTCCTACTCTTTGCGACCCCATGGACTGCAGCCTGCCAGGCTCCTCTGTCCTTGGGATTCTCCAGGCTAGAATACTGGAATGGGTTGCCAGTTACTTCTCCAACCTACCTCATAGGGCTGGAATATTAGAAGATAATTCACAAACAAGGTGTAAATCAATGTCTAAATACCTGGCCATGCTAAACTCAGTAAATGTTATTAAAACATCCTAAATCAGACCCCTTCTCTCTGCCTCCACTACCCATCTTCTCTCACCTGGATTGCTTCAGTGTTCTCTGGTCTCCACATTTTCACTTCTCCCTTCTGCCCTCCTGCCATCTGTTCTCAACCCAGCAGCCCAGGGGAGTTCATTAGCAGTCCTGTGCTCAGAACATTCTGCTTGCTTCCATCAAGAATCAAGGGCCCTGTAGTGGTCTCCATGTCATGCACTGTTTGACCTCTGCCACTCAGACCTCACCTCCTATTGCACCTATCACCATCAGCTCCAGGAATGCTGGACAGCAGTTGCCACATTCCTATATCAGTTGGAGGAAAAAAAAAAATGCATAACCTAAAAGTAGAGCATTATGTTTTATTTGGCAGATGGCCCAGGACACAGCATCTCAGATAACTCTGAGAGACTACTCTGAAGAAGCAAATGGGGGTTGAGGATATATAACAGTTTTTGCAACAAAGACCAGGTAGTTAGAGCAACAAAAGATTACTGTTTATTAAAGAAAATCAGATATCTTAAGGAACTTAGTGTTTTTTAATGTAAGGGAAGATGCAAGAGTCTGGGTGCACTGAAAACCATTCCTTTGATGTGCACCTCAGCTATCTGGGGCCAGTATCATGTGCTGTCTCATCCTGAGTCTCCCCAGGGTGCACCATCAGAGGTGGCTGCAGCTGCTGGCTGCAGGATGGTGGGCATCTGGTTTCTATCCTGAGGCCCCCAGGGCTCACCGTCTGGGCAGCTGTAATGTGATTATGTGATGGCTGCAACTTTGTTTGTTTGCTGATGCGGCGGTCAGTATTTTTTCATTCACATCTATTACAGGGACTCTGCATTTGTCCTTCCTTCTTCCCAAGACACTTTCCCCCTTCTGTAAATGGCTGCCTCCCTCCCTTCAGGGTGCCTTAGGTAATCTCATCTTGTCCATGAGTCTATCCTTGGTCTCCCAGCCAACCCCAGCATACCCTATTCTTCTGCTTCACTTTGTTTTTCTCCAGTGCAGGTTTCAAGCTCTAATACACATACACTTTTAACACCGCTAGCTATTGTCACCCTGCTTATTTAACTTATATGCAGAATACATCATGAGAAACGCTGGGCTGGAAGAAGTACAGGCTGGAATAAAGACTGCTGGGAGAAATATCAATAACCTCAGATATGCAGATGACACCACCGTTATGGCAGAAAGAGAAGAAGAACTAAAGAGCCTCTTGATGAAAGTGAAAGAGGAGAGTGAAAAAGTTGGCTTAAAGCTCAACATTCAGAAAACTAAGATCATGGCATCTGGTCCCATCACTTCATGGGAAATAGATGGGGAAACAGTGGAAACAGTGTCAGACTTTATTTTTCTGGGCTCCAAAATCACTGCAGATGGTGATTGCAGCCATGAAATTAAAAGATGCTTACTCCTTGGAAGGAAAGTTATGACCAACCTAGACAGCATATTGAAAAGCAGAGACATTACTTTGTCAACAAAGGTCTGTCTAGTCAAGGCTATGGTTTTTCCTGTGGTCATGTATGGATGTGAGAGTTGGACTATAAAGAAAGCTGAGGGCCGAAGAATGGATGCTTTTGAACTGTGGTGTTGGAGAAGGCTCTTGAGAGTCCCTTGGACTGCAAGGAGATCCAACCAGTCCATCCTAAAGGAGATCAGTTCTGAATATTCATTGGAAGGACTGATGTTGAAGCTGAAACTCCAATACTTTGGCCACCTGATGCGAAGAGCTGACTCATTTGAAAAGACCCTGATGCTGGGAAAGATTAAGGGCAGGAGGAAAAGGGGATGACAGAGGATGAGATGATTGGATGGCATCACCATATCAATGGACATGGGCTTTGGTGAACTCTGGGAGTTGGTGATTGACAGGGAGGCCTGGCGTGCTGCAGTTCATGGGGTTGCGAAGAGTCGACACGACTGAGCAACTGAACTGAACTGAGCTGCTGACCATTATATGCCAGTGTGTGTGTGTGTGTGTGTGTGCACAGTCACTCAGTCATGTCTGACTCTTTGCAACCTCATGAACTATAGCCCACCAGGCTCCTCTGTCCATGGAATTTTCAAGCAAGAATACTGAAGTGGGTTGCCACTTTCTTCTCCAGAGGATCTTCCCAACCCAGGGATTGAACCCTTGTCTCTTGTGTCTTTTGCATTGGCAGGCAGATTCTCTACCATTAGCACCACTTGGGAAACCCCATTTTATGCCAGTAGTGACCCCCAATTCCTGAGGTGAATCTTCAGGATATACACGCCTTTCCCTCCCCACTCCTCATGACCTCCTAGGCTGGCACTATTAACTGTAAACATGGACACACTCCTCCTGCCCACCACTTTCGTTTTTTTTTTTTTTTGCCTGTCAGTCTAACAGCCAGAGTGCTTCACATGCTGCAAAGTGTTATTACAAGAAGGATTCTATGAGCTCACTGATCTGTCATATAGGACTTTGAACCTCCTTATAACCTTGGGTGTAACTCTTAAAATTGTGCGTGTCTGGAATCCCATTTGATGTTGAGTATGTCAGAAATGTTTGCAGGAAATTACCCTGGTGCCTGTGGGCATCATTTATTTCAGATGAGGAAAGATTGACAGGCTCTGTTGGAGTGAGTGCTTGACAAGGAACCGTCCTACATTCTTAAAATGGAGTGGGCCAAGTGTCCTTCACATCTGAAAACCCATGATGTGGGAGAAACAGATGGATACAAGAAGACTTGAGTATTCATTGGGTTAGTGGTGAAAAAATAATGGATGTTATTTTGACTGATGGAAGCAAGACAGATACCTTTGACAGCAGTGAGAAGAATGATTTTTTGGAGGATGAGAAATACACATGAAAGAAGAGTGGCAGTTTCAGCCTGGCGTGGGTTCATTAGGGCTGTGGAGGGAGCCAAGCACAGCCCCCCAGAGGTTCTGCAGCCAACCCCAGAGCATCAGATGAGTGGAATGTACCAGCGATGATGATAGGCATCTTATACCCACCATCCTTTTTGGTCACACAGGTTAATATGTTATGGACCTTATTGTTACAGAGAGAGCAACTAAAGCACAGGTATGAGTTCAAAATCACCCAGCAAGAAAGTTCCCCAAGGCTTCTGACTCCCAAGTGCAGTTATTTTTCCACTCCACCAAAATAATTTCCTATTCTTCTGCCACAGAAAACCAAAGTTCACCATGGTCACCCCAAGCCCTTGAGAAAAGTTAAATTGCATTGACCACTTTCTGTTTAAAAGAGCAGAAAAGTCTTTAAATCAATGCATTTCCCAGCCTCCAGAGGAAAATTCCTGGGAATCAGGAAAATTCAGTCACTTAAAATGAGTCATTTCCTAAGGGCATGGTTTTACTCTAAATTGTCTGGAAAAATCAGATGGGCGGAGTCCTGCTGAATCCTGATTGGAGGTCATCCATTGTGAGAGGTCAGATCATTTAGTTGGCTCCTCTCTGAAGAGTGTGTCCTGTTTCCCTAAATTGCATTTGAGGTTTTTATTTCCCCAAGGCTATCTAATGAATGGGAAGAAGTACAGAATCAAAAGAAAGTGGCAAGACTTACTTTTGGGTGTCAATGGTGACTTCACACAATTAAAGAAGCAGACTGGTAGATGATCAATGTCATTCTGGCACAATTTAATGACCTGATGATTCATATTTTACAGCATGAAGGAACCAGGCACTTGAGAAATGCCAGGAACTAATGTGACTAAAAATATGCTGCTGCTGTGGACTCCTGAAATAAAGCTTACTTTGGGTACTTTTTAGTTCAGTGAACTTTAGGTCTCATGATTGAATTTTTTCCTAGTCATGTTTTTCTTTTGGGTCCTTTTTTTTTTTCCCCTTCAACAGGAAATAGAAAATAAACATCTGACCTTAGCATACTTAACCTCAAATAAATTAATGTGTGGAATGAAAATCAGACAAATCAGGGTGTGTATATTCCAAAAGGAAACTGCAAACTGGAGCACATGATACAGTCTTGTTTGAACAATGAAATGCCTTAGAAGTTTTTCAAACAGTAAAAAAGGAACATCATTCTTAACTTTTGAAAACTAAACTAGAATCATATACATTTTATCTTCATGGACCTTTAGTTGAGATTGAAGCTTGAGACCAGTAGATCTGTGAGCATGTATCTGTGCCTCATATCACTCAGTAAACCACAATGTTAGTCGTTCAGTCATATCCAACTCTTTGTGACCCCATGGACTGGAGCCACACCAGGCTTCTCTGTCCATGGAATTTTCCAGGCAAGAATACTGGAGTGGATTGCCATTCCCTTCTCCAGAGGATCTTCCTGACCCAGGGTCTCCTGCATTGCAGGCAGATTCTTTACCATCTGAGCCACCAGCGAAGCACCACTGCCTTACATACTTACTTAATATTGTTGGTTCCAAATAACTTCCCATAACACTGTGCTTTGCAGAGATAACATGAGTATTTTGTATGGCAGAAGACAAGTTTTCCCAGGGAAGGAGAACCTCAGCCACGTTTCCTGAGTATTGACTTTATTTTGCTTCTGTCACTGAGTAGTTCCTATAAGATCATAGCTGAATGAATTGGCCCAAGGATACAAGGGGAAATTCTTCTAAGTGGAAGCTCTAATTGGTAGCAGTATATTTCTTTAATGAAGGTTAAATGACTCATGGATTGTTTGGGAAAATAAGTAGATTTACTGGAATTATCTGACTTTCAACACAACACAACTGCTTCTGAGATATTTCTTTTTTGAAGAAAGTAATTTATTTTTTCTTTAATTTCCCCACCCTCCCTTTCTACAACTGTAAAACAGTACAATAATTCTACTTGAAGAATTAGAATTAAGTTAGATAGTGTATGAGAAAGCTCTCTAAAAAGTAAAGTATCATTAATACATGCTCAGTGTCTGGGGCCCATTTTCTTCTGTTCCTGCTTTCTGTTTGCCACTTAGGCAGCTGCTACCTCAGTGGTTCCTGTTAACATGTTGATGTTCATTCTTCAGAGATAAGGTGATTGGGAATGAAAGGGAATAATAATAGTGTCCTTAACTACCTGCTTTATTAATTCTGCTTAAGGAAAGGCTACCAGATAAAAAGTAAGAAGCACTTCAATACTCAAATGGATGTGTGCTTATCAGGAATGTAAATCAGCCAATATTTGAAACAATATTCTCTTCAGCTCGTAGAATTGTATTTCTATATCTAGATTTCTTTTTTTAAAGAGAAAGAATACACTTCTTTATACTAGTGGCTATTCACACTGGTTTTTTACAAATGTGTTTGAAAAGAAAATCACCACTCTCCTCCAGTTCAGTGGAGCTTTTGTAGAGATTGTTTAGCTGGGGAAGGGAATAATCACTACCAGAACTTTGGTAAAACATACCTGAGTCGTCCAAGTCAAGGCACACTTCATTTATTCTGACAATTGATGGAGCTATATAGACAGCTCTTAAATTATTCATCTTTCCAGTAGAAAATTCCCCTTCTGGAGACCTCAGGATTGAATTAGACCTGAGTTCATTTAAACACAAGTTAATTTAAAAAGTAAACACACAAAATAAGTTTTGTCCTTGCTTACCTCTTCTGTAAACAAGAGCAGAATATATGTTTTAAGAAAATGTCTACATCTATATAAACATCAAAATTAAAAGTGACCTTTTTTTCTTGGCCCTCTTGAAGAATTATTTTTATGAAATTCAGCTTTGTTTCATAAATAATGCAATGCTTGCTCGTGATTAGGCAAGCCTAACCAGCTCAGAGAAGGAGGCTATTGCTAGCAGACCCTTACTTCTACCAGGAATAAACAATATCACACATTTTCGAGGTGGAGCAATGTAAATGGTAACAGAGTCAATGTGCCAAGTCGTTTTAGTCTTGTCAGACTCTTTGCGACCCTATGGACTGTAACCCACCAGGATTCTCTGTCTTTGGGATTCTTCAGGCAAGAATACTGGAATGGTTACCATTTCCTTCTCCAAGGGATCTTCCTGACCCAAGGATCAAACCCAAGTCTCCTGTGGCTCCTGCATTAGATTCAGTAAATCACTGTAAATGCCAGCAATTCCCTTCCTGGACAGGTTAGGATTTTGTTAAAGCAGAGCTGTTTTGCTGCCTGTGGCTGACCACGAAGCCCTGTCCTAAGCTTCTTGGAGCACAAAACATGCTGAAGACTTTTTTCCCCTCATGGTATTTATATTTCTTTCTTTTTTACTTTCCTTCTCACTGATTGTTTCTGTTTTAGAGAGTTCAGTGTAGGCTTATGTTCTGTTTCTGGTTTGAAAAAAGAAAGAGAGAGAGAGAGAAACATTTTTGTAGTCAGTAATCTTTGAAAGTGCACGCTGTTGCTTTAAATGGCAGTGAGACAGTGATAAAGTCATAAAAAGTGGACTGAGAACCAGCAGGAGAGGCTGTTGTGTGACAGGGAACCCATGTAGAAGCTCTTAATGAATTTAGACTGTCCTTTCCCATATTTAGGCTTCCCTGGTGGCTCAGAAGTAAAGAATCCACCTGCCAATGCAGGAGATGCAGGAGACTCCAGTTCTATCCCTGGGTTGGGAATATCCCCTGGAAAAGGGAATGGCAACCTGTTCCAGTATTCTTGCCTGGGAAATCCCATGGACAGAGGAGCCTGGTGCACTCCAGACCATGGGGTCGCAAAAGAGTCAGACATGACTGAGCAACTGAACAACTTCCTAAATTTAGTGTTTTCATCTCAGACATTTATTTTGAGGCCTCCAAAACCTAAAGAAATAAGAAAAAGAGCAAGTTTTAAGAAGTGACTTCTTCTGAGAAGGCAGAGGTTCCTAGGACCTTCTGTTGCTGTTTGTTATCAGAGAAACAATTAGAACTGTTTTCATCATGTTCACTGGACCCGTCCCCACCTTAAATCTTTAGGTCAGAGAGCTTTGCTCAGCATCCAAAAAAAATTTTTTTTTCCCATTGGAAGAATTTAAGTCCTGGCTCTGATGTGCTCTCCATGACCATTCCCAAAATAATTTTTAGACATAGCTTCCCAGGAGGCTGTTCAGGGCATGGAATGAGTGGTCAAGCATTAGAGCATCTTCTCTTGGCTCTGATGTCCTATAGAGGCACTTCAGAGACCTCCAAGGGCTTGCATCTCCATGGAGACCCCCTAGGAACTGTGAGGCTGGGAGTTAGGGGATTGGTACCAGGTGCCTGCAGATTGTCTTTGCTAATTAAAGGTAACCAAACAGTGTGTATGTGTTTTTTCTCTTCCCAACTTCCTCTCATAATATATGTCTCCCAGCAGCCTCCAAAGTCGTTGCGAAAAATTAGGGGTTTCAAGCCTTGGGAGGATGAACATTCATCTAAATTGATTCCATCCTTTGTCAGTCAAGAGGAGCACTACCCAGTGTGTCTTCCTGAAAGTACTGAGGGATGCTTATAGCTGAGCTATAAGAAAGTAGGGAAGGGAAAATTACATGTCAAATAAACTCTGGATTATGCAAAGGGTTTTTTTTTTTTTTTTAAAGCTATACAGCTTGTCTTCCTTGGCCTTTTAATAGGAACCCCTCGGTCCCCAGATTATATTGATCTTCTTAGAAGGTATAGAACAGGCTGGGAGAGGGGAAGCATGACTTTTGATCATCAGGAGACTTGACAGGTACAGATCCTGTTTTTATTACTTGGGCTTTATCTTGACTTTCCTACATTAAAAGCCAGCTCCACAGGCTTATACAAAGTCCTCTGGGTGACAGAGACAGGGCAACCTCTTTAAAGGCTAAATATGCCCCCTCTGAGCACAGCAGAAACAATTCAGCAGTGGCTGAAGAAGCAGTGCTGATTTGCCTTCCTTACAGTTTTGAGCTAAGGGAGTAAATTGATTCTCTTCCTTTCTTAATCACCATAAATTTGGTTTGCTGATGTACATGCAGTCCTTCTTTACATTTGCTTTTGAATATTGGGATTGCTATTTTCACTTCATTGTGCATTTTTAAATTTTTAAATATTTGTCAGGATTTTCATTCCCAGACTCTATCAGGGCAGGTGGTGCCAAATTACAGTAGGGGGGAAAATGAGATAAAATGGTAAAAGAGTCAAGACAGAGAGCCATTTGAAGGAGGAATATTATTTTTGTGGGGAGATGTTTGTATCACCTTCTCAATAATGGTGGTGTCACTGATGCTTCAAATATTCAAAGATCCCTCAGCCGAGGAATTGCCAGCATCTTGTGTTAATAGTGGGCATTATCCAGGCAGCTGGTCAGCAGTCCCCTAGACCAGAAACTCAACACCTGAAGCAATGAGGATTTTCTATCAAAGGAAGTTGAAAGTAACTGTAGGCTCCAAGCAAAGTATCTTACCCAGGTTGATTGGCATATTATTTATTTTTGCACTCTTTGGGGCTAATTTACTTATACCACTGAATGTCAAATATGTGCTTTCCTGCCGTCTTTACATGCCAGTAGCTGCACAAACAGTTGGTCGTTAAGATTTGACATAGAGGGACTGCCCTGGTGGTTCAGTGGTTAAGAATCCACACACCAGTGAAGGGACACAGGTTCAATCCCTGGTCCAGGAAGATTCCACATGCTATGGGACAACTAAGCCCAGGCACCACAACTACTGAGCCCTGTGCTCTAGAGCTTATGCTCCTTACCAAGAGAAGGCACCTCCATGAGAAGCCTGTACACAGCAACTGGAGAGTAGCCCCTGCTCGCTGCAACTGGAGAAAGCTGTGCACAACAACAAAGACTCAGCGTAGTCATAAAGAAATAAAAAAAGATTTCACATAGGCATACTGTGAAATAAAGGAAGAATTCAGTGTTTCATTTTGGTTCTGGCATACCTGAGGTGGGGAGGGGTGAAGAACAAGTAAATCATGACCAATGTAGAAGCCTTTGAACAATCATGGCTTAAGATTTCTAATTTTTCAGGTTGTATCCACGCCACGCAAGTGCCCTGAACAACCTTGGAACCCTGACTAGAGACACGACAGAGGCAAAGATGTACTATCAGAGGGCTCTCCAGCTAAACCCGCAGCATAATCGGGCTCTTTTCAATCTCGGGAATCTCCTTAAGTAAGTAGAACAGGTACCTTTGATCAGAAGACCTTGTAATTTTAAGAAATCCTTTCCTCTTCGGCATTCATTTGGTTATGCAGTTGTCTCCTCTTCCTAGGGCAGAATAGGTTTTTCAAGCTTTGGGAAGATGTAATATTCATCTGAATTAATTCTGTCCCTTATCAGTCAAAAGGGTATTTCCCAATGTCTCTCTGGAAGTATTAGTTCTGGGAGATGTTCCTAGATTGCCTGTAGAGGGGTATGAATACAGAATGGTTGCATGGTCAAATAAACTCAGGAAATGCTGAGCTAAGCAAAGATAGTTCCTTTATTGCAAGCATCTTTAACATGCTAAATGCTCTGTGAATATTCAAGAAGGGAATACGGAATATAGCACTTTACTTAGTCATTTTTAACAGGCGTTACTCAGGTGTTTCATGAATATACCTTAGGGAAAGTGCTGGTCTAGGATAAGCAGTGTGCTCTAAAGGTGCAGCCAAAAGGCATAACCACAGTTGGAGTCCAATTTGTGCTATAGATAAGAAGCAAAGTGGGGCTTCCTTGGTGACTCAGTGGTAAAGAATCTGCCTGCCAATGCAGGAGACACAGGTTCAGTCCCTGGGTTGGGAAGATCCCCTGGAGAAGGAATGGCAACCCACTCCAGTATTCTTACGTGGAAATCCCATGGACAGAGGAGCGTGGCATGCTGCAGTCCATGAGACTGCAAAGAGTCAGACAGACTAAGCAACTGATCATGCAAGAAGCAAAGTGAGCCTAGCTTGGAATTAGTAATGGTAACTCTTGCTCTCGGAAGACCTTCCAGGTGTAATCACTGGTGTTCACTTTTCACTCACTGCCCTGGAAATGGTTAATAGTGCAGTTGGTCTCCCTGAAGGCAAAGAAGTACTTTTGTATCTTGTATTTTTGTTAATGTAAAGTCTAGGCATGTTGATGGTGTTGACAATGGTAGTTAAGGCAGTAGTCATAGTGGAAATGGTGGTGGCTGAGGCATTTAACTTTTACATATAAAAAAACAGGTTTAAAATACCAGAAATGGAAACAAAGGGTAAAAAATGATTAGAGTCAGTGTTGGTGATGCATTATCTGTGCTTCTTAGGTTACTGACAATCCATACACTTCCTGAATTGGTTTCTACATCTCTAAACTTCTGGAGAGCACACTTGGTACTTTTAGGGCCCTTGGTTTGCTGTCTTATTTAATCTTTTCCTTATCAAGATTGGCTTAGTTGCCTTAGTACCTCAGTGGATGCATCTTCTTCACTTTTCTTTTTACTCCTTGAGTTTTCCATATGCACAGAGATACTAGTTCTTTTCCTTAGTGTGCTCATTTGTTAAGTCATGTTTTTATTTAATCCCATTTGAACAGAAGCATTGTGTAAAGAATAGGTGGCATCCCAAGTCTGAAGTTTTGTTTAAGAATGGCTTCATGCATGTACTGGGATAGTAAATCAAGAGAGTACTACAGAAAAATTAATAAATACAAGGAAACTACGTATAAAATGAAAAAATAAAAGTTTAAGTCAGCAAAAACTAAATGAGCTTAATTTTAAAAATTAGATAGTTTAGGTAATTCCCTGGTGGTCCAGTGGTTAGGATTCCACGCCTCCACTGCAGGAGGCATGGCTTGATCCCTGGTTGGGGAACTAAGGTTCTGCAGGCTATGTGGTCCAAAAAAAAATTAGAAAGCTTGTTAACATTCTGTATAAATTGAAAGTGATGAGAAACAACTAAGAATGAAGAAGTACACACTGACAGAAAAGCCTTTTAGTACCAGTATGTTCTCTTTAATAAATAACATGAAATCAAAAGATGTGGGGAAAATGTGTCAGTTATGTAGGTAGCTATTTACAGGTCAATAGGATGCTTTTATTTTACTCTTCCATTTTTATGAGTTCTTATTTATTTATGTGAAGTTTTAAGGACTCATTTATAAACATCATTGTTGCATCTATATATGTCCAATTTAGAGTCCTAATAATTAAAGGGTAGATAAATCCTGTTCATGTCTTTTGGAATACTTGCATTTCAAAAATAGTACTGATTTAAAAAATACTGCAGATGAGTTTCTTTCTTTCTTTCTTTTTTTTTTTTTTTAACAAAGAAGCCAACTTTATCAGCCTGAATACAAACTGATAGTTCTTGTTGGAATGATCTCCTGCAGTTTTGATTATCACACTGTGCTGAATGTGGCTCTACTTGAAAATGATGGCATAGATGCTTTTAAATTTCATCTTACCCAGACCTGAACAAGACCTGCATACTGCAACCTTCCTTTTTCAATTGGCATAGTATTGCCCCTATTATCTTGAGTTAGCCTATGTGAGTTAAGAGCACAAGGAAATATTTTTTGGAGCATAGCAATGGCTACTTTTCACAGTAGGAGGGACTCCTAGATATTCAAAATAAGATTTTTCTGTATTTTTCAGTAAAATCAACTCAGTGATTATCCAAATCAATAATGCTTCACACCTGTATAAGAATTTGAGTGCTTTTTTAAAAAAATAAAGCCTTCCCAATGATTTTTTAAAATACATTGGGAAGAATAGGAACCAAGGTCCTGATAGGTTAACCGTCAGGTACAAAATCACCCTTGTTTACCTTCTGCTCTTTATATTAACCGGAGATCACAGTGGCTCCATCTGTGTAGATGAGTCTTAGAATCAACTAGAATCAAATCATGATAGTAGCTAATACTTATGTAATATTTTCCAGTTTACAGACAAGTAGGTTTTATATCCACTATTTAATTTAATCTTTAAAACTATTGTGAGAAGCATTGTCATCCTCATCCCCATTTTCATTATGGACCAAAAAAAACAAGGTTTGAAGACTTCATGTGACAGTGGCCCAGGCTGTAGCTGATCCAGGATTGAGTGCATGCCCTGTCTTATTCACGTTCCATTATCCATGCTGCCCAAATAGCTCTCCAATCCAAATATTACTTAATGTTTAGTTATTGAATGATATGTGATTGATTACCTTTGGGGAGGAAGGAGGACCTTCCTATTTTTCATCAGGAAACTGTAAAATTTGTTTCCATTTTGTCCTTTAGTAGCAGAGAAAGGTGACCCAGAAAATAGCAGAACTAACCCATATTTAGATTTGGAGTTTTACTTCTGCTTTCCTTAATGTATTTCTGCTGTTAAGTAGCAATAGGTCAAAGGCATAAGTTCAGTTCAGTTCATTCACTCAGTCATGTCCGACTCTTTTTGACCCCATGAACCGCAGCATGCCAGGCCTCCTTGTCCATCACCAACTCCCGGAGTCCACCCAAACCCATGTCCATTGAGTCGGTGATGCCATCTAACCATCTCATCCTCTGTTATCCCCTTCTCCTCCTGCCTTCAATCTTTTCCAACATCAGGGTCTTTTCAAATGAGTCAGCTCTTCGTATCAGGTGGCCAAAATATTGGAGTTTCAGCTTCAACATCAGTCCTTCCAATGAACACCCAGGACTGATTTCCTTTAGGATGGACTGCTTGGGTCTCCTTGCAGTCCAAGGGACTCTCAAGAGTTTTCTCCAACACCACAGTTCAAAAGCATCAATTCTTCGGCACTCAGCTTTCTTTATAGTCCAACTCTCACATCCATACATGACTATTGAAAAAACCATAGCCTTGACTAGATGGACCTTTGTTGACAGAGTAATATGTCTGCTTTTTAATATGCTGTCTAGGTTGGTCATAACTTTCCTTCCAAGGAGTAAGCATCTTTTAATTTCATGGCTGCAGTCACCATCTGCAGTTATTTTGGAGCCCCAAAAAATAAAGTCAGCCACTGTTTCCCAATCTATTTTCCATGAAGTGATGGGACCAGATGCCATGATCTTAGTTTCCTGAAGGTTGAGCTTTAAGCCAACTTTTTCACTCTCCTCTTTCACTTTCATCAAGAGGCTCAAGAAGATAAGAATATTTTAAATGTTTTTATTTGATGCATTTTACTATTTAAGACTCATGACTTATCTATTTCTCATTAGGCAGATAACTTTTAAAAATTGTGTCCTCTTCTATAACCTGGAACTCATGCTCATTATAAGAACCCAAGTGGTCTCCTTAGATGTGAGTGGTTTAGACTCCATCATGCCTAAGTGGAAAGCAAAATCGCTTTTCCTGTTTTATAAGTGAGAATACTGAGACTTGGAGAAGATAATTTAGGTGCCAAGGTCCCTTAGTGAAGAAACAGAATTTGTGGGAATTAAACCTCAAACTTCCTGACCAAGTACCCTTGCTCTTAATCACCATACTCTACTGCCTCCTAGCGGCTCATCTCAAAACTGGGATACAGCCCAGACCAGCCCTGCCCAATGGAAATATGAGAGCCAGAATATATAATTTAAATTTTTCAGGTAGCTGTATTTTAAAACATAAAAAAGGTGAACTTCATAATATATTTTAAACCTAAAAATATCTAAAATATTATCTTTTTAATGTGTGCGTATGTATGTGTGTGTGTGTGTGTTAGGCACTCAGCCGTGTTTGACTCTTGCAACCCATGAATTGTAGCCTGCCAGGCTCCTCTGCCCATGGAATTCTCCAGGTAAGAATACTGGAGTGAATAGCCATCCTGTGCTCCAGAGGATCTTTCTGACCCAGGGATTGAACCCCGGTATCCATGTAATTAATAATATTAAAACTGATTAAGTTAAACATGTGAAAATATAAATAAGATAATGTACATTCTTTTTTATAATTAATCTTTGAAATCCAGTGTATTTTTTACACATACAGCATACCTGAGACTAGTCATATTTCAAGTGTTCAATAGCCACTTGTGGTTAGTGGTTGATACATTGAACAGCACAGACCTTTATAAATGACCTTGACTTTGAGAGAAATGAATCTTTGTCCAAGCCAGGAGGTCTAACTAAGATGTGATTCTGTCAGAGCATCCCAGAAACCTTAGAGCACTGAGGACCAGTTTCATCTGAATTCTTGGAGTTATATGACAGACAGTTTTAGACCTATTCACAGCAATGCATGTCACTGACTCTTATCTAAATATATTTGACCTCTTTTATGGCCATTTCCCTGGACTTGGAAGCTTATCTGTTATGATTCTGTGCAGCACATTTATGGTGTGACTGACTGATAAGGAGCAGTTTTCCATGCCAGCATGCTTAATTTACATTAATTATTGTTGGCTTTGCTTGGAACCTAAAAGGTAAAAGAAACTAGGCAACATTAACATACAGTTTTTATGGATGTAAAGAGCAGAAGTCCCTGATGGCACAAGAGAACATAATAGAATTCTTTAATTCAGGGCATGGGGAAACACTTCTTTGACTGCTTGGGTAAAATAGTTATCTGGTGTTTGTTAGTAGAACAGAATATTTTCATATTAAAGAATCACATTGTCCCTTTGCCAAAATTGCCTTTCATTCACATAATAGGATATGGATGTTATAAAGGTGTTACAATAAATCTTATAATCAAAAGTCAGAAGAAAATGAAATATAGTATCCAAAATTGAGCTATATAGATGAATTTGATAACAGTATACATTTGATTTTCTTTAGTCTGATCAATAGAATTGAATTTCTAAAGAATAAAAGAATGTGGAAAGAATTAACCATTGGCTTTGATATAAATGTAAATATTTGGGATACATTTCCTTATAGCTTTGGCACTAGGCACACTACCTTTTATTTCATAAAAAGGATATTTACACACTCAAGATAGTAGTTCTTCCCTTTCCTGCTTCTTACCTGAAACCCCAGAGAATCCAAAATGCCAGCCCACTGGATAAACAAAAGCATTTTGAGGTCCTTCTCACCATATTAGGATGTCAACTTTGGGTGGGCGCCTTCTTCATCCTCCTCTTGGAGTGAATCCTCCTCCCCACTAGCACCCCATGGTGACCTATTAACATCCAGATTACTTCCAACCTTATCTGTAATTTTAACCGCATTGCGATTTTTCCTCCCTCATCTTTATGCAGCTCACACCTGTCTCTCTCTACATGTCCTTCTCCAGCTCCTTTGAAGCCCAGTCCATCAGCTCATTGACACCATCTTCATCTTTATCAAGGCCATGTCACCGTCTTGTACATTTTCTCATCATCCTTAGGGATTTGAGCACCAGGTCAATGACTTTGCCTTGCTATCCAAACTGTGCTGCCTACTTTAGTGAATTCAGTTTTACCCATCACACAGTTCCTCTGCTGCATTCCCTCCAGGTCCTGACACTTCTGCTCTATCTTCCCCATTCACCGATGTGACCATTCCATGGCTTTCTAATTACAAACATCTTTGCATCCTCTAGTGTCTGAATTCTGAAATGTTCCTCTTTGACCTCATTACCTCTTCCCCGACCTTCTCTTCCTCTCTTGGTCACTCCTTCTGACCTTTGGAAGGTGTCATGGGATAACAACTTGCCACCTCCAAGCTCTTCTCTTTGTTCATGTGTGTCTTTTAAGACCTTGAGATTGAGGTACCTTCCTTCCAGGACAAGTGTCATTCCCGTCTTTGTCTCTCATTCCAGGATGTCTCTGCTCTTTACCATTGTTAGAATCTCTATTCTCTCTGAATTGTATGTTTATAATTTATACACCCATTTCAGAGAAGGCCAGATGGAAGGATGTGAGCTCACTCTTTCTTACAATAACACCAAAATCACAACTGACTGCTGAATAATAATTAACCAAAAAAAGCCCTGGAACCTAGCAAGAAAGATACCCTACATCCAAAGACAAAGAAGAAGCCATAACGAGTTAGTAGGAGAGGCACAATCACTATCAAGTCAAATCCCATACCCACCAGGTGGGCAACCCACAAACTGAAAAACAATTATACCACAGAAGTTCTTCCACAAGAGAACTGCTTCACAGTTCTTCCACAGGAGTGAAAATTCTAAGCCACAATCAGGCTTCCCAGCCTGGGCATCCAGCAACTGGAGTAAGAGCCCCTAGAGAATCTGGCTTTTAAGACCAGCAGGGTTTGACTGCAAAACTTCCAGGGGACTTGAGGAAACAGAGACTCCACTCTTGGAGGGTGCACACAAAGTCTCATGTACACCAGTACCCAGTGGAAAACAGCAGTGACCCTATAAGAGACTGGGCCAGATCTACATCACAGTATTGAAAGGTTTCCAGTAGAGATGGGGAGTGGCTGTGGCTCACTGCAGGAACAAAGACTAGCAGCAGTAGTCCTGGGGAGTATTCATTCATTGCCATGAGCCCACCCAGAGGCTGCCATTAGCCCCACCCAACAGCCTAGACGTTCCAGTGCTGGGACGCCTCAGGCCAGACAACCAATAGGACAGGAACACAGCCCCATCAATCAGCAGACACGCAGCTTGAAGTCTTCCTGAGCACAGCCCTTCTACCAGATGGACAAGATCTTTACTATCATTGACAAGACCCAGGTCCACCTACCACTGGGCAGGAACCAGTCCCTTCCATCAGGAAGCCTGCACAAGTCTCTTAGATAACTTCAAGAGGATAGACAGCAGAAGCAAAAAGAACTATAATCCTGAAGCCAGCAGGATGGAAACTGCAACCATAAAAAGTTAGACAAAATGAGATGGCAGAGGAACATGCCCCAGACAAAGGAAAAAGATGAAACCCCAGAAAAACAACTAAGTGAAGTAGAGATAGACAACCTACCAGAAATAAGATAAGTAATAATAATTCAGAATAATGATAGTGAAGATAATCCAGAATCTTAGAAAAAGAATGGAAGCAAGGATCAAGAGGATACAAGAAATGTTTAACAAAGACCTAGAAGAACTAAAGAACAACAGAGGTGACTAATAAAATAACTGAAATGAAAAATAAACTAAAAGGAATCAATAGTAGAAGAACTAAGACAGAATGCATAAGTGACCTAGAGACAAAATAGTGGAAATCACTGCCATGGAACAGAATAGAGGAAAAAAAAAATGAAAAGAAATGGAGACAGTCCAAGAGACCTCTGAGACAACATTAAACATACCAATATTTGCATTATAGGGGCCCCAGAAGGAGAAGAGAGATAGAAAAGGGACCTGAGGAAATACCTGAAAAGACAATAGCTAAAAAAATTCCCTAATAAGGGAAAGGAAATAGACACCCAAGTCCAGGAAGTGCAGAGAATCCCAGACAGGATAAACCCAAGGAGGAATATACCAAGACACATAGCAATCAAACTGACAAAAATTAAAGACAAAGAAAAAAATATTAAAAGCAACAAGGGAAAAGCGACAAATACCATACAAGGGAACTTCCATAAGGATATCAACTAATTTCTCAGCATAAATTCTGCAGGCCAAAAGGGAGTGATACAATATATTTAAAGTGATGATAGGGAAGAATCTGCAACTAAGGATACTCTACCCAGTAAGGCTCTCATTCAGATTCGAGGGAGGAATCAAAAGCATTACAGACAAGCAAAAACCAAGAGAATTCAGCACCACTAGACCAGTTTTACAACAAATGATAAAGGAACTTCTCTAAGCAGAAAAGAAAAGGCCACAACTAGAAACAAGAAAATTATGAACAGGAAAGCTCACCAGTAAAGGCAACCATACAATAAAGGTAGGAAATCATCCATACACAAACATAATAACAAATCCAGTGATTGTGAGAAAAGGAGAGTACAAATGTAGGATATTGGAAATGCATTTGAAATTAAAAGAACAACAACTTAAAACAGTCTTCTTATATTTGTTTTTCAGTTGCTAAGTCATATCTGACTCTTGGTGACCCCATGAACTGCAGCATTCCAGGCTTCCCTGTCTTTCACTGTCTCCTGGAATTTGCTGAAACTCATGTCCATTGAGTCAGTGATGCCATCCAACCATCTCATCCTCTCTTGCCCCCTTCTCTTCCTGCCCTCACTCTTTCCTAACATCAGGGTCTTTTCTAATGAGTCAGCTCTTTGCATCAGGTGCCCAAAGTATTGAAGCTTCAGATTAAGCATCAGTTCTTCCACTGAATATTCAGGGTTGATTTTGTTTATGATTGACTGATTTGATCTCCTTGTTGTCCAAGGGACTCTCAGGAGTCTTTTCCAGCACCACAATTCAAAAGCATCAATTCTTCAGTGCTCAGCCTTCTTTATGGTCCAACTCTCACAATCATACATGACTACTGGAAAAACCATAGCTTTGACTATACGTACCTTTGTCAGCAAAGTGAGGTCTCTGCTTTTTAATATGCTGTCTAGGTTTCTCATAGCTTTCCTTCCAAGAAGCAAATGTCTTCTAATTTCATGGCTGCAGTCACTGTCCATAGTGATTCTGGAGCCCAGGAAAATAAAATCTGCCACTGTTTCCACTTTTTCCCCATCTATTTGCCATTAAGTGATAGGACTAGATCCCATGATCTTAGTTTTTTGAATGTTGAGTTTTAAGCTGACTTTTTCACTCTCCTCCTTCACCCTCATCAAGAAGCTCTTTAGTTCCTCTTCGCTTTCTGCTGTTAGAGTGGTATCATCTGCATATCTGAGGCTGTTGATATTTCTCCCAGCAATCTTGATTCCAGCTTGTGATACATCCTACCCAGCATTTCACATGCTATACTTGGCATAGAAGTTAAATAGGCAGTAGGAATATACAGCCTTGTCATACTCCTTTACGAATTTCAAACCAGTTAATTGTTCCATGTCCAGGTCTACCTGTTGCTTCTTGACATACATACTTTTTTTTATATCAAAACCTCATGTTAACCACAAACTGAAAATCTACAGTTGATACCTGCACAAAAAAAGAAAAGGAATCCAAACACAGCACTAAAGTTGGTCATCAAATCAAGAGTAGAGAACAAATTAGAAAGAAAAAATAAAAAAGACCTACAAAAACAAATCCAAAACAATTAACAAAATGATGTAAAAACATACATATCAATAATTACCTTAAACATAAGCAGATTAAATGCTCCAACCAAAAGACATAGACTGGCTGAATGGATACAAAAATAAGACCCATCTATATGCCATCTATATTAAAAAGCAGAGATATTACTTTGCCAACAAAGCTCCGTCTAGTCAAGGCTATGGTTTTTCCAGTGGTCATGTATAGATGTGAGAGTTGGACTGTGAAGAAGGCTGAGCACTGAAGAATTGATGCTTTTGAACTGTGGTGTTGGAGAAGACTCTTGAGAGTCCCTTGGACTGCAAGGAGATCCAACCAGTCCATTCTAAAGGAGATCAGTCCTGGGTGTTCTTTGGAAGGACTGATGCTGAAGCTGAAACTCCAGTACTATGGCCACCTCATACAAAGAGTTGACTCATTGGAAAAGACCCTGATGCTGGGAGGGATTGAGGGCAGGAGGAGAAGGGGACGACAGAAGATGAGATGGCTGGATGGCATCACCAAGTCGATGGACATGAGTTTGAGTGAACTCTGGGAGTTGGTGATGGACAAGGAGGCCTGGTGTGCTGCAATTCATGGGATTGCAGAGTCACACAAGACTGAGCGGCTGAACTGAACTGAACTGAACTGATATGCTGTCTACAGGAAACCCACTTTCAGATCTAGGGACACATGCAGATTGAAAGTGAAGGGATGGAAAAAGGTATTCCATACAAATGGAAATCCAAAGAAACAAAGCTATAGTAGCAATCATCATATCAGATAGAATAGACTTTAAAATATAAAGACTGTTACAAGGGACAAAGGAGGGGCACAAAGGGATCAATCCAAGAAGAAGGTATAACAATTGTAATTATATATGCATCCAATATAGGAGCACCTCAATATATGAGGCAAATACTAACAGCCATAAAGGAAGAAATCAGCCATAACAATAACAGTGGAGGATTTTAACACCCACTTTCATTAATGAACAGATCAACTAGACAGAAAATCAGTAAGGAAACACAGCCCTTAAATGATACATTAGAGCAGGTGGACTTAATAGATATTTATAGAGCATTCCATTCAAAAGCAGCTGAATATACATTCTTCTCTGTGTACATGGAACATTCTCCTGGATTGACTGCATGCTGGCCAACAAAGCTAGCTTTGGTAAATTTAAGAAAGTTGAAATCATATGAAGCATCTTTTCTGGCCACAACACTATGAGTTTAGAAACTAACTATAAGAATTTATAATCCCATCTCTCATTTATCTGCTCTATTTCATTAATATATGTAACTTCAGCTTAGACTCACAGCTTGAACATCATTTACTTGCTAAATTGTATCCCCAACTCAGGGTACCCCCCCTTTGCATGTATTTTACTTTTCCTCAGACCCGTACTTCTCAATTTTTTTCTCATTATCACTCACCTCCCCACCCCAGGAGCCATTTTAAGCATTTTTTTCTAAACACCCCCCCAAATTAAATATTCAGTTATAAGATTTGTTACGTATTGTAGTTTGAGAGATCACAAACCATTCTAATATCTAATTTTATTTTTATAGTAATCTAATACTGTTTTTCACTGCACCATTCCCACTCCAGGATGTATATGTATGTATGGTTATCATCTCTGTATGTATGTCGTAGACCTTCATCCAATCTATCAAGTGTTAAAGGTAAAAACATACATCTGAATTGAATGTGATCCTTACAAAACTCTAAAGACACCATCATGGAAAAAAATACAATCAGAGATTATAGCTGTTAGAAATTCCTCCATTATGTTCTAGTAATATCTCCCAAATATTTTCTGTCTTCCTAATGTATGTATCCTTTGTTCCCCTCCTCAGTGCCTATACATACACCCAGAAGATGACATAATGCCTTCTTTTTACTAAGAATATTCAAGTCATTCAAGGTTAATTTTTGTAGCTTCCCTTGCCCCTGTCTCATTTCCTACATGTTCATAGATGTCCTCTTTTTTTGCTCTTCCAGGGGAAGAAGAATTGTGTTGTCTCCCTAATAAGCCTAGTGGTCACACCTGTGTTTGTGTGGCTTTAAATTGAGGCATAATTAATATGCAAAAATGCACAATATTTTTTGTTTGGTACAATTAGTTTTGACATTTTTATATACTCTTGTATTTACCTACAAAATAACATATAACATTTACCCCAGAAAGATGCCTCATGCCTCTTTCCAGTAAGGTACTTCCTCCTCTGAGGCAATCATTATTCAAATCAAAATTTTTCACCACAAACTAGTTTTAGCCAGTTACAGAACTTCATTTAAAGGTGAACATTTAATGTATACTTTTGGGCATCTGGATAATTTCATTTAGCATGATTTTTTGAGCCTTATCCATGTTGTTACATGGTACATTTTTTTAAATTGATGAGTAGTAGTATTTCACTGTATAAATTCCTGAATTTGTTTATCCATTTTCCTGTGGGTAGATACTTGGTTTATTTATAGACTTGAGTCAGCATGAATATTCATGCCGTGACTAGTTATATCCCAGTCTTTGTATGTTTGTTTTTCTTGGGTAAATATCTAGAAATAGAATTGTGGGTAGATAAATATTTAATGTTTTAAGAACCTGCCAGATAAACAGTTCTCCAAAGTAATTGTACCACTTTTCACTCCATTGGTGAAAAGATCCATTTGCATTGGTGAGAGATCCACTTGCTTAGCATCCTCACTAACATCTGGTGTTGTCAGTCTTTTATTTTAGCCATTAGCTATTAGTGTAAAATCTACATGTTATTGGTTCTTTTTCTCTCCCTTTCCCTGCCCATTATCATGTGCATTCTCTTCGATCTTCAGATTCTTCCCATTCACAAACTACCACATGCCCTACTTCTTCTGGGGAATGTCTCCATTCAGCTACTCCATTAAGTGGTTCTCTTCACTCCTTCCTTTCTCTGATCAAATTGGCAAAAAGAATAGTTAGCACTTACTGCTTCCCTTTCCCCCTTACCTGTTCATTCAGCTTCTGGAGCTGCTCTCTTAATATCAGCTGTGAATTCTAAAGACTCTCTCAGCTCTCACTCCTCTTGATTTCTCTGAGGTAAAGAATATGATCCTGTTGACCTCCTGGTACTCTGAAGCTCTCTATTTTGTTGCTCATAACACATTATCTTTCTTTTCTATTTCCTGCATCTGCTCTTCTTCTGCCTTCCCACTACATGTAGGAGAACTGAGAAATTCATTGATTGCCCATCACATACACACATATAGTGTGAATATACAAAACTTCCCACAATCCTGCCCCTTTCTTCTTTATTTTCTGCCACTCTGCCACACTGTATAAACCCAGACTCCCAGCCAAGCTGACTCCTTGTCACCATTCAAGAAATAGAAACATGCAGACTACATTTGAGAGACTATTACAAAGATTTTTAAGTGACAATTCTTATAGTTCATCCAAAATATTATTTCTTTACATTTTATCATCTTATATTCCATGTCTGTACAAAACTGAATTATCAGAGAAATGATGAGAATGTTTACCTACTTTCTTAAGATTTGGGTGTTATTTATATATATACATATATGTGTGTGTGTGTGTGTGTGTGTATATATATATATACACACACAGATTGCTAATTGTTGAAATATTTTCATAAGTAACTTTCCCCAACAAAAACTCTTCTAAGTCATGCTGTGATTACTAATGATGAGAGCATGAGTGAGTTGTTTTAAATCTGTAGCATGGCTTGCAAGGAAGAAGGAAGGGTCCCTTTTCTCTGTCCTTTCTTTTGCTGCCATGGCTGCGATAAACTGCCATGGCTGTGATAAACACTCCTGAGGCCAGAAAACAGTCGTGCACAGGAAGCACTGTGGGGAAAGCAAGCTTTCAAGAACCGCAGTTTTGTTTATATTCTCTTGAAAGTGTTGGATGGTCATCATTTTTTCCTTGCATAAGTATTTCTGACAGAATATAATTAAACAGGCCAGACCACTTTGTCAAGCATAGGAGTTTTCAGTGGTCTTACCTGTCCTGAAAATCATGTTCCCACTCCTTTAATTCTCACAATCTTTCCTGGCCTCACTTTCAATCTAGTGCTCTTTAACTCCTGTACTGGGAAATGGCTTGGAACAACTGTTGACTCATAGCTTAAAGAAGGTACAATTCAATGAAAAGAATACTAGAAATGCAGGTGTTCACTGGAAATTCACTGGAAATAAAAATTGAGCAACTGTTTATCTCAAATTCAGTTGGAGATCAACTTTGCCTTCACATAGAGGTTAAATTCGGAATTTAATGTGGTAGAGATCCACAAAAAATTTCAAATCTAAAAATGCTCTGTGTAGGCCAGGAAGAGAAATGCCAAGGATAGGACTATGCATGCTGTCTGTGTCCCCTCTGGCCATGCTTGCCTGTGACCTACAGTTTGGTCCTGGGAAGCACCTTGAGGAGGAGAAGGAGGCCTTTGAGACTCTCTCCCTTCTTGCTGACTTCTTACTAATTCTGCCAACCTCCCTGCCTCGTGCAGGGCCCACTCTGGTGCTTTCCTGCTGTGCCACCTCTCTGCTGGGCAGCATTGTAGGGCTGTATGCCCTCAACCTTACTGCCACCTCTCTTCTTCCAGGTAAAAAGAATGGTAACTAACACTTGAATGATAAATTACAGAGCACTTCCTCACATCTCATGTACCTGCCCACTAAGGGTTTCCAGAGGGCAGGTACCTTCACTCCCTCATTACCAACTGGGAGATGGTGAGGGATGTCACGTGCCATGAGCTGTGAAGTGAGACCTCCAGAGCCAGATGCTTGCTTGCATCACATGGCTTCACTCTGCACTCTCCCTGCGCTCTCCTCAGGAATAGGAGCTGTAGAGCTTAGTGAGTTTGGATCTCTGCTTTACCACATAGTAGTGTGTGACCCTGGGAAAACAATTTGATCTTGCAATGGCTCCAGTTACTCATTTACAAAGTAAAAATAGGACTTCCCTGGTGGCTCAGATGGTAAAGAATCTGCCTGCAATGCAGGAGACCTGGGTTTGATCCCTGGGTCAGGAGGATCCCCTGAAAAATGGAACGGCTACCCACTCCGGTGTTCTTATCTGGAGAATTACATGGCTGTAGCCTGGCGGGCTATAGTCCATGGGGTCGCAAAGAGTCAGACACGACTGAGCGACTAACACAAAGTAAAAATACTGCTAGTAACCAGGTCCTTCATGAGTACTAAACAAGAGAATGCATGTAAATACTTAATGTAGGACCTAACCCCCAATAAAGATAAAATAAGCCTTAGTTATTATTATTACTAGCCTAGGGATGTAATTTTTCTCTTCAATTTGAAGCTCATATTCTTGGCTAAAATTAATAATAAATCAGAAGTAGGTGGTACATTTTCTGTTCCTGCTGTTGAACAGCTTTAGTCAACATTCCACTTCCTTGAGACTCACTTTCCTTCTTTTCAAAATAAGAGATGGGACCAGATGATTCTGTAAGGCTCTCTTGCTGCAAGAATCAGTGGTTTTCACTATGATTCCAAGTTTCTCATCTCTATACTGAAATGGAAATGGAAGATCAGAAAGGAATTTGAAAGTCCCTATTCCCTTCAGAGGCAATCCTGCCTTGGAGCAGCATCGCCCCTTTGCTGAGAAATCAGTGAGCCTTCAGGTAGAAATTCCGGATGCTTATTCAGCTGGAGAGGAAGGGAGGAGCACATGGAGCCAGCAGTTACCGCATCCTCCCACACGCTCCACGCTCTGCTAAGCGCACCGTGTGTCGTGTTTATTCCACTCTTTAGAGGAACCCGGAGAGGTAGAGATAACTGTGCATCTTTCACAGATTCAGCCACTGAGGCTCATGGAGGTGTAACATCTAACCCAAGTCCTATAGCTGGTGAGAGCAGAGCCGGGATTTAGACAGCAATCCGCCTGAGCCTAAACCAGGGACATGCATTCAACTGCGTCATCCAGATGATCTTTTATCTATGGGGTAAATGAATCCTGCCTAAACCAAGCTAGTCTCAGCTGCCTTACTTTCCAGGAACCAACCTGGGGACATTATTTCTCTGCTTTCCTTCAAATTGCTAAAGAGCTTAGCATCAGCATTTTGTTTGCTTCGAAGACATGCTACTTGAGACTGGCCCCACCCCTCAGCCCACCTCTGTGTACTCATGGTGCAGAACTGGCTCCACACTTGCAGGAGCAAGGCCATCAGGAACAAGCTTCCTGCTGCTAGGGTTCAGGGCAGGGACCTCACCAAGCAGATAAAGAGCCAAAGGAGCATAAGAGGAGGAGACTTGGGAAGAACCTTTTCTCAGGACCCACTCCTGCCAGCCCTGTGTGAGGTCTTTGTGTGAGCCCTGTTTCCATGTCTGTAGCTTGGTGACTAGACCATGTCAGAACTGTCCATCATTCCCTCCCTTGGCTTTCAGCTGGGGAGAGAAGTGTTAAAGACCACCCACACCACACAGGGTGGGCCCCCCTGTCACCTCCTACACTATGGCTCCAGACACCTGACTCTGGTTCTGCAAACCCACTGCAAGCAGGAGGGAGATGTACAGGGGATCTACTCTCATAATTCTAACTATAGTGAGTATGGCTTTGAATTGAAAAAAAATTCATTCTTCACCACGAATATATATGAATCGGTCCTCCAGACTATGTGGCTTCCATAAAGAATGAAGCAGAAAAACTAGGGCAAGCGCCCGTAAACTAGGTTTCCATTGCATCACCCAGTAAACTAGAACATGAAAGAGGCTACACAGGGTAGGATCCAGTTTTCTTCTTTACTTCTGCTAAGAAAGACAGTAGAGCCACAGAAAAATATGCACTCTGTAAAGACAGCCTTTTAGTCAGACATTCACAATTTGACTTTCACAGTTCAGTTTTTCAGAGGAGCTGGTAAAGATATGTCAGCTTCCACTGCCCCTCCCTTAAAGTCACCATCTTTTCCCTTTGTGAGAGACACTGTTCCTGGATCCAACAGCAAAACACCCCAGCAAAGGAATGGTAGTTAAGAGACTGCCCAGTACTCCAGGTTCACACTGTGGTTAATAGGAAATTTTACTGCATGCAAGGGGATTGCCAAATCCATTTATTTCTGTTACTGCATTTCCTAAATTCTCCCCAAATGTCAATATTTTTTTCAAAGCAAGCATCTGCTTTCAGTTTAAATGCATGTGTCATGAGATTTTACACAGGATTTGAAAAAGTTTTCTAAATTGACAAACTTAACAGGTCCTTAATTACCAAAGGAAAATGTGCTGAAGCCTTATTTGCTTTTGCTAAATATCTGTTACTGAGACAGAGCGAATGTTGTTACTTAACACATGAGAAAAACAGTCCCACTGCTGTATAACCAAAGGGAAAATTCCCTGTGAAACTACAAATATTCAATGGCAAAATTTGCACATTATGAACAAGATCTAATTTCTAGTTAATATTTCTCTTATGAAATCAGTGAGGAAGATGTTATTGGTCCCAGGATCCCCTTCTCAGGGATTTTAGCCTTTTGGAAGTTCCTAAGGGAGACCTAAGAGAGGCATTTTGCTTGCAAAATATTAGGAGACTTTTACTGCTGTCGATACATATGTGGACAACACAGGAGCTAAAACTTGGACACACAAAAGAACTTGGCCACAGAGCTTCTATGAGCAAAACAGCTGCTCTTCCAATTGCAGTGTCAGCCCCCAGGCACCCCTATATCACTTGGCATCTGGAATGTTGCTCATCTGGGCAAATCAGCTTTTTGCTCCGATTGTTCCAGAAAATCTTATCTCTCCTTTTTCTAGCTTTCCTCATCCTGATACATGTAGCTTTATATTAAGGATCAACTGATCATTCAGGTCCCACATAGTAAGCAGGACAGAGTTTTTAAATTGTAGACTGAAGACCACCCTCAACAGAATCACCTGGGGGGCTTATTAAGATTCCTCGACCCTACCCCTGACCTACTGAATCTTAGGAGGCCTGGGATCCTTCCTTATACCAAACCCATACTGATTTTTTTTAAGGATTTTATGGAATTTGTTATAATACTGCTTTTTTGTTATATATATATATATATATTTCTTTTTTTTTTGTGGGGTGCTGTGAGGCATGTGGGATCTTACCTCCTTGGCCAGCGTTGGAGCCCGCACCCCCTGCATTCATTGGAAGACAAAATCTTAACCACTAGACCACCAGGAAAATCCTTTCCTGTACTGATTCTTAAGCACTAAAGTTTGAGAACAGTTGATCTAAGGGAAAAGTGAAGACCGAATATTTTAGGTCCTACAGGATTATCAGTCTTCAGCTGGTGACTGTTTGACAGATGAGGATATTCAGGATGCAGAGAGGAAATAATATTGCCTAACCCAGGAGCAGATTTACTTCTCCCTGGTTCTTCCACTTTTCTGGAGTTCTCTGATAGTTCCATCAGTACCTGCAGAAGCCTTCACAGAAGCTCTGACAGGCCTCACAGTGTGATATGAATTTCCACGTCAGTTGTTGTTGTTCAGTCACTAAGTTGTATACAACTCTTTGCAACCCCGTGTACTGCAGCCACCAGGCTTCTCTGTCCTCCACTATCTCCCAGAGTTTGTTCAAACTTATGTCCACTGAGTTGTTCATGCCATCCAACCATCTCATTCTCTGTTGCCCCTTTCTCCTCCTGCCCTCAGGATAAAGAAGTGTGCCCATGCCTAATTAGATGGGGGATGTACTGAGGTTTCATTTTGTCAGTTTATTCACCTGTTTTGAAAAACTCAGTTCAATTCAGTTCAGTCGCTCAGTTGTGTCCGACTCTTTGCGACCCCATGAATTGCAGCACGCCAGGCCTCCCTGTCCATCACCAACTCCCAGAGTTCACTCAAACTCACATCCATCGAGTCAGTGATGCCATCCAGCCATCTCATCCTCTGTCGTCCCCTTCTCTTCCTGACCCCAATCCCTCCAGCATCAGAGTCTTTTCCAATGAGTCAACTCTTCGCATGAGGTGGCCAAAGTACTGGAGTTTCAGCTTCAGCATCAGTCCTTCCAATGAACATTCAGGATTGATTTCCTTTAGGACTGACAGGTTGGATATCCTTGCAGTCCAAGAGACTTTCAAGAGTCTTCTCCAACACCACAGTTCAAAAGCATCAATTCTTCAGTGCTCAGTTTTCTTTATAGTCCAACTCCCACATCTATACATGACCACTGGAAAAACCATAGCCTTGAATAGATGGACATTTGTTGGCAAAATAATGTCTCTGCTTTTCAATATGCTATCTAGGTTGGTCATAACTTTCCTTCCAAGGAGTAAGTGTCTTTTAATTTCATGGCTGCAATCACCATCTGCAGTGATTTTGGAGCCCAAAAAATATAAAGTCTGACACTGTTTCCACTCTTTCCCCATCTATTTACTTAAAGCATTTTCTCTGAAATTCAGAAAAACAGCCTGTGGACTTGCTTGGTTGTTGAGAGGAAATACACATCCTTGGTGAATCACATGCTTGGTGAAAATGTTACTTTCATATTTTCCACCTTTTGAATTGACTTGTCAATTCCGTCTAAAGGGCTAACAGAGTATTCCTATATAGATGGAGGCTTACATTGATAATGGGCTTTGGATTTCCCTAAATTGCCTATTATAGAGCCAAAAGAATGCATTAGGGAGTTTTAATACTGTCGAATGCTGTCCCAGAGGTGATCTGTACTGTCAGAATACATAGGTAATTCCCTTTATTAAGCATTTTGTAATGTCTATTTGAAATTTTCTGCCTCTCTTGTTATTCATTTTTACATGGAAATAACTACTTAAACCTTTCTTTTCTAAGAAGCTTTCCTGGCATGACTGAAAAAGAGGCTTAAAATTGCTCCCGATTCTTTCGTGCCTAAATATTCACCTTTAGCCATCACCCCTGCAAAATGACGACCCACTCCTTTGTGTGGCTCCAACATCAGCTGAGTTGGATTCTGAACTATCAGTCTGCCATTTAGGCCTTCTCGGCTTGGCATTTGCCTAAGAATGAGGTTTCCAGGGGTTTTGACTGTTTCAGTTACTGGGTTACTTTACATTCAGTGCAGCGCTATTCATTTGTATACTTAGTGACAATTTTATACTAATAATCCTTTGTGATATCAGACCAGACACAGGAAAAATTACTCTACCATCTAACTTTAATTTCTTATGAGTAGTTTGAAATGTGACAGTAAAGCTGTTTGGTGGCATTTCAGGGGAGGGAGAGGGGAGGCTCTGAAGAGCTCCAGCACCATAGTCCTTCATGTCTCAGCCAAGAAAGAATTCACCATGAGGCAAAGGAATAGATAAATGATTTATTAGAATAGGACGCTTGGGAGGCTTACAAGCAGGCTGGTGAGAGAATGCCACACCTGAGAACTTAGTGGACTACAATTTTTTAATCAAAGAAAAAGTGGAGAGGTGGAGAAGACCTTCTTTGACTTTCTTGAGTCAACATCATGCTTCCATCATCACCTCCTCTCCCACCTTGAGCAGGTAAGTTTTCTTGTCCCTATGGTCAAAAAAAGGTCCACAAATTATTGTTGTTTTTTTTTTAATGTGTGCAGAGAGTGTGTCCTAGAGATCATTAACTTGCTGAGTTCACTGGGCAGGATGTAGGTCTCATGCCACCATTGTTTTGTTGTTTGGGGGCATGTCTCATGCTTCGGTTGTATGGTTTTATTGCTAAGCAAGCCTGCTTGATTTTGTTGTTAAGTGAACCTGCTTTCTTGAGTAATCATTAATTTACAGGGGTCTCACATATTTTTTTCTACTTACAATCCCCTAGTAGGATTAACTATTTTTAATCACCTACTTTGACCCTTTACTCTCTCCCTATCAGAAGTATATTACTTTGGAAGGAATTTCAAGAGCACTGCATTCTCCTTAGTTTCAGAAACTAATTTTTAAAGAGAGAATATAAATTTAATGGACGATTTTAGAAACATTAACAAGCTGATGAAAGCTAAAACATTTTGTAGCTACTGTGTGCCAGAGACACAGGGCAATCAGACAGTTGCCTAAGAAAGCAGTAATATTGGAGGTAGAGTCAGAACCCAGTCATTTTGGTTTTTGAGTCTGTGCTTTTAGCTACGATGCAGAGAAGCTGCTTAGCATTGCCTGATAAATAAGAAGTGCTCAATAAATGGAAGCTATATTGTAATTTTCTTATGAGTCTAAGGCTTGGGGTGCTTCTTTGTTCCTAGGATCACTCCTATAATATTGAAAGAGTTGTAGAAACAGAGATATAAAATAAATAATTATATCACTCCCCTCTGTTATTTTTTTAAGCTTAATTGGGAAGACTTATAAAGATCTAGGAATGAAGAAAATAGTAAAACCATGGTTTAAAAAATAACTTAGTAATTATTGGATTTCTGTTTGTACAGATTACCTTACTAGTCTCTGGGGTGAAAGAAGTAACTAAAATTAATAAGACATGGGTCCTGCCTATGAAGGAGCTTACAGTCTAATAATGGTCACAGACAGAGAGTGACAGAATGGATGCAGAAATGCCAATCATGGCCCAGTGATGGAACATGCTAAATTTGAAGTTCCAAGTTGAATCCTAGTGTTATAGAAGCTGTGTGCTAAGAGCAAATCCTGTGAGCACTCCAAATCTCAGGGTTTTTAAAAATTTTTGTTGGACTGGTGGTTACTAGTATTGTTTTCTAAATCTTTAAAATGGAAATAATTATGCATAATTCAAAATGCTTAATAGGAATTAAATAATGCAAAGGAATCACTCACTCTGTCTTTAGCAGTGAATAAATGTTCAGCAAAGAGCTACTGTGAAACATGAAGCTTTGAAAACTTGACTGTGTGGAGCACTCACTGGCAGACTCACACCCTCCTGCTGGAGGCAGTGGGGGTACCCTTTAGGTGCAGTGCCAGGACCTTGAGAAGCAAAGTAGGCTCAAGCTTAGTTGCTCTTCAGAATGTTGAACTGAAGAACAAGGGGGCAGTTGCCCCTTTGGAGGCCAGAGCCAGGCTTTTATTCCCCTACTATCTTTTTTTCTTAATGGAGACTCAAAATAAAGTGAAAATTTAAGAAAGGTAGCATATATATGGTCTGTGATTGTGTTACATGGTTAGGAGCTCTGATGAGAGGATAATCAGAGCTAGTAAGAGCACTACAATCTCAGAACACTAAGGTCTCTATATGAGTACACCAAGTGATTTTAACATACAGTGAGGGCAGAGATGTGCTGGAGTAGTGATCTTTTAGGTTCTGTAGGATAGATGTCAAAGGTCACTCAGTCTGGCTAGACTCATACTCACTAGTCCACACAACTGGGTATGTTTGTAATGGTGCTTAGAACCATATTATAGGGGATTTTAAACTAAGAGTCTGTGAGTAGTAGGGAATTAATGAAGATTTTTTTTATATAAGGCAATGTGTTGAGAGCAATACTCTAGGGGGGAAAAATGTATCATTTAGTTGTCTCTATATAGTAGAAGGAGGGCAAAGAGGGAACTAGAAGTGGGGTATGAACTAAAGTGTTAGCAAGTGAAATTGAGTAAGATACACTCCAAGCTGGAATAATAATTCAATAGAATTACAGGAATATTATCCTTGTTTTTTTAATATAGGATAATTAACAAAGAAACATGGGCCATACATAATGCAGATATGAAAAGGATTCTATTGAATTCAGAAACAGGTTGAAATAGAGTTTAATTCTCACATAGTAATTACATACTATATGACAAGGAAGGTTCTACTTAGGTGATTATTTGTTATAAGTTAATGTGGAATGAAGCAGGGCAAAGGCTAATACAGTTCTGCCAAGAGAACGCACTGGTCATAGCAAACACCCTCTTCCAACAACACAAGAGAAGACTCTACACATGGACATCACCAGATGGTCAACACCATCAGATTGATTATATTCTTTGCAGCCAGAGATGGAGAAGCTCTATACAGTCAGCAAACACAAGACCAGGAGCTGACTGTGGCTCAGATCATGAACTCCTTATTGCCAAATTCAGACCGAAATTGAAGAAAGTGGAGAAAACCACTAGACCACTCAGGTATGACCTAAATCAAATCCCTTATGACTATACAGTGGAAGTGAGAAATAGATTTATGGGACTAGATCTGATAGACAGACTGCCTGATGAACTATGGATGGAGGTTCGTGACATTGTACAGGAGACAGGGATCAAGACCATCCCCTAGAAAAAGAAATGCAAAATGGCTGTCTGAAGAGGCCTTACAAAGAGCTGTGAAAAGAAGAGAAGTGAAAAGCAAAGGAGAAAAGAAAAGATATACGCATTTGAATGCAGAGTTCCAAAGAATAGCAAGGAGAGATAAGAAAGCCTTCCTCAGCAATTAATGCAAAGAAATAGAGGAAAACAATAGAATGGGAAAAACTAGAGATCTCTTCAAGGAAATTAGAGATACCAAGGGAACATTTCATGCAAAGATGGGCTCAATAAAGGACAGAAATGGTAGGAACCTAACAGAAGCACAAGATATTAAGAAGAGGTGGCAAGAATACACAGAAGTACTGAACAAAAAAGATCTTCATGACCCAGATAATCACGATGGTGCAATCATTGATCTAGAGCCAGACATCCTGGAATGTGAAGTCAAGTGGGCCTTAGGAAGCATCACTATGAACAAAGCTAGTGGAGGTGATGGAATTCCAGTTGAGCTCTTTCAAATCCTGAAAGATGATGCTGTGAAAGTGCTGCACTCAATATGCCTGCAAATTTGGAAACCTCAGGACTGGAAAAGGTCAGTTTTCATTCCAATCCCAAAGAAAGGCAATGCCAAAGAGTGCTCAAACTACCGCACAACTGCACTCATCTCACATGCTAGTAAAGTCATGCTCAAAATTCTCCAAGCCAGGCTTCAGCAATACGTGAACCGTGAACTTCCAGATGTTCAAGCTGGTTTTAGAAAAGGCAGAGGAACCAAAGATCAAATTGCCAACATCCGCTGGATCATGGAAAAAGCAAGAGTTCCAGAAAGACATCTACTTCTGCTTTATTGACTATGCCAAAGCCTTTGACTGTGTGGATCACAACAAACTGTGGAAAATTCTAATAGAGACGGGAATACCAGACCACCTGACCTGCCTCTTGAGAAACCTGTATGCAGGTCAGGAAGCAACAGTTAGAACTGGACATGGAACCACAGCTTGATTCCAAATAAGAAAAGGAGTTCGTCAAGGCTGCATACGGTCACCCTGCTTATTTAACTTATATGCAGAGTACATCATGAGAAATGCTGGACTGGATGAAGCATAAGTTGGAATCAAGATTGCTGGGAGAAATATCAATAACCTCAGATATGCAGATGATACCACCCTTATGGCAGAAAGTAAAGAAGAACTAAATAGCATCTTGATGAAAGTGAAAGAGGAGAGTGAAAAAGTTGGCTTAAAGCTCAACATTCAGAAAACGAAGATCATGGCATCTGGTCCCATCACTTCATGGCAGATAGATGGGGAAACGTTGGGAACAGTGGCTGACTTTATTTTGGGGGGCTCCAAAATCACTGCAGATAGTGATTGCAGCCATGAAATTAAAATACACTTGCTCCTTGGAAGGAAAGTTATGACCAACCTGGACAGCATATTAAAAAAGCAGAAACATTACTTTGTCAACAAAAGTCCATGTAGTTAAGTCTATGGTTTTTCCAGTGGTCATGTATGGATGTGAGAGTTGGACTATAAAGAAAGCAGAGTGCTGAAGAATTGATGCTTTTGAACTGTGGTGTTGGAGAAGACCCTTGAGAGTCCCTTAGACTGCAAGGAAATCCAACCAGTCCATCCTTAAGGAGATCAGCCTTGAGTGTTCATTGTAAGGACTGGTGTTGAAGCTGAAACTCCAATACTTTGGCCACCTGATGTGAAGAGCTGACTCACTTGAAAAAACCCTGATGCTGGGAAAGATTGAGGGCAGGAGGAGTAGGGGACAACAGAGGATGAGATGCTTGGATGGCATCACCAACTCAATGGACATGGGTTTGGGTGAACTCCAGTAGTTGGTGATGGACAGGGAGGCCTGGCGTGCTGTGGTCATGGGGTCGCGAAGAGTCAGACATGACTGAGCGACTGAACTGAAATGAACTGAATGTTTCAAAAACACACCAGCTTCATAACTCCTACCAAAGGGTGAACAAGAAAGATCTACAGGAGAAATATACCTTTCCTACTAGTCCTCTTCCTTTCAGAAACATAAACAGAATTACCACTTACCAATTTCTTGGACTTTCTTTAAAAACTTTTATAATTATCTATCAACTTGTCATGTGCCTGACCCCTACTGGGAACTAAGGACTGTCAGAGGCTCCCAGGGAAAATAGAGTCCTCCAGGAATGCAGAGCCAAGACGAAGAGTCTCCTCTGCCCCAGTCTTTGTCTCTTGTAATATTTACACACCACATGAAATTAGAGGATGATGTGTTTTCTTAAAAATTTATCAGTCAGTCCCTGCAGAGATCAACAGAGGTACAGTTTTTCATAAAGAATTCAAAGTTCCCTGTGAATAATTTTGATGCTAACTTTTCCAATATGTCACATGAATGTGAATGGACAACCTCAAGTATTTAGATTCATGGACTGCACATGGTAATTAATCTCACTGAGTTTATATACAAAAGGTTAAGCTGTCATTCTAATTGATGTGAGTCATAACAAATGCAAGTCATTAAATCTTTGCTGTCAAATTGTTGTGGCTTTTTCTTTGCTGATTTTAAAGAATATCCGAGCTAAATTATGTCCTGAGGGGCTTGATTTTCAGCCTTAATTTTCTAAATCCGTATCTTCCTTTGGATTTTGGGGAAATTTCCAAATTAATGTTAATAAAGATTTACAAAATCCTTGGAGGAAGAGTTCTTCTAACCATGAAATCAATAGTTAAATTACCAGGATTAAAAATATGTTTTCATTTAAAAACATGTGCCCATGGAAGAATTACTTCAAAGTTTATTTTAGAAGAGAAACCCAAGTGTATGTAAACATAGTGAACTTCCATAGAGTCTTATAGACTCTTTTTGAATGTTTAACGACTAAATGAATGGATCAACAAGAAAACAACTTAGTGCTTTAAGAGCTGTAATGCAGATTTGTTAAACTATACATCTTTAAAGCCCTATCCCAAGGACGAGCCACTTAAGGAGGCAGGTGTTACACCTTGATATCAAGAGGAGCCCAGTAGGAGTTAGCTAGATCCCAAAAAGGAGAGTATAGCATGGACAGGCACATCCCTTGGGAAACAGCTACAATTTATGGTGATAAATGTTTGCTAAACCGAATGGTAGTAAACACAGTATCTGTGCTGGAAACATGGCTTTTTTCCCAAGGTCTGTGATAGAAAACAGCCTTGTAGCATGCTACTTTTAGCACTTGGAACTCAAACGTATGGAGTCAGCACTGGGTTTCCCCTATAGATCTTCATCCCATAGAGCCTGAAGCCCTGCATAGAGGTTTTGTGGCAGGAGTTACTCTCAGGTGCCTTTGATAATTCAGGGAGAGAGCTGCTGAAATCTCAGTGTGTGTACAAATTACCTGAGAACCTTTTTTGAATGAAGGGTATGAGTTTTTTACCTCCAACTGGGGCCTGAGACTCTGCATTGCTAACTGGAGGCTAGGTGATGTCGAAGATACTGATCCATGGATCACACTTTGAGCATCAAGGTCATAAGAGGTGGATTTTAAGCAGTTAGAGTAAGCAGATACGGTATGAGGGAAGAGCACTGGAGCTTGACTCAGAGTCCTAGTTATGTGAACATGATAAGTCGCTTAACTTTTCTGAATCCAAATTTTCAGATTAGAAAAATGAGTATGATAAAACAATACTTGCTGCATGAGATTGTTGTGAGAATTAATGTTATGTGAAAACTGACCAGAGCATTTGGTATATATTCATTGCTGAATAAATGATTGTTGATCCTATATAGTAAAAACATAAGCATACAATTCAGAGTTGGTAACTGATAAAGTTGAGGGGCCCTTAGGCTATGTGCCCTTCATAGTTCTAAGGGTTCTATTCTTTATTCCACCTCTGTTGTCAATTACAGTGTCTAGAGTTTAGCAAGTGGTCAGGGTTTGTGGCATTGCATCGACGGCAGCTTTGATCACTGCCGGTGTACATTTTTGGCTTCTAAGACACTGATATCATACTAATGACCCAGTGGTTCCCCATGGCACTATCACCCAAAATAATAACTTTCAGGCCTTGAGTCCTCTTTGAATGAAAAATATAATCACTGGGAGAAAACTAAAATAAAGAAGACCATCAGACCAATTTTCAATAAAAATATGAGGATAAAATAGCTGGTCATTCTTTGCCAGCCAGTATCTCATAATTTCACAAATTATGTATAAGAGCTATCTCTCTTAGACAGAAAAGAAAAGATGGACATGGGCAGTTTGGCTGGCTTGCTTCTATTAAGAGCCCAGCCTGCAATGGTGTAGCTAGTATGAGAGGGGCTCAAACCATCCTCCACGTTATAAAGTGGCTCCCATGTCACCCAGGTCATGTGCCCAAAATTGCTCCTCTGAAGGTTAAACTTTCTATTTAAACAATTTATAAAATTTTAAATAGAATTCTCAAAAGTGCATAGCAGGAAATGGAAGGTAGAGAAATCAGTGAATAATCTGCAGCATCATTTACATCTTAATATCTCTTTCCACTGAGAATTCAGAGACAGAAACTTGTTAGCACCTGGAGGAAGTCTAGTTTAATTTATTTGCAGTAAAATCCAGAGTGAATCCATTAATCTTTGTTAAAAGAAATGAGATTTTCAAGTCTAATCAGAGGATTTAAAGTTTTATTAAAAGATATCCTTTTTTCCCCTCTTATAATCCATAGGTCTCAGGAGAAAAAGGAAGAGGCTATCACCTTACTGAAAGATTCCATTAAATATGGTCCAGAGTTTGCAGATGCATATTCAAGCTTAGCTTCATTATTGGCTGAGCAGGTAATTGTTTCCATTTAGTTTCATATAATATTTTCTTAACTGTTTCTGTTGAATGTATAAATTAATGTTATAATACACAGATTTTTTTTATATCATTTAACTTGTAAGTTCATGCTGCTGCTACTGCTGCTGCTAAGTCACTTCAGTCGTGTCCGACTCTGTGCGACCCCATAGACGGCAGCCCACCAGGCTCCCCCGTCCCTGGGATTCTCCAGGCAAGAACACTGGAGTGGGTTGCCATTTCCTTCTCCATTGCGTGAAAGTGAAAAGTGAAAGTGAAGTCGCTCAGTCGCGTCTGACTTGTAGCGACCCCATGGACTGCAGCCTACCAGGCTCCTCCACCCATGGGATTTTCTAGGCAAGAGTACTAGAGTGGCTTGCCATAATGGACAACTAATCTGTATGTCAGTTTTCCTCTTGATAGAAATCACAAATCTAGATTTCTCACTCCAGTATTCTTTGTGCATGTATGGGGTCTCTAGCCTAAGATGGTCCATTATAAACCACTACTAAATTCTCTATCACTTTGGGACAAAATCCATCATGAACAGTACGTGATATTTGCTTGTTCAATTACTACTCATTTATATTTTTCTGGGGAATTGCTAATGGACTAAGATCTCTGAACTCAATATGGAAACAATTACCAATAATCTTATAGATCCTATGTCTTAATACCTATCAGAAGATCACAGAGTCTCATAGGACAGGCTCCTAAGAGAGAACATTTTTCATGGCATAAAACGGAGAAGTATTTTGATTTCCCTCCTTTTCACTGTATCTAAAATTCCCAGGTGGCTCAGTGGTGAAAGAATCCACCTGCCAATGCAAGAGATGTGGATTCAATCCTTGGGTCAGGAAGATCCCCTGGAGAAGGAAATGGCAACCCACTCCAGTATTCTTGGCTGGGAAATCCATGGACAGAGGAGCCTGGCGGGCTGCAGTCCAAGGGGTTGCAGAGTCAGACACGACTCACTATGCATGCAGGCTCCTGGCTACAAACCATTTGATTCCACATTTCAGTGTCCTGGATGCATGCCCCATGCTGTGGGAAAACAAATATAAATTGTCTTCTCTAAATTGATGATAAGAGTTTTGTTGACATACATAAGTGCCCTCAATAGAAGGTAGATTCTGCTATTATACAATTTCCAGATTGTCTTTAAAATTAAACCCAAACTGAACACCTTTGAAAAATGCCCTCCAGCATTGACTTAAATGTAATGAATGATTTGATGTTGTCAGGTACACAGGGGTGAAATTTGCATTTGAAAAACCTTGGAGATTTCACCAGGAAACAAAATTAGGACATTCAGTGGCTATTTAAATGTCAGAAGTGATAAATCTAGTTGTCTTGCTCTGCTAGTCTCCATATAGTGTAGGTGGGCTTTAGACAAAGGCCTGTGTCTGTCGTGAGAGATTTTAATGCATGTTTTAACACAAAGTTTAAGCTAAAATGATGATGCTCATGTTTTATGGTAGACATGGCAGTCCTCAGCTGCCTTGGTTTGTGTTGAAGCAGACACAGTAGGAGTTTTCTGGAGAAAAGATTCCATCATTATTCCCTTTTCTCACTTCATCCTGGCTCCTTCATTTTCATGGAAGACCTTCCTCTGCCTCTGCCTGGCTGGTGGCTTGCAGCTACTCAGACAAGCCACACACAGTTGTGGCCTTTGCACTAACTGTGCCCTTTGCCTGCAGCACTGTTCTCCCAGACATCTTAGAGTTTCTTTCCTCATCTTGTGCTGGTTTCTGCCCAAACATTTCTGTATGGAAGGGCTATCTATGATTACCCTTTCAAAACAACTCCTTCACTGCCCCACACGTTCTTTGATTTCTCTCCGAAGCATTCATCACCATCTAACATACATTTATTTATGTCTGTGATCTTCCTCCCACCATTAGAATATTTCTGTGAGCCAATCTCCATGAGAATGGCTGTCTTTTTTATTCATGACTTTCCTCCCTTGTCTGTCACATTGTATGCAGTCAGTAAATACTGAGTGAATGAAAAGTGAAAGTCACTCTGACGTGTCTGACTCTTTGTGGTCCCATGGACTATACAATCCATGGAATTCTTCAGGCCAGAATACTGGAGTGGGTAGCCTTTCCCTTCTCCAGGGGATCTTCCCAACCCAGGGATTGAAGCCAGGTCTCCCACATTGCGGGCAGATTCTTTACCAGCTGAGCCACAAGTTGAATGGATAAGATCTGAAGACCATGTAACACTTTCAGTCCAGCACATGACCAAGGTTTTACTCATCTTTAAAGTAGGGCTGGGCATGTGGGCAGTGTTTCATGTAACAAACTGTGGCTCAGGGTCATGCTCTGTGCTGCAATGAGGGACAGTGTGAGAACAGCCAGGTGAAGTTACTCCTTCCGGCCGCAGACCAGGGTTGGGTTGAGGGCAGCACTTGCTACATTGTTCAGTGGCTTCTGGATGAGGACTCAAGGGAAAATTTCTCTCATGGCTCAATATGAGATTTCTCCTGAACTACAAGTTTTTTGCTTTATTTTTTAATCTAACTCATGAAAAATCTTACAAATGCTAAGAAAATCAATTCTAGCTTTGTCTCCATTGGCCCCACCCCCAAATAACTGCCATCTTGACAGGATGGGCTACTTTTCTGTGTGTACTTGCTTTTACTGGGTTTATCATTTTCCTTAACAATTTGTTTTATTCAATTTGTGTTCCCTATGTTTGAAAGCTGCTTCAATTCTCTGTAAATGAATAAAGCACTGCATTAAAATCAGGCTTTCCTAGTAGCTCAGTTGGTAAAGAATCCGCCTGCAATGCAGGAAACCTGTTTTGATTGCTGGGTTGGGAAGATCCCCTGGAGAAGGGATAGACTACCCACTCCAGTATTCTTGGGCTTCTTTTGTGGCTCAGCTGGTAAAGAATCTGCCTGTAATGCAGGAGACCTGGGTTTGATCCCTGGGTTGGGAAGATCCCTTGGAGAAGGGAAAGGCTACCCACTCCAGTATTCTGGAGTGGAGAATTCCAAGGACTGTATAGTCCATGGGGTCACAAAGAGTTGGACACGACTGAGCAACTTTCACTTTCAAGATCAGTCACATCTTTTTTTTCTTCACAACTTGCCAGGACATACAATAAACATTTAATTGTTCTTGATGAAAATTACCCTGAAGGTAAAAGACAATGTCACTCACTCAACTAATACCAGTGATAACAAGGTATGTTGTTTTAGGGGGAGCTCTTTACCGACACTGACACAGTTCCATCTCCCTGTAATGCCATCTTTTCTTTCTCTCTTTCTAAATCATCCCCACTTTTCAAGATTCAATTCAACTTTCACTTCCTCCCCCAACACTCGCCCACCTCCCCATCTCATGGGGAGTTAGATTTCCTTGGAGCTTTTATGAAATCTTCAGGAACATGCATCAACTCACAAACCAATCACATATTTTTATTTCTTGAACTAATATCTGAACTATATAATGTAAACAGTTTATCAGGTTTATTTTTCCTCGCAAGACTGCAAGTTTCTTTAAGAAAAGCCATTTATTTGTATGCATATTGCTTTTCTAGGGCTCAGGGTACTTCACTGTATAATGCAAGCCAGGCAAGCAAACATGCGGCATCTCTGGACTTAATGCAGTTCAGGGTCAGTTCCCCAAATTAGGAGAATTTGACAGTGAACCAGGTGGCATATTCTAGACCCCACTTCCTAGTAACACCTGTGCAAACTTGAGTGAGAAGTGTTCCACCTCTCTGGGCCTCAGTTTCCAAATCTAAAATTGATAACTACTCTAAATTACCTTCCCTAACTCTTATGGATCTAACATTTTAAGAGCGTCTAAAAGTACCTCCTTTAAAGTCAACTAAGTGCTAGTGAGTTTTTTCATGAATAACTTAAGGTTTCACTTCAATTAGTGCTATTGTTTCTATATTGATAAAGCATTAACATGTTAATATTGTGAAAAGCGATTTGCCTTAGTAAATTCCAAAAGTTTCAAGTTGTATTCCTTTTGTAAATTGATGAACTCCAAGTTCATGAAAAGTTACTTTATTAAAAATGATGACAAATGTTTGGTGACACTGAAATTTTAGTTCATTCATCAATATCTTACTATTAACAAATTTTATAGACATATATATCTGTAAAACATAGTATTAATATGTTTTAAAAAGGGCAACATATATACATTTTCCCAGTTACGTTTTAAAAGTGTCAGATGCCTTATTTAAAATCAATTATGTGGTAAATTCAATTTTTGAGAACCATAATGGCAAATTGATAAAACATTATTGTATGCCACATAAAGTTATAAACAAGTTTTAAGAAAAAGCAAATTATGACTATGACCACGACCTTTCCTTACATACAAAGATCACATCTTTTGCCAGCCTTTCTTATTCTCAATTCAAATGTAGAATACTATGAACTTGAAGAATGTAACTGAAAGATTGAAAGGTTCTTCTGCTCCTTTGGGCGATTGATTTTAACATCAGAGAGAGCTCGTGAGAGAGTAGCTGTTGGGCATAACTTAAGATTGCTTTCGCTCTCTGACTTTCAGCATCTTATCTTCATGCTTTGAATTATTTAATAAAAGAATGCTTCAGATGCACAAGCACCAAGCTCATATCCTTTGTTAGCAAATAAATTCATTTCTTGATAGCACAACTTTATTTATCAGCCTTCAGGAAAGCAAACCATAGTCAATCTGTAACACACTGGTAACCCTTCCGTCACTTGACTGGCCATCTTCCAGGACCACCGTATGTGCACGTGCCCAGCCCATGCTCACCGTGGTTGTGGTGGCCCACAGTGTTAGAGAACCCTTTCCTGTATGGAGCTGAAATCAACAGTCCTGCGATCTGCTTCCTCTGGGCTGCGCCCAAGTGATAGCTTATTGAGCCCAGTTTTTAGATTTTGGGATTTTTTCATTTATATATTCTTAATTGGAAGGTAATTTCTTTACAAAATTGTGTTGATTTCTGCCATACATCAGCATAATCCAATCATAGGTACACATATATCCCCTCCCTCTTGAACCTCATTAGAACTGACCCATCTACTTCATTAGAACTGACTCAAATGCATTCAGTTTCATGGCTGAGTAATAGTCTATGGTTTATGAGCACAACCACCTTGTCATTTTTCTGAACAACTCTTTTCTATACTAAACTTGTTTCTAGTTTACCCTGATTTCTAAATACTTTCCTTCTGGTCATGTGCTTTACGTAGGCTCTGGATTGTCCATTTTCTCTATGACAAAATGGCTCCCAAATGAAACTGGTTTCTTAAATTATAGTTCGGTAATTTCAGGAGGATAAGAAATACTTCCCTGGCTTGAGACTACGTTTCTATTACATAAAACCCTAAAAATAATGATATTAACTGTTTCAGACTTTGTCTGAAACTTACACTTTGCTCCTTATTCTGTTGGAACTTGAAGGTAGCAAGTAAGTCTATTTGGGCATAATAGAGAATTTGAGAAAGGAAATCTGTAAAGTAGGCCAATAATTTGAAAACACCTTATATGAAGGAGAATATTAAGGCCCATGGTGAAGCACAGATTTGAAAGTGATATATAATAGGAAGAAAATTAGGTGTCTGAAGAAAGTGTTTTAAACATTGTAGAAATATGGCAGTATTTTGGAGAAGGCTTTTAAATGCATAGTTGAAAGCCATGTTTCAGGAAGATAGTGTGGGAATGGATAGACTCTATTATGGAAGAAGAATCCTTTTGTACTTAGAAACTGTGCGCATGTGAAGGCTGAAAGAGAAAAATATTAGAAAATTAAAAACTCCAGAGCAGAGCACCTAAAGGACTTAGGAGATATATGGCCAATGAGAGCTGTGGGGAAGCCCAGGAGAAGCAAGATTTCAGATACAGAAGAAATAAAATTACACTAATAATATAAAAATCTAATGGAAAACATGGAAAGATCAAAGAAAATAAAATTCACCTTTCACCTGTAATATCTGGAAACAACATATTACCATTTTTAATATACTGTAGGTCTTTTGAATATACTTATTTTTTCCAGTGGAGGTATAATTGAGATATTGGGGGTTTCCCAGGTGGCACTAGTGCTAAAGAACCCACCTGCAGGAGAGTAAGAAACACGGGTTCACTCCCTGGGTTGGGAAGATCCCCTGAAGGAGGGTATGGCAACCCACTCCAATATTCTTTTTTATTTAAACCTTTAACTGCAGTTATTTTCTTTTTTTGTTAAATTTATTTATTTTTAATTGAAGAATAATTGCTGTACAGTATTGTGTAGGTTTCTGCCAAACATCAACATGAATCAATCATAGGTACACCTATGTCCCCTCCCTCTTGCATACCCATCCCACCCCTCTAGGCTGTTACATAGCACCAGTTTGCCACTCCATATTCTTGCCTGGAGAAATCCACGGCCAGAGGAGTCTAGTGGGCTATAGTCCATAGGGTTACAAAGAGTTGGACACAGCTAAAGTGACTTAGCATGCATGCATGCATAATTAACATATTTGTTTCAGATATACAATATAATGAATGATACAATATTTGTATATCTTGCAAAATGATTAGCACAATAAGTTCAGCACCATACATAGTTACAAAATTTTTTGTGTATGATAAGAACTTTTAATATTTACTCTTCTATGCAAGACAGTGTTATTAAGTATGGTCACCATACTATACATTACATCCCTAGGACTTAATCACCTTGTAAGTGAAAGTTTGTGTCTTTTGACCCCCTTCACAGATTTTATCCACCCCTTTCCCCTGCCTCCGGGAATCTATTCTCTGTGTTTATGATCTTGGTGGTCTGGGGCTTTTTTTTTACATTTTTAATTGAAATATAGTTGAAATATGATATTATTGGGCTTTTCTGGTAGCTCAGCTGGTAAAGAGTTTGATTCCTGGGTTGGGAAGATCCGCTGGTGAAGGGATAAGCTACCCACTCCAGTATTCTTGGCCTTCCCTGGTGGCTCAGATGGCAAAGGATCCGTCTGCAATGCAGGAGACATGGATTCTATTCCTGGATTGGGAAGATCTCCTGGAGGAGGGAACAACTGCCCACACCAGTATTCTTGCCTGGAGAATTCCATGGACAGAGGAGCCTGGCAGGCTACAGTCCATGGGGTTGCAAAGACCCCTTTCTCCTGCCTCTGGGAATTTATTTTCTGCGTCTATGATCTTGGTGGGCCAGGGTGATTTTTTTACATTTTTTTAATTGAAATATAGTTGATCTTTGATATTATATGTTACAGGTGTACAATATACTGATTCACAATTCTAAAGATCATGCTGTATTTATATTTATTATAAAAATTGGCCGTATTCCCTGTGTTGTAGAATATATCCTTGTAACTTATTTCATACATAATAGTTTGCCTGTCTTAATCCCCTGCCCCTATATTGCCCATCCCCGCTTCTTTCTCCCTACTGATAACCACGGGTTTGTTCTATCTATGAGTCTGTTTCGTTTTTGTTATATTCACTAGTTTGTTGCAGTTTTTTAATTCCATGTATGAAAGTGAAGTGAAAGTGTTAGTCACTCAGTCGTGTCCGACTCTTTGCAACCCCATGGACTGTAACCTACCAGGCTCCTCTGTCCATAGAATTCTCAAGGCAAGAACTGGAGTGGGTAGCCATTCCCACTGCAGGAGATCTTCCCTACCCAGGAATTGAGCCCAAGTCTCCTGCATTGCAAGCAGATTATTTGCCATCTGAGCCACTGCTGCTGCTGCTGCTGCTAAGTCACTTCAGTCATGTCCTACTCTGTGCCACCCCATAGAAGGCAGCCCACCAGGCTCCGCCGTCCCTGGGATTCTCCAGGCAAGAACACTGGAGTGGGTTGCCGTTTCCTTCTCCAGTGCATGAAAGTGAAAAGTGAAAGTGAAGTGGCTCAGTCGTGTCCGACTCTTCACGACCCCATGGGCTTCAGCCTACCAGGCTCCTCCATCCATGGGATTTTCCAGGCAAGAGTACTGGAGTTGGGTGCCATTGCCTTCTCCTAGGGAAGCCCAATTCCACACATAAGTGATATCATACAATATTTGCTTTCACTGATTTATTTCACTTAACATAATACCCTCTATGTTGTTGCAAATGGCAAAATTTCACTCTTTTGTATGGCTGTGTAGTATTTCATTTCTATAGATAGATTATAGATGTAGATATATTAATATGATATATTATTTATCCATTTATTGGTTGATGGACACTTTGATTGAGTCCATATCTTGGCTGTTGCAAATAATGCTGCTATGATATTAGAGTGCATGTATCTTCTCAAAATAGTGTTTTGGGGTTTTTTTGGATATATAATCAGGAATCGAGTTGCTGGGTCATATGATAGTTCTATTTTTAGTTTTTGAGAAACAGCTATACAGTTTTTCACAGTAGCTGCATCAATTTACATTCCTGTCAACAGTGTACAAAGATTCCCCTTCCTTTACATCCTCACCAGCATTTGTTCCTTTTTTAAAAGTTATTAATTTTTTTAATCTAAGTATGGTAGGTTTACAATGTTGTGTTAGTTTCAGGTGTACAGCAAAGTGGGTCAGTTATAAATACACACACAGACACACACACATGTGCATATATATATATGACACTAAGTGACACATATATATATGTATGACACTAAGTCACTTCAGTCGTGTCCAGCTCTTTACAACCCTGTGGACTAGGGCCCTCCAGGCTCTTCTGTCCGTGGGATTCTCCAGGTAAGAATACTGGAGTAGGTTGCCACATCCTCCTCCAGGGGATCTTCTGGACCCAGTTATCAAACCCAAACCCATGTCTTTTATGCTCCTGCATTGGCAGGCAGATTCTTTACCACTAACACCACCTGGGGTACCAATCGTTTTTAGATTCTTTTTCCATATAGGTTATTACAACCTATTGAGTATAGTTCCCTGTGCTATACAGTAGGTCCTTGTTATTTATCTATTTTACATACAGTTGGGCTCTTTTTGATGATAGCCATCCTGATGGGTGTGAGGTGATATCTCATCATGGTTTGATTTGCACTTCCCTGATGATTAGTGATTTTCTGGGTTGTGAAGATCTTTTTTGTACTGTTCTTCTGTGTATTCTTGCCATCTCTTCTTAATATCTTCTGCTTTTGTTAGGTCCATACCATTTCTGTCCTTTATCGAGCTCATCTTTGCATGAAATGTTCCTTTGGTATCTCTGATTTTCTTGAAGAGATCCCTAGTCTTTCCCATTCTGTTGTTTTCCTCTATTTCTTTGCCTTGATCGCTGAAGAAGGCTTTCTTATCTCTTCTTGCTATTCTTTGGAACTCTGCATTCAGATGTTTATATCTTTCCTTTTCTCCTTTGCTTTTCGCTTCTCTTCTTTTCACAGCTATTTGTAAGGCCTCCCCAGACAGCCATTTTGCTTTTTTGCATTTCTTTTCCATGGGAATGGTCTTGATCCCTGTCTCCTGTACAATGTCACGAACCTCATTCCATAGTTCATCAGGCACTCCATCTATCAGATCTAGGCCCTTAAATCTATTTCTCACTTCCACTGTATGATCATAAGGGATTTGATTTAGGGCATACCTGAATGGTCTAGTGGTTTTCCCTACTTTCTTCAGTTTCAGTCTGAATTTGGTAATACAGAGTTCATGATCTGAGCTACAGTCAGCTCCTGGTCTTGTTTTTGCTGACTGTATAGAGCTTCTCCATCTTTGGCTGCAAAGAATATAATCAATCTGATTTCGGTGTTGACCATCTGGTGATGTCTATGTATAGAGTCTTCTCTTGTGTTGTTGGAAGAGGGTGTTTGCTATAACCAGTGCATTTTCTTGGCAAAACTCTATTAGTCTTTGCCCTGCTTCATTCCGTATTCCAAGGCCAAATTTGCCTGTTACTCCAGGTGTTTCTTGACTTCCTACTTTTGCATTCCAGTCCCCTATAATGAAAAGGACATCTTTTTTAGGTGTTAGTTCTAAGAGGTCTTGTAGATCTTCATAGAACCGTTCAGCTTCAGCTTCTTCAGCATTACTGGTTGGGGCATAGACTTGGATTACTGTGATATTGAATGGTTTGCCTTGGAAATGAACAGAGATCATTCTGTCGTTTATGAGATTGCATCCAAGTACTGCATTTCGGACCCTTTTGTCGACCATGATGGCCACTCCATTTCTTCTGAGGGATTCCTGCCCACAGTAGTAGATATAATGGTCATCTGAGTTAAATTCACCCATTCCAGTCCATTTCAGTTCGCTGATTCCTAGAATGTCGACATGCACTCTTGCCATCTCTTGTTTGACCTCTTCCAATTTGCCTTGATTCATGGACTTGACATTACAGGTTCCTATGCAATATTGCTCTTTACAGCATCGGACCTCTCTTCTATCCCCAGTCACATCCACAGCTGGGTATTGTTTTTGCTTTGGCTCCATCCCTTCATTCTTTCTGGAGTTATTTCTCCACCGATCTCCAGTAGCATATTGGGCACCTACTGACCTGGGGAGTTTCTCTTTCAGTATCCTATCGTTTTGCCTTTTCATACTGTTCATGGGGTTCTCAAGGCAAGAATACTGAAGTGATTTGCCATTCCCTTCTCCAGTGGACCACATTCTGTCAGATCTCTCCACCATGACCTGCCCGTCTTGGGTTGCCCCACGGGCATGGCTTAGTTTCATTGAGTTAGACAAGGCTGTGGTCCTAGTGTGATTAGATTGACTAGTTTTCTGTGAGTATGGTTTCAGTGTGTTTGCCCTCTGATGCCCACTTGCAACACCTACCGTCTTACTTGGGTTTCTCTTACCTTGGGCGTGGGGTATCTCTTCACGGTGCTCCAGCAAAGCACAGCCATTGCTCCTTACCTTGGGCAAGGGGTATCTCCTCACTGCTGCCCTTCCTGACCTTCAATGTGGGATAGCTCCTCTAGGCCCTCCTGCGCCCGCGCAGCTTCACGACCCAGATAATCACGATGGTGTGATCACTGACCTAGAGCCAGACATCCTGGAATGTGAAGTCAAGTGGGCCTTAGAAAGCATCACTATGAACAAAGCTAGTGGAGGTGATGGAATTCCAGTTCAGCTATTCCAAATCCTGAAAGATGATGCTGTGAAAGTGCTGCACTCAATATGCCATCAAATTTGGAAAACTCAGCAGTGGCCACAGGACTGGAAAAGGTTGATTTTCATTCCAATCCCAAAGAAAGGCAATGCCAAAGAATGCTCAAACTACCGCACAATTGCACTCATCTGACACGCTAGTAAAGTAATGCTCAAATTTCTCCAAGCCAAGTTTCAGTAGAATGTGAACCGTGAACTTCCTGATGTTCAAGCTGGTTTTAGAAAAGGCAGAGGAACCAGAGATCAAATTGCCAACATCTGCTGGATCATAGAAAAAGCAAGAGAGTTCCAGAAAAACATCTATTTCTGCTTTATTGACTATGCCAAAGCCTTTGACTGTGTGGATCACAATAAACTGTGGGAAATTCTGAAAGAGATCGGAACACCAGACCACCTGATCTGCCTCTTGAGACATTTGTATGCAGGTCAGGAAGCAACAGTTAGAACTGGACATGGAACAACAGACTGGTTCCAGATAGGAAAAGGAGTTCGTCAAGGCTGTATATTGTCACCCTGTTTATTTAACTTATATGCAGAGTACATCATGAGAAATGCTGAACTGGAAGAAACACAAGCTGGAATCAAGATTGCCGGGAGAAATATCAATAACCTCAGATATGCAGATGACACCACCCTTATGGCAGAAAGTGAAGAGGAACTCAAAAGCCTCTTGATGAAAGTGAAAGTGGAGAGTGAAAAAGTTGGCTTAAAGCTCAACATTCAGAAAATGAAGATCATGGCATCCAGTCCAACCACTTCATGGGAAATAGATGGGAAACAGAGGAAACAGTGTCAGACTTTATTTTTCTGGGCTCCAAAATCACTACAGATGGTGACTGCAGCCATGAAAGTAAAGGACGCTTACTCCTTGGAAGGAAAGTTATGACCAACCTAGATAGCATATTCAAAAGCAGAGACATTACTTTGCCAACAAAGGTTCATCTAGTCAAGGCTGTGGTTTTTCCTGTGGTCATGTATGGATGTGAGAGTTGGACTGTGAAGAAGGCTGAGCGCCGAAGAATTGATGCTTTTGAAGTGTGGTGTTGGAGAAGACTCTTGCGAGTCCCTTGGACTGCAAGGAGATCCAACCAGTCCATTCTGAAGTCTCCTTCATCAGCCCTGGGATTTCTTTGGAAGGAATGATGCTAAAGCTGAAACTCCAGTACTTTGGCCACCTCATGCGAAGAGTTGACTCATTGGAAAAGACTCTGATGCTGGGAGGGATTGGGGCCAGGAGGAGAAGGGGACGACAGAGGATGAGATGGCTGGATGGCATCATTGACTCGATGGACATAAGTCTCAGTGAACTCTGGGAGTTGGTGATAGACAGGGAGGCCTGGCGTGCTGCGATTCATGGGGTCTCAAAGAGTCGGACACGACTGAGCGACTGATCTGATCTGATCTGATCTGATGGTTAGTGATACTGAGCATCTTTTCATTGGCCATCTATTGTGTCTATTGACCATCTGCATCTCCTCTTTGGAAGAATATCTATTCAGGTCTTCTGCCCATTTTTCAATTACGTTTTTGTTTATTTTGATATTGAGTTGTATGAGCTCTTTATATATTTTGGAAATTAACTCCTTATCAATCATATCATTTGCAAATATTTTCTCCCACTCAGAAGGCTGTCTTTTTGTTTTGTCAATGGTTTATTTTGCCATGCAAAAGCTTTAAAGTTTAATTAGGTTACCTTTGTTTATTTTTGCTTCTATTTCCTTTGCTGTAGGACACAGATCCAAAAAAATACCACTATGACTTATATCAAAGAATAAGTGCTGACTTATATCAAAGAATAAGTGCTGACTATATTTCCTCTGGAGTTTTATGATTTGTGGTCTTATATTTAGGTCTTGCCCATTTTGAGTTTATTTTTGTACATGTTAGAGAATGTTCTGATTTCATTATTTTACATGTAGCTGTCTAGTTTTCCCAGCAACACTTATTGAAGAGGTTGTTTTTCTCCACTGTATATTCTTGCCTACTTTGTTGTAGATTAATTGATCATAAGTGCATAGGTTTATTTATGAACCCTCTATTCTGTTCCATTGACCTGTGTGACTGTTTTTGTGCCAGTACCATACTGTCTTGATTACTGCAGCTATGTATTATATTCTGAAGTCATGGAATATGATTCATGTTTTTGTTTTCTGTGAGGTTTTTATATGTGAGATTATATAATATTTGTCTTTCTCTGACTTATTTCAGTTAGCATAATGTCCTTAAGTTCTATCCATGTTGCTGCAAATGGCAAGATTATGTTCTCTTTTTGACCAAATAATATTCCACTGTGTGTGCATATATGTGTGTGTGTATGTGTCACATTTATTTATCCATTCATCCATCAATGGACACTTTATGTAGCTTGGCTATTATAAATAATGTTGCAGTGAACATACAGATGGAAATATCTTTTCAAGTTAGCATTTTTTGTTTTGGTGTTTAATAGTCACATGTAGTTTATATCCTGTTCTTTTGACTTTCCATTATGTTATATATATTATACACATTTTCATACTGTTAAATGATCTTTATAAATACCATTTTAATACCTACTTACTAGTTTATGAAATGATGAATTATCATATAATATCTTAACTGTTGGTCATTCAGGTTCTTCTGTGTGTGTGTATGACTTTTTATTCTTTATGATCCAGTATTTTGGATCATTTCCTAATGATAGATTTCCAGAAGTATTCCCATATCAAAGTGTATCTGCATATTTCATGACTCTTGAGATGCATTACTAAGTTGGTTTCTAAAAGAATGGTACTAATACAGTATGCTACCAGCAGTCTGTAACCTCTCTCTTGAATGTTAGTGGGACGTTTAAATGGAAATAGCATGTGGACAGGTAACAGTGCAAGAGATCAAGACTGGAAAGATAGATTTAGGACTTCAAGTAAATGCATCTATATTGTGATTAGCTAATTTATCTTAGGAGAAAATGGAAGAGTAGTGTGTAGAGGGAACCTTAAAGAACTGTTAAACCTCCTCATTTTGCAGATAGAAATATGAGGTGCACAGAATTAAGTTTGCTCAAGGTCATTCAGATAACTAGTGTCAGGACCAAGACTGGAGACTGTAACTTGACTCCTCTCCCACTGCTCTTTCAGCATATAATGCTGGGGTCCCAGGACTGGACTGTGGTAATAGGCTGTAGTTAATGAGGTTAGTTAGTGTGGATAATGTGTAGTTATATATAACTACTAGATAATAGAGTGTAGTTAATGTGGATATTTTCCACAAATATCCATGTGGAAAAAGAGAGGAAAAACGACAGACGAAACCCAGCAGGGTTGGTTGTCATAGATGTTAAATACATAAAAGGATGCAGAAGAAAGTTGCCACTCTGTGTCTACTGCAGCACAGGAGTCAAGAAAACAGAATAGAAAATACTCTTAGGTTCAAAGTCTAGGTGGTCTCTGGCTTACTAGTCTCTTTTGGTTCTTCATTAACATTCAGAACTGGCTATACTCCAGCTTCACAGATAGGGTTGTAAACATTTACAAGCCCACCATCATTTTTAACCAGCCTCCTCTTGCCATAGATTATATAGCTTGCATTACACAGCAGTAAAGGAAATAAAGTTAACATTATCATCCTGTAAATTATAACATTATCACTGTAAATTATTGCCAGCCTATGGAAAAACTCAATTAATTAATTTGATAACACTTAAAATATGTTTCTTTAAGTGTCTGGGGATATGACTTTGATACAAGAATGAAAAGAAAATTGGAACAATAAAATATAAATTAGAAGTATAGATCAAAAATAAGGTCAATTTCTCTTGTTTGAAAAGTGTCATCTTTGGGGTAGATTCAGACACATATACCATTGCATGTATGGTCAGGTCACCTTGAGCTGAACCCTAACATAATTTATCGATTTAAGTATTCAATTCTTATTTATTGAGCACTTAAGTATCACCAAGTATTAGAAGAAGTTGCAAGGTATGGGCCTTGACTCATGGAACTTAGAGTCTAAAAGGGAAGAATACTCTTAGGGGAATAATTACCACCCTCTGCCCAACACCTCACCCAGTTGTGACAAGTGTGCAAAGAGAGTACCAGTGTGAGTGTCATAGGGACCTGATCTAATGTGAGCAGTGGGTGTTTGGGGAGAGGATCACTGGCCAAAGAGTGAAATTCAGCTTGGTACCTTAAGAACATATAGATATCAACGAGATAAAAAATCATTAGGAAAAGTTTTCTGGCTACAGAAATTAGACCAGCTGAGGGCTGTGCAGTGGGGAACAGTATGATTCCTTCCTCTTTGGGGAGCAAAGTTGTGTGCCTGGAAGTACGTAGAATGAGGACAGAAGAACAGGAGAACCATTTGGAAATGGAGAAAGCTGCAATTCCATGAATATGTAGCTCCCCTTCCACTCTTCCTGGTCTCTCTTTCTTTTTTTTTTGGGGGGGGAGAGTTTCTTTGGCCACCCTTTTCCTGGTCTGTTGACTGTTACACACTGTCACTTACATGTGTCATATTTTAGCTTTTTTGATTCTTGGCATTTCCTCTTTAAAGTCATCATTTCTTTCTTAAATTGTCACAGGGTAATGTCGATCACAGTCTGCTGGGTAAGGAGAAAATTGAGGATTAGAAATACCCAAATTCCTTGGTGAGGAGGAATGCCAAGTTAATTGATTCATTTCAGTCAAATGAGAAAAAGTATTAGACATCAAAATATTGGCAGCACCTTTCTCATAAACGTCCATGTCAGTGACTGATGGGGAAAGAACTGTTTTACAAAGAAAATAAAAGCAAAGAAGAGGCTGAGAAATGAGGCATCTCTGCTTTATGTTCTGAGCCATTGTGTTTTAAAGAGCTGCTTGGAGAAGTCACTGACATGAATTTAAATGTCGAGTGGTCCTACATTTGCCAGGCTTGTAATGGTAAATAGTCATTTGGCTAATGGGGAGATCCCTGGCAGATCTGTGTGTGCACATCATTGGTCAGAGTCAAAGTAGTGGGAAGCAGACCAGACACACGGCCGTGATGTCAGAGCGCACAGCCTTCCTGCTCCATCTCTGTAGGTCTTTCACCACTGTGGAACATCTCACCCTACACCTGCCATCCAGTAAGAACGTGTTACAGGCCATTCATTAAGCAGCTGTTCACAAAGGGTTGACTAGGCCCCCTGTGGTCCAAGAAGGTTTGTGCAGTTTTTATAATAGTCACAGGTAATTTGCCTTTTTTACTCTCATTCTTGCCCAAGTATACAGTAATTTTTTATAGGCTACATGATGTATTCACAGTCATGAAAAGAATATGAAAATATTCTCCCCTTTCTAACTGAATGTCTGTGTGAGACCACATTCCTTCACATACTTCAGCTAAAAAACATACAGAAATAGATTAGTGCAAAAGTAGATATAAGAACCCAGCTATCTTCTATCAATCCAGATATTTAAAATACTTGGAAAAATAGAAAATAATATCAGTCTTCTCACTGAATTTTTTTTTTTTTGCTTTGGAAAAATATATTTTCTTATGAATGTGTTATTGGTTGTTGGTTTATTGTTTTAAGTAAATATGGTTTATTATCAGTTTATTAAAGAAAAATGTCTGCTTCATTTCTGTTGTGGTAAATGTTCATAAATGTACATCATATAAACAAAGCTCTTTGGGGTCCTCAGTAAGTTTTAGAGTGCAAACCAGAAGTTTGAAGATAGCTGCATTGAGCCCATGGCCATTTGCTCTCCTGGTTGCTGCAGTTTGAAGTATAAGAAATCTTTTCCAGACATATCAGTTGGTCCGAGAGAGTAAATGACAAAAGGCCCGTTTTCAGATCTACTTCTCACTTTCCCTTCCTTGAGGTAAAAAGCATGCCATGTCGGTAATTACAGCACATTTAATGTGGAGATGTTGACAGCATTTTATCTCTCCCCCCAGGCTCTTTTGTTTCCACCCCACTGAAAATTCTTTTGAGCCTTGGAGTGGGGCCCATGGCTACACGCTGCCCATTTTTAACCACTGTCCTCGAAGGCTGATTTCATGCTGAGGCAGTGGTTGGCTGGGGACTCTGGTGGCCATATTATTTGTCAGAACTATTCTCCGGGTCACAAACATTTTTAATTAAAGTTGCCCTATAAATAGCTTATATTCATTTCCTCTGGCTCTCACAAGTCAGTAGAGATTGGGAGTGATCAGCTTAAGTCAGGACATCTAGCCAGATGAGGTAAATGAAACTGAACTTGAGGGATTAAGAATACTGTTTTTGAAGATAAATGCACTACCCTTCCAGAGAAGGTGAAATTTGTTTTAAATAAATACCTAGAAAGCATTTTTCTCCTGCACTGGTGGCTCCTTTACGTTTTTTAATAAGTGGAGTTAATCATTCTTTGAAATTTACAGTCAAGTGAAAGGACAAGAAAAACAGATATTGAAAACATTTTTCATAGAACCCGAGTCTGGAGGCTGCCCTTGGGGATACCAAAGGCACAGGAATGTGATTACTTTCTCTAGACATGGATGGTCTTTTAAATCGCATTACTTCTTTGGACTTTGAAAATTGCATTTCTAGTGGAGACCCAGCTCATAAATCCAAAAATGGATTTTAGATGAAAAAGGTGATCTCTTTGCCTTTTTGGAGCAGCCAGAAATGTGGGGGGAAAGTAAAATTAAATCAGGCACAACAGTAATTGCACTTGAAAGCTCTTGTATTTGACTCCAGCAACTTAGAATATGAGGACATCAATTTTATTCCTTTCAGGAAAAATATCTTTCAACTCTCTCACAGTTTAGTTATAAGGATATTTTTAAGATCTCAAATGGCACAGATTTTTTTCAAGCACATTTTCATATTATACAGTTGCTGGAGTTAATGGTAACCTGCATTTCCTGGCATTTGAATCTTGGCAGACCCACTCCAGTGTTCTTGCCTGGAGAATCCCAGGGACGGGGGAGCCTGGTGGGCTGTCGTCTCTAGGGTTGCACAGAGTCGGACACGACTGAAGTGACTTAGCATAGCATAGCATAGCACAGGTGTAGAGAATCTGTTAAACACCAGTCTGGGTGTCACTCCTGTTTGCTTCCCAAGCACCTTGCTTTTGTGACAGTGTTCCCAGCCATCACAGTGTCTCCCTCTTGCCCAAATCTCACTGTCTTGTCTGTGAGGGTAGAATTGTCTGTTACCCACTCTTCTGTCTCCGCTATATACTTGACACGTGGGCGGTGCTACTACTTATACCCCTGGGAGACAGATGCCCAAGACCTGGGGAGGAATGAAACAAAATGTATCTATTGAAGAAGCTCAAAGACAACTGGACTACGGAATACAATTCAATGTGAGCAGTGTAGTAAAGAGGTAAGTGCACGCGATCTTGAGCCCAGGTTCCCTGGTATTGTTACTGTGGCCATATCAGGTGTTGCAACGCTGTCCACGTGGCATTTCCCATCAAAGCCCTTTAGTTAACCCTATATGAGAAAAAGTAAGTAACTTGAATGTTCTTCCTTTTAATTTTTTTAATCATCTCTGATACAGAGGTCAGTAAACAACTTCTTAGAGGCAGCCAGAGAAACAATGCCCTGGCTAATCTGAAACTGGGTAACCATTTCTTTAAAATCTCGATTTTCTTGTGTTATGACCAGTGTTAGTGTTTGATACTAATGCCATCTTTGTATTTAAATGTGCTCAACAAATACTATTCCTAGTAGTAGTAATAAGGGTAGAGGCTAACATGACAAAGTGCTACTTGCTAGGCATTGTCCTGAGGGCTTCAACTGTTTCAATCCACTTAATCTTCAGAACAACCTTCTGAAATAGGTTATTCCTTTACACTTGGCAACATAGAGGGGAAGTAAAGTCATAGGGACAGTAAATGGTGGGGTTGGGATTCCAATCCATGTGCCAAGCACTGGTAGCCCAATTCCTTTTTCTAGTTTTATTGATGTACAGTTGATTTACAATATTGTGTTAATTTCTGCTGTATAGCACAGTGATTCAGTCATGTGTGTGTGTGTGTGTGTGTGTGTGTGTGCGCACGCGCACACATGCACGCACACATGTGCTAGGTCATTTCAGTCATCCAACTCTTTCTGACCCTATGGACTGTAGCCCACCAGGCTCCTCTGTCCATGGGATTCCCCGGGCAAGAATACTGGAGTGGGTTGCCCAGGGGATATTCCTGACCCAGGGATCAAATCCATGTTTCTTATGTCTCCTGCATTGGCAGGTGGGTTCTTTACCACTAGTGCCACCTGGGAAGCATGCATATATATATATATATATATATATATCTTTTTCTTTTTTATATTCTTTTCTATTCTAGTTTATCATGGGATATTGAATATAGTTCTTTGTTCTATACAGTAGGACCTTGTTGTTTATCCATCCTATATATAAAAGTTTGCTTCTGCTAATCCCAAACTCCCATTCCTTCCCTCCTCTTCTCTCCTACCCACCTCCCCCTGCCTTGGCAACCAAGTCTGTTCTCAATGTCTGTGAGTCTGTTTCTTTTTTGTAGTTATGCTCATTTGTGTTGTATTTTATATTCCACATACTATAGTGATGTCATATAGTATTTGTCTTTCTCTTTCTGACTTACTTTGCTTGGTATGATAATCTTCAGGTCCATCCACATTGCTGCAAATGGTATTATGGTGTTATTTCATTCTTTTTGATAGCTGAGTAATATTCCACTGTATAAATACACCACATCTCTATCCATTCATCTGTCAATGGACATTTAGGTTGTTTCCATGTCTTGACTATTGTAAATAGTGCTGCTATGAACATAAGGGTACATGTATCTTTTTAAATTATACTTTGTTTGGATATATGCACAGGATTTGGATTGCTGTATCATATAGCAACTCTATTTTTAGCTTTTTTGAGGCACCTCCATATGGCAGTCCAGTTCTTAATCACTATGCTATGCTTTCTATAGCAATTACTGAAAACATGTGCTGAATGAATGGGCAAATGAATAAATATCCAATACTATTCTATTAATTCAATTGGGATCATATGTAATTTGTGACTTGCCTGTCTCCATCTAACACACACACACGTACACTCACCAATTTGTGAGACCTTCAGTGGGTGATGGGGCTTCCCAGGTGGCACTAATGGTAAAGAACCCACCTGCCAATGCAGGAGATTTAAGAGATGAAGGTTTGACCCCTGGGTCAGCAAGGTCCCCTGGAGAAGGGCATGGCAACCCACTCCAGTATTCTTGCCTGGAGAATCCCATGGACAGAGGAGCCTGGCGGGCTAAGTCCATAGGGTGGCAAAGAGTGGCAAAGAGTCAGACATGACTGAAGTGACTTAACATGCACACACACAGTGGGTGATATCTTCATTAAGTTTTTTTTTCTTCAATAGATTGAAAAGAGATATCTTGAGATTCTTCATTCATCTTTGAGGGTTTTTTTTGTTTGTTTTAGTTTGACAATTCTTTTGAGTTTAGCAATTAGAAAACACATTTTTAGAAACATGGAAATCCATTTTTGCTGGACTATGGATTTGCACTTCAAATAAGAGAAATCTGCCAAATTTAAACCACACTTTGTTCCCTAAATGGTACTTAAGTATGTAGATTAAGAGAGATGGCATTGTTCATTCTACTGAGAGTTAAGTGTCTTTGCCTTTCTGTGTCAAATCAGATTTAGACGTCTTGACTTCTTGTTCAGTACTCAGGGCATTTTTAGTCACAAGCTTAAGGTGTCATGTCTGAGAAAAATGATGCTGTCATTCCCTTTTCCTGTGTCTGTTTGAATGCTTAGTAGTAGTAACTTCTGATAAAATTATGGACAGTGTCCATGATCAGAGCACACGAAAGGAAAAGTTGCTCTGTGTTTTATGCCAAACCATTGCCTTTCACCTGACATTCATAGCAGTACTGGGAAGTGGTTTACTGGTGAGTTATTGTTAGAACCTGAGTGGCTTTGAGTCATTAAGTAGCCATTACCTTCTATATTGTAAAAGAAAGTGTGACATGACAATCTCAGATGGTTGTGGAAAATGTGCCTAAAAGCTAATTCAGAATTATTGAAGTATGTTAAAGTGGATCATTAGAGTAGAAAACCAAAGCATCTGGAAGAAGATCTGTTGAAGCTGTGGCAAATTGATGTGGGCCATGCCACAAAGGGAGGAGTTGGAGGTGTGCCTCAAGGGACCCTGTATTCCTATTGGAAGGATGCAGCTCAGAGATGGAAAGTGGAGAGTGATAAGGGAAGTAACAAATGGTTTGGTAAGCTATAGAAATATTTTTTTAAAAAAGGATAGGCAAAGCCCTCCTATAATTAGCATCAACCTCCACACCCACCTCCTTCAAAAAATTCTCTCCCCCAAATCATACAGTATAGGTGGGAGAGCTAGCCATGCAAATGCAGCTGATAGACAATTAGCCAGGCCTCCTATGAGTTTGAGCAAACTCCAGGAGATAGTCCAGGAAAGGAAAGCCTGGCATGCTGCAGCCCATGAGGTCACAAAGAGTCAGACACAACTTAGCGACTGAACAAGCACCATAACCCTGTCTCCCAGAGAGATCACCCAGCCCAGAAGACATTCCTATATGAATGGATCACCTGTTTTCATCCAGAGAGTTGCGGGGATGGAAGGCATCCTTTCAAACATCTGCTTTGAAGCTTTTTCTGTAGGGCAAATCCTTTCAGATGTTCAGTTCAGTTCAGTCGCTCAGTCATGTCTGACTCTTTGTGACTCCATTAACCGCAGTACACCAGGCCTCCCTGTCCATCACCAACTCCCGGAGTTCACCCAAACCCATGTCCATTGTGTCGGTGATGCCATCCAACTTTCTCATCCTCTGTCGTCCACTTCTCCTCCTGCCCTCAATCTTTCCCAGCATCAGGGTCTTTTCCAATGAGTCAGCTCTCCACATCAGGTGGCCAAAGTATTGGAGTTTCAGCTTCAACATCAGCCCCTCCAATGAACACCTAGGACTGATCTCCTTTAGGATGGACTGGTTGGATCTCCTTGCAGTCCAAGGGACTCTCAAGAGACTTCTCCAACACCACAGTTCAAAAGCATCAATTCTTCGGCGCTCAGCCTTCTTTATAGTCCAACTCTCACATCCAAGATGTTGCTTCTTAGTAAACATCAGCTGGTTTGTGCTGAAGGAATTAAACACAAGTATGATATCATTGATATCCGTGCAGTTGACACTGACTTTAACTCAAAGTAAGTAGTGTTTGATCTTGGTGCCTATTGCATAGCAGATGTTCAGTAAGTTATTTTCTGCTTTTCCCATTTCTGTTATTCAGTTTATTGCTGATTAAAAAAAAAAAAACTCTCTCATGTATTTTTCTTTGTTCTTTTTTAAAGGAGAGATTTAAAGAAGCTGAGGAAATATACCTGGCTGGAATAAAGAAATGCCCAGACAGCTCAGACTTACACAACAACTATGGAGTTTTCCTAGTTGATACTGGTGAGATTAAAGAGAACCTGTTGAGATGAGATAATACTATCTAACAAGCTAAGTGGCAATCCACCCAAATAATGCTTCAAAAGTAGAACTCACTGGGCTTGGCAGGAAACGCATTGACCGTCCCATTGTACTTGCTGTCAGTTTTCTAAATCTTCAGTCTCAGTTTGGTAAAATCTGCCCAGTTCTTATAGTCAGATCATTTAAGAAAACTTCCCAGGTGGCCAGAAAGTGGCCTTGATGATTTAATGAGTAGCTGTCTCCTTTGAATAGCATTTATACAAGTTTATAAATCTAAAATGATGAACTTTTCTCTACAATGATGCAGAAACTGCCTCTGAATCAATTTACTGGCAGATGGTAAATACTTTTCTACAGCTGATTTAAAAGTCTCCAGAATTATTTCACCGTTCCTTATGTGATACTAAGGAACTGTTCCATTATAATTCATATACTCTTATAGAACAGGTGCTATATAAAATATACTTGCTTTATCTCATTTAATGTAAAACTTTACTGGGCAGGAATCCTGTCTTCTTTATGATTTGCACTCCCACATACTGTTGGCATGTGTTGAATACTTAGAAAGGATGAAAAGATACTTGAATTTAATACAAAAACACCACTTTGTTCTCATTAACTATTAGACTACCTTCCCTGCAATCGAATTCAATTTTAATTATTTTGTCGATATGAAATGCTCAAGAGGGTTTTTATTTTCTAGGATATTTGAAGCTCTTCTGTTCCATAGGACATAAATTTACATTCTGATATACCTAGGAAACATCCCTTATTTTTGCATGTAAAACTGTTTCAAAATTGTTTCATGGTGCCACCTGCTGGTTCATTAGCAACATAATAATCAATTAGGTATCAAAAATTTTACAAAAAAGGAAGAGACCTCCTGTTGTCCTGATCTAGCCCTCTTCCTTCTACTTCAACAACAAAATATCCCACCCCAACTCCCAACCCCCAAATCTCACTAACCACTGTATACCTTTCCACACTCCCACTATATTCATGCTTTTGTACTGGTATTATTCTCCCTCTCACCTGTGACCTATACATAGACCCTTACACATGCAGAGGTTTTTTTTTTGGCACCTCCTGGTCAAACTTATATTCAAAGAAGATAGACTTGAGAAGATGTCTGTGCAGGTAAACACACCATGTAGAACTTTAGACTATTCCACAATTCATTCACTTACGCATAATTTCACAAGGAAGGTTCTTTGGGGAATCTCATCATACCGGAGAGACTTGATTCTAGTTCTGGCCTTTATCCTCACTTGCCCTGGGATTTTTGTTGAGTTTCTTAATGTCTTTGCACTTCTGTATCTATATCTGTAAAGTGATAATATTTTTTAATATCATTTAAATCCCAAGAGGGAACTAAATGCTTTCAAAAGACAGCTAAATAGGATCAAAACATCTGCAAAAATCATATGAGGTTGTTTAACTAAAAGGTTTTAAAATATACAGTGCATTGGACAATGCAAGTTGGTATTATTATTATTATTATTATTAAAGTCCCATTCAATAAATACCATCTAAACAAAAACATACTATTTAAAAAGATATTTTCAAAATACAGCAGCTGCCTTGTTTAAAGGAGTGTCTCAGTCACTAGGTTGCAGTAGAATAATTGTAATAGACCCTCAGAAGTTGCTTCAGGACAGTTTTCTTTCTATAATAGCACATTCTACTTTGAATATAGTGAGAAGCAACAGTATCTTGTGTAAATACCTATCACTGATAATTTCAAAACATCCTATCAGCTAGGGCAATAGCCAGAAAGCACTTTGATGAAAATAATATATTTAATAAAAGAAATAGGTTTTAAGTGAAAATGAACAGTTAAATGGTCCAAAGTTAGGTGGTGGCAAGAAGCCAAAATATGTGCTAATTTACAAACTGAATGATTTAATGGTATGGCTGCAATAAGAATGATCATCACCAGAGGAGAAATTAAAAGAGTTCATATGTTAAAAAGGAAGAAAAAGAGTTGGTTTGTTTTATAACTAAGGCATGCTGTGCTCTTACCAACCTGCCTCTGGTTGCAGGCTTTCCAGAAAAGGCAGTGGCCCATTACCAACAGGCCATCAAACTTAGCCCAAGCCATCATGTGGCCATGGTGAACCTGGGGAGGCTCTACAGGTCACTGGGGGACAACAGCGTGGCTGAAGAGTGGTACAAACGGTAAAGGTCCTGTTTTTCACTTTGCAAGTCACCCACAGCCCCTGCAGTTGGCCATCAAAGTCTTGGTTATTTGGAACAGATTCTTTCAGAGTACTAGAAAATTTTGCCAATGCAGGCAAAATAGATTCCCCTCTCCAGAGAACAGTACCATAAATGGTACTATGAGGATAAATGATATCCTGATTAATGACATTTTTGCCTGCTGGTTAAAATATGGTCCTAAACCAAGTTTGAAGTTTAATTCTCATTTTAGTTAGTCCATTTTTTTCTGAAGCTATGGACTTAATAACCCAAACTAAAAATAACAATTTTAAAAATGGATCTGAATGAAAAACTTGCATACATCAAAACAAGCCTATCTCGGTGAATGGAAAAGATGCTTGGAGCCCAATTTACATATTGCTAAGGTCACTAGAAACATTCTTATAGTCAGAGGATGGCACCATGATCTTTTTTTTTTTTTTTTTTAACATTCTTCTTGATATAAAAACAAAGACCAGGTGGGAACAGAGTCTCAAACCATGGTCCCTGAATCTAAATTTCAACCTTTGGAAATGTACCTATTAGAAGAAAAATGTCCATTTGTTTCCTCAAAATTCAGCGCCCTACAGGTAGCACGCAAAACTGAGATACTGTCACCTCTGGGAGCGCTGTATTACAACACTGGCAGATACGAAGAGGCTTTGCAGACTTACCGGGAAGCCGTGGCCCTTCAGCCTTCCCAAAGGGAACTCCGCCTGGCACTGGTGAGTAGACAGAGGAAGGAAAGAAGATGGAGAAGAGAAGAAATGCATGGCACGCAATACAGGGAGCTGTAGTTAGTAAGCCTCATAATGGGAACTAGAATGCTATACTATATCCATTTAATGAATATTCATATTTAACCAATGTTAGACCCATTCACCAAACACATGGACCCTAAAGACACTTTTATGTTTTTTTTTTAATCATTTCAAACCTACAAAATTTTGCAAGAATTCTATATAGCATCCTGCACATTCTTTCACCCAGATTGATAAATTTTTAGCACCTTGATGCATCTATCACCTCTCAAGTATGTATGTGTGTATGTGTACATGTATGTATGTGCATATTTAGATATGTATGTGCATATACATATTATTAATACATGTTATTTTTTTCCTGAGCTATGTGAGATTATTGCTCTCTTAATCTTTACTGCTAAATACTTCAGCATACAGTTTCTAAGAACAAGGACATTCTCTAACATAACCACAGAACAGTTAGGTATCAAATTTAGGAAAATGAATATTGACAATATTTTTTATTTCAATTTTTGGATCATTACTCTTCCTTTTCCTTAGATTTACAGTAAAACAAACTTGTTTTCTTGTTTTAAAAACAGTGTTCTGTTGAAACCATAGGGAAATATTTCTCTTTCATATAGTTAACTTTTTTAAAAAGGCACAAGTCATTTCATTGAATGACTTTGATATTCTGGCCATGCATGCACAAATGCAGGCACATGACTACATAAAGAAACAAACAACAGAAGACTGAAGCCTGTTATTAATAACTGTGATAAGTCAGCCCTCTCTGTGTGTCACAAATAGATGCTGAGCACTTTTGTGGGAAATGTTCCCTGAATGATTTCTTTGATAAGATGATAACCAAGTGCTATCTAAGCCAAGGTCCGTGTGGCTTTGCAGGCTCAGGTTTTGGCCGTGATGGGACAGACAAAAGAAGCTGAGAAGATGACCAGTCACATTGTGTCAGAGGAGGCCGGGTGCCTTGAATGCTATCGCTTGTTGTCCGCCATCCACAGCAAGCAGGAGCAGCACGACAAGGTAGAGAGCACACTGTTTGGAATTGTCTGTGTTCACGGCACAAATCGGGTGTAGCTGATGACCCTCCAGCCTGCACTCTCACAAGGGCGAGCAGTCTTGAACATTATCCCTTGACACTTTGCACAGATACCTCCTTGACTGCTTAGACGACCCCTTGAAATGTTTTCTTGGTTTGTTCTGGGTCTGAAGGCTTTATGTGGTGTCATTCAGTTTGTTTTCAGCTAACTCAATAAAGACTAACGTTGGTATGTTTTATAACTTTGCATGTTCCCTCAAATATATCTTATAGAATCCTTATAACAACCCTTTAAGGCATGTCAATGGCCCTGTGTTGCAACTGTACTGTTTATCTTCATTTTTATGCCACATAACCAGTAGATTCATGAACTGATTCAACAAAATATTTATCAAATGGGAATAAAGTGGTGTTGGGGGAAAAAAAAACCCACAAAAATTATTTCCCTTGTCCTCCTGGAGTTTACAATCAATGAGGAGACAAAGGTTGAACAAGTAATCACAAAACTAGTGCAGAATTATATTTGTGTCCAGCGATGTTGTGAAGAGCAGCATGGTCCCTAATGCGCATATCCAGGGAACCCAAATAGTCTGGGTGGTAGGGTTCTCTATAGAGTGACGTGAAGTTGAAGGTTGAGTGACGAATAGGAGTTATTAAACAAAAAAGGGCAGTGAATAGCATTCCAAGCAAGAAAAGGCACATGAAAAGGCCCCAAGTTAACAGCAAATGGCCCGTCTGAGGGATGGGCTTGAGGGAGTAGGGGGCGTGTGAGATGTAACCACAGAGGTTGCTGGGCACTCTATCCTAAGGCTTGGGACCAGGACAAGGGATTTTTTCCTTATACTGCAAGAAGCTTTGAGGCTTTAAGGAGAAGAAAGGCTTGTCAGATTTGTGCTTTGAAGGGATCTCTGGCTGCAGGGGGTGGGGTAGTGGGTGCTGAGGGCGGAGTGAGCACCAGGCCCCAAGATGAGGCTGCTGGAGTGGTCCGGATGGACATGTGGCCAGGGCAAAACATCCAACCCCAGATGTTGTTTCAAAAGGATCACACAATGTTCCTGTAAAGTGATCAGGGATATTTCATTGGAAATAAATAGGAAACCTGGAGTATAGGGAAATTATTTGGTCAGGGCTGCATTATTCCTCAATGAGAACATCAGATAAGATGAAGAATGTGTTTTGATCATCACTGACCACACTAGCCAATACATAAAAACAAAAAGAATGGAAGATATTGTTTAAGTTAGTTTTTCTTTATCTAATCTATACTTATTGTGTCTTAATTTCCAACCTATACAGGCACTTGATGCTATAGACAAGGCTCTCAAGCTGAAACCAAAGGACCCAAAAGTTATATCTGAACTTTTTTTCACAAAAGGAAACCAACTGAGAGAGCAGAACCTCCTGGACAAAGCTTTTGAGGTATAAACACTTAATAAAAATGTTATTAAATTCATGGATTAAAATTAATACTCTCTCAATCTTTAATGAAATATATACCTTGAAAGCTAAGATCAATGGCATGTTGGTAGAGTGATTTTTCTGATTAATTGACATTGTAAGTTTATTTTTTTTTTAATAATTGAGCCTCTGGTTTTTGACCATTAGGAGTTCTACAATACCTCCACATTGTTTTCTGAATTATTACCTTTAGCTTGATGTTTAATGCATTCTACATTTTGCCCTCAAGTAAGCTTTCCCCTCTCTCTCTCTCTCACTCTTTCGCTCTCTGTTTGCCTTCAGTAACCCTCTGTTTCAGCTAGACTAGTGCCCCAAGGAGCTTTGGCATTCCACATGTCCTATAACACTGTCCACCCCATCCACCAGTCCCTGCGGAATCCCGCTCATCTACCGACACAGGCCTGTGTCTCCTCAGGGAGCCCTCCCCACCATCCTTTTATCCAGTGACGTGTTTCCTATGAACCCCTAAAACACTTCTTATCTCTACCAGTGATTTGAAAGCATCATATATCATGTTGTTAGGAGTCTCCCTCTCTCTTCTCCAGCTCCCCATCCTCTCCTTCCTCTTCCCTCTGTGCACATGCATGAGCTCTGGTTAGCTCCCTATTTCGACTGCATTTTCCTTGTGGAAAGGACTGCTTCCTTCTGTGTTCTAAAACATAGTATGTTGCATCTTAGGGGTGTTCAGTGTGTGTATCTCTGGAATGAAATTGATAACCCACTTTGAAATAAAAAGACATTTACAAGCATAATGAAATGTTACAGAAATGCCATGTATTTTCCTCAATAAAGCCACAGGTTATAATTAATGAAGTCATAAAATTATGCAAAAAAATAAAATTTCAAATGATAAGATTGTTTTTGAAAATAAATAGTAAGTGGCTTTTAAAATATTATTGGAAAAGCACGTAAAGATATTTGGAGAAACTAATTTGAATGTGAATGTTAAAACAGAAATGGTGGCCAATTTGAGCAGAAACTGAATTCTTCTCTGCCTTATGAAACTTTCAGTGCTGTCTTTAATTATTTATAACTTACATGATCAGTTGTTTGAGTATTTATATGGCATCTATATCTGTCTGTATTTTATATATTGTATTAAAAACAAAAGTATTTTCTAGTTACTTGACTAATGGATTAAATAGTTATTATGGCTTGATTTATGAAGAGTAGGATAAAGCCATTGGCCAATAATAGCCCCTACAATGTTAGTTTTTTAATGTATAATTCACACTTATTAAGTAATTTAATATTCACAACAATCATATAAGAAAACATGCTCATTGTCTTCATTTTATGACTGAATTGAGACTCAGAGCTTTTCTAACTTATTCAAGGTCATACAGAGAATAAGAAATAAACACTTTATTCTGCTGATAAAAATTAACACAAAACATACTCTTCAGTTACTTTAGCAACTTTTTAGCAATACAGTTTCTTAACATTTGCTTCTTTCTCCTCAAACTGAAGTAGAGGAGTGATGGACAGATTCTAGTTATTTATGGATCTGTTCAGGTGGATTCTTATTCAGGAAAATAGCAAGGAACATTAATATATACACATGGATACTTAGCTTTGTAATCAAAGACAGTACTCTTAGCCTTTAGTTTTATTTAAAGTGACAGCTCTTAAAATCAAAGCTCAATGGTGAATATACCCTTTGATGCAAAAAAATGTGCAAATGTTAAGAATGTACTTCACAGATAGGACATTGTGATACATGTTATTCAGACAAAAAATATTTGAGAAACAAGTAACTCTCTTCAAACACTTTAAGATCTTTCACAAGGCAGAAGAAAAACAAAGGCTTTCTAATGATTAAAACTATCCTCTGGTAAAAAATTATTAGATGTCATTAAAGAAATACAGAATACCAGTCCCTGCAAGAATTTAAGCATGGGATGAATAATCAGATTTTGTGAGAGGGTTAAGCTGTTTAGGAAACAAAGATTCTATGATTATAATTTTTTTCTTGCAAAGTCCATTTACAGTGCAAAGGTCTAAGAGCACCATTTTCTAGCAGATCAAGGCCAGTGGGAAATGATGCATGTAATAGAAATCACCTGCATGCCTGGCAGGCGTCTTCAGCCTTTTTAAGTCCAGAGGTTAGCTCTGCAAGAAAATTACACATTTCAGTTTCCTCCACTTTAGAACCATCAGCTTTGAAAAATAATAGAAATAAAGGGAACACCTGAGAACTAGACATGACTGTTCATTTTATCAACCATTTAAATTTCCACATATATAGAAAATGCTTTCCGTGATCCTACAGTGTTAAAGATGGGTTCTCATTTCCCAGCCTGAAGATATTTCTTATGTATTTAGAGCTATAAAGCGGCCGTGGAGTTAAATCCAGATCAAGCACAGGCCTGGATGAACATGGGTGGAATTCAGCACATCAAGGTAAGAAAATAATTCCCATTCATGTAAACCAGGTTTTCCCTTTGTGTTTTGTCTTTCTTCCCTTTAAAAGTTTGAAAAACTATTGTTAATTTCCTCTTTGAATTATTTGAATACTGAAAACATAGGTGCTTAAAAGTGTTATTAGCAGGGTTTATGTTCACTTTGTATTATCCAGACATTGAATATCATGAAGCCATTTTAAAAAGCAAATCTATATAAATTAGATGTCATAATTTTATCATAAAGAAAATAATACCTACTTAGGTATCATCATATAGTAGATAAAGTCTGCTGTGTGAACTAAAGTTTACAGCTTATTTTTCTGTAGCTTAACTCACTGTCAAGCTATAGGGTTATTATTTCTTATACTTAGTGTATCTTTTATTACCTGTCATACTGAAAAACATAGTTTTTTGTTTTCAAGAGAAGAAGCTACCTTTGAGTTAATAACTGGAAGCTACCCTTGGCAGGAAATCAAAGATTCACGAACACTCATTCATCCATCCATTCATTTGATAAGCATTGCTAGAGAACATCCTATGTACCAGGTACATGTCTAGGTATTGGGAATAAAGCAGTGAACACAAGGCAAAAATGCCTGTCCTTGTGGAGCTAACATTCTAGTAGGGGAAAACAGGCAGTAACTAAATATGTGTGTGTATGTGTGTATTGTGTGTGTGAGCATACTCAGTCATGTCTGACTCTTTGCAACCGCAGGGACTGTAGCCTGCCAGGCTATTCTGTTCATGGGACTCTCCAGGCAAGACTACTGAGTGGATTGCCATTTCCTGCTCCAGGGGATTTTTCCAACCCAGGAATCAAACCCACATCTCCAGCATTGGCAGGCAGATTCTTTACCACTGTGCCACCTGGGAAACCCACGTATATACATATACACGTGAAATATATCAGAGAGTGATAAGTGCTATAGAGAATAAAAGAATGAAAGAAGATAGGAAGTGCTGGGGGTAAAAGCTGAAACTTTAAATTGAGGTGGTTAAGGATGGCCTTAGTTAAAAAGTGGTGTTTCAACAAAGATCTGAAAGGAGCAAGCCACATGGCAAAAGTAGGACAGCGCACGTGCAGAGGTCCTGAGGTGTGAGTGTGCCAGTGTATCTGAAGAGCAGGGAGGAGGCAAGTGAGAGGAAACGACAGAAGCCCGGGCAGAGAGGCCACAGGGACAGATGATGCAGGGCACTGAAGGAAGGGGACGTAAGGTCTTCAGCCCTTATGCCAAACAAGTTGCCATCCTTGGAGGACTTCGAGCAGAGAAATGCAATGGTCTTACATGATTTTAAAGGATCACTCTTATTTAGCTAGCTTATCTTCAGGCTTCTCTCAAACTTTATCCTGAGAAAATAGCAAGATGGTGATTATAATTTAAACAAAGGATAAATAGGGTTTATGATTAAGTGGGAACTGATCATTCCCAGAAACACAACAAACCAAAAACATGATCCATAACTATACAGATGGAAAGGAATAATAGAATAGTTACTCTGTAGCTATTAGCCTTGATCTAACAGAGGAACACAGGGCTTCCCAGGTGGCACTAGTGGTAAAGAACCTACCTGCCAAGGCAGGAGATGCAAGGGACGCAGATTTTATTTCTGGGTTGGGAATATCGCTTGGAGGAGGAAATGGCAACCCACTCCAGTGTTCTTGCCTGGGAAATCCCACGGAAAGAGGAGCCTGGTTGGCTACCATCCATGGGGTCACAAAGAGTTGGACACAACTAAGCAACTAACACGTTCATTCAGTCCAACACAGATATATAGATCAGGCACATGGCTTGGATGTGGTCATTTTGATGTCACCGTCAGGTTGCAGGATTATCATCATGAGGCCTTCAAGAACAACCATTAACTTTCTGTGACCTTTGCCTTGCCAGAAAATATGTGCCTCGAGCAGTATTATCCCATTCCTGGGCCCTACTCCTTGCCTGAGTCTGGGCGAAGCTTAGGAAATACTGAGGGCTGTGGCAAGGTTGATAGCTGGAATAAAACTTTGCAAGGAGATGACAAACAGAGGGAAGAAGAGACTTGCTCATACTATTAGCAATAAAAGATGATATTTTTCATAAAGTTCTATGTAAAATGAAATGGATGAAGCAGAAAAACTATAATACATTTTTTATTACTGGAGTTTCCCTTGTGGTTCAGATGGTAAAGAAACTACCTGTAATGCAGGAGACCTGGGTTCGATTCCTGGGTTGGGAAGATACCCTGGAGAAGGGAATGGCAATGCACTCCAATATTCTTGCCTGGAGAATTCCATGGATAGAGGAGCCTGGCAGGCTACAGTCCGTGGGTTTGCAAAGAGTCGGATGCGACTGAGTGACTAACACTTTCACTTTCATAATCAGAGCACCAAAGAACAGCAAGGAGAGACAGGAAAGACTTCCTAAGTGATCAGTACAAAGAAATAAAGGAAAATAATAGAATGGAAAAGACTAGAGATCTCTTCAAGAAAATTAGAGATGCCAAGGGAACATTTCATGCAAACATGAGCACAATAAAGGACAGAAACAGTATGAACCTAACAAAAGCAGAAGATATTAAGAAGAGGTGGCAAGAATACGCAGAAGAACTATACAAAAAAGATCTTCATGACCCAGATAACCACAATGGTGTGATCACTCAACTAGAGCCAGACATCCTGGAATGCAAAGTCAAGTGGGCCTTAGGAAGCATCTCTATGAATAAAGATGATGGAGGTGATGGAATTCCAGTTGAGCTAATTCAAATCCTGAAAGATGATGCTGTGAAAGTGCTGCACTCAATATGCCAACATATTTGGAAAACTTAGCAGTGGCCACAGGACTGAAAAAGATCAGTTTTCATTCCAGTCCCAAAGAAAGGCAATGTCAAAAGAATGTTCAACCTACCATACAATTGCACTCATCTCACACGCTAGCAAAGGAATGCTCAAAATTCTCCAAGCCAGGCTTCAACAGTATGTGAACTATGAAATTCCAGATATTCAAGCTGGATTGAGAAAAGGCAGATGAACCAGAGATCAAATTGCCAACATCCATTGGATTATAAAAAAGCAAGGGAGTTCCAGAAAAACATCTACTTTTGCTTTCTTGACTACACCAAAGCCTTTGACTGTGTGGATCACAACAAACTGTGGAAAATTCTGAAAGAGATGGGAATAGCAGACCACCTCACCTACCTTCTGAGATATCTGTATGCAGGTCAAGAAACAATGGTTAGAGCTGGACATGGAACAACAGACTGGTTCCAAATAGGAAAAGGAGTATGTCAAGGCTGTATATTGTCACCCTGCTTATTTAACTTATATGCAGAGTACATCATGAGAAACGCTGGACTGGAGGAAGCACAAGCTGGAATCAAGATTGCCAGAAGAAATATCAATAACCTCAGATATGCAGATGACACCACCCTTATGGCAGAGAGTGAAGAAGAACTAAAGATCCTCTTGATGAAAGTGAAAGAGGAGAGTGAAAAAGTTGGCTTAAAATGCAACATTCAGAAAACTAAGATCATGGCATCCAGTCCCATCACATCATGGGAAATAGATGGGGAAACAATGGAAACAGTGAGAGACTATTTTCTTGGGCTCCAAAATCACTGCAAATGGTGATTGCAGCCATGAAATTAAAAGACGCTTACTCCTTGGAAGGAAAGTTATGACCAGCCTAGACAGCATGTTAAAAAGCAGAGACATTACTTTGGTGACAGAAGTCCATCTAGTCAAAGCTATGGTTTTTCCAGTAGTCATGTATGGATGTGTGAGCTGGGCTATAAAGAAACCTGAGCACTGAAGAACTGATGCTTTTGAACTGTGGTGTTGGAGAAGACTCTTGTGAGTGCCTTGGACTGCAAGGAGATCAAACCACTCCATCCTAAAGGAAATCAGTCCTGAATATTCATTGGAAGGACTGATGCTAAAGCTGAAGCTCCAATACTTTGGCCACCTGATGCAAAGAACCGACTCATTGGAAAAGACCCTGATGCTGGGAAAGATTGAAGACAGGAGGAGAAGGGGAGACAGAGGACTAGATGGTTGGATGGCATCACCAACTCGATGGCCATGAGTTTGAACAAGCTCTGGGAATTGGCAATGGACAGGGAGCCCTGGCTTGCTGCAGTCCATGGGGTTGCAAAGAGGTGGACATGACTGAGCCACTGAAATGAACTGAACTGAACTGAATCAGAGTTGCACCAGCTGGGCCATATCACCTTGGTCAGGTGATATTTTCAATTCTGCCTTATGACGTGAATGCATTTTCTAGGATGGAACTGGCTAATAGAACTTTCTTCAGTGATGGAAATGTTCCATGTGTGTACTGTCCAAGGCAGTAGCCACTAGCCCATTGTGGCTGTTGAGAACTTAAAATGTGGTTGGTGCAGTTGAGCAACTCAATTCTTAATTAATCATCATTAACTTAAATTTAAATAGACACAGAGGACTAGTGGCCTTCATAGTAGCTAGCACAGTCCTAGAAATTGGATAATTCAAATTCCCCACCTAGCACCTAGAAATTGGGGACGTTGAATTAAGATATAACTTTAAAAAGGCTTCCAGTTTCATTAGGAAAAGAGCAATTCGAATGAGAGAAAATAACTCTATGACTAGATGTTGTTGAAAAGACAGAGAAAGCTGGTGATCCGAAATGGCGATGCCTGGTATCAGGCTGAGGCCTAAATTCAGAGAAACCTCTTGGGTAAGCAATTTCAAAATCAACCACAGTAAGAACACAGTTTGAGAGCAAGCTGAGAGCCACAGATGTTCGGTTGTCTGCATATATGTGCTATGCTTAAGAGATGTCAAGAGACAATATGAAGATTAAATACTTGAATTTTTAAAAATAGCCATGTAGCTAAATCCAGGTTCTTATTTGTTCAGAATTCTGTTTAGCCTCTTATCAGATTCAGTGTTAATAATCTGAAATACTTTCATTTATGCACATGCCAGTGCCTAGATTCCCAATGTAGAATTACCTGTTCTATGATTTTTACTCTCCTTTTCACCAATATGATAAGTGAATATCATAAGAAATAGTGTTTACTCATTTACGCACAAATAGTCATTTAATGGGCTTCCCAGGTAGGACTAGTGGTGAAGAACCTGACTGCCAGTGCAGGAGACGTAAGAGATGCAGCTTTGATCCCTGGGTTGGGAAGATCCCCTGAAGGAGGGCATGGCAGCCCACTCCAGTATTCTTACCTGGAAAATCCCATGGACGTAGGAGACTGGCAAGCTACAGTCCCTAGGGATGCAAAGAGTCAGACAGGACTAAAGCAACTTAGCACACATACACACAGTCATTTAATAATCACAGTAATGATGGCATCAGATTGAGTGCTCATTATATGGCAGGCAGGTGTCTAAGGTCCTGACACTTGGGAGGTAGTTCATTTAAGCATTCAATAAATATTGATATTGCTACATAGTACTTTTACTCTAAGAGGTACTGTTTTAAGTTGTAATGAAAATTTAGAGAGTAACTGGTCTTTGTCCACATGGAGCTGAGAATAAAATGGAACTGAGAATAAAATGGAACAAAGTCATGGTGTTTTAGAATGAAGAGATATCTACCAATCTTAGTGCTAAGACTTGGCAGCACACAGATCTTAAAGAGAGTCAACCATACAGAAGGAATACATGTAGTGGCAGAAAAGAAAAGAATCTGGGGAAAAAGTTAATAATTCTGACTTCTTGTCAGGGACCTTCTGGGACCAGGCACATGTAGTTGCCAGTTAAACTGAAGTATTTAATTTTTTCAAAACAAAACAGATGGGGACCAATAGAGTGTGGAGACAGGGGTCTTTAACAGGGACCAGGCACATGTGGTTGCCAGTTAAACTGAAATATTTAATTTATTCAAAAACAGATGGGGACCAATAGAGGGTGGAGACAGGTGTCTTTAACAGATCTGGTGCAACATGCCTTCCCTCCTGCCTTTAGAGTATCCAGCAGACATATATGGTCACACACCTTGAGTATGGAATAAATTTGACTCTATATTATTTATTATCAGTTCTCTTCATTTTATAAAAGCATATTTGCACTAAAGCCTGTATTAAGCAAAAGTTGCTTTTATGTTTTAAGGTGAAGATTAAAATATTTCCTGTCACTAAGTAGGTATAATAGATTCCTAAACTTTTTAATCATTACTCTTGCAATTTCAAAAATCTCTCTCTCTCTCTCTCTCACACACACACACACACACACACACCCCTCTCCCCTGACTCAACCTTCTCTCTCTTCCCTTCACTCTAATTATGAATTTCCAGTGCTTTGGTTCCATTTGATTACAAAGGAATAGTGTTAACCCTATGAGAACACTATGAGATGATAGCTTCATACCCTGTATTAATAGAATTGAAAATCTGTTTTCCTGCCATTTAACCTTATGGCATAACCCTTATCTTTCACATTCTCCATCTGGTCCGGTACTTAAACAAATGGATTCTCCAAGGCAGCAACAGATAAAGATGAAATTATACAAGCAGACAGGGTCTCCTTATGAGGACATTAATGTTAAAATGGACCAGAAGATCTGTTTCTTGGTCTCCACATTCTTCAGGCAAGCATTCTGATGGATCAGAATATAATTATCCCTTTTCTTTTTCTCTGCAGGGAAACTACGTGTCTGCAAGAACTTATTATGAAAGAGCCTTACAGCTGGTTCCAGACAGCAAACTACTGCAGGAAAATCTCGCCAAACTGGATCGCCTTGAGAAAAGATTACAGGAAGTTCGAGAAAAGAACCAAACGTAGCCAGCATTTGACCCAGTCTCAAGGGACAGTGCTGGTGTCTTTGGAAGAGGAAGAAGTGATGGAAGCTTTGCTTTCACATCATTTGGGGCACGACCAATGGCATTTTCCTCTCACTCCAAGTTCAGGGTGACACATTTTGGGACACCTGCTGGTAACACTGTGCTGGAGACTTGCATTTCCATGAAAGAAGACAAAAAGAGCAAGCAGGGGCTAGGAGACCTGAGATGGAAGGAAAACAGCAGCTGCACATTTTACAGAATTTTTTCTTGCTTTAATTCTAGATTTCCTTTCATATATGCGTCTGCTTTTTCAACCTGGAGATCTATTTCCATTTCTTAGTGTAGACATTTCTTGGTGTAGCCTCCCAGAAACAGAGGCTTGAAATGCTACGAAGTCATGGCATCTCTTCTTTATGAGAGGAGATATTTCAGAGAGGATAAATCCTCTGGGATAAACCATTTGGGAAATTCTTCCAAGAGGTAGCTCATTTAATTCTCTGGAACTAGAAATGAGTATCTCACAGTTTTTGTAAAAATCTTCTGGAATATATGGGGAAAGAGGCTGTTGTTAAGTCAGCTTTATCTTATATCCTTTTGAGGATATTGCTAGAGCCCTATTGAGAAGTAAATTAAATTCCACTCTGATACAAGCTGTTTTCCCATTGCCTACTATATCAATAAGGAAGTTTCTGGAATTGTGTATGGGTATTCATATTCCTATGGGAAAATCAAGGATCTCAGTACCCCTGATTGTTTATGGAAATGTTTTAAATTATTTTAATTTTATTACAAGTATTATTGGAGTAGTGGCTCTGCTCTAAGATTTCATAAGTGCTTTTAAAAATCATAAATGTTTCCACCTCCAAATATATTGTTATTTTGGTGGAGAAAAAATAGTATATTCTACATGAGAATTATTAAAGATATTGAGAGAATGTTCTACTTTATTATCTTAACTTTCAGAGATTATTTTTTGAAAATATATTTAATCATTGAGGAATATTTACAGTATATTACAGAAATCTTCATAGACTCTAAATGGGTGTAAAGAAGCTCTATTGATTGATCTTCCTAGGCTTAATGAGAATTCTGTGCTTAAAACATGAATGATAGAACCTGCAGTTCTTGGTTCTGTGTTTGGAATTTTGGAGATTTCATGGAAAATGCTCAAAAAAATCTAGGAAAAAAATCTAAATTCATAATTTTAAAATATATATATTTATATTTAAAAGGTATGGATGGCAAAGTTGAACTTACAATTTGACATTTGTCTTTTAGTGTTATTTATTTCATAACTTATAAAATATTTAATATATGAACACATTTTTCTCTGTACATAGTGGTTTAGTAGCAGCTTTTCATACAAAAATTATAAATCTAAACTACAAAGTAATTAAGTTTCAACAGTCCCTCAAAAATTTTATATTGATTATTCACTTGCTAAAGTTAAAGAAATTAGGAATCAGCCATCAGTGTGTGGGTGGTAATACATTTTGGAGTTGAAGAAATTGGAATATGTGATTCTAATTTGGTTTTCATCATAAACTTAAAAAAAAAAAAAAACAAAACCTACTCTGGATAGTGCTGTTCCTGGTGCTAAGCCAGGTGTCATACACATTTAGTAGCTTGAGGCACACGTATGTCACGTGCTCCAGCCAGAGCAAGAAGCCTTCTGCTTCTTTTTGGCCCCAGTAGCAGAAAGCACTGCCTCTGTGTTGTTAGTATTACTTTTTGTCAAAAATTTTTGAAAAAAAATTTCTTTGGAAAGGGATGATGCCAGAATATTTTAAATACAAAGGATTATGGAATTTAAATTAGCATACATGTTTGTGTGTATCAGTAATCCAATAATGTATATATTACAACTATGATCTTCTGTTTCCAATAGTCTTTAATGTTATAGATCATAAATGTATCTAAAATTTCATTTCAAATATTTTTAGTCCCCCAAATTATACTTCTGTAGTCCTAAGGTCAAGAAATGTACTATAATATTTATTATAAAATAACTACTCCACCTCCAAAATGAAAAACATGGAACCCTAGCTAAAAATAATATCTAGTACTTTAATTACAAACTTTTTAGAATAATCAGTAACAAAAATTTATACTTAGAAAGTTAATGGAAAAGATCAAGCCCCAAATTTTGAAAAGCAATTATGCCTTATCTGAAGGGCTGCTAAAGATATGAGAGTACATTTGTTGGAATAATTGCATTGGCTATTACAGCCTAAAAGTTTCTGAGAGAAAAGGGTCATGTGGCCTTCAGGAGACTTTTTCTGCCTTCTTTTGGATGTTTTTCTCTCTCCCCATCTGTTTCTGTTTTCTCTCTTGTCTCTCTCTCTCCCCTTCCCCTTCCCCTCTCCCCCCACCAACCCCTTCCATCTCTCTCTCTCTCTTTGTCTTTCTCACTCTGTCATTCTGTCTCATTCTGTCTGCACACACTGGCATTTCTTTGAACATTAGAAGTAAGCACTTTTTGTTGGATCAGGTATTTCTGTCCTGAGTTAATACTTTCACTTAGATGTGGCCAATGAAATAGCTTTCATAGTTGCATGGTACCTATAAGAAAGTAAATCACATGTTATTTTTCAAAGATATTAAGTGTATGTTATAACTATTTTTATTTGCTCTTGTAACACGAAATATTATGTGGAACTCCTTATCAAAATAAGAATGGGGTGCCCTGGCTAGTCATGGAGTTCATCCAGGTTCCCTTAACAAAAGCAGGCTTGGCTGTGAGTTTGTAACCTCTTTCCGAGATGGAATTGCAGAGCCAGCTTCGTGGATATGCAGTCTCTGCAGGCCTCAGGGTCTTGCACTCAAATGCACCTTGTGCTTGGTTGAATGCTATGCTTGAAATTCTTAGTAATTTTTGAACAAAGGGTCCTACAATTCTATTTTGCCCAGGACAGGAAGGAATGTAACTGATAACAAGGCTGGAGTTAGTTCAGTCTATCTAACTTGTCCTTCTGCCCTGCAAGTAGAACCAGTTCTCCTTGCCTTCAAATTCTCCAGTAAATGGCAGTCCTTTCACATGCCCTTTGACATAGAAGCCATGAGAATGGCTTTACAAGCTTATGTTAACCTTAAGAATTATTCAGGATTTCAAAGCTGACTCAGATGTTTTCAACCTGTTAATGGTATTCATGAAATATGGCTCATTAGATTAACTGTAGTGAACTAAACCAAAGATTCAAATACCTTGAAGGAAAGGAAATTTTATTTTAGGGACTCTTGAGATATATCCTCTTAGATCTGTTTATTTTAAAGCCCATCACAAAACAAAGAGGACTGTCAGCACTTGGATTCCAGCTCCCCACAGTACTTCACAGCCCCCAGTGTAGGAGTCTGATGAGCCTAACACGCAGGACCTCATTCGGTGCAGGGGTGGGAGGTGGGGGTGCAGCTGCTTTTCATCAAGGCTAAATGAGAAAAGTCCAAAGCCTTCCACACAAGCCCACAAGCCGACTGAAAAAACTAATTTGAGGAGGAGTAAAAAGCAAATGTGGGTTTCATACTGTTTCTTTCAAACCTTCCAAGCGCCTCAAATTGAAACACCACATTCAGCTGACAGCTGAGATCTCGCCCCTCATACACAGGTGCTCTATCGAGGGCCTAGTGGACTTGAAAATAACCTGGGTGCGCACTTTGGGAATCACTGGACCTCGGCCACTCAGGTTAAGATTCTAATATGCAGCCAGGCTGGAGAACCACTGCAAGCTAAAACCTTTAATAAGAGTTTATGACTTTTACCAAGACTGTTTACAGTCTTTTACAATTTTCACTTCTAAATTTAGACTAAAGTGAGCCAAGGAATTTCAAAGAATGACTTAACAGTACACTTCGTTAGTTGAAGCTGCCATGCCAAGATTGACAAACATGTGGGTTGGCTGAGGTGGTTTTGCATTTGTGGCAACGGGACTATAATTTGATCTTATATTTAGAGAACTCTTGGTTCTCAGATGGAGAATGGCCCTGCTATTTTCATGTACCAGATGAGGAGCCCAGTATATAAAACTCATGTTTTGTTATGACTCATAGAAGGGTCCATGACATAAGTTTATGCCTACACCTGTATCTCTTTTTTTTAAGTTATACATGTCAACTTTTGTTAATTATTTCTTAATTGTACTCATTGCAATAAGTTTTAAAAATATTTTTCTCTGGTTTATGATAGATTTGTACTTTAGATCAATAAATCTACAGGTTATAGTAACAGCACTCAAAGCAAATGTAGTTATAGGCATTGTTTATTTTAATTTTTTCCTAGTTTCCAAATCACATTTACTTTGATAAAAGCGTATGTTGGTATTTCCCATTAATAACAACAAAAACAACTATAAATGGCATCTTTTGACATTTTTAAAAGAGTAAAAAAAATAACAAAAACCCTGTCAAATCTTATGTTTAGGCTACAATTAAATAAGATAAAAACTTACAATGCCAAAAATGTAGGGAAATATAACTTTTTATGATTAATCTTAAGTTAATCATAAAAGTTTCTGATGTGAAAAGTATGTTGAGCAATCCTTACAAAAATAGCACTTCCTTATTTTTGTCTTTTAGTAGCTATATAACTTAAAAGAAATGAAATAACTTCAATCAAGCTATGGTTTATTATCAGTAAAATACAATGTCACAACAGAATACAAATGGCTCATATAAAAATGTTCTAATTTTATCACCAAGGATCCTTTCCATAAAAACCTTTAGGGCACATAACTCATAAAATTAGCATCATCACAATATGGGGTCATTATTAGTTTGTAAGTTTAGATCAACATTTGCCACAAACTAAAAAGAGCTCTCCATGTCCAGAAATCCAGGACATTTTTTCCCATTCTCAGTGGTATTTGTATCACTGTGCATACAAGTAATACAAATGTGCATAATGTCCTTTTGGGGTTATCTTGCTGCTCCATAGGAGGGGAGACCCAATCCAAGAATCTGGAGATCTGGAATTTAGTCCTGCTCTGCCACAAAGGAGTTGCTTCACCTGGGACAAGTTACCAATTGTCTCAATCACGTTTATAGTACATTAAAGGAGTGGTTAATTCTATGGGCCTATCAAGCTCTGTGCGGAGAAGGCGATGGCACCCCACTCCAGTACTCCTGCCTGGAAAATCCCATGGATGGAGGAGCCCGGTAGGCTGCAGTCCATGGGGTCGCTCAGAGTCGGACAGGACTGAGCGACTTCACTTTCACTTTTCACCTTCATGCATTGGAGAAGGAAATGGCAACCCACTCCAGTGTTCTTGCCTGGAGAATCCCAGGGACAGCGGAACCTGGTGGGCTGCTGTCTATGGGGTCACACAGAGTCGGACACCACTGAAGCAACTTAGCAGCAGCAGCATCAAGCTCGGTGAGTCCCCCAAATCCAAATGGAAAGCCCACTGCCTCCGCAGAGGTAACTGTTGAGTGTGGCTCTTAGTTTTAGAAATTCTTAAGATAATTATTGCAGCAAAACACAGAACCCTAAAAGTGACTGCCCGTGTACTTTAACGTGACAGAGGTAAATACTCCTATTTTGCCGTCTCCATTCCCTTCAGGGGATCAGCCCTGGGTCAGGAGGAGCCCCTGGAGAAGGAAATGGCAACCCACTCCAGGATTCTTGCCTGAAGAATGCCATGCACAGAGGAGCCTGGCGGGCTACAGTCCAAGGGATCACAAAGAGTTGGACATGACTGAGTGACTAACACTTCCACACGTAAAAGCGATTTTGTTGTGTTTCTGGGAAAAAGAAAAAAAATTTTAAATTTCCTCCAAAGACATTAAAGTATCTGTAGAAACCATGGCCTGCTTTTATAATGTGGAAATCAGCTGACTTGCTGTGACTCACTCATCCTTCCTTTTATTAGATGGAAATACTTGTATCATGTTTTTCAGATTCCTTTGATCAGTTATATATAAATGTACACTTTTGTTACTTTTGCTTTGCCAGTTAGAAATATATCTCCCATAAAGGATTTCTCCTATTTAAGTCTGATTATGTACACTTTGCCTAGGTCTTTCCAAAATAAAATTTATGTAAATGTATATTTTATATAAAATATGATGAAAATAATTAAGTCTTGTTTCAATCTCTCAAGTGGTCTGTGGTTAGTACCCACTGAAATTTATGTCACCATTAGGTGCCCACTTTTAAAATAAAAAAATACCGTCTTTCCTCCTTTCCCCCATTGTTCATTCATTCGTCGCATTGTTGTGTGTGCATGGTGCCTGCTGTCCTTTTCATGCCGCACAATGACCATTTCAGTACTTACCCCTTCCAGATACCCTCCCCTCATCTTACTGAGGAGCTGCCTTCACCTCTTTCTTGATGGTGTAAATACAAAGTAGAAAACAGGTACTTCCTCAGTATTCTGCACTCTGTCTGCAAACTTACCTGCATCTAATTCTCCCCTCTCTCCTGTTGCTGCAATGGAAAAAGAGGATCCTGGGCCCTGGATATCACTTTTGAAGAACTTCATTCTTTAACCCCTTTCTTTTTCTTCTTTAACTTCTTCCTTTTGCTGGCTCTTGTCAGTTCAGTTCTATTTTAAAACACAGATACTGGTGGCCACCATGAAGGTCACTTGGAAAAAACCTTTCCTTTATTCCTTTTCATGCGGTAGCTACTACTGCATCTGTTTATGTCCTTCACAGCCACTCTATCAGAATAAATTGTCTCCACTCATTCTATCTCTGGCCTTCACACTCTGTCTGCATCCTAGTGAAATCTGTCCCTGCAACAAATTCAAAGGAAATTGCTGTTTCTAATGTCACCAATGATCACTTTACTGCCCATTCCTAGGCCTTGTGGGATTTGGGAGACTGTTCTAGAGTTTGAACCAGTGTTTTAGTAGGGATGGAAAAACATTTTTTACACAAAACATTATGTACCCATGGTTTACTTATTGCTCCCGGGTTAGTCTCCTAACACTCCTAATTTTTCAACTATCCTTAGAATTGGGGCATCAAGCGTCTTGGAACGCCTCCAATAGCAGATCACTATTATGCTGCCCTAATGAAATTATGTTCAAATTCAATGCAGGTTTCTCAATCTAGTTTGGGATAGTCCAGCTCACTCTGCTTGACATCCTTTCCTTTTCTATAGTTTTGTGGTTTTTCCTTAAGTAAGAGAATACTTCCATTTCAGCATCACCACAAACTCAATTTATATTTAAACCATCATCTTACTAGCAAATTTCTATCTGAAACTAATGACTTGGCTTTTGATATGTATGCAATTCACAATGAATGACTCTTTTTCTATTTAATGGAAAGGCATTATTTTTTTATGGCTGTAAGGGAACAATCCTCTGTATTAGAAGGACAAGGTCTCATTTAAGGCTGGGAGTTTGAACTCTGGAAACAAAGGGAGCTATGCTGTAACAGGAAATGATGTCCAACCCCATGGAGACTTCAGGTCTGAAACAAAACACTAATGATCCTGCAAAGCTGTGTGTGTACCACGTGTACAAGACTGCAAGGGGACACGGTTTCTGAGCTTCATGAGAAAGTTAGCCATGAACTTGAACATTGTGGGTCCAACTTGCATTTTTTCCTTCCTTCTCTCTCATTTTTTAAGAGCTTTGTAGTAGCTTTAATATGACCTACTCTTGCTAAGAAAAAGAGAGGAGTTTGGGTCCATTTGGAGAATCTGAGCTTTTTTGGAGAGTAGTGAGTCCCTGAGGCCACAAATGGTTATGGTAACACTTGTGAGATTGCTACAGTAAAAGCGAAACTCAGAGATAAGCGTGTTGAGGGCTACTACCTGGAGGTAACCTGGAGAACTCAGGTGTAGTTGTATATCTTCAGGAAAGAGCTGTTTACCTTACCAAGCCCCCTCCTGGTGTTCCCCCAACACTCAAGCTCAAAACCTGGGAGTCATCTACTCAAACTGTCATCCAAATTGTATTTGCTTAAAACGATGCTACCCTCAAAAACAATTCAGTCCAACAGAACTATATGATGATGACTGTGTTTTGTATCTGTGCTGTCCAGTATGGTAGCCACTAGCTACAGGTGGCTGGTGAGCTCTTAAAGTGTAGCTAGTGTGACTGAGGAACTCAGTTTTTATTTTAGCTAATATTAATTTGAATAACCACATATGGCTAATGTCTACTCTATTGAATAGTACAGCTGTAGAGCTTTTCAGTCCCCACTCCAGTACTCCTGCCTGGAAAATCCCATGGATGGAGGAGCCTGGTAGGCTGCAGTCCATGGGGTCTCTAAGAGTCGGACACGACTGAAGTAACTTAGCAGCAGCAGAGCTTTTCAGTGATCTAAGACTTGAGATATAAAAATCACAGAAACTCCTTTTAGGTTCATGAAACAAAAAGGTTTGAGATGGTATGTCTCAAGTTTGGGTGTCAATCCCATTCTTTGAGCTTTTTGCCCCAGGTTCCCAGTTCACCTTCTGCTCCTTCTTCCCTCAGCTGTCACCTGCCTGTCACTGTACCTGCCTACACTTTGATCATCTCTGTTTTCCTGTCCTTCTGTCTACCACTTGTCTCCCTGATTTGTTTACCCCTCTACCTCAAGGAGCTTTTATTTCTATTTTATACAGAAGTGAGACAATTGGGCCTGGGTGTCTAGGTTAGTTAATATATATATATAGTGTTCACTTAACTTTGTCCTCATTTTTTGATAAATTATAAATCAATTACAAATTCTAGCTTTATTCCTCTCCCAACCTCAAGCTAATTTGTTACAAATTACTTACTAGAAAATGATATTGATTGAAAAAATGCTAACATGCAGTGAATTCATTTTAATAATCTTAAATGCTGGATCCCACAGCTTTGGTCCATTCCACTGAAGCTGATGATAACAGACACCCAGAAAAGGAGTAGGGCAGAATTCTGATCATTCATATCCAGTCCTTTTGAAAACTCAGGAGTGTCAAGGTCTTCAACAAGCTTTTTAGACGCTGGTGGGATCTTTAATACTCAAACTTTCAAGAGTCTTCCTCCTTTCGGGGTCAGCCTACGTGTGTCCTGCATGGGTGCCCGGCTTCCTTTACCCTGGGACTTGGGCCACATTCCCTGACTGGGAACAGAATTCACCTGCGCCGAGAATTCTAGGCCATTGATCCCCTTGGTCCCGCATCTGTCCTAGCATCTCCTGCATCTGATTCTGGCTCGCCTGCAAGTTTTACCTCACGCCTGTTTGCAGGAGTGAATGGCGGGGACGCGATGACACCTGGGGGCCGAAGAGCAGCTGCGGCTGGGCTGGTCCTGAGGAGGGACACCTGCGCGCCCGGCTGCGCGGTAGATGCGCCACCCACCCCCCACCCCCGGCTCAGAAGGATGGAGTGATGTAGGCAGGCGCTTCCGGGAGCTCAGAGCCCAGGGAGGCCGGAGCGCTTCTCTTCGCTGGTTTGCAGCGCCTGCGTCTGGGCGAAGATGGACCGGTCACCACGCGCGGAAGCCATACGCGCATTGCCCGGGGCTGTTTCACTCCTGCTGCTGCTGCTGTTGCTGGCGGTCCACTCCTCGCCCAGCCGAGGTGAGCCAGGTCCTGGGTGCCTTTCCCTAGGCCAACAAAGACAACGGGCAGGTGTGCCCACGAAGTGCCTGGGCCGAATATTCTTCGGAAATCTTTTAGATTCTGGAGTTCAACTTTTTAGGCACATCTGTTAACTTTGCTGGTGCTAAAGATTTTTCTCCAAGGAAAGATAACCAAATGGAAGTAACTTAAAATCCAGTAACTCTGTTTCAGAGCAGCGTATGTTCTCCAGTATCTTTCATTCCACCTAAATTATGCCATGCTAACCCTCCCAGAGAAGGCAATGTCACCCCACTCTTCCCATGGACGGAGGAGCCTGGTGGGCTGCAGTCCACGGGGTCTCAAAGAGTCCGACAAGGGTCGGACACGACTGAATGACTTCACTTTCACTTTTCACTTTCATGCCTTGGAGAAGGAAATGGCAACCCACTCCAGTGTTCTTGCCTGGAGAATCCCAGGGACAGAGGAGCCTGGTGGGCTGCTGTCTATGGGGTCGGACAGGGTCGGGCAGAGTCGGACAGGACTGAAGTGACTTAGTAGCAGCAGCAGCAACCCTCCCAGGGAAAGCCCCGAATCCCTCACCAGAGGGAGAGGGGCCTCATTCAATGGCCAGGTCTATTTTTGTTGAGGCAGCTCAGGCTGCAAAGGGCAGGGAGTGTCACCAGGCAAGTGCTAGTCAATGAGGTGTGAGTGGGACAGTCTCAGGTCGGGGATATTTTGAGAAAAGAGGGCAGCCTCCAGCTGAGTGAACATCTGCACTGGGGGAATAAAACCCCAGAATGGAAATCTTGATACAATGAACCCTGACATGAGGAGCGGTGTGTGTATGTGACACATATGCTCTCCCACACAGGACTGAAGTACGGAATTCATGCAGTTGATTTGAAAAGTATAGAAACTGTCTTGGAATCTAGGTTCTTCTCTAGAATTAGCAGTTGGAGAAATTCAACAGTTGGTGGACACCCATGGCAGGTGAGTGTGATAAAGACATTGATTTCTTAATGAGCTAATGGTGAATTATTTCCCTATTTTTAGATACCATAACTCCAGCTTAACAGGTAATTTTACAATGGACCCCCACTTGACCTCACTGTCACCAAGTTTGCTTCATAAGAAATCTCTTACTAACCAATTTATTGAATATATCAGTATCTTAATGTGACATCATATTAGAAGAGTTGATTTCAGATGTTTCTGAAGGAGGTAACATCTATGTGGAGATGTATATTAGTTGTGTTCCTAACTTTTTTCTTGGGCAGGTCTCCCTGAAATTAGGTGGACACCACTTCTGTGGAGGAAGTTTGATTCAAGATGATCTGGTTGTTACAGCAGTACATTGCCTGATTGGCCTCAGTGAGTAAGTTGTGGATTTCACTACTTATCAAACCTTGATCCATGGCAACTGGACCGGGAGAGTCGATGCCCTAAATGCTATGCAAGGTTCAACCTTAGTCCCTTTCTTAATTTTTTCCATCTGGTCCACCTGCTGACTGACTTTCCTGATTCCCAGATGTTTGTGTGTAGCCCAAGATTTCTGGTGCTTTCTACTCAACTAATCAGAGACCTCAAAGATTCCACACATAATCTATGATTTGTAGAGTTAGTGGAGGGTAGGTTGATGGTTATTGATTCTAATAAAGTATTAACATTGAATGTTAAATGAATGAGCCAATGTTTTAATAATCTACTTTTCAGTAATTAGGAGGGAAAAATACTATTAAAAGAGGGTGCTAATAGAAAAAGGACAGTAGAAACAACTTTTATATCTTGTTTAAAATGGTAGAGCATATAGAGAGAGACTGGTTTATGTACAAAAGATACCTGAATATTTTATGCAGAAAGATGAGTGACAATAGGAGAAAGAGTTCACAGAATGTAAACACTCCATGATTGAAAACCATGACTTTTTATAGATAGCTATAATTTATAGAAATTATAACAATAGTAATAATCACTAATAAAGTACATCTTCTTTTAAGATTTGGAAATCCCTAAAGATACATTAATCATGTTAATTACATGAAATCAAGACGATCTTTCCTGGAGGAAAGGATTATACTTACTGAAAGATTTCTGTTTGGTTTTAGGAAGCAAATTAAGAGTCTGACAGTGACTGCTGGGGAGTACAACCTCTTTCAGAAGGATAAGGAGGAACAAAATATTCCTGTCTCAAAAATTATTATCCATCCTGAATACAACAGACGTGGATATATGAGTTTTAATATTGCCCTGCTGTATCTAAAACTCAAAGTCAAGTTTGGTAAGTAGGGAGAGTTAGAATACAAAAGATGTAATGAAAAAAGCTATATTTATTCATTTTTACCAGTTAACTTTAATTTCTCTGTGTATATGTGTGTGTGTGTATATATATATAGTAATATTAGAATAGATAAATTTTGTTCCTTAAAAATAATTTTGTTTAATCTATAACATATAAAAAGTACTGCACAGGCTATAAGTACCAGCCACGACTTATGTATGCTTAATCAGCATTTTAAGTACTCCAGTGTCTTGGCTGGGCAATATTCTAGACCATCTACCTGTACTCGTCTCTAACCAAGGAGTATGGGACATTTGAAAATGTCCTCAGATTTCTCCTTTCTGTCATTATTATGGGCAAGATATTTGACACCATTCTCAGTACAGATAATCTAAGCATTCTAGACAAAATATTAAAAGCCTACTTTAAAAAAATACAGGAAAGGGAAGTGTTCAGTGGCCAAAAACAATGAAAGAGAACAAATTCAAAGGAGTTAGCCAGACACTGAAGTTAAGTGACTGCCGTTGAAGCATCTAAATGATCTTTAAGAACCTATAACCTTAACTTTCCATGCAAGGAGCGTGCGTGGGAGTAGGATGTGGCAGCAGAGAGTCTGACTGGAACTTCCCATGTATGTAACCTGGGACTTCTTGAAAGGTGATGCTTTACGAGAGGAAGGGAAAGAGGGAAATATACCACATAAAGTGAGGGAATAAGGAAAATTCACCTGCTTGAACTTTGGCCCTGGATGGAGGGCTCTCAGAAATATCTATTTTCCTGAGCTAGCGTTCTTTCAGGTTTGCAGCTGGCATTCACATTGCCTGTCCCCAAAACTCTAGGCCAAGATTTTAAAGTTCCAGGTGAGTAATTGGGTTTCTGGCAGAAGCAAAGGCAGTAAATTCTCTTTGAAGACATGAACCTTAAGTCTCAGCTTGAATGTACTCCCATAGAGCTTTAGTGATTGAGAGCACACACAATTAAAAGCGTGCAGAGAAGGTTGCCACCAGAGTCCAAAGTAATCAACCGGAATCAGACATTCCAAGATTACAGATGTTAAAATGATATACATAACTACAAAGTAAGTTTTAAGTTTAAATAAGTAAAAGTCTATAAAAAATGACTAACAAACAAGAAACTATTAACTGAAAAGGAAGACTTGAAATGGAGTCAATAAAACTTAAAGATATGAACATAGTTGGAATTGGTAACAATAGTTGAATTAAATAGAGACATTGACCATACTCATTGCTCATTCTTCTTTCTCTCACACTCTATATTGAATCCGTCAGAAAAATTCTATTGCTTCTGTCTCACCCTCTCCTCTCCTACATCCTGCTCCAGGCTCCCATCATTTCTTGCCTGGGTTAATTTGAATGGTCTCTTGAATCATCTCCAACTTCCTCTCTTGCATCCCTAATTTTTATTATTAACCCAGCAGCCAGAATAATACTTTTGAAATGTAAATAAGAGTATATTACTCTGCTCAAAACACTTCAGTGGTTCTCCATTACACTCAGATGCAAATCAGTATTCTTAGCTGACATCATCCATCATCCTAACCCTGTAGCCAACCTCTTTTTTTGTTCATATTTTACTAGAACTTCTTTTGTTTAGTCTGCTCCAGACCTCCTGGAATCCTCACTGTTCCCTAGACATATATGACATGATTCCACTGCAGGAAATTTCCATTTTGTTTTTTTCTTCTTCAGATACTTTCCACAGATATGACTGCCACAGATATGATTTCTTCCCTCAACTTCTTCAATGCTCTGCTCAATGGAACTTGGCATGACTGCCATTTTACAAATTGCATCTCCCTTGCCATATTCCCTAATCGCCAGACTTCTCATCTTTCTTATCCTTTCCTGATTTTTTTGAAAAATCAGAGCACATATTACCTGATAGCTAAATTATTAGAATTATTACTTGTATTTCACCCCAAACTCACTCTCTCTGTCTTTCTCTCTCACTCACACTCACACTTATTCATGCCCAGATCTACATTCTGTCAGGGCAGGGATTTTTCCTGGTCATTTACTGAGGGCTAGAAGACCACTTGCTACATGCTGCTGCTGCTGCTACTGCTAAGTCGCTTCAGTCGTGTCCGACTCTGTGCGACCCCATAGACGGCCGCCCACCAGGCTCCCCTGTCTCTGGGATTCTCCAGGCAAGAACACTGGAGTGGGGTGCCATTTCCTTCTCCACATAACAGTGCTCAATTACTTGAGTGAAAAACTATCCCTTAAGAACAAGTGAAGTGAAGTGAAAGTCACGCATTTGTGTCTGACTCTTTGCAACCCCATGGACTATACAGTCCATGAAATTCTCTAGGCCAGAATACTGGAGTGGATAGCCTTTCCCTTCTCCAGGGGATCTTCCCAACCCAGGAATCAAACCCAGGTCTCCCACATTGCAGGTGGATTCTTTACCAGCTGAGCCACTAGGAAGCCCAAGAAAACTGGAGTGGGTAGCCTATCCCTTCTCCAGAGGATCTTCCTGACCTAAGAATCGAATTGGAGTTTCCCTCATTGAAGGCAGATCCTTTACCAACTGAGCTGTGAGGGAAGCCCCTTAAGAACAAGGGCACATCCTAAAATGTTGGTAGTTGGGGAAGGTCATTTTGGTACTTTTAACAATGAGTTGTTTTCCTTACTTGCACTTTATAAATTTATATAAATATGGGATAGTTCTTTTGAGAGAGGAAAAACCTTTAAAATATCATTAATTACATTTAGGAAGAAAGTGTGGAAGCTATGACGTCAACCAGATGTCAGTTTCCAAATATATTTAGGATCACTTGTCTGTGACGCGTATGATTTTTTGTTATTGTTGTTTTTTTCAGGAACTACTGTTCAGCCAATCTGTATCCCTCATAGAGGTGATAAATTTGAAGAAGGAATTTTTTGCATGGCCAGTGGATGGGGCAAGATTTCAGAGAGTAAGAGACATCAAAAGAATGTAATATTTCTTCTAGTCTCCTTTACATGCCCATTGGAATCAGAAATTTTGTTGGTCTTAAATAATACATTTATCCTTGTTTTATCCTCTCTGAGTTCCAACTCAGGGAAGACTTCTGCTTGTCTTCACCAAAAAAAGGCTATACTTAAAGGCTCTACATAAAATTCCTTCTGCTGCCATTTTGGTTAGGTGTATCAGGGTCAGGAACAGGAAGTAAATATAATAGATGAAGAATACAGTAAAGTAACAATAGTTCAGCTTCCTTATCTTTGGTATTGTGATTTTTAAAAAGCAAAGAACATTACAAAATATTGCCTTTACTGACTGAAGTTTTCCTCTTGAGGAAACATTTAAGCATATATTCAGAGAAGCTACAATAGCCTATGTTACATTAAAAATATGATTTAAAACACTTTGTCACTAATGTAAGATTTTAGGGAAAAATATCATTCAGAGCTATAAAAAAAATTATTTCTACATTTTGGTTAAACATCTACCAGTTCTAAACTTGTAAGTTTCTTATTGGTTTCTTTAAGTGGGGACAGTTGTTGACCAACTAACCAGTCCCTTCTCCACAGCATCAGAATATTCAAATATCCTACAGGAAGTGGAAATTCCCATTATGGATGACAGAACATGCGGTGCCATGCTCAGGGCCATGAACCTTCCTCCCCTGGGGAGGGACATGTTGTGTGCCAGTTTTCCTGATGGGGAAAAGGATGCCTGCCAGGTAATAAGCATTGTTGTTGTCGGTCTGTTGCCCAGTCATGTCCAACTCTTTGTGACCCTATGGACTGCAGCACACTAGTCCTCCTAGCATAAACCAGTCCAGTTATTCACCCACTATCACATGGATGAGAGTGCCTTCTGGGCTGCTTTTGAGGGGTTACTTCTTTAAGATTTCGCTTTTCCCTCATCTTTCCATCTGATTTCTACTGAAAAACTTTCCTTGACCAGAGCTGAGAGAGTTCTCTTCTATCCCATGTGCATTCTTACCCCTGTACCTCTTTGTGGGGGAGTGAAGAGGTCAGGCAAGGAAGATGGTTTCAACATTTCCAACCTAACAAAATCAGACAAGATAACCACCTTGGCAAATGAATTAGGCTAGCTGTGATTATTTTTCATTCTACCTTTTGTTAAACATTTTAACTTTTCTCAAGCTTTAGCGAGGAATGCAATGTTTACACAGAGTTTGACCAAAGATAGGCAATGGCACCCCACTCCAGTACTCTTGCCTAGAAAATCCCATGGACGGAAGAGCCTGGTAGGCTGCAGTCCATGGGATCGCTAAGAGTCGGACACGACTGAGCGACTTCACTTTCACTTTTCACTTTCATGCATTGGAGAAGAAAGTGGCACCCCACTCCAGTATTCTTGCCTGGAGAATCCGAGGGGCGGGGGAGCATGGTGGGCTGCCGTCTATGGGGTCGCACAGAGTCGGACACGACTGAAGTGACTTAGCAGCAGCATACCTACAGTAACTGCGGGGTAAAAGATGTTGTACACAACAACATTCCAAGGCCAGCACAACTTCACAAAGAAGACCAACTCTGACAAGAAAGCAAAGGGAGGCCAGTTTGTGATAGATGTGGATTTTAAGTTTTAATTATAATTGTTTTTCTTAAAATGGAGGACCAGGGAGTCTTTATTCTTTACCAACAAGCAGCTTGAAACTGCATTGGGGAGCTCTCTAAAATTTTCTGTTGGGAAAATGTTTAATTTTTCTTCTAGGGGGTGACAGAATAAGGGCCAGGGAGAGTTTGGTAGGAAGGAGATAGACATTTACAATTATTCTGCTTTCTAAATTGGAATATAGGTAGACTTACTGTCTCATCCTTCACAGGTAAGTATTTTCTGGATAAAGTTGTCAAACAATTCTGTGCCTTTTGTGGGGATTCAATCTGATACCAATTGGCATGTGTTTTCAAAGCAGCACATTGTTATGAAGAATTAATAAAGATAAGATCCTGAAAGTGTGGCTCCTTTATCCTCTAGTTTCAGAGCCAATGGATCCTTTACATATAGACCCTGGGACAAAATAAGTTTCCCAGGCATTCTGTTTTAAAAGCCTTGAGCCATTGCGTGAACTTGGGGGCTCTATTGACTGGTACTGTGGGCTTGGAATGTGATCCAGTCTTTCCTAGAATGCTATAGTGGAAGCATTATCTGTGAACTATCTAAGTGTTTATCTGTGAACTCCCCCTCCTCCTTCCATTGATTTTGAATTGTTACCAAAAGACTAGGAGGAAGAGAGAAATTAAGAGTTAGCTTGACAAGATTGCATAAAGTGAGTGGAAGGAGTTTACATCTGAATAAAAGGATAGTCCTTTGAAACCAATGGTGAAGAAACAAAATGATAAACACAAAACGTTGATGAATAATTGCCAAGGTCCAGCCCTGGCTGATCCAGGGTATTCGAAGGGGAGACGGAGTAGGCGACCTATTTATTTATTTATTTATTCAGAGATATAAAGAATAATAGAATGAGGATAACTCAGTAGGAAAATTCAGTGGAGAAAAGAAGCTAAGTAGCTTGGTTTACGCGGAAAATCAATATAACCCGTGACACCAGGTTAGCTCTGACCACGGAGGCCGCAGGCGCCCTCTCGAATAGCGGTAGGAGCCCCACCTTAGACACCTTCTCGAGTGGGTCTTAGAAGCCCAGGCAAATAGATGGTCGCAGAGGATATCGTGCTCCAGATGGATACTCAGCTGGAGGTTGAGGGGAAGAATGACATGGGGAGACCAAGCGTTGGTGAGCAAGGCCCGTAGCTTTATTTTCAACAGGGGCTTTTATACCCTAAGTTACACATAGAGGATAATAGGGGATGCAAAGTCAGCAGTCTTTGATGCTTATCAAAAACCAGGGTTTCTTTCCTGCAAATTTATCGTATACAAATGGTTTAGGTGATTTACATCATCTTCTGGCCAGAAGGCCTATTAACATTTTATGACTCTTGACAAGGACTTATCAACAAAGACTTATTTTCTCTAAGAGTGATTATTTTAAGGTTTGGCACCATCTTCTGAAGATAAAATTACATCCCTATAGGGCGGATGTGTAATGGGTTTACAACAAAGGAAAAAATTTATTACCTTAAGGGTCTAAAGTTACTAACACCAAGGCCACTACTTATTTTTTCTACATACCAACTATATTAATTAATACACATTCAAGGATACAATTCAGGGGATGTGAAAACTTGGCAACAAACATTGGCTCATCAATGAAATCTTTTACTAGTTTTATTCTGACAGTTTCTAACTCTCTGAGAGGCTCTAAGCTATTTGAATATCTTAAGCTTCCCGTGCCTCTCGAGGCTGGGAGACTGTAAACAATCGTATGCATAGCTGTAGGTGTCCGGGTAAACTTGTCAGGCGAGTTAGAGAGCCATCTGAGGGGTTTGGATTTAAACACTCCTAATTGCCCGGGAACTTTATTAATTGGAGCTGTAAGTTAGCTCTTTGACAGAGAGAGTGAGATGGTGGTGGGGGACAGCCCCCAGTAAAGTCAGAGGTGGGAGCACAAAGCAATAAAGTAGGCAGACTCTGGTTTTTTGGGGGTAGATGCTCGAGAATATCCGGGGGGACTCCCGAGGCTCGATCCTGCCTTTGCGTATGCCGAGCCTCCTTCCTCATGACCTTTGTCACGAGTGGAATGTCTCTTGCCGGCTCCCGGCAAATAATGACCATTGAGTTGTTATGCTTCTACTACTTCTCTCTCTGAGATGAGGGCTGATCTTTTTGCACCTGATAAAATATTTTTAACTTGTAACTGTTTTAAAATTTCCTCTTTCTCTACCATAAAAGAGGGACTCTGGAGGCCCACTTGTTTGTAGAAGAGATGATGGAGCCTGGGTTCTTGCTGGGATAACTTCCTGGGCAGCTGGTTGTACTAGAGTTTGGAATCCTTTCAGAAATAAGCAGAGAAAGGCATCACCTGGCATTTTCTCCAAGGTATTTGTGTTGATGGATTTTATCACACAGACCATGACAGGTGAGTGTAATTTTCTGTGGATTCTTCCTTCCTCATCCACTGCAACTCAAAAAATGATCATGCCTATTTCAAGGATAGTTACTCTATGTTGCAGATATAATCAGAAATAAGCTTTAAAATAAGAAGATGATGGCTGTTTTTTGTTCTTAATCCAGTGTATATAAATTTTTAAGTCTGATTTCATGAACAATGATACCTGTCAATTTAACTTGAACATCAACTGGATCGTCAAGTTTATGGTCATGTAGATTTTCATGAGATATGTTTTTTGTACTTAGGAGATTTTAAAATAGTTTTTGAGAATAGTCTCATTAGAAGATTCTTTTTTATAAATTTATTTTTTTTAATTGAAGGATAATTGCTTTACAGAATTTTCTGTTTTCTGTCAAACCTCAACATGAATCAGCCATAGGTATACATATATCCCCTCCCTTTTGAACTTCACTCCCCATCCCTCCCCTCTAGGTTGATACAGAGCCCCTGTTTGAGTTTCCTGAGCCATACAGAAAATTCCCGTTGGCTATTTATTTTACATATGGTAATAAGTTTCCATGTTATTCTTTCCATGCATCTCACCCTCTCCTCCCCTCTCCCCAAGTCCATAGTCTATTCTCGGTCTGTTTCTCCATTGCTGCCTTGTAAATAAATTCTTTAACACCATTTTTCTAGATTCTATATATATGCATTAGAATACAGTATTTAGCTTTCTCTTTCTGACTTACTTCACTCTGTATAATAGGTTCTAGATTCATCTACCTCATTAGAACTGACTCAAATGCATTCGTTTTTATGCCCGAGTAATATTCCATTGTGTTTATGTACCACAACTTCTTTATCCATTCATCTGTTGATGGGCATCTAGGTTGCTTCCATGTTCTAGCTATTGTAAATAGTGCTGCAGTGAATAATGGGATACATGTGTGTTTTTCAATTTTGGTTTCCTCAGGGTATATGCCTAGGAGTGGGATTGCTGGGTCATATGGTGGTTTTATTCCTAGATTTTTTTAAGGAATCTCCATACCGTCTTCCATAGTGGCAGTATCAATTTACATTCCCACCAAGGGTGCAAGAGCATTCCCTTTTCTCCACACCCTCTCCAGCATTTATTGCTTGTAGACTTTTTGATGATGAACATTCTGACTGGTGTGAGGCAATTTCTCATTGTAGTTTTGATTTGCATTTCTCTAATAATGAGTGATGTTGAGCACCTTTTCATGTGTTTGTTAGCCATCTGTATAATCTTTGGAGAAATGTCTGTTTAGGTCTTCTTCCCTCTATTTTATTGGGTTGTTCATTTTTCTGATATGGAGTTGTATGAACTGCTTGTATATTTTGGAAATTAATCCTCCCTTTGTCAGTTGTTTCACTTGCTATTATTTTCTCCGATTCTGAGTGTTGTCTTTTCACCTTGCTTATAGTTTCCTTTGCTCTGCAAAAGCTTTTACGTTTAATCAGGTCCCACTTGTTACTTTAGCTTGTATTTCCATTACTCTAGGAGATGGGTCATAGAGGATATTGCTTTATGTCATCAAGTGTTTTGCCTATGTTTTCCTCCAAGAGTTTTATAGTTTCTGGTCTTACATTTAGGTCTTTAATCCATTTTGAGTTTGTGTATGGTATTAGGAAGTGTTCTAATTTCATTCTTTTACATGTAGCTGTCCAGTTTTCCCAGAACCATTTATTGAAGAGGCTGTCTTTTCCCCATTGTGTATTCTTGCCTCCTTTGTCAAAAATAAGATACCCATAGGTGTATGAGTTTTTTCCTGGGGTTTCTATCTTGTTCCATTGCCCTATATTTCTGTTTTTGTGCCAGTACCATCCTGTCTTGATGACTGTAGCTTTGTAGTATAATCTGAAGTCAAGAGATTGATTCCTCCAGCTCCATTGCTCCAGCTCCAGTCTTTCTCAAGACTGCTTTGATTATTCGGGGTCTTTTGTATTTCCATATGAATTGTGAAATTTTTGTTCTAGTTCTGTGAAAAATGCCATTGGTAATTTGATAAAGATCGAATCTGTAGATTCCTTTTGGTAGTATAGTCATTTTCACAATATTGACTCTTCCTACCCAGGAACGTGGAATATCTCTCCATCTGTTTATGTTGTTCTTTGATTTCTTTCATTAGTGTCTTATAATTTTCTGTGTACAGTTCTTTTGTCTCCTTAGGTAAGTTTATTCCTAGATATTTAATTATTTTTGTTGCAAAGGGGAATGGGATTGATTCCTTAATTTCTTTTTCTGATTTTTCAGTTAGTATATATAAATGCAAGTGATTTCTGTGTATTGATTTTGTATCCTGCAACTTTGCTAAATTCACTGATTAGCTCTAGTAATTTTCTGATACTATGCTTAGGGTTTTCTATGTACAGTATCATGTCATCTTCAAACAGTGAGAGCTTTACGTCTTCTTTTTCAATCTGGATTATTTTATTTCTTTTTCTTCTCTGATTGCTGTAGCTAGGACTTTCAGAACTATGTTGAATAATAGTGGTGAAAGTGAACACCCTTGTCTTGTTCCTAATCTCAGAGGGAATGCTTTCACTTTTTCACCATTAAGAATAATGTTTGCTGTGGGCTTATCATATATGGCCTTTACTATGTTAAGGTAGGTTCCTTCTATGCCCATTTTTTGAAGAGTTTTAATCATAAATGGGTGCTGAATTTTGTCAAAGGCTTCTTCTTTATCTATTTGAGATTATCATATGGTTTTTATCTTTCAATTTGTTAATATGGTGTATCACATTGATTGATTTGCATATATTGAAGAATCCTTGCATCCCTGGAATAAACCCAACTTGATCTTAGTGTATGAGCTTTTGGATGTGTTGCTGAATTCTGTTTGCTAAAATTTTGTTGAGGATTTTTGCATCTATGTTCATCAGTGATATTGGCCTATAGTTTTCTTTTTTTGTGTGTTGTCTTTGTCTGGTTTTGGTATCAGAGTGATGGTGGCCTCATAGAATGAGTTTGGAAGTGTTCCTTCCTCTGAAATTTTTTGAAAGGGTTTTAGAAAGATAGGCATTAGCTCTTCTCTAAATGTTTGATAGAATTCTTCTGTGAAGCCATCTGGTCCTGAGCCTTTTGTTTTTTGGGAGATTTTTGATCACAGCTTCAGTTTCAGTGCTTGTAATTGGATTGTTCATAATTTCTGTTTCTTCCTGGTTCACTCTAAGAATCTGTCCACTTCTTCCAGGTTATCCATTTTATTGCCATATAGTTGTTCATAATAGTCTCTTATAATCCTTTGTATTTCTGCATTGTCTGTTGTAAACTCTCCTTTTTCACTTCTAATTTTGTTGATTTGATTCTTCTCTCATTTTTCTTGAGTCTGGCTAAAGGTTTGTTAATTTTATCATCTCAAAGAACCAGCTTTTAGTTTTATTAATCTTTACTATTATTTCTTTCATTTCTTTTTCATTTATTTCTGCAGATCTTTATTTCTTTCTTTCTACTAACTTTGGGGTTTTTTTGTTCTTTTTCCAGTTGTTTTAGGTATGAAGTTAGGTTGTCTATTTGATGTTTTTCTTGTTTCTTGAGGTAGGATTGTATTGCAATCAACTTCCCTCTTAGAACTGCTTTTGCTTCATCCCATAGGTTTTGAGTTGTTGCGTTTTCATTGTCATTTGTTTATAGAAATTTTTTTATTTCCTTTTTGATTTCTTAAGTAATTTGTTGGTTATTTAGAAACATATTGTTTAATCTTCATATGTTTGTGTTTCTTACAGGTTTTTTTCTTGTAATTGATATCTAGTCTCATAGCACTGTGGTCAAAGAAGATGCTTGATATGATTTCAGTTTTCTTAATTTTACTGAGGTTTGATTTGTGACCCAAGATGTGGTCTGTCCTGGAGAATGTCCTATGTGCACTTAAGAAGATGGTGTGTTCTTCTACATTTGGATGGAATGTCCTGAAGATATCAAAGAGATCCACCTCATCTAATGCATCATTTAAGATTTGTGTCTCCTTATCAATTTTTGTTTTGATGATCTGTCCATTGGTGTGAGTAGGGTGTTAAAGTCTCCTGCTATTATTGTGTTACTGTCAATTTCTCCTTTAATGTCTGTTAGTGTTTGTCTTATGTATTGAGGTGCTCCTATGTTGGGTGAATAGATATTTGCAATTTTATGTCTTGCTCTTGGATTGATCCCTTGATCATTATGTAGTGTCCTTCCTTATCTCTTGTAATCTTCTTTATTTTAAGGTCTATTTTGTCTGATATGACGATTGCTACTCCAGCTTTCTTTTGCTTCCCATTTGCATGGGATATATTTTTGCATTCTCTCACTTTCAGCCTATATGTGTCTTGGAGGCTGAAGTGGGTTTCTTGAAGACAGCATATGCTGCTGCTGCTGCTGCTAAGTCACTTCAGTCATGTCCGACTCTGTGCGACCCCATAGACGGCAGCCCACCAGGCTCCCCCGTCCCTGGGATTCTCCAGGCAAGAGCACTGGAGTGGGTTGCCATTTCCTTCTCCAATGCATGAAAGTGAAAAATGAAAGTGAAGTCGCTTAGTCATGTCTGACCCTCAGCGACCCCATGGACTGCAGCCTTCCAGGCTCCTGCATCCATGGGATTTTCCAGGCAAGAGTACTGGAGTGGGGTGCCATTGCCTTCTCCAAGACAGCATATAGATGGGTCTTATTTTTTTATCCATTTAGCCAGTCTGTGTATTTTGGTTGGAGCATTTAATCTGTTTACATTTTAAGTAATTATTGATATACATTGGCATTTATTGCCTTTCCTATTGCCATTTTCTTAATTGTTTGGGATTGATTTCATAGATCTTTTTCTTCTTTTGTGTTTCTTGACTATATAAGTCCCTTTAAGATTTGTTGTAAAGCTGGTTTGGTGGTACTGAATTCTCTTAACTTCTGCTTGTCTAAAAAGCTTTTGATTTCTCCATCAATTTTGAATGAGATCCTTGCTGGGTACAGTAATCTTGGTTGTAGATTTTTCCCTTTCTTCTTTAAATATATCCTGCCATTCCCCTCTGGCCTGCAGAGTTTCTACTGAAATAGCAGCTGTTAAACGTATGGGGTTTCCCTTGTATGTTACTTGTTGCTTTTCCCTTGCTGCTTTTAATATTCTTTCTTTGTGTTTAGTCTTTGTTGGTTTAATTAATATGTGTCTTGGTGTGTTTCTCCTTGGGTTTATCCTGTACGGGACCCTTTGCACCTCTTGAACTTGACTATTGTTCCATGTTGGGGAAATTTTCAACTATAATCTCTTCAAAAATTTTCTCATACCTTTTCTTTTTCTCTTCTTCTTCTGGGACCTCTATAATTCAAATAATGGTGTGTTTGATAGCCTCCCAGAGGTATGCTACAGCTTCAGATATTCTGCTATTGATTCCTTCTAGAGTATTTTTAATATCAGTAGTTGTATTGTTTGTCTTTGTATGTTTATTCTTTAATTCTTCCAGGTCTTTGTTAACTGGTTTTTGCATTTTCTCCAATCTGTTTTCAAAGTTTTTGATAGGGTGAGATTTGTGCTGAGTAAGTTTGTTTTTCCTCTGATGGGCAAGGCTGAGCGAGGTGGTAATCCTGTCTGTTGATGATTGGGTTTGTATTTTTGTTTTGTTTGTTGTTTAGATGAGACGTCCTGCACAGGGTGCTACTGTTGGTTGGGTGATGCTGGGTCTTGTATTCAGGTGGTTTCCTTTATGTGACTTCTCACTATTTGATACTCCTCAGGGTTAGTTCTCTGGTAGTCTAGGGTCTTGGAGTCAGTGCTTCCACTCCAAAGGCTCAGGGCTTGTTCTTTGGTCAGGAACAAAGATTTCACAAGTGGTTTGTTATGGCATTGAGTGAGATTAAAACAAATACCCAAAAATGAGAAACCAAAGATGAACCTCAGAAAACGGCAGTTACAAAATTAGGCAAATAATAACTAAAATAATGAAATATACACATATACATATATACCTATAAGTGAAATCAAAACAATCCAACAAAAACAAAGTACAATAGATTGACCTGGCGAACAAAGAAAACCAAAAATTATATCTACTGGTTAAGAACAAGATTCTTTTTTAATTTATCCAGTTAACATTTTTTTTCTAAACTAGTGAAGAGCACTAAAAATAAATCACTCCTCTTCTGCTTCTCCCATTCACCCTTGTTAATTTTACTTCACAAGAGTGGAAACATAAGGCAGGCTTTGAAGAGTTATTTTTGTTCTGTGTCACTAAAATCTAGATTAGGAAAATAAATATGGGTCTGGAGATGTCAAACTGTCCTCAAATATTTGGGAAGACAAAGAAGTAAATGAACAGTTGTGATAAAAGGTAAAGTTCTAACTCTACTGGCTATCTATTATGGTGATGTATATGTTTCAGTGCTATTCCCTCAAATCATCCCATCCTTTCCTCCTCCTCCTGAGTCCAAAAATCTATCTCCTTTACTGCCTTGCACATAGGATCATAGGTACCATCTTTCTAGATTCCATATACAGGTATTAATATGCAAAATTTGTCTTTTTCTGACCTACTTCACTGTATAACAGGCTTAACCTGGAGGGATGGGGTAGAAGGGAGCTGGGAGGGGGGTTCAGTAGGGAGGGGACACATGTGTGCCTATGACTGATTCATGTTGATATATCAAAAACAATCACAATATTGTAAAGTAATTATCCTCCAATTAAATAATTTTTTAAAGGTGAAATTCACATAAGCTCAAAGGACTGTGTTCTCACTGAGGAGAGGTCTAAGGACCTCAATTCTGAGGGACCCAGAAGGTTTGCCATAAAAGGGGGCAGCATCTGCTTAAGAAAATGGCACAGAGGTTAGCCTCTGAAGAATAAAGAGGCATAAGGAAACACAACTTACAAGAATAAGTAGTTTAGTAGAAGAACCAAATTTGTTAAAGGCCAGGACCCAGAGCTGCAGAAAACAGTGTTCCCTCCCTCCCTCCATCCTTCCCTCCTTCTATCCTTTCCCCGCCTCCATCCTTCCCCCACTCCATCTTTCCTTCCTTCCATCCTTCCCTTCCTCCAGCCTTCCCCCCTCCATCCTTCCATCCCTCCCTCCTTCCATTCCTTCCTCCCTCTCCCATTCTAGTCCAAGATCAGCCACCTAGCTGATAATTTGAAAAGCAACTCTGCTACTGGTTCAGCTGAATGCAAGAGCCCACCTCTCAGTTCACTTTCATTTGGTCTTCAGAGTAAATGTGTTCTGTTCATTGCCATGATCACAGGGAGAACTTATCTCCTGGTAGCAATTCTATTCGGTTTTCATCACCTAGAAGAGAAAGTTAAAAGGTTAGCAAGCCCTGAACAAATGTTAATGATACCAAGATTTTAAAATGGCAATGAAATCAGGCAATAACCATCAATTCCATAGTCAAATGAATATCAGAATGTGACAAGTAACTTAGTTAAACAGCACCTGCTTGATATCATCCTTCTAATCTTCTCATTCCCTAGTTGCCTGTTCTTCTCAGTAAGTTCAGTTTAGTTACTCAGTCATGTCCAACTCTTTGCCACCCCATGGACTGCAGCATGCCAGGCTTCCCTGTCCATCACCAAATCCTGGACCTTACTCAAATTCATGTCCATTGAGTCAGTGATGCCATCCAACCATCTCATCCTCTGTTGTCCCCTTCTCCTCTCGCCTTCAATCTTTCCCAGCATCAGGGTCTTTTCAAATGAGTCAGCCTTCACATCAGGTAACCAAAGTATTGCAGTTTCAGCTTCAGCATCAGTCCTTCCAATGAATATTCAGGCTGATTTCCTTTAAGATTGACTGGTTGGATCTCCTTGCAGTTCAAGAGACTCTCAAGAGTCTTCTCCAACACTACATTTCAAAAACATCAATTCTTCAGCACTCAGCTTTCTTTATAGTCCAAATCTCACATCCATACAGGACTACTGGAAACACCATAGCTTTGACTAGATGGACCTTTATAGGCAAAATAATGTCTCTGTTTTTTAATATGCTGTCTAGGCTGGTCATAGCTCTTCTTCCAAGGAGCAAGTGTCTTTTAATTTCATTGCTGCAGCCACTGTCTGCAGTAATTTTGGAGCCCCCAAAAATAAAGTCATCCACTGTTTCCGCATCTATTTGCCATGAAGTGATGGGACCGTATGCCGTGATCTTCGTTTTCTGAATGTTGAGTTTTAAGCCAAGTTAATAACTCTCTCCTTTCACTTTCATTAAGAGGCTCTTTAGTTCCTCTTCACTTTCTGCCATAAGGGTGGTGTCATCTGCATATTTGAGGTTATTGATATTTCTCCCGGCAATCTTGATTTCAGCTTCTGCTTCATCCAGCCCAGAATTTTGCATGATGTACTCTGCATGTAAGTTAAATAAGCAGGGTGACAATATACAGCCTTCATGTACTCCTTTCCCAATTTAGAACCAGTCTGTCGTTCCATGTCCAGTTCTAGCTGTTGCTTCTTGACCTGCATACAGATTTATCAGGAGGCAGGTAAGGTGGTCTGGTATTCCCATCTCTTTAAGACTTTTCCACAGTTTGTTGTGATCTACACAGTGAAAGGCTTTGGCATAGTCAATAAAGCAGAAGTAGATATTTTTCTGGAACTCTCTTGCTTTTTTGATGATCCAACAGATGTTAGCAATTTGATCTCTCATTCCTCTGCCTTTTCTAAATCCACTTTGAACATCTGAAAGTTCACGGTTCACATACTGTTGAAGCCTAGCTTGGAGAATTTTGAGCATTACTTTGCTAGTGTGTGAGATGAGTGCAATTGTGTGGTAGTTTGTGCATTCTTTGGCATTGCCTTTCTGTTGGATTGGAATGAATACTGACTTTTTCCAGTCCTGTGGCCACTCCTGGGTTTTCCATATTCGCTGACATATTGAGTGCAGCACTTTCACAGCATCATCTTTTAGAATTTGAAATAGTTCAGCTGGAATTCCATCACCTGCATTAGCTTTGTTTGTGGTGATGCTTCCTTAGGCCCACTTGACTTCACATCCCAGAATGTCTGGCTTTAGGTGAGTGATCACACCATCATGGTTATCTGGGTTGTGAAGATCTTTTTTGTATAGTTCTGCTGTGTTTTCTTGCCACCTCTTTTTAATATCTTCTGCTTCTGTTAGGTCCATACCATTTCTGTCATTTATCGTGCCCATCTTTGCATGAAATGTTCCCTTGGTATCTCTAAATTTTTTGAAGAGATCTTTAGTCTTTCCCACTCTATTGTTTTCCCTATATTTCTTTTCCTTGATTGCTGAGGAAGACTTTCTTATCTCTCCTCACTATTCTTTGGAACTCTGCATTCAAATGGGTGTATCTTTCCTTTTCCCCTTTGCCTTTAGTTTCCCTTTTTTCCTCAGCTATTTGTGAGGCCTTCTCAGACAACCATTTTGTCTTTTTGCATTTCTTTTTCTTGGAGATAGTCTTGATCACTGCCTCATCTACAATGTCATGAACCTCTGTCCATAGGTCTTCAGGCACTCTGTCTATCAGATCTAATCCCTTGAATCTATTTGTCACTTCCACTGTATAATCATAAGGGATTTGATTTAGGTCATACCTGAATGGTCTGGTGGTTTTCCCTACTTTCTTCAATTTAACCTGAATTTTTCAATAATGAGTTCATGAGCCACAGTCAGCTCCCGGTCTTGTTTTTGCCGACTGTAAAGAGTTCCTCCATCTTCAGCTGCAAAGAATGTAATCAATCTGATTTCAATATTGACCATCTGGTGATGTCCATGTGTAGAGTCACCTCTTGTGTTATTGGAAGAGGGTGTTTGCTATAACCAGTGCATTCTCTTGGCAAAACTCTGTTAGCCTTCGTCCTGCTTCATTTTGTACTCCATACTTACTGTTGCTCCAGATATCTCTTGACTTCCTACTTTTGCATTCCAGTCCTCTATGATGAAAATGACATCTTTTTTGGGTGTTAGTTCTAGAATGTCTTGTAGGTTTTCATAGAACCATTCAACGTCACCTTCTTCAGCATTACCGGTTGGGGAATAGAGTTGGATTACTGTGATTTGAATGGTTTTCCTTGGAAACGAACAGAGATTATTCTGTCGTTTTTGAGATTGCACCCAAGAACTGCATTTTGGACTCTTTTGTTGACTATGAGGGCTACTGCATTTCTTCTAAGGGATTCTTGCCCACAATAGTAGATATAATGGTCATCTGAATTAAATTTTCCCATTTCAGTCCATTTTAGTTCACAGATTGCTAAAATGTCTATGTTCACGCTTGCCATCTCCTGTTTGACCACTTCCAATTTACCTTGATTCATGGACCTAACCGGAGAAGGCAATGGCACCCCACTCCAGTACTTTTGCCTGGAAAATCTCATGGATGGAGGAGCCTGGTAGGCTGCAGTCCATGGGGTCACTAAAAGTCGGATATGACTGAGCGTCTTCACTTTCACTTTCATGCATTGGAGAAAGAAGTGGCAACCCACTCCAGTGTTCTTGCCTGGAGAATCCCAGGGATGGGGGAGCCTGGTGGGCTGCCATCTATGGGGTCACACAGAGTCGGACATGACTGAAGTGACACCATGGACCTAACATTGCAGGTTCCTATGTAATATTGTTCTTTACAGCATTGGACTTTACTTCCATCACCAGTCACATAGGTTGTCTAGTTAATATTTATTGATTATTTACCCTGTACCAGGTATGGACTAATCACTTCACATACAGTATTACTTTATTCCTCAGAATAAACCTAAAAGGTTTGTATACTCTTCTGCTTTTCATAGATGAGGGAATAGAGACTTAGAGGAGTTCATTAACTTTCCCAAAGATGCATAGCTGGCATGAGGTAGAGCCAAAGTTCAAACCTTAGCGGTAACATAGAAGATGGCAATCGAGGTTAGGGGTAAACTCACTTGCAAGGAGAGTGTGAGCAAGTCATTGTAAGAGTTTATTCTGACATTGCTTGATTGGTTATGTCATAGGGGAGGAGGTATATGAAGAAAATTTCCAGCATGATTTTCAGGATTCTAGCTTGAGTGGCTGGATGGATGGTAGAGACATTAAATGATACAGGGAAGCATTGCAAGACCATCTTGACTGTTAAAATCAATGGATTCTGTTTGAGATACCCGGACTTTTATGAGATTGTGAGAGATCAAGATGGACATATCCAGCAGTCCTAGAATTTGTAGTTCTAGATCTAGTCAAGATCTAGAATTCAGAAAGGAGATTTAGATTGAAGAGAGACATTTGGAAGTCATATATATGTAAATGAGTACAAATAAAGCTATGTACAGTACTTTCATGGAATATTTTTAAGACTAAAGAATAGACCCTGAAAAAAAGACTGAGATTGAGAAGAGATGACCATAGATATATATATATATATATATAGATATATAGATATATATATATATATATATTTTTTTTTTTTTTTAAAGAGTAATGTCATGAGGCCAAATAAGGAGGTAATGCTTAGAAAACAGCAGGAATATTAAAAGGTATACAACCAAATCACATGTATGGCATCTGGCATTTAGCATTTGAAAGATCAACTTAAGAGTGGTTTTATGATTGACCAGCATAAGCAAGTGACTCAGCTAGTTTAGGCTACTGTAACTACTTTGAATTATTTTTTTTTCTCTACAGACTCTTTAAACAAAATTGGATCAACATCATTTCCCAAAACCAATCCTAGATCTTCTGCAAAAGTTATTCCATATGGTGAGTTGATAGCCATGTGATTATGATCTATTTAATCTTTCTTCTTTAACTAGATATCTCTTTTCAAAAGCCTCATCTTACTTTGATAATACTTTGCAGTGAGGAAGAATGGGTTTTATATTTAGGCTCATGAAATTTTTAGAATTCTGTTTGGGTTTTTGCATGGACTCCATAAATAGAGGGAAGAAGAATTAAGCTTTAAGATAGGAAGAAAGATTTAAAAAAAAAAAAAGGAAGAAAGAGGTACAGAGAGCAATCTTTTTTCCTCATCTATTCATATGCAAATTTCATATTTAAAATATCTTTCCAGATTCTGTAATATGATTTTGCATTTAGGGGCAAAGGGAGAAAGCAAAGTTTTTTGGTTTTGTTTTTTAACACACTTTTAATTTTTAATTTCATTATAACCTTAAGTGTTATGTTAAATATTATGATCTTTCATTGCTCTGTATGCATGTATTATATATATTATAGTTGATGATTTGTAATAGAAAGTTGCACAGGGAGCTATAAAGAAGGAAAGATGTCTGCTGCTTGAAGGGGAGTCAGAGAAGGCTTCATGGGGAAGACAGTATTTGATCTGAGGCACAGCAGTACTCTAGACAAGAGAACGGCATTTGGATGTCTAAGCAAATTTGGCATGTCTGGGGATTGGTAAATGGTTTAAAACAATGAGAAGAGACATAAAATAAGAACATATAATAAAAAACCACATACCCTTTGCTAACAAACAGAATTTTCCTACTAGAATGTAAGATCCATGAGGGCCAGGATTTTTGTCTGTTCTATTCACTGATACATCACCAATGTCTAGAGCAGTGCCTGATAACACCAAGTACTAATTAAGTATTTGTTAAATAAATGAATAAATACAATTCTGTAGTTATTGTTGTTCAGTTACTAAGTCATATCTGACTTTTTGCAACCCCATGGACTGTAGCCCTCCAGGCTCCTCTCTCCATGGGGTTTTCCTTGGAATACTGGAATGGGTTTCCATTTCCTTCTTCAGAGGATCTTCCTGCATTGCAGATGGATTCTTTACCACTGAGCCACTAGGGAAGCCCATAATTCTGTAGGCCAGTACCTATAAAACCTAACTGGTTAGCAGAGTCACCTAGGCAAGCTTTTAAAATCAGATTCTTCAGAGATGGGTCTTAGGAATCTGCATCTTCTTGAAACTCATCTGGTGTTTGGGAATTGCTACTGTTGACTAGTTGTTAAGTTGTTGTGAAGTCACCCAGTCATGTCCGACTCTTTGTGACCCCATGGACTGTAGCCCACCAGGCTCCTCCATCCATGGAATTTTGTAGGCAAGAGTACTGGTTGCCATTTCCTTCTCCAATTTCCACTGTTGACTATGGCAAGACATGTTGGGGAGGGGTGTGTTCTTAATTATTTCGGTTGAATGGGTCATTAGTTTGATCTCTTTTGCTGTAGGTGTCTGTGGCATCCCTCTGTTTAGTCCCCAGCGGCTTTCTAGAAGAATTGCAGGAGGAGTAGAAGCCTGCCCCCACTGTTGGCCATGGCAGGTGGGTTTGAGGTTTCTCGGCAATCACCAGTGTGGAGGTGCCATCATCAACTCGATTTGGATTCTGACTGCAGCGCATTGTGTGCAATCGTGAGTGAGGCTGATGATATTTTATTAATGTATTTATGTACCATGTTGTTTGCTGAAGCTGAAACTCCAATTCCTTGGCCACCTGATATGAAGAACCAACTCACTGGAAAAGACCCTGATGCTGGGAAAGACTGAAGGCAAATGGAGAAGAGGGCAGCAGGGAATGAGATGGTTAGGTAGCATCACCAACTCAATAGACATGAATTTGAGCAAACTCTGGGAGATAGTGAAGGACTGAGGAGCTTGACTTGGTAACTGAACAATAATAATCATGTTGTTTGTTGTTTTAGCCACTAAGTTGTGTCTGACTCTTGAGACCTCATGGACTATAGCCTGCCAGGTTCCTCTGTCCAAGGGATTTCCCAGACAAAAATACTAGAGTGGGTTGCCATTTCCTTCTCCAGGGGATCTTCCAGACACAGGGCTCGAACCTGCATTGGCAGGTGGCTTCTTTACAGGGAAGCCTTTTTTGTATCATACTTAGGGCATAAATATAATTGTGTAACTCCTAAAACCATGCAGACTGATTCTAAAGCATGAATCTTCCTTTCAGTGTTTCTGACCTATGTCCATCTAGCCTCTTTTTAAACAAGGTCAGTGAAGAAAAGCAAATCAAATCTTGAAATTGTTCATCCCATTTACAGGCATCTTTGATTATTATGCTGAGCCCAAGTCTGCTTCTCTATAGCAATAATTTATTAATCTAAATTTACTGCAGTTCCAGAAAACAAGAATTCAGTCTCTTTCTACTTGCATGTAATCATCCTTCCTAGACTTGAAGATCCCTCTCACATTACCCTTAACTTAATCTTTACGCTGAATGCTTACTGTTCTAGTATTTGTAACTCCACAGCCCTCATCATGCAGTGCTCTATACCCTGGATTGATTTAGTGTCATTCCTCTTAAAGTGGAATCACGACAGTGGGGAACACAGTAGGGTAACTCACCACCTTGATCACTGAGCTTTCAATGTTTTTAAATTGTAAACTATGCCATGATGTGAAAAAATATACAAAATATAAACATGTAGTCTAAAGAATGGCCCTACTATTTAGTGTAAGAAGGATCTTTATCAAGCCTCTCAGTGCCCCTCCCAGAGAAATAAACATTATGCTAAATTTTGCATTTATAATTTCTTTGCTTTTTGAGGAGTGGTTTTAACATCTGTGAATTCCTAAAACCAGTATGTTGTCTTGTTTTCCCTGTATTAATGTAAAACAATTACAGTTTATATTCCTCTGTGATTTGCTTTTATCTTTATAGCATATCATATGGATTATCATGTGGGTGTGTATAATTATAATTAATTCATTTTCAGTCCAGACTGATTAAGTTAATCACACTTGTAGGCAGGTTCTGGACACTGTATATTTATATACACCCCAGGACTAACAACAAGATCCTACTGTGTAGCACAGAGAACTGTATTCTCTGTTATATATATATATCAGTATCCTATGATAAATCATAGTGGAAAGGAATATTTTTTAAAATACATGTATATTTATAACTGAATCACCTTGCTGTACATCAGAAATTAACACAACACTGTAAATCAATTATTCTTCTAAACAAATATATACTCCCCAAATGATTCCAACGTACAAAGTCCAGAACCACGCCCTGTCCATGTGTCCATCTTGACCCTTTCTTGCTTGTCCCCAATGAGCCCAGGCCTTTTCTCAAACATGCTGTGCTTGTTCCTGTCTCAAGGTCTGTGTCGTTCCCTCTGCCATTTGGGACACCAAGTTACATTTAGTTGTCCTGTTTCCTTAGGCTCCTCTTGGCTCTGAGTCTCACAGACCTTGTTTCTAATGGTCTTGATGGTATTTAGGAGTACTCATCTGGTGTTTTGTAGAAGGTACCTCAGTTTGAATTCATCAGATATTTTTCTCATGGTTTTTCTGGGACTCCACAGGAAATCCACAGAGGGACATGTCCTTTTTATCACATTATATGAAGGGTACATGCTACCAGCATGATTTCTTACTGATGATGTTAACCTGGTATTTGCCAGATGTCTCCACTGTTAAGTTCCGTCTTCCTCCCATTCTTACTTATTCTTTGCAAGCAAGTGGCTAAGGGTAGCCCACACTCGAACAATTGGGCATTAAGCTCTATCATCTTGAGTGCAGAGTTTTCTCCATAAATTAAAGTTATTCTGTATGGGAGATTTGCCTCTTCTCTTCCTTTTATTGGGGCTTCCCTAGTGGCTCAGTTGGTAAAGAATCCACCTGCAATGCAGGAGACCCCAGTTCGATTCTTGGGTCAGGAAGATCCACTGGAGAAGGGATAGGCTACCCACTCCAGTATTCTTGAGCTTCCCTGGTGGCTCAGCTGGTAAAGAATCCACCTGCAATGCAGGAGACCTGGGTTCTACCCCTAGATTGGGAAGATCCCCCTGGAGAAGGGAAAGGCTACCCACTCCAGTATTCTGGCCTGGAGAATTCTATGGAATGTATAGTCTATGGGATTACAAAGAGTCGGACACAACTGAGCAACTTTCACTTTCCTTTTACTTATTAAATTGTGTATTAAACCAGTATGGGCGGGAGGACATTTATTTTTTGTAAATACTACATATTTATTTTGTTGCTTGAATTGCTCCAGCTTTGATCCCTGTGAGTTTTTTCAGGGTGAGTATTCCAGTTTTGAGCACTGTAAGTTCTTGTCTTTTTGATATGCCACCACCCTTTTGGGACAAAGATGCTCCAAGTTCATCTTATGTATCCCCTCTCAGTCTTAGAAGCAGCCATTTCTCCCATAAGCTGCACGAGAAGTTAAAATCTGGGTGCTGAGCATCCCAGTTGCTACTAGGGTGTTGTTATTGCTTATAGCCCCTCTTAGCTAACAGAGCTAGAAAATGTAAGTAGACATACAAACTCGTTTACATAAACCTATTTTTCTGTCTGTACCTATATTAAGGTAAACATGAGATCATACAGATATTTCCAACTCAACCACATGGTTCATTCTAGCATCCTCCAGTCCTTGGAGGAATTCATTTTATAAGAAATCTATCAAAGTGCATTTTTATGTACCATGGAAAAGCCTCAATCACAGCTGACTAATTAATGGAAATTAAAGTATTGGAGAAACCAGCTATTAGTACTGATGCCAGAGGCACAGAAGAAGCTTTGTCAGACTCCCTTGTCAAATAGTTTATTCTTGAATTTATGTCATAGACTGATTCCTTGCAACAAGATATAGACCACACCGAACCATTCTTTACAAGGTGAAATATTCAACTTGATGAGTCAGCTGAGATTAATAAACACTGCTGCTGCTAAGTCGCTTCAGTCGTGTCCAACTCTGTTCGACTCCATAGACGGAAGCCCACCAGGCTCCCCCACCCCTGGGATTCTCCAGGCAAGAACACTGGAGTGGGTTGCCATTTCCTTCTCCAATGCATGAAAGTGAAAAGTGAAAAGGAAGTCGCTCAGTTGTGTCCGACTCTTAGCGACCCCATGGACTGCAGCCTACCAGGCTCCTCCATCCATGGGATTTTCCAGGCAAGAGTACTGGAGTGGGGTGCCATTGCCTTCTCTGATTAATAAACACAGTCAGCTATAAATGTTTGTGAACTATTTAAGTTAACCACAAAAAGATTTGTATGTAATTTTAGTGACCCTTCTTGTTCTCTTTGTAAAATTTTGCTAAAGTAGTAGTACTGTTTTTAAAAAGGCAGTTCAAATAAAGTTATAAAGTAAAATCTAAACTACCCTCTCCATTTCTCTAATCCATTCCTCCTCTCTAGAAGTAATCAATATTAAGAATGTTTTAATTATCTGATTTTATATTAATGTTTATACATATATATTTTATGTAGTGTTTTATAATACACAAAACATTGTGCCTTATACTTATATTGATGTGGAAAAGGTTACCTCATTTTTTCTTTAACTTGTATAGTTGTCTAATTTACTTGACCAGAGAAATATCTTTTTTGAAGTTGGAACTGTGTATATCTTTACCCAGAAGCTTTGGGATGCTAGTGTGAAGAATTAGTATGTTCACTCATGCCTTGTCTTTGGGAATCCTTCAGCTGATTCCTTCAAGAACTTACTTCTCCTTGTCTCATCCTCATCAATCTTATGGACATCCAGGGCTCCAGCCTCCATTGAAGGGGCATACCCAAATCCATTGGGAAGGCAAGTTTACTGCATGGAATGAGCCAGTTGGGGAAATGTACAAAATCTGGAGACATTTTTGCTGAAGGTCACCACATGCCAGGCTGGCTGACATTGCTACAAAAGTCAATAAGGACAACTGACAGCAACATTGTACTACACCCCATGTGCTACCATCTCTAGCACTGGTTACCCTTAGTATTAGCCCTAGCAAATACCAGACTTGTCTGGAAGGTTTCTGACTTAAAGTCTGGTGTGGAGCCAGAGAATCTGTATTTCTAGCAAGTTGCTGGATACTGTTGTTTTATTTGTAGGAAAAACCTGGCATGTTCTCCTTTTGTTGACTCCACACTCTTCTTCATGCTCATGTGGGATTTTAGATCCTAACGTATAGCACAGGGAACTCTTCTCAATGTTATGTGGCAGCCTGGGTAAGAGAGGGGTTTGGAGGAGAATGACTGGATGAATGTATATCTGAGTCACTTTGCTGTCCACCTGAAACTCTCACAACACTGTTTATTGACTATACTCTGATATAAAATAAAAAGTTTAAAAAATAAACTTAATTTAGGGGAATAAACTCACTTTGCAGTTGTACATTGGAATCTGTCTCAAACTTAAATCAGTGGGTTTTTTCTGGTCTCAGCCACCTTCTTTATTTTCTTAGAAGCTGCCTTTTAAGATATTTATTTATTTGGGCTTCCCAGGTGATGCTAGTGTTAAAGAACCCACCTACCAATGCAGCAGATGTAAGAGACCTGAGATGTGTGGGTTCCATCCTTGGGTTGGGAAGATCCCCTGGAGGAGGGCATAGCTACCCACGCCAGTATTCTTACCTGGAGAATCCCATGGACAGAAGAGTCTGGTGGGCTACAGTCCATGGGGTCACAAGAGTTGGACATCACTGAAGCAACTTAGCACACCTGCATGCATTTATTTCTTTAACCGTTTATTTTTGGCTGTGCTGGATCTTCTTTGCTATGTGGGCTTTTCTCTAGTTATGGCAAGCAGGAGTTACTTTTCATTGCAGTATGCAGATTCTTCATTGCGGAGGCTTCTCTTATTGCCGAGCTCAGGCTGTAGGGCTCTCAGGCTTCAGTAGCTGTGGCTCCCAGGCTCTAAAGTGCAGGCTCAAAAGTTGTGGCACGTGGGCTTATTTGCTCCACAGCTTGTGAGATCTTCTTGGACTACGGATAGAAACCGAGTCCCATGTACCAGCAGGTGGGTCATTTATCACTGAGCCACCAGAAAAGCCCTTTCTAGGGTTAACCAGTTCTTGTTTTTCTCTTTGCAGCTTCCTTCCAAACCTTAGATAAGAGCAATTGGTTTCCATCCAAGGGAGGGGCAGGGGTATGATTCTAGGGCAGTAGCCTTAGTAACAGCTTTAAGAAATAAGTTTCTTTATTGATTTAGAGAGTGACTTTGAAAATAAAGTTGATCCTTCCATTAGAGTGCATGACAGATAATAACAATGATAACGGCTACCATTATGGAGTCGTTACTATCTCCGTATACTTACCAGGCACTTTACTTGAGTTGGCTCCCTTAGTAAAGGCACACTGAAACACATCAGGGAGTCAGACTCATCATGCAAGGAACTGAAATGAGCATGGTTATGATTAGAGAGAACATGCCTACCTGTATTAAGAAACTTCTTTGACTAAATGTATTGAAAAAATACTTTTCATAACTTTACTTTTACTGAAGAGACAGTTTTGAAAAATGAAGAATCAGTGATAATATATTTGTGGCAATTGAGGGACTCTTTCCTTGGATATTTTTTCAGCTGGAGATCTTGATGTGGCAAATTAATGGATGTAGATTCAAATTTTTAAACTTTTTTTGAAGTATATTAAATGTGTGCAAAACATTAATAGAGTTAGAGGAATTTATACAAAGCAAACAACCATGTAACTAGCATCCAGACCAAGAAAGGAAATGGTGCCAGTACCTAGGGGTCCCCTTTATGCCCTCTCCCCTTTAAAAGTAGTCAGTGTCCTAATCTCTGATATCAGATGTGAATTATACCTATTTAGGAATTGATAAATTAGTCTTAGTTTCATAAATTCTGATTATTTTATAAAAGATGATAATTTAAAAGGTATATTCCTATAATATAGTATTTGAATATTTTAAACAGTAAAGCATAGATCTCATTAGAAATGTAATTTTCTTCATGTATTCCTAATGTCACTATGAAATTAAAATAAGCTCTAGGTTTATTTTTTCCTTCTCAACTTAAAAATAAACTGGTGATGTTTGATAAATGCTCCAAAAACATTTTATGGACAAAAGAAGGGGACAAGATAGACAATTAGGAACTTGTCCTCAGATCAGAAGGCATGGTGCAGCTTCCCTGGTTACACAAAGATTCCAGACAAGGTAGTGGGTGGCCCCTGGCTGGACTGAAGAGTGGATGTTATAGTGTTAGACCAAATGGTGAAAAATATGTTTTCATATCAAACTTTTCTTGTTCTTCCTCCAGGAAAAACAATCCACTCTTCTGGACCATTGTTGCTGGAGATCATGACAGAACCTTGAAGGAATCAACTGAGCAGGTGAGAAATGTTTTTAAAGGTCATTCCGCCTGTTCTCTAAATTGTCACATGCCAGGGAATACATTTGGGCTTCCCTTGTGGCTCAGCTGGTAAGGAATCCGCCTGCAATTCAGGAGACCTGGGTTCAATCCCTGGATTGGGAAGATACCTTGAAGACGGGAAAGGCTACCCACTCCAGTATTCTGGCCTGGAGAATTCCATGGACTGTATAGTCCACGAGGTCGCAAAGAGTCAAACATGACTGAGCGACTTTCACTTTCAGGGAATACATTTATCTAAAACATGAGATTAGTTACTAATTTCCTAATGCCCCCTTACACTTATCATTTATACCAACATTTAAAGATAGAATTTGAGATCACATTTAATTTGAGAATTAGGGGAAGTGAGTCAGGAAGTGCAAACTGAGGTCCATGTACACAGGTCCACAGAGTCTAATTTTCCCAGGACCTCCATTCCTCAGAAAGTGCTTCATGGATTCCTGCAAATTATTAACAAAGATTTCCCTTCTAAATTTAGTACAAAGTCACCTTCATTGGGTGACATGTGGAAATGCAGAGATTTAGGATGATTTTGGACCAGTATACAAGGAATTGGTTTGAATCATTGACTCTGCCTTGTAATTTCTTGCTTGCTCATGATGCAGGTGAGAAGGGCAAAACACATCGTGATGCATGAGGACTTCGACTCACTGAGCTATGACTCTGATATCGCCCTGATCCAACTGAGCTCTGCCCTAGAATTCAACTCAGTGGTGAGGCCAGTATGTCTTCCACACAGCTTGGAGCCTCTGTTTTCTTCTGAGATTTGTGTTGTGACTGGCTGGGGAAGTGCTAGTAAAGGTAAACCTTTTACTTTTGCATAAACATCACTACTGATTGACAGTTTTGAGAACATGGCATGGAAACGATATCAAACGGTATCTGCTTTAGCCCTTCTTCCTTCTGAAAGACAGGAACCATGGTTTATTTAACTGTAATAGTTCATCAGAGTAGAGAATGAGCTATTTTATAATTTTTCCATCAGGATGCCTTAATCATAGGTAGGCTAGATCTGTGAAAGGCCAGATAGAAGTATCTTATCCCTTGTAGGCCATATGGTCTCTGTCACAGCTATTCAAATCTGCTGTTGTACCACAAAGCAGCCTTAGACAATATGTTACAGAATGGATGTGGCTGTGTTCCAATGGAATTTCTCCATGAAATTGAAATTTTATGCAATAATCTTGTCACAAAATGTTATTCTTTTTTTTGGATTATCTTTTCAACCATTTAAAAATGTACAAACCGCAATTAATTCATGGATTGTAATAAATAGACTCAGAGTTGGTATTGGGAGCTGGTAGTAGGGGCTGACATGGATTTGGCCTGCGGACTGGAATCCGATGAGGCCTGGGCTAGATTCTATAGTTCTTAAAGCCATAGTGAAATACCAAAAGACCTGAATGAGTTGATGTTGTTGTCCTGCTTCTTTGCACTGTATAAAGTTATTTTCTCTTATATTTTCCTTCTGTCTATATGTCATTTAAACTCTGTAAGCTTGTAGATGACGAAGACAAACTTATGGTTACCAAAGGGGTAAGGGGAAGAGAGGGATAAATTAGGAGTTTGGGCTTAACATGTACATACTACTATATATAAAATAGATAAACAACAATGTCCTACTGTATAGCATAGGGAACTATATTCAATATCTTATAATAATCTGTAATGGAAAAAAATCTGAAAAAGTATATATGTGTGTGTGTATATATGTAAAACTGAATCACTTTGCTATATAGCAGAAACTAAGATAACTATGTAAATTAAATATTGTTGCTATTGTTCAGTTGCTAAGTTATTTCTGACTGCAACCGCATGGAATGCAGCACACCAGGCTCCTCTGTCCTCCACTGTCTCTTGGACTTTGCTCAAATTCATATCCATTGAGTCGGTAATGCTCTCTAACCATCTCATCTTCTGCATCCTCCTCCTCCTCTTGCCTTCAATCTTTCCCAGCATCAGGGTCTTTTCCAATGAGTCAGTTCTTCGTATCAGGTGGCCAAAGTATTGGAGCTTAAGCTTCAGCATCAGTCCTTCCAAAGAATATCCAAAGTTGATTTCCTTTAGGATTGTCTAGTTTGATCTCTTTGCAGTCCAAGGGAAAACTAGCATCACAGTTTGAAAACATCAGTTCTTCACTGTTCAGCCTTCTTTATGGTCCAACTCTCACATCCATACATGACTACTGGAAAAACCATAGCTTTGACTAGATGGAACTTTGTCCGCAAAGTGATGTCTCCACTTTTTATTATGCTGTCTAGGTTTGTTATAACTTTTCTTCCAAGGAATAAGTGTCTTTTCATTTCATGGCTACAGTCATGATTTTGGAGTGATTTTGGAGCCCAAGAAAATAAAATCTGCCACTGTTTCCAGTTTTTCCCCATCAATTTACCATGAAGTGATGGGACTGGATGTCATGATCTTAGTTTTTTTTGAATGTTGATTTTCAAGCCAGCTTTTTCACTCTTCTCTTTCACCCTCATGAAGAGGCTCTTTAGTTCCTTATCACCTTCTGCCATTAAAGTGGTGTCATTTGCATATCAGAGATTGTTGATATTTCTCACAGCAGTCTTGATTCCAGCTTGTGATTCAGCCAGCCTGGCATTTCCTATGATGTACTCTGCATAGAAGTTGAATAAGCAAGGTAACAATATATGGTCTTGTCATACTCCTTACACAATTTCAAACCAGTCAGTTGTTCCATGTGTGGTTCCAACTATTGCTTCTTGTCCTGCATACAGGTCTCTCAGGTGATAGGTAAGGTGGTTTGGTATTCCCATCTCTAAGATATACACAGTTTGCTGTGATCTGCACAGTCAAAGGCCTTTTAGCATAGTCAATGAAGCAGAAGTAGATGTTTTTTCTGGAATTCCCTTGCTTTCTTTATGATCCAACGAATGTTGGTAATTTGATCTCTGGTTCCTCTGCCTCTTTGAAACCCGGCTTGTGCACCTGGAAGTTCTCAGTTCACATGCTGCTGAAGCCTAGCTAGAAGGATCTTGAGCATGACCTTGCTAGCATGTGAAATGAGCACAACTGTACAACAGTTTGAACATTCTTTGGCATTGCCTTTCATTGGAATTGGAATAAAAACTGACATTTTCCAGTCTTGTGGCCACTCCTGAGTTTTCCAAATTTGCTGACATATTGAGTACAACACTTTAACAACATCATCTTTTAGGATTTGAAATAGCTTAGCTGGAATTCTGTCACCTCCACTAGTTTTTTTGTTTTGGTTTGGTTTGGGTTTTTTGTAGAAATGCTTCCTAAGGCCCACTTGACTTCACACTTCAGTGTGTCCATATGTGGTGAGTATGTAGTGAGTGACCACACCATCATGGTTACCTGGGTCATTAAGACCTTTTTTTGTATAGTTCTATGTATTCTTGCACATCTTAATCTCTTCTGCTTCTGTTAGGTCCTTACTGTTTCTGACCTTTATTATGCCCATCCTTGCATAAAGTGTTCCCTCAATATCTCCAATTTTCTTGAAGAAATCTCTAGTCTTTCCCATTCTGTTTTTTTTCCTCTAATTCTTTTCATTGTTCATTTAAGAAGGCCTTTTTATCTCTCATTGCTATTCTCTAGAACTCTGCTTTCAGTTCAGTATATATTTTTCCCTTTCTCTCTTGCCCTTCACCTATCTTCTTTCCTTAAAAATTTGTAAAGCCTCCTGAGACAACCACTTTGCCTTTTTGTATTTCTTTTTTGAGGGGATGGTTTTTGTCACTGCCTCCTGTACAATGCTATGAACCTCCATCCATAATTCTTTATGCACTCTGCCTACCAGATCTAATCCCTTGAATCTATTTATCCCCTCCACAGTATAATCAGAAGAGATTTTATTTAGGTCATACCTGAATGGCCTAGTGGTTTTCCCTACTTTTTCAAGTTGGAGCCTGAATTTTGCAATTAGGAGCTGCTGATCTGAGCCACAGTCAGCTCCAAGTCTTGTTTTTGCTGACTGTAGAGCTTCTCTATCTTCAGCTACAAAGAATATAATCAGTCTGATTTCAGTATTGACCATCTGGTGATATCCGTATGTAGAGTTGTTTCTTGGGTTGTTGGAAAAGGGTGTTTCTATGACCAGCATGTTCTCTTGACAAAATTCTGTTAGCCTTTGTCCTTTTTCATTTTGTACTCCAAGGCCAAATGTGCCTGTTATTCCAGGTATCTCTTGTCTTCCTACTTCTGCATTCTAATCCCCTATGATGAAAAGGACATTTTTGTTGGTGTTAGTTCTAGAAGGTCTTGTAGGTCTTCACAGAACTTCATAGGTCAACTTCAATTTCTTCAGCCTCAGTGGTTGGGCATAGTCTTAGATTACTGTGATGTTGAATGGTTAGAGCATTCTATCATTTAGGGATTGTACCCAAACCCTACATTTGTGATGCTTCTGTGGATTGTGAAGGCTGCTTCATTTCTTCTAAGGGATTCTTGTCCACACTAGTAAACATAATGGTCATCTGAATTAAATTTTCCCATTCCCTTCCATTTTACTTCACTAATTCCTAGGATATTAATGTTCAATTTTGCCATCTCCTGCTAGACCACATTCAGCATACCTTGATTCATAAACCTAACATTTCGGATTCCTGTGCAATATTCTTTACAGGATCAGACTTTACTTTCGCCACCAGACACATCTACAACTGAGAGTTGTTTCCGCTTTAGCCTAGGCGCTTCGTTCTTTCTGGAGCTAATAGTCATTGTTCTCGGCTCTCCCCCAGTAACATATTGGACACCTTCCAACGTAGGGGGCTTATCTTCCAGTGTCATACCTTTTTGCCTTTTCATACTGTCCATGGGGTTCTCTAGGCAACAGTAGTGGAGTGGGTTCCCATTTGCCCAAGCACAACGTTGTGATTCATGAAAAGGAAGTCAAATATACTTCAAACAAAACAGTGGCAAAGTCTGTGAGCTTGAAGGAGAGGGGAATTAATCTTTGACCCTGTACAGCATTCATCTTTTCGGTTTACTGTGATACCTGCAGCCAAACTGCATTTTTCTAAAATCTTTACAACTGCCATATGAGGAGATTTTATCCTCCTGTTTTGCAAATGAGGGGGTTATGGCCCTGAAAGTTAAGTCATTTGCTAAGATTCCATGGCTAATAAATATCAAAGGGGAATTTAAATCAGTGTGGCTCAGCTGATAAACCTTGAATGGCTTTTTGTTACATAAGAAACAATTTCCATCCCAAACTGAATGTTAAGAATGTTGTGGAAATATTTACTTTTGGGTAATAATAATAATAAGTTTTCATTAAGAAAAAAAGAATAAATCTGATCTCTTAGCGCAGCACTGAAGAATCTGCATGGGACCTCCCGAACCTCTCCAGCATCTGTTCTTTGTTTGTCCCGTTGTTGGCTGACCTTCAGGCACTGTGTCTTCTTTCTCTCTCAAGCTCTGTACTCTGTTTCTTTGGCCTTGGAGCACTCCTATTTCAGTCTCCTCACAGCCTCTTCTCATCACTCCATCCTCAACTCAAATCTCAGACCATTTTCTTGCAGCAGAACTGTCCTTCTTCACTCTCTTCATTGCCTGGTTTTATCATCTCCTTGCACGTAAAGGGACTTAACATTATTTTACAGACTCGTTTTCTATATCTCACCCCTTATAGCGGGAGCCTCTTGGAGGCAGATCTCTGCCTAATTTACTGCTCTCTCCCCAGGGGTCAATATCTACCTTGCATAGAGGAAACAGTAACCTTTTATGGACTGGCTGGCTTCAGTGCCCTTGAGTAAATGTGCCTGTTCTCTGAAACCTTCAGCCTTCACCAACTCTGTGACCACCAGGTGCTAGAGGTAGTTAAAGTTTTACAAAAGGTGACTTCAGTCTTTCAGTCTCAGAGAGATAACAAGTTCTCCATTTTGAGACATGATAATAAAACAGCACTTTTAGGGATCGTCTCTGAAAAGAGGATTTTAAATATATTAATTTATTTTTGTAGTAGGTTACTGCATTAAAAAAGTAAGATATAGAGTCAGACCCGGGCTAGTTCTTAGTTCTGTCCCATAGTTGCTGAAAGATCAAATCTTCAGAGTTCTGGCTTTTTCAGGTGTGGAATCAGTGTGACAGCCCACCTCACAATGTTGTGAGTATTCAGAGCTTGGAGTAAAAAGCATAAGTATTGTACATCCTGTGTTAGTTGTTCAGTCATGTCCAACTCTTTGCAACCCCATGGACTATATGGCCTGCCAGGCTCCTCTGTCCATGCTGTCCATGAAATTCTCCAGGTAGTAATACTGGAGTAGGTAGCCATTCCCTTCTCCAGGGGATTTTCCAGACCCAGGGATTGAAACCAGGTCTCCTGTCTTGCAGGCAGATTCTTTACCGTCTAAACCACTAAATGTAAATTAATTTTTAATTAATTATAATATATTTTAAAAAAATGTTTATTGGAGTATAGTTGCCTTACAATGTTTTTTTAGTTTCTGCTGTACTGGAAAGTGAATCAGCTATATGTATACATATTTGTTGTTGTGTAGTCACTAAGTTGTGTCCTACTCTTTGTGATCCCATGAAATGTAGCCCTCCAGAGTCCTCTGTCCATGAGATTTCCCAGGCAAGAACACTGGAGTGGGTTGCCAGCAAGGGGATTTTTCACTGAGCCACCGGGGAAGCCCCATATGTATACATGAACCCCCTTTTTTTAAAATTGTTTCCAGAAAGTTACAGAACTATGAAATACTAAACTTAGCTTTTTTAAATGAGTCATAAATCTAAAGTAATAGAATAAGTCATGCAGAACACATGTTAACATAGGCCTGCCTGAGGGTCAGGACAGGGAAGAAATTCTTTAGTATTCATCATCGAAGTCATCTTAAATTGGAGTTGAAATTAGGCCCCAGTGATAATAAAGGACAGAGAAGTCAATGGCACCCCACTCCAGTACTCTTGCCTGGAGAATCCCAGGGATGGGGGAGCCTGGCGGGCTGCCGTCTATGGGGTTGCACAGAGTCGGACATGACTGAAGTGACTTAGCAGCAGCAGATAATAAAAGAAAAAGAGAAACATGATTTTGGTTTATATTAGGAAATCCTATAAATGTATTCAGAGAAGGCAGTGGCACCCCACTCCAGTACTCTTGCATGGAGAATCCCATGGGTGGAGGAGCCTGGTAGGCTGCAGTCCATGGGGTCGCGAAAAGTCAGATACGACTTCCCTTTCACTTTTCACTTTCATGCATTGGAGAAGGCAATGGCAACCCATTCCAGTGTTCTTGCCTGGAGAATCCCAGGGACGGAGGAGCCTGGTGGGCTGCCATCTATGGGGTCGCACAGAGTTGGACACGACTGAAGCGACTTAGTAGTAGTAGTAGTATAAATGTATTATTATTATATAGTTATAATATATTTACATAAATATCTACAGTTGACCTTTGAACAATGTGGAGGTTAATTCAAGTATCATTTACAGTCAGCCTTCCATATCTGCAATCCCACATCCATGGGTTCTTCCAACCACAAGCTATGTAGTACTGCTAATATCTGCTATTGAAAACATATCCAAGTGTAAGTGGACCTGTACAGCTCAAACTGATGTTGTTCAAGGGTCAACTGTACATGTATAAATATATAGTCACATATATTTATAATATGAATTATCTAACACCAAGTCATATATTACTGAATTTCTCTTTCTGAATTCTTACATGTAGCAATCTTTGAAACACTAAGATTTAAATCAGAATTAAACTAGAAAAAAAAAAGTGTTTTTGGTCTTGTTCTTGCCAATGGATTTTCTTCCCAAGATGCCACATCTGGAAATAAAGATATTCTGCACAAGACACTGTGTTTGGATTCAGAAGTCTGCATCAACTTAGGCAAAACCGAATGATGGTGTAGAGAAAGCTTGAACTTAAATATATTTCTTTAACATCACCTGTTGTTTACTTCCCAATCAAGCTCTTTCTCAATCTACTTTTTAGATGGTGGTCTAGCAAGTCGCTTACAGCAGATTCAAGTGCCTGTGTTAGAAAGAGAGGTCTGTGAACGCACTTACTATTCAGCCCATCCAGGAGGAATCTCAGAGAAGATGATCTGTGCTGGCTTTGCAGCATCTGGAGGGAAAGATGTGGGTCAGGTGAGAGGATCCTGATTTTGCCAAGGAAGACAGGAAGTTGTTATCTGCTGGAGATTCTCCATAGACAAGAAGAATCCACTCTCAAAGCCATAGACAAGCGTGCCCAAAGCATCACATCACACCCCTATTCAAAAGCCACACAGAAGCAGGCATCAGTCAGAGGGCAAGTGGGTACGTAGAGGAGCCCATGAGAAGGTAGGAGAGGGCAACACCACTCAAATGACCTGCTGGTGAGATGTGTTCAGATATGCTTAGGGCTTTGGTAAAAGGGCAATGAGCAAATAAGGATTCTCAGTTAATGTATCCAACTTGTGATATAAAAATTTTATTATTTAAAATTATTACTAAATTCCTGTGTACTCACACAATTTTCTACCACAGAATAAAATAAAACAATCATGAGGAAAATGAGAACCTTTGAAAAAATGGTTTTCATATGCAATGGAAAATAAGTCACAAAGCAGTGGTTTAATTTCAGTGATACCACAGTGGTGCAAGGCTACACAGATGGACTTACAAGTCAGCTGGGCAAGCGTGCTGTTGGCGAGTTCAGCATTAAGAAAAAGACAGGATGTGTGCAAAAGGATTGCAAATATCCACATAGCCAACTGAGAAATGTGACTTAGTTATGCAACCGAGAAGCATTTCCAACAGGAAGTAGCCCTACCTTTAGCTCCTAGGCTGAATTTGAGGGAAGGTGCCTGAAGGAAGGCAGACCCATACCTCCAGATCGGTATTTCCTTTCATGCTGGGCTAGAGAGGGAAGAAAAGAATGTGTCTTAAATAGTTGTAGCTCTTTGATGGTACACCCCAGCCCCCACCAGGAAACATGAACCAATGGATATCACCTCTAAAGAGAGAAAACTGGGCTATAATCTGGGTAGAAGTCTTTCCATGTAAAAACATGAGGACAAAAGGAAGACGGTCCCCTCTTAACTTTGAGTATAAATTTATTGTGGTTAAGCCTTTTATGATGTCAAGTTCTATACAAATTCTGTTTTATGTTGTATATTGTCCTAATTTGCATTCTCCAGAAGCCAACCCTAAGAGGAGGATTCAGTTGTAGTCTGCTTAGAAGTGCAGTTTCAGCTGTAGGAATGTGAGGAGGTGGTACAGGGAAGGGGAAGCCGCTAGTCTAGGATGTGCAGTTAAGCCAGCTACCACAGGGGGGGCTGAACTGAATCCTGCAGTGATAAACTCATGTAGTACACTTATTCCCTTGGAGGAGTGAGGCAGCTTCCCCAAGGTGATGGCTGGAGGGCTGCAGGGGGGCACCTCTCATATTCTGGCTTAGCTCGTGGGTGGGGTGGATAGGGCAGGATCCCTGCGGCACAGAGCCAGCCACTGACTGGAAGGTCTGAGGAGTATGAGAAGGGTTTCACACCCTCTGCTAGAGGATATTACTGTTACAGAAATCAAATAGAAAAGTGTTCTGATTCTGAATTAATGTGTTCTTTCTCCCTTTTTTGAGGGATGGTTTTTCTATTTTGAATCAAGAAAATTACAAATAGCTCTGCTGTCTCTGTCATGTTTAATAGCATCTAACATTAAGGAAAGACCTTAATCTATCAAGACATCATAAAAGAACTAGAGAGGGAAATAGATCTGTGTAGAGGTGAGCCAAATACCATGATCTCACTTGGCACCTATTCTTACTTCAGCTACATCCAGCTGTCACTTTGGCTGCAGTGTGACCAAATTTATAGCCAATGTGAGAAGAGGAAAATAGGAGTTGAGATTCTGACCAAGTGTGGCTAGCTTTCTCTTACAAAGAATACTGAATTACAGAAAGGGTAACTTCAGAAACTTGCTTTGACAGAATGGACTCTAATATATCTGTCAGGTAATTGGTTTTTACCCTCCTGTGTATACTTGGAGGTAATGGACCCGCTAATGTAATTTCTCATCCAGGAAGGTGAACATCAGAAGGTTGAAATGCAGAGACATGGGAGTCTCAGACACACAGTGTGGAATCCTGTGATTCTTTGCTCACCACATATTTCAGATTGTTTTAAAAAATTTCAAGTTCTTCGACCTATCAAGTGATTTCTGTCTTCACAGAGTAGATACTTGTCTGGTTCTTGCTGACTTTTCCAATGTATTTCTTATTTCTTTCCCCTTGCTTACTATAGTCCAGCCACACTGCTTGCCTTCTGACCTTCAAACTTGCCACATCCGTGTCTAAATTGGGCCCTTAGCCCCAGTATCAGTTCTGCATATAATGCTGTTTCTCTAGATTTTAAAAAATACAGCTCCTTCTTATTTTTCATGTATGAGCTCAAATGCTCAGATATATATATATACACACAGACACACACACATATATATGTATAATACATATGTGCATGCTAAGTCGCTTCAGTGATGTCCAACTTTGTGTGACCCTATGGACTGTAGCCCACTAGGCTCCTCTGTCCATGGGATTCTCCAGGCAAGAATACTGGAGTGGGTTGCTGTGCACTCCTCCAGGGGATCTTCCCAAACAAGGGATGGAACCTGTATCTCTAACATCTCCTGCATTGGCAGGCAAGTTCTTTACCACTAGCACCACCTGGGAAGCCTTTAACAGTCACATCTGAGTGTTAATATGTAGTTTATTTTATGTAATTTATTTGTTATGTAATATATTTATCATGTAAGTTAATATGTAATTTATTTATATGTGTGTATGCATATATATATTTATGTATATATATTTATATATGCATGTGTAAACATACACACAGCTACCTTTTTTCTCAACGTTCACTCTGAGTATTCTTTTTATGGGTAACATTACAATCTAATTTGTTTATACTCTTTTCCATAATGGCTAGCCCACAGTAGGAACTGCTACTGCTACTGCTAAGTCACTACAGTCGTGTCCGACTCTGTGCGACCCCATAGACGGAAGCCCACCAGGCTCCCCCGTCCCTGGGATTCTCCAGGCAAGAACACTGGAGTGGGTTGCCATTTCCTTCTCCAATGCATGAAGGTGAAAAGTGAAAGTGAAGTCGCTCAGTCGTGTCCAACTCTTAGCGACCCAATGGACTGCAGCCCACCAGGCTCCTCCGTCCATGGGATTTTCCAGGCAAGAGTACTGAAGTGGGGTGCCATTGCCTTCTCTGTTTAAAGTAACTAATAGGCACCATTTGTTCATTAAAGATTTAATATGTACTAAACCCTGTGATAAGCACTGACAAAAGAAGATAAATTAGACAGACTTTTTCTGTATCATGAAATGTTTGTAATTGCCTGGAAAATTCTATATTGGGTATATAGAATTTACCCAACTGAATTAATGAGTGAATAAAAGAAACATCAGACCATTTTCAAACTGGAAGGAAATCTTAAGTATAATCTTATGTGGGGGAAAAAACTAGACCCAAAGAAAATGTTAATTGTTCTACAATACAAATTAGGGAATCTGTCTCCTATTCCAAATTCAGGATATCTACTGTGAAATTCTTTGTATAAAATAAACAGCAATATCAAATGTGTTATCAGCTCAGTTTATTTTAGAAGAAGATAATTAAAAATTTAGTTAGGGTCTAAATACACTTGTGTATATATATATACATATATATAAAGCACTGATTAAAAATCAGAAAGAATGTCTTTAAAAAATGCAAATCCTATATTTTAAGGTCTGATTATTTTCAGCTTTATTGAGATTAATTGACATATAACACTGTATAAATTTAAAATGTACAGTGTGATGATTTTTATACACATGTGTTGTGAAGGGGCTTCCCAGGTAGATCAGTGGTAAAGAATCCACCTGCCAGTTCAGAAGATGCATGAGACAAGTGTTCAAGCCCCGGGTTGGGAAGATCCTCTGGAGGAGGAAATGGCAACCCAGTCCAGTATTCTAGCCTGAGGAACTCCATGGGCAGAGAAGCCCAGCAGGCTACACAGTCCATGGAGTCACAAAGAGTTGGACAAAATTGAGCAACTGAGCACATCTCGCACAATTACCATTTCTTCTTGTGTTGAGAACACTTATGATCTACTCTCTTAGCAACCGTATATAAGATCCTAGTCGCTAAGTCATGTCCAGCTCTTTAAAGCCGCATGGTCTGCCAGGTTCCTCTGCCCATGGGATTTCCCAGGCAAGAATACTTGAGCAAGTAGCTATTTCCTTCTCTAGGGGATCTTCCCATCCCAGGGATCAAACCCATGCCTCAAAGAATTGGCAGGCAGATTCTTTACCACTGAGTCATTAGGGAAGTCCATTTCTGTGAGTAATTTTTTTAGATTTCACATATATGTGATATAACATGGTCATTGTCTTTCCCTATCTGACTTTTCACTTAGCATCATGTTCTCAAGGTCATCCATATTCTCACAAATGGCAGGATTTCCTTTGTTCTCATAGCTGAATAATATTCCATCTTAATATTTAGTATTCTTATAGATAAATAACAAATAAACATATATCTAATATATATATGTGTGTGTGTGTGTGTGTGTATATATATATATATATTTCTTCCCAGGTGGTTCAGTGATACAGAATTTGCCTTCCAATGCAGGAGATGTGGGTTTGATCCCTGGGTTAAGAAGATCACCTGGAGGAAATGGCAACCCACTCCAGTATTCCTGCCTGGAAAATCACATGGACAGAGTAACCTGGCAGGCTATAGTCCACGGGGTCACAGAGTGTCAGACATGACCTAGCAACTGAGCACTCTTAAAGTATCCATAACACACACACACACACGCATGCACACACTACATCTTTTTTATCCATTCATCCTTTCACAGAAAAATGGATTGCTTCCATAAATTGGCTAATGTGAATAAAGCTGCAATAAACATGGGATTGCAGTTATTTCTTCAGTATCCTAATTTTATTTCCTTAGGCTGTATACCCAAAACTAGGATTACTGTATAATATAGTAGTTCTATTTTCCACAGTGATATATCAATTTATATTCCTACCAGTGGTGCAATAGGATTCTCTTTTGTCCACATCCTTGCAAACACTTTATTTCTTGTCTTTTTGATGACAGATGATTAAACAGGTATGAGATGATATCTCATTGTGATTTTGACTTTCATTTTCCTGATGCTTGTGATGTTGGGCACATTTACATATACCTTATTGGCCATCTGCACATCTTCTTTGGAAATATGTCTATTCAGATCCTCTGCTCATTTTTAAACTGTGTGATTTTTGTTATTGATTTGTATGAATTTTATAATTTTGAATAATAATCCCATATCAGATATATGGTTTGCAAATATTTTCTCCCATTCCACATGTTACATTTTGACCTTGATTGTTTCTTGTGATGTGCAGAAGCATTTTAACTTGATGCAATCCCACTGACTGATTTTTGCCCCTTTTGCTTGTGCTTTTGGTTTCATATCCAAAACTCTGATGCCACAAGCAAAGGAGCTTTCCCCCTGTTTTCCTCTAGGAGTTCTGCCTTTTGGGGCCTTATGTTTGTTTAAGTCTTTAATTTTTTATAGTGTAAACAGGGATTCAGTTTTATTTTTCTGCATATGGATATCTAATTTCTCCAACTCCATTTACTGAAGAAATTAATCTTTCCTCACTGAATACTCTTTGTTCCCTTGTCAAATATTAGTTACCTATATAAATTAAGGTTTTTTCCTGGGCTCACAATTCTGTCCCTTAGGTCTACATATCTCTTTTAACACCAGTACCATACTGTGTTGATTACTATAAATTTGTAATATATTTTAAAATTAGGAAGTGTGATGCCTCCAACTTTATCCTTTCTCAGGATTGCTTTGACTGTGTGGGGGTCTTTGTGGTTCCATGTGAGTTTTAGGATTTTTTCCTTCATTTCTGTGAAAAACACCATTAAAATTTTGATATGGACTGCTTTGAATCTATAGGTGGTTTTGAGTAGTATGGACATTTTAACAATATTAATTCTTCCAATCTATGAACATAGGATAACTTTTCATTTATTTGTGTAAATAATTTTCAATTTTTTTCATCAAAGTGATAGTTTTTTGTGTAGAGATCTTTTGCCTCCTTGGTTAAATGTGTTCTGAAATATTTTATTATTCTGATGCTATCATATATGAATTTTTTTAAAAAATATGTTTTTTATTGGTGTATAGAGACACAATTGATTTCTTTTTTCTATTTCAAAGAAGTTTGTATTTGAGCCTTAAGCTTTTGAAAATAAAGTTTAGAGACACTGCATATGACTATTACTGTAATACACATGAAGTGTTCTATCAGACCCTTAAAATTAACATAAACTATCTCATAGTCAACAAAATAGGGGCTGGGTGCCAATTTTATTAGATAAGTTGGTACAGCATTTTAATTATCATTTTATGTCTATCTAGGTGTAGCTGAAATTCAAAATTCACACCAAAGTAAAACTATATCATAACTCAATGCCATACTAAATGTACTTGGCCTGTGCAGTAAAATTCTAGTCAGATTTCACTTTGATTCCCTTCTCATTCATGGCCCAGGTGGCCTTGATAGAAACGCAGGACTTAGTGCTGATCATCACACCACATACCTCTGTCTTTTTTTATAATCCCTACGAAATTTTAAAGGGGAGATGTAGCATTAGGCCTGTGGAGCAGATCTTGCTTGATTCCCTCAATGACACTGGCCCAGTATTTGTCCAGCAGAACCCACCAGGAACTAACGCAAGGTGCACAGCCCCTCACTGATTACAGGCAAGAGACAACGGACTTCTGCATGTTTGTTTTGTATACTGAAACTTTACTGTATTCATTGATAAGTTCTAACAGTTTTTTGGTGAAGCCTTTAAGATTTTCTGTATAAAAAATTATATCACCTGAAAATAGAAACAATTTTACTTCTTCCTTTCTGGTTTGGGTGCCTTTATTTCTTTTTCTTGCCAGATTGCTCTGACTAGGATTTTCAGACTATGTTGAATAGGCATTTAAATAGGCATGGGGAGGATGAGCACTTTTGTTTCTGCTTTTAGAGGAACAGCTTTCAACCTTTCACTGTTGAGTAGGATGTTAAGTGTGGGTTTGTTATATATGATTTTTATTATGTTGAGTTATGTTTTGTTTATATCCAAGTTCTTGAGAGTTTTTAATAGTGAAAGAATGTTGCATTTTTCAAATGTTTTGTTTGTACTATTGAGATGACACAACTTTTAACTTTCACGTTTATTGATTTGCATATATTGAAAAACTCGTACATCCCTGGAATAAATCCCATTTGATTATGGTGATTGATAGTATATTTAATATACTGCTGAATTCAGTACGTTAGTATTTTGCTGGGGATTTTTACATCTATATTCATTGGAGATATTGGCCTGTAATTATCTTTCCTGTAGTGTTCTTATCTAGCTTTGGTATGAGGATAATGCTGACTTCATAAAATGATTTTTGGAGTATTCCCCCCTCTTCAGTTTTTGTGAGGAATTTGACAAGGATTCTTTATTTAAATGTTTAATGAAATTCACTAGTAACGCCTTCTGGTCCTGGACTTTTCTTTTTTATGATATTCTTCATTATTGATTCATTCTCCTTTCTCATATTAGTCTATTGTGATTTTCTTTTTCCTCTTAATTTGTTGTTAGTAGGTTGCATGTTTCTGGGAATTTATTTCTTATAAATTACCCCATTTTTGGTTTATAAGTGTTCATAGTGGTCTCTTATAATCCTTTGTATTTCTGGAATACCAGCTGTAGTGTCTCCTCTTTCCTTCCTTTTGCCATTTCATTTATTTATGTCTAAGTGTTCTAAGGTATACCAAATGACAAGGAATAAATCTTTTTAAAAAATTAAAGAAATATGTTTTTAATAAATTAATTATTCATGTTCCAAAATTGAAAGCAGGAGTTCTGATTAAAGCAATTTTAGAACACGTTTTCTTGGTGTTTCAGGGAGATTCTGGTGGACCGTTAGTGTGTAAACATGAAAAAGGTCCATTTGTCCTCTATGGCATTGTCAGCTGGGGAGCTGGCTGTGCCCAACCAAGGAAGCCAGGTGTATTTGCCAGAGTGAGTGTCTTCCTGGACTGGATTCAATCCAAAATCAAAGGTAACTATTTTTCATATATTATAAAAAGTTTCTTCTGTGTTTAGAGTGGGCTTGGGAGAGGTGAGAGTGATAGAAACAGCATTATAAAAGAAAAGACAATAACATAGTATTTCATTTTAGTTTCTAAATACATTAAAATATACATTAAAATTCTATAAGAATAACGTCTTCCTTCGGCAATGTTATGGTAAAATTGACTTTTCCTGAGGCTGCTTTAATCCTAGATTTGCATTCTCTTTTGAAAATCTCTGCTCTAGAACAGACAACATTTTGTCCTTAGGCTTTCATCTTTATTTTTAACATGTCTCCCCAGATGCAGGTCCTGTTTTACTCCAGATAAAAAATGAAAGCAAAATCTTAACAAGACAACAACTGCCACCACCCACACCCTCAAGAGACAGTGCATCTGGGCCAGGTAGTAGATGTTCACATTATCCCATTAATAGAACTAATAAGAATTTAGCAAAAAGCATTGCTTATCTGGATTCACTAATTTTCTTTGGAATACCATGAACTGTTTTCATTCTGGTTGGTAGTTGAAGTTGAAAGACAGGAGAGTTATTTATTGTTACTGTCTAGCGATCTTTTCTAGTTCATCAGTCAGTTCAGTCGCTCAGTCGTGTCCAACTCTTTGTGACCCCATGAATTGCAGCACGCCAGGCCTCCCTGTCCATCATCAACTCCCAGAGTTCACCCAGACTCACGTCCATCGAGTCAGTGATGCCATCCAGGCATCTCATCCTCTGTCGTCCCCTTTTCCTCCTGCCCGCAATCCCTCCCAGCATCAGAGTCTTTTCCAATGAGTCAACTCTTCGCATGAGGTGGCCAAAGTACTGGAGTTTCAGCTTTAGCATCATTCCTTCCAAAGAAATCCCAGGGCTGATCTCCTTTAGAATGGACTGGTTGGATCTCCTTGCAGTCCCAGGGACTCTCAATAGTCTTCTCCAACACCACAGTTCAAAAGCATCCATTCTTCAGCGCTCAGCCTTCTTCACGGTCCAACTCTCACATCCATACATGACCACAGGAAAACCATAGCCTTGACTAGACGAACCTTTGTTGGCAAAGTAATGTCTCTGCTTTTGAATATGCTATCTAGGTTGGTCATAACTTTTCTTCCAAGGAGTAAGCGTCTTTTAATTTCATGGCTGCAGTCACCATCTGCAGTGATTTTGGAGCCCCCAAAAATAAAGTCTGACACTGTTTCCACTGTTTCTCCGTCTATTTCCCATGAAGTGATGGAACCGGATGCCACAATCTTCATTTTCTGAATGTTGAGCTTTGAGCCAACTTTTTCACTCTCCTCTTTCACTTTCATCAAGAGGCTTTTTAGTTCCTGTTCACTTTCTGCCATAAGGGTGGTGTCATCTGCATATCTGAGGTTATTGATATTTCTCCCGGCAGTCTTGATTCTAGTTCATAGACACAGCTATTACAGGTTTAAAAAAAAGTCTTATGGTTATAAACAGTGCTTGAATTTTGGAAAGGTTCACAGAATTATTCTGATCTCTGAACTGTTTATTCCTGCATGAACAAAAGTCCTTAGACTTTCAGATATCTTGCTAAACAAAGATTCTGGATATGAGATGACTAAGACCAGCATTGGTGTTACTGTCTCTTTTAGTTCTTCCACACTGTCAGTGTCTGTTTGCTAATAGGATTTTATTTTTAGTTAAAAGTTAAAAGCACCTGGTCTTTTGAAAAGACTCTGATGCTGGGAAAGATTGAAAGCAGGAGGAGAAGGGGACGACAGAGGATGAGATGGTTGGATGGCAGCACCTACTCAATGGACATGAGTTTGAGTAAACTCCAGGAGTTGGTGATGGACAGGGAGGCCTGGTGTGCTGCAGTCCATGGGGTCGCAAAGAGTCAGACACGACTGAGCAACTGAACTGAACTGAAAAGCACCTGGAGATTTAGAAGTCTGTGAAAGATTTACAAGAAGATAAAAGTTCCATGATAACCATCATTCTTGGTTTCCAAATGGTCATAGTCTTTCCCTTTTCACCCATCTCTGCTTCATCTATTCCAACATACACTCAAGTCCAGGAGACAACTAGGAAGAGTTGGAGAAAAACTGAAGAGGAGTCCAGAGAGAAGAATAAGACTTGCTAGAGGGATAACTTTCAGTAGAAGAAAGTGGATGAGATCTAGTGTCCAGGTGGAAGGACTGGTCTTGGGCAGGAGCAAAGTGCAGTTCATCCATTGTTGCCAAATGGAAAGCAGAATATTTAGGCATGGGTGCTCTGGTATGGGTACATGTGGGAATGAGAGCTGCTGGCAATTCTCCTCTAATTGCTTATTTCATCAGCAGGTGAAACAGAGGATTGTAGAAGAGAGTTTGAGAGTTTTTAGAGAAAAAAGAGAAAGTATTAAATGGCTTTCAAATAGCTATTAGGGAAGCCCTATGGACTAGGGAAAGGTAGTAGAACTTTTTAGCAGCATAAAAGCCTCTGAGATTAATGATCATAAATTTAGAGGGAAACCAATCTGTCTATGGGGTTGCACTGAGTTGGACATGACTGAAGTGTTAGCAGCAGCAGCAGCAATCGGTTGGTCTGGTTGTTTCCCTCTGGAGACACTGAGGTGTCCCACATAGATGCAGCACAGGTGCAGAGAAGATTCAGTCACAGTGGGTTTTTCCAAGTATACAAGAGTATAAGGGAACTGAGAATGTGTGTGTGTGAGGAAGGGATGAAAATGATACGTGTTTGGAATTTAAACTGGGGGAAAGAGTAAAACAAGGATGAATGATAAGTTAAAAAATAAGAAAATGTGGTGGGATAGATGAATTACAAGTCTCAAAAGATGTGTTGGTGTAAGCTGAAAAATAGAAGGTTGTGGTTGGAGATGGTGGTTCTTGAAACTGAGTTTATGCGAGGCTTGTAATTACTGCTAATGACCAGGTGTGTAGGGGCTGATCACTGGGATGAGTGAATGAGGTCAGGTGAAGGACAGGGTTATTGCAGGGAAGTTGAGAATTGAGAAGCTTCAGTTCTGGAGTCATCATCTATGTGCCTGTTGAAATCAGCAAGATATAAGATAAGAATAATGTTGGAGAAAATGACTGCTAAAATCTTCTAGGAATGAAGTGGAGTAACTCAGGAACCAGTTACCTTACAGGTGGTATGTTCTGACAACACAAGAGTCAGGAGTCAAAACTAGAGTCAAAGAGTTATATTTAGATTAAAATTAAGTCTGGAATTGGGATTGAGATGGAGAGCAGATTTTAAGATGATAAAGCCTAATTATTTTGATGATTTAACAATTTTAATGAGTGCTGAAAGAAGTAATATATGTTAAGCCCTAGAATAGGGATGGTATGACCTATGACAAGAGTCAATAAGTGTGGGAGTGGTGATAGTGACCATCAGATGTATTCTTTGTTCTGTCTCATTCAGACTGTTAGAAAGTGGGGACTTCCCTGGTGGTCCAGTGATTAAGACTCTGTGCTTCCAATGCAGAAGGTGCGGGTTCAATCCTTGGTCGAGGAGCTAAGATGCCACATGCTATGCAGTGTGTCCAAACAAAACAAAACAGGCCATTAGAAAATGAACATTACTAAAATGTAGAGAAGATATTGCAAATTTACATGTGTTCAGAAATAATTATGCATACCAAAGAACTTTGAAAGCTTTAGGTATAAAAGGGTATTGTTTTGTTCTACTTCTTTGAATATTCTGTGAGAAAAAGTATTAGGACTCTGCCATCTTTAACAGCCACCCACTCCCACCTCTTGCTTTTCACACAAGAGAATAAATGAATCTTAGCAATGGTTTTTTGAAATTGTTACCCTATTATAAAAAATAGTGACTGCTTGGGAATTCATGACTTTATATGATTCAGTTCCTTTTCCAGGCAGATTTACAGTGGAGGATTCATGTAGAGAGGAAAAAAAGATTGCAAAGACACGTTGGGACTAGACTCGGAAAGACCTTGCAAGCCACTGTATTTGGCTTTGAGCAAGCAAGAAAAGAGCTGAATTATTCTGTTTCATCATTCTCTGATTGAAGGACATGATGGGGGAAGATTCGAGACTACAAAATCAGTTAGGTTACTATAACATCCAAGTAGACCTAAGAAATACCTAAGTTAGACCATAATAGCCATGTAAATGAAAAAAAGAAAAATTCACAGAAGTAACAGAAAACCAAGCAATTGAATAGAATCCTGAATTCTTGGAACATTTCCTTTCACTTCTGCCACTCTTCATCTCTATTGTTCAGTAAAGTGTATTAACATGTGGGTCTCCTCAATTAGAATGTTATTTCTCTATGGCAGAACATGTATAATGATGTATGTATTGCTCCAGGTCCGGTCTGCAAAGGACCACACTGGAGAAGAGACTACCCTCTGAGGTGTAGTCCCTAAGGGTTGGACTCTTAAGACAATCTGGACTGAAGGGGTGGCAGATTGGTTGGTCTACAGGTTACAATTCTCACCTCTGGTGCGAGAGGTCCCAGATTCAGATCCTGGACAAGCCCCCAAATGGTGTCAGATTCGTGATCTCTGAAGAAGATTTAACTCTGGGACCAGGGACCAGGCTTGATCACTCAAGAGCTTTTGTAGAGCAGAGTTTTATTAAAGTATTAAAAGAGACAGAGAAAGCTTCTGACATAGACAATAGAAGGTGCCCGGGGATCCTCACACAAGCTCCCGTCCTAATTACACCCGAGGAACCCTGGGTATTAATAACTGGGGAGGGCCAATCAGTTGACTTCTTTTGGACACTGGGGCAACTTTCTCTGTGCTTGCTGAAGCCCCTGGTCTGCTTTCCTCCTGATCCACTATATAATGAAACTGTCTGGATGAGCCAAACATTATTATGTCAGTCATCCTTTAAGTGGCAACTTTCTCTGTGCTGTTTCCTCATGAGTTTCTAATCATGCCAGAGTCTCCCTCGCCCCTTCTGAGGAGGGATATATTGAACAAGGTCCAGGTCTCTATTTTCATGAATATGGAACCAGCTCTTTTTAATGGAACAAACTAAATCCTCAAGTGTGGGCTGATGAAAAATCTGTGGGTTGAGGACAAAATGCTGTTCCTGTCCTTATCAAGCTCAAAGACCCTCACCTATTTCCACATCAAAAGCAGTATCCCCTAAAGCCCGAGGTTAAGGAAGGGTTAACACCCATCATTGAGAATTTAAAGGAGCAGGGGCTATTAATTCCCTGTAATAGTCTGTACAACACTCCTATTTTGGGTGTGAAAAAGTTAAATGGAGACTAGTTAAAGATTTACAAATAATAAATGAGGCTGTGGTTCCTTTTACTCATATGCCAAAAACAAATGGATTTTCTTGTTTACAAGTCTATGTCAGAAACTTTCTCTATCCCTTTTTATACTTTAATAAAACTCTGCTATACAAAACTCTTGAGTGATCAAGCCTGGTCCCTGGTCCTGAAGTTAAATCTTCTTCGGAGATCACAAAGCCAACACCATTCACCATAAGCTATCATATTCATCCATCAAAATGTGAAATCAAACCAATATTGTAAACCAATCATCAACCAATTAAAAATAAATATTTTAAAAATGTGTTCATTTGAATACAGAGTATTTCAATTGTAATTGCTCAAAAAATTGTTATCAAGGGAATAGACATAGGGAAAGAAAGAAGAGCCAAGGATGTCACCTGAAGGAGGAGAAGCCAATGTCAGGATCAGTGGGACAGAGTGCTCCTAGCATCTGAAGTTCTGCAGGTACCCATGCAGGTACAGCAGTGTCCTTAAACTTAAGAACAAATTGAAGATGACATTCGAAGTGTATTCAGCAAATTCTCCTTTCCTGACCTCAATTGCAAACTTCATGAATACAATCATTTGTCCCAGCAAGATAAATGCTTATGGAAACCAAAAAGCTTTTAGGAACAGATCTTCAGTTGTATCTCAAAGAAGAAAAGAAATGAAAACAGGCTGCCGTTAGAGAATACAATGCAGTCCACTTTGCATTTTCTAAGAAATTTTAAAAATTCAGTTAAAAGTCATTTTGAATAATTATTATTTAAATTCTACTTTTACAGTCTCATTTCACAAAACTAGGACACATTAAATGGGATAATCATTTTATCCAAGAACTTATATCTGATGGTAATTAAGTTTTATTTTTCTTTTTGCAAGCCTAAATTATTCAAATTTATGATGGAATCTCACTTTTCTTTGTCTTATTTGAGTTGGTCCCTGGTGTCTGTATGTTCTAAATCATAGGCTGTTACTCTGAAGTGGAGTTAGAAGAGCCCAGAGGCTTTTTTTCATCTCCAAGATATCCACTGGATTATAGAGGAAAACTGGAATGTTCTTGGGTGCTCCGAGTTTCACCAAGCAGTATGGCAAAATTTACAGTTGAGTATCTGTTACTCCCTGGGTCTCATATGTGTCAAGATTCAGCTCTGATTATTTATGAAGAAAACCACAGTGAGAGAAGGATGTCAGGTAAGCCTTGAAAGTGAAAGTGAAAGTGAAGTCATGTCCGACTCTTTGTGACCCCATGGACTGTAGCGTCTCAGGCTCCTCCGTCCCTGGGATTTTCCAGGCAAGAGTGCTGGAGTGGATTGCCATTTCCTTCTCCAGGGGATCTTTCCAACCCAGGAATTGAACCCGCGTCTCCCACATTGCAGGCAGACGCGCTACCGTCTGAGCCACCAGGGAGGCCCCTAAAAATAATGTCTAAATTAATCCTCATGTCAAAGAGACACATTTTTGGGTGGCAAATTTTGCTTCCCTATATAACCTTTATTCGAAGTTTGAAAATAAATCAAACAATGCCATTTGTTCATTATAGTTATATACTTATAAATTAGTAGGTTGTCCAGGTTCAGATCCTGGAAAAGCCCCCAAGATGATAGTTTACAGTGAATGATGTTCTTCCATGTTTTCATACCTGTGTCTTCCCTATTAACATGAGCTTCTCAAGGACTGAAACTTGTCTCATCGTGTCAGGAATCCTATGTTGAGAATAGCCCTGGATACACAAAAGGCATTTAGTAAATGCCTGACTGACTGAAAGGTCACCTCCTCAAATAGACATTCTAAGTCTAAAGGACCATCAACTTTCCCTCTCATGGTCTTTTTCTATCATATTCTGCTGTTATTTCATGTGTAGCAGTGGTCTCTATTTGAAATCATCTTCATTTACCTGACCAAAATGAAAGTGCCATGAGAGCAGGGATCTGGCTATTTTCTTCCCCTCCTATATTTTCCCAAATTGAAATAATAGAGACTCAGAACATTTGTTTTGCATGAATGCATATTACTAAATTTGAGCCTCTTTCACCATGCCTTTAATCTGATATTACCAATTTAATAAGCACTTTTACTTGGTTTAATCATAATGGGGATAATTTTTTTTCCATTTATTAGTTAGCTATCAGCATTTTCAAATTCCTTGTTACTACCATTATTTTTAAATTTGAGTATTGATCTTATTATTGTTTTATAAGGGCTATATATATATGTGTGTGTGTGTATATAATTATATAAAACAATTTTTCCTTTGTCATAAATTACAAGTACTTATTTATAAGGTTGTCATTTGCCTTTAAATTTTGTGTATTTGTATGTTGATATAAATATTTTTAAATTTATTGATTTAAATATATTTCTATGTATTTTCATCTTTGATTTATCTCATTGCTTTTATTTTAAAAAATTAATTTCCCAACTAAGGTCAGAAATTTTTAATTAAAGCTTAATCCTGCTGAAATAGATTTTCTCATATGATGTTAGTGTAGTGTTAATGTTTGTCGCTCAGTCCTGTCTGACTCTTTGAGACCCCATGGACTGTAGCCCACCAGGCTCTTCTGTCCATGCACTTCTCTAGGCAAGAACATTGGAGTGAGTACCCATTCCTTTCTCCAGGGGATCTTCCTGACCCAGGGATCAAACCCAGATCCCCTGCATTGCAGGCAAATTCTTTACTGCTGAGAGACCAGGCAACCCCTCTCATATGGTAAAATGATCTTATAACTGATTCCGTTTTTAGAAAAAATGATTTCCTCTTTAATTTATAGCTATCTTTATCATATACTGGGGCTTCTCTCATAGCTCAGTTGGTAAAGAATCCGCCTGCGATGCAGGAGACCCCAGTTCGATTCCTGGGTCGGGAAGATCCATTGGAGAAGGGATAGGCTACCCACTCTGGTATTCTTGGGCTTCCCTTGTGGCTCAGCTGGTAAAGAATCTGCCTGCAATGAGGGAGACCTGGATTCAATCCCTGAGTAGGGAAGATCCCCTGGAGAAAGGAAAGGCTACCCACTCCAGTATTCTGGCCTGGAGAGTTCCATGGACTGTGCAGTCCATGGGGTCACAAAGAGTTGGACATGACTGAGTGACTTTCACTTCACTTCACTTTATCATATACCAGGCTCCCAAATAGAAATAAATGATTTCCGGAAAATCAGGCTTCCCTGGTGGCTCTAACAGTAAAGAATCTGCCTACAGTGCAGGAGCCTTGGGTTTGATCCCTGGATGGGGAAGATCCCCTGGAGAAGGGAATGGCAACGCACTCCACTATTCTTGCCTGGAAAATTCCATGGACAGAGGAGCTTGGTGGGCTGTAGTCCATGGGGTTGCAAAGAGTAGGACACGACTGAGTGACTAACACTTGCCTTATTCATTGTTACTGAAAACCATGCTTGACTTTGTTGTAGATTAACTGTGGAAACCCTATAATTTTTCAACCTAGCATTTCTTTGATTTGAAATTGTCAGCTTGAAACCTGTAAAATTGTTCTGTCCTTCAGATGATAGCTAGCAGAACTGTGAGGCTATGATAGAGATATTACCTCTTACTCAAGTTGGATAGTATCCTTGTACACTGCAAATGCTGTTTTTCCCTGTGGGAGCCAGCAACTGTTCAAGAGCTGCATTCATCTCTATTTGCTACAAATAAATATTGGCTCATTCTTCAAATAGTATTTCAGCAGCATTTACTCTAATATATTATGCCAACTAATGATTTTTTCTTCTTGTAAATAATCTTTTCCCTTCCTTACTCCCTACAAATATATGTGGAACACCTACTATGGGTCAAGGATTGACTTTTCTTGGTTGTGGGCATCCAATAGTGAACAAAATGGACAAAAAAATCCCTGCCCTTACCACCATATATTCTAGGGGGGAAAGGACACATAATATGATAAAATATATAATACATTAGACAGAAGGACTAAGGGGAAATGAGGTGGGAAGAGAGAGAAAAAGCATATGGGATTGCAGATGCCATAGAATTGGGTGCAGAATAACCAGCTTTCTGAGTAGATGACATTTCAATAATTATTACAGAAAGACACAGAATTATTCTTAATAGTAGGTGAGTTTGATTCTAAGAAACTCATGGGTTCTTTCTATACCTTCTTAATCAGACCTGTGAATCATTTTAGAATTATGGTTATAATTTTACATTCTCTTTGACTTAGGTTCTCAAAGTAAAGCAATCAAAAGAAGATTGGCTGTAGGGAAAGAATAAATTTTCACATAGAAAAAGTTTCCATCATGGGTTTTCACAGTGATGTATTTTTAATAAATAGGTTACTTTCCTAGGAGAGAAATGGCATATCAGCCTCATATTAAAGATAAAATAATGTGCTACCGCCTGTCTTTCATGGGAACAATGGGACATAGCAGACTGTAACAGGTATTAAATTTTGGGACCTAGGTTCTGCTCCCAACTCCCCACCCCCTAGTCCGTGACTTTGGGCAAGTCATTTGAATTCTAGAATGCTGTTCCTCAATTTGCAGAGTAGAGTTTAGTTGCCATGCCTAAACTAGAGAAACTTTTTAAAATGTTATTCTTTTTTATCAAATTTGATTTTTTTTAACCTAGGTAAATTATGCGGAAGAAGGCTTTATCCAGTGGTTTTCATGAGCTCTGGACCACTGGTGAGGGTGACATTTCATTCCAGTGTGCAAGGTGCTTTTGGCATAAATTATATTGTCTTTAGAGTCCAAGGTATGTTCTAACTTATAAAGTTAAAACCAGCATTGAAACATGTATATTATCATATGTGAAATAGATAACCAGTGCAAGTTTGATGCATGAAGCAGGGCACACAAAGCCAGCGCTCTGAGAAAATGCAGAGGGATGGGACGGGGAGGGAGGTGGGAGGGGGGTTTCAGGACAAGGGAACACATGTACACCCATGGCTGATTCATGTCAATGTATGGCAGAAACCCCCACAGTATTGTGAAGTAATTAGCCTCCAATTAAAATAAATAAATTAAAAAAAAAACTCAGTGTTTTTCTTTTTAGGGATATTTCAAAACTTATGCACTGTTTTGTAAGAAAAGTTATGTTTCTGTGGGGAATGAGTTTATATTTGAAGGGAAAATCATTTTAAATGATCTTATTTTGGTCTGATCCAAGAGAAAATCTACTTAGTGAATAACTTGACTGACTTGTACATCATTCAGAATTGTGACTCGTGGACATGGCGATACAATATATTAACTGCAAAGTAATATTTTTTTGTGATTGTCATTTTATACCACAGTTAGCCTTTCCTACCACCATTATCCTTGTGGATTAAAAGATTTGGGTTCTAAATCTTAACTGGCTGATTAGCTCCAGACAATTTTTATCTCTACAGGAGTTCCCTTTATAGTGATATTATAAAAATAAAAGGTTAGAATGAGTTTTGAGGACAAGCTAAAAAAATAGTAGAGGCTGATATTATAAATGTAAACTATGCAATTCAGAGTTATTACATTTTCAGACATGTAATTAGATTTTTGACTCTTGATGAGCATAGGTAACCAAAAACTAGTTTCTCTCCTTGGTACTAAAAAGAATTGCAGAGACATACCTGGAAAAAAGTTAAGTGAGAAATAAAAAGAAAAGCATGTATATCATATAAAATTTGTTTTCCTAAAGAACTATTGTATAAATATTGCTTTAACAAATATCATATGTCATTTGTATGTGGAATCTAAAATATGACACAAATGAACTTATAAAACAGAAGCAGACTGACAGACATGAAAAAACAAACTTATGGTTACCAAAGGGGAGATGGGGGGAGGGGAAAGTTAGGAGTTTGGGATTAGCAGATACAGACGATTATATATAAAACAGATAAATAGCAAGACCCTACTGTATTGCACAGGGAACTACATTCAGTATCCTGTGATAAACCATAATAGGAAAAAAATGTGTGTGTATATATATATATATATACACACACACATACACATATATATATATGTATAACTGAATCACTTTGCTGTATACCAGCCACTAACACAGCATTGTAAATCAACTATAGTTGAATTAAAATTTTTTTAAAAGAATACTGCTTTTAAATGGACTTGTGTAGGGAACCTACATCATCTACAGTTATTCCTCTTTATCTTCCATAGACCCTAGGCTGTGCCAAATATAATTTGAGAGGTGCTGGTTTTCTGTAACCTTTGAATATTTCAGATAGAGAAATTTTTAGTGAAACTAACCACTTCCTGTTAACTTTTTCTAAAACAGGGAGGAAAACTGATAGCTCTGACCTGAAAAGGCATATAACAAGCCTCTTAAAAATTAGTTTTACCTCATTTTTTTTCTTCTTTATTTCTAGGTCCAAAGCGCAGTAAAAGCACCCAGTCTCTTCAGAGTTCAAACCAAGAGCATGTGGCCACTTGTGAGGATGTTATTCTGACCAAACCAGCAGGGATCATACAATTCCCGAGATATTTTCACAGAACCATTATGAGGTGAGGAAGGAATTTGTATTACAATGAAAGTTTTTGAATGATCGCTTGACAAGCAGCAACATTTGTAATCTGTTTAAGGAATTATTTCCCACCTGCTTTCCTGAAAGAATGGATTTTGAGAAAATACCTGATTTGAAGTCTTAAGTATACAGAACCTGAATGTGAGATTACCCCTGCTGATAAGCTGTACTTTCCCAACAAGAGAGATCACTTGTTAGGTAAAGTGAAAAGCTGAATCTCTATCAAAGAGCTTTGGAGATTGAAATAATGTATGTAAAACCTTCTGGCACATAGTAATACTCAATAAGTGGTTCATATAATATGCCACGGTAAAAAGAGAACTTTCCCTAAATTAAACATTAGAATAAACTTAAAGTGAGAAACAAAAAGTGGAGATTCATATAGTATCAATCCTAAGTAAATGTGTATGATTTGGGGAAGTTTAGGGCAAATTGACACAGGAAAACTTTGTTAACTCTTATGGATTGCCAATTAGAATTTAGAATAACACATGTGCTTGACCAGCCATTCACATAATGGGTGTATTTGATTAAAACTTTTGACAAATTCAAAAGTATTAGAGAATATTTTTACTGTTATAGTTTAAAATTTTCTTTCACCTAAGCACAAAAGAAGCAGGTGCAGTCAATGACAGTGACTCACTGAGTGATGCATTAAATTCTGAACAAAGTAAATAACAATATATGCTACTGAGAAATAATTTCTAACTTTCTTTCATTGTGCCGTAGCTGCCACTGGAGATTACTAGCCCCTATAAATCATATCATTCGCCTTGATATTATCAGCTTCCAGAAGCAACCAGTGCCCTTGGCCTGTCAGGGTGACCTGTGGGTTTATGAAGGATTTGGATCAGGCAAAAAATTAATAGGTAACCAATTTCCCATGAAGAACTATGCTATTGATTTTCTGTTGTAAAATATTCTTAGATCATTTTATATTCAGTGTGTGAATTACAGATGACATAAATTAGTCTCTTCTTAAATGTGATATTGAAATAGCCTGTTGCTGTTACTATATTTGTAATTGAAATTAACCTAATACTCTGATTAAGTTAAAAACAAAACCCAACTATGTGCTGTTTACTTGAGTCATACATAGATTAAACTTGGCCAGAAATACTAAAAATAAAGGATGAATAAACAGTCTCAGACAAATGTAGCACAAGAAAACTGAGAGTATAATATTCAGTTCAGTTCAGTTCAATTCAGTTGCTCAGTCATGTCTGACTCTTTGCGACCCCATGAATCGCAGCACGCCAGGCCTCCCTGTCCATCACCAACTCCCAGAGTTCACTCAGACTCACATCCATCGAGTCAGTGATGCCATCCAGCCATCTCATCCTCTGTCGTCCCCTTCTCCTCCTGCCCCCAATCCCTCCCAGCATCAGAGTCTTTTCCAATGAGTCAACTCTTCGCATGAGGTGGCCAAAGTACTGGAGTTTCAGCTTTAGCATCATTCCTTCCAAAGAACACCCAGGGCTGATCTCCTTTAGAATGGACTGGTTGGATCTCCTATATTAGTCAGGCAAAATAATATCACAGGGAAGGCATTAAATGGCCTTATTAATTAGATAGTAGTCAAAAACCTGATTACAGTGACTTAAATTCATTATTGTGAAAGAAAGAGAAATGCTGAGGCATGCAGATGCACCACCAACTCAACAGTTCAACTCTGTGAAGACTGGAATTATTGCAGTTCTCTTGGCCTTCTCCTAGTGGTTCCATCATGGCTATTTCAGTTGTGGCCATTACAATGGAGAGAAAAGAAGAAAGGGCCCAGGGAAGGGTTATCACCATGGAGAAAGCAAATATGTCTCCAGGAATCCTGTAGCAGATTTAAGTCACTTTGGCCAGATTTTTCACATGGCCACACCTGACTGAGAGCAAGATGACTAGAGAAAAGGGAAATGGAAACAAAGTTTGGGCTGGGTGACCAAAGTTGCTCAATTAGTTAGGATATAGCAGCCTGGAGTTCTGAAATCTGATGATCCTGGGTCCAGTAGATTGCAGTTCTACCACTTGGTAATTTAGTGACTTTGGGAATGTTCCTGAAGCTTTCTCAATTAGTCACTGTCCTCACTGGTAACGTGACAATAACTACCTGTAACTTTTCATGTGATTTAAGCAAAAAGACACAGCATCACTAGCACACATGTACATGGGTATTACAAATTCCCAATGTGCCTAAGTCAGAGATATAGATGCCTAATGTAACAAACAAGGTGACTCCCAGAGAGAGAAGATGTATAGCATTTTGCTGGCCTTTGTCTCTCTAGGAAGGACCCGGATGTCAGTGTCCCTCTCCACGTTGGTAGAGTCCTGCCAGAGCTGATCAAACAGCCAACTGCTAAACCACTGTTGTTTCATTCTGTAGGCTTACATTAACATCCCAGAAATAGGTGCATCGACAATCTTTGTGTTTCTACTTAAGGGAATATTAGTAAACATGGAGCTTTTACATAACATTAGAAGGGCATAGCTTTCTGTGGGGAGAGTGCAGCATCTAGGCTAGTACCTTTGGAAATTATCTACGCTTCTTGCTTTCTTGCCTTACAGAATACCTGTAACTTGAACTGCTTCATGAGGTTACTTTGATAATTAAATGACAGAGTGCATGTTAATCAATATAAAAGAAACCAAGCACCTGCAGTGTTTGAATTAGAATTACACCTCTAAATTTGTATTTTTAAATTGTGTTGCTTAGAAGAAAAGATTAGGCTATTATTACCCTATTGTCCCTTCATCAATGGAGTGTTTGAGAACACAAGGTTTGAAAGAACAAAGAAATACAGAAAAAGGGAAAAAAGTACATTAGCTATGTCAGTTATAATTTATAATATTGATGAACTGTATCTCTGTTGTTCTTATAATTTGTTCTTCACTTAGAATTTGTTCATAAAGTATATGTATTATTTCCTATCTTCTTCCACAAAAAGTTTTTGACTCTACTTCAATTTTTGCAAATAAGACAGCTTCTAGTGGTTAACTCAGTTTTTGAAGTCAATAGGTTATTGAATGAATATTTTAAACTTAGTCAACAATGCTATATCCCCAGAATGCACAAATAGTTTAATATTGAAAATGTATTATTTTTTGGCAAAACTAATGCAATTATGTAAAGTTTAAAAATAAAATTAAATAAAAAAAAAACTTAAAAAAAATACTGAATTTATAATAAAATGAGTAAATCCTAAAAAAAAAAATAAATAAAAGCTAGGTCAAATTAGGAAAAAAAAAAATATAAATCAATGATAAAATAATCATATCCTTAAAACCATCCAAGTAAAAATTAGTTAGAAGTTATAATGTAAAAATCATTTTGGTTATAATTAGTCACAAAAACCATGTAGCTAGGAATAACCTTGAAATGTGAGTTTTATTGCACAAATATGAAATTTATACTTGTGCACATGTGCACACACACACACACATATCTGAATAGAGAAAAGTACCACGTTCTAAAACTGGAAGATGAAATTAACATTAATCCACCCCAAGTTAATTTAAAAATATAGCAAAATCCCAATGGTAATTGTCTTTGGAGAGCAAGGAGGAAATTGATAGTAACTCTAAAGTTTATCCTTAACTAGAACTAGCTGAAAATGTTTTGGGGGAAAAAAATGACCAGATGATGAGGTGAATTATCAAGATAAAAACATACTTTGAGGTAACCATAATTAAAACAGAGCAGTACTGGTACAAAAGAGACACACATGAGTAGACCAGAAGGGGCCCAAGAAACTATAAGGCATTTAAATGTGATAAATTTTGCATTGCAGATCAGGGAGGGAAATATAAATTATATTCTCCATCACCTCATATAACAGTTGAGTAAACAGCTAAGCATTTTTCTTAAGGCATTAAAAGTTTATAAAATCAGCAATTATCTTAGTTATGGATGGAGAAGGATTCTAATGTAAAAGCAATTGAAGACAACAGGAAATTATCAATAAATTCCTATGTAACTAAAAACTTCCTTCAACAGAAGCAAAATAAAAAACAAGTAACCGAGGATTTTCAACAACTCTGAGAAAGGTTTAAGGTAATTAATATAGGGGATGTGTATAAATCAGTATTAGAAAAGCCCAAATATGTAAAAAAAAAAATTATGACGGCCCAAATATGTTTGATTTAGCATTGAAAAAATGTCAGGTTAAAACCAGAGTTCCCAAAGCTTTTGAGTCTTTTATTCATTTTCCTAAAGAATTGTGAACTATTGACCCAAGTGATTTTGCAAAAGCACTGGATTAACCCTCAACCTCTTTTGATCGATAAGGAAAGTTAATGAATATTTATATATCAGTTACTATACAATCTAAATTAAATCTCTCTTTATTTTGTTTCTGTCACAATGAAGTTAATCTGGCCATCCGTTTACTAAGAAGGGCAGTTTTCTTATAATAGTGAAAAGCTTAATAGTTCTAGAATTGTTGACTTGAAACTGTGTGTGCATAGCAAACTACCTTTGTTAGAATGTTTGTTTCAGGGAATACTATGTATGGTCAGTTAAACTTAGAAATGGTTTGTCACAGGAAGCACACTTGAATCATCAGCCCTATAACAATTAACAGTGACTCAACAATTATAAAGCACAGATGCATTCTTTTAGAATCAGGAGGATCCCTAATATAAAACAATTTAAAAATAGTACAATAAATAATACTTTAACCAACTGATTTTAAAATACAATTCAGAATTACTATTTTCCTAGGATGGTTCCATGGTAAAGACTCCACCTGCCAAGCAGGAGACGTGGATTCGATCCCTGGGGTCAGGAAGATCCCCTGGAGAAGGAAGTGGCAACTCACTCCAGTATTCTTGCCTGGGAAATCCCATGGACAGAGGAGCCTGGTGGGCTACAGTCCATGGGGTCACAAAGAATCAGACACGACTGAGTGACCAAACAGCAGCAGCAGCACAATAATACAAAAATGGGCAAGTGATCTGAATGAGCAATTAATAGGCAAATACCTGTGAGAAAAAAATACTTAGCCTTTTTAAAACATAAATGAAAAAAAATTTACCTACTTAACTGACAAAAATATTTGAAGAATGATTATACTTAGTAAATAAAATGCAGTGTAACAGACATTTTCATGTTGTTTAGGTATAATACATAGTTTCTTTCTGGAGCAAGATAGAGAAATGTTTTTCAAAAGCGATAAATCTATAACCTGTCATTCAGTGTTTCTATTTTTATCCATACTTTTAAGAAATATACTTTACATTTATGTACAAGATATTCATTCAGCTAGTGTTATTTATGATAATGGCCCCCAAAAAAGGATCAAAATAGGAAATTGGTTAAGAAAAGTATAGCAAATCCATAGGATAAAATGTTATACCACCACTAAATGAAATATTTTCACCTAACTTTTTTAGAAGACAGGAAAGTCCTACTGTGATATTAAGAGAGAAGACTGGAATGAAAAAAATTACATAGTATATTTTATTTTTAAAAAAAAATGTACGACTAAAGGTCTAGTAGAAACCATTAGGTGTCATTTTCAAGGCTGTGCCTAAATCCTTGAGGAAGTCATTCCAGGTGTTTTATCGGGTTTCTTTTGTTTCTGGGCCTGTCCACTCAAGGACAAAAGGGAATTGAGGTTCCTGGGCCAAGGGCATGCAGAAAAAACATCCTTTGGGCTTCCCTGATAGCTCAGTTGGTAAAGAATCCAACTGTAATGCAGGAGACCCCAGTTCGATTCCTGGGTTGGGAAGATCCCCTGGAGAAGGGAAAGTCTACCCACTCCAGTATTCTGGCCTGGAGAACTCCATGGACTGTATAGTTCATGGGGTTTCAAAGAGTAGAACTTGACTGAGTGACTTTCACTTTCACTTAAATCTAACACAGTAAACCAATTGGCTTCCCCTGGGATTTGAGTTAGGGTAGTATTAAGGATTAGGCACAATAGGATCAATGGGTCCAATAGCTTCATTAATAGCCCTTAGGTCTTGTACAAATTGATAGTCTCCAACAGGTTTAAGAATAGGTAATACCAGAGTATAACATGGTGACTGACAAGGTACCAGTAATTAATCCATATGAATCATACTTCTTCACTGTTGGAGAAATTCCTCTTTAGCTTTAGGGGATATTGTTTTTCACAGGCATATTCTCATCCAGGTCTAACCTGATATGCTATGCTATGCTATGTTATGCTATGCTATGCTAAGTCACTTCAGTCGTGTCCCACTCTGTGTAACCCCATAGACGGCAGCCCACCAGGCTCCCCCGTCCCTGGGATTCTCCAGGCAAGAACACTGGAGTGGGTTGCCATTTCCTTCTCCAATGCATGAAAGTGAAAAGTGAAAGTGAAATCGCTCAGTCGTGTCCGACTCTTAGCCACCCCATGGACTGCAGCCTACCAGGCTCCTCTGCCCATGGGATTTTCCAGGCAAGAGTATTGGAGTGGGGTGCCATTGCCTTCTCCATCTAGCCTGATAACTACTGGTCAAATGTCTTTGTCTAAGCCTGAAACCTCAATGTTCCAAACTTCAGGGTTTACTAGGGCTTCTATCTTAGTTGTAGATTCAGTCTATTCATTTTCATTCTCTGTTAAAATCATTTGGTGATGAATAAGTTTTCCTAAGGGCTTCCCTGATGACTCAACAGGTAAATAATCTGCCTGCAGTGCAGGATACACAGGACATGCAGTTTCCATTCCTGGGTTGGGAAGATCCTCTGGAGGAGGAAATGGCAACCCACTCCAGTGCCTGAAAATTCCCGTGGACAGAGGAGCCTGGCAGGCTACAATCCAAAGGGTTGCAAAGAGTCAGACACAACCGAGCGACTAAGCACAATGTGACACAAGGTTTCGTTGTTCCCTTTAGGAACAGAGTGGCCTCTAACTAGTTTAATAATTCTCTTCCCATTAAAGGGACAATCAGGCACAAACAAAAAGGAATGTAAAAGTAGTTGGCCATGAATGTTACATATAAATTGTTCTAGGAAAGTGTACCCTTGTCTTTTTCCTGATATTCCCATTACATATTCTTTATGATTGTTAAGATTTCCAATCCTTTAGGTTAAGACTGAGAAGGTTGCACCAGTGTCTATAAGAAATTCTATCAAGTTGCCTGCTACTTCAATGACTACCCCAGGCTCAGCATTAATTATATAGATGATATCTCTAGGCAGAGCCACTTCTGGCCTCAGGCCCCTCTATCTTCTGATTGTGAAGTCTAATGGCCCCCATCACTCGCTGGCAACTGAGGTATCCCCTCTGCCCATGCACTGACTGTTGGCAAAGGGTACATTGATCACAATCTTTCCTCCAGTGTCTCTTCTGTCCACACAGGGCACAGTGATTTTGTTTGGGTACCCATGGGCCTTATGGTCCACCATGGTCAGATTGGCCCAAAAAACCTGGCCTCTCCTTTGGTGGTCCCTGAGTGGACAAATCCTTTATAATCATTTGAGCCTTTTGTTTGTCTCTCTGCAGGCATTCAGCCCTTTGGGCCACATCCCTATAATGAAAACTGAATAAGCCAATTGGAGTAAATCATTCATAGGGGTTTGAGGACCAGCAGATACCTTTTGAATTTTGTGCCTGATGTCTGGGACAGACTGGGCTTTGAAATGCATAGCCAAAAGGACAAAGGGTCTGTCCCTCGGGGGAAGGGGATCCTCATTTGTATACTTCTAAAAGTTTCCTCTAACCTCTCTTGAAAAACTGCAGGGTTTTCATTTGGTCCCTGTTGGACTTCTTTTACTTTCTCATAATAAACAGACTTTACCATTCATGTCTTCTATCAAACAATTAATCATATTGTCCTATCTGTCCCTGTCAATAGAATTCATCTGGTGATTCTACTGCGGATCAGCATCAGGGACAGTGTCATTCCCCACTTGAAGAACTGCATGTCCTTTTTGGGGCCTAGTTGCCATTTGGTCAGCACTGTCCCTGGCTGCTAGTATTATACACTGTTTTTCCTCTGGGATGTAGCAATGGGATAGTAAAAATCTGCAAATCTCCCCAGGTGAGATCAAAAGTTCTCATTAACCTGGTAAACTCCTTAGTGAAAATTACGCCGTCCTCAGAAAAACTTCCCAATTTATCCCCAGCCAGACTTAGAGCAGATATTTTGAAAAGGGCCTATGGACTGTTACTGTTCCTTGACTCTCATCAGGAACTTTGCTCAGAGGCAAGATTGTAGGAGCAGGTGGCTGGTAATTTAGGCCACTATGGGTGCTAGCTGGGCTGAGATTATGTTCCTTGGGTAACTTGAGGAACAGAGAAGGAGTTCTGGAATGGTGGTGGCCTCTCCTTACCTTTGCAAACACTTTCCTCTGGGATTTTAGCCTCAGCTGGAGCAGTAGCTGTCTCAGATCTGAGAACCTCTGTTGGCACAATAGCTCCTCCAGGAGGGTGCGGAACAACTCCCACTGGGCTGACAGCTGCTTCAGGAGCAACAGCTTCTTTCTGTGGGGGGTCTGGTCTTTGCATGGCCCTGTACACTGAGTCAGGCAAACTGTCATCTGATTGGTTCCTTAAATTAGCCTTCTGGGTTACACATATATTAGATCCCTTCCAGTTACAGTTCCCAAATACAAGGTCATAAAAACTTGAACATGTAGTATTTCACCCCATTTTGATTCCCTTCTAGAGTATAAATCTAGTTGTAGTATAGTATTATAATTTAGAGACCTGTTCGGTGCTCACTTTTCTTGGCTCTCTAACTTATATTGCAGCCAAATCTGGTTACATAGCCTGAGAAGTTTTTTCTTTTTCAAATCTTGTTCAATTTTTTTTCCAGTCCTGGAGTACATGTCCCAGAGGGATGTCAACTGGGATTCATTCAATTTGACCATCTTAGACCCAAACCTGAGGAGAGGTCTCTGCTTCCTGGGCTATCCATAAGTTTTATTTTTGTGCAATTTGATCAAGATTGGCAGTTATGATTTTAGATGGTATCCCTTCCAAAGCAGTCTCCCAACCAGATGTTAGTGCCCAAGAAATTGCCACAAAGGAATAGTACAGAAGATGTCCTCAGTGGTGCTGACAATGATCTGGAACTTGTCTGGCTGCAAGTCAGAAATAAAAGGGTTAACATTTGCAAGGGCCTGGAGGGAGGAGAAGACTGACATCAGGGCCTGATAGGTCCTCAACTGGGCACTCCTAGTAATTAAGGAATAGTACTTTGAGTCTTGTAAGCTGCTTCCCTGCCAAATTGAGAGAGAAGAGTGAATTGTTACACTTTGATGATCATATAGGTCTTTTGGAGTTAAAAGATATGGAACAGATAGCATAGAAGGAAAATCTCAGGGTCAAAGAGAAGAGTAGAGATTGCTAAATCCTGCAACATCATATAGCGATTGGATGTGTACAAGCACAGCCATTCCACTGCCATGGTATGTATCTATGTAGCCAGGGCTCAAACCTGGTCAAAGCAACCCAGACAGTGAAATTCCTTCTTTTTCACATGCCATTTCCCTTGTCTCCTGCACCAGCAATAAGATTCTTTCTGTATTTCCATACTACCTTTCCATGGCAACCCATACTGATTGTCATCATTTCTCCAGTTCTTTAAACATCCATATCATCGTTTCCCTAGCTTGTATCTCAGAATCCAGTCAGAGCCGTAAAGCTCTCGGGGTTGCTTGGCCTGACTGAAATGGGCTGGTGTCAGTGGAGTGTCCTCCCCAGAACTTCTGACCTGTGGTGTCCCGTGGCCCTACTAGTACCCGACCCCAGACCTTCTTATCTTACCACAATCCTGCTCTGGTCACCAGTTGAAACATTGGGTGTTGTTTCCAGGGCTCTGAAGAGCTCTGGCACCACAGTCCTTTATGTCTCAGCCCAGAAAGTAGTTCAGTGAGAGGCAAAGTGATTGATAGGTAGGGATTTATTAGAATAGGACATTTGTAAGGTTCACAAGTGGGAAGACAAGCATTGTGCTGCCTAAGTACTCAATGGGTTACTGTTTTGTAATCAAGAAAGAGAGAGGGGAGGGAGATCTTCTTTGTATTTATTGAGTAGAAAGAAAGTAGAACTTCCGTCATCAGCTTCCTGCCCCAGGTAGGCAGGGAAGTTTACTTCGACTATCAGAGCACTAGGAAAAATATTTTCAGGTCTCAGTACAGTGAGGGCCTTTCATTGTGAAAAGTCATCTTTCCATAAATTGTTGTGTGCACAGAGCCTGTTTTGGTGGTCGTTAATTTGATGACATCACTGGGCAGTTTGTAGGCTTTGTTTTCTACTATTGTTCTTTTGTCTGGGGGGCATTGTGCAAAGAGCATGTCTAGGCCAAAGAACATGTTTTGGGGGTTACTAACTCACTGGCCTTACTGAGCAGGATGTAGGTTTCATGCTGCCATTGTTTTGTTGTTTGTGGGCATGTCCTCTGTTTCTGTTGCATGGTTTTGTTCCTAAGTTAGCCACGACCCATTTAGACAGCATATTAAAAAGCAGAGACATTACTTTGTCAACAAAGGTCCATCTAGTCAAGGCTATGATCTTTGCAGTAGTCATGTATGGATGTGAGATTTGGACTGTAAAGAAAGCTGAGCACTGAGGAATTGATGCTTTTGAACTGTGGTGTTGGAGAAGACTCTTGAGAGTTCCTTGGATTGCAAGGAGATCAAACCGTCAATCGTAGAGGAAATCATTCCTGAATATTCATTGGAAGGACTGATGTTGAAGCTGAAACTCCAATACTTTGGCCACCTGATGTGAAGAACTGACTCATTGGAAAAGACTCTGATGCTGGGAAAGAGTGAAGGTGGGAGGAGAAGGGGACGCCAGAGGATGAGATGGTTGGATGGCATCACTGACTTGATGGCCATGAGTTTGAGCGAGCCCCGGGAGTTGGTGATGGCCAGGGAAGCCTGGCATGCTGCAGTCCATGGAGTCGCAAAGAGTCAGACACGACTGAGCGACTGAACTGAAGTTAGCTTGATTTTATCATTACCAATATGACTTTGATGTTAAGTGACTTGTTTTGCTTTATGAGTCAAGCAAGCCCACATTGTTTCAGAATTTTCCTATTACTTTCTTGAATGATCATTAGTCTTATTGTGGTCTCTGAAAGCCCCCTGTAGTTCCCTCTCTATCTACAGTTTCCTAATGGGGAACTCACCATTGTGCTCACTATTTGATCATCCCATTCTGTCCCTATCATAGGGAGAAACACACCAATATGTTTAAGTGGATATTTCTGGACTGCAAGGTTATAAGTAATTATTTTTTAAATTGTCCAGATTTTCTCTAGTGAAGGATTAAACATTCTGATCATAAAGAAAACTATAAAAATCAGAAGATGAAAGAAAAATATTATATTCTAGAAGTTGAACTAGATTCATAGGGTAGCAGTTACAGAGAACTTTATAACAGCAGTCTGGCTATTACCAGTCAGCCTCACAAGAGAGAGAACCATGGGTAAAGATCAGTCTCCATCATCTTCTGAAGGATGCTTTTAGAAATCCAGGGGCAACGGGAGGTTGAGCAAAACCATTACTAATTAGCCCTAGGATTCTGACTTACAGGAGACCTCTAAGAACTGTTGCCTAAAAAATCTCATTTAGACCAGCTAGCAGTTTTGACTTTTATGCCAATTACTGTACCTTGCCTCTTATTCATTTGGTGTGCTGTGGATAAATGAAAGTTGTATGTAACAAAAGTTCAAATATACTCCTTTATGTATGGTTATTTCAATCTGGTGACAAAATATCTTTTAGTTCCCTGATGACCTAGCCAGACCATGTTACCTTCTTTTATATTATATAGCTTTAAAAGATCTACTTAAGTATTTCAGACATTATGAGAATGGGGTACAGTGTCCTAGTTGGTTAGGAACCACTTTCTTAGAACTGCTTATACTCAGAAATCTACGACATATCTGTTCTAATTGGGTTTTGTTTTGCTTAATTTCCCATTATTAAATTGTTGGTAGTAGATAAAGTATAAGTTTGTATTAAAAATAGGATTTTTTCCTTTTACTTTGCTCAATAACTTTTACCTTGATGAATGCTAAGAATGTTGTTTTGCGGGGGTGGGGTTGTTTTGTTGTTTTTTGGCTAGGAAATCTATGTGAAGGAGATTCACCTTCATTAAAGTCTCATGGTCCTCTTATGATGTTGATTTTCACATACAATGCAAGTTTGGCCATGGAAGAATTTTCTTTGAGATATTCTTTTCATATGTCTGGTAAGTCCGTTACTTTTTTCATATTTATATGTGTATGTTTTTGCTTTATTATGCTTTATTGGAAAATATGTGTCATAAAATAATTTGTTCTTCATTTCATTTGTAAGCTTTGGAAGAGAAGAAAAAGATAGTATTTAAGGTTGTAACTTCTATAATCTGTGGAGGCATCAAAGTAAACCTTCATAAAGTATAACATTTATCAAAGTTTTCAGTTTTTATTATAGTACCTAATAATTCTGTCTAGTTTTCTGTATACTTGGAATATTATAACAATACAGTAGGAATTTTTTATCCCTAGCCTAAAAGTTTCAAGTAATTTTTCTATATTGAAATTGGTTTCCTTAATGTACTAATATCAAGAGTAATTGATTCCTTTTTTAAAACTTGTTTGGTGGATAGTTCATATATATTAGTTGTAACCAGATTATTGACAAATATGCTTTGCCCAGCATTCCTATAGTTTGGGTGAAGGCGCTGATAGCATTATGAAAATTGAGAAGTATTGCAAATTATGGAAATTGGGTGTTATGAAGAAAACATTTGCAATTATGCTTAATTCTGAATTAAACATTAGAGTTGCTCTAGTTCTTAAGATTTATCGAATCATACACATTAAAAATGTTAATTGAAATATAATTGGAGAGTTATTTCTACAAAAAATTTTTACTTTCTTAGTCTGGTAATGTGAGAAATGTTGGATGGAGAAAACGAAGATTTGCATCAAGTTCAAATTACATAAGTGAAAGGTGTACCATAAGGGGCTAACATAAACAGAATCAAATTTCCCATTTAAGCCTTTAATTATTCAGATTATCAGCAAATGGTTTTAAACTTATGCTACGCCATGTTTAAAGCCCTGAGGATTCAGTGATGAGCAAGACTGTCCCTGCCCTAGAAGAGTGGACAGTCTAGTGGGGAGATAGTCAATATCTGTAAACAGAGAAGGACAGAGAGTGTTGCTTATCACCCAGTTCTACCAGGATTAGGCCACTGCAGTAGCTGATGGACAGTGCACTCTGTGCTTCAGAGAGAGGAAATTAAGGTGATAACAGGATGCTCTGTGCTTAGAACAAGCAGGCAGCTTACATAGCTAGATGAGTATTTCAGGAAGAATTTTAATGAACTCAGATTTCATATTTTCATGTAAAAGCACTAAAATCATTAGCATGAGATCTCTGTTCCTTGTGACCAGCAGTAATCTTCTTTCAAGACATGTGCTTAACTGTCCATACTCCCCTAGCCAAAATGACATTTAGACTGGCTTCTTCCCCCTACCTCTTTGGAACAGCTTGTTCAGAGCTACTGAGAGGTTGTCTCATGGGTATAATCCTCCGTAAGACCCTATGTGAAACAAAACTCATAGCTCTCATGTTTTGCATTTTTGTTTCAGTCAACTAATCAAATAATCTCAGAAAAATATAGAGTGAAAAAATGACTATATTAAGATTTGACAGAGGGATCTTATTTAGTTTGGTAAAGGATGGGCATGGAATTCTGGGAAATCTTCGTTTTGTTATCGCAAAACACCTTCAAACATATTTCTAGTCACTCTCTCCCCTTTTACCCTTTCACTTTTTCTTGAACCCATTCCTATATGGCTTTCTTTCTTACCCTTCCCCAGATGGTGTTCTAGCCAAAGATACCAATGACCCCCACAAGTTCAGATCCGACAGTTACTTCTCGGTCATAACAGCTACATTTGGCATGGATGACCTCTTCTTCCTTCTGGAATTTCATTTGTCATGGCCTCCAGGAAACCCCTGTTACTTGACTCTTCTTTCTTCACTGGTCTCCTTAGAGTCTTTTGGCTGGTCGCTCCTCATTTTTCCTACCATTAAAATCTGAGGTGTGCCGGGACCCAGTCCTTGACTTTGTTTTCTTCTTTACCTACACTCACTCTTAAGTGATATCATCCAATCCCTAGTTTTAAATGCCATCTTTACACAGATAACACTCAAAGTATATCTCCAACTTCTAATTTGAACTCCAGGACTGTATATCCAATTGCCTCCCTCTTCATTTGGGTATCTAATAAGCATCTCAAATTTAACATGACCAAAATGCAATTCTTGATTTCCTACCTCTATTTCCAAATTCTTCCCCACCAGTCTTCCCCGCCTCAGTAGATAACAACTGCAGTTTACTAATTAAGTGTTCAAGCTGTTATATTGTTCATCCTTGACTTTTCTTCTCACATCTGTCATCAGATTTAGTTTATCTGTGGACCTACAACAAAATTAATCTAGAATCCAACTACCTCTAAACAATTCCACCATAATGTTCTGATACAAGCCTTTGCTTAGTCTGTTTTACTCTTAACAGCCAGAATGATCATTTTTAAAATATTTAAAAAATTTTTGTTTAATTATTTGACTGTGCTGGGTCTTCTTTGCTGCGTGGACTTTTCTCTGGTTGTGACAAGTAGGGGCTACTCTCTGGCTGTAGTGTGTGGGCTTCTCACTGCGGTGGCTTCTCTTGTTGCAGAGCACAGGCTCTAGGCAAGGGGTCTTCAGTAGTTGTGGTATCTGGGCTAAGTAATTGAAGCTCTGGGGCTCTAGAGCACAGTAGTTGTGGCACACAGGTTTAGTTGCTCCTCAGCATGTGGGATCTTCCCAGACCAGGGACCTGTCTCCTGCATTGGCAGCCGGATCCTTTACCACAGAGCCACCAGGGAGGCCCCAAAATAATCATTTTTAAATAAATAATTTACATCATGTTATTCCTCTGCTTAAAACCTTTCAATGTTTTCCCAGCTCACTCTTAGTTGGCTTTACAGTGACCTATGAGATTAGCTCAGTTGGTAAAGAATCTGCCTGCAATGCAAGAGACATGGGTTCGATCCCTGGGTTGGGAAGATCCTCTGGAGAAGGAAATGGCAATCCACTCTAGTATTCTTGACTGGAAAATCCCATGGACAGAGGAGCCTGGTGGGCTACAGTCCATGGGGCCGCAAGAGTCAGACACGACTTAGTGACTAAACCACATGAGATTCTGTATGATCTGGCTCTTGGCTACCTCCTTGACTACCTCTCTGATCATTTTCCCCAGCCACACCAGCCTTCCTGCTGTTGCTCAGCCACACCAAGCACACCCCCCTGCTGTTCCCTCCAAATCATGCAACCATGCCTACAAATAGATGATGCTCAATAATTGTTTGAATAAAGGAATGACATTCTAGCTGGGGTAGATTAGTGAGTAGGCAGTAAGGTAGTAGCTCCTTACCTAGTAAATGAGTAAGAAATACATCTGTCTTGTTTATGAAAATCCCTTTGGCTGAGAGCTAAAGAATGAGTACGTCAGCTAAGCAGATTTCATACACGTGTTCAATTTCTGTTTTCAGATAAACATAAACAACCTTTAGCACAGACATTTTTCCAACAACAGCAGAAATGTTATAGGTTCACCCTGTATGTGAAGTTTGTTAAAAATCTGACTCATTCGGCTTTCCCTGGTGGCTCAGTGATAAAGAATTTGCCTGCCAATGCTGGAGATGCAAGTTTGATCCCCGACCTGGGAAGATCCCATATAGCGTGGAGCAGCTAAGCCTGTGCACCACGACTATTGAGCCTGTGCTCCAGAGCCCAGGAGCCACAACTACTGAGCCCACATGCCACAACCACTGAAACCCGAGCCCTAGAGCCCATGCTTTGCAACAAGAGAAGCCACCACAATGAGAAGCCCATGAACTGCAACTAGACAAAAGCCCATGTAGCAACAAAGACCCAGCATAGCCAAAAATAAATAAATAAATAAATATTTTTTAAAAGGTCTGACTCATCATTCATACTCATGAGATGACAAATCAAAATATATCAGTGGAAACTGTAACATTAATATCTATGTGAACCATTAAAATATATGTGTAATATTTAGTCATATGGAAAAATGTTCACAATTGGGGGAAGTTACAATGATGTAAAGTGAAATACAGTTTTAAAAATATGTATACTATAGCTTAGGGAAAAGCAGATTTACATTAAAATATGAGTATTGTTACTTGTAGGATGGGATTACAGGAGACTTTATTTCCTTTTTTGAAATCTGTCTTTTGGAAATTTTCTCCAATGTAAGTGTATCACTTAAACAAAAGAATAAAAAATATAAAGCATTAATTAGGATATATTGACCTTGAGAATTCTCTTATCCTATCTAGGTTCCATGAGAGGAAACATTAAAGTTAATGGTAAAGAGGATAAAGGAGGTAAGGAATTGGCTTTGTTGATCTGCCTGATATTATAGAAATACAGTGAGGAATTTCCTTCTGCTAAACACTGTTTAGGAATAAGTATACCTTGGCTGCTATCAAAGACTTCTAAGTGTTGTGTCCTTATTCTATTTGCTTTATAATGAGATATGAACTTATATTAATTTTCTGAGTGTCAAACTTTGGAGGTAATGGAGACCTAGGGCAGATCAGAGAGTAGAGAGTAAGAAGGTGGCACCTTATCTGATTACTGTGTAAGAAATACATGTTTTGTTTATGAGATCCCCCTATTTTAACTCTGTTATTCATTAACATTCTTTCCATATACTTTATTTCCTCTGGATTGTGCTTGGACACCCCTCACCCTTTCTTTTTGCTGGGCCATTGCAGAGTTAACTAAAATGACAAGATTATTGATGAAGTAAATCAATTTGGGGGTGGCATTAATTTTATATTGAATAATGCCTAGAGCATTTGGAGTAAATCCAAAATGTCATTAAATTCCTCAGTTCTCTTCTTAGTGTAGTAGCTTCTTGGCCCTTGTGAACCTTAATATCTTGATTTCAACTATCTGAGAGTGATCCAAATTTCCTTACCAAAAAAAATGGTTATAATTTTTAGTATAGGCTGAATGTTAGAAGTATGTAATTTACTCAGGGGTTTAGAAGATTGTGTGCTAAAGATGAGCAACAAAGCTACATCACAATGTATATGTGGGTGACTTAGTGGTTCATAGTTTGTGAGTTAAAGTCACAGAACTTTGTCTTCTTTTGGGAAGGGTCAGTTTCTCAAAACAAAAGTCATTTATACTCTGTGTCACCATATATAAGGAGCTATGCAAGTAAAGAAAGAGTAATATAACTTAATAGAAGTACACTGAAGTTTAAGGTTTTAATGACCTGTTGTAGACATTAAAACCAGATCCAAAAAGTAGTAACTCAGCTTCTTGACTATTGCATACAATATTTTTTTCTTTTTGCCTCAAGGGTGTCCAATATTGGATCTGATTGCAGTTAGTTCTTTTGAGATCACATCTCCCAATTATCCTAACATTTATCCTAATATGCTGAACTGCACTTGGACTTTTTATTCTATATCTGGAAATAAAATGAAGGCATTGATTAAAGATTTTATAATGGAAGAATCTTGGAACTGTGAATGGGATTATTTCAATATTTATGATGGACCAGATCAGCAATCAAGATTACTTGGTAAACTGAACCTTCTTAAATGTCCTATGTTGAGAAGCATTCATAAGAACATTTATATAATTATATATGTGGCAAACATGATCTACATTTGCCTTGGGAGCAATATCATTTGCTGTCAGAAACTTTCCATCAGATCTTTCATCAGAATCCTGAATATTATTAAACACAATGGGATGAGCATAAGATCACACTAAATGGCTCTTTACCTTTAATTCCAGCTTTTCTTGATTTCAGTGATTCCTATCTCATTTTATCGTCAGAGAGCACACTAATTTTGTTTTTCTCAGGAAGTCATATATTTGAAGAGTTTCTGTTGCCTAAACTGCATTTTTAGGCAGCTTTTTGAAAATTTGTTTACTCAGATTTCATCCTCACAATAAAGGTAGCTCTCTTTAGATACAAGGTAAATTACAAAAAAAAAAAAAAGGCCCAATTAACTTGAATAATCTTTAGAGATTTATTGACCACATGATGTCTACTCTGTTTGAATGTCAGACAATGTCCTGAGACTGACTCATAGAGGGAACTTTTCCAAAGATTTTGTAATTCAATATTGTATCCCATTCTCTAATTTCCAACCAGTTCTGCTAATCAGGATGCCATTACAATCCACCTATCACAAAGGACAGGAGAAGAGGTTTGAAGCTATCTTTTTACAAAGATCTTAACCACTCTTGTGATATTCTAGGATTTATAACACCAATAGGCTTAGCAATGTACTTTGAAATTCCAAAGCTACTTAAATTTTTTCTTATCAGTAAGTTTGGTTCCTGCCAAGAATTCTAAAGCAATTAGAATAGAGGTGGTGGAGACACAAAAAACCAAGCTATTAGTTCTCCATAAGATTAATATGAATCATCTATGGTATTAGATCCAGAATTATCTGATATAATTCTCCAGAATGCCTTTCAACCTAAGACCCTTGGAACACACCTGGAATTGAACAAGTTTGATTTATTACTCATTTTGGAAAAAGAAAACACATATCCTTGAAAACCATGGAGTGTTAACAGGATGGTAGAAAGAACCTCTTATAGGATTTGGGTTTTGAATGAGTAATTTTGGAGAAGGTCTAGGGAAGTGGACTTTCTTCAAAATTACCCATTCAAAGCCCAAATCCTAAGTTCTAGGGAAGTGGAACGGCTTACCAGGAGGTGCAGTGGTAAAGAATCTGCCTGTCAATGCAGGAGATGCAGGTTCAATTGGGAAGGCCAGGAAGATCCCCTGGAGAAGGAAATGGCAACTCACTCACTCCAGTTTTCTTGCCTGAGAAATTCCATGGACAGAGGAACCTGATGGGCTACAATCCATGGGGTTGCAAAGAGTCGGACATAACTGAGCACATACACACTAAGGAAGTGAAATTTGCTCTAGACTGCTTGCAGGAAGGGGATGAGAAGTGGGGCAAATTTATGATTGGGTATCTAGGCGTGACTAGAGTACGGGTAAAACTGTAATTGGTAAAGAAGTAGCAAGTCTTCATTTTAGCCGAGAGGTCAGTGTTTGGTGTTTTGTTGGTTACAGATAACCTTGTTTTTGTCTCATCACAGATTCAGAGACAGTCTGATGTTGGTGTCCTGTGAGACTGTTTGTATCTAACAGGAGACCCTGATTCAGTTGTGAGTGCTAGACCAGTTTCTGGATGTCAGGGCTGCTTTCCTATTTCTCACTCTACTATTTTTCAACCTGGCAACATTATTCATCTTTAAAAGTTCCTATTAATCAAAAATTCATGGGTCAAAAAATTAAAAATATGACAACTCTTATTTCTATAATTAGCTTATACAATTCTATATAAAAGTGAGGTCACTACCATTAGTTTGCTAGTTTACACAGTTTTATTTTATATACTTTTATATACTTACAATAGTTTTAGTTCAGTGAAATATGCAATTTTATAAGCATTGTTAAACTGTTGAACATTGAACCCTATTGCTATTCTCCCATCTGGTGAGAAGAGCTAGCCCAAATATAGATCCACATTGTCTATATTGTCTCAGTTATCTTTCCTTACTAAATATTTTCTCACCTAAAGAGAATTCATTAGCTACTTTTTAATTATTTCTGAGAATATAGATGGAATGGTACACAGCCTCCAGACTGGTTTCATTGCAATGGTTTTACGATATATTAATGAAAATAATTAGCAAAATTAAGGTTCATCTTTTCTTCATTTTTTCATTTACCCCATAAAGGTAAGACATCAGTGACTAGTTAACACCATATTAAATATACATGTCAGATTAATTCATGACTGAGCATTTTCTAGTGTTAGACATCTTGAAGACACAATGGTGAGCAGTTCTGAAGTGATCATTGCCACCTTCTTCTGAAAAGACATAATAATAAAAAACTAATAATAGTATTTAACAATAAATAATCAAATAATTACTGATTGTCAACATGTGTGCTGTGCTTAGTTGCTCAGTCATGTCTGACTCTTTGTGACCCCATGGACTATAGCCTGCCAGGCTCCTCTGTCCATAGGGATTCTCTAGGCAAGAATACTGGATTGGGTTGCCATGCTCTCCTCCAAGGGATCTTCCCATCCCAGGGATTGAACTCAGGTCTCCTGCATTGCAGGTGGACTCTTTACCATGTGAGCCACCAGGAAAGCCCAAGAATACTGGATTGGGTAGCCTATCCCTTCTCCAGGGGATCTTCCCAACCCAGGAGTCGTACTGGGGTCTCCTGCATTGCAGGTGGATTCTTTAGCAGCTGAGCTACCAGGGAAACCCTATGTCAACATAGTCTGAAGGAAATTAGTTGCAGCAGCAGTATGGAATAATAGTGGGTACACAGTTGCTGTAGTTAAGATGGTCATGGAAGGCCTCATTGAAGGGGTGCATTTGAGATCCAAAGAATGACAAGGAAACAGTTGGGCAAGGCCAAGATAGCATGTGCGAAGGTGTCTAGTATCTCAGGTCTGACCTTACACCCTACCATTCTCCTCCTCCTTCACCCAAAACCAGGCACACTGGATTCTTTATTCTTCCTTGGACTAACAGCATATTCTTGCTTGGCCCCAGTGTGACTTCAAGACTCACTTCCTTAGTTTGTTCAGGTATCTGTCCAGATATTATATAATCTAAGGCCTCTTGTATCACATCATCTAAATAATCCTCTTACACTTTTCCTTCTTGGCATTAATCATGACCTGGCAGCATGTGTATTTATTTGTTTAGAATCTGTTTCCCTCCACCAGAATGAAAATATCCTGATAACAGAACTTAGTCTCCTGTTCACTGCTTTATCTCCAATGTCTAAAGTACTACCTGAAAATAAATATTTGATGAAAAAATAAATGAGAAAAAGGCCTTGAATATGGGAATAGTTTGGTAACTTGGGGAACTGTCAAAGATCAGAGTGGCTAGAGATTGAGTGAGGACGGGCTGGAATGAGGTGTGGTTGTAGAAGATGAAGGTTTTGCCCTCAGGTCATACAGCTTAGGTTATGGTAATGAGTGGACTTGATTCCCATCCAGTGGGAGGTCATTAAAGGTTTTGGACAAGGAACTAATTTGGGAGCTGCTGTGGCTACCATATTGGGAATGGATTTTAGAGTGACAAGTGAATTATTTAAAAAAAAAAAACAACTTTTTATTGTGTATTGCCAGATAACATATTAATGATGTTGTGATAGTTTCAAGTGAACAGTGAAGGGACTCAGCCATATATATGTGTGCTTAGTCGCTCAGTCATGTCTGACTCGTGTGACCCCATAGCCTGTAACCTGCCAGGCTCCTGTGTCCATGGGATTTTCCAGGCAAGAATACTGGAGTGGGTTGCCATTTCCTACTCCAGGAGATCTTCCCGACTAAGGAATCCAACCCAAGTCTCCTGCATTGCAGGCAGATGCTTTACCGACTGAGCTACAAGGGAAGCCCAACCATACATATACATGTATCCATTCTCCCCCAAACACCGTTACCATCCAGGCTGCATAACATTGAGCAGAGTTCCATGTGCTATACAGTAGGTCCTTGTTGGTTATCCATTTTAAGTATAGCAGTGTACACATGTCTGTCCCAAACTCCCTCACTATCCCTTCCCCCCTTGTCAGGGTGAATTACACCTGCAGTTATGAGGCAATTATGATAATCTATACCTATGCTGTCTAACCCATGTTCTTATTTAAATTCAAATTTTAAAATGAAATGGAATGTAGTATTAGCCACACTTCAAGTGCTCAACTGCTACATGTAGTGAATGATTACTATACTGGACAGCACTCATATTGAACTTCCCATCATTGCAGAATGTTCTTTTAGGACTGTTTAGGTACTAATGTTGCCTTGCAAGAGGATGGCAACAAGGAAATGCAGGTAAAATGGACAGATCTGGAGAACTGATAGGCTTTCTTGATGGAATAAATGTGAAATTAGATCTGCAGATCAAGGATGGCTCCTAAATTTATAGTAGGACGTTTTCAGAGGTGGTGGCATTTACAGAGATGGGATATACTAGAGGCAGAAATGGATTTGTGGTGAAAGATCTATTTGGGTCATGTTAAATTTTTAATGCCATGATACATCTAAGGTTGAGCTGGCAGTAGGGAGCTAGAAGTAGAACTCCTGAAGTTTGGACTTAAGATATAAATTTGAGAGTTATCAGCTTCTCATAAATTTCCTTTAGTTATTCTTTCTCTGACATCATCAATCTCCTCTATCATTCTCATCAGTTTCAAACATATTCTATTATTACCCATAATTAAAATAAAAATAAAACAAGAAAGTTAGCTGTTGCCCCATTTCTCTGCTTCCCTTTACAGTAAAATCTCTCACTTTCTTAGAGATTGATGGATATACATAGTTTGTGGGATTATGGGTAAGAAGTCATGGAGAGATCCATTATAGCAAGGGAATACTAATAGATTAGGATACATAAAAGTGGTAATTTGGGAAGTAGAATGTTTAAAATCAAATTTCAAAAGTCTCAAATGATTTCAAAATTTCAACGCCGTGTTGTTAGTAAAGAATTATGACAAAAGAGATAAGGTCCCTTGTATGGTTAAATTTAGTATTGGCACTGAGCTGGCATTCACTAACTTGGTCTCATGAGTCTTCATTGTAAATATCCAGTCTGTCTGGTTGTTGCCCCTGACATACTGGTTATGAAATATCATCTTTGGTCAAGCAACAGTTTTAAGGAACATTAATAATTTGGAACACATCCATAGAACATAATGACCAGGATGCTGAAGGGTGTGGACACCTGGGAATGTTTATTTTAGAGAAGAGAGAAGACAGAAGGATCACAATTTCTTCTCTTCAAGTATTTATGGAATTTCCATAGATTCTCAGCCATGTATAAAACTTGTTCTGCCTAATAATATCTAATAGTTATTGAATGTTTACCATTATTCATGCATAGTCCTGAGAATTTATAATTCAATCTTCTTAACAGTCCTATGGAGATAGGTTGTGTTATCCTCATTTTAAATATAAGGAAACACAAAAATGTTTAGTAACTTGCCTCTGGTAATATAATTAATAAGTAGAGAAAGCTGGTTTAAAGCCCAGGCACTCTGATTCAAACATTTATATCCTTGGCCACTCTGTTAACCATATGATTACACTGATGCCTTTTGATTCAACATAAGGAAGAACTGTCAAGCAATTAGAACTGCTTAAAAAGAGAAAATAAATGCTCATAAGTCCCACATAATATCTTCAGATGTAGCTAACATATGTCCAAGGTTATTTTAGAAGGAACTCAATGCTAGATGAAAGATTAAACAAAATTATCACTAAGATTCTATGTTTAACCTAGTTCTTTACTTCTCATTCAGCTACCCATCTCAAACCTACACGTTTTGTAAATGTGTTACCTGTATTTCTACCTAAGCCATTAATAGCAATACTGTACTTGGCAGAACCAAGGGTAGAACTATTTTCATACCCTTCAGATCTTCCCTTCAGGTTAACATTGTATGGTTATTTAATCAGCTGTGAAGCTCCCTAGTCATATAATTATCCACTTATACTTTATATCTGTTCACAGGGACATCGTAAGGTACTTTATTAAGTGCTCCACTGAAATCAAAATTCATTAAGTTTATCTCATTCCCCCTAGCCACCATCTAATTAGCTCTTTCTAAAAATTAAATTAGGTTAATTTAATATGGCCTGTAGAGGATCCCATGCTAGTTGCTCATGACCACTGATTCCTTCTTAAAGTGTTCAAAAACCACCTAATAATTTGCTATAAAATTTTGCTGAGGTTTTTTTACTTAGTAAATATTTATAATGCTTCATAAATATAACTTTATATAATCCCATATTTTTTTAATCTAAATTATACAGATGAGAAAATTGTGGCAGAGAGGTTAAATAACTTGCCTAGGGCCACATAGCTAATAGAACTAGTCCAGACTAGCAGTTTGACTTTGGAATCCGAGCCTGTGAGGACTAAGCTACACTACTTCACTGATATAAGACTTTGCAAATCCTTTAGCCTCTTTGTTTTTCTCTGTCTCCTACCCTTCCCCCTCTGCCAACCCTCAATCTCCTTTTTGAAAAGCAGAATAACATTTTCCCATTTCCATTATGTTAAAACTTCCAGAGTGTTAGTTAACTTTACACAGATTGCCTTTATTTGACATGGTGCCTCTCCAAAGCTACCCACGACATCCAGTTCACCAAACAGATTCTTCAAGGATAAGAATGATGTAGAGATTAACTTTCTCCTATTCCCCATCTCTCTTTCCCAGATTCCTCAAAAAACATTATCTTTAAGACAAATCAATAGTGTATCATTTAGTTTGAGAGATCTCAGTTACAGCTTGTACAGATAAATTACAGCAAATGTCCTGTCACCTATCAGGACAATCCTTGTGAAGACTTTTGTGTTTCTGTATTAGGAAAGGATCATCATTAGTCTGTATTTGGGCAGACTACATGTCTTAGTTTTAGCTACTATAATAAAAATGCCATAGTTTGGGTAGCTTAAATAACAAGTACTTATTTCTCACAGTTATGAAAACTAGAAGTTCAAGATTTGCTGTCTGGTAAGGGTTTGCTTCCTGGTTCATAGCTGTCTTCTTGCTATTTCCCCGTAAGACAAAAAAAAAGGGGGGAGGGGCTAGAGAGCTCTCTGGGTTCTCTTTTATAAGGGTTTATAAGGCTCCACCCTCATGACCAGGTCACCCCTGAAGGCCACACCTCCTAATACCATCACATGGGGGATTAGGATTTTCACATATGAATTTTGGGGGCACACCAACATTTGGTCCATAATGGTATCCCATTACTTCCATTTCTCTGTCCATATATCTTCATTGAAATGCTTCTTTAACCACCCTTATAATCAAAGATTGCCATACAAATTGTATATTGTTTCCATATCAATTGCTAGCCTAGTCTTTTCCCTTCGATCTTTTAAAATCTATACCCTTTTATTGTCTCAATCAAATCATGACTTTCATCCTCAGAATCTTGATTTTACATTACTGATCATCATTCTTGTCAAGATTTGTTTGGAATCTAATGTCCCCCCTCTCCTTCCTCTTTTACCCATGTAATTACACAGAAGTATTTTGATTATTGAGTATACTTCACATTGCAGCTCATTTATGTGGCTCCAAGAAAGAATTTGTCTGGATATCCAGTGGTGCTTACCTAACTGTGAATTTGAAAACTGATGAGTCTGTGGGAGAAAGAGGTTTTAAACTGATTTTGGAAGATATGACTCAGAAGCCATCACAGAAAAGAAATATTGGGATCCAACTGCCTATTAATGGTAAGTAATTGTTTTAAAATATCTACTAAAGCAGGTACGATATATGCCTTAGAACAGAATCTGGAGCCCACTGGTTTAGGGATCAGTGGCAATCACTTTACTCTAATACTAAAAACAGGATAAGCTCATTTCAAACCATTCCTTAAGGGCTGAGACTTTGGCAGTTCACATAGATCATGTGAGGTAATAAAGTTAATTGGGGTATGTACATGTCTATATGTGTGTATGTTGTTTTTAATTAAGAAATAATAAACATGAGAGACAGTGAGTTGCTATTTAAAAGATCCTGTGGGGCCTTTCAAACTGAAACAAGAGGAGAGTTCAATGTGCTTCCATCTTTGTTTACATATCTCTTCTATGAAGTAACTATCTCCTCACCACCACGAAGAGCCGTCAAAATATTTCAGATATATTAACTTTTCTGCATAAAATAGAAACAAATGTACTGATTTTTTCCTAGTCTGTCTAATTTTAAGCTAGAGTTTCATTAGTTGTGCTTAAGACTAAACCTAATGAATCTGTTATTAGGAGATTTTCTTGATTAGAGTATAATAGTAGGAAAATTCAAATAATCCACATTAATGCAAAGTTTTTTTTTTTTTTTTATGACACACTATTTTAAGATTCCAGGTGGCTCTAGTGGTAAAGAATCCACCTGCCCGTGCCAGAGACTCAAGAGACACGGGTTTGATCCCTGGGTTGGAAAGATCCCCTGGAGAAGGAAATGTCAACCCACTCCAGTATTTCTTGCCTGGAGATCCCATGGACAGAGGGGTCTTGCGGGCTACTGTCCATGGGATCACAAAGAGTTGGACACAACTTAGCAACTAAGCAACAACAATCTTTCTTAGGATAGTGAAATGAACAGGCTCTCCTAAGAGTCCTGAATTTGAGCCCTAGACTAGTGAACCACAGTGTCCTATAGGTGTTACTTTTTTCTTTCTTTGGCTGTGCCACAAGGCACGTGGCATCTTAGTTCCCTACCCAGGCAGGGACCAAACCCGTGCACTCTGCAATTGAAGCACAGAGTCTTAACCACTGGACCACTAAGAAAGTCCCCTATAGATGTGATTTTTAATTGTTAAAGGCCCGCTCACCTAATTGACCCTTCTTCTGTGTCCATTGCTTTTGTTTTTCCATTGCTTTATCTTTAAACTGACCCTTAATTCTCACAGTAAAAATATTTAGCCTCATTTCTTTTTTAAAGTATTGTAAAGTAAGTTGAATACTAATAAAATATTGCTATGATACATGTATACAAACAACCCCAAAATCTGAGTTACCACATAAAGTGTGGATTACCAATGCAATAAAAACATACAGTAATTCAGTGAACTTGATGCATAAAAAATATGTTTTAGTAAATACCTTTTGTGGGTTTTTCCCCCCTAAAGTCCAGGATAGTCTTAATTTTGAAGAGTTTGCACATTTGTAAAGGAAGAGGGAATCCATGTTTTATACATATCTGAAAAGAAAGTAGAAATGATTTTACTTAAGTATTGAATAATCAAGTGCAAATTCACTATGCTATAAATTTTTTGTTTTAAATAGCTTTCTGGTGTAAAAAATAATCTCAAGTAAAGAATTAACAAGTGAGCATATCTTAGGAGACCTGGGTTCCATCCCTGGGTTGGGAATATATCCTATCACTCCAAAATTATATGGTTATGGAAAATTTTAGTTTTCTTCATATTTAAGGAAATGCTTAACTATCTCTTGTTACTTTCTGGTAAATTTCTTTTTAAATCTGAGAATGGAGTAAACATATTGCTATACATTTTCCTTATGATTTTCCTTTATATATACAACTTATTTTGAATACACAGAGCATAAAATATTTTGATGTGTCTAAATATATGTACTGGGATAACACAAATGATGCTACAGAAAGAACAATCTCCAATAATTTCATGATTAAGTGCAACATTTTTATTTCTTTTTTAAAAAAATTGATTTATGTTCCAATTCACCTAAAGATATGTGTTTTAATATGAGTATATTAACATGGTGTGTATATTAATACCTTAGCAAACTGTTGATTTTTGCTCATTTAAAAGCATTGGAAGAAAAGATGAGTCTCATCTCTTGCAAATAATGCTAGTTTTGAACCGACAAAAGGAGTAAATGCCTTCTGAGATTTAAATAGATATTCATAAGTATTGCTATCTAATGTTTTGCTGTTGTTTTTTTCTAAGGGCTTACAGTAGAAAACAATACCAGAAGACAGCCAGCTCAAGACTCATGTGGCGTTCCATTTGTTGACCCATTTCTCAGTGAAGGGTTTGAGAGGAATACAAATATCTTGCCTGCAGAGGCCGGGGAGCCCAGGGTGGTTGGTGGCCATGCAGCCGCGGTGATGTCGTGGCCCTGGCTGGTCAGTCTGCAGCACCGAGGCCATCACTACTGTGGAGGCGCTCTGATTGGGAGGCGGTGGGTCCTGACAGCAGCACACTGTAACTTCAGGTGTGTGCCTGGGTGGTGGGGGTTCTGGGATGCGGAGGGTGCTGATAAGGAGCTATTTGAGGGCCCATGGTGGGTACACTCCTTCTCTCCCCACATCATGAGAAACATTAAGCACCAGCTCCCACTGATACAGTCCCCAACTTGCAAATGAATGAATGTATTAGGTTGATGAAACTTTCTCTGCTTCACTAATAAAATTACTACCAATAGCTTTTAATTCTAAGAGCAGCTTTCTGCTTCTAGGTATAATTTAATTAGTAAGTAACTAACAACACCCTCCCTTCCAACCATAAAAATGGAGATCTCACATTTTTGCATCAGTTTCTCAGCACGGAGCCTAGAGCCCAGGGGTTGCTTATACGTGGCTTCCTTTCCTCCTTACTCTCCTGTGGATTGTCTGATGATCATACCCAGTCCCAAAATAAATCTGTAAAGTTTGAAAGAATTTCAAGGAATGTCCTTTAAAAAGGAACATTTGTTTTCTTTGATTTTATCTTGCTTTTGATCGTAATATGATACGGAGATATCTGAAAACTCCCTCAGAGGAGTCTTAGCTTGGCGTTTTTAGTATTATCTCCCAGAAGTAGCATGACAGCGGACGCTGTGGCACAGGGTCCCATAGCTGCACAAGTAGACACATTTTCAACGTCTCTGAAATTGGCTTTACAATAAAAGCATCTAATCAAATAATGTGGTTATCATGAGCCTTCAGTGAACTAAAAACTCAATTTCTATACTATCCCCCAACTCTTCCTTTTGATACAGATAAATGATAAGAAGGCATACTTATTAAGACAGTTTCAGACTTTCATGTGCTTAAAATTACCTGGGGAGTTTGCTGTAAATGGAATCTTGGAGTATTAATTTTGAATTTTGAGTTGATGAGTTATGTTTGGAATTCTGCACTTTTAATACCTGTGCTAGACTTAATGCATGTGGTCCCTAGACATTTCTTTGAAAAGCACTGTATTAGGGAGTAAATATAACTTTCAGAATAGTTTCAGTGACCATTACATAAGTACATCATATAATGCATAATATTATGATTATAATACATATGATGATTACCTTGAGGCAGCATGAATGTTAATTGTAATAAAAAATACTGAATTTTTTATTCAGTATTTTTTATCTGACATTATGAAGACAAGGAAGTAGACACTTTAAAATTTTTCTCAAGGGCTGAATTAATAAGAAACCTCTGTTTCCTATGAATTCAAGATAATAGGGATTTTAATGTGGATTAGAAATGTTAAAGAATATATTTTTAGTAATTCTGAGAAATGATGGCCTAATTAAAAGTGGAATCTATTTCCTCACTCCCTTTTCTTGTGACAAGTACTGTCACAGACTACCTGGTAATAGGAAGAAGTTACCTGGGGAATATAAGAAATAGTGATTTGATACCAGTGAAAGCTGTGTACATTCACCCCAGCTTCACACAATTTCCTCCCAACGATGATCTATCTTTGCTGCATCTGGAAAAACCTGTTGAACTAGGTCAGTATAAATAACTTTTTTCCATTTTGAACCTTTGCCATATAGTTTTTATCTTGTATCTTGCTTAGAAGTGCTGTATGTACTTTTCTTCCCCCAAACTTATTTATTTTTAATTGAAGGAAAATTGCTTCACAATATTGTGTTGGCCTCTACCATACATCAACATGAGTCAGCCATAGGTATACATGTGTCCCCTCCCTCTTTAACCTCCCTTCTCACCTCCCACCCCTTCCCACCCCTCTGTTTTGTAACAAAGCCCTGGTTTGAGTTCCCTGAGTCATGAAGTTAAATAATTACTTTTAAATGTTCTTTTATACTAACTGAACTTCCTTTCTCTAAAAGCTGAAGTATCTGTGTAAACATTTTACTTTTATGTGTATTTAATTGATGGGGGTCTAGAGAATATTTCAAAGAAATATGTTTTAGGGACTTTCCTAGCAGTCCAGTGATTATGACTGTGTTCTCAATGTAGGGGCACAGGTTTGATCCCTAACTGGGTAACTAAGATCCTGCATGCTGCACAATGTGACCTAAAGAAAGAAAGAAAGAAAGAAATATGTTTTTAACTTTGTCCTATATATATATATTTGAGACTCATTATGTTCTCAGAGGTGAATTCAAATACTTAGAGAACATCAGTTTGAACTATGAGATGTTCAATTTTCTGTTCTTTTATAACTTAGTAAGATATTGCTTTTTTAAAATTTTTACTTAAGCTGAAGCTAAGCAAAAATGTGGAATTGTTAATCCTCACACTATCACAAAGTAGTCATGTGATCTTGGGCAGTTTATGTAACTTGTGAACCTCAGCTTTATCATTTGTAGACGGGGAATGGCAATTAACCCACCTACCTTCTTAGGTGGAAAATGTATTGGGGGAAATGTAACTAAGATCCATGGATAGTCCCCACCCACACATCCAAGCTTTTTCATGAAATCACAGGGCTCTGGACACTTTTCCTGCTCTGCTCCAACTCTCTCCTCTGTTTATGCCTATAGGCCTCACTTTTTATGTCATTTCGGTGCATCCATTCTACAAACCCCAAATCATTTGCTTTTTGTAACTGAATCAGTGACAGCATTCAGAGCAGTGCTTTTTAACCTTGACTATGACTTATTTTTTCTCCCTACCCTGCTTTTAAAATTTATTTTTAGTTAAACTGTCAATGCTGAGAGAATTGTAGATTCACATGCAATTATAAGGAATAATACAGAGACACCAAAGTACTTTTTACCTTGGTTTTCACCAGTGGTAACAACTTGCAGCATTTGACATTTATACAATTGAGATACAAAACATTTCTATCTCCAAGAAGATCCTTACTATTGCCTCTTTATAGCTACACCCATCTCCTTCCTCCCCACTCTACCCTCCCCACCCAGATTTCTGTCAGTCATGGATCTGTTCTCTTTGTTTCTATAATTTTGTCAGTTCAAGGATATTATATAAATGGAATCATATAGTATGTAAACTTTTGTGATTGATTTTGTTTTTCACTTAGCATTAACACCCTGGAGCTTCATTCATGTTGTTACGTGTATCAACAGTGCATTGCTTTTAATAGCTGAGTGGGAGGGATTGGGGGCAGGAGGAGAAGGGGACGACAGAGGATGAGGTGGCTGGATGGCATCACTGACTCGATGGACGTGAGTCTCAGTGAACTCCGGGAGTTGGTGATGGACAGGGAGGCCTGGCATGCTGCGATTCATGGGGTCGAAAAGAATCAGACACGACTGAGCGCCTGAACTGAACTGAACTGAATGTTCATGGTATGAATGTTTAACCACTCATAACTGTTTAACCATTCATTTGTTGAAGAACATCTGGATGGTTTCTAGCTTTTAGATGTTACAAATAAAGCTGCCATGAACATTCATGTAAAGGTTGTTTCCTTTTTTTACTTAAATGATGCTGGATTGACTATCTTTATATGTACATTTTTCTAGGTCTATTGCCTTAAAATAAATTTCTCAGATGCAGAAATGCAGGATTTGGGGCATAACTGTTTTCAAGATTCTTGACATATTTTTCTGTTATAAACACAGCTGAATGTAGAGTACAAGTCAATACCTCTCCCTACCCCCATCCTGCAATTTGGCAATATCTGACAATTTTTGAAGTGCAGGCCTTGTGGTCTAGCAACTCAACTATCCAGGATACTGGCACCGACGCACAGATATGTGATCTGGAAAACTTGATGCAGTTTATAAAGGAAAAAGTTAAAGTCTAAATATTTGCCAATGGGATTTAATAAATTGCAGTACATTCATTATCTGAATACTGTGTGCTGTTAAAAGAATGATGTGGTAGATCTGTGTGCAATGATATAAATAATATCATAATTTAGTCAATGAAGAGTATCAGAATAAGAAAAAACTATTGATGGGAAAAATATGTTGGTAGAGGGAAAATGCTTTAGCTCAAGGAAATTTGGGAGGAGATTATGATACAGCAATGATCATCTATGAAGGCAGTATAACATAAGATTTGCTACACGTGTAGAGAGATGAGTAGGAAAAGAATAGACAAGTTACAAAGAGTTTTATGTAATTTTGTTAAGAGATAGCAGTAAAAATAAAGAACATATCATTGAAATTAATGGCCTATGATAGCAGGTATGCTGAAGCACTTAAGTGTGTAAAAGCCCAGATGAAAAGGAAGTGAAACAGCCTGGGAAAAGGGAAAACAAACACAAGAGCACTGCATTCAGTGTGTGTGTGTGTGTGTGTGTGTGTAGCATATATACACACAGAGACACAAACCCATAGTATTTATATATATACAAATTTTGGTGATAAGAAAAACAAAGTGAATGTGTAATATATCAATATATTTTATAATGCAACTGTGAAGATAGATATTTGCTGTAAAAATACTTCAAAAGTTTAAATTGCTACAAATATATTCTTCCCCATTCTTCATGTAATATAGTTGAGAAGGGAAGACAATTTTATCTTTCTCCATTGTCATCTCAGATTCAGCATGGTGATGTCCTCAAGGCACATAGGTTGAAAAAACAAATGCATTTTTAAAAATGGTTTTGGATGAGAAGCCCCACATCTCAGTGCAGGACATGTGTTTCTGTTTTCCTAGGAGGATATGGAAATACTTGGAGCAAAATGGTATCATGTACATTGATTGGGACCCTCCCCTCTGAGTAACTAATAGGTGGAAGCTTCTGGAACATTTTATTTATTAAATTATAGGGTTACAGAGGATAGTGTCAGGTCAAAGTAGACATTTCTAGAGCTATCACTGAAGAGCAAACAATATAGACAATGTTAATATGAATCTTATAGACTAATTGATATTTGTCTTTTTCTTTCTCATCCTTTTTATTAGGAGAGTTTGTATCTACAATCTGTTTGCCAGGGAAAGATGATAAAATAAATTTACTTTCCAAATGTTTGACTGCCGGATGGGGAATAACTGAACCTCATCGTGAGTATATTTATTAACTCTTCTAAAATTAGAATCCAAACAATTATATGTGAAGTCTGAGTGCACTGTTTATTCATTTTCAATTGCTCTGTAGTTTTCATAGGAATGATAGTAGAAAAACTTTTTTTCATAATAGATCTAAAAGTTACTGCTTGAGTTTTAGGCCATCATATTCATTAACACAAGTTCATTGATTCTAGTTCATTGATACTTCTAAAAACTTGTGTTGGTAACTATCTAGTGATGTTATTAACCAATAAATATTTGTGTGTATTAACTCCCCAATTGTGCTGTGAGTGCACACACAGACACACACACACAGAGTTTGTTTTCACAATAGTGTAGATATTGCTATTGTAAAAACCCATACTTGAAGATGTATGTGCCTGTTCTTAAAGCTGTCAGGCATTTTTCTGAAATGATAGGGTTGTAAAAAAGGTAAGTGTGTAGATATGATATTACTTATATGTGGAATCTAAAATGTAACACAAATGAACTTATCTATGAGACAAAAACAGACTCAGACATAGAGAACAGACTTTTGGTTGCCAAGGGAGAGGAAGGGCAGGGGAGGGTTGGATTGGGACTTTGAAACTAGAATATGCGAGCTATTATATATAGGATGGATAAACAACAAAGTCTTGTTGTGTAGTACAGGGAACCAAATTCAATATCCTGTAATAAATCAGAAAATAATATGAAAAAGAACATATATATACATTATATATATGTATAAAATGTATATATATGTCTGAATCACTTTCCTGTATACCAGAAACTATCACAACTATACTTCAATTTTTTTAAAAGGTAAATGGGTGGAAAGATCATGTGAAAATATTCTAGTCCATATAAAGATCAAACCCATGTCTCTAGTCTCACCTACACCCTATTTTCCAAATGAATTAACTAGTTACAAATATCCAACAAAGTAAAGAGTTAGTTAGAATGTAATTTCAGTTGTCAGCTTCCAGTCAGTGTCAGCACTTAGAATGTCCTGCTCAGCAGAAGTCAAATCAAAAAAATGAAAAGATGGCAAAACCAATGAAATAAAGCATAGATTTCATATGTCAAAAATGAATTATGTTGTTTGCTTTATCAACAACTGATTTGGGTGTAAATTTTGTCTTTTTTTTCATAAGGTGGTATCATTTTTATATCTTTTGAGGACTATACTAATGACAAAAGAATGCACATAAAATGTTTTTTGTTGTTTCTGTTGTATAAACCACTGTGGAATAATTGGTTTTTTACAAGTCACCTAATGGCATCATTGAAGTACTGAGAGAGGAGAATGAGTAGGATTTACCCCTTGGAGTCTGTGTATATGTAAGGCTAATTTTGTTTTATCCTTTAATAGCATTTGCCTATGTATTTTTATTTCTTTTCTACTAGAAGATGAATTTCCTAAAACTGTGCAGCAGGCAAAGGTACCACTGATCAGTAGAATATCTTGTCGAAGCTACTGGGGACTGGAAATTAAAAACACTAATATATGTGGAGGGGCTTCCGGATCATCCTCCTGTATGGTAATTAAGGCCTGCATTCACGAGGGCAGGAGGTTCACTTCAGTGTTGTCTTCTGAATGTTTGTTTCTGACCAGAAAGAGGTACAAATGTATGGCAGTTTTAAAGCGAAAAATGAGAGGAATAAGTCCATTGCTAAGTTGATGCACTGCGATTGCTAATTTGATATTTGCATAGATTCAGTTTTCAAAAGGAATTACTCATTCCATTGCTAGGTTGAACTATGTGAAACTGATGATTTTCAGCTATTTTTGACCTACAAAAAAATGACAATTTCTTATGGTTTGACATCATAGCTGAATTAGGTAGCTCAAACTACCTATTTCCAGTAGCACTGAATATATAAAAATGCTTTTGTGCAACTCAAAGCCATCATTTGCTCATTTATATTGATTAGACACATGAAACTTCCTGCATGGTAGTCTATGGTCAGCATAAAATGAATTTATGTTTCTTTCAGCATTGCTTTGAAAATATAAATTTTGATCTGAATCAGAGATCTGTAACATCAGCCAATGAGCTCAGTGGCCCTAGTTCCTTGAGCTGTTGTGATGGGAGAGTGACTTACACTCGTGTCTGATCATCCCCTGCAGTTGTGGGTTAGCATCCCCCAGGAATCATGCAGTTAGGAGAATGAACTTCTCTTTTTGCTGGTTGCAGGGAGATTCTGGAGGACCACTGCAGTGTGGTGAGGGTGGGCAGTACAAGCTCATCGGTATTGTGAGCTGGGGCAGCAGTAACTGCCATCCTGCTGCACCAACAGTCTTCACCAGAATTTCTGCCTACACAGACTGGATCACATCCATCACTGGAGGAGAAGCAGGATCACTGGGAGACCAACCTGGTGGAACTGTGATCACAAGTGGGAAAGGAAATACATAACCACATATCTGGAAAATATGTCTCTTGTCATTGCTAAAAAAAACTCAATGTCACTTCTCCCAACTTTTGTCATTGAGGAGCTTGGATTTGGTGTATAAATACATTCAATATTAAACATTGGTCACAGAAAGTTAATGTTGGTTCGTGCCTCCTGGGACTTATAATCTTAAATGCCATTAAGTTCATATCTATGTACTATGTATATGTCACATTTGAATACCACCATATATACTTTTTGGGGTTTCCCAGGTGGTGCTAATGGTTAAGAACCTGCTTACCAATGCAGGAGATATAAAGAGGAGATAAAGAGATGTAGGTTCAATCCCTGGGTCTGGAAGACCCCCAGAAGAGGGCATGGCAACCTACTCCAGTATTCTTGCCTGAAGAATCCCATGAACACAGGAGCCTTACTGTGGTCCATATGGTTGACTATGGTTCATATGGTCCAAAGGAGCTGACTGCAGGTCCATATGGTGCTGACTATGGGTTATGGTCCATAGGGTTGCAAAGAGCAGGACATGACTGAAGCTATTCAGCACAGAACAGCAGGTGGTGCTAATGGTAAACAATCTGCCTGCCAACGCAGGAGACTCAAGAGTCGTGGGTTCAATCCTTGGGTCTGGAGGATCCCCTGGAGAATGGAATGGCAACCCACACCAGAATTCTTGTCTGGAAAATTCAATGGGCAGAGGAGCCTCACATGCTACAGTCCATGGGGCCACAAAGAGTCGGACACGACTGAGCATACATATATACTTTTACTATTTTTTCTAATTTGGTTAACATTGAAAGATATGAAGAGAAATGCTACTCCCTCCTTGTAATTCTTAATTTTACTCACACGGATAAGCACAAATATAGGAATGGTCCCAGTAAGTTTCACAATTTCAATGAGCAAGTAACATTTAAGAAATGATTTATCAGGCTTATCACTTGAGTTTTAACTTTTTAGGTACAATTTAAGATATTTCCATTGTTTTCAAAACATTTATCTGAATTTCAGCTGACCAGTACCATTACCCTCATCTTTCAAAGCTTAGACAAAAATTAAGGAAGGCCCTTGAGACCAGAGACTTAATGCCAGAGCCCATCACAAAGATATAAAAGGTAGAATGAAAAAGAGCTTGAAGCAACTATTTTTTTTCTTATTTCCCACCAATATTTATCATTTTCTTTCCAAAAGTACAGCATTCAAAAAGGGAGGATAGTTTAACTTTTTAGGTAAGCACAATATAAACAAATCAAAGAACAATCCATAAAGAAATAACTAAAAGATAATTTTTTTTCTTTTTCTGATCTCCCTTTCTCTTACCCCATTCTTCCCATTCCCTCTCTATTTCTCTTTGTCTCTCCTCTCTTTTGCAAATGCTACAAAGGGAAAGTGTTTTTAAATTTCCTAGTATTTACTAAAAACATCTTTTATGAATTTTGGCCTAAATTGCATTCACTGATGTAAATTATACTGTTCGATAGGAACTCAGTAAATTGAAAGATGAGATTTATAATGAAGATTCTCTCATTCTTATGTTAATTTGTCTTGTAGTATTTTTACTTTGTCTCATTAAATTGCTCTCATCTTTTCAGTTAGATGACATTAAGGGGAGTTAAAGATGGACTGTATTAAAACATCAGGCCTGTCTAAAGCATTTTTCTTCACAGTGTGATCTGCAGGTGGTTAATTTGGATGCTTGGACAATCTCTGATCTCCTGGGATGGTGATCTGGTGGTGATGCTTGAGGGCTCCGCAGCAAAAGATGTGGGGTTAGCATTTCATGTACTACTTAAAAAAGCTGCCTGACTTTTCTAAAAGGGTCAGAGACTATTTGATGATCTCTTTTCAGCTTCAGTTGGCAGTAATTTTTAAATTGTTCTGTATTTAATCTTTTCCCTTTTGAATAGGACTGTGTTAGACTATTTTACTGTTAGACTGCTTTACTTTCCCTTTTCCTAGTTGAAAGCCAATTTCACTCAGGAGGGACATAAGCTTTATTTCTTACTTCGACTGTTTCTTCTTCCCCAAAACTCTCTTTTATTCTTTTATTTCAAGGTCAAGCTCTATGTGTATTAAACTGCAATCAACTGTGTACATTGATATAGTCTGTAAAAGTTATGTAGCCAAATTAAAAAAAAATAGAGACCCAATAACCTAAGATTTTGCTCATGTGTTTATTTAAAAATGTCCTCCATGAGCACCTGCTGTTTGGCAAAGAGGGGCACCTTGGAAGAGGAAATTTCCCTCATCTGTAGAATCTCATTCTAGGGGAGAAGAATGATATACAAAGTTAATTATGATTCCGTATGCCATGGAGCTGCCAGCCTAGGAGGAAACAATCAACACTTTCTGCAAAGATGGATGGAGGTTTTGCAGGAAGAGTAATATTTGAACTGAGTTTTAAAGCTCTAATATTAGTTGACTTGATTTTTGCTTTATGTCTTAATGGTTTATACACTGGTATCTGATGTTAAAGAAATCTGTATCAAGCTGTTTTCCTATGAACAACTCCACATACTCTGAGTCTCTCCTATCATTTGGATTCTTGGAACATTTTTGTTGTTGTTGTTCATCCTTCAGCCATAAATTGCATTACCTAATATCCTCTAACTCCCCATCTTATCTTTTTCACAAAATTTTCAATAATGTGAAGTTGCTCAGTCGTGTACGACTCTTTGTGATCCCATGGACTGTAGTCCACCAGGTTCCTCTGTCCATGGGATTTTCCAGGCAAGAGTACTGGAGTGGGTTGCCATTTCCTTCTCCAGGGGATCTTCCCGACCCAGGGATCGAACCCAGATCTCCTGCATTGCAGGCAGATGCTTTGCTGTCTGAGCTACCAGGGAAGTAGTAATAACACAGTTCAATAACATAGTACCAGTTATTCATACATATTCTTTGTCAATTTAACAGTCAACAACTTAGACCCAACAAGTGTCTAATTCTCATCAAAGTTTAACTGAGGAGTTAATGTGATGTAAAAGGCTTTGGGCACTTCAGTGATTTCATCTTGGTCTCAACTTTATTATCAGTAGCATAACCACTTTCATTTTTCTCTTCCTTATAGATATAAAATAAGAATAAATTTTAACCAAAGTTTCACTTAGTGGCAACACAAACCACTGTCGGGGCCAAAATATCTAATACATTCATAAAGAGGCAGAATAAAGTGGAAAATTACAACAGAGGCAGTTAAAGCTATAGTAATTAAAACAGAATTCTCCAGGCCAGAATACTGGAGTGGGTAGCCTTTCCCTTCTCCAGGATATCTTCCCAACCCAAGGATCAAACCCAGGTCTCCCACCCTGTAGGCAGATTCTTTACCAGCTGAACCAACAGGGTGATATTGCTGCAGAGATGAAGAAATCAATCAATAGAACAGAAAGCAAAAGCAAGAAAAAGTGCCATCTTACATTCTCTAAACTGGCAAAATGCATGGTGTGACAATAAAAACAGATGAGAAAGTGGAGTGAACGGAACTCTCCTCACTGGTCAGGGGTGGGGTGCAACTCAGATAACATGGGTAATATTAAACATGCCAATGTCCTCTGAGTTAGCAATTCTACCTCTAAGGAAATGCCCTAGATGGTTGCATGGCTGCAATTAAATGAAAACATTTGGGGCATGGGTGGGGGTGGTGTAAGTTTTTTTTTTTTTTAATTTCTTACATTGATTCTAACATGCGGTTAGGTTTAACAGTGTCCTGGGAGAGTGACGCAGTCATGACAACTGAGCATGAACAGGAAACTTTATGGAAACATGAATATCAGCAAAAGCTGGCACTCCACATACCCAATACAGAAGCATGGATAATCAAAAGGTAGTATCCTCACATCGGAGAAGGTAATGGCACCCCACTCCAGTACTCTTGCCTGGAAAATCCCATGGGTGGAGGAGCCTGGTAGGCTGCAGTCCATGGGGTCGCTAAGAGTTGGACACTACTGAGCGACTTCACTTTCACTTTTCTGCATCAGAGAAGGAAATGGCAACCCACTCCAGTGTTCTTGCCTGGAGAATCCCAGGGATGGGGGAGCCTGGTGGGCTACTGTCTATGGGGTCGCACAGAGTCGGACACGACTGAAGTGACTTAGCAGCAGCAGTATTCTCACATAGCAGTAAAAAACATAGGACAGTCCACAGGCTCTTTGGATGAATATTAAAAGCAATGATGAGTTTCAAAAGCAAATTTCAGAAGAGTAGGTGCCATTGAAGGGCCGGTAACAGGCAAAATTAAACTGTTTAGCTTCATATATGGTTGAAAAAAATGCCAGGGAACAAGAATTCACCATTCAGAGCAGTGGGAAGATGGTGGGATAAGACAGAGGAACCACACATAAGTGGTTTTAATAATTTTCTAGTTAAATTGGGTGGCGGTTTTACAGATGTTTATGATCTTGCCCCATAACTTACATATATTTCTGTGTATATTAAATACTACAGAATATACATATACTTAAAAGTCTTTCAAATAACACTTGCTATTCAGCATAGAACCTGTTCTTCTCTCCAGGTAATTAGAGTTCCCCACATGCAGAGCACTAAAGTCTTGCATTTCTGGCAATCCCCTTTACCTGGAAAGCACAGATTGTCACTGTGTCTTGTGTTCCCTGATATCACTTGATGTTACTGTTTGTTAACTTTGCTTAATTAACACTGGCAGTTACACTTGCTGCCATCCATTCTCTTCCAGTGGAAAAGGGTTTAAAGTTTGTGTTATCTTCTGTGTTAGATATTACCTGACTTTTCCATTTAGATCATTTAACCATTAAATCTAATCTTATGAAAATATTTGAATATCATATTAATAACCCCTGGGCATAGGGACAAGTGTTGGTTCTGAAACCAGACTTCTTGGGTTCAAATCCCATCTTCATCATTAACTAGCCTTATGTTTTTGGGCAAATTAGCCTCATTATACTTTTACTTTCTCACCTACAGAATGAAGGTAATAAAAAAATATTCATAGAGATATCTTGTAGTTAAAGGAATTTATAAATTTATCTACTTAAAAGAGTGTCAGTCACTTAGTAAACTTTCAATTTATGTTAGTTACTGTTTTGTGCATTTTTTAAAAATAAAACTTTTAAAGAGGATTCCCTCCCCCACCAATCTGACCTTGGGTCCTTTAAAAAATATTTGAACAAAAGAGAACAGTTAAAAAATTGTCACAAAAATGAATGAACCTCAAAATCATTATGCTGACTGAAAAAAAGCCAGTTGCAACAGACTACATGTTACAGTTACACTTATATGGAATGTAGACAAATTTATAGATGGAAAGCAGAACAGTGATTCCCTAACATTATGGATGGGATTCCATAATAGCTCAGTTGGTAAAGAATCTGCCTGCAATATAGGAGACCCTGGTTCGATTCCTGGGTCACGAAGATCCACTGGAGAAGGGATAGGCTACCCAGTCCAGTATTCTTGGGTTTCCCTTGTGGCTCAGCTGGTTAAGAATCCGCCTACAATGCGGGAGACCTAGGTTTGATCCCTGGGTTGGGAAAATCCCTGGAGAAGGGAAAGGCTACCCACTCCAGTATTCTGGCCTGGAGAATTCCATGGACTGTAAAGACCATGGGGTTGCAAAGAGTCAGACACAACTGAGCAACTTGCACTTTCACTTTTCAAGATTTTGAGTAAATGCAAGAAATAAAATCAGGGTGATGGAAATGTACTAAAATTAGATTATGGTGATGATTGCACAACCCCATACATTTAATAAAATCAGTAAATTGTACACTTATAAAGCTTTCTTTTGGGAATAGTTTCAGTTTTACTTCAATGACACTTTAATCAGGAGGGGTAAAATCTGATTAAATTCTCATGTTTGAATGTAATAAAAATTCAGCAATAAACCATTACATGTAAAAAGACTATGTCATATGTTACTTGGGGAAAGATTGATTTAATTAAGCCTTGCTGTTCAACAATATAGTATATCTATTCAGTTCTTTCTTATGGCCTCCATTTTTTTCAATAATTCTCTCCATAAATTCCTTACGGATTTAATTTAGGAATGACAATCCCATGAAGCTATCTTAGTAAATGTCCTTGTGCTGAGTATTTTATATATATTAATTTAATTCTGAGCACAATTGTATCAAAAAGGCATTCTCTTTCCCATTTTATCAATGAAGACATTGAAGCTAGGGAGACTGACTTGTTTTATATCAAACACCTGGTTCCAGAGAAAGATGAATACATAGGTTTTACTGATTACAGACCTTAATTACTATATATCACGTGACTGATGGGTGTTTTCAGAAGATAATGCAGGCAAAAGTGTGGAGTTTGGACTGGGGAGATAAGATTAGGAGCATGGAGATATTGGAATTGGGCTGGCTTCAATCACAAACTTGAACATGAGAAGGAAAATCAAATGGAGAGAGATAATAAGACTTACATGTAATAAGGGAGGTTCAATTTTCAGAGAGCTTAAAAATAGTATAAATTTCCTTGAATCCACCAGGAATTACTTTCCAGCTGCTTGTTAAAAAGACTTTACTACAGTAGTTTTAGGAATTAGTATTTTTATTCTCTTACCTAAATGAAGTCAGACAGCTGATAGTCTGTCTAAAGGGTTAGAAGGCCTGAGACTTTCCTGTCTTCCTCCTCCACCATCCTCAGTGTATCAATTCAGTCGTCAAGCCATAAAATAGCTGCAGGACTCAGGTCATCACACTCACATTCCAAGATGCGAAATGAGGAAGGGCAAGGAGAAAAGGGGACAAATGGCTTTCAGGAAAGCCCTACTCAGTGACTTTACTTACATGTCTATCTGCCAAGCCTGAGAATTTCATTCTTCACTTGGGTTTAATTGTCCAGGATTCTGGTACTGAAGAAGAAGAGATGAGTATTTACATGCAACCAGAAATCTCTCTCACATCCCTAAATATTATACATTGCTTTAAATTTCACTTTTATCACCTTTTCTAGGAATAAGTACAGAAGAAATAGTGCCAATTAAACATGATACTGTGGTTGTATAAAGAAAAAGCTATAATTCTTTATTCCACTGCTTTTGATTTCCTATTTCCTCTAGTTATCATTTTTAATAGTCCAGGGCATCTCATAACAATAAATAGGAGTTTCAGAATGAGAAAATAGAGAAAATGGAGGGGAAAAATTAATCAAGACAACAAGTCAAGAAAACTTCCTAGACTTAAGGGTATGTGTTACCAGGTGGAAAGAAGGCATTGGATGCCCAGCACCAGTGTGAGGATGGACCCAGATCACAGATGTCACTGTGAGGCTTAAGAGCACTGGAGATAAGAAAATGATATAAGATTCCAGATAAAAAGAGGTATTATACTTTGGTCAAGAATTTGAATGACTTGAGACTCAGAAATATTTAAAGCATGAAAGTGCTTTGCCATGTGGGCCTCTCCACTGGGCTTCTTGACTCTGCTGATGACAAAACAGCTGCATTTCGCCAACAGATGATGCAAGGTGGGGGTAAGGGGGAGCAAAGGGGAAGCTGCACTGTTCTTTATGGCTGTTGCTAGCACCTTTAAAACTTTAAAATGATTTTTTTTAATTCATCCTTGACAAATCATAGTTTAACTGAATCAAGCCTTTTTGCTTGATGTATGAGTGAGTGAGTGAAGTCACTCAGTCGTCTGACTCTTTGAGACCCCATGTCCTGTAGCCTACCAGGTTCCTCCACCCATGGGATTTTCCAGGCAAGAATACTGGAGTGGGTTGCCATTTCCTTCTCCAGGAGATCTTTTCAACCCAGGGATTGAACCCAGATCTCCCGCATTGTAGGCAGATGCTTTACCATCTGAGCTACCGAACCTAGACTTGGTGTATAGACCAAAAAAAAAAGATAGTACTAATTTCCCAATCTTTTTTTTTTTTCTATCTTTTGCCTCCAAATGGAAGACTCTAATGGATTCCCTACGTGTTCCTTCAGCTTGGACTTGGCTTAGAATAGACATGATGTTAATAGCTTCTCCCATCTGGGGCTCAGCAATCCCCATCTGTATTATGATGAAAGTGCCAAAAGAGATCAATAAGTTATAGATCATCACCCTAAAAGATGTGTTAGATGGATGTGATACCAAAATAGCAGCCTCAATCTGTGTCCAGGACTCAACTCTTAAGTGAGTTTCCCCCAATCTAACTACTTCCTCCATTAGAGGAAAAATCAACTTCTGATCAAGTTTACTCATTCAAAACCTGGTTCATGAGAAAGTGGAGGGCAGGGGGGAACAGGTCTGACTGGCTTCTTCTAAGATCCAGACAGGGAGGAGAGGGACCTCACTATTGTTGGCTCAACTATCCTTTACTTACAAAAACAAATTTAATACATAAGAGTATTTGGCAGGTTAGTCCTGTTGAATAGTAATAGTAAGATATACAATATGTATTTATAATTTTTTGTCAAGGCATCTGAACTCTGACCATGTATTTTTTATATATTTGGCTGCTTCTGTTTACATGATATGAAAATCACCTCTAGGGACGTATCTTGTGTATGGGATGGAAATTATTTGACCATTTTAGATCAACACCAATATTATATAATATCAGAAAATGGAAAAATATCTTCTGCTGTGCTGTTGAAAGTTGATTTTCTGTCATGTTATCCTGTTTTATCCTCTGTAATTATGACAGTTTGACACATACATAAAAATCACAGTCTGCTCTGTAGCATGAAACTGGAAGTAGCTTTAATGAAAGAAATTGATCATTGGGATTGGTAGCTAGTGACTAAATCTGAGGTTAGTGGTGTCATTGACTTTCCTAGGTATAGTGGAGAAGAAATAGATTTGGGGGTAATTTATAAAATCTACTTGGGATATATTGAATTTGAGGTGTTTCTAGGGCACTCATATAGCAAAAAGTATTAAATTACCTTAATTTTGTTACTCACTTGCTAAAACTTTTATGCAAATTATAGAGAACTAAAACAAACAAACAACAACAACAAAAAACACCCAGCATGAAAACACCTTTAGATCATTTGTACAAAATACAGATTGGTTAGCACTGACTGTTAATTCCCAATCTAATACCTATCTCCTAGTTCTCTTCTGCAGGCAACACTACCAAACCAGGTTCCTTTAACCTAACATACAGCAAGCCCAAACGCTGAGATGCTGAGGTTTGCTGCAACGGCAGGGTTTTTTGTTTTTTTTTTTTTTTTCACAAGATAGCCAAGCAAGGGACGAGAAGACAAATCTCAAATCTGGCTTCCTGAAGGCAAGGGGCTTTGAGTATTTATGGAATAAAAAAGTAGGGATATATCTTGTATATGGGATGGAAATTATTTGGCCATTTTATCTCACCACCAATATCATATAATGATATCAGAAAATGGAAAAATATCTGAGTGGCAGAGGCTGGATAAAGGTGAGGTCATTCTGTGAAGACATAACTAAGCTATAGGCCACTGTGCCTTTAAAAGGTCACCAAACAGACACTCTCACATGCTCAGTTGGTGGTCCCATCCAGCCTTAACAACTGGGCTTGAACGAGACACAGATGACCTCAAGTTCCTTAAAAATAATGGGTAGACAATGTGTAGGCTATGTACTGCTTGCAGGACAAGTCTAAAAATGACCTCGATTAGTGAAAGCAGGTGAAATGGATTTGACTAATCATTACCGAACGGACATTTTTATTTTTGGAAGCAAATTTTTTCCAGATATAACACCACCATAGCATTAAGTACTTGCCCCTTCCAAGTTAAGTAAGGTTTCAATCTCCAGGAGGAAATTTAGTCTTCACTGAGTAGCTTGGAAGATCATGAGCTGTTTTTTAAATAAGCAAGATCAAATTAGTCAGTTTTGTTTTATTGGGACATCTGATTCTTATGCGGTAGTTGTTACCTTGAAAGTAGACTATTTTAGAGACCAGGGATCAGGTGTAACTAAATGAACAACAATCAGTTTTCAGCCACACAAGAGCTCAATCACACCCACAAAGAAGGAAGGGCTGATGGTATCTTTGCAGCTAAGATAAAGAAACACTTTAAGCAAGGTGAAAGGACAGCCTTCAGAATGGGAGAAAATAATAGCAAATGAAGAAACTGACCAAGAATTAATCTCAAAAATATACAAGCAGCTCATGCAGCTCAATACCAGAAAAATAAACAACCCAATCAAAAAATGGGCCAAAGAACTAAACAGACATTTCTCCAAAGAAAACATACAGATGGCTAACAAACACATGAAAAGCTGCTCAACATCACTCATTATCAGTAAAATGCAAATCAAAACCAAGCTGAGGTACCATCTCATGCTGGTCAGGATGGCTGCTATCAAAAAATCTACAAACAATATATGCTGGAGAGGGTGTGGAGAAAAGGGAACTTTCTTACACTGTTGGTGGGAATTCAACTAGTACAGCCACTATGGAGAACAGTATGGAGATTTCTTTAAAACCTGGAAATAGAACTGCCATATGACTAAGCAATCCCATTGCTGGGCATACACAGGAAACCAAGGAAACCAGAATTGAAAGAGACACATGTACCCCAATGTTCACTGCAGCACTGTGTACAATAGCTGGGACATGGAAACAACCAAGATGTCCATCGGCAGACGAATGGATAAGAAAGTTGGGGTACAAATACACAATGGAAGTATTCAGTTCAGTACAGTTGCTCAGTCATGTCCGACTTTAGCAACTCCATGGACTGCAGCACACCGGGCTTACCTGTCCGTCACCAACTCCCAGAGCTTACTCAAACTCATGTCCTTTGAGTCAGTGATGCCATTCAACCATCTCATTCTCTGTCGTCCCCTTCTCCTCCTGCCTTCAATCTTTCCCAGCATCAGGGTCTTTTCCAATGAGTCAGTTCTTTGCATCAGGTGGCCAAAGTATTGGAGTTTCAGCTTAGTATCAGTCCTTCCAATGAATATTCAGGGGTGATATCCTTTAGGATTGACTGGTTCGATCTCCTTGCAGTCTAAGGGACTCTCAAAAGTCTTCTCTAAAGCCACAGTTCAACAGCATCAATTCTTCAGCACTCAGCTTTCTATATAGTCCAACTCTCACATCCATACATGACTACTGGAAAAGCCATAGCCTTGACTAGACAGACCTTTGTTAACAAAGTAATGTCTCTGCTTTTTAACATGCTGTCTAGGGTGGTCATAGCTTTTCTTACAAGGAGCAAGCATCTTTTAATTTCATGGTGGCAGTCACCATTTGGAGTGCTTTTGGAGCCCACAAAAATAAAGTCTGTCACTGTTTCCATTGTTTCCCCATCTATTTGCCATTAAGTGATGGGACCAGATGCCATGATCTTAGTTTTCTGAATGTTGAGTTTTAAGCCAACTTTTTCCACTCTCCTCTTTCACTTTCATCAAGAGGCTCTTTAGTTCTTCTTCTCTTTCTGCCATAAGGGTGGTTTCATCTGAGTATCTGAGGTTATTGGTATTTCTCCCGGCAATCTTGATTCCAGCTTGTGCTGCTTCCAGCCTGCATTTCACGTGATGTACTCTGCATATAAGTTAAATAAGCAAGATGACAAAATACAGCCTTGACATACTCCTTTTCCTATTTGGAACCAGTCTGTTGTTCCATGTCCAGTTCTAAATGTTGCTTCTTGACCTGCATACAGATTTCTCAAGAGGCAGGTCAGGTGGTCTGGTATTCCAATCTCTTTCAGAATTTTCCAGTTTGTTGTGATCCACACAGTCAAAGGCTTTGGTGTAGTCAATAAAGAAAAAGTAGATGTTTTTTCTGGAACTCTCTTGCTTTTGTGATGATCCAGTGGATGTTGGCAATTTGATCTCTGGTTCCTCTGCCTTTTCTAAATCCAGCTTGAACATCTGGAAGTTCATGGTTCATGTACTGTTGAAGCCTGGCTTGGAGAATTTTGAACATTACTTTGCTAGACTGTGAGATGAGTGCAATTGTGCAGTAGGTTGAACATGCTTTGACATTGCCTTTCTTTGGGATTGGAATGAGAACTGACCTTTTCCAGTCCTGTGACCACTGCTGAGTTTTCCAAATTTGTGGGCATATTGAGTGCAGCACTTTCACAGCATCATCTTTAAGGATTTGAAATAGCTCAGCTGAAATTCCATTACCTCCACTGGCTTTGTTCATAGTGATGCTTCCTAAGGCCCACTTGACTTTGGATTCCAGGATGTCTGGCTCTAGGTGAGTGATCACACCATCGTGGTTATCTGGGTCATTAACATCTTTTTTGTATAGTTCTTCTGCGTATTCTTGCCGCCTCTTCTTAGTATCTTCTCCTTCTGTTAGGTTTCTATCCTTTATTGTGGTCATCTTTGCATGAAATGTTCCCTTGGTATCTCTAATTTTCTTGATGAGATCTCTAGTCTTTCTCATTCTCTTTCTAATTGTTTTCCTCTATTTCTTTGCATTGACCGCTGAGGAAGGCTTTCTTATCTTTCCTTGCTATTCTTTGAACTCTGCATTCACATAGGTATATCTTTCTTTTTCTCCTTTGCCTTTAGCTTCTCTTCTCACAGCTTTTTGTAAGGCTTTGTCAGTCAACCATTTTGCCTTTTTACATTTCTTTTTCTTGGGGATGGTCTTGATCACTACCTCCTGTAAAATGTCGCAAACTACTCAGCTATTGAAAAGAACACATTTAAATCAGTTCTAATGAGGTGGATGAAACTGGAACCTATTATACAGAGTGAAGTAAGTCAGAAAGAAAAACACCAATACAGTATATTAACACATATGTATGGCATTTAGAAAGACGGTAACAATGACCCTCTACACGAGACAGCAACAGAGACACAGATATAAAGAACAGACTTTTGGACTCTGTGGGAGAAAGAGAGGGTGGGATGATTTGAGAGAATAGCACTGAATCATGTATATTACCATATGTGAAATAGATGACCAGTCCAAGTTCAATGAAACAGGGCATTTGAAGCCAGTGCATAGGGACAACCCTGAGGTATGGGAGGGGGATAGAGGTGGGAGGGGGGTTTAGGATGGGGGACACAAGTACACCCATGGCTGACTTATGTCAGTGTATGGCAAAAACCACCACAATATTGTAAAGTAATTAGCCTCCAATTAAATAAATTAAAAAAAAGAAACACTTTAGATATATATTAACTCATTTAGTCCTTACAACAATCTTTGAGACATTATTGTGCATTTTATAGATAAACAAAAGAGGACAAAAGAGATAAAATAATATGCCTAAGGTCACAGGCTAGTAAGTGATTGAACTGGAATTTTAGCCCAAGAAATCCTGGTGCAGTGTCTGTGATCCTAACCACCCTACTATGTTTCTTCTTAAATATCAATTTAAGCTTTAAATCAATTTAGAGGTGGTTTAAAGTTTTGGGGCTAATCCTGAGATGAAAGTCTGGAAGTGAAATTCCATCTGTGCAAATTATTTGCCCTTATTTTCTAGGATGTTTTAAATTTAGTAAAATTTTATATTTCAGTAAATGTTAATTCATTAAATAAAATGATTTTTCCTTTGAAAGGCAGTTTGGTTCTGTGGTCAAGATTTTTCTGCATCTCCTAGTTTTTTGACTTTGGGTAAATTTCTTAACTGCCACTTATCTCTATTTCCGTATCTAGTAAGTGAATAGTATTGTGAGGGTTAAATGAGAAACACACAGTAAAGCATATAAATATTGCTCACAGGGGGGGAAAAAAGCACTGTTTTCCCTTTAAGAATTAGTCATTATTATCTTTTTGTGAGAATTTTTGGTCAATTAATCTTAAAATTGAAATCTCAATGTCTGCAAAATCTGGTAACACGTGGGCTTGCTCTTGAACCCTTTCTTTTCAAAGTCCCCTCTGTTGCTTCTTATGATAGCAAGTGTTAGAAAAAGCTGAATGAAGCATTAATTTTCTTTCTCAATAAATAGTTGAGTGCTTAGAAATGTACTGGTGATATAAGATTGACGGAGACAGATGTGCTTTTTTAAATTTAATTTTTAATTGGAGGATAATTACAATATTGTGATGGCTTCTGTCACACATCAACATGAATCAGCCATGGGTATACATATACCCCTGCCTCTTAAATCTCCCTCTAACCTTCCTCCCGTCCCACCCCCTAGGATGTCACAGAGCACCAGCTTTGTGTTCCTTGTGTCATACAGTAAATTCCCACTTTACATATGGTAATACACCTGTTTCAATGCCACTCTCTCAAATCATCCAACCCTCTTTTTCCCCTACTGTGTACCAAAAGTCTGTTCTCTATGTCTGCATCTCCATTGCTGCCCTATAGATAGGTACATCAGAATCTTTGTAGATCAGATGTACTTTCTTATGGAGCTTATTAATTGTTGGCCAAAAAGTTTGTTTGCATTTACCCATAAGATATTACGGAAAGATCCGAACGAACTTTTTGGCCAACCCATAGACAAGAAAAACATTTAATAAATGTTACCTGGTCTTAAAAGGAAAGTTTAAACGTTCTTGACAGAAGAAAACAAAGAGGTAAAGAGATTGCACAAAACGTCATGAGAGTTTTGGAGGAGTGATACATATAGGGCTGTAAATGTTAATTCCTGCGTGAGATTCGTTCTGTGGTCTCCAACTTTTTGCATGCGTGCCTATGCGGGTGTGTATTCCCCTTTCCCTCGCTCAGTGGAGTCCTACTCTTTGCGACCCTATGGACTATATAGCCTGACAGGCTGGTCTATCCGTGGAATTTTCCAGCCAAGAATACTGGAGTGGGTTGCCACTTGATACTCCCGGAGATCTTCACTACTTAGGGATTAAACCCATGTCTCTTGCGTCTTCTGCATTGGCAGGCAGATTCTTTACCAGTCGCGCTAGTTGGGAAGCCCCAAGTTTCCAAATTGGTAGATTACAAATCCCTCCCTGGAGAAGTTACTTCCGAGTCAGCCAAATGGGTACAACTGAAACAAATTTAAATCTCTATTCTGTTTAGCCACACCCCTTTAATTTGAACCACGCCTCTTGATTCACAGAGCACGTCGTCAGCAAAGGGAATATCGCGAGAGCTCTTTCACCATCTCCGTGTTGACGTTTTCAACGGTGGTAGTGGCTTCTGTTCTCGCGATATTTCCCGGTAAATGGGAGCCCGGTCGACCCGGGCTTCTGTGAAACATGGCGGTCGGCTGGGACCGTAACACAAGGTAAGATACTGAAACCCCGCCGGGTGCTGTTCCCTCGCTTGCTCCAGGGCTGTTCAGGGCATGAATGTGGTTAAAGTAGTGAGAGCCAGTTATAGGATTGGCTCCCGGTCTTAATTCCTCTCTTCTGGAGAACGGGCCGGACCTGGGAGCCACTCTACCTATCTTCCCGGGGGCGTTACTGGCAGGACCCTGGGCAGCGCTGCGCCGGGAATCTCCTCGTTCTCCGGTCCAGTGTTTCTGCGCTGTCTTACAACTTGAAGGAGTTTGGGTACTTCCCCGTAGCTTCTGACCCTGGCCCATTGCTGCTTATAACGCCCCGTGCCCCGGTGGCTCCTCCCGTCCGCAGGCGAGGAGGGTCCCACGTTGTAAAGACCTGCCTGATGGTGTCCGGATTTCCCGGGGGGCTTCCATCCCCGTTCAGACAAATACCAAATTCTTCGCAGCAAGTTGCTCCCTGTCTGAGAAAGACCTAGATCTTCTTAGCCTCTCCTCAGGAGGTTCGCGCACCGCTTAGGAAAATGAGAAAGGGGTTAGGTTAAGACGAGATGCTATAGGAGAGAGAGGTTCGAGTGTCAATACTTTTCAGAAACCCTCGCGAGTTAAGAAACCCTCGTTAGGTAACAGTCGACTCGTGGTAGAGAATACCCTTGGGTATTGGTAATATATAGAATTAGTAGGTAATTGTTTGAGAAAAGGCGTTCTTGTAACTTTTATATTTAGGATTTAATGCCCTCAGGACAACGCAAAGTTACATAATATCTGTTAAAATGTTGCAAGACGGGCCTTCAGAAGCAGTCAAAGATACAGTTAAAAATGGGATTTACTTGTTCGCAATTGTATTTAAATATTTCACTGTACTCTAGTATACAGCCATTATAAAGAAATGAATCAGGTTTGTTCACGAAAGAGTCTAGTAGGTATGTTTGTTTACTTAATTTGTTTATTCGTATCTCCACATTGTTGCAGTTATTCCAGGTCTCTTAGAGGAAAAACATGAAAAAAAGAAATTTCATGGTTTTCTTTAGGGGAAGAAGAGGGAGTGAATTTCTTTCTTGGTGATGGTAAAATTCAGTCACAGCTGATTGTTATAATTCAGGGTACAAATCATAAAAATATGCCAAGCTTTAAAGTCTCAGAGGAAATTAGTACTGACTTGGAATAATAACAGCAAAAAAAAAAATTAGAAAATGATAAATTTCCTAAAGGGTTAGTGATTTAATTGGAAGAAATGGTGAAACGTATTTTTAATAGAAGTTACTTTTTAGGCTGCTACAGTGTAGCAGCCTGCTACAAATCCTTTTCAACAGTTTTTCAATATTTATTATGATTCTGCCTCTTAATGTCCTGATGGATAAATTAACCCCTTTATGCTTTAGTTTCCTTATTTGCAAAATGGAGGTAATAATACCAGACTCAGAAGGTGGGTGGTGATGCTCAAAGTGTTAGCTCTTGTTAATTTTTAATTTTTGTTTTCTATTTTCTATAACTACTCACAAAATGTTGCTTTTGTACTTAGCCAAAATATAGAATGAAGAAGATGCTTTTTAAAGTAATTTATTTGATTCCAAAATTGATTATACTTTTCAGTCTATATGGTTAATTTGTGCTTAAGCTCCATCTTCCAGCTGCTTGCTTTCTTAAGCTGTTATCCTCTCTTTAATTACTAAGTTACAGATTTCTTCTTTCTACTACTTCATGCAGTCTTAATACAGTCTAGGTCAGTGACCTAGTGCCTTGGTAACCCATTCTCCTTGCTTTTGGGGAGCTTCATTCTATTGTCAATATATTTCATGTGTCATTGACCTTTTCTTCCCACTTTCCTTACTTTCTTAATTCAGTTTTGTGTGCTTTTGTTGAGTAGTTACTAGAGTCAAACCTTGCTTCATCTTATTATTAGGTGCATCCAACTTGTGTTGCCAGCACTCTATGTCTCTCAATTTTTATTCTATTAATTTATATAATCCTCAGTCTATTCATGGTATTATCAACTAATTCAGATACTCTTTCCACCTTCCCAAAGACTTTAACAAATCTCAGCTATCTTATAAGTCTTTGCATTTCTTTTGAAAATTAGACACAGACATTTGTCAAATGACTCATTTTTATCTTGATTAAAAACTGTGAGGTAAACCATTATGTCTCCATCCCTCCTTTTAAAATAAAATTATAATAGAGAATTGTGAGAACTTGAGGATCTTTTCAAATTTGTCACATAGCTAGTAAGTGCCTAGAAGAACCCCAAGTATTTCCAATCACAGAACTCACATTTATGCCATCTTATTTGCTTCCAAGTAAACATTTTTTAAAAATGTCACTTGGAAGGTTGTTAGATTTGCTTGAATTATGTTAGTGTAAATAATTGTAATTATTTAACATTTTACTCTATTGTAAAAAGCTTTAAAGTAAAAAGAATGAGTACTATTTTGATATCAAGTGCTGTAAAGTGAAACTAAGTTATCTTTCATAAATTTTTTCTTTTGTATTCTAATGCATTATTATTAAGTGGCTTAAATTTACAGATAAGTCATAGTTTTGTTTTTCATTTCTGAAGTTCAGTGGCAGCCTGAATAGTATTTATTCCACCTCTTTTCTCATTCTTGTTAATGACTTGTGTTAATTTCACAGGGCTGACTTAGCAAATTACCATCTGCCTGGTTTTAAAAAATAGAAATTTGTTTTCTTTCAATTCTGGAGGCCACCAGACTGAAATAAAGGTGTCAGCAGGGCCATACTGCCTCTGACAGCTCTAGGAAAGAAACCAACATTTGAGCGATCCTTGGCTCCTTGGCTTGTAGATTCATCACTCTACTCTCTACCTGTCTTCACATGGCATAGTCCCCAGTGTGTCTGTGTATCCTCACATGGCTTGTCATAAAGGCACTGGTCATTGGATGTCCGACTCTTTGCCACCCCATATACTATATACAGTCCATGGAATTCTCCAGGTCAGAATACTGGAGTGGGTAGTCTTTCCCTTCTCCAGGGGATCTTCCCAACCCAGGGATCGAATCCAGGTCTCCCATATTGCCGGTGGATTCTTTACCAGCTGAGCCACAAGGGAAACCCTCATTGGATTTGGGGCTGCCTTAATATGGTATGATCTCATCTTAATTAGTTGTATTTTTGAAAACCCAGCTATTTTCAAATAAGACCCATTCACAGATACCAGGGATTAGGACTTGGATGTATCCTTTTGGGAGGCATAGTTCACCTCACAACAATGCATATGTATTAACCAATTAAATATTTTTCATATTGTCAAATATATGTTAAAAATAGAAGTTAGCTCATAAAGTGTGAGTAGCAGGAGTAAATTGTGTTTCTACAATTCCCACCTTCCTTCTTTTCTTCCTTTTTGTTTATAGAAATAATTAAATGTAATGGAGCCATAGAAGTGTCATGAATTCTGTATTTTAATTTTGGCAAAGCATCTGATAGTCTCATTGTATTCACGTGGACGCAGATGATGAAATACTGGCTGTGTGGCATTACTTAGATTGAGTGTTGATAATATGTGCCTGTGTTCCAGCATGAAAGTTGGCTTCATATTTCTTATGCAGTTTTTCAAAGCATTGTTTGAGTGTCAGTTGTTATCAATGACTTAGTAGAGCTTATGTGTTTTATTTTTTAGTAACGTGTTTTATTTTTTAGTATACACAGCAGTATAGGAGAGAAATTGAAGATATGGTACTAGAGATTGTCAAATTATGAAAACCACTGGGCAAAGGAATCCAGCATAATGGCTCCTAAATTTTGTTAACCAGTACACAGAGTATGTAGAAATCAGGGAAAGGGGCTGGACTTAAGGGCTAATGTAGAATTGAAGTTTTTAATTTTATTAAAGAAAGACATCCAAAAACAAAACAAAAAACTTGCTGTCTGCTTTACCGTTTCACCAAAGAAAGGATATTTGGCACATTAAAAAAAAGGAAAGGAAAGGAAATAATTTCAGAATAAAAGACAGATTATTTTTTTAATTGAATAAATTTAACTTTAAAAATTCTTATATTATTATTGTTTTTTTCATTTAGTAGGTACAGATTAGAAACTTTTGTGACAGAATGGCAGTCCTGTGGCTCTGGAAATCACTGATCTAGGGTCTTTCTAAATGTGTTTTTGAAAATGGCTGACTGAGCTGGATGGAGAAGCAAATTCAGTGGGAATGGGAACAGTGGAACTGCATGACGGGGAGGAATCCAAGGGATTGAGAACACAGGGAAAGTGAAGAGTGGGTTTTTCCCTAGTCAAGAAATTAAAGAACTGCAAGGATAATTGTTTCTGCTCAGAGAAGAAAAGTAGTGTTTTGGGTATTAGCAGCAGAGCAATTTTAAATTTGAGCTTCCCGGGTAGCTTAAATGGTAAAGAATCTGCCCACAATGTGGGAGACCTGGGTTCGATCCCTGGGTTGGGAAGATCCCCTACAGAAGGGCATGACAACTCCTCCAGTAGTCTTGCCTGGAGAATCCCATGGACACAGGAGTCTGGTGGGCTACAGTCCATGAGTTTGCAAAGAGTTGGAGAAGACTCTTGAGAGTCCCTTGGACTGCAAGGAGATCAGCCCTGGGATTTCTTTGGAAGGAATGATGCTAAAGCTGAAACTCCAGTACTTTGGCCACCTCATGCGAAGAGTTAACTCATTGGAAAAGACTGATGCTGGGAGGAATTGGGGGCAGGAGGAGAAGGGGACGACAGAGGATGAGATGGCTGGATGGCATCACTGACTCGATGGACGTGAGTCTGAGTGAACTCTGGGAGTTGGTGATGGACAGTGAGGCCTGGTGTGCTGTGATTCATGGGGTTGCAAAGAGTCAAACATGACTGAGTGACTGATCTGATCTGATCTGATCTGGACACCACCGAGCAGCTAACACACACACAATTTTAAAAGTTCAGAGGAGCCAAAATGTGACCTTGTTCATGTGTGGCTTTGTATAGAATTAAGATGGAAATGATTGGAGAATAAATTATGCTTACATAATAAAAGAGTTATCACTGTGAGTGAGTGCCTGAGTGTCATAAGATGGCAATGGGATGGGGAAGGAGAGAAGTATAGACCTGGGTTCGATCCCTGGGTTGGGAAGATCCCTTGGAGGAGGGCATGGCAACCCACTCCAGTATTCTTACTTGGAGAATCCCATGGACAGAGGAGCCTGGCGGGCTACAGTCCATGGGGTCTCAAAGAGTCGGATACATAATATGAAAGTTAGCTATAATTCTGTGTAGTATGTGCGTTTATTATTATTAGAAGATAGACTTAAAAAGGGAAGAGATGGTCAAGAAATCATGCTGAAACCTGCTCTTTCTTTACCTGAGAGTCTCATAAAAGAAGTAGGATTCAAAGAGAAATGCCACTAGGAGAATGTCAAGTTTCATAAATAGCAGGTAGAAGGCTTGCTTTTAAAAAAACTAGAAGTTTTCAGATGACTTGTTCATATCAAAATAGTGGCTCTATAGAGCAGACTGGCGATTTTTGAGGTGGAACGAATTTCTCGGGTGTAGATTAGTGCTGAGGTAATAAGAATGAAATAAGAGCAGCAGAGTGGCGGGTGCTCAAGTGTAGAATAGAGCTGTCTTGAGGGGAAGGTGAGACCCTTGCCAGTTCACCAGGAGCATGGCCTGTTGTTGTCAGCTTTTCTGTTCTAGGTTTGGGGAGAGCCAATGAGAGTGCCCTCTATGTGTTCTCTGGGTCAGGCTGTGGAATTGTAGAAACTAGAAATGGGAGAGGGAGATAGCCAGTGAGTACACTAGTTAAATGATTAAGGGAGGAGTACTGGATAGGCTGTATGAATTATTAGAGTGTTGGGAAAACCAACTACTTGCTTGCCATATCTTTATACTTAGATTCAATTTATAAGAAAGCATTTGTAAGGCTTATTAAAATACATAGAACGTTTAGAAAAGAAAATTCACAGTTTTATTCTTTTGCTCAACAATGCTGTAGCTACTAGGAGCCAACCACTGTTAAAGGTGCTGGGGATATACTATAGTGAATGAAATAAGAAAAATTTCTACTTGTAGATCTTATATTTTTACATGTTTATCTAAGCATGGATGTTTTGATTGGAAAGCTGTGCTATCATGAATGTTAATGGGGAATTTCCCACCTTTCTTCTTTTCTTCCTTCCATAAATATTTATCAAGTAACCTCATGTGCATTGGAGATACGAAGGCTAAGTTACCCATGGTCCCTGCCTTAAAATTACTATGGAGAAAGCAAGCAGGTAGAAATAGTGTGATAAAACTACAGTGTTCTAGGAGCAAATGCTGTAACTCATGTTCGAGGTCATTGAAGGCTTTTCCTCCTTGAGAGAGATGTTTAGACTGAGACATGAAGAATGTTAGCCAAATGTAGAGGTGGGGTAGGAGGGGGAGGATATTTCTAGTAGACAGAATAGTGTGTTTAAGGAATAGAAAGTGATTTTGTAAGGTTGGGTCTGTGTTTTCAGTGCTTTGTAAAACATGTTGGGATAGATAGATTTCAAACTCCTTAAATGTAATGGGAGCCTATATAAATGTTTTAAAATGAAACTTATATGATAAGTTTTATGTATTAAAAATATTACTGACTGTCATATAGAGAGTGAATCGAAGGTTTGAAGATCGTTTGAAGCAATGAAGAAATAGATTATGGCAGCTGAGACTAAGATCCTAGTAAGGAATTTCTCTGGGCCTGGAAAAGTTAGAATTGCGAGAAATTTAAGAAGAGTTTAAGGATGAAATCCATGTTTCTAGCTTGTGCATTTGGATGCATGTGTCATCATTAATTTAGGGACACAGGAGGAGAAACAGGTTTGGTAGGGTGAAGTGTTTATTTTTAGGCATGTTTACTCTAAATTGTCTTTCCAATGCGCCAATGAAAATATAATAGAAGGCAGAAAGATATTCATGTCTGCAGAAAGATTTGGATTGGTAGTAAAAATTTGAGAGGAATCAACGTGTTGATGAAAATGGAAGGGATGGGAGACCACTTGGGGAAAGTGTGAAGGTTGAGAGAAGGGCCTAGTGCAGAATCTCAGAGGAAGAAGAATCTGCAAAATAAGCCAAATCAGGAATTTAGTATTACCTCAGCCAAGGTATGAGACTGTTTCAAGAGGAAAAGAAGTGATGAACAAGTGAGAAAATGTATTCTCTCAGAAGCAAAACTGAATTAAGGCCAAAATTGTCCGTTGGATTTGGTACTAAGGAAATTGTTGATGACCTTGTTGAGAGCAAATTTAGTTGAGAACTGAGGAATTAGTCTCAGGATATGAATGGAGACAACTCATTCCTTTAAGTGTCATATCTTTTTGCCTTTTCATACTGTTCATGGGGTTTTCAAGGCAAGAACACTGAAGTGGTAGCCAGAGATCTATACAGTAGTTGAGTTGGATTTGAGCTTGCCTTAAGAGTTTTATTTATTTATTTTTTTAAATTTTATTTTATTTTTAAACTTTACATAATTGTATTAGTTTTGCCAAATATCAAAATGAATCCGCCACAGGTATACATGTGTTCCCCATCCTGAACCCTCCTCCCTCCTCCCTCGCCATTCCCTCCCTCTGGGTCGTCCCAGTGCACCAGCCCCAAGCATCCAGTATCGTGCATCGAACCTGGACTGGCAACTCGTTTCATACATGATATTTTACATGTTTAAATGCCAGAGAGTTTTGTTTTAAAGTTAAGTGGCTTGAATGTATTTAGTATTTAACTCCTGTAGGAGAGAATGAGTAGAAATTTGAAAGATGGAAGAAGGATCAGTCTTGGTGCTATTACTGCTAAGTGGATATAGAAAATAAATTTGATTACTGAGTTGAACAAACATGAGGAGCCATGGCTTATGCTTAATAAACACTCAGAAGCTTAATTTACATCTATCGTGGGAATCAAACTTTGCCTTCTCTTTTGTCTACATGTTATTTTTTTTCTTAGGAAAACCATCTATATGAAAACCAAATTATAATCTGAAGGCCACTTTTAAACATGGAATCAGTAGGGGGACTTAGTTGGATGTTTATAATAGCAAATGAAATCAGCCCTTTAATGCATTCAGCTTCCCTTTAGGGCCGTGGTTCCTGCATGGGCTGATTACGTAGTGCCCCTGGTTAGGGCCTGCTCTCTTTTGGGCAGTGTTTGTGATTCCTGCCAGTGTTTACCTCTCTGGTCTCCTTTTTCTCCATGAATACTCTTTCTATGGTCTATTCTTTCTGTATTTTAGATTTTAGATAAGTCTTTCTGCTTTCTTCTAGACACTGCTTTCCTTTTATTGACTTCTACAACCAATAGAATTTGACTTATTCTGTTAGGTGTTAATTTTATCAATACAGCTTTGATTTTGGTAATGCTTGTAGTATCACCTATCATGTTTATATAAATCAGCCATATAAAATTATATAAATATTTGTGATTTCAGTTATGGCTAGCATATTTTAGATATAGTTGGCATACTGATCAAAAGGAGAATAGCAAGCAGTCAATTTTTAAATAATATTTTTACTATCAGATCAGATCAGATCAGTCGCTCAGTCATGTCCTACTCTTTGCGACCCCATGAATCACAGCACGCCAGGCCTCCCTGTCCATCACCAACTCCCGGAGTTCACTCAGACTCACGTCCATTGAGTCTAGTGATGCCATCCAGCCATCTCACCCTCTGTCGTCCCCTTCTCCTCCTGCCCCCAATCCCTCCCAGCATCAGAGTCTTTTCCAATGAGTCAACTCTTCGTATGAGGTGGCCAAAGTACTGGAGTTTCAGCTTTAGCATCATTCCTTCCAAAGAAATCCCAGGGCTCATCTCCTTCAGAATGGGCTGGTTGGATCTCCTTGCAGTCCAAAGGACTCTCAAGAGTCTTCTCCAACACCACAGTTCAAAAGCATCAATTCTTTGGCGCTCAGCCTTCTTCACAGTCCACCTCTCACATCCATACATGACCACAGGAAAAAACCATAGCCTTGACTAGATGAACCAGCTTTTGAATATACTATCTAGGTTGGTCATAACTTTCCTTCCAAGGAGTAAGCGTCTTTTAATTTCATGGCTGCAGTCACCATCTGCAGTGGTTTTGGAGCCCAGAAAAATAAAGTCTGACACTGTTTCCACTGTTTCCCCATCTATTTCCCATGAAGAGGTGGGACCAGATGCCATGATCTTCGTTTTCTGAATGTTGAGCTTGAAGCCAACTTTTTCACTCTCCACTTTCACTTTCATCAAGAGGCTTTTGAGTTCCTCTTCACTTTCTGCCATAAGGGTGGTGTCATCTGCATATCTGAGGTTATTGATATATTTCCCGGCAATCTTGATTCCAGCTTGTGTTTCTTCCAGTCCAGCGTTTCTCATGATGTACTCTGCATATAAGTTAAATAAACAGGGTGATAATATACAGGCTTGATGTACTCCTTTTCCTAGATAATTTGTAAAGTTCAAAATTTTGTAAAGAGAACAAAATTCTCCCATGATCTACTTAAAACATTTTGTGTATAGGCTTTCAGTTTTTTTCCCAATTATCTTTTTCCCTGCCTCTAATAAAACTGGAATATGGCCTTCTAGTCTTTTCTTAACGTGTTATGAGTATTTTTGTACATTATTGTATTTTCTTTTATAAGATTTCAGTGCTTATCTAGATTCAGAACTTTTAATTCACTGAATTTGTATATTGGATATGAGAATTTTGTGAAATACCCTCATAATGAAATTTTTGTGCACAATACATATATTTTCCTTAGGATACATTCCTAAAAGAGGAATTTACTTGGTGAAAAGAGGAGTGGTGAATATTTATGTTGTTGTTAGCAATATATGAGCATGTCTATTTTACTTCATTGTCATCCTTTAATGGAAATGTGTTGTTTTTGTATGTTTTGTTAATTTAAAATAACCATTTTAATTTGTATATTCCAATATTACAAATATGATTGAGTAGCTTTTCACATTATTTGGCTGTTACATGTGTTAGTGTGTGTAAATTGCCTTTCATTAGTACTTTTTTCAGGGTGGGAGTGGAGAAAGAATAGTGTTAAGCTTTTTTTTTTTTCCCTTGAGGAGGAATGGGAATGTTAAGTTGTTCCAAGGACATTTATGAGTTATCTAAAAATAAAATCAGCCTTTTAATCTTTCTGAAGGATGCATTTATTCATTTTTTTATTTCTTAGCGTGACTATATGAAAGAAGAAGAAGGTTTTCCTGAAGATGAGGCGACTGAATCGGAGGAAAACCTTAAGTTTGGTGAAGGAGTTGGATGCCTTTCCAAAGGTTCCTGAGAGCTATGTGGAGACTTCAGCCAGTGGGGGTACAGGTGAGTATCAGTTCAAATCAGAACTCCTTCAGGAAGTTCATCTTCTGAGTTAGCATGCTAGTGAGGGTTGGGGTGAAGGCATGTCCACTAGACGGGAGTGTATGCGTACATATGGCTGATTCAGGTCATTGTACAGCAGACTCTAACACATTGGAAAACAGTTATACACCAATGAAAAAAAGAAGAAAAAAGGTTAAAAAAAACCTTTCTTTTCAAAAAAAAAAAACTTACAGAAATGTCGCTATGAGGAAGAACTCATCAGTGAATTTTAAAGTAACTTTAAACTCATCAAAGTAACTTTATAGCTGATCTGTCCTCATGTCACACTATTTGCCTTAAATTTATTCTTCTATCTATGCTTTTTGTCATCCAACCCATCCTACCCAGCCTATGCATTTAGCAGTGTTTATTAAAGCATAACTGAACAAATTAATTCAGTTATACTGCTTTGGTGCTCTTGAATTATTAAGATTTTTATATGTAGATAGACTTGAAGTTATTTAATGATGTTGAAACTGCCTTAGTCTGTTTTGGTTAAGAGTAAGTCACTTTAGGTATCATAATAAAAGTCTTAAATTTCACATTACTGAAGAAAGGTATCATAGGATAGTAAGTTAAGAGCTTAGACTTTGGAATCAGACTGTCTGGATTTAAATTCCACCTCTGCTCCTTCCTAACTACTTGATCTTCAGGAAGTTCCTCAACCTGTCTATGCTTTAGTTTCTTCTTACACAAAATGGGGATGTTATCAGTGTTTACCTGGTAGAGTTGCAGTAGCAATTAAATAAGTTAATATTTATAAAATACTCATAGCAGTACCTGGTACAGAGAGAATTTGTTAAATAAATTAATAATGAAATATATCAGAAAAATATGCCACTATAACGGTATTTACTATAACTTTTTTCTATGTGAAGAACTGATAAAACAATATATTTCTCATAAGATTCACATTTCATTTGGTAAAATCTATAGTACATCGGTTGCTATTTCTAATCTCCTGTGATTAACTTTTGCTAATGAATATAGTACAACTGTTCATTTTAAGTGTTTTTTGTCATAGTAGATGATAGTTCTTTTTCTTTTAATTAGATCTTTTAAAATGAAGTGAAATATTTGTGATATTTCCAAGTAGATAGAGTTTTATCTATCTACTTTGGTGAGTACAGAGGGAGATTTTATTTGACTTTCTGGCACAGATTGTGAACTCTCAAGATCTAAGAAATTAGGCTGTTTTTTTGTTATTTTAAGTGGACTACAGAATGGATACCATTTTTAATTATGAGGGGACTACTTTCATGCTTACTTTCATCATTTATCATGTCTGTGACACTGCTATTTGTAACAAGGTAAAAGTTTTGTGTCTTTGTGTAATTTTGACAGATCCATTTAGTGAGAAATGTCCTTAATACTGAAGAAATAACATGCTTTCTCAATAATGCATATGTTTGTGTTCATTAAATCTTCATTTTTAAGTTGTTTTAGAAAAAAATTTATAATATTTTAAGAAAAATGGTTTACAGTATTCATTCATATGGCAATCACATTAGGGTGTTCTTTGCTAATTTTAATTCCAGTTTCCTGCTGTTTACCTTTTAAAAATTATTTTAATTCTTTCTTTTTTGTTGGTTTCTCAGTTTCTCTAATAGCATTTACCACTATGGCTTTATTAACTATAATGGAATTTTCAGTATATCAAGATACATGGATGAAGTATGAATATGAAGTAGACAAGGATTTTTCTAGGTAAGTGTTTTTAGTTTTTGAAATGCCTTTAGATTTAAATTGTTCTGAAAATAACATGTTTTAATTTTTATACATAGTTTATTTTAATTCTGAAGAAATAGTCCTGAAAAATTCTCATTATGCATTAGGTAAAATATTTTAGAATCATTTGAATACTGGTTAAATTTTAAGAGAGAGGTTCTCTGATTGTTTATACATTTGTTTAAAAAGGTTAGGAGAACAGAATGTATTTTTCCTTAGAAGTTGAAAAGATGGAAATTGTTTGATGTTTTGAGACTGTTTACTCTTTAGACTGTGAAATATCTTACTGATCTGCGTGAACTGGAAAACAAATTATGGTAACATTGTTTATACTTAAAGCTTGATTGTTGTAAATTATGTATAAACTATATTTTAAGGTAAACATCAGTTTTAAACCTTTGAAAATAACAGTATCTTAATTAGGAAATAAAACATACTTTATTCATATCATTTGGATTTTTTTAATTGATTGAAGATAATAGGTTTATAACATGTAGGTTGCATTAGATACCAGGAAACATTTACTTATTAATTTCAGTCCCAGATCTGCCAGTTACTTGGTGTGTGACTTTCGAGAACTGACTAAATCTATATCTGCATGTGCTCCAGTTTTCTTTTCTGTAAAATGGGGATAATATTTATACTACTTTGCTCTTCAGATCAGTGAGAATTCAATCAGCCAACATTTGTAATAGGTCCTGTGCAACCCTGGGCAAGTCATATAGCTGGCTTCTTTTGGGCCTTAGTTTCATGATCTGTAATGTCAATATTATTCTTAATGCCATTAGTTTTTAAGGAATTTGTTGTTTTTCTTATTTATTTATTAATTTTTTTAGCCCCAATGAAACACTTTTTATTCTTTACAAATGAAGTCATGTAGTTCACCTCAAGTGTAGTGGGGATGTCCAGAAGCCTGTCCACTTGGCTTCATTTTCTGGTTCCTATAAAATCTTGTGAGCCTAAACTCCGTGGTTATTTGAGTACAGTTTGAACTTTAGACAACTTTAAGACTACATGAAATTCTAAAAATCCGTACTATCTGTTGAAACCAGATGAAAATTATTAGGGTGAAAAAAAGTTTTGATAGGAAGCACAGGACAGACAGGACTGATACTGATTGTACTCATTCTGTTATTCTTGGAGCTTAATTCTTTTTGAAAATTTGATTTGAACTGATCATTTGAAAATAAGGCATTGATTTTTAAAAGGCCATGCAAAACCTTAAGAATCAGGTTTCTTTTTTTCTAGTAATTTCGGTACATTTATTTTGAGTCACACAGACCTAATTTCCAGTTCTGGTCTTAAGCTAGACATTTATTTATACTTCTGTAAACACCATTGCTTATCTGTAGAACTGAAGCTGTCCATTTTATAGGTCCATGATAAAGAATAAAGATTGTGGTATTTGTAGCATATCAGGCATAAAGCTGTATGTATGGTATTTATTTGATAAGGGAAGAAAGACTTTCAGTTCCTACCTTTTGATTTTGAAAGTTTTACATTCTTTAGTCACATAGTCTATAAAAGATTTATGTAAAGAGAGGTTAATACTTTTTTCTGAGTTGCTTAGAGTTCTTAGTTGTAAACTTGTCATTAAATTAAAGGATACTGTGTTAAAAACTTGTAAGTCAGAATGGCTTTTGGAATAATTACAAAATACAATTTTTACTTTTGAAGAGCCTTTGTTTTGGCCATATGAAATGCTGTACAAGTTCTAATTGACATATTCTGTATGAAGTCCAAGTTTTTCATAGATCAGTTGATTTTTATTGCTCATGTTTTGCTGATCAGTTATTAGATTATAATATTTCCTTTTCATTTTTTAGCAAATTGAGAATCAATATAGATATTACTGTTGCCATGAAGTGTCAGTGTAAGTACATCTTTAACTTGATGAATGCATATATAAATTATGGTTAAATAATTGCTGCTGCTGTTAAGTTGCTTCAGTCGTGTCCGACTCTGTGCGACCCCATAGACGGCAGCCCACCAGGCTCCCTAGTCCCTGGGACTCTCCAGGCAAGAACACTGGAGTGGGTTGCCATTTCCTTCTCCAATGCATGAAAGTGAAAAGTGAAAGGGAAGTCGCTCAGTCGTGTCCGACTCTTAGCGACCCCATGGACTGCAGCCTACCAGGCTCCTCCGTCCATGGGATTTTCCAGGCAAGAGTACTGGAGTGGGTTGCCATTGCCTCCTCTAAATAATTGCTAATAAAAAGTAAAAAATACTGGCTGTTTTAACTTTATTTTCCCTTTATGATATTGTAAAATACTGTTGTAGTGTTATTTAAGAATGCAAATAAGAATGTTTTTCTCCACAGCTTGTATTTTTTAAATTTCTTCTCCATGAAGGGATTTAACTTTTACATTAGTATGATTAAAATGAAAGAAAATCGGAGGTAATTTTGATAAATCAAAGTTCTAGTTTAGGTATGTCCTGTTTGGAGGTATTTCTTATTTGGAGTACCAGTTTTTACACCCACCTTCTGCAAACATTGTCTGTCACTGTTTCAATTTACAACCCTTTACTTTTACTTTTGCACACAGATTCAAATCTTTTAAGTTAATGGTGGTGTTACCGTTTTCTGTTTTCTTCACTGGCTTCACTTAATTATACTGGTAGAAGTGAAAAAATGTTTTTATTCCAGATAGATACTGTTTGAATCAGTATTGCTCTCAGAAATGAGGATGCTTTTTCATCTTAAATTGTATGGTAAAATACTGCTTGAAAAGTAGAGACCAAGAATTCAGTAATTCAGACAGAACTTTTTAAAGTTGTGAACTCATTATATCCAATGTGAATCTCATTATATCCAAATTAATTTCTAAAAGATTTCATCTAAATCAGTTTCCCTTTTCCATTTATATTTTTTTATGTTAGTGGTTTTAAGATAAATATTTTGTATCTAAACTATTGAGTTAGTGTTAATACTGAATTATCATATTTTGCTTTATTATAGATGTTTGAATACCATTAAAATTTTACCCTTTTCAAAATAAATTTTCCCTATTTGTTGACTATTTAAATGTCATCAGTAGCTTTGCCTTAAGATTTTTTTAATCTCTAAAAATAATTCTTGTCATTAATATTTTGTCAGGCAGCCATTTAATACTGTGATTAGTTTATTGCCAGTTTTTGCAAAGCTCTTCAGTTCAGTTACGTTTATACTATTTTTACTGTGAGATTCCAAGTCATCTTTCTTACTGAGTAAAAAGTAGAAAAGCATTATTAATTTTTGGAGTTACTTCCACCAAAACTATATAATACTACTGTTTTAACTTGAATAAATAATCAGTATAGGAAAGTGATCCCACATATTTGTGAGTTTTCTATTATTCATCTTAATTTGTTAGTTTACATCACATAAAGCTTGGTTCTGAGCATAAAATATAAAACTTGTAATTTTTTTTTATGCAGATGTTGGAGCAGATGTATTGGATTTAGCAGAAACAATGGTTGCATCTGCAGATGGTCTAGTTTATGAACCAGTAAGTTTGATTCACATATCGTTTTCAGTTGTATGCTTTGAGGAATTTTCCCCTTGAAAACAGTTTTGATATTTGCTTTTAGTTTTGTCTGATCTAGTTTTTAAAAAATACATTTTCTTAATACAGAAGTCATGTATGACAGTGTAAATCAGCTATACTTCAATAAAAAATAAAACAAGAAAATAAAAGTGATACATATCCTTTGTAAACATTTAGGGGAAGAAAAAAGTTATATTTGATACTAAAGCCTTGAGATAACTATTGTTAGCATTCTGGATATGCCTCTATAACAATAACCTTGTACTTGTTTTATATTTTTTGTTAATTCTTCCTAACAGTTTGCTTATCTCTCTTATACAGTTGCTAGAGTGATGACATTCCTTTTTTTCCGATGATTTAGAAATTCTGTGTCCTATTTGTATTCTTCTTTTACCAAATTTAAGCCCTTAAAAATATCTGAGCTATATTTCTCGTGTAATGAAGAATGAAGCAGTACCTAGGAGGAGAATTTTATATGCATTTACTTTTTTCACCTACCGTCACACCGCCATTTCCCAGACGCAGTGAAATACTGACATTGTCTTATCGTTTTCATCGCACAAGTTGTGTGTAATAAAATTAATTTATCAGAAGACACCAGCACATTACAGGGCCACAGATATCACATTACAGGGGCAGGTAATAACAGGTCCTGATCAGAGCTAGGCCTAAAGAAGCTTTAGAGAAGAACGTACAGAACTCCCAGCTAGTTTGCCTGCGGGCTGCTCTGTTGGCTTTGTGGTACTTACACTTACGCATTCTTGAGTTGTTTGTTTACCATTGACAGTTGTGAACTCTCTAGAAACAAAATCGGAAAGTGAAGACTAAAGGTGATGGAGGATTAGAAGTAACTGAATGTGTGGAGGAGAAAAAGGAAGCCCTTAGGTTAGTTTTGATTACCAAGTTATTTTTAGTTTATAACAATAAAATGTATTTATGCCTTTTCATGCACACTTTTTAAATAAAATTTTCTAAAGAAAAAGTAACTGTTGTTAGTGCCACTCTGAATCTCTCTACTTCCTAACTCCTCTACTCCACTCAAAAAATTGGTATCACAGTAATTTTTAATGAGGTTAGTTACCGTACAAAGTCAGGTACCATGTTACTGCATACTGTTATCTGGAAGTTTAGATGGTGATTATTGTCAGGCACGTTCACATTTGCATTACATTTCATACTATTTTAGGAATAATTCTTCAACTTTCACTGAGTTTTACTGCTTTTATTTTTAGTCTTCTTTGTTTCTTTATTTTTATCATTTTTAAGGGACTTTTTGTGACTTCTTTATCACAGAAAGAATATTGGGATGGACATGTACACTCTGCTATATTTAAAATAGATAAACAACAAGATCCTACCCTATAATACAGGGAGCTCTACTCAACATTATGTGGCAGCCTGGTTGGGAGGGAGTTTGGGGGAGAATGGATACGTGTATATGTATGGCTGAGCCAGTTTGCTGTCCACCTGAAACTGTCAGAACATTGTTAATCGGCTATAGTCCAGTATAAAATAATTTTCTTAGAAAGAATATGTGGATTATGTTTTGTGACAGACTGCCATTCTGTCATTCCATTCTTCATACATGTTGGCTTAGAATAGAATTCTTGCTTTATGATACTTTGCACTCAAAACTTTGTAGACATTCCTTTATTGCCTTCTGGTACAATATTTTTTTCCTTGTAGGGAGTGTATTTATCTACTTACATGCTTTCTTTCCTTTACTTTTAAAATTCAAATATTTCTCCTATATATATATATATCCAAATGTAGATCTCCTTTAGTTGTTTTTGGCTTCTGGTGGTATTAGTGATCTGGATTTTTAAGTGTTTTTTGGTTGTTGGTTTGTTTTAAAGATGTTCAGAATAATACTTTTGCTTCTGCTTTTAAAGATTCTTATCAAATGATGTTGACTTTCCTGGAGTGGTTCTCAATATTTTATCAACTCCTGCATAAGATGTATATTTGGAACTTTGCCTCTGACTTCTGGATCAGTCTTTTTTTTCAATGCCTTCATTATGTTTTAAAATTCAGTGATTATACTTCCCACCTCTAATATATTGCAGATCACTCCATTTTTTTCTGTCTTCATGATGTTAAATCTCATTGAGAGATAATTAGAAAAACTTTTCTTCTTATTTTTAGAAATGGTATCATAGAGGAAAGTTAGGCCTTGGGCCTCAGATTGACCACGTCCTTCAAATGAATGGATCTTTTTTGTCTATTTTCTTGTTCTTCTTTTGGATGGGAAGATACATGGCCAAATAACTGATTGAGAGTTGAAGTAGACTGTTAGGTCAGTTCCCTTTTCCTCCTCACCTCCACTTTTTTTTTTCCCAGACCTAAATGAAACAAGAAGGATATATAGTTTAGATATGCTATGTTTCTTCTAAGTAAAATTAAAGCTTCAGATGTTTTTGAAAAGAAACGAAGAAGTCACACTGGGTTCAGGATGGCAGAGTGCTTCACTGCTGCTGCTGCTAAGTCGCTTCAGTCGTGTCTGACTCTGTGCGACCCCATAGATGGCAGCCACCAGTCTCCTCCATCCCTGGGATTCTCCAGGCAAGAACACTGGAGTGGGTGAGGGCGCTAGTATTTCTTTTCCGTGTTTATTTTTTGATAGGTTAAATTTAGCTAAGGTAATTCTTTTTTTTGAAAAGAAAGGAAGAAGTCACACTGGATTCAGGATGGCAGAGTGCTTCACTAGGGCACTAGTATTTCTTTTCCATGTTTATTTTTTGATAGGTTAAATTTAGCTAAGATAATTCCTGTTTTGTTTAACTGGTGTGACTGTCCTCATTAGCAGGCAGCTGTGGCAGTAATTTTGCTTAATTTATATTACTGTCCAGGTCACATATAAGCTGGGACTAATACTGCTGTGGACTGCAGTCTGTGGCATTGATCAAATTATTAAAAGTGTTCTTAGGATGGACGCTGTCTCTTCCTCAAGTGTGTTATTGTCTTTTATCACCTGTTTCCCTTGTTACTGTGAATTGGCAGTTTAATTGCTGCTTACATGAACTTTTCTTGTCTCATGAAATTAATTATGTGTTGGGCTGTTTTCTCAATTTAGTCTCCCTTGTATGCTGGCTTGCATAAGTTTTTAAAAATTTCCAGCAGGTGGATGCTGATTTAAAATAATTCAAAACAACGATATAGTTTGTGTCCTAATTTTTCTGTTTCTTTGAACATTGTGAGGATTTGAGGAAATATCATCTTGAGTTTATCCTCTGAAATTTATTTATGCTATTTTCTAGCAGTCTCTCCATATTCTGAGTGTCTGTCATTCTTCACATTTATTAAGTCTCTGATTTTTTTTTTAATGTATATTTTTTCTGGATAGCTTGTCTCTCTAGCTAGATGCTAAACTCCTGAGAAGAAATTGCTTGATTTTTTTCTTTTTTTATAGCTCACAAACTGTAAAGCATAACGCATTACAGAATTGGGGCAAGATCATTGATTATTCCATTGTAACAATTTATTCCATTTCTTTCAATCATTTGTAAATAGGAAAGTTTTATTTTAACTGTCATATAATAAAAGTAATGTCTTAGTCATAAAGCTGCTGCTGCTGCTAAGTCACTTCAATCGTGTCCGACTCTGTGTGACACCGTAGACAGCAGCCCACCAGGCTCCCCTGTCCCTGGGATTCTCCAGGCAAGAACACTGGGGTGGGTTGCCATTTCCTTCTCCAATGCATGAAAGTGAAAAGTGAAAGGGAAGACGCTCAGTCATATCCGACTTTTAGTGACCCCATGGACTGCAACCTACCAGGCTCCTCCGTCCATAGGATTGTCCAGGCAAGAGTACTGGAGTGGGGTGCCATTGCCTTCTCCAAGTCATAAAGCTAGAAACTTTAAAATATGTATACTTCTTATATGTATACTTAAAAATTGTATACTTTTTATCAGTAATTTTTAAAATGTTTAACAATGTTTTTGATAAGTGTTCACTCCCTTGTCCTAATTTATATTAAAATATTTGAGGATTAGTATTAATGTAAAATTATTTGAGATAACTTTTACTTGTTTTTAAATTTTCACTCATTCTTTTAATATGCAGTCTGAATATAAAAACTTAATTCTAATAATTTTATAAATTTCTAAACCATGATCACATTATGCTATGTGATAGCTATTATTTATTTAAAGAAAAGAACCATTTTTAGGGATGTGAGAAAGTGAGAAATCTGAGAATTGGGCTTATACACTGACCCTTACTACCTGTGATTTTGAAAAAAAGTTTTTAACCTTTTGAGTTCTTTTTTATATATAAAAGAATAATAACAAACTCACAAGATTGTTATGAAGATTGAGATGTTAATTTAAGTTAGCATGTGGCCTAGCCCAAAGCCACTCTGTGGTTCCTTACCTGCTGTGTTAATCACTATGTTGAGCAGTTTGGGGATACCAAAGGAAAAATGGCATAGTCCCTGCTATCAACAGTTTTATTCACAGAGTAACTGGGGAGCAGGTGTATGTAGCCTCAGGTGTTGGCCTTGGTGTGTTTTTTAGATGTGAGCATTTTCTCTGTGTGCCATGGTATGAAAAGGTTGCAGGAGGAGTAACCAAAGTAATTTCATTGTAATCAGAAAGAGGGGGGCAATTTAACCTGGAACAAATGGTGTATAGAATTTAGACTGACTTTAGGGTCACAATTACAGGAGAGGAAGTCTCCAGGCTAACATAATTAAATAACCAAAGGCACAGAGTTAGAGCTGTTTGATGGACTGAGTGGTTAAGACCAAGAATTTGTAGAGAGTAGTATGTTTAGGGCATGTTATGGGAGGCATCATTAATAATAATGATGAGTTAGAACGTAGAATTAATATACCTAGTTATGAATTGTCTTTATAAATATCAAAGGTGGACTTGCTATTTGAAAATTAAATTATGAGTATTGCCACAAATTAGGGGGGGTGGGTATTGCCACAAACCATGAGAAGCTTGCCTTTTTCCTTCTGAGTCTACAAAATAACAAAATTTGTCTTTGAATTGATGAATATACTGCCTAGATAACATTTCTTGAATTATTCTTTTTTGGTTAATACATTTGGGAATTACAGTATTACAGACATTGTTTAGCTTGTTTCAAAACTTGTTGATTTTATCTTGGTAAAATACCATGACAGAAACATGGGCTTTGGATGCTAGAATACTATACTTAAACTGTATGAGTTTTTCATTTCTTCTTCTTTTTTAAATGCTTAAGTTTCTTGCTGGCATCATTTAAATGATTTTAAGCCCTAAATTATCATTTTGTACATGTGATAGATTGCATTGTATCCATTCCTATAAATGTAGGTTTCTATAACAGGAAAATATTTGCAGTTAGTAAAATTTCTGTGTACTACTTTTGAGTATAAGTATCATATATTTATTAGTTTAACTTATGGAGGATTAAATGTAAATTATGAATACTTGTTTTTAATGGCACTATAAATTTGTTCCTTGCTCAAAGCAAATTGTTTTAAATTGTAATATTAAAGCGGGGAGAAATTGACAGTTCTAGTGATTATGTTTTGTTTTATTTCAGGCAATATTTGATCTTTCACCACAGCAAAGAGAGTGGCAGAGGTAATAAGTAAACAAAGTATTGTGGTTCATAGAAATCTAGATCTTACTTTGCTTATTTTGTCTACTGTGAATTATGTATAGATTCCTCTAGGCATTTGTTTGAATGAAATATTAACAGAATACAGTATATAATACAGTCTTTTCAGTTTGAAGTTTTATCAAATCTTTGGAATGTCATATCTTTTCTCTAATCCACTTTGAACCATAAATACATTTTATTTTATATTTAAAATTGTATTATCTATTTAAATATTTTTAAAAGCATATATGATCAAATTTGAATACAAAGGATATTAAGTGAAAATAGAAGCCTCCTTATCATTCTTTAAACCTAGTACCACTGATGAGTGCTAATAACCAGTTTTCTGTATGTGGCTGTATTTGCTTATGTTACTTTTTTCCTAATACAAATGGGGTCATTCTATACATCTGTTTTATAACTTGCTTTTTCCAACCTAACCTTATATTTTGGACATCTTCCCACTTAAGTATATACAGTGGTATATTTTAGTGACAAACTATAATAGTTTTTGGATACTTACTGATGGGCATTTAGATTGCTTACAGGTTGCTAATATCAATGCTCAGTGAAAATTCTTGAATCTAATTTCTCATGTGAATATATGTATATATTCCTTATGTACTTGTGTGAATATATGTATATAAAATTTCTAGAAATGAAATTTCTCTTTTAGATAATATTTAATGTTTTGATAAGTTGTCACACAAGGAAAAAACATTTGTAATGATGAGGTGGTGGTTGTTAATTAAACTTACTGTGGTAATCATTTCACAGTATATATGTTTATACCTTAATCTTACACAATGTTATATGCCAGTTATATCTCAGTAAGATTGGTAAAAGATTTTGATAGATAATGCCAAATAGTTTGATTTATACTCCACAACTATGTGAGAGTACTTGTTTCTTTAACTTCACCGACAGTGGGTATAATCAGACGTTTTAAAAAAGATGTTTGCCATTTTGATGGGTGAAAACTGATAATGCACTTTTAAATTAGCATTTCTTTATAAATAAGCTGAATATCTTTGAATTTTTTTTTTCCTGTTTGTATTTTTGTATGAAACTCCTTGTTCATGCCATATGCCAATTTTGCTTGGTCATTGGGTTTCTTCTTACTACTGTTAAGAGTTCTTTGTATATTAAAGAAATTACTTTTTTATGGTAAATGGTTACTGCATCCCATCTCTGTCCTTTCTTTTTGGTTTCTAGGCTGTGTCTTGTGTTTAAAAAGGTATTAACTAATTTAAGATTATTAAGAAATAAATTTTTTTACTCATCCTTTTCTTTCTTTCTAGTCCCTAAGTATTGGTTCATTTCAAATGCCTTTTTCTTTTAATTTCTACTTTCATCGTTTGGAGAGATTTAAAATTTTTTTTTTTTTTTTTACGTATAACTAAATCACTTTACTGTACACCTGGAACTAACATAACATTGTATATCAACTTCTGATGTAAAGTAAAAAAGAATTAAATTATAATACCATTATTGCACCTTAACAAACTAACAATAAATGTTTTATATCATCATATTATGATTCAGTATCCAGACTTCCCCCAATTGTCCTTTAAATTTTACATCATTTTTTTGACTCAGGATCCAAACTGCATCATTGGATTGGTTAATGATGCTTCCATTTTTTTAATGGACAGATTCTCCCACCATATCTTCTTCCCTTTTGCAGTTTTTTTGTTTAGGAAATTGAATCATTTGTCCTGTAGAAGTTACACAGTTTGGGTTTTGCTGATTGTATTCCTAGGTTATTACTATACAAGCTCCTCAGGACTGTGTGTTTCTTGTAAATTAGTAGTTCTAGAGGTTTGGTCAGATTCACATTTGATTTTGTGCCAAGAATACATTATGGGTGATGCAGTGGCCTTCCATCAAAAAACACGTAATGTCTCTTGATCTGTCCCTTTGAGAAGTGAGCAGCCTGTAATAATCATAGTCCAGATCCACACATGTTGTTAGAGGTTACAAAATGGTCATATTCTAAACCTACCAGTAGTTTTCATTTTTTAACTGAAAATGTTTCTATAAAGAGAAACCTTCATCATGATATACACTCTACATAGGAAAAGAAAGATAACAGATTCTTCCCCTTTTACAGCCAACTTTCGAAATAAAGACTCTAATCACCAAAGGTGACAAGTGGGTTTTGTTGTTCTTGTTAGTATCTTTGGCATATAGTTGAAACAAATGTAGTTGAACAAAATAACTTAATGTTTTGGTGTCTCTGGGCTTCTAGACCTTTTAGTAGAGAGCTGTCCAGGAATGAAATGTATTACTTTATTCTAGAAATGTTAAAAGTTATAAGTCTGCTTTCATGTGGAATTTTATTCAGTGTTCAAAACTAGTAATAAGTGAGAGACAACACTGTGTTTTTACTGTTAAAATTATAAATATGTTCCAGCGTGCAGTTTTCTCTTTTCCATCATAGTGCACTTTTTCATATCCCTTCATCTATGGAATATTAGCTCGGGTTTTTACTGGCCTATTTGAGGCTCACACACACACACACACACACACACACACACACATGGTTTGTTGTCATCAAGCTCTTTTCCCACTGCCCAAGCACTAAAATTTGAACTCTGGAAATATATGACATGCAAAAATATGAAGGTTTCAATTTCTGCTAGCATCAGATATAAAGTTTTTGAGTCTGTACATACATATATCTGAAGATGAAATCTGACCTCTTGAAGCTTCCTAAATTATTGTGTTCTGCTTCCAAACAAATATTTGTGAATGGACTACAGATGCCTAAGGCCTAACAACCTTAATAATGTGCATACCAAAATGTTCTTTTCCTACAGAATTTGCTAAAATATATTTAAGTTTTCTTTCATTTGTTCTGCTTTCTTAAATATTTAGGATCCCAACTAATTTTTTTCCTGAAGTAGTAAATCTCAAACTCTGTACATAGCCTTCCTGATTACAGCTATTTATTTCTACTGATTTTACAGTGTGAAAATGACCTTTTATTTTAACTAGGCCTATTTTTACCAATGTCTTCAGTGGGTGATGCATATGTATTTTATCTTTATCTCTCACTTGCCCTTCTAGAAAATGTTTATTATTATATCATGATAGTATGTAAAGTATATTCTGATTTATATTTGCTTCTTCAAGTGTTTGTTTATAATTTTTCAAAATTATATATGTTTATATATATTTAAAAACTTTTTGTGAGTATTTTTAGTTTCACACCAAATTTGAGTGAAAACTATAGAGTTCCCAAATATCCCCTGTCCCTTCATATGCATGGCCTCCACCATTATCAGTGTCCTGCACCAGAGTGGTACATTTCTTCCAGTTTATGCACCAATATGAATACATCCTTATTGCCCAGAGTCTGAAGTTTACATTAGAGTTCTTAGAGTCTTAAAGATGTACATTCTGAGTTTTAACAGATACCTAATGACATATACCCACCATTATAGTATATGTATTTTTGCTGCCCTGAAAATCCTGTTTTGTCTGTTCATCCTTCCTTCCCCTCTGGGTTATAAATTCTGTACTAGCTGAGTTTGAGTTCTAATATAGATGACTTTGGATGTTAGTTATATAAAGGTATAGAGTTAAAGTAGGTGAAATAGGATTATATCTAAAGATACAAAGTTATTGTTAAAAATGGTAGAAATAGAAGTAATACTTTTATTCTTGGTCTTGTTGTTCAGAATAAGTAATTTCATGAATTTAGTTTAAAAAGATGTCTTCAAGCAACTCTGTTTTATTTTGGCTAAGTATATTTAAAAAGAAAATCTAAGCATGAGTTCTCAAATGTATACTAAGCTCTCTATGATCCTATATCTTATATGCTGATACTTTTTTTAAAAATTATAGGTAGAATATAATCTTTTGTTTAGAATGGTCATGTCATAGAATAAAGTTCAGGTTACTTCGGGAAAGGCAGATACTAGATGATGTTAAATTTCACTGTGGCCTAATTTGTACTGAGAATTGGAAGCTCATGTTGTAGATTTATACCCCAGTCATCTCCACTTTTTAGTTCAGTTGCTCACTTGTGTCTGACTCTTTGCGGCCCACGACTGAAGCATGCCAGGCTGCTTCCCTGTCTATCACCAACTCCTGGAGCTTGCTCAGATTCATGTCCTTTGAGTCAGTGATGCCATCCAAACTTGTCCCCCTTCTCCTGCCTTCAGTCTTTCCCACAATCATGGTCTTTCCAGTCAGTCAGTTCTTCGCAACAGGTGGCCAAAGTATTGGAGCTTCAGCTTCAGCATCAGTCCTTCCAATGAATATTAGGACTGAATTCCTTTAAGATTGACTAGTGCGATCTCCTGGCAGTCCAAGGGACTCTCAAGAGTCTTCTCCAACACCACAGTTCAAAAGCATCAATTCTTTGATGCTCAGCTTTCTTTATACTCCAACTTTCACATCCATACATGACTGCTGGAAAAACCATAGCTTGGAATAAACAGATGTTTGTCAGTAAAGTAATGTCTCTGTTTTTCAATATGCTGTCTAGGTAGGTCATAGCTTTTCTTCCAAGGAGGAAGCGTCTTCTAATTTCATGGTTGGAGTCATCATCTGCAGTGATTTTGGAGCCCAAGGAAAGAAAGTCTGTCACTTTTTCCATTGTTTTACCATCTATTTGCCATGAAGTGATGGGACTGGATGCCATGATCTTAGTTTTCTGAATGTTGAATTTTAAGCCAACTTTTTCACTCTCCTCTTTCACTTTCATCAAGAGGCTCTTCAGTTCCACTTTGCTTTCTGCCACAAGCATGGTTTCATCTGCATATCTGAGGTTATTGATATTTCTCCCAGGAATCTTGATTCTAGCTTGGGCTTCATCCAGCCCAGAATTTTGCATGATGTGCTCTGCATGTAAGTTAAATAAGCAAGGTGACAGTATACAGCCGTGACGTATTCCTTCCCCAAATTTGAACCAGTCCGTTGTTCCATGTCCAGTTCTAACTATTGTATTGCTTCTTGACCTGCATACAGATTTCTCAGGTGGCAGGTCAGGTGGTCTGTTATTCCCATCTCTTGAAGAATTTTCCACAGTTTGTTGTGATTCACAGTCAAAGGCTTTAGCATAGTCAATAAAGCAGAAGCAGATGTTCTTCTGAAATTCTCTTGCTTTTTCTATGGTCCAGTGCATGTTGGCAATTTGATCTCTGGTTGCTCTGCCTTTTCTAAACTTGAACATCTGAAAGTTCTCAGTACATGTACTATTGAGACTGAACTTGGAGAAATTTGAGCATTACTTTACTAGCATGTGACATGAGTGCAATTGTGCGGTAGTTTAAACATTCTTTTGCATTACCTTTCTTTGGATTGGAATGAAAACTGACCTTTTCAGTCCTGTGGCCATTTCTGAGTTTTCCAAATTTGTTTGCATATTGAGTGAAACACTTTCACAGCATCATCTTTTAGAATTTGAAATAGCTCAACTGGAATTCCATCACCTCCACTAGCTTTGTTTGTAGTGATGCTTTCTAAGGCCCACTTGCCTTTGCATTCCAGGATGTCTGGCTCTAGGTGAATGATCACACCATCATGGTTTTCTGGGTCATGAAGATGTTTTTTGTATAGTTCTTTGTGTTCTTGCCACCTCTTCTTAATATCTTCTGCCTCTGTTAGATTTCTGCCCTTTATTGTGCTCATCTTTGCATGAAATGTTCCCTTGGTATCTCTAATTATCTTGAAGAGATCTCCAGTCTTTCCCATTCTATTGTTTTCCTCTATTTCTTTGCATTGATCACTTAGGAAAGCTTTCCTATCTCTCCTTGCTGTTCTTTGGAACTCTGCATTCAGATGGATATATGTTTTCTTTTCTCTTTTTGCCTTTTGCTTCTCCTTTGCTCAGCTATTTGTAAGGCCTCATCAGACAACCATTTTGCCCTTTTGCATTTCTTTTTCTTGGGGATGGTTTTGATCACCATCTCCTGTACAATGTTCTCTATCCAGAGTTCTTCAGGCACTCTGCCTATCAGATCTAATCTCTTGAATCTGTTTGTCACTTCCACTGTTAGTTGCTCATTTGTGTCCGACTCTTTGTGACCCCATGGGCTGTAGCCCACCAGGCTCCTCAGTCCATGGGATTCTCCAGGCAAGAATACTGGAGTGGGTTGCCATGCCCTTCTCCAGGGAATCTTCCCGACCCAGGTATCAAACCTTTGTCTCCTGCATTGCTGGCAGATTCTGTACCATCTGAGCCACAAATGAAGCCCTCAAATCTGTTATTTGACCCTGTATTTGTCCTGTTCTTTTTATCTATAACACTTTATTCAGTATCTGACAAAAGCTAATAATTTTGTGATTGCTGCATACGTGCATGAAGAATGAATTTAGATATTCAGATGAACAGAAAGTCTTTCTCGGTGGCTCTCATTCCACCTGTGATGGACATATAAACAGGATCCACACGCTCATTATTTGTAGAAATAGATAGGATTAGGGACCCCAGCTTTTAGACCTGTAGCCACACTACCTCTCTTTTCCTACTTTCCAGGAAATGACCAAAGAATACTTGGAATTTTATTTTAGAATAAGTTTCTTTAATAATAAATATATGACTTAGCTAAGTCAACTAGCCATTGTTATTTTTCAAATACTGTTGACTTTCTCTTTGTGTCTTATTGTATTTTTAAACTGTTGCTTGTTTGTTTTGTATTTAGGATGCTACAGCTATTTCAGAGTAGACTGCAAGAAGAACATTCACTTCAAGATGTGGTATTTAAAAGTGTTTTTAAAAGTGCATCAACAGCACTTCCACCAAGGTGAGATGTGTATTTTAACTGTGAGACTATTTACTAAGGATTTACTGTGACGTGATTTAGTAATGGTTTAGTTCTCTGAATCTCCTAGTTCTTAGAGAAAATATAATCATTCTGTATGATGAAGATGCTTTTTTAACTCTTGAATTTATGGCCAGTGATATTGATCAGGATTATCATAAATAATAATATTTTTATTTAATTTTTCTCTTTTATGTGTGTATGGTATACCTTCATATAAAATTGTACTAAGTTTTAAGAACAAATTAATTGTATTTACCATTATGGTGATGTATAAACTTTGGTTAGGAATTTCATGTTTTTATGTTACTTTTTGTCTCTTTTATGGATTAGAAGAGCTGATATTTGGAAATGCTATTGTCATAAAAATGATTATTTAAATTTAAAACTATATAGAGGTTTTACGTTTGTTTTGGAAGAAAATGTTCTTATATATATGAAGTTAAGTGTCATTCCCTTCCCTTACCTCATTCTTTTTCCCATCCCTTCCTATCGCCAAAAGTACCAGAAACAAATGATGAAAGTGTCTTTGTTGGACTAATAATTCTTTACTTTTCATTTTTCTTCTCTCATTAGATTTAGTGCTCTGATTAAATTTGAATAACTATGAAATTTTAGGTTTGTGTAAATATATATTCTATAGTTGGGCTTTCCTGGTGGCTAAGATAGTAATATCTACTTGCAGTGTAAGAGACCTGGGTTCAATCCCTGGGTTGGGAAGATCCCTTGGAGAATGAAATGGCAACCCACTCCAGTATTCTTTCTTGGCGAATCCCATGGACAGAGGAGCCTGAGGGCTATAGTCTGTGGGGTTGCAAAGAGCCAGACACAATTGAGCAACTAACACTTTGATTTACTTTTCACTTTTATATATAATTTTTTTCATTTTTGTAGTTTTTAAAAATAAATGTTTAGATTTCAAAAAACTGCTATTCTGCTTTTGACATGTAGAGCATTACGTAAAAATCAATCTTTAGGAGTTTTTTTCCTCTATAAAATTTCCTCACCAGTAAATGATAACTACTGACTATGCTGTAAGTAATCGTAATGTATCTTGTAACAGGGAAGATGATTCATCACAGCCTCCAGATGCTTGCAGAATTCGTGGTCATCTGTATGTCAATAAAGTAGCAGGGAATTTTCACATAACTGTGGGCAAGTATGTTCTTTTCACTTGCTGAAAATACTTTAGACAAGTTGACAGTTTGGTTAAAAGTCAGATCTTTGCTAATTGAATAATATCTAACTAACAACTAAGGGACTCTTCAAATGTGTATTTTTGATGTCTTCAGATTGTTTTGGCCTTCAGCCTCAGGATAGAGAAGACTACTGACTTTAAAAACTTCTACTTTAAAACAAAAGGATACCAGTCATGTTATCTTTCATATATTAAAGTATAGAAAATATAGGTAAATGGGAATGAAAACCTTCAGCTTGCCAAGTTTTGGTAGCCACAAACCTCTTACTTAGACATTTCGTTAATTTGTTCATTTTGTTGGATGATATCAGGTTTTTTGTTTTTCCTTTCAGTGATTCTCATCAAAATGGAATCCCTAATTCAAGACAATATTTTGATGTAGGTAGAAATGTGTCTGGGATAAGGTTAAATTAGGTGAATGTTAAAGAAAAATCTCAGACCACCTGCCTTTATGAACAGAACCCAGCACAGAAACTGTCATATGGTAAACACCTGGTAAATTTCTGAATAAATAGATTCTCTGATTATCTCTTCCCTCTTTCTTTGCTTCTTTCCCTCCCTTCTCTCCTCCTAGCTAGTTTCAGAGCTGAACAGTTCTTCATTGTAAAAAGCATTTCTTGAGTATTTGCTACATGGCAAAGTACCATGCTACATACTATAGATTAAACAGTGAAAACCAGAGAAAGGGTTTGCCCTTATGATGCTGACATTCTATGAGAGAATCTGAACTTTAAACAGTGAATTACACTAATTATTACTTAATTATAGTTGTATTGTAGCTATAAAGGAAAACTGTGGCTGATAAAAAACTGTATAACAAGGTTGCTGGTCTACTCTCCAAATCAATGGAGGCTTTATTGAAGAAAACCTTTGAACACTAATGGATGATTCAACATTTTATATGTAAAGGAGAGAATAGCATCTAGGCTGAAGGAAAGGTCATAAAACAGGAAAGAGCATGGCTGGATGGAGATTTTTTTTAATGTACAGAGAAAACATTAGACTTTGTTTCCGTGTTTACAGTGATCAGGTTGAGCATTGCTTTGTTTTTGTTATCCCACTCCTCTTAACATTCATGTTTTGTTACTGTCGCCAGGAGCTATTCTCCCCATCCCCAACCTGTAGATGGAAACCTTAGAACTTCTTCGTATCACGTAGTCCAACAGATAATTGTTGGCTCAAAGAAATTTAGAAGAGTTTATTGCATCTCTGGATACAAACAATATCCTATTCCAAAATTAACTGAAAGAGGGAAACTGACAAATATATTTGGAACCTCTATATTTTGCCCTTTGTTCTTAATTTCATTAAGAACATTCTTAATTTCATCACACATCTTTCTGTGTGATAATTCACACGTTCAGTAAGAGAGGTAAAACAGAAAATCATTTGGTTTGTATCCTATCCATATCATATCTGGGATTTTGAAAATAAGGAATGCCAACTCTGAAGCCCAATTAAGCAAATTGTTCTCTCCCAGAAAAAATACCTGGATTCTCAAAAAAAAACAAAAACCAAAAACCAACAACCTAGATTCCATAAAAGTACTCAGTTACTACTATTATAATTTGAAGTTTATTAGTACATTTGTGAAAATTTGTTTTCTCTCTTGTTATGTAACTACATGATATTTTCAGTTTTGCATCTTGACCCACAAACCTAAAATATTTACTGTCTAGGTCTTTTCAGGTGGCTCAGTGGTGATGAATCCACCTGCCAGTGCAAGAGACATGGGTTCAGTCTCTGGGTCAGGAAGATCCCCTGGAGAAGGAAATAGCAACCCACTCCAATATTTCTGCCTGGAAAATCCCATGGGCAGAGAAATCTGGCAGGCTGCAGTCCATGGGGTCACAGAAGAGTTGGACATGACTTAGCAACTAAAACAATAACAACAACTTTACAGAAAATGTTTGCTAACCCCCAGTTTATGGCATCGAGATAAATAGATTGAACTACTTAAATCATAGGTCAAGTATGTTATGTTATTTAATTCTAAGAAAATCATATAGTTTAGGAAAGACCTGCTTTCTGATTTTAATTCATTATGTATTTAAATGTTATTACTTTAATCTTTTTTCCCTCCTTTCAGGGCAATTCCACATCCCCGAGGTCATGCACACTTGGCAGCACTTGTCAACCATGACTGTAAGCAGTTTCTGAAATTTCTTTCTGGGAAGATATCCTTGGGAAAAGTTTGTTTTTAAATTTTTAGTGCAGGTACAAGGTGGGGCTTTGAAAGTGGGCTGCTCTGAAAGAAGATATCTACAGGAGAAAATAAATGATCGAACTTAATGACTAATCCATTTTCTCTTGTCTTTAAGCTACCTATAATTCTATTTAGTCATAGCTCAGAAGTTGCTGAGGTTAGGGGAAGAGCCTTAGTGTCCTTTTTATCACTTAGTACACATTTCTGTTAATTTTTACAATAATGAAGAGAATATATTTGAAGTTTCCGTATGTAAATTTAAATAGGGATATTTACACATGGATATAAAGTATTCAAGTTAGTTTTCATGTAATGGTTATCATAAAATTTAGTTTTTAAAGTCTCTGCTGGAGAATAAAAACAAGTAATAAATTCCATAAAAAATAAATTTGGTCACATTTAGCAGTGATGTGTATTAAAAATATATCTGATCAGTTTCATGGACATCACCCCAGTTCTTCTAACAACACAGTCCTGTTTCTATATAATGATTTGGACTAGAAAAGAATTATTTTTGGTTATCAGAATTAGATGTTGGATTATTTCTTAGATGTTAATTTGTATATAATTATGAAATTTGTGATATAGCATTCCTATGTATTCATATACATTTTTCTCAAAATAATGTGGTTTTAAATACAGTATTATCATACCACCAGATTTTAGATACTTTCATTTGAGAATAGATAAGAATGTGAACTAGTCTGTAACATGTAGTTTTAAATAATTTAATGTCTCTACTTAATAGTTTTATTTTTTTGCTTCTTAGCTTACAACTTTTCTCACAGAATAGATCATTTGTCTTTTGGAGAACTTGTTCCTGGAATTATTAATCCTTTAGATGGAACTGAAAAAATTGCATTAGATCGTAAGTATTTAAAAATTACTGTTGGAATTTGCATGTAGGCAAATTGTTCTTGTAACTTTGATAAAACATTTTAATTAATTCTTTTCCTAACCCCCTTGTAACAGATAAACAAATCTTTTAAGTGGTTTAAATGGTTGATAATCATTAAGTGACAATGTTTTGTGGAGAGAATGTCCTAGTAGTGGATGAATTTGAATGTTAAAAAATGTACCGTGAAACAGAATAAGGAATTAGTCACAAGTAAGCAGAACAAGGAGTAGAATTTAAAAGCTCTCCAAATGTATGAAAGGTTAGTGTAAGAGGGTATAACTGCTTTTCCATATTAAACAAAGAAAGAATAAAAGAAAATTTGAATATTATAAGAAGAATTTCTTTGTTTTTATAGATTCAGAGTTCTAAAATGCATGCTATGCTTACCATATCAGAAACCTCTCTGGAGAAGTTTACAAACATCAGAAACCTAGAGTTTTTCTAGAATGGTTTGTTGTTAATACAGAATTAGTACAGATATCTTTTATAACTGTTTGTTTTAACCATCTGTTCCATTTAAAATTTCAGCTTAACCAAATATAAATAGATTATTTTCTTAAGTTTTGTAGCAAGTTATCAGTTCTCATATTTCCTGAAGATTTTTGGTTGCTTTTCTTCTTAAATACTCATATTGTGTGACTTACCTTGAGGACTTCTAAAGCTTCCTATGCTTTCATTTTGTAAAAGAAGTCTAGCCTCTGCAAAATTAATTAAGGATTTTATTTTTTTTAATTCAAATAGATTTATTAATGTACAGTATTTTACTCTGTTAGCACAGTGTTGTAATCAGATACATTAAAGATGTTTTATTTAGAATATTCACATTCATGAGTATTTTATGTTTCTGTTTGGGAATGTTTCACTTAAGGAAACTTGAAACATGTGAGTAGAAACATTCTGAGACTTATAAGCTTTGTTCTCTGTAACCTCATGTTAAGTATATGTTCATTCCACACCGAAATACATTAAATATTACCTGAGGTGCTCATTTGAAACATGTTGGTTAATACTTTGTTTCAGGATCCTAAAATGAACTATAAATTTTTATAAAGAAGCAGATTTAAATATGAACAGATTAATTTTCAAAAGACTCGTGAAGTTCACTTGTTCCTAAATTCAGGGAGACTAAGGTGTTGAGAGTTATTTTGTAAAATGCCATGAGATGAATGTCAGCAGGTTTTCAAATCTTTAAAGCAAGTATGCTCTTCTCCTGCCTAATATATATTCTATTGGGCCTCTCTTTCAAAAAAGAAAAAAAAAATTCAGCATCACAGATCCGGTGGGTTCAGGTAACTGCCCCCTCTGATGTAGGAGTTTTCAAGGGATTACTTAGCAGTGACATCTTTAATGCTGTGCCGATTTGGACAGCAAATCTTGCAACAAAATCTAACGCAACAGCATTTTCTGCCTTGCCTGGTCATTAAGTTATCTAGCAATCTTGTATATTAGACAAACAGTCTGTAGCTTAAAAAGCTCTGGTGTTTCTTTGACCCTCATGGGTTATTATTCATTGCACTGGTACTTCACTCCTCATGGTAGGAGATTTCGTTTGTCTCTCCTTTTTTCCTACGAGTCTTAATTTTCCCACACATGTGTACAGCATTGGTTGTAACCTTACCACTCTCAATTTCATCTTTTTTCATAAATACTTAACACTTGAACACCTATCATTTTCACGTTGCTATTTTTATCATAAATAGAGTTATAAAACATCTAAAAAAATAAGCACAGATTGAGCAGTTCACTTCATATCAAAGAACGACTCAAAGGATGAAAGCTCAGCTAACAAGCCAGTTATTGGCGGTGGACAAAGTTGACACCCTCTTGCTCTAATATTATCTGTGATAATATTTAGGATTTAAATTGAAATGGATAATAGAAGAACTGGTCAAAAACTGTTCGTGTTTTTGAAGGTGATAGTGGTACAAACATTAGGTGAAATAAATGGTGAGGTTGAAACAGTCTTTTGGTTTATTTTGTCAGAAACTTATCTAAGGTTATTGTCAAACAGACCATTACTCTTACTTCTCCCTTCTATCTATAGTTTTACCTTTCCCTCTTTTACTCTGAATTATGCTGAGATAAGAGACTAAAAAATTGAATTGATGGAAATAAAAATTTATTAATGCTGAACAAAAGAAGCAAGACACGCCAAAGTACATACATATACTTCCATTCATATGAAATTCTGGAATAGGCAAAACTAGTGTGTAACAATAGAAGGTAGGTTAGTGGTTGGCCTAGGCCAGATATGAAGGGAATGGACTGAAAGGGATTCAAAGGAACTTTGGGGGGTGATTTTTATAGACAGTTATTACCATATGACGTGAAATATGTCACAAACATAATGAGGCCCTATCACTTACCTAGCTGAAATTATAGATAGGTATATCTAGTTCTGGAGAAGGCAGTGGCAACCCTCTCCAGTACTCTTGCCTGGAAAATCCCAGGGACGGAGGAGCCTGGTAGGCTGCAGTCCATGGGGTCACGAAGAGTCGGACATGACTGAACAACTTCACTTTCACTTTTCACTTTCATGCATTGGAGAAGGAAATGGCAACTCACTCCCGTGTTCTTGCCTGGAGAATCCCAGGGATGGTGGAGCGTGGTGGGCTGCCGTCTATGGGGTCGCACAGAGTCGGACACAACTGAAGTGATTTAGCAGCAGCAGCATATCTAGTTGTAAATTTTCTAGAGTGTAAGACCTAGAGAATTAACATGGCTTTTTATTATGTGAATTGTTTAAAATCAATAGTTAGTAATATATGCTTTTTCTGACATATTAAACCTAGAAAAGCTTAATGACTGTATAATCCCTTTAATTACATAGTGACCCCAGGCCATCATTTGAGTAGCTTCTTTTTTTTCCTGCTATCGTATTGATTCTTTGTATTTCTCCAAATACTACATTTTGATTCATTTGCCTGAGTGGTACATGCTTACTCACAGTCATGTTGGACTCTTTGTGACCCCATGGACTAGCCCACCAGGCTCCTCTGTCCATGAAGCTTTCCCGGCAAAAATATTGACGTGGGTTGCCATTTTCTACTCCAGTTTGGCTTATTTATCCAATGGCTAATTCAATTTTGGTTTATTTTTTTATCTTAAGATATTAGTAGAAACCGAAAATGTATCTCATGGTGGTTATATAGTATTATAACTTTATTTTTATTAGTTTCTGTACTATAAAGAACTTTTTATTTTCCATATTTTATAAAAGGATGCTAATGACTGTAAAGGCTATCTAACAAGGTCACTAGCTCATCTATTTTTTTTTGACATCTTCTAATAGATATGTGTTACATCTATTTCTGCTTTATTGACTATGCCAAAGCCTTTGACTGTGTGGATCACAATAAACTGTGGACAATTCTGAAAGGCATGGGAATACCAGACCACCTGACCTGCCTCTTGAGAAACCTATATGCAGGTCAGGAAGCAACAGTTAGAACTGGACTTGGAACAACAGACTGGTTCCAAATAGGAAAAGGAGTACGTCAAGGCTGTATATTGTCACCCTGCTTATTTAACTTCTATGCAGAGTACATCATAAGAAATGCTGGGCTGGAAAGAAGCACAAGCTGGAATCAAGATTGCCGGGAGAAATATCAGTAACCTCAGATATGCAGATGACACCACCCTTATGGCAGAAAGTGAACAGGAACTAAAAAGCCTCTTGATGAAAGTGAAAGTGGAGAGTGAAAAAGTTGGCTTAAAGCTCAACATTCAGCAAACGAAGATCATGGCATCTGGTCCCATCACTTTATGGGAAATAGATGGGGAAACAGTGGAAACAGTGTCAGACTTTATTTTTGGGGTCTCCAAAATCACTGCAGATGGTGACTGCAGCCATGAAATTAAAAGTTGCTTACTCCTTGGAAGAAAAGTTATGACCAACTTAGATAGCATATTGAAAAGCAGAGACATGACTTTGCCAACAAAGTCCATCTAGTCAAGGCTATGGTTTTTCCAGTGGTCATGTATGGATGTGAGAGTTGGACTGTGAAGAAAGCTGAGTGCCAAAGAATTGATGCTTTTGAAGTATGGTGTTGGAGAAGGCTCTTGAGAGTCCCTTAGATCCAAGCAGTCCATTCTATAGGAGATCAGCCCTGGGATTTCTTTGGAAGGAATGATGCTAAAGCTGAAACTCCAGTACTTTGGCCACCTCATGCAAAGAGTTGACTCATTGGAAAAGACTCTGATGCTGGGAGGGATTGGGGGCAGGAGGAGAAGGGGACGACAGAGGATGAGATGGCTGGATGGCATCACTGACTCGATGGATGTGAGTCTGAGTGAACTCCGGGAGTTGGTGATGGACAGGGAGGCCTGGCATGCTGCGATCTATAGGGTTGCAAAGAGTTGAAGACGACTGAGCAACTGAACTGAACTGAATAAATATGTGTGTGTGACTTTTATGCTTACTGAAAACTTACTTGTTTTATCAAGCATGAATTATTGCTTTCATTGATTCTTGTATAATACTTTTTTGTTAGACATTGTTATAAATAGCATTAAATCTCAGATTAGATGTATTTAATAGAAGAATGATATATTTGGAAGCAGTTTCATTGCTACTAGATTGATGGAAAAAACTACATTTTGTTTTTATTCTAGACAACCAGATGTTTCAATATTTTATTACAATTGTGCCAACAAAATTACATACATATAAAATTTCAGCAGACACCCATCAGTTTGCCGTGACAGAAAGGGTAAGTTGAATCCAACTGGTAAAATGATCTTTTAAATCTTGTATCTTCCACAAATATATTTAAAAGTTTGTATCATGTACATTGTTATTAGATGTTCATAGGACATTTAGAAAAACTGACAAAAAGATAAACATTAAATTTCAAATTAAAAAAAATTTAAATTTCAAAAACATTAAATTTCAATAAAGTTCAAAAGCATTAAATTTAAAAAAGTAGAATTTTTTTTTAACACATTATTTTTGAAATTATTTTCCATTATAGGTTTAAAATGAATTTTTTAAAGCATTTATATTTCTGCTACAAAATTAGGTTGAAGTATTGGTAATGCCCTCCCTCATTTAAAATTTGGAATGCATTGATTGACCTTTTATTTTAAGCAAATAAAATATCAGAAATGGGTACTAAATATATGTATTAGAAGAAGAAAAGAAGTAGATTTTAAAAATCTAGAATGTTTTCTGTCAATAAAAAACTGTTAAACTATGATGATATTAATTATTTTACTCTTAATATCTTAATTTTTGATGTTTTCCTATGTATTGGTATAAGCAGGTTTTTATCTGCCAACAGATTTTCTAATTTCACCATTATTTTTTAATTAATGCACCTACCCTGGGGCATGCATGGTTATTGTGACTCACATAGCAGGTTTAGAGGGTTTTCCTTCTTAAGTTAGGGCTTTGTATTCATCTATTAATAATTGAGAGGAAAAAGATTCTGTAACCTTAGGGTAGATGGCTCTATAAATAAATATTGACAGTGAGGAGCAGAGTTTTAGAATTGGACAGTTTAACAGATTGCTCATCTACTCTGGGACCATATTTTCTTTCTTTCCTTCTCTTTTTTCTTCTTTTGTTTATTTTTATAAGTTATATTTACTTATTGTGTTCAAATGTGGTGAATATTCAAATACTAGTATCCAGAAAAATAGCAAAATTTAAGTGCTTTTAAAAATTTGCTTTCCTCCATATGAGATTTTCCTTTGATAATCTTATGACTTACGTTGATTATGAGCTCAATAACTATAGAATTTTCTTTATTCTTAGGAATCTAAGTACTAAAGTTTTTATGGATGTAGTATCATGTGTTTATAACTTTTAAAATGGTTCAGAAGGGAAAAACCAAGTATATATATATAACTGTGTGTGTGTGTGTACACAGAGAGAGAGAGAGAAACTAGCTAAAGTGTCGATAAGTATATATTGTGTTTGCTTTTCTGTATGGCTGGGGAGATACCATTTCTCGCTAAGGTTGGCAACACTGGAAGGTCAGGCAGTCTACACAGTGACAAGGCTTTGGGGAAAATGAGTGATATACATTGCTAAGAAAGTGTAAAGTGGCATAATAGCTTGGAAGGGAGTTAGGCAATATCTGGAAAATGATGTATGCATTTATCCTTTGACATAGCAATCCTACTTCTATAAATTGAATCCAAAGATATAAGAGAATAGAAGTGATGTGTGTATGAGGCTGTTAGTTGTGTTATTTGTAATTGCAGAGACTGGAAACAACCCACATGGTACATCCATACGTGGGGGAGCATGCAACTTTAAAAAGAGAGAGAGAAAAAGATACCTATTTACTGATATGAAATTATCTCTAGGATATAAGTAAATCAAAAAGAAAAACAGAATCCCAGAGCATTTGGCCTTTGTGGGGTGTGTTTGTACTGATAGGGTAACTACAATAGTTGTGTTTCACTGTCAGAAAAAGTAACTGAAGTTGGCAGAATGGATGGAGGATAAGAAGGTCAGCACTGACCTTTATTGGTCCTGGACGAAAAGTGAACCGTTACGAGTTTTTTGTTATGTAGACACCATGATCCCTGAAACAACATCTACTCATATAGATGTCGACAGTATATTTATTATTTTGGCATTATATTTAACTTATCAGAACTCTTAAGATGAAGTCATTTTATATTGGAAACTTGATCAATGGCTTATAAGGAAGCTTATAAGGAATAAGCTTATAACAATAGTTCTGTTGTGCTAACAGGCAAAGAGATTTTGTAGTACCCACGTGAGTTGCTATAATTTTCCTTCTTATTTGTCTTCTTGAAGCTTGTAGTTTAGTTACAATGTAGTAGAAACAGGTAAGGCTTGACACAAAAGTCGTAACAAAGCACTGAGTATCATAGTTGTTTCATGCTATGATGTTGTTGTTCAGTTACTCAGTGGTGTCTGACTCTCTGCCACCCCATGGTCTGCAGCATGCCAGGCCTCCCTGTCCTTCACTGTCTCCTGGAGCCTGCTCAAACTCATGTCCATTGATTCGGTCCTCTGTCGTCCCATTCTGCATTCAATTTTTCACAGCATTAGGGTCTTTTTTGATGAGTCAGCTCTTTGCATCAGGTGGCCAAAGTATTGGAGCTTCAGCTTCAGCATCAGTCCTTCCAATGAATATTCAGTATTGATTTCCTTTAGGATTGACTGCTTTTGAACTGTGGTGTTGGAGAAGACTCTTGAGAGTCCCTTGGAATGCTATGATAGAGATGTATTAGAAGTTTGCAAGCTTGATTTTTGAAGTATAAACAGCATGAAACAAAACATTATTTTCTCACTTAGTGTGCACACTATAATAGGTTTGTAAATTTAGTTACACTCCTTTCAAGAAAAAAATTTCATTTATAAACTGAACCAGTAGTCAGTCTTTCAAATTAATGCATTCTTTCTTCCTTTTTTTTTTTCATTTTCATTTTATTTTTAAACTTTACAATATTGTCTTGGTTTTGCCAAACATCGAAATGAATCTGCCACAGGTATACATGTGTTCCCCATCCTGAACCCTCCTCCCTCCTCCCTCCCCATACCATCCCTCTGGGTCTTCCCAGTGCACCAGCCCCAAGCATCCAGTATCGTGCATCGAACCTGGAATGGCGACTCGTTCCTTATATGATATACGTATTTCAGTGCCATTCTCCCAAATCATCCCACCCTCTCCCTCTCCCACAGAGTCCAAAAGACTGTTCTATTCATCAGTGTCTCTTTTGCTGTCTCGTATACAGGGTTATTGTTACCATCTTTCTAAATTCCATATATATGCATTAGTATACTGTATTGGTGTTTTTCTTTCTGGCTTACTTCACTCTGTATAATAGGCTCCAGTTTCATCCACCTCATTAGAACTGATTCAAATGTGTTCTTTTTAATGGCTGAGTAATACTCCATTGTGTATATGTACCATAGCTTTCTTATCCATTCATCTGCTGATGGACATCTTTCTTCCTGTACTATGTCTCATATAATTTAAAATGAACAACAGAAAGTGAAATTGTTTTTAAATTTTTTCAAATGACAAGCAGAAAGTATAATTATTTTGTAAATTCTTAGCAAAGAAATATAAAAAAAAAGTATGTTAAAATAGGAATGTACTGGGTTGGCTAAAAATTTCATTTGGGTTTTTCCTTATGATGCTACAGAAAAACCCAAATGAACTTCTTGGGCAGTGTGCTGGTTTTCAATGATTTGGCCAATGAAGAATGTGCCATATAGTTTTAAAGTCTTGGGTTAATAGAAACCTTGTATGTAAAGTGATTTTTTTGAGAAAATAGGAAAGAATGATTCAGTTCTTTTGATTGCTTCAAAAGCCAGTCATACAAAGAATACATAATAGAGAACTTGATCTAGCAGGACAATTCATGAAGAGATTTGGATGTCGTTCTTGTTCAGGAGGGCTGGAGGGCTTCCTGTTGACTGTATGCAAGTAGCCTAATGACATGAATCCTGTTGTGTCTTCCTTCTCTCTTTCCCCTTCTTTTTCCTTCCTTTAGGAACGTGTCATTAACCATGCTGCGGGCAGCCATGGAGTCTCTGGGATTTTTATGAAATATGATCTCAGCTCTCTTATGGTGACAGTTACCGAAGAGCATATGCCTTTCTGGCAGTTTTTTGTAAGACTTTGTGGTATTGTTGGAGGAATCTTTTCAACAACAGGTTAAGATTCATTCCTGGGTTGTTTTTTTTTTTTTTTTGTCTAATTTCTAAGAGTATTGCTCACACTCAGTCAAGATACTTTTACTCAAAAGGGGCAAGAAATATATACATTTTCATGTTTTGATATTTAAAGAACTTTTTCTTTAAGATTTAATTTCAAATGTCATAGATTGTATTGATTAAGTGTTACACTTAAGTTCACTGTATTCAGTGACTTAAGGGAGATTATTTAGTGTGGTTGGGCTTCCCAGGTGGCACTAGAGGTAAAGAACCTGCCTGCCAACGCAGGAGATGAGAGAGATGTGGGTACGTTTCCTGGGTCAGGAAGATCACCTCAAGGAGGAAATGGAAACTTATTCTATTATTCTTGCCTGGAGACTCCCATGAAGAGAGGAGCATGGTGGGCTGTAGCTCATAGGGTTGCAAAGAGTCAGACACAACTGAAGGGACTACACACACAGTGTGCTAGAGAGAGCCTAGACTTGAACCCAGGTTGTGTCATTTACATGGTGGTAGCCCTGTGTCAGTCACCTACATTTTCTAAAATTTTCTCTCTATAAAAAATGGGAATAATATCATCTAACTTGCAAGTGTATTGTAGGATTAGATGAGAAAATGCCTGGAAACAGTAGATAGTTTGGACATAAATTTTCTTTTTCAATTAAGGTATTTTTAACAGTATAGAATACAAAATTAAATTTTATGATACGTTGTACTATGAAATATGTGCAGCCAAATTTTTAGTTAATAATATTTTATGAGTTCAGATCATTTTGCTTTAAGGTTATGGGATTTTCTCAAAGGTAACCTAAAAGAAAAAAGAAGTGCTATATTGTGAAAGTTAAAGTGTTAGTCACTTAGTCATGTCTGACTCTTTGAGACCCCATGGACTGTAGCCTGTCAGGCTCCTCTGTCCATGGAATTCTCCAGGCAGAAATACTGGAGTGGGTAGCCATTTCCTTTTGCAGAATTGTAATTGTGAAAATTTGAGTGTTAAATATAGAATGAAAAATAAAATAGAAAGGATAAAGGAAATATTAGGTTGGTGCAAAAGTAGCTGCGGTTTTTACATTGTTGAAATTTACCATTTGATATTAGAATACATTCTAAATAAATGTACTTATGTATACATCATTTTAATGTTCATTTCTCACTTTATGTTTTTGGCTAATGACTTATTACTTACTTTTTATTTTATATTTATTTTAGACTATGTAAATGATGTTAGACAAAAAGCAAATTTAAGTGATTTTCTTATTTGAGTTCAAAATGGGTTGTAAAGCAGCCAAGACAACTTGCAACAGTGCACTTGGCCCAGAAACTACTAATGAATATACAGTGCAGTGATGCTTCAATAAGTTTTGCAAAGGAGATAAGAGCCTTGAAGATGAGGAGTGTAGTGGCAGGCCATTGGAAATCGACAGCTTCAGTTGAGAGCCGTCATTGAAGCTGATCCTCTTAGAACTACAGAAGTTGCAGTGGAACTCAATGTCAACCATTCTATGGTCATTTGGCATTTGAAGCAATTTGGAAAGGTGAAAAAGCTTGATTTAAGTGGCTGCTTATGAGCTGACTGAAAATCAAAAAATTCATTTTATTTTTTTTATTTTTTTTTATTTATTTATTTTTAAATTTTATTTTATTTTTAAACTTTACATAACTGTATTAGTTTTGCCAAATATCAAAATGAATCCGCCACAGGTATACATGTGTTCCCCATCCTGAACCCTCCTCCCTCCTCCCTCCCCATTCCATCCCTCTGGGTAAAGTGTCTTCTCTTTGTCTGTGCAACAAGCCATTTCTCAATCGGATTGTGATGTGCAACAAAAGTGGGCTGTATATGACATCCAGAGATGACCAACTCAGAAGCTCCAAAGCACTTCCCAAAGCTAAACTTGCACCAGAAAAGGGGTCATGGTCACTGTTTGGTGGTCTGCCACCCATCTAATCCTCGGTAGGTGAAATCATTACATCTGACGGGTATGCTCAGGAAATCAGTGAGAAGCACCGAAAGCTGCAGCACCTCCAGCTGACACTGGTCAACAAAACGGGCCCAGTTCTTCTCTACAACAATACCCAACTGCAGGTTGCACAACCAGAGTTTCAAAAGTTGAATGAATCAGGCTATGAAGTTTTGCCTCATTTGCTGTATTCACCTGGTTTTTCACCAACTGACACCACTTCTTCAAGCATCTTGACCACTTCTTGCAGGGAAAATGCTTCCAAAACCAGCAGGAGGCAGAAGATACTTTCCAAGACTTCATTGAATCCCAAAGCATGGATTTTTATGCTACAGGAATAAGCAAACTTATTTCTCATTGGCAACAATGTGTTGATTGTAATTGTTCCTATTTTAATTAAAAAAAGATGTGTTTGAGCCTGGTTATAATGATTTAAAATTCAGTCTGAAACTGCAGTTACTTTTGTACCAACCTAAATAGTTCCTTTTTTATGCTAACTTCTGTTTAATATTACATGGAGTTTATAGTTTGAATTATATTTTTTAAATGAATAGCTTTTGTGGTTACTGCTTTATTTACAACAGAGTCATTGACATTTGTGGTGGTGTAAGATACATTAAGCACCTTTGAAAAGATTGCTTTGTCAAGGTCATGAATTATGTGGCCTTCTGATTTTGAAAAGAAGTTCACTTATTTTAAAATCCAGTTGTCTTGATATTTTTAACTGTGGATGTCAGTAAAGCAAACTGTTACCTTCCTTAACCTATTCCATTGTAATTAGTTGAGTTTTATATTCTTACTCACAAATTTAGGAAATAAATAATATAGGAAGAAATTTCATTAAAAGCATAATTTAATTAAAAACAAACATTTTGTTGTTACAGGCATGCTACATGGAATTGGCAAATTTATAGTTGAAATAATTTACTGTCGTTTCAGACTTGGAGCCTACAAACCTGTCAATTCTGTAAGTGATACAGTGATTTCCATCCCAGGTCATAGTATCATTGTTAAATCTAAATATTAGCTCTTGGTGCCTGAAAGAAATTGCCCAAAATGAAGCATTATGTTTAGAGGAAATAGTGTAAGAAATAAAACTCATACTTTGGTCTTTTTGTTCCTCCCTAGGTTCCCTTTGAAGATGGCCACACGGACAACCATGTACCTCTTTTAGAAAATAATACACATTAACATCTCCCAAGTAAAGGAGAAGAACTTTTTGCCTGAGACATAAAACCTTTTTTAATAATAAAATATTGTGCAATATATTCAAAGAAAAGAAAATATGAATGAGAAGCAGAAATCACACCTAGGGAGGAAAAGAAACCCAAACTGAAATCCTATATGTTTCGTGTCTGTTACAAATGTTCTAGAAGAAATTATGCAGCTAATCTAATCAGTGAATACGCCCAGCTGGAGTATCGCTTTGAACATGACCCCTTCTGATATTTTCATAGCAGATGGGCAGTATTGAAATCAGACCTTGCTTCTTGATGACAAAGAGCCTGAAGGAAGAAGTCAAACCACATCTAAAGAAAATGGCATTGATAAGTGCAAATGTTTTCATCTCTTTGTTTTTTTAAAGATATGATGTCAGAATAAAATATGTAAAACATATGGAAAACTAGTCTAGACTTTAAAAAGTGTGGTCAGGCCACATTGTTAATAAAGGAAAAGGTGGGGTCCCTATGTTATAGCCATATATTACTGTTAAGCCATAATGACAAGACCATTTATCCAATTTTGGGTCTTAGGGTGGTAACTGCTTTTCTTTAAACTCTGGCTATTGACATTTCTGATTGTTCAAGGCAAGGTCATGAAAGACTAAGGTAAATACTTAGAAGGGCAGATGCTGTAATATGTAACAGAGGTATCATTCACAAATTGTATAGTGGGCACGTATGCAGGGATAAGAAAGCACATTGTTAAAAAAAGATGCTAAGTTTCCTAATATCCTTATTCTTGTTATAGTTTGGGAACAGGGGATGAGTAATAAAAAGATCCACTGCTAATGATGGAAATTATCAGTTTGTAAAATATTAAGAGGAAAAGTAGCATTTTTTATGTGTTGTGGTAGTAGGCAACAGGGTAACTTAAAAATAGAAGTATGAGGCAAATATTTAAGTAAGACAAGATAATGTCAGATCTGAGAGATTATCATATTAAACAGTGTCATATTAAACATTAATATGATTAAATATTTATCATATTAAACATTTAAACTGTAAAACTGTATTATGAAAGAACTATCTGCATTCAGAGTGTCCTGAATGTGATTGATTCTGTATTAGATTGTGTTGGTCTAGATTTCTTATTATTTAAGGATTAATTTTAAATTTCTAGATGATATAAAAGATTTAAAAAAGAGGGGTATATCACTCAGGTGCTGTTAAAACCTAAATTTGGAATATGTGTGCCAACATCATTTTTCCTTTTGTAATGCTTTATAATGACAGTAGAAGAATCATCAACCAGTTCCTCATGGTTTAAGTCTTTTAGGGAAATGGGGAAACAAAAATTCCAGGTAAGTAACAAGACCAAGACTAAAAGACAAGATTTTAAATGGTTTTTAGAGAATAGGACACCACAAGTTAGAGTTTTTCAAATTCCTTTCTGTTAAAAGGTAAAAGAGAAAATGTCCTGTTGAAAGCAGTTGAGGCAGATAATGGAAAGAAGAAGAAATACTGATAAAACTACTTTATAGTAAAGCTTATATAAGAATGCTGTTTTACAAATAATAAGAGAAGCATCATTGTTTAAAATATACAGTTAATATGATTAAGAGCCATTAAGTTAACTAATATGTGACAAGTTTATGCTTTGAAAGATTTTCAAATTCAGAAAATTCCAAATAATGAAAGGCCTTCTCATTATTTAGAAATTTCTGATTTCTTCAGATGTTATTTCCAGTGAAGGTAGACTGGGAAAAGGAATTTTTAATTAGAATTTTAGCTATTTTAGACTGAATGTTGGTTCTGTGAATCTGCTTGTCAGAAAATTCAGTTAAGTTTCAGGGTTATTTTAATAGGAAAAACTATTGATTTAGAATTATTTTCTTTCAATTAGGATTATAAAAGTTGAGTATCTTTAAGAAGGATTTTAAAAATTATTTTGGTACTTATATATGATTTTTAATTGTTACCGTTTTGTTTTCCAAATACCATATTAAAATTGTAATGGTATTAATCTGTCCCATTAAAACTGAGTATAAAAGGAATTTCTTTGAAGCAAAATACTACTTTGCCATTGATTTCCATTTTAAAAGTTATGAAAGGTTTTCACCTGAAATCCCTCGAATAGTCAGGGTCAGATTTTGGGCGATCAAAGTATTAAGATTCTGACCAGCCCTTTGTATGATGGGTGATGACGTACACTTGTGTATTAGGATTTAGTAGCAGTTTTTGATCTCACCAAGTGTTTCTTTTCCGTGGCAGAGAACACTGTACTGGCCTATCTGTCTATTGGCATGTACCTGGGGATGCCTCTAGTAGGACACCTGAGTTTATTACTCAATTTTTTATTTTATTAGGGCATTCATAGTATCTATGTGTATATATTCCATCCTAAATATTTTAATATTGAGATCTGGAATTATGTGAAATGAGTTTTCTTTTTCATCTGTGTTTGCATACATACAGCCTATAAAAAGAGATGAAATGTTTAAATGAAAAAGATGAATAATCTCTGCTGCAGTATTTGTATACTTCAGACTACCTCTTGGGAAAAGCTTAACTCAGAATTTCACATTTCTAATTCTTGACTTAGATGATTAATATTATGCTTTTCTCATATACATTTTATGATATAAAGCACTGAATTTTTGTAATAAAACTTTACTAATGACAGAGTTTATAATCTTTAATACAAGCTTTGGAATTCATAAAGGAATGACTAAGATCTAATTTTTTTAATGGTATAAAGACACATGTTGTGCATTGTCTTTTGATGTCTTAGGTTAGTAATTCAGGTACCAAAAATTAAATGTACATGCAGCTCCTTTGTTTCACAATTTAAAACCTTTAAACTTAAGTTTGAGATGTGTGTATTTTTTAAATTACTTAACCTGAGCCTTAGGATCTTTAAAATCTCATCAGGCCTTTAACCTAGTACTTAAGCTCTCCCCTGTCTGTTTGGAGGTCTAGCAAACCTTTAAGCCAAAATGAGTCACCCTTTGTCAGCACTATCCAAATAGATCACTACTTGTTCACTACCTTATGGTATGCAGCCTGGAGTAATATCCAAGTACTATTTATTTATTGTAATTCCTCCCACCCCTTTTGGAATATTTTAGTGATTAAATCAGCATTATTTTAAGAGTAGGAAACAAAATGCCTTGGATTTTTTTTTCTTGTAGTTTTTAAAATTGTTTTAACAGAAAGAAACACAAAAGACTCATTCAGTGTCTCAATCCTAAAGATTGGACTCAATAAAATAAATTGTACAATAATTTTTTTGTCCTTTTACGATCATGTACCCCCAAATAAGCCTTAGTTCCTCATATTTAAGCTTCTTTTTCCTCCTAGAAAAACTACAACAATCTTTATCATTCAGTATCTTTCCTTTTGCTTCAGATGGAGCTAAATTACTGTATCATATGCCATTTATTCTATATTTTTCGTGTTACGAGTGAGTGAGGAAAAGATTTGACTCCCATGTGTCTGACTCTTTGCGACCCCATGGACTGCAGCCTATCAGGGTCCTCTGTCCATGGGAGATTCTCCAGGCAAGAATATTGGAGTGGGTTGCCATTTCCTTCTCTAGGGGATCTTCCCAACCCAGGGATCAAAACTGGGTCTCCCGCATTGCGGGTGGACGCTTTACCATCTGAGCCACAAGGGAAGCCCCAAACAGATTATAATCAGCAAAACATTTAATGGTTTTGTTTCAGCAACTGCAAGTTGTATTTATCAAAAGACATTAACAGTTCTTCCGAATTCATTTATGCTATTTGTGTAATAATTTTAATGTAAAGCCCAGAATGAGGAGGTGTGTCAAAAGGTATACATTGATGTAAGATACATACTACATACTAAAGCAGACCTTCAACAACATGGCATATAATTATGTAGTAAATATTTTGTAAATTCTCTTCTGCTTTCAAGCAACTATACAAATTAATTGGATGATTTCTTGTATTATACTTACCTTTGATTTCTTGATTTCTAGATTTCTAGATTTCTTTGATTTCTAGAATTGGTGAAATTGACCCAACTCCACATCTTTCCAACCCATTTACAATTCTAGCTTGGAACTGATATTTCAAATAAAGTAGGGATACACCTAAAATATTAATCTATTTTATATCAGAGAGCTCCTCTAGCTGTTAACACTCAATTTCAGTTAAGTATCCGTTGTCATAATTGTATCTGCACCTCACAGGGCATTCCTATCTCTCAAGTCAGTTATATCTTAAAATCAGCAATTCTGGCAATTTGTTATATTTTTAAAAGGTAATCTAGGTAGTGAGCATTTTTTCATATATGTATATGGTTCCCAAAACATAATTTTTAGATTTGCAGAGAAAATGTACAGGGGAAAAGTTATGTGGAAATTTGCATGTGATTCTTGGAACTTTGAAACATTGATATTTTTAGAAACGTTCAGTTTATTCACTCAGTTGTGTCCCACTCTTTGCAACCCCATGACTGCAGCACACCAGGCTTCCCTGTCCATCACCAACTCCCTGAACTTGCTCAGACTGGTATCCATCGAGTCAGTGATGTCATCCAACCATCTCATCCTCTGTCGTCCCCTTCTGTTTTCAATCTTTCCCAGCATCAGAGTCTTTTCTAAGGAGTCAGTTCTTCGCATCAGGTAGCCAAAGCCCTTCCAGTGAATATTCAGGACTGTTTTCCTTTAGGATTGACTGGTTTGATCTCTTTACAATCCAAGAAACTTTAGGCTGACCTAATTGTTAATGCTCACTATGAGATACACTACTTGACTCTTAGTCCCTTCTCAAGTTAATTTTACCTTGAGATTCTAAGTCAGTTATTTAAATGAGCTAAAAATTTACATGAGTTAAATTTTATACTAGCTGGAGATGTTAGGTTACTATAAAATTGTGAGAAATGTTTTTCTGATTTTGTGTGCCCATCTGCCTCAACTTTTTCTAGAATTAACTGCCTCATGTGTTGACTGTTTTCAGTTCTATAATGTTTGTTACTGTAATATTTTGTGGGTGCAGAATATAGGGATTACCAAAGCTTTTAAAAAGTAACCTTTTCTTTGTACTTACTGTCCCCTTCTCCATCAAAAGTAGAAAGTTCTTATTGGATTGTATATATTAGGCACTCAAATAATTGTTACTGGTCTTGATATAAAGTAGCTAGGGGTTTTCTTTCATGCAGATACCTACTTTTACAGCTTAATCATCACAAGAGAACTTTGTGTCATTTCTCTAATACCACAGGTAGAACATTCTTCAGCATGTGTTACAAATTGCAAGTCCATGTGCCTGATGCACAGGTGAGGTCTGTCAATACTAAAACATCATAGAGTTTGGAACAGAGAAAGGTTTATTACAGATTCATACAAGGAAATAGGTGGCTGATGCCTTAAGAAACCCAGTTAGTGAAAGCTTTCAGCAAGCCCCTTTAAAAGAAAAAGGTGAGGGAGGGGCGTGGTTAGTTGTTGCAAACTTCTTGGCATCAGATCCTTTGTTCCTGAGGTCAGGTCATGATCAGGGAACAATGTTCCTGTAAATCTCTACCAAACCAATGTTATTCAATGTCCTGTTAAGGGCAAGGTCCCAAGGCACAAGTTGCATCCTCCAAGGTCCTGGTCCTGGCTAAGAGGAGGCAGATCTCAGTTGGTGGCTCCCTCAAGGCCAGGTCCCCAAACCCTGCCAAGCTGTCATGTCTGCCATGCACCCAACCCACTTTGCCCTCAGTCTCCTCAGGTTGCCCAAAAAGAGGGGAGACCAGGTCTCACAGACTGCAACCAAGGCAGATGGCTGTGCTATTTGGTAGCAGAGACAGGGATGGGGAGGGGGGAGGTTCACTGCTCCTCAAGGTCTGGGCCAAGGCTGGTGGAGGGCCTTAGTGAGGGCTCTGGAACCCTACAGGACATAGTTCCGTCTGTTCCCTGGGTCCTCCAGTTCACTCACTGGCCCAAGGCTGGATGAGCTGGAGGGCCTCCAGGAGAAGGCCTGAATCTGCTTTTCCACCTGATGACCACCACACCACTGACCCTTGGCTGAATCACTTCCCCATTCGTCCCTCATTGACAGTTACTTGTGGGGCGTGCCCACGGTGGCACTGACCAATAACTGAGCAGGACAACTAAGGGTTGTTCATTGACAGACTGCTGCTTGTGGGTGGGGCCCACTGAGGCACTGACAATGGCTGAGCAAGACCTGTTGCCTAGTAACAGGGTGCAGCGTAAGGAGGCACAGCAATGGCTACCTGTAAAGGCTGTGCTTATCCTGCTGTGTACCCTATTAATGGTGTCTGAAAAAACAAAGCATTATGGGAATGTGGTAATTCATATTCATCTGGTAGTTTCTTTTTATTTTCCTAAGGATGAGGGGGAAGATCTACTGCAGTAGTCAGCAGTTAAAGATACAATACTAGAAGAGAGGAAATCAGTCTTTAATTCAAATTTTCATTTAATCAAGTCAAAACTGAATGATCAGTGGAATTTATTGAATTGGTGAAACATAACCAAAAGATAGTAAATTCTTAGAACTATTATGTGTTGTCCAATTTCATTGAATTATATCTTGATTTCCTTTTTATCATCTATAGTTTTTATCTTAATCAACTCAAACATATCACACAGAAATCTCAAACTGAAGATAACCAGGTGCTTTCTTTCAGAGCTGGGTTTTCTGCCCTGGAAAGTAGTTCACATAACTTAGATGAGATTGAGAAAGACATTGCCCAGAAGAGTCTCCCTGCCCCAACCCCAAATGTGCTTTATGGGGTTCAGAAAAATTTCAAATAATACTGGGCTAGAAGTTGCCCTCACAGCTCTAGTACATTTCTACCACATGAATGTGCCTTTCTGAGTATTAACCAATTATCCCAGGAAGTGAGCCATATGTATAACTAACATTGAATGTTTTATGCTCATATAATTTTCTAGTAGTTATGATTATTTTTAGTTACTTAGGCCCCAGGTGCTGTTATTTGAATCATATCCCACGTTTTTAACATGAAGTGCTGCAATCTAAAATGCACTCATCTCTCAAATATGAGGAAAATTGGGATAACAGTTATATTATTAATATGGGAATCTGAGAACAGATTTTTACTAATTCATTTGCATTATACATAAAATATGTTTAAAACAACACCTGTTCTCTGAACTTCCAGTCACTAATGAAATCTGTCCTTTTCGGCTGCACATTGTACAGGTAACATTCTGCAACTGGAGTGATCAAGATACTAGCAAGTCCTGCTGAAAGAGTGAACTTCCCCACAGAAAATATGACTAGCATTTACATTTTTATTTGCAATTTTGCTTTTCTCAGTGGTAAATATCAGGAAAATGGGTTTTTACGTGATTTTAGCCTAGGGCCTTCCTCTAACATTAGTCACGCTAATCAAAGGCCTGGGCAATAGAAGCTTAAATATAAGGGATTTGGCCACTTTAATGAACAAGAGGAAAACTCCTAAGAGGAGGTAATCAGGAAAATTTATGATTCAAAAGATTTAGAATAATAGTTGTCAAATTCAAATTACAAGAACCAATTTTTACTTAAAAGCATAATAATCACCCATAATGAAAATATGCTTGAGCCCTCACTCTATATACATTATTTACACCTCTTGGTTCTCTTCAGGTTTCAGATGTGGGTATAGTGAAGGAAAATGTTAGATGCGAACCCACTTTTCTAATTTCCCAGCCCTTAACCAGGACTCCATAGTATAGCACAAAAAGAAAGCAGAAACCTCCATGGAGAACGGTTTCTCTTACAGCATTTATGATGATGTTGAGACCTTTGCTTATCTTGATTTTCAGCCTTTATACTAAGTACACTAAGTACAATAAGTACACTAGACTAAATGGTTCCAGTGACAACTGCCTTTCTTGAGCGTGTCTCAACTTCTGTCATGTGTCCTTCCATGTTTATTGAGCTGACATTAGTCCTCTCAAGGAGAACAAAGCTAAATAAGGGAAGATGGGTGTCCTTTGGTGTTTTATATTCAAGAGCACAGAATAGTGTTAAACAATCTGGAAACAACTTTTTTCCTGAAATTTGTATGATAATTGGCTAGGATATGACTTCTGTTCTCTCACTGAAATGAAAATGTATAGTTTAGAAATAAGGATGAATACATGACAGCACATCTGACAGGTAATGATGGGCATATTTGTTACCTAATCTTGAGAACCACAGTTGCTGTTTTAGAGGTATCTGAGAGGTTCCAGACAAAGGGAGATTGCCAAATGTTCTTAGACATTAAGTGTGCTAGATGCCCTAAAGTAGGAGAGGAATTTGTAACAGAAGCTCACGATGAAGAACCACACATTCCGAGCCACCTGAGATCTTGCAATGAGAAGACGCCAGGCGATGAGGAAGAGAGCAGTATTAAAGAGGTAGTGAATATTTCGGAGCCTGGAAACAGACATATATAACCAACGTCAACACAGTATCAAATACCCAACTATGTTACCTAAAGCATAAATGTATCTTTTCCTGGCTATGACCAGCAAATAATTAAGCGTCCTCAGGTATATGGCAGTATCTGATAGCCTTTTGATTTTGATAGCTTTCATTTCCACCACATTCCTTCTGAGGAATCATATTTCTACAATATTCCCCTGACTAGTTTCCCTTTCTCATACCTCTCTGCTTTAACCTGTCTTATAAACACGGCTAATATAAGTTTTCTTAAATACACTTTGATCATGTTACTGTATATCACAAATCACTGATTCTCGTTTACTAGAGGGTAAATTCTAAAGTCTCACCTTGCTTTTCAAGGTTCCTGTCTGTTTGCAATCAACTTTTCCCATCCTTATCATCTCTTCATTAAAAACCCTTTGCTTCTACCAGAATTATGCAAGACTGCTATAATTCTGTGTTTCTTAGGGAACATAGAATTTTTTATTGAAAAAAATTTCAGGCAGTCAAAGCTATTGAAGAACAGTTAATTGATTTGCCCATGTTAAATAGCATCATCAGGTTTCCTGCCTGTTGGGTATTCTTTATATCACATTATGACAGGATATGGTAGAAGAAACAAACTTAGATACAAATCTGGCTCCTCTGCTTATCATGTACAGCTTGCCCACTTCCCTCCTTTGAACCTAAATAGTTCTTTGATGGAAATGGGATAACAAAAACACTACTTGCCTCATAGAAGTATGGTGAAGTCTAAATAAACAGTGTATACTAGGATATATAGTATAAAGGCTAGAAAAATATTAACTGCTGTCCTGCTCAAATTTCATGCCTGGTATAAAATGAGATACACATGCTAAGTACTCAATAAATGTTATACTTACCTTTTTAAGTGTTGCTTTGCTTCTGGGATCCCAGCCATATCCTCTTTCAATAAGTACTTCTTAACTCCTAAAACATAATTTTCAATGTATTCTAACCAGTTCAACTGACGTACATCAAAGTTGAATACCTGAAAGGCAAGAAGAGATTATGGATTGTCAGAATTGCTGGATGATCACTTTGCACATTTGATGAAGTTTCTTTTATATAAATAAGTGACATTCGGTTTGGAAGATTTAGGTGCTGCTGCTGCTGCTGCTAAGTCGCTTCAGTCGTGTCCGACTCTGTGAGACCCCAGAGACGGCAGCCCACCCGTCCCTGTGATTCTTCAGGCAAGAACACTGGAGTGGGTTGCCATTTCCTTCTCCAATGCATGAAAGTGAAAAGTGAAAGTGAAGTCGCTCAGTCCTGTCCGACTCTGAGCGACCCCATGGACTGCAGCCTACCAGGCTCCTCCGTCCATGGGATTTTCCAGGCAGGAGTACTAGAGAGGGGTGCCATTGCCTTGATACCCCTTCAAATGAGATTATTTGAGCTGTTATTTTAAAGGCAGTGATAATATGGATTGCCATGTATATAGAAATATTTAAACATTCAGTTCAGTTCAATCATTCAGTCATGTCTGACTCTTTGTGATCCCATGAACTGCAGCATGCCAGGCTTCCCTGAACATCACCAACTCCCAGAGTTTACCCCAACTCATGTCCATTGAGTCAGTGATGCCAACTAACCATCTCATCCTTTGTCTTCCCCTTCTCCTCCTGCCTTCAATCTTTCCCAACATCAGGGTCTTTCCAAAAGAGTCAGCTCTTTGCATCAGGTGGCCAAAATATTGGAGTTTCAGCTTCAACATCAGTCCTTCCAATGAAAACCCAGGACTGATTTCCTTTAGGATGGACTGGTTGGATCTCCGTGCAGTCCAAGGGACTCTCAAGAGTCTTCTCCAACACCACAGTTCAAAAGCATCAATTCTTCAGCACTCAGCTTTCTTTATAGTCCAACTCTTACAACCAACATGACTACTGGAAAAACCATAGCCTTGACTAGACGGACCTTTGTTGGCAAAGTAATTTCTCTGCTTTTTAATGTGCTGTCTAGGTTGGTCATAACTTTCCTTCCAAGGAGTAAGCACCTTTTAATTTCATGGCTGCAATCACCATCTGCAGTGATTTTGCAGCCCAAAAAAATAAAGTCAGCCACTGTTTCCACATCTATTTGCCATGAAGTGATGGGACTGGATGCCATGATCTTAGCTTTCTGAATGTTGAGCTTTAAGCCAACTTTTTCACTCTCATCTTTCACTTTCATTAAGAGGCTCTTAGTTCTTCTTCACTTTCTGCCTTAAGGGTGGTATCATCTGCATATCTGAGGTTATTGATATTTCTCCCGGCAATCTTGATTCCAGCTTGTGCTTCATCCAGCCCAGTGTTTCTCAGGATGTACTCTTCATCTAAGTTAAATAAGCAGGGTGACAGTATACAGCCTTGACATACTCCTTTTCCTATTTGGAACCAGTCTGTTGTTCCATGTCCAGTTCTAACAGTTGCTTCCTGACCTACATACAGGTTTCTCAAGAGGCAGATCTGGCGGTCTGGTATTCCCATGTCTTTCAGAATTTTCCACAGTTTATTGTGATTCACAGTCAAAGGCTTTGGCATAGTCAATAAAGCAGAAATAGATGTTTTTCTGGAACTCTCTTGCTTTTTCGATGATCCAGCGAATGTTGGCAGGTTGATCTCTGGTTCCTCTTCCTTTTCTAAAACCAGCTTGAACATCTGGAAGTTCACAGTTCATGTATTGTTGAAGCCTGGCTTGGAGAATTTTGAGCATTACTTTACTAGCCTGTGAGAGGAGTGCAATTGTGCAGTAGTTTGAGCATTCTTTGGCATTGCCTTTCTTTGGGATTGGAATGAAAACTGGCCTTTTCCAGTCCTGTGGCCACTGCTGAATTTTCCAAATTTGCTGACATATCAAGTGCAGCACTTTCACAGCATCATCTTTCAGGATTTGAAACAGCTCCACTGGAATTCCATCACCTCCACTAGCTTTGTTGTAGTGATGCTTCCTAAGGCCCACTTGACTTCACATTCCAGGATGTCTGGCTCTAGGTGAGTGATCACACCATCGTGATTATCTGGGTCGTGAAGATCTTTTTTGTATAGTTCTTCTGTGTATTCTTGCCACCTCTTCTTAATATCTTCTGCTTCTGTCAGGTCCATACCATTTCTGTCCTTTATTGAACCCATCTTTGCATGAAATGTTCCCTTGGTATCTCTAATTCTCTTGAAGAGATCTCTAGTCTGTCTCATTATATTGTTTTCCTCTATTTCTTTGCATTGATCTCTGAGGAAGGCTTTCTTATCTCTCCTTGCTGTTCTTTGAAACTCTGCATTCAAATGGGTATATCTTTCCTTTTCTCCTTTGCTTTTTGCTTCTCTTCTTTTCACAGCTATTTGTAAGGCCTCCTCAGACAGCCATTTTGCTTTTCTTTTTCTTGGGGATGGTCTTGATCCTTGTCTCCTGTACAATGTCATGAACCTCCATCCATAGTTCATCAGGCACTCTGTCTATCAGATCTAGATTTAAACACTGATCAAGCACACATATTTGGCTTTTAGGAAGTCTTAGAAATTTTAAGGAACTGATATTAGTCTGGTGAAACCTAATTTAATTTCAAGTAAAGGAGAATTATTTCTTAAGAGAGAATAATACATTAGGCACCAAGACAAATTACATATGTTTTTCTTTCCATTAGTAAATTTTGCTGTTTTCCCCTTGGCCTAGCACCCTTTCCTGAAATATCACTACTTCATTTTGCTGATTGAGCTAAACTTTGAGAAGCAATGTCTAAGGACTAACTAAGCAGAATTTATATTCTCTATTTACTTTAGAGATGTTTATCCACTCTGTCTCTTGGTATGCCACTAGATGGAGCCCTTCAGAACCATTTAGAGTGGAACACACAGAACACTAGTGTATTTCCTCCTCTTAAAGAATGCCTTTTCATTTTGCCACCAAAAATCTTAAGAACAAATTCCCTTCTCAAATGTAGTGACTTATAGCATCTTTTAGCGCTTTCCAGGTGGTGCTAGGGGACGACAGAGGATGAGATGGCTGGATGGCATCACCAACTCGATGGACCTGAGTCTGAGTGAACTCCGGGAGTTGGTGATGGACAGAGAGGCCTGGCGTGCTGCGATTCATGGGGTCGCAAAGAGTCGGACACGACTGAGCAACTGATCTGATCTGAACTAAGGTGGTGCTAGTGGTAAAGAACCCACCTGCCCATGCAGGAGACAGAAGAGACACAGGTTCAATCCTTGGGTTGGGAATATCCCCTGGAGGAGGACACAGCAACCCACTCCAGTATTCTTGCCTGGAGAATCCCATGGACAGAGGAGCCTGGCAGGCTATGATCCATAGGGTCGCAAAGAGCTGGACACAAGTGAAGCCACAGCACACACAGTAGGATCTTACAGACTAGACATGAATGTCAATTTCTTTCATTCTTGCTCTTAAGTTCCTATTTTAGTACACATTTTCCCTGGCTTATATTTTATTTCTGCTTTGGTCTTTTACTACAGGTATTTACTGCAAGTTACCTCAAATCTTTGTGAAGTAAATTGGAGTATTAACAAGGAAAGCAGATACGACTAACGAGTTCCAGAGAGGTTCACAGACTTATCCAAAAACTGCTTTCTAAAAGTAATTCTGTATCACTTTGTTTGGATATTTTTATTTTCCACAGTACCACCAAATGCTGCATATTCATCTATATATGCAGAGACTTTTATTTTTATGTTATTTCTAAATTAGATTTCAATGAAGCCCTAGGTTGGAATCCTCATTCTATATGGCAAATGAAACTGAATTCTGAGCCACACCAGAGCTTGGCAACTATGCAAGTATTCAGGACTATTACCTTTGCTAAAATATTTTGCAAGCATATATATATGTGAAATCCACTGCAGCTTTGATTCTTTTTTTCCACAAAATTTTTATTTTAGGTTAAAATATTTGGAAAGTGTCAAAACTGAACTATAAGCTTATTATCTTTTGCATTATTTAGATGGGTAAATTCCATGAAGAAAATGCAATAAAGATAAGTCACAAGTAATTTATAATAGCACGATGGGTTTTTAAAAATAATCTGGTTTGATCCATGTATTTTAAACATAGGTGCTTTGAAGAATTTTGTCTATACAAGATATGTAAACATTTCTGGGAAAAAGGTTCTATTTCATGTCCATTTTAGAGTTACTTGAGCTTCTCCTATAGCTCAGTTGGTAAAGAATCTGCCTACAATGTAGGAGACCCCAGTTTGATTCCTGGGTCAGGAAGATCCACTGGAGAAGGGATAGGCTACTCACTCCAGCATTTCAGGGCTTCCCTTGTGGTTCAGCTGGTAAAATATCTGCCTGCAATGCGGGAGATGTGGCTTCGAACCCTGGGTTGGGAAGATCCCCTGGAGAAGGGAAAGGCCACCCACACCAATATTCTGGGCTGGAGAATTCCATGGAGACGCAAGGAGTTGGACATAACTGAGCGACTTTCACTTTTAAACTTAGAGGTAGGCTCCAAAATCACTGCAGATGGTGATTGCAGCCATGAAATTAAAAGACGCTTCCTCCTTGGAAGGAAACTTATAACCAACCTAGACAGCATATTAAAAAGCAGACATTACTTTGCCAACAGAGGTCTGTTTAGTCAAGGCTATGGTTTTTCTAGTGGTCATGTATGGATGTGAGAATTGGACTGTGAAGAAAGCTGAGCGCCCAAGAATTGATGCTTTTGAACTGTGGTGTTGGAGAAGACTCTTCAGAGTCCCTTGGACTGCAAGGAGATCCAACCAGGCCATCCTAAAGGAGATCAGTCCTGGGTGTTCATTGGAGGGACTGATGTTGAAGCTGAAACTCCAATACTTTGGCCACCTGATGCGAAGAGCTGACTCATTTGAAAAGACCCTGATTCTGGGAACAATTGAGGGCAGGAGGAGAAGGGGACAACAGAGGATGAGATGGTTGGATGGCATCACTGACTCAATGGACATGGGTTTAGGTGGACTCCAGGAGTTGGTGATGGACAGGGAGGCCTGGCATGCTGCGGTTCATGGGGTCACAAAGAGTTGGACATGACTGAGCGACTGAACTGAACAGAGTGATGACTTCAGTTAAAATATTCCTCTAAATCTCAACTGGGCTTTCCTGGTGGCTCAGTGGTAATGAATCCACTTGCCAATGCAGAAGACATGGATTCAATCCCTGGGTTACAAAGATCCTCTAGAGAAGGAAATGGCAAGCCACTCCAGTATTCTTGCCTGGAGAATCCCATGGACAGAGGAGCCTGGCAGGCTACAGTCCATGAGGTCGCAAGCGGTCAGACATGACTTAGCAACCAAACAACAAAATCTCAACTAGTACATTTAATATAACAATTATTGTGTCTGACTGCAAATCCAAGCCAGGCTTCAGCAATACATGAATCGTGAACTTCCTGATATTCAAGCTGGTTTTAGAAAAGGCAGAGGAACCAGAGATCAAATTGTGAACATCTGCTGGATCATGGAAAAAGCAAGAGAGTTCCAGAAAAACATATATTTCTGCTTTCTTGACTATGCCAAAGCCTTTGACTGTGTGGATCACAATAAACTGTGGAAAATTCTGAAAGAGATGGGAATACCAGACCACCTGACCTGCCTCTTGAGAAACCTATGTGCAGGTCAGGAAGCAACAGTTAGAACTGGACATGGAACAACAGACTGGTTCCAAATAGGAAAAGGAGTACATCAAGGCTATATATTATCACCCTGCTTATTTAACTTATATGCAGAGTACATCATGAGAAATGCTGGACTGGAAGAAGCACAAGCTGGAATCAAGATTGCCAGGAGAAATATCAATAACCTCAGATATGCAGATGACACCACCCTTATGTCAGAAAGTGAAGAGGAACTCAAAAGCCTCTTGATGAAAGTGAAAGTGGAGAGTGAAAAAGTTGGCTTAAAGCTCAACATTCAGAAAACGAAGATCATGGCATCTGGTCCCATCACTTCATGGGAAATAGATGGGGCAACAGTGGAAACAGTGTCAGACTTTATTTTTTTAGGCTCCAAAATCACTGCAGATGGTGACTGCAGCCACGAAATTAAAAGACGCTTACTCCTTGGAAGGAAAGTTATGACCAACCTAGATAGCATACTCAAAAGCAGAGACATTACTTTGCCAACAAGGTCCATCTAGTCAAGGCTATGGTTTTTCCTGTGGTCATGTATGGATGTGAGAGTTGGACTGTGAAGAAGGCTGAGGACCAAAGAATTGATGCTTTTGAACTGTGGTGTTGGAGAAGACTCTTGAGAGTCCCTTGGACTGCAAGGAGATCCAACCAGTCCATTCTGAAGGAGATCAGCCCTGGGATTTCTTTGGAGGGAATGATGCTGAAGCTGAAACTCCAGTACTTTGGCCACCTCATGCGAAGAGTTGACTCATTGGAAAAGACTCTGATGCTGGGAGGGATTGGGGGCAGGAGGAGAAGGGGACAACAGAGGATGAGATGGCTGGATGGCATCACTGACTCGATGGACGTGAGTCTGAGTGAACTCCGGGAGTTGGTGATGGACAGGGAGGCCTGGAGTGCTATGATTCATTGCATCACAAAGAGTTGGACACAACTGAGTGACTGAACTGAATTGACTGCAAATAATCCTTAGGTTTCCTGGTGGGAAGTAATTTTAGGACTTGCATTTGAATCATGCACTATGAGGCTGGTAAATAGGAGCTGGCAGGTGAGGGTATTTATCTAACATTTACTTCTCAACATGACTTGGTTTCTTCTGCATGCTGTCAAGTACAAGATAAATGAAGAAATTTATCTTTTTTTTTTCTTTAAAGAAAATTTAGTGGAAAATGTCAGTCAAGAGATTGAAAACTTTAAAGCTTAATTGAAACCAAGGATGTGCTCAAGGAACAAATGGAGGAAAGCCAAAGCTAGGAACATGTACAAAATACAGTTTTCTATATTCGTGAATTTCAGGACAACCGTTTGTGACTGGTTAGAAGCTAATACAGAGAAATAAATAGTACTTATAAAGTAAAAAGTAAAGTGAAGTTGCTCAGTCATGTCCGACTCTTTGCAACCCCATGGACTGTAGCCTACCAGGCTCTTCTGTCCATAGGATTTTCCAGGCCAGACTACTGGAGTGGGGTGCCATTTCCTTCTCCAGGAGATCTTCCTGACCCAGGGATTGAACCCAGGGCTTCCGAGTTGCAGGCAGATGCTTTACCATCTGAGCCACCAGGAAGCCCAAATAGTACTTACACTAAACAATTAAAGTATAGGCCTGTCTTGAGAAATAAATGTCTGAATGGTCAAAGAGACATCATTATAGGGAGGAAGAATGACAATCCTACAGAGAGGGGAATGCTGATGGTAGGAGATCTGAGATGGGCTAGAATGCAGAGGTGGAAGGTTAGCTTTAAAAAGGTAGGAAGAAAGGAACTGTAGCTTTGGTGATGCAGAATGATTTTGATTTGACAAGAACAGTGGATGAGAGAGTTGCTGAGCCATAAAATTATTATTTTTCATTGAAGGCATATGTTTGAGAGGGAAAGACAGAGGTATTGAGGATTTGTTGAAGAGAAGGAAATGGCAACCCACTCCAGTACTCTTGCCTAGAAAATCCCATGGATGGAGGAGCCTGGTGCAGGCTACTGTCCATAGGGTTGCAAAGAGTCGGGCACGACTGAGCGACTTCACTTCACTTTCACTCACCAAAGGTGAACAAAGGAGTGAAACAAAGTTTATGAGACCTGACTGCAGAATAGCAGGGAGAAGCTGACCAAAGGCTAAGAAACTAGATCTCTTACCTATGTTGAACTTGTGTCCTGCCATTGTGTTGATAGCATTCACTGATTTTCTTAGCCCAAAAAGAAAAAAAAAATCTGTGTATATAAAACTGCCTTTATTCATCAGCTCTCCAAGTCAAATAGTTCTAAATTCCGAGTGGGGAAGGTTTTCCCATCTATTGTCAGGACTGTACTCACTCTCTGGTCTTCGGGACTCAGCTCGGACATCAGCATTTCAGTGTTGTACGTGCTCCATTCCCAGCTCCGGTTGATGAAATACTCCAGCATAGAAAGGGTTCTTAACAGCCGATTCATGAGCTTTGTCATCCTGAGGTAAAGATCACATGGAGCGAGTATCAGTGCGCCACAGATGGCGGCTTTCCTGCTGCTACATAGGGCTATATGAAAAACTAGGCCTGAAAACATAGAAGCTATTTCTTCCCACTGTTCCCTTAGTTCCTCATTAAAATTCTTATTCTTTTTTCTCTTCCACATTAACCCTCTGTTGAAAGAAGGAATGCAGCTGAACCTAAAGGAGCTTGTTCTAGCAGGCATTTTAATACCACTAAGCTACTTCTCTGTCTCTTTCCTACCATCTCTTTTTCAAGAGTTGCAAGTATTTTAAAAGCCGAGAAAGATATTCACCCCCAGTGACATACTCTTCATTCTTGGAATTCTGAGGTAGACAAGAAGAAAACCTATTTCTCTTCTTTAATGCACGTTCTTGGATTTTTTTTTTTTTTAATTTATTGATTTGAGGTTTCAAATCAATGAGAGTTGTATATAACTCTGGGCAGAAGTGGTGACTATATTAGCATCTGGTGAACCAAAAACAGCTCTTAATTCAGATTTAAAGGGGAAAATATTTTATTTGTTAATAATCTACTCAGGCACAGTGCTGATAATGTTTAAAAAAATATTGTCTCCACTAATACCGGTAACATCCCTGTTAGGTAGGTTTGTGTTTTTATGAACAGATAAAGTTAGCTTAGAAAAGATTAAGTAGCCATGATAATATCATGTGTCAATGCCAAAATTACAACCCAGTTTTGATGGACTTCAAAAAGTCTCTGCTTTTGCAAATGGGACCCCCTGGATCTCATTACTTAAAATGGATCAAATCTTTTAACCCCGTGGTGAGGACCTGTTATTTGAACTTCCCAATTTTGTAACAATTTATATTTTAAAAAAACATGCTTTCTTAATTTATACAGTATGATTCCATGAGGTAGTCAGGGTCTATATTGTTTATCTTCATTTTGCAGAAGGATTAATAGGTACAGGGTCACATAGTTAATGCTCAAAACTAGATTTTCTAGCTACAAATCATATCTGGCCTAAAGATCATTTGATTTTTATCTTCCACCAGTTAGGCTAATCTTGGTAACAGGGACTACTATAGTTGACCCCATAATGACTTATGATGCTATTTTGGGAATTTGGCCTTATTTCTGGTCAAATCCTCATGTCCATATCTCTAATGACTCATGAGGTACTTCTCTCATTGTATTATGGGAAATTCTTAAGCAAGGCTGTAGAATCATTATTCCCTAATTCAAGCATCATAATAGGTTTCCATTTGCTATTGTTATCTAACATCTTGGCTATAGAATGAATATTTATATCCCCCCACAATTCACATGTTGAAACCTATTCCTCCTAATGTGGTAGTATTGGAAAAGGAGACTTTGGCAGATGTGGAAAGCCCTTATAAAAGGGACCCCAGAAAGCTCCCTTGGCCCTGCCAGCCTGTGAGGACACAGAGAACATGGCTGTCAGAAACAAGGAAGTGGGCCCTCAGCAGATGCTGGATCTACCAGCACCTTGATTTTAGGCTTCCTAGTCTCCAGTTCTATGAGAAATAAATTTCTATTGTTTATAAGCCACATAGTTGATGATATTCTGTTACAGCAATCCAAACAAATTTACAATCTTTATTCATTTTACAACTCTGAAGTAATTGATATGATTTCAATAGACTTATTTGTAAAAAATAATCATTTTACAAGTGATTATACAATGTGTACAATGATTTTGAACTGTGGTGTTGGAGAAGACTCTTGAGAGTCCCTGGGACTGCAAGGAGATCCAACCAGTCCATTCTGAAGGAGATCAGCCCTGGGATTTCTTTGGAAGGAATGATGCTAAAGCTGAAACTCCAGTACTTTGGCCACCTCATGCGAAGACTTGACTCATTGGAAAAGACTCTGATGCTGGGAGGGATTGGGGGCAAGAGGAGAAGGGGACGACAGAGGATGAGATGGCTGGATGGCATCACTGACTCGATGGACGTGAGTCTGAGTGAACTCCGGGAGTTGGTGATGGACAGAGAGGCCTGGGGTGCTGCTATTCATGGGGTCGCAAAGAGTCGGACATGACTGAGCGACTGATATGATCTGATCATTGTATGTACAGGACTGTATCAGCAAAATAGTATTTTTTTAGAAAGAAAGAGTATACTTATTATTCTCATGTGGTGAAGATCTTATTAATACACACAATGCAAAAGCTATAAAGGAAAAATGATTCATTTTATCATATAAAATTTTTCTTTGGTAATAATAGTGATTACTATATTTTATGTACCCTAATGTAAAATCCTGTAAAATAGGTATGATTACAATCTCTTTTTAACAAGTTAGTATTTAGAAAGGTTAAGTAATTTAGGGCTCATATGGATAAATTAGTGAAGGCCAGGATTTAAGTCTGTAAGTCTGACCAAACTCCATGCTCTCTTAAGACTTGCATTATATGTAGTTTTCCTTGTATTAAAAATGCTTCATAATCAGAGCTACAGGATAAGAACTGACTTCAAGAAACCACATTAATTATATATTTACACATATATACATACCCACACCACTTCCATAATAAGTACAATCCAACAGAAAAATAGAAATATTGTTGTTGATTAGTTGCTACATCATGTCCGATTCTTATGACCCGGTGGACTGTAGCCTGCTAGGCTTCTCTGTCCATAGGGTTTCCCAGGCAAGAATACTGGAGTGGGTTGCCATTCCCTTCCCCAGGAGATATTCCTGCCTCAGGGACTAAACCCGCATCTCCTGCATTGGCAGGCGGATTCTTTACCACTGAGCCATGAGAGAAGCCCCTAAATAAACACACTGAGAGAGAACTCCTTCTTTGAAAACTATATATTTATACATATATACATATATACACAGCTTCCATAAATTAATAAGTAAAATCCAATAGAAAAATAGAAATATTAGCCATAAAGAAGAATGAAATAATGCTGTTGTAGCAACATGAATGGACATAGAGATTATCATACTAAGCGAAGTAATTAAGACAGAGAAAGACAAATATCATATGATATAACTTATATGTAGAATCTAAAAAGAATGATATGAATGAATCTACTGCGAAACAGAAACAGGATCACATGGAAAACAAACTTATGGTTCCCAAAGGGGGAAGCGGGGGCGGGATAAACAGAATTTGATTTTAACAGATACATATTACTATATATAAAATAAGCAATACGGGCCTGAATATATATATATGCATATATATATATATATATGAATCACTGCTGTACATCTGAACATTGTAAATAAATTATATTTCTATAAGAAACAAAATTAAAAAATAGGTGAGAAATAGAAGCAGGCAACTCATAACAGAGAAAACATGAATGTCCAATAAACAAATGAAAGCCCAGCCCCTCCGTCAATCAAGGAAAATGCAAATCAAAGTGACAGAGATGTTAGTTCTTGTCATTAGCTTAACAATTCAAAATATTGATTTCTGCAAAGTATTAATGAAAGTGAGAAAGAACAGATTTATACTTTCACATGCTGTTGTGATGGTGTATAAATTGACGGAGGCTTCCTTTAAGGCAACCTGATAGTAGTCATAATATCCATGTTGAATGTACCCTCCAATCTAGCACGCCTACCCCTCAGCATCCTCCACAGACTAAAGGCACATTCTATCAAGATGCATGTGCACTGATACTTGTCCCATTGTTTGTAATGGGGGCGAAAAAGACAGCGCTAGCAGAATGACTTGGATTTTCATGGAATACAAGTGAAAAAGAAAGTATGTAGGGTTGATTTAAACATACATAGAGACACGCCTTACCTCTAAGCAAAACCATACATATGGTTGTAAATGCATAAGTGATTACACACAAACACACTTGGGGAAGGAAAGAGTCCAGAAGGATTCTAGCACTTTCTGCCTTAAAGATTATTCTTAAGATTCCTATCACCAAATGAATCATCGTTTCCCATGAATATTACAATTTAATTTCTTACAAACAAAATACATAAAGATTTTTACTGGGCCTGTTCCTCCTGTGTTTTTCTTTTCTACTTACTGAACTTTGCTCTTCATCCAGGTCTCCTTCCAACTCTGATATATTTTAAAGGCTTGTGTTTCTGCCAGCAGTGTTTGGTTTTCCTTCGTTTCCCATCTTTATTTAATAAGCCCATTATACAAATATTTTCCCACAAACATAGTGTCCCCCTTTTCACCTTACTCAAGAAGAAACTGACAATGAGTTATGAACTCTAAGTAAGATCTCTGAAAATGTGGATAAACTCTACATTGCCTAAGCATTACTCATTTGCTCTACTAATAAGAATGGAAATAAACACACTGAGAGAGAATTTCTCCTTTAAAAGAGGCTAACATCATGCTTCTGATGGCAGGAATTGCCTTTGGTAATTATGATAATGATGATGACTTAGACACACAAAGTGTTATCCAAATGAGACCAGAGTGGAAGGGGACATGCCCTACGTCACCCAGCGTCAACACCCTGACACTCTACTTTGCTCCCTCTACTCTCTTCACTCATCTCCACGTGGCAGTAAGATCAGTTCAGGTTTCTTCAGATCTTTCGTCTGTCTCTGCCTCTGAGACTACTTAAAATTCTTTCTCTAACTTCCATTTCCTCACCTGTAAAACTGGGACGAGAATACCCTCCTTGGGTTGTTGTGAGAATTAAAATGAGGTCGTCATGCATCAGCCCTTGTGTGTACGTGAGGCTGTAACCATTGTAGCACATTGTAAGATTAACTGTCCTGCTAAATCACTGAGTCACATCCAACTCTTTGTGATCCTATGGATTGTAGCCTGTCAAGCTTTCTTGTCCACAGGATTCTCCAGGCAAGAATACTGGAGTGGGTTGCCATACCCTCCTCCAAGGGAAATTCCCGACCCAGGGATTGAATCTAACAATTTACAAACTCCCAGATACAGACTCTCAGTTGCTTTTCTTTTTAGGTGAATTCATCAAGCAAGTTCCTTAACATTAAGGTAGGGTTCCCTTGGGGTTCCCACTACTACTGCTTTGATTGTCCCTCTATAGAGATAAAATCATAACTAGAGATATAGTTAACTCCCTTAGAGATATAATCATAACTATGATTCAACTGTCACTTTGATCTGTAGGTGATGGGAAGGCAAAGGACTGGAGTCCTTAACTTTCATGCAGAGACTCCTAAAGCTATTGTCTCCGTTTCTCACCTGGGCTTCCTTCCTGTGAGACGAAGATAGAAGTCATAGATGATGGCAGGGGCCCGGTGACTGACAGCATTCCAGTAATGGGTTGTGATGTTGTTGGTTGTGAAGTCAGCGTTTGGCCTCCTGAAAGCTCTCTCAAATGGGATTTTTTCAAAGGTTGCCAAGACTTGGAGTCCTGGAGGGTGGGGGGGATGGGGGAGATTAAGTGCTAAGTCCAGGAGCATTGCAAATGCCACCCATTATGGCGGATGGCATTTGCAATGGGTCAAAACAATAAATAGTAAGGATTTGTTGTGTACAGTCAAGAATAATACTAAGATTTTTACGCCAGGCAAGTGGTCATCTGCAAATTTAAACAATGTAAATTGGTTAAGAATTGAATCCTTCACTTGAAACCTTTACCCTAAAACAACTTCTTGGGAAAATAGTTTTAGTCAATACTAAAATTTCAATTCAATTTCAAGGTTATCTAGTCTATTCAGAAAGCCCAAGACAGAGCCTGGGGGTGTTATTTCTTTGGTTGGGTCATCACTTGCAGAACAATCAGGAAAGTTTCTTAACACTTTACTTAAACTTTTAAAGATTTATGTAAAAGAGAGACTCAAAAATTAGGATTCCTTCATGTTGGTTCATTTTAAATACCAGTCTTTTACTTCTTTGGTATTTCTACTACTCTGGCAATATGTCAGACTCAATTGTTTTACTCTTGTCTCCAGAGTTTTTTTAATAAAAATCTTAAAAAGTATATCATCACTTATATAAAACCTGGTTTAAAGCTTTTAATGTACATCTGTAAATCAAATACTTATTTTCAAAAGGTACTCATTCTTTTGAACTCAGTTTTGATTTTATTTTTGTAGAATTGTCAAAGTTGCCTAAGTTCATTACTCAGTTATGATGAAGTTATCAATTATTATGATAATATGGTTACTGTCCTCTGTAAAAGATACTACCTGGAAATCTGTATGAAAAATATATACCCCATACAGAAAAGATTATCCAGAAACATCTGATCCTGGGTCTTTTCCTCCCAGAGGGATTCATGTTGACTTTACAAATCCTTAAGTGGGGTGATCATTAGACATTCATACCCCTCATCTACTTCTATGTCCAGCTCCTGCTCCCCATGTGCAATGAATAAATAATTTACTCTCTCTGGGCTTTGTGTGTAAAATAAAGTGAGAACTCTAGACTATTTTTTAAAGAATTTAATTTTTATTGTACCATACTTTCATTTCAAAAATACAAAGTTTGTAATGGTTTTGTGAATGAAAGGCTTTCCTCTAAATTTTATCCTTCTTGTTGAGTGTTAAAGTTAGTACGTGGCAAATAGAAAGCTAGATTTCTAATTTTAAGAAATCAGATATGCAACAAAGGTTTACTGTATAGCACAGGGAACTATAGTTAATATCTTGTAATAACTATAATGGAAAATAATTTAAAAAATAATATCTGTGTTTATGTATAACTGAATCATCTTGCTGTGCACCTGAAACACTCTAAGTCAGCGATAGTTGAATAATATATATATATATATATATATATATATAAAGAAAAAGGTTAATAAGTGGCTATGTAACATGGAACAAGCTGCAGTGATTTGATTGTCTGACTTTCACTGATTCAGAAATTTCTGTCAAAGCAAAGTTTATTTTAAGAACAGAATGATATCTATCTATTTACCTATCTATCTGAATCACTTTGCTGTATACACGAAATTAACACAACATTGTAAATAAGTGTACTTCAATTTAAAAACATGGAAAAGAGAGAAAAAGCAGAATGAGAGTTTTATATGTACCATAATCAAAAGAAGTAAGCACATTAGATTATTTTTAAGATCACTTTTAACTATTACACTGTGTATGTTCATAAAATAGACAGTAAGAATTTTCAGCAAGAAGAAGACTATTTTGAATCCCACTTATGGAATTTACATGTAGCATCTTTTGATTTAAGAACTTAAGTATCTTGGTTACTTTTACTAATGCCTCTTTTTATGAATGATACCTTAATTCTGTTACTGAGATAGAGGAGATTTATTTTTATTTCCAAATATTTCCAGAATTATTTCGCTATATGATCTAAATAACTGGATATGATGGTAATAGATAATTTCATTTTACTTTTACTGAAAATAATAACTTTGCAAATAGAATAGCGCAGTGGAATGCTCTGAATTGGAAATAAGATTCTAACAAATTAAGCACATTTAATTTTTTTCAACATCTAGTAGCTAAACAGCAATTAGATGATCTAAAAGTTTTAGATATTCATAAGAAAATCAGAAGCAGAGTACAAGATTGGTTAGCTAATTTTCTGTCATATGCAGGATTAATTCTAATTCAATTCAACAGGCTACTTTCAAGGTTACACTATGGCTGACTGCCTAAATTAATAAAGAGTATATCACTGACTCAATGATACCAGTTAGTATCATTGGACTTTTCTAAATCTACTTGGCCATTAATCATGGCACATTCTCAGTGATATGTCCAGGGGGCGAGGGCTGTGTGCATGAGCACAGTGGCCAGGAGAAGTATTTTATCACTGATATTGCTTATAATTACTGACTTTGGCTTGACTTTATTTGTTTTTTAAATCTCTACAGCCAATGGACCCCTTATTGCTCACACTCATGCCGCTGTTTCACTGGTCCCTTTCTTTGAGATACCACAGTGCATTCTAATTAACTCTACACATTTACAATTTGCAATTATTTTTCTGGTTTTACCTATGTTTTGTCTTTTCCCCCATTAGACTCAAAGCTCCATGACACTTTGTTTTTCCCTGTGGCAGATACTAATTGTGAATAAGCATTCTCTAATGGTTCCTTAGGTACCTTGCTACAGGCACTTACCCATTTTGCCCCAATTACAGGGATTGAGGTTGCCAGATGTACAGTGGTAGACCAATGTCGACTTAGGTCTGAAAAACAAAAGTTAGGTAAATACAAGAAAATGGAAAACTGATGAAAGAAAGATAAGGGAAAATAACACTTAAACAAAATTTTTTTTTCTCAATAATTCCCATGACTAAGGCACTCTTAGGTGGCTCAGGCAGTAAAGAATCCTCCTAAAATGTGGTAGACCGGGGTTCAATCTCTGGGTTGGGAAGATCCCCTGGAGAAGGGCATGGCAGTCCACTCTAGTATTCCTGCCTGGAGAATCCCTGTGGACAGAGAAGTCTGGCAGGTGACAGTCCATGGCGTCACAAAGAGTTGGGCACGACTGAGCGACTAAGCACAGCCTGACACACAGGCGCTCCATGCAACACTTTCATCTTTTGTTCCTTCTTTGGGTTAAAAACAAAATGGAAAACTAGGAAAAGTGCAAGTGTGTGTGTGTGTACATGTGTAGGAGGAACAAAATCCCAATAGGCTGACATATTTATGGAGCAATTGGAGGCAGCATGAGGATGACAAAGCAAATTGTATTTCTAACTTCTTGACATCTTTACTTTGCAAAAATATGGGTTTGTTTTTTCCTAAATCCAATGAAGCGCTGTTGGATTGGACAACATCTAAATATCTAACTTCAAATAATTAATAAAAATTTTGTTTACTAACAGAGTTAAATATACAAAAAACCTATTATTTTTCTTTGTACTAGAAAATACCTCTCACACACACACATGGTGATCTGAACTTTTGACTTTTATTAGGAACTGAGAAGTGAAGAAAAATATGCCCTCATTTCATCTACTTTTATCTTCTTTGCCTTAAAAAAGGAAGCTGTATTTTAGGTTGCTGAATAGAAAGAAAAGCTTTTCAATTATTGAAAATTTCATGGTTAAGTGATTTGAAGAATTTATTATTTTATGATCAACCAAGTACTAACTGGTATTTATAAAAAACTCAATGCCTATATTATGACATAACTGGAACTCTGTGAAATATCCAAACAGATACCCTCTCACATTTGGGGTCTTCTTCAGTAAAATTCATATATTTTGAATAGGTGCCCAACATAGTTACCCTCCTCCTCATCAAATCTTTGAAAGCCAGTTTAAGGATCCACTCCACACCTGTGAACTGCCGTGTACCATCCTACAGCCAAAGTGAGATTGACCACTGTGTCTGCTGGAATCAAATCTGCCACAGCCATCGGAGTAGCTCTTATGGACCGAAGAAACCCTTTCCCAGCCTGCACAGACAAAAGGACATAAATTATTGAACCAGGCATTAGGTAACAGTTGGGGCTAAAGTATATATCAGACAGATAGTATCAATGCTGGTAGTAATAATAACTAGCGCTGATCACTGCTTGCTAGGTTACTGTGCCAAGACTGACTGCTCTCAGGCCATCCAACCTCCCTAGCCAACTTAAGTGCCATCTCCAAGAACCACCATTGATCCTCAGGTTCCTCTTCAGAGTGAAATTCCTCAAACTTGTGAGGAGTTTAATGTATTTAGCTAATTAATAAACACCAAGAATAAAAGAAAAAACAAGAATAAGATTTAATATCTTAAAAATTAATTCATAAGATATTCTAAGAATTAAGTTTTCCCAAATTTCCCATTAATTTAACTTATCATTTCTTAAATGATGTCATTTTTAGCTAGAGTCTACTAGTTTATAAGAAGTAATAGGCACTAGAAGTTAAAGAAACGTGTTTTTAAACTGATAAAATTCCACTGCTTAACAACAACTTTTTATTACTTGTGGAAAAGGCCACTGTTATTTACTTTTTGTTCAGTATCTTTGTTTACCTCACAGATCACTGATGCTATATAGATGCAAGAATTGGGAATTGTTCATGTTAATAAATGCCATGTCAATAAATAAAGGAGCCAGTTTATTGACTTTTTGAAGTAATTGATTATTTACACCCTGCATGTTTCCAACATCAATTTGCAGTGGTCAGCACTTTCTTATATTCCTAATTTCTGTCTTCTTGTAACTGATTAACCTTCCTTTGGACAAGCATGCCTGCTAAGTTGTTTCAGTCTAGTCTGACTCGTTGCAACCCTATGGACTATAGCCCACCAGGCTCCTCCGTCCATGGGATTCCTCCAGGCAAAAATACTGGAGTGGGTTGACATGCCCTCCTCCTGTCCTTTGAAATATGGGAAATCAATTTGGAAAATTTTAGAAAATCTGAATGCATGTGTAGCTTTGCTAACAGTGTAATAAAACTCACTCTGGGATCATGTTAAAATAGCTATGTTCTGAGTTACTGAACACTCACTTCCAACTAAGCCTCAAGAGTTGAAGGCAGGTAGGGAACAGAAATCGAAAGAAATTAAAAAGAAGTTCATTGTTACTGTCTTTGACAAGTAGTCATAATTCACTGTCTTTTATTTGTATTGTAGTTCATGTTGGATCTAGTTCTGTGAAGAACAGAGGCACAGTCTGAAACATGAGATCCCTAACAAAATTTAAACTTATTTAAAGAGGTGAAGTCCATTTCAATGTCTGAAAGAGAAGAGTTGTAGTTCTGAGCCTAAAATGCTTCAGTGTGAGCCGGAAAGCGCCGCAGCTCGCAGGACCAGTCTCCCCTGCAGGGAGACGCATGCAAAGGTCTGCGGACCCAGAGGAGCGGTTGGGGTTTTCCTTGTCTGTGAGAGGATTAGTGTTCAAAAGTCATCAATTTTTATATTTGAAAAACTTGCTTTAATTGGTAGTCCTCTTTCTTAGATATATTGAGAAATTGATGTGGATGTATTTATGCATTTATATACTTTCTATCCAAATGCACATAAATTTAATAATCTTTGGGAATATGAGTTTTATCACATCCCTAATTCTAGCTATGGTTAAAGAGCAAAAGAGGAAATACCCCCATCCTGTGTTAACTAAGCATGGTACCAGAGGCTCAAAATTCTATCCAAAAATAAAACTCCTAAGTGGCAATTGATGATATCACAGTACTTCTATTTTCCTGATAATGATATTGACAGATAATTAAAGTAATTTCATTCTGCCTCTATTTTTCAATCAGCAAAACTGAAATAATTTGCATCAATTGTAGTGAGTAAAGGAACGCTTATGGTTTTGCATCAGTAAAGCTAAGCCAATATTAGAATTTTGTTACTGTCCCTCCACTACATTTGAAGTAGTTATTTCCACACCGTTATACATACCGCAATAATGAGCCCACTAGGTCCATTTAAGTTATCAACCCAACCCTAAAAAGAGAAAAGGGAAAAGACCTCTAGTTGGTTCCACATGTCAGAAAATCACAGTACCTTTGGAATATCTGCAGTCTAATCTTAAACTTCAAACAGCAACACTGAGACTCCAGCCAATAAACTGTCTAGTCCACTATTTCCAAAATTACAAACAGAGATCAGTGAGAAAGCACTGGATATTTTCTGCACTTGGTTTGTGGAAGAATTAAAATTCTGCCGGCATTTATTTCATAGCAGGAATCAAGAATAGTTGCAAGCTGTCTATGACATCTTAGGAGCTAAATTGGATCTCATCTTAATATCATAATCTGCTAATCAATTCATTTTCCTCACCTGGGCCTGATTTTAACTTCTCAGGGGAACATTTCAAACATAGTTTGCGGAAAATTGACTCTTACTTGACAATTGTAAGAGTCATAGCATCTTTCATTCATTCTATCTCAAGATCAACTTGTGTTAGCTTGCTATAGATGGTAGAGAAAATATTATCTTTAGGAGCAGTTAGAGAAAAATGTCTTTATGAGTTTGTCTCCTAAGCCCAAAGCAAGCCAGTTGACCTCATTATGTCTGTTTATCTTTGAAAGTCAAAATGTATAAGATGGGAAAGGAGAGAGAACTTGAAGGTATTAATATTAGTTGAGCCTTTTACTAGGGACCAGGCACTGCAGTAGACATACCACTGCTGCTGCTAAGTCACTTCAGTCGTGTCCGACTCTGTGCGACCCCATAGACGGCAGCCCATCAGGCTCCCCCGTCCCTGGGATTCTCCAGGCAAGAACACTGGAGTGGGTTGCCATTTCCTTCTCCAGTGCATGAAAGTGAAAAGTGAAAGTGAAGTCACACAGTCGTGTCCGACTCTTAGCGGCCCCATGGACTGCAGCCTACCAGGCTCCTCCGTCCATGGGATTTTCCAGACAAGAGTACTGGAGTGAGGTGCCAGTGCCTTCTACACTGTCTCATTTCATCAACCCTCCACAATGGGTGTGGTTAGCCCAGTTTTACATATGAGACAACTCATATGTCAAAGGTTGCATGTCAATAAGTAATGGAGCTTGGATTTATCTGGTACAAAAGCTTTACAGAATTGCTTCAAAAAAGATGGTATAATTCAAAGTACTTTCAAAAAGATACAGAAGTATATGCAGATAAAAATCATTATTCCTAAACTGAGGACTTTCTCTGAGCTTTACTGTTCCTATTTACCCTGGCAATTTGTTAACATTATCAATTTGGCCAGCAGGAACATTCTTGTATATTTAAACTATTGTGGAGAAGCCAAGAAATAAAGTTATTTCCCATGGGAATTTTGAGACTAGAGTTATTGAGAAACTAACTGAAGACTCCACCCAACTCTAGGACAGTCAGTGTAACATCAGAGGAGCCCGATGGTGAATAAATCCCGAACGAAACATGCATTTTGGTCCTCACATTTGCTGTACTCAGCTATATATACTGGAAAACAAAAAAGACATCAGAGAGAAATTGGACAGGAGGGATGCTGGTTCAGAAGCAAAGCGTGGAATCCAGGCGAGTGGGCTTACTGGGAAGGGCTCCTGCCAGGTTGCTCCCATGATGGAGGGCCGTATGATGGCAATGTTGAGGTTGCCACCTTCCTGCTGCACCACCACCTCTCCCAAGGCCTTGGTATAGGTGTATGTGTTAGGCCGATCTCCGATCAGTTTGGGTGTGATCTCGTCAATAATAGCGTCGTCTAACCACCTAAAGGTAGTCAGAGTGAAAAAGAACGTTGTCAGCATGTATTAAACAACATACCAAAAAGAAATTGTGAGACACTGACAAACAGAACTTGCCCATTCCAGCTTGAGTTCTGAAATTCGGAACTGTCAAAGGACACCAAGGCTTGAGTGTGAACCTATCCAAATGATGCAAGATGGATGAGATCTTTGCTCCCCACTGCTTAGCCCAACATTACTAGTTGAATCCTATGGCCTTCTGTCTCAATAGATTTATCCAATTGTTATGCAGTCTGCTGCTTGAGTGTTGTGTGCACGCATGCGTGATAAGTCACTTCAGTCATGTCCAACTCTGTGACCCCATGGACTGCAGCACACTAGGCTCCTCTGTCCATGGGACTCTCCAGACAAGAATACTGGAGTGGGTTGCCATGCCCTCCTCCAGGGGATCTTCCCGACCCAGGGATGGAATCTGTGTCTCATGTCTCCTGCATTTGACAGGTGGGTTCTTTACCCCTAGCGCCACCTGGGAAGCTCCCTGCTACTTGATTACATACAGCTAATTTCTATCTTCAATTATAGCCTCTCAGAGCGAATGTACCTATCAAGGTACATTCAATGAATGTATTGTGAGTGCCAGTTGGGTGTCCAACAGTGGGCTGGCTGCCCTGTCATGGACTTGAGCTGCTGTCATCAGAGGTGTCAGTGGCAGCCCCTCTCATTCACTATCGTCCAGTTAGAACCTTGGCACTAATCTTGAAACCTTCAGCTTTGATTTTTGTTTTAAATTCTACTTAATGCCTTAACAAAGAAAGGCAACTACATTTATCAGAACTTAACAATCTGTTTTAGAATCTGTGCACTGTATTTTGAAGATCTGTTTAGAGTCTATGCTAATAACTTGGTAACCATTTCCAGAGATTTCCAATGAGTTTTAAAGTGCTCTAATAACTATTAATAGTCTGTCAAGTGGGGTGAGAATAGCACAATGAAGCAACTTTAGTACAGTGACTATTGAATACCTCTACCTTCAAGAAGATCTGTATCATGAATAACTGAGTTACCATGGCACCAACCTAATTTTTTTTTTAAAAGATGTTAAAACCATTTTGATAATCCCAGAGTCTACCTGCTTTTCTCTAAGAGAGCAATGAAATTATTGTTGATTAAATATTGAATGTTTCTCTTAGCTGGTAGATCTATTTAGTGAAGCTTTGCATATAATACAGTTTTTAAAAATCACATGTCAGTGTGACTTTATAATTAATGTGTTTGGTACATTTATTCCCATTTTATTGGACCCAACACAATCATATTATTTTGATTGCAGAAAAATCTTATTAGAGGTTATCATTTTCCTCTCACGACAAATTATTGAGTATTTAAGAAGTGCTTAATGCCAAGACATTCAGAAACACAACTCTCAATTTCAGTATTGGAGAGGAATGTGAATACTGTCTGTTATGGTCTAGTCTTCCTTGCTTTGCGGCTATTAGTGCTGAATATCTTCTAGCTATCAAATACCTTCTGGTTTACACTGAAAAGAGAAAGGCTGAGAAGGTCTGAGAATTAAAAACAACTCCAAATACTTAGGAAAACAGAAGTTATTTCAATCACGTGGTCACTGAGTGTTGGAAGAGAGTGAGGGACAATCTAGGCGCCTCTCTATCTTTCTAATAATGTTACCTTTACCTCATCTTATTTGTGGGTCAGCAGTGGATTAACTGACCTAAGACCATTTTTATTTTCACCTACAAAAACATACAGGTTACAAAGAACTAGGTCTGAAGAAATACAGCCCAGTTTTAACAAAGCTGTAAAGAAAACAGGTTTAAGAAAGCATCGGACGCCAGCAGTACCCTCGGGTTGTATGTCCCGTGGCCGGTACCACATGCTGTCACTGCTGTTGGTGTGCCCGAAAAAGGTAACACTCGGAGGCTTCTCCAAGTTTGGTGAGTTAGCTCATCTTAGAAAATACTGGTTTCTAGGTTTCTAAGAACACAAAGCAAAAGAAGTTGCAGTGCTCTGTAGATGATCTGCCTTTACTATTTGTAGCTCCGCCATATTCTACTGTATCATTTTCTCATGTCCTCCACTGGCACTTGTGAAAAATAGCAATAACTGCATGTGTTCTAAAGTTTCAGGTGATGAGGACAAACAGGAACATTCACAACTACACTTAAAACTATTTGATTAAACAAAATGAGCTAACACATCTAACACATATTTAGTAAAACCGCCAAGAAGCATGTAGCTAGAAAGGTCACAGTTGGTTTTAAAATATCTTTTCTAATATAGCCAAACAGATCATATCTCACCTTGCCATTTCTTGGGTTCAAAGACATTAATGTAACATTCATTGGTTAAGTGATGCCCTTTTCAGGACCTAAAATCGGTTCATGTTCTTTATCAAAATTTGATTTGGAGCTGTTGCTTGTCTTTAAACTAGTAAATAAATTAGCATGAAAAAAGGACACCACATAAACCAAAGCACATTTCTGAAACTAAGTCAAAGCTCTTCAGGATACTCAAGGAGATGTCTAAACTCATGGGCTCCAAAGTCTAAACTTCTACTTAAATAGCTTTAAAAGAAGCAAAAAGTCACACACACACATATATACACAATACAGACAATTTCCTCTAAATATTACTCTCTTTTTTGGTTTGAAACTTATTTATTCAACTTTTTATATCATTATTTTCATAATTTTTGTATTTACTGATTGAAATAGCAAGAGGAATATATATTTTTCCTCAATTTTCCTGTGCAGCAAACAGGGCCAACCTAGTAGTGTATCAGGAAAAGCTTTCTGGAGAGTAAGTACTGGACATCCTGCCCCAGGGTAACCTCTGCTGTCTTTTCTCTGACCTGGAGTATGTTTGTCCCTTGATTACTGCAATTATCATGCTATATGTTCTTGCTCGGGCTTCACAGGGTAAAGAGTCTACCTCCAAAGCAAGAAATGAGGATTCAGTTCCTGGGTGGGGAAGATTCCCTGGAGAAGGAAATGGCAACCCACTCCAGTATTCTTGCCTGGAAAATTCCATGGACAGAGGAACCTGTACATTCCATGGGGTCACAAAGAGTTGGACATGACTGAGCAACTGAACACAAAAGTTCTTGCTCATGTCTGTTTCCCGACTTTACAATGAGTCCAGGAGTGCAAGGATTATATTTTTTTAATCTCTGTGTCCAATCACCTTACTCTCCCCAGGAATCAGCTAAATGCGTGCTCTTTCACAAGACAGTCATGATTGGCCAGTGCTGTCCAAAGTTTGGGAAGCTGAGATGGACAATGGTAGGAGAGAATGGGTGAACTCAGAAGGAGGTGAGGTTGTGGGGAGACTGTGGGAAAGTTAGAGAGGGGATGTCTCTGAGGAAATGAAGAAAAATTGGAACTTAAGGTATCCGGTGGCAGTGGTGAAAAGTTCTGGGACGCCGAAAGGCTAGAGGTTGGCCAACTTCAATTGGGTGGTGACTTCAGAGTAAATTTAACTGGCTCCAAAGTGAATTTGAACCACTTCTTGGGGAGAAGGGTATACCTGAGCCTAATGCTTGTGGTGACTTGGCCTCTGTATTACCCTATAGACTTTTATTGAGCACATATTGTGGGTCCAGTGACCTTACAACATGGAAATTATTCAGCTTATTTAAGAACAATTTAATTCTGCTCTGATTCATGTTGAAGTCTGGTGCTATTAAAAGTACACAGAATTTCCAGTTTTTTTGTTTTTGTTTTTGTCAGCTGCTTAGATGCCATCTTAATGCTATACAATCCTGACAATAAAAGCACAAATGCTAAAATTAGCTTTTTCCATTCCCCTAGAATAGATAAACAGGGGTTTCCACGTGGCTCAGTGGTAAAGAATATGGCTGCAAATGCAGGAGATGTGGGTTTGATCCCTGGGTTGGGAAGATATCCTACAGGAGGTAATAGCAACCCACTCCAGTACTCCTGCCTGGGAAATCCCATGGACAGAGGAGCCTGGTGGGCTATAGTCCACGGGGTCACAAGGAGTTAGACAGGGCTTAGCAACTGAATGAAAACAAACAAAAAAAGGTGTATGCAAGCCCATAGGCAAAGCAGTAGCCATGCCCTATTGGTTTTTCTTTCCACAAACGCATACGGGTTTTCTACATGTATTGCCATTCAGAAAGGCTCTAGTCCCCTTCACCATTCCATCTCAGGTGATGGGTCTCCATGCCTCTGGAGACTCCCCATGCTAACCTATCCCCTTTTGCTCCATAACCATCATGTTCCTAAAGCTCACTTTCATCAAAGTCTTTCCTTGATTAAAACAAAATGAAACAAATGGCCCAAGTCACACACACACACACACACACACAGTCCTCCCTCAACAGATCTCTCTGTCTGTAGAATTAAACATATGCAGGGTACTCAAAACGTCCACAGTGTGGCTGCACTCTATCTTTCCAGCTTGACCTCTAACAGCTTGCCTACATATAATCTATGTGATGCCAAAATGGACTTACAGCTCTGTCCCAGGCAAGCCCTAGGTTTTCCTCCTTCACTAGCTCTGCCATGTGTGTCCCATCTGACTGTCCCCCACTGTACACATTCTTCCAGTTCTATCTCCCACATCTGCCTTTAGAGTCCTTCAGCACCAGCAAACCCACTACATCCCATTTCCTCCACCACACCTCTGAGGTAGTTCTACTCTGTTCTATTTGCCTCTGACTGTGAGCTCCTTGAAAGTACAGTCCCTATCTTAAGAAAGCACCATTTAATCACATGGGCAAGTATGTGCATATACTAGAAAGACCGTAATCACATGGCCATGGAAAACCTTTGTGTCTCTGCAACTTACTAGTTGAGAGACTTGTGAAGAGTTACTTAACCTTGCTGAGGCTGTGTTCCTTTGTTAGTACATTAGCCATAATAGTATCAGCCCTACAATGTTATGTTAAGGAATTAAATGTCTGTGAAAGTGCCTTTGTTCCAAGTAATTGCTCAATGATGATTCATAGAATCCTTCCCTTCTTACTGCATATTTACTAGATTGGTTTAAGCATGCTAAATAAAGCACTAAGTAATTATGGATCCATTTTTCTGGTTCCTAACTCTAGTTATTTCAGGTTTTATACAGATGTAAAAGCTTTTTTCTTCTACACAGACCCCCTAAGAGGATTTACCTTGGCCTAAAAAGTATGGGAAGCATAAGCCCCAAACTTCTGTCCTTGTTGGTCAGCTATGAGCATTTTTAAAAATAAACATTCCACTTAAACTGTTATTCTGGAAAACTGGAGTTTGTTGGTCATCCCTGATCCATTTACACACATGAGTTTCTAAAGGTAAATATTACCAACTATGTAGAAGCTGGAAATATAAAGGCAGAAATTATAAGAATGGTGACATCATTACATCATAAAACGTCTGTGTTGGGATGAGGGGCAGAAGACAAGTGCACAGATAATCAGTTGCTGAACACGAAAGGCCAATTAAAAACATCAAGTCCTAATTTATTATGAAAATGTGTGTATACTAAAGTTTCCATAATAAGATAATCAAAATGTATCTTTTGGGAATGGTTAGGGACAAAGGTAATTCTGGATTTTCAGAGATGGGCTGAAGGAAGGGAGGGGCTGGGCTGTGAGATGGACAGAACATGGGGTGGGCTGAGAAGGACAGAAGTACGGGGCAGGAATGAGAGGTGTTGGGTTTGGTTCACAGTTCCATTCCCTTTATTAACAATGCCAAGCAGGATCTCTTCAGCCTGCACAATCGGGAAAGTTCCTGGCAAAAAAGTGCACACCCTCTTTTATTTCCCAGAACTGTAATTCCCATTAAATTGCTTCTCTGGAAAAACAAAGGTTCATTTTACTGTTTTATGGGTGATTTTTTTTTCTTTTTTTTCAGCTTTACTAAGGTATAACTGATGAACAAAATTTTAAGACAGTGCATATCGTGATGATTTGTTACACATATACATTGTGAATGGGCTTCCCCGGTGGCTCAGTGGTATAGAATCCACCTGCAATACAGGAGCTGCAGGAGATGAGGGTTCAATCCCTGGGTGGCAAGGATCCCCTGGTGTAGGAAATGGCAACCCACTCCAGTATTGCTGCTGCTGCTGCTGCTAAGTCGCTTTAGTCGTGTCCGACTCTGTGCGACCCCATAGACGGCAGCCAACCAGGCTCCGCCGTCCCTGGGATTCTCCAGGCAAGAACACTGGAGTAGGTTGCCATTTCCTTCCCCAACACATGAAAGTGAAAAGTGACAGTGAAGTCGCTCAGTTGTGTCCGACTCTTCATGACCCCATGGACTTTAACCTACCAGGCTCCTCAGTCCATGGGATTTTCCAGGCAAGAGTACTGGAGTGGCTTGCCATTGCCCTCTCCGACCATTCTTGCCTGGAAAATTTCCATGGACAGAGGAGCCTGTACAGTCCATGGGGTCACAAAGAATTGAACACGACTGAAGCAACTTAGCATGCATACATACATTGTGAAACGATTTCCTCTCCCCCCATCTAAAATTAATGTATTCATTACTCTTTTATGAGAGATTTTATTTGATCACAACGCTTCAAGATTTTCTTGCTGTTTAACTCTTGGTTCCTTTTTTGTAGAAAATGAGGACCACTGCAGTACTCAGAACAATAACAGTGGCTAGACCCCATAGGGTTACTGTTAATAAAAATCTCCAAGGGCAATTTTATTTTAACCAGAGGCCAATTACAAAATAGAGAAGAAATCAGAGAAAAATATTTTCTTAAAACAGAGCAACTAAACCTGGATTTAGGTGCAGTAGTATTTATTCAGAATAACTTTAATGCTGTCATTTTAAAACTTCAGAAAATTCTATCTGATATAGGAATTGTTGAAACAGTCATAAACAATGGTCTAGTTGGTGAGGGGCTGCTGGGATTTATTCAAAGCATTATTCCAAACTTAACACATTGGTTTTATTCCAACTTTAAGAAGACAAAAAGAGCAATCCAAAACACAGATAAGATGAGGGCATATATGTATTTTATATGTAAGACTTCACACTCTCAAATACCAGCTTGCTATGGAATTCTATTCCTGCTTTGTCTAAACAAACAAGCAAGAACACATCTTAGCCAGAGTGGTATGAACAAAGATCATCCAGTTCCATCAAAAACTTTTCATTCATTCAGCAATATTTGAGTTCCTACTTTGTGCTGGCATTGAAGAACAAGAAGGAACAAGAGACAGTCTCCTCCTTTGAGAATCTCATTGGCCACTGGAGATACAGACAAATAATCAGACATTTAGAATGACCTGTGCTAAATGTCATGATGAGGATGAGCACAGGGTGCTCTGGGAGCACGGGAATGGCCACCTGAATCCATGTGCTCCCAGCGGAAAGCTTTGATGTCTGGATAAGAACTTACCAGAGGAAGCAGAGGTAGAAGTAGCTTCTAGAGACAGAACAACCTAAGCCAAGGCAGAGACGTATGAGAGAGAGTACTTTGTGTGACTGCAGCACACATGTCAGACTGAGAGGGATGGTGCTGGACAGGTGGTTCTGAGTATAAAAATTTAAATAAATAAACCGTGGTAATGATGTTCTCTTTGTTAAAAAAAAAAAGCGTTAGTTCCTTAACTGCATTGAAATGTATTTTGTTGAGACAAAATATAATTGTTCTCCTAGTTCTGTTTGGCTACATATATGAATGTTTTAAAATAATTGTTCTTGGAGAGCAGTACATGACAGACAGACATAAATTTTGTACTAAATGTCCATTACAGTTTGATCATCAATCATATAGCCGATACCTGCCTTTACCAGTTGACATATGCTGGGGAGTGGAGAATGCCTGTTAATAAATCAACTCTTCCTCTGGGAGGTGAGCTTATTCTTTGAAATGGGGTGTGGGAGGGTTTGAGCATCTGGACACAGTGTGAGAGGGAGAAAGTGGTATGGAATCTCTGGGTGAACTGAATCTCCATTTCCTACCTTTTTCTCTGGTGACCTCTCAGAAAAATCAAAGGATGGGGAGAAGTCTGCTCCTTTCCTGGGCTTCTGAGTGCTCATTTTCTCAGTTGGGTCTGACTCTTTTGCAATCTTATGGACAGTAAGTAGCCTGCCAGGCTCCTCTGTTCATGGAATTTTCCAGGCAGGAATACTGGAGTGGGTTGCCATTTCCTATTTCATGGGCTTATCACATTCATAAACACCACATTTACCAAAAGACAAAGCTGTAAGAGGATGGCTAAACAGCATACAAATCATTTCCATCCTGAAAACATGTCAAGGCTTTAGACCTCGACTTTCCTGCACCAACTTTGACATCACAGTGTCTTTTCTCCAACTATCCTGAGAAATTCTGGACTCTGAAAGGTTCCTTTGCACCAGTTAAGCAAATCATGATTTATTAGCAACTTTAAGCAACCTCTGTCTCCTTTAAGTGACTTTCATTTTTCTTTCGTCCTGGTTATTTTAAAATGACAGGTAAAAATATCTGTTCTCAGAGCTGTATGAGATAAAAATGTTTGCCCTGAAGGGAATAAACTCTTGATTTAGCTAAAGCTAAAGAGTATATCTAAAATAGAAATAGAGTATTATAAAAAATTAAAATCTGACAGATCCACTGTGAGAGAGTATTTTCTCTGCTATAATATGTTTTATGCAGAGTCTTTTAAAAAGCAAACAAAATAAGGCAAATTTGGTAAATGTAACATAAGAATGAAGAGGCAGAACAGAAAAACATACTTATTTTGAGATCAGGGTGCTGTCCTAAAAAAAAAAAATAGTTCCTGTTAGTTGGCCAAAGAGAAAAATCCTAGACTTCTGTCTTTCCTGCATAATAGGATCATAAGGGAAGTGTCTCTCAGCTGAATAGATCAAGAAACCAACACTTTCTGCCAGATTTGGAAGAAATTTCTCTTCCCTATTAGTTCTTCTTTATTAATTTTTTGATTAACTGCTATTAAGCACTGTAGTAACTGCTTTGTATAACTCACATTATCATCACAGCTATAAAGACAGGCACTATTATTAGCCTCATTTCACACATGAAGGAATTAAGGCTCAGAGATGCCAAAGATTTGCTCAAGGTCACAGAGCTAGTAAGTTGAAGAACCATTGCCAGTCTAATGATAAAACCTTTCTTCTGGACGTTTACATACTATATATGCAAATTTCCCTTGCGTGCATGCTAAGTCGCTTTAGTTGTGTCTGACTCTTTTGCAATCCTATGCACTGTAGTCCACCAGGTTCCTATGTCCATGAGACTCTCCAAGCAAGAATACTGGAGTGGATTGCCATGCCCTCCTCCAGGGGATCTTCCTGACCCAGGGATCAAATCCGCACCTCTTGTGTCTCCTGTACTAGTGTCACCTGGGAAGCCCTGACACTTCCCTTGAAAAAAATAAATCTAGTAGCAAAACTTAGTTCACTAAGAAGTGAGAAACCACCTCCATGTAAAGTATTCTCAAGTACCTCATGGAATTCTAAGCAACCTAATACAGCTTTTCTATCCCAATTCTCCTCCATCAAGAAGCACTCTACTCCCCACTGGGGACAGAGAATAGCAAGGACAGGGAGCTGAAGCTGGCACCTTTCCAAAGCATTCTGCTCCCAGGGTATCTCACTGTCTTACTTTGTAAGTGAACGAAAGTCCGTCTCCCTTCACCCCCACCCACCATGTAACCCATGTTACTTACTCCATGGAGTCAATGATTTTTTTTGGCTCCACAGGACATGGATAGACGACTTCATCAATGTGCTTCAGGTTACAATTTGAAAAGGCAGTAGAAATGTGTATGAAGGCTTCCAGCTTCGGCATCTGACTGGCCATGAGCAGAAGCTGCTGGGTGGCAGTGACGTTAAGCTGCACAGCATGTCTGGAGAAGGTTAGGCAAAAGGAAATACAGTGAGGCAAGTCACATCCCGTTTTGCTGGAGCTGCACCTACTGGAGTAACTGGCATATCCATCTGATTTTTGTGGCTGCATTGAAGGACCAGGAGGAAAAGTATGGGTCATGGCCACACAGTTATATGATACTTGGAATATGTTATATGTTGATGATGTCTTTTGTGCATATAAATTCTGTGATACATGTTGAGAAGTCATCTGATTCTAAATCAACTGGAAGGAAAGAAAATCACAGTCCTCTGAATTTATAAAGGGACTTCTTAAGCAGCCATTGGAGAAGGCAATGGCACCCCACTCCAGTACTCTTGCCTGGAAAATCCCATGGACGGAGGAGCCTGGTAGGCTGCAGTCCATGGGGTCGCTAAGAGTCGGACACGACTGAGCAACTTCACTTTCACTTTTCTCTTTTCATGCACTGGAGAAGGAAATGGCAACCCACTCCAGTATTCTTGCCTGGAGAATCCCAGGGACGACAGAGCCTGGTGGGCTGCCGTCTATGGGGTCGCACAGAGTCGGACACGACTGAAGCAACTTAGCATAGCATAGCATAAGCAGCCATTAAAAGAATAAAAAACATAAATTAGGCGTCTACCTTAAGTTAGAAAATTCAAATAAACTAGAGGAGAACAACAGTGAATATAGAATGATAAATATGTTTCTATTGCAAAGGTATAGGTCAGATATAAAAATTGATGTCAATAGAGAACAGATGAAGTTGCCAAGGGGGAGAGAGGTGGGGAAGGGATGAATTGGGAGTTTGGGATTAGCAGATGCTGACTATTATTTATAGGATGGATAAATTACAAGTTTCTAAAGTAAAGCACAGGGAACTATATTCTGTATCTTATGATAAACCATAATGGAAAAGCATATAAAAAAGAATGTATACATATATATATGTGTATATATATAACTGAATCATTTTGCTGTACAGAAATTAAAACAACATTGTAAATCAACTATACTTCGGTTAAAAAAATGATGTTAAAACTCTAAATTTTACCTAATAGAACACAAAGCTGCATAAACATATGGATATGATGACACTGAAGTAATTCTTTTTCTAGAAATATATGTTTAATGCAAAATTAGGAAACCTATTACTCTAACTCAAAAAAAGAAAAAAATATGTGATCATGTGTAAATATATATATAGAAAAATTTTAAAATGATATTCAATACCCATTTCCAGTTCAACTTTTATAATTTCACTAAAATAAGAAGAAAATTATTTTAAAATATATATACTGCAATTTGATAGCCTGTGCATACTTAATGGTGAAAAGTAAGGAGCACTGGTTTTAAAGTCAGAGTCAAGAAAAATGCTCACAATCACTACTGCTTAACACTGCTCTGAAGTTCCAGCCTTATAATTAGAGAGGAAAATATAGTTAAAAAATACCATCACTGCAAAGCCAACCACAAAATCACTATCAGATTATATAACTGTATATCTGAGAAAAAACAAAAGCAGCTGGAAAAAACTGGGGTGAACTGGTGTTCACTTCTAAAAGTTACATAAAAAAATAGCTAGCTTTCCTGTATAGAAACAAAAATTAGAATCTACAATGGAAGAACAGCACATATTCAAAAAAGAACATTTAAAAGATATCAAATTAATAAGTAGGCTCTATATAAATAAAATCATGAAACTTCATTAAGGATCATAAGAGAAAAATTGAATGAAGATATACATTGTTCTTGGGTAGGAAAAGTCAATGTCTAAATCATGCTATTTTTCTAAATCAATCTACATAGTCAAGGTAATCTCAATCAAACTCACAACCCTTAAACAAACTTGGCAGATTTATTCTAAGTTTAATCAAGAGGTGAGAATAGTCAGGAAAATTCTTTAAGAAGAGAAAAATGTGTGTATACTTGCCTAATAAAATAAGAATAGTAGTCATTAAAATATTGTGGTATTGGAAAAGAAAGTCTAATTAATGGGATTTTTAAAAAAAGGATTCAGAAATAGGCATTTAATATACTATTTTCTTTTAAACAAAAAATGAAAATAAATCATTTAATATATGTTGTTTAAAAAATAATCATCTGTTAATATTAAAAAAATATACTGTACATCACATATACATCACTCTTATTTTTATAGAATTTTCCTATTATTCTTTAGAGGTAAGTAAATTTTAAATGAGTCAGATTTAAATGTAAACATAAAACAGTTAAAATACTAGAAGAAATAATGAAAAACTGTAAATAATAAAAACAGAGCTGAGGACAAACGATAAACTGTTAAAATATTTTGAGCCTTATAAAAGATGAAGAGTTAATATGCTAAATCTTCCAAGAAGTCTTAAAGTAGACCAAAAAAAAATTGTTTCAGGAGAAAAATAGGTGAAGAACACAAACAAGCATTTCACAAAAGAATAAACTGTCAATCAGCATTTAAACGTTCTCAACCTTTCTGATTATCAAAGAAATAAAAACCAAAATATGCAATACTATTTCCATTTTCATGTTAACAATGATAAAAAGAATTAAAGAATTGTAATATGGTACTGAAACGAGCACTCATATGTCCAAGAACAGTGTAAATTCATACTACCTTTTTGAAAAGCAACTTAGCATTATATGTCAAAATATAAACTGTTCATAACCTGGACTTATCTGGCATGTGTCTAATAATTCTACTTTTGGGAATTTACCTGAAGGGAAAAAATGTATATACACAGATGTTCATTGCAGAGCTGTTTATAACAGTGAAACATCTAAGCAATGTCCCTCAGTACAGAACTGCTTGAGTGTATTATATACATGTACAATGGGATGCCATGTAGTCACTACAAATTATAATAAATTATCAATTGACAATGAAAGATATCTAAAAATAAAACTGAACAGGTAGCAAAAACATCATTCCATTTTTTGGAGAAATTGAACATAAGTCTATTTTATTACAGATGCATAAAGAAAAGTTGAAATGGATGGTCTTCACAATATTAAATGGTTATCTGTGGATGGTAAGATTCTGGGAAAGATTTACTCCTTTGTTTTCATTGAGAAATAATAGAAATAATTATTTAAATAGAAATAATGAAGAAACTTACACATACGTGTGCACACACATGTGTAATACAAGTCATGAAAGGGGCCTGGGACTGTACCTGAGGTGGTCATCAAAGCGCACGGTAGCGGCACAGTGGAAGACGATGTTTGTGTGGGAAAGAAGCTCCTGCATGTCCTCCTTGCTGATGGCAAAGTCATTCTGATTGAGGTCTGCAGAAATAGCTCGGATCTTCTCATGCACATTTGGACAAACTTCTTTGACTTTTTCAAACAGCTAAAACATATAAATCATCAAAGATCATCATCACCAATAATGTTCTTATTTTCACTGATTTATTTCATTTTAATTCACAAAAACTGGTTATTAGTTGTAATAATATGACAGCCATCTGCTATATTTCAAGGTCATCTGCAATTCAAGGTCAGCTTAGAATAATTCTTGCTCCTCTTAATTTGATAAACATTCAGAAAAAGTTCCAGTGACCAGTAAGGAGTGTATTTGGAACTTTTCCTGGGTGAAGCAGTGGTAATAAGTCATCCATATCTTGCACCATCCTCTCTTCCCTTCCAAGACAGCTTCATGTTTAAACATGGTGATTATTTCCATTTCTGCCTGGGAGATACTGTTTTCAGGGCAAACTCACCAGCCTTTATATACCTTGACAAATTACCAGCAAAATCACCAGCCTTTAAGGTCTCATAAGCGCAGGTTCAAAACAACTTGGTTAATTGCATCAGATTAACAAGAGGACTTAGAAGCACAAAGATAATTAGAAAAAAAAAACAAATTAAGCAAATTTGTAATGGGTAAAACAAATAAAATTTTTATATAATCTCATTTTAATATATAAATGGCAGTTATTGTCTAGTAAGAGGATTACATGAGCTCGTGTACTTTTTATCAGATTTTAATTGATTTTTTAATATTCTAATTTATTTATAAAGGGAAAAGGAAAGAGTACTGGCAAATATAGCTTTTATTACAATTATTCAGGTAAAACACAGCCTCTATTTTCCCTTACACATAGAAGTTCTCAGGTTGAATTGGTATTTTCCATTTTCTCAGAAAATAACAATTTTAATGAAACTATCTTGGTTCCAATCTACTTTGATAAAATAAAACTTTATTGTAGTAATGGTTTGGTTTGTGAAAAGTAAGGGCAAGAAAAGTAAGGTTAAACGTTTAGAAAGGTTAAGAGCAGAGAAAATTAGGATGTGGTTTAATACTAATATAGTAGAGACAAACAATCCTCCTTTCCCTTTTAACTCCAAAAGAATGTTTTCATCTGTTCCTTGATCCTTAGCAGAAGGCTTCTCCTTCCCGCTAGAGATTTACCCCAGGCTTCTCTGCTGGGTAATAAGAAGCTGATTTCAGGTATTTACAGAAATCGCGTCTCATTTGTATCAGGTAAGACCATGTTCAGAGGACATCCTGGAAATTTAATGAAGCCAACTAGGGAAGGGAATTAAATCCACATACTGACCTGGCAGGATAATATACATCTGTCCCCAAGCTACTATTTTCCTGCACTGTAGGGCCAGCCTTTTTAATATTGTGTTATTATAATCCTGAAAATAATTCAAAAGTTAGGCCACTCTTCAATGGTTTTTTGACATCTAAGATTGATAAAGCATCTGAGGGACATTCTCAACAAAGGTCATTTAAATTCTTTTGAAAGACATTTAACAGCTCTCCAGTCATAAAAGTGAAGTCGCTCAGTTGTGTCCAACTCATTGCGACCACATGGACTGTAGCCTACCAGGCTCCTCCATCCATGAGATTTTCTAGGCAAGGATACTGGAGTGGATTGCCATTTCCTTCTCCAGGGGATCTTCCCAACCCAGGGATCGAACTTGGGTCTCCCACATTGCAGGCAGACGCTTTACCATCTGAGCCACCAGGGAAGCCATAATGGATCATAAGGATGCTAATATTTGCTTTCACGGTTGAACATTTTCCTTTATGTTGTTGTTGTTGTTGAGTCATTAAGTCATGTCTGACTCTTTGCAACCCCATTGACTACAGCATGCCAGCCTCCTCTCTCTTCCACTATCACCTGGAGTTTGCTTAAATTCATGTCCAGTGAGTCCGTGATGCTATCTAACCATCTCATCCTCTGTTGTCCCCTTCTCCTCCTGTTCTCAATCTTTCCCAGCATCAGGGTCTTTTCTGATGAGTTGGCTCTTTGCATCAGGTGGCCAAAGTATTGGACCTTCAGTTTTAGCAACAGTCATTTCAGTGAATAATCAAGGTTGATTTCCTTTAGGATTGACTAATTTGATCTCCTTCCTATACAAGGGACTCTCAAGAGTCTTCTCCAGTATCACAATTTTCTTTTGTAGTTCATGTTAATTATACAACAGACACAGGTTGGATTTTTTTGGATAAGTTTATGCCACATTTATACAGTTATCCTCCTTTTTAACAACTGAATTTATAGGAGGCTCTTTCTGAGTCATGATAGATTTCATTCATAAGAAATCTATTTGAGGTTCTGTTGAGTCTGACCTTGGCCTGTGAAGACTTTTGGCTGCTTGAGAGCAAGACATGGAAGATGACCTCAGTGTCTACTCTTTTAGCAATGGGGCTGGTCACAGATGATGCAAGCTGCCATGCAAACATTTTCTGTTGCCTTTGGCTTTTATGATTTTATTTTTTAAATTTTCTTTGGCTGTGCTGGGTCTTTGTTAGGGTATGCAGGCTTTCTCTGGTTGTGGAATGGAGGGGCTTCCCTAGCTGTTGCATTTGGGCTCTCGTTGCCCCACGGTGGTGGGATCTTAATCCCCAACCAGAGATATAACCCAATCCCCTGCATTGGAAGGCAGATTCTTAACCACTGGACCACCAGGAAAGTCCCAGGTTTTTGTGACTTTAAAAGTCAGAGGATATTATTAAATTGTACTATACTTTCAGACCACCTGTACAATGTTGAACAGCACAAAGATACATTTACAGCATTACTGTTTTAGGAGATAATTACTATTTCTCCCAAAAAGTCCTTTTGAAATAAAGTCCCAATCAACATCCTATTTATGGATTTATATTTTCAAATAAGAGGGGATATCTGAATGAACATAATGTAATTTAAAAAGAAGTATTCTGATTGAGGTGGTATTGCTTACAATCCATTGATATAAATCAATGAATTGGCTGCATCAACTGAAGCCACAGTAATAATTAGGGTCCTATTTTACTATATTAGCCAGGCCTGATAATATAACCATTACCAGATGGTCAATACTGAAATCAGATTGATTATTTTCTTTGCAGCCAAAGATGGAAAAGCTCTGTACAGTCAGCAAAACCAAGACCCAGAACTGACTATGGCTCAGATCATGAACTCCTTATTGCCAAATTCAGACTTAAATTGAAGAAATTAGGGAAGACCACTAGAAAATGCTGGTATGACCTAAATCAAATCCCTTATGATTATACAGTAAAAGTGACAAAGAGATTCAAGGGATTAGATCTGATAGAGTGCCTGAAGAACTACAGATGGAGGTTCGTTACATTCTACAGGAGGCAGTGAGCAAGACCATTCCCAAGAAAAAGAAAGGCAAAAAGGCAAAATGGTTGTCTGAGGAGGACTTACAAACAGCTATGAAAAGAAGTGAAAGGCAAAGGAGAAAAGTAAAGATATACCCATTTGAATGCAGAGTTCCAAAGAATAACAAAGAGAGATAAGAAAGCCTTCCTCAGTGATCAATGCAAAGAAATAGAGGAAAACAATAGAATGGGGAAGACTAGAGATCTCTTCAAGAAACTCAGAGATACCAAGGGAACTTTTCATGCAAAGGTGAGCACAATAAAGGACAGAAATGGTATGGACCTAACAGAAGCAGAAGATATTAAAAAGAGGTGGAAAGAATACACAGAAGAACTGTACAAAAAAAGATCTTTATGACCCAGATAATCATGATGATGTGATCACTCACCTAGAGCCAGACATCCTGGAATGTGAAGTCAAGTGGGCCTTAGGAAGCATCACTACGAACAATGCTAGTGGAGGTGATGGAATTCCAGTTGAGCTACTTCAAATCCTAAAAGATGATGCTGTGAAAGTGCTGCACTCAGTTTGCCAGCAAATTGGGAAAATTCAGCAGTGGCCAAGGACTGGAAAAGGTCAGTTTTCATTCCAGCCCCAAAGAAAGGCAATGCCAAAGAATGCTCAAACCACCACACAATTGCACTCATCTCACATGCTAGCAAAGTAATGCTCAAAATTCTCCAAGCCAGGCTTCAACAGTGAACTTTGAACTTCCAGGTGTTCAAGCTGGATTTAGAAAAGGCCGAGGAGCCAGAGATCAAATTGCCAACATCCACTGGATCATTGAAAAAGTGAGGGAGTTCCAGAAAAATATCTACTGCTTTACTGACTATGCCAAAGCCTTTGACTGTGTGGATCACAGCAAACTGTGGAAAATTCTTCAAGAGATGGGAATACCATCCACCTTACCTGCCTCCTGAGAAATCTGTATGCAGGTCAAGAAGCAACAGTTAGAACTGGACATGGAAAAACAACTGGTTCCAAATCAGGGAAGGAGTACATCAAAGCTGTATATTGTCACCCTGCTTATTTAACTTATATGCAGAGTACATCATGAGAAACGCTGGGTTGGATGAAGCACAAACTGGAATCAAGATTGCTGGGAGAAATATCAAAAACCTTAGCTATGCAGATATGCAAAAAGTGAAGAAGAACTAAATAGCCTCTTAATGAAACTGAAAGAGAAGAATGAAAATGTTGTCTTAAAACTCAACATTCAGAAATCTAAGATCATGTCATCTGGTCCCATCACTTCATGGCAAATAGATGGGGAAACAGTGGAAACAGTGACAGGCTTTATTTTTGTGGGCTCCAAAATCACCACAGATGGTGACTGCAGCCATGAAATTAAAACACTTGCTCCTTGGAAGAAAAGCTATGACCAACCTAGACAGCATATTCAAAATCAGAGACTCGACTTTGCCAGCAAAGGTCCTTCTACTGAAAGCTATGGTTTTTCCAGTAGTCATGTATGGATGTGAGAGTTGGACTATAAAGAAAGTTGAGTGCTAAAGAACTGATGCCCTCGAACTGTGGTGCTGGAGAATACTCTTTAGAGTCCTTTGGACAGCAAGGAGATCCAACCAGTCCATCTTAAAGGAAATCAGTCCTGAATGTTCTTTGGAAGGACTGATGCTGAAGCTGAAACTCCAATACTTTGGCCACCTGATGCAAAGAGTTGATTCACTGGAAAAGACCTTGATGCTGGGCAAGATTGAAGGCAGGAGGAGAAGGGCTCAACATAGGATGAGATGGTTGGATGGCATCACCGACTATCCAGGAGTTGGTGATGGACAGGAAGCCTGCCATGCTGCAGTCCATGGGGCTGGTTGGACACGACTGAGCTACTGAACTGAACTGATAATAGGACTTGCCATAGTCAGGAATGGGCTTCCCTGGTGGCTCAGATGGTAAAAGAACTTTTAATCTGAAATCTCAGCATATGGCTATAGCTTCTAACAAAATAATACTCATTAAATGTTGGCAAAGCCTAGAGTGCTAGAGATTGCAGCCAACTGCCATGCAACAGGTCAGTGCTTTTCAAAATGTTATCCCTGAGTGAACTGCACTGAAATCAGTAGATATGCATCTTAAAAAATTCCTGGACCCCATACCATGCTCACAAAGTAAGAAATTACTGGGCCCTGCCCAGGAGTTTGCATTTCACATCAGGTTTCAAAGTTGATTTTAACTGATCCCAAGCTGAGAGCTTCCTTAGTCGCATTGTTAACACAAATAACTGATGAACAACTGTGTATGACTCACTTCCCTCTTTAACAGCCCAGGGCAGTTACAAGAGACCAGTGGTTTTCAAACTGTATAGGCAAAAGAAAATTCTAGGGACCAATTAAAAATGATGCCTCTGTTTCGGATCCTGCCCACAGTGCCAACTGTCTCACTGTTTAAACTGTTCACTGAACCCAGGATAGGCAAGGTGCAAGTTAAGAGGCTGGAAGAAGACTCGAGGAGCCAGAGAAACTGCAGACACATTTATTCTCTCCTGGTGGATGCTGCAGCCGTAGCAGTAGACACGCTACATTCTCTCCTCTCGTGGCTGACCCAACACAACAGACACAGCCGTGATGCAGCAGTAACGCCACCGTGTTCTAGTGAAATGAAGTGAAGTGTTAGTCTCTCAGTCATGTCCAACTCTTTGGGACCCCATGGACTGTGGCCCACAAGGCTCCTCTGTCCATGGAATTCTCCAAGCAAGAATATTGAAGTGGATTGTCATTTCCTTCTCCAGGGATCTTCCCGATCCAGGAATCAAACCTGGGTCTCCCACATTGCAGGCAGATTCTTTACTGTCTGAGTCACCAGGGAAGCCACCACATTCGAGGTGGAGCTCATAAATGCCTAGAGCACAAAGTACCTCATGACCAAGCGAGTGCCTTGTGTAGCGCATGTGCAGTGTTATAAATTATCTCAGCTGTTACATAGTCATTATTTATAAAATGTGGGGTGAGAGGGCCTGAACATGCCATCTTGGCTAATTTGTTCTCTCCCCACAATGCCCTTACTCCACCCCCAGAGATCTTGACTCAGTAAGTTTGGTATGTAACCAAGAGTTGTATTTCTTAACCATCTCCATAGATAGGTCTGATGGTCCAATACCATATTTAGAGAAACACCGACTCCAAAAATTCATGGCCGTTTTAAAATTCTGCACTTAAATTTCACCCTCTGGTTTGTAAACTCCTTGATTCTTCTTTTATCACTTTATGCTTGACAGCACCCAGTTCATTGAAACAACTCAAATTTTCCTTGTTAAATTGAAAGTAATTACTCTAAGAACAGGCTTTCCTGATGGCTCAGATGGCAAAGAATCTGCCTGCAATGCCAGAGACCTGGGTTCAGTCCCTGGGTAAGGAAGATCCCCTGGAGAAGGAAATGGCAACCCACTCCAGTATTCTTGCCTGGGGAATTCCATGGACAGAGAAGCCTGGCAGGCCTCTGTCCATGGGGTTGCAAAGAGTTGGACATGACTGAGCAACCAACACTTTCACTCTTCACTGTAAGAACAGTAATAGAACCATAAATGAGAGTTTGATTCCTGAATTGGTTACCAGCTCTTTTGTGTTGGTGGGATAAAAGACAGCAGGTAACTACTGCTAAAAGAAGACTCAAAGTGATCTATGGGTCCTCTGTATTAACTGCCAAGGGTAGGGGATATGGAAAGGCTCAGAGCATACCCTTTTCTTTTATAATAATGACAAGATTAAAGGACAGACAAAATGATGCAAATGGATCATCAATAGATATTAGCTCTTCTGAAAGTTGTTTTTTTTTGGAGGGGTAAGGTCGGGGACAAAACATCAATTAAAGGCAAAAAATAGGTGGAATAAAAATGAGCTAAAAAATATAATTTCAAAAATTTCATTGAAGGCCCACTAATAAAGAACTTAATATAATTATTTTAGATTCTAAGAGTTCATCATCTTCCTTCTCATATATTCTTTAATGGCACAGGACTAAGAAGGTAAAGAGTTGAATAACTACTTGCTATGTTTGAACACTCAAGAATGCTGCTTTTTCATTTTAGTAAACCATGCTCTTGATAGATGGAAGATACATTTCTGTGGTCACTGAAAGATAATAGCTGGGAGATGATCTAAACATTTTGAACTGATAATAAAGCAATACATTTTTCTTTTTTTCGTTTCACATATGATATTTTACATGTTTCAGTGCCATTCTCCCAAATCATCCCACCCTCTCCCTCTCCCACAGAGTCCAAAAGACTGTTGTATACATCTGTGTCTCTTCTGCTGTCTCACATACAGGGTTATCGTTACCATCTTTCTAAATTCCATATATATGCATTAGTATACTGTATTGGTGTTTTTCTTTCTGGCTTATTCACTCTGGTTCTTAGAAAGTTTAGGAGTGTTTCATTGATTTGACATTACACAGACAAGTATTTCTCTTTGAATTTGTTTTTTAAACATGAGAGACTATTTTGGCAATAGTTACTTATAGCCCAGATGCAAGAGACAAACTTGAAAATCCTAAGAAAAAAATTCACAGAAAGAGAAATTTGGGGGTTCAATAAACTGAGGTATGACTTATATGGCCAAATACTAAGACTGCATTTTTATTAAAAACAGGATTTGGGCAAAAATTGAGGGGCATGACATTTATATAATGCTTCTGAAACAAAGTAGAAGCCCTGAACTTGGACTTCTACAGTCAATTTGTTATCCACATGATCTCACTTGGGAGGCATCTAGGAGGTTACTACCTTCTAAAGGCTACTTTAGGTTATCATTCTTTTCTAATCTTGAGAGGTTTTGATCTTTATTCAGTTTACTGATTCCTCTCTTCAAATACAACTACTATTTAATCACAATAACCCACCAAAATTTGCTTAACATTTTTATTTTGTAAAAAAAAGGGGGTGAGTCTCTTAAAATAAAGGGCAATCTCTATGAAATATCTGGTATCCCAATGAAAAGGAGAGCCTGGAAAATTTATCATTGAAATTTTAGAGTGTTGAGTTAAAACAAGTCAATGAATTTTATAAGTCAGCTCTTGAGCAAGAAAGACTTATTTTAAAAGGATATATATATAATCTAAGTTGAGTACAATTAAATACAAATAAGTACATGTAAATTAAGACAAAAAACCATCATACCTAATGTAAAGATTCACAAAATGTTAGAATTTTGCTAGTTCACTGCTAACTTCCATAAGATATGAAGGATTAACCTAGAAGTTTTTACTGCTTTCATGAGGACTACTCTCTAGGACCACAAAACAGTCTTAAGTATAGTACTATGGTTATTAAATTTTAGCATACAGTAGGCCTGCTTCAGAAGTTGTTTAAAAAGACAAAAACCCAGATGCACCACTCTTAGATATTCTGACTCAGTTCTGAGTTGAAGCTTGGGCAACTGTACTTTGTACAGGCTCACGAGGGACACTGATACACACTGAGGATGAGAACCATTGCTGTATTAGAAAGACCCTAATTTGGATTTGGCTCTTTGGATTCAGGAAGGCCAGAGTTTGAAGCCTAGTTCTGCCATTTATTAACTGTGTGACTGGGGTAAGTTACTCATCTCTTAGGGCCTCGGTGTCTTAGTGTACATGTTTATCTAATATGTCAATCAAAGGACTGTAACACTCTATGATCTCAGAGAACTAATAATTTGTATATACGCTGCTATTCTTTCTTTTCTACTATTCTTTTTTTTCCAGTTTTATTGAGAAATAATTGGAATACATCACTATATAAGCTTAAGAGGTATAGCATGATGGTTTGATTTACATATATTGTGAAATGATTACAATAGGTTCAATTACTATCCATCTCCTCATAGAGATAACAATAAAAAGAAAAAAGGAACAAAAATATTCTCCTTGTGGTGAGAACCCTTAGAATTTACTGTTAACAACTTCTATATCATACATATTCTGCTATTATTGAAAACAAATTTGCATTTAGCAAAATTATAATTCACTTAAGAATCTGTAATAAATGCTAGAGGTGACTCAATTCATCATCTTGTTCCCACATCAAAAGCCACTTTCACAGAGTTCTTTCAGAATAAGTACCTGGTTAGAGGAGTTAATTTCATAGGGGTGGTAAAGCAATGCAGTGGAGAAAAAAATAGGCTTTAGAGATAAGAGAACTGCATTTAAAATATGCTTTGTCACTTCCTTGGTACTTCCTTGGATAGGTGACAACTTTCTTGGATTAATTTCTTATCTGTGTTGCAGCAATAAGGCATACCATGGAGTTTTGTGAAGATTAAATAGGGTAATAAAAGTCAGATACCTAGCATAGTGGCTACGACTTAGTAGGTTTCTAATAACAGGAAAACTTCTCTTCTGCTTCCATCAGAAATACTCCACTTCCAAAATGTGCTAATCAGACAGTATGCACGTGTATTTGTGTGTGTTGGGTCACCCAAGGTTTCTGATTAGCCATGTGATCCATGTATCTCTAAAAACTGAATATATTTCAGAGTCATGCTGAATCCTGTGGCTTGGTGACTTCTGGAGTGAAATCAGTATAGGCAATATGAAGCTTTTAAGAAAAAGACAATATGATTGGAAGAAATTTTAAAAGAAGGAAAGAAGTTGGACATGTGAAATCATGCTAGTGATTGAATAAACTAGTGAATGGTATTGTAAAAGAAAACAAGAGATTGAGAAATAAATTACTTCTGTTTCTGGGACCTTAAAGAAGACAAAATCAATTTTAAAAGGCTTTTTGGGTTTTTTTTTCTTAAAAGGAAAGAAATCACCCATAGAAGGGAGGTTTAACATGCTTCAACTAAACTAAGCTGAGTAACTGTCAAACTGAGAACCAGTTATACCCTTTCAAAAGTATGTGTCTGTTAATCATGGGGAAATTTTAATTCCTGGAAAGGTTATATTCCCTCTAGTTGTCCCAAATTTATAAAAGCCTCTTGCTTTTTGCGGGATCATTTGTTTCTTAGGAAAAATAAAATATAGTAATGGAACAAAACTGACTTTGGGAATTTAAAATACAAACTTTTTTTTAATTGCCTTTGTTTTAAATAGAGATCTAACAGAATCATTAATATCAATCAGAAATTCATGTTCTGGAAGTTGTGAACAAGCAACTTTTACACAGGGTAGCCTGAACTGAACATGAAAATGCTATTCTTCCTTATGAAATTCTATGCAAACTAACAAGGAACTTTTATATTATATGAAATTAACTTTTCTGTTGTAGGAAGGAAGGGTGGAGCCACAGTATATGTGCTGTGCTGTGCAAGTTGCTTCAGTCGTATCCGACTCTTTGCGACCCTATGGACTATAGACCGCCAGACTTCTCTGTCCATGGGATTCTCCAGGCAAGAATACTGGAGTGGGTTGCCACGCCCTCCTCCAGGGGATCTTCCTGACCCAGGGATCAAACTTGCATGTCTTCTATCTCCTGTATTGGCAGGTGGGTTCTTTACCACTAGTGCCACCTGGGAAGCCCACTTTTCTGTTGGGTGCTTCTTAATAGTAGTGATGTCAGAGTGCTGGTGTTTTCTTTGCAGATGTTATTTGGTAGAAGTTAATTTCTTTAAATGCATTACTTTTCACCTGAGGGATCTAATGTGTTCTAAAAACTACCAAACAGTGATAGTTTTGCAAAAGGATTCAATAAACTATTTCATGGAATGTTGCTATCTTCTATTGCCTTAAATCTAATCAGTTCTATGAACCAAGGGCCCCATGTGTGTCCCAGAATAATTCACTATCCAAAGCTCTCCAGGGTATTTTAAAGTAGGTTTATCTTAAAGGCACTGAAAGCTTATTGAGTAATCACATTTTTCCAGAGAAGTTGATTTGAAATATCCAGTGCAACCTGCCAAGCTCTGCTTTTGTTTATAAATCCACTTCCCAGTGACATAATACAGGACAGCCTTTTCCTGTAAAATCCTGAATTTTGCCTGGTCTCACATGCTGCATTCTAAACCTGGCAGCATCTCATTGTAACCCTTGCCTTACCTAATTACTATAGCTTAAGAGGAAAAGCCCAACCATTTCTGATATTCTCTCAAACATCTTTTTTATTTTTAGATTCTGACCTCACTCTTAAGTAACTACCTCACTCAATATAAATTCATCTACTTGTGGTTTTATTTTTCAGATATGGATATTGTCTTCTTGATGTTTTTTTAAAGAATTATTCAGAGTAGGTTATGACCAACTTAAGATCCTAAATAGATATAAATGGGATATCATTGTTATACAAAGGAACACAACTTTAAGGCACTAAAAAACCTCAAAATGCTCTCAACAATTTGAACTTCACAACTGAATGATTTATTTGCAACCAATTATCTGTTGTAGTGGGAAAGAATCATGTCTTGTTAAACAAAGCCATATTCTAGATAGCAGCATAAAATAAATTTCGCCACTGAAAATTGTTTTTCCTAGCTGGAAAGCTGGTTGGTTCAGCTAAATGGGCACATTTTTCATAATAAGAGACTAAGCAGGCAGCTTGGGATTCCTGGCAACCCATAAGAGTCTGTAGTAAGCATGTCCACATGTCAACATTGGAAATTTGGCTTATTTCCTCTAGAAACTCCACAGATTTTGTAAAAGAAATTAGGAGATCTTTCTTAAAAACAATGTTATAGACTTAGAATCATATTTTTAATCAAAAGTAAATCAAACTAGTTTATTTTGATAAAGTCTCAAAACTAAACATCAACTGAACTTATAGCTGATTCCACAATTTTAGAAATTTGTAATTGCTTTGCTGCCTTATTTATTTACCATCTTAAAAAGTGGGCTTTTTCTCCCACCATAAAACTATAACATCTTCATTGTGATTGTATTTAGAGAATTCTTTTGGAAAATGATTATTGTTCTGATTTTCCGCTACAAAAGACAGTACTTTTTTCCCTCACCATGAAAGTAAACATGCTCATTATAATCTGAAACTAAAATTAATCCAAGATCCCATCAGCATCTATTTATGGTCATTACTTGACATTACACTGGATGTTATTTTGCATATTTTTTGGTTCTGAATGTATTATAAGCACTCTCTCATATTATTTAATGTTTTATAAAACATAAACTTTAGTGCCTGCGTAACAGTCCAACACATCTGTGCACCTTTCCCTCTACTGTGGAACATTCAGACTGGTTCCACGTTTGCTACTGTGAGTGATACTACAATAAACATATATTTTACAGTACTTATATATATGTCTGGTTGTTTGTTTAGAGTGCCACCTTATCTTTGTGAGAAAGTTCTCAAGAATCTGTCATTAATTCAGATAGATTTACTTCAATTGATGTGTTCCTTTAATGCTCTGAAAATTCTCAAGGATCTTAGTCACATGTGAAGAAACTGATCCTCTCTTTTGATTCTCAAGTCCCAGTCCTATATGACCAAATAGTTAAAAATAACCTTCTTTCCAAAGCATTCCCACTTAATTGTCTCCCTGTGAAGGCATGGAAACAGGAAGTGAGAGGTGGTTGCTATCCATACCATGAAAGAAAAGGAATGAAACTGATGAATGAATTTTAATAGATAGAGGGACAGGCTTTTAATAGATAGGCTCGATCATATTTCCTCTGAATACAATGGGAATCAAAGGCAAACTGGTAACATTTTTTATTTATTATGTTTTAAAGAAAAGTTTCCAAGTCTCGCATACTCGATACCATTAATCTACTTTTAAGCACACTGTATTACTATTAATATAGCTCAGTAAGAATTCATGCATCACGTGTGATAGGAGACAAGTACTGCTTAAAAATGATACCAGGTCTTTCTTGGGAATAAGGCATGGGTACATTTAAATCACTCTGTCTACGTCCAAATGAAGTTCAATGATAGACTTTAGACTGGGTCTTGATTCATAGAAGATATTTAATAAAAATTTGTAAAATCAGAGGCCTTCCAGAAGAAATTCTAACCATACAGGAAAACTTTTCTGAATAAAAACCTAGGGTAAGAGTAGTCTCACAATAGAAGTAACAGACTGGTCTGAAGAACTGGAATACATTAAATTCATTCATTGAACAAATTTGGTTGATTACCTGCAGAGTGTCAAGTGAAAGTGAAAGTGTTAGTTGCTTAGTTACACCAACTCTTTGCTACCCCATGGACTGTAGCCTACCAGGCTCCTCTGTTTATGGGATTCTCCAGGCAAGAATACTGGAGTGAGTTGTCTTCTCCTTGGGGCTCTTCCTGGATCTGACCCAAAGATCAAATCCAGGTCTCCTGCACCAAAGTTGTCTGTGTATATTTCTTTAAATATAACTATATGTTGTAAAGTTGGTTGTGGGGTCCCAAATGTTTGGAATAACCAATTTACACTGTTTCCCTCCAAAGTCTAACCAAATAGAGGAAGATTAGACTTCATATGGAATATTTTCACTTTTTAGTGAAATGCTGCAAAAATATTAAACTACATCAGTCTCTTTTTATGAAGCCCAGGCCCTGTCCTTCTATCTGACCATATAAGTCAAAATTTGTGGAAGTATAATTAATGCCTTTGCTACAAAACCAGAAATAGAGATGTAAGAAGAAATGCCCATATTTCAATATTTCAATTTCTTGAGCATTTTGGTGCTATAATAATTGTTCACTTTATACTCATTTATACATATCTTCAGTAGTGTTACTATAACAGCAAAGTCTCCAAGACAAAGCAAAAATTTTTTAGTGACAAAGGAAAAATACCTTTTATTCTGGGGTTGAATTTAGGAGCCTGTGTGAAGGAAGGCTTAGCAAGGTAGTGAGACTGACTGCTTACAAGAAACTAAGTTTCTATGCTGGATTTGATTCTATTAGGGCTATCTTGAAAGATTTGGAGAAAATATTTTAAAATTGCAACTAGAAGACAACTGCTGGACTAGAAATGGAAAGTCCTGAGCATTGAGGAATTTAGCAGATGACTGCTGAATGTAGTTTTTTCTTGGTTTTAAGATATCAACAAGTTCTCTCTTCCCTGTAGCTCAAATGGTAAAGAATCTGCCTGCAATGCAGGAGACATGGGTTTGATCCCTGGGTCAAGAAGATCCTCTGGAGAAGGGAATGGCAATCCACTCCAGTATTCTTCCCTAGAGAATCCCATGGTTGGAGGAGCCTGGCGGGCTACAGCCCAAGGGATCGCAAAGAGTCAGACACAACTAAGCGACTAACACTACACTACAGTCTTTCTGCGTTGGAGATGACAAATGTATGGGTATGTTTTGGATCAGTTAAAATACAAAGCTGAGGGGCTTCTCTGATGGTACAGCAGTAAAGAATCCACCTGCCAGTGCAGGAGATAACAGGTTGGATCCCTGATCCAGGAAGATCGTGCATGCAGTGGAGCAACTAAGCCCATGAGCCACAACTATTGAGACTTTGCTCTAGAGCCTGGGAGCCACAAGTACTGAGCCCACGTGCTGCAACTATGGAAGCCTGAATGCCCCGGAGACGTGCTGCACAAGGACAAGCCACCGCAGTGAGAAGCCCATGCACTGCAACTGGAGAGTAGCCCTGCTTGCTGTAGCTAGAGAAAAGCCCATGCAGCAATGAAGACCCAGCACAGCCAATAAATAAATAAATCTTTAAAAATTAAAAAATACCACAAAGTATTATTTTATATTTTACATTAACAAAACACAGAGAAATTTATTTTTCCTTGTCAACCCCAACCCATATGTCAGCTTGGATCTCCATATCCCTAATTTAAGATTCTCTGTGAGATTATTGAGAATTTCCATGTGGCCAGTGACAGGCTAAGATCTGGAGTTTCTGAACAAATTAGTATATGGCATACCTCAGGCCACACAGGTTGGTTCAGAAATTGATACATAACCTAACCCTGACTGATGAGATGTAAGGCAAATTTTGCTGAGGGTTTCCAGAAAAGAAGTTCCATCAATCTTGAAAGACAGCTTTAGGGAGAGCCAGCTCTCCTCATTCAAAGATTGTCATATATGTACGTGAGTAAAGTATTATCATCCCATTTTACAGATAAGGAAACTAAGGCTCAGTAAAGTGTATATCTTGCACACTGTCCCAAGGCTTATAATCAGTAGTGCGGAGATTCAAACCCAGATCAATCTGCTTCTGAAGCCCAATGCTCTTAAACACCATCAGATAGCAACAGATAGCTCCCAGGTGATATTGATGCTGCTGGTTGGGAGACCACAGTCTGAGAGCCACTCTTTATAAAAATTAACAGCTGACAGTTATAAATAGCCCAATAGTGAGAACAGGGTTAAAGGTGTGCAAGTCAGTTTCACAAATGTTATTAATAGTATAATCAAGAGTTCCATAACAAAAGTAATGTTTCAGAGTTATCAAACACAGCACATTGAATATAACAGGAGGTGGAGACTGGGCTGACCACAAGATTCTCTGCCACAATATTTATCTAGAAATTCATAAGCTGACTACAAAGCTAAATGTGTGATGAAAACAAAGTCCATCAGGGATGTATAGCTGAGCAAAGCTGTATAAGAAGAGAGAGATCTGTGAGTTTCTTCTAGATTTTGGTTTAATGCCACATCAGCCTTTTATTATTATTATTATTATTATTATTATTATTAAGGACCATTAGTTACAACACAGGCGTACTTGCCCTGGAGCCAGACGGGGGTAGGGTCTCTAAAGTCTACCTCTCTTATTTACTAACTGGGTGACCTTTGGTGAGCTTATTTATTAACTGTGTGACTTTTGGTGGGCTTCTCTGATGGCACAGATGGTAAAGAATCTGCCTGCAATGCAGGGAACTGGGTTCAATCCCTGGGTTGGAAGTCATAAAGAATTGGACACAAGTGAGTGACTAAGCACAGATCTTTGGTAATTTAATACTTCTGGTCTCACTTATCTCATCTATCAAATTTGGATATTAATAATTCTAACTTCACAGCATTGTTGAAAAATCAATGAGATAAGACATGAAAGGGGCTTCTCAGGAGGTGCTAGTGGTAAAGAATCTGCCAGCCAATGAAGGAAACAAGAGACATGGGTTGGATCTCTGGGTGCGGAAGATCTCATGGAGGAGGGTATGGCCACCCACTCCAGTATTCTTGCCTGGAGACTCCTATGGACTGAGGAGCATGGCGGGCTATAGTCCATGGGGTGGCAAGACATTTAGTCAGACACGACTAAAGTGACTGAGCATGCAAGTCATGAAAAAGCCATTGAGTAATGTCTGCCACGTACTAAGTATCCAGTAAGTGTCAGCTATTATTACTTGTCCCAAAGCCGAGTTAGGCCATGAGATACAGGAGACACTTTTGTGCTTCTCTTGATGATGGTTTATACAAAATCTCATGCTGGTACCAGCAGATAAAATATAATCATCAAGCTTACTGGGTGTCTATAATGTGCTGTGCTATCAGATAGACATCTCTGTTAGATGTCAGCAGGCCTAAACACTGGAAAGAAGATTTTGTAAAAAATTCTTATTTAAATCTTCCTTTTGCTAATCTTGTACATTCTAGACACATATATTTAACTCCTATGGCAACCCTACGAGGTCATTGTTTCTAAACATTGCAAGCTGAAGGGTAAGAGGTATAAACTGACAACAAATTGATAAAGTGTTTCATACCAAAACTTTCAAATACATAAATTAAGACATGAGGTGATATAGTCATAATTTTGGAATGGAGTGAGAAAGTTTGGGACAAGGCAATGACACCCCACTCCAGTACTCTTGCCTGGAAAATCCCATGGATGGAGGACCCAGGAGGGCTGCAGTCCATGGGGTCGCTAAGAGTTGGATACGACTGAGCGACTTCACTTTCACTTTTCATTTTCATGCATTGGAGAAGGAAATGGCAACCCACTCTAGTGTTCTTGCCTGGAGAATCCCAGGGACGGGGGAGCCTGGTGGGCTGCCGTCTTTGGGGTTGCACAGAATCAGACACAACTGAAGCGACTTAGCAGCAGCAGAGAGAGTTTGAGACTCAAATGCTCATTCACACATGTATTTCATTTGCATGTTTTTCCCTTAAAGGAATTTACAGGATAACAGAAGTGGGGTAGGAGAAATGTCAAGTTATCATAGATAAAGTATACAACTTGCAGCATTTAGACAACTGAAGGTATTACTGCATGGCTACTTAGTAATCATATCTGTTTATATTAATAATATGATAAGATATAATATGTAAATGACTCTCCAAAAATTTCGAGGAAAGCTACCCTCAATTTAGAAGAAAATCAAGGAAGAGTTTGGATGAACTTGTGAAAGATTTGAAGCCTGGCGAGTCCACTCACTTACTCCTTGGAAGAAAAGTTATGACCAACCTAGACAGCATATTGAAGAGCAGAGACATTATTTTGCCAACAAAGGTCCATCTAGTCAAAGCTATGGTTTTTCCAGTGGTCAAGTATGGATGTAAGAGTTGGACTATAAAGAAAGCTGAGCGCCAAAGAATTGATGCTTTGAACTGTGGTGTTGGAGAAGACTCTTGAGAGTCCCTTGGGCTGCAAGGAGATCCAACCAGTCCATCCTAAAGGAAATCAGTCCTGAATATTCATTGGAAGGACTGATACTGAAGCTGAAACTCCAATACTTTGGCCACCTGATGCAAAGAACTGGCTCATTGGAAAATACCCTGATGCTGAGAAAGATTGAAGGTGGGAGGAGAAGGGGATGACAGAGGACGAAATGGTTGGATGGCATCACCAACTCAATGGACATGAATTTGAATAAACTCCGGGAGTTGGTGATGGACAGGGAGGCCTGGCATGCTGCAGTCCATGGGGTCGCAAAGAGTCGGACATGACTGAGCGACTGAACTGAACTGAACTTAGTCCACTTGGAGAGTTTTGGCATTTTGATTCTTACTTGGTAATTTGCAGAATATATTTAGATTATCTGCTCATTTGCCCTGGACAGGGTCTAAGCATTCTTTCCCCTCTTAAGGGAAAACACCACAGATTTCTTTTTTTTTTTCTTCAGGTTTATTCAGTTACAGTATATTTTCCATCAAAGCCCCCTTCCCCTGAGGAATCTCAAATTTGACCTCATTTTCTCCTTTATCCCACCGCATATTCTAATCCAATCAAGACCTGGTTTCAACACACAGCAAATTAGGGAAAGGGCGCAATGGCTCTTTCAAAGTGAAGTGAAAAAGCTTTTCAAGGTTCTTTTTCCAGTTAAACACCTTCCAGAAATGAAAGATGTTTCTTGCATTCTACCATAGATTTCCATGAGCTGTTGGTTGCTCTCGTTTTGTCTCCTCTCCCCTATCCGCCCAGATATTCTGGGTCCCTCTGCAGCTGGGGCTATACGGGAACACTGCAGTGAGTCACCGTCCCCCAAGACTCTTCCCATAAGGCGTACCTTACTGTCTAGGATCTGGAAAACCCTCTGCTGCAGGGTCTGGCCCTGCTTGGGCCTCACCAGGATGTAAACGACTTTCAGGTCTGGGCTGGTGCGAAATAGCTTCTCCATCAACACTTTGCCCATAAAGCCTGTGGCCCCAGTAATGAGAATGGACTTGCCACCATAGAAAGCTGCAATCATGGACATGATTCTTCCCTTTGTCTTCTATAGCTTCAGAAAGAGGTTCCTGAAAAGAAAGAGAAATAACAAAAGATTACATTCTCAGAAGTGCTAAAATGCAGTCATTTAAAATGTTGCTGGCATTTCCAGGAGTTTTGAAGACAGGAAAAGGTCAGATGGAGTGATAGCAACCCAATTCATTTCAATCAATATTTATTGAGATTAATCTCTGCCTGACATCATGCCAGCAACTGTGGGCAAGAAATGAGTAAGACGTGGTTTCTGCTCTCAAGGAATTGCCTGTAGCCTAATGGAGGAGACAGATTCCTAGAAACTATTAAATATTATATGGTAATTCTAAAACCAAAGAAAGCACAAAGAAAGGGTACATAGCAGGATCTGTAAATTTCACCTATAGAAGGTGAAACCAGTGATCAAACTTGAAAAGAGATAAGGACTGGGGTAAGGGCATTCCAGACCAAGGAAGGATCAAAAGCAAAGGTCCAAGGTGTGGTGTAGGATGCTGTATGGAGGAATAAAACAAGGAATTCAGTGTAGGAGAATGTAATTCATAAGGTTAGGAGTAGCCCCAAACCTGCAACACCAAAGATGAGAAGAGTTATCAAATTTTAAAACTTATGATGTAATTTTTAAATTCGGTTGCAGTTTTATTTTATTTAAACAAAATTTTTTTTATGTGGACCATTTTAAAAGACTTTATTGAATTTATTACAGTATCATTCTATTTTACATTTTGGTTTTTGGCTGTGAAGCATGTGGGATCCTATCTCCGGGACTAGGGATTAAACTCCCTGCATCGGAAGGTGAAGTCTTAACCACTGGACGCCAAGGAAGCCCCTCAGTTGTAGTTGTATTTCAGTTCAGTTCAGTTCAGTCGCTCAGTTGTGTCTGACTCTTTGCGACACCATGAATTGCAGCACGCCAGGCCTCCCTGTCCACCACCAACTCCCGGAGTTTACTCAAACTCATGTCCATCAAGTCGGTGATGCCATCTCATCCTCTGTCATCCCCTTCTCCTCCTGCCCCCAATCCCTCCCAGCATCAGAGTCATTTCCAACGAGTCAACTCTTTGCATGAGGTGGCCAAAGTATTTGATTTTCAGCTTTAGCATCAGTCTTTCCAAAGAACACCCAGGACTGATCTCCTTTAGAATGGACTGGTTGGATCTCCTTGCAGTCAAGGGACTCTCAAGAGTCTTCTCCAATACCACACTTCAGAAGCATCAATCCTTCGGCACTCAGCTTTCTTCACAGTCCAACTCTTATATCCATACATGACCACTGAAAAAACCATAGCCTTGACTAGACAGACCTTGTTGGCAAAGTAATGTCTCTGCTTTTGAATATGCTATCTAGATTGGTCATAACTTTCCTTCCAAGGAGTAAGTGTTTGTTAATTTCATGGCTGCAGTCACCATCTGCAGTGACCTTGAAGCCCCCCAAAATGAAATCTGACACTCTTTCCACTGTCTTCTTTCACTTTCATCAACAAGCTTTTTAGTTCCTCTTCACTTTCTGCCATAAGGGTGGTGTCATCTGCATATCTGAGGTTATTGATGTTTCTCCCAGCAATCTTGATTCTAGCTTGTGCTTCTTCCAGCCCAGCATTTCTCATGATGTACTCTGCATATAAGTTAAATAAGCAAGGTGACAATATACAACCTTGACGTACTCCTTTTCCTATTTGGAACCAATCTGTTGTTCATTTATTTAGAGAAAATCATTTCCAGGAGCAAGTCTGGTGGTGGGATGCCAGATGCACCACTTGGATGCTGTGACTTCTGAGAAAAAGCACTCTACATTATAGAAGTGCAACCAGAAGTGTTTGGTCTTTAAGCCTGGCCTCAAGATTGTTGATTGGAAGCAGTGGAGTTTTGAAGGAAGCAAGGCCATAGTGTGGGAGCAGACCTTCCTTTCTGTCCTTGACTGTGCTGCCTGCAGCCAATTCTTGGCCATTTGTGTGTATCTGATAGAACACAACTCCAGGGACTGGCCTGGATATCAGGGCTTGTAAAGAAGAACAAAAAACAAGTGAAAAAGTCAACACCCTGCCTCTTTAGCTCTAGCCAAGTTAACTCCATTGACTTCTTAACAAATAATGACTTGTCATGCTGTTGTTCAGTCACTAAGTCATGTCTGACTTTGCAATTCCATGAACTGCAGTATGCTAGGATTCCCTGTCCTTCCCCCTAGGAGTTTGCTTAAACTCAGGTCCATGAGTTGGTGATAACATCCAACCATCTCATCCTCTGTCACTCCCTTCTCCTCATGCTTTCAATTTTTCCCAGCATAAAGGTCTTTTCCAATGAATTGGCTCTTCACATCAGGTGGCCAAAGTATTGGAGCTTCAGCTTCAGCATTAGTCCTTCCAGTGAATATTCAGGGATGATTTCCTTGAGAATTGACTGGTTTGATCTTTTTGCTGTTTACGGGATTCTCAAGAGTCTTCTCAAGCACCACAATTTGAAAACATCAAATCTTTGGTGCTCAGCCTTCTTTATGGTCCAAATTGGTATAAATCATGGTCCAATATGGTATAAAAGCAAAAACAATACCCAGCTGTGGATGTGACTGGTGATAGAAGCAAGGTCCGATGCTGTAAAGAGCAATATTGCATAGGAACCTGGAATGTCAGGTCCAGGAATCAAAGCAAATTGGAAGTGGTGAAACAAGAGATGGCAAGAGTGAATGTCGACATTCTAAGAATCAGCGAACTCAAATGGACTGGAATGGGTGAATTTAACTCAGATGACCATTGTATCTACTACTGTGGGCAGGAATCCCTCAGAAGAAATGGAGTGGCCATCATGGTCAACAAAAGAGTCCAAAATGCAGTACTTGGATGCAATCTCAAAAATGACAGAATGATCTCTGTTCGTTTCCAAGGCAAAGCATTCAATATCACAGCAATCCAAGTCTATGCCCCAACCAGTAATGCTGAAGAAGCTGAAGTTGAACGGTTCTGTGAAGACCTACAAGACCTCTTAGAACTAACACCCAAAACAGATGTCCTTTTCATTATAGGGGACTGGAATGCAAAAGTAGGAAGTCAAGAAACACCTGGAGTAACAGGCAAATTTGGCCTTGGAATACGGAATGAAGCAGGACAAAGACTAATAGAGTTTTGCCAAGAAAATGCACTGGTCATAGCACACACCCTCTTCCAACAACACAAGAGAATACTCTACACATGGACATCACCAGATGGTCAACACTGAAATCAGATTGATTATATTCTTTGCAGCCAAAGATGGAGAAGCTCTATACAGTCAACAAAAACAAGACCAGGAGCTGACTGTGGCTCAGATCATGAACTCCTTATTACCAAATTCAGACTTAAATTGAAGAAAGTAGGGAAACCACTAGACCATTCAGGTGTGACCTAAATCAAATCCCTTATGATTATACAGTGGAAGTGAGAAATAGATTTAAGGGCCTAGATCTGATAGATGGAGTGCCTGATGAACTATGGACTGAGGTTCGTGACATTGTACAGGAGACAGGGATCAAGACCATCCCCATGGAAAAGAAATGCAAAAAAGCAAAATGGCTGTCTGGAGAGGCCTTACAAAGACCTGTGAAAAGAAGAGAAGCGAAAAGCAAAGGAGAAAAGGAAAGATATAAGCATCTGAATGCAGAGTTCTGAAGAATAGCAAGAAGAGATAAGAAAGCCTTCCTTAGCGATCAGTGCAAAGAAATAGAGGAAACCAACAGAATGGGAAAGACTAGAGATCTCTTCAAGAAAATTAGAGATACCAAGGGAACATTTCATACAAAGATGGGCTGGATAAAGGAGAGAAATGGTATGGACCTAACAGAAGCAGAAGATATCAAGAAGAGGTGGCAAGAATACACAGAAGAACTGAACAAAAAAGATCTTCATGACCCAGATAATCATGATGGTGTGATCATTGATCTAGAGCCAGACATCCTGGAATGTGAAGTCAAGTGGGCCTTAGGAAGCATCACTATGAACAAAGCTAGTGGAGGTGATGGAATTCCAGTTGAGCTATTTCAAATCCTGAAAGATGATGCTGTGAAAGTGCTGCACTCAATATGCCATCACATTTGGAAAACTCAGCAGTGGCCACAGGACTGGAAAAGGTCGGTTTTCATTCCGATCCCAAAGAAAGGCAATGCCAAAGAGTGCTCAAACTACCACACAATTGCACTCATCTCACATGCTAGTAAAGTAATGTTCAAAATTCTCCAAGCCAGGCTTCAGCAATATGTGAACCGTGAACTTCCTGATGTTCAAGCTGGTTTTAGAAAAGGCAGAAGAACCAGAGATCAAATTGCCAACATCCGCTGGATCATGGAAAAAGCAAGAGAGTTCCAGAAAAACATCTATTTCTGCTTTATTGACTATGCCAAAGCCTTTGACTGTGTGGATCACAATAAACTGTGGGAAATTCTGAAAGAGATCAGAATACCAGACCACCTGACCTGCCTCTTGAGAAATCTGTATGCAGGTCAGGAAGCAACAGTTAGAACTGGACACAGAACAACAGACTGGTTCCAAATAGGAAAAGGAGTATGTCAAGGCTGTATATTATCACCCTGCTTATTTAACTTATATGCAGAGTACATCATGAGAAACGCTGGACTGGAAGAAACACAAGCTGGAATCAAGATTGCCGGGAGAAATATCAATAACCTCAGATATGCAGATGATACCACTCTTATGGCAGAAAGTGAAGAGGAACTAAAGAGCCTCTTGATGAAAGTGAAAGAGGAGAGTGAAAAAGTTGGCTTAAAGCTCAACATTCAGAAAACGAAGATCATTGCATCAGATCCCATCACTGCATGGGAAATAGATGGGGAAACAGTGGAAACAGTGTCAGACTTTATTTTTGGGGGCTCCAAAATCACTGCAGATGGTGACTGCAGCCATGAAATTAAAAGACGCTTACTCCTTGGAAGGAAAGTTATGACCAACCTAGTTAGCATATTCAAAAGCAGAGACATTACTTTGCCAACAAAGGTCTGTCTAGTCAAGGCTATGGTTTTTCCTGTGGTCATGTATGGATGTGAGAGTTGGACTGTGAAGAAGGCAGAACACCGAAGAATTGCTGCTTTTGAACTGTGGTGTTGGAGAAGACTCTTGAGAGTACCTTGGACTGCAAAGAGATCCAACCAGTCCATTCTAAAGGAGATGGGTCCTGGGTGTTCTTTGGAAGGAATGATGCTAAAGCTGAAACTCCAGTACTTTGGCCGCCCCATGCAAAGAGTTGACTCATTGGAAAAGATTGTGATGCTGAGAGGGATTGGGGGCAGGAGGAGAAGGGGACGACAGAGGATGAGATGGCTGGATGGCATCACTGACTCGATGGACAAGAGTCTGAGTGAACTCTGGGAGTTGGTGATGGACAGGGAGGCCTGGCGTGCTGCAATTCATGGGGTTGCATAGAGTCGGACATGAGTGAGCGACTGAACTGAACTGATGATATAAATTATAGTTGTAATTTATACTTTTGAGCATCTTGAGTCTATGTTCTTGGGCAGAACTCTTGCCTTTGGAGGATTCATTGATTGATGGATTTACTCAACAAATAATTCTGTGCACCTGCTATGCCAGACTCTAAGTTCTTAAGATAAACTGTTGGATAAAGCAAATAAATCCTTGCTGTCACTCAAGCAGAGGAGGCCAGTGATATACTGATTGATAAATACACTGACAAGTTAATTACAGACTGTTACAAACATAAATATAATAAGGATCAATGACAAAAATCACAATCATCGAAGTCATTCACTTAGGGACCATTGCGGATTTCAAATATTAGCTTTATCCACTGAGTTATTTAAATTCTGTTTATTAAAGGTTTATATGAGAATAATATTTTGAAGAACACATTTGGACCTTGTGCAAAAGAGCAATGAAAGATACTTTTTGTCGTGTTACATAAGGTTACTCATATTACAGTCTATCCAATTATTTTCTCAAGAATGTAGCATGTGGGGAAAGTATTGAATATTCTTGCCTTGCCTGCCTTGAAGCTCAGAACAGTGATGTCATCAAGTTTGGAAGGCAGTACATATTCTAGTTCAGCATTCAGATTCTAAGCAAGACTGTCTAAAATCAAATCCCAGGTCTACCACTTACGAGGTGTGTCATCTCGTCATCTTAGGCAAATTATTAATCTCTCAGTGCTGCAGTCTGTTCATCAGTAAAATGGGGATAAAGTATCCAGTTACTAGTGTTGTGGTAAGAATTATGTGAATGAATACATGTAAAACACTTAAAAAGTACAACTCACCTCTAGTATTGTCTATTCGTATTGTCACTGCTTCCACATTTTTCATCTTAATGGTTCCTGTCTTTTCCTTTTGACATGTATTTTATATGCCTTCTTTTGGAAATATGAGGAGATGATTTATACTCAATCATCAAGCCAAATAAAGTGCTTTCCCCAAATGAAACTCTACTTAATGATAAATCTTTCCAACTCCTTTACATATAAAAGTGTTTACGTTATTAGGCATGAGCATGGTTGGCAGGAAAATATAGATGGGAAACTGAATTTAGTTCTGAAGATGTTATGTGTTGTTTTGTAATAATGTGTGCTTTAGTGGAGTCATATTTTCTAGAAATGCAAAGATACTGTTAAGATTTTTGGTCCCAGACAAGTTTGCAATGTGTGAGGAAACACTTTAGAGAGCTGATTGCATATCTCTAATGAACCTATTTCTTGTGTGACAATGGAAAACTTAATGTGTCCCCAAAGAATGGAATGTGCCTGCTCTGCCCACAGTCCAAGTATTTCTCAAACACAACAAAAACCATAGCACAGTATAATGAGTGCTCTGAGAGGAAAACAAAACATAAGCCAGTATCTCCTGGCACTCAGTACCCAGTTGGCAAAAGCAGGTGGTAGGGGAGTTGTGGTCAAGACTCTAATTAAAGCAAGTGATTCTGAAAAACGTCAAATCAAAGCTGCATCAGAGTTGTTCTTTAAACCTTTGCTTCTGCTCTCAAGCTATTAGCTTGGTTATTGAACCCAGAAACTACCATATAAAATTTGGCCCTGGAAGCCCCATTTTACATGTCATAGATCTGCAAGGTCCAGGAATTGCTAATTCTTGATATAATTCATTTGGACTTCCCTGGTGGCTCATACAGTAAAGATCCACCTGCAATGCGGGAGACCTGGGTTTGATCACTGGGTTGGGACGATCCCCTGGAGGAGGGCATGGCAATCCACTGTAGTATTCTTGCCTGGAGAATCCCCATGGACAGAGGAGCCTGGTGGGCTACAGTCCAGGGGGTTGCAAAGAGTTGGACATGACTGAATGACTAAGTGCAATATAATTTATTAAAATAATTAAATTGTTTCAGAACTTCCCTGGTGGTTCAGGGGCTAAGACTCATGCTCTCAATCAGGTGCCCCCAGGTTCAATCCCTGGTTAGGGAACTAGATCCCATACACTGCAAGAAAGAGTTCACATGACACAACGAAAGATCCCACGTGCTGCAACTAAGACCCAGCACAGCCAAGTAAATAAGTAAATACTTAAAAAACACATACTTTAAAAAATAGAGTGCAGAGAGGTCTGCGTACCCTTCTTTCAGCTTCCTCCGATAACATCTTATATCCCCATACATATAATTTAAAAAATAATTAAATTGTTTCAAAAATTAAAATAATTTTACACTCAGAAATGGAGGATATATAACTCGAGAAGGAAGAACATGTTTAGAACATGGCTTACCTTTCCTACAGTCTCAGATTACTAATGCAGAGAACAAAGGCCACTTTCCTATTTCTCATGCTTATAACATAGTGTGTGAGAAGCATAAACTACTTTGACAATATCTGAACCAGCCTGTATAATGCAAGGCTGAATGACAAATAGGCTGACAAGGCTGACGTGAGAGTCAGCTAATGCATTTTTAATGATTGTCTGCATGTGCCAGGCACTGTCCAGGCACTGGGACTAACAGTGAAAAGGCCTTATGCAGCTTAGATGCTTCCTTCCTATCTTCTGGAGCATTTTTTCTCCTTAAGATCACCAGCTCTCCATGGTAATGAGCAAGATTCCATAGTTGTCACTCTCCTTTTGTTTTCTAGAAGTGAGGCTGTTCTCATTTCTAGAGAATGGGTGTTAAAATATTGAATCACAAACAGTTGTGCCAAGTTAAACATTTTTTGCAGGTTTAAGCATATGGGAACTTTAATTATTCTTTGGGTGGTTCCTCTGGAAAATAAAAAACTTAAGATTCAAAAAAGCATTTAAGGTAGACAATCCATATTTCTTGGTAGCCCTTGAAAGGAAAAAATTTTTTAAAAGAAACAGGAGTTTTGCCTCTCAGGAATCATACTTTGTCAAGGTTTTTTGTTTTTTGCAGTATTAACATTTTGGGAGGGATAAATATTTGTTGTGTGGGCTCTCCAGGACAATATGGAGTGTTTACCAGCACCCTGGCCTCTACTCACTAGAGGGTCGTAACCTCCTTCTGTCCCCACCCAGATGTGAGAGTGACATGTCTCTGCATGCGTGCTCAATCACTTCAGTTATATCTAACTGTTTGCGACCCTATGGTCTGTAGCCCATCAGATTTCTCTGTCCATGTGATTTTTTCTGGCAAGAATACTGGAGTGGATTGCCATGCCCTTCTCCAGGGGATCTTCCTGACTCAGGGATTAAACCCGAGTCTCCTGCATTGCAGGCAGATTCTTCACTGACTGAGCCAGCAGGGAACCCCAAAATGTCTCTGCTGCTACTGCTAAGTCACTTCAGTCGTGTCCAACTCTGTGTGACCCCATAGACGGCAGCCCACCAGGCTTCCCCGTCCCTGGGATTCTCCAGGCAAGAACACTGGAGTGGGTTGCCATTTCCTGCTCCAATGCATGAAAGTGAAAAGTGAAAGTGAAGTCACTCAGTCGTGCCCAACCCTCAGCAACCCCATGGACTGCAGCCTTCCAGGCTCCTCCGCCCATGGGATTTTCCAGGCAAGAGTACTGGAGTAGGGTGCCATTGCCTTCTCCGAAATGTCTCTAGACTTTGCTAACTGTGCTCATGGGGGAAAACCTGCCTCCTCTTTCAGAGAGCCACTGCTTAGTAGTACTTTTAAAATTTCTCAGTTTATAATATTCTGTCCATCCTATTAAAGAGTCAAAATTCAAAGTTTAAATTTCTATTTGTGAAGCAAAGTAGAAATATAATCCACTTTTACATTCTATTTTATCTATATTGAATCATTCACAATTACATTTACCCAAGCAAATTACACATGTGGTTAATCTTGACTGAATTCATAATAAAGATAAAGGAAGGTTACTCCAGATAAAGATCCTCTACTTTTTATTTAACCAAATTCCTTTCAATCTCTGTGCTGTGTGCATGTGCGCTAAGTCGCCTCAGTCACGTCCAGCTCTTTGTGACCTATGGACCACAGCCCGCTAGGCTCCTCTGTCCATGCAATTTCCCAGGCAAGAATCCTGGAGTGGGTTCCTGTGCCCTTCTTCCGGGCATCTTCTCCACCTAGCAGTCGAATCTGCATCTCCTACCTTGCATTGGTAAGTGTGTTCTTTACCACCAGCACCGCCTGGGCAGCCTCTCTGTGCTATAAATTAGACTATTAATCCCACCTTTCACACAGATTGAGCCTCTCAACTTCATTCATCTAGACCTATCTGGGAACATTTAAGAAAGAATGACAATCAGACCAGCCTGAGATTGACTGAGAAACATAAAGCTCTTTAGTATTGGTTGCTGAATAGTAGTAATTCTATGAACAATCAAATTGGTCTCATCTACTGGTAGTTCTGTTGCCTTTTTTTGAGGATTCAAAGTATGTTGTTTAATAGGAGAGATCTCATGTAGGCAAGTGGGGTTTTAGTTGGCAATCTGCACAGTAATATGGGCTAGTCCATTGAAAAAAAATCTTGTAAAACTCAGTAAATGAAAGTTGGTCTGCTTCATCAAAATTAAACACTGAAATTCTTTCAATAAGTATGCTGAATTAAGGAAATTCACTTGTAAAATAATATTCAATGAAAACAAAGGAGAACAAGAACTTGTAAAGACACCATGTTTATCACAAATCCCCGTTGAAAGATTGAAGGAAATAAATGACAGTGATTGTATAACACTGTGATGGGATTCATGCTAAAGACTTCTGTTTCATGTCTGTAATTTTCCCCATGATTTAAAAGGGCATTTAATGATAAATATTAAATAATAAATACTTTCGAAAAGTGCTTAGGAAACAATAGCAGCTGGCATTTTTATAGTCTCTTTTTTTGTGGGCACTAGAAACACAAAGAAACTTGCAAAACAAACTTCCTTAGTTTAAGATGTATTTAAAGTGTTTTTAAAGGTGTGGCTCAACTGACATTACACAGTGTTATGGACTGAACTGTGTCCCCTCCAAATTCCTATGTTGAAGTCCCTGTCTTTAATGTCATGGTATTTGGAGACCAGGCCTTTGAGAGGTATTTCAAGTTAAATGAGATCACAAGAATGAGGCGCAAATTGGATAGGATTAGTGCCCCAATCGGAGAAGGCAGTGGCACCCCACTCCAGTACTCTTGCCTGGAAATTCCCATGGATGGAGGAGCCTGGTGGGCTCCAGTCCATGGGGTCGCTAAGAGTCGGGCATGACTGAGCGACTTCACTTTCACTTTTCACTTTCATGCATTGGAGAAGGAAATGGCAACCCACTCCAGTGTTCTTGCCTGGAGAATCCCAGGGACGGGGGAGCCTAGTGGGCTGCCATCTATGGGGTCACACAGAGTCGGACACGACTGAAGCAACTTAGCAGCAGCAGCAGCAGTGTCCCAATAAGCAGAGGAGGGGGCACCAGAGAACAGTTTCTTCTGTAACGGCCACAAGGAAAGACCACATAAGGACACAGTGAGACGGCAGTTGTCTACAAGCTAAGAAGAGAGCTCCACCAGAAGCTGGATTTACTGGCACCTTAATCACAGGCTTCTAGTCTTCAGAACCGTGAGAAATTTGCGTCTGTGCTTTAAGACATCCAGTTTATGGTCTTTTCTTACAGCAACTTGAGCAGACCAACACACACAAACATGCATGGACAGTGACATGAACATTTTTGGGTAAGTGTGTAAAGTCACACAACTATAATCTATATCTACCTTTTCCATCCTGGAGTTAAACTCTATAATGGAACAAATATACCTGTCACAATGTTCCATCTTTGCGGCACAGAGGTGGGATACTCGTTCTTGATTTTTATACATTTGTGAAAATATGAACAGATCTTTTATGATAGCCAACAGAGGTCTCAAGAATTCAAGCCTTAAAAATCCATATATAAGTCACGAACCTACAAGTCTCATAGCCTATTTCAATCTCTTCCATCCATGGGCTTCTGCAGTCCATCCTGCTGGTCTCTTAATTGATTTTGTATTTATTTGGATCTTAAGTAAATGTATGTTCCACCTTATCAGGATTCATAAAATTCTAATCTCAGGAATCCATAATTCTTCCCCTACCTCCTCTCAGCTTTACTGAGATACAGTTGAAATATAATACTGTGTAAATTTAAGGCATACAAATGTTCTGATTTGATACACTTACAAATGTATCCAATAATTAACCTCATTGTGTTAGCTAACACCATCCTTAGCCTCACATAATTACCTTTTTTGTGGTGAGAACATTTCCAAATCTGTTCTCTTAGCAACTTTTGAATATATAATACCGTACTGTTAACCATAATCACTATCTGCACATTAAATCCCCTCAAAATATTCATCTTATAAGTGAAAGGACAACATAGTGTTAAAAGGGCTCTAATTAGATTCTGGTCAGAGCTCATGGGGGCTTCCCTGTAGTTCAGCTGGTAAAGAATCTGCCTGCAATGGGGGAGACCTGGGCTGGGAAGATCTCCTGGAGGAGGGCATGGCAACCCACCCCAGTATTCATACCTTGAAAATCCTCATGGACAGAGGTGCCTGGCAGGCTACACTTAGTCCATGGGATGACAAAGAGTAGATATGACTGAGTGACTAAGCACAGCACAGCACAGAGCCCATGGCTTTACATGAGTTACACTGCCCAAGTCCATTCTATTCACACACACACACAGAGGCACAAAAGCCAGAGCAAAAAGAAATAGCTATGAAAGGCAATGATTTCCAATTTCTGAGTCAAGGAATATCTTTTACATGACAAGAGGAAATATACAAATTGCTATGCTTTCTCAACAGCTTAGAAACAATTTTAAAGAAATCAGTAAATTTCTAACCAAACACAATATATAACAATATATTTTAAAATAATATAAAGAGAAAAGTGACATCTGGAAGGACTAGGAATGTTTTATCTAATCAAATAGTTTCTTACTTGGGTAAGATCTCCTAAGTAAAACAGGGAAGTCATCTATTCTTAGTTCCTTGGATATCCATCTATGTAAACTGCTACTGCTAAGTCACTTCAGTCATGTCCGACTCTGTGTGACCCCATAGATGGCAGCCCACCAGGCTCCCCCGTCCCTGGGATTCTCCAGGCAAGAACACTGGAGTGGGTTGCCATGTCCTTCTCCACCGCATGAAAGTGAAAAGTGAAAGTGAAGTCGCTCAGTCGTGTCCGACCCTCAGCGACCCCATGGACTGCAGCCTTCCAGGCTCCTCTGTCCATGGGATTTTCTAGGCAAGAGTACTGGAGTGGGTTGCCATTGCCTTCTCCATCTATGTAAAAGAGGAAGAGAAAAAAGCCCCCTTCCCCCCAGAAAAAAGTATGATTTTATTTTAGTACAAACCAGGAAAATTAAATATGCTGTCTCTATTAAAAATATCTATATAAAAGTCACATATCTGTTTGTCAAGGACTTAGTGAAAGAAAAGTTTTCATCAGAGAGCTCTTTTTTTATAACTTTGGTTTCCTGAGTATATCCCATTATGTAATTCAGCAATGAACTTAGATACTTTTCACTGTGTGCTTGTTATGTAAAGTTTTTCTGGGAGAACTTTTAAGATCTTGATGGAGGAATTAATAACCACCAGGGGTGTTGGGGCACAGGCCTCACTAATTCAATTAGCAATGCTCCATCATCAAGAGAAACCAATTTGGAAGCTGTCCCAACTGGGGAAGGATGGTCCAGGCTGGCTTAAAAAAACAAAACTTAGCAATCACCTAAACACATTCTTCCTAGTTTGCTTCTTCTTAACTCCTTAGGAAGTCTTCAAAACAAACAAACAAACAAACAAACAAAAAAAACCCCTGTAATTTTAACAGAAATAAAAAAGGAGAAATACATAATTTTAAAACATCACTTCATCATAATTGATTCAATAGATGTATTTTGTACCTACTGTGGTGCTATACCCTGTTAAGTGTGGATAATTAATATGCAAACATTCTTGCTAAAGGGTAAAGTATTATAAAATTACATGATATCATCACTATTATTTATAGGTAAATAAACATCAGTCAGCATGTGATGATTCCAAAATCATACCAAGAGAATCACAATCAAATGTAAATCTTGATGCTTCCTATTTTCTCTTGGTGAAGTAAAAATTGAGTTGGGTTATGAATAAAAGAATAGTTGATCTATTAACCCAATGGAAAAAGGAACCTAACCAAATGAGTAGTAAACCAACAAACTTTTTCATGCTTTGCTTAGAATTAAAGACTATTTCTTTTAGGGGATGACATGACATAGATTTTCTATATTTTCTTGGGCTCCAAAATCACTGCAGAAGGTGACTGTAACCATGAAATGAAAAGACGCTTGCTCCTTGGAAGAAAAGCTATGACCAATCTAGATAGCATATTAAAAAGCAGAGACATTACTTTGCAGACAAAAAAGTCTGTCTAGTCAAAGCTATGGTTTTTCCAGTAGTCAGGTATGGATGTGAGAGTTGGACTATAAAGAAAGCTGGGCACTGAAGAATTGATGCTTTTGAACTGTGGTGTTGGAGAAGACTCTTGAGAGTCCCTTGGATTGCAAGTAGATCAAACCAGTCAATTTTAAAGGAAATCAGTCCTGAGTGTTCATTGGAAGGACTGATGCTGAAGCTGAAACTCCAAAGCTTTGGCCACCTGATGGGAAGAACTGACTCAATGGAAAAGACCCTGATGCTGGGAAAAATTCAAGGCAGGAGAAGGGGATGACAGAGGATGAGATGGTTGGATGGCATCACCAACTCAACTGACATGAGTTTGAGTAAGCTCCGGGAGTTGGTGATGAACAGGGAAGCCTGGCGTGCTGCAGTCTGTGGCGTTGCAGAGAGTCAGACATGACTGAGGGACTGAAGTGAACTGAACTGAAGGTTATAGCTGCCATAGACAGTGATTACACTGATGGATCTGGGCAACATAAGTTGAAAACCCTCTGGAAAGAATTCATCATTCTAGATGCCATCAAAAACATTGGTGATTCATGGGAGGAGGTAAAAGTCTCAACACTAAAAATAGTTTGGAAGAATTTGATTCCAACCCTAAAGGATAATGAGGAGTTTGAAGCTTCAGTGGAGGAAGGAGCTGCAGATGTTGTAGAAATAGCAAGAGATCTACAGCTAAGAGTGCTAACGATGTGACTGAATTCAACTACTCTTGAACCTTCTGGTAAATTATATCTTTCTTAAAGGTTAATATAAAGGTTAGTTGATTATACATACATTGATATGATACACTAAATCGGAAACCCTTATTTCTTCATTGAAGCTCCTGATCATAACCTGTGCCAATAAATTGACAGGAAGCATCTGAATAAAGGTAATTATCCTATGCATTTGGAAATACACAGCTAGGGCTTCATGAAGGACTAGGTTCTGAAGTAAAGCTAACACTTTCTCTTTTACAATTCTCTCCATAGGAATTTATCCCATGTCAGAAGAACAATAAGTCACAAACAGCACTCCTATTTTTCTCTGACAATGTGCAATGAATTTTATCACAAAGATTTTAGGTACTTGTCTTTAAGAGAATGTACTTAGAGATGTGAAAAAATCATATACTTCATATTTGTACTAAGCCATGGGTAGTAGCTATAAAACATGAGAGGAAAAATACAGGTTTTATACAACAAAGTACAAGCTATCAGATAGACACTATCCATAAAAGCTGCATTTAGGGCAAATTCTTATGCTGACTGTTTGATGGCAACTTGAACAAAGAAATAAAAGCCAGTACCATATTGTCTTTATGACTGTAGCTTTGTAGTCAGGCAGATTGATTCCTCCAGTTCCATTCTTCTTTCTCAAGATTGCCATACAACCCAGAAATCCCACTGCTGGGCATACACACTAGGGAAACCAGAATTGAAAGAGACCTGTGTACCCCAATGTTCATCACAGCACTGTTTACAATAGCTGGGACATGGAAGCAACCTAATGTCCATTGGCAGATGAATGGATAAGAAAGCTGTGGTATATATACACAATGGAATATTACTCAGCTATTAAAAAGAAGCCCTTGAATCAGTTCTAATGAGGTGGATGAAACTGGAGCCTATTTACAGAGTGAAGTAAGTCAGAAAGAAAACACCAATATAATATATTAACACATATATATGGAATTTAGAAAGATGGTAACGATAAACCTGTATGCAAGACAGCAAAAGAGACACAGATGTAAAGAACAGACTTTTGGACTCTGTGGGAGAAGGCAAGGGTGGGATGATTTGAAAGAATAGCATTGAAACATGTATATTATCATATGTGAAATAGATCACCAGTCCAGGTTTGATGCATGAGACAGGGTGCTCAGGGCTGGTGCACTGGGATGACCCTTAGGGATGGGATGGGGAGGGAGGTAGGAGGGGGGTTCAGGAAAGGGAACACATGTACACCCAGGGCTGATTCATGTGAATGTATGGCAAAAACCACCACGATATTGTAAAGTAATTAACCTCCAATTAAAATAAATAAACAAAAGAAATAAAGGCACTCTGTTTCCTCCTCCAGTTTCTATGTTATTTAAATCACTGTGGCTCAGATGGTAAAGAATCTGCCTACAATGCAGGAGACCTGGGTTCAGTTCCTGGTCGGGAAGATCCCCTAGAGAAAGGAATGGCAACCCACTCCAGTATTCTTGCCTGGAGAATCCCGTGGACAGAGGAGCCTGGCAGGCTATAGCCCATGGGGTTGCAAAGAGCTGGACATGATTGATTGAATAACACTGAACTCCTTTATCATGCTGATTAACATATACTATCCAATCAAATAACCTATGTTTCACATGCTTTTCATAGTATGTACAGGATTTGTAAAATCCACTCTGTTCATTTTACTGTGGTCAGTGATAGAATATTTTTCATATATTTTAAGCTGCTGTTTCACAGACTAACCTCTGCCATCTAGTTCTAAATTAGAACCATTATTTCAGCATTTATAGGCCAATGCAATTTATTATTAACCATTTTGTATCTAGTACGCATTGATGTGTACTTATCAATCAAAAATGAATTTTCATTTCCTTTTGAATTTTGTGTACCCCACCTTAAGTTACGATAATGATGTGGGGCAAAGGGGAAGATACAAGAATTTCTGAGGACTTCCCTGAGAGTCTAGTGGTTAAGAATCTGGGCTTCCACTGCAGGAGGCACAGGTCTGATCCCTGGTCAAGGAACTAAAATCCCACATACCTGCCATGAGGCATGACCAAAAAACCCAAACAAAAGAACTCCTTAGTCTGGACTCTGGCCTATCTTCTAAGGGCCTGAATTCAATTGGGAAATGAATTCCTATACCATGATGGTAAAAGGCAAAGTCTGGCATAGATATAATACTATATAAAGTATAAGATACTATATGTTATTCATATACAACAATATAAAATATTAAGATTACTTTAGGAAGGAGTTTTTACTTCTTTTGAGGGTGAACAGTAAACCATTTATGTACTGTGAAATTGGTTTTTGAATAAGGTGTATGATGGGAGATGCAGAAATTCAGAAGATATTTAAGGTAGTGATGATAATACAGCAAAGGGATATGAGAAAGTCTGGTATGTACATTAAGAGCACACTAGCATGGCTATAGGAGATAATACCTAAAAAGAATTCAAGGAATCCTTGGCCAAAAGAGTAGCTGACAACAGATTGTGGGAAAATCAGTCCCAGATAAAGAGGTAGGTCTCTACAAGGGCAGAAGACTTTAAACAAGGGACTGATAATGCACAAGAGGGTCTGAGAATGGAGTCTGTTTCAATGGTCCAATCTATTTGAATGGCTGAAGGTAAGGAAGAGTTCAATGAGGGGCAAGACAGTACGGTTCTCACATGGTATTCTTTATTCAAACTGCAGATCAACAGTCTTCTCTCCACCCCCCATCCCATTTTGACTCAGTAGATCTGGGTGGGAGTCTTCCACTGGTTATATGTGGAAAACGTTAATATAATTAGAGGAGTAATAACATCTAAATAGGTGAGATGTGAGTTCCAATTTCCACTATTTACTGGCCATGACTTTAAGTGATTTAGACATCACTAGATGCTGTTTTTTCATTTATAAAATGGGAACATTTTTTTGGGGGGGAGATTTAATTTAAAGAAAGGTTGGACAAAACCTGACACATTTTACTGTTGGGTCAATGAGGCTGGAAGGGAAGGGATAAATGGTAGAAACACTGCAAGGATATTTTGTTTTTTATCTTACTAAGTAACCATGTTCTCACTCTCATATTTGTGTACATGAATTTTCTGCTGTACAGGAACTAGAGTTCTTCAAGGGCAGAAATCTTAGTCATCATTGTGTGCTCCAGATACTATAACTGAATGAATAAATTCGGTCCACTCTTGATTCTAGCTGCATTTATGTTCATCATTGATTTTATAACATACCCTTGAACTCTTTAAGGACAGTGGCTTCACTGTTTATCTCTAGTACCTAGTAAACTCAAGGTGCTCAATCAATGTTATTTAAGTGATGAATCAATGAACAAATTGATGTGAGGAGGATGAAGCGCACACTAATAATGGCTGGATGGTAATTCAGGTTCTTATGTCTGAAATCCTGGTCTCTGGGGACTCTGCCACACAAAATGCAAGTTGTTCTGCCTGTCACTTTGAGATGAACAGTTCCCAAGAGGCTGTGTGAACCAACTGGCTTGGAATATATTTTTGTGAAATCATTTAAATAAGTTTAGCATTTAAAGTTCAAATTAGACACCATTTCACATGGACACTAATAAGCTACTTTAAGTCATCTTTTCTTCCAGTTCACTGAACAGGGATTTAAAATGCCATTTAGTGTGTTCATTGGCACATTCTTTCCAGAATTCAGCATTTGTGGGGAAGAAGAAAGTGACCAAAAAGTGACCAAAATCATTTTTTTCTACCCTTATAAATTATGTGATCAATCATTTGATTATTTTTAGTTCAGAGTTTAAGTGTTCTAGTGAAGAATATCTAAATTACATAGGAATATCTAAATTACATAGGAAATAACAGGCAAGGTGACCCCCTACTATCTTTGCAATAGCTACTTGATCTAAGTTGAGAAATTCATTCAGCTGCTGAATAAGTATGTACAGTGTTCCGGGTATTGTGCCAGATGTTGGGGATACAAGGACGGACATGATACCCACCTGTTCAGGATAAGTCTCTCTTCAAATGAGAGTGTTTTTATTATTGAACTATTAATAGTCACAAGTGTCTTTAAGCTCATTGGCTTCCCCAGAACACATCTTAAACTCAGGATGAATTTGACCTTCTGAAAATTTAGAGAGCTGTTAGGATCCTGGAGTTCCTTTTAGGCTTACACAGTTCCTAGAAATGAAATTGATGGAATGTACAGCTTTTAGGTCCTCCTAAGGTATTCACAGATGTTTTGCCCATGAGTGATAAAGTACCTGCCAACTCTGACATAACTCTCCAGAGAAGGACCATCATCTGACTTCTCCCACATCTACCTAACACTGACATCAAGGAAAATGCACCAGACAACACTGGTTTCAAACACTTGCAGAGACTGAATTTCTATTTATTGAGCATCTGCTATGTGGTCCCCTTGTGATGAATGCCATTCATAGGTATAACTGAGAAACTGAATATACCAATGGACCATGGCCAGAGTATATAAAAAAATAGAACTTTGACTCATAACCTGCAGCAACCTGCCCAGGAGCCCAACCCGTTATCTATAACAAACAACCTGGAAAGCCAGCCAGCTAGAAGTCAGATTTTCAGAAGGTCAAATTGCTATCTCTAGGGATGATCCAGGAAGCTGAACAATAACTTCTGTAACAGTTGGCCCCAAAGAGTCAGAGCTTGATTTATAATCAACAGTTCCCCTAATTTTTTGTCCCTCCTTCCACTTAGCACCAACCAGAGAGAGCCAAATACATAGCATTAATCAATCATGCAGAATGCCCCACTCCTAGCGAGCCGGCCTACAGACACCCCACTAGCCCCCAGTCAGGGCACAACTGCAGCTTCCCTTTTTCTACTATAATGCCTTCCTGGCTCCTGCACCTGCTTCTGAGTCTGTGCCAAAACGCAGGTGACAGTTGTTGACTTTCTAGCTATTGCCAGCTCAGAATAAACAGACTTTGCTTATTCTCATTTGGTAGGCCTTCATTTATTTCCACAAAACTATTCTACTCCCTTTACAGGTAAGGGCTCTTTACAGAGATTCTGAATGGGGGCACATGAGTGGCAGAGCTAGGTTTTGAATATGGTTTCATTAATTCCATAGTTACTCCATTAACCATTACCCAAATGTAGATAAAAGAAGTTTTTCTTCTATTGTCCTCTGCTAAACCTAATTTGTATTTTGGGATGACTTTTATCTTTCCTTATCCTTTTAAGTCACTTCCTTTAGTGACTCCAAGTAGTACGACAGTCATCTATGGGTCTGCTGGTTTAGCCAAAAATTTCAATTTAGATGCACTGTTAAGAGTTTAAGGAGCTACCTCAGATTATAATGGTAAACTTAATTCCATATTTATTTATCATGAATTGAAAGTATGAACAGGTCTAGAGTCTAGCAGGTGAAGAGAGTTGAGCTGTTCATAGGGAAATAATCCTCTGTGTTGTCTCTGATTCATGGGACCACAGTGCTGCCCATGTCTGCTGCATGCCAATGACTGAATTAAGACATTTCATTTACAGTAAGTTCCCTACATACGAACCTTCAAGTTGCAAACTTTCAAAGGTGCAAATCTGCATTCACATGTCTAATTATGTAAGTTAGTCCATATGTCTGGTGTACATTGTAATGTGCTTATATCCTCTACAAGTGATTATGCTTTTGTGTACTTTACTGTATAGTGCTGTAAAGAGTACAGTAATACAATATCTTTATTTCAAGCCCAGAATGTCATCTACGACAAGAAAAAAAAAAGAGCTACTACCCAGACATCACTGGATCATTTTTATAAGAGATCATTTTTATAAGAATCAGCAAGGAAACAGAATTTTTGCCATCAACGTCAGGTGTGAATGAAATTGCAGCTTGACCTCCATCTCCTATTGCTGACGATCCTTCAGCTCCACCCTCTCCCACCACCTCTCCTTCCTCTAGTTAGTAACTCTTCTTGCCTTTCACTCAATGCCAGCTCCTGTGTGCCAGCTGTTGTACTGTACTACTATACTTTTCAAGGTACTGTACTGTAAGATTAAATATGTTTTATTTTGTGTGTTTGTTTTTTTATGTGTTATTTGTGTGAAAAGAATTATAAACCTATTACAATACAATATGTTATAGCCAATTGTGTTAGTTGGGTACCTTGGCTAACCTTGTTGGATTTACAAACAAACTGGACTTACGAATGTGCTTTCTGAACAGAACTCATTCCTAGGGGACTTACTGTACTGAGTGTGGGCCTCTATGTAACTTAAAAATAACTTGCTACCTCCATGATGCAGATTTTTAGCATCTGTATATTCACTAATTTAGAGTGCAGGGTAAACTTACTTGTATAATAATGCTCAGAGGTCAAGAAAGGGAGTTGACTAAGGACAATAAAATTTTAAAGAAAATAAGTTTTTTGTTTTAGTTGCTACCTTTTGTCATTTGGATTATTTTTTATTTAGTCATGTCCGACTCTTTTGTGGCCCCATGGACTGTAGCCCACCAGGCTCATCTGTCCATGGGATTTCCCAAGAAAGAATACTGGAACAGGTTGCCATTTCCTTCTCCAGGGGATCTCCCCGACTCAGTTCTAAATGAAATAAAGGTGTCAAGGGTAAGGCTTCAAAACTCACAGAAACTCTGCTCTCCAGTTCCACAGAAATCCTGAAGTTTTGTGTCAAAGCTTGTGTGAATCCTTTTGTGTAATGTGAAATACTGTGCATTGAAATGGATGTGCAAAAAATATATGGAGAGGCAAGGCTCATGCTGAGTGTTCAGACTCAGCATGCTAAGAAGCCAGGTGGCCTCCATGCCTGCCATCCTTCACGTTTGTGGAGTGAACAAATGCGAGTGATTTCTCTGGAGGGACCAAAGCGGGGACACTGCCCACAATCAGCAGCTCTCAGGATCAACCACTCCCTGGAGCAGCTGAGGTACCTCCTGGGGCATGAAACGTGAGATAGGCATTAAGCAAAACAGGTCCCACTGCTGGGATGTGCAGCAGCAGAAAGCGGAATGTTTGGTTTTTATGTCAAATGTTCACACAGGAAGGAAAGGAGGGATTTTATATGTCATAGTTTTTTTTGAAAAAGAAGCTCAGAATACATCAAAGAACACACTGTCAGATTGCAGGGCAGTCTGCAAAAAATACTTCAGTATGTGAAAGTAAAAATAAATAAATACATAGATCTGGAGAGACAAGAGGAAGGGGAGAACAGGCTGAAGAAAAGAAAAGGAAATGGAGTAAAGACACATAAAAATAGAAACCACAATTTGCAGGCTATGTAGGTAAAATTAATCAAAAATTTCAGAAATTCCTCCTTCCTTTTCTTGAGAAAGTATCTTTATATTTCTATCAAATTTAAAGAGAAAAGTCATAGCACTACTAAAGGACAAAAATGACAGAGAAGTGGAGGAGCATCTTAACATATGTTTACACACATATATAAATAGCCATACATTATACGTGTACACACACAGATACACACATCATACATGTAGCATATACTGACCTTAACCTTTCTTTAGTACAAGTTCAGAATGACATTTTCAAAACTGTCCTTTAAAAATTCAATAAAATTTCTAGCACTTTAAGAAAATGTATAATTTTTCTCAGTGAATAATTCCACAGTTTAATTACCCTTTTTTAATTACATCATCTCCCCCTACTCCTCTCACCAAAAAAAAAATTGTATCTGGAATTGGTGTTGGCTCAGATATGCCTGGAAACATTTTTAACAGATATAGTCTCTTCTCAGGAAAAGCTTACAAAGAAAAAAAAAGATAATACTAATAAAATGTAAAGTGATGATATTATACATAGAGATTTACAATTCAAAGTTAGGAGGAGGGGAGAAATTCTGTTATACAGATCATTTCTTTTACAACTACAGGCATGTTTAGTCATGATAACCATCACATCTCACTCCTTCCACATGACAGGAAGTATATACATTATATAAACAGAGAGAGAGAGAAAAAATATATATTCTAGAGAGAAGAGAGAGGGCCTGACTGCAATGGTGGGAGCTCTCTGGGGAAAAGGAATGTGAATAAAAGTCTGTGCTATGGATAATGAAGCAGTGAGATAAGTACAGTAAAGTAAAAAAAATTTTTTTTTAGATTTTGTGCTATAATCTCTCTGTGCTAGCTCATGCCTTGAGGAAGTCCCTGCTATATATTTATGTTAGTGGTACTCTTCGTAAAGGCAGCCTTGTCTGCCATCAGAAGTGGTATGGAAAGAGTAGCCACAACAGGTGATGAGCAAACAAGAAGAGGAATGAAGAATTCAGTGGCAGCAGTAATTCAGAATGAGAGGTAATCAGGAGAATATAAGCCTACCACCATTCTTGGAAACTTCCCAAAATGCCTGGGATGAGAAGCTAATGTCATTTGTATATTAAGGAAAGGTTGATTCCAACTAGACAGTGGGATAAAAATACCAGAAATTTTACTTTGTATCAGTTCAGTTCAGTTTAGTCGCTCAGTCGTGTCCGACTCTGCAACTCCATGAATCGCGGCACGCCAGGCCTCCCTGTCCATCACCAGCTCCTGGAGTTCACTCAAACTCACGTCCATCGAGTCAGTGATGCCATCCAGCCATCTCATCCTCTGTCGTCCCCTTTTCCTCCTGCCCCCAATCCCTTCCAGCATGAGTCTTTTCCAATGAGTCAACTCTTTGCGTGAGGTGGCCAAAGTACTGGAGTTTCAGCTTTAGCATCATTCCTTCCAAAGAAATCCCAGGGCTGACCTCCTTCAGAATGGACTGGTTGGATCTTCTTGCAGACCAAGGGACTCTCAAGAGTCTTCTCCAACATCACAGTTCAAAAGCATCAATTCTTCAGTGCTCAGCCTTCTTCACAGTCCAACTCTCACATCCATACATGACCACTGGAAAAACCATAGCCTTGACTAGACGGACCTTTGTTGGCAAAGTAATGTCTCTGCTTTTGAATATGCTATCTAGGTTGGTCATAACTTTCCTTCCAAGGAGTAAATGTCTTTTAATTTCATGGCTGCAGTCACCATCTGCAGTGATTTTGGAGCCCAAAAAAATAGTCTGATACTGTTTCCACTGTTTCCCGATCTATTTCCCATAAAGTGATGATACACAGTGTTAAAGTGATTTTTAGGAGGTGCCCTGGTGAAGCTGGAGTCAGAGCAATATAAACTCTGTCTTCTTGATAGAGGAAGAGCAATTTTGGACGTTATTGGAATATTGATGATGGCTAGAGAATTAGGGCAAGAGAGAACATGTCAGGTATAGGATGAAAGAAATATTGGAAGGAAGATCAAGACAACTGGCTAGTCATTGGGAAGAACTAATATAGTGAGGAAATAATTTCTAAATATTCTTTTTGCTTAAAACCCCCAAAAGCTGTCTGTCCCTCTTTCATAGCAACAATAAATGAAGTAAACAAAATATAATGTGAAACTACTCCATGTCATTAAAAAGCAAGATAATGGGAATATATAATAACTGATGTATTCAGAAGTTTTTTTTTCTTTCAAAACTTAAGCTTAGAAGTATAAAAGATCAGTTAGATTTTACATCATAAGTACATACTGTTGAAGGATAATATTTCTCTGCCTTTGCTCTTTGAAAAGTTATGCTACCTTTGTTTCTGATGGCTTTTGTGGACACCTGTGTTTTGACCATCCAGTATCTTTCACCTTCTACTGTCCAAAAACCTCCTTTTTGAGGCAGCACCTCTTTCTCCATTGTGGATAGTCTTCAAGGGGCTGTATTAAAGACCCTCCGCCCCTCTGAGCCAAGGAGGAGGATCTTTAATTTTGAGTAAAGGGACACAACATTAAAGAAAATATGGAGTTGATTCACCTAGTGCTGGCATGTTGACTAGATAATTTAGTCAATTAATACTTGTTGTATTGATACAAAAAGCAAGCAAGTCTTTGATAGCTTTCAGGATAATGGAAAAGGGCTTCTTGCCTTTTCCAAGACTGACTTTTAGCCATTCCTTTGATTGTGTGGTTACCTCATTTTCTTTCAATAAATTCTCTATTTGTTTACATTACTATGGTAGGCAGATCCTAAAATGATCCCCAATGACCCACTTCGTAATCTGCTTCCCTTGGAAATGGGAAGGCCTAGTAATTTGCTTCTAACCAGCAGAATGATGATGGCTTACACTCCCATGTTTATGTTATCGTATTGTAATTAATGTCCTCAGTTAAGTGAAAAGGGAGATTATCCTTGGTGGGCCTAATCTAATCACTGATTCCTTTATAAGAATTACTGTCTTCCTAAAGAAAGAGATTCTTCTACTGATTTTGAAAAACAAGTTCCATGAGTTCTAAAACTGCATGAAAACTATGAGATGATACTTACTTGTTGTTTTAGACTGTGTTATTTTGAGGAATTTGTTACACAAAAATAGAAAACTAACCCAGTTGTCTTAGCTGGTTTCTGTTGCTTTCAACCAAAGGACTCTGACTGATAAAACTTACTAGATCTCCTTAAAACTTCCTTGGCTGCAATCTGTGAAGCATATTTTAATCAATAAGCAACAAAACCAGTTACTTTCCTCTTAGGATTAAATATCGCAAAATATGCTGTTTCTATGTACCTATTGTTTAGCATAAGTAAAACAGTCTCTCTCTTGCTAGGATCAGCTAAACCACTTGTTCTCTAACTTTTTTGTCTCAGAACCTTTTATACCCCAAATTATTGAATATCCTAAATAGCCTTTATGTCATTATGCCTACCAATACTTCACATATTTGAAAATAAAACTGAGATCTTAAAATACTTACTTATCATTTAAAACTATAAGCTCATTAAATGTTAGCAGAAATAACATGTTTTTTGAAAAGTCACTGTTTTGAATAGTGACTAATATTTTCCAAAATTAAAAAAAAATCTATATTGAGAAGGTTGGCACCATTTTACATTTTTACTAACTTCTTTAATATATGCCTTAGTAGAAGCAACTAGACTTCCATATCTGTTTCTGTATTTAATCTGCTATATCATTTTTGTCAAACATATGGAGAAAATCTGGCCTTCCAGCGATATGTATTTGGAAAGGGAGGGATATTTTATAAGTCTTTCTAGATAATTATGGATATACTTTTTTATATTATGCCAAAAACTTGGCAAATTACAGTTTCTTAAAGTTTAGTACAATGTGGACCATATCAATGAACTTTTCATATTCTGTTGCACTAAGATCATTGGCCTATCTCACTGTTTATATGGCTCTTTTACTCATGCATAATTTTATAATATAATGATTGGTCATTTGGAAAATAACAATTCACTGAATTATGCAGATCTTCCAAATATTAACACATTTCATTATATCATATTAGAAATAATATTTTTTAATATCATAGCCAGTCTTATCAGGGAAGTCAGTATTTGTCTCTTCTCGGGGATAAACTACAAAATCTGAATTCTTGGATTTGGATTCTAAACCACCTTGAAATATGCTCTTTTACAGCATCAAAGGCCATAATAACATACCCATCTCTTCTCTGACTTGTGAAAATCTAGGTTCCCAAAGTGCCAGGGTGTACATCTAGCCATGGCTGTACTCCCATGGCTCTCAGAAACTCTGTTCTGTTGCTACATGTGTATTATCTCTCTCGTTTGAGAAATCCTTGATAGGGAAGGCCGTTTCCTTTTTATTTTTGTATCCCCAGCAATATGAGCTGTGATAGGTGATAGGTGTACAATGTGTGTTTGTTGAATGAACAAAGCATACAAATAAATCTTCTTATATCTGCACCCCTTTGGGATTAGCATATACACACCACTCTACATAAAATAGCCAATAAGGACATACTATATAGCACAGGGAAATTCATTCAATGTTTTGTAATAATCTACAAAAGGTAAAGAATCTGAAAATATATATATATATTTTCAGATTCTTTACCCTATATATACATATATATTTTCAGGTTCTTTACTATATATATATATATATATATATATATATATGACTCAATCACTGTGCTTACACCTAAAACAAACACAACATTGTAAATCAACTATACTTCAATTAAAAAATAAACAAAATAAAATAAAAGCCTCAAAGTTTACATTATAAACTTTCGACGCCTTTACTTCATCAACCAATTTCTTTTGTCTTCTCAGGACTATTTTATTTTTCATGTAAGTGTTTTCTTTAATTTGAGAGATGAAGTTGTCAGCAGGTATATCATGAATTTAAAGTAGAATTGCTAGAATAGTGATGCCCATATGGACCACTTGCAGAACTCATTTAAAAATCAGATTCCCAAGCCTCACACCTGAGTTTGGAACAACAGACTGGTTTCAAATCAGGTAAGGAGTACATCAAGGCTGTATGTTGTCACTCTGCTTATTTAACTTATATGCAGAGTACATCATGCAAAATGACGAGCTGGATGAAACACAAGCTGGAATCAAGATTGCCAGGAGAAATATCAATAACCTCAGACATTCAGATAACACCACCCTTATGGCAGCAAGAGAAGAACTAAAAGGCTCTTTATGAAAGTGAAAGAGGAGAGTGAAAAAGTTGGCTTAAAACTCATCATTCAGAAAACTAAGATCATGGCATCTGGTCCCATCATTTCATGGGAAACAATGGAAACAGTGACAGACTTTATTTTCTTGGGCTCCAAAATCACTGCAGATGGTGACTGCATCATGAAATTACAAGACTCTTGCTCCTTGGAAGAAAAGCTAAGACTAACCTAGACAGAATATTAAAAAGCAGAGACATAAAAGCAGATAAAAAGGTCCATCTAGTCAAAACTATGGTTTTTCCAGTAGTCGTGTATGGATGTGAGAGTTGGACTATAAATAAAGCTGAGAGCCAAAGAATTGATGCTTTTGAACTGTGGTGTTGGAGAAGACTCTTGAGAGTCCCTTGGACTATAAGCAGATCCAACCAGTCCATCCTAAAGGAGATCAGTTCTGAATATTCATTGGAAGGACTGATGTTGAAGCTGAAACTCCAATACTTTGACCACCTGATGTGAAGACTGACTCATTGGAAAAGACCCTGATTCTGGGAAAGATTGAAGGTGGGAGGAGAAGGGGATGACAGAGGATGAGATGGTTGGATGGCATCACCGACTCGATGGACATGAATTTGTTCAACTTCCGGGGGTTGGTGATGGACAGGGAAGCCTGGCGTGCTGTAGACCATGGAGTTGCAAAGAGTCGGACATGACTGAGTGACTGAACTGAACTGAACACCTGAGTTTTTCATTTGAGTCTGTTAAAATATGCCAGATACCTCTCAGGAACCTCACACCTTATTTTGTTTCTCATCCTTAGAAGAATTAAAAACAGACTACAATTCCAAAATACATCAGTTATCATACTCAGGTAAACTATAAAGGAAAACTCAGCATACCATACTCCGTGGGGAAGATGGGCTTTAGAATATATTCCATCATGGGTAGAAGTGTTTCTAAAAACAATATTGTTGACATAACTGCAAAGAATGTCAAAACTAAAGTAGCTACAGAAAGAACATTGCCGAGTTTCCACAAATGAAGAAACAAAACCTTAATAGTCTCTGTGTTTATCTTCTGCTCAAGATAAAGACATTCTTCTATGAGTTCAACTCTCAAATACTTCATATGCCAACCAGAGATATTCACTCTTCAGGGAAAATGAAGATTTTCTGCCAGAATGTGATGTAAAGAAATTGGAATAAATCACTATGAAAACAATCAATTTTATAGCAAGTTTCTCTAAGGTTTCTGATATTTCAATACTTAAAACATAATAACTTGTTTAAAATTTAAACCTTTAAAATAAATGTAATCCTGAGAGAGGGTTCCACTTTTCAGAAGAAAAAAAAAAACAGATATCACCCCTATATTTTAAAACTAAAAATTCTATTTTTAAAAAAATCTGGAAACAAAATTACCAATATCAAAGTCTGAAAAGTAGAACCTTGACAATATTTTCTGAGAAGAATGTAAATTAGGTTGGTGAAGGTAATAAGACTTGACAAATCCACTCTGAAAAAAACCAAAAAACAAAATGGAAACCAATTTTATTGACCTTAGCAAAATATACCTGTGAAAAAGTATACCAATTTGTGGCTATTATTCTGTCCTAGTGTTATGTCTTAAATAGAGTAGATGTTAATTGCCCTTGGAAACTAAATGCAACATAAAAATTCTTAGGAAAAGACCTTTTTTTCTGTAGTCAAGAAAATGCTGCTCTTTTAGATGTTTCCTTGGCTGACACTAGAAGTTCTTATTTCATAGTGTTTTTGAAAAATTGATTGTTTAATAAAGCAATCTGCGCAGATAAAACTGCCTGGAGACAACCAGTCATAATATCCCTGTATAAAAGACAAAAATCAAAAAGGATGATGCAGAATGTCTTGGAGCAAATGTTATAAATACATAGAGTATCTACTCAACAGAGAATCAATTGTGAAATAATTTCTACTACTTTTTACTCATAATTTAAAATTATACATTCATTGTTCATTAAGCCCTGAAAAGATGAAAGGGAGAATGCATGTTATCAGGATTTAAATAGATATTAAGAAACTACCATATCTGAGATGATAGATAGACCATTATCCATTTATACTGACAATGTTTTGTTTCAGAGATCCTCATTATAACATTTCTATTTCTTCTTTAAATTATTTTCTTAAACTTTTCTATTAGCTTCTTTTTAATACTGCCAATCAAAATGCCTTCAACTCTTAGCAAACAAGAGGACAAGTCTGTTGACGAATACCAGATGATCAGAATTTATAACAATTACAGCACAGAAGGTGCTCCGAAGACACCTGGCTACCTCCACACTCGAAGAGATCTTGCAGTCCTGTCCAAGATAGAAAAAATAATTTTCTTGTAAAGGAGGAAGTGGTATTTGCTTTAAATTTTATTTTTGAATCTTATTTTGTAAAGATCTAAGAAAAATAAGTTTTCAAAAATAAGTCAGCATCTTATGTTTATTCAGATAAACTACTTCATCATGGTTTTGTATGCAGCTCTGCAAAGTTACCTCTCCCATCTTCCCAAATTTTGCCATTTTTCCTCTAAAATAATTTAGTAGTTCTCTGTATCATTATTCAAAATATCTCTTTAGAAGAATTTAGAGGGTCCACACACTGGCTCCAAACCAGAATGCAATTTAGACTAAAGTGATTTCAAAGTAAAATGAAAAAAATGTGAAAATTAGACATATATCCAAACTCTCTGACAAGATAGGCAGAAAATAAATGTTTATTCCACAATTTGGTGTTGTTTAGTTGGTGAGTCATGTCTGACTCTTTTGTGACTCCGTGAACTGTAGCCCACCAGGTTCCTCTCTCTGTGGGATTTCCCAGGGAAGAATACTGGAGTGGGTTGCCATTTCCTTCTCCAGGGGATCTTCCCGACCCAGGGATAGAACATGTGTATCCTGCATTGGCAGGCGGATTCTTTACCACTTAGCCACCAGGGAAGCCCAACAAAATCTAAATGATTTTGAATGTATTAGAATTTCATTTTGGAAAAAACTCACCACTTGTGTTCCCAAAATAATTTGGAAAAGTTTAAATCTTTTTCTGGAGCAATATTTGCATATGAACTTTTGCTAATAAACACCTTAACAGCTATTTTAGTAAAAAAGATCTTGTTTTGGTACTTTCCAAACCTTCACTATTAAAAGTGAAAAGAGCCACCATTTAAATCCTGAAGACAGTTACTGAATGTCTTCATAAATACTAAATGAAGCAAGTACAGAGTTGTCTATGGGTTTGAGAACAGGACTTCTAATTCCTCTTTCTCCAAATTCCTTTACTCTTGAGTCAAAACTCATAGAGGAAACCATACAATAAAATCACAAGTATCTCTAATACTTCTTAAATTTACTAAACAAGGAGGCTATTAGACTGAGGTGGCTTTAATGGTTTAATAACCTGCATAAGCAAATCAAAACTTTAGCCTGTAATTTTAGCCTGTGACTTTAGCCTCCAAGTTAAAACAAAACAAAACTGGGACCTCCCTGGTGGTCCAGTGGCTAAGACTGTGCTCCCAATACAGGGGACCAGGGTCGATCCTTGGTTAGGGAACTAGGTCCCTCATGCTGCAACTAAGATCCACCGTAGCCTAATTAATTAATTTTTTTAAAAAGCAAAACCTAAGGACAATCATTGGAGAAGGCAATGGCACCCCACTCCAGTACTCTTGGCTGAAAAATCCCATGGATGGAGGAGCCTGGTAGGCTGCAGTCCATGGGGTCCTGAGAGTCAGACATGACTGAGCGACTTCACTTTCACTTTTCACTTTCCTGCATTGGAGAAGGCAATGGCAACCCACTCCAGTGTTCTTGCCTGGAGAATCCCAGGGACGGGGGAGCCTGGTGGGCTGCCGTCTATGGGGTCGCACAGAGTCGGACACGACTGAAGTGACTTAGCAGCAGCAGCAGCAAGGACAATCATGGGCTTCCCAAATGGCGCTAGTGATAAAGAACCCACCTGCCAGTTCAGGAAACATAAGAGATGTGGGTTTGATCCCAGGGTAGGGAAGATCCCCTGAAGAAGGGAATGGCAACCCATTCCAGTATTCTTGCCTGGAGAATTCCATGGACAGAGGAGCCTGGCAGGCTACAGCCCATGGGGTTGCACAGAGTCCAACAGGACTTACACAACTTAGCACGCACACACAAGGATAACCAATCACAGTGAACTAGGCTTTCTCCAATAATACAACTGCATAAGCTACAGCCAATCAAATAATATTCTTGCTTTGCTTCCATCTCTTCTCTATCAGTCTTTCCTCTAACCTCTGTTAACAGAAGGTTTCTAATCTTTTATGCTTTGGTGCTGCCTCATTCTAATCGATTTTCACTCACATAAACTCTTGAAAGTCTTAATATGCCTGTTTCTATTTTAACACTTCTCAGTGAAAATATCGTTGAGCCAAAGGAATAAATGCGTCACTAACATTTATTGAGACTAGTACTCCAGTCGGAGAAGGCAATGGCACCCCACTCCAGTACTCTTGCCTGGAAAATCCCATGGACGGAGGAGCCTGGTAGGCTGCGGTCCATGGGGTTGCTAACAGTCAGACACAACTGAGCAACTTCACTTTCACTTTTCACTTTCCTGCATTGGAGAAGGCAATGGCAACCCACTCCAGTGTTCTTGCCTGGAAAATCCCAGGGACGGGGGGCCCTGGTGGGCTGCCGTCTATGGGGTCGCACAGAGTCAGACACAACTGAAGTGACTTAGCAGCAGCAGCAGCAGTACTCCAGTACGCTAGACAAGAGAATCCCATGGACAGAGGAACTCGGAAGGCTACAGTCCGTAAGGCTGCAAACAGTAGAACATGACTGGAGTGACTTAGCATGCACAACAGTTGCAGAAAATGTCCCACATTAATCCTTACAATAACTACATGAGGTGACTAATGAAGCCTCTCCTCTCAGGGAGCTTAAGTAACCTATGCCAGTCTGATGGCAAGACAAAAACAGGAATTTGAACCCAGGAATTCTGTCTCCAGAGCTTGTTTCCTTCTGCACAAAACTAGTGAGAGGCCCTTAAATATATATGCTCAGGGTAAAGACTGTGCATCTTCACCCCTATAAGTTGTTCAGTTTGAAAATAAGGAAACTGGAATTATTTTTGGAGCTCACTCAAGCTGAGGCCTTGAGTGCACTCCAGGTGACAACTGCTGAGCAAAGCTGCGGTGGCCCCACTCAGGGAGCATGATCGCTTCCTTAACTCTTGCTGCTTATCTTAAAATTTCCACATCAGCCTTTGTTCTACATTCCTACTCAGTTCAGTTCAGTTCAGTTCAGTCGCTCAGTCGTGCCCGACTCTTTGCGACCCCATGAATCGCAGCATGCCAGGCCTCCCTGTCCATCACCAACTCCCGGAGTTAGCCAGGAAGGCCAGAGTCCTATATAAGTTCTCACTGACACTGTTATTATAGAGCAGTCCAGAGTCCCTCCGTCCAATTTTCCCACTGGGAAAAATTTATGCTAACTGTTTAGAGTAAAAGATAATTGGAGCTGTCCTACAGCCCTGAACTTTGACTAACAACAGCAATAACAAGAACAGCCAGGACCTTCTGTGCCAAGCCTTCTGGTAAGGGTTCCATATGTATTATCCTACTTATTCCTACAACAACCATTTGAGGCAGGCATGATTATTACAAATGAGAAAACTGAGGCTCAGAGAGGATAAGCAACCAGTCTGAAAGTGTTTTTTATTTACAAAGTTAACTGACTACAAGTTAATTAGCATTACTTTTGTATCCATTTACTTCAAAAAAGAACATGAGTCAATTAAGCACAGAGTAGTGACCTTTCAGTTAGTCTATACAATCCTAGGTCTTTGATACTCTTGTACTAATTTCACTTTGCAATTTAAATGTGCTTTTAATATCTTTTTAAAACACTGCCTAAGTCTAACAAATCATTTCTTTGGTATTTATACACTTAGAACATGTGCCATGGAGAAGCCAGGTGAAACAAAAATGTTGGCAAAATATAGAATGAATGTCCCAGTCCAATTCCCCCATGTCCAAGGAAATACAACAAGCTGCCTTTTGAACACTTTGAAGTTGCTTATTTAATGAAAACACACACACATACACACAAACGCACACACATCTATGTCAGGCATGAGATGGAATGATTAACCTCTGCTCTGAGTATGCAAATTAAAGTTTTAAATGGATTTTTCCAGGCAAATTCAATAAAATAACCAAATGCACCTGAAATATCATATGCCTCCCTGGAGCTCTCAAGTTTCTTGCTACTGTAGTCTATGTTTGAACCCCATATAAAAACTCTTAGACTGTCAACTTCCACCAGACATGCTGAAGTGACACTTGGTAATGCACACACTCAGGGCAGAATTGAATTTCAGAGATCACCAACAACCACCTCCACCCAACGCCACTGGTCCCTGGCTTCCACAAAAGTTCAGCATTTCATGTCATGCAGTCATAGCAGAAAGCAATTTTTCTTCATTCAAACATTTAAATAACTCAAAACCATTATTTGGCTTATACTTCACAGCCCCAGGTGAACCAAGTACTCATTTTTAAGCAATTTAGAACATTGCAGATTTATTGATTCTACTTCACAGGAAGTAATTGATTTCTTAGGATAAATGAGTTCTGATGAGCTATAGTGGAGACCATGGAAAAGTGAAAATGAAATAAAAGAACCAGTCTGTCACCCCAAGGCTCATTTAGCTTGTCACTCCTACTAATAACTTTAGAAATGTCTAGGACTCTGTTCATTTCTTGTTTTCTTCTTACCTTTTGTCTTTTTTTTTTTTTTCCCCAGGCTTCAGGTTTCTCTTGGACAAAAAGGGAAGGTAAGAGTTGAGCAGGAAATGTAGCAGAAGAATTTAAATCAGGCCTAAGAAGCAATGATAGGAGCGTCCACAGCATCCCATGACCCAACAGCCTCTCATCACTGGAGATCTAAAAGCTCAGGAGAGGAAGGTTCATTGCACTGTTATATACATGTGACGGAGGTCCAGCTCAGCCCAAGCTGACAGGAGGGCTCTGTGAGTGGAGCTCCCGGGAACTGTTGTAATCACCTGTGTATTGTGAAATGCAGAGAATGCTTTCTTGTCCTAAAATATTGCCATTGCAGTCCTCCTTGGTGTGCCAGAGTTTGAGAAACTTTAATTTGGTTATTTCACTGGTTATCAGGAACTGAATATCATGTAGCAATTTATTCACTCATCATTCATCCAACAAAACAAAATTACTGGTGACCTGCTATCTAAAGTACTGCACTAGGTAGTGGAAAGAAAGAGCTCTAAATGTGAAGAATGTGCCAAATACATGGACTTCCACAAACATATTAATATATCCTTCCACTGCCCCTTCACTCAACTCCCAGGTGTCTGTGTTTGCTTGGGAAAAAGGAGGGCTAGAGATTTCACAGAAGCAGGAATGTACAATGGTTAGGAGCACTATTCCAAAAGTTATATCACTTAGGTGCTCTGACATATTTTAATTAAGTAACTTTGGATGTGTTTTGTAACTACTATGAGCTTTAGTTTCTCTGCCTGTAATCCTGGGATGAGGGTGATATTGTAATAGTACTTACATCAGAAGATTGCAGTAAGGATTTGCATGATTAATTTACATAAATTATCCAGGGTAGTGCCTGGCAAATAGTTCAATACAAATACTACAAATATTTTCATCATTCTCTGAGTTTGATTGGATTTCCTGGATTTCACTTGGAACAAATCATTAGTGTGGGTACAGTTGTGCTAAAAGACTTCATGCTGATAAAGACTTGATTCCACTCACCTTTCATTATGAATGATAACAGAGCTTATCTTCCACAGATATAAAACTAGGACAGTATTTCTAGCATTCTAAATTGAGCCATGTGAGTATGTGTGCTAAGTCGCTTCAGTCATGTCCAACTCTTTATGACCCCATGGATTGTAGCCCAGTAGGGTCCTCTGTCTATGGGACTTTTTTGTATAGTTCTTCTGTGTATTCTTGCCACCCTTCCTTAATCTCTTCTGCTTCTGTTAGGTACTTGCCATTTTTGTCCTTTATCGTGCCTATCTTTGCATGAAATGTTCCCTTGGTATCTCTAATTTTCTTTAAGAAATCTCTACTCTTTCCCATTCTGTTTTCCTTCATTTCTTTGCATTGTTCACTTAGGGCTTTCTTATCTCTCTTTGCTATTCTCTGGAACTCTGCATTCAGCTGGGTATATCTTTCCCTTTCTCATTTGCCTTATGCTTCTCTCCTTTTCACAGCTACTTGTAAGGCCTCCTCAAACAACCCCTTTGCCTTCTTGCATTTATTTTTCTTGAGGACAGTTTGGGTCACCGCCTCCTGTACAATGTTATGAACCTCCATCCAGAGTTCTTCAGGCACTCTCTCTATCAGATATAGTCCCTTGAATCTATTTGTCAGCTCTACTGTATAATCATAAGAGATTTGATTTAGGTCATACCTGAATGGCCTAGTGGGCTTCCCTACTTTCTTTCATTTGGGCCTTAATTTTGCAATAAGGAGCTGATAATCTGAGTGACAGTCAGATCATCATCCATATTAGTGAGTAAATCCAAATGTAGAAAGGTTATGGTCACAAAGACTCCCTTCTTGACCAAACTTTAATCAGGTTCCTTTGAGCCCTCTTCTTGGTAATGTCTCAACCTTGACCTGCTGAATCCATTTTTAGAAAAGACTCCTTAGTCAGTTTATTAAGAATCTTTCCCACTCTACAAATCCAATAAAGGTCCTCTTCCTCCACCTTGGTATCTAACCAAGTTCCTTTCCTCATCCCCACCTTAATATCATAAATATCTTAAGGAGCTCCTCTTAGTAATCTTCCATGCTCTCCCTCATCCTGTCACCAGCTATAAAGTCCTACTCATCCCTGTTTGTACTTGGAGTTGAGTTCAACCTCTTCCGCTATCGCAATAGTCTGGAATAAAGTCTTCCTGCCATTTTTAACAAGTATCAGAATAACTTCTGCTTAACAATCATTCTAAAGGAGATCAGTCCTGGGTGTTCATTGGTAGGACTGATGTTGAAGCTGAAACTCCAATAGTTTGGCCACCTGATGCGAAGAGCTGACTCATTTGAAAAGACCCTGATGCTGGGAAAGATTGAGGGTAGGAGGAGAAGGGGACGACAGAGGATGAGGTGGTTGGATGGCATCACCAACTCAATGGACATGGGTTTAGGTGGACTCCGGGAGTTGGTGATGGACAGGGAGGCCTGGAGTGCTGCCATTCATGGGGTCACAAAGAGTCAACACAACTGAGCAACTGAACTGAAATATTACTATGGTTGACTTCTCTATTTTACTGAGCCCATCTTTGCATGAAATGTTCCCTTCGTATCTCTGTTTTCTTGAAGAGATCTCTAGTCTCTCAATAAAGGACAGAAACGGTATGCACCTAACAAAAGCAAAGATATTGAGAAGAGGTGGCAAGAATACACAGAAAAACTATACAAAAAAGATCTTCATGACCCGGATAATCACAATGGTGTGATCACACACCTAGAGCCAGACATCCTGGAATGTGAAGTCAAGTGGGCCTTAGGAAGCATCACTACAAACAAAGCTAGTGGAAGAAATGGAATTCCAGTTGAGCTATTTCAAATCCTGAAAGGTGATGCTATGAAAGTGCTACACTCAATATGCCAGCAAATTTGGAAAACTCAGCAGTGGCCACAGGACTGGAAAAGGTCAGTTTTCATTCCAATCCTAAAGAAAGGCAATGCCAAAGAATGCTCAAATTACCGCACAACTGCACTCATCTCACACACTAGTAAAGTAATGCTCAAAATTTCCCAAGCCAGGCTTCAGCAACACGTGAACCATGAACTTCCAGATGTTCAAGCTGGATTTAGAAGAGGCAGAGGAACCAGAGATCAAATTGCCAATATCTGATGGATCATCGAAAAACTGAGAGAGTTCCAAAAAAACCTCTATTTCTGCGTTATTGACTATGCCAAAGCCTTTGACTGTGTGGATCAGAACAAACTCTGGAAAATTCTGAAAGAGATGGGAATACCAGACCACCTGACCTGCCTCTTAGGAAATCTGTATGCAGGTCAGGAAGCAATAGTTAGAACTGGACATGGAACAACAGACTGGTTCCAAATCGGGAAAGGAGTACATGAAGGCTGTATATTGTCACCCTGCTTATTTAACTTATATGCAGAATATATCATGAGAAACGCTGGGCTGGAAGAAGCACAAGCTGGAATCAAGATTGCTGGGAGAAATATCAATAACCTCAGATATGCAGATGACAGCACCCTTATGGCAGAAAGTGAAGAAGAACTAAAGAGCCTCTTGATGAAAGTGAAAGAGAATGAATAAGTTGGCTTAAAACTCAACATTCAGAAAACTAAGATCATGGCATCCAGTCCCATTACTTCATGGCAAATACATGGGGAAACAGTGGAATGAGTGATGGACTTTATTTTTTGGGGCTCCCAAATCACTGCAGATTGTGACTGCAGACATGAAATTAAAAGATGCTTACTCCTTGGAAGAAAGAAAAGTTATGACCAACCTAGATAGCATATTGAAAAGCAGAGACATTACTTTGCCAACAAAGGTCCATCTAGTCAAGACTATGGTTTTTCTAGTAGTCATGTATGGATGTGAGAGTTGGACTATAAAGAAAGCAGAGTGCTGAAGAATTGATGCTTTTGAACTCTGGTGTTGGAGAAGACCCTTGAGAGTTCCTTGGACTGCAAGGAGATCCAACCAGTCAATCCTAAAGGAAATCAGTCCTGAATATTCATTGAAAGGACTGATATTGAAGCTGAAACTCCAATACTTTGGCCACCTGATGAGAAGAACTGACTCATTGGAAAAGACCCTGATTTTGAGAAAGATTGAAGGCTGGAGGAGAAGGGGACGACAGAGGATGAGATTGTTGGATGGCATCACCGACTCAATGGACATGAGTTTGAGCAAACTCTGGGAGCTGGTGATGGATAGGGAGGCCTGGCGTGCTGCAGTCCATGGGATCACAAAGAGTCAGACACAACTGAGCCACTGAACTAAACTGAACTGATGGTTAACTTATGATTCAGTCTCTACACAGGGCATTTGTGAAAAAAATTCTCAAAGATTAAAAGAGCTTGTAATGATCAGAGACACGTTTTCTTATGACAGTTGGTTAATAAAGGTGAAGAGGGGCTGGTCATAAAATCAAACATAGAAAACTTAAAATACTTCCCAAAGTATCATCTCTAGGTTTTTTTTTCCCCCATTTAAAATAAAAGTTACTATTCACATTGATCCTTAAACAAACTCATTTTCTAACATTAGTGGTAATAATAATGACATAACATTGTTAGGCACACAGCACAATAGTAGGACTAGAAAGGGGAGAAAACTGGAAGTATATCATGCAGTAGAAACAAAATATTTAAAATAACTTGATAAATTGGAAACCCCCCAAAATAAATTAAATAGAAGGGGTATTTATAGCAGTTAAATTTCGGCTCAGCTTGAATATAGTTTAAAGAGAAGGAACCAATAATAATTAGGATATTTGCATTTTTCTAATTGAAAACAGTCACTTGCTTTCAAAATATATCAGTCTCCAAAAATCCTAATTAGGAGATAGGACAGAGGATAAAGAGAGGAAATATTGGTGCATGGAGAAAAAAAATGTGCACTTACACTAGTCATAAATATTTTTGTACTTTTTAAAATGGTAAATCACCATTTTCCTACAGGAAGTACTAATGAATAGTACAAAGTCCTTGACTTTAAGATTAAGTTTTAGATTTTTCCATATTAATGTCAAAGTCATCCATTAGATGAATAGAGAAATATAGCAACTCATTTAAGAGAACAAACTCTACCTCTCTTTAGGATTCCAATTCCAATATTTGCTCAGTCATGTCCACCTCTTTGTGACCCCATGGACTATAGCCTACAAGGCTCCTCTGTCCATGGAATTTTCCAGGCAAGAGTTCTGGAGTGGGTTGCTATTTCCTTCTTCAGGGGATTTTCTTTAGGATTACTGTAAATTAAAAATCTTTCCTATATACTCAAAATTATTTACCCATAGGATTCCTATTGCTTTCAATTTATGGTAAGAAACTAGTCTAAGCTTTCCACTGTATTCCCCAAAAGAATACTGCTCTTGATCTAACTCTATAACTGACATCCATTAGCAAGGAAAATCTAACAGCGAATGTGAAAAAGTGAAGGAAATCTTTAAATAAGATCTGCCAAGGCCAGAGTCCATTAAAAACTAACCTTGAATGTCAAAGAGGAGCCCTGGGTTCTAGCCCCAGCTCTGTGACTGATTAGCCCTGTAACCTCAGTGAGCTCAGTTAGCTCATTTGTAATACGCACGGATGATCTCTAAGTCCCCTTCTAGCGCTAAAATTGTCTTGATGCATAATCAGTACCATGGGCTCCCCCAGTGGCTCAGCAGTAAAGAATCTGCCTGTAATGCAGGAGCTGCAGGAGATTGCTGGGTTGAGAATCCATCACTGGGTTGAGCAGATCCACTGGAGGAGGTCATGGCAACCCACTCCAGTATTCTTGCCTCCAGAATCCCATGGACAAAGGAGACTCGTGGGCTACAGTCTATAGGGTGGCAAAGAGTCAGATACAACTGAAGCGGTGTAGCATGCAAGCACGCAGTAAGGTACCATAATAATAAATGATTTGCTCCTAAACACAATCCTCCAGAAGGAAAAAAAAAAGTTTTCTATATCTGAATAAGAAACACTAAAGCTTTTAGAAAAATCTAAATGATGCTATCATATTCCTCCTTGGGGTCTTTTGAAAATGAAAGGGCTGATTATCTGCACTACAGATATAAGCAATTGCAAAATTATTTATATTTTTCTAAATAACCCAATTTCAATTTTTAAGAACTTAAATGGGTCTAAACTCTATTTATCTGTCCTCTTTTCTTTCTTGTGTACATAGTTGCAACATATAAGGAACTATTTTCAAACAGCATTTTCTCATCTTCATGGTATAAGCTAATTTATAGAGGAGTAGGTACTGTTCTAGGTGCTGAGGTACACAGTGAACTATATAAAGTCTCTGTTTCCATGGATCATACCTTGTATCAAAATTGTCTTGTTGTAATAATACTAGTCAGAGAAGGCCATGGCAACCCACCCAGTACTCTTGCCTGGAAAATCCCATGGACGGAGGAGCCTGGTAGGCTGCAGTCCATGGGGTTGCTAGGAGTCGGACAAGACTGAGTGACTTCACTCTCACTTTTCACTTTCATGCACTGGAGAAGGAAATGGCAACCCACTCCAGTGTTCTTGCCTGGAGAATCCCACGGACGGGGGAAGCCTGGTGGGCTGCCGTCTATGGGGTCACACAGAGTTGGACATGACTGAAGTGACTTAGCAGCAGCAGCAATAATACTAATAGTACATGATTATAGAAAGTATGAAGGAAAAAGTAAATGCCACATAAGTTAGTGTTTGACATTGTCTCATTTGCTTCAGGAAATTTTTTCCAAAGAGATATTTTAACAATTTACAATACCAACTACCATGTAGCTTTTATTTTACATAACAAACATTTATTTAGAATTTACTTTGTGCCAGATACTGTTCAGTATTATTAAGTGATTAATAATATTAACCCATTTAATTTCTCATATAAGCCCTGCGCCTGCTAAATTGCTTCAGTCGTGTCTGACTCTCTGCAACGTTATGACCTGTAGCATACAAGTGTCCTCTGTCCATGGGATTCTCCTAGTAAGAATACTGGAGTGTGTTGTCATTTCTTCCTCCAGGGGACCTTCCCGACCCAGAGATCAAACCCAAGTCTCCTGTGGCAAATGCAATGGCAGGCAGACTCTTTCCTGCTAGTTCCACCTGAGAAGCATTTGGTAGGTAATAGTGGTAACTATCTTGGACATAAATTCATTATTTCTGAGGAGGTGTCAGTTGTTTTTCTTACTGTGGTTTTTCTGAATATAACTTTTCTCCCTTACAGGTGCTTTTTAACATTTTCCTCTTTATCCTTGTTTTCCAGCAATTTTCTAGATGTCATTTTTTTTTTAATTCATCCTTTTTGAGGATCTGAAAATAGATATAGACTGGACACAAATTTGAGGGTCAAATGCATGTGGATAACTTTGCAAGTGATAGTAAAGAATACAGAAGGGAAGAGAGCACCTGAGTAACTCTATGTGTAAAACATAAAAACTGAGTCAGAGAAAAATCAGCTAGAGAAGTAAAAATAGAAATGAAGAGTAGAGGTCACAATCATGAAGAGGAACCATTAAAGACAGTGGTGATCAGTGGTAAACAGAATAGGCAGGTCAGCAAGAATGAGGACTGGAAAGTGGTTACTTGAATTAGCAATGACTCCTTTTTCTTCAAGAGAATGCATTTGTTTTATTTTTAGGGCAGAGGAAGTAGAAGTCAGATTTTAAAGTATTTGCCTTATAACAGATTCAGGTTCAGATTCATGTTTTTTATTGGTGGTATCTTGATGAGTATGTATTTATTTCCAATAAACAGATTTCTAAACATACTTTGGGAATTTCTAACTATTATATTCTTTAAGTGGTTAACCAAATACCACCAATACAGAGGGTATGTTAACCACAGATTTGTAGTTAAAACACATTTTCTACTTAGATCAAGTGAAGTCTTGATAAGTACTCCAGGTTTCTGTTAGAGCCAGGCACCTTCAAACAAGTAGAAAGATGGTTCTGGGATCACACTGGCAAGTAAACTGTATCTTGGACCTTCTCACACCCTTTCTGGTGCCCTCTTTCTTTCATTTTTATACCTCTAAGTCTTCCCCCATTATCACTCAGATTTTTTTATTCTTTATTTCCCAAGACATGTGAAGGCCGATTTCCATGCTCTATAATTTTATACTTTTCCTAATAAAATATTGTCCCTATTCATCACTGCATTGCTTATAATAAGGGAAAAAAACTGTAAAAAATAAAATCTGACAATAGAATAAAGAATAAAGAACAGAAGAATAAAGAAATTAATTTAGCCATGCAATAAAATATTATGAGGTTATTTAAGAAATGTCTGGACTACAGAAAACAGTATGGAAGATCCTCAAAGATTAAAAACAGAACTACCATATGATCCAACAATTCCAGTTCTAGGAATGTATCCAATGACAACACTAACCCCTAAAGACACCTGCATTCTATCTTCATAGTAGTGTTATTTACAATAGCCGGGTCATGGAAACAACCTGTGTCTATTGATAGATGAATGATAACTAAAAACAGTATGGTATGTGTATATAAAATGGAATGTTATTCCATTATTTATTTAATTCCATAAAAATAATGAAATCTTACCATCTGCAAGAACACGGATGGATCCTGAAGGCATTATGCTAAAGTGAAATCAGATAGAGAAAGACCAAAAAATGTATGATCTCACTTATGTATAGAGAAAAAGTTAAAAACTCATGGAAAAGGAGATCAGACTTGTGGTTATTAATGGTGAGGACTGGGGATAGGGGCATTGAAGGAAGGTATAAATAATGCAAACTTCCAGTTATAAGATAATTAAGTTTTAGGGATATAATGTACAACGTGATGACTAGAGCTAACATTGGTGTACAATATATAGGAAAGTTCTTAAGAGAGTAAGGAGAAGGCAATGGCACCCCACTCCAGTACTCTTGCCTGGAAAATCCCATGGATGGAGGAGCCTTGTAGGCTGCAGTCCATGTGGTGGCTAGGAGTCAGACACGACTGAGCGACTTCACTTTCACTTTTCACTTTTATGCATTGGAGAAGGAAATGGCAACCCACTCCAGTGTTCTTGCCTGGAGAATCCCAGGGACGGGGGAGCCTGGTGGGCTGCCGTCTATGGGGTCGCACAGAGTCGGACATGACTGAAGCGACTCAGCAGCAGCAGCAGTAAGAGAGTTAATCTTGAGTTCTTGTCACAAGGTTTTCCCTTCATTCTCTTCTTTCTTTTCTTTATATACGTATTGATATTTTATCTTTATCTACATATCTATATTAGAAGATGGATGTTAGTGGGACCTATTTTAATAATCATTTCACAATATATGTAAATCAAACCATCATGTTGTACACCTTAAACTCACACAGCCAATTATGTCAATTACTTCTTAATACAACTGGAAATATGGCTGGACATAATTAACACAAAAAAGTCAATGTATTAAGCGAGAAACACATCTGACCTGCATTCTGGTTCATAAAATAAAAACAATCTTATAGCAACAGTAGAACAGGATATTTAAGATTGGGTTTACCTGAAACTAACATATGGTCACAAGTACCATGTAAAACAGTCTGGGACAGGGAGTTCTATATTATTCCAAAATATACAACCTTTTAAGCAATATGCTGTAGTAATTGGCTACCAAATGGCTATGTATGAATCACTTTTCATTTCTCTGTCCTTTGAGTGATTTATAGGGAATGTCATATCCCAACACAAAGTTTGGATTTTCCATTAGGAAATTTAAAAACAGAATCACACTGGTATTTTTCTTTCACTAGCAAAGTTTAGTAGCTCTTCTAACAAAGGCATAATGCGAAACCCTTGAACAGTGTTCATTATCATTATATGGGCTATACTCTTGGTTGATTAATGTGATTTCATTATATGTCATTAAAATAAAAACCTTCTGAATTGTTTTATAATTTTTGATTGAAATTTAAACAGAAAACTGAAGATTTAGTTATGCTTCATTTAAAAGAAAAACTAACATGAAACTGTTCCTCAGGAAAATGACTATAGTTAAATTAATGTGACAATAAGGTAACTAAGAGAGCCAAAGTATATCAAATAGAGAGTTCAAGCTATTCAAAATATTTCTTATGAAACACAACTTTTTGAAATATTGATTTTTCTTGATATACATAGCACTCTTGTCTCCATCAAGATGCTGTCAAAGTTAGTTTTCCTCTAACTTGTGTAGCACTTTGTAAATATATCTCATCAGTCTTTAACATCCCTGCAAGTCGAGATAAAAATGTTTCTTCATTCAATATACAGAACATCTAGCACAAGAAATAGAGTCAATTATTTTATAAGATTGAATTATTCATTTGGAAAATGGAAATAGAATGGAGTTCACACTCTTTCCTCCTTGACATAGAGTTATAGTTTGGGATTGTGATATAAACACAGAAGGAAAAGTGATCCCATAAGTCACTATGTTATAACTAAAACTATTAACAAAGGATTAAATACAGGGTTTTTTAAATAATTTTGTTTATTTATTTTTTTGGCTGGTCTGGATCTTCGTTGCTCCACAGGCTTTTCTCTGGTTGCAGCAAATGGGGGCTACTCTGTAGTTGTGGTGCAGAGGCTTCTCATAGTGATGGCTTCTCTTGTTGCAGAGCATGGGCTCTGGGCCACAAGAGCTTCAGTAGTTTTGGCTCCTGGGCTCTAGAGCACAGGTTCAATAGTTGTGGCACAAAGGCTTAATTGCCCTGTGGCATGTGAGATGTTCCTAGATCAGAGGTTGAACCCATGTCTCCTACACTAGCAGGCTAATTCTTTAACACTGAGACACCAGAGAAGCCCCAGGATTTTTGTTAGCATAAAAATCCTGGTGATATGCATACACACATGCACACACAATCAACTAAATTTACACACACAATATCTTATGTTAGTACCATTTTACTGCTGGAGAAAACAAAAGGATTAAATACTTGTCTGGAATACACAGCAAGTCTAAGTTGAAGTATAGATATAGACCAAGTCTTAAAATGCCTGTTTTTCTCAATGCTATCAAAGTGTGCAGAAGAAACAACTTGTGAACACATGGAAGGTGCTTGCTATCTGGAAGATATGTGACAAATGGTAGCATTCTTTACTGGTTAGAAGCTATTTATTTTCTGGTGGAGCTTAACAAAATAAAGTACAAACCCCCTCCTCCCAAATGGTGTAAGTTCAGGAGGGAATGCATTGTTTAGCATTTGTGTGTATTATATGCATGTGTGTGTGTGTGTGTGTGTGTGTGTGTGTATGTGTGTATATACATATATATTCATTCATTTATTTGATGACTTGTCTAAGTGCCAGACCACATACGGTTCTTGATAATCAAGCCAAAGCCTATCATCATGCAGCTTATTTGGTGGAAAAAATGACTCAGGAACTTTAGTTAATTTTATGCAATATTACTGAACATAAAGAGCCTCCTGATGAAGGTGAAAGAGGAGAGTGAACAAGTTGGCTTATAACTCAACATTCAAAAAATGAAGATCAAGGCATCTGGTCCCATCACTTCATGGCAAATAGATGGGGAAAAAATAGAAACAGTGACAAATTTTATTTTCTTGGGCTCCACAATCACTGTGGGTGGTGACTGCAGCCACCTGATGCAAAGAGCTGACTCACTGGAAAAGACCCTGATGATGGAAAAGATTAAGGACAGGAGGAGAAGGGGACAATAGAGGATGAGATGGTAGTATGGCATCATTGACTCAATGATATTAAAAGACACTTGCTCCTTAGAAGAAAAGCAATGACAAACCTAGACAGCACGTTCAAAAGCAGAGACATTACTTTGCCTACAAAGGTCCATATAGTCAAAGCTATGGTTTTTCCATTAGACATGTAGGATGTGAGATCTGGACAATAAAAAAGGTGGAGTGCTGGGAAGAATTGATGCTTTTGAACTGTGATGCTGGAGAAGACTCTTGAGAGTCCCTTGGACAGCAAAGAGATCCAACCAGTCAATCCTAAAGAAAATCAACTCTGAATATTCACTGGAAGGACTGATGCTGAAGATCAAATACTTTTCCCACCTGATGCAAAGAGCTGACTCACTGGAAAAGACCCTGATGATAGAAAAGATTAAGGACAGGAGGAGAAGTGGACAATAGAGGATGAGATGGTGGTATGGCATCATTGACTCAATCAATGGATATGAGTTTGAGCAAACTCTGGAAGATGGTGAAGGATGAAGCTTGGTGTGCTGCAGTCCACGGGGTCACAAAGAATAGGACAGGACTGAGCCACTGAACAACCACAACAACAACTGAATATGGTGACGCTCCCCAAAGTTAATATAATCTTGCTAGCTAAGTTACTTCAGTCACGTCTGACTCTTTGGGACCTTATAGATTATAGCCCGCCAGGCTCCTTTGTCCATGGGATTCTCCAAGTATGAATACTGGAGTGGGTTGCCATTTATTCCTCCAGGTGATCTTCCTGACCCAGGGATTGAACCCATGTCTCCTGCAGATCCTGCACTGCAGGCAGATTCTTTATCACTGAGCCACCATTAATTGAAGGATATTATCTAGAATAATAGTATATTTAATTTAATTCTAATCTCCACTATTGTGACCATTATCAAGATCTAGATGTTCCACTCTAAAAGAGATGAGGTAAACTAGACCACTCTATGGAGCTGATCAGACTGTGTCATGTGAGTAATAGTAAAAAGAACTCAAGAGCTATTTCAAGGAGCAAATGACTTAGGAGTGACACGATTGATGTGAAACACTGAAAGGACCCGACCTGTGAAAGGAAATTAAATGCATTCTTTCTTGCTTTAAAAAATTAAACTATAATAAATGGGTGAACGCTATAGATAGATACAGTTCAGCTTAACCTAAAAAATTCTATTTTAATCAAAGCTTCTAAAGATAGAGTGGGTTGCCCTAGGAGTTTGGAGAAGGCAATGGCACCCCACTCCAGTACTCTTGCCTGGAAAATCCCATGGACGGAGGAGCCTAGTGGGCTGCAGTCCATGGTGTCGCAAAGAGTCGGACACAACTGAGTGACTTCACTTTCACTTTTCGCTTTCATGCATTGGAGAAGGAAATGGCAACCCACTCCAGTGTTCTTGCCTGGAGAATCCCAGGGACGGGGGAGCCTGGTGGGCTGCCGTCTATGGGGTTGCACAGAGTCAGACACGACTGAAGCGACTTAGCAGCAGCAGCCCTAGGAGTTAGCAGATGTATCCAAGCAGAGGCTGGAAAAACCAGTTAGCTAGTACATTGTCAAAGACGCTCAATTATCCACTGAAAGGCTGAGCATGGTGACCTTATTATTTCTTCCAGACATGAAAGTGTATTAATCTATGATGCAAGTTAGAGCAATGCTGGGACAACACTGAATTTCTTTATCTTTTCAAGATGTCTGATTCTATCAATTAACTTTCTGGACAATCTTAATCAGCATTAATGTTCAGTGAAATATCTTAAGTGTACTTGTTAAAATATATACTTTCTTCATGTTATAGTATAGTTTGTGTTTTCTTATTGCTCACTCATTGCTCTATTAGATTTGTTTCCTTGGGCTGCTGCAACAAAGTACTACAAGCTGGGTGGCTTGGAACAAGAGAAGTTGTCTCATAGTTCTGGAGGCCAGAAGTTCAAAACCAAGGTGTTGATAAGGCCACGCTCCCCCTGAGATGACAGAGAATGAATTGTTCCAGGCCTCTCTCTTAGCTTCTGGTGGTTTCTTGGATTGTGACTATATAGCTCCACTCTTCATATGCTGTTATCCCTGTGGGTCTCAGTGTCCAAAGTTTCCTCTTTTTATAAGGACTCTGGTCACCCTGGATGATGGGCCTGCCTTTCTTTAGTATGATTTCATATTAACTAACTACATCTGCAGTAACCCTATTTCCCAACGTGGGCACATTCTGAGGCTCTGGGGTTAGGACGTCAACATATGAATTTGCAGGGGAGAAGAAGGGACACAGTTCAACTCAGAACACTCACACAACTCCATCTTTTCCGATTTAATTTTCTAACGTTATGATTGGAAAGTTATACAGGACTTATTAATAGTTCTCTAGGGATTCATGTGAAAGCTGGATTTATTATTATTATAGGTTTCCTTGTTCATGATGGTATGACTACTGCAAAAGGAGAGGAAAAACTGGATTCTCTTTCTTGGTCAGCCACTCGCTAGAAATGTCACAGTTTCTCTGAATATATTTTTCTCAATGTGTAATATACTAACCTTGCCATAAGATACATGACACAGTTGTTATCAGTCAAATACAGTGATGTGCATGCATTTGGTAAATGTGAAGTACTTGGGAAAAGTCTTAGAAAGAGGATGGAAGGGGCTTATCTAATTCTTTGCCAGGATTATTTAAGAGTATCTGTAGGAAGAATGTGACTCTACAGAGCTAAAGATTAGCCCCATCAACACCAGTCTGCTTCATATATGGATAAAAATGTATGTATAACCAATATAGACATGAAAGTAGTGACTGACTTTCCATACTTTTATGAATGCTACATTTTTACTTTATTTTTAATTTATATAAATTAAAAATTAATCTATGGTGTCAACAATAGAACAGTGGTTTCCTGGTGTCTGGGTTAGAGGAAGAGATGGACATTTGAAAAGGAATGAAGAATCATTCTAGGTTTGTGGAATTGTTCTAGGTATTGACTGGTTATTTTATCAGTGTATATGATGGCTGGAACTCATTCATTTTAGATGTATCTTATCATGTATAAGTCATTCCTCAATAAAGTTGATAAAGAAAAAAATACCAGGACATTTGAAGTTGACTTTCCACCTCTGCTGAACTGTGGTTGGTGGGCTGGTGTCTTTGTCATTATTCTTTGTGTTTAAAAGGATTTGCAAACTTTTACAGTGGTGTCCATAAAGGGTTACCAGTACTGTGTCTTGGGAGGCTGGTGAGATTTTTTTTTCTAATTTGAATATGCATTTTTATAAGAATAAATCAAATTTGGGTTGGCTAGCATAATCCTCTGCTAACTGGTATCAAATCTGAACATTTAATGAAAAGCCTAGCTAGCCACAGAAAAGTCAGCCATTCTTGTCATAGCTGATGCACCCAGGCTCTACCATTTTTTATTTATATACCTACAAGGACAAACAACCACCAGAGGTAGAAATGACCACACACAGCATAAGCTCTACTTGACCACATGCACCACTTGGGTGAGGTGCCATAAAGAGCTTGGGCTTTGAAATCAGTCCTGGAACAGAAACTAACAAGTGCCTTCTGTGGATAGCTCTTTGTATTTCTTCTTCCTTGATTACAAGGAAATGTAATGTTTCTCTGATTATCTGTCTCACAGAAATATTTAAAAACTGCCTACCATACATTAGCAATTGTTTTGATGCTGATGAGATGAAGCAAGGGAAGTTTAGGAAACAAGAAGAAATTAAATGACTTGCCAATGTCACAAAATTAGTATATGTGAATGAGGAGGTAGGGGACAGGGTTGAGTTTGACATTAGTTTGTCTGATTGAATTCATCATTTTTTCTTTTACACCTTACTGTATGTGTGTGTGTTCCTTGTTGCAGAAAAGTCCTGATATGGGTTTTGTTTTTTTTTAAAACTAGTGGCAAGGAGGCAGTCTTATACTATTCATTTCTACCCAGCCTGCCTAGCAACACTAACTTCTATATTTTCCACCAGCAGGATTAAAAGTTCATTGGCAGTGATGACTTCTTCCCAGTCTGAGGTGGTGACATCACTGCTCCCGCCACTGGACCAATTTAGCCTTTGTAAACTACTGAAAAACCTATTCATCCTAAAGGAAGGCATCACTTGATGAAATGTACAAGTTCAGTTCCATATGAACTAGAACACAGGCTAGTCCAGTTCTCAAAATAAATGCAGTGATGACTGATCTACTCTACTCCATCTTGATGGCTCTACTCCATCCCTGAAGGCTCAGACAATAAAGAGTCAGCCTGCAATTCAGAAGACCTGGGTTCAATCCTTGGGTTTGGAAGATCCCCCGGGAAGGGAATGGCTACCCACTCTAGTATTCTTGCCTAGAAAATGCCAAGGACAGAGGAGCCTGGCAAGCTATAGACCATGAGGTCCCACAGAGTCAGACACAACTGAGTGACTAACAGTTTCACTTTTCACTTTAACCTCGGGAAAAAGAAGAAAGGCAGTGAGAGAAGGCTTTTTAGGAACATACTTGTAACATCTAAAGCATTTCTAAAGACAAAAATCTTTGCTGAAAACACTGACACCAGAGGAAAACATTTTGTTATTCATGAAACTATATGTTCTCTAAGGTTTCTTTTAAATTAGAAACTTTATATGATCTTAACCCTTTCAGAAAATGAGATTCTTCTTGGATCTTCTTTTTCTTTTGCAGATCTTTGATTTTAGTTTAGGTCCAAATTACCCCCTGTCTGAATTTTTGCAACAGCCTTCTAGCTTGTCGTCTAGCCAGATATGTTCTCCTTTAGAGAGTCCTGTGTGTATCCTCTCCAGACTAAACTACCTAAAGCAGAGTGCTGTTCTCACATTCATTTCTATTTTGTCACACCAACGTTATATTTTGTTATTAGAACATTTTCTCATGATGTTGCTTATTTTTCTCCCATGACTTGGCAATTAAATCCCACTCATAAGTAAGTCCCATGTTTCAGATAAGCACTCCAAAGCACACAATCATTTCCTTTTCAGAACAGGTAGTGCAGCTGTTTTAAGCATTTCTCACTTTAGCATTCATTTATTCTCTAATTGGCTCATATTTTATAAGTCTGTCTTTTAAGCCACAATGACCCAAAAAATTTCTGTTTCTTCTCTCCAGCATTTTGCTCAAGACCACAGTTCTTCATAAATTCTTACTGCACATGTGTGTGCTCAGTCACATCCAACTCTGTTCAACTCCATGCATGGTAGCCCACCAAGCTCCTCTGTCTATGGAATTCTCTAGGCAAGAATGCTGGAGTTGGTTGTCATGCCCTCCTCCAGGGGATCTTCCTGACCCAGGGATCAAACCTGCATCTCTTACGTCTCCTGCATTGGCAGGTGAGTTCTTTACCAATAGTGTCACCTGAGAGGTGCTACCTGAAAAACAGACAACTGCATCTCTTCTTAACAAAACTGGCCATAGTAAACCTATTAGTAAAATTGGATAGCAGGAGTATAATTGAAGAGTAAAAAAGGTAAATACTGTAATATTTGCATGGGAACACACCTCGTCCTATCAGTCAGTTCAGTTCAGTTGCTCAGTCGTGTCCAACTCTTTGCAATGTCATGGACTGCAGCACACCAGGCTTCCCTGTACATCATCAACTCTTGGAGTTTACTCAAACTCATGTCCATTGAGTCGGTGATGCCATCCATAGCATCTCATCCTCTGCCGTCCCCTTCTCCTGGCGCCTTCAATCTTTCCCAGCATCAGGGTCTTTCCAATGAGTCAGTTCTTCTCATCAGGTGGCCAAAGTATTAGAGTTTCAGCTTCAGCATCTCCTTCCAATGAATATTTAGGACTAATTTCCTTTTGGATTCCTTTAGGATCTCCTTGCTGTCCAGGGGACTCTCAAGAGTCTTCTCCAACACCACAGTTCAAAAGCATCAATTCTTCAGCACTCTGCTTTCTTTATAGTCCAAATCTCACATCCATACATGACTACAGGAAAAACCATGGCTTTGACTAGATGGACATTTGTTGGCAAAGTAATGTCACTGCCTTTGAATATGCTGTATAGGTTGGTCATAACTTTTCTTCCAAGGAGTAAGAGTCTTTTAGTTTCATGGCTGAAGTCACCATCTGCAGTGATTTTGGAGTCCCCCAAAATAAAGTCTCTCACCGTTTCCATTGTTTCCCTACTTATTTACCATGAAGTGATGGGACCCGATGCTGTGATCTTTGTTTTCTGAATGTTGAGTTTTAAGCCAGCTTTTTTACTCTCCACTTTCATCAAGAGGCTCTTTAGTTCTTCTTCACTTTCTGCCATAAGGGTGATGTCATCTGCCTATCTGAGGTTATTGATATTTCTCCCAGCAATCTTGATTCAAGCTTGGTCTTCATTCAGCCCAGCACTTCTCATGATGTACTCTGCATATAAGTTAAATAAGCAGGGTGACAACATACAGCTTTGGCATACTCCTTTCCCAATATGCAGTCTGTTGTGCAATGTCCAGTTTTAACTTCTGCTTCTTGACCTGCATATAGATTTCTCAAGAGGCAGGTCAGGTGGTCTGGTATCCCCATCTCTTGAAGAATTTTCCACACATTGTTGTGATCCAAAGAGTAAAAGTCTTTGGCATAGTCAATAAAGAAGAAATAGATGTTTTTCTGGAACTCTCTCGGTTTTTTGATGATCCAATGGATGTTGGCAATTTGATCTCTGGTTCCTCTGCCTTTTCTAAATCCAGCTTGAACATCTAGAAGTTTATGGTTCACATACTGTTGAAGCCTGGCTTGGAGAATTTTGAGCATTTCTTTGCTAGTGTGTGTGATGAGTGCAATTGTGCAGTAATTTGAACATTCTTTGGCATTGCCTTTCTTTGGGATTGGAATGAAAACTGACCTTTTCCAGTCCTGTGGCCACTGCTGAGTTTTCCAAATTTGCTGGCAAATTGAGTGCAGCACTTTCATAGCATCATCTTTTAGGATTTGAAATAGCTCAACTGGAATTCCATCACCTCCACTAGCTTTGTTTGTAGTGATGTTTCCTAAGGCCCATTTGACTTCACATTCCAGGATGTCTGGCTCTAGGTGAGTGATCACACCATCTTGATTGTCCAGGTCATGAAGATCTTTTTTGTATAGTTCTTTGTACTCTTGCCACCTCTTCTCAAAATCTTCTGCTTCTGTTAGGTTCATACCATTTCTGTCCTTTATTGTGCCCATCTTTGCATGAAATATTCTCTTAGTATCTCTAGTTTTCTTGAAGAGATCTCTAATCTTTCCCATTCTAGTGTTTTCCTCTATTTCTGTGCATTGACCACTGAGGTCAGCTTTCTTATCTCTCTTTGCTATTCTTTGAAACTCTGCATTCAGATGGGTATATCTTTCCTTTTATCCTTTGCCTTTAGCTTCTCTCTTTTCACAGCTATTTGTAAGGCCTCCTCAGACAACCATTTGCCTTTTTGCGTTTATTTTTCTTGGGGATGGTCTTGATCACGGCCCCCTGTAGAATGTCACGAACCTCCATCCATAGTTCTTCAGGAACTCTGTCTATTAGATCTAATCCCTTGAATCTATTTGTCACTTCCACTGTATAACTGTATGGGATTTGATTTAGGTCATACCTGAATCTTCTAGTGGTTTTCCTTAATTTCTTCAATTTAAGTCTGAATTTGGCAATAAGGAGTTTATGATCTGGGCCACAGTCAGCTCCTGGTCTTGTTTTCGCTGACTGTATAGAGCGTCTCCATCTTTGGCTGCAAAGAATATAATCAATTGCAGCAGTGGCTGCATGGCGCAGGAGCGACTTTGGGGAGATACCCCATATCCAAGGGCAAAGGAGAAGCCCCAGAAAGACAGTATGAGGGGCAAAATTGCATTTATAATCAAGTCCCATATCCACTAGAGAAGCTCAGAGGGCTCAAACAAACCTTGTTGTGCACCAAGACTTAGAGACCTCCTCAGAGACTGAGACAGAACTGTTTCTGAGTATCTCCTGTGGAAGTACAACTCAGCAGCGGGCAGCTGCAGGGGCAGGGGCTCTGGGTACAGTAGACCTGGGAAAGGCATAAGCCCTCTTGGAGGAGGTTGCCATTAACCCCACCATAGAGCTGCCAGAACTTACACAGGACTGGGGAAACAGACTCTTGGAGGGCACAAACAAAACCTTGTGCACACCAGGACCCAGGAGAAAGGAGCAGTGACCCCACAAGAGACTGATGCAGACTTGCCCAGGAGTGTCCAGGAGTCTCTGGTAGAGGCATGGGTCGGTGGTGGCCTGCTGCAGGGTTGGGGGCACTGAGTGCAGCAGTATGTGCATGGGACCTTTTGAAGGAGGTTGCCATTACCTTCATTACCTCCACCATGCTGCTGCTGCTGCTGCTGCTAAGTCGCTTCAGTCGTGTCCAACTCTGTGAGACCCCAGAGACAGCAGCCCACCAGGCTCCCCCGTCCCTGGGATTCTCTAGGCAAGAACGCTGGAGTGGGTTGCCATTTCCTTCTCCAATGTATGAAAGTGAAAAGTGAAAGTGAAGTCGCTCAGTCGTGGCCGACTCTTAGCGACCCCATGGACTGCAGTCTACCAGGCTCCTCCGTCCATGGGATTTTCTAGGCAAGAATACTGGAGTGGGGTGCCATTGCCTTCTAGCATCAAGTCAAATAACAGGGAGGGAACACAGCCCTGCCCATCAGCAGAAAATTGGATTACAGATTTACTGAGCATGGCCCCACCCATCAGAACAAGACCCAGTTTTCCCCTCAGTCAATCTCTCCCATAAGGAAGCTTCCATAAGCCTCTTATCCTTCTCCACTAAAGGGCAGACAGAATGAAAACCACAATCACAGAAAACTAACCAATCTGATCACATGGACCACAGTCTTGTCTAACTTAATGAAACTATGAGCCATGCCATGTAGGGCCATGCAGGACAGACAGGACATGGTGGAGAGTTCTGACAAAACATGGTGCACTGTTGAAGGGAATGGTAAACCATCCTATCAAGGATGACACAAAAAGTTAGAGGAAATGTTGTTTGACTCCTGGTTTCTAATAAATCCTAGATTCCCTATTTCAATGGACAAAGTAGCAGGGTTCAAGCCCCCACATCACTGAGGTTTGGGCAAAAGACTGCCCTGTCTAATTTGTGGCTATTCAGTGCTAAAAAGCTGAGTGAGAGTAGATCGCAGGATCCCTGGTCAGGAAGATTCCCTGGAGAAGGGCATGGAAACCCACTCCAGTATTCTTGTTTGGAGAACCCCATGGACAGAGGAGGCTGGTGGGCTACAGTCCATAGGGTCACAAAGAAACAAGCACAACTGAAGCGATTTAACACACATGCACAGTGTAACATTTATCTTAAGATCTAATAGAATTTTATTTGCAAAGAATCTTATGAAATGCCAGGTGGAAACAGAATCATTTCCCTCTCATTAGATGGGCTTCTTTAAAAAAAAAATCTCTAGCTAGTTAGCTCTCATCCATCCATTCATCCATCAAAATGGCCTCAGCCCACTAAGCTATGATACAATTGAAATATTACCTGTGCACATCTTCCAAACAAGGAGAAAGAAAAAGAAGCAGAGAGACACTAGAACAAATCAAAGTGACAAGTGAATCCAAGCCATAGTGAAAATATCTGTGTGATTCAGGACGGACCAGTACAAGAGTCCCCTCATCCTAGGTAAACAGGATGAGAATACCCTGCGAGGGGGTGCTAGCTTTGCTGCCTCAAGGGTGCCCCCTGCTGGCTGTTACTCAGGGGATTCCCACACAGCACTACTTTTGTATGAATCACCACATCCCCTCAGTAACATCCAGAATCCTGTATCTGAGAGAATGAGAAAGTGGTGAAGTATTAGCACATGCGTGTGTGCGTGCTGAGTCACTTCAGTCATGTCTGACTCTTTGTGACCTGATGGACTGTAGCCCACCAGGCTCCTCTGTCCACAGGATTCTCCAGGCAAGAATACTGGAGTGGGTTGTCATGCCCTTCTCCAAGGGATCTTCCTGACCCAGGGATTGAACCCATGTCTCATGTTTCCTGTATTGCCAGGAGGATTCTTTACCTCTAGTGCCACCTGGGAAGCCCATATTAGCACATGCTACGGCTAAGTCACTTTAGTCGTGTCCGACTCTGTGCGACCCCATAGACGGCAGCCCACCAGGCTCCCCCTTCCCTGGGATTCTCCAGGCAAGAACACTGGAGTGGGTTGCCATTTCCTTCTCCAATGCATGAAAGTGAAAAGTGAAAGTCAAGTCACTCAGTCGTGTTCGACTCTTCGCGACCCCATGAACTGCAGCCTACCAGGCTCCTCCATCCAGGGATTTTCCAGGCAAGAGTACTGGAGTGGGGTGCCATAGCCTTCTCCGATATTAGCACATATCTACACCTAATTTCTGTTAAGCTTCCAAGCAGGGAGTGGAAGTGGGAAGTGAGGAGCTATGTGATACAGAGGAATTCTAATATCCTTGTCCAGTTGTGAGAGTCAGGTGCTATGGCTGAAAATACCCTACTATTCTGAGTCAAATATGTTTCCATAATTCCTTGGCCTGGCACACGAGGTTATTTAAAAATCAGATGAAACCTGAATTTTCTGCCTTCTCTCTTTTTTCTCCTCCTACACTAACTTTTTACAGCAACCAAACAAGCTTTGATTCTTTAAACTTTCTTTCCTTCTCAGAGTTACCCTCTCTTCTCTTTTATGCCTGTCTACTTGGCCTTTTTAGAACCTTCCCAGATGGCCCTGATGGGCAGGAAAGTTTGCAAACTACTGGCCTACTCAAGGCCCAAATCAAGTTTGACTTCATCCATGACACCTGCCTGGGCTACTCTGGGATCCTGGCACATCTCCTCCCTCTACCCATCCCCTCAGCTACAGTTAATGTCAGTCCTTGGCACATAATCATTGATTGCTTCATATCATTTCACCTTATGATCTCCTTTTATTCTTACTTAGCACCTTCACTGTTCTTTCCCTTCCTTAAATGTCTGTGTGTCTTAATCCCCCAATTAGAGGTGAAAACAATGAGAGTTGAATCCCACTGTGTTTTCCTTTTAGTTAGGGATCAAGAAATATGTTAACTGCCTGAGAGAGGTCAGAGACACTGAAGCAAAGCCAAACCATTATTTAATCCACACAGCCAAAGACAAGCTTTGCAGGACAGCTGCATGCCCCGCAGTGCCCTGTGGTTCAGCTCTCAGAGTCCGAGCCCTCCTGCCAAGTTGCATACAAACCAGAGTTTAGGAAATTCAGCACAGTTTTTCAATCAGTCTTAGCTCTGATGAAGCAAGAATCTGCATTAGGTAAATTTAGGTGTCACTTTTTGAATATTGTGTCTTAATGTTCTGAGTATCACACCTTATAGAAACATTGCAACAACCTGAAAGAGTTCAAGTAATCTATAAAAGCCGCTAAGATCCAACACTCAAACTGTGTTGAAAGAAAGACACTTTGGTCCAATTTTGCACAAGCGTGAGGGAGGACCACTGGATCCTCTAGTGATCCACTCCCAGCTTTTGGGAAACAAGTCAGATAAACAGGTGGTGTGGGACTGTTCTCATTGGGTAAGAATGTCCTTTCATGGAACATGCTTCCCAGTGATGCCTCCCAGTATAAATTTAAAGGAAGCACTATCATTTATAAAACTGCATCTTTATAAGGCTTCCACTTTCAGGATGTGTTATCATTAAGATACCACCCTTGGCTCTAATCAAAGCAAAGGGAATTTATTATTTTTTTTTTAAGTAAGCTTTTTATAATGGACATTTGGTAACCACAAGTCAGTAAAACAGAATACAGGTTTATTTTTAAGACAAATCAAAATAAGAATCAGGAAGAAGTTCTGGACCTCTAAGTCTCTGTTTGCAACCTCTGTTAGCATTCAGCTATGGTATAGCTGATCTTTCCTAGAGACTAAGACTTATGAGAATACCATGGGTCTCTGAGGCCCTTTAAGACCTAAGGATGCTTTGTGTTCTGCCTTCTATGTGAGATCCTTTGGGTTTGGCCAGTATCATTATTTCATTCAGATTTAAAGAATCATATGGGGCTTCTTCATTTCATTGATCCCCCTTTTTTCAGAGCCTTCCCTGTACCTTTTGGTATCACTTGGCTATTTTTTCTCTATGTACTTACCAAAAATAGTGAGAGTTTAAAATATGGCATAGATTTTGGTATCTACATTTCATTCATCTTTTTTCCCCTCGTCTAGTCATTCAATAAACACTGAGTATCAAACCTTGTAGAAACATTTCAACAACCTGAAAGAGTTCAAGTAAGCCATAAAAGCTGCTCAGATCCAAGACTCAAAATGCATTGAAAGAAAAACACCTTGGTCCAATTCTGCATAAGGCTGAGGACTACTACAAAGTGAAAATTTATTCCTTTCAGATCAGCGGAATAACTAAGGTAAAAAAGGCAAAAATCAGAGCAGAAATATATGAAAAAGAAACAAAGGAGACTATAACAAAAATCAACAAAACTAAAAGCTGGTTCTTTGAGAAGATAAAATAGACAAGATATTAGCCAGACTCATCAAGAAAAAAAGGGAAAAGAATCAAATCAATAAAAGTATAAATAAAAATGGAGAAATCACAACAGACAACACAGAAATACAAAAGATCACAAGAGACTGCTATGAGCAATAAAATGGGCAACCTGGAAGAAATAGACAAATCCTTAGAAAACTATAACCTTCCAAAACTGAACCAGGAAGAAATAGAAAATCTTAACAGTGTTTAATATCACAAGCATGGAAATCAAAACTGTAATTAAAAAATCTCCCAACAAACAAAAGCATAGGACCAGATGGCTTCACAGGTGAATTCTACCAAAAATTTAGAGAAGAGCTAACACCTATCCTATTCAAACTCTTTCAGAGAATTTCAGAGGAAAGTAAACTCCCAAACTCATTCTGTGAGGCCACCAGCACCCTAATACCAAAACCAGAAAAAGATGCCACAAAAAAAGAAAACTACAGGCCAATATCACTGACTAACATAAATGCAAAAATACTCAACAAAATTCTAGCAAACAGAATCCAACAACATATTAAAAAGATCATACATCATGACTGAGCGGGTTTTATCCCAGAGATGCAAGCATTCTTCAATATTTGCAAATCAATCAATGTGATGCACCATATTAACAAATTGAAAGATAAAAACCACAAGATTATCTCAATAGATGCAGAGAAAGCCTTTGAGAAAATTCAACACCCAGTTACGATCAAAAATGTCCAGAAAGCAGGCATAGAAGGAACATACCTCAATGTAATAAAAACCATATAGGACAAACCCACATCAAACATTATTCTCAATGGCAAAAAACTAAAAGCATTTCCTGTAAAATTAGGAACAAGACAAGGGTGCCCACTCTCACCACTATTAGTCAACATAGTTTTGGAAGTCCTAGCCACAGAAATCAGAGAAGAAAAAGAAATAAAAGGAATCCAGATGGGAAAAGAAGAAGTAAAACTCTCATGGTTTGCAGATGAGATGATCCTCTATATAAAACCCTAAAGATGTCACCAGAAAAATCACTAGAGCTAATTAACAAATATAGTACAGTTGCAGGATATGAAATTGATACACAGAAATCCCTTGAATTCCTATATACTAACAATGAAAAAAATAAAGAGAAATTAAGGAAACAATCCCATTCACCATTGAAATGAAAAGAATAAAATCCTTAGAAATAAATTTACCTTAAAAAAAAGACCTATATATAGAAAACTATAAAACACTGATGAATGAAATCAAAGATGACACAAATAGATGGAGAAATATACCATGTTCATGGATTGGAAGAATCAATATAGTGAAAATGAGTATATTACCCAAAGCAATCTATAGATTCAATGCAATCCCTATCAAGCTACCAATGCTATTTTTAACAGAACTAGAATAATGTGTATGGGAAGAAAAAAAAATGCAAATAGGCAAAGCTATCTTGAGAAAGAAGAATGGAACTGGAGGAATCAACCTTCCTGACTTCAAACTATACTGCAAAGCTACAGTCATCAAAACAGTATGGTACTGGCACAAAAACAGAAATATAGATCAATGGAGCAAAATAGAAAGCCCAGAGATAAATCCACACACCTATGGACACCTTATCTTTGACAAAGGAGGCAAAAATATACCATGGAGAAAAGACAATCTCTTTAACAAGTGGTGCTAGGAAAACTGGTCAGCACCTGTAAAAGAATGAAACTAGAACATTTTCTAACACCATACACAAAAATAAACTCAAAATGGATTAAAGATCTAAATGTAAGACCAGAAACTATAAAACTCTTAGAGGAAAATGTAGGCATAACACTCTCTGACATAAATCACAGCAAGATCCTCTATGACCCACCTCAGAGAGTAATGGAAATAAAAACAGAAATAAACAAATAGGACCTAATTAAAAGCATTTGCACAATGAAGGAAACTATAAGCAAGGTAAAAAGGCAGCCTTTAGAACAGGAGAAAATAATAGCAAATGAAACAACTGACAAAGAATTAATCTCCAAAATACACAAGCATCTCATGCAGCTCAATACCAGGAAAACAAACAACCCAATCAAAAAGTGGGCCAAAGAACTAAACAGACATTTCTCCAAAAAAGACATACAGATGGCTAATAAACACATGAAAAGATGCTCAACATCACTCCTAATAAGAGAAATCCAAATCAAAACCACAGTGAAGTATCATCTCACATCTGTCAGAATGGCTGCCATCAAAAAGGTCTACAAACAATAAATGCTGGAGAAAAGGGAACCCTCTTACACCATTGGTGGAAATGCAAACTGGTATAGCCACTTTGGAGAACACTGTGGAGATGCCTTAAAAAACCTGAAATAGAAGTCCCATATCACCCAGCAATCCCACTACTGGGCATACACACCAAAGAAACCAGAACTGAAAGAGACACATGTACCTCAATGTTCACTGCAGCACTGTTTACATTAGCTAGGACATGGAAACAACCTAGATGTCCATTAGCAGACAAGTGTATAAGGAAGTTGTGGCACATATACACAATGGAATGTTCCTCAACTATAAAAAATGACGCATTTGAGTCAGTTCTAATGAGGTGGATGAAACTGGAGCCTATTATACAGAGTGAAGTAAGTCAGAAAGAGAAACACCAATTTAGTATATTAAGGCATATATATGGAATTTAGAAAGATGATCCTATATGCAAGACAGCAAAAGAGACAGAGATGTAAAGAAGACTTTTGGACTAAGTGGGCAAAGGCAAGGGTGGGATGATATGAGAGAATAGCACTGAAACATGTATATTACCATATATAAAATAGATGATGAGTGCAAGTTCAATGCATGAAACAGATCATTCAAAACCAGTGCTCTGGGACAACTGAGAGGGATGGGGTGGGGAGGGAGGTAGGAGGGGGATTCAGGATTGGGGGGACATATGTGCACCTGTGGCTGATTCATGTCTATGTATGGCAAAAACCACCACAGTATTATAAAGTAATTATCTGCCAATTAAAATTTATAGATTAATTAACACACACCCCCCCCAAAAAGGGCAAAGATTTGCATAGCACATCACTGCACTGAACATTATCAGGCCTGTTCTGTGCTGAGAACAGAGAAAATAAAATTTCATTTCAATTTTACAGATCTCTCTCCATTACCCCTGAAATCTGTGTAATGATATAATGATTCAGGTCTAGGAGAGGTCATAGGAGCAACATTTCCTGAAGGTAGTAAAATGCATAAACTTTTACTACCCAATCCCAGGTACCCATATTTATAATTAATATAATTTTATAAAGGAGTCATTGGTATGATTCTGTCAAGAAAAAAAAAAGAGAGAGAGACTTTGTAAAAGCCCACAGCAGCTATGTAGCTACACAAGCTCACCCCAGGACCATTGCACAGACTGTTCCTTCCATGGAGCACACAGTTCACAAAGCTGGTTCCTGTCTTACCCTTCAGGTGTCAGATTAAATGCCACATGCCCAGAGAAGCCCTCCTGAACACCCCATGTAATAGTAATGTATGTTTCCTTCTCTCGGATTCATGTAAATTTCTTTCACAAAACTTATGATAATTTTCAGCTGTTTCAGTTTGTATATACTTTGTCAGATATTCCATTAGAATGTCAGGGCTTCAGTGTCTCTCCAGTGCCAATCTAGCTTAGAGGAGACACTTAAGAAAAAAATGAGGGAGAAAAGCAAAGGATCTAATTTTTATATGAAGAACAAATTCATTTCTTTTTTTATATACAGATGTTTCCCATTTGCTTCTATGGCCAAGAAACAAGTTGCTGTGAGGTGACTGCACTGTTTGTCAAGTCACTGATTACAAAATTAAGCTGGCCTTACCACTCTAGATCCTATTAAAAGATTATATTTTACCTCTGATATATTTTCTAACTCAAGGTTTTCTGAAATGTGTAAGGTGCTGAGGGTGATCAAGACCCCACCCAGTTATAATCTTTATTCCTGCACAGACACAGTTTTCATGAAGGTTAAAAATATATATATTGTGGGAACTGCAATGACTTTAGTAATCTCAGAGGTGGGTGGTCATATAAACCTAATGCAATTGCCATAACTTAGAGACTGTCATGGGGCCCAAGGATTAAGTCTGCAGACACTTCCCACAAAATAAGATTCACACTAGGAGCTTCACTCTTGGGTGATATCCTCATGGCAACCCAAAAACCAAGGAAACTTCCTGCCTACGTAATAATTCTTTGCAAAAGAGGATAGATGTACAGCATAAATTACTTTCCTGAAAAAATGATAAAGGTAAAACAATTGTAAAAGAGTAAATATACTTCCATTTATTTTTCTGTGGTTCAAAGAGGAGATTTCCCCTCTCTTTCTCGGAGATGCCTAGGAAATGGCAGCCATCTCCTGCTTGGCGTCATGGCTGCTCTCAGACCCCTCCTGAAGCCCAAAATCAGCGTCAAAAAGAGGACCAAGGAGTTCATCCAGCACCAGTCAGACTGATATGTCAAAATTAAACAGAACCAGCAGAAACCCAGAGGCACTGATAACAGGGTGAGCAGGAGATTCAAGGGCCAAAGATCTTGATGTCCAACATGGTTAGGGGAGCAACAAGAAAACAAAGTGCTTGTGGGCCAGTGGCTTCTAGAAATTCCTGGTCCACAACCTCAAGGAGCTTGAAGTACTGCTGATGTGTAACGCCTTCCAGTGCCGGGACTGCTCACAACATCTCCAAGAACTCCAAAGCCATTGTGGAAAGAGCAGCCCTACTGGCCATCAGAGTCAGCAATCTCAATGCCAGGCTGCGTGGCAAGAAAATGAAGAGAGGGCTACTGCGCAATTTTGTGTAAGTTAATAACACCATAAAACTTGGGGTGGGGGGTGGGAAGGTGATTCCTGGCTTGTCAGAATAGAATGTCATACAAACCAAAGGCCACAGCTTTAGACCGAAACTTCAGCAACATTAAATTGTGTTAAGTATTTCTCTTCTCTGTAGAGTACTGAATATCACATATCAGTTCTTTCTTCAAAAGTCATCTTTGAACAGAGTCATTCATACTATCCATCCCTACGAATTCTCAGGGTCTAATGTATAATTTAACCAAAAGAGCATCCACTTTCTGGAAAAATATTACTGAGATTTCTTTCTTTTATGCTTTTCAGATTTTCCATGAAGATTTATCTAGAATGGATTTGGGATCATTGTTTCACTGAAGGTTATGGATAGCTCATGTCAGAACTTGGTTTTTGATTGTAAGAAAATAAATAAGGGCTTTCCTCATAGTTCAGTTCCTAAAGAATCTGCCTGCAATGCAGGAGACCGCAGTTCGATTCCTGGGTTGGGAAGATCCGCTGGAGAAGGGATAGGCTACCCACTCCAGTATTCTTGGGCTTCCCTTGTGGCTCTGCTGGTAAAGAAGCTGCCTGCAATGCAGGAGACCTGGGTTCAATCCCTGGGTTGGGAAGATCCCCTGGAGAAGGGAAAGGCTACCCACTCTAGTATTCTAGCCTGGAGAATTCCATGGACAGTCCATGTGGTTGCAGAGTCAGACACAACTGAGCAACTTTCGCTTTCAAAATAAATGAAGTTCTCAAGAGTACTGACCACCAAAATATTTATCAGCTAAACAAATAAATGTTCATTTGAGAATACAAATAGCTCCCTGAATGGTCTCAAATGTTCTGTCTTTATCATCTGTGTGCACCAAAATGCCCACCCATATTTTACTTGGAGAAAATAAACTGTAACCATGAGATGATTTCCAGAAGGCATCAAATATAGACTTTGGACCAGATAAACCTGAGTTTGCATTTTGATTCTGAGTTTGTAGTACTTCCTTGGGGGAGACCCTAGGGCCTTTGCAGTTTTCATTTTTCATATAGAAACTGATGACCTCATTCATACACATAGCTTCAACCACCACCTGTACGGTCTTAAATCATTATATTATCTACAACCAGACTTCTCTGCAGAGCACTAGACTCATTTCTAATTGGGTTTTACACAGTTCACCTCCAATGGTTCAATGGCACCAAAAACACAACAGATTAAAGAGATGAATTGATTCTCAATCCTGATTAACAGCACCACCACCACTTCATAACTCAAGCCAGAATGTGAGAATTATCTCTATGTCACTTACTCCCCACAAAACATCAATCTATGAATCCTGGAGATTTTGCCTCAATTAACCTCTTTCATGTATGTCCCTGCCACATTCTCAGTGCAGCTGTTTGGGACCTTAGTGTGTGCTGTGCTCAGTTACTCAGTCATGTCTGACTCTTTTTGTGACCCCATGGACTGTTAGCTCACCAGGCTCCTCTGTCCATGGGATTTCCTAGGCAAGAATACTGAAGTGGGATGCCATTTCCTTCTCTAGGGTATTCTCCTGACCCAGGGATTGAACCTGCATCTCCTGCATTGACAGGTGGATTCTTTAATACTGAGCCACCAGGGAAGCCCAATTTGAATTTAACTAACAACTAAAGATGTTGAGAATTATTCATGTGCTTATTGGCTATTAACACATATTAGATGTGTGTGTGTATGTTCAGTTGTGTCTGACTCTTTGTGGTTCTATGGACTGTACACTGCCAGGCTCCTCTTTCCATGGGATTCTCCAGGCAAGAATACTGGAGTGGTTTGCCCTCCTCCAGGGGATCTTCTAGACCCAGGGATTGAACCCATGTCTCCTGCAGGTGGATTCTTTATCACTGAGCCATCTGTAAAGCCCCTTGGGACCTCAATGGTCCCCTCCAATTCCGTCACCTTTTCTGTTAATCTGGTACATTATGCCTCTACCTAGCTTCCAGTGGGATCTTTGCATATATTACCAGGTCACTCTCACTGAAGCTTCTTCAGTTTTTATATCCTGTTAATCTGATCCACAATGAAATTTGAATTCTCAATTGTGGTATATAGCAAGGCACTATAAGTGAGCTGATCCTGGCATGCTATTCTATTTTCAACTTCTACCATTTGTCCTAACATATCAGACACTTCAGTCATACACATTATTTTTGGCTTCCTTAACAGGCCCAGCTCAACCCCTCAGATTGGGTCAATGGTGTTTCCTGGAACTTCAGTGTATTTACTAGGGGACTTTTCAATAGTTTCCAAATCTGTCTTTCCCTTAGAATTTAATTTAAGTACCTTGAGAAAGGGGATATGATTTTATCTTTGTATCTCTAGTGTTTGCTACTCAGAATAATTGTTTGACAAGTAGATGGGTGAATACATAGGGCAAAGAGAAAGGAAAGGGAGGATGTTATGAACTTCAAATTATTCTGAAAGATCAGGAAAGGTGAGGAGCATAAAGAGGTAGGAAAGGAAATAGTGGCTGTAATACAGTCCGTATCTTTAGATTTCAAAATCACTCAGCTTTTATAACAAAGTAGGTAGAAGTGTAGCATTGATTGCATCTTTATTTCACAAAGACACTTAACATTTTTATGCTTCAGTTTTTTTTTTTTAATCTTCAAAAGAGGACAAATTACTACAAAGCACTAATACTCTAAAACCTGTATCAAAGCTATGGATAGATATTGATGATAATACTTAAAGGAAAGGTGCTATGATATTCAAATGTAAAAGAATAATGGGAGAGAATCCAAATTGTCTTTACACAATGCTATTTCAAAACAGTAAGCATAAATCAATGCAGATGGTGACTGCAGCTATGAAATTAAAAGACACTTGCTCCTTGGAAGAAAAGCTATGACCAACCTGCTGCTGCTAAGTCACTTCAGTCGTCTCTGACTGTGTGTGACCCCATAGACCGCAGCCCATCAGGCTCCCCGTCCCTGGGATTCTCCAGGTGAGAACACTAGAGTGGGTTGCCATTTTCTTCTCCAATGCATGAAAGTGGAAAGTGAAAAGTGAAAGTGAAGTTGCTCAGTCATGTCCGACTCTTCGTGACCCCATGGACTGCAGCCTACCAGGCTCCTCCTTCCATGGGATTTTCCAGGCAAGAGTACTGGAGTGGGGTGCCATTGCCTTCTCCATTGTTTAAATGAACACCCATAGACTTTTAGAAGAAGTCGACTGTCCACACCATTAGTTTGAGTTATAATTATATAACTCAAATAATTATATAAACCATAACGCTAGGAACTACATGTCATAATTTCAAACACAGATATTTTAAAATGCACTTAGGGGAAGGGAGAGAAGAGGGTGGGATGTATGGAAAGAGTAACATGGAAACTTATATTACCGTATGTAAAATAGATAGCCAATAGGAATTTGCTGTATGGCTCAGGAAACTCAAACAGGGGCTCTGTATCAATCTAGAGGGGTGGACTGCAGCACACCAGGCCTCCCTGTCCCTCACCATCTAAGTTCATACCCATTGCATTGGTGACATCATCCAGCCATCTCATCCTCTGATACCTTCTTCTCCTTCTGCACTCAATCTTTCCCAGCATCAGGGACTTTTCTAATGAGTCGGCTGTTTGCATCAGGTGACCAGAATACTGGAGCTTCAGTTTCAGCATCAGTCCTCCCAATGAGTAGTCAGGGTTGATTTCCCTTAAGATTGACTGGTTTGAACTCCCTGCTGTCCAAGGGACTCTTGGGAGTCTCCTCCAGCACCACAGTTCAAAGGCATCAATTCTTTGGTGCTCTGCCTTCTTTACGGTTCAGCTCTCACAACCACGTGACCACTGGGAAGACCATAGCCTTGACTATAGGGACTGGCAGGGTAATGTTGGCTGAGTAATGTCTGTTTTTCAACACAATTATGCTGTATCAATTACTTCATATATGTACAAACAAGGGAGATGAATTTGGGGCTTGTAAAAATTAGCTTGCATTAAGTCTGAGATTTTATTTTGTTTCAAATTCAACAACTCTGTTTGCCATCATCAACAGAGCCTTATGATAGAATATATCATTGTTTAAATGAACACCCATAGACTTTTAGAAGAAGTCGACTGTCCACACCATTAGTTTGAGTTATAATTATATAACTCAAATAATTATATAAACCATAACGCTAGGAACTACATGTCATAATTTCAAACACAGATATTTTAAAATGCACTTAGGGGAAGGGAGAGAAGAGGGTGGGATGTATGGAAAGATTAACATGGAAACTTATATTACCGTATGTAAAATAGATAGCCAATAGGAATTTGCTGTATGGCTCAGGAAACTCAAAAAGGGGCTCTGTATCAATCTAGAGGGGTGGGATGGGGCAGGAGATGGGAGGGAGGTTAAAAAGGGAGGGGATATATGTATACCTATGGCAGATTCATGTTGAGGGTTGATAGAAAACAACAAAATTCTGTAAAGCAATTATCTTTCTATAAAAAAATTAAAAGAAAAAATGAATCAAATGCAGTTAATTAAAAGAAAACTTTTATTTTTAGAAGTTTACTGAGTCTATGTTTTGTTTAATTTGTATATTCCTCTACAGAATCAGACATTCAAGGGATGCTCAATAAATGCTTAGGCAAATTATTAAACCTTCTAAGTCTCAGTTTTACTCTTTTTTTACTCATTACTTACTCTTTTATCAAAGAGATGGGATTAATACATCAAAAGTTGTTGGAGGATTACATGAGATTATGCTTTGTACTGTGTCCGGTACATAGTAACCATTCAAAGGTTGCTATTATTATGTGTATATCTGATCCTGGTTAAAGGGCTATTTTATCTTCAACACAGTCACAAAAATCTAAGACTGTGCATCTCATATTTCAGTTCCATAAATGGGCTAATAGTTGAGTAACAAAACACAAAGCCAGGTTCAGAGACAAACTGGAAACTCTAAACAAACCTAGCCAGCCAATAAGGAAACACTACAGACTAAGTAGCTTATGAAACAAATTCTTGCGCTTTGGAATATTTTTTTATCTACCATGCAGGATAAGGTTAGTATGGAATAACAGTTTACATTATAGGTCTAAGGCAAATAAATGTTGCTTCATGTGAGTTTTTCTCTCCAAGTATTTTCATCAGCTTTCCCACCTATGACTCCAAGCAGATCAAGAATCACCGACCTAAACTATTGCAAGCATAAAAGATAGTTTATTCTTCTTATAAGCAAATTCAAAAATAAACTTTTAAAAGGTTTTCTCCTCATTTTTTCAGGTGTATTCTGAATATTCTCTCTGTGTATATTCTTTTGATCTCTCCTCAGCAGATACACAGAACTGTTGTCCACAGTCATTCAGAACTGATCTCAACTTTGCTACTGTCCTATTCATCCATTAAACCATCATTTATAGCAATTTCCTCTGCTGTGACCAATATGCCACCTTATTCATATTATGTTCCTTTTAAATGATGATATGGAAGAATGAGGTCAGTGTTCTGGATAGAAGATGAGACTTTATAAACAATAGAAGATTCACTATCATCCAGTTTAGAAAAATAATTGAAAGTGATTGTAGATCGTGAACAGTAAAATTTTCTTAAAATACTAAGAGTTAAAATAGTTTATCTCCACAAAAGATGAAATTTATTTATCTGAAGAAATCATCAAAAAGGTAAGTTGAATCTCAGGCTAAAGAATCAAGAAGGACTGGGTTTGTCAGAAAGCTTACCAAATTTTCTAATATCAAAGAATGTTTTCAGGGAAAATATCATGAACAGAAGAAAAGAACAAGAATTCATAGATTTTTTTTTTCTCCCAACAGTGATCAAAAGATAGAGACATAAAACCCTGACATTATGGAAGCCAGAAGGGCTTGTGCTGTTGTGGGACAGGATTCTGCTTAGACGTTACTGCCTCATTTTGTATGATCCATTTCACAAGTATTCACTGCATGTTGCACTAATTCCATGTTCACTAAACAATCTTTGTTTGGACCCAACATAACAGTCTGCTTCATGTTTGAATACAGATGTCTTTTATGCCTTACCCCTCCCTCTTCCCCTTCCGTCTCTCAGCTGGGCATGCTGATAAGAAAGCCTAGGGGCTTTGTCACCAACAGTAAGTGTAAATCATGCGCTAAAACCCTCACTCCAGCCTCAGTCCCTAACCACCACAAAAACTTGAAGCTGGGCTCCCTCCTTTCACAGTTCCTTTAAGACATTTCCGATCAGCTTGAGGGACCTGTACTGCTCTCTCCAGAAAGCTTCATTATGGGAATAATAAACCTTTCCATACATTGTTGGTGTGTGTGTATGTGTGTGTGATGATCAGTTTGGAAATTCAAATCAAATTTTGAGTGGGGATCCATCTCAACTCTTTGGACTGGCCATAGCATCCAGTCACCAAGATACTGGAAGGAGGTTTCCTTGCAATGAAGACATAAAAATTTTAGTACCTAGGAAAAAATCTTCATCCAATAGAAACATAATAAACAGGGATTCTAGTTCACAGATCAATTTCTTACAAGTTCATATACTGGAAATTCATTCCATTGAATCTAATCAATGTTAAAATGATATTACAATTCAGTTTTAGAAACTGAGAAGCTGAAAGTTAGTCTTTGGAATCTGGTAACCCCTCCAACAAATTACTATAATATAATTTCTATTTTATTTATTTATTGTGTGGAAACACAATTTTATTCCTCTAAGAAATAAAGCACATTTCATTTGAAGGAACAATTCTATTCTATGAGAGGGAAACTTAAATGCCTGGAGGGGGCAGTAGGTAACTTAAATGGAGCAGGCAAAAGAAAGTGGACCCACTAAGCTTTGTGTTACAACCCAGAACAATCTGGCTCTATTACATTTCCTATTAAAACTCTTTACTGTGCTTTAAAAAGGTACTGTAGTCAGATGTTGACCCTGTACTGTAACTGCTCATGTGAAAAGTTGCATAATAGAAATATCAGCATTTTAATCCCTTTGTTGTCAAACAGAAATAAAAACAAAAAGCTTTTGGTATCTGCAATATAGACACCAACTTACAGGAATGTATATAAATGGGAGAAAAATGCCACTGAAGGAACCAAGGCCTTTATTTCAACTCTCTCTTGCTTTGCATTTCCACTTTCATTTTTACTTTATTCTGACCAGACCCTTATATTTCATTAATTGCTATAAAATCTGATAAAAATGGACTTCACTCCTAAAATATATCCAGATGGTAATTTCAGTATTTCCAAATGTTTTTGAAAATACCAAAGTCAAAATTTCATGGAATATTTTATGGAAACTTTGAGCGATTTGATAAAAATGTAACAACTATTTGCTGAACTAGAAATCTGCAAAAACAGCTTTTTTAAAAAAGAATTCTGGGATTCTAGAGTTATTCAGAGCTAGGTTCAAATAATTAGTAACTAACTGTGGGACTGGGGAAAGTTCATCAACCTCATCTGTCCTGTGGAGAATCTTGTGAGGATTACATGAGATTGGATATATAAAGCATCCACCATACAGCCTAGAACAGGAAGTGCTTCATAAATGTCAATTCCTTTCATTTCCAAGTTCGTCTATGTGAGTCCTTTTGACTTCTAGTACTCTGAAATCTTGTAGGGGCTTCATAAGCCTAACGGTTCATATTTACACAGAATATTCAAATCTGCATAAAGAATAGCTTAATTGATTTAGCTTGTAGAAGCACAATGATGAAACAGTAGTAGGAATTACAGTAGTGTGTTGATGCACCCATATTTGAATTAGATGTAATGAAGAAGGTGAAAGAATCAATGATGGTTATTTCTCACTCACTGAACTATTGCTTTTCTTCTCTTGCTTCTCTTCTTTGCTTCTCTTGACAAACCACAGAAAATCTACCTGCTTAGAGGCTGTGAAGACAAAGTTTTAATCAACCAACACAAATAACTAAGCAAGGAGCACTCTCTATAAGGGAATTCATCGCCTCTCCTCAAAAAGCATCATTAACACACTGATTCTACAGAAGTAAACTCCGATGCTAGCAGCGAATGAGACTGAAAGCAATCAAGCTTTCTGCTTTCAACATCCTAAAGGATCTTTTCAAGTTAATCTCCTTGAAAGCCTAAAACAAAGCCACTTACAAACACAGGGTAAATTCAAAAGCTTGTTAATACAATGTTAGGGGTAAATATGTAAATATATCAAAGGTCAAGTTTCAGTTCCCATAGCAATTGTAACTTAGCCACTTAACACTTGTAGCAACCCAGAGTATCCACAACCAGAGGAAACATTTCTTCAGTGGCTGTAGGCCTTTCTGTCTTTGAAAACTTTTGGCTATTATGTTGCATTTGTTTTGGAGTGTTTATTCACATTAAGATTTCAAAAGCATCACATTTAAGTTCTACTATTGAAAGCTCTTCAAAAAAGCTTGGCCTCATTTCAGTGGTGATGGTTTCAGCCACATTCATCCTGAAATTATTGTCCATTTCAGCCAGGGGCATTATAAATTCATCCCTATATTTTTATGGAGAAATATTTATGATAAACCATCCTTGGAAGGCTGTTTTTATGCTATAGCATAAGTCAGAAAGGCTTCACTGGTGGCTCATAAGTAAAGAATCCGCCTGCAATGCAGGAGATGTGGATTCAACTCCAGGGTCAGGAAGCTCCCTGGAGAAGGAAATGGCATCCACTCTAGTATTCTTTCCTGGAAAATCATATAGACAAAAGAGACTGGTGGGCTACAGTCTACGAGACTGCAAAAGAGTCAGACACGACTTAGTGTCTATGCAAAAACAACAATACATCAGAAAACTTAAGAGTGTTCACCACGCAGCAAGGCGCTTCCTAGGTAGCACAGTGTAAAGAACCCTCCGGGCAATGCAGGACATGCCAGAGACGCAGGTTTGATTCACTGGTCAGCAAGAGCCCCTGGATTAGGAAATGTCAACCCACTCCAGTATTCTTGCCAGGAACATTTCCATGGACAGATGAACCTGGCTGGCTACAGTCCATGGGGGTCACAAAGATTCGAACATGACTGAGATACTGAGCGAGCGCACAAATGCGCGTGGACGCCTGCGCGCGCGCGCACACACACACACACCACCCCCATATAGTAAAAGAACTCAAAGTGGGAAATAACTAAAATTTAAGGGCTAAAACCAGTAAGCCTCAACCAAAGCTGAGGGATGCATTTTTATGGAAACTACCAAAATAAAACAACAATGTAAACATCGGATAAATTTTAAAAGCAGGGGTGTATAAATGATTTTTTATTATACACATAGCAGGAAAATAAAGACATCAAATACAGTTTCATAGTCAGATGAGAATTAGTGATGTCTGAAATTGTCTTCATTGTATTCAAAGCTCAGTGTAACAACTCAACATTATGCCAGAATCAGGATGGGAGAGTGAATGGCTAGTTTATACAGTCAGAGAAAAGTGAGTGATTCTAGAATATCTAGAACAAGGGCCAACAAGATCCCCTGGAGGAGGACATGGAAGCTCACTCCAGTCCTTGCCTGGAGAATCCCATGGACAGAAGAGCCTGGAGTGCTACAGTTCATAGTGTCACAAAGAGTCAGCCATGACTGAAGTGACCTGGCATGCATGCAGGCAGGCCAAATACACCCTGATGTCTATTTTTGTAAAGTTTTACTGAAGGACAGTCAAGCCTGTGCTTTTACATATCAGCTATGGCTGACTTCACACTACAGTGACAGGCACATGGAGTGGTTATGACAGATACCATTGAGTTGGCAAAGCCTAAAATACTTATGGGCTTTCCTCGTGGCTCAGATGGTTAAGAATCTGCCTGCAATGCAGCAGACCAGGGTTTGATCCCTAAAGAAGGGAATGCATGTGTGCATGCTAAGTGCTTCAGTCCTGTCCATCTCTTTGCAACCCTGCGTACTATAGCTGGCCAGACTCCCCTGTCCATGGGGTTCTCTAGGCAAGAACACTGAAGTGGGTTGCCACGCCCTCCTCCAGGGGATCTTCCCAATCCAGGGATCAAACCTGCATCTCTATGTCTCCTGCATTGGCAGCTGAGTTCTGTACCACTAGCATCACCTGGGAAACCAAGAGAAGGGAATACTTATACTTAAAATGCTTATAATATGGACTTCTATAGAAAATTCAGCCAAAAACTTAAATAAAAGCAGATGTAAAGATCCATTGTCTGGATAAACAACAAGGTCCTATTGGATAGCACAGGGAACTATATTCAATATCTTCTGATAGACCATAATGGAAAAGAATATGAAAAAGAATGTGTGTATATGTATAACTAAATCATGTTGCTGTACAGCAAAAATTAATATGAAATTGTAAATCAACAATAATTAAATAAAATAATGGAAAAAAATTCCATTGCCTGAAATATACAACTCTCTGTATTTTGGCTGAGGAGAAGTTCACACACACACACACACACACACACACACACACACAAACACAAAATGTATAGACTAGAAATGACCATTTATTTTGTCCACTTTCTGATAATAAAGTTACCAAATTCCAACTAAAAGGTGGGTATATCATTCCTTAAGAATTCTGAGAAAAGTTGATACGAGTGCCTCTTTTTCATAATCTAACCATTGATATAAAATCTATGTCTTGCTGGATTTAAACATTTAATGTTCAAATGTCTTATACTTGAAATCCAAATAGTAAAAACTATATTTATATTTTTTACTTCAGGGATATCTTTATTGAAAGTCAAGTAGAAACAGAATTTTTATGAAAAATAAGTATATAATACCCCAGGCAAAAATTTTTATCATTTAATAGCTAAGTTTTAGAGAAGTGAGAGGAAGAATGGACAAAATAGTTATATTCAATATAGCATGAAAAAATGCTAGAAGGAACTTCAGTTCAGTTCAGTTCAATCGCTCAGTCATGTCCAACTCTTTGTGACCCCATGAATCGCAGCACACCAGGCCTCCCTGTCCATCACCAACTCCCGAAGTTCACTCAGACTCATGTCCATCGAGTCAGTGATGCCATCCAGCCATCTCATCCTCTGTCGTTCCCTTCTCCTCCTGCCCCCAATCCCTCCTAGCATCGGAGTCTTTTCCAATGAGTCAACTCTGCGCATGAGGTGGCCAAAGTACTGTGACATGCAAAACTGATCTTGTAAAAAAATGGGCAAGAAATAAATAGTTTTATTAGCTGGAGGAAATGTGTGAATATTTGTGGAAGTTTCAGTAAGAGAAATTTAGACAAACTACTATTAAAAAAGAAAAACAGAGCCCTAAGAACAATCAAGCTATAAAACATTCTGGCAGGAAGGCTGGAAATTCATGTTCAGGTAATATTCTGAATAATGAAAGCAATTATGGCAAATGGCAAAATGATTGCATATTTTTCAGAAAAAAAATTAAGCCTGGAATTATAAAATGGTTGATTTACCTTCAAATATTAAGAAAAAAAATTACTCAAGTGACTCATACAGAAATCAATTTCCAACTCCTTAGATGATCAGGAGGTACAAAATAACAACCAACATGGCTTTAGCTTTCTGAAAAACACATTTAGTCAGACAAATCTTATTTCTTTCTATGATACAGTGACAAGAATGGTAGATGGAGTCAATTGAGGTCTTTCACTCGGTTGCTTATGACATGTATATTGTAAGGCAAAAATGGTTTAGAAAAACACAGACTCTCCAGGAGCTGCAATATGGAAGCCACTAGCTCCTGGTGACTTATGCATTTGAAATGTGGTTAGTCTGAATTGAGACAAGTTGTGTAAACATATAACAGATTTTGAAGATTTAGTATAAAAACCATATCTCATTAATAATTACATTTTAAGTACATATTGAAATGATAATGTCTTATATCTTATATATTCTAGGTTGAATAAAATACATTACAAAATTAATTTCACCAGTTTTAAAATACTTAAATGGACTATTAGCAAACTTAAAAATACACATAGTTTGCATCTGTGGTTCAAATGTTGTTCTACCATATAGCCCTGTCTGAAATATGAACACTAAACCCAGTATGGAGAATCTTTTGTCCTGTGTGAGCATCACTTTATCCTATGTAACAGAGGGTGAGTAGACTGGGCGAAGGCTGGGTAGGATGCTGTAGAGGAGTTCCTTGTTGGGCTACTGGGCTACCCTCTACTGCAGGGTAGTCTAGCACTTCTAGGCTCCACCCACTCATGCTTCCCCAACTCTAGTCATAACAGCTCAAGGCATCCTTCTCGTGGTTTCAAATGCCCTTAGTTCAGTTCGGTCACTCAGTCATGTCCACCTCTGTGACCCCATGGACTGCAGCACACCAGTCTTCCCTGTCCATCACCAACTCCTGGAGCTTGTGCAAACTCATGTCCATCGAGTCAGTGATGCCATCTAACCACCTCATCCTCTGTCATCCCCTTCTCCTTCTGCCTTCAATCTTTCCCAGAATCAGGGTCTTTACAAATGAGTCAGTTCTTCCCATCAGGTAGCCAGAAAATATTGGAGCTTCAGCTTCAACATCAGTCCTTCCAATTAATATTCAGGACTAATTTCCTTTAGGATTGACTGATTAGATCTCCTTGCAGTCCAAGGGACTCAACAGTCTTCTCCAACACCACAGTTCAAAAGCATCAATTCTTCTGTACTCAGCTTTCTTTACGGTCCAACTCTCACATCCATACACGACTACTGGAAAAACCATAGCTTTGACTAGATGGACCTTTGCATCTGCTTTTATGTCTCTGCTTTTCAATATGCTGTCTAGGTTGGTTATGGGTTTTCTTCCAAGGAGCAAGCATCTTGTAATTTCATGGCTGCAGTCACCATCTGCAGTGATTTTGGAGGCCAAGAAAATAAAGTCTGTCACTGTTTCCATTGTTTCCCCATCTATTTGCCATGAAGTGATGGAACCAGATGCCATGATCTTAGTTATTTTGAATGTAAAGTTTTAAGCCAGCTTTTTCACTCTTCTCCTTCACTTTTATCAAGACACTCTAGTTCCTCTTCATGTTTCTGGCTACCTGATGGGAAGAAGGCAGAAGGCACCTTCTGTCATCTGCATAGCTGAGGTTATTGATATTTCTTCTAGCAATCTTGATTCCAGCTTGTGCTTCATCCAGCCCTGCATTTCACATAATATTCTCTGCATATAAGTTAAATAAGCAAGATGACAATGTACAGCCTTGATGTACTCCTTTCCCAATTTGGAATCAGTCCATTGTTCCATGTCCAGTTCTAACTGTTCCTTCTTGACCTGCATACAGATTTCTCAGGTGGCAGGTCAGGTGGTCTGGTATTCCCATCTCTTGAAGAATTTTCCACACCTTGTTGTGATCCAAACAGCCAAAGGCTTTGGCATAGTCAATAAAGTAGAAGTAGATGCTTTGTTGGAACTCTTGCTTTTTCAATGATCCAATGGATTTTGGCAATTTGATCTCTGGTTCCTCTGCCTTTTCTAAATCCAGCTTGAACATCTGGAAGTTGTCAGTTCATATACTGTTGAAGCCTCACTTGGAGAATTTTGAGCATTAACTTTGCTAGCATGTGACTGAATGCAATTATGCAGTAGTTTGAACATTCTTTTGCATTGCCTTTCTTTGGGATTGGAATGAAAACTGACCTTTCCCAGTCCTGTGGCCACTGCTGAGTTTCCAAATTTGCTGACATGATGAGTGAGGCACTTTCACAGCATCATCTTTTAGGATTTGAAATAGCTCAATTGGAATCCCATCACCTCCACTAGCTTTGTTTGTTGTGATGCTTGCTAAGGCCCATTTGACTTCACATTTCAGGATGTTTGGTTCTAAGTGAGTGATCACACCATCATGTTTATTTGGGTCATGAAGATCTTTTTTTGTATAGTTTTTCTGTGTATTGTTGCCACCTCTTCTTAATATCTTCTGCTTCTGTTAGGTCCATACCGTTTCTGTCCTTAATTGTGCTCATCTTTGCATGGTGTGTTCCCTTGGTATCTCTAACTTTCTTGACGAGATCTCAAGTCTTTCCCATTCTACTGTTTTCCTCTATTTCTTTGCATTGATCACTGGGAAAGGCTTTCTTTTCTCTCCATGCTATTCTTTGTAACTCTGCATTCAAATGGGTATATCTTTCCTTTTCTCCTTTGCCTTTTGCTTCTCTTCTTTTCTCAGCTATTTGTAAGACCTCCTCTGAGAACCATTTTGCCTTTTTTGCATTTCTTTTTCTTGGGGATGGTCTTGCCCTTAGGATGATTAAAAGCCAGTGGGCTAGGAAATTGTTCACAGGGTCTTTTTCAGTACTAAATTTTTACGTCTGCACTGTGATTTTTATAAAAACTCCTTGTTTGTTTTAGTTTTATGAAAATTTCTTTTTGTTAACATATGAATGCAGTGTTTAGTGACAGCCCACTTGAGGGATGAACACACAACTATTTTTAGTGTTTACCCTGTACAATTTTCTAAGTTTGTATGAGGTTTATACATCTAATATTCTAGCACTTAACTCCTGCTATTTTTTGTTTCATTTGTATACATGTCTTGTGCTCCAAATAGGATCAGAAGCTGTGATAGCAGGACGTTTCTTATATAACCTTTCTCTCCCATAGCAAATGAATAATAGATATCAGTGAAGCAAATGGATCCAGAGGTCAGGATAGCTTTCTGGATTGAGTTTGAATCTGGTATTAACATTTTCAGCAATGACTGATGGTCATTCATTTGATCTTAACCATACACTGCCATATGCAGTATAAAAATTCATAGATTTAAATTTGACTGTCCAAATTAAACAAATTCTTTGAGAACAGAAGATATATGCTATTAATACTACGGCAATATTTTAAAATAACTTTATGGTATCATATACATTTTCTAATCTGGAAATTGAAAGAACCCTTAAAAGTAGACATTATCATCTCCATTTTACTGAAGAGTAAATTGAGGTTTAAGGAGATTGAAAACCTGATGGCGGAATGACCAGGATTTGAAGACACAACTTGACTTCAGGTCATCTGATTGTGGGTTGATGGTTTTTGTGTCACTCTACAAAACTGTAACATACTTTGCTTTGTATCTGACCTAGTCTGGCTTTCCACAGAAGTTAATCCTGAGAAAAAGATTTGAGTAGAAGTTTGGGCATGTGCAGGGAACATCTGAGAAGCAGGGATGTGAAAAGCACCCAGTAAGGAATGAAATTAAGTCACTATATTCCCAGACGGTTAGGTGGTAAAGAATCCACCTGCCAGTTCAGGAAACTCAGAAATCGTGGGTTCATTCCTTGGGTCAGGAAGAACCCCTGAAGGAGGGCATGGCAACCCACTCCAGTATTCTTGCCTGCAGAATCCCATGGACAGAGGAACCTGGAGAGCTACAGTCCATGGAGTCTCATAGCGTCAGACATGACTGAGCATGCACACACTCATGAAAAGAGGCCTCTGTTTCTCAGCAAACCCTGGAAGTGGAGGTATTTGGAGCATTAGGAGATAGGGCCTTAACAGAGGTGATTAAGCTAAAATAAGCATGTTTGAGTGGGCTCTAATCCAATCAGTCATGTCCTTGTGAAAAGAAGGAATCTGGACACACAAAGAGACATCAGGGATGTGCACACAAAAGAAAGATCATTTGAAGACACAACAAGAATGCAACCAAGCCAAGGAGAGGGGGCCTCAGAAGAAACCAGACCTGCCAACACATTGACCTTGGACTTTTACCCTCCAGAACTATGAGAAAATAAAGGTCTATCATTTAAGCCACCCAGTTTGTGATAATTTGTTATTGCAGCAATAGCAAATGAATACATCATGCTTGAGAAGCTTTCTCCCAAGGAGTTAATAAGCTGGAGTACTTGTACTAGAGGTTCACACTCTGTACTCATGGTTCTCATACGGTCTCCTTGTCAACTCAAGATCCCTAGCTAGGGGCTCTGACCTGTGAATCACCTGGACTGTCCTCATTATCTTTCTGTTTTTGCCCCTCATCCACCTGTTATGCTATGTTCCAGTATTGCTCACAGCCACACATAGAAAATACATCCCATTTCCATCTGAATAAGACATTGGAAGATTGGCCTTTCCAGGTTGGACTCAGGTGGATGAATATTTTGGAAATAGCTTTAGAATTCAAAAAGAGTTGGAAGCACTGAAAGGAAGTATACAAAGTGAACTTTAATAGCAAACACTCGTAGAACACATAAAACATTTCAGAGAGACAAGAGCCATCAGTAATAGCTAAAGATTTTGAATTCAGACTGAATTCTAATGCAGAATATAGCATAATTGTTTTAAATAAAAAGAATATGGCTGACAGAACAAATGAGATACAGATGTGAACACACATTTTAATTCATTGCACCAGTGGCATTTGATGATATTATTATGTGTCCAGAGGACAACAGAATATGTTAGAAGAAGAAATTAATTTTCCATCACACATCTGGGTAAAAATTTTATCTTGTTTAGAAGCCTATGAAATGATACATGAAATGGAAATATTGAAAAGAGACAAGAGGTGAAAATAGAGATAGTTTAGCATTTGTTTTCAAATCTTTGAGGAAAAGCTTGTGAAACTTGGAAAATGAAGATCAGTAACAATATTGAAGTTTCTGAAGTGGTATCTACTGGACCCAGTTCAGCTGTTATCTATTCCTATTGAAAGAGAATAATATTCCTATTAAAAAAGAAGAAATGGGTATTAAAAGCAGAAAGAGAGATTTAACTGAGCCATACAAACTTTGAGAGTTAGAGCAAAATAATAGAAAATGCCACCAAAAGTTAAAAAAAAATTTCCTCTCCAGGGACTTTTAAGAATAAGGATGATAGCTCAACTTTTATAATGGATCTCAGGAACCAGGCTGCACAGTTTGTCATGATAACAAATATTTTGGAAGAAGTACAGTTCTCAGACACTTGAGTGGTATTTAAGAATTCAGTGACAACTTAACTTGCCTACAACTTCTTTATTTAAAGCCTGATCTAATCTTTCTCAGAACTGCAGGTTCAAATTGATTTCTGTGGCCTGGATAGATACTTATCCTAGGGGAGTTATATAAGGTTCTTCTATAAAGGAGAGAGATGAGCTTCTTGGAGATTTTTCTACGTTTGTGTTGATTTTTTTTTTTTTATTGAGATGAAGTTCACTTAACATAAACCATTTTTAATGTGAACAGTTCAGTGGCATTTAATACACTCAGAATGGTACACAACCCTAACCATCACCTTGATAAAGTTCCAAATTTGTGTTGATATTTGCAGTTAAGGTAGTCTTTTGTGTATTTCTTTTTGAGGTTTCATAATACAATAACAAGGAGAAGGCAATGGCACCCCACTCCAGTACTCTTGCCTGGGAAATCCCATGGATGGAGGAGCCTGGTAGGCTGCAGTCCATGAAGTCACTAAGAGTCGGATACAACTGAGAGACTTCACTTTCACTTTTCACTTTCATGCATTGGAGAAGGAAATGGCAACCCACTCCAGTGTTCTTGCCTGGAGAATCCCAGGGATGGGGGAGTCTGGTGGGCTGCCATCTCTGGGGTCACACAGAGTCGGACACAACTGAAGTGACTTAGCAGCAGCAGCAGTAGCAATACAATAACATGGTACAGAATCTAGCAATCTGAGGGGTTTTGGTAAATTTTCATCTGGAATTAAAACAGTCACTTAATGCATGAATGATACATGTTTGTGCTTGATTAATAAAAAAATAAGTTAGATTGCTAGTGGTTAACGTAAAATGCTAATTGAGTGTTCTGCTAAATAGCTTCTAGAGAAATATAAAAATGTACTATACTCCAAAAGGCACATTTCAACTAAATTTTGATTACTGTTAGCTATAGAAAAATCAATCTTTAATGGGTAATTTTGTGAATGAATTTCAGAAAAACTAATAAAAAAGACTCTATATCCCTCTGGCATGCATGCTCAGTCACTTCAGTCATGTCTGACTCTTTGCAATTCCCTGGAATGTAGCCCGCCAAGCCCCTCAGGCCATGGGATTCTCCAGGCAAGTATACTGGAGTGGGTTGCCATTTTCTTCTCCAGGGGGTCTTCCCAACTCAGGGATGGAACCTGCATCTTTTACGTCTCCTATATCCCCCTCTAAGTTTGCCAACTCTTACTTGATACAGTTGAAAAATGTTAAGCACTGGCAAGATAAACACTGCTCATTGAGGCAAGTAAAAATATGCAATTACATATTTTATAGATAAGTACATAAGAATTAATGAACATTAAAGGGTAATAAGTAGGCTTTGATGATGTAAAAACATATATGCTTAGAAAAGAGCAAAAGGAGCTGTCTTCCCACTCTGACACCAATAAGGTAGAGAGAAGATATATCACAAGCGGATGTTTTACCTGCACACAGAAGGATTAAGATATGAGAGAGCCAAATGCTCTGTCAAGAAATCCAGAGATTTCTAGCCGTTTGTATTTTGTGAGTGGTTTTTACAGATAGATAATGATAGATAGATAGATACACTGAATAGAATATGTAAGCTTAGGAAAAGACATTCAGTTTGAAGAGAGGAAAGATTCTCCAGGCAACGTATCTCTCTCCTAGAAGTCCTCCACGGGGTCTAAAACACTTAAAAGACAATGAAATTTGGGGTTAAACTGTATATATTTGCTCTAGAAGTGGTCACATATCAGTTGGTTATGGCATCTTTCCAATTTAAGAAACTAATTCAGTAGGACCAGGAGTGACTAGACAAATAAAGATGGAGGAATTTCCTCAAGACCAAGGATGTGACGTCAAAGACTTCATTGGAAGAGGGTAGTTTGGCAGACCTGACCCAGAGCAGCATGAGGGCACTGGAAACCCATCTTGAAAGAAAAACTCAGGAGTACTCTGAATAGGTCTGACTGTCTTCATGAGCTAGCCTATAACTGGTGGTCCTGGGCTCTCACAGAGATGCCTTCTTAATACAATTGTTATTCATTGTGTGCATGCTAAGTCACTTCAGTCATGTCCAGCTCTTTGCAACCCTATGGACTGCAGCCCACCAGGCTCCTTTGTTCATAGGATTCTCAAGGCACAGTACTGGAGTGAGTTGCCATGCCCTCTACCAGGGGATCTTCCCAACCTAGGGATCAAACCCATGTCTTCTGCAGCTCCTGCATTGCAGGCAGATTCTTTACCATTGAGCCACTGAGGAAGCCCTAATTATTCATTATTACTCTGCAAAACATTTAGGGTTCAATGAATAACATTTCCTGTGTTTGGAAGTGATAGCTCTTTTCTTTGATTGAGAAAAGTGATATTTCAGCTTCACATTCACACCCTCTTCACCAGCAGTGCATTCGGCTTTGGGTTAGCGGTGCCTATTACATTTTCACCAGTAATGCTGACCTTTTAATGGCAGTTTTTGTTGTTTGATTCTTCAGAAGCTTTTCTTGATGGATCTTGTAAAGTATTGAATTGTCCCCAAATTCCTCTTAAAGAAAATTTTCCATTGAAATATGAGATAAACAGCAACATCTTTAATATTAACATTCCTTAGCCCACCTACTTTGAAAGGCATGATATTTTTATCACCCACTTTTCTGTTCTTGGCAGTAGCCATAGCAAAGTTTTTAATTTTATGTGGGAAAGAACCCATTTCATTCCCATCAGCAATGCTCCCGGCTGCAAAACTCCATGTCTGACTGAGGCAATTGTAGTTGACAATGGACTACTTGCTTAGGATGACAGATCACCAACATAGAGGAGTCAGAGGGGCCAGGAGAGGTTTGGTTCTCCTTAGCCCTCAGTTTTCCCACTCAAAACAGGAAAATGTTTCTGAAATTGGATCAAACAAGTTTGAATGGCCATGGGTTGCCTCTCAGGGGTCTAGTGTATACAGGTGTCACTCTGGTGTCATGAAGAGTGAGCAAGGGATTCTTAGTCTGATATGCCTTGGTGTGAATTTCAGCTCAGAAAAGCACCAATCACTTCAGTTCTGTCATCTGTTAAGTGGAGATCATGTCTGGCTGAAGCTTCATTGTGAGGGCTGAAAAGAATGAACATAAAGATCCTGGTACAGGGTGAGTATGCAGCAGGTAGCTATAGAGGCATTAGCCTCTGAACTACCTAGCCCAGTGCTCCACACACAAGAGAAATATAAAAAATTCAATGTCGGTTTCCTTCCCATTTCCTTTTCTCATTATATATCTCAGCTATAACCTGAATCTTGGCATCAGGTTTCAGATGCAATACAGTTATTGTCATGGACTGAATTGTGTCTTCCCCCTTTGCCAAATTCCTATGTTAAAACTCTAACCCCCAGCACTTCAGATGTAACTGTATTTGGAGACATCTTTTACTAGGTGACTAAATTAAAATTGGGTTCTTTAGGGTGGGTCTTAATTTACTCTGATGTCCCTATAAGAAAAGGAAATTTAAATACAAGGGGTGTTTGTGCACACCTGTGTGTGTGTGTGTGGGGTGTGTGTGCAAGTGCGCACATGCAGAACAAAGACAGTGAGGACACAGTGAGGAGGCCACCTCTGCAAGCCACGGAGAGAGGCCTCAGGGGAAACCAAACCTGCCAGCACCCTGATCATGGATTTCTGACCTCCAGAACTATGAGAAATTAAATTTCTGTCATTTAAACCACCTGTTTTATTATGGTATCCCTAGCAAAATAACCAGAGATGAATATATTTCTGAATATGTGCATTTGGTGATATGTACAGCCCCTACCACTCTCATGACAGAAAGCAAAGAACTAAAGAACCTCTTGATGAGGGTGAAGGAGGAGAGTGAAAAAGTTGGCTTAAAATTCAATATTAAAAAAACTAACACCATGGCATCCGGTCCCACCACTTCATGGTAAATAGAAGGGGAAAATGTGGAAGCAGTGACAAGTTTCCTCTTCTTGGGGTCTACAGTCACTGCAGATGATGACTGTAGCCTTGAAATTAGAAGATGATGAAAGTTATGACAAACCCGAACAGTGTGTTAAAGCAAAGATATTACTTTGCCAACAAAGGTCTGTATAGTCGAAGCTATGGTCTTTCCAGTAGTTATGTACGGTTGTGAGAGCTGGACCATAAAGAAGGCAGAGCACCAAAGAATTGATGTTTTCGAACTGTGGTGCTGGAGAAGAATCTTGAAGGTCCCTTAGACAGCAAGGAGATCAAACAAGTCAATCTCAAAGGAAACCAACACTGAATACTCATTGGAAGCATGAATACTAATGCTGAAGCTGAAGTTCTAATACTTTGGCCACCTGATGCGAATAGCCAACTCATTGGAAAAAAAACCCTGATGATGAGAAAGATTGACAGCAGGAGGAGTAAAGGGGAACGGAGAATGAGATGTTTGGATGGCATCACCGATGCAATGGACATCAACTTGGGCAAACTCAGGGAGATGATGAGGGAGCAAAGCCTGGCATGTTGCAGTCCCTGGGGTCATGAAGAGTCAGACATGACTGAACAACATAGTCCCTAATTTTTTTTTAAATAGAAAGAAAGAGAAGAAGAAAGGAAGAAAAGGAAGAAGGAAGAGAGGAGAGAAGGGAGAGGAGGAGAATTCCTGGTACATTTTAAGAGCAAAAAAAAGAGTGACAGAATTGGAAATTAATGTTATTGAGAATTCTTTTTATAGTTATTTTTATTGTTATAATTATTAGGACAGACTTAGACCCTCACTATTTCTGAGGGTCATTAATTTTATACTGATCACCAGATAAAAAACATTACTTTAGCCTCCAAGTTGCAAGCCATGAGCAAAGTGTCTCATTGATGTAATGGACAGCACTTGAAATTTTAGAGGCGACATGCAGATTAACCACTGTTCTTGCATTGCCACACAGCCCCTTTGCATCAGCAGTATAGAAAAACCCAATTTTCCTTACTTCTTCTTGCATGGTTCTTATTAATAAAGGCAAACGGTTTCCTGGACAGAAATATGGTTGTTGAATTTTTGTGACTTACATTACAATTGCTATTTAACAATAAAGTTAACTATTACACATAATCTGGGGGAAATTCTGCAACAGAGCTACAAAGTGGGCATAATTATACCTTCCAAAGTCCAGAGCAAGTGCCCACTTGAGGTTTTGTCCAGCACCGAGATCTACGAGTCAGACACGACTGAGCAACTGAACTGAACTGAACTGAGATTTACAAGTGTGTGAATTTGATGCTAAGTCAGCTATTGTGTCACGGTAATGCCATTTCAATGCTTTATTCAACCCAATCTCCATTTTTATCATTTTCAAATGCTTTGCTATTTATCCAACTGTAGGAGAAAACCCTAGAATGGCTCTTCCTATGTGAGTCACAGAAACAATTGATTCCATCCCAGTTTGTGTCTGAAAAGATGCCACCATGAAGTTAAGAGGATTCCTGGTCTAGGTCTCAGTCGCATCATTTTCCCATCCATGTTTCTCCACAGAAGCCTTTGTACAATAAGACACTCTTGTAAAAGCATAAACAGAAGCAGAAAAGAACCTCCCTTAGGAATCTCTAATCTAGACCACTTCCCCAACTAGCTCTGTTATTTGCTCTGCGGATTCCTTGAAATTTATGCAACTCATCTCCACCTGTATTGTTACCGTGAACTCAATGCACCCCCCTCAAAAAAAGAAGGGCTAAAATAAGACTGATGAAATTTGCATCAAGTTTCTGAAGGTCTGAGTGCCCAATGAAGGCAGTCAAACTTTATATCTAAATGCTCTGACTTCATTCACTGTTACACCAGACATAAACGTCCTCAGGCTTTTAGCTTGGGTTAGTTTCATTGACCGCACATTGGCTCTCAGTAAGGTTCACCATTGCTTCATTTTATGAAGTAAGCCCTGTGTGTAGGTTTGTCTTGCTTAAGTAAGTTGATGAATGATAGGAGCGCAGCATGGTTAAACACAATTCACTAGTCATTGGTTAAAGAATAATTTAACGTATAGTTTCTGCCCCTTCCACAACCAAAACTATTTCTTTTTCTCTGAAAAAGTATTTGACCGAGTTATGTAAAACTTCCCTTTTGCCATTTTCTGTGCATTGACATAGGTAAAAGCCCAAGTGAACACGGAGTGGTTAAGGCAGAATCAAAAGAGCCTAAGCGATTACATATGACCATTTATAATTGAGGGCAAGGGCCAAACATCTGTATTTTATATACATAACATCTGTAGCATCATTTCCTCAGTTTTGTGATTATATATTTCAGATTTTCTGTTCAATTATAACAATTGTTAATGTTGTGGTAGTTTTAGCTATAGTTCTTATTTCATTTTTCTCTAGATGATCAAATTGCTTTATCTATATTTCATTTTCACTAAATTTTTTTTTCTGAAATTACCTTTTCTCTTCTAGGTAAAAGAAAGTAATGTAAACTAAATAAGAATATTCAAAATGTTGTCTTCGCCATTGGCAAATTAAATGTCTGTTTTTGCTGTTCTTACCCAAACACAGCTAGAATTCTGATAACTGGTATATCAGAGTGTTTAGCCTCAGGCCAATGGCCCCAATGAGATGATGCACACAAGTTAGCAAACAGGCTGAGGGGGGAAAAAAATGCACACCTTGATTTATTAGCAATTGTCATTTACCACTTTTGCAATTATTGAAAAATAAACAGCCCTGGTGGTTCAGTGGTAAAGAATCCACCTGCAGTGCAGGAGGCCACTTGCAATGCAGGAGACGTGGTTTCAATCCCTGAGTGGGAAAGACTCTCTGGAGAAGGAAATGGCAACCCATTCCAGCATTCTTGCCTGGGAAATCCCATGGACAGAGGAGGCTGGTGAGGTATATAGTCCATGGGGTCACAAGAGTCAGACACAACTTAGAGACTAAACCACCACCACAATCTAGTAGGAATTAAATCTTCACTTTAACAAAGCTGGTAAACATTTTCCAACATTTAAACATTTCCAACATTTTCCAACATTTCCAAGGAATACTATGTTATTATTTTCCCAAAATTTTCACATGGGGAAAGAACAATCTGGGGAGCTTAAAATTAAATTTGATAATGAAGATCATAAAAATGGCCTACAGTTAGTGCTTTTGGAAACTTAAGCAACCTAATTTTATAAAACTAAAGGAGTATAATATTTAAATTTACTATCCTTTAAATTTCACAAACTGAAGTCATCTAGTTTTTACTCATCATATTAATTTTGGTATTTTGTTTTAGTTTTCAATTTTTTACTCCACCATTTTTATAAGAGGAATTTTGTTGTTCAGTTGTTAAGTCATATCCAACTCTTTGCCACCCAGTGCACTGCAGCACAACACACTTCCCTGTCCTTCGCTATCTCCTGGAGTTTGCTTAGATTCATGTCCCTTGAGTCAGTGATAATATCTGACCATCTCATCCTCTGCTGCCCTCTTTTCCTTTTGCCTTCAATCTTTCCCAGCATCAGGGTCCTTTTCAATGAGTCAGCTCTTTGCATCGGGTAGCCAAAGTATTGGAAGAATACTATATATAATATCAGATCAGATCAGTCGCTCAGTCGTGTCCGACTCTTGGCGACCCCATGAATTGCAGCACGCCAGGCCTCCCTGTCCTTCACCAACTCCCAGAGTTCACTCACACTCATGTCCATCGAGTCAGTGATGCCATCCAGCCATCTCATTCTCTGTCATCCCCTTCTCCTCTTGCCCCCAATCCCTCCCAGCATCAGAGTCTTTTCCAATGAGTCAACTCTTCGCATGAGGTGGCCAAAGTACTGGAGTTTAAGCTTTAGCATCATTCCTTCCAAAGAAATCCCAGGGCTGATCTCTTTTAGAATGGACTGGTTGGATCTCCTTGCAGTCCAAGGGACTCTCAAGAGTCTTCTCCAACACCACAGTTCAAAAGCATCAATTCTTCAGCCCTTAGCCTTCTTCACAGTCCAACTCTCACATCCATACATGACCACAGGAAAAACCATAGCCTTGACTAGATGAACCTTTGTTGGCAAAGTAATGTCTCTGCTTTTCAATATGCTATCTAGGTTGGTTGTAACTTTCCTTCCAAGGAGTAAGCGTCTTTTAATTTCATGGCTGCAGTCACCATCTGCAGTGATTTTGGAGCCCAGAAAAATAAAGTCTGCCACTGTTTCCACTGTTTCCCCATCTATTTCCCATGAAGTGATGGGACCAGATGCCATGATCTTCATTTTCTGAATGAGCTTTAAGCCAACTTTTTCACTCTCCTCTTTCACTTTCATCAAGAGGCTTTTTAGTTCCTCTTCACTTTCTGCCATAAAGGTGGTGTCATCTGCATATCTGAGGTTATTGATATTTCTCCTGGCAATCTTGATTCCAGCTTGTGCTTCCTCCAGCCCAGCGTTTCTCATGATGTACTCTGCATATAAGTTAAATAAACAGGGTGACAATATACAGCCTTGACATACTCCTTTTCCTATTTGGAACCAGTCTGTTGTTCCATGTCCAGTTCAAACTGTTGCTTCCTGACCTGCATACAAATTTCTCAAGAGGCAGATCAGGTGGTCTGGTATTCCCATCTCTTTCAGGATTTTTCACAGTTTATTGTGATCCACACAGTCAAAGGCTTGGCATAGTCAATAAAGCAGAAGGCAAGAGTACTGGAGTGGGGTGCCAAAATGGCACCCCACTCCAGTACTCTTGCCTGGAAAAATCCCATGGACAGAGAAGCCTGGTGGGCTGCAGTCCATGGGGTCGCGCTGAGTCGGACATGACTGAGGGACTTCACTTTCACTTTTCACTTTCATGCATTGGAGAAGGAAATGGCAACCCACTCCAGTGTTCTTGCCTGGAGAATCCCAGGGACGGGGGAGCCTGGTGGGCTGCCGTCTATGGGGTCGCACAGAGTCCGACACAACTGAAGTTACTTAGCATAGCATACTAAGAGGAATACTATGTTATTATTATTGAATTACTTTCTATTCATTTCTTTCTGAGCTTGGTCTTCAGGAATCAGCTTCTGTAGCATCTAGACATGCACTAATTTAGTATCCCTAAAGGTCCTCATCCATCAGCAAACATATCATTCCCTACTCCCAGAAATGAGTTGACCAGGAACATCACTGGGGTAACTTGACACTTGCTAACAGTAAAAGGTTCCCTATAGTCCCTCAGAGCATCATAAATCTTAGTAATTTCTGTCAACAGAGGCAGGTTCATCTAATTACACATTCTCTTCTTTTATGGAGAAAGAACCAAAGTTCAACAACTGCCAACTGGTCTCTGGTTTCAAGCCAGGATAAACCATACAGTAAAGACTTCCCCTGACATCTGTGTTTACTTTTAAGTGACACATTAGCATAAACTCACCTTCTGGTATTTTCTGGAACTTTGAGTGTAAAACCCATTTATAATTCATTGATGAGGATATGCACATTTATTTTGACTACACTTTTTATTTTTGATGCACCATTTCTCTAAGAATGCCATATCAGTAACTGATAATGAGGGATCTTTATTTCCCCATAATTCCCATCACTATCTTTAAAGTTCTCATTTCCTACATGAGGTCTTACATTTGGTCCCCAGATACCATTCCCAGTCACTGGTAAAAGACGCAAGTTACATTCACATACTCATCCAAAGAAGGCATCTTTATTGAGTAAGGTAAAATGTCAACATAGAAGAAAAAAGCGACTAAATAAAGCATCAAATTGTGTCAGAATAATGCATGAACTGGCTTTGACCATAAGTATTTATATGACAACTCTGGACAGTTCACTTAATCAGAACAGGAAGTGTAAATTACCTCTGGGAGAAAGTGAGTAGGAAAAGAAAGAAAAGTAATGTAAGTGACAAGGTAGCAACAGAAGAAAAGAAGAACATACAAATAAGGAAGAGTGGGGAAAGTTCATTTATTGGTGACAGGGGATGTTTGAGCATATGCAGAATCTGAGAAGAATTAGACAGAAAAGAGAGAGAATGAAAATAAATGTAGGTGAGGTTTTAGAGAAGCTGAGAGGGCATAAAATTAGTAGAAAAGATAGAATGATCAACACTGAACATAGCAAGGTCACTTCATCCTCTGAAAAGGAGGGAAAGAGGTGTGGGAGAAGGGAGATAGACAAATGCAGGTCGGAACAGAACCTGAGTGAGATTTTTGGTTACTTATTTTTTCCTCTGAGGAGTATAGGCAAGATCATATTTTGCCAATTAAAGAGCTAAGGGAAAGTGTTCCTGGAAAGGGATAAATATTCATAACCATTGCTCTAGGTAAGAAAGAAAACAGACCAGAAACCAGTGAAGAAGCTGAAGTTGCAGAGTGTCAAGCAGAGGTTAGATTTATACTATCCCACTTCATACAAATACTTACTTGGTTTTCTCCAGCAACACCTGAGTGCCTGCAGTTGGAGCAGGAAAAATAGATTGTTGGCAACATGCAGATTTGGGGGTATAAACAATGGACTTGGGGAAAACAAATGGAAAAGGTCAGCAGCTGGCAGATGAGTAAAGTAGTGGACCTGGTGCTCAGAAAAGGAAGTAAAACCAGGAGGAAGCTCATGGTGAGTAGGAGAAAGTGTGTGTGTGTGTGTGTGAGTGTGAGGGGAGGGGGAGAGAGATGGGCGGAAAGGAGGCAAATGACTGGCAGTCTTGCCAAATTGGAACAGTAGCTCTGGTGGGAGAAAGAAAATGAGAGAGCTGGAATAAAGAATGTCACTGTCCCAGTGTGAATTTTTAGATTTAGAGATTTCAGATACAGCAGTATGGAGCAACATGCAAGCCCAAAGGTTAGACTTGGAAGTAGGTTTCTAAAAACAAGGTGCTTTATTTAGTGTTTGATATGAAAGTTGACAGAAGTTTTAAAGGAATGGACATTTGTGAGCTGCGTGTCTGACAGATATTGAAGAATGATCTGGAGGTGAAAAGTAATGGCAACAAGGACTGGCAGAAGTTGCAGAAATTGCACAAGAGGAGAGATTTGCCTTTGGGGAGAAAACAAAGACCTGCATGAGCAACATGGAAAGGTAGGATGACACTTGGCCCAACTCACATGGGAGGCTGATGTGAAACAGTGGAAAAATCCTTCACTGGGTATAAAATGTCATTTAAATTAAGGGTGTTATTATTACTATTTGTGTACAAAATTATATATAGACATGGATATTGGAATCTATCCACATGCATACAAATTTCTGTCTTGTATGCTATCAATACTACTTACTATTAACATTTTAGCAACTCTTGTAATATCTTGCACTTTATCTCAACAGCTCTTCAAACATTTAATATGCACATTTCAGCATTTTCTCACCACCACCCTGGGAGGTAAATAGTAGATACAGTCATCCATGGATGTGAAAACTGAGAAGACAGCAAGTGATTTGGCAAAGGCCAAGTTTTGTTTTGTTTTGTTTTTAATAAAAGAAAGTGAAGTTTTCTAACTCCCAAAGGAAATGAGAAAAGAAAAAAAAAATTATTTACCAGATGTTCATTTGCTTCCTGCTTTCCCTATATAATAAGATCTAGGATACATGCATACCCGATGCCTCTCTGTTCTCTGTTTTTTCTTAGCCACCACATACAAGTATATTAGAACTTTAAAGGCTCAAATGTATTGAATTTGCAAGGTGATTCTATCTTCAACAGCTAATTTCCTTTCTGAGACTTCACATATTTACCTGTTGATACAATTATTTTCCAAACTGTTTCTTGGTACTGAATAAAAACCCACAATTCTGTGCCTTAGACACTGTTCATCAAACATGAATATAGAATAATTTTTCACTGATTTTCAGGAAAGTAGGATGCTACTCTCAACACAAATATCTACTATATCTAAACCCTGAGTGTTTCAATACCAAAGGTTTCTTTTTACTCACTCTCAAAATAGACTTTTGAGTTGGAATTGGCTCTCTTAAATGATTATGCTTCAACAATAACTGTATTTTTGTGTTAATGCTTGCCTAATGACTATTTTAAACTTTGTAGATATTAGTTTCCTTATCTGCAAAATCTGTAACCTCCATGATTGATTGGATATGGGTTTTATAAAGTGTATTGCATAGTACCTTAACTTGTTAAACATTCAGTAAAATAAGAGTGATTTTAATCAGCCATGATTTACTAGCATGCAATTCACTCTTGGAGTATTCCCTTCCTTTGTGTGAACTGTATCATTGCATTGACACCAATAGAAGGAAACAGACTAATTGTAACCTTGAGTCAGACAGACTTGATAGACAAAGTGCCTGAAGAACTATGGATGGAGATCCATGACATTGTATAGGAGGCAGTGATTAAGAAGATCCCCAAGAAAAAGAAATGCAAAAAGGCACAATGGTTGTCAGAGGAGGCCTTACAAATAGCTGAGAAAAGAAGAGAAGCAAAAGGCAAAGGAGAAAAGGAAAGATATATCTATCTGAATGCAGAGTTCCAAACAATAGCAAGGAGAAAAGAAAGCCTTCCTCAGTGATCAATGCAAAGAAATAGAGGAAAAGAATAGAATGGGAAAGACTTGAGATCTCTTCAAGAAAATTAGAGATGCCAAGTGAACATTTCATGTAAGATGGGCACAATAATGGACAGAAGCAGTGTGGATCTAACAGAAGCAGAAGATATTAAGAAGAGGTGGCAAGAATACAGAGAAGAACCATACAAAAAAGATCTTCATGACCCAGATAATCACAATAGTGTGATCACTCACCTAAAACCTGCCATTTTGGAAAGCAAAAGTCAAGTGGGCCTTAGGAAGCATCACTACAAACAAAGCTAGTGGAGGTAATGGAATTCCAGCTGAGCTATTTCAAATCCTAAAAGATGATGCTGTGAAAATGCTACATTGAATATGCCAACACATTTGGAAAACTCAGCAGTGGCCACAGGACTGGAAAAAGTCAGTTTTCATTCCAATCCCAAAGAAAAGGCAATGTCAAAGAATGCTCAAACTATCGCACAACTGCACTCATCTCACACGTTAGCAAAGTAATGCTCAAAATTCTCCAAGCAAGGCTTCAACAGTACGTGAACTGAACTTCCAGATGTTCAAGTTGGACTTAGAAAAGGAAAAGGAACCAGAGATCAAATTGCCAACATCTGTTGGATCATGGAAAAAGCAAGAGAGTTCCAGAAAAACATCTATTTCTGCTTTATTGACTATGCCAAAGCCTTTGACTATTTGGATCACAACAAAGTGTGGAAAATTCTTCAAGAGATGGGAATATCAGACCACCTTACCTGCCTCCTGAGAAATCTGTATGCAGGTCAGGAAGCAACAGTTAGAACTGGACATGGAACAACAGACTGGTTCCATACTGGAAAGGAGTCCATCAAGGCTGTACATTGTCATATTGCTTAATCAACTTATATGCAGAGTACATCATGTGAAATGCCAGGTTGGATGAAGCACAAGCTGGAATCAAGATTACCAGGAGAAATATCAATAACCTCAGATATGCAGATGACACCACCCTATGGAAGAAAGTGAAGAGGAACTAAATAGCCTTTTGATGAAAGTAAAAGAGGAGAGTGAAAAAGTTATCTTAAAACTCAGCATTCAAAAAACAAGGATCATGGCATCCAGTCCCATCACTTTATGGCAAATAGATGGGGAAACAGTGGAAACAGTGGCAGACTTTATTTTTTGGGCTCCAAAATCACTGCAGATGGTGACTGCAGCCGTGAACTTAAAAAATGCTTGCTCCTTGGAAGGAAAGTTATAACCAACCTAGACAGCATATTAAAAAGCAGAGACATTACTTTGCCAACAAAGGTCCGTCTAGTCAAAGCTATGGTTTTTCCAATAGTCATGTATGGATGTGAGGGTTGGACTGTGAAGAAAGCTGAGCACCCAAGAATTGTTGGACATGATTGAGCAACTGAACTGAACTGACTAAACATTGAGTCTGAAGTCTCACTGAGGAAGAAGTTTACAAACTGATTACTTAAAAAGCAAAACAGATAGGGAAAGATGTCTTTAAACAAGACATAAAAGTCTAGGACAAAGAGAAAACGCTTGGTAAATTTACCGACATGAAGAGTTCTTCAAAACACACCAGAAAGAAAGTAAGAAGACAAATCACACAGCAGGACTTACTTCAATCCAACCCCATGAATCATGGTTAATATACAAATGATGCCAGGCAATGATCAGTAAACAGTTTTGTAAGGAACTGTAACTGGTATACTGCTTTTACTCAGGACATATTTTCTTCTTCCTTTTCAAATAGAAAATGTTCTGTTTTTGTTAATTCTCTAGTGTTCCTTAGTTAGCTCCTCCTTTGGGCTTCCAGTACTCTTAGAAACCCCTGCTCCTTTCACCTCGCTGAGGACCAGTCTGGTGACTGTAATGTTGAGGGTCCTCAGATGATGTGTGGCATTACACTCTGAGGGAGGTAGAAACTGTGCCTGAGGATGCCAGTGGCAGGGATGGGGAGGGAGTGGGTGGTTTGAGGAAAAGAGGTAGACAAAGCTAGTTTCAACCCAGGAACTCTGATGTTAAAATTCCCTTTAGAGTAGTTACATGCCTGTCTAGATGAAAGCACTAGAAACAAGCAAACTGGTAGTGGTAGCCATCCTGAAAGTGAATACAGTGGTCCTTTGACAGACTAATTGCTTAACCAAGGCCTATATCTAAGGAAGGGAAAGAGGCTTAAATAGAGGCATTATGCAATGCCTATTGTTCTTACCAAATAAAACCTGGTGCAATAAATGCCAAACAAGTAAATAATGAGGTTTAATTTAATTAAGTGAGGTTTAATAATGAGGAAACTATTTCTATGGCACCTTATCATGTATTAACGGCTGCCTTTAGATTGTTAGATTTTTATTTCTCAGTGTGTATGAGTGCTCAGTCACTCAGTCATGTCTGACTCTTGGTGGCTCGATGGATTGTGGCCTGCCAGGCTCCTCTGTCCATGGGATTTCCCAGGCAAGAATTCTGGAGTAGGTTGCCATTTCCTACTCCAGAGGATCTTCCTGATACAGGAGTTAAAACTGAACCTCATACGTCTCCTTCATTGGCAGGCGGATTCTTTACTAGTGTCTATTACTAGGTTGAAGCATGTGAAACTGCCAACAGTCAACCATCGTGACCTACAAATGGCCATTGTGCCCAGTTCAGCCTGCATTTTACAGACGAAGAAACAGAGCATGTAAGTAACCTTCCAGAAAGAGTCAAGCCTGGGCCATGATCACTGAGCCTCTGTTTCTATAATCATTGTGAGCCACTGAAACGCACTGCCTCTCCACCACCCTGAATTAAAATGATAGAAATGGTTTCTTTCAACCTAAAAATTCTATCCATGAATCTGTGCTATATCATCCCCAGTCTCCATACACCAGTCTCTTCATGCCTTGCAATTTCTTTTGAAATGAATCAGTGCTCACCTAGTCACTCAACTGGAAATCTCATAATAGAATTTTCTTTCTTTTTTAATTTCTTTACCACTGCTGACTGCTGCCATGAAATGAAAAGACACTGGCTCCTTGGAAGAAAAGCTATGACAAACCCAGACAGTATAAAAAAAAGAAGAGATCACATTGTCAACAAAGGCCCATATAGTCAAAGTTATGGTTTTCCAGTGGTCATGTACAGATATAAGAGCTGGACCATAAAGAAGGTAGAGTGCCAAAGAATTGATGCTTTTGAACTGTGGGGCTGGAAAAGACTCTTGAGAGTCTCTTGAACATCAAGGAGATCAAACCAGTCAATCCTAAAGGAAATCAACCCTGAATATTCATTGGAAGCACTGGTGCTTAAGCTAAAGCTCTAATACTTTGCCCACCTGATGTGAAGAGTTGATTCATTGGAAAAGACCCCGATGCTGGGCAAAACTGAGGGCAGGAGGAGAAGGGGGTGACAGAGGATGAGATGGTTGGATGGCATCACTGACTCAAGGGATGAGTTTGAGCAGACTCTGGAAGGTAGTGGAGGACAGGGAAGCCTGGCATGCTGTAGTCCATGGGGTCGCAAAGAGTCAGACATGACTGAGCAACTGAACGACAACAACAAACCAGAACCCAAATGATATTTATTAAGCCTACCTCAGCAGGAGCCACAGAACCCTAGGGCTTGAGAGCTGGGAGGGACTTTGGAGATAATCCAGTCATTTTCTAACTGAGTGAGCAGGGTGTAGAATCAGGACAATAGTTTAAACTCCTGAGCCCTGGTCTGCTCTTCTCTCCCCTCTCTTCTCACATTGGACTCATATGTTATAAATCAGGGGTTCCCAACTCCCCAGTCATGGACTGGTAACCGTCCATGGGTCTGTTAGGAACTGGGCTGCACAGCAGAGGTGAGGGGAAGGAAAGCAAGAAAAGCTCCATCTGTACTTACAACTGCTCCCCATCACACACATTACTGCCTGAGGTCCACCTCCTGTCAGATCATTCTCATAGGAGCACAAACCCCACTGTGAACTACACATGTAAGGGGTCTAGGTTGCATGCTTCTTATGAGAATTGAGTGCCTGATGATCTGATTTTGCATTATGGTGAGTTGTATAATTATTTCGTTATATATCACAATGTAATAATACAATTAAAGCCACAAGAAATGAGTTGGCTTCCCTGAAGGCTCAGTGGTAAAGAATCTGCCTGTGATACAAGAGGTGCAAGAGATGCATGTTCAATCCCTTGGTCAGGAAGATCCCCTGGAGAAGGAAATGGCAACTCACTCCAATATTATTGCCTGCAAAATCCCATGGAGAGAGGAACCTAGAAGGCTACAGTCCAAGGTGTTGCAAAGAGTTGGAAATGACTGAGTGACTGAGCACACCTCAATAATAATAGAGTTAAAGGGCACAATGAATGTAATGTGCACGAATCATCCTGAAGCCATCCCATATCCCCAGTCTGTGGAAAAATCGTCTTCCACAAAACTGGTCCCTCATGCCAGAAAAGTTAGGGTCCACTACTAGAGATAATACCTCTTTGTCTCTCTGCAGGGCCCATGTAACTCTCTAACTCTCCCACATGACAATAGCTCAACTCATGGGGCCAATCACTCTTCTAAATGGTTTACCTGTATTAACTCATGAGTCAGCACAACAATTTAACAATACTTACTATTATAAACCTCATTTTACAAGTAGAAACCAAGACACAGAAAAATTAAAGTGATTTACCCTAGTTCACATAGTTTGTAGACTAGTGCCAGAGGCCATGCCCCCTTCACCCAACTATATGCCCTTTGTCCTGTCCAAAGCACAGACTGACTTCTTTTGGTAAACAGTTCCCAATTGTTGCCTCACTCTGTTGAAAGTCCTTTATCTGTCAAACTCTCTGAGCCTCCAGGAAACATCAGCTTATGTGGAATTGGCTATTTATTTGTCTGTTTTGTCTACTGGTTTGCAAACAACTTAAAAATGTTGATTGAATTCATGAAAGAATGACAGGCCAACTAAATTTCTCTATCTTTGATTTCTCCTTACTTCATCTATCTTCCATACAGAAGCGAACCAGGGAAACTAGTGAGACATTAGTGTATAGGTTCCATGGAGGCTCGTAAACCCTTTGTTTATCTTCCTTAAAAACCAAAGATAAGCCTTTTGATTGTTATTCCCCATGTTTGGTGATGAACTTATCAGGCTATTAAGACAGCAATTTTCTTCATCCATAGTCACTATATCTAGGGCCCAAATTTGTTTTAAATTTTATACTTTGACTTATTTTTTCTTAATGTATACATTTTATTGAAGTATAGTTGACTTATAATATTTCAGGTGCACAGCAAGGTGATTCAGTTATACATACACACATATACTATTTTTCAGATTATTTTGCATTATTGATTATTGCAAGATATGGACTATAGTTCCTGGTGCTATACAGTAAATTTTTGCTACTTGTTGAATATCTATTTTTTAAAAAATAAGAAATCTAGCATTCTATCCATACTAAGTCAAACAAGTAGAATCAAAATGTCATAAATTTCTTAGGCAAAAATTCATAAGATTTCTAAAATATATATATTATACATACTATATATATATATATGTATGTATATATACACACACGCACACACACACAAAAGCTTTTCTACTATGTTTGATAAAGGCTTGAGAAAGAACATAAAAAAAACAGAGATGATGAAATTGGAAAACATACACCAAATGAAATGAGGGCATTGAATATGAAGTAGAAAAAGTGAAACAAACTACACAAAAGTGAAAGATCATCATATAGTCCAGTTGTTTTTAAACATGGCTGCTCATTAGAAACATATCTGGAGCTCTGGAGAAAAAATAGCAATACCTAGGCATTTGTATTTTTCAAAAAATTTCAAGATAATTCTGATATGCATCTGGATTTTAAAAAGTGATTGCAAGTTTTCTATTAAAATGTAATTTTGGAGATATAGAATTCTATTATTTTTCCATTGACCATTCATGATACAATAGTATTAAGAGAATAATAGTTACATGATCACAATAGTAAAAGATGTTTATCAGTTTTCACAATCAGTAGCCAGACAAAAAATAAAGCCATAATGGGAACATTATTAACCTAACAATATGAAACACTTACATACAATTTGGGGGGTTAAGCTGAGTGATGCAGTAAGTGGAAATGCATACATATACATGTTTTCCCTGCCCAGCCAGTTGGTGCACTGAATCCATTTACATTTAATGTAGTTATCAATATGTATGATTCTATTACCACTTTAATTCTTTTGGGCTTATTTTGTATGTATCTTTTCCTTCTCTTGTGTTTCCTGCCTAGAGAAGTTCCTTTAGCATTTGCTGTAAAGCTGGTTTGGTGGCACTGAATTCTCTTTAACGTTTGCTTGTCTGGAAAGCTTTTGATATCTCTATCAAATCTGGATGAGAGTGTTGCTGGTAGAGTATTCTTGGTTGTAGGTTCTTTCCTCTCATCACTTTAAATATATCATGCCATTCCCTTCTGGCTTGTAGAGTTTCTGTTGAGAAATCAGCTGATAATCTCATGCGAGTTCCCTTATATATTATCTGTTGTTTTTCTCTTGTTGCTTTTAATATTAATCTTTGTCTTTAATTTTTGTCAGTTTGATTACTATGTGTCTTAGTGTGTTCCTCCTTGGGTTTATCCTCCCTGGGACTCTCTGAACTTCCTAGACTTGGTTGACAACAATTTCCTTTCCATGTTAGGGAAGTTTTCAGCTATTATGCTTTCAAATGTTTTCTCAGGTTCTCTCTTCTCCTTCTGGGAACCCTATTATATGAATGTTGGTGCATTTAATGTTGTCCCAGAGGTCTCTTAGGCTGTCTTTTATTATTTTTTTTCCCCTATATTCTGTTCTGTGGCAGTGATTTCCACCATTCTGTCCTCCAGGTCACTTATCCATTTTTCTGCCTCAGTTATTCTGCTATTGATTCCTTCTAGTATATTGTTCATCTCTGTTTGTTTGTTCTTTATTTCTTCTAGGTCTTTGGTAAACATTTCTTGCATCTTCTCCATTCTGTTTCTGACATCCTGGATCATCTTCACTATCATTATTCTGAGTTCTTTTTTCTGAAAGGTGCCTATCACCACTCCATTTCATTGTTTTTCTGGGGTTTTATATTGTCCCTTCATCTGGGACATAACTCTCTGCTTTTTCATTCTGATTAACTTTCTCTAACGTGGTTTTTGTTCTAGCTGTGGGATTGTGGTTCTTCTTGCTTCTTCAATCTGCTCTCTAGTGGATGAGGCTAAGAAGCTTCTGTAAGCTTCCTGATGGGAGGGACTGGGTGGTGAAAACTGGGTTTTGCTCCAGTGGGCAAAGCCTTGCTCAGTAAAGCTTTAATGAGAGTATAAAAAGGCAAGTGACAGATTGGAAGAAGGTATTCAAATTACATACATCTAATAAAGGAATTGCACCCAAGATAGATAAAGTATATGCACAAATCATGAAAAAATTACCCAATAAATAATAAACCCAGTAAACAAATGAACAAAACTTGGACACATCTCAAGAAAAGATATCCAAATGGCCAATATACAAAATGGTGCTCCATTGTCAGTCTCCAGAAAAATATAAGTAAAAGTACTATGTCATACAACTACTCTCACACTGAAATGGATAAAATGAAAAAAACAGGCAAAGGACACATGAAGAAATGTCCATTTGTATTGACAAATGGAACAAGTAGAACCTCTTGACTACTGCTTCTGGGAGTATACACTGTAAAACCACTTTGGTAAACCCTTTGGCAGTTTTTATTAAAGCTCTCTACATAAATCAGTTCCATATGGAAGTATTCCCATCTGCAATTTGTACATTTATTCAGCCAAAGACATTCATGATAAAGTTCCTAGTAGCACTATTCCCAAGAACTCTATAGTGGAAACTACCCAACTTTTTATCAACAGAAGATAAATTAAATGTGGTATATTCACATTCGGAATAATAGACAGCAATGTGAATGAATACACAAAGCCCTGAAAGAATCTTAAAAACATAACGTTGAGTGAATAAGCTGGACACAAAATAATGCATACTGTATTTTACTTATATATAAAACTCCAAAACCTAGCAAAACTAATCTGTCTTTGAACCTTGCTAATCAATGACTTGGGCTTCCCTGGTGACCCAGTTGGTAAAGAATCCACTTGCAAAGCAGGAGAGGTGGATTCAATCCCTGGATCAGGAAGATCCCCTGAGAAGGAAATGGCAACCACTTCAGTATTCTTCCCTAGGGCATCATACGGACAGAAGGGCCTGGCAGGCCACAGTCCATGGAGTCACAAGAATTGGACACAACTTAGTGACTAAATCACCACCACCCACCAATCAATGACTTAGAGGTCAGTATAACGGTTACTTTGGGGGGCAATAGGTGATGACAGGATTGCAGTGTGTGGAAAGCTGGTAGTGTTTTTCTTTATAATCTGGAACCCGAAATCTGAGAGCTACTTGCTGTATTTATGACACATTCACTCTTTCACATGTAAGTTGTACCTCATAAAAAAATTTAAAACACATGAGAAGAAAGAAAAAAATAGTTATTACCTATGTTCATTATTAATCCGTATCTAAAATGTATAGTTTTGGAGTGTTCTTCTTTTTCTGTTTTTGGTTTTGGTTTCGGTTTCATGTTGTTTGTTCTTGTTTGCTTTTTGTGGAGTTTTTGTTTTGTTTGAGTAACACTGAAGTGCCTCGTAGATAGAGTTTCATCACCACATTCCACTGTGGTAAAGAAGAATCAAGTACTAGTTTCCTGGGTGTTATGCGTTGAATTGTGTCCTCCAAAATTCAAACATTAAAATCCTCAACTGTAGTATCTCAGAATGTGACATAATTCAGAAATAGGATTATCATGCTGCTGCTGCTGCTAAGTCGCTTCAGTTGTGTTCGACTCTGTGCAACCTCAGAGATGGCAGCCCACCCGTCCCTGTGATTCTCCAGGCAAGAACACTGGAGTGGGTTGCCATTTCCTTCTCCAATGCATGAAAGTGAAAAGTGAAAGTGAAGTCGCGCAGTCGTGTTCGACTCTTAGCGACCCCATGGACTGCAGCCCACCAGGCTCCTCCGTCCATGGGATTTTCCAGGCAGGAGTACTGGAGTGGGGTGCCATTGCCTTCTCCAAGGATTATCATACAGGTAACTTAGAGGTAACTTATTAGGATGAAACCTTACTGAAGTAGAATGGGTCCCTAAACCAATATGACTGGTATCCTAATAAAAAAGGAAGTTTGGACACACAGACATACCTGAGAGAAGAGGATGTGAAGATACAGAGAGAAGATGGCATCTACAAGCCGAGAAGAGGCTTAAAATAATTGCTTTTCTCATAGTCTTGGGAAGGAACCAACCTTTCAACACCTTGCTTTTTTGAGTCTCCAGATTTCTGAGATGCAGGAAGGACGGGTGATGCTCAAAGTGCTTCTGCATTAGGGAGGCCTACCACCCACACCTACTTCAACTAGCATCTCAGGTTGAGAAGCAGAGGCTTTAGGCAAGGGATGACATGATCCTTTTTCTGTTTTGGAACAATGAAACATTCTGGATTGTGTGACACACTGAAAATGGATCAAGAAAACCTAACCATCCAGAACAGCTCTACGGTCCTTGTGAGGAATCCTCAGAAGGGATCTTTCCTGAGTCTGGAGGTCTTCAAGGAGGTAAAATGGTCATTTGATTGTTCCTAAGGCAGTGGTTCCCCATCTTGCTTTGACTAAGACCCCTTTGAAAATCTGTTGAAAACTATAAATGTCCCCATCAGACAAATACCTTCATCTAGATTTAAGAGTATGGTGATGGTGGTTTAGTCACTAAGTTGTGTCCGACTCTTGTGACCCCATGGTCTGTAGCCTGCCAGCTCCTTTGTCCATGGGAGTCTCCAGGCAAGAATACTGGAGTGGGTTGCCATTTCCTTCTCCAGGGGATCTTCCCGACCCAGGAATTGAACTCAGGTCTCCTGCACTGCAGGCAGATTCTTTACCAACTGAACTATGAGGGAAGTACTTGAGTATAGGTGAGGATTTTTTCAAACAGAGGATTGGTTTTTGATCTCACGTGTAGAAATAAAGTTGGATGGCTGAAGATACTGGGGTGTCATCACACAGGAAGTCAGTGCCTAACTACTGGCCCTACACCAAGACTCAAAGGTATCATTCTGAAACTATAACTTGCTCACATTGGTTGTTTCTGCTCTTCCATTTCTTTTTTTCCACTATGATTAGCAGTAAACTACTTAAAACACAAAGAGATTGTGTTATCTATCTTAAAGGGCAGAAAGGAAAGGAGGAAGCATGAAGACTGATCTCCATCCATGGCAGTCTGGGGAAAGAGTGAGTGACTAAGAGGAAGGTGACACAGGCTAGTCAATCCTCAGGACTTACAGTGGATACAGGAGAACACTATTCCTTAGGGAGAATTTTCATTATCTTCCCTGTGGACTTTAATTCATTTTAATTCCATTTCCCATCACTTTCTTCTTGGTGTTAACTGCTCAGGGTCATGGGAAGCTAAATCATTTGCTGAAGCTTGTTAGGAGGGGAAAGAACAGGAAATAAAAATATATGAGTATCTTGTATTTTTACACTGAGGGTCTGCTGAAAGATTTCACAAACTCCAAAGTTTTAACTGGCTAAAAAATGTTCAATGAATAGAGGGCACTAAAGCTTAATGGCAGGTACTATAACTTGTTTACCACTATATTTGCAGAGCCTAATATCCAATCTGACACATGGTAGATGCTCAGTAAACTGAATGAATGAATAGAATAATCATGGAATTTGCAATCATAAGATCTGGATAATAGTCTACACTCATTCATTAAATAGATATGTGACAAGTCACTTCAGGTCTTTGGGACTGGCTTGTTTTTTATTATAAAATGACAAATTTAGATCAAATATTGATACAGTACTTGAACATTCTACAACTTAGAATGTGAATAGAGTTAGTTAAGGCAAAGCCGTTTGCTCACCGTTATGTATGGTAGATTAGATGGCATATGTGCTAACATATAGTATGTCTAAGAGTTCAGGGGAAGGCTAATTTGAGAAAGTCTCACTGTCCTAAAAGAAACTGAGACCTAAATTTACCTAAAGTGCAATCCTGTGATCAGCAGTGCACTGTGTACTTGCATAACCACTGCTTCAGGTGGGACTGGACCAAAATAGTAAGAAGAAAAGAAAGAAGTAATGTCAAAATTCTAGTAAGGAGAGAGGTTTGACAAGTCCAGGTTACTGAGAAAGAAGGAAACTGCTCAGTTCAAGAACAAATAACTCTTTCAGACTCTCCTGAAGCTTGGAGAAGTTTTATAAGTAGATCTAATGTTCTCAAAGCATTTTGGTGAGAGAGTAAGAGTCCATCCTTCAGAAGACACAGTTATCTTCAGAAGAGATATGTCCTGAAGGTCTTGTGTAAATAAAACACAATGGAAGTGAGTCAATTCAGAAAGAGACAACAGTTATAGCATAATAGAACTAAAAATACACAGACTGACATAAAGTTGATTTCATTAATATTTATCAGGGTATCTTATTTACATTTATGTTTCATGTGGAATTAAGTGGACAATTTCTCTTAATTTTTAGACAAATAGTTCCATTTTTATTAAATGAGTATTATCTATCTCTAAAATGATTTTATTATTGGATAAAATTATGCTATTACCAACACACTATTTAGTATTAAATGTTCTTTCTTGAAAACAATAGTGAAAAACTTTAATACATGCACACATAGTGAATTGTTATACAGAGCTTCTTTTGTTCAGGTTATCAAATTCTTCTGGGCAGATTATTCCAGTTTCTTAACAATATTGGAGAATCTAATTCTATTTGAAATGCTTTAGTGGTTTTAAATATATTGGGACCAGACACATAGTTTAATGGTCTTCCTAATTTCCAACTATCTTGCCTTCAAAAATACTGGGAACTTGCACTGACTTTTGTGGAATGTGTCCTCTCACTGACCTGTGATAAATAAAGCACCATTTTTCTGAAATGATCTAAAATGTGGAGCATTTTCCCAATGACTTTTTTTCTCATTTCTTGGCTCAGAAAATATTATTCTTGCCTCCTGTGGTCATCCTGTTATTCACCAGTGAATGTTATTGACCCAGCATCTCCACTGAGGTGGATGGGTGGGTAAGTGGATAGGAGAGGTCAGAGTTTGGCCTTTTCTACACAGATTCACAAGGCAGAGCTTCTTGTCCTTCCCTCAAGTGTGTGCTTCAACAATTGGGGGCCATCTCTGGAGGAGCTTGGGAAGTTCAAATGCATTAGAAAGCATGTCCAAAAGCCAGAGGAGATGCATTGCCAGCTGCTGCTAGAAAGGGCTTTTGCTGGACTTCAGAGGTAAAGGATACAGAATTATCTAGGAGTTTTAAAATAAACCATGACTAAGACAATAGATATATGCTATTCCTAGTGTCTGTTGATTAAAGTAAGATGATTTTTTTCACTGTCTACTTAATCACATTGTCGGTTCCACAAAGAAATATGTATTATAATATATAATATATATTAAAATATATATTATTTTTGCTTTGATACAGTGTTAAGTGGAAAAATTGGCTGTTGAATGAAGATCTCACCTGAAACCAATCCTTTTTTTAAAGCCAGGTCTCTGAATTAGTCATGCAAAGTACCTGATGAATGTGGCTGGCAAGAAGCCCTGTATTTCATCCTATTTGATTGATTCCCCCGGAATACTGACCTGTGGACAGACTCTGTGACCACAGTGACAGACCTAAGTACAAGCCTCCATCTCCATCTTCTGTTTCTAAGTCCCACAGAAGCAACTGGACCAGCTGTTCTCACATTTGTACCTGTGCTGTGCTGGTTATGTATGAAGGTACCTGGGGAGTCTTGTACCAAAAATCCTTACTCAATAAATGCAGGGTAGGGATAATGAACGGAGAAGGCAATGGCAACCCACTCCGGTACTCTTGCCTGGCAAATCCCATGGATGGAGGAGCCTGGTGGGCTGCAGTCCATGGGGTTGCTAAGAGTTGGACACGACTGAGCGACTTCACTTTTACTTTTCACTTTCATGCATTGGAGAAGGCAATGGCAACCCACTCCAGTGTTTTTGCCTGGAGAATCCCAGGGACGGGGGAGCCTGGTGGGCTGCTGTCTCTGGGGTTGCACAGAGTTGGACACGATTGAAGCGACTTAGCAGCAGCAGGGATAATGAAAGGTATAGTTGTCATCCCAAACTTAAGACTGTCACCCTTAAACCATCACTCTTCACAAAAAGGATGCATTAATAAAATACAAATTTGCTTAACTGAAATAAAAATCAAAGGTGACTACTCACCGGAAACCCATGCTCAGCAGCAGCAGACTTCAACAACTAAGTAATATCAGGGTTAATTACCCCCTAAACTTCTTGGACCCTGGGTATGTTTATCTGACAGCCCATCCTTTACATATGAGTTTAAATGTCTGAGTAACTTTCAAAAGCTATCACCTCAAAACTATCTTCTGCTCTTTCCATTGGCAGGTAACACTAACTATACTGTTGTTGTTCAGTCATTAAGGTGTCCGACTGTGACCCCATGACCTGCAGCACGCCAGGCTTCCCTGTCCTTCACATGTCCAAGAGTTTGCTCAAATTCATGTCCACTGAGTTAGTAATGCTATCTAACCATCTCCACCTCTGCTGCCCTCTTCTTTTGCCTTAATCTTTCCCAGAATCAGGGGCATTTCCAATGACTAGCTATACTAGTCATCCACAAGAAATGACATTGTTATGACTCCAATGACAATAATGTTTGAGGAGCTTCTAGTCTATCAATTTACCTATCTGTATTTCCAGCTTTGACACAGACTGAAATGTTTGAATCCTTGAAAATGTATATGTTGAAATCTACTCTCTAACTTTATGGTATTTGAAGGTGGGTCTCTGGGAAGTCATTAGGTCATGAAAGGAGAACTCTGGAGAATGATACTGCTGCTGCTGCTAAGTCACTTCAGTCATGTCCAACTCTGTGCGATCCCATAGACAGCAGCCCACCAGGCTCCCCTGTCCCTGGGATTCTCCAGGCAAGAGTACTGGAGTGGGGTGCCATTGCCTTCTCCGGGTGAATGAGATTAGTGCCCTTATAAAAGAGACTCTTAAGAACTCCCTTGTGAAGTTCCACAATGTGAAGTTACAATGGAAAGAAGGACATTTGTGAACCAGGAAGTGGTCCTCACCAGACATCACATCTGCTGGTGCCTTCAAATTGGACCACTGGCCTCCATAACTGTAAGAAATACAGGTTTTTGTTGTTATTTATAAGCAACCCATTCTACAGTGCTTTATTACAGCAGCCTGAACTGACTACCCCCTAATATATAAAAGAAGTCTATTAAAATTTTTACAGCCAGTGAGTTAATAGTCTAGAGTAGGGGCTGACAAATATTTTATGTAAGGGTCGGATGGTAAATATATTAGGCTTTGCAGATCACAACTACTTATTATGTGGAGCTGCAATAGGATAATAGGATGAATTAGTGCATGGCATTGGCTGATTTCCAATAAAACTTTATTTATGACTACTAACATGTGAACTTATGAAATCTTTCATGTGCCATGGAACATTATTCTTGCTTTTCTAAAAACCATTTAAAAATATAAACACAATTCTTAGTTCAATAGATATAGTAAAATAGGCAGGAGCCAAAATTGGCCCTCGAGTCACTGTTTGTGGACCCCTTGGCTAGAGCACTGAGTGGATGAAGCCCTGGCCAGAGTCCATAGCTGTGTGAACTTGTTTCTTCTGTTCTGCTCTGTTGGTTGTTCTTGGGTCATAAATTGCACTTCTGCCTTCAGCCCACCACCATGCAAATACACTGGGAAGCAGGAACAAAGATGAACGAGATTCACTGCAAAATCAGTTCCCGCAGACATCCTATGTGTTCACACTGTACCCTGTTGGGGATATACTACAAACATCAACTAAGGCTCAGAACTACCATGGGACATGAGAGGCCCTTCCCCACTGTTTATGCATCAGCTTCCTCATGGGTACATCTAAACTTGACAGAATGTACCCTCAAGAGGTCCTGCATAGCCTTGCCAAGAAAGTAGAAGTTAATTTTTTTTTAATTGTTTTTAGTCACACTGCAGATCTTGCTTGTGAATATCATTTTATAACTGATTCATACAGTGGAATTGTTTTCATCATCAATTTTGAGCTTATTAACAGAGTCAATTCAATTCTGGTCTTCTGCTTTCTTCCAACTAAGTTGCATGAAAGAGATAAGAGAAGTTGATGGTTAATAGAAAGCTGTGGATGTTAAGAGGTTTAATCTATTAATATAGGGCAGCATTTCCCAAAGCGTGTTAGGCTAATGCTGACTCTGTCAGATGTTCTGCCAAAAAAAGCATTTCAAGGTCAAATAAGTTTAGGAAATGTGGCATAAAATACCTCTTCTTTCTTGAGGATTCTTAAAGTGCATTTTTAGTGTATTAAAGGCTCCAAGGACTCCTGCAACAAAACTGCTTAATTGGGTTAAATTGTTCCTTACACTTACATGATCAGGAAGCTTTTCTTTTTCTTTACTTGACTATTATTAACATCCAATGATCCATAGACTACATTTCTGGGAACCATTGATACAGAAAAGGTGGAAGAATGGAAAGCTTCTAAGCAAGGGAGTACGTTATGCTATAGAGCAATCACTTTCACAAGGATCAGGCCTTTCTATCTGGGTTTTTGTCATTTTAGACTATCCCATATGCTATACATGTGTTCAAGTCAGAAAATCAAGAGTCGTATTTGTTGTGGTGGTAACCTCTTACAAAATTATAAAGTGTGTACACATTTTATAAATAATCTCAATATTATAAAGGATAATATGAAAAGCATATTATTTTCTTCTCTCTCACCCCATTTCCAACATCCTGGCATATTTTTCAGAGGTACCAGGCAGTGTTATCAGTTTCCATGTCACTTTTCAGTTCTTCTGTGAAAACTCTAAATTCTATGCATCAAGGACAATAGTTTTGAGTTATAAAAACTCAGCAGTATCTACTGAAGGAATTTCTTCTCACACTTCTTTCCTCTGCCACCTCTCATCGTCAGTCTTTCACCAAGGTCTATCAATTCGACTTGTGAAATGCACTTCAAGTGTGCACACTTTTCTCCACTTCCTCTATCAGCACAGTCGCTGGCTGTGTCCTAACTGTATTCTACTTCTCATTCTTGATCCTGCTAGTCCATTCTCCTTATTTCAGCTACAAAGGTATCCTTAAAATGTAAATTACCCTCTGGCTTCAAAGTCTTCAAAGGCTTCTCATTAAAATAAAATTCACAATCTTTATCAAGATCTGTGACGATCTGCATGACCAGGCTCCTGCCTACCCACCCCCCACAACACACACACACACACACACTCATGTCCAGCCTCTCAGAAACTCCCTTTTCCAACACACGTGCCTTCTTTTTATCCCTTGAACACTTCCAAGCTTTTCTTCTCTTTACAGATTACCTACTTGCTATTTCCTCTACCTAAATGGCTTTTCCCTCCTTTTTTTTTTCTTTTTTTTTGCCAAGTGAATCCCTGTGCCTCCTTCAAATATCAATTTAAATCTTTCCTTTTCAGAGACCTTCACAGAGCACCAAATCTTAATCAGCCCATTTTTTTTTTAACAGCCCCTTGTTCTTCTCCATACTACTTCTAACAATGTGTTCTTATGTATTTATTTTTTAATGTCTGTAAGATCCAAAAGATCTTACATATCTGCTTTATTCCACACTAAATGCAAGAAAATTGTCTTTCGTGTCTGGTCACAGAATGGGCTTAATAATTACATATTACATGATTAAAACTATCCAGTGGAAAGTTCTTTTTATCTCCTGCCTTTTTCTTATATGAAACTTTACACCCTTTCAGATTTCCATTTTTTGCACACTTATCAGCCAAAAGCCTCATTCATTTATCTCTATTAGAAGGGGAACTTTAAGGACCAACTCATGTAACTCAAGCTTCCCCAACCAGTTTGGTTTACTTTACTCTCTTCTTAGGGACTTATTGTATTTATTTTCTGTACCATTTATTTGGTGCCTTATCTCATATTGACTTGTAACAACTTACCAGGTGTGTTAATTAACAACTTATATTTACATATGCAGTCTTGCCAATGATGTCATAAATCTATGGAGGAGGACTTGTTACTTAATAAAGTTCACAGCATGCCTCTGCACAGAGTAGCTGAATGAAAGAAAGAGTCCCCATCCACCTTCTTTTAACGCCTCAACTTTAAGACTTTAATATGGAAGTCTGACCCATTTCCTTTCAGTTTATTTTCTTTCTCAACCCTGTGTGTTGCCATTTCCTTTCTTTCAGAAAGGACCCATTTCCTTTCAGTCTATTTCTTCCTCAACCAGTGTGTTGCCATCATGCTGGGAATGAAAGCTGTGCTAAGGATAAGTTCTGAGGTCAGAGGGAAGTGACTAAGGGAGGAACGCGAGGACAGAGGACTTGTCCAAGGGTTCTCAGTTCCTCCCGCAGTGGTACAGGAAGTGAAGATAACCTGGCAAGTGACTAGGTGTACTTTACATTGCCAGGTATCTCCCAGAACATTTAAATAGAGTGCTTTGCTCAAGGTTTTGAAAATACGAGTATCTAAAGCAATGGCACCCCACTCCAGTACTTTGCCTGGAAAATCCCATAAATGGAGGAGCTTGGTAGGCTGCAGTCCATGGGGTCGCTAAGAGTCGGACACGACTGAGCGACTTCCCTTTCACTTTTCACTTTCATGAATTGGAGAAGGAAATGGCAACCCACTCCAGTGTTCTTGCCTGGAGAATCCCAGGGACGGGGGAGCCTGGTGGCTGCGGTCTGTGGGATCACACAGAATCGGACACGACTGAAGTGACTTAGCAGCAGCAGCAAACATTAAATGAGGCAGAAAGGATTACCTTCTCAAATAATTTCAATCATGACTCAGTTGTTCATTGTTCAATTTTGGATGAACTTTCCCCAAATATCAATTTAATTCTAGAAGTATCTTTGGGATCCAGAAAGGTATTTTGTACTTTTAGTTGCCAATTCCAATCTTGCTCAAATAATGATTTTTAAGAATACTTAAAATACTAAAAACCATAGCTACTTTTTATTTTCTTCTTCCACCAAAATATAATGGTTATAAAAGTTCTGCAACCGTTTTGATATACTTAACCAGATTTCCTCAAACTACTTCTGAAACATGGAGTAGAAAAGTAAGTGTGTAATAATACCATCTTTATTAGTATACAACTGTTCAAGGTAAGTAGACAGTTTAACAATTATTAGCTCTTTTTACCTGTATGTTTTTACAACAACCGGTTAAGATGAATACAGTAGTAGATGTTGTCTGTTATGTTTATTTTATCAATGAGAAAACTGGGTGTAGAAGGACTTAGTGGCAGAAGCATGCGGCAGCTAACTTTCAGATTGTATCAGAGAATTTACCCGCCACGTAGGATTGCTGAGACAGTGCTGTTATTCAGGAAGTAACAGAATAGGCTTATGAACCTGGGCTCAGCACTGGCTACAGAATTTGCAGGGTCTAGTATAAGATGGGAGAAGGCAATGACACCCCACTCCAGTACTCTTGCCTGGAAAATCCCACGGACAGAGGAGCCTGGAAGGCCGTAGTCCATGGGGTCGCTGAGGATCGGACACGACTGACTTCACTTTCACTTTCATTCATTGGAGAAGGAAATGGCAACCCACTCCAGTGTTCTTGCCTGAGAACCCCAGGGACGGGGGAGCCTGGTGGGCTGCCGTCTATGGGGTCGCACAGAGTCGGACATGACTGAAGCGACTTAGCAGCAGCAGCAGTATAAGATGAAAATTTGAAGCTCCTCTTTAAAAATTACTAAGACAGCTGACAGTGACAGCAGAACATTAAACCAAGTATGGGGCCCTTCTAGGTACTGGACCTTGTGAGCTGGCCTAGCCTGAGGTCTCTGGACCTCTATCATCTGGGTGACTGGGTATCCAAGAGGCTGTGAGCTCCTGAAATTATAGATAAAATTCTATGCTAATACGCATAAGTTTATTTTTCATATTTTGTAGCTTTTATCAGATCCTTAAGTGTTCTGTTAAGAAAATAAAATAAAGCATTAAGAATTCCTCTTCAAGAGTAATGAATGTTCTCAAAGAGACCAAACACAATGTCACAAAAGACTGGCAGAGGCAGCATGCTGGTGTCAGTGTACACCAATGTTCCTTCAGAGGCTGTGTTTGTTCATGCGTAAGTTTTCATAGGCACACATGAATTAACACAAAGACAAAGAGTTCTTAGGGCTGCCCAGATGTTGCCAGAAAGAACATCTGATTGCATTTTCAGATGATAGTAAAGCAAATGATGAGACATTCAAGGTGATGTTGAGACGTTCAAGATGACTTTCTTCACAAACCCCAAAGTGATACCCAAACATGACCCTGATATGAGGTATTTTATTTATTTTCACCACCTTAACAGAAGCTTATCCCTCTTCTGCAATTAGATGTCACACTCCCTCTTTTAAGGAGAAATGTCTCACTGTAAGATTTACCAACTCATGCTGATTTACATCAATTTTATAGATAACTATAACTCAGAAATAGGAGTAAGGTAGGAATTTGTTAACAGAACAGGTGTAGAAGATGCTCTCAGAAAAGGGAAAAGAGTACTCTAAAGACCTGTACCCTGAGAAATACAACAGAAGAAATGCTGTGAGTCTTGAGTCTGGCTGGTAAAAACCGATCCCATCTCCTAGAAGATTCACATACAAATAGCCCTTAAAATGGATTTTGCTTTAAAACCTGCTCCTTCCTTTTGAGTGGCTGACTTAAAACTGTATTTAGTCTCTTTGTCCTTTTCCATTAAATATGCATCTCAGCCAAATCTCCAACTCATATGAATAGAGATACAGAGAGATGGGTAATTGAAACCTCAGGGTAATTCTCAAATTTTCATTTGCACAGCGTGTCAAACATTTCTTGATGCAGCCTCTAACAACTAGGAAAACACGATTCACTTGAGATTTTGGTCACTCTGCTGTCCCCACTCTCGTCCCTGTTCATGTCACAATGGGGCAATACATAATTCAACCAACAGCCAAAGCTCTGGCAGGTCCAGAAACAATCTTTTTTGCTCACACTTAGTAGCCCATCCATGGAAGAATAAGTGTTCATAATTCTACCCATCCCGAGAGGTGAAAGAGTAGGAGGCTGGCAGGTGGGATGTTTTTCTAGGGTTTCTAGGAGGAAGATGGTCATTTAGTCTTTTAATTGCACAGAACTGCCCCGCGGGTTATCGTACACGCCAAAAGTGAGTGAGCAGCTTCCCTCAAGCCCATCCGCACCTGTGGTAATCTTCTGGTACCCGCTTACCTGCTGTCTCCAAGACGCCCAGGCCCAGCAAGAAGAGGTGGAACACACCTGATGGTGTAAGACGCCGCCCAGGCCCATTGCAGTCTAGGGGTCGGTAAGCAGCGAGGCCCGAGTAGGAGTATTCATGCGGCCACAGCCCAGGGTAGGGCTCGGAGTCGGGAAGCGCGCCCGGACTTGTCTAGCGCGCAGAGAGGGCAGCCGCCACGCCCCACGTGGCCTGCTCTCTCCAGGAACAGCCCGGGGGGCCGAGGAGGCCTCTGCGAGACCTGGTCGGTGCCTCTTGCCCCATGGGCCCGCGGCCACGGCGGGACTCCAGCGTTAACCCAACCGTGCCCTTCCCGTCGCGCGCCCTTCCCGCCCCCGCGCGCCCCACCTCGGCTAGTGATGCCGGCGCCCAGCGCGCTAACCCGCTGGCGGTTGACTGCGGACTGCGAGGGCAGCTCCAGGGCAGAGCCGCGGAAATCCCACTTCTCCCGCCTGTCCCTGCGCCCACCCTTCCTCGGGGCCTCGAGGCCGCCCCGCCCTCGCTTTCGACCCCGCCGCGCCCTGCCTGCGGGCCACCCCGGCCGGCTCTCGCCGGCAGAGGCGTGGGCGCTCGCGCGGCCGAACTGCGACCCCGAATACCTGCTCCTCCAGGCGAGGGGGTGCTCAACTAGTGGACCTCGAAATCCCAGTCCTTCCCTGGGGCTCCGGGAAGTGCTCCAGTCTCAACGAAGCTGCTCTCGTCTTTTGGCTCCCAAACGTGACACTCTATATATCCGGCTCGGAGACTGGGTGTGGGGCGGGAGGAAACCACCCTCCCTCCGACCTTCCCCGCGGCCACCGTGGCCACCGCGGCCTGGGCGTCGGGCGCGGAGCCGGCGGCTGCTTCTACCCGGGGCGGGAGGAGGGCGAGGGGCTGGCGAGGGCCCTACAGGCCGCCGGGCGACCTCATGGTGGGCAGGGCGGCAGTGCGCGCAGGCCCGCCCCGCAGCTTCCATTCATTCAGCGCCGAGCAGATCCGCTCGCTATTACTCCCGGGTAGGATTTTTTTCCCTCATTTTTTTTTTTTTAATCGGTGGGTGAGGGGGGAGAGGGAGCAGGAAAGGCGCCCCTCTCTGGTCTGGGAAAGAAGGGGAGCTCCCACATCTTGAGAGAAAGGGGGTTGGGGGGGAGGTGGGAGAAAGGGGAGGAGGAGGAGAGACAGAGACAGAGCAGGAAGGGAGAGACGGAGACAGGAGACAGAGGGTCAGAGGTTCTATTGTGAACACTTGGAGGACGCACCTTTCCCCCAGCCACCCTAGCGGAAGAGGCAGCCAAAAATCCGATTGTACTCAAGCTTGTCCGTACTGCACGCCCAGTGGGAGGGATGCTCTCTTATCGGCTCCAAACTCTGCGGAGGCGCCTGGCAATGACCGACTGGCGCGGTGTCCTTTTAAAAATCCAGGAGGGGCTGGATTCACGGAGCCCCTCGTGCTGGACGGAGGCACGGTTCACTCTTGCTCGGGGTGCAGAGGGCAAAAAGCAGGCTCTATCTGCGTCAGGTGGGAGTAGGTAGGTGGATAGGAAACTAGAGAGGATCAGAGATGGGGCTGCAAAAACGCAGCCGGTCAGCTTTGCTCTGCAGCACTTAAGATTAAGAAAAGAGAATGAGAGAGGTTTTGTTCATAAGCCTAGTAGCTTGGGGGAGAGGGCGGCGGGAGATTTGGTTTGGTCTCTGATACATTTTGAAAGGAAAAATTGGAGCCTTCATCAGGAAAGACTTTTAAGGGGACAGACAGGCACATGAGTGAGCTGTCACCGTTCTAACCCAGGACGTGCTCAAAAAAAGCAGTCAACGCCCAAGCTCATTTCTTGGACAATTTGGAAGATAATAAGAAAAGCCAAAAAAGGAATATTGTCCTATAAGTTGTCTTCATTTTCCTCATTACAACAATCAGCATGCAAATAAATAAAATTTAATTCATGCAAGTTGGAGTTAATATGAACCACTTTTTGCATTCTTAAAAAAGATCACACTCATTTTGAATTCTCTTCTGTTGGACTCTCTACAATTAAATGTATTAAGCCAAATGTAGTCTAAAGAACCTGTGACTAATTTTCTCTGGTGATTGCCTGAAAGCAAGGAGACAGAAAAAGTTAGGACCACATAAATATACTTTGTTACCCATCCCACTGGAAAAATACCTCTAAATGTGTTGCCAAAACAGCTGGCATGACAGCACTTGAAATGATACTGTCAAATGGTGGTGAGAGGTGTTGAAATCATTCATCACATAGCGGATAAAGGTAAACTGTTACAACTCTGAAAAACAATTTCCAAGAAGTTTCCAAGGCGAGTCCTTCAAACTTTTTTTATTGTTCTGAATCCTTTGAAATAGGATTCTCATTCTTTAGAACATAACCAAAAAAAAAAAAAAAAATCACAAAAAGGAAAATGACATATGGACAAAGTTACATGTTTATTATAGCATTATTTATAAAGCATAAGTAAAATAACATTTTCAATGGAGTGTTGACAAAACATTAGTTGTTATTGTTTAGTTACCAAGTCGCGTCCAACTCTTTGTGACCCCATGAACTGCAGCACTCCAGGCGTCCATGTCCCGATCATCATCTCCTGGAGTTTGCCCAACTTGATGTCCATTGAATCAGTGATGCCATTCAACCATCTTATCCTCTATCTGCCTTCAGTCTTTCCCAGCATCAGGGTCTTTCACAATAAGTTGGCTTTTCACATCAGGTGGCCAAAGTAGTGGAGCTTCAGCATCAGTTCTTCCAATGAGTATTCAGGGTTGATTTCCTTTAGGATTGACTGGTTTGATCTCCTTGCTGTCCAAGGGACTCTCAAGAGTCTTCTCCAACACCACAGTTCAAAAGCATCAATTCTTTGGTACTTTACCTTCCTTATGGCCCAACTCTCACATCCGTACTTGACATTAGTATAGGTTACTAAACCATAATTTTACTTTCACTATTTAAAATGATTTTCTTTATGGATAATGTATTCATTTGCTGTGACTGCCTTAACAAAGTACATGGAGGGGTGAATTAAACAGAAATTATCTCACAGTTCTGGAGTCTGGAAGTTCAAGATCAAAGTGTTGACAGGATTCTTTTTCTGAAAGCTGTGGGGGAGAATCAGTTTTGTGCCACCCACCTAGCTTCCATTTTTTTGCTGACAATTTTTCTGGCTTTTCTTGACTTCCAGAAGTATAACCCTGATCATTACCTCCATCTTCACATTGTATTCTCTATGTGCATGTATATTTCTGTGTCCAAATTTTCTTTTTCTATAAAGACACCAGTCATATTGGACTAGGGCTCATCCTAATGGCCTCATCTAAATTGATTACATTTGCAACAACACTATTCCCATCAGGCGAAATGCCTGGCTGGATGACGCACAAGCTGGAATCAAGATTACCAGGAGAAATGACAATAACCTCAGCTATGCAGATGACACCACCTTTATGGAAAAAAGCAAAGAGGAACTAAAGAGCCATTTGATGAAGGTGAAACAGGAGAGTGAAAACACTGACTTAAAACTCAGCATTCAAAAAACAAAGATCATGGCTTCCAGTCCCATGACTTCATGGCAAATAGATGGGGAAACAATGGAAACAGTGACAGACTTTATTTCCTTCGGCTCCAAAATCACTGCAGATGGTGACTGCAGCCACGAAATTAAAAGACACTTGCTCCTTGGAAGAAAAGCTATGACCAACCTAGACAGCATATTAAAAAGAGGAGACATCACTTTGCTGACAAAGGTCCATCTAGTCAAATCTATGGTTTTTCCAGTAGTCATGTATGGATGTGAGAGTTGGACCATAAAGAAGGCTGAATGCAAAGAATTGATTCTTTTCAGCTGTGGTGCTGGAGAAAACTCTTGAGAGTTCCTTGGACTGCAAGGAGATCAAATCAGTCTATCCTAAAGAAAATCAGTCCTGAATATTCATTACAAGGACTGATGCTGAAGCTTAAGCACCAATACTTTGGCCACCTAATGTGAAGATCTGACTCATTATAAAAGACCCTGAGGAGGAGAAGGGGACACCAGAGGACGAGATGGTTGGATGGCATCACTGACTCAATGGACATGAGTTTCAGCAAGCTCTGGGCGATGGTAAAGGAGAGAGAAGCCTGGCGTGCTGCAGACCATGGGGTTGCAAAGAGTCTGACATGACTGAACAACAACATATTTCCAAATAAAGTCACATTCTGAGGTACTGAGGGTTAGGACTCTGAAACATGAATTTGGCAGAAATGTGGAGAAAGACATAAATCAACCCACAAGCATATAACAGCGAGAAGAGACCATGTAGTCATTATTTCCTCCAAGCACATACTACTTACCCTGCAACAGGCCAATAAATCAAAAAAGTGAATTGGTAGGGAAGGTAATAGCAACTTTATTCAGAAAGCTGGCAGACCAAGAATATGGTGGACTCATGTTCCAAAGAGCCAACTTGTGTGAGTTAGAATTCAGGCCTCTTTTATACTAAATGAGGACAGAGTAAAGTCAAACATTTCCTGGCTCCAGTCAGCCTCAGAAGGGGATGTGTTTTTTCCTTCCTGCAGTAATTCAAAAATGGGCCTGGTGATGTTTCCTGTGAGCTAAGCAAAGTTATTTTAGCTTAGTGCTCATTACCTGAGAGTCAGAGTTTCCAGAGAGGGGCTATTATGTATAATTTAAGTTTATAGGCAACATCTTTTTAGTGATTAACTTGTAACAGAATACAAAGATTCTTCCCTATTACATAGTAGGTTAAATTGTGGCTCCTAAAATATATGTCCTGGTACAGATATCTGAAACCTATGACTGTTACCTGCTTTGGATGAAAGAGTCTTTGCATATGCAATGAAATTAAAAGGCTTCAGAAAAGGTCTTACTGGATTGTCCAGATGGGCCCTAAATCCAATGGCAATTGCCTTTATAAGCAAAAGGCAGAGGGACATTTGAAACATATAGAGTGATAGCATGCTTAGTTGCTCAGTCACGTCTGACTTTTTGTGACCCCAAGGACAGTAGCCCACTAAACTCTTCTTTTCCTGAGATCCTCCAGGCAAGAATACTGGAGTGGGTAGCCATTCCCTTCTCCAGGGTATCTTCCTGATTCAGGGATTGAACCTGGGTCTCCTGCATTGCTGGCAGATTCTTTACCACATGAGCCACATGTTGGATAAAGTGATTTGAAGACAAGACAGAAACTGGAGCAATGTGGGGGGCAAGGAAAGAAAGCCAAGGAATGCAGACAGCTTCCAGAAGCCAGAAGACAAGGAAGGATTCTCCCCTAGAACCTCCACAAGGAGCAAGGCTCTCACCTTGTGATCAGACTTCCATCCTCCAGAGCTGTGACAGTTTAAAACTTTGTTGCTTAAGCTACCCAGTAATTTATTACTACAGCTCTAGAAAATCAATGCAGGCAATTTGGGGTGGAAACCTGCTTATTTACTTTTTTGTTTTTTTTTTTTTTGAAAGAGATATCTATGATTCAAGGCATTTCAAATGAATATTTTACTAGAAATCTTTAAATTCTCATCCACTTTTGAAGTCATGGACAGAAGACTTGCTAAATATTTTATCATCTTGCTCTCAATAGGCACAAGTGCTGATAAAACTGCAAAGGATTTTGATTTTACGAAATGGGTCCTGTGGTTCTGCATCCTCACACATGCTATACACACAACTCTTGTCAAGACAATTCAGCTCCATGCTGATTTGGTTAGAGAGTAGTTTCCAGGGTTGTATTTTAAAACTATGGCTGCTCATGGTCAATGTTGAGAAATAGACTATTAAAATAACTAGCTTCAGTTATTTTAATAACACGTCCAGTTTTCAGTCTTCTGAAGAAGACTTTCAGTCTTTCAGAAGACTGAAGAAGTTTTCAGCCTTCTCTCCCTAACTACTGCTTAATGACTTACCATTTTATTCAACCCCATAAAATAAATGTTTTTCTGTTAATCAGCCTGGAGGTTTTTAATTTCATATGCAAAATAGTTATAAAATATGACAGATCTAAAATAACATGTCTGATCATTCTAACTACACCTTAAAGTTGGAGACTGTAAATTTACCTAAGTGTTCCCAAAGTGGTGTCATTGCTAAATGCTGCTGAAACAAACAAACCATGTTTCTATTAATCAAGAGTATCATGGAAACAGAGGTTTGATTTTGATGTACAGTCAAATCATAATAATATAGTGTTCTACAACTAGAAAGCTTATCCTTTGGGCCCACTTTTTTATTTTAGAGTATGGAAGACTCGACTTATGTCTTGAATAAAGTCACTTAATTAGTTTTCTGTTGCTGCATAACCAATTATTGTAACCTTAGTGTTTTAAAACAATACCTATTTATAGTTATCAAAGTCCCATAGGGCACTCATTCTAACATAGATAACATGTTTTTTGTTCAGGATTAAGAAGGCAGAAATCATAATGTCAACCTGGGCTTTAATCTCAGATGGATTTTTACAGAATTTTTTCTTGTCTTCTTTTCCCTTATGGAGATATATAGGTCCTTAAAAGTTATGTAACTCCTTTATTGACCATTGTGAAAGTGTAACAGGTGGAGACTAAACTCATATATTCTGATTCTAAATATAGGCCTATTCAAGTGCTTTCTCAAACCCTGAGTCATAACATTCAGAATTTTTTGAGAATGATGACATTGAGAGTTCTTTGGAGAACTGTTGTAGAGCACAATAGGGTTATAGCTGAATTAACTAAAAGCATATCTTCTCTACTGACTATTATGAAGACATTAAAAAGAATAAATTCAAGCTATGCCAGTTGAATTGCACAAATTTCCAAGAGGTTTAGTGTATGAAGAAAGTAATATGCTGGAAACATGTATAATGTGATTTTATTCACATTAAATTAATGTCAAATAACTGAATATGTATGTGTATATATATAGATTTATAGGTCTATGAAAGCTTGGGAAAAAAGATACATGTATCCTTCAGAGGATACATCAGTTCAGTTCAGTTCAGTTCAGTTGCTCAGTTGTGTCTGACTCTTTGTGACCCCATGAATTGCAGCACGCCAGGCCTCCCTGTCCATCACCAATTCCCAGAGTTCACTCAAACTCACGTCCATCAAGCCGGTGATGCCATCTAGCCATCTCATCTTAGGTTATTAACATGTTACCTTGGTTGGTGAAGGAGAAGCACTAATGCATGAAGGGGAAATATGAGAGAGGAGTACCAGGCAAAGATGGAAAAAGAACAAGAAAAATTAAGGCATCATATGCTCATATCTATGTATTTATTTAAATTATATTAAAACGTTTAATTTTTAAAATGCTATGAGTAACCACACCATTCCAACAAAGAAAAAGCTGAACAAAGTAAAAATTAATTCTTTTTAGATTTGGCAGAGAAATGAAGTCACAGGGCAAACTGCTGCCACCAAAACTGGAGAAACAAATGAGGGGGTACAGAAAATCACAACTGACAGAAACAGAAACCTTCAAGTTATCAGTGCCAGTAGGAATGCCTGAACTGTAGTAGATGAATTGTTGGAGGCTCAGTGTGGACAACTCTGAGAGTTACAGTCACCAGGGAGACACAGTAATCAGACAGGAGAGGGACATGCTTTTTTGAGTTTTACTTCTAGCATCTCCCAAGTTCTCCAAGTGAAAAATCCCCTGGTATTTCCACAGTGGGAGGGGAAAAAGAACCACTTTTTAAAAGCCAGAATATTCTGCTCTTCTTAACAAGGTTGCCATTAGGAGAAATTATTTTGCTAGAGCCTAAACTGTGGGGATTTTATCAGAACCCAACATAACTGCAGAAAGGGAAATACGTGACTCCAGCCCCCTCCCCTGTCTCATTCCATCTAAGGTGGGAAAAACTGAGAAGAATCTGTGAAGTTCACAGCCCAGGGGCACAGACTTACCAAAAGATTGAGACATAACCATAGGACAGCACAATGCTTCCCTTCTTCACATGTAACCATTACATTACTAAATGCCTATTTATTGTGATTACTTTTACCCAGCACTCAGATCAGCTTTCAACAACCACCATCACAACAAATATTACCAGGTATACTAGAGGTAAAAAACACAGTGTGAAGACACTGAACAAGTATCAAAATCAGTTAGATATGGCAGGAATGTTGGAATTATAAGACCAAGAATTTCTTTAAAACTATCATTAAGATGCTGAAGACGTTAGTGGAAAGAGCAGATAATATGCAAGAACAGATGGATAACATAACAGAGAGATGCAAATTCTAAGAAAGAATAAAAAGTAAATGCAAGAGATGGAAAATATTGTAGAAGAAATGAAGAATGCCTTTTGGGCTCATTGATAGACGAGATATCACTGAGGAAAGAATCTCTGAACTTGAGGGTATGACAATAGAAATGTCCAAAGCTGAAAAGTAAAAAGAAAAAAGCAAGAAGAATATCCAAAGACTATGGGACAACTACAAAATATATGTGCATAATAAGAATACCAGAAGGAAAAGAAAGAGAGAAACAGAGCAATATTTGAAGCAATAATTATTAAGAATTAACCCAAACCAGTTTTAGACACCACACCACAGATCCAGAAATCTCAGAAAAACTAGGCTGGATAAATGCAAAAACAAACAAAAATAAAAAACAAAACCCCAAAAACCCCACCAATCTACAAATGTATACCTAAGGTTTTCATATTCAAACGTTAGAAAATCAAAGGTAAAGAAAAAATCTTGAAGATAGTCAGAGGAAAAAAACGCCTTATCTATAGAGAAACAAAACTAAGAATTCTTAAGTTCACCCAACTTCTCCTCAGAAAATACTCAAAGAATGGCATGAAATGAAATGTTTACTGTTGAGAGAAAAAAAGATCATCAATGTAGAATTCTGTGCCATATAAAATTATATTTCAAAAATGAAAGAGAAGAAAAGACTTTCTCAGATTAATAAAATTTGAGGAAATTTGTTGCCATTAGAACTACCTAGCAAAAAATTTTAAAAGAAGTTCTTCAGAGAGAAAGAAAACAAAACAGGTCAGAAGTTTGGATCTTTGTAGAGAAAAGAAGAGTACCAGTGAATAAAAAATTAGAAGTAAAATATATAGAAGAGCCATATAAAATGCTTAATTAAAACCACAAAAATCAGAAAAAGTGCAAAACACATAAATGAGAACAAAGAATAAGGGCAAAAAAATAAAAATAAAAACCAATCACAAATATGGGAGATATTTATACAGCCATATCAGTAGTCCTCTTAAATGTCAATGGTATAAATATGTAATGAAAAGATTGTAAGAATGGATCAAAAAAACCCAAGACCCAACTATGTGTTGTCTACAGGATTTAGATAATTTAAATATTGAGACACATAGAGATGAAATGCAAAAGTAGGAAGTCAAGAGATACCTAGACTAACAGGCAAATTTGGCCTTAGAGTACAAAATGAAGCAAGGCAAAGGCTAACACAGTTTTGCCAAGAGAATGCACTGATCATAGCAAACACTTTCTTCCGACAACACAAGAGATGACTCTACATATGGACATCACCAGATGGTCAATACAGAAATCAGATTGATTTTATTCTTTGCAGCCAAAGATGGAGAAGCTGTACACAGTCAACAAAAGTAAGACCAGGAGCTGACTGTGGCTCATATCATGAACTCCTTATTGCCAAATTCAGACTTAAATTGAAGAAAGTAGGGAAAACCACCAGACCATTCAGGTATGACCTAAATCAAATCCCTTATGATTATACAGTGGAAGTGACAAATAGATTCAAGGGATTAGATCTGATAGACAGAGTGCCTGAAGAACTATGGATTGAGGTTCGTGATATTGTACAGGAGGCAGTGATCAAGACCATCCCCAAGAAAAAGAGATGGAAAAAGGCAAAATAGTTGTCTGAGGAGGCCTTACAAATGCTGTGAAAAGAAGAGAAGCAAAAGGCAAAGGAGAAAAGGAAAGATATATGCATTTGAATGCAGAGCTCTAAAGAATAACAAGGAAAGATAAGAAAGTCTTCCTCAGTGACCAATGCAAAGAAATAGAGGAAAACAATAGAATGGGAAAGACTAGAAATCTCTTAAAAAAAAAATTAGAGATACTAAGGGAATATTTCATACAAAGATGGGCACAATAAAGGACAGAAATGGTATGAACCTAAGAGAAGCAGAAGATATTGAGAAGGGATGGCAAGAATACAAAGAAGAACTATACCAAAAAGATCTTGATGACCCAGATAACCACGATGGTGTGATCACTCACCTAGAGCCAGACATCCTGGAATATGAAGTCAAGTGGGCCTTAGGAAGCATCACTACGAGTAAAGCTAGCGGAGGTGATGGAATTCCAGCTGAGCTATTTCAAATCCTAAAAGATGATCCTGTGAAAGTGCTGCACTCAATATGCCAGCAAATTTGGAAAACTCAACATTGGCCACAGGACTGGAAAAGGTCAGTTTTCATTCTAATCCCAAAGAAAGGCAATGCCAAAGAATGCTCATACTACCACACAATTGCACTCATCCCACATGCTAGCAAAGTAATGCTCAAAATTCTCTAAGCCAGGCTTCAACAGTACATGAATTGTGAGCTTCCAGATGTTCAAGCTGGACGTAGAAAAGGCAGAGGATCCAGAGATCATCAAAAAAGCATGGGAGTTCCAGAAAAACATCTAAGTCTGCTTTATTGACTATGCCAAAGCTTTTGACTATGTGGATCACAACAAAGTGTGGAAAATTCTTCAAGAGATAGAAATACCAGACCACCTTACCTGCCTCCTGAGAAATCTGTATGCAAGTCAAGAAGCAACAGTTAGAATTGGACGTGGAACAACAGACTGGTTTCTAATTGGGAAAGGAGTATGTCAAGGCTGTATATTGTTACCCTGCTTATTTAACTTATATGCAGAGTACATCATGTGAAATGCCAGGCTGGATGAAGCGCAAGCTAGAATCAAGATTGCTGGGACATATGTCAATAACCTCAGATACACAGATGACACCACTCTTATGGCAGAAAGTGAAGAAGAACTAAAGAGCTTCTTAATGAAAGTGAAAGAGGAGAGTGAAAAAGTTGGCTTAAAACTCAACATTCATAAAACTAAGATCATGGCATCTGGTCCCATCACTTCATGGCAAATACGTGGGAAACAGTGGAAACAGTGTCAGACTTTATTATCTTGGGCTCCAAAATCACTGCAGATGGTGACTGCAGCCATGAAAATGAAAACACGCTTGCTCCTTGGAAGAACAGCTATGACCAACCTCAACTGCATATTAAAGAGCAGAGACATTACTTTACCAACAAAGGTCCATCCTGTCAAAGCTATGGTTTTCCAGTGGTCATGTATGGATATGAGAGTTAGACTATAAAGAAAGCTGAGCACCAAAGAATTGATGCTTTTGAACTGTGGTGTTGGAGAAGACTCTTGAGAATCCCTTGAATGGCAAGGAGATCCAACCAGTCCATCCTAAAGGAAATCAGTCCTGAACATTCATGGAAGGACTGATGCTGAAGCTGTAACTCCAATAATTCAACATTGGAAAAGACCCTGATGCTGGGAAAGATTGAAGGCAAGAGGAGAAGGGGACGACAGAGGATGAAATGGTTGGATGGTATCACTCACTCGATGGACATGAATTTGAGCAAGCTCCGGGAGTTGGTGATGGACAGGAAAGCCTGGAGTGCTGTAGTCCATGGGGTCCCAAAGAGTCAGATATGGCTGAGTCACTCAACTGAACTGTACTGAGAGATAAAAAGGAAAGGGATGGATAAAGATATACAATGCTGCTGCTGCTGCTGCTGCTAAGTCGCTTCAGTCGTGTCCGACTCTGTGCGACCCCATAGACGGCAGCCCACCAGCCTCCCCAGTCCCTGGGATTCTCCAGGCAAGAACACTGGAGTGGGTTGCCATTTCCTTCTCCAATGCATGAAAGTGAAAAGGGAAAGTGAAGTCGCTCAGTCGTGTCCGACTCTTAGCGACCCCATGGACTGCAGCCTACCAGGCTCTTTCATCCATGGGATTTTCCAGGCAAGAGTACTGGAGTGGGGTGCCATTGCCTTCTCCGATATACAATGCTAATACTAAACAAAAGAAAGCAGAATTATCTATGTTAATTGCAGACAGATCAGACTTTAGAGCTAAGGAAGTTATTAGGGATAAAGATGGAACATTAATGAAGTTAAAGGTAAAGAGATGAATAACCGAAGAAGACATAATAATCTTTAACCCCTGGGGGGTCACCCCCTAAGAAGACATAGTAACCTAACAAGAGGATATCAAAACACATGAGGCAAAACTTGATAGTACTGCAAGGAGAACTAGATCAGTATGTTGTTACAGTTGGAGATTTTAACATCCGTCTATCAGAAATGGACAGATACAGCAGGCAAAAGATCAGTAAGCAAGTAGTTGAATTTAACAACAGCATCAATCAACTGAATATAATTATCTGCATCCAACAATGGCAGAATATATATTCTTCTTAAGTTTACATGTAAAACCAAGAGAGTTTGGGAAGCAAACTTGGCCATAAAGCACATTCTAACAAATTTAAAAGAATAGAAAGCATACAATTTCTGTTCTCATACAGCAGTTGAATTAATTAGAAATCAATAACAGAAATAGCTGAGAAATCACCAAATACTTGGAAGTTAGACAACCCACATCTAAATAACACATAGAGCAGAGAAGATTTTATCTAAATGAAAATACAACTTAAAATTTGTGGGATGCAGCAAAAGTAAAGCTTAGGGAAATTTTTAAAGCATTAAATATATATTTTTAAAATATAAGAAAGCTCTAAAATCAGTTATCTAGGCTTCTACATTAGGAAACTAGAAAAGAGAGTACATTAAATTTAATTAAGTGGAAAAAAGGGACTAATAGCAACTAAAGCAGAAATCAATGAAATTTCAAACAGGAAATCAATAGGAAAAATCATAAAAATTGGAAAGATTAATAAAATTGAAAGAATAGCCAGGCTAAGAAAAAAGAGAGACAACACAAATTACCAATATTGGAAATTAAGAAAGGGACATCACAATAGATCTCTGGGATATAAAAACAAAAATAAAGGGATATTATGAACAGCTCTATGCACACAAATTTAATAATGTAATTTATTCCTATGGACCAATTCTTTGAAAGGCAATATTAGTCAAAACTAGCAAAAGAAGAAATAGTCAATCTTAATATGCCTGTAACTAGTAAAGATATCAAATCAATAGTTAATGACCTTCCAAAACAGAAATCACCAGTTAGATGTGTTCACTAGTTGGTAGAATTCCAAATATTTAAGGGAGAAAGTGTACCAATTCTTTAGATCTTCCAGAAGATAAAAGTAGAGAAAACACTTCCTTAATTATTCTGAGACCAGCATTACTCTAATACTCTAATAATAATAAAAAGCAGGCAAACATATTAGAAAAAGAAAACAAACCCACAGACCAATATCTCTTATGAATGTGGATGCAAAAATCCCCAACAAAGTATTAATGAGTTTAATACAACAATTTATAAAAAGAATTATACACCACAGCCAAGTAGGATTTATCCCAGGTATGAAAGCCTGGTCCAACATGCAAAAATCAATTATTGTAGTTCATCATGTGCATGCTTGTGTGCTAAATCACTTCAGTTGTGTCCAATTCTTTGAGACCCCATGGATTGTAGCCCACCAGGCTCCTTTGTTCCATGGGATTCTCCAGGGAAGAATACAATAAAAGGAAATAAAATGTAAACAGACTAAAAAGAAATAAAACTGTCTTCACAGAATAAATGATTGTCTAGGTAGAAAATCCAAAAGAATAATCAAAAACCTCCTGTAATTAATAAATAACTATAGCAAAGTTGCAGTATACAAGATTAATGTACAAAAGTCAATCCCTTTCCTATATACCAGCAATGAACAAATTGAATTTGAAGCTAAAAAACACTTAACCATTTATATTAGCATCCTCCTCAAATTAAATATATAAGTAGGTATAAATTTAATAAAATATGTATAAGATCTATATAAGGAAAACTACAAAACTCTGATGAAAGATATTGAAAAATAACTAACTAGAAAAATATTCTATATCAATGATTATGATAATTCAATATTGTCAAGATGTCTGTTTTATCCAACTTGATTATACATTCAATGCAATATCAATCAAAATCTCAACAAGGTATTTATGTGGGTATCAGCAAACTGATTCCAAGGAATATATGAAGAGGCAAAAAACTAAGAATAAGTAACTTAATATTAAAAAGAATAAAGTTGAAGGATTGAAATAATTCAGCTTCAAAATTGACTATGATGCCACAGTTATCAAGACAGTGTGATATTGAACAGATAGATCAATGGAGCAGAATGGAGAGCCCAGAAAGAGACCCACATAAACATAATCAACTGATTTTTGACAAAGGAGCAGAGGAAATACAATGGCACCAAGGTAATCTTTTTACCAAATGTTACTGGAATAACTGGACATTTAAAAAGCAATCCAGTATCGTGCATCGAATCTGGACTGGCGACTCGTTTCATACATGATATTATACATGCGATACTGGATGCTTGGGGCTGGTGCACTGGGATGACTCAGAGGGATGGTATGGGGAGGGAGGAGGGAGGAGGGTTCAGGATGGGGAACACATGTATACCTGTGGAGGATTCATTTCGATATTTGGCAAAACTAATACAATATTGTAAAGTTTAAAAATAAAATAGAATTAAAAAAAAAAAGCAATCCAGACAAAGATACCATTCACTTCACAGAAACTAACTCAAAATGGATTATGGACCTTAATGTAAAACTCAAAACTATGAAACTTCTAGAAGATAAGTAGGAGAAAAACCTAGATGGCCTTAGGTTTGGCAATGACTTTTAGGTACAACACCAAAGGCACAATTCATTAAAGAAATAATTGGTAAGCTGGACTTCATTAAACTGGAGCTTCTACCCTGCAGAAAACAATGTCAAGAAAATGAGAAGGTAATACACAGACTGGGAGAAATATTCATGAAAGACGCATCTGATAAAAGACTGTTATCCAAAATGTACAAAGAACTAAACAGTAACAAAATGAACAACTTAATTAAAAAATGAGCAAAAGACCCAAACAGACATCTCACCAAAGCATATATCCAAATATCAATAGTAAGTAAACATATGAAAAGATGTTCAACATCGTATGTCATTAGAGAATTTTCAAGTGTTTAAACAGTGAGATACCATGACATGCCAATTAGAATGGCCAAAATTCAGAATGCTAACTACACCAAATACTGGTAAAATATGGAGCAACAGAAGCTCTCATTATTGCTGAGGACATGGCATATCCACTTTGGAAGACAGTTTGGCAGTTTCTAAGAAAGCTAAATACATGTTTACCATGCAATCCAGGAATCATGTTCTTCAATATTTAACCAGGGAACTGAAAACTGATATCCACATAAAACCTGAACATGGGTGTTTATAGCAGCTTTATTCATAATTGCAAAAACCTGGAGTTAATCAAAATGTTCTTCAATTGGTGAAAAGATAAACTTGCACATCCTACCATACAATGAATATTATTTGCATGCTAAATCGCTTCAGTCATGTCCAACTCTTTGTGATCCCATGGACTGTAGCCTGCTAGGCTCCTCTATTCATGGGAGTGTCCAGGCAAAGACACTGGAGTGGGTTGCCATTTCCTCCTTCAGGGGATCTTCCTGACCTAGGGATCGAACCAGAGTCTCTTATGTATCCTGCATTGCCAAGCAGGTTCTTTAACACTAAAGATACCTGGGTTGCCCTGAATATTAATTAGTGATAAAAATAAATGAGATATTCAGTCAGTTCAGTTCAGTCACTCAGTCATGTCCGACTCTTTGCAACCCCATGAACTGCAGCACGCCAGGCCTCCCTGTCCATCACTAACTCCTGGAGTCCACCGAAACCCATGTCTATCGAGTCAGTGATGCCATTCAACCATCTCATCCTCTGTCATTCCCTTCTCCTCCTGCCCTCTTTCCCAGCATCAGGGTCTTTTCAAATGAGTCAGCTCTTCACATCTGTTGGCCAAAGTATTGGAGTTTCAGCTTCAACATCAGTCTTTCCAATGAATACCCAGGACTGATATCCTTTAGGATGAACCGGTTGGATCTCCTTGCAGTCCAAGGGATTCTCAAGAGTCTTTTGCAACACCACAGTTCAAAAGCATCAATTCTTCTGTGCTCAACCTTCTTTATAGTCCAACTCTCACATCCATACATGACCAATGGAAAAACCATAGCCTTGACTAGATGAACCTGTGTTGGCAAAGTAATGTCTCTGCTTTTGAATATGCTATCTAGCTTGGTCATAACTTTCCTTCCAAGGAGTAAGCATCTTTTAATTTCAGGGCTGCAGTCACCATCTGCAGTGATTTTGGAGCCCAGAAAAATAAAGTCAGCCACTGTTTCCACTATTTCCCCATCTATTTGCCATGAAGTGATGGGACCGGATGCCATGATCTTCATTTTCTGAATGTTGAGCTTTAAGCCAAGTTTTTCACTCTCCTCTTTCACTCTCATCAAGAGGCTCTTTAGTTCTTCGCTTTCTGCCATAAGGGTGGTGTCATCTGCATATCTGAGGTTATTGATATTTCTCCTGGCCATCTTGATTCCAGCTTGTGCTTCCTCTAGCCCAGCGTTTCTTATGATGTACTCTGCATATAAGTTAAATAAACAGGGTGACAATATACAGCCTTGACGTACTTCTTTTCCTATTTGGAACCAGTCTGCTGTTCCATGTCCAGTTCTAACTGTTGCCTCCTGACTTGCATACAGGTTTCTCAAGAGGCAGGTCTGGTGGTCTGGTATTCCCATATCTTTCAGAATTTTCCACAGTTTATTTTGATCCAAACAGTTAAAGGCTTTGGCATTAGGCCAGTAAAAAGAATGCAGATTAATCCAAAATAAATATTACTACCTGAAAAAAAAATCTGAAAAAGCTACATTCTCTACGATTCCAAGTATACAACATTCTGGAAAAGGTAAGCCTGTGAAGAGTAAAAAGTTCAGTGATGAGATGCTTCAAATTCTCAGAGAAGGACCTTGTAATAGTAGCTAGTCAGATGGTTATGGGGCCACTGAAGGAATTTGCCTTACATGTCATGGGACAAAAGAATGTGAGAATGACTAAACCCCAAAGAACAAATAATTATGTACATGCTGCTTTGTATCTGTGCAGCCTTCAATCAATGATGCTTCCATTTGATATCGCTGCACACAAGTATAGCTCTTACCAGTAGGACAGATCTCTCCAAATATTGCATCATTGTTCTGTAGGGTTTTATTTTGTTCCCATGGTTTGTCTGGATCTGCCAGCAAAGCTTATGGCCAGTTCTGTAATTAAAGAGTCAGAGAGTAACAGAGGGAAAAAATGAATGAGAAGGGAGAAGTTATAAAGAGAAAATCATACATGTAGCTCTGCTTCTAATATTAAAGAAGCCTGTTGCAAGAGTCAAGTGGAGTTTGACTGAATATTGACTAGTTTTTATTGTCTAGACATTTAAATCACAAATCAAGCTAATGCACTGATATATATCTTCTAACCTTCTATCTCAACAAATATACCTTCAAATAACAAAATAATGACAAATCTGTAAATCCAGGACTTTTATATAACTAAAATTTGCCAAAGTAACAGGATGACTCAATATAATTATTGCATATATATGAATGCACATTTGATGGACTGACAATGCTAAGGTGAATAAAAAAATAAAGATGCACATAATTCAAAAATTCTTTATCATTTATTCCCAGAAATGATTTTTCTTGCCTGAGTTTAAAGAAATCACAATTATATTCATACCAAGTCAGTCAGTCAGTCAGTTCAGTCACTCAGTCATGTCCGACTCTTTGCGACCCCATGAACTGCAGCATGCCAGGCCTCCCTGTCCATCACCAACTCATGTACATTGAGTCGGTGATGCCATCCAGCCATCTCATCCTCTGTCGTCCCCTTCTCCTCCTGCCCCCAATCCCTCCCAGCATCAGGGTCTTTCCAATGAGTCAACTCTTCACATGAGGTAGCCGAAGGATTGGAGCTTCAGCCTCAGCATCAGTCCTTCCAATGACTGATCTCCTTTAGGATGGACTGGTTGGATCTCCTTGCAGTCCAAGGGACTCTCAAGAGTCTTCTCCAACACCACAGTTCAAAAGCATCAATTCTTCAGCACTCAGCTTTCTTCACAGTCCAACTCTCACATCCATACATGATCACTGGAAAAACCATAGCCTTGACTAGATGGACCTTTGTTGGCAAAATAATGTCTCTGCTTTTGAATATGCTATCTAGCTTGGTCATAACTTTCCTTCCAAGGAGTAAGCATCTTTTAATTTCATGGCTGCAGTCACCATATGCAGTGATTTTGGAGCCCAAAAAAATAAAGTCTGGCACTGTTTCCACATCTATTTGCCATGAAGTGATGGGACCAGATGCCATGATCTTCATTTTCTGAATGTTGAGCTTTAAGCCAACTTTTTCACTCTCCTCCTTCACTTTCATCAAGAGGCTTTTGAGTTCCTCTTCACTTTCTGCCATAAGGGTGGTGTCATCTGCATATCTGAGGTTATTGATATTTCTCCCGGCAATCTTGATTCCAGCTTGTGCTTCTTCCAGCGCAGCGTTTCTCATAATGTACTTTGCATATAAATTAAATAAGCCGGGTGAATACCAAGACAATAGTATAAATTGTATTCAATTTTAGATTAGAATCAATTAATAAAATGGAATTATATTTAAAAGGGATAAAGTTTGCATTTATTTTTTAATGAGAATTAAATGCAAAGTTTGAAAATAAGAAAGTATTTTTAATACTGTTTACTAAAGCATCTAAATTTAACAAAAAGTCAAACTACAAGTTAAATCATTGAATATCAAAGTTTTAAATAAAAATGAAATTACTTTGAAAAAAATTTAATGCATCATATTAAGAACTTTTATATAAATAAAATTATCAGTATTTTCAATTCTAGTGTTCAAGATTCCTCTAGTTTCCAATTCAAAAATAAATAAAACTGGTAGTGTGTTGCACAGTATCACACTGAGATCTAGGTATATACAAGTTAAAGACTAATATGAATTGTTTGCTGCTGCTAAGTCACTTCAGTCGTGTCCGACTCTGCGACCCCATAGACGGAAGCCCACCAGGCTCCCCCGTCCCTGGGATTCTCCAGGCAAGAACACTGGAGTGGGTGGCCATTTCCTTCTCCAGTGCATGAAAGTGAAAAGGGAAAGTGAAGTCGCTCAGTCGTGTCCGACTCTTCGCGACCCTATGGACTACAGCCTACCAGGCTCCTCCATCCATGGGATTTTCCAGGCAAGAGTACTGGATTGTTTACTATGGCAAAATGGTCTTGAGCCGTGAAAAGCAACTGTTGCAAATTTGGAATCACTAATCTGGAGTCAGACTGGAACACAAAGAGAAACAAGACACTTGACTTTCAGCACCACTAAGAAAAAGCACTTTATCATGCAGGAGTTCATTATATTCACGGTATCTGAGGGGCAGGATTCAATGTTAATTATTTTGCTTCTTTTTTTATTTAGCCTTTTCCTTTGTTGCTTATGTGCCTGTGCCACTCAAACCCTCTTCATACTCCAAAGTAGCGCCCCTCTCTAACACTAACAATGGCACAACTTCAAACCTTCCTGGCATCCAGATGCAGTTACACTGTGTTTTGAGGATACATGGCAAGAGAGACAGCATTTCCTAGAACATAATTGGTAATAATCATGAAAATGGATATTCAGGATGGTATATCACGTTGCCACTCTCTCCCATGACAGAAACATTCTTGCATACGTGTGTGTGTGTGTGTTTATGAGAGAGAGAGAGAGATGTGGTAACCTCTGGAGGGCTAATCCAAGGGTGATTACCTGACTGTAGTGAGGTCAGTCAGATTTTCCTTTCCAGGGATTTGGAATTATTGACCCAAAAGACACAGGCTCTGAAAGTTTCTGGAAGCTCAGTAACTCTAGACAGCATTCTAGAAAACCCATGAATTTCTGCTACTGGGTCCCCAGAACTTCCTAAGATCTTGACCTTTCCAAGGCATTTTCAGCCTTTCTTGGATTCTAATAAATATCCCAGTCTTCCCATAAAGTTATTTATTGTTATTTTGCTCAAGTAGACTTCATGGACTTTTATTTAAAAACAAAAAATAAACAACAATAAAAAAATCCCTTAACTATAAATGTAATTTATCAGTTGGTAATTTTTAGCAGTGGCTACTTTTGTATTTTGTTAGTGCTTTTTGAAGGCTAAACCAAAGAATAAATATAGAAGGAAGATGAGTTGAGAGGATAATAATTTTGATGATATTTCTGGTTGCCATTTTTGCTTTGTTAAATAAAGAAGATTTGAAACTCTCCTTTTACTAAGTAAAGGAGAAATTCTTCTCAGCTGATACACTTAGATCCTTAAAAAAAAGACAGGATACCACTCAATTAAATCTGGAAGGAGATTAAAGGAGAAGCTTAAAAATTGGATAACTTTTCCTTTTCCTCTTTTTGTTGCTACAGTGAGATGTCTGGCTAAGACAGAAGAGTAGTATAGTCTGTGTTTTTAAATAAGAAGCTCTGAGTGTTTTCAAACAAGAAGGTACATCTCCCATAAAGACTGTGTGTGTGTGCTCGGTTGCTCAGTCATGTCCAGCTCTTTGTGACTCTATGGACTGTAGTCTGCCAGGCTCCTCTGTCCATGAAATTTTCCAGGTAAAGAAAACTGGAGTGGATTGCCATTTCCTCCTCCAGGGGATCTTCCCAACCCAGGAATTGAACCTGAGTCTCCTGTATTGTAGGCAGATTCCTTATCACTAAGCCATTTGGAGAAATCCATTAAACCTTAGGTTCAGATCAGATCAGATCAGATCAGTCACTCAGTCGTGTCCGACTCTTCGCGACCCCATGAATCGCAGCACTCCAGGCCTCCCTGTCCATCACCAACTCCTGGAGTTCACTGAGACTCACGTCCATCGAGTCAGTGATGCCATCCAGCCATCTAATCCTCTGTCGTCCCCTTCTCCTCCTGCCCCCAATCCCTCCCAGCATCAGAGTTTTTCCAATGAGTCAACTCTTCACATGTGGTGGCCAAAGTACTGGAGTTTCAGCTTTAGCATCATTGCTTCCAAAGAAATCCCAGGGCTGATCTCCTTCAGAATGGACTGGTTGGATCTCCTTGCAGTCCAAGGGACTCTCAAGAGTCTTCTCCAACACCACAGTTCAAAAGCATCAATAGGCTCCAAATTGTTAGAATTAAGTCAAGTTAAAGCACAGTATTAAATCTTTGCTCTTTGGCAGTCCTGTACCCTCATTCTTGGAAGATTTGGGATGTCTAGAGGGAAGAGAAGATGTCACACATCAAGCATTTACCAGAGGGAAGCAGAGTGAATACTCCCTGTGAGCAGTTCTTAGAAGGCTAGAGCCTTGGGAATTCCCTGGTGGTCTAATGGTTAGCACTCTGAGTTCTCGCTGTCAAGGGCCCCTGGTCAAGGAACTAAAAATTCCTCAAGTTGTGAAGAGAGGCAAAAGAGATAAACAAATAAAATGCAAAACAAAGCACTATATTATCTTCTTTCAGTGTTAATGTGGAATTCATCACTTATGAAAATGTGAACAAAAAAGTGTTTACAATTTAATATGCTCTCCTGGATTCAATGGAGAAGGCAATGGTACCCCACTCCAGTACTGTTGCCCGGAAAATCCCATGGATGGAGGAGCCTGGTAGGCTGCAATCCATGGGGTCGCTAAGAGTCAGACACGACTGAGCGACTTGACTTTCACTTTCCACTTTCATGCATTGGAGAAGGAAATGGCAACCCACTCCGGTGTTCTTGCCTGGAGAATCCCATGGACGGAGAAGCCTGGCAGGCTGCAGTCCATGGGGTCGCACAGAGTCGGACACGACTGAAGCGACTTAGCAGCAGCAGCAGCAGCCGCTGTTAACGGAGAGGGCAATGGCACCCCACTCCAGTACTCTTGCCTGGAAAATCCCATGGACGGAGGGCCTGGTGGGCTGTAGTCCATGGGGTCGCTAAAAGTCTGACATGACTGAGCAACTTCACTTCTGGATTCAATATTATAAGAGAAGTAAACAATTCTAGATTCTTTCTTTAATCTCATTTTAAGTGAGAATGATATTGCTAACTTTATAAGTGTGCAAAGAGAAGTTAATGAGAAAAATGTGTAACAGTGAAGAGCATAGTACATAAACCATAGTAGCTTCTCAATGAAAATTTCCCTTTCTTTTCTTTCTAGCCAATTGAAAATTGTATAAAATGAATTGCATATATATCAATTAGAAGAATTACTTCAGAATCAGAAAGAACATATCTTATAGAAAAAAAAATTAAAGTAGATGCTTATTATCAAACAGGAAAATGAGACTCTGTAAATAAAGGACATTCCCAGCAATTGACTTTGTTAACAGTTGTTTCTTCACTTTGAAAGACATTCTTTTACTGTTGATTGGTGGCCTTATTAGGAACTACATCAGAGTAGGGTGATATTTTCCCCCCTACAAGTAACCTTAAAAACTAAATATCCAGTGTAGACACAAGTGCTCATTTCCTCAGATTCACTGCAGAATGTGTTAATATTCCTGGCAGTCCTGTATACAGCTGTTAAATAAACCAGATTGAGAAAGTTTAACCCTAATCTGAATCAAGCAATTTGTTGGCCTTGGTGTGTGTCTGTGCTGTGCTAAGTCGCTTCAGTCGTGTCTGACTCTTTGTGACCTCATGGACTGAAACCCTCCACGCTCGTCTGTTCAAGGGATTCTCCAGGCAAGAATACTGGAATGGGTTGCCGTGCCTTCCTCCAGGGATCTTCTTGACCCAGGACCTTGGTGTACATTTGGCAATTGATTAACTTTAGTTGTGATGTGTGTCAGAAGCTACACAATGTCTAAGAAGGGAGAAAAAGGCCAATACAAGTCAATTTTTATAAAAGCAAATAGTGTATTTTTGACAGCCATTTACATAATGTTAACTTTATTCCTGGCTATAAGGACATTACACATTTTATTCATTTAATCCTCATCACAACCCCATGTAGAAATACCAAGATTAACTCCATTTTGCAGATTAGAAAAACAAGGTGCAGAGAACTGACGTGGCCAGGTCACTGTTGAATGAGTTTTTTGGGGCTCCTCCTTAGGTTCCCCATTGTCAGTCTGCAGGATCTGATTCCTGTGCTGGCTCGTGACTCAGTTTTGTTTCTGGAATTTGCCTATGTCCTAACCTTCTTAGCTATGAGCTTCAGGTTTCGTCATAATCTTGTCCTCAGACTTTGGTCTTCTGGCTCTCCCAAGAGAAAGGGGCCTTACTTCACCTATAGTTTTTTAGGTTACATGGAGAAAACCTACACATGTTAACGACATGTCAGGGGCTTATAGGGATTACCCCCAAAACGTTCAATCGCTCAGTCATGTCCAACTCTTTGTGACCCCCATGCACCAAAACCCATCTTGGCCACTGTTGGTTTAGGATGAGTCCCAGGGATTCCTGGGCCAGACAATGCAGACAGCCAGTATCAGGGAGAAGTATCAACAACTCATTGCTAAACAGTTCCCCACCTGCTTTGGTCATTTTTTTGTTTCCTCAGAACAGGCATCCATTAATCCCTGCTGCTTTTTTTTGGATACACTTACTTCTGGTAGATTACACTAAGGGCATTTTATCAACTTCCCATACAAAGGGACCTTAAGAGTGGATTTGGGACCAAAGCACCTCTCTGGTAGTTGACTTCTCTTGGGCACCAACTCCTGGTTCCTTCAGTAATGACTAGAGGGACAGGCTTTGCAACTTTACAAAGACACACCGATGAGTGTTTTTCTCTGAGGGGAACTCTGAGCATTAGAGGTTCATAGACTCCTGCACAAGGCAGGTCTCCACAGCCTCACATTGCCCAGCTGACTTTTCCAAGAAAAAGGACTGAGTTTGGTGCCTGGTCACATAGTGTCTATCATTCCAGTGGAGTTTTGGAAACTCTCCTGATGATTGTAACCATCCTGTGATGTTATTTCCATTTATACCTTTTACCTGAACCCTGAATTTCCTGTGTCCACACCAACCCCATCATCATCTTCCCCCAGACTTACTCTTCCTCCTGTATGAATTATCTAGGTGAATGGCATTGCCATCTTTCTAGCAGAGAGGGGAGAGAACCTTTTAGGATAGTTATTGTCAATGCTTATTCAAGGTTCCCTCCTTCTAGATGTCTGTGAACCTGGGTCCTTCTGCTCTCCCACACTGTCTGCTCCGTTGTTCATGTCACCATCCTTTTACCTGTAACTAGAATAGCCTCTTAAATTCTTTGGTCTTGGCTCTCCAACAGTCGTTTTCCCTCAAACAAAAATGTTATCCCGTCAATCTGCTAGTGAAAATGGTTGATGCTTCACTAGAATTTTAGTTATTTTAAGCTTGTACTTAACAGTTCTTCAAGATCTGCCTTGCCCAGCTTCTCTGACCCTTCACCTGCCCTTCTCCCTCCTGCTCTCTTTGTTCCAGCCCCGCGGAGCCGTCTTCTCCTTTGCTGTGAGGATAGCATTCCATGCCTGCCCCCAGGGTCTTCACAAGGCTTCTTTCCCTTCTGGAATGTATCCCCTAACTTTTCCGTCTCTGTTATCTTCTCATCACAGGGTAAGGCACTCCTCTGAAGCAGAAAATCTAAGGAGGTGCCAATAAGTGCAGTGATCAAGAAAAATAATATATTAAAAAATAATTTTAAAAATCTACAATAAACAAAAAAATTCACACTTGAAATAAAGACAGAAATTGATCCTGCATTTCTATGCCCCTGCCTTACCTCACCTAAAGGGCGGCCTCTGCTCCAATACAACTTTATACAAACAAGCAGTCAACCTGCGGGCTACAGTTTGCTAATTCAGCTTTTAAAGTATTGCATTAAAATATTATTTCTATTGATTATTGAGTATTTTGCCCCCTCGCCTTTTAAATTTTGTGCTTGAGACTGGTACCTCTCTGTTCCACCTTAAGCCTGGCCCTGTGGTAGACGCTACTTCTCATCAAGATTCAGCACAAGCACACTTCACTTAGGAAACCTGTCCCCTCCCAATCTAAGGTGTGCGCCCACCTCCAGGTTCCTAGAACATAGCTCTATCAGCACACTTTCTACACTCTGTATAATCATTATAATCAATCTGTATACCTGTCTGCCTAAATAGTGTACTCTTTAAGTGCATAATCAGCCATGTTATATCACCTCCCCGGTTTAACAATAATAACAGCTATTTTCTGTTGTTGTTGAACACCTTATATCTGTCATACACTGGACACTTTATAATTTCATGTCTAATCCTTATAATGCATAGGGTAAGATTCTTACCCCTTTTCAGTAATTTTGGAAATAAAACACAAAGTGATTAACTAACATACAGCTAATAAATGATGGAGCCAGCTTCCAAACTCTCTGGCTCAAGATCACATATATTTCCTATAAAACAATTTTACTCAGTGTATCTATTCAGAGGGGTAACAGCTTAAAGTTTCTACTGATGATGAGGGCTTGCAGACACATCTCAAGGTCTGTGTCCTCAAAATTATACCCCAGAAAAATTTTGCACCATAATGGAGCTGATTGTAAGAGTAAGATGGTATCGCTGCCAGGTGGGGGCAGTCCTCCTCAACCTGAGATGCCAAGCCCCTAAAGCAAGTTGTCAGATGGTGGAGGGTACTTTGAAGGCACATGGGTGCAGGAACTACAATGTGTGAGCAGGAAATACAGGTTTGCCTAGGGAGCACCATCCTCAGCAGCTTTTACTTTGTTTTTCTTTTCCTTTGCTTTTGGAAAACTGTCTTTTTAATCATCAAAATCAAATATTTATGTTTGAAAAATTCAGAAAATACATTTTGCACAGGAAACCTTCAAATTAACCCCACCACCCTGAGATAAATTCTGTGAACATGTACTCCATGCCTGTCTCAACATCTCTGTTGCTAAGTTTGGCGTTGCTGTCCCAGTACCCCTCACCCCATCACCAGGACACCTTGCTTCTACTTCTCACCTGTGCCATCCAGCTTGACTTCCACTTGTATAATAGCAGACAGCAGCCCCTCTCTGTCCTGGGCACACTGCTAGGCTCTCTTTCTGCCAGCTTCCATTAAATAAGATGCAACAAGGATTTTGATGCAATCCCATGGATTGGGGCCTGCCAGGGTCCTCTGTCCATAAGCTTCTCCAGGCAAGAATACTGGAGTGGGTTGCCATTCCCTTCTCCAGGGGATCTTTCCGACCCAGGGTTCGAACCCAGGTCCTCCACACTGCAGGCATACTCTTTACTGTCTGAGCCACTAGGGAAAACTTTGATGCACAGCCACATTTTATTCTTTGTGAGTACTGTGGTATGAAACAGGCAGTATTGACAGAATTTAATCTGTTAAAGTTTCATATAGTTCAGGCAATTTCACCATGTTGAAAAGCACTCAGCGAGCCCACTGGGGATATAGGGGTGGCTCAGATATTAAGCTTTAAGCAGTTCCTCCTGCTCTGCCCTTCCTGTGCTTCTAAGGTCGTAGGCCCTGCTCTCAGCCTGCTCTTAGACCGCATGAGTTCAGAGCACTCGCTCAGTCTCCATGTCCTCACTTGTCCATAGATTTGCCCTTCTGCCACCTCTCAGTTTTCTGTCACCTATATTTTTTTCCCTCATTTTTGATATTTTTAAATCTCTTTCCTATGATACCACCTCTGTACATCTCTGCCCAGCTAATTCTTTCCACTGTCTCCTCCTTTCCTTGTTCCGTAGTCCATCAGCTCTTGGTCTATTCCCCAGCTTCTAATTCTTCTGTAGGCCTCTGACTAGCCTAATTGAATCTAGGCCATTTATGTCTTTAGTACCCTCTTGAAAGTACACATCTTCATTTGTAAAGCTACACAAATAGCTTTCTGCCACTTTCAAAACTAGCTAAGCCTGCTCCTCAAGCACATTTAAAACTGAACCTAGACAACTCTAACCTTACGTAATCATCTTTTTATGGAGGTGAGTTTTCTTTGTACTCCTCATACTCCTATTTGTTACTGGTGAGGTTGGTTTGGTTTCTTATAGCCCATACTTTCATGCTATCTGAATTGTGAACACAAATTAGATGACATATCTAAGTACTAAATATATCACAGCTTTTGAATGAATAATAATATCTAACCCTTAAAAAACACCAGCTGTGTGCTACATCATTGTAAGTGCTATATATATATATATATATAAAGACTCTGATGCTGGGGAGGATTGGGGGCAGAAGGAGAAGGGGATGACAGAGGATGAGATGGCTGGATGGCATCACTGACTCAATGGACGTGAGTCTGAGTGAACTCTGGGAGTTGGTGATAGACAGGGAGGCCTGGCGTGCTGCGATTCATGGGGTTGCAAAGAGTCGGACACGACTGAGCGACTGAACTGATATATGTTCATCCATTTCACACAACTAACCCAGGAGGTAGGCACTAGTATTGTCCCTACTTTACAGCTGAAACGATTAAGATATTAATTGGAGTAAATTGCATTTAGGAAAAGTATTCAGAATTGATGGCAGTAGAGAATAGTAGTAGTACCTTAGCCTGAAATTGTGTGTGTGTGTGTCATTGAACAAAATTGCATCTCTGTATCCATGGCTTTGACATACTTGCTCTCTTGGAAAATGGTGTAACAACTTTTCTTATTTCACAGAAGATGAGAAACGTGGGTAATCTAAAAGAGTAATTAATTTAGAATCAACTTATTTAAAAATAAGGCTTTTAAATACCTTCTTCAACTGATGTTTGGACTTCCCTGGTAGCTCAGATGGTAAAGAATTTGCCTGCAATACAGGAGACCTGAGTTTGATCCCTGGGTTGGGGAGATCCCCTGGAGAAGGGAATGGCTACCCACTCCAGTATTCTAGCCTGGAGAATTCCATGGACAGAGGAGCCTGGTGGGCTGCAGTCTGTGGGGTGGCAAAGAGTTAGATACGACTGAGACTTACACTGATGTTTAACTATGATGCATTTTACATTTGAGACTTCACTGTAACAAAATAATGAAAATGCTTACTAAACAGCCCAGCCTTCTCTTGCTATGAGAGTTTTGGCATGAGTTCAGGGAAAACTTGGGTTTCAGATTTCAGTATCTCGAGGAAGGCTGAGCTAGTCTGATGTTTATTTCCCTTTCTAGCAGCATTATACTATATTTTGTGATTCTTTTTTTCCTCTCTAGAGGGTTAATTTTTTTCCCTGGTTGATAAAAATGAAGATGAGTAAACACTTCAATACCAAGAACTCTCTTCATTCAACATAAATCAGGAGTTATTCATGTCAACAAGCTTAGGAGATTATTTAGCAAGTTCTTTGACAAGCCTTTCAATCTATTTTAAGGTAATATTATAAATGTAGGACTCAATACTTGCTTGTTGAGTGAATGAATTGAAATTAAAGTCAGCTAGTTTAATGTCAATAGCCTGATTTGGCACACACACCTACAAAGAACTTGCAATAGCAGGGTTTTACCTTTTAAAATTGATTTCTTAGGCTTTATTTTGAAGTTATCAAGACAGTTCTATTATAGGCAGCCTTCTGAGAAAACTGACACATTAAAGCAAGTGACTTGTTATAACCAGGAAATAGACGAGCATTGTTAGGTTTTCAAAAAGGGAGAGAGTGGCATTAAATCTCACTGCATGCTGAAAAGAATTGGAGGGAGAAAAATAACTCTATCTTATAAAATGTGGCAACTGTGTTCTTCACTAGACTGCTCTTGAGTAAATACAGGAAGTTTGTTGTGTTAAGTTTTATGTCTTGGCAGTTATGTGCAAGGGCAGGATGTGAAATAAAACATGGATATTTCAGTTAAAACTTTTCTAAAGAAGCCATGGTGCAACTGGGAAATTTCACTAACACTGACTCAGCATCTTTTGATCTATGTGTTTCCTAGTCTCTGGTCCTATTTCGAGACAGAATACTCAGCTTTATTATACTCCATGCCACTCCTTTCAGGCTCTGTCCCATTTACCACAAACTGGTCAAGAGGCTTGGTGAGCTCCCAGGAGCTGCAGCCTCAGACTAGGCTCAGGTACCAAGCAGAGCTCCTGTGCCTCCCTTTTTCCACTCTTGAGTTTTTTTTAGTAGTGATGACTCCATTCAAAAGTACCTGAACTGATAAATGGTAATGGAGAATTATTTAGGGGCCAGGGCTAACCACTAGATCACTCTTTCATTTCCCAGTGTTGGTCAAATTTTTTAATTATATGATGTTTATATATGAAAAGACTCTGATGCTGGGAGGGATTGGGGGCAGGAGAAGAAGGGGATGCCAGAGGATGAGATGGCTGGATGGCATCACTGACCCGATGGACTTGAGTCTGAATGAACTCCGGGAGTTGGTGATGGACAGGGAGGCCTGGCGTGCTGCGATTCATGGGGTTGCAAAGAGCCGGACACGACTGAGCGACTGAACTGAACTGAACTGATATATGAAAAGAAGGGAATGGGGTCTATTCTGCCTTCAAAAAACCTGTAGTTTAAAGGCAAAGGTTGACCCCTGTATTATGACTCTAATACAGAATCCATAAATAAAATTCTAAGGGAGATTTGACAAGTGTAGAGGAGGGCACATCCTTAGTGAAGTGTGTGGAGTTAAGAGGAGTGTCTGGTATGGAAAGGATTCTTGGCCATGGGTTGATAGGTGTTTCCCTGATGGAATGAGACTTTGGTGTAAGAACTGCCCATATAGTCATGTGTTTCAGAAACTAATTAGAGATTAAGGAGTGTGTGTAAGAAACCATGGACTGTTACCTGTTGCTGCAATGTCAATGTGGGAAGGCGTACAGAAGTTATAAAGCAGAGACCTGCTCACATAAAGTCTCTTGGATGTTGTGCTAAGGGACCTAGCTCTTCTTTTACAGGAGGATGAAGAAGTTTTGAGGCAGAAAATAACTTGAGTAGGTTTCATTTTTGTTAAACTGCAGTGGTAACTATGTGTGGGATAATTTTAAGAAGATTGAGTCTGAAATCAAGAAACCAATTGGAGACCTGGAATCATCTGGAGACCTTATGAAAAAAATCACTGAGCTTCAGTTTTGTTATGCTCCTAAGAAAACATTACAGGGAGACTCTGTAGGACATGGACTCTGGAACCATGTGGCCGGGTCTGGCACACCACTATGTGACCTCAGGCAAGTTACTCACACAAAAACCTGCCTAAGGATATTTATAGCAGCTTCATTCACAACTACCAAAACTAGTACAATTAAGGTGTCCTTCAATAGGTGAATATATATACAAACTGCTATAAACATACAGCAGAATATTATTTAGTTCTAAAAAGAAATGTGCTATCAAGTCATAAAAAGATATAAAGAAAAAGAAGCCAATCTGAAGTTTCCAAACTATATAATGCCAACTACATGACATTCCAGCAAAGGCAAATCATTGGAGACAGGGAAAAGTTCAATGGTTGTCAGAGGATAAAGGGAGAAGGAGGTTTGACTAGGTGGAGCACAGAGGGTCATCGGAAGGTCATCAGAGCACAGAGGGTACTCTGGGCAGTGAAATTCTAGGAGGCTATAATGGTGGATACATGCCATTATACATTTGTCAGACCCACAGAATGCACAGCACTAAGAGTGAAACCCAATGTAAACTATGAGCTTTAGTTAATAATAATGTATAGGCATACTGCAGAGATTTTGTGGATTCCGTTCTTGACCACTACAATAAAACAAAACAAAAAAGTGTCACACAAATTTTTTGGTTTTCCAGTTTATCTAAAAATTTGTGTCTACAGTATACCATAATCTATTAAGTGTGCAATAGCATTATGTGTAAAAAAATCAAGAAACAAAGCCAATGTGCACACCTTAATTAGAAGTACTTTATTGCTAAAAAATACTAACCATCACCTGAACCTTTAGTAAATCAATCTTTTTGCTGATAGAAGATCTTAGTTCGACGCTGATGGCTGCTGATGGATCAGGGTGACGGATGGCAAAGGCAGGGTGGTTGGTGGGAAATTCTTGAAATTAGACAACAGTGAAATTTTCCACATTGATTGATTATTCCTTTCACAAATGATTTCTCTGCAGCCTGCAATGCTATTTGATAGTATTTTACTCACACTAGAACTTCTTCCAAATTTGGAGACAAGCCTCCCAAACCCTACCTCTGCTTTATTAACTCAGTTTATGTGATATTCTCGATTCTGTGTTGTCATTTCAACAATCTTCACAGTGTCTTTACCAGGAGTAGATTCCATCTCAAGAAACCACTTTCTTTGCTCATTCATAAGAGGCCACCCCTCATCAATTAAAGTTTTATCATGAGATTGTAGTAATTCAGTCACACCTTTAGGCATCACTTCTAATTCTAGTTCTCTCAATATTTTCATCATGTCTGCAGTGACTTCCTCCACTGAAGTCATGAAATTCTTCAAAGTTGTCCATGAAGTTTGGAATCAGTTTCTTCTAAACTCCTGTGGATGTTGATATTTTGACTCTTACTATAAATCACAAGTGTTCTTCATGGTAAATCTGTTACAGAAGGACCCTTTAGAGGAATAACTGTCTACTGAAGATTTAGCTTAATGAAATGTATTCCTTAAAGAATAAGACTTAAAAGCCAAAACTATTCCTTGATCCATGAGCTTTAGAATAGATGTTGCATTCAGTTCAGTTCAGTCATGTCAAATTGCCAGCATCCACTGGATCATTGAAAAAGCAAGAGAGTTCCAGAAAAACATCTATTTCTGCTTTATTGACTATGCTAAAGCCTTTGACTGTGTGGATCACAAGAAACTGTGGAAAATTCAAGAGATGGGAATACCAGACCACCTGACCTGCCTCCTGAGAAACTTGTATGCAGGTCAAGAAGCAACAGTTAGAACTGGACATGGAACAATGAACTGGTTCAAAATTGGGGAAGGAGTACATCAAGGCTGTATATTGTCACCCTGTTTATTTAACTTATATGCAGAGTACATCAAGAGAAATGCTGGACTGGAAGAAGCACAAGCTGGAATCAAGATTGCTGGGAGAAATATCAATAACCTCAGATATGCAGATGACACCACCCTTATGGCAGAAAGTGAGGAGGAACTAAAAAGCCTCTTGATGAAAGTGAAAGTGGAGATGTTGCATTAGCAGGCATGAAAATGGCATGAATCTCATCTTACATCTCCATCAGAGTTCTTATGTGACAAGGTGCATTGTCATTGACCAGAACTATTTTGAAAAGAATCTTTTTTTCCCAAGTAGTGGGTCTCAACAGTGGCTTTAAAATCTTCAGTAATCCTTGTTGTAAATAGATGTGCTGTATCCAGGTTTTGAGGCTCCCTTTATAGAGCACACAGAGAAGGCAATGGCACCCTACTCCAGTACTCTTGCCTGGAAAATCCCATGGATGGAAGAGCCTGGTGGGCTGCAGTCCATGGGGTCGCTAAGAGTTGGACACGACTGAGCGACTTCCCTTTCGCTTTTCTCTTTCCTACATTGGAGAAGGAAATGGTAACCCACTCCAGTGTTCTTGCCTGGAGAATCCCAGGGACGGGGGAGCCTGGCAGGCTGCCGTCTATGGGGTCGCACAGAGTCGGACACGACTGTAGTGACTTAGCAGTTATAGAGCACAAGCATGTAGATTTAGCATAATTGTAAAGTGCCCTAGGATTTTCAGAATGGTAAATGAGCACTGGTTTTAACTTAAAGTCACCAACTGCTTTAGCCTCTAACAAGATAGTCAGTTTGTCCTTCAAAGCTTTGAAGCCAGGCACTGATTTCTCCTCTCTAGCTATGAAAGTCCTAGATGGCATTTTCTTCAAAAGAAGGTTGTTTCACCTACACTGAAAATTTGTGATTTAATGTAGTCACTTTCAGTAATTATCTGAATAGATCTTATGGATAACTTGCTGAGGCTTCTACCAGCAGGTGCTGTTTCATCTTGCACTTTTGTGTTAATGGGGATATTTTCTTTTTGAAAGCCTTATGAATCAAACTCTGCTAGCTTCCAGCTTTTCTTTTGCAGCTTCTTCACCTCTCTCAGCCTTTGTAGAATTAAAGAGTTAGGACCATGCCCTGCATCAGGCCTTGGCTTAAGGGAATGGGGTAGCTTGTCCAATCGTCTATACAGACCACTACAACTTTCTGCATATCAGCAGTAAGGCTGTTTCTTATGATTTGTGTGTTTGCTGGAGTAGCATGTTTGATCTCCTTTAAGAAATTTCCTTTTGAATTTATAAGTTGGCTAACTGTTTTGTGCAAGAGACCTAGTTTTTGGTCTGTCTTGGCTTTTGACATGCCTTCCTCACTGAGCTTAATCATTTCTAGCTTTTGATTTAAAGTTAGAGAGAGACATGTGATTCTTTCTTTCACTTTAATATCTAGAGGTCATTGCAGGGTTATTAACTGGCCTAATTTCAATATTGTTGTGTCTCAGGGAATAAGGAGGCCCGAGGAGAGGGGAAGGACAGAGAATGCTTGGTCAATGGAGCAATCGAACACATAAGCATTTATTGATTAAGGTCACTATCTCATGCGGATGCAATTTATAGCCTCCACAAACAGTTGCAATAGTAACATAAAAGATCACTGTTCACAGACCATTGTGACAAGAAATAATAACTAAAAAATTGGGAATACTATGAGAATTACCAAAATGCAACACAGAGACACAAAGTGAGACAATGCTGATGGGAAAATGGCATCAACAAACTTGTTTAATGCAGGGTTGTCATAAACCTTCCCTGGAGGCTCAGACAGTAAAGAATCTGCCTGTAATGCGGGAGACCTGGCTTCCATCCCTGAGTTGGGAGGATCCCCTGGAGAAGGGAAGAGCTCCCCACTCTAGTATTCTGGCCTGGAGAATTCCATGGACAGAGGAGCCTGGTGGGCTGTGGTCCATGGGGTCACAAAGAGCTGGACATCACTGACTGCCTTTCACTTTCACTATAAAAATCAGTATATGTGAAGCATAGTAGAGTGAAGCAGAGTAAAACAAAGTATGCTTGTATCAGTATTGGCTCATCAATTGTAACAAATGTATTATATTAATGCAAGTTGTTACAGATACAGTCAGTTCTAAGTTAGAGGGAGATGAGAAGTAAATGCGAGCTCTTATTTTTTGCTCAATTTTTTCTTCAAACCTAAATTATCTAAAAAGATAAAGTCCATTAATTTAAAGAAATCAGATTTTTAAAAATTTTAAATGCATATCTAGGAATTGCCCAGATTTCCATATGACGTTTTATTCACTGGCACAGCCTAAATAAACACTTTTGGTATCTAGACATTTTACAATATCATCCTTAAGGATTCTGAGATGTTTATGGGAGAAAATATTAAATAAGATTTGTAGATATCACCTTGGTCCACAGGTCAGGAATAAGACTAGCTGCTGCTTCTAAGTCACGTCAGTCGTTTCCGACTCTGTGTGACCCCATAGATGGCAGCCCACCAGGTTCCCCCGTCCCTGGGATTCTCCAGGCAAGAATACTGGAGGGGGTTGCCATTTCCTTCTCCAATGCAGGAAAGTGAAAAGTGAAAGTGAAGTTGCTCAGTCGTGTTAGACTCTTCACGACCCCATGGACTGCAGCCTCCCAGGCGGCTCCGTCCATGGGATTTTCCAGGCAAGAGTACTGGAGTGGGGTGCCATCACCTTCTCTGATAAGACTAGCTAGGCACACATATTTAGTGACCTCATATAATTCCAAGCTTTAGTTCACTGAGCTCCTGGAGTTTGTGGTGGTGAAGTCAGAACCTTTAATTCTGCTTCTTCTATCATTTCTATGTTTGGTTAAAAGATAAATTTGTATATACATAGATACTCTACTTCTTCTCACCAAGTTAGGGGGAGCTAGGCAGGCTAGAAGAGAATTTTAGGCATCAGACTGAACTAGTGCTGAACCATGAAAGGGACATGTAAAGTTTAAGACTAGAGAAAATCATGCATTTTGTTGTTGTTCATTATCACATCTTTTAACTTTAAAACAAAAATTCGTATATACATGAACTTTCAATGTTGTAATATGGACCATATGTAAATGTTTACAAATTCTGTAATGATTCAGGGCATGAGTTTTGAAATTAGACCTTGTTTCTAATCCCACTCTGCCACTGGCTACTAATCTCAGGCAAACTGCTTAATATCCTTTAAGCTTCAGGTTCTTTCACTCAGAGAAAATTTATAGCTGTATTTAACTAAGAGGATCATTGTGAGAAGTAAATGTGCTCTCCCCCATCCCCCCACAGCTTTACTGAGATATTATTGACAAGTAAAATGTTAATACAAAGTGTACAATGTGATGATTTAATATACATATACATTGTGAGAGGATTCCTACCATTGAGTTCATGAACACATTCATCACCACGTATTCAACTTTTTTTTGATGGGAATACTTCAGTTTTATTCTCTTAGCAAATTTCAGTTGTGTAATATAGTATTATAAACTAGAGTCACCATATTATACATTATATTCTAAGACTTTATGCATCTTACAATGGAAAGTTCATACCCCTTGACTAGTCTCTGTGTGTCCTACACCCTCTGGCCCCCGGCAACAATCATTCTCCTGTGTCTATAAATTTGACTTTCTTTTATTCCACATACATGTGATATCATAGGAGTACTTGTCTTTCTGTGTTTGCCTTATTTCACTTCAAAATGGTGTCTAGGTTCATTCTGCTGCTGCTGCTAAGTTGCTTCAGTCATGTCCGACTCTGTGTGATCCCATAGACGGCAGCCCACCATGCTTCCCATCCCTGGGATTCTCCAGGCAAGAACACTGGAGTAGGTTGCCATTTCCTTCTCCAATGCATGAAAGTGAAAAGTGAAAAAAGTGAAGTCGCTCATTCGTGTCCGACTCTTAGTGATCCCATGGATTGCAGCCTACCAGGCTCTTCTGTCCATGGGAGTTTCCAGACAAGAGTACTGGAGTGGGTTGCCATTACCTTCTCCCTAAGTTCATTCATGTTGTGACAAAAAAAAAAATTTCCAAGGCTGAATCATATTCCATTATACACATATACCACAGTTTCTTTTACTTTTCATCTGTCAGCTTACACAGATGTCATTGCCCGTATCTTGGCTACTGTGAATAATGCTACACTGAACATAGGAGTGAAGATATGTCTTTAAGATAGTGGTTTTATTATCTTCAGATATATATCCGGGAATGGAATTGCTGAATCATATGCTAGTCCTATTTTTCACTTCTTGAGACAACTCCATACTGTTTTCCATAGTGACTGTAGCAATTTATATTTCTACCAATAGTACAAAAGGATTCCATTTTCTTTACAACTTGTGCATCAGTTGTCATCATTTGCTTTTTTTGGTAATAGCCATTCTAACAGATGTACAGTGATATTTTGTGATTTTGATTTTCATTCCACTAATGATTAGTAATGTTAAGTATCTTTTCCTGTGCCTATTGGCCATCTGTAGGTTTTCTTTGGAAATGCTTATTCAGGTCCTCTGCCCACTTTTTAATTGAATAAAAAATTGCTTGTTTTCATTTTGTTTTGTCTGGTATTGAGTTATGAGAGTTCTTTCTATATTTTGGATATTAACTCCTTATTCAGACATAATGTTTGCAAATATCTTTACCTGTTCAGAAAGTTGCCTTTTCATTTTGTTGTTGGTTCCCTTCTCCACGAAAAATATTTTAAGATTTATTAAGTCCCATTTGTTTATTTTTGCTTTTGTTTCTTGCTTGAGGGTACAGATACAAAACAATATTCTTAAGACTCAGTATTAAAGATCATACTACCTAGAATAAATTTTGGGAGTTTTACAGTTTCAGGCCTCATACCTAAATCTTTGAGTTTGTTTTTAAAATGCTGTGAGAAGATGTTCTAGTTTCGTTTGTTTACATGATGCTATTCAGTTTTCCCAACATTACTCTTGAAGAGCCTGCCTTTTGCCTATTGTATATTCTTGCCTCTTTTTTTGTTGTTGTAGGTTAATGGATCATATATGTCTTTGTTTATTTTCTGGATTCTCTATTCTGTTCCATTGATCCATTGATCCATATGTCTGTTTTTGTGTCTGTACCATACTGTTTTGATTACTATACTTTTGCAATATAGTCTTAAGTCAGGAAGTGAGATAATTTTTGCTTCCCCCTGCCCCAATATTTTTATGGCCATTTGGGGTTTTTGTGGCTCCATACAAATTTAAGATTATTTTTTCTAGTTTTATGAAAAATGTCATGGATAGTTGATAGGGATTACATCAGATTTCTTTGGATAGTATGGACATTTTAACAATATTAATTCTTCTAATTTCTGAACACAGGTTATCTTTCCATTTATTTTATTTTATTCAACTTCCTTCATCAATGCCTCACAAGTTTCAGGGTACAGATCTTTCACCTCTTTGATTATATTTATTCCTCAATATTTTATTCTTTTTGATTCAATTTTAAAAGGGATTTTAAAAATTTCTATTTGTGATGTTTCATCATTATTGTATAGTAATGCAACAGAATTTTGTAAGTTGATTTTTTATCCTATGACTTTACTGAACTCATTTATTAGTTCTAGTAGTTTCTGGTGGAAAATCTAGGGTTTTCTCTATATAGTATCATGTTGTCTATACATAGTGGTAGTTTGACTTTTTCGCTTCTAATCTGGTTGCTATTTATTTACTTATCTTATCTAATTGCTCTACCTAGGAATTCTAATTCTATGGTAGATTGAAGCAATAAGAATGGACATCCCTGTCTTGTGCCTTATTTTAGAGGAATAACTTCTAACTCTTCATCATTGAGTATAACGTTAGCTGTAGGTTTGTCACAAAATGCCTTTATTAATTTGAGTTTTGTTCCCTCCATACCAACTTTTTTGAGAGTTTTATTCATGGATGTTGAATTTTGTCAAATGCTTTTTTGCATCTATTGAGATGATCATTTGATTTTTACCCTTTGCTTTGATAATGTGGTATATAACATTGATGGGTTTGTGGATATTGAACCAGCCTTGTACCTTAATAAATTCCACTTGATCATGTTGTATAATTCCTTTTATGTATTGTTGAGTTCAGTTTGCTAATATTTTATTAAATATTTTTACATCTATGTTCATCAGTGATATTGGCCTATAATTTTCTTTTCTTATAGTATCTTTTTCTTGTTTTGTTATCCAGGTAATACTGGTCTCATAGGATTAGTATTACCTCCTCTTCAATTTTTTCAAATAGTTATGAAAAAGATAGGTATTAACTCTTTTAAAATGTTTGGTAGAATTCCCATGTGAAAACATCTGGCCCTGGAATTTTGTTTTGGGGGAGTTTAATTTCAGTGTTAGTAAGTGATCTGTTCAGATTTCCTACTTTTTTTCCTGATTCTGTCTTGAAACACTGTGTATTTTAGGAATTTATCCATTTCATCTAGGTTGTCCTTTTTGTTGGCACATAACTATGCAAATTATGATTGTATTTCTATTATATTGGTTATAACTTTTACTCTTTAATTTCTTATTTTATTTATTTGGACCTTTTTCTTTTTTTCTTGGTGAGTCTAGCTGAATATTTTTCATTTTTTCTCATCTTTTCAAAAAATAATCTCTCTCTCTCTTTTTTTTGGTGGTATGTTGTTTGGTTTCCATATTTGTGTCTTTCTTTAGTTTTTTTTTCTTGTAATTCTAGTTTTATGTGGTTATGGTCAGAAAAGATACTTTGTATAATTTTAGTCTTCCTGAAATTATTGAAACTTACTTTGTGATCTAGCATGTGATCTATCCTGAAGGAAGTTTTATGTGCACCTGAAAAGAATGTATTCTGCTGCTTTTGGATGGAATATTCTGTAGTTATCTATTAAGTTCATCTGATCTAATGTGCTTAAGGATACTGTTTCCATATTGATATACTTACTGCCTGGATGATCTATTCATGAACACACATAGATAATTAAAGTTCCCTACTGTTATTACTTTATGGTCAATCTCTCCCTTTATGTCTGTAAATTTTTGTTATGTATGTTTGGTTCTCCTATATTAGGAACATATATATTTACAACTTATATCTACTTCTCGAATTGATCCCTTTATCATTATATAATGCTTCTTTGTCTTTTGTTATAGACTTTATTTTAAAGTTTATTTTGTCTGATATGAATATTGGTATCCTAGTTTTCTTGTCATTTCAATTTGCAAGAATTATCTTTTTTCATCCCCTCATTTTCAGTCTGTGTGTGTCTTTAGCTCTGAAGTAAGTCTCTTGTAGGAGTATATATATGGGTCTTATATTTGTATTCATTCAGCTATGCTTTTTCTTTTAGTCAGAGTATTTAGACCATTGACATTGAAAGTGATTATTGATAGGTATGTACTTATTCCAGTTTTGTTACTTGTTTTCTGGTTATTTTTGGAGTTCTTATTTGTTCTTTTCTTCATTTCTTAGTCTGATCTTTGTGGTGTGATGATTTTCCTTGACATTATATTTGGGTTCCTTTCTCTTTATATATGCGTGTGTGTGTGTATCTATTGTAGGTGTTGATATGTGGTTGTGAAAGTGAAAGTTGCTCAGTCATGTCTGACTCTTTGTGACCACATGGACTGTAGCCCACCAGGCTCCTCTGTCCATGGAATTCTCCAGGCAAGAATACTGGCGTGTATAGCCATTCCCTTCCCCAGGGATCTTCCAGACTCCGAGATAAAACCCAGATCGCCTGCACTGCAGGCAGATTCTTTACCGTCTGAGCCACCATTTGTGGTTACCATGAGGATATATAGTCACTTAAGGTCAAACATGTTAAAAAACTACACTTTTTACTCCTCTTCTCCTACTTTATGCTTTGATATTTTATGCCTTTATTGTAACTGTTGATTGAAGTTAAAGCTGATTTTATAATTTTTTGCTTAATCTTCACACTAGCTTTTTGCATTTTTGATCCACTGCCTTTACTATATATTTACTGTTATCAGAGATTTTTTTTCTTTATATATTTTCTTATCTTGTTACAGCATTTTTTTTAACTTAAAAAATCATTTAACATTTTTTGTAAGTCTGGTTTAGTGGTGCTGAACTTTTAAAGTTTTTGCTTATCTGGGAAAAACTTTATCTCTCCTTCAGTTCTGAATGATAACCTTTCTGGGTAGAGTATTCTTCATTGCTATCTTTTCCTTTTAGCATTCTATATATATCATGTCACTCCCTTCTGGCTTACAAAATTTCTGCTGAAAAATCAGCTGATGTCTCGATGGGTGGGGAGTTCCCTTGTATATGACTCTGTTTTTTTCTTGCTGACTGTAAAATTCTAACTTTGTCATTTTAATTATGATATGTCTTAGGGTGGGTCTCATCCTGTTTGGAATTCTTTGTTTGCTCTACCTGAATATCTGCTTCTTTCTTTAGGTTAGGGAAGTTTTCAGTCATAATTTAATCAATACATTTTCTTACCCCTTTTCTCTTTCTCTTCCCCTAGAATGTGAATTTTATTATGCAGGATATTTTCCCTGATGTCCCTTAAGTTATCTTCATTAAACAATTTTTTTTTCTTTTGCTGTTTTAAATAAGTGATTTCCACAATTCTCTTACCAGTTGCTTATGCATTCTTCTGTATAACCTAATATGTTCTAAATTCCTTCTAGTGTACTTTTAATATTAGTTATCATCTCTTCAGCTCTGATTACTTATTTTTTTTAATCTTTTCTAGTTCTTTGTCAAAGTTCTCACAGTGTTCTTGTATTCTTTTCCTGAGCTCATTGAGCATTTTTGTGACTATGCTTTGAATTCTTTATTCATAAGTTACTTATTTCCACTTCATTAGGGTTTATTTCTAGAACTTTATCTTGTTTTTTAATTTGGAACATATTCTTATTCTCATTTTAGAGCCCAGGCCACTGTCAATCCACTGTCTCTGTGCTGGGACTTGCAACATTAAGCCCATTGGTTTTCAAACCAGCCAAGAGAGTGTTTTCTCAGTGCTGAACATCAGGGCTATGGTGACCCATGCTGGGCTAGAACCCCTTGCTCCTCAGGAAGGATACCTGAACCTGTGATATCCCCCTCTTCTTCTGGGTTACTCACCAGGGATATAGGACTTGACTAGATTACTTCTCTTCCCCTCTTACCAGTCTCCATATGATTCTTTCTTTATCATGTTGGTTGGAGAAGAGCCATTCTGCTAGTTTTCATATCATTCTCAGGGACAGTTGCTCTATGTAAGTTGTAGTTTTGATGTCTTCATGGAGGAAATTGAGTTCAGGATCTTTGTACTCTGCCATTTTGATCCCCTGAACACCTGAAGTTTGCAATTTTTGAATCCATTAACCCATTTCATCTACTTCCCACTCTACATCTCTGGCAAACACCAGTCTGTTCTCTGTATTTATGATATATTTTTATTTTTCCTTTCCTTTCTTTCTCAATTCCAGATGTAAATGAGATTTTACAGTATTTGTTTTTCTCTGTCTGACTTATTGGGCTTCCCAGATGGTTTAGTGGTAAAGAATCTGCCTGGATTGCAGAAGACATAGAAGATGTGGGTTTGATACCTTGGTTGGGAAGATCCCCTGGAGAAGGAAATGGCAACCCACTTCAGTATTTGTGCCTGGAATATCCCATGGACAGAGAAGCCTGGTGGGCTATAGTCAGTGGAGTAGCAAAGACTTGGACATCACTGAACACTCACACGTGCACACATACATGCATATCTAACTTATTTCATTCAGCATAAAGCCCTCAAGGTCCAGCCATGTTGTTGCAAATGTCAAGATTTCATTCTTTTTAATAGCTTAATAATATTCCTTTGTATATACGTACACCACATCTTCTTTATCCTGCATCTGCTCTAAATTTGTTAATGGACATTTAGGCTATTCCCATATCTTGGTTGTTGTAAACAATGATGCAATAAACTTAGGGGTATATATATCTTTTTGAGTTAGTGTTTTCATTTCTTTCAGATGGACACCCAGAAGTGGAATTGCTGGATCATATGGTAGTTCTTGTTTTGATTTTTTGAGGAATGTCCATAATGATTTCCATAGTAGCTATACCAATTACCATTCCCACCAGCAATGCACAAGGGTTCCCTTTTCTCCACATTCTCTCCAGCACTTGCTATTGCTTATTGTTTTGATAATAGCCATTCTGACAGAAATGAGGTGATATCTCATTGTAGTTTTGATTTGCATTTCTGTGATGATTGGTGACATTGGATATATTTTCATGTACCTGTTGACCATCTACATATCTTCTTTGGAAATATATCTATTCAGATCCTTTGTCCACTTTTTAAATTGGGTTAACTTTTTTTTTGTTTTGAACTGTATTAGTTATTTATATATTTTGGATATTAGCCTCTTATCATATATTTATATAATTTGCAAATAGTTTCTTCCATTTAGTAGTTTTCTTGTCATTTTGCATGTGACTCCCTTTGCTGTGCAGATACTTTTTAGTCTGATGTTGTCTCACTTGTTTTTGCTTTTGTTGCCTTGCTTTTGAAGTCACACCCAGAAAGTCATCAGTAAAACCAATGTCAAGGATCTCACTACCTGTTTTTTCTAGGAGTTTTATGATTTCAGGTCTTACATTCAAGTCTTTATATTCACGTCTTGATAAATTGACTCCTTTACATTTTATATAAAGACCTGCTAGTCTTCAGAGCCAGATGTTTTGGGTCCACATCCTTTGAGTAGGAGCCTTAAAAGTTGGGCATTAAGATGTAAGATGTGTGGTCCAAACCCTACCCATGTCAGGTATAAGCTGGAAGTTAGGCAATACCTTTCCATTGTACAGTGCTATGTCGGTGCTGGATTTATGGTGAAAGTGTGTCTCAGCCTTTCCTGTTCATTTTGATATGGGAATTTTCTTAGTCACCTGATGTGTATGAGCAACATCTAGTTTCTGAAATTCTCTCATATGGAATTGCTTCATATGCATGTGTACCTTTGGTGCATTCATGGGAGAAGGGAAATTCAGGAGCCTGCCATGTTACCATCTTGGTGTGTAATCCCTGGAGTAAATGTGGCATTTCTAAAATGTTTATTCCAGTGCCTGTCATAAAATAAGTACATAAAAATACTGTTAAATAATACATTATTTATTTATCACCATTCTCTATCACTAATATCTTGAATGTACTTAAAATCACTTTTGAATGCTATATTTCTACACTTAGGCTATACAGAAGTGGAGGGAAAGATACATAAGCTTTTAGGGAAAATATCTAAATGTGACTTCAGCTAGTTCTGTATGCACTGGTTTCTTCACCTATGGAGAAAGTATGGAAACATGGGTTCTTTTTAAATCTGAAGACAAAGCAAAATTTGTATAACACTTTATTCACTAATGGTTCAGCACTTTAGAATCTAAAAAGGCCTGGCTAATACATTAGGGTGCTCCAACTCCTTTCTATTATTGGAGGATGGGTGAATTTTTAATGTGTCAGAACAAGGAAAGAAGTTCTAGTTTGAGGAAAAGCTGATCACATGATATTGTACAGGAGTTAGTATAATCTTATCCCTAGTCTTATAAATATTATTGTGGACCCAGTTATCCCAGGAGCAACATATATTCTGTCACATAATATGATGTCTTTTGAATTTTCCAACTTTAAACCTGTGAAGCATGTTAAGAGAGTTGTGGGTTGTCCAGTGATAGAAAACATTTCATGTAGAATCTTAGGCCTTTTGATCTCAGAGGGAGAGCAGTGAGCAGTCCTGGAGAGAAATTTTAGTTCTCTTCCTAGGAATTCAACCTGGGTAACCTGGATGAAAATGAAGAGTCCTCGCCACTAGACCACTAGGGGCTAGGGGTTAGAGTCAAAGTGGCCCTGGCTTTTGCCCCTGTTTGAAAGCAAGAATGTTTCAAAGGAGGGGAAAAAATATAAAAACAGGCATAAAATGTATTATTAGATATGCAACACAATGTAGGGGAGAGCATATACAGGAAAGCATTTTGTTATCCAACTCAGAAGTGGGGAAGAAATACACACCCAGAAAGAAATGTGGGCATCTTGGATGAGGAGGAGCAGAAACTAGGCAGAGACAAATAGCCGGAGAGGAGTGCGGGCATTCTGAATGAGGAGAAGCACAGTAAAGAGGTTTGTAAATCACTTATATAGGACAGTCCTTTCAGGTCTTTGTTTACCTTTGGCCAGTTATCTTGTTTCTTTCTTCCTGATGGTCCATGGAACCTCCCCAAGATGTATGCACGTGCAACTTTTTTCTAAGGTGTATTCCACCACAGAGGCCTATGGGTGCGTGTCCACAGATTATGGGATGGGACACCCTCCCTTTCCGATCCCTTCAAATATTCATTGGAAGGACTGATGCTGAAGCTCAAACTGCAATACTTTGGCCCCTGATGCGAAGAACTGACTCATTTGAAAAGACCCTGATGCTGGGAAAGATTGAAGGCAGGAGAAGGGGATGACAGAGGATGAGAAGATGATTGGATGGCATCACCAACTCAATGGACATGGGTTTCAGTAAGCTCCAGGAGTTGGTGATGGACAGGGAAGCCTGGCGTGCTACAGTCCATGGGGTCGCAAAGAGTCGGACATGACTGAGTGACTGAACTGAACTGATCCCACCACAGAGGCCTATGGGTGCATGTCCACAGATTATGGGATGTTGCCCCCTCCCTTTTCAATCCTCAAGAAACCTTCCTGCGCATGTGCAGGCAGGGCACCTTATTTCATTGTTTCGGCAGAACTCAGCTTTTACCACTAAATTTGGATTGTCTGAGTGAGAACAAAGTTTGAATTTTACTCCACTTGACAAATACCAGGTGTCTGGCCCAGAGGCCCACTGTATCGTACCTCACTAGAACAAATAAAGACTGAGAAAAGAGAAAGTCCAGTTATTTGCCAAATCTTAAGTCAGATGCAACCATAATACTCTTGGACAAGGATCATTCAGTAAATTGTTCAACTTGGTTGTGAATTAACTTCATTGGAAACACAATTCGAAACAAAGAGTCAAATCATGTCTGATTCTTTGTGACCCCATGGACAATAGCCCACCAGGATCCTCATCTATGGAATTCTTTAGGAAAAAATACTGGAGTTAGTTGCCATTCCCTTCTCCAGGGGATCTCCTTGACCCATGGATCGAACCTGGGTCTCTTGCATTGCAGGCTGATTCTTTACCATCTGAGCCACCCAGGGAAGCCCATATTGGAAACTCAGCTAAATCTAGAAGGAATCAGTAGCAGAATGTCTGAAGCACCACCCAAACACCAATAGCACCCTGTGCAGAATGCCTCACACAAACAACAAATAAGACAAAAGTACAAACCCAATTATCAGCAGATAGGATTACCACCTCACTCAACCCTGTCTATCAGAAGAAAAACAAAACAAAACTCAGCACAGCTTCCCTGGTGGCTCAGAGGGGGTAAAGTGTCTGTCTGCAATGCAGGAGACCTGGGTTCGATCCCTGGGTTGGGAAGATACCCTGGAGAAAGATATGGCAACCCACTCCAGTATTCTTGCCTGGAGAATCCCATGGACAGAGGAGCCTGGCAGGCTACAGTCCGTGGGGTCACAAAGAGTCGGACACGACTGAGTGACTTCACTTTCGTACGAAGCTTACACAAACCACTGAACCAACCTTAGGAGGGCAAAAACCAAAAGGAAGAAAGAATTCAACCTTGAAGCCTGGGAAAAGGAGACCTCAAACACAATAAGTTTAAAAAAAATAATGAAAAGGCAGAGAAATACTGCACAAATGAAGGAAAAAACTAGAAACACAGAAGTCCAAATAATTGAAGAGGAAATAGGCAAACTACCTGAAAAAGAATTCAGAATAATGATAGTAAAGATGATCAAAAACCTTGAAAACAGAATGGAGAAAATACAAAAATAAATTAACAACGACTTAGCAGAATTAAAGAATAAACATACAGAGACAAACAACACAATTACTGAAATTAAAAATACTTTAAAAATATATATAAACAAAGATTTTCCTTTCTTTGCTTTTTAAAATTTTGATAATATATGTATTTAACAAAAATGTTACTATTTTAACAATTTTAAGTGTGCAAGTCATTGTTACTGAGAAGTTTCACATTATTGCATAATCATCACTACTGTCTACCTCCAGAATTTTTATATCCTCTTAAACTGAAACTCTGTTGTTGTTCAGTCCTTCATGTCTGACTCTTTGCAACTCCATGGACTGAAACATGCCAGGCTTCCCTGTTCTTCTCCATCTCCTGGAGTTTGTTCAAACTCATGTCAGTTGAGTCAGTGTTGCCATCCAACGATCTCATCCTCTTGTCCACTTCTCCTTCTGCTTTCAGTATTTCCATCAGGGTGTTTTCCAGTGAGTTGGCTCTTTGAAACTCTGTACATATTGAATAGCAATTTCTTATTTCCCCTGACCCCTGGTAATCACTACTGCATTTTCTGTCTCTATGAATTTATTTGTTCTAGGTACTTCTTATAAGTGGAATCATACATTATTTGTTCTTTTTGTCTGGCTTATTTCACAGAGCATAACGTTTTCAAGGTTCATATGTTGTAGCATGAGTCAAAGTATTTTTATGTTTTTTTTTTTTTTTTTCCTTTCTTAATAGACTCTATTTTTAGGGTAGTTTATGTTCACAGAAGAAGTTAGGACAAAGTATTGAATTCTCATATTCCTCCTGTGCTCCTCCTCTCAGCCTATCCTACTGCTAACATCCCACACAAGAGTGGTATATTTGTTACAACTGATGAACTTACATTGACACATCATTATCACCATATCATTATCATCATTACTCCAAGGTTCACTCTTGCTGTGCATTCTATGTGTTTTGTCAAAGTAGAAATCTATATGCAGGTCAGGAAGCCACAGTTAGAACTGGACATGGAACAACAGACTGGTTCCAAATAGGAAAAGGAGTACGTCAAGGCTGTATATTGTCACCCTGCTTATTTAACTTATATGCAGAGTACATCATGAGAAACGCTGGGCTGGAGGAAGCACAAGCTGGAATCAAGATTGCTGGGAGAAATCTCAATAACCTCAGATATGCAGATGACACCACCCTTATGGCAGAGAGAGAGTGAAGAGGAACTAAAAAGCCTCTTGATGAAGGTGAAAGAGGAGAGTGAAAAAGTTGGCTTAAGGCTCAACATCCAGAAAACTAAGATCATGGCATCTGGTCCCATCACTTCATGGCAAAAAGATGGGGGAAACAGTGGAAACAGGGTCAGACTTTATTTTTGGGGGCTCCAAAATCACTGCAGATGGTGATTGCAGCCATGAAATTAAAAGACGCTTACTCCTTGGAAGGAAAGTTATGACCAACCTAGAGAGCATATTCAAAAGCAGAGACATTACTCTGCCAACAAAGGTCCATCTAATCAAGGCTATGGTTTTTCCAGTGGTCAGGTATGGATGTGAGAGTTAGACTGTGAAGAAAGCTGAGCACCAAAGAATTGATGCTTTTGAACTGTGATGTTGGAGAAGACTCTTGAGAGTCCCTTGGATTGCAAGGAGGTCCAAGCAGTCCATCCTAAAGGAGATCAGTCCTGGGTGTTCATTGGAAGGACTGATGCTGAAGCTGAGACTCCAATACTTTAGCCACCTCATGCGAAGAGTTGACTCATCAGAAAAGGCCTTGATGCTGGGAGGGATTGGAGGCAGGAGGAGAAGGGGATGACAGAGGATAAGATGGCTGGATGGTATCACAGACTCAATGGACATGAGTTTGGGTAAACTCCGGGAGTTGGTGATGGACAGGGAGGCCTAGTGTGCTGCAATTCATGGGGTCACAAAGAGTCGAACACGGATGAGAGACTGAACTGAACTGAACTGAATGATATATATCCATCATTATAATATCCAACAGAGTAGCTTCATGGCCACAAAATACTATTCACTCTGCTTATTCATCCCTTCCTTCCCCTGACCTCTGTCAATCACAGAATTTTTTAGTGTCTACATTATTTTGACTTTTTATGTATAGTTGGAATTAGATAGTATGTAACAGTTTTTCACCTATGAATCTGATTTTAGGGTTCCTCCATGTCTTTTGGCTCAGACGGTAAAGCGTCTGCCTGCAAGGCAGGAGACCTGGGTTTGATCCCTGGGTTGGGAAGATCCCCTGGAGAAGGAAATGGCAATCCACTCCAGCACTCTTGCCTGGAAAATCCCATGGACGGAGGAGCCTGATAGGCTACAGTCCATGGGGTTGCAAAGAGTCAGACATGACTGAGAGACTTCACTCGTTCACTCATTCATGTCTTTTTATACCTTGATAGCTGGTTTCTTTGCTGGTGCCAAATAATATTCTACTATCCTAATACTGCAGAACATAGTGATTGCTTCCAAATTTTGGCAAATAAAAATAAAGCTTCTGTAAATATTCCTTTTTGTGTGTATTTAGGCTTGTGTGTATTTAGGTTTTTTGTGTGTATTTAGGCTTGCAGCTCATTTGGGTAAATACCAAGGAGCATGATTGCTAGATTGCAAAGTAAGTATATGTTTAATTTTGCAAGAAACTATCAATTTGTTTTCTAAAATGGCTGTGCCATTTTGCACTCCAATCAGCAATGAATGAGAGTTCCAATTTCTCTATATCCTCACCAGTTAAAAGTGTTTTGGGGAGGCAGGGGCATTCTTTGTTCTGAGTTAACTTCAGTCTTGGGCTGAACTGGGTCTCTGCATCTCCATAGTTGTAGATTTTACATATCCTACACACCCTCTTATAACTGAAGTACTGGGCCTAATTAAGGTTTGTTATCTGAAGAGACGACAGAGAAACCCTTCTCTGCAAATTTCCACAGTAGCTGGTTTTCCACTCCACCACCACAAGAAGAAATTCTCTTGAATTTCCCCAATTTTCTGTGAATATCCCATAGGCTTTGTGAAGGAAATGTCTGCAAAATAGATCAAGCCCTGAGCCTTTGGAGTGGGAGCACTGACTCCAAGACCCTAGACTACCAGAGAACTCCTAATCTCAAAGAGTATCAAATAGTGAGAACTTCCACAAAGGAAACCACTTGAATACAAGACCCAGCACCACCCCAACACCAGTAGCACCCTGTGCAGAATGCCTCACCCAAACAACAAATAAGACAAAAGTACAAACCCAATCATCAGCAGATAGGATTACTATCTCACTCAGCCCTGTCCATCAGAAGAAAAACAAAACAAAACTCAGCACAGATCTCACCCTATATGAAGCTTACACAAACCACTGGACCAACCTTAGGAGGGCAAAAACCAAAAGGAAGAAAGAATTCAACCTTGAAGCCTGGGAAAAGGAGACCTCAAACACAATAAGTTTAAAAAAAATAATGAAAAGGCAGAGAAATACTGCACAAATGAAGGAAAAAACTAGAAACACAGAAGTCCAAATAATTGAAGAGGAAATAGGCAAACTACCTGAAAAAGAATTCAGAATAATGATAGTAAAGATGATCAAAAATCTTGAAAACAGAATGGAGAAAATGCAAGAAAATTAAGAACGACTTAGCAGAATTAAAGAATAAACATACAGAGACAAACAACACAATTACTGAAGTTAAAAATACCCTAGAAGGAATCAGTAGCAGAATGTCTGAAGCAGAAGAATGGATCAGTGAGCTGGAAGATAAAATGGTGGAAATAATTGCTGAAGAGCAGAATAAAGTAAAAAGAATGAAAAGAAGTGAGGATAGTTTCAGAGACCTCTGGGACAATATCAAATGCACCAAAATTTAAATTGTAGAGATTCCAGAAGAAGACAAAAAGAAAGGGTATGACAACATTTTTGAAGAGATTATAGTTGAAAATTTCCCCAATATGGTAAAGGAAATAGTCAATCAAGTACAAGAAGTGCAGAGAGTCCCATACATTATAAATCCTAGGAGAGATGTGCCAAAAACACATACTAATCAAACTATCAAAGATTAAACACAAAGAAAGAATAATAAAAGCAGTAAGGTAAAAGCAACAAGTAACATACAAGGGAAACCCCATACATTTAACAGCTGATTTTTCAGCCGAAACTCTGCAGGCCAGAAGGGAATGGTAGGATATATTTAAAGTACTGAAAGGGAAAAATCTACAACCAGTATTTCTCTACCCAGCAAGGATCTCAATCAAACTTGATGGAGAAATCAACAGCTTTTCAGACAAGCAAAAGTTAAGAGAATTCAGTACCACCTAATTAGCTTTACAACAAATGTTAAAGGGGCTTATATAGTCAGGAAATACAAGAGAAGGAAAAAGATCTACATAAACAAACCCCAAGCAATTAAGAAAATGGCAATAGGAACACATAAATCAATAATTCCTTTAAATGTAAATGGATTAAACGCTCCAGCCAAAAGACACAGACTGGCTGAATGGATACAAAAACAAGACCCATATATATGCTGTCTACAAGAAACCCACTTCAGACCTAAAGACACATATAGACTGAAAGTGAGAGGATGGAAAATATATTCCATGCAAAGGAAAAGCAAAAGAAAGTTGGAGTACAAATCCTCTACTTTGGAAGTTTAATCTTCCAAGACTGAACCAGGAAGAAATAGAAATTATGAACAACCCAAGGACAAGAACTGAAGTAAAATCTGTTATAAAATATCTCCCAACAAACAAAACCCCAGGACCAGATGGCTTCACAGGTGAATTCTATCAAACATTTAGAGACGAGCTAATGCCTATCCTTCTGAAACTGTTTCAAAAAATTTCAGGGGAAGGGACATTTCCAAACTCATTGTACAAGGCCACCATCACCCTGATACCAAAACCAGACAAAGACAACACAAAAAGAGTAAGCATCTTTTAATTTCATGGCTGCAATCACCATCTGCAGTGATTTTGGAGCCCCCCAAAATAAAGTCTGACACTGTTTCCACTATTTCCCCATCTATTTCCCATGAAGTGATGGGATACAATGGAACAGGCTAAATGTATTTTGCTTTGGGAAGGAACATGAATCTTTGGGGACCAGAAGGTAGGCTGTGGCAGGCAGAACTCTAGAAATGACCCTCCCAAGATTCTAGTGCCTGTGGATTTTCAAACATTAAACTAGGAACTGCTTTGAATGGATTTTGGAAATATAATTAAAGTGCCACAAAAACAAAAAAAAGTGTTTTGGATGTTGGCAGTTTTAATAGGTTTGTAGTAGTATCAATTTTAATGCCATAATGACATATGAAGTTGAACACTCTTCATACAATTATTTGCCATTTGTGTTTTTCTTTGGTGAGGTGTCCAGATATTTATCTTATTTTTTATTTATTTACTTTTTTTTTTTTTACCGTTGAGTTTTAACTGTTGTTTGTATATTTTGGACACCAGTTTCTTTTTTTATCAGATATGTGTTTTGCAAAAATGTTTCCCCTGTTTGTGGCTTATCTTCTCATTCTCCATGCTGTTATTGAACCAGAATTTCATTTTCTAAGACTGAACAATATTCCAGAGAATGTACATACCACATTTTGTTTATCCATTCTTTTGCTAATAGATTTTTTGATTATTTTCACCTTTTGTGACTGTGCATAATACTGCTATGAACATTTGGTATTCAAGCCCTTACTTTCAATTTTTTTTGGTATATACACAGAAGTGGAATTGTTGAATATCTCTTTGCTTTAAAAAAATCTTGCATAGTAAAGTCAAGCAATTATTCTCAATTATTACTTCTGTCAACAAAATAGTCATGTAGCATTCATGATAAGGCACTATTAAAACGATCTTTATTCTTTGTATAGCTTTACCATTTATTATTAAATGAAGAATGGAAATCAGCAATCTTCCAGCTTCAGGAAAGTAACTATAATCCTTGACTGCAAATAGCTTTGCCTAAAGGGAATGTGAATGGAATACAGGCAAATGGGAATTTATAAAATTCTTTAAAAAATAAAAGTGATGCCCCATAGTTCCCAGCTGAAAGGCTGAATCTTGATTTCAAATAGAAGCCTGATAAAAGTAGATTAAAATAGAAAGTTCTGAAAAAGGACCACAGAGAATCCAAATGAAATCTTACCCCTTGCTTCCTCATAATTTATATATATCCAAAGCAGAAGCAGTCATCTCACACACTAGTAAAGTAGTTCTCAAAATTCTCCAATCCAGGCTTCAAAAGTATGTGAACCGTGAACTTCCAGATGTTCAAGATGGATTTAGAAAAGGTAGAGGAACCAGAGATCAAATTACTAACGTCTGTTGGATCATTGAAAAAGCAAGAGAGTTCCAGAAAAGCATCTACTTCTGCTTCATTGACTATGCCAAAGCCTTTGACTGTGTGGATTATAACAAACTGTGGAAAATTCTTAAAGAGATGGGAATACCAGACCATCTGACCTGTCTCTTGAGAAATCTGTATGCAGGTCAAGAAGCAACAGAACTGGACATGGAACAACAGACTGGTTCCAAATAGGAAAGGAGTATGTCAAGGCTGTATATTGTTACCTGCTTATTTAACTTATATGCAGAGTATATCATGAGAAATGCTGGGCTGGATGAAGCATAAACTGTAATTAAGATATCTGGGAGAAATGTCAATAACCTCAGATATGCAGATGACACCACCCTTATGGCAGAAAGTGAAGAAGAACTAAAGAGCTTCTTGATAAAAGTGAAAGAGGAGGGTGAAAAAGCTGGCTTAAAACTCAACATTCAGAAAATTAAGGTCATGGCATCTGGTCCCATCACTTCATGGGAAATAGATGGGGAAACAGTGGAAATAGTGACAGACTTTATGTTTTTGGGCTCCAAAATCACTGCAGATGGTGACTGCAGCCAAGAAATTAAAAGACGCTTGCTCCTTGGAAGAAAGAAAAGTTATGATTGACCTGGTGCTTCTGCTGCTGCTAAGTCGCTTCAGTTGTGTCTGACTCTGTGTGACCCCGTAGACAGCAGCCCACCAGGCTCCTCCGTCCCTGGGATTCTCCAGGCAAGAATACTGGAGTGATCAACCTAGACAGCATATTAAAAAGCAGAGACATTACTTTGCCAATAAAGGTCCATCTAGTCAAAGCTATGGCTTTTCCAATAGTCATGTATAGATGTGAGAGCTGGAGTATTAAGAAAGCAGAGCACTGTAGAATTGATGCTTTTGAACTGTGGTTTTGGAGAAGACTCTTGAGAGTCCCTTGCACTGCAAGGAGATCAAACCAGTCAATCCTAAAGGAGATCAGTCTTGAGTGTTCATTGGAAGGACTGATGCTGAAGTTGAAACTCCAGTACTTTGGCCACCTGATGTGATGAACTGACTCATTTGAAAAGACCCTGATGCTGGGAAAGATTGAAGGTGGGAGGAGAAGGGGATGACAGAGGATGAGATGGTTGGATGGCTTCACTGACTCCATGGACGTGAGTTTGGGTAAACTCCAGGAGTTGGAGCTGGACAGGGAGGCCTGGCGTGCTGCACTCCATGGGGTAGCAAAGAGTCGGACACAACTGAGTAACTGAACTGACTGAAAGCAGAAGCTGTACAAATAATTGTATTTTTTATGCAACAAATAAACTAGCTTTCCATTTTATACCCACAGTACCACGAACTAGGTAGAAGGTTCTTAGGGAGATTTATAATCTTAATACATGAAAAAAGAAAGTTCTTTTAGATTTCTAACCTTTAACTGGGATAACTGGGGTAGACATAGAGATTGGATTTTTTGCTTATGATCTAAATATGAAACATATATTTTGTATCTAGAATCAGAAAAGTTTAATTATATTGCTTAAGCATGCTTACATTTTTAGTTTTAGAAAATAGTAAGAATTTTCTACTTATAATTAAATTAGACCTTATATAAAATATAATTAAATCTTATAAAAAATCAATCTTGTAAGATCTTTGACTATTTAGTCTATGGTGAAAGGTTTATCTTCAATAATTGCTTGAGGGCTTTATGGCTTTATTATTAACTTCAACTCTTAAAGAATATATGTGTCATATAATCTATATTACAGAAAAAGATGAAAATATGAACCAATTAAACTGAATATAAATCTGGTACCAAAAACTAATAAAGATGGCCCACAATGGGATATCTTATTTATGAGTGTAAATGTATAGTGTTAAATACTCAGCAAATGAAGATAAAGTAAAGGAATAGTCCACCATTATTCTAGAAATGGTTCAATGTAAGAAAATCATTACTATGATATGTCACATTTGTAGGTCAACTCACAAAACCATCTTTTTGGTAGATGCTTAATAAGTATGACAAAATTCAAACTCCATTCTTTGTTTAAAAACTTTAAAAAAATAAATCAGAATTTAAAGTTAATTTCCTTAATCTAAAAAAAAATATTTGCTATAGGTCAATAACTAAAGTAATAACAATAACCCTGTATACGAGACAGCAAAAGAGACACTGATGTATAGAACAGTCTTTTGGACTCTGTGGGAGAGGGAGAGGGTGGGATGATTTGGGAGAATGGCATCGAAATATGTTTAATATCATATATAAAACAAGTCACCAGTCCAGGTTCGATGCACAACAGTGGATGCTTGGGGCTGGTGCACTGGGACGACCCAGAGGGATGGTATGGGGAGGGAGGAGGGAGGAGGGTTCAGGATGGGGAACACATGAATACCTGTGGTGGATTCATTTCGATATTTGGCAAAACCAATACAATATTGTAAAGTTTAAAAATAAAATAAAAAAAAGAAATGAAAAACAATGAACTAAAAAATAATAATAATAAAAAATAAAATAAAATAATATTTAAGATTGAATTACTATGTATTCAATTCAATTCAATACATTTCATAGTAATGTATTCAATTACTATGAATTACTATGTGTAATTCACATAGCCTGGAGGAAGAAATGGCAACCCACTTCAGTATTCTTGCTGGGATAATCCCATGGACAGTGGAGTCTGGCAGGCTACAGTCCCTGAGGTCACAAAGAGCTAGATCATACTGAGCAACTGAGTTCTCACATTACAAATAGCCTTATTAAAACCAAGAAATAATTAAGAATGAAAATTACTTTAGTTAAAACTCTACTTAATTTTAGCAAAAAGGAAGTTGGTTAGAAAATTCTTAGGAGGTTTACAGATTTGTTGACAGGCTGGAGGACCAGACTTAGAAACAACAGGATTAGACAAAGCCCCAAAGGTGCGGAAGCAGAGACACCCGGCAGGTATCTGGTCAGAAGTAGTCCTAGTGCAATTCATCTACAAAGGCTGGCTTGGTCACTGTGATTATCATCTCTAACAGTGCACACACTGTCAAGTGACTGGCTCAAGATGCAAAACCCTGGAGAGGGTCAGTCACCTTGCTCTAAGTTGGTGGGAGGACTTCTCCCACCACATTGCAATATTGCATATACTTGGAGTGTTCTCCAAATCAAGGTGGGATGCTAATAGGAAGAGAATATTAGAATGTTGGACAACTTTACATAACACATACTTACTACCTTACTATCATTGCCATTATTTATTAACCTGGTTTGCAGACTAAATTGTTTTAGGTCTAGAACATCCATAGTAAGCAACTGAAGTTAATAGCAAAAGATAATAGCTTTGTGGGGAATTTGGATGTAAAAACTTACACACAAAAATATAACTTGCTTATGAAATATCATAACCAATTAGAGAACACAATGAAAGGAACTATTATGTTCACAGTAGCAAAAATATAAAATTTATAGAAATTAACATAGAATAATACTTATTAAAAATGTTGCATTCCATTCCAGAAAATTTATGAATACTCTGAGACTTCCCAGTGGGTAATTCTATTGAAGTCTTTCTGTTTGTTTGTTTTTGTTTTTTTAAGGAAAAATAATTGTATTTCCTTCTTCAGTAACTCAATTATTTTCTCATAGCATATGTGCACTTCTTAGGCATGGCACAACTTCTCAGATCTTGGAATGAAACTGAGTACTTTCACTCTCATTTCTTGTTTCATATTGATTTTATCTTGGTCCTTTTTCCCCCACAGAAACACCCATCCAAAAAACTAGTTTCAAAATAAAAATGATGTCTTCAAAACAAACAAAACAATTCAATGTTGAAATCATGAACTGCCTTGAGCAAGCATTCCATGCAGTGTCCAACAGATGTTTCTGTGTTAGGGAAGTCTTTCTTAATCTTTTTTGCCTTTGAGAAATCCTTGCAGTAATGATCAGATCTCAGGAACACCTGCATAAAAACTGTAGGTACAGTTCATGGTACATTAATGTGATTAGTAAGTTGTAGATATAAGAAGTCAATTATAATTGTTAATGCTCTATTGAGTAAAGAATGCTATTTTTCTCATGATCTCTTTCTTCTGGCTGAAGATTTAGTTTACTCTTTTGGTGTGACTTCCCCCTCTGCACAAAGAACATCAGCTTTAATGCATGTCAGTAATATAGATAGTGAAAACGTCATTTTTTTCTTCTTGATTTTTTTACCTACCCAAGTAGGGTAAGTCTTATAAAACATTTTTAGCATGCAACATACTAATAAGGTATGGTATCTGGCATATGTTGTTGTTGTTTAGTCACTAAGTCATGTCTGACTCTTTGTGACGCCATGGACTGTAGCCCACCAGGCTCCTTTGTCCATGGGATTCTCCAGGCAAGAATACTGGCGTGTATAGCCATTCCCTTCTCCAGGGGATCTTCCCATCCCAGGGACTGAATCTGTGTCTCCTGCATCAGGAGGATTCTTTACCATACTGAGCCACCTGGCAAACCCCATCTGCTGTATGTAATAGATGGTATACGTAAAAGTATTTTTTTTCTTTTTGTATTTAAAACAAAAAATGACATTTTAGCCAAACATTCTTGAAAAATAACTAGGTAACAAAGCCTTGCTTACATTTCCCATAATTAATCTTTCTTTTTTTTTATTTTTTATAAATGCAAAAATTCACAAGGAAAACCTAATAATTCTGTGGTAAGTTACTGCCTTAAGCCAAACTAAAATTTCAATTTTATAAAGATGGTTCTGCTAGATTTCTTTTAAACAATGGTTACTAATTTATTTTGACTAATTCTATTTACAGCATTGGGTAAGGAAATGGCAACCCACTCCAGTATTCTGGCCTGCAGAATCCCATGGACAAAGGAGCCTGGTGGGCTTTAGTCCATGGGGTCGTAATGAGTCGGATGTGACTGAGTGAGTAACAGACACACATTTACAGCATTAAAATTTATTGACAATGTCAAACAGTAAAACTACTAGAGCCATAAGCCAAACCTATGTGAGTGAAAGTATCTCAAGACACAATTTTATACTATTTTTACACTGAAAGACAGTTTCCTACATGATCAAGCACATAAACCTAGGTGTTTCAAAATTATTATACTAGCGCTTTTGATCTTTTTAATAGAAATCAGTTCAGTTCAGTTGCTCAGTCATATCCGACTATTTGTGACCTCATAACTGCAGCACACCATGTTTCCCTGTCCTTCAAGCCTCCTGGAGTTTGCTCAAACTCATGTCCATTGAGTCAGTGATGCCATCCAACCATCTCATCCTCTGTTCTTATCCACACCATTCTTTTTTTTTTTTTTTTAATTTTATTTTATTTTTAAACTTTACATAACTGTATTAGTTTTGCCAAATATCAAAATGAATCCGCCACAGGTATACATGTGTTCCTCTTCCTGAACCCTCCTCCCTCCTCCCTCCCCATTCCATCCCTCTGGGTCACACCATTCTTATCCTGCCCTCAATCGTTCCCAGCATCAGGGTCTTTTCTAGTGAGTTGGCACTTCGCATCAGGTGGCCAAAGTATTGGGGTTGCAGCTTCAGCATCAGTCCTTCCAATGGATATTCAGGGTTGACCTCCTTTAGGATTGACTGGTTTGATCTCCTTACAGTCCAAGGAACTCTTGAGAGTCTTCTCAAACACCAAAGTTTGAAAGCATCAATCCATTGACACTCATCCTTCTCTGGGGTCTAACTCTCACATCCATACATGACTGAATGGATATTGGAAAAAATCACAGCTTTGACTAGATGGGCCTTTGTTGGCAAAGTAATGTCTCTGCTTTTTAACATGCTGTCTAGGTTTGTCATAGCTTTCCTTCTTGGAGCAAGCATCTTTTAATTTCATGGTTGGGGTGCAGTTACTGTCCACAGTAATGTTGGAGCCCAAGAGTAAAAACTCAGTCACTGTTTCCATTGTTTCCCCATCTATTTCCCATGAAGTGATGGGACCGGATGCCATGATCTTTTTTTTTTTGAATGTTGAGTTTTAAGTCAATATTTTCACTCTCCTCTTTTACTTTCATCAAGAGGCTTTTAGTTCCTCTTCACTTTCTGCCATAAGGGTGGTATCATCTGCATATCTGAGATTATTGATATTTCTCCCAGCAATCTTGATTCCAGTTTGTGTTTCATCCAGCCCAGCACTTCACATGATGTACTCTGCATATAAGTTAAATAAACAGGGTGACAATATACAGCCTTGATGTACTCCTTCCCCAATTTTGAACCAGTTCATTGTTCCATGTCCAGTTCTAACTGTTGCTTCTTGACCTGCATACAGGTTTCTCAGGAGGCAGGTCAGGTGGTCTGGTATTCCCATCTCTTGAATTTTCCACAGTTTCTTGTGATCCACACAGTCAAAGGATTTAGCATAGTCAATGAAGCAGAAGGAGATATTTCTATGGAATTCTCTAACTTTTTATATGATCCAACAGATGTCAGCAACTTGATCTCTGACTCCTCTGCCTTTTCAAAATCCAGTTGTACATCTGGAAGTTCTCTGTTCACGTACTGTTGAAGTCTAGCTGGAGGATTTTGAGCATAACCTTGCTAGCATGTGAAATGAGTGCAATTGTGTGGTAGTTTGATCATTCTTTGGCATTGCCTTTCTTTTGGATTGGAATGAATACTGACCTTTTACAGTCCTGTGGCCACTGATGAGTTTTCCAAATTTGTTGGCATATTGAGTGCAGCACTTTCACAGCATCATCATTTAGGACTTGAAATAGCTTAGTTGGAATTCCATCACCTGCAGTAGATTTCTTTGTAGTGATGCTTCCTAAGGCCCATTTGAGGTCACACTCCAGGATGTCTGGCTCAAGGTGAGTGATCACCTCATCGCAGTTATCTGGGTCTTGAAGATCTTTTTGTATAGTTCTTCTGTGTATTCTTGCCACTTTTTCTTAATATCTTCTGCTTCTGTTAGGTTCATACCATTTCTGTCCTTTATTGTGCCCATTATTGCATGAAATAGTCCCTTGGTATCTCTAATTTTCTTGAAGAGATCTCTAGTCTTCCCCATTGTGTTGGTTTCCTCTCTTTCTTTGCATTGTTCACTTAGGAAGATTTCTTCTCTCTCCTGCTATTCTATGGAACTCTGAATTAAGATGGGTATATCTTTCCTTTTCACCTCTGCTTTCGCTTGTCTTCTTTTCTCAGCTATTTGTAAGTTTCTAAGTAGTGAACACCCTGCTTATTTAACTTATATGCAGAGTACATCATGAGAAACACTGGACTGGAAGAAACACAAACTGAAATCAAGATTGCCGGGAGAAATATCAATAACCTCAGATATGCAGATGACACCACCCTTATGGCAGAAAGTGAAGAGGAGCTAAAAAGCCTCTTGATGAAAGTGAAAGAGGAGAGTGAAAAAGTTGGCTTAAAGCTCAACATTCAGAAAATGAAGATCATGGCATCTGGTCCCATCACTTCATGGCAAATAGATGGGGAAACAGTGTCAGACTTGATTTTTTGGGGCTCCAAAATCACTGCAGATGGTGACTGCAGCCATGAAATTAAAAGACGCTTACTCCTTGGAAGGAAAATTATGACCAACCTAGATAGCATATTGAAAAGCAGAGACATTACTTTGCCAACAAAGGTTCGTCTAGTCAAGGCTATGGTTTTTCCAGTGGTCATGTATGGATGTGAGAGTTGGACTGTAAAGAAAGCTGAGCACCAAAGAATCGACGCTTTTGACCTGTGGTGTTGGAGATGACTCTTGAGAGTCCCTTGGACTGCAAGGAGATCCAACCAGTCCATTCTAAAGGAGATTGGTCCTGGGTGTTCTTTGGAAGGAATGAAAGCTGAAACTCCAGTACTTTGGCCACCTCATGCGAAGAGTTGACTCATTTGAAAAGACCCTGATGCTGGGAGGGATTGGGAGCAGAAGGAGAAGGGGACGACAGAGGATCAGATGGCTGGATGCCGGGAGCCGGCATATTGCATATTGAGTGAGGATCTGTAATAGCTCAACTGGAATTCTATCACTGCCTGGAGCCAGCGTGAGTCACTCCGCCCATGACAAAGGTCATGAGGAAGGAGGCTCGGCATACGCAAAGGCGGGATCGAGCCTCAGGAGTCCCCCTGGAAATTCTCGAGCATCTACCCCCAAAACCAGAGTCTGCCTACTTTCTGCTTTGTGCTTTCACCTACACCTCTGATTTTACGGGGGGCTGTCTCCCACTACCTCTCTCTGAAAAAAGAGTTAGCTTACAGCTCCAGTTAATAATTCCTGGGTGTGACAGTGTTTAACCTACAAACTCCTTTGGAAATCCTCTAGCCTGCCTGAATAGGTTTGTCTGGCCACATGTGATTGCTCACAGCCTCCCAACTGTGAGAGGCACGAGATGCTTTAAACCTTCTAAAAACAGGTTCCTTAGAAAAGTTAGAAAATTATTAGTATAAGTATAATGGGCTGATTAGAAATCATATTGGTGAAGGGTTTTTCATTTGTTGAGCCAATGTTTACTGCTAAGTTTCCACATCCCCTGCCCTTATACACATTAATGAATATATAGAAGAAATAAGTATTAACCTTTGATATTAATCACGTTAGACCTTAGGCTAAGTAAATTCTTTCCTTAACTAAAACCCACTACACCCTCACCCTATAGGAATGTAACTTTATTTGGGTGGCGTCTGTTTTAAGAATAATCACCCCTGGAGAAATAAGTGTCCTGGTTGACTGACCGCTGTCACAAGGAGAGGGTCGTAAATTGTCAGCAGGCCCCCCGGCCAGAAGATGATGTAACACCCCTAAGACCTCTGTATACATTTGTATGAAGCACCTGACTTTGATAAAAGTCAGGACTGCTGACCCCGCGTGACTTTTGCATAACACCTCAGTGTATAAAAGTAGACCATGGAAAATAAAGAATTGGGATCAGTTTCTCGAAATACTGGTCTCCCCATGTCTCTCTCTCTCTCTCACTCTGGTTGAGTCTCCATCTGGAGCGCGGAACCCACCATGCTTACTAATTATGCCTGGGCTTCTAGGATCCGACCGGGGAGGCCTCAGTGTCTCCTCTCCTTCGGGAGAACGGAAGGACGCCTGCGGCCTACGTAAGTGGTGCAAGCTTCTTGTCTTGAAGTTTTATTGGTCCCCCGCGTAAACCAAGCTACTCAGCCTCTTTTCTCCACTGAATTTTCCTACTGAGCTATCCTTATTCTATTCCTTAATTAACGTTTAATTAAGCAGTTGTTCCCTGACCCTCGCCTAGCCGTCTCTCCTTCGAATACCCTGGATCAGCTGGGGCTGGTCCCCGGCAGCTGGATGGCATCACCGACTCAGTGGATGTGAGTCTGAGTGAACTCTAGGAGTTGGTGATGGACAGGGAGGCTGGTGTGCTGCAATTCATGGGGTCACAAAGAGTCGGACATGACTGAGCGACTGAACTGAACTGAACTGAAGTAGTGAAAGTGAAAGTTGCTCAGTTATGTCTAACTCTTTGCAACCCCATGGACTGTACCATGGAATTCTCCAGGCCAGAATACTGGAGTGGGTAGTCATTCCCTTCTCCAGAGGATCTTCCCAACTCAGGGATGAAACCTAGGTCTCCTGTATTGCAGGCAGATTCTTTATCATCTCAGTCACCAGGGAAGTCCAAGAATACTGGAGTGGGTATCCTATTCCTTCTCCAGAGGTTGTTCCTGAACCAGGAATCGAATTATGGTCTCCTTCATTACAGCCAGATTCTTTACCAGTTGAGCCTGGGAAGAACCTGGTAGCCAGGGAATAACCATGGAAGCCAGGAAGCTACCTGGTAGCCCTGAGCTACTAGGTAGTTTTTATAGAAATATGTATACATAAAGGTACTATTTTTGACATTAGAAGTGAAGAATGAAATTCACCTGTTTATTGTGAAAACTAACTTTGATTTTTACTACACAAGCACTCAGTTCTTGGTTACACTTGAGATAAGTATGCACACACATTTCATTTTTAACTGAAATGAAATTTCTATTTTTATTCTAATTCCTAATGGAACAAGAAAATGTTTGATCATACATGTTAAGAAACTAAAAATTGTAGCAAAGCGTACATTGCTTTCCTATGGTTTGTGTGATACTCTTTGTACACAAAAACCCAGACAATGTCCAGGAGCAGATTGATAAACTTCATATTAAGTGTAGTTCATAAAGGTATTTTTAATTCTGTCACAATCACATTTTCAGGCTGAACAGAAGATTCAGAGAAAAAAGTTGAAAATTTCATTCTCTTCTAATCTTCAGTTGTTCTGGATGCTTTTCAACAATACTTGATACTTGATATCTTTTCTTACTTTCAAGTCCAAGCAGGTGTGGAAATATTTAAAGATTTCATTTTGCAACATGATTTTCTCAAAGACTGATATTTTTTTAAGTCCAAGAATTGTGTCATGTTAAGTTAAAACATTTTCTCCAGGCTTTGCAGGGACTTGTTCAACTGGTTGTCATGATAAAAATATTTTCCAGTGAGCCTTGTTTCTGGAGCTATTCCCCATCTAGCAGGCATGCTGCAAAATCTATACTACTAGCTTCCAGAAATTGCTTCCGAAATGCATCTTTCAACTCAAATAACTTATTAGGAGCACTTCATAATTTAAGCCAACGATTTCTGTGTGTGGCAGATTTTTATGTGTTCTTAGTTTAGATTTTCATACTGTTTTTTCCTCAAGGAAACTGGTCTTTCTTTAATGAGTCTAACCATTTAGTATCTTCCAGATAATTTTTCATTTCATTTCAAAGAATATTTGACACTAGAATCCCTCAATGAAAAAAAGAAATGAGGCAAAGCCCACATTTCCCCATATTTCACAAGAGAGGTGAAACCTTTAATGAACATAATTGTCAAATACCAGCAGAATATTTCTTAGCTAGGTATGATGACAAAAAATTAAATATATTTAGGGCTTTGATTGTTTGGGGCAGTTATTGCAGCAGATATAATTTCTTGAATTTCACCAGCATATGTAATTTTTACAAATGTTATATACAATGACTTTTATTGGTTAAGTCTGTTGATATCAAACTGGATAATGAAGCTGTTGTTCTTTAGTCTACTACAGAAGATCTCTTGAGATTCATTTGACAGGTTATCAAAAAGTTGACTCATACTATTGGAGAATTGAACATTTTCAATTTCTCACATTGTATCTTCTCCAAGAATTTTACTCACTGTAATTTTGCACACTAATATTATTCTTGACCACCATGTGAATTTTCCTTCTTGTGGCAACAAATTCTATTATGAAATAAGTTGATTCATGAGCCTTTCACTGATTTTTCTCCAGCTTTATCAAGACATGATTGACAAATAAAAATTATGTATGTTTATAAGAAAGCCCTCCTCAGCAATGAATGCAAAGAAATAGAGGAAAACAACAGAATGGGAAAGACTAGAGATCTTTTCAAGAAAATTAGAGATACCAAGGGAACATTTCATGCAAAGATGGGCTTGATAAAGGACAGAAATGGTATGGACCTAACTGAAACAGAAAATATTAAGAAGAGGTGGCAAAAATACACAGAAGAACTTTACAAAAAAGATCTTCATGACCCAGATAATCACAATGGTATGATTACTCATCTAGAGCCAGACATCCTGGAATGTGAAGTCCAGTGGGCCTTAGAAAGCATCACTACGAACAAAGCTAGTGGAGGTGATGGAATTCCAGTTGAGCTATTTCAAATCCTGAGTGATGCTGTGAAAGTGCTGCACTCAATATGCCAGCAAATTTGGAAAACTCAGCAGTGGCTACAGGATTGGAAAAGGTCAGTTTTCATTCCAATCCCAAAGAAAGGCAATGCCAAAGAATGCTCATACTACCACACAATTGCATTCATCTCACATGCTAGCAAAGTTAAGCTCAAAATTCTCCAAGCCAGGCTTCAGCAATACATGAACCGTGAACTTCCAGATGTTCAAGCTGGTTTTAGAAAAGGCAGAGGAACCAGAGATCAAATTGCCAACATCTGCTGGATCATCAAAAAAGCAAGGGAGTTCCAGAAAAACATCTATTTCTGCTTTATTGACTATGCCAAAGCCTTTGACTGTGGATCACAATAAACTATGGAAAATTCTGAAAGAGATGGGAATACCAGACCACCTGACCTGCCTCTTGAGAAACCTATATGCAGGTCAGGAAGCAACAGTTAGAACTGGACATGGAACAACAGACTGGTTCCAAATCAGGAAAGGAGTACATCAAGGCTGAATAGTGTCACCCTGCTTATTTAACTTATATGCAGAGTACATTATGAGAAATGCTGGGCTGGAAGAAGTACAAGCTGGAATCAAGATTACCAGGAGAAATGTCAATAACCTCATTATGCAGATGACACCACCCTTATGGCAGAAAGTGAAGAGGAACTATAAAGAGCCTTTTGATGAAAGTGAAAGAGAAGAGTGAAGAAGGTAGCTTAAAGCTCAACATTCAGAAAACTAAGATCATAGCATCTGGTCCCATCACTTCATGGGAAATAGATGGGGAAACAATGGAAACAGTGTCAGACTTTATTTTTAGGGCTCCAAAATCACTGCAGATGATGATTGCAGCCATGAAATTAAAAGACACTTACTTCTTGGAAGGAAAGTTATGACCAACCTAGATAGCATATTGAAAAGCAGAGACATTACTTTGCCAACAAAGGTCTGTCTGGTCAAGGCTATGGTTTTTCCAGTGGTCATGTATGGATGTGACAGTTGACAGTTGAACTGTGAAGAAAACTGAATGCCAAAGAATTGATGCTTTTGAACTGTGGTGTTTGAGAAGACTCTTGAGAGTCGCTTGGACTGCAAAGAGATCCAACCTGTCCATGCTAATGGAGACCAGTCCTGTGCAGTTCATTGGAAGGACTGAGGCTGAAGCTGAAACTCCAGTACTTTGGCCACCTCACGCTAAGAGTTGACTCATTGGAAAAGACTCTGATGCTGGGAGGGATTGGGGGCAGAAGGAGAAGGGGACAGCAGAGGATGAGATGGCTGGATGGCATCACCAACTCAATGCAAATGAGTTTGGGTAAACTCCAGGAGTTGGTGATGGATGGGGAGTCCTGGCTTGCTGCGATTCATGGGGTTGCAAAGAGTCGGACACGACTGAGTGAGTGAACTGAACTGAAGGTAAACAATGTATTATTTTACATATGTGTATATTGAATGATTATCATAATGAAGCCAATTAGCATAGTTATATAATTAATTACCTTTTCTTGTGGTGAGAACTCTTGAGGTCTATTCTAGTGTATTTCAAGTATGTAATAACATTATCATTAACCATAACATTATCAATAACATGGTGTATATTATGCCTCAGAAAACTATTCATCTTGACTGAAAATTTAAATAATAGTGTCTTCCCTTTACTCCCAGCTCCATTCAGAGGTGGAGCCTCTGGTAAACCCTATTCTACTCTGTGCTACTTAAATTTGACTTTCCATTTTTTAAAAAGTTTCCACATAAATGAGATTATGTAATACTTTTCTTCCTGTGTCGAAAGACACTTATATCAATATCTCCCAGGGTCATCCATCTATATTGTTGCAAGTGGTAAAAGTTGAGTAATATCTTATTTTGTGTGTGTGTGAGTATCACATTTTATCCATCTGTTGATGGAGAATTGAGTCATTCCCATATCTTATTTGTTGTGAATACTTCTGCAATAAACATGATCTACACTTTTACTCCCATCCCTCGTATTTTGTGTTTTTGATGTTATATTTTATGTCTTTCGTGTCTAGTCCTTAACTGTTTCTTACAGTCATAGCTGGCTTTACGGTTTTGTTTTTTAACTTTCGTACTAGCTATTCAAGTGGTAGATCCTCAGCCTCTACTATATATTTGCCTTTATTAGTGGGATTTTTCCTTTCCTATAAGTTCTTACATTTTTTGTAGCCTTTTTCTTTTTCACTTAAAGAAGATTTTTGAACACTTTATAAAAGTCATTGTATTGATTTATTTATTTTTGTCTGAGAATCTCTTTATCTCATCTTCATTTCTAAAGGCTAACCATGATGGTAGAATTTACAAGGTTGTAGGTATTTCCCTTTCAGCATTTTAAATACATTATGCCATTCTTTTCTGGCATGTAAAATTTGTAAAATTTCTTCAGAGAAATCAACTGATAGCCTTATGTGGGTTCCTTTGTATGTGACTCTTTGTTTTTCTCTCTAACTTTAAATTTCTCTCTTTAACTTTTGCAGTTTTATTATTAGAATGTGTCTTAATATGGTTCTCTTTGGGTTCATCTTGTTTGGGACTCTCTGTGCTTCCTGTACCTGGAAATCTGCTTCTTTCTTCAGCTTTGAGGATTTTTCAGTCATACTTTTGTTAAATAAGTCTTCAACCCCTTTCTTTCTCTTTCCTTCTGGAACCCTTAAAGTAAATGTTAGTATGTTTGATGTTGTCGTATAGGTCCCTTTAACTATCCTCATTTTTCAAATTCTTTTTTCTTTTTACTGTTCTGATTAGTTGATTTCCATTATTTTATCTTCTGGATTACTTGCACATTTTTCTCTATCACCTACTGTTCTCTTAGTTCTAACATATTTTTCATTTCAGTTATTGTATTCTTCAGCTTTGAATGTTTCTTTTTTAATATTTTCTAGTCATTTAAAAGAATTCTCACTGTATTCATATATACTTTCCCCAATTTCAGTTGGCATATGTATTACTAATGGTTTGAACTTTTAGCTGGTAAATTCTTTATCTCTGTTTCACTAGGTTTTTTAGGAGTTTTTTCCTTATTGTTCTGTTTGAAACATGTTCCTCAGTCTTCTCATTCTGTTCACCTTTGTCTCTATTAAATTAGGTGAAGCAGTTACCTATCTTGTCTTTGTCTGGGAGCACTGGTGTGTGGTCTTCAAGTGTCTAGGGGCTTTGGTAGGAGAGGTGGATCTGAAGTGATCCAGGGTCATGCCTTCCCCTGAGATATGCTGGCAGTCTCCACTGTGGTGGGAGGTAGGATTAGAGATGGAGGAGCTAGAGTCAGAACCAGGTATGACCTAGGGTTTCTCCTGTGCTTAGTAACAGTCAGGGCTGGGATCAAGGCCCAGATCTGTTCCAGCAGATGCCTTGAAGGAATCAGTTTACTCCTGTGTTTGTAATGGCTATCTTTGCTTTGGCTAAGGTAGTGGTGGAGGCCTGACAGCTTGGGGCTACATTTCTGTTCTGGTCTCACTTTTTCCCTGTTGCGGGTACACTGGTTAGAGGCTTGGTCAGGCCAAGAGGAACTGGTGACTCACTAATAACTTTGTTAGCTCCTGCTGGCAATGATAACTTTGCCAGTGAAAACTTTATTATCTCCTGCTGGCAATGTCAGTCCCTGTCTTTACAGCTGATTTCACTCCTTTTGTATGTGGGCAGGGACATACATGTTGGCAATGCCTTCCTCTACTCTTGGCAGAGGCAAGGTCAGGACTGAGCTAGGTGCATTTCTCTAAGTGTGAGCACTCTATTTGGCAACAGCAGCCTGTGCCCCAGGAGAGAGCAGCACTAGCTCAGTGGGGGCTGGAGCTAGTGTCTAGTGTAGGCTGGGGTGCAAACTGGATGTTCCTGGCCAAAGCTCCAAGCAGTTTTCAATCCATGCTGTGACCAGGAGTAAACAGGTGTGTGTATTCACTCTTCAAGAGCAAAACCTTGGTTTCCTCCAGTAAGTCCCCCTGGTTTTCAAAGGGAAATAATCTTCCTGGTGTCAGACTCCAGGGCCAGGGTGACCAATATAAGTTTCAAATTCTTCACTCTCCTGGGAAGATCACAGAGCCTGTGAAATCCCTCTGCTCTTCTGTGTCCCCTTCTAGGGTGCAGATCCTGACAAGATCACTTCTCTTTCTTTCCTGTCTTTACAGCCTTGGTCGTGTGTGCATGCTCAGGTATGTCTGACCCTATGGACTGGAGCCCACTAGGCTCCTTTGTCCATGAGATTTTCCAGGCAAGAAAGTGGGTTGTATATCTTTCTCCAGGGGATCTTCCTGACTCAGGGATCAAACCTCTGTCTCTTGCTTTGGCAGGTGAATTCTTTACTGCTGAGCCACCAGAGAAGCCCGCCTTGGTTGTAGAAGAGCCTTTCTGCTGGTCCACGTTGTTTTCAGTGAGAATTGCTCCATGTGTAGCTGTATTTTTGATGTGTTCATCAGAGGAGCTGAGCTCAGTGTCCTCCTAAAACACCATCTAGATCTCCACTTTCATATGACCCTTTTTTAAACAGAATATTTCTTTTAATAATCTTGTCTGAAAATTACAATAGTCATTTAAAATAATCAGCATCTTTACATATCTGATGTTTATGATATACAGATGAGAGCCTTTTCAATAAAAAAATTAACCTTTTTAGTTATAATTTGCAATAAAATCCTGTGATTTTTAACATGAAATTTGATGAATTTTAACAAATATACACAACTGTGTAATAACAACTACAACTAATTATGATGTATAAAATGTTTCTATTGTCCTCCAAATTTTTCTCATGCTCGTTTGTAGTAAATATTTTCCCCTCATTCTAGGACCCTGGCCATCACTGACCTATTTTCAGTCACTCTAGATTTATCTTCTCACCATTTCATATATAAGTGGAATCATATAGTGTGCAGTCTTTTATGTCTGGCTTCTGTCACTTAGGATAAGTCTTTTGAGAATGATCCATGTTGTTGTGCATATATTAGTACATTTCTTTTTATGGTGGGGTTTCATTTTATGAATATACCATACTTTGCTTATCCATTTACTAGTTGATTGACATTTGGACTGTTTACAGTTTTTGTTCTCCACGTGCCACTTATATTTTCTGGACATGTCCATTTTTTCCCTCCTGGTAAATACTGAGGTATAAATTTCTGTGTTTTATTGGAGTTTCACGTATACACTATAAAAGCTTCTAGACTATGTTTTAAAGTGTCACTATCATTTTGCATTTCCATCAGCAATGTGTGAGTAGTTGCTCCACATTCTTGTCAACACTTGGTGTTGTCAGTCTATTTAGTTTTTGACGTTTTAATGATATCTCATTGTGGTTCTAATTTCCAAAAAAAATGATGCTGATTTTTTTAAATAGACATTTTTTTGCTACATCTTCATGTCTTTGGTGAAGTCTCTGTTTAAATATTTGCCTATCAAAAATTGAGTTTCTTATCTTTATTATTGTCTTTTTGTTATTGAGTGATGTGTTCTTTATATTTTTGTGTACTAGTCCAATTTTAGATGACAGCATTGCATTATTTTCTCTCAATCTGGGACTGTCTCATCATTTTTGCAATATTTGAAGAGCATGGTTTTTAATTTAAATAAAGTACATTTTATCAATTTTTTCTTTTATGTGTGTGTGTATGTGTGTGTGATTTATTTAAGAAATCCATTCCAAGACTGATTATCTGGCCTATTCTAAGTTCACAAAGATTTTTTTCCCTGTGTTTCTTTCTAGAAGTTTTATAGTACTAGCTCTCACATGAGTTGTGAGCATTTGTGCTCAGTTGCTTCAGTCCTGTCTGACTCTTTGCAACCCTATGGACTATAGCTTGCCAGGTTTCTCTGTCCATGGGATTCTCCAGGCAAGAATACTGGAGTGGTTTGCTGTGCCCTCCTCCAGGGGATCTTCACAGTCCAGGGATCAAACCCTCATCTCCTGCTTTACAGGTTGATTCTTTACTGCTGAGCTACTGGGGAAGCCCACGTAAGTTGCGTGATCTAACTCAAATTGCTTTTTGAATTTGATACAAGGTTAGGTTGAGATTCATTTGGTTATACGGGTGTACCAGTCCTTTTTAATCTGCTGAAAAGATTATCCTTTTCCTCATTGAATACCTTTATACTTCTGTTGAAAACCCATTTGTTATGTATGTTGGTTTCATCTGTGGACTCTGTTGTATTACATGCTTTACATCTATATGGCAAGATTTCACTGTGTTATTTATTGTAGCTTGATAGTAAATACTAAAGTTAATGTATATTTTCTAATTTTGTTGGATTATTTCTACCAAAAAGCCCTTGAAAATTTTGTTTGGAATTCTGTTACATATACAGACTAATTTAGGAAGAACTGATTTCTTTACACTATTAAAACTTCTAATCCATGTATATAGCATATCCTTACATTTTGGAAGGCTTCTTTAATTCCTGTCAGCAATGCCAGTCTTCAGTATGCAAGTCTTACACGTACAGTTGATGATTGAACGGGGGGAATTAAGGGATGCTGCACCCTACCCCCACAGTAGAAAACCCATGTATAACTTAGCAGTTGGCCCTTCATATCCTCAGTTCTGCCTCCATGGATTCAATCAACCATGGATCACATAGTACTGCAATATTTATTTATAGTCTGTATATAAATGGATCTATGGAGTTCAAATACATGTTCAAGGCTCAACTGTATTTTCTTTAATTTATATCTATTTTTATAGTGTTTGCTAATGTTACAAATAATATTGCTTTTAAATTTCAATTTCCTAATGTTGATTTTTAGTATATAGAAACACAATTGATTTATGTATATCAACTTTGTATCCACTGACTTTAGTAAACTCACTTATTACTGCTAGCAGCTTTTTCTCAGATTTCTCAGCATTTTTGTACATGGGTGGTCATGTCATCTGTAAATAAGAATAAGAGATTAAAAGAAAGAAAAGGAAGAAGCAAACATAAAATATTATAGAGCAACCAAAATTTTATAAGCCTAATAAATATTACTGAAACACTTTAAAGAAAATTGAAAAAAATCTCACATAATTAATTGGAAAAAACATGAATATAAACATTTTAATAAAAAAGATGATAAATATGAAAGATGATAAAGAGATTCAACTTCCAAATTGGCACTATGCAAGAAGAGGCAAAACAAACAAATGGAATAGAAAAAGACTTACATAGCTTACATGCTCCACTTTATTTATATCTACTTAATTTGTGTTCTTGGGCTTCCTTGGATGGCTCAGCGGTAAAGAATCCATCTGCAATGCAGGAGATGTGGGTTCCATCCCTGGGTCAGGAAAATACCCTGAGGGAGGAAATGGCAATCCATTCCAATATTCTTACCTGAATCACCCCTTGGTCAGAGGAGCTTGGCGGGCTACAGTCCAAAGGGTGGCAAATAGTCAGACATGACTGAGTGATTGAGCACAATTTATATTCTTACACTGAGTAAAAGATCTTTTTCAGAAGGAACTCCATCTACTTTTAAGTTTAAGTATAGCTTTGGAATTAGATTTACTTAGTGTAAATTATTGCTCAATTTTTCACTAGCTGTGACTTTGGAAAGTCACATTATTTATGTCATCTGGGTCACTCAGTTATCTCATTTATAAAGTGGAGATAATAATAGTACTTATTATGTAGGCCTGCTCTGATGTTTAATTAAGATAGTCCCCATAAAGAGCTTAGTATCATGCCTGGCACAAAACAAGCAATCAATAAATGCTATCTATTTATATTACTGGCTATTTCTTGATCTCTTGTGCTTCAACTAGGAATGTTCCTAAACAGGCAATAAATACTGACTCAAATGGCTTATAACAACAACAACAACAACAACAACAACAACAACAACAAAAGGTTAGATCTTGAAAAGACCAGGGAATGAGTTTAATCAGGACTAAAACTATGTGTTCAGGACCTATTTTCTTTCTTTCACTCTCTCCCTCTTTTTCTCAACTTCCCAAGTTGAATTTATTGGTATTGGTTCCATCCTTAGGCAAGAGCTCCCCTTGTGGTTATAACATGGCTATGAGCAACTTTCAGACCTTCCTTTTTTTATTGTAATGGAAATAAAGCAATAAAAGGTTTTTTTTTTTTAAGCAAATTCAAATATTGCACATAAATAATGGCTTCATTATGAGCTGACCAATTTATGTCACAGGTCTGTTCCTGAAGCGATCACTATGGCTGAAATGTTACCCTCTAGAGATGAGGAAGGAGTCATTTTCTTTCAAAGCACTTTGGTTGCCTGAGGGCTAGTTGCTAGTTGCATGATACTTTTATTAAAAGACAGGGAAGCCTGGAGAGGGTGTGGAGAAAAGGGAACCCTCTTACACTGTTGGTGGGAATGCAAACTGGTACAGCCACTATGGAGAACAGTGTGGAGATTCCTTAAAAAACTGGAAATAGAACTGCCTTATGATCCAGCAATCCCACTGCTGGGCATACACACTGAGGAAACCAGAAGGGAAAGAGACACGTGTACCCCAATGTTCATCGCAGCACTGTTTATAATAGCCAGGACATGGAAGCAACCTAGATGTCCATCAGCAGATGAATGGATAAGAAAGCTGTGGTACGTATACACAATGGAGTATTACTCAGCCATTAAAAAGAATACATTTGAATCAGTTCTAATGAGGTGGATGAAACTGGAGCCTATTATACAGAGTGAAGTAAGCCAGAAAGAAAAACACCAATACAGTATACTAACGCATATATATGGAATTTAGAAAGATGGTAACAATAACCCTGTGTACGAGACAGCAAAAGAGACACTGATGTATAGAACAGTCTTATGGACTCTGTGAGAGAGGGAGAGGGTGGGAAGATTTGGGAGAATGGCATTGAAACATGTAAAATATCATGTATGAAATGAGTTGCCAGTCCAGGTTCGATGCACGATACTGGATGCTTGGGGCTGGTGCACTGGGACGACCCAGAGGGATGGAATGGGGAGGGAGGAGGGAGGAGGGTTCAGGGTGGGGAACACATGTATACCTGTGGTGGATTCATTTTGATATTTGGCAAAACTAATACAATTATGTAAAGTTTAAAAATAAAATAAAATTAAATTAAAAAAAATAAAAGACAGGGAAGTAGATGTCAGGACGCAAAAGCAGCAAATATCTGTGACAAATACTATCTCATTCACATTGTCTTTTCTAAATAACAATCATAGTGTTTCTGTACCACATGGAGACCTATTCTTCATTTAGTTTATTGGGAAATTCCTCTATTTTCTTTGTGTGGAGTATGCTTTTTGTCTTTTGCTTATCTGTTCCCTCTCCCTTTCTCTCTCTCTCTCTGTGTCTCTCTTTCCCTCTCTCTTTGGCAAAGTTTTGTGTACCAGCACATGCTGATTTCTTACCTATCTTCAAATGGAAGCTAGTCACTTGCTATAATTAATTATTTAATTAATTAAAATAACAAAAATTGCAGTTAGGAGTGGTTGAGGATTCCAGCAACATCTTTTAAGTCACAAGCTGTGTTGCAGTGTGGCTATAAAGGCTTCCTTTCCCTCTTCCACCCCACTTCACCTCCAGAGGTCTCCCTTGGTTATAACAGTACGTTGGGAATTTCCCCCCTTCCATCTTTCCCCTTCCCTTCTGTTTTCTTCTCTCTCACACACCCAGACGCCCTTCTCTTCCCCACATTTGCCCTTCCCTCACTCCTCACTGGTGGCTCAGACGGTAAAGAATCTGCCTGCAGTGCAAGAGACCCAGGTTTGATTCCTGGATCGTGAAGATTCCCAGGAGAAGGAAACAGCAACCCACTCCAGTGTTCTTGCCTGGGGAATTCCTTGGACAGAGGAGCCTGGTGGGCTACCCACCATGGGGTTGCAAACAATCTGACATGACTGAGTGACTTTCACTTTCACTCCTCACAGCATCCACTTGGTGGGTCAGCATGATCTGTCCTACTGCGCCTCCCTGCATTCTGAGATGTCCTCCTGGGTCTCTTTAAAGACATACTTCCTTTCTTATGGACTCCCGTTAAAAACAAAATTCAATTGAGTAAATTTGAAGATCTAACTGACTCTATTTAGTGATTTATGGCTCAGGCAGCATTCCTTCTAGCAATCAGAAAGGAGCTCTGAGGAGCTGTACAAAAGGGGAGGTTTTTATAGGCAGAAACAAGGTGTGACAAGCAGGTTATTAGAAAAGGAAAAAATGTTTTAGGCAAAGTCACTTTTCCTTAAATCAGGGTAGGCAGGGGTCTTATTAACTAGTGTTGATCAGGAAATTCCTGGCAGACAGGTTTAAAATTCCACTCTGGAGGAGGCTGAAACTCCAATAAGGTTAGGTACTAAGTCTTAGTTTTGCTGTTGTGGTGTTTAACACAAGTGACTACATTTTGGGCTTGTTGTTTCTTTTTTCATTTTTTAACATTCTTTGTACTCATAGAGCTCAATATTCTAATCAAAGGAACTTTTAGGGTGTTGGTGACATGAAATTGGTTATCCTGACCTAGACACTAGGAAGCAGGGCTTGGCTTTCTGAGTTCTCTTCTTCTTTTAGTCTGAAAGTGAAGTTGCTCAGTCGTGTCTAACTCTTTGTGACCCCATGGACTGTAGCCTACCAGGCTCCTCTGTCCATGGGATTTTCCAGGCAATAGTACTGGAGTGGATTGCCATTTCCTTCTCCAGGGGATCTTCCCGACCCAGGGATCGAACCTGGGTCTCCTGCATCGTAGACAGACGCTTTACTGTCTGAGCCACCAGGGAAGTCAAGTATTTGGCTGATATGCCTTTTAAATGCGGCTTGTGGTTGTATTCTTTTCTATGTTTCATTGAAGATAGATTACTTTCCCTCTACCTTTTTTGTTTGTTTTTGGTGGGGTGTGAGGGAGTGGAAAAGAGTAAAAATGTTGCTACTCTCTCTTCTTTAACCAAAATTCATTCTCAGAATGATTTTAAACTATTTGATATTTTCAATTGAACATCCCTCAGAAATATAAAAATTAGCATGTTAAAAAATGAAAACATATTCCTTCTACCACAATTATTTCCATTTTTAGTTTTTCCTACCTCAGGAAGAGGCATCATCATACCTAGCTGCTTTGACTCTGGAACTGTGGATGTTTTCTAGACATCTCCCTCTCTTTCACCTGAAACATGAAATGGCTGCCCAGTTTTGTGTTTTATTCCTTTTATACCTCTCAAATCCATCTCCCTTTCTTGGTTCCCATGACCACTATCTGAGTTCTAGATACCATTCATTCTTCTCTATTCTACCTTAACAACCTTCAATCTGGTCTCCTTGTCATCAGACTTATTCTCTTAGGAATATTGAAGCCAGGTGGAATGAGGTGGCTTATCCAATAGCCATTTAAGATGATTTTCAACCAGTTCCAATGTCTTGCTCCAAGCATGTATGTAAAGTCAGGATATGTGACTTCAGCCATTCCTTTAGAAGAGGTCTCCAGTTGGTAATTACTTATCTTCTTCAAGGCTGACCTTGATGTTGTTCGGACCTTTTTTACTGCTGTGTTATGGTGCTAGAGAACAGGGATGGGTGATGAGGGCGGTATGGAGAATAAACTTTCTCTTCCAAATCTGTCCTTAACCAGCTCTCAGATGACTCATTACCCAGTCTCTGAGTGAGTGAGTGAAGTCGCTCAGTCATGTCTGACTCTTTGCGACCCCATGGACTGTAGTCTACCAGGCTCCTCCATCCATGGGATTTTCCAGGCAGGAGTACTGGAGTGGGTTGCCATTTCCTTCTCCAGGAGGTCTTCCTGACCCAGGGATTGAACCAGGGTCTCCCGCATTGTAGGCAGATGCCTTACCATCTGAGCCACCAGGGAAGTCCAACCAGTCTCTGGTGCTGGGTTAACTTTGTAAAAAGATAAAGGCTACACTTATGCTCCTGAGAAGAATGATCTTTTTAACAATGTTTTTAGAAATAAACAACAAACAGTTCTAAGTTTTCCAGTGAATCTGTCTGTGTTTTAGTAATGACATCAGGAGGGTGGAGTCTTGGTCTACATTTATATGAGTTCAAGCAGATCCTTTCCTTCAGCACAGCTGAAGGAAACAGGGAAAAACAGTTTCAGTCTGTACATCAGCAGCTCAGTGAAAATTATTAGTAGATGACACCTAGTGGTGGCTTGTGGAAATGCACTGAAGCTAATGAGCACATATGGATGTTAACACCCTTCACTATATCAGGAACTTGTAACCAAATATAACTCAGGCTCAATAAGACAGCAAAATACAACCCACTCCTGACATGAAGTCTAACTGTATTGGTTAGTATAGACTAACTGCTGTAGTCAGTAAGCTTCAGATTTTTACTGACAACATAATGGAAGTTTATCTTACACCATCAAATAGTGTAGCTGTTCAGTGGGTGAACTTCCATATAATGACACAAAAAGTGACTCGGTCACATGGAAAGAAATACTTTGTGCTTGGATAGGAAAATTCAACAACAGAAGGATATCCCTTCCCAAAACAAAACAAAATAAATAAATCAAAACAACATTGTATGTTGACATAGGCGTGACTGTATAAAACCTTAAAGATTCATTAGGTTAAGCATATAAGAGCTATGTATGTCATGCTATATAAATTATACATCAATTTAGAAAATAACAGCAACAAATCAGTTGGAAAAGAAACAATAAAAGCGAGAGGGACTAGCTAGGACATGGGAGCAGCCTAGATGTCCATCACAGATGAATGGATGGAGAAGCTATGGTACATGTATACAAGGGAGTATTACTCAGCCATAAAAAGGAATGTATTTGACTCTAATGTGGTGGAATGAGGTGTTCTAATGAGGTGGAAGAATCTAGAGCTTATTATACAGAGTGAAGTATGAGAAAAACAAATATTGTATATTAACGCATGTCTTTGTAATCTAGAAAGATGGTACTGATGAATCTATTTACAGGGCAGCAATGGCATCTCCAGCATAGAGCACAGATTTGTGGACACAGTGCGGGAAGGAGAGGGTGGGACAAATTCAGAGAGTAGAATGGAAACACACACATTACCATATGTAAAATAGATAGCCAGAGGGAATTGCTATATGACACAGGAATTTGCTATATTCAGCTCAAACTCGTAAACTCTGTGACAAACTAGAGGGGTGGGATGGATGGGAGATGGGAGGGAGATTTAAGAGGGAGGGGACATGTGTGTACCTATGGCTGATTCGTGTTGATGTAAGGCAGAAACCAACACAATATTGTAAAGCAATTGTCCTCCAATTAAAAATAAATTAAAAAAATAAAAGGGAGAGGGGAGACACCTTACATTAAAACTCACAAAATCTCAATTATTAAAACAGAGTGGTGATACTATTTAAAACCCACAAATTTAAAAAAGAGAGTGGTGTGGATATATGCATATATTAATAAAATAGAATAGAAAACCCAGAAGTATCCCCAAGTGCATACAGATACTTCATAAAGGATAAAGCACTCATCAGAAATCTAATCGACTAATCAGTGAATGTTTTGGAGATAAATGTAAATATATATATATTCTTGTTTGGAGAAAGAATGGAAGGAATGTGAGAAGGGTAAAGTTAATTCATAAACTTTATTTCTTGAAGAAAGACAACCTCGGCACTGCATTAGTCAGGATTCTCAGAGAAACAGAATTAGTAGGATATGTGTACGTGCGTGTGTGTGTGTGTGTGTGTGTGTGTGTTTGTTTACTTATGTATGTATGCATTCATTTATTATGAGGAACATAACATGCACTTATAGAGGCAGGTGTCTCAAGATCTTCACTGTGGGTTGGCAAACTAGAGATGGAGGGGCACTTACGGTGAGTTCAGTCCTCATCTAAGAGCCTGAGAGCCAGGAGAGCAGATGGTTCACTTCTAGTACAAAGGCTGGGAGGCTTGAGACCCAGGAAGAGCTGATGTTTTACTTCAAGTCTGAAGGCAGGAAAGAGTTGATGCTCCAATTCAAAGCCAGTCAGGCAGGAGAAATTGTCTTTAGCCTTTTAGTTCCATCCATGCCTCAGATTGGATGAGGCCCAGCCACAGTAGTGTGTTCCAGGTGGTGCTGGTGGTAAAGAATTGCTTTGCTAATACAGGAGATGTAAGAGATATGGGTTTGATTCCTGGGTTGGGAAGATCCCCTGGAGAAGGAAATGGGAACCCACTAGAGTATTCTTGTCTGGAGAATCCCGTGGACAGAGAAGCCTGGTGGGCTACAGTTCATAGGGTTGCAAAGAGCTGGACATGAATGAAAGCAATTTAACAATGCACACACCTACGTTAGAAAGAGCAATCTACTATTCTCAGTCAACCAGCTTAAATGTCAACCTCATTCAGAACACTCTCAGAGACACATCCAGAATAATGTTTGACCAAATACCTGGACACCTCATGACTCAGTTAGGCTGACATATAAAATTAACCATCACAGGTCTCCTAAAAGATTTACATTCTCTGATGGCTTATTCACCTTTCCTGAAATCTTGATGTCACTCGTGACATTCTGTTTAAAATGGATCACAGAAGAGATATTATTGAAGAATTATTCAACTTTATTTCCAATATGTATATAGAATTTCCTGTTCCTGGCAGTCCTCTACTTCTTACTGATTATGGGTGTGCTTCAAATCTACAACAAAATATTTTTTAATGAATAGAGAAATTATGGCTCTTTTAATATGGTGGAAAGGCATTGGATCATGTCACCTCTTGGTGTCCAGTAAATTAAAATGGTCACTTGCCACTAGTTTTTACTTATAAGTATGGCAATCCTTGGCTGCTCAGTGTTAAAAAATCTGCCTGCTGATGCAGGAGATGTGGATTCAATCCCTGGGTTGGGAAGATCCCCTGGATAAGGAAATGGCAAACCATTCCAGTATTCTTGCTTGGGAAATCCAATGGACAGAAGAGCCTGGCAGGCTACAGTCCATGGGGTCACAAAAGAGTTTGACATGACTTAGCAAATAAACAAAGTAATGGCAATCACTACCCCTGACAGAACGGGGACACACTCCTTCTCATTCTCTGCTATTTTTCTTTAATGGTTCTGACTTTTATCAATACTTTGGGTAATCATTGGTGGTTGACACTACTTTGCTATTTGCATGCTATTTCAGTGAATGTAACTTAAATCACTTAAAGCTGTCTGAAAGAGTAGAATAGTAATAATATTAAATATAACACAACACGCATGTTGGATCCTGTATGGTCCAGAGTTGTCCAAGTTATCTCACAATTTGAAAGGATCATAACATGGAAGAATTTGGAGAAAAACCTTTCTGAGTGTCCCAATCAGTGTCACTTTTAATCACAAGGGCATCTTTCTGCAGAGCTTTTCAGTCCTGGGGACATGAAGTACTGAAGTGCTAACAAAGATCACCTTTGTATGGTTTAACTAATTGTCATCAATAGCTCTTATGATTTTCTTATTTTGCATCTTTTTTTTTTTTTTTGAGCACTTCAAAACCATATCCTTTGATTATCTCAACTGAATCATGCTATGAGAGTTTTTCTGGTTTGGGGGAAAAAATCAATAGCCAACCTTCAGTGTTCAGTTAAGATACTTTTCATTCTTTATATATTATAATGGTAATACTGAGCCAGGCTGGGACCCTTTGCTGCAGTGCTTCAGTGCTTGCACCTGGACAAACATCTTCTCAAGCAACAAAGTACAGAGAAACTATAAGGGATTAAAAATTACTGCGTGTATGTTCAGTTGGGGCAAATTTTGGACAAGAAGGTGCAAAAAGACCAACCCCCACCAACTGTGGGAGCAAAAACGGTGTTGGGAACAAAAGCAGGGTACTGCACATGCCCCCTGCACACACACCACCACAGAGGCCAGACACCTAAGCCACCCCTCCAGTCTGACCCCTCACTCCACATAAGCAACCAACTCACCAATATCCAACCAGGGAACAAACAAGGGAAACGTACTTGTTTTCCCTCCCTCCTGCGGCCACAGGAGCCCCAGTATAACTTCGTCTGAATTTCTTGGCAGGCCTTTTATCAATTTCTGGTAACTGGGGAAGGCCAAGAACATTGGTTGGGATCAAGACTTTATTGAATGAATGTATCAAGAATGAATCTTTTAAGTGATAAATGTTCTTGTAATGTTGTCTCAGTTACCACAAATAGGACATGAACCTATTGTACTAGAAATATTCTCTGTCCCTTTGTTCTTCCCTCAGTGCAAATCAGGTGTGTCTCTGTGTGTAACCAGAAGAATTTACCTTTGTCTTTTCACTTGTGACAATTTCCTCTGCCTTCTCCTCCTCCCATAAAAAATGGAAAAAACTGATCTGAATCCTTACAAGAATACTGAAACTGAAGTCCTTCTTGGGTTTAGCAAGGAAGCAGCTGTGGAAAGATAATGTGGTTCCTCTGTTTTTCTGAGAGGCCCTCAGGTGGATGAGCACAGACCTGAACTCTGCTCTGCTTGGTAAGGAACCTTGATGTTGACAGGGAATATCGTTAGGTAATAGTTTTTAGGCAATAAAGGAAAACATTTCCTTCCTCACTATATGCTGTTTTGTCATTGGAAATCGATATCTCCGCTAGATGGGAGTGTTTATGTCATATTTAAGAAGCTCAATAAAGAAGTGGGAGTATCTGCTTGTCACACTTCTCTATTGTATATTCTTTCTTTCTTTATTTTTTTATTATTATTTTTTACTTTAAAATATTGTATTGGTTTTGCCATACATCAACATGCATCCACCATGGGTGTACACGTGTTCCCCATCCTGAACCCTGCTCCCAGCTCCCACCCTATACCATCCCTCTGGGTCATCCCAGTGCACCAGCCCCAACCTTCCTGTATCCATTTTCTAAGCCTCCAGAACATAATAGTGTTCAAGGAATGGCAGGTGTTACAACACTTTTTGATACATGAATGAACACCTGACTTTGTAGACTGATTCATACTTGATGAAAATTACATATACATATGTGTGTGTATATATATATATTTTTTTTCATGCTCATGAACCCAAAATAAAAATGGGCACAGGATATGAATAAACTATTCCCAAAAGAAACTTCAAAAGGCTAACAAATATAGAAAGTAAACAATTTATAACCAGGGAAATAAACAGAGCTTTACAACCAGATTGTAGCTTGCCAGGCTCCTCTGTCCATGGGATTCTCCAGGCAAGAATACTGGAGTGGGCTGTCATTTCCTTCTTCAGGGGATCTTCCTGACCCAGGAATCAAACCCAGGTCTCCTGCACTGCAGGCAGTTTCTTTACTGACTGAGCTATGAGGGGAAGCCCTACATATACATATATTTTCATGCTTAAATGCATACATGTAGAAGTTCTAATAAATGAGACAAAATTAACGTCACACTATGAATTCTGTTCTCCTTGCCCTTTTCTGAAGCTTTATTTTGTCTCTGGCAAAGTGAATAGATCTTCCCCTTCACCCTTCCCCAAAATGAAGTTTATGATTAAAGAGAATTTCTCATTTGCTCATGCTGATGTTGACATAAGGATGCTACTGTTAGAATATATTTATAGATGTTCTAAAAACCTGTGTCACAGTACTGATCAGAGATGGATTCTGTGAGTTGTCCTTTTCTGATAGGCAAAGACATTCCATCATTGCCCTTGATTACAATTAGTAGAATATGATGACAACAAGACCAAATTAATCCAATTTATGACTGCTTTAAAATGATCTATAGACAATGTGCCTCTTTATTACCAGCCTTCTGACTGATTTACCATTGTTCTGTGAAAATTTCTATTTCTAAGACCTGTGATAGTTACTAACTCTTCTTATAGATGGCTCTGGAGAAATAATACACTTTAAAATCATATTTTTTTTTACTTAAATAATGGTCTCAAACTCTTAGTCCACCAATATGCCCCCTAAGGATAATATTAGTTGATTATTTTCTTCTTCAATCAATAATAGTAGTCAAGGAAATAATTTATGTAAATTTCAGTTACCTAGAATAAATGTGAAACCATCAGAATATGGAGAAATAGAAAGGGTCCTGTATAATGTGCTGCTTATTTTGAATCACTTTTGTAGAGGATGTGAAATATTTAGAAGGGAGTTATGGATTTTTCTTATGGGAAACATAAGAAAAGGTAGAGAATATTGTACATAAGACCACATAAACCTTATGTTGTTCGTCAATCAGAATAAGGATTCTTGGAAATAGTATATTTTGATCATCAAAGAATTTGAAGATATCATTATGACTCAGTTTTAATAAAAATTCTTATATGTAAACAACAGAAACATGGGTAATTTAAGCAGAAACATATTCTATTTTGGTGAAGGATGGATGTCGTATTTGGATTTGGAGAGGATAATTACAATATTCAAAATTGGCATTTTAGACATATTTAGACGGGAGCCTGGCATGCTGCAGTCCATGGGGTCACAGAGTCGGACACGACTGAGTGACTGAACTGAACTGAATTAAACTGAAAATTGGCATACTTCTTATAAATATGAATAAGGAAAAGAACCCTGAAGAAAAATGGGCACAGGATGTAAATAAACTATTCCCCAAAGAAACTTAAATGGCTAACAAATATAACAATTTATAACAGGGGAAATTAGCAGAGCTTTACAACCAGATTATAAAAAGTGATAAAGTAGAATGATATCAAGTGCTGGTAAGAACATAGAGAAACAGGAAGCTATATGCACAGATGAGACCAAAGACTGATACAATCTTAAAAGCATATTTCCTAATTTACTATGATCCCTTAATCCTGTTATAGCATAAAATTCAGGAAAGCAAATACATCTGTCCATGAAGAGGTATGCATGAGGATGCTTTTTGAAGTACTGTTTATGGCAGTGGGAAATTGGAGGTAACCTAACTTTCCATTATAGGACAAGGGATAAATAAAATCAAAGAAGACTATTATGTATTATGGTATAGCTGAGGCCATGAATTACAGGTTTATACAAAGACATAGATGGACTTCAGGGTAATCAGAGATAATTAATTAAAAAATCCAACAGAATGACACTCAGCTTAACTAATGTAAATTAAAAAACACATAATGCCCCAAACAATGATATAACTTTTTAATATATATCCCTGTACATATACCAAGGACAGTAGAGTAGATTTATTTAGTGATAGTAGTGGGGAGAATGAAAGAATCAAAGAAATGCAACAATGTCATAAAACAGGAGAATGGTGTTATAGGATGACAGCGTAAGATTATAATTGAATTACTTTTTGTTTTACTTGAAGTCCAAAATAATTTAAAAAAAGAAAATTAATCAAAAGATATTGGATAATTTATAAATTCCTAGAAGAAATAGAGGACCACACTTAGTGGTTATGTGATTTGGAAAAATACCCCAAATCATGTCACAAAACTGATTCAGAGAAGCTGCAGCCATGTCCACTGTGTACAGGATATTTTGAATTTTTTTAACCCTCTGGCACTGGACACAGGATGCTTCCACCAGGACCTCTGCACTGTCAGCCCATGAACTGTCTTCCTGTTCATGAGAATCCTTTTCATTGCCTAAGTAGCTTTCAGTTCAATGTAGTGGTGAGAGTGTCAATTTGTGGTGTTTATTTCACATATCATAAGATAAATGACAGTTGTCCACATAGATTTATTCTAGAATATTAAGCTCAATTTGCTATCAGTCATTGAACCATGGAACTGGAACAAGAAAAGGGGATGTCTTTACCTACTTTGCTGATTGAGGTCATGTGAACAATGGTGAAAAGATCTTTCCAAGATTTCTCTCGATATTTCAAAAAGAATATGTTGCTATCAGGAATAAAAATGAGATGAAGAGGTGGCTTGTGAACCTGTGCCTTTACCAAGTTATATTAATATTATAATCATGTATTTGATCTTGGAATGAATAATGACATTGAAGTTGGCACATGAAAACATGGTTGTCCCCTCTCCTTTGCTATAATATGTCATGACATAATCATCTTTAAATTATTTACAAATTGATATTTCAGTTTTCTCAAATTAGCTGTTGTGTTCATGTGTCCTGCTATGTGTAGACATCATGTGATCTGGGAGGGTGATACCCTAATATAAAGAGATGGGGGAAAAGTCACACTAGGGACACGGCAGGCAGGACAGATGGTGTAAGAATAGAGTGTCATTTAAGGAGTTACAGGAAGGAGAGAATTTGGGGGAGAAAGAATTGTACTTGAGAGTGACTGTCTTTCAGCCTAATCAGAATTATCCAGGGGCTTATTGTTCTTTCGTAGTTTTTCAGTGGCTAAGGCATTTCTGACTGTTTGCAACTCCATGGACTACAGCACACCAGGCTTCCCTGTCCTTCACTATCTCCCAGAGTTTGCTCAAACTCACGTCCATTGAGTTGGTGATGCTATCTAACTATCTTATCCTCTGCCACCCCCTTCTCCTTTTGCCTTCAATCTTTTCTAGCATCAGGGTCTTTTCCAAAGAGTCACCTCTTGGCATCAGGTGGCCAAAGTATTGGAGCTTCAGTCCTTCCAATGAATATTGAGGGTTAATCTCCTTTAGGAGTGACTGGTTTGAACTTCTTGCTGCCCAAAGGACTCTCAAGAGTCTTCTCCAGCACCACAGTTCAAAAGCATCAATTCTTTAGCACTCATCCTTCTTTATGGTCCAACTCTCCCATCCATGCATGACTACTGGAAAAACCTTAGCTTTGACTATACAGATCTTTGTTGGGAAAGTGATGTCTCTGCTTTTTAATATGCTGTCTAGGTTGGTCATAGCTTTTCTTCCAAGGAGCAAGTGGCTTTTAATTTCATGGCTGCAGTCACTATCTGCAGTGAATTTAGAGTCTGAGAAAATAAAACCTGTCACCACTTCCACTTTTCCCCCTCTATTTTCCATGAAGCGATGGGACCAGATGCTATGATTTTAGTTTTTTAAATGTTGAGTTTCAAGTCAGCTTTTTCACTCTCCTCTTTTATCCTCATCTAGAGGCTTTTTAGTTCTTCTTCACGTTCTGCCATTAGAGTGGTATCATCTACATATCTGAGGTTGTTGATGTTTCTTTTCTCCTGGCAATCTTGATTCTAGTTTGCGATTCATCTAGCCTGGCATTTCACATGATGTACTCTACATATAAGTTAAATAAAACAGGGCAACGATATACAGCCTTATCATACTTCTTTCGCAATTTGGAACTAGTCGGTTGTCCCACGTCTGGTTCTAACAGCTTCTTGACCCACATACAGGTTTCTCAAAAGACAGCTAAGATGGTCTGGTACTCCCATCTCTGTAAGAATTTTCCAGTTTGTTGTGATCCACACAGTCAAAGACTTTAGTATAGTGAATGAAGCAGAAGTAGATATTTTTTGCAATTCCCTTGCTTTCTCTATGATCCCATGAATGTTGACAATTTGATCACTGGTTCCTCTGCCTTTCTAAATCCAGCTTGTACATATTGTCTTTACTTCCAACATTTTCTATTAATAGCTTACATCACATTATAGCCACAGTATAATTTTTACTCTCTCTACAAAGAAGGCCTCAAAGGGAAAGAGGTAAAAGAATAAATAATAATAAAATGTGTTTGAAATCACTATAAAAATTCTGTTAATGAGGTAGATAGCATGATTTCAAGAGGTTAGCTGTTTTTATTTAAATACATTGTCCCAGTGATACCGACCAGGGTTCTTGGCCTTCCCCAATCAATAGAAATCGACTAAAGGCTAGGCAAGAAATTCAGGCAAGGCTTTATTTGGGGTCCTGCATTGGCTACAGGAGGGAGGAAAAAACAAGTAATAGGTTCCCTTGCTGGCTCCCTGAGGTGGGGTGAGCTCGTTTCTTACCTGAGGTGAGGATAAAAGCATGTCCAGGGTCAGGCTGGAGGGGAGACTTAGGTGTTTTGCTCACTTCTTTGTGGTCTTGAGTGCAGGGGCACATGTGCAGTACCCTGGTTTTGCTCTGGAACCCAGTTTTTGTTCCCAGGTTTAAGAAATGGCAGTTAGTTTTTTTTTTTTTAATTTTTTGGTCCAGAATTTGCCCCCAATATGCATGCACACAGTTATTTTTAGTCCCATATAGTTTCTTTATATTTTGTAAATTGAGGAGAAGTGTGTCTGTGTCCAGGTGCAAAGTCTATAGCACTGCAGCAAAAGGTTCTAGGCCTGGCTCACTGATGCCTCATTATCATTTCCCCTTTTACTCTTATGAAATATTTCATTACCATTCTTCATAAAAAAACAACAAGAACAACAACAACAAGCAGCACACGGCCCCACCGCGGGGCCGGCGCATCCGCGCCCTCATCGCCCACAGAGGGGTGGGGGGGTGGGTGGGGGGGGGTGGTGGGGGTGGGGGGTGGGGGGGGTGGGGGGGGGGGTGGTGGGGGTGGGGGGGGTGGGTGGGGGGGGTGGTGGGGGTGGGGGGTGGGGGGGGTGGTGGGGGTGGGGGGTGGTGGGGGGGGTGGGGGGGGTGGGGGGGTGGGGGGGGTGGGGGGGGTGGGGCATCCGCCCCCTCATCGCCCACAGAGGGGTGGGGGGTGGGGGTGGTGGGGGGTGGGGGGGTGGGGGGGTGGTGGGGGGGTGGGGGGGTGGTGGGGGTGGGGGGGTGGGGGGGTGGGGGGTCGTGGGGGGTGGGGGGGTGGGGTGGCGGTGGGGAGGGTGTTCTGCCCACGTGTTCTGGCAGTTGGCAGGCGGCCACTGTGCACTTGGGAGGGGCAGCAGCTGGGGGTTCTGGTACCCCAAGGTACCTTACAAATAGCTGTGAAAAGAAGAGAAGCGAAAAGCAAAGGAGAAAAGGAAAGATATAAACATCTGAATGCAGAGTTCCAAAGAATAGCAAGAAGAGATAAGAAAGCCTTCTTCAGCAATCAATGCAAAGAAATAGAGGAAAACAACAGAATGGGAAAGACTAGGGATCTCTTCAAGAAAATCAGAGATACCAAAGGAACATTTCATGCAAAGATGGGCTCAATAAAGGACAGAAATGGTATGGACGTAACAGAAGCAGAAGATATTAAGAAGAGATGGCAAGAATACACAGAACTATACAAAAAAGATCTTCACGACCCAGATAATCATGATGGTGTGATCACTGACCTAGAGCCAGACATCCTGGAATGTGAAGTCAAGTGGGCCTTAGAAAGCATCACTACGAACAAAGCTAGTGGAGGTGATGGAATTCCAGTTGAGCTATTCCAAATTCTGAAAGATGATGCTGTGAAAGTGCTGCACTCAATATGCCAGCAAATTTGGAAACCTCAGCAGTGGCCACAGGACTGGAAAAGGTCAGTTTTCATTCCAATCCCAAAGAAAGGCAATGCCAAAGAATGCTCAAACTACCGCACAATTGCACTCATCTCACACGCTAGTAAAGTAATGCTCAAAATTCTCCAAGCCAGGCTTCAGCAATATGTGAACCGTGAACTTCCTAATGTTCAAGCTGGTTTTAGAAAAGGCAGAGGAACCAGAGATCAAATTGCTAACATCTGCTGGATCATGGAAAAAGCAAGAGAGTTCCAGAAAAACATCTATTTCTGCTTTCTTGACTATGCCAAAGCCTTTGACTGTGTGGATCACAACAAACTGTGGAAAATTCTGAAAGAGATGGGAATACCAGACCACCTGATCTGCCTCTTGAGAAATTTGTATGCAGGTCAGGAAGCAACAGTTAGAACTGGTCATGGAACAACAGACTGGTTCCAAATAGGAAAAGGAGTACATCAAGGCTGTATATTGTCACCCTGCTTATTTAACTTATATGCAGAGTACATCATGAGAAACGCTGGACTGGAAGAAACACAAGCTGGACTCAAGATTGCCGGGAGAAATATCAATAACCTCAGATATGCAGATGACACCACCCTTATGCCAGAAAGTGAAGAGGAACTCAAAAGCCTCTTGATGAAAGTGAAAGAGGAGAGTAAAAAGTTGGCTTAAAGCTCAACATTCAGAAAACGAAGATCATGGCATCCGGTCCCATCACTTCATGGGAAATAGATGGGGAAACAGTGGAAACAATGGCTGAGTTTATTTTTCTGGGCTCCGAAATCACTACAGATGGTGACTGCAGCCGTGAAATTAAAAGACGCCTACTCCTAGGAAGGAAAGTTATGACCAACCTAGATAGCATATTCAAAAGCAGAGACATTACTTTGCCAACAAAGGTCCATCTAGTCAAGGCTATGGTTTTTCCTGTGGTCATATATGGATGTGAGAGTTGGACTGTGAAGAAGGCTGAGCACCGAAGAATTGATGCTTTTGAACTGTGGTGTTGGAGAAGACTCTTGAGAGTCCCTTGGACTGCAAGGAGATCCAACCAGTCCATTCTGAAGGAGATTAGCCCTGGGATTTCTTTGGAAGGAATGATGCTAAAGCTGAAACTCCAGTACTTTGGCCACCTCATGCGAAGTGTTGATTCATTGGAAAAGACTCTGATGCTGGGAAGGATTGGGGGCAAGAGGAGAAGGGGACGACAGAGGATGAGATGGCTGGATGGCATCACTGACTCGATGGACGTGAGTCTCAGTGAACTCCAGGAGTTGGTGATGGACAGGGAGGCCTGGCGTGCTGCGATTCATGGGGTCGCAAAGAGTCGGACACAACTGAGCGACTCATCTGATCTGATCTGATTCTTCATAGATGAGTCATTTGCATTGAGGAGCTTCCCTGGAGGATCAGTAGTAAAGAATCTGCCTTCAATGCAGCAGTCATGGGTTCAGTCTCTGGGTTGGGAAGATCTCCTGGAGGAGGGCATGGCAACCCACTCCAGTATGCTTGCCAGGAGAATCCCATGGACAGAGGAGCCTGGTGGACTATAATCCATAGGGTCCAAAAGAATCAGACATGACTGAAGCAACTTGTCAAGCATGCATTTGCACTGAATGTGCTGTGTGTGGTGTTTGTGTGTGTGCATATGTGAGGAAGTTAGTGTATGTTCACCCGGGGGACTGGCAATAACCAGAATTAATTCAGATGTCTCAAACAAAAGACTTTAGTAGGCAGGCAGACTGGACAGGACAAACAAGGCATGGTGTAGCATACGGATGAGCAACTATAAGAAGCCATATTCCTTAAGAGGTGAGGAAGAAAGAATATTGACCAGAGCCTGGCGGGAGCTATGACTGAGAGGGACACAGCTGCCACCAGAGATAATGGTGCCAAGTGCCAGGGAATAAATGCCACAATATTTCTCTTTTCTACCTTCCAGTCATCTGCTGGTTTCTCCCCTTGGCCATGTGTTACTAAAAGCCAGTCATGAGGCGAGCTTCAGCGATGAGATTTATAAGGGTAAGTTTCCTTGACGTAAGAAAGATAGGGGGTGAAGATGCATATGAGTGAAGAAATGGTCAGAGGCTGGTGCATTCCCTGGTTCTGCCATGTAGCATCCATTTTGCCCTTTTTAGATGGAAAAATTATCATCCCAAACACCAAGAAGACACAATTGAATGATGTAATTCAGTCATAACCATAATGTTCAACACTACCACAACCTCTCATTTTTACTCAGTATCAAGAAAAGGGGAGAAAAAATAATTGACCAGCACAAAATATGAATACTTGTTACAGTTTTTGACTCTATCTGGTTATCAGGCCAAAGATTATCATCATAAAATTTTCTTTCACTATTTCCCTTACCTTCTGCTAGATATGAGTTGGATGGGCATGGCATCACAAATCTCCATTCCTTAAATATCTGAGATCATAGTTCAGTCCTTATTGGATTTTTACAATTTCCTATGAGAAAATGGCTTCATGCAGGTAGTTTAATTGGGGAGTGATCAAAGGAAGCAATAATGAGAAATAAGGGGAGTTAACAGGGAAAGTATGAAGGCAATGTAGAGTGGGCATGCATTATCAATTTAGCTCTTCTATGAATGACTAGTTTTCAGTCTTACAGATCCACCTGAGGAGCCTTTAGAAAACTGGCTTTCCAGGGCTTAAACTGGCAAGAATGTATTCTTTGGTGCTTGTACCCAGTTGGTCAAATGATAGTCACATATGTTTAACCTCTATGAGTTGATATGCATGAGTACTGAGTGGATACCCAAAGGTAACCCATGCCTTGTGTCTAAAGAACAAACAAACAAAAAAACCCAGAACCAGAAGCAAAAGGCACAGAGCAAAGGCATGAAGTAAGTTTGCAGGTGCACAAAGTGGGTCCATGCCTCGTAGAAGTAGTCACAAGAGAAGTGGCTACTATCTAATGTTAAATAAGGTAAGAGCTCTATCTAATGTTAAATAAGGCAATGTAAGTATCAATAATTGAGATAATAAAGTAATGACTAACAGGGTTGGGGATGGTATTCCAGGAAACCATTAGAAGGGCGTTTAACCTTAAAATGATTTTGAAGGATAAGTATCATGCTTGGAGGGCATTTTCAAGGGATCTGCTTCTACAAAGGCCCACAGGAGTGACACTACGTAATCTCTGAGAACATAAACAGAAGGGCTAATCTTTCTAACATCTTACACCTAACTGTTCATTTCATTTAATCATCTTTTAATTATATTTTCAGTTCAGTCGCTTAGTCCTGTCTGACTCTTTGTGACCCCATGAACTGCAGCACGCCAGGCCTCCCTGTCCATCTCCAACTCCTGGAGTTTACTCAAACTCATGTCCATTGAGACAATGATTCCATCCAACCATCTCATCCTCTGTCGTCCCCTACTCCTCCCGCCTTCAATCCTTCCCAGCATCAGGGTCTTTTCCAATGAGTCAGTTTTTCGCATCAGGTGGCCAAAGTATTGGACTTTAAGCTTCAGCATCAGTTCTTCCAAGGAATATTCAGGACTGATTTCCTTTAGGATGGACTGGTTGGATCTCCTTGCAGTCCAAGGGACACTCAAGAGTCTTCGCCAACACCACAGTTCAAAAGTAGCAATTCTTAGGCACTCAGCTTTCTTTACAGTTCAACTCTCACATCCATTATGACTACTGGAAAGCCATAGCTTTGACTAGACAGACCTTTGTGGGCAAAATAATGTCTCTGCTTTTGAATATGCTGTCTATGTTGGTCATAACTTTTCTTCCAAGGAGCAAGCATCTTTTAGTTTCATGGCTGCAGTCACCATCAGCAGTGATTTTGGAGCCCCTCAAAATAAAGTCTATCACTGTTTCTACTGTTTCCCCATCTATTGGCCATGAAATGATGATACTGGATGCCATGGTCTTAGTTTTTGGAATGTTGAGTTTTAAGCCAACTTTTTCACTCTCCTCTTTTACTTTCATCAAGAGGCTCTTTAGTTCTTCTTTGTTTATGCCATAAGAGTGGTATAATCTGCATATCTGAGGTTAATGATATTTCTCCTTTGTATTTTGATTCCAGTTTGTGCTTATCCAGCCCAATGTTTCTCATGATGTATTCTTCATATAAGTTAAATAAGCAGGGTGACAATATACAGCCTTGACGTACTCCTTTCCCAATTTAGAACCAGTCTGTTGTTCCATGTCCAGTTCTAACTGTTGCTTCTTGACTTGCATACAGGTTTCTCAAAAGGCAAGTCAGGTGGTCTGGTATTCTCAACTCTTTAAGAATTTTCCACAGTTTGTTGCAATCCACACAGTCAAAGGCTTTGGCATAGTCAACAAAGCAGAAGTAGATGTTTTTTTCTGGAAGTCTCTTGCTTTTTTGGTGATCCAACAGATGTTGGCAATTTGACCTCTGGTTCTTCTATCTTTTCTAAATCAAACTAGAACATCTGGAAGTTCACAGTTCATGTACTGTTGAAGCCAGGCTTGGAGAATTTTGAACATTGCTTTACTAGTGTGTAAGATGAATGCAATTGTGTGGTAGTTTAAGCCTTCTTTGACATTGCCTTTTTTGGGGATTGGAATAAAAACTGATCTTTTCCAGTCCTAAGGCCACTGCTGAATATTCCAAATTTTCTGGCATATTGAATGCAACACTTTCACAGCACATCTTTTAGGATTTGAAATAGCTCAACTTGAATTCAATCACCTCCACTAGTTTTGTTCAGTACTTTTGCCTGGAAAATCCTATGGATGGAGGAGCCTGGTGGGCTGCAGTCCATGGGGTCGCTAGAGTTGGACACAACTAAGAGACTTCACTTTCACTTTTCACTTTCATGCACTGGAGAAGGAAATGGCAACCCACTCCAGTGTTCTTGTCTGGAGAATCCCAGGGATGGGGAAGCCTGGTGGGCTGCCGTCTATGGGGTCGCACAGAGTCGGACATGACTGAAGCAACTTAGCAGCAGCAGCAGCAGCAGCTTTGTTTGGAGTGATGCTTCCTAAGGCCCACTTGACTTCACATTCCAGGATGTCTGGCTCTAGGTGAGTGATCACACCATTGTGATTATCTGGTTCATGAAGATCTTTTTTGTGCAGTTCTTCTGTGTATTCTTGCCACCTCTTCTTAATATCTTCTGCTTCTGTTAGGTCCACACCATTTCTGCCCTTTATTGTGCCCATCTTTGCATGAAATGTTCCCTTGGTATCTCTAATTTCTTCAAAAGATCTCTAGTCTTTCCCATTCTATTGTTTTCCTCTATTTCTTTGCATTGATCACTGAGGAAGGCTTTCTTATCTCTTCTTGCTATTCTTTGGAACTCTGCATTCAGATGGGTATATCTTTCCTTTTCCCCTTTGCCTTTCACTTGTCTTCTTTTCACAGCTATTTATAAGGCCTTCTCAGACAGCCATTTTGCCCTTTTCCATTTCTTCTTCTTGGGAATGATCTTGATCCCTTCCTCCTGTACAACGTCAGAAACCTCCATCCATTTTTTATCAGGCACTCTGTCTATCAGATCTAATCCCTTGAATCTATTGCTCACTTCTACTGTATAATCGTAAGGCATTTGATTAGGTCATACCTGAATGGTTTAGTGATTTTCCCCATTTTATTCAATTTGACTGAATTTGGCAATAAGGAGTTCATGACCTGAGCCACAGTCAGCTCCCAGTCTTGTTTTTGCTGATTGTATAGAGCTTCTCCATCGTTCGCTACAAAGAATATAATCAATCTGATTTTGGTATTGACCATCTAGTCATCTCCATGTGTAGAGTCTTCTCTTGTGTTGGTAGAAGAGGGTGTTTGCCATGACCAGTGCGTTCTCTTAATATAACTCTATTAGCCTTTGCCTTGCTGCATCCTGGTCTCCAAGGCCAAATTTGCCTGTTACTTGAGGTATTTCTTGACTTCTTACTTTTGCATTCCAGTCCCCTATAATGAAAAGGACATCTTTTTTGGGTGTTAGTTCTAGAAGGTCTTTTAGATCTCCATAGAACCGTTCAACTTCATCTTCTTCAGCATTACTGGTCCTTGTGTGCACCAGGACCCAGAAACCCCACAGAGACTGAGACAGAGCTGTGTTTGAGTGTCTCCTGTGTAGGTATGGATCAGCAGTGGACTGCCACAGGGGCAGGGGCTCTGAGTGCAACAGATCTGGGTATGGCTGGGTGCAGCAGACGTGGGTATGGCATAAGCCCTCTTGGAGGAGATCGCCATTAATCCTACTATAGAGCTGCCAGAACCTACACAAGACTGGGGAATAAGACTCTTGGAGGGCACAAGCAGGAACTTGTGCACACCAGGACCCAGGAAAAAGGAGCAGTGACCCCCCAAGAGACTGACCCAGACTTGCCCGTGAGTGTCCAGGAGTCTCTGGCAGAGGCGTGGGTCAGAGGTGGCCTGCTGCAGGACTGAGGACTCTGTATCAGTGCCTGCATGGGACCTTTTGAAGGATATCGCCATTATCTTCATTACTTTCACCATAGTTTGGCCCCAGGTAAATAACAGGTTGAGTGAACTCCGGGAGTTGGTAGTGGACAGGGAGGCTTGGCGTGCTGTGATTCATGGGGTCGCAAAGAGTTGGACATCACTGAGCTACTGAATTGAACTGAAATAACAGGGAGGGAACACAGTTCCACCCATCAACAGAAAATTGGATTAAAGATTTATTGAGTACGGACCAACCTATCAGAACAAGACCTGGTTTCCCCCTCAGTCAGTCTCTCCCATCAGGAAGCTTCCATAAGCCTCTTATCCTTCTCCATCAGAGGGTAGACAGACTGAAAACCACAATCACGGAAAACTAACCAATTTGATCACATGGACCACAGCCTTGTCTAACTCAGTGAAACCACGAGCCATGCCATATAGGGCCACCCAAGATGGACGGGTCATGGTGGAGAATTCTGATAAAATGTGGTCCACTGGAGAATCGAATGGCAAACCACTTCAGTATTCTTGCCTTGAGAGCCCCATGAACAGTTGAAAAGGCAAAAAGATAGAACATTGAAAGGTGAACTCCCCAGGTCGGTAGGTGCCCAAAATGCTACTGGAGAGGAGCAGAGAAATAACACCAGAAAGAATGAAGAAATGGAACCAAAGCAAAAACAATGCCCAGTTGTGAATGTGACTGGTGATAGAAGTAAAGTCTGATGCTGCATAGGACTATTGCATAGGAACCTGGAATGTTAGGTCGATGAATCAAGGCAAATTGGAAGTGGTCCAACAGGAGATGGCAAGAGTGAACGTCAACATTTTAGGAATGAACGAACTAAAATGAACTGGAATGGGTGAATTTAACTCAGATGACCATTGTATCTACTACTGTGGGCAAGAATCCCTTAGAAGAAATGAAGTAGCCATCATAGTCAACAAAAGAGTCAGAAATGCAGTACCTAGATGCAATCTCAAAAACAACAGAATGATCTCTGTTCGTTTTCAAAGCAAACCATTCAATATCACGGTAATCCAAGTCTGTGCTTTGCCAGTAATGCTGAAGAAGCTGAAGTTGAACGGTTCTATGAAGACCTACATATCTTCTAGAACTAACACCCCCTCTCCCCCCCCGCCCCAAAATTGTGGGGATTAGATCACTCTTTTGCTTACCCCCTTACTATCATTGACTATAGAAAGCTTCCCACTTATAATGTGTAAGTAGTATTAATTGCTCATACAGCATCATAAACTACTGAAATTTTTTGTTTTTCAATTTTTTCCCCTTAAAATATAGTTTGCTTGGTCAAGTAGATTTTGAATTGGTCAGAATTATTTGAACTGGGAATGCTGGATAGCTTTTTAAAGACTCTGCTACTCTCTGCTAACTAGTAGTCTTGTCGAGGAGAGAACAGTCAGAGAAATAAGCTGGCTTACCCATAGGAATGGAATATTCTGCACTTTGAAAAATTAAAATTTCATGTTTGTAAGCTTTTTAAGGCATTATTATTAATAGAAATTATTTTGGATGCTTGTAAGGAGGGTAAAAAAGTATATGTGTAAACACATTTATATTACATGTAACAGGTTAGATATCACTTGCCCTGAATTCTGTAAAACTATAATCTACATCAGTCTTTCTCAGATCCATTTATGGTATGAAACAATTTCATAGTAGTTTGAAATACCTTTTAATCATTTCCAAGTTTGTCAGCTAGTGATTGATGTTTTACTCATTGCGGCCATTATGATCACTGACAGGTATCATAGTTTATGTCAAAATGCATTATAGATTCATCTTTAGAGCTTTGAAAACTTACAGTCTCTGCAAGTAAATCTGTAATATAAGGCTGTATTTGCTAGACATACTTTCACCTAAGTTGAAGGCAGTCTCTTGTGTTTTCTGAAGCTGTAGCCCAAGTATTAATGAATTTATTAAATGCCATAAATGAAAATATTTAAAAATATTCTACCAGCAATGAACAAGTAGAATTTGATATTAAAAGCACATTACCCCCCAAGAAAAAATACTTAAACATAAACTTAATAACATATGTGCAAGATCTACAAGAGAAAAAAGCATAAAATTTCGATGAAAGATAAAGGAAGAACTAAGTAAGTGGAGAGATATTTCATGTTCATAATTAGGAAGATTAAGTATTGTCAAAATGTCAGTTCTTTCCAATTGATCTACAGATGCAATGCAATTTCAATTAAAAAAAATAGCAAAGTATTTGTGGGTATTAAAGAAAAAAAACTAATTCCAAAGAGTATATGGAGAAACAAAAGACCCATAATAGTTAACCCAAATATTGGAGAAGAATAAAGCTGGAGGACTAACATTATCCAATTTTAAGACTATGAAACTACAGTAATAAAGACAGCATGGTATTGATGAAAGAACAGACAAATATATCAATGGAATAGACTAGAGAGGCCAGAAATAGACTCACATAAATACACTTAACTGACAACACAGCAAAATCGATACAGTGGAGCAAAGACAGTCATTTCAACGAACGGTGCTGGAACAACCGGACATTCACATACAAGAAAGGTAAATCTGTTTTAGACAAATGAAAATTTGTAAGAAATTGACTTAAAAGAAATGCTAAAAAGAGATCTTCAAGTTGAAATAAAGGATGCTAAGTATTAATAACAACACAAAAATATATGGAAGTATAAAAAGCACTGAAAAAGTTAAATAGACAAATTCATAATACTCTAATGCTATAATGGTAGTTCATAAATCACTTTTATTTCTAGTATAAAAGTTAAAAAGCAAAAATATTAAAAACAATTATGGTTAAAATAACTTGTTAATAGAGACCCAGTTTAAAAAGATAGAAAGTATGCATCAATTGCATTAAGTGTGGGAGTGGGGAAGAAGTATAAGTGTAGAGTTTTGGTATAAGAGTAAGGTTAAGTTGCCTAAGATAGACAACTATAAGATGTTTTATAAAAACTTAACAATAACTACAAAGAAGAAACCACTAGTAGATATGCAAAAGATAAAGAGCAAGGAATCAAAGTATACTGCACACAAAAAAAGCCAACCAGCTACAAAGGTATATTGCAAGAGAGAAAGATAGGAACAGAGAAACTACAGAACAGACAGGAAACAATAAAAAAAAAAAGATGGCAACTGTAAATCTTTAAATGTATGTGAATTAAATTCTCTGCTTAGGGACAATGTGGTTGAATGAATAAAAAACAAGATCCTACTATACATTGTCTACAAGAGACTTTGGCTTTAAGGATTTAAATACACTAAAAGTGAAGTGGTAGAAAAAGATATCCCACTTAATAATCAAAAGAGCACATGGATGAGTATACTTATATCAGACAAGGAGACTTTCAGTCAAAATCTATTGCAAGACACAAAGAAGGTCGTTACATAATGATAGATAAGTCAATTCATCAAGAGTATATAACCATTGTAGGGGCTTCCCTGGTGGCTCAATGTTAAAAATCCACCTGCCAGTGCAGGTGACATAGGTTTGATCCCTGGTCCAGGAAGATCCCACTTGCCATGGAGCAACTAAGGCCGTAAACCATGACTACTGAGCCTGTGCTCTAGAGCCTGGGATCTGCAACTACTGAACCTATGTGCCACAATGACTGAAGCCTGCATGCCCTAATATCCATGATCTGAAACAAGAGAAACCACTGCACTGAGAACCCCAACACTGCAGTGAAGTGTAGCCCATGCTCATCACAATTAGAGAAAAGCTTGTGTAGCAATAAAGACCCAGCACAGCTAAAAATAAATAAATAAATAAAATTATATAAAAAGAGAATATATAAGTGTTGTAAAAAATATATGCATCCAACATTGGAGCACCTAAATAAAGAAAATATGAAGAAAAAAAATAGAGAAATAGACAACAGTAGACTTGAATAGGAGAAGGCGATGGCACCCCACTCCAGTACTCTTGCCTGGAAAATCCCATGGATGGAGAGGCCTGGTGAGCTGTAGTCCATGGGGTCGCTAAGAGTCGGAACACAACTGAGCGACTTCACTTTCACTTTTCACTTTCATGCATTGGAGGAGGAAATGGCAACTCACTCCAGTATTCTTGCCTGGAGAATCTCAGGGACAGGGGAGCCTGGTGGGCTGCAGTCTATGGGGTCACACAGAGTCGGACATGACTGAAGTGACTTGGCAGCAGCAGCAGCAGCAGACTTGAATAACATTGTAGACCAAGTTTATCTAACAGACATACATAGAACATTCCATCCAACAGCAGCAGAATACACATTCTCCTTAAGGGTATGTGAAATATTTTCCAGAGTAGCTTACATGCTGAATTACAAAACTAGTGGTAACAAATTTAAGAATATTGAATTCATATCAAGTGTCTTTTCATGGCATAATAGTAAAGCTAGAAATCAATTATAGGAGGAAAATGGAAAAATAACAAATACATGAAATCAAATAACACACTTATGAACAACCAATGAACCAAGAGGAAATCAAAAATATTTTGAGACAAATGTAAATAGAAATGCAACACACCAAAACTTATGGGATGCTGTAAAACATTGGGAAGTTTATACCTAGAAATGCCTACAAAAAGAAAAAAGAAAGGCCTCAAAGAAATAACCTATCTTTATACTATTTTAATCTAAAGTTATCACGGAAAAAGAAAAACAAACTAGACCCAAAGTTAGCAAAAGAAGGAAATAATAAATATTAGAGCAGAAATAGAGGATAGAAAGACAAGATTGACAAATATTTAGGTAAACTAAGAAAAAAAGGAGGATACAAATATATAGGCTTATAAAGTGAAAGAAGAGACAACTGATACCAGAGAAAGATAAAATATGAACAATTTTATGCCAACAAATATTTTATGCTTCTTCATAGAAGCAGAAAAAACATTTGATAAATTCAAAAATTTTCATGATCCAAAACTGTTAAAATTTAGTTATAGAAGGAATATATCTCAACATAATTGTTCAGTTGCTCAGTCATGTCTGACTCTTTGTGACCCCATGGGTTGCAGCATGCCAGGCTTCCCTGTCCTTTACCATCTCCCGGAGTTTACTCAAACTCATGTCCATTGAGTCGGTGATGCCATCCAACCATCTTGTCCTCTGTTGTTCCTTTCTCCTCCTGCCTTCAGTCTTTCCCAGCATCAGAGTCTTTTCTAATCAGACAGCTCTTCACATCAGGTGGCCAAAGGATTGGAGCTTCAGCTTCAGAATCAGTCCTTCTAATGAATATTCAGGATTGTTTTCCTTTAGAATTAACTGGTTTGATCTCCTTGCAGAGAGATCAAACCAGAAGGAATATACCTTAATTAATAAATACTGCATATAACAAGTCACAGCTAATAACATATTGAATGTGAAAAGCTGAAAGCTTTTTCTAAAATCAGGAACAAGACTAGAGTGCCCATTTTCACTAGTTCTATTCAGCATAATATTGGAAATCCTAGTCAGAGAAATTAGTCAAGAAAGGAAACAAAAGGCATCCAAATTGGAAAGGAAGTTAAATTGTGTCTGTGGAAAACATGATCTTATATATAGAAAACCCTGAAGAAGGGAAGAAAGAAAGAAAGAAAGAAGAAAAGAAAGAAGGAAAGAAAGAAAGAAAACCATCAAAAATTGCTAGAACACTAGTTAAATTCAGTGGAGTTTCAAGATACAGAATAAACATGCAAAAATTAGTTGCATTCTATACACTAGCAACAAGCTATTGAAAAAAGAAAATTAAATTTCATTTGCAATAGCATTAAAGAGAATAAGATACTTATGAACAAATTTAACCAGGGAGGTGAAAAATCTATATGCTGAAAATTGAAAGACATTGATAGAAAGACATTGAAAAAGACATAAATAAATGGAAAGATACCTCATGCTAGTGGATACAGAGGTGCCTGGCAGGCTGCAGTCCACGGGGTTGCACAGAGTTGGACAAAACTGAAGTGACTTAGCACGCATGCACAGTACTACAGATCCAAGTTTGGTTGAATCTACAGATGCAGAATTATAGGTACAAATGGTCAACTATAAAGTTACACATGCATTTTCGACTTTGTGGGGGTGATACCTTAACCCTCACATAGTACTCTATTGCATACTTGAAATTTGCTAAAAGAGAAGATCTTAGGTATTCTAACTACCAAAATGGAAAGATAACTGTATGAGACAATGCATACATTTTCTAAATGAATTTTGGTAATCATTTCACGATATATACATATATTAAATCACCAGGTTGTATACCTTTAAAAATCATGGTGTATAATCTAAATGTTTATCAAAATATTTTAGATACAGACCTTGCATCCTTCACAAAAATTAACTCAAAATGTATCATAGGACTAAATGTAATGTGCAAAAAGTATAAAACTCTTAGAAGATCACATAGGAGAAAACCTATATGACCTTGCATATAGAAATGACTTCTTAGATATAACAGCAAAAACCATTAAAGAAATAATAAGGAGGTCTTTATTAAAATTTGAAAACTTTTCTGTGAAAGACAATGTCAAGGAAATGAGAAGACAAGTCACAGACTGGGAAGAAATATTTGCAAAAGACATATCTGATAGAAGACTGCTATCCAAAATATACAAAGAACTCATAGTTCAGTAATAAGAAATTGAACAACTCAATTTAAAAAATGGGCAAAAGATCTGAACTGACACCTCACCAAAGAACAACACAGTTAGCAAATAAGCTTATAAAAAGATGTTCAACATCATATGTTACCAGGGAAAAGCAAAGTAAAGCAATAAGCTGTCACTACATGCCTATTAAAATGACCAAAATTCAAAATGCTGATACCACAAAATACCAACAAAGATGAGGAACAATAGGAATTCTCATTCATTGCTGGTGGGAATGCAAAATGATTCACTCACTTTGAAGACAAGCACTTTCTTACAAAACTAAACCTATGCTTACCATGCAATTCAGCAATTGCACTCCTTGGTATTTATCCAAAGGAGTTGAAAACCTGCTTCCACACAAAAACCTGCACAGTGATGTTTATAGAAGCTTTATTCATAATTCATAATTGCCCAAACTTGGAAGCAACTAAGATATCCTTCAGTAGTTGAATGGATAAATAAACTGTAGTTAAATATTACTATTAGACACTGGAATATTCAGTTCAGTTCAGTTCAGTTCAGTCACTCAGTTGTGTCTGACTCTTTGTGACCCCATGAACTGCAACATACCAGACCTCCCTGTCCATCACCAACTCCCGGAGTTCACCCAAACTCATGTCCATTGAGTCGGTGATGCCATCCAACCATCTCATCCTCTGCCATTCCCTTCTCTTCCTGTCCTCAATCTTTCCCAGCATCAGGGTCTTTTCAAATGAGTCAGTTCTTTACATCAGGTGGCCAAAGTATTGGAGTTTCAGCTTCAACATCAGTCCTTCCAATGAACACTCAGGACTGATCTCCTTTAGGATGTACTTGATTGGATCTCCTTGCAGGCCCAGGGACTCTCAAGAGTCTTCTCCAACATCACAGTTCAAAAGCATCAATTCTTCAGTGCTCAGCTTTCTTTATAGTCCAACTCTCACATCCATACATGACTACTAGAAAAACCATAGCCTTGACTAGATGGACCTTTTTTGACCAATTAATGTCTCTGCTTTTTAATATGCTTTCTAGGTTGGTCATAACTTTCCTTCCAAGGAGCAAATGTCTTAATTTCATGGCTGCAATCACCATCTGCAGTGATTTTGGAGCCCCCCAAATAAAGTCAGACATTGTTTCCCCATCTATTTGCCATGAAGTGATGGGACTAGATGCCATGATCTTAGTTTTCTGAATTTTGAGCTTTAAGCCAACTTTTTCACTCTCCTCTTTCACTTTCATCAAGAGGCTCTTTGGTTCTTCTTATATTATCTAGTGCTAATAAGAAATGGGCTATAGAGGTATAAAAGACTAGGAGGAAACTTAAGTACATACTACAAAGCAAAATTAGCCAAATCTGTAAAGTCTACATACTGTGTGATTCCAACTACATGGCATTTTGGAAAAGGCAAAACTGTAGAGACTGAAAAAATCAGTGGTTGCCAGAGAGTGGGATGAATAGGCAGAGTACAGAGGATTTTTGAGAGTGAAATTATTATGTATGATACTCCAATGATGACACTACAATGATGGATACATGTCATCATACACTTATCAAAACCCGTAGAATATACAATATTAAGAGTGAATCTTAATGTAAATTATGAACTTTTTTGTTGTTCAGTCATTTAAGTTGCCTTTGACTCTTTGCAACCTCATGAACTGCAGCAAGCCGGTTTCCTCTGTCCTCCACTATTAACCAGAGTTTGCTCAAGTTCATATCCGTTGAGTTGGTGATGCCATCTAGCCATCTCATTTTCTACCCCTGCCTTCTCTTTTTGCCTTCAATCTTTCCAACATCAGCGTCTTTTCCAATGAGTTGGCTCTTTGCATCAGTGGCCAAAGTACTGGCACTTCAGCTTCAGCATCAGTCCTCCCAATGAATATTCAGGCTTGATTTCCTTTAGGATTGACTAATTTGATCTTCTTGCTGTCTAAGGGACTCTCAAGAGTTTTCTCTAGCACCACAATTTGAAAGCATTAATTCTTTGGTGCCCAGCTTTCTTTATGGTCCAGCTCTCACATCCATATGTGACTACTGAAAAAAAACATAGCATGACTATACGAACCTTTGTCAGTAAACCTATATCTGTGCCTTTGAATATGCTGTCAAGGTTTGTCATAGCTTTCCTTCAAAGGAGCAAGCATTTTTTTTTTTTTTTTAAATTTCATGGCTTCGGTCACTGTCCACAGTGATTTTGGGCCCAAGAAAATAAAATTTGTCACTGCTTCTACTTTTTCCCCTTCTATTTGCCATGAAGTGATGGTACTGGATGGCCATGATCTTTGTTTTTTTAATATTGAATTTGAAGCCAGCTTTAGATGATAGCAATGCATCAGTGTAGTGTATGTATGTATGTAGTGTATGTCAATGTAGTGTAATGGTATATGTAACAAATATACCACTGTGATGTAGGAAGTTAATGGTGGAGGAGTTTGTGTATCTGTGGAGTAAAGGATATATGGGAACTTGGTAATTCTCTCTCAATTTTTCTGTGAACCTAAAATTTCTCATAAATTTTAATTTTGTTTATTAATAATACAACTATTATCATGATTAAAACAATATTTTTCCCAAGGAGCAGTCACCAGATATTTTCATTGTTTCCATATCTCAGTGTTTCACTACTTTCCTAGTACCATCATGGCTGCCTGAATTTTAATAAGAAAGAGTATGACATATTTGAAGAGAGGAGAAAAAAAAGTTTTCTTTCTTTCTTTTTACTTAGCTAAAAGTTTTTAACTAAATATCTTCATTTCAATTGTAAACTCCTTAAAGGAAAGTCAAGGTTTTCTATACCATTATTTCTTTCTGATGCTACTTACGTAAAGTGGTATCTGCTCATTTCTTAAAGCATTTGGTGGGAATATTGAATAAAACACAAAATATGTGGTTTGGCTAATATGTTCCTTAAGTAAAAATAAAAGACACATTTTTCACTTTCACCAAAAACTATTGAACAATATATTCTCCATTTTGCTTCACTGGTTTGTTTTAGTCACTAAGTCATGTCGGACTCTTGTGGCCCCATGGACTTTAGCCCACCAAGCTCCTCTGTCCATGGGATTTTCCAGGCAAGAATACTGGAGTGGATTGCCATTTCCTTCTCCAGAGGGTCTTCCTGACCCAGGGATCGAACCCAGGTCTTCTGCATTATAGGCAGATTCTTTACCAACTGAGCTATGAGGGAAGCCCTTTGATTCACTACTTTCTGCCTTTTTTCAGGCTACTTCATAATCCCATCTTCCCAAAGGTTTTTTTTTTTGAGCAAAGAACTGTTTCAGGTGCCTTTTACAGTCTTCCAGGGAATTGAAATTTTTGTCACTAAAATCATTTTGGAAAGACTGTAGTAAATGGACATAAGAAGGTGTAATGTCTGGTGAATACAGTAGAGGTATCAGAACTTCCCAGCAAGCAGTGACGGTTTTTGCCTGGTGGTCAAAGGAGCATGCAGTCTTGCTTTATTCTGATGGAACGTTATGTGTTTTCAGTTGGCTAATCCCAGACGCTTTCTGTGCTGCCTTCAGTTGGTCTTATTGGGAGCAGTACTTGCTGGAATTAATTGTCGGATTTTCCTGAAGGAGCTCATAATAGAAGACTCCCTTCCAGTCCCACCATATATACAACATTACCTCCTCTGATTGAAGACTGGCCTTTGGTGTTATTGGTAGTGCTTCCTTTCACTTGCCCTATGATCTCTTCTTTCCCCTGTTATTGTACAGTATTTGCTTTTCATTGCCTGTCCAAATTTGCTTTAAAAATGGAAAGTTTGCATTATGTTTAAGTAGAGAATTGCACGTAGAAATACAGTTAAAGATTTTTTCACTTATATGGAACCCAAGTATCAAAGCAATTAACATAAGCAATCTGGTACAAATGATTTTCAATGCTTGATGTGGATATTTTAAGTATATTGGCTATCTCCTGTGTGGTATAACTCTAATTACTCTCAATTAATGAATTAATGTCTTGATTTGATCGCTATCAAATACAACTGGTCTACGCATAGGGTATCCATCCAGTGAGAAATCTCCAACAGGAAACTTTACCAACCAATTTTGACACATTTGATAAATCACAGCACTTTATCCATACACTGCATGAATATATATATATATATATATATATATAATTTTAGTTGTGTTTTTACCTTTCTTGAAATAGTAGAGTGGAAAATGTAGCTTTTCCCCATCTTTAAAAATATTTATTTACTTTTGACACGCACTGGCTCTTTGCTGTGCATGGACTTTCCCTGGTTGTGGTGAGTGGGGGTTACCCTTTGTTAGGACTCGTGGGCTCTAGAGAACAGGCTCAGTAGTTAGAGAACAGGCTCAGTAGTTAAGGAACAGGCTCATTAGTTGTCACGCGTGGTCTTAGTTGCCCTGAGGCATGTGGAAACTTCTTCAGAGAAGAAGGGATCAAACCTGTATCCCCTACACTGACAAGTGGATTCCCAACCACTGGACTATCAGGAAAGATCTTTTTTCTTCCATCTTCAATATTAAAATGGCTACATAAAAATAACTTTGGTAATTTTTTTTAAATGCATGCTGATATTATGGCTGTCACAATACACTCTAACAAAATGAAGTTGAAGACTACTAAGAGCTACTAGATCCATCTTGCAGCAAAATTCAAAAGAATTTTTTGGCCAACCCAATAATATCTGAGACAGCAAACTGTTAAAAACTTACACCATGTTATCATTAAAAAGTTCAACAATATCAATTATATATTAGGAAAATTAATCTCAGATTTAAAATGTGAGACTCAGTGTCTCCAAACTGTTTTTAATAAAAGCCCAAACCAAACTACACATCTCCCTTTTCCCCATGTTTGAAACTAATTTGGGGCTATGGTAAGAGAAATATATTTTGTCTTATTTGTGACCTTATCTTCTCACTAAACTTGTGGTGGGCTATCCTACTTATAGACAAATATTTGAAAGATGGCTTTTAGGGGTCACTTGAAGGCTAAGAAGGAGTCTAGCAGTTGCTATCATTTATCTAAATTCTCTTTTATTAATAGGATCTTAAATGATTCTCTTGTTAGAGACATCTTTATCACTGGCTTTCAACATAACCAGAGATTTTTATTATACATGTTTTTTATATCTTTTAAAAACATATTTAAGTTACTTTAGGATCATGACCAGCCATTAGTACATTTGCATAGAGTTAGACTGATTTGTGATCTTAGCCATTGAGTTACTTTCAGAAACCGAAGAGAAACATCAAAAATGTCTTTTATTTTCCCCTGCCCATATCTCCTTGTCAGAAGGCCTGTGTCACATAATTCCAGCTGCTTTGGACCCTTCTCCCACAACCCCCACAGAAAGTTTATTGAAAAAATTGTAAGCCTGATGCCAAGGAACTAAACTAAGTGCTTTGGCTTATCCAATCAATTTTTTCTTGAAAATTTCAATTATGTCCAAATCATAATTGGACTTGAACTGTTCAAGTTAAGTACTTGAACTGGCAGGTAAACATATTCAGGTTCAGTGAAAGTAAGCAGAAAAGGCTGGTCAGCAGGGAAAAAGGAGAATGAAAAGCCATGCAAAGAGAAGGTGAGATGAGGGACCATGTAGTCAGTGACAGAGAGACAGAGAGGTGCAAATTGCCTTGATTTCTTGGGGTCTTGTGTTAATGGTCCAAGTCTGGGATGAATGAAAATGATATCTGATAGTTGAGTTTTGTGGTGTATCCATATTTCCTTCCAAATAAATTCCACTGTTGGCTAACATTGAATAAGATTTATTTCTCTAAGCCAAAAATAAATGTCTGAGCAACTATATGTGTGTGTGTGTGTGTGTGTGTGTGTGTGTAGGGCTTCCCAGGTAGTGCTAGTGGTAAATAACCTAACTGCCAATGCAGGAGATATAAGAGACATGGGTTCGATCCCTGGTTCAGGAAGATGTCCTGGAGGAGGGCATGGCAAACCACTCCAGTATTCTTGCCTGGAGAATCCCATGGACAGAGGAGCCTGGTGGGCTACAGTCCATAGGGTTACAAAGAGTTGGAGATATATCTATGTATCTATACATACACACACACACACACACACACACATACATGTTTGTGTATTTTTTCTCAAGACAGAGTGTACAGAGAGAAAAGGAGAAAGAGAAGATGAAAAAGTAAAATATTCAAGTGGAGTTTGTATAATTTGTCATCCAAGTGAAGATACCATTGGAAATGAATTATACTGCTTTTAATAACTATGTCAGGACAGCAGGCTTAAATCAGGACTATCCCCTATAACCAGGAAGTGTGGTCATCTAAGTTATGAAGGAATCTTGGATGACTAAAGGAGAGAGACCACCATCCAAGGGGAGAAAGGGCACCTAGAACATGGGAGAGTTCCCATTCTTGGGAAATCACTGAAGACAGCCAATTAAAAAAAAAATCATTGTTAATTAGTTGCTAACCTCTTAATTCCTGTTTGGCTCATTTTCAAATTTAAGATCTTACAATTTTGGTTTCCTGCTAAAAGAATACAGCAAATAAGATTGATTTGTCACACAAAAATTTGATGAAGAATATTCTAACTGAACAGAAGCTTTTAAAAATTAGATATATTAAAACTGTAATTAATTGATACAGTGGGTTAAATTGGAAATGTTCACATTTATTTTATGTTAACTTAAAACCTATAAATGGATTTTCATACACAATTTTTTCCTTTTGTAGATCTAGAATCTTTTCTTCGAGTATAGGTACACTGTTTGATGGAGAAGGAAATGGCAACGCACTCCGGTATTCTTGCCTGGAGAATTCCCATGGACAGAGGAGCCTGGCAGACTACAGTCCATGGGGTCACAAGAGTCGGACACGACTTAGCGACTAAACCACCACGACCACCACACTGTTTGAAGTTGAATATTCTTCCCTTCCATTAACTACATCAAGTTGTGTCAGTTGCAATGTATAGGTTCTATTTTTGTTTTTTACTGTGAAACAAAAACTTTAAAAAGTAAAAGCATTCTAAGTGCAGGATTCTAGATTTTTTTTTTTTATTACTTTCCCCTCTAAGTAATTTTTCTGTCTCCATCTAATTAATTGGGATTTTTGTTGCCATTTCTATTTATTGAGTCTTTCTACTCAAGATTCATAGGAACAGCAACTTTATTACTCATGTTTCATAGGCTTTTGTAATATGGAATTAATTGTGAAATAATAATAATAAATTTATCTCGCATACAAAGGATTGGAAACAAACAGAACTATGTCTTGGTACATATACAGTATTGAGTGTAGGTAGTGGTAGAACCACCAAGTGAGTATTTGGTGAGATTCAGTTATTGGTCAGCATGTGTTGTATTGGGAATGAAGACCTCTGATTAAGCTAGGGAAATTAAGAGGAAGTTTGAGATTCAGTTTCTACCACCTACGTTAGGAAAGAAACATCTTCATGGAAGCTTTTGGAAACTTCAAATCTTGTGTCTCTAATTTTAAATTTTATGAAGGTTTACTATAGATATAAAAACTGTATAAATATATCATTGGTGAGTGTTCAGATTAGGGTTTAGTCCCAGGAGAGGCAACAGGTTCTGTTCTATGTGGGTTTGGAAGGGGCAATTTAGTGCAGCCAACATATCCCATGGTAGAATTTTAGGACCAAAGAATTAATGCTTTTGTTTTTTTTTTTTAATTTATATTTTTTTATTTTTAAACTTTACATAACTGTATTAGTTTTGCCAAACATCAAAATGAATTAATGCTTTTGAACTGTGGTGTTGGAGAAGACTCTTGAGAGTTCCTTGGACTGCAAGGAGATCCAACTAGTCCACCCTAAAGGAAATCAGTCCTGAATGTTCATTGGAAGGACTGATGTTGAAGCTGAAACTCCAATACTTTGGGCATCTGATGCGAAGAGCTCATTTGAAAAGACCCTGATGATGGGAAGGATTGAAGGCAGGAGGAGAAGGGATGAGGTGGTTGGATGGCATCACTGACTCAATGGACATGAGTCTGAGTAAACTCCAGGAGTTGGTGATGGACAGGGAGGCCTGGTGTGCTGCAGTCCACAGGGTCGCAAAGAGTCGGACACAACTGAGAGACTGAACTACCTGATATGAGGAGAGAGCCACATGTAGACAACAAAGAACAAACTCAACTTAATTTCCATGTAGGAGTTGATTTAAAAAATATTGTATCGTTGAGGAAAAGGAAGAAATGAAGCCAATAGTATTTGGTGGGCTAATGAACAGCACCATGCAGAAGCAAATAACACTCTAATATTTATAAGTCTTTTGAAAAGATTGCTTTGAATTATGTTATGAGGAAGATTCTTTTACCAGAATATTTTCAGTTTTTCACTTCCATAAGGTTAAAAAAGTCCCTAAATTTTTATCTAAAACATATTATGCACACAGTGGGCAATGTCATTGTGGTTCACAGTCCGGTGGGAGTTAATACTGCATTTCAAGTGGTGAGATGAGGTACAAACACATCAGCCATTTCCTCATTGGCTGAGGACTGAGGGAACTCCTGTATAATCAGACCCATAACACACATGTAACCCTGAAAATAGATGGTTTGAGTAAATTACTATTTCAGGGATGTGAGCATTGATTATATCAACTTCAGAAAATTATTTCTCCCTAAAGCTTGCCTGTGTGGATTCTCTGCAGCTGTTTTATAGATTTTATGTCACTCAATCTTCCCAATACATAGATGTTATAGGCACTTAGATCTCTACTATGCATTCAAGGAAATTGAGGCTCCAAAACTTTGGTCATCTGATGTGAAGAGCTGACTCATTGGAGAAGACCCTGATATGAGAAAGATTGAAGGCAAAAGGAGAAGGAGACAGTAGAGGATGAGATAGTTAGGTAGTATCACCAACTCAATGAACATGAATTTGAGCAAACTCTGGGAGATAGTGGAGGACAGAGGAACCTGGCATGCTGCCCTCCATGGGCTTGCAAAGAGTTAGACGCCACTTGATGACTGAAGAAGAACAATTTGCCCATTCTCCCTACCTGCCTTTTCTCTACACCTTTCCTCATGGCATTTTCTCTACTTGTACTGTTTTCCTGATTTCCAGCTTCATAAATTGAAGGCTTCTTGGACAACTTTAATCAGCTTCTTCCCTGAAAACTCCCATGAGCAATAACCTTATTTAGAAGGTCTCTCTGCATTCGCTGAACTTCTAGGGAGCATATGATCTTTTAATATCACATAATCTGTATCATTTGATTATGTTCTTTGACTAAAAGCATTTGATCCATATCTAATATTTAGTTATTTATGTACATATCTTAACTCCTTTAATTGTAAACTCTAAGAGCAAAGGCAACTAAACTTACATTTCTTTGTACGTCTCATTATAGCTTAGAAAAAATATTCAAAGAAGGGATATTAATAATTACCTTATGAATAAATGACCATGTATTGAATGCTTTTTGCCTTAACTATTTTTACATCTTGTCACTGATGCTTGAATTTTAATTATTAGTGATACATTTCATGGACTTAAGCTCTGGAGATTTTTCTATGAAGGCAAATAGTCCAACATTACTCAGCTATCCCTGGTGGCTCAGTGGTAAAGATTCCGTCTGCAATGCAGGAGACCCAGGTTTGATTCCCTAGGTTGAGAAGATCCCTGGAGAAGAAAATTGCAATCCACTCCAGTATTTTTGCCTGGAGAATCCCATGGACAGGAGCCTGGAAGGCTAAAGTCCATGAGGTTGAATAGCACAGAGTGATGCATTTCATGGATTTACACTTTGGAGATTTTTCTGTGAAGGCAAATAGTCCAAGATTAGTTAGTTATCACTTACTACTTAGTGTGTGTGTATACACACACACACACACACACACACACAGAGTCTGGGGCATTTTGGATGATGAGGCTGTTGGGCAGTAGAGGAGATGGGCTGCTGAAAAGAAGGAACATGTAGAAAAAGGGAGGCAGAAGCTTTGTAGACAAGCTGGGGGCAGAACTATGTCTATGCTTTATCTAACATTTTACTAGGTATGGATGTTCTCATTAAGGAACTCTAAAGAATATAGTTTTTGTCCTCAAACCTAATTTAAACAGTGAAATCAGTCAAATATAAGGCCTTTCTGGAACTTGGTAAGTATTGGCAAGCTTTATTTCTTCAGACCTTTTCAAACTGGATCATTTATTCGGAAGCAACTAGACCCAGGATTTGTCTTCACCACATTAAAACATTTGTCATCTTTCCGCCCATCTGCGGCAAGACGCAGTTGTTATGGCTGTCCTGCCAATTAAGCCCATTTAGGGTTTTCTAATTGAAGCCTCAAATAGTGGCATCTGTTCTTCGTCATCTTAATCTGTGGTCATTTTCCTGAAAGGCCAAAGATGGCCAATTCATCCTTAGCCTGGAAATCAATATGCCTTTAACCTCATGTGGCCCAGATTTTATGAATAACATCCGTGGTTTCATTCAAAAATGTTCCACCTTCCTTTGAATCTTGGAAAAATAGAGATCACTCTATATCTGCTTTCCAGATGGTTCTGTCTTTAGCCAGCACTGAGCAATGAGCCAGAAGCCTGTTTTTCAGAAGAGTCCTAGGGAAATGCTCGCACTTGGACACTGTCAGGGATCACAGCTTCTCATCAGATACCACTGCAAATGGCTCTGTACTCAAATGGAGATTCTGATAGGTTGAGCAATAACATGCATTTCCTGAGTTGCATAGCCCTGAAAGATTTTCCATTAAGGAGAGATTTTGGTAATAAGCTAATCAAACCTTTCTGAAGCCAGATTATATTCAGATTAGACACATTGGATGCTGACCCCAGTCATAGATTCTATAATTGGCATCACATTATCTTTACTGCATGTTCATCAGTCTATTTATTCTTCTCTTCATCTATCAGTTCGTATTGTTTTTTAATGCATTTCAAAGTAAATAGTAGACAGAAGTATACTTCTTCCTGAACACTTCAATGTGCTTATCTTTAAAGTTAAGCATTTGTTTACAGTATTTTTTGTTTCATGATATAATTTGTAAACAACAAAATTTGCAAATTTTACATGTATACTAAAGTTTTGACACATAACATATCTATGTAACTCAAACCTCTATTAAGATATAGAACATTACCTTCACCCTAGAAACTTCTCTCATGTCTTTCCTACCAGTTAATTTCTTTCTCTGCTCTATTTACAACAGCTCTGATCTTTTCCCACAATAGTGTGTTTTGACTGATTCCATTAGAATGGCATCATGCAGTATGTATTCTTTCATAAGTTTTCTTTTGTTCAGTCTACTGTTTTTTGAGATTCATCTGTTATTGCATGTTTCAATAGTTCATTTCTTTTTTATTTTTGAGCAGCACTCTATTGTAAAAATGAGTCACACTTTGTTGATATAGTCCTCTTGATGGACATGTGAACTATTTCCAATTTATGGCTAACAAGAATAGAACTGCTATATTCTTATGCAAGTTTTTTTTTTTTAATAGATTGGTCTTTGATATCACTGGTAACACCTGAAAGTAAATTTTTGAGGTAACAGATAGCTGTATCTTCAGTTTTATAAAAAAAAGACTTTCAGAACTCTTTTCGTCCCCAAAATAATTGTACAACAATATAACAATATAAGAAAACTACAGTTTATCCATGTCTTTCCCAACATTTAATATTGTCAGTCTTTTTAAATTTAGCATTTCTGGTAGCTCTGTTTCATTGTGACTTTAATTTACATTTCTTTCCTGACTAATAATGTCAAACACTTTTAAATTGCACTTATTGATCATTCATATAAATTATTTTTAAAGTGTCTGTTCAAACATCTTGGCCATTTTATTTTTTTTATTTTTTTATTTGTTTGTTTGTTTGTTTTTACATATAATCACTTTCTTTCTTTTTAATTTTATTTTATTTTTAAACTTTACATAATTGTATTAGTTTTGCCAAATATCAAAATGAATCCACCACAGGTATACATGTGTTCCCCATCCTGAACCCTCCTCCCTCCTCCCTCCCCATTCCATCCCTCTGGGTCGTCCCAGTGCACCAGCCCCAAGCATCCAGTATCGTGCATCGAACCTGGACTGGCAACTCGTTTCATACATGATATTTTACATGTTTCAATGCCATTCTCCCAAATCTTCCCACCCTCTCCCTCTCCCACAGAGTCCATAAGACTGTTCTATACATCAGTGTCTCTCTTGGCCATTTTAAAAACTGGATTACTTGTCCTTTTGATTATAAAGTTGTATGGTCTCTGATCTCTTAAATCAACTCTGAATATTTATTGGAAGAACAGATGCTGAAGCTGAAGCTCCAATACTTTGGCCACCTGATATGAAGAGCGCACTCATTGGAAAAGACCCTGATGCTGGGAAAGACTTAGGAGAAGGGGGCTACAGAGGATGAGATTGTTGGATGGTATCACTGACTCAATGGACTGAGTTTGAGCAAACTCTGTGAGATAAGGAAGGACAGATAAGCCTGGTGTGCTGCAGTCTAGGGGATCACATAGGGGACATGACTTAGCGACTGAGCAACAGCTACAACAATGGTCTTTTTACATATTCTAAATGCCAGCCTTGTGAATATTTCCTCTAGGCTAGCCCAATCATTTTTGTAATGGTATCTTTGGTTGTGCATGTCCTACATTTTAGTAAAATCTAAATTATTTATCATAACATTATTGAGCCACTGCTATTTGTGATCTGTTTGTGAAATCATTGCTTAAACCAAAGCAACAAATATGTTCCCCTATGCTTTCCTTTTAAATTCTAATTAATTTTGGGAGTGGTAGTAGAGGGCAGTTAAGATTTTTTTTTTCCTGCACATGGATTTAATTGTTTCAGCACTATTTGTTAAAAATCCACACTTTGTCCCCATCAAATTTCTTTGTCACATTTGTGAAAAGTTGAATGTCTACATAACTGTGGATTTGTTTTGGAACATTCTGTTTTATTTTGTTGATCTCTCTATAGTTTGGCCATTTCATTGTGACTTTAATTTTTTATTACTGCAAATTTGTGGTAAACCCTAAAATCAGATAATGTAAATCCTGCAATTTTACTTTTTTTTTCAGGCTTGCTTTGAATATTCTAGGTCATTTGCAGTGCCATATGTGTTTCATAATCAACTTTTAAGTATCTACAAAACCTACTGGAGTTTTGACTAGGATTATGTTAGATCTATAGATTAATTTGAATAGAATTAATATCTTAGAGTATTCTCATCTATGAACATGGTACAGCTCTCCATTTATTTTGATCTTCATAATTTTTAAACTATATTATATTATTTTCAAAGATAACATCTACACATCTTTTGTTAAAGTTATTCCTAAATGCTTGACACTTTTAAATAACATGCTAATTTCATTTTAAATTGTTTTCTTTTGGTATATAAAAATAAGATATATTTTTATGTTTTAACATTGTATTCTACTACTTTCTAAATCCATTTATTACTTGTAGAAATTGTTGTGTAGATTCCTTAGGATTTTCTGTAGGTCCAATAACGCCGTCTGAAAATAGCATCAGTTTTGCTTCTTCCTTTCCAATGTATATGCCTGTTTTCTCTTATTTTTTTCCTATTATAATTTTAGAACTGCTGCTACTGCTGCTGCTGCTAAGTCGCTTCAGTCGTGTCCGACCCTGTGCGACCCCATAGACAGCAGCCCATCAGGCTCCTCTGTCCCTGGGATTCTCAAGGCAAGAACACTGGAGTGGGTTGCCATTTCCTTCTCCAATACATGAAAGTGGTATGTGAAAGGGAAGTCTCTCAGTCGTGTCCGACTCTTAGGGACCCCATGGACTGCAGCCTACCAGGCTCCTCCGTCCATGGGAGTTTCCAGGCAAGAGTACCACAGTGGGGTGCCAGTGCCTTCTCTGAATTTTAGAACTGCATTATGATAAATATTCAATTAGTGGTGATGGAAGTGGACATCTTGATCTTAAGGGGAAATAATTAATTTTACAGTTATATATATAATGTTAGTTGTACGGTTTTTGCAACTGCCTTCATTAGGTTGAAGTTTCATTTTATGACTTATTTGCTAAGAACTTTTATCAAAACTGGGGCTTCCCTGGGGGCTCAGACAGTTAAGAATCTGCCGGCAGTGCAGGAGACCCAGGATTGATCCCTGGATCAGGAAGATTCTCTGGAGAAGGGAATGGCTACCTATTCCAGGATTCTTTCCTGAAGAATTCCATGGACAGGGGAGCCTGGTGGGTTACAGTCCATGGGATTGCAAAGTCAGACATGACTGAGTGACTAAGAATTTTATCATGAGTAACTGCTGAGCTCATTAGTTAATTTTTCTGCAACTATTGAAATGATAACATGCTTTTACTCTCTTATTTTGTTAATATGGTGAATTTCACTGATTGATTTTCAGAGATTCAACCAATCTTGCATTCAACCAATCCTTGCATTAAGATACGATATATTATTCCTGTTATATATTACTGAATTTGCTTGTGAAATATTTTGTTAAAAAATTTTGTATCTATTTTAAGAAGTTATACTGTTCTATAATTTTCTTCCTTCACCTTGTTGGTGATATCTTCTTCAGTTGTGCAAAGATTTTACAGGCAGATTTATTCCCCATACAAATGTCCTCTCTAGACTCAATACCCAGAAATTGATCCTATGTTCACCTCTGTGTCAACTACTGCCAAAGGGATGGATGATTTCCTAAGCTTGATTTAGACTATTAAGGCTATACTCCTGAGAGAGGGGCCACTCTAAAGCTGTGAGATTCCTGAATCAAAATCACAGGTCTTTTGGGAGAGGGATAAGAAATAGTTCTTACAACACATTCACAAAAAAAAAAAAAAAAAAAAAAAACCACATTCACATAAGATATCATTACTGCCATCCCATTTGATAGAAAGGGGAAAATAACTCAAGAGGCTAAATAGTCAAAAGCACACAGCCAGCAAGTGGAAGATCCATAATTATAGCATAATTAAAATGGTATTACTCCGGATGCTAAGAAACTTGTTATAACTCTAGAACTTATAGCTCTTCACCAAAATTCTCTGGAGTTCAATTTCCCCATCTCAAAATTAAGCTCTAAAATAAGCCCTATTAATCACAAATTTCATTCTCAAAGACAGATTTCCACACAATGTGCCCCCAAATTTTATTGAATTGATTGATGAACCGTTTGTGAACTGAAATATCAGAAACTAAATGGCAGCATCACTTGTATTAAAACATAAAGCAACTAGAATATCTGTTTTGTGTAAGAAACTTAAAGCAAGAAGAGAAGTTTGGAAACTGAGTTTCCATGATATTCCGCCTTCACTTTCTTTAAAAAAAAATCTTATGATTTACACAGCTCCAAAATCACTGCAGATGGTGATTGCAGCCATAAAATTAAAAGATGCTTACTTCTTGGAAGGAAAGTTATGACCAACCTAGATAGCATATTAAAAAACAGATACATTACTTTGCCAACAAAGATCCATCTAGTCAAGGCTATGGTTTTTCCAGTTCATGTATGGATGTGAGAGTTGAACTGTGAAGAAAACTGAGTGCCGAAGAATTGATGCTTTTGAACTGTGGTGTTGGAGAAGACTCTTGAGAATCTCTGGGACTGCAAGGAGATCCAACCAGTCCATTCCAAAGGACATCAGTCCTGGGTGTTCATTGGAAGGCCTGATGCTAAAGCTGAAACTCCAGTACTTTGGCCACCTCATGCAAAGAGTTGACTTATTGGAAAAGACCCTGATGCTGGGAGGGATTGTGGGCAGGAGGAGAAGGGGACGACAGAGGATGAGATGGCTGGATGGCATCACTGACTCGATGGACGTGAGCTTGAGTGAACTCCGGGAGATGGTGATGGACAGGGAGGCCTGGCGTGCTGTGATTCATGGGGTCACAAAGAGTTGGACATGACTGAATGACTGAACTGAACTGAACTGAAACTTCTACTAGTCGGTAATCAAATACATATAAAAAAAGTAAAGCATAAAGAGGCTTAAAATTATAAAAGATACATTATAGTAATGAAAAAACATAAGTATATCTCAGTCTGAATATTGGTTCTGCTTCTCTCTAGAAAAAGTAAAGACAAATCACTCAATTTCTTGCCACTCAGACTCTTCAATAGCAAAGGAACAAGAAAGTCTGGTAAAGATAAAAAAAATCTATCTCTTAAAGCTATATAAAAATTATAATATATATAAAATAATAGCAAAAATATATACATAAAAAGTGCTCAATAATTATTTGTCTCTCCAAATAATGCTTGTAAATGATGATTATTAATGTGCCTCATTGTGAAGTGGATATTTCTGAGCTGGTTTGGATAACTTAGAAGGTGAGATTTTGATTACTGTATATTTTGATGAAATTTGAGACTCTTCTCCATGTCTAAAATTAATCCAGACATGGGAGAGGGGTTAGAGGAGGGAATAATAGCAATTGGAAATGCATATTTATGTTTTTGCTAATGTGCCTCACTCCCACTCCCTCCTATTCCAACCCTGAGGTAGATATATTTAAAGAAAAATTCCCAATTGATTCTGACACCAGCCTTTTGTTATTAGGAGTACTTTCAGCTGCAAATAACCAAAAATTCTGCTAATGGTGGCTTGAGTAAAAATAGTTTATTTTCTCCCATAGCAAGAAATATGTAGTAACTGGTGTTTTGTTCAGCAGCTCAAAAATATTAGATCTAGAATTTTTGAAGTTCTCTGGATCATATTGCTCCTATTCTAGACACCAAGTTCATGCTCTAGTCCTAAAATGGCATTGCCAACTCTCTCTGTCCCCTTAATCATTGAAGCAAAAGTTTCCCAGATGCTTCTCAGCAGATTTCTGCTTCAGTTTCTTTGGCCAGAAGAATGTGACATGGCCATCTGTAGCTGTAAGGAAGGTTGGATAAGTCAGTTTTCATGCTCTAGCTTTTATGGAAAGGAGTTTAGTTTATAATGAATGTAGGCTAACCACCCAGTAATAAATATTCCAGTCTCTCTTACCAGGTACTTGAGAACTTCTTCCTTAATGAGGATTTTTACTTCTACATGTTTATAATTTTACTCCTAGGAATTTACATAGATATGAAAGAAAAATTCTACCTGAAAGGTTAAGGTGCTGGGTAACACAGCAAACCTTAACCCTACATGTGATAACTGAGTTTAGGAATCTGGGAAAGCTTATCAATACGCTTGCTAATATTCACCTACTGATTTATGCTTGAGTTCTCTGTTTCATTCTTAATAACACTTAAATTACACAGAGAAAATCCCTGAGATAACAGTTGAAGAAGTTAACCAGAATTTTGCAATTATCCATGAAGTGAGGAGCTAGAAGTATATGTTAAAGAGGATTAAGAACCCTCATAATTTTGTCATGCAGCGACTTAAGATTTAAGTACATTTTAAAAATTTTATTAAAATGTCCCAAATCTAATAAAAACAACAGACATTGAGAAAAGAGGGTTAAGGAAAGCTTTAGAACACTAAACAGGGAAGAGTGTGGGAACCAAAGAAAAATTTCATCCAGAGTTTTGTCCAGAACTAATTCTTATATGTAATCCATCACAATTGTTTATATGTTTTCTGTTCCTATGGTAGCCAGTAGTTGAATTGGATTCTTTGCTTCCTTTTTAAAAATAGGGGATACCAACCAATACATGTCCCTAGCTTATCTCTTATTACTCTCCTATGGAAACCAAGGAGTCTCAGAATATGCTGTGTACTTTCCTGCTTCTCCATGGTGGCTCAGAATATGTCCCATCCAGAATGCCCTTGCAGTACACTGAAATCTTGCTCATTGGTCAGTGCCATTTTCAAGTACTCCTTTCTTTGTTCCTCTCTCTTTGTGGCACTTAAACATATGCTGCCTAAGATGGCAGATATTGTGTTAACAGCTCTGTTAAATTATGAGGTACTTGATCTCAGAGAGTGACACTTAGATATTTGTGTGTTAAACTCTATGACAACTTTCACATTATGAACACTTCATTTTAAACTTATTTGTTTAGTTTTTAGTCTATTTTACAAATAGAATAAATTTGTAGCCTAAAATGAATAAATGGAGTTACATTCTGCCTTGAAAAATTTTTTATATGTTATATATATAAAAAAACATATGCATACAATCTGCTTGATTTAAAATGGTATGTATATGTTTTGGGGGAAATAGCTCACTTTTGATATTTTGTGTTTGAGTTGCTGTTATTGTTATATTTTAGAGATATCTGGAAAATAATAAATAAGAGGGACAGTGTTCTAGATAGGAAACCAGAAGTCTGAGCATTGGGCACTGAAATATATAATGGCCAGTAATGTGTTTCATTGGCTTCCCTTGTGGCTCAGACGTAAACCGTCTGCCTACAATGTGGGAGACCCAGGTTCGATCCCTGGGTCGGAAAGTTCCCATGGAGAAGGAAATGGCAACCCACTCCAGTATTCTTGCCTGGAAAATCCCATGGACGGAGGAGCCCAGTAGTCTACAGTCCATGGGGTCACAAAGAGTTGGACACGACTGAGCAACTTCACTTCACTTCAATGTGTTTCATTAACTTTCTCAGAGGGCTAAGTTGCTAATCTTGGTTGCTTGCTATGACAAAAGTCTGTTGGTTTTATTTTAGCAACTCTTCCATGTGTTGATGGCCAATAGTTAAACTGGGTTTTTCTTTCTTTGCCAAGAGAGCAGATGACTTAATAAAACTGTGGTGTTTCTATATAATATTAATAACAGCTCATACTTTTTTTCTGGTAGGTCATTTTCTCCAAGCAAGAAGACTCATAGTTAATGTTGCCAGCATTTCACTAAAAATTAATTCAAAAAAGACCCACGCTAAATGGAAGAGCTACACTTTCGAAAGATAAGAGATAACCATTGACTAGATTACTATTTGTGGTTCTGTGGTGGTTCTGAGTTTAATACAAAGACATGTCATTCCTGAGTCCTGTTGCTTTCTAAAGACATTGCCAATACACTAAATCAGAGCCAGTTAGATCAAATAATTATGAACAAAATATCACTGGGAGATTATCTATTTAAAAAAATATTAATACAAACACAAGTTGATTTTCAATTTCCATCCCCTTCAGAGTGTATATATCCTGATACTTTAAAAATTGCAAGTGATTTGCATTAAAAAATAGATTTATTTCTATTTTGTTTTGCTGTAGTTATTTCTCACTCATAGAACCTAGGGATTCCATGATTTTCAGAAAGATCATTTGTAAATCATTAAATCAGTCTTCAGAAAGTAAGAAATCTTGTGTTTGTGAAATAAAGATGGCATCATGGTTTTCAAAAGCAGAAACAATCTTAGGCTAGGAATAAAATAATTGCTAAAGATGTTACCAAAATCCAAAGTTGTTCTTGAACTAAAGGGATGTTAAGTCTAACTAAAATAAAGTAGAACTTCTATCCAATATATTTCAGAGATATAGGGCTTCTAATTTACCCCTCAGCAACTGACAATTCTTTGAGCCCCCAAGAAAGGCCTTGAAAAAGCCAAATTAAAGGGGAGACATTTTAGATCATTCCAAGAATTCAGAATGAAACTGGCTGCCTCAGCTCCATTCTCCAACTAAAGATTTTCCAATTGCAAAACTTCCATCCAACCTCTTTTCAAAATCCTTGTGTACACATTTTATATTTCAATTCTTCCTCTTGTACCAGCTTAGATTCCCCTTAGACCTGTGATGCTATCTTTATTTCACAAACTCAGGATTTCTTACTTTCTAAAGACTAATTTAATGATTTGCCCAAATGATCTTTCTTTTGCCAGGGTGTCAACAAAATTGTCCAAGACCATGTTCCTGAAATAGCTGAATTCATTTTCAGGCCAAACTTCATAGACATTACATTTTATTATCCTAGAAAGAACCACAAGACATTAGTCACTGCTAGTTGCATTCCTATGTTATGAAAGATTTTATTACTTCTGTTTCTATATTTACAAGAGTGCCCCAGTTTTCCCAATATTACTCAGAACAACAAGTCATCATGCTCTTATATTATCATCTGTTCTGTACCCAAAAGACTCTGATCAGTAAGGTAGACATTTCAGAAGTACCTAGTCCTGAGCTAACTAAGGCTTCATTCATTTGTTACTTATGGTTTGTGGTTGTGGCCAGGACAAAGTGTTTTAGTTCTTTAATCTCAGAGACATATTTGTCTGGGAATCCACCAGCAACAACCCTTGGCTTAGTCTTTATAAATGATCTTTCTTGTGAACAATCTCCTTCCACTTCATCATGGTCTTCTTGCAAGTTCCTCAACAAGAAGGTCAAGCCTATAGTGAAAAAAATATATACCACCTTACTTATAATGAAATAAAGCCTCGGTAATTGTGTATGCACTTTTCTGTTCTGCCTTTTCACACCTTCATTTGTACTGTGGTCATTTTTAATATCCTTATACTTTTAAAATGAGTTGAATAGTATACAATATTTTAAAATATTATGACACAACAATTTATGGAACAATTTGCTTAAATTTTGACATTTTGATTAAGTATTATAGGGTTTAAATTTTTTTAGCACAGAATTACACTATGTATTGTTTTTTTGTTTGTTTTTCTTCTTCTTCTTTTTTTTTTTTTTGCTGTGGACCATTTCTAGTCTTTAATGAGTTTGTACACTGTTGCTTCTGATTTTATGTTTTGGTTTTTTGGTGTTAAGGCATGTGGGATCCTAGTTCCCCAACCAGGCATCCAACCCATACCCCCTGCATTAGAAGGTGGAGTTTTAATCACTAGATTGCCAGACTGTTTCTTATTCTTAATTTTTGTTTCTTTGTTTTTGACCTTATCTCAGATGTGTTTATCAAAGTTGTAACAGCAGTTCTTTAATTTTCTCTTTATTTCATCTCATATTTATCATGAGGCTCTTTGGGAGTAAAATTGAAATAAAATAGAAGCAGGAACTTAGGATATTTTCTATGGATCAGTTTATTGTTTCTATAGCACAAAACAGGAGAAACGGTGTAGGTGATGACTTACAGGGCTGGCTTGCTTGGCCCTAGCCAAGCAGAGTGCCTCTGGGCTATAGGACTGCCCTGAGCATATATGGCATCAATGGCTTCACAGAGACAGTCGAGAGAATAGTAGGCACTTCTCACTTTTATAGGCAGTCATACTTTTAGTGTAGTTGTTCAGTAGGAATTCATACTTTTAGTGGCTGAAAACCTTGTATTATACAATTGGCTGTCATTGTGACATGAGAGGTGAAAGCCAGTTTAAATACTTGGTCTTAGCTTTAGCTCCCATGCCCAGGATGGTGTGGTTTTTCTACCTTAAGGCCTGCAATGCCACTCCACTCCTCTTCAGTGCTACTCTGAAACTTCTAATTTATTGAGATGATTAGTGAAAAAGTGAAAGTGTTAGTCGCTCAGTTGTGTCTAATTCTTTGTGAGCCCATGGATAGTAGCCCACCAGGCTCCTCTGTTCATGGGCTTTCCAAGGCAAGTATACTGAAGTGGGTTGCAATTTCCTTCTCCAGGGATCTTCCCAACCCAGGGATTGAACCCAGGTCTCCTGAGATGATTAGTACTTGATGCTATGTGTGAATTCTTCTTGATGTGCCATCTGACTATACTTCTGATATCCTGGTCACTTACCCTGGATCGCTTCTGATTTCAGCCATAATTGTGATAAGCATTCAGCACAAGAAAAAAGTCACTTTTACTGAGAGCATCCCACTCCTAAGTGGACCACATGCCTTTTCACTTTCTGCTCCAGGGCTTTGTCCAATGCTGCAGGAGCCTTTAAGTTATTGCTAAGTTCCTGAAAAAGCTCAGTTCAAAAATTCAGTGTAGTTAATATTTGTCAACAAATAAGGGATGTGAGCTGGTGTATAAGGATCACAACCTCCCAATCTTTATACCATTACATGACAATTCCAGGAAATGTTTTGAATGCAGAGTACATCATGAGAAACTCTGGGCTGGAGGAAGCACAAGCTGGAATCAAGATTGTCGGAAGAAATATCAATAACCTCAGATATGCAGATGAAACCACCCTTATGGCATAAAGTGAAGAAGAACTAGAGCCTCTTGATGAAAGTGAAAGAGGAGAGTAAAAAAGTTGGCATTCAGAAAACTAAGATCATGGCATCTGGTCCCATCACTTCATGGCAAATAGATGGGGAAACAGTGGAAACAGTGGCTTACTTTATTTTTCTGGGCTCCAAAATCACTGCAGATGGTGATTGCAGCCATGAAATTAAAAGATGCTTACTTCGTGGAAGGAAAGTTATGACCAACCTAGACAGCATATTAAAAAGCAGGGACATTACTTTGTCAACAAAGGTCCATCTAGCCAAGACTATGGTTTTTCCTGTGGTCATGTATGGATGTGAGAGTTGGGCTATAAAGAAAGCTGAGCACCAAAGAATTGATGCTTTTGAACTGCGGTGTTGGAGAAGACTCTTGAGAATCCCTTGGACTTCAAGGAGATCCAACCAGTCCGTCCTAAAGGAGATCAGTCCGGGTGTTCATTGGAAGGATTGATGTTGAAGCTGAAACTTCAATACTTTAGCCACCTGATGCGAAGATCTGACTCATTGGAAAAGACCTTGATGCTGGGAAAGATTGAGGGCAGGAGGAAAAGGGGATGACAGAGGATTAGATGGTTGGATGGCATCACCAACTCAATGGACAGGGGTATGGGTGGACTCCGGGAGTTGGAGATGGACAGGGAAGCCTGGTGTGCTGCAGTTCATGGGGTCACAAAGAGTTGGACACAACTGAGTGACTGAACTGAACTGAACTTGACATCCTCCTTGTTCAGTCACTAAGTTGTGTCTGACTCTTTGTGACCCCATGGACTGAAGCACACCAGGATTCCCTGTCCTTCAGTATCTCCCTGAGTTTGCTCAAACTCCTGTTCATTGAGTTGGTGATGCCATCCAACCAACTCATCCTTTGTCACCCTCTTCTCATCCTGCCTTGTCTTTCCCAGCATCTGGGTCTTTTCCAATGATTCATCTCTTCACATCAGGTGGCCAAAGTACTGGAGCTTCAACATCAGTATTTCCAATGAGTATTCAGGGTTGATTTCTTTTAGGATTGACTGGTTTGATCCCCTTGTTGTCCAAGGGATTCTCAAGAGTCTTATCCAGCAGCACAATTAAAAAGCATCAATTCTTGGCTCTCAGCCTTCTTTATGATCCAACACTCACATCCATATGGGACTACTGGGAAAACAGTAGCTTTGACTAGATGGACCTTTGTTGGCAAAGTGTTATCTCTGCTTTTTAGTATGTTGTCTAGATACCCTGCTGTCCCTCAGTAGAAACTTTCATAACGCTCTCATACTTCCTTCTCCTCCTTCCTTATCTGACTCTCCTCATTACTTCACTCTTGTATCCTGGGATTGTATCTTAAATGAAATATCTTGGCCCAATTTCTTTGTCTCAGCCTCTGTTTTCAAGGAGTCCAAAGGAAGAGAGTTGGTGGAGAAGTGGTCCTTAAAAGACGATTCTCAGACTTGGATTATAGTGAGGAGCAGTTATAGATGGAATTACTGATGGTAAGTGAAGAGGGGGCAACTTCTAGGATGATCATAACTGCTGGCAAGTGCTAAGATGCTTACCTCTATTGGCTTCAGAGGAGGTACAGATATGAATAGAAGGAATGGAGCATAGCAGAAGTCATCCTGCTATAAGCTTGAATTAAAGCTGATCCACTGCCTAATTTGGTTCATAAAGTTTTATTGAAACACAGTTACATGCATTCATCTATGTGTTGTCCATTGCTGTTTTTATGCTGTGTTTAGTAGTTGTGATAGAGGCCATATGTCTCATAAAGACTAAAATATTTATTATCTGACTCCTTACAAAAAAAAAAATGTTGACTGACTTCTGGTGTATAGCATGGGTTAGTCTTGGACAGACTGAATTGCATGCTTATCTCTAGAATTGCCTGAAGAGTAGTGAAAGCTACTTGACTTCTAATTACAAAAAAAAACACAAAACAAACAACAACAACAACACACATGGTTTATGTAGGAAATGTTGTAGGACAAGAGAACATGGGGACCAGAGAATATAGTAAGGAAATTGAGTCACTTTATTGATGGGTACAAGCAATTCCCTGGGGAATCATTGTTAATCTGTTACTTAGAATTAGTTATCACCCATTAGCGGGGGTGGATTCCCTGGCTCTAGACACTACTGAATGAGCTGAATGGAAAATAAATTTGGGTTAATATCAGAACTACAATTAGCAGCCTTTTTTGCAGAGATGAAAATCTCACAGGACTGCAAACATTCAACTCATCATATTGGATTAAAGGAGGAGCACATCATTCCCTGGTGGCTCAGAAGGTAAAGCATCTGCTTGCATTGTGGGAGACCTGAGTTCAATCCTTGGGTTGGGAAGATCCCCTGGAGAAGGAAATGGCAACCCACTCCAGTATTCTTGGCTGGAAAATCCCATGGATGGGGAAGCGTGGTAGGCTACAGTCCATGGGGTTGCAAAGAGTTGGACATGACTGAGTGACTTCACTTTGACATCATACCTCTAAGGAACAGTAGAGCTACCCGACCCCACTTGGCCAAAGTTGGTCACATAGCAGTAAATGACTTACTACAGAGTGCATAATACTGTCCCACATCTTTACATTTCAAATCTCATCCAGCATAAATGAGAATGAGTGGGGAACCAAGCACCATCAAGGCTACTACTGCTTCCAGAAATATGAGTCAGTTAGTGTACTTACTTAGAGGCAAAGACAGTTAATTTAAAATAAATGATAGTTGGAAGGTAAAATAATTGCAGCTGCTAAGTTTTGAAGTATTTTGCCATGCAGTACTGCAGATGGTGATTGCAGCCATGAAATTAAAAGACGCTTACTCCTTGGAAGGAAAGTTATGACCAACCTAGATAACATATTCAAAAGAAGAGACATTACTTTGCCAACAAAGGTCCGTCTAGTCAAGGCTATGGTTTTTCCAGTGGTCATGTATGGATGTGAGAGTTGGACTGTGAAGAAAGCTGAGCGCTGAAGAATTGATGCTTTTGAACTATGGTGTTGGAGAAGACTTTTGAGAGTCCCTTGGACTGCAAGGAGATCCAACCAGTCCATTCTGAAGGAGATCAGCCTTGGGATTTCTTTGGAAGGAATGATGCTAAAGCTGAAACTCCAGTACTTTGGCCACCTCATGTGAAGAGTTGACTCATTGGAAAAGACTCTGATGCTGGGAGGGATTGGGACAGGAGGAGAAGGGGACAACAGAGGATGAGATGGCTGGATGGCATCACCAACTCGATGGACATGAGTTTGAGTGAACTCCGGGAGTTGGTGATGGACAGGGAGGCCTGGCGTGTTGCTATTCATGGGGTTGCAAAGAGTTGGACACGACTGAGCTACTGAACTGAACTGAACTGAATATGCAGCAATTATGTAATGAATAGAATATTCCATGGTGGAAATGTGGCATCTTTGGCAAGCTCCAGTAAGAGACTGACAATTTTTTACCTCTAAGGATCTGGAGTAAGGTTATGCTAGAAAAGATCAAGTTTCAGGTCATGGGCACCATGCAAGTTACTATAAACCCAAGATGTTCATCATTTCCTGGATAGTATCGGACTCATGAGGTTTAAAAGACTGAATGGGTACAGCAGTAATGCATCATACATATCTGAGATTGGGCCTGGAAAGGTACAGAAGGCACCAGAAAATTCTTTGAATTGACATCTTGAACCTCTATGACACCCATCTTTATTGAAGAGATGCCTCTTTCTCAACTCATAACATGCCTCACAGAAGGTTTCCAAAGGCCAAATGATAGAAGTGGGAGAAACTGGAAACTATTAGTAGTTCATAGATGGGTTTAAATACATATTCTAGCTATACTTTGACTGCTTCAGAATTATGTGTGTGCTTAGTCGCTGAGTCATGTCCAACTCTTTGTGACCCTATGGACTGTAGCCCCCCAGACTCCTCTGTCCATGGGGATTCTCCAATCAAAAATATTGGAGTGGGTCACCATGCACCCCTTCAGGGGATCATCTCAACCCAGGGAACGAGCCCAAGTCTTTCTCATTCCAGGCAGATTCTTTACCAGTTGAGTCACCTGGGAAGCCTTACTCAGAAGTTCTGAAAGATAGTGGTGGGGTCATATATCAAATGGAAAAATCTTTAAGTGGTACACTTGACATTTGCTTTGTGTAGTTTGTAAGGATGTAAATAGAATGCTGATTAGTGGCCAGTAGCTTGGAAAGAGCAAGACACAGAACAAGGAGATCTGAGAAAGCAGCATGAAGGTTGATTTCTCAGCGGAATGGGCACAAAATTTGAGGACTTCAAATTAACATTATTTGCTAGAGACAGTCATCACTACAGAGAAGGCAATCAACTACCAGGCTGACTAACACAAATTCAAGCTAGTCTGTATGCTTGGGCTCCTCATCACTGCAGAGGAGTCACAGAGGTAGCTAATGTGGCAGTGATGGGGATTATGTATGAGTCTAAAGCACAGGTTCCCTCCAGTTAAAGACTGATGTAGCTATTGCATGGCTGAATGCCCAGCCTGCCAGCAAAGAGACCATACTGGGCTCCTAATATGGTACAACCAACCTTCTACTTGAAAACAAATTGATTCTACCCTAAAAATTGCAATGATTTATTGCTAACAAAATTATCTAATCTGGATTTGGATTTGCCTTCTTTACTCTTAATGCCTTGGCTAGCACCACCATTTGAGAGCTTATAGGATAGGTCATCTATCAACAAGATACCCTACACAGGTTGTTTCAGGCCAGATGATCTATTTTATGATAAGAGGTACAACACTGGGTGCATGGCAATGAATTCCACTCATCTTACCATTTACATATCTCAGCATCCTGATACAGATGGCATATTGCAACGGTGGACTGTGCAGTTAAAAGCTCAACTAAGGTACCAACTTGGAGCTAACATTGACCAAATGTTGACTTGGGTGCTGTGCTCTAAGATATGGTATTACATTGACTCAATTGTATGTGTATGGGGGCTATATCCTCAATAGGTAGACGAGATGGGATCAAACAATCAAGAGATGGTAGTAGGGTTAGGTCCTCTCACTATCACTTTCAGATACCACTTGTGGAATTGTGCTGTCTTCATAACACTAACTTCTGTTTGATCAAAGGTCCCAGTTCTCAGGGAAAAAAACTTTTAAACAGGGAACAGAGTAAGAATTCCATGCGTTCTACATGTTATGGAAACAGTAGACAAAGAATGAAATGCCCAAAAAGATGTCAGTTATTAGTCTGATTTCAAGGGAGAACCAAGGTTGTTCCACAAAACTTAGGTTGAGAGGGTGATTTCTGGAACTCTGGGTACATTTCTTGCTATCTCCATGTCCAGCATGGACAAATGGCAATTACAGCATTCAATTCTTGGTAAGAGAAAGACAACTAAAGGTTTAGATATCTCAGGGATGATGATCTAAATGTTTTCTCAAGGACATATTGACAAGTTGGAGTGCTGACAATAAAAGTGAGAAAAGTCTAAAAGAATAGTGATGAAGGAGATAACGACTATTATTATAATTCTTGCTTTGGGGCCAGATGTAACAAGATGTCAGCTTTTCACCTAGTCTCCTTTTACTAAATCTTTACAGATATTATAGCTGGCCACACCCTTGAAGCAGACTGTGTGACATATTGGAATTAATGGAGTGCTTGAGCAGATTGGAGGGTTGTATCAGATAACTCTTATGCACAATTTAATATATTCCGAGCCCATATTTTGTACCAGCCATTGTAGCAGCACCCTTATTTTGACAAGCTTCATGAAATTGAAACTTGACTATGCTGCATCTTGAGGTTCACAGCATGTATCTCTTGCTTTTTGCTCCATGGTTTCTCTGAAGCCAGAGTATGGGATATCTGTGGACATTTCTAATTGTATACTTTAAGTATGCAATTAGAAGCTGCAGGAGAGTTACATTTGTAGGGCCACACTTGACCAATGGAATATAGGAGCTAATGGATAAATTCATCTCCTGAGAAGATAGCTCTGAGACATATTTCATAAGATTCTTTGGACAGTACCATAAAATTGAACAACTGCCTAAAGCAGTGGTCAACCTTATAATACATGATTCTGTTATTTATTGCTCTTTCCCTGTTGAATTCCCCTGTCCTTCAGCCTGTTTCCTGGCTTATATTCTCAAATAAGCCACCTGCCTGTAAGGTTTTACCTCAAAGTCAGCTTTAATAGAGGAATGTGTGCTATAATTATTTCTCTATATGCCTTTTTTCCTAATGAATAGCAAGTTTCTTGAGTGTAGGGACCGCTAGGTGCTCAATGGATGTTTATTGAATTAATTGAATTAAGAAAAATTCAACACACATAAATATTTTCCAGTTATGGCCTTGGTATGGTTTATTCTCTCAACAGAGTAAAGCATAAATATTTAAGAAAATGGAATTTATTTTAAAGTGGAAGATAACTTGTTAAAACAGAATTGTACTTCTTTACTATGGTCAACTGTCTTAAGTTTATGATGCAAAGGACAATGAGATCAATAGAAGATGGAATATCTGAAGATTAGCTGCCATGATGTGACCTCACTTAAGAAATAACTAAACTTCATAAAAATAATTAAAATTGAAGGAAAACTACCAGTAAATGGAATTAGGAGGTCTCATTATAATAATATATGCCATTTATTGAGAATAAAGTATTGCTAGGCAATTTTCTAAGTGTTCTTCATGTATTCTCTCAATTAATTCTCATAATCTGATACGATAGAGACTTTTGGTTCATGTATATGTGGAAACTGAAGTATGGAAATCTTATGTAACTTGCCCAAGTTTGTACACAGGAAAAATGGGTTGAGACTTGACCTCAGACACTTACTCTAGGACACCTCTATCACTGTAGTAAAGATTGAAGATATGTGAGTTGTCTATTTAATCTTCTCATGAGCTCAAGGTCATATCTCAAAAGCTGATTTAATATCACTTTTAAATTTATGACCCAAGATTTCTGCCTCTATGTTCAAGATCAAACAAAAATAATATTTCATACAAATTAAAAGATAATAAGTATGAACCTAGGTACAGTATTCAGAAAAATCCTCATGCATGCTTTATCTCTTACTAGGATATCTAATAGTAAAGGTACAAGTGAAGTGGTATGCAAAAGGTCTGTACTTAGATCTGTCTGTTCTGAGTTTGTGCTTTTGTTCAGTCTAACACATGAGTATAATTTAATAGGAAATATATAGCCATTAATACTTTAAACAAATTATTTAGCTTTCTGTGCTTTAGTTTTCTTTAGTTGTCACATATCTACCTGATGTTCATTTAACCACTGGGTTCTTACAAGGTTAAAAAGAATGTGGTTTGAGAAAGCTGAAAGTCCTATTTAAGTGTTTAGCACTATTAATCATTATTTTCCATCATTAAAGTTGTTATGCATCTGCTATATGATCCAAAACTGTCCACTGCATAAGATCATCTTTCCTATAATTAAAGTAGTCCTCAAACCAAGAATGTTATTATGACCCTCGGGGTTAATGCAATATATTCAGAGATGACACAGTGAAAGAATGCTTAAACCTCTGAGAATGCATAAATGTTTTCTTTTCCTGGCTTCTGATATTAAAGAAGCTATTGAGTGCTCTGGACAAATGCTCCTTTTGGGTGAGGTTCATAGCCTCACTGGTCCAGTTTCTCTTCTCTTGGAAACTTTGTGATGGTTTGTGTAACCAGAATCCTTAGAACACTTGTTCATGATGTAGGAACAACGTCAAGTGTAGCTGTTAGTCAAATTCCTATTTGTGTTCCAACCCAATTTAGCTACCACAAAATAGGTAAAGAATCAAGAATGAAACATGGGCAATTTCCATACAAATGCTACAGAAGGACACTGTGCCTCCGTATTCCCTTCACACCAGAGAAGAATGGAGAAAGGGAAGAAATTATTACTTCAGTGCAGAGTGAAGTAAATTTTTATTAGGCTTATTGAAAATCAAACTGAAGCTAAAACTTAGAGCGGTGTGAATTCTAAAGGGTCCAATTAGATTCTCTTTCTTCTTTAATCCCGGGACCTAGAAAGGTGCACTGTAAGCATTTTGGTAAACAATTTTAAAGGAAACAATAAATAGAATAATTTATTCATTTCACTCAAAAAAAAGGAATAATTGTGAGGTTGAAATTAGAAAAATCAGGGTTGAAGTCTGGCTTCTTCCTCTTATAATTTTTACTTATCAAATAAAAAATTATTCTATGTATTTACTGAACTGCTAAGCCTAAAACTTCTCATCTGTAAAATGGAGATGAAACTAGCTTCCATATGAGTGATAGAGGAATATATCTAAAACACAAGTCTGACTAAGACATTCTTGCTTTAAAACTTACTTTCTCCAAGATCAAGTATAGGCTCCCTAGTGAATCAAAACCCTCTTGATGATCTGACCTTTGCCTTTCTTCAGGATAAATAAACTCTTATAGTTGCTAAGTGAAGTGGCTGGTGGATTAATAAACCATGACAGGTTGTTGAAAAGAATAGTGATGAATACATAAGACAGAATAGTTCTTGTGATATCAGGTCAACAGTGGAGTTCCAGATATTAGAAATGCATCCATTGCAAACAATAGCAAGCCCTACTACAGTGATTGATGTAGATGAGAAGAAATGTCAAGTGTAAAAGCCCTGAGGAGGGAAGAAGGTTGTCATGTTCCAGGAAAAAAAAAAGCAACTAGTGAGGGATACAAGGGCTTCCCTGTTGGTTCAATAGGTAAAGAATCTGCCTGCAATGCAGGAGACACAGGAGACACAGGAAATGTTGTCTGTATTCCTGGATTGGAAACATCCCCTGAAGGAGGAAAAATGGCAACCCACTCCAGTATTATTGCCTGAAAAATCCCATGGACAGAGAAGGTTGGTGGACTTCAGTCTGTGGGGTCGCAAAGAGTCAGACATGACGGAGTGATTGACAGAGTGAGGGATACGAAACAATGCTGAAGAAGGGAAGGTTCAAATCAAATCACATACAACTTTGAATGCTCATATTAATCAGTATGAATTTTATGCTACATTCAATGGGATGAGGTTGCAAGTTTGTAGGCAGGTCAAAATAAATATGAGGTGAGAGATAGGATGAAATCTAGGTATTGGTTTCAAAACCAACTGAATGGCAGGGTCAGTCATTACAAGGAGAAGATGGAGATAAATGGATTTTGTAGATTGTGGGGGTAAAGAGCAGAAAATCAAGAATTCTATTTAGATGTGTTTGAGATGCCTTGTAGACATCATTGTAATTTTATTTAGTAAATACTAAAGTGTGGATTTCAGGAATGAGATGTAGGCTGGAGAAAGTCTTTCTTTCTTTATTATTTTTTTTGAGAAAGCCTTTCTTTCCTTAGATTTAGGGGCTTCCTTCCAGGGTTTGCTTTGGAGGATTTCAAACTCTTCTAGAATTGTAGGATTCTTAGAATATGCTATGGGGACAATTCAACAAACTGAGGGACTGTCGAGGAGATGGGACTCCTTCAAAAGAACAGCTCTTTATTTTATTTCTAAAACATATTTATTATTTCTGGCTGCCTTGGATCTGAGTTACGGCAAGCTGGATCTCTTGTTGCTGATGGGCTCTTCCTTGCAGTGTGTGGGCTTCTCTCTAGTTGCGGCTCATGGGGTTCTAGAGCATGAGCTCAGAAGTCATGGGGCACAGGCTTAGTTGTCCTACAGCATGTGGGTTCTTAGTTCTCCAATCTTCATTGGAAGGTGCACTCATAACCACTGGACCACCAGGGAAGTCCCAAAACAGCTCTTTAAATTTGCTTTCTACATATAGATTCTACATATGATTTCAATTAGAAAATGTTTGAAAGTTACAGCATCATAATAGTTAGCATGTGCATGCTGCTGCTGCTAAGTTGCTTCAGTCATGTCCGACTCTGTGCGACCCCATAGACAGCGGCCCACCAGGCTCCCCCATCCCTGGGATTCTCCAGGCAGGAACACTGAAGTGGGTTGCCATTCCTTTTTCAATGCATGAAAGGGAAAAGTGAAAGTGAAGTCGCTTAGTTGTGTCCAACTCTTCGCGACCCCATGGTCTGCAGCCTACCAGGCTCCTCCGTCCATGGGATTTTCTGGGCAAGAGTACTGGAGTGGGGTGCCATTGCCTTCTCCAAGCATGTGCATGGTGCTTGTTATATGCTAGACACAGTTCTAGTTTATATATATGCATGACAATTAGATATATATTACTATATATGTTAGATATATGTAGTAATTGAAATATCACAACAACAATAACCTGGTACACTAGGCACCATTATTAGTCCTATTTTTATGATAGGAAAACTGAGGTGAAGAGCTTAAGTGACTACCTAAGTCTCAGAGATGGGAACAGGTTGAGTCAGAGTTCATTGGATGCCTCATCACTACCGCAGAATAATATTGAAATTCTCTGCACAAAACTTTAACTGACTTTGATGCCTCAAGTGAAGTGAAAGTTGCTCAGTCATGTCCAACTCTTTGTGATCCCATGGACTATACAGTCCATGGAATTCTTCAAGCCAGAATACTGGAGTGGGTAGCTATTCCCTTCTCCAGGGGATCTTCCCAACCCAGGGATCGAATCCAGGTCTCTGGCATTGCAGATGGATTCTTTACCAACTAAGCCACTACGGAGACCCAAAGCTTATAAAAATACCCCAAGCAGTCGATGCTCCACTTAGCTTGAATTGTAATAATTTCTCCAAGTCATTATACTCTTGCTTCTGTGCCTTTGTTGTTCTAGCCTTCCAAATCCAGCTAAAGATAAACATTTTTATAAAGGCTTGTTTGAGCCCTCACCTTCTGAGGACAGAGTGAATCACGACCTCCTTTGAGCTTTTTCAATGCTCTGTTCACAGGCTATGTCCATCGATTATGACTTTTTGTGTGTAGCCCATTCTCTTCCTTTTCACATAACCACATAGAGATTGTGAAAGCCACAATACACCTCCCTTGTTTACCTGAGTTTCATAAGGTATCTTCATTTCTGGAACTAATGATCTACAAAGAAAGATAGACACAGAAGCAACTATAACCCAGTAAACAATTTCCCAAAAGAACTGGCATTTCACAGATTAACTACTTATGATTCATTACTTAAGTTCAAATCCTGGATTTACCACTTGATTTCTAAACTTGGAGAAGTTATTTAACCTCCATTTGCCTCAGTTTGTGTATCTGAAATATGGAGATAATATTACCTATTTCATAATGTTGTTATAAAGATTAAACATGCAACACACTTGAAACAAAAACTGGCACACAGTATATATTTGATAAAAGTTTGTTATTATTAAAAGACTCTACTGCATTACCTTTACTATGGAAACATATTCCAAGGTATCCCAGATGATTATATTTTGCATTTCAAGCACTTAAAAATATGAGTGATATTACATGTTTTTTGAATAAATGACTCAATTAATGGATAGACTATATTCACTGAATCAATCCATTAGTACAACAAATATTTACTATGTATGTGCAACGTTCTACTGCTATGCTAGTTTCTGGGGTTTTATTGCTGAATCACAAAAATAAAATCTCTGCCTTTTCAGAGATTATAGTCTCATTCAGATGGAGCATGGATGGCAAAAACAAATAAATTGGCATTATATCACAAGATAATGATAAATGATATGATGAGGAAAATTTAAAGCACTATGAGAATAGAAGAAAGATCTTTTAGCATACATGGGAAGTCTAAATATTACCTACATTAATAATGATAGTCAATCAGGTCAGTGGATCAGGGGTAAAGGAAGTACAAGACTGGATGTTTAAGCAGAGAACGTATAGAATGTTTTGGAAGCCAGGGAGAGCAAGCTCTATTGGAAGAATTTCAGTATAATTAGACAAGATAGCAGAAGGCAATAGGCTCAGATCATGAAAGATCTTGTGGCCATTTTAGTTAGTTTGGACTTCATTCTCATAGCAATGGTAGTTATTGAAGGTCTTAATTAGAAGAGTTACTTGATAAGAATTGTGTTCTAATAATGTCATCTGGCTTCAGTGTACAGAGTAAATTGGACAAATCCTAGACTGAATATAGGGAGATCAATTTGGAGGCTTCTGTAGAAGGAAACCGAGAGAGATTGGCTTAAGTGAGTGGAAATGAGAATAAATACTTGAGAACTGGAGCTAAATCAACAAGACCTGGGGATGTATTGGAAAAGGGGGCTGGTGAGGAGGTGGACGTGACTAACGTAATGTTTTGCTTTCTGAGAGACAGCTGAATCGGTAGAGTAGTAAGTATGAGGATACCGTGAGGCTGACTCAGCAGGCTAGAGTTGGTGAGAGGGTGACGAGTTCAGATCTGGGTATATTCAGTTTCAGCAGCTTATGACATTCAGTGGGATAAAGCAGCTAGTGGAGTTAACCCAGGGCTTGAGCTTTTTTTTATTTTTAAATTTTTTTGAAATATAAATTTATTTGTTTTAATTGGAGGTTAATTACTTTACAATATTGTATTGGTTTTGCCATACATCAACATGAATCTGCCATGGATATACACATGCTCCCCATCCTGAACCCCTCTCCCAGCTCCCTCCCCATACCATCCCTCTGGGTCATCCCAGTGCACCAGCCCTGAGCATCCTGTATCAGCTTTACCTGCTGTGATTAAATGAATAAACAGCAGAGTCACTGAGAATATTGCAAGAATTTAATAAGAGTGATGGTTTATAAAATCCACCTGAATAGGGAGAGAAAAGAAGAGGAATGAGAAAGTCTGAATAAACAGAGAGAAAGTAGATAAGTGAAAAACACAGAAATATTGTCAAAATAGAGGCACAATGACAATAAGTCAAAAGAATAGAAGAGCAGACGTTATGGTTAAATTATTGGAATTGATGATTTCAGGGATGGAAACTTCCAAAGGGATGAAAAGGAGCAAACTGTAGTCATGAGAGTGAAAAGTAAATGGAGTAATGGCAAAAGTCAACAATGATGAGCAAATCAAGGGGCCAAGGCAGACTCTTCATTATCAGCATCAGCAGGTCGGGGCCACCTGGGAGCATTCACCATCTCATGCAGTTCATTGCTTCCCTGGCTTTGAAAAGTTGACACCTAAAGTAGGGAACAGTGAATGCAACAGCCACCTCCCTCACCCCAGGAAACTCCAAATAAGAATTTATTCTTTCTGAAAAGCTATTTTTAAGATTAGAATTTGTTATTTTTTAAGGGGGAAAAAAAAAAAGGTTCAAGTTCCCCCACCCTCCTCAGAATCTTGATGGAAGGAAATGCAAAAACAAATCAGTAAAAAGCACTGGAAATTCTCTACTTCCTTGATGTGTTCCAGCATAAATATCATGGGAGATGTGGAAAACTCCACAAGGCAATCTTTCATAGGATCATATAATTTTTGAGCTGGAAGGGACCTGGATGAAATGGACCAGTGCTTTGTTTGAAATGAAGATGCCCTGAAGAGGCCAGCAGAGTGAAAGGTAGGCAGGCTTGAACATTGCTGATTAGGAAAGTCATTGCAGATTTCTCACAAAAATGACCTTTTAAAATTTTACTGGAAAAAATACTGATAATTCTAATAGTTTAAAAAAGAGAATCTTAGATAAATTTCATTGTGTAAATGTAACTGTAATCAGAAACTTAAATAGAATTTATTGCCAATAAGACCTTGTTCATTAATAGTTTATATAAATGTGTTATATGATCTTGACTCTGAAAAGTTAAAACCACTGTAACTTGGTAGGATGACAAATACTCTTAAAGGCAAAGCTATTTCTCTGTTGATTTGCAACTAGCAAATCAAAAATAATGCTAACTGGGAAGTTTGAAATGATTTACTCCATTAATATTATAGCCTATTATTTTTCTCTCAATAATTACATGATAGTCTAGATTTTCCTTCTTTCACTTTATCCACTGAGTGCCTTAGAATTGATGCCTTTGAACCACAGTATTGGAGAAGACTCTTGAGAGTCTCTTGGACTGCAAGGAGATCCAACCAGTCAATCCTAAAGGAAATCAGTCCTGAATGTTCATTGGAAGGACTGATGCTGAATTTGAAGCTCCAATACTTTGGCCACCTGATGCAAAGAACTGACTCATTGGAAAACACCCTGATGCTGGGAAAGATTGAAGACAGGAGGAGAAGGGGATGACAGAGGATGAGATGGTTGGATGGCATCACTGACTCAATGGACATGAGTTTGAGTAAACTCCAGGAATTGGTGATGGACAGGGAGGCCTGGCGTGCTGCAGTCCGTGGGGTTGCAAAGAGTTGGACACGACTGAGCGATGGAACTGAACTGAACTGAACCTAAAGATAACTAGTACAATAAATTAGAGACAAGAAAAGGACACTTCCTTATCTCTGACAATGACTAAAGGAAATCAGGAAATCTAACACCCTCTTCTCTTAGAATCTGATAACAGCGCCTGTATGCACTGTGCTGCATGCTCAGTCCTGTCGGACTCTTTGCTACCCCATGGACTGTAGCCAGTCAGGTTCCTCTGTTTACTGGATTATCTAGACAAAAATATTGAAATGGTTTGCTATTTCCTACTCCAAGGGATCTTCCTGGCCCAGGGATCAGACTGACATCTCCTGTGTCACCTGCATTGGCAGGCAGATTCTTCATCATTGCTCCACCTGGGAAGCCTGATGATAGGGCATAATTTGTTAAATGTATCTCACTTTGGCTTTGTTATGGTATCCAAGCATCTTCTGTGCTTTTTTTTTTTTTTTTTAATTAGCAGAACTCTTCATTTAAATAACATCTTACCAAGTATGTAAAATAGATAAAAACCAAAGTTCCAGTTGAAATAGTGAAAGCACAAAGCTCACATCTCAGCTCACATATGCTTCTGCTCCCACATTTCATAGCTTGAAACGATTGTGTGAAGCTGAGTTTGAAAACCAATGCCATCAGTTCAGTTCGGTTCAGTCACCCAGTTGTGTCTGACTCTGCAGCGCTTTGGATGGCAGCACGCCAGGCTTCCCTGTCCATCACCAACCCCTGGAGCTTGCTCAAACTCATGTCCATCATGTCCATATAGAACAACAGACTGGTTCCAAATAGGAAAAGGAGTACGTCAAGGCTGTATATTGTCACTCTGCTTATTTAACTTATATGCAGAGTACATCATGAGAATCTCTGGGCTGGATGAAGCACAAGCTAGAATCAAGATTGCCAGGAGAAATATCAATAACCTCAAATATGCAGATGACACCACCCATAGGGCAGAAAGTGAAGAACTGAAGAGCCTCTTGATGAAAGTGAGAGAGGAGAGTGAAAATGCTGGCTTAAACCCAACATTCAAAAAATGAAGATCAGGGCATCCAGTCCCATCACTTCATGGCAAATAGATGGGGAAACAGTGGAGACAGTGGCTGACTTTATTTTTGGGGGCTTCAAAATCACTGCAGATGGTCACTGCAGCCATGAACTTAAAAGATGCTTACTCCTCGGAAGGAAAGTTATGACCAACCTAGATAGCATATTGAAAAGCAGAGGCATTACTTTGCCAAAAAGGTCCGTCTAGTCAAGGATATGTTTTTTTCAGTAGTCATGTATGGATGTGAAAGTTGGACTATAAAGAAAGCTGAGCACCGAAGAATTGATGCTTTTGAACTGTGGTGTTGGAGAAGGCTCTCTAAGAGTCCCTTCGACTGTAGGAGATCCAACCAGTCCATCCTAAAGGAAATCAGTGAATATTCATTGGAAGGACTGATGTTGAAGCTGCAACTCCAATAGTTTGGCTACCTGTGTGAAGAGCTGACTCATTGGAAAAGGCCCTGATGAGGGAAAAATTGAGGGCAGGAGGAGAAGGGGACGACAGAGGATGAGATGGTTAGATGGCATCACCATCGCAGTGGTCATGAGTTTGAGTGAACTCTGGGAGTTGGTGATGGACAGGGGGGCCTGGCGTGCTGCAGTCCATGAGGTCGCATAGAGTCAGACATGACTGAGTGACTGAATTGAACTGATACTTCTGAAAGAGGTATTAATACATATGATCTTTTCTTTTTGAAGGCATGGACCAGTTATTGGGACAAATTTAAGTGGGAAAATTCTGAATTGTGGCTGGGACATATTCAATTAATATTGAGTATCTGATGTGTGTCATATACTGTTTTAGACACTGGAAATATAGTGGTTAATAAGACACATCAAGTTTTTTATATGGAAATTAAATTTTATGCAGGAGACAATATAAGTAATCAAATAAACTTGACAACCTCAGATACTGATACATGGTATGAAGACAATTAAGCTGCATTATATAATGGAGGATAAATGAAGATAATAGGCAAAACCTCTCTGGAGATGGCTTTCAAGTGTCCAGATAAATGCCTCTTTTGTCCAAAGTAAAGAAATACTATATTTTTGTAATAAATCATTTATATTATTTGGAGTGATTTTTAAACACATTCAAGCCCAATTTAATCTAAAATTGAAATATATGTTGCAGTCTATAATATTACTAAACTACCATCTTGTATCTAACTTTTATCAAGTATGTTAGAAAATATCTTTTTTCATCGCTGACCTGTATTGAGTGAATGTGACCCAGTTCCAAACTGACCACCTTACCCAGAGTTATAGATGTTTCTAACTGGGTTATAGATGTTTCTAAGCCTACTCATTGGCTTGCTGCTGCTGCTCCTAAGTCATTTCTGTCGTGTCCGACTCTGTGCGACCCAATAGACAGCAGCCTGCCAGGCTCCCCTGTCCCTGGGATTCTTCAGGCAAGAACAGCCTCAAGTGGGTCTCGTTGGCTTGAGAGTGAAGTAAATCCTACCAAACTGTCAAGCCACTTTATTTATTTGGCTGCTCTGGGTTTATAATTGCTTCATATGGGAAATAGTTTCCTGATTAGGAATTGAACCCAGGCTTCCTGCATTGGGATCATGCGGTCTTAGCTACTGGAACATCAGGGATGTTCCCTCTGTCAAGCCAATTGATGGCAGTAAAGGAGGAGGTATCATGAGAAAAACCTGGAAAATGGGGACTTGAAATAAAATGAACCATGGAACCTACTTCTTCTCCCCACTCCATGCAACAAACACACTGAATATGTGGCTAAGTGAAATTCTAAGAAAAAAAATGAGATATCCTCAGGTGTCAGAACTTAGAGAAAACTTAAGGCAAAAGAATAGCTGTTTATCAGCTGTTTATCGACAGCTGATAAACATTAGTCCCAGCTGTGGGATAGGGGAGAGAAAACAACCTCTTCACATGAGAAGGAAGGCTAAAACTAACCTCCTGCATGAGGCTGGAAGCTTTTAAACCTCACCTATTTATGGAAAAAGAACTAGAACAGCTCTACCAACAGCAGAACATGCTTTCCAGGTCATCCACTTGGAAATGTGCATTGGGGAAAAAAATGTCACTCCTAGGCATCAGTAATCTGTCAGAAGAAATTCACAAACATTCTGAAAGGAACACTCTTACAACCTAGGGCACACAGGACGCTCACAAAGAGGAGAACAAAGTAAAGATGAGCTGAATTTAGGTAACAGGCAAGGAGATGTACCACTTTGAGGGAACATCACCAAAGTCAGCAATCACTTAAAAATGACAGTGATAAAACAAGCCTAGATTTTCTAGGGGACAGAGTCTGGATATTTATGGCCAGGAGCTGAGCTGGGAATACTTGGAAGCCGGACCAGTGTGGAATGAAGTCAATGCTCCAGAGGTTTGGAGCAATGGCTGGAGAGGCTGAGTGAGAGTTACTAAACCAGAGTGGCAGAGACGCTGTCTGGGCCAACAGGCAGTGAGAATTTCCTTAAAGCCAGCCAGATTCCTATAGCATCAGAGTCAAGGGGATATCAATTTTCAAAAAAGCAAACAGAGGAAAAGCTGAGTCTGAGACACCTGCTCAGAGCCAAAATAACTGAAAAGTGTGAGATTAGCCCTGTAAAGGGAATCATCTGGGTGACAACAATTTTGAAATTTGCTCAGAATTGGCTCAGAATAGGACTCTGAAAGATGAAAATAAGCATGACTTCAGAAAAAAAAAAAACTGCCAAGCAAGGTTTTCAAGTGGTCATTGGGAATGCTTCTCAACAGAAACAGCACACAAAACATGTAAGTACCAAAAGACGGACAGTATTAGAATTGGCAGATATAGGATGCAGAGAAACTATGTATAAAAATGTTTTACATAATATGATATAACAAAGTATGAAATTATATGAGTATACCCAAAATATAAAGAATGAACAGACTTCTCAAAAATAGGAACTCTAGGAATAAAAACTCGGAGAAGGCAATGGCACCCCACTCCAGCACTCTTGCCTGGAAAATCCCATGGACGGAGGAGCCTGGTAGGCTGCAGTCCATGGGGTCGCTGAGAGCCGGACATGACTGAGAGACTTCTCTTTCACTTTTCACTTTCATGCATTGGAGAAGGAAATGGCAACCCACTCCAGTGTTCTTGCCTGGAGAATCCCAGGGGCAGGAAAGCCTGGTGGGCTGACGTCTATGGGGTCACACAGTCGGACACGACTGAAGTGACTTAGCAGCAGCAGCAGCAGCAGGAATAAAAACTATTGTCTGTATGTTTCAAGTGACAGTATAAGTTAACAATAACAACAACAAAAAACAGTATATACTCTATGTGGTTCAACTCATTAGAGAAGCATATGTTTCTCAGTGTGGGAGGAGATGTTGAGGGAGTCTGGGAAATGCCTAGACTTCTCCAGCTGCTCTGTCTCTGGTGAATCACTTCAGGAAGAAGTAGGAGGCAGATTTTCTTTTCTTTTACTCTTCATGTTCTCTAATCTAGTATTACTAGTGATAAAGCTGATATTAGGTCCTTAACGTGACTGTTGTACATAATTTTTAGATTTGCTTTTTATTTTTTATGTGCCTTCAACTTATAATTTAGATTTTATTTTGAAAAATTTTTAAGTACAGGAAGTTCAAAAATAAGGTAATGAATACCTTTATATGTTTCATCTAGATTCAATAATTGTTAACATTTTGCACCTATAATTTCTCTCTCTTAATAAATATGTGAATATTAATGTAATTGTGAGTTTTTTCATAACCATTTGTAAGTTAATGAACCATCACTCCTAAATACTTCAGTATATGCATACCTAGAACAAAGACATTCTCCTAGATAATCACAGTACAGTTACAAAATTCAAGGAATTTAGCACTGACTTAATACTGTTACCTAATACACAGTCCATATGCAAATTTTACCAATTGCTCCAGAAATCTCCTTTATAAAAATTGTTTTCCTGATCCATGTTCTAATCCTAGATTCACATTGCATTTGTGTCTTCTGTCCCCTTTAGTCTGGAGCAGTTGCTCAGCAATTATTTGGCTTTCATGACACTCACATTATTTAACAGTACAGTTCAGTATTTTTATGAGTGCCCTCTGAACTTTGGCTGTCTCATGGTTTTCTCATGATTAGACTTAGGTTTTATATCTTTATCAGGGGTACTAGATCAGAAGGCACATATTGTCAGTTTGTTCCATTCAAGGTTATGTTAACTTGATTAGTATAATTTTGCCAAAGTAAAGAAACCACTTTTTCTTTTGTAATTAATATGCAATATATATGTAGATAGTTTTGATCCTGTCTAACAGTGGGATCTGTGATGCATTGGTTGTAGCTTCCACTGATGATCTTAACTAAATCAACTATTGCTATACTGGCGGCCAAAAGTTTTATGTCTTTATATTTTAACTGGATCACAATCTGGACTGATAAGGAACCAAATTATCTCTTGCAAATCCATTGCATGACATATGAGCATGGCAACCTCAAGAAATCAACATACAAGGTAGAATAGGGAGAAAGCATGTCTTGGAGTGGTTTGCAAAATGGCTGTCTGAGGAGGCCTTACAAATAGCTGTGAAAAGAAGAGAAGTGAAAAGCAAAGGAGAAAAGGAAAGATATACCCATTTGAATGCAGAGTTCCAAAGAATAGCAAGGAGATATAAGAAAGCCATCCTCAGCAATCAATGCAAAGAAATAAAGGAAAAAAATAGAATGGGAAAGGCTAGAGATCTCTTCAAGAAAATTAGGGATACCAAGGGAACATTTCATGCAAAGATGGGCTCAATAAAGGACAGAAATAGTATGGACCTAATAGAAGCAGAAGATATTTAGAAGAGGTGGCAAGAATACACAGAAGAACTGTACAAAAAAGATCTCCATGACCCAGATAATCATGAAGGTGTGATCACTCACACTCACCTAGAGCCAGACATCCTGGAATGTGAAGTCAGGTGGGCCTTAGGAAGCATCACTGCAAACAAAGCTAGTGGAGGTGATGGAATTCCAGTTGAGCTATTTCAAATCCTGAAAGATGATGCTGTGAAAGTGCTGCACTCAATATGCCAGCAAATTTGGAAAACTCAGCAGTGGGCCACAGGTCTGGAAAAGGTGAGTTTTCATTCCAATCCCAAAGAAAGGCAATGCCAAAGAATGCTCAAACTACTACACAATTGCACTCATTTCACACGCTAGTAAAGTAATGCTCAAAATTCTCCAAGCCAGGCTTCAGCAATATATGAACCATGAACTTCCAGATCTTCAAGTTGGTTTTAGAAAAGGCAGAGGAACCAGAGATCAAATTGCCAACATCTGCTAGATCATCGAAAAAGCAAGAGAGTTCCAGAAAAACATCTATATCTGCTTTATTGACTATGTCAAAGCCTTTGACTGTGTGGATCACAACAAACTGTGGGAAATTCTTCAAGAGATGGGAATACCAGACCACCTGACCTGCCTCTTGAGAAACCTGTATACAGGTCAGGAAGCAACAGTTAGAACTGGACATGGAACAACAGACTGGTTCCAAATAGGAAAAGGAATACGTCAAGGCTGTATATTGTCACCCTGTTTATTTAACTTGTATGCAGAGTACATCATGAGAAACACTGGAAAAAACACAAGCTGGAATCAAGATTGCTGGGAGAAATATCAATCACCTCAGATATGCAGATGACACCACCCTTATGGCAGAAAGAGAAGAAGAACTAAAGAGCCTCATGATTTAAGTGAAAGAGGAGAGTGAAAAAGTTGGCTTAAAGTTCAACATTCAGAAAACTAAGATCATGGCATCTGGTCCCATCACTTCATGGGAAATAGATGGGGAACCAGTGGAAACAGTGTCAAACTTTATTTTTCTGGGCTCCGAAATCACTGTGGATAGTGATTGAAGCCATGAAATTAAAAGACACTTGGTCCTTGGAAGGAAAGTTGTGACCAACCTAGACAGCACATTAAAAGCAGAGACATTACTTTGCCAACAAAGGTCCGTCTAAGTCAAGGCTATGGGTTTTCCAGTAGTCATGTATGTATGGATGTGAGAGTTGGATTCTAAAGAAAGCTGAGCGCCAAAGAATTGATGCTTTTGAACTGTGGTGCTGGAGAAGACTCTTGCAAGTCCCTTGGACTGCAAGGAGATCCAACCAGTCCATCCTGAAGGAAATCAGTCCTGGGTGTTCATTGAAGGGACTGATGTTGAAGGTGAAACTCCAATACTTTGGCCACCTGATGTGAAGAGCTGACTCACTGGAAAAGACCCTGATGCTAGGAAAGATGGAGGGCAGGAGGAGAAGGGGACAACAGAGGATGAGATGGTTGAATGGCATCACCGACACAATGGACATGGGTTTGGGTGGACTCTGGGAGTTGGTGATGAACAGGGAGGCCTGGCATGCTGCAGTTCATGGGGCCGCAAAGAGTCGGACATGACTGAGTGACTGAACTGAACTGAACTGGAGTAGTTTGGGTGAATGGCTTGCTAGTCTTTGAATTTGTGGGTAGTAATGGCACCCCACTCCAGTACTCTTGCCTGGAAAATCCCATGGGCAGAGGAGCCTGGTAGGCTGCAGTCCATGGGGTCGAGAAGAGATGGACACGACTGAGTGACTTCACTTTCACTTTTCACTTTCATGCATTGGAGAAGGCAATGGCAACCCACTCCAGTACTCTTGCCTGGAAAATCCCATGGGCAGAGGAGCCTGGTAGGCTGCAGTCCATGGGGTTGCTAAGAGTGGGCACGACTGAGCGATTTCACTTTCACTTTTCACTTTCAAGCATTGTAGAAGGAAATGGCAACCCACTCCAGTGTTCTTGCCTGGAGAATCCCAGGGACGGGGAACCTGGTGGGCTGCTGTCTATGGGGTTGCACAGAGTCGGACACGACTGAAGAGACTTAGCAGCAGAAGTTTATATTGTACCTAGTATTTGCAGGCCTGTGGATTGTCTTTAAAAATCACTGCCAAATTTGAAGGATTAACCCATTTTTTTGTCTAGTGTCTTCAAGTGTGGGACCCTATCTAGGTTTATTTAGTAAATGAAGGGATTCAGTTTAGGGACTATGGTAATTTGGGCCTTCACCTGAGTAAGAAACAGACCTTTACAAAAGTTTTGATTCTACTGAAAAGGGTGGTAGGTGGGGGAAATATTTTTTCAGGACATAGGGTTTATTCAGCCTTTGAATTTTAAAACCTGAAAAAGTAAGATTTGGTGATAAGTATATGACCTGGATCTCTGCATCTCATTGGAATTCTTAGAGAAACTTCAGAAGCAGTAAAGGGAGAGTATACATGAGCTCTATAGAACTAGTACAGACTAGCAAGGTAGAAAACAAAATGATTCATTCTTATTATCATATTTTTTGCTTATGTTTTTCTCCAATTGATTATAAAGTTATAAATTACTTTTAATCCTTTCCTGCTTTCCAAGAGTTACTGAGGGGGGATATCAGAGTGAAAATACTCCAAAGAATAATTTTTTTAAAAAATCAGCATATCAAGCCCCTTTCCCTTAGTTTATACAATAACAAACTAAAATAAAAACAAGTTGGGAACAGTAGAGTTCATATCACCTTCTTAAGAAGAGCAAACTTCAGGAAATGGTAACTGTCCTATGGAGAAGAGTGCCAGGGAGCCGCCAAGAATCTGGCTTATCAATTTTGCAGGTGCTAGTAGAAAACAAAGACTGTCCTCACATTTTGTAGCAGAGTAATTGTTGAGAAAAAGACATGGAGACTTGGGGAAGTGCCACAACAAAAGAAGACCCTTGAAGAGAGGATGCAGGCCTTCCTCATCCCACTCAAGTCTTCTTGGGAAGATGGCTCCACCCTATGTCCACAGGTATTAATTTAGGGATGCAAAGGGAAGATAAAATTAATACCCTGAAGGCTTACCAGAAATATTCAGATTATGGGGGAAAGGCACACAATATAGGGGACTGTAGACACAATATCTCCCTCTGGTGGCTGGACAGAACCTCTAACTACATCTTTCAAGAGGATCAAGAAATCTTTGAAGGACTGGATCCCTTAGCCTCCTATACAAACAAAATCCACAGACTGAGCTACATGAGCAGGCTGTCATTCACTCAACAAAATATTTACTAAGTACCTACTATTTATCAAGAACTGCATTGACAAAAGGATAGAGTAGTAAACCAGATAAATAAAGGCTCTGCTTTTCATTCAATTAGAAAGATAATAGACAAGTGTAGAAATAAATACATGTCATGAAACAGGAAGTAATTTAAAAAACAGAGGAGATAAAACTTACCCCCATAAAACAATGGCCACTTTTGGCATATTCCTCACAAGAGTAAGAGAAAAGGCAGAAGAAAAGCTAAGAGGATGATAGAGAAAGTTATACTCCAAAGCAAAAAAATTCCATGGCTCACTATAGCCTGGAATGGAAGGGATTTATAGGTATGGGATTAAAAAAAGGAGGTTTTGAACTAAAATGAGACTGAAATGCAAATAACAAAACTTTAAAAAATGTCATTGGACTAAACTAATGTGAAACATAAAAAATAATTGTAAAGTTTAAAGAGCCTCTTTAAGCAATATGGTAAGATCTTGACAAAGCAAAGGTGGTAGCAAATAATGTCAATCAAGACGGTGCAGTAGGAGGATATGGAACTAACCTCTCTTTATGAACGCATCAAAAATACATCTACATCTGGAGTAATCCTCACTGAAAACTACCTGGAAACTGGCAGAAAGAAACCTGTAAAACCAAGGCTGTAAGACAGATACACACAGAATTGTGTGGGAGAGGAAAAGAATTGAACAGGTTGAGACCTGTTGGGGTGGGGGCACTCAGAAAAAAAGAGAGATTACATGAGTGGAGATTTGCTATGGGGAGTGAATTATTCAAGCCACTTTTTGGGCATCCTGGCCCTGTGATCCTACAAAGGGAAGCTGAGTCTCCTTGCCTGGTTGGAGGGACTCTGGAACTAATGGGAGGGCTTGCGGGAAGGTTGGACTCCACTCAGGAGGAGCAAGCAGGCTGGCTTGTCCCCAGGCACAGTGGAGAGGGTGGATTGAAGGCTGTTCTGATTGCTGCCTGATCTCTCTGACCACCCTGGTGCAGTGCAGCCAGAACTGAGTGAATGTTCCTAGCCCTGCTTATTCTGTGTTATAGCTGTGCATTGGACAAGTTATCTTTGGAATAGCATCAAGTATACCAACATTCATGTTACTGGGGACCTGAAAGGAAAAAAGAGGGAAAGGGGATTGAATATGTATTTGATGAAATTAGGACTGAAAACTTCCCAAATCTGAAGAAGGAAAAAAAAAATTCAAATGTGGGTGTACCAAGTGTTGCAAACAAGATAAACCCAAACACATCCACACCAAGACATATCCTAATTAAAATGGTCAAAGTCAAAGATAAAGAGAGAGTTCTAAAGGCAGCAGGAAAAAAAAAAAAAAAAAAGAGCCACATGCTAGGGAACCTCCATGGCTTTCAGCTTATACTTCTGTAGAAAGTTTGCAGGTCAGAGGAGAGTGGCATGAAACAGTCAAATGCTGAAAGGGAAAAATCTGCAACCTAGGATATACTACCCAGCAAGGTTGTCATATAGAATCAAAAGAGAGATAAACAACCTCTCAGGTAAGCAACAGGTAAAAGAGTTCAATACTAAACTTACCTTGAAAGAAAGTTAAAAGGTCTTCTCTAAGTGGAAAAGAAGAATCTATAGGAAAGGAAATCTCACTAGGAAATGCAAATATATAGTAAGGGATAAGAGTTATCACTTAAATAAGCTATCTTTTAACCTTCATCAGAGAAGGCGATGGCACCCCACTCCAGTACTCTTTCCTGGAAAATCCCATGGATGGAGGAGCCTGGTAGGCTGCAGTCCATGGGGTCATTAAGAATCGGACACGACTGAGCGACTTCACTTTCACTTTTCACTTTCATGCATTGGAGAAGGAAATGGCAACCCACTCCAGTATTCTTGCCTGGAGAATCCCAGGGATGGGGGATCCTGGTGGGCTGCCGTCTATGGGGTCACACAGAATCGGACACAACTGAAGCGACTTAGCAGTAGCAGCAGTTAACCTTCATGGTTAAAAGATAAAAAGTTGTAAAAGCAGCTATTCACTAAATAGTTAGTTAATATGAGAATATAAAATGACATAAAAATGCAAGATATGAGGGAAGAGAGTAAAAAATCTAGATTTTTTAGAATGTGTTTGAACTTAAATGACTACCAGCTTAAAACAAGTAGATATAGCTATAGATCAACCTATAGTTATAGATCTAACTATAACATATCAACCAACACATGGTAACCACAAATAAAAAATTATACAAAAACTAAATACAAATACAAAACCTAAATACAATACATACACACACACACACACACAAACCTCCATAAGCATAATACTAAAAACAGTAAACCACAAGGAGAGAAGCAAAAAGAAAAAATAAATAAGAGGAAATATAAAAACAACTGGAAAACAAATAATAAAATGGCAATAAGAGCATACCTATCAATAATTACTTTAAATGTCAATGGACTAAGAGCATCAGTCAAAATATGTAGGATGACTGATAAGATGAAAAAACAAGACCCACCTATAATCTCCTTACAAGAGACTTGAAAGTGAAAGTAAAAGTGAAGTCGCTCAGTCGTGTCTGACTATTTGTGACCCGTGGACTGTAGCCCACCAAGCTCCTCCGTCCATGGGATTCTCCAGGCAAGGATACTGGAGTGGGTTGCCATTTCCTTCTCCAGGGGATCTTCCCAACCCAGGGATCAAACCCAGGTTTCCCACATTACAGGCAGTCACTTTAACCTCTGTGCCACAAGAGACTTAGTTCACAGCTAAAGTAGCACACAAACTGAAAGTGAAAATATGGAAAAAACTATTTCACACAAATGCAAATGAACAGAAAGTGGGGTTATATATGCTTTTCAGATTATTATCCCTTATAGATAATTATTCAGTTCAGTTCAGTTGCTCAGTCATGTCCGACTCTGCGACCCCATGGACTACAGAACGCCAGGCCTCCCTGTCCATCACCAACTTCCGAAGTTAACCCAACCTCATGTCCATTGAGATGGTGATACCATGCACCCATCTCATCCTCTGTCATCCCCTTTTCCTCCTACCTTCAATCTTTCCCAGCATCAGGGTCTATTTCAATGAGTCAGCTTTTTGCATCAGGTGGCCAAAGTATTGGAGTTTCAGCTTCAACATCAGTCCTTCCAATGAACACCCAGGACTGATCTCCTTTAGGATGGACTGGTTGGATCTCCTTGCAGTCCAAAGGACTCGCAAGAGTCTTCTCCAACACCACAGTTCAAAAGCATCAATTCTTCGGTGCTCAGCTTTCTTTAGAGTCCAACTCTCACATCCATACATGACTACTGGGAAAACAAAGCCTTGACTAGACGGACCTTTGCTGACCAAGTAATGGCTTTGCTTTTTAATATGCTTTCTAGATTGGTCATAACTTTCCTTCGAAGGAGAAAAGGTCTTTTAATTTCATGGCTGCAGTCACAATGTGCAGTGATTTTGGACCCCCCCAAATAAAGTCAGCTACTGTTTCCACTGTTTCCCCATCTGTTTGCCATGAAGTGATGGGACCGGATGCCATGATCTTCGTTTTCTGAATGTTGAGCTTTAACCCAACTTTTTCACTCTCCTATTTCACTTTCATCAAGAGAATCTTTAGTTCTTCTTCACTTTCTGCCATAAGGGTGGTGTCATCTACATGTCTGAGGTTACTTCTATTTCTCCTGGAAATCTTGATTCCAGCTTGTGCTTCTTCAAGCCCAGTGTTTCTCATGATGTACTCTGCATAGAAGTTAAATAAGCAGGGTGACAATATACAGCCTTGACGTACTCCTTTTCCTATTTGGAACATCTGTTCCATGTACAGTTCTAACTGTTGCTTCCTGACCTGTATACAGGTTTCTCAAGAGGCAGGTCAGGTGGTCTGGTATTCCCATCTCTTGAAGAATTTTCCACAGTTTATTGTGATCCACACAGTCAAAAGCTTTGGTATAGTCAATAAAGCAGAAATAGATGTTTTTCTGGAACTCTCTTCCTTTTTCGATGATCCAACAGATGTTGGCATTTGATCTCTGGTTCCTCCGCCTTTTCTAAAACTAGCTTGAACATCTGCAATTTCACAGTTCACTTATTACTGAAGCCTGGCTTGGAGAATTTTGAGCATTACTTTACTAGTGTGAGAAATGAGTGCAATTGTGTGGTAATTTGAGCATTCTTTGGCATTGTCTTTCTTTGGGATTGGAATGAAAACTGATCTTTTCCAGTGCTGTGGCCAATGTTGAGTTTTCGAAATTTGCTGACATATTGAGTTCAGCACTTTCAAAGAATCCTCTTTTAGGACTTGAAATATCTCAACTGGAATTCCATCACCTCCACTAGCTTGGTTCGTAGTGATGCATCCTAAGGCCCACTTGACTTCACATTTCCGGATGTCTGGCTCTAGGTGAGTGATCACACCATCTTGATGATCTGGGTCGTGAAGATGTTTTTTGTACAGTTTTTCTTTGTATTTTTGCCAGCTCTTCTTAATATCTTCTGCTTCTGTTAGGTCCATACCATTTCTGTCCTTTATTGAGCCCATCTTTGCATGAAATGTTCCCTTGGTATATCTAATTTTCTTCAAGAGAACTCTAGTCTTTCCCATTCTCTTGTTTTCCTCTATTTCTTTGCACTGATCACTGAGGAAGGCTTTCTTATCTCTCCTTGCTATTCTTTGAAACTCGGCCTTCAAATGGGTATATCTTTCCTTTTCTCCTTTGCTTTTCACTTCTATTCTTTTCACAGCTATTAGTAAGGCCGCCTCAGACAGCCATTTTGCTTTTTTGCATTTCTTTTTCTTGGGAATGGTCTTGCTCCCTGTCTCCTGTATAATGTCACTAACCTCCATACATAGTTCACCAGACACTCTATCAGATCTAGTCCCTTAAATCTATTTGTCACTTACACTGTATAATCATAGGCATTTTATTAGGTCATACCTGAATGGTCTAGTGGTTTTCCCTACTTTCTTCAATTTAAATCTGTATTTGGCAATAAGGAGCTCATGATCTGAGCCTCAGTCAGCTCCTGGTCTTGTTTTTGCTATAGGGCTTCTCCATCTTTGGCTGCAAAGAATATAATCAATCTGATTTCAGTGTTGACTATCTGGTGATGTCCATGTGTAGAGTCTTCTCTTGTGTTGTTGGAAGAGTGTGTTTGCTATGACCAGTGTGTTCTCTTGACAAAACTCTATTAGCCTTTGCCCTGCTTCATTCTGTACTCCAAGGCCAAATTTGCCTGTTACTCCAGGTGTTTCTTGACTTTCTACTTTTGCATTCCAGTCTCCTATAATGAAAAGGACATCTTTTGGGGGTGTTAGTTCTAGACGGTCTTGTAGGTCTTCATAGAACCATTAAACTTCAGCATCTTCAGCATTACTGTTCGGGGCATAGATTTGGATTACTGTGATATTGAATGGCTAGCCTTGGAAATGAACAGAGATCATTCGTCGTTTTTGAGATTGTGTCTAAGTACTGCTTTTTGAACTCTTTGTTGACTATGATGGCTACTCCATTTCTTCTAAGGGATTCCTGCCCACAGTAGTAGATATAATGGTCTTCTGAGTTAAATTCACCCATTCAAGTCCATCTTAGTTTGCTGATTCTTAAAATGTCAACATTCACTCTTACCATCTCCTGTTTGACCACTTCCAATTTGCCTTGATTCATGGACCTGACATTCCAGGTTCCTATGCAGTAGTGCTCTTTACAGCATCAGACCTTGCTTCTATCACCAGTCACATCCACAACTGGGTGGTGTTGCTTTGGCTCCATCTCTTCATTCTTTCTGGAATTATTTTTCCACTGATCTCCAGTAGCTTATTGGGCACCTACTGACCTGGGGAGTTCATCTTTCAGTGTCCTATCTTTTTGCCTTTTCATACTGTTCATGGGGTTCTCAAGGCAAGAATACTGAAGTGGTTTGTCATTACCTTCTCCAGCAGACCACATTTTGTCAGAACTCTCCACGATGACCTGTCCATCTTGGGTGGCCCTACATGGCATGGCTGATAGTTTCATTGAGTTAGACAAGGCTGTGCTCCATGTGATTAAACTGGTAATTTTTTTGTGATTGTTGTTTCAATCTGTCTGTCCTCTGATGCCCTCTCTCAGTGCCTACCATCTTATTGGGGTTTCTCTTATTTGGATGTGGGGTATCTCCTAACGGCTGCTGCTCCTGACCTTGGATGTAGGGTATCTCCTCTCGACTGCTCCCCGCTCCAGTGCCAGGCAGCAAATACTGAATATCATTCTGTGACATATAAAAGATATCCATTTTATACACATTAATTTGTGTCCACTAGTTTAAAACTCCTAATTTATCCTTCCATCACACCAGAAGATGAGCCCCCCAGGTTGGAAGGTGTGAAATATGTGATAAAAGAAGAGCAGTTGGCAATCACTAATAGCTTCAGAAAGAATGAAGCACTAGGCCAAAGCAGAAATAATGCTCAGTTGCGAATGTCTAGTAGTGAAAGTAAAGTCCAGTCCTGTAGTTCAGTTCAGTCGCTAGGTCATGTCTGACTCTTTGTGACCCCATGGACTGCAGCACACCAGGCCTACCTATTCATCACCAGCTCCCAGAACCTGCTCAAACTCATGTCCATCGAGTCGGTGATGCCATCCAATCATCAAATCCTCTATTATCCCCTTCTCCTCCTGCCTTTAATCTTTCCCAGCATCAGGGTCTTTTCCGAAGACTCAGTTCTTCGCATCAGATGGCCAAAGTATTGGAGTTTCAGCTTCAGCATCAGTCCTTTCAATGAATATTCAGGACAGATTTCCTTTAGGATGGACTGGTTGAATCTCCTTGCAGTCCAAGGGACTCGCAAGAGTCTTCTCCAACACCACAGTTCAAAAGCATCAATTCTTTGGTGCTCAGCTTTTTTTATAGTCCAACTCTAATATCCATGCTTGTCTACTGGAAAAACCATAGCTTTGACTAGACTGACCTTTGTTGCCAAAGTAATGTCTCTGCTTTTTAATATGTTGTCTAGGTTGGTCATAGCTTTTCTTCCAAGGAGTAAGTGTCTTTTAATTTCATGGCTGCAGTCACCATCTGCAGTGCTTTTGGAGCCCAAGAAAATAAAGTCTGTCTTTGTTTCCATTGTTTCCAATTCTATTTGCCATAAAGTGATGGGACTGGATGCCATGATCTTCATTTTCTGAATGTTGAATTTCAAGCCAGAATTTTCATTCTCCTTTCCCATTTCCATCCAGAGGCTCTTCAGTTCCTCTTTTCTTTCTGCCATAAGGGTGGTGTCATCTGCATATCTGCAGTTATTGATATTTTTCCAGCAGTCTTGCTTCATCCAACCCAGCATTTCACATGATATACTCTGCATATAAATTAAATAACCAGGGTGACAATATACAGCCTGACATACTCCTTTCCCAAGTTGGAACCAGTCCATTGTTTCAAGTCTGGTTTTTAACTGTTGCTTCTTGACCTGCATACAGATTTCTCAGGAGGCAGATATGGTGGTCTGGTATTTCCCTCTCTTTCAGAATTTTCCACAGTTTGTTGTGATCCACAAGTCAAAGTCTTTGGCGTAGTTGATGAAGCAGAAGTAGACGTTTTTCTGGGACTCTTTTGCTTTTTTGATGTTCCAGCGGATGTTGGCAATTTGATCTCTGGCTCCTCCGCCTTTTCTAAATCCAGCTTGAACATCTGCAATAGATTCAATGCATTAGATCTGATTAGATCTGATAGACAAAGTGCCTGAAGAACTATGGACAGAGGTTCATGATAGTGTACAGGAGGCAGTGATGAAGACCATTCCCAATAAAAGGAAATGCAGAAAGACAAAATGGTTGTTTGAGGAGGCCTTCCAATAGCTTAGAAAACAAGAGAAGCAAAAGGCATAGAAAAAAATGAAAGATATACCCATCTGAATGCAGAGTTCCAAACAATAGCAAGGATAGATAAGAAAGCCTTCCTCAGTGATCATTGCAAAGAAATTTTTTTCAGTTTTTTTTTTCAGTTTTTTTTTCAATCAATGCAAAGAGTAAACGAATAGAATGGGAAATACTAGAGATCTCTTCAGGAAAATAGATACCAAGAGAATATCTCGTGCAAAGATGGGCACAATAAAGGACAGAAATGGTATCGACCTAACAGAAGCAGAAGAAATTTAAAAAAGGAAGTGAGAATACACAGAAGAACTATAAAAAAAAAAGATCTTCATGACCCAGATAACCACAATGGTGTGATCACTCACCTAGAGCCAGACATCCTGGAGTCCGAAGTCAACTCAACCTTAGGAAGCATCAGTACAAACAAAGCTAGTGGAGGTGATGGAATTCCAGCTGAGCTATTTCAAGTTTTAAAAGTGATGCTGTGAAAGTGCTGCACTCAATATGCCAGCAAATTTGGAAAACTCAACAGTGGGCCACACAACTGGAAAAGGTCAGTTTGCATTCCAGTTCTGAAGAAAGGCAATGCCATAGAGTGCTCAAACTACTGCACAATTGCATTCATCTCACACGCTAGAAAATCATGCTCAAAATTCTCCAAACGAGGCTTCAACAGTACTGCAAATGCTGCAAAGTACATTACATAGGAACATGGAACGTTAGGTTTTGAATCAGGGTAAATTGGACATGATCAAGCATTAGATACCAAGATCAAACATCAACATCTCAGAAACCAGTGAACTAAAATGGGTAGGAATGGGTGAATCTAATTCAGATGACCATTATATCTACTTCTGTGGGCAAAAATCTCTGAGAAGAAAATGAAAGTCTAAAGTACAATATTTGGAAGCAATCTCAAAAATGACAGAATGATCTAGATTCTTTTCCTAGGCTAACCATTCAGTGTCACATAAGTCTATGTCCAAACCACTGATGCTAAAGAAGCTGAGGCTGACTGGTTCTATGAAGACCTACAACACCTAGAACTAACACCAGAAAAGATATCCTTTTCTTTTAAAAAATGCTTATTTTTAATTGGGAGGATAATTGTTTATAACATGGTGTTGGTTTCTGCCATATATCAACATGAATTGGCCATAGATATACAGATGTTCCCTCCGTCTTGAACCTCCCTTCCACCTCTCACCCCATGTCAGCCCTCTAGGCTTTCACAGTGAATTTGAGCACTGAATTTGAGCTCACTGCACCATAAAATAAATTTCCACTGGATATCTAATTTTACATATGGTGATGCATGTGTTTCATTGCTACTCTCTCAACTCATCCCACCTTCTCCTTACCTCTCTGCATCCACAAGTCTGTTCTCTGTGTCTGTGTCTCCACTGCTGCCCTGAAGACAGGTTCATCAGTATATCATCTTTCTAGATTCCGTATATGCATTCATATGTGATATCTGGTCTTTTTCTTTCTGACATACTTCACTCTGTATAATAGGCTCTAGGTTCATCCACCTTATTAGAACTGAATCAAATGCATTCCTTTTTATGGCTGAGTAATACCCCATTGCATATACATGCCACAACTTCTTTATCCATTTATCTGTAGATGAACATCTAGGTTACTTCCATGCCCTAACTATTGCAAACAGTGCTGTCATGAACATTGAAGTACGTGTGTCTTTTTCAATTATTGTTTCCTCAGGGTATATGCCCAGTAGTTGGATTGTTGAATCATATGGTAGGCTTATTCTTGGTTTTTTAAAAAACCTCCATACAGTCACTATGGAGACAGTGGCTATATCAATTTGCACTCCTGCCAACAAAGCAAGAGGGTTCCCTTTTCTCCACACTCTCTCCAGCATTTGTTGTTTGTAGATTTTTAACAGTTTTTTTCTGGTATTGAGCTGAATGATTGGCCTTTATATTTTGGAGATCAATCCTATGTCAGTTGTTTCATTTGCTATTATTTTCTTCCATTCTGAGAGTTGTTTTTTCACTTTATTTATAGTTTCTTTTGCTGTGCAAAGCATTTTAAATTTAACTAGGTTCCAACCAGCCATGGAGCAACAGACTGGTTCCAAATTGAGAAAGGAGTACGTCAAGGTGGTATATACTGTCACCCTGCTTATTTAACTTATATGCAGAGTACATCATGTGAAATGCCGGGCTGAATGAAGCATAAGCTGAAATCAAGATTGCTGGGAGAAATATCAATAACCTCAGATATGCAGATGACACCACCCTTATGGCAGAAAGTGAAGAACTAAAGAGCCTCTTGATGAAAGTGAAAGAGGAAGAGTGCACAATCTCTACCAATTGTGCACTATTGGTAGAGACGTATATTGATGTAGCCATTCCAGAAAACAGTACGGAGGTTCTTCAAAAAATTAAAAATAAAATTACATATGATACAGCAATTCCATTACTGGGTATTCATCTGAAGAAAATGAAAACACTAATTGATAAAGGTCAGGAAGATCCCCTGGAGAAGAGAATGGCTACCCTCTTTAGCATTCTTGCCTGGAGAGTTCCATGGTCAAGTCTTGCCTAGAGAGTTCCATGGTCAGAGGAGCCTGGTATCAGAGCAGGGTTAGGGAAGTTATATGCAAATATTCATCTTACTTATTATACGTTATAAAGTTATATGTTCTAAATGCCATCTAAATTCAAGACTGACTTCATGACTTAGCACCTATTTGGATATTCACGAGGCAAAAATTGATGAAAAATTTCAAAATGAATAAAAATATATAGCCACATTTCAAAATCATCAATCCCTCATCCAAAGTTAATATACAAATAAGATCTATTATTGTGAGATTGATGTGCACAAAAAATAGTGTTTTGTGATTCAACACATTACATTCTTTTCATTTCAAATCATTTCCACACAGCAGCCTGAATATTGATGGAGAGAAACAGTTAATTGTCTAGAGGAGTGTTTTCAACAGAACTGTCTGCGCTGATGGGAATGCTTGATATCTGCAGATCTAAGATGATAGCCACTAGCCACAGGTGGTTCCTGAGCACTCACAGTGTGGCTAGTGCCACACTGAACTGTTTGTTTTACTTACTTAAATTAAAACAGTCAGCTGGTGACTACCACACTGAACAGAGCAGCTCTAGACGATATATCTTCAGATAGCCTTGTCTCTTAGGCATTGTGTTCCAAGATTAATCAACAGTGTTTGGATTTTTTCCACACCAGTTAAATATGTTTTGTTTCAAGTTGTTTTAATTGTGTGAAAGAATAATTTTGATTACAACATAGGCATTGCAAGCCATGATATCTATATCTATTTGTTGTTCAGTCGCAAAGTTGTGTACAATTCTTTGTGACTCCATGGACTGTAGCTTGCCAGTCTCCTTTGTCCATGGGGTTCTCCTGGCAAGAATACTGAAGTGGGTTGCCATTTCCTTCTCCAATATCTATCTATATCTACACCTATATTTCTATACTACTGGTCTTAGCTTATATCTATGTATTTTCCAAGTTTGTTTTGTAATATTTCTTTCAAAGCTTTAAAGTAAAACCCTTGTTGAATATATTAGACCCAGGATATGACTGTAAGTTCAGGACAAATTAAGTGGGAATATACAAGATGGGGAGGAGGTGAAAAGAAAAGTACTATTTACTTTTTAAATTTAAAAGGTTCAGTTCAGTTCAGTTCAGTCGCTCAGTTGTGTCTGACTCTGTGACCCCATGAATTGCAGCACGCCAGACCTCCCTGTCCATCACCAACTCCCGGAGTTCACTCAGAATCACGTCCATTGAGTCAGTGATGCCATCCAGCCATCTCATCCTCTGTCGTCCCCTTCTCCTCCTGCCCCCAATCCCTCCCAGCATTAGAGTCTTTTCCAATGAGTCAGCTCTTTGCATGAGGTGGCCAAAGTACTGGAGTTTCAGCTTTAGCATCAGTCCTTCCAGGGCTGATTTCCTTCAGAATGGACTGGCTGGATCTCCTTGCAGCCCAAGGGACTCTCAAGAGTCTTCTCCAACACCACAGTTCAAAAGCATCAATTCTTTGGCGCTCAGCTTTCTTCACAGTCCAACTCTCATATCTATACATGACCACTGGAAAAACCATAGCCTTGACTAGACAGACCTTTGTTGGCAAAGTAATGTCTCTGCTTTTCAATATGCTATCTAGGTTGGTCCTAGCTTTTCTTCCAAGGAGCAAACATCTTTTAATTTCATGGCTGCAGTCATCGTCTGCAGTGATTTTGGATGCCAAGAAAATAGTCTGTCACTGTTTCCATTGTTTTCCCATCTGTTTGCATGGAGTGATGGGACTGGATGCCATGATCTTCATTTTTTGAATGTTGAGCTTTAAGCCACCTTTTTCACTCTCCTCTTTCACTTTCATTAAAAGGCTCTTAAGTTCTTTGCTTTCTGCCATAAGGGTGTGTGTCATCTGTGTATCTGAGGTTATTGATATTTCTCCCAGAAATCTTGATTTCAGCTTGTGCTTCATCCAGCCTGGCATTTTACATGATATGTTATGCATACAAGTTAAATAAACAGGGTAACAATATACAGCCTTGATGTACTCCTTTCCCTATTTATAATCAGTGTATTGTTCCTTTTCCAGTTCTAACTGTTGATTCTTGACCTACATACAGATTTTTCAGGAGGCAGGTAAAGTGGTCTGGTGTTCCCATTTTTTAAAGAATTTTCCACAGTTTGTTGTGATCCATACAGTAAAAGGTATTGGTGTGGTCAGTAAAGCAGAAGTAGATATTTTTCTGGAATTTGCTTGCTTTTTCTATGATTCAGTGGATGTTGGCAATTTGATCTCTGGATCCTTTGCCTTTCTTAAATCCAGCTTGAACATCTGGAAGTTCACAGTTCATGTCCTGTTGAAGCTTGGAGAATTTTGAGCATTACTTTGCTAGCATGTGAGATGAGTGCAATTGTTTAACATTCTTTGGCATTGCCTTTCTTTGGGATTGGAATGAAAACTGACCTTTTCCATTCCTGTGGCCACTGCTGAGTTTTCCAAATTTGCTGGCATATTGAGTGTAGCGCTTTCATAGCATCATCTTTTATGGTTTGAAATAGCTCAGCTGGAATTCCATTACCTCCTTCTATCTTTGTTCGTAGTGATGCTTCCTAAGGCCCACTTGACTTTGCATTCTGGGATGCTTGGCTCTAGGTGCATGATCACACCATCGTGGTTATCCAAGTCATTAAGATCTTTCTTGTATATTTCTTTTGTGTATTCTCGTCACCTCTTCTTGATATCTTCTGCTTCTGTTAGAAGCAGTTCATGACTGTGGCTCAGATTGTGGACTCTTTTTGAAAATTCAGACTTAAATTGAAGAAAGTAGGGAAAAGCACTAGACCATTCAGGTATGACCTAATCATATGCCTTACAGTTATACAGCGGAAGTAACAAATAGATTTAAGAGATTAGACCTGATAGACAGAGTGCATAACAAATCACATACCCCAAATTAGCAATTTAAAACAGCAATTTTATTGTGCTCAAAATTTGTGGGGACAAGATTCATCTGGGTAGTTCTCCCTTGAGGTCACCCATGCAGATGTAGTAAGATGCTGGCTGGAGATACCATCATCTAAAAGCCCAAACTGGCTGGATGTCCAAGTTGGTTCACTAAGGTCTGGCAGCTGACCAGGGCAACAACATGTGGCTTCATTGGTGGGCAATGTAAGAGTGATCAATCTTTTTACAGAAAAGTGTGGAGTGACAAGTGCAAGGTTCAAACAAACAAAGTAGAAGTGGCATTGCCCTGTAGGACCTGGTTTTGAAAGCTCTCTGTGTCACTTCTAGTGGACTCTGTCATTGAACATGTCCAAAGATTCAAAGGGGGTAGGCGGGTATTAGACTCTACCTTTTGATGGGTGTGATAAGGTCACATTGTAGAAGAACCAGTAAGATGGGAAATATTGTTGTGATCATCTTTGGAAAGTGAAACCTGCCACATATAAATGATACGTATGAAAACACTTAGGATTCCAGACAGTTATGGCCATGTTCATTCATATTTTACTCCCTTTAAAAACATATAGCCTTACAAACTTTGACCTATTCAGTTATATGCTAGTCTGATACTTATCCAGTGAGTTATGTTCAAAGGCTATAGCATACATGCTAATATGCAGGGATTGGGAAATAATCCTGAGAATTTCTTTGAGCTTGTCTGTCTTGTTATTCCACTCTTTTTTTCTTTCTTCTGATATCTTTTCATTAGTCTTCTCTGTTTTCATTACCTTTTATCAAGTTGGTCCCATGTGCTGTATTTTTCCTCATTGAACTCTCAGAGTATCCTCCTCTGCTCTTTTCACCACCACTAGGAAACTGATGGAAAAGACTTGAGAACCAAAAAGCATAATTTTAAGTTTCAGACACTCCTAACAGTTCTTTGGGCTGCCCAGGTAGCTCAGTGGTAAAGAATCCACCTACCATGCAGGAGATGCAGGAGACTCAGGTTCGATCCCTGGGTCAGGAAGATCCCTTGGAGTAGGAAATAGCACCCCCCTCCAGTATTGTTGGGCTTCCCAAATGGTGCCAGTGATGAAGAACCTTCCTGTCAATGCAGGAGAATAAGAGATATGGGTTCGATCCCTGGGTTGGGAAGATCCCCTGGGGTAAGAAATAGCAACCATTCCAGGATTCTTGCCTGGAAAACTTCATAGTCAGAGGAGCCTGGCGGGCTACTGTTCCTGGGGTTGCAAAGAGTGACTAAGCTCAGAACAGAACAGCTCTTTACAGTATCTAGTGAAAAACATGGAGGAAGAGATTTTTGATGAATAGAAACCTTTCAGCTGTCATAGCCAGAAGATTAATTTTAATTCTTCACTGTCCACATTGTGAATATCCACCTTGCAAAGAGTGTGGAATGAATAACTTAGCCCAAATCTTCCTAGGTGAGTTTTTTTTGTTTTTACTTAAATGGAAGAGAGAGTAGGGGAGCATAAGAGTGAGAGAACAAGAGAGTGAGAGAATGCCTCTTCTTTCTGGGGATGCAGGTGAGCCTCAATCAAAGTGCCCAATGAGTAACTGATACAGGAGACCCTGGAGAAATATTTGTTATATAAATACTGAAATATAATCAGCATTTGCTGAGGGCTGACCATATACAAGGTAGACACTAGTTTGTGACTATAAAGAAGTATGAAGAGCCAGTCATCAGGCAAGTTGGGAAGACAACACAGAAGGAGACAACTAACAAAATATTTCTGGTCTTTGTAAGGTCCAAAGCTAATGGAACAACCATAAGCAATGATCTTGGGAAAAGTGGATGGAATGAGCATTCTTAGGACACCTTCTATCTACTATGAAATTTCATTCTAATCCCAAAGAAAGGCAATGCCAAAGAATGCTCAAACTACTGCACAGTTGCACTCATCTCACACACTAGTAAAGTAATGCTCAAAATTTTCCAAACCAGGCTTCAGCAATACATGAACCATGAACTTCCAGATGTTCAAGCTGGTTTTAGAAAAGGCAGAGGAACCAGAGATCAAATTGCTAACATCCGCTGGATCATAGAAACAGCACCAGAGTTCCAGAAAAAACATCTATTTCTGCTTTATTGACTATGCCAAAGCCTTTGACTGTGTGGATCACAATAAACTGTGGAAAATTCTGAAAGAGATGGGAATACCAGACCACCTGACCTGCCTCTTGAGAAACCTATATGCAGGTCAAGAAGCAACAGTTAGAACTGGACGTGGAGCAACAGACCGGTTCCAAATAGGAAAAGGAGTACATCAAGGCTGTATATTGTCACCCTGCTTATATAACTTAGATGCAGAGTACATCATGAGAAACACTGGGCTGCAAGAAACACAAGCTGGAATCAAGATTGGTGGGAGAAATATCAATAGCCTCAGATATGCAGATGACACCACCCTTATGGCAGAAAATGAAGAGGAACTAAAAAGCCTCTTGATGAAAGTGAAAGAAGAGAGTGAAAAAGTTGGCTTAAAGCTCAACATTCAGAAAACGAAGATCATGGCATCCATTCACATCACTTCATGGGAAATAGATGGGGAAACAGTGGAAACAGTGTCAGACTTTAATTTTTTGGGCTCCAAAATCACTGCAGATGGTGATTGCAGCCATGAAATTAAAAGACGCTTACTCTTTAGAAGGAAAGTTATAACCAACCTAGATAGCATATTGAAAAGCAGAGACATTACTTTGCCAACAAAGGTCCGTCTAGTCAAGGCTATGGTTTTTCCAGTGGTCGTGTATGGATGTGAGAGTTGGACTGTGAAGAAAGCTGAGCACCGAAGAATTGATGCTTTTGAACTGTGGTGTTGGAGAAGACTCTTGAGAGTCCCGTGGACTGCAAGGAGACCCAACCAGTCCATTCTGAAGGAGATCAGCCCTGGGATTTCTTTGGAAGGAATGATACTAAAGCTGAAACTCCAGTACTTTGGCCACCTCATGCGAAGAGTTGACTCATTGGAAAAGACTCTGATGCTGGGAGGGATTGGGGGCAGGAGGAGAAGGGAACGACAGAGGATAAGATGGCTGTATGGCATCACCAACTCGATGGGTGTGAGTTTGAGTGAACTCCGGGAGTTGGTGATGGACAGGGAGGCATGGCGTGCTGCGATTCATGGGGTCACAAAGAATCGGACACGACTGAGCGACTGAACTGAACTATCTACTAGCTGGTCAACTCAGTAATTTCTCTTGATTCTTAGAACTACAGGAGGGCAACAGAGAAGGAGCTCAGGGAGCGGAGAGGGGCAGAAAGGGCCCAAAGTCATACACTTTGCCAGAACAAACTCAGAAAGCCAACTTCAGTGTCAACGCTTTCACTGCTGTGACCTGAATCTTGAGGAAAGCAAGACTCCTTTTCTTCTTCTTAGAGATCTTGACTAGCTTCATTTTAGATGCTGTTATATGACTGGGGATAATGAACAGATACTTTTAAAATGTTGATTGTAGAGACTATCTGATGCCCAAACTGACCAGGGTTCAATTTTTTTAATGGCCACTGGAGGGCTCCCCATGCTAAGCTTTATAGACAATTGCCAGGTTATTAAATACATTTTGTGTGTGTGTGTGTGTTCTCTGCAAGTTTGATTAATTCCAGGCCTTTGGGAGTTAGTGAGTGACTATGTCACTCTTTAAAATGAGGAATGAATAACATTTGGCTGGAACCAGATTGAGTCAATTTTGGGCAGAGGTCATATGAGGATCTTGCCACATAGCTCTTTATGTACCCCTGAGGCCAGGCCGCCCACACTTTGCTTCTCAGGTCCCGAACCCACACATAATTCAACCAATACACCTGCACCTCTGACCTACAGCACTGCATCTTCATTAAGCCCTTTGTGCTGACCGCCAGCTTCTCACTGCCCTCCATCTTGGACTCTGCCCTAGGGCCAAGACCTCAGCCAGGGTAAGGATCTAATTTTCTCACTGCTGTAGCCTTGGAATATTTTTCAAAGTGGGCCTCCAGGCTTCTTGCCCCTGTGCCATCTTAAAGCAAGGGGAGGCCTATAAAAGGGATCAAGAAGGTTCCAGTTTATTCTCAAAATGCGCTTTCTAGTCTCTATAGCTTTTCCCTGATGGTTGACATGTCACCCTGCCTTTGCACTTTAAAATACTGAGAGACAAGAAGTGCTGGACTCAGTGGAATATATTGTGATGTCAGACTTTCATATTGCAGCAAGATAAAAATGTGGGGCAAAGCATCAGAGCCTTCTAAAATGTACTAAAAAGAATGATACTGGTGTTGGGCTGTTCAGGAGTACTTGAGATTTTGAATAATTTAAAAAATTATTTAGAATGATTTCAGAGGATCTATCTTGCTAGAAACCTGCTTGGGAAACTAAAATGGAACTTGGACAGGATCTTCTTAATGAAAAACCCTGCCAAAGTTTAAATAGCAATTATTTCATTAAAAAGTAAGTTATTCCAACTCTGATGTGAGTTATCAATAGAATATTGGCTTTCATCAGAAGAAATCAGGAGAAGGTAATCATGTTCTTCATGACAAAATCAGGTGGGCACAGTACTAGTTATGTGTTTCCCAGTTGTGTCAAATCAGCAACAGCAGACAAAAATGGACAAAGATGGAATGCTCAATATCAGGTTCATTATTATGTTTTCAAGACCAGAGTTCCAATGCAAAGCATGTCTTCAAGTTGACCCAACAAAATGCAAATTGTCTGTTAATATGGAGGTAGTTCATCTACTTAACCATTCTATACCCCTATGAGTTGATATCATTGTTTCCATTTTAGACATGGAAGGACAGAGGCATAGAGCAGGCAAACAGTGGACTCAGGAGCTGCCAGGCTGTGGCTGATGTTAACACAGTGGTTTAGTTAATGTTTATTTTGCTCATGTAAAAAGGTCCCACTGATTTGTACTTTTTCTCTTCACCCTCTCCAGCAATGATGTTAGAGGCTTGAGGGCTTTTTGCAAGAGACCTTTATAGGCAGGATTATGTAGTAAGGTATTCCAGAGACCCCTTCCCCAGCACCCCTGCTCCTTCCGCAGCACTCCCTTTCTCCTCACCACCCCCACACCCAAGTCTTTTAATGATCTGAATCACAGAAGTCAAAGAAAAGACTGTGAATCAAAACCTGAGAAAGGAGCAGACACTCCTGCTGGCTTAGGTTTGACTAGTCCAGTCAGAAGTCTAGTAAATACCCACCAACCTACAGGCCTGGCAGTAATTTTCCAGGCCAGTGGGAGAGAAGTAAGTAGCAGTGTCTATGTGGTTTGGTTCTAATGACATTAAATTGCCAACACCAATCTCTACAGCTTTTATCTCAGAGAACTCCACCCACAGAAGTCAATGGCCTGAGTTCCACCCATGGCCTGGATTCTGGGATTCTGCTTGGGTGGTATGTAGAATAAGTCCTACCCTGTTCCAGATCCCATCTGCTGTCTGAGCCATCATCATGGCTAAATAACTGTAGGTGGGAAGGCCTTTAAACATGGGCTGCTAAGTGCCAGGGCAACCGCCTCTGCACCATTCAGTATTAATTATTTAATTGACCAACAGAGGAAATAGATACATAATACCAGGAGAGCTTTAGCCTTATCCTAGGTTCAATTTAAGCTAATCATCAGTCTTTATGGAAAATGCCTATGTGGGTTTTTCTCAGTAAGTGCCGTCAGCAAGTCTGAACAAAATCCTCTTCGGCTGTCTGACACAGCTCTGCCTGGGCTCATACCCTGCACCACTGCGTGACCAGGAGGGCTTCGGTGCTGCTCTGGATCACATGCAATGGGTTCAATGATAAACATATGCCTTCATGAAAGAAAATAGAAACTTCTCATAGAAAAGAATCTCAGAGAACTGGGTATTCCATCTTGAACCTGAAAGAAATTGAGTGTGGAAAACTTATACTTCTCAACTGTCAGGGGCACAGAGGAAGGGAAACATTTTTTTAAAAACAGAGACATAAAGCAAAGTGATAAGAGGACTCATTTTTATACAAAACCAATGTACATTTAGACAGGTCAGAGGAGAATTTTTGTTGGTTCTTGGCATTGCTTTATTGTGGCATGGTTGTATACAGAGGCTGAAATGGCACAGAAGACTAGAATAAGCCTGAAGAAGCTCTTAGAACTTGTTTACAAGACCCAGGGGCTTAGGTGTAGTATAGGCACAGTCATTTGAAGTATTCACTCTTTTGGAATCATATGCAACATGAATGTTAACTCTGAGCCCAAGATCTAAAATCTGGAGCACTGCTGTTGCCAATGAGACTAAAATAATGCACCAGGCTAACAATTTTGTGAATCATGCAGTGTCCTTTGCATTTCCATTAGAGGGCATTCTTGCTTCATGTATTCCTAGATTTTCTCGTCATCAGAGAGCCTTTTCTTCCAAGGCAGGTCTGCAAGATAGGTGGTCTAAACTGGCAAATGGCATGCCAAGCAAGGTAAGAGAAGTTTAGAGGAAACAATATGGCATTTCTTTTTTCCTGCTTTCAAATCAGAAGTGCAAACCCAAGGTTAACAGAAAGTAGCTTGGGCCAAAACTGTTTTCCTGGGAATTTTTTCATTGCACAGACCTTATACACAGTACTTCATGGACTGCCAGAACCTTCCCCTGGGAAGACTGAAAGGGGAGACAGTTGATTTTTCAGAGAGATTGTGCAAAGGCAGCCAAGCAAACAGGAAGGTGCCTTGAGTCCTAGACGGGGGCCTTTCCTCTCTCTGTGCAGTCACTGGGGCCCTGTGTGTGGGGAACGAAGCCAAGGCTGAGGCAGACTGAGCACCTTCTTTGGCCTTCTCCATCACCAGCACTGCCCTACAGCCTGCTGCTTCTCCGGTTCTGATCTGGCCAGAGCAGATATGTTGTTTGTGTGTAAGTCTGCAAAGCATGTAGGGGTATAGAGTTTAATATATGTGCACATCCCTAGATGAGTTCTCAGAGCATGCACGTGGTATGGGGGTGGTTTTCAGAGCGTTCAAACTTTGGAATACAAGACACAGAGGATGCTGTTGATAGAGAGATTGGTACTTCTCCCAGCCATGTTCGGAACAGGGGGAGGCACATATGGAGAGTATGGTTTCCGATGGAGTGCCAAGTACCCTGTGGGCATTACACATATTTCTGAGCACACATGTTGGGAGGGGTCAGACAACAGAAGTTGCTCCCTGCCATATAAGAAACTGGCACCTCTGTATCCTAAGCATAGCACTCTACTGGCTGGGAGGGTCTGCCTCTGGAACTTTGTGTCTTAGTTCAAGTTGCTATAACAAGTGTGGAGTAGCTTATAAACAGCAAACATTTATTTCTCACCCTTCTGAAGATTGGAAGTCTGAGGTCAGAGTGCCAGAATAGTCAGGTGCTGTGGCAGACCACTGGCCTTTTGATGTGTCCTCATAGGGTGGAACATAAGTGAGGGCTTTCTCTGGGGTCTTTCTATAAGGGCACTAACCCCGTTTATGAAGCCTTCACCTGCATAATCTAGTCACCTCCCAAGGACCATCACATGGGGAGCAGTCCTTGGGTCCTCAAAGAGTCAGACACAACTGAATGAATGAATGACAACCTATGGATTTTAATGGAAGCATATACATTACCATGTGTAAAATATATAGCAAGTCGGAATTTGCTGTGTGACACAGTGAGCTCAACCCAGTGCTCTCTGACAACCTAGAAAGGTGGAATGGAGTGGGATTTGGGATGGGGGTTCAGGAGGGAGAAACATATGTATACCTGTGGCTGATTCATGCTGCTATATGGCAGAGGCCAACACAATCCTGTAAAGCAATTATCCTCCAATAAAAAAGAAAGAGAAATATGGATTTTAGGGGGATACACACATTCAGATCATTGCACTATGCAAACTCAGTGGAATGGGTGCCTAAGAACTTATGAACTCTCCCTGGTCACCCTCAGAAGGCTCTTTTTAGGTGTCCAGGCACCTTTCCCCTGTTCCCCACACATAGGAGGGTTAAGTCAGATAGCAGAGGGGATTCTTTATTAAGGCTGGAAAGCCAGCCTGAGTGAAAAGCATGCAAACATGGGATATCAGCTCTCCTCCACTGTGGGCCTATGAGAACAGAAGCTAGGATTGCCCCCCAGACTTGAACAGGATATCGGAGTTGCATTTTACCGTGATGAAAATTGTTTAATTTGGAGTGCTGTAAAAAACCATATCAAGGCAGGGATGGTAAGGTAGTTTTTATGAAATGCTTAAAATATGAGGCTGGTAGAGGACAAAGGAATCTTGGGAGAAATCAGGTTGACTCAACCTGCCTATAGTGGGCTTAAGCTAGAGATACTGGACAGGAAAATAGAGCCTTCACCAGGAGGGTGGGAGGGCAGGGCTGAGAGCAGTGCCCTGGCAAGATCCTGATGCAAAGTTATAGTAATTAGGGTCCTGGAAAGGAAAGTCCTTCTCTCCTTGTAGCTGTAAACCCCTAGTTTTACAACTGAAGCTCCTGGTCCTGGTTTTCATTTTGGGCTCTGCAGCAACAAAGCACCTTTGGCCCAAATCTCTCACATTCTATTTTTAAAAAGCAAGGATTTAAGTGTGCAGGGGAGCCTATAATTTACCCAGCACTTGAAACAATCAAATCCACCTCAAGGCATAGATGAAGCTCAAATACTCCTGCGCAGGTTTTGATGGTCCTACAAAAGCACTTAAAGTTTTCTTTTATGTGCAGGGCAATTGCCATAGTTTTCTAGCTGCATCCTTTTCTGTCTCATGTAACACAGGGGTGGTTGTGCTCTTGCAGAGACTGTGGAACCTGACTCTGGGTTCTGTTTATAGGCTTTGGGTTTGCAAAACAGGGGATGATTTGCCAAGATTAGAACCCCTGGAAACCTGTGGATTTGGAACTCCAGATAGAATTCCAAATTTTTTTTTTTTTTTTTTTGAGGTTCAAGTTCTTTTAACTTTTGGCCCAAATGTGACTTCCTGTTTCTAAGAAAAAAAAGCTTTCAAAAGTTCCATGAAAAGAGCTCCTAAAGAACCCTGGACATCCAGTGGTTTTCACAAAACAATATTTTGATGAGTTAAGTGTAAATGTATCAGAAACATATGGATTAAATTTCCCTTGAAACATGTAGGGGTTTGAAAAAGAGGGGGGAAAGCAGGCCAAACACACTTTAGGGTTTTAGCGAACCCAAAACATTTGAAAAGTACTTTGAGGTGTTTGAGTAAGTCCAAACCTACAGCGCTGGCCCACCCGGGATGGGATGGCAGCAGCATACTCGCAGCCAGGCAGACGCCCAGTTTCCAAACTGGGAGGGGGGTGTTTGTACAGGCCAGGAAACGTCACAGTGCTACAACCCAGAACCAAAGCAGGGCCCATGCCTCACCATCTCGCCTGAATATTCCAGTTCTGGTTGAGGCACAAGGAAGCAGTTGGCTGTATTTTGGGGAGTCTGACTACAAAGCACAATTCCTTGTATATGATACTGTGATAAAACGGATTCAGAGTAAATAAGAGCCAGTGGGAGCTTCACCAGACTCTAATGGAATCCTTAGCTAGGAGAGGAGACCTTCCCCCAGTGAAATGGCCCTCTCTCTGCCTTTCTAATCCACCTTCTGCTTCATCTCTTCAGGTCTTGGCTGACACCAGAGGCAAGAAGTCTCAAAATCACCCTCTGGGAAACATATTCTTGCAGGATTTCCAGCCCCATTCACTGGAGGCAGATGTTCGAATATGGTTCGCAAAAGCACCACAGTTTGGCGGGCTTGGAGGCCAAAAATCTTTCCTGGGAATCACCCACTTGTTCAGGTTGACTCTAGGGCATGCGGATCATGCTGCATGCAACAATTGCCTTGGAAAGGAAACAAGGGACCCGAAGCAGTGTGGCGGCCAAGTCAGTTTTTCCAGTAAACCAAGAATCCCCAGAGAGAGTAAAGACATTTCTCCCTTTTTTCCCATCCTGTTTGCTTTTCTAGAAGATGATGTAAGTCTTCTCCCTTTGCTTCTCAAAGATTCCTTTCTTCAGCTGTATACTATGGCCCCAGTTACCTGAGGCCAGGCCACCTTTACATTGAAAACATTTCCAATAACTGTAGTACAGATCGTCAGTTCTGGCCCTCTGTCACATGCAGGCAGCTCTCCTCTCCGTTTAAGCCTTTTGGGAGATTTCTAGCAGTGGGACTATTTATTGGTGCTGTGTGTTGTGCTTAGGTGTGTCTGACTCTGCAACTCCATGGACAGTAGTCCACCAGGTTTCTCTGTCCATGGGATTTTCCTTGTAAGAATATGGGGGTGGGTTGCCATGCCTTCCTCCAGGGGATCTTCCCGATCCAGAGATCCAACCCACAGTTCCCCATGTCTCCTGTATTAGCAGGGGGATTCTTTACTACTGTGCCACCTGGGAAGTCCATTTATAGGTAGGCAAGCTCAAATAATTGAAAAGCTGGAAAGCAGAGGTTCTCAGCCCTTCTAAAGTCAAAATGGATTTGAACTAGCTTTAAAGAAGTGTATTTTAGTTGAAAGAACATTTGGCGGGGCATTAAAAGAGATGGGCTGCAGGCTGACCTTTGTTCCCACTATTAAGTCAGTTATATTCTTAGTTCATCTGTTTCCCCATATTCCAGAAAGGACACATGTGTGTGTTACCTGAATATTTGCTGGGAGGATAATATGAAATGCTTCCAACTCCTTGAGGGCAAGGCTATCAGATTAAAAAAAAATAGTAATAAACTGCATTATACAAAGCCTAGAATTATGGTGAAATCAAGCATAACTTTGAACGTGTTAGGAAAATCACTTCATTCATACATCCTGCTAGACTACAACCAATAATAGTTATTATTTTATGGAGCCCTTGCTATCAGCCAGGTATTTTAGGCGTTTTGTGTATGTTAAATCATTCAGTCTTTACAACAGTAATAAGTAGGTTCTTTTATTATCCTGATGCAGAAACCAAGGCACAGATAAAGAATTTGCCCAATTTGCCAACATAGCTTTGGCAAAACTGAGCTTTGAACCATGGCAGTACACTTTGGAGCCCATATTCTTAACCTCCATAGGATTAAGAACTTTTATCTTCAGGCCAGATGAACCCAATTCGACTTCTGACTTCTCTGATCTTGAAAATATCCTCATGAATTTCTTCCCTCTCATGTGTTTTACAAGCAAATAAATATGTTGAAGTAAAGCAACGCACATATAAAACATTTCCCTGTAATTTGCCATCTCGATAAGTCCTGCCAACAGACACTTCTTTAAACAAGCAAGCTTTGTCTTTTTGTGGAAAAACTACTGTGAGGGTTGATAAAAACCTATTTTAGAAAAGATGTTCATAAAGGGAAAATGATCTCCTTTAATTAAAAGCAAATCTCTAGAGTCTCTGGAAATGCAAGGAAAGTATCTTAAAAATCTACTGAAGTTGGTGTAGAAATCAAGTTTGAGGAAAGTCCCAAGATGAGCCTGGAGCCTTGGAGGAAAGTAAAACAGCAAGAAAGGTCTAGATTCATCAGGAGAAACTTGTTGCCTGCTTCTGAGGTGAATGTGGAGAGGAAGTTTCCTTTAATGATAGGGGTTGATTTCTGAAAGTTTTTTCTCCCTCTATCAAAACCCCAGTGGAAGCAAGAGGGAGCATTTAGGAAGAATATCCGGAGCCCAGAGAGTGTAGACTGAATGGTTTGTCTGTCGGTATTGCTTGCGAGTAGAATAAGAGATCTACTGAACAGGGCTTAAGCTTCAAAGTGCAGCTCATCCATGCAGCCTTGGAAAGCTATTTGGACTTTAAGAAAAGGCTTGTGAGTTTTGTTTCTATGGAAATTAAGCAATTAGTTAAACAGCAATGGAAAACTATTTAGTGATAGAGATACTAAATGGTATTCCTTCTCATTATATACTAAATTGTGTATCATTGTTTCAATTAACATGCAGACAATAATGAGCATTTTAGGCTTATGCTTATTTTGAGTTAAAAGTTCATTTCATTTTTTGAAAAAACACCATTTTTTTGACCGGGTGCTATAATGCGAGACCCAGTTACATTGCCAGAGGAAAGCCTTCCCAGGTGATTTTTACAATTGTTCATGAAACGCCATTGTTCTGCTGGAGGCACCTATTTGAATTTCAGATCAAGGTTTTGGGATGATAACATATTCAGACTTGCCTTAAAAATAGCAAAGTGGAGTGTGTTGACTATTGTCTTATTTCATAGTTTATTTTAGAGTATGAGCGATCCTCTTGACTGAGGCTGAAAATAGGGTTAGGAAGATACTCTCCAGCAGTCACTGTTCTCTCTTCACAGTAATATGCCTCTTTTCTATCTCATTACATTGCGTTCCTGCTTCCCCTTTTTAGGATGGTTCTAGGAAAGTCTTTCTCAAAAATGTTTCTCGGCTTCATATGAAAATGAAGATTCTGAGCCCATATGTCTAGGGTGGAGCTCGACATTCTGCATTCTTAAAAGTTGCCAGGTGAGGCCCATGCTTCTGGTCCAGGAACCACTCTTTAGAAAGCAAGCAGATCATGCCCAACATGTGTATGTGTGTGTGTGTGCACACATGTGCATGTGCATGGGCATACAGGAGCATGTGCACATCCTGTCTCTATTTATTATGATATATGTATGGTTTGTTATGATTTCAAATCCACTTGTTCATGGTAAGTGAAGTTGTTTTGATCTAAGGGTGAATTTACTTACATTGGGGAGGTCATGTCAGGAAGATGGCATCAAAGTGATATGTAACTGAGTGCTTATTGATATGAACTCATGGAGGAGCAACTATGACATAAGGGACATTTAAACTTTAAATACCAAGAATTAGTGAAGATTTACTGAGAGTATTAAATATGGACTAGGCTACTCTTTGCTGATTTAAGTAGCTCTTTGAACACCTTGGGGCATTAGCCCCTGCCCTGGCAAGGTAATTTTTTCCAACAGAAGTGAAAACTGTGTAGCGGCTCCGTGAAGGAAATATATTTTTCACCAACACTGGGGCCATTGTTCTGCTAGAGCATTGTGCTGTAGTGGCAGGGACTTTTAATTTGTGCTGGCAGCATGATGTCAACTTTTAGTTGGCTTGGCGGACTCTACTAAGAACTAACTTGAAGAAAGGTACATCTCTACTAAATTTGGACTAGCCTTTGCCTGGAACAATAGTGTAGTTAATTGATCATTGGTTTGGAATGTTATTTTGTTAATGGATTATTAAAAGATATTACCCTGCATGCTATTGACTTGTGAATTATTATTATACATTTTAGTTCTATACTGAACCTGTGTTTAATTAATTATTGGCGAAGACAATCTCAGTCTCTGAGCATAATTTGCCTAAAATGAAACAAATTGGCATAGTCAACAAACTGACCCAAAGTAATAATGAATATTGGTTGGTGCTGTAGGTTAAACCATATGTGCGTGCTTGCTAAGTCGCTTCAGTTGTGTCTGACTTTTTTTTACCCCATGGACTGTAGACTGCCAGGTTCCTCTGTCCATGGGATTCTCCGAGCAAGAATACTGGAGTGGGTTGCCATGCCCTCCTCTAGGGGATCTTCTTGACCCAGGTATTGAACCCACATTTCTTATATCTCCTGTACTGGTTGGTGGGTTCTTTACCACTAGTGCCACCTGGGAAGCCCAGGTTAAACCATACTCAATGTCAAATTTGAAATACAGGTTGATAAATTATGCTAAACTTGTAATTGACCAAAGTTTGATAAGAACCATTACTGAATCAATGAACTTCAGACTTATACTGTTAAATATCTATGGCATTCCCCTGAAATTATGAACAGCCCATAAATAGACAAACTTGATAGAGCTGTGATAGTCAGATGCTAATGCTGGCTACTGCTGCTGCTGCTGCTAAGTCGCTTCAGTCCTGTCCAACTCTGTGCGACCCCATAGACGGCAGCCCACCAGGCTCCCCTGTTCCTGGGATTCTCCAGGCAAGAACACTGGAGTGGGTTGCCATTTCCTTCTCCAATGCATGAAAGTGAAAAGTGAAAGTGAAGTCGCTCAGTCATGTCCGACTCTTAGTGACCCCATGGACTGCAGCCTACAAGGCTCCTCTGTCCATGGGATTTTCCAGGCAAAACACCGGAGTGGGGTGCCATTGCCTTCTCTGAATGCTGGCTACAATACTTATCTTAATACTGCTTTACCATATTATAAACGAGTTGAAATGTTCTATTAAGCATCTCTATAATAAAATATACTTTGAACACTTTTACTGCTGTGAAAGGCAAGAAGATCTTGACAGACTTAATCATTAACCCTACCAAAATTACTCAAGAAGTGGTTTAGGTGTAAGTTGGGTTATATATTAATTTCTAAGGGTACTTGGATATCTACTGAAGACCTACCTAGTCTGGACAAAAAATTAAGAAAACTGCAAATGTTGGCCTGATCATCCAGTTAATGAGTTGTGTGTGTGTGCATGCTAAGTTGCTTCAGTCCAATTCTTTGCGACCCTATGGACTATAGCCCTCCAGGTTCCTCTGTCCCTGGGATTTTCCAAGCAAGAATAGTAGAATGGGATGCTATGCCCTCCTCTAGGGAATCTTCCTGACCCAGGGATCTCTTTTGCCTTCTGCACTGGCAGGCAGGTTCTTTACCACTAGGGCCACCTGGGGAGCCCTTGTGACTTGTATCCCACATTAAAAAGAGCAAGTAAGGAAGCAATTGGAGAAGGAAATGACAACCCACTCCAATGTTCTTGCCTGGAGAATCCCTTGGACAGGGGAGCCTGGTGGGATGCTGTCCACAGGGTCGCACAGAGTCGGACACGACTGAAGCGACTTAGCATGCATGCATGCCTTGGAGAAGTAAATGGCAACCCACTCCAGTATTCTTGCCTGGAGAATCCCAGGGACAGAGGAGCCTGGTGGGCTGCCATCTATGGGGCCGCACAGAGTTGGACATGACTAAAGTGACTTAGCAGCAGCAGCAGCAGCAAGGAAGCAATTCCAATGCTCCAATTGCCCCAACAATTCCAATTGTTCCAATAGGAACAATTAACTCTTAGATGCAGACAGACAGAAAGTAAAGGCTATTGTCCAAAAAGTAATTTCCAGAGTAGGAACCAAGACACTTTTGCTCCTAAGGGTACCAACTTACAACCCTCGCCCCCACCAAGAATGATGATTACTATAATCCTTTTGATTCTGGTAACTTTAACCTATAGAAACTAGGCTTGTGAAAATAGACAAAACCACAACAAATGATAATATGAAACAAATCAAAGTCACTGAGCAGACAGCCTATGCTAGACAAGAAATGACAGAAATTAGAATGGAATCCCAATAAGTTAATCTGGACACAGAAACCCAGTGAAAGATTTATAGTCCAAAGAAGAATAAACCCTGACCTCCATAAGAGCAAAAGTTATGCAACTCAGACCCATTACTACTGATGTGAAATTTAATCAACACCTTAGTGTATTTGGAGAAAATTATACTAATATACAAAGATCATTGCTTTACTGGGTAGCAGTAGCCTGGGTATTAAGATAACCTATAGCTAATATGTCATCCCTTAAAACAGCTCTTTGGAAAATATCTCAGTGAAAAACAGCAAGGGAACTTATTTATATAATAATGAAATTAGGACTGTTGACTATGATTTACGATAGGGAACAGTCACCCTAACTACTAGATATAGAAGCAACAGATCAAATTATTGGATTGACCAAAAACTTTGTTTGGGTATTTCCATAGGAGGTTACAAAAACCTAAATAAACTTTTTGGCCACCCAATACAATGGTTGTCTTAAAAGTTGCATCCTCATTAGATAGAACAAGTGCTATTTACAGTATTTTCAGGCACCAGAAACACGAGGGGACTGATTGAGTTCCTATATTCACAAGGGTTTGCAACACGGTCAGTGTGTACTAAAAAATCACAAACCCCAAATTTTGCCTGGTTGGGTTTTAGATTAAGAAGTTCCTGTGGTCCAAGAATAGGTACCCACCAATTGACAACCTCATCTGGGTACTCTGTGAAGCCCTATAAAATCCAGAGCCACTAACAGAACATAAACCAGTTATACTTAGACTGCAAGAGACTATTCTGGATTGGGTAAAATAGACTCCTGGCAAACAGAGGGAAACATGCCCTGATCATGAAGTACTGCCACAGAAATGGTATATTTCTGAATGGTACATATGGATGGAGGGTTGACCCTCTGCATTAACTCAGGAAACTTCAGCAACATCAAAAGTGGACTTGTTGGAGTTTCCAAGGAGTGTGCCTATTGAAGCTCTAGCAGTTGAGCAATGAGGGCCACCCTGGTCCATGGCAGTGGATGGTTTACAGATGGATCAACCTCCACGGCACCATCTGGAGTGCACTAGCAGCCGTGGCCTTGAGTATTAATGACAGTCTGACCCTGAAAGAATCAGGCTCTGGAGAATCAGCACAATATGCTAAACGAGATCAGCCTGGGTGTTCTTTGGAAGGAATGATGCTAAAGCTGAAACTCCAGTACTTTGGCCACCTCATGCGAAGAGTTGACTCATTGGAAAAGACTCTGATGCTGGGAGGGATTAGGGGCAGGAGGAGAAGGGGACGACAGAGGGTGAGATGGCTGGATGGCATCACCGACTTGATGGACGTGAGTCTGAGTGAACTCCGGGAGTTGGTGATGGACAGGGAGGCTTGGTGTGCTGCAATTCATGGGGTTGCCAAGAGTCGGACATGACTGAGCGACTGAACTGAACTGAATAGTCACAAAACTGGTGATTGAACAACCTCTTAAGGAAAATTAGAATGAGGTATCTCTTTTTTCTGACTCATGGGCAGTAGCTAATGGAATAGTTATTAGGGCAAAAACATGGTAGGAAAATGACTGAATAATGAAAACTAAGACTTAGGGGATGAGGATATAGGGCAGAAAATATCACTGGCTGACATTTCCATATTCATCACACATGTGTCTGTACATCAGAAGGACAACTTAGTAACCTCATAGCCAAACTTAATAATCAGGTAGGAAAATTCACTAGGAAAACTAATGAGGGGAGGATTTCTGGGATTTATCTTTGGAAACACAATTATTCATGCATAAGGGGGAAACCAATTCAAAACATAAGCCCTATTTATAAACAAGAAGGACAATAGAACACAAAACCTGGGCATTCAGGTATGTCAATCGACAGATTCATTGCATGGGCACATCATCAAGCAAGTCATGATAGCACATAAGGCACTAGCACATGATTAGAGATAAGAAATACGTATACCTACCAAGTGCCTCCAGTTTCAAATTAAGAGATAATTGCCAAAAGTTTAAAGCTTGAGGTCATTAAATGAATACTCCAGAAAAGGTCAAAGCTGATAGAACCTTCCAAATTATATAAATTGATTACATAAGACCTTTGCCTATATCAGAGAATAAAGCATATGCATGCACCCATAGTAGACACAGGATCAGGAATAAAATTACCCTAAACCTGCAAAAACAGTGATCAGAGATTCACCACCAGGGCATTGGAAATCTGAATTGGTTAATTCTGAATTGCTGTGGTATCCTAACCATCATAGGATCAGATCAGGGGTCCCACTTTATAGGAAAAATAATACAGGATTGGGCCAAAAGAACATGGCATTAAGTGCAACTTCCACTTACCCTACAATCCAGGAGATTGCTGCAAGAAATATCAATAACTGCAGATACTTAGATGACACCACCCTTATGGCAGAAAGTGAAGAAGAATTAAAGAGCCTTTTGATGAAAGTGAAAGACGTGAGTGAAAAAGCTGGCTTAAAACTCAACATTCAGAAAGCTAAGATAATGGCATCTGGTCCCATCTCTTCAAGGCAAATAGATGGGGAAACAATGGAAACAGTGACAGACTTTATTTTCTTGGGTTCCCAAATCACTGCAGATGGTGACTGTAGCCATGAAATTAAGACACTTACTCCTTGGAAGGAAAGATATGACCAACCTAGACAGCTTATTAAAAAGCAGAAACATTATTATGCCAACAAATGTCCGTCTAGTCAAAGCTATGGTTTTTCCAGTAGACAGGTATGGATGTAAAAGTTGGACTATAAGGAAAGCTGAGCACTGAAGAATTGATGCTTTTGAACTGTGGTGTTGGAGAAGACTCTTGCGAGTCCCTTGGACAGCAAGGAGATCCAACCAGTCCATCCTAAAGGAAATCAGTCCTGAATATTCATTGGAAGGACTGATGTTGAAGCTGAAACTCCAATACTTTGGCCACCTGATGCAAAGAACTGACTTATTGGAAAATACCCTGATGCTGGTAAAGACTGAAGGCAGAAGGAGAAGGGGACAACAGAGGATGGGATGGTTGGATGGCATCACTGACGTGATGGACATGAGTTTGAGCAGCCTCCAGGAGTTGGTGATGGAGAGGGAAGCCTGGTGGGCTGCAGTCCATGGGGTTGCAAAGAGTTGGACATGACTGAGTGACTGAACTGAACTGAACACGACAATCCAATCGCCTTTGGATCAATGAAAAGGTATAATGGCTTGCTCAAGCCAAAGTTTAGATGGCTTACTAATAATCTAGATGTGAAAGCTTAGATTCAGCAATCTGGGAGGCAGCAAGGTCTCTAAACCACAGATATAGAAAGGATGGAAAAACTCCTTCCTATTGAATTAAAATTTCAGGGACACACAGAGATAAGAATTAACACTGAGATAAACAAATACAAGAATGTCACTACTATTTTGAAAATATCAAAGTCTTTGCCTCCAGCAGCATATTTAAACTAAAACATCTTTAAAACCAGCAACATTTACCTAAAAGTTAGATGATTGCTAAAAGATAGATGATACATGGTGTCACTATTTTCTAACTTAAATATGTAAGCAAATAGTATAACTATTTTTTATTCCATAACTTGTTTAATAATAAAAATGAACATTGAGATGTTGAAGTTTGCTTAATTCTGCAGAGGATCTGCTTCAGTTTTCTTCCTTTAATCTAGGCTCCAAGTAACCATGATCATTCTAGACACTGAGGTTTCCCAATGATCTGACTTTGAATGGTGCTTCCAACCATATCTGTATTGTGGTGTGAAAAGTTTATGTTTGGTAAAGCCCCTATCTATCCAAATACTCACATTCTCCAAAGTATTGTCAGTATGGATTACTTCTGGTTTTGTTTGAATTCATCCCTTTTCAGTTCAGTTCAGTCGCTCAGTCGTGTCCGACTTTTTGTGACCCCATGAATCGCAGCATGCTAGGCCTCCCTGTCCATCACCAACTCCCTGAGTTCACTCAGACTCATGTTCATCAAGTCAGTGATGCCATCCAGCCATCTCATCCTCTGTTGTCCGCTGCTCCTCCTGCCCCCAATCCCTCCCAGCATCAGAGTCTTTTCCAATGAGTCAACTCTTCGCATGAGGTGGCCAAAGTACTGGAGTTTCAGCTTTAGCATCATTCCTCCCAAAGAAATCCCAGGGCTGATCTCCTTCAGAATGGACTGGTTGGATCTCCTTGTAGTCCAAGGGCCTCTCAAGAGTCTTCTCCAACACCACAGTTCAAAAGCATCAATTCTTTGGCACTCAGCCTTCTTCACAGTCCAACTCTCACATCCGTACATGACCACAGGAAAAACCATAGCCTTGACTAGAGGAACCTTTGTTGGCAAAGTAATGTCTCTGCTTTTGAATATGCTATCTAGGTTGGTCATAACTTTCCTTCCAAGGAGTAAGCGTCTTTTAATTTCATGGCTGCAGTCACCATCTGCAGTGATTTTGGAGCCCAGAAAAATAAAGTCTGACACTGTTTCCACTGATTCCCCATCTATTTCCCATGAAGTGGGGGGACCAGATGCCATGATCTTCATTTTCTGAATGTTGAGCTTTAAGCCAACTGTTTCACTCTCCACTTTCACTTTCATTAAGAGGCTTTTGAGTTCCTCTTCACTTTCTGCCATAAGGGTGGTGTCATCTTCATATCTGAGGTTATTGATATTTCTCCCAACAATCTTGATTCCAGCTTGTGTTTTTTCCAGTGTTTCTCATGATGTACTCTGCATACAAGTTAAATAAACAGGGTGACAATATACAGCCTTGACGTACTCCTTTTCCTATTTGGAACCAGTCTGTTGTTCCATGTCCAGTTCTAACTGTTGCTTCCTGACCTGCATACAGATTTCCCAAGAGGCAGATCAGGTGGTCTGGCATTCCCATCTCTTTCAGAATTTTCCACAGTTTATTATCATCCCTTTTACTCACTCTTTAATTTATTTTTGTTTTATGACTTCATTGGTAAGTATGTTTCCATACAAGATTCATGATGGTTTCTATAACTCATCATGCATAATGGTGAATGTTAATCTTATAATCTAGTCCCTTAAGTCTCTTTCTCACTTCCACTGTATAATCATAAGGGATTTGACTTAGGTCATACCTAAATGGTCTAGTGGTTTTCCCCACTTTCTTCAATTTAAGTCTCAATTTGGCAATAACGAGTTCATGATCTGAGCCACTGTCAGCTCCCGGTCCTGTTTTTGCTGACTGTATAGAACTTCTCCATCTTTGGCAGCAAAGAATATAATCAATATGATTTCGGTGTTGGCCATCTGGTGATGTCCATGTGTAGAGTCTTCTCTTGTGTTGTTGGAAGAGGGTGTTTGCTATGATCAGTGCGTTCTCTTGGCAAAACCTATTAGCCTTTGCCTTGCTTCCTTTGGACTCCAAAGCCAGATTTGCCTGTTACAACAGGTGTTTCTTGACTTCCTACTTTTGCATTTCAGTCCCCTATAATGAAAAGGACATCTTTTTTGAGTGTTAGTTCTAAAGGTCTTGTAGGTCTTCATAGAACTGTTCAACTTCAGCTTCTTCAGCATTGCTGGTCAGGGCATAGACTTGGATTACCATGATATTGAATGGCTAGCCTTGGAAACGAACAGAGATCATTCTGTTGTTTTTGAGACTGCATTCAAATACTACATTTCAGACTTTTGTTGACTATGATGGATACTCCATTTCTTCTAAGGATGCCTGTGAATGTACAGGAGACAGGGATTGAGACCATCCCCAAGAAAAAGAAAAGCAAAAAAGCAAACTGGCTATCTGAGGAGGCCTTACAAATAGCTGTGAAAAGAATAGAAGTGAAAAGCAAAAGAGAAAAGGAAAGATATATCCATTTGAATGCAGAGTTCCAAAGAATAGAAAGGAGAGATAAGAAAGCCTTCCTCAGTGATCAGTGCAAAGAAATAGAGGAAAACAATAGAATGGGAAAGACTAGAGGTCTCTTCAAGAAAATTAAAGATACCAAGGGAACATTTCATGCAAGATCAGATCAGAACAGCCGCTCAGTCGTGTCCGACTCTTTGCGACCCCATGAATCGTAGCATGCCAGGCCTTCCTCTCCATCACCAACTCCCAGAGTTCACTCAAACTCATATCCATCGAGTCAGTGATGCCATCCAGCCATCTCATCATCTGTCACCCCTTCTCCTCCTGCTCCCAATCCCTCCCAGCATCAGAGTCTTTTCCAATGAGTCAACTCTTCGCATGAGGTGGCCAAAGTACTGGAATTTCAGCTTTAGCATCATTCCTTCCAAAGAAATCCCAGGGCTGATCTCCTTCAGAATGGACTGGTTGGATCTCCTTGTAGTCCAAGGGCCTCTCAAGAGTCTTCTCCAACACCACAGTTCAAAAGCATCAATTCTTCGGCACTCAGCCTTCTTCACAGTCCAACTGTCACATCCATACATGACCACAGGAAAAACCATAGCCTTGACTAGACGAACCTTTGTTGGCAAAGTAATGTCTCTGCTTTTGAATATGCTATCTAGGTTGGTCATAACTTTCCTTCCAAGGAGTAAGAGTCTTTTAATTTCATGGCTGCAGTCACCATCTGCAGTGATTTTGGAGCCCAGAAAAATAAAGTCTGACACTGTTTCCACTGATTCCCCATCTATTTCCCATGAAGTGGGGGGACCAGATGCCATGATCTTCATTTTCTGAATGTTGAGCTTTAAGCCAACTTTTTAACTCTCCACTTTCACTTTCATCAAGAGGCTTTTGAGTTCCTCTTCACTTTCTGCCATAAGGGTGGTGTCATCTTCATATCTGAGGTTATTGATATTTCTCCCAGCAATCTTGATTCCAGCTTGTGTTTTTTCCAGTGTTTCTCATGATGTACTCTGCATACAAGTTAAATAAACAGGGTGACAATATACAGCCTTGACGAACTCCTTTTCCTATTTGGAACCAGTCTGTTGTTCCATGTCCAGTTCTAACTGTTGCTTCCTGACCTGCATACAGATTTCTCAAGAGGCAGATCAGGTGGTCTGGTATTCCCATCTCTTTCAGAATTTTCCACAGTTTATTGTGATCCACACAGTCAAAGGCTTTACATAGTCAATAAAGCAGAAATAGATGTTTTTCTGGAACTCTCTTGCTTTTTCAATGATCCAGCAGATGTTGGCAATTTGATCTCTGGTTCCTCTGCCTTTTCTAAAACCAGCTTCAACATCAGGAAGTTCATGGTTCACATATTGCTGAAGCCTGGCTTGGAGAATTTTGAGCATTACTTTACTAGTGTGTGAGATGAGTGCAATTGTGCAGGAGTATGAGCACTCTTTGGCATTGCCTTTCTTTGGGATTGGAATGAAAACTGACCTTTTCCATTCCTGTGGCCACTGCTGAGTTTTCCAAATTTGCTGGCATATTGAGTGCAGCACTTTCACAGCATCATCTTTCAGGATTTGGAATAGCTCAACGGGAATTCCATCACCTCCTCTAGCTTTGTTTGTAGTGATGCTTCCTAAGGCCCACTTGACTTCACATTCCAGGATGTCTGGCTCTAGGTCAGTGATCACACCATCATGATTATCTGAGTCGTGAAGATCTTTTTTGTGCAGTTCTTCTGTGTATTCTTGCCATCTCTTCTTAGTATCTTCTGCTTCTGTTAGGTCCATACCATTTCTGTCCTTTATCGAGCTCATCTTTGCATGAAATGTTCCTTTGGTATCTCTGATTTTCTTGAAGAGATCCCTAGTCTTTCCCATTCTATTGTTTTCCTCTATTTCTTTGCATTGATAGCTAAAGAAGGCTTTCTTATCTCTTCTTGCTATTCTTTGGAATTCTGCATTCAGATGTTTATATCTTTCCTTTTCTCCTTTGCTTTTCGCTTCTCTTCTTTTCACAGCTATTTGTAAGGCCTCCCCAGACAGCCATTTTGTTTTTTTTGCATTTCTTTTCTATGGGAATGGTCTCGATCCCTGTCTCCTGTACAAAGTCATGAACCTCATTCCATAGTTCATCAGGCACTCTATCTATCAGATCTAGCCCCTTAAATCTATTTCTCACTTCCACTGTATAATCATAAGGGATTTGATTTAGGTCATACCTGAATGGTCTAGTGGTTTTCCCTACTTTCTTCAATTTAAGTCTGAATTTGGCAATAAGGAGTTCATGGTCTGAGTCACAGTCAGCTCCTGTTCTTGTTTTTGCTGACTGTATAGAGCTTCTCCATCTTTGGCTGCAAAGAATATAATCAATCTGATTTCGGTGTTGACCATCTGGTGATGTCCATGTATAGAGTCTTCTCTTGTGTTGTTGGAAGAGGGTGTTTGTTATGACCAGTGCATTTTCTTGGCAAAACTCTATTAGTCTTTGCCCTGCTTCATTCCATATTCCAAGGCCAAATTTGCCTGTTACTCCAGGTGTTTCTTGACTTCCTACTTTTGCATTCCAGTCCCCTATAATGAAAAGGACATCTTTTTTGGGTGTTAGTTCTAAAAGGTCTTGTAGGTCTTCATAGAACTGTTCAACTTCAGCTTCTTCAGCATTACTGGTTGGGGCATAGACTTGGATTACTGTGATATTGAATGGTTTGCCTTGGAAATGAACAGAGATCATTCTGTCATTTTTGAGATTGCATCCAAGTACTGCATTTCAGACCCTTTTGTTGACCATGATGGCCACTCCATTTCTTCTGAGGGATTCCTGCCCACAGTAGTAGATATAATGGTCATCTGAGTTAAATTCACCCATTCCAGTCCATTTCAGTTTGCTGATTCCTAGAATGTCAACATTCACTCTTGCCATCTCTTGTTTGACCACTTCCAATTTGCCTTGATTCATGGACCTGACATTCCAGGTTCCTATGCAATATTGCTCTTTACAGCATCGGACCTTTCTTCTATCACCAGTCACACCCACAGCTGGGTATTGTTTTTGCTTTGGCTCCATCCCTTCATTCTTTCTGGAGTTATTTCTCCACTGATCTCCAGTAGCATATTGGGCACCTACCGACCTGGGGAGTTTCTTTTTCAGTATCCCATCATTTTGCCTTTTCATACTGTTCATGGGGTTCTCAAGGCAAGAATACTGAAGTGGTTTGCCATTCCCTTCTCCAGTGGACCACATTCTTTCAAATCTCTCCACCATGACCCGCCCGTCTTGTGTTGCCCCATGGGCATGGCTTAGTTTCATTGAGTTAGACAAGGCTTTGGTCCTAGTGTGATTAGATTGACTAGTTTTCTGTGAGTATGGTTTCAGTGTGTTTGCCCTCTGATGCCCTCTTGCAACAACTATCGTCTTGCTTGGTTTTCTCTTACCTTGGGCGTGGGGTATCTCTTCATGGCTGCTCCAGCAAAGCGCAGCCATTGCTCCTTACCTTGGACGAGGGGTATATCCTCACTGCCGCCCTTCCTGACCTTCAATGTGGGATAGCTCCTCTAGGCCCTCCTGCGCCCATGCAGCCATGGCTCCTTGGACGTGGGGTTGGTCCTCCCCGCCGCCGCCCTTGGCCTCGGGCTTAGGGGCATGGGGTAGCTCCTCCCACCCATCGCCCCTGGCCTCGGGCTTGGGGCGTGGAGTAACTCCTCTCGTCGCCGCCCCTGGCCTCAGGCCTGGGTTGCTCCTCCCGGCTGCCGCCCCTGGCCTCAAGCTCAAAGATGGGCTCAATAAAGGACAGAAATAGTATGGACCTAACAGAAGCAGAAGATAGTAGGAAGAGCTGGCAAAAATACAGAGAACTGTACAAAAAAAGATCTTCATGAACCAAGATGGTGTGATCACTGACCTAGAGCCAGACATCCTGGAATATGAAGTCAAGTGGGCCTTAGAAATCATCACTGTGAACAAATCTAGTGGAGGTGATGGAATTCCAGTTGAGCTATTCCAAATCCTGAAAGATGATGCTGTGAAAGTGCTGCACTCAATATGCCAGCAAATTTGGAAAACTCAGCAGTGGCCACAGGACTGGAAAAGGTCAGTTTTCATTCCAATCCCAAAGAAAAGAAATGCCAAAGAATGCTCAAACTACTGCACAATTGCTGTCATCTCACATGTTAGTAAAGTAATGCTCAAAATTCTCCAATCAAGGCTTCAGCAGTATAAGGCAGTATATGAACCATGAACTTCCAGATGTTCAAGCTGGCTTTAGAAAAGCTAGCATCCAGAGATCAAATTGCCAACATCCGCTGGATCATCAAAAAAGCAGGAGAGTTCCAGAAAAACATCTATTTCTGCTTTATTGACTATGTAAAGATTTTGACTGTGTGGATCAAAATAAACTGTGGAAAATTCTGAAAGACATGGGAATACCAAACCACCTGACCTGCCTCTTGAGAAACGTGTATGCAGGTCAGGAAGCAACAGTTAGAACTGGACATGGAACAGACTGGTTCCAAATAGGAAAAGGAGTATGTCAAGGCTGTATATTGTTACCCTGCTTTTATTTAACTTATATGCAGAGTACATCATGAGAAATGCTGGGCTGGAAGAAGCACAAGCTGGAATCAAGATTGTCAGGAGAAATATCAATAACTTTAGATATGCAGATGACACCATCCTTATGGCAGAAAGTGAAGAAGAACTAAAGAGCCTCTTGATGAAAGTGAAAGTGGAGAGTGAAAAAGTTGGCTTAAAGCTCAACATGCAGAAAACTAACATCATGGCATCTGGTCCCATCACTTCATGGCAGATAGATGGGGAAACAGTGGAAACTGTGGCTGACTTTATTTTTCTGGGCTCCAAAATCACTTCAGATGGTGATTGCAGCCATGAATTAAGAGACCCTTACTCCTTGTAAGGAAAGTTATGACCAACCTAGACAGCATATTAAAAAGCAGAGACATTACTTTGTCAATAAAGGTCCATGTAGTCAAGGTTATGGTATTTCCAGTAGACAGGTATGGATGTGAGAGTTGGACCATAAAGAAAGCTGAGGGCTTAAGAATTGATGCTTTTGAACTGCGGTGTTGGAGAAGACTCTTGAGAGTCCCTTGGACTGCAAGGAGATCCAACCAGTCCATCCTAAAGGAGATCAGTCCTGGGTGTTCACTGGAGGAACTGATGTTGAAGCTGAAACTCCAATATTTTGGCCACCTGATCTGAAGAGGTGACTCATTTGAAAAGACCCTGATGCTGGGAAAGATTGAGGGCAGGAGGTGAAGGGGATGACAGAGGATGAGATGGTTGGATGGCATCACCGACTCAATGGACATGAGTTTGGGTGGGCTCCAGCAGTAGGTGATGGACAGGGAGGCCTGCAGTGCTGTGGTTCATGGGTTCACAAAGAGTCAGACACGACTGAGTGACTGAACGGAATTGAATCTTATGATATAGAAATGTTATTGTTCAATTCTTCATAGACATTTTACAAGTTGACCTTGGCCCAATATAATCACAAGAAAATATTACTAATAAATTTTTTATTTAATATTTATTCACATTTTACTTAATTCCTATCAATGTAAATTTTTCTAGATATAGTATAGGCATGTTTTTTAGTTGCTAATTTGTGTCTGACTCTTTTGTGATTCCACGGACTGTAGCCTGCCAGACTCCTTTGTCCATGGGATTGCCCAGGCAAGAATACTGGATAGGGTTGCCATTTCCTTTTCCAAACAAACATCATATATGTGGAATCTAGAAAAATGTTGTGGATGACCTTACTTGCAAAACAGTAATAGAGACACAGACATAGAGAACAAATGTGTGGATACCAAGGAGGTAAAAGGGGGTGGGTGGGGGTGAATTGGGAGATTGAGATTGACAAATATACACTATTGAGACTGTGTAAAAAATAGATAACTAATAAGAACCTATTGTATAGCTTAGGGACCCTACTAAGGATCTATGGTGATCTAAATGGAAAGGAAGTACAAAAAAAGGGGATATAGATAAAGGTATAACTAACTCACTTTGCTGTACAGTAGAAATTAACACAGCATTGTAAAGCAATATGCTTTACTATGCTCCAATAAAAGTTAATGTATAAAACAAAAATTACAATGATGCATACATATATATCAGATCAGATCAGATCAAATCAGTTGCTGAGTTGTGTCCAACTCTTTGCGACCCCATGAATCGCAGCATGCCAGGCCTCCCTGTCCATCACCAACTCCCGGAGTTCATCCAGACTCATGTCCATCGAGTCAGTGATGCCATCCAGCCATCTCATCCTCTGTCATCTGCTTCTCCTCTTGCCCCCAATCCCTCCGAGCATCAGAGTCTTTTCCAATGAGTCAACTCTTCGCATGAGGTGGCCAAAGTACTGGAGTTTCAGCTTTAGCATCATTCCTTCCAAAGAAATCCCAGGGCTGATCTCCTTCAGAATGGATTCGTTGGATCTCCTTGCAGTCCAAGGGACTCTCAAGAGTCTTCTCCAACACCACAGTTCAAAAGCATCAATTCTTTGGGACTCAGCCTTCTTCACAGTCCAACTGTCACATCCATACATGACCACAGGAAAAACCATAGCCTTGACTAGACGGACCTTTGTTGGCAAAGTAATGTCTCTGCTTTTGAATACGCTATCTAGGTTGGTCATAACTTTCCTTCCAAGGAGTAAGTTTCTTTTAATTTCATGGCTGTAGTCACCATCTGCAGTGATTTTGGAGCCCAGAAAAATAAAGTCTGATACTGTTTCCACTGTTTCTCCATCTATTTCCCATGAAGTGATGTGACTGGATGCCATGATCATTTTCTGAATGTTGAGCTTTAAGCCAACTTTATAACTCTTCACTTTCACTTTCATTAAGAGGCTTTTGAGCTCCTCTTCACTTTCTGCCATAAGGGTGGTGTCATCTTCATATCTGAGGTGATTGATATTTCCCCCGGCAATCTTGATTCCAGCTTGTGTTTCTTCCAGTCCAGTGTTTCTCATGATGTACTCTGCATACAAGTTAAATAAACAGGGTGACAATATACAGCCTTGATGTACTCCTTTTCCTATTTGGAACCAGTCTGTTGTTCCATGTCCAGTTCTAACTGTTGCTTCCTGACCTGCATACAAGCTTCTCAAGAGGCAGATCAGATGGTCTGGTATTCCCATCTCTTTCAGAATTTCCCACAGTTTATTGTGATCCACACAGTCAAAGGCTTCAGCATAGTCAATAAAGCAGAAATAGATGTTTTTCTGGAATTCTCTTGCTTTTTCCATGATCCAGCGGATGTTGGCAATTTGATCTCTGGTTCCTCTGCCTTTTCTAAAACCAGCTTGAACTTCAGGAAGTTCACGGTTCACATATTGCTGAAGCCTGGCTTGGAGAATTTTGAGCATTACTTTACTAGCGTGTGAGATGAGTGCAATTGTGCGGTAGTTTGAGCACTCTTTGGCATTGCCTTTCTTTGGGATTGGAATGAAACCTGACATTTTCCAGTCCTGTGGCCACTTGCAGCACTTCCATAGCATCATTTTTAGGATTTGAAATAGCTCAGATGGAATTCCATCACCTCCAGTAGCTTTGTTGATAGTGATGCTTCTTAAGACCAACTTGAATTTGCTTTCCAGGATGTCTGACTTAGGTGAGTGATCACACCATCATGGTTATCTGGGTCATGAAAATAGTTATTTGTATAGTTCTTCTGTGTATTCTTGCCACCTCTTTTTATTATCTTCTGCTTCTGTTAGGTCCATACCATTTCTGTCCATCTTTGCATGAAATGCTCCCTTGGTATCTCTAATTTTCTTGAAGAGATCTCTAGTCTTTCCCATTTTATCATTTTCCTCTATTTATTTGCATTGATCACTGAGGAAGGCTTTCTTATCTCTTCTTTCTGTTCTTTGGAACCCTGCTTTCAGATGGATATATCTTTCATTTTCTCCTTTGCCTTTAGCTTCTCTTCTTTTCTCAGCTATTTGTAAGTCCTCCTCAAACAACCATTTTGCCTTTTTGCATTTCTTTTTCTTAGGAATGGTTTTGATCACTGCCTCCTGTACAATGTCGTGAGTCCCAGTCTATAGTTCTTCAGGCACTCTGACTATCAGATCTAATCCCTTGAATCTATTTGTCACTTCCACTGTATAATTGTAAGGGATTTGAATTAGGTCAAACCTGAATGGTCTAGTGACTTTCCCTAATTTTTTTAAGTCTGAATTTTGCAATAGGAGTTCATGATCTGAGCCACATTCAGCTCCCAGTCTTGTTTTTGCTGACTGTATAGAGCTTCCCCTTCGTGGGCTGCAAAGGATGTAATCAATCAATCAATCAGCATCTACTGGATACCTGATATTTAGCCCAGCATGTTGCAGGGCTGGGGCTTCCCTGGTGGTTCAGCAATAAAGAATCTGCCTGCAATGCAGGAGCTTCAGGAGACTGGTTTTGATACCTGCGTAGGGAAGATCCCCTGGAGGAGGGCCTGACAACCCACTCCAGTATTCTTGCCTGGCTATTCCCATGGAGAGTGGAGCCCAGTTGGCTACAGTCCCTACGGTCACAAAGAATCGCACATGACTGAAGTGACTTGACATGGATGCATGCATGTTGCAAGGCCCTCTTGACTTTCCACTCCAGGATGTCTGACCCTAGGCGAGTGATTTGGTTATCTGGATCCTTAAAATCTTTTTTGTATAGTTCTTTTGTGTATTCTTGCTACTTCATCTTAACATCTTCCATTTCTGTTAGGTCCATACAATTTCTGTCCTTTATTGTGCCCATCTTTGCATGAAATTCCTTTGGTATCTCTAATTTTCCTGAAGAGATCTCTAGCCTTTCCCATTCTATTGTTTGGGGCATTATTGACAGAAATAGCCACAATGGTTATAGATTTCCTTGAGTGATAAGAACAATAGCAAGAATGAATTGGAAAATTACAGATTATTTTTCTTTTGTTAGCATCTGTGAAATAAAGATAATCTATAAAGTTTATAAACATTTCTAAGTGGGTCAGTGCTGCATGCTGCCTACCGGCCTCACTGTTTTGCTCATTACTCACTACTGGATATTATATTCATTGTAGCTATGAGTACTCCATAGGTATTACCAACAATGGTAGTTGTGCAACTATTCCCAACTAGAATGCCACCCTCTGGTCAAGATACTGCTCTACTATTTGTGACACTCTCTGTTCTCTACATATCACCATCCTGGTCACATTATTGCAACTGAGGACTACCAACATCACCAGCATCATGAAGCCCGAACTCTCCTTTCGACTCCTTATCATTGACTTCATTTACTCACCTTCCATCAATGGAGAGGTCAAGAACTGAGGGAAGCTGACAAGCAGAGGAAACCTCCACTTGCATCTCCACAGGAGTTGACTTTATCCATAAGATGGTTCTAATAGTGGTTAGTTGTCGTTAGCTTTATTCAAAACAGTTTCATTTGATTGTGTTATGACAGCTGTCACATCAACATGCATTTAAAAAACATCAAAATTAGTGAATATTTGTGTGGCCATTTTAATATTGAAAATGGAAGAAAAAAGCCACATATCAGCATATTATGCTTATTATTTCAAGAAAGGTAAAAACGCAACTGAAATGCAAAAAAAAAAAAAATTGTGCAGTGTACGGAGAAGGTGCTGTGACTGATTGAACATATTAAAAGCGGCTGGAGATTTTTTGCTGGACAATGTAACCCTATCATAAGTTGAAGAAGCTCTGTACTAGGCCAATTTGCTGTTCTTCTCATTCAAAATCTGGAGACTAGTTATCCACCATTTGATATCCCCAGGTATCGTGTGCTGCTTAAATTGTTTATTATCTTCTGTCAGTAGCATCCTCTGCAACCTCAGCACCAAGTTCTAGTGTAGCTACCTCTCCTATCCATACTTTGTTTGTTAGTGAAACATCTTGTTAGCCCAATTGGTACTAACACTGATCCTTGCCTAGTAGATCAAAATCCTACACAATATAAAGACAAGTATTTGGCTTTAGCAAGGTCTAGCATGACTACAAACTATCACGCAAGTTTCCACATATACTCACATTAATAAAGCTTTGTTAGAAAATATTTAAACTCCTTTTGCATGGAAATGTAAAACATTCAGTTTAATATCTCATGCTATGAAAGGTGCTGCAATGGTAAACAACCCACTTGCCATTGCAGGAGAGGCAAGGGATGTGAGCTCAATCCCTGGGTCAGGGAGATCTCTTGGAAGAGGAAACGGCAACCCATTCCAGTATTCTTGCTGGGAAAATCCAACGGACAGAGGAGCCTGGCAGGCTACAGTCCATGGGATCCCAAAGAGGTGGACATGACTGAGCAACTGAGCACACACACTCTGTGAAAGAATTAAACATTAAAAATTCTATTTACCATACTGGTGGGACTATTCCAGATACCTTAAATACCCAAAAAATGACAGGTTACATATGCTTTCTAAACACAAGCTCCACAAGTGCATTTGTAGAAATGCAACAGTGCTTCACTCTTGTAGGATGCTCTTTGAATTCATTTTACCAACTGGCAGGACAAAAGATGACAAATCTCATGACACATGTAGAACCACTACTTGAGACAATGGGTCACGTAGTTGGCACTTAAAGTACTCATCTAAAAGACTATCTCATCTGAGAAATCTCTCCCAGGACTATCTCTTTGGGAGACAATGAAAGACAGGGAAGCCATGGGCTCTAAAACAGTCAGACAGGACTTGCTGCTGCTAAGTCACTTCAGTTGTGTCCGACTCTGTGCGACCCCATAGACGGCAGCCCACCAGGCTCCCCTGTCCCTGGGATTCTCCAGGCAAGAACACTGGAGTGGGTTGCCATTTCCTTTTCTAATGCATGAAAGTGAAAAGTGAAAGTGAAGTCGCTCAAACGTGTCCGACTCTTAGCGACCCCATGGACTGTGGCCCACCAGGCCCCTCCATCCATGGGATTTTCCAGGCAAGAGTACTGGAGTGGGGTGCCATTGCCTTCTCTGCAGACAGGACTTAGTGACTGACAATAACAATGTTATGACTATGGGGAAAAAGAAATAAAGCACACAGTAGAGGAAATAGAAAACACTACACAGACCATACAAAGTGCACTCAACTTACCAATGATGTATTTAATGAAATACTTACTGATCTCACCAAACAGGGACCTAAAATAAAGTACAAACTATTTCTACTTTCATATAAAGTAACCTCTATACTTAGGAATTCCACAGGGACACAATAGCATTGGCAGCACAGAGGTTAGAATTCATGCCACAGAATGGATTCACCTGTTCTGTTAGGGTAGCTGAGCTGTACCTGAGACAACAATTGCCACATTCACTACAGAATTTTATAATGAGATGCATTTTTGAAGCCCTACACTAATTCTCTTTCATACTGTGAACTCAACTGGCAACACAGAATTTTTTCATTTGGTACTTCCAAATCTAAATTATGAAACAAATGAACTTGGCCTGTCTTATATATAAGTATTCCATAGGTTACCCAAATGGTAAGGTTATGTCACAATGTGTATCTGAAAGAAACTTTTTAAGCAATAAACATTACAGAGATGGCTCCAAACCCGGCAGTATGACTACATCAAGGAATATAGATAATCTTGGAAGAAGACCAAGATTTGTTTCTTGAACAAAATAACAGTGGTACAATAATAAGGAATGAGGCATAGTCAGGTAAAATTTAGTAAGTATGTCTGTCATCAATGTGCTGCCCAAAGTCAATGTGAACAGAATCTATGTTTATTGTTTACTCTGGGCCTGAGTGTATAAGACCATTCATACCCACAGTAAAGAGATCCAAACTCTTAGTTTGGCACTATAACAAAACACATCAATATAACAGTGCCATCAACAAATTATAATCTAAACTTTGGTTTATTAAATTATACTAAATCTCCATGTAATGAAGCACTAAGTAACAAAACCATGAACCAAACATTATGATGACCTATGCCCCAAATTATGGTGGCCCATGGCCCAAGTCCCTTGGACAGCAAGGAGATCAAACCAATCAATTCTAAAGGAAACCAACCATGAATATTCGTTGGAAGGACTGATGCTGAAACTGAAACTCCAATACTTTGGCTACCTGATGTGAACAGCCCATTCACTGGAAAAGACCCTGATGCTGGGTAAGGCTGAGGGCAGGAGGAGAAGGGGGTGACAGAGGGTGAGATGGTTGGATGGCATCACCGACTCAGTGGACATGAGTTTGAACAAACTTTGGGAGACAGTGAAGGACACAGAAGCCTGGCATGATGCAGTTCAAGGGATAGCAAAGAGTTGAACATGACTGAGCAACTGAACAGCAACAACAATGTCCCAAATTTCTTACTCTACTTTGATGTACACATATTGTGAATATAGGCTACAGTCTGATTATTCTAGTAGTGGTGAAACAAGTTTTGCAGAACCAGTACTGGTACTAGGATGCACAAAATCCAACTCAGATGTAAATACAACCACTTGGAAAGCAGGAGCCTTGAGTTTTCAGTGCAGAAAATCTATATTATACTAATGACACCTTAAAGATTTCAAACTGGTCTAAAATAATAATTTATGGAACAGAAAGCACAAGGAATCTTAAAAAACAGGAAATAGAACTGTCATATGACCCCCCAATCCCATTGCTGGGCACGCACACCAAGGAAACCAGAGTTGAAAGAGACACGTGTACCCCAATATTCATTGCAGCATTGTTTACAATAGCTAGGACATGGAAGTACACTAGGTGTCCATAGGCAGATGAATGGATAAGAAAGCTGTGGTACATAAACACAATGGAATATTACTCAGCTATTAAAAAGAATGCATTTGAATCAGTTCTAATCAGGTGGATGAAACCGGAGCCTATTATACAAAGTGAAATAAGTCAGAAAGAAAAACAACAATGCAGTATATTAACTCATATATATGGAATTTAGAAAGATGGTAATGAAGACCCTTATATGCAAGACAGCAGAAGAAACACAGATGTAAAGAACAGACTTTTGGACTCTGTGGGAGAAGGCGAGAGTGGGAAGATTTGAGAGAATAGCATTGAAACATGTATATTACCATATGTGAAATAGATCACCAGTCCAGGTTCAATGCATGAGAGCACTCAGGGCTGGTGCACGGGGATGAGGGATGGGATGGGGATGGAGGTGGGAGGGGGGGTTCAGTATGGGGGACACATGTACACCCATGGCTGATTCATGTCAATGTATGGCAAAAACCACTACAAATTTACTATTATTGTAAAATAATTAGCCTCCAATTAAAATAAATAAATTAATTAAAAAATAATACCAACCTCAAAAAAAAAAAAAAAAAAAGAAAAAGAAAACACAAGGAATCTATAGATGACTGGTGGGAACTTAGAGCTAAAAGTGAAAAAGTTGAGATCAAACATGTGGGACCTGTTAGCAACTTGAAGATCACACCAACAAGAATTTACCATTGAAATTCTAAGTATCATACTGCAGTCATGAGCAATGATGACTTAATCTTAAGAATAGATATAGTTACAGCATATCCTCATGATAATTCATGGGATGCTCTTAACACTAAACATTCATAAGCCCACATTAGATCACTTACAATACCCACTACTTACATTATATAACCCATATTGACCCATTAGAAAGTGAACTATAGCCCATGGAAACTATGCCTTGACTTCAAGTAAATGAGAATACCATGTAATGTATATAGATGATACATTGGAAATCTAATATATAATGCTTATCATTATCCATGGTGGTCCACTCTGGGACTTCCTGTCTTGACTCCCCAAATATGGGAAACTATGCTTATTAAACTTTTTATTGTAAAGAAGAGCCCTCTATAGTAGCATACACTCTAAAATTCAACACACAGGATCTTAAAGCCAGATATAGGCTCCCTATTTGTGGTCAGTTTGATCCACCTAGTTGTATGCCTAATCTGCAACCAATAATAAAGACTGATTCATTAAAGGTAAGAAAACCCCTACCATTCCTATTGGACTTGTTGGAAAACTAATTAGAGTCATGATGGCAGCAGCGTTTTAACAATTTCATATTGATTTAATTAATTTGGACTGCAAAAATTTTGAAAACAGACAAGCATAATTTAATACTTACAATGGGGACATTATCATCATTAGACTACAGATGGATACAAATAGCAGCATTTTACAAAATATAAATGATTTTCAGAGGGAAACAGACTGGGCATTGGATATTCTGAAGAAAGCAATTGGGGATAATTCTGAAAGGAATGAGGTCTCAAAAAGATAAAGTTTTTTTTTAAAGATGATGATCAATTATAATAGACCACAGAAAGTCACCTTATGATAGAAGGAAACCATGTTCCTATAGATGTATTGATGGACTGGAACCAAAATACCATTACTACTGCTAGACTTTTCAATATACCTGTGGTACAAGTACCCATGACCATGATGCCTCCTCAACCAGGTACATATAATATGGGAAACTGGATCATGATGACATGCTTGAAGATGAATTTTGCCCTAATCTAATGGAGCCAAGGGGAAAATAAGGAACACAACATGATAGGGTGTGTAAACTAGAATAGGTAATGAATATAACAATAGAAGCTGCATGGGTGCTAAGTCGCTTCAGTTGTGTCCGACTCTTTGTGATCATATGGACTGCAACCCACCAGGCTCCTCTGTCCATGGGGATTCTCCAAGACAAGAATACTGGAGTGGGTTGCCACTCCCTTCTCCAGGGGACTTACCCAATCTAGGGGTCGAACTTGGGTATCCCCCATGGAGGGCAGATTCTTTACTGTCTGAACTACTACAGAAACCCTATAGATAACTGCAAGAATTTCAAGAAAAACAAAAACATGCATTTCCTAAAATAATGACAGCCTTGAATGCTGCTGTTTCAGTTAGTGCTATGCAATGCGGTAACTCCTAGAGTTTTATAAAAATGCCATTTACAGGGAAATACGATAGTCAAGGAAGATTAAATGAGTGGGTTAATAAACTTAAATTTTGATTTTTTGGTGATTGGATGTGACTCCATATTAAAGAATTGTTATATTTTTGCTGATAATATCAAATATTTATTTTAAAAATTTTGCAGTAGCAAAAACAGAAATTAAGGGGAAATTAGATTTTAAGTGATGTAGACTCACAGGGTGGACTGATATTTTTGTGAACTTAGATTTGTTTGGGACTTTGGACCCTTAGGATTAATTAGTCTATGAGTGGTGGATCACAGGATGGATTGTTATGTATTTATTTGTTTATGATTTCAAATCCACTTGTTCCTGGTTTAAGTGAAGTTGTTTTGATCTAAGGATGAATTTGCTCATATAGGGGAGGCCAAGTCAGGATGGTGTCATCAAATTGTGCTGCTGCTGCTGCTGCTAAGTCACTTCAGTCGTGTCCGACTCCTAGCGACGCCATGGACTGCAGCCCACCAGGCTCCTCCATCCATGAGATTTTCTAGGCAAGAGTACTGGAGTGGGGTGCCATCGCCTTCTCCGTCCAATTGTGCTACTGAGGGCTTATTGACATGAAGTCATAGAGGAGCAACTATGATGTCATGGGCGTTTAAACTTTAAGTACCAAGAATATATGAAGACTTTCTGAAAGCATTAAATATGGACAAGGCTACTCTTTGCTGATTTAAATTGCTTTCTGAAGACCTTAGGGCATCAGTTCTTGCCATGCAAGGCTACTCTTTGCCAACACTGGTGAAAACTATATATTGGCTCCATGAAGGGATCTTTTTCACCAACACTGGGGCCTCTGTTCTGTTAGCATTGTGCTCTAGAGAAAAGGAACTTTTGATTTGTGCTAGCAGCTGGAGGTCAGCTGTTGCTTGTGTCACCTGACTCTTTTGAGAAGCAACTCAGAGAAAGGTACATCTGTACTAAACTTGACTTTCTTTTCTCTCTCCTTCACTTGGAACAATAGTGTAATTGATCTGTCATTAGTTTGGAGTATCCTATTTCTTTATTGGTTTATTCAAAGGCATTATCCTGTATACTATTGGTTTGTGAAATACTGTTATAAAGTATAATTCCACAGTGAACAGGAGTTAAATATATTCCTGGCAAAGATAACCCTTGTCTGTGAGCATAATTTGGTGAAATAAAAAAGTGATGTGTGTGTGTGTGTGTCTGTGTGTGAGTGATTAGTGATTATAATGCTTCCTTTATTTTTCCTCTTCTTTTAAAATATTCAAATCTAAAAGTTGAAATCAAAATCTGTTTACCTCAGTTCTAATCTACATATAGCCACTGGATTAAAATAGTCAATCCAAGCATAAATCAAGGAAGAGGATCCTAAGAGAACCAAAGTTCATTCTCACCGCTGACCAATGCATAATTGGGCTTTTATGCTTGTTTAATAAATGGTGTTAGAAGGTAATAGAGCCCTCAAAATTACTGAGGGAGTTTGCAGCACAGAAACCGATGCTGTCCTGATATTTCTCCTTCTACATCATAATTAATGGTGTCAGCTTTCATATCCTGAAGCCTTCCAAACATGTATCTCAGTAAAATAGGTGCTTGGGATAGATAATCCTCTTTGTACTCAGAGCTATCACACCCCAACTCTGTCCTCACATTAGAGTTGAAATAACTTAGTTCTGCCTGATGAACATTTATGAGTTCACTCTGATACAATTATGTCAGTCCTTTTTATCCCTAGCTAAACTCAATGGTTCAAGTAAAGAGCAAGTTATACTTTGACTCATCTTCTCTTAATTTGTTCAAAGATGAATTGAGAAAATATGTACTCATTTTTTCTATCCTCATCTTCTTTCTCTTATTTTCTATATCCACTTATTTTTTCTGTTAATAAAAATAACCATACATAACAGATAATTTATATAATTGAATATATTATTTTAGCAACTGTTGATCACTGAAAAGACAGGCAGACTGTATTCTGCAACTGGAGCCTGAAGGGTCAGATGTGAATTTTCCCTAAAATTCTTAGAACTTTAAGGAACAATGAGAGTTTATTTAACACCTTGTTGTGCTGTGCTTAGTTGCTCAGTCGTGTCTGACTCTTTGCAACCCCAATAGATTGTAGCTCACCAGGCTCCTCTGTCCAGTCAAGAATACTGGTAAGTGGGTTGCCATTGCCTTCTCCAGGAGATCTTCTTGACCCAGGGATGGAATCTGTATCTCCTGCTTTGCAGGTGGATTCTTTACCACTGAGCCACTTGGGAGAACCATACAATTCTCAGAGAGAGAAATAAAGATGGTTTGTACGATTTAGAAAATTACCTTGAAAGTGACAAGGAAAGGAAAGAGAAACAAGTAAGAAGGAAAATTTACACCTTGGCTCTCAAAGGAAGAACTATACAAAAAAATTCATCATGACTCAGATAATCACTATGGTGTGATCACTCACCTGGAGCCAGACATCCTGGAATGAGAAGTCAAGTGGGCCTTAGGAAGCATCACTACAAACAGAGCTAGTAGAGGTGATGGAATTCCAGCTGAGCTATTTCAAATTGTAAAAGGTGATGCTATGAAAGTGCTACACTCAATATGCCAGCAAATTTGGAAAACTCAGCAGTGGCCACAGGACTGGAAAAGGTCAGTTTTCATTCCAATCCTAAAGAAAGGCAGTGACAAAGAATGTTCAATCTACCTTACAATTGCACTCATCTCACACACTAGCAAAATAATGCTCAAAATTCTCCAAGCCAGGCTTCAACAGTATATGAACCATGAACTTCCAGATGTTCAAGCTGGCTTTTGAAAAGGGAGAGGAACCAGAGATCAAATTGCCAACATCTATTGGATCATCGAAAAAGCAAGAGTTCCAGGAAAATATCTACTTCTGCTTTATTGACTATGCAAAAGCCTTTGACTGCATGGATAATGACAAAGTGTAGAAAATTCTTCAAGAGATGGGAATACCAGACCACCTTACCTACCTCCTGAGGAATCTGCATGCAGGTGAAGAAGCAACAGTTAGAACTGGACATGGCACAGCAGACTGGTTCCAAATTGGGAAAGGAGTATGTCAAGGCTGTATATTGTCACCCTGCTTGTTTAACTTACAAGCAGAGTACACCATGAGAAATGCTGGACTGGATGAAACACAAGCTGGAATCAAGATTGCTGGGAGAAATATCAATAACCTCAGATATGCAGATGACACCGCCCTTATGGCAGAAAGAGAAGAACTAAAGAGCCTCTTGATGAAAGTGAAAGAGGAGAGTGAAAAACCTGGCTTAAAACTCAACATTCAAAAAATGAAGATCATGGCATCTGGTCCCATCGCTTCATGGCAAGAAGATGGTGAAACAGTTGAAACAATGACAGACTTTATTTTGGGGGGCTCCAAAATCACTGCAGATGGTGATTATATCCATAAAATTAAAACACACTTGCTCCTTGGAAGGAAAATTATAGCCAACCTGGACAGATTATTAAAAAGCAGAGACATCACTTTGCCAACAAAGGTCCCTCTAGTCAAAGTTATGGTTTTTCCAGTTGTCATGTATGGATGTGAGAGTTGGACTATAAAGAAATCTAAGCATCAAACAATTGATGTTTTTGAACTGTGGTATTGGAGAAGACTCTTGAGAGTCCCTTGGATTGCAAGGAAATTGAACTAGTCAGTCCTAAAGGAAATCAGTCCTGAGTGTTCATTGAAAGCACTGATACTGAAGCTGACACTGCAATACTTTGGCCAACTGATGCAAAGAACTGATTCATTGGAAAAGATCCTGATGCTGGGAAAGATTGAAGGTGGGAGGAGAAGGGGACAACAGAGGATGAGATGGTTGAATGGCATCACCGACACAATGGACATGAGTTTGAGTAAACTCCGGGACTTGGTGAAGGACAGGGAGGCCTGGCATGCTGCTGTCCATGGGGTCGCAAAGAGGCAGACACGACTATGTGACTGAACTGAACTCGAAGCCAAATTTAAACCCACAATTTTGGCCAAAGATAGTTATTTAAAGAGATAAGATAGAGATTGGGATAAAGATAAGATAAAAATTGCTACAGAGGCAAAAATCAATCAACTGAAGCTGAAGCTCCAATCCTTTGGCCACTTGATGCAAACAGCAAAGAGACTCATTGGAAAAGACCCTCATGCTGGGAAAATTGAGGTCAGGAAAAGAAGGGGGTGACAGAGGATGAGATGATTGGATGGCATCACTGACTCAATTGACATGAGTTTGAACAAACTCCTAGAGATAGTGAGAGACAGGGAAGCCTAGTGTGCTGCGGTCCATGGGGTCCCAAAGAGTTAGACACTTTAGTGACTGAGCAACAACAGTGGGAAAGGAGCTTAGATTAGGAGTTCTTTAAGAACGTCTGGGATATTAAAGAGAAATGTGCTTCCTGGAAATGGTACAGAGAATGGCTGGGGCCTGGAAAGAAAGGGAGGAAGTGGGATCGAGGGAGGGAGGGAGGGGATGGAGGGAGGCTGGAAGTGAGATAGTGTGGGCAGGGAAGGAAGTGGCAGGGAGCTAAGTGGTAGAGACAGGGGAGGAAAAAATGACTGAGACAGGGTACTGCCTTTGAAGCTCATTCCTGCCCAAAACTTCTGTAGTAGGAATTTAGACATACACAGGGAACCATTTGTGTCTAAACTTACAGTTTGTTTTCCAATATCTCTCTCCTAGAAGATACTAAGTAACAGCTCTGAAAACTGAAGCATAAAATGGAAGTTCATTCTCTTAACATTTCGAGTTCTCCTAGATCTGTCTGGTTGAGGGCATCCTGGCAAACCAGAAAAATAGGGCAGTCACTTTTCCATTGCTTTTGCTGGAAATAAATAGATTTTAGGGGCTCTTTGGCTTTAGAAATAGGAAATATTTTAGAGGCAATATGTTGTTTTGTGCTCTTATTTCATAGGAAAGAAAAGGAAGTACCTTTCTCCTGGTCACATGGTTGGTGAGTGGTTAAATAAGAACCTGGTTATTATTCCATTTTTTAGAACTCTCAGCATGGTATTCTTTTCCTTAGACCTTAAGAACATGTATCTACTTTCTTTCAGTAATATTTTTTTTTAAAATATAGGATGAAGTATTCTCTCAAATAAGGGTAGAGTTAAAAAAAGAAGGCCTATGTAAAAAATGATTATATATGTGACTGTTGCTCTTCAAATATTGTTTTTTAAAGGGACTACTTAGGGACCTCTAGAAACTTTCAGCACTCCAGCTTTGAGGCTGACTGATTTGTCTCAGAGATTAATTAGGAAATGATAGGGAAAGAATCAAAGCATTGGCTTTGGCATGTTTCCCAGTCACACAAACTGCTTGTGTGTGTGTATTATGCCATCCCCATCATGCATTTCTCACTTCAGAAAGAATTTGAGCTTGTGAGTTTTTTATTAGCTTGGACTTTCATTCTCAGCCTATGCAAGTTTCTGTGGGAATCACTCCTGATTATGACCACATCCATTAGGGGAGAACTGATCAATTACAAGCACACTGTCCTCTGCACGGAGCAATAAGACCCTGGGGACCCCAGCTGGTGCTCCAACTTTGAGATCACTTTGCTGTTCTACCTCCAGCAGATTCCAGCAGGAGATACAATCTACAGCCTCAAAAGGCAGGGCTGGAAACTAAATGACAACTTGGCTGTCAGTATTCTGGGCTTGAACCTGCTTTGGCATGGGGGTGGATAAGATGACCTCATAGGTCTTTTTCATCTCCAATTTCTGTGAACCATTGTTCTTGGGAATAGATGATTTAATAGGCTAATACACACTTGTGTTTGCCCATCCTGATGTTCCTTTTATTTGTTATATTTTACTTGGTTACCCTGGGAAGAATAAATACTTTATGTAAGTCCAGAGGCACTCAGAGGTCAAAATCTACAAAGGGCAGAGTTTGAAGGGATGTGGTCAAGAAAGAGAGAGATGGTACATAGGAAATCTGAGCTCACAAGTGCTTTATAGATGTTCCTGGAACAAAGTTTGAGGGAAAGCACCAAGATGTAATGTCTTCTGCTACAGTGGAAAGAATATAAATATGAAGACAGAAGACCTAGTTTGAACTCTGACTTACTGGCTTCTAATGACTTCAGCTTCCACATAGATTATGGATTCAATAATAGTTACCCTGCTTATTTCAAGAGGGTTGGTTTAAGAATCATCTGAGAGACTATGTGTCTGTGTATTACAAGAGTAAAGAGATATATTAATTAGGGATATTATCATTATTTATGAAATGATTCTTATGCTCAGAGCTGAATAGAGTACTTCTGTGTACAAAAATCTATGCCAAAAACAGCTTTATTTTCTGAAAGTAATTTTGGGAGAAAGTACAAGAAATTAACAATGGGGAAATTAAGTTTAATCAGTGCACAGGAAGAAGGAGAAATAAAACCTCAAATGTTCGCATCTCATGGTTTGCTTAGCATGTTAACCAAAGCACTTTTCAAAGAGAAATTGAAAATCACTATTGATCTATTTCTTATGATGAACGACTCCTAGGCATTTTAAAAGTAACAATCTAAATGGTTTAAAATTCAAAGAAGCTGACTGAAAGAATGTAATTCAATATATATTTTTCTCAGCAAGACTATGACCCAAATTTAGAAGGAAAAAAATATTCCCTGCCTTTAAGAATCACAGTTTAAAGGGGGAAAATGAATTAGTGAATTAACGAATACATTCAATGTTTTCTAGGGGTTAGAGCAGATCAGATCAGATCAGTCGCTCAGTCGTGTCCGACTCTTTACGACCCCATAAATCACAGCACACCAGGCCTCCTTGTCCATCACCAACTCCCGGAGTTCACTCAAACTCATGTCCATTGAGTCAGTGATGCCATCCAGCCATCTCATCCTCTGTTGCCCCTTCTCCTCTTGCCCCCAATCCCTCCCAGCATCAGAGTCTTTTCCAATGAGTCAACTCTTCGCATGAGGTGGCCAAAGTACTGGAGTTTCAGCTTTAGCATCATTCTTCCCAAAGAAATCCCAGGGCTGATCTCCTTCAGAATGGACTGGTTGGATCTCCTTGCAGTCCAAGGGACTTTCAAGAGTCATCTCCAACACCACAGGTCAAAAGCATCAATTCTTTGGCGCTCAGCCTTCTTCACAGTCCAACTCTCACATCCATACATGACCACAGGAAAAACCATAGCCTTGACTAGACAAACCTTTGTTGGCAAAGTAATGTCTGTGATTTTCAATATGCTATCTAGGTTGGTCATAACTTTCCTTCCAAGGAGTAAGCATCTTTTAATTTCATGGCTGCAGTCACCATCTGCAGTGATTTTGGAGCCCAGAAAAATAAAGTCTGCCACTGTTTCCACTGTTTCCCATCCATTTGCCATGAAGTGATGGGACCGGATGCCATGATCTATGTTTTCTGAATGTTGAGCTTTAAGCCAACTTTTTCACTCTCCACTTTCACTTTCATCAAGAGGCTTTTGAGTTCCTCTTCACTTTCTGCCATAAGGGTGGTGTCATCTGCATATCTGAGGTTATTGATATTTCTCCTGGCAATCTTGATTCCAGCTTGTGTTTCTTCCAGCCCAGCGTTTCTCATGATGTACTCTGCATATAAGTTAATTAAACAGGGTGACAATATGCAGCCTTGATGTACTTCTTTTCCTATTTGGAACCAGTCTGTTGTTCCATGTCCAGTTCTAACTGTTGCTTCCTGACCTGCATACAAATTTCTCAAGAGGCAGATCAGGTGGTCTGGTATTCCCATCTCTTTCAGAATTTTCCACAGTTTGTTGTGATCCACACAGTCAAAGGCTTTGGCATAGTCAATAAAGCAGAAATAGATGTTTTTCTGGAACTCTCTTGCTTTTCCAATGATCCAGCGGATGTTGGCAATTTGATCTCTGGTTCCTCTGCCTTTTCGAAAACCAGCTTGAACATCAGGAAGTTCACAGTTCACATATTGCTGAAGCCTGGCTTGGAGAATTTTGAGCATTACTTTACCAACGTGTGAGATGACTGCAATTGTGCGGTAGCTTGAGCATTCTTTGGCATTGCCTTTCTTTGGGATTGGAATGAAAACTGACCTTTTCCAGTCCTGTGTCCACTGCTGAGTTTTCCAAATTTGCTGGCATATTGAGTGCAGCACTTTCACAGCATCATCTTTCAGGATTTGGAATAACTCAACTGGAATTCTATCATCTCCACTAGTTTTGTTCATAGTGATGCTTTCTAAGGCCCACTTGACTTCACATTCCAGGATGTCTGGCTCTAGGGGTTAAGATAGGATCAAAATGATTCTTACAAAAGGGTTTTATTTGGTTCTACTTCTTCTCAAATTACTCATTGGTATCTAGGAGTTGTCTTATGAGTGATCCACCCACTAAATCATTGGCCATCATTTTGTAAACACTATTTTTGTCCTTTCCTATGCCTGTTCATGTAGTAATCCCTCTTGGCTTTGCTAAATTTCAGTGAAGCCCCTATTACTGTTGACCCTCAGGGATGCCTCTCTACCGGTCCCTGTTTGAGTTGCCTCTTCTGGCATTAGTACAGCACAAGGAACATTAAATAAATAGATCTGACAGGTGTATAAACAAACTGCAGTAGAAATGCCTAGTAGGAATCTATTGATTCTACTTAGCTAGGGGAATGTGGTGGGTTCATCGAATGCTGTTCCTGAAAGAACACATTTATTTTTAAAATACAAAACTAAATGTGTCGACAGAGAGGAGAGAAAAGACATCTGAGGATTATGGAAGTATATGGGCTTCCTTCATAGCTGACTTGGTAAAGAATCCACCTGCAATACAGGAGACCCCAGTTCAATTCGTGGGTCGGGAAGCTCTGCTGGAGAAGGAATAGGCTACCCACTCCAGTATTCTTGGGCTTCCCTTGTGGGTCAGCTGGTAAAGAATCTACCTGCAATGTGGGAGACTTGGGTTCAATCCCTTGGTTCGGAAGACCCCCTGGAGAAGGGAAAGACTACGCATGCCAGTATTCTGGCCTGGAGAATTCCATGAACTATATAGTCCATGGGGTCACAAAGAGTTGGACATGACTGAGTGACTTTCACTTTCATTTTCATGGACAAAAGCACAGACATGTAAGAGTTTATACCATCTAGTTTAGAAAAAAAATGTAAAGCCTTTTCTCAAAGGCAGTATAATAAAGTACTTAGGAAACAAAAGCACATTAGAACAAAGGCCAACCATGTCTATAAAAGATGGAATGTGTAGTTTACTCCTCCACCGTTCTACCTTCCTATGGTAGCATAAGAAGTAGAGTTAATAGCATTTCTTTTCTCATTAAACAATAAAACAATTTGAATTAAAATTCCTCTAAGTGAAGTTCTGAGGTGGAGAAGAGCTGTGGTGAGTTCAAAGAGTAATGAAGCATATTACTGAAGTGCCTGGAGACCTAATCACTAAGGGCTTAGAAACCATAACTATAACCAGCAAGTTGTGCATTTGGTGGTAGCAAATATAAACTAAGCTGAGTGTCTGAGACTTTAAAGTCTCTTTACTGAGACACATGTACCCCAGTGTTCATTATAGCACTGTTTACATTAGCTAGGACATGGAAGCGACCTAGATGTCCATCAGCAGACGAATGGATAAGGAAGTTGTGGTACATATACACAATGGAATATTCAGTTCAGTTCAGTTCAGTCACTCAGTCGTGTCCGACTCTTTGCGACCCCATGAATCGCAGCCTCCCTGTCCATCACCATCTCCTGGAGTTCACTCAGACTCATGTCCATCGAGTTGGTGATGCCATCCAGCCATTTCATCCTCTGTTGTCCCCTTCTCCTCCTTGCCCCCAATCCGTCTCAGCATCAGAGTCTTTTCCAATGAGTCAACTCTTCTCATGAGGTGGTCAAAGTACTGCTCAGCTATAAAAAGGAGCACACTTGAGTCAGTTCTAATGAGGTGGATGAAACGAGCTTATTATACAGAATGAAGTAAGTCAGAAAGAGAAACACAAATACTGTATATTAACACATATGTATAAAATTTAGAAAGATGGTAACGATGATCCTATATGCAAGGCAGCAAAAGAGACACAGACTTTTGGACTCTGTGAGAGAAGGTGAGGGTGGGATGATTTGAGAGAATAGCATTGAAACATGTATATCACCATATATAAAATAGATGACTGGTGCAAGTTTGATGCATGAAGCAGGGCACTCAAAGCTGGTGCTCTGGAACAACTCAGAGGGGTGGTGTGGGGAGAGAAGTGGGAGGTAGGTTCAGGATGGGGGGACACATGTGCCCCTGTGGGTGGTTCATGTATGGCAAAAACAATCACAATATTGCAAAGTAATTATCTTCCAATTAAAATAAATAACTTAATTTAAAAAGGTCTCTTTACCTTGACTCATGAGTGTCTAATGTAGTAATTAGTACATCAATTAAATTGGATCCTAAATACAACCACTTGTTTTCAGAAACTGAGTAGTTTCAATGGAAGTTTCCGATTAAACATGCAGAAGGCACTCAGGTTTTATTCTAAGACATAAAAAGCTGTGTTGAGACCCATGGTTCTGTATCGACATAGTCTTTACTCTATGTAAATCAATGTGATTTCCTGGCATCATCAACCACTATACTAGGACAACTTGAAGGCTATCGTTTTGTATAAAAAAGATTGTTTCCTCTTTGAGCCACAGCTTCCTATGAGTTGTTTGGTTTATACTACCCTCCTCCCCCACCTCCCTAAACCACTCAGTAGCAACAGATATGTTGAGTTATACTTTCCTCCAGCTGCTCCAGCAATGCTATTCTGGTTGCTTTTTTCCTCTCACTAGTACGTATATATAATATCAGTTGTGCTCTGGATTAAATGATAAGCTCTGAGAGGGTAGGGACCAGGGAACTATTTGGGAGTTGACTGTGAGTTAATGTTTTTATGTGAGGTAATCATGTTGCTGTCTTACGCACCACATCATCAGTTTTGGTAAGTCAGGGTCTAAAAATGCATTCTTTAGAGCAGCAGAGGGTTTGAAAACTTCTTAGAAATTTCAGAGATAGATTTCTCTGCTCATGTACCCTCCAGAAAATTTCTCCTTGTCCTTTTTACAAGACTTTTTTTTACATTTTCACAAACACAGGACAAAAAGATGATGATAAAAATAGTGTTGAAAACATACTGTGTATTTGGGTCTGTACTAAACAATTTCCATAGAGATGACGCTTACTCTTCCCTGTAACTCAATGATCCCATATTAAAGATGCAGAAACCAAGACTTTAGACAGAATAAGTAAACATTCCAAGGTCGCATGGTGAGAATGTAGAAGGGCTAGGGCTGAAATCCAGGTCCGATGGCTCTAAAACCTGTGCTTTTCAGCGGGAACTCTTCAGTCTTCGCCATTCAAACACAAACAAGGCTAATCTGTGACAGGGGAGGACAGGACTTGGGGTTGTTACTGTGGACCTTGGGTTTGCTGTTATTTCATCTTTTTTTTTTTTTTTTTTTTGCAATGGTGACGTGAAGTGAAAGTCACTCAGTCATGCCCAACTCTTTGCTACCCCATGGACTATACAGTCCTTGGAATTCTCCAGGCCAGAATACTGGAGTAAGTAGCATTTCCCTCTCCAGGGTATCTTCTCAACCCAGGGATCAAACCCAGGTTTCCCACATTGCAGGCGGCTTCTTTACCATCTGAACCAACACCTGAATGATAAACTTAGAAATCAGTCAAAATTCTTCTGGATGAAGCTATGAAGACACAGATTATATTATCTTGGAAGATTGTTTTTCAAAAAGAGAAATATATAATATTAAGAATGGAATGTTGGTTAATAGAAAAGTGCAAAGGTTTAATCAAAGTAATAAAATACAGAATAGGAATAACTAGTTGACACAAGCTAATTATTTGGGTACCAAAACATGTATTGTATTAACTTTTTTTAAAAAAAGGTTAAGGTAGCCTATGACTTAGAATTGAAAAAAGAGAGACTAGAAAAATGCACTTTTCTTATATACTCAGAAAGATAATGCCTTTACTAACATATTGACTTAAATTTGATTTACCCTTAAAGAAAAGATAGAGAAATCAAAGATTATTTAGGGAAAAACTACCAAAAGATGGAAGACATTGAAGCTGAGAATTATAGGTAAATGTTAATAGCATTTGAGTTGTTCATTTTAGAGAGAAATCAAAATTAACACTCACTGTACACCTAAAATTGTTGTAAAAGCTGAATTTTTTCATTGGCTTCTACTTTTACATGGAGGGGAAGGATCAGATTGTGTTTCAGATTTATGTCATTTTAGGCAAAGAAATTTTCTTTTCTGAAAAATTATATGTAAATCAAGAGTTTTCACCAAAATAAAACTATGAGTGAAAAGAGCCAAGGAATTTCATTAATAGATTCAAGTCTGAAAGAAGTGAAAACCCTGAGTTATTCTTTTCTATGGCACTGCGAACAGACCACAGGTCCCCCACTTCATACCCCACTTCCTTCAAAAAGCCTCTGTGAGTCAGTTCGTGCTGTGACTGACATTATAAAATTTTCTAAAGCAATTGAAATGGAACAAAACCAGAACATCAAAATGCTCTCCAAACCCAACCTGACCCAACCTGATATTTCACTTGGTTTGAATCCCTGGTATTAAAAAAGAAAAAAAGCTTTAAATGCTCTAGAGAGCCTTTCTGGAGAAGGCAATGGCACCCCACTCCAGTACTCTTGCCTGGAAAATCCCATGGAAGGAGGAGCCTGGTGGGCTGCAGTCCATGGGGTCGCTAAGAGTCAGACACGACTGAGCGACTTCACTTTCACTTTTCACTTTCATGCATTGGAGAAGGAAATGGCAACCCACTCCAGTGTTCTTGCCTGGAGAATCCCAGGAACGGGGAAGCCTGGTGGGCTGCCGTCTATGGGGTCGCACAGAGTCGGACACGACTGAAGCGACTTAGCAGCAGTAGCAGGAGCAAAGAGCCTTTCTATTTCAAAAAGAAATTCTATGGTGAATGCTTAGGAAAAAAAAAGACATGGATCTATTTGTTTTGCAAATGTTGATATGGGGGTTTGATTTGCTTGAACTATCTAGTTATCTAGAAGTTTTGATTATATTGATGTGGTCAAAGTAGATATAACAACACCACTTTGAGTCCCATGCCTATAATTGAATCAACAAGACAACTTTGCTGATTATTTTATATTAAAATTAATTATGCAATTAGGGTGATAAATGGCATGCTTAGTCTCCTTTACAGAGAGAGAAGTCTGGAAAATTTGACATCCTTAGACTTTCCATACTTAGAAAGTTTAGGAACTTCAAACAAGAATGTTGCCCATTTACTGGCCCCTTCAGTTTTGCACTCTGTGCCAGTGTTCATCCTTAGGTGTTGTTCCTACGGTATCTGTGCTAGCTCCTCCTATTAGACCACAGGAAGACTGGGCAGCCTTATTGGAGAGCAGCCTTAGCCAAGGAATAGATACCACTTCTGATTTTCCTTTACTTGACCACTGGGAAGGTTCTTAATAATTTATAATCTTGATACCTCAAGCTTGTGTCCCTGTTCACATGGAAGCAAATATAGCTTTTTTTTTTTTTTCTGAGCAACTATAAGAATGACCTTCCAAGCCATAGTTTATTGTTCATAGTTTCTGGTTTTTTGTTTTTTTTTTCTTTTTAAAAATTTGACTACTTGGTGGGATCCTGGGAATATGGAGACCTCATCATTCTTTAAATTTTGAGATATACTTAGAGGCTAAATTAAAATCAGTCTCCACACAATAGCAAAGGGTATGTGTTAGGAGTGAGTGATGATGTTGACTTAGGAATGGCTAGGCGTAACTTCTCTTCCAAAGGTGTGAAGCCAATTACCCTGACCTGCTAGAGCAGGACACATAAAAAGCCCTAATAGAATGTCTACTTCTATTCATTTCACTTCTACTTATTACAGTTGACTCTTTGACATCTAGAGACTTTAGCATCCACGGATTTTGGTTATCAGTAGGAGATTCTGGAACCAACCCATACCAGTCCCCAAAAGTGACTAGTCTAATTGTAGGTTTGGATTCAAAAGGACATGACTGGGATTTGGGAAGGGATTGGTTGCTCAGATACAGATAAGGCAAGAAATGTAAACCAAAGTGAAGAAGTGGAACCTGAGAATTTTGCTGACCCTGAAAAACAGGGACTGTTCTATAAAACAGAAGGTCAGAAACACATGGAGAAGATATCAAATTTTATTGCCAGATAAGTGACATTCCATTTTATTGTTTTCCTTTATTTTTTTGCATTGATCACAGAGGAAGGCTTTCCTAACTCTCCTTGCTATTCTTTGGAACTCCACATTCAAATGGGTATATCTTTCCTTTTCTCCTTTGCCTTTCACTTCTCTTCTTTTCTCAGCTATTTGTAAGCCTCCTCAGACAACCATTTTGCCTTTTTGCATTCCTTTTTCTTGGGGATGGTCTTGATCACTGCCTCCTGTACAATGTCATGAACCTCTGTTCATAGTTCTTCAGGCACTCTATCAGGTACCTCTTCAGGTACTCTAATTCCTTGAGTCTCTCTGTCACTTCCACAGTATAATTGTAAGGAATTTGGTTTAGGTCATACCCAAATGGTCTAATGGTTTTCCCCACTTTCTTCAATTTAAGTGTGAATTTGGCAATAAGGAGTTCATGATCTGAGCCACAGCCAGCTCCTGGTCTTGTTTTTGCTGACCATGTAGAGCTTCTCTTCAAGACTAGAGGTCTCTTCAAGAAAATTAGTGATATCAAGGGAACATTTCATGCAAAGATGGGCACAATTAAACACAGAAATGGTATGGACCTAGCAGAAGCAGAAGATATTAAGAAGAGCTGGCAAGAATACACATAACTATACAAAAAAGATCATCATGACCCAGATAACTACAATGGTGTGATCACTCACCTAGAGCCAGACATCCTGGAATGTGAAGTCAAGTGGGCCTTAAGAAGCATCACTACTAGCACATCTAAAGGAGGTGATGGAATTCCAGCTGAGCTATTTCAAATCATGAAAGATGATGCTATGAAAATGCTGCACTCAATATGCCAGCAAATTTGGAAAACTCAGCAGTGGCCACAGGGCTGGAAAAGGTCAGTTTTCATTCCAATCCCAAAGAAGGGCAATGTCAAAGAATGTTCAGACTACTGCACAATTGCACTTATCTCACACACTAGCAAAATAATGCCCAAAATTCTCCAAGCCAGGCTTCAACAGTACGCAAACTGTGAACTTCCTGATGTTCAAGCTGGTTTTAGAAAAGGCAGATGAACCAGAGATCAAAATGCCAACATCTGTTGGATCATCGAAAAAGCAAGAGAGTTCCAGAAAAACATCTACTTCTGTTTTATTGACTATACCAAAGCTTTGAAGATCATGTCATCTGGTCCCATCACTTCATGGCAAATAGATGGGGAAACAATGGAAACAGTGGCAGATTTTATTTTCTTGGGATCCAAAATCATTGTAGATGGTGACTGTGGTCATGAAATTAAAAGATGGTTGCTCCTTGGAAGAAAAGCTATGACCAACCTAGACAGCATATTAAAGAGCAGAGACATTACTTTGCCAACAAAGGTCCACCTAGTCAAAGCTATGGTTTTTCCACTGGTCATGTATGGATGCGAGGGTTGGACCATAAAGAAAACTGAGTGCCAAAGAATTTATGGTTTTGAACTGTGGTGTTGGAGAAGACTCTTGAGAGTCCCTTGGACTGCAAGGAGATCCAACCAGTCAATCCTAAAGGAAATAAGTCCGGAATATTGATCGGAAGGACTGATGTTGAAGCTGAAACTCCAATACTTTGGCCACCTGATGTGAAGAACTGACTCATTGACAAGACCCTGATGCTGGGAAGGATTGAAGGCAGGAAGAAAAGGGGATGACAGAGGATGAGATTGTTGGATTGCATCATGGACTTGATGCACATGAGTTTGTGCAAGCTTTGGGAGTTGGTGATGGACAGGGAGGCCTGGCATGCTGCAGTCCATGGTGTCACAGAGTCTGACACGACTGAGTGACTGAACTGAACTGAGCTGAAGTGACACTCCAGTTACTTATTCCAAAGAGATCTTTATTGCAAAACAAGTTGTCTGATCTTTGACAAGTATTTAATCTCTCCCATAATATGCTTCCCTAATACCATTAACTAGAAATTATCTTTTCTCAGTAGTATTATTTTGTGGACTGAATTAAAATATAGAAGTTGGCTGACACAATAACTGAAGCATAGTAGACTTAGAGAATACTAGTTCTCTTCCTTTTTATGAACTTAACTGTTAAAACATATAAGGATAGCACAACAATTATATCACCCACTTATTGAGTATCATTGCTCACCAATAAGTACTAGGTGTTTTACAAATTTTCTTTTTATTTTTCAGCGACTCTTTGTGACCCCATGAACTGAAATCTGCCAAGCTATTCCATCCATGAGATTTCCCAGGTACAAGTATTGGAGTGGGTTCCCATTTCCTCTTCCAGGGAATATTCCTGACCCCAGGGGTGGATCTGTATCTCCTGCATTGCAGGTGAATTCTTTACCACTGAACCAGCAGGGAAGCCTATATTGGAGCATAGTTAATTAATAATGTTGTGTTAGCTTTTGGTGTATAGCAAAATGATTCAGTTATACATATTCATGTATCTATTCTTTTCCAATTTAAGTTATTACAGAATATTGAGCAATGTTCCTGTCCTATGTAGTAGTTCCTTGTTGATTACCTATTTTAAATAAAGCACTGTGTACATGTCAATATCAAACTCTAATTTATCCCTTGCTTATAGCTCTACTTTTGATTTTATCAAAGTGAAAGAGTCATTTTTACTCAATAATCAAGAAGATGGTATTTTTCTGAGTTATTTTTAAAAACCTCGAGATACCTTGGTAATCTAGAAAACATCTAGTCATTTTCTTTGTGAGAGTCCTGATTGTTAACATTGCATTACAATAATAAAACACATATTGTTTTGTATCTAACTTTTTTCACTCAATATATTTGGAAAGTTCATTTAAGTTGTGCATGTAACTGTAGTTTATTTATTTTCAACTGTGAATAGATATCCCTGGGAGGAATATACCATAACTGGACATGTGGAGAGTTTTCAGTTAGAAGCTATGATGAATAGTGCTGCTGTGAATTTTCTTGTACCTGTCTTTTGGTGCAAATGTGTTTGCATTTCTGTTAGAGTAGAATTGTTGGACTATAAGATATGTGAGATTTCAGTTTTAATAAGTGCTACCAGTTTTGGGAAGTACTTATACGCTTTACACTTCTACCAGCAATGAATTCCAATTGTTACATGCCCGTCAACATTTGTTATTTGTTTTTTTCATTTTATTCATTCGGGCAAGTGTGTAACGATACTGCACTTGTGGTTTACATTTGCACTTCCCTGATGACAATGACATTGAGCCTTTCACTCTGTTTATTGGCCATTTGTATATCCTCTTTTATGAAGTATTATTTTGGTATTTTTGTATCAAATGGACCATCTTCTTACTGATTTCTCTTTATTTTCTGGATATGAACTTTGTGAGTTTTAGGACTGTAAATATCTTCTTCATCTCCCTGGCTTATTTTTTCTATTCTCTTGATATCTTTTGAGGAATATACATTTTTAATTTAATATATTCCATTGTATTAATTCTTTCCTTCAAGGATAGTGCTTTTTACTTGCTGATTAAATCCTTCCTTCCCTTGTCTCTTATATTTTAGAACTTTGCTGTTTTGCCTTTCATATTTAGGTCTACAATCTACCTGAAGTAGATATTTGGAGGCAATTTAAGGTAGAGGATGTTTCGTCCTTATGTATATTTTGTTATGTGAACTATTTATTAAAGAGATATCGCTTTTTGCATAGTTGTACAGTGCCACCTTTGTCTTCGATATAGAATCCACATCTGGGTGAGATTGATACAGATTCCTTAGTTATATAGATTCCTTACTTTTTCTCATAGATCTAACTGTTGGTCCTTGAGCCAATATTACATTGTCTTAGTTACTGATGCTTTATAACTAAGAGTCTGATATAATCTGATATTTGGGAGAGCAAATACTTATATGCTTTTCCATCAAATGATTCTTGGACAGTCTTGACTTTCTTAATCTTTTAATAGAAATTTTAGAATCAGCTTTTTAAGACTCACCAAAATTTTCCAAAAAAAAAAAACACCCCACAAAACTTTAGAAGTTTTTGGAGAGGGGATTGCATTAAATCATCAAAATCAATTTGGGGAGTACTGACATATTGAATATTAATTTTAGCATTCTATAAGCATAATATATCCTTTTATTGAATTACATTTTCTTTGATTTTTCTGCTATATACTTTGTACATTTCTATGTAGAAGTCTCATAAAACTTTCTTTAGATTTACCCCTAAAAATCTGACAATTTGATATTATAGAAAAGGATATCTTTCAAAGAATTCAACTTCCCTTTCTGTCAATTGCAATTGAACATGACTCAACAGTTTTTTTTACATTAATTTTTACCCGGCAATTTTTAAAAGCTATTATTGTAAAATAGCTTTTACAATAACAAAAAAGGCGTTACTGTAAAATTTCTATATAATCACATCATCTGTGAATAATAAGAATTTGATTTCTTCCTTTTTTGTCTTTATACTTCTTATTTATTTTTCCCATAGAACATTATGATTTTGAGTAGAAATGGTGATGGTGGCCATATTATTCTTATTTCTAATCTCAAAGGAAAATTTTTCAAAATTTATTATCATAAAGTAAGATGCCTGCTGAAGGTTTTAAAGATACTCTTCATCAGATTAAGAGTACTCTTCATCAGATTAAGTACTCTTCATCAGATTAAGAAAGCTTCTTAATATTCAAAGTTCATTAGGAATTAAAAAAAATCATATATATATGTTAAATCTTTTCAAATATGTTTCTGCTAATATTGAGGATTTTTTTCTCCATAATTCTATTAATGTGGTAAAGTATACTAGTTGATTTTCTACTGTTAAACCAGTTTTACTCTCCTGATCCAACACAAATTGGTGATCCTGGTATGGCTTTGCTAATACAGTGTTTAAGAATTTTGCTTGTATATTCAGGAGTTAGTGAAAGTGAAAGTCACTCAGTCTTGTCTGACTCTTTGCGACCCCACAGACTATACAGTCCATGGAATTCTCTAGGCCAGAATACTGGAATGAGTAAGTAGCCTTTCCCTTCTCCAGGAGATCTTCCCAACCCAGGGATCGAACCCAGGTCTCCCACATTGCAGGCAAATTCTTTACCAGCTCAAGCTACCAGGGTTAGATTTGTCTGTAATTCTTTTCCCCCATATTGCCTTTATCAGGTTTTGTCATAAATATTATACTGGCATTATAAATAAAAATGGGAAGCTTTTCCATCTTTTCTCTGCGTTTGTGTAAAAATGACATCATTCCTTCTGAATATTTGCTAAAATTCACAGGTAACTGTTCTTGCTCCAGGATTTTCTTTGGAGGAAGGTATTTATTTACAGAGTATTTTTTGCTGTTACAGAGTATTGTTGCTGTTCAATCACTGTTGTGTCTGACTCTGCGACCCCATGAACTGCAGCATGCCAGGCTTCCCAGTTCTTCACTATCTCCCAGAGTTTGCTATCTAACCATGTCATACTCTTCCCCCTTCTCCCTTTGCCTTCAATGTTTCCCAACATCAGGAATTTTTCCAATGAGTTGGCTCTTCCCATCAGGTGGCTGAAGTATTGGACCTTCAGCCTCAGCATCAGTCCTTCCAATGAATAGTCAGGGTTGATTTTCTTTGGTATTGACTGGTTTGATTTCCTTGCAGTCCAAGGGACTCTCAAAAGTCCTCCAGCACAATTCCAAAACATCAATTCTCCCATGCTCAGCCTTCTTTATGGTCCAAATCTCACATCTGTACATGACTACTGGAAAAATCATAGCTTTGACTACAGGGAATAGTGATAGTATTGTTTACATTTTCAATTCCTTCCTTCATCTTTGGTAACTATGTTTTTAGGTAAGTCAGCTATATTTGGAAACTTGTAAAAATGTGTAATGTTAAGTTTCCAACCTCTGTTTCTTTAAGTTGTTTATGATTATAGCAACCATATGATTCATAATCCCACTGGAACACTTGAGAGTGAGAAGAGTACTACAAATTATTGAAATTCTTTATTTCTGATAGAATTTCTATATTTATTTACCTATATTGATTTCATTATTGTGGTGTACTTATAATATGATTTCATTATTTTGGTGTAATTATAAAATGACTGAAAGTCTATTTTAAAATAAAAGTCTTTCTACAAAATATAAATAGCATTATCTATTTTCATTAATGCAAAAAAAATCTTTCTTTATAGTCAATTCCTAAGCATTATAAAATGAACAAAATGTTTGTTCTTAGTAAATATTCATATCATTTAATTAGTTTCTTGGCTGTATTTATCACTGATATTATTGTATTACTGATATTTTTCTGAAGAATATAATTTTTACAATATTTTCTTATTATCCTTAATTTTTTTCATATAATTGCCTGCAGTGTTTTCAAAATAGATTTTATCTTTCTAAATTTGAAACTGTTGACAATTTCAGTTGACATTTTTTGTAAAACAAAATATTTTAAATTAAGAACATACTCTTTCTACAGGTGTTGAGGTACCTCAAAGCTCATAGTAGTTTCCTGGAATAAATTTTATTATTTTTTCATAATGAAATACATAAATATTTCAGTCTAAATATTTTCACAAGTTCTGTCTTTTTTCTTCAATTCAGAGTACACGTCTTTGAAAAATATTTTTGCAAGGAAGAATTCATCATACAAGTTGTCTATGGTTTTGACTCTTTTGAGCATTCACTAAATTCACATGCTGTAAAATTTTGGGCCTTTTCAATTTCATTCCACTCCAATTCAGAACATAAATTTACCCAATTAGAAGTAGAAACTCCATCAAAAGATTCTTATGACAAGTTAAAATTTACAAATTTCAAGTGCAGTATTTTAATGCTAAATCTTATACATTATTTGAGTTCCTAATAAATTATTTCTCCAAGTCTTCCTTCTTTTTAAAGGAATATATTTATATTTGTCTGAATGTTTGTCACTTAATTACAATTAGTAACTCTGACAGTTGAAGTTTTATGCTATTCCATTTGGTGAATATTTTCATTAGAGGTTTCCAACTGATTCTGATAAAAATAAAACCAAATTTTGGAGTCTTATTTATCAAGAACTTCAAAAGCATTGTAGGCCATTGAGGTTAAATTATTATTAAGTTTACATATGTGTAAGCATAAAAATATTCAGTGTTAACTTTATCTCAAAATTTTAAGTTTATTGTTGAAATGTGCATACATCTTGAGTACTGACAACTAGAGTTTTCATTTCAATTGGTAGAATATAGCAGCTTCTTTGGATGTAATTATGAATTTCCAGGTGGCACTAGTGGCAAAGAACCTACCTGACAAAGCAGAAGACATAAGAGACATGGGTTTGATCCCTGGGTTGGGAAGATCCCCTGGAGGAAGGCATGGCAACCCACTCCAGTATTCTTCTCTGGAGAATCCCGATGGACAAAGAAGCCTGGAGGGTTACAGTCCATTGTGTCACACAGAGTCAGACACAACTGAAGCAACATAGCACACATGAACAGCAGCTTCTTTGGGTGTAATTATGAATTATGTGTGTACCAAATCAAGGATTAACATGTTTGAAATTTAATAAGGCTATTGCTTTATGTTGGCATCATGCTTCATCAAAATTTGTATATTTATCACAAAAGCAAATAATTTTGTCTTTATTATTGGCTTTTCAAATGAAATTTGCAACAGCATTCACAAAAATGCCCCATTTTGACTTTCAATAGAAGGAAAATCCAAGCATTTGCTCCTGTATAAATGAATTCCCAAGCACTTGATTCCGTGTAAGCAACAAAAGCATTATGAAATCAACTGATGTTCTATTTGAAGCATCTGATGACACTAATATAAAGAGAGTGCTTACATATCTGGGTATTCATTGAACTAAGGGAGACAATATATTCATGGCTGTCACTTCATTTTCATATGTGCACAAGAGACTTTATCTTAACAAAATGAATGGAATTAATTATAGAAGTCATTTGATCTAAATGAAAAGCGATGCTTCACAGAATGAGTGAGTGAAAGTCACTCAGTCGTGTCTGACTCTTTGTGACTCAATCAATGGACTGTAGAGTCCATGGAATTCTCCAGGCTGGAATACTGTAGTGGGTAGCCTTTCCCTTCTCCAGGGGATCTTCCCAACCCAGGGATCAAACCCAGGTTTCCCACATTACAGGCAGAGTCTTTATCAACTGAGCCATAAGGTAAGCCCAAGAATACTGGAGTGGGTAGCCTATCTGTTCTCCAAGGGATCTTCCCCACCCAGAAATCAAACTGGGGTCTCCAGCATTGCAGGTGGATTCTTTACCAACTGAGCTATCAGGGAAGCATGAGGCATGTAAATATATCTACAACTGCTTTGGCTAGTTTTTGTATGCAAGAATAGCCTTCTCAAAATAACTATTAATTTAGAAGTATATGTGTCTTCTGTCTTTTTGTGTGTGTGTGTGTCATCAGGAATAATGCCATGACTCCTATAAAGACTGGCAAATGTAAATAAACATTTTGTGTAAGTAACACGTTTATCAGCAATATTCTCGAGAAACTGAAATTTCATACTTAATCTTTACTAAATATTTAAAAGTTCAAAATTCAAAAGATTAGAAAATAAGAAAGCATTACCTAACAATAAAGGAAGCATACAGTTACAGATTTACTCCATTCAATAAATGAAAACCACTGTAGCAAGATAGTTTAGGTTTCTCTAGTCTGTACACTTTATGGCAGGGCTACACAGCTGTTTTCCCACACAAATTCCTCATTTAACCTGTAATTTCTCACTTGCCTCACAGACTCCACCACTGGTAGCCTGTCCATTTCATGCATCTCATAGGCCACACCTGAGTCATATTACAGCTCATTAGAACACCAAGAAGCTGACAGGGCAGTGGTATTGAATAGTCCCCTACTTTCACCAGAGCCCAGAGTCAGCCCGGAGATGCCTTTCCTGAAAAGTGCACGTCACTTTATCAGTGAGTGCCTTCCTTGTTTCCTGTGGAGGAAGGTGTTAGCTAGGCTGGTCAGGGTTAGCAAAAGGAGTGGCAGATTGCCATTTATCATCATCAGGTTTATAGTCAGAACTTCGTTCACTGAACATATATTGCATATACAACTAGATAAAGCAATGGCATTGAGTCAAAGTACAAAAAAGAAATTCTACTGAATTCATCAGGAATTATTTTACTGCAAGTATTAAAACTGATAATTTGTTACAAAAGGAAAGCTCAGGTGAAAAAAAGAGTTAGGATACCAGTGAAAACGATGTAAACTGGAACATTCTACAAATAATACTCTGGTAATTCCCTTTCCTTCCTTCCTCCTTCCCTGCCACCCTCTCTCTCCTCTTTCTCATTTGTCTCTTTCTCTCCTTTTCCCTCCGACTCTTTGCTTTCTCTCTGAAAAATCCCACCCTTATACCAAATTAGAGGGAATAATATGATGAACGCTAATGTACTTTCTCACAGCTTCAACAGTTTTCAACACATGATCAATTTGTTTCCTCTTCATTCCTCTCATTATTCACTTCCCCTGCATTACTTTAAAGCAAATCTCAGACACCCTTTCTTTGCATCTGATGATTGTTTTTCAGATATTTTCAGGACATTTAACAGTTGCTGCCTGTTTTCTATTTTTTATATTGCTTGTTTGTGTGTTCTCTCCTATTTTCTTGATAGTCTCGTCCAGCATTTATTGATTTTGTTAGGCTTTTCAAAGAAATGTCTCTTTTTTTTCCATTTTCTTTTTTAATATAAATTTATTTATTTTAATTGGAAGTTAATTACTTTACAATATTGTATTGGTTTTGCTATACATCAACATGAATCTGCCACAGGTATACACGTGTCTCTTTAGTGGCCTTCTCTACATTTTGTTTGTGGTTTCATTAATTTCTCTTATCTTTATTATTTTCTTTCTTCTACTTTCTTTTTGTTCAGTTGGATGTTCTAATTTTTTCAGATGTATGCCAGCTCATACATCAACCTTTCTTCTTTTCTAATAAATGTACCCAATCTTGTACACTTCTAAGTAGAGTATTTTGGTGGCGTTTCACAAATTTGAAATGCACTTTTATTTTCAGTTGGGTCAAAAAATTTCCAAAAAAAAAATTTTTTTTTTCCAAATTTTTATTGTAATTTTTAATTCAAATTTTGAATTGTATTTTCATTTTCAGTTGGATCAAAACATTTTCTAATAGTCACTGGGATTTCTTTTGACCCATAGGGTATTTAGTAGTACATTTCTTAATTTCCAATCATAAGAGGATTTTCCAGTTATCTTTTTATTATTGGTTCCTAGCATAACTGTAGTAAGGAATATAGTGAAGAATTATATGCTGTATGCCCTCTGTTCATTATTTTAATTTAAAAAATTCCACTTGAAAGTTTAATTAATTTGCATTAATTCATTTAAATTCAAGGAAATTGCTTTTACATTCAGTTTTAAATTTGTCATCTCATTCAAAGAGAACTATTTGTTCTGTCTATTCTGAGTTCCTTTTCTCTCTCTTCTTGATTTTATAAGGGTTGAATATTTTCTTCTCTTGCCTTAGAAGTTATATACACTCTTCATTATTGGTTATTCCATTTGAGACACTGATGAAAAGCTGTGGAGCACAGTTTTCTCAGGTTCCAGGAAAACCTACTCTTTTAACTTAATCCATTATCGGTGGTTAAGCATCTTAGAGAAAATGAAGAAATAAACAGCAAGTGGTGCTTCTTAAACACTTGAGCAAGAATAAAACAAGGCAAGGTCATCACAGTGTCCAATATTAAGTTTTGTCAACTTTATCATTGGAATTCAGACACGTCTGATCATGGTTAGCAGATACATGCCTATATTACGGGGATGGGAACATTTCCATGAAGATGTTGACAACTAGTTAAGTTGTACTCAACACATGATTGTATACATTGTATAGGCTTCAAAAATATAGACTCATGAAGGATCTGGAGCTGATAATAAAACTGATGGATGTCACATAATAACTTTCATTATGGTTCTCTAATGCATCCATAACACCTGGAAACAGGAGAAAGGCAGATTTGGGGGCTCTATTTACAACATTCTGATTTACTAGATCAGGCTTGTGAATGGGCTCAGGTAGGTTTTCCTGAGGAGTTAGAGAAATAATGGAATAGAGTCCCCAGAGACTCACTATTGCAATGCCAATGGGCTTAGTGAAATATAATGGTGCCATATAATGGCTAATGTTGTCAGCATCAACCAGCTAGTGACCACTATAGGAAGTGGACTTTATTCATAAAAAAGCTAGCATCCAGAACAAAGTACCAGACCTCTCAAAGCCAGAGTAAAAAATCAAGTTAATTCAGCTGAAATTCAAATTAAGACACTGTCTCCATGAAAAATTCAATGAAATGAAAAATTTTACCCGTGTTGAATATAATCTGTAAAAAGTATGCCTTCTTGTTATGCTATTTAAGCTAATGTGACTTATTTAAGGTGGTGGCATATTGCTTTCACCATCAATTAAAAATATTTCCCCATCATGTTAAAACTCCATTAAGCATACTATGTGACATACTAAGTGATATTAATACCGCATATACAATTTCTCATTGATCTTCACCACTGTAGGCATTATAAAGAAACTGAGGCAGACAGAGATGAACTCAACCACGATTACAGAGCTGGTGAGTAGCAGAGCCAATGTTTGATGTGTTTATTCCAAAAGCTATGTTTGTTCCAACCTGCAACACTGCCTTCCTTAATCCTGAGAATTTACTAATATGAACATGCTAGGAAGGAAATGTTGTGGTACGGAATTTCTTTATAGGCTAAATTGGCTAAATTCACCTCTAATTTTTCTCCAGCAGCATTTTCATTCAGAGCTGGACCATGGCTGTTACAAAAGATACCTAGCTTTGGGATGGATAGGATTTCATTATAAAAGCACTGGGGAGATTTGAGAGAAATTTGAACTAGGTTTCTGAATGATATGCACATTTCTTCAAAACTGGAGGATACATACATCAAGCATAGATCTTGTCTATAACTATGAATTTATTTTAAGATGACAAAGAAAGCTGTGAGTCTCAAAAATACAATGTTATATAAAGACAAAAGAAGCACTATTATTTAGGGTAAAATAAATAAATAAAACAATGCCCTAGAGTCAACAGGGGAGAAATTACTGAGACAAAGAAAAAAGGAAAAAGGAAAGAAAAGATGGAGAAAAAGTCAGAGAAGGAAAAAAGAAAAGAACAAAGGGATCTAATCTAGCATATGGGATTCATCTAATGTATGGAAGAAAGAGTCCAAAGGTTGAAATATTGAGTCTTTTTGTTGAAAGTTAGCAGCATTTAAGTATTACTTATAAGATATAAGGAAAGGTTTTCTTCTTACTTTTCTGTTTTGAAAATATGTTCCTATGAAATTGTAACTGTATAAGTATTAGATTTTGTTTTATGTATTCTCTTAACATAATGTGTGTTAAGTCGCTTCAGTCATGTCCAACTCTTGGCGACCCTATGGATTATCACTTGCCAGACTCTTCTGTCCACAAGATTCTCCAGGCAAGAACACTTGAGAGGGTTGCCATTTCCTCCTCCAAGGGATCTTCCTGACCCTGGGATCGAACCTGCATCTCTTATATCGCCTGCATTGGCAGGCGGGCTGTTCGCCAGTAGTGCCACCTGGAAAGCCCTCTGAAACCACAGAGATGTCTACAAAAGCAGGCTCCTGCTCAGGACACTCTTGGCTGCAGAAGCAGACACACACCAAGGCACACCAGCTATGCATACGGCTCCAAGGCCACACATGTGCGGGCGTGCAATCCCTAATAATACTTCTCAATTCTTAGCAGATTTACAATGTTTATACCTTTATACCTAATATTTTGTAGATATAACTAGACCTTGACTTCACACATTGCAGAATAACTAGAGTTTTTCTTCCTTATATCAAGAATTAAATTCAAAAGAAACAAATAAAAAAGATTTAAAAATGTAAGAGAAGCCTAAGTGTTCAATGGGGTCACAAAATACTGTGCTTGTTTGAAAAACGAGTTGACTTTTTTTTTTACTTTGTGTAGCCTTATCTATGCATTCATTAAAGTGACAGTTCAAAGTCTCCATGTTCTTGGAGCCTTCCCTTTCTGCAGAGATATGTCTTGATGATGCAATAGCAATATAATAAATCAGCTAGGGAATTCAATCTGGTGTTGCTAAAAATCACAGTGGCAGGTACTTCAAGTTAGGCAGATGGCCTGTTTCCAGAAGTTATTCAATAAAGGAAATGAAGAGACTGTGCAAAAACCAGAGACGCTATAATTCTCCGGCTTCTCAGAGGCTACAGGTCAAGCTAACACACTCATAGCCTCGCCTTGTTTCACCTTTGCTCAACTGTTCAAGAAGCACCACTTGCAGTTTATTTCTTCATTTACTCTGAGCTACTTGCCCCACTGGAGCTGAAATAAGTTAAAACTGTTGGGTTTCTCTTGGAGACCTCAGAAAACAGTGCTCCACAGCTTTTCATCAGTGTCTCAAATGGTGAAGATCTCTCAGGGAGAAACATGTCATCAAAAATTGCAAGTTCTCAGTCACACCTTTCAATGAAAAAAAAAAAGTTCCCCATTCTATCCCACCTTAGTTTCTGCCTAGTTAACAGGGAACTCTTTAAATAAAATAAACAAGTTCGTGAACCTCTCCAGGGTCCCTCTTACCCTTGTCAGGTCTGTGTTGCCTGCTTTTGGCTCTAAGATCTGGATTTTCTTCCCAACTCCTGGTGGTCTTGGCAAAACCCCGAGCAGGTTCCCAGGCCGCACACCCACGGAGGAGATTGTGGGGTTTGGTGGTTACAGGAACTGGCCAGAGAATCTTGCATTTCAGTCTCTGCTGAGCAACTCAACTTTCTGACCTTGCAGATGAGTCACTTGGATAGCATTGACTGAAAGGGAGAATTTGGGGGCAAATATAGGAACCTTCTCTGAAATCCAGATGCTGTTTGTGAGCTGTGTTTTCCCAGATCAAATAAACAAGTACCAAAAAGCAGTCATCCAGGCCCCATGGAAAAAATATGTGCCCCAGATGCTTTCATGGCTAGTGGGTGGCTAAATTAGGTTCTGTTTTGTCTAAAGGCATTTGAGTATGTAAAAAAAATTACATAGCAAATATCTGGTGTCCTGACTCTCTCAAATTATGAAAACTACTGGTCTTATAATATGTTAGTGGCAAAGAATAAACATAAATTAAAATCCAATTTACCAACAAAACACTTTGCTTGCATATTGTAGAAAGGCAAAAAAGCATCAAGTCAAAACATTTCAATGTCCTAGACCATTACTCACAGTTATGCTATTTTGGAGTCCCATGGCAATCTCTATTGACTGTTGAAATAAAAACCTGAAGACCCCCAGGTTTTTCACCTAAAAAAAAAAAAAAAACCTATACATCATTTTAGATTTCTTGTACAACATTCAATCTTGAAGAGAAAAAAGAAATCCAACCAATTCCAGTTTCTGTCAAGGTAACAGACATTTCAACTCTTTATCTAAGAATACTTTCTTTTAGAACATGTGTTGGGTTTGGGCGTTTACTTCCCTCCAACTGTGAAGGTTCAGAACAGATGCAGTGGAAATCCCCAAAGAAAGCCAGACTCAGTCATTCCAACCTTCGTTAATCCTGTCACTGCCCTTTTCAACCTCTTAACCAGCTGCGTGGGAGATGTAGTGATTATCTCTACCCTACAGTTTTGTCTTCCTCCTCATCCTTCTTCTCCAGCTGTTTATTGTCCATGGATGCTCACTGGTTGAAAAACCTTTTTCTGTCCATTGCCTACTAGATAAGGTGTTCTCTGCTTTTCCTTCATCTCTCTGCGGTCTTCTTTGAAAGCATCAGCCAATCAGTGTGCTATCATTTTAGCAATTATATTAATGGCAGAACATGGATGTAGCAGTAAAATAAAACAATTAAGCAATAGATAGATGGAATGATAATCTTGTGTTCACCAGTAAACTTAGAGAGTTAGCTTTTTCCTTTCTAGTACCTATTTCCTTTATTGATAAAATGATGGAGTTGGAAAGATGGTCGAAGACTTTTCCGAGCCCACTGTATTAGTCAGTGTTCTCCAAAGAAACAGAACCAGTGAGATATGTACTTAAATATATATATATATATATAAATATAAATAAATGAGTGTGTACATATACCTACATTGAGGAGGCAATATACTTTACTGAGTTCACCAATTCAAATGCTAATCTCATCCTGAAACACCCAGAAATAATGTTTAATCAAGGCACCAGTGAAGTTGATGCATAAAACCTTGAAGATGAAGAGTGCAGTGACTAGCCATTGGAAGTTGATGACCAACTGAGATGACCATCGAAGCTGATCCTCTTACAACTACATGAGAAATTGTCCAAGAATTCAACCTCCACCATTCTACAGTTCTTCAGCATTTGAAGCCAATGCTTCAGATTTGTAAATCTGAAAAAATTGGAAAATTGGAAAGGTGAAAAAACTTGATAAGTGGGTGCTTCATGAGTTGACTGCAAATCCAAGTGTCATGTTCTCTTATTTTATGTAAATTCTATGAAACAGAGACCAACCATTTCTCAATCAGATTGTGATGTGTGATGAAAAGTACAAGATTTACCAGTTCAGTGGTTGGACTGAGAAGAAGCTCCAAAGCTCTTCCCAGAGCCAAACTTGCACCAAGTAAAAGGGTCATAGTCACTGTTTAGTGATCTGCTGCTGATCTGATTTACTACAGATTTCTGAATTCTGGCAAAACCATTACATCTCAGAAATACGCTCAGCAATTTGATGGGGTGCCTGCAAACTGCAATGCCTGCAGTGAGCACTGGTCAACAGAAAGGCCCCAGTTCTTCTCCATGACAATGCCCAACTACCCGTTGTACAACCAATCTTTCAAAAGTCGAATGCATTGGGCTACAGGGTTTTGCCTCATCTGTCATACTCACCTGACCTCTCACCTACTGAATACCACTTCTTCAAGCACCTCAACAACTTTTTGCAAGGAAAGTGCCTCCACAACCAGCAGGTCAAAGGAAACGCTTTCTAAGAGTTTGTTGAATCCTGAAGCACAGATTTTTATGCTACTGGGATAAATAAACTTATTTCTCATTGGCAAACATGTTTGAGCCTAGTGACAAAGATTTAAAATTCAGGGTCCAAAACTGTAATTACTTTTGCACCAACTCAAAAAGGCAGGAAAATTACTCCAGAAACAATGAACAACACAAGTAACCAAATCCTCATGTGTCAGAAATATAATGAAATTAACTTACATAAACTCTTCAGAATAAAGCATGTTTTTCAAAAAATCAAGTGTAAAAATTTAATCATGTTTATTTTAATCTTTATTCTTGCAATCTTTTGCTCTTCTATAGAATGAGTAATTCTACAGACAGGGACCTAGTCTCCACACCCACGTGTGTACTTTTACATGCATGTGCACCAATATTCAAAGACACATAATTGCTTATTACTCATATTTTCATCAGTAGAAAAATAGCACTTCTACCCTCCCCTGTCTGATATGCACTTCCTCACTACTGCCATTGAACTCTCTAGCATATTAGCATTGTACCACAGGACAGGTATGCACAGATCAATTTATTCTGTGACTTCTGTAAACTTCTGTAAAACTTTGTTCAGAGATCTTTTATGTTGAAATGGTATCAAAATACTTTATACATTTTCTTGGAATTATAAGATATTAAGAACAAGGGATAAATGTTGGATGAACCTTAGAAAAATCCTTTTGTCTTTCTAAAATTGAAATTTCATGGATCTAGACAGCAGTGGTTCCCTATGTCCTACTGTATAATCAATTCATGAAAAGCTCATTTTACATTTTTATTTAATTATTATTTCATTCTAACCACTGATTTTAAAAAATTCATGTAAAATTCACAGTATGTCCAAAATAGTGGATGTGTGCTCGGTCATTGACATAGCCAACTCTTTTGCAACCCCATGGACTGTAGCCCACCATGCTCTTCTGTCTATCAGATTCTCCAGGCAAGAATACAGGAGTGGGTTGCCATTTCCTTCTCTAGTTCCAACTAGTACTACCTCTTAATGACAGACTCATTTAACTAATTGCAGCTTTCCAGGGAAACCAAACGTAAAACTTTGGTAACCTCCCAATTTTTTTGTGAGTGACACTCATATTTTTATATGCCCATTATTTATTACAGAAGCCTGCCAACAGTAGATTTCATATAACAAGGCCAAAGAGCAAGCATAGAGAAAACAGAGGTCAACTGGAGAAGTGATTGTGAAGAGAGACCCCAAGAGAGACTGAAAAGAGCTTTGCCCGGCCAAAAATATATTTAAGGTAGGAGGAAAGGAATCAAGACATCCTAAAAGGGGCATTGAGGTGATGTTATCAAGGGCAGAGCCATAATTATATTACCTTTGATTTAGGGGTAATTGGTGGAAAATTATCTTTGTGGTTACACAAAGGATTACCAATGTTATCTGTGCCTTTTCAATTTGAAGCATCGGAGTTATTTTCTGTCTCTAAGATTAAAATAGTTCTGGGTCCTGGGAACTGGGTTCGATGCTTCTCTTCTTTATTTTATCATTGAGCCTGTCCATGTTTGCTACTCTGCCTCCTGTGATGGAACTTGATGCTAAGATCATCCAGCTGGGTGCTTGGTACCAGGAAGGGGAGTAGATGATGCCTCAACAAGTGAATAAAATGGATAAATGGTGGAAGATTAATGGCTTTACAGCTCCTTTACATTTAAAGAAGGAATCTGGTCTTGTCTCCAACCAGCTTTTTTTAAAATTTATATTTATTTATTTTAATTGGAAGCTAATTACTTTACAATACCGTATTGGTTTTGCCATACATCAACATGAATCAGCCATGGGTGCACACGTGCTCCCCATCCTGAACCCCCCTCCCACCTCCCTCTCCGTACCATCCCAACCAGCTTTTCAATTACAGATCCCAACTTCCTTGAAGACGGGAATAGATAACCTAAGGGTCAACCAGTCCTATGTATTTATCTTTCATTTTTCAAATATTTATTGATAAATCACTTTTGCACAGCTCTGAGAATATATAAATTCAGTTCAGTTCAGTTGCTCAGTCATGTCCAACTCTTTACGACCCCATGAATCACAGCACGCCAGGCCTCCTTGTCCATCACCAACTCCCGGAGTTCACTCAGACTCACGTCCATTGAGTCAGTGAAGACATCCAGCCATCTCATCCTCTGTCGTCCCCTTCTCCTCCTGCCCCCAATCCCTCCCAGCATCAGGGTCTTTTCCAATGAGTCAACACTTCGCATGAGGTGGCCAAAGTATTGGAGTTTCAGCTTTAGCATCATTCCTTCCAAAGAAATCCCAAGGCTCATCTCCTTCAGAATGGACTAGTTGGATCTCATTGCAGTCCAAGGGACTCTCAAGAGTCTTCTCCAACACCACAGTTCAAAAGCATCAATTCTTCGTGCTCAGCTTTCTTCACAGCCCAACTCTCACATCCATACATGACCACTGGGAAAACCATAGCCTTGACTAGATGGACATTTTTGACAAAGTAATGTCTCTGCTTTTGAATATGCTGTCTAGGTTGGTCATAACTTTCCTTCCAAGGAGTAAGCGTCTTTTAATTTCATGGCTGCAATCACCATCTGCAGTGATTTTGGAGCCCCCCAAAATAAAGTCTGCCACTGTTTCCACTGTTTCCCCATCTATTTCCCATGAAGTGATGGGACTGGATGCCATGATCCTAGTTTTCTGAATGTTGAGCTTTAACCCAACTTTTTCACTCTCCTCAAGAGGCTTTTGAGTTCCTTATAAGGGTGGTGTCATCTGCATATCTGAGGTTATTGATATTTCTCCTGGCAATCTTGATTCCAGCTTGTGCTTCCTCCAGCCCAGCATTTCTCATGATGTACTCTGCATAGAAGTTAAATAAGCAGGGTGACAATATGCAGCCTTGACGTACTCCTTTTCCTATTTGGAACCAGTCTGTTGTTCCATGTACAGTTCTAACTGTTGCTTCCTGACCTGCATATAGTTTTCTCAAGAGGCAGGTCAGGTGGTCTGATATTACCATCTCTTTCAGAATTTTCCACAGTTTATTGTGATCCACACAGTCAAAGGCTTTGGCATAGTCAATAAAGCAGAAATAGAGGTTTTTCTGGAACTCCCTTGCTTTTTCGATGATCCAGCGGATGTTGGCAATTAATACTAAACCTGAGTTTATATGCTTATTTAGAGATGATGAAGTTTAATAAAAAAGCAGGTATAGAAGATTATTCTTAGAGTGATTATTTGGGTGGCATGAAATTTAATACAAAAGCTAATGTAGAAAATTTCCTTCTACATTTGAAGTTTTAATGAAGATAATTATTTATCCTTCTAAATTGTTAAAAAGTCTTTTCTTTCACTTCCCGTAGCTCTTATTATCTGTGATGGGACAGGATGGAAAAGCCACGTGCAGTGGAAATATTAGTCATCTTCTAGGACTGAAAATAAGTCCGCTTCCCTGGCAGCATTAGACTTGTGTCTACAATTTAGGCTCTGGTTCTGTGGGAGGCACAGGCAGTGCATCCAGGTTAAGAGCTCATCTTCTGGGATGCAGGATTCTAGGACTTTGTAAGACTGATGTCCCGGTAGCAAAAACCTGTGCTTTAAAGTCAGAGAGACCTGGCTTGGAACACTTGGGCTAGAACTTACTAGAATTCGTTAGGCTACTTGCTTTAGGGAAGTTATACTACATCTGTAAAATGAAAATAGTATTGTACTTCATAAAGTGGTCACAAGAATTACAATAAAAACAAATGAACAAATGTCCTAGTTCTCAATAAATGGTTGTGTAGCCCACCCTCCCTTCAAACACACCCTTGGACTAGCACACAGGCTATTAAGATGGGTGCATGGCAGTTTCATAGGCAACTCATGAGTTTCTTGTGTCTTAGGTCACCAGAAAGCACCCCAATCAGGAAAATGGACTTTAGCAAATCATAGGTAGGCTTCCCCAGAGTAGTGCTAGAAGAAAAAAAAAGTCTCAGACAAAGGGACCTTGGTTGGAAATATTCGTTTCTAGGCATTTGTAATGCCAGCCATGACTGACAAAACTCCCTTTTCCACGAGGGAAATTCCCACCACGATGGCTTAGGGAGAAAGTCCAGACGTCACCCTCTTTCCAAAAAACAAGAATCTCTCAGTTTGTGTTTACGAGAAGATAGTCAGTCTCACTCCAGCTGGAAGTGAAAAGAATGTCACCCTCCTCTCAGCAGAGCAAAGCCCACAGCATTTGCTAAATGTGTGTGGGGCTGCTTCTGCTTGGGGTGCCTGCATGTTTGTGTGTGTGTGAGGGGGGCACCCCAGACAGGGGATGGGTTGGAATAAGGTCCTCTGAGCTGGGATTCGCCTCCCGCACTAGTACACTGTGTATGTTGTGCAGAAAGGGTTGGAAGTCAAGCCAGAAATTATTCCCTCTTGAGACGGAGCAAGGCAGTTCCTACTGGCTCGGTCAGGGGGTGGCTCCCTTCTTCTGTCCTGGAGGAGCTGCTGTTGACAGATGGTTGGGGTCCTTTCAGTTTAGACCTCCGTGTTGAGAATGCATGGGGAAGCCCAGGGAGGAGAAAATAAAGCTATTTGACTGTAAGAAGGGGCACTCTGTCTTGGGGGGTGGGGTACTGGCTCCTGCCTGGAGTCTTCACCAGGAGTCCAGGACCATCCTGGGGGCTTGGAGGGGCACCATAGGTGTGAGTTCAGAATCTGACAAGATTAGGCAAAGTGACCTCTTGTGTGTGGTTCCAATGTGTTCATTTCAATCAATTCCTTGTGCTTTTATCCCAATAGGAATATGACTGAGCGACCCAATTATCAAGAGTGGAGCTGAGAAGACAGAATCAGGCCTGTCCTGATGTAAGTGTTGGGAGCTTCCATTCCCAACTCTAGGGAAAGTAGACCAAGCATGATGTCATGGAAAGGGTAAGCCAAAGTGAAAACTTATGGACTCTCTGGGAGCAAGTATTTTGGTTCTAACATGGGATTCTGCAGTAAATAATGCAGACTCCCTCTTCTACACTCAGCCCTCCCTACTGCCTTCCAGCAGTTATGGGGCTGGAGGGCCACCGGTATTCCCATCCTCCACCTCCAAATGCACTGGCTCTCTTCTCAGACCAGCTTGGCCAAACTGAACCTGAAAAGCAGATTAACTTCTTTGATGCCCTCTGTGTGTGTGTGTGTTTGTGTGTTCAGTCACTCAGTCTTGTATGCCTCTTTACGACCCCATAGACTGTAGCTCAAAGAAGGCAATGGCACCCCACTCCAGTGTTCTTGCCTGGGAAATCCCAGGGATGGGGGAGCCTGGTGGGCTGCCATCTATGGGATCGCACAGAGTCGAACACGACTGAAGTGACTTAACAGCAGCAGCAGACTGTAGCTCCTCTTCCCATGGAATTTTCCAGGCAAGAATACCGGACTGGGTTGCCGTTTCTTCCTTCAGGGGATCTTCCTGACCCAGGAATTGAACCCTCATCTCTGGCTTCTCCTGCATTGGCAGGCAGATTCTTTACCACTGAGAAACCAGGGGAGTCCCATTAGTAATCATATATTCTACCAATCTTGAAAATGATGAGAATATTATCGGGGAAAAAGAGGAGGTGAAAATGTGGTGTACAGACAACAATGGCAACACCCTTCATATGAGCCATCCTCTCACTTCTTTCTATGTTACTGTAGCTCAGGTTTGGCTGGCCTCCTTGGCTTGGCGAGCTCCAGCCACTTCATATCCCGCTTCTCCTGTTGGCTGAGCTCCGATTCTCCTCTTGGCTCCTGGAGCTCAATTCCTGGCTGGCTACACTAATCCCACATAATATTTTATGCAAATTTATACAACCCCCCTCCCCCATTACAAAGATTAGCAAAGAGACACTGTTTCTTTTTCTTGATAAAATTAATCATTTATAACTTGGCTGTAAGAAGCCAGTCCAACTTGTGGGTGCTCAGTTTTTGCTCATAAGAAACATTCTTAGCCCCATTCCAGAAGAGAGAGATTTCCCATTCCTCTGCCCTGCCCCCCTAAAAGTGCTGTCTACTGTGGAAATTCCCACCAGTCTCATTTAGAACCACACTCACAAGTTGCCTGGGAATTTCTCCCAGAAAGCTCCTATTTGCTCCGCCCCTTGGGGCTTGATTTCCCACAGACCCTGGGTGGTTTAGATTGCTGTCTGTATCAACAACATGATAAACTTACTGTGGCTGCCCAAAGCTTCTCCAAAGAGTTGTGGGAATCATTGGTGAATTACTTCTTTGATTTTTCTTAAACGAAATTTTGCTTTCACTTGTGTTAAACAACTGTTCCCACAGCACAGTTTCTTCAGTGGCAATTTACATTAAGGAAGATAACATGCTCTCTGCTTCTAACATACTGGATTCTTGGGGCTAGTGCACTGGGACGACCCAGAGGGATGGTATGGGGAGGGAGGAGGGAGGAGGGTTCAGGATGGGGAACACATGTATACCTGTGGTGGACTCATTTTGATATTTGGCAAAACTAATACAATTTTGTAAAGTTTAAAAATAAAATAAAATTAAAAAAAAAAAAAGAAATCAACGAAGGCATCAGACTCTTAATTCGCAACTAGGACAATGAAAGTTCAGCCCAAAAGCAACTGTATCAGCTCATGATGCCTCATTAATAAAGAAGGTAATTGACTTTTCACCACCAAAAAGTAAATCTAAGGACTAGACTATATGTTTTAGCACATGCATACAGCCTCCATACACAGACTTTTGTAGGAAAGCAGAATAGAATTTCTGTACCCTTATTTTCTTTAGGCAAAGACAAATAGCAGGTTGTAGCATCTAGCACCTCAAACTTTTCAACAAGTTAGGAGGAATGGAAAAAGAATCTGATGATCCTGTCGTTTTCTCAAGCAGCGTGGGTGGTGGCGGCAGTGGTGATGATGGTGGAGGGTGTGTGTATGTGTGTTTCCATTTCTAGTGCTGATAAAGGGTTAGTTGTCTGTGCTTATAGTTTCAGCTTTGAGAATATAATTTCTGTTTCCCTCTAAGTAACTAACTCTCCTTTTTTTTTTTTTTTTTTTTTTAGAACCAGGAATCATGACAAATATATACTCAGGACCTGTATCAACTGACAGTAAATTAGAATGAGCATTGATGAGCACCACCTCCAGTTGAATGACAGAATCCCCATGTATCATTTTGAAATAAAATATGTAAATATCTAAAGCTCAGAGATGTGGTCAGATTTGTCCTAGTTACATAGAAATATATAGTGACAGACACAGAGTAAGGTGTGTTTCAAGTTCCTAATCTGGTATTTCGTTCTTTACTTCATTTACTGTCATTCTTTGTCCAAAATGTTTCAGGCAGCATTCTGAATGCTCAAGTTATGCGTTATAATATTTTCCAGGAAAATTCTATGTAATGTTGTTCATGTTATTTACTAAATATGAAGAGAGCATATATATCTAAATGGACATCTGCCAAACAGTATTAGACAGTGACTACTTTACACAAGACAAAGTGAGTGCATCCACACACACACACACACACACAAATCCAGGAATTAGAACTCAAGACAGCATCTAAAAATAGGGTCCACATGACCAGATTCTACAAATAGTAGGCAGAGAAAAGGCGGACTCTTCGACTTCTCTTAAAATTGACTTGAGATCATGTCTTTAGTTGTTTTAAGTGATCTTTTTATTTTAAAATATGTTTAAATTTGAAGAAAAGTAGCAAATAGAGTGCACAGTTCTCATACACCCAGCATCTCAGTTCAGTTCAGTTCAGTCGCTCAGTCATGTCCGACTCTTTGTGACCCCGTGAACTGCAGCATGCCAGGCCTCCCTGTCCATCACCAACTCCCGGAGTTCACTCAGACTCACGTCCATCGAGTCAGTGATGCCATTCAGCCATCTCATCCTCTGTCGTCCCCTCCTCCTGTCCCCAATCCCTCCCAGCCTCAGAGTCTTTTCCAATGAGTCAACTCTTTGCATGAGGTGGCCAAAGTATTGGAGTTTCAGCTTTAGTATCATTCTTTCCAAAGAACACCCAGGACTGATCTCCTTCAGAATGGACTGGTTGGATCTTCTTGCAGTCCAAGGGACTCTCAAGAGTCTTCTCCAACACCACAGTTCAAAAGCAGCAATTCTTCGGTGCTCAGCTTTCTTCACTGTCCAACTCTCACATCCATACATGACCACCGGAAAAACCATAGCCTTGACTAGAAGGAACTTTGTTGGCAAAGTAATGTCTCTGTTTTTGAATATGCTATCTAGGTTGGTCATAACTCCAAAAAATAGATAAATAAAAGAGAAATCTGAATAAAGCATGGACTTTAGTTAAAATTTACTCAGTTAAACTGATATATTATTAACGAAGTAAATTTTAACTAAAGTCCATGCTTTATTCAGATTTCTCTATTTTTCTTTTTCTATCCCAGATTCAGGATACTACATTATATTTACTGGTCATATATATTACATGTACTCCTTAGGTTCCTCTATACTGTGACTTTCTCAGACTGTCCTTATTTTTCATGACCTGGAAAATAATGAAGTGGGCTGGTTAAGTGTTTGGTAGAATATCTTGTCATTTAGAGCATCTGATGTTTTTCTTATGATTGAACTGGGGTTACAGGTTTTGGAGAGGAAGATGACAAATTATTAAGTGCCATGCTCACTCCATCTGTCAAGGGTACATACCATCGACAAGACTCATCACTACTGATGAGGTGAGCTTCATCTCCAGTCTGAGGGAGTGTTTGTCTGCTTTCTCCCACTGTCAAGTACCTTTACCTCTTTTTATGGTACACCCTCCAGAAAGGTGTCACTATGCACAGTTCACCCTAAAGAGATGGGATGTGATTCTCTAGCTCCTCAAGGGGATAGTATTTAATTATTTGAAATTTGCCTTTGCTTTTTATGTCACAATATATATGTAAACACAAGGAATAGGAACAGCAACATTCAAACATGAAAATGAAGGTAAGATGTGGAAAGGTCTCTGAAAATACCTCCTTCTGCTTTCCTGACTTCATTAGGATGTAGTGAATAATTTGCACAGTACACACATAAAGTGGTCAGGTTAAATTGTCAGCATTCATCATTTACTCCACAAATGCCTTTTGAGTGCCAGCTCTTTGCTAAACTCTGGGTTCGAGTGGACACTAGATAACCTCGAGGTGAACATTAGCCCTTGTCATTTTAGTTGCCCTGCTACTTTAGCTATGATGAGTCATTTTTCAAAGAGAGGACCCTGAGACATTAGTGTACTATGCAGTCAGTAGACTGACCTGAGACCTATGTAAACGGAAAGGCTACTCCAATACATAAAGACTATTTTTATACTAGAATTTGCTAACTTGTAATATGGAATTTTCCTTCTGGCCAGTAATCAGGATTTCCCTATAAATCACTTGTAAGAAATGCAAACTCTAATTAGGGCAGCTACATTGAAAAGCAATTGTACTGAAAGTCACTTGTCTATCTTCACTTGGTTTTAATTTTTAAATATTTGTAAAAAGAGACTGTTTTGGAGGTAATGAGGTAGAGGGTGGGAGATTTCTTTTATAAATGTAAAATAAATGAACACACATTGAATATCAAAAAAGAAGAAAGAAAAGGAATGCCCAGGCTTTTGGACCAAAAATGCAATGCTTGACTATATTCAACACTAAGGGCTTCCTAGCACCACCGAGCTGTACAGAACAGGCTGTTTTTATTAAACATTTCCAAGGGTAATCCTTATTTGCTAAACCATACCTGCCACTGAGAAATCAAGGACTCAGCTTAAAGTTTTACTTGGCTCATCCTGGGATTCCATCTCCTCCAGCCACAGTCTCCTCCCCAGCCTTGCCCCCACCTCTGTAAACTATGACGCTGGCTACGTCTCGATTCCTGCTACTCAAAATAAGTAGTGTGTGGACTACTCCAGTCTTGAGTACCTACTGTTTAAATTATTATCAATGTGTTTACACAGAATCTGTTGCTGTAGAACTTTGGTGTTCTTATAAGAGCTCCATTTATTCAGGCACTTTACAAATCAGCCTAATGGTCTTTTTGGAAATAATGAGTATCTTTTATGCACATAACATCGTATTATGTATCTAGAAAATGCTTTGAAAACAGAGGTAAGCGATTACAACAGGATAATTGGTACTGGCAGGCTTACTATCTAAAAATTTTCAAGGAAAAGGAAAATTCCAGGACTTGGAAAAGTATTTCTCATAGTAAAGAGAAAGATAGGACTTAGCAGGTGTCACTAGTGGTAAAGAACCCACTTGTCAATTCAGGAGACATAAGAGATGTGGGTTCAATCCCGGGGTCAGGAAAATCCTCTGGAGGAGGGCATGGCAACCCACTCCAGTATTCTTGCCTGGAGAATCCCATAGACAGATGCGCCTTGTTGGCTACAGTCCATTGGGCTGCAAAGAGCTGGGCACAACTGAAGTGACTTAGCACACAGCACCATCAAGAAAGATAGCAGTGGTCAGAGGGATGATTGAAGAAAACACTGAGGTGAACTAAAGAAGTTGGGCCGGAATGAGCCAGAAGGACAGAGTTAAACTGGGAAGGAGTGAATCCTTGAAGATTAGATCTAACATCTTTACCTATAGGTATGATGTTCATTGTCACACAGATTGTTTCCCACTCTTTTGTAAGACTTTTAATAACTTTCCTTTATAAGAAAGTATTTGAAACCAGTAATAGTGGTGTCCTGTGGTCCTCTTGGGAGTGGTTTAAGGCAAATTCAGAAATCTTTATTCTTCTTTTTTCAGAATTTTAGGAGCAGAAACCACACAAATTCAGATACATCATATGTTTATTCCTAATACAACACACATTCAAATTTCACAGAGCAGGCTTACAGTGTCCTTAGCTCTCCCAGTCTTTGTTTTTTGGCTATTTTTGTTCAGACAGGGTCTCCTGAGCTAGTTCACTCAGCATGCAAATATCTGCTATGAAAATACGTCCTATTATTCTGTAATCATTCTCTTTTTCTCACTCTGGGACTAATTGACTTCAAGGGTGAATAGTCTCAAAAGATTTGACAAGAAGAGAAATTTCTAAAAAGTTTTTGGGTCGTTGTCCCATGTGCTGTATAGCAGGAGACGGGGAGCAGTATAATCCAGCCTCAGAGTGGGAAACTCCAGGCTGAACCTGCCCCACCACATAGTATTTGGATGGCATGAATGGGATCATTTACACGCTTTGGCAGCAGAACTGGAAGTCTTAATGTCACTATACCTCAGGTCTAGGAAGAGAGAAAAGAGGTTTCAGCAAAAGAAAAAGACAATGAAACAGCATCTGTCATCTCTTTTTTCATCCACAAGTTCACATTTCCTGTATAATAAACAAACCATGAGTTATTCTTCTGGCCAATGCATTGATATCAGACTCACATTTTGGCAAAATCACTAAGCAGATTTTTCTTTTGTTTTCAGAGTAAGAATATTTCAAAAATCAAGAAGTTTGAAAGAAATACTGGTCTCTTTCCTTATGACCATTGATAGAGAGAAGAGTAAGTCACTGTTCAGGGCTTTGTGATTTACGTGCCAAATCATTTTAGACAGATGGTGCATAAGCCCCAAGGAAGTTCAAATGTCAGTCCTTCTATAAATATTATGATAAATTCTTGTAGATTCAACTCTTTTTATCATCCAGACTCTCCTGTTATACTAAAAAACTGCTTCTAATTTAAGAGAATTTAGCAGGGGATGCAAAAATCTAGATTTAACTTAGATGAAAGGGTGAAAATCTGTATTTTGAGCATAGAAAATATGCATATAATAAGTTTATATATCTGGAGAAGGGAAGAGCTATCCACTCCAGTATTATGGCCTGGAGAATACCATGGACAGAGGAGCCTGGCTGGCTATAGTCCATGGAGTCAAAAAGAGTCAGACACTACTGAGATGCTAACACTTTCACTTTTCACTTTTTTTCAAACTTATAAATAAGATTTGTCCTAAATGAGAAGGATCATCATGTTAGAAAGTTTTTCAAGTTATTAAATATCATAACATTTTATCACAAGATAGATTTATATAATTTCCTCTATCTTCTCTGCTCGGCTCTCTGCATAAGGGATGAGGAAAGAAATCCGGACAGATAAACTCTAAATATTAAAAAAAAAAATGTTTTTTAAAAAAGCTATTCAAAAGATTATAAGGTGCCATAATAACTTAGAAGGCAATGGAGAAGGCAATGGCACCCCACTCCAGTACTCTTGCCTGGAAAATCCCATGGACGGAGGAGGCTGGAAGGCTGCAGTCCATGGGGTTGCTAAGAGTCGGACATGACTGAGCGACTTCACTTTCATTTCTCACTTTCACGCATTGGAGAAGGAAATGGCAACCCACTCCAGTGTTCTTTCCTGGAGAATCCCAGGGACAGGGGAGCCTGGTGGGCTGCCGTCTATGGGGTCGCACAGAGTCGGATATGACTGAAGCGACTTAGCAGTAGCAGCAATAATTTAGAAAGGTTGATTAGAAAGTTATACCTCTGCTAGGTTTACACTTGGGGGAAATGCACTGTAGGCTCAGGAGGGGAAAAGAAAGCAGAATGAACAAATGTAAAATTCTTTATTTAATTATCAAGATAATAAACCACATCTATCTCTTCTTTAGACCATTGTTCTGCCCAAGTCCATGTAATAGTTTACTTTTAGCAGCCTTATGTGTGTGTGCCCAGTCATGTCAGACTCTTTGTGATCCTTTGGACTGTAGCCTGCCAGGGTCCTCTGTTCATGGGATTTTTTTAGACAAGAATACTGGAGTGAGTCACCATTTTCTCCTCTAGAGGATCTTCCCAACCCAGGGATTTTAGACAGATGGTGCATTATCCTCAAGGAAGTTCAAACTTCAGCGCTGTGTCTCCTGCATTGGCAAGTGGATTCTTTACCACTGAGCCCCCTGGGGAGCCCAGCAAGCCACATGCAGCTGCTGCTACTGCTGCTAAGTCACTTCAGTCATGTCTGACTCTGTGCGACCCCATAGACGGCGGCCCACCAGGCTCCCCCGTCCCTGGGATTCTCCAGGCAAGAACACTGGAGTGGGTTGCCATTTCCTTCTCCAATGCATGAAAGGGAAAAGTGAAAGTGAAGTCACTCAGTCGTGTCCAACTCTTTGCGACCCCATGGTCTGCAGCCTACCAGGCTCCTCTGTCCATGGGTTTTTCCAGGCAAGAGTACTAGAGTGGGGTGCCATTCACATAAAATCCCACTAATACTTCATGGTTCTTCTTTATCAGGCCCAGTCTTATTTTGCCTTCTGGTTGGCACATACATTCATTCTTGATGCTTCCACTCTTTTTGCATAAACTGCATCATCCTTTTACCAGTGGGTTTCATTGATGTTATTCATACCCTACCTGGAATACCCTTCTTTCAAACTGCTGCCTACCCTGGACTTACAGATTAAAAAAAAACATATTCAGCCCACATTCCTTCTTGAAAACTTTGCTTTTTAGACTACTTGGATTACTTATTTTTTATTAAACATAAAAAAATTTACTCTGTATAATTTATCCATTAATGATTTTCTAATGGTTTTCAAGTGTGTTTGAGAGCTTGACTTCTAGGCTATATTATTAAATTCCCTAAAGAAGAAAACATCTTAAATTTCTACTCAATCTAACACAAATCTTAGCAATTCTGGACTTAAACTGATGTCACATAGATATTGGATGGTGATGGATTTGCTTTGTCTGGCAAAAATGCATGCAAATTTTCCAGTTATTTCAAAAATCTATATGAAATGACTGCTGCATCAAAACATATAGAATAAAATAATGTATCTGGAAAGGGGTGGGAGTGAATGAATGCGAATGAGGAAGAGATATGGAGCATATGTTATACTTCATTTTATTTAATCTTCTCTGAATCTGATATTACAGACTCCATTTTAAATTTGAAGAGACTGATAATGAGAGGTTATATGATGTGCTTGAGTTTATAAGGCAAACATGGCAGACATAAGATTTGAACACCTGTCCTTAGATTCAATGCCAGGGTTCTTTCTACTATGTTGATAATCAGCTTTTCAACAAGGGTCATAAAATAAACTATCAAGTGAATATGAGTCAACTATTTTATTAAGAAATGAAGTGAATCAGAGCTAAAATATATGGTCCATATTAAACCTGAGGCAGGGTGTTCAGACCATGTAGAAAAAGAGTCAAAGAAAGCTTTGCCTGTGAAGGAGTGCTTGATCTGGGAGTCTGGGAGGGGACAGAAGAAGGGAACTGGAAGAATAAATGAGATTGTGTGTTAAGAGAGCAGAAAACCTAATTAGAGTGGGAGATATATTTTAAGGTGAAAGAATAAAGTTGGAAGTTAGTGTATTGGTCAGTTTTGCTGCAATATTGCTGTGTATCATACAAGTCCCAGATCTTATTGGCTTCCAATAACAAACATTTCTTTCTTTTTCATGAGTCTGCAGGGTAAGTATACTTCTGCTGTGTCTGTTTAACATTACCTGGGTTCAGCTGTTTCTAGTCTTAAGTGATATTTACTCATCCTACGACTCAGGCTGCAGGATCTAGGGTGATCTGGAGCATGCTTTCTAAGAGAAGATACCAGAAACTGAGGAGAGTTACAGTAACTTGCCATGCCTTTTAAATTCTTGGCTCAGAACTAGCATCTTGTCCCTTTCATCCATTCCCTTTGGCAAAACCAAGTGACATGTCTACACTGAATAACAGCAGAGTTGGGAAATAAACCCAGAAAGAAGTCATGACAAAGAGGAAAAATTGTGAAAAGATAACACTATCTGTCAAAGTCAGACTGGGTAAGTTTGTGTAGCGGAGCAGGCAGATGATGGCAGACCATAGATTAGAAATGGGTTCACATGATTGAAGATATTTGGAAGAGGTGGCAAGAATACACAGAAAAAACTATACGAACAAGATCTTCATGACCCAGATAACCATGATGGTGTGATGACTTACCTAGAGCCAGACATCTTGGAGTGCAAAGTCAAGTGGACCTTAGGAAGCATCACTATGAACAAAGCTAGTGGAGGTGATGGAATTCCAGCTGAGCTATTTTAAATCCTAAAAGATGATGCTATGAAAGTATAACACTCAATATGTCAACAAATTTGGAAAACTCAGCAGTGGCCACAGGACTGGAAAAGGTCAATTTTCATTCCAATCCTAAAGAAAGACAATGCCAAAGAATGCTCAAGCTACCACACAATTTTCACTCATCTCACATGCTAGCAAAGTAATGATCAAAATTCTCCAAGCTAGACAACTCCATGGACAGAGGAGCCTGGTGGGCTACAGTCTGTGGGCTCATAAAGAGTCAGACACGACTGAGCAACTAACACTTTCACTTTCAGGCTTCAACAGTATGTGAACTGAGAACTTACAGATGTTCAAGAAGGATTTAGAAAAGGCAGAGGAAACAGAAATCAAATTGCCAACATTCGCTGGATCATAGAAAAAACAGAATTCCAGAAAAATATCTGCTGCTGCTGCTAAGTCGCCTCAGTCATGTTCAACTCTGTGTGACCCCATGGACTGCAGCCTACCAGGCTCCTCTGTCCCTGGGATTTTCCAAGCAAGAGTACTGGAGTGGGTTGCCATTGCCTTCTCCGAGAAAAACATCTACTTCTGCTTTATTGACTACACCAAATCCTTTGACTGTGTGAATCCCAACAAATTGTGGAAAATTCTTAAAGAGATGGAATACCAGTCCACCTTACCTGCCTTCTGAGAAATCTGTAAGCAGGTCAAGAAACTACAGTTAGAACCAGACATGTAACAACAGGCTGATTCCAAATTGGGAAAACAGTACGTCAAGGCTGTATATACTGTCACCCTGCTTATTTAACTTACATGTAGAGTACATCATGTGAAATGCTGGGCTGGATGAAGCACAAGCTGGAATCAAGATAGTTGGGAGAAATATCAATAACCTCAGATACGCAGATGACACCACCTTATGGCAGAAAGCAAAGAAGAACTAAAGAGCCTCTTGATGAAAGTGAAAGAGGAGAGTGAAAAAGCTGGCTTAAAACTCAACATTCAAAAAATGAAGATCATGGCATGCAGTCCCATCACTTCATGGCAAATAAATGGATAACAAAGGAAACAGAGAGATACTTTATTTTCTTGGGCTCCTAAATCATTGCATATGGTGACTACAGCCATGAAATTAATAGATGCTTGCTCCTTGGAAGAAAAGCTATGCCCAACCTAGACAGCATATTAAAAATCAGAGACATCTCTGTTTGCTGACAAAGGTCCATCTAGTCAAAGCTATGGTTTTCCCAGTAGTTATGTATGGATGTGAAAGTTGGACCCTTAAGAAGGCTGAGTGCCAAAGAATTGATGTTTTTGAACTGTGGTGTTGGAGAAGACTCTTGAGAGTCCCTTGGATTGCAAGGAGATCCAACCAGTCAATCCTAAAGGAAATCAGTCCTGAATATTCCTTGGAAGGACTGATGCTGAAGCTGAAACTCCAATACTTTGGCTGCCTGATGTGAAGAACTGACCTGTTGGAAAAGACCCTGATGTTGGGAAGGATTGAAGGGAGGAGGAGAAGAGGAGGACAGAGGATGAGATGGTTGGATGGTATCACTGACTTGATGGACATGAGTCTAAGCAGTCTCCAGGAGCTGGTGATAGGCAGGGAGGTCTGGCATACTGCAGTCCATGGGGCCACAAAATGTCGGACATGACTGAGCAACTGAACTTTCCTTTTCTTTCACATGATCGAAGGAACCATGTATTCTCTTACACTAGTAAATGACAGGAAAGAAGGAAATCCTTTTTTCGGGATTTCTAAATTACACCAGACTGTAAGGTAGGACAGAGGTGGATAAGAATGACTTACTACCAGGAAAAGTACCTGCCATGGTCAGATCAGATCAGATCAGATCAGTCGCTCAGTCGTGTCCGACTCTTTGCGACCCCATGAATCGCAGCATGCCAGGCCTCCCTGTCCATCACCAACTCCCTGAGTTCACTCAGACTCATGTCCATCGAGTCAGTGATGCCATCCAGCCATCTCATCCTCTGTCATCTGCTTCTCCTCTTGCCCCCAATCCCTCCCAGCATCAGAGTCTTTTCCAATGAGTCAACTCTTCGCATGAGGTGGCCAAAGTACTGGAGTTTCAGCTTTAGCATCATTCCTTCCAAAGAAATCCCAGGGCGGATCTCCTTCAAAATGGACTGGTTGGATCTCCTTGCAGTCCAAGGGACTCTCAAGAGTCTTCTCCAACACCACAGTTCAAAAGCATCAATTCTTCGGCGCTCAGCCTTCTTCACAGTCCAACTCTCACATCCATACATGACCACAGGAAAAACCATAGCCTTGACTAGATGGAACTTTGTTGGCAAAGTAATGTCTCTGCTTTTGAATATGCTATCTAGTTTGGTCATAACTTTCCTTCCAAGGAGTAAGCGTCTTTTAATTTCATGGCTGCAGTCACCATCTGTAGTGATTTTGGAGCCCAGAAAAATAAAGTCTGACACTGTTTCCACTGTTTCCCCATCTATTTCCCATGAAGTGGTGGGACTGGATGCCATGATCTTCGTTTTCTGAATGTTGAGCTTTAAGCCAACTTTTTCACTCTCCACTTTCACTTTTATCAAGAGGCTTTTGAGTTCCTCTTTCCTCTTCACTTTCTGCCATAAGGGTGGTGTCATATGTATATCTGAGGTTATTGATATTTCTCCCGGCAATCTTGATTCCAGCTTGTGTTTCTTCCAGTCCAGCGTTTCTCATGATGTACTCTGCATATAAGTTGAATAAACAGGATGACAATATACAGCCTTGACGAACTTCTTTTCCTATTTGGAACCAGTCTGTTGTTCCATGTCCAGTTCTAACTGTTGCTTCTTGACCTGCATATAGGTTTCTCAAGAGGCAGGTCAGGTGGTTTGGTATTCCCATCTCTTTCAGAATTTTCCACAGTTTATTGTGATCCACACAGTCAAAGGCTTTGGCATAGTCAAGAAAGCAGAAATAGATGTTTTTCTGGAACTCTCTTGCTTTTTCCATGATCCAGCGGATGTTGGCAATTTGATCTCTGGTTCCTCTGCCTTTTCGAAAACCAGCTTGAACATCAGGAAGTTCACGGTTCACATATTGCTGAAGCCTGGCTTGGAGAATTTTGAGCATTACTTCACTAGCGTGTGAGATGAGTGCAATTGTGTGGTAGTTTGAGCATTCTTTGGCATTGCCTTTCTTTGGGATTGGAATGAAAACTGACCTTTTCCAGTCCTGTGTCCACTGCTGAGTTTTCCAAATTTGCTGGTATATTGAGTGCAGCACTTTCACAGCATCATCTTTCAGGATTTGGAATAGCTCAACTGGAACTCCATCACCTCCACTGGCTTTGTTCATAGTGATGCTTTCTAAGGCCCACTTGACTTCACATTCCAGGATGTCTGGCTCTAGGTGAGTGATCACTCCATCGTGATTATCTGGGTCATGAAGCTCTTTTTTGTACAGTTCTTCTGTGTATTCTTGCCATCTCTTCTTAATATCTTCTGCTTCTGTTAGGTCCATACCATTTCTGTCCTTTATCGAGCCCATCTTTGCATGAAATGTTCCTTTAGTATCATGGTAACAAAAGCCTAAAGCCTGGTTAAAGACACCACTGGGATAGATAGGAAAGAATGTATTAAGGGTACATTTAAAAAGTAGTAATGACAAAAAAATTTTTAAAAATCATCCTAATACTTTAGTCTTGGTCTCTGGAAGAATTTTATCACTAGTAAGAGGGTAAAGGAGAGACAGGAAGGGACTAGGATACTGAGTCCCTTTAGGGACTGCTGATTTGCAGTGATGATTGATTAAGTGGATGCACACTGCTAACAATAATCACAAGGAAAAAGAACCCAAGTAAGAGGTCAAAATTTTAAAATAAATATATGTTAGAATACATAGAGGTTATGATTTTAATTACCAAAGTGCATTAAATAGCATAAAACTAAGAGTGAGAAAATAGTTAAATATGTTTTGTTATTATTATATTCTAATTTTTGGCTGTGCTGGGTATTTTGCTGCTGCACTCAAGCTCTTTGTTGCTGTGCATGGTCTTTGTCTTGTTGAGGTGAGCAGGGCCTACTCTCTAGTTGCGGATCCCAGGCTGTACGAAGTGTGGGTCTCAGCAGTTACAGAACGCGGGCTCTGTAGCATGGACTCAGTACTTGAGGCACACGGCCTAGTTGCTCCATAGCATGTGGGATCTTCCTAGACCAAGTATCAAACCTATGTTCCCTGTTTTGGCAGGCGGATTCCTAAGAAGATTTCAGTGTGTAAATTCTGACATATGCTACCACATGGATTAACCTTGAGGATATTGCTGCTGCTAAGTCACTTCAGTCGTGTCCGACTCTGTGCGACCCCATAGACGGCAGCCCAGTAGGCTCTGCCATCCCTGGGATTCTCCAGGCAAGAACACTGGAGTGGGTTGCCATTTCCTTCTCCAATGCATGAAAGTGAAAAGTGAAAGTGAAGTCCCCTAGTCGTGTCCGACTCTTCATGACCCCATGGACTGCAGCCTACCGGGCTCCTCCGTCCATGGGATTTTCCAGGCAAGAGTACTGGAGTGGGGTACCATTGCCTTCTCCGTTGAGGATATTATGTTAAGTAAATTAAGCCAGTCACAGAGAGATAGATACTGTATGATTCCACTTATATGAGGTACTTAGAATAGGCAAAATCATAGTGACAGAAAGTAGAAAGGTGGCTGCCAGGGACTTGGGAGGTGGCCAGGGAAGGTCATTGTTTAATAGGTATAGAGTTCCAGTTTTATTTATACAGATGAAAAGAGTTAGTGGAGATGAATGGTGGTGGTGGTTACACAATTTTATGAATGTATTTAATACCACTGAACTGCGTAAGATGTTTAAACTGCATAAGATGGTAAATTTTACATTATGATTATCTTAACCTTCCCCAACACACACGATTACAATATGATTAGATGAAAAACTTCTGAAACTAGATCCTTTCTGGTATCCATGGGGAACATGGTAATGATTACTTTCACTGGGTCAGATCAGGTTGAACAAGGACCTTCAATAAACTTGCCAGAACACCAAACTGGGTGTCAAAGTCCTGATAGTCAACATCACCAAGACCTAGTATTTTGAGGTGATAATCTCCCTAGACTAGGATTCAAGGCTCAGGAAATTTCTCTGAGTATATTAGCCATGAAATCTCAAGGAATCGTTCAGGACTTTACCCAAATCAGGAGTCACTTTAACAAGCTGTGAGACAGAAGTTTCAGGGTACCAAGACACTAGTCAATAAATTAAATCATGGGGATGTAATATACAGCAAAATGAGTATGGTAAATAATATTATAATCATTTTGCATGAGGATGAATGGTTTGTATTAGACCTGTGGTAAGTATTTTGTAATGTCTGCATATGTAAAATAATTATGTTGTACACCTGAAACTAACATAATATTGTACATCAATGATATTTTGACTTAAAAATTCAATAATAAACTTAATAAAAGATAATCACAGGTATTTCTTTGACCTTTTATTGTCTACCCAATCCATCATTAAACCCCATTCAGATATTATTCACACAGTTTCATCCTTCTGCTGTTAAGAATTCTTTCATCTAAAGTCTGAATAGTTCTAGACTTCACTCCTTTTTTGCTGGTGGGTGGCAGACAGAGATGTCCAGATGACCTCTTCAAAGTGGTGCTAGGAGTTTGAGCATGTCCTGAATTCTTCATACCTACCTTGAAGGCAACGAACGGCTGTGGTAACATCCACCCGTGATTCTATTATTATGAAAGGCAAGTTCCATGGGTCAGTTATCCTTTCTTCTCTGACAACAACATTAAAAAAATGGAAGAAGCATTCTAGCTTTTATTTGTTACAACATCTGGAATCTTCTTTCTGGGAAAACAACACACAGAGGCCTTGCTTGCCAGGTGGCAACGGGGTGGGTTTCAGACACATACAAGAGAATTTGGCCAAGAATCTCCTGGAACAGTATGGCAAATCAACAGTTCCAATGTGTCCCAAGTGTCAGTGCCACTCACTGCCAAGTTTTTATTGTTACACAATACAAATGTTAGAAGCAGCACAATACAGTGTACACAAGCATATACAATTATATGTATACATATATTGGGGCTTCCCTGGTGATTCAGTGCAAAAGAATCCTCCTGTCAATGCAGGAGCATGGGTTCAACCCCTGGATCAGGAAGAGCCCCTGCAGAAGGAAATGGCAAGCCACTCCAGTATTCTTGCATGGGAAATTCTATGGAAGAGGAGCCTGGCAGGCTATAGTCCATGGGGTTGCAAAGAATTGGATGTGACCTAAAGACTAAACAGTAGCAACAATACATATATTAAATAAATCAAAATATATAAATATACATTTATGACTTTGTAAAATTTATGATTTCTGCGGAGAATTGTCCTTTCTTCTAACACTAAATTTTACTTAACTTTGGGTTAAAATGTCCCCTTAAAAAATACAGTCTAAAGGCTAATGCTCAGTATTGCATGGTCCCTTCAGTGAGTGACTTCTGGACTCACGTTTTCAGGTAGAGCATTATTTTTTACCACCTGTTAGCTGTGTGGCCTTTGGCAACTTAGTTAACCTTGCTACTCGTTTTTTGGACTGTTGTGAGGATTAAATGAGATTGTTTTTTGTTCAGTCACTAAGCATGTCCAATTCTTTGTGACCTCATGGACTGCAGCATGCCAGGCTTCTCTGTCCTTCACTATCTCCCAGAATTTGTTCAAACTCATGTCCATAGGGTCATTCTTGCCATACAACCATCTCATCCTCTATCACTCTCTTCTCCTTTTGCCTTCAATCTCTCCAGGCATTAGTTTTTTTTTTTTTTTTTTCCAGAGTCTGCTCTTTGCATCAGTGGCCACAGTATTGCAGTAAATGAGATTATTTGTTCATTTAATACCTATAGTGCTTCCTGAGCCAGACATGGCTCTGAGTACTTGCCAATGTTAACTTACATAATGCTAACAACAAACTCATGAGATACCTGCTATTTTTTTATCTTAAAGGTGAGGAAAGTGACGCACCAATAGGGGAACAGGGACTTCACCGCCCACGATTCCACAGCTCACGGTAAGGGCTGTGGCATTGATCGTCTATGATTGATGAAAATGTTTTCTAATGTCCTTATTTGTCAAAATTCTAATCATGCTAAATGGCCTGCAGAGTTAGTTTTAAATTTTTAAACAGATCATAAAATGGAAAAGCCAGAAATTATTCAATTTTGTGGCTTTTCTGACTCTGTTTCCTCATCTCTTAGGTGAAAATCGTCCTTTTTGGTCTCTGAACTGCACTGAATTTTTATGAAGATTAAATGGGCTAATTAAGTGAAAATATTTTGAAAAACCATGATTGTTTTCATCAACCCCGAGAAAGCCTTTTCATTTTTGTGGCGAATGAAAGGAAAGTTCCCGGGCCGCTCTCGCGCAGGCGCACACATGCATACTCTCAGAAGGACGAAAATCCCTTCAGTGTGTTGATTTAATGACACAGCCGGGTTTCATGCTGTTTTACAAAATACAGCACAGGCTTGAAACTCTTTGGACATCAGAGGGTACATAACTGCCATCTTTCTAATTGGGGGTTAAAAAGTGGGCAGGAGAACCAAGGAACCTCAAGACACTGTATGCAAGACAGTCAAGCTGTGGCGAGCAGAGCATCCAGGCTGCAGATATTTGCACAATTTTACTAGTACAAACACCCAAGGTACCAATGCTTTCATGGAAATGCTGGCCGTGTAACTATATTAGCATTGGCAGAGACTGGAAGCTATTTTCAGAATCCTTCACAAACTTACAGGAAGTGCCTTCCCTTTTTATTTACATTTGGTATTGTTATTTTTAAGTATTGCACATGCAGGAAGACATTTTTTCTTTGCCTCCATGAACAGTCACTTTTTTCAAATTACACATGTAGGGAATAATCATGAAAGCATAACAACTTTGGTTGAGCTAATTTTAAAAAAACACCACCCTCTCACCTGATTGAGACGCTAAATCTGATGGCTCTTTCTAGCAAAGTTTGAGCGCTCACAGACTTGGTGGAGTAGACTGGCCCTCCCTGGACTCCAGTGTGAGCTGTGGCAAAATCAATAAACAAATAAATAAAGTAAAGTAAAGACCAGAGGCTCCGTGGAGAGTTGGGGCTCCCTGTCTCTTTTATGAGTAATGAATGTGGCAACCACAGAGACTTGGAAAGAACTGGGATTCTCAGATCTGCAAGCCGACTTTCAAGTAGGTCAGTGCCCTGTTACAGGGATTTGCTGGGAGTAGGGGAATCAAGGAATAAATAAGAAGGGGAGAATCACGCAGAGTAGTGGGGGTGTGAGGCTTGGAAAGTAAGCTATGCTAGGGACTGCTGTAAACCCACCCTTCCTCCCTCCAAAATTTGCATATATTACAGTTTGAAGCCCCAGGATCTGTTATGCAATGTGACTGAATTTTTCAGCCAATCTCTTGAGAAGTAAGATGACTTGTGCCTGAAGAGGCCCACTTGATGAGGCCATCTGTCTGAAGGTTGTTTCACTGTCCTGGGTGGTCCCAGGCTCGTGAAAAGGAACATCTTTCTCTTGAGAAATACACATGAAGTAAATAGAACAGAAGCTGGCTCTTACACACTGGCCTCCCTACTCCATTCCAAAGTCTTCATGTTTTCTTAAATATGTGTGTGGGGGGCAGGGACAGGGGGGATCACTCATGTGTCTATTCATTATGTGGCTGCTCTCAAATGCCAGCAAAGAAAGATGGCAAGAGGGAAGAGAGGGAGACCTGAGGGGCAGAGAGAGCGCTCGCAGATCCAGACATGGTAAAGCAACTGTAATTATCTTAGTAACTATGACTTCTCCCCTGGCAACACAGTAGTTCATCTTCAAGGTCATGGGAGGTCAGAACAATAGATATATGGCACTGTGTTTCATGAAAAATAGTTGCTATAGTATAACACCAATTCTTTTCTGTGTTTACAGTGAAAAATATCTTTAGCACACCAATGTGGACCTTAATGTGTTTGGGAATTGCCTTTTCACTAATGTATCCACAGAGGTCAAGGAGAACAAAAAGATGATTTATTTTTTATCACATTTGTTAAAAGAGGTTGGCACTCACTTCTACACAGAATTCTTATTTAATGGCTCACTCAACCCATTCTGTATATTTAAAGCTTTTCATAACTCAGGAAGCTGTCAATAATTCTTCAGAAGAGAACAATGTACCTAAGGGACTGCTTCTTTAAGAGAAAGTCAGAAGCATGAAATTGGTATAAGAGAGAACCAACTTGAAGCTGTCATGTGGCTCCTTTTCCTCTTCTGGAGTAACCAAGACTGACCAGGCTTTTCTCTGCTCTGGAAGTATGTGTGGGAACCTGGAGAAAGAATCTCCACTTAGCTGCACTAGTCATGAGAAGGCTCATCACTTACCTAATAAGAGGAGTCCTGGGGGCTTAATGTATAAGGAAAGGAGATGGGAAAGGCAAGAGACTTTTAATAACTTCCAAGATATGAGATTAAAGAGAATAGATAAATATTGGAAACTGAAGAGGATGAAATTAAATGGAAAATTATCACAATAGTGAGTCATCTGACTTTGATTCTTTTTCCATTTAAAAACATCAGGATATAAGTGAATTTCAACCTTTGTCTCATTTTTTTTTTTAAATGACTCTTTTAGCAACTAGTTTCATTTCCAAAAGCACTGATTTTCTCAATACATAAAAAGTGAAATCCACTTAAAGATGATATATTCAGGGAAGTGTTGTCTTCCACTCTTCAAGGGGCCGAAAGGGAACCCATACTTGCTTGTAAGCACCAACTTGGAGATCACATCCTCCACCAAAGAGCTGCCCAACTTCAGAATCCACAGTGAAGTAAAATGTTTTACAGAGGACAAGAGTAAATATCTGTCCCAGGCATGAAAAATAAATGCTCTTAGAGGAAGCCCAGGGTGCAGTGTTGGCAAGGATAGTAAGTTTTATATTCTGTGGAAGATGAATAAAATCTACTACAGTGCTTGAGGATGATGGGGTAGCACAAATGTTATGTTTACTGTCTTTGGATGAAATAATATGGTTCTTGAGGCACCTACAACAGGTGTTACTCATAAATATTTCATTCACTGCTTGCTAAGAATGGAAAATCATTTGAGGAAGTGGAAGGGGATTGACTGGATCTCGTTAGCCTACAAACACAAAAGAAGTTGCAGTGAAAATGTCTTGGAATAAGGAAAAAGCTCATGTTCCATGTATGGAGGTGGTGATTGAAATCAGAACTTCTTTTATTGATAGTGGGAGTGTATATATGGAGAAGGAGAGAAGAGTGAAGAGGGGTCAAAGCACTAGATGCCCAGTTACAGGGTAAGAAAGATGCAGACTACAATGCCCTGAAATTTACTCTTTGATCAGTCATAATCTTTTGTATCTAAACTGTCCCAGAAACCTGCTTCAGTGAGTCTGGCAGCTGCAAAAGAAGTTACTGTTTTTCTATTAAATTACTTTATTGAGAAATCCATTTGAGGTGCAGAAAATTAAAATGTTGGGACATTTATTTTCAAGCCCTGCCCTCCCTCCAAAAAGAGCAATGATGGACAATAACCATACAGGTCTTTCTTAACTCAGGGTAAGTTTAGGGAACAAGTAGGGTAAAAGAAAATATTCTGAATATTAATTAGTTAATGAGACATATATAATATTGTCTAAGACTACAGGTTATGTTTCTTTAGCATGATAATGCGTATCTACAAAAATCTTATAACAAATATCTTACTTAATGGAGGAATACTGAAAGGTTATTCACAGTATAGAAAGAGATAAGGTACTATTTACAGCTTCCTTGATAGCTCAGTTGGTTAAGAATCTGCCTTCAATGCAGGAGACCCCAGTTCGATTCCTGGGTTGGGAAGATCCACTGTAGAAGGGCTAGGCTACCCACTCCAGTATTCTGGCCTGGAGAGTATTCTGGACTGTATAGTCCATGGGATCACAAAGAGTTGGACATGACTGAGTGACTTTTACTTCTGCAATGCAGGAGAACTGGGCTCGATCCCTGAGTCTGGAAGATCCCCTGGAGAAGGAAATGACAACCCACTCCAGTTTTCTTGTCTGGAAAATGCCATGGAAAGAGGAGCCTGGCGGGCTACAGTCCATGGGGTCTCAAAGAGTGGGACACAACTGAGTGACTAACACACACACACACGGTACTATTTCTTTTCAGCATGGTACTACAAGACAATAAAGCTAAAAATGGAAAACAGAAGATAATAAGAAAATTCTCATGCTTTTGGAAACTGAAAATATATGAACTCACATATGGAGTTCATATGTGGAAAGCAGAAAACATTTTATGCTGAGTGATAATAAAAATGTAACACATCAAATCTTGTGGGATAGGCAGTGATTACAAGGAAGTGTATAGCCTGCAGTGTATACATTAAAAAAGAAGGAAGACTAAAATCGATGTATCCATTTAAAAGAAAGAACTAAATACAGTGATGTAGACACGAACAATAAAGACAGCTGCAAAAATTAATGAAGAAATAAATAGATATAAATTAAAATATAAATATAAACAATGTAAAAAACCACAAAGTTTGATTCTTTAAAAAGACCAATAAGGTTCACAAGGGGTAAGGAGAAACAGTGAGGTAGGGAGAAAAGTTACTAATAATCAAGAATGAAAAAAATAGTCATTAAAGCAAATCCAATACACATTACAAAGACAATAATAAGACATTACTATGACTTCATGCCAAATAATGTGACAAGGTACAGACATGGGACATAGTCTTAGCAAAACTCTGTTAAAAAAATAAAAAGGAGTAACAGAAAATCTGACTAGCTGTATAACTATTAAATTGAGTGCATAATTAAAAACCACTCCAAAACGTAATCTCAGAATCACTCAGATGGCCCCTTTAGTGAATTTGACCAAATATTTAAGACAGAACAAACACCAATATTTCCAGAGAATTAAAAATATGGGATCACTTCCTGTTTCCTTTTATGAGATTCACATAAGCTTAGTCCAAAACATGACAAAGACTTGACAAGAAAGAAACATTGTTGTTCAATCTCTCAGAAACAAAAATACAAAAATTCTAAACAAACTGTGAGCAGTGAAATATAGAAAGGATAATACATTATAACCTGGCAATATTTAATCCAGAGGCACAAAGTTGTTTAACATTGAAAGTCAGTCAATATATTTTAATGCCCTAAGAGAATAAAAGAGAAAAATCATGTAAACTCACAAATGCAGAAAGTACATTTGGTATATTATTCAACAGTAGGTCAGAGAAATAAATAGAAACTTTCTACTCTAATAAAGGGAAGTTAAAAGATCATATAGCAAACACATATTTAATGGTGAAATAGGAAAACTGGCCATGAGATTGGGAATGAAATATGAACATCCACTAGCATTACTTCTGTTCAGCATTGCACTTAATATAAGTCCTAGAAAGTTCAGTAGGTAAGGGCAAAATATTAAAATATATATGAATAGGAAAAGAAGAAAAAACTTATTCAGAGATGACAATTTTGTATATAGAAAATTCAAAAACAGGCAAAGTTTTTGGATACAAGTACATTTACAAAAATCAATTGGACTTCAACATAGACCAGTAATATGTAGAAGACAAATGTGGGACCTTTATATTGAAAAAAAAAAAAATAGAAACAATATTGAGAAAAATTAGAGAAGACCAAAGTAAATGGAGAGCTATATAGTGTTAAGAAATTGCAAGATTCAACGTTTTGATAGATACTAAAATAGGTTTCCCCTGTTATCAGAAAGTAGAGCTTCCTATGAAGTCTTTTATAAACCAAAATGACATAAAGTGAAGAGTATCCCCCAGTTTTTGGAAGTTAATTTTATACCTTTTCATTTTTAGAAAAGACCTACAATATTATTTGTTTTCACTAACCAAAAGAAGAGAATTTTTACAAAAAACACTGTTACTAAAATGCATGCTATTCATGCTTAGTTGCTCAGCCATGTCCGACTCTTTGTAACCCCATGGACCGTAGCTCACCAGGCTCCTATGTCCATGGGATTCTTCAGGCAAGAATACTGGAATGGGTTGCCATTCCCTTCTCCAAGGGATCTTCCTGACCCAAGGATCAAACCCAGGTTTCCAGCATTGCAGGCAGATATTTATCACCTGAGCCACCAAGATTATTATAATTGTGTGGGTCTTTTAGAGGAGGTACACTACTAGCTATCTAGACCTATTTGAGAGCCAGAGTAACTAAGACAGTGTGGGATTAACTTAAGGATAAACACATGATCAAACCCAGGTCTCCAGGATTGTAGGTAGATTCTTTACCATCTGAGCCATCAGGGAAGCCCAAATATATGACCAAAGGATTGACAGTCTAGAAACAGATCCATACACTAAATTAATGGCAAAGGTGACAATATAGTGTGATGGAGAAAGGAAAAATTTTTAATCAATAAACGATAGCAAGCAAAAGATACACCCTCACACATATATGAATGTTTATATCTTAACCGCTTACATGAAAACATAAATTAATTCCAAATGGACTCCAGACCTAAAGATAAAAATAGGGCAAAACAGCCTTTAGAAAAAGATATAAACAGGATTCCACATGTGCCCATCATAAAGAAAAATTATAAAGTATATTATTACTTTAAAATTGAAAATTTTAATTCACCAAAATACATCATTAAGATAGTAAAAAGGTAGCCTATGGACTGGGTGAAGATAATTTCAATACCTCTATCTGATGAAGGACACTTAAACACATATACATTTTAAGAAGATATATATGAACGTGTAAAGACTGTCACAAATCAGTAAGACAGATAACCCAATAAAAAATGGGCAAAAGATTTAAACAAGTACATCACAAGAGAGGATATCCAACTGGCCAAATTTATTAATCATGGCAGAAACATAAATTAGCACTAGCATGGCTAAAATTAAAAACATGGGAAATATCATGTGTTGGCAAGGATATGGAGCAATTCAAACTTTTGTGCACTGCAGACAGAAATTTTAATTGGCACATTATTTGGGAAACTGCAGTATCTGCTAAAGCAGAATGCATGCATAATCAATGACTCAGCAATTCTACTCTTAGGCATGTACCCAGGAGTAATGTACATACACTAAAAACTAAAATATGCTAGAATTCTTATAGCTGCTCTATTAGTAATAGCACAAATCTGGAAAATACCCAAATGTGCATCAATAAAAGAATGAAGAATGAAATTGTGGTATATTTACACAGTGGAATAGCAAATAGGAATGGGAAGGAAAAATCTAGAACCTCACACAATATGTATCTATCCCACTAAAATCACGGTGAGCAAAGGGAGCCAGACATAAGAAAGTACTATGTTGGTCCATCTATGTTTATTCCATTCATGTAAAGTTCATAAACAGGCAAAATTAATCAATGTGGTCAGAAGTCAGAAAATGGCCTCCTCTGGGGATGGGGCAGGTAGTAATTAGGAGGGAGCAACAAGACAGGGCCTTCTGGAGTGCTAGTAATGTTTACTTTCTGGATTTGGACAGAAGTTACTGGGTGTGTTCACCAGTGAATAGTCATTGATCTGTACACTTACGATTTCTGCATGTGCACTATACATCATTAAATTACTGAGTGATTTATAGTTCATTCTAAATTCCAACAAAGTTGTTTTTTTTTTTCTCATAGTGTTTTTGGCTAAGTTAATGAAAATAAAAGTGGACTGATTTATGCGTTAATTTACAAAACCTTTTTGCCACACCTTTAACTATGAAACCCATTTCTTTTTTTTTCCCGCCAAACCAGGCTTTTCCATTACTGCCTGCTGCTATTGCATGAGAGAGTTGCCATTTCAAACACTACTGGGAGGTTCCATTTCTTCATGGAGCCTATTTAAATTACACATTTAGAACTTTTAATTACCAAAAAGTCCCCTGTGCCCTTTATAGCATTTGACAGTTCTCACTTACCATCTTTAAATGGAGGAAAAGTTGTGTCTTAAAGTTTATTTTACTGGCAAGTGGGCATAGGATATTGGGGTAAGAAGTTTTTGCACTCACGCCTGTGTCTGGTATTCTCTAGAAGAACTGTTCCACGGAATCATACATTTTACTAGAAATTCAGAAAGCTGAGCGGGTGGGCAGGAGAAAATGGAGATCAGGTCTCTGAGCCACCTCGTCATGTGTAGCCAAAGTTGCATAATGAAATATTATACAGAGTGAAGTAAGTCAGAAAGAAAAGCACCAGTACAGTATATTAATGCATATATATGGAATTTAGAAAGATGGTAACAACGACCCTATATGCAAGACAGCGAAAAAGACACAGATATAAAAAACAGACTTTTGGACTCTGTGGGAGAAGACAAGGGTAGGATGATTTGAGAGAATAGCATTGAAACATGTATATTGCAATATGTGAAATACTGATGCTCTCTAGAGGTTAAATTTCATGAAACAAGCTGAGTTTACTGAACACACACACTGGGAAGCTTCTACTTCTGACCTTCTGAAAGCCATTGTACTAAAACCATTTCTATACAAGGGCAGTCTTGGCAGGGAAAGGTCAAGTGTTGCTAAAAATCTCTATGTTGATGAAGCATTTCCTGATTATCCAATGCATAATTACTTTTTTCTTCTACTTTAATTCAATATGCTTTGTTCATATCCGTTTTTACCTACATATTCAAATAAATGATATTGTCCCTCTTTAACCATTTTGTTTAAACCATTTTCATTTGCCTTTTTGATAAAAACTGAGGTGTTTCAAGGATGGCGATAACATCATATTATTATATTTTGTTTAATGTTGACCAAGACTCTTGAGAGTCCCTTAGACTCCAAGGAGATCCAACCAGTCCATCCTAAAGGAAATCAGTCCTGAATATTCATTGGAAGCATTGATGCTGAAGCTGAAACTCCAATACTTTGGCCACCTGATGTGAAGAGCTGACTTCTTGGAAAAGACCCTGATGCTGGGAAAGATTGAGGGCAGGAGGAAAAGGGGACGACAGAGGATGAGATGGTTGGATGGCAGCACTGACTCAATGGACATGGGTTTGGTGAACTCTGGGAGTTGGTGGTGGACAGGAGGGCCTGGCGTGCTGTGGTTCATGGGGTTGCAAAGAGTCAGATACGACTAAATGACTGAACTGAACTGAACTGAACTGAAATCTTCCTTAACTAGCCTGTCATTGCAACTTTCTCATTACAATGTGAATAAAGACTTCTTAGGTTCTTTATCTTTACACTCAGATAACTTTACACTCATATTCATATCAACATTGTTCATAAAATCTAAAAGATGAAGCAACCCCAAAATCCACTGAAAGATGAACAGATAAAATGAAGCTTATACATTTAATGGGATATCATCTAGCCTTAGAAAGAAGGAAATTCTGGCATTGGCTATAAGGTCACATGAACTTCAAAGATATGATGCAAGGAAATAAACCAGGCATAAAAGAACAAAAATTGTATGATTCCATTTATATGAGATGCCATTCAAAGACACAAAAGTAGAATGATACTTACTGGGGGAGTCAGGACTGGGGAGTTATTGCTTAATGGCCATAGAGTTTCAGATGGAGAAGATGAAAAAGTTCTGGAGACAGATGGTGTTGGTCACACAACAATGTGAATATACTCAATGCCATGGAATCATTCACTTAATAAGAGTAATTTTATATTGTGTATATTTTACCACAGTAAAATATTTTTTATAAATTAAAAAAAGAATTCTTAGTTCTTTCCCTCAGAAAGTCCTGGGTTTTTAGGTCATTTTTGTTTCTAACTTTCCATGCTGCGTACCCCCAGTCCTCCTGTCTAAAATACTGACAATGCCTATATTTGACTTTAAGCAGCACTTTAGTTGCAAACACAAGTGATAAGCACATTGCCTAAGGAACATAGATGCTATTTTCTTTTGTTTAACAGTAATGCCTTAGAACAGAGAAACCTAGCTACATTTTACTTCCATAAAGAAGCTGTCTTGCCTGGCTAGTTTTTTGGACAATGGGAAAAAATACAGCACAGTACAGTTCAGTCGCTCAGTCATGTCCGACTTTTTGTGACCCCATGGACTGCAGCACACCAGGCTTCCCTGTCCATCACCAACACCTGGAGCTTGTTCAAACTCAAGTCCATTGAGTCAGTGATGCTATCCAACCACCTCATTCTCTGTCATCCCCTTCTCCTTCTGATTTCAATCTTTTCTAGTATCAGGGTCTTTTCCAATGAATCAGTTCTTTGCATTAGGTGACCAAAGTACTGGAGCTTCAGCTTCAGCATCAGTCCTTCCAATGAATATTCAGGACTGATTTCCTTTAGGATGGTCTGGTTGGATCTTCTTGTAGTCCAAGGGACTCTCAAGAGTCTTCTCCAACACCACAGTTCAAAAGCATCAATTCTTCTGCACTCATCTTTCTTTATAGTCCAACTCTCAAATTCATACAGGACTACTGGAAAAACCATAGCTTTGACTAGATGGACCTTTATTGGCAAGGTGAAGTCTGCTTTTTAATATGCTGTCTAGGTTGGTCATAGCTTTTCTTCCAAGGAGTAAGCGTCTTTTAATTTCATGGCTACAGTCACCATCTCCAGTGACTTTGTAGCCCAAGAAAATAAAGTCTGTCACTGTTTCCATTGTTTCCCCATCTATTTGCCATGAAGTGATGGGACTGGATGCCATGACCTTAATTTTTTGAAAGTTGAGTTTTAAGCCAGATTTTTCACTCTCCTCTTTCACTTTCATCAAGAGGCTCTTTAGTTCCTTGTTTTCTGCCATAAGGGTGGTGTCATCTGCATATCTGAGGTTATTGATATTTCTCCCAACCATCTTGATTTCAGCTTGTTCTTGATCCAGCCTGGCATTTCGCATGATGTACTCTGCATATAAATTACATAAGCAGGGTGACAATATACAGCCTTGACCTACTCCTTTCCTGATTTGGAACCAGTCTGTTGTTCCGTATCCAGTTTTAACAGTTGCTTCTTGACCTTTATACAGATTTTTCAGGAGGCACATAAGATGGTCTGGTATTTCCATCTCTTGAAGAATTTTCCACAGTTTATTGTGATCCACATAGTCAAAGGCTTTGATGTATTCAATAAAGCAGAAGTAGATGTTCTTCTGGAACTCTTGTGTTTTTTTGATGATCCAACGGATGTTGGCGATTTGATCTCTGGTTCCTCTGCTTTTTATAAATCCAGCTTGAACATTCTGGAAGTTATTGTTTCATGTACTGTTGAATCCTGGCTTGGAGAGTTTTGAGCATTACTTTACTAGCATGTGAGATGAGTGCAACTGTGCAGTAGATTGAGCATTCTTTGGCATTGCCTTTCTTTGGGATTGAAATGAAAACTGACATTTACCAGTCCTGTGGCCGCTGCTGAGTTTTCCAAATGTGCTGGCATATTGAGTATAGCACTTTCACAGCATCATCTTTTAGGATTTGAAATAGCTCAGCTGGAGTTCCATCACCTCCACTAGCTTTGTTCATAGTGATGCTTCCTAAGGCCCACTTGACTTTACATTCCAGGATGTCTGGCTCTAGGTGACTTGATCACACCATCTTGGTTATCTGGGTCATGAAGATCTTTGTTTGTTTTTTGCCATTTAAAAAATTTTAATTGGAGGCTAATTACTTTACAATATTGTTGTGGTTTTTACCATACATTCATATGAATCAGCCATGGGTGTACATGTGTTCCTCATCCTGACCCTCCCTCCCACTTCCCTCCCCATCCCATCCCTCAGGGTCATTCCAATGCACCAGCCCTGAGCACCCTGTCTTATGCTTCAAATCTGGACTGGTGATCTATTTCACATATGATAATATACCTGTTTAAATGCTATTCTCTCAAATCATCCCACCCTTGCCTTCTCCCACAGAGTCCAAAAGTCTGTTCTTTACATCTATGTCTTTCGCTGTCTCATATATAGGGTCATTGTTACCATCTTTCTAAATTCCATATATATGGGCTAATATACTGTATTGGTGTTTTTCTTTCTGGCTTACTTTGCTCTGTATAATAGGCTCTGGTTTCATCGGTTCTAATGAGGTGGATGAAACTGGAGCCTATTATGAAGATCTTTTTAGTACAGTTCTTCTATGTATTCTTGCCACCTCTTCTTAATATCCTTACTTCTGTTAGGTCCACACCATTTCTGTTCTTTATTGTATCCATCTTTGCATGAAATGTTCCCTTTGTTTCTCTAATTTTCTTGAGGAGATCTCTAGTCTTTCCCATTCTATTGTTTTCCTCTATTACTTTGCATTGATCACTGAGGAAAGCTTTCTTATCTCTCCTTGCTATTCTTTAGAATTCTGCATTCAGATGGGTATATCTTTCCTTTTCTCCTTTGCCTTTAGCTTCTTATTTTTTCATGGGAAAAAATAGTTTAAACAAAGAAATAGTGACACTAGTGATGATGTCACAAGAGGTCACCTAATTCCCCAGTGTAGAGTTCAGAGCAAATATTCTTTAGAAATTAAAGGGTTCCTCGTTTTCTGAGTCTACACAAGCATGAAAATGATGTTGCTTCATGGAAAAGCTCATTAATTAAAAACATTAAATTCAGGCTGAAAGAAAAAACAATTTCTACTGTATTTCCCAATTTACCTGCTACTTTCTAGTCTATTAAATAGCAAGTCCCCAAAACTACTCATTCAGTCTCTGCTTTCTCTTGTCCTTTCATTCTTCTTTGCACACATAGAGCTCCTTAGAAATCACAGAAGAAAATCTAAATTCTTCATCAAAGATTGCAAGATTCATCACAATCCAGCTGGAGACTGTTTTCTTACCTTCTCTCTTCATGCTGGTCCCACACACCCTAGTTGTACCCTGTTGGCACACCAGCCACCTTTCACAACAGGCCATGGTACCTGCATCATGTGGTCCTTTCGCTACTAATGCTATTAATATATGCTCTGATCAGAATATCTTCCCACTTTCTCCATGTGGCAATTTGGTATCCATCTCTGAAGCAGTTCAGTTATCACCTCTGTGAAGCACCTGTTCCTCCTCTTCCCAGTCAATCATCTCCTGCTCTTCAAGGATCCTCAGGGATGCATATTCTACCATGGTGCTCATAACACATGGTAGCCATGGCACACAGGTAGGTTTCAGCTCTGAGACAAGAAGTTTCTCCAGAGCGGTGTCCTAAATGCATCACAGCACCTGCCTGACACAGTGCCTTCACATAAACTCTCAGATGCTTATTTGAACATACGAGTGAATAATGAATGGAGGAATAAGTAAAAATCAAGACATACACATTCATTATTGTGGATTTCACAGACAGAACACAAAGGCTTGTGTGTCCAGAGACAGGAATGAAAGTGAAGTTTCATTTTGAAGGAAGGGAGCAGTTTTTGTACTTACTGGTTAAATGTCAACCTGACTTACAGTACAAAATCGTTTACTCTATATCTGCCAGGCAGGGCACACTAACATTACAGATGAGAGGGCTGTGAAAATCAATTCACATCAGTTAACTGCTTTCAAGCTGAAAAGTAATAAATTTTCTTCAATATATAAAATAAAAATAATGTCCTCCAGCATTTTTTTTAAGTAAAAAGAATCCCTTTCTTCATAGAAAATGCGTGGTAGGAAAGTAAATAGAATTGTTTCCACTTACAATGCTTTCAAGTTTTATCCCTGGAGCCATTTGGCCTGAGATATAAAGGTGGAAAGAAACTCAGTTTTATGCATACACATGCTCGCACACAGTACACCCTCACGAGTAAACCAGGCAGTGACAAGTTACTTGGATGCTAAATCGAAACTTGTGCACCAAACAAAATTGTGCACTGTGTGGGAGAGCATTAAGGCTGCTGGGTTTGAAGGTTTGCCTTGGCTGGAATTCACTGCAACACCACCCACCTCTCTCCAGTTGCAATATTATAACCAGGTCACCTAGATGCTGTGAAACAGATGTTCATTGAAGAGAAAAGGAAATAGGTGGTGTCCATTGAAAAGTGATAGCCAGGGCAGAAGGGAAAGCATATTTTTACCTACAACACAAGCTTAATATTCTGGAAAATTCTTGGTAGGGCAAAAATTCCTAGCTCTCCAGGAATCTGCAGCACTTAGTAAGCACTTCAGTATATCAGGAGGCAAGAAAGCAGAGTGGGGAATGGCTCAGACTTTGGTATCAGCCTGGCTTTGACTCCCAGGTCTTCATTTTCTAGCTGTGTGCCCTTGGGAAAATTTTGTTGTTCAGTCGCTCACTTGTGTCCAACTCTGCAACCCCAAGGGCTGCAGCATGCCAGGCTTCTCCGTCCTTCACTCTCTCTTGGATTTTGTTCAAACTCATGTCCATTGAATCAATGATGCCATTCAACCATATGTTGCCCCCTTCTCCTCCTGTCTTCAATCTTTCCCAGCATCAGAGTCCTTTCCAATGAGTTGGCTCTTCGCATCAGGTGGCCAGAGTATTGGAGCTTCAGCTTCAGCATCAGTCCTTCCAATGAATATTGTACTTAAGCTTTATTTTCAGTTTCTTATCTACAAACCTGGGATGAAAACAATACCTACCTCATATGGTTCTTGGGACAATTACATGTGTTGATACACATAAAGGACTTCAAATAGCCCATAGCACAGTCGACTATTGTCACAATGATCATCTCCACACAGAGGGACAGCATTGCCCGATTGGAGTTGACAACTAACTTTACCTGTTTCTAAAGAAGGAGGAACAGTGATCAGGGCTTCCTCAAGGGGCTAGAAAACCCAGTCAGTTCTCAGTGCTGAGAAGACTTGCACTTACAAAAGCCAGGAAAGGACATGCCAAAAAAAATCAAATACAGAACCTCAAACCATCCTTCGACTTTCCAGAAGCTACACTTTACAAAAGTGCACCACAGGCTAGGACTGTTTGCAACCCTCTGCCTCGGAATCTTCTCAGCAATTTGACAGAGTTATTACCCAGTAACGCTTGGCCTTAGTTCTGGGCCTCCAGATTCCTCACTTGAGACTTCTTCCCCTTTCCAAACCTTCACTCATTATTTATTTCCTTCTGAAAGAAGTTCTATAACTGAAGTTATTCTTACCCAATTTAGGTAAGATTGAAGGTGAGTGATTCAAGGTGAGCATATGTTATTATGAATATCAATATACCCTCTGATGTCACATTGCAATGCTTACTAAACTAAGTCACTAATTGGCAGAAATAGGAATTAGCAATTTGAATCCAGGAATTTCTCTATTTAAAAACTTATTTTTAATAAATTTTTGCTAATATAAACAAAGCTACACAGCATAGCCTAGCATTAACAATGTGTTTGTCAGTAAGAGATGATAGAAACTGTGAGCTATTTCAGCCTTCATCTCTGGCATATTGTTCTGTTTTTGTGCATATTCTTACATATTTTGTGAGCAACATTAAGTCCACCATATCTAATAAATACAAAAGTTGCAAATGGCTGATTAGAAGAGGGATTCAATTTTGATACAAAAATAAGCAATATCCTCTGCTTCTGGTTATGATGGAGTAACTGGTCCCCAACTCACCTTCCTCTGCAAACAGCCATAGGATGGACACATGAGTCCTCAATAATGAGGCAACTGTGCCCATACCTTGAACAATAGACAGTGCAAGTCAGAAGGCCTTAAGAGAGAGAAAAACCACCAGGCAAGAACCGTGAATATACCAGCCTGTGGCTATATATAATTTTCTGAGAGGAATGTAGAAAGCTGGAATCCAAGCAGACACTGGTTCTTCTGGGCAGAGAGAGAGAGCAGAGTCCAGAGACCATTGCAATATCTGAAGGGTTGTTGTTGTTGTTCAACTGCTCAGTTGTGTCTGACTCTTTGTGACCCCACGGACACACCAGGCCTCCCTGTCCTTCACCATCTCCTGGGGTTTGCTCAAACTCATGTCCATTGAGTCAGTGATGCCATCCTACCATCTCATCCTCTGTCACTCTTTTCTCCTTTTGTCCTCAATTTTTCTCAGCATCGGGGTCTTTTCCAATGAGTTGGCTCTTTGCATCAGATGGCCAAAGTATTGGAGCTTCAGCTTCAGAATCAGTCCTTCCAATGAATATTCAGGACTGATTTCCTTTAGGATTGCCTGGTTTTATCTCTTTGTAGTCCAAGGGACTCTCAAAAGTCTTTCCAGCACCACAGTTCAAAAGCATCAATTTGGCATTTAGCCTTATTTCTGGTCCAGCTCTCACATCTGGACATAACTAATGGAAAAATCATAGCTTTGATTATACAGACCTTTGTTGGCAAAGTAATATGTCTGCTTTTTAATATACTGTCTAGGTTTGTCATAGCCTTTCTCCCAAGGAGCAAGCGTCTTTTAACTCCTTTGCAGCAGTCACCATCTGCAGTGATTTTGGAGCCCAAGAAAATAAAGTCTGTCACTGTTTCCATTGTTTCCCCTTCTATTTGCCATGAGGTGATGGGACCAGAGGCCATGACGTTAGTTTTTTGAATGTTGAATTTTAAACCAACTTTTTCACTCTCCTCTTTCACTTTCATCAAGAGACTCTTTAGTTTTTCTTCACTTTCTGCCATAAGGGTGGTGTCATCTGCATATCTGAGGTTATTTCTTCTGGCAGTCTTGATTCCAGCTTGTGCTTGATCCAGCCTGACATTTCACATGATGTACTCTGCATATAAGTTAAATAAGTAGGGTGACAATATACAGCCTTGATGTATTTCTTTCCCAATTTGGAACCAGTCTGCTATTGTCTAGTTCTAACTATGGCTTCTTGACCTGCATACAGCTTTCTCAGGAGGCAGGTAAGGTAGTGTAGCATTCCCACCTCTTTAAGAATTTTCCACACCATATTTTGACCCACACAGTCAAAGTCTTTATCATAGTCAATGAAGCAGAAGTGGATGATTTTCTGGAATCCTCTTGCATTTTCAATGATTTAACGGATGTTGGCAGTTTGATTTCCGGTTCCTTTGCCTTTGTAAATCCAGCTTGTACATCTAGAAGTTCTTGATTCACAGACTGTTGAAGCCTAGCTTAAGGGAATTTGTGCATTACCTTGCTAGCATGTGATATGAGTGTAACTGTGTAATAGTTTGAACATTCTTTGGCATCACCCTTCTTTGGGATTGGAATGAAAACATTTCCAGTCTTGTGGCTGCTGCTGAGTTTTCCAAATATGCTGACATATTGAGTACAGCACATTAACAGTATCATCTTTTAGGAATTGAAATAACTCAGCTGGTATTCCATCCCTCCACTAGCTTTGTTCATAGTAATTCTTCCTGAGGCCCACTTAACTTTAGACTCCAGGATATTGTGGTTATCCAGATCATTAAGACCTTTTTTTGTACAATTCTTCTGTGTATTCTTACCACCTCTTCTTAATAGCTCCTGCTTCTGTTAGGTCCATACTGTTTATGTCCTTTATTGTTCCCATCTTTGTATGAAATATTTCCTTGGTATCTCTACTTCTCTTGAAGAGAACTCTAGTCTTTCCCATTCTATTCTTTTCTTCTATTTCTTTGCATTGTTCACTTAATTTGAAGGTTAAGTCCCCAAAAGGGAAATCGCAGAAGATGTGGGACTCCCAGTGGGTCTTTGGCTGAGATGGGGGCTTTGACAGCTACAGAGTAAATATCTTGATATTTTACATCTCTTCCAGTTCACTTTGTGTTTGTGTTTAAGATCTAGGAAATGCTTGTTTGGAATATTCTCATACAACCCAGGTCATTCTTTTTTTTTTTTTTTTTTTTTTTTTTTTTTTTTTTTTAAATTTTATTTTATTTTTAAACTTTACATAACTGTATTAGATTTGCCAAATATCAAAATGAATCCGCCACAGGTTTACATGTGTTCCCCATCCTGAACCCTCCTCCCTCCTCCCTCCCCATTCCATCCCTCTGGGTCGTCCCAGTGCACCAGCCCCCTAGATGTCCATCAGCAGATGAATGGATAAGCAAGCTGTGGTACATATACACAATGGAGTATTATTCAGCCATTAAAAAGAATACATTTGAATCAGTTCTAATGAGGTGGATGAAACTGGAGCCTATTATACAGAGTGAAGTAAGCCAGAAAGAAAAACAGGTCATTCTTTTAAAATGTCTTCATCCATTTGTTTCTATAATAGTCTTTGACATGTTTTCATTTTGTTCAATATGTACCTAAGCCTTACATTAAATTTTTTGTTGTTGAAAATGGATATAAGGCTTATGTTGAATTTTTTTCCTTTTCTTGCTATTTTTGATGTCTAATGTTCCATCCGAATCTGCTATTTGTCCAAAAGTAACATGGGAAGTGGTGGAGAGAATGATCAGGCCATCAGCGGAGTCTGCTGTCTCAGAACATGTTCTCAGGGTGTGTGCTTGGCCTTTCTCTGGAAATGTCTCCTTTCCTCTCCTGGGGATTATACATGTTCATTCACAATCTGTGGAGAGAGCAGATGGCCCAGGAGGAGGCCAAGATAACCCTCCCTGAAGCTTCATAGTGCCAAATCCTTCTGTCTGGTGACGTCCTTTCACTCTGGTAGGGAATACAAATCCATTTGGTTACACCTTTTCTTTTCTCTTCTAGTTGGGAGTTAGGAGACTAATCAGAAAAACTCAATATGGTGTGACTGTTATTCCTCCTGCAGACTCTTTCTTACCACTCTATGTTTAAGAGTCAAACTTCCAGAGACTGGTTTCAGGTTTTTTCTCTGGCTCACCCCAAATGCTACTTTCTGTCATAAAGGATAAAAAGTTTTTTGATGAGTTCAAGAGAAAGTAACATGTAGGATGACATAGTTTTCACCTGTACTACCTTGATTTCATCCTCTTTCATAGATTTTTACACATTTCTGAAAATCCAAGGTTTGGGGTTGTAGTCATCTCCTACTTGTGTTGAAGTATTAATTTTTTTCATTTGTTTATCATTTTAAGTAGATTAATATATACTGTTTAAAATTGAGAAATTTTTAAAGAGTTTTAAGTATTTTATATTGCTTAAAATAAAAAAGCTTAGCAGTTGCCAAATTATCAGAAGTAAAATAATACATACACAAAGAAAAGCAAAACTGCTATGTCTAAAATACAATGTATACAGATGAATGGATACAGAAGATGTGGTAAATATATACAATGGAATCTCATTCCATAAAGAGGAATGAAATTGGGTCATTTGTAGAGATGTGAATGGACCTAGAGTCTCCTACAGAGTGAAGTCAGAAAGAAAAAAATATATATCATATGTTAATACATAAGTATCGAATCTAGAAAAATGGTACAGATAAACTTATTTCCAGGGCATGAACAGTGACATACATATAGAGAACAGAAGTGAACACAAGTGGGGAAAGGAAGGGTGGGGTGAATTGGGAGATTAGGATTGACATACGTACACTATCATATATAAAATAGATAGCTAATGGGAACCTGCTATAAAGCACAGGAAGTTCAGCTTGGTGCTCTTGTGTTGACTTATATAGGTGGGTCCAAAAAGGAGGGAGTATATGCATGCATGTAGCTGATTCACTTCATTGTATGGCAGAAACTAACACAACATTGTAAAGTGATTATATTTCAATAAAAAATAAAATTAAAAAATACAGATGTAGAAATCTTATGTTACTGGGGGTAAGGAGTGGGAGGGATAAATTGGGAGATTAGGACTGACATATACTCACTATTATATGTAAAATAGATAACCAGTAAGGACCTGCTGTATAGCACAGGGAACTCTACTAAATACTTTGTAATGTCCTATATGAGAAAAGAATCTATGGATATATGTATATGCAAAACTGATTCACTTTGATCTATACCTGAAATGAACATAACATTGTAAATCAACTATATATATATGTAATTAGTACTATAAGAAAGTTATAAAACAGTATGAAACTGACTTCATTTAAGAAAAAACTTGATACGTGTGTTATAAATATTTATGAAAGTGAAAGTGTTAGCCACTCAGTTGTATCCAGCTCTTTGTGACCCCATGGGCTATAGCCTACCAGGCTCCTCTGTCTATGGGATTCTCCAAGCAAGAAGACTGGAGTGGGTTGCCATTCTCTTCTCCAAGGGATCTTCCCAACCCAGGTATCCTGCAAGGCAGGCAGATTCTTTATCATCTGAGCCACTAGTGTATAGAAAACATCTGAAAACATACATAATATTTCCTTGAGGGAGTAGAATTTGGGAGGTTGTGAAAGGGAGAGGAGATTTTATTTTTTACTTGTGGGATTCTGAACTGTTTATAACAAACATTGCTTTTATAATAGAAATATTTTAAATAATTATCACATACAATCTTATTTAAATGATGAATTGTCCAATATTTTGCATATAAAATGCATTCTTTGTCTATGCCAAAATCATTGATTATTTATTGGATTACTCGAAAGGAATTTTCAAAGTTTTCTATGGATTAAGAGTTATAACCTTGCCATAACTGTGCAAAAGTGGAAAATCAGAAGATTAGAACCTTTTAGATATTTTATGACTGAGGAAAAGAATATAACTATAAAGTGATGAAAAATAAGGCTTCAGAGGGAAGCAGGTGCTGAATACTTGTTTATTAAGGTATTAGACATTAGTGAAAAAAGCAACTGAAATGTGATAAGTAGAGTAACACCATCAAAGCTGCATTTCCAACACACTGCTGATTGAACGTTAGGGCAAAAATTTGGGAGAAAGCAAGAGTGGGAAAAGAACTTGTGATTTAAGCTGTTAATCTTAAATGTTCTGCTTAACTCAAATATGCAATTGAGAAACATGACCTGTGAGTCAGACAGCTGGAGCACAAAATATCAGATTTTTATTTAACTGATGAAGTTAAGTTTGATGCTTGTGGCCATGGTTCAGCTACCTCATTTTCTCTTTCTTCAGTTTGAAGTCAAGACTTTGTATTGATCTATCCATGTGACAGCTTTAGTCTGAAGAGCTAGGTATCTGTGTTTTGCAATCCCTAGAAACTAAAATTAAAGGCAAGCACAGATTTTCAAGCATGTCTTTTGAAGACAGCTTAGATCCAGACCAAGGTCTAGTTACCTTGGTCTGAAGAGCAGAGTAGAATGTATCCGTTTTTGGGGCAGGAAGATTCTAAAGGAGGGAATCCAAAAAGGCTGAACCATGACTGCTTACTCCTCTTCTTTACGGGTGGGGTCATAGCTAGAATGCAGAGAGGACAGATTTGTTCCTTGCATACTCTCTCCTCCTTCTTTAAAAATGTGATGGGTAGAGAGTAAGTGTGACCAGGAGCAGAGGAGCCAGGCACAGTGGGCTTCAATCACATTATAGGCTGGAGTGTTCTCAAGTGAAGGATAGACTCCCTGGGAGCAGAGTAAGCATCTCAGAGCCAGCTGAGTATAAAGGCTATTTCTTCAGCATAGATTAAGAGTTCCTATAAGATAATGAGCTAAGATTTGTTTACTTTAAAAGGAAGATGAGAATGCTAAGCTATGTTATTCCTGTAGGAATAAGCTAAGGGCTTAAGCAATGCATTTGCCAGAGTTCCTGGTTAGAGTTTGAAGTCTGCCATTTAGAAAAGGCATTCATTTTCTTCCTTCTTTTTCTTTCTTTCTTTCCTTCCTTCCATCCCCTCTTCAACTTCCTGTCTCTCCCTTACTTCTTTTTTTTCCTCTTTTCATTTCTTTTTTCCTTTTTCCTTGTCTCCAATTTTACAGTAATATTGTTTTCCAAGCTTTTGGCTAGATACTATTTCATTGAAAAGTTCAAAAGAAGTATATACAATGCCTTAAGGAAAATGCAGGCTTCCCTTGTGGCTCACCTGGTAAAGAATCCATGAACAACAGACTGGTTCGGTTCCAAATAGGGAAAGGAGTACGTCAAACCTGTATATTGTCACCCTGTTTATTTATCTTATATGCAGAATACATCATGAGGAATGCTGGACTGGATGAAGCACAAGCTGAAGTCAAGATAGTTGTATCAATATACAGAAGTATCAATAACATCAGATATGCAGATGACACCACTTTTTTGCCAGAAAGCAAAGAACTAAAGAGCCTCTTGATGAAAGTGAAAGAGGAGAGTGAAAAAGTTGGTTTAAAACTCAACATTCAGAAAACTAAGATCATGGCATCTGGTCCCATCACTTCATGGTAAACAGATGGGGAAGGAGAAACAATGGAAATAGTGACAGTCTTTATTTTCTTGGGCTCCAAAATCACTGCAGATGGTGACTGCAGCCATGAATTTAAGAGACGCTTTCCCCATCCCAAACCCCCCTCCCTCCTCCCTCCCTGTACCATTCCTCTGGGTCTTCCCAGTGCACCAGCCCCAAGCAACCAGTATCATGCATCGAACTTGGACTGGCGATTTGTTTCATGTTGATGTATGGCAAAACCAATACAATATTGTAAAGTAATTAACCTCCAATTAAAATAAATAAATTTATATTAAAACATGTACAATATCATATAAGAAACGAATCTCCAGTCCAGGTTCGATGCAGGATACAGGAAGCTTGGGGCTGGTGCACTGGGATGACCCAGAGGGATGGTATAGGGAGGGAGGCGGGAGGGGGGTTCAGGATGGGGAACACATGTATACCTATGGTGGATTCATTTTTATATATGGCAAAACCAATACAATATTGTAAAGTTAAAAAATAAAATAAAATAAAAATAATAAAAAAATAAAAATAAAACCACAATATTGTAAAGTAAAAAAAAAAAATAATAAAAAGAAATGTTTCAACAGAAAATAAATAAACAAATAAATAAAAAAGAGAGATGCTTGCTCCTTGGAAGAAAAGTTATGACCAACCTGGACAGCATACTAAAAAGCAGAGACATTACTTTGCCAACAAAGGTCCATCTAGTCAAAGCTATGGTTTTTCCAGTGGTCATGTATGGATGTAAGAGTTGGACTATAAAGAAAGCTGAGCACAGAAGAATTGATGTTTTTGAATTGTGGTATTGGAGAAGACTCTTGAGAGTCCCTTGGACTACAAGGAGATCCAACCAGACCATCCTAAAGAGATCAGTCCTGAGTGTTCATTGGAAGGACTGATGTTGAAGCTGAAACTCCAATACTTTGGCCACCTGATTCGAAGAGCTGACTTATTTGAAAAGACCCTGATGCTGGGAAAGATTGAGGGCAGGAGGAGAAGGGGATGACAGAGGATGAGATGGTTGGATGGCATCACCGAGTCAATGGACATGAGTTTGGGTAAATTCTAGGAGTTGTTGTTGGATAGGGAGGCCTGGCATGCTGCGGTCCATGGGGTCGCAAAGAGTCAGACACGACTGAATGACTGAACTGGAACTGGACTGGAGTGACACCAGGGATTGGATAACTATAACACTAACTTGCTACAAATAGCTGCATATGTAGAATCAGTTGCAATACCCATTATTTTTAATGCATAGCTACATTTGTAAGAAAAAATGTAAATCCCGCATATGTGAGGAAAAAACCAAGCTGAAAATATAGATACTGAGCCCATTACTGGATGTAGACTTTGCTAACTAGAGTGAGGAGTGGAGTAAATTGGAATATTTTCAGTCTTAATAACGCATAGACTTGAGTTTCATGCTTGCATGAGGACAGAAGATGGTGGTCTCAAGGCTGTATAAGACTGGGAGATAGAACTGGGAAGTCACACATCAGGACTTTAGAAGGAGAAACCAGAAAAACCTTCCATTGGCATAAGTCAGTGGCAAGGAAACTTTACAGCTCTGTCAAGATACAAGGTAAAAAAATTAAGACTTTGGAAATTAGGAATAAAAGGGATTATTCCTAAATTGATAAAGACAATCTACAAAAATGTCTAGAACAAACATCAAATCTATTGCTAAAATTTTTTAAACTTCACTTTGGGAGAAGGACAACAATACTACCATCTATAGCCATTATTGGGCTTCCCTCATGGCTCAGTTGTAAAAGAATTCACCTGCTAATGCAGGAGATGCAGGAGACAAGGGTTTAATCCTAGGGTCGAGATGATCCCCTGGAGAAGAAAATGGCAATCCACTCCAGTATTCTTGCCTGGAGAATTCCACGGACTGAGGAGCCTAGCAGGCTATAGTCTAAGAGGTTGTAAAAGAATCTGACATGACTGAACGACTGAGCATGCATGCATAGTCATTATTAGTCATCACAGTGAGGGGGGAAAAAGAGTGTAAGATCTGGAAGTAAGGAGCTCAACACACTGCTTTTACATTCTGTAATTTTCTTCATAGAAAACACTAAAACCTCTACAGACAACTTGCTAGATATAATAGGAAATTTTAGCAAGGTAGAAGGAAAAAGGACAAATTGAAACAATTCAAAAGAAAAGTGATCAAAGGATTTGACCAGGTGCTTTACTAGAAAAGGAAATACAAATGCCCAGTGAACATATTGAAAACTGCTCAAACTGCTTGAATTCAATTAAAACCATGCTGAACTGTGATTTCACATCCACCTGACTGCAAGGAGATCCAACCAGTCCATTCTAAAGGAGATAGCCCTGGGATTTCTTTGGAAGGAATGATGCTAAAGCTGAAACTCCAGTACTTTGGCCACCTCATGCGAAGAGTTGGCTCATTGGAAAAGACCCTGATGCTGGGAGGGATTGGGGGCAGGAGAAGGGGACGACAGAGGATGAGATGGCTGGATGGCATCACTGACTCGATGGACATGAGTTTGAGTGAACTCCGGGAGTTGGTGATGGATGGGGAGGCCTGGCGTGCTACGATTCATGGGGTCGCAAAGAGTCGGACATGAGCGACTGAACTGAACTGAACTGAACTGATCGACAAAAAATGAAATCTGATGCCCTCAAGGAATCTCTTCAGTGGATTTCTGGAGTTCTTTTTGTCTATGTTGTTCCCTCCTTTCTTTAACTCTGCCCCAGAACTACCATCCACCTCACCCCTTCTGAGGCCCATCTGTGCTTCCCCAGCTCAGTGAGACAGCCAACCATTGCTTGTGATGATTTTCCCTTTTGTACAGTAGGTGACAGTGAACATTCCTCCAGCAGAATGTTAGCTGGGACCATCACTGGGCTCATCTTGATTTTCCCCTTCTCTCAGCCATTATAGTCTGGGGCTGCCTGTTGTCTAACACTTGAAAACAGTTATTTATCTTGTTCAGTGTTCTATGTGTTTCCAACTACATATGTTTCATCATTAAATCTATAAGTAAAAAAGTTTGAATTCCAAGGATGGAATAATTTAAGTACATATAAATCAGTCAAGAGTATGGCTCAGGGAGATGATCTTTTCATGTTTTTAGTAGGAAGAATCAGTCTATTCTCAGCATATATTTATGTTGTAGTAAGGGGTTGGATATGGAGAATTGTTTTCCTTGCTAGGTTGAATATGTGAACACAATTTTGACTAGAAGGTAACTACAGTTAAACAGTGTAGGATAAAATAATAGAGATTCTTAATCAAGATTAAGGAAACAAAATCAAGATTTTATATTTCAATCAATGGGCAAATCATGTTCTTAAGAATCAAGATAATTAAATAGATACAGGCAGAAAGAACTGCATGAAAAATCTTCAAGAGGGAAGGAGTTGGGTATGGGCAAATTGTGCAGTATAGTTATTAAGAACACCACAGCATTCGGAGTCAAATGCCTGCACTCAAGTCCAGATTCTACCATTGACTAGGTGTGTGATTGTAGGCAAGGCTCTTAATTTCTTTGTATCTCAGATCAATAGCAAAAGACTAAGTATGAAAACCTCTCTCATACTGTTTTAAAAATTAATTAAAGAATCTAAGCAATTACAACAATATAGACAGCACTGCATGAATGTTAGTTTTTTTAATGAATTAATTTATTTTAATGGAGGATACTTACTTTATAATATAGTGATGGTTTTTTGCCATAAATGTTAGTTTTTGTCATTAGTGTTATTTTATCTCTCCAACAAAGAGTATTGGAGAGATACCCAGGATGACAGGGCAGGAATACCCTGAGTTCACCTCCTCCCAAGGGCACATAAAATCTACATCAACATATAGAACAATTCCACTTGAAGAAGACCTGAGTGTTTATTGAACAGCTACTACATAGAAGGACCACACAGAAATGAGCAGGGAAGATGGAGAGGGGTATCCATGAGAATCCCACCACTGAAACAGCAACCTGCAATGAGGAGGGAATATTGCTGAAGGACTTTAGCCACCCCACCAAGCAGACTTGCCTTCCCTGACACAGGAAAAAACAAACAAACAAACAAACAAACAGCAGTATTAAGGGCACCTCGAGTAACCTGGAATGTTAGATCCATGAATCAAAGCAAATTGGAAGTGGTCAAACTGAAAATGGCAAGAGTGAACATCGACATTCTTGGAATCAGCGAACTAAGATGGACTGGAATGGGTGAATTAACTCAGATGACCATTATATCTACTAATGTGGGCAGGAATCCTTATAAGAAATGGAGTAGCCATCATAGTCAACAAAAGAGTCTGAAATGCAGCACTTGGATGCAATCTCAAAAACGACAGAATGATCTCTGTTCATTTCCAAGGCAAACCATTCAATATCATGGTAATCCAAGTCTATGCCCCGGCCAGTAACAATGAAGAAGCTGAAGTTGAAAGGTTCTATGAAGACCTACAAGACCTTCTAGAACTAATACCCCCAAAAGATGTCCTTTCATTATAGGGGACTGGAATGCAAAAGTAGGAAGTGAAGAAACACCTGGAGTAACAGGCAAATTTGGCCTTGGAGTACAGAATGAAGAGTTTTGCCAAGAGAATGCACTGGTCATAGCAAACACCCTCTTCCAACAACACAAGAGAAGACTCTACACATGGGCATCACCAGATGGACAACACTGAAATCAGATTGATTACATTCTTTGCTGCCAAATATGGAGACACTCTATACAGTCAGCAAAACCAAGACTGGGAGCTGACTGTGGTTCAGATCATGAACTCTGTATTGCCACATTCAGACTTAAATTGAAGACAGTGGGGGAAACCACTGGACAATTCAAGTATGATGTAAATCAAATCCCTTATGATTATACAGTGGAAGTGAGAAATAGATTTAAGGTACTAGATCTGATAGACAGAGTGCCTGGTGAACCATGGATGGAGGTTTGTGACATTGTATAGGAGACAGGAATCAAGACCTACCCAAGAAAAAGAAATGCAAAAAAGCAAAATGGCTCTCTGAGGAGGCCTTACAAATAGCTGTGAAATGAAGAGAAGTGAAAAGCAAAGGAGAAAAGGAAAGATATACCCATTTGAATGCAGAGTTCCAAAGAATAGCAAGAAGAGTAAGAAAGCCTTCATCAGTGATCAATGCAAAGAAATAGAGGAAAACAATAGAATGGGAAAGGCTAGAGATCTCTTCAAGAAAATTAGAGATACCAAGGAAACATTTCCTGAAAAGATGGGCTCAATAAATGACAGAAATGGTATGGACCTAAAACAAGCAGAAGATATTAAGAAGAGGTGGCAAAAAAAAATCTTTGTACAAAAGATTTTTACAAAAAGATTAAGAAGATTGTACAAAAAAAACTTCATGACTAAGATAATCATGATGGTGTGATCACTCACACTCACCTAAAGCCAGACACCCTGGAATGTAAAGGCATGTATGCCTTAGGAAGCATCACTATGAACAAAGCTAGTGGAGGTGATGGAATTCCAGTTGAGCAGTCCTAATAGATGATGCTGTGTAAGTGCTGCACTCAATATGCCAGCAAATTTGGAAAACTCAGCAGTGGCCACAGGACTGGAAAAGGTCCATTTTCATTCCAATCCCAAAGAAAGGCAATGCCAAAGAATGCCCATTTTACCGTACAATTGCACTCATTTCACACGCTAGTAAAGTAATGCTCAAAATTCTCCAAGTCAGGCTTCAGCAATACATGAACCATGAAATTCCAGATGTTCAAGCTGGTTTTAGAAAAGGCAGAACATCCAGAGATCAAATTGCCAACATCCGCTGGATCATGGAAAAAACAAGAGAGTTCCAGAAAAACATCTATTTCTGCTTTATTGACTATGCCAAAGCCTCTGACTGTGTGGATCACAATAAATGTGGAAAATTCTTCAAGAGATGGGAATACCAGACCACCTGACCTGCCCCTTGAGAAACCTGTATGCAGACCAGGAAGCAACAGTTAGAAATGGACATGGAACAACAGACTGGTTCCAAATAGGAAAAGGAGTACATCAAGGCTGTATATTGTCACCCTGCTTATTTAACTTATATGCAGAGTACATCATAAGAAACGCTGGTCTGGAAGAAGCACAAGCTGGAATCAAGATTGCTGGGAGAAATATCAATAACCTCAGGTATGCAGATGACACCACCCTTACAGCAGAAAGTGAAGAAGAACTAAAGAGCCTCTTTATTTAAGTGAAAGTGGAGAGTGAAAAAGTTGGCTTAAAGCTCAACATTCAGAAAACGAAGATCATGGCATCCAGTCCCACCACTTCATGGCAAATAGATGGGGAAACAGTGAAAACTTAAGATTTTAGGGGCTCCAAAATCACTCCAGATGGTGATTGCAGCCATGAAATTAAAAGACGCCTACTCCTTGGAAGGAAAGTTATGACCAACCTAGACAGCATATTCAAAAGCAGAGACATTACTTTGCCAACAAAGGTCCGTCTATTCAAGGCTATGGTTTTTCCCGTAGTCATGTTAGGATGTAAGAGTTGGACTATAAAGAAAGCTGAGCACCAATGAATTGATGCTTTTGAACTGTCGTGTTGGAGAAGACTCTTGAGAGTCCCTTGGACTGCGCAGGGATCCAACCAGTCCATCCTAAAGGAGATCAGTCCTGGGTGTTCATTGGAAGGACTGATGCTAAAGCTGAAACTCCAATACTTTGGCCACCTGATGCCAAGAGCTGACTCATTTGAAAAGACCCTGATGCTGGGCAAGATTGAGGGCAGAAGGAGAAGGGGACGACTGAGAATGAGATGGTTGGATGGCATCACCAAGTCAATGAACATGAATCTGGGTAGACTATGACAGTTGGTGATGAATAGGGAGGCCTGGTGTGCTGTGGTTCATGGGGTCACAAGGAGTCAGACATGACTGAGCAACTGAACTGAACTGAGCTGACTATATGGAAAGAAAATATATTTACTAGTCCCAATGTGAAAGTGAAAGTGAAGTCGCTCAGCCGAGTCCGACTCTTTGTGACCCTGTGGACTGTAGCCCACCAGGCTCCTCCATCATTGGGATTCTCCAGGCAAGAATACTGGAGTGGGTTGCCATTTCCTTCTCCAGGGGATCTTTCCGACCCAGGGATCAAACCCAGGTCTCCTGCACTGCAGGCAGACGCTTTAACCTCCAAGCCACCAGGGAAGCCTTCAGATCAGATCAGAGAAGTCGCTCAGTCATGTCCAACTCTTTGTGACCCCATGAATTGCAGCACGCCAGGCCTCCCTGTCCATCACCAACTCCCGGAGTTCATCCAGACTCATGTCCATCGAGTCAGTGATGCCATCCAGCCATCTCATCCTCTGTCGTCTGCTTCTCCTCCTGCCCCCAATCCCTCCCAGCATCAGAGTCTTTTCCAATGAGTCAACTCTTCACATGGGGTGACCAAAGTACTGGAGTTTCAGCTTTAGCATCTCCTTCAGAATAGACTGGTTGGATCTCCTTGCAGTCCAAGGGACTCTCAAGAGTCTTCTCCAACACCACAGTTCAAAAGCATCAATTCTTTGGCACTCAGCCTTCTTCACAGTCCAACTCTCACATCCATACATGACCACAGGAAAAACCATAGCCTTAACTAGATGAACCTTTGTTGGCAAAGTAATGTCTCTGCTTTTGAATATGCTATCTAGGTTGGTCATAACTTTCCTTCCTAGGAGTAGGCGTCTTTTAATTTCATGGCTTCAGTCACCATCTGTAGTGATTTTGGAGCCCAGAAAAATAAAGTCTGACACTGTTTCCACTGTTTCCCCATCTATTTCCCATGAAGTGGTGGGACTGGATGCCATGATCTTCGTTTTCTGAATGTTGAGCTTTAAGCCAACTTTTTCACTCTCCACTTTCATTTTCATCAAGAGGCTTTTTAATTCCTCTTCACTTTCTGCCATGAGGGTGGTGTCATCTGCATATGTGAGGTTATTGATATTTCTCCTGGCAATCTTGATTCCAGTTTGTGTTTCTTCCTGTCCAGCATTTCTCATGATGTACTCTGCATCTAAGTTAAATAAGCAGGGTGACAATATACAGCCTTGACAAACTTCTTTTCCTATTTGGAACCAGTCTGTTGTTCCATGTCCAGTTCTCACTGTTGCTTCCTGACCTGCATACAAATTTCTCAAGAGGCAGGTCAGGTGGTCTGGTATTCCCATCTCTTTCAGAATTTTCCACAGTTTATTGTGATCCACACAGTCAAAGGCTTCAGCATAGTGAATAAAGCAGAAATAAATGTTTTTCTGGAACTCTCTTGCTTTTTCTATGATCCAGCAGATGTTAGCAATTTGATCTCTGGTTTCTCTGCCTTTTCTAAAACCAGCTTGAACATCTGGAAGTTCACAGTTCACATATTGCTGAAGCCTGACTTGGAGAATTTTGAGCATTACTTTACTAGCGTGTGAGATGAGTGCAATTGTACGGTAGTTTGAGCATTCTTTGGCATTGCCTTTCTTTGGGATTGGAATGAAAACTGACCTTTTCCAGTCCTGTGGCCAGTGATGAGTTTTCCAAATTTGCTGGCATATTAAGTGCAGCACTTGCACAGCATCATCATTCAGGATTTGGAATAGCTCAACTGGAATTCCATCACCTCCACTAGCTTTGTTCTTAGTAATGCTTTCTAAGGCCCACTTGACTTCACATTCCAGGATGTCTGGCTCTAGGTCAGTGATCACACCATCTTGGTTTGTGAAGATCTTTTTTTGTACAGTTCTTCTGTATATTCTTGCCATCTCTTCTTAATATCTTCTGCTTCTGTTAGGTCCATACCATTTCTGTCCTTTATTGAGCTCATCTTTGCATGAAATGTTCCTTTGGTATCTCTGATTTTCTTGAAGAGATCCCTAGTTTTTCCCATTCTGTTGTTTTCCTCTATTTCTTTGTATTGATCGCTGAAGAAGGCTTTCTTATCTCTTCTTGCTATTCTTTGGAACTCTGCATTCAGATGTTTATATCTTTCCTTTTCTCCTTTGCTTTTCACTTCTCTTCTTTTCACAGCTATTTGTAAGGCTTCCCCAGACAGCCATTTTGCTTTTTTGCATTTCTTTTCTATGGGGATGGTCTTGAGCCCTGTCTCCTGTACAATGTCATGAACCTCATTCCATAGTTCATCAAGCACTCTATCTATCAGATCTAGGCCTTTAAATCTATTTCTCACTTCCACTGTATAATCATAAGGGATTTGATTTAGGTCATACCTGAATGGTCTAGTGGTTTTCCCTACTTTCTTCAATTTAAGTCTGAATTTGGCAATAAGGAGTTCATGTTCTGAGCCACAGTCAGCTCCTGGTCTTGTTTTTGCTGACTGTATAGAGCTTCTCCATCTTTGGCTGCAAAGAATATAATCAATATGATTTTGGTGTTGACCATCTGGTGATGTCCATGGGGCAGTGACAAGAGGAGTTACCCCATGTCCGAGGTCAGAGGCTGCGGCAGGGAGGGGATACCCCACGCCCCAAGCCTGAGGCCAGGGGCGATGGGTGGGAGGAGCTACTCCATGCCCCTAAGCCCGAGGCCAAGGGTGGCGGCGGGGAGGAGCAACCGCACAACGGAGGGAAGCCTTAGCATCTGCCAATTAGAGGCACCAGCCTATTGTTTGAGTTCCCCTGAGACTCTTCCTAGTCTGTACTCTTTCTGGCTCCAGCAACACTGCCAAGATGATGTTGGCCCAGGAGCTGCCTCTGGCCAGGAGCTTCAGCGCCAGAAGTCCGCCAAGGCACACTCGGGTGCCAGTGCTCTCCAGGGGCTGCCCCTGGCCAGGATTCATCCAGCACCTTTAGCCTCACTAGGGCAGCTTTGGGCGCACCTGTCCTGGGATACAACCATGTCCTGGTCATGTTCTGGCCCTGGCCACCCCACCGCATTGACCTTGGGCCCAGTGGTCCCCTAGGGACTGCCCCAGACTGAACCCCTTCCAGCTCCAGCCAGCCTGCCAAAGCTGTCGGGCACAAATAATCTAAACAGAAGGATCTTCTACACAGAGCCACTCCCTGAAGACTGGAGAGAGAGCTGTTTTGGCTAATTCATAGAAACAGAAACTGAAAGTCAAAACAGGAGACAGAAGAGTATGTTCCAAACAAAAGACCCAAATAAAACCCCAGAAAAAAACAAAAAAGCTAGTGAAATGGAAATAATTTACTGAATAAAGAGTTTAAAGAAGCAGTCATGAAGATATTCACCATACTCAAGAGAGGAATGGAAGAATTCAGTGAGAATGTCAGCAAAGACTTAAAAAATACAAGAAAGAACCCATCAGAAATACAGAATACAATAACTGGAATAAAGTACAGGAAGCATAGAGTCTCAAACCAGATGAAAACAGAGATCCACCCAATCATAGTATAATGGAAATGAAAAAAAAAAAGATTCTTAAAGGCAGCAAAACAAAAACAACTCATCATAAATATGGGGAACCAAAGATTAGCAGCTGATTTTTCAGCAAAAACTTTATAGGCCAGAAGGAAGTGGCAGAATATATTTAAACTTAGAGCCTGAAGCACTGTACTTTGATAAGGCTATCTTTTCACAAAAACTGCTCTTTCACTGAACTTTCCTATTTAGTCTCTATTTCATTTATTTCTTCTATGATTTTTGTTATAAGCCGAGACTTTCTACTAAGTTTAGGTTTTATTTATTCTTTTTCAGATTACTTTAGGTATAAAGTTAGATTGTTTATTTCAGATTTTTGTTGTTTCCTAAGGTAGACTTGTATTATGACATACTTCTCTCTTCGAACTGTTGCATCTCAGTGATTTGGGATTGTTGTGTTTCCATTTTCAATGTTTCCAGGTATTTTTTTAAATCTCCTCTTTAGTGTCTTTAGTGGTTCATTGATTGTTTAGTAGCATGTTGTTTGGTCTCCACATGTTTGTGTATTTTTCAAATTTTTTTCTTGTGGTTGATTTCTAGTTTCATACTGTTGGGAGGTGGAAGGGAGATTCAGGAGGGAGGGAACATGTATACCTATGGCTGATTCATGTTGATATATAGCAGAAGCCAACACAATACTGCAAAGCAATTATCTTCCAATTAAAAATAAATAAGTACCCAAGAACCAGCTTGAATAAGCTCTAATTGAACATATTCCATGTCTGATTCTAACTGTTGCTTCTTGGCCTGCATACAGGTTTCTCAGGAGACAGGTAAGGTGGTCTGTTACTCCCATCTCTTTAAGAATTTTCCAGTTTGTTGTGATACAGTCAAAGACTAGCATAATCAATGAAGCAGAAGTAGATATTTTTATGGAATTCCTTTGCTTTTTCTTTGATCCAATGAATGATAGTAATTTGATCTCTGGTTCCTCTGCCTTTTCTAAATCCATCTCATACATTTGGAAGTTCTCAGTTGACATACTGCTGAAGCCTAGCTTGAAGGATTTTGAGCATTACCTTGCTAGCATGAGAAATGAGCACAATTGTATGGTAGTTTGAGAGTATTCCCCCAAATATTATTTTAATTAGAAAGATAAGTGATAACTTTACAGTGGAGAAACATGAAAGATACCACCTCTACCTGTGATCAATGTTAGAGTCATAACTTCAAAATGAGTCACATTAACAAATCACTGGTAACAAACACTGAACATTACAGAACATCACTTCCAAATCATTCTTGCCAAAAATGCATTGCTGAAATCTAATCATGAGGAAACATCAGAAATACTGAAATCAGGGAGATTCTATACAGTGGTTAATCAGTACTCTTCTAAAATGTCAAAGTCGAGAAAGACCATGAAAAAGTGAGAAACTATTAGAGAAGAGAGGAGACTAAGGAAACCAAGTGACTAAATGCAATGAGGATCCTGCCTGGATTGGATTGTAGAGCAAATAGGACATTAGTGGGGGGAGTTATGAAATGCAAATGTGTTTGCAAGAATAGAAAGAAGTAGAAATCTTTGTGTACTATTGGTGAAAATGTAAAAAGGTACAGCCACTATGGAGAAGAATGTGCAGGCTCTTCAAATATTTCAAAAAAAAAAACTACCATTTCTTATAGAAAAAAAAAAAGGAAAGGACTTTAAATCCTCTGATAATATTTCAGTTTGTTAGATTCAGTCCATCAATCCTGTCTGTCTGTTGAGACAACTCTACCATCCATTCTGGTTTCGGTTCCTCAAGGTATCTAGTTAAGCCTGTGCTCTGTGACTTCATTGAGGACATTGATAAAAATACTGAAAATAAGAAGATGAAGGACAGGGCCTAGTGTAAATCACTATAGAAATCCCTCTAGTTTAATATTAATTCAATAGCATGCTTTAGGTATATAATCTAATTAGCTCTAAATAGTAGACTACATTAGGCATCCTCGGTTGCACTAGTGGTAAAAAAAAACCATCTGTCAATGTAGGAGATGTAAAAGATAAGGGTCAATCCCTGCGTTGGGAAGATACCCTGGAGGAGGGCACGGCAGGCCATTCCAGTATTCTTGCCTGAAGAATCCCATGAACAGAGGAACCTGGTGGGCTAGAATTCATGGGGTTTCAAAGAGTCAAACACAACTGAAGCAACTGAGCATGCACACAAGAACAGTAGACTATATTATCCACCTAAGCCAAGGAATTGTATAATTGGAGGACTATGTATAGTCAGGGAGCTAGGAAAAATCTCTTAAATCTGAAAATGCAGCTCTGATACTTCTCATCACTGTAGCTGTTCAGTTCCTAACTGGGCTACAGTTTTAGGGTTACATTTCCTCTGAATCATAAATCTGTGTTTTTAAAGAGTAGACAGGAGCACCTATAAATTACCTTTGTGTATTTCTCATAGTGTTGAGTGTGTGCTAAGCCACTTCAGTGGTGTCTGACTCTTTGTAACCCTATGGACTGTAGCCCACTAGGCTCCTCTGTTCATAGGATTCTCCAGGCAAGAATACTGGAATGAGTTGGCATGCCCTCCTTCAGGGGATATTCCAGACCCAGGGATCAAACCAGCATCTCTTGCGTCTCCTGCATTGGCAGGTGAGTTCTTTACCACTGGTTCCACCTGGAAAGCCCTCTCATAGTTTTTGTCCTGGGAAATTTTTGGTGAAAACAATATGGGTTTCATAGTCAAATCTATTCTGAAGACACTATCTTAGAGGTTCACATTGCCTGTTAGCATCATAAATATTTAAAAAAATCCTTCAGTGCCGAGGGCCTTACTTGACCAGAAAGTACCTGTCATGAGACATCACTTAACACTGCAGGGAACTGCAGTTGCAGAGCACAGAGGGAGAGCCTTAGGGTCCTGTGAAACAAGGCCTAACACCCCAGGGAGAGGCCCTCAACATCATGTGTGGTGGAACACCAACATGTAGAGGAGCCAAAATCCTGTGTGAGGAGAGGTCTGGGGCTCCGGCTGTTCTACCAGTTCTACTCCACTGTTCTGACAGTCTCCAGAAGCTCAGCGTTGTTCCTCACTGGCTCTGTTCATCCTTGCGGAAGAGTGTGGAGGACATGGAGGGCAACCATGATTCCAGAAAGATGGTAGAGGAACCACAGTCAGTCCTGGCTCGAACTGAGTGGAGATATTTGGATGGTTCTCTGCAACAAAGGAAAACAGTTCTATGTGGAACACAGTGTCTTTAAATGGTATGACTCTTGGGTTTTGTGCTTCTCATTCTCATGGCTAACTTCAATCATTCTGTAAGATGTAGCTAAAGTGACATGGTCTACTCTCTAGAATGAACTGGAAGAAAGAGCGCCTTATTTTCTGCATCTCCCCCAAACCTTCTGAAAAGTCATTTTCCTATTAGAGTGTCAGAGATCAGAAGAAAGAGAATAGGCTCTACTGTGTTTGCCGTCTTTGTGGGAGGAGGACCACAGTAGGTACAGAGGAGTGAGGCTGGCCTCTGCTTCATATAAACCAGGACTGACATTGCATCATCCTCCCCCTCTCCCTATGTGCACTGGGACTGAGGGATTATGAGAATGTCAAGACATGATTTCAGTGTTTCTATTATCCAGGGGTTGTGTCAGGCAGCCAAACAACACGCCTCTGCCCCTGCCTCCTTGCCCAAGAGGTGACCTGACTCAGCAAGATCACCCTCCTTCCAGCATAAAAACTCAATCCTCCCATTTGTTCACCCGTGTCTTCTCCCACACATGGAAGAGGCCAACTGTGTTTAATGACCAGAGATTATTTTGTAATCCACTGGGCTACCACCCTACAGAGACTCCCGCTGAGATCAGAATGTTCATTTTCCTGTCAGAAGTCAGCTGTGGGGTTAATCCATGTTGTGTCAGAAGAGTTTAAGGTTTTCCCCTTAGCTCAGATCTTAGACCACGTCAGTGACCATCTGCTTTGGGTAGTGGCAGGAGTCGTTTTCCCAGACCCCTAAACAAGAAGTTTTTAAAAAGTGTTTCCAATCTCTAAACATGTGCATCCCCCCACCCAGTCCACCTTCTCTGCTTCCTGTTTTTCTATTTTTCTTGGCAGCTGTTGGTGTTGGGTAAATATTCCTCTCATGGAGGTGCTTGTCTGTCAGGTCCCATGGAGAGAAAGAAAATGGCAAGTTAATGAATTCAGGATTGTGTCTGGCAGAAGGTGTGTTTCAATCCCATGTGCCACATCTGGCAGCAGGATGAAAGAAAAAGTAACAATGGAGTTAAAATGCAGCACTCAGAAACCTGAGGTTAAAACAGAATTCAGTAAATATCCTAAACGTAAATATCCCTAAAACAGAGAGCATGTGATGAAAGCGAAGAAAGGGGGACCAGGAGAAACAACTTCAAAGCAGTCATTATTGGACAATTTAAAAAATACTTAAAAAGCAGCAAAGAGAGGTGTTCAAAATGACACCAATCCAACAATGTACTGTTTTAGGTTATTGCCTTCCCGGTGATGCCTGATGGCGTGGCAGTAATGGACTGCCAGGAGCAGAGCATCTTCCTCAAGATATCGGAGTTGCTGGAGGCGCATCCCCCTCAATGTCTCCTCTGTGACAGTGTTGCTGGAGCTTTAGGGAAAATGCAGGATGACAGGTCATTATTGCAAGTAAGTTTAGCAGGATTAACGTTTTCCAAAATCTTATGTGCTTTAACATTATTCCAGTATCCTAGGTCACAAATATTTATCCATTTAATGAGTTGGGGGCCAGGAGCATATATCTTGTTTAAAGAAGAATTTACTATGCACAACAGCAGAGGACAGCCTCATATAGAAGTAAATGAAGACTTCTTTGGATACAGTCTTGTAAATTTTAAACAGAAGACTGAAGCTTTGAAATGACACTGAGGAAGGAACTAATCCCATAAACAAAAGACCATTCCAAAGGGGGCATATATATCAAAGATTTGTATAAAATGATAAAGATACCTAAGTGATATCAGCATAAGTTTATGAAATTTAAAATTCAAAGAGTACTAAGTCAGGGCTCCATTTAGCAGAAAGTTTTTCCTTGGAAGAAAGGAAATACTTTTTCTGAACATTTGAGTGCCTTAAGAGAATGACACCCTGATTTCTTTGTGAAAAGCAAAAATACTACTTTCTATGTAGACTCTTTAGACAAACAGATCAGGCAATCATGTCTAAAAATGTTGCTGGTTGAAAGAGAGAAGCATCTCATTTTACTTCTACAAAGTGGTAGAAATTTTCATTTGCCTAAACCCCTAATGAGTCTTTCTTTGCCAAAAGCAAAAAAAAAAAAAAAAAAAAGAAAAAAAAAAAACCCCAAAAATAAAAATACTTAAAAGCAATAACAAAAACTGCAGACGAACAAACACAAATCCTCAGTGGTGCAATTAACTTCAAGAAAACTATGTGCTCACTGGGCAGCTGATCATCCTGATCATCCCTGACTTCTTAGCTTACACTTGTACCTCATTCCTCACCAGATGTCAAGTTCAACATCATTTTAATATTTGCTAAGTGAACAAACAATAACAGGATGGAAAGCTGATATCAAATAAAACTGCCCATCTTCCTTGAAGACTTGAAGGTAAGGAAATTTAAGGCAAAAATTTCCAGGAGTAGAAAATTTGGTGTTTTATTTAATTATTCAAGAGGTCTTATGATGTTATCTAGTAGGTTAGAGAAAGTTTCTCTATAAATTCTCTATAAAGGATACAGAAGAATTCTTAGGAGCCATAATGCATTGATGTTATGAGTTACCACTCCAGGGACCAAGACCCCCTAAGGCCAATTAGACAGGTTTCATGTAGACCATGTATTATGAAGGGATGCCAGAGTCTGAGCATAAACTCCTGTATATGTAGGGTAAGAAAGGTTGTTTTATCAGAGGCCTTTTTGCAAGGATGTAAGAGAACTGCTTAGGAGAAAACTGACCCCAGGGATATATGGAGACTCACTGGGAAACCCTTGTCCAGGGACAATAAACTACTGGTGAGATTAAAAGAAAAATTCTGAGAACAGCAGAATTTCAGTTACTCTCTTTTTCCAAAGCCTTGCAAACTCCGACCCAGGGACTTGGACCAGACGCTTGGGGAGAGAAGCTTATAACTAGTAGGACTGTATGCATAAAACTGCTGCAAAACATTTGAGTTCAAGGTAATGCCCTTTATGTACCAGTGTAACAAAATGACTATAAAGGATTTATCCTTCTCTTTACTAAAGCAGGAGTGCGTGCATGCTAAGTCTCTTCCATCATGTCTGATTCTGTGTGACCCTGTCTCTATGGGATTCTTCAGGCAAGAATACTGGAATGGGTTGCCATGCCCTCCTCCCGGGGATCTTCCTGACTCAGGGATCAAACCCACATCTCTTATATCTACCCGCACTGGCAGGCAGGCTCTTTACTACTATCACCACTTGGGAAGCCCCACTGGAAAGAAAATGAAAGAATGAGTGGTTATCACCAGAAGTGACTGAGACTTGAAGCTACAGTTGCCTACATCAAGGTCACATTTTTGTTTTCACCCTTATCCTCTAGCGTATTTGCACTGCACTCTGAATAAAACTGAAACTCCTTGCCAAGGTGAATAAAATTGTGTGCATTGATTCCTCTCTTCCCCATCCACTATTTTCCCTCCCACTCTCTCTCTCTTTCTGTTTTTCTTGCTGTTTCAGAAGCAAACCAAACTACTGCAGCATCTGGGCCTCACATTGGCTTCCCCTTCATTTTGATCTGCTCTTACCCTAAATCTTCACCTGCTTCCTCTCCCATTTCAAGCACTTTTTTTTTTTTTTTTTTTAGCTTAAATGTCACTTTCTTAGAGAGGCCTTTCTTGAGTTCTAGAACTTGTGAGGAAGAATTAGAGTTGGATTAAGATTTCCTTGTTCTGAAGAATGAAACTAAATCAGAATCAGTGCTACTTGGTTAACAATAATTCTGTTATGCTCTGAGTCTAGGGTGACCAGAAACATGTGGGCATCACAGATATATCTCAGGGTCATACTGTGTTACCTTTTTTATTACAACACTATTCAACACCATGATTTGAACGTTCTTTGAACCAATGTGACTCCGTAGAGATGAATGCTGGAAGGTACTATATTCAGACTCTCAGCATTCAGAAGTAATAGATCAAACATGGAAAACAGATCATTCTGGAAATTAAATTTCTAAGAAACAAGGAACTCTACTCTTGTTTAACTCTGTCTAAACAAGAGTTCAGACATCAGAATAGGGATGGACTTCCTTGATGTCATTTATCCTATAGTCAGCAACACTGAAGTCTGTTTGGAGCATAGCAAAATAGTTCAAGAATGAAAATCAGTCATCTTACATCCAAATTTTGACAAATGGGCAACCTTTCTTAAATCTTTATCTATGATACAAAGTAATGACAGAACTAACAGAAAAGAGAACTGACAATGAATAATTTTTACTCCTTCATTCTCAAATACCATCAGTGAGTATTTACTGAAAAGACTGAATGCAGATGAGAGATGCATTTTATTGTCAATTTTTGGTTTAAAAAATGCTTTTAACTTTGCAATGTTTATAAACAAGTTTGTTTGTCTAAAGTCAATCGCACCCCAGTGAATTTCCTAAAGTTACTATAATGGTAACTCATTTAATATCAGGCATGTCTAACTCATATCTGTTTAATAAGTCTTGGCACCATGCAAGTAAAGATGGAAAGAGATACTATCATAGTTTATAAACAAAAAAAGGGAGCGACTAATGTTACATGAATCTGTTCACACTTGAGAGTGCCAGGATATTTTTTTTTAAGATAATGCTGGTTTTTGTGATAGTTACTGAATAGACACAATCTGCCCCAATTGCCATTCCTCAGTACAAATGAAGTAGGGCTTCTGCAAGTACAAGTGGGCATGGTAGCAGTATTCACATGTCCAGCGTATCAGATTATTGCTCTGTTCACTCATGTGAGGTATGTAAGTGGGGAAATATTCTAGAATATTCTCAAAATTCACAGAACACAGACCCAAGAAAAGACCTCCATCATTGTAATGTAACCATTCCAAGTATAGGCCATATTAGGGGATGGGCTCCAGAATTACATTCAAAGCCAACTTTAGGGGTTTATCTGCAGCTGTAATTTCTTATTTGGGGGAAACATAAGTGCCTGGGTTCATCTCAGATATTTCTTCTGAACTTCTGTGTAGGCAGTGCTGATTCATTATAAAAATATTTGTCCTAAAATAGTTTTCTTTAAAATATACATGATTTGGAGAGAGAGAGTTGATGCTAGAATTAGGACTGGGAAAATCCAAGATGAATCCAGAGCATCTTGTAGCACAAATAAGAAGGAAATTGCTGGAAAAAAAAAGAAAAACAGCAAAGTTTGGTACTATGTAACCTATACTCTTAATAAGTGGCCCAGTTGATGCTGAGGTTGTCAATTCTGAACTATATTTTGAAAGCACAGAACTAGAGCCACGATCATAACATTTTGCCTTTTAGTAAATAGATGAAGGCTGTGAAACTGGGTCATTTTCAAAGTTAAAGTCAAGCTTAACTGCACCACCAGTTGCTAGGGTAAATGTGCCCTCAAGTTGAGCTGAGATGTATTATTTATGGACCACTTACACACAAATAATATTTTTGTAGCTTATTGGAATAGTGAATATTCTTTTAGGTACAGAATCTTCTAACAAGATGAACAATGGAGACCACTGCTTGGCAGTATTTTATGTTTCAAAGACAAAAGTTTAGGGTTAGGGCTCAGAGACTTTGATAGGTGCCTGGTCAGTCATCCCAGCAGCTATTACCCCACTTTATAAGGCAGAAGGAGTCAGTGAACTTGACCAGCCTTTGACTCCTTCTATTGTCAAATATTCTCTTTTGTTGGTCCCTATTTTCCTTTTTGATGATTTGTTTTCTCATTTTAGTGAAGTATGTCCATGGAAGTCTCTTAAGAAAAAACAAGGTAGGTAATTTTCAAACTTGTCTGTCTGAAAATGATTTTTTTTTTCAGATCTATGCATTGAATCTTTTTTTTTAATATACATTTATTTATTTTAATTGGAGGTTGATTTTTTTGTATTTACATATTGGATTTATAGCTGAAGAATCAATTATTTGAAATTTAAATTCATGATAAGGTTGTAATACAATTTCTAATGCATTGTCTCACTGTCTTCCATTTATATTTTGCTAAATTGGAAGCCATGCTTATTCTCTCTCTTTTCTTCACAACATAATTATTTCTCTGGAATTTTTAGTATCTTCTTTTATTCCAAATACTCTGTAACTCATATTGCTATTGTGTCTGGGTATTGGTCTTTTTTATTCACTTAGCTGGACTCTCACATCCTTTTGTTCTGGTAAATTTTCTAATATTACTTCTTTGATAATTTGTACCCCTCTTTTTCCTCTGTTTTCTTTAAGGAGTCCTCCTCATAGTTGTTTGGCTGCTAGAATTGATCCTCTAATTTTCTTACCTTTTTATCTCTAATTTTCTATCTCTACTTTTTGCCCTACTTTCTTGATGATTTCTTCAAATTTATTTCTGCAAGTCTTATATCAAGTTTTTGTTTATACTATCATATTGTTTTTAATTTTTAAAATCTTTTTACCTCCTCTTTATAGCATCTATTATTTTTATGAAAACAGTATTATCTTTTATTTATCTCAGTGTGTTTATCAAAGTTTCATTTTAAAGTTATCTTATGTTCCTTGCATTGTTACATTGGGATCCAACTGATCCCAACCGTTGGACTGGGAGGTCTGGGGGTCAAGTCCAAGATCTGACTCTTCCTCTAGGCTGGCACATAGCTAGCTCCTAAAAATGCTGGATGAAATTTTCCTTTGTATAAAATAAACCTAGTCTAAATTGATCTTAATCAAGGTCTAGCTCAAGCTTGACAACAAGATAGGAGAATCTTGGAAGAATCAGACTGATCAAACCAATGTTTGATTGCTCTGGGCAGGGCTCTTCACACTGTTATTTTAAAATCTCATTCACCTTTATTTGGAAGAGAGGGGAGATGACATATTAAATGATGGGATAAGAGGACCAGAGGTGGCTGTGTCCCAAACTCTCATATCCCACTTTGTAAAAAACTTTACATTGAAAAGCTTTGCAGTTAATAAAAGCCCTCTGCAAATTATTTCAGACACCCTCTGTTGCATAAACACAATTGTTACAAGTGGAGCAATACTATTGGTGGTGGGAGTTCTTATAGTTTATCTCACATGACTCATATGTTCTCTGCCTAAAAGGAGTTCATGCATGCTAAGTCACTTCAGTCATGTCCAATTCTTTGTGACTCTATGGACCGTAGCCCACCAGGCTTCTCTGTCCATGGAATTCTCCAGGCAAGAATACTGGAGTGGGTTTTCATGCCCACCTCCAAGGGATTTTCCTGACTCAGGGATCAAACCTGAGTCTCTTATGTTTCATGCATTAGCAGGCAGATTCTTTTCCATTGCATCTCTCATGTTTCCTGCATTGGCAGGTGGGTTCTTTTCCACTTCCACCTGGGAAGCCCCAAAAAGGAGTTCACATATGTCCAATTTTCTCTGTCTCACTACCTTTCCAGTGCCTCTTAGAAATTCATGTCTGGAATAATTGCTCAATAAATATTACCCTTAACTGAACATTAGTGAACATATATCTACTTTAATTTTTTTCTTTAAGTTGGAAAAATTGATATTGAAAAGAAAGAAAGAAAAAGGTGACTTTATGATCTTCAGTTCAGTTCAGTTGCTCAGTCATGTCTGACTCTTTGCAACTTATGATCTTAATTGAGCTAATTAGTCATCCTAAACTTAAATCTTAGGATGTCCAAAGAGTTGGACATGACTGAGCAACTGAGCACAAGCTTAAATCTAGGGTAGACCACATATACTGATTTCACAGAATTGTTATGATTATATAATAAACTGAATCTAGTCTTACTAATCTGCAACTGGGTTTTCATAATAAGGTTTATTAACTAGGTTAAGTGTTTCTCAGACCTCATTGTAAATCAGCAGAAGAACTCAAAAATAAATAGAGATATCTGAGCCTCGGTATTTCATGAACAGTGTGAAAAGGCAAAAAGATATCACACTGAAAGATGAACTCTACAAGTCAGTAGGTGCCCAATATGTTACTGGAGAAGAGTGGAGAAATAGCTTCAGAAAGAATGAAGAGTTTGAGCCAAAGCAAAAACAATGCCCAGGTGTGGATGTGACTGGAGATGGAAATAAAACTGGATGCTGCAAAGAACAATATTCCATAGGCACCTGGAATATTAGGTCCATGAATCAAGGTAAATTGGAAGTGGTCAAACAGGAGATGGCAAGAGTGAAAATTGACATTTTAGGAATCAGTGAACTGAGAATTGATGCTTTTGAACTGTGGTGTTGGAGAAGACTCTTGAGAGTCCCTAGGACTGCAAGGAGATCCAACCAGTTCTTCCTAAAGGAGGTCAGTCCTGAATAGTCATTGGAAGGACTGATGCTGAAGCTGAAATTCCAATACTTTGGCCACCTGATGCAAAGAGCTGACTCATTTGAAAAGACCCTGATGCTGGGAAAGATTGAAGGCGGGAAGAAAAGGGGATGACAGAGGATGGCATGGTTGGATGGCATCACCGACTCAATGGGTGTGAGTTTGAGTAAGTCCAGGATTTGGTGATGGACAGGGAGGCCTGGCATGCTGTGGTCCATGGGGGTCACAAAGTGTTGTACACGACTGGGAGACTAAACTGAACTGAACTGAACTAAAATGGACTAGAATGGGTGAATTTAATTCAGAGGACCGTTGTATCTACTACTGTGGCAAGAATCCCTTAGAAGAAATGGAGCAGCCCTCATATCAATAAAAGTTCAATCTCAAAAATGACAGAATGATCTCTGTTCATTTCCAAGGCAAACCACTGAATATCACAGTAATCCAAGTCTATGCCCCAACCACTAATGCCAAAAGATGAAATTGAATGCTTCTATGAAGACCTACGAGACCTTCTAGAGCTAACACTCCCTTTTCATCACAGGGGACTGGAATGCAAAAGTAGGAAGTCAAGAGATACCTGGAGTAACAGGCAAGTTTGGCCTTGGAGTACAAAATGAAGCAGGGCAAAGGCTAACAGAATTTTGCTAAGAGAACACACTGGTCATAGCAAGCACACTCTTCCAACAATACAAGAGATGGTTCTATACATGGATATCACCAGATGGACAATACCAAAAATAGATTGATTATATTCTTTGCAGCCAAAGATGGAGACACTCTATACAGTCAGCAAAAACAAGACTGGGAGCTGACTGTGACTCACATTATGAACTCCTCATTGCAAAATTCAGGCTTAAATTAAAGAAAGTAGGGAAAGCCATTAGACCATTCAGGTATGACCTAAATCATATCAGGTCATACAGTGGAAGTGACAAATAGATTCAAGGGACTAGATCTGACAGATAGAGTGCCTGAAGAACTATGAATGGAGATTCATGACTTTGTACAGGAGGTGGTGATCAAAATCATCCCCAAGAAAAAGAAACGCAAAAAGGCAAAATGGTTGTCTGAGGAGGCCTTACCAGTAGCTGACAAAAGAAGAGAAGTGAAAGGCAAAGGGAAAAAGGAAAGATATATATCTGTCTTAATGCAGAATTCCAGAGAATAGCAAGGAGAGATAAGAAAGCCTTCCTCAGTGATCAGTGCAAAGAAATAGAGGAAAACAATAGAATGGGAAAAACTAGAGATCTCTTCAAGAAAATTAGAGATACCAAGGGAACATTTCATGCAAAGATGGACACAATAAAGGAAAGAAACTGTATAGAACTAACAGAAGCAGAAGATACTAAGAAGAGGTGGCAAGAATACACAAAAGAACTATAAAAAGGTCTTAATGACCCAGATAACCACAATGGTGTGATCACTCACCTAGAGCCATACATCCTGGAATGTGAAGTCAAGTGGGCCTTAGGAAGCATCACTATGAACAAAGCTAGTGGAGGTGATGGAATTTCAGCTGAGCTATTGCAAATCCTGAAAGATGATGCTGTTAAAATGCTGCACTCAATATGACAGCAAATTTGGAAAATTTAGCAGTGGCCACAGGACTGGCAATGGTCAATTTTCATTTGAATCCCAAAGAAAGGCAACTCCAAAGAGTGGTCAAACTACTGCACAATTGCACTCATCTCACACGCTAGCAAAATAATGCTCAAAATTTTCCAAGCTAGTGTTCCACAGTATATGAACTGACAAATTCCAGATGTTCAAGCTGGATTTAGAAAAGGCAGAGGAAACAGAGATCAAATTGCCCACATCTGTTGGATCATTGAAAAAGCAAGAGAATTCCAGACAAACATCTACTTCTGCTTCATTGACTACATTAAAGCCTTTAACTGTGTGGATCACCACAAACTGTGTAAAATTCTTAAAGAGATGGGAATACCAGACCACCTTACTTACCTCTTGAGGAATCTGTATGTAGGTCAAGAAGTAACAGTGAGAACTGGGCATGGAACAATGGACTGGTTCAAAATTGGGAAAAGAGTACATCAAGGTTGTATATTATCACCTTGCTTATTTAACTTATATGCATAGTACACCATGCAAAATGCCAGACTGCATGAAGCACAAGCTGGACTCAAGATTGCCAGGAGAAATACCAATAACCTCAGATATGCAGATGACACCACCCTCATGGCAGAAAGCAAAGTGGAACTAAATAGCCTCTTGATGAAAGTAAAATAGGAGAATGAAAATTCTGGCTTAAAACTCCACATTCCAAAAATGAATATCTTGGCATCCAGTCCCATCACTTTATGGCAAATAATGGTGAAACAATGGAAACAGTGACAGACTTTATTTTCTTGGGATCCAAAATCACTGCAGATAGTGAGTGCATACATGAAATTAAAAGATGCTTGCTTCTTCGAAGAAAAGCTATGACCAACCTAGACAGCATATTTTAAGCAGAAACATTGCTTTGCTGACAATGGTCCGTCTAGTCAAAGCTATGGTTTTTCCAGAGTCATGTATAATGGGAGAGTTGGATTATAATGAAAGTTGAGCACTGAAGAAATGATGCTTTTGAACTGTGGTGTTGGAGAAGACTCTTGAGAGTCTCTTGGACTTCAAGGAAATTGAACTAGTCAGTCCTAAATGAAATCAGTCCTGAATATTCATTGAAAGGACTGATGCTGAAGCTGATTCTCCAATACTTTGGCCACCTAGTGCAAAGAACTGATTCATTGGAAAAGACCCTGATGCTGGGAAAGATTGAAAGCAGGAGGAGAAGGGGACAACAGAGGATGACATAGTTGGATGACATCACCGACTTGGTGGACATGAGCTTGAGCAAGCTCTAGGAGTTGGTGATGGACAGGAAAGCCTGGTGTGCTGCAGTCCACAGGGTTGCAAAGAGTCAGACACGACTGAGTGACTGAACTGAGCTGAGCCTCAGAGATTCTAATTTTACCAGGGGGATAGATAGTGGTATAAAAGATGGATAGTGGTATTTTTAAAGCTCCACAGGTGATTCTAATGTGCAGCCAATGCTGAAAACTATTGGATGAGAGCTCAGTGAATGTTAGTAATCATTCTAGGGTGATAATGAATAACTTGTTCTCAGCAAACTAAAACATTAATTCTTCAAGCACCATGGAGAAGATAAGAATCTTTGCACTAAAAAATAATCAGTTCATTCTAATATACCCTCCTGGTTAGCAATGCTAGAGGGCAAATAGTCATATATGGCGTTTCTTCTTTTCTCTGCAGCTGCAAAATCCCTTGAATGTGTTAGGTTCTGTGGAGAAAGTGGAGACCAATATTCTAAGTATCAGCAAAATATTTTATAAAACAGAATTTGTAAGTAGCTAATACTCACAGAGGATCTCCTAATTTAATACATCACAAAATCTGATGTATTCAATTCAAAGAGCAACCTCTTAAAAGGAATCAAAGTAATTACTACATATAAGTTTACAGATATATTTTAAATGTTTGATTTTTTTTTTTACAAAACTTCACATTGTAAACAGGTTATAAAAGCTTTAATATGTGTACTAAATGAAGTTTTAAGCTATTCTGACATAAATATAATTCTAAATTTCTCTATCATCTTCTTTGGAAGAAACTGCACAATGATGGTTTTTGCTTTCAGTCTTAAAAATAAGACATAAATCTCATAGAAGAATGTTACTACTACTGGGGGATCTATAATTAAGTTATTTCATACTTAAAAGGTAACTTTAGAAAGTAAGTCAGAATAAACATTTTCTCATGCTAACAAAATCAGAATAAGGGGAAGGCCACCAGGGATGAATAAAAAATTTTCTTTGGTAGCTTATCCAGAGATCTGACTACTTGGAGAATTAATATACAATACTATGTTGAAGGTGACTATATTATTATTATAAATTATAATAAATTTATTCACTGCACTGGCGAGACTACATAAACAACCAAAATTAACCACTTAAAGGAATTACTTCAATGTTTGGAAACGTAAAATAGAAAATTTGCAATGAGATACTTGTTTCAGAACACCCATATACATTCTCACAAGTCACATAAAATGCCTCCGTGGGTTTTCCCATAAAATGCAGCTAATATATATATTAAATATACTAATATACATACTAAAATACCTGTTATCAAGCACCTAACAGTTGCCAGGCACTGTGCTAAGTGCATCATCTTATCCAATCTTCACAACAATCCAACCATTATTTCTCCCATTTTACAGATGTGGAAACTGCAGCTCAAAGAGTTCAAATCCCCACTATGCAAAGGGTCATCCAAGAGCAACAGCAACAGCATTACCTGGGAGCCTGTAAGAACTGCGTAACAATAGGCTCCTCCCCAAAACTGTTAAATCAGCATCAACATTTTAACAAAATCTCCAGGTGACTTCTGGAAAGTCCCATGGCCAGAGAAGCCTGGCTGACTGCAGTCTGTAGGGTCACAAAGAATCGGACACGACTGAAGCGACTTAGCACGCATGCACCAAGTGACTCCTATATGAGAGTAGCACGGGTTTATGTAAGTTGCCCCAGCCATGTGTTTAGGTGCTACCTGAGTCAGGACTTAGCTTGGTCAGTGTTAGGATAAAGCAGGTTTTAAAATGTATATCCTAGGAAGTAAATGATAATATTATTTTATAAACTAAAATAAAAGAGGTAAGACTGTGAAAATGGGCATACATAGGTCACCCCAGAGTGAAGGAAGATAAGGAGGGTTGCAGACCCTATAGGCATGAATGGGAGAAGAGTTCACACCCAGAGCAACATGACCCTCTGCCCTCTGACTGACAGAGTCTGATATGACTCTAGGAGCAATCGGCATCAATTTCTCCAGTAGTCCTATGCGCCAACAGCTCACAGTGTCCGTCCCCTCATACGCCACGTGCCGAAAGACCCATTATCTTGCACAGGTCAGCAGAGAGACTGCTTCACAGCCCTTGCTGTGGCTGTCATCACCATTGCTGGGACCATTTCCTGAGCCAGGTGTGGGCTCATGCTCCTGCAATAGGACAGCATCACTTGCAGGTTTCCCTGGATATGGACCCCGCCTCTCACTGCAGTTTTCCAAACCCTGGCAAAGGCAGAGCCCACCTCGTTTATGTCTGAGACTCTTCATATCTTATGTGTGTTCTGTCAGCTGCCCCTTGGTGCCTGCTGTTTTCTTTCCCCTCCTCTTGTTTTCCTATTCCCAAATCCCCTGATTTTGTCCACAGATTCTGCTCTTCAGCTAGTCACAGCTGAAATACTCTGAGAACCTCTCTGTTCACAGTCAGCAGCCAACACAGCATTCCTTGGAGCCCTTAGGAGCTAAAGGCAAGCTATGACTTGTGCATCCTGCAAGAAGAAAGACCCTGTCCCTCTGGGGTCCTTCTCTCCATATCCCTCTCCAAGTCCAAGTCATGTGACTGTGGGACAGCCCAGTCAGCCTTCAGCTAAGACTTCAATCCTGGCACAGCCTCCTGTCTGCTTCCTTCTTCCTACACAGCAATACCTGTTTACATCTCCATATGTAGGGCTCTTTTCAGGGCCTAGTGCATTAGAGACACACGATCAGCATTGATGGTTTTGAATGGATCACCAATTCTCTCTATATACCTCTTCATGCAAATTCACCAGTCATGCTCAGACGTGTCTGAGCCACCTTAGTGTAGATATGTTAAGCACCCAGTGGATTCCCTTCCATTAATGTGGATGATGGATTCTACAAAGGTTGGTGTCATTAGAAATCAGACAGGAGCCGCTGCTCTGTTCCTTCCTCTCTGCACACAGTGCTCCTTGCCTCTCTCCCCTGCAGACTTGGCACCTGCAGCTCCTAGAGGGCCGCCTCATCTCCTGAGACATTTCCATAATCCATCCAGGGTCTCTTCCTGACCCAGGGATTGAACCCAGGTCTCCTGCATTGCAGGCAGATTCTTTACCATCTGAGCTACAGGGAAGACAAACCAGAAACTAAACTAAGTGCTGGAAAATCATTGAATGAATTTAATTTAATCCTCACAGCCCCTTTTGTCAGAGAGAAGATTTTTAGGAGAGGAGCCTAAGGCTCAGTTAGGCAAATTAACAAGTAAGGTAGCTAAGGAAGTTACACAGTTAATAAATGGTACAGGCTAGATTAAGATTCATAACTAGCCATCTCCACTCCTGATCTGAATCTCTTGAAAAGTGTAGACACTGGCCCAAGTGATGGGTTCCTTCTCCTGATGAGGTACCTTTGTGAAGATGTGTACTTGTGCCCAGCAGATAGAGAACTGGTGACTCTGCAATTAAATGAGGGAAATTATATATGCAGTGTCAGTTAAGACTGCACCTCATCACATCTACAGAGGCTGTACACAAGCTAGTTTATAGATGTGGTATAGTGACTCTTACTGAAATACTCAGAGAGTCCCTGCTGTGGGCAGAAATCGGAGGTGGTGATAAACTGTCCCCCAGGTGGCACTAATGGTAAAGAATCCACTTGCCAGTGCAGGAGACATGAGACACAGGTTCCACCCCTGAGTGGGGAAGATCCCCTGGAGGAGGACATGGCAATTCGCTATAGTATTCTTGCCTGGAGAATCCCATGGACAGAGGAGCCTGGCTGGCTACGGTCCACAGGGTGGCAAAGAGTTGGACACGGCAGAAGCAACTTAGAGTGTCAGCAAGACCCTCAGGGCCCAAGGGTGGGCCCTGGGAATAGTGCTGACAGGAGCACGTCAGCAGAAGGCCCTGCTGACAAGAGCCACCACCCCTGTGCCGTGGTGATGAGACATGCCCCGGAAGCTTTGGCCAACAATAGCTGCCTCCACTGAGAACCAATTCCTCTCTGGAAGCTGTGCAGCAGCCGGGCACTGGCACCTCCCCTGGGAGGCAGGCCAAGGCCACCCTTGGGAGTCCAGTAGGCATGTAGCCTGGGGAGACCTGGCTCCCCTCACTACCCCAACGTGAGTCACATTTGTGAGGATAGAGTGTGCTGATTTTTCAGGAAGCTCCTCACTGAGGATGAATAACAAATTCCCAAGTGAAAAACTGGCAGGATTAGACACTCTGAAACTTGAGGTTGGGGAGCCTTCTGCAGAGAGTTTCAGTTCTGACTGGGTTCCTTGGCTGGAGTGGGGGGACACCTACAGAGGAAGGGTACGTGTTATTATTTGCCATGTGCTTTGGGACATCTGGCAAGCAGCTGTTTATCAGAAGTCATCCCTTTTAAACTTCAGGGTTCACCATCATCACTGCTCAAGGAGTTTTTCCCCTTAGAGCTGATCTTGTTCTTCTGGCACCTCCACCTTTCTGACATCTATTTTTGAAGTGTAACCTAATTCCCTCCTGAAATTTCTGGGTGTTTCTCTGAGGCTCTCGCCTTGCTCTTTATTTTAAACACTTTTCTGGGAGTTCTATTTACATACCTTTCTTAAGGGTCCCCAGACTCCTCTCCATCACCCGGGCTGGGCTGCCAGTGCAAAGCCTCCTTTCATCATTTCACTCATGTTTGGGTCCTGTCTTGCAGCTCCTTCATGTTCCCACCACAGAAACATTTCACTCTACACTCTCACATGAAAACACCCTCAGTGATGTTTACATATAATAAGCTACCTTTTTTCCAGGGCTTGAGAAATTCTCTAGGAAAAACTTAGTCATTTGTGGAGGCTTCTTTAAACTCTATCGTTCTGCTAAGTCTCTAGGTAATTACTGTTCATTGCAGTGCTAACGGCAGCCTCAGATTACCTCCTCCATGCTGGCTAAGGACTTTCCCGTGGCACTAGGCAGAGTTTCCGAGTGTGGGAGGTCACTGCCAATCCCTCCCTGGATGAAACGTGCCACAAAGTGATGGCTGTCATGGAGGCTTGCCATGGAGACTGAATGTCATCACTGATGGATGCATTTATGTATGTTAATAAACACAGCACAATGGCTGGCTTCCTTTCCATCTGCATTATATGTGTTTGATGCTAAATTTGTTTGAATTCCTTTTGAGTCATCATTTGTTATTCTCACATACTTTGACTCTTGTGATCAGGTGTCCCTACAGAGACGATTCTTATGAATGTAATAAATGCAAAGACTTTGCCTTATATCTAGAGAGAGACTGTGTTTCCTATCAACTGGCACCTTTTAAATGTACCGTTTTCCTAATTTGTTTCTCCTTTTCTTACACAAAGATCACTGGAAATGTGTAGCGAATTCTCATTAAAGGCAACACCCTCCTATATTCTCAGCTAAATATGTTTGAGAAATTTAATTACATTTTTCCCAGTAAAACAATTTCAGTGATTTTTTTTAATAAAAATATTTTCTCATTGCTTTGATGAAATGTTGCAAATGTCATTTCTGATCTTGTTCAGGCTCACTTTTTTGGCTGAGAGTAAAAAGATTATCGGAGAAGGCAATGGCACTCCACTCCAGTATTCTTGCCTGGAAAATCCCATGGACAGAGGAGCCTGGCAGGCTGCAGTCCATGGGGTCGCTGAGAGTTGGACACGACTCAGTGACTTCACTTTAACTTTTCACTTTCATGCATTGGAGAAGGAAATGGCAACCCACTCCAGTGTTCTTGCCTGGAGAATCCCAGGGATAGGGGAGCCTGGTGGGCTGCCGTCTATAGGGTTGCACAGAGTCAGACACAACTGAAGCGACTTAGCAGCAGCAGCAGCAGCAAAAAGATTATATATTCTCACGTAATGCTGAAATACTTTACTGCAGATATTCCAGACCAAAAATGTTTTGACTATTCTTTTTAAAATTACATTTAATTTGAAAATAAGAAATATGTTTTTAAACCTAATCAGAAACTGAATATATGCCCAAAAGAATGCCAAAAATGTCATAAGAATCAGGAAGAAGTATTTATTATTTGATTATTTTAATCATCTAGTTACTTAATTATAGTAAATATGCATAAAACAATGACTTACTATATTTAGAAAGTTATTATTTTCTCCTAAATCAGGACTACTAACTTTGGTCCAGTTTATTAAGGCATAACTGATACATAAAAATTGAATATATTTAAGATGTACACGTGATGATTTAATATATGTTTACATTGTGAAGTAATTATCACAATAGAGTTAATCAACACATCCATCACATTATATAGTTAATATTTTCACGTGTGTGGTGAGAACACTTAAGATCTGTTCTCGGGAAATTCCAAGTACACAATACATTAACATTCACTATAGTTGTCTGGCTATACATTAGATTCCCAGAATTTAATCGTATAACTGAACATCTGTACCCTGTGGCCAACATTTGCCTATTTTCCCAATCCCCAGTTCCTGGCAATCATCACTCTACCTTCTGCTTCTAAGAGATTTAATGTTTTAGAGTTCACATATGAGTGAGATCATGTAATACTTGTCTTTGTCTGTCTGGCTTATTTTATTTGGTGTAATGTCCTCCAGGTTCAGTCATGTTGTTGCCATGGCAAGATTTCCTTCTTTTGTATGGCTGAATTAGATAGAAAGATAGATACAGGTATAGATATAGATGTAGAATTTGGCATTGTCCTTCTTTGGGATTGGAATGAAAACCAACCTTTTCCAGTCCTATGGCCACTGCTAAGTTTTCCAAATTTGCTGACATATTGAGTGCAGCACTTTTCAGCATCATCTAGGCAGTGTATTAGAAAGCAGAGACATCATTTTACCGACAAAGGTCCGTATAGTCAAAGCTATGGTTTTTCCAGCAGTCATGTATAGGTATAAGAGTTGGACCATAAGAAAGGCTGAGCACTGAAGAACTGATGCTTTCAAATTGTGGTGCTGGAGAAGACTCTTGAGAGTCCCTTGAACTGTAAGGAGATCAAACCCATTAATCCTAAAGGAAGTTAACCCTGAATATTCATTAGAAGGACTGATGCTAAAGCTGAAGCTCCAATTTGGCCACCTGATGCAAACAGCCAACTCATTGGAAAAGACCCTGATGCTGTGAAAGATCGAAGGCCGAAGGAGAAGGGGCTGGTAGAGAATGAGATGGTTAGATGGCATTACCAATTCAAGGGACATGAATTCGAGCAAACTCTAGGAGATAGTGGAGAGCAGAGGAGCCTGGCAAGCTACAGTTCATGAGGTCAAAAAAAGTTGGACATGACTTAGTGACTGAACAACAACAACAACAACATAAATGTAGATATATGGATATATATATATCTTCTATCTTCTTTATCCATTTAGCTGTCAACAGACACTTAGTTGTTTTATTTTTGGCTAGTGTGAATAATGCTACAGTGAACATGGGAGTGCAGATATGTCTTGGAGATCCTGATTTCATGTTCTTAGGATATATATCTAGAATGAGGTTGCTGAATCATTCATATGATTGATTTTTTGCTTTTAATTTAACAGAATTTTAAGGACTTTTCCATACTTCCTTATTTTCATACTTTCATAATAACTGTACACTGGTACACTCTCACCAACAGTCTACTAGGGTTCCCTTGTCAAGTCTTGCTATCTCTTGTCTTTTGATAAAAGTCATCACAACAGGTGTGAGGTTTTGATTTGCGTTTCCTTGATGATTAGTGATTTAGAACACCCTTTCAGGCACCTCCTGGCCATTTTGTTTTCCAGTTATCTGTGTCTCTTCTCTGGAGAAATTTCTATTCAAGTTCTTTGCCCATTTTTAACTGGATTATTTGATTTTTTTTCTATTGAGTTGCATATGTTATTTAGATATTAACTCTTAATCACATTTATCACACTTGAAAATATTTTCTCCCATACCATAGGTGGCCTTTACATTTTGTTGACATTTTCCTCACTGTGCAGAAGGCTTTTAGCTTCATATAGTCCCATTTGCCTCCAGGGTCACAGATGGATGTGTCTTCTGCCTATTTCTGAGCAGGCAGTGTTACTTCTGGACTGTGGCTGAGCAGAGTTAGAGCTGGGTCATGGGCTGCATAGTCTAGCTAAAGCTTTGTCAATTTTTTTTTTCTTCTCTTTAAATGAAAAACCAACTCCTACTTTCATTGATCCCTTCTATTATCTTTCTAGTCTCTTTTTCACTTATTTTCCTCTAATCTTTATTATTTTCTTCCTTTTGCTGACTTTGAGCTGAGTTTGCTCTCCCTTTTCTAGTAGAAAGTTAGACTAAAACTATGTAAAGTTGTTTATTTTACATCTTTCCCCCCTAAATTTAGGAATTTATCATAAAAGTTTTCCTCTAAGAACTGTTTCTGCTGAATTCCATACATTTTAGTGTATTGTGTTTCCATTTTCATTTATCTCAAGATATTTTTGATTTACCATTTGACTTCTTCTTTGATCTATTGGTTATTCAGGGGCATCTTAATTAATTTCCACATATGAATAAATGTTCCCAGTTTCCTCCTGTAATTGATTTCTAGTTTCATACCAGTATTGTCAGAAAAGATACTTTAAATTGAGTTCACAGACAGATCTGCTTATGAGAGCCTGTTAGAAGGTCTACAGATGGGCTTCTTCATGATACATAGCCAGGATCAAAATCAGCATGTCCATTACCCAAGGCATGGGTAGGCATAGCTCTTCCCAGGTTGCTTGGGGGATGGTACTATTGGCAGAACCAAGGCTAAATGGGACTGCAGACAAGTCTGCAGGGGAACTGGGCTGCTTCTGGATTGGTAATTAGAACCATGGTCAACAAGCTTCCACCTGTGCTTGGTCTTGCCTTATCAAAATGGCCTTCGTTAGTCTTGGGCTCCATCAGGGTGAATACTAAAGCTTCCATGAATGGTACCTTTGCCCATGGATGGCTGCCAAATTACTGTTTCTGTGGGAGGAAACAAACAGGGCACCTCCTATTCTGTCATCTTGCTGATATCATCTCTGACTGAATTAATCTGTATACTGGGAAATAGGAAACAGGTTTATCTAACTCAGTGGATTTTTCTTCCTTCAGTAAATAACAAGTACAAATATTTGGCAATCTCGACTTAAAAAAAAAAAATGAACCTAAGGTTAGAAATGAAATGGGCAGCCTGGGCCTCCTTTTATGGTTTTGTGATGAGGTTGTTGATCATCTCCCCACCTCCGTCCCATAAAACAAACCCTAACTGGACCAAATTTACAAAGCAACCATTTCTTACTGATTACAGGTAGACAATAAATTGAGAAATATTTGTTTTTGAAAACTTCCAAAAATTTTTTTCATGTCAGAATGTGAGAGTCTGAGGCCTATTTGCTAGTGGTTCTTCCCATCTCAACCCTGCCCTTGCACAGCTATACTTATAGATAATAACTACAGTTTTATTAGCTTGGGTCTGGCCTCAAAACTTGCAGCTTTGCTACCAAAGAAGGTAGGTTTGATTTGTAGCATGGCATAAAAACTCACAGCTCTGCCACATTGCCATATTTGCCAGAATTAGTCAATAGTAACCTGAAGTGGATTGTGATGAGATTAGGACCAATTAAAGGTTTATCTTGTAATCCCCAGACTAAAGAAGTCTCATAAATATAGTTAATAAAAGGGAATTAAAATTGAATATATATATATATATATTTGTGTTGCTCAGTTATGTCCAATTTTTGCGACCCTTTGGAATGTGCCCATTCTGTCCATGGGATTTTCCAGGCAGCAATATTGGAATGGGTTGCCATTTCCTCTTCTAGGGGATCTTCCCAATCCAGGGATCAAACCTGAGTCTCTTGCAACTCCTGTATTGGCAGGTGGAAACTATACCACTGTACCACCTTGGAAGCTATATATATATTTAACCAAAAAGAAGATAGTAAATGGGAGATAGAGAAATCAAAAAGATGTAAAACATATGGAATACTGATTCCAAAATATAAATGGATTAAACATTTCAGTTAAAAGATATGGAGTGTCACACTGGATAAAAATGATACAACTGTATACTTTCTACTAGCGATATGCTTTAGATCCAAAGACACAAATGAGTTCAAAGTCAAGATGGAAGAAGATATACCGTGAAAATAATAACACGAACAATAACTGTACAAAAGCCATAGAATCTATCTTAACCACCTACACATGTATCATTTTAGCTTTTCTTGATCAGGAGCCTGGGTACGTCAAGTAGAGATTCTCTCTCCTTTCCTTGTGGGGTCAGCCAGACAGTTCAGGGCTCTTATCAGCAAAGGGGAGTTAGAAATGCCTGAAGACCTTTCTTTAGAAGCAACTTTTCAAACTTTTGTGACTCTATATTGAAACTAACAACATTGAGGTAAATGAGGAAATATTTTCTGGTAAAAGTCTACAACTGGTAGGTGGGAAAACTGAATAGGAAGCACACGAGGCTGTTTGCAGCATCACACTCCTGGAATTCAGGGATAAGGTGGGATAGTTGCCCAGACAGAAAGAGTCATTTGCCCACAACCATCCCACCCCATCCCTTGGTTTTCATGTTGTTTTCCTTGATTCTGTTTGGCCCTTCACAGCTCTGGAGTAGTGCCCTATTTTCTACCTCCGACAACCTGTCTCTAGCACCTCTGTCTGCTTGAGGTCTGGCGTGACTGCTTTTCTAAATGAATCGAACATTTCGCATGCCCACCAGCTGTATGTGAGTGGTCTGATTTATCTACATTTTCTTTTACTTTCAGTCTGTTATTTAGAGACATGCTAATGGTTGTGAATTATTATCTCATTGTAGTTTTGATGTGCATTTCCTAAATTATGAATGGTGTTATATATCTTTTCATGTGCTTTTTATCCATTTGTACATTTTATTTTGAGAAATGTTTATCCAGATCATTTGCCCATTTTTAATAAGTACTTTTTCTCCTTTTATCATTTTTTAAGGTTTTTATTTTATATTTGGGTACTGCTGCTTTGTCACTCAGTCATGTCTGACTCTCTGTGGCCCATGAACTGTAGCCCGCCAGGCTCCTCTGACCACGGAATTTTCCAGGCGAGAATACTGGAGCCAGTTGCCATTTCCTACTCCAGTGCTTCTTCCTGACCTAGGGATTGAACCCATGTCTCTTGATGTCAAGTGGATTATTTACCATTAACACGTTATAGTCAAACAACAATGTTGTGATAGTTTCAGGTGGACAGCAAAGGGATTCAGTCATATATATACATGTATCCATTCTCCCCCAAACTCTCCTCTCATCCAGGCAGTGGATGAGATAGTAGTGGCAACATACTATTAAGCAAAGTTCCCTGTACTACGCTGTAGGACTTTGTTGGTTATCCATTTCAAATATAGCAGTGTGTACATGTTGATCCAAAACTCCCTATTTCTCTTCCCCATTCTTCCCCCTGATAACCATAAGTTCATTCTCTAAGTCTGTCTATTTCTGTTTTGTTAATGAGCTCATTCGTATCATTTCTTTTTAGATTCCACATGTAAGGGATGTCATATAATATTTTTCCTTCTCTGTCTGACTTGCTTGACTCAGCATGACAATATCTAGGTCATCCGTGTTGCATGTTGCCTCAAATAGCATTATTTTGTTCCTTTTAATGACTGAATAATACTCTGTTGAATATATGTACCACATCTTCTTTATCTATTCCTCTGTTGATGGACATTTAGCTTGCTTCCATATCTTGGCTATTGTGAGGAGTGCCACAATGAACACTGGGGTGCATGTATCATTACAGACCATTTTTTTTTTTTCTTTAGGTATATGCCCAGGAGTAGGATTGCAGGGTCATAGGGTAGCTCTATTTTTTAGTTTTCCAAGGAACTTCCATAATGTTCTCCATAATGGTGTACCAATTTACATTCCCACCAACAGTGTAGGAGGATTTCCTTTTCTCCACACCCTCTCTCTTTCTATCGCTTGTGGGTTTTTTGATGGTGGTTATTCTGACTGGTGTGAGGTGATTATCTCATTATAGTTTTGATTTGTATTGCTCTAGTCATGAGTGATATTGAGCATCTACTCATGTGCCTTCTTTCCATGCATGTCTTCTTTGGAGAAATGTCTATTTAGGTCTTCCCATTTTTTGATTGGGTTGTTTGTTTTGATGATGTTAAGCCCTGTGAGCTGTTTTGAAGACTAATCCCTTGTCTGTCATATCATTTGCCATTTGCCCATTTTAAGTTGGATTATCCTATTTTTTAAATTATTGAGTTGTAATTCTTCCGTGTGCATTTGTAAGAAATGTATAATGCATTCTACTGTTTGGTGGTGTGTTCTTTAATATCTGCTAGGTCTAGTTTTTTAATAGTATTGTTTAAGTATTCTATTTCTTTACTGGTTATTTCAAATTTTTCTCTCCGTTATTGGAAATGGGATACTAAAGTCTTCAACTATTAACACTGAATTATCTATTTCTTCCTTCAGTTTTGTTAGTCTATATTGCTTTTAATTTAGGGCTCTCTTGTTATGATTAGAACTGATGTATATTCTTGATGTATTGCTCCATTTATCTTTATATAAAGCACTTGTTTGTCTCTAGTAACAATCTGTCTTTTAAAAAAGTTTTATTGGTGTATAGTTGATCCCTTCATGGATCACTGCCTTGTCATGTGAAGGGGCTTGTGTAACTCACTGAAGCTATAAGCCACGCAGCTATAAGCATGAAACTGTAACTCAATCAAGCTATAAGTATGACACTGAAAGATGAGTCCTCCAAGCCAGAAGGTGTCCAACATGCTACTGGGGAAAAGAGGAGGACAACTGCTAATAGCTCCAGAAAGAATGAAGCCACAGGGCCAAAGCAGAACCAACGCTCAGCAGCGGATGTGTCTGGTGAGGAAAGTAAAATCTGATGCTGTAGAGGACAGTATCACATAGGAACCTGGAATGTTAGGCCCATGAATCAAGGTAAACTGGACATGGTCAAGCAGGAAATGCCAAGAATAGACATCAATATCTTAGGAATCAGTGAACTAAAATGGAAAGGAATGGGTGACTTTAATTCAGATGACCATTATACCTACTACTATGGGAAAGAATCCCAGAGAAGAAATGGAATAGCCCTTATAATCAACAAAGAGTCCAAAATATGGTACTTGGGTACAACTTCAGAAATGACAGAAAGATCTTGGTTCATCTCTGAGGCAAACCATTCAACATCACAGTAATACAAGTCTATGCTCCAACGACTGATGCTGAAGAAGATGAAGATGATACATTCTGTGAAGACCTAGAAGACCTCCTAGAACTAACACTGGAAAAAAAATGTCCTATTTATTGTAGGGGATTGGAATGCAAAAATAGGACATCAAGAGATACCTGGAGTAACAAGCAAGTTTGGCCTTAGAGCACAAAATGAAGCAGGACAAAGGCTAACAGAATTATGTCAAGAGAATGGACTGGTCACAGCAAACACTCTTTTTCAACAACACAAGAGACAACTTCACACATGGACATCACCAAATGGTCAATACTGAAATCAGACTGATAACATTCTTTGTAGCTGAAATGGAAAAGCTGTAGACAGTCAGCAAAAACAAGACCTGGAGCTGACTGTGGCTCAGAGCATCAGGTTATCATAGCAAAATTCAGACTTAAACTAAAGAAAGGGGGGAAAACCAGTAAGCCAGCCAGATACAACTTAAATACCCTATAAATATACAGTGGAAATGATGAATAGATTCAAGAATTAGATCTAGGAAGCAGAATGCCTGAAGAACTATAGACAGAGGTCCATAATATTATACAGCAGGCAGCAAACAAAACCATCCCAAAGAAAAAGAAAAGCAAGAAGGCAAAGTGGTTGTTTGAGGAGGCTTTACAAATAGCTGAAGAAGGGAAAGAAGTGATAAGAAAGGGAAAAAGGAAAAGGTACACTCAACTAAATGTAGAGTTCCAGGGAAGAGCAAGGAGATACGATAAGGCCTTCTTCAAAGAACAATGTAAAGAAATGGAGGACAACAACAGAAGGGGAAAGACTAGAGATCTCTTCAGAAAAATAGGAAAAATCAAAGGAATATTCCACCCAAGGATGGGCACAATAAAAGAAAGAAATGGTAAAGACCTAATAGAAGCAGAAGAGATCAAGAAGAGATGGAAATAATACAGAAGAACTGTACAAAAAAAGATATTTATGACTCAGATAACCACTATGGTGTGGTCATTCACCCAGAGCCAGACCTCCTGGAGTGTGAAGTCAAGTGGGCCTTAGGAATCACTGATGTTAATAAAGCTAGTGGAGGTGATATAATTACAGCAGAACTATTTAAAATCCTAAAAGATGATGCGAACAAAGTTGCACCAATTCAGTTCAGTTCAGTTCAGTTCAGTTGCTCAGTTGTGTCTATTTGTGACCCCACAGACAACAACACTTCAGGACTCCCTGTCAATCACCAACTCCTGGAGTTTACTCAAACTCATGTCCATTGAGTCGGTGATGCCATCCAACCATCTCATCCTCTTTTGTTTGCTCACCTCCGGCCCTCAATCTTTCCCAGAATCAGGGTCTTTTCAAACGAATCAGCTCTCCGCATCAGGTGGCCAAAGTATTGGAGTTTCAGCTTCAGCATCAGTCCTTCCAAGGAACACCCAGGCCTGATCTCCTTTAGGATGGACTGGTTGGATCTCCTTGCAGTCCAAGGGACTATCAAGAGTCTTCTACAACACCACAGTTCAAAAGCATCAATTCTTTGATGCTCAGCTTTCTTTACAGCCCAACTCTCACATCCATACATGACTACTGGAAAAACCATAGCCTTGACTAGATGGACCTTTGTTGGCAAAGTAATGTCTCTGCTTTTGAACATGCCGTCTAAGTTGATCATAACTTTCCTTCCAAGGAGTAAGTGTCCTTTAATTTCATGGCTGCAGTCACCATCTGCAGTGATTTTGGAGCCCAAAAAAAGCAAAGTCAGCCACTGTTTCCCCATCTATTTGCTATGAAGTGATGGGAACGGATGCAATGATCTTCGTTTTCTGAATGTTGAGCTTTAAGCCAGCTTTTCACTCTTCTCTTTCACTTTCATCAAGAGGCTCTTTAGTTCTTCTTCACTTTCTGCCATAAGGGTGGTGTCATCTGCATATCTGAGGTTATTGATATTTCTCCCAGCAATCTTGATACACCTTGTGCTTCATCCAGCCCAGCGTTTCTCATGATGTACTATGCATAGAAGTTAAATAACCAGGGTGACAATTTACAGTCTTGACATACTCCTTTTCCTATTTGGAACCAGTCTGTTGTCCCATGTCCAGTTCTAAGTGTTGCTTCCTGACCTGCATACAGGTTTCTCAAGAGGCAGGTCAGGTGGTCTGGTATTCCCATCTCTTGAAGAATTTTCCACTGTTTATTGTGATCCACACAGTCAAAGGCTTTGGCATAATCAATAAAGCAGAAATAGATGTTTTTCTGGAACTCTCTTGCTTTTTCCATGATCCAGTGGATGTTGGCAATTTGATCTCTGGTTCCTCTGACTTTTCTAAATCCTGCTTGAACATCCAGAAGTTCATTGTTCATGTATTGCTGAAGCCTGGCTTGGAGAATTTTGAGCATGACTTTACTAGCGTGTGAGATGAGTGCAATTGTGTGGTAGTTTGAGCATTCTTTGGCATTGCCTTTCTTTGGGATTGGAATGAAAAGTGACCTTTTCCAGTCCTGTGGCCACTTCTGAGTTTTCCAAATTTGCTGGCATATTGAGTGCAGCACTTTCACAGCATCATCTTTTAGGATTTGGAATAGCTCAACTGAAATTCCATCACCACCACTAGCTTTGTTTGTAGTGATGCTTCTAAGACCTACTTGACTTCACATTCCAGGATGTCTGGCTCTAGGTGAGTGATCACACCATCGTATTATCTGGGTCGTGAAGATCTTTTTTGTGTAGTTCTTCTGTGTATTCTTGCCAGCTCTTCTTAATATCTTCTGCTTCTGTTAGGTCCATACCATTTCTGTCCTTTATTGAGCCTATCTTTGCACAAAATATTTACTTGGTATTTCTAATTTTCCTGGAAAGGTTGCTGCTACTGCTGCTATGTCGCGTCAGTCATGTCCGACTCTGTGCGACCGCATAGACAGCAGCCCACCAGGCTTCTCCGACCCTGGGATTCTCCAGGCAAGAACACTGGAGTGGGTTGCCATTTCCTTTTCCAATGCATGAAAGTGAAAAGTGAATGTGAAGTCGCTCAGTCATGTCCGACTCTTAGTGACTCCATGGACTGTAGCCTACCAGGCTCCTTCATCCATGGGATTTTCCAGGCAAGAGTACTGGAGTGGGTGAGCCTGAGCTCGCCGCCCACGGACAGGCCCTAACTGAGTACCCAAACCAGCTCATGACACCGGCAGTGGAAAAGGTCTCTAGTCTTTCCCATTTCATTGTTTTCCTCTATTTCTTTGCATTGATCACTGAGGAAGGCTTTCTTATCTCTCCTTGTTTTTCTTTGGAAGTCTGCGTTCAAATGGGTATATCTTTCCTTTTCTCCTTTGCTTTTTGCTTCCTTTCTTTTCACAGCTATTTGTAAGGCCTCCTCAGAGAGCCATTTTGCTTTTTTGCATTTCGTTTTCTTGGAGACTGTCTTGCTCCATGTCTCCTGTACAATATCATGAACCTCTGTCCATGGTTCAGCAGGCACTCTATCAGATCTAGTCCCTTAAATCTATTTCTCACTTCCACTGTATAATCATAAGGGATTTGATTTAGATCATACCTGAATGGTCTAGTGGTTTTCCCCACTGTCTTCAATTTAAGTCTGAATTTGGCAATAAGGAGTTCATGATCTGAGCCATAGTCAGCTCCCGGTCTTGTTTTTGCTGACTGTATAGAGCTTCTCCATCTTTGGCAGCAAAGAATATAATGAATCTGATTTCAGTGTTGGGCATCTAGTGATGTCCATGTGTAGAGTCTTCTCTTGTGTTGTTGGAAGAGGGTGTTTGCTATGACCAGTGCATTCTCTTGGCAAAACTCTATTAGCCTTTGTCCTGCTTCATTCTTTACTCCAAGGCCAAATTTGCCTGTTACTCCAGGTGTTTCTTCACTTCCTACTTTTGCATTTCATTTCCCTATAATGAAAAGGACATCTTTTTTTGGGTGTTAGTTCTAGAAGGTCTTGTAGGTCTTCATAGAGCCGTTCAACTTCAGCATCTTCAGTGTTACTGGTCGGGGCATAAACTTGGATTACCATGGTATTTAATGGCTTGCCTTGGAAATGAACAGAGATCATTCTGTCATTTTTGAGATTGCATCCAAGTACTGCATTTTGGACTCTTTTATTGACTATGATGGCTACTCCATTTCTTCTAAGGGATTCTTGCCCGCAGTAGTAGATATAATGGTCATTTGAGTTAAATTCACCCATTCCAGTACATTTTAGTTTGCTGATTCCTAAAATGTCGACATTCACTCTTGCCATCTCCTGTTTGACCACTTCTAATTTGCCTTGATTCATGGACCTAACATTCCAGGTTCCTATGCAATATTGCTCTTACCACATCAGACCTTGTTTCTATCACCAGTCACATCCACAACTGGGAGGCTTTTTTTTTTTTTTTTTTTTTGCTTTGACTCTATCGATTCATAATTTCTGGAGTTATTTCTCCACTGATGCCCAGTAGTATATCGGGCACCTACCGACCTCGGGACTTCATCTTTCAGTGTTCTATCTTTTTGCCTTTTCATACTGTTCATGGGGTTCTCAAGGCAAGAATACTGAAGTGGTTTGCCATTCCCTTCTCCAGTGGACCAAATTTTGTCTGTACTATCCACCATGACCAAGCCGTCTTGGGTGGTCATACATGGCATGGCTTAGTTTCATTGAGTTAGACAAGGCTGTGGTCCATGTAATCACATTGGCTAGTTTTCTGTGATCGTGGTTTCAGTCTGTCTACCCTCTGATGCCCTCTCTCAGCGCCTACTGTTTTACTGGAGTGGCAAACGATGGCTGCATGGCACTGGAGCAACGAGTGTCCGAGAGGAGATACCCCACATCCAAGGTCAGGAGTGGAGGCCATAAGGAGATTCCCTACATCTGAGGTAAGAGAAACGCCCATAAGACAGTAGGTGATGCACCAATATATCAGCAAATTTGGAAAATCCAACAGCAGCCACAGAATTTGAAAAGGTCAATCCTCATTCCAATTCCCAAGAAGGGAAGTACTAAAGAGTGTTCAAACCACTGGACAATTGCACTCACCTCCCATGCTAGTAAGGTTATGCTGAAGATCCTGTATGCTAGGCTTCAGCATTACAAGAACCAAAAACTTCTAGATGTCCAAGCTGGGTTCAGAAAAGGCAGAGGCACAAGACATCAAATTGCCAACATTTGCTGGATCATAGAGAAGGCAAGGAATTCCAGAAAAAAAATCTATCTCTGTTTCATTGACTACACTAAAGCCTGTAACTCTGTGGATCATAACAAACTGTGGAAAACACTTAAGAGATGGTAAAACCAGACTATCTCACTGGTCTCCTGGGAAGCCTGTATGCCTGTTAAGAAGCAACAGTTAGAACCCTATATGGGACAACTGATTGGTTCAGGATTGAGAAAGGAGTATGACAAGTCTGTTTACTGACACTCTGTCTATTTAACTTATACACAGAGCACATCATAAGAAATGCTGGGCTGGATGAGTTACAAACTGGAATCAAGATTTCTGGGAGACTTATCAACAACCTCAGATATGCAGAGGATACCACCTTAAAGGCAGAAAGAAAAAGAGGAACTAAAGAACCTCTTTATGAGGGTGAAGAAGAGTGAAAAGGCCAGCTTAAAACTCAATATTCAAAAAAAGCTAAGATCATTGCATTTGGCCCCATCATTTCATGGCAAATAAAAGGGAAAAAGGTGGAAGCAGTGACAGATTTTCTCTTCTTGGGCTCTAAAATCACTGCAGACAGTGACTGCAGCCTTGAAATTAGAAGATGATTGCTTCTTGGCAGGAAAGCTATTAAAAACCTAGACAATCTGTTAAAAAGCAAAGACATCTCTTTGCTAACAAAGGTCCATATAATCAAGGTTTTGGTCTTTCCGATGGCCATATATGGTTGTGAGAGCTGAGCCAAAGGAAGGCAGTGTTGAAAAACTGATGCTTTCAGACTGAGGTGCTGGAGAAGATTCCTGAGAGTCCCTTGGACAGTAAGTAGATCAAACTAGTCAATCTTGGGGGAAATCAACCCTAAATGCTCATTGGAAGGACGGTTGCTGAAGCTGAAGATCCAGTACTTTGGCCACCTGATGCAAAGAGCTGACTCATTAGAAAAGTCTCTGATGCTGGGAAAGATTGAAGGCAGAAGGAGAATAGGGTGATAGAGGATGAGATGGCTGGATGGCATCACCAATGCAATGGATGTGAACTTGGGCAAACTCCGAGAGGCGGTAGGGGACAGGGAGGCTTGGTGTGCTGCAGTTTATGGGGTCATGAAGACTTGGACAGGACTTGGTGACTGAACACATCAACAATCACATAGTTGAAATACAATGTTATAAAGAACATTGTATATCAGTTCAGTTCAGTTCAGTCGCTCAGTCATGTCCGACTATTTGCGACCCCATGAATCGCAGCACGCCAGGCCTCCCTGTCCATCACCAACTCCCGGAGTTCCCTCAGACTCACGTCCATCGAGTCAGTGATGCCATCCAGCCATCTCATCCTCTGTCGTCCCCTTCTCCTCCTGCCCACAATCCCTCCCAGCATCAGAGTCTTTTCCAATGAGTCAACTCTTCTCATGAGGTGGCCAAAGTACTGGAGACTGGAGTTTCAGCTTTAGCATCATTCCTTCCAAAGAATATACACAGTATATATATATATATATATATATATAGTCATTTTCATATTCTTTTCCATTCTAGTTTATCACAGGATATTTAAAGTAGTTCCCTGTGCTATACAGTAAGACCTTATTGTTTCAATTTGTCTTAAAATCTATTTTTAAAATAAATATTCGTATAGCCATTCCAATTCCCTTTAGGTTACTGTTTGCATGCTCTATATCTTTGTACATAATTTTACTTTCAACCTATTTTTGTTTTTGTAGATAAAATGTCTCTTGTGGATGGCATGTAGTTGAAGCATGGAGTTGCAGAGGAGAAAATTGGAAAAGTTAAAATACCACAAATCTCACTGTTCTTAATGAAATTTAACCATTTTTCTTGGATGAGTGTTCCCTGGATTTCTGTAAGCTTTTGGTTAATTTACAGAGTTTAGAAAGGCTGATTCTGACAATTTTTACTTATGTTCTCAATTTTTTACAGATGAGAAGCTTTTTTGGAAGTTTTAGCCTACCATTTTCAGAGATGTAACCATGTACTCTGATTTTTTTAAATGGTGTATCAAACAAAGATACTGAGATATTCATGCTAAGTCGCTTCAGTCGTGTCCGACTCTGTGCAACCCCAGAGACAGCAGCCCACCAGGCTCCACCATCCCTGGGGTTCTCCAGGCAAGAACACTGGAGTGGCTTGCCATTTCCTTCCCCAATGCATGAAAGTGAAAAGTGAAAGCGAAGAGATATTCATAAATGACTATAAAAGAGAGTCACCAATATAATATTTGTTAAGCATAAATAACAATTCAAGTCCTGCATTAATGCCTTTTGAGGACTGCATTATACAATGATGTTGGTTAGTGGTTCAAAATGGAATTAGTTTTAGAGAAAGGAAAAAGAATGTTTGCCTAACTTGTGAGAAAATGTGGGATTGTTTCTATATCTTTATGCTTTAGTCTAAACGTAAGATACTTTTAGTTCCTCTGAATAGATAGCTTTGTCTTCTTCTTTCTAAGTCTCTGAATATACATTCCCCTGTGCTTTCCTGTGCTTCCATAGAATGGAAGCATTCCTTGATATGCTTAACTATCTCCTCCTTGTTTTGGAGTACTTAAATTACACATTAATTTCTCTGGAATATAGTTCCTGGCAACAAAGTCCAACAGCATCAAGAGAATGGTTTCAAAAAGGAAATGATAATAAAGAATAACTGGAGTTTCTGCTTGTACCTTACAAACTCAATGCTTTTACTCAACTAGTTACAGCAATATAGGAGAGTTTGGTATATAGGGGGATTGAAAATAATGTTTCAGATTGAAAATAGACACAGGACAGATAATGAAAATGAGTGTATAGGTGGCACTCAGATTTGCCTTTTATTTATATATTTATTTATTAAATTACCATTTCATTTTCTAATTTTTATTTTATATTGGAGTAAGTTTTATTAATATGTTGGGTTAGTTTCAGGTGTACAACAAAGTGATTCAATTATACATACATATATATTAATATATATTCTTTTTCATATTCATTGCCCAATTAGGTTACTGCAGAATGTTGAGTTTCCTGTGCTATACAGTAGGTCCTTGCTGGTATTTAGAATGTCACTTCTTTAATAATATAGATCTGTATTGTTAAACATTGAGGAGTTAAATATTAAAGTGGGATGACCATTCACTAGGCTATTGCAATCTCACAGGCAAAAGCTATATGAGCCAAAAGTAAAGCAAGAAAAAATGAAATAGAGAGAAAGAGATATTTGGAGTCAGACTGTGTAAGACTTGACTATAATAAATATAACTAGTACAAGTATACTACAAGTAAATAATATCTTGGAATAAAATTCAAGCATCATACCAAGAATTCTGTCTTATTATGTCTACTGGAATGGAGAACATCTATATAGAGGAGCAATGGGAATAGAAGGAGATTCAGTTTTGGACTGAATTTAGTAGGACAGAATTTGGTAGATGACAGGACAGAAACAGTAGAGATCTAGTAGACGCTGAGGAGTTCAAAAAAGATGGCAAGAATACATGGAAGAACTGTACAAAAATGATCTTAATGAACTGGATAACTACCATGATGTGGTCAGACATCCAAAGCCAGACATCCTGGCATGTGAAGTCAAGTGAGCCTTAGGAAGCATTGCTGTTAATAAAGCTGGTGGATGAGATGAAATTCAGTAGAGCTATTCAAAACACTAAAGGATGATACTATCAAAGTGTTGCACTCAATATGTCACAATTCTGGAAGACCCAGCAGTGGCCACAGGACTGGAAAAGGTCAATTCTCATCCCAATTCTCAAGAAGGGTAGTACTGAAGAATGTTCTAACCTTCAGATGATTGTACTCATCTCCCATGCTAGTAAGTTCATGCTAAAAATCTTGTATGCTACACTTCAGCATTACATGAATGAAGAACTTCCAGATCTCCAAGCTGGGTTTAGAAAAGGCAGAGGAACCAGAAATCAAATTGCCAACATTCGCTGGATCATAGAGAAAGTAAAGGAATTTCAGAAAAACATCGACCTCTGTTTCCTTGACTATGCTAAAGCCTTTCACTGTGTGGTGGTGGTGGTTTAGTCGCTAAGTCATGTCCAACACTTGCAACTCCATGGACTGTAGCCTCCCAGGCTCCTCTGTCCACAGGGATTCTCCAGGCAAGAATAATGGAGTTGGTTGCCATTTCCTTCTCCACTTTCACTGTGTGGATTATAACAAACTATGGAAAGCTCTTAAAAAGATGGGAACACCAGACCATCTTATCTGTCTCCTGAGAAGCCTATATGCTGGTCAAGAAGCAACGGTTAGAAGCCTGTATGGAACAACTGATTGGTTCAGGATTGAGAAAGGAGTACAGCAGGTCTGTTAGCTGTCATTCTGTTTATTTAACCTATATGCTGAGCACATTCTGAGAAATGCCAGGCTGGATGAGTTACAAGCTGGAAGCAAGATAGGCAGGAGAAGCATCAACAACCTCAGATATGTGGACAATACCACGCTAATGGAAGAAATCAAAGAAGAAAAGTCTCTTGATGAGGGTGATGGAGGGGAGTGAAAAAGCCGGCTTAAAACTAAATATTAAAAAACCTAAGATCACAGCATCCAGCCCCATTACTTCATGGCAAATAGAAGTGGAAAAAGTGGAAGTAGTGACAGATTTTCTCTTTGTAGGCTCTAAAATCTGTGGACTTAGATTGCAGCCATGAATCAGAAGATGATTGCTTTTCCACAGAAAAGCTATGACAAACCTGGACAGAGTGTTGAAAATCAGAGGCATTATTTTACTGACAAAGGTCTGTGTAGTCAAGGCTATGGTCTTTCCAGTGGTCATGTACGGTTGTGAGAGCTAGACTTTAAAGAGGGCAGAACACAAAAGAATTGATGTCTTTGAATTGTGGTGGTGGAGAAGACTCCTGAGTCCCTTGGATAGCAAGGAGGTCAAACCAGTCAATTCTAAGGGAAATCAACCCTGAAGAATCATTGAAAGGACTGTTGCTGAAGCTGAAACTCCAGTATTTTGGTCACCTGATGCAAATAGCTGACTCATTAGAAAAGTCTCTGATGCTGGGAAAGATTGAGCGCAGAAGGAGAAGAGGGCATCAGAGGATGAGATGGTTGGATGGCATCAGTGATGCAATGGACATGAACTTGGGCAAACGTCAGGAGATGATGAGGGACAGGGGGCCTGGTGTGCTGAAGCCCAAGAGACTGAAAAGAGTTGGACACAACAGGGTGACTGAACAACAGCAACAGTGTCTACTGGAATGGAGAACATCTATGGAGGAGCAATGTGAGTAGAAGGAGAATTCAGTTTTGGATTGGATATGTAATGTGTGATCTGCCTCTGTAACATCTGGATGAAGCCAGATATACATATCTGGAAGCCAAGAGAGAATTCAAGAGAAAGGTCAGAGTTGGAAATATAATTGGATTTTCTTTTATTTATTACAAGCCATGGATATCATGTGATACAGTCTGAATGAGATACAGTTGGAAATTTGTTGGATGAGAAGTTCCATAAAAGTGTACAACTTTGATTACAAAAGATATACCCTGGACTGAATACCCCTGTATTTTTCCTTAAATGAAATAAACCCATAATTATTTAATCTATTATTAACAAAATTTTTATATTGTTAAGAATTAAATAGGGTCAGGAAGATCCCCTGGAGAAGGGAATGGCTACCCACTCCAATATTCTTGCCTGGAGGATTCCATGAACAGAGGAGCCTGATGGGCTATAGTCCATGGGGCTGCAAAGTCAGACATGACTGAGCTATTAAGACTTTCACTTTTTTAAAAATGGATATAGGAGTTATTCACTCTTAGATGGTAGGTGAATAAGATCATGACTATAAATGCCCAAGGCACTCAACTGAGCATTCAGGAAATATTAGCTTGTATATGTTGAGTTCCCATGCAAGTCAATAAGAGTTGTGTCACTAAGGAACAAGTGAACAATTAAAGCAAATAATCCCAACAGGTCAAGTACAATGGCCCTAGTATTTCAGTTGTTTACAAAATTCATTCTGTAGATGTGTGTCAGGTGCTCACAACTCAGTGAGTGGCCCCTTGTAGGGAAAGTGAAAATGATAAACATTTTCCTGCATGAATTTTCTTAGTCATTGTAGTTGGTTATCTTGCTGAAATATATTCTTACTCACCACCTTTGTTTTTATTTCAGTTCCTTAACTCCCTGTCTTCTGGATATCCCTAGTTTGAGAAACTGAATCTCCGTTGATATGTATGTTTCAAAATCACAAAAACGGGGAGAGAACAAGATGGCAGAGGAGTAGGTGGACGTGGAGTACATCTCTCTCCACAGATACATCAGGAATACACTTTCAAATACAGAAGTGCATGCAGAACACCAGCTGAGAGCATACAGGAGTACCTGGCCAGTGGAAAAGAATGTATGGAACCATGAAAAACTTGGTAGAACAAAGGAACTAGGGGGAAAAACAGGAGTGTTAGTAGGGCTGGACCTGCTCTCAGCAGGTGGGGGACATGAAGCAGGGATCCGATCCCTGCTGCTGCTAAGTCACTTCAGTCGTGTCCGACTCTGTGTGACCCCATAGACAGCAGCCCACCAGGCTCCCCCATCCCTGGGATTCTCCAGGCAAGAACACTGGAGTGGGTTGCCATTTCCTTCTCCAATGCAGGAAAGTGAAAAGTGAAAGTGAAGTCGCTCAGTCGTGTTCGACTCTTTGCGACTCCATGGACTGCAGCCCACCAGGCTCCTCCGTCCATGGGATTTTCCAGGCAAGAGTACTGTAGTGGGGGTGCCATTGCCTTCTCTGGATCCGATCCCTACATCAGGGCAATTGTCTGAGTCAGAGGAGAAACATTTAAGGCTGAGAGTGAAACAGCTGATCTGTGGCAGCTTAAGTGGAATGAGAATCAGACAGTCCTTGCTGCAGCCATACATACCCTGGACAGGGACACAGGTGCCCTGGAAGGTGCCACAGCTGGGAGCTGGAGTTTAAGGATTGTGGAGCAATGCCAGGGCGAGGGCTGGTGTTGACTGCAGAGAGATGGATCAAGGGGATGTGAGGGAGGAGATCATGGTGGAAACGCCTGTGGAGGAAAGCCAGGCAGCCATGGAAGCAAGGTGATACAGGTGAATCACACACAGGGGTTGGAGCCATCACCATAGCCTCTCTCTCCCCACCACCAGCATCCTCAGCTGAACAATAGAGAGGCTGGCTCATCAAACACCTGGTGCACTGAACTACAGAGTAGGACCCAACCCAGGTTGCTCCTTTAAGTGACTGAAGCACCAACCTCCAGAGTAGGACTCCAGCCAGGAGGCCCTTCTATGTGTCTGATGCATCGAACAACAGAGAAGGACCCCAGGCAAGGGAACCCTCTAAGTGCCTGAATGGTCAGAGCTATGGAGAAAGACTGGCCAAAAAGGCCTTCTGATCATCAGCTAAAAGAGGCTCAAAAAAAAAAAAAAAAAAAAAAAGACTCTGATAGGGCCATAAATCCGGGGTTGAAGCAGTCCATGTCCCTGCACACTTGGTGCTGCCAGGGTCCCCACAAGCCAAGCAGCTGTGCCACCTTGACCCTCAACTCTCACTGGGTCAAAGCTGCCACAGGCAAATCTCTTGCATCTATGTGCACAGGGTCACTTCAGTCATGTCCAACTCTTTGCAACCCTGTAGACTGTGGCCTGCTGGGCTTCTTTGTCAGGGGGTTCTCCAGGGAAATATATTGGAGTGTATTGGCCAATACTGGTTGCATACCCTTCTGCTGCTGCTGCTAAGTCGCTTCAGTCGTGTCCGACTCTGTGCGACCCCATAGACGGCAACCCAACAGGCTCCCCCGTCCCTGGGATTCTCCAGGCAAGAACACTGGAGTGGGTTGCCATTTCCTTCTCCAATGCATGAAAGTGAAAAGTGAAAGTGAAGTCGCTCAGTCGTGTCCGCAGCCTACCTACCAGGCTCCTCCATCCATGGGATTTTCCAGGCAAAATACCCTTCTAGAGCACTATATTTCCTGCTGCCCTAGCCGCCAGCTCCCCTGAATACGTGGTGCTGCCAGAAATCCTGAGACAAAAGCAGGTGCACCACCTCCACACCTGGCCCTCACAGGGGCAAACCCAAGTCCTCCTGGGTGGCCTCAGGAACAAACCCCAGTGGACAGCCCACAAGCAAAGGTGGAAATAAAACCAGAATTGAAACCCAGGGGCAGTGCAGCTAAGGAAGAAGACCCAAAACCTTCCCACCAGCTGTACAAGCTGCAGATTAAATCCACATGATCAACTAGGCAGACTCTATGTCTATTGAATATATAAAAGGACATTGAGAGCTCCCACAATAGAAAATGCACTAGTTCTGATAGCTGTGGGCACTGGAGGCAAGAAATCTGGTTCTACACAGGAGTAGGACCAGATTAGAATCTGAGCTGCGTACACAAGAGGTCCAGAGATCAGCACAGTGTTGAAAGGCATCCTATGTAGGTGAGGTGGATTGTGACTCCCAGAGAGGGAAAGGACTCTGATAGCGTGATTCAAGTAAAGCATTTATTATTCTTATCTTTTGACTTGTTCTGTAGATTCTTTTGGATTTTTATTTTCCATTTTATTCCCCTTCTGTTGTAGTTGTCAATTTTTTGGCACTATGAAATCTAATGAAGCTTTTAAGCTTTTTTTTTTTTTCCTCAGTCACATTTTTATTGTTGTTATAAACCTCTGCCTCTACACTGGGTTTTTGCAGTTCTGTGGAGTTTTCCTTTTTTTCTTTGCTCTTTTTTTTTAATTTTTAATTTTTTAAACCTATTATCATTTTTTTTACATTTATTCCTTTGTTTGCTTTTCCTGCTGTTCTTTCCCCCTTGAAGTAAATCTTTAATGTATATAAATCTTTTTTAATTATCTCTATTTAACTTCTCATATCTATTCTTTATTTCTTTCCTTTCCTCTCAACATATTTGTTAGTTTTATTTTGGTTGCTTTATTTCCCAATTGGCACCTTTCTTTAGTTTTGATTTGCAGTTTGTGCTTTCGTTAGTTTTGTTCTGGTAGATATAATTTTTGGTTTCCTTTCTTTGCCAGGTCAATCTATTGTACTTTATTTTTGTTGGACTGTTTTGATTTCTCTTATGGGTGTATATGTATATGTGTATATTCAGTCACACTTTTTATTGTTGTTATAAACCTCTGCCTCTATGTTGGGCTTTTGCAGTTCTGTATAGTTTTCCTTTTTTCTTCTTCCGTTTTTTTTTTTCTTTTCTCTTTTTTATAATTTTAATTTTTTAAGCCTATTGTATCTTTTCTACATTTATTCCTTTGTTAGCATTTCCTACTCTTTTCTCCTTGCAGATAATCTTTAATGTATATAAATCTTCTTCATTAACCTCTATTTAAATTTGCATATCTATTTTTTCTTTCATTTCTTTCCTTTCCTTTCAACATATTTGTAAGTTTTGTTTCCATTGCTTTATTCCCCACTTGGCATCTTGCTTTAGTTTTGTTTTCCAGTTTGTGCTTCAGTTAGTTTTGTTCTTAACTGGTAAATATAATTGTTGATTTCCTTTGTTTTCTGGGTGAATCTCCTGTACTTTATTTTTGTTGGACTGCCTTGACTTTGCTCATGAATGTATATGTATATATTTCATTATTTTGATTATTATTTGCCTGATTCTGTAACTGTCATTTGTCTGGGGTTCATCATCAGATTCTCATTTTGGGGTATTTGTTTCAAACTCACTTAATGCCATACGAGGCCACTTGTGGAATCTTTGTACCTGAATGGAGATCAAGCCCTGAGCCTTTGCAGTGGGAGCACTGACTTCAAGACCCTACACTACTAGAGCACTAATCCTCAGTTCAGTTCAGCTCAGTCGCTCAGTCGTGTCCTACTCTTTGCGACCCCATGAATCCCAGCACGCCAGGCGTCCCTGTCCATCACCAACTCCCGGAGTTCACTCAAACTCACGTCCATCGAGTCAGTGATGCCATCCAGCCATCTCATCCTCTATCGTCCCCTTCTCCTCCTGCCTCCAATCCCTCCCAGCATCAGAGTCTTTTCCAATGAGTCAACTCTTCACATGAAGTGGCCAAAGTACTGGAGTTTCAGCTTTAGCATCATTCCTTCCAAAGAACACCCAGGGCTGATCTCCTTCAGAATGGACTGGTTGGATTTTCTTGCAGTCCAAGGGACTCTCAAGAGTCTTCTCCAACACCACAGGTCAAAAGCATCAATTCTTCAGCACTCAGCTTTCTTCACAGTCCAACTCTCACACCCATACATGAGTACTGGAAAAACCATAGCCTTGACTAGATGGGCCTTTGTTGGCAAAGTAATGTCTCTGCTTTTGAATATGCTATCTAGGTTGGTCATAACTTTCCTTCCAAGGAGTAAGCGTCTTTAATTTCATGGCTGCAATTACCATCTGCATTGACTGTGGAGCCCCTCAAAAATAAAGTCTGACACTGTTTCCACTGTTTCCCCATCTATTTCCCATGAAGTGATGGGACCAGATGCCATGATCTTCGTTTTCTGAATGTTGAGCTTTAAGCCAACATTTTCGCTCTCCTCTTTCACTTTCATCAAGAGCCTTTTGAGTTCCTCTTCACTTTCTGCCATAAGGGTGGTGTCATCTGCATATCTGAGGTTATTGATATTTCTCCAGGCAATCTTGATTCCAGCTTGTGCTTCTTCCAGCCCAGCGTTTCTCATGATGTACTCTGCATAGAAGTTAAATAAGGAGGGTGACATTATACAGCCTTGACGTACTCCTTTTCCTATTTGGAACCAGTCTGTTGTTCCATGTCCAGTTTTAACTGTTGCTTCTTGACCTGCATATAGGTTTCTTAAGAGGCAGGTCAGATGGTTTGGTATTCCCATCTCTTGAAGACTTTTCCACAGTTTATTGTGATCCACACAGTCAGAGGCTTTGGCATAGTCAATAAAGCAGAAATAGATGTTGTTCTGGAACTCTCTTGCTTTTTCAATGATCCAGCGGATGTCAGCAATTTGATCTCTGGTTCCTCTACCTTTTCAAAAACCAGCTTGAACACCTGGAATTTCACAGTTCATGTATTGCTGAAGCCTGGCTTGGAGAATTGTGAGCATTACTTTACTAGTGTGTGAGATGAGTGAAATTGTGAGGTAATTTGGGCATTCTTTGGCATTGCCTTTCTTTGGGATTGGAATGAAAACTGACCTTTTCCAGTCCTGTGGCCACTGCTGAGGTTTCCAAATTTGCTGGCATGTTGAGTGCAGCACTTTCACAGCATCATTATTCAGGATTTGAAATAGCTCAACTGGAATTCCATCACCTCCACTAGCTTTGTTTGTAGTGATGCTTTCTAAGGACCACTTGACTTCACATTCCAGGATGTCTGGCTCTAGATGAGTGATCACACCATCGTGATTATCTGGGTCGTGAAGATCTTTTTTGTACAGTTCTTCTGTGTATTCTTGCCACCTCTTCTTAATATCTCCTGCTTCTGTTAGGTCCATACCATTTCTGTCCTTTATTGAGCCCATCTTTGCATGAAATGTTCCCTTGGTAACTTTAATTTTCTTGAAGAGATCTCTAGTCTTTCCTATTCTTTGTTTTCCTCTATTTCTTTGCATTGATCGCTGAGGAAGGCTTTCTTATCTCTTCTTGCTATTCTTTGGAACTCTGCATTCACATGCTTATATCTTTCCTTTTCTCCTTTGCTTTTCGCTTTTCTTCTTTTCACAACTATTTGTAAGGTCTCTCCAGACAGCCATTTTGCTTTTTTGCATTTCTTTTCCATGGGGATGGTCTTGATCCCTGTCTCCTGTACAATGTCATGGACCTTTGTCCATAGTTCATCAGGCACTCTATCTATCACATCTAGTCCCTTAAATGTAATTCTCACTTCCACTGTATAATCATAAGGGATTTGATTTAGGTCATACCTGAATGGTCTAGTGGTTTCCCCCACTTTCCTCAATTTAAGTCTGAATTTGTCAATAAGGAGTTCGTGATCTGAGCCACAGTCAGCTCCTGGTCTTGTTTTTGCTGATTGTATAGAGTGTCTCCATCTTTGGCTGCAAAGAATATAATCAATCTGATGTCGGTGTTGACCATCTGGTGAGACCATGTGGAGAGTCTTCTCTTTGTTGTTGGAAGAGGGTGTTTGCTATGACGAGTGCGTTCTCTTGGCAAAACTCTATTAGTCTTTGCTCTGCTTTATTCCATATTCCAAGGCCAAATTTGCCTATTACTCCAGGTGTTTCTTGACTTCCTACTTTTGCATTCCAGTCCCCTGTAATGAAAAGGACATCTTTTTGGGGTGTTAGTTCTAAAAGGTCTTGTGGGTCTTCATAGAATCGTTCAGCTTCTTCAGTGTTACTGGTTGGGGCATAGATTTGGATTACTGTGATATTGAATGGTTTGCCTTGGAAATGAACAGAGATCATTCTGTCGTTTTTGAGATTGCATCCAAGTACTGCATTTTGGACTCTTTTGTTGACCATGATGGCTACTCCATTTCTTCTAAGGGATTCCTGCCCACATTAGTAGATATAATGGTCATCTGAGTTAAATTCACCCATTCCAGTCCATTTCAGTTCACTGATTCCTAGAATGTCGATGTTCACTCTTGCCATCTCCTGTTTGACCACTTCCAATTTGTCTTGATTCATGGACCTGACATTCCAGGTTCCTATGCAATATTGCTCTTTACAGCATAGGACCTTGCTTCTATCACCAGTCACATCCACAGCTGGGTATTCTTTTTGCTTTGGTTCCATCCCTTCATTCTTTCTGGAGTTATTTCTCCACTGGTTGCCAGTAGCATATTGGGCACCTGCTGACTTGGGGAGTTCCTCTTTCAGTATCCTACCGTTTTGCCTTTTCATACTGTTCATGGGGTTCTCAAGGCAAGAATACTGAAGTGGTTTGCCATTCCCTTCTGCAGTGGACCACATTCTGTCAGACCTCTCCATCATGACCTGCCCATCTTGGGTCGCCCCACATGGCATGGTTTAGTTTCATTGAGTTAGACAAGGCTGTGGTCTGTGTGATTAGATTGACTAGTTTTCTGTGATTATTGTTTCAGTGTGTCTGCCCTCTGATGCCCTCTTGCAACACCTATCGTCTTTCTTGGGTTTCTTTTACCTTGGACGTAGGGTATCTCTTCTCGGCTGCTCCAGCAAAGCGCAGCTGCTGCTCCTTTTCTTGGACGAGGGGTATCTTCTCACCACCACCCCTCCTGACCTTGAACGTGGAATAGCTCCTCTCGGCCCTCCTGTGCCCACGCAGCCACAGCTCCTTGGATGTGGGGTTGCTCCTCTCGGCCGCCGCCCCTAACCTCGGTTGTGGGGTAGCTCCTTCCAGCCGCCTCCCCTGGCCTCGAGCGGGGGGCAGCTCCTCTCTGCCATGCTTCTGTGAGGTCCATCGCATCAAATAGTGAGAGCTCACACAAGTGAAACCACTTGAATGTAAGACCCAGCAGCATTCAACCACCAGAAGCACCCAGTTTAGGAAGGCTCATCTGAACAACAAAGAAAACAAATATACAAACTGAATCATCAGCAGACAGGATTACCACCTCACTCAGCCTTGCCCATCAGAGAAAAAACAAACAAACAAAAACTCAGCACAAATCTCACTTTATATGAAGCTTACACAAACCAGTGGGCCAACCTTAGGAGGGTAGAAACCAAAAAGAAGAAAGAATTTAACCTTCCTCAAGGGAAAAATCAACTTTTCTTGAAGCCTTGGAAAAGGAGACCTCAAACACAATAAGCCAAAAAAAAAAAAAAAAAAAGAAAGAAAGAAAGAAAGAAAAGGCAGAGAAATACTATACAAATAAAAGAACAAACTGGAAACACCGAAGTCCAAATATATGAAGAGGAAATAGGCAAACTACCTGAAAAACAGTTCAGAATAATGATAGTAAAGATGATCAAAAACCTTGAAAAAAATGGATAAAATGCAAGAATCAATCAAAAAAGACCAAGAAAAATTAAAGAATAAACATGCAGAGACAAACAACACAATTACTGAAAGTAACATATTCTAGAAGGACTCAATAGCAGAACATCTGAAGCAAAAGAATGAAACAGTGAGCTGGAAGTTAAAATGGTAGAAATAACTTCTGAAAAGCAGAATAAAGTAAAAAGAATGAAAAGAACTGAGGCTATTTTCCAGAGACCTCTGGGACAATATCAAATGCACCAACATTTGAAGTATAGGGGTCCCAGAAGAAGAGAAAAAGAAAGGGTATAAGAAAATTTTTGAAGAGATGATAGTTGAAAATTTCCCCAACATGGAAAAGGAAATAGTCAAACAAGTCCAAGAGGCATAAAGAGTCCCATACAGGGTAAACCCAAGGAGAAACACATCAAGACACATACTAATCAAACTAACAAAGACTAAACACAAAGAAAGAATATTAAAATCAGCAAGGGAGAAGTAACAAGGAACATACAAGGGAAATCCCATATGCTTAACAGCTGATCTTCCAGCAGAAATTCTGCAGGCCAGAATAGAATGGCAGGATATATTTAAAGTACTGAAAGGGAAAAATCTAAAGCCAAGATGACTGTACCCAGCAAGGATCTCATTCAAAATTGATGGAGAAATAAAAAACTTTTCAGACAAACAATAGTTAAGAGAATTTAGTACCATCAAACCAACTTCACAACAAATGTTAAAGAGACTTAAATAGTCAAGACATACAAAAGAAGGAAAAAGATCTACAAAATCAACCCCAAACAAGAAAATGGTAATAGGAACATATAGATCAATAATTACTTTAAATGTAAATGGATTAAATGCTCCAGCCAAAAGACACAGACTGGCCGAAGGGATTCAAAAACAAGACCCATATATATGCTGTCTACAAGAAACTGACTTCAGACCTAACGACACATATAGACTGAAAGTGAGAGGATTGAAAAATATATCCCATGCAAATGGGAAGCAAGAGAAAGCTGCAATCTTCATATCAGACAAAATAGACCTAAAAATAAAGATTACAAGTGATAAGGAAGGACATTACATAATGATCAAGGGATCAATCCAAGAGGAAGACATACAATTGTAAATATCTATGCACCCAACATAGGAGCACCTCAGTACATAAGACAAATGCCAACAGATATAAAAGGGGAAATTGACAGTAGTACAATAATAGTAGGAGACTGTAACACCCCACTCATACCATTGGGCAGATCATCAAAACAGAAAATTAATAAGAAAACTCAACTCTTAAATGATATATTAAATGAGATGTATCTCATTGATATCTTCAGGACATTCCATCCAAATGCAGAAGAATACACCTTCTTCTCAAATGCATATGGAACATTCTCCAGGATAGACCATATCTTGGGTCACAAATCAAACCTCAGTAAATTTAAGAAAGTTGAAATCATATCAAACATCTTCTCTGATCACAACACTATGAGACAAGATATCAATTACAAGGAAAAAAAACTATAAGAAACACAAACACATGGAGATTAAACAATATGTTGCTAAACAACCAACAGGTTACTGCAGAAATCAAAAGGGAAATAAAAAAATTTGTAGAAACAAATGACAATGAAAACACAACAACTCAAAACCTATTAGATGCAGCAAAAGCATTTCTAAGAGGGAAGTTTATAGCAATACAATCCTACCTCAAGAAACAAGAAAAACATTGAATAGACAACCTAGCTTTATACCTAAAACAACTGGAAGAAGAAGAAGAACAACAACAACAAAAAAAAATTAGCAGAAGGAAAGAAATCATGAAGATCCGAGCAGAAATAAATGAAAAAGAAATGAAAGAAATAACAATAAAGATTAATAAAACTAAATCTGGTTCTTGGAGAAGATAAACTAAATTGACAGATCTTTGGCCAAACTCATCAAGAGAAAAAGAGAGAATAATCAAATCAACAAAATTAGAAATGAAAAAAGAGAGGTTACAACAGACAATGCAGAAATACAAAGGATTATAAGACACTATTATGAACAACTATATGGCAATAAAATGGATAACCTGGAAGAAATGGACAGATTCTTAGAAAAGTTCAATCTTCCAAGAGTGAACCAATAAGATATAGAAATTATGAACAACCCAATTACAAGCACTGAAATTGAAATTGTGATAAAAAAATCTCCCCCAAAACAAAAGCCCAGAACTAGATGGCTTCACAAGAGAATTCTATCAAACATTTAGAGAAGAGCTAATGCCTATCCTTCTAAAACTCTTTCAAAAACTTGCAGAGGAAAGAACATTTCCAAATTCATTCTACGAGGTCTGCTACTGCTGCCGCTAAGTCACTTCAGTCGTGTCCGACTCTGTGTGACTCCATAGACGGCAGCCCACCAGGCTCCCTTGTCCCTGTGATTCTCCAGGCAAGAACACTGGAGGGGGTTGCCATTTGTTTCTCCAGTGCATGAAAGTAAAAATTGAAAGTGAAGTTGCTTAGTCGTGTCCGACCCTCAGCGACCCCATGGACTGCAGCCTACCAGGCTCCTCCGTCCATGGGATTTTCCAGGCAGGAGTACTGGAGTGGGGTGCCATTGCCTTCTCTGTCTATGAGGTCACCATCACCCTAATACCAAAACCAGACAAAGACAACACAAAAAAAGAAAACTACAGGCCAATAACACTGATGAACATAAATGTAAAAGTCCTCAACAAAATTATAGCAAACAGAATTCAGCAATACATCAAAAAGCTCAAATACCATGATCAAGTTGGGTTTATTCCAGGAATGCAAGGATTCTTCAGTATATGCAAATCAATCAATGTGATACACTATAGTAAAAAATTGAAAGATAAAAAACCATATGATAATCTCAATAGGTGCAGAAAAAGCCTTTGATAAAATTCAGCACCCTTTTATGATTATAACTCTTCAAAAACCTGACATAGAAGGAACATATTTCAACATAGTAAAGGCCATATATGATAAGCCTACAGCAAACACTATTCTCAATGGTGAAAAACTGAAAGCATTCCCCCTAAGATCAGGAACAAGTCAAGGGTGTCCACTTTCACCACTATTATTCAACATAGTTTTGGAAGTCCAATTACAGCAATCAGAAAAGAAAAAGAAATAAAAGGAATCCAGATCAGAAAAGAAGACGTAAAATCTCTCAGTGTTTGCAGATGACAAGAAACTATACATAGAAAACCCTAAAGATAGAATCAGAAAATTACTAGAGCTAATCAGTGAATTTAGCAAAGTGGCAGGATATAAAATCAATACATAGAAATCACTTGAATTTCTATATACCAACAATGAAAAATCAGAAAGAGCAATTAAGGAATCAATCCCGTTCCCCACTGCAACAAAAAGAATTAAATATCTAGGAATAAATTTACCTAAGGAGACAAAAGAATTGTACACAGAAAATTATAAGACATTAATGAAAGAAATCAAAGATGACATAAACAGATGGAGAGATATTTCATGTTGCTGGGTAGGAAGAGTCAATATTGTGAAAATGACTATATTACTAAATGCAATCTACAGAGTCAATGTGATCCCTATCAAATTACCAATGACATTTTTCACAGAACTAGAGCTAAAAATTTCATAATTCATATGGAAATTCAAAAGACCCCGATTAGCCAAAGCAGTCTTGAGAAAGAAAAATGGAGCTGGAGGAATCAACCTTCCTGACTTCAGATTATACTACAAAGCTAAAGTCATTAAGATAGTACGGTACTGGCACAAAAACAGAAACATAGACCAATGGAACAATATAGAAAGCCAAGAAATAAACCCATGCACCTATGGGTACCTTATTTTTGACAATGGAGGCAAGATATACAATGGGGCAAATACAGCCTTTTCAATAGGTGGTGCTGGGAAAACTGGAGAGCTACATGTAAGAGAGAAAAATTAGAATACTTCTTAATACCAAACACAAAGATAAACTCAAAATGGATTAGAGACTTAAATTTAAGACGAGAAACTATAAAACTCTTAGAGGAAAACATAGGCAGAACACTCGATGACAAAAAAATCAAAGCAAGATCCACTATGACCCACCTCCTAGAGTAATGGAAAAAAAAGCAAAAGTAAATAAGCAGGACCTGATTAAGCTTAAAAGGTTTTGCACAGCAAAGGAAACTATAAGCAAGGTAAAAAGACAACCCTTAGAAAATAATAACCAATGAAACAACTGACAAAGGATTAATTTCCAAAGTATAAAACAGCTCATACAACTCAATACCAGAAAAACAAACAACCCAATCAAAAAGTGGGAAAAAGACCTAAACAGACTTTTCTCCAAAGAAGACATACAGATGGCTAACAAACACATGAAAAGATGCTCTACGTCACTCATTATTAGAGAAATGCAAATCAAAACTACAATGAGATATCACCTCACACTGGTCAGAATGGCCCTCATCAAAAAGTCTACAAAAAATAAATGCTGGAGTGGGTATGGAGAAAAGGGAATGCTCTTGCACTGTTGGTGGGGATGTAAATCGATACAGCCACTATGTATGTAAATTGATACATACATTTCCATACATTACAGAGATTCCTTAAAAAAAAACTAGGAATAAAACCACCATATGACCCAGAAATCCCACTCTGAGGCATATACCCTGAGGAAACCAAAATTGAAAAAGACACATGTATCCCATTATTCACTGCAGCAGTATTTACAATAGCTAGAACATGGAAGCAACCTAGATGTCCATCAATAGATGAATGGATAAAGAAGTTGTGGTACATATACACAACAGAATATTACTCAGTCATAAAAAGGAACACCTTTGAGTCAGTTCTAATGAGGTGGATGAACCTAGAACCTATTATACAGAGTGAAGTAAGTCAGAAAGAGAAAGATAAATATCATATTCTAACACACATATACGGAATCTAAAAAAATGGTGCTGAAGAATTGACTTGCAGGGCAGCAATGGAGAAACAGACACAGAGAATAGACTCATAGACATGGGGAGATGGGAGGAGAGGGAGAGATGTGTGGAAAGAGTAACATGGAAACTTACATTGCCATATGTCAAGTAGATAGCCAATGGGAATCAGCTGTATGGCTAAGGAAACTCAAACAGGGACTCCGTATCAACCCAGAGGGGTAGGATAGGAGGGAAGTTCAAAAGGGAGGGGATATATGTATACCTATGGCTGATTCATGTTGAGGTTTTACAGAACACAACAAAATTCTATAAAGCAATTATCCTTCAAAAAATTAATTAATTAAAAAAATCACACCATCAACATGAACTCTCTCTGTATAATAAAAGAGGGCTGCTGTGGATTGCTTGCATGCCACCAAATTCATATGTGTAAACCTTCAGTTCAGTTCAGTCACTCAGTCGTGTCCAACTCTTTGCGACCCCATGAATCCCAGCACGCCAGGCCTCCCTGTCCATCACCAACTCCCGGAGTTCACTGAGACTCACGTCCATCGAGTCAGTGATGCCATTCAGCCATCTCATCCTCTGTCGTTCCCTTCTCCTCCTGCCCTCAATCCCTCCCAGCATCAGAGTCTTTTCCAATGAGTCAACTCTTCGCATGAAGTGGCCAAAGTACTGGAGTTTCAGCTTTAGCATCATTCCTTCCAAAGAAATCCCAGGGCTGATCTCCTTCAGAACGGACTGGTTGGATCTCCTTGTAGTCCAAGGGACTCTCAAGAGTCTTCTCCAACACCACAGGTCAAAAGCATCAATTCTTCAGCACTCAGCTTTGTTTACAGTCCAAATCTCACATCCATACATGACCACTGGAAAAACCATAGCCTTGACTAGACAGACCTTTGTTGGCAAAGTAATGTCTCTGCTTTTGAATATGCTATCTAGGTTGGTCATAACTTTCCTTCCAAGGAGTAAGCGTCTTTAATTTCATGGCTGCAATCACCATCTGCAGTGATTTTGGAGCCCCCCAAAATAAAGTCTGACACTGTTTCCACTGTTTCCCCATCTATTTCCCATGAAGTGGAAAACTTATGGCTGTATAATTAATTAAGATGAGATCACAGTGGAGTAGGAATTCAGTACAACTTAGCGATTTGAGTTAGTCCCTCAGTCGTGTTCAACTCTTTGCGAACCCATGAACTGTAGCCCACCAGGTTCCTCTGTCCATGGGATTCTCCAGGCAAGAATACTGGAGTGGGTTGCCATTCCCTTCTCCAGGAGATCTTTCTGACCCAGAGATTGAACCCAGGTCTCCTGCACTGCAGGCAGATTCTTTACCATCTGAGTCACCAGGGAATACAACTTAGGTGTCCTTTTTGAATCCAGACATGCACACAGGAAGAGCACCATATACAAACATAGTCCAGATCTCTGGACTATATACATTCCTTGTATATGCCAAGGAATCCAAGTGGCAGTAGTGATAAAGAACCTGCCTGCCAATGCAGGAGACATAAGAGATATTGCTTTGATTCCTGGGTCAGGAAGATCCCCTGGAGAAGGGCATGGCAACCCACTCCAGTATTCTTGTCTGGAGAATCCCATGGACAGAGGAGCCTGGTGGGCTACAGGCCATAGGGTCGCACAGAGTCGGACATGACTGAAGCAATTTACCATGCATGCATGCCAAAGATGCCAGAAAACCACCTGGAGGCTAGAGGAGAGGCAGGGAACAAATTCCTCTTCACAACGCCCAAAGGGAGCCAACCTGTTTATGTCTTGATCTCAGACTTATGGCCTCCAAAACTGTGAGACAAGAAATTTCTGTTGTTTAAACCAGTTTGTGCTGCTTTGTCACACAGTTCTAGCAAACTAATGCAGAGGCTTTAGTTTTTTTTCCTTGGTATATTCAATAGAAAGAATTTTTCTCTCCTCTTTTTTTGCCTTTTCCTTTCTCCTAAGACAGTCACTTCCAGGCTGTCTTTGGACCTCCCTTTCAAATCATTTTTCCAAGAAATATTCTCTATGATACATTCTTGAGGTAGTCCTTGTTGCATTTATATTTCAAAACTGAAAGGTTATTAATTGTCTTCCTCCTGATGGTTGTTTTGAAAATGTTGATTGGATCCATTCTTTAAAGTGTGACTCAACATTCATTTATCTCCTTACTTATTCTCCTAAACTGGCAAAAAGCATGTGAAAATGAACTGCCATGAAGATTTTCATGGCTTTGATGAAACATTTATATTAGGAATTAAAATTAAACATTCAGTTCCAATGCCATCCCCTTCTATTTAGAGTGAGTAATAGTGTTTAGTTATCCTCAACTTCAACTGAAGAGAGGGTGTATTTGAAAGAGGAGTAATAGAGGGATGTGGGAGAGAAAGTTCGTGTTACATTTCTGAGTTATGATGAATGCTGTTTTAGATCATAGAAAGCTACTTGCAATTTGGAAGGAATGAGAAAAAGAAACTAAATTAGTAGAATATTACTGTATTTTATCCCAAGAAAAGATGTTCTGTCCTCTTTAGAGAGCAGCATGATTAAAAGAGGGGGTCAGCCAATGGCCACCTGTATCAGAGCTATACCCCAAAGAGCCTGGGTTTCTGGACCCTGTGTAAGACCCTGCCAGGCCACAGAATCATTTTGGCCTGTTTCACATGGATGCTTCAACCAAGTGCACAGAGCTGCAGTACAGAAGAGTAAGTGACAATCCATCTGTTTTATAATTCAACCTAATTCAAGCCACATTTATAGATACTTCTGTAAGGTATGCCCTGTACTCACTGTGTAGAGATGAATCAGGTTTTGGCTATGCTTTGTTCAGTGCACAGTCTAGTGAGCAAAATCAAAAGATCTTCAAGAATAGTGATCAAGTCATATTCTTCAAATACAGTAGATTTTTGGTAAGAATTAAATTCTATAGATAACTGTAAGTTGGTCATAGGGACACAGATAAAGGAACAATTAATTCTGCCAGTAGACATTAAGGAAAGTCTCAGAAAAGAAGTTATAATTGGGACTTAAAAGCTATCTAGAACTTCACTTGGTTAAAAAACATGTAGGGAAAAAGGCATTTTTGGTTGAAGTTCTCAGTTTAGTAAAGGTTAAAAGGCAAGCAAGTATGACTTGATTAAAACAAAAGTAATAATAATACTGATTAAATACATAATTCATTCTGGGTATTATGCATGCAACATTTTCTTTTTCAATATTACTGTAGGGAATATTATTAACCTGGTACAGGAACAAAAGCATGATTGCCACACAGTCATCTAGTATCAGCCAGGATCTGAACAATTAGTCCCTCACTTGGAAAAAAATAAGGAGAAGATTTGGATAATTTTTAATCAAATGGATGGTATGTTTTGGTTTATTTCAGTCAAGAGGAACAAAGATTGGAGGGTGGAAACATTCTGCCAAGATGACCTAAATCAAATTCAATAATTTAGAAAACATACACCTCTGATGCTCTAATTCAATAAAACTGATTTGAAGGTAGGCATTCAGTTTCTAAGTTCTGAGCAGGTATGCTTTTGGGATAATAATAATAAAAATAATCTATAGTAAATTTATTTATTTGAAAATATTTTAAATTAACGTAGGCCTCATGGACATACATTTGAAACAGGATATTTAATATATCCTATCTAGCTCTGTGCCTTTATCCTATGCTGTGCTGTGTTAAGTCACTTCTGCTGCTGCTGCTGCTAAGTTGCTTCAGTCGTGTCCGACTCTGTGTGACCCCATAGACGGCAGCCCACCAGGCTCTCCCGTCCCTGGGATTCTCCAGGCAAGAATTCTGGAGTGGGTTACCATTTCCTCCTCCAATGCATGAAAGTGAAAAGTGAAAGTGAAGTCGCTCAGTCTTGTAGCGACCCTATGGACTGCAGCCCACCAGGGTCCTCCCTTCATGGGATTTTCCAGGCAAGAGTACTGGAGTGGGGTACCATTGCCTTCTCCGGTTAAGTCACTTCAGTCATGTTCAATTCTGTGATTCTAAGGAGTACAACTTCTGTCCCTGGGATTCTCCAGGCAAAAAAACTGAAATGGGTTGCCATGCTCTCCTCCAGGGTATCTTCCCAACCCAGGGATCGAACTCGCATCTCTTGTATCTCTGACATTGCCAGGCAGGTTCTTTACCACCAGCCTGACCTCAGAAGTCTGTGTCTTTATCCAACAAGGCCTAATTAAAAAAAAAATTAATTGATTTATTTAAATTGGAGGACAATTGCTTTGCAATATTGTGATAGTTTTTGCTGTATATTGACATGAATCAGCTACAGGTATACATGTGTCTTCCCCAATCCTAAACCCCCCTCCCACCTCCCTCCCACCCTATCCCTCTGTGTTGTCCCAGAGCATCAGCTTTGGGTGCCCTTCTTCATGCATCAAACTTGCACTGATCGTCTATTTTTTGTGATAATGTACACATTTCAATGCTATTCTCTCAAGTTATCCCACCCTTGCCTTCTCCCACAGAGTCTGAAAGTCTGTTCTTTACATCTGTGTCTCCTTTGCTGCCCTGCATTCAGGATTGTTGTCTTTCTAAATTCCATATATATGCCTTAATATACAGTGTTTGTTTTTCTCTTTCTGACTTACTTCACTCCATATGATAGGCTCCAGATTCACCCACCTCATTAGAACTGACTCAAATGCATTCCTTTTTATAGCTGAGTAATATTCCATTGTACATTTGTACCACAACTTCCTTATCCATTCATCTGTTAATGGCCATCTAAGTTGCTTTCATAGCCTGACTACTGTAAATAGTGCTGCAATGAACATTGTGGTATATGTGTCTCTTTCAATTCTGGTTTCCTTGGGGTGTATGCCAGCAGTAGGATTTCTGGGTCAGAAAAACCTACAACCAAGGCTTAATTTCAAAGTCAGGCAACCAAATATATAAGGATTCAAGTGCCACTTTTAAAAAAGGAGGGCCTAACAAGGGGTAGCATTTTTAATTTCTGCATCCTCAAACATAGCAATTTAACTTCAAAAGAGGCCTAGACTTTATTGTCCCTAAGGCTGCTTTGTAATAATTATTATAAAATACTTTCATTTTATTGATTTCATTCAAAGATCCAAATGCTAGTTTTTATAGTAGGAATTCTAGAGGACATCTAGAGGCTTCTAGATGTTAAGAACTTCAGAAGGAAGATACAGGAGTGCTTTCAAAATTTTAGTAATGACTGAAATTTTATTTTATTTTATTTATTTAATTTTATTTTTTAACTTTACAATATTGTATTGGTTTTGCCATATATCAACATGAATCCGCCACAGATATACACGTGTTCCCCATCCTGAACCCTCCTCCCCCCTCCCTCCCCGTGCCATCCCTCTGAGTCATCCCAGTGCACCAGCCCCAAGCATCCAGTATCGTTCATCGAACCTGGACTGGCGACTTGTTTCATATATGATATTATTCATGTTTCAATGCCATTATCCCAAATCATCCCACCCTCTCCCTCTCCCACAGAGTCCACAGGACTGTTCTATACATCAGTGTCTCTTTTGCTGTCTCGTATACAGGGTTATTGTTACCATCTTTCTAAATTCCATATATATGCATTAGTATACTGTATTGGTGTTTTTCTTTCTGGCTTACTTCACTCTGTATAATAGGCTCCAGTTTCATCCACCTCATTAGAACTGATTCAAATGCATTCTTTTTAATGGCTGAGTAGTACTCCATTGTGTATATGTACCACAGCTTTCTTATCCATTCATCTGCTGATGGACATCTAGGTTGCTTCCATGTCCTGGCTATTATAAACAGTGCTGCGATGAACATTGGGGTACACTTGTCTCTTTGAATTCTGGTTTCCTGGGTGTGTATGCCCAGCAGTGGGATTGCTGGGTCATAAGGCAGTTCTATTTCCAGTTTTTTAAGGAATCTCCACACTGTTATCCATAGTGGCTGTACTAGTTTGTATTCCCACTAACAGTGTAAGAGGGTTCCCTTTTCTTTAATGACTGAAATTTTAATTTACCTTCCTCTCACCATGAAGTCAATTTTATTTGTCCAGCTAAGCAGCTTCCTAGAAACCATTATGGCTCACTCAAACCTTCAACAATCATAAGAATACATGAGGAATTAGAAAGAATTGGAGGTGAAGAAAATGGGAAATCTGTTCAAATATATTTGTAGTAACAAAGTAGTAACACAGGAATCAAAGTGGTAACTGGACCTTTCCAACAGGCAGAGTTTATTGTTTTAGATACATCTTAAACTGTTAGTCTTCTTTCAGATATTATTCTGATATTCTGACTATACCCTTTCCAGGGAAGATAAAAGAATACTCTATGGATACTTTTTCGCATATCCTCCATTCTCCCTATGACAATTTGTTTTAAAGCTGTATTATTACTTTTCATATTGTTATTATTCCTATTGTTATTAATGATGAGTGAAAGTCACTCAGTTGTGTCTGACTCTTTGAAACCCCATGGACTTTATAGTTCATGGAATTCTCCAGGCCAGACTACTGGAGTGGGTAGCCTTTCCCTTCTCCAGGGGATCTTCACAACCCAGGGATTGAACCCAGGTCTTCAGCATTGGAGGTGGATTCTTCACCAACTGAGCTATCATTCTTTAATGATGAAACCACCATTAATGAAACACCCTTAAAAATCACACCTGTATGCAGAATTTTGGAAAAGACAAATGGCTCATAAGTTCTAGGACTATGTGGTAAACACTTGCAATTTCTAATCAGGTGGTTGGTGGATGAATGGAGGGACTTAGAACAAACTGAGATATCTGTTATTTTTTCCCTTAGGAGAAAGATGCAATCTAAGTCATGAAAAGCATGGGTAGTTATATGTCATTATTTTGTGCCAGTTTAATAGTGTTTTGGCCAAGTAGGGAAAATTGTGGTCTCTTATGTTTCATTTCCACAAAGGGAAACACAACATATTTTGGGGTATAATTTGAAGAAAAATATTTTCTTGAGAGCAAAAAATAGGTGTTATAAGGAAAAATAGGAAAAAATGTATTTATGGAATGTTAACAAAGTTAAATGGGTCTCTTTGGAACAGGACTTCTCAGAGGTTTTTTGTTTGTTTGTTTGTTTCTTTTTTTAGTATAAATTTATTTATTTTAATTGGAGGCTAATTACTTTACAATATTGTATTGGTTTTGCCATACATTGACATGAATCCGCCATGGGTGTACATGCATTCCGCATCCTGAACCCCCCCCCCCACCTCCCTCCCCATCCCATCTCTTTGGGTCATCCCAGTGCACCAGCCCCAAGCACCCTGTATCATGCATCGAACCTGCACTGGCGATTCATTTCACATATGATAATATACATGTTTAAATGCCATTCTCCCAAATCATCCCACCCTCGCCCTTTCCCACAGAGTCCAAAAGACTGTTCTATACATCTGTGTCTCTTTTGCTGTCTTGCATACAGGGTTATCGCTACCATCTTTCTAAATTCCATATATATGCATTAGTATACTGTATTGGTATTTTTCTTTCTGGCTTACTTCACTCTGTATAATAGGCTCCAGTTTCATCCACCTCATTAGAACTGATTCAAATACTAATGTGCATTGTGATACTGAAAGAATAGAATTTATTATGCAACACTTCTATAATGTTTCTCTTCCATTTTTGTGGAGAAAGTGTCAGGACCAGCATTCCTCAAAACATCTTAGAGCTCACAGTAAGATATTTCAATTTAGTACTAGAAATGCCTTCACACTACTTCATAAAATAAAGGTGTTACCCCCTAAGTTTAATTTAGATAAATTATTTTGGATATTTGCAAACAAACTTTTTTCATTTCTTATTCAGAATTTTTAGTATCTAACATCTCATTCAAGGTCAGTGTGTGGATGATATGGCAGATGGTTGCACTTTATTTAGCCGACTGCACCAAAAGTTTTATTGTATTTACAAACATAGTGTGCTGCTAAGTCATTTCAGTCGTGTCTGACTCTGTGCGACCCCATAGACGGCAGCCCACCAGGCTCCCCCATCCCTGGGATTCTCCAGGCAAGAACACTGGAGTGGGTTGCCATTTCTTTCTCCAGTGCATGAAAGTGAAAAGTCAAAGTGAAGTCGCTCAGTCGTGTCTGACCCTCAGCGACCCCATGGACTGCAGCCTTCCAGGCTCCTCCGTCCATGGGATTTTCCAGGCAAGAGTATTGGAGTGGGGTGCCATTGCCTTCTCCAACAATATCTAAAAGGTTGCTGCTATTGTCTTTTGCTAACAATGGTTCCTGAGGGAAGGGCAAGGACTAATTAAAGCAGAAGGTTTAGGAAAAATCATTTTAAAAGGCAGATCAGTTTACTTAAAGACCATGTGTACTCTGCCAGTGTGAAAGACATGCAGTTCAATTTAACTTGAGTAAGTTATTGAGATCTCACTTACACTATATTTTTAGATGGGAGTTTTATATTGGATGGTGTGCTTAACCAGAAAATATAGAATGAATGGTTACTGCTAAAAATCTGTGAGCAGGAAGACTGCTAGCAATAATTAAAACCTTAGTCATTCCAAAGATGGAAATCATTGTGGCAAAACAAATGGTAGGACTCATTATTGGATGGCCATTTCTCCTAGAATTTGGTTTAAAAAAATCATTCTTTCAGCTTTCAAGGAGATGGTATGAATATTATCAAAATCATTATGATTTCAGGAGTTGATTCATTCCCAAGTAATAACTGAATTTCCCAATCAAGTACTCCCAGAGTAAACATCAATTGTTGCTCAATGAATTCCACAAAGTATCTTTAGAGGCTTTTAAAAGTTTGTTTCAAAGTCCTTGATGAAATAGCCATATATAGTGTTGAAATCTGTTCAGTAGGGTGAAGGCCTAAAGAATAACCATATCTCTGAATCCAGAACTCTTGGTCTTATGTGTTCCTATGATATTGTCATTTTTATTCACCCAGGGTACTTACTGCTTTTAATATATTTTAGAAAGTATGTAAAGTATTTAAATCATTTCTATAGTATACAAATTTTCTCTCAAGTTACATATATTTGAGAAGAAAGACATTTGACATTCTTCTCTGCTTTTCTTGATATAAGGTTGATTTTAGAGGTGTTTTCAATCTTTACAGTCAACAGACAGACCTGTTCAATATCTTATATTCAGCAATTCATATTATACTCATTATCCACCTGATAATATTATACAGACACTGGCTCCCAATCTGTCACTGGCTTCCTGATATAGGTAGCATTATTACGCCATCATCAACCAGACTTACTGGACACCTGTTTTTGTGTCTGCCCAGTTTTTGTTCTTTGATGGTTTAGACAAACTATATGATCACAAACACAAAAAATATATATAACTCAAAATGCTATTGTTATCGAATGTGTGAAAAATAATCCAGACCTTTAAATAATCCTGCAGTAAAGCATTCTTTCCAAGCATCAGTGCAAGAAAATTACAGCACAGCATCATGGATTTATTGAATAGAATAGCAGTAGAACACAACAACAGAAAATCAGGCTTAGCGTTTCAGAATGTTAGAGCTAGAAAAGGAGATTAGATATCATGTAGTTCAGTATCCTTTTACAACAAGAAAACTGAGCCTTCCTGAGATTAGGCGATTCTTCAGTAAAAGTTACACAGTTAGTTGCAGAGGTCTCAACTTGATGGATTTTTGGTATATCATTTGACTTACTATGTTATTCAGTTGCTAAGCCATGTCAAACTCTGCAACCCCATAGACCGCTGCACTCCAGGCTCCCCTGTCTGTCATTATTTCCCAGAGTTTGCTCAAACTCATGTCTGTTGAGTTGGTGATGCCATCCAACAACCATTTCATCTTACATTGTCCCCTTCTCCTCTTGCCTTCAATCTTTCACAGCATCAGGGTCTTAACCAGTGATTCAGCTCTTCGAATCAGGTACCAAAGTATTGGAGCTTCAGCTTCAGCATCAGTCCTTCTAATGAATATTCAGGGTTGATTTCCTTTAGGATTGACTGGTTTGAACTCCTTGCTGTCCAAGAGAGTCTCAAGAGTCTTCTCCAGAACTATAGTTCAAAAGCATCAATTTTTTGACACTCATCTTTCTTTATAATCCAACTCTCATATCCATAGGTGACTACTGGGAAAACTACAGCTTTGACTATACAGACCTTTGTTGGCAAAGTGATGTCTCTGCTTTTAATATCCTGTCTAGGTTTGTCATAACTTTTCTTCCAAGGAGCAAGTGTCTTTTAATTCCATGGCTTCGATCACCATCCTCAGTGATTTTGGAGCCCATGAAAATAAAGTCTGTCCCTATTTCCATTTTCCCATCTATTTGCTATAAAGTGATGGCTTGCTATAGTATATTTATTAAAAGACTCTAGCTATGGTTCTCTAACTTGTTCTCAAATTCCCCAAAATACTCAATGAAACCCAATTATTTAATTGTTTCCACTAATATTATACTATAAGGTCTTTTGGTATAGATCTGTTCTGCTTATGTTATTCTTCTTAAACTTGAAGACATCAGGCTATACAAAATTGTACCAAACAAGAACAGGTGCCTTTTTATGAGTCATCCTAAGTTCTTAACCTGCCCTTAAATTCTGGCCAGTAGAATCCCCAAAAAAGTGGGATTTGGTTCTCAACTTCAGTGTATTTAGACTTCAAGATTTTATGTGTATTGGAAAAAGTAACATTACAGAATATTCTACTCTTATTCTAAACAGACATATGTATTACATGTATATGCATGTAATACATATAGATACTTTTAAAGTCATCATTGGCATGGGTTTATCAATCACCATTAGTACCACCTTGCTAAAGAAGATGAAGTACTTCACTAGGAATAGGAAAACATCTCTACAGGCTTGTGTCAGAGTTTTATCCAATCTTCCTTATGCTGATTATCTATTATGTGCTGATTCATTTCTAAGACCACATATTTTAATCCAAGACTCACAGTCATAGTGTAACATAACAGATCCTCTATCATTATTTAGCTCAATAAAGACTTAAGGGGTGACTATAGAAGGCAATGGCACCCCACTCCAGTACTCTTGCCTGGAAAATCCCATGGACAGAGGAGCCTGGTAGGCTGCAGTCCATGGGGTCGCTAAGAGTCGGACACGACTGAGCAACTTCACTTTCACTTTTCTCTTTCATGCACTGGAGAAGGAAATGGCAACCCACTCCAGTATTCTTGCCTAGAGAATCCCAGGGACGACGGAGCCTGTTGGGCTGCTGTCTATGGGGTCGCACAGAGTCGGACACGACTGAAGCGACTTAGCATAGCATAGCATAGAAGCTGAAATTAGACCAGTCAGTGGAGGTCATACATTGAACATGATTCTCACTCTAATAGTGCTCACATTTTAGTGACTGTATCATTTTCAGACTTATAGACTGTAGAGAATTACTGGATTTCATGTTTATAGTTACTCAGTTTGGTCATCATCCATTCTTTTGTGTTGTTTCAACTATTTTTATTCTTATTTTATACTGTTACAAGCAATTAACTATTGAAATATTGGTGGCTTTTATGGTGATTGCAGCCATGAAATTAAAAGATGCTTACTCCTTGGAAGGAAAGTTATGACCAACCTAGAGAGCATATTAAAAAGCAGAGACATTACTTTGTCAACAAAGGTCCATCTAGTCAAGGCTATGGTTTTTTCAGTAGTCACGTATGGATATGAGCGTTGGACTATAAAGAAAGCTGAGCACAGAAGAATTGATGCTTTTGAACTGTGGTGTTGGAGAAGACTTTTGAGAGTCCCTTGGACTGCAAGGAGATCCAACCAGTCTATCCTAAAGGAGATCAGTCCTGGGTGTTCATTGGAAGGACTGATGTTGAAGCTGAAAGTCCAATATTTTGGTCACCTGATGCAAAAAGCTGACTCATTTGAGAAGACCTGATGCTGAGCAAGATTGAGGGCAGGAGGAGAAGGGGACAACAGAGGATGGGATGGTTGGATGGCATCACTGACTCAATGGACATAGGTTTGGGTAGACTCTGGCAATTGGTGATGGACAGGGAGGCCTGGCATGCTGAGGTTCATGGGGTCACAAAGAGTCGGACACAACTGAGCGACTGAACTGAACAGACTTTCTCCTTTGAGGAATGTATTCATATAACTCTTATGATCAAATGTTTCCTTTACTAGATTACTGAGATGAACAGGGTTTTACAGATTTTCCCAAATTGCAGGAAGAAGAGTAGAATCCAAATTGGATATTCTTGACTCATCTTCTCCTTATTCCATGTAAGTTCTTTATATTATGGTTATATTCTGTTTCCAAAGTTCTGCATCTTTTTGGCTGCAGATGATTGTAAGAGTTGAATATTTGCTTTCTTAATAGATTTGTTATTAAAAAACCTTATTCTGTATACATGTCATTACTGTCTGCAAATAGTCAATGCACAGTCTAAGCCATCACCCAGCAAAAACAAAAAATAAATGAAAGAACTCATTCAATAAAGTTGTGTCTTTGAGAGGCTGTGGTTTCAGAATAACATCAAAACAAACTGAAAGTCTGTGTTTGTACTTGAAAGGGAATCACAGTTTTCTGCATTGAACCTGCTATGATTGTTATATTAATATTTGGTTTCTGGGGGTGTCTCATTAATATTATCTATGAAGCATATTTTATGTTAACAGGGTAATAAGCACAGCAATAAGCAGGACCTAGCTTAGAACCAGTATAGTTATTTTAAAACAATGACCATGAATTCCAGATCTGCCATTTTTGCATAATAGTGATCTGAGAACAAAGCTTTTCCATCTTACAGTTTTCATAAGTGATGAAAAGAAGCAAAACATTAACCTGTAAACAAGTGCTAAGCTTGTGCATGCACATTCAAAATTTAAAAATTTATATAAATTTCCATGCAAATTAAGCATTGCCCTCAAGCTCGTGGCAAATTGCCACTGTAGTCCTTGGAATATAGAACTTGGGTAGCTCCAAATTTATAGTTATTTCAACTGAGCTCTGTTTCATTGATTTCTGCTTTTTTTGTGGTCCTCTGGGAACTTGATGCCTGATTCTCAAACATGCATTCATGATCTTATCTCTATACTGCTGCCGCTAAGTCGCTTCAGTCATGTCTGACTCTGTGCAACCCCATAGACGGCAGCCCACCAGGCTCTCCCATCCCTGGGATTCTCCAGGCAAGAACACTGGAGTGGGCTGCCGTTTCCTTCTCCAATGCATGAAAGTGACAAGTACTTGAGTGGGGTGCCATCGACTAGAGAGACCTAATGAATGAAATTACAAAAACAAGTAAATTGAAGTATTTAAGCTTGAAGGAAATATTATGAGCTCACTTTCCCCATATCAAAACTCTCTGTTAAGCTCCTTGAAAACTTTCATTTGTTAATAATTTTATAGGCAAAACAGTAAAAGGGTGGATAAATTCTCCTGCTTGTACTCTTGCCTGGAAAATCCCATGGACGGAGGAGCCTGGTAGGCTGCAGTCCATGGGGTAGCTAGGAGTCAGACACGACTGAGCGACTTCACTTTGACTTTTCACTTTCATGCATTGGAGGAGGAAATGGCAACCCATTCCAGTGTTCTTGCCTGGAGAATCCTAGGGATGGGGGAGCCTGGTGGGCTGCCGTCTATGGGGTCGCACAGAGTCGGACACGACTGAAGCGACTTAGCAGCAGCAGCAGCATAAAAACTTAACTTTCCAAATGATCGATCTTGTGAACACTAAATTGGCCCTGACTTATTTAAAGGTCATTTACCCAGAAAGCTTTGCTAACTGATTTTCAAGTACCTGGATGAATTCCTACAAAAACAGTCAAAATTGATTCTGCAGTCTCTGTGCCAATGGTCAAGTACTACACCCATAAAAGAGACTTTCTGACAATCAGTGAAAGCTCATTGTATTCATACTTTGTTCTTAAAATCTAACATATTAAATTAGCTTATTTCCTGGTCCACATCATTTGGATACAAAAAATCAGAAGTGATTTTGCAGCCAGGCTCCCTGACTCCAAGAAACAATGACACTTGGCAATCTGATAATACAATGGAACAGGGAAAACCAAAACAAAATGAAACAAAAAAACTGGCCTAAAAGTGTCAATCTGAGGACATTTGCTATGTGCTCAAAAGCTCTATTCACTCCTGCAGACCATGAGGTTATCATGACCTTACTACACAACAGAGAGATGGATTATTTCATTTAATGCCCATTTATTAAGAATTTAACGCATGTCTGGGGTTCGGGAAGCTAAGACAAGTAAAATGCAATTCATGCCCATGAGATTTACAGTTCACCTGGGAAAGTAGGAACATAGGCAGTTATAAGAGAAAAAGAAAGTGCAGTAAGAACTTAGAGAAGGGAAAACTGATTTGTCTTGAAGGCTTAATGGAAAAGTAAGGTCTGCAGTTGCTGTTAAAAGCCATCAAGGGCTTTCCAAATTGATAATAAAGAAATGTAATGAAGGATACAGTAGAAAGAAAGGATAGACTATGCAGCATGAAATGTCATGAGAAAGCATGATGTGTACAGCAGGCAGAATTCTAAGATACCCCCCAGGGTTCCCATCCCCCTGAATATGTCCTGTATAATCCCTTCCCCTTGAGTGTGAGCAAGACATGCTTGTGAATATGATGGACTATCACTCAATGATTATATTGCATTATATGTCAAAAGGATTTTACAGATTGAATGAAGGTCTCTAATCAGTTGACTCTCAGTTCATCAAAATGGAGATTATCTTGGGTGAATCTGATCTAATTAGATGAGCTCTTCAAAGACACTAAAAGATTTCAGAGAGGGATCCTCCTACTGACCTTGAAGAAGCACACTGCCACAGTGCAGACAGCCTGTGATGGACAACTGAGAGTCACCTGTAAGAAGCTGAGAGTGATTCCTAGTTACAGTGGCCCCTACAGCAACTAGTAATAAAATGACTACCTCACTCATACTGCAAGGAAATAAATGCTACAAACAACCTGAAGGAATATGGAGCTGGCTCTCTCCCTAGTTAACCTTCCATATACGGACACAGATGAGTGACACCTTGATTTCACTTTAGTGAGATTCTGGGTGGAAGACACAACTAAAGTGTGCCAGCGTCCTGATTCACAGAACCTATGAGATAATAAATTTATGTCATTTTAAGCTTTTAAAGTTCTAGTAGTTTGTTACATACCAATAAAAAGATGAATACAGCAATTGGAAGGAAGAGAAGATTAAAATTTTTGGATCATGGACAAGACAAGAGAAACATAGACAAGGGAAAAACTAATTAAGGGAATGAAAAATATAATAAAATGAAAAAAGCCATCTGAATTTATCTTGTGGGTTGCAGGAAGTCAATTGGTTAACATGAAGGCTGCTAATGCAAAGGGGATTTTAGAAAGTTAATGCTGACCAAAGTGAGAAAGATGGATTGAACAGGAGACATGATGGAAGAAGGGAATTAGACTATACTGCTGCTGCTAAGTCGCTTCAGTCGTGTCCGACTCTGTGCGACCCCATAGACAGCAGCCCACCAGGCTCCCCCATCCCTGGGATTCTCCAGGCAAGAACTCTGGAGTGGGTTGCCATTTCCTTCTCCAATGCAGGAAAGTGAAAAGTGAAAGTGAAGTCGCTCAGTTGTGTCCGACTCTTAGCGACCCCATGGACTGCAGCCTACCAGGCTCCTCTGTCCATGGGATTTTCCAGGCAAGAGTACTGGAGTGGGTTGCCATTGCCTTCTCCAAGACTATACTAAAATAATCCTAATAAGTGGTTTTGAAAGTTTTTGGAAAGGCAATGACAGTAGTGAGGAAACAAAAGGAAAAGATTAGGAAAGCATTTGGTAGATAAAATCAACATGATGACCAATGTGAGACCAACATAAAAGAAAAAGATTAATGGAGAAAGATTCCAAGCTTCCTTGACCCAGTGTTATGAGAATAAGAGAAGATAAACAATGAGAGAGAAAATGTATTTGGTATTTTGAAAACGTTTAGCTGCCTGCAAGATCTCTAAGTGATTAAGAGGTAGCTACTCATACTTAGTAAAAAAAATATAGTTCTGAACTTTAAAACAAGGTGAAGGCTGGAGTTTTATTTGGGGAGTTATCAATAGAAGTTGAAGGCATGGAAATAAATGAGATCATTTAAGAAGAATATATATTCCGAAAAGATGATGGTGGATTAAACTCTGGGGAACATCAACATTTAAGTGTAAATAGAGTTAAAGGACAAGAGAAAGAAAATAAGGGATTGTTAACATAATAAGAGTAAAATATGGAAAATATGGAGAAAATGGTAGCTTGGAAGTGAAGGAGGAGACACTTTAAAAGAAAAGAAGATTGACCATTGCCAAAAGTCAAAAGTCAAGTAGAATGAGCTTTAAGAAAATGCCTTTGGATTTAACAATAAAAAAGGCCACTTTGGCCCTGATAAGAACAATTTGGCCTTAGTAAGAGGGTTTCAAAGGAGTAGTGGGTGTTGACACCACATTACAGTAGATTTTAGCAATGAATGAGAAGTGAGATGTAGCAGACCAGGACTATGAGGAACTGCTTTCAAGTAGCTGGGCAACAAGAGCAGAAGGAAATTAAGGGAAAAGGACATCATCAAAAAAAAGCACAAAAACCCACAGGGTGGGAAACAATATTTGCAAATCACATATTTGATAATGAACTTTATATATATATATATATATATATATATATATATATATATATATATGAAGAACTCTTACAACCCAATAGTAAAAAGACAAACCAATTAAAAGTGGGCAAAGGATCTGTATAGACAATTCTACAAAGGTATACAAATGATCCCCTGTAGAAGGAAACGGCAACCCACTCCAGTACTCTTGCTGAGACAATCCCATGGACAGAGGAGCTTGGTGAGCTACATACAGTCAATGGGATCGCAAAGAGTTGGACATGACTGAGCAGTGCACGCACACAGATGCACACACACACACACAAACACACAAAAATGGCCAAGATGCTTGACATCATTAGTGACCAGGAAAATACAAATCAAGATCATAATGAAATACCATTTCATACCCACTAGAATGTGTGTGTGTGTGTGTGTGTGTGTGTGTATGTGTGGGATGTTCAGTCATGTCTGACTCTTTGTGACCACACAGAATGGCTAGAAACAAAAAGTCAGAAAACAGATGTTGTCAAGGATGTGGAGAAATTAGAAGCCTTGTATGCTGTTGGGGTTTGAAGGAGAGGGTGTAAAATGGTACTGCCACATTTGAAAACCACCCGGCAGTTAGTTAAATAATTAAACACAGAATAGACAAATGATCCAGGAATAACATTCCTAGGTATATGCTCAAGAGAAATGAAGACATACACCCACAAAGAAACTTGTACATGAATGTTTATAGCAGCATTATACAAAAGAGTCAAAGGTAGAAACAACCCAAATGTCCATCAACAGAGAAATGCTTTTTTTTAAAAAAAAAATCTGCTACTCCTCACAATGGAGTATTATTTGGTGATAAAGAGGAATGAAGTACTGATGTATGGATGAATCTTGAAAATATTATGCCAAGTGAAAGAAGTCAGTCACATAAGACTTTGTACTATATGATTCCACTGATATAAAGTCCAGGATAGGGAAATCTAGGGACAGAAAATAGATTAATACTGCTTTGGGCTGGAGGGGGTGAGAGGTGAGAAGGATGATAGCTAAAGGGTATGAGTATCTTTTTGAAGGTGTTCTGAAATTGAGTATGGTGACAGTTGCAGGTCCATAAATATACTAACCCCATTAAATTGTACACTTTGAATGAGTGAATTGTATGGTATATGAACTATAGCTCAATAAAGTTATTTTTTTAAAAGAACATAAAGGGAGTAATTCAAGGTAGATAAGATCAAAATGAACATTTCTTTCAGCTTGAGAGAGATTCCAGTGTGTGTGTTTTGAGAGAAAGGAGCTGGTGGCCATTCACAGTGATTGATGCTCATGACGATATCTCTGAATCATCAGAAAAGGTCAAATCCTGTTCAATATGTAATATCTCTTAGAAAGAGTTCCAGAAAAAATATCTAAATGAAATTTATTCCTTTGAACACGAAACTTGCTTTCTTTTATAGGAAAATTAATTTACGAAGAATAAGTGTTCCCTCACTGGTGATGGACAAATGAGGTGTTACACCAACTAGAGAAATAATGGTTACCAAAAAAGTGTCTTGTTAAAACTTAGTTTTTATTTCTGAAGTTTTGAGACAGTTTTTGGGCTATGAATAAAAGAAAAGGAAAGACATACCAAATTCCATGATTCTAATACAATTGTTAATAAGATCTGCATTAACCCTTAGCTGTCTGGCTCATAGGGCTTCCCTGGTGGCTCAGATGGTAACCAATCTGCCTGCAATGTAGGAGACCTGGGTTTGATCCCTGAGTCAGGAGAATTCCCTGGAGAAGCGAATGGCAACCCACTCCAGTATTCTTGCCTGGAGAATCCCACGGACAGAGGAACCTGGCAGGTTACAGTCCATGGGGTCACAAGAGTCAGACATGACTGAGCAACTAAGCATGCACATCTGACTCACACAGAGGAAGTTGTAGTCAGGCTACATCCCTTCACATTGCTCTGGATTAAGAATGGAGGCTGTCATACTCAGCCATCCAGCTGATAGACATTATTTAATCTATGTAATATCTGGTACTCCATGTGGTTCAGCCAAAATGTTTGCTGTCACTGTTTTGTTTCTTTTTTGAAATTGTGTTGAGCACCGTTCTTGCTTTTATTTGTTATTTACAAAGTATTTTCATTATTTTTCAATGCCTGCTGCCATAGCATATTGTCTGGCTATTAAAAACAGATTGTTAAAGACTTACTGGCAAAACCCCAGAGGATCTATGTGGAATTATTTGTTTGAAAGTTTATTATTAAAATTCTCTGGATACAGATTAATTTGGCTTGCTCAATATTTTTATTGTTTCACCTGCTATTGAGTAGAAACTGCAGTGGGGAATATATCTGTTTTGTTTTGTTACCAAGTCCTATCAGAATTGTCTGAAAGTGCCTAAACATTTTTTTTACTGGAATGATCTGCTTTCAAACAACCCACCACCCTCAGGAGAGGGTTACTCACACAAGGTATCCAGATGTTTTGGGTAAAAAGTAAATATTCTGCATCCTTAAGGAAGGGCGAGAGCACTTTGGAACTTGGCAGAAGTGCAGCCTGTTAAGAGAAGACTTCCCATTTCTCTGTTGATGACCTAGGAAAGTGGTCTGCTGGATTTTGAGTGTGAGAAAAGGGAGCTGAGCCTTCTATTGAGGGGATAAGCCAGGCAAAACAACTCTCCTGGTGCTGAGAGGGAGAGCCAGATCGGAGCGTCCTGTGAAAGAAAGTCCGAGAGGGACAGGGATTCATTTCTGGGAAGAACATAATGAGAGCAAACTGCGTAATAAATAAGAGCTGTTTTTCTCTTGATTTGGATTTGGGCTTCGTCACAGGGATCAAGTGCTTTTACAGAAAGAATAGAAGTAGATCTGTGGTTTAAATAAAAGTGATGAGTTTTCACTTTGTACCTGTTTGGTGAAGAAGACTTCAGAGAGAAAAAAAGAGTATTTTATGACTTTAGTGTAGTTTCCTCCTGTCAAGTATGAAAATGGACCTAATCTGCTTTGTTTCCAAAACTTACCACACATATTCTCCTGCTTTTTTCTCCTAACAACAGAAACTCCAAATGTGCTCCGTCAGAGGTCATAATAGTGGATGAGGACTAAAGGAGGCCTGAATTCTAGGGGAAAGTTATTATTCAAAGGCACACATCCATTGATCTGCATCTATGCTGCCAATATACTAAAGAAAATGGGAAAGACACAGATTTTGACCTCCAAAAACCTTAGTTTGAATCCCTGTTCCAAGCCTCAACTGCCTTATCTTCACAACTCTGTTGCCTAATCTGTAAATCAGGCATTGTAATACTACCTAACCCTATTTGACAATCAACTAAGATATATGTGAAAGTTCTTTGAATGATATAAAATATAATACTTATTTTAATTGGAAAATATTACTGGATATTTTTTATCTAACTTTACAAAACCAGGATTTGAACATAGGGCTATAGGACTCTAAAACTGTGTCTCTTCCTAAATTTGCCCTGTTAAGTGACTATTAATAAATATATTTCTATGAATAATGCTTAATAATATTTATAAATGAATAGTTTCAACATGGAAAGCATTTTTCTTTGTGGGATACCAAACAGAATCAGACTTATTGTTTTCAAGAAGCTAATAGTTTATTATGAAAGACAAGACATGGATATAAATATCTACCCTCACGAATTAAAAAACGATGGATCTTAAGAGATGGTGATTCAGCTACTTGTTTGCTAACTACCTACTGAGCATCTACAATGTGACAGATACTGTGTCAGACCCTGGAAACAGAATGAACACATAAATAGGTATGGTTCTTGCCCTTTTAGAGATTATTGTCTAGAAGAAGAAAGATACTGATAAATAAACAAAAAATCACAACATTTATAAGGGCTACAAAGTAGAGATACTTATAAAGTGCTCAATGATTCAGAGAGAAATACTACTTCCAGTGCACAGGATGGAGAAGATTTTTAAGGGGCTCATTGGAGCTCAAATTTTGTGACAAATAAGATTTAATTTAATTTAACAAATAAGATTTAATTTAAATAAGATTCCCTCCTACTGAATAGGAGGGAAAGTTGTCTCAGACAGAGGATGCAGACAGTATGAGCCAAGGAATAAGGTTAATGAAAGAATGAATATTTAAAACTGCTCAGGGGAATTCAAGGTAAACTCATTTACATAATTTAAGGTAAGATGATTAAAAAAACAAAAATAGATATATGTTGAAACCATGTTGTAAGAGTTTTGAATGCCAGGTTAAAATTTTTGTATACTATTCTGTGATTCATACAGAATCTCTGGAGGTTTGTGAATAAAATAACATGACAGAACTATGAAGGAGGAAGAGATGGTGGAAGGTGGAAAAGATGCCATGTAAGAAGCTACTTCAGCAATGAATTACTTGAAGACAAGGAAGGCCCAAGGCAGGCAGTTAGCAATGAGAATGAAGAAGAGGAAAATGTGCCAAGGGTATTTTCAAAATATTGACTGATCTTGGTTATGGAAAACAAGGACAATAAGGAACCATTAATAAATAATGTTGAAGAGAATAATCAATCAGCTCTAAATTGGCATAATGCATTTTTTTCTGAATGTAACCCTTATACTGGTACTGTATATAAAATAAGGTGAATAATAATCTTTTACTTGAAACAGTAATAATAAATGTTTTATTTGATAAAGCAAATAGATGCCCTCTTTGTGGAAAATGGATGACCTAGATTCACCTATTAAAGTGGAGAATGTCAGGGCTGCATAGAAGCTTAGTGACCAGAGTGAGCAATGGGTTTTCCAAACTAAGAGGCTGAAGTCCAAAGAGATTAAAGGACTCAAGTGAAGCCAAAAACTAATAAAAGGCAAAGTCCAGATGTCTTGCTTCCGAGGCCAGGGCTTTTTCACCACTTCGTGGAACCTCTTATTTTTAACGATGATGTTTATTTAGGAAAATGATAGTCTCATTGCAGCTGGGTTTGTCCATCCCATAATGGCTGTACACTGTTTAACAGTCAGTGAAGGAGCAATTCCTTCTCACTTTGGATGAGAACAGCTGGGTGTAGGCTGTTACAGTCAGGGCTCTAGACAGAGTCTCTGTGTCCATCCTGGGATTCTGACCTGTGTCTGAGAAAATCAAATAAATGATGGGAAAAGCCACAGAGGACTGAGAACCCACTCAGGAAAGACCTCATTCCAAGGGAAAAAGAAGCTGAGATGTGCTCTCTTGGATCAAGTTCGATAAACCATATCAGGAAGAGAGAATATTGCCTGTGGCCTTGTCATTGTTGTCTTCCATTTGAGTCACTGGATGAAGGGGTTGTATGAAAAAGCAAATAAAAATTAAAAATTGCTTTTTTATCTACCATCTCTGTGAGATATTGAGAATATAAGGTAGATGTCAGCAGACCTGGCATTGGCAGCCTCCATTGCAGTGGGTGGCCAGCAGGGGTGGTGGTAGCATGTGTTGTGATGGACAGAGCACCAACACCTAGTCTAAAACATCAGCTCTCTTGGTTTTAAACATTGATATCAATGTCAGTTACCAGTAACATCAACATCACCTCATATACCTTTACTTGGCATCTGATAGCTAAGCTGCACTTTTACTTTGGCACCATGGTGGGGAAAAGTGGATGCAAATGATGAAGGACCAAAAGTATCTGTGGGAATCATTTAGAGGACTCCCAGAATTTCTAGTATGAAAATTCAGGAGGACGAATTTCCTACAGAACAAAGTAGAGGTGAGCAGGTAAATTCTATTACCTAATGCTTCTTCTATGGGTAAAAAACAAACTTAACCTGCTTTTTATTATTATGTTTGTTCTTTTGAAATAGTCTTTTTTTTTCTTAATATCTGGAACACTATTTGGGGCTTGGTCAGCTAGTTGGTTTATATATCTGAGTAATCAGTTTCTGTTAGATCTTTGAAGAATTGACCCTTTGTGTCATAAGATCTACTGGTGAGTTCTATGGGAAAAAATTAAAAATTGTTTGAGTTGACTATTTTTCTTTTGCTAGATCTCAAGCAAGCTCTCGTTCCACATGTTGATCTGTAGAAAGGGCAGAAGACTCTGTTAAAGATCTTTTAGATTTATTCTTCAATATGACTTCAGGGAAGTTATTTATTAATAGTTTCTCAAGTTTAACAGTTTTATCTTCAAAAAGAGATGTCATCTCTACTTTAACTGATCTTTATGAAATTCTGGTTAAACTCTTTTCAGTACAATTTGTTTTAAATTGCATTTAACAATAGGAAATCTATCTTTCCATACATGCTTGGAATTATTTCATAGCCTTTGCAGTATTTTCCAAACTCTGCTCATCATAATATTAATACCATGAGATATTCCTTCATTAAAACAGTTATGCAGATATTGGATTAAACAAAGTTATGTAAGTCTCATTACTGAAGGTCTTCTCTGAATCTTCAAAATATACTTTGTTCATATCCAAGAAAGAGCATATTATATAGGTTTTCTCATCTAATGCAAGTGTTTCACAGAATACAAGTGTGTGAAAATCTGTTTATAGTATTATATGGATTTTTGGAAACATACTATTGGAAAAATTCACTTGGGCCTTTTAACTGTTTGTTAAAAAAATAAGCATTTATTAGTCTGAGTCAAGCCTACTGATGAATGTATTTTAATGGTGAGAATTTTCAGTGCCTTTGCTTATAATAGTGAATTGGCATATATTGATTTTTTAAATTGTCATTAATTTTTCAAGAGTTGACTCATGAATTCAAGAGCACTTAAAGGAAGAGAAGTGGCTCTTCTATCAATTTTGGCTAAACTTGGTTTGAAGTATAAGATAAAACAAAAAATAAATAAAGAACTTCTACTTACATTCATCAATTTTGAACATTTGGATTCCACAGGCAAAGCATCTTAAATACTAGGTTACTTATTACCACCGACAGCTATGTTATCAACTCTTATTGTTGTTGTTTAGTCACTAAGTTATGCTGGACTCTTTTGTAACTCCAAGGACTATAGCCCACCACTATAGCCCATCCTCTGTCCATGGGATTTCCCAGGCAAGAATACTGGAATGGGTTGACATTTCCTTCTCCAAGAGATCTTTTTGACTCAGGGATCGAACCTACATCTCTTGGGTAATCCTACATTGTCAAGCAGGTTCTTTTTCACTGAGCATCAGGGAAGCTTTCTCAACTTTTAATAGAGGTGTAATACATGTTATTGCTTCCCAGGTGGTGCAGTGGTAAAGAGTCTATCTGCAAACATAGGAGACCCAAGAGACATAGGTTTGATCCCTGGTTCAGGAAGATCCCCTGGAGTAAGAAATGGCAACAGGCTCCAGTATTCTTGCCTGAAAAATTCCAAGGACTGAGGAACCTGGTGGTCTACAGTCCATGGAGTCACAAAGAATTGGACATGACTGATGAACTAAACACAACACAATACCAGTGGGAACATCCAATAATAGAAGTGTAATATGCAGCTGGTAAAGAATCCATCTGCAATGCAGGAGACCTAGTTCAATTCTTGGGTCCTGAAGATCCCCTAAAGAAGGGATAGGCTACCCACTTCAGTATCATGGGCTTCCCTGGTGACTCATATGGTAAAGAATCCACCTGCAATGTGGGGGATCTGGGTTCGATCCCTGAGTCAGGAAGATCCCCTGGAGGAGGAAATGGCAACCCACTCCAGGACTCACGCCTGGAAAATCCCCATTGATAGAGATGCCTGGTGGGCTGCAGTCCATGGGATCATAAAAGAGTTGGACATGACTTAGTGACTAACAACAACAATAACTGAAAGACAGCTCATATTCTATCATTTTCTATCTCAAAATAACTTGAATTTGTTTCCATTTTTCCAAACAGGTGAATAGTATTACTCAGTTCAAAACAATACAAAGTGAATGATATTGTTCCAGATACTGGAAGTACGATTAGTAAAAATGAAGGGTCAAGTTGAGACAAAGTATGCATAGCTTTGGGTGACAGACACAACTGAGTTTGAATCCTGGCTTTTCCAGTTGCAGAAACCTATGGATAGTGGACAGTATCACCTTCTATGAGCCTCAGTTTCCTTACCTATAAAATGGGTGTAATAGAAATACCTACTTCAAAGAGCATGGGTGAAAATTCAATGAGATAATGTGTAAAACGCACATAGCACATGATGAGAATTCAATAAACCTTATAACCATTATTATTTAGTCTCTCAAGGAAATAAGTTTAATCAGCTTATTTTCATAATTGTTAAGTACCAGATTCTTAATAATGGGGTTGTTGATTTTGTTTTGTTTTTGTGTTTTTTGTCTTTGAGGTTAGTGACTCTGAATGGCGGTGGGCAAGCAGGCCTAGCTGGGACCCTACAGGGGACTCTAGGTAGCCCAGAGACAGCCTGAAGCCACAGATGCCCGGGAATGTGGTCAACTAGGCCATGTAGGTACAAGAGGAACTCAGAGGAACCCACTGAAAGAAGGGAGGAAAAACGTCAAGACCAGGCCTGGGGAGCTATGCTAAATGTCCCTGGAAATCACTTCAGTGCCCTTCTCATTCAGAATGCTTTACCACTAGCACCAACTGGGAAGCCCTTCCACACATTTACACTGAGTCAAATAGTGCCTTTCACTTCATTCTCCACCATAATTAATTCTGTCTTAAGGATTATTTGCATGACCATCCATTCCTTCTTCACAAGAAAAATGAAGTGAAGTGAAGTGAAGTCGCTCAGTCGTGTCCAACTCTTTGTGATCCCATGGACAGTAGCCCACCAGGCTCCGCCATCCATGGGATTTTCCAGGCAAGAATACTGGAGTGGGCTGCCATTTTCTTATCCAGGGGATCTTCCCAATCCAGGGATCGAACCCAGGTCTCCTCATTGCAGAAAGATGCTTTTACCGTCCGAGCCACCAGTGAAGCCCAAGAACAATATGCCTATGTATTACATTGGACTCTTGGGAACAGACTGCCCTTCTACACACAAGAATCCCCACAGCTTATGAAGAGGGCAAGAAAAGCCTCATCTTCTCTTCTATGTACTCACTGTCCTGGCCATGGAACTTGCTCAGGTCACATCCTCTAATGCCCAGCCTTCCACTCCCCTGACCAATAATATTCTGTGATCCTCTCCTTTCCTTGCTCCACCAGATATTTGGGAAGCAAAGAAACACTGTTGACATGACTGTAAAGAATACAATCATATTTTTAAATTTTTTTCTTACAGGCAAATAGACTGTTGTCAACATATGTCTTTCCTTCTTATTGGTCATTTTCAATGAGTTTGTCTCTGCATCTTTTTTCATAGTGCTGCTTTGCTTTTAGGATTCCCTAAAAGCTAGTGGAGGTGATGGAATTCCAGTTGAGCTATTCCAAATCCTGAAAGACGATGCTGTGAAAGTGCTGCACTCAATATGCCAGCAAATTTGGAAAACTCAGCAGTGGCCACAGGACTGGAAAAGGTCAGTTTTCATTCCAATCCCAAAGAAAGGCAATGCCAAAGAATGCTCAAACTACCGCACAATTGCACTCATCTCACACGCTAGTAAAGTAATGCTCAAAATTCTCCAAGCCAGGCTTCAGCAATATGTGAACCATGAACTTCCTGATGTTCAAGCTGGTTTTAGAAAAGGCAGAGGAACCAGAGATCAAATTGCCAACATTTCCGCTGGATCATGGAAAAAGCAAGAGAGTTCCAGAAAAACATCTATTTCTGCTTTATTGACTATGCCAAAGCATTTCACTGTGTGGATCACAAAAAACTGTGGAAAATTCTGAAAGAGATGGGAATACCAGAACACCTGACCTTCCTCTTGAGAAACCAGTATGCAGGTCAGGAAGCAACAGTTAGAACTGGACATGGAACAACAGACTGCTTCCAAATAGGAAAAGGAGTTTGTCAAGGCTGTATATTGTCACCCTGTTTATTTAACTTATATGCAGAGTACATCATGAGAAATGCTGGACTGGAAGAAACACAAGCTGGAATCAAGATTGCTGGGGAAAAGATCAATAACCTCAGATATGTAGATAATACCACCCTTATGGCAGAAAGTGAAGAGGAACTAAAAAGCCTCTTGATGAAAGTGAAAGTGGAGAGTGAAAAAGTTGGCTTAAAGCTCAATATTCAGAAAACGAAGATCATGGCATCCGGTCCCACCACTTCATGGGAAATAGATGGGGAAACAGTGGAAACAGTGGGGGCTCCAAAATCACTGCAGATGGTGACTGCAGCCATGAAATTAAAAGACGCTTACTCCTTGGAAGGAAAGTTATGACCAACCTAGATAGCATATTCAAAAGCAGAGACATTACTTTGCCAACACAGGTTCGTCTAGTCAAGGTTATGGTTTTTCCTGTGGTCATGTATGGATGTGAGAGTTGGACTGTGAAGAAAGCTGAGCACCGAAGAATTGATGCTTTTGAACTGTGGTGTTGGAGAAGACTCTTGAGAGTCCCTTGGACTGCAAGGAGATCCAACCAGTCCATTTTGAAGGAGATCAGCCCTGGGATTTCTTTGGAAGGAATGATGCTAAAGCTGAAACTCCAGTATTTGGCCACCTCATGCGAAGAGTTGACTCATTGGAAAAGACTCTGATGCTGGGAGGGATTGGGGGCAGGAGGAGAAGGGGATGACAGAGGATGAGATGGCTGGATGGCATCACTGACTCAATGGACGTGAGTCTCAGTAAACTCCAGGAGTTGGTGATGGACAGGGAGGCCTGGCGTGCTGCGATTCATGGGGTCGCAAAGAGTCGGACACGACTGAGCGACTGATCTGACTGATCTGATCTGAAAATGGGGATATTTCTATTTCTGCAAGGGAAAAAAAAAAGACAAGTGAACCTGTTGAGGGCAGTGCATAAACTGGAGAACATTCTCTAGATTGAAACAAAATGACAAGTAGAGCATCAGTATCGTGTGGGCCATGGAGATGAGGTTGCCTGGAATCCAGGGTATCGTCACCCACAAGGCACACTGAAGGGCAGTCATGATTGTCATGTAGTGCAGTGAGTAGCAGATGGCCAGGTAGTAGTCGCAAGCCATGACCGAGAGAAAGATCTTTTGGCTGTCCCAAAGGTGATGAGGAAATGCATTTGGGTCAAGTAAGCTGAGAAGGAGATGATGGTGATCCCACACAGAAGGTTCACTAGCATATCGGGGATGGTAGTGGTGGTTAAGAAGATGTCAAGAAGAGACAAGTTGCTGAGCAAGAAGTACATGGGGCTGTGTAGATAAGGGTCTGAAATAATGACCAAGATGGTGATCTGATTTCCCATGTGCTCAATCAGATACAGGCTAAAGGACAGACTGATGGACATCTGCCCCTGAAGGGACTGCTCAGAGAGGCTGAAACGGATGAATTCAGAGACTTGGGTCTCATGATTCATGTCCAGGCAGTTCTAATGCCAGAAACAGTGGCATCAATGGCTGATAGACTCCCAGGGAGAAAACAGGTTACCTCATTGCTCTTTAAAATCCATCTTTCAAGATACTTCTCATTTAATCACCTGAGCCTCAGTTTCCTCATCTATTACATGAGATTAATAATTCTGACTTTTCAGGCCTTCCCTGATAGCTCAGTTGGTAAAGAATCCTCCTGCAACACAGGAGTAGTAGTGAAAGTCACTCAGTCGTGTCCGACTCTTGCAACCCCATGGACTGTAGCCCACCAGGTTCCTCTGTCCATGGGATTCTCCAGTCAAGAATACTGGAGTGATGGAATGGGGAGGGGGGAGGGAGGAGGGTTCAGGATGGGGAACACATGTATACCTGTGGCGGATTCATTTTGATATTTGGCAAAACTAACACAGTTATGTAAAGTTTAAAAATAAAATAAAATTAAAAAAAAAAAGAATACTGGAGTGGGTTGCCATTTCCTTCTCCAATGCAGGAGACCCCAGTTCAATTCCTGGGTCTGGAAGATCTGCTGGAGAAGGGATAGGCTACCCACTCCAGCATTCTTGGGCTTTCCTTGTGGCTCAGCTGGTAAAGGATCCACCTGCAATGCGGGATACCTGGGTTTGATCCCTGGGTTGGGAAGATCCCCTGGAGAAAGGAATGGCTACCCCCTCCATTATTCTAGCCTGGATAACTCCATGGACTATTTAGCCCATAGGGTTGCAAAGAATCGGACACGACTGAGTGACTTTCACTATCACTTTCATAAGGATTAAGTGAGAAAAATAAGTATAAGGGACTTAAATCCATAGCAAATATATACTATGGATGACTATTTCTTTTAGTTGGAACTTTTAATAATGCTACCAAAATAATATGTTGAAAAAAAAAATTAAAGGGAGGAAATGAAAACCAGTGATGGCTCAACTTTGAGTAAAGCCCAGGGGGCTTGACTCAGTCTGAGTGAGGGAGCCCTGTAAACCGACTTGAGGAAGCCCATGTCTTTCACTATGGCATCTGGTCAATTATGCAGCATGGAATATTCTTTCACTGAATTCTGCTGTTTCTGTGTTGGCACAAAAAAATATGTCTCCTGGCTACCAAGACATTACTCATTTTATGTAGGATATACAGAGACTACTTCTAAAAGACAGATGCCACAGGTTACATTCCCTGGCTGGATATTATTTCCTATCATAAATAAAAATATGCCCCAATTCCTGGTTAATAGCATAAATTGCTTTTTAAATAACGTTCTTTAATGCAATCTCTCATTCTTTTTGGGTCATTCTCTAAATGTACACATCAGTGTCAGGAAATTTCCTTGTTGTAATTTCCTCTTACCTTTGCTTTCTTCAGTTAATTAGATCTGTTAGGATTTTTGTTTTAATTTCTGAGACCCTCTAAGGATGCTAATTCAGACTTATTTTATGTAGGATATACAGAGACTATTAGAGAGATACTGGTCAATATTTCAATTTAGGATCTTTTAGATTACTTTCTCTGCTCTGCAATTTAGAGCCAAATAGACTCCATTAGCATGCATTAGCTATTCTTGTTCTGTCACTAAGTCATGTCTAACTCTTTACAACCCCATGGACTGCAGTACATCAGGCTTCCCTGTCCTTCACTATCTTCAGAGTTTGCTCAAATTCGTGTCTGTTGAGTCAGTGATGCTGTCTAAGCATCCCATCCTCTGCTGCTCTATTGAGTAAGTACAATGCTCTTATTCACTCTCTAAATAAAGCCAAATAAATAGATTATATAAAAGTACCACAAGGCGGTCATTTGCATAATTAAAAAAGAAAAAAAGCCACTTGAGAAATCATTCTCAAAGGGAAATAATAAAGACCTATGAATTGGAACACTAGAAATGTCTTGGATTTTTTAAAAACACGAGTCTAACCAAAGATTATAGTGCTGCACTTTTATAGAAGGCATTCATTCATTCACTGATTCCAAAGACACCAACTCCCAAATGGCAGGCAATGTGGTAAATGCTGGACGTATAAAATAAATCAGACACATGCTCTGATGTCAGGGATTTAATGATCTTAGCCAGAGGATTTACATGTACACAGTTTAAATATAATAATCCTATGGTGAAAATTGGTAATAATAGTATAGAAAATTGCAATGGAATTTCAAAGGAAGTCACTTCTAGTTCATTCAGCACAGAGGTGTCAGTTCACAGAGGTGCCAACAGTTGAGTTATAGTTCCAGAGATGAGCCGGAGTTCACCAGGTGGAAAGGGAATGTGCGCTTTCTGATGACAAGAAGGCAAGCACATGAATGAATTTAATGTGATATGGCAATGGAGTGGCTGAAGCATGGTGTGTGTGGGAGTGTAAATGGAAGATGGTCAGATGCAGTGGGAATATAAGCTGGCACCAAATTGAGCATTTGGGGCTTTATGTCTCATACATTAGGATCTACTGTCTAGTTTTTTGGGTTTTTTTTGTAGTTGAGAAACATGAAAAATATGACTTAAAGGGCTACCTCTTATACGACATGCAGAATGGATCAGAAAGAGGTTTGGCAGTAATATAAAAAGGCCAATTCACTGTAATCATTGTAGATGAGAAATACTTAGACTTTGAACTAATGTTGTGGCAGAACAGATAGAGAAAAGAATAAGGATTCAAGATGCATTGAGTGAAAGTCAGTGAAAACTGCTCAGTCGTGTTCCAACTCTTTGCAACCCCATGGACTATACAGTCCATGGAATTCTTCAGGCCAGAATACTGGAGTGGGTAGCATTTCCCTTTTCCAGGGGATCTTCCCAACCCAGGGATCGAACCCAGATCACCCACATTGTGGGCAGATTCTTTACCAGCTGAGCCACAAGGGAAACCCAAGAATACTGGAGTGGCTAGTCTACCCCTTCTCCAGCAGATCTTCCTGACCCAGGAATTGAACTGGGGTCTCCTGCATTGCAGGTAGATTCTTTACCAACTGAGCTATCAGGGAAGCTCCCTGAAGATACATTGATGAGGTATAATTAATAAGATGTGTCATTGGTGAATTTGAATGTTGTAGGTGAAAAAAATTTGTAAACAACCCAAAGATTTTTAACCTAAGCAACTGAGGAGCTTCCCAGGTGGTGCTAGTGGCCTAGTGGTAAAGAACACACCTGCCAATGCAGAAGATGTAACATTTGTGGGTTCGATTACTGGGTTGGGAAGATCCCCTGGAGAAGGGCATAGCAACCCACTCCAGTATTCTTGCTTGGAGAATCCGATGGACAGAGAAGCCTGGTGGACAACCCTCCATAGGGTTGTACATAGTCGGACATTACTGAAGTGACTTAGCATGCAAGCAACTGGATGTTGCCATTCATTGACCTGAGATATGGTTAGAATCATCAGGAACACAGTAAATTCAGTCTTAAACAATTGATTTGGAGGTTCATGGAGTAGGGTAACCAGGATGACTTGTCTTTTAGGCAACTAGAAATATGAGACTAGAGGTGATGCAAGTTAATAGGACTTGGAATATCATTTTGGTGGTCATAGAATATAGGGGAAAATTGAAGATACAGGTGTGGATCTGATCACCCAGCAAGGCATAGAGAGGAGAAAATGTACTCTGCAAGTGTGTGAGGGAAGCCAGGGAAGGAAATGGAATAAGAGGGGTCATGGGAAAGAAGGACCAAGAAAGGGTTAGAGCAGTTTCAAGTAGGAAGGAGTGATCAACAACATAAAATTACTCAGAGACATCATGTAAATAAAGACAGACTGTCTCTTTTGAACTTGGTAATTACTAGTGATTTTGGAAATTCAGTTTCATGATTGTAGTGGGGCAAAAACCAGACTATGAGAGGTTGAGCAGTGAATGGAGGGTGGGAAAAGCCAAAACTCAATGATTTGGAGATTATAGAAAGAGGTAGAGCAGGGTCAATGAAAGGCTGTATTTAAAAGGAGAAAGCCCAGGGGAAAGAGGACCATTGTATTCAGGCTGCTGCTGCTGCTAAGTCACTTCAGTCCTGTCCGACTCGGTGCAACCCCATAGATGGCTGCCCGCCAGGCTCCTCTGTTCCTCAACCCCATAGATGGCTGCCCACCAGGCTCCTCTGTTCCTGGGATTCTCCAGGCAAGAATACTGAAGTGGGTTGCCATTTCCTTCTCCAATGCATGCATGCATGCTAAGTCGCTTCAGTTGTGTCTGACTCTGTGCGACCCTGTAGACAGCAGCCCACCAGGTTCCTCTGTCCACAGGATTCTCTAGGCAAGAATACTGGAGTGGGTTGCCATTTCCTTCTGCTGTAGATTCAGAAGACAGTAGTAATAACCAAGAGTCCCCCTATATGTGCACTTGCTCTAAAATATCTTCCAGTCCAAACTTCAGCTTTGTGAGAAACTGAATAGTAACCAATTAAAAGTGAAATTAATCTATAGCAAGATCTACCTGGGTGGGGATAGTGCATTTTGTTTTTAAAACCAAAACAAAAATAATTGTGAACTTATGAACCATTTATAGTTCTTTTTTCCCCTCCACAAACTATTCAAGTTAACAGGGGAAAAATAAAGTTTCTAAATAAAGTCTTCCCCTAGGATTGCATTTTTGACTTGCCAAGCCAAACGAACCAAATCTTTTGTTTCTCTAGCAATCGTGCTTCCCAAGAAAAATACACCTGCAAGTATCAGGAGCCAGGTTTTTCCCACCCTCAGTCAATTTTTTGTCCCTGAAGTAATGTTAGAGGGCACTTCTACATTGTGCTATGCTATCCTTCAGCCAAGAAGGTTAAGCAAGTGTAAGTTAAAGCAATCAAGTCACCCTCCGTATTTGGGAGGTGAAGTAATTGGCCCCTCATTTGCTCACGCAGATGCTCAGGGTATGAAGTGATGCTTTCAGTGTATTTCAGGATATACAGTTTGAGGATTCTTGACAGTTCTGGCACGGTAGCATACAAGTTACCATGTGTTAGTGCTTGCTATAATAGCTATTGTGTGTACCATCTAATTATCTTGTCTGGCATTCTACAATCAGTCATTCTTTCATGGCTTGATGAGAAGTAAACTCTTCACATTTTATGTGCATCATGGAGACACTAAGTCCCTAAGTGCAAAACTCAGACACTTTATGTGAAGTTCTGGCATGTAGGCAGGCTTTGTAAATTCCAAACTCTGGAAATTTTACCTAGTGTATTTTATTTTGGAACTTAGGGTTTTTTTTTTTTAAGAACTAAAAGAGGATAATTCTTGAGATTATTCTGGAATCTAGAAGTTCTCATATACCTAGATGTGGTTAATGAGTGGTTAGTTTCTCTACCTATTAAAGGGGAAAAGGAGGAGTTAACAATTTTTGAATACTTACTATATGTTAGGCACCATGAAAAATGCACTGTTTGACCTATTTCTTTCTTTATTATGATAATCCTAGGAGATATATACATATACATATACATATACATATATATATATATATATGTATATGTATATGTATAGTTGTTGTTCAGTTCCTAAGTCTTGTCTGACTCTTTGTGGCCCCATGGACTGCAGCATAGCAAGACTCCCTGTCCTTCAACATCTCCCAGAGTTTGCTCAAACTCATATTCATTGAGTCAGTGATACTATCCTACCATCTCACCCTCTGTCGTCCCCTTCTCTTCCTGCCTTCAACCTTTACCAGCATCAGGGTCTTTTCCAATGAGTTGGCTCTTCACAACAGGTGGCCAAAATATTAGAGCTTCAGCATCATCCTTCCAATGAATATTCAGGATTTATTTCCTTTAGGATTGACTCTCCCTATCATGTATCCAAGAAGGAAATGTCAACCTACTCTAGTATTCTTGCCTGGAGAATCCCATGGATGGAGGAGCCTGGTGGGCTATAGTCCATGGGGTCGTGAAGAGTTGGACACGACTGAGTGACTTCACTTTCACTTTTCACTTTCATGCATTGGAGAAGGAAATGGCAACCCACTCCAGTATTCTTGCCTGGAGGATCCCAGGGACAGAGGAGCCTGGTGGGCTGTCATCTATGCGGTCTCACAGAGTCGGACACGACTGAAGTGACTTAGCAGCAGCAGCATCATGTATCTAGACATTAAAATATGGTTAAGTAGTTTATTTCAGGTATCACATCTAGTGAAGGGCAGAGATGACAGCTAATTTCATGTCTACCTGGAAATTCTTAATACCCTTTTTTAGTATTATTTTAATGTATTTCTTGATTCCACAGGGAACCAAAATAATGGGTGAATATTTCTCTAGAAGTAGAGGGTAGTAACAGGAGAGAAACCTCACTAGGTCCTGTTACTCACTGCATGGAGAACAAATGCTTCAAGAAATTCCGTAGATCCTCCCTGATACAATTCCCTCTCTTTTTCAGCTCCAATAAGGTAGATTCTTCACTGCCTCTGACCTGGGCCATAAATATAGACATATTTGCAATAGTTTCTCCTCATTCCCTCTAATTAAATCCTTCCTTCTGAATCCAGGTCATATTGATACCTCTCTTTTTCCATAAAGTCATCTGTGCATGCACAAGCCTTCATTGGATCTTTGCTCCTCTGCTCTCCCATTTCACTTATAGAGAGTTCCAGATAGTTTGACTTATTTAAATTAATACTGCTGTGCATTTTCACCCAGGTTCTTTTTACTTGCCTTGCCTCCTTACTAACATTTTTTATTTAACATTATCTAGTACTTGACATGACTTGTAGCCTCCAGCAAGGAAGAAATTGCTCAATGATACTTTTGCATGAGTAGAAATTCATTTGATTTTATTGGAGCTTGGGATGGAGGGAGGGAGACAGGTTATGTAGGGAAAATTTCTAAATTTTTGAGTTGTGAAATCAAGGCAAGCCCCCATGAGTGTGCCACTTAATATGAATACAAACATGCATTTTTGACAAGCTAGGGTTCCTTTTCTCTTGACTGCAGGAGACAGTTGAGTCTCATTTACTCCACCAGTGTGTGAGGAATCCTAACATAGATCAAGACATGAGCAGCTGTGAACAGTGAAGTAGCAGACAAACATCCCAGAGGACAGTTTGCTGGATATCACCCACCAGCATCCAATACCCATTTCCACCCTGTTTTATACCCTCTCTTACATCACAGGGACCAGAAGCCTTAGAAATGTATTTCACCAGACTCCCTCACCCACAGACTTATTACCATTAAGTGGTAACAAACCTCTGAACAGATAAAGAGCAGTTTTTATACCAGTGGCCATTTCCTGAAGTCTCCAGACCTATGGGTGCAGCAGTATTTTCCTGACACTGAACCAGAGAGGAAGGGATATGAGTGAACTCTCTCTAGTCTTTGCTCTTTCCTCTCTTCCACCAGGTTTCTAAGAGCACATTTCCCTTTATTTTATCAATTTTCACATTGAAAGACTAAGAATGGTTTCCATTGCTTGAGTTCAAACCAGAACCCCAACTCCACCCTCTATCAGTTCAGTTCAGTTCAGTCACTAAGTTGTGTCCAACTCTTTGTGACCCCATGAACTGCAGCACACCAGGCTTTCCTGTCCTTTACTATCTCCCTGAGTGTACTCAAACTCAAGTCCATTGAGTCAGTGATACCATCCATCTCATCCTCTGTCATTCCCTTCTCCTCCTGCCTTCAATCTTTCCCAGCATCAGGGTATTTTCCAATGAGTTGGCTCTTCACATCAGGAGGTCAAAGTATTGGAGCTTCAGCTTCAGCATCATTCTTCTAAGAAGCCAGATTCTTCTCTCCTCTCCCTCTTCATGCTGAGTCTTCTCTGTTACATAAATAGCATTCATTTTTCAGTTGCTCAGTCATGTCCAATTCTTTGTGACCCCATGGACTGCAGCCTGCCAGACTCCTCTGTTCATGGAATTTTCCAGGTGAGACTACTGGAATGGGTTGCTATTTCCTTCTCCAGAGGAGCTTCTCCATCCAGGGATTGAACCCACCTCTCCTGTATTGGCAGGCAGATGGATTCTTGACCACTGAGCCATCAGTGAAGCAATGCTATGGACTAGATGTTGCCCTTCTCCATTCATATATTGATGCCCTAACCCCCAATGGTGTTTGAAGATAAGGACTTTGGGAGATAATTAGGTTTAGAAGAGTTCTTGAGGATGGGGCCCTCATGAGAGGATTAGTTAGTGGCTTTATAATTAGAAGAAGAGAGAGAGCGATCTCTGTTTACCGTGTGAGGATACAGCAAGAAGACAGCTCTCTACAATCCAGGATGAGACAGAAAAAGAGCTCTTACTGATGACCAAATTGGCCAGCACCCTGATCTTGGAGTTTCAGCCTCTAGAACTGTAAGGGAAGAAGTGTATATTGTTTAAGCCCCCAGTCTATGCGATTGCTATAGCAACCTGAGCAGATGAATACAAGGGTTGGTTAACAAGGGTTACAATTTGGAATGTACTAAAGCTATTTTGCTTCTCTCAGTCCACCTCTTTCTATTGCAATGACACTGGTGACTCCTGCTCTGTACGACTCCTTAGCTAGATGCTTCCACAGTACATGGATTTGAGCCACGTTGTGACATGCTTGAGTGGCCCCAGAGTCTGACCCAGGCTGGTCTGCTACACCATTTATAGACAGAAAGATTGCTGGGAACTTGATCTGACACTGGGAACAACCAAAAACCCAACCTCAAGTGACTGTTATTCTGCCCCATTCTCTGTTTATTCTAGAACTTAGCCTAATGGTGGACATCATTCCTGAAGAGATGGTGGGGAGCAGTGACTCCTGTACATGTCTCCTTTTCCTCTGGAGAAGAAGTACATCACTCAAACTGGAGCGGTATCTCCTGTGCCCCAGAAATGGAGCAAGAGTTGAGAGCAAAATTGGATTTTACCAGGATGGCCAAAGCCCTGAAGTAATCCTGTTTTTCAAACCAGACTCCTTCTTCCTACCCCCTACCCCCACTGTATAAGGAGAAACACTGCATCAACTTACTTCTTGCCACCATCCTTTAACTTGAAGGATTGAAGTTCCTTCACACTCATGTGCTAAAATTTCTCTGCAGGAGAAAAGTAGAATTTTTCTTTGGAAACATTGGGAAAGCTAGTTGATAGAATGTTGGAACAAAATTTATGAGTGTTATACTCATCTGCAGTTCTGAAAATAGAAATCCTCCTTTCTGTAGGGGATAAGTTCGTGGTCATTCCTGGCACATAACTGGCATTACAAATTGAAGGAATCAATCAATGGGATGGAGACAACTAAAGAAGAGAGGAGACCACGCTGTACTCTGATTCTTCTGGAAGTAAAAACTATAGAAAACACGAACAGTTGGATTAGGACTTCACCGATTCTGTTGTGGGAGTCTCTGTTTCATATTTGCTTTAATGACCTGGTAGTTCAGATGGTAAAGAACCCATCTACCAATGCAAGAGATATAAGGGATGCCTGTTCAATCCCTGGCTCAGGAGGATCCCCTGGAGAAGGGAGTAGAAACCCACTCCAGTATTCCTGCCTGGAGAATTCCATGCCATGGACAGAGAAGCCTAGCAGGCTACAGTTTGTGGGTCTCAGAGCCAGATATGTCTGAGCACCAAATACACACACACACACACACACACACACACACACAGATGTGACAGAATGTAGAGTTGCTTGGGCAGAGTCCAAAATTGTGGAACAGGCTCAAACAGTACATCCCTATGTAGTCTGTGTTGCTGCATGTGGCTTTGGCCATCGATCCCTTGCTGGTGAACTGTGATACACACAGGTGCAGCACTAGCCCTCACACTCCCTTTTAATGGAATAGCTTGGGGAGAAGAGTGAGGGTTGGGAGCCGTACGGTGATATATAGGACATATTTTCAAAAATGCTTTTCTAGAGAAAAGACAGGGGAAACAGTATTCAAAACTCTGGATACCAACTCAGCCTTGCCAGTAGGGGTAGCTGCTGAGCTGCCAAAAGACGACAAGACAGTAGAAAGGTTCTCTCAGGCCTGGTGGGAGATTCAAGACCTGGTCCAGATTTTCCAGTTTGCTTCTGACCACTCCTCCTATTTTTTTTTTTTTTTTTTTAATCTTTCAGTCATACAGAACTGCTTATCACTGCTATACCACACCCACATTTGCTTTTGTTTATGTTTTTCTCTCTCGGCCAGGAATACTATCTCCTTCCTATTCAAAGCCAGATCAGTTATAACCTTTTCTGACCATCTCAGGGACTCTAGATAGAAAAATCCTCCCCTGGATAAAGTGTCCTATCTATCTATCTCTATATCTATCATCTATCTTTTATCATTTTATAACCGTGTTGTTATTGTTTCTTTATCTATATATTCTCCATTGGCAATATGAGGTTTCTAAGCGCAAATTCACATGATGTTCACCTGCTTTAGAACCTGTTACAGTTTATGCTACATGGATGCTTCTCTGGACAAGGAAGAGGACACCATCAATAAATCATATCAGGATTTCTCAGAGTCTATATTCCAAAAGATACCATGGTTATTTCAGGGATTTGAAATTTGAAAGGACTTTTATTTATAACTATCCATCTAACACTTCTCACTGGACTCCATGGGCAAGGGTATTGGTAAATGTGAGATGGGTAATTCCTATTTGAGTCAGTGTCCTCACTTTGAGGAGATGCATTGTTTACAGAATAAGATTTGCAAAGGAAATTGAACAGCCAACATTATTAGAAACATGTAGAAGAAAGGAACTTGTGGTGCCCAAGACATGCGCTGGACAGACTGTGTGTGAATGAATGGAACCAATAGGAACTGTCATCCCAGGCAGAGGAAGCTTGGGCCTGTCTTCTGAGACATCACTCCAACAAGAGAGGTGATTTCACTTGCAGGCTAACTTTCCTGTTACTTAGTGAATTATTCCCCAATGACTTCTTTCACTAACAGGTAGTTTTAGGGGATGAGAGAGAGGAAAAGAGATATTTCCAGAATCAAAATTCTTATAACAAGGAGGAATTTCCACATCAAATCCTAGATCTGCTTGTGCCAAGTGTGGAAAGGCATGAAATAGCTAGGCATGAACTATTCCCCAAAGATTTGTGTTTTGCTGGAAAGAACTTTGTAAATGTTATTAGGTACTAGACTAGCTGGAAGTGGCTTCGCTCTGGACCCAGAGACATAAAATAAACATCACTTCGTCTGATTCTAAATGGGCTTTGTATTGGCTTTGTGTTGATTTGCATTATAAGAATTCTAAATTCCCACTACTCTGGGAAAGTAATTCAAACTCACTACTTTTCACTCCTGGTTGGTTTTTGCACATGAAACTTCTCTGAAATTCTGCATCAAGTGTGGAGAAGAATACACATGAGAGAAAGCCTGACTAAATGTTACATCTGTTCCCCTTGCATGGTTCCACCCCAAACACTTGAGGGTGGGTTCCATTTCAGCTGGTTCTCAAGGGTGTGGCAGGACACACAAAGGGAAGAGTTGAAATTAGTTAGAGTCCCAAGAACACCTGAGCATACACCATGGGGTTCCTTCTACTGCATGGGATTTAGGAACATATGTTAACACTACACTGCGTGTCACAAAACATTGTGTTAGTTGCTTAGTCATATCCGACTCTGCAACCCCATAGACTGCAGACCCCCAGGCCCCTCCATCCATGGGATTCCCTAGGCAAGAACACTGGAGTGGGTTGCCATTTCCTTATCCAAAAGGAACTATAGAAAGAAAGAAAGTGAAGTCGCTCAGTCGTGTCCTACTCTTTGCAACCCCATGGATTGTAGCCTACCAGGCTCCTCCATCCATGGAATTTTCCAGGCAAGAGTACTGGAGTGGGTTGCCATTTCCTTCTCCCACAAAACATTGCATTTAGAATTTTTGAGTGAAGGGGAGTTGAGTGGTTAATCTCCCTACGTCACAGTTAACACACAGTGAGTTAGCATTGCTGAGACTAGAAACCCCATTTCTGACTTTCACGGCCATGCTTCTTCCTCTCTGCTGCCAACTCTCTCCAATACAGAACATTCTAACTTGTAATTCTTTTATATGCATAAAATGAACTTTATACAGCATGTCTGTTCATTCACTCATGAGTTCAATAGGTAGTAACGGTCTGTCATGTGTCAGGACTGTTCTAGCTGCTGCTTGACTCCTTTCAATGAACACACAGACTCAAGTCTTTACACTTCAGGGTTTATATATTCTAGTATGATACTTGTAACATGCATACTGATACCCATCTGAGAGATCAGAAAACAGAACCTCAAAAAAAAAAAAAGTGGCTTGTGAAAAGTTCTTGCCCCAGATCTTCCATAGAATGGATGCAAACCCATGGTTTGATTTCAAAATGTATTCAGATTTTCAAGAGGTGGAAAATTATGTTCACACAACATAATGTGCTTAGTTACTCAGCTGTGTCTGACTATTTGCAGCCCCATGGACTGTAGCCTGCCAGGCTCTTCTGTCCATGGGGATTCTCCAAGCATGAATACTGGAGTGGGTTGCCGTGCCCTCCTCCAAGGGATCTTCCCAACCCAGGGATTGAACCCAGGTCTCCCTCATTGCAGGTGGATTCTTTACTGTCTGAGCCTCCAGGGAAGGAATAGTTCTTATTTAAGTCAGGAAAAAATGCTGTATGAGGAAGAAGAGTCAGAAGGGTTTTACTTAAAGATTGCAGGTTCACTAGGTTCTTTTTTTTTTTTTTTTTCTTTTTTAATTGGAGGATAATTGCTTTGCAATGTTGATTTGGTTTCTGCCAAACAATACGATCAGTCATAATTTTTTATATATATCGTGCATGCATGCTAAGTCACATCAGTCATGTCTAATGCTTTGTGACTCTATGGACGATAGCCCACCAGGCTTCTCTGTCCATGGGATTCTCCAAGCAAAAATACTAGAGTAGATTACCATATCCTCCTCCAGGAGATCTTCCTGATCCAGGGATCGAACCAGTGTTTCTTATGTCTCCTGCATTGGCAGGCAGGTTCTTTACCACTAGTGCCACCTGGGAAACCTATATATCTATTTCCTCTCGTTCCTTCCTCCTCCCTCTCATTCCACCCTTCTAGGTCATCACAAAACATCAGGCTGGGCTCTCTATGTTATATAGCAGCTTCCCACTAGTTATCTATTTCACACAGGATAGTGTATATATGTCAATGTTGCTTTCTCAATTTGTCCTACCCTCTCCTTCCCCAGCTATCTCCACAAGTCTGTTCTGTACGTCTGCATCTCCATTTCTTCCCTGGAAATAGGTTCATCAGTACTATTTTTATAGATTCCATGCTGCTGCTGCTGCTAAGTCATTTCAGTCGTGTCCAACTCTGTTCAACCCCATAAACGGCAGCCCACCAGGGCCCGCCGTCCCTGGGATTCTCCAGGCAAGAACACTGGAGTGGGTTGCCATTTCTCATATAAATGCATTAATACATTTGTTTTTCTCTTTCTGACTTACTTCATTTTGTGTAACAGGTTCTAGGTTTATCCTCCTTACTACAACTGACTCAAATTCATTCCTGTTTATGGCCAAATAATATTCCATTGTATATACATACCACAACTTTATCCATTCATCTGTCAATGGACATCTAAGTTGCTTCCATGTACTAGCTATTGTAAATAGTGTTGCAGTTAACATTGGGATTCATGTGTCATTTTGAATTGTGGTTTTCTTCTGGTATATGCCCAGTAGTGGGATTGCTCAGTTATTACAGTTTTTTCAGGAATCTCCATATTGTTCTCCATAGTGGCTGTGTCAATTTACATTGCCATCAACAGTGAAGCAGGGTTCCCTTTTCTCCACACCCTCTCCAGCATTTATTGTTTATAGTTTTTTTAATAATGGCCATTCTGAGTGGTTAGTGTGAGGTGATACCTCTTTGTAGTTTTGATTTGTGTTTCTCTTGTAATGAGCGACGCTGAGCATCTTTTCATGTGTTTATTGGCCATCTGAATGTCTTCTTTGAAAGGTTTACTTTTAAGTCTGTACACCATTTTGTTTTCTTGGTGAGCATTATGAGTTGAATTGTCTCTTCCTCCACACACACACACACACACAAAATATACTTCAAGGACAGTTACTTTTTAAGAACTTTTTCAGAAACACAGTCTTCACAGATGTAATCAAGTTAAAATGAAATCTGTAGGGTGGACTCTAGTCCTGTAAGACCAGTATCCTTATATGAAGTGGGAAATTTGGCCACAGAGACAGATACTCATAGAGGAAGATGATGCGAAGACAGGGAGAATGCTGTCTGCAAGCCAAGGAATGCCTGCTGCTACCAGAATCTAGGAGAGAGTCATAGTTCAGATCCTTCCTCAAAACCTCAGGATGAACTAACCTTCCGACACCTTGATTCTGGATTTCTAGACACCAGAACTATGAAGCAATAACCTTTTGTTGTTTGAGCTGCCTAGTCTGTGGTACATTGTTATAGCAGCCCTAGAAAACTCATGCATTAATCCCAGCATGTCCATTTACTTCCTGTTCTTATAAAATCAACTCACTTTTTATTTTTTCATGGAAAAACATTTCCACATCCCCATGAATTCTCCCACATCTCTCAGGTCCAGAGACAGATTTGCTGAGGTTAAATGTAGAAGATAAACAGGCTCAGACAAGTGTTATCCTGAGAGACTGAGTGAGTGTCTGCCCCACCTACCTCCCCCAGTCAGTCACTCACTTGCTCCACATCCCATAGCTCTGGGCAACTGTCAGAAAAACATGGGAGACCCAGCCCCAGAGATAAAGGAGGTCTGTTCTCTTACTGTTTATTAAATCAGAAATTTTCAGAAGTTTCAACCATATGACTCATGCAGTTAATAAACCCACACAATGTGAGAAGACATAAGGGAAGGAAATATTCTGATTTCATTTGTACCACAAAAAAAAAAAAAAAAAACTCCAAATTGATGATGAATCACAGAAGAAAAATAGATGAACTTTCTAGTGCACCGCCTTTGAAATTCACAGAAAAAAATGGATTTTATTATATGCTTTTCCATACTATCAGTCAAAACAAAGTATTTTATTTATGTTGATAGTTTTAAATCAGTATCAAACTTAGAAATAAGTGAGTTTGATCACTAAAAGGATAAAAATATAACCTGTTGAGTAAGCTTCTTTTTTATATTTACTTACTTATTTGGTCTTGTGGGATCAGCTTTATCACATCATGTGGATTGCAGCATAAGGCTTAGTTGCTCCATGGCATATGGGATCTTAACTTTCCAATCAGGGATTGAACCTGAGTCCCCTGCATTGTAAGACAGATTCTTAACCACTGGACCACCAGGGAAGTCCTTCTGAATAAGCTTCTGATGACAGGAAATCCTGATAAAGAGTGGATGCTCACAATGGAGTACAATAGAGACCTCTTTATTATAAATCAGAAAGGTGTGGAGGGGTAAGAGGGGAAATGAAAGAGCTGCAACGCAATACAGTCATGACACTTATAATAATTAAAGGCTACATTATAATGTGTTTCACTGCACAGGGTTGTTCACAATCATCTTGATACACATGATTGTTTACATTGACCTTGCTGAGAAGTCCTCGGGAGAGCACTTGAAAATGTCCAGTTACATGGTGGTATCTGCCAGAGGTTTAATTAGATTTTTTTTTTTTTTACATTTAAATCTTCATTTATTTTCCAAGTTATCTTCATGCCAGTGTTTTTTTTTTCTTTTGAAGTGTTCTTTTTTTTTTTAATTGGAGGATAACTGCTTTACAGTGTTGTGCTGATTTCTGCCATACAACAATGTAAATAGTCATACATATACACATATACCCTCCCTCCCCTCCCCTCCTCCATCCCACCCCTCTAGGTCGTCAAAAACGCCAGGCTGGGCTCCCTGTGTTGTATAGCAATTTCCCACTAGCTATCTATTTTACACGATAGAGTACACATGTTAATGTTACTTTGTCCATTCATCCCCCCTCTCCTCCCCTCGCCGTGTCCATAAGTCAGTTCTCTACACCTGCATCTCCATTCCTTCCCTGCAAATAGGTTCAGCAGTACCACTTTTCTAGATTCCATATATATGTATTAGCATACAATATTTGTTTTTCTCTTTCTGACTTACTTCACTCTGTATAATAGAAGTTTAGTTTTAAACCTTTCAAGTGACTATCTTTTATCACATTCCACTCCTCTATGAACCTCAGAATTACCACAAAACTGTCTCTGATACCTGAAGCTGTGGGGCTGTCCTACCAGTCCACCCACTGTAACACTTAAAGTTAACTTAAAGATCCAAAGCAGTTGCTGAGTGCATAGCAATTCTGTAGGTGCTACAAGATCACAACAAAAATTAAAGAAATAAATCATTTTTATTGGAACCTAGCTGTCTTGCCTGAAGAATCCCAGGGACGGGGGAGCCTGGTGGGCTGCCGTCTATGCGGTCGCTCAGAGTCGGACACGAATGAAGCGACTTAGCAGCAGCAGCAGCAGTCCCTGGTGTACTCTCCTAGGAACAGCTGACCCAGCGGTCTATTCAGAAGCTTCCTGTGTCTTGGCATCATCACTGTGGCACCATCAGTTTTCTCAGTTTTCATCTTTTCCTTTCTCAGAAGAACATGATGGAAACTTCAGAGACTGAACTCCCAAATTCAGATCCTTTGCCAATCTTTAGCTTTGCCAATCATTAGCCCTGGGAAAAGGCATTTCAACTCTCTCTATTTAATTTCCTTGTGTGTTAAATGGGCTTCCCAGGTGATGCTAGTGGTAAAGAACATGCCTGCCAATGCTGGAGATATAAGAGATGTGGGCTTGATCGCTGGATCGGGAAGATCCCTGGGGAGCATGGCAAGAATTCTCCAGTATCCTTGCTTGGAGAATCCCATAGACAGAGGAGCCTGGCAGGCTACAGTCCACAGGGTTGCAAAGAGACAGACATAACTGAAGCAACTTGGCACAACTTGGCACATTGTATGTTAAATAAGAGGTAATAAAAATACCAAGACGTAAGGCTGTTGTACGTATTAAATGTGTTAATATACACAAAGTCCTTAGAGCTGTTTCCTCTAAACAGCATACACATATAAACATTTGCAATAGTTATTACTCTATTGGTTCACCAGCTAATGTACAAAAGGTATAAGGAGGAGATCAGTAACACAGAGATACAGAACTGTTCCTATCATTAATTAAAAAGAAAGGAAGTTGACACATCCGTTTCCACATTTGAAACTTCTAAAAAGGAGGTGTTCTGTGGCAAAGCACACTGGTCTTTACCAAGAAGTATTTGCATTATCTTAAATAGCAGGCTCTTGCTGAATTTGGTTCTACAGCTCAGCACTCGGGGCAGATGGTAACAACCACATGCTTGTGGATTTTCCCACTCTTTCCACACTTGCAGGCTCACAACCACTTTTGGTGCCCGTGGTTTAACCTCTGTTTCTCTAAGTCCTGTTTATGAGTCAAGCGGTTTCATGTCATCAGATTGATGGGGAAAGTGTGAACAGGGTATAAGGAGGTGGAAGCCGTTTCCACACTGGGCAGGACCAGAGTATGCCAAAGCTAGAGGGAAAATAATTCAAGGCCTTGTGCTTTGAAGGCTTGAATGCAATCAAAGTAGCTAGCTGAGTATCTAAAAGGCATTATTTATTGGAGTATAAATAAAGGTCTTAGTGTTGAAGGTGATGATGACAGCCAAGCAGGGTGACTGGGGTCAGAGACAACCAGTTTCTTGATAATCTCTCTCTTTCCACTTGGAAAGGGCAGAGGTCAAAGTTCACCAGTGATGCAGCATTCTATCTAGCCATGACAAAACTCAATAGTGGTGGCAGTGAGGACACCATGCAATCTACAAAACTGTTTGTTTCAGAAGGCAAACTTACACAAAAATTTTCTAAGGAGAGTAGCTAAAGAAAACCTATATACCTATTCTTTGCTCCTGCTTGACTCTAGTAACGTTAAGTCCCAGAATTCCATGGAATCATAGCTGATCAGAACTCCTAAAGCCCTCAGAGATTTATCCCCATGTCCACCTAATTTTAGACATGAAGAAACAAAGTTTAAAGAGGCTAAGTGACTAATCACCAGCTAAGGAAAGAGCTCAAACTGGAACCTCATTTTCCCGGTGCTTAAAGAAGGGGTCTCGCATCTTTTCCACTGTCCCATCCACACCTCACTGAATTCTTGTGGGCATCTCCTGCAGAATTCTTGGAAGGATAAAATATTTTTAATCTCTAAATCACCCACAAAGATAGTTGGCAGTAATTCCAGGGTCAAAGACAGTTCCTGCCCAGGGATGTGGGTATGTCCTTTCTCTATGCTCCATTACTTGTGTTATTACTAAAAAAAATTGACCAAAGTTTCTTTGTCGAGGAGACCAAAGAACTAAACAGTACCGAGAGGAATCTCCATTTAGAAAATTTTTCTTAACCTCTGTAAGTATTCTCAATATTTAAGTAAAATAACAGATCTTTCAAAAAATGCAATCTAGAATAGGACACAACTGAGAAACTAACCACAGCACACAGCACAGCACGGCTTTGCTACAGTTAAAAATGACTTCCCTGTGATTTTGTCTTCTTCCTAACCTAGCACTATTTCTCTTTTTGCTGAATAAGTCTAATATTTCTTTCCATTTTCCTTTACAAACCTAGAATGCCCATCATTTTAAGTAGTTTCCATTGTAACCTCTCCAGTATATCCACATCCTTCTTAAATTGTATTACTCCTAACCAGACATAAATTCCATTTGAGGAGCTCCCGGGGAGGAAGTGAAATGTTAAGAATATAGCAGTTATTCATATACATTACATGTGTTCAATTGCTCAGTTGTTTCCGACTTATTGCAACCCCGTGGACTTTAACCTGCCAGGTTCCTCTATCCATGGGATTTTCCAGACAAGAATACTGGAGTGGGTTATCACCTCCTACTCCAGGGAATCTTCCCCACCCAGGCATTGAACTCACATCTCTTGCATCTCCTGCACTGGCAGGCAGATTCTTTACCACCGTGCCACCTTGGAAGCTCACACATTACCTAATATACAAATACATTTAACAATTTCCTGTTTATGAGGGAGGAGTGAGTGTTGATCTCAGTTTTCAATCAGCTCTATAGCTTTTCCCCTCACAGCTCCAATACTGTTAATTCATTTTTTTTCAGTTCACTCACTAATATCTTAATTCCAAAAATAATTTAAGAGAACTATGTAGCTGAAATAACATTTAAAAAAAGGATTCAAAATTCAACAGATGGAAGATCAAGATAATTTTCAAATCTTAGATAATAATACAATTAAACATAAAATTTAGCTTTGAATTTCTTGGAAGTAAGGCATAAAGAGAAAAATTTCCATTTTAAGTAATTTTAAAGATTATTTTGCTCCAGAAGAATAAACAAGATAAAAGTGTCTTTCTCATAGCTTTTTGCTTGAATTTCTCAGCCTCGTGAGCCAAAACTTCAGTAAGTTTTTCCTCTTCAAAGGCTGTAGCTTTTTGTCTAAGGCTCTTTTCTTATAGTTTTTGCTTGACTAATACTTATTGAATATATGAAAGTCACCTTACCTTCTTTCCCAGAAATCTATCATCACATCCTAAAATTTCCCTAAAATATCAACTAACTACATTAATGTTTATACTGTTTATATTTATTATAATTGAATGTTAAACATTCTTGGTTCATCAGGTTTTGACTACATTTGTATTTTAAAGTTTCATCCACTTACAAGGATTGATAAAGATACTTGCTTTGGGTTGTTTATCTGCAGGTTGTGGGTAACCCTACCTGATCCATACCGCACCTTCTCTAGTAGGTAAGGATTGGGATGGAGTGGAACCAAGGCCACTGATATAACTCCTGAGGTAATAGCAATGATCTTGCATATTATTTGGTCACTTAAAAATACCCTGATGTTTAATGGCTTTGTGTTTTAGGTCAAATAAACATACCCTGTATCAAAAGCTTTACTATCAAAGGGGCTTCTTTAAACATGCTTGGTAGTCCTAACATGAGGAAACACTTAAAATCAGCATGCTCAATGTACATAATGTCTTAAAATCTCATTTAGTTTCATTATAAGTTGACTCCAAGTCTACTAACAAGTTTTTTTCTCCTCTAATCCATATAACAAAACTAATTAAAATGCTTTAAAAGCAATAACTAAAAAGACATAGCATATTCAAAAACAAAATAAACATTTTAGTAAACTAAAAACATAATTGACATGCAAATTAGTAAGCATGATAGAAGACATAGTCTTGCTAGTTTCCAGGCCTAGCAGTGGTCATGGTAACCAAGACTTGCCTCTTCAAGAGAAACCTATCCTATAAGGTCTTCATGCACAGTAGAGGTATTGATTGTTTGAAACTGATATCTGAAGAGAGGTTCCCCTGTATCAAGCTAAGAGACAGAAATACTAAGAAATACTAAGACACAGCTTTATGACCAGGAATTAAGCCAAACTGCTAACTAGCCTTATGACTGCATGTAGGATAGTCAAAGTCACTGCAGGACAAGAACACCATCCTAGGACCTGATTCTAAAAGGCTTGGCAGACTTACATACAAAACAGGAAAACTGCTGAAGTGAGAGAAGAGAAAGGAAAAGGAAAAGACAAGAATTTTTTTTCTCATTGAAAGTCATTCTGCAAATCCAAATTCTAATAAAATCAGTGAGAGAATGGAGAGAGTCAGTAAAGATAATGACTAAGAATTATTCTGCATTGAAATGTTAGTTTTCTTTTAATTGATGCATAATTGATTTACAATATTATCTTAGTTTTAGGCTTACAGCATAGTAATTCAGTATTTTTATAGGTGCTACTCCTTTAAAAGTTATTAAAAATGAATGACTATAATTCATTTTGCTGTACAATTAAATCATTTTTGCTTATTTAGTTTGTGCATATTAATTTGTATCTCTTACTCCCATACTCCTATCTTACCCTTCCCCACTTCCCTCTCGCCTCTAGTAACCACTAGTGTGTTGTCTCTGTAAGTTTGTTTCTGTTTTGCATATAATTCATTTTATTTTTTAGATTCCATATATAAATGATATCATACAATATTTGTCTTTCTCTTTCTGACTTATCTCACTGACTTTATTTCTCTAGGTTCATCCACACTGCTGCAAATGGCAGAATGTTATTCTTTTTTTATGGCTGAGTAATTGAAAGCATTCCAATACTGAGAGGAAATATTTAAAACAGATAAGCACAAACCAACACAGAGTTTTGTGAAATTAAGGAATACAAATAGTAAAGAAAACAAAAAGCTATCAGAGAGAGGAGACATTGACTAAAGAAAAAAAAACTGAGAAACTGAGGTCAATTTCCTTAAAAAATCTTTAAAAAGGAAAAAATAATTAGTGCTCAAATCAAGAAACTGAAAAGAAATACAGAATGCCTAAGAAAATTAAATGGAAGGAAATTATAAAGGCAGACATGAATGAGAACTCAAAGTCACAGTGAAAATCAATGAAAATGAAATGAAAATCAACAGGTGGTTATTTAAAAACTGATGAATTAGACAAAACTTAGTAAGGCAGATTAAAAAAGAAACAAATAATAAAGCAGTAATACTAGGATCAGAAAGGGATAACTAAAAATAAATGGAGATTTTTAAAATAACAAGAAAATAATATTGGAAACCTCCAGAAATTTACAGCACAGCTTAAATGAATACCATTGAATTAGTCATTAAATAAATTGAATTGATCCTCAAAAGTCTCCTCACAAAACAGACAAAAGGCTTAGATAGTTTTACATGTGAATTTTCACAAATATCATTACATAAATATTTTCTATCATGTACAAACTCTTCCAAGTACAGAAATAGATACATACAGCAATTTATATGGCTTATATAATTTTGATACGAAAACTAGAAAAGGGAACTAAAAGAAAGTAAAACCATAGATTTATTTCACTTCCAGTATACCTGCAAAAATCCCAAATAAAATATTGGTAAGTAAAATTCATCAGTGAATATTAAAATATTATATCACATCCAAATAGCATTATTTCAGAAATCAAACGGTGATCCTACATTAAAAAATCTATTAAAGTAATAAATCACAATTAGAAATTAAAAGAGAAAAATATGATTCTTTTAATAAATGCAAACATTTGATCATTCAAATTACATGTGTGATACAGCCCTGAGCATGCTTAATATAGAAAGGAAATTTCTTCATCTGATAAAGGTATTCATTGAAGACTTGCAATAAAATCTAAATTTAATGGTGAAATTTTAGAAGTATTTCATGCAAAGTTAGGAACAAAATGCGATTTATATGTTGCTACTTGTATTCAACATTCTACTGCAGTTTCTATCTAATGCGGAAAAACAAAATGTGACATAAAATGAGTAAAAATTAGAAATGAAAGATCAAAGCATCTTCATTTGTAACTAATACGATTGTCTATGTGGTATAACCAAGAGAAACTGCCAGTACATTTTTAAGAACTAAGAGAATTTCACATTACTACTCATTGAAAGATCAATGTGAAAAAAATCCTTATTCAAAAATGCGTGATACTGGATGCTTGGGGCTGGTGCACTGGGACAACCCAAAGGGATGGTATGGGGAGGGAGGAGGGTTCAGGATGGGGAACACGTGTATACCTGTGGTGGATTCATGTTGATATATGGCAAAACCAATACAATATTGTAAAGTTAAAAAATAAAATAAAAAGCAGAGGAAAAAAATGCAATGGAAAAATAATTTCCATTCACAGTTTCAACAAAAACTTAAGGTATCCAAAAATAAATAACAAGAGACATACAACACCTTTATAAAGAAAATTGCAAAACATTACTGAAAAAGGTAAAAAAAAAGAACTAGATATAATATTTTCATGGTAAAAATTCATGATTATAAAGATGTAATTTTGACAATTTTAATAAAGGACAGAGTGAGAGGATTTGTCATATCTAAAGTAAATACTTTGTGTAAAGCAATAGTATGATAACTTACCCTTGCAGGACGTCTGGTCCTACCCAAAACATCCATAGACAGTTGGTCCACAAGACATTTGGTCCCTGCCAAAAGGTACTTGATATTTGGTTCTGTCCAAAACCATCTGTCCATGAGCAATACAGTCAGGGACATTCTGGACAGGACCAAATTTAAGGGACCTTCTGGCATAGACCAAAATTCTTATGGACATTTTGGACAGGACCAAATGCTTGCCAACCTAACCTGCTGTCAGTTCAGGAATAGACAAATAGACAGTTGGATCAGAATAAAAATCCTAAAAAGAGACTCATACATAAAACAGTTTTTTTTTAAAAAGGAAAAATAATGCTCCAATGTCCTAAATCCAAGATCCTGTATAATGCGATTGCAATGCCAGAATTCATGGTTTCACGTACAGGAAAAATTTAAGGTTTCTTTTTGAAACCTCAGAAAAATAATGGCCTCTTTTAGTCTGCCTCAAGCTTACCTCTCTGAACTATTTTGGCACTGCTAAGTACTTCTGCTTGAAACCTTCTCTTCTTTTACTACCACAACACTGTGCTTCCCGGGTCCTGGTTTCCTCATGATACGTTTACTTGCTACTTTTCATCATTTGACTCTTCAGATAAATGTTTATCAGGATTCTAAAACCTTTTTGCCTTTGACTAAGTTTTTTAATACTAAAGCAGTTCCCTGATGGCTCAGACAGTAAAAGCGTCTGCTTGCAATGAGGGAAGAGCTGGGTTTGATCCCTGGGTCAGGAAGATCCCCTGGAGAAGGAAATGATATCCTACTCCAGTACTCTTGCCTGGAAAATTCCATGAATGGAGGAGCCTCCTAGGCTATACAGTTCATGGGGTTGCAAAGAGTCAGACATGACTGAATGACTTCACTTTTTTCTTTGAGCACTTCAGTGTCAATGAATCAAGTTGTTCAGTCGCTAAGTCGTGTCTGACTCTTTGCGACCAGGCTCCCCTGTCTTTCAGTATCTCCCATAGTTTGCTCAAATTCATGTCTATCGAGTTGGTGATACTAACCATCTCCTCCTCTGCTGCCCTCTTCTTTTGCCTTCAATCTTTTCCAGCATCAGGGTCTTTTCCAATGAGTCAGCTATGTGAGTCAGGTGACCAAAGTGTTGGAGCTTCAGCATCCATTCTTCCAAAGAATATTCAGGATTGATTTCCTTTAGGATTGATTGGTTTGATCTCCTTGCGGTCCAAGGGACCCTCGAATCTTCTCCAGTCCCACAATTTGAAAGCATCAATTCTTTGGTACTCAGCCTTCAGATGGTTAGGGGCTTCCCTGGTGGCTCAGAGGTTAAAGTGTCTGCCTGCAGTGCGGGAGACCTGGGTTCGATCCCTGGGTCAGGAAGATCCCCTGGAGAAGGAAATGGCAACCCACTCCAGTATTCTTGCCTGGAGAATCCCATGGACAGAGGAGCCTGGTGGGCTACAGTCCATGGGGTCGCAAAGAGCTGGACATGACTGAGCCACTTCACTTCAGATGGTTATCAAGAAGTATTTCTGTGATATATCACCATGTGATATTTGGCATTAAATTCATGAGTTTAAAATGAACGATGCTGCTGTACTAAATTCTTTCATTTTCTTTTCTATGAGAACAACTTTTCTCGGCACTTAAAGCAGCTATAATAATAAAAAGGAAGGAATAGAAGAGATGCTGAACACTGCTCATTTTAACAGTACATAATAGCACACATAAACTTATTGGAAAAACAAAAAGCCCTATCCATCTCAAATAGAAATGCATTTTCAATAAAATTTTAACATTCAACAATTTTTCCAAAATTTATAATAGATTTGTAGTTTGCTCAATTTCGTAATAAAAGTAATTATAGTAACTCAGTCCAAAATAAAGCATTTTGAATTTAGAATTTTATGTCAAAGTAAATTTTTTTAAATAGATTTATACACTTTTTGGTTACAAAGACATATGATAGAGTGACCAATAAAATTATATTGAGCCTAAAAAATTACATTAGAAAACAAAGACTGTGAGAAACATGGAATAGAAATATAAATTCAAGGAGAGAAAATTTCCAGTACTGAAAAGCCACTTGTTCATTAGAAAAGAGAAAAAAAATTAATAAATTATAGTATTTATCAACCAACTATGCTTTTTAGATTCCATTTGATTAATTTAAACATCATCTAAAAGATCAATGTGAAAAGCATCATAAATTACATCCTTGGAAACTATTAAAACTTATGTTGAAATATTTTAGATGTCAACTAGAAAATGTGTCCGAGGGTACATGGTTTTTCCAAGTATTTTTAGGGAGTGAATAAGACAAATGGATTGAGAACCACTGCTTCACTTCACAGGCCCAATTTACTATGGGTTTCCCTAGTCTTTCACTGCAGCCTTGGTAGTTTTAAATCTATATCATAAAATTTTGTTAAATTAAAATTTTAAATTCTTTGCACTGTAGATTTAAACTGTTCTCTTTAAGCCAAGAGAAATATGGAGAGCATGTATTTCCTGCAATTAATCCTAGTTTTCCATATTATATTCCCCTTTTCTGTGAATATTCATATTTAAAATTGCAGATGGCAAATTCATAGACAATCGGTATCCCCATCAAAGCACACACACACTTTTTAAGCTCTGTCTATATGGTGATTCATAATGAGTGTATGCTTGTCCATCAGCTACAATATTCTGGCTTCTGGTTTCTACAGCCTAAACTAATTTTTCAAGGATGAGTGCAAATGAGGTTCCTCTATGAAACCTTCTCCTGCGCTCTCAGGCAAAGTCAATCATTTTTACTAAGGAGCTTCCATAGTGTATGATCCCCTCATCCATTATGCTCTGGTCTACAGCAGCAAATACACAGTCGATCAAAGTCACTGTGGCTGTGAGTTCAAAGTCAGTGGGAAACCTGAACTGGAGGAAACAGCCTGCGAGGCAAAGACCACAGTCCTGGACACAACTTGACAAAGAATGGTTGTTGATGCAGGCTCAGCTTGGCAGGTCCTGGCATTGTCATGTCAGAAAACTTTTCCCATGGTGATCATATCTCGAGAGAAGCTCAAGCAAAGAGAAAAGAGTAATGATGCAAAAGGAATAGGAATTGAACAGTTTTCCATTCAGAGCAATCCCACAGATGCTGAAGCAGCCATTAGCATACTTCATCTTGTAAAGCCGTGTTTGTTTAGACAGAACTGGCAGCTTTGCATTCTTGCCTAAGCAGGGTTTAGAGATGCAAAGCCATGGAGAAACTTTCCATCTTGTTACACATCCCATCATAAGGCTGACATTTTCTGTTCTGTTTGCTATGGGCTGGTGTGTGGCTTTAATTTGGTTTTCCCTCCAGTCTCCAATCGCCAACCCTTGCCAAATCAAAAAGCAGGCAGGGAGGGGATGAAGGGGAAAAAATACATATGCACTTGCATTCACCAAGTGATCTCAGAAGTAACTTAATACTGCTTCAGGTCATCCATGTCTTACAAATCAGTTTCATTCTGTGGATTGTTTACACACCACTTCTTGTGTGTCTCTAATAAATTAAAATCCCCTGAAATGGTAAAATATACTGAAGATATAGTGAATGGTCTCCAGGCTACACAGAGGGGCCATTATTCTAAGAGGAAGTAGGAAAAGCAATCATAAAATTTTGAAAAATTATGCAATAACTTTGTACTTATTGCCCATCTGTATTCATTACAATGATCTACTTCATAGACATATAAATAGAATGGGAAAGTAACAGATCTGCAGTGTGCTCTAGACATGGCTCTGAACTGCAGTCAAAGAAATTCAATTAAAGTCTTTAATAAAGAAAACTCCAAAAATGCCAAGCATCTGTCTGCATATTTCTTTATGCTGTCCTGGAGTTACTCACTTAATTTCCTTCCAGTCTTTCCCTTTCTCTTCTCAGAAAGTCCCTTTTGTAGAGAGATAAGAAGCCAACTTATAATGGGTTTACTGGGGGACATGGGTGTGTGTATGGCATCATTCTCAAACGGCTTTGAGCTCTCCACATCACATCCTCCGTAAGCACTTACTTGAGCTCCAGCAGGACAGCATTGTACTAGATGGTCAAAGCCATTTAGGATTGAAGAAAAGGACAACACAAATAAGATCATAAAATTGCCAGGGACTCTGAACAGATTTTGCAACAGGCACAGTGATCAAAATGGCCTAACTAAGATGCGTTTTAATCATATTTGGGTGTGGGAGAATTCTCAGGTTCAAAGAAATGATTCTTTGTTTTCTTTAGTTTTGGCAAAACTCTCTTTTCTTCAATTATCTCTGAAAAAAAGGCCCTGCCTGGTTTTGTTTTAATGTTAATGCAAAATATGTCACCTTGAAGAGACCGTTTTCTTACAATCAAATCTGTATATTTTAAAGCATATTTTGAATTAGACCATGCTTATTTGAACATCTACCCTTTTGAAACTGAACCACTTTTTTTTAAATTTTATTTTATTTTTAAACTTTACATAATTGTATTAGTTTTGCCAAACATCAAAATGAATCCGCTACAGGTATACATGTGTTCCCCATCCTGAACCCTCCTCCCTCCTCCCTCCCCATACCATCCCTCTGGGTCGTCCCAGTGCACCAGCCCCAAGCATCCAGTATCGTGCATCGAACCTGGGCTGGCAACTCGTTTCATACATGATATTTTACACGTTTCAATGCCATTCTCCCAAATCTTCCCACCCTCTCCCTCTCCCACAGAGTCCATAAGACTGTTCTATACATCAGTGTCTCTTTTGCTGTTTCGTACACAGGGTTATTGTTACCATCTTTCTAAATTCCATATATATGCGTTAGTATACTGTATTGGTGTTTTTCTTTCTGGCTTACTTCACTCTATATAATAGGCTCCAGTTTCATCCACCTCATTAGAACTGATTCAAATGTATTCTTTTTAATGGCTGAACCACTTTAAATTGTGCTGGGAAACATACAAATTGACCATTGTGGGAAAAAAAAAAAAAAGTTCTAGCTGTCTTTTTTTTTTTCAAAGCTCAGTGTCAAAATATTTAGCATCACTGTTGTTTTAAAATTCAAAATAAAAAGTAATAGATATAATGTGAAACAAAATTGTGGCTGAGAGCAAGAAGGAAATTAGCCACCTTTCCAACACAGGAGCCAACATGTGAAGGAAGATGTTCAGTTAACTCAGACTCATTCAATACACAAATGCTTCCTTGTCACCTCCTCCTTTTTTCCTTCTCTTTATCTTTCTTTTTCTTGCTCTCATTGCTCATTTCTTTCTCCTCTTCCTCCTTCTCCTTTCCCCCTCATATTTGCCAGTCAGCAAAATTTGGAAATTCTGTTTCATTCCCTGGTACAGTGAGTATAGGATGATTTACAATAGAAAGATAGTTTCCCTTTGATAACTTACAGTGGTGCTGGTCTCTTGGAAAAAAATCTCATCAAGAACTTTCAAGATTTTGTCAAATCTTCACAAAGGAGAAAAGGAAGGGAAGAACAAATATCTATCTGCTTTTCAAATACCACTTTTTCTGCAGGAAAAAAAATGAAAAATGAATATACATAAATAGTGAAAATATGTTAGCCAGTTGGAGTTGCAAGAACATTATTCAGCGCATCACTTAATCACAGAAACCACAATGCAGGGGAAAAACTGAACCCAAATATGCTATTTAATAATCACTGAGGGTCAGAGAGAACCCACAAGCATCCCAGAATCTGTGTCCTTAGCTTACCTCCAATCTGGAAGGGGTGGAGAGATAATGAGAGAGGAAGCACAGTATGTATTCCCAAATGCTGCTTACAGGTCTCTGTTCAGCATTTAGCCATGAAGCCAATTAAAGACAGAGCTGCAGTGTGGGCCCTTTCCCTCATTTGAAAGACTTGCAGATGGCTGATATTTTTTAACTTTGTTTTGCTTTACTTTACCAAACATTTTGAGAGTTAGTCTCAGACAGAGGTAAGTCTTGAGAGAATTTCTGAATGAAGAGTAAAAGAGGAACATTTCAAAATATGTTTGTAGAACATAACCTTGGAGATGACACAGCAGCCTGGGAATGGGGTGAGGGGAGCACAATTAGGGGGTGAAGTAAAGAAGCTGCAAGGAAGCTGGTCAAAAGCCATGACACAGTTCATCAAGCCCCAAAGGTACCCTTGAAAAAGAATCTGGGAGAGGAATCCCCAAACAAGAAGGCTCAGAGGACACTGGAAAATCAGGGGGTAGGGGGAAAAGCTGGCAAACGGAAACCAAGAAGAAGAGTTGGCGGGGTGTGATGGGCTCAGGAATGTGAAGTTTGCATGGCAGTGAGACATCCACGTGGAGGTGGTTATGGCCTTCTTGCCATAGTATATGTTTCATGTACTCAAGTTAAAAATCGGAAGTCTCTAGGGCTTATCATGTAAAAGAACATGAGGAAAACATAATAACATTCTATATATTATATAGATGCTTGACTTTATTGAGGTTGCTTTAACTAGCATGGGTCTGTTCTCTTCCTTTAAGTATCCCGCAGAGTAACTCAGATGACCTCATTCAAACTAATAAGCATCATTTTCTTCATCTCTTAAATCCACATCCCTTTGCTTCTTAAACATCATGGAAGGGGAATGTGACATTTTAGAAGGTGTTGTGCTGACAGCCCCACAAACTGAGGCTCCATCTAACCAAAAAGGAAAGTCTGTGCTGGAGCTGTTAAATGCTCTCTCCCCTATGTCCTCCACAATGTACTCAACCCAGCCAGGTTGGGCTCATGGAAGAATTCAAATGCATTGGGTATCAGTAAAAGTAGGTTTCTCTGTAAACATTGTTTCTTCTTTAAATGTCTGTCCATGAAATTCTTGAGGACAAGGGCATTGTCTTACTCATCTTTGAGCAGATAATTCTGCCTGAGTAAAGGACAGCATCTGACACAGTGCCTTAGAACATACCAACTTCTCATGATGTGCTTATTGGATGCATGGAAATTATTTGACTCCTGAAACTAAGAATCAGGAAACAAAGGTATATCATCAGAAAACTTCAGAGTATAAATGTTTGATAAGGGTCAAGTATTTTCCTTTTTCTAAAGGAGTGTGATGGAGCAGTCTAATCTCTCTGCTTCTTCATAGTTTCTAGAGTTCTTTGGGCAAAGCAGTTACCAACTTAGGGGTACTCAATTAATAGTCTCAAAAATCAAGTAATCAAATAGGTCCTCAGGCTTTTCTCCTGACAGACTTTGAAACAGGCCAAAGCCAAAATGGTACAACAAAAGTGCCTATGTCATATTAATCCTTTACCCTTATAGTGCAACAATTTTTCTATTGCTGTATTTTTGTGATAAACATATTTTCAATCCTATGTAGTCAAATTCATTGCCTTTTTTTATTTTTTATTTTTAAACTTTACATAATTGTATTAGTTTTGCCAAATATCAAAATGAATCCGCCACAGGTATACATGTGTTCCCCATCCTGAACCCTCCTCCCTCCTCCCTCCCCATACCATCCCTCTGGGTCGTCCCAGTGCACCAGCCCCAAGCATCCAGTATCGTGCATCGAACCTGGACTGGCAACTCGTTTCATACATGATATTTTACATGTTTCAATGCCATTCTCCCAAATCTTCCCACCCTCTCCCTCTCCCACAGAGTCCATAAGACTGTTCTATACATCAGTGTCTCTTTTGCTGTCTCGTACACAGGGTTATTGTTACCATCTTACTAAATTCCATACATATGCGTTAGTATACTGTATTGGTGTTTCTCTTTCTGGCTTACTTCACTCTGTATAATAGGCTCCAGTTTCATCCACCTCATTAGAACTGATTCCAATGTATTCTTTTTAATGGCTGAGTAATACTCCATTGTGTATATGTACCACAGCTTTCTTATCCATTCATCTGCTGATGGACATCTAGGTTGCTTCCATGTCCTGGCTATTATAAACAGTGCTGCGATGAACATTGGGGTACACGTGTCTCTTTCCCTTCTGGTTTCCTCAGAAGGTGGTTTCCTCCAGCAGTGGGATTGCTGGATCATAAGGCAGTTCTTCGATGCTTTGTTTCGAAAGGTTTAAATGCCAGAGAATTATATATACATTGACCTCTGATTATTCTGTTGTTTTTATTATTTTACATCTAAATTCAGTTTATTTGGAACTGAAAATAGGGAAAATATAACTTTACCTATGTTTTTCCTAAATGTCTAGTCAGTTGTTCTAGAGCTACAATGTTATCATTTACTAAACTCATCTATATTTGGGGCTTTCCTAGTGGCTCAGACAGTGAAGAATCTGCCTGCAATGCAGGAGACCCAGGATTGATGCCTGGATCAGGAAGATCCCTTGGAGAAAGGAAGGGCTACCCACTCTAGTATTCTTGCCTGAAGAATTCCATGGACAGAGAAACCTGGCAGGCTAAAGTCCACAGGGTCGCAAAGAGTCAGACACAGCAGAATGACTAACACTTTCGCTTTCATACTTCATTATCTGTATTTGAGTTTACTTCTGAACTTTGTATTGCATTATGTTGATTTACTACAAGAGTAGGAACATTGTCATAACTTTTTTGTATTTCTAGAGAGTATAACAACTCTTTAGTTCAGTTCAGTTCAGTCACTTGGTTGCGACCCCATGAACTGCAGCACACCAGTCCTCCCTGTCCATCACCAACTCCTGGAGCTTACTCAAGCTCATGTCCATAGAGTCAGTGATGCCATCCAACCATCTCATCCTCTGTTGTTCCCTTCTCCTCCCGCCTTCAAACCTTCCCAGCATCAGGGTCTTTTCCAATGAGTCAGTTCTTCACATCAGGTGGCCAAAGTATTGAAGTTTCAGCTTCAGCTTCCAATGAATATTCACTACTGATTTCCTTTAGGATGGACTGGTTGGATCTCCCTGCAGTCCAAGGGACTCTCAAGAATCTTCTCCAATCTTAAAAAGCATCAATTCTTTGGTGCTCAGCTTTCTTTATAGTCCAACACTCACATCCATACATGACTACTGGAAAAACCATAGCCTTGACTAGACCGACCTTTGTTGGCAAAGTAATATTCCTGCTTTTTAATATGCTGTCTCGGTTGGTCATAGCTTTTCTTCCAAGAACCAAGCATCTTTTAATTTCATGGCTGCAGTCACCATCTGCAGTGACTTTGGAGCCCCCCAGAAATAAAGTCTGTCACTGTTTCCACTGTTTCTCCATCTATTTGCCATGAAGTGATGGGGTCAGTTGCCATGATCTTCGTTTTCTGAATGTTGAGTTTTAAGCCAGCTTTTTCACTATCCTCTTTCACTTTCATCAAGAGGCTTTTTAGTTCCTCTTCACTTTCTGCCATCAGGGTGGTGTCATCTGCATATCTGAGGTTATTGATATTTCTCCCGGCAATCTTGATTCCAGCTTGTGCTTCTTCCAGCCCAGCATTTCTCATGATGTACTCTGCATATAAGTTAAATAATCAGGGTGACAATATACAGCCTTGGCATACTCCTTTCCCTATTTGAAACCAGTCTGTTGTTCCATATCAGTTCTAACTGTTGCTTCTTGATCTGCACACAGATTTCTCAGGAAGCAGGTAAGGTGGTCTGGTATTTCCATCTCCTAAAGAATTTCCTTAGTGCTCAATAATTATTGATTCAATAGATAAATTGCCTACTTCAGTTAATCGATATATCAGACTTGCTAATTCTACTGCATAAGTATCTCTGGAATGATTTCTTTTTCTTTTCTTCAACAACATTGCCTGCCCTCATTCAGGCTCTAAAAATTATGCCCTTTTTGTAACGCATCTTACAGATAACAGGAATAAAGATTTTAAAATGTGAGTCTGACCAATTAACTTCCCTAATAAAAATCTGTAAATGACTACCCATTTCATTTTGTGTTCCATACCTTTAAGGTCTGTCAAGAACCTGAGTTCAATCAAGTGAAACTATTCATGGTCTCTTAAACATGCCTTATTGTTTTTGTTGTTTATCTGTTTTTAATACTTGCCCTTGTAAAAGTTGTACAGCTTGGTAAGGGCTATGATAGAGGTATGGACAAAGAGGATTAAAATGCAAAGAAGGATTCTTGAGAATAGAAAGGTGAGTTTGGGCAGAATAAACAAAGGCACAGAAGTATGGAAGAGCAGTTTTGCTGTTCCAGTACCACAAGCCATTGAATATAACAAAGGTGTATGTGAAGGTGGAGACAGGAACAGGGTTGGGATCACGCATGCTCTTGAAGATCATGCTATGGACTTTGAGTTTTTCCTATAGGATTATGGTGTCAGTAGCTTGATTACAATTCTGGGGGCAGGGCAGAAAGTAAATTTGGCATTAGTCTGCTGGATGGATCGACAGAGCATATGCCTAGAAGCCAGAAGCCAGATTAATAATAGATGGTTCAATAATACAGGTAATATACAATAAGGGTTTGAGCCTATGCAATAGTGTTGAGAACCAGAGGAAGAGACACATATAATGTTAATAAAGAAATACAAGATTTGGGGACTGACAAAACATGATGGTGAATAAAAGGAACACCTAGTGAGTGATCTCCCCAATCCCTCAAATCATCTACTTTCCAGCATTCCTGGCTTGCCCAGTTGGGTGCATGGTAAGATTCTTTACTAAGATAGGAAATACAGGAAGATCTGTTCAGAAGATTGCTGGGCAATGAGGATGAAAGGAGAGACAGTACACTCCTTACTGGACACGTAGAGAGTTTCCAGAAGGGAGCTGTCAAGAACATCAAATGCTGCAGAGAGGAAAGTTAGAGGCAGCCCGAAAAGTGCCCATTTTTAACTTAGCAGTTAGGTTTGGGTGTTCCTCCCAGAAGCTGAGAAGAAGAAAGCAGTGACTGTTAGTATAATGTGAACTTCCTTGGAAGGCAGCTTAGCTGTGAAAGAAAGTGGACAAGCTGATCGGTGGCTACAAGAGGCACCTGTACTGCACTTTTTATTTTGCCGGCATTCATGGGAGTCAATATTGTCTCTCACAGTGAAGTGTAACATCTTCGAGGCCAGATACTGTGTCGTGGTTTCCTGGATGACCACTTGGTTCTCGAAGCCCTAAAATTTTACAAGTTTCTAATCCTCCACAGTGTCTATAATTATCCTGGTACTGAGGCAGTAGCATTCAATTAAATAGTTGTTGAATACTGTGGATAGGTGACTCACAACACTGAACTGGATTATTCAAAATGTCAGTGCCTCCATTTCCTGCTCATCAGCAGCAATTACTATTTGAGTTCTTTTAATAGTAAATTGAACATGGAAACATTGTCCTTGCTGTCAAGAATTTTCACATTCGTCTCTTTAATGAAAAGACCAGTCTTCCTTCCTCCCTTAAAATGTTATGAGGGGTAGTGAACACACAGAGCTAGCGCACACAGGGCACGAGCTCTCAGCCAATACATAAACTCTCCCTTCATATATTATGTGCTCTGGGTAGGGACAACCACGAGGCAGCTAACCACACGAGATGTTTTCAGGTCTGGCAAGTGAGATGGAAAGCTCGCTGCATCAGTATCCTCTGTGAGTGCCTGCACGCTTTCTGGTTTCAGGCTGGAAACGTCCTGTGGTGTGTCTGGCCTGGCCAAACCCAGGAAGTACTGAACTTATTAAAATTGAAAAACAAACCAAAGATATTTGGAACCTCCCAAAACACTCACGTTGTGTCTGAGGGTGAAGGTTTGGATTCGTTTCTGATTTGACGCGAGCACCATACATCGGGAAAACACAAACAGTGCTGGGTAATTTTACAAAAGGGCTACACCCTTGCCTTCAGTCTTAGGACAGTCAGCAAAGCAGTCCCTGTCCAGGGCCTAGAGGAATTTCATGAAACCTTCTCTCTTCTTTTGATCCTTTTTTGCTCGGTTGCCATAGCAATTTGTGTTTTTGTGGACAATTTTTAGACAGTTTGACATGAACATGCTGAAGCAGGACTGGGAGTACCTTGTCCCAGGAGCCTATGGAGGCTGCCTTATTTCTATCTCTGCAATTAGATGAATCTGGCCTACAGTGGGCCCTGGGGCAACCCCCAATCTAACCTATTGCTTGTAAAGACCCAGACCACCCATGGATAATCCACTAGCATCTGTGGATGGGTAAGCAAGAGTTGGCTCAATCAAGCTGATGACCAAACATGAACCCAATGGTTAGGAATGAGGCTTCTGTAACAACACATGAGGGTGTGTTTGCCTACAAATTATGTTTAGATCATTGCAAAGAATTATAGAATTATCTAGAGCTGGAAGTAACCAGAACAGCTATGAAGTTCCACTCCTCCATTTTTTTTTATGAGAAAAGTAAGGCACAGAGATTTTTAGGGTGAATTATCCAAAGTCAGCAGCTGTTAGTGATGCAGCCCAAACCAGGAACCCTGTGCTGACCTTTCTCCTTTTCAGTGCTAACACACATACCACACACACACACATGCCAGGCAAGCTATTTTTAACATAACTGCACTTCATTAGAGATTTACAGAAAATAGTTCTTCTGTCTATAAAAAGACATTTAGTGTGCGGATGGCCTCTTTAATTTAATCCTGACACAGCCACTTATATATAGGATTTTCAGTTTCTGAGAGAGAGATAATTTATAGAAGAGTATCGAGACACTCTGAGGAGGAAAAGTACTGAGATCCTCTTCATTTAAATCCAAAGTAATTAAAGCATACAGGTTCAGCTGAAGTGACCCTGTGTAAGGTTAAGCAGAAAGGTAGATGAGGTCACTGAGACAGAATTCACCTGAGAAACAGTCTTCCATGATGGTGCAGTGATAGAGAAGGCTGACATCCAAGGCCTGGAAAGAAGACAGCCGCACAGACCAGCATCTCTGGCCCAGCCATTCCTGAGTCAACTTGTACTGGGGAAGTGGCTGGGCTGTGGAACCCATGGAATCCAGGACAGTTTTGATCCAGAATGTGCCTAGCTTAGTGTACCACAGAGAAAAGGAGCCGCCTTCCCAACACTGTAGAGAACAACTACACACTGAGCGGAGTTCTTTTTCAATGGCAATGACCTGAGTGCTGGACTGCTATGGAACCACATTTCTGAGGGCAGCCAAGGTTAGTGGAAGCACCACACCAGGCTGTGGCTTCAGCTTTCACAACCGCAGCAAGTGGGTGCCAGGGACTCTCTGAACTTGTGGTTGCAGACCCAGGAATGCTAGAATTTTAGGAGGTAACAACAAGCTTTGATCTTATCAGTGGTGCCAGCAATGAGTGGGAAGGGGGCATCTCTTTAGACCATGAATTTCAGTGGTGCCCCCTAGTCTCTGACTTAAGTGACAGCAATTATAGGTGAGCAGGGCATATGGATCACCTAGTATGGGTGGTAAAGATGGATTCTTCCAGTCTCAAAGAGGCTATCATCTTTTCATCTCTTCTAATTGGGTGTCAGCAATCTGAGCTAGCTCTTTGGACATGAGTAAGACTCTAAGGAGATTCTTGGGTGTGTTGGAGAAAGCAGGTGGGAGAGAGGAATGGTCTTCTTGGGATGTCACTGCCCGATGACATTGTAAGTACTCCAGACTATTGAAGCAGGTTGTGCCAGTCAGTTTAACTACTTTACTTAAGGATATGACATTTAAATTCAACAGATTCTTATTTCTTCTCATTTAAAATCTGAATAATATGTCTGAACTCACTCTGAAATATAGTGACCCTGTACACCTTTACGGAGAAGGCAATGGCACCCCACTCTAGTACTCTTGCCTGGAAATTCCCATGGATGGAGGAGCCTGGTGGGCTGCAGTCCATGGGGTCGCTAAGAGTCTGACATGACTGAGCGACTTCACTTTCACTTTTCACTTTCATGCATTGGAGAAGGAAATGGCAACCCACTCCAGTGTTCTTGCCTGGAGAATCCCAGGGACGGGGGAGCCTGGTGGGCTGCCGTCTGTGGGGTCCCACAGAGTCGGACACGACTGAAGCGACTTAGCAGCAGCAGCAGCAGCAGTACACCTTTAAGAAGTTTCTTCCATTCTTACAAATGATTTCCCTACATTGCATTATGTGACAGGTTTCCAACCCTCCAAAGGCTTTCTTCTTTCTGCACTTAGCACCCTCTCTAGAATAAAGGGAACTCTTTAAACCAATTTGAATATTCAGTACAGTTCCTAGCTCCTTGAATTCCCAGATGAAGCATAATAAGAAAGAGAATATCCAAAGAATGGTCTGTGATAGATGTTAGGCAAATTCACTTTGGGATGAAGGAAGGGGACCTTTAGCTTGTAGCTATGTTTCCCTTATAAGTAGTAAAATCATTTTCCTTCATTAGAATTTGTTTTCATACAAGTTTTTCTTGTTTTAGTGAAGGAAAATAGTATACTGTATTGCCTGTGACATCCCTCTTAGTCTCAAATGTCCACATCAAATGTCATCCCCCCGTAAAGCTTTCTACAATGACCTCATGACCCAAACAAGATTATGTATTTCTCCCAACTTCCCCCACTTTTCTTTTTTCTTTCCATTAGATTCAGTAACAGTGCATATGCATCTCTTTCCTCTTCTACACAGCTAGTTTCTGGAAGACAAGGACTGTATCATATTCATCTTTATAATGCCAGTATTTCCCATAGGTTAGGTGTCTACTAAAAATCTTGTTGGATATAACTGAGCCTACAAATATTTCAAGAATATAGAATTAATTTTAAATTTTAAGGAACACTCAGTTGGCTGGGAGTATCTGCCTCAGAGAACCAGTAAATTATTTAGAATGTATAGATTTGGGGAGTGTGGAATCAGATGTAGCAACTCAATGGTTTATTGCTCTGGAAATTGGAAAAATCACCATTGTCACACTGATCCTATTTCCCACCTGGAAACTGAGGATGGTATCTACCCTACCTTCCACATAAGTACCTGTGTGGATTAAAAACACATTCTGGTATAGATGACAGCATTTTGTAAATAGTAACATGTCACTTAAAATTATTAGAATTATTTTTATTTTTCTCATATATTTTTATAATTCTGCATATGATCATTTTATTTCAGCCTTTAAAACACACAAAGGCTAAAAACTAAAAGAGAGATGTAAATTTATATTATTTATTTTTACCTACTAGATGATAATTTTATCCTCCTATGTAAAAAAGTGTTTAATTTTAAAAAATAATACCAAAAATATTTAATAAGATGGCTTGCAATCTATTGGCAGTATTCCATAATTTTAGTCATGGCTCAGCTGTTGCCTGAAAGTTTCTACATGGGAATTTACTCTTTGTAACTGGCAATGTTACAGAATAATAAAATCAGTGTCTTCAGGAGGTCATCCAAATCCAGCTTTATTCTTCTGCATAGGGCTGCATGGTGGATATGGTAGCCTGTTCTGTAAAAAGTTCCAAAGAATGGACTTCAATGATCTTACTTAAAGAAACTAGTATTTTCTCCATCGCTTAGAATGAGTAAGCTCTTTACTTGCAGCCCAAATCCCCTAGTATGAGATTCATTTCTTCTTGTTCTAACCACAATGTTAGATACCAGAGAGCTGCTGCTTTAAGTTGCCCATATACTAGAAGAGTGTTAAACGACTGACCCAAACTTTATAATCCAAAATACAAAAGAAATAATTTGATCATTTTTAAATCAAATTAAAATTTTGTTAAAACAATTTTTTTTAGAAATTCATCTTTTATCTTTTTTGGAATTCCCACTATTTCTTCTGGAGCTATTATAAAGTATGAAATATGAAATGAAACATCATACAATTAAAATCATTCTACTATGCATAGTGAAGTGAACACAGCAATGGAGAAGTATATTGGCCATCCAGTCTCAGCTTTGCTCCAGACTTACTGTTTTATCTCAAAGAAGATATGCTACCTCTTCAGATCTCGATTTTTCTAAATGTTAAAGGTGCTGATTGTACTGGGTTCCTTTCATTGCTATTGTTCAATAACAGCCCAAGAGTAGACAGATGGACATTTAACAAAATTCCAAGATGATATTCTTCTTGGGACACCCAGAACATTTCTAAGTTAATTTTTCCCTCTGTGAATGAATGGGTGTGTTGATAAACAGGTAGGTAGATAGATAGATGATAGATAGACAGATATATAGATAGATGAACAGAAAACAAGATATTTCAAGTTTTTTTTAAACACACAGGAAAAAAAAACATTCAGTTACAGTTTAGTGACTGTATAAGCACTATTTACAAAATTATGCATAGGTTCATGTTTAGTAGTCAAGCACCAACTTTTTGATGATAACTTTGAGATTATGGACCACACGCCCGAGGTTAGGGCGGCGGCCGAGAGGAGCTACCCCACGCCCAAGGTCAGGAGAGGCGGCCGAAGGAGCAACCCCATGTCCAACAAGCGGCTGCTGCGCGAGTGCAGGAAGACGGAGAGGAGCTACTCCATGTCCAGGTCAGGAGGGGCGGCCGTGAGGAGATATCCCTTGTCCAAGATAAGGAGCAGCGGCTGCTTTGCTGAAGCAGCAGTGAAGAGATACCCCACGTCCAAGGTAAGAAAAGTCCAAGGTAAGGAAAAGAAGAGAGGTGAAAAGCAAAGGAGAAAAGGAAAGATATAAGCATCTGAACGCAGAGTTCCAAAGAGTAGCAAGGAGAGATAAGAAAGCCTTCCTCAGCGATCAACGCAAAGAAATAGAGGAAAACAACAGAATGGGAAAGAAAATTAGCGATACCAAGGGAACATTTCATGCAAAGATGGGCTTGATAAAGGACAGAAATGGTATGGACCTAACAGAAGCAGAAGATATTAAGAAGGGGTGGCAAGAATCCACAGAAGAACTGTACAAAAAAGAGCTTCATGACCCAGATAATCACAATGGTGTGATCATTCACCTTGAGCCAGACATCCTGGAATGTGAAGTCAAGTGGGCCTTAGAAAGCATCACTACGAACAAAGCGAGTGGAGGTGATGGAATTCCAGTGGAGCTATTTCAAATCCTGGAAGATGATGCTGTGAAAGTGCTGCATTCAGTATGCCAACAAATTTGGAAAACTCAGCAATGGCCACAGGACTGAAAAAGGTCAGTTTTCATTGTAATTCCAAAGAAAGGCAATGTCAAAGAGTGCTCAAACTACCACACAATTGCACTCCTCTCACACGCTAGTAAAGTAATGCTCAAAATTCTCCAAGCTGGACTTCAACAGTATGTGAACCGTGAACTTCCAGATGTTCAAGCTGGTTTTAGAAAAGGCAGAGGAACCAGAGATCAAATTGCCAACATCCACTGGATCATGGAAAAAGCAAGAGAGTTCCAGAAAAACATCTATTTCTGCTTTATTGACTATGCCGAAGCCTTTGACTGTGTGGATCACAATAAACTGGAAAATTCTTCAAGAGATGGGAATACCAGACCACCTGACCTGCCTCTTGAGAAACCTATATGTAGGTCAGGAAGCAACAGTTAGAACTGGACATGGAACAACAGACTGGTTCCAAATAGGAAAAGGAGTACATCAAGTATATTGACAAGGAGTATATTGTCACCCTGCTTCTTTAACTTATATGGAGAGTACATCATGAGAAATGCTGGGCTGGAAGAGGCACAAGCTGGAATCAAGATTGCAGGGAGAAATATCAATAACCTCAGATAGGCAGATGACACTACCCTTATGGCAGAAAGTGAAGAGGAACTCAAAAGCCTCTTGATGAAAGTGAAAGAGGAGAGTGAAAAAGTTGGCTTAAAGCTCAACATTCAGAAAACAAAGATCATGGCATCTGGTCCCATCACTTCATGGGAAATAGATGGGAAAACAGTGGAAACAGTGTCAGACTTTATTTTGGGGGGCTCTAAGATCACTACAGATGGTGATTGCATCCATGAAATTAAAAGACGCTTACTCCTTGGAAGGAAAGTTATGACCAACCTAGACAGCATATTGAAAAGCAGAGACATTACTTTGCCAACAAAGGTCCATCTAGTCAAGGCTATGGTTTTTCCAGTGGTCATGTATGGATGTGAGAGTTGGACTGTGAAGAAAGCTGAGCACCGAAGAACTGATGCTTTTGAACTGTGGTGTTGGAGAAGACTCTTGAGAGTCCCTTGGACTGCAAGGAGATCCAACCAGTCCATCCTAAAGGAGATCAGTCCTGGGTGTTCTTTGGAAGGACTGATACTAAAGCTGAAACTCCAATACTTTGGCCACCTCATGCAAAGAGCTGACTCATCAGAAAGGACCCTGATGCTGGGAGGGATTGTGGCCATGAGGAAAAGGGGACGACAGAGGATGAGATGGCTGGATGGCATCACTGACTCGATGGACATGAGTTAGTGTGAACTCCAGGAGTTGGTGATGGACAAGGAGGCCTGGCATGCTGTATTTCATGGGGTTGCAAAGAGTTGGACACTACTGATCTACTGAACTGAACTGAACTGAACTTGAAATTATGGAAGATGTGATTTCATCAAGAACCACTAACAATGGAGTTTTAAAAGTATATGCATATATAGAGGAATTGGTGTCTAGAAAGAGAAGAAAGACAAATGCACTTTACTTCACATTTACTTCAGATTTACAAGGTTCAGTTAACAATAAGCAGTGATATCTAGCTTTATCATAATTGAAATAGCTTAGTTTTAGAATAGATATCCTCTGTTTCAGGACTTTCATGGTTAGCAAGTTTTGGTTGTTATACTGTGCAAATAATAGCTTTTAAAGAAAGTTTTAATGATTTTAGTATAAGATGGATGGAACTCCTCTAGGACATGTCCTGGAGGACCTGGGAAGTCTCAGATAGAATTCCTTGAAATATGTCTCCACTGCCTTTAGAATAAAGTTCAAAGCTTTCAATATGATGCAGAAGACCTTGTTTTGTTAGGTCACTTTCTTTCTGTCATTAATTTTCTAAACTTGTAGTTCCTACAATCCTCCATATGATTTCATGGCTCTGAGATCTTGCACACTCTGTTCTCTCAGTTTGAATGTCTTCCTTCCAAACACTTTGAAATCTTGATCCATAACTTGCTAGTCTGACAGGACTGGGATCTATCAATATTGCACTCACTGACTTATTCATTCACTTAACAAATATGTTTCAAACATTTGTTTGTTCCCAGATAAGAATGCAGTCACCCATCAGCAGTAATAAACAGATCAAACCAGTCAATTTTTAAGAAAATCAACTCTGACCATTCTTTGGAAGGACTGATGCTGAAGCTGAAGCTCCAGTACTTTGGCAACCTTCTGCAAAGAGCCTGCTGATTGGAAAAGACCCTGATGCTGGGAAAGATTGAAGGCAAAAGGATAAGGGGGCAGCATAGGATGAGATGTTTGAATGGCATCCCCAACTCACTGGACATGAGTTTGAACAAATTCTGGGAGATAGTGAAGAACAGGGAAACCTGGCATGCTGCAGTCCATGGAGTCACAAAGAGTTGGACATGACTTAGTGACTGAGAAACAACAATAACAACAAGAATGCAGAGGTGAATTAGATCCTATGCCCCTGAGTATCTTACATTATAGGAGAGAGACAAATAAATGTAATTCAATACATTCAATTAAGTGTTAGAAATATTGAAATGAGGCTAGGATAAAATGTGGGCTGAAAGGAAGGAGTGATGAATGCTATCTGGTGGATTGGAAAGAGAAAAATCAGGTGTTGCTTCCAAAAAATGAATGTGCTTACCAAATGGACCTTGGGGAAGATAAAAGGAGAGAATTCCAGGCAGAAAAGACTTTAGGAGTATTAAGAGAGATCTGCCACTGCTAAGTCACTTCAGTCGTGTCCGAATCTGTGTCACCCCATAGACGGCAGCCCACCAGGCTCCCTGGGATTCTCCAGGCAAGAACACTGGAGTGGGTCACCATTTCCTTCTCCAATGCATGAAAGTGAAAAGTGAAAGTGAAGTCACTCAGTCGTGTCCGACCCTCAGCGACCCCATGGACTGCAGCCTTCCAGGCTCCTCCATCCATGGGATTTTCCAGCCAAGAGAGATATAAGGAAGTACTATTATTAGATTTTGGTGATTGGGTTATATGAGAAATTATCTGAAATTTAAAGGCCCTTATCTTAGGTGCTAGGCTTGATGGTCACATTATTAACTGAATCACATAACACAGATCGAGTTTAGTGTGAGGAGCATTAGATACCTTTACTTCTAGATATGTTGGGGTGACTTTAGCACCTTAAGGTAAATATTCTAGTTATAAACATTGTCTACAACTCAGAAGAAAGATTTCTTCTGATAATAAAGCCTTGAGAACTGTCAGAATAGGTAATATTTTACACAATGGCAGTAGAAGATACTGAGTAGAAAAAGCTTTGTAGAATGAGAATAGAAGAAAGCCTCGTCAGAGTCCTGGAGAACACCAATATTTAAGAAACAGACGGAAAAGAGAAGTTATCTAGAAACTTAAAAGAAATAAACATAAATAGAACTAGGTAGAAAGGTGTCTCATAAACCATGGGAGAAAAATCATAAGTGAAAGAAGGAAGATTACCACTGACCTCACAAAAATATGGAATATAACACACAATTATATGCCAAGAAATTAGATAGCCTAGATAAAATGGCCAAAGTTGTAGGAAGACATAAACTACTAAAAATTACTCAAACCATAGAAAATTTGATTAAATTTATAATAAGCAAACAGATTGAGTTAATAATTACAAAATTTCCCACAAAGAAAAGCCCAAGAAGAGACTACCTTACTGGTGATTTCTACCAAATGCTTTAAGAATTATTGTCAGTTCTTCACAAAATCTTCCAAAAAGAGAAGAGTGGGTAACACTTTCTAACTTATTCCATGAAGTAATACTACTTTGAGACTAAAAACAAAGACATCACATAAAAACTATAGACTAATATCTTTTACAAATTTAAAAAATTCTCAACAAAGTACAGGCAAATTGAACTCAATAGCATATAGAAAGGATTATATACTATGACCAAGTGGGCTTCATCCCTAGAATGCAAGGTTGGTTCAACATATGAAAATAAATTAATGTAATTCTTCATATTAGCATAAAAGTCAAACAATATACAATCGACTCAATAGGTATAGGAAAAGCATTTGACAAAATCCAATAATCTTTCATGACAAAATTACACGACAAACCAGAAACAGAATAGTGAACTTCCTTAACCCAACAAAGGGCATCTAGAGAAAAATCCACAGCTAACATAATACGTAATAGTGGGAACTGAAAATTTACCCTGCAGAACACAAACAAAACAAAGATTCTGCTCTTCCCTCTTCTTTTCAACATGGTACTGGAGGTTCTAGCTCAGACAATAAAAAACACATAAATAATAGGGAAAAAGATTGGAAAGGAAAGAGTAAGACCATCTTTCAGTTCAGTTCAGTTCAATTGCTCAGTAGTGTCTGACTCTTTGTGACTCCATGAATCGCAGCACGCCAGGCCTCCCTGTCCATCACCAACTCCCAGAGTTCACTCAAACTCACGTCCATCGAGTCGGTGATGCCATCCAGCCATCTCATCCTCTGTCATCCCTTTCTCCTCCTGCCCCCAATCCCTCCCAGCATCAGAGTCATTTCCAATGAGTCAACTCTTCGCATGAGGTGGCCAAAGTACCAGAGTTTCAGCTTTAGCATCAGTCCTTCCAAAGAAATCCCAGGGCTGATCTCCTTCAGAATGGACTGGTTGGATCTCCTTGCAGTCCAAGAATTATTTTATGTATATATAACACATATACAATAATTTTATCCTAAAATAAAGATGGTCTGCAGCCATGAAATTAAAAGACACTTACTCCTTGGAAGGAAAGAAAGCATTACTTTTCCAACAAAGGTCCATCTAGTCAAGGCTATGGTTTCTCCAGTGGTCATGTATGGATGTGAGAGTTGGACTGTGAAGAAAGCTGAGCATCGAAGAATTGATGCTTTTGAAGTGTGGTGTTGGAGAAGACTCTTGAGAGTCCCTTGGACTGCAAGGAGATCCAACCAGTCCATTCTAAAGGAGATCAGTCCTGGGTGTTCTTTGGAAGGACTGATTCTAAAGCTGAAACTCTAGTACTTTGGCCACCTCATGTGAAGAGTTGACTCGTTGGAAAAGACTCTGATGCTGGGAGGGATTGTGGCCATGAGGAGAAGGGGACGACAGAGGATGAGATGGCTGGATGGCATCACCAACTCGATGGACGTGAGTTTGTGAACTCTGGGAGTTGGTGATGGACACACTAGCAATAAACAATCTGAAATAAAATTAAGAAAGTAATTCCACTTACAATAACACCAAAACAAAACAATACTTAGAAATTTATTTAAATAAGGTGTGCAAGACATGTACACTGAAAGCTACAAAATGTGCTGGAGGTTCTTAGTACCAAGAGCCAAGTCCCTTCAGTCATGTCTGACTCTTTGAGACCCTATGGGCTGTAGCCTGCCAGGCTCCTCTGTCGATGGGATTCTCCAGGCAAGAATGCTGGACTGAGTTGCCCTCCCCTCCTCCAGGGGATCTTTCTGACCAAGATCCAGAACCTGCATCTCTATGTCTCCTGCATTGGCAGATGGGTTCTTTACCACCTGGGAAATTTCTAGTCGACTATATTTTAGAGAAATCTTAAAAGGAAGGTAAAATTTCCTTATATTTACCCACTTATTTACTATTTTCTTTGCTCTTCTGTTTTCTATAGATTATAAATTTCTAACAGGTAGGAAAGCGGTAAAGAATCTGCTTGCCAAGCAGGAGACACAAGTTTGATTCCTGGGTCAAGAAGATCTCCTGAAGAAGGAAATGGCAACCCATTTCAGTATTCTTGCCTGGGAAATCCCATGGACAGAGGAAACTGGCGGACTTCAGTCCATAGGGTCACAAAAAAGTCAGACACAATTTAACAAATAATAACAAATCTCCAAATAATACCATTTTTCTTCTAAGTATTTTAATATTTTTATAGTGTAAGTTTACTGAAGCTGATTTTCCCAACTTTTATGAATCTGAAAATTTTTTCATTTTACTTTTAATTTCTAAAATACATAATTGCTGGCTGTGGATTCTAGGTTAACTTGATCATTTTAAAATTTCTATTATTTTCTGTCCTGCATAGTTTCAGGCAAGAAATGTGCCCTAATTTTTAACCTTATTTTTTTGTGTATAATGTAGCTTTTATTCTGACTGGTAGCACTTAATTTTTTTTCCTTTCTTAAAGTGAAGTGAAATCGCTCAGTCGTGTCCAACTCTTAGTGACCCCATGGACTGCAGCCTACCAGGGTCCTCCATCCATGGGATTTTCCAGGCAAGAGTACTGGAGTGGGGTGCCATTGCCTTCTCCGTTTCCTTTCTTAGTAGCTTTCAAAACTCTGTGTTTATCCTACTTGAGCCTGTTGAGAGTATTGAATCTGTAAGTGCTTAGTTTACAGTAAATTTGAGAAATTTTAAGCTATTGTTTCTTCAAATATTTTTTCTCTTTCTTCTTTTGGATTTCCAATTACATATATTGCCTCTTACAGGTTACAGATACTCTGCTAAAACTTTTAATCCTTTTTTCCTCTTTGGTCTATTTTGGATAGTTACTACAGTTATGTTTTCAAGTTCACTGATCATTTCTTTCACAGTTTCTAGCTTACTTTTAGTCCTTTAAAGTGAAATTTTAATTTGAGATACTATATTTTTCATCTCTAGCTAGAAGTTTCATTTGGAACTTAAAAAAATTTTCATTTTTCTATCATTATGCTTTCTTTTAAAATCTTGAACATTTAAAAATAGTTATATTAGATGCTTTAAAGTTCTTTTCATTTAATTCCATCATCTCTGTCATTTCTGGATATATTTATATTGATTAGTAATATGTTACATTGTTTCTATTTTTCCTGTTAATATGTCACATTCTCCTGCTTCTTTCTATGTATAGTAAATTTTTTTTCAAGTGTGATTTTTATGTTTTCAAGTACTGGATTTTATTTCTTAAAAATACTGACTTTTGTTTCAGCAAATAGTACATTTCTGTGATCAATTTCTCCTTTTGAGGCTTGTTTTCAAGTTTTTAAGAGAACATCTAGAGTAGCTTTGATCTAATGATAGTTTAACGCCACTAATAGAGCATAGCTCCTCTTGTATCTCTACCTATGGCTCGGGTATTTAACAAGGATTCTGTCTTTTGGGTAGTTAGACTTGAATGTCTCTGAGATCTGTGTAAATTCTAGGACCTGTGTATATTAGATCTTTTCAATATTTTTTTTTTACCTAGTCTAATAGGGTTTGCATTATGCAAATGCATAATATTCGGACACCATCTAAAAGGGACTCATGCAGATTTTTGGAGCTTTCTCTTTATCTATCTTCCTTCTTTTGGACAGTCTCTCCTAAAAATGCCAGATGCTTCAGCTTCTCTGAACTCTTTTCTTTATCACCCTAACTCAGCAAGCCTACTATGCTTTGCTTAGAATCTCCCCAGCTGCACTCAGGTCCAGGAAAAGCCCCTAAGCAGAAAGTCAGGGCTATTCCAGAGCTCTCCCTGCATTCACTTTTCTTCTTTCAGGAACCAGAGGGTTTATTGTCTGTTGTCCAATGTATCAAAACCATTTCCATATTTCTAATTGTTTAGGGAAATAAGCCCAACCCAATTATTCTATCATCATAGCTGAAAATCACTAATTAAATCTTAAAACTGTCTTTTGATTCTATCCCACAAGTTATATTGTTGGAAGACAATTTTCCATAAGTCCCTGATATTTCTTGTATGTCCCTGTGAGCAGGCATTGATTGCTCTTTGTTCTCAACTGTATTTTTAAGAGTGTTTGTGTAGCAAAGAGTCTTAAAATATAAACTTAATGTCCCTCAGACAAAGGACAAGTTTCCTTACAGCTTTGGAAGATACCTTCCCCTGGACGTATCAGGGGCTTCCCTGATAGCTCAGTGGGTAAAGAATCTGCCTGCAATGCAGGAGACCCTGGCTCGATTCCTGGGTTGATTCTTGGGTTGAGAAGATCCACTGAGAAAGGGATAGGCTACCCACTCCAGTATTCTTGGGCTTCCCTTGTGATTCAGCTGATAAAGAATCTGCTTGCAATGTGGGAGACCTGGGTTTGATCCCTGGATTGAGAAGATCCCCTGGAGAAGGGAAAAGCTACCTACTTCAGTATTGTGGCATGGAGAATTCCATGGACTGATAGTCCATAGCGTCACAAAGAGTTGGACAGACTGAGCGACTCTCACTTTCACTTTTCCCCTGGAACAAATGGCAGACACATTTACTTACCTTTAAAAAAAATATCACAAAAAACTGAGTTCCTTAAGTTCAGGGCCTGTGTCTTTTAAAGCAACTAACTACGTTTACAGGCATCTTCTGGCCCTCTTCACTATAGGAACTGTAGCTTGAAAAACTAGTGCTAAAATGCCCATGTCCTGTCTATGGTCATTGCTATCAATAATAAATTGTCCTTTGTCTCTGACCCAAGAGTATGATGTCTTCTATTAGCATCCATGAAATTGTGATAGACTAAATAGTTTGCAAGTATGGTAAAATCTTAAGCCTTTCATGATTTTTAATACACACTTGCTGAATGTAACCATTTACATGTATATTGGAGGATATAAAAAATAAAATATATGGTAACTTATAATAACAGTTAATATTTATTTAGGGACTACTTTGCTAAAGGTAGGCTTCCCTTGTAGCTCAGTTGGTAAAGAATCTGCCTGCAGTGCAGGAGACCCAAGTTCGATCTCTGGGTTAGGAAAATCCCCTGGAGAAGGAAATGGCAACCCACTCCAGTATCCTTGCCTGGAAAATCTCATGGACAGAGGAGCCTGGTGGGCTGCAGTCCATGGGGCTGCAAAGAGTCGGGCATGACTGAGCAACTAATATTTACTTACTTATTTGCTAAAGGTGCATTTGCACACAACCATTCCCCAAATTCAGCAAAGTAAGCATCTTTTTCCATTTTTCACATGAGAAACAAAGGTTCAGAGAGGATGTGATTTGGGCAAATTTAAATGCATAGTAAATAGTAAGTCAACATTCAAATTTAAGCTTTTCTGTTCTCTTTCCAATGTCATGAAAACCCCTATCACTACACAGTTATAACAATATTAACACAAAAAGCATATAATTGAGGTTTAAATCATGTGGTAGACTAAAATAACTATAGAAATTCAGAAGAAAGGGAGTCTAGCGCCAGCTAAATTCTTCAGAAAAGACTGAAAGATTGACTGGAAGAAGAACCAAGTAACCCAAACTAGTGTCGAAGATTGACACTTAAAGTCTTTCCTGTGAAGGTCACTATAAATCCCACAGTCTACAGCAAAGCTGTGCTATTTTCTGCTTCAGAATTGAGGATATAAAGAGAGCATATCCATGAAACATTGAGTTATAATTCCTTTTTCTTTATGTATACAACTCCTAAAAATCCACTTGCTGTTGGTAACTGGACTGCAGACTGACAGAAGTGTTTCTTTCAGTGATTACAAGCACAATGGGACAGACTTCAGCCTTCAAAGTTACCATGGGAGTGTGTGTGTGTGTTTGTGGCAGGGGGGAGGGAGGTGGCTCTTAGCAAAGGATTGGACCAAATAATTTCTTCTTTCAATTCTTACCTGGAAAAGTAAGTAAATAAGAAAAACCCATTATCAATTAAATATTTTATTTTAATAACCTTTTAAGGTTATTAAATCTTTATTAAGATTAATAAAATATTAATAATTTTAAAGTTCCTGCATATACCAGAATGCTGAAAAAAAAAATATACCCTCTAAAATTCCTTGTCCTCCAAAATCAAACATGACAGAACTCAAGAAAGAACTCAGGAGTGATAGGGTCCTATACACCACTGGGGTCTGGGAAGGGTAAAAGTAAGAAATCAACTAATTCTTTGAACATGTTAAAAAATCAGGCTTAACATTCTATCCTAAATCTGATCTCTTCCTCCAGAGGGCCAAGTGAAAATGAGAAGGAAAATAAAATAAATCTCTCAAGTTCTATTGAGAATACAAGAAACATATTTGCTGTTCATTCACTCAGTCATGTGCAACTCTTTGCAACCCCATGGACTGCAGCACGCCAGGCTTCCCTGTCCTTCACCATCTCCCAAAGCTTGCTCAGACTCATGTCCATTGAGTTGGTGATACTATCTAACCATCTCGTCCTCTGTTGTCCCCTCCTCCTGCTTTCAATCTTTCCCAGCATCAGGGTCTTTTCTAATGAGTTGGCTCCTTGCATTTTTATATAAGTACCTGAATTTGACCTGCCTCCTGAGAAATCTGCATGCAGGTTGGGAAGCAACAGTTAGAACTGAACATGGAACAGCAGACTATTTCCAAATCGGGAAAGGGGTAAGTCAAGGCTGTATATTGTCACCCTGCTTATTTAACTTATATGCAGAGTACATCATGAGAAATGCTGGGCTGGAAGAAGCACAAGCTGGAATCAAGATTGCCAGGAGAAATATCAATAACCTCAGATATGCAGATGACACCACCCTTATGGCAGAAAGTGAAGAGGAACTAAAGAGCCTCTTGATGAAAGTGAAAAAGGAGAGAGAAAAAGCTGGCTTAAAGCTCAACATTCAGAAAACAAAGATCATGGCATCCAGTCCCATCACTTCATGGCAAATAGATGAAGAAACAGTGGAAACAGTGTCAGACTTTATTTTTGGGGGCTCCAAAATCACTGCAGATGGTGACTGCAGCCATGAAATTAAAAAACACTTCCGGAGAGGAGGAGCCAAGATGGCGGAGGAGTAGGACGGGGAGAACACTTTCTCCCCCACAAATTCATCAAAAGAGCATTTAAACGTCGAGTAAACTCCACAAAACAACTTCTGAATGCCGGCAGAGGACATCAGGCACCCAGAAAAGCAGCCCGACTCTTCGAAAGGAGGTAGGAAAAAATATAAAAGACAAAAAAAGAGACAAAAGAGGGAGGGACGGAGTTCCGTCCCGGGAAGGGAGTCTTAAAAAGAGAGAAGTTTCCAAACACCAGGAAACCCTCTCACTGCCGAATCTGTGCCGAGCTTTGGAAGCACAGAGGGCAACATAAAAGGGAGGGGAAAAAAATAAACAACTAAAAATCGCGGATTGTGAGCCCTACGGTAACTCCCCCAGCGGAGAAGCAGCGCAGACGCCTGCACACGGCATTAGCAAGCGGGGGCTGGGCAGGGAAGTGCGGCGCGGGCTGTGTCCCTTAGAGTAAGAATCAGGCCGAATGTCCTGAGCGCTATCTGAGCAAAATAATTTGGGCTAGCAAACCAGACTGTGGGATATCTACCACGCGAAAAGCCAGCCCTAACCTAAGACACCGCCAGGCCCGCGCACAGAACAAAGGACTGAACAGAGATAGCCGGCTCTGCAGCCTCCGGTGACAGGCAGCCAGAGCCGGAAGGGGGCAATCGCAGCCCCAGAGAGACACGATCTATAAAACTGTAAGCAGGCTTCTTTGCTAACTAAAACTTCTTGGGGGTCTGGACGGTCAACAGCTGCCTGAGAAGGTGCGCCGGTTTTACACCCAGATAACTGAGTGGCGGGGAGGCAATAAGTCGCAGCATTGGCGCCCGCCAAACACATCACCTGAGCTGCTCGGATCTGGGAAGAACACAAAACGCAGGCCCAACCGAGTCTGCGCCTCTGAGGACTACCCGAGTGCCTGAACCTGAGCGGCTTGGACCTGGGAGCTCAGCCCAGGGCCGGCCTCTGATTGTTCCCGGTGGAGCAACCTAGAGCCCGAGCAGTGTGGGCAGGGAGGCTACACGCGCCGTGAGCGGGGGCAGACCCAGTGTGGCTGAGGTACTGCGAGCGCACGCCAGTGTTATCTGTTTGCAGCATCCCTCCCCCCCTCCCCACAGCGCGGCTGAACAAGTGAGCCTAAATTTAAAAAAAAAAAAAAAAAAAAGTGTCCTCAACCATCCCCTTTGTGTCAGGGCGGGAACCAGACACTGAAGAGACCAGCAAACAGAAGAAGCTATAACAGAGGGAAACGCCTTGGAAGCTACAGGCCATAGATTAAAACCCTGTGGTTACTACGGATTACATAGGAAGGGGCCTATGGATCTTGAGAAATATAAGTTGGACTAAGGAACTGCCAAAAATGAACTGAACCCACAATACTCACAACAAAACCAGAGAAAGACCTAGATATATTTTTACTATTTTTACGATCAATCTTTCTTTTTTTTTTTAATTAAAAAAAAAAATTTTTTTAAGTCCTCTATTGTCCTTTAATTTTCACTTTTATAACTATTACTTTGCAAAAAAAAAAAAAAAAAGACCCCATTTTTTTTTTTTTCTTCTTCAGCAAACTTCATATATATATTTTATAATTTTTTGACCGTGGTTTTTTTTTTTTCTTTTTTCTTTTTCTTCTTTTCTTTAATATTGTATTTTTGAAATTCCAAACTCTACTCTAGATTTTTAATTTTAGCCTTTTGATATATGTTATCAATTTTGTACCTATAGTTTTTTTCATAATTTCTGTGACTTTTTTTTTCCTCTGTTTCTTTCTCTTCTTCTTTTATATAACATCGTATATCTGCAATTCCAAACTCTACTCGAGATTTTTAATGTATGCTTTTTGGTATTTGATATCAATTTTGTACCTGTATTTTCTTTATAATTTTTGCGACATTGTTTTTGTTGGTTTGTTTGTTTTCTCTCTTTATTTTTCTTCTTCGTCTTTTTTTTTTTTTTTTTTTTTTAACGTTGTATTTTTGAAATTCCAAACTCTACTCTAGATTTTTAATTTTTGCTTTTTGGTATTAGTTATCAATTTTGTACCTGTAGTTTTTTATTACTTTCACGACCTTGTTTGTTTTTCTTTGTTCGTTTTTTCTCTCTTTCTTTTCCTTCTTCTTTTCATTAACATCGCATTTTTGAAACTCCGAACTCTACTCTAGATTTCTAATTTTTGTTTTTATGTATTTGTTACCAATTTTGTACCTTTAAGAACCCAATCTAAAGGACCCATTTTTCACTAGTGTACGAGATTACTGGCTTGACTGCTCTCTCTCCCTTTGGACTCTCCATTTTCTCCACCAGGTCACCTGTATCTCCTCCCTAACCCCTCTCTACTCTACCCAACTCTGTGAATTTCTGTGTGTTCCAGACGGTGGAGAACACTTAAGGAACTGATTACTGGCTGGATCTGTCTCCCTCCTTTTCATTTCCCCCTTTTATCCTTCTGGCCACTTCTGTCTCCTGCCTCCTTCTTCTCTTCCCTGTATAACTCCATGAACATCTCTGAGTGGTCCAGTTGTGGAGTGCACATAAGGAAGTGACTACTGGCTAGCCCACTCTCTCCACTATTGATTCCACCTCATCTCATTTGGGTCACCTCTAACTCCCTCCTCCCTCTTCTCTTCTCCATGTAACGCTGTGAACCTCTCTGAGTGACCCTCACAGTAGAGAAACTTCTCATCTTTAACGTAGATGTTTTATCAGTGGTGATGTATAGAAGGAGAAGTTTTGAAACTACTGTAAAATTAAGACCGATAACTGGAAGTAGGAGGCTTAAGTCCAAACCCTGACTCCAGGGAACTCCTGACTCCAAGGAACATTAATTGACAGGAGCTCATCAAACGCCTCCATACCAACACTGAAACCAAGCACCACACAAGGGCCAACAAGTTCCAGGGAAAGACATACCAAGCAAATTCTCCAGCAACAAAGGAACACAGCCCTGAGCTTCAAGATACAGGCTGCCCAAAGTCACCCCAAAACCATAGACATCTCATAACTCATTACTGGACATTTCATTACACTCCAGAGAGAAGAAATACAGCTCCATCCACCAGAACATCGACACAAGCTTCCCTAACCAGGAAACCTTGACAAGCCACCTGTACAAGCCCACACACAGCGAGGAAACGCCACAATAAAGAGAACTCCACAAACTGCCAGAATACAGAAAGGACACCCCAAACTCAGCAATTTAAACAAGATGAAGAGACAGAGGAATACCCAGCAGATAAAGGAACAGGATAAATGCCCACCAAACCAAACAAAAGAGGAAGAGATAGGGAATCTACCTGATAAAGAATTCCGAATAATGATAGTGAAATTGATCCAAAATCTTGAAATTAAAATGGAATCACAGATAAATAGCCTGGAGGCAAGGATTGAGAAGATGCAAGAAAGGTTTAACAAGGACTTAGAAGAAATAAAAAAGAGTCAATATATAATGAATAATGCAATAAGTGAAATTAAAAACACTCTGGAGGCAACAAATAGTAGAATAACAGAGGCAGAAGATAGGATTAGTGAATTAGAAGATAGAATGGTAGAAATAAATGAATCAGAGAGGATAAAAGAAAAACGAATTAAAAGAAATGAGGACCATCTCAGAGACCTCCAGGACAATATTAAACGCTACAACATTCGAATCATAGGGATCCCAGAAGAAGAAGACAAAAAGAAAGACCATGAGAAAATACTTGAGGAGATAATAGTTGAAAACTTCCCTAAAATGGGGAAGGGAATAATCACCCAAGTCCAAGAAACCCAGAGAGTCCCAAACAGGATAAACCCAAGGCGAAACACCCCAAGACACATAGTAATCAAATTAACAAAGATCAAACACAAAGAACAAATATTAAAAGCAGCAAGGGAAAAACAACAAATAACACACAAGGGAATTCCCATAAGGATAACCGCTGATCTTTCAATAGAAACTCTTCAAGCCAGGAGGGAATGGCAAGACATACTTAAAATGATGAAAGAAAATAACCTACAGCCCAGATTATTGTACCCAGCAAGGATCTCATTCAAGTATGAAGGAGAAATCAAAAGCTTTTCAGACAAGCAAAAGCTGAGAGAATTCTGCACCACCAAACCAGCTCTCCAACAAATACTAAAGGATATTCTCTAGACAGGAAACACAAAAATTGTGTATAAATTCGAACCCAAAACAATAAAGTAAATGGCAACGGGGTCATACTTATCAGTAATTACCTTAAACGTAAATGGGTTGAATGCCCCAACCAAAAGACAAAGACTGGCTGAATGGATACAAAAACAAGACCCCTGCATATGTTGTCTACAAGAGACCCACCTCAAAACAGGGGACACATACAGACTGAAAGTGAAGGGCTGGAAAAAGGTTTTCCATGCGAATAGGGACCAAAAGAAAGCAGGAGTAGCAATACTCATATCAGATAAAATAGACTTTAAAACAAAGACTGTGAAAAGAGACAAAGATGGTCACTACATAATGATCAAAGGATCAATCCAAGAAGAAGATATAACAATTATAAATATATATGCACCCAACACGGGAGCACCGCAGTATGTAAGACAAATGCTAACAAGTATGAAAGAAGAAATTAACAATAACACAATAATAGTGGGAGACTTTAATACCCCACTCACACCTATGGATAGATCAACTAAACAGAAAATTAACAAGGAAACACAAACTTTAAACGATACAATAAACCAGTTAGACCTAATTGATATCTATAGGACATTTCATCCCAAAACAATGAATTTCACCTTCTTCTCAAGCGCACATGGAACCTTCTCCAGGATAGATCACATCCTGGGCCATAAAGCTAGCCTTGGTAAATTCAAAAAAATAGAAATCATTCCAAGCATCTTTTCTGACCACAATGCAGTAAGATTAGATCTCAATTACAGGAGAAAAACTATTAAAAATTCCAACATATGGAGGCTGAACAACACGCTGCTGAATAACCAACAAATCACAGAAGAAATCAAAAAAGAAATCAAAATTTGCATAGAAAGGAATGAAAATGAAAACACAACAACCCAAAACCTGTGGGACACGGTAAAAGCAGTCTTAAGGGGAAAGTTCATAGCAATACAGGCACACCTCAAGAAACAAGAAAAAAGTCAAATAAATAACCTAACTCTACACCTAAAGCAACTAGAAAAGGAAGAAATGAAGAACCCCAGGGTTAGTAGAAGGAAAGAAATCTTAAAAATTAGAGCAGAAATAAATGCAAAAGAAACAAAAGAGACCATAGCAAAAATCAACAAAGCCAAAAGCTGGTTCTTTGAAAGGATAAATAAAATTGACAAACCATTAGCCAGACTCATCAAGAAACAAAGGGAGAAAAATCAAATCAATAAAACTAGAAATGAAAATGGAGAGATCACAACAGACAACACACAAATACAAAGGATCATAAGAGACTACTATCAACAATTATATGCCAATAAAATGGACAACGAGGAAGAAATGGACAAATTCTTAGAAAAGTACAACTTTCCAAAACTCGATCAGGAAGAAATAGAAAATCTTAACAGACCCATCACAAGCACGGAGATTGAAACTGTAATAAAAAATCTTCCAGCAAACAAAAGCCCAGGTCCAGACGGCTTCACAGCTGAATTCTACCAAAAATTTAGAGAAGAGTTAACACCTATCCTGCTCAAACTCTTCCAGAAAATTACAGAGGATGGTAAACTTCCAAACTCATTCTATGAGGCCACCATCACCCTAATACCAAAACCTGACAAAGATCCCACAAAAAAAGAAAACTACAGGCCAATATCACTGATGAACATAGATGCAAAAATCCTTAACAAAATTCTAGCAATCAGAATCCAACAACACATTAAAAAGATCATACACCATGACCAAGTGGGCTTTATCCCAGGGATGCAAGGATTCTTCAATATCCGCAAAACAATCAATGTAATACACCACATTAACAAATTGAAAAATAAAAACCATATGATTATCTCAATAGATGCAGAGAAAGCCTTTGACAAAATTCAACATCCATTTATGATAAAAACTCTCCAGAAAGCAGGAATAGAAGGAACATACCTCAACATAATCAAAGCTATATATGACAAACCCACAGCAAACATTATCCTCAATGGTGAAAAATTGAAAGCATTTCCTCTAAAGTCAGGAACAAGACAAGGGTGCCCACTTTCACCATTACTATTCAACATAGTTTTGGAAGTTTTGGCCACAGCAATCAGAACAGAAAAAGAAATAAAAGGAATCCAAATTGGAAAAGAAGAAGTAAAGCTCTCACTGTTTGCAGATGACATGATCCTCTACATAGAAAACCCTAAAGACTCCACCAGAAAATTACTAGAACTAATCAATGACTATAGTAAAGTTGCAGGATATAAAATCAACACACAGAAATCCCTTGCATTCCTATACACTAATAATGGGAAAACAGAAAGAGAAATTAAGGAAACAATTCCATTCACCATTGCAACGGAAAGAATAAAATACTTAGGAATATATCTACCTAAAGAATCTAAAGACCTATATATAGAAAACTATAAAACACTGGTGAAAGAAATCAAAGAGGACACTAACAGATGGAGAAATATACCATGTTCATGGATTGGAAGAATCAATATAGTGAAAATGAGTATACTACCCAAGGCAATCTATAGATTCAATGCAATCCCTATCAAGCTACCAACAGCATTCTTCACAGAGCTAGAACAAATAATTTCACAATTTGTATGGAAAAACAAAAAACCTCGAATAGCCAAAGCGATCTTGAGAAAGAAGAATGGAACTGGAGGAATCAACCTACCTGACTTCAGGCTCTACTACAAAGCCACAGTTATCAAGACAGTATGGTACTGGCACAAAGACAGAAATATAGATCAATGGAACAAAATAGAAAGCCCAGAGATAAATCCACGCACATATGGACACCTTATCTTTGACAAAGGAGGCAAGAATATACAATGGATTAAAGACAATCTCTTTAACAAGTGGTGCTGGGAACTCTGGTCAACCACTTGTAAAAGAATGAAACTAGAACACGTTCTAACACCATACACAAAAATAAACTCAAAATGGATTAAAGATCTAAACGTAAGACCAGAAACTATAAAACTCCTAGAGGAGAACATAGGCAAAACACTCTCTGACATACATCACAGCAGGATCCTCTATGACCCACCTCCCAGAATATTGGAAATAAAAGCAAAAATAAACAAATGGGACCTAATTAACCTTAAAAGCTTCTGCACATCAAAGGAAACTATTAGCAAGGTGAAAAGACAGCCTTCAGAATGGGAGAAGATAATAGCAAATGAAGCAACTGACAAACAACTAATCTCGAGAATATACAAGCAACTCCTACAGCTCAACTCCAGAAAAATAAATGACCCAATCAAAAAATGGGCCAAAGAACTAAATAGACATTTCTCCAAAGAAGACATCCAGATGGCTAACAAACACATGAAAAGATGCTCAACATCACTCATTATCAGAGAAATGCAAATCAAAACCACTATGAGGTACCATTTCACACCAGTCAGAATGGCTGCGATCCAAAAGTCTACAAGTAATAAATGCTGGAGAGGGTGTGGAGAAAAGGGAACCCTCTTACACTGTTGGTGGGAATGCAAACTAGTACAGCCACTATGGAGAACAGTGTGGAGATTCCTTAAAAAACTGGAAATAGACATGCCTTATGATCCAGCAATCCCACTGCTGGGCATACACACTGAGAAAACCAGAAGGGAAAGAGACACGTGTACCCCAATGTTCATCGCAGCACTGTTTATAATAGCCAGGACATGGAAGCAACCTAGATGTCCATCAGCAGATGAATGGATAAGAAAGCTGTGGTACATATACACAATGGAGTATTATTCAGCCATTAAAAAGAATACATTTGAATCAGTTCTAATGAGGTGGATGAAACTGGAGCCTATTATACAGAGTGAAGTAAGCCAGAAAGAAAAACACCAATACAGTATACTAACGCATATATATGGAATTTAGAAAGATGGTAACAATAACCCTGTGTACGAGACAGCAAAAGAGACACCGATGTATAGAACAGTCTTATGGACTCTGTGGGAGAGGGAGAGGGTGGGAAGATTTGGGAGAATGGCATTGAAACATGTAAAATATCATGTATGAAATGAGTTGCCAGTCCAGGTTCGATGCACGATACTGGATGCTTGGGGCTGGTGCACTGGGACGACCCAGAGGGATGGAATGGGGAGGGAGGAGGGAGGAGGGTTCAGGATGGGGAACACATGTATACCTGTGGCGGATTCATTTTGATATTTGGCAAATCTAATACAGTTATGTAAAGTTTAAAAATAAAAAAAAATTAAAAAAAAAAAAAAAAAAAAAAAAAAAAAAAAACACTCTGGAGGCAACAAATAGTAGAATAACAGAGGCAGAAGATAGGATTAGTGAATTAGAAGATAGAATGGTAGAAATAAATGAATCAGAGAGGATAAAAGAAAAACGAATTAAAAGAAATGAGGACCATCTCAGAGACCTCCAGGACAATATTAAACGCTACAACATTCGAATCATAGGGATCCCAGAAGAAGAAGACAAAAAGAAAGACCATGAGAAAATACTTGAGGAGATAATAGTTGAAAACTTCCCTAAAATGGGGAAGGGAATAATCACCCAAGTCCAAGAAACCCAGAGAGTCCCAAACAGGATAAACCCAAGGCGAAACACCCCAAGACACATAGTAATCAAATTAACAAAGATCAAACACAAAGAACAAATATTAAAAGCAGCAAGGGAAAAACAACAAATAACACACAAGGGAATTCCCATAAGGATAACCGCTGATCTTTCAATAGAAACTCTTCAAGCCAGGAGGGAATGGCAAGACATACTTAAAATGATGAAAGAAAATAACCTACAGCCCAGATTATTGTACCCAGCAAGGATCTCATTCAAGTATGAAGGAGAAATCAAAAGCTTTTCAGACAAGCAAAAGCTGAGAGAATTCTGCACCACCAAACCAGCTCTCCAACAAATACTAAAGGATATTCTCTAGACAGGAAACACAAAAATTGTGTATAAATTCGAACCCAAAACAATAAAGTAAATGGCAACGGGGTCATACTTATCAGTAATTACCTTAAACGTAAATGGGTTGAATGCCCCAACCAAAAGACAAAGACTGGCTGAATGGATACAAAAACAAGACCCCTGCATATGTTGTCTACAAGAGACCCACCTCAAAACAGGGGACACATACAGACTGAAAGTGAAGGGCTGGAAAAAGGTTTTCCATGCGAATAGGGACCAAAAGAAAGCAGGAGTAGCAATACTCATATCAGATAAAATAGACTTTAAAACAAAGACTGTGAAAAGAGACAAAGATGGTCACTACATAATGATCAAAGGATCAATCCAAGAAGAAGATATAACAATTATAAATATATATGCACCCAACACGGGAGCACCGCAGTATGTAAGACAAATGCTAACAAGTATGAAAGAAGAAATTAACAATAACACAATAATAGTGGGAGACTTTAATACCCCACTCACACCTATGGATAGATCAACTAAACAGAAAATTAACAAGGAAACACAAACTTTAAACGATACAATAAACCAGTTAGACCTAATTGATATCTATAGGACATTTCATCCCAAAACAATGAATTTCACCTTCTTCTCAAGCGCACATGGAACCTTCTCCAGGATAGATCACATCCTGGGCCATAAAGCTAGCCTTGGTAAATTCAAAAAAATAGAAATCATTCCAAGCATCTTTTCTGACCACAATGCAGTAAGATTAGATCTCAATTACAGGAGAAAAACTATTAAAAATTCCAACATATGGAGGCTGAACAACACGCTGCTGAATAACCAACAAATCACAGAAGAAATCAAAAAAGAAATCAAAATTTGCATAGAAAGGAATGAAAATGAAAACACAACAACCCAAAACCTGTGGGACACGGTAAAAGCAGTCTTAAGGGGAAAGTTCATAGCAATACAGGCACACCTCAAGAAACAAGAAAAAAGTCAAATAAATAACCTAACTCTACACCTAAAGCAACTAGAAAAGGAAGAAATGAAGAACCCCAGGGTTAGTAGAAGGAAAGAAATCTTAAAAATTAGAGCAGAAATAAATGCAAAAGAAACAAAAGAGACCATAGCAAAAATCAACAAAGCCAAAAGCTGGTTCTTTGAAAGGATAAATAAAATTGACAAACCATTAGCCAGACTCATCAAGAAACAAAGGGAGAAAAATCAAATCAATAAAACTAGAAATGAAAATGGAGAGATCACAACAGACAACACACAAATACAAAGGATCATAAGAGACTACTATCAACAATTATATGCCAATAAAATGGACAACGAGGAAGAAATGGACAAATTCTTAGAAAAGTACAACTTTCCAAAACTCGATCAGGAAGAAATAGAAAATCTTAACAGACCCATCACAAGCACGGAGATTGAAACTGTAATAAAAAATCTTCCAGCAAACAAAAGCCCAGGTCCAGACGGCTTCACAGCTGAATTCTACCAAAAATTTAGAGAAGAGTTAACACCTATCCTGCTCAAACTCTTCCAGAAAATTACAGAGGATGGTAAACTTCCAAACTCATTCTATGAGGCCACCATCACCCTAATACCAAAACCTGACAAAGATCCCACAAAAAAAGAAAACTACAGGCCAATATCACTGATGAACATAGATGCAAAAATCCTTAACAAAATTCTAGCAATCAGAATCCAACAACACATTAAAAAGATCATACACCATGACCAAGTGGGCTTTATCCCAGGGATGCAAGGATTCTTCAATATCCGCAAAACAATCAATGTAATACACCACATTAACAAATTGAAAAATAAAAACCATATGATTATCTCAATAGATGCAGAGAAAGCCTTTGACAAAATTCAACATCCATTTATGATAAAAACTCTCCAGAAAGCAGGAATAGAAGGAACATACCTCAACATAATCAAAGCTATATATGACAAACCCACAGCAAACATTATCCTCAATGGTGAAAAATTGAAAGCATTTCCTCTAAAGTCAGGAACAAGACAAGGGTGCCCACTTTCACCATTACTATTCAACATAGTTTTGGAAGTTTTGGCCACAGCAATCAGAACAGAAAAAGAAATAAAAGGAATCCAAATTGGAAAAGAAGAAGTAAAGCTCTCACTGTTTGCAGATGACATGATCCTCTACATAGAAAACCCTAAAGACTCCACCAGAAAATTACTAGAACTAATCAATGACTATAGTAAAGTTGCAGGATATAAAATCAACACACAGAAATCCCTTGCATTCCTATACACTAATAATGGGAAAACAGAAAGAGAAATTAAGGAAACAATTCCATTCACCATTGCAACGGAAAGAATAAAATACTTAGGAATATATCTACCTAAAGAATCTAAAGACCTATATATAGAAAACTATAAAACACTGGTGAAAGAAATCAAAGAGGACACTAACAGATGGAGAAATATACCATGTTCATGGATTGGAAGAATCAATATAGTGAAAATGAGTATACTACCCAAGGCAATCTATAGATTCAATGCAATCCCTATCAAGCTACCAACAGCATTCTTCACAGAGCTAGAACAAATAATTTCACAATTTGTATGGAAAAACAAAAAACCTCGAATAGCCAAAGCGATCTTGAGAAAGAAGAATGGAACTGGAGGAATCAACCTACCTGACTTCAGGCTCTACTACAAAGCCACAGTTATCAAGACAGTATGGTACTGGCACAAAGACAGAAATATAGATCAATGGAACAAAATAGAAAGCCCAGAGATAAATCCACGCACATATGGACACCTTATCTTTGACAAAGGAGGCAAGAATATACAATGGATTAAAGACAATCTCTTTAACAAGTGGTGCTGGGAACTCTGGTCAACCACTTGTAAAAGAATGAAACTAGAACACGTTCTAACACCATACACAAAAATAAACTCAAAATGGATTAAAGATCTAAACGTAAGACCAGAAACTATAAAACTCCTAGAGGAGAACATAGGCAAAACACTCTCTGACATACATCACAGCAGGATCCTCTATGACCCACCTCCCAGAATATTGGAAATAAAAGCAAAAATAAACAAATGGGACCTAATTAACCTTAAAAGCTTCTGCACATCAAAGGAAACTATTAGCAAGGTGAAAAGACAGCCTTCAGAATGGGAGAAGATAATAGCAAATGAAGCAACTGACAAACAACTAATCTCGAGAATATACAAGCAACTCCTACAGCTCAACTCCAGAAAAATAAATGACCCAATCAAAAAATGGGCCAAAGAACTAAATAGACATTTCTCCAAAGAAGACATCCAGATGGCTAACAAACACATGAAAAGATGCTCAACATCACTCATTATCAGAGAAATGCAAATCAAAACCACTATGAGGTACCATTTCACACCAGTCAGAATGGCTGCGATCCAAAAGTCTACAAGTAATAAATGCTGGAGAGGGTGTGGAGAAAAGGGAACCCTCTTACACTGTTGGTGGGAATGCAAACTAGTACAGCCACTATGGAGAACAGTGTGGAGATTCCTTAAAAAACTGGAAATAGACATGCCTTATGATCCAGCAATCCCACTGCTGGGCATACACACTGAGAAAACCAGAAGGGAAAGAGACACGTGTACCCCAATGTTCATCGCAGCACTGTTTATAATAGCCAGGACATGGAAGCAACCTAGATGTCCATCAGCAGATGAATGGATAAGAAAGCTGTGGTACATATACACAATGGAGTATTATTCAGCCATTAAAAAGAATACATTTGAATCAGTTCTAATGAGGTGGATGAAACTGGAGCCTATTATACAGAGTGAAGTAAGCCAGAAAGAAAAACACCAATACAGTATACTAACGCATATATATGGAATTTAGAAAGATGGTAACAATAACCCTGTGTACGAGACAGCAAAAGAGACACCGATGTATAGAACAGTCTTATGGACTCTGTGGGAGAGGGAGAGGGTGGGAAGATTTGGGAGAATGGCATTGAAACATGTAAAATATCATGTATGAAATGAGTTGCCAGTCCAGGTTCGATGCACGATACTGGATGCTTGGGGCTGGTGCACTGGGACGACCCAGAGGGATGGAATGGGGAGGGAGGAGGGAGGAGGGTTCAGGATGGGGAACACATGTATACCTGTGGCGGATTCATTTTGATATTTGGCAAATCTAATACAGTTATGTAAAGTTTAAAAATAAAAAAAAATAAAAAAAAAAAAAAAAAAAAAAAAACACTCTGGAGGCAACAAATAGTAGAATAACAGAGGCAGAAGATAGGATTAGTGAATTAGAAGATAGAATGGTAGAAATAAATGAATCAGAGAGGATAAAAGAAAAACGAATTAAAAGAAATGAGGACCATCTCAGAGACCTCCAGGACAATATTAAACGCTACAACATTCGAATCATAGGGATCCCAGAAGAAGAAGACAAAAAGAAAGACCATGAGAAAATACTTGAGGAGATAATAGTTGAAAACTTCCCTAAAATGGGGAAGGGAATAATCACCCAAGTCCAAGAAACCCAGAGAGTCCCAAACAGGATAAACCCAAGGCGAAACACCCCAAGACACATAGTAATCAAATTAACAAAGATCAAACACAAAGAACAAATATTAAAAGCAGCAAGGGAAAAACAACAAATAACACACAAGGGAATTCCCATAAGGATAACCGCTGATCTTTCAATAGAAACTCTTCAAGCCAGGAGGGAATGGCAAGACATACTTAAAATGATGAAAGAAAATAACCTACAGCCCAGATTATTGTACCCAGCAAGGATCTCATTCAAGTATGAAGGAGAAATCAAAAGCTTTTCAGACAAGCAAAAGCTGAGAGAATTCTGCACCACCAAACCAGCTCTCCAACAAATACTAAAGGATATTCTCTAGACAGGAAACACAAAAATTGTGTATAAATTCGAACCCAAAACAATAAAGTAAATGGCAACGGGGTCATACTTATCAGTAATTACCTTAAACGTAAATGGGTTGAATGCCCCAACCAAAAGACAAAGACTGGCTGAATGGATACAAAAACAAGACCCCTGCATATGTTGTCTACAAGAGACCCACCTCAAAACAGGGGACACATACAGACTGAAAGTGAAGGGCTGGAAAAAGGTTTTCCATGCGAATAGGGACCAAAAGAAAGCAGGAGTAGCAATACTCATATCAGATAAAATAGACTTTAAAACAAAGACTGTGAAAAGAGACAAAGATGGTCACTACATAATGATCAAAGGATCAATCCAAGAAGAAGATATAACAATTATAAATATATATGCACCCAACACGGGAGCACCGCAGTATGTAAGACAAATGCTAACAAGTATGAAAGAAGAAATTAACAATAACACAATAATAGTGGGAGACTTTAATACCCCACTCACACCTATGGATAGATCAACTAAACAGAAAATTAACAAGGAAACACAAACTTTAAACGATACAATAAACCAGTTAGACCTAATTGATATCTATAGGACATTTCATCCCAAAACAATGAATTTCACCTTCTTCTCAAGCGCACATGGAACCTTCTCCAGGATAGATCACATCCTGGGCCATAAAGCTAGCCTTGGTAAATTCAAAAAAATAGAAATCATTCCAAGCATCTTTTCTGACCACAATGCAGTAAGATTAGATCTCAATTACAGGAGAAAAACTATTAAAAATTCCAACATATGGAGGCTGAACAACACGCTGCTGAATAACCAACAAATCACAGAAGAAATCAAAAAAGAAATCAAAATTTGCATAGAAAGGAATGAAAATGAAAACACAACAACCCAAAACCTGTGGGACACGGTAAAAGCAGTCTTAAGGGGAAAGTTCATAGCAATACAGGCACACCTCAAGAAACAAGAAAAAAGTCAAATAAATAACCTAACTCTACACCTAAAGCAACTAGAAAAGGAAGAAATGAAGAACCCCAGGGTTAGTAGAAGGAAAGAAATCTTAAAAATTAGAGCAGAAATAAATGCAAAAGAAACAAAAGAGACCATAGCAAAAATCAACAAAGCCAAAAGCTGGTTCTTTGAAAGGATAAATAAAATTGACAAACCATTAGCCAGACTCATCAAGAAACAAAGGGAGAAAAATCAAATCAATAAAACTAGAAATGAAAATGGAGAGATCACAACAGACAACACACAAATACAAAGGATCATAAGAGACTACTATCAACAATTATATGCCAATAAAATGGACAACGAGGAAGAAATGGACAAATTCTTAGAAAAGTACAACTTTCCAAAACTCGATCAGGAAGAAATAGAAAATCTTAACAGACCCATCACAAGCACGGAGATTGAAACTGTAATAAAAAATCTTCCAGCAAACAAAAGCCCAGGTCCAGACGGCTTCACAGCTGAATTCTACCAAAAATTTAGAGAAGAGTTAACACCTATCCTGCTCAAACTCTTCCAGAAAATTACAGAGGATGGTAAACTTCCAAACTCATTCTATGAGGCCACCATCACCCTAATACCAAAACCTGACAAAGATCCCACAAAAAAAGAAAACTACAGGCCAATATCACTGATGAACATAGATGCAAAAATCCTTAACAAAATTCTAGCAATCAGAATCCAACAACACATTAAAAAGATCATACACCATGACCAAGTGGGCTTTATCCCAGGGATGCAAGGATTCTTCAATATCCGCAAAACAATCAATGTAATACACCACATTAACAAATTGAAAAATAAAAACCATATGATTATCTCAATAGATGCAGAGAAAGCCTTTGACAAAATTCAACATCCATTTATGATAAAAACTCTCCAGAAAGCAGGAATAGAAGGAACATACCTCAACATAATCAAAGCTATATATGACAAACCCACAGCAAACATTATCCTCAATGGTGAAAAATTGAAAGCATTTCCTCTAAAGTCAGGAACAAGACAAGGGTGCCCACTTTCACCATTACTATTCAACATAGTTTTGGAAGTTTTGGCCACAGCAATCAGAACAGAAAAAGAAATAAAAGGAATCCAAATTGGAAAAGAAGAAGTAAAGCTCTCACTGTTTGCAGATGACATGATCCTCTACATAGAAAACCCTAAAGACTCCACCAGAAAATTACTAGAACTAATCAATGACTATAGTAAAGTTGCAGGATATAAAATCAACACACAGAAATCCCTTGCATTCCTATACACTAATAATGGGAAAACAGAAAGAGAAATTAAGGAAACAATTCCATTCACCATTGCAACGGAAAGAATAAAATACTTAGGAATATATCTACCTAAAGAATCTAAAGACCTATATATAGAAAACTATAAAACACTGGTGAAAGAAATCAAAGAGGACACTAACAGATGGAGAAATATACCATGTTCATGGATTGGAAGAATCAATATAGTGAAAATGAGTATACTACCCAAGGCAATCTATAGATTCAATGCAATCCCTATCAAGCTACCAACAGCATTCTTCACAGAGCTAGAACAAATAATTTCACAATTTGTATGGAAAAACAAAAAACCTCGAATAGCCAAAGCGATCTTGAGAAAGAAGAATGGAACTGGAGGAATCAACCTACCTGACTTCAGGCTCTACTACAAAGCCACAGTTATCAAGACAGTATGGTACTGGCACAAAGACAGAAATATAGATCAATGGAACAAAATAGAAAGCCCAGAGATAAATCCACGCACATATGGACACCTTATCTTTGACAAAGGAGGCAAGAATATACAATGGATTAAAGACAATCTCTTTAACAAGTGGTGCTGGGAACTCTGGTCAACCACTTGTAAAAGAATGAAACTAGAACACGTTCTAACACCATACACAAAAATAAACTCAAAATGGATTAAAGATCTAAACGTAAGACCAGAAACTATAAAACTCCTAGAGGAGAACATAGGCAAAACACTCTCTGACATACATCACAGCAGGATCCTCTATGACCCACCTCCCAGAATATTGGAAATAAAAGCAAAAATAAACAAATGGGACCTAATTAACCTTAAAAGCTTCTGCACATCAAAGGAAACTATTAGCAAGGTGAAAAGACAGCCTTCAGAATGGGAGAAGATAATAGCAAATGAAGCAACTGACAAACAACTAATCTCGAGAATATACAAGCAACTCCTACAGCTCAACTCCAGAAAAATAAATGACCCAATCAAAAAATGGGCCAAAGAACTAAATAGACATTTCTCCAAAGAAGACATCCAGATGGCTAACAAACACATGAAAAGATGCTCAACATCACTCATTATCAGAGAAATGCAAATCAAAACCACTATGAGGTACCATTTCACACCAGTCAGAATGGCTGCGATCCAAAAGTCTACAAGTAATAAATGCTGGAGAGGGTGTGGAGAAAAGGGAACCCTCTTACACTGTTGGTGGGAATGCAAACTAGTACAGCCACTATGGAGAACAGTGTGGAGATTCCTTAAAAAACTGGAAATAGACATGCCTTATGATCCAGCAATCCCACTGCTGGGCATACACACTGAGAAAACCAGAAGGGAAAGAGACACGTGTACCCCAATGTTCATCGCAGCACTGTTTATAATAGCCAGGACATGGAAGCAACCTAGATGTCCATCAGCAGATGAATGGATAAGAAAGCTGTGGTACATATACACAATGGAGTATTATTCAGCCATTAAAAAGAATACATTTGAATCAGTTCTAATGAGGTGGATGAAACTGGAGCCTATTATACAGAGTGAAGTAAGCCAGAAAGAAAAACACCAATACAGTATACTAACGCATATATATGGAATTTAGAAAGATGGTAACAATAACCCTGTGTACGAGACAGCAAAAGAGACACCGATGTATAGAACAGTCTTATGGACTCTGTGGGAGAGGGAGAGGGTGGGAAGATTTGGGAGAATGGCATTGAAACATGTAAAATATCATGTATGAAATGAGTTGCCAGTCCAGGTTCGATGCACGATACTGGATGCTTGGGGCTGGTGCACTGGGACGACCCAGAGGGATGGAATGGGGAGGGAGGAGGGAGGAGGGTTCAGGATGGGGAACACATGTATACCTGTGGCGGATTCATTTTGATATTTGGCAAATCTAATACAGTTATGTAAAGTTTAAAAATAAAAAAAAATAAAAAAAAATAAAAAAAAAAAAAAAAAAAAAAAAACACTCTGGAGGCAACAAATAGTAGAATAACAGAGGCAGAAGATAGGATTAGTGAATTAGAAGATAGAATGGTAGAAATAAATGAATCAGAGAGGATAAAAGAAAAACGAATTAAAAGAAATGAGGACCATCTCAGAGACCTCCAGGACAATATTAAACGCTACAACATTCGAATCATAGGGATCCCAGAAGAAGAAGACAAAAAGAAAGACCATGAGAAAATACTTGAGGAGATAATAGTTGAAAACTTCCCTAAAATGGGGAAGGGAATAATCACCCAAGTCCAAGAAACCCAGAGAGTCCCAAACAGGATAAACCCAAGGCGAAACACCCCAAGACACATAGTAATCAAATTAACAAAGATCAAACACAAAGAACAAATATTAAAAGCAGCAAGGGAAAAACAACAAATAACACACAAGGGAATTCCCATAAGGATAACCGCTGATCTTTCAATAGAAACTCTTCAAGCCAGGAGGGAATGGCAAGACATACTTAAAATGATGAAAGAAAATAACCTACAGCCCAGATTATTGTACCCAGCAAGGATCTCATTCAAGTATGAAGGAGAAATCAAAAGCTTTTCAGACAAGCAAAAGCTGAGAGAATTCTGCACCACCAAACCAGCTCTCCAACAAATACTAAAGGATATTCTCTAGACAGGAAACACAAAAATTGTGTATAAATTCGAACCCAAAACAATAAAGTAAATGGCAACGGGGTCATACTTATCAGTAATTACCTTAAACGTAAATGGGTTGAATGCCCCAACCAAAAGACAAAGACTGGCTGAATGGATACAAAAACAAGACCCCTGCATATGTTGTCTACAAGAGACCCACCTCAAAACAGGGGACACATACAGACTGAAAGTGAAGGGCTGGAAAAAGGTTTTCCATGCGAATAGGGACCAAAAGAAAGCAGGAGTAGCAATACTCATATCAGATAAAATAGACTTTAAAACAAAGACTGTGAAAAGAGACAAAGATGGTCACTACATAATGATCAAAGGATCAATCCAAGAAGAAGATATAACAATTATAAATATATATGCACCCAACACGGGAGCACCGCAGTATGTAAGACAAATGCTAACAAGTATGAAAGAAGAAATTAACAATAACACAATAATAGTGGGAGACTTTAATACCCCACTCACACCTATGGATAGATCAACTAAACAGAAAATTAACAAGGAAACACAAACTTTAAACGATACAATAAACCAGTTAGACCTAATTGATATCTATAGGACATTTCATCCCAAAACAATGAATTTCACCTTCTTCTCAAGCGCACATGGAACCTTCTCCAGGATAGATCACATCCTGGGCCATAAAGCTAGCCTTGGTAAATTCAAAAAAATAGAAATCATTCCAAGCATCTTTTCTGACCACAATGCAGTAAGATTAGATCTCAATTACAGGAGAAAAACTATTAAAAATTCCAACATATGGAGGCTGAACAACACGCTGCTGAATAACCAACAAATCACAGAAGAAATCAAAAAAGAAATCAAAATTTGCATAGAAAGGAATGAAAATGAAAACACAACAACCCAAAACCTGTGGGACACGGTAAAAGCAGTCTTAAGGGGAAAGTTCATAGCAATACAGGCACACCTCAAGAAACAAGAAAAAAGTCAAATAAATAACCTAACTCTACACCTAAAGCAACTAGAAAAGGAAGAAATGAAGAACCCCAGGGTTAGTAGAAGGAAAGAAATCTTAAAAATTAGAGCAGAAATAAATGCAAAAGAAACAAAAGAGACCATAGCAAAAATCAACAAAGCCAAAAGCTGGTTCTTTGAAAGGATAAATAAAATTGACAAACCATTAGCCAGACTCATCAAGAAACAAAGGGAGAAAAATCAAATCAATAAAACTAGAAATGAAAATGGAGAGATCACAACAGACAACACACAAATACAAAGGATCATAAGAGACTACTATCAACAATTATATGCCAATAAAATGGACAACGAGGAAGAAATGGACAAATTCTTAGAAAAGTACAACTTTCCAAAACTCGATCAGGAAGAAATAGAAAATCTTAACAGACCCATCACAAGCACGGAGATTGAAACTGTAATAAAAAATCTTCCAGCAAACAAAAGCCCAGGTCCAGACGGCTTCACAGCTGAATTCTACCAAAAATTTAGAGAAGAGTTAACACCTATCCTGCTCAAACTCTTCCAGAAAATTACAGAGGATGGTAAACTTCCAAACTCATTCTATGAGGCCACCATCACCCTAATACCAAAACCTGACAAAGATCCCACAAAAAAAGAAAACTACAGGCCAATATCACTGATGAACATAGATGCAAAAATCCTTAACAAAATTCTAGCAATCAGAATCCAACAACACATTAAAAAGATCATACACCATGACCAAGTGGGCTTTATCCCAGGGATGCAAGGATTCTTCAATATCCGCAAAACAATCAATGTAATACACCACATTAACAAATTGAAAAATAAAAACCATATGATTATCTCAATAGATGCAGAGAAAGCCTTTGACAAAATTCAACATCCATTTATGATAAAAACTCTCCAGAAAGCAGGAATAGAAGGAACATACCTCAACATAATCAAAGCTATATATGACAAACCCACAGCAAACATTATCCTCAATGGTGAAAAATTGAAAGCATTTCCTCTAAAGTCAGGAACAAGACAAGGGTGCCCACTTTCACCATTACTATTCAACATAGTTTTGGAAGTTTTGGCCACAGCAATCAGAACAGAAAAAGAAATAAAAGGAATCCAAATTGGAAAAGAAGAAGTAAAGCTCTCACTGTTTGCAGATGACATGATCCTCTACATAGAAAACCCTAAAGACTCCACCAGAAAATTACTAGAACTAATCAATGACTATAGTAAAGTTGCAGGATATAAAATCAACACACAGAAATCCCTTGCATTCCTATACACTAATAATGGGAAAACAGAAAGAGAAATTAAGGAAACAATTCCATTCACCATTGCAACGGAAAGAATAAAATACTTAGGAATATATCTACCTAAAGAATCTAAAGACCTATATATAGAAAACTATAAAACACTGGTGAAAGAAATCAAAGAGGACACTAACAGATGGAGAAATATACCATGTTCATGGATTGGAAGAATCAATATAGTGAAAATGAGTATACTACCCAAGGCAATCTATAGATTCAATGCAATCCCTATCAAGCTACCAACAGCATTCTTCACAGAGCTAGAACAAATAATTTCACAATTTGTATGGAAAAACAAAAAACCTCGAATAGCCAAAGCGATCTTGAGAAAGAAGAATGGAACTGGAGGAATCAACCTACCTGACTTCAGGCTCTACTACAAAGCCACAGTTATCAAGACAGTATGGTACTGGCACAAAGACAGAAATATAGATCAATGGAACAAAATAGAAAGCCCAGAGATAAATCCACGCACATATGGACACCTTATCTTTGACAAAGGAGGCAAGAATATACAATGGATTAAAGACAATCTCTTTAACAAGTGGTGCTGGGAACTCTGGTCAACCACTTGTAAAAGAATGAAACTAGAACACGTTCTAACACCATACACAAAAATAAACTCAAAATGGATTAAAGATCTAAACGTAAGACCAGAAACTATAAAACTCCTAGAGGAGAACATAGGCAAAACACTCTCTGACATACATCACAGCAGGATCCTCTATGACCCACCTCCCAGAATATTGGAAATAAAAGCAAAAATAAACAAATGGGACCTAATTAACCTTAAAAGCTTCTGCACATCAAAGGAAACTATTAGCAAGGTGAAAAGACAGCCTTCAGAATGGGAGAAGATAATAGCAAATGAAGCAACTGACAAACAACTAATCTCGAGAATATACAAGCAACTCCTACAGCTCAACTCCAGAAAAATAAATGACCCAATCAAAAAATGGGCCAAAGAACTAAATAGACATTTCTCCAAAGAAGACATCCAGATGGCTAACAAACACATGAAAAGATGCTCAACATCACTCATTATCAGAGAAATGCAAATCAAAACCACTATGAGGTACCATTTCACACCAGTCAGAATGGCTGCGATCCAAAAGTCTACAAGTAATAAATGCTGGAGAGGGTGTGGAGAAAAGGGAACCCTCTTACACTGTTGGTGGGAATGCAAACTAGTACAGCCACTATGGAGAACAGTGTGGAGATTCCTTAAAAAACTGGAAATAGACATGCCTTATGATCCAGCAATCCCACTGCTGGGCATACACACTGAGAAAACCAGAAGGGAAAGAGACACGAGTACCCCAATGTTCATCGCAGCACTGTTTATAATAGCCAGGACATGGAAGCAACCTAGATGTCCATCAGCAGATGAATGGATAAGAAAGCTGTGGTACATATACACAATGGAGTATTATTCAGCCATTAAAAAGAATACATTTGAATCAGTTCTAATGAGGTGGATGAAACTGGAGCCTATTATACAGAGTGAAGTAAGCCAGAAAGAAAAACACCAATACAGTATACTAACGCATATATATGGAATTTAGAAAGATGGTAACAATAACCCTGTGTACGAGACAGCAAAAGAGACACTGATGTATAGAACAGTCTTATGGACTCTGTGGGAGAGGGAGAGGGTGGGAAGATTTGGGAGAATGGCATTGAAACATGTAAAATATCATGTATGAAATGAGTTGCCAGTCCAGGTTCGATGCACGATACTGGATGCTTGGGGCTGGTGCACTGGGACGACCCAGAGGGATGGAATGGGGAGGGAGGAGGGAGAAGGGTTCAGGATGGGAAACACATGTATACCTGTGGCGGATTCATTTTGATATTTGGCAAATCTAATACAGTTATGTAAAGTTTAAAAATAAAATAAAATTAAAAAAAAAATAAAAATAAAAAAATAAAAAATAAAAAACACTTCCTCCTTGAAAGAAAAGTTATGACCAAACTAGACAGCATATTAAAAAGCAGAGGCATTACTTTGCCAACAAAGGTCCATCTAGTCAAGGCTATGGTTTTTCTAGTAGTCATGTATGGATGTGAGAGTTGGACTATAAAGAAAGCAGAGCACCGAAGAATTGGTGCTTTTGAAGTGTGATGTTGGAGAAGACTCTTGAGAGTCCCTTGGACTGCAAGGAGATCCAACCAGTCCATTCTGAAGGAGACCAGTCCTGGGTGTTCATTGGAAGGACTGATGTTGAAGCTGAAACTCCAATACTTTGGCCACCTGATGCAAAGAGCTGACTCATTTGAAAAGACCCTGGTGCTGGGAAAGATTGAAGGTGGGAGGAGAATGGGAGGACAGAGGATGAGATGGTTGGATGGCATCACTGACTCAATGGACATGAGTTTGAGTAAACTCCAGGAGTTGGTAATGGACAGGGAGGCCAGGCGTGCTGCAGTCCATGGGGTTGCAAAGAGTCAGACATGGCTGAGCAACTGAACTGAACTGAACTGAAATTTGGCTAGAAGAGAGAAATAGATTTTACACTTAACAGTATTCTATAGCCAGAAACTCTCTGATCTGGCCTTGAATTCTCTGGGGATCTGCTAGGCAGGGGGAAAAAAAAATTGCATTCTTCCAGAAGTTAATAACTGATACTTAAAGTATTTTTTAGCACTGGAAAAAATGCTTTTTATATTTCTTTTAATATAACAAATATTTATTGAAAGATATTTTGTACTAGCCACTACTACAGGAGATATGGGAGGCAATAAACAGAATATGTTTCTAGTGTTTTAAGGAGCAGGAAATTTTGAGGTTGTACTAAATGCATTTCAATAAATGTATGAAGTTAAGGCTTGATAAAGAGGTGAGAAAAGTGGACATAAGGGAATGGAAAAGGAGAGCTAGTGGTTAGTAACAGATGAGGTACACAGCAGTATTCCTGGGACATGAGAGACATAGGAAATCTAAGCCTGAGGCTACAGGGGCACTCAAGGTTAAGATCTTGAAGAGCTTTTATCACTCATAAAAATGATCCTTCAGAGAATACAGACAGCAGGAGGAGTTGACAAGCATGATTGTACATGAAAGAAAAGCAATAATATTAAGACAGTGCAATAGCAATTTAAGACTTTAATATATTTCAATAGATTCTATTCTAACTTTTAAAAGAATCTAGAACATTATAGAATTTTCCTAAAATATAAGCTATGAAGTCACAGACCAAAAAAATAACTATCTAACCACAAAATAAGGTTGATTTAATTTCATGTCTCCCATGAGAATAGCTAGGCTTTCCAGGTGGCACTGTTGGGAGAGAACCTAGAACCTACCTGCCAATGAAGGACATGTAAGAAACAGAGGTTTGATCCCTGAGTTGGGAAAATCCCCTGGAGGAGGGCATGGCAACCGACTCTATTATTCTTGCCTGGAGAATCCCAGAGGAGCCTGGAAGGCTATAGCCCATGGGGTCACAAAGAATCAGACATGACTGAAGCAACTGAGTATAGATGCATGAGAAGAGCTGATGGATCCAAATGCTGTCAGTTGGCACCAGAGTTCATTTTAGGGAAAGTGTACTCATTTAAGGAAAATATTGTGATGAAATATTTAGATAAAGAAAGATGACCCTGAGAATAGGGATTATATACTCCTGACAATGATAAAACTAAACCAGTCTGTCCAAGAAGGCATCTGTAAGTTAAGTTGGGTAAAGCATAAGAGAGAATGAAGTAAAGTCCAGATAAAATGCTATCTGGCTGGAATGTAAGTTAGGACGAATGGCCAGGAAGGTTTTAAAAACAGGGTGGTCTAATACAGTTTGAAATTAAGAGCTAGACTGTTCTATATCCTTTGACCATTGTCACTTTATCTCTAGGTGACACACACAGCTTTACTTATGAGTCGTATTTGGGAGGGAGGAAATCCAGCGAAAGGCGTTGTACAGGGAAGAGATAATGACCTAGCTGCAAGATACAGATTGGACAACCCTGGTAGATGCCAGAAACCAGAGCCAGATGTAACTGACACTAAACACCTTACAGACTGAACAAATCTTGGAAGGGCGTCATATTTCTTAAGGGCAAGGTGACCCACACTGACATCTGGGTAACGTGGATAAGAAAGAACCCTTTTGAACCATTGCTTTAATTTGTATCTTAAACCACAAGGCAGTAATTTCCCTGAGGAATAAGTTTAGATATATGCAGTTTGGCAAACTTTAAAGCAGAATACAACATTTAGCTGGACTTTGAGTTTTATTTGATGAAGATTTGAAGGAACATTAAACCGAAATACATATCTTCAATCAGAAATTAATTTCATTATTGTTTTACATATTATTAGGCAAGTGTAGGTGCTGACTGAAATGAATTCCCCTAGTATTTTTAAACAACAATAATACTTTGTGCTTACTATGTTCCAGTTCCTTTTCTAGTGATAGATTAGATTATGTGAGTCCTTGCCTTATGGCAGAAAGTGAAGAGGGACTCAAAAGCCTCTTGATGAAAGTGAAAGTGGAGAGTGAAAAAGTTGGCTTAAAGCTCAACATTCAGAAAACGAAGATCATGGCATCCGGTCCCACCACTTCATGGGAAATGGATGGGGAAACAGTGGAAACAGTGTCAGACTTTATTTTTCTGGGCTCCAAAATCACTACAGATGGTGACTGCAGCCATGAAATTAAAAGACTCTTACTCCTTGGAAGAAAAGTTATGACCAACCTAGATAGCATATTCAAAAGCAGAGACATTACTTTGCCAACAAAGGTTCGTCTAGTCAAGGCTATGGTTTTTCCTGTGGTCATGTATGGATGTGAGAGTTGGACTGTGAAGAAGGCTGAGCGCCGAAGAATTGATGCTTTTGAACTGTGGTGTTGGAGAAGACTCTTGAGAGTCCCTTGGACTGCAAGGAGATCCAACCAGTCCATTCTGAAGGAGATCAGCCCTGGGATTTCTTTGGAAGGAATGATGCTAAAGCTGAAACTCCACTACTTTGGCCACCTCATGCGAAGAGTTGACTCCTTGGAAAAGACTCTGATGCTGGGAGGGATTGGGGGCAGGAGGAGAAGGGGACGACAGAGAATGAGATGGCTGGATGGCATCACTGACTCAATGGACGTGAGTCTGAGTGAACTCCGGGAGTTGGTGATGGACAGGGAGGCTTGGTGTGCTGCGATTCATGGGGTCGCAAAGAGTCGGACACAACTGAGCGACTGATCTGATCTGATGGGCTTTGGTGAAGCACAGATACAAAGAAACATAGAAGAATGAAGATGAGAGTTTCTCTTTCATATATAAATTCAAACTGATAAGGAATCTCTGCTCTATGATGCTGCGAAGACCCAGGCTTATTCTGACTGTTTCTCCACCATTACTCGAGTCTTTTCCTCTCTGCCTGGTCCAATGGCTCACCCTCAAATCTTCATTATTCCAGAGGCAGGCAGGGAAATGAAAAAAAGGGGGAGGCCACAAAAAGAACTTAAGCACAAGGTCACAACCAGCTGGTATAGAAGAAAATTTAATTGAATTGTTGGGGACAAGGGGAAGGGGACTCAGAGGGACTTTCTTTTAGCACAAAGAACATTCCTAGGGCTTTTATTTGGGCTTTGAATATGTGTGTATGTTTATTTGCTTTTTGTTGCTAAAAGGTAGAACTCATTGTCTAAGGCCTCAAAGATTTTAATTTCACCAAATGCCAGAAAGGGGCATTCCTTCCTCCTGTACACAATAAGGGTTGCTAAGGTTAGTATTTAAAGAAGACATTAAATCATACTGGGTGGGAGGATGGGACGAGAAATTCATGACACAAATGCCTCATTATGTAGACTATGCAAGGGAGCAAAAACATCCGCCCCCAAACTGGATCATGCATGATCTTTTGAGGTTAACAAAAGGAACGTCATGGTAGAAATGATGGAAATCTGCAAGAATGAAGTCCTCAGAGCCAATCCTGTCATTCTCCCTGCTTTCATCTCCCCTAAAATTGGCTCATTATACTACTAGAAAAATATACCACAGAATGAAGTTATGTTCCAAAAAAGAAAGAAAAAAAGTATTGCCTAGAGTATTCTCCATACAAGAATATTATTTCCTTTTATATTGAACATGTATGTACTTAAGTCAGCCTAGCAATTAGTTGGATTGAGGCAAGTGTCTGCTCTGTCCTTATTAAAATATGACTGTGATTTGGTTTAAATATGTCCATGTAAAAATATGTTTTCATCTTTAACGATTTATATCTATTTGGAGAGGCTGCTGTAAGCATTTACTGCACTCTATGACTTCAATTAGGATGATTTTTTTTTAGGATGATATTTATTACTGAATATTGTGCAACCAGCAGGTGATGATAACAGACTTTAAAGAACACCCATATTCTCATGGCAACAATTTGCAATAGTGCTGTAGGGATAAACAAGGGGGCCAAGAAGAGGTTTTCTGTTAACATTCAGGTTTGCACTTTGCACACCTGTATTAATGACATCCACCTACAGGGTGAAAAAAAAAAAAAAAAACAAAGGACGTACTTGTGGGCTCTTGGCAATATTTAAACATGAGAAAACACCTGCTTATTGAGACCCTTCTGTGTACATGTGTTCAAAACAGTACATCAGATTCTGTCAGAAGGCTAAAGAGATGATTTGATATCTGCTACAGTCAACATCTGCTATTTTTACTCAGCATTCTGCCTTTCTTTTCCCGAATACAACATTCTGATTTTATTTAGGGAAATCCTCCACTGTCGTGGCATGGATTTAGCTGCTAGAACTTCTACCTCCAGGTTTGGTTTCTTGACCCAAGGTTGGCCAATGTGAGTGACAGTGATTGGTTCAGAGTTAACATGTGACCAAGTGCTGGGCCAATGAAGAGCTGTGTGTGTGTGTATGTGTGTGTGCACACGCACAGATGTGTGTGTTAGTCACTCAGTCATATCCAACTCTTTGTGACCCCATGGACTACAGCCTGCCAGGCTCCTCTGTCCATGCAATTCTCTAGGCAAGAATACTTGAGTGGGTTGCTATTTCCTCTTCCAAATGAAGAGGCATACTTAGGATATTTGTAGAAACAGGAAGTGTCATTTAATTTCACAGAAGTTTGCAAAACTGGTAGGATTTACACCTGGACACCTCACTACAGCGTGGAAAGCTCCTGCCTGAGAATAAAGCCAACAGAAAGAGGAAACAGAACTGGGGGAAAGAGAAACTTGTGCTCTTTTTTAAAAAACATTTTAAAATTTGATGCATAATTACTTTACAAAGTTGTGTTAGTTTCAAGTGTACAGCAAAGTGATTCAGTTATTCTTTTTAAGATTCTTTTCTATTACATATAATTACAAGATATTGAGTATAGTTCCCTGTGCCATACAGTAGGTCCTTGTTTACCTATTTTATATGTAGCAGTGTGAAATTGTTAATGTGAAACTCCTAATTTATCTCCCCTCCAACTCACCGTTCTCACCATTAATCCCCTTGGGAACTATAAGTTTGTTTTCTATGATTCTGTTGATGTTTTGTAAATAAGTTCATTTGTATCATTTCTTTTTAGATTCCACATATAAGTGATATCATATGATGTTTGTTTTTTTTCTGACTTTACATAATATGATAATCTCTAGGTCCATCCATGTTGTGACAAATGTTGTTATTATAAAAGTCTAGATCCATCCATACTTGAAGTTCAGCCCCTTGTGTAGGCATACAGTTAAGCTGAAGCTCCAATACTGTGGCCACATGATGTGAGGGGCTGACTCATTAGAAAAGAGCCTGATGCTGGGAAAGATTGAGGACAGGAGAAGAGACCAACAGAGGATGGGATGGTTGGATGGCAACATCCAGTCAATGGACTTGAGCTTGAGCAAACTCCAGGAGGTAGTGAAGGATAGGGAAGCCTGGCATGCTGCAGTCCATGGGGTCACAAAGAGTCGGACATGACTGACTGAGCAACTACAACAAATTTCCACTTTACACACAAGTAGTTCTCTGCTGGGTAGTTGCACTGTAATTCAGTTCAGTTCAGTTCAGTCACTCAGTTGTGTCCAACTCTGTGACCCCATGAACTGCAGCACACCAGGTCACCCTGTCCATCACCAACTCCCGGAGTTCACCCAAACCCATGTCCATCGAGTTGGTGATGCCATCCAACCATCTCATCCTCTGTCGTCCCCTTCTCCTCCTGCCCTCAATCTTTCCCAGCATCAGGGTGTTTTCAAATGAGTCAGCTCTTTGCATCAGGTGGCCAAAGTATTGGGGCTTCAGCTTCAACATCAGTCCTTCCAATGAACACCCAGGACTGATTTCCTTTAGGATGGACTGGTTGGATCTCTTTGCAGTCCAAGAGACTCTCAAGAGTCTTCTCCAACACCACAGTTCAAAAGCATCAATTCTTCATTTTCACATAGTTTTAGATATTTAGATTGCTTCTAAGTTTTGGCTGTAATAAACAAATTGTGGAAAAATGATATTTAATTTGTTCCTTACAGCATTTTTTTTCAACTTGAAAACCTTTAGATATAACTGTTTTCTACAGTCTCAACTACTTGCTACTTGCTATGGACAAGTGTTCTGTCTTCTTTAGTTACTTCTGAGCATCAATTCCTAGAAATGGTATTACTAGGATAAAAAGTTTGCATTTTTTTCTGGATTTTGTCATTTCGTTCCAGTCTGCCTTCTAGATACTTGTATCAATTTCTTCAGCAGTAAGTTTGTACCTTTATGGTTTCACTCACATGGACACTGAGGATTATCATTCCTTTCCAACTTTGCCAATCTGATTGGTAAAATTATTATCTCCTTGGCATTTCTCTGCTATTAATTGAGTATACACATATGCAGGGTATTTATATTTCTTTTGTTTCCCTTCTTAAAGAACTGATTATTCATATATTCATTCCTCAGATAGAATTTTGATAGACCCATAGAAACTGCAGCCAGTGGTGGGATGTGATTGAAGGGAAAAGTAAAGGAAAAGGAAGGAGAAAGGTATCATCCTGTCTGAAAAGCCCATATGCTTCTCTTCCTATAAACTTCCCTTTCTGCTTTTAGGGAGTAGGTCCTTAAAAGAATGAATGAAGCAGGCTGAACTTCAAGAACCCAAGGAAAGGCAAAAGGTCATCTGCTGTATCAAACTGACTAATAAGCCCTGGGACTGTTTAAATGTGGCTTATGGTTTGATCCTTACTTTATGTGAAAAGAACCTCTTTGAAACTGGTAGACATCCTTTAGCCTTTCTAAAATATAGTTTACATAAAATCTGGCCAGGTTTTATGGGTGCATTTGTTCTCTCGGACTCAATCCCAAAGGCATCCCCCTTGTAATGTTCTCCTTTTTGCCATGTAACATTCACTTTGTGAATGCCTTTTAAAAATCTAGGCTCCTAGAACCATTTTGTAGTAATAACCACAAATATATTTACAATACAGTATAATCAGCAAAACACATACATAAATAAACAATTATAGTAATACAACAAAATAAAAATAGACCATTAATTGCCTCCGGAAACATTAGAGAAGAAAAAAAAAAATCTAGGCTCCTTTATTTCCTGGAATTATTTTAAGATTGTATTAAGACAATCCTGATTCATCTAAATTAAACTGTCTTTTAACATTTTGTCTCAAGAAATCCTTCTCCTTAGTAATTCTAAAAGTTGACAGGCTGAATGATTCTCATTAAAAAAAAAGATATAGCATTCAATTATATGAGGGTTCTGTCATGAACATAGTTAGATATCAGTTTGCTCTGCAAACCAGATCAATAAATAGTTATGGACTATCTTGTGTCACTATTTGTACTGTAGACTGTGACTATTCTTAACTTATGAACGAAATAAATGGGCCTATGAGATTAATTTGTGTATTTGTATCTTTAACCCATACCATAAGATTTGAGGATGCTTATAAAATGACTTACAATAAAATAATTACTCATCTCAGAAAATTTTGCAAGTACATGAGAGTTAAGCACTTAGCACAGAACGTGGCTTACAGTAAACACACAACAAGCATTGGCTATAACACAGTAACATAAAATAAAAAAAGGAAATCAAAGCAAAAATAAAATAAAAAGTAGGAAGTTCACACAAAGAATTACATGTCTTAAGACAACATATAAATATTGCCACATGACCAACCCCCCTCAATTTTCACTGAATCAATGGACCTCAAATACAATGCTCAAATAAATGTCTATGCATGTAGGCATTTTCAAACAGAAATAATGTCATTTGCAAACAAAAATAATTTTACTTCTTCCTTTCTGATTTTGATAGCTTTTATTTCTTTTTCTTATCTGATTTCTCTTGCTAGTACTTCCAGTATTATGCTGAATAAAAGTGGAAAGAGTGGATGTCTTTGTCTTGTAGCAAATCCTTGTATTAAAAGAAAAACTTTCAATTTTCCCTATTGATTACAATGCTAGATATGGGATTCTCATAAACAGCTTTTATGTGTTAAGGAAAGAATGCCATTTTATACTTATTTTGCTGAGCGATTTTATCATGAATGGACACTTGACCTTGTTAGCTGCTTTTTCTGTGTCTATTTCAATAATCATGTGGTTTTATCTTTCATTTTGTTAATACAGCATATTACATTAGTTGATTTGCAAATGTTAAATCAACCTTGCATCCCATGATGTATCCTACTTGATCCTGGTGTATAACCTTTTGATACTGATATTGTGAAAATGCCCATGCTACTCAAAGCAATATACAGATTCAATAGCACCTCTATAAAAATTCCAAAGCTATTCTTCACAGAAATAGAAAAAAAAAAAGCAGCTCTAAAATCTATATGGAGCTACAAAAATCTCTGAATAGCTAAAGCAATCTTGAGAAGAAAACCAGAGTTCAAGGCTCCATATTTTCTGACTTCAAATAAATTACAAAGATATAGCAATAAAAGCAGTATGGTACTGACTATATATATATATATATATATATACACACATACATACATACATACACACACACCAACGGAACAAAGAGAGCCCTGAAATCCAAGCACATATGGTCAACTAATTTTTATCAAGCATTCAAAGAATACGCAATGGGGAAAGGACTGCCTCTTCAAAAAATAGTGATGGGAAAAACAAAGATACACATATAAAACAATGAAATTGAACTTGTATATCAGACAAAAATTGACTCAAAATAGATTAAAGACTTAACTATAAAACTTGAAGTCATAAAACTCCCAGGGGGAAAACTCCTAGATATTAGTTTTAGCAATAACATTTTGGAATGACATCAAAGCTCAGACAAGAAAGCAAAAATAAACAAGTGAGACAACATAATACTAGAAAAAATTATACATATCAAACAACCAACAAAATAGAAAGACAAATAATGGGATAGTAGTAAATATTTGCAATCTACATGTCTCATAAGAGATTAATATAAAAAATAACCCAATTAAAAAATGGGAAAAGGACCTGATTAGACGTGTTTTCCAAATAAAACATATAAAGACCAACAAATACATGAAAAAGTGTTCAACATCACTAATCATCAAGATTGTGCAGCTCAAAATCACAATGAGGTAGCATTTCACACCTGTTAGGTTGGCTATTATTTAAAAATATTAAAATAAAAGATAAATTTTGGTGAGATTGTAGAGAAAATGGAACCCTCATACACTGCTTAGTACAGCCATTATGGAAAATTGTATGGAGGTTCCTTAAAAAACTGAAAATAGACTTTCTGTATGACTCATCAATCTCTCTCCTGGTATCTAACCAAAAGAAATGAATCTTTTTGAGTACCTCAAATAGATATCTGTGCTCCCATGTTCATTGCATCATTATTCACAATAGTCAAGATATGGATGTGTACATTAATGTTTAAATGGGTAAAGAAATTCAGCCTTAAATAAGAGATCTTGCAATTTGTAACAACATGAGTGAAACTAGAGAACATTATGCTAAGTGAAATATGCCAGATACAGAAAAAAGACACATAATCTTACTTATATGTGAAATCTAAAAAAGTTGAATACTTAGAAGCAGAGAGTAGGACAGTGGCCTGGAGAATTCCATGAACAGAGGAGCCTGGCAGGCTACAGTCCATGGGGTCCCAGAGTCGGACATGACTGAATAACTTTCACTTTTCCAAGCATGAGGACATGAGATTTTTTTGCTTTAAAAGATAAATGACTAAGCAATTGTAAGAAGGCAAATCTGATGGGATGACAAAATGATGGTGTGTTTCTAGGCATTAAGGCAAATTTTTGCCTGTGGTTTGCAATTGTTTGAGGTATGTTTGAAATTAATGGTAAGCATTTATTTTAGTGACAAAATAAGTGCTAAGGGAAATTTAAGTATATTATATTTTTATTACTTTAATTGAAGTGAAGCTCATTTACAATGTTGTGTTAGTTTCTGGTGTACAGCAAAGTGACTCAGGTTATATATATATATATATGCATATATATTCTTTTTCATATTATGTACATGAGGCTATAAAAAAAATTTACTTTTAAAAAGAAATGTAATAATCCCCAGGTAACACTGACATTCAAATTAGTAAGTAAACAGCCTCTTATGCTTGAAATCTATTTAGAATTTACTAGCACATATGATCGGAGAAGGCAATGGCAACCCACTCCAGTACTCTTGCCTGGAAAATCCCATGGATGGAGGAGCCTGGTAGGCTGTAGTCCATGGGGTCATTAAGAGTCGGACACAACTGAGTGACTTCACTTTCACTTTTCACTTTCATGCATTGAAGAAGGAAATGGCAGCCCACTCCAGTGTTCTTGCCTGGAGAATCCCAGGGACGGGGAAGCCTGGTGGGCTGCCGTCTATGGGGTCGCACAGAGTCAGACATGACTGAAGTGACTTAGCTGCAGCAGCAGCAGCACATATGATATGCTGCAAATATTTGCTCAGTTTCAGTTCTCTTGACTGATTCAGTGAAGATAATTAGATTAAAATACAAGTAGTGGCAAATAAAACCAAAGTTGCATATCTTGCCAGTAAGCCTGCTTACCAATTTATATATACAGATTGACCCACCAGCAAATTTTCACTTTGAGAACTTTACTCAAACAAAAATTGAATTAATTGTTCATGATGTTATAGAAGCCCAAACAGTTTGGCAACAAGGATTGGGAAAAAACTCTGGTGGTGGTGGTTTTGCCACTACTTGTCATTAGCTGTGTCTGACTTGTGACAGCATGGATGGTAGTCTGCCGGGCTCCTGTGTCCATGGGATTCTCCAGGCAAGAATACTGGAGTGGATTGCCATTTCCTTCTCCAGGGAATCTTCCTGACCCGGGGATTGAACTCAGGTCTCCTGCATTGCAGGCAGACTCTTTATCAACTGAGCTACACAGGAAGCCCCTTAGGGAAAAAACTAAGTTTTACTATTTTATCATATTCATTTGCCACAAATATAAAAGGTCCATTTTTTCTTATTTTGCTGAGATATTTCTATACAACTTCTGGAATTAATGCAATGCCCTGCAAGGTGAAAGATTTTGCCTTCTGGCATTCTAAGAAATAGTAGACCTGATGATATAATTATTAGCATACCCACTAATAACGATGAGCTCAAGAAATAAAAATAAAGGTTCTGAGGCTCTTTTAAAAAAACGATTAATTGTGATTGTACTTTAATGGAAACTAGATGGTTTATATTTTAAAAATTGTGTTAATCTAATTGTATTTATTATGCTACTAAATGTGAAAATATTCAAATATAGTTATACTAAAAGAAATACATAAATCATTTTTAAAAATTTTATTCAAGCAAAATGCAGCATTTTCCGTAAACATATGGTTTCTGAGAAACTTGACCACATTTGACAGGAAACTAAAAACGATCAAATCCTTATATGTCTTTTTTTGTAGTTGAAACACCCTCGTTATTAAGAGTTATTGAAGATTATATTTTAAAATTTTCCTTCCAATTCTTAAAATGTTACCAATATCTTCCATGGGGTTATTTTCAAAGTGTAATATAATATCAAAATGGAAAGTCTATGCAAAATAAATTCTCATACAGAAATTTAGAAGAAAGAAAAAATTCTAAAACTGTTCAACTCAGAGTAAAAGATTTTAGGATAAATATGTTTAATAATGTATGCACAGCTATTTGGACCTGTTATAACCTGTAGACTATTGCTGTGTAAACTGTCTACTCTATCCAATTTTAAATCTTTGGAAAAATAATCTTAATTGTATCATTTATTCTAAGATATATAAAGAAATAAAGACTAAATGGGATACTCTTAGAAAGGGAAATATTTTAAGTGAATTTTCCTTTTTCTCTTCAATCATCTTGGAAATAAACTTGTGTTCACAGTTTTAGTTTAATAACTACTTGCTAAAAAATGATCAAAGAGGAAATGTTTATTTATCAGAGTGTTTACATGCATTTTAATGTTCTCTTGTGTGCACAAGAACATAAAACAATAATTTATTTCCTCTACTGTTTGTGTTTTACAACATGAATACTTATTCAGTTCAGTCGCTCAGCCATGTCCGACTCTGCGACACCATGAACTACAGCATGGCAGGCCTCCCTGTCCATCACCAACTCCCAGAGTTTACCCAAACTCATGTCCATTGAGTTGGTGATGCCATCCAACCATCTCATCCTCTGTCGTCCCCTTCTCCTCCTGCCCTCAATCTTGCTCAGCATCAGGGTCTTTTCAAATAAGTCAGCTGTTTGCATCAGGTGGCCAAAGTATTGGAGTTTCAGCCTCAGCATCAGTCCTTCCAATGAACACCCAGGACTGAACTCCTTTGGGATGGACTGGTTGGATCTCCTTGCTGTCCAAGGGACTCTCAAGAGTCTTCTCCAACACCACACTTCAAAAGCATCAATTCTTCAGCGCTCACCTTTCTTTATAGTCCAACTCTCACATCCATACATGACAACTGGAAAAACCATAGCCTTGACTAGACGGACCTTTGTTGGCAAAGTAATGCCTCTGCTTTTGAATATGCTATCTAGGTTGGTCATAACTTTCCTTCCAAGGAGTAAGCGTCTTTTAATTTCATGGCTGCGATCACCATCTGCAGTGATTTTGGAGCCCCCCAAAATAAAGTCTGACACTGTTTCCACTGTTTCCCCATCTATTTCCCATGGAGTGATGGGACCGGATGCCATGATCTTAGTTTTCTGAATGTTGAGCTGTAAGCCGACTTTTTAACTCTCTTCTTTCACTTTCCTCAAGAAGTTTTTAGTTCTTCTTCACTTTCTGTCATAAGGATGATGTCATCTGCACATCTGAGGTTATTGATATTTCTCCCAGCAATCTTGATTCCAGCTTGTGCTTCTTCCAGCCCAGCATTTCTTAGATGTACTCTGCATCTAAGTTAGATAAGCAGGGTGACAATATACAGCCTTGATGTACTCCTTTTCCTATTTGGAACCAGTCTGTTGTTCCATGTCCAGTTCTAACTGTTGCTTCCTGACCCGCCTACAGGTTTCTCAAGAGGCAGGTCAGGTGGTCTGGAGTTCCCATCTCTTTCAGAATTTAAGGTTTTGGCATAGTCAATAAAGCAGAAATATATGTTTATCAGGAACTCTTGCCTTTTCAATGATTCAGTGGATATTGGCAGTTTGATCTCTGGTTCCTATGCCTTTTCTAAAACCAGCTTGAACATCTGGAATTTCACAATTCATGTATTGTTGAGGCCTGGCTTGGAGAATTTTGAACACTACTACTGTGTGAGATGAATGCAATTGTGCAGTAATTTGAGCGTTCTTTGGCATTGCCTTTCTTTGGGATTGGAATGAAAACTGACCTTTTCCAGTCCTGTGGCCACTGCTGAGTTTTCCAAATTTTTTGGCATATTGAGTACAGCATTTTCACAGCATCATCTTTCAGGATTTGGAATAGCTCAACTGGAATTCCATCACCTCCACTAGCTTTGTTCATAGTGATGCTTCCTAAGGCCCACTTGACTTCACATTCCAGGATATCTGGCTCTAGGTCAGTGATCACACCATCGTGATTATCTGGGTTGTGAAGATATTTTCTTGTACAGTTCTTCTGTGTATTCTTGCCACCTTTTCTTAATATCTCCTGCTTCTGTTAGATACATAGTTTCTGTCATTTATTCTGCCCATCTTTGCCTGAAATGTTCCCTTGGTATCCTCTAATATTCTTAAAGAGATCCCTAGTCTTTCCCATTCTATTGTTTTCTTCTATTTCTTTGCGTTGATCACTGAGGAAGGCTTTCTTATCTTTCCTTAATATTCTTTGGAACTCTACATTCAAATGGGTATATCTTTCCTTTTTCCTTTGCTTTTTGCTTCTCTTGTTTTCTCAGCTATTTGTAAGGCCTCCTCAGGCTCCCATATTGCTTTTGCATTTCTTTTTCTTGGGGATGTTCTTGCTCCCTCTGTACAACGTCATGAACCTCCATCCATAGTTCATCAGGCACTCTGTCTATCAGATCCAGTCCCTTAAATCTATTTCTCACTTCCACTTTATAGTCATAAGGGATTTGATTTAGGTCATACCTGAACGGTCTAGTGGTTGTCTCCACTTTCTTCAATTTCAGTCTGAATTTGGCAATTAGGAATCTGAGCCACAGTCGGCTCCCAGTCTTGTTTTTGCTGACTGTATAGAGCTTCTCCATCTTTGGCTGCAAAGAATATAATCAATCTTATTTTGGTGTTGACCATCTGGTGATGTTCATGATAGAGTCTTCTCTTGTGTTGTTGGAAGAGGGTGTTTGCTATGACCAGTGTGTTCTCTTGACAAAACTCTATTAGTCTTTGCCCTGCTTCATTTTGTATTCCAAGGCCAAATTTGCCTGTTACTCCCGGTGTTTCTTGACTTCATACTTTTACATTCCAGTCCCGTATAATGAGAAGGACATCTTTTTTGAGTATTAGTTCTGAAAGGTCTTGTAGGTCTTCATAGAACCATTCAACTTCAGCTTCTTCAGCATTATTGGTTGGGGCATAGACTTAGAATACCTTGATGCTGAACTGTTTGCCTTGGAAATGAAAAGAGATCATTCTGTCGGTTTTGAGATTGCATCCAAGTACTGCATTTTGGATTCTTTTGTTGACTATGATGGGTACTCCATTTCTTCTAAGGGATTCCTGCCCACAGTAGTAGATATGAGGGTCATCTGATTTAAATTCCTCCATTCCAGTCCATCTTAGTTTGCTTATTCCTAGAATGTCGACATTCACTCTTGCCATCTCCTGTTTGACCACTTCCAATTTGCCTTGATTCTTCGACCTAACATTCCAGGTTCCTATGCAGTATTGCTCTTTACAGCATTGGACCCTGCTTCTATCCCCAGTCACATCCACAATTGGGTGCTGTTTTTGCTTGACTCCATCCCTTCATTCTTTCTGAAGTTATTTCTCCATTGAATACTTATAATTAGACCTAATAGTAAGCACAAATTACATTATTTAGGGCATTCTGTTACCTGTAAGGTAATAGGGATCTCGGACTTGCAACTGACATTCAGGGGGGAAAAAGGCTAAAACAAAAATAAATATAAAAACAAAAACATCCACACAAAAATCTGTTATCCAACATAGCTGTTTTGTTTGTGATTTGGGGCTTTATTTACCTTGACAAAAAAAGAATTATAAGCAATAAAGAAACACTGATCAGTGCTGATGGTTAATAGGTAACGACTTTGTTCTCGTGAGCTTCCCAGGGGTCTCAGAGTACAGAATCTGCTTGCCAATGCAAGAGATGTGGGTTCAATCCCTGAGTCAGGAAAATCCCCTGGGTGAGGAAATGGCAACCCATTCCAGTATTCTTGCCTGAAAAATCCCATGGACAGAGGAGTCTGGCAGGCTACAGTCCATGGGGTGGCAAAGAGTCAAACCCAACTGAGTGAATTAGCACACACACGCATACATTTCTCTTCTAGGAAGGGAAGATGTAATCAGAGCTTGATTTTGCTCAGTAATTGTAGCTTTTACAGTTATATACTTGTGGTTTGAAAAAACTTCATTCAAATCCCTGCATGAAAAAAAGCTTTTATTGTGAATCTGAAACTCTCTAGGTTCTAGGTTGCACTTCATTGAAACTTTTTTTTTAAACCAAAGTTTATTAGGATATTAAATGGTTGAGTTAGAACAGACTGTATTTAAAACTGCAGAAATAAAATAAATCAAGTTCTTGTTGCCAGTATTATCATTTCCAATGATTTAAAATGTGTGTGGATGAGAAAAGTCATTTGATAACTTGTTTAATATCTCTTATTAATTCAAAAGAATTAGAAAGTTGCTTTGAGATATTTGAAAAAAAAATAAAGCAAAGCTATTCTTGAGTTTGTTAAGCTCTTCGAACAAGTCTAAGGGGAACAATATCCTATCAGCATCAGCAGTACATGAGTGAAGAAACCACATTCGGTATTGAGTGAACATTTGAGAGTGATGGCAGAGCTCTCACTTCACAGCCAGCCTCCTGGAAAGAGCCCTGCCCCGCTGTCACCATTGTGTGATTTGGGGAGGTTCCTTACCTTCCCAAGCCTCAATTTCCTCATTTTTCTTCAGCAACAGAATTGTTATGAGAATGAATATAATGCGGGGATTCCTGAGAACCTTCCAGTGGAGTCCCCAACACTGAAACTACTTTCATAATAATGCTAAAACATCATTCGCTTTGTTCTCATTCTCTCTTGAGAGTTCAGCAGAGTTTTTCAGAGCCTAGATCATGTGAGATGTCACAACAGATTGAATGCCAAGCAGAGATGAGAATCCAGCTGTCTGTTATTAAGTCAGACTTTTAAAAGATGTACAAAATGAAAGAGTGCCTCTCCTCTCATGAAATTGTTTTGTTTTTGAAAATGTAGTTATTATTTATAAAACTATGCTCTTGGGGTTAGCATGTAATGGGTTTGTTAATGTTATTTTAAAATAAATTAATGCAAAGTATATTTAAATTTTCTCAGTTTTAATTTATAAAACAGTGATACGGTAAATATCCATGGATATAACACACATAAACAAAAGTTCTTTGGATCCTCAATAATGTATAAAAGTGTAACGGGCCCTAAACAAAATGGCTTGAAACTTACTGATTTAAATTAATTGCTTGACAAATTTTTTTTCTGTATAACAAATAAACAAGTTAGAAAATAATTCTGTTACTCTATGTAGCCCAAATTTGCTTGCAGAATATGTAATAACTGAGATGCCTCTTGAGAAATCTCTATGCAGGTAAGGAAGCAACAGTTAGAACTGGACATGGAAAAACAGATTGGTTCCAAGTCAGGAAAGGAGTGTGTCAAGGCTGTATATTGTCACCCTTATTTAACTTCGATGCAGAGTACATCATGAGAAACCCTGGGCTGGAAGAAGCACAAGCTGGAATCAAGATTGCCGGGAGAAATGTCAATAACCTCAGATATGCAGATGACACAACCCTTATGGCAGAAAGTGAAGAACTAAAGAGCCTCTTAATGAAAGTGAAAGAGGAGAGAGAAAAGGTTGGCTTAAAGCTCAACATTCAGAAAATTAAGATGGCATCCAATTCCATCATTTAGTGGCAAACTTATGGGGAAACAGTGGCTGACTTTATTTTGGGGGGCCCCAAAATTACTGCAGATGGTGACTGCAGCCATGAAATTAAAAGATGCTTACTCCTTGGAAGGAAAGTTATGACCAACCTAGACAGCATATTCAAAACCAGAGGCATTACTTTGCCAACAAAGGTCCATCTAGTCAAAGCTATGGTTTTTCCAATGGTCATGTATGGATGTGAGAGTTGGACTATAAAAAAAGCTGAGCACCGAAGAATTGATGCTTTTGAAGTGTGGCATTGGAGAAGACTCTTGAGAGTCCCTTGGACTGCAAGGAGATCCAACCAGTCCATCCTAAAGGAGTTCGGTCCTGGGTGTTCATTGGAAGGACTGATGTTGAAGCTGAAACTCCAATAGTTTGGCCACCTGATGCGAAGAGCTGACTCAGTTGAAAAAACTCTGATGCTGGGCAAGATTGAGGGCAGGAGGAGAAGGGAACAACAGAGGATGAGATGGTTGGATGGCATCACCCACTCAATGGACATGAATCTGGGTAAAATCTAGGAGTTGGTGATGGACAGGGAGGCCTGTCGTGCTGTGGTCCATGGGGCCGCAGAGAGTTGGACACGATTGAGCAACTGAACTGAACTGAATTGATAGCGATATTATTTCTCTACTTTTTAATAAATAGACGAGAGTGGTAATTCTTAACTTTGGCTATACATTAGAGTTGTCTGTGAAATTTTTAAATAAAATACTGTTGTGTTTGTCTTCACATCGTGTCACTGATAGTCTATAAAAATTCTTTGTACAGATTAATTTCATCATTAAGTAACTAAGAATTACCTTATCTAAGTAAGCATTTTACTCCCAAACCAAAATGCCCCAGATTCTGCTTTCTGTTATAGCTGTGTAGGTTCATGCCTAACTCCTAGTTGACCTTGAGCAGCCTCTGGGAGGCTCCAATGTGTGAAACATTTTTTCCTGTAGCCCCCTTGAATGTAGCAGGTTATGTAAGTTTTCAAGTAAAATTAACTGAATAAATGACTGAATGAAGAAATGCCTAACTGAAGACTTCTACTTACTTTATAGAGCAAACAGAATTCCCCAGATGGCCCCCGAGTACAGTGCTCAATGTCCCCCCATTCCAGTGACAGGTGCTGCTGCTAAGTCGCTTCAGTCGTGTCCGACTCTGTGCGACCCCATAGACGGCAGCCCACCAGGCTCCCCCGTCCCTGGGATTCTCCAGGCAAGACCACTGGAGTGGGTTGCTATTTCCTTCTCCAATGCATGAAAATGAAAGTGAAGTCGCTCAGTCGTGTCCAGTGACAGCAGCAATGTGTAAAATCCATTCTAACCTCTTTCAAGTCTGTATAAATTCAGAAAGCCCTGAGAGTTGATGAATGTGCAGTGTTCTGATCTTTTAAAGCCCAGAGGCACTGGCCATCCTGTAGAAATCAACATTAATGAGTCATATCAGAAAGTGGAATGAGAACCAAACAACTGTAACAGTTTTGGGGAGACTTTGTCCCTGTTGCAGTTTTTCTTCAAAGACAAGAGATCCAATGCTGCTGAGCAAAGTGAGAAGATTTGGAAATATGGTATTTGTTGTGTCTGGGGCACACGTGACTTCTTCTGCACACAGAAGCATAGTGGCAGAGGTATCTCTGTGAGGCAGAACACATCTCAGAGGGAGAAATCCAGTCATGCCAGTAAAGTCAGCCTCAGAAACTATGCCCAGAGGACAACTTCTCCCCAGAGCCTCCCTCTGCAGTGACTTCTCAGTGAGAATGACACTCTCTAACAAACTTGATCCCTAAGGATTACAACTCTTGGTCAAGTTCCTTTAATTCACATGTGCTGCCACTTAATGAGATGCAAAAAAATCTGAGGAGACGATTCCTGAGGCTCCATTACATAGACCCTCAAATATTAACTTCTTTCTCTCAGCAGCCAACCCTTTATTGAGAGATTAAAGATGTGGTGGTGGTGGTGGTGGAGGGGGGAAGTTTTTGTTTTTCCTTTGTCTTTATATAACATATTTACTGAGATAAAATTTACTTACCAGAAATTCGCCTATTTATATTATATAAATCACTGATTTTTTTAGTATACTCACAGAGTTACACAATCACTATCAATCTTAGAACATATTTGTTACCCTATTAAGAACTTCTCTGTACACATTAGCAGTCTATCCACATTATCCACAACCCTCTCTACCCCTAGTCCTGGATGTTGACATAGAACAAATAGAGTGCTTGCTATTTCTCCAGCAAAAATAGCTTTACTCAAGATTAGCAAAGAATTGCAGTTTGTGGTCTGTAACCAACGCAAGCCATATGCAAGTCCCCTCCTTCTACTCACACACACACAGCAAGGAGAAACTAACTCTCTCAAAGAGGGAAAAAGAACTTTGGGAAGGCTATAATAAACAAAGAGTCTATTGGAGGAATTGAGAATTCAAACCATAGTGGTTTTTCATTGACTGAGTTGTGACAGTCTCTCATTGGCTGAATTCTTGCCAGGGAAAAGAAGTCTCTCTTCTTCGTATTGGACTCTGCTATTACCATAGGGTATGAGAGCTCCCCTTTCTGGCCTCCTGACTCTCTTTTAATTTGGGTTTATGTTCATTAATTTTTACATTTCCCCCTTTTGATCAAAGTCTTTCTCTGAAAACATCACTGATTGAGTCAGATTTTCAGTTCCAGAAGTTTTTGTCTTTCTGTGTCAAGAAGGGCTTTTCCTGAGGGAAAAGCCTTCAGAGAGAAAATTCACATATGAAAACCTATAGGTCCCATTGCAGCAACAAGGAGTGGTAGGAGGGAGAACTCTCAGGCAGTTTTTATTTTAAATCCTTATGTTATCAAGGTCACAGACACTGGTGAGCATCTTAACTGTAATATCATCATCAAAGGTTAACAGACAAATATCCAACAAGTTTGGTACAGATACCCTGGGAAAGCTTTCTTATCAATTGTCACCTACTAAATTCCAGGAAATCTTTACTTTCAGGTCACAAAATGATGTACAGGTCTAGTCAGGGTTCTTTTTTGTTTTTTGTCCTGGCTCTTCTTTGCAGCATGAGGGCTTTCTTTAATTGCAGCATGTGGGGGTTTCTCTGGTTGTGGCACATGGGCTCTAGAGTGTGCAGGTTCAGCAGTGGCAGCGTGTGAGCTTAGTTGCCCTGAGGTATGTGGGATCTTAGTTCCATAACCAGGGATTGAAACCACATCCCCTGTATAGAAAGGCAGATTCTTAGCCACTGGACCACCAAGGAAGTCCTGTGGTGCTTTCTTTAGGTATGTCATGTGAATCCAAGAGTCTGTTTCCTTGGAGCTTGACAAGACAAGTATTGATTAGCAGTACCAGATAGGCCCTTCTCCAGAGAGATTGAAAACACTTCTTCTTGAGGTATCATTTCCAGTAGACAAAATCTTCAGATTGCAAGGTGTGATATTAAGGTCTTCATCTTCCAAAAGATCACTTGAAAAGATTGCTCCACCAAAGCATGGTTATTTTGAATAGAAGCAATTGCTTCTTTCCAATATTAAAATATCTCTCCTTCTATCTGTTCTGGGTCAGAAAGGACTGGTACTGGTAAGCACAGTAAAAGTGTTGTAAAACCAGCCAAACAGCACAGACTTGTTGAAGTATCTGACCAGTAAAACGGGTTCCTTGATTATGAAGTTTGAGAGAAATTATTCAGTTAGGGATAATCTTTTCCAAAGAGGCAGTACCCATATGTTGGGGAGGCTTCAATTCAGTGTAAAAACATATACCATGACTAAAAGATATACATATATGTATATATTTTATATGTGTATATATATGAAATATGAAATGAAATATGAAATATGAAATAAAAGAAGTTGTATGAAATACAATTTCCAGATCTCAAATTGTTCATTAGGCTGTTTAAAATGTCCAAGAGCAGTACAAACAGTCTTAATGGACTATATTTAGACAAGTGGCATGAGTAAAGTAGGCATTTTTCATGATCATTTTAAATTTCATTTCCACTGGAAGTAAGGAAGCCACATTGCTTCTATAATATTCAAAACCATGAGCTACTCTGAAAGCATGTGTACTACAGTGTAAATATTGGCAGTTTTGTCCTTGGGTTAAATATAATTAACCTGTTGGACTGAAGTATTTACAGGTAAATATATTGCCTCGACAACATCAAAAGGAATTGCAACAGCATACCAGCACAATATTTGCCATTGTCATCTTTTAAATAAGAACCATCAGTGAACCATGAGAAGTTAATATTACTCAAAGGAATTTACCGCAGATAATCACAAGAAGTCAGGATTTTATCCATCAGTTTGAAGAAGTCCTAAGGGACTTCATTGATGACAGAGAGAAGAGTAGCAAGGTTAAGGTTATTATTATAGTATAAAAGAGTCATGTGAGGGGAAGTTATCTAAAAGATTTCAAAGGAGGTGAGGTGGCTTGCTGAGAAATGTTGAGTGTGATGAGAATTCAATAGAGGTACAAAATTAGTTAAAGGGGACCCCACAGCGGTTTTCTTGCTGGTTTTAACCTAAAGGGCAGTGATTGTAACGGCACTAAGGCAAAGGGTTCATTCTTGTGCCACACGGTTCAGTTACTGTTTATAACTCTATGTGGGTTAATGGCGGTTCCTATGTTTGGGGGCGAGTAGTCCACTAGCATTCTCTTTTTTTTCCTACACAAAAAATAAAAAAAGATAATTGGGATGCCTTTGGACAGTTATGCAGGTCAGGAAGCAATAGTTAGAACTGGACATGGAACAACAGACTGGTTCCAAATAGGAAAAAGAGTATGTCAAGGCTGTATATTGTCACCCTGCTTATTTAACTTGTATGCAGAGTACATCATGAGAAATGCTGGGCTGGAGGAAGCACAAGCTGGAATCAAGATTGCCGGGAGAAATATCAATAACCTCAGATATGCAGATGACACCACCCTTATGGCAGAAAGTGAAGAGGAACTAAAGAGCCTCTTGATGAAAGTGAAAGAGGAGAGTGAAAAAGTTGGCTTAAAGCTCAACATTCAGAAAACTAAGATCATGGTATCCTGTCCCATCACTTCATGGGAAATAGATGGGGAAACAGTGGAAACAGTGGAAGATTTTATTTTGGGGGGCTCCAAAATCACTTCAGATGGTGACTGCAGCCATGAAATTAAAAGACACTTACTCCTTGGAAATAAAGTTATGACCTACCTAGACAGCATATTAAAAAGCAGAGACATTACTTTGCCAACAAAGGTCCATCTATTTAAAGCTATGGTTTTTCCAATGGTCATGTATGGATGTGAGAGTTGGACTATAAAGAAAGCTGAGCACTGAAGAATTGATGTTTTTGAACTGTGGTATTGGAGAAGACTCTTGAGAGTCCCTTGGATTGCAAGGAGATCCAGCCAGTCAATTCTAAAGGAGTTCAGTCTTGGGTATTCATTGGAAGGACTGATGTTGAGGCTGAAACTCCCATACTTTGGCCACCTGATGCAAAGTGCTGACTCATTTAAAAAGACCCTGATGCTGGGAAAGATTGAGGGCAGGAGGAGAAGGGGACAACAGAGGATGAGATGGTTGGATGGCATCACCGACTCGATGGACATGGGTTTGGGTGGACTCCAGGAGTTGGTGATGGACAGGGAGGCCTGTTGCCCTGCAGTTCATGGGGTCACAAAGAGTCGGACACGACTGAGTGACTGAACTGAACTGGACAGATAAGTTCATCAAACTAGCCTTTCAGGTCTTTAAACCTATGTTGTGTTCTTTTCATAAAATTGGGGAGGGGGCTATTATTGTTGAGTAAAACATTCAGAAGCTTGGCCATAAGAGAAAGGTTTAGAATCCAATTTTGGTAATAACCAACTAGTCCAAGAAAACCTTGCAGTTAGCACTTAGTTTTGGGTTTAGGGAAACTTATGACATCAGGTAGTCTATCTGGATCTAGGTGTATCCCTTATTTTGATATCAGATGCCCTAAATATTGAACCTGGCTTTGGACAAACTGCAATTTTTGCTAGGAAACTGAATGTCTCTTTAAGGCTAAAAGGTTTTTTTTTTTTTTTAATTTTATTTTATTTTTAAACTTTACAAAATTGTATTAGTTTTGCCAAATATCAAAATGAATCTGCCACAGGTATACATGTGTTCCCCATCCTGAACCCTCCTCCCTCCTCCCTCCCCATACCATCCCTCTGGGTCTTCCAGTGCACTAGCCCCAAGCATCCAACAAGTGGATGCTATGTTCCTGTGAGGAATCTTGAGGAGGAGAGAAAAAAGGCAAATTACCCACATACTGCAACAAAGGAGAACCTCTTGCAAACTTTATATCAACCAGATCAGCTTTCAGGATTTGTGAAAAATTAAAACTCTCAGTAAAATTCTGAGGTGCTTAAATTTGTAAAAATCCCTTTTCCAATGTCTTGGCTCTTTGCAATAAAAGCAGAAACTAGGAGGGTTTTGGTAATACTTAGGGACCTTCATTTGCTGAACTTGAAGATGAAGAATTTTAGCAGTTTTCCTTTTACTCTGAGAGCCTATTAATCAGATTAACTAAATCTGGAGAGGACACAGTTTCCCACTCAACCCTGGTTCTATTTACTAGAAGAAAAATGTTCCAGTCCACTAATAAACAAAATTAAAAGCTACCTAGATGGAATCAACCTCTAAAGGAAGCCCAGAGCTTAGAGATAATAGTAACCTAAAATTGAATATAATAGTTGTGAAGAGGTTCATCTAATTTTTGTGTGGAAGCCTGAATTCTGTTTCAATTGACAGATTCTGGAAAAGCTCTAGGAATTTCCCAGTGAAGTCCACTTAAAGATCGCTTGAGCCTGATCATATTAATTAGTGGGCTGGTCTCCCAGTTGTAATTCTAGAGACCTTTCAGGATGTTCCCATTTATCAGTTTTCTGAGTGGCTTACTGAGTCTGACCTTTGCCAACAGTGTATTAATTAGCTGATATAAGTCAGAGAAATCTGGTCATAAGTTTAAATGACTATATTGCTCAGCAAATCTGTGAAGATCTTCAGTTACTTTGGGGGAAATCTTTGAGTATGATGTGTAGTTCAGACTTAGTCCAGGAATTTTAAGAAATTACAAAGGTCCGTCTAGTCAAGGCTATGGTTTTTCCTATGGTCATGTACGGATGTGAGAGTTGGACTGTGAAGAAGGCTGATCACCGAAGAATTGATGCTTTTGAACTGTGGTGTTGGAGAAGACTCTTGAGAGTCCCTTGGACTGCAAGGAGATCCAACCAGTCCATTCTGAAGGAGATCAGCCCTGGGATTTCTTTGGAAGGAATGATGCTAAAGCTGAAACTCCAGTACTTTGGCCACCTCATGTGAAGAGTTGACTCATTGGAAAAGACCCTGATGCTGGGAGGGATTGGGGGCAGGAGGAGAAGGGGATGACAGAGGATGAGATGGCTGGATGGCACCACTGACTCAATGGACATGAATCTGAGTGAACTCTGGGAGTTGATCATGGACAGGGAGGCCTGGCGTGCTGCGATTCATGGGGTTGCAAAGAGTCGGACATGACTGAGCGACTGAACTGAACTGAACTGAAGGGTTTAGCCTCTGGGTCCTCTGAAGGCTTGATTTTAAAGAGACAGGTTCTGACAAGTTCAGAAGAAAAGGGAGTAGATAGAATTTTAAAGGAAAATGGAAATTCAGTGAGAGAATCATTGTGGGGGAATTGAGGATATAGAGAAGGTATAGGTGATATAGAAGGAAAGGAAAAGATGGTGCTGGAGGTAGAATCTGAGACAGAGGTGCTAAGACAGTGGAGGATGGGGCTTTGGATGCTATTTTATCTTTCTTTAATCATTTATTGGATTCAGTTAGTTTTAAGATTTTATTTTGCTGAAAGAAAACTAGTCTCCTAATAATGATCCCTGGGTGGGGGAAATCCCCTGGAGAAGGAAACAGCAACTCATTTCAGTATTCTTGCCTGAAGAATCCCATGGGCAGAGAGGAACCTGGTGGGATACAGTCCATGGGGTCTCAAAATAGTTGAACATGACTGAGTGACTAAACAACAACATTTGGAAGCCTCAGAATACTAATCAAAATAGGCATCTCATTCAGTTTGGGAAATTTTAAAGCTGTGATTGTCCAATTCAGTTTTATGAAAAATAAGTTGGGCAATTCAGAAGTTCTCCATAGTAGCTATTGATGTTCTAAATTGCCTTTGGTTAGGTTAATCCATTTAGTTAGATATGCACATGAGGAAGGATCATGATTTTTAAAGCTAAAATCAACTGGGATCAGTGCAGCGAGGGGGTGGGTTGGGGGTGGTGCATCCAAAATATTTAGATAACTGAGATTCTTTTTCCCAGAGGTTTTTCTCTAGAGTGAAAGTCTTAGGAGAACAGTCTAGTCCTGAAGGAGCTGGATGAAGACTTCAGTGGGAACAGCCCCTGTACCAAAAGTGATCAAACTGAAGGTTGGCACAGTTCTAGTGAAACAGCATGAGCTCAGTCAAGTCAAAGTAGCAAATGAGTACTTGAACACAGAACAAGGCCTTAACTGGGAAAGACAAAGCTCTAAAGATGATCCCAAATAAAACCTGGAGAGTTTCAAAATGAGAAGAGGGAAGAAACTTGGTTTCAAGATTAAGAATCACCCTGAAACTCCAGGTTGGTGAGAAAAATAGTGAGCAAAAATGGACTCACTCTGGGTATAGCGCCTGTTTGCTCACCAGCCTCAGAGTTGTCAAGGGTTTCTATGGATCCCAGTACTGATCACCAAAATATTGACCTAAAGCAGATGGATTGCCAGTTATTGCTCCAGCTCAAATGGGTTCATTCAGGATCAACAAAGAATTGCAATTTGAGATCTGCCACCATGGCATGTCATCTGCTAGCCCCTGCAAGCCAGGAAAGAGCTCATTTAAATGGAGAGTTGGAATGGAATGGCAAGGGGAGTTGGGAGGGTTCTAGCAAGCAAAGAACTGATTGGAATTGAGAATTCAAAATGTAGAGGCTATTCATTGGCTGAGTTGTGATGGTCTCTCATTGGCTGAGCTCTTGCCAGGCAAGGAGAGGAAGTCTTTCTTCTCTCTATTGAACTGTGTTATCACCATAGAGTATAAGAGCTTTCCCTTCTGGCCTCTTGACTCTATTTTAATGAAGTTTCTGTTTATTAATTTTTACATTTACAACAACTAATCTACTTCCTGCCTCTATAGATATGCCTATTCCTGATATTTCATGTAAATGAAATCATACACTATGTGGTCTGCTGTGTCTGGCTTCTTTCAATCAGAATGTTTTGAAGATTCACCCATGTTGTAGCATTTATCAGTACTTCATTTATCTTTATTGTCAAATAATGCTATAATGTGTGGATATACCACACAAATTATTAATTCATCAGTTAATGACTGGGAGATTACTGTGGCTCAGATCATGAACTCCCTATTGTCAAATTCAGACTTAAATTGAAGAAAGTAGAGAAAACCACTAGACCATTCAGGTATGACCTAAATCAAATCCCTTATGATTATACAGTGGAAGTGACAAATAGATTCAAGGAATTATATCTGATAGACAGAGTGCCTGAAGAACTATTGACAGAGATTTGTGACATTGTACAGGAGGCAATGATCAACATCATCCCTAAGAAAAAGAAATGTAAAAAGGCAAATTGGTTGCCTGAGGAGGCCTTACAAACAGCTGAGAAAAGAAGAGAAGCTAAAGGCAAAGGAGAAAAGGAAAGATATAACCATAATGCAGAGTTCCAAAGAAAATCAAGGAGAGCTAAGAAAGCCTTCCTCAGCGATCAATGCAAAGAACTAGAAGAAAACAACAGAATGGGAAAGACTAGAGATCTCTTCAGAGAAGGCAATGGCAACCCACTCCAGTACTCTTGCCTGGAAAATCCCATGGGCAGAGGAGCCTGGTAGGCTGCAGTCCATGGGGTCGCTAAGAATCGGACACGACTGAATGACTTCACTTTCACTTTTCACTTTCATGCATTGGAGAAGGAAATGGCAACCCACTCCAGAGATCTCTTCAAGAAAATTAGAGATACCAAGGGAACATTTCATGCACAGATGGACACAAAAAAGGACAGAAATGGCATGGACCTAACAGAAGCATGAGATATTAAGAAAAGGTGGTAAGAATACACAGAACTATACAAAAAAGATTTTCATGACCCAGATAACCATGATGGTGTGATCACTTACCTAGAGCAAAACATCCTGGAATGCAAAGTCAAGGAGGCCTTAGGAAGCATCACTATGAACAAAGCGAGTGGAGGTGATAGAATTCCAGTAGAGGTATTTCAAATCCTAAAAGTGCTGAACTAAATATGCCATCAAATTTGGAAAACTCAGCAGTGGCCACAGGACTGGAAAAGATCAGTTTTCATTCCAATCCCAAAGAAAAGCAATGCCAAAGAATGTTCAAACTACTGCACAATTGCACTCATCTCACACACTAGCAAAGCAATGCTCAAAATTGTCCAAGCCAGGCTTCAACAGTACGTGAACTGTGAACTTCTGGATGCTCAAGCTGGATTTGGAAAAGGCAGAGGAACCAGAGATCAAACTTCCAATATCTGTTGGATCATCGAAAAAGCAAGAGAGTTCCAGGAAAACATCTACTTCTGCTTTATTGACTACACCAAAGCCTTTGACTATGAGGATCACAACAAACTGGAAAATTCTTCCAGAGATGGGAATACCAGACCACCTTACCTGCTTTCTGAGAAATCTGTATGCAAGTCAAGAAGCAACTGTTAGAACTGGACTTGGAACAACAGACTGGTTCCAAATTGGGAAAGGGGTAAGTCAAGGTTGTATGTTTCCACCCTGCTTATTTAACTTATATGCAGGGTACATCATGAAAAATGCTGGGCTGGATGAAGCACAAGCTGTAATCAAGAATGCCAGGAGAAACATCAATAATTTCCATTAATAATCAATTGATGGAAACATCAATTTCCAGTAGTCATGTATAAATGTGAGAGTTGGCCTATAAAGAAAGCTGAGAACCAAAGATATGCAGATGACACCACCCTTATGGCAGAAAGTGAAGAAAAACTAAAGAGCCTCTTGATGAAAGTGAAAGAGGAGAGTGAAAAACCTGGCTTAAAACCCAACATTCAGAAAACAAAGATCATGGCATCCCATCCCATCACTTCATGGCAAATAAATGGGGAAAAAATGGAAATAGTGAGAGACTTTACTTTTTTGGGCTCCAAAATCACTGCAGATGGTGACTGTAGCCATGAAATTAAAAGATGCTTGCTCCTTGGAAGAAAAGCTATGACCAACCTAGACAACGTATTAAAAAGCAGAGACATTACTTTGCTGACAAAGGTCCGTCTAGTCAAAGGTGATTTTTCCAGTAGTCATGTATGAATGTGAGAGTTGGCCTATAAAGAAAGCTGAGAACTAAAGAATTGCTGCTTTTGAAGTATGGTGTTGGAGAAGACTCTTGAGAGTCCCCTGGACAGCAAGGAGATCCAACCAGTCCATCCTAAAGGAAATCAGTCCTGAATGTTCATTGGAAGGACTGATGCTGAAGCTGAAACGCCAATACTTTGGCCACATGATGCGAAGAACTGACTCATTGGAAAAGACCCTGATGCTGGGAAAGATTGAAGGCAAAAGAAGGGGGCAGCAGAGGATGAGATGGTTGGATGGCATCACCGACTCTATGGATGTGAGGTTGAGTAATCTCTGGGACTTGATGATGGACAGGGAAGCATGTCATGCAGAAATCCATGGGGTCTCAACAAGTCGGACACGACTGACCGAGTGAACTGAACTGAACTGATTTCACTTTGGGGCTATTGTGAATAATGTTCAGGCTTATTTTTAAGCCACTAAAAACATAACAAGTTTTCTCTTCATCCTTCTCCCTGACTCATAAATGTATGTAATCAAGAGATTCTTTTATAGGTTGGGAGGTAATAATCATAAAATTAAAAATTTTGTTTTTACCGAAAACCTGAAGTTGTTGATAACATCTCTCATGAAGATAGAAAAAAATGCAGACAATACACAGGAATATAAAAATTGATTTACAGCATTCAATCATAGAATCATAGAATGCTAAATACAGTTAATTTTCCATTTTACAAGTAAGAAAAACTGAGTTCCAGAAAAAAATTAGATGACTTACTTGAGATCATGTGTCTCTCCTGACGTCTGGTGCTTATGGGTTTAAATGTTCTGCTTCCAAGTTAGAAAACTATCTCAAAAGCCTCACAAAAGAAATAAAAGAAAAAATATTTATTTGAGATTTTTAAAATGAAACACTTGAAAGTTATTTATTGCCTTCCTTTCCAGCTTCAGGAGACACACCCTTGTGGTGATAAAAGAGGTTACATAATCCTGGCTCTGATGAAAGAGAGTTTGCACCTTCCCCTCCCAGGCTATGGCTCAGCTCATGGTGAGTGACAGAAGAGAGAAGTGTTCCCTAGTGATAGGCTAGAAAGCTAAAGTCATAGCCCTGGGGTCCAAACTGGAAAAGCATAAGCATGGCACTGGCAGTTCCTTCCACCCCTGAGATCCGTCACCCAATCAACACAAGGATGACTTCACCTGCTCCACCCATCCCTGCCAGGCACAAGGGTGCCAGTACTCTACCAAGGAACATCAGCATTCAGAAAATCCAGATCTTCTGTTGTTCTCAGAAAGTAGGATGAGGCCCCAGAGGCACATTCATGGTAAGATTAAATTCCTGGGTAGCAGTGGCATCAGTGTTAATCAGGACAACCAGCCTCCCATGCCAGCTGTGTTTAAAGTACAAACTGTCATGCTTTGCTCAGCCAACAAGTGAATTCTGCCACTAGATAACTTTTTCTCTGTGAATTTTTAAAACTGCTCATGGCCACTAAGCCAGTCCTCTAAAGGAGGCTTTCTTTTTCTTCTCCAGTCAGTCAAAGGTGGTTTCTGTTGCTAACAAGTAAGAATCCTGATTGATGAACTATCTAATCCAGACAGAGAATGCTACTGCTCTCAGATTCTCTGCTGGTTATTTTTAACTTTAAGAAGCATGTTTAAACATGCCTTTATCCCACACAAAAAGTGCATCAAGTTTCCATTTTGTGAAGTAAGGATATTAGTACTCCAGTACTTGCTTCCATGTTGCCTCCCTTCTAAAATAAAAATATTTCTATCTCATTCTATAATTATATCTCTCTTCTGTGTTTTGTTTATAAGTTGATTCTAGAAGTTGAAAATCAATGAACAGTCTTTATATTGTTATATAAATATAACTTAATATATATATATTTTATATATAAAATATATATATATATTATATATATAAAAAATAGTCGGCTCTGAGAGCCTAGTGTGCTATGTTTACATTTCTTTTTTATATGCCTTATATATGCTACCAGCAAAATGACAATTCCTCAGTTTTTGCCCTCTCAAGAGCAAGAATTTAGTCAAGAGGCACAGAGCAGTTTTTAGTATAACAGTTTTATTAAGCAAAGTGAAATTGCACTCTCAAGAAAAGAATGAGAATTAAGTGGTCTGGAAACCAGAAACAGTCCTGCAGTGAGGGTAGGGTTGGGTTTCTTAACAGTGGCAGCCTTCCTTCCTTGTGTACTATGTCATTTGACTGACAAGTTGATTGATGGTTTTAGGTTGGGTTATATAACCTTTCCCTTACTAGGCAGGCACTTACCCATAAGCACCCAATTGAAACCCACGGTGGTGGGGGGAAGGGAGGAGCAAAAAAATGAATGCCAATTTATTATAATTACTGAAAAATATAGAAGCATATTGAAAAGCAGAGACATTACTTTGCCAACAAAGGTCCATCTAGTCAAGGCTATGATTTTTCCCGTGGTCATGTATGGATGCGAGAGTTGGACTGAGCACCAGAGAATTGATGCTTTTGAATTGTGGTGTTGGAGAAGACCCTTGAGAGTCCCTTGGACTGCAAGGAGATACAACCAGTCCATCCTAAAGAAGTCAGTCCTGAATATTCATTGGAAAGACTGATGTTGAAGCTGAAGCTCCAGTACTTTGACAACCTGATGGGAAGAACTGACTCACTGGAGAAGAGCCTGATGCTAGGAAAGATTGAAAGTAGGAGGAGAAGGGGACAACAGAGGATGAGATGGTTGGATGGCATCACCAACTCGATGGACGTGAGTTTGAGCAAGCTCCAGGATTTGGTGATGAACAGGGAAGCCTGGTGTCCTACAGGCCATGGGGTCACAAAGAGTCGTATGCGACTGAGTAACTGAACTGAACTGATAGGCATCTGAAGTGTGTATATGTGTGTGTAGTGGAATCGGATGCTGTCTCCTGGTAGAAAGTGTCAGAATTGAGTTGAATTGTAGGGTACCCAGTTTGTGTTTGAGAAGTGCTTGGTGGCATGAGAAATTGCACCCTACTCCCCCAAATTGGGAATTTGGTACAAAATTGTTTCAATATATATACATGTCCAATTAAATTTCAAAGAAAGGGTCTCTGGAAGATAAACATTTGGCATCCTGGCCTTGCCTTTCTGAAAAAGACTTTTAAAATATCCTTCCATTTGATTGATAGCTTGGCAAAATATGAAATTCTGAGTTGATAATATGTCATAAGTAGTCTGAAGTCTTTATCCATTGTTGTTAGTGTGATGTTTGGTGCTTAATGGAATCCTGGGTTTTTTGTTTGTTTGTTTGTTTCTTCTGGTTACTGTTTCTGAAGTAACTAATACCTGTTATAATTTATACAGGTTGATGAAGGGGTAGAGAATAAGGTCCAGAGCAAGAGATACTGTCTAAAAAAAATCTGACAGGAGATATTGTACTAGTGCAGAAGGTAGCATAGAAGGGTAGGAGGAGAGAAATTTCTAAAAGGAAAGAAGAGAGAGTAGGAATTATAAATAAACTGGTTTGCTCAATGATTCCTTAGTCACTCTGGATTTCCACACTATATTCAACTATGTAAAGATGGCTCTTTTCCTAGAAATGATTCTCATAGAGATATTGTTGATTTTTTTTAATCAGTAAGACAAAATTATCTTCAGTCTCTAAAACACATGTGATATATGAGAGTATTGAACCATGTAGCTTTCCTGCAGAAAAGAGGTAGAAAATCAGAACATGAGTATCTTGCATCTTTACTAGCACAGTGAAGAGAAAACTTACTGAATTGCCAATGCAATATAGTATAACTGGAACATTTTCTTCTCCTGAAAATATATGCTCATATACCAATTAAAACCTTCACCATTGGTTATTCAAAATTTATTTTGCTTTATGGACCACATAGAATGAAAAACAATCATGGTATAATATGGTACCCTGTGACATGATAATAATACCTACTACCATTGCAGTTTCAACAAACTCAAACCAAGATTCAGATGAGCAGTGTGACTCCAAAGGAAATGGTTTCATAATGGCATCCAGTGTTCTCAATTAACACAGGAAAGATTGATGGCTTTTTCCCTCCCTTTGGTGGTCTTTGTTAAGAAGGAAAAACATTAGTTGCCAGTTGATTTTCCACTCAATGGCATTTACCAACCGGTAGACAGACCAACCTGTCAAGGTCCTCCATCCAGTAGCTTATTCACCATAGATATGGCCCTGGCATGTTACTACCACTTCTGATTCCCCATGATCTGAAGAGTCCACAGACTCCAAGGCTAAATTGTGTTATCTGGAGACTATTTACAGCTGTAGGAAATACATTAGCTATAAACAAATTTAAAAGTTTTCCCCTTCTGTATTATCTGTCTTATCCCTCCTGTGAGGTATCTCTTCATCTTTTGAGAACATCCTAAATCTATCTCTGAGTAGCCACTTCCCAGCAGGGAGCAAACTGCATATCAAAACGGATTTGACTCTTACCAGTAAACTGACAAATCAGCTGAAGAGTGTGAGTAAAAAGAAAATGTTAGGAATATCATCCTACCATAAAGGTGATGACTACCATAGGTTGGAAGAGTTATGGTCTGTCAGAATCCTCTATTGCAAGGAACAGCTTAGCCATACACCAGTGCTCCATGGCTGCTGTAGCTGAGAGTCTGAACATAGCCTGGAATTCTCTGAGGATGTTATTCATAAAGGCACAGTTAATCAAACTCAGACCTCTCTTCAAAATCTCACTGTACAAGCCAAACTTATTGCCAGCAGAAGGAAGTTGCCAGACCAGAGAAGGTAAGCGAAAGTCTGTGTGCCCTGGCTTCAGAACTATGAGGTCGCAATCCATTTTAAAAAGTAAAAAAAGTTTTTCCGTGTGTGTGTTTGCATTTATCAAATAGCTAGCTTTCTATCCATACAGTCAGAGCTTTGTACTGTATAAGTAGATGTTTTTATTTACTCTAATTTAATTTGCTGAAAAGGGGGGGAAAATCTCTCCTTTCTCTTCTTCATTCTTTAGAGGAATTCAGAAAGAACAAGTATGAGCCAAAATCACTTCTGGCTGGAGTCCATGGTTACCAAGCTGAAAGAGCAGGCAGTTTTCTGGGTAAATGGTCTTGCCTCAAATGCCAGGCGCCTGCTAAAAGTATCACAGGCTCTCAGAAGCTTTCTATGCCTCCCATGCCATCACAAACACAAATGGTGGATCTTTCAACACAGATGCTGGCGCCTTCTTCACTGATTACACCTTTGGGTTCTGAGAAAAATGGTTTTCTTTATTCTTGGCTTAAGAAAATGTCTCAAACCAAGATTTCAGTACTTTAGAACTAACTCAGGGTTATGAGAGTCTCTGAAACATTGTCATGCTCTTGCCCTTGAAGGAAAAGAATAAATATAAGGAGATTCGGGTTCTAGCAGCTTGTGCAATTCCTCTGCAGGTTCACGGGCCCACTTTTTTCCTGGTTTTGTTTCTTGGTTGGGTAGTTGTTATTGTTGTTGTTTTTTCCTAAAAGAGGGACAAGTTTGTCCAAGGTCCTTGAAGATGAACATGAAGCAAAAGTGTACACAGGCAAGCTCAGGGTTGTCCTTCCACAGGGGAGGAAATGAAGCAGTCCCGGTGGCTATTATCACCTCAGGCTTTGAGTCACAGATCTGGGATTCTGTAAAATACAGTTGAAATTTTCTGTCCCATAGTGTCATTGAACTTTTATTAATTAATAGAATTTATTTTTAAGGCAGTTTTAGCTTTACTAAAAAAAAAAAATCTGAAGTTCCACTGCCCTCAGTTTCCCATTACTAGTATCTTGCAGTCATGTGGTGGGTTGTTGAATTTTCAGTTGCATACTACATGAAAGCATAGCATTCAAATGTTGAAAGTTGCTTAGAAAAATGTGAATAGTATGACTGTAATTCAAGACCCTCTCACCCATTACTGCATAATGCTTCCATTTCTTTGATGACATATCATGGGTTACTCTTATCAAAAATCTCCCCCAAATCCCTACCAGACCACCACACAGTTTGTGAAACAGCATCTGTAAAGATTTATTTCCTTAGATTTAAGATGTGTTTCCCTAGTAACATCTCTTTGAAATGCAAATACCTCTAAGAGAGAGGAAAGAATAATTCTAACTATAATAGATAACTTTATTGTTGATTAATAAAAGACATAATCTTCATTAAGACTCTAGAAAGATACTGACCATTAGTTGTTTTCATGAGAATGATAAAGAGAAGGATACAGGTTCTTAAATAGATGCTGCTCAAGACAAGGACTGGAGTAGTCTTACATGATACAATGACCACAACAGTGGAAATTATAGGACAGGAAAGGAGAAGAAAAGCGTGTTAGTTTAGAAAGAAGGGAGTCTTGACTCAGAGTCTTTCTTTAAGACAGACAGACTCAACTTCTGAGCAGAGTGGCAAGGCATGTCCAATATGGCTCCAAAGGATTTTGGACCGTGGGATGCTGTCACCAACTTGACACCAAATGAACACCAAGAGGATAAGCTGGCAGAGCAAAATAGTATCAAGGTCATGGTTATAAGAAAATTAAAGGTTGAAGAGAATGAGCATATTGGAGTTCAGGTGTGTCAGAGAAGCAAGCTTAATGTGAATGGTAGACTGAAGCCATTTTAGAGCTGAGTCACTGATGAATTTGATTGTAGCTGGCTGTAATTGATGAGAAAAGACAAATATGTATATTGTCTAGACTTCGAAAACATGTATGAGGCTTTCAGAAGGTCCTCAGGCACATTCAACCATAAAACCCCTGCAGAGGCCTCATAAATACAGATACCTGGGCTCTATTTTTAGCAGATTCTGAAGATGGAGAGCATCTTTGCTTAAGCCATTTCACTATATCTAAATTAATCTTCCTCTCTATTAGAAATGTTATTCTTTTACTAGAGCCTGATATATTGTTCAGGTGACCCAAATACTTCTAGACACTGCTAGCTAGAATCCAGACCAGACAAAATAATTCCTTTCCAAGGAATCTACCACAAGAAAAGAATCAGAAGTGATGAGGGAGTTTTGCATTCAAAAAGTTTCATTAGAGTTTTATATATGTTAGCAAAAATAATCTGAAGTCCAATAATAGAAAAATCATATCTATATTATGAAATAATACATGACATTTAAAATTCTTTTCTTTTTTTTTAAATTTTTTTAAATTTTATTTTATTTTTAAACTTTACATAATTGTATTAGTTTTGCCAAATATCAAAATGAATCCGCCACAGGTATACTTTTCTAATAACTACTATATAAGGAAAAAAAAAGCATGATTTAATGTAAAGTGAAAAAAAACATTGAAAACAATTCTATTCTGTATATGTAGCATGTGCTAAGTTGCTTTAGTCATATCTGACTCTGCAATACCATGGACGACAGCCCACCAAGCTCCTCTGTCCATGGGATTCTCCATGCAAGAATACTGGAGTGGGTTGCCATTCCCTTCTCCAGGGGATATATAGTATGATCTCTATCTAAAATCCAAAGTGCCACCACTTACACACTAGATATAATATCTCAATAAATAGGAAAACATCAACTAAGTTGTGTTCTATTAAAAAAGATTCTTTCTGAGGACCAGAAAATAAACAAAACAAATAGAATATATATAGAAAGAGATTTGTTATAAGGAATTGACCTTTGTAATTATGGAGGCTGCAAGTCCAAAGTCTGCACCTGATGTCCCAGTTCAAGTCTAAAGACAAGAGGGCAGGAGAAATTCCCTCTTATTTGGGGAAAAGATAGCTTTTCTTTTTAATAGGGTCTTCAGCTAATTGGATGAGACCCACTTGGGCAATCTGTTTTATTCAGTCTAGAGATTTAAATGTCAAACTCATCTAGCAACATCCTTATAGAAACACTAGAAAAATATTTACCCAAATATCTGGGCATCCCATGGTCCAATCAAGTTGATACATAAAAGTAACCATGGCATGTACTGTCACTGGGTCTGTAAATTTAATAACAATAGGACTGTGTCTTATAGCATCTATGAGATCACATTGCCAACATCTGTTGGATCATTGAAAAAGCAAGAGCGTTCCAGAAAAACATCTACTTCTGCTTTATTGACTATGCCAAAGCCTTTGACTGTGTAGATCACAAAAAACTTAAATTTGAAAATTCTTAAAGAAATGGGAATACCAGACCACCTGACCTGCCTCTTGAGAAATCTGCATGGAGGTCAAGAAGCAACAGTTTAGAATCAGACATGGAACAAAAGACTGCTTCCAAATTGGGAAAGGAGTACGTCAGGCTGTATATTGTCACCCTGCTTGTTTAATTTATATGCAGAGTACATCATGTAAAATGCCAGGCTGGATGAAGCAAAGTTGGAATCAAGATTGATGGGAGAAATATCAATAACCTCAGATGTCCAGATGACACCGCCCTTATGGCAGAAAGGCCCTTGTAGAAGAAAAACTAAAGAGCTTCTTGATGAAAGTGAAAGAAGAGAGTGGAAAAGTTTGCTTAAAACTCAACATTCAGAAAACTAAGATCATGGCATCCAGTCCCATCACTTAATGGCAAATAGATGGGGAAACAGTGACAGACTTTATTTTCTTGGGCTCCAAAAGCACTGCAGATGGTGACTGCAGCCATGAAATTAAAAGACGCTTACTCCATAGAAGAAAAGCTATGACCAACCTAGACAGCATATCAAAAAGCAGACATTGCTTTGCCAATAAAGGTCGATCTAGTCAAAGCTATGGTTTTTCCAGTAGTCATGTACAGATGTGAGAGTTGGACAATAAAGAAAGCTGCTGCTAAGTTGCTGCTAAGTCACTTCAGTCGTGTTCGACTCTGTGCGACCCCATAGACGGCAGCCCACCAGGCTCCGCCGTCCCTGGGATTCTCCAGGCAAGAACACTGGAGTGGCTGAATAATTGATGCTTTTGAATTGTGGTGTTGGATAAGACTCTTAACGGTCCCTTGGACTGCAAGGAGATCAAACCAGTCCATCCTAAAGGAAATCAGTCCTGAATATTCATTTGAAGGACTGATGCTGAAGCTGAAACTCTAATACTTTGGCCACCTGATGTGAAGAACTGACTCTTTGGAAAAGACCCTGATGGCGGGAAAGATTGAAGGCAAGAGAAGAAGGTAACATCATAGGATGAGATGGTTGGATGACATCACGGACTTGATGAACATGAGTTTGAGTAAGCTCCAGGAGTTGGTGATGGACAGGAGGCCTGGCTTGCTGCAGTCCATGCGGTTGCAAAGAGTTGGACACAACTGAGTGAGTGGACTGAACTGATTTTAGCATGAATTGTTATGTTAATGAGTTCAAGCTAAATTCACTCTCAATATTGAAGAAAACTAAATTGTCTCCACTGATGTATTATGTAAAGTAGTATATTTTTGCATTGAAATCTGGTTACTTTCATAGACTGTGAAGAGCAGTTAACTTAGTGAAATCTCAACAGGGCATTTAGTGTGCCTAAAAATACATCTAAGCTGAAATAGTTAGAAAATGATTTACATAAGTTATGTTATTAAATTAATAAAAAGTTTTAATTTAAAAGTCAATATATGGCAGAATTCAGTGATAGAGCTTATATTATTATTACTTATATTTGAATATAAGTATGCACATAAAATCATGTGCATTCCCTACTCTCCAGAGGACATGTCCTATTATAACCTAATACCAGTAAAGACATAATATATAACCTAATACTAATGAAGATACGATTATAAGAAACTGAAAAGAAACTAAAAAGTCCCTTGATGAGGATGAAAGACAGCCAACCTAGACAGCATATTAAAAAGCAGAGACATTACTTTGCCAACAAAGGTCTGTCTAGTCAAAGCTATGGTTTTTCCAGTAGTCATGCATTGATGTGAGAGTTGGACTATAAAGAAAGCTGAGAGCTGAATAATTGATGTTTTTGAACTGTGGTGTTGGAGAAGACTCTCAAGAGTCCCTTGGACTGCAAGGAGATCCAACGAAAGGAAATCCGTCCTGAATATTCATTGGAAGGACTGATGCTGAAGCTGAAACTCCTATAGTTTGGCCACCTGATGCAAAGTACTGACTCATTTGAAAAGACCCTGATGCTTGGAAAGATTGAAGGCGGGAGGAAAAGGGGATGACAGAGGATGAGATGGTTGGATGGCATCACGGACTCAATGGACATGAGTTTGAGTAAACTCTGGGAGTTGGTGATGGACAAGGAAGCCTAGTGTGCTGTAGTCCATGGGGTCGCAAAGAGTTGGACACAACTGAGCAACTGAATTGAACTGAATTGAGGATGAAAGAAGAAAGTAAAAAGCCTGGGATGATTTGAGAGAATAGCATTGAAACATGTATCTTATCATATGTGAAATAGATCTCCAGTCCAGGTTCGATGCATGAGACCAGGTGCTCAGGGCTGGTACACTGGGATGACCCTGAGGGATGGGATGGGGAGAGAGGTGGGAGGAAGGTTCAGGATGGGGAACACATGTACGCCCATGGCTGATTCATGTGAATGTATCACATAATACAATATTGTAAAGTAATTAGCCTCCAATTAAAATAAATAATAAATAGTTTTTGTTTTTTTTAAAAAAAAGCTGGCTTAAAACTCAACATTCAAAAAACTAAGATCACGGTGTTCTGTTCCATCACTTCATGGGAAATAGAAGGGGAAAAAGTGGAAGCAGTGGCAGATTTTATTTCCTTGGGTTCTAAAATCACTGCTGAATGGTGACTGCAGCCATGAAATTAAAACACCCTTGCTCCTTGAAAGGAAAGCTATGAAAAACCTGTAAGTGAAAGTCATTCAGTCATGTCCAAATCTTTGCAACCCCATAGACAGTAGAGAAACCCTAGACTGTGTATTAAAAAGTAAAGACATCACTTTGCTGACAAAGGTTCATATAGCCAAAGCTATGATTTTCCCAGTGTGTGTGTTAGCTACTCAGTCGTGTCTGACTTTTGCAATTCCATGGACTGTAGTCTGCCAGGCTCCCTTGTCCATGGAATTCTCCAGGCAAAAATACTGCAGTGGTTAGTAATTCTCTTCTCCAGGGTATCTTCCCAACCCACGAATTGAACCTGGGCAGATTGCAGGCAGATTCCTTATCACCTGAGCTACAAGGGAAGTCCCTTGCTTTCCAAGGGACTCTCAAGAGTCTTCTCCAGCACCACAATTCATACTGGTTTGAATGTGAGAGTTGCAGCATAAAGAAGGCTGAGCACCAAGGAATTGATGCTTTCCAATTGTGGTGCTGGAGAAGACTCTAGAATCCCTTGGACAGAAAGGAGATCCAATCAGTCAATCCTAAAGAAATCAACCCTGAATATTCATTGGAAAGACTGATGCTGGAGCTCCAATACTTTGGCCACCTGATGCAAAGAGCTGATTCACTGGAAAAGACCCCAATGCTGGAAAAGACTGAAGGCCAAAGGAGAAGAGGGGCTAGAGGATGAGATGGTTAGGTAGCATCACTGATTCAATGGACATGCATTTTAGCAAACTCTGGGAGATAGTGAACGACCAGGAAACCTGGTGTGCTCCAGACCATGGGGTCACAAAGAGTCAGGGCATGATTTAGTGACTGAACAACAGCAAACCTAATACTATGCAACAACTCTTGCCCCAGCTCAGAATAATAGAAATGTTTTCACTCCTCTCAAGGTGGAAATATTCTTCCTGAAGAGGTTTTCTTTAAAAGGGATGAACTCTAGGTGTGTGTTGGTGATCATAGTGCTTTGAGGGGTCAGAAAGACTAAGAAGAAGGAACAGAGAAGAGGAGGGGAGATATAATTAACTTTCCCAATTAACTGTTACCCATAGGATAACTTTTATTAGAAAAGTAATTTCTCCCTCTTAAAAAGCTGAGCAAAATAACCTATCTTAAAGCATATATGCGGAATCTAAAAAAGTGGTACAGATGAACACATATTAGGACAGGAATGGAGGCACAGACATAGACAATGGACACGTGGACACAGTTGGGGAGGGGAAGAGTGGGGTGAATGTGGAAGGATTGACGTATATACACTACTAAGTGTAAAATAGATAGCTAGGAAAGCAGTTGTACAGCACAGGGAGTTCAGCTCAGTGCTCTATGATAAACTAGAGGAGTGAGATGGGAGGGGTGTGGGAGGGAAGTCCGAGAGGGAGAGTATATCTGCATCCATATAGCTGATCACTTCATTGTACAGCAGAAACTAACAGAACATTTAGAAGCAACTAAGAAAAAAAGATGAAAGTGTTTGTTGTTTAATTGTGTCAGACTTTTTGTGACCCCCCTGGACTATAGCCCTCCAGGCTCCTCTCTCCATGGAATTCTTCAGGCAAGATTACTGCAGTGGGTTGCCATGCCCTCCTCCAGGGGATCTTCCCAACCCAGGTATCAAAACTGAGTCTCTTATCTCTCCTGCACTGGCCATAGCCTTCTCCAGGGGATCTTCTCCAATTAAAAAAAAAAAAAAGCCCACTAGAGAAACAGTAACAATGAGCAAGCAGTAATGGAAACTTTTACACCATTTTCTTTCCCAGTGGCATTTACCCCATTCTCCATGTTGGGGACCTGAGAAAGAATCCTTACTGTAAATGAACTGTCCCGGGCTCAAGGAGCAAATGGTCTTTCCTATATTAATCCTCTGCTCAAATCACTCAGTCAAGATGCCAGTCCCAAGAGAACAAGATCTGTCTCCTAGGACTGCCCATTTGCTTTGAGCATCCTTTGAACAGCCCCAAGCATGATCTATTCTTGTGTAATTATGCAATTACATTTAAGGGGGTAGGGGGAATTCTCATTAGGTTAAGATTTAGTGACATCCAAACAGTAGCTAATACTTGGGAATAAACCTCAGATACGTCCTGATCTTGTAAAAAAGTTGGAGGTAAACTCTCTATTTTTTAAGACCTCCAAGTTTCTTCTTCTTCAGCTGGTGATGCTAAGCTAAGAACTGACCCTAAATCTACATTCCAGAAGGCTCATCCTAAGCAAGACCTGACTTATGGACAGTCCAGGTGGTACCTGCCCACCCCAGCACAACTTACCAGGTCAGGGCCTCCCTTACTACTTCACCCACAAATGTCTTCTAAAGAATCCACCTGCCAGTGCAGTAGACACAGTTTGGATCCCTGGTCTGGGAAAGTCCCACGTGCCTTAGAGCAACTGAGCCCATGCACCACAGCTATTGAGTCTGTGCTCTAGAGCCAGGAGCCGCAACAAGAGAAGCCACTGCAATGAGAAGTCCACACACCACAGCTGGAGAGCAGCCCCAGCTCAATGCAACTAGAGAAAAGCTCCTGCAGCATCAAAGACCCAACACAGCAAAAAATAAAGAAAATAAAAAGAACACTATTTACATATTGTGGGCAGAAGCTAGAAATACTGCCTCATGCCCATAGGTCCCAGTGTCTGAGTCTTAATTCAAGTGACACATTGGCATGATATTTTCCCATTCACTGTCATTTTTTCCTCTAAAAAACACATCCTATTTCTTCTTTTAACCTTTCACTTTTATTTTTTACCTCCTCCACCACCTGTGATTCTCCTACATTCCTCCTGGAGATATTTCTTTTACTCTATCTATAATTTTTCCAGGAACCACCATATTATGCTGGTTTACTTGATGTGTGAGGGGAGGGTATTAACAAATAATAGAAGACATGCTTCTTTTCATGGGTGGCTCACTTGCAAATGAGGAAGATATGAGAGCACTTAGAGTTGGCATTTACAAGCCTTTAAGCACTTTTTATGTACTAATTAAATTAGTTCTCACAATTACATCATGTGGTACTATGATCTACACTATTGGATGAGGAAACTGAATAAAAAAGTGCTAAATAGTTGCTAGTTAAGTAACGGAACCACAATTAGAAAGGCTGTCTAACTTAACCACTATATTGTACTGTGCCCACTGTACAAATGTGAGTGATTGAAGATATGTCATAAATTATTTAAGAGCATAAGCAATACAGTCATGCAAATTACTGAATACTGTTCTGTGGTATAAGCATCAAGAATGAAATGAAGTTGGGATTGACACATATACACTATTGATACTATGTATCAATCAGATCAGATCAGTCGCTCAGTCGTGTCCGACTCTTTGCGACCCCATGAATCGCAGCACACCAGGCCTCCCTGTCCATCACCAACTCCCGGAGCTTACTCAGACTCACGTCCATCGAGTCAGTGATGCCATCCAGCCATCTCATCCTCTGTCATCCCCTTCTCCTCCTGCCCCCAATCCCTCCCAGCATCAGAGTCTTTTCCAATGAGTCAACTCTTTGCATGAAGTGGCCCAAGTACTGGAGTTTCAGCTTTAGCATCATTCCTTCCAAAGAAATCCCAGGGCTGATCTCCTTCAGAATGGATTGGTTGGATCTCCTTGCAGTCCAAGGGACTCTCAAGAGTCTTCTCCAACACCACAGTTCAAAAGCATCAATTCTTCAGCGCTCAGCCTTCTTCACAGTCCAACTCTCACATCCATACATGACCATAGGAAAAACCATAGCCTTGACTAGACGAACCTTTGTTGGCAAAGTAATGTCTCTGCTTTTGAATATGCTATCTAGGTTGGTCATAACAATACCATGTATAAAATAGACAACTGAAGAGAAGATACTGTATAGCACAGGGAACTCTACTTACTGCATTGTGGTGAACTGAATGGGAAGGAAGTTCAAAAGGGAGGGGATATATATATATATATTCCTAATAAATCAGGAATTATCAGGCTGATTCATTTTGCTGTACACCAGAAACTAACACAACATTGTAAAACAAATATGCTCCAATAAAAACCAATTAAAAAAAAAAACATCATTGTAATAAGAAAGAAATGAAGCTGAGAAATTTCTGGAGTTCCTGGGGAAGGCCCTCTTTTGTTCCTTTTTCAGAGGGGAGTGGTTAAACCCATAATGCTTAAAACTTCAACTGTCTGATCCCCATCACCTCCCAGCCCTGCCTTTGCCTGCTGCACTTATTCCTCTGTTCCTATTTACACATTTCCTAACAATGGCCACCCCATCACTGGATCCCAGTCATCCTGACAAGGTGAGTCACTGCTCCTGCGTGAGACCTGGGCCTCTCTGACATCGTCCTGTCTGCTCTCTTCTCCAGCAGCCAAATGCCATCTTCTACTATCATCCTAGCTGTGTCCCCTCCCACAGGCTACTTAAATGCTCTGTGACTCAGCTTCTACCTCTGTAAAATGGGGAGAGTATTACTATCCTACAGGGCTTTGTGATGATTATATGAGCTAATATGTGTAAGGACTTTAAGCAGTCCTGATACAATAGGGAGATTTTTCTCATAAAATAAGTTTCTTATTGATATCCTATTATTGTTATTGTTATTCATTATTCTATTTTTTTCTAAGTGACAGTTTGCCCTGCTGTTTGCCTTATTCCTCTTACTACCACATACCAGACGTCTAGGCTGAGGTTTAATCTTCATTCTTTCATCCTTCCTTCTGTATCCTAGAAGGCAGTGGCAACCCCCTCCAGTACTCTTGCCTGGAAAATCCCATGGGCGGAGGAGCCTGGTGAGCTGCAGTCCATGGGGTAGCTAAGAGTCGGAGGCGACTGAGCAACTTCACTTTCACTTTCTGTATCTTGTCTTTCCCTGAAATTGAATCCATGCAGTTTCAGTGATTGCTTATGTTGGATTGATAGTCTATCCCTGACTTTGTTTTTGAATTCTGATTTTCTATTTTCAACTCTTAATGGGATTGTGTTATTTACTCTTTCAGCTGCAACCTTATTGAGGAATAGAACATACCTAAGAACAAACTCTTCATGCGAAGCTCAGCACTGGTTTTTCCTTCTGCTTTTCTTACTCACTCAGCATGGGGCAGACACACCTGAAGGTGACCCCTAGTGTTTTCCCCTCGGCTGGTGTCCATGCCTTATGTAATGCCTCCCCTTGAAGGAGTAGGAAGGCCCTGTGACTTGCTTCTAACCAAGAGAACATGACAGAGCTGATGGAACAGTACTCTTGTGATGCTATTACATTAGGACTCTGACTTAGCAGAAGCAGCCATGTGGAAGAAGCCCACATGGCAAAGGTCTGCAGTGGCCTCTACAATCTGAGTGCCACTTTGAAGTGACAGCCAGCAAAATACAGGAGTCCCCAGTTATACAGTCATAGTCAAATGAATTTTGCCAACAGCCTGAATGAACTAGAAGTGGATTCTTCCCAAGTCAAGCCTCCAGAGAGAACACAGCTCAACTGACACCTTGGTTGCACTTTGTCAGACCCTAGCAGAGAACCCAGATAAGACCCCAGACTCCTGACCACAGAGGCTGTGAGATAATACATGTTTAGGCATTGTTTTAAGCTGTTCAGTTTATTATGCAGTATAGGATGCCAATACACTTGATACCAGTTAGTGTCCATGGTAACATCACAGTTTCAGTCTTGCTAGAATTAAATTAAATTGGATCCCTAAGTACTCAATATCATTTGATCACTAAATCTGATATGCTTGAACTTATCAATAATGGTAGCTAATATTTATGGAGTGATTTTTGTAAGCCATGCTGCTAAGTCACTTCAGTCGTGTCCGAATGACTCTGTGTGACCCCATAGATGGCAGCCCACCAGGCTCCCCCATCCCTGGGATTCTCCAGGCAAGAACACTGGAGTGGGTTGCCATTTCCTTCTCCAATGCATGAAAGTGAAAAGTGAAAGTGAAGTCGCTCAGTCATGTCCAACTCTTAGCAACCCCATGGACTGCAGCCTACCAGGCTCCTCCGCCCATGGGATTTTTTCAAGCAAGAATACTGGAATGGGGTGCCATTGCCTTCTCCATTTGTAAGCCATGCATTGTACTTATTTTAGTTGTATAATAATCAGTGGCTTAAGCATTCTCTTTATAGGTGTTACAATTGAAATTTGGAGAAGACACATATTTTGCCAAAGGTTTCAGTCAATAAGCATCACAGCTGGGATTCAAATCTGGTACCTCTGATTCCTAATCCTGTGCCCTTTTTACTGCATTGGACTGACCATCTACTGCATGTGTTAAACCAGAAGTCCTAAGTTAGAATGAAAGTTGAAATTAAATCAGCATTCTTACATCAGCATTTTAAGTCTTTCAAGATAAAAAGTCTTTCAAAATCTGGCCCTGGTTTCCTCTTCCAGGCTTTTTCTTATTACTCATTTGAAATTTGTGAAATTGTTTGATGTTTTTGTATCTCTTAACATTGATTCACAATCTTCCCTAGTCCTAGATCATCCCCAATGAAACAATATACCCCTTTGATAAGGAAGCATTAGAAAAGGAATTGCCGAACGTGGAGGGGTAGGCCAGCCAAGAGGGTCTAGTTCTGTCACTCTCTACTTCACCTTCAATTCAAATCTGAGTTACAAGGATTACGTCTGCCACTCATCATACTGATCCACATAGGTTACTGTGCTGCTGATCCACCGATCCACATAGGTTTAACAGTGAGCGAGGTGCTAGAGACCCTGCTGTCATCTGTCTTACCCTCAGCTTCTTCTGTAGAAAGTTGCCCTAATCACCACCCTCTTTAAAACTGAATGGATTGTTCTGTATCAGCGCCCTCTCAGTCACACTGAAACACAAGGCAAAACCAACGTGCTCCCTTACTTGCATTTGTAAATGGAGCCAAGTGGGAAAAGTTAATAAAATCTCTCCCATCAAACAGGACCACATATGAAACTCTGCACTGTGCAGTTTGTTCACACGTCCTTATCAACCCTCCTAGTGAGGAAGGAAAGGGCCTCAGGGTTCAGGACCCCAAGGTTGATTGAAAACGACACTCTCTCACCACAATAACAGAATCCAAACAAGCAGGCAGAACCACCCTCTCTTTACTTAAAATAACAATATTTCATTCCTTGTGGATTTTTGCATGAATTTTGATCTTAAAATATCGTGTTAAATATGAAAATAGTATTTAAGTATTGATTCTCTTGGCATCCTATTAAATAACATACCCATGGGGAGTGCTTCCTCCTTTTCACCCTAATTCTGACCTTGTTCAGTTTCAGCCACTCAGCCTCAACTGATTGAACTTCCTACAGCCATCTGACCCCAGAGCATGTGACACTGGTTCTTGGTGGTGTTATCTTGCCATTAAGGAAACTGCTGTGGAAAATGGTCCAGAGAATACTACTGCAATCATACAAACTTTCACACACAGGGTGATATCATCCTTCCCTCCCCCGCCCACTGCTCTCCCATTCTTTCTGCGTGACCAGGACATCTGCTGTGGAAGGGTGGGGTGAGAGAGGGAGTAGGGAGGTGGGTTCCCAGGCGATGTCTGGAAGCACAGGCACTGGGAGCTCCAGGCAGAAGTAGACGGTGGTAAGACAGTAAAGAAATTTAGACCTTGCAATGTGGGGGTTTGTGCCACCTATTCCTTCTCCAATTTTGTTTCTCTTCATTTTACATTATATTCCCTTCATTGTAAAACACAATGCCATTCTCCAGCGCCCAATTCTTTGATAAACTTTGTTTAACTACTGCGATGCTTAGCTGACTTCCTCCTTTTAGACTCACCGTTGTGCCACCAATAGGTTCTCTCTCCCACATCAGGGGTCCTTTACATTTCAGTCACCTTGTGTAGCTGCTCAGCTAATTCTCCCAACTGATCAGGATCAGTTCCTACAGTCAGACTTAGGAGTCAGAAATTTGAAATAATTAAGTGACCTTCTCCACTGAAGAATATAATCACCCACAAATTAGCAATAAGGTAATGCCATTTATTTGAATGACCACAGATTTTAATAAATGAAAATTTTAATAAGTTATCATAGACATCATCAATTTAAGAACATTTGCTCTTGGCAATTTGTATAGCCCTGCTGACATTAATAAGAGAATGCTTTTTTTTTCTCACCCTTCATCTTCTGGTGCCCGGAAAACTAGCTACATTCACTCCCTTCCTTACAATCACAAACTCAGCTTATCTCCTGGGAACCAGACCTCCTCCTGGGCTGGACCTAAATCTCCCATAACCATAAACACATACGGAGAAGGCAATGGCAACCCACTCCAGTACTCTTGCCTGGAAAATCCCATGGGCGGAGGAGCCTGGTAGGCTGCAGTCCATGGGGTCGCAAAGAGTTGGACACGACTAAAGTGACTTAGCAGCAGCATAAACACATAAGAAGTTTTAATGCCCTAGGAAGGAAATATTCACTCCTAGAAAGATGGTGGAAATTTCATGTAGGCCAGTTTTTGGAACCCTCCCCCAAGAGCAACAGAATGCAGAAATCTATCTTTACTATTGCAACACACTTTTTAATTATATGATTGACTTCCTGAAATAAATTATAGGTTATTTCTTTGAAGAACCATTTTTTAAATGACTTCCACTCCCCAAACTGCACAGCACAAATTACTGCACACATAAAGAATTCTGTAAGGAGTAACAGATCAGACTACTTTGAGTACTGTTGCTTCATTTAACATTGATCACACCCTTGTTTGGGCCAGGCAAAGGGTGGCAGGTTAATTACATGAAGTCTCTGCCAGTCCTCAGGATGTTGGAAGAAAGAGGAAAAGACAGGCAGTCAGGACTGATCTCTGCAGTTCAGGATTATCCCGCAGCAGTGCACAGAGGAGGGGAAGCATCTGAGCTGTGAGAAACAGGTCTAGTTTATGAGCATATCCACTTAAGAGATCCTGTCATGGATCCTGAAGGACACGTAATTCAGGAGGGCAAACACTTAGCTACTGTCCAGGAAAAGCTGCTGGAGGTTTCAGATTCAATAGGGCAGATCCACACTGTACATACAGCACAAATGATCTAACTCCCAAGAATGAGAAGCTGCCTTTTAGATAATAAGCTGGATGACAGAGTAGAGAGAAAAAGAAAAATATGAATGAAGAGTTAACAACTAGGGATCAGAAACATGAGGAGGCTGTGATGAATGGAAATTTGGGGGTTAGTTCATAAATTCAGCTTTTCAGCAAGTGTCCTCCTTATAAGGGCTTTTCTAGACTCAGCTCAAGGAAGTTAATTAAATTCTTCAATTTCACACAATGTCAGAAACTCATAGAACTGGGTTTTGGAATCTATCTAATCAGTGGGATGGGCTTAGGAGATAGCCTTCCTAATCACTATGCATACTGCTCCAAAGAGGATATTTTTCATTTCCTCCACCAAATCACTATATTTATTACTTTTATGCTTTTCTAATATCTTAGTGTTCTGGTAGTGATCCTGTTATTTTTGTCACTACTTTAATTTCCCTTAACGTACAAAGACTTTTACTCTGATTGATCACTGCATAATTGATTTTTCTTTTAAAACCTGAAAGATCAAATACAAGTCACATTGTCAGAGAGGCAGAGCTAGAAGCCCAAACAAATCTAAAAATTTGTTTAATTAGAAATACCAATATATCCAATGACATTTGATATTTGTGATATGCAATATTGATGACAACATACTCTCCCTGTACTCAGTGTTTCAATAACATTTAGTTCATCAGTAAGGTGAGATAAAAATTTACTTTCTCATGATCTCACACTTACATGTTAAGCTTAAATTAACAACTTTTTGTATTCATTGATAATTTTTGCTAGAAGGTATAAATAAAAGTGATGAATTTTCATTTCATAATATTTCCAATATAATATAGCACCCTTTTTTTCCCCTAGAAATCCTACTAAATGAAATGTCTTTGTTTGAGAAAGAAATATTGATATGAACATGATAAGCTAAAAACACAAAATCCTGCATACAAGAATCAGCCTCACAGGCTGTTGGTGGTAAGGTTGTAACACAGAGACAGAAGTCAGGATGCTATAGACCAAATATCAGTGTTCTCTCAAATACATATGTTGAAATCCAATCCCCAGTGTGATAGAATTAGGAGATAATTAGGTCATGAGGGTGGAGCCTTCGTGAATGAGGTTTTGTGTGTGTGTTAGTCTCTCAGTTGTGTCCCACCCTTTGCAACCCTATGGACAGTAGCCCTCCAGGCTCCTCTGTCCATGGAATTCTCCAAGCAAGAATACTGAAATGGGTTGCCATTCCCTTCTCCAGGGAATCTTCCCTAGCCAGGGATCGAACCCATGTTTCCTACTTTGCAGGCAGATTCTTTACCACCTGAGCCACCAGGAAAGCGATTAGTGCCCTTATAAAAAAGACTCCAGAGAGCTCCCTCACCCCTTCTGCCTTGTGAGACACATTGGGAAGAGGGCCTTCTGTGAACTGGAAAGTGCTCTTTTAGAATCTGCCTGCATCTTGAACAGTCCAGCCTCCAGAACTATAACAAACAAACTTCTGTATTTCATAAGATACCCAGTCTACAATATTTTTTTACAATAGGCTGAAAAGACTGTCAGGCTGAAAAGACTGACAAAGGACTTTCCCAGGAAGGAATGTTCTCTCTACCAATAACTCTGCAAAATGTTCTCAGCAATGGTGTAGTTCAGAGTGCAAAGAAGAAAACTTTATTTCCTGACAACAGAGCAGAACCATCCAATGGAACTATCTGTGACAGTGGAAATGTTCTGTATGCTATGGTGTTCCATACAGTGCCACCAGCCACGTGTGGCTACTGGGCATTTGAAATGTGGCTAGTGCAACTAAGAAACTGATTTTTAAATTTTCATTTTATTTACATTTATTTTTTTTCCTGGTATTGAATAGGGTAACAATTCTTTTTTTTTTTTTAATTTTTTAGTCTATAGTGCATGTACAACATTGCATTAGTTTCTGCTGTACAGTCAAGTGTATCAGCTATACATATACATATTAATATATCCACTGTTTTTTAGATTATTTCCCCCTATAGGTCACTAAAAGTACTGAGAAGAATTTCCTGTGCTGTACAGTAGGTCCTTATTAGTTACTGATTTTACTTTACTCAAATTTATAGCCACAGGTAGCTAGTGGCTGGGCTTTCCAGGTGGCTCAGCTGGTAAAGAATCTGTCTGCCAATGCAGGAGACATGGGTTCGATCCTTGGGTCGGGAAGATTCCCTGGAGAAGGAAATGGCAACCCACTCCAGTATTTTTGCCTAGGAAATCCCCATGGACAGAGAAGCCTGGTGGGCTACCCCGTTCCTGTGGTTGCAAAGAGTCAGACACAACTGAGCAAGTATGCACACAAACACACACACACACACACACACACCTAGGGCCTACCATCTTGGGTCTAGAGCTGTGGAATGCAGTAAAGATGTTCTTATATCCTTAATTTCCTACCCTCAAGGGAAGAGCAACAATAAATTCTTTGAAGGGAATAGTTTGAGTGAAGAATGGGGAAGACTACTTTCATAGTCCTAATTTCCAGTTTCATTCATTGTATGCTTCTCAGTTTCAGTTTGTGGGTCAATAAAATCCAATTCAAATTGCACTATGGTTTTACTGAGGAGCAAACCTGGGATGGTGAACAGGTCATTTTACAGGAAGGGGCTGATCTGGAATTTAGTCTGGGTGTTTTGTTTCTCTCTTAATTTTAATTTTCTCATCTGCAAAACAAAAGGTGGAACTACAAACACTAGGGCATCACCCGGTCAGAATGTTTTACATTCCTATCCAATTGGTAAGACCTAATTCAACTATTTTTTAAAATCAGTATTATTGCTTCACAGAAATAGAAATAAAACTCTTAGAAATCTACTGATTGAAGATAAAGCTTTAAAGAAGTGCCAGAAAATCTTGGGATTTTCTGCAGGAAAGATTTTGTGACAGATCAGAAATATAGTGGTTCAAATGTATGCTTTCCTAGGAGAGTAAAAATGGACAGTAGAGGGTATATGGTGTTGTTCAGTTGCTAAGCTGTGTCTGACTCTTTGTGACCCCATGGACTGCAGTACACCAGGCTTCCCTGTCCTTCACTCCTGGAATTGGTTCAAATTCCTGTCCATTGAGTCGGTAATGCTATCTAACCATCTCATCCTCTGCCGCTCCCTTCTTCATTTGCCTTCAATCTTTCCCAGCATCAGTCTTTTCCAATGAGTCAACTCTTCGCATGAGGTGGCCAAAGTACTGGAGTTTCAGCTTCAGCATCAGTCCTTCCAATGAACGCCCAGGATTGATTTCCTTTAGAATGGACTGGTTGGATCTCCTTGCAGTCCAAGACTTTCAAGAGTCTTCTCCAATACCACAGTTCAAAAGCATCAATTCTTCAGTGCTCAGCTTTCTTTATAGTCCAACTCTCACATTCATACATGACTATTGGAAAAACCACAGCCTTGACTAGATGGACCTTTGTTGGCAAAGTAATGTCTCTGCTGCCTAACCACTTCCAATTTATCTTGACTTGTGGACCTAACATTTCCAGTTCCTATGCAATATTGTTCTTTGCAGCATCAGACTTTATGTTCATCACCAGACTGAGCATCAGTTCTGCTTTGGCCCAGCTGCTTCATTCTTTCAGTAGTTATTAGTAGCTGTCCTCCACTCTTCCCCAGTAGCAGATTGGACCCCTTCTGACATGAGGCGGGGGGTGGGGTGGGGGGGTGGGGGGGTGGCTATCTTCCTTGATCATATCTTTTTGCCTTTTCATACTGTTCATAGTGTTCTCACAACAAGAATACTAGAGTAGTTTGCCATTCTGTCCTCCAGTGGACCAACCACATTTTGTCAGAACTCTCCACTATGACCCTTCCATCTTGAGTAGCTCTGCACAGCATGGCTCATAGCTTCATTGAGTTAGTATAGGGTATGCTGCTGCTGCTGCTGCTAAGTCGCTTCAGTCGTGTCCGACTCTGTGTGACCCCATAGACGGCAGCCCACCAGGCTTCCCCGTCCCTGGGATTCTCCAGGCAAGAACACTGGAATGGGTTGCCATTTCCTTCTCCAATGCAGGAAAGTGAAAAGTGAGAGTGAAGTCATTCAGTTGTGTCCGACTCTCTGCAACCCCATGCACTGCAGCCTACCAGGCTCCTCTGTCCATGGAATTTTCCAGGCAAGAGTACTGGAGTGGGTTGCCATTGCCTTCTCCAGTAGAGGGTATACATATACTTATAGCTGTACCACTTATTTAGACAAGTTCCATTTGCTTATGGGCTTCCTTAGTGGCTCAGCAGCAAAGAATCTGCCTGCCAATTCAGGAGATGCAAGAGATGCAGTTTCAATTAGTGGGTCAGGAAAAATCCCCTGGAGAAGAAAAAAGCAACCCACTCCAGTATTCTTGCCTGGGAAATCCCATGAATAGAGAAGTCTGGTGAGCTTTGGGTTACAAAGATTCAGACATGACTGAGCAACTAAACACCAATAAAGCAGCCACAAAAGATCTGCCAAGGTGTCTCAGCACTGGACTCTGGGCAGTAGAGTCAGTGTTGACACAAAGTGATTAGCTATCCTCTAGTGAGAGGCCTCTGAATCAAATGTGCACACACAAGCAAGGGTTTACAAGGAGTCTTCACATAATTATACCTTAGGCAACCAATTCGCATGGTGAGTGAGGCAGAGTTTTATTTGGTTGGCTTTACATTTCAGCCTTGGCAAATGGGGTACCATGTACAATCTCAACTGGTGGGTGTTTTGTTTGTAATTACTTCTGTTTGCTAAAATAGGCTATGAGTTTATAAGGATCACACTCTGCTCTGTGACTTGTAGTGTGAAATGACCTCACACTGAAGCCACCAGCAGAGTGTTGTGCCATCCAGGACTGTTTTTCTCCATACCCCTCCCCCAACATAAAAGATCCTGTTTCTTTGAAAAATAGACAAGGAAATTCTATCTGCAGCCACAGAAGCTTATTATTCTATCTTCAGATGTGTGGTTTATAACATTTAAAAATGTATGTAAGCTAGTCTACACCTAATATTTCAGGAGAGATTACCAGTTGAAACTTTAAATGTTCAATACTTTTCTTTCTGCCTTTTAGCAAACTTTCTATGCAGTTCTAATGGGCTCTTAAAATATGAGGTAACCACCTCATAGCCGCTTTATTTAAAAAGTTCACTGTTAAGGTGATTTGGCTAATCTGACATCAGGGAAAACCAAAGTTCAAATTTCATGCTTTGGAAAGCAATAAAAGTCACCACCTGGAAATCCAGAGGCACAAGCAAATTGATATTCAGAGCAGGTGTGCTGGCCCCATAGAAATGTGGCGGAAGCCATTCAGTGGCTCTGGAAGGAAGGTGAGGGTCCCAGCAGGGCAGAAACTTCTTGGAGGGCCTTTGCTGATAAGGTTCTAGCTGGACATGACATAAGCATCCATTGTCTTGCAAAGAAGGATCTGTTAGTTACGCCTAGGATAGGAATAGGGGAGTTCAACCAACTAGTTCAAACCATCATCTTCAAATAAAAGAATTAAAAACAACAGACCCCACAGGTTTATATACTCAAACCCTAGAGGACATTTCCCTAATTTTTTTTTTTTCTATTTTTGATTCTCTTTTTTTTTCTTCTTTTGGCTCAGACTGGGATCATGAAAAGAAATGCTATATACTGCCAGAAAGAGTATTTACAGAGCACCACCCACACCTATTAAGTCCCTCTAGTTCAGATCACATGGGAATGATTTCTAGACATCCAATTATTTAATATTTACCAATGACTAATGCTATTCTGACAAAATTGCTGGAGTATTTGATGTAGTCATTAGTTAAGAACTCAAAAAAGGTATGAAAAGACAGGACTATCATGAACTCATTAATTCTCTAAGCTTCCATCTATGGTGCTAGACTGCATTCGTACCTGTATCCATACCTTCTGTCTTGTGGCTTTGCAGTTCCGTCCACTAGCCATGAAGTATATTTTGCCACTCAATGAAGGTTGAGCTTGATCAAGTGACTTGCTTGGTAAATAAAATACTAACGGAAGTGATAGAATCACATGTTTGAAATGTTTGTGTGCAGTGAAGTTTTTACCCTTTCATGCTCCTGTCAGGGGAATACTTTCTTCTGATTAGCTGCTGTCCCTTCATCCTAGGGTTCTAGGAACAGGAGCATAGCCCATAGCAAGGAGTCAAGCCAACTGGACCCACAGCTTGATTAGAATCTCCCAGCTGATCTTAGCCTAGATCTTCTGGTCCACAGTTTACCTCAGAACCATACTGTGTAGTATAAATGCTAAGTTTTGTGTGACAACGAGTTTTACTGTGATTGGTTACAGAGAACGTTTACAGTAGATGTTGACAAAGATATGTGTTACATGCTAGGCATTGTGCTGTACCCTGGGGAACCTCCAGATGAATTAGAGACAGTCTCTGCCTTTGAGTCTCTTTCAATTGCAAGGAGATCGAACCAGCCAATCATAAAGGAAATTAGTCCTGAATGTTCATTGGAAGGACTAATGCTGAAGCTGAAGCTCCAATACTTTGGCCACCTGATGCAAAGAACTAACTCACTAGAGAAGACCCTGATGCTGGGGAAGATTAAAGGTAGGAGGAGAAGGGGATGACAGAGGATGAGATTGTTGTATGGCATCACCGACTCTGTGGAAATAAATTTGAGCAAGCTCTGGGAGTTGGTGATGGACAGGGAAGCCTGGCGTGCTGAAGTCCATGGGGTCGCAGAGTCGGACACGACTGAGTGACTGAACTGAACTGGACTTGCCTTTGAGAGACTCTGGCTATAAATCGCACATTATAGTTAGTGCTCTGAGAGGTCTGGACCAGGTACTCTGGAAAGAGTTATATGACTGGTGTGCATGCTCAGTCGCTTAGTCCTGTCAGACTCTTTGTGATCCCATGGACTGTAGCCTGCCAGGCTCCTCTGTCCATAGGACCCCAAGAAAGAATACTGGAGTGGGTTGCTATTTCCTCCTCTGGGGCTATTCCTAACCCAGGGATCAAACCCACATCTCCTGAATCTCCTGTGTCTCCCGCATTGGCAGGCAGATTCTTTACCACTAAGCCACTTGGAAGACCCTACATGACTGGCAGCTATTTCTATTATTCCCCACCTACTAGACTAAGCATGTTCTAGCTCTTCCATCTGATAACCTTGTGTTAGAACATCACTATCAGGAATGGCTGAATTGAGAAGAAACTTGACCACTTAGCCCACTCCCTCACCCAGATCTCCTGCCCCGAACCATCACATTTTGTAGATTATGGAGAAGGCTCAGAGAGATTAAGTGATTTTTCTCAGAGTTAGTGACAGAGTCGGGATTAGAACTATGTCTTTCTGACTCCAGATATGTGCCATTTCCATGAAACTAAGCCGAGGTAAGCCACTTTATCTTGGGGGAGGCACTGATCAAGTTTGCAGAGGGCTTTGTGCAGCCCATCATTGAGTATCACCTCTGAAGTATATAGAAGGAGTTCAGGCTACCCAGGACTGTAATTATAGCTTCCCAACAGCACTATCCTTTCTCTTGGCACACTAACTCATGGAAACACTTTGAGAAGAAAAGTAATAGCACTGCAGTTATCCCTTTTCTACAGTTTAACTGCTCTTTTGCAGAGGAATCTGTGGCATAAGACCTTAAGCAATTGCTCATTTAGGGCAGTCTTGCCAGGATTTAATTCTTCTGTCTCCTCTGATGATAGTTAATATTCCAGCAGGGCTAGATTTTACCATGGATATTGACTTAGCTCTGTGGGTATGGAAGCATGGCGTCTTTTTCCAAATCCACTAAATCCACTCTACTTTACACAAGGCAAAACCTCCTCTCCACCCCCAACACACACAAACACACACATTCATCTAAGACAAGCTTCACTCTTCCTTACAGCAAGCCCATTAGGTAGATAAATATTATATCCCCCTTTGTCAATGAGAAACCTGGAATTAAGAGAAGTTTTGAAGATTTTCTGAGGATTAAAACAGGATTCCTGCTTGTAGAATGAGGACTCCTGCCCAGTCTTTTATCTCCAAATGCTTTGTTTTTGAGTAATAATGGGGTACTTGTCATTCTGCTCTGGGTACCCCATCTCAGTGTTCATAGTTCATGCCACTCAGTGCCAAGGCAAAGCAGTTGATACCAAAAACTCTTCCATATTTTTTTCTCCCCAAAGAAGAGAGCGCAACAAAAACTCATTTTTGACAAGTGACTTAAAACAGATAGCATACACTTTCCTTCCTCAAGTCCAGGCTGGTGCAGCATCATCTCCAGCCTCTACGGTCAGATCTAAATGCTCTTGAGAGAGGTCAAGTTTTGACATTGAGTTCTGCATTTCTAGGTATTAACATATCAGGTAGGGTGCATTTGCAATAATGCTGAGGTCTTGGGCAGCTCATTTGAGCTGTTCTTTCACTGATGCCCCATCAAACCACCTTGAGCCAGCATGGATGTTGTTCTCAAATGTTGGCAGGAAACCTGCCACACTGGGACTTTCACACTGGAGTGAAAAAGGTAAAGACGAGCAAGTAAAATGGAGACCTAAATGACTTTTTTTTTTGAGAAATGCTTTTAATTGTCCAAGTAAAACCTAAATCTAATACTCAGCCCCTCCACCTCTAAGTTGATTGTTTTAGCCCAAGGGCATCAAATGCCCACATTCTCTGCCTCTCCCAACCTCTCTGTCCTCACTCTTTCCTCAAACCCCCCAGATAAGAGGGGCAGCCCCCCCCACAATTTCCTTGTGACCTGAAGGAATGAGTCTTGTCAAGTTAGTTCCATTTTCCTATTGTGAGTTGTTATAATAAATTTAAGAGGCCACCAGAGTCCTTTGAGTTAGGAACAAATCACAAATCATCATAATGCTACACCTATTTCTGTTTTATGACAGCAATAAATCAAAAGCGGTCTCACAGTGCGAAAACTAGCTACAGCTCACAAGTGCCAGGCTTCTGGAGATGCCAATGCTCAAACGTCTTTAGCTTTGCAGTGTGTGTTTTGGCTCCTGGAGGCTTAATTTTTCAATTAAGGTTTTTTTTTTAAAGTGTGTATGCGTGTGAAAGAGAGAGAGAACAGAGTCAGGTAAATTTACCAGCCCAGACAATGAGGCTCTTGTTCTTTATGAATTTTATTTATTTATCTTAGTTTTACCGTTGTGTTGATATGATTTTTGAAAGGAGTATTGGATATGGAGTCCAGCCAAAGAGTGTTTACACAAAATTTAATATGACCTTGATTGTAAATGAAAGGCAAGTCTTCTGAAGATGCTGCATGGCTTTACACCATCAAGGGCTCTAAAAATCTGCTCAGATTTCACCTACAAGTTGTGTTTCCTAGGTATGGGTTAGAATTCCAGCTGGCTCTGCAAAATATTTCTTGCATGATTCTGGGCAATTGGAATAATTTAAGAAGAGGCTTGGTACTTACACGTCACTTATGATTGGCTTTCCTGGTAGGCAACTGAATTTTTGACAATGTCATTATCATTTTCTGAAAATTAAGCATTATGGTTCAGAGAATACTTTTTAGCTTTATACTTATTTCCTGAAATAACTTATTAGTCATTACTAATAAAAGAAAAGCATTAAAAGCTAAGGTTTTGAAACAAAGAAACTGTTCTTGTAGTTCAAAAATATGTCTGGGTACTAATCTTTTATATACTAAATCGCTTTGGTCATGTCTGACTCTTTGCAATCCTATGGACTGTAGCCCACTAGGCTCCTCTATCCATGGAATTCTCCAGGCAAGAACACTGGAGTGAGTTGCCATGCCCTCCTCCAAGAGTGATCTTCCGGACCCAGGGATTGAACCAGTATCTCCTGCATTGGCAGGCAGTTTCTTTTACCACTAGTGCCACCTGGGAGGCCCAATCTTTTCTATAAGTTGGTGCTAATACATCTTTGGAAAAAAAAATCACCTTTTTTTCTTTTTCAAAAAGCAAAGTTATATTGAAATTATTTCTCACCTTTAATTCAGAGACCACCAAAAGTTGTATTAATTATCTCAAGTACAGGTTCTGTCAGATAAGCCTCACTCTAGTATCCATAATCAACATCAAAGACTTATCTTAGGTTGCTGCTTCCTCTTCATAGCCATGACAGTGGTCAGTTTCTTCCTTTACAATGTTTTAATAAAACTCCCCTGTCCATTTTCCAGTACAGACCCTTGCCTACTCTCTTGGGCAGCATTTTCACAGCCTCTTGACTGACCTTTCTTTTGTTACCTTTCAATCATTTGTGCAAAGCAATGTCAGATTACTTTCTCTAAAGCTCCATTTTCACCATTTTATTCCCCTCATTATTTAAGATGCTCTAGTGACTACCTATTGTCCACTGCACAGAAGCAGAGCACCACCTAGGCTGTGGAGGTGGATGAGTCAAAATGAACCATCACAGTTTCACTCAGACAGCGTGCCCAGACAGACCGCAGAGAAGGTTACATCCTCTGGGGCTGGCTGTGATCAAGGGTTGTTCTTCGACATGTTTTTAGATACATTATATTTATTACACTTCCGACTAGACCCTGGAAAATTGATTCACTCTAATAACATACACAAAGACAGCTACAAACTAAGGCCCAGTTTATTAATTTGCAGTGGCCCAACCGCCGCCAGGCCTGGGAACAGGACAGGTCAGATGGTAACCAGGCACTCCCTTCCTGGTGAGTGGTTCCTCCAGGGAGACTAGACTGTTTATCAGCTGGTGTGTGGGGAGCACAGAATCGGAAAAAGGAAATTGATTGTTGCCTGAAGGAAATATGCGTCACACTCATACAACCCAATGTTAACCTTCTCCACCCAAAGGATAGCTCAGACTAAGAAACAGAACTATCCTTATCATTTAAATCAAATCACCACTTTCCCAGGAGAATGATGGATAAACAAAGATGGTTCTTTTCTTATTGTTATTTACTTGTTGGTGTCAGTTTTCTATACCTTAAAAAAAGGGACAAGTTGGTTTTTCAGATTTTGTGTCATTATGGCATCTCTTTATGACATGTGACTACATACAGCCTTTCTTTCATTTTAGGCTCCTTTCCTAATGTTGTAAGATTTCATGAACAGCTGTCCCTAATTTGCAATATAATGAAAGACAAAATTATGCAGCTTCTAGTCATTGCCTGTTGTTAGTTGACTATGCCCATTTTGAGACAAATGGCTCAGCCTTGTCTCTAAATGCATGGATTTATCTGATTTTCATTCATATATCCCTATCCGATTACCAAATGTCCCTGAAATCCTTGTCCCAATTATAAAGCCTTTGCCTTGCTTAAAGAATCCCACCAAGATTCTATCTCCCTCCTCCACATTTGTTAATTCAACAGTTTTCATTCAGAGCTCAAGCTGCCAGACACCAAGACCTCACTTCTCTGGAGTGAAGTTTATTATACAAATAATCACAGCACAGTTTGGTAAAATTTGTAATAACAGGTAGCCACTAAGTGTGGAGGGCTTCCCTGGTGGCTCAGATGGTAAAGAATCTGCCTGCAATGCAGGAGACCAAGGTTCAGTCCCTGGGTTTGGAAGATCCCCTGGAGAAGGGAATGGCTACCCATTCCAGTATTCTTGCTCAGAGAAGTCCAAGGACAGAGGAGCCTGACAAGCTACAGTCCACAGGGTCACAAAGAGTCAGACACAACTGAGCAACTAGCACTTTCACTTCACTATGTGTGGAAGAAATGCTTAAAAGACAAGATTAATTCTTTTTTTTTTTTAATTTTATTTTATTTTTAAACTTTACATAACTGTATTAGTTTTGCCAAATATCAAAATGAATCCGCCACAGGTATACATGTGTTCCCCATCCTGAGCCCTCCTCCCTCCTCCCTCCCCATTCCATCCCTCTGGGTCGTCCCAGTGCACCAGCCCCAAGCATCCAGTATCGTGCATCGAACCTGGACTGGCAACTCGTTTCATACATGATATTTTACATGTTAGATTAATTCTGTTCTGAGGACTGACCCTATGCTTTACAGAAGTGACACCTAACTATGACCTTTCAGGATGTGGTGGGTAGAACAATGCCTCCCAAAGATATCTACATCCTAATCCCCAGAATCTGTGAATAGAATATGTTACATGGAAAAGGAGAATTAAAAGTGAAGATGAAACTAAGATTGCTAATCAGCTGACCCTGAGATGGGGAGATTATCCTGGATTATATGAGTAAACTCAATGGAATCACAAGGATCCTGAAATGCGGAAGCAGGAGGCAGAAGAAGAGTCGGTGTCAGAGTGATGTGATATAAGAAAGGTTCATACTGCTAATTTAAAGATTGTAGGGGACCACAGGACAAGGAACATGGGGAGTCTCTAGTAGCTGAAAAAGATAAGGAAACAGATTCTCCCCTTCAGAAAGAAATTCACCTCTTATTTTGGCCCAGCAAGTCATACCTTCCATTTCTGACATCCAGAACTGAGAAAATGAATTTTATTCTATTAAAGATCCTAGATTTTTGATAATTTGTTACAACAGAAATAGAAAACCGATGCAAAGAGTAAGCAAGATTGCACGGGAGAAAGGGGCTAATGAGGTTCTTGCAGTCAGGGAACATGACATTTGTTGTGACAAGGTACCCTGTCGAGTGCTTTTTATGCACCGTGCCACAGAGGAAAGGTCGTTTTAGATAGTAAATGATTATCAGATGAACGATTAATAAAGATTGTTAGTGACATAGACTAGAAAAGGTGCCTTAGAATCGGTCGATAAACAGTAGCAGCAAGAATGAAGTTATGGTATGAATTAATGAGATTGTATATCTTAAACTCTGGGAAACCAAGCACTGGAATGCCGTGTTTCTGTTTGTGGCACCACTGGACTGTCAATAACTCAGACTTGAGATTTCCAAATGAGCCACCTCCCTGCACTCAACCGATTATCATGTCACATGGCCTCCATCATGACAATTTTCTAGTATCTTTCTCTTCTGAGTCTCCTGTTGCCACTCCTCGGTGAGCTGTTTTAACCCCAAACCATTATTTTTGTTCTTTTGCCAAATGAGTCATGAATTCCCTTTCCCCCCATAACACCTTCTCCATGAAATTTCCGTGCTCTTTTCTTTCTCTGAACTCCTTCAACACTAATTGTTCTTCAAAACACTTAAACTTCCTGAGAGAATGTCCTTACTCATGCTTCCCCTGCCTTCACTTACTCACTCCTTAGCTCACCACAGCTGACCTTATGGCTGCTGGCCGTTCTATTGAAATGGCTTTCCCTGAAGTCACAAGTGACCTTCTATTTACCAAATTTCAGGATCTATTTCGAGCTTCTCTCAGCTTGACCTCTCTGTGACATTGACATCATTGATGACTCTTTTCTTTCTGAAACTCTTTTCTCCCTCTGATTCTAAACTATACCATTTCCAGTTTCCCCTCTTACTGTTTTACTAATTACTTTGTCTCCTCTAATGAGGATCCAGCCTCTATTGCTACTTCCTACAGTCCTAATCCAAGTCTTCACAATTTTTCATTATACTATACATCTCTTACTTAGATACTGAATATAAATATAGCTTGGAAAGAACACTAGGACTTTTAAACCCTGATTATTGGAATTCTGTCTTTCTAAATAGATTTTGAAATTCTGCTGTCTGCTCAGTAGCATCCTAAACATAGAACAGAATTCAAAAGTGACAAAGATACAGCTTCTACCTCTTGAAAGCTGATAAACAAGTTAGACAGATGCAACATAAATGTATGAAATTTTGGAGAAATTATCTAAGTCAGAATTATTTGCTGATTGACAATGGCCACTGAACAACACCCACTGAATGTAGTTATTAAATAAATATCTCTTCTATGGATAAAGAGGACAAACACTAAGCCACCAGACAAATAGATAAGTAGCTTTGCCCTCTCTTTCCTTGAATTGAGGCACAAAAGGTGAATTATATGAAGAAAATGTCATTTTCTAAGTTGTACTCAGCATTGAGTACCACCTTCTTTTCAATTTTCACAGCTCCTCACTGCAGTAGAAATAACTTAAAGCTGTCTTTCTGGGTTTGTTAAAATACTTTAAAACATATCATCCTTATATTTATATAAAAAGAGAAATCCTGAGAAATTATAGCAAGGAAAATATCTCCCAGGTGAATTAGACTGGGATCTTCAAGACTCCCAGTTGTTCTTATTGAAACATTCATTTACTCATTTGCAACTGTAAATCAGCCACCTGCATTTTTAACCATTTCTTTCTCTTACAAAATAGGCTCAAATACCTGACTAGATTATAAATTTTTAAAAATTGGTATTTATGTAGACTTACAGACTTCCATTGTGTTAAAGAACCCTCCTGCCATGCAGGAGACCTTAAGAGAGGCAGATTCAATACCTGGAGGAGGGCATGGCAACCCACTCCAGTATTCCTGCCTGGAGAATCCCTTGGACAGAGGAGCCTAGCAAGTTACGGTCCATTTGGCCACAAACAGTCAGATACAGCTGAAGTGACTTAGCATGCATTTAGACTTATACTGTACCATCTCTGATATACAGTCACTCCTGGCAGAAAATACAGAGTAACAAAACATTTTGCATTCTGGCCTGAATAGAATCAGATTAATTCATGTGTATTATGATGAAAATCTCCCTTTCTGGCCCTCTAGGCTCCAATTTCAAATGGTCTGGAAAATATGGACTGTCATTCACTATCCCCAATTCTCCATCAAGAAATTTAGAACCCATTTTTAAAAATCATTCTACAAATAAAAAAGTTCTTATTTTCATACAAAATAATAATCATTCTATTATGCAATTCTCCTTGGGCAGAAGGAAAGGAAGAAAATCTTCTACACACTGGTGCTCACTAAAATCCTTGTGTGAAAATCATCAAAGCTGTGATAGACATAGGCTATCACCTAGGAACAGATATCATACCTGAAGCTTGTGCATTAGACTGAAAGAAATTTTGTGGGCTACAAACACTTAAAAAATAGTTTGTCTAATATACTGAACCAGAAAAAAAGTTTTTTCGTGGCATGTTTATTCTTATCCCTCTTCAATCAATAATGGGAATGAAACAAACTTGGCACTGTTCAAATCTAGATTCTCTTCTGAAAATTCACTGCAGATGAGAATGGACAGGTTCATTCAACTTGACCTTGACCACTTTTCTCTAGGCACAGAAACAAGACTGGTTATTAACTCCCAAAACATGGTCAAAATGAGGCTTTGGTATTTCAAACTTATATCAAAGGGAGTGCAGAAACAGACACACATACATAGGCCTCTCTGACACAAACATGAGACCACAAATCAGTAAGTAAAGGATGAGTTTTTCAATAACTTCTACCTGATTAATTAAATAACTGTAAAGAAAGTGTTTTTACTCCTATTTCAATCTATTTACAAATATAAATTCCAAATGAATAATGATCTACATATGAGAGGTAAAATAAAAAATGTTAGAAAAAAACTTAAGGAAGCATCTTTATGACCTTGGAGTAGACAAGACTTTTTTAATAAACATGGAAAGCATTAAACATAAAAAAGTTGATAAACTGGCCAAATTAAAATTTTTCAAAAGACATCGTTGAGGGAGAAATAGGCAGCTCACAGAGAGGAGGAAGGGATTCCCAGCTGGCGCTAGTGGTTAAGAATCCACCGCCAATGCAGGAGACATAAGAGAAGAGGGTTTGATCCCCCTGGCTCAGGAAGATCCCCTGGAGGAGGGCATGGCAACCCACTGCAGTATTCTCCCCTGGAGAATCCCATAGGCAGAGGAGCATGGTGGGCTATGATCCATAGGGTCACAGTTAGACACGACTGAAGCAACTTCACACACACATACACACAGAGGGAGGAAGTTATTCACAATAAACATCAAATAAAAGACTCATATCTACAAATATAAAGACCCACAGATCATTAAGAAGACTGGCAACATAAGAAAAAATGGGAAAGACTTAAGTAGCTACATCAAAAAAGATGATTCCTAAATGGACAATAACAATTTAAAGGGTTTAACTTCATGGGTGTGATAGATCACAAAAATGGCTCACTTCTTCCATCCCTGTCTCCATGCCTTTTGCCATGTTACTTCGTAGTACTGGCTGACTATGAATCTCAGCTAGCCTTGTGACTCACTTTGACCAACGGAATATTAGCAAATGTCATGCAAACAAACGCCAGAAAAATAATTGCACAACTGGGCTTGTTTTCTTCTGCACCTGTTCCTTTTCCATGAGAATACTGGGGCTAGTCTGCTGGAAACTGAGAGATACACAGAGATCAGTAAGACCAATCGCTCCAGCTACAGCCAGTCAGTCAGCTGACATCCCCAGACATGCGAACAATGCCAGCCAAGAACAGCAGAACTGCCAAACCAGCCGATAGCCAACTCAGTTCTTGGGACCGGCACATGCTTATTGTGGAATGCACTGACATTTTGTGGTTACTTATTATGCAGCATTACTGAGGCAATAGATAACTGATACTATAAGTCATGAGAAAGGTGCAAATATATAAAAATTCAATGCAATATTACTACATACACACCAAAATTGCTAAAATGAAAAATAAGAAAAACCTAAAGGGTTAGCAAGCACTTAGAGCAATAAAAACTTTGACACATCCTTGGTGGAAATGTCAGATAGTTCAGTCATTTTGGAAAACTGCAACATTTACTACCATTGAACCTACACATTCCTTTTGATCCAGCAATTCCACCCTAGGTATATAACAAACAGAAACAGGTATAGGTTTCCCCAGCCATATGAAAGTGGAGCGTTTCTATGAAAACTTTCATAAACTGAAACGGCATAAAAAGAAGAAACAATTACCTTAGGACACATCTTGCTAATGGATGCACAAAATAAGTCAAGATAAGGCACAGATGCTCAAAGGCACAGTTTAAACTTGATGCTGAGATGTAAAGTGTGTTTCCCAGGGAAAGGCTGTTCTCAGAGTTCAGGGTATATGCTACCCCTATAACACCTCTCCTCAAAAAAAAAAAACACACTATTTTCACTATTTTATTAAAGTATAGTTAATTTATGTGCATGCTAATTTACAATGTTGTCTGCCAGTACAAGAGATGTAAGGGACGCATTTTCGATCCCTAGGTTGAGAAGATATCCTGGAGGAGGAAATAGCAACCCACTCCAGTATTCTTGCCTGGAGAGTTCCATGGACAGAGGAGCATGACAGGCTATGGTCCATCGCTTTGCAGAGTCAGACATGACTTAAGCAACTTAGCATGCATCAAACCATAAATGACTGAGCAACTGAACAACAGCAGACACACATTTATATATATTCTTTTTCAGATTCTTTTCCATTATAGGTTATTATGAGATGTTGAATTTCATGAGAGTTTTATGACAGTTTTCACTTATGGCCTTTTTTTGAAAAACAAAAATATTTTAATTTCTTTCAGTTAGCAAAAGCAGGTACTAAAGTAGATCTTTGTAAAAGCAAAGTGATATAAAACAAACTTTAGAAAAGTGAAGGATATGTCTTCACCAAAAGCATATTCTGTTTTCACCAAAACATTTGTCCTAAAATGTTTACAGTAGAACTATTTGTAGTAGTTAAAAATGAGAAGCTACTCAAATGCCCATCTAATGTAGAATGAATAAACAAGTTGTGGTATATTCACGATGAAGTACTATATAACAGTGAGATAACTACATTTAGCCATGTGGATAAAATTCACAAACATAATGTTGAGCAAAAGAAGCCAGGCATAAAAGAGCACTTGTGTGAACCCATGTGTCTAGTAAACAAACACAGGTAAAAGTAATCAGTGCAATTTGAAGTCAGGAGAATGGTTATTTATGAATGGGGGTATAAGCTATTGGTAGGGAAGTGGCAGGGGCATTCTGGGGTGCTGGTAACATTCTACTGTTTTGTTACTGGTTATGTTTCTGTGTTCAGTTTTTAAAAATTAGTTGAACTGTATACTCATGACAAATACACTTCTCTGTATGTTACTGCTTTTCAATAAAAATATTTTAAAAATTATCAAAGTTTACACCAAAGTAGGGGAGTAAAAAATGGATATTAGATACAAATTCTTCTAGAGATTAATTAAATTTGACAGAAAAGCCAAGACATCAGTGGCTTAACAACAATACAAGTTTATTTCTCCTTCACATTAATGAAATTCAGAAGAAGGTTGTCCAAAAGCACGGAGCATGATTGGCTCCATCATCATTCCTTTCTCTGTTGCTTCACTATTCCTGGGCTCCATGGTCCCAAATGGCTGCGCTGCAACTGGCAGGAAGAAGAAAGGGCTAAAGAAGAATCCATTCTCTCCTTTATGGAAACTTCCAGAAAGTTCGCCTGACACTTTTGCTTACATCCCATTGACCAGAACTTAATTGTAAAAGCAACTCCATTTGTCAAAGAGACTTGGAAATGCAGTCTATATTTCAGGCGATACCTGCCCCCACTGAAAATTAGATCTGTTCTTCAGAGAAAGAAGTACAAAATGAATATTGCAAGTCAGCTTGTAAGCTTTGACATATCCCTCCACACAAATCCTTTCCTATCTTTTTCTCTAGTCCAAATATTTTAGTTTTAACTAGTTTTTCTTCCTGAGCAGTAGTTGGCAGTTGGGTAAAGAATCAATGAATAAATACTTTAGTCTTTGCTGACCTAGTGGTTGAGTTGCAGCTATTCAGCTCTCCTATGGTGGTAATAGCCATAGGCAAAATGTAACAGAATGAACATGATTCTGTCCCAATAAAACTTTATTTCCAAACTCAGGCAATCAACTAGATTTATTCTGTGAGCTGTAGCTTGCTGCTTTCTCTGGAAAGAAAAGCTGTTTGCTGCTTTTCTCTGCTTTTGAAGCTCCAGAAAGCCAGTTAAGTCCCATAAGGACAGAGGCGAAGTTTGACTTCTTCTCCATTGTGTCTCCAGGCCTGGGCAGATAGTCACTAATCAAAATATATTGATTAAAAATGAGTGCCTACTAAAAAATATGTTATTCAAGATATTGCATTGTTCACACTAAAGTTTATTGCAAGAAAGAAAAGGAGTTAAGTTGAATTTCAGCTAAAGAGCATACACAAGTTCAAGGCAAATAGGGAACAAAAGAGGAAAGAAAATGTGTCTTTGGAAAGGAAATAAAGAATTATCCAAAAAGAATAATTTGTAAGCCTGATAGAGTCATGAGGACTTTATAACAGTAAACAAACAAGCAAATATATTCTCCTCCACTTTCCATGTTCTTTGGGTTCTTTTCACTCAAGGGGAATGGGATTGAAGGTCTAGGAAAAGTGTGTTTTCTCCCAGCTGGAGGATCTACATGTGCTATAGTCTGAAGAAGCATTATTTCTTCAAATGGAGTGTTTCTTTTCTTTCAGGGTCAACTCCCTTAGCCCATTCATCCTTCTCTCTCTGAAAGTGATCCAGGGAAACTCTGTGTGCTACTTCTCTTGGCATTCCACAAATAGAACAGAGTAAGACATTAATGAAGAGGGAAAACAGTTTTCCATTTATTTTGCTTTCAGAAATATACTTGGAAAGGCCTGTGCCAGAGTTGTACTATATCAAAGAAACCATAATCCAAAAAACTAACCCTTTTAAAATGATAACCAACTGCATTTTGTATTTTCATAGAATTACTTTATTTCCGTAAAAAACAGAATTTCCATTTTTCCAATCAAGGAGCTGAGTTTCTAAAGCTTCCTGTGGTCTATTTACATTTCCTACAGTAACCTTCTTAAGCAACAGACCAAAGAAAATATTAAACATTTTTTATTTCATTTTCCCTTTTTAAAGGAGCCTCTATATTTTTCTAACCTCACTGAAGGCCTCAGAGACAACACCGATTTTAAAATATGAAATAAAAACGAATTAGTAGATGCCTCTTTAACACAAAAGTTATCATCAGATTTCAGATATACTGTCAACTCTTGCTATATTTTGTGCATTGGGTATTGGTGCTACTTTTTCATCTTTTTCTCTCAAGAGAAAATCAGAAAAGCAGGCTAGTAAGATGAATCTAAATTTCTATGAGATGAAGTGAAAGTCACTCAGTTGACTCTTTCTGATCCCATGGACTATAAGGTCAATGGAATTCTCCAGGCCAGAATTGGGTAGCCATTATGCCCTTCTCCAGGGGATCCAACCCAGGGATCAAACCCAGGTCTCCTACATTGCAGGTGGATTCTTTACCAGCTGAGCCACGAGGGAAGCCGAATAATATTGGAGTGGGTGGCCTATCCCTTCTCCAGTGAATCATCCCAACCCAAGGATTGAACCAGGGTCTCCAAGACTGGCAGATACTGTGAATGGGAAAGTTATCACTAACTCTTCAAACAAGATGAGGGGGGTAGGAAATAAATAACTCAGGAGGTTGCATTTATTCATTTATTTAAACAACATTTATTAAGGACTTCTATTTGACCATCACTGTGTTAGGTGTTAGTAGAGTGGGAGAGAAAGGGTTGCAGAAGACCCATAAGAGTTGTCCTCAAGGCTTTTCGGTACCATAGAAGAAATTACTCTAATGATAAGAAACCTGGAACTTCATCAAACAAATTATTTTGAGAATGTTCTTGACTTTTCCACATCCTTTGGGGAGCAACAAAACAGGACCACTGTTTCAAACATGATGACTTAAAATAGTTCTGTGGATGTCATTCAACCTAAAAGTTCTGCTGGATTTTTCCATCAGTTATTGTGTTGTCATCTGTTGCCTTATTAGTCTCAACATAAAATAGTCTTTTTTAGAGTATAGTTGATTTACAATGTTGTGTTTATCTCTGCTGTACAGCAAAGTGACCTAGTTATACACAGATAACCATTCTTTTTAATATCCTTATTCATCATGATTTAATCCAGGATACTGAATATGGTCCCCTGTGCTATACGGTAGGACCTTGCTGTTTATCCAAAAGAGTCCTTTTGAACTCATGCATTGAATTGACACTATTTGTGGAGAATACTTCTTTCCTGCTTTGCAGAAAACCTCAACCAATTTGTGTAGCATATGTAGACTTTCTTGGCTCCGTCTCCCATGCCTACCCAGGCCAGGTGGAATTATTTACTTGGATGGTAAATGTGGACAGAAAAGGTAAGCAGAGCTCTTCCCTCTTTCATTTTCCGGAATGAAAGCTGCCTGCAGGAAGCAAGAGTTCTTGGCTGATAAGAATGCCTAAGTTTGGAATTCCATACTAGGAAACCCACTTTTCTAGTTGAGATGACAGAATTCTACCTGAGCTTTTTAAATTCCTAAAAGATGATGCTGTGAAAGTGCTATACTCAATATGCCAGCAAATTTGGAAAACTCAGCAGTGGCCACAGGACTGGAAAAAGTCAGTTTTCATTTCAATCCCAAAGAAGGGCAATGCCAAAGAATGTACAAACTACCTTACAATTGCACTCATTCACATGCTAGTTAGGTTATTCTCAAAATCCTTCAAGCTAGGCTTCAGTAGCACATGAACAAGAACTTCCAGACGTACAAGCTGGTTTAGGAAATACAGTGAAACCAGAGATCAAACTGCCAACATTCACTGGATCATGGAGAAAGCAAGGGAATTTCAGAAAAAAGACATCTACTCCTGCCTCATTAGTACACTAAAACTTTTCACTATGTGGATCACAACAAACTGTGGAAAATTCTTAAAGAGATAGGAGTACCAGACCACCTTACCTGTCTCCTGAGAAACCTGTATGCAGGCAAAGAAACAACAATTAGAACTGGATATGAAACACATGACTGATCCAAATTTGAAAAAGGAGTACAACAATATTGTCACCCTGCTTATTTAAATTCTATGCAGAGTATATCATGGGAAATGCCAGGCTGAATGAATCACAAGCAGGATCAAGATTGCCAAAAAAAAATATCAACAACCTCAGATATGCTTCTTCACTCTCTACTGTATTGGCAGAAAAGTGAAGAGGAACTAAAGACTCTTGATGAGGGCGAGGGAGGAGAGTGAAAAAGCTGGTTTAAAACTCAACATTAAAAAAAAAGTAAGATCATGTCACTTCATTCCATCACTTTATGGTAAATAGATGGGGGGAAAGTGGAAAAAATGACATCTTTCTTTTCTTGGGCTCCAAAATCACTGTGGACTGTGACTGTGGCCATGAAATTAAAAGCTGCTTGCTCCTTGGAAGGAAAACTATGGCAAACCTAGACAGCATATTCAAAAGCAGAGACATCACTTTACCAACCAAGATCCACATAGTCAAAGCTATGGTTTTTTTCCAGTCATGTATGGCTGTGAGAGCTTGACCATAAAAAAGGCTAAGAGCCAAAGAATTGATGCCTTCGAACTGTGGTAGTAGAGAATACTCTTGAGAGTTCCTTGGACTGCAAGGAGATCAAACTATTCAATCCTAAAGAAAATCAACCCTGAATATTCATTTGAAGGACAGATGCTGAAGCTCAACCTGCAATACTTTGGCCACCTGATGCAAAGAGCTGACTCATTGGAAAAGACCCTGATTCTGGGAAAGAATGAAGGCAGAATAAGGTGGCAGCAGATGAAATGGTTCGATAGCATCACTGACTCAATGGGCACGAGTTTGAGCAAACTCTGGGAGATAATCGAGGACAGGGAAGTGTGGCATGCTGTAGTTCATAGGGTTGCAAAGAGTCAGACACTACTTAGCGACTGAACAACAACAAGCCACAGTCTCCAATAAGCTTTACATAATATAAAAGTTAAATGTTGGTCTCCACACGGCAACCTCCTTGGTTTATTTATCTCAGTTGGTTCAGAACAATGATAGGCTAAAAAGGTTGTTATTACTGGCCTCTTCCATCATGCCCCCAAATCTGGTGCAATGAACAATGAATTTTGAGAAAAAGAAGGCAGGAAATGAAATTTGCAGGTAAAACATCAAAATTAAAAGCAATCACAGCAGTGAAGCTTTGATTCTTAGACTTTAGTGATAGGCATATATATCTTTGACCTTGATTGTTTTATTTAGTTCTTTAGAAATTTCACTTCAGAATAGCTTCAATGTTCCAGTTGTCCAAGCATTAGTACAGAGATTGGAAAATTATGACCCACAGGAAAAATATAGCCTGCTTCTTGATTTCGTATATTAAAACCAAGAATTTTCATTGGAATACAGCTAAGTCTATTTATTTTTTAATTTGTTTATTAATTTTAATTGGAGGCTAATTACTTTGCAATATTGTGGTGGTTTTTGCCTTACATTCACATGAATCAGCCATGGGTATACATGTGTTCCCCATCCTGAACCCTGCTCCTACCTCCCTCCCCATCCCATCCCTCAGGGTCATCCCAGTGCACTGGCCCTGAGTGCCATGTCTCATGCATCAAACCTGGACTGGTGATCTATTTCACATATAGTAATATACATATTTCAGTACTATTCTCTCAAATTATCCCACTCTCATCTTCTCCCACAGAGCCCAAAAGTATGTTCTTTACATCTGTATCTCTTTTTCTGTCTCTCATATAGGGTCATTGTTACCATCTTTCTAAATTCCTTATATATACATTAATATATGTCATTGGTGTTTTTCTTTCTAACTTACTTCACTCTATATAATAGGCTCCAGTTTCATCCACCTGATTAGAACTGATTCAAATGCATTTTTTAATAGCTGAGTAATATTCCATTGTGTATATGTACCACAGCTTTCTTATCCATTCATCTGCCAGTGGACATCTAGGTTGCTTCCATGTCCTAGCTACTCTAAACAGTGCTGCAATGAACATTGGGGGGTACACGTGTCTCTTTCAATTCTGGTTTCCTCAGTGTTTATGCCTAGCAGTGGGATTGCTGGGATATATGGCTGTTCTATTTCCAGTTTTGAAAGAAATCGCCACACTGTTCCCCATAGTGGCTGTACTAGTTTGCATTCCCACCAACAGTGTAAGAGGGTTCCCTTTTCTCCACGTTCTCTCCAGCATTTAATGTTTGTAGACTTTTTGATAGCCATTCTGACTATTGTGAGATGGATACCTCATGGTGGTTTTGATTTGTATTTCTCTGGTAATGAATGATGTTGAACATCTTTTCATGTGTTTGTTAGCCATCTGTATGTCTTCTTTGGAGAAATGTCTGTTTAGTTCTTTGGCCCATTTTTTGATTGGGTCGTTTATTTTTCTGGAATTCAGCTGCATGAGCTGCTTGTATATTTTTGAGATTAATTTTTTGTCAGTTGCTTCATTTGCTATTATTTTCTCCCATTCTACTGCTGCTGCTGCTGCTAAGTTGCTTCAGTCGTGTCCGACTCTGCGACCCCAGAGACAGCAGCCCACCAGGCTCCCCCATCCCTGGGATTCTCCAGGCAAGAACACTGGAGTGGGTTGCCATTTCCTTCTCCAATGCATGAAAGTGAAAAGTGAAAGTGAAGTCGCTCAGACGTGTCTGACTCATAGTGACCCTATGGACTGCAGACTACCAGGCTCCTCTGTCCATGGGATTTTCTAGGCAAGAGTACTGGAGTGGTTTGCCATTGCCTCCTCCATCGACCATTCTAAAGGCTGTCTTTTCACCTGCTTATAGTTTCCTTCATTGTGTAAAAGCTTTTAAGTTTAATTAGGTCCCATTTGTTTATTTTTGCTTTTATTTCCATTTCTCTGGGAGGTGGGTCACAGAGGATCCTGCTGTGATTATGTCAGGGAGTGCTTTGCCTATGTTCTCCAGGCAAGAATACTGGAGTGGGTTGCCATTTCCTTCTCCAGGGATCTTCCCAACCCAGGAATTGAACCCTGGTCTCCTGCATTGCAGGCAGATTCTTTACTGACTGAGCTACAAGGGAAGCCCCTTAGTCAATGCTAACTACAGGGTTTTAATCTGTTACACCTGTCACTTCCAGAGCAGTTCCCTCTTCTTTGTTTATTTTGGCTTCCTCTGTTTGCAAGTCTCTTCAGTGTCTAATTTCCACCCTGACACAGGGGGGGCCCAGGTGGTCACTTATTTAAGCTCACTTTTTCAGTTGTGCTGTGGGGAGGGAGGAACACTGCAAACAAACACTGCATGTGTGGGGATTGCTTGCAATGTATGGACCACACTGGGTTTGCCCCAGCTCACGACGGCGTGCACTTTCCCGGTCAGGCCCCATTTGCTCTTCAGGGGAACTGTCCAAAGTGGGCCCTGCATTTTGTACACTTCCCAGGTCTAACCTGCTCAGGTTCAGGTTCTTGGGTACTCCACAAAGGCACAGATTCAGTTGGGTGTGCGTTTTGTGCCCTTCCTGGGTGAGCAGTTCAGGTAACCACCTGCTTGGAGAGCGCACGGTCCCAGGTGGACTGTGCTTCTTAATCACCTCCCTGGTCCCAGCTGCTTGGTTTCCCAGGTGCACTGTGAGAGCACAGACCTAGGTGTGCTGTGTGTCTCCTCTGGGGAGCTGATCTCTGGCTGTGACCCTCCTGGCAGATGTCAACCATACAGGATCCCAGAAAGATCTGGTTAAAACTGGGAGCCTGCTCACAGTTTGGTGGACGATGCCTTCTCTGGGGCCAAGATTGCCCCTTGTCTTCCAGCTCTGGCTGTCGCCTGCCTGCCTCTCTGCCTCCGGTGGGGGAATGGGCCGGTCCACAGCCAGCTAGCTCTTCTTTGGTATTCACTCAGTCCTTTGTTCTGTGAGCAGGCCAGGTTGCGCCCAGGTTAGAGCTTTTCACAGGAAAGTTCTCTATCTCTCTCATTTTTTCTCTCTCTGGCTATCCCACAGTTTGGTTTGCTATCTCACGTTAGCTCCCTCAGATTGTTCTCAGGGCATTCAGGCCTGGACCTTACCCTAAGCATGCAACCCTACACCTCCCTGTCCAGTCCCCGCTAGCTGGTGGCTGACGCAAGCCTCTGGCCTACTACTCCGCTGGCAGTTGAGGTTAGGCACGTATTCCGTGCGTTGTTTTTTTTTTTTTTTTCCCCTCATGGTTATGTTGCCCTGTGAGATTCCAAAACTCCCCCACAGACCCACCAGTGAGAGGGCTTCCTGGTGTTTGGAAACTTGTCCTCCTTCACGACTCCCTCCCTGGGACAGGTCTCCATCCCTAACTCTTTTGTCTCTCTTTATGTCTTTTATATTTTGTCCTACCTCCTTTTGAAGAGAATGGGCTTCCTTTCTGGGTGCCTGGTATCCTCCACCAGCGTTCAGAAGTTGTTTTGTGGAAGTTGCTCAGCATTGAAATGATCTTATGATGAATTTGTGGGGAGAAAGTGGTCGCCCAGTCCTATTCCTCAGCCATCTTAGGACCGCCCCCAGCTAAGTCTTTTGTTTACATATAGTCTCTGTCTGTTTTCATATAATAATGGAAACGTTGAGTGGTTGCAATAGAAATCACACGGCCCATTGTTGTTCAGTCACCTAGTCGTGTCCGGCTCTTTGTGACTCCATGGACTGCAGGTTTCCCTGTCCTTCACTATCTCCCAGAGTTTTCTCAAACTCATGTCCATTCAGTCAGTGGTGCTATCCAACCGTCTTATACTCTGTCATCCCCTTCTCTTCCTGCCTTCAATTTTTCCCGGCATCAGGATCTTTTTCAATGAGTTGGCTGTTTACATCAGGTGGCCAAAATATTGCAGCTTCAGCTTCAGCATCAGTCCTTCCAGTGAATATTCAAAGTTGATCTCCCTTAAGATTGACTAGTTTAACCTCCTTGCTCTCCAAAGGCGTTTCAGGAGTCTTCTCCAGCACCGAGTTTGAAGGTATCAATTTTTTGGTGTTCTGCCTTCATTACAGTTCAGCTCTCACAACCGTATGTGATTACTGGGAAGACCATAGCCTTGACTATATGGACCTTTGTTGGCAGAGTAATTCCTCTGCTTTTCAACACACTGCCTAGGTTTGTCATCACTTTGCTTTCAAGAAGCAACTGTCTTCTGATTTCAGGGCTGCAGTCACTGTCTGCAGTGATTTTGGAGCCCAAGAAGAGGAAATCTGTTACAATTTCCACCTTTTCCCCTTCCATTTGCCATGCAGTAATTGGCCATATATAACGGCACCCCACTCCAGTACTTTTGCTTGGAAAATCCCAGGGACGGAGGAGCCTGGTAGGCTGCAGTCCATGGGGTCGCTAAGAGTTGGGCATGACTGAGCGATTTCACTTTCACTTTTTACTTTCATGCATTGGAGAAGGAAATGGCAACCCGCTCCAGTGTTCTGGCCTGGAGAATCCCAGGGACAGAGAAGCCTGGTGGGCTGCTGTCTATGGGGTTGCACGGAGTTGGACACGACTGAAGCGACTTAGCAGCAGCAGCATATGATCCATCAGTTCAGTTCAGTTCAGTCACTCAGTCGTGTCCGACTCTTTGCGACCCCATGAATCACAGCACGCCAGGCCTCCCTGTCCTTCACCAACTCCCAGAGTTCACTCAGACTCACGTTCAAGTCAGTGATGCCATCCAGCCATCTCATCCTCTGTCATCCCCTTCTCTTCCTGCCCCCAATCCCTCCCAGCATCAGAGTCTTTTCCAATGAGTCAACTCTTCGCATGAGGTGGCCAAAGTACTGGAGTTTCAGCTTTAGCATCATTCCTTCCAAAGAAATCCCAGGGCTGATCTCCTTCAGAATGGACTGGTTGGATCTCCTTGCAGTCCAAGGGACTCTCAAGAGTCTTTTCCAACACCACAGTTCAAAAGCATCAATTCTTTGGTGCTCAGCTTTCTTCACAGTCCAACTCTCACATCCATACATGACCACTGGAAAAACCATAGCCTTGACTAGACGAACCTTTGTTGGCAAAGTAATGTCTCTGCTTTTGAATATGCTATCTAGGTTGGTCATAACTTTCCTTCCAAGGAGTAAGCGTCTTTTAATTTCATGGCTGCAGTCACCATCTGCAGTGATTTTGGAGCCCCCCAAAATAAAGTCTGACACTGTTTCCACTGTTTCCCTATCTATTTCCCATGAAGTGATGGGACCAGATACCATGATCTTCGTTTTCTGAATGTTGAGCTTTAAGCCAACTTTTTCACTCTCCTCTTTCAACTTCATCAAGGGGCTTTTTAGTTCCTCTTCACTTTCTGCCATAAGGGTGGTGTCATCTGCATATCTGAGGTTATTGATGTTTCTCCAGGCAATCTTGATTCCAGCTTGTGCTTCTTCCACCACAGCGTTTTTCATGATATACTCTGCATATAAGTTAAATAAGCAGGGTGACAATATACAGCCTTGATGTACTGCTTTTCCTATTTGGAACCCGTCTGTTGTTCCATGTCCAGTTCTAACTGTTGCTTCCTGACCTGCATACAGGTTCCTCAAGAGGCTGGTCAGGTGGTCTGCTATTCCCATCTCTTTCAGAATTTTCCACAGTTTATTGTGATCCACACAGTCAAAGGCTTTGGCATAGTCAATAAAGCAGAAATAGATGTTTTTCTGGAACTCTCTTGCTTTTTCCTTGATTCAGCGGATGTTGGCAATTTGGTCTCTGGTTCCTCTGCCTTTTCTAAAACCAGCTTGAACATCAGGAAGTTCACAATTCACGTATTGCTGAAGCCTGGCTTGGAGAATTTTGAGCATTACTTTACTAGTGTGTGGGATGAGTGCAATTGTGCGGTAGTTTGAGCATTCTTTGGCATTGCCTTTCTTTGGGATTGGAATGAAAACTGACCTTTTCCAGTCCTGTGGTGACTGCTGAGTTTTCCAAATTTGCTGGCATATTGAGTGCAGCACTTTCACAGCATCATCTTTCACGATTTGAAATAGCTCAACTGGAATGCCATCACCTTCACTAGCTTTGTTCATAGTGATGCTTTCTAAGGCCCACTTGACTTCACATTCCAGGATGTCTGGCTCTAGGTGAGTGATCACACCATCGTGATTATCTGGGTCGTGAAGATCTTTTTTGTACAGTTCTTCTGTGTATTCTTGCCACCTTTACTTAATATCTTCTGCTTCTGTTAGGTCCGTATCATTTCTGTCCTTTACCGAGCCCATCTTTGCATGAAATATTCCCTTGGTATCTTTAATTTTCTTGAAGAGATCTCTAGTCTTTTCCAATCTGTTGTTTTCCTCTATTTCTTTGCATTGATCGCTGAGGAAGGCTTTCTTATCTCTTCTTGCTATTCTTTGGAGCTCTGCATTCAGATGCTTATATCTTTCCTTTTCTCCTTTGCTTTTCGCTTCTCTTCTTTTCACAGGTAATTGTAAGGCCTCCCCAGACAGCCATTTTGCTTTTTTGCATTTCTTTTCCATGGGGATGGTCTTGATCCCTGTCTCCTGTACAATGTCATGAACCTCAGTCCATAGTTCATCAGGCACTCTATCAGATCTACTCCCTTAAATGTAATTCTCACTTCCACTGTATAATCATAAGGGATTTGATTTGGGTCATACCTGAATGATCTAGTGGTTTTCCCTACTTTCTTCAATTAAAGTCTGAATTTGGAAATAAGGAGTTCATGATCTGAGCCACAGTCAGCTCCTGGTATTTTTTTTTTTTTTTTTTGCTGACTGTATAGAGCTTCTCCATCTTTGGCTGCAAAAAATATAATCAATCTGATTTCAGTGTTGACCATCTGGTGATGTCCATGTGTAGAGTCTTCTCTTGTGTTGTTGGAAGAGGGTGTTTGTTATGCCCAGTGCATTTTCTTGGCAAAACTCTATTAGTCTTTGCCCTGCTTCATCCCATATTCCAAGGCCAAATTTGCCTGTTACTCCAGGTGTTTCTTGACTTCCTACTTTTGCATTCCAGTCACCTATAATGAAAAGGACAACTTTTTTGGGTGTTACTTCTAAAAGGTCTTGTAGGTCTTCATAGAACCGTTCAATTTCAGCTTCTTCAGCATCACTGGTTGGGGCATAGACTTGGATTACTGTGATGTTGAATGGTTTGCCTTGGAAACGAACAGAGATCATTCTGTCGTTTTTGAGATTGCATCCAAGTACTGCATTTTGGACTCTTTTGTTGACCATGATGGCTACTCCATTTCTTCTGAGGGATTCCTGCCCACAGTAGTAGAGATATAATGGTCATCTGAGTTAAATTCACCCATTCCGGTCCATTTTAGTTCGCTGATTCCTGGAATGTTGACATTCACTCTTGCCATCTCTTGTTTGACCACTTCCAATTTGCCTTGATTCATGGATCTGACATTCCAGGTTCCTATGCAATATTGCTCTTTACAGCATCGGACCTTGCTTCTATCACCAGTCACATCCGCAGCTGGGTATTGTTTTTGCTTTGGCTCCATCCCTTCATTCTTTCTGGAGTTATTTCTCCACTGATCTCCAGTAGCATATTGGGCACCTACTGACCTTGGGAGTTCCTCTTTCAGTATCCTATCATTTTACCTTTTCATACTGCTCATGGGGTTCTCAAGGCAAGAATACTGAAGTGTTTTGCCATTCCCTTCTCCAGTGGACCACATTCTGTCAGACCTCTCCACCCGTCTTGGGTTGCCCCACGGGCATGGCTTAGTTTCATTGAGTTAGACAAGGCTGTGGTCCTAGTCTGATTAGATTGACTAGTTTTCTGTGAGTATGGTTTCAGTGTGTCTGCCTTCTGATGCCCTCTTGCAACACCTACTGTCTTCCTTGGGTTTCTTTTACCTTGGACAAGGGGTATCTCCTCATCGCCGCCCCTTCTGACCTTGAACGTGGAATAGATCCTCTAGGCCCTCCTGCGCCCATGCATCCACCGCTCCTTGGAGGTGGGGTTGCTCCTCCCAGCCGCCGCCCCTGGCCTCGGACTCGGGATAGCTCCACTCGGTTGCCGCCCTGACCTCCGACGTGGGGTAGCTCCTCTCCACCGTTCCTGTGCTGTCCCAGCCTGGCACTCTCGGCTGCTGCCCCTGACCTCGGATGTTGGGTAACTCCTCTTGGCCGCCTCATCTCGGGCATGGGGTCCTCCCGGCTTCTGCCCCTGACCTCGGATTTGGGGTAGCTCCTCTCAGCCATGCTAAGTGCACTGGTCGCAGCCGCCCATGCTAAAATAAGCCCGAAATATTTACTATCTGTCCCATTACAGAGAAGTTTATCAACCCATGGATTAATGGGTTTAATAGTCTGATACCCTCTGCTGTACTTCTCAGCCAGTTTTGTAAACCGTTAAGAGATTTCAGTCTTGAAATATCAAGTATTGGAGCTTATCCTGGGCGAGGCAGGGTTAACCCCAAAATTGGGTGACATATGCCTTTTAGCTACCATGTGCTAATTACACATGTGCATCTTGGAGCTCTATATTGCAGCTTTGCCCACAGAAAGGAAGAGGACTTTACTGTGCAGCAAGTAAGAAATGAGGGTCTCTACTATACCATGATGTAGATATAACCTGCACTTGGACAAGAGTAGAAGGAAAGCTGGCAGAAATCTTCACTAAAATAAAAACCAAATAAATAATATAATAGAAACCTTCCCCTTGAGAAATATGCTGACACAAAAGTAGCACAAACACCAAGGTCATTGATATAGACCTCACAGGAAGCGTCAGATGAATCAATTTTAGTATTTTAAGAATCAATTTCCTCCCTAAAAATGGCAAAAAAAAAAAAAAAAACAACATATAGCTAAGATGTGGTCTGATTTAAATATTTGTTAAAATGTGGCTGGAAAAGGATGTAGGGGTAACAAGTTAAAAATGATTACCAAGATAGAAATATGACCGAGACTTAAAGAACCCTAATAGAAGAAAAGTTGTATTAAATATTAAATGATAACTTGCTGAAAGAAAAGAATAACAGTATCCAGAAGGACTCATGATTTGAAGCTCATAAGGTAAATCACCTGTGTTTGAGTGGAGCGAGAGTCCATGTGAAACAGAACTGGACATGCTACAAAGGGAGGATGCAGAGCCCTTCCAGATGTAAGAATGTCCAAAGGATATCTCCAACACACCAAGCCAACTATGTTCCAAAATCTGGGTTGGGAAAAATATATCAGCACTGAGAAAGATAACTGGGCCAACAGCCTCACTGTGTCCAAATGAAGGAGGTATCCAGATTCTGTGAAGCTCATCTTAATGCTCACATGAGCCACAGCTGTAGTTCATGGCCTTATTCAGCCTATTCCGTTTATATAATCCCAACTCAAAGAACCAGGATACTCATAAGCCCCACTGCATAAAAGGCAAGATGGTACCCACTGCATATCAACGTGAAAGCTGAAGAAATAACTCAAAGTTGTCCAAGTACCTGGGGTCCTGATTTTCCTGACTATAACACCTGAGGTCAAAAGATTTTGGTTTGAATGACATTTTCAACACACAAAAGTGAAAATTGACAGCATTAGTCTCTCAGTCACTTCTGACTCTTTACGACCCCGTGGACTGTAGCCCTCCAGGCTCCTCTGTCCGTGGAATTCTGTTCAAGACTGTGGGAGTGGATAGCCATTCTCTTCTCCAGGAGATCTTTCTGACCCAGAGTGAATCCAGGTCCCTGTATTGCAGGTGATTCTTTACCATCTGAGCCACCAGGGAAGCCCTCTCAACATATGCATTTAAGAAAAAATGTTTTATACTTTCTAAAACTTGATTTCCTCATTGAAATGGAAAAACACCTACTCACAAGGTTTTAAATGAGATTAAATTCAATGCTGTATGTGAATCTATCTTGTGCCATTTCAGTCAATATGAGGTACTCAATGTTTAGGGAATTCTATTTCATTCCTACCTATCTTTCAAAAGAAGAAGGTAGGAGAGGGTGGGAAGATTTGGGAGAATGGCATTGAAACATGTAAAATATCATGTATGAAATGAGTTGCCAGTCCAGGTTCGATGCACGATACTGGATGCTTGGGGCTGGTGCACTGGGACGACCCAGAGGGATGGAATGGGGAGGGAGGAGGGAGGAGGGTTCAGGATGGGGAACACATGTATACCTGTGGCGGATTCATTTTGATATTTGGCAAAACTAATACAGTTATGTTAAGTTTAAAAATAAAATAAAATTAAAAAAAAAAAAAGAAGAAGGTAGGAAAAAAGTGATAGCTGCAAACCTAGTTTCAGTGGAAAATGTGTGTCAGTGTCCTTCCTAGAAGGTCAGATTGTAGTAGACACTATGTCTGATATAACTTTTCTAGATTTTCCATTAAATTAAAATATTCATGGGTTTAAACAAAACAGACGGCACTGCAAATCAGGGACCCCAACTTCCAGGATCTAATACCTGGTGATCTGAGGTGAAGTTGATGTAATAATAATAGAAATAAAGTGCACAACAAATGTAATGCACTTGAATCATCCTGAAACCATTCACCAAGCTAGTCCATGGGAAAATTGTCTTCCATGAAAACAGTCCCTAGTGCCAAAAGCTTGGGGACTGATGCTATAAATAAAAAATAAGAAAAAAATGTAGCTCATAATGCAGGGAGAATTTCCACTGAATGGATTATCCATAAGAATAGAATGAAATGCATATTCTCAGCTTGTTGCTCAGTCACTAAGTCGTGCCTGAATCTTTGCAACCCCATGGAATGTAGCACACCAGGAACCCCATGGAATGCAGCACATCAGGCTCCTCTGTCTTCCATTATCTCCTGAAGCTTCCTCAAATTCATGTCCATTGACTCAGTGATGCTATCTAACCATCTCATTCTCTGCCGTCCCCTTCTCCATTTGCCTTCACTCTTTCCCAACATCAAGATCTTTTCCAATAAGTCAGATCTTTGCATTAGGTGGCCAAAATATTGCAGCTTCAGCTTCAGCATCAGTCCTTCCAATGACTCTTCAGGGTTGATTTCCTTTAGGATTTACTGGTTGAATCTCCTTGCAGTCCAAGAAACTCTCAAGAGTCTTCTCCAGCACTACAATTCAAAAACATCAATTCTTCCATGTTCAACCTTCTTTAAGGTTCAACTCTCACATCCATGTATGACTATCAGAAAAACCACAGCTTTGACTATATTGTCCTTTGTTGGCAAAGTGATGTCTCTGCTTTTTAATATGCTGTCTAGGTTTGTCATTGCTTTCCTTCCAAAGAGTGAATGTCTTTTAATTTCATGGCTGCAGTTACAGTCCACACTGATTTTGTAGCCCAAGAAAATAAAGTCTGTCATTTCTTCTACTTTTTCCCCTTCTATTTGCCATGAAGTGATGGGACTGGATGCCATGATCTTAGTTCTTTTAATGTTGAGTTTCAAATCAGCTTTTTCACTCTCCTCTCTCACTCTCATCAAGAGACTCTTTAGTTCCTCTTCACTTTCTTCCATTACAGTGGTATCATCTGCATATCTGAGGTTGTTGATTTTTCTCCCAGCAATCTTGGTTCCAGTTTTTGATTCATCCAGCCCAGCATTTCTCATGATGTACTCTGCATAGAAGTTAAATAAGCAGGGTTACAAAACACAGCCTTGTCATGCTCCTTTCCCAGTATTGAACCAGTCATTTTTTCATGTTGCTTCTTGACCTGCCAACAGGTTTTTCGAGAGACAGGTAAGGTGGTCTGGTACTCCCATCTCTTTAAGAATTTTCCACGGTTTCTTGTGATCCAAACATCAAAAGGCTTTAGCTAGTCAATGAAGCAGATGTTTTACTGGAATTTCCTTGCTTTCTCTATGATCCAGCAAGTGTTGGCAATTTCATCTCTGGTTCCTCTACCTTTTTTTTTTTTTAATTTATTTATTTTAATTAGAGGCTAATTACTTTACAATATTGTATTGGTTTTGCCATACATCAACATGAATCTGCCACTGGTGTACACGTGTTCCCAATCCTGAACCCCCCTCCCACCTCCCTCCCCATACCATCCCTCTGGGTCATCCCAGTGCACCAGCCCCAAGCTTCCTGTATTCTGCATTGAACCTGGACTGGTGATTCGTTTCTTATATGATATTATACATGTTTCAATGCCATTCTCCCAAATCATTCTCCCCCCTCCCTCTCCCACAGAGCCCAAAAGACTGTTCTATACATCTGTGTCTCTTTTGCTGTCTAAACCCAGCATGTAAATCTGAAATTTTCTGTTCTCGTAATGCTGAAGCCTAGCTGCATTATTTGGCATTTCCTTTTTTGGGGGATTGGAATATAAGCTGACCTTTTCCAGTACTGTGACCACTGCTGAGTTTAGGGGCTTCCCTGGTGGCTCAGAGGTTAAAGTGTCTTCCTGCAATGTGAGAGACCCAGGTTCGATCCCTGGGTCGGGAAGATCCCCTGGAGAAGGAAATGGTAACCCACTCCAGTATTCTTGCCTGGAGAATCCCATGGACAGAGGAGCCTGGCAGGCTACAGTCCATGGGGTTGCAAAGAGTCGGACACGACTGAGCAACTTTACTTACTTACTTACTTACTTACTTTTTTTTTTTTGGCTTAAACAACTCAAATTTATTGTAAAGTAATTAACCTCCAATTAAAATAAATAAATTTATATTTAAAAAATTTGCTGACTTATTGAGTGCAGTACTTTAACAACATCGTCTTTTAGGATCTGAAATTCCAGCTCAGATGGAATTCCATTACCTCCACTAACTTTGTTCATAGTAATGCTTTCTTGATTTTCAAGGCCCACTTGGCTTCACGCTACAGGATATCTTGCTTTAGGTGAGTGATCACACCATCATGGTTATCTGTGTCATTTACATGGTTATTGCATAGCTCTTTTGTGTATTCTTGCCACCTCTTCTTAATTTCTTCTGCTTCTCTTAGGTCCTTGCTCTTTCTGTCCTTCATTGTTCCCATTGTTGTATGAAATATTTCCTTGGTATCACTAATTTTCTTGAAGAGATCTCTAGTCTTTCCCATTCTTTGTTTTCCTCTATTTCTTTGCGTTTTTTTCATTTCAGAAGACCTTCCTATCTTTTCTTGTTCCCCTTCTCCCTTGCCTTTCACTTCTCTCCTTTCCTCGGCTATTTATAGGCCTCCTCAGACAATCGCTTTGCCTTCTTGCATTTTATTTGGCATGGTTTTGGTCACTGCCTCCTATACAATGTTATGAACCTTTGACTGTGGTTCTTCAGGCAGTCTGTCTACCAGATCTAATCCCTTGAATCCATTCATCATCTCCACTGTATAAGAGATTTGATTTAGGTCATACCTGAAAGGTCCTGTGGTTTTCCCGTTTCTTCAATTTATGGCTGAATTTTGCAATAAGGAACTCATGATCTGAGCAACAGTCAGACCAGGTCTTGGTTTTACTGACTGTAGAGAAATCCTCCATCTTTGTCTGCAGAGAACATAATCAATATGATTTCTATTAGTAATTGCCCTCTACTCTTCTCCAGTAGAATATTGGACACCTTCTGACCTTGGGGGACTCATCTTCTGGTTTGTTTTTTTTTTTTTGCCTTTTCATACTGTTCATGGGGTTCTTGAGGCAACAGTACTGGAGTGAGTTGCCATTTATTCCTCCAGTGATCCATGTTTTGTGAGAACTCTTCACTATGACTCATCCACCTTGGGTAGCCCTGCATGGTATGGCTCATACCTTGGGGCTTGCCAGGTGGTACAGTGGTAGAGAATCCACCTGCCAACTCAGGAGATGCAAGAGACATGGGTTCAGTCTGTGTGTCAGGAAGATCCCCTGGAGTAGGAAATGGCAACCTGTTCCAGTACTCTTGCCTGGAAAATTCTGTGAACAGAGGAGCCTAGTGGGCTACAGTCCGTGGGTTCGCAAAGACTTGGACGCAGCTGGGCGACTGAGCACACACACATTGCAAGAATATTTCTTATTTTTCCTTCAGGGAAAGCCTTGTTGTGGTGAAGGGCTTCCATAACTTGCATAATTCTCAGATTACACATATACTCCACCCTTTGAATCAGAACTGAACAGAGGGCCCCAAAGTAGGTAATAAAACTTTGCCCCAACACAGAGGGTGTGAGAGAGTGTGTAAAATTCAGGAAGAAAACAGCACACTCAACAAATGCTTAGGAACTGTATGTCAGGCAAAATCATTGCTCCCCCATTCTATTCATTCCTTCTCCCAAATCAGCAACTTTTCCTTGTTATAAAGTCTATATCCTGGGATTGAGACAGGCTGGGACCTGGGGCCTGGAATCCTTTGCTGCAGCTTGTACCTGGACAAATGTCTCCTTGAGCAACAAATACAAAGAAACTATAAAGAACTAAAAATAACTGTGTGCAGGCACAGTTGGGGCAAATTCTGGACAACAAGATACAAAAAGAGTGAAAAAAGTCCTCAACTGTGACTTCTGAAGAGCTTGGAGCAAAAAACAGGGCGTTGGGAGAAAAAGCAGTGTACTGTGCATGACATCTGCACTCAACACCACCAAAGGGGTTGACAAGCCCTAAACTTGCCTAAGCCACCCTTGTGGCCTGATCCCTGAACATACCCATACCATCAGCCTATATAAGACACCAGCTCACCACTCTCACCCTGGATCTGGGAGAAAGCAAGGGAACATGTTACTCATTTTGACTCTCTCCTGTGGCCACAGAAGCTCCAATATAGTCCTGTCTGAATTTCTTGACTAGACTTCTACCAATTTCTATCTATTGGGGAAGGCCAAGAACCCTGATTGGTGTCAGGATAACTGAGTCATCTAAGGAAAAGTATTATAAGAAAGGATGTAAAGAGAACGCATACTGGGCATAGCAGGTGCTGGGGTGAAGTATTTAAAGCTCTATATTGTTTAAAAGACTGCTGTCAGCTGCACCTGAATCTCTAGCTTAGTAATAGGACCAGACAATCTGAGTACAAGAAGATGCCTACCTACTTCAGAGCTGCACATTCACAACACGTGAATGCCTACTGGGCATCACACTGAACAGGTGGTAAAAAGCATCCTTAATGTCAGGACATGTGCTGGGATGGGGGTGGGTGGAGCTTCTAATTCCTCATTAGAACAGACATTGATGGAAACAGAGAATTGCTTTAGAACATTTGTCTACTCTGAGAGCAAATCCCAGGCCTGAAGGGACTTTTTCTCAATAAAGTGCTGGCAAATAAATTAAGAAAATAAGTAAAGCCTACAAAAAGACAACAACAGAAAGTCAATGAAAAAGATCCTTGAAAATTTAAAAATTATAATTTCAATGTTATACAGTATATATATATATATATATATATAAAATTACATACAATGATAATATTTCAAAATACATAAAAATAAAAACGCTAGTGTATTAATTATTTGTTGCTATGTAACAATGTTATCACAAACTCAATGACTCAAATCAACACATATTTACTATCTCATAGTTTCTATGGTTCAGTAGTCCAGGCATGTCTTAGAAGGGCCCTTTCTTCAGTGACTCACAAGACAGCAATCAAGATATTAGCCAAGACTTGTTCTCTTATCCTAGCAAAGGACCCATTTCGAAGCTCATTAGGTTGCTGGCAAGATTTAGCTCCTCCGGTTGTAGGACTGAAAGCCTCAGCTTCTTGCTGGCTCTTTGCAAGTCCACTCTCAGCTCTTCGTGGATACCTGTGATTCCAGCCATATGAGATCCTCCAACATGACTGCTTCACAAAGCTGGCAAAGCACAGAGAGGCCCCAGTGAAATGAGAGCAACTATCCTGTATAATGTAGTCACATACATCCTCACCCTTACCCTACTTTAATGGTTAGAAACAAGTTATATTTTTCGTCCACATCCAAGGGAAGAATCACACAAAGGCATGAACATGAGGAAGCGGGTACAGGGAGCCACCTTAAGAGTCTGTCCACTACAAACTGCCCTCTGGTTCCCAGTTATTCCTAACCTTGGTATCTGCAAAATAGATTCACTTTCTTCAAAGGATCTTGCCCTGTATATATTGTATGGTGTTGAGCAGCATCCTTGGCCTTATTCACCAGCTGCCAGCAGCACCTTTCCCTAGCTGTGACAACAAAAATGTATCCATGAATGCTCACTTATGTCTGACTGTTTGTGACCCCATAGACTGTAGCCCACCAGGCTCCTCTGTCCATGGGATTTTCCAGGCAACAATACAGGAGTGGATTGCCATGTCCTACTCCTAACCCACGGATCAAACCACATCTCTTATGTCTGCTGAACTGCTGGGCAGATTCTTTACCACTGTGCCACCTGCAAAGCCAAATATATTGCTAAATGTCCCATGGGATAGGGGACTAAATGACCATTGGTTGAGAACAATGACCTAGAAAACTGCACTTTTAATAATAACTGCATAAGAGAAAAAAAAATACAAGTCATCTTCCCTGTGACCTAAAATATATACCAAGAAATTGGATTGTGAAAGTGAAAGTCACTCAGTTGTGTCTGACTCTTTGAGACCCCATGGACTATGCAGTCCATGGAATTCTCTAGGCCAGAATACTGGAGTGGGTAGGCTTTCCCTTCTCCAGGGGATCTTCCCAACCCAGGGATCGAGCCCAGGTCTCCCATATTGCAGGACAATTCTTTACCAACTGAGCCACAAGGGAACCCCAAGAATACTGGAGTTGGTAGCCTATCCCTTCTCCAGGGGATCTTTCCAAGCCAGGAAAATCACAGTATTCTGCATTGCAGGTAGATTCTTAACCAACTGAGCTATCAGAAATTGGATTAGGATCCATTAAAAATAAGTAGGTTGAAATAATAGCACACACAGAAGCACTGGCCCAAGGTTTAAATTTTTTAAAAGCAGAACATAGGGAAAGAACAAGATGGCGGAGGAGTAGGGGGATGTGGAGTACACCTCTCTCCGTGGATACATCAGGAATACACCTTCAGACACAGAAGCGCATGCAGAACACCAGCTGAGAGTGGACAGGAGTACCTGATCAATGGAAAAGAATATATAGAACCATGCAAAACTTGGTAGGACAAAGGAATTAGGGAGAAAAAGAGGAATGTTAGTAGGATTGGACTTACCCTCAGCGGGTGGGGGAACTGAAGCAGGGAACCCATCCCGACATCAAGGCAATTGTCTGAGTCATAGGAGAAACATTTAAGTCTGAGAGTGAAACAGTTGATCTGTGGCAGCCTAAATGGAATGAGAATTAGACAGTCCTTGATACAGCCATACATACCCCAGACAGGAATGCTGGTACCCTGGAATTGCAGCGTCTGGGAGCTGGAGTTTAGGGATTGTGGAGCAATCCCGGGGCCAGGAATGCTGTTGACTGTGGAAAGACGGAAGAAGGGTATGTGAGGGAGGAGATTGTGGTGGGAAATGCCAGTGGAGGAAAGCCAGGCAGCCATGGAAGCAAAACGATATTGCTGAGTCACACATAGTGGGTGGAACCATCACCATAGCCTCTCTCCCCACACGCCAGGATTGGCAGTTGAACAACAGAGAGGCTGACCCATCAAATGCATGATGAACTGAACTACAGAGTAGGAGCCCAGCCGGGGGGCCCCTCTATGTAACTGACACACCAAGCAACAGAGAAGGACCCCAGGCAAGGGAACCCTGTAAGTGTCTGAATGGGCAGAGCTACAGAGAAAGACTGGCTTAAGAGGCCTTCTGATTACCAGCTACAAGAGGCATGAAAAAAGACTCTGATAGGGCCATAACTCCTGTGGTGTAGGCAGTCCATGTCCCTGTACACTTGGTGCTGCCAGGGGCCCTGCAAGCCAAGCAGCTGTGCAACCTTCACACTCAACTCTCACTGGGGCAGAGTGACACAGGCAAAAAAAAAATCATGCATTTATGTGTCCAGGGTCATTTCAGTAGTGTCCAACTCTTTGCGGCTCTGTAGACTGTGGTCTACCAGGGGTCTCGATCACGGAGGATGGTTCTCTAGGCAAGAATACTGGAGCATATTGGCCATACTTGTTGCCATGCCCTTTTTCAGTTCAGTTCAGTATCTCGGTCGTGTCCAGCTCATTGCGAACTCATGGACTGCAGCACACCAGGCCTCCTTGTCCATCAACAACTCCTGAAGTTTACTCAAACTCGTGTCCATTGAGTTGGTGCTGCCATCCAACCATCTCATCCTCTGTCATCCCCTTCTTCTCCTGCCTACAATATATCCCAGGATCAGGGTCTTTTCAAATGAGTCAGTTCTTGCCATCCAGTGGTCAAAATATTGGAATTTCAGCTTCAGCATCAATCCTTCCAATGAATATTCAGGACTTATTTCTTTTAGGATCTCTTCTTGGTTGGATCTCCTTGCAGTTCAAGGGACTCTCAAGAGTCTTTTCCCACACCATAGTTCAAAAGCATAAATTCTTCAGCGCTCAGCTTTCTTTATAGTCCAACTCTCTCATCCATATAAGACTACTGGAAAAACCATAACTTTGACTAGATGGACCTTTGGTGGCAAAGTAATGTCTCTGCTTCTTAATATGCAGTCCAGGTTGATCATAACTTTTCTTCCAAGGAACAGGCATCATTTAATTTCTTGGCTGCAGTCACCATCTGCAGTGATTTTGGAGCTCCCACTCCAAAAAGGCTCTCACTGTTTCCATTGCTTCCCCATCTATTTGCCATGGAGTGATGGAACTAGATGCCATGATCTTAGTTTCCTGAATGTTGAATTTTAGACCAACTTTTTCACTCTCCTCTTTCACTTTCATCAAGAGGCTCTTTAATTCTTCTTCTCTTTCTGCCATAAGGGTAGTGTCATCTGCTCATCTGAGGTTATTGATATTTCTCCCGGCAATCTTGATTCCAGTTTGTGCATCGTTCAGCCCAGCATTTCTCATGATGTAGTCTGCATATAAGTAAAATGAGCAGGGTGACAATATATAGCCATGACATACTCCTTTCCCAATTAGGAACCAGTCTATAGTTCCATGTCCAGTTCTAATTGTTACTTCCTGATCTGCATATAGATATCTCAGGAAGCATGTCAGATGGTCTGGTAATGTCAACTCTTTAAGAATTTTCCACAGTTTGTTGTGATCCACAGTCAAAGGCTTTGGCATAGTCAATAAGGCAGAAGTAGATGTTTTTCTGGAACTCTCTTGTTTTTTCGATGATCCAACAGCTATTGGCAATTTGATCTGTTCCTCTGCCTTTTATAAATCCACCTTGAACATCTGCAAATTCATGATTCATGTACTGTTGAAGCCTGGCTTGGAGAATTTTGAGCATTACTTTACTAGCATGTAAGATGAGTGCAATTGTGAGATAGTTGGAGCATTCTTTGGCATTGCCTTTCTTTGGGGTTGGGATGAAAAAATTGATCTTCTCCAGTCCTGTGGCCACTGCTGAGTTCTCCAAATTTGCTGTCATATTCAGTGCAGCACTTTCACAGCGTCATCTTTTAGGATTTGAAATAACTCAACTGGAATTCCTTCACCACCACTAGCTTTGTTCATAGTGATGCTTCCTAAGGCACACTTGACTTTTCATTCCAGGATGTCTGGCTCTAGGTGAGTGATCACACCATTGTGGTTATCTGAGTCATGAAGATCTTTTTTGTATCATTCTTCTCTGTATTCTTGCCATCTCTTCTTAATATCTTCTGCTTCTGTTAGGTCCATAACATTTCTGTCCTTTTTTGAGCCCATCTTTGCATGAAATTTTCCAGTGGTATCTTTAATTTTCTTGAAGAGTTCTCTAGTCTTTCCCATTCTATTGTTTTCCTTTATTTCTTTGCATCAATCACTGAAGAAGGGTTTCTTATCTCTCCTTGCTATTCTTTGGAATTCTGCATTCAGATAGATATATCTTTCCTTTTCTCCTTTGCCTTTCACCTCTCTTCTTTTCACAGCTATCTGTAAGGCCTTCTCAGACAACCATTTTGCCTTTTTGCATTTCTTTTTCTTGGGTATGGTCTTGATCCCTGCCCTCTGTACAGTGTCAGGAACCTCTGTCCGTAGTTCTTCAGGCACTCTGTCTATCAGATCTAATCCCTTGAATCTATTTGTCACTTCCACTGTATAATCATAAGGGATTTGATTTAGGTCATACCTGAACGGTCTAATGGTTTTCTCTGCTTTCTTCAATTTAAGTCTAAATTTGACAATAAGGAGTTCATGATTTGAGCCACATTCAGCTCCCAGTCTTGTTTTTGCTGACTGTATAGAGCTTCTCCACCTTTGGCTGCAAATAATATAATCAATCTGATTTCAGTATTGACCATCTGGTGATGTCCATGTGTAGAGTCTTCTCTTGTGTTGTTGGAAGAGGGTGTTTGCTATGACCAGTGTGTTCTGTTGACAAAACTCTATTAGCCTTTGCCCTGCTTCATTCTGTATTCCAAGGCCAAATTTGCCTGTTACTCCAGATATTTCTTGACTTCCTACTTTGTATTCCAATCCCCTATAATGAAAAGGACATCTTTTGGGAGTGTTGGTTCTAGAAGTTCTTCTAGGTCTTCATAGAACCATTCAGCTTCAGCATTACTGATCGGGGCAATATTGCAGTAGCTTGGATTACTTCAATATCGAATGTTTTGCCTTGGAAATGAACAGAGATCATTCTGTTGTTTTTCAGATTGCCTCCAAGTACTGCATTTTGGACTCTTATTGACTATAATGGTACTCCATTTCTTCTAAGGGATTCTTGCCCTTAGTAGTAGATATAATGGTCATCTGAGTAAATTTACCCATTCCTGTCCATTTTAGTTCGCTGATTCCTAAAATGTTGACGTTCACTCTTGCCATCTCCTGTTTGACCACCTCCAATTTGCCTTGATTCATGGAGCTAACATTCAAGGTTCCTATGCAATATTGCCTTTACAGCATCAGACTTTCCTTGCATCACCAGTCACATCCATAATGGGTGGTGTTGTTGCTTTGGCTCAGTCTCTTCATTCCTTCTTGAGTTATTTCTCCACTGATCTCCAATAGCATATTGGGCACCTACCAACCTGGGGAGTTCATCTTTCAGTATCCTATCTTTTTGCCTTTTCATACTGTCCATGGGGTTCTCAAGGCAAGAATACTGAAGTGGTTTGCCATTCTCTTCTTCAGTGGACCACGTTGTGTCAGAACTCTCCACCATGACCCATCTGTCTTGGGTGGCACTACTAGAGCACTATTCCCTGCTTCCCTAGCTGCCAACTCCCCTGAGTACATGGTGCTGCCAGAATCCCTGTGACCCAAGCAGCTGCATCACCTCCACAACTGGCTCTCACAGGGGCAAACCCAAGTCCTTCAGGGCAGACTCAAGAGCAAACCCCAGGGGACACCGGTAGAGGTGGAAATAAAACCAGAATTGAAACCCAGGTGCAGTGTGTCAAAGGAATGAGATCTAAAACCTTTCCACCAGCTGTACAAGCTGTAGATTAAATCCACATGTTCAGGATGGGGAACACATGTATACCTGTGGCAGATTCATTTTGATATTTGGCAAAACTAATACAATTATGTAAAGTTTAAAAATAAAATAAAATTTAAAAAAAGTTAATATAGAAATTAAAAAAAAAAATAAATCCACATGATCAACTAGGCAGACTCTGTCTATGGAATAATAAAAGGTCATTGAGAGCTCCTACAAAAGAAAACGCACTAGTTCTGTTAGCTTGTGGACATTGAAAGCAAGAACACAGGAGTAGGGCCAGATTAGAATCTGAGCTGCCCCTGCAACAGGTTCAGAGATCAGCACAGTAGTAGAGGGCATCCTAGGGAGGTAAGGTTGACTGTGACTCCCAGCGAGTGAAAGGACTCTGACAGCAGTAACTCAAGAAAAACATTTATTATTCTTATTTATTGACTTGTTCTGTAGATTCTCTTGTATTTTTTTTTCTCTTTTTTTGTTCGTTTTTTCCCCTGCTCAGTTATAGCTGTCGATTTTATGGGGCACTATGAAATCCAGTTAAGTTTTGAGCTTTTTTTTTTTTTCTCAGTCACATTTTTATTGCTGTTATAAACCTCTGCCTCTATGTTGGGCTTTTACAGTTCTGTGGGGTTTTCCTCTTTTTTGTTTTCTCTTTTTTTTATTTTAACCTTTAATTTTTTAATCTATTATTATTTTTCTATATTTATTCCTTTGCTTTTCCTATTGTTATTTTCCCATTGCACTTAATCCTTAACATATATAAATCTACATTATCTACCTTTATCTAACTTCACATATCTATTCTTTCTTTCTTTTCTTTCTCTCCTTTCCTCTCAATATATTTGTTAGTCTTATTTTCATTGCTTTATTCACAAATTGGTGCTTTGCTTCAGTTTTGTTTTCCAGTTTGTGTTTTCATTAGTTTTGTTCTAGTTGATATAATTTTTGGTTTCCTTTCTTCGCTGGGTCAATCTATTGTACTTTATTTTTGTTGGACTGTTTTGATTTTGCTTATGGGTGTATATGTATATGTGTATAATCAATCATAGTTTCTATTGTTGTTATAAACCTCTGTCTCTACATTGGGCTTTTGCACTTTTGTGGAGTTTTCCTTTTTTCTTCTTCTTCCTTTTTTTTTTTTTTCCTCTTTTTTATAATTTTAATTTTTTAAAGCTATTATATTTTTTCTACATTTATTCTTTTGTTTGCATTTCCTACTCTTCTTTTCCCCTTGCAGTTAACCTTTAATGTATATAAATCTTAATCTACCTCTATTTAAATCTGCATAACTATTCTTTCTTTCTTTTATTTCCTTCCTTTCTTCTCAATATATTTGTTAGTTTTGTTTTCATTGCTTTATTCCCCACTTGGCACTTTGCTTTAGCTTTGTTTTCCAGTTTGTACTTAGTCTTGCTCTTAACTGGTAAATATAATTTTTGATTTTCTTTGGTAGGTGGGTGAATCTCCTGTACTTTATATTTGTTGGACTGTTTTGACTTTGCACATGGGTGTATATGTGTATGTGTATATTCCATTATTTTAATTATTATTTCCCTGACTTTGTAACTGCCATTTGTCTGGGGTTCATCTTTGGTTTCTCATTTTGGGGTATTTGTTTTAATCTCACTTAATGCCTTAACAAACCACTTGTGGAATCTTTGTTCCTGACTGGAGATCAAGCAATGAGCCTTTGGAGTGGGAGCACTGACTTCAAGACCCTGGGCTACTAGAGAACTAACCCTCAGTTCAGTTCAGTTCAGTCGCTCAGTCATGTCCAACTCTTTTCGACCCCATGAATTGCATCACGCCAGGCCTTCCTGTTCATCACCAACTCCCGGATGACACAAAAACTCATGTCCATCGAGTCGGTGGTGCCATCCAGCCATCTCATCCTCTGTCGTCCCCCTCTCCTCCTGCCCCCAATCCCTCCCAGCTTTCTCCTTGGAAAGAAAGTTATGACCAACCTATATAGCACATTAAAAAGCAGAGACATTATTTTGTCAACAAAGGTCTGTCTAGTCAAGGCTATGGTTTTTGCAGTGGTCATGTATGGATGTGAGAGTTGGACTGTGAAGAAAGCTGAGCGCCCAAGAATTGATGCTTTTGAACTGTGGTGTTGGAGAAAACTCTTGAGAGTCCCTTGGACTGCAAGGAGATCCAACCAGTCCAGTCTAAAGGAGATCAGTCTTGGGTGTTCTTTGGAAGGACTGATGCTGAAGCTGAAACTCCAGTACTTTGGCCACCTCATGCGAAGAGTTGACTCATTGAAAAAGAACTAACCCTAGGGAGTATCAAATAGTGAGAACTCACACAAATGAAACCACTTGAATGCAAGACCCAGCATCACCCAATCACCATTAACACCCAGTTCAGGACACCTCATCTAAACAACAAAGAAAACAAAAATACAAACCGAATCATCAGCAGACAGGATTACCACCTCACTCAGCCTTGCCCATCAGAGGAAAAACAAATAAAAACTCAGCACAAATCTCACCCTATATGAAGCTTACACAAAGCACTGGAACAACCTTAGGAGGGTAGAAACTGAAAGGAAAAAATAATTCAACCTTCTTCAAGGAAAGAATTCAACTTTTCTTGAAGCCTGAGAGAATGAGACCTCAAACAAATAATTTTTTTTAAAAAACGAAAAGGCAGAGAAATACTATACAAATGAAGGAACAAACTAAAACACAGAAGTCCAAATAAATGAAGAGGAAATAGGCAAACTACCTGAAAAAGAATTCAGAATAATGATAGCAAAGATGATCAAAAACCTTGAAAACAAAATGGAGAAAATGCAAGAATCAATTAACAAAGTCCTAGAAGAATTAAAGATTAAACATGCAGAGACAAACAACACAATTACTAAAATTAAAAATATTCTAGAAGGACTCAATAGCAGAATATCTGAAGCAAAAGAATGAAACAGTGAGCTGGAAATTAAAATGGTGGAAATAACTTCTGAAAAGCTGAATAAAGTAAAAAGAATGAAAAGAACTGAGGATAGTCTCAGAGACCCCTGGGACAATATCAAATGCACCAACATTCAAAGTATAGGGGTCCCAGAAGAAGAGAAAAAAAAAAAAGTGTATGAAAAAAATTTTGAAGAGATGATAGTTGAAAATTTCCCCAACAGAAGGAAATAGTCAATCAAGTCCAAGAGGCATAAAGAGTCCCATACAGGGTAAACCCAAGAAGAAACATTCAAGACACATACTAATAAAACTAACAAAGACTAAACACAAAGAAAGAATACGGGGAGGGAGGTGGGAGTGGGGTTCAGGATGGGGAACACGTGTACACCCATGGTGGATTCATGTTGATATATGACAAAACCAATACAATATTGTAAAGTAATCAACCTCCAATTAAAATAAATAAATTTAAATTAAAAAAAAATAAAAATAAAAGCAGCAAGGGGGAAGTAACAAGGAACATACAAAGGAAACCCCATATGCTTAGCAGCTGATCTTCCAGCAGAAACTCTGCAGGCCAGAACGGAATAGCAGGATATATTTAAAGTACTGAAAGGGAAAAATCTACAGCCAAGATTACTGTACTCAGCAAGGATCTCATTCAAAATTGATGGAGAAATAAAAAGATTTTCAGACAAGCAAAAATTAAGAGAATTCAATACCACCAAACCAACTTCATAACAAATGTTAAAGGGACTTAAATAGTCAAGAAATACAAGAGAAGGAAAAAGATCTACAAAATCAACCCCAAACAATTAAGAAAATGGCAATAGGAACATATGTATCAATAATTACTTTAAATGTAAATGGATTAAATGCACCAATAAAAAGACACAGAGTGGCTGAAGGGATACAAAAGTAAGACCCATATATATGCTGTCTACAAGAAACCCACTTCAGATCTAAAGACACATATAGACTGAAAATGAGAGGATGGAGAAATAGATCACATGTAAATGGGAAGCAAAAGAAAGCTGGAACAGCAATCCTCATATCAGAAAAAAATTGCCTTTAAAGTAAAGAAGATTACTAGCGATAAGGAAGGACATTACATAATGATCAAAGGATCAATCCAAGAGGAAGACATAACAATTATAAATGTCTATGCACCCAAAATAGGAGGACCTCAATACATAAGACAAATGCCAACAGATATAAAAGGGGAAACTGACAGTAACACAATAATAGTAGGAGACTTTACACTCCACTCATACCAACGGACAGATTATCAAAACAGAAAATTAATAAGGAAACACAAGTCTTAAATGATACATTAGATGAGATGAATCTCATTGATTTCTTCAGGACATTCCATCCAAATGCAAAAGAATACACCTTCTCAAGTGCATATGGATATACATCTTGGGTCACAAATAAACCTCAGTTAATTTAAGAAAATTGAAATTGTGTCAAGCATCTTCTATGAGACTAGATATCAATTAAAAGGAAAAAAACTGTAAGAAACACAAACACATGGAAATTAAACAACATGATTCTAAACAACCAACAGGTTACTGAAGAAATCAAAAGGGAAATCAAAAAGTTTCTAGGAACAAATGACAATGAAAACACAACAACTCAAAACCTATGGGATGCAGCAAAAGCAGTTCTAAAAGGGAAGTTTATAGCAATACAATCCTACCTCAAGAAACAAGAAAAACTTCGAATAGACAACCTAACTTTACACCTAAAACAACTGGAAAAAGAAGAAGAAAAAAATCTCCAACATTAGTAGAAGAAGGAAAGGAATCATAAAGATCTGAGTAGAAATACATGAAAAAGAAATGAAAGAAACAATAATAAAGATTACTAAAGCTAAAAGCTGGTTGCTGAGAAGATAAACAAAATTGACAAAACTTTAGCCAGACCCATCAAGAAGAAAAGAGAGAAGAATCAAATCAGCAAAATTAGAAATGAAAAAGAAGTTTCAATGGACAATGCAGAAATACAAAGGATTATAAGAGGTTATTTTAAACAAGTATATGGCAATAAAATGGATAACCTGGAAGAAATGAACACTTTCTTAGAAAACTTCAGTCTTCCAAGATTGAACCTGGAAGAAATAGAAATTATGAACAACCCAAATGCAAGCACTGAAGTTGAAGCTGTGATCAAAAATCACCCAAAAAACAAAATCCCAGGACCAGAGGGCTTCACAGGAGAATTCTATCAATCATTTAGCAAAGGGCTAATGCCTGTCCTTGGAGAAGGCAATGGCACCCCACTCCAGTACTCTTGCCTGGAAAATCCCATGGACGGAGGAGCCTGGTGGGCTGCAGTCCATGGGGTCGCTAAGAATCAGACACGACTGAGCGACTTCACTTTCACTTTTCACTTTCATGCATTGGAGGGGGAAATGGCAACCCACTCCAGTGTTCTTGCCTGGAGAATCCCAGGGACGGGGGAGCCTGGTGGGCTGCCGTCTATGGGGTCACACAGAGTCAGACACGACTGAAGCAACTTAGCAGCAGCAGCAACAATGCCTATCCTTCTAAAACTCTTTCAAAATAGTGCAGAGGAAGGAACACTTCCAAACTCATTCTACGAGGCCACCATCACCCTGATACCAAAACCAGACAGAGACAACACAAAACAGACCAGTATCACTGATGAACATAAATTATTAACAAATTGAAAGATAAAAACCATATCATAATCTCAATAGATGTAGAAAAAGCCTTTGACAAAATTCAGCATCCATTTATGATTAAAACTCTTCAAAAAATGGGCACAGAATGAACCTAACTCAACATAGTATAGGCCATATATGATAAGCCTACAGCAAATATTATTCTCAATGGTGAAAAACTGAAAGCATTCCCCCTAAGATCAGGAGCAAGTCAAGGGTGTCCACTTTTGCCACTATTATTCAACATAGTTCTGGAAGTCCTAGCTACAGGAATCAGAGAAGAAAAAGGAATAAAATGAATCCAGATGAAAAAATAAGTAAAGCTCTCACTGCTTGCAGATGACAAGAAACTACATAGAAAACCCTAAAGACAGAATCAGAAAATTACTAGAGCTAATCAGTGAATTTAAAAAAGTTGCAGGATACAAAGTCAATACACAGATCACTTGAATTTCTATATAATAACAATGAAAAATCAGAAAGAGCAATTAAGGAATCAGTCCTATTCCCCATTACAAGAAAAATAATTAAATGTCTAGGAATAAACTTACCTAAGGAGACAAGGCAGGTGGCAGGTCAGGAAGCAACAGTTTGAACTGGACATGGACCAACAGACTGGTTCCAAATAGGAAAAGGAGTACATCAAGGCTGTATACTGTCACCCTGCTTATTTAATTTATAAGCAGAGTACATCATGAGAAACGCTGGGCTGGAAGAAGCACAAGCTGGAATCAAGATTGCTGGGAGAAATATCAATAACCTCAGATATGAAGATGACACCACCCTTATGGCAGAAAGTGAAGAGGAACTAAAAAGCCTCTTGATGAAAGTGAAAGAGGAGAGTGAAAACGTTGGCTTAAAGCTCAACATTCAGAAAACGAAGATCATGGCATCTGATCCCATCACTTCATGGGAAATAGATGGGGAAACAGTGTCAGACTTTATTTTTCTGGGCTCCAAAATCACTACAGATGGTGACTGCAGCCATGAAATTAAAAGACACTTACTCCTTGGAAGGAAAGTTAAGACCAACCTAGATAGCATATTCAAAAGCAGAGACATTACTTTGCCAACAAAGGTCCATCTAGTCAAGGCTATGGTTTTTCCTGTGGTCATGTATGGATGTGAGAGTTGGACTGTGATGAAAGCTGAGCGCCAAAGAATTGATGCTTTTGAACTATGGTGTTGGAGAAGACTCTTAAGAGTCCCTTGGACTGCAAGGAGATCCAACCAGTCCATTCTAAAGGAGATCAGCCCTGGGATTTCTTTGGAAGGACTGATGCTAAAGCTGAAACTCCAGTACTTTGGCCACCTCATGCGAAGAGCTGACTCATTGGAAAAGACTCTGATGCTGGGAGGGATTGGGGGCAGGAGGAAAAGGGGACAACCGAGGATGAGATGGCTGGATGGCATCACTGACTCGATGGACATGAGTTTGAGTGAACTCCGGGAGTTGGTGATGGACAGAGAGGCCTGGCGGACTGCAATTCATGGGGTTGCAAAGAGTCGGACACGACTGAGTGACTGAACTGAACTGAACTGAAGGAGACAAAAGAACTGTACACAGAAAATTATAAGATACTAATGAAAGAAATCAAAGATGACATAAACAGATGGAGAGATATTCCACATTCCTGGGTAGGAAGTATCAATATTGTGAAAATGACTATACTACCAAATGCAATCTACAGTTTCAATGTGATCCCTATCAAATTACCAATGGCATTTTTCACAGAACTAGAACAAAAAATTTCACAATTCATAAGGAAACACAAAGATCTAAACAGCTGCAGTCTCAAGAAAGAAGAATGGAGCTGAAATAATCAGCCTTCCTGGTTTCAGGTTATACTACAAAGCTACAGTCATCAAGACAGCATAGTACTAGCACAAAAACAGGAATACAGACCAATGGAACAAGATAGAAAGCCCAGAAATAAATCCATGCACCTCTGAATACCTTATTTTTGACAAAGGAGGCAAGAATATACAATGGGACAAAGACAGCCTCTTCAATAAATGGTGTTGGGAAAACTGGAAAACATGTAAAAGAATGAAATTAGAACACTTCATAACACCATACAGAAAGATAAACTTAAAATGGATTAAAGACTTAAATGTAAGGCTAGAAACTATAAAATTCTCAGAGGAAAACATAGGCAGAACACTTGATGACATAAATCAAAGTAAGATCCTCTATGACCCAACTCCTAGAGTAACAGAAATAAAAACAAAAGTAAATAAGTGGGACCTGATTAAGCTTAAAAGGTTTTGCACAGCAAAGGAAACTATAAGCAAGGTGAAGAGGCAACCCTCAGAATGGGAGAAAATAATAGCAAATGAAACAAGTGACAAAGGATTAATTCCCAAAATACACAAGCAGCTCATACAACTCAATATCTCAAAAACAAACAACCCAATCAAAAGGTGGGAAAAAGACCTAAACAGACATTTCTCCAAAGAAGACATACAGATGGCTAACAAACACCATGCTCAACATCATTCATTATTCAGTTCAGTTTAGTTCAGTTCAGTCGCTCAGTCGTGTCCGACTCTTTGCGACCCCATGAATCGCAGCACACAAGGCCTCTCTGTCCATCACCAACTCCTCGAGTTCACTCAAACTCACATCCATCGGTTCGGTGATGCCATCCAGCCATCACATCCTCTGTCGTCCCCTTTTCCTCCTGTCCCCCATCCCTCCCAGTGTCAAAGTCTTTTCCAATGAGTCATTCATTATTAGAGAAATGCAAATCAAAACTACAATGAGATATCACTTCACACTAGTCAGAATGGTATACATCAAAATGGTATACATCAATTTGTATACATCAAAAAGTATACAAAGAATAAATGTTGGAGAGGGTGTGGAGAAAAGGGACACTTTTGCACTGTTGGTGGGAATGTAAATTGATACAGCCACTATGGAAGTCTTTATGGAGATTCCTTTAAAAACTAGGAATAAAACCTCCATATGACCCAGCATATACCCATATGACCTAGGCATATACCCTGAGGAAACAAAAATTGAAAAAGACACATGTATCCCATTGTTCATTGCAGCACTATTTACAATAGCTAGAACATGGAAGCAACCTAGATGTCCATTGACAGATAAATGGATAAAAAAGTTGTGGTACATACATACAATAGAATATTACTCAGCCATAAAAAAGAACATATTTGAGTTAGTTCTAATGAGGTGGATGAACCTAGAACCTATTGCACAGAGTGAAGTCAAAAAGAGAAAGATAAATATTGTATTCTAACGCATATACATAGTTCAATTGGTAAAGAATCCGCTTGCAATGCAGAAGACCCTAGTTTGATTCCTGGGTTGGGAAGATCCCCTGGAGAAGGGATAGGCTACCCACTCCAGTATTCTTGGGCTTCCCTTGTGACTCAGCTGGTGAAGAACCCTCCTGCATTGCAGGTGACCTGGGTTCAGTCCTTGGGTTAGGAAAAGTCCCCTGGAGAAGGGAAAGGCTACCCACTCCAGTATTCTGGCCTGGAGAATTCCATGGACTATACAGTCCATGGGGTGGCAAAGAGTTGGACACAACTGAGGAGATAGGAATCAAGAACATCCCCAAGAAAAAGAAATGAAAAAAAGCAAAATAGATGTCTGAGGAGGCCTTACAAATAGCTGTGAAAAGAAGGGAAGTGAAAAGCACAGCAGAAAAGGAAAGATATACCCATTTGAATGCAGAGTTCCAAAGAATAGCAAGGAGAGATACCAAAGCCTTCCTCAGTGATCAATGCAAAGAAATAGAGGAAAACAATAGAATGGGAAAGACTGGAGATCTCTTCAAGAAAAAAAGAATATTTAATGCAAAGATGGGCTCAATAAAGAACAGAAATGGTAGGGACCTAACAGAAGCAGAAGATATTAAGAAGAGATGGCAAGAATACACAGAAGAACTGTACAAAAAAGATCTTCATGACAAAGATAATCACAATGGTGTGATCACTCACCTAGAGCCAGACGTCCTGCAATGCAAAGTCAAGTGGGCCTTAGGAAGCATCACTATGAACAAAGCCAGTGGAGGTGATGGAATTCCAGTTGAGCTATTTCAAATCCTGAAAGATGATGCTGTGAGAGTGCTGCATTCAATATGCCAGCAAATTTGGAAAACTCAGAAGTGACCACAGGACTGGAAAAGGTCAGTTTTCATTCCAATCCCAAAGAAAGGCAATGCTGAAACTACCTCACAATTGCACTCATCTCACACACTAGTAAAGTAATGCTTAAAATTCTCCAAGCCAGGCTTCAGCAATACATGAACCATGAACTTCCAGATGTTCAAACTGGTTTTAGAAAAGGGAGAGGAACCAGATCAAATTGCCAACATCCACTGGATCATGGAGAAAGCTAGAGAGTTCCAGAAAAAACATCTATTTCTGTTTTATTGACTATGCCAAAGTCTTTGACTGTGTGGATCACAATAAACTGGAAAATTCTGAAACAGATGGGAATACCAGACCAACTGATCTGCCTCTTGAGGAACCTGTATGCAGGTCAGGAAGCAACAGTTAGACCTGGACATGGAACAGCAGACTGCTTCCGAATATGAAAAGGAGTATGTCAAGGCTGTATATTGTCACCCTGCTTATTTTATTTATATGCAGAGTACATCATGAGAAACGCGGGGCTGGAAGAAGCACAAGCTGGAATCAAGATTGCTGGAGGAAATATCAATAACCTGAGATATGCAGATGAAAGCACCCTTATGGCAGAAAGTGAAGAAGAACTAAAGAGCCTCTTGATGAAGGTAAAAGAGGAGAGTGAAAAAGTTGGCTTAAACCTCAACATTCAGAAAACTAATATCATGGCATCCAGTCCCATCACTTCATGGGAAATAGATGGGGAAACAGTGGAAACAGTGTCAGACTTTATTTTGGGGGGCTCCAAAATGGTGATCGCAGCCATGAAATTAAAAGACGCTTACTCTGTGGAAGGGAAGTTATGACCAACCTAGATAACATATTCAAAAGCAGAGACATTACTTTGCCAGCAATGGTCCATCTAGTCAAGGCTATGGATTTTCCAGGGTCATGTATGGATGTGAGAGTTGGACTATAAAGAAAGCTGAGCACCGAAGAATTGATGCTTTTGAAGTGTGGTGTTGGAGAAGACTCTTGAGAGTCCCTTGGACTGCAAGGAGATCCAACCAGTCCATCCTAAAGGACATAAGTCCTGAGTGTTCATTGGAAGGACTGATGTTGAAGCTGAAACTCCAATACTTTGGCCACCTCATGCGAAGAGCTGACTCATTTGAAAAGACCCTGATGCTGGGCAAGATTGAGGGCAGGAGGACAAGGGGACGACAGAGGATGAGATGGTTGGATGGCATCACTGACTCGATGGACATGGGTTTGGGTGGACTCTGGGAGTTGATGATGGACAGCGAGGCCTGGCGTGCTGTGGTTCATGGGGTCGCAAAGAGTCGAACACGACTGAAGCACTGAACTGAGCTGAACTGAGCAACTTTCACTTTCAGTTTCAAAGCATATACCCAGAATCTAAAAAAATGGTACTGAAGAATTTATTTATAGGGCAACAACAGAGAAACAGACAGAGAATAGACTTATGGACACGGGGAGAGAGAATGAGAGAGTGAGATGTACAGAATGAGTAACATGGAAACTTACATTACCATATGTAAAATAGATAGCCAACAGCAATTTGCTGTATGGCTCAGGAAACTCAAACAGGGGCTCTGTTTCAACCTAGAGGGGTAAGATGGGTGGGAGATGGGAGGGAGGTTCAAAGGGGAGGGGATATATATATATATCTATGGCTGATTCATGTTGAGGTTTGACAGAAAACAACAAAATTCTGTAAAGCGATATCCTTCAATAAAAAATAAATAAATTATATTTTAAAGAAAAACAGAGCATAAAGAAATTCCAATTTCAACAGCAAAATTAAAATCTTCATTGAATCAGTAAGCTAGAACATACGTTTGAGAATCTCCCAGAGTTCAGAGTTAATAATCAAAGGTATTGATTTTTTTTCATAAAACAAATATTTATTTCTCAAGCATTTACTCTATGCCTGACACTGTAACAGACACTGGAGATATAAGAATAAGATAGATTTGATTCCAACCTCATGGTGCTTACATTCTAATGGGAGAGTAGATAATTACAAGTAAACAAATAATAGATAAATCTACAGATTTTTAAAGTATCAAGAGGGGAATAAATTGAATGTTGTAGTAGACAGTATTTGGACACAGCAGAAGCTGTAAGATTAAGAAAGTCCTCTCTGAGAATGAGCTTTCAGATAGAACTAAAACAAACAAAGATAATAGCAATTGTAAAGACTTCTAGGCACATTTGCCCTCTTTCACAAATTTTGTTCTGGGACTAATTGTAAGCATTTGTAACCTGTAACTGCAGCGTTATATGAGAGAAAGAGAGAGAGATTGACATGAAATAGTGTTGAATGAAAATAGGAGTCAAATCCTACAGGGACTTCATAGACCATCATAAAATGTAAAGGGCATTATTAAAAGTGCAATGGAAAATTTTTGCAGGAATAAAGCATACCAACATACACATACTAGAAGTTCCAGAAAGAGTGATGAGAGAGACAGAAAAAATATTTTAAGAAATATTGACTGGAAACACTTCAAATACAATGCAGAACATTAATCTAAGCATTAAAAAGCAACTCTAAGTAGAAAAATGCAGAGATGTCCTTTTAGATACATGAGAGTCCAACTGTTAAAAGCCAGAGTCCAAGAGAATATCAAGAAAAGAGCATGAGAAAGAGGATTCATCACATAGGTTACTATAAAGTCTGAATCTGGTCAATCCCTTCAGTCAATGCAGGGGAGTGATAAAATGTTGATAGATACAGCAAAAAGCAGAGCATAACATACTGCAGCTGGATGGCCTATATTTCAAAGAAGAGATTTTGTTTGGTTTTGGTTTTGTTTTAGTGGAGAGGTAGAGTAGATGGATTGTTCAAAAATAATGGCAAGTAGGGAGACCCCTTCACCTTCTGGCAGTGATATATGTGGGAAATAAGAAAAAAAAAGTTTACTTCAGAGGATTCATGGGAGAATTTGGCTTCAGAGGATAGCATGATATTAGGGCAGCAAAGAGATATTGTAATGAATGTATAAGAGCTATTGCAGTTCTCAGATAAAAATGATAGGGCAGTTGTTGTATATGAAAGAACAGAAAAGGGAGATTCCACTTAAGAATTATAAGAAGAAAACAATAGAAAAAACTGGTAAAATACAGTAAATAAGAAAAATGTTCTTAATTATGTAAATATCTGAATACACAGACTAAAAGGGGTTTCATGTAAAATATCGGCCAATGTTAGGGGGGAGAGGAGGTGGAGCCTACACATAGATAAATTTTAGAAATACATTCTTTTTAACTGTAAAAGTAAAATAATCTTCCAGGCTTCCAGGAAGGAAAAAAAAATTGCAATACAATTTTTCTGTGATTAAATTATAATAAATGCAGAAGGTGCTAAAAAACTCTTTTACTATTCACACATAACAATATAGACCTTTTTCTGAGAGAAAATTACTTAACTATTCATCCCAGTTGACCAGAAAATGAATTAAAATCAAGAACAGAAATGTCCATATGTGTTGATAACTGTGTTCATAAGAAACCTCTTGTTATTGGAAAATATTAAAAAAACATTTTAATGGAAAATTTGGGTTTATCATTCCACAGAAATTTCACAAATAAAGGTAGTTTAGAGTGATTAGAGTCTATATCTATGAAACCTAGACTTTACTGAGGAGTTCCAGAAATTGGTTATAATTTACTTTGCTGAAGTGTTCTAATTTGCCTTTCTTTCCCCTGTCACCAACAATAGTAGCATAGCATTATGTCTTATGCATATCTTTATCATTGTTATCATCCACTCTCATGATAAATCACATTATTAAAAATAAGCAGATAGGTTGCAAAGCAGAGTGTTTTGTTTTGATTCCATGAGGATTTGGTGTTAGATCTCTACTGGACTAGATTTATGAACAAAACTGTTCTGTAAATGCATATGTTCCCCATCAATATTATAAAGGAATACTCAATGTAAAGGGAAAAGATGCCTTTTAAAACTCAAGCAGACAACGAAGGAAACTATAAGCAGGGTGAAAAGAGAGCCTTCAGAATGGGAGAAAATAATAGCAAATGAAGCAACTGACAAAGAATTAATCTCAAAAATATACAAGCAACTCCTGCAGCTCAATTCCAGAAAAATAAACGACCCAATCAAAAAATGGGCCAGTGCACTAGCCCCAAGCAGGGACGACCCAGAGGGATAGAATGGGGAGGGAGGAGGGAGGAGGGCTCAGGATGGGGAACACATGTATACCTGTGGCGGATTCATTTTGATATTTGGCAAAACTAATACAATTATGTCAAGTTTAAAAATAAAATAAAATTTAAAAAACTTACATAAAAGGATGGAGGTAATCACAGAAATCAAATAAAAGATTGAGTTAAGAATTTTAAAAAATGATGGATGTAACTATTCTTGATAAGAATGATAATGGTATTTCCCAGATTCTTATGTTTTGGGTACAATTCTAGCACCGTTCTAGGTTTGTTGCCTATATTATCTCATTTCATCCATAGGCAACCTGATGAGGTTTATGTCCTCATTTTATAGATGTGGAAATTAACCAAGTCACACAGTAAATGATGAACACCAAACACAACCACAAGGATTCTGATCCCACAGATATCTGATTCTGATATCCCCTAATCTCCAGACATTTTATTTATAAACAAAAATGGATGTCTTGATAATTAGAAAAAATGTAGGATTAAATATATGTTCATTAAACTCAAATGCTCCTCTGTCCATGGGATTCTCCAAGCAAGAATACTGGAGTTGGTAACCATTCCCTTCTCCAGGGGATCAAACCCAAGTCTCCTGCATTGCAGGCAGATTCTTTACCATCTGACCTACCAGGGAAGCCCAATGCAACTGCAGACATAGCTTAAAGTAATATTTATGATTTGCATGTCATGGCAAAAAATTAAAGAAAATAAATAATTATTTATATAGCAAAAGAAAATAAAGGACATAATTAGTGCACATGAGCTAAACTCCACTATTAAAAGATAAAATGTATTCTTTTTCTTTTGCATACACTTGAATCAGTTCTAATGAGGTGGATGAAACTGGAGCCTATTATACAGAGTGAAGTAAGCCAGAAAGAAAAACACCAATACAGTATACTAATGCATATATATGGAATTTAGAAAAATGGTAACAACAACCCTGTATGCGAGATAGCAAAAGAGACACAGATGTATAGAACAGTCTTTTGGACTCTGTGGGAGAGGGAGGGGGGATGATTTGGGAGAATGGCATTAAAACATGTATAATATCATACAAAAAAAGATAAAATGATAAATTATATTAGGCAGTATTCTGTTATTTTTGCTTACATCTTCCAATTTTTATTCTCCACTCTAGTGGGATAGCAACAGGAAAAGTGAGATGCATATGCAGACCATAATCTTTACTAAGGCACATCTCTTTGTTCCTTTCTGGAATAAATGGGAGACCAAGAACCAAAGGCAGGAATAAGACTTGGAGCCCTCCATGGTGTTCCAACTGTATGTTCCTAGAAAAACCTGCTAGATCTCCCAGAGCTATGCAGAACTATTCCCATTCCTGAAACTGGGAGCTATAACCCTTTACCAGGCAGAGAGATTTCCCCTAGTGACTCAGCTAAAGGTTGCCAGTTTACTAGCAGGTACCTCAATATTTCACCAGTACACAGATAGCTCTGTCATTTTGTCAATGTTTAGTAGACTCCATTGGCATAATGTGAACCTCAAGAATACAACAAACCCTGAGAAGGTAAAAATAAGTAATGACACATATAAGGTATCTAGAATTCAAAAGAAGGAATAGAAAATAGAATACCTAAACTAGGAAAACTCTGATAAAACAACTGTTAATGAGACAGATGATAATAATAACAAAATTTATAAAGATGATAATATACAGACTTAAGGAGGTCCTCACTACAGAATAAAATTTTCCTATTAAAAATTTTAGTGAGTTGACTAAAAGGAGGATTGTTCAGTCACTAAGTCATTTCCTACTATTTGTGACCCCATGGACTGCAGCACGCCAGGCTACCATGTCCTTCACTATCTCCCAGAGTTTGCCCAAACTCATGTCCATTGAGTCAGTGATGCCATCCAAGCATCTCATCCTCTGTCATTCCCTTCTCCTGCCCTCAATCTTTCCCAGCATCACAGTCTTTTCCAAAGAGCCAGCTCTTTGCATCAAGTGGCCAAAGTATTGGAATTTTGGCATCAGTCCTTCCAATGAATACCCAGGGTTTATTTTCTTTAGTATTGACTGATTTGATCTCCTTGTTGTCCAAGGGACTCAAGAGTCTTCTCTGGCACCACAGTTCAGCACTCAGCCTTCTTTATCGTTCAACTCTCACATCCATACATGACTTCTGGAAAAATCATAGCTTTGACTAGATGAATCTTTGTTGGTGAAGCAATGTCTTTCTTTTTAATTCACTCTCTAGGTTTGTCATAGCTTTTCTTCCAAGGAGCAAGCACCTTTTAATTTCATGGCTGCAGTCACTGTCTGTAGTGATTTTGGAGTTCAGGTAAATTAAATCTGTCACTGCTTCCACTTTTCCCCTTCTATTTGCTATAAAGTGATAGGACCAGGTGCCGTGATCTTAATTCTTTTTATGTTGAGTTTCAAACCAGCTTTTTCACTCTCCTCCTTCACCTTCATCAAGAGGATCCTTAGTTTCTCTTGACTTTCCTCCAACAGAATGGTATCGTCTACCTATCTGAGGTTTCTGATATTTCTCCCAGCAATCTTGATTCCAGCTTGTGATTCATGCAGCCCAGTATTTCACTCGATGTATTCTGCATGTAAGTTAAGTGGGGTGACAATATACAGTCTTATCATACTCTTTTCCCAATTTTGAGCCAGCCCATTGTCCAAGTCTGGTTCTAACTCTTGCTTCTGACCTGCATACAGATTTCTCAGGAGATAGGCAAGGTGGTCTGGTACCCCTATCTCTTTAAGAATTTTCAAGGTTGTGATTCGCAGTCAAGGCTTTAGCATAAATAACAAAGCAGATGTTTTTCTAAAACTCCACTGCTTTCTCCATGATTCAATGAATGTTGGCAATTTGATCTCTCATTCCTTTACCTTTTATAAACCCAGCTTGTACATCTGAAATTTCTCAATTCATGTACTGCTGAAACCTAGCTCAAAGGATTTTGAGTATACCTTTGCTAGCATGTGAAATGAGTTCAATTGTATGGTAGCTTGAACATTCTTTGGCAATGCCCTTCTTTGGATTTGGAATGAAAACTGACCTTTTCCAACCCAGTGGCCATGTCTGAGTTTTCCAAATTTGCTGACATAATGAGTGAAGCACTTTAGCAGCATCGTCCTTTAGGATTCTAAATAGCTTACCTGAAATTCCATCACCTCCTTTAGCTTTGTTCATAGTAATGCTTCCTAAGGCCCTGGAGTGTGGACTTCACACTCCAGGATGTCTGATTCTACATCATTGTCATATTATTCAGTTCTTTAAGATCTTCTGCATATAGTTCTTCTGTGTATTCTTGCCACTTCTTAACCTCTTCTGCTTCTGTTAGGTCCTTACCATTTCTGTCCTTTTTCATGCCCATAGTTGCATGAAATGTTCCCTTGATGTGTCCGATTCTCTTGAAGAGATCTTTAGTCTGTCCCATTCTATTGTTTTCCTGTATTTTTTTTTTTTTTTTTGCATTGTTCATTTAAGGAGGGCTTCTTATCTCTACTTGCTATTCTCTGAAACACTGCATTCAGTTGGGTATGTCTTTCCCTTTCTCCCTTGCTTTTCATTTCTCTTCTTTCCGTAGCCATTTGTAAAGCTTCCTCAGGCAACCACTTCCACTTTAATGATACCAAAAAGGACAATATATCTACTAAAACAGTGGTAAAGTTGAAGTGAATAACTTTTAACAACAGTCTAAGTGATAAATTGGAAAAGACCCTGATGCTAGGAGGGATTGGGGGCAGGAGGAGAAGAGGACAACAGAGGATGAGATGGCTGGATGGCATCACCGACTCGATGAATATGAATTTGAGTGAACTCCGGGAGTTGGTGATGGACAGGGAGGCCTGGCATGCTGCAATTCATGGGGTCGCAAAGAGTCGGACATGACCGAGTGACTGAACTGAACTGAAGTGATAGAAGGACTAAGATTAAGGTAATAAGGTGGGAATAACTCGAGTATCTCAGTGGTCTGAATTACCTTTTTGAAAGACAGGTATAATTAAGATACAATAAAGAAACAAAAGCTAGCTTTATATTGTTCAAAACAGAAACTCTTAAATCTAAGAGATATAACTGAAAAATATTAAGATAAGTAAAGCAAAAAAATATTAAGTAAAGCAAGTAAAAAGAAAGCAGATCACGCTGCTGGTTTCTCCAAGGTTTATTGCTTTAAGGAGGTCAAAAAGATACGACTATTGATAAAAGGCAAAACTTTCTTTTAAGAAGAAAATTCACCAGAAATAAATTCAAATGCACCAAAAGTGTAAAATTGTTAGAAAGTCAAGAATTTAATTTAAAACTTTATTTTTGTGAGTTTTTTTTATTATACCTTTATCAGACATGGACAAGTTGACCAGGAATATGATAAACAATTTTGTTTATCATATTATAAACAATAAAACAAACAAAAAATAAAGCAAAAAACAAAATTTGGGGGAGTATATGTATCCAAAAAATTGGGAATAAACTTTTCTATCATCTATTTTTGAAAACTCAATCTGGTACTCCATTAAAAAAAAAAGAAAAAATGACTTTACAGGTCACATTCTCTGATCAAAATAATATGACACTAAGTTGAATTTTAAAAGTACATTTACTAAGCTATATTTTGTAGGTTTAGACATATGTTCCTGAATAAGACCTAGACCAAAGGAGTCAAAACTGAAATTACAAAGTAACTAAAAGAAATGAAAAGTGAAAATCCATGACAAAACCTATAAGATAAATTTTAAAACTTATTGAGAAAATGTACAGCACTGAATGACCTCAGGAGATGGTAGAAATCATGGTTCTTAGTATTTTTTTGAGATATTAGAGGGAGAACACCATCTAAAAGAGAGTGAAAAGCAGGAGAACCTTGGTACTAAGTTAAAAAATGAATTTAATGAAAAATAAAACAAAAAAAGCATTAAACACATAAGAAATCCTAAGTCAGTTTCTTTGAAAAGAATGAAATAGATGAAGAATGAAATGAAGATAGATAAAATCCTTAGGAGAAAAATTAAGACAAAAATATAATAATATAATTGAAATTTAATTTAAAAAAAGTAGCTGTGCTGTGCTTAGTCGCTCAGTCATGTCCCACTCTTTACAACCCCATGGACAGTAGCCTGAAAGGGTCCTCTGTCCATAGGGATTCTCCATGCAAGAATACTGGACTGGGTTGCCATGCCCTCCTCCAGGAGACCTTCCCAACTCAGGATGGAGCCCTTAAAAAAAGGAGATATAAAGACAAATAAAGTGAAGAAAGAATTTAAAGCCAATATTTAGTTTAATGATAACAAGTTTAAAAATCTAGAGAACATGATTGACTCTCCAGCAAATCATAAATCACCAAAATCAATCCATGAAGAAGTAAATAGAAACATAAATCAATTTCCTAGAAGGATAATTGAAATAAATGAATAGTTGCTGTATTTGTTAGTACAAGCTAGTACACTATATTTGTTAGTATAAACTAGTATTTTTAAGTATATGTTAGTATAAGCTAACTACTGTAAAGTGTAGAAATCCCTGTAGGGAGAGAATGTCAATATCTGTGATGGATATTAATATTAATATCTGTGACATTAATATCAGTTCATCAATAACTCAGATGTGTCCCACTCTTTGTGACTCCATGGACTGCAGGACTCCAGGCCTCCCTGTCCATCAGCAACTCCTGGAGTTTACTCAAACTCATGTCCATTGAGTTGGTGATGCCATCCAACCATCTCATCCTCTGTCATCCCCCTTTTCTCCCACCTTCAATCTTTCCCAGCATCAGGGTCTTTTCAAATGAGTCAGTTCTTCCCACCTGGTGGCCAAAGTATTGGAATTTCAGCTTCACCATCAGTTCTTCCAATGAATATTCAGGACTGATTTCTTTTAGGATCTCTTATTGATTGAATCTCCTTGCAGTCCAAGGGACTCTCAAGAGTCTTCTACAACACCACACTTCAAAAGCATTCATTCTTTGGTGCTCAGCTTTCTTTATAGTCCAACTCTCACATCCATACAAGACTACTGGAAAAACCATAGCTTTGACTAGATGGACCTTTGTTGGCAAAGTAATGGCTCTGCTTTTTAATATGCTGTCTAGGTTAGTCATAGTTTTTCTTCTAAGGAGCAAGCACCTTTCATTTCATGGCTGCAGTCACCATCTGCAGTGATTTTGGAAACCTCCCCCCCACCCCCCACCAAAAGTCTCTCACTGTTTCCATCACTTTCCCATCTATTTGCCATGAAGTGATGGGACCAGATGCCATGATCTTTGTTTACTGAATGTTGAGCTTTAAGCCAACTTTTTCACTCTCCTCTTTCACTTTCATCAACAGGCTCTTTAGTTCTTCTTCACTTTCTGCCATAAGGGTGGTGTCATCTACATATCTGAGGTTATTGATATTTCTCCCAGCAATCTTGATTCTAGCTTGTGCTTTTTCCAGCCCAGCGTTTCTCATGATGTACTCTGCATATAAGTTAAATAAGCAGGGTGACAATATACAGCTTTGACATATTCCTTCCCCAAAGTGTCTGTCTACAATGCAGGAGACCTGGGTTCAATCCCTGGGTCGGGAAGATTCCCTGAAGAAGGAAATAGCAACCCACTCCAGTACTCTTGCCTAGAAAATCCCATGGATGGAGGAGCCTGGTGCAGGCTACTGCAAAGAGTCGGACACGACTGAGCAACTTCATTTTCTTTTCTTTCTTTCCCAGTTTGGAACCAGTCTGTTGTTCTATGTCCAGTCCTAATGGTTGCTTCCTGACCTGCATACAGATATCTCAAGAGGCAGGTTGGGTGGTCTGGTATTCCCATCTCTTTAAGAATTTCCCACAGTTTGTTGTGGTACACAGAGTCAAAGACTTTGGCATAGTCAATAAAGCAGAAGTAGATGCTTTTCTGGAAGTCTCTTGCTTTTTTGATGAGCCAATGGACGTTGGCAATTTGATCTCTGGTTCCTCTGCCTTTTCTAATCCAACTTGAACATTTGGAAGTTCACAGTTCACGTACTGTTTAAGCCTGGCTTGGAGAATTTTGAGCATTACTTTACTAGTGTGTGAGATGAGTGAAATTTTGCGGTAGTTTGAGCATTCCTTGGCATTGCCTTTCTTTGGGGTTGGAATGAAAACTAACCATTTCCAGTCCTGTGGCCACTGCTGAGTTTTCCAAATTTGCTGGCATACTCAGTGCAGCACTTTCACAGCATCATCTTCCAGGATTTGAAATAGCTCAACTGGAATTCCATCACCTCCACTAGCTTTGTTCATAGTGATGCTTCCTAAGGCCTAGTTGACTTCACATTCCAGGATGTCTGGCTCTAGGTGAGTGATTACCTCAATGTGATTATCTGGGTCATGAAGATCTTTTTTGTACAGTTCTTCTGTGTATTCTTGCCACCTCGTCTTAATATCTTCTGCTTCTGTTAGGTCCATACCATTTCTGCCCTTTATTGAGCCCATCTTTGCATGAAATATTCCCTTGGTATCACTAATTTTCCCAAAGAGATCTCTAGTCTTTCCCATTCTATTGTTTTCCTCTATTTCTTTGCATTGATCACTGAGGAAGGCTTTCTTATCTCTCCTTGCTATTCTTTGGGACTCTGCATTGCAATGGTGATATTAATAAATGGAAGCTTATTTCTCATTTGCATCAAGTGTGAATAGGTGTGACTGACTCCTCTAAGCAGTGTTTCAGGGACATATGCCCTTCTACCATGTGAACTCACTACTCTCTGCAGTGATTTGGGAACGCCAAAAAATAAAGTCTGACACTGTTTCCACTGTTTCCCCATCTATTTCCCATGAAGTGATGGGACCGGACACCAGCGCATAATTTAAAAATCTTTTAAAATTATCCCAAGCCATAGAAAAAGATTAAAAGTATAATCCACTTTAGAAGGCCAGCAAAATTGACAATGATAGAACCTTCTTTTTGAAAAAGTAGCTATGGACCAACATCTCTAAAGAATATAGATTCAAATAAATAAAATATTAACAAATCAAAAAACACTAATTTAAAAAAATACATGTACCTCAATATTTAGAACAACATTATTTACAGTAGTCAAGATACAGAAGCAACATAAACATCCATCAACAGATGAATAAAGAAGATATGGTCTATGTATACAATGGAATATTACTCAGCCATAAAAATGTAAAATTTTGCCATTTGCGATAACATAGATAGACCTGGAGATACACTGAGTGAAATAATTCAGACAGACAAAGATAAATTCTGTAAGATCTCACTTATATGCAGACTTAAAAACAAAAAATACCACAAACTAGTGAATAAAATGAAAAAGAAACAAACTCACAGATACAGGAAACAAACTAATGATTACTAGTTGGGAGAGGTAAGTAGGGAAGGTCCTGATTCTCATGTCCAGACTGCAGGACACAGAGCAAAAAAGCAACTGCAAACAGCATCTCAGGAAGCAAAGTATCAAAGTGACAAACAGATGAGAGAGTCAAATCTGCAGTAAAGAGTTCAGACAAGGCAGAGTAAGTTAGAAAGAAGAGCAAGTGGGAGATTTATCCTGTGAATTTCCCTGAAACCCAGCACACAGAGGAAGGGCGCCTTGTGTCACGTACCCAAGACTCAGCATTTCAGTGTTGAGGAAGTTGAACCAAATTGGAGTTTCCTGGCAAGATTCCCTCCCACAAGTGGTTCACTCTGAAAAGTCCTTAATAACACTGGGGAGTTTCACTTGAGAATTTCAAACAGTAGAAGGTAGGACTCTACAAGGAATTCTCCAAACTTTTCCCCACCTCCAAGCTATTTGCAGAAGCTGACTATGGCATTACTAAGGTGCAGGGACTCCTTGTGACCTTCCACAGTTTTCTGTACTTCTGGGTAATTGCTGGGGCGCTGCAGGGAACAGTGGGTCTCACTCCACCAGAAATGTGGTAGAATTTCAAATTTCCCAACTCTGTTAAGACTATTCTATAACACAGAAATAGAGCAACAAAGAGAAAAATGGTTTTGAAAAGACCAAAAATCTATCACTTGCATTTCATATGACTGTATTCTCTGAAATTCCCTTAATTGTAACTGACAGAGGATTTTCAAAAGTAATAAAGTTTATATGACCAGATATAAAATATGGGAGTAAAAGAATAAACACTTAAAAAACAAAAGCAAAGAGGAAGAGAAATGGACCGAGACAGTGCCAGACCATGAAAGCCAAATTTAAGGATGCTTTGAAAAAAAGTCATAAGCAAGTTTTAGGAAAAAAGTCAAAGTGAAAGTCACTCAGTTGTATCTGACTCTTTGCATCCCTATGGACTGTCCAGGCCAAAATGCTGGAGTGAGTAGCCAGGGGATCTTCCCAACCTAGGGATCGAGCCCAGGTCTTCCCCATTGCAAGAGGATTATTTACCAGCTGAGCCACAGGGGAAACCCAAGATTACTGGAGTGGGTAGCCTTTCCCTTCTTCAGGGGATCTTCCCAAGCCAGGAATCTATCCGGGGTGTCCTGCATTGCAGATGGATTCTTTACCAACTCAGCTATCAGGGAAGCCCTTACGTTTTAGAAGCTGTAGAAAATCATGAGAATAAAAACTAAAGGTGCTACTAGTACTTGGCCAATATCTTCCTCTGAAACCCCAGACCCCCATCCTACTGATGTCTTAAATGTTAGATAGTGGCAAACAGGCAGAACCCTCTTCTCCAGTCAGGAACCAAATATTCCATTTTTTTATAACATCAATGAAAAATTCTTTCATCTTGTAGGTCACAGATGCCAACAGTGCATAAAACATTTTCCACAGTCTACAGACTTTTGATGCTAAAGTACAGGCTTTCCCAGGTGAGCAGAAATCATTTGCATCTCTGAAGTGGCATGTTTGACTACTGCATACTTGTCTCAGAATCTAAACCTTTCAATCACATTTCAAAGAATCTCAGCGATACTCACACTGTGTTTTTCCTTCACTGGAGCAGTTCTTTTTCCTCTTCAAAGTGGGCTCACAAAAAGCCCTTTATGGTATCACTCTTCATCTTTACACTTCTTTTTCCATGTTCATCAGTAAAGAAGAAATTACTCCTTTTACCTGCCTGTCTAAATTATCTAAGAATACTTTATTAAAGCTCCCCAAATTGTAAACTGGTGGTGGTGGTTTAGTCGCTCAGTTGTGCCTGACTCTTTGTGACCCCATGGGCTGTAGACTGCCAGCCTCCTCTGTCCATGGGATTTCCCAGAATACTGGAAATATTCTCCCAAGATTACTGGAGTGAGTTGCCATTTCCTTCTCCAGGGATCTTCCAGACCCAGGGTTCAAACCTGGTCTCCTGCATTGCAGGGAGATTCCTTACCAACTGAGCCACCAGGGAAGTCCATTTTTTAGACTAAAGCCTTCTTAATGCAGCTACTTAGCAGCAGCAGCAGCAATGCAGTTGCAAAACAGACCTGACCATCCAGAAGAGAAAAGAAACACTAATTTTCCCACGCTATTCATTTTAAGACTTTTTTTTCCCCCTTTAGGTCCATGAGGAATATCTTGCTAATATGGATTATAAGAAATGCCTGAATTTACAAATATCTTCTTTTTGAGGTCCTCTGACCAAGATAATCACGATGGAACAATAGACTGGTTCCAAATAGGAAAAGGAGTACGTCAAGGCTGTATATTGTCACCCTGCTTATTTAACTTATATGCAGAGTACATCATGAGAAACGCTGGGCTGGAAGAAGCACAAGCTGGAATCAAGATTGCCTGGAGAAGTATCAATAACCTCAGATATGCAGATGAAACCACCCTTATGGCAGAAAGTGAAGAGGAACTCAAAAGCCTCTTGATGAAAGTGAAAGAGGAGAGTGAAAAAGTTGGCTTAAAGCTCAACATTCAGGAAACGAAGATCATGGCATCTGGTCCCATCTCTTCATGGCAAATAGATGGGGAAATAGTGGAAACAGTGTCAGACTTTATTTTTGGGGGCTCCAAAATCACTGCAGATGGTGATTGCAGCCATGAAATTAAAAGACGCCTACTCCTTGAAAGGAAAGTTATCACCAACCTAGATAGCATATTCAAAAGCAGAGACATTACTTTGCCAACAAAGGTCCGTCTAGTCAAGGCTATGGTTTTTCCAGTGGTCATGTATGGATGTGAGAGTTGGACTGTGATGAAAGCTGATTGCTGAAGAATTGATGCTTTTGAACTGTGGTGTTGGAGAAGACTCTTGAGAGTCCCTTGGACTGCAAGGAGATCCAACCAGTCCATCCTAAAGGAGATCAGTCCTGGGTGTTCATTGGAAGGAATGATACTAAAGCTGAAACTCAATATTTTGGCCACTTCATGTGAAGAGTTGACTCATTGGAAAAGACTCTGATGCTGGGAGGGATTGGAGGCAGGAGGAGAAGGGGACGACAGAAGATGAGATGGCTGGATGGCATCACCGACTTGATGGACATGAGTTTGGGTGAACTCTGGGAGTTGGTAATGGACAGGGAGGCCTGGCGTGCTGTGATTCATGGGGTCACAAAGAGTCGAACAGGACTGAGCCACTGAACTGAACTGAAAGTACTACTTTGAGCATGAAGTTTAAAGTGTTTGATCAAGTTATATTTTATATGCATATCCTCACCTATGTGATTTTAAGGTTCTTTCAGATAAGACCTATTGGATTGATACTCTTACATGTCAGATCAGTTTTTAAAAAATCATAAAATACAACACCAACAGTCAAAATAACAATTTAGAATATTGGGAGCACTAATCAAGTTGACGAAATAATGGTTAATATCACACACACACACACAAATGCAACCTAAGGCTACACATTTATTAGATAACACTAAGTTTTTTATACAGTGAGTTAAAGCAAATGGTCCCTTTTGGGAAATCACTGAAGACATGTTAGCTTTTTTTTTTCTTTTTTTACTTTACAATATTGTATTGGTTTTGCCATACATCAACATGAATCTTCCACGTTAGCTTTAATGTGAACTGTTCTCATCAGTCTGAAAGGATGGATACTGGGCAAAGTTTTATGCAGTCATGAGAAGGCATTTCTATAATATATTTTTTTTATTTAGTTTTATTTTAAAGTATACATGTGGCATGCTTAAATATGTAAAACCTTTACACTATTCAAAAGTCAAAGCTGTATGCTTAAAAAATATATACTCTGAGAAGTCAGCCCTTTTCCTAGTCTATCACTATTTCCACCCTAAAGGTAATATTCTTTTCTTTAATTTTTGGTTTATTAGCCCTTTGTTTCTTTTTTGTAAAAATAAGCACATAAGTATATGAACATATGGTGTGCTGTACTGCGATAAGTCGCTTCAGTTGTATCCAATCCTTTGTGACCCTATGGACAGTAGCCCTCCAGGCTCTTCTATCCATGGGGTTTTCCAGGCATAAATACTGGAGTGGGTTGCCATGCCCTCCTCCAGAGGATCTTTCCGACCCAGGGATCAAACCTGTGTCTCTTTCATCTCCTGTATTGGCAGGTGGGTTCTTTACCACTAACACCACCTGGGAAGCCTATATAGACATTTAAAAGCATATATATATTTCTCTCTCTTACACAAACTCTAGCAAAGTATATCTACTGTTTTGCTGTTTGACTGTTTTTTTTACTAAATAAATCTTGGAAATTATTCCATATAATTCATAAAGATCTTCATTAAAAAAAAAAAAAAAAAAGATGACATGTGCTATTGTGTGGCACTTCCCTGGTGGTTCAGATGGTAAAGAATCTGCAGGAGACTTGGGTTCAATTCTTGGTTTGAGAAGGTCCCCTGGAGAATGGAATGGCTGCCCATTCCAGTATTCTTGCCTAGAGAATTCCATGGACAGAGAAGCCAGGCAGGCTACAGTCCACGGAGTTGCAAAGAGTTAGACACAACTAATACTTTGTTTTCCGTGGTGGCTCAGTCGATAGAGTCTGCTTGTAATGTGGGAGACCCGGGTTCAATCCCTGGGTCAGGAAGATCCCCTGGAGAAGGAAAGAACAACCTACTTCATGCACTACAGTTGGCTATAGTCCATGGGGTCACAAAGAGTTGGACACAGCTGAGTGACTAACACACACACATGCAAAATAGAGGAACATGCTAATGATAATACAGGGATGCAGTTAGAAAAATACAAAATACAGACAACTCTTTGTAGCAAATAACTTAGCTTCTCTAATAAACAAATTGCAAGAAAGCAAGGAGAATTGATGACAAAGAACCGATTAGAATACTAGAGTTTACGAAGACATTGCTACTAAATTTGATGCGTAGACCTCATTTGGATCTTGAGTCAAACAAGCTGACTGAAAACAAATACATATATCTATGTATAAAAGTAGATATGTATCAATTAATACATTTTATGCTACTGCTGCTGCTAAGTTGTGTCAGTTGTGTCCGACTCTGTGGGATCCCATAGACGGCAGCCCACCAGGCTCCACCGTCCCTGGGATTCTCCAGGCAAGAACAATGGAGTGGGTTGCCATTTCCTTCTCCAATGTATGCAAGTGAAAAGTGAAAGTGAAGTTGCTCAGTTGTGTCCGACTCTTCAGGACCCCATGGACTATAGCCTACCAAGCTCCTCCATCCATGGGATTTTCCAGGCAAGAGTACTGGAGTGGGTCGCCATTGCCTTCTCCGATATTTTATATACCTATATATATATATATAAAGTACAGTTGGGGAAATTTGAACTTTGACTAGATATTTGGTTGCATTAAGGATTTATTGTTCAGTTTTTCAAATGTGATATGGTTAGTTATATTTTTAAAGAGGTCTTATTGATAGTTCAGCAGGTAAAGAATCTTCCTGCAATGTAGGAGACCCTGGTTCGATTCTTGGATCTGGAAGATCCCCTGGAGAAGGGATAGGCTACCCACTCCAGTATTCTTGGGCTTCCCTGGTGGCTCAGACAGTAAAGAATCTACCTGCAGCATGGGAGACCTGAGTTCTATTGCTAGGTTGAGAAGATCCCCTGGAGGAGGGCATGACAGCCCACTCTAGTATTCTTGCCTGGAGAATCCCCACGGTCAGAGGAGCCTGGTGGGCTAGTCCATGGAGTCTCAAATACTGTGACACAACTGAGCACTAAGCACAGTACAGCACTGAAATATTTATGGATGAAATTATGTGATGTCTGAGACTAGCTTCAAAATAATTACAGGGTGTTGTAAGTAACAACCTTACTGTATAATTATCAGGTATAAACATTTGTTAGTCCTCACTATACTTATATTGGGAAGCCCAAGTGTTCAGTTCAGTTCAGTCGCTCAGTCATGTCCAACTCTTTGAGACCCCATGGACTGCAGCCCACCAGGTTCCCTGTCCATCACAACTCCTGGAGCCTACTCAAACTTACATCCATTGAGTCGGTGATGCCATCCAACCATCTTATCCTCTGTAGTCCCCTTCTCCTCCTGCCTTCAATCTTTTCCAACATCAGGGTCTTTTCTAATGAGTCAGTTCTTCGCATCAGGTGGTCAAAGCCCAGGTGGTGCAGTGGTAAAGAATCGGCCTGCCAAAGTAGGAGACAAAAGAGACACCGGTTCAATACCTGGGTTGGCAAGATCCCCTGGAGAAGGAAATGGCAACCCACTCCAGCATTCTTGCCTAGAAAATTCCATGGACAGAGGAGCTTGGCAGGCTACAGTCCATGGGGTTAAAAAGAGTCAGACACAACTGAACACACATGCATCCATCTCTACTTATATCCACATATTTGCAACATTTTGCTTTGTACATTCTTCCCTTATCCACTTCACAAAGCCCCAGTTATCTTTGAAGATCTGCCTCAAATAATGCTTCCTCTGCAGCCTTTCTTAATCCTATCTGTCAGGGTACAGTTAACACCTCCAGTGCTCAGCTGAGATCTCCCTAGGTCTTTTTTTCCCTTTCTACATACCACACCCCAAGCTTCTGCACTGTTTTCTTCCAACAATCCTGTCTTGTACCAAATACTGTCTTTCAAGGTCTGCCCCTGGGCTGCTGGAGTCACTTTGCTTTGCACATAGAGAGAACTGGAAGTACTTGCCCACCTTGGGCAGCCCATAGTCAATAACTGCCTGATACAGAGAATAAAAGCTGTCAAGATCAGCCATCAGGATCTGAGCACATAGTTTCTTGAGATATCCCCATTGTTCTCTGCAATGAATGTTATTTGAGTACCTGTATACCCAAGTTTCATTAATTTACTTATTTGTGTCCAACAAATCCACTCCATCTCTACTATCATCAGCCTAACCTGATTGACTTCATGTTTCATCTGCAAGATTCCAACAAACTTGGAATCTTGGCTTCAGGAGGGATAAGGGTTCTTATCCCTCCTGAAGCCTTTCTACATAGAAACCAGGAGAGTTTATCACTTTTGCACTTAGTTCAAGAGTGTAATTATTGAAGATTAACCTTCTATATGAAAGTTTTCAAGATACAGTGGCTTAAAGAACATCAAAGCTATAATTCTCTTTCATATAACAGCTTCAAAGAGAGAAGTCTAGATGGGCAGGCCACTTAGTTTCACAGAATCATTCAGAGCTGATGTTTCTTCTATTTTATTAAAAAAAATAGGAAACTTCCTTCCTTTAGGGCAGGTCAAACAAATTTTCAGCCGTATGGTCTTTGGTCTCTGTTGCAACTATTCAACACTGCCATTATAATAGCAACAACAAAAAAGTCAGCTATATATTATATGTAAATGAGTGGGTGTGGATGTTTTCCAATATAACTTTATTTACAAAAACAACTGGTCAGCCAAATTTGGACCATGGGCTACAGTTTGCTAACCTCAACTCTAGAGCTCTTTTCTTATCTGCACACTATAGAGAATTATGGTCATGGGCGCTTCTGTTTTCCAATTCATGAGAAGGGAAAGAACATGGAGGAATTTGCACCCATTTTAATGCTTAGACCTGGAAATTGCACATATCACTTGACATTGGCTTTGGCAATAACTTAGCAATACCTAGGTTCAAGTGACATTGGAAATATAGCCTTTTCCAAGATGGCTCCAAGTCCAGCTGCAACTGTAATCTTAAGGAAGAAGGTAAGATTTTAGTGGTCGACTAACAGTGTCTGCCACAAATGACTTCTATTTTTTCTAGGAGGAAGTCCAAAATCCTTGATGGCCTAGAATTCACTGCACAGTCTGATCCCTACCTCTTTCTTTAATCCTTCTTGTACTACCATCTTCCATGCTCTTTTCATTCTAGTCACAGTCTTTCATTTCTTCCACTATATTATCCTGATAAACTGAAAAACCCATAATGGCATGGATCTGGTCTGTTTTGCCAACTGTGAATCCCCAGTGCCTAGAACAGTATCTGACATTTTAAGTCCTGAGTAACTACTTGGTAAATGAATAGCTTAGAGTCAAGTCCCAACTCTGTCCTTGCTGCAAGCATCAATGATACTCTTGGGTTATAAATGTTTCAAATGGTTTCTAATGTTTTATTCCTTATACTTATGATCAAATCAGCCATCTAGGCCAGTCAGTTCTAGCTTTTAAATATGTTTTATATACTGACATCTCTCCTTCACTACTATTTCCATCATCTTTCCACAGGATATGTTGAATTCCCAATTGCCTACTCTCCCCCAACTGTATATATTGTCCTCTCCACTAGCTGATTATGTTGATTCTCTGTTCAAAACATTTTGGTGAATCCCCACTGTCCTCAGCATAAAGATCAAACCTTTTAATCTGACTTTAAGATCAGCCCTGGGATTTCTTTGGAGGGAATGATGCTGAAGCTGAAACTCCAGTACTTGGGCCACCTCATGAGAAGAGTTGACTCATTGGAAAAGACTCTGATGCTGGGAAGGATTGGGGGCAGGAGGAGAAGGGGACGACAGAGGATGAGACGTCTGCATGGCATCACTTACTCGATGGATGTGAGTCTGAGTGACCTCCGGGAGTTGGTATGGACAGGGAGGCCTGGCGTGCTGCGATTCATGGGGTAGCAAAGTGTCAGACATGACTGAGCAACTGAACTGAACTGAAGTCCATTGACTCTCATCCTCTCTAGATCAACACACTTGCTTCTATTGTCCCATGATCTTTAATTTTTATGCCTTTGATTATGCTGTTTCTTCTGCTTGGAACAAAGCTCAGTGGAACCTCCAAATCATCAACTCTTTATTTTCCTGCTAACTCTTACTTATGCTTTAGATCACACAAAGATGAGAGTCTGTCTAGGCAAACTTACCTTGCTGTAAGTACATTGAAGATCATTATCAAGAAATTGAATAATATTGTAAAGTTAAAAAATAAAATAAAATTAAAAAAATAAAAAATAAAATAAAGATTAACTATTAAAAAAAGAAATTGAAAGACAACCTATAGAATTGGAAAAATAATTTGAAAAATTTTATAGTTGATAAAGGTTTAAACTATGTTAAGATCCTTAAAACTTAATGAGAAAAAGACAAACAACCCAATTGAAAAGTGGACAAAGTGGTTTCTGTGATTTGAATGTTTGTGTCCCTTCAAAATTCATAACTCACCAAGTGGTGGTATTAGGTAGGACTTTTGGGAAGGCTCTGCCTTCATAGATGAGATTCATGCCCTTGTATAAAAAACCCCAGACAAATCCCTCATTTTTTCCATCAAGTGAGAGTACAGCAAAAAGATGACGGTCTACAAAGTGGATCCTCATCAGACACTGAATCTGCCAGCACCATGATCTTGAACTTCCCAACCTTCAAAACTATGAAATGTAAATATTTGTTGCCTATAAGCCACCAAGTTTATGGTATTTTTATTATAGCAGCCCAAATGAACTAATACAGTACTTAAATGGACATTTTTCCAATGAAGATATACTAATGGTCAACAGTCACATGAAAAGTTGCTCAATATTATGAATAATTAGGGATATGCAAATCAAAACCATAATGAGATACCACTTCACACCCACTAGGATGGCTATAATGAAAAATAATGTGCCAGTGAACTTGTAGAAAAATTGGAATGCTTGTACATTGCTGACAGAAATGTAAAATGGTTCAGCCATTGTGGAAAACAGTTTCATTCTTACTCAAAAACTTGAACAAAATATTCATATCATATCTATTCATAGAAATTCCACTCTTAGGGATATACCCAAAATAACTGAAAACATGTATTCAAAGAAATACATGTACACACATGATATAGCATCACTATTGACAATAGCCAAGAGGTGAAAACAGCCCAAAGGTACATCAATGGATAAACAAATTGTGGCATTACATATAATGGAGTATTATTCAGCCATAAAAAGAGATAAAGACCTGATACACAACACAGTGTGGAAGAACCTCAACATCATGCTAAGAGAAAGAAGCCAAACATATAAGGTCATACATTATATGATTTAATTTTTATGAAATATTCGGAATAGGTAAATCCACAGTGATAGAAAGCTTCTAGGGTCTGAGGAGGAGAAGAGGCAGGAACTGTTTAATGAGTACAAGTTTTCCTTTAGGGCTGATAAAAATGCTTTTGAACTAAATGTAGTGGATGTATAACATTATGAATGTGCCTGTGTGCTTAGTCCTCAGTCATATCTGACTCTTGGCCACCCTTTGGGTAGTAGCTGGCCAGGCTCTTCTGTCCATGGGATTTTCCAGGCAAGAATACTAGAGTGGGTTGCCATTTCCTTTTCCAGGGTATCGTTCCAACTCAGGAATCAAAGCCATGTCTCCTGTATCTCTTGCATTGCAGGTTGGTTCTTTACTCGCTAAGCCATCAGAGAAGCCGTTATGAATGTACTAAAATACTGCTGTTCACTTTAAAATGATTAATTTTATGTGATGTGAATTTAACCTTTAAAAAATGGGGTGGGGGGCAGGAAGGATGAAAAAAAGAAGCTGGGAGTAGACAAAAACATTACACAAGTGTTATAATTTCCAAAAAAAAAAAAAGGTGGCATCATCTAGGGCCCTTCAGTCTGTTGTATGCAAGAGTTTTTGTCAGTGTTTTGACATCCTTTAAGTTTTGCCTTTATTTTTCCCTAAAGGTGATTTTCTATGCCTTTACCTTATAGCTGTGTGATTTAAGAGCAAGAAAATTGTGTAAGTATCTGAAAGTTGAAGAATTTGGTGAAAAAAATGATGCAGAAAGATTAAAAAGTTCTAAGTATTCAATAAATACATGTGTAATAGAGTATCACCTGACTCTAGTGCATCTTAGAAGAAGATTGACTCCCTGTACTCTTCCCTACAAGTCACCATATGCCATCAAGTCTCATATTCCTTCTTTGGCAAGGACAATAGACCTTGATAACTTTATACTTTATAAATAAACTTCACTTGTTCACTTTATGTGTTTACATATATAACTTGATTAAATTGTCCAAATGGTAAGTGTTTCCAGCCGTGAAAATTTTTTATGCATTTGTGGTTAAGATGCAACAAATAATTTTCCATTAAAATAGATGAAAATCTTTTCTTTTTTATTTAACAGCTTTGGACTTAATGGCAGAATTTTGGGGAATGAATGAGTCACAAAGTTAAGGGTTAGGTATATTATTTTATTTTTCCCACTAGACTATAAACTTTATGCCTGACTCACAATTGGCATTCAATAAGATTTTTTGAATAAAACAAAAGTTTTAAAGATTAGTTAAAATTAGCAAGATCTAAATAACTTGAGACATGAATGAAGATAGGAAGACTAAAAGCAAAAGGAACTATACCTAAGCACTCTACTTCCGTTTGTAGAGTCACCCCTGAGAGCATGAGTTAACTGTTGCAAAACTACTATACATATATACTCAGTCCTGTCTAACTATTTGCAACTCCATGGACTTGCATGGTAGTAGCTCGCCAGGTTTCTCAGCCCATGGGACTTTTCCAGACAAGAATACTGGAGAGGGTAGCCATTTCCATCTCCAGGGGATCTTCCCGACCCAGGGATTGAACCCAGGACTCCTGCATTGGAGACAGATCCTTTACTATCTGAGCCACCAGGGAAGCCCATGACTAACACACTAAAATTAGCAAGACCTAAATAATTTGAGAAATGAATGAAGCCATTAAGACTAAAGACAAAGAGAACTACACCTAAGCACTCTACTTCAGCTGGTAGAGTTGTTATCATGGGAGCTGAGTTAACTATTCTGAAATCACTATACTTGTATACTAAACCTGAATAATTATAAAATAGATGATGAATGGTGAAAGTCAGATTTCAAGGACAGTTTGACCAGTACTGGATCACTTACTGAGTCTGCAATAGGAGGTACCATTTAAGTGGGATATCATCCAAGCATGACAGGAAATAGATGACACAGTCACACAGTGCTGTTCAGTAGAGTTTAATGGAGAAACTGTCTACAAAGATGAAGGCATGTCTAATGAAAAGAATAAGAGAAGGAAAAACACCAGGAGGTTACCCATGGCAAGAGGCTTGGAGCCCTGAAAGGGAAAGGGAATTCCAGATAGAACTATGGCTATTGCTGAGGCTATAGAAGAGGCTGCTGATAGAACAGTGCCTTCAGTAAAGGAATGCCTGTCCATCCCTGGCCAGAAGAAAGATGGTTGCATGGAAAATACTCCAGAATCTCATCTTACCCTCTGACCTCTTGCCAGTGACTTTCATTGGCCAAATGCAAGTCAAACTCAAAGAACAAGGAAGCATTCCAGTTGATTAATTCCAGATAAATCAATGTCCTGGGCACAGAGGAAAATGGAACAGGGTGGAGTGTGGATCCTATGGGGCAAATGGAGAATACGAAGCACACTGAATTTTGAATACAGACAAGTTAGATGAACATACAAAAGACCATCTCATTTATTTCATAATTTTTCCAACTACTTAACTTTATTTATTTCTGTGTTTAGATTAAAAAAGGTTTTTGTGTTGAATGGTCATTACTTTTTAGACACAATGCCAAAGTGGTTAACTTGTAATTACGTGATATGGGATAGTAAAAGAACCTTCTATCCACCCCAACTTTCCACTGACAGATTCTGAATACCATTATTCATTTTAATTCCATGAGGTTTTAATAAAAAGACAAATGCTTTTCACAACCTTGACAAACAAAACTCAATCTGAGCCTTTATAAATAGCTTCAAAACCTATTTGAACATTTTATTTGCCATAAAATTGGCTAAATCTCCATTTCTCCACTGCCTTTTGTCCAGGGAATTAGTGGGATGGTGGGAGTTAAACTCTTTAGATTGATCTCCTTTGGTTAAGACCAGAGACCTTGATCAGGTTTCTAATATATCCAAATTGTCCCACATGCCTAAGCTTGGTCTCAAAAGACCTGAAGTTAAATTTTGCTCAGCATTTAAACTGAATCACCACTTGTTTTTTAACCAAAGTTGTTTTTGTTTCAGCCAATTGCCCTTTAAGCTCTAAACTCTAAGGAGAGTTAGAATTTCAAAAGTAACAATTGTTAGGTCTGTAGTATGCAAGACTTCTGGTTCTCCTCTTCCAACTTGGCTAGCCTTTCATTTCTCCCCTAGTCTTTTGGAAAACGAAGAAAATTGATCTCTTAATTGTATAAGGTAAATCCCATTTCTTGTTACCTAAAGGATGTAATTGTCTAATAAATGCCTACTTTCTCACATTTGTATTTACCTTCTTGTTTTATATTTTCTATATATTTTACAACCAACCAAACAGATGAGGCCAGTGGTCTCTATACATTCAAACACATGGGTATATCATCACACTCCTAAGAATGCTTTCTTCTAAAACCAGAGAAACACAAATAACAATATGAAAATTCCAAAAAAGAATAACAATCCAGAATGGCATTGTGAGGCATGAGGAACTCATGGATCCTCTCCTCAGCAAAACAACAATAACTGGTGAAAATTATAAAAAAAAAAAAAGATTTAGTCTTTTTAACGTGTCCTAAGGGTATACAGAAAATGGAGAAATATTTATTCAAGAAATTCCACTAACTCTTAGTAAGAACAGGGAAAGTCTGTGGCATTTGAACCACAACCTACCCTTTGCCCCTCCCTCAGCTCCGCATGACAGTAGCTGTACTCCAGGAGGGTACAATCAAGAGCACGGGCTCCCTCTCCCCACAGTTCCCAGTCTAGAGCTACAGCCTCTTTTATAAGAAACAGATTGTCAGTATTCCTTACTATTCCTAGCTCTGTGTGCAGAAGCTCTATATCAAGCAGTTGTGGCTGAGAGGACTGTAGCTCCCTTCTTCCACCCAGACCATATTTATGAAAGCTCTCTACCCAAGATGCAGTCACTCTTTCCCCTCCCCACTTTTGCCCCAGTTCACTTGCAGAGCAGAGGCTGCATAGTGGGAGAGGTGGGCCATGAGAGTCAAAGGTCTTACACATCCTTCTGCTTATGGAGCAGAGATGAAGTCATTATTGTCTTCATCACCAGTGGCACAAAGTTTCTTTCTAAAGGGGAAAGGCAACTCACAAAAAAAGAAAACTCTGTACCTCCCCTTAAAGATATAATGTTACCAGAAAGAGAGCATAGGGAAACACAAGGTTCCAGGCACTGTTAAAAGAAATGCAGATTTTGGTGGCAAGCAATTAAGAAGAGACTTATAGCGTCATGCTTCTGCTGCTGCTAAGTTGCTTCAGTTGTGCCAATTCTGTGTGACTCCATAGACAGCAGCTCACCAGGCTCCTCTGTCCCTGGGATTCTCCAGAAAAGAATACTGGAGTGGGTTGCCCTTTCCTTCTCTGATGCATGCATGATGCTAAGTTGCTTCAGTCGTGTCTGACTCTGTGCAACCCCATGGACCAGCCTCCTCTGTCCACAGGATTCTCTAGGCAAGAGTACTGGAGTGGGTTGCCAGCTAGACATAGGCAAAATAGTAGACAAGTTAGGAGTTTAATCAAGAAAACCAGGGGAAAATGCAGCTAACAAGAGCCCTATTGTGGTCAGGCCATGCTTCAAAGACTGCCCTCGAAGACTACTTCTGCAAAGGGGCCACATTTGATTGGCTCTGATGGAGAAACAATTTATGCCACAGGCTGTTGTCAAAAACAATAGCATTGTCACTTAGCAATTAGTGGAGGCTGACAGCTGGGTATGATGCCAATAGTGGCAGAACATCTGGAAACTTAATAGAAAGATCAAGAAAAGATACAGTAAAAGACAGCCCAGTGAAAACAACTGTCATCTCTTGGAGGAAAAGGTCACTGTAAATGTGCACAGGCCATGGGCTAGGCCCTCTGAGGAGTGAGAGAAGTTAAATACTGATGTTGAAATAAATTTACCGAAATAGTCAGTCCAGCCATGTTGTTAAAAAATAAACAAGCCAAAAAAACAATAAGAATAAAGCCAGGGAAGGGTAGAGGTTACAGAAATCAGCATCTAGAGTTGTTCAATTTATTACTTAAAGTGTCCAGTTTTTACAAAAAAAAAAAAAAGAGAGAGTGAGAGAGAAAAGGAATATACACAAAAACAGGAAAGTGTGATCCATACACAGAAAGCAAGAGAAACTGTTTTTGAGAGAGCCCAGATGTCACTCGTAGCAGATAAACACTTAAAATTAGCTACTGCAGATATGTCTGGGCTTGCTTCATAGCTCAGTCAGTAAAGAATCTGCCTGCAATGCAGGAGACATGGGTTCAATTCCTGGGTTGGGAGGATCCTCTGGAGAAGGAAATGGCAATCCACTCCAGTATGTTCAAAGAACAAAAGGAAAACAACATTCCAAAATAAGTGGAAGAAGATATGAAGATAATCTCTCAATGGATATAGAATAGCAATAAAAGTGCTGCAGCAAAAATAGAAATGAAACTATTCTTCTCCTGAGAACAAGGAAAGTAAAGAGAACAGGGAACAGGCTAGAGAAGAACATGAACAGGGCTGAAAGAATTAATCACTCACTCCCTGACACTATGCAATTGCATCCTGCACCTATCACTCCTAACTCATAGTTCTTGAGGCACTGGGCCTGCCGTGTTGTCCCCTTAGCTGGCTAAGGATTAAAGCCAACTTTTCTATTTCCTCCAAACTCTCTCTATATATTTTTTATTGGGTATCACAGAGAAAGCCAAGATTGGGGCAGTAAAAAGCAAGAAAATATAAATAAATAAAAGAAACAGACAACTTTAAAAAGAAACAAAAAGGGAGCTCCCTTGTGGTCCAGTGGTTGGGAATTCACCTGCCAGTACAAGGGACATAAGTTCGATCCCTGGTAGGAGAAGATTCCACATGTCACAGAGCAGCTATACCAGTGGGCCACAACTACTGAAGCCCGCACTCCTAGAGCCCATATTCTGCAACAAGAGACACCACTGCAATAAGCCCATGCACCTCAGTGAAGAGTATGCCTCACTCACTGCAACCAGAGAAAGCTGTGTGCATCAGTAAAGACCCAGCACAGCCAAAAATAAATAAATACAATTTTAAAAAAGAAAGAAACTTTATATAAAAAGGAAACAAAAGAAAATTCTATAGCAGGAAACTATAATAACTGAAATAAGAAATTCACTGGAAGAGCTCAACAGTTGATTTGAGCCAGTAGAAGAAAGATTAGTGAATTGATGTTGGAGTGATCAAGAGTATATACTCTTGAAAAATAGAAATTAAAAAATTAAGAAACATGGAAAGAATTTCAGAGAAATGTGGGACAGTATTAAGTAGACCAACATATTTGTTATGGGAGTACCAAGAGAAGAAGAAGCAGTGATATCAAGCAAGGCCCTGTGGAGCTCCTGGGCACAAAGACTTTCTGTTACCCCATCTGTATGATTACAGGAAATAGCCTTCATTCAGTCTCCATGACTTTCCCTTTGTTTCAGTGAGCAGAATTAAGGAACTGTTAATTAGGGAAGGGAAGGAATTAAAAATCAGAAGAAACAAGGAGTCAAGAGCAGCCTTGGGGCAAGGTCCTGTCTCCCCATTAATGGATACATGCAATATCTTTGAACTATTTTGCAGATACTGAAAACCCCTCTGGGTGGAGAAGTTAATGATTGGTGATGGTATGCTGCTCACAATCATGTAGACCCCAAAGAAGCTGGACCCAAAGACTGATGGTATTGATTTCTAGTTACCTCAATACCAACCCATCAGAAGAATGTCCATGAGCTGATCACACCCTCTTTGAAAAAGTACTATAAAACTTCTCTATTATCTTCTCCACATTGGGACACATGGTTTTGAGGACATTAGCTTGCTGTGGCCCCCTTTGTCTGGCAAAGTAACAAAGTCATCTTTTCCTACTTCACCTAAAACTCTGTCTCCAAGATTCAATTTGGTACTGATGTAGAGAAAAGCTAAATTTTCAGGATTAAAAGAAAACGAGATGGTAAAATATTTAAAGCAATAATGCCTGAAACCTTTACACACTTAAAAAACATTCATCTAAATGCCCAAGATGCTCAATGAATTCTAAGTATGAGCAATACAAAGAGATCCACATAAAAATACATCATTGTCAAAAGGCTAAAAGACAAAAACAAAAATCTTGAAAGCAGAAAAGAAAAATGACTCAGGACATACAAAGGAACCCCAGCAGCTTTAATAACTAACTTCTCATGATAAATGGGGCTTTCCCAATGGCTCAGCGGGTAAAAAATCTGCCGCAAATGCAGGAGACACAGGTGACACAGGTTCAATCTTTGGGTCAGGAAGATCCCCTGGAGGAGGAAAATGGCAACCCACTCAAGTAATCTTGCCTGAAAAATCCCATGGACACAGGAGCCTGGTGGGTTACAGTCCAAAGGGTTGCAAAGAGTCATACATGACTGAGCCTCTAAGTATGTATCTCATTAGAAGCAATGGATACTTGTGATACTGTTGTTTTTTTTTTTATAAGAAATACATATAGTCATTCAGATGACTAAAATATAGTTTGAGATAATTTGGTCTTCCTCCACAATTCCTGGCTCATAGCTCACAAAACCCTTGGAGTTTTCTGATTGATAAGAGCAATGAGAGCATCTTTATTATAATATTTGTTCGCTTATTCTCAGTTTCTTCAGGGCCATAAAGGTAAATGGGTGTCTTGTTATTCATAACAAGCTCTTTCCAATGTAGTTGGGTTTATGTAAATGAAGGTGATTTTTGAATTCTGTCCCTGGTGGTGGTTGCCAGGAGAATCAGCCAGGTGACTAAAGGATTGGAATTTTCATCCCCACCCCCTGATTTCTGGGAAGGGGAAAGGGGTTTGAGATTGAACCAATTGCCATTCACCCATGACTGAGTTGATGATGGCTATGTAATGAAACTGTCATAAAAACCCAAAAGGACAGTGTTTTGGCCTTTTTGGAGAGCTTCCACATTGGAGCCAGGCTCCACAAGGATATAAACTCTTTTGTTCAGGTCCTCCCCTAGGTCTCTCTTCTTCTGGTTGTTGATTTATATCCTTTGACATCCTTTGTCATAAACTGGTAATTACAGGGTAAATAGGTTTTCCTGAATTCTGTGAGCTGTCCTAGCAAGTTAATAGAACCCAAGGAGGGGGTTGTGGGGACCTCTGATTTATATCCAGTCATTCAGGAATACAGGTAACAATCTGGACTTTCAGTTGGCATCCTGAGTAAAGAAGGATTGTTGGAATCTAATTTGTAGCTGATTAGTCCAGAGCACAGGTAACAACCCAGGCTTGCAACTAATGTCTGAAATGGAGACAAGTCTTGTGGGACTGAGCCTTTTATCTGTGGAATCTGATTCTACCTCCAGGGAGATAGTTTCAGAATTGAGTTGAATCTCAGACACCCTGCTTGTTGTTGTTCAGTCGCTAAGTCATGTCCAACTCTTTGTGAAACCATGAACTGCAGCACGTCAGGCTTCCCTACCCTTCACCATCTCCCGGAGTTTGCTCCAATTCATGTCCATAAGTCAATGATGACATTCAACCATCTAATCCTCTGTCACTCCTTCTCCTTCTGCCTCCAATCTTTCCCAGCATCCAGGTCTTTTCCAATGAGTCACATCTTTGCATCAGGTGGCTAAAGTATTGGAGCTCCAGCTTCAGCATCAGTCTTTCCAAAGAATATTCAGGGTTGATTTCCTTTAGGATTGACTGGTTTGATCTCCTTGCAGTCCAAGGGACTCTCAAGAGTCTTCTCCAGGCATGCAGTTTGAAAGCGAGAATTCTTCAGCACTGACAAAATGTGTCCACTGGAAAAGGGAATGGCAAACCACTTCAGTATTCTTGCCTTGAGAACCCCATGAACAGTATGAAAAGTCAGACACCCTGCTATTGTCCAAGAATTGCTTGTTGAGTTGGGGAAGCCTATACACACACATGAGCTTCCCAGGTAGCACTAGTGGTAAAGAACCCACCTGTCCAATGCAGGAGACATAAGAGACGCAGGTTCCATCCTTGGGTTGGGATGATCCCTGGAGGAGGAAATGTCAACCCACTCCAGTATTCTATCCTGGAGAATCTCATGGCCAGAGAAATCTAGTGGGCTATGACCGATTGGGTCTCTCAGAGTTGAACACAAGTGACTTAGCTTGCATGTGCACACACACATAAGGATGCACTTATACTCATTTTTCAGAGAAGGCAATGGCACCCCCACTCCAGTACTCCTGCCTGGAAAATCCCATGGATGGAGGAGTCTGGTAGGCTGCAGTCCATGGGGGCGCTGAAAGTCAGATACGACTGAGAGACTTCACTTTCACTTTTCACTTTCATGCATTGGAGAAGGCCATGGCAACCCACTCCAGTGTTCTTGCCTGGAGAATCCCAGGGACGGGGGAGCCTGGTGGGCTGCCATCTATGGGGTCGCACAGAGTCGGACACAACTGAAGTGACTTAGCAGTAGCATACTCCTTTTCTCTCTCAGTTTCTTTAAATGATAAAATAACATAAAGTGATGGGTGGCAGTCCCAAGATGGTGGAGGAATAGGACGGAGAGATCACTTTCTCCCCCACAAATTCATCAAAAGCACATTTGAATGCTGAGCGACTTCCATAAAACAACTTCTGAACGCTGGCGGAGGACATGAGGCAACTAGAAAGGCAGCCCATTCTCTTCGAAAGGAGGTAGGACGAAATATAAAAGACAAAAAGAGAGACAAAAGAGTTAGGGACGGAGACCAGTCCCATGGAGGGAGTCGTGAAGAAGTTTCCAAACACCAGGAAACTCTCTCACAGGGGGGTCTGTGAGGAGTTTTTTAATCTCAGAGGGCAACATAACTGGGAGGGGGAAAAAAAAAAAAAACACCCACAGAATATGCGCCTAACTGCAACTGCCAGCAGAGAAGTAGCCCAGAGTCTTGCCTCCGCCATCAGCGAGTGGGGCCTGGACAAGGAGGCACGGGCTGCATGCTTTATGTTAAGGACCAGGCCTGAATGCCCTGAGGACAATCTGAGGCAGCTAACAAGATATAGCAACCCAAACTGTGGGATCAATCAGATCAGAACAGTCTCTCAATCATGTCCGACTCTTTGCAACCCCATGAATCGCAGCACGCCAGGCCTCCCTGTCCATACCAACTCCCGGAGTTCACTTAGACTCACGTCCATCGAGTCAGTGATGCCATCCAGCCATCTCATCCCCTGTCGTCCCCTTCTCCTCTTGCCCCCAATCCCTCCCAGCATCAGAGTCTTTTCCAATGAGTCAACTGTTCGCATGAAGTGGCCAAAGTACTGGAGTTTCAGCTTTAGCATCAGTCCTTCCAAAGAAATCCTGGGGCTGATCTCCTTCAGAAAGGACTGGTTGGATCTCCTTGCAGTCCAAGGGACTCTCAAGAGTCTTCTCCAACACCACACTTCAAAAGCATCAATTCTTCGGCGCTCAGCCTTCTTCATAGTCCAACTCTCACATCCATACATGACCACAGGAAAAACCACAGCCTTGACTAGACGAACCTTTGTTGGCAAAGTAATGTCTCTGCTTTTGAATATGCTATCTAGGTTGGTGATAACTTTCCTTCCAAGGAGTAAGCATCTTTTAATTTCATGGCTGCAATCACCATCTGCAGTGATTTTGGAGCCCTCCAAAATAAAGTCTGACACTGTTTCCCCATCTATTTCCCATGAAGTGATGGGACCAGATGCCATGATCTTCATTTTCTGAATGTTGAGCTTTAAGCCAACTTTTTCACTCTCCACTTTCACTTTCATCAACAGGCTTTTGAGTTCCTCCTCACTTTCTGCCATAAGAGTGGTGTCATCTGCATACCTGAAGTTATTGATATTTCTCCTGGCAATCTTGATTCCAGCTTGTGTTTCTTCCAGTCCAGCATTTCTCATGATGTACTCTGCATTTAAGTTAAATAAACAGGGTGACAATATACAGCCTTGACGAACTCCTTTTCCTATTTGGAACCAGTCTGTTGTTCCATGTCCAGTTCTAAGTGTTGCTTCCTGACCTGCATACAAATTTCTCAAGAGGCAGATCAGGTGGTCTGGTATTCAGAGAGAGGAAAAAAAGAGAACTTTCTTGTGAAACACTAATGCACAGCCTGGCCCGCTCACAGAACAAAGGATTGAGAGAACACCAAAGGGCAGCTAGCTGGCTGCCTACAGGCCCCAACCCCCCACCCCACCCCCCACCCTCCAGAGACAGAGAGGCAGACATGTGACAGCTGGAGCCAGAAGGCAAGGGGCTGCTGCAATCTCGGCCCCAGAAACCAGCATTCTCCACCAAACTGTGAGCAGGCTCCCAGTTGCTAACCACATCTTCCTGGGATCCTGGATAGTTGACATCACAGCCAGAGATCAGCTCCCCAGAGGAGACACACAGTACCCCTAAAACAGTGCTCTTGTGGTGGCTGGGACTGTCGAGGTGATTAAGACGCACAGCCCACCTGGGACAGTGCACTCATGAAGCACCTGGTCACCTGAGCTGCTACGGCCTGGGAAGGGCACAAAACGCACACCCAACCGAGTCTGTGCCTTTGCGGAGTACCCGAGAACCTGAGCGGCTTAGCCCTGGGAATTGCATGAAATGCAGGTCCCGCTTTGGACAGTGCCCCTGCAGAGCACCCTGGAGCCTGAGCAGTGTAGACCTGGGAAGCACATACCTCCTAGAGCTGGGGAAAACCCAATGTGGTCCATACACTGCAAACACTCCCCACACACGCCAGTGATATTTGTTTGCAGTGTCCCTCCCTCCCCACAACACAACTGAACAAGTGAGCCTAAATAAGTGACCACCTTCACCCCCTTGTTTGAGGGTGGATATTAGACACTGAAGAGACTTGCAAAGAGAGGAAGCCAAAATAAAGAAGAGGGAACTGCTCTGGAAGTGACAGGTGCTAAAGATTAAAACCCTGTAGTTAACATTGACTAAGCATTGGAGGAGGCCTATAGACCATGAGAACAAGTACAAGCTGGAACAAGGAACTATCTGAAAAGGAACTGACCCCACACTGCCCACAACAGCTCCAGAGAAATTCCTAGATGTATATATTTACTATTATCACTTTTTGATTTTTTAAAAAAATTAAGTCCTTTATTACTCCTTTAAATTTCATTTTTGTAACCTACTATTATCTTGCAAAAAAAAAAAAAAGACCCTATTTTTAAAGCAAATTTCATGTATATATTTTTTATAATTTTTGAAATTGATTTTTGTTTGTATTTTTAATATTGTGTTTTTCAGAGTCTAACCTTTACTCTAGATTTTTAATCTTTACTTTTTGGTATTTTTTAAAAAATCAATTTTGTACCTTTAAGAATCTAATCTTCAATATCCATTTTCACTTAGGGGTGTGATTACTGGCTTGATTGCTCTCTTCCTGTTTGACTCTCCCTTTTCTCTCCTAGGTCACCTCCATCTCCTCCCTCTCCCTTCTCTTTTCTGCTTAAGTCTGTGAATCTCTTTGGGTCCAGGCTGTGGAGAACACTTAGGGAACTGATTACTGGCTAGATTGGCCTCTCCCCTTTTGACACCCCCTCTTCTCCTCCTGTTTCAAATCCTAAAAGATAATGCTGTGAAAGTGCTGCACTCAATATGCCAGCAAATTTGGAAAACTCAGCAGTGGACACAGGACTGGAAAAGGTCAGTTTTCATTCCAATCCCAAAGAAAGGCAATGCCAAAGAATGCTCAAACTACCTCACAATTGCACTCATCTCACACGCTAGTAAAGTAAAGCTCAAAATTTTCCAAGTCAGGCTTCAGCAATACATGAACAGTGAACTTCCAGATGTTCAAGCTGGTGTTAGAAAAGGCAGAGGAACCAGAGATCAAATTGCCAACATTCACTAGATCATTGAAAAAGCAAGAGAGTTCCAGAACAATATCTATTTCTGCTTTATTGACTATCCCAAAGCCTTTGACTGTGTGGATCACAACAAACTGTGGAACATTCTGAAAGAGATGGGAATACCAGACCATCTCACCTGCCTCTAGATAAACCTGTATGCAGGTCAGGAAGCAACAGTTAGAACTGGACATGGAACAACAGACTGGTTCCAAATAGGAAAAGGAGTACATCAAGGTTGTATATTGTCACCCTGCTTATTTAACTTATATGCAGAGTACATCATGAGAAACACTGGGCTAGAAGAAGAACAAGCTGGAATCAAGATTGCGGGGAGAAATATCAATAACCTCAGATATGCAGATGACACCACCCTTATGGCAGAAAGTGAAGAAGAACTAAAGAGCCTCTTGATGAAAGTGAAAGAGGAGAGTGAAAACATTGGCTTAAAGCTCAACATTCAGAAAACAAAGATCATGCCATCTTGTCACATCACTTCACAGCAACTAACTAGATGGGGAAACAGTGTCAGACTTTATTTTGGAGGGCTCCAAAATCACTGCAGATGGTGACTGCAGCCATGAAAAAAAAAAAGACCCTTACTCCTTGGAAGGAACGTTATGACCAACCTAGATAGCATATTAAAAAGCAGAGACGTTACTTTGTCAACAAAAGTCCGTCTAGTCAAGGCTATGGGTTTTCCAGTAGTCATGTATGGGTATGAGAGTTGGAAAGCTGAGCACCGAAGAATTGATGCTTTTGAACTGTGGTGTTAGAGAAGACTCTTGAGAGTCCTATGAACAGCAAGGAGATCCAACAAGTCCATCCTAAAGGAGATCAGTCCTTGGTGTTCATGGGAAGAACTGATGCTGAGGCTGAAACTCCAATACTTTGGCCACCTGATGTGAAGAACTGACTCATTGGAAAAGACCCTGAAGTTGGGAAAGACTGAGAGCAGGAGGAGAAGGGGACGACAGAGAATGAGATGGTTGGATGGCATCGCCAACTCAATGGACATGAATTTGGGTAAACGCCAGGAGTTAGTGATGGACAGGGAGGCCTGGCATGCTGTGGTTCATGGGGTCGCAAAGAGTCAGACATCACTGAGTGATTAAACTGAACTTCTCCTCCTGGTTACCTCTATTTCCCTCCTCCCTCTTCTCTTCTCCATGTAAGTCTGTGGACTTCTCTGGGTGTCCCTTGCTGTGGAGAATTGTTTCACCATTAATCAAGATGTTGTATCATCCGTCCTGTATGAATGGAGAAGTACTGAGGCTACTGTAAGAATTAGAATGAAAGCCAGAGTCAGGAGGATTAACTCCAAAACTTGAGAACATCAGTGAACTCCTGATTCCAGGGAACATGAATAGATAAGAGCTCACACAAAAGCCTCCATATCTACACTGAAAGCAAGTTCCACCCAAGAGCCAACAAGTTCCAGAGCAAGACATACCATGCTATTTCTCCAGCAAAGCAGGAACATAGCCTGAGCATTAAAAGACAGGCTGCCAAAAGCCATGTCAAACCCATAGACACTCCAAAACTCACTACTGGACACTTAACTGCACTTCAGAGAGGAGATCCAGCTCCAGCCACCAGAACGCAGATGCAAGCTCCCCTAATCAGGAAACCTTGACAAGCCACTAGCCCAACCCCACCCACAGGGAGCAGGCTCCACAATAAAGAGGAACCATGAACTTCCAACCTACAGAAAGGGCGCCCCAAACACAACAATCTAAACAAAATGAAAAGGCAGAGAAATATTCAGCAACTAAAGTAACATGATAAATGCCCACCAGACCAAACAAAAGGAGAGTTAAGGAGTCTACCAGAAAAATAATTCAGAATAATGATAGTAAAGACTATCCAAAATCTTGAAAACAAAATGAAGTTACAAATAAATAGACTAGAGACAAGGATTAAGAAGATGCAAGAAATGTTTAACAAGGACCTAGAAGAAATAAAGAAAAACCAATCAATAATGTATAATGCAATGACTGAAATCAAAAGCACTCTGGAGGGAACAAATAGCAGAATAACAGGCAGAAGATAGGATAAGTGAGATGGAAGATAGAATAGTGGAAATAAATGAAGCAGAAAGGAAAAAAGAATTAAGAGAAATGAGGACAACCTCAGAGACCTTTGAGACAATGTTAAACATCCTAACATTTGAATCATAGGAGTCCCAGAAGAAGAAGACAAAAAAAGGGGGGGGGGGGCGATGAGAAGATGCTTGAGGGAAAAAAAATAGTTGAAAACTTCCCTAAAATGGAATGGAAGGAAAATGCCTAAAATGGGGAAGGAAATAGCCACCCAAGTCCAAGAAACACAGAGAGCCCAAAACAGGATAAATGCAAGGTGAAACACCCCAAGACACATATTAATCAAACTAACAAAGATCCAACACAAAGAGCAAATATTAAAAGCAGCAAGAGATGTGAAACAAATAAAATGGGGGAAGGAAATAACCACCCAAGTCCAAGAAACATAGAGAGTCCAAAACAGGATAAATGCAAGGTGAAACACCCCAAGACACATATTAATCAAACTAACAAAGATCCAACACAAAGAGCAAATATTAAAAGCAGCAAGAGAAATGAAACAAATAACACACAAAGGGATCCCCATAAGGATAACAGCTGATCTTTCAATAGAAACTCTTCAGGCCAGAAGGGAATGGCAGGACATACTTAAAGTGATGAAAGAAAAACTTACAACCCAGATTACTGTACCCAGCAAGGATCTCATTCAAATATGAAGAAGAAATCAAAAGCTTTACAGACAAGCAAAAGCTGAGAGAATTCAGCACCACCAAACCAGCTCTTCAACAAATGCTAAAGGATCTTCTCTAGACAGGAAACACAGAAAAGGTTTATAAACTAGAACCCAAAACAACAAAGTAAATGGCAATGGGATCATACTTATCAAAAATTACCTTAAAAGTAAATGGGTTGAATGCCCCAACCAAAAGACAAAGACTGACTGAATGGATACAAAAACAAGACTCTTATATATGCTCTCAACAAGGAACCCACCTCAAACCAAGGGACACATACAGACTGAAGGTGAAGGGCTGGAAAAAGTTATTTCATGCAAATGGACACGAAAAGGAAGCAGGAGTAGCAATACTCATATCAGACAAAATAGACTTTGAAATAAAGGCCATTGAAAAAGACAAAGAAGAACACTATATAATTATGAGAGGATCAATCCAAGAAGAAAATATAACAATTATAAATATATATGCACCCAACAGAGAAGCACCGCAAAAAGTAAGGCATTCAAATATGAAAGGGAAAATTAATAGTAATGCAATAATAGTGGGAGACTTTAATACCCTACTCACACCTATGGATAGATCAACTAAACAGAAAATTAGCAAGAAAACACAAACTTTAAATGATACAATGGACCAGTTAGATCTAATTGATATCTATAGGACATTTCACCCCCAAACAATGAATTTCACCTTTTTCTCAAGTGCACATGGAACATTCTCCAGGATAGATCACATCCTGGGCCATAAGTCTAGCCTTGATAAATTTTAAAAAGTTGAAATCATTTCAAGCATCTTTTCTGATCACAGTGTGTTAAGATTAGATGTCAACTACAGGAAAAAAAAAAAACTATTAAAAATACAAACATATGAAGGCTAAACAACATGCTTCTGAATAACCAACAAATCACAGAAGAAATCAAAATATGCATAGAAATAAATGAAAATGAAAACACCACAACCCAAAACCTATGGGATTCAGTAAAAGCAGTGCTAAGGGGAAGTTTCATAGCAATACAAGCTTACAACAAGAAACAAGAGAAAAATCAAATAATCTAAATTTACATCTAAAGCAACTAGAAAAAGAAGAAATGAAGAACCCCAGGGTTGGTATGAGGAAAGAAATCATAAAAATTAGAGCAGAAATAAATGAAAAAGAAACAAAGGCGACTATAGCAAAAATCAATGAACCAAAAGCTGGTTCTTTGAAAAGATAAATACAATAGACAAACCATTAGCCAGACTCATCAAGGAAAAAAGGGAGAAGGATAAAATCAACAAAATTAGAAATCAAAATGGAGAAATCACAACAGAGTACACAGAAATATAAAGAATCATAAAAGACTACTATCAGCAACTATATGACAATAAAACAGAAAATTTGGGAAAATGGATGAATTATTAGAAAAGTATAACCTTCCAAAACTGAACAAGGAAGAAATAGAAAATCTTAACAGACCAATCAAAAGCATGGAAATAGAAAATGTAATCAAAAGTCTTCCAACAAACAAAAGTCCAGAACCAGACGGCTTCACAGGTGAATTCTACCAAAAATTTAGAGAAGAGCTAACACCTATCCTACTCAAACTCTTCCAGAAAATTTCAGAAGAAGGTAAACTCCCAAACTCATTCTATGAGGCACCATCACCCTAATACCAAAACCAGACAAAGATATCACCAAAAAAAAAAGAAAACTACAGGCCAATATCACTGATGAACATAGATGCAAAAATCCTCAACAAAATTTTAGCAAACAGAATCCAACAACATATTAAAATATCATATACATCATGACTAAGTGGGTTTTATCCCAGGGATGCAAGGATTCTTCACTATTCAGAAATCAATCAATGTGATACACCACATTAACAAATTGAAAGATAAAAAACATGTGATTATCTCAATAGATGCAGAGAAAGCCTTTGAAAAAATTCAACATCCATTTATGATAAAAGAAAAAAAGAAAAAAAAAACCTCCAGAAAGCAGGCATAGAAGGAACATATCTCATCATAAGTTGGTGATGGACAGGGAGGACTGGCGTGCTAAGATTCATGGGGTCGCAAAGAGTCGGACACGACTGAGCAACTGAACTGAACTGAACTGATGATAAACCAACAGCAAACATTATCCCCGATGGTGAAAAATTGAAAGTGTTTCCCCTAAAGTCGTCAGGAATAAGACAAGGGTGCCCACCCTCACCACAACTATTTCACATAGTTTTGGAAGTTTTAGCCACAGCAATAAGAGAAGAAAAAGAAATGAAAGGAATCCAGATTGGAAAAGAAGAAGTAAAACTCTCATTGTCTGCAGATGACATAATCCTCTACATAGAAAACCCTAAAGACACTACCAGAAACTTAGTATAGCTAATCAATGAATATAGTAAAGTTGCAGGATATAAAATCAGTACACAGAAATCCCTTGCATTCCCATACACTAACAATGAGAAAACACAAAGAGAAATCAAGGAAACAACCCTATTCATCATTGAGATGAAAAGAATAAAATACTTAGGAATAAATCTACTTAAAGAAGCAAAAGACTTATATATAGAAAACTATAAAACACTAATGAAAGAAATCAAAGATGACACAATAGATGGAGAAATATACCATGTTCATCAATCAGAAGAATCAATATAGTGAAAATGAGTATACTGCCCAAAGTAATCTATAGATTCAATGCAATTTCTATCAAGCTACCAATGGTATTTTTCAGAGAACTAGAACAAATGATTTCACAATTTGCATGGAAATACAAAAAACCTCGAATAGCCAAAGCAATCGTGAGAAAGAATAAAACTGGAGGAATCAACCTGCCTGACTTCAGACTATACTACAAAGCTACAGTCATTAAGACAGTATGGTACTGGCACAAAGACAGAAATATAGATCAATGGAACAAAATAGAAAGACCCAAGATAAATCCACACACCAATGGACAACTTATCTTTGGCAAGCGAGGCAAATATATACAATGGAGAAAAGACAATCTCTTTAACAAGTGGTGCTGGGAAAACTGGTCAACCACTTGTAAAAGAATGATACTAGAACACTTTCTAAAACCATTCACAAAAATAAACTCAAAATGGATTAAAGATCTAAATGTAATACCAGAAACTATAAAACTCCTAGAGGAAAATGTAGAGAAAACACTCTCTGACATAAATCACAGCAAGATCCTCTATGATCCACCTCCCAGAGTAAGGAAATAAAAGCAAAAATAAACAAATGGGACCTAACTAAACTTAAAAGCTTTTTCACAATGAAGGAAACTATAAGGAAGGTGAAGGACAGCCTTCAGAATGGGAGAAAATAATAGCAAATGAAGCAACTGACCAAGAACTAATCTCAAAAATATACAAGCATCTCAGGCAGCTTAACACCAGAAAATTAAATGACCCAATCAAAAAATGGGCCAAAGAACTAAACAAACATTTCTCTAAAGAAGACATACAGATGACTAACAAATACATAAAAAGATGCTCAACATCACTCATTATCAGAGAAATGCAAATCAAAACCACCATGAGGTATCCATCACACATCAGTCAGAATGGCTGCTATCAAAAAGTCTATAAACATTAAATGCTGGAAAGGGTATGGAGAAAAAGGAACTCTTACACTGTTGGTGGGAATGCAAACTAGTACAGCCACTATGGAGAATAGTGTGAAGATTCCTTAAGAAACTGGAAATAGAATGGCCATATGACCCAGCAATCCCACTGCTGAGCATAAACACTGAGGAAAGCAGAACTGAAAGAGACACGTGTACCCAATGTTCATCGCAGCAGTTTACAATAGCTAGGACATGGAAGCAACCTAGATGTCCATCAGCAGATGAATGGATAAGAAGTTGTGGTACATATACACACTGGAATATCACTCAGTGATTAAAAGAATGCATCTGAATCAGTTCTAATGAGGTGGATGAAACTGGAAACTATTATGCAGAGTTAAGTAAGTCAGAAAGAAAAACACCAATACAGTATATTAATGCATATATATGGAATTTAGAAAGATGGTAACGATGACCCTATATGCAAGATATCAAGAGAGACAGATATACAGAACAGACTTTTGGACTCTGTGGGAGAAGGCAAAGGTTGGGGGGATAATTTGAGAGAATAGATTGAAACGTGTATACTGCTGCTGCTGCTGCTGCTGCTAAGTCGCTTCAGTCGTGTCCGACTCTGTGCAACCCCATAGATGGCAGCCCACCAGGCTCCCCCGTCCCTGGGATTCTCCAGGCAAGAACACTGGAGTGGGTTGCCATTTCCTTCTCCAATGCATGACAGTGAAAAGTGAAAGTGAAGTCGCTCAGTCATGCCCGACTCTTAGCAACCCCATGGACTGCAGCCTACCAGGCTCCTCCGTCCATGGATTTTCCAGGCAAGAGTATTGGAGTGGGTTGCCATTGCCTTCTCCAACGTGTATACTACCATATGTGAAATAGATAACCAGTCCAAATTTGATGCATGAAACAGGGCACTCAAAGCTGGTACACTGGGACAACCCAGAGGGATGGGATGGGGAGGGAGTGGGAGGGAGTTTCAGGATGGGGGACACAGGTACACCCAATTCTTGTCAATGTATGGCAATATGAAAAAAAATTCCACCACAATATTGTAAATTAATTAGCCTCAAATTAAAATAAATAAATTTTAAAAATATTAAAGTGATAATTTAAATAATTGGTGTTGGATGGGTAGTATATATAAATATAATTGTATAACATTAGTTTTCCAAAAAAGGTCCGTCTAGTTAAGGCTGTGGTTTTTTCTAGTAGTCATGTATGAATGTGAGAGTTGGACTATAAAGAAAGCTGAGTGCCAAAGAATTGATGCTTTTGAACTGTGGTGTTGGAGAAGACTCTTGAGAGCCCTTGGACTGCAAGGAGATCCAACCAGTCCATCCTAAAGGAGATCAGTCCTGAATATTCATTGGAAGGACTGATGCTGAAGCTGAAACCCCAATACTTTGGCCACCTGAAGTGAAGAACTGACTCATTGGAAAAGACCTTGATGCTGAGAAAGATTGAAGGCAGTAGGAGAAGGGGATGACTGAGGATGAGATGGTTGGATGGCATCTCCAACTCAATGGACATGAGTTTTAGAAAGCTCTGGGTGTCGGTGATGGACAGGGAAGCCTTGTGTGCTATAGTCCATGGGGTCACTATGAGTCAGTCATGACTGGGCAACTGAACTGAACTTACTATACTGAAAAAATCTATAAAAGAATTAAAATATTACACTAGAAATTTTCACTTAATGCAAAAGAAAGCAATAAGACTGATAGAGGAACAAAAAATACATGAGACATATAGAAAATAAGTTGCAAAACAGTATTAATAATACAGGTAAAGCAACCATGTCAATATCAACATTAAATGTAAATGAATTAAGCAATCTAATAAAAGGTAGGCTTTGTCAGGTTGGATTAAAAAAAAACAAGATCCAACTGTACACAGTCTAAATGAGAATAATTCAGATTCAAAGATGAAAATGGTTGAAAACTAAAGGATGGAAAGTGATATTCCCTCTAATAGGAAATCTAACATTAATATCTAATATGTAATATGAGATAACATATAGATGATATAATATATATTTTATATATATAATATGGAATATCTCTTTCCATACAAACAGCAAGAAAAAGAGATCTAGAATAGAGAAAGCTATTATAGGACTATAGTAGTCATACTACATATAAAGGACATTTTATAAAGATAAAATTGTCAGTCTATTGGGAAGATGTAATAACTGTAAATATGCACAAAGCAAAACAAAGAGCCCCAAACTACACGAAGCAAAAACCGACAGAATTGAAGAGAGAGGTAGACAATTCAACAATTATAACCCAAGATTTCAATGCAATTTTCATAATGAATGGAACAACAAGGCAGAAGACCAACAAAGTTAGGGAACACTGAAGCAATGCTATAAACCAACTAGGACTAACAAGCAACTATAGACCATGCTGCACAATAACCACAGAGCAACTGAGGTGACAAATGCATTACTATCGAATATACCAAAAACCACTGAACTGCATACTTCACACAGATTAATTTTATGGCATTTAAATTCTATGCCAATAAAGCCATTTAAATTTTTTTTTAAGAATGACATCTTTAGAAGGATAAGAGATCTCACATTTATAATACAACAATTAAAAGTTATAAAAAGGACTAATATCTCAGAAATAAAAAGGTTTTTATTAGCATTAAAAAACTTTTTCCAAAGGTTGTCTAACTATATGGAACGGATATAATTAAAGAAAAAACATAAAACTGAAAGATTCAGCCCAATAATTCGCTGATGCATAAAGACATCAAAGAAAATGTGGATAAGGAGTCAGAAGACATAGAGGATGATCCATACCCATCTCATAGTAGTTCTGAAAGAAGAGCACAGAAAGACTTGAAGATGAAGAAACAATAGAAAAACCCAGCAAAATGAAAAGAAAGCCCAGAACTTCATATTCAAATTGCACCAAGTATTGAGCAAGAGGAATTTACCAATATTTACATCTTCAGATACTGATATAAAGTAAATCCTAAAAGTTTTGAAAAACAAAATATATGTTATATACCAAAAACTGAAAAACTGGATTGAAAAACAGTCTTTTAATTAGCAATACTGAAGACAAAGACCCCAAAACAATAGGTTTGTTTGTTTGTTCTCCATAAAGAAATGTAATTTTAAATCTATAGCTTTAAACCCAGTGTGTGTGCTCTGAATTTTTCTACCTTCTATAAAAAAATTACGGAACAAACAGTAAATCCAAAAATAAATGTAGTTTAAAAAGCAAGAAGTTCAGTAAATCTTTTCTTTCCCAATATGAAACATTTAAGTCCCCCGAGATCACATTCCTAAGTCCAATTTATTTACAAGTCCAACCAAGCTAGCATAGTTCAGTTCAGTTCAGTCTCTCAGTCGTGTCCGACTCTTTGCAACCCCATGAACTGCAGCATACCAGGCCTCCCTGTCCATTACCAACTTGCAGGGCTCACCCAAACCCATGTACATTGAGTCGGGGATGCCATCCAACCATCTTATCCTCTGACGTCCCCTTATCTTCCTGCCCTCAATCTTTTCCAGCATCAGGGTTTTTCAAATGAATCAGCTCTTTGCATCAGCTGGCCAAAGTATTGGAGTTTCAGCTTCAATATCAGTCCTTCCAATGAACACAAAGGACTGATCTCCTTTAGGATGATTTGGTTGGATCTCCTTGTATTCCAAGGGACTCACAAGAGTCTTCCCCAACACCACAGTGCAAAAGCATCAATTCTTCGGTGCTCAGCTTCCTTTATAGTCCAATTTTCACATCCATACATGACCACTGGAAAAACCATAGCCTTGATTAGACTGACCTTTGCTGGCAATGTCTCTGCTTTTTTATATGCTGTCTAGGTTGGTCATAACTTTCCTTCCAAGGAGTAAGCATCTTTTAATTTCATTGCTGCAATCACCATCTGCAGTGATCTTGGAGCCCATAAAAATAAAGTTAGTCACTGTTTTCACTGTTTCCACATCTATTTGCCATGAAGTGACGGGACCAGAGTCCATAATCTTAATTTTCTGAATGTTGGGCTTTAAGCCAACATTTTCACTCTCTTCTTTCACTTTCATCAAGAGGCTCTTTAGTTCTTAACTTTCTGCCATAAGGGTGGTGTTATCTGCATATCTGAGGTTATTGATATTTCTCCCATCAATCTTGATTCCAGCTTGTGCTTCCCCCAGCCCAGCGTTTCTCATGATGTACTCTGCATATAAGTTAAATAAGCAGGGTGACAATATACAGCCTTGACGTACTCCTTTTCCTATTTGGAACCAGTCTGTTGTTCCATGTCCAGTACTAACTGTTGCTTCCTGACCTGCATATTGGTTTCTCAAGAGGCACGTCAGGTGGTCTGGTATTCCCATCTCTTGAAGAATTTTCCAGTTTATTGTGATCCACACAGTTGGAGAAGACTCTTGAGGGTCCCTTGGACTGCAAGGATATCCAACCAGCCCATTCTAAAGAAGATCAGTCCTGGGTGTTCTTTGGAAAGACTGATGCTAAAGCTGAAACTCCAATATTTTGGCCACCTCGTGCGAAGAGTTGACTCATTGGAAAAGACTCTGATGCTGGGAGGGATTGGAGGCAGGAGGAGAAGGGGATGACAGAGAATGAGATGGCTGAATAGCATCACTGACTCGATGGACATGAGTTTGGATGAACTCTGGGAGTTGGTGATGGACAGGGAGGCCTGGTGTGCTGCAGTTCATGGGGTTGCAAAGACTCAGACACAGCTTAGCGACTGAACTGAACTGAACTGACACAGTAAAAGGCTTTGGCATAATCAATAAAGCAGAAATAGATGATTTTCTGGAACTCTGTTGCTTTTTCTGTGATCCAGCGGATGTTGGTAATTTGATCTCTGGTTCCTCTGCCTTTTCTAAAACCAGCTTGAACATCTGGAAGTTCACAGTTCATGTATTGCTGAAGCCTGGCTTGGAGAACTTTAAGCATTACTTGACTAGCGTGTGAGATGAGTGCAATTGTGTGGTACTTTGAGCATTCTTTGCACTGCCTTTCTTTGGGATTGGAATGAAAACTGACCTTTTCCAGTCCTGTGGCCACTGCTGAGTTTTCCAAATTTGCTGGCATATTGAGTGCAGCACTTTCACAGCATCATCTTCCAGGATTTGAAATAGCTCAACTGGAATTCCATCACCTCCACTCGCTTTGTTCGTAGTGATGCTTCCTTAGGCCCACTTGACTTCACATTCCAGGATGTCTGGCTCTAGGTGAGTGATCAAACCATCGTGATTATCTGGGTCATGAAGATCTTTTTTGTACAGTTCTTCTGTGTATTCTTGCCACCTCTTATTAATATCTTCTGCTTCTTTTAGGTCCATATCATTTCTGTCCTTTATTGAGACCATCTCTGCATGAAATGTTCCCTTGGTATCTCTAATTTTCTTGAAGAGATATCTAGTCTTTCCCAATCTATTGTTTTCCCCTATTTCTTTGCATTGATCACTGAGGAAGGCTTTCTTATCTCTCCTTGCTGTTCTTTGGAACTCTGGATTCAGCTGGGTATATCTTTCCTTTCCTCCTTTGCTTTTCACTTCCCTTCTTTTCACAGCTATTTTTAAGGGGTTCTCAGGCAGCCATTTTGCTTTTTTGCATTTCTTTTTCTTGGGGATGGTCTTGATTCCTGTCTCCTGTACAATGTCATGAAAAGCCATCCATAGTTCATCAGGCACTCTGTCTATCAGATCTAGTCCCTTAAATCTATTTCTCACTTCCACTGTATATCATAAGGGATTTGACTTGGGTCATACCTGAATGGTCTAGTGGTTTTCTCCACTTTCTTCAATTTCAGTCTGAATTTGGCAATAAGGAATTCATGAGCTGAGCCACATTCAGCTCCCAGTCTTGTTTTTGCTGACTGTATAGAGCTTCTCCATCTTTGGCTGCAAAGAATATAATCAATCTGATTTTGGTGTCAACCATCTGGTGATGTCCATGTGTAGAGTCTTCTCTTGTGTTGTTGGAAGAGGGTGTTTGCTATGACCAGTGCGTTCTCTTCACAAAACTCTATTAGCCTTTGCCCTTCTTCATTCTGTACTCCAAGGCCAAATTTGCCTGTTACTCCAGGTGTTTCTTGACTTCCTACTTTTGCATTCGAGTTCTCTATAATGAAAAGAACATCTTTTTTGGATGATAGTTCTAGAAGGTCTTGTAGGTCTTCATAGAACCGTTCAACTTAAACTTCTTCAGCGTTACTGGTTGGGGCATAGACTTGGATTACCATGATATTGAATGGTTTGCCTTGGAAATGAACAGAGATCATTCTGTTGTTTTTGAAATTGCCTCCAAGTACTTCATTTCTGACTCTTTTGTTGACTATAATGGCTACTCCAGAAGGGATTCTTGCCCACAGTAGTAGATATAATGGTCATCTGAGTTAAATTCACCATTCCAGTCTATTTTGGTTTGCTGATTCCTAGAATATCAACATTCACTCTTGCCATCTCGTTTGACCACTTCCAATTTGCCTTGATTCATGGACCTAACATTCCAGGTTCCTGTGCAATATTTCTCTTTACAGCAATGAACCTAGTTTCTGTCACCAGTCCCATCCACAACTGGTTGTTGTTTTTGCTTTGGCTCCATCCCTTCATTCTTTCTGGAGTTATTTCTCATCTGATCTCCAGTAGCATATTGAGCACCTACCGGCCCGAGGAGTTCATCTTTTAGTATCCTATCTTTTTGCCTTTTCATACTGTTCATGGGGTTCTCAAGGCAAGAATACTGAAGCGGTTTTCCATTCCCTCTCCATTGGACAACATTCTGTCAGACTTCTCCACCATGACCGATCCATCTTGGGTGGCCCCACACAGCATGGCTTAGTTTCATTGAGTTAAACAAGGCTGTGGTCTATGTGATGAGATTGGCTAGTTGTCTGTGATCGTGGTTTCAGTTTGTCTGCCCTCTGATGTCCTCTCTTAGTACCTACCACCTTGCTTGAGTTTCTCTTACCTTGAAGCCAGGTGGCTGCAACAGCAGCACAGAAGCGCACCCTAGAGGGGCTACCCCATGTCCAAGGTCAGGGGCAATGGCGGAGAGGAGCTACCCCACATTCAAGGTAAGGAGCAGTGGCTGCACTTTGCTGGAGCAGCAGTGAAGAGAAGTTAGCATAGGTACCCAGCTAATACAATCAACTATATAGTACTGTACTGTAACAGGTTTATAATATGTTTCACACAGATAATATATAAAACAAACACAAGAAATAAAGAATTTTTAATCTTATAGTACAGTACCTTGAAAAGTACAGTAGTACAGTCTAACAGCTGGCTTACAGGGGCTAGCATTGAGTGAATAGCAAGAAGAGCTACTTACTGGAGGAGGGAGAGGTGGTGGGAGATGGTAGAACTGAAGGACCATCAATAATATGAGATGGAGGACCAGCTGCAATTTCACTCATGCCTGATATTCATGGCACAGGTATTGGGTTTCTTGCTGGAACCAGGTCCATGTTCGCATCTTTGGAAGTTCCTGACTTGAAGGTACATAGTTATTATTATTATATGTCAGTTCAATCTCTCCATCGTGTCCGACTCTTTGCGACCCCATGAGCTGCAGCATGCCAGACCTCCCTGCCCATCACCAACTCCTGGAGTTTACCCAAACTCATATCCATCAAGTTGGTGATACCATCCAGCCACCTCATCCTCCATCTTCCCATTCTCCTCTTGCCCCCAATCCGTCCCAGCATCAGAGTCTTTTCCAATGAGTCAACTTTTCACATGAGGTGGCCAAAGTATTAGAGTTTCAGCTTTAGCATCAGTCCTTCCAAAGAACACCCAGGACTGATCTCCTTTAGAATGGGCTGGTTGGATCTCCTTGCAGTCCGAGGGACTCTCAAGAGTCTTCTCCAACACCACAGGTCAAAAGCATCAGTTCTTCCGCACTCAGCTTTCTTCACAGTCCAACTCTCACATCCATACATGACCACTGGAAAAACCATAGCCTTGACTAGACAGACCTTTGTTAGCAAAGTAATGTCTCTGTTTTTCAATGTGCTATCTAGATTGATCTTAACTTTCCTTCCAAGGAGTAAGCGTCTTTTCATTTCATGGCTGCAGTCACCATCTGCAGTGATTTTGGAACCCCCCAAAATAAAGCCTGACACTATTTCCACTGTTTCCCCATCTATTTGCCATGAAGTGATGCGACCAGATGCCATGATCTTAGTTTTCTGAATGTTGAGCTTTAAGCCAACTTTTTCACTTTCCTCTTCCACCTTAATCAAGAGACTTTTTAGTTCATCTTCATTTTCTGCCATAAGGGTGGTATCATCTGCATATCTAAGGTTATAGATATTTCTCCCAGCGATCTTGATTCCAGCTTGTGCTTCTTCCAGACCAGCATTTCTCATGATGTACTCTGCATAGCACTCAATATTCCAGCAAATTTGGAAAACTCAGCAGTGGCCACAGGACTGGAAAAGGTCAGTTTTCATTCCAATCCCAAAGAAAGGCAATGCCAAAAAATGCTCAGACTACTGCACAATTGCACTTATCTCACATGCTAGTAAAGTAATGCTCAAAATTCTCCAAGCCAGGCTTCAGCAATATGTGAACGATGAACTTCCAGATGTTCAAGCTGGTTTTAGAAAAGGCAGAGGAACCAGAGATCAAATTGCCAACATCCCCTGGATCATGGGAAAAGCAAGAGAGTTCCAGAAAAACATCAACTTCTGCTTTATTGACTATGCCAAAGCCTTTGACTGTGTGAATCACAATAAACTGTGGAAAATTCTGAAAGAGATGGGAATACACGACCACCTGACCCGCCTCTTGAGAAACCTATATGCAGATCAGGAAGCAACAGTTAGAACTGGACATGGAACAACAGACTGGTTTCAAATAGGAAAAGGAGTTCGTCAAGGCTGTATATTGTCACCCTGCTCATTTAACTTATATTATTATATGTAGGAGTATTATTATATATTATCATATGTATAAGCATCATTATTATTGTTTTATGTAGGAATATTGCTATATTATCAATTCTTTATTCGAGGCAATTCTTCATACAAAAGTTTGACAAGGGGATTGTAAGAAAGGATAAATTACTGACCAATTTCATTTATAACATATATGAAAAGTTCCAATCAAAATGTTAGTAAACCAAATCCATTAACTTACAAACAAAACACTTTTTCTTTTTTTACTGTGGTAAATATATAGAACATGAACTTCACTAAGTTCAGTTCAGTTCAGTTCAGTTCAGTCGCTCAGTCATGTCTGAGTCTTTACGATCCCATGAACTGCAGCCCGCCAGGCTTCCCTGTTTGAAACCAACTCCCACAGGTCACTCAGACTCATGTCCATCAAGAGATCCCATCCAACCATCTCATCCTCTGTCATCCCCTTCCCCTCTTGCCTTCAATCTTTCCCAGCATCAGGGTCTTTTCCAAAGAGTCAGTTCTTTGCATCAGGTGGCCAAAGTATTGTAGTCTCAGCTTCAGCATCAGTCCTTCCAATGAATATTCAGGACTGATTTCCTTTAGGATTGACTGGTTAGATCTCCTTGCAGTCCACAAGACTCTCGAGTCTTCTCCAACACCACAGTTCAAAAGCATCAATTCTTTGGTGCTCAATTTTCTTTGTAGTCCAACTCTCACATCCATACATGACTACTGGCAAAACCATAGCTTTGACTAGACAGACATATGTTGGCAAAGTAATGTCCCTGCTTTTTAATATGCTGTCTAGGTTGGTTGTAACTCTTCTTCCAAGGAGTAAGTGTCTTTTAATTTCATGGCTGCAATCACCATCTGCAGTGATTTTGGAGCCCCCCTCAAATAAATTCTCTCACTGTTTCCATTGTTTCTGCATCTATTTGCCATGAAGTGATGGGACTGGAAGCCATGCTCTTCATTTTTTGAATGTTGAGTTTTTTAAGCCAGCTTTTTCACTCTCCTCTTTCAGTTTCATCAAGAGGCTCTTTAGTTCTTCTTTGCTTTCTACCATGAGGGTGGTGTCATCTACATATCTGAGGTTATTGATATTTCTCCTGGCAATCTTAATTCCAGCTTGTGCTTCATCCACCCCACCATTTTGCATGATGTATACTGCATGTAAGTTAAGTAAGCAGGGTGACAATATACGGCCTAGACATACTCCTTTCCCGATTTGGAGACAGCCCATTGTTCCATGTCCATTTCTAGCTGTTGCTTCTTGACCTGCACACAGATTTCTCAGTAGGCAGGTCGGGTGGTCTGGTATTCCCATCTGTTTCAGAATTTCCCACAGTTTATTGTGATCCACACACTAAAAGACTTTGGCATGGTCAATAAAGCAGAAGTAAATGTTTTTGTGGAATTCTTTTGCTTTTTCTATGATCCAATGTATGTTGGCAATTTGATCTCTGGTTCTTTTGCCTTTTCTAAATACAGCTTGAAAATCTGGAAGTTCAAGGTTCACATATTGTCGAAGCCTCACTTGGAGAATTTTGAGCATTACTTTGCTATCATGTGAGATGAGTGCAATTGTGCAGTAGTTTGAGCATTCTTTGGCATTGCCTTTCTTTGGGATTGGAGTGAAAACTGACCTTTTCCAGTCCTGTGGCCATGCCTGAATTTTCCAAGTTTGCTGGCATATTGAGTGCAGCACTTTCACAGCATCATCTTCCAGGATTTGAAATAGCTCAACTGGAATTCCATCACTCCACTAACTTTGCTCACAGTGATGCTTCCTAAGGCCCACTTGACTTCACACTCCAAGATGTCTGGCTCTAGGTTAGTGATCACACCATCATGGTTTTCTGGGTCATTAAGATATTTTTGTATAGGTCTGTATATTCTTGCCACCTCTTATTAATATCTTCTGCTTCTTTTAGGTCCATAGCATTTCTGTCCTTATTGTGTCCTTCTTTGCATGAAATGTTCCCTTGGTATCTCTAATTTTCTTGAAGAGATTTCTAGTTTTTCCCTTTCTACTGCTTTCTCTGTTTCTTTGCATTAATCACTGAAGAAGCCTTTCTTATCTTTCCTTGCTATTCTTTGAAACTCTGTATTCAGATGGGTATATCTTTCCTTTTTTCCTTTTCCTTTAGTTTCTATTCTTTTCTCAGCTATTTGTAAGGCCTCCTCAGACAACCATCTGATCTTTTTGTATTTCTTTTTCTTGGGGATGGTCTTGATCACTGCCTCCTATACAATGTCATGAACCTCTGTCCATAGTTCTTCAAGCATTCTCTTCATCAGATCTAATCCCTTAAATCTATTTGTCACTTCCACTGTATAATCATAAGGGATTTGATTTAGGTCATACCTGAATGGTCTAGTGGTATATATGGAGCAAAATGGAGGAGTAGAAGGATATGCACTCTTTTCCTGCGAGAACTCCAAAATTGTAGCTCACTGTCCATCGGCAGGAGAATGTCAGATCCTACCAAAAATAGATACCCCATATCCAAGGGCAAAGGAGAAACCCGAGCAAGATGGTAGGAAGGGCAAAATCATGTTTCGAATCAAACCCCATACCTGTCAAAGATGCTCAGAGGGCTCAGGCAGAACCTTGTGCTCACCAGGACCCAGAGACCCCACAAAGACTGAGCCATACCTGCCTTTCAGTGTTTAAGTGCGGAGGCATAGGTCAGTAGTAGCCTGCCACACGGGCAGGGAATCTGGATGCGGCAGACCTGGGTCACACTACATGTGGCATAAGCCCTCTTGGAAGAGGTCACCATTAACCCCACTGTAGAGCCACTGAGAAGGCGATGGCCCCCCCTCTCTAGTCCTCTTGCCTGGAAAATCCCATGGATGGAGGAGCCTGGTAGGCTGCAGTCCATGGGATCAGTAAGGGTCGGACATGACTGAGCGACTTCCCTTTCACTTTTCACTTTCATGCATTGGAGAAGGAAATGACAATCCACACCAATGTTCTTGCCTGGAGAATCCCAGGGACAGGGGAGTATGGTGGGCTGCCGTCTATGGGGTCACACAGAGTCGGACATGACTGAAGTGACTTAGCAGTAGCAGTAGCAGAGCCACTGAGCAGATGACTCACAAACTTCAGAACAATTATACCAAAGAAATTCTCATGTTGTTAAGAAAGTTCTAAGACCTACAACAGATTTCCCAACCTGGGGATCTGGCAAGAGGCTGAGCTCCCAGGGAATTTGACCTTGAAGGCCAGTGGGGTTTGATTATAGAATTTACACAGGAGTGGGGAAACAGACTCTTGGAGGACACAAACAAAACCTTGTGCACAAAAGGACCCAGGAGAAAGGAGCAGTGACCCCATAAGGGACTGACTCAGACTTGCCTGTGAGTGTCCAGGAGTCTCTGGAAGAAGTTTGGGTTGAGAGTGGCCTGCTGAGGGGCCAGGGGCATTGAATACAACAGTGGGTGCACAAGTCCCTTCGAAGGAGGTTGCCATTATTTTCATTACCCCTACCATAGTTTAGTCTCAGGTCAAAACACAGAAAGGGAACACAGCCCCATGTATCAACAGAATTGGATTAAAGATTTACTGAGCATGGCTCCGTCCATCAGAACAAGACCCAATTCCCCCCACAGTCAATCTCTCCCATCAGAAAGCTTTGATAAGCCTCTTATCGTTATCCATCAAAGGGCAGACAGAATAAAAACCACGATCACAGAAAACTAATCAAACCAATCACATGGACCACAGCCTTGTCTAATTCAATGAAACTGTGAGTTATGCCATGTAGGGCAACCCAAGGTAGATGGGTCACAGTGAAGAGTTCTGACAAAATGTGGTCCACTGGAGACTGGAATGGCAAACCACTTCGGTATTCTCATCTTGAGAACCCCAAGAACAGTATGAAAAGGAAAAAAGATATGACACTGAAAGATGAACTCCCCAGATCAGTAGGTGCCTAATATGCTACTGGAGAAGAGTGGAGAAATAACTCCAGAATGAAGAGATGGAGCCAAAGTGAAAACAACACCCAGTTGTGGATGTGACTGGTGATGGAAGCAAGGTTCAGTGCTGTAAAGAGCAATATTGCATACGAACCTGGAATGTTAGGTCCATGAATCAAGGCAAATTGGAAGTGGTCAAACAGGAGATGGCAAGAGTGAACATCCACATTTTAGGAATCAGTGAACTAAAATGGACTGTAATTGGCAAATTTAATTCAGATGACCTTTATATCTGCTGCTGTGAGCAAGAATCCCTTAGAAGAACTAGAGTGGCCTTCATAGTCAACAAAGGAGTCTGAAATGCAGTACTTGGGTGCAGTCTCAAAAATGACAGAATGATCTCTGTTCATTTCCAAGGCAAGCCATTCAATATCACAGTAATCCAAGTCTATGCCCCAACCAGTAATGCTTAAGAAGCTGAAGTTGAATGGTTCTATGAAGATCTACAAGACCTTCTAAAACTAGCACCCAAAAAAGATGTCCTTTTTATCACAGCGGACTGGAATGCAAAAGTAGGAAGTCAATAGATACTGTATTAACAGGCAAGTTTGACCTTGGAGTACAGAATGAAGCAGGCCAAAGGCTAACAGAGTTTTCCCGAGAGAATTCACCGGTCATAGCAAACATTCTCTTCCAACAACACAAGAGATGACTCTACACAAGGACATCATCAGATTGTCAATGTCAAAATCAGATTGATAATATTCTTTGGAGCCAAAGATGGAGAGGCTCTATACAGTCAGCAAAAACAAGACTGGGAGCTGACTGTGGCTCAGATCATGAACTCCCTATTGCCAAACTCAGACTTAAATTGAACAAAGTAGGGAATACCACTAGAACATTCAGGTATGTGGGTATGTGTGTATGTCTACAAATACACATATGGGCTTCTCAGGTGACACTAGTCACAAAGAGAATAGCCCGCCAGGCTATTCTTGGAATTCTCCAGGCAAGAATACTGGAGTGGGTTGCCATGCCCTCCTCCAGGGGATCTTGCTGACCCAGGGATGGAATCGGAGTCTTTTATATCTCCTGCATTGGAGAAGCCCATAAAGTGAAAATGAAGTTGCTCAGTCATGTCCAAATCTTTGCAACCCCATGGACTGTAGCCTACCAGGCTTCTCCATCCATGGGATTTTCCAGGCAAGAGTGGGTTGCCATTTCCTTCTCCAGGGAGAAGCCTATATATATATAATATATGCATGTGTGTATATATATAATATATGCATGTGTGTATATATATATATATGCTTAGTCACTCAGTCATGCCTGACTCTTTGTGACCACATGGACTGTAGCCCACCAGGCTCTTCTGTCCCTGGGGATTCTCCAGGTAAGAATACTGGAGTGGGTTGCCATGCCCTCCTCTAGGGGATCTTCCCAACCCAAAAACTGAACCCAGGTCTCCTGCATTCAGGTGGATTCTTTACCTTCTGAGTCACTTGGGAAGCTCAAATTTTATATATATATAAAATACGGAGAAGGCAATGGCACCCCACTCCAGTACTCTTGCCTGGAAAATCCCATGGATGGAGGAGCCTGGTAGGCTGCAGTCCATGAGGTCGTGAAGAGTTGGACACGACTGAGCGACTGAGCGACTGAGCGACTTCACTTTTCACTTTCATGCATTGGAGAAGGAAATGGCAACCCACTCCAGTGTTCTTGCCTGGAGAATCCCAGGGGCGGGGGAGCCTGGTGGGCTGCCGTCTGTGGGGTCGCACAGAGTCGGACACAACTGAAGCGACTTAGTAGTAGTAGTAGTGGTATATATATATTATATATATATATATACACATATATGTCTAAAGTTCTATTTATCCATTTATCCTTCAGTAAATCTTCTCATTGTCTAAATAATTGGTGATGCATAACATAAAAATAAAACATAGCATTTGACTTGAAAATCATAAGTAATTTCAACATTAGAGTTCTCAGGATGCAGTAAAAGTAAAGTACATAATATTTTTTTGATGTATATATGGAAGAATATATATACTGGACTGCAAGGAGATCAAACCAGTCAATCCTAAAGGAAATCAATCTGAATATTCATTGGAAAGATTGATACTGAAGCTGAAGCTCCAATACTTTGGCTACCTGATACAAAGAGCTGACTCACTGAAAAAGACCCTGATGCTGGAAAGATTGAGGGCAGGAGAAGGGGACAACAGAGGATGACATGGTTGGATGGTATCACCAACTCAATGGACATGAGTTTGAGCAAGTTTAAGGAAATGGTGAAGGAAAGGGAAGCCTGGCATCCCGCAGTCCATGCAGGACTCCTGCAAAGAGCTGGACATGACTAAGCATCTGAACAACAATAACAAATAGATACTGATTAAATCAATGGATAATTGAGAAATATAAGGATGTCTCTGGAAGTTTTCTAACTCTTGAAGTGTCCTATCGTCAGTTCCTAAAACTAAATTTTTTAATCTCCTCAGAGAAGTTCTAGGAAATTGTTCTAGAAATGTTCTAGGAAGTTATAGAAAATGTTCATCATGCAAACCACTCCCCTCCCAGACTGCTCTTCCCCACAGAACTGTGTATCACACTCTTACCCATAAGGAACCATAGACCCAGTGTTTAGAACTCATGGATATGTTGAAACTGATTTTAAAAAACTATTTTTTCCAAAACGAATGCTGAAAAGTTGAGATTTTAGTACTTAAAAAGATGTGGAATCATTTTCCTAACACACCACATATTAACCTTTTTAACTGCTAAATATGGTATTTGAAATTAGTTACTTTGGGAAACCATTTATAGATTAATTTTTTTTACTTAATCGGAATATCTGAGTCTTCATGATAATTGTGAAGACATCATACCCGAGCATAAATTAAGATTTATTCAGAATAAAATACTTTCACAATCAAAAATCAATGTGTATAATACACTTGATTTGACATAGGGACCTTTTAGAATAAAAGTTACCAGGACCTGCACAGGTCTTAGGACAGTCCCAGAAGTCATTTGTTTGATTCATGAGTCTGGGTGGAGGTCACCAACAATTCTGTTTCTTCATGAATGAGCCTTTTGGGACTCTTGCTCTGCCTCTGCTCTCTTGTTCTCTTGTCCCCTTCATTTTGGCCTGGGGAAAGTTGCGCATGACTTTTCTTCCCACTGGCATGGGGTTAGCACGTAGGGGCAAGTTGCTTGCTCCTTGTTCTCCTTCTTACAGGAGGCTATGTTCCATTTGTGTGGAAAGAAGTAGGAAGCTTTGTTTCAAACTCAGACTCACTCCCTCTCTAACCCAGTCTTACTAGCACTGAGGTAAAAGCTATGTTTCAATTTCTAACATGCTGCTCTATCTATTTCTCAGTGAGTCCAAATTCCAAAGAGGAAAAGGGATGAAGGGTTAGGCTCCCTCAGTAGCCTCAATAAATATTTTATTAGATGCTGAATATATCTATAAAATAGCTAGGATGTGATATATCAACTGCCAAACCACTAGAAGAAAAATAATATGGAACAAAGAAAAGTCAAGTATTCCAACAAAAGATGGAAAAATACACAATAAGAAATCATAGAAAACAGGACACACAAAACAAAATGTCAGGAATAAAGCCAAACAGATCATTAATTACAATAAGTGCAATTGAGTTCAAATATATTTGTATATATGCCCACATGTGTATAGTTTATTAGATCTGCAATGAGAAGTTTAACTGTATTTTAGTGAGAGAAAATTTGTACTTGAAATCACATGGAAGTAAGCAGGCAAATCCAAACCAACTCTTAATCATTATCTTCAATACAATTGCAAACCAGGAATTCAAAAGGATCAATCAACAAGAAACTGCAATGAAAATTTATGGGGAAAAGGTATTATATACTAATTTTTTTCCTTTAGGAAGGTAGCAATCATATTGCATTTAAAGAGGTCTGGCAAAGAGAATAAAAACTTAAAACTAGAGAATTATTTTACTATAGCTTCCCTAATATCAACCAACCCGTGCTGGTAACTATCAATCAGGGAAGAAATCTGGAGAACTATCACAGGCTTTCAGTTCAAAGGAATTGTGGTTACCAGGTCCTCAGAACTTAACACCAATTTCCCTAACACGCTATGTAAAGCTATTTTGATATGTATAATCTTTGTTGCTTTTCAGTCACTAAGTTGTGTCTGATTCTTTGCTACCCCATGGGCTGTAGCATGCTAGGCTCCTCTGTCCTCCAATATTCCCTAGAGTTTGCTCAAATTCATGTCCATTGAGTTGATGTTGTTATGTAACCATCTGATCCTCTGCCACCTCCTAATCTAATATCAGTCGTTTGCCATATGAAGTGCATGGCATAGTGGAAGTCAAGGGATTTCAGAAACATCCTGGTTCTATCATATAATTCCAATACGTGACCTTGGGTAAATTATTTAGTTTCCTGAGCCTCAGTTTCTACACTTCTAAGTGGGTTTAATAACAACTTTCCTTAAGCAGGAACAGTTTTTTCTAAAAGGTTTCGTGAAAATTAAATGTGAGGGCTTCCCAGGTGGTGCTAGTGGTAAAGAACCCACCTGCCAATGCAGGAGAGGTAAGAGAGATGGGTTTAATCCGTGAGTCAGGAAGATCCCCTGGAGGAAGGCATGGCAACCTACTCTAGTATTCTTGCCTGGAGAATCCCATTGACAGAAGAGCCTGTCAGGCTACAGTCCACAGGGTCACACAGAGTCAGACACAACTGAAGCAACTTAGCACACACACATGCAATGTGTATGAATCAGTAAGACAATACTTACCTCATAAGTGTATTGCATTCATTTGTTAGCGTTGTTAAAACAAAGTGCCACAAGATGGGTGGCTTAAGTAAAAGATACTTATTGTCTAACAGTTGGAGATCAAACCAGTCAATCCTAAAGTAAATCAACTCTGCATATTCATCGGAATAGCCATTCACTGGAAGGACTGATTCTGAAGCTAAAGCTCAGAATACTTAGGCCACCTGATGTGAAGAGCTGACTCACTGGGAAAGATCCTGATGGTGGGAAAGATTGAAGGCAAAAGGAGGAGGCTGGGGGCAGAGAGTGAGATGGTTAGATAGCATCACTGACTCAATGGATATGAATTTGAGCAGACTCTGGGAGACAGTGAAGGACAGGGAAGCCTTGTGTGTTGCAATCCATGGGGTCACAAAGAATCAGACAGAACTCAGCAACTGAAGAACAATAGTTCTGGAAGCTAGGCATCTAAGTTTAAGGTGTCAGCAGAATTGGTTCCCTCTGAGGGCTATGAGGAAGAATGTTCCAAACGTTTCTTCTTGGCTTGCCATTTTCTTTGTATCTCCCCTCTGTGCATATTTCTGCTTGCAAATTTCTCCTTCTTATAAAGATATCAGCCATATTGGATGATGACATTGCTTTACCCTGCTGCTGCTGCTAAGTCACTTCAGTCATGTCCGACTCTGTGCGACCCCATAGATGGCAGCCCACCAGGCTCCCCCGTCCCTGGGATTCTCCAGGCAAGAATACTGGAGTGGGTTGCCATTTCCTTCTGCAATGCATCAAAGTGAAAAGTGAAAGTGAAGCCGCTCAGTCCTGTCCGACTCCTAGCGACCCCATGGACTGCAGCCTACCAGGCTCCTCCGTCCATGGGATTTTCCAGGCAAGAGTACTGGAGTGGGTTGCCATTGCCTTCTCCTGCTTTACCCTAATTACCTCCATAAAGTCCCTTTCTCAAAATAAGGTCACATTCTGAGGTACTGAGGCTTAACACTTCAATATGAATGTTGAAGGGACATAATTCAACCCATCACAAGTACCTTCTATTATGATTTTCTCCAAATGTTCCCAAGAAATGGAGGAAATTATTGTTTTAAGTCAAAAGAGGCCATGGTATGAGAAAAGAATAGGAGATCTGATCTTCCTTTATTAATGATTTCACACTACTGAATAGTCTATAACCTATCCTCTGAATCAATTATAATTGTTTCCAGAAAAAAATGTTGGAGATGTGAGACTTCTGCATATGCAGAGCAATTTCCTCCCTTAACTTGTTCACCATATCCCCTTCTGTCCACAAAACACTCTGCTTGGGATACCACAAAACCGAGGAAGGCCACTGTAGATGAGAGTCCCTGCCTAGTACAGAAACAGGCCATTTCTCTTGAGTCATCTTGGTAAAGGCTGGCCTTAATTCTATTTGTATATGGCTCAACCTCAAACACCAGCTATAGATGAGTACTTTAATTTAGGTTGCTAAGTGGCATTTGTGGTCATCCTCCCCAGGAGAAACCTGAAACGGCAGTTTCTGGCAAACAGACAACTATGAGTATTTCTTGACTTACAAAGTTTTCCTTAGCAAGAGTGAATGAGTTCTCTCATAGGAGAGAGTCAATTAAAAAATATGGGCTATATTAATATATGAAGAAGACTAAAGATATATATCAAACCATTTGTTTAGGAATATGTCTTTCCATTGGGGCAACCTCTCAGCCACAAAATCACAGATAATTAAAATGTTGTTCCTTGGACAAAATATCCATCCACTGTGAGAGAAAAATGGCAAGCCCTCATGCTATGGATGATAAACTCTCTCCTTCTCTAAAAAGGAGCTGAGAAATCCAGGGCGAAAATTGCACATTCATGCAATGAATTCAGACAGACTTAAATTTCATATCTGCTCTGGTGGCCAACATATGAGCTGTCTGTATTTAGGGTAAAGTCATTTTTTTTTTCCTTCTTTTTTTTGGCAAGAATACTGACTGTAGGATTATTTGCCTTGCATATTTTTAATATCTGAACCAGCTTATACAGAATGTTTTTAAACAGATATGTATTTATCTTCAAAGACTAAAGCTCTCACTCGCCTGGATAAAACGGTAGTGGATCACTTAGTTCTCAATCCCTACCGGTTGTTAGTAAAGATTATGAAAATTTTCTTTATCCTGTTTTCACTTGGTTGGTAAAATAAGGAAATGTATGGAGACTTCCCCCTAAATGGGACCTCTCAATATGAATGCCCTTGCAGTCTAGCTCACTGCACAGACACTGAACTACAAAAGCGATTTCCCAGTAAAGTGTACCTCTTACATATTATATAGAAACAAGGAGAAAATTTCTGAAAAGAATACAGACAGGATTCACAGAGGCTCAGGTCTGAAGATAACACCATAATTTATCAGTTGTACCCTGGGGCAACTTGCTTAACCTGTCTAAACCTGTTTCCTCATTCTAAAATGGTGTTTGGAGGAATAGAAATGACTGAATCCTCAAGAAACAATGCTGTAGTGAAAAAGAAGAGAAAATGCTATCCCTAAGGACAGATAGCTAGAGGTAGGTAAACTGGGAACTCTGCAGCTCAAAGGAGAATTTTGTGCAAAGGCCAAATGGGTGGGCCTTGGAGCAAGAAGGAAGGAAACTCTCATTTACTGGCACCGCTGTCTCCTAGAGATCATGACAGGCCCACTCCTGTAACAGCTCCCACTTGATTCTTACATTAACCTTAGGACAGGATATCATCATCTCCATCACATAGAGGCTAAGTGAAGTTAAATAAATTATCCAAAGCCACAGAACTTATAAGATGTGGAGCCAGGAATTAAAATTGTCTGTCTGATTCCAAAACCCATTATTTTCCATAACACCAAACTGTATTAAATAAGAATATCAATAATCATAATAACAATCTTGTTCTTGCAGAGTCCAAAAGGAAGTTGGACCTCTGTCCCCGGGTCAGCCTTCTTAGCACCGGCCCTGCCCTCTCCCCAGTGTCCACCCTGCTGTCTGTTGTTGCTGCCTACTGCCAGATGTTCCTAACATTATGCCTCTTCCTCTCCTCAGCTTGACCTTTGGCCTCCTCAGACTCCTTCCCAGAGTTTCAATTTTGCCTTCGCAGTTCTATCATTTCTGTTTGGCTGCCAACCAAGTCCTGATTCTGAGAAGTTATCTCTAGGGGGAAAAAAAGTGAAAAAAAAAGACTTTGAACAGAGCAACAGTTCTTTGTTCCATTCACTACATCCTCCTTAAAACCAGTTCCTTCAGGCAACCTTGCATGAGCACTCAAACCAGATTAGGGACCTCCATTCAATTCCCCAAATCCTCCCTGCCTATTCCTGTCATAGCAGTAAGCAAGCTCTGTTAGGTCCAGCTAGTTAACACCACCAGAATGTGAGTTCTTGGGGGATAGTATGTATCTTACTCATCATCATCTCCCTAGCACTTCCTAAGGCACTTCACACATAGTGAGTCTTCAATCAATACTTGTTGAGTAAAAGAGTAGATATTGCATAGATTTGAATGAGTCAGTGGACAGTCGGACAATTAAGCTCAAAAAACACTGTAATTATACATTATGCCTTATCCCCACAGATCCTTGATGTGCTGACAAATGAAATTATTTTAAAATGGCTTTTGGTGATTATGTTTTAAATGGTTGAAAGGTAATAATCTCAATGGGAAGAGTATTTTGTGAATGTCAACAATCAAGAAGTTAGAAAGCTGAGTTCAATTTTTTCATCCGAAATTTATAATGTTCTGACTTTCGTGCCATGAAGCAAAAAAGAGTCTGGTTTGATTATGATAATGTCCTTACTCGAATTTGAATAAATGTCCAATTTGTTGTCATCTGATTTCCTTCCTTCTTTCTATATCTTAAAGCTTTTTATCACTGCTTATATTAAATATTCTCAAAGTAATAGATACAACATTATCCAAAGTTTATTCAAACTTATCTGAACCTTTTGGGGCTAGAAATTAGGTGGGAACTGTTTTCTTCATGAGATTTCTAGTGCTTTTTGGCTTTGAAAGGCTGGAAATGCAACAAGAATAGCTTTTCTTGCGGTATTTTGGTTTCTACTCCCAACCAAAATCAGGAAGTGCAGAGATGCACAAAAAATTAAAATAAAGGGGAAAAAGTTAACTCAACTTCTTGAACCTCAAACAAGATTCAGGTTCAATTTCAGTTTAAGGCAAAGGTTCAACTAAGATCTTGTTTTATCCAAACCACTTGGTCTTTCCATTGAAATAACTGGTAGACTCACATATGGAATTCTTTTCTAATGTAAGAACAGAGGCAATTGTTGGTATGTAGAATCACTATGTCAATAGAATGCTCTCAGATATTATCATTGTGATGCTAGATTTCCCCAGGACAGTGACCATAGGAAAGCAGAATGCCTTAAAAGTGCAACTTCTGCTTTTCAGAACTCATCTTTTCTTAATATAATATTTTATAGAATACAACTCCTGAAAGATGAGCTTAGCTCAGACTGAGTTTGTACTTCTTTCTATTGGGAACATTAAAAGAAAAGTTACTCTCTTAAAACTTCCATTTAGAACCAAAAGTTGGCTTCTGCATTGTTCTAATTGGTTAGTGAGTCAACAAGTGACACTGAAAATTTTTGCATAGATAGTTAAAGGAGAATTCATGAGAATTAAAAAAAAAAATTAAACCATTAGGATAGTGAATGTTCAATTCCTTGAAATTGTATTTTCTTCTTTAAGACTCTAAAGTTTCAGAGAGAACCAAATTCTATCCCTGTACAGCCAAGAACAGAGATTTACGAATGGTAGAAAAACCAAGTTAGCTATAAACTGTGAGTGGGTAAAAACAGGATTCAAATACTCAGGGATAATTGGTATCCCAAGAAGAATCCTCAGGTCAGATTTATTAGCTGTTCTATTACTTGAGAACAACTTGACTACAGGAACCTATTTGCCTGATAAGTGCCAAAGGAAATAAGTGGGGCTATTTTTTCTCTTAGCCTGTGTCTACATGAAAAAGAAGTTGGCCAAATAACAAGCCAAGTCAGTCAATTCACTTGAAGAGTGTCCATCAAACCAGTTGCCTAGCCCTGAAATAGGCAACTAGCTCATTTTTCAACTAGTTGCATTCATGTAGACACTAGCACAATCAAACGTCTACACAGAATGAAATTTGAATAGGAAGCAAAGAATTTGACATTTTAATCTTAATTGAATTTCCATACCCTTGCAAAAGGATGCTAGTAAGAATGGTTGCCTCATTGGTTGGTATCCAACAAACATTCAGAGCCTCTCAGTACAAATGCCTACAGAGCTTAGTTAGTTTTTACATTTCTGATAGTTTGACCTCAAATACGTAAGTGGCAGGTGCCTAAAGTATGTTTGGGTATGAATATTTTTTATATCTTTGAATAAAAGATCTTTGATACGTTATTTTGTATAACAGACTAAAAATTTATTTGAAATACTGTTTTTCAGGCCAAGATTCAGAGCTATTTGGATAGATAACAGAGGTTGCTTTATTAAATATCACCATTTTCAGGGATTTGCAGATAAAAGTTTTAGTGATGCTTTGAGAGTTATTTTATGGTTTAATGTTGAGAATATTTCAACAATCTTTGAAGTGCTATAAAAATATAAGGTATATTTTTAGCATCTAGCTTCTCCTATTTGAATATTTTATAATAATTTACCAAATAAAGTTTGAGAAAACCCCACAGCACTGCCAGATCTAAAAACAAGAAGTAGCATAATTTTCTGGGGAAAAATCTTGGCATTGGTAGACAATAAGGCTCGTCCAGTTGTCTTGAAATATCACACAAAGATAAAGGCCTATGTTCTGTTCCAGGGTTGAAGCATATGGTATCTCTCTTCCAGACCTAATGCAAAGGGAGTGCCAGATAAACACAGAAAGCTCCTAAGGACATCTAAGTAGTGAGCAAATACTCTTCATTTCTTGATGATCCTAGTCCATTCTATACAGTTATGCTTTTGAACCAACTTTAAACTTCATTGAAACTGTGTAGAAATGGAAGTAGACCTTTTGTAGAACTGACTTAAGTGCCAGGTTAAAAAGAAGCCAGACTTTTCAAGGAAAGTGGATTTCCCTTGTGTGCTCTGGCTTACAAAGTCTGTCTCTTTCATTTGAGGAATAAAATTGTCGCACCTTCTAAACAGTCAAATAAGCCAAACTCAACAATCAAAGTTCTGTTTTTCTGTGAATGATCTTGACCAGTCCCTTGAGAAAGTGAGTTGGGTGGGGAATATAAATGTATGATGAAGGAATAAAAATATTGGCTCTTATTATTAGAGTGAGCATTTCATCTGCCCATGATCTGCCTCTATTATTAAAAAAAAATTATTCAAAATACAAAGCACTGGCTGGAGAAACAGAATCTTAGATGTCTCCTTATTCAGAATGGAAAATAGATAAGAAGCAACCAGAGAAATTTCCCCATCCATGTCTGTCTGTGCAAGAATACACAAAGGAACTGTACAAAAAAGATATTCATGACCAAGATAATCACGATGGTGTGATCACTCACCTAGAGCCAGACATCCTGGAATGTGAAGTCAAGTGGGCCTTAGAAAGCATCACTACGAACAAAGCCAGTGGAGGTGATGGAATTCCAGTTGAGCTATTTCAAATCCTGGAAGATGATGCTGTGAAAGTGCTGCACTCAATATGCCAGCAAATCTGGAAAACTCAGCAGTGGCCACAGGACTGGAAAAGGTCAGTTTTCATTCCAATCCCAAAGAAAGGCAATGTCAAAGAATGCTCAGACTACTGCACAATTGCACTCATCTCACATGCTAGTGAAGTAATGCTCAAAATTCTCCAAGCCAGGCTTCAGCAATACGTGAACTGTGAACTTCCTGATGTTCAAGCTGGTTTTAGAAAAGGCAGAGGAACCAGAGATCAAATTGCCAACATCCACTGGATCATCGAAAAAGCAAAAGAGTTCCAGAAAAACATCTATTTCTGCTTTATTGACTATGCCAAAGCCTTTGACTGTGTAGATCACAATAAACTGTGGAAAATTCTGAAAGAGATGGGAATACCGGACCACCTGACCTGCCTCTTGAGAAACCTATATGCAGGTCAGGAAGCAACAGTTAGAACTGAACATGGAACAACAGACTGGTTCCAAATAGGAAAAGCAGTACATCAAGGCTGTATATTGTCACCCTGCTTATTTAACTTATATGCAGAGTACATCATGAAAAACACTGGGCTGGAGGAAGCACAAGCTAGAATCAAGATTGCTGGGAGAAATATCAATAACCTCAGATATGCAGATGACATCACCCTTATGGCAGAAGGTGAAGAGGAACTAAAAAGCCTCTTGATGAAAGTAAAAGAGGAGAGTGAAAAAGTTGGCTTAAAACTCAACATTCAGAAAACTAAGATCATGGGATCCCATCCCATCACTTCATGGGAAATAGATGGAGAAACAGTGGAAACAGTGTCAAACTTTATTTTGGGGGGCTCCAAAAACACTGCAGATTGTGATTGCAGCCATGAAATTAAAGCACACTTACTCCTTGGAAGGAAAGTTATGACCAACCCAGATAGCATATTGAAAAGCAGAGACATTACTTTGCCAATAAAGGTCCATCTAGTCAAGTCTATGGTTTTTCCAGTGGTCATGTACAGATGTGAGAGTTGGACTGTGAAGAAAGCTGAACACCAAAGAATTGATGCTTTTGAACTGTGGTGTTGAAGAAGACTCTTGAGAGTCCCTTGGACTGCAAGGAGATCCAACCAGTCCATCCTAAAGGAGATCAGTCCTTGGTGTTCTTTGGAAGGACTGTTGCTAAAGCTGAAACTCCAATACTTTGGCCACCTCATGCGAAGAGTTGACTTATTGGAAAAGACTCTGATGCTGGGAGGGATTGGGGGCAGGAGGATAACGGGACGACAGAGGATGAGATGGCTGGATGGCATCACCAACTCGATGGACATGAGTCTTAGTGAACTCCGGGAGTAGGTAATGGAAAGGGAGGCCTGGCGTGCTGCAATTCATGGGGTTGCAAAGAGTTGGACAGGACTGAGCAACTGAACTGAACTGATGTCTATCTCAAAGCAACCAGAGATAGCCCCTTAGAGGTAAAGACCATTTGATTCTCTTAAATAATAAACTTCACGGGGGACCCAGAAACAAGATCACCAAATTAAATTGATGACTTTATTATCATAAAAAATACCTTGATACCTTCCTACTTAGAAAAAAGTAAATCTAAATTTTCAGTCTGCAAAAGTCTTCAACAGAGTACCTACTTCTTGTGCTTTACATTGTAACTGCTATAAATCATCTTGTCATCCATTTGTATACATGAAAAGTGAAAGTGTTAGTTGCTTAATGTCTAACTTTTTGCGACCCCATGGACTGTAGCCTACCAGGCTCCTCTGTTAATGGAATTCTCCAGGCAAGAATTAGGTAATCGTTCCCTTCTCCAGGAGATCTTCCTAACCCAGGGATCAAATCCAGGTCTCCTACATTGCAGGCAGATTTTTTACCATCTGAGCCACCAGAGAAGCCCTATTTATATACATATGTATAAATACACATAAGTATTTTTTTGTATATGTATTTGTTGTCATAATAGATCCATGGCAGTCTCTAAATAATTGCCTGCCTTTACCGGGAAGATAACAAAGTGTAAGAAGTTAATAAAGACATAAATACAATAATTATATAAAACCAAATAAATCATCACAATTTAAATAATATTCTAAGATTTAGCTTACTTCCCTTTATGTGAAATCAATATATCTTCATTTGTAAATATTGGAATGAAAAGAAACAAATGATGACCTTTATTTTGTTATTGATGTTAATAACTGTGTCCTACTGCCTCACAGCTATTTCATGGTATTTAGAAGAATACAGAGAAGGAAATATTTTCTAAGAGCACTGTGTTGAAAGGCTGTAATGGAATTTAATATAGTTTTGGGAACTCAATTCCACTTACTTTGTCTGGTGTGTATATGTGCATAAGATCAGGTTACTGAGAAAGAAAAAAAATACACTACTCTTTTCATTGTTTAGACAAAGAGTGAATTACAGCTAAAAGAGGAGGCGAGGATAGAGGGAAGGAATGAGCAGAGTTGGTGGAGTCAGGAGAGATAACTAAGACAGCCTTGGATAAGGATAGAACAAATGGTTGATTTGTAGAGGCAACCCTTATGTCTTATGAGCAGAATCATTTCCAAAGAATTCATTCAATCCATCTCTCATTGATGATTTTTTCCCTGATGACCTATGTGTCTTGTACGGGTCTCTCTTTCAAAATGTATCACATACCATGTTACCTCTATAGGGGCTGTCTGGCTTATTACAACCATGAGCATCTCAAAAACTATATCAACTAAATATTTGTGTTCACCTCACTGTCCTTCACTGTGCATAAGTCCAGTAAATCAAGAAACATTTTTAAAGAAAGTTATGATTTAAAAGTAATGTAATTTTATTCTTTTTATTATTTTTTTTAATTGCTTTATAATATTGTGTTGGTTTCTGCCATATATCAGTATGAATCAGCCATAAGCATACATATGTCCCCTCCCTCTTGAGACTTCCTCCCACCCCATCCCACCACTGTAGGTTGTCACAGTGTTCCAAGTTTGAGCTCCCTATGTCATGAAAAGAAAAGTAATAAAGTCAAAAGAAAAGTAAAAAAGTCAAAAGAAAAGTAATAAAGTCAAAATTGATTTGACTTTCAATAAAAGTGTAGCTCAGCAGAGCCCCTTCTCAAGTGCTAAGACTGCATCATATTTCCACTTTGATAAACCAGTGTGTTCTGTGGAACACAAACCAAAAACATATTTGGTGAATTCACATTTATTTGTTATAGAAAAGCTGTTCTCAAAGTAAATTTGGGACTTCTGAGGGTCTACAAGGTTAAAATTATTTTCATGATGATGCTAAGACATGATTTGCCTTTTCATCAGGTTGACATTTGCAAAAAAAATGGCATGTTGCAAGTTCAGTTCAGTTCAGTCGTTCAGTCATGTCTGACTCTTTGTGACCCCATGGATTGCAGCATGCCAGGCTTTCTTGTGCATCACCAATTCCCAGAGCTTGCTCAAACTCATGTTCATCAAGTCGGTGATGCCATCCAACCATTTCATCTTTCGTCATCCCCTTTTCCTCCCACCCTGTATCTTTCCCAGCATCAGGGTCTTTTCCAATGATTCAGTTATTCACAACAGATGGCCAAGGAATTGGAACTTCAACCTCAGTATCAGTCTTTCCAATAAATATTCAGGACTGATTTCCTTTAGGATTGACTGGTTGGATTTCCTTGCAGTCCAAGGGACTCTCAAGAGTCTTCTCCAACACCACAGTTCAAAAGCATCAATTCTTCGATGCTCAGCTTTACGGTCCAACTCTTACAGTTTGCTCAAACTCATGTCCATTGAGTCAGTGGTGTTATCCAACTATCTCATACTCTGTTGGCCCCTTTTTCTCCTACCTTCAATCTTTTCCAGCAACAGCATCTTATCCAATGAGCTGGCTCTTCACATCAGGTGGCCAAAGTATTGGAGTTTCAGCATGAGTCCTTCCAATGAGTATTCAGATTTAATTTCCTTTAGGATTGACATATAGACATACAGAAATAAGAAAGTTGCTTAAAAGAAAAGCTTTTCTGTGAAATATGTTTAAAATGATTAACTGAATTGATAGCTCTTTTTCATAGAACACAATTTTTACTCAAAAGACCAACTTACAGACAAACTGATTATTCACATTTGGGCATTGGTTGACAATCTCTCAAAAATGAAAAACAAGTGAGCCTATCACAACAAGGAAAACAATGGATAGTTTTGTTGCCAGCAAACTTTTCTCCACCACTGGTAATTGAACAGCATTCTTTTACTTGACTTTTCTGATGAAATTGGTGAAACTATTAACCAGTATGGTTTTTTTTACATTATGTAATAAAATCTGTCACATCTGGAAAATCTGTTTAACTCAATAAACCAATCTTCTGCAAATGACTACAAATGATAATAAAAAAATCATGAATTTGTAACAAAGCACAAGATTGACCAATTGATTTTAATATGATAGTGAAGGAGGATTTCATTGATATGATTTCAGATTTCACATTGTGCTAACCTTTAAGAAACATACTCCAACTTTCCCAACTCCATGTAATTCAACCAAAGAAACCAGCAAAGTGAGAATCATTGTCTAAAATTCATTGGTAGTAATATAATAATCAAATGTAATTACCTGTCAGATTCTGACTAGCACATAATTTTCAACTTAAGATCTTATAATAAATGTTTTGAAACATCTAACACACATGATACAATAAACCTATCTTCAAATAAAAGTAATGAGGTATTCTAGAAAAGAATCCCTCCTTAATTCTTCACTCTCATAAAAATGGGATTAGAGATACTTCTCTGCTTTTTGTCATTTCATACATTTTGCAAAGTTTTTATCTTTCAACCCTCATTTGAAAATTAGAAAGGCTTAAGTTATTGACTTTCAGAATACCAATCTCCCTATTATAAATAATGGGATTGCTTTTGATCATCTCATTTCTTCCCTTCCTTTCTTCATTCCAAAACTATTTATTGAGCAACCTGTCTCAATTGAGAAATGTAAAAATTAGTAAAGTCAGAAACCACAGGATTGCAAGAACTATATAATGGTTAGCAAAGAATACATATGAATATGAGTAAGAGATGGTCTTTAAGTTTGAAACTTTTCAGGGCAAAAATGAATATAAATTCATTTTTCCATTGTGTTCAAGCTTCCCAAAATCACTGACAGGCTGGCACACACCCCTTCCTCTGTACTGCACTTGGCACTTGGTCACCTCTATTGGTTTCTGCATGAGTCACATGCAGAAGGAAGTAAAGTGTCCACTATGATCGTGAAGAGGAAAATATATGCGTCCCATTTCCATACCTCAAATTTGTACTATTTTAAATCAATATGTAGTATTATTGGTTTTAATTAAAACAAGGGACAAGCTAGGTTGTTATCAAACACTCATACATACATGTATCTAAAAACCATGTTGATGTATGGCAAAACCAATGCAATATTGTAAAGTAATTAGCCTCCAATTAAAATAAATAAATTTAAATTAAAAAAATAATAAATAAAAAACAAAAAGTCATAGTGCATCTCAGTTGTACTCTGTTTCACATGGCACCAGTAACAAACAGTAGTGGAAAGCATTTTCAAAGACCCCAGATTCTTTTAAGGACTCCAAGTCTAATTACAAGCATGTTGAACATCCTAGAAATATTTATAGAAATTCACTTAAGACATGCTGCTGCTGCTGCTAAGTCACTTCAGTCATGTCTGACTCTGTGCGACCCCAGAGATGACAGCCCACCAGGCTCCCCAGTCCCTGGGATTCTCCAGGCAAGAACACTGGAGTGGGTTGCCATTTCCTTCTCCAATGCATGAAAGGGAAGAGTGAAAGTGAAGTTGCTCAGTCTTGTCCGACTCTTAGCGACCTCATGGACTGCAGCCCACCAGGCCCTCCATCCGTGGGATTTTCCAGGCAGGAGTACTGGAGTGGGGTGCCATTGCCTTCTCCACACTTAAGACATAATTTCCAACTAATTATGGAATAATTAAACAGGGCCTTTGTTTCTGTACCTGGAAAATGAACACACTAACTACTGTATATAGGTGAGCAATGGGATGTGTGTTGGAATGGAGAAAGTGCTCCTTGGACATTTCTCCTTTTGTTTTTTCCAAAAGATTACTCATGGCCACGGAGTCATCTTTCTCTGTTACAGCAGGCTCCTGTACATAATCTACATCATGCTCCCTTCTCATCTACTTCTCCCTGAGATTTTCAATCCCGCCAAACCCACAGGGAAGCTTTCTGCCTAACTTCAGCATCCCTATCTGCTGCTATTACCACCAAGGAATGTTGTTATTCACCATAATCCAGGAACAGCAGTTGAATCCCAAAAGCAAACACATGGGGAAGAGGAAGAATCAGTCATCTATGAGCAACAGGCCATTGTGACACCCAGGAATCACCCATAATATGAATCAATCATCAGTAAAGGGAGAGCAGTTGATGGGATTCATCTTGGATTCTTGCTGAAATATGATTCAGTATCTTATAATCCTCTCTCTGAAGATAACTTACTTGATTAATAGCCTTTTAGGGAAAGTAACTTGGAATGGAAATGGAAGCTTGGTTCTGTCATTGGTCACAGGTAAGTTATTCCTCTTTTTCAGTGAAAGTGGGATAAGATGGTGGATTCTTAGAATGTTTAATTACTCTGAGATGAAATCAAATCTCAGCTACATAAGCTTGGGAAATGTATTCAACATCTCTGAATTTCAATATCCTCATCTATAAAATAAGAATTAAAACATCTCCTTTAGAAATGCTGTAAGGATTGAATGAGTGAATGAGCATTAATCCCTCTTGATAAGGTTAGTTCCTTTCCCTTTCTTTTTGGGTTTTCAGATCAGATCAGATCAGATCAGTCACTCAGTCATGTCCGACTCTTTGCAACCCCATGAATCGCAGCACGCCAGGCCTCCCTGTCCATCACCAACTCCCGGAGTTCACTGAGACTCACATCCATCGAGTCAGTGATGCCATCCAGCCATCTCATCCTCTGTCGTCCCCTTCTCCTCCTGCCCCCAATCCCTCCCAGCATCAGAGTCTTTTCCAATGAGTCAACTCTTCATATGAGGTGGCCAAAGTACTGGAGTTTCAGCTTTAGCATCATTCCTTCCAAAGAAATCCCAGGGCTGATCTCCTTCAGTATGGATTGGTTGGATCTCCTTGCAGTCCAAGGGACTCTCAAGAGTCTTCTCCAACACCACAGTTCAAAAGCACCAATTCTTCAGTGCTCAGCTTTCTTCACAGTCCAACTCTCACATCCATACATGACCACAGGAAAAGCCATAGCCTTGACTAGACAAACCTTTGTTGGCAAAGTAATGTCTCTGCTTTTCAATACGCTATCTAGGTTGGTCATAACTTTCCTTCCAAGGAGTAAGCATCTTTTAATTTCATGGCTGCAGTCATCATCTGTAATGATTTTGGAGCCTAGAAAAATGAAGTCTGACACTGTTTCCACTGTTTCCCCATCTATTTCCCATGAAGTGGTGGGACCAGATGCCATGATCTTCGTTTTCTGAATGTTGAGCTTTTAGTTCCCTGCTAAAATACTCCATAAGCACATCTTTCTGCCACATCTGACAGATAGCCCTTCTATTGTAAGAATACAATAGTATTTGTTAAATGTTTATTTTTTATTTGGCTCTGCCAGGTCTTAGTTGCAGCAAGCAGTATCTTTGATCTTTGTTGCAGCATGCGGGATCTTTAGTTGTGACATGTGAACTCTTAGTTGTGGTATGTGGGATCTAGTTCCCTGACCTGGGATTGAACCTGGGCCCCTTGCTTTTGAAGCAAGGAGTCTTAGCCACTGGACCACCAGGGAAGTCAAATAAGATTAATAATGATTTAAATAGTTCACCCCATAAGTGTGCCTGTGTTTTTAATGGAAGGAATCATCTTATTCAGTTCAATTTAATTTGACGAATAGTTATTGAGGATATACCAGGGATAAGGTACAGAACTTGAGCTCAATGAGAAAAACACAGTGCTTCTTCTTTGGAAACATACAAGAGAGTATAGAGATGCCCAGCATGTATGTCAACCATGGTGATATGTGATGGGACAAGGAAGTGCCTCTAGATATGTGCACATGGCCTAGCAGGTGTCTTAGGTGTATCTTCACACAACTCGTGAATGGTGAGCCCCTTAGGAGAGTTTCCATATGCCATGAACCAACCCATAGAGAGAGAGGACACTTGGTGATTTCATGAAACACTTCAGAGCTGGTAATGTAGTAAAGTCCTACCACTTCCCAACTCATTGGTAGAATGTGTGGCAAGCCTGATTTAGAATGTTAATACACATCAATGCAGTGCTGTAGACCTCTATCCTCTCCTGAAGTCAAAGTAGTTTGTCTCACATTGAATTTAGGAAAAAAAAATAATTGGTAAATCTATATTGCTCCATAAACAGTACCGCACAAAGTCTGTTGCAATTCTCTGCAATTTTCTGTAATCATATATACTTAAGTGAAATTTACATTATCCTTATGAGCTGCACCATGGAAATGATTCTTTTAGCCTACAGCTATTAGAACCACCCTGGTGCCAGGACCAAATTGTCAGCACCAGGGGAAGCAATTTCATTGGGTTTCTTTTTACATAGACACACGGCTCCTCTTAGTGCTTATGCCTCCTATTTTGTTTTTGTTTTTTTTTTCCCTGGACTCATGAAGTTTGCCTCTTTGGGTAGAAATGAAAACAATTTCAAGAATGAAAAGTTTCAACTTGTAGCTAAAAATATCCCCAATCATCAGCAGGGGAGGCAATTTCCTCAGACACTTGCAACAAAGATGACCTCTTGGGCTTGGTGTACAGCAGGAGATGTCTACTCATGAGCTCCTTTTACATGGGCTCAAAAATAAACAGCTTGTTCTCCCAGCTGGCCTCCCAACTTGAGTGGAGGCAGGGAAGGTTCTATACAAGGAAATCTTTTCTCTTTAAACTAGGGGCCAGTCCTAACCAAGTCAATTGAAGCATCTGATATATGTTAGACACTAATAGCTTTTAGTTGCAGGTGCCCAAGTGGACCAGTTTAGTGCCTTTCAACCCTGAGGACTCAGCACATTGAGGGTATTCATATTATAAAAGTGAATCAGTGCACTATGCTGTTTCTAAAAAATAAAATCAAATATCTTTTCCACACAAGCCTCTACCTTGAATATACATCTCTCCCAAGGTCATAGGAATACATTACCATATTATAAGGCACCAAGTAAGCAAAAATTAGGAAAATGAATGCCAAGTTCAGGAAAAGTAATACTTAAAATTCCCTCCTATCTCTAAAGCTGACAGTGAAACTTATACAGCTGAATTCACACTCTGAAAAATTGAAACCACATGGTATCTTTACCCCAGGTACCATTAGTTATGAGAAGGAAACATGCCAAATTTGCTTTTTGAATACAGAGGTTGAGGCAAAATATCACAAAGAACTGATAAAAAAAAAATTGGAATAACAACGTAGGGCTCTCTCTGTTCTTCATCTCCTGACATTGGTAGCTTAATCAGCTAGTCAGAATAGGGTTATAGAGGACACCAAATTTTAAGACTGTATGCAGGTCAGGAAGCAACAGTTAGAACTGGACATGGAACAACAGACTGGTTCCAAATAGGGAAAGGAGCATGTAAAGGCTGTATATTGTCATCCTGCTTATTTAACTTATATGCAGAGTACATCATGAGAAACGCTGGGCTGGATGAAGCACAGCTGGAATCAAGATTGCCGGGAGAAATATCAATAACCTCAGATATGCAGATGACACCACTCTCATGGCAGAAAGTGAAGAGGGACTAAAGAGCCTCTTGATGAAAGTGAAAGAGAACAGTGAAAAAGTTGGCTTAAAAATCAGCATTCAGAAAACTAAGATCATGGCATCCAGTCCCATAACTTAATGGCAAATAGATGGGGAAACAGTGGAAACAGTGACAGACTTTATTTTTTATATGTTTGGCTCCAAAATCACTGCAGATGGTGATTGCAGCCATGAAATTAAAAGAAGCTTACTCCTTGGAAGCAAAGTTATGACCAACCTAGACAGCATGTTAAAAGGCAGAGACATTACTTTGCCAACAAAGGTCCATCTAGTCAAAGCTAAGGCTTTTCCAGTAGTCATGTATGGATGTGAGAGTTGGACTATAAAGAAAGCTGAGCACTGAAGAATTGATGCTTTTGAATGTGGTGTTGGAGAAGACTCTTGAGAGTCCCTTGGACTGCAAAGAGGTCCAACCGGTCCATCCTAAAGGAAATCAGTCCTGAATATACATTGGAATGGCTGATGTTGAATCTGAAACTCCAATATTTTGGCCACCTAATGCGAAGAACTGACTCATTTGAAAAGATCCTGATGCTGAGAAAGACTGAAGGCAGGAAGAGAAGGGGATGACAGAGGATAAAATGGTTGGATGGCATCACTGACTCAATGGACATGAGTTTAAGTAGGCTCTGGGTGTTGGTTATGGACAGGGAGACATGTCATGCTACAGTCCATGGGGTCACAAAGAGTCAGACACGACTGAGCGGCTGAACTGAACTGAACTGAATTTGGGTGTGCAAAACTTTATTTTTTTTAACAAATCAGTACAATATCTAATTTGAATCCCCATTGTACCTGGTGTTAGGAAATACAGTCTTGATCAATTGCAGGAAAATAGAGTAATATAAGGTTTATTGTTGTAAATTCAGAATTACCCTTATGATTTCATCTCCCCACTCATTTCATCACTCAGATGATGGCACTTGAGTTCCATGGTGTACTCCAGGTTGTGTCAAAGGAATGTGGGTGGGACAGGAGAGTTATGTGTCATCTGCTGAGATGCACATTATTATTCTATTTGATCCCTATTGCTCTTCCTTCATTTTTGCACCCACTGAGAAGTCTGAATTCCCAGCTGCTGAGGGTATTCCCTTATCCTCACCATGAGACCCTCTAGGTCTTTCAATTTTCAGTACCACATTTGACCATTTACCACAGTAAAATATTTGGCTATTACCATGGTAAATGGGGCATCTCAGGGATTCAGAGAATGCCTAATGTGTATCTTTCTTAGACACATTCCTGTCCCTCCCATGCCACAATACAGCAGAGAACTTCGGAGCTTGCCCACTCTCCACTCCCAGAGATGACATTGGAAATAGGGTAGGATATAACAAGTGAAATTCTGGCTGAGATCTGCTTAAAGAAGTTTATTATCTTTCTTCCTGTCCAGTTCTTCTTCCCCTTAATAAAGCTGAAGGATCTCATTGAGGAGTTGGGAAAAGGGATGGTAACTAATTTGTTCTTGTCAAACACATATTCTTAGATATTTTAATTAATACTTCATATCACTGCCAATTGATCAATTTCAGGAAAATAGAGTAATATAGGGTTTATTGTTGTAAATTCAGAATTACCCTTATGATTTCATCTCCCCACTCATTTCATCATTCGGATGATGGCACCTGAGTTCCATGGTGTACCCCAGGTTGTGTCAAAGGAATGTGGGTGGGACAGGAGAGACACTTCACTTTCACCATAGGTGTAAAGTCATTAATAAAAATCAAATACTTAACTATTCTCCCTTTCCTCAAAGAACTAATGTCATAAAACACTATGGAAAAGTAAGGAGACAAGATAAGGACACCGACTGGAAATGATGAATTCAAGAATTCATTGACTATTATTTTTATTTGAAAGACCTCCTCTATACTGTCCCAGTTTTTCTCTTTTTTTCCCTCTATTCTCCATTCCTTCTTTTCTTTTTGAGCAAATGGTATTACAAATAGGCATTGTATTTGTACAGTGACTGGCCTAAATGCCTTTCCACAGTCTCACAACTCTTGACTACTCTGAGTTTTTTCATGATTGTTCATCACAAACTGTCCCTCTGTCCCCTCTATTCTGAGTATTGTTCTCATTTGTTCTTCTGGTATTTCATTTTCCCTTTATCTATCCCAGAACATCACAATCTTTTTACTTTATAAAAAATTATAATATTTATTAGACAGTAAGGATGGCATCACCAACTCAAGGGACATGAGTTTGAGTAAGCTCTGGGAGCTGGTGATGGACAGGAAAGCCTGGCATACTGCAGTCCATGGGGTTGTAAAGAGTTGGACATGACTGAGCAACTGAACTGAAATGAAGGGATAAATGAATGATTTCTGGTCATGGTCAGACACCTTGAGCTTGAGTGATCCAGTATCTTAGACATATCTCTAACCTTTTTGTGTAATGCTATTGAACCTCAACAAATCAATTAGGAATATTTGATCTGGTCAAATCTCCATTAACCATCAAAATCTTATTCCTCTTCCAAGTCATCCATGAAGCACTTATCAACTATTGTATGATCTCTTAAGAAGCGCTTCAAGGATCCTCTGTGCCACCCATTTTAACTGTTCATCCTAAATCTTTTAACATAATTATCTTTTAACATAATTATCTTTTTGTTTTGAGTGTGTTAATGCCAACCATATTTTAAAATACTTGAGGATAAAGGTGCCATGTTTTCTGGAACTAGAACCACTTCTAAAATTCAAGGCTTGAAAAGTTACAAAAGCTCAAAAATTATGAAGGAAAATATTGCATAATGAAAAGAATATGGGCAGAGTGATCAGAATTCAAACCCTTCTTTCATCACTTATTGGCTGGATAAATTTAAGAAAGTCAAATTGTGAATGCTGTGAGGATCAAAGGACAACATCTAGTAAACTTTTAAAAGCAATCAACTGAATAAGTAAATGAAGAAATTTCAGGAATAGGATGTGACAGATGATAAGGAATGTGTCAGATGAGAAAAGAAGGAAGGGTTTGAAAGAGATGGAATAGCCAAAATCTACAGAGGCCAGAGGCTGGTGAGAACATGATGTATGATGGAAACAGCAATATAACTTGAAGTTATCAAAGTAACAGAGGGGACTTCCACTTCTAATGTATATGAACTGAAAGAAATTAGATTTATCATCCTTCCCCAAAAAGTAACCCCACAGACTGAGCTAAATTTATGAAATAACATTTTCAAAACATTGTCTGAAGATTGGGTAATGAAGGACAATGATCCATTAAAAATGGGAAACAAATGAGATAGATGCTATTTTTGCCTGGGCTTAGTTCCCTGGTGGCTCAGATGATAAAGAATCCGCCTGCAATTCAGGAGACGCAGTTTCAATCCTTGGGTTGGGGAGATCTCCTAGAGGAGAGAATGGTTACCCACTCCAGTATTCTTGCCTGGAGAATTCCATGGACAGAGGAGTCTGGCAGGCTACAGTCCATGGGGTCACAAAGAGACAGACATGACTGACTGACTAACACAGTACCTTTAATGAGTTTACATGCTTCAGAGTAAGGAAAGAAAACAGAAGCAGAGTCCAGGCCACCCCTGAGTTGAGGATGCAAAGCTGAGAGTCTGAGGAAACCAAGAAAGCTAGAATCAGCAGGACAGAGTACTGACAAGGCCTCAAACCCCCACAGTTGACAACTATAATGTCCGAGGTGAAAAATACACCAGACAGGATTAATGGCAAATTAAACACTGTGAAAGAAAAGATTACTTAACTTGAAGACATAGCTTTAGAAGCTACACTAAAAGAAACATACAGAAAAAAGAATTTAAAAAACAAAGTATCAGTGAGCTGTGTGATAACTTCAACTAACCCAATATACATGTTATTGGAGTCCCTATGGAAGGAGGCAGGTAGAAAAAATATTTGAAAAAATAATGGCTGAAAGTTTTCTAAATATGATGGAAAATATAATCCAAGAGATCCAAGAAACTCATCAAATATCAAGCACAAAGAAAAGAAAACATAAATATACTAAGGCATATTTTAATCAAATGTTGAAAATCAATGATTCAAAAAAATCTTAACAATAGATAGAGGGGAAAGATACATTCTGTACTGAAAGAAAAAAACAGTAAAAAAAAAAAGATTAGGATTATAGAAAATTCCTCATCAGAAACAAAGTACCCAATAAGACAGTGGGAAATATCTTTAAAATACTGATAGGAACAAATCAAAACAAATACTTATCAGTGGAGAATTCTATACTCAGTGAATATCTTTCAGAAATAAAGACACAATACTTTTTTAGACAACAAAAACTAAATTCATTACAAGGAAACTAGTGCTATAAGAGATATTAAAGGGAATTCTTCAGCCAAAAGGAATATGACACTAGACGTGGATGCTGCTCACAGACATGAGGATTCACAAATGTATTTAAGATGAATGTATTTAAAATATTTATATTTTTCTTATTTTTGTCATTGTAATGGAAAATCAACTAGGAGTCATATTGGAGAAAGGGTAAATCTTTAAGCTAATGAAACAGAAGAGAGCTCAGACATGTCAGCTGAAAACTGGAGATCCGGAAAGCTGGTAGGGTGGTTCAGTATGAGTCTGAAGGCCTGAGAACCAGAGGGTGGATAATCCCGAAAGAGGGCAGAAGACTGGTATCCCAGAATAATCAGTTAGGTAGGAAGAAAAATTCAACTTTCCTTTCCCAGGCCCTCATAGGATTGAATGATGCCCTCCTTAAGGTAGGGCATCTGCTTCACTGTGTCCACCAATTCAAATACTCATCTTTTACAGAAACATCTTCACAGACACACCCAGAAAAAAATTTTTAATTAGATGTGTGGACATCCCTTGGCCTAGTCAAATTGATATACAAAATTAGCTATCACAATTTTTTCAACAAATAGTACTAAACAACTAAATGTCCATAGCAAGACAATCCATTTCAATCTAAAGCACATATCTTACAGAAAATTAGCTTCAGCAGAATTATAGACCTAACTGTAAAACTAGAATTTGGAGAAGAAAACATAGGAAAATGAATTGGTATATTTTGGTTAGAAGAAAAGTTCTTAGATGCAACACCAAAAGCATAATTTTTAAAGGAAATAAATAATAAATTGGACTTCATCAACATTAAGAAATACTGCTCTTTGAAAGATAATGAAAAGACTGCAAAGATGAGCCACAAACTGGAAGAATATGTGTACAATATACATATCTGATCAAGGGTTTGTATTGAGAATATACTTTTAAAAAACTTTCAAAATTAACTATAAGAAAGTGAGAAATTCAATAAGAATATGGAAAAAATTTGAACTTTACCAAAGAAAATACAAAATGGTCAAAAGCACATGAGAAGATAGCCAATATAATTAGTCACTAAGAAAATGCATCCCTAATTATTAGAGAAATACAGACAAAACTACAATGGGGTATCACCAGACTCATGTCAAACGGCCATTAACAAAAGATCTACAGATAATGAATGCTGGAGAGGGTATGGAGAAAAAGGAACCGTCCCACATTGTTGATGGGAATGTAAATTGGTACAGCCACTATGGAGAACAGAAGAAAGGCTCCTTCCTTAAAAAACTAAAAATAGAGTTACCATATAATTCCACAATCCACTCCTGGGAATATATCCAGAGAGAAATTTATCCAAAGGATACATGCTCAAAAATGTTCATTATACCACTATTTACAACAGCTAAAACATGGAAGCAACCTAAACATCCATCAACAGATGAATGGATAAAGAAGATGTCATACATATATATAATAAAATACTACTCAGCCATAAAAAGAATGAAATAATGCCATTTGCCACAATATAGATGGACCTACAGATTATCAAACTAAGTGAAGTCAGACAGATATAGACATATATCAAATGATATCACTGAAATGCACAGCCAAAGAAAAGATACAAATAAACTTATTTACAAAACAGAAATAGAAGCACAGACTCAGAAAACAAGCTTATGATTACCAAAGGGGAAATGAGGGGAAGGATAAATTAGGAGTTTGGGATTAATGCACACTCTTATATATAAAATAGAACCAATAAGGACAGACAACTATACTCATTTTTTAATAATGTAAAAGCCTTTGACTGTGTGGATCACAATAAACTGTGGAAAATTCTGAAAGAGATGGGAATACCAGACCACCTGACCTGCCTCTTGAGAAACCTGTATGCAGGTCAGGAAGTAACAGTTAGAACTGGACATGGAACAATAGACTGGTTCCAAATAGGAAAAGGAGTACGTCAAGGCTGTATATTGTCACCCTGCTTATTTAACTAATACGCAGAGTACATCATGAGAAATGCTGGGCTGGAAGAAGCACAGGCTGGAATCAAGATTACTGGGAGAAATATCAATAACCTCAGATATGCAGATGATACCACCCTCGTGGCAGAAAATGAAGAAGAACTAAAGAGCCTCTTAATGAAGGTGAAAGAGGAGAATGAAAAAGTTGGCTTAAAGCTCAACATTCAGAAAACGAAGATCATGACATCAGGTCCCAACACTTCATGGCGAATAGATGGGGAAACAGTGGAAACAGTGGCTGACTTTATTTTTCTGGGCTCCAAAATCACTGCAGATGGTGATTGCAGCCATGAAATTAAAAGATGCCTACTCCTTGGAAGGAAAGTTATGACCAACCTAGACAGCATATTGAAAAGCAGAGACATTACTTTGCCAACAAATGTTCGTCTAGTCAAGGCTATGGTTTTTCCAGTGGTCATGTATGGATGTGAGAGTTGGACTGTGAAGAAAGCTGAGTGCTGAAGAATTCCGCTTTTGAACTGTGGTGTTTGAGAAGACTCTTGAGAGTCCCTTGGACTGCAAGGAGATCCAACCAGTCCATCCTAAAGATCAGTCCTGGGTGTTCTTTGGCAGAACTGATTTTGAAGCTGAAACTCCAACACTTTGGCCACCTGATGCGCAGAGTGGACTCAGTTGAAAAGACCCTGATGCTGGGAAAGATTGAGAGCAGGAGGAGAAAGGGATAACAGAGAATGAGATGGTAGGATGGCATCACTGACTCAATAGACATGGATTTGGGTGAACTCTGGGAGTTAGTGATGGACAGGGAGCCCTGGTGTGCTGCAGTTCATGGGGTCACAAAGAGTTGTACATGACTGAGCGACTGAACTGAACTGAACTGATAAGGGAAAAGAATCTGAAAAATAATATATATAAGTACGTGTGTGTGTGTGTGTGTGTGTGTGTGTGTATACATGTGTGTCTGTGTGTGCTCAGTCACTTCAGTCAAATCCAACTCTTTGCAACCCTATGGGACTTCAGCCCACCAGGCTGCTCTCCATGGGATTCTCCAGGCAAGAATACCAGAGGGGGCTGCCATGCCTTCCTCCAGGGGATCCTTCTGACCCAGAGATCAAACCCATATCTCTTTCATTCCAGGCAGATTCTTTTCTGCTGAGTCACCTGGGAAGACCATATATGTACATATATATACACATATTCACAGTCCACTATGAAGATAAATAACATAATATAAAATAATCAACTAATTCAAGAGAAGGCAGTAAATTCAAGCAAGGAACCGATCAAACAAAAAACGGTAAGCAAGATGGTAGATTTAAATCCAACTACAGAATCGGCCTGCTATGCAAGAGACACAAGAGAAGCAGATTCTATCCCTGGGTTGGGATGATCCCCTGGAGTAGGAAATGGCACCCCACTCAAATTTTCTTGCCTGGAAAGCCCCATGGAAGAGGAGCCTGGTGGACTACAGTACATAGTGTCCCAAAAGAGTTGGTAGTGACTTAGAGACTAAACAATATTAAATTATGTCTTTTGCTATGTTCTTTTTCAAACTAAATTTGTTAGAAAATTGTGAGCTTAAAAAATATATCATTAATTTGACCTTGGCAAATTCTGTGATTAAAAAGAAAGTCAAATGTTGTGTATCACTCATTTTATAAAGAAATTGATCTCAGAAAATGAATTGCCTTTAAAAAGAATGTTTTAAAGCGTGTATAATCCACTATCTCTTGAGTGAGAGAAACATTAATAATTTATCTCTGGTTCTTTGAAATCTTTAATTACTCCTTCTTCTTTAGTATCAGGGATGACCACACAGCATCAAGGCATGTATGGCAGGCATTGTTGATTTCCAACCAAGACCATTTTTTTCTTGCTTATTAATGAAACTCTTAATTTTGTTTCAGAACAGAAATGTGCACAGTCTTAGTTGATCATGATTGTTTTAAGCATCAATTCTCAGAAAGAAAGCTTTTGTCAGTAGAAAGATGAGAGCTTATTATTAAATAGTTGTACAGGACTATACTGCCAATGGCTAATAATTTTGCCTCCCCTTTTCATTGCAGACTAAAGGCCAGCAGTGCTCCCTGGTCATTGGAATAATCAAAAACTGTGAAAGTGAAGATGTTAGTCATTCAGTTGTGTCTGACTCTTTGTGACTCCATGGACTGTAGTCTGCCAGGCTCCTCTGTCCATGGAATTCTCCAGGCAAGAACATTGGAGTAGGTAGCCATTTCCTTCTCCAGGGGATATTCTTGACCCAGGGATTGAACCCAGGTCTCCTGTATTGCAGGTGGATTCTTTACCATCTGAGCCACCAGGGAAGCTCCAATAAAAAAAATGTGAAACATATTCAAATGCTTTCCTAGAGAGTACTATTCTCCTGTTGAAAAACCATTGGCCAAGCTGTGTTAGTCAGCTTGGGGTGCTGTAGCAAAATCTCACGGACTGGGCGGTATAAAAAACAGAAATTTATGATTTCACAGTTTTGGAGGCTGGAAGTCCAAGCTCAAGTTGTCAGAATGTTTGGCTTCTTCTTCTTGTTTGCCCATTGCTCCTTGCTTTCCCCGTTGGCCCAAGCAGTTAAGAATCTGACTGGAATGCAGAAGACTTGGGTTCAATCCCTGGGTCAGGAAGATCCCCTGGAGAAGGAAATGGCAACCCACTCCAGTAGTCTTGCCTGGAAAATCCCATGGACAGAGGAGCTTAGTGGGCTATAGTCCTTGGGGTTGCAAAGAGTTGGATATGACTGAGCACAGATCCTTGGTTTGCCAATGGCCACCTTCTCTCTGTGTCCTTACATGGTCTTTCTTCTGGGTGCACCTCTGGTCTCTCTCCATGGGCCCCACGACCTTGGGCAAACTTCAGGAGACAGTGAGGGACAGGGAGGCCTGGTGTGCTGCAGTCCGTGGGGTCACAAAGTGTCAGATATGACTGGATGACTGAACAACAGCAAGAACAACAATCTTTACTTTTAAGTGGAGTGCTTAAATAATTTATATCTTATTTATTATTAATAATGTTGAGTTTAAATCTGCAATCTAGTTTGTTTTCTCTTTGTTTTCTGGATAATCCAAAAGAAAGCATGGAATTAGGTAAAAGGAGGTAAGCAAAGAGTAAATGAGACAAAGAGAAAACAAACTAGACTGAAGATTTAAATTTAACATTATCAATAATAAATAAAATATAAATTATTTAAACACTCAAAGTAAATATTGTTGTTGTTCAGTCACCCAGGGAAGCCCCATTGGTTTATTAGCCTAATCTGTTTATTTATTTGGTTGCTTTTCTGGTTGCAAATTGAAAATATATATACTTAATTTATCAGAGTCTAATTTTAACTTCATGCAGAGAAAAATCTCCCAATACTGTACTTTCAATTCCTTCTCCTGGTCTTTATCCTATTGTTGGCATACCTTTTACTCCTGCATATATTCTTAATTCCACAATATATTGTTATCCATTTTGCTTTAAACACTCAAATATCATTTTAATAAGAAATTAAAGATGAGAAAAAATGTTATATTTACCCATAAATTTATAATTTCTGTCACAATTAATTCTCATGCTTAGACAGGTCCAAGTGTCTACATAGTATCATTTTATTTCCAGAAGAATGTTCTTTAACATTCTTTAGCAGTGCAGTCTCTCAATACTTATTTGTTGAAAGTTGCATTTGGGTCTTTTTTTTTTTTTTTCTTTAATTTTATTTTATTTTTAAATTTTACATAATTGTATTAGTTTTGCCAAATATCAAAATGAATCCGCCACAGGTATACACATGTTCCCCATCCTGAACCCTCCTCCCCCCTCCCTCCCCATTCCATCCCTCTGGGTCGTCCCAGTGCACCAGCCCCAAGCATCCAGTATCGTGCATCGAACCTGGACTGGCGACTCGTTTCATACATGATATTTTACATGTTTCAATGCCATTCTCCCAAATCATCCCACCCTCTCCCTCTCCCACAGAGTCCAAAAGACTGTTCTATACATCAGTGTCTCTTTTGCTGTCTCATATACAGGCTTGTTGTTACCATCTTTCTAAATTCCATATATATGCGTTAGTATACTGTATTGGTGTTTTTCTTTCTGGCTTACTTCACTCTGTATAATAGGCTCCAGTTTCATCCACCTCATTAGAACTGATTCAAATGTATTCTTTTTAATGGCTGAGTAATACTCCATTGTGTATATGTACCACTGCTTTCTTATCCATTCATCTGCTGATAGACATCTAGGTTGCTTCCATGTCCTGGCTATTATAAACAGTGCTGCGATGAACATTGGGGTACACGTGTCTCTTTCCCTTCTGGTTTCCTCAGTGTGTATGCCCAGCAGTGGGATTGCTGGATCATAAGGCAGGTCTATTTCCAGTTTTTTAAGGAATCTCCACACTGTTCTCCATAGTGGTTGTACTAGTTTCCATTCCCACCAACAGTGCAAGAGGGTTCCCTTTTCTCCACACCCTCTCCAGCATTTATTGCTTGTAGACTTTTGGATCGCAGCCATTCTGACTGGTGTGAAATGGTACCTCATAGTGGTTTTGATTTGCATTTCTCTGATAATGAGTGATGTTGAGCATCTTTTCATGTGTTTGTTAGCCATCTGGATGTCTTCTTTGGAGAAATGTCTATTTAGTTCTTTGGCCCATTTTTTGATTGGGTCATTTATTTTTCTGGAGTTGAGTTGTAGGAGTTGCTTGTATATTCTCGAGATTAGTTGTTTGTCAGTTGCTTCATTTGCTATTATCTTCTCCCATTCTGAAGGCTGTCTTTTCACCTTGCTAATAGTTTCCTTTGATGTGCAGAAGCTTTTAAGGTTAATTAGGTCCCATTTGTTTATTTTTGCTTTTATTTCCAATATTCTGGGAGGTGGGTCATAGAGGATCCTGCTGTGATGTATGTCAGAGAGTGTTTTGCCTATGTTCTCCTCTAGGAGTTTTATAGTTTCTGGTCTTACGTTTAGATCTTTAATCCATTTTGAGTTTATTTTTGTGTATGGTGTTAGAAAGTGTTCTAGTTTCATTCTTTTACAAGTGGTTGACCAGATTTCCCAGCACCACTTGTTAAAGAGATTGTCTTTAATCCATTGTATATTCTTGCCTCCTTTGTCAAAGATAAGGTGTCCATATGTGCGTGGATTTATCTCTGGGCTTTCTATTTTGTTCCATTGATCTATATTTCTGTCTTTGTGCCAGTACCATACTGTCTTGATAACTGTGGCTTTGTAGTAGAGCCTGAAGTCAGGTAGGTTGATTCCTCCAGTTCCCTTCTTCTTTCTCAAGATCGCTTTGGCTATTCGAGGTTTTTTATATTTCCATACAAATTGTGAAATTATTTGTTCTAGCTCTGTGAAGAATGCTGTTGGTAGCTTGATAGGGATTGCATTGAATCTATAGATTGCTTTGGGTAGTATACTCATTTTCACTATATTGATTCTTCCAATCCATGAACATGGTATATTTCTCCATCTGTTAGTGTCCTCTTTGATTTCTTTCACCAGTGTTTTATAGTTTTCTATATATAGGTCTTTAGTTTCTTTAGGTAGATATATTCCTAAGTATTTTATTCTTTCTGTTGCAATGGTGAATGGAATTGTTTCCTTAATTTCTCTTTCTGTTTTCTCATTATTAGTGTATAGGAATGCAAGTGATTTCTGTGTGTTGATTTTATATCCTGCAACTTTACTATAGTCATTGATTAGTTCTAGTAATTTTCTGGTGGAGTCTTTAGGGTTTTCTATGTAGAGGATCATGTCATCTGCAAACAGTGGGAGCTTTACTTCTTCTTTTCCAATCTGGATTCCTTTTATTTCTTTTTCTGCTCTGATTGCTGTGGCCAAAACTTCCAAAACTATGTTGAATAGTAATGGTGAAAGTGGGCACCCTTGTCTTGTTCCTGACTTTAGAGGAAATGCTTTCAATTTTTCACCATTGAGGATAATGTTTGCTGTGGGTTTGTCATATATAACTTTTATTATTTTGAGGTATGTTCCTTCTATTCCTGCTTTCTGGAGAGTTTTTATCATAAATGGATGTTGAATTTTGTCAAAGGCTTTCTCTGCATCTATTGAGATAATCATATGGTTTTTATTTTTCAATTTGTTAATGTGGTGTATTACATTGATTGATTTGCGGATATTGAAGAATCCTTGCATCCCTGGGATAAAGCCCACTTGGTCATAGTGTATGATCTTTTTAATGTGTTGTTGGATTCTGATTGCTAGAATTTTGTTAAGGATTTTTGCATCTATGTTCATCAGTGATATTGGCCTGTAGTTTTCTTTTTTTGTGGGATCTTTGTCAGGTTTTGGTATTAAGGTGATGGTGGCCTCATAGAATGAGTTTGGAAGTTTACCATCCTCTGCAATTTTCTAGAAGAGTTTGAGCAGGATAGGTGTTAGCTCTTCTCTAAATTTTTGGTAAAATTCAGCTGTGAAACCGTCTGGACCTGGGCTTTTGTTTGCTGGAAGATTTTTGATTACAGTTTCAATTTCCGTGCTTGTGATGGGTCTGTTAAGATTTTCTATTTCTTCCTGATCGAGTTTTGGAAAGTTATACTTTTCTAAGAATTTGTCCATTTCGTCCACGTTGTCCATTTTGTTGGCATATAATTGTTGATAGTACTCTCTTATGATCCTTTGTATTTCTGTGTTGTCTGTTGTGATCTCTCCATTTTCATTTCTAATTTTATTGATTTGATTTTTCTCCCTTTGTTTCTTGATGAGTCTGGCTAATGGTTTGTCAATTTTATTTATCCTTTCAAAAAACCAGCTTTTGGTTTTGTTGATTTTTGCTATGATCTCTTTTGTTTCTTTTGCATTTATTTCTGCTCTAAGTTTTAAGATTTCTTTCCTTCTATTAACCCTGGGGTTCTTCATTTCTTCCTTTTCTAGTTGCTTTAGGTGTAGAGTTAGGTTATTTATTTGACTTTTTTCTTGTTTCTTGAGGTGTGCCTGTATTGCTATGAACTTTCCCCTTAGGACTGCTTTTACCATGTCCCACAGGTTTTGGGTTGTTGTGTTTTCATTTTCATTCGTTTCTATGCAAATTTTGATTTCTTTTTTGATTTCTTCTGTGATTTGTTGGTTATTCAGCAGCGTGTTGTTCAGCCTCCATATGTTGGAATTTTTAATAGTTTTTCTCTTGTAATTGAGATCTAATCTTACTGCATTGTGGTCAGAAAAGATGCTTGGAATGATTTCTATTTTTTTGAATTTACCAAGGCTAGCTTTATGGCCCAGGATGTGATCTATCCTGGAGAAGGTTCCAAGTGCGCTTGAGAAAAAGGTGAAATTCATTGTTTTGGGATGAAATGTCCTATAGATATCAATTAGGTCTAACTGGTCTACTGTATCATTTAAAGTTTGTGTTTCCTTGTTAATTTTCTGTTTAGTTGATCTATCCATAGGTGTGAGTGGGGTATTAAAGTCTCCCACTATTATTGTGTTATTGTTAATTTCTCCTTTCATACTTGTTAGCATTTGTCTTACATACTGCGGTGCTCCCATGTTGGGTGCATATATATTTATAATTGTTATATCTTCTTCTTGGATTGATCCTTTGATCATTATGTAGTGACCATCTTTGTCTCTTTTCACAGTCTTTGTTTTAAAGTCTATTTTATCTGATATGAGTATTGCTACTCCTGCTTTCTTTTGGTCCCTATTTGTATGGAAAATCTTTTTCCAGCCCTTCACTTTCAGTCTGTATGTGTCCCCTGTTTTGAGGTGGGTCTCTTGTAGACAACATATGTAGGGGTCTTGTTTTTGTATCCATTCAGCCAGTCTTTGTCTTTTGGTTGGGGCATTCAACCCATTTACGTTTAAGGTAATTACTGATAAGTATGATCCCATTGCCATTTACTTTATTGTTTTGGGTTCGAATTTATACACTGTTTTTGTGTTTCCTGTCTAGAGAATATCCTTTAGTATTTGTTGGAGAGCTGGTTTGGTGGTGCAGAATTCTCTCAGCTTTTGCTTGTCTGAAAAGCTTTTGATTTCTCCTTCATACTTGAATGAGATCCTTGCTGGGTACAATAATCTGGGTTGTAGGTTATTTTCTTTCATCATTTTAAGTATGTCTTGTTATTCCCTCCTGGCTTGAAGAGTTTCTATTGAAAGATCAGCTGTTATCCTTATGGGTATTCCCTTGTGTGTTATTTGTTGTTTTTCCCTTGCTGCTTTTAATATTTGTTCTTTGTGTTTGATCTTTGTTAATTTGATTAATATGTGTCTTGGGGTGTTTAGCCTTGGGTTTATCTTGTTTGGGACTCTCTGGGTTTCTTGGACTTGGGTGATTATTTCCTTCCCCATTTTAGGGAAGTTTTCAACTATTATCTCCTCAAGTATTTTTCTCATGGTCTTTCTTTTTGTCTTCTTCTTCTGGGACCTCTATGATTCGAATGTTGTAGCGTTTAATATTGTCCTGGAGGTCTCTGAGATTGTCCTCATTTCTTTTAATTCGTTTTTCTTTTATCCTCTCTGATTCATTTATTTCTACCATTCTATCTTCTAATTCACTAATCCTATCTTCTGCCTCTGTTATTCTACTATTTGTTGCCTCCAGAGTGTTTTTAATTTCACTTATTGCATTATTCATTATATATTGACTCTTTTTTATTTCTTCTAAGTCCTTGTTAAACCTTTCTTGCATCTTCTCAGTCCTTGCCTCCAGGCTATTTATCTGTGATTCCATTTTAATTTCAAGATTTTGGATCAATTTCACTATCATTATTCGGAATTCTTTATCAGGTAGATTCCCTATCTCTTCCTCTTTTGTTTGGTTTGGTGGGCATTTATCCTGTTCCTTTATCTGCTGGCTAATCCTCTGTCTCTTCATCTTGTTTAAATTGCTGAGTTTGGGGTGTCCTTTCTGTATTCTGGCAATTTGTGGAGTTCTCTTTATTGTGGCATTTCCTCACTGTGTGTGGGTTTGTACAGGTGGCTTGTCACGGTTTCCTGGTTAGGGAAGCTTGTGTCGATGTTCTGGTGGATGGAGCTGTATTTCTTCTCTCTGGGGTGTAATGAAATGTCCAGTAATGTGTTATGAGATGTCTATGGTTTTGGGGTGACTTTGGGCAGCCTGTATCTTGAAGCTCAGGGCTGTGTTCCTTTGTTGCTGGAGAATTTGCTTGGTATGTCTTGCCCTGGAACTTGTTGGCCCTTGTGTGGTGCTTGGTTTCAGTGTCGGTATGGAGGCGTTTGATGAGCTCTTGTCAATTAATGTTCCCTGGAGTCAGGAGTTCCCTGGAGTCAGGGTTTGGACTTAAGCCTCCTACTTCCAGTTATCAGTCTTATTTTTACAGTAGTTTCAAAACTTCTCCTTCTATACAGCACCATTGATAAAACATCTACGTTAAAGATGAAAAGTTTCTCTACTGTGAGGGTCACTCAGAGAGGTTCACAGCGTTACATGGAGAAGAGAAGTGGGAGGAGGGAGTTAGAGGTGACCCAAATGAGATGAGGTGGAATCAATAGTGGAGAGAGTGGGCTAGCCAGTAGTCACTTCCTTATGTGCACTCCACAACTGGACCGCTCAGAGATGTTCACGGAGTTATACAGAGAAGAGAAGAAGGAGGCAGGAGACAGAGGTGGCCAGAAGGATAAAAGGGGGAAATGAAAAGGAGGGAGACAGATCCAGCCAGTAATCAGTTCCCAAAGTGTTCTCCACCATCTGGAACACACAGAAATTCACAGAGTTGGGTAGAGTAGAGAGGGGTTAGGGAGGAGATACAGGCGACCTGGTGGAGAAAACGGAGAGTCCAAAGGGAGAGAGAGCAGTCAAGCCAGTAATCTCGTTCCCTAGTGAAAAATGGGTCCTGAATATTGGGTTCTTAAAGGTACAAAATTGGTAACAAATACATAAAAGCAAAAATTAAAAATCTAGAGTAGAGTTTGGAATTTCAAAAATGCGATGTTAATGAAAAGAAGGAAAAAATGAGAGAAAAAACGAACAAAGAAAAACAAACAAAGTTGCGAAAATTATAAAGAAACTACAGGTACAAAATTGATAACTAATATCAAAAAGCAAAAATTAAAAATCTAGAGTAGAGTTTGGAATTTCAAAAATACAATGTTAAAAAAAAAGAAGAAGAAATATAAAGAGAGAAAACAAACAAACCAACATAAACAATGTCGCAAAAATTATAAAGAAAATACAGGTACAAAATTGATATCAAATACCAAAAAGCATAAATTAAAAATCTTGAGTAGAGTTTGGAATTGCAGATATACGATGTTATATAAAAGAAGAAGAGAAAGAAACAGAGGGGAAAAAAAAAAAGTCACAGAAATTATAAAAAAAACTATATGTACAAAATTGATAACATATACCAAAAGGCTAAAATTAAAAATCTAGAGTAGAGTTTGGAATTTCAAAAATACAATGTTAAAGAAAAGAAGAAAAAGAAAAAAACAAAACAAAACAAAATACAGTCAAAAAATTATAAAATATATATATGAAGTTTGCTGAAGAAAAAAAAATAGGGTCTTTTTTTTTTTTTTTTTTGCAAAGTAATAGTTATAAAAGTGAAAATTAAAGGACAATAGAGGACTTAAAATTTTTTTTTAATTAAAAAAAGAAAGAAAGAAAGAAAGATTGATCATAAAAATAGTAAAAATATATCTAGGTTTTTCTTTGGTTTTGTTGTGAGTATTGTGGGTTCAGTTCATTTTTGGCTAGTTCCTGGGTCTGACTTATATTTCTCAAGATCTATAGGCCCCTTCCTATGTAGTTCGTAGTAACCACAGGGTTTTAATCTATGGCCTGTAGCTTCCAAGGCGTTTCCCTCTGTTATAGCTTCTTCTGTTTGCTGGTCTCTTCAGTGTCTGGTTCCCGCCCTGGGTCTTTTTATTTTAATTAAACTCCTTCTTGAAGTATTTGTAGATTCACATACTGTTGTAAGAAACAATTGAAAGAGATCTTGTGGGAAAAAAAAAAAAAGAAAGAGATCTTGTGTACCCTTCACCTAGTCTCTCCAGTGATAACATTTTGTATAACTATAGAACATTATCACAACCAGGAAACTGACATCAAAGCAATCCACTAATCTTATTCAAATTTTATTAGTTTTACATACACAGAGTTGCATGTTTTTCTTTATTTGCATGTGTGCGTTCTAAGTTGTTTCAGTCGTGTCCGACTCCTACGACCCCATGGACTGTAGCCTGCCAGGCTCCTCTGTCCAGGTGATTCTCCAGGTAAGAATACTCGAGTGGATTGCCATGCCCTCCGCCAGCAGACCTTCCTGATCACAGATCAGACCCACATCTCTTATGTTTCTTGCATTGGCAGGTGGGTTTTTTTACCATCATCTTCACCTGACCCCAAACCATACGCAGAAGATATTGAGCCAGGCATTTCAGTTCCTCCTACTAAACTCAGAAAAGGGTAAGTGAAGAGGCAGAGAGAGGTCAAGAGTTACTCCAGAGGAGGTTTCTTCTACAGTGAACTGTGATGAACAGGAGACAAGTGCTCTCCCAATCATTTTACTAACAGACAAGTCCCTTCTCCTGTTACCTTTTGCATATTTAATGAAGGTCTCTTAACTGCAAACATCCTTTCAGTGTTGTTTAAGTCCCAAGATTCCTACTACTGTCCTACTATTCCATATGGTAGACCACATGTGAAAACGAAGACATCATCCTTGCATAACTAATTACAAAAAATTGAAGAAAAGCAAGTATAACCATGTTAATAGAAAAAACATGACATTTTTAAGCTAATATTTTCTCAAAACTTCTAATAGTGCCTAGCTTATACCCATACAATAAGTGTTGAAATAATTAAGCTCATAGGACAACAGTCAAAAACTAGTTAGATTGGCAATACCACCCCCCTCCAATTTTTTTAAGTAAAATAATTCAAGCAATGGACATTGAAATCAGGACTACATGAAGAGCATGTATTTTAGATTCCAGGCTTAGTTTCTGACTTTTTTGCACAAGTAACGCCCCTGGTCCCAGGTTCTCTCACATCTAAATTAGGAAACATTCAGTTCAGTTCAGTTCAGTTCAGTCACTCAATAGTGTCCAACTCTTTGTGAACCCATGGACTGCAGCACACCAGGCTTCCCTGTCCATCACCAACTTCCGGAGCATGCTCAAACTCATGTCCATCAAGTCGATGCCATCCAACCATCTCATTCTCTGTTGTCCCCTTCTTCTCCTGCCTTCAGTCTTTTCCAGCATTGGGGTCTTTTCCAATGAGTCAGTTCTTCACATCAGGTGGCCAAAGTATTGGAGTTTCAGCTTCAGCATCAGTCCTTCCAACAAATATTCAGGACTGATTTCCTTTAGGATGGCCTGGTTGGATCTCCTTGAAGTCCAAGGGACTCTCAAGAGTCTTCTCCAACACCACAGTTCAAAAGTATCAATTCTTCAGTGCTCAGCTTTCTTTATAGTCCAACTCTCACATCCATACATGGCTACTGGAAAAACCATAGCTTTGACTAGATGGACTTTGTTGGTAAATTAATGTCTCTGCTTTTTAATATGCTATCTAGGTTGGTCATAGCTTTTCTTTCAAGGAGCAAGCATCTTTTAAAATCATGGCTGCAATCACCATCTGCAGTGATTTGGGAGCCAAAAAAAAAATAGTCTGTCACTTTTTCCATTGTTTCCCCATCTATTTGCCATAAATTGATGGGACCGGATGCCATGATCTTTGTTTTCTGAATATTGAAACATTATCTACTCTAAAGTGGTTCTGTGAAGGTGAATGAGACAATTCACTTAAAGTGCTTAACCCACAATGCCAACACAGTGACATTAATCAGGTGAGCAAGACAATAGAGGTCTCTAGATTGCTAGTCAACAAAACAGAATAATTGTAACTCCATTGCCTCTCTCATAGTTTGTTGAGAGGGTCAAATAAAATGTTTGTGAAAGAACTGTCTGGACACAAGGTATTCACATTAGAAAATAGTTTTTCAGGCTCCACTGCTCTTCATTTACTTATGACTCGTAATAAAGGTGTAGAAAGCTAGGGCTATCTGGGAAAAGATCAATGTTTTATAGGCTAAGACATTTTTCTGAGCCCATCTGCAAAGCTGATGACAGACTTTTTATTTGTGAGGGCTGTGCCTCTTAACCAGGCTGTCAGCATTTCTTTCTCACATGGGTGTGGCTGGGGGAGACTTGGCTGAAAGGCAGCCTCTCTGGGTGGTCTTTCTGTTGCTGCTTAGTCTGATGCTGCCATCATTTCTTAAGGAATCATCTCATCGGCTTCTTTATAACCTTGACCTCTCGCATTGAATGGCCTCTCCTGCAGATCATACTACAGTTATTAAACGGTAGTAGCTGCAAATATTAATAGTCAAATGATTTTGAGGGCAGAAAACCAATTTAGAAAGCACAACTCCCCTGATGAAGCATATATACAGGTTACATGGATCATCTCAATCTGAATTACTTTATTTACTTATAATTAACCCATCTCTGTTTATGGCGGTAGTGTTAAAGAACTGGTCTGCCAATGCAGGAGACATAAGAGACATGGTTTGGATCACTGGGTCAAGAAAATGCCTTGGAGGAGGGAATGAGAGTCCACTCCAGTATTCTTGCCTGGAGAATTCCATGGACAGAGGAGCCTGGCTGGCTACAGTCCATGGGGTCTCAAAGAGTCGGACACAACTGAGCAACTTCCATTTATTTCATTTCATTTTCTTATGGGAGGCTGAGAAATACAGGATGCTCAGGACTGGTGCACTGGGATGACCCAGAGGGATGGTACAGGGAAGGAGGTGGGAGGGGGGTTCAGGAAGGGGAACACGTGTATACCCGTGGTGGATTCATGTTGATGTATGGCAAAACCAATACAATATGGTAAAGTAATTAGCCTCCAATTAAAATAAATAAATTTATATTAAACAAAAACATATGTATCCCAATGTTTATTGCAGCACTATTTACAGTAGCCAGGACATGGAAGTAACCTAGATGCAAATACCACACCATTTTATAACAGGGACTTGAGCACCTGGGGATTTTGGTATCCATGGTGGGGTGTATTTTAGAACCAATCCCCCACTGAGGGACACTGAGGGACACTGAAGGACAACTGTATGTTCCATTACCCTTCTTCCTCTATTTTTTCATCTCTCCCTCACTCTGTCTACAGATTAGCTTATTCTTTAATCCTTAGTAAAAAGGATGTAGCTTAAAGGAATTTAAAGGTACATAGCCTTATTACATATAATCTTCAAGAATCTCAAGAAAAAAATATGTTCTAATGTCTTTCTAGGAATGTTGCATAGCCCAATGACTAGAATCCTAAAAATGCTTATACTGTCTCAAAATTCATAGGTCATAATATGAAACTGTTCTTCAATTATTATATTTATTGATCAGATGGTTTGAGGAAAGGCTACTGAATACTGTGCTAATAACTTCCTGCTCAGTGAATTTTTAAGTGCCCTTAAATGGAAATACTTCTGTCTTCTCAGACATGTTCTAATTCTTTATTAAGTTATCCTGAATACTTTAAACATTAAACGCAACTCAACCTAGAACAATCATTTGATGAGGTAAAGAATTTTTTTCAAAAACATTGGCTCCAAATGTCTTAACATTTAGGCTAAAACTGTGATTATTCCAATGACAGATATCCCAAGAATTTGTTTGCATATCTGAAATTCTCACTGTGAGAAGAATTCTTCAAGTAGTTAGTTGAGTTTAATTAAAACATAATGTATTCAGTGTTAGTTAAAGGTCACCCTCAAAACTGCAGACAGAACAAAACAATGCATTACCTGTTTACATGCTAGCTGCTATTCCAAGGCAATTAAGTAATTCAAGTTTAATTATCAATAATGAGCTCTAGCAAAATCATAAAAATACTTTTTAAATTAAGTTATAATGGTACCTGCTATTATTTTACAGAGTAAGTTAGGTTCTGACCATTGAGTTCTAAATGGATTTTACTCATTGGTTGGATGAAATTGTTGTTTCTCCTTAAAATTTAATGGCACCTGAACATGGCAATTTTTTCCTAAAGAATCTGAAATATTTCTTTAGCTGTGACATCTTTATTAATCCCTACTTTTTTGTGTGATATCCTCTTCACAGATTTGAATAGAGATCCCTTCTCCACTGATTATATCTTAAAATATTCCTAGAAATATCTCATTGTAGTTTTAACCCTGTTTACATATACAGATTATTATAGCATTAGCTCCCCAACTATTTCTGTTAAATGTTTCATTTTGTTACAGTATTATCTGTACAAGTTTAAGATGTCAATTGGTTCTCTAAGCCTTATGAAAACAAACAAGTAGTCTCGTCTCCCACCCCTCATCACCTCCCCCAAAACAACTTCAACATTTTTAGTTGGGTCCTTACTTTTATATGCTTAAGTCTATATAAATGATAATACCACTATATCTAGATTTTAAAAACTTTACTCATTATACTTGGAATTCCTATTATGAAATATAAGGATTTAACAGCCTTCAATTTTATTTTCTACCTCATTCTTTACACAAATATTCTCCTCCCTCCCATGCATTCAATATAGCTATGAGTTTTGGTTAAATTAATATGTCAGATAATTTCATGATGATTATGTAATTATTATTCACAGATGAGCCAAATGAAATGCTCTAATTTGTTTCCTGTATTAACGTTTCTTCCTATGGAGTTAATAATTGCCTAAGATAGTTTTTCCTTAATTGCTTTTTAAACCTCTTTTTCCTACCTATGTTGGATTCCTCTATTAACTTGATGTGTCTGAAAACTCTTTATTGGAATTCATTTTTCTGCATGGTTTCAGATTAGCATCCTCCAAAATAACACCTTGTGCAAGATCTTGAAGGTAGAGATGCAGCTCTGAGCACTGGTTTTCAAAGGTCTTTTCATGGATAGAACAATGACAGATACACACAGAGGTGCCAAGCAGCTACAGGTTGGGCTTACTTTCCTCTGCTCCCTATCCAGTTCTCCTTCTAGACTACAGGCTTTACTGACTGCACGTCCACCACCAGATACAGTGTCTACACAAAATTTCCCACAGATCTCTCCATGAGCTCCCCTCTCAGGGACCCACTTCAGTGGGTAGACATACTTGGCCTGTTAGATTTTCCTACAAGCTCCAACTTGTTCACATGTACCAGGGTTTAAGGTGAGCTGGTTAGTAACTTAATTATCTAGTTCTTTGGGCTTCCCTGGTGGCTCAGATGGTAAAAAAATCAGCCTGCAATGCAAGAGACCTGGGTTTGATTCCAGGGTTGGGAAGATCCCCTCTCTAAGTCTTTAATGCCCCTTCTAGATTTTACATTTCCAGCTTATCTCATAATATGTGTGGCTTAATTCCAGTAATTATCCCTGAACATATATCATAGTGGTGTTCTTCTCTCTCTGAACCTTAACTTGTCAACAAAGGTCTCTCTAGTCAAAGCTATGGTTTTTCCAGTGGTCATGTATGGATTTGAGGGTTGGACTATAAAGAAAGCTGAGTGCCAAAGAATTGATATTTTTGAACTGTGGTTTTGGAAGACTGTTGAGAGTCCCTTGGACTGCAAGGAGATCAAATCAGTCTATCCAAAAGGAAACCAGTCCTGAATATTCATTGGAAGGACTGATGCTGAAGCTGAAACTCTTAATAGTTTAGCCACCTGATGTGAAGAACTGACTCATTGGAAAAGACCCTGATGCTGGGAAAGATTGAAGGCGGGAGGAGAAGGGGACAACGGAGGATGAGATGGTTGGATGGCATCACTGACTCGATGGACATGAGTTTGAGCAAGCTCCAGAAGTTGGTGATGGACAGGGAAGCCTGGTGTGCTGCAGTCCATGGGGTCGCAAAGAGTTGGACATGACTGAGTGACTGAACTGGACTGAAACATTAGCTGAAGTTCTATCACAATTACTATGCCCAACTCTTGAAAAAATGATAGATTTCTAATTTATCTCTACACATTAGAAAATTTATTATTTTAGGTTCTTTTCTCTTCCCTACAAGAGTCCCTTTTCCTGACTCTATGTGGATTGGCTGCTATGAAAGTCTGATCCATTTGTGTTACCCGGGATCACCCTTCACCTTTATTCTCGGAATTCCCTACATGTCTATTTTCTTTCTATGTTAGGGAAGTTTACAGCTCTTATTTCTTCAAATAAGTTTTCTGCCCTTTTATCTCTTTCTTCTCCTTCTGGGCCCCTCTATAACACAAATGTTAATATGCTTGATGCTGTTCCTGAGGTCTCTTAAACACAACCTTCATTTTTTAAAAAATATTTTTTCTGTTCAGATTGGATGATTTTCACTGCTCTGTCTTCCAGTTCACTAATCTGTTCCTCTGTATCATCTAGTCTGCTACTGACTCTCTCCAGTGTATTTTTTAATTGCAGTTTTTGTATTCTTCAGCTCTGTTTGGTTCTTATTTATATTTTCCAACTCTTTGTGAAAATTCTCATTGTTGTTTATCCATTTGTCTCCCTAGTTTATTGAGCAGTTTTATGATCATTACCTTAAACTCTTTGTCAAGTAGATTGCTTATCTTCACTTCCTTTAGTTCTTTTTCCAAGGTCTTCTCTTATTCTTTCATTTGGAATGTATTCTTGTCTTCTCATTTTGCCTAATATTCTGTGTTTACTTCTAAGTATTAGGTAGGTCAGTTACATTTTCCAGTCTCAGAGAAGCCTTATGTAGGAGACATCTCATGAGGCTCAATAGTACACTCCCCTATGGTCACCAGAGTCCTGTGCTCTAGGGCTGCGCCCTATGTGAGGGTCATGGGCCTTCCTATTATGGTAGGGTGGACAACTGCCAATGTCCTGGTAAGTGAGGCTGCCCCCTGGCCTTGCTGGCTGCCAGGCTGTGCCTTAAGTAGTAGCTGCTGGCCAGCTGGTGAGCAGGACTTGGTCCTAGAGTGGTTAGCTGTGTGGCTCAGCAGTCCCAGGGCTTGTGTCTGTCCACCTCTGGGTGATGTTGTGTCCCAAGGCAGCTGGTTACAGGGTCTGAGGCTTGTACTTGTCTACTGCTGGGTAGAACCTGGTTCCAGGGCAGTTGACTGCATGGCCAAGCGGGTATCCAGAGTTGATACTGGCCATCTGATGGGTTGGAAGGCTTCCAGTGCTAACAGGCTAGAGGGAAGATTCCAAAACGGCTCCTGCCATTTTACCTTGTGGTAAAGTGAGCACCCCCAAATGGCTGCTGCTCATGTCTATGTCCCCAGGGAGAGTTTCAGTTACCTTCTTCCTCTCCCAGAGACTCTCCAAAAATCACCAAATGTGCCTGACCCAACCTCCTTTCAAATTACTCTCTGTGCTCTAGGACTTGAAGATTTTGTGTGTGCCATTTAAGGCTGGAGTCACTTTTCCTGTAGATTTCTGGCTCTTCCACATGCAAGCCCAGCTGGCCTACAAAGCCAGGCTTTCAGGGGGCTCATCTTGGTGCAGTTCTCCTGGGCTGGGGAGCCCAGTGTAGAGCTTGAAACTCATTCCTGTGAACCTCTGCTATTGTGATTATCCTCCCATTTGTGGCTCACCTAACTAGAGGTAACTAGTTAGGTGACTATACTAGTTAGGTTGACTATACTGCACCTCTGCCCCAACTATTTATCTTGCCATGATTCTTTCTCTATATCTTTAGTTGTAGAAAATATTCTCTGCTAGTCTTCAGCTCATTTGCATATATGGTTACTTTGTAAATAGTTGTAATTCTGGTGTGCTTGTAGGAGGCAGTGAGCTCCAGTTTTCTTGTTTTGCCATCTGGTCCACACCTCTCTAATTCTCCATTTTAAAAATAAGACTTCATATTTTTCATATCTTTGTCTCTTCCTTCTATTTTCTATGAAATCTATTTAAATTATCTTCCAAACTCCTCTAAAAAGTTTTCTGCTTTTGTGCTTTCAATTTCCAAGAGTTCTTGTTCCCCAGATATTCCTCTTGCATGGCGTTCTGCTCCTATATTTTGGATGTAATAACTACTGTTCCCTCCATGATGAAAGTAATTTAAAACAAAAATATTCTGCTTCATGAACTTTGTCCTTTCTTCTGCAAGCTTCTTTTTGTTTCTATTATGTTAAAGTGAGGCAGAAGAGGTTGAGTGGACACTCTCTGGGACAGAGCACGTCTACAAATAGGGCTCCCAGTGTGGTGACTGGACAGGGAGAGAATTTTGTGATTTTGCTTTTGTTTGGTTTGTTTTCTTTTGCTTTGCTTTATATTCAAAAGCAATGACTTCACTTATTTAAGGGAATATTCATTCACTTCTTTATTGATGGCAAATTTGAAAAAAATGGTCTTAGGTGGTTATTTGGAATACATCCTTTTATACAGCCTCTAGATGTCTTTCAAACACTTCATATACTAGGCAATAAAAAGGCCATATTTTATTTGTATGTTCTACTCAAGATAAAATAGATAATTCAACACGTTGTTGATGAGAAATTAAATGAAATGTAAGCAGCATAGAAAATAAAAGTATATGTAAAGAAAAAATTGCCAATGAAAATTCTGAACCTTAACAGAGAACATAAATAATAAATAAACATAAAACAGTGGTTTTAAAGAGAAAATGATGTCTCTCCTCTCATTTAATAATTATATTACAAAAATATAATTTTATAAGCAGAATCTGTGTGTTCTGGCCTAAAAGTGATGACAGAATTCTTTGCATATTTAATTGTTATTTTAAACATGAAAGAGCTAAAGCTTCATTTTTGGTTGGAATTCAAGTCTACAAATCTTCTTAAAGAGAAAAAGCTCATGAAATTCATGAGCTTTGGAGAAAACTCCAAAAGAATATGTCCTTTCATAGGCTTCACTTAAAATTAGGCAAGGGTAACAATAAGAAATGGGAATACCAGACCACCTGACCTGCTTCTTGGGAAATCTGTATGCAGGTCAGGAAGCAACAGTTAGAACTGGACATGGAACAACAGACTGGTTCCAAATAGGAAAAGGAGTACGTCAAGGCTGTATATTGTCACCCTGCTTATTTAACTAATACGCAGAGTACATCATGAGAAACGGTGGGCTGGAAGAAGCACAAGCTGGAATCAAGATTGCCGGGAGAAATATCAATAACCTCAGATATGCAGATGACACCACCCTTATGGCAGAAAGTGAAGAGGAACTAAAAAGCCTGTTGATGAAAGTGAAAGAGGAGAGTGAGAAAGTTGGCTTAAAGCTCAACATTCAGAAAACGAAGATCATGGCATCTGGTCCCATCACTTCATAGGAAACAGATGGGGAAACAGTGTCAAACTTTATTTTTTGGGGCTCCAAAATCACTGCAGATGGTGATTGCAGCCATGAAATTAAAAGACATGTACTCCTTGGAAGAAAAGTTATGACCAACCTAGACAGCATATTGAAAACAGAGACATTACTTGGCCAACAAATGTCCGTCTAGTCAAGGCTATGGTTTTTCCAGTAGTCATGTATGGATGTGAGAGTTGGACTGTGAAGAAAGCTGAGCACCAAAGAATTGATGCTTTTGAAGTGTGGTGTTGGAGAAGACTCTTGAGAGTCCCTTGGACTGCAAGGAGATCCAACCAGTCCATTCTGAAGGAGATCAGCCCTGGGATTTCTTTGGAAGGACTGATGCTAAAGCTGAAACTCCAGTACTTTGGCCACTTCATGCGAAGAGTTGACTCACTGGAAAAGACTCTGATGCTGGGAGGGATTGGGGGCAGGAGGAGAAGGGGACGACAGAGGATGAGATGGCTGGATGGCATCACTGACTTGATGGATGTGAGTCTGAGTGAACTCCGGGAGTTGGTGATGGACAGGGAGGCCTAGCATGCTGCAATTCATGGGGTCGCAGAGTCAGACACGACTGAGCAACTGAACTGAACTGAACAATAACTAAAAATTAATAATTTCATTTATTTTTAAAAGTACTCCTTATTACCAATACTTGAAATATTTACAAGGAATAGTTTGCAAATATTTTAGGCAGTCCTTATTAATTTTTTTATTTAGTTAATAATTAATGAATACTATGTGCCAGGCGAAGTCCTCAGCACTAAGTCTATAAAATGAACAAAATACAATCCTCTCCTTCTCCTCAAGGCTCCCACAATTTGATAAAAGAGAAACTCAAGTTTACAGTTATCACAATTCATTGTATACTACAGTGTGATACATACTAAAATAGAGACTGAGTAAAGGATACTCAGATGACATGAGTGAGAAAACATTGAGTCTTGGTAGAGGGGGTCAAAAAGACTGGTCAGGGAAACTGAATTGAAAGAAAGTGAGAAAATATAAAGGATGAGAGGAAGGGGGTTAGAAAGGCTATGCTCAGGGAGCAAAGCCCGCATGGTGACAGGGACCACAAAACATTTGGAGACCTAGTAAAATGTGTTAAGTGGCCAGTGAAAGATGTGGCTTGAAGAAAATGTGAAGACACAATATAAAACTTCTTATAAGCTATGTGAAGGACTGGGGACTTTGAGCAGGGAAATAACTTTACCAGATTTTATTTATTTTTTATTTATTTTTTTATTGTATTGGTTTTGCCATACATCAACATTACCAGATTTTAGTTTTCAAAAGATCATTTTGCTTGAAGAGAACCTTAGAGACAGGATTGAAGGTGAATCAAATCAGAGCCAAGGTAAGCAGTTAGATGGGTACTACAAAAGTCTGAATGAGCCAAGATGATAACATTAATTTAATACCCGTGAGATGGAGAGAAGTAGCCTGATTCCAAGCTGGTGAGAAAAAGATGACTGGAATTTGGTGATTGATTTGATGTAGGGAGTGGATTATTTAAAGAGTCAAGATTGAGAAGAAAGCTTCTGGTTTTAGCATCTAGTAAATGGAGTAGAAGAATCAATGAATAACTTGAATAACTATGGGACATCTAAGTGTCCAGTCAGCATGTGGTCATGCTGATCTAGCGGTCAAAGTGACCTGTGCTGGAGAAATAATTTGGGATGTTTTGGTAAGCACACAATAATTAAAGTTTTAGGAGAGGATAGTATCATGCATGGAGAATAAATGGAGTGAGAAAAGAAAAGAATAATTTTATAAAGTAGATTGTTGTCATATCTGTGATAAAAGTCATTTCACAGGAGAGAACATGCTTAGAGAGAAAGCTTGACCTAGGATGATTAACCTAACTATTCAGTTAACAATGAATATATCCTGCATTTCTGGCTCATGAATTTAATTACAGAAAGGGTTGATTTTCATAACTGTAAGTCATCAAGATTGAGAGTATTCTCTAGGCTTATTGAGGAAAAAAAAGCCTCATAATGTGTATGAGAAAAAGTTTAAAAACAGCTTTGCCAGAAGCATGGTGTAAACATTACTTAATTGAAAGATAAAGAAAGTATTTCATATGTATAGGATTATTTAAGAAAATATTTATATACAATATTGCCACTTGAACAGTAATGTTATATATAAAGTTTGATAACACAGTGAAAAGATCAAGTTTGAGGCATAAGATAATGTGTTGTATGTTGGAGAAAGTATATTTAAGGTGTTAGTCCTTCATTCAAATGGAGATACCAATAGGGATTTTTAAACCTGAGTTGGATCTCTGTAGGGAGATCAATGCTGAAGACATAATTTGAGAAGTCATCAATATTAAAAAGGGGTAGGAAAAAAGCTTGAAAAAGATGAAATAATAATAGAAAACAAAGAACGACATTGTCCAGTTCACATTATTCAGAAGGAAATATATTTTCAATGTCTTTTAAAAATGGAGTCAAGGCAAAAAATGTAGCTGGCCCCCAAAAAACAATAAATTATTAAAGAAGAGCTTGAATTCTATAAATTTTGCTGTTTCCACCATGAATTTGTTGTTCAGTTGCTAAGTAGTGTCCGACTCTTTGTGACCCCATGAACTATTGCAGGCCAGTCTTCCCCATTTTTCACCATCTCCTGGAGTTTGCTCAAAGTGCTGCAATTCATGGGGTCGCAAAGAGTCGGACACGACTGAGCGACTAAACTCAACTGAACTGAACTGAATAACAATACAGTTGAGTAAACTATAGGTTATGTGGGCAACTAAAATGCAGAAGCAACTCTGATAGACAGTCAATATTTAAACTGTCACTCAACTGTTATTTTGTTCAAATGTTAGTTTCTAAAACCATACTTCCCCCACCACCCAAAAAAAGAAAAATGATTTCCAGAAACCTTTAGGCAAAATCACTGTTAAATTTACTTCAACAATAAGAATATTGTCTTTTTGGAGAGAAAAAGTTCAGAACCACACAAGTAGGGGTTCATTATCAAGTGAATGATCTAAAAATCATGACTTGTTATGAAGAGAGAAAATTCCAACAAGACAGACACTTCAGAAATCCAGCCAGCAGCATTCCAGGATTTTTTTTCTTTAACAATTTAAATTTTATTACAACAAACAAGAGTTAGTCCCATTTAATTCAATATCAAGAAATGTTCCAGCCTTGAAATTTAAAACAAAACTGAGAGATTTAAAATACCAGGAATAAAGAACCAAAATATTCACTATTTGGAGACAGTATTTAAAAACTAAGAAAATTCTGTCGTATTAACTATTATAACTCTTACTGGCTATTGCTTAGCAAGTTTAATTCTATAAGCTAATCTTTGTTCCAATTACATTGCTAAAAATCTGTTACCAGTTTTTTGTTTTCTATCAAAGTATAGCTAATTTGAAATATTATATTAGTTCTAGGTGTACAAACTAGAGATCCAACTATTTTTAGGTGATAATCTATTTACAGTTATTAAAAAAAAAAAGGCTATATTTTCCAGTGCTGTACACTACATCCTTGTTGCCTCTTTATTTTATGCATAGAAGTATGTCTTGCCCCTCTCCTTCTTTCTCCCCACTAGCAACCACTGGTTTGTTTTCTGTCTGCAGTCTGTTTCTATTCTGTAATATGCATCTATTTTATTTTTTAAATTGCGCATGTAAGTGATAATCATATGGGCCTCCCTAGTGGCTCAGATGGTAAAGAATATGCCTGCCATATGGGAAACCTGGGTTCAATCCCTGGTTTGGGCAGATCCCCTGGAGGAGGGCATGACAACCCATTACAGTATCCTTGCCTGGAAAATCCCCATGGACAGAGGAGCCTGGTGGACTGCATGGGGTCACAAAGAGTCAGACACAACTGAGCAGCTAAGCATACGTGCACGCAAGTGATAATACAGATTATTTGTCTTTCTCTGTCTGACATATTTCACAGTGCATAATACTTTCTAGGTCCACTTATGCTGTTGCAAATGGCAGAACTGCATTCTTTTTATGGCTGAGTAATATTCCATTGTGTGTATATATTACCTTTATCCATTCATCTGTCAATGGACACAGATTGCTTCTGTATCTTGGCTATTGTGAATAACGCTGTAATGAATATTGGGTGCAAGTATCTTTTTGAAATAGTGTTTTTGCCTTCAAATATATACCCAGAAGCAAAATTTCTGGGCCATATGGTAATTCTATTTTTAGATTTTTGAGAAACCTGAATAATATTTTTCCACAGTGGCTATGTCAATTTACATTCCCACCATCAGTGTACAAAGGTTCCCTTTTTCCCTCATCTTTACCAATATGTGTTATTTGTGGTCTTTTTGAAGATAGCCATTCTGACAGGTGTGAGGTGATATCTCATTGTGGTTTTGATTTGCATTTCTCTGATAATTAGCAATGTTGAGCATTTTTCATGTGCTTGTTGGCCATCTGAATGTCTTCTTTGGAAAAATGTCTATACAGGTTTTCATTGGGCTGTTAGTTTTTCTTGTTGTTGTCACTATTCAGTTGTATGAACTACTTTTATACTTTGAATATTAACCTTTTATTGGTCATATCATTTATAAGTATTTTCTCCCATTCAGCAGATTGTCTTTTCATTTTGTCAATGGTTTCTTTGCTATGGAAAAGCTTTTAAGTTTAATTAGGTCCAGTTTTTTATACTGTTTTTGGCTACACTGTGCAGCATGTGGGATCTTAGTCCCTGACCAGAAATCAAACCCATGCCCCTTGAATTTGAAGCATGGAGTCTTAAACACTGGACTGCCAGAGAAGTTTCCATTTGTTTGTTTTTGTTTTTATTTCTTTTGCCTTAGAAGACAAATCTAAAAAAAAAAAAATTGCTGATTTACGTCAAACTGTTCTGCCTATGTTCTTTGTTAGGAATTTTATGTTTACAGGTCTTATATTTAGGTCTTAATTCATTCTGAGTTTATTTTATATATAGTGTGAGGAAATGTTCCAATTTCATCTCTTTACATGAAGCAGTCAGGTTTTCCCAGCACAACTTTGTGAAGGGATTGTCTTTTCTCCACTATTCTTGCCATGTTTGGCATAAATTAATCGACCATAAGTACATATGTTTACTTCTGGGCTCTCTATTCTGTTCCATTGATCTGTATATCTGTTTCTGTGCCAGTACCATGCTGTGTTTTTTTTTAATTTAAATTTATTTATTTTAATTGGAGGCTAAATTACTTATGGCAGAAAGTGAAGAGGAACTAAAAAGCCTGTTGATGAAAGTAAAAGTGGAGAGTGAAAAAGTTGGCTTAAAGCTCAACATTCAGAAAACAAAGATCATGGCATCTGGTCCCATCAGTTCATGGGAAATAGATGGGGAAACTGTGGAAACAGTGTCAAACTTTATTTTGGGGGGCTCCAAAATCACTGCAGATGGTGATTGCAGCCATGAAATTAAAAGATGCTTACTCCTTGGAAGAAAAGTTATGACCAACCTAGACAGCATATTGAAAAGCAGAGACATTACTTTGCCAAAAAAGGTCCGTCTAGTCAAGGCTATGGTTTTTCCTGTGGTAATGTATGGATGTGAGAGTTGGACTGTGAAGAAGGCTGAGCGCTGAAGAATTGATGCTTTTGAACTGTGGTGTAGGAGAAGACTCTTGAGAGTCCCTTGGACTACAAGGAGATCCAACCAGTCCATTCTGAAGGAGATCAGCCCTGGGATTTCTTTGGAAGGAATGATGCTAAAGCTGAAACTCCAGTACTTTGGCCCGTCATGCGAACAGTTGACTCACTGGAAAAGACTCTGATGCTGGGAGGGATTGGAGGCAGGAGGAGAAGGGGACGACAGAGGATGAAATGGCTGGATGGCATCACTGACTCGATGGATGTGAGTTTGAGTGAACTCTGGTTGTGGTGATGGACAAGGAGGCCTGGCGTGCTGCGATTCATGGGGTCACAAAGAGTCGGACATGGCTGAGCGACTGAACGGAACTGAATTACTTTACAATATTGTATGCTGTTTTGATTACTGTAGCTTTGTGTTTTAGTCTGAAGTCAAGGAACTCAAAACCTCTAGCTTTGTTCTTTGTTGCAAGATTACTTTTGCTCTTCAGGTTCTTTTGTGCTTTCCAATATGCCACAATAGGATTAGTTGCTCTAGTTTTGTGAAAATGACAGACATTGCTTAAAATCTGTAGATTGCTGCTGCTAAGTCACTTCAGTCGTGTCTGACTCTGTGTGACCCCATGGACGGCAGCCCACCAGGCTCCCCCATCCTGGGATTCTCCAGGCAAGAACACTGGAGTGGGTTGCCATTTCCTTCTCCAATGCATGAAAGTGAAAAGTGAAAGTGAAGTCGCTCAGTCATGTCTGACTCTTAGCGACCCCATGGACTGCAGCCTACCAGGCTTCTCCGTCCATGGGATTTTCCAGGCAAGAGTACTGGAGTGGGGTGCCATTGCCTTCTCCGGTAGATTGCTGAGGGTAGTATAAATAAATATTTTAACAGTTTAAAATATTTCAGTGTAAGAATATGGAATATCCCAGTGCACCAGTCCCAAGCATCCTGTATCCTGCATCGAACCTGGACCAGTGATTCGTTTCTTATGTGATGTTATACAAGTAATTAGCCTCCAATTAAAATAAATAAATTTTTTAAAAAAGAATATGGAATATCTTTACATGTCTTTGTAGAATTCTCAAATTCCTTCACCAATGTTTTGCAGTTTTCAGGGTATAGGTATTTGACCTCTTTGACTAAGTTTATACCTAGGTGTTTTTTTATGTGATTTTAAATGAGAATATTTTCTTGCTTTTTTTTTCTGATAATCCATTATTAGTGTATAGAAATGCAATAGATTTCTGTATATTAATCATGTATTCTACAGCTTTACTGAATTGATTTATTAGTTCTAATAGTATTTTGGTGAAAGCTCTAGGGTTTATATATGGTATCATGTCATCTGTAAATAGTGACAATTTTACTTCTTCCCTTCCATTGTGGATGACTATTTCTTTACCTTATCTAATTGTTGTGGCTAGGACTTCCAACATTATACTGTATTAAATGGAAGTGGCAAAAGTGGGCATCTTTGTCTTGTTCCTGATTTTAAAGGAAAGGTTTTCAGTTTTTCACCATTGTATATGATGTTAGCTATGCATTTATCATAAATTGCTATTAATTATGTTGAGATATGTTCCCTCTATACCAACTTTGATGATAGCTTTCTTCATGAATGATGCTGAACCTTCAAATGCTTTTTCTGAGTCTATTGAGATGATCATTGATTTTTATCCTTCTTTTTATTAATGTAGTGTATGACATTGATTGATTTGCAATTATTGAACAATCCTTGCATCCCTGGAATAAATCCCAGTTGATCAGATTGTATGAGTCTTTTGATATATTGTTGGATTCAGTTTGCTAATACTTTGTTGAGGATTTTTCTGTAAGTATTCATCACAGTTACTGGCCTATAATTTTATTAATTTGTAGTTTCTTTGTCTGGTTTTGCTATCAGGATAATGTTGGCCTCTGTTTTCTGGGAATTTTATTTTTTTATTATGAATTACTTTGCTGGGAGTTTTTATATTTTATTATAAATTCAATTTCATTACTAGTGATCAGTCTGTTTAGATTGTCTATTTCTCCCTGATTGAGTCTTAGAAGGTTGTATTTTTCTTGAAATTTGTCCATGTCTTTTAGTTTGTTTAATTTGTTGGCAGGTAACTATTCATAGAATTATCTTATAACTTTTGTATTTCTGTGGTATCAGTTGTTATTTCTCTTCTTTCATTTCTTATTTTATAAGTGTCCTCATTCTTCTTATTAGTGATTCTGGCTAAAGGCTTATCAATTTTATTTATCTTTTCATGAAACCAGCTCTTGATTTCATTAATCTTTTCTATTTAGAGGAGTCTCTATTTTATTTATTTCTTCTTTGATCAATATTACTTCCTTCTTTCTCTTAAGGGTTTTTTTGTCCTTCTTTTTATAACTCCTTTAGATGATAAGTTGTTTATTGGAATTTTTCTTCTTTCTTGAGGTAGGCCCGTATTACTATAAACCCTCTTAGGACTGCATTTGTTGCATTTGATAAATTTTGGAAAGTCATTTTTCTATTTTCATCTATTTTGGTATTTTCTGATTTCCTCTTCAATTTCTTCATTGACCCATTGATTTTTTTCATAGCATGTTGTTTAGTTCACAGGTATTTGGGATTTTTTCCCCATTTTTCTTCCTGTAATTGATTTCCAGTTTCATACTGTTGTTGTTGGGGAAAAATGCTAGATATCATTTCTATCCTCTTAAATTTGTTAAGACATGTTTTGTCACATTGCATGTTATATATCCTGAAGAATGTTCCAGGTGAACTTGTTTTAGGATGGAATGTTCTGTGGATATCTAATTAGCCCAACTCATCTATTGTATCATTTAAAACTACAGTTTTCTTATTGGTATTCTGTATGGATGATCTCTCCATTGGTGTAAGTGGAGTGTTAAAGTTCCCTACTTTTATTATGCTATTGTCAATTTCTCCTTTCATGTCTATATTTGCTGTATATATTTTGGTGCTCCTTCATTGGTTGCATGTATGTGTTAACAAGTGTAATATCCTTTTCTTACACTGATTCCTTTATATTATATAATACTTTTTTTTGTCTTTTGTTATGAACTTTGTTTTAAATTCTATTTTGTCTTATATGGGCATGGCTACCCCCACTTTCCTGTCATTTTTCTTTGTATGAAATATCTTTCTCAATACCCTCACTTTCAGTCTGAGTGTCTCTTTATCTCTGAACTGAGTCTCTTGTAAGCTGCATATTGAAATGTCTTATTTTTTAATTCCAATCAGCCATCTTATGACTTTGATTGGAGCATTTAGTCGACTGACATTTAAAGTATTATAATTATTGATAATTATATACTTATTGTCATTTGATTGCTGGTTTACCATTTGTTTTTGTATTTCTTGTCTGTTCTTTATTTATTTCTTCTCTTTTAGTTTTATGATAAACTCTTAGTTTTTATAGTATTGATAAACTCTGTTTTTGCTTGTCTGAAAAGTTCTTTATCTTAACTTTTAAATAATAATTTTGCTGGATGGAGTGTCTTAGATTGCAGGCTCTTTCTTTTCAGCAGTTTGAATATATCATGCCACTTGCATCTGGCCTGCAAGGTTTCTGCAGAAAAATTAGCAATGAAATAAGTCAGACAGAGAAAGGCAAATACTGTGTGATATCTCTGACATGAACACACTAAAAAATATAATAAACTTGTGAATAAAACAAAACAGAAACATTTCAAATGTAGAGAACAAACTAGTGGTTACCACTGGGGAAAGGGAAGAAGAGAAGGGCAATATAGGGACAGGGAATTAAGAAGAGGTACAAACCATTATCGGAGAAGGCAATGGCACCCCACCCAGTACTCTTGCCTGGAAAATCCCATGGATGGAGGAGCCTGGTAGGCTGAAGTCCATGGGGTCGCTAAGAGTCAGACACGACTGAGCGACTTCACTTTCACTTTTCACTTTTCACTTTCATGCATTGGAGAAGGAAATGGCAACCCACTCCAGTATTCTTGCCTGGAGAATTCCAGGGACGGGGAAGCCTGGTGGGCTGCCATCTATGGAGTCGCAGAGTCGGACGCGACTGAAGCGACTTAGCAGCAGCAGCAGCAACAAACCATTATGTAGCTTACAAAATAAGCTTCAAGGATATATTGTACAACACAAGGTATATTTTTTATAGTTTATAATTTATAGTTACATTTTGTGGTAACTACAAATGGAGTATAAATTTGGAGATTGTGAATTGCTATGTTGTACACGTAGTTTATGTCATATTGTGCCTCAACTATACTTCAATAAGAAAGAAAAAAAAGACATATATTATCATCAAATTGCTCTATGTGTTCATGAGTGCTCAGTCTCTTCATTTGTGTCTGACTCTTTGCAACCCTCTGGACTGTAGCCTTTCAGGCTCCTCTGTCCATGGGATTCTCCAGGCAAAAATACTGGAGGGGTTGCCATGCCCTTCTCCAGGAGATCTTCCTAACCAGGGATCTAACCTATGCCTCCTGCATCTAATACATTGAAGGCAAATTCTTTATCCACTGAGACACCAGAGAAGGCCAAACTGATATATAGGTTTAATGTAATTCCAATTTAAAAAAATCTCAGCAAGCCCTTTGAAGAGACTGGCAAAACTGCTGAAGAGTCCACAATCTGAGTCAGAGGGTAGAACTGCGTTATCAAAATGGCAGGCATTATTAATCTGAAATTATTTGATGACTTTATCTTGCATTGGGAAAAGCATTTCCAGAAGGGATCTGTTACTTGCAAATCACCCTTTCTTCTACAGATACCACTGAAGATGCTATGCTCATGTTTGCTTCTCTATTCTTTTCTTTTCTTGCATGGCAACTAATCTCCCATCTGACTGACATGTTGATCCCTTCCAAATTTGAATGCTATGCTCTGCAAACTAGGGGTGCAAACAAGCCCACATTGAATTCCAACTAATAATCCAACTTATTGCCCCCAACACCAATCTTATTAGCAGGAAGTCATTCTTCCAATACTTTTCTTCTTCCTCAGTTCAGTTCAGATCAGTTCAGTCGCTCAGTCGTGTCCAACTGCTTGAAACCCCATGAATCACAGCACGCCAGGCCTCCCTTTGCATCACCAACTCCCGGAGTTCACTCAGACTCACGTCCATCGAGTCGGTGATGCCATCCAGCCATCTCATCCTCTGTTGTCCCCTTCTCCTCCTGCCCCCGATCCCTCCCAGCATCAGAGTCTTTTCCAATGAGTCAACTCTTCGCATGAGGTGGCCAAAGTACTGGAGTTTCAGCTTTAGCATCATTCCTTCCAAAGAAATCCCAGGGCTGATCTCCTTTAGAATGGACTGGTTGGATCTCCTTGCAGTCCAAGGGACTCTCAAGAGTCTTCTCCAACACCACAGTTCAAAAGCATCAATTCTTCAGTGCTCAGCTTTCTTCACAGTCCAACTCTCACATCCATACATGACCACTGGAAAAACCATAGCCTTGACTAGACGGACGTTCTTCTTCCTACTCATTTGCAAATTATCTAAGAATTTAAGACCTTTGGGGCTCACTCCATGCAACTAATTTGCTTCCAAAAACAATGCAAGCCATCAAAAGAACTAGAGGCCATCACTGCTGTTGTTTCTGGCTGCCTTGTGACGCCCTAGTCCAAAAGTGGTCCTGCAGTCAATATGCCCATTATTGCTGCATACTCAAGGGAAGGTTCACACCCAGGCCATATAAGAACCCATGAAGGGTGAAGGCTATTTAAATTCACCATCCAGAGCTCAATGAAGTATTCCCCAAGCACAGTCATCGTGGAGGACAATTTGGAGAGTATTCCAGCCTCAGACACACACTGTGCTAAAATTGGGCCCCTCTGTTAAATCTTTGTATCATGGTGTGACCTTGAGTTACACACCTAAACAAATACTGTAGTCCACCAGACTCCTCTGTCCATGGGATTATCCAGGCAAGAATACTGGAGTGGGTAGATATTCCTTTCTCCAGGGGATCTTTCCAACCCAGGGATGGAACCCAGGTCTCCTGCATTATGTACAGATTCTTTATCATCTGAGCCACTAGGGAAGCCCAAAACAAATACTAATTAACCCCAACTATTGATCCATCACCACTCCACTTCACCTCCTCCTTTCATTTTCTTGAACAAAAACATTCTAAGTCAGTTCAGTTCAGTCACTCAGTCGTGTCCGACTCTTTGCGACCCCATGAATCGTAGCATGCCAGGCCTCCCTGTCCATCATCAACTCCCGGAGTTCACTCAGACTCACATCCATCAAGTCAGTGATGCCATCCAGCCATCTCATCCTCTGTCGTCCCCTTCTCCTCCTGCCTCCAATCCCTCCCAGTATCAGAGTCTTTTCCAATGAGTCAACTCTTCGCATGAGGTGGCCAAAGTACTGGAGTTTCAGCTGTAGCATCATTCCTTCCAAAGAAATCCCAGGGCTGATCTCCTTCAGAATGGACTGGTTGGATCTCCTTGCAGTCCAAGGGACTCTCAACAGTCTTCTCCAACACCACAGTTCAAAAGCATCAATTCTTCGGCATTCAGCCTTCTTCACAGTCCAACTCTCACATCCATACGTGACCACAGGAAAAACCATAGCCTTAAGACACACTATTAAGACTGTGGTCCAAGTACCCACAGCATGTTAGTTTTACCTAGGAGCCTGTAGAAAATTCTCTTGCTTAACTGGTAACCTTTTTTAAAAAAAATAAATATTTCTTTTTATTTATTTATTTGGCTGCACTGGGTCTTAGGTGCAGCATACAGGATCTACCTCCCCAACCAGAATTGAACCCAGGCCCCTTGCATCGTGAGTTCTGAATCTCAGCTACTGGACCACAAGGAAGTGCTACTAACCTTTGCAACTGCTAACCTTCAAACTGAAAAGCTCAAGAATAAAACTAAGAATCTGTGTTGAACATGCTTTCCAGATAATTCTTAGGCACAGTAAAGTTAGATTTGCTGTTTTAAGTTGTTTTAATGTCTTTGCCTATAATGAGAACAGATGTTAGTATTTTCAAACAGGTTACAGTTCTACTCAGCCAGGGAGCTATTCTATTTCTTCAAGAGCCCATTTGTACTCTGTAATTCCTTAATTATGCTCTTAGTAGTAAGAAGATTTGAAAAGTGTAGCCATTTTCTGAAAGAAAATTTCACCCTTGGACAAACATGTATACACATGAAAATCCAAGAGATTGCATAAGAGAAAATTCAGTTTTCCCTTGAGTAATTTATCAGTTTTCATTGCATCATTTCCTGGAGAAGGGAAAGGCTACCCACTCTGGTATTCTGGCCTGGAGAATCCCATGGACTGTGTAGGTCCATGGGATCGCAAAGAGTCGGACACGACTGAGTGACTTTGACTTTCACTTTATTGCATCATTTCAGCATAAGTAATGGAAGCCATTACTCTTGATTGGACTGCCACCTTCCACTCTTTGCTGGAATCCTCCCAAGTCATTTTTCAAAAAATCCTCATTTCTTCTGCCATGTATGCCCTGCCTTCTTATTGTCATCCTATATATATTTAAAGCAAAGAACATTTTGTGTAAGAAAATCTACCCCCCTAGGAGCCCAACAGAGCTTGATAAACCATAAATTTGGCATTTCTAACTCTCTCCATATTGTGCTCTTGGCTATTAGAACATAGCGTTTTGGACAGTAATATGCATTTTAAAAGAGTTAGGGAAGGGATTTAAGCAGTTATAAAGATGCTCAGTCTTTGAGCATACAATACAAACAGATCATCTAAGAAACTGCAGGCTGCTGGGGGTACTGGGGGGTGTGAAGAGAGGGGCAGGAGCAGTCCCTATCCTTACCATGTCCTTGTGACATCCTTTGGAATACATCTCCTTCTCTGGGAAACACCAAATCCCTTCCTCCTCCACACTCATTTTGCTTTCCTAATGCAACTGAATCCATGAAAAAGTCCCAAATCCAGGCACCAAAAAAAGTCACTATGCCTCCACATGAAGTTAAAAACTGACTACCTCATTTTTCATAGACTCAAAGTGTTTTCCAAGGTGTCCACATTTATCTCCTAACCCCAGGCGGAGAAGCCATGTAAGTAGCTACTGCATTTCAGACACATCCTCAAGTAAAGCCCTCACTCCCCCGACCTCCACCCCTGCATCTTACTCTGCTCTCCACCAGAAAGTTGTTTGGCAAATTACAAAGAATAATGTGGTCTTTTCTGACAGTTTGGCTTGGGAGCCCCAAATGTAAACTCACATCACTGCTACCAATGAATGATTTTATTCATTTTTAGGTACTTCTTTTCTTTTTTTTATTCAAATACACTTTTTAAGACATGCAGTGCCCCAAGAGGAAGTGGAAGAGGTTTAATTTCAGGAGGCCGACTTACATGACAACCTTGACATGAAAAATATTAAAAATTACTCTGTCGAAAACTCCCATTGAGAACTGCATTCATTTGTTGCATTTTCAACCCCTCGAACATCAAGGTGTATGTGGGTGTGGGTGTGTTTGTGGTTGCGTGGGCCTGGTTTGTTTAGGGAGAGGTTCCACTTCACCATTGCCACCCACTCTGTCTCAAAACCCAAGGTATTTTGAGGTGCCCCTGGGTTACCTGGAAGTGAATTCACCATACTTTAGTACCAGCACGTCTCTCTTCAAAATGTGGCCCGGGAGTCACTAAAGGAAACCACACAGTGTTAAGACTAAACATTCTTGAGTAAGCCTCAGTTATGGCAAGTTCAACAGCCTGGCCGTTCAGAGAGCAGTTACCGAAATTTTCCAAATAAATAAAGCAAACAAGTTACTTCAGGAAGAAGTTCACATCTATATGATTTATAATACTGGGAGTTGGCCCACTGAGGCAGAAGGAACCCAGTGAACCAGCAGTAAACCAGAGGCCACCCAGGCACTTGGGGCGGCCTCCAAGGTTTTAATTCACGTTCAATCACCTACTGAATCCTCACCAGGAGGTGCTCTGTCTAGGGAGCTGATGGTGTCTTACAACATCCTGTGAGACTTATTGGCTTGAACTTTATCGTCCAGCCTTTAAATGGGTTAATATTAACAGGAAAAAAAATAGGGATCCTATTTAGAGGCTCCTGGCAGCAAGCAAATACAGAAAAAAAAACTGCTCCTCCAAAATCAATGTTTGCTTTGCTGAGGGCCTCCTTAGGTGTACATTGGAAACAATTCTGTCTGTCTCCCACAGTTAAGTCACCCTGCAGCCTCCTATGCCAGCCAGGAGTGCTTAGCCGTCCAGAATCAACAGGTTGCTGCTGTTGAGCAGAACCAGAACACAGAGGCAAAAAGAATGGAAAATGTCATATGTGACACAGTGGTCTTGATGGATGATGATGATAAAAGATGAGATGCAGGTTGAAGATCCTACCTCTCATCACCCCCACCCACCAATTTCCCACTAGGCACCATCTTCAGTAATCATTCTGGCCATGAGGTCAATAACTACTGCTCTGTAGCTGGTCTCCATCTGTCATCCTCAGGCATTTCCAAATTCACACACACACACAGAGCATACTATGTATATTACTATGCAGGAGGACATTATGCTATGATGTAGCTATTAACCCATGCTCAACATTCTTGCAATCATGCCTACTTATCTCTCTGCCTTGGTGTATATTATACATGTATAGAATTATACAACAAAGCACATAAAGGGCATAAATTGTGTTTGATTAAATTACCCCACATGTGTTCTTCAGCAGAAGGCCTAAACTCCTTTTAGTGGACTGGAAATGAATTTAAAACACCTTTCAGTTGTTCAGTCTTAATATTTTATTCATATTATGAAGCATGTATTAAATGAAAAATAAATATTAGCTATTTATATATATATATGTGTATATATATATCTGAAAATAGCCAAGTGATCTATATTATTCTAATATAACTTTTTAATCAGCAAATTATAGCAGCAACATATCTTCCTGTCATTGGCCTAATGTTTCAGTTTGCAGGCAGGGATGTTCTGTCTTTGGTTCATGACTATATAATTAATACTTTGATGCCATTTAAAAAAATGCATGTAATCAAACTGTAAGTTCTACTTCACTGAGAACTGGAGTTCTCAGTCAATGTCAGCAGAGACAATGACCAGGCGAAGGAATATTTATAAACATTTTAAATATCACCCCAAATATTTATCTGAGTGAACCATTCTCAGAACATGCCAGGTACATGGGCATATCTTTGAGAATATCAAGATAAGTATTTATGTATTTATGCACACTGTGCTGTGCTTAGTCGTTCAGTCATGTCCAACTCTTTGCAATCCCATGGACTGTGGCCCACTAGGCTTCTCTGTCCATGGGATTCTCCAGGCAAGAATACACACACACAGAGCATACTATGACCCCTCCAGGAGATCTTCCCAAAGCAGGGATCAAACCCAGGTCTCTCGCATTGCAGGCGATTTTTTACCCTATGAGCCACCAGGGAAGCCCATATTTATGCACACATAGCACTTAATATACATCACTCTGTTTATGACACTACAACAGTCTATAGTTGGAAAGAAACAACATTGGCTACAAAGAAGGAATCATTTCTAAAACAAGAAAAATTAATGATCATGAAGAAACAACTAGGAACAAACAATAATACCAAGAAATAGAAGCCATTTCATGAAGAAAAAGTCTAAGTATCAAAAAAGATTTTAGACTAGCTGAATATTCTTCAATGGCACAATATTCAGGACATAAGAAAAACTTGTTCCAACTAGAACAAGAATGTGGAAAAATAAAATAAAACATGTATCCTCATAAGGGTATAAATAATGAGAAGGTATTTATGCATAAAAAGATTGAAAAGCAAAAATTGTGATAATGTCAAAATATTTCATGACTTTAATAAACCAGATAGAGAAGAATACAGAAAGGCCTTAAAAAAGAGACAAGGAAACATTTAAGATTCTAACAAAGCAAGACTGGAGTTTCTGTTTTCTTTTGTAGCTGTATTTACGTTATGAGAAAAGGTTGATAAAATGACTGCTGAATGAGGGAATCCTAAGGGATAGGGTGTAGGAAACAACTTTTGCAAAAGTAAGATTATATAAGCCATTTGCTAATTTTAACGCAAGATCTCCAACAAGAATCACCACAGCAGTGCACATTCTACTCCTTTTAGATAAAATTATCACAACCAAAGCAGGTGTTTGGAGAGCTAGTGGATAATAGGAAGATTTCCTCAGATAATGTTGAGCAGAGCCCCTAGATGGTCCTACATAAACATTCAGCATGAGCAAGAGAGAAACCTTTGTTTCTCTGAGCCCCTGAGACATAGGGGTTGCACATCACTGCAGCAAAACTGGGCCTATCCTCACTGATACAACAAGGGTGAAGAATAAATCTCTTTCCTATGAAGTGTTCTCATAGGAAGTAATTATATAGCGAAGAGAAAATATATGGCCGCAACTTCCAAATGCTGTTTACACTACAAAGTGAACAATTGGTTTCATTTTCTCTGGAGATGGTATGGTTTTTAAGAGACAAAGCAATGGGAGGAATTAACCACTGTGTATATGGCAATGTTTATTGCCCTCATATTAAAACCTAGACTCTGCAATTATAAAGAAAGGCACAGGAAGGGTCACAAAGTACAAGACATGAATACCAGAGTGGGTAGCCATTTCCTTTTCCCGGGGATCTTCCCCACCCAGGGACTGACCCCAGGTCTCCCGCATTTAAAGTAGGCAGATTCTTTACCATATGAGTCAGCAGGGAAGCTCTAACAAGACATGAGTCCAAATACAATTCAAGCAAGGGTGTGCATGACTGGGGACATCAACAGAGGAGGGCTCAAAGTAAAGAATAAACAAGAAAGTACAGCAGCAAAGGTGGAGATGAAGGCTGATCATGATTTTCTAATACAGAGACTATTCATTCTATTTGAAAACTGAAGAACATCCCTTCAGAAGTCTGCCCACCATTTTCTGGAAGGCATAGGTCTCCAACTATAGCATCCAACCCACAGACATTGGTAATCAGTTGTGGTGGGACAGGATCAGAGAGATAACCAAGGATGAGTCTGGAAAAAGTGTGTCCTAGAATTTCCAGAAGGAGCAGCAAAAGCAGACTTTTTTTTAAACCAAAAGTAAAGAAGCTCAGCAAGTGGTCAAAGATGACATTACTGGTTTCTCATTTAATAGGTGAATAAAACAGCTCTGGAGGCCCCTCAAATCTCTTGTGGTTAGTTTTGATTGGAAAGTTCAAATGGAGTATTTGCTATTTGTTTATTCCCTACTCATTTCCACAAATAATTTGAGGGCATAGGAAAATGATCCCTATGAAACTACATGGGTACCCAAGTTGGTAAAGAAGGACTTCATGTTTTCCTTCCTTTTGCCTCGATGTTATTTGAAATTTGTACAAAGGGCATGTACTCATGTACTACTTTGGAATTTTAATTTTTAAAAACTTTAAAAGGCTACAAAGTAGACTTTTCTCCCTGTATTTGATTTTTCTCCTCACTTCTGAGAACAAGATGAGACATCAAATTGGACTGATTGGTAAAGTGAACAATTGGGGACCAAAGAAAGATAATAAGAGAAAACTGCAGCCAAGTAAAAACCTACACAATAGGAAAGACAATACACTTGGATTCTCTCAAGTGTCAGGGGGAAGGTCAGAGGGTCACCACTGAACTCCAGGGGAAGAGTTCTTGCTTATAAACATTTCTGGTCACACATGAGTCTTATCTGTTACAAGTGCACAGAAGCAGAGACTGGGGGTCGGCAGGTTTGGCTGTGAACCCCACTGCACTGCATTCTAGCCAGGAATCTTGGTAAGTATTTTGAGCATTCTGAACACATTTATTCTCCTAAAAAATAGCTATATTTAACATGTATCTTGAGGAACGTTGTGAGGAACAAATATGGTGGTAAATATAAAACACAGAGAAGATCATCAGTAAATGATGTGTGTGTTACTCACTCAGTTGTATCCAACTCTTTGCGATCCCATGAACTCAAGCCTGCCAGGCTCCTCTGTCCATGGACTTCTTTAGGCAAGAATACTGGAGTGGGTTGCCATTTCCTTCTCCAGGGGATTTTCCCCACCCAGGGATAGAACCCAGGTCTCCCACATTGCAGGCAGACACTTTAACCTCTGAGCCACCAGGGAAGCCCTTAAATATAAAAACAGAGAAGATAATCAGTAAATGGCAACAAATATTAGCCATAAAAAAGCATAAAAAAGAATGAAATAATGCCATTTGCAGCAATGTGGATGGCCTAGAGATTATCATACTAAGGGAAGTAAGTCAGACCAATAAAGACAAATATGATATCACTTATATGTTGAATCTTTTTTTAAAAAGATAAAATGAATTTATTTACAAAACAGAACAAACTTCAAAAACAAATTTATGGTTATAAAGGGGAAAAGGTAGGGGGAGGGATAAATTAGGAGTTTGGGATTAGCAGATATACACTACTTTATACAAAATAATCAATAAGGATCTACTGTATAAGTACAGGGAACTATACTTTATATTCTGTAATAACCTATATGGGAAAAGAATCTGAAAAAGAGTGGATATATGTGTCATATAACTGAATCGCTTTGCTGTACACCTGAAACCAACCCGACACTGGAAATCAACTATACTGTAATATAAAATAAAAATTACACTTAAAAGATCAAGTGAGATACAACCCTTTATTCAACACCTGTCTAGATTCTCTAAAAATACACTATACACTTTGAAGCAGGAAATAAATTACGTGGCAAAAGGAAAAAAGAAAATGGAATTATCCTATGTGAAAAAGGCTAATTAAGAACTCTAATCATTCTCAAAATTTATAAATGGTATAGGAAAAGGAATGAAAAACCATTCCATGAATCCTTATGAGAAAATAGATTTACATTTAGGAAGAACACCTGAGTTTCTAAATATGAGAAGCTCTCAGTCATATGAATGAGTGATGCCTTGGCAATCATTCTCTCAGGAACTTTTGAAATACTGAATAGATTGACATCTCTAGTCTTGATGGCATGGAGTTTGCAGAGTTCTATGCTAAAACAGCTCAAGTCCCAAGATAATCATGCAGTTGAATTAGGTTGATTTTGAACAGCTTTAGGAAGAAGTGAAAAGAGAAAGGAAAGGAAGTCAGAATCAGGAGACCAAGGAAGGCTTTCAAAGTGGAAGGAAAGAGGTTACAAACCACAAACCCAGAGGGATAATGGTCATGATTCAGACAAATATCCCCTTATATCAAATTTATCTGGACATTTTAGTGACCATAAATGCATATTTCAGTAGGTAGAAGTTGAGGTGGAGAGAGATTTGAAAATTAGGTTTAAGAGACAGCACTGAGGCAGTAACCACCATCTCACCCCACCCCTGCCAACGCTCCTAGCAAGGGGACCAAGTCTCAAAGAGAAATGAATAGATTGACATCTCTAGTCTTGATTCCACCCTGAACGGGTCTATATCATTCCCCCTCCTTCATGAGATAGAAAATTACATTTTCTTCTTTTCGGTTGTTTTTAATTGACCCCCATCAGCGCACTTTCGAGAGCCGAGGGCTGTTGGGGTCATAACTCAACTTGAGAACCGTGTGAAGCAAGGTGAAAGTTTTCTCAACACTGGAAAATCTAAGAATTTGTCTCAAACACAGAACTTAGAGTGCCTGACTCTATGAAGAAATTGACGTTTTTACCTAAAATAACTGTTCAAACTGTACATTTGCTACGTTTTATAAACATCAGAAGGGCACCACTGACACCCAAGTGAAAAATCCCCACCTTGGCCAAAATGGTTTCACATAAAAACAACTTACCTACCAAGGAAAACTTTCTGCACTCCCTGTGCCCAGGGGGATTGGGGGCAGGAAAGCCTGTGCCTTCTTTGCGAAAAAGCAAAGATTTTAACCCCAGATGGGAAAGATGGGTTTAGGTTGCAACACAGCTAGCATTAGCATCTCTCCTTTTCTCCTGGGAGCCCAGTAGGTATCTCCCAAATTCACCCTTCCAGCAGCCCCACACAGCGATTTGTCTGCTCTCCACCTTTTAACTTGCTCTGAATAAACATTTCCCCTCCGCCCTCAGACAGCCGCCCACCTCTGCCTGCCTCCCTGCCTGCTGGCCTCCCCTCCCCAGTTAAAGCTGGAGGAGCGCCTCACAAACAACTCTTGCTTTGGGGCTCAGTGTTCTCCAAGCCTGCCAGTTCTTTCAGGAGGTCGTTTACACGCCTGGCTCTTACTTCAATGAGCTACTCTGGAACATCCAGTGAAAAGTGCTTTTGCTCCTGAAAAATATTGGAGTGCTTTGTTGCAAATGGTGGGTGAATCCTCGGCCCCCAGTCATTAAAGATAAGAGCCAACCTAACCTGATCGAAGTGGTGGCTACTTAGGGGTTGACTGCCTTTCCTTGAAGTGCAATATGACAATCTCAGCTCCCAGATTATGTTTTGTCAATAATTTGTCATTTTCTCCTTATTCATCAAACTTATGTTGGCTCTGCTTACCTGGTCACCCTCTTGTTTGTAAATCGCCATGGTGCATAACTCTTAATGGGCCAAACTAAGACACAAAGCTAACATTTACTCATTACATCCACATAGAGTGAGTGAAGAAAAACACCCCCCTCGCACACACCCTTTAGAAAAGACATAAATTTTGACAGGGAAAATATTTCCAGGGGAGCTCTGTGTATTTCTTTGCTCAATGTAATGGCAATATTATCGAATGAGTTTTCATTGCCTCCAACTTAATATTTTCATTTGGTTCTTTTTCCTCTTAATTGTACTGTAAAATGATGATTAATCATAAAGGGAGGGTTACCTTTGATTAAGGAAGCTAATTATGAGTGGCTGACTTGATGTGGGTGGGCAGTTCCCCATCTGTCATTCTATTTTCTTCTGCATGGGAGAGCTAGAAAAAGGGGCCATAGGAAATACCACAAAGAAGGAACCACTGGAGAACCTTTAAAGTAAGAAACTTTAAAGGAAACTTCAACTTCCACTGCCATCATCAATAAGCAATTTGAAAATGTTTCTTTGTCTACACTTTATAGCACATTTAATGGGCCTCCAAGTACTATACCAACATTGAATACATTTCCAAAACTCCCACGATGGATTATATATACTATTATATAGTATATATAACATAATCGCCATCATGGGTGACCCATGATGGTGATTATGTTATATATAATATACACCCATTTTAGGAAGGGGAAACTGAGTCAAACCTGAATTATAAGAAAGGAAACTGTCTTCATTATGTGTTTACTCCTGGAGTCCCAGGAGTAATACTTAAAAAGTATTTAAGTATTTTAAGTATACTTATGTAATACTTAAAAAGTATCTAAGAAGAGGCAGTGCCAACAGCTTTAGAACCTGGATGCCTGGGTTAGATTCTGCCTTCACATTAGATGAGTGAACACAAGAGAGTATTTAACTGCTTTATGCTTCAGTTTTCTCATTTGCAAAATGGGGATTATAATGATAATGTCAAGAATTCATTTTGAAGATTGTGTTAATTTGTGAAAACTGCTTAGAACACCACCTTCCTTATGCAGTAAGTGTAGTATAGTAGTAGCTGTTGTTGTTATTTGTTATTATTATCATACTAACATTATAATGTGTAAACACTTTAGTGGAAAAAACAATATTGAACAGAGAAAGCTCCCATGAGGCAGATACTTAGTCTACTCAGCTCCACTGCTTGTCTGTATCTGACTGGTCTTCAAGGGCCAGAGTGTGCTTCAGGTGGAACTCATCTTCAATTTTATCCTGAGATACTCAGCTCCTGGGTATCCCTTTTCAAGTGTGCTCAAGGAAAGTTTTGGTATCAACCACTCTCAGCTTCATGTTGATGTATGGCAAAACCAATATAATATTGTAAAGTAATTAGCCTCCAATTAAAATAAATAAATTTATATTAAAAAAAAAAAAAAAAGAGTGAGTCTAGCTGTCCTTCCTCAAGGCCAGTCTAAAGAGCTGGAATTTCCATGACTCTTGGCCACAACTGTTTCCTCCTTGGTCAGGGCTGAAGATAAAAACCTAATGTTACAATTGGTTGATTGCCTTGTGATAGATTTTAGTTTCTTGAGCTCCAAAATCACTCTGGATGGTGACTGCAGCCATGATGTTAAAAGGCGTTTGCTCCTTGGAAGAAAAGCTATGACAAACCTAGACAACATCTTAAAAAGCAGAGACATTACTTTGCCAACAAAGCTCCATCTAGTCAAAGCTATGGTTTTTCCAGTAGTCATGTATGGATGGGAGAGTTGGACCATAAAGAAGGCTGAGCACCGAAGAATTGATGCTTTCGAACTGTGGTGATGGAGAAGACTCTTGAGAGTCTTGTGGACTGCAAGAAGATCAAACCAGTCAATCCTAAAGGAGATCAACCCTGAATATTCATTGGAAGCACTGATGCTGAAGCTGAAGCTCCAATACTTAGGCCACATGATGTGAAGAGCCAACTCAATAGAAAAGACTTTAATGCTGGAAAAGACTGAGGGCAGGAGGAGAAGGGGCAACAGAGGATGACTTTGTTGGATGGCATCACCAACTCAATGGGCATGAATTTGAGTAAACTCCAGGAGATAGTGAAGGACAGGGAAGCCTGGCATGCTGCAGTCCATGGGGTCACAAAGAGTCGGACATGACTTAGTGACTGAAAAACAGCAACAGCTTGTGATCTGAGCCAGAAGACTGAAACACATTTCTGTTTTTAATGGTTGGAACTTTGCTCCCATGCCAGGCTCTGTATCCTTCACACTCAGTGACATCTCCTCATAACCTTGCCAGTGAGGGTGTAATGAACTAGCAAATACCATGTGGACACATTTTCTCAGCCAAGTTACCCTGATGTGTCCAGCCAGCTCCTCAGGGACCCCCAAAGTTCTCCATCTGCCTGCATCCTTTGAAATATGATCTGAAAGTTCAGTAAAGACGAATGTTCTTCAAAAGTGCCCTGATTCACCTGTCCACATGTGGATCACTTACAGGTAATTTCTACATTTGTCATCCTTATAAGAATGTACGAGGACCCACTGTCTCCACCCTCAGTTCTCTCATTTGTAAAATAGCTATAATAAACAACATCCATCTCAGTTGCTGTGGGGATTAAGGAAGATAGAACATCTTTTATACTTAAGACTATATATATTTTTGTCTGTGTCCTGATTTTACTGTTTTGCAGCGGAGTACCCGACATAAAACACAACTACACATATATTCAACTGTGCAAAAGAGAAAGGGCAATATTTTTAAATGTTTAGTAAATGCCTAACAAATATTAGCTGTTATGTCTGTGCTCTTATGCACTCTCAAATCAGATTACACAGTTGGTAACAACAGAACTCATATTTTCTAACTTCTTTGTTTTCAACCAAAGTAGTTTATACTGTGCTCTCATGAGATAATGTCCATTCCATTAAGCCTCTCTGCTTAAAAACATGCAGTTTCCTCTTTCTCTTCTTGTAATGAAATTTCTTAGATGGTTTTTCTGTCTGTAAACACCTAGCCATTCTTCCATTCAATCATCACTTTCTATATGAGTCAGTTTGCCTGGTGTCCTCTCTTTAGGTCCTCTTAGTGCAGTTACCATTATGGTAGTTCCTGTGATTACCATTTATATGTTTCAATTTATATATATATATATATATATATATATATATATATCTCAAGCTCTTTTGCTTTTCTTGAATTTCTTTTCTACATTTGAATGATGGAATACAACTATTTTCCGACCTCCTGAGAAGACTTCAAAAACCAGCCCTCCTTGCCCTAGAGCAAAGGGAAACAGGTTTCCATTGACCCCAGATGGAGTTTAGGGTTGGGGCAGGCTTCAGATCTTTTGTGAAAGATCCAGAAGATAAAGGAAGGTTTCCAAGGAGGAAGCAGGGCAGGCTAGGGGAATTTTCCCTAATATCAGAGAAAAGGAAAAGAATTGAGGAGATGACAGAGGATTCCAGCAGAGCCCAGGAGGTTGCCCAAGAAGGAAGAGAGCTGTGCCCAGAAGAAAGGAAGTGGGAGGCATCCTTGGAGGACCCAGGAGGCTACAGTGCCCCATATCACCCAGCAAGGACTGGCGGGAGATGGAATCCATCCTGAGCTCTGGCTCTGCTCCAGGTGAGCCTGCCCCAACAGCAGAGAGGAGGGCCTGGCTCCACATCCCCTTTTCTTTCCAGTTTGGTGGCCACCACTGCCGCACAGGCCTCCAAATCCACACAGACCTCCTCGGACGATACATCCTTTATCGGCCTTCCAACTCTCGCCTCAGTCCCAGAGCCATACGCCTAAGGGGAGGGCAACCCCCCATGGCAGGGAAGCTTCACACTTGGGAAGGTAGGGGAACTGAATGACAGAGCTCCTGACACTTCTGTCATTTCATTATATTTATGGCTTTGTCACCTGTCCTCTGCCTCCTCTTTCACTGGCCTGTGAGCAGGTAGGGGTGGGGTCAGGGGTAAGCAAGGACATTGCCTTCCCCTCCCCTCACTCCTAGAACACTTCCTGGCCAATAGTAGGGGGTTCTATTTAACCGTCTTGCTTTGGCTGAATAAATCACTTAAGCTAAATCAAATAAAGTATGGGAAGTTATACAGCTTCAGATAAGGCAACACAAGAAAAACAAATCCCATGAGATTCCGAGAACAGGAATCCTATATATCTCTGGTATTTCCATCCAGTCTGTGGACTGACTGAGACCATTACCAGTGCTGAATCCTAGTACCAGTAGTCATGATTAGTGGGCAAGATTATACATGAGTGGGCTTCCCTGGTGGCTCAGATGATAAAAAAAATCTGCCTGCAATGCAGGAGACCCAGGTTCAGTCCCTGGGTGGGGAAGATCCCCTGGAGAAAGAAATGGCTGCCCACTCCAGTATTCTTGCCTGAAGAAGCCCATGGACAAAGGAGCCTGGGCTGGGCTACAGTCACTAGGATCACAGAGTCAGACACGACTGAGCAACTAACACACTTTACGTGGGAGTAACATGACCGCATTGCGACCCCATGGATGGTAGCCTACCTGGTTCCGCAATCCATGGGATTTTCTAGGCGAGAATATTGGAGTGGGCTGCCATTTCCATTGCCAGGGGATCTTCCCAGCCCAGGGATTGAACCCTGGTCTCCTGCATTGCAGACAGACGCTTTACCATCTGAGCCACAAGGGAAGCCGGCAGGTACAACACAGGGAAATATAAGTTTTATAACATTGAACTTGCTTTGGAAAGCTGGAATAAAATCTGAAATCTTTCTTACTTAAATTCTTGCACCCTTTTAAGGGTGATACTCTACACTGGTACTTCCTGTCTAAGGCATAGTGTCTGCTGTTAATGCAGGCATTAGTGGGACATTCCTTCAAACTCAGATAGATCAGTTCAGGTTTAATAGTCCCAAATGCACTCCCATATTGTCTTGAAAGACTCATCATTCATATGAAGATAGACGTTTTCCAGAATCATATAACTGTAGTTTTAAAATGGCAAAATGCTTTTAGCATAAAAATAATATGTAGATATATTCCTACCTAGGGAATAGCTATAAAGCAATTTATAGCTGTGTTACTTTCATTTTCTGTTGCAAAAATAACTGTTATTACACACAAGGAAAGAGTTTTGTAAATGATAAGGGTCATAGTTGGCTTTGGTTTATTTAAATAGGAAAAAAAAAGTTATTGATAGGGTATTGGGTAGTTCACATAATTATGCACAAGATTAGGAAACCGGCCTCATGAAGTGGGCAAGAAGAAGAAACCATGGTGAAAATAGAATCTGTCTATTTAGTACATTGCACCGAACACCAGATGCTACAGTTTCTACCACTGCTACTGCTGACAACCGATTCTGCTCACAAGAAAAAAGCTGTCCCTGATATCTGAGAACTGATCTGATCTGATGTGCACAATTAAACCATATCATTTGCTCACAGTAAAGCCTCAGACAAGGTCCCTGTGCAGCACAAAATACTCAATATTTCCCCTTTGGCTGAATGAGTACCTACTATTTTGTTACTGATTACAGCTTTATCCTTGCTCTGGTCTGCCCTCTCTGTGAGTAGATTTACTGAGACCATTGCAGAACTGCCCCCTGGTTCTGATAGTATCCTATCTAGAGTGAGCCCTCCCTTCTTCTATCTTATCAACCAAAGCCCAAATCCTACAACAGGTTTTGTTTTTTGTTTTTTTCCTAAAATCCTCTTACTGAGACACTCTGTGGTTCTCTGTGATTTACACACTCCCTCACTGCAATGCGGAGATGGCAATGGCACCCCACTCCAGTATTCTTGCCTGGAAAATCCCATGGATGGAGAAGCCTGGTGGGCTGCAGGCCATGGAGTCGCTGAGGGTCGGACACGACTGAGCGACTTCACTTTCACTTTTCACTTTCATGCATTGGATAAGGAAATGGCAACCCACTCCAGTGTTCTTGCCTGGAGAATCCCAGGGACGGGGGAGCCTGGTGGGCTGCTGTCTATGGGGTCGCACAGAGTTGGACACAACTGAAGTGACTTAGCACTCACTGCAATGAGTGATGAACTCAACCTGTTCAACTGTAGATGTGGCCCTTGATGTTGAAGCTTCCTTGGTGGCTCAGATAATAAAGAATCTGCCTGCAATGCAGGAGGTTTGGGTTTGATCGTTGGGTCAGGAAGATCCCCTGGAGGAGGAAATGGCAACCCATTCCAGTATTCTTGTCTGGAGAATTCTGTGGATAGAGGAGCCTGGTGGACTACAGTTCATGGGGTTGCAAAGAGTCAGACACGCCTGAGTGACAAACACTTGATATTGGTGGCTAAAGGGCATTGACAGTTGTCATAGCTAGCTCCGTGCCACTTACCGCCCTTGATGGATGTTACCATCCCAACTGTCTCCATAGAGAATCTCCCACCCCTACTTCTTTGTGTCATTAGTTCCAGGTTCAAAACCCTAGGTGGACACATCTAATTAGCTGATGCTTATAGGAGAGGGGGGAAATGAGAAACTGAAGTTTGGGGATTTCTTTGCACCCCACCAAATCTCATGAAATTTCCAAAATATGGTAAGTTCATAAAATGTCTTGGGGAGGGAGATAGAGAAGGAGGAAGGAAAGTAAGGAAAGGAAAAAAGAAAGAAGAAGAAAAGTCTGGATGTGTTATTTTTTAAATAGCTCCTATAAAAGGTGACACATGAGCTAAAGGAAGAAAGAGATTGCATTTTATTGCCCAAACCACGATCTGAGAAGATACCCCTCCCTCCCAGATCCTTGGTGATGGTATAGTCAGGAAACCAGGATGGAGCAGTAGGTATGCTGTCGTATGCTTTCAAACTCACTGTCTTTTGTAGGATTATGTTTGACTGCATAGGTCAACAAAACCGAAATAGGGAAATCAGATAAAAGTTTCCCTCCCATTTACTGGTGGTGTTACTAGCATGCTGTTCCTTTTTTCTTGCTTCTCCATCATTCTTAGCATCCTTGGACATGCCTTTAAGGTGCAGGAATATATCCTTGTGATCCTCACCTTCTAATTTTTATATTCATATTTCAGGGAGGAGAAAGGAGGTGATCAAGGAGTTCTCATGCTCTCTTTTTCCTTTCAAGAAGACTTCCTGGAACCCCCACACAACATGATCTGGTATTTCTTATTGGGTCCCCAAATGGTGAGAGCAATGCTGGGAAATCTAGGCTTTCAACTGGGCAAAATATCAAAAAGAATGGGAAAATGAATGTTAGAATAGCACATACCACTTCTGGCCACAACTCATTTAACCCTTTTCAGAGTATTTTAATAAGCAAACATACATGAAGTGCAGTAACACACCTACTGGAAAAAATCTTATCACCGTCAGAAACATATACAGCAAATTGCCTCAGCCAGCTCCCTGAGATGGTTTAGTCACTACTCTCAGATTCACCAGTCAGCTATAAACTGGATCTTTAAGCCTGCTGTTAACCTTTTTCTTGTTTTTCTAGATTCTGTTTTCCCAGAACTGAAAGAGGTGACAATGTTAAGTCTGACTCCTTGCAACCCAATCAAGAAGGATAAAAAAGAGTTTGTTTTTCTAAAGATGAAAGTGAAATTAGCAGAAATTAAACATGTTTATTTCACTTCAGTTTCTGCCAGGATGTACATTTGCTGTGGTATACATAAATGGTTCTCAAATTGTGATCTCAGGGCCACTGGTGGTCCTCTATGTCTTAGGTGGTCCTGTGGCCAATTACAAATACATTCTAAAAATCAGCCTAAACTTGTGTTTCAAATTTATTTTAGTTTACTTGTTGCTTTTAAATCAAAATGTAAGAATCAATATTTTTAAATTGTAACCTCAGCAATGATTATTAATTTGAGAAAAGATTTCTTAAGATTTGTGTGTGTGTGGTGGTAGAGTAGGTGGTCCAATGGGCCTTTGCCCAATCTTCATGCTCTATGCTTGGAAAAAATCGAAAGCACAGAGTTTATCCTCTTCAGCTTAGGGTGATCCAGGGCTATAAGACTAAAACTATCAGTTACAGAAGACTCAACAATGAGCTTTATGTCAAAATTTGGGGCAAGATACAAAAGCCCAAGTAGGGTCTATAGGATGAGCTTTCTGCAGGAATGGACCACACACAGGCCATCTTGTACTGTGGCTTGGAGTCACCTTACGATACAATGTGCTGTGCTTAGTTGCTCAGTCATGTCTGACTCTTTGCGACCCCATAGACTGTATAGAGACCAACAGAGACGTCCTTAAAATGTAGCCAAGGTTAAGAAAGGTCAATTTATGCTTGAAATTTTTGATATTACTACCACTGGGTAGCAATAACACATGATTGGTTGATGGAGTTGTAAAATAGAAAAAAAAAGCATTTGAGAGTAAGAAAATTTTAGATTGATATAGTTTTTTCCAGAGAAGAGGCCCAGAATGACTCATACTGTGCATGTCAGATTGCTTGGTCTGTTAGTTAGCTTTTGCTTCACAGGCTTATTTCTTATATTAGCTAACTCTCTTCTAATTCTGTATTCACCAAATAATTATCTAATTTTATTTGGTTTCACTAGTAGATAGCAATTCTGATTGATATATATGTATTGATGTGAGCTTGGCCCTTGGGCTTTGAAACTGGCTGCTTTTAATTCATTCTTTTATTCATTCCTGGTGCTTTTACTGAGCATCTGCTCTGTGTTAAATAATATGTTAGGTCCTGGAGATATACTATCTCGAGTGCAATAAATTCCTATGGATCAAATTTGCAACACTTAAATAAATAAAAATACATTTCTGAACCATGCATAATCAACCTAGGTAGTGTCATTCTGTAAAGCCCTTCTTTAAACAGCTTTCCTGGCCTTAACCAGGTTCCCTTAAAAACTGAACCTAAAACAAAGGCTTATGATCAGGTATTAAATTATGGGATGTGATCCTAGGCCGTAGCAATAAAAAGCAGGAATAAAGGAGAGCAAGGAAGGAGAAAAAAAATCAACTGGAGGATATATTATTGAGTTGGCCTCCAGTGTGGGAAAATGGAACTTGATTCTGTGGAATTCTCTGAAGGAGCTTCATGAAATACATATCTGGGTGGCTTGCCCAAGAAGCAAAGTTAGAAAGCATTTATCCCATTTTGATCAAGGATCTCTCCACAGATGTTAACTTCCTTACATTTCTGAAGTCTACACACAGAAGTACCAAGCCTGGATCAATAAGCATCCCATGTGGCATCAGAGAAGCCCCAGGACGGGAAGTCAAAGTAGGCAGGAAGATCCTATACAATGTACTCTTGAATTACATCAAGTTATACTTGTAGGATGTTAAAGCCTCCATGGAACTTATTGCTACAACAGTGGCTGGTTGCAGTAAAGAAGTTAATTCTGAGAGAGGATTTGAAAAGGTGCATACGAAATAGCCTATAACAAGAATATCTTCACATTCTCTAGCCACCACCTCCACCACTACCAGCCAGCCCTACCAGTCCTTCACCGCCATCTGTCTTTCTCACCACCACGTCCATCATTTCCCTTACCGCTGCCGCCACCTCCGCCGCTGCACCACCTTCCGGCACCCCCTCCGCAGCCCCGGGAGTACCGCAGTCAGCGCCTTTGCCTCCACCAGGGGTGCTGCCACCGCTCCTGTTAGACTACACTGCCACCTTCATCTCCACCACCGCACGCAGCCACACAGGCATTGACAGTGTCTCAGAACTCTATTTTCTGAATGTTGCCTCTCAGTGTTTATACTTCTTAATAAACAGAGTCTTTAGTCCTGGACTAAAAGTTCTTGTGGTAACTTAAATTAGGGAAGACTTGTTCATATCCTAAGTAACTGGAAAGTATCTAAAAGGTTTTTATGCTTTGCTACCTAATAACTTGAAACTGAAGGAAAAAAAAAGAAACCTTAAAGCTAGACTGTAAATTTCATATCATCAGCACCATAATATAGTAAGGAAACAATTAGAGGTTTAGGCAAATTTTTATAGAAGAATGTTAATTGCAACATTACGTAAAATGCTGAAAACAAGGAATAATCTAATTGTCTAACAACTGGGGAGTAGTATGATAAATTATGGTGCATATTTGCAAGGAATGAATAATGATATGGGACAATGTTCATGTTACATCATCAACGAAAAGAGTGTGATATAAAAGAGCTAACCACCCAATATCTATCTTTACAGTCCCCCTTCTTTTGTATTAAAAAAGCCTTGACTTTATCAGGAATGGCAGTTTGCCCAATTAAAAGATAACCTTTGCCGTTATCCCTTGAATCTGCCTGTAGGGATGATGATTCAATGTCTGGAGATAAACTATGCATTTTCCAACAGTGAGAATTAAAGCCCCATGTTATGGGTGGCTGGGGCTTCCCAGCTGGTACAGTGGTAAATAATTTGCCTGTCAATACAGGAGACACAGGTTCAATCCCTGGGTTGGGATGATACCCTGGAGTAGGAAATGATAACCCATTCCAGTATTCTTGCTTGGAAAATTGCATGGACAGAGGAGCCTGGCAGGCTACCGTCCATGGGATCACAAAGAATCAGAGAATCAGACATGACTGGGTGACTGAGCACACACAGCACGTGGATGGTTGACTGGGAAACTGGAATGAGCCTAGATCACTAAACCTAGATCACCTAAACCAGCCCTCGACAGCCTATATCCAAACTTCTTTTGTTATGTATGAAAAGCAAAAGCATTTTTGGTTAAGCCGTTATAGTTGGGTTTCTGTCACATAAGCCAAATGCAGTAATACCCACAAGTTCTGCAACTTAAAAAAAATAAAAAAACTTTATCAGGATGATTTGCATGTCATAAAATTTGAAGATTTTAAGTGTTACTTGTTTTTGTTTTGATTCTTACTTAGCTTGCATATCCTTTCATAAATAGTACGTATGGATCTGACATGTTCTTGTTAAATAACTGCACAGTGTGATAGTCAGTGTTATCTACTGATTATTTCAATTTAGCATCAGGACACAATTCCTCTGCCCTGTGAAGTTAGGTGTGACCACCTATGGAAATAAAATGTCATTATAAGTGACAAAGTGATACTTTATTTTTTTATTAAATTTTTAAATATAACTCTACAATATTGCATTGGTTCTGCCATACATTGACATGAATTAGCCATGGGGGTTCATGTGTTCTCCATCCTGAACCCTCCTCCCACCTCCTTCCCTATCGCATCCCTCTGGGTCATCCCAGTGCACCAGCTCTGAGCACCCTGTCTCATGCATCAAACCTGGACTGGCGATCTGTTTCACATGTGATGCTTTAAAGATTCAATGTCTGTAGTTCAGCACTTTCTATCTTCTGTTGTGGTGACTAGAGCTGTGGTAGATAAATCAGTCTGGGTCCCAGAGACCCAGACTGATGACAGAGCACAGATTCTAGCTGATCTAAGATGAATATGTACCAAGAGTGAAAAATAAATCTTTGCTTATTTTTTGCTTACTGAGAATTTAAGATTGTTTTCTCATAGCAACATAACCTAGCCCATCCTGCCTGAAATGATATTACAAACTACAGCTATATCTTCATTTATTTCATCAAATTCATGTTGTTTATCACTTTGTCTAGCTTTAGTTTTTGATATCATCAGTTCAGTTCAGTTCAGTCGCTTAGTCGTGTCCGACTCTTTGTGACCCCATGAATCGCAGCACGCCAGGCCTCCCTGTCCATCACCAACTCCCAGAGTTCACTCAGACTCACGTCCATCGAGTCAGTGATGCCATCCAGCCATGTCATCCTCTGTCGTCCCCTTCTCCTCCTGCCCTCAATCCCTCCCAGCATCAGAGTCTTTTCCAATGAGTCAACTCTTCACATGAGGTGGCCAAAGTACTGGAGTTTCAGTTTTAGTATCATTTCTTCCAGAGAAATCCCAGGGCTGATCTCCTTTAGAATGGACTGGTTGGATCTCCTTGCAGTCCAAGGGACTCTCAAGAGTCTTCTCCAACACCACAGTTCAAAAGCATCAATTCTTCAGTGCTCAGCCTTCTTCACAGGTCCAACTCTCACATCCATACGTGACTACTGGAAAAACCATAGCCTTGACTAGACAGACCTTTGTTGGCAAAGTAATATCTCTGCTTTTCAATATGCTATCTAGGTTGGTCATAACTTTCCTTCCAAGGAGTAAGCGTCTTTTCATTTCATGGCTGCAGTCACCATCTGCAGTGATTTTGGAGCCCAGAAAAATAAAGTCTGACACTGTTTCCCCTGTTTCCCCGTCTATTTCCCATGAAGTGATGGGACCAGATGCCATGATTTTTGTTTTCTGAATGTTGAGCTTTAAGCCAACTTTTTGACTCTCCTCTTTCACTTTCATCAAGAGGTTTTTTAGTTCCTCTACACTTTCTGTCCCATGAAGTGATGGGACCAGATGCCATGATTTTTGTTTTCTGAATGTTGAGCTTTAAGCCAACTTTTTGACTCTCCTCTTTCACTTTCATCAAGAGGTTTTTTAGTTCCTCTACACTTTCTGCCATAAGGGTGGTGTCATCTGCATATCTGAGGTTATTGATATTTCTCCTGGCAATCTTGGTTCCAGCTTGTGCTTCCTCCAGCCCAGTGTTTTTCATGATGTACTCTGCATAGAAGTTAAATAAGCAGGGTGACAATATACAGCCTTGACGTACTCCTTTTTCTATTTGGAACCAGTCTGTTGTTCCATGTCCAGTTCTAACTGTTGCTTCCTGGCCTGCATATAGGTTTCTCAAGAGGCAGGTCAGGTGGTCTGGTATTCCCATCTTTTTCAGACTAAAATTAATATTCTGATATATTTATCTTTATGCATATTTCGATATTTTTAGAATAGTCTTAAGATAGAATTTCAAAATTAATGGACACATATTTTATATTCTAATAGATATTATCTACTTGCTTCTTGGGGAAAAAGAAGACACTTCTTCCTCAGAAGAAAGTTATGACAAATCTAGACAGTGTATTAAAAAGCAGAGATATCACTTTGCTGACAAAGGTCCATAAAGTCAAAGGATTTTCCAGTAGTCATGTATGGATGTGAGATTTGGACTATAAAGAAGGCCAACTGCTGAAGAATTCATACTTTTGAACTGTAGTGCTGGAGAAGACTCTTGAGAGTCCCTTGGATGTCAAGGAGATCAAACTTGTCAATCCTAAAGGAAATCAACCCTGAATTTTCATTGGAAGGACTGGTGCTGAAGCTGAAGCTCTAATACTTTGGCCATTTGATGTAAAGAGCTGACTCACTGGAAAAGACTATGATGCTGGGAAAGATTGTGGGCGAGAGAATGGGTTGACAGAGGATGAAATGGTTGGATGGCATCACTGACTCGAAGGACATGAGTTTGAGCAAACACTGGGAGATGGTGAAGGACAAGGACGCCTGGCGTGTTGCAGTTCATGGGGTCACAAATAGTCAGACCCGGCAACTGAACAACAACAACTTACTTTCAAGGAAAGATTGTGAATATTCTCTCTGACCAGAAGAGAGTGCCTGTGTCCCAGCCATAAAAGCAATAATAGATAGTATTATTATCTTTACTTTTGCAATCTGATAGATAAAATATATTATTGTGCTTAATAAGCGTCACTGATTGATAATGAAATAGGGCATATTCATATGCTGGGCAATTGAATGTCTTCTTTGTGAACTACTTGTTTCACTGAGAAGTGCTTACTTTGACCTTATGTTTTACCTCTTGGATTCTTTATCTTTTTCTTCCTGATTTTGAGGCGCTTTTACTGTGGTATGAATATTAATCTTTATATTATGTGATGCAGATTTTTTTCAACTTAATCTGGTATTTTAAGTATAAGTACAGTGCTCTTAAAATAGTTTGTATTTAAATCTGTTATTTTATTTTGCAACTTCTGAGTTCTGTGTGTGGTAAGAATGCCTTTCCCCACCATGATTAAAAATTTTTTTCCGTCTACTTTTAATTCTTCTATAATTTCGTTTTTCACAGTGCACATTTATAATTCATTTGTGTTTTTTAATGAATGATGTGAGCTAGATAAGACATCTTAATGTAGTGCTTTCCAAATAGACTATCAGTTTTTCCCATAGAATTATTAATCCTACAGATCCAAAATACTACCTTTGTCATAATCAAAATTAGTATGTATAAAAATATTGATTGTGAACATTGTTTTGTTTCAATGATCAATTTTCCTATTGATATCCCAGTACTCCCTATTTTAATTAAGGAAGACCTCCGTAACTGTTCTACTTTTCAGTTTTTTCTGTTAATTATTCTTGCACATATTCTCTTTCAGATAAACCTGAGAAACAACTCTTAAAGCTCCATAAACTATTTGTTAGAATTTTGAGATTGTATATAATTTACAGATTACTTTGGAGTCATTTAACATCTTTACAGTATTTGCATCTAAGAACACAACACGTCCCTCCACTAACTCAAGTCTTCTTAGTTCCCTTCCTATAGGTCTTGTACATTTTGATTGGCTTTTTTAATGGATTATTTTTGACATCTTATTTCCCCAGGTTGCAAGACAAAATGAAGTCATTAGACTGAAGCAGTTGCTTCAGTTCAAAAACTTTGGTTTCACTCTGGCATTTAACATTTGGAGAAATGTCTACTTATTTCTTCTTCTCTACTCAAGCAAAGCATTATCTTTCTGTTGTGACAGTTTGGAACAACCCATAGCATTTGACCTGCACATTTCCTTTCATCTGATCCAGATTTATGTTCTGCTGCACGAATGATGACAGGATAGTTGATCCCAATTGGCTCCACTCTCTTTATCCAAATGGTTTTTGCCTTATTATGCTGTTTTAAATAATGATTCCCTCTGAGCATGTTAGTTATTAAATCACAGTGAAATTCTTTTTGCACAACACAATGTTACATTTATATTAAACCTCTGGGAGCAGCAATACAGAACACATTGCACATATGGACCTTCAGGCAAAATTTAGGGCCTAATCATGTGTAGGAAGGATTTCCTCAGTGGCTCAGCAGGTAAAGAATCCACCTGCAGTGCAGGAGACACAGGAAACGTGGGTTCAGTCCTTATGTTGGGAATACTTCCTGGAGGAGAAAATGGCAGCCCACTCCAATATTCTTGTCTGAAAAATCTCACGGACAGAGGAGCTTTGGCGGGCTACAGTCCAAAGGGTGGCAAAGACTTGAACAAGACTGAGCAACTAAGTACTCACACACACATGTATAGGAAGTGGAAGGCTAGACTCATTTTAGAAGAAGAGGAATTGGCATAATTTATTAAGATCCAACAGGTAAACTAGTAATGGTGAAACAGCCATGACTGGAACCAATTTCCATTCATCATTGTCATACTTTTAACTGTTGGGCTTTCAGAGAAAGTGAAAATTCTAAAATGTACTTTGAATTTCCTATTATAGCACAGTGAACTTTTGAAATGGCTACAATGATTTTTATTGAGGACTTTTCCATCTTTTTTGTTTCAAATGTGTATTTATTTCTGTATTTTTGGAGCTCTGTAAATCCAAATAGAATATTAAGATTTGATTGACTTGATACAATATCTATAGCAAGAAATTGTTTTAGAAGTTTTCATCTTTCTTTACTTTTCATCCATTTTTTTTCCTTTTCTTTCTCTATTTTGTTTGTTTCTTCTCATTTCTTCATTTTTCAAGTATAAATAGTAGGAGACATATTGATTCAGTATATTGATTCAGCTCATTGGAGACTAGAACAACTTCAGATTTAAATTATGGCTGCATGGATAGAAATGTGAGTTTTCTTAACTGTTGGCTATGACACAACTTCCCAGAGGTTTCTGTGTTTACCACTGACCTTGTTTCATGAGTTGAATTGAATCCTCCCTCCAAAGACATGTTGAAGTATGAGGTCACATACCTCAAAATGTGACATTATTTGGAAATAGGGTAATTACAGATGCAACTAGTTAAGATGGGGTCATCTTAGAGCTCAGTGGACTTAATCCTGTGTGACTGATATCCTTATAAGAAGACCTCTATGTGAAGACACACTGTGAAGATGGAGGCAGAAACTGGAATGACGCTTGTACAAGTCAAGGTACGCCAAGGTTTGACAGCTATCATCAGAAACTAAGAGGAAAGAATGGAATAATCTCCTTCAGTGTCCTCAAAAGCAACCTCATGATTTTAAACTTCTAGCACCCAGAAATGCGAAAGAATAAATTCCTATTGCTTTAAGCTACCAGAGTGTGGAACTTTATTATAGCACATTCAGTTCAGTTCAGTCGCTCAGTCATATCTGACTCTTTGCGACCCCATGAATCGCAGCATGCCAGGGCTCCCTGTCCATCACCAACTCCCGGAGTTCACTCAAACTCATGTCCATCGAGTCGGTGATGCCATCCAGCTATCTCATCCTCTGTCATCCCCTTCTCCTCCTGCCCCCAATCCCTCCCAGCATCAAGGTCTTTTCAAATGAGTCAACTCTTTGCATGAGGTGGCCATAGTATTGGACTTTCAGCTTCAACATCAGTCCTTCCAATGAACACCCAGGACTGATCTCCTTTAGGATGGACTATTTGGATCTCCCTGCAGTCCAAGGGACTCTCAAGAGTCTTCTCCAACATCACAGTTCAAAAGCATCAGTTCTTTGGTGCTCAGCTTTCTTCACAGTCCAACTCTCACATCCATACATGACCACTGGAAAAACCATAGCCTTGACTAGACGGACCTTTGTTGGCAAAGTAATATCTCTGCTTTTGAATATGCTGTCTAGGTTGGTCATAACTTTCCTTCCAAGGAGTAAGCGTCTTTTATTTTATTTTATTTTATTTTATTTTATTTTATTTTTAAACTTTACATAATTGTATTAGTTTTGCCAAATATCAAAATGAATCTGCCACAGATATACATGTGTTCCCCATCCTGAACCCTCCTCCCTCCTCCCTCCCCATTCCATCCCTCTGGGTCGTCCCAGTGCACCAGCCCCAAGCATCCAGTATCGTGCATCGAACCTGGACTGGCAACTCGTTTCATACATGATATTTTACATGTTTCAATGCCATTCTCCCAAATCTTCCCACCCTCTCCCTCTCTCACAGAGTCCATAAGACTGTTCTATACATCAGTGTCTCTTTTGCTGTCTCGTACACAGGGTTATTGTTACCATCTTTCTAAATTCCATATATATGCATTAGTATACTGTATTGGTGTTTTTCTTTCTGGCTTACTTCACTCTGTATAATAGGCTCCAGTTTCATCCACCTCATTAGAACTGATTCAAATGTATTCTTTTTAATGGCTGAGTAATACTCCATTGTGTATATGTACCACAGCTTTCTTATCCATTCATCTGCTGATGGGCATCTAGGTTGCTTCCATGTCCTGGCTATTATAAACAGTGCTGCGATGAACATTGGGGTACACGTGTCTCTTTCCCTTCTGGTTTCCTCAGTGTGTATGCCCAGCAGTGGGATTGCTGGGTCATAAGGCAGTTCTATTTCCAGTTTTTTAAGGAATCTCCACACTGTTCTCCATAGTGGCTGTACTAGTTTAGTAATCATCTTTTAATGTCATGGCTGCAATAACCATCTGCAGTGATTTTGGAGCCCCAAAAAATAAAGTCTGACACTGTTTCCACTGTTTCCCCATCCATCTGCCATGAAGTGATGGGACCAAATGCCATGATCTTCGTTTTCTGAATGTTGAGCTTTAAGCCAACTTTTTCACTCTCCTCTTTCATTTTCATCAATAGGCTTTTTAGTTCCTCTTCACTTTCTGCCATAAGGGTGGTGTCATCTGCATATCTGATATTATTATTTCTCCTGGCAATCTTGATTGCTGCTTCTGCTAAGTCGCTTCAGTCATGTCTGACTGTGCGACCCCATAGATGGCAGCCCACGAGGCTCCCCCGTCCCTGAGATTCTCCAGGCAAGAAGACTGGAGTGGGTTGCCATTTCCTTCTCCAATGCATGAAAGTGAAAAGTGAAGGCAATCTTGATTAGGCAACAACTATACCCTGTTTCGGAGAAGGCAATGGCACCCCACTCCAGTACTCTTGTCTGGAAAATCCCATGGACAGAGGACCCTGGTGGGCTGCAGTCCATGGGGTCGCTAAGAGTCAGACACGACTGAGCGACTTCACTTTCACTTTTCACTTTCATGCATTGGAGAAGGAAATGGCAACCCACTCCAGTCTTCTTGCCTGGAGAATCCCAGGGATGGGGGAGCCTGATGGGCTGCCGTCTATGGGGTCGCACAGAGTCAGACACGACTGAAGTGACTTAGCAGCATACCCTGTTTAAGAGTGTCAATTTTGATCTTTTCCCTAGTGTTCAGATTTTGAGCCCAAGTTCAGTTCTTCCTTCCTCCTCTACAGGCTTTCTCTTCACAGATGCATATCAGTGTACTCTAGAACCAGACATTTTGGATATGTGTTGTACTTTACTGCAGTTATGTGCTGGTAGTTGTTCAGTCGCTAAGTTACATCTGACTCTTTGCGACCTCATGGACTGCAGCACACCAGGCTTTCCTGTCCGTCATTATCTCCTGGAGTTTGCTCAGATTCATGTCCATTGAATCCAGGACGCTATCTAACCATCTCATCCTCTGCTGTCTCCTTCTGCTTTTGCCGTCAATCTTCCCCCGCATCAGGGTATTTTTCAGTGAGTCAGCTCTTTGCATCAGGTAGCCAAAGTATTGAAGTTTCAGCTTCAGCATCAATCCTTCCAATAAATATTCAGGGTTGATTTTCTTTAGGATTGACTTGCTTGATCCTGCAGGCTAAGGATAAAGATATTGTTTAAGGATTAAAAATATAAACCAATAGATGAGCTACAAGCGCTCAGTTAGTCATAAATCTAACTTGATATTCAATATTACCTTTTATAGTTTATCTCCCAAGCCAATGGTTTCCTCCTATAAAGAGCCTAGTCCTCTTTATTTGCTCAAAGTCACATCTTCAACTCCAGACTGAACCATCCAGTCCCTACCTGTGTGACCCACCCACTAGGTCACCTAGATTCTGAGCTTAGAACCCTGTGAAATTTCTTTCCTTAGGTACCACATCATGGATGGAAATCCATTGGTCAGATCTCACACCTTGGATCACTTCCTAGAAAACTCATCTTTGCTGCATCCAACCATGCTCACTGTCATCTTCCATACTGCTAGCCTTCTAACTGCCTGCCATTTGCCTTGTTGTTACAATCTCTCTTTCCCAAGTGCATGCTCAGTCACTTCAGTCATGTCCTAGTCTTTGTATCCCCAAGGACCAGAGCCTTCCAGGCTCCTCTATCCATGGGATTCTCCAGGCAAAAATACTGGAATGCATTGCCATGCCCTCTTCCAGGGGATCTTTCTGACCCAGGGATCGAATCCACATCCCTTACATCTTCTGCACTGGCAGGCAGGTTCTCTACCACTGGCACCACCTGGGAAGCCCACGTATGTATTTGCAAATATGTAATTTTTAATTTGTTTAAACTCAGCCCAACATCCCATGCTCCTTCATGGAGTCTTTTAACCGAACACTCACAGTGTTCAAAAAGTGCACCATTCCTGGATCTCTATAAAACTGATACCTCCAAATCCCCTGTTTTATTCAACATGCATGAGATTTGAGTTGGGGAAAGAGCATACAGTTATTCCCTCCAGCACACATAGGATTGGAGAGGATTTTCACAACTGGAACATATAAATATTTCATGTGCAGGCTTCTTTGTGGAAACATTATTTTATGATCTATATAACCCCATAGGGTACCGTTTGATCTAAGACACATATGTGGCATGTTTAGTGAAGTCAGTGGAAATCTACACGGATCTCCTGATGGGAGGAATTAAATTCAGATAGGGTGAGATAATTTTACCAGATGCTATATATTTTCTATGCAAAACTTAAAGTTGTAAAATAGGAAGATTGGCACAAGGGAAAAATACTTGCATCATCTAACATCCTTCACTAGGAGCCCTTCACGGATAAGCAATAGGCTTTCTTGTCAGTACAACCTTTCACAGAAAGGAAGACAGTATGAGCATTTTAGAGTTATTTAGAGGTTGTTTTACAAAAGTGCTTTCTATCTCTAAGAACTCAGACTACCAATCTGTTGTTTTTCTTTATTTCATAGACTCTAAAAGCAGGAGAATCACCAAAGAGAAACAACCATTCTGAGATGGATTTGCAGAACTTACATAATCCAGTAAGAATTGTATTATTTTGTCAAGTAGAGCAACTGACACATGAGTGGGCTCCCAGGCCTGGAGTTTAGGATGTAACTAACAAGGTAGCATGAAGGAGACAGACTGTGTGTACCTCTTGCCCTAGGCTTCCAAAATAGAAGTGAAGCTGGCCAAAGGTTCCTCGGAGGCCCTGCCTCCAAATGACTATGCTTCTCTGCTCTGTCTCTCCCCTTCCCCAACTTCTCAGCTTCCCTAAGCCTTCCCACGACAAGACCCTGAGGAGCCATCCAAGTCCTTAATTCCACAGTGCACGTGTGAAAACATTCCTTCCTGACAGATCCTTTCTGTTGGACTCCCACTTCATCCAGGAAGGTTGGTGGGGACAGTGCTTACAGTTTGGTCAAGACTGTTGTGTTGAGTCTGAGGAAATTGCACGTCAATGTCAACGTGAACTTCAGTGCCTCACCACACCTAATACTAAGTGTGGAAATGGCTGGATTCTTCACCTCTGGAAAAAAGGAAGCCTTGCTAAAGTCACCTCAGATATGAGAGGATTACTGTTGGAAATAGAGGAGTATCACTACAATCTGATTTTGTAAATATACAACAAAACTATTCTATACATAAGGCTTGCCCTCAAGAAGAACTCCAAACTCAGCCATGGAAAGGCCTCACCTGTCTTTCCAGCTCAGACCTGGCTTCTCTGGCCCCTCCCACTCTGCTCTTCTACCACACTGACCCCTCAAAGTTGGCCAAAAGTGTAGCTTCAGCCCTTCCTTTTCCCTCTAACGTTCATCTCAAGACCCACACCACCTCCCTCCCACTCTAAGTAATCCTTACTCTTCTTTGGAAGCCAAAATTCCAGCTGTACAGCCCTTTGATTTTAGAATGTCCTCCTTGAGCTCCCAGAACTCAGAGGGAGGTTCTATGTTAACTTCAAGTCAAGCACTCACTGCTTTGTATTTCTGTTCACTTGCCTGCATCTCCCACTAACCTGACACCTCCTCAGAGACAAGTTCTGAGTCCAGGTCACCTTGGTATCCCTAGTACCCTGCCCAGTATCTAGCAACAGGAGGTACCGATTATTATGTTTCAAATGAAGACTCTCTCCCTCCTCCCCTCAGAACATTCATACAAACAACATCATGAGGCCAATTTTCTCAGTGAATTATATTATATCTTCCCAGTTAAAGAATGTTGTGACTTCCTGGTGTCTATGAGTCACCATATTCAAACCAAAACTTGGACTGGAAGCCACAGAGGTGAGGGGAAGTTCAGATTAAAACAAAAAACTCAACCAAAACAAAAGACTCGCAACTGTGATTTTATTGTCTGTTAAATGAAAATACTATACATAAGCATTTTCCCTCACAGACTCTCAGTGAGGTTCAGTGAGATAACCCACATTTATGCCTTCAGTGGAACACCTGGAACAAAGTAAACAATCAATGTTAGTTCAAGGAAGGGTAGTATAATAGAGTCTTAGAGGTCATTTCACAGAGCCTTGTCCTCCTGCCCACTGCAGGAAGGGCTTTGGCTGAGGGTTGGGCACCCAGCCTCTGTCAGACCACCCAATAGGCTCAAAGCAACCCATTCCCAGTGTAGACAGTCATCCTTATTAAAAAACTCCTTCCTCCAACTGAGGTGGAATCTGCCTTCTGCACATCCATCCTCTCATTCTCTATGTAGAAAAGTCAGATTCATTTTCTTTTTACTGATTTTATTTTCTGCATAAGTAACATGCAAATACATTCCCTTTCTTAAAAACTTCAAGCATTACAATTGAGGTTCTTTTCTCCAAATGCTTTTTATCCCCAGAGTCCACTTCCTTTGTATGTGGCAATTTTCTTAAAGCTTTACCGCTGTTTCTCTCCCCCTTCTCTGCATTCTCTCTCCAACCCTTCTTGTCCTTAAGCTAAACTCCCATTTCCTTCCTAATCTTATAAGATTTCTGTTATAAAAATCTATACCATGCTAGGGGCTTCCTCTGACCGTATTCAAATCCAAATTGTCAATGTTCACCTTTGCCTTGCATCGTCATTTCTTAAGGGTTGCTGTGAAATGTCTATCCCTCCCCGAACCCAGAAAAGGGATAAATAAAATTACTCTTTAACACAGTCAGACAATATTAATCAAAATCTAAAATGCATAAATCTTTTGACTTAGCAATTATATTCACATAGGTACACTAAAAATATACATAATTCATACACATAGGTACACACTATTACTGAAAAACTAGATTCACTTCTTGGTGGATGTCGAGCAAAAAATGATTGCAAGCCAAAGATTGGGAAAAGGAAGGACTTACTCTTGCAGTAAGTAAGGAGAGCACTGGGGCTGTTTCCCAAAGCAGGGTCTCCCCAACAAACAAACAAAACCTGGGGAAGTTTTAAGTTAAGGGTAGCATATTTATGAAGGGGTTTGGGCAGTCCACAGAAACCAAGATTTAGTTGATTGAAGTCAGGAGGGTCAGAAAAGGTCAATATCATCATTCCTTAGGTTCCAGTTGACCTGGCAGTTAAGTGCTTCAGGCTAATCTTCACCTTTGACACAGAATCTTTGCTACTGCTTCTTCTGCCTGATGGCAGTCATTTGTCTCTGCACTCTTTTGCTCCCTTAAGATCATTAGTTACTGAGAACTGTTCAAGAGCAAGCACTGTGGTCAGGCTTAGATCACAAAATGGCTTAGCCCAAAAATGGTTTTTCTTATGTCAAGAAAGCCATGTCTAGTTCCCTTTCTCTGGGGATTCCATACTCTTATCTACTTACAAAATAGGTGTGCATGTTTGTTTAAGTACATATTTCAGTGTATATTCAAATGTTAGAGTAAAATACATCTGATAAAATAATGAAGTTGATATGATTGAGTTATTTGGAATAATAGCCAATGTATTAAGGGAATTATGAAATTTGCATTTTTAGGCTACACCTGTTTCTGTTAAGATTTGAAGTTATGCAGAAATATATTTACTTGCATTTGCTTAGAAAATGTCTAGAAGACTACACAGAAACAGTTAACAGTTGTTATATTTGGGAAGACAGAATGAGGTATGGCAAAAGTGGGGAGGAGATGAACTTTTCTTTTTCATTTAATAATATAGTGTTTAAATAATCTTTTGCCATGAGCACATATTACTTTTATAGTTTAAATTTATGTAACTAAAAAATTATTCCTTAATATTAAAGTATAAAAATCAACACTTAAGAGATGTAAGCAAAACAGTGCATATTCTTCCTAGTGTATTCCTCTGATTAAATGGATTAACATTTCTAAAGGACTGACTGTCACTCAGGAAAGGAAGGAGAAGAGTCAGCCAAAGAAGGTCACCAAAGTATCAAGGAGATAACCAATTACAAGATCCAAAAATAATCCAAAGGAAATGAAGCTTCACCAGTGGACTTCAAATATCCCCACCCCACTGGCAAAGTCATCTGCATACAAGTGATGTAGTTGGTGCCATGGCTCATAGATTTCAAGTAGTTGGGTCCATTGTGTGAGTACTAAGTTGCTTCAGTCCTGTCCAACTCTTTGCTACTCTATGGATTGTAGCCCAAGCTCCTTTAGCCATGGGATTTTCCAGGCATGAATACTGCCATGCCCTCCCCCAGGGGATCTTCCTGACCTAGGAATCGAGCCCACTTCTCTTATATCTCCTGCATTGGCAGGAGGATCTTTACCACTAGAGACACTTGGGTCCATTAGCAAGACGCAATTGTATTAGACTACTTTTGTCTGATAACACAATGAGTATGAAGATACTGTAACCAAGAAAAGAAAGTAAAAGTATTAAGAAGTGAAGTATGTATATTCACCTTGGAGAGGGATGAGTGGAGAATTGAGAGATGAAGCATCCAAAATGATAGCTGTTTGAGTTGTCATATTCCCTCTTGTTTTAAATTCACCTTAGTTGCATCTCTCAAGCCACAATGCATATTTCTTAAAAGAAGAAAAATTTCATATGCCTGCTGATAGTTTACACAATTTCTCCTTAATCCTTATACTGAAAATGTCCCAACTGCAAAATTCCAGATACTTTATGTTATGGTCTTTGAAGGGTCTGACATTTTGCTCTATTGGCAAGCTGAGTTAGCTTATTACTGTTTCACAGATGCTGGCATAAGACATGAAATTCAGAGATCACAGATAAAGGACTTTAGTACTTATTGCACAGCAAGAATCTTAAGCTTTATATTGGTTTGCATTGATTCCCTGATGTGTGGTACAAGTGGGATTAGATGGATTTCTATAAATGCATTTTGTTGAGTTTTGTTGTTGTTCCATTGTTAAGTCATGTCCGACTATTTGCGACCCCATGGACTACAGGACACCAGGCTTCCCTGTCCTCCACTATCTTCTGGAGCTTCTCAGATTCATGTCCATTGAGACGGTAATGCTATCTAACCATCTCACCCTCTGCCTACCTCCTTCTCCCTTTTCCTTCAGTTTTTCTCAGCATCAGGGTCTTTTCCAATGAGTCAGCTCTTCACATCGGGCAACCAAAGTACTGGAGCTTCAGCTTCAGCATCAGTTCTTCCCATGAAGATTCAGGGTTGATTTCCTTTAGGATTGACTAGTTTGATCTCCTTGACATCCAAGGGACCCTCAAGAGTCTTCAGCACCACAATTCAAAAGCATCAACTCTTTGGCACTTCTCTATGGTCCAACTCTCACATCCATACATGACTACTGGAAAGACCATAGCTTTGACTATACAGACCTTTGTCAGCAAAGTGATTTCTTTGCTTTTTAATATGCTGTCTAAGTTTGTAATAGCTTTCCTTCCAAGGAGCAAGTATCTTTTAATTTCATGGCTTCTGTCACTGTGTGCTGTGATTTTGGAGCCCAAGAAAATAAATCTGTCACTGCTTCCACTTTTTTTCCTTCTATTTGTCATGAAATTATGGGAGAGGTGATTGTTGAGCTTTAGGAGAGGAAAAAATGAGCATGGGCTATTTATTGCTTTTGTAGGTAAGTAAACCTATTCTTTGCCTGTAAGAAAGTGAAAAGTGAAGTTGCTCAGTCGTGTCTGACTCTTTGTGACTCCATGGACTGTAGCCTATCAGGTTCCTCCATCCATGGGATTTTCCAGGCAAGAGTGCTGGAGTGGATTGCCATTTCCTTCTCCAGGGGATCTTCCCAACCCAGGAATCGAACCCGGGTCTCCCACATTGCAGGCAGATGCTTTACCATCTGACCCACCAAGGAAACTACTCTTTGCTTGAAGGGAGGTGTTATCTCCTCCTTCAAGGTTACCACTGCAAACACAATCTTGAGACTATTCTCAATGCGAACAAAACACTAGACTATGAGAAAGTCGAAAAGTGGCCCCAGGAAAGAATGGCCAAATCTTTGTATTCTTGGCATAAGTGGTGAGAATGTTCAGGGAAGTCAGGGCTGATCCAAGATTGCCTCTCCCAATGCTTTCTAGTTGGAGAGCAGGTGAGGAAGTGAAAGGACAACCAGCAGTGCTCTCCTTGTAACTCAATATTATAAGAAGATGGGTATTTAAAATAAAGGAAGGGGGAAGGAGGGAGGAAGGAGAGGGTGGGAAAAACTTACCACCAAAGAATACCAGAGGTTCTGTTTACACATTATGATGACAGTTCAACCATACTTCAAGTTTCTAGAGCATCTCCAACAGTATCTCTGGTAGGGATGTCATTTCAGGTATTCAGAATCAAGGCAAGAGCATAGGGAGAGCAAGAAGACTTATGCAGAACTCAGACCATACAACCTGTCCCTAGTCTCTGCCCATTCCCTGAATTTAAGGGTCCTCTGATATGGAAACCTCTGCTGGCTTTCTGCTAGTGAACACTTTCCGTGTTTTCTTAGAACAGTTCCAGTTGTTCATTAGAACAACTAATACATATATAAAGCTAGTTTTTTATTTTGTTTTTCATTGTGCACCCATTGATGCTTGCCCTGAACATGCTTCTAGTATAGTATCTCTAACACTAATTTTTAAAAATTAATACATGGTTCTCAAATATGGACTTCTTCCTACCAGAATAGTGAATTCCTCCCAACACACTGAAATGACTTAGACTGTTATTCATAATAACAGTGACCACAAAAATAGCTGACATGACGCGATGCCTACTGAACACCAGATACTTTTCTATAAACTGCAATTTTCCCAGCAGCTGAATGATGTAGGTATTATTTACATTCCCATTTTTCAGGTGAATAAACTTCAGGAGGTGAAATAACTCATAACCCAGAGTTAGAATTCAAGCTCAGGCAGTTGGTATCAGGACTTGATTTCTTAATCATCAAGCAAAATGAAGCAAAAATTTAATTACACTATTTCCTCAAATTTTTTGTTATCATTTTCTTTTCTTTTTTCTCTTAACTGAAAAATAACAGTTAGAAAACAAGATCAGTGAACATTTTAACTTTTGTATGTGTGTTAAATTGAAACAACTTTTGAAAATCATGAGATGTTTCTGAACAGTGCAGATGTCTTTAATCTCTACCTCCTGGTGTTTATCGGGTTCCTGGCACAAAATGGAATCTTAAGAAAGGAAGGGAAAATTGGAAAGGGTAGTGAGAGAAGAGAAGGGGAGGAGCAGGAAAAGGGCAGAGTGCAGAGAAGGAAAGTATGAGACAGTAATCACCATGTATTACAACTACTGTTGTTTTGACCTGGTATCTGCAACAAAATGACCACATAGGCAATCTCTGTTCAAGAAAGGAAGTACTTGGTTCTTAGAAGCAATTTGGCCATGGGCCCTGGGGCCTTTCATTTCATTCGGATATCTCAAGATATCTTTTCCATTTTCTTTTTCCAATACACATAAATAAAAATAGATGAGAAGATAAGACTATGTCATCCCATAAGACTCTAATACTTTGAAGTCAGAATATTTTTGAACAAAGTCAACTGAATACTACCCAGAAAACTGCTTTTTCTGGGAGAAATATCAATAACCACAGACACACAGATGACACCACCCTATGGCAGAAAGCGCACAAGAACTAAAGAGCCTCTTTATGAAAGTGAAAGAGGAGAGTCAAAAAGTTGGCTTCAAACTCAGCATTCAGAAAACTAAGATCATGACATCCTGTCCCATCACTTCATGGCAAATAGATGGGGAAACAATGGAAACAGTGACAGACTTTATTTTGGGTAGCTCCAAAATCACTGCAGACAGTGACTGCAGCCATGAAATTAAAAGACACTTCCTCCTCGGAAGAAAAGCTATGACCACCTAAACAGCATATTAAAAAGCAGAGACATTACTTTGCCAACAAAGGTCCGCCTAGTCAAAGCTTTGGTTTTTCCAGTAGTCATGTATGGATGTGAGAGCTCGAGTATAAAGAAAGCTGAGAGCTGAATAATTGATATTTTTGAACTATGGTGTTGTAGAAGACTCTTGAGAGTCCCTTGGACTGCAAAGAGATCCAACTAGTCAATCCTAATGGAAATCAGTCCTAAATATTCATTGGAAGGACTGATGCTGAAGCTGAAGCCCCAATACTTTGGCCACCTGATGTGAAGAACTGACTCATTGGAAAAGACCCTGATGCCCAGAAAGATTGAAGTCAGAAGGAGAAGGGGATGACAGAGGATGAGATGGTTGGATGGCATCACCGACTCAATGGATGTGAGTTTGAGCAAGCTCCGGGAGTTGGTGAGGGATAGGGAAGCCTGGCGTGCTGCAGTCCATGGGATCTCAAAAAGTTGTACATGGCTACGTGACTCAGACCCAGCAAATGGGCTTCCCAGTGCTAGTGGTAAAGAATCCGCCTGCCAGTGCAGGAGACACAGAAGACTTGGGTTCGACCTCTGGGTGGGAAAGATCCCCTGTAGAAGGAAAAGGCAACCACTCCAGTATTTTCTCCTGGAAAAATCCTACGAACAGAGAAGCTTTGCTGGCTACAGTCCATGGGGTCACAAAGAGTTGGACACGACTGAACACACATGCAGCTATGCACCCAGCAAATCTAGAAAAGAGCCTTTCTTAGCATTATACTTTGTCCAATAGAGCTCATGTTTTAAAATAGGAGAGTAAAGAGATCTTATTCTAGATATGCATTTTAAAACACAAATGACTCATGGCTCCCTTAAAACAAATAAATAAATAAACAATGCCAGTACCCTAGCATTCAGGAACAGCCCTACAACAACAAACCAGTGTGGGCAAATTAAAAAAAAAAATTATTTGCAAGGAAATTAATTCATTCCCAGAGTTTCCAAGAGGTTAGTATAAAAAACAGTGACTACATGTTTTGTTAAGACAAGAAAAAATTGCCTTACCATGTTTATAACTATTTTCTAAAGGAAGTTGCATGGCCTAATGAACTGCATCTTGGATTGGGAGTTAGAAATTTCAAATTCTGCTCTTTCTCAAACACTGTCTGGCTGTGTGGCCTTGAATAAATTACTTACCCTCTCTGTGTTTCCTTATTTTTTTAAAGTGAGGATTACATTGACTGACTGCACAGAAGAGGTATTGTGCTCACCAATGAATTAGTGACTAGAATGAATCGTTCAAATATGAACAAAGAAGCGCTATGTCTAACCTGAAACACACATTTTAAAGTAGTTGGGAACAGTTCCCTCATTAGGTAAATAAAGCTGTCCCACTTGTTAATTTTTGAAATAAATTCCAATTTAAAAAAACCAATTATTCTGAGAGCCACATTTCTAAAACTACCCTAGAAAATTCATAATTTATTTTTGATATTGAAACTGCATACCTTTTTGCATAGTTTCTTAAAGAAGATCACCTATTTTTAAAAAATATGTTTTTCAGGAAGCAGGATGAGAAAGAAATTACTTTAGCATCTGTGCCCTCGTCTACTTCTAGCAAATCTTACTAATCTTCGGAATTCTGACTCTGACTTATTAATTGACATGAGGAAAGGTTTAGTCACTCAGTCATGTCCGACTCTTTGAGTCCCATAGACTGTAGCCTGCCAGGTTCCTCTGTCCATGATATTCTCCAGGCACAAATGCTGAAGTGGGTTGCAATTTCCTTCTCAAGGACTTATTGATGACCCACAGTAAACAGTCAAATAGAAAAGAACCTAGGAAATGGTTTATGATACCCCATAAAAGCCCACTAGAATAAGCCCATCATGTTCTGAACATTCTTTCTGATATGTCTGTTGCTCCAGTAGGTTATAAAATAATCCAGGAGGAAGACTCCCTTATCCATCTCTACACACACAATATCTAGCATAATGCTTGGCATATGGACACTGTTAAGTAAATATCTGTTGAGCAAAACTGAAATTGGAGTGGGTAAGTTGGTTTATTCAGGAAAATTTGAGTCAAAGTAAATTTCTTGAATTGACCGTTTTCTAACTAACAGAATCACAGATAAGCTTCAGAAGCTTCTTCTATCAATTAATTGCTGGATTGGAGAATGCAATGAGGCATAGCTAATTTAATAATTTCTGTAACCTCCATGAACTTTCCACTGCTTCACAGATAGTCTAAATTTAGCATGACATGTGGGGCCCATGCAGCTGTATTGCCATCCTTTTTGGGTAAAAATTCTCTCCATCTTCATTTCAACACTGGCAACTCTGCCCAATGCACTTTGCTCTAGCTGATTAAACTTGTTGCTAATTTGCAAACACATCAAGCCTTTCTCCATCCTCCCAGTTTCATAAGGATTTTCAAAGGGAATGCCTTTCTATGTGCAAATCCCTGAAACTAGCATTTCTCACTTTTCTTATACATAAACACCCACTCATCAATAAGACCATACTTTGTGAAGTTTTCCCAAATCTCCTCCCCCTTTTGAGGGGGTACATACCTCTACAATAACACATATTTCAATAGTTCATGTATATAATTAATCAAAGGCAGACAATGCATCTTATTTTTTTTATGATCCCAATATTATCATGACACATGGCTTTTATTATGTGGTCAATACATTTTTATATAATGATTTGATGTTTGGGGGTCCTATTTTTTCAAATTAATGTTCTTTCCACAACTACTTTTTTCTGAAATTAGTAGGTGATTAAGCTTTGGGGATTAATAATATATTGTGGTGGGAGAAAGGACTCACATGAGCTTGAAGTACTTTCGGGATCCCTGGTAGAGAAACCCTCTCACTAAGCCAGTTTTGGTGACGTGGGATGTACTGGGTTGGCCAAAGTTTCACTCTGATTTTTATGATACCTCTTAGGGAAAATCCTAAATGAAATTTTTGGCCAATTCAATAGATAACACTTGCAGTACGCCTTAGGACATCAGAGACTAGGTTTTTGAGGGTAAGTTTAGTCACATAGATAGGCTTGTGTGACAACAAAAATAGCGATATGACAAATCACTTTACAAAACCGAGTGAGTATATTTTGTTGCTGTTTTTCAGTTGCTCAGTCATGTCCAGCTCTTTACAACCCCATGAACTGTAGCACACCAAGCTTCCCTATTGTTCACAGTCTCCCAGAGTTTGATCAAACTCACATTCACTGAGTCAGCGATTTCATCCAATTATCTCATCGTCTGTCACCCCCTTCTCCTCCTGCCCACCTGACGCAAAGAGCCAACTCGCTGGAAAAGACCCTGATTCTGGAAAGATTGAGGGCAGGAGGAGCATATTTCACTGCTTGTTAAAAACAAGTAATCTCTCTCCAAAATGTGATTGAGACTATAGGGATTAGTGTTTCCATGAAGAAATTCTTTCCCAGCACTTCTCAGGACATTTTTTAATGTATTTTTCCAAATCCCAATCCTCATCAGAATCAGTGGAGAAATTGAGAAAAGGCAGAAAAGTGTCCTATTTCTCCTCTGAGAATTAAAATGACATAGAGAAGTGGCTTATTTAGGGAATCCACTTATGTCAACTCAAAGACCAGAGTGAAAAGGGCAGTCATGTCTAGAAGACTGGAATAGTGGTATGTGAGATTGAGAGAAGATAGATTGAGCCTGAGAGGAACTCTTGGAATTAAAAAGTGTGCTGTCACTTGAGGAAATACCCTGCCTTGCTCTCTGATGGTAGATAGTGCTCCAAGATCCCAACAGCTGCCCTGAAGAGGCCTGATAAAGCGGTCATTTGATCAAGAATATACCCTTTTCTAGAGTGTCAGGTCTCATGCAAAAATAAATAAAAGGAATGGAACACAAAATTGCCAATGAGAATGAGAAAAGTATAGGGCTTTGAGGAGAAAACTCTTATTCTTTTCCATCCCATAGTTATTTTAGCAAAGATAAGCTGTAAATGGCTGCAAGATACTTTTACTAAAAAGAATAACCTGCTTCATATCAATATATCATAGTTCCTACAACTGTGCTTTTCCATAATCCCAACATTCTACTGCAAGGAGATCCAACTAGTCCATCCTAAAGATCAGTCCTGGGTGTTCATTGGAAGGACTGATGCTGAAGCTGAAACTCCAATACTTTGGCCACCTCATGCGATGAGTTGACTCGTTGGAAAAGACCCTGATGCTGGGAGGGATTGGGGGCAGGAAGAGAAGTGGATGGCACAGGATGAAATGGCTGGATGGCATCACCGATTCGATAGACGTGAGTTTGGGTGAACTCCGGGAGTTGGTGATGGACAGGGAGGCCTGGCGTGCTGCGGTTCATGGGGTCGCAAAGATTTGGACACGACTGATCGACTGAACTGAACTGAACATTCTACAGCTTGACTGTGTTGTTTTGGTCCCTCTCTTGTGAAATTGTTAATTCAAAAATCAGTGGTTTTCAAGCTGCTAGTATTACTTATTTTTTAGTGGCCTTGTGGTGTAGCAAGGTCTTGTGCTTTAATATAGATGAACATAGGTGGGCTTTCAGTTCAGTTCAGTTCAGTTCAGTTGCTCAGTCGTGTCGGACTCTTTGCGACCCCATGAATCGCAGCACGCCAGGCCTCCCTGTCCATCACCAACTCCCAGAGTTCACTCAGACTCACGTCCATCGAGTCAGTGATGCCATCCAGCCATCTCATCCTCTGTCGTCCCCTTCTCCTCCTGCCCCCAATCCCTCCCAGCATCAGAGTCTTTTCCAATGAGTCAACTCTTCGCATGAGGTGGCCAAAGTACTGGTGGGCTTTAGTAACCTATTAACAACAGATAATAGGTTACATTTATTGAACAATTACTATGTGCCAAACTGGGCTTAATGCTTTACATGTAGTATCCTGTTCACCTTCCCTAGTGGCTCAGATGATAAGGAATCTGCCTGCAATGGGGGAGACCCAGGTTTGATCCCTGTGTCAGGAAGATTCCCTGGAGAAGGAAATGACTATCCACTCCAGTATTCTTGCCTGGAGAATTCCATGGACAGAGGAGCCTGGTGGGTGTGGCAAAGAGTCAGATAGACTGAGTGACTAACACTTTCACTTCACGTAGTATCTTATTTCATGTTTACAATAATTCTATGAGGTATGAGCTGTTAAAAGATAAAATGAGGCATATTAAAATTTTTAAGAATTTATTTGAACAAAACTCTATTAAAAGTGGTGAACAGTACTACACCTACAGAAACCAGGGTGAGACATTTATATATGGAAGCAAAGCAAAGAAATTGGCTATAGCTAAAGAAGTTGACTCTTTGGGAAAAACTGAGTTAGCTGTTTGTGATTGTTGGTCCTTAGGTTTTGATTTCTTAAACTTGAAGGCATTACAGGCTTAAGTTTTGGTTTGCTTAAATAGACTGCTAAGGCATTAGAATCACCTCAAATGGCCCCTTATTTAATTAATTTAACCATACTCTTTAATTATCTTTAATTTGCAGATAAAAACACTAGATTTCAAGATTACAGCTAGTAGGCATCATTGTCGCAATTCAAGCCCAGGTTTATTCAATGTCACAACAGTCTTTTCCCTACCGTGCCATATTGCTTTTGGTCATTATTGTTCATCATTAGAGATCTTGTCTTTCTGCAGTAAAATCAGACACACTTGATGCTGTTGAACATGTTTGGGAGGTCAGATGCAAAAGCATCTATGCTAGGTTTGATTCTCTGTGTATGCCAGTGAGCCATGCCAACAAACCCACACTGAAAATTCCTCTACTTTTCTTATCTGATTCAAAATGATGAATCAGGGCTACTAACATAAAGAGAGCTTAGAGACCATCCATTTCTCAAATTTTAGCTGCATCAGAATCATCATGAGGGTTTGATCACACAAAATTGATGAGCCCTACACAGTTCCAGGGTTTCTGATTCAGTAGTTCATTTGAGGGACCCTAATTTACAAGTCTCTCAAGTTCCAGATTCTGTTGCTGGTCTGGGGACCACACTTTGAGGATCACTGATTTAATACAACCTCAATTAATCTTCAGGTGAGGAAATAGAGGCCTGGGGAGACGAAGGGTTCTTCCAAAGACTCTTGACAACAAAGAATACGGAGGCAGAATAGAATATAACACAAATAATAGAATATAAATTCTTTCCCCCTCATGATGTGGCATCTGAAAATAACTGACAATAAAAATAGCATTGCCTGGAGGAAGAAAGCTCATATGCTGCCAATGGAAGCATAAATTGGCACAAAGTCTTGTTGAACGCTCTCAGGCACAATACATTAGGCATTTTTAAGTGGTCACACCATTTGACCCCATCATTTCAGTTTCAGCAGACTAGCTTTGGAAACAACCAGAGGTGGCTAAATAGTTTTGCACAAAGTTATACATCTTTCTGCAATATACATATTGAATATATATAGCATTTTGGGGGAAGGGTGGAGAGTATTCGCACTAAGATTCAGTCTTCTCCCCTTCCAAAGCTCACAGCATCAAATACAACACACAATAGTAATAAATGTACTGTTGGTGGCTGGGGCAGTGGTTGTCGCCACTCCCCTGCCTCTGTCTACACTCACTTTGGTCAGGATGAGGGTTCTTTGTGCTCTCACTATCCTGAGTGTTCAAGCAACTCTCTCTCTACCAGGAGTCTACAACTGTCCTTAGCTGTTGACACGACAAAGAGGCATTAATTCAACCTGCATTTGTACCATCAACAAAGCGTGCCTGTCAGTGTCTCATCCTCGTTTCATGTACCAGGGTCTCTGTCCCCCATCCTCCTCATCAGGACCTGTGTGTTTTTCAATCTGCTCACTAGAGATTTAAAACCAATAAAAAATCTTGTTCTGAAAAATATCACCTTAGTTGTCTTACATTTAGAAAAGTGCCTATTGAAATTAACAAAACAGTATTTGCAGCCTTTGTTTTCTGTGTCCCAAGTGAGTGACTTTAAGTCTAGTTGTTTAGGATGGTGGATATCAAATTTCAGGGAAGGCAATTGTGGAGGGCAAATGGGGAAGTGATGGATGTTGGGGTACCAAGAAGAATTACAAGGGGCACAGAAACAGTGAAAGCATTCAAATGATTACATCAACATAAATTAGACTGCCAAATAAGCAGTTTGTTTAAATACCAACAAATATATGAACAAGAGCTTAAACAGTAATAATGACACATATTAAAGAGCAAAATTTCTCGTATCTCCCTCTCCCCAAATCTTTCCCCAGAAGTGAAGTGTTCCACTTTTCAGCTTGTCCTCTCCAGGGCCATATTTTGGTTTTGTGGAGCCTGAAAGGTACTCAGTCTATGGGGCTGTTTTAAAGGAAAATAATTCAGCTCATAGTGTGTGTACCTTTCCAGGCTTTGGGAGGGGCCTGGAGGATAAGGAGTTCTGACACTTGAGTTTCATTAGTTTCATGCTTAATCTGCCCTTGGTTATCTCAATAACTCCAGGTAACCTCTACCCACTCCAGAAGGTGCAGACTCAGCTCACCCAAGACAACCTCGCCCTCCCTCTCTCCTCCATGTGTGTGTTAGTTGCTCAGTCATGTCCATCTGTTTGTGATCCCAAGACTGTAGCCCGACAGAGGACATGCTCTTCTGTCCATCATATTTCCCAGGCAAGAATACTAGAGTGGGTAGCCATTCCCTTCTTCAGGGGATCTTCCTGACCCAGGGATTGAACCTGGGTCTCCGGCATTGCAGGCAGATTCTTTACCATCTCTCCTCTATGTCTAGCTGTATTTTTAGTTCTTTGGAGATGTTTTTATCTTTAGGTTTCAGTATATTTCAGTTAATATACTGAAACCTATTTCTGCTTCTTCAAGAAAAGTTAAATAAAAGATTAGGAAATGAATTTTCCTACACTTCTCTTTCTCTTTTCTCTCTGTCCAACCTCTGCTATCTCTGAATTTCTGTAAGCTATACCAATACTCCAAAAATACCAGTTTAACAAAATATACATATATATTGCTCAGTTTCCATAATTGTTTTGTGCTATGTCAACAAAATGATTTTAAAGGCGGCTGCTGTTGCTGCTGCTAAGTCACTTCAGCCTTGTCCAACTCTGTGCTAACCGCCCCCCCAAATATCATTGATAACATTATGATCATGCAAATATGAATAACTGCAGAAATACATAGTATGATTAGAACTTGGAAGAGAAAATGCAATCCCATGACACAAAATCTGGACTTTTAAAGGAAACAGTCTCAAAGGTAAAGTTCAAATAAGTTCTCTTTGATTGCATTTTATTATTTGATCAAGATTTTGTGATTTTTAGTTTCCTTTATATTTATACCACAACTTTCTTAAACAGATTTTTTCTTAGTGTTTCTAATTGTCTTACATTTTTCTTTCTTTTTCTTTTCTTTTTTTACTGTTCTCAAGATAGTATATATTAATGTGATTCTAGTGACTACTAACCACACTCAGCTCTTTGAAGCTGCTATCTATTACAGAAAATGTGTTTCCTTCTTAATGTCATGCTACCTAACTTTGGTTTCCTATTCTCATTTTGAGGGATTGCTTCCTAACTCTGCTGCACAGTAGTCATGCTAAGAATTGTTTTCATAATATTTCTGTTTGGAGCAACTGGTCCTTGACTCTCATGTCTTACTCTTTTTTGGATCCATTTTTGGTTTTGCAGTTATACATACATAAGGAACCATTTTTAGAAAAAAGGGAGGAACATTGTCTAAGGACTTACATGTCTAAATATGTCATTACTTTGTCTTCAGTCTTGATTGACAATTTCACTGTTGTTGTTGTTCAGTTGCTTAGTCATGTCCAACTCTGCAACCCCATGGACTGCAGCACATCAGGCTTCCTTATCCTTTACTATCTCCCAGAGTTTGCTTAAATTCAAGTCCATTGAATCGGTGACGCCATCCAACCACCTCATCCTCTGTTGTCCCCTTCTCCTCCTGCCCTCAATCTTTCCTAGCATCAAGGTCTTTTCCAATGAGTCAGCTCTTCGCATCAGGTGGCCAAAATATTGGAGCTTCAGTTTCAGCATCAGTCCTTCCAATGAATATTCAGGGCTGATTACCTTTAGCGTTGACTTGTTTGATTTCTCTGCAGTCCAAGGGACTTTCAAAAGTCTTCTCCAGTACCACAGTTTGAAAGTATCAATTCTTTGGTGCTCAGCCTTCTTTATGGTCCAACTCTCACATTCATACATGACTACAGGAAAAACGGTATAAATTAGTTTTAATTTAAGTGTATGGATTCCTAATTTCAACATTTTTTCCCTTAGAATGTAAAGGCATTGCATCACTAATTTTAGCATCCAGTATTTCTGAAAAAATTCTGATGCAAATCAGACTCTTATTCTTTTCCATATTGCCTGCTTCATTTTTCCCCACTCGGTAGATTTTTTTCTATAACTTATTTCTATCATCAGTGTTTAAAAACTTCAGTACTCTGTGCACAAGTATGAGTGTTTTTTCTTTCATTTCAGTTTGATCTATCCTATCTTTCAATTAAAAAAATTAATGTCTTTCTCCAGCTCAGGAGAATTTCCTTCAGAAAAGTTAAAAAATTATTTCCTGTCCTCTATTTTCTCTGTTCTTTGATTCTGGAATTTCTCTTAGATATTTAATCTCCTGAATTAATCTTGTATGTCTCTAAATGTTTATATTACATTTTCTTCTCTTGTCTTTTGCTCTGAATTCTGGATAATTTCCATGAGTTTCTTCCCAGACTTCTATTGAAAAATTTGGCCATTAGAGTTTTAAATTCAAATAAATCTTTCTTGTCCTTGGATTTAATAAATTTCACAATTTATTAAAAACTTCTCTTCAGTTTTCTGAATTGTCCTTGGATTTAATAAATTTCACAATTTATTAAAAACTTCTCTTCAGTTTTCTGAATTCTGAACCCTATTTTCTTTAGGGTTAAGACATCTCTTATCAGGCCTTCTGTGTGTGCTGTTTGCTTTTCTCAACTGTCTTGACTTTCCATTCATGTTGGAAATAAAGGAATTTACTTGACTGATGTTAGTAACTTGTGCAGATTTCCTCCTTTAAAGCATAGTGCTTTTTCAGCAGACCTACCAGCTGAGTGGAGGGCTGTTCTTGTGTGCACTGATCAAAGTAAGTCTTCTGTCACCGGGGATAACTGGAAGATAACCACTGGATAACTGGCCATTATTGACTAAGATGAGGAAGGATTAGCTATGGAGCACGCACATTCACACCCAAAGCCTGTTTATTTCCAGGCAGCTTGTTTAACTTTTTAAGAGCATCTCTTTGGTTGTGGCTTGTGGATGGTTTTTGCTCTCAGCTGCTCTATGCATGCAGAGGTGGGGAAAGATAAGGGAGACTGAGGGGGCAGCAGGGTCAGGTCTTCTATAGCTGACCTGCCATTAATATCCAGAGGTAGCCCCACTCTATACTCCTGCCTTTTTCCTCTCTAATATCAAGCTTGGAGTTTATTTGAGGTTCAACTAGGGAGCTGGATTTGGCCTTCACCAATTTCTTCTTGTGACTGAACTTTACCCACAATCCACCAGTTTTCTATATTCCAGAAATTCACCAACATGTCCTGTCTGCTGAGCCATTCCCTCCCAAATAGTTAACAACTTGCTTCATTTTGTATTTCTTCAGTGTCATTTTGTACTATTTTGTACTTAAGCATCATTTCAATGATGTTAATAGAATCAAGCAAAATCTGCCTTGAAAGGCCCATTTTGTCTACTTCAGCTTTAATCTTAAAAAACAGAGCTTCCCTTTAAAAGAATCTAGATCTGAGTACACACACACACACACACACACACACATTGCATATAAAATATTGGACTAAAATGATTCTGTAAGACAAGAGAAAGGGGAAAATCTTCAAAAAAAATCAGTCAATAAATGCTTGACTGATTGATTACAAAACCTTGTCCAACAGAATGCAATAGTTTTTATAATAGTATACGAAAAGAGCAACCTGGAAAGCTATTACCCAGTTGGAAACAAATTATCTAAGGCATTTCAGACCTGCTGACTAGTGGTTTCAAAAGCAGCAGAATATGCCAGGTGATAAGTTAGAACATAGCAATGTGCTTCTGATACTTAAAATGGAACACCTATAACCACTTTGTATGTTTATCCTATACACATGGTCATGAAAAGTTTTTCAAGTTTTATTGCAAATATACCTTGTAAATGACGTAACATCAAGCAGTAAAATGTAGTAGTCCCTGCTTTACTAGGACACTCTGGAATTTACCAAAATGCTCTTTTTCTTATACAGCAGCTATGACTTTGTGTAATGTAATGAAAATAGTAACAAACTTTTAACATTTTTTATGGGCTTATGAAATATTATTCCCCTGCATTTTTAAAATCTGAAAGCAGCAGCACGTTGGCAACTTATAGTACTGAAGATTCTTTTAATTAAGCACATACATGGCTTTGAATGGAAAAACATTAAGAAAACATTTAAACAATTAAAACTTTTTGTATTGTTTTATTAAAGCAGTGGTTACTTTAGACAAGCCATGTGACAGAAGGTTAGAAATTGTCACTTCTGTGACCACTTGTGAATCTTCCAAGGTCTCCTTGACATTCTGGGCTTAGGTTTCTATGCCTTTGTCAGCTGTGTAACCATAAAATATAGTAGCTGGAAATATCCTCTCCTCTTGCCATGTTTCCCCTCCATTTACCCCTCTTGCATTTTTCTCTTATTTTCTCTTTTGGAAACTTGAAAGATACAAAGAATTAAAAGGTAGACATTCTTACTCTCACCATTGACAATTAAATACTATTAATATTTTGCTTTATATTATCTCAATTTTATTCCTATGAATACATGTTCAAAGAAATTACACTACTATATGACTACATTGTCTTCTCAAAAGAAAAAAAAATAAAACTTACAAATTAAAATAGAAGTGCTCTTTAAACTCTTGCCCTTCTTCAAAACAGTCCCCATTTCTAAGAGGCAATCATTATTATAAGCTGTTGTATAGCCTTTAAAGTTTTTAAAATTTACATATATATGTACATACTCATAGAATAACTATGATGTTGCTTTGTACACATTTTTTAAATTATGCATAAATTATATCATGCTGTTCATTTGTTAGGCAACTTGTATTATTTACTAAATATTATGTTTTGGGGATCTATCTTTATTGCCAACATAGCTGTAATTCACTTGTTTAAATAGCTGTATTACAGCCCAACATTAAATTCTGTCTTGATAGGTATAGATATTACTAATATCGTATTAGAGAGTAGGGGTGAGTACATATGCTATATCCTTGTCCATCTTTTTATTTCCCTTTAATCATCTTATCAATAAGCATAGATAAGTGTCTCTTATCAATGGCACCCCACTCCAGTACTCTTGCCTGGAAGATCCCATGGACGGAGGAGCCTGGTAGGCTGAGGTCCATGGGGTTGCTAAGAGTCGGACACGACTGAGCGACTTCACTTTCACTTTTCACTTTCATACATTGGAGAAGGAAATGGCAACCCACTCCAGTATTCTTGCCTGGAGAATCCCAGGGACGGGGGAGCCTGTTGGGCTGCCGTCTATGGGGTTGCACAGAGTCAGACTCGACTGAAGCGACTTAGCAGTAGCAGTAGCAGATTTTTTTTTTTTTTTTTTTTTTTTTTGGTACTCTCCCGGGTCAAAAAGAGAACAGGGTCCTTTACTTTTTTCCTTTTTTTTCTTTGTATATTTGTTTATTGATTTGGCTGTGCCTGGTGTTAGTTGCAGCATGCGGCATTTTTAGTTGCAGCATGTGAGATCTAGTTTCCTGACCAGGGATAGAACCCGGGCCCCCTGCACTGGGAGTGCAGAGTCTTCGCTATTGGATCACCAGGGAAGTCCCAAGAGTTTGCCTCTCTAAATAGATAAACTTATCTCATTTGAATTTATTGTGATTTTCCCCCTTACTTTTGGTTTTTATTTACCATGCTTTCTCTTTGTTTCCTCTACTTTAAATCTTCCTCCTTCTCTCTTCCAGTGAAATGATCATGTTTTCTTGGACCTGTTTTCCCATTTGCTGGATCTGAACTTATAACTCTATTTCTTTTATTCAGTGATTACCCTAAACATTTAACAGGTATTATAACCAATGTTTTCTTAACAGTCTCATATTTACCACTGTACCTGTCTCCTACCTACTTAAGATCTGCTTTGATTGCCCTCTGCACTCCCTTTCTACATCTGCTTTGCTGCTGAAATGTTAGTATTATCAAAAATATAAAAGAAATATTGGTGTTGTTGCTATCTAATTACTTTCATGGTCAATACTTATTTTTGCCTGCTGCTTTGTGGTCAGGGTCAGGGAACAGATCGTGTCATCTCATTGTGTGTGTCCACATAGGGCTACCACCTTCTTGCTGGCCCGGCAGTGACCAGGTTTACCTATGAAAACTAGACTGTGGAGTCAGACATTTCCATTCTAGGGGTTGTATTAATAATACAAGCACATATTTGGTTTCATGTTTCAGCTCAATTCTACTGTATTTCTACAGAGAATTCCATGCTGGGATTATGCAGTACTAACCTGAATTAGGGCTTCCCCCATGGCTCAGTCAGTAAAAAAACCTACCTGCAATGCAGGAAGATGCAGATTTCATCCCTGGGTTGGGAAGATCCCCTAGAATAGTAAATGGCAACTCATTCCAGTATGCTTGCCTGGAGAATCCCCATGGACAGAGGAGCCTGGTGGGCTACAGTCCAAAAGGTCAGAAATTGTCAAATACAACTGAGCCGCTGAACACACACACAACCTGAATTAATCAAATCAGTATTGGTTTGTTTATTTAATGGATAGTGGACAGATGCAGGGTCAGAGGCTCTATTGAAAATATGGTTATACAAAGAATTCTATATGAATTAAAGTTAAACAGAAAGCAGGAGATGATCAGAGGAACTGGAGTAATAGAGATTTATTTTTCTTGGGGAGTCACAGACATCTTCCAGTGAGATAGATTTCAATTCGGCCCTTGAGGGATGATGGACCATGAACCAGGTCAGGCACTGAAGAATGATGTAAATTCAAAGTCAAAGAGTAGGGCCCATTCAGAAAATGCCACAAAGCTCCGCACGACTGGGGAGAATGACATGAGGAGAAGTATGGAAGGAAAGATGGGAGAAGCGAGGGCAGTAGGCCGGAGTCAGGTACTGACTATCCTCCTATGCTACTTTATGGTACCTAGCACATTGACTCATCTCCCTTCTCATCCTTGGCAACAATGAATTAGTCATCTTAGTTGCTTCCCTAGTGGCTCAGATGTAAAGAATCTGCCCACAATGCAGGAGACCCGAGTTTGATCCCTGGGCTGGAAAGATCCTCTGGAGAAGGGAATGGCAAACCAGTCCAGTGTTCTTGCCTGGAGAATTCCACAGAGAGGAGCCTGGTGGGCTACAGTTCGTGGGGTCACAAAGAGTCAGATATTATTGGGTGACTAACACTTGCACTTTCTTTTCCCCACTGAGCCTAAGTGGGGCCTTAGAAACCCTTTCAGCAGGACACTCTCAAGAAAAAGTTTCGATTAAAAAGAGTTGGCATCTCTATTTGTCATCACCGATATTAACACATTACTAACTGGAGACACATTAACACCACAGGTGTTAGTTTCTGCAAAAATCTCCTAGTCAGTAGTCTGTTAACCATGAAAAGCCTCAAATGCCTGATTCAGACTTTAGAAGGGCAGTTTTGGTGAAGAGATTAACACAAAAGATGGAGGAGGAAGTGACTGAAGACCAGAGAGGACGAAGTGCAATCAGAGAGTAACCGATATAAAGTAGAAGTAGTCATAATAAATTTGAGAACAAATTCAGTAGGTGGGTTCAATCCAGATTTGGCACTAAGAGGAGGAGGAGAGAAGAGGGTGGAAACCAAGGGAAAATCACGGACAGCTCTATTTAGGAGGCTTTATGACTGGACAACCGGGAGATGAGTGGGTGGTGCCTAGTTCCACATCCCCGCTGCCCACCTGCGACTTGGGCTGCAGCTGTGGTGAGCATTCCTGTCCATGCTGTCAGCCTCCTCCTTCAAGGACCTGCTAAATGCCTCTGTTTTTCTGCCTCATGACTGTGGAACTTCCTAGCACAGAAATAGCCCAGAAATGGCGAGACATTTATGATGTTAAAGATGCTTTTCCCAGAAGGAAAGCAAATTGGTGGATAAATGTCCCAGCCTCCTGTCCTCCAAAAGGAAAAATCTGAGGCACATTCTACATGGTTCCTGAGGGTCCCCAGTGAAACTGAACCTCAGCCACCATGGTAGTAATCAGACCAGAAGCACACTTCCTCAGCCCCTCCTCCTTTCCGGGCTTTTCTGAACTCCTCAGTCTTACTTCTGGAATGATCCCTCAGATAAGACACCTGCATCTTAGTCCTTGTTTCACGCTCACTTTGGGGTTATCCATAAAGACTGATGAAAATGCCTGTATTTGAAAGGAATGGAGACTTCAGGAGAAGGCTAAGGACCTCCATGGTTGAGAATCACCCTGCCAATGCAGGGCACATGGGTTCATTCCCTGGTCCAGGAAGATTCCACATGCCATGAGGCAACTAAGCCCATGCATGACAATCTTTGAGCCCCAACTCTAGAGTCCACAAACAGGAGCCCACGCATCTAAAACCTGTGCTCTGCAACAAGAGAAGCTGCCACAATGAGAAGCCTACGCATAACAACTAGAGAGTGGCCCCTGCTACCCACAACTAAAGAAAGCCAGGGCACAGCAACAAAGACCCCGCACAGCCATAAATAAACAATTATCTAAAGCCTTTAAACAGAGAAAGCTAGGACTGGAGACTGTAGGAGGGAAAATAAAGTGGCCAGTTTGAGAAACAGGAAATGTGAAGTTCCTGTGGGAATTCCAAGCATTAAAGAACGAGAACAGCAAGTGGAGGCTGCCAGTCATGCCAAGATGGCAAGTTAATGGATAAAAAGAAATTATATTTTACAAGTCAGTGTCATCTGTGTTGTATTTGAGTTGCTTTTTTTCTCTTATGTGATGAACGGGTAGTAGTTGAAATCTGGAAGCAGATGAAATCTTATGGCAAAAGTCAATTCATGCTTTAAAAAAACACCAAAGGCATGAACCTAAACTCCAAGACAGGTTTTTGGAGCCTGATGCCCTGCACACTCCGCACACCCTTTGGTAAATTAATGAGGTTGCCAAGATGCAAATTAATGGAGAAAAAGAAATTATATTTTACTAGACAGTATCATCTGTGTTTTATTTGAGCTGCTGTGTGTTTTTTCCCCCCCTTTGAAGAATGTTACATTAAAGAAAAAAGCTAAATTTTACAGGAAATAATTTGCAGATTTTGATGGCATTGGTGGAGATTTTGGGAGACCAAGGGCATGGTGGTAGGATCAGCTTCCCTTCCTCCTGTTCAGTGACTTTCACTGGTCACTTGGGCAAAGTAGTTTCTGTATTTTGTGAAGCTGATGTGAAGAGCAGCTGACAAGTAAGCATTTTGTTTATAAAGTTGTGCTGTCAAATACATTAGCTACTAGCCACATGTGGCTATTGGGGACTGGAAATGGTGGCTAGTGTAACTGAGAAGTTTCACTATGCATGGGTGTTAAGACACTTGAGCCATGTCAAACTCTTTGCAACCCTGTAGACTGTAGCCTACCAGACTCCTCTGTCCATGGGGATTCTCCAGGCAAATATACTGGAGCGGGTTGCCATGTCCTCCTCCAGAGGATCTTCTGGACCCAGGGATGACCTGAGTCTCTTACATCTCCTACATTGGCAGATGGGTTCTTTACCACTAGCGCAACCTGGGAAGCCCGAAGCTTCTTACTATATTTTAATTTATTTAAATAAAGAAGCTTAAGCATTGTTAACTATTTTTCTATGAAATACAACTTAGTTTTGGTAGGACTATAATACACTTAGTTGAAAATTTTTCATCTGAATATCTATTTCTTAGACCTAGTATGATATTTTGTCTCATTAATAATGTTTAACTTGGGCTTCCCTGTGGCTCAGACAGTAAAGAATCTGCCTGCAATGTGGAAGACCTGGGTTTGATTCTGGGATTGGGAAAAGTCCTTGGAAGAGGCAACTCACTCCAGTATTCTTGCCTGGAGAATCCCCATGGATTCTCATGGACAGAGGCTCCCATGGACAGAGGAGCCTGGAGGGCTACAACCCATGGGGTTGCAAAGAGTCAAACAGGATTGAGTGACTAAGCACACACACAGTATGATATTTTTGTCTCATTAATAATGTTTAACTACTTTGTTGAGGTATAAATATCATAGATAAGCCTGCACATAGTTAATGTACACAGTCTGCTGAGTTTGGGTATATGCATACACCTGGGCCCACTCCACCGAGGTCATGGTGGAAAGGGCTGACAGAATGTGGTCCACTGGAGAAGGGAATGGCAAACCACTTCAGTATTCTTGCCTTGAGAACCCCATGAACAGTATGAAAAGGCAAAATGATAGGATACTGAAAGAGGAACTCCCCAGGTCAGTAGGTGCCCAATATGCTACTGGAGATCAGTGAAGACATAACTCCAGCAAGAATGAAGGGATGGAGCCAAAGCAACAACAATACCCAGTTGTGGATGTGACTAGTGATAGAAGCAAGGTCTGATGCTGTAAAGAGCAATATTGCAGAGGGACCTGGAATGTCAGGTCCATGAATCAAGGCAAATTCGAAGTGGTCAAACAGGAGATGGCAAGAGCGAATATCGACATTCTAGGATCAGCGAACTAATGGACTAGAATGGGTGAATTTAACACAGATGACCATTATATCTACTACTGAGGGCAGGAATCCCTCAGAAGAAATGGAGTAGCCATCACAGTCAACAAAAGAGTCCAAAATGCACTACTTGGATGCAATCTCAAAAACCACAGAATGAACTCTGTTTGTTTCTAAGGCAAACCATTCAATATCACAGTAATCCAAGTCTATGCCCCAACCACTAATGCTGAAGAAGCTGAAGTTGAATGGTTCTACGAAGATCTACAAGACATTTAGAATTAACACCCCAAAAAGATGTCCTTTTCATTATAGGGGACTGGAATGCATAAGTAGGAAGTCAAGAAACACCTGGAGTAACAGGCAAATTTGGCCTTAGAATATGGAATGAAGCAGGGCAAAGAATAATAGACTTTTGCCAAGAAAATGCACTGGTCATAGCAAACATCCTCTTCCAACAACACAAGAGAAGACTATACACATGGACATCACCAGATGGTTAACACCAAAATCAGATTGATTATATTCTTTGCAGCCAAAGATGGAGAAGCTCTATACAGTCAACAAAAACAAGACCAGGAGCTGACTGTGGCTCAGATCATGAACTATTTATTGCCAAATTCAGACTGAAATTGAAGAAAGTAGGGAAAACCACTAGACCATTCAGGTATGACCTAAATCAAATCCCTTATGATTATACAGTGGAAGTGAGAAATAGATTTAAGGGACTAGATCTGATAGATAGAGTGCCTGATGAACTATGGATGGAGGTTCGTGACATTGTACAGGAGACAGGGATCAAGCCATCTCCATGGAAAAGAAATGCAAAAAAGCAAAATGGCTGTTTGAGGAGGCCTTACAAATAGTTGTGAAAAGAAGAGAAGTGAAAAACAAAGGAGAAAAGGAAAGATATAAGCATCTGGATGCAGAGTTCCAAAGAATATCAAGAAGAGATAAGAAAGCCTTCCTCAGTGATCAATGCAAAGAAATAGAGAAAAACAACAGAATGGAAAGACTAGAGATCTCTTCAAGGAAATTAGAGATACCAAGGGAACATTTCATGCAAAGATGGGCTCAATAAAGGACAGAAATGGTATGGACCTAACAGAAGCAGAAGATATTAAGAAGAGGTGGCAGGAATACACAGAAGAACCATACAAAAAAGGTCTTCATGACCAAGATAATCACGATGGTGTGATCACTCACCTAGAGCCAGACATCCTGGAATGTGAAGTCAAGTGGGCCTTAGGAAGCATCACTACGAACAAAGCTAGTGGAGGTGATGGAATTCTAGTTGAGCTATTTCAAATCCTGAAAGATGATGCTGTGAAAGTGCTGCACTCAATATGCCAGCAAATTTGGAAAACTCAGCAGTGGCCACAGGACTGGAAAAGGTCAGTTTTCATTCCAATCCCAAAGAAAGGCAATGCCAAAGAATGCTCAAACTACCACACAATTCCACTCATCTCACATGCTAGTAAAGCAATGCTCAAAATTCTGCAAGCCAAGCTTCAGCAATATGTGAACCTGAACTTTCAGATGTTCAAGCTGGTTTTTTGTTTTTTTGTTTTAATTTTATTTTATTTTTAAACTTTACATAACTGTATTAGTTTAGAAAAGGCAGAGGAACCAGAGATCAACTTGCCAATATCCGCTGGATCATCGAAAAAGCAAGAGAGTTCCAGAAAAACCTTTATTTCTGCTTTATTGACTATGCCAAAGCATTTGACTGTGTGGATCACAATAAACTGTGGAAAATTCTTCAAGAGATGGGAATACCAGACCACCTGACCTGCCTCTTAAAAAACCTATATGCAGGTCAGGAAGCAACAGTTAGAACTGGACATGGAACAACAGACTGGTTCCAAATAGGAAAAGGAGTACGTCAAGGCTGTATATTGTCACCCTACTTATTTAACTTCTATGCAGAGTACATCATGAGAAATGCTGGGCTGGAAGAAGCACAAGCAGGAATCAATATTGCTGGGAAAAATATCAATAACCTCAGATATGCAGATGACACCACCCTTATGGCAGAAAGTGAAGAGCAACTAAAAAGCCTCTTGATGAAAGTGAAAGAGGAGAGTGAAAAAGTTGGCTTAAAGTTCAACATTCAGAAAACGAAGATCATGGCATCTGGTCCCATCACTTCATGGGAAATAGATGGGGAAACAGTGCAAACAGTGTCAGACTTTATATTTTTGGGCTCCAAAATCACTGCAGATGGTGACTGCAGCCATGAAATTAAAAGACACTTACTCCTTGGAAGGAAATTTATCACCAACTTAGATAGCATATTGAAAAGCAGAGACATTCCTTTGCCAGCAAAGGTCTGTCTAGTCAAGGCTATGGTTTTTCCAGTGGTCATGTATGGATGTGAGAGTTGGACTGCGAAGAAAGCTGAGTGCCGAAGAATTGATGCTTTCGAACTGTGGTGTTGGAGAAGACTCCTGAGAGTCCCTTGGACTGCAAGGAGATCCAACCAGTCCATTCTAAAAAAAAAAAAAAAAAAAAAAGGAGATCAGCCCTGGGATTTCTTTGGAAGGAATGATGCTAAAGCTGAAACTCCAGTACTTTAGCCACTTCATGTGAAGAGTTGACTCATTGGAAAAGACTCTGATACTGGGAGGGATTGGGGGCAGGAGGAGAAGGGGACGACAGAGGATGAGATGGCTAGATGGCATCACTGACTTGATGGATGTGAGTCTGTGTGAACTCTGGGTGTTGGTGATGGACAGGGAGGCCTGGAGTGCTGTGATTCATGGGGTCACAAAGAGTCGGACACAACTGAGCGACTGAACTGAACTGAACTGAACTGATACACCCAAGAAACCATCACCATAATCAGGGGGAATAGCCATAGCCATCACCTCCAGAAGTTCATCCTTTCCTATGTTTGCCCTTACCATGAGAACTACCATCTTAAAGTTTTGTTTTATGGTATTTATTGTTGATTATAGCAGATCCCTAGAGCTAATTCTTCTTGCTAATTCTCATGTAGCATTTTACAGTGAGAATGGTATGGATACGTTGAATTAAAATATATTCATTTTTAAAAATATCTTTTTGATTTTTTAAATGAGGCTATTAAAAATAAAATTGTATGTGTGGCTAATATCATAATGTTATTGACAGTACTGCTATAAACTGTCCTAAAAGTATAAAACACAAGACCTCTGGTGAATGGCAGTGTTTTCTGGGTACAAGGATGACAGCTGGGGTGCCCTCTACAGACTCTCTTTTGACCTGATGCTTCTCAAGTACCTGCTATACTAATTGCTTCTTAATACTTTGGCACCTGGGAATAAAAGGCACAGGTCTTAGTTTTAGTTTTTTAAGAAATCTTCATACTGTTCTGCATAGTGGCTATACCATATAACCCAGCTATCCCACTCTTAGGCATATATCCAGAGAAAACCATAATTCAAAAAGATATCTGTGCCCCAATGTTCATAGCAGCACTGTATAGAATAGCCAGGACATGGAAGCAACCTAAATGTCCATCAATAGACAAATGGATAAAGAAGAAGTGTTACATATACACAATGAAATATTACTCAGTCATCAAAAGATGAAGTAATGCCATTTGCAGCTACATGGACAGATTTAAAGATTTTCATACTGAGTAAAGTAAGTCAGACGTGAAAAGACAAATACCATATGATATCGCCTATGTGTGGAATCTAAAAAATGAAGAGTACAAATGAATTTATCTACAGAACAGAAATAGAGTCACAGTTGAAGAAAACAAAATTATGGTTACCAGGGAATGTGGGAGAGGGATAAATTGGGAGATTGGGATTGGCATGTACATACTGCTATGTATAAAATAGATAAGTAATAATGACCTACTGTATAGCACATAGAACTCAATACTCTGTAATGGCCTGCATGGGAAAAGGATCTAAAAAAGAGTGGATGTGTGTGTATGGATAACTGACTTACTTTACTGTACACCTGAAACTAACACAACACTGTAAATCAATTATACTCTCCAATTTTTTTTGTTTTTTTTTTAAGGGCACAGGTCCTATAAGAAAAGAAAAAAAAATTGTTAGGATTTAGTTTTGATTTGTTTTGATTCTTGACACAGACTTTGGCTCTTTAAATGTATCTGCCAGTTTGTTTGTTTTATTGATGCCTAGAGCCCTGGATTTTCTTTCCAAATGGCAGGAAGAGGGTGAGATCTGAAGAGGAAGCAAAACCAAACCAAACCAAGCTCCCTGGCCCTGCAGAGAACTGGGGTGAGGCAGGGTGTGGCTGGGGCTGCCCTGGCACCTGGAAACAAGGGATCAGGTAGAGGGCAGCCCGGGGTGACGGCCTTGAGGATTGGTAGGGAGTATGCTCAGCTAGGGGAGCAATGCTGTTCCTGGGACCAGTCCAAGAGAAGAGATGGAGCCAAAAGCCGCTGGTGCTGGGAATCACAATAGAGGCCCGGACCAATCACAACAGAGAAAGTCTCATAAACAAGCTTCTGGGGAAAACACAAGGGAGGGGTGCGGTCCGGGGTGTCCTCCCATGGTCCACGTCATTCCTGCCAGTGCAGATGGTTTCACTGCACATCCCTCGTCTGGGACACTCTGCTGCCCAGCTGCTGACACATGTGTTTACTTCTCGGCCCTCGTGTTCAAAGCATACTCTGCTGCTCTCTCTTCAGATTAGTTGGTATTGTTGAGTTATTTTGCCTCTTCCACATTTCTCACACAAAAGTCTAACTTATTTGTTTGTTTCTCTACCTACTAGACTGGAAACACCTTATTACTCTATCACCAGCGCCCAGCAAGCTACCAGCTACGGAATGGTGGGCGTTGGATGTGGAATTAGAATTAGGAAACAATATCACTCCAGGATTCGTAAATCCCAGGACTGTAACAAATATTCCTCACAGATTCATTTTAGCACAACATGCAGATATTTAAATATTCACATTTGCACATATATTAAAGCCCCATGTATGTGAAAATAATCATTTTGATGTTGTTGGAGGTGAGGGGCCCCGCCTTTAGAATGGGTTGAGGAGGTTGTTTTTAAGAGCTTTCTTTGCAGCTGGATTGTTCACTAGCTCAATGGGGCTAAAACGCTCCCAAAGAAATGCACTGTCCTTCCGGAAATAGCGGAAAGAAACACACCAAGTTTCTTGGCATGACGCAGCAAGGCAGGCTGCAATAGATTAGCTCTGCCCTTAACAACAAGTTTCACTGGGCCGATGAGAGATGTTATGGAAACATATCAAGGGAAAGCAGACTCCAACTTCAGCTGGCCAGCAGAGCATCGGATAATCACTGCAAGGAAAACACTGAACCGGCACCAAGACTCACAAAGCAGCTTATTTTAAGGATTTAATATACAATATTATGGAGATTCTGGAGAGCTCTTGTAATGAGATACGGAGCCTCACTCTTCTCAGCCCCTGGGTCAGATTTGGACAGGGGTCCATTTCAACTCAAATTAGTTGCCATTTGAGACAATTTGGAGGCCTTGGCAAAACAAAGTGGTCATCTCATCCTAGTGACCAGGACAGCTGATCTCCCCAAAGTGAAGAATCCAACGACACTGCCCATTGTCAGGCCATAGATTCCCTTTCACAGCAGAGATACGCATCCACTAACATTATTTTACAGATGCTCTAATCACAACTCCAGCTCTGTGACCAGAAGGGCCAGGTTCCAGAGAGTCTAGATTGCAAAGGCTTTTCCTTTTGCTTGTTTAAAAAAGAAAGTTTTTTTTTTTTTTTAATTTTTTTAAGAATTCTTCCAGGACTTCCCTAGTGGTGAGGTGGATAAGAATCTGCCTGCCAACGCAGGGGACACGGATTCAATCCCTGGTCTGGGAAGACTCCACATGCCACAGACAACTAAGCCTGTGCGCCACAACTAAAAAGTCAGCCACAACAAGAGAAGCCACCGCAGTAAAAATGTAGCCCCCACTTGCCATAACTAGAGAAAGCCCATGCAAAGTAACGAAGACCCAGCACAGCGAAAATAGATAAATAAATTTTTTTAAAGGAACTTTTCTATGGCAAGATTAATTTTTCCTTCAAGAAAGAGAATGGTGACTCATGGTGGTCAGCTACTGCAGCCATCAAGGGGTTGTTTCTCAGGGGCCGAGTCCACCCTACTCTTGAGGATTCCAAGGAAGGCATCTTCCAGGGCTTTCATGAATGTCCAATCTGGCTGGATCTTGCTCTGTCCTTGCTTGTCCAGCTGCTACCTATCAAATGGTTTTGTTTGCACAGAAATAAGAATTAAGTTAGGTAAGTCTTGCTATCTCCATTTCTGACAGCTACACTCTGTTCTGCCACACCCTTGTTTCACAGAAGGTTAGGAAATAAGAGGTTATCAGAAAAGTGCCTGTGAACTTCATGGTGCCTGAGGAGGCTGACTTCCTGGGGGCGGAGGTCTGGGGGTCTTCTGAAGGACACTGAGGCCCTCTAAGCATCGCTGTTAAGTATACAATCCAGAACCTGCTACTGTTTCATTGATGCAGACAAGGCAAGGCAAGAGAGATCTTGCCATGTCTCGGCCAGAAAAATAGAGTTGCAGATAAAGCTGGAGAAAAGATTGATGTTCCTAAAGCTTGTCCCTGTCCCTGTCCCACCTTCCTGGATGTCCCTACCTTCACTGCCACCGTTTGGCATCTGGGACCCTTTTTGTGGCTCTAATCCCACAGAATATACACTAGTAACATAAACTTTCTCTGAGTGCAGTGTTCCAGTAAACCAAAATCTAGATTGACACATGCTTTCAGATTTGTGCCGCCTGAAAATTATACAGAGGTGGGCAGTCAGGCAGTCCACACCTCTTCAAGTCTCTGGGTTTCTTTTCAATCTGTCATCTTCTTGAGAAAGAGCCATTGAAACATGAAGAGAGACGATCCGGAAGCACCTCTACCCTTCCTCAAAAAGTATTATTTGGTGGGCAGAGCATCAAAGACATCATTAGACACCAGAGAGCAGGAACAGTACAGTTCTCTATCTGGTCCTTAAGACCTTGTTCACTCTCACAAACCAACCAGAAATGAAATTCACAAGCAAAATGACTTATGGTTATTTGTGGATGCAAAAGGTCAATATATCATCCTAATGTAATAGAGTATTAAAAAGAAAGTAATTTACAATTAAGCATACATTTCAATACACATCTGCGCTCCACCTTCATGATGGAGGTAGCTGGAAGTGTGACCTGACAGAGGTGTGCTTTATTGGCAGTGTCCATACTGGGGGCAACAGGGGGTACTTCTTTAATGAAATTGTGGACAGTGCTTATAAGTTCTGAGCAAAACAAAATGTAGTCTTCCATATTAGATGCACTCCTTGAAGATTCAATATATCCTCAACCTGAGCAAAACATACTTCATATAGATCTCAAACACAGAGTTAGAGTTTAGGCTTGAGCAATCATAAATAGATTTTTCACCTTTGTGATTGCCCAGTGAGGACTTAAAGATCATGAAGGGTGTGGGGCAATTTTCTCCATTATGGGGCTGGGGATTGCAGTACAAGACATCCAGAGACCTTGTATCCTGATTCCCAGAGGCCAGTAGCTTCCCCCCTTCCCAGCATTGTAACACCCCATAATATCCTCACCACTTACCCCTCTTAAGAACCATGAGCCAGAATATTAACCTAGTGGCTTGGTGCAGACTTTTGGTGTGTCCCCCATTATTTACTGTTAATGCTTGTTGAATATCTGTCACACCTACTAAATTATAAGTTCAGAGGGAGCCGGGGATATGCCTGTCTTGATCACCACTGAATCGCCTGACATGGTCTAGATGCTCAATAATATTGGTTGAATGAATCAATGGGGAAATGAATAAATGAATGGGTACCATATAATCATCAAACTTGCATAATATATAAGTATGGGCTAAGTCTATATTGCAATGCTTAAATTTTCCTTTAAAGATTTAACTTTAGGCTTAGTATTTACTTACATTAGATTTAAATGTAGTAACTCCCATGGCATCCTTAGGAGAACATTCCTAGCTCTGCAACTGGAGATTATCATACTAAGAGAGGTCAAAAAGAGAAAGACAAATACCATATGATATCATTTATACATGGAATCTAAACTATGAATGAACCTACCTATGAAACCAAAACAGAATCACAGACATGGAGAACAGACTGGCAGCTGCCAAGGAGCTAGGGGTTAATGGAGGCATGGAGTGGGAGGTTGGGGTTAGCAGATATAAGCTTTTGTATGTAAGACAGATAAACATCAAGGTCCTACTCTCTAGCATAGAGAACTATATGTAATATCCTGTTAAAAACCATAATGGAAAAGAATAGAAAAATAGAATGTATAAATGAATCACTTTGCTATAGAGCAGTAATCAACACAATATTATAAATCAACTATACTTCGTTAAAAAAAGAAAGAAAGAACAGTCAATATCCGAAGAGGGTCAGGATGATTTCTTGAGTCAGAACAATTTCTCTTTGTTCCAGAGAGCCAATACTGAGAGGAAGTAAAGAAGCATGGCCTGGGATAGCCAAAACCTCCATCTGGTCCCAAGTGTTCCTTTTCTTTGTGGCTGCATTTAGTGCCCTCAGCTCCTCACTGCAGGAGGCCTGCAGTCACTGCTCATGTTTCAGGGAAGGCCTCATGTCATGGGTAACATGTGAGGCCTCTCAACTACAAATTGGCACTGCCAAAGCATTGCCAGCGACTGAACAACAGCCAGAAGTGCATTTGCCATCTGCCTCTGCAGAGACTGAACCCTGTGCTGCTGCAGCTGCTGACCTTCAGTACCCCCTGAGGGGAATGCAGGATGGAGAGTGAGGCACTCTGTGCTCCAGGGAAACTGGTGGAACAGGTCTTTAGATAGATATTTTCAGGAACTGATTTCATGATCCTAATCCTTGCATCTCTTCATATCTAATAAAGCAATAAATCCCTTCATGGTGATATTAGCTCCTCATGACTGGGAGAAAACCTTTTGTAAAGTAGGAACTTGATTGCACTGAACTCTCCATTCATCAAAACCTTATATATTGCCCTTCCCCCACTGACTCTTTAAGTCTCTCAGAGCTATCTGAAGTGCTGCCTCCCGGGCTGCAGTCCTCATTTTGCCCCCGATAAAACTCCATTTGCAACTCTCAAGTTGTGTGTCTTTTTTATTAGACAAGCCCACCTTTGTTGGACTGGGAGTCGGGAAGACTGACTTTCCATGCCAATCTTGCCATTAGCCAGCTGTGTGACTTAGGAAAGTCACTTCCCTTCTCTAAGTCTCTGTTTCCTTGTTCATAAAATGAAAGGATGACACTGAAACTTTCAGCTTTAATATTTGACATTCCATTGATATGATATTTCGCAACTGGAAATAAACAGGTAGACCCAAAGTTGCAGAAAAGTTAGAACACGGCTTATGAAAAAGGCAAAGGTTGGAAACAGCTTTGCTTAGTTAAGTGACAAAATACCCTGGGAACTTCACAGAATGAGAAGGAAAATAAGTCTGTTTAGACTGCAGTTTCTGTAAAGTGAACTTAACTAATTTCACTCTCCGTCTAAAAAGGATTTATATTTCCTTCTGCATTAGCTGGCAAACCTGCTACATGATGTATTCTTATTTTTCTTTACTTTTAGTGTTCAAAGAGGTCTCAGCAGTAGGTGGTAAGCTGTCCAAAACAGACCCCACATTATGTCGGCAGCTAGTAATATTGTTGATTCTCTTCCTTGCAGGATCCTCCAAACTCTGAGCTTCAACTTAAAGATCAAACTCTATCATATTTAGGCCTAAGCACATTCAAAATTAATGATGTAATTTTAAAGAGGTTTCATTTGGAGGTTCTAAGTTCATCTTAGGATTAGCCCATGAAATCAGGGAATTGTTTTTTTCTGGAGGGAAAGAATTAAGTGGTATACACGTGTCACCTGTCCAGCTCCACCGATACAGAAGCATCTCAACGGCCCCTCCTTAGGCACCAGGCTGGGCCCATTCTCCGAAGCATCTCCAGGTATCTGCTGATCAGCTTTTCCCCAAGGCTAAGGAGCATGGGAGTGGAATGAGAACTGTGGGTCCATAGCAGGGAGGAAAGCTGAGCATGAATGAATGGACTTTACATGCAGTACAACCTTACTCCTTGTGCTGAAGGAATCAAAGGAAGAACAGGAGGTATTGATTGTTTAGCTCTCTATATCCACCTGCCATAGAATCTTGACATGAGCAAATGGCAGAGAATTCTATTTGAGAGCTTGATCCACCTTTAGTGACTTGAGAGATACCTCAGTACTGTGTGTGTGTGTGTGTGTGTGTGCGCGCGTGCGTGTGTTGTGCTGGTGCAGGGCCCAGGCTTTTGAACTCTCTGCTTAGGCTCAAACTCCAAGAACATGACAGAAGACTGTAAGCACTTTTACTACAGAGTAACCTTAAATGTGGAGCTCCCACCTCTGTGACGCCCACTGATCATCAGAGACTTGAGCCACATCCACTCTAGGTTTTAAGTGGTCAGAGGAGGAGGGAATGTCAAAAATCATACGGAATGTGCATGCTGCTGTTGTTCAGTTATTAAGTCATGTCCAACTCTTTGCGACCCCACAGACTGCAGCATATCAGGCTTCCCTGTCCTTCACTGTCTCCTGGAGTTTGCTCAAATTCACGTCCATTGAGTCAGTGACGCTATCTAACCATCTCATCCTCTGCTGCCCCCTTCTTTTCCTGCCCTAAATCTTTCCCAGTATTCCATGAAATGTGTATCAAGTAGGTCTTTCCTCCAATTCCTCAAAAAATAACAATGGAGTGAACAGATGGCCAAGGACACAGAAAGACAAAAGTAGCAACTTTGTCCCTCCCCATTAAAGCCTTTAAAAACTTAACAGAGTTCTCATTTTTTTCAGCATTCATTCAAATCTAAAAGTCATTCCCTTCTTGAATTGACTCCTCCAAGAGCATCTTCCCTGCTATTATTAGTGGATAATTGCTTAACATTTCCTAGAGGTAATTAACCTTGCCTTTGAAATGAAAGAAATCCCTAAATTGAGCAATAAGATGAAAGCCATTCTTTCAGGTAATTTAGTCTCATCAGCCAATACCAACCTTAAGTACATCAATTTCTAGCTCAAAGGCAGTGCTGAAAAATAAGCAGTGGCAATAGTTTAAAGAAAAAACTCAAGGTCTTAAGACTGTCCATCTCAGTTTCTTCAGAACAGGGTTCCTGAAGTGGCCACCTTGCACAAGATGGCAAGAGGCTTGTTCTTCTGTTTAAGCCCCACACAGTGACCTTGACAGAGGGCATCCGTTAGAATGAGTGCATGTCAAGCTGACAGCAGAATGCTAGGGGTTGCCAGAGTACCTGAAGCCTCTGGAGGTTTACAGAGGACTGAGAATTCTGTGTTGAAATTTAATTTTTCTTAACATTTTTAGAAAAACCAGTCTGCCCTATGGCAAAGAACTCGGATATTCTAGTTTGTCAATCCCACCAGTATTTGTGTGCCTGCTTGTTTCAGGACTAACTGGGTAAGCATCTCCTTTCAGTTCCTAGATTTGGGGGTTGTGAGACCCCCCTAGGCAGTATTTGTGTCCCCTCCCTCCACCGCAGGTTGTGTCCAACTGCTTTCAGACGGAGGGGTATCAGAATTTTCCTCTCGCCAAGAGAAAGACTTCCAAGATGGAGACTAAACAACATCCCCTAGGATCTCGTTCCAAAGGTTGGGAAAGTTCTGTGCCAGGAAACCACTTTGTGGTTACATTAGACGCTCTCCGCCGCCCTGCGGTTAAGGGAAGTCAAGTTACCGCAGGGCTTTTATCACCCAGCGACTGCATGTAAGCTTTCTGGGTGACCCTGGCCCACGCCCCAAACCAGAGGAAGGCCCTGAGGAGCTTTTTAAGGACCATCTAGAAACCCTCAGAGATGCAGGGGTTCCATGCCAGATCCCAATCTACAGAAATAATACTCTTTTTAAAAAAAGGACAATAACAAAACAAAAAAAAGCGTGACGATCACTCTGGCGCCCTCTAGGGGCAACTTTTTGCCATCTTGTGATTGTGAAATAGTAAGCTTGGGGGCTTTCAGGTCAGTATAGAGACAAACATCTTGTTAGCTATTTCCTCATACGGCTTACCAGTACCCTTTCCTGCATTCTTTTTGTTGATTATTTTACATGACCGCAGGATCCCTTTTCTCATGGAAACTTCATCATAAAATCCAGTACCAAAGGGGGGGGAAAAAAAACCAACAACAACAAAATTAAAGCCAGAGATTTTGATTGTGTCTATCAGTTCTGTTTATTTTGATGCAAGCATTGAAGGCAGCTTTTCAGCCATTCTTTTTAAATGTTTCCCTTTCACAAACATGTGATTTGAGTTGGTTTTTATCCCCCTTTAACAAATGGGGACCTCTGGCACCATGTATAATATTCAAAAGCATGGCGGTTAGCATCTGACTGTAATTCCCAGCACCACTTCTTAACTGTCTCTGGGTTAGCTGCTTAACTTCTCTGTGCTTCAGCTTCCTCAAGTGTTAAACCAGTCACATAAGAGTGTTCCCCCTTTTGAATGATATGGAAATTAAATGAAATAACGCTTATAAAGCAGTCATCACCCTTTACCTGTATCCAATGTGTCTAGGTGCTCAGGGCAGGAGAGTAGAGGAGACTCAGGGACCACATAACAAAAGCACAGCCACCTCATAGGGTGGCTGAAGGTGTTAAATATAGTTAATGAAGTCGAAAGCCTGAAATAATGCTAGTGTCTGAGTGTGTATATGTGTGTGCTCCATTTTGCCCAACTCTTTGGGACCCCATAGACTGTGTAGCATGCCAGGCTCCTCTGTCCATGGAATTTGCCAGACAAGAATACTGACGCAGGTTTCCTTCTCCAGGGATCTTCCCAACCCAGGGATCAAACCCATGTTTCTTACATCTCCTGAATTGACAGGAGGGTTCTTTACCACTAGTGACACCTGGGAAATAAAGTTTGCTATGCTATGCTATGCTAAGTCACTTCAGTCGTGTCCGACTCTGTGCGACCCCATAGATGGCAGCCCACCAGGCTCCCCCATCCCTGGGATTCTCCAGGCAAGAACACTGGAGTGGGTTGCCATTTCCTTCTCCAATGCATGAAAGTGAAAAGTGAAAGTGGAGTCGCTCAGTCGTGTCTGACTCTTAGCGACCCCATGGACTGCAGCCTAACAGGCTCCTCCGTCCATGGGATTTTCCAAGCAAGAGTACTGGAGTGGGGTGCCATTGCCTTCTCTGGGGAAATAAAGTTTCAGTTTAGCCTGTAGTAAATACTTGAAATTGTTTGCTGATGTTGTTTTCTTTATTAATATCTCCATTTTAGTGGAGCAAACTAAACACATAAAGTAACTTGCTTAGGAAACAGATAGTGAGCAGTGGAGTCAGAAACTTGCCTGCCTCTATGGTCCATGCTCTTGGCCATGATGCTCTCTCTGTGTATAGTAAGCATTGCTCTCAGTATTATTTTGACAGGAAAAATACATTTCTTTTTTTTTTTTTTTTTTAGTGAAGAGGAGTTTCTAATCCATCAGCCCATGAAGTATACACCCTGCAGCGTGAACCTGCTTACATTAAGACACTAAAAATGCTACTGCTGCTAAGCCGCTTCAGTCGTGTCCGACTCTGTGTGACCCTATGGACAGCAGCCCACCAGGCTCCTCTGTCCACAGGATTTTTTAGGCAAGAGTACTGGAATGGGTTGCCATTTCCTTCTCCACTAAAAATGCTACCCCCCATCAACTAGTCTTATGGTGGCATAAGGCAGAAATCTTTACCTTTTTTGTTTTATAGCAAGAAGTTATTTTCCTCTTGCTAAAATCTTCAAGTCGGTCTGGAAGAGGTGAGACAGTTGATAAGGAATTTAAAGAGGGAATACCCCGAGGAAAGCAGGAAAGCGTTCTTAGGGAGCCTTTCCACTAAGGTGAGTGGAGTCAGGCACCCTGGTAACTTCTGGCTTTTGTCTCAAAAGGGTTCCAGGCCACTCTACTTTCTGCTCAGAAATTTCCAGCATGGAGGATGCTCTTGCCCCCCTGAGAAGTGGCTTGAGAATTTTCATAACTTCTGTTGAACTTGTATAGAGCGATTCTACGCTTACAATTATTAGAGTGTTTCTAATATGGTTATGGGTTTCCCCTCCTCCTTCTCCCTGCCTTCTCCATTCTCCTTCTTCTTTTCCCTCTTCCACTCCCTCTTCTTTCTCCTTTTTTATTATATAATTGTCATCAGTTCAGTCAGTTCAGTTGCTCAGTCGTGTCCGACTCTTTATGACCCCACAGACTGCAGCATGCCAGGCCTCCCTGTCCATCACCAATTCCCAGAGTTTACCCAAACTCATGTCCATTGAGTCAGTGATGCCATCCAACCATCTCATCCTCTGCCGTCCCCTTCTCCTCCTGCCCACAATCTTTCCCAGCATCAGGGTCTTTTCGAATAATTGACATAGAGCAGCATATAAGTTCAAGGTGTACAATGTAATCACTTGACTTACATACATCATGAAATGATAACCACAATAAGTCTAGTGAACATCCTTCATTTTATATAGATAAAAATAAAGAAAAAGAAAAGTGTGTTTTTCCTTGTCATGAGAATTCAGGATTCACTTTAACAACTTTCATATATAACACAGAAGTATTAATTATATTTATTGTCTGGTACATTGCATCCCTAATACTTGTTTATCTTATAACTAGAAGTTTGTGCTTTTGACTACCTGTATCCAACACTCCCTCTTCCCAACCTATGCCTCTGGTAACCCCAAATCTGATCTCTTTTTCTATAAGTGTATTTGTTTGTTTTTGAAGTATAACTGACCTATAACACTATGTTAGTTCCTGATGCACAACATAGTGATTCAATATTTCTATACATTTCTAAATGATCACCATGATGTCTAGTTACCATCTGCCTGGTTTTCTCCACTCTCTTTGTTAGCATTTTACAGCTCTGCTAGCTAAGCTGCTAAACCTCAGAGTCTTATCAAGTCAAGGATCTCCCATTGATTTTAGCTTCTAAAATGGGGCAATGAAACATTTATCACTAGATCATTACCGCTGGTGAGAAGTCTCCTGCTATTCTGCTTCGTGTCTATAACTGCTTAAGCTGTGGAAACACAAGTCTCTGAGGCCATTTTATTTTGTCTGAGGGCAGAGATAGTTTGTTGTTTTAGGGAAGGCACTCACTCCTTAGACGTTTTCTAGCTATTGGGCAGGAAAAATAACTATTGGAAATGACTGTTTTTCTGATACTGAGGTGCAAAAATATGTATATAAAAGAGGTGTTTTTTTCAGAGAAATTGCCAAGATGTACACTTTCCTTTAAGTTCAGTTTGGCCATGACATTTCTTAGAACATTTTTCTCCCTTATTTAGGCAAGATGATAAAATACCTAATAGGTTAGTTTAATCTTTATTCACATGCTATATAAGAAGGAAAGAGGCCCATTTACACTAAAGTAAAATCACCTGAAAAAATGTTTTCCCTGGACATGCTAATAAGCAAGAGGAGGACATTTTCAGGTTTAATATTAGTCTTGAAGATTCTCAAAGACTTCATACTGCCTGAAAGTTATCACTCCTAGATAATCACAATTAATAGCACAAGCAGTAAGACAACAATGACAATTCCACTTGGCATTTATTTTTATATTGGTGTTTCCCTAATAGCACAGTTGGTAAAGAATCCACCTGCAATGCAGGAGACCCTGGTTTGATTCCTGGGTCAGGAAGATCCACTGGAGAAGGGATAGGTTACCCACTCCAGTATTCTTGGGCTTCCCTGGTAACTCAGCTGGTAAAGAATCTGCCTGCAATGTGGGAGACCTGGTTTTGATTCCTGGTTGGGAAGATCCCCTGGAGAAGGGAAAGACTACTCGCTCCAGTATTTTGACCTGGAGAATTCCATGGCCTATACAGTCGCAAAGAGTTGGACGACTGAGCGCCTTTCACTTTCACTTTTCATGAAAAGTTCAAGTGTATGTCAGGTTGTAGATGCACTCGCAGGTATGTTATTGCTCCCATTGACAGATGTAAAAAACTGAAATTGTAAAGGTGTCTGTCTCATTCAAGGGCTCAGAATAAATTATTCAGTGGAGACAGAAGAAAACACAAATTTCTCTCAGTATGCAGTACTGCACCTCCTAATATACACTATAATTCCAAGTATAGGGTTGATTAGTGGGAAGAGATACATGATGTTAGTATATTAATGCATTAATTTGACATCAGTGATTATTCATTACATGCTAAGTACTGCTCCAGGTAGTAGCAAGTAGAGTCCTTAATCTCACAGAGTTTATATTCTGCTGAGGCGAGGCTGATAATAAATCAAAATAAAATACCAGGTGAAGGTAAGTGCTGTGGAAAAAATAAAACAAAGGAAGGGGGCTAGGGAATGCTGAGCTTCTCTCATGGTGTTATTTTATACAGTGTAGTCAAAGGAAGCTTTCATAAGAAAGTAGCATTTTGAGCAAGGATTAGAAGGAAATTGGGATTCAGAGAGAGTTATTAAAAGTAAAATTTTCAAATAGTCAAAAAGTGACTCTCACATGATTAGAAACTGAGCATATGTCAAAGATTTATTCTATTCACTAAGTAATAAGGAAACAACAAGATACTAGGAGTGGTTCAGGTATTTCCTCAGCAGCCCAGTGGTTAGGACTCTGCGCTTCCAAGGCAGGGGGTGAAAGTTCAATCCCTGATCAGGGAACTAAGATCCTTCATGCCACGGATGCAACCAAAAAAAAAAAAAAAAAAAAGTGGTTCAAAAGGCATTCAAGTATCTGATATTTAAACAAAATTTAATAACAGAATGTTCAACTAAGAAAGACCAAACTGGTAAATGTCCCACAGGATAATAAACTATGTTCTTTGGGGTCATTTTTCCTAGTGGACAAAATTTGTTTGGATCTCTCATTAACAAAAAAAAAAAAAAAGACTTCGTAAAAAAAAAAATTTTAGTAACTTTGCTACATCTGGAACTTTGAATCAATAGTAAACAGTAAGTCAAATAAAGTACAAAAGTACATCCCCTAAATAATGAATTCTATCTTGAGCCTATTAGACAATGTACCCATAGGACACTGAAAGGCCACGCTGATCACCTTTTCCTCTGTTTTCAAGTTTTGCTTTTCTTTTTTTTTTTAAAGGAGCCATGGAGAGATGACTGGGCAAAGAACATTCTAGGCAGAGAGAGATGTAAAGGAATCAGCCCATTTCCCTCCACTCATTCTTCATTCTTCCTACAGCCAAGGAAAGCCCTCCCCCCACCCCTCCTTACCCGCCCCCCTCCCCTCTGCAGATTCACACACTCACCTGGACCATGTTATACAGTTTGATGTAAGTAAAGAGCTGGGAGCAATCTGGACAAACTAGAAAATTTATATTGGAAGAAGAATGGGAATTGAGGTTGGGAATTAAGAGTAGGGGAGAGTTTTTTAAAAATATTAGAGAGTGGTGACTATGCAAAGCAGTGAAAGTAGGGAAGAATGGATTTTCATGTTTTGCTATTTTTCTATGGCATAAAAATGTCCTTCCCCTACCTCAGTCCCACCTTTGGCTGTGTCTTGAGAGACTGAGTAAAAATATGAATTTGTTCAGATTATACATCTGTTGCTTGTCAGATTGGGTTCTATGTGAGGTGGGAATCAGGCTAATTTCCCAGACTCATGTTTGTCTGGTACAACCTTTTTCTGTCTCTGAAATGATTCCACGTGTGAGATGGAAACTGAGGAGGAAAGGAAATGGGAACTTTCTTTGAGTCTGGAGGGTTAGAGGAGCTATCAAGGGAAAAAGTGTGCATCTTCCTTTCTCCCACTCATTAGAATTGGTGCTCCTTTTCCTCTTTCCACTGCCCTTCACTAGACCTGTAGCCTCCACACTAGCTGAAGTTTTCAGAAGTTACAGTCGACTCTGCCTGCACAAAGCCCACACTTTAGTCCCTGTCTCCTGTCTTCCTTTGCATGCTGCAGGCTATAATCAATCTCTGACTTTCAAAATATCTCCTGTTCCCACTATCTGTGTTCCATAAAAGCTCCCATGCCCTTATAATATTTTTAAATACCTCCTCGAGAATCAAGTATCTCCAAATTTTTCACTTGGCCAGCTAGGACCACTATTAGAGGTCCTTCCAGGTATGGGCTTTCCTGGTGGCTCAGCTGGTAAAGAATCTGCCTGCAATGTGGGAGACCTGTGTTTGATCCCTGGGTTGGGAAGATCCCCTGGAGAAGGGAAAGGCTACCCACTCCAGTAGTCTGGCCTAGAGAATTCCATGGACTGTATATGTCCATGGGATTGGAATAGTCAGACACGACTGAGCAACTTTCACTTTCCAGGTAAGGAAAAGATACTGGGTGTAGGGAGTAAATTTTTCAGATGTGTAATTTATAGTTCCTCTGAGACATTTAAGAAGAACTGCTCTCCTGTTACAGCCCATTACTGAAAGATGAAGTTAAGACAGAACAGTCTGAACTTCAGACACTAGACAAGGATGTGATGGAAGAGGAATACAGCAGCAGCAGTGGGCATCCCTTATCCCCAGCCAAGAAGGAGATGTGGAAGGAGGAGGGGTGGTTCAGGGAGAAAAGGGAGAAAATGGTAATAAGGAAACAATAAAAATGTGACCCTATCCTCTTTGTTTTAAGAAGAAATCCTTGCTCCCAAAACTTTCTCTATACTGCTTAAAAGTCTACCAAGTAGATTCATTTGGTTAATATTTAAATATCTCAAAATGAGACCGTCATTCTTTCATCTCTCCCTGTAAATTGATTTCATAACTAGATTATGAAACTATAACTAGGTTATAAGACCAATGCAAAAATGGTGGAGTGAACGAACACTGAACAGAAAAAGATACTGATAACTTTTTTCTAGTATCAATCCAGAGCCATGACACCAAATGAAGGCCAAGACGCTGATGTGAACTTGCATCTGAGCCCTGTCTTTGGGCATTACCTCCAGCGTTTCCCAAGTTCCAGATTTGTGATATCTTACTGTAGAGGCTCCCTGGCTATCAGCTCCAAGTTAGTCCTAGAAGTTGGCAGAAACAATACAAATGCCTATATGTGTCCCCCTATTATCCTGGGGGTATTTCAAGTTTCATTCAGCTTATTATGGCATCAGGAAGCATTCTGTTCTCTTTCCCATTTTCAAGGTCAAGAATTTGATTCCTGATTGTTGAGAAAGGCCAAACTTCTCCTAGGAAGGAAATATCTTTGTTAGAGACGTCTGTGTCAGATTATTTCATCTGTTAACAGCAGAACCAGAAGATAATGAGGACTATTTGAAAGGAACTAGCATTGACAAATGGTATACATTTTTGAACTCATTTCAAAGTACGAACTCTTGTTTCATTTCATTTTCTAAGGCTCTGAGTAACTTACAGACAGTTTAATTGCCTGTATTTGGAATAGAGAATTCCTAAAATGCTGAGCATAATATTTGGATTTAAAGAAAAAGACACCATAATAGAGGCCATTGTTCAAATAAGTACAGACAGGTTCATGTATTTCAAACCTTGGATAAAATATAAAGAAGATCATTGAGCTCTAATTTGAAAGAATTCTATTGAAAGGCTCAGAAAACAATCCAGTACAAGAATATGAGACAGAATTATAATATTTACTGGACAATTGTTTGCTAAGAAGCATATATTTTATATCACTTTTTAACAAGACTGAACTGTCAAATTGTTTAAAATTCCATTGGAAAAATTTGGATTATCATAAAAGTGTTTACTTTTTTACCCTTCCATGTGTATTGAATTACTCATGGAAGACAATCGAAAGAATCTGAGAAATTCTAGTTTTAGCAGCAACTCAGACTACATTTCAGAACTATTACAGACTGTGTAAATGAATGCGACTTTTCAACATGTATTAACATAGCTGCAATACTATTTGGGTGCTATGTAGGCACAAAGAAATGAAAAATTACAGCATTATCAGTAGGAATGATTATTTGGAAGATGATGGGACAAATTAAACATTCTTCTCATGTGTATAATGACCATGCTTGCATAGGAAAAGAAGGATCATCTTTATCTTGTTTTGCTAAATACCATTAACTCCAGCAGCTATGATTCATAACTGGTGCAAATATATATATCCTTTTAAACCAGCACTAGAATTATAGAGTTATCATCTAAGAAGGTATTGTAGTCATATATATTCTAGATCATTCACTGAACATACATCCATGTAAAAGCATATTTAGAACAATGCCAAACTTCTCTTGGTATTAAAATCACTTTTGATTATTCATTATAATACCAAACAGGCATTTCCACCTTCTTTTATATCTGAGTTAGACATAAATAGCATATATTTTTTTAATTTAAACTTTTTGTTTTCCACTGAGGTATAGTCGATTAACAATATTGCAATAATTTCCAGTGAACAGTAAAGGGACTCGTCCACACATATACATGTATCCATTCTCCCTTAAACTCCCCCTTGCCCCATCTAGGCTGCCACATAACACTGAGCAGAATTCCATGTGCTATACAGTATATCCTTGCTGGTTATCAATTTTAAATACAGCAGTGTAGACACATCAATCCCAAACTCCATAACTATCCCTTCTCCCCATTCTTCCCCTGGGCAACCATAAGTTCATTCTCTAAGTCTGTGAGTCTCTTTCAGTTTTGTAAGTAAGTTCATTTGTATCATTTCTTTTTAGATTCCACATATAAGGGATGTCATACAATATTTCTGAGTCAGTAAAGTTGAGGTGGGGCAGAGAATGTGCTTTTAACAAACTCCACATGACAATGATGTGGCATTCCTGGAAACCACACTTTGAGAACTACAGCAATAAAGGAATCCGGGTTCAGTTCAGTTCAGTCACTCAGTTGTGTCCGACTCTTTGCGACCCCTGAGCTGCAGCACGCCAGGCCTCCCTGTCCATCACCAATTCCAAAGTTCACCCAAATTCATGTCCATTGAGTCCATGATACCATCCAACCATCTCATCCTCTGTCGTCTCCTTCTCCTCCTGCCTTCAATCTTTCCAGCATCAGGGTCTTTTCCAATGAGTCAGCTTTTCGCATCAGGTGGCCAAAGTATTGGAGTTTCACCTTAAATATCAGTCCTTCCAATGAACACCCAGGACTGATCTCTTTTAGGATGGGCTGGTTGGATCTCCTTGTAGTCCAAGGGATTCTCAAGAGTCTTCTCCAACACCACAGTTCAAAAGCAGCAATTCTTTGGCGCTCAGCTTTCTTTATAGTCCAACTCTCCCATCCATACATGACTACTGGAAAAACCATAGTCTTGACTAGATGGACCTTTGTTGGCAAAGTAATGTCTCTGCTTTTGAATATGCTATCTAGGTTGGTCATAACTTTCCTTCCAAGGAGTAAGCGTCTTTTAATTTCATGGCTGCAATCACCATCTGCAGTGATTTTGGAGGCTCCCCACCCCCCACCAAAAAAAAAGTCAGCCACTGTTTCAATGTTTCCCCATCTATTTCCCATGAAGTGATAGGACCGGATGCCATGATCTTAGTTTTCTGAATGTTGAGCTTTAAGCCAACTTTTTCACTCTCCTCTTTCACTTTCATCAACAGGCTTTTTTGTTCCTCTTCACTTTCTACCATAAGGATGGTGTCATCTGCATATCTGAAGTTATTGATATTTCTCCTAGAAATCTTGATTCCAGCTTGTGCTTCTTCCAGCCCAGCAGTTCTCATGATGTACTCTGCATAGAAGTTAAATAAGCAGGGTGACAATATACAGCCTTGACATACTTCTTTTCCTATTTGGAACCAATCTGTTGTTCCATGTCCAGTTCTAACTGTTGCTTCCTGACCTGCATATAGGTTTCTCAAGAGGCAGGTCAGGTGGTCTGGTATTCCCATCTCTTGAAAAATTTTCCACAGTTTATTGTGATCCACACAGTCAAAGGCTTTGGCATAGTCAATAAAGCAGAAATAGATGTTTTTCTGGAACTCTCTTGCTTTTTCCATGATCCAGTGGATGTTGGCAATTTGATCTCTGGTTCCTCTGCCTTTTCTAAAACCAGCTTGAACATCTGGAAGTTCAGGTTCACATATTGCTGAAGCCTGGCTTCAGCAATTTTGAGCATTACTTTACTAGCATGTGAGATGAGAGCAATTGTGCGGTAGTTTGAGTATTCTTTGCCAATCTTGATTCCAGCTTGTGCTTCCTCCAGCCCAGCATTTCTCATGATGTACTCTGCATGTAAGTTAAATAAGCAGGGTGACAATATACAGCTCTTCCAACAACACAAGAGAAGACTCTACACTGGATATTACCAGATGGTCAACATCAAAATCAGATTGATTATATTCTTTGCAGCCAAAGATGGAGAAGCTCTATACAGTCAGCAAAAACAAGACTGGGAGCTGACTGTGGCTCAGATCATGAACTCCTTATTGCCAAATTCAGACTGAAGTTGAAGAAAGTGGAGAAAACCAGTAGACCATTCAGGGATGACCTAGATCAAATCCCTTATAATTATACAGTGGAAGTGAGAAATAGATTTAAGGGACTAGATCTGATAGAGTGCCTGATGAACTATGGACGGAGGTTTGTGACATTGTACAGGAATTTGGGTATCAGGGGCTAAAAGCAATTTGAAGAAAAAAATACATGTGGATCAGGTTGATATTGTGCAAAATGAGATGAAATCTAAACTTTCCCCTAAAGACCCAGCTTCCCTGTGGCCTCTGATCTCCACCAGAGCCCTCTGCCTCCTGTTTTTCCAATTCTCTTTTTTTTACCTTCAGTTCTCAAAAGTTTTTGTAGATCTTGCTTTCTTAATTTACCCTAAAATGTAAATTAATCACAGTAGATATTCCTCTCAGAGAGCTTTCCATTTTGAATCAAAACTGTAACACCCATAAACGAAATTTGAACAATGAAAAGGCATTAAATTTTTTTCCCTTCACTCTCTTTCCTTCATTACACCAGTGACCTAAAAGTCAAATCTCTTCATGGTAATTTCTTATTAAAAGTCTTCAGTAACCGTCCTTCTACAGGCAAATATTAAATGCTTAGCTAGACTTCCAGGCCTTTCATTTCAGGTACTGTATTATTTAACTCTGTTCTTTAAATTTTCTAGCTCTTTGGTATACATTTATTGTATTCTCTCAGTCTTTTTCTGAGATCTTATCCTCCATTCTTTATCTGAGATCTTTGATCTTCATTATCATTACTCTGAATTCTCTTTACTATCTTCACTTCACTTAGTTGTTCTTCTTGGATTTTGTCTTGTTCCTTTCTACAGTACATATTTATCTGCTGTCTCATTTTGTATGCATGCATGCTAAATCGCTTCAGTCATGTCCGACTCAGTGAGATCCTATGGACTGTAGCCTGCCAGTCTCCTCTGTTCGTGGGATTCTACAGGCAAGAATACTACAGTGGGCTGCCATGCCCTCCTGCAGAGGATCTTCCCTACCCAGGGATCGAACCCATGTCTCTTATGTCTCTTGGCAGGTCGGTTCTTTACCACTAGTGCCATCTGGGAAACCCCCTCATTTTGTATAACTTTCTGCATTGGTGGTTTCCATTCCACAGGCTGCAGGATTGTAGTTCCTCTTGCTTCTGGTGTCTGCCCCCTGGTTAGTGAGGTTGGTCCAAAAAGTTGTGTAGGCTTCCTGGTGTATGGACTGGTGCCTGCCCACTGGTGGGGATAGCTAGGTCTTACCCATCTGGTGGGCATGACTGTGTCAAGAGGTGTGTCTAGAGGTGACTGTGAGCTCAGGATGACTTTAGGCAGTCTGTCTGTTGATGAGTGAGGCTGTGTTCCTGCCCTGTGGGTTGTTTGGTCTGACATGTCTCAGCATTGGAGCCAACAGGCTATTGAGTTGGGCCAGGATTCAGTGCCAAAATGGTGGCCTCTAAGAGAGTTCAAAATGATAAATATCCCTGGGGATTTCTGCCACTGATGTCCTTGTCCCCACAGCCAGCCACAGGCAATCCTTGCCTCCCAGGAGACCCTCCAAGATCTGAAGGTGGGTCCTGCCCAGGCTCCTATAAAGTCACTGCTCTGCCCTGGGCTCCAGTGCATATGAAACCTTGGGTGAGCCCTCTAAGAGCGGAGTCACTATTTCCCCCAGCCTTGTAGACCTCCTGCACTCAAGCCCCACTGGCCCCCAAAACCAAATACTCTGGGGTCTCCTCCTCCTGATGCCAGAGCTCCACGCTGGGGAGCCTGATATAGGGATCAGAACTCTCACTCCTGTGGGAGAACCTCTGCGATAGAATTATTTTCCGGTTTGTGGGTCACCCACCCAGTGGTTATGAGATTTGATTATATTGTGAAAGCACCCCTCCTACCATCTCACTGTGGCTTCTTTTTTGTCTTTGGATGTAGGATAACATATTTGGTAGGTCCCAGTCTTTTTTGTTGGAGAAGGCAATGGCACCCCACTCCAGTACTTTTGCCTGGAAAATCCCATGGACAGAGGAGCCTGGTGGGCTGCAGTCCATGGGGTCGCTAGAGTCGGACACAACTAAGCGATTTCACTTTCACTTTTCACTTTCATGCATTGGAGAAGGAAATGGCAACCCACTCCAGTGTTCTTGCCTGGAGAATCCCAGGGATGGGGAAGCCTGGTAGGCTGCCATCTCTGGGGTCGCACAGAGTCGGACACGAATGAAGCGACTTAGCAGCAGCAGCAGCAGTCTTTTTCGTCAATGGTTGTTTAGCTGTGATTTTGGTGTCTTCATAAAAGGATATGAGCTTAAGTACTTCTACTTTACCATCTTGTACTTTTCTCCTCCCAGGCCTTCCAATATATGCCATTACCTGCCTGTTCAACTTCATCAGCCACTTCTCCCTCCTTCTACTTTGTATAAAACAAAATTGTACTGTTTCAAATCCTGTGAAAATGTCCTATTCTCAGGATCAGCTACATAATTTCCAGGCCCCAGTGAAATATGAAAATGCAAGACACTTTGAACAAAAAGCATTAAAGACTTTCAAGGCAGGAACAACTGAGCTTTTGTTCAAGTGTAGAAGTCTGAACATGGGGTCCTGTGGACTGCAAGTCACACACCCATGAAGCATCCCTGACTACTCTAGAGACATAATCCCTAAGTCCCTGGGCACATGTGTTGAGGCATCACAAAGAAAGAGTGAAAAGTTTTTATTTCCTTTTGCTCTGAATTAGTATCTTTAGACTTGTTGAACTTCGAATATAAGAAAGCTAATAAGCATTGCCAAGCATTTTTTCATTTTCTAGGAAAACGTGCAGTCAGGGAGTATAACCTCTTACTTTAATCATGGCACCACTGACTCTCCTTATACACTGTTATAGTCTTCCCCTTTGTGGTATGTTTGGTACTAGTTCCTCATCCAGCAATGCCATTCACCTGCTTCTCATCTGATAATCCCCACTCACATATCAGCTGCTCAGCTCAGGCTGCTCCTGGGCTGTGAGGCTTCTCCCAGTGCTCAGGACACACTGGGCACTTGGAGCAGGCTTGACTTGAGAGGTGGGTTCACTAGGTTTTGATCATGTTCACATGAATATCTTATTCACTAGACTCTAGGCAATTTCAACAATGCCTTCCTCTTTGTACCTGAAAAATCTAATACAATACCTGGATTTTGAGAGGGACTCAAAAATGTTTTTAAATGAAAGGATAGGTGATCACACATTAGAACATTTTTCACTAATTAAAAAATAGTTTCTTGGAAGAAAAATATTTCTGAAGCTGAGTGGCAGCTTAAATGTGATTCAGCCTTCTGGAACTAGTAGATGAGCTTGTCAATCTGCTGCTGGTTACCACAAAAGTAAGATAGTCTGGGGCAAGAATGAAACTCCTTAGTCTCTCAAGCCTAGTCTATGTGGGTGTGGCCCCCAAATCTGTGTTCAGGCTTGCTCAGTGGAGGAATCTAACACATGAGAGAGTCTATGAGAATCATCAAGAATGCCTTTCCTAGACTGATTTCATGTGGGAACTTTTAGTTTTAATTCAAATATCAGCACTTATCTGAGGCCTACATTCAGTTTTCCAGGGCTGATGATCTGGTCTGTGGTTGATAAGTCATTTGCCTCTCTTCCTCCTTCGTGACTTCTGACTATTCACTGTCGCTCTAGCTTGAGTGGGTGGAGAAAAACCTTACACACTGAAATTCAAACCAATAAAGTCTGCTTTTTGTAAATGTATGTTCATCTACCAGTTTCACGTACCCCAGGTCTTCATCCCTAGCTACACGTAAAATTTGAGTGTTGGCAGGATATCATACTTACTTAGGTATTTTTCTCTGACTTGCATATATATATATATATATATATATACTCTTCTAAGCATGTTTTGAAAGATAATTCAAGAAGCTTTTTTTGTTTGTTTTTAATATAATTATTTTAGATATCTTTTAGTGACTGATACATACTTTGTCCTTGGAAACAGTCTAGGATTGAAGGAGCATCTGGTGGGATTTTTCTGGCTGAGCCATAAAGAAAGAGAGTTGGTTGTGCAGCTTCTCAGTCTTTCTCTTTTTACCACTGTTTCATCTCTTGAAGCTGATGGGCTTCCATCCCTCAACGTGCCTCAGCCCTGTGGACATCACAGATGAGCTGGGTCAAATGGGTCTGGGCCTATATCTCAAAAGACAAAGACATCACCAGGTTAGATTCATCATCAGGCAGGTGTATCTGCTACCTGCTCTGAGACCAAATCCCGGCTGCCTAAACTAAGCCACTAGTTATGGAGTGGCAGAGAATACATGTGCAAGTCTGCATTGAACCAGAAACTTATTTCAATAAAATGACTTGGATGTGAATGGTTTTAATTTGATCCTGTTGGGGTGGACTTTTCAGTTCTTTACTCTCAGTTTTGTCACTGACACCATGCATTCCCAATCTGAGCCCTGTTTCCTTGGACAGTTGATTTGTTTAAAAGCCTTGGAAGTTGCTTTTCTAGACTTAGAATTTGGACTCCAAGATCAGGAGGGAGTTCAAAAGGTTCTATAGTCTATACTCACCTAACGCTTGAACCTGCCCTACCATTGCCATACTCAGGGTGTGTATTACCTTTCCCTAAACACTTCCAAGCATGGAAAATTAACTGCTGCTTGAGGTCACCCACTTAATCCTGAGTAGCTCTTTTAGAAATATCTTCCCTTAATAAACCAGATGTCAGCTAAAGTCAACTTGCCCTTTTAGAATTTAAATGAAATTGTTTTGAATTCTCATGCCTTATGAGGTAAGCCATTTAGCAACTCTTTCAAACTCTGTTAATCTTTGGCATGTGGGCAAGAGGTTGTTTACAATTGTCCTGGCTGCCTCTGGCTAAAGCCAGACAACTCCATGTATGGCTCCTTGCTTGTCTATGCCTGGTCTCCCTTCCGTTTTCCCTCTGTTTTCCTTTCTGTTTCCCTGTGCCTCCACACCGAACAGCCTCTTTGTTCCTGTTTTGACATTTCCTGTTTCATCCTAAACACAAAGTTGTGTTAAGTGTGTGCACCACACTATTATAGGAGAATAGGGGCAACTGTTTAGGTTTATAGAGCAGCAACCAATTTATGATTAAATTGTACTCCTGGGCTTCCAAACTTTTCAGCAAGCTCATCACCAGGGACCTTGTTCCCTAGTCACCTTTATCTGTGACTTCCACCTCCCACCATGCTTGGTCCCTTCTCTTAACTCTTCCTCTTTTCTAACATTTTGCTTATATCTCAGATTCCAGTTAACTTCCTCTGTAGAGAAACCTGATGTTGCTTTTGTTCTTCTTCTAGACCTTGCTCTTGAGACCTCCTGTTCCACACCCAGGTCAGTTTATCAATATGTTTTTCCAAAAAGAGCCTTCTCCCTAAAAGTCTTGTGCCAGATGTTACCCTGTCCCCATGTGATTGCATAAAGCCCAGGTCTGACTCCCTAAAATTACTTCAGTCCAGTTCATTACAGCCTGCCCTGTCTCGGCTGACCCCTTGCTCTGAAGTCATTGCTATTGACAGAAAGAACACAGGCTTCAGAATTAAATCACTTTAAAACCTGGAAGTACTCCTCATCAATTTTGTGACACCTTTTCTAGAGCATGTTCCTTAGCTCTGAAATGTTGATAATTATACCTTCTAAAGAATTTGTGTGAGAATTTGACTAGGTAATATACCACATCTGACAGATAGTTAACATCCCAAATTTTTATTTCCTTTTCTTAAAATAAAATAAAATGGAGAAAAGGCTTGAAAATCTCCCAAATCAACAAAACCACTTAAGTTATGTAAGCAAAATTAAATCTAGCTTGTTTTATGAACATAAGCACAGCTTAACTTAGGTTATGTCTTATAAATGCCAAAGATAATTATCAGTTCAGTTCAGTTCAGTCGCTCAGTCGTGTCTGACTTTTGCGACCCCATGAATCGCAGCATGCCAGGCCTCCCTATCCATCACCAACTCCTGGAGTTCACTCAAACTCACGTCCATCGAGTCAGTGATGCCATCCAGCCATCTCATCCTCTGTTGTCCCCTTCTCCTCTTGCCCCCAATCCCTCCCAGCATCAGAGTCTTTTCCAATGAGTCAACTCTTCACATGAGGTGGCCAAAGTACTGGAGTTTCAGCTTCAGCATCATTTCTTCCAAAGAACACCCAGGACTGATCTCCTTTAGAATGGACTGGTTGGATCTCTTTGCAGTCCAAGGGACTTGCAAGAGTCTTCTCCAACACTACAGTTCAAAAGCAGCAATTCTTCTGCACTCAGCTTTCTTCACAGTCCAACTATCACATCCATACATGACTGCTGGAAAAACCATAGCCTTGACTAGACAGACCTTTGTTGGCAAGGTAATGTCTCTGCTTTTGAATATGCTATCTAGGTTGGTCATAACTTTCCTTCCAAGGAGTAAGAGTCTTTTAATTTCATGGCTGCAGTCACCACCTGCAGTGATTTTGACTACAAAAATAAAGTCTGACACTGTTTCCACTGTTTCCCCATCTATTTCCCATGAAGTGTTGGGACCAGATGCCATGATTTTTGTTTTATGAATGTTGAACTTTAAGCCAACTTTTTCACTCTCCACTTTCCCTTTCATCAAGAGGCTTTTTAGTTCCTCTTCACTTCTGCCATAAGGGTGGTGTCATCTGCATATCTGAGGTTATTGATATTTCTCCCAGCAATCTTGATTCTAGCTTGTGCTTCTTCCAGCCCAGCATTTCTCATGATGTACTCTGCATCTAAGTTAAATAAGCAGGGTGACAATATACAGCCTTGATGTACTCCTTTTCCTATTGGAACCAGTCTGTTGTTCCATGTCCAGTTCTAACTGTTGCTTCCTGACCTGCATACAGGTTTCTCAAGAGGCAGATCAGGTGGTCTTGTATTCCCATCTCTTTCAGAATTTTCCACAGTTTATTGTGATCCACACAGTCAAAGGCTTTGGCATAGTCAATAAAGTAGAAGTAGATGTTTTTCTGGAACTTTCTTGCTTTTCAAATGATCCAGCAGCTGTTGGCAATTTGATCTCTGGTTCCTCTGCCCTTTCTAAATCCAGCTTGAACATCTGGAAGTTCATGGTTCACATACTGTTGAAGCCTCACTTGGAGAATTTTGAGCATTTCTTTGCTAGCGTGTGAGATGAGTGCAATTGTGTGGTAATTTGTATGTTTTTTGGCCATTGCCTTTTTTAGGATTAGAATGTAAACTGACGTTTACATTCTGACGTTTTCCAGTCCTGTGGCCACTGCTGAGTTTTCCAAATTTGCCGGCTTACTGAATGCAGCACTTTCACAGCATCATCTTTCAGGGTTTGAAATAGCTCAACTGGAATTTCATCACCTCCACTAGCTTTGTTCGTAGTGATGCTTCCTAAGGCCCACTTGGCTTCACATTCCAGGATGTCTGGCTCTAGGTGAGTGATCACACCATTGCAGTTTTCTGGGTTATGAAGATCTTTTTTGTATAGTTCTTCTAAACTATTTTAAGTTTTAAGTAAAAACTTAAATCAAATTGATTTCATTCTTAATAAAGAGACATAAGGTATATGTACCTCCACACAGAGGCACACAATGTGGGTCAGATGAAGCACGACTGAGCTTTGGATATAAAATGACTTGCGCTGCACTGGATTACTGGCCCTGCTCTGTTTTAGGTAGGGAAGGCTTTACCTATGGGCCCATCCTTGCCCAGTTCCTCAACCAATCCTGATCAGGTGATCAGGTTATCAACCAATCCTGATCAGGTTATCTAGTCACTTTTACAGCTAGAGCTAGGTTCAGAATCAGGTGTATCCTGGGTGAATCCAAATTGCAGCCCACCCTTAACGCCTGATTTGTCTTGTTATTTCTTGCATCTCAGCTCTTGTGCCTCTTCTCCTCCATCTCCACTTGTCCAGACACACTAATGATAAGATTGATCCAAAATATGACACAAAGGAATGTTACCAACAATGCTTATATACACTCTTCTGCTATGATCATTACCTTTCATGCAGAGATTCTTTCTTCCCCAAGTTCCAAGAAAAGAAAAGGGATGAGATGATCAGAAGCACCGATGTCAGGAAACTATACCAGAGAGAGATGTAGCCAGGATAGAAACTCAGATGATAAAAATACACATGTGGTGGAGAGTGGTCACATGGCAGTCCTCCATAAACTCCAAATTACAACACAGAAGAACATCTGACAAGTCCCACTACACTGGACAGGAGGATTGAGGGTGGTGAGAAGGGGAAGAGAGTGACTCGTGCATCATTCCATGCTCAAATGACCCTCAGTTCAATGGGATGTCCAAGGAGGATACAGTCACAAACTGAAGGAAGAACTATTACTAGAGTGGGTTGCCATGCCCTTCTCCAGCAGACCTTCCTGACCCAGGGATCAAACCCACGTTTCTTACGTCTCCTGCATGAGCAGTCAGGTTCTTTACCGCTAGTGTCACTTGAGAAGCCCATGGCACCTTGTAGGTTTGTTAAAGAATTACATTTTACAACAGGTGTCTTTGGGGCTTTCTCTGTCAAAAATATAATAGACCAATTAGAGCAAGACTTGATGGGGGAGAGATCTCACATGGACTCTTTGACTAACAGGTGAAACAAGAATATAAATAATTCCAAACAAGAGCTTCAAAAGATCTCGTGACCACTCACACACAGCATTTTATAGCTGACACGGCTATGTACCTGCCCAGACCATACCAACTGACAGAGTCAAAAGTAAAACCTAAGTATCGGGGTCTCCTGACCCAACAAGCCTCATCATATACTTCCTGACATCAGAGGAATCTCTTATTCTGAAAAGAAAATATCTCTTATAAGAAATCATGAAATTGTCCTTAAAAACATTTTTATCAAAAGGACAAGACCTGCGATGGTGAAACAAGTTCTAAGTATATAAATAACGTCATCTGACTGTTGTAGGTTGACCACATTCCTGAAGAGTTTGCAGAATGACCAATGACTTCAAATAAACATTTGGTTCTGGCTGCACAGTGTGTAAATGGCTTTAGAGGAAATATTGCTTCAAGAGCACTGAAGAGGCTCGTGATCTCAATCAGCTGGGAATGAGGACCATCCTTGCTGAAAGAGCAGAGAACAAGGTCAATGTTTATGAAAGAGCCCTTCCCATTGAGTGAGATAGGACAGGCAGCCTTCACTGGGAGGATGCTCCCATGAGTGAAGGGCTACTCCTCGTTCATCAGGGAGACCTGAGCAGGGATCAGTGTCCATAGGGGAGGGCGGGAAGGAGCTGTCAGGGCTTTTCAAGTCAGTAACTAAAGCTGTAGGCACTGGCAGGCATGTGGGAGCCTGGGAGGCAACAAGTTGAGGTGAGAAGTGCATTGCACAAGGATTCAGAAGTCTTGGGTTCCATCCCTAGCTTTGCCCCTGGCCGTCCCTGTCATGTCACTTTGAGCTACTTACTCCACCTAAGAGATGAGTTTCAGCTTCCTTCTCTGTAAAAGGAGAGGGTAGCACAACACGTTTTGGGACACTTAAAATTCTGTTGTCCAGGGGTCCTGCTCAAATACTGACAGTCATGGTTCCCAACCAGAGGCAATGTGGCCCCCCGGGGAATATTGGCAATATCACCACTGGTTGTCACACAGAAGCAAATGTGCTACCACTACGGGCCCCTGGTGGGCGCAGGACTGGACAGCTAAACTCCAAAGGACAGACCCCCACAAGCAAGAGTTATGCAGCCCCCTATCTCAACAGTGCCAGGGCTGGAAAACATGAACTGAGAGGACAATATAATGATAAACTTGTTTCAGCCACTTAATGTCATGATGCCAGAACTTTTGGCTTTTAAAGTGAATCTGAACATTTAATTTTTTATTTAAAATACCCCAAATTTAAAATATAACAACATGTAATTTTTTTTTTTTTCTGAAACACTCAGGCAGCCACATAAAATAAGCCTTCAGGACAAATCCTGTCTGCAGGCTGTCAATTTGTGAAATCTCATTTGGCCACCTACTGTCCAAGTAATTAGAACAGCTTAGCTGAAAGCATGGATTCTTTCATCTGTATCTGGTTATTTGAGCCAGAGCCGAGCAGGTCAGTGTTAATCCACATATGTGCTCACACACACGTGTGCATGATACTATGGCAAAAACACTAAGTGAAAGTATCCAGAGACATGCACCACCTGGGAACCTGGTGTGGGGATCATGAAATTCCTTGAATAGCAGGGTGTCCAGGGTGACTGCCCCTCCCGGTTGTCACAGTATCCTAGGACCCTGGAGCTGGAAGGAACTTTAGAAAACCCCTGCTGAGCAGTCAGACCCAGAGAAGTGGTGAGACTTTGCCTTTGAACTCATGGTTAACCAGTGGTGGGAAATGGGGCTTAAAGCCAGCTGTCCTGACACCCTGCCCCGAGCTTTCTGAAGAAAGTGATAGGGAGGAAGGTGGGGAGAGGAGAGCGCAGATGTGTCTCTCTACCCCCACTCTTACAGATGTGGTCTACCTGTGCCTTGCCTTCCAGATGTGCCTGAGCAACACCAGATGTGATCCGAGGATTCAGGGAGAGGGGATATGAAAGCGCTTGGGAGCCTGTAAATGGTTACCCTGTCTCTCCAATAAATGTAAGACTGGTGCCAGTATTAATTTGTCTCTGATGTGTGACCGCAGGCATCTCTCTGGCCACCAGCAAGTCAAGCGCCTGATGTTTGTCCCAATACAGCCTTAACCCATCATGACACTCTACCCTTCCTAGAAAAACCATGCAGAAACCGATCAGCACCACATGTGTGGTGCCAAGAGGCAGTGGTTTTGCTGCGCCCTTAGGATGGAAAATGCAGGTAAGTTGATGTAACTTACTAATGGGAGCTAATGGCATTAGAAGAGAACTCTCCATGGTCAACCCTGGTTTCAGACACTAAAAGCCCTTCCCAGGCCTTCTCCAAACCACTGCCTGCTTTCCTGTCTGAGACCTTGTTCCCTTACTTTACCATCTCCTGCTGGCGCCTTTTCCCTCTCCTGCTTATCTAAGCCTCCACCTCTCACAATAGGACACCAGGGTTTTTGACTGTTAGACTTTGCTCCAGTGCAGAATACGCCCTTCTGTCCCACAGCTGAATCTCCCGTCTCACGCCAGGTCAGGGTCCGACCACCCCTTCTGCTTTGATGCTGGCCAAGCCAACTGTGGTCCAGCTCTAAGTTCTTAGCATCTGTTCCATCTTTGCTGAGCACGCTCATTGTGATTCCATGGGAGAGAGCCCCAGGTTTGTTCATCAACATTCAGAGTTCTTTCCCTCCTTACATATTGTGCTTATTTAGGGCTAAAATATCTCCCAAGACCACTGTGAATATGACTATTGAATATGGCTCTTGGTTGTGCTGTCTGTGAGTGAGTCAGAACATGCTGGGGTCGCAGCTGCTGGTCCGCCAGGTTTTAAGTTTTTAGTGTAATGATAGAGTTTCCAGTTACTTACCACTAAGGGAGCAGCATTAGAAAGTTTGCAGATGAGTTAGCTCTCACTGTTTTTTTCTTTTAATAAAAGATTTCTTTTTTTAAAGACAGTTTTAAGTACACAGCAAAGTTGAGAGAAAGGTACAGTTTCCCATATACTGCCTGCATCCACACACACATGGCCTCCCCTGTTATCAATATTCCCCACCAGAGTGCTCCATTTGTTACAACTGATGAACCTATATTGACACAACATCAACACCCAAGTCCACGGTTGACACCAAGTTTCACCCTTTATGTTGTACGTTCTACAAATTTGGACAAAGGTATCCACCACAGTAGTATCATTCAGAATATTTCTACTGCCCTAAAAATCCACTATGCTCCACTCATTTATCCCTCCTTCCACCCTAGGTCCTGGTAACCATTATTATTTTTACTATATTCATAGTTTCGCCTTTTCCAGAATGTGACATAGTTGGAATCAAACTATATGTAGCCACTTCAGCTTGGCTTTTTTCACTTATTAATATGCTTTTAAATTTCCTTCCTGTCTTTTCATGGTCAGATAATTTATCTCCTTTTAGTATTAAATAATATTCCATTGTCTGGGTGTACCACAGTTTATCTATCCATTCATCTATTGGAGGATATATCTAGGTTGCTTCTAAGTTTGGGCAATTATAAATAAAGCTACTATAAACATCCATGTGCAAATTTTTGTGTGAATATAAGTTTTCAGCTTCTTTGGGTAAATACTAAGGAGTGGATTCACTGAACCATATAATAAGGGTTTGTCTAGTTTTGTAAAAAACCACTAAATTGCCTTCCACTAAATTGTCATTTTGAATTTCCACTATTTAATATTTCCACCAGGAGAATTCCTATTGTTCCACATCTTCACCAGCATTTGGTATTGTCTATGTTCTATACTTTGGCTATTCTAATAAGGATGTAGTGGTATCTTCTTGTTTTGATATGCATTTTTCTAATGACATACACAGTGAAGCCCCTTTTTATATGCTTATTTGCCACCTATATATGTTAAGGTACTTAGACCATTTTTTTTTACATTGGGTAGTTTGCTTCTGGTTAAGTTTTACAAATTCTTTTTATATTTTGGATAAAAGTCCTTTATCAGATGTTTCTTTTGTAAGTCCGTGGCTTGTCTTCTCATTTTCTTGACATAATTTTGATTGGAATTACATCGAATCTATAGATCAAGCTGGGGAGAACTTATATCTTGACAATATTGAGTATTCCTATTCATGGGCATGGAATATCTGTATTTATTTAGTTTTTTATTTTATTTATCAGAGTTTTATAGTTTGCTCACCTGGAGTCTTGTGTATATTTGTTATATTTACACCTGAATATTTTATTTGGGGGGCTGCCAATGTAGATGGTATTGTGCTTTTAACTTAAAATTCCATTTGTTCGTTGCTGTTATATAGGAAAGAATTTGACTTTTGTATATTAACGTTGCATCTTTCAACTTTGCTATGATTGGTTATTAGTTTCAAGATTTCTTTGTTGATTATTTCAGATTACCTACATAAAATATCATATCATCTGTGAATGAGGATGCTTTTGTTTTTGTTACCAATAAGTATACATTTTATTCCCTTTTCTTGTCTTATTGCATTAGCAAGGACTTCCAGTATGATGTTGAAAAGGAGATGTTGAAAGAGGAGACATCTTGCCTTATCCTAGTCAGAAAGATTTGAGTTTCTTGCTACTAAGTGTGATGTTAACTTTATGTTTATTATATATATTCATTATCAAGTTGAATATCCTCTCTACTCCAAGTTTGCTAAGTCAGTTCAGTTAGTTCAGTCATTCAGTCGTGTCCGACTCTTTGTGACCCCATGAATCACAGCACGCCAGGCCTCCCTGTCCATCATCAACTCCAGAGTTCACTTAAACTCACATCCATTGAGTCAGTGATGCCATTCAGCCATCTCATCCTCTGTCGTCCCCTTCTCCTCCTGCCCCCAATCCCTCCCAGCATCAGAGTCTTTTCCAATGAGTCAACTCTTCGTAAGAGGTGGCCAAAGTCCTGCAGTTTCAGCTTCAGCATCATTCCTTCCAAAGAACACCCAGGACTGATCTCCTTTAGAATGGACTGGTGGGATCTCCTTGCAGTCCAAGGGACTCTCAAGAGTCTTCTCCAACATCACAGTTCAAAAGCATCAATTCTTCAGCGCTCAGCTTTCTTCACAGTCCAATTCTCACATCCATACATGATCACTGGAAAAACCATAGCCTTAACTAGACAGACCTTTGTTGGCAAAGTAATGTCTCTGCTTTTGAATATGCTATCTAGGTTGGTCATAACTTTCCTTCCAAGGAGTAAGCGTCTTTTAATTTCATGGCTGCAGTCACCATCAGCAGTGATTTTGGAGCCCCCCAAAATAAAGTCCGACACTGTTTGCACTGTTTCCCCATCTATTTCCCATGAAGTGATGGGACCAGATGCCATGATCTTCATTTTCTGAATGTTGCTAAGAGTTTTCATTAAAAATGGGTGTTGGATTTTATCAAAGGCTTATGCTATTGATATGATTAATGTTGATATCAACAACCTATTGATTAATTTTTTAAATATTAAACCTGTTTACATACTTGGGGTAAATCCCACTTAGTTGTTGTGTTTAATTCTCTTCATACCTTTTTGGATTTGATTTGCTAGATTTTTGAGGATTTTTTCATCTATGCCATGAAAGATGTATGTAGATTTCTCTTATTGTCTTTGGTTTTGGTATCAGGGTAATGTTGGCATCATGAATGAATTAGGAAGCATTCCTTCTATTTCTATTCTCTGAAAGAGATAGTATACAACTGGCATTATTTCCTCCTTGAATATTTGGTAGGATTTACTGGTGAACCCATCTGCTCCTGGTGCTTTTGTTTTGAAAGATCATTAATTATTGATCCAATTTCTCAAATAAAGAGTGGACTATTCATATTGTCTATTTCTTCTTGTGTTAGTTTTGGCAAATTGTGTCTTTCAGGGAATCGGTCCATTTCATATATGCTATCATACTTGTGGATATAGAATTGTTCATGTTAATAGTATTCTTTTATTGTCCTTTTAATAGCCACAGGATTGGTAAGGATATCCCTATTTTAATTTCAGATAAGAGTAGGTTTTATCCTCCCTTTTTCAAATCCTAACTAGAAAAATTGATTTCATTGGTCTTATCAAAGAACCATATTATTTAATTTTATTCTCTATTGGTTCTCTTTTTCATTTTAATTGATTTCTGCCATAATTCTTATTAGTTCTTTACCTTTGGTTATCTTGGACTAAATTATTTTATTTTTATTAGAGAATAACTGTTTTACAATGTTGTGTTGGTTTCTGTCATACAACAATGTGAATTAGCTCTAAGAATACATATATCCCCTCACTCTTTCAGATTTCATTCCAATCCCAAAGAAGGGCAATGCCAAACAATGTTCAAACTACTGCACAATTGCACTCATTTCATGTGCTAGCAAAGTAATGCTCCAAATCCTCCAAGCTAGGATTCAAACAGTACATGAACCAAGAACTTCCAGATGTATAAGCTGAATTTAGAAAAGGCAGAGAACCAGAGATCTACTTGCCAACATCCACTGGATCATAGAAAAAAGCAAAACAATTCCAGAAAAGCATCTACTTCTGCAAAATCCTTTAACTGTGTGAATCACAACAAACAGTGGAAAATTCTTCAAGAGATGGGAATATCAGACCACCTTACCTGTCTCCTGCAAAACCTGTATGCAGCTCAAGAAGCAACAGTTAGAACTGGACATGGAATAATGGACTGGTTCCAAATTGGGACAGGAGTGCATCAAAGCTGTATATTGTCATCCTGCTTATTTAACTTATATGCAAAGTACATCATGCAAAATGCTGGGCTGGATGAAGCACAAGCTGGAATCAAAATTGCCAGGAGGAATATCAGTCACCTCAGATACTCAGATGACACCTCCCTTATGGCAGAAAGGGAAGAAGAACTAAAGAGCCTCTTGATGAAAGTGAAAGAGAAGAGTGAAAACAGCTGGCTTAAAACTCGACATTCAAAAAATCAAGATCATGGCATCCAGTCCCATCACTTCATGGCAAATAGATGGATAAACAAATGGAGACAGTGACAGACTTTTATTTTGGAGGGCTACAAAACCACTGCAGATGGTGACTGGTGCCATGAAATTAAAAGATACTTGCTCCTTGGGAAAAAAGCTATGACCAACTTAGAGTATTAAAAAGCAGAGGCATTACTTTGCCAATGAAGGTCCATATAGTAAAATCTATGGTTTTTCTAGTAGTCATGTATGGATGTGAAAGTTGGACCATAAAGAAGGCTGAGTGCCAAAGAACTGATGCTTTTGAACTGTGGTGTTGGAGAAGACGCTTTAGAGTCCCTTTGACTGCAAGGACATCAAACCAATCAATCCTAAAGGAGATCAACCTTGAATATTCATTGGAAGGACTGATGCTGAAGCTTAAGCTCCAGTGCTTTGGCCACCTGATGCGAAGAGCTGACTCATTAGAAAAGACCCTGATGCTGGGAAAGATTGAAAGCAGGAGGAGAAGGGGATGACAGAGGGCAAGATGGTTGGATAGCATCACTGACTCAATGGACATGAGTTTGAGCACATTCCGGGAGATGGTGAAGGACAGGAAATCCTGGCTGCTGCAGTCCATAGTATCGCAAAGAGTCGGACACAACTGAGCAACTGAACAACAACAACAAACGTGAGAACTTCGGCTTCCCAAGTGGCTCAGTGGTAGAGAACTCACTTGCCAAGCAGGAGATGCAGGTTCAATCCCTGGGTCAGGAAGATACCCTGGAGAAGGAAATGGCAAATTACTCTAGTATTCTTGCCTGTGATATCCCATGGACAGGGGAGCCTGGTAGGCTATAGCCCTTGGGGTCACAAAAGAGTTGGACATCAGTTCTATGAACTTCCCTCTAAGCACTTTAGCTTTTGCTGAAACCCATAAATTTTGCTGTGTTTAGTTTCTTCTTCTTCTTCTTCTTTTTTTTTTTTAAGTAGTTCTGAGGAAACCTTAGACTTCAGGAAATGTACTGCTGAGGAGTTGAGTCCTGGGATGATAAACCTTTTGGATAATGACTGAATCTTTCCAAAAAGTAGGTTTTGTTTTCAAATGGTAGAGGAATAAAAAAAATGATGTTATAGCTTGGAGAGAAAAATGAGACTTGGGACAAGAAGTGAGGAGGTTAGGAACTCCTATAAGTGGCTATACTGGTAAAGAATCTGGCTGCAATGCAGGAGACCCCAGTTCAATCCCTGGTTTGGAAAGATCCTCTGGAGGAGAACATGGCAACCCACTCCCATATTCTTGTCTGGAGAATCCCATGGACAGAGGAGCCTGGTAGGCTACAGCCCATGGGGTTGCAAAGAGTCGGACACAACTGAGTGACTAAGCACAGCACAAGGCATCAGTGGCTATATGATATTGGATATAAGGAATTAAATTTGGGGATTTTATTTTAGATTATGGAAATACTAAGTTCTTGGTCAAATTTTTTTTTCTGCAAGAATCACAATTCTTTTTTGTTTTTTTGTTTTTTTTCTAGTGCTTAAGAACAGCCAGTGACATGTCTATAATTGTGAGATGGCAGTAATGAAGGACATGACACAATTAAAAATAGAACTATCATATGATTGTCCAAAAACCCCACTTGGGGTATTTATCCAAAAGAACTGAAATAAGGATCTCAAAGAGATATTTGTATTCCCATGTTCATTGTAAGATGTTCTGTAACATCTTACAGAAAAGTCTGAAAGAACTTTTTGGTTAACCCAATATAATCTAAAACAGTCAAACTCATAGAAGCACAGGGCACACTGGTGATTGCCAGGTGTTGTCACTATGGGGATATGGGGAATATTGCAAAGTGTACAAAGTTGCAGTTATATACCATAAATTAGTTCAGTAGATCTGCCACACAGCATAGTGCCAACAGATAGCAATACTGTACTTGTACTTAAAATTCTCTAAGAGGGTAGAACTTATGTTAAGTGTTCTATAACAAAATAATAATAAGAAGTTATTATTATTATGAAAAGGGAATGGGAGAAAACTTTGGGAGGTTATGGATATGTGTCTATTGGTGATAGTGCTGGTTTCATGGTGAATACTTATCCTCAAACTCAGAAAGTTGCGTATTACTGAATATGTGTAGCTTTTACACATCAATCATACCACAACAAAGTGATTTTTAAAAAAAAGACTGAAATGACAAAACTGTCAATAGAAGTCAGGGCTATCTCAAGTTCGGCCACCACCTGCTTGAGCATCCCCTGTTCTGTGGAAGCCTTTGAAGAGCTGGCAGTGACGCATCAAGAAGGAGAGATGAGAACTGTATACCTCAAGTGAGTACCAATCAGTGATGATCCAGAAATAAACATAGACTAAGTCATTTCTTTTCTTTCTTAAATATAGCACAGGAAGGTGATTCTTAATGGGTAGAAAAATCTGATTATTTATGGAAAGGGCACTGCTGCCTTCAAAATATAATAACCTATTTTCTTTGCCCATTATAGTTGGAGACATTCCATTCGATTTGCGGTTTTCTTAATGAACAAACATATACCTTAACTAGCAGCCAAGTAAGAAGTGCTTGGTGACTCTTTAATCACAGCATATTGCAGAGTTACTTCTTTCCCCTAATTTCTGTTTCTATGAACAATTTACAGAGTTGTGCAATGTGCAGATGACACATGGAAATAGAAGTATTACTTTTATGAAGACCATGTTGTTTGTTGCCTGTAAATTGTCTCCAAATGACTCGGAGCAAGAGTATTCCTTTACACTGTTTTCAACCAGGAAGAGCTACCTGAAATCATTTCCACCGACTATTCAGTGGAGCTTATTTTGTGTCCTCCTCCACCCTGTTACCCAGGTGGACTATATCGGTTTAGTGTTTCTTCTTAAGGAAAAATTCCACTGGGATACAGAAGAGTTTAGAAATCTTATGATGAAAGGTAGGGGAAGAAAATACAAAAGCTGTTTGGAAGAAATCTGGAGCATCTTAAAAATCACTGTAATTAAAACACAATTTTTAATTATTCCAAAGGGAGAAAAATTGCAAGAAAGTCAAAAATGCTAAGTGCTTACCAGTGCTTTGCCATATTAGTTCAAATTGACTCGGACAGTTACAATATCTTCAGATGAACTGAAAATTATTTGGAAGGCTTAAAACAAAAGAAAATGCGACATAATTGGGTGGAAAAGCAGTGGGTTTGGAGTATGGTTGGTTCTGCCATTGACTAACCGATTGAACTTTGGCAATTCATGGAACTTCTCTGTGACTCAAATTTTGAAACTGCAAAACAGGATACCACCACTTAACCCTGGGTTAAAAGAATGTGTGTAAAGACGGTGTTTTGTCTTAAAATGCTACTTTCCACACCCTCTACTTGTCTCTGTTTCTCTTCTTTCCATCCAGCAGTATACAACTGCTTGCCTAAGTACACTACACCACTCCAAGCCACCTGTTTCATTTTTTATATTCAAATTTTTCCTTAGCATAAGGCTCCAAATTTATAAATTTTGGCTTTCTTAATATTTCCTAAAGATAGCATTCAATGTCATATTTAAAATTAACCCATTAATATACTTATGTTAAGCGTTTCTTCAAAGTACTCTGCAAATTAAGAAAAAGTACTGGAGAAGGGGATGGCAACCCACTCCAGTATTCTTGCCTGGAGAACCCCCATGGACAGAGGAGCCTGGTGGGCTACAGTCCATGGGGTTGCAAGAGTTGGACACGACTGAGCGACTAACACACATTCCTCGTTACTCTTGCTTTGGGTTACCACTGCATCTCTTTGTCCCCTACTACTAGCTAAACCATTCACTTTCTGATTCTTGACACAGGTGAAGTAGTCAAACATAAGGCAGCTTATTGAGGTGTTATGATAAAATCAGTCACTTCTGTAAGGGTTGAGAGAGTCTCCCAGTTGTTTGGGAATGACTAAGTATGTCTCAGCAGTTCTCAAACTTTACTGTGTATTAGAGTCATCTGGAAAACAAGTAAAAAATGAAAATTTCTGAAACCTTCTTTAGAAAATTTTGACTCATAAAGTTTAGGTAGGGGACCAGGAATCTGCATTTTTAGCAAGTACCCCAGCTGACTCTGATGCAGGTGACCCATCATTAGTGTTCTAGAAATGCTGTTAGAGATTATTTAGGCACTTCTAGAGCAAACTGGAGTCTACCCTTGTGGCTTAGATGGTAAAGAGTCCACCTGCAATGTAGGAGACCTGGGTTCAATCCCTGGGTGGGGAAAATCCCCTGGAGGAGGGCATGGCAGTCCACTCCAGTATTCTTGCCTGGAGAATCCCATGGAAGAGAAGCCTAGTGGGCTACAGACCATGGGGTTACAATGAGTCAGACATGACTTGAGCATGCCTGCACATTTGCAAATAGGATTTTTTAATATTAAAAAATGTGATGACATATGTTATCAGAGCACTGATCCAAGTTTGGATGATAGTTTGTTCACTTGATACCTGTGTGTCTTAGATAAGTTAGTTAGTCTTACTTTTCTAATATGTGGCATGAGAACACCATTAGCCACTTGAAGGAGGTTGTTTTTAAAAACACTTAGTCATGAAAAGGATAATAGAAATATTAATAATAATCTCTTCATTAATGATCAAGAACTAGATTATTCAACTAAATAAAGAAAAGCTAAGGTCAGATTTTCCATAAGTTTCTTTCCCACAAACTAGTATTTTTACTTATGTGAATCACTGCAGATGGTGATTGCAGCTATGAAATTAAAAGACGCTTACTCTTTGGAAGGAAAGTTATGACCAATCTAGATAGTATATTGAAAAGCAGAGAAATTACTTTGCCAACAAAGGTCTGTCTAGTCAAGGCTATGGTTTTTCCAGTGGTTATGTATAGATGTGAGAGTTGGACTGTGAAGAAAGCTGAGTGCCAAAGAATTGATGCTTTTGAACTGTGGTGTTGGAGAAGACTCTTGAGAGTCCCTTGGACTGCAAGGAGATCCAACCAGTCCATTCTGAAGGAGATCAGCCCTGGGTGTTCTTTGGAAGGAATGATGCTGAAGCTGAAACTCTAATACTTTGGCCACCTCATGCAAAGAGTTGACTCATTGGAAAAGACCCTGATGCTGGGAGGGATTGGGGGAAGGGGGAGAAGGAAACGATAGAGGATGAGATGGCTGGATGGCATCACTGACTCGATGGACATGAGTTTGAGTGAACTCCGGGAGTTGGTGATGGACAGGGAGGCCTGACGTGCTGTCATTCATGGGGTCACAGAGTCAGACATGACTGAGTGACTGAACTGAACTGAACTGAATATGATGGGTATGTCACTGCCCAGTGGCATAAGTAATAGGTCAGAGGCAAGGTAAGGTGCAACTATGAAACAGTTATGTGACTGAATAGCAGTTCTTTGGCATTAATAGTAATTCAATAAAATCTACATTTAATTTAGGACAAAAAACTGCAACTAAGTGTACATACAATGTAATAGTATGTACATAATATGTACACTGGCTTCCCAGGTGGCTCAAGATGGTAAAGAATCTGCCTGCAATGAGGGAGACCTGGATTTGATCCCTGGGTTGGGAAGTTCGCCACTCCAGTATTCATGCCTGGAGAATCCCATGCACAGAGGAGCCTGGTGGGCTACAGTCTGTGGAGTTGCAAAGAATTGGACACGACTGAGTGAATAGGCACATACAATGTAATAGTAAAATATATGTGTTTATTTTTTTTATTGCACTAATTCATTTCAGACAATTTCAATCTGTTCTACAAAAGAAAGAAAAAACAAACAAAATGACCAGTTAGACACTGGCTGGAAATGAAATATGTGATTTCCATATTATCAGGGAACCATTTTTATTCTGTGCAAGACCGTGTCAGGTAGACCACAATTACACTGATTACAAATTTATTCTGTCTGGCTTTTGGAATTTAGTGAAATACCAACTGAAGAATGTGGTGCCTTGTATCTTTCTCTCTCTCCCCCCTACTCCTTCAAATATATACATACACCTATGTTTAAAACATTCATGCAGACTGAGTGCATTAAGCATGTATGATGTGTACACACAATGCATGCATGCACCATTTTCAGATTAACAAATTTTTTTTGGTAATAAAAAAATGTTTTCAGTAAAGTTGCCCAACACTGAATGGCTCAACAAAACCCTAGGAAGTACTTCTATATGATCTAAAGTCAAGGGGTTGTATCCTCACAATCTTTCTCTCACAGGTATCTTGTGTAGTGACTAGAAATATTAGACACTGAACCAACACTCGTTGTGGAAGTTGACTGATCTCTTTGAGACAAGGTCTAAATGGGTATTAGTAAGAATCCCAAGGAAGTTAGTTTATCCTGAGATTTGTTTCATCTCTTTTTAGTTGTATTAAGATAGATCAAGTTCTCCTGCGATAATAGAAAACTCCCAGATCTCCAACTTAACATACAAAAAAAACGTTCATTTCTCATTCAATTAAAACCATGTGTGGGCATAGGTTTCCTCCAACAACTGTCCTTCTTGTGGCAACTCAGTGATGTAGGCTGTTTTGATCTCGTGTCTCTACCATTTCAACACAAGGTCTCTTCCACTGTCACTCAGCAGGGGAAGAGAGCTTCGGGCTGGTGGGTCTGGCAGCGGTAACTGAATGTTTTGGCTTGGACATGATACACTTCAGTTCTGCTCATTGTTCATTAGTATCTCAGCAGTGCCTCACTGAACTGCCATGGCTGAGAGAAATACAACCCATCGTCTGTCTCAGAAACAGAGAACAACTGGAGAGAATAAGAACAGAAGTTTCCACATACAGACTGAATGGTTTCCAAGAAAACACACAACACAGCAATTCAGTTCTTTTAAGGGGAAAATAACTTAAAAAAATAAATAGATTGATGAAGAGACTATTTAATCATAAATGAAATGAACAGCTCTTAGATGCTGATTATGAAGTATTCTACAATTTGAATACATTAAAAATGTAACTAAAGCTAAGTTTAAAATCAATATGAATTTATTTTAAAATGCCATATATTTAATATTTTAAAGCAACCTATCATTGTCAACTTATAACTGAAAAATAATTCTAAATAATAATAGAAACTAGGAGGATAGAAGGCCCAATGGTTTTGAGGTAAATCTTCACTGTGTTACTGAATATTTGCTCTTCAATCATTGGGGCATTGACTAAAGCAAACTTTCCTTCCTTTGACCATATACAATTTTTTTTTCTTATGTAATTCTCACAAAAACATTATAATGTAATGTAGTTATAATTTAAATTCCTGTTAGGCCAAAGCTTTAGGTATTATGCCGGTGTAGTTTCTGGTCATCTCAAAATCTCTATAAAAGGACTGCCAGGATTGAGTTGATTCTCTGAGAGTTCTTCAGAGTAGCTTTTCTCTGGGACTTTTCCAACTCTGGATCCCTGATGGATTAACAAAAATTGACCAGTCCCAAACCTGACACATAAAGCTGACACAAAAAATTTAGAACTAAATTGTTAACATAATTTATGATATTTAGTTTCCTCCTTAGTCACAAAATGGTGATTAAACTTACTGGTCCAGACACTGGAATTGGCTAGCGATCCTTAAACAAGAATACAAAATTGTATGAATTTATCAGAAATGGAAGCCAAGCTTAATGTTAACCTTTGTGAGAAAATCTTTAATAATATAATTAATCTTCTTATATGGATGTCATTTAGCATAGTTTGAGATACCATCTGTTATAAGAAAGTTCAAATGCAGTGTTTTCTGGATGCGCTGAACTAGGTCAAGTCTGAAATCCCCTCCAGACCTGGGATTTGATGCGTAGACAGAGCGTGCAATTTTGCAATCTGATGAGCCAGAAGAGGATTTAACACTGCATTCAAAGCTGTATTCAAACTGTCAAAAAATGTTCAATAAAATAACATTGCAAATCATACTCAGTTGAACTAGCTGGCAAAGGTAGCATAACAAAACTGAGAATTAAAGCATATGAGACGTAGTGTTATTTACATGTTTTCAGGGCTTACGCACTGGGTGGCTCGCTATTTACCAGACAGCAGTTTCCACCCTTCCCCTCTGCTTTAAGGTTTGGTGTGAGGCCAAGTCCTCCATCTGACTTCATCTGAATGTGGTCTAGTTCAGATTAGTGTTCGTCACCACTCTTCACAGCAAACAGGAATTCAGCAGACTAGGGGAGGAGGAGGAGGAGAAGGAGGAGGAGGGGCTACGTCTGTTGAAGGTAAACATACCTGAGACAATCACAACATTGAAATTTGGAGGTTGCATGGCAGTCAGATGTACATGGCTTACTTTTAGATAACTGTTGAAGGAAAGAGTGTTTTAGAATTCTCAAAATTTTTGCTGCCCCTGGAAAAAAAATCATTTGGGAAAGCATTATTTTCACCCTCTCTGAAGACATTTACAGGATTCTAAGCTTCTTACTTGGAATCTACTGGGACATGTGGCTGAAAGGTGACAGATCATAAATCTGTTTCAAATAAATGAAGACATGGTTTGACAGAAGAGAAAAACCATGAATCAGAACAAATGGGTCAAAATAACGCAAGTATTTTTAAAAGCTAAAAAAATGACATTCAATCAATATGAAAAACATTAACAAAAATAATAACAAAAAGTTTTAAAGATAATAAAAATAGCATTTTTATTCTTTATGAATACAGAAGATAAACTCTGAAATATGGGCCAGACAATATTTTAATGGCTTTACACATTAACCTAACAGGCTTATGAAGTGAATTCTAGTCTAAAACTGAGGAAACTGAGGCAGAAAACAGGTTAAATACTAAGTTGGTAAATGATGGACCTGAGAATTGAACCCACACATCCAGGCTCCATCCTGCACAACCTGTGCTAATTTATGAAAGGGAAGAATACAAACCTTCTCATTAAAGATTTGCAGTGGAAACAATTCTCTCTCGTCTATTCCCAAATTACTTAGTATGTGATGTAATTTCTGATGTTAATATCACTGGAGAGCTGTATCAATTTCAAATAATAGGTAAAATTTGAGAAAAGGAGCTAGTGGTTCTTGGCTCCGTTTTGTGCTCTATGACTAAGATTTAGAAGAGAATTAAATTACTTTATTCAAACCTTTTCTATTTCCTTCTCTGAAAATGTAAGGTTATAATGCTCATCATACCATCAAGTTCTTATTGATTTGGACTGACAGTTTCCCTTAAGAATTGATTAGAGCTTGGGAGAAGATTAATCTTTTGGCAGACTCTTTATTGTTACATTATATTAGCCAATACTGTAGAAGTTGATCTCTTGACTTTATATTCTTGTCATTCAGCTAATGTAACTCCAGGCTAAATTGCAGTATTGATTTGCTTGAGCTGTGGAATGTAAACCTTTTCCCACCAGGTAAACACAAGCAATTAAATGGAATTTGGCTTAGAAGGGAAATGATTTCCCCATAACTTTGCCCCATTAGCAGAAACCCTGGCACTCCAGTAAGCTACAGGGTTTAGTGCCAGGTGTGATGACGCACGCATCAGTCAGTGTAATCTGGTTGCCAAGAAGCTAAGCCTGGAATTTGTAAATTCTTTAAGATCATCAACATCCTTTGGTGGGAGACACATCACAAAAGTGAACCTAAACAGACTGAGTAGCTTGGTTAAATAAAATAGGTGCATGTCACTGGCAGAAGGAACTGTTTTGCCTTCTGATAAGCATGGACTTGTCATCAGGTAGACATGGGCTGGAATCTGGCTTTACACCTTATGAAGCGGTGCTTGTCAAGCCATGATCACTGCTGAGTTACTGACCCATTCTCAGCCTTATTTTCCCCTCCTAAAAAAGCACTGTTAAGAGCATTAATTAGCTGTATTTGCCAAGCACAATGCATGACACATAGTAGGAGCTCAGTGCATTTATTTTTTAAATGACAAGCTATTTCTCAACAAATTCAATTACTGGGGAAAAACTGTACATAAAATATTCTTGAAAGACATAACCAATTAGTCATTATTTTTATTAATTAAAAATCTTTTTGGATGTCTGAATCTTAGTATTCAATTATGAACGATGAGTAAATTGAATTATTCTAAATTGATTGAATAATGACATTATTCAATTTCTGCTTAATTTAAAAAATTAAAGTTATATTGATTCTCCAAGTCCCTCTCAAAAACAAACCAAGACTGAATTTAAAGTATTTCCTCAAATCTAGGAGGTGAGTTTCTGATTTTTTGGATTATTTTGGCCAAAGATAAATGGCTCTTCTTCGTAGGCACTAAACTAGAAATGCTCTTAGCTCTGAGAGTCATAGTAAGTCAGAGGGTTATTCTGACTTAGTAGGTCTTTTACTCTTTAGTCATGATAAAATTAAACACATCAACAGCACTGCCTTCTCAGCCTTCTGCTGGTGAGATATCTTTCCTTAAAGAATTTCACACGCATTTGAACTCTTGACCTGCTCAGTCCCCACACTAATCTTAAGGTGGGTGGAAGCAAACAAGTTTGACTGTGTTGAAGATTAAGGGTAAACAAATCTCATCACTGCCTCTTCCCTGGCAAGAAAATCTCTAGATTCACAATGCACAATATGGTGTCTACTAGTCACATGTGGCTGTATAAATTTAAACTAAATTAAATTTAAAAATTAATTTCCTCAATCACACAAACCACATTTTAAGTGTTCAGTACTCACCTACGGCTAGTGATTTACTGTATGACATAAGGCATATATAGAAAGTTCCCCTCATCTCTGAAAGTTCTATCCAGAGGCATTGCTACATGAATAATGGTAAAAGCCCCAGATTATTTTTCTTTCACATTGAGCATACTAAGATATTATCTTCCTTTTACTTTCTTATTTTTCAAGAGAAAGAAATACGCAAAAATACTTAGAGCACAAAATGTAAAATTGAAGACCATCTCATGCTTTTATTCCCACTCCTTGTTTTTACTGTTTCATGGAGTTGCTCCAACCTTGGGGTCTTATGTGGTCCCATGTCCTCTATTTCATAAAGGAAAGAAGTATGGCCACCTGACAGTGATCTCAGCATGTTGAAGCAAGCTTAATTGCCCAGAGGGTACCTGATACATTCTACTTCTCAAGTATTTCTGTTAGTCAATTGAATAGGTAATAATTAGAACAGGTAATTAGAAAAGGACAGGGTGCTCCTGTTTGGAATTTCTTGAATTTTGCTATTTCCTCCATTCTGACAACCCCAGGCCCCCATCTTACTTGAGTTTCCGACCTTGTTACTTGTTCATCATAATGGCAGGATTGGTGGTGCCACATGGCAAGAAGAGACAGTGAACTTTTCATGAGGGCTGAGAAGCCTCTGTCTCTCATCCCCAGAAGGTAGCTAATGAAGGTTGAGAAAATGTTGGTCCTTCATGCTGCAAGCCAGGGCTAACTTAGAAAATGCCCAGAATGGCCTGAAACTGCATGCTCCTTTGTAGTACACACAACACTGGATGAAAAGATTCACCACTGGGGGGTGGGGGGAAAGGAATATATTTTGCTTCCACTTTTTCCACCACTGTGGATAAAATCCCTAACCAATCTTGAAAAGGATTATATAAGACAGGGGTCCCCAACCTCCAGGATCTGATGTCTGATGATCTGAGGTGGAGCTGAGGTAATAGTGATAAAGTGCACAATACATGCAATGTGCTTGAACCACCCCCAACCACCTCCCCTGCCAGACAGGTGGAGACTGTAATAGATCACGGATGTTTTAATGTTGAGTTCTATTACACTGTAAACCTTTAAGGAGAAACATTTTGGTATAGAAAAGTTAATAATTGTAGAGAAGCAGGTCAAACTGAAGCCATATAGAAGGAAAGGATGTGAAAAAGAATGAGTTGGATCCCGAGTATATATATACTCATTGCACACTTGCAAGTCTCAACCATTCATTTACCACTTTCTCCTTTTCTTCAGCCCAATCATATGTTCACCACCTACACTTGATCATGTTAGTATCCCTGCCCCAGTGATTGAAACCACTGCCGATGATTTGAAATTATTTACTACTTTTATATATGTTCCTAGCATCCAGAGTAAAATTATGAATGTATTTTCCCATAGACACATTAGTTGGTTCAATAAATTTAGGCTTTAGGAAATCATTAACTGTAATGTGGAGAATTGATGATTTGAGACCAAGAATGAAAATAAGCACTCACTTAGCAGACTATTTCAAAAGCAGTGTGAAGGACAGGGAAGCCTGGGGTGCTGCAGTCCACGGGGTTGCCAAGAGTGGGACACGACTAAGATGACAAAGGCTTTGGTTTGCGAGGCAGTTGTGAGAATGAATGGAAAAAAGTAGGTGAATTCAGGAAAAGTCTTGGAGTACAGCTGACAGTACTAAATTTGAAGTAGGGAGTAAGAGATAAAAGAGAGAAATGGGGAAGGATGATACACTTATTGAGATGGGAAATATTACAAAAGACAGAGAAAGATCTCTGGTTGGCAGGGGTGACGTGGTGATGAAGAGTGCTGTTTTTGACATGTTGGGTACCACATTAATCAGGCAGATGGATATAAGATTGGACTTAAAAGTCAATGATCTTTTAGCCTATGGCAAGTAGCAAAGCTGTGGAATCAGAAGAGAAACAGAGAGAGAATAAAGAAATGAGAGCATCAGCCCCATTACATTTAAGATTAAGGTCTATATAACACTGCATTATGGGTTATATAGAATTTTCAGGCTTTAGATTACTTAACATGTGTAATAGAGAGTATGCTTTTCAATTTCTAAGGAATAAAGACATTTCTGAGCACAAGAATTCGTGTGGGGAACTGCCAGCGTTACCAAGGTAGAATCTCTGTGACACTCTGAATTTAATTCATATAAAAGAGAACATGTCTCTTATCAATAACTATAGCTGGTTATCTGGATTTCTTGGAAGCTAGGACTGGAGTTCTCTAAAAAATTCTGATTTGCCATTTCTACCTATTATGTCATTTTATAAAACTGCTGCCAATGTCAGTTTTGATTTGATACAAAGTGTAAAAGTCTATGACTTGCTTTATGAGAAAAAAGAAAAATTATAAGAAAAATAAAATGTTATTATTTTTAGCTACATAAAAAGCCATGAACAAAAAAACATACGGTTTGCCTGTAAAATTATAATGTAGAATTAATTCTGAAAAATAGCTCACTGAGACAATTACTAAAATTGTACTACTTGCATCCCTGTTATATATTTAATAAATCTATAAATCTTTATATTTTTAGAAGTTATGGAAAGCAAACAAAAAGAAAGAGAATTACAGAAAAGTATGTTTCATAAAGGTAGTATGTTTCACAGTATTTGGTGGATCTAACATTTTCAGAAAAGAATACCTACACAAAACAGCAAAAACTCAACATTTATTACTATACATCTTGCCACAAGACATTTTCTATAATCTGCTTCAGTATATGAACTTGTTAAGTCAGTGATTTGATCATTCTGTAGCTTCAGTTATTTCTTTTTAAATCAGCTTCCAGACTTTTGAGAAATGAATCTTTGCCAGGACTGAGTCGTTTTCCTATCTTTTGAATGATTTTGTTCCTTGATCTCTGTGTATTTCTCAAAAATAAAAGACTAGTTTGCACCACAGTTGAGTCAGAGTGGGAGTCTAAAAGCCTATTAGATATCCTTCAGCATTCATTAACACCAGGACTCACACATTGTTCTGAATATTCCTACTTCTGATCTGATCCCTAAACTCTCTCTTCACCTGTCCCCGTCCCCATCCCTCACCCAGCTCCTGCTGGGTCCTCAATATCTCCTATTCTTGACTCTAAAATCCTGTGCATACAATCCCTTCTCTAACTTTTCTTCCTCCCTCCTACTGTAGCTGAAACCTGATAGACCAGGACCAGTGAGTCTAGTATTTATAGCTCACTCCCAATACTGGGAGGCCAGGTATAGCTTGGTACTGTAAGAAATTATTTGACAAATAATTTTCCATATGGCTTCCCTGGTAGCTCAGCTAGTAAAGAATCAGCCTGCAATGTAGGAGATCCTGTTTCAATTCCTGGATTGGGAAGATCCCCTGGAGAAGGGATAGGCTACCCACTTCAATATTCTTGGGCTTCCCTGTGGCTTAGACCATAAAGAATCCACCTACAATGCGGGATATCTGAGTTCCATCCCTGGGTTGAAAAGATCCCTTGGAGGAGGGCATGGAAACCCAGTTCAGTATTCTTGCCTGGAGAATCCCCATGGACAGAGGAGCCTGGCGGGCTACAGTCCATGACATCACAAAGAGTCAGTCATGACTAAGCGACTAAGCATAGCACAGTCCCTACTTATACTCTTAGGGGATCTTGTAAATGTGGGTAGCACATCAATTTAGTAGCATTCTAGTAGCTGTGATTTAGTTATCGCATGTAGCATTTGGAAATACAGGTTCATTTTAAAGTGTTCAAAAGGCAGGTCACTGTTTTATGACAGTTCTTTAACTTTGTCATAGGACCTCATTTCTTATTGTACCACAGAAATTTTAGTTATTCCTTTAAATTAATACTCAGACTCTATTAGCTCAAGTTTAATTTATTACTAGTGGAATAACTGATCAATTATTTATGAACTCACTACTATATACCAAGTTCACACACAGGCTAAGTACCAGGAAATTCCTTCAGGATATAATAAACAAGATAGATGTGGGCTCTTCCTTCAGAAAGATATGTATAAAACAAATAAGAACATATATTATTAATTATAAGTGATAACTAACACAAAATATTATTTAATTCTGTATGTACTCCATGGGCTTCCCTGATGGCTCAGCAGTCTAAGAATCTACCTGCCAATGCAAGAGATGCAAGTTCAACTCTGGGTTGGGAAGATCACCTGGAAAGGGAAACTGCAATCTACTCCAGTATTCTTGCCTGGAAAATTGCATGGACAGAGGGGGCCATGGGGTCGCAGAGTAGGACATGACTTAGCGACTAAACAACAACAAACACAAAATATGATTTCATTCTATATGTACTCCATAGGAAATTACAATTTAATCTCTAGAGATAAAGTTTTGACAAAATTATATTTTCAGTGCGATCATATAAATCCAGTTCCCAACCTAAGAACTACTTATTTTGGCTTCTTGCTCCTCTGAGTAGTCTGGAGACTTAGCAGAGTTGTTTACTGGTATGTAAACAGAAGACTAGGGGCTAAATTCTTTTATATTCAATAACTCCAGTTTTTCTCTTATAGTTTTATAAATGTCTTCCAGGTATTTACATATCTTTTTTCTTATTCAGAATTTATTATGCAAAGACTTATTTTAATTTAGAGAATGAGTAATTCTTTTGTCATTCTTTAAAGCATATTAAGCATTTTCTGATTCCAGTCAGTATAACTGTCAGAAAAAAGTTATAATTGTAGATACCTGACTCAGTGCAGAATCCTATCAATCATAGGGACACTGTTCTGGTTTTGATTTCAAAGCAATTACTGAGTAAGGCTTCACTGAACTGCAACATGAATCAGCGTTTAGCGAGGCTGAGTTTAAACCTCTATTCCAGATTCTGAGTGACAGAGAACTTCTAAATAGGGCACTGTTTGTTCACAGTTTTAGGTATCTGTGATTTACTTGGCTTTATTAGACAATAGAGGCTTTGGTTCAGTTATATTTTTAACATTCCTTAAAATAAATCAAAGAATGTTCCCATTTTGGATGAGGATTAGTATGGTGGAGGAAATGAAGAATTTATAAGTGCCAGGTATCCAGGGATTATGAGCTGGGCTCTGTGCTGAACTGCTTTGGTTAATACTTTATTGGTTGCATGTAATAGAAACTGGCTCTGGCTAGCTTAAGGGAAAAAAGTAAGTGGTGCTGGCATACTGGAAGAATATTTGGGTAGCTCAAAGAATCCAAGACTCAGGAAAGACAGTGATCAGGGGACTTCTGCCCTCAGAAGTAGAGTTCCTGTCTTGCCCCCTAGGGTAAAATAGTTGAAATACCTCAGCACATGACTTTTCACAAGAGGCCCAGTTATGGTCTTCGACTATGGACACCCAGTCAGTGTCAGAGGGGCAGAATAATATTGTTTAGCCAGTTGCTTGTGGGCAACTGCACCTGTGTTTTGTGGGCAGTTCCCAGAGAAAGGGGGCTTATTGTGAACTGGAGGCCATACCAATGAGGTCTACTCTATGGGGCATTTTACAAGCTTAATTTTTTTTTTTAAGTCTATTAAACTCACTATTTTCACCTCACAAATGAGAAAACACAGACTCCATTTGGCTAGGCAACTTGTCCAGTGTTCCACAGTTAGAATGTGGCAGGGCTTGAATTCTAACTAGGCTTATAAAAGGGGGTTAGTCTCCTTCTTTAAAGATTAAAGTCATGTGATGACTATTTGGATAAATATTTCCAGATAATTTCTCATGGAGAGATGTTCAGTTCAGTTCAGTTGCTCAGTCATGTCCAACTCTTTGCGATCCCATGAATCACAGCACGCCAGACCTCCCTGTCCATCACCAACCCCCAGATTCACTCAAACTTCATGTCCATCGTGTCGGTGATGCCATCCAGTCATCTCATCCTCTGTTGTCCCCTTCTCCTCCTGCCCCCAATCCCTCCCAGCATCAGAGTCTTTTCCAATGAGTCAACTCTTCGCATGAGGTGGCCAAAGTACTGGAGTTTCAGCTTTAGCATCAGTCCTTCCAATGAACATCCAGGACTGATCTCCTTTAGGATGGACTGGTTGGATCTCCTTGCCGTCCAAGGGACTCTCAAGAGTCTTCTCCAACACCACAGTTCAAAAGCATCAATTATTCGGCACCCAGCTTTCTTCACAGTCCAACTCTCACATCCATACATGACTACTGCAAAAACCATAGTCTTGACTAGACAGACCTTTGTTGGCAAAATAATGTCTCTGCTTTTGAATATGCTATCTAGGTTGGTCATAACTTTCCTTCCAAGGAGTAAGTGTCTTTTAATTTCATGCCTGCAATCACCATCTGCAGTGATTTTGGAGCCCCCCAAAACAAAGTCAGCCACTGTTTCCCCATCTATTTCCCATGAAGTGATGGGACCAGTGGAGAAGGCGATGGCACCCGACTCCAGCATTCTTGCCTGGAAAATCCCATGGACAGACGAGCCTGGTAGGCTGCAGTCCATGGGGTCGCTAAGAGTCGGACACGACTGAGCGACTTCACTTTCACTTTCATTCACTGGAGAAGGAAATGGCAACCCATTCCAGTGTTCTTGCCTGGAGAATCCCAGGGATGGGGGAGCCTGGTGGGCTGCCGTCTGTGGGGTAGCACAGAGTCGGACACGACTGAAGCGACTTAGCAGCAGCAGATGGGACCAGATGCCATGATCTTTGTTTTCTGAATGTTGAGCTTTAAGCCCACTTTTTCATTCTCCTCTTTCACTTTCATCAGAAGGCTCCTTAATTCCTCTTCACTTTCTGCCGTAAGGGTGGTGTCATCTGCATATCTGAGGTTCTTGATATTTCTCCCTGCAATCTTGATTCCAGCTTGTGCTTCTTCCAGCCCAGCATCTCTCATGATGTACTCTGCATAGAAGTTAAATAAGCAGGGTGACAATATACAGCCTTGACGTACTCCTTTTCCTATTTGGAACCAGTCTGTTGTTCCATGTCCAGTTCTAAGAGATGTTAGGTATCTGCAATTTTATACTAGAAAGAATAAAACTACCTGTTGAAAGATCTGGGGTTGAATCCCCCCCCCAACTCTACCTGGTCCTCATGGGCAATTAAATACCTAATCTTCTACACTAATCAACATGGATATATCATCTCCTACACAGGGTTATTTCAACTTCACAGGGGTATTGAGACAATAATGTGAAAATACTTGGTTCAAAGCAGATATTCATTTGGTTTTTGAGGAAATAACTCTTCTAATAATGAACCCTCAAGCATGTTACTAAAAATGGACTCACAATTTGACAGTGCTATGTCACTCAAAAAATCTAATTACTCTCTTACCCATAGTCTTTCAAGATGGTGCTTTATTCACCTAGACATAAAGGTAGGAAATGCTATAAAAAGTGGTAAGGAAATCATATAATAGGAGGGGAAAGTTTTAGATACAAAACATTTGACTACTTTGAGACTTTCAGCTCATGTATCAGGGAGAATCTCTTATCTTTGGTCACAGTGTTGCAGGGAGGGGGACCCCCTTCAAGGGCCTGAAACTGGGCTCTTGTCTAACACTCAAAAATGACTTGTCTGGGGAGATATATGTGCTGACATATATAAAAGCAAGAGATTTCATTGGGAATAAAATCCCCAATTTTACTGGGGGCCTGGGCGGAGAGCAGTAGGGTAAGGGAACGTAGGAGAACTGCTCTGCCACATAGCAGTCTTGTGTTTTGTGGTGATGGGATTAGTTTCTGGGTTGTCTTTAACCCAGTCATTCTGACTCAGAGTCCTTCCTGGTGGTGCGTGCCTTGTTCAGTCTATATGGATACCAGCGAGAAGGATTCTGGGAGGTGGTCTGACATGTGGTGTCTCCTTTTGACCTTTCCCGAGCTCTTCTGGTTGATGGTTTATTAGTTCCATGTTCCTTACCAGGACCTCCTGTCAAAATAACTCATGCAAACAGTTACTCTGGTGCCTGGCCAGGGTGGGCGTGGCCAGGGTGGGCGGCTTCAGTCTGTGTGCTTCCCCTCACAACAGCACGATGCTTAAACTGTGAGAAATTAAATTGTAAGCATTAGATTTAAATGTGTAAGTCTAATTCTCTTAGTGAATGCTACCTGACATGGTTTATGTCCTTGTGATAACCAGAACAAAAAGAGAATACAGTTCTAAATGTGGAAACCTGTAATTGAATATCACTGAAACAGATTATTAGCTAATTCAGTTTGGAAGGATAAATGTATTAAATAGAACTATGTCCAGACGATTATTCTCAGTTATCTTTAAGGACAATTTCATGGGATAAAAATATTGTAGCAATCTAAGAATTTCTTATTGTGCATGGTGCGTGTTCTGAAAATATTCAGAAACTGATCAGTATCAATTTGTTCCAAATTACTTCAGACAATAATTAGTCTACATCAAGACCAAAACTAGAACTCCAAATGGAAGAACAAAAAAATCATTCTGTGCTGGTTGGGACAGAAAGAGGGGTGGAGGATGATTATATTCTCTTGCTACATCCTCTTCTCTGGATCTTAGTTTCAACGACCTTCTATGTTTCATTTTCATTGAACTCATATCTGAGTAACTCGTAAAATATCCTATCCTTTTAAATTTGATGACAGAGTAAACTGATTTTAAACATGACCATAACATTGTTTTATTGACTTATTTTTAGATTAAAAGCCCTTTCTCCCCTTTTTAACTGTGCTTCATTTCAAATCAGTGGCCTGCTTGCTTTAATTTCTTATTTAAATTTGTAAGATAAAACAACTAAGTAGTCATGAACAATTTAAAGATTCTTGAAGTGAAGTAAAAGTCACTCAGTAGTGTCCGACTGTTTGCATCCCCATGTACTGTAGTCCTCCAGGATCCTCTGTCTACTGGGATTCTCCAGGCAAGAATACTGGGTTGGGTTGCCATGCCCTCCTCCAGGGGATCTTCCCAACCCAGGGATCAAACCCAGGTCTCCCACATTGTAGGTGGATTCTTTACCATCTGAGCCAAGAGAAGCCCTTGGTAAATATTATTGAGCCACCAGGGAAGCCCTTGGTAAAATAAGCCCTTGTTAAAGATTCTTGGTGTGTAGGTATAAAGTAAAAACATCATCATCCATAGATGTAGAAGTTAGACTTAGAAAAAAATTAAAGAAAAAACTTTAAAGTATTAAAAATAACAATAACCAAATAATATTTGAAGCTCTCTTTATTACACCAAGAAATCCCAGAAAAGTACAAAGCCAATGAAAGTAGGAGCATTTCAGGAAACAAAACAAAAATGTTTGCAAACATTTTCAATGATATTTTAGTTTTGATGTCAAAAGAGAAAACAAAAACCTCATGATTTTGCACTGAAGCACACTGCTCATGAATTAAGTACATCCTGAAGTACTGGGAAACGATTTCACATCTCATATTTGAACCTGATTCCATTATATTTATATATGAGGGAATATAAATTCCCTGAGTTATATTCTCTTTCTAGAGATTAAGTTCATGGTGTGATTTTTAAGAAAAAAGATTTTATTGATTCATAGTGACTGTGAAGAACAGAAATAGGAGATAAGCATATTATACATATATATTCTTTTAGGTGGTACATAAGGTCAAAGTTGAATTAATTTAATAATCTTCAGTGTTTTTAATTGCTACCAATGACAATATATGGATCCCACTATAGAAGAGGTTGGTAATATCAGAATGATTCTCTGGCATATCCATGCTTTATAGCTAAGTTACACAGAAAGATGACGTTGAAAACCATGCTATTTATATCCTCAAAATCAAATAAATGTATGATGACATTCTAGAATCTCATCTGGAGTCACTGTGAAATGCTAAGTAAAGATATTTACTATTTTTGCCAAATACAGTGTGACCGGCCGCCAGAAGCTATAAAGTTTATTTAATTAAATTTGGTAATTTTCAATGGTTTTGAGGGCACATCATACTGTATGCTGCTGCTACTATTGCTACTAATAAAATAACATTAAACATAAAGGAGAAAATAAAAGAAAATAAATTAGATCTCTTGTTCTTCTAAATATTGTTTTAGTTTATCCTTGAAGTGGAAACCAATTTTCCAAGGTTTGGAAAGAAAACAAAAACATCTTTATAATTCAGAGCATGTATTTTAGAGGTCTAATGATTTATCCATTGCCAGTGTGGGTTAGCTTGTCACGTTTTCTTTATTCAATGTCGACTGGTTCTGTGGCTATTAAAGCACTTAACTGTTTCTGAGCACAGGAAAGGAACAGTTCCAAACTGGACAGGCTTCTTTGGCGGATGACTTGGTCAAGCTGTTGATATTTTTTTAAAGAAAAGAGAGAGAAAGAAAAAAGAATATACTTAGTTAAGGGATAAAGAATAGTATGCCACTGAAGGCCACTAGACAAAACTTTTCAGATGCTGATTTAGAAAATCAAACAGTGCTTTAAACTCAGATATAGTGCAGTCACTATTTTTGGTCTATCATCTAAGATGAAATGACAATTGTTACAATTTTATAATTGATGTTGATATTCAGCTACTGGAAAACACCGTAAACTTGATCAGAGTGATTTCAGAAAATATAAAATAGCATTTAAAATATCATTTCTTAATGAATATACAGACAAGACATCCACAAATATCATAAAACATAACAGATGCAAAAAACAACAGAAAAACATAGTAGGGAAAATCTGCATAATTACACCAGGCCTAAGTTTACCTGCGACAAAAAAGAAGTGAGGACATACACAGTATCTTAAAATTAAGAGAACGTTCCTGGGAAAGGAGCATTTTAAGGAATATTTGATACTGTTGAAACTTAAATTTGACTTGGTCTATCTGCTGAGTCAGAGATTTTTTTATTAGGATAATTTTAGTGTATTAATAATAAATGCAATGAACAAAATCATAGAGGTTTAGTAATAAAAGTCATATAAAAACTTTCATGATGTTAAGGATTATTAACTACATCAAAAAAAGTTTCTAATTCTCCTGCCTTAAAAAATTGCTCATGGTATAAAAATAACCAACAACAACATATTACCTACAGGTTATAGAAGAATGGATGAACGCAAAAGAAAGCCAAATAAATTCCATTTCACAATACACACCTGTCATATTTATGTAAAAGCTGACATATTCCTCCACAAGCTCCCTCAACATAAAGGACAAATCCAAACAAAAATTCTCTAGTAAATTACACATCTATAATCCACTAATTTCTAAAATGACTGAAAAAATGGAAGATTAAAATGTTGATATATCCTAAAAATTAATCAAAAAGAATACAGTATATTTATCAAAATCCTCATGTAAGAAGATTGAAAACTACTAAGACTCCCTCTAATATTAGGGATTTTAATGTATATACAGAAACAGGATTCTTGCTTATCCTTTTCCTCATTTTTTTTTTTTCCCGTTCTTCTCTCAAATGATAACTTTAGGTAAATATATACTTTATGCTTACAAGTTTCTATTAAGTAAGACAGTTCTTTACAAGGTAAACCCCAAGTGAGCAGAGAGCTTCTCTGTCTTGATGACTATTGTACCTCAGCATTAGAAGAAGGTTTGGTCACATGTTAGACATCCCATAAATATTTTCTGAGATTGAATGAATCATTAAATACTTAACCCAAATAGAGCAAAACAATCTACTAGGAAATGATAGGGATATTTTTTATTCTAAAAGTAAAAACATGCCTAATAATCTAAAAAGCTATGTAGTAGACATTTGAAATTTTTAAAGTTTCATTTTAATACACATAAAGCATACTGAAAGTTAACTATTTGAAGTTTTTTTTTTAACTTTACAATATTGTATTGGAAGTTTTAAAAAATTATTTTGCACTTGGTCTAAATTCAAATAGCACAGAAGGGTATACCAACACCCAGGTCTAGTATATTCCTAGTGGTTTCTACCTACTTTGGATGTTTCCAAGCACTTGAAGATGGGTTTTAAAAAATATTTGGTCCAGAGGCTGTAATTGTTAACCATAGGAGGGTTTACATAATCAATTTGTTCCACTGCCATTACTGGAAATTTTTCCTTTTTTTTTTTTTTTTTAAGAAATTTCTTGACTGTATTCCATGATTTATTTAGCAACTCTCCCACTGATAGACATGTACGTTTATTTCAATTTTGCCTTATTTTGCAGCAACAAAGAAATTTCAACCTGGGTGCATTCGCTTCAGATGTTCAAGGGTTTATAAAGGGATTCTAATATATGGATTTTCTACATTGTAAGATTTGGATAGTTTATTTTTAGATGCAAAATAATATGATGATATACGATATAATATCATATAATTGTGGTTGAACATGTTAGTATGTTCACATGGGCACTGTGTGAAGAACAGGCTATAAGAGGAGCAAGACAAAAAAACCAAGAGATACAATATACAAGGCAGTCAGTAAATGTGTGAAAAATAAACACAATTAACAAAAAAATCTCATTAATAGAGAAAAGTGTAATACTTCTGATCAGTTCAGTTCAGTCGCTCAGTCGTATCCGACTCTTTGCGACCCCATGAACCGCAGTACGCAGGCCTCCCTGTCCATCACCAACTCCCAGAGTCCACCCAAACCCATGTCCATCGAGTCAGTGATGCCATCCAGCCATCTCATCCTCTGTCATCCCCTTCTCCTCCTGCCCCCATTCTTTCCCAGCATCAGGGTCTTTTCAAATGAGTCAGCTCTCCGCATGAGGTGGCCAAAGTATTGGAGTTTCAGCTTCAACATCAGTACCTCCAATGAATACCCAGGACTGATCGATCTCCTTTAGGATGGACTTGTTGGATCTCCTTGCAGTCCAAGGGACTCTCAAGAGTCTTCTCCAACACCACAGTTCAAAAGCATCAATTCTTCGGCACTCAGCTTTCTTTACAGTCCAACTCTCACATCCATACATGACTACTGGAAAAACCATAGCCTTGACTAGACGGACCTTTGTTGACAAAGTAATGTCTCTGCTTTTGAATATGCTATCTAGGTTGGTCATAACTTTCCTTCCAAGGAGCAAGCGTCTTTTAATTTCATGGCTCCAATCACCATCTGCAGTGATTTTGGAGCCCAGAAAAATAAAGTCAGCCACTGTTTCCCCATCTATTTCCAATGAACTGGATGCCATGATCTTAGTTTTTGGAATGTTGAGATTTAAGCCAACTTTTTGACTCTCCTCTTTCACTTTCATCAAGAGGCTCTTTAATTCTTCTTCACTTTCTACCATAACGGTGGTGTCATCTGCATATCTGAGGTTATTGATATTTCTCCTGGCAATCTTGATTTCAGCTTGTGCTTCTTCCAGCCCAGCAGTTTCTCATGATGTACTCTGCATATAAGTTAAATAAGCAGGGTGACAATATACAGCCTTGACGTACTCCTTTTCCTATTTGGAACCAGTCTGTTGTTCCATGTCCAGTTCTAACTGTTGCTTCCTGACCTGCATATAGGTTTCTCAAGAGGCAGGTCAGGTGGTCTGGTGTTCCCATCTCTTGAAGAATTTTCCACAGTTTATTGTGATCCGCACAGTCAAAGGATTTGGTATAGTCAATAAAGCAGAAATAGATGTTTTTCTGGAACTCTCTTGCTTTTTCAATGATCCAGAGGATGTTGGCAATTTGATCTCTGGTTCCTCTGCCTTTTCTAAAACCAGCTTGAACATCTAGAAGTTCACGGTTCACATGTTGCTGATACTTCTAGGTAACTGACCAAAAATATTACAGCCAATGGTGACCCGACACACACTTCTCTCTTAGATGCCAAAGTACTTATAATTCATTTTTATCCTACTGTCAGTGCAGTTGCTGTTTTCATTGTTCCACAATCCAGAGTAGCCAGCAGGATTTTTCATAGGGAATGCCCGTGTTCTGATTAGACACCTAGCCAGTCACCTCTGTTCATCCATTCAAATCCTGTCCTTTTAAAAAATTCTTTATTTTTTATTGAATGGAAGATTCTTTAAATTCTGTAATGCTTTGTAATTTTCAAAAGTTTTACAAGGATGATTTCATATAATCTCATAATAACCCTGTTTTTTTCTTCTACCCCTACACGTTGCCTCTTTTCCCTTCCCTCTCCCCAGAGGTAACCAGTAGTGTGTTATATATGTGAGTCTGCATCTTTTTTGTTTTATTCACAAGTTTATTGTACTTTTTAGATTTCACATATAAGTGATACCATGTAGTATTTGTCTTTCTCTTTCTGACTTACTTCACTTAATATGCCATCCAAGTCCATCCATGCTGCTGCAGATGGCAAAATTTCATTCTTTTTTTATTGCTGAGCAATATTTCATTGTGTGTCTATATATACATCGTCTTTACTATTCATCTGTTGATGGACATTGAGGTTGCTTCTATACCTTGGCTACTATAAATAATGCTGGAATGAATGTTTGGGTACATGTATCTTTTCAAATTAGTGTTTTTGTTTTTAACTATATACCCAGGAGTGGAATTCCTGGGTGATATGGAGGTTCCATTTTTAGTTTTTTGAGAAATCTCCATATTGTTTTCACCAGTGGCTGCACCAATTTACATTCCCACCAACAGCATATGAGAGTTCAGTTTTCTCCACATCCTCACCAATATTTGTAATTTCTATTCTTTTCAATGATAGTCATTCTGGCAGATGTGAGGTGATATCTCATGATGGTTTTGATTTGCATGTCCCAGATGATTAGTGATGTTGATCATCTTTTCCTGTGTTTGTCTGCTGTCTGCATTTCCTCTTTGAAAAAAATGTCTATTCAGTTCTTCCACCCATTTTTAATCAGGTTGTTTGATAGGATCTGCATGTTTTAAATTGTGATAGTTATTACCAAATTGCTTTCCAGAGCAAGTGACAGTGAAAGTTGCTCAGTTGTGTCTGACTCTTTGGGACCAGATACTGGAGTGGGTAGCCATTCCCTTCTCCAGGGATTGAACCCAGGTCTCCCGCACTGCAGGCGGATTCTTTACCGTCTGAGCCACCTATTAGTCCCAGATGTAGTGTACAAAAGCACTGGTTTTTCCCTGTTTTCTTTGTCTAAACCACTGTATAATTTTCTATTTTCTATTTATAATTTAATATAATGAATTATTTTATTACTTATTTAAAAATTATACTATCGACAGACATTTGGATTGTTCCTAATCTTTCGCTTTTATACTAGCAAAATGCTGTAGTGAACATCTATCACACAGACCTCTGTATGCTACAGTATCTTATAGAAATTGCTTGAGCTGAAAAACATGTCATCTGCAATGCTACTTCTATCGTAAATCAGGTTTCCATATATGCCTGAATCTTTCTTCAGCCTCCCTATTCTGCTTCCACAGACAGTTCACCCTATTCCTATGTAAATATGTCACTTAAGTACGGTGAGACTCTTTGTGACCCCATGAACTGTTATAGCCCTAAAGGCTCCTCTGTCCATGGGATTCTCCAGGCAAGAATACTGGAGTGTGTTCCCATGCCCTCCTCCAGGGTATCTTCCTGACCCAAGGACTGAACACAAGTCTCCCATATCTCCTGCATTGCAGGCAGAGTCTTTACCACTCATGGACTTCTTGGTTGCACAGATGGTAAAGAATCTGCCTGCCATGCATGAGACCTGGGTTCAATTCCTGGGTCGGGACGATCCCCTGAAGAAAGGAATGGCAACCCACTCTGTTGCCTTGAAAATTTCATGGACAGAGGAGCCTGGTGGGCTACAGTCCATAGGTTCACAAGGTCAGACATGACTGAAACTAAGACTTTCACTTTCCTTACCATTGGGGAAGCCCATGGAAATATGTTCTTTTAAATACTACAACTGTGTAAATAAATTTCAGCATATCACATATACCTACCATTCAACCAACCATACCATCTAATACTTTAGAAGAATATAAATTACTTCAGTTCAGTTCAGTTCAGTCTCTCAGTTGTGTCTGACTCTGTGACCCCATGAACCAAAGCACGCCAGGCCTCCCTGTCCATCACCAACTGCCAGAGTCTACCCAAACCTGTGTCCAAAGAGTTGGTGATGCCATCCAACCATCTCATCCTCTGCTGTCCCCTTTTCCTCGCACCCTCAATCTTTCCTAGCATCATAGTCTTTTCAAATGAGTTATCTCTTCGCATCAGGTGGCCAAAGTATTGGAGTTTCAGCTTCAGCATCAGTCCTTCCAATGAACACCCAGGACTGATCTCCTTTAGAATGGACTGGTTGGATCTCCTTGCTGTCCAAGGGACTCTCAAGAGTCTTCTCCAACACCACAGTTCAAAAGCATCAATTCTTCAGTGCTCAGTCTTCTTTATAGTCCAACTCTCACATCCATACATGACTACTGGAAAAACCATAGCCTTGACTAGTCAGACCTTTGTTGACAAAGAAATGTCTCTGCTTTTTAATATGCTGTCTATGTTGTCATAACTTTCCTTCCAAGGAGTAAGCGTCTTTTAATTTCATGCCTGCAATCACCATCTGGAGTGATTTTGGAGCCCAAAAGAGTAAAGTCTGACACTGTTTCCACTGTTCCTCCATTTATTGGCCATGAAGTGATGGGACCAGATGTCATGTTCTTAGTTTTCTGAATATTGAGCTTTAAGCCAACTTTTTGACTCTCCTCTTTCATTTTCATCAAGAGGCTCTTTAGTTCTTCCTTACTTTCTGCCATAAGGGTGGTGTCATCTGCATATTGGAGAAGGCAATGGCATCCCACTCCAGTACTTTTGCCTGGAAAATCCCATGGACGGAGGAGCCTGGTAGGCTGCAGTCCATGGGGTCGCTAAGAGTTGGGCATGACAGAGCGACTTCACTTTCACTTTTCACTTTCATGCACTGGAGAAGGAAATGGCAACCCACTCCAGTATTCTTGCCTGGAGAATCCCAGGGATGGGGGAGCCTGGTGGGCTGCCATCTATGGGGTCGCACAGAGTCGGACACGACTGAAGTGACTTAGCATAGCATAGCATAGCATCTACATATCTAAGGTTATTGATATTTCTCCTGGCAATCTTGATTCCAGCTTGTGCTTCCTCAGCCCAGTGTTTCTCATGATGTACTCTGCATCTAAGTTAAATAAGCAGGGTGACAATATACAGCCTTGATGTACCCCTTTTCCTATTTGGAACCAATCTATTGTTCCATGTCCAGTTCTAACTGTTGCTTCCTGACCTGCATACAGGTTTCTCAAGAGGCAGGTCAGGTGGTTTGGTATTCCATCTCTTTCAGAATTTAACACCATTTATTGTGATCCACACAGTCAAAGGTTTTGGCATAGTCGATAAAGCAGAAGTAGATGTTCTTCTGGAACTCTCTTGCTTTTTTGATGATCCACTGGTGACTTCTAATTCACTCATTTTAGTGTCTCCATTTGTTTTATATGCTGAATCAGATATTAAGATTCTTAGAGGGGGTTTACACAGGCTGATTACAGGATCTTCATTCATGACTGTAGTCTTTTGTGTTTTCCTGATACTTTCTTTGAAACGGTTTGGCATTAAACAATTTGTGAAGGTGGTTTGTCTCTTGGGATGAATGGGAATCCCGTAATCTTCTCCGGGTCATAATCAGAGACAGTCTAGCACAGGCGGCTGTGAATGTTGCTGTTGTTGGAGGTGGGGAGCTCTTTGCTTCTTGATCTCCTTGGCTTCATGGAGTTGCCAACATTTCAGGACAAGAAACTTACGCAACCAAAACTGCTGACACTTGTATTCAGAAGGAAGGGTCAGAATGAAATACGTAGATTTATTTTGGAGGTGGCTTTTGTTTTATTACTATGGTTCATTACATATAATGTTAGATTTAATAAATTCAAAATCTTTTATAAGCTCCCCATGTCCCCAAAACATCAGGAGTTCTATTAAAAGCCAAACTGATTTAATATCCTAGAATTTATGAATGTTAGCTAAGAGGAGAAATTTCTCCTTTTGAGACCATATAGCATAAACTCATAATTGCACAAACTAGCAATCAACCTATGACTGTAACAATCCTCTAGATTATGCATCAGAATGAATATCCTGTAATTTTGTAAAAAGCAGGGATATGCACAAGGACAGAAATGTTTGCGAGACTCCAAGCACTCCTTTCTCTTGCCTGTGTTAAAAGTCACCCTGGAAGTAGTCACCGTAAAATGACTGATGTACTAACTGTGGGTTTAGGCAGCTAAACTTCACATCTTTCCTGAGTCTCCACAGAACTGTCTGAAGGCAAGAAGCCATTCAATTAATAAGAGTTCAGCACTTTAAGGAGCAAACAAGGTAACAAAGATACTCTGAGGAAGAGGATGAATTGGGTCATCTCAAATCTAAGCTTCCAATTTGGCAGTGTTTTCTGTGTTTGGTACTTAAGACCATGTCCACAGGAGGGACACTTGAGGCCTTTCTCTTATAGTTCAGGGACAATTCTTTTTTCTAAAACAAGTACATCAAACTGAAAAATTCCTGAATTTCAACAGTTTCTATTTTATTAGGCATGACCTTATTATCCTTTATTGAAACAAGGAGAATTTTGGCAAAATATTGAGTTATTTTTGCCCCGTTGAAGAGTGAGGCTTAGTTCTGTTTTTGCGACTTTCATCTCAAAGTGAATCAAAGATCTGTGTTCTGTGACTTCATGCTGACAATATTATGTCCAGAGCAGTGGTGGCAAACATATCTGGCTCTGGGTTTACAATCTCCTCACGATATTGTAGCTTTAACTGTACTCTTTCCCCTTCTATTTCCTGCTGCTTCAGCTATTGTTCAGCTCTTTCGGATACCTGAAAAAAAACCCTGGAAATTCTGAGATGTCTGAAATGGACAATGAGACTTTAAAAATCTTTTCTTCCCTTTGTCATCTCTTCAGTTTGCTAGCATACTGCTGAAACCCATTTAGAAGCGTACATACGGCTTGTTAAAAGTTAATATTAAGGTTAGGGGGTAAAAAGACATGATTTTTCAATAACTCCCTATATTAGATTCACTTGTTATTAGTATTTCATGCCATAGCAAAATAAAAAGACAAACAAAACAGCTCTAGACTTTAGCTTTTATTTCCTATCACCAAAGCATAATAGGATACATGGTCAACTTATTCTGGTCAAAAGAGCAAAATTCAAATTTGTTTAAAAACAACATAGCTTATTTTAATGGGACTGTTAAGAACACTGTTTACATCTTAGAAAATCTGGTACTTGTTTTTGAATATATATGTATACAAAATATATGAATGTATATAATTAATATATATGAAATTTAAAATACAGAGTATTAATTGTGATTTCAGTATTTTCTGGGGTTTCACCAACAACAAGATATACCAGAAGATGTGAAAATAGGTCTACTTTTATCAAAGTTACTTTTCCAACCTTCCCTCCTGCATATTTTAAACTTATGCTTTAAAAAAGCAATATTCAGCAAATCTACTGATAGAAAATTACTCATAAACATATGTTTTTATGTTTAGTAATTTGTTGAATGGATTCTGTTTTCACAGTCACTAACAAGCTCTTTCATAGGCATTGAAGAAAGGTCAAGTATGATGATCTGGAACTGTAATTACTCAGGCAGGTTTTCCAGTTGATAATATCATATCCGGTAAGAAGGACTGTTTACCTTCTGATAAATGAAATAGTTCTTCAGTTTTTATTACAATGCTACCCTTTTAACAATGTTAGTTGGATATGAATGCCTCTCTTTTTTTGACTTTATATACATCCACCACATACACACACACATCATACACATACACCTTCAAGCTGTTGTTTCATTTATATACATGCTTGAGATCAAGCTAATCCATTAATTAATTGGTCAATCAGCTAATAAATAAAAAAGTTAAGACTGCTATTATTTGTGCATTATTACCCTGAACCCCCCAAAAGTATACAAATAGTGACCTTGTCCTTAAGTTTATAATGTTTTTGAAGAGGCACACACAACCATTAAAGAACAACTAAGTGATGACAATTAGGTAAAGATGAGTCCAATGGAAGGTCAGAACTGGGGAGAGATCATTGTGGGAGAGTGTAGCAGAGACAACTTCATAGAGGTTGAGGAGGATTTAAAGAGACTGAAAGAGAATATCAAGAGTGTTTTCTTAAAGAGAAACAAGATGTGGACAAAAAATCTAGGAAAGCAGATGAGCAGGAACAAAGACAGACTGTTTAGTGACACCGAGGAAGGAAGTGACACTTGAGTTTAGTGGAGCTTAGGAGTAGTCATATAGTTTTTCATTCACTCATTTATTCAATATTTATTCTGTACCTACTATGTGCCAAGCACTGCTTCAGGCACTAGAGAAATAGTGGTAAAGAAGACTACTGTCTGCTACTGTACACTTTATATTTTAGCTTGAGGAGACAACAAATTAATATTCTTCAGGTGAAGATCAACACTATAAAACATAACAAAGTAGAGCAGAGGATTTGACAGAGGCAGAGAGGAGATCTTTTTGGAGGGATGGTTAGAGAATACCACTTGGAAAAGGCAGTAATTAAGAGACTTAAAATAAGTGGTGGTCCAGTGGCTAAGACTCTATGCTCCCAATGCAGGGGTCATGGGTTCAATCCTTGGTCAGGGAACTAGATCCCACATGCTGCAACAAAGAGCTCACCTGATACAATGAAAAGATCCCTCGTGCCACACTTAAGGCTTGGCTCAGCCAAATAAATAAATTAATTTAAAAAAATGTTACAAAAGAGAAGTGAGGGAGGAAAGGAATCATACAAAAACATCAGGAAAGTATGTCAAAAGCAGATGAAAACACAAGAGAAAAGTCCAAAATGTGTGTTCAGACTTGGTTTCAGTGAAGACTGGCAATAAGTATAAGATAGGTGCAAAATGAGCAAGGGGGGACTGGTAGGGTAGGAGAGCATCAGAGAAGCAGACAGTGATTAGAGCAGGAAGGTGTAACAGGGCATGGGAAAAACCTGGAGAACTTTGAGCAAAAGTGTGGCCATACTCTATGTTTGAAGAATGTCACACTTGTAGGGAGTTCCCTGGTTCTGAGCTTTCGCTGCTCTGGCCCTGGTTCAATCCCTCGTCAGAGAATTGAGATTCCATAAGCCATAGTGTCAGACTTTAGTTTTTGGGGCTCCAAAATCACTGCAGATGGTGACTGCAGCCATAAAATTAAAAGACGCTTACTCCTTGGAAGGAAAGTTATGACCAACCTAGATAGCATATTGAAAAGCAGAGACTTACTTTGTCAACAGAGGTTCGTCTAATCAAAGCTATGGTTTTTCCAGTAGTCATGTTTGGATGTGAGAGTTGGACTGTAAAGAAAGCTGAGCGATGAAGAATTGCTGCTTTTGAACTGTGGTGTTGGAGAAGACTCTTGAGAGTCCCTTGGACTGCAAGGAGATCCAACCAGTCCATTCTGAAGGAGATCAGCCCTGGGATTTCTTTGGAAGGACTGATGCTAAAGCTGAAACTCCAGTACTTTGGCCATCTGATGCGAAGAGTTGACTCATTGGAAAAGACTCTGATGCTGGGAGGGATTGAGGGCAGGAGGAGAAGGGGACAGCAGAGGATGAGATGGCTGGATGGCATCACTGACTCGATGGACGTGAGTCTGAGTGAACTCCGGGAGTTGGTGATGGACAGGAAGGCCTGGCGTGCTGGGATTCATGGGGTTGCAAAGAGTCGGACATGACTGAGCGACTGAACTGAACTGAAGCCATGTGTCATTGTCAAACAACAACAACAACAAAATCACACCTCATTACTGGGAACAACAGATTGTAGAGGGGGCAAGAGTGGAAGAAGAAAATCCAATTAAGAGAATTTTTGGCCTGGGAAAAAATATAAAGTTAATCAGACTATTGGCAGTAGAGGCTTAACAGCTGGTCCTATTTTTAGACAAGACCGACTGGAGTTACTGATGGATAGGAAGTGCATGGATGAAAGGAAAAGAGAAATAAAAGGTGATTCTTAGAATGGTGGTGGCATTTCTAAGATATAATGAACTGGAGAAAACTGGGGAAATGAAAGATAAAAAAGGGTTCCTTTTATATAGAAATTCTCAGAGCCTTAGTGCTAAGAAGAAGCATTGTGAGCTGCCAATATGGCCAGGGCATAAGTAATGTTTCTCAAACTTTTAGACCTTGGAATCATGTGTGTGTATAAAGCATACTTTGGAAAATGCCCCACAAATCAATTTTCCTTGAGAAATCCCCTAGACTCAAAACGAAATGTGTATATAGAGAGTAGGTTGCACTGATTCAGTTTCCCCTTAGTCCCCTATCATCTTGGAATTTTAATGCTAAGAGACATTGAGGCTGCTTAGTCTAACATCTACATTTTATAATTTTGGAAAACTGACATGTTGAATTGTTGCTGCTAAGTCGCTTCAGTCATGTCCGACTCTGTGCGACCCCAGAGATGACAGCCCACCAGGCTCCCCAGTCCCTGGGATTCTCCAGGCAAGAACACTGGAGTGGGTTGCCATTTCCTTCTCCAATGCATGAAAGTGAAAAGTGAAAGTGAAGTCGCTCAGTCGTATCTGACTCTTCGCGACCCCATGGACTGTAGCCCACCAGGCTCCTCTGTCCATGGGATTTTCCAGGCAAGAGTACTGGAGTGGGGTGCCATTGCCTTCTCCGTTGAATTGTTAACAGACCAGTTTCACAAACCTAGTATTATTTTGCTGACAAAGGTCCACATAGTCAAAGCTATGTTTTTTCTAGTAGTCACATATGGATGTGAGAGGTGGATCATAAAGAAGGGTGATTGCTAAAGAATTGATGCCTTCAAACTGGTGCTGGGAATCACAGCACAACTCTTGAGAGTCCCTTGGACTGCAAGGAGATCAAATCAGTCAATACTAAAGGAAATCAACCCTGAATATTCATTGGAAAGTCTGATGCTGAAGCTGAAGCTCTGATACTTTGGCCACTTGGTGTGAAGAGTTGATTCATTGGAAAAGGCCCTGATGCTAGGTAAGATTGAGGGCAGGAGAAGAAGAGGGCAACAGAGGATGAGATGGTTGGATGGCATCACCAACACAATTAACATGAGTCTGAGCAAACTCCAGGAGATAGTGAAAGACAGGGAAGCCTGGTGTGCTGTAGTCAATGGTGTTGCAGAGTCAGACACAACTTAGTGACTGAACTACAATATGTCATCTTACACTTAAAAAATACACTTACTCAAAATATATTTACACGTGTTAGCTTGAGTTTATCTTTGCTTAAGAAACTATATATCAAGACGACTATGGCCTCAGTACATTTTGACAATGGATTTGAGTACCAGCATTAGGACCAGAAAGGTGCTGACAATCATTTGGGGGGTATGATATAAATATCCTGTCTCTTAATGTAGCCATAAAAGAAGTGGATTATGTATCAGTTTTAAAACTTAATATGCACACATACTCATAATAGGCTAGTTGGTTTCATGAAATTATCCCATTAGGGGCTGATAGACTTGAAGATGACTTTTACTCTTTAGTGGTAATTATTTTTATTGTGACATTTAAACATTTTTGCTTTAAATACCACCTATATCCTATATCCTCAATTTCTGCATTTCAGCCTAAGAAAATTTAGACTTACCTGTAATATTATTGTAGCATTAATGGAGTCTCGATAGTAAATGTCTTATTACTGATATTATAACCATAAAGAGTTTCTCTTTTAAAATCATCTATATATTTTAGACAAGTAATAAAATAATCTTTTCTTTATATTTTCAGATAAATAAATTGGACTGCAAGAAATATATCCTGTATATAAAGCTGAAGTTGACATAGAAAACTCCCTCTCTGGGAATACAACTATTGTTGTTCAGTTGCTAAGTCATGTCTGACTCTTTGCGACCCAACGGACTGCAGCACACCAGGCTTCCCTGTCCTTCACCATCTTTTGGAGCTTGCTCAAACTCATGTCCATTGAGTCGATGATGCCATCCAACCACCTCATCCTCTGTCACTCCCTTCTCCTCATGCCCTCAATCTTTCCTAGCATCAGGATCTTTTCCAATGAGTCAGCTCTTTGCATCAGGTGGCCAAAGTATTGAGCTTTAGCTTTATGTTGTTATTATAAATCATGTTGAAAGAGATTCTGAACCAACTTCAGGATAACACTGATACAGAAATATATGTTTAGAATGACTCTAACTCTAAAAGATTTCAATATGATCAGGAGAGTGATTTGATCTAAGGCAGTGCCAGGTGCTTTGACCTGAACTTCTGAAATGTCGGCCTGATCTTTATCAAAACATTCAAAGAGCTTTAATGTCTATTGAATACTCAAGCCAGAGTTCACATCTCCTTTCCTCTTTGAGAAACTTTTCAACTTTAAAGTATATTTCAAATCTAATCTATTTAGTAAAAATCTATCAACATATAAAGAAGTTGTGTAACTTGCCAGCAAGCACAAGATGAATTACAGATGCTCTTTTAAGAGTAAATGAAAAACGGGTATAAAGAGTCTTAAATCCTATTGGCCACAACTAAAGAACTGTGAGTTTTGATTTGTTTTGCTTTTGTTTTTAAGATGTCTTAGGGTAAGTAAATTCTCTTTTTTTGACTCATCTATAGCTCTACATATTTGGGCAGTTCTGCCTTTTTATCCAAAACTACCACAGAATCCACGGGGAATGGGAACACTCATTTTTGTTCTTCACTAAATCATCTGGGCAGCATAAACCAGCATGTATTCCAAACTTTAATGTGCAGGCACACTATTCAGTCTTATAAGTTAGCTCAAGAGCAGTAGGCCAGAAAAGGATGCACTGGGGAAGGGAGTGAATGTTTTACCTTTGCTTCCTGATAACAGGCAGGAGACTTTCTAGTAGAAGGTTCCATGTGTGAAGCTTAATAAACTTGAAAAGAAAATAATTCTGGTAACAATTGCTTTTCTCCTAATTCAGACAATTTTCAAAACATCTGAAAAAACCCACAGATTTAGGAAAATTTTACAACAAAAGTAAAGGTAATTAAAATTGTATGTGTTAAGTGCCATAAGTTGCTTCAGTTGTGTCCAAGTTTCTGTGACCCTATGGACTGTAACCTGCCAGGCTCCTCTTTCCATGGAATTTTCCAAGCAAGAATACTGGAATGGGTTGCCAGGCTTTTTTTTCCAGGAGATCTTCCTGACCCAGGGATCAAACCTGGGACTCTTATGTCTCCTGCATTGGCAGGTGGGTTCTTTACCACTAGCACCATGTGGGAAATTGTATAGTAAAGTAGTAATTGCATAGAAATTCTATCTTAGGGCTCTGACCCATAAGGTTGTATTTACCTATTAAGTTCCATATTCTACTTTCCAGAGTTCAATGGTAAGAATTTATCTCAAATGAAAACTGGATTGATTCTGGCAAAACAGACTAACTGATTTTAATATGACATTTCCACATAAAGTGTTAAATACAATTTATTACATGTTCCCAAGCCACGAACAACCTTTTTCTACATATTTTCAAATCTTGGTTAGTGCAAAAGCATTGCAAAGATCACTGGTCTTTCGTAAATTAAACAACACAAAAATCCCAAACAAACATTGTTAAGTAACAAATTGATCAAGCACAACAAAAATAAACTCTTATATTTTCATCAATTTAAGTTAATATTTTAGCAATTCTTTTGTGCCAATCTAAGGAACAATAAATGCAAATTACTTTCTATATCCTTTTTTGTTTTGATTTTTTGGCAATTTAAATTTCATCTTATTTTCAAATAGGAGGAAGAATTACATGACTACTTCTGGGGGTTCTTGTCTTCCTGTGCTATCCTAAAATTCTCAAATGACTGATACATTTTGTCTTTTATGTTTCAATTTACAAAAGCAGGCAAAGGACTGTCCACAAACCTACTTCTTTTTTTTTGGTAACACCACACAACTTGTGGGATCTTAGTTCGCTGACCAGGGAATGAACCCGGGCCCTTGGCAGTGAATGCACATAGTCCTAACCACTGGACTGCCAGGAAATTCCCCAAAAGGCTTTATTGCAAGCTCTCTGCACACATATCAAGTCTAATCTTTTCTTGTTCTGAGCACAGTGTTACTATCACTACCTGCTATGCACAGGTGAACTGGCCTCTGTGTTATATTTGTTATCTATTTGTTGTTGTTTAGTCACTAAGTAGTGTCTGACTCTTTGCGATTTGGACTATAGCTACTCTAGACTGTAGCTGCCAGGCTCCTCTGTCCATGGGATTTCCCAGGCAAGAATACTAGAGTCGGTTGCCATTAACTTCTCCAGAGAATATTCCCAACTCAGGGATAGAACCTGTCTCCTGCACTGGCAGGTGGATTCTTACCACTGAGCCACCTGGGAAGCCCTTGGTTATCGATAACTGTGTAACAAATCACCCTAATAATGGCTTAAGTCAAAACAAAAAACTGTGATATTAATCATCTTCCTGTTTTTGTGGGTTCCGAAACTGGGTGCAGATTAACTGAGTGCCTCTCATGCATGGTCTCTACCAAGGGGTTACAATCAAGGCGTCACTGGGGCTGCAGCCAACTCAAAATTCAGCTGGGAAAGATGCTGATTCCAAGCTCACTGAGTGGTTGATGATAGGCCTCAAAACATCCACTTTCAACAGAGCTCATGTGAGCTTCTCCACAAGGCTGCTTAATAACATGACAGCTGACTTCTCCCAAAGCAAGGAACCCAAGGGAGAATTAGACACAGCAGGAGCACACCGAGAGAGCAAGATAACACCCAAGACAGAGGCCACAATCTTCCTAAAAGTCAACTTCACTTCATCCAGCCCAGGCTCAAGGGGAGGTAACTACATAAGTACAGGGCATCACTGGAAACTATCTACTGTGCATTATCTCAGTTTTATTCTACTGAAACTGAATGAGGCCATTGAGGCTTAGGACTGTTATGACTTGCCCGAGTGGTAGGGACAGGATTCAAATACAGGTGTGTATGATACCAAGCTATTCTCTCAACCACAATACTCCAGTGCCTTTTCAGATAAGAACTTCAGTTATGGCTGGGGGTCTTGGCACAGTATCTGTTTTGCTATAAATATGTAGGGGTTTCTTGCACTGTGTACCTTGTGCAAAAACTTGTCAAGATGCCAAAAGCCCTATAGATACAGTTATTAAAACATGTAATTTTCTTCTCTTCCTAAACAGCAGGTTCAGGAAGCTTTCTGTTATATTAACATACAAATGATTCCCTGAAAATGCAACAGAAGCATCTGAAGAAAAACTGGCATGTTAAATACATCACATATGCCTTAAAGGATCTGTAAACCTCAGTGGCTGTATATAAAAACAATAGATTACTTCTTTCTAGATCCATAATGAAAGAAAGGGGAAATACTCAAAAAGGCACTGTGTGGGGTGGACCTCACCTTGGGGGTACCTCTGAGGTTTCAACAATCTTTGCTTGCTTATCTTCTTTTCCACTAGTGATAGAAGGGGCTACGTGCGCAGGGTGAGCTACCCCACACCTGCGACACATATCTGATTCCCATTAAGAAATCCTCAGTATCCAAAATGGAACCAATGGAACAAAGAAACATTTAATCAGATGGAAGTCAGTGAGAATAGATGTTTTCCCTCTTATTTTAAATAAATAGGGCTGCTCTTCTTCTCCATTCAGGATTTTACAGTGTATATACTTGACTGCTAAAGCCTTGAAAAAACATGATGCCGTACGTCTGGCACATTTTAAAACACATTTATCCACCTAAAGGAATCGAGTAGGAAAATACCCTAAAATCCCAGCTGGCTTGAGAAATGTAAGAAAACCATAATCTCCCTCCTTGTAAACAAGTAAAGGAGGTTTGGTTTCAATTAAGAAAGCTAAATTTGGATATTATTGTCTAAAACTGGCAATAGCACCTGCTCAAAGAGATGCTGAAAATACTCAACACTGAAACCTACCAAACAGAAGATACGAGAAGTCAGGGATTACAGCAAAGCTTGAGAGTTCTCTCTCCAACATCCACTCATCTTTCTTACCAATAAAATTCCACTTTAGTCCTAGGAAAAATGTGAACTTCCTCAAGGTATTATTCCCAAAATTTCCTTCCAGCTGGCTGCAAGGGGTAACTAAAGAGAGGTTAGTGCAAGTTATTGGGGAGGATCTCCAGAAGAGCTCCTTAAAAGTGGGACAGACACCTGTCTCGATTTTCTTTTCCCTTTTTTGATTCTTGCATCCTTCCCTTTTCCTCTACCTCAAATGTGTTTACTGGAGCTCCAGCTGCCATTTTATAGCCTTAATCATGTAAGCCAGTGCTAAGGAGTTAAAAAGTACAAAGTCAGAGTGAGAGTGTGTGTGTGTGAAAGCCACTTAGTCATGTCTGACTCTTTACAACCCCTTGGACTATATATACAGTGCATGTAATTCTTCAGGCCAGAATACTGGAGTGGGTAGCCTTTCCCTTCTCCAGGGGATCTACCCAACCCAGGGACTGAACCCAGATCTCCCACATTGCAGGCGGATTCTTTACCAGCTGAGCCACAAGGGATGCCCAAGAATACTGGAGTGGGTAGCCTATCCCTTCTTCAGCAGATCTTCCCAACCCAAGGAATCGAACCAGGGTCTCCTGCATTGCAAGTGGATTCTTTACCAACTGAGCTTTCAGGGAAGCCCTACAAAGTCAGAAGGATCCTGAATTTTTTATGACTTTGCTAAGCTTTTGTACCTTTAAACTACTCACCTCTGACTTACTGCTATTTCTAGCTTCTGTTACTAGGAGGAAAATATAAGTTCCAGTGACAAAGGTACCAAGACTACACTGTATGTGTCTACTACTATAACAGAAACAAAAATTTACTTGAGGATAAGCTCAAAATGTTGGAAGTGAGACTGAAATTTCCACTGAGTTAGAAATTTTAATTTGGGGGCTGAAAAACAACTAGTGGAATATAATGTCCTGTAATAGCTTAAGAGTACATGAACGGTTAAAAATAAAAAATCATAGTAATCAGGTTATGCCAATCACCTGAACATATACACCTCCAAGTTGCATTGACAAGTATCTTTTCTTTTCTTGTTCTTTGCTAGAGTATCTAATCTACAAACTTTAGAGTGAAAACACCTAAAAATGTTAAAAAATAAATAAAGGGGATGAATTTTAAACTAAAGCAGTGAAATTTTGCCTAGGCAAACAAGTTAATATATGGAAAGAAACAAAGTTCTTAATCAATTTAAAACTTATATTATGGATAAAATATGATAGTTTTGTCCCCAGGAAATTCCAAGTAATTTTGCAGATTAACTTTGGTAAGTAGACAGGACATTGTGGCATAAATATATATTTATATTGACTTTCCATCAGTTTCACACTCATTGTTTGGTGTTCGTTTTCCATTCAACATGAAATTTATATTTCAACATGAAATATATAAAACATATATTTTATGCACTTCTGGAACAAAAAATATTTAACAAATATTTAAAAATCAAGACAGAATGAGTAGAACCAGACACAATCTGATCTCAACCATACAGTTAAGGGACTCATCTCAACAATAAAATAACAGCACCAGTAGCTAACAGCAAAAGTGAATGTTTTATGTGCCAAGTAATGTAAACACTACACATGCTAACTAATTAAATTCTCATAATAATCCTATGTGAGGTAGGAACTATTTTAATCTCCATTTTACAGATGAACAAAATGTGGCAAGAGAGGTTAAAGTACTTGCCTAAATTTACACATCTAATAAGTTGCAAAGGTCAGTTTTAATCCAGGAAATCTGATTCAAAACCACACATTTCTACTCGTATACTATTCTTACTAAGATGAAAAGTAGACCTATGCCATGCTACTCTGTTAAAGTTAAAAGACCTTCCAATAAAATGGGACAATCCAGTAATGGTAAACAAAACAAGAAAAGACCAAGAATCTTCTCTTTCTTTCTTTAAATATCTGTAGGGAATTTGCAAATCAGAATTGGTGGCGTTTTGGGTAGAAATTTCATAAATTGATGGTTCATAGCCCAGAGATATTTGTGAGGCTGGTATAAAAGCTATTATATGACTTGTTTCTATTTCAACCACTTACTTTTCTTGTCAAATAAATAACAATGATCATCTGTAGTTGCTTTTTATATATCCAAAAGCAGCAAATGGTTGGAAACTAGAATTCTTACAGAAATAGCCATGTCAATTAATAAAAATGCCCATTTAAAATTCTTATTTCTCACCTATACTTGTATTTTTGTATTTATATTGACAAGGGAGAAAGGTTCAGAAGAAAACCTGGCAAAGTGTCTTAAGTGTAATCCACCTTCCCCAAGCATCTTTACAAATGCATCACAACTAGGAAGTAAGATTAACAAAGGTGGGAGGATAATTTTAGTTCTTAAAAAAGTTATCCATAAGTGCATGCTGCGTTTGAGATGCACCTGAAATATCATATAAAGCATCACACAGTCCCAAGACATCTGCTCTTTCTCCATACAGTGTACTTTCTGAGGCCGCCATTAATTAAGGCAATGCAGCCAATACAGTAAAACTTTTCTCTTTTTATTTTAATATGAACAAATTCAGCCAATGCACTGAAACTCTTTCTTCTTGTGTTCTGATGTAAACAAATGACATTATGCAAGGAAATAGCAGGATCAAGTAATCTAAATGGTGTGTGGTAAAACAAATGCAGACTATTATCATAGAGAAATTCCATAGGTATGACCTATCCAAATGACTTACCACCTCATTTACTATATAGGTATCACTATGCTTGGATGAAAAATGATAGTTTTGCTGATGTATATCTAGATTTCTGTAAGTAAAAGACACTATGGAGTTTAAAGTCTTCAGGAAATGCCAAGATAGTGACTCTGAATATAACCATATATATGAAATATATGTTAAATATTAAGTATGCTAAACTAAAAATCAAATCATATGCTCTGAGTAGAAGTTGGTCTTACTAATTTTTCCATGAAAATCTAGCAGTCAAAAGCTATATGGAATCAGAGGAAAGAAGCAGAGAGAATGTTTCCTAATTCATTCTAGGCCAACATTCTAGTAATGTTGTGGCCAACATTACTCTAATGCCAACACCAAACAAAGACATGAACAGAAAATGAGACATCTCTCATGAACACAGATGAAAAAATCCTTGATAAAATACTAGCAAATCAACCCAAAAAAGTATAACAAGAATTATATACAATGACAAAGTAGGTTTTATCTCAAGTATGCAAGGCTAGTTCAACATTCAAAAATTAAGTAATTATCACATCAACAAGCTAAATAAGAAAAACCACATGACCATATCAATAGATGCAGACAATGATTTGAGACAAAATCTAACACACACAATAAAATCCCTCAGCAAACTAGGAAGGAGGGAAACTTTCTTAACTTCATAGACACTATTCACAAAAAACCTTGAGCTAATATTATACTTTAGGTGATAAATTCAAAGTTTTCCCACTAAGATCAGGTGCAAGGCAAGGATGTCCTCTCTTAACCATCCTTTCAACATCATAACAGAAGTCCTTGCTAATGCAATAAGCCAAGAAAGCAAAATAAAAGCTATACAGATTGAAAGGAAGATAAAAATCTTTGTTTTATAATAAAGATGGAATGATAAATAGATGGCAAACATACATATGAAAAGATGCTCAACATCATATGCCTTCAGAGAAATACATATTAAAATGACATACCCCTACACACCTATTAGAATGACCAAAATCTGGAAATTTTACATCTCTAAATGCTAGTGAGGATATGGAGCAACTCTCATTCACTGCTGGTGGGAATGCAAAATGGTCCAGCCACTTTGGAAAACAATTTGGTGGTTTCTTATAAAACTAAATGTATTTTTACTATATGGCTCAGAAATTGTGCTCCCTGGTATTTACCAAAGGAGTTGAAAATTTATGTTCATACATAAAACCTAAATGTGAATGTTTATAGCAGCTTTCTTCATAACTGCCCAAATTTGGGAACAACTATGATGTCGTGGGTGGTCTTTGGAAGGAATGATGCTAAAGCTGAAACTCCAGTACTTTGGCCACTTCATGCAAAGAGTTGACTCATTGGAAAAGACTCTGATGCTGGGAGGGATTGGGGGCAGGAGGAGAAGGGGACGACAGAGGATGAGATGGCTGGATGGCATCACCGATTCGATGGACCTGAGTTTGTTTGAGTGAAATCCGGGAGTTGGTGATGGACAGGGAGGCCTGGCGTGCTGCGATTCATGGGATCACAAAGAGTTAGACACGACTGAGCGACTGAACTGAACTGAATGATGTCCTCCAACAGGTGAATGGGTAAACTGTAGTATATCCAGACAACGAAATATTATTCAGCACACACAAAAAAAAAAAAATGAGCGCTCAAACCATGAAAAGCCATGGAGGAAAGTTAAATGCCTGTGTTGTGTGCTAAGTAGCTTCAGTCATGTCTGACTCTTTGTAACCCCATGGACTGTAGTCTGCCAAGTTCCTCTGTCCATGGGATTCTACAGGCAAGAATACTGAAGTGGTTTGCCATTCCCTTCTGCAGGGGATCTTCTTGACCCAGGGATCGAACCTGCATCTCTCATGTCTCTTGCATTGGTAGGCAACATTCTTTACCCCTAGCGGCACCTGGGAAATCGTAAATGCCTAATAATAAGAGAAAGAAGCCAATCTGAAGAGGTTACATATGATTCCAATTATATGACATTTTGGAAAAGGAAAAACCACGGACAGTAAAAAGATCACTGGTTGTCGGGGTGGAGTAGGAGGTGTTGAATAGGCAGAGCACAGAGGATTTTTAGGACAGTAAACATAAACCGTATGATGTTACAGGGTGGCAAGTCATGAGTTTGATCCCTGTATGATGTTATAATGCAGGGATGCGGGTTTGATCCCTGGGTCGGGAAGATCCCCTGGAGGAGGGCATGGCAACTCAGTAGTCTTGCTTGGAGAATCATCACAGACAGAGGAGACTGGTAGGCTACAGTCCATAGGGTCACAAAGAGTCAGACACGACTGAAGTGACTTAGCATGCACATATCATTATATATTTGTCAAAACTTATGAAATGTACAATACAAAGAATGAATCCCAGTCTAAACTGTGGATTCTGAGTGACTGCGATGTGTTAGTGTATGTTCACCAGTTGTAACAAATGTACTAACTTGTGGGGGATGCTGATAACAGGGAGACGGTGCAACTCTGGGGGCAGAGAGTATATGGTAAATCTCTGTATCTTCCTCTCAATTTTGTTATAAACCTAAAACTACTAAAAAGATAAATCTATATAGTTCTTCATTTAGTCAAAGAAAACACTGAAGTATATTTTAAAATTTATGTTGAGTATATATATATATATATAAATACAATTTTTAACAAAAAGTAGACCTTTCAGTGATCAGAGAGCTTTACATAAAAATGAATTATGTGTCCAGCATTACCTATGTTGTGAGCTGACAGAGAAATGAGAAAATGTAGGGATACTGTTTAGGGAGGAAGACCACTACACTAATGCAGATATTAGGGACCTCTGCAGAAGTACTCTTCTTCAGAGGTGGCATTAAAGCTGGGATTGCCAAGAGTTCATTAGTTCATGAATTACTCCCCAAATTACCAATCTAGTATTCATATTTTAAGGAATATTGAACCACAGTTAAGAAAAGACATGTTTGGAGTCTTGCTCAGTTAAAGTCAACAGAAGAATTGAGTTCTTTGGGGGAGTGTTACGAATAGATTTTACATGTATCTTGTAGATAGGAAACAAAGTCACAACTGATTGCTTTGAATCAGGGCCCATCAAAAAGAGGGATGAAATCCTGGAAAGCAAAGAAAGCTGACTGGCATTTCATTTCCTTGAGGGACTTCATCCCACTATTTGATGATCACTCCACAAGGTTCTTTGTACTAAAACTGTTGTTATGCAAAAGAATTGTACAAAGTTGTACAAAATATTGATTTCATCAGGTAAATTTAGTAGTTTCAAAAGAAGTCTCAAAAGTAGAATGGAAACTAAGTACTGACAATTCTGATCATCATTCCTATTTTACAGGTGAGGAAATTAGAACATCAAAGAGCTCTGTATCTGAGGACTGGCAGTAAACCATATTCAGAACATACAAGTTCTTGGCTCCAGAGTCTAAACTCATACTGTCGTGCTGACTTAATGTCCAATACTTTGTGACATAAGATGAATATTTAATGAAAACAGTATTTATGGGGAGTGGTTCTTGCCTGGAGAATCCCAGGGATGGGGGAGCCTGGTGGCTGCCGTCTATGGGGTCACACAGAATCGGACATGACTGAAGTGACTTAGCATAGCATAGCATAGCATATCTTTTTAAATCAACTTTAGTAAATTGTATAGGGAGAATACATAACAGTGTAAAGGACTATTCAGATTCTAGAATACATGAAAGTGAAGTCAATCAGTCATGTCCGACTCTTTGTGACCCCATGGACTGTAGCTTGCCAGGCTCCTCCATCCATGGATTTTTCCAGGCAAGGATACTGGAGTGGGTTGCCATTTCCTTCTCCAAGGGGATCTTCCTGACCCAAGGATCAAACCAGGTCTCCTGCACTGCAGGTAGATTCTTTACCATCTGAGCCACCAGGGATGCATTGTTGCTAACATACATGAAAGTACAGGAAAAATGAAAACATTTAATTAGAAAATTATTACAAGATATCTACACATGCTAAAGACTACAAAGTACTTCTGTTGTCCAAATCAAATAGTGAAGCTGTTGGAAGGGTTAATGAAACACATTTCAAATAAAGTTTGAAAAAAAAAAAATCACAGCAAAGCAACATTTCAAAATCTGGTTCTCATTATTTGGCTATTTAATCCAAAAAAGGTAAACGGGGTGGGGTGGGGAGAGGGAGCACTATGAATGAATAAATAAATAAATATTAAGGATCACTTCAGTGGCTAAATTTTCTGTATTCTTGAGTCATTACAAAGCGAACCACATAATTTTTAGTTACATCCATCTCAAAATAGTCTTTGGTAATGCAAAAAGGGAAGCTTTAATAGAATTGAGGAGTATGTTTATCAGATAATCAAAATATCAAAATGATAGTTATCAGTAACAACCACTTAAAGTGTAACTTACTAGAAAATTGACATAAATTACTTGATTAAAGGATAAAGCCACAAAAATTAATCTTGAAGAAAATATTTAAAACTCAGTTTATATTTTATAGGCAAGCAAACTATTGACAGAAAATGAAGTGAACAAATTTAATGTAAAAATAAGGATTATTTGTTTTGGAAACTTGCTCCTAATTAAGAGATCGCAGGTGCCTGATTTTGAGTATGAATAAGCCAGGTGCAATTTCACAACTCTTAAAATGTGAAAAAGAGACTCAATGAAAATATTTTAAAGCAGAACTTTACTATAATTAAAAGCTCATTTAAAAAGTATATAAGCATACTCTTCTCTAAAATCTGGAAATTTTACATTGTTCTTCCTCTCTCTTTAAACTTTTATATTCACCCAGTGTTCCCTACCATTTTTATCCTAGCAATATATGTTATGCTCAACAGTGATCACTCCATGTTACTTCTCTGAAAATATGCATTTAAAAATTAAAATTCATTGAGCCTTTTCAGAGTTTAAATTATAATTTCTGAAGTCCTTTCACTGTTAGGTCATCAGAGATAACATTAATTAAGGACTGCTCAATTATAAGTCCATGATAGCATTTGATAGAGATCAGTCACACCTCAATGTAAATCCCTTTTTTCAGTTTTCTTTTGGGCAAACACTTCAAACTTCACTTCCTAACCATCTTCCTGTTGCACATTTTGCTTCAAGCATCCTGTCTTTCTTACATTTTCTCAAATACAACCAAGCAGTCTTCTATATCAGCCCACTGCTCTTGGTGTTTTATCTGGAATGTTCTCCTAGACAGTTGCATGACTTGATCACTGTCTATATTCATGTCTATTTTTCAATGCCAACTCAGTTCATCACTGAGGGCTGCTCTCACTCACTTTTTTTTTTTTTTTTTTGTTCACTCACTTTAAAAGAACATCCCTACTCTTCATCTGCATCAGTAACTCCTGATCCTTCTTCATGACATTTATCATCCCCAAACATTATCAGTTCAGTCACTCAAGTCCTGCCCAGCTCTTTGCGACCCTGTGGACTGCAGCATGCCAGACTTTCCTGTCCATCATCAACTGCTGGAGCCTGCTCAAACTCATATCCATCAAGTCAGTGATGCCATCCAACCATCTAATCCTCTGTCATCCCCTTCTCCTTCCTGCCTTCAATCTTTCCCAGCATCAGGGTCTTTTCTAATGAGTCAGTTCTTTGCATCAAATGGCCAAAGTATTGTAGCTTCAGCTTCAGCATCAGTCCTTCCAATGAATATTCAGGACTGATTTCCTTTAGTATTGACTGGTTTGATCTACTTGCTGTCCAAGGGACTCTCAAGAGTTGTCTCCCAACACCACAGTTCAAAAGCATCAAGTCTTCGGCGCTAAGCTTTCTTTATAGTCCAATTCTCACATCCATACATGACTGCTGGAAAAACCATAGCTTTGACTAGATGGACCTTTGTCAGCAAAGTAATGTCTCTGCTTTTTAATATGCTGTCTAGGTTGGTCATAGTTTTTCTTCCAAGGAGCAAGTGTCTTTTAATTTCATGGCTGCAGTCACCATCTGCAGTGATTTTGGAGCCCTCAAAAATAGTCTCTCACTGTTTCCATTACTTCCCCATCTATTTGCCATGAAGTGATTGGGACCAGATGCCATGATCTTAGTTTTTTGAATGTTGAGTTTTAAGCCCACTCTGCTCTTTCACTTTCATTAAGAGGCTCTTTAGTTCTTATTTGCTTTCTGCCATAAGGCTGGTGTCATCTGTGTATCTGGGGTTATTGATATTTCTCCCAGCAATCTTGATTCCAGCTTGATTCCACCAAAATATACATGTACTTATACATGTACTTATTGTCAGTCTCACAGCCCATTAAAATGTAAGCTCCCTAGAAAATCCTAAGGAAAATAGGGATTCTGATATATTTACTTTTGTATCTACAATGTTTAAAATAGTACCTGGCATATGGGGCATTGACTAAATGTTTGATGAATTTATTGAATAAAGAACAAAAAGAGAAAAAAATAATTATTTATTTTAGCAGTTACACTTTAGAAAAAAATACTGTCATGCATTTTCAAAATTTTCAAGATTTTAATATTTTTACCTTCAAATAGATGTATAAATTATTTAAAATGATTTTAAAAGCTTGCAAATCATTTTAAAAAATAGTACACTAGTGATAGGGCTTCCCTCGTAGCTTAGTCAGTAAAGAATCTGCCTGCAATGCAGGAGACCCAGGTTCGATTCCTGGGATGGGAAGAGTCCCTGGAGAAGGAAATGGCAACCCACTCCAGTATTCTTGCCTGGAGAATCCCATGGGCAGAGGAACCTAGAATCGATGGGGTCACAAGAGTCAGACACAAGTTAGTGACTAAACCACCACACTAGTGATGGCTATTCTTTAAAATTACATAATCTAATTAATAAAGTACAATATCACATGTGATAAAGGTTTGCATTCTAAATAATGGATAACTGTTTTTATTTGTATGGTGTGTGTGTGTGCGCTCAGTTGCATCTGACTCTTTGTGACCCCACGGACTGCAGCCCACCATGCTCCTCTGTGTATAGATATACTCAGGATGAATGGGAGAATAAAAGAATTAGTAACAGTAATTTATAAAACTATTTGAAAATCATATATATTTTGAAATTTATAACAAATCAATAAAATGAGCAAATTGTCAAGTTTCTTCATTTCTGTCACTGAAAATTGTTATTGGAAACTCTCATTTTCTAAACTTTGTTAGATCTATTACTACAGGGAGGGTTCCAACCTAATTTCTTTGACATTGACAATTTTAGGCTTTTAAAACTAGAAGAATTAATGATGTTGAAGTCTCTCTGAAAAGGTAGCATTCTGGAATGCTCCATGAGTCGAGATAACACTGTGAGTCCTCAAACATCCTGGAATCTCAAAGAGTGCTTAACTGGCCCTAAAGGAAACTCCTTTCAGTGGTCTCTGGATACATAAGCTCTGCTTGCTTCAGCTGACTTCAAAATCCAATCCTCTTGTCACTATCTGTGTGAGGGTCAAATGTAATATTAGCTACATACATCTTTTAAAAATTACTATTTGAATCCAGGCCACACAGTAGAGATACAAAGTATCACTCAAAAAGAATTCTGTCCTTGTCTACAGATACTGCCTTATCCATCTCTGCGTGGAGAAGTGGCCCAGCACCAGTTATTAATATCATCACTATAAAACAAATTATCATAAAACTTAGTGGTATAAAACAACCATTGATCATGCTTATAAATTCTGTGAGTTAGGAACTGGAATATGGTGCAGCTGGACAGCTTATTTTATCTTCATGTTTGGGACCTCAGCTGGAAAACTTGAAGGCCAGGACTCAATCACTCTCATATTTGATAGTTGATGCTGGTCCCCCCACATAGGCTACTTTCAATTTTGTCACTGCTAGGTGGCCAGATATCACAAGTTAGTGTTTCAAGAAAGAAAAAGATATAGGTGGTAGCCTTATTGCCTTATCTAGCCTTGAAATTACATAGTGTCATATCGTCACGGGCTTCCCAGGTGGCACCAGTGGTAAAGAATCCACCTGCCAAATGCAGGAGATATAAGAGATGCAGGTTTGATCCCTGGGTCAGGAAGATCCCCTGGGGGTAGGCATGGCAATCCACTCCAGTATTCTTGACTGGGAAATCCCATGGACAGAGGAGCATGGCAAGCTACACAGTCCATAGGATCACAAGGAGTCAGACACTACTGAAGCGATTTAGCATGCACAGACGCATATCCACCACATTCTATTTGCTGAGGCGTTCAGCAAGTTCAGCCCCAGACTGAGGGGAGTGACAGGAGAATGCTGGCCTGGAAACACTACTGTGGCCTTTTTTGAAGAATATAACCCAACACAGGTCCTACCTGGATGCTATTTATTATGCACAATTTCTTGAGGGTGTTACTTCTACCTCCAGTTCAGGTGACTGTTAAGGAAGTAAACATTTACCTAAATTACAAGAGGTAACATAGGTCTCTGAATTGTGTTCAGGAAGAATAACTTCAATCTTTATTGGACTTAAAACACAGGAAAAATCAAGGTCAAGAAATAAATATGGAGGATTAGGCAAATAGTGATGGGATAATATATTCAAGAGACAGATTATTTTCCTCATTGGTTTATTTCCACAAATCACTTGCAACTGAACTTGCCTTTCTTCTTAAAAAATTTTAACAACATCCTCAAAAACATATCATACCATATCTCCTTGAAAACTATGCCCTTGCCTAGACATATGTTTCTGTCCCCACTATCTACTTGCCTTCCTTAGCAAATAGAAAACAAGAAGGGAACCAGGTGCTTGTACTCATCTTACCCTATTAACTTCACAGAAAGCCCATTCTTAGTCCTGTGGGTTTATATTGCTCTGTGAGTTGAGCAGCATGAAAATGCTCCTGAAGCCTCAATGTAAATTGTTTCTAATCCTATAAAAACCCCAAAACACACCCAGATAATGGGCAGGAAACTGAGCTAAACCAAGTTCACTGGTCAGCATCTTTCTCTAAACATGATGTGGATCAAATGGGAAACCAAAACTCCAGCCTTCTCCTGCTGGACACTCAAGTCAAACTTGTTTTAGCCAAAGAGGATTCTGAATATACTTTTAAAATGTAAAGAACAAGGGTTGAAATAATGGACATATAAAAAACAGACAACAGTCTACTTAAAATTGTTTTCTCTTTTTAAAACTAAGATATAATCAATATATCATGTATTTAAACAAAGCAGGATATAGCAGGAAGCAAAATCTCTCCTAACACAACTCCCAGAGAAGATCATTGATCACTTTTTCCTTTTGTTTATTAAAATATATTTTCTAGTACAATACTCACACAGAGGCATACAGCAAAATATGTTCATATATACAGGATCGTATGATCTAGGAGGTTTTACAACCATATCAACAAATCTAGATTTGCTTTAGCAGACACATGATATTCTATTATAATATAATTCATTTAATCAGTCCCCTGTGGATGGACATTTAGGTTGATTCTAACTTTGCAACTACTGAAAAATAGAACTCTACTTGGGTGACTATGTGCCAAGGGATATTTAACAAAACACATTTTCAAAGGTGGTAGGGACTGAGTGTCAAACTTTCTGTAGTAGCTTACAGGGCAGTTGAAAGGGAAAAGAAGCTTGCTTAAAGATGTATACATGTAAGATGATACTCTACCTCACAAATGAGAAAAGCTAACCTGTTAAGATGTGTTGGTGGTAACAGGGCTTCGGGCTTAGCCCTTGTTAATGAGGCCCTTGGGGAAATATAAACACTCTGCCGAGTTCGAACCATGTCTGTGCACCGCGTTTGTGTCTTCGGCTCAAGCTTCTGGTGCTCCAGCCTGCAACTGAGGCCTTGCATCAGATGCCAAACTAAACATTTGGGAACAAGAATTGTAATGACCTTCTGTTTATATTTGTTTGTTCTAAGTAATTTAAAAACATATAACATGAAGCAAAACACAGAAAAATTAGGATGGGGAAATAACTCTAAGAAATAGGAAACTGGATATCTTTCAAAGCATTTTCTTGGATAGGATATTCATATACTATTCAGAGCACCTAATTAATTGTCAGTGTCGATCAGCATGGCCTCTGAAACAGAGAAAGAGGAGGGGGATATATGAATTCTATTCAGACATTAGTGAAAAATACAAAAAGTTAAAATTACCTGAATGCATGAGATAAGAGCAGAACACAGACTCTTTCCAATTCACTTTCCATATCTCCATGTCTGGTGAAGTTTGCGTGACTGACTAATAGCTATTCTAGTGAAGCCACAACAGACTGATTATTGCTATTGTTTTTTTAATCATGAACTTTTTTATATAATTAAACCCTTCCTCCTTCTCTATTTTAAGAAGGGAAAATTGTCTGCCCCTGAAGGCTTTCATATGAAACATGCCAAAGCACATTGCTGATGGTGTAAAAAGGAGTTTGACATGTTTAGCATGAAATACTTCAGTGTCTGAAGACTACTCTCTTCTTAAAATGTCAGATTATTCTCAAATGGCCTAGATGAGTCTGTGGACTTATTAAAAGATTGTGCTAACTAACATCTCCTCCGTTTGTCTTTACAATGTAAGTTCCTAAGGAAGAAGTTTCCCTTTAGGGGAGTAGCAGTGACTGGAAAGAGGCCCGGGTGTCTGAGATGCTGGCAGTTTTTTGCTTGACTAACGTTCTGGTTACACAAGTGTGCTTCCTTTGTGAAAATTCATTGAGTGGTAGCCTTAGAATTTACATTAAACTAAAATAAAAGGTTTTTATAAAGAGAAGCAGCTGAGTAGATACAGCTTCATCTACTCTAGTTAATTTCTCTTGATATTTAAAAAATATTAATGGGCTATTACTGATAACCAGCACAACCAAATCAAAAGACAGTCTTCCTACTGTGAATCACTTTGTTATGCACTTGCTAAGTACAAATATTTTCTTAACTGAGAGGGTGATGCAATCAATGGCTAACATATGTTTTCCTTACTTTCATCAGCATAATTATCATAATACTGTCTGAAATAAAATATTCAATTTACTCTAAATATTGACAGTTAAGACTAACTAAGCACTTGTAATGTGCCAGGTGTCAGGCTCTGAGCTAAGTGGGTTACATGACCACTACCATTTAATTATTAAAAAAGTAGGAGCTTTCTTGCTGAGAAACACCATTCTAAGGTGGCACATTCTGAACAGTCAATAAGATTAGCTATTACTTGCACAGAATTTACCTTCCTTTATCGTTTGTAGGTTCTTTCACTTTTTCAAGCATAGCTGAGGATCTATGATATGCCAGGCAAGGTTCTAAACAATGCTGCAGCCTTAAGATTCCTATTTCTCCAACTCACCTCTTTGGGGGAATGATGGAGGACATACTTCTGGGAGAAGTTTTGACAATGATGCTGTGAATATCTTTGAATGTTATAGCATATCTGGGACTCAACAAAGAAAAGCACAGAGTAACAGAGGAAAGTAATTACAAGGAAGCTTTCTATACTTCAGCATGCTTAAATAATCACTTCACTATAGATGAGATTTATCTGCCAACCAATAACCATTCTGTGGTACCTATTCTCCTTAGTATCACTCAATGTGTCATTTATTGTTCGCCAATTACTCCATGTGATAACAACCAATTCAATCAGTTCATAAACTCTATGAGAATGGGGGTAATTGGACCACCAGGGAATTCCCTCTTTATATACCAGGGGCTGGCAAATATTTTTTACAGAAGTCTAGACAGTAAATATTTCAGGCTTTTCAAGCCATATGTCTCAGTCATAATTATTCAACTCTGCTCTTGTATCACACAAATAGCCATAGATAATATGCAAACAAATGGATGTAGCTATGTTCCAATAAAACTTTATTTAAAAATAGGCAGCAAGCTGATCATGTTTGGCAAACCCCTGCTTTATCCCACAGTATCTTTTCGAGTGCTAGACAGCTAGCTGGCCTCAGTAAATACATCTGGCTTGACAGAGCCAAGGGCATTGAAAAAGGGAATGCAGGAAATGGGGAGGGAACTGGGATTAATTCTGAGTTCTCTATATCCACATTCCTTTTGCTGCTATTCTGGATTATACTTCTTCCTCTTTGAAATCAGATTCTAGAGCTTTAGAGAATATTATTTCTACTGATTTAAGGAAATCACATTAGGAAAAGAAAAAAAATCTGACAAGAAATTCAAATTGATCCGGGAGTATAAATTCGCTCAGCGTAGTATCTTTTCCCTTGCAAGTAGAAAACAGTCATTTGTCAATAGGTAGGAAAATCCAATCGGAGAAGGCAATGGCACCCCACTCCAGTACTCTTGCCTGGAAAATCCCATGGACGGAGGAGCCCGGTAGGCTGCAGTCCGTGGGGTCGCTCAGAGTCGGACAGGACTGAGCGACTTCACTTTCACTTTTCACCTTCATGCATTGGAGAAGGAAGTGGCAACCCACTCCAGTATTCTTGCTTGGAGAATCCCAGGGACAGGGGAGCCTGGTGGGCTGCTGTCTATGGGGTCACACAGAGTCGGACACGACTGAAGTGACTTAGCAGTAGCAGTAGCAGTAGGAAAATCCAATAGGGAAAAAAGGCCCTATTCATAAAAGAATGCATCACAGAAACTCAAATATGGGTGGTCCAACCAGGACACAGCGGTTGGCAATGGGATTTAAAAAACAAGATTGACACAAGATGTTAAGTACTGAAATCCATCTAGTCACAAACACATGTATTTTTAATGACATTCAGAGCTATTTCCATAAAATGAAAGAATGGAGGTAGCTGCACTGAAAACATTATGAAAAATCTTAGAATGCCCTAGAACTAAGAACCTTTTATTATTTTCTCATGGCCAAAAAGCATGTTCATCTGCCAGTAACAAGTAATGCTCATGGCTAGATGGAGAGAGAAGACTGATAGCAGAGTAAAGTGACAGCAAGGGACCACAGCACCCCCTTTTTTTTTTCCAACATAAAATTGACATATGAGATGCAGATACATTGAAGGTGCCCTTCATAAAACAAAGCTAGCAAAGTAAGTATGAGTTTTTCTCGGACCTTACTGAATACAACAACTACTTCAGTAAGAGGAACCACCCCTGGCTCAGTCCCTGCTGTGACCATCACTCATTTATTCAGCAAATATTTACTGAATGCCTACAAAATAGGGTATCTACTGCAACATTTGGCTTTTTTTCTTTTAAAGCGCATCATTATTCTTTAGGGGAAATAGGACCATTTAAAACAGTAGGATCATTTCAGTTACTCTTAAGTGCTAAGAGAAAAAAATAAGTCCTGGGTGGGGGTGCAGGGGATAAGGCATGGCAGGTGTGGAGAAGAATGTATGGAGTGATTTTAGCTAGAATGGCTTAGGGATGGCCTTTCTGAAGAGATAACATTTAGGAGAACTTTGGAAGATTTCAAGTGTTACAATGTGATGATCAGATTTACGCTTTGAGAAGACAGATTGTGGGATGCTGGATGGACAATACAGTGCCGCGAGGAAGGGGGCAGAGGAACAGAAGCAGGTTTGGTCTTACGATACAGTTGTGGAGATGGAGGAGACGCTCTGCAGCATATCTGACCTGCTGAAAGATGCTATCACCTTGGGTTAGAGAGGATGAGATGGAGAGGAGGTGAAAAGTTGATGAAATCAGCATTATTTTGAAGTCTTGGAAATCTATGTGAATTGGGGAAAGGGGATGATTTCCAGGATTTTGGTTTGAGTGACTGTGTCATTTACTAAGATAAGAAAGGCCTTGGAAGGAGAAAACCTGGTAGAGGACATGTGGCAGACATCAAGAATCCCTTCCCTTTTAGACATATTGAGGTTTTCTTCCCAGCCCATGTTCTAAGGTAGACTTCACAAGATGGGCCGTCTGCATGTTGTGTTCCTCTGGGGTGAAAAATAATTATCTCATCTTTCTTTACATTATCCAAAGAATTACGCACATAAAACAGGTTCAATAAACTTATGAAACAAGTCATTATCCAACTAGTTATCAAAGTCTAACTTTGTGAATGGAATTAGAAAATTTGTTAAGAAGCATGACAAGCTTTCACAGAAACCATTTATTTCTGTTTCCTATCTAAACACCAACTTCATCCTCTCAGATTTCAAGATTCAACCCATGGTGGCTATACTCCCTTCTTCTCTGGTATGCCCCCTGCTGGTACACCTGTATTCTCAAGGAACAAGACTGCAAGAATGAGGACTGATGCACTGCAAGAGTTTGCAAACTATTACTGGTCCAGAAATAGAAGACTTCTTTTATCAAGACATAAAGATTTTACAACTAAGTGAAAATAATACATTTTCACAAAACATTTTAGACTAGAAGTAGTCTGAAACAAGAGAATACTATATTAATATCTACTTATAAGAAATACTTTGGCCACCTAATGCAAAGAGCTGACTCACTGGAAAAGACCCTGATGCTGGGAAAGATGGAGGGCAGGAGGAGAAGGGGATGACAGAGGATGAGATGGCTAGATGGCATCACTGACTCAATAGACATGAGTTTGAGCAAACTCTGGGAGACAGTGAAGGACAGGGAAGCCTGGTCTGTGGCAGTTGCAAAGAGTGCACCATAACTTAGTGACTGAATGATAAAAAGATAACAAATAGAAATTCTGTAACCAGGTGCTTTGAAGCCTTCCTTTTTTTTCTTTCTTGTTCCCATAATTATCATTTTTGAAAAGCAATCCAAATATTTTCATTTGGATAATACGTAACTACTTATTCTTTTGTATAAGTAAGCTACTTAAATTTATATGGATGGCATCACTGACTCAATGGACATGACTTTGAGCAAGCTCTGGGAGTTGGTGATGGACAGAGAAGTCTGGCATGCTGCAGTCCATGGGGTCGCAAAGTCAGACACGACTGAGTGGCTGAACTGAACTGAACTGAACTGACAGCCTTTAAATGGGCTTCCCAGGTTACTCAGTGGTAAAGAATCCACCTGACAAGCAGGAGACGTGAGCTCAATCTCTGGGTCGGGAAGAATCCCTGAAGGAAGAAATGGCAACCCACTCCAGTATTCTTGCTGAGAAACTCCCATGGACAGAAAAGCCTGACAGGTTATAGTCCATGGGGTCGCAGATTCGACAAAACTTAGTGACTAAACAGAAACAGCAACAGAGCCTATAATTAGCTCTTTAAATGTCATGTATGTTTAAGTAAATGGTGATCATAAAGTTTTATTTTCAAAAAGAACTTAATAAATAAAATGATACAAAAGAACACATTAAGTCACTCATGTCATCATCCAGAACTAAGCTCCATTAAACTGTGACATGTATTATACTTCTACCTAGAGACTCAGTTCAGTTCAGTCGCTCAGTCGTGTCCGACTCTTTTTGACCCAATGAATTGCAGCACGCCAGGCCTCCCTGTCCATCACTAACTCCTGGAGTTCACTCAAACTCACGTTCATTGAGTCCGTGATGGCATCCAGCCATTGCATCCTCTGTCGTCCCCTTCTCCTCCTGCCCCCAATCCCTCCCAGCATCGGGGTTTTTTCCACTTTCTTATTGCTTGAAGACAATAAATAACCCTCCATCATGTAAGATGACACACACCTCCATCCCTACTCCCCTGTCACCCTTCCACTAAGATTTACACCTCTTGTCTTTAAGACCTGGCTCCCAGACCAAAGCCACTATTTGAGCTACATCATAAACCAGCCTGGGAAGTGCTATGCCTGCTAAGGAAAGAAAGGGACTGTATTTCAATGGGCCTTTAGGACCTAGCCAACAGGAGGCTGTATGCGGGAGACTGTGCACGAGGGAGTGGTGGATCAAGAAGAGACAGAATATAAGTTTGGATGAGGGAGAGTTTATTGACATGCGAGCATTCTCTCACAGGATTTAATACCCTAGCTAGATTGCATACGATGATGCTAAGACAATGCTATGATGTTTCCTGCAAGCATACAGAAAGCAATGATGGTAGAAATCTTATCACTATTTATACCACCCAGAAGCTGCTGGTCTAATAGAGATGGAATAATCTATAGAAGGCACAGTTGAGATCCTACCTTCAAGATGCTATCCTATAATACACTCACAAGATTGCAGAATACACCCTGGATCAACAACAATTATAAGGAGCTGTGTTCCCAAGAAGCAGAATTCATAGGTCCAGAAAATAAAGAGGTGGCAATAAGAGCATCCCTACTTATCATCGACTAGAAGACTGTATGAGCAAACTATAGACTTTAGAGATACTGATTTTTTAAATTATGTCCCATCAAAGGACACAGTATAAGCCCCACTGAACTTTACTACTGTCACTTGGTCACTTCACACCAACAACTGTAGGCAAGGAAAAGAAGGCAGGGCTAAGTGATCCTGATCAACAAGAAGAGATAGGGCTGTTACACAATGGGATAAGGCTATGTCTGACATTCAGGTGATGCACAGGACATCTCTTAGAACTCTTTTAATTGTTAAATAGATAAGATCAGCATCCGGTCTCATCACTTCATGGCAAATAGATGGGGAAACAATGAAAACAGTGACAGACTTTATTTTCTTGGGCTCCAAAATCACTGAAGATGGTGATTGCAGCCGTGAAATTAAAAGACGCTTTCTCCCTGGAAGAAAAGCTATGATAAACCTAGACAGCATATTAAAAAGCAGAGACATTACTTTGCCAGCAAAGGTCCATCTAGTCAAACCTATGGTTTTTCCAGGAGTCATGTATGGATGTGAGAGTTGGACTATAAAGAAAGCTGAGTGATGAAGATGCCCTTGAATGTTCTTAATGCTTTTGAACTGTGGTGTTGGAGAAGACTTTTGAGAGTCCCTTGGACGGCAAGGAGATTAAACCAGTCAATTGTAAAGGAAATCAGTCCTGAATATTCATTGCGAGGACTGATGCTGAAGCTGAAGCTCCAATACTTTGGCCATCTGATGTGAAGAACTGACTCACTGGAAAAGACCCTGATGATGGGAAAGACTGAAGGCATGAGGAGAAGGTGATGACAGAGGACGAGATGGTTGGGTGGCATCATGAGTTTGACTGTTGGTTGATTATGAGGTTGATTGATGGTTGGATGGACATGAGTTTCAGCAGGCTTTGGGAGCTGGTGATGGACAGGGAAGCCTGGTGTGCTACAGTCCATGGGTCGCAGAGTCACACATGACTGACTGAACTGAACTGAAGATCAGCAGCCATGGCCTGAGAAACACAAGGCAACAGAGCTTTAGAGGTCTTATGAGAGTGGATCTGGGTTATCTCATCAGGTAAGCCCCTAGAATAGTAGAGTTCAGCCAAGGTAAAAAAAGGAGTGGAGAGTGAGAAGAGAATTACTTGTAGTCTTGAGACCAGGTAAAGCAGTAGAAATTACAGCTCAGCCCCTCAACTTTCCTCTTTTCTTTCCCTACAAAAGAAAACCAGAAGACCAAACAGAATCCTAGAGGAGCTGTTACAAGAACACATACAAAGTAAGTAGCAATAAACAGAATGAACTAGTACACAACCTCAGAACTAATTCTAAAGTTGCTGTGGGGCTCAGCTGAATTCCTCTCCAAGAATTGCTGCCTCAAACAAAGTCATGCCCTCCTCCTGAGCTCAGTGAAGGAAAGTGACTTTACGAAGGTCAAAAAGAAAGCTACCAGTAAAAAATGGATCTAGTAATTCATCCCATTTAATGCAATATTTTTCTGGTCCAGATGGCTGTCACTAACTGGAGAACACTGGAAACTTTTTACTCCCCTCAATCTCTTCCCTACAAACCAAGCCTATTTATAAAGTTCGATCTGTAGGCTCAAGACTTTTATTCACTAATAGATTCAAATCCTTCACTATATCAAGAAGCTAAACCTCGAATTTCCATCATAGGAAAAAAGTCATTTGTAAATGTATGCATTGTGCCTTTACATAACATTTATTGCCCAAATTAGATTCTAATAAAGCACGTCTACACTGTACAAGGCTACTGGTGGATTTATTATACTTATGTATACCATTTGTTAAAAAGTCTTTTTTGGTGGTCTTTTACCTCTGAGAGATTTCATTTGAGTATTAATTCTTCCCCATGGGGTACAGTCTGACGGGCTGTAATAAGGACTCTCGCCCTTCCCTAGCCAGAGGGCTGGCATGTAAGCCAAACTAATCCAGTCAGATGCCTCCTCCCTGGAATTCACACATACACACACACACACACACACACACACAGAATATAGTTAGTTTTGTCCTCATCTAGTAATGGTACACTACCTAGTTTGCTTTTCTTAAGTTGTGACACCACTGTTAATGTTGTTGTCTCTGAATTTCCAAAGATGATTTGTTTCTTCTGCCCATTTCTAAGTCTAAGGTACAGCCTTTCAACAATTCTCCAAGCTTTGGATATCCTTTCAACAAAATCCCTTATTCTTAGCCTGATTCAGTTGTATTGCTTGTAACCAATGAACTGTGCAGATATGTAGATGCTATATATCACACCAGCACCAAACACTAAACAGATAATTTAATTAATATGTGATTATTAGATACAAATATGATTTAGTGAATTTTCTCTGCCTTCAGAAATATGTTTAATCATTGATTTGCCTTTTGGTTTTAGCCTTCTTACATATTTATGCACAATGAAATCTATATAAGTCTTGAAGACTATTTACCTAAAGAAAATTTTCCTGTGGAGCAAAGGTGCTGTTTAAGCAGTCATCTCTGTTTGCTCTCCGTTGGAGCACTTCTTGGTAGGACTTCAAGAAATACAAGGCAAATGAAAAGAAACTGCATGTCTGATTGATGTCTGATTGCCTGGGTTCATAATTCTATAGGCTCACCTGAGATCTTAAATAAGAATCTTTTCAGATATAGAGCCTTTCATTATTTTTGGCTTTCCTTCTGTGTCTTGGATGTGGTTGCTCTTTGGGTATAGCTCTGGGTCAGACTCTGTTGTGGTAAATCTGAATCTGCAATTACTGGCATTGGGGTTGGAGGCGAGGACTGCAGCAGGAGTGTACAGCATGTTTCTTAAACAAGGAAAGAAATGAATAATCACTTTGGTTTATGCTTTACAGATGCTTTGATTCATTTCATTTTTCACTGTGGGAAGCTAGAATGGCAATTCTCTGAGTTGCTATCATGTTCGCTTCCCAGAATAACTCTTCCAAGGCCATGCTTCCATCAGCTGTGTTGCTATACGAAGAAGCCAATAAAATGGCACTTTAGTGCAGAGCACAAAAATACATTCTTTTCCATAATCTGGTATATAAAGTTCAGTGCTCCATTAGCGTTTCCCACATCCCGGATCATCTGATTCAGTAACAACTCTTTAAGCAAAGAAATCTAGAAAAACTAAATACATGCATAAGAAAATCAAAGACTCTTTGATCCTTGCTGAATAATTAAGCCAAATGTCATCTTTTTTGTTTAAAGATAAAATGAGGAAAGAAGCCCATTAACAAATGTTGCAATGGGTAACACTTCTTATTTTCAGTATCATTGAAGCAGCTTTTACCAGTTATGATGCCTATAATTTAGGTTGTCCTATGGCACAGTGGTAAAGAACTCACCTGCCAAAGCAGGAGATGTGGGTTCGATCCCTGGTCTAGGAAGATCTCCTGGAGTAGGAAATGGCAACCCGCTGTGTATTCTTGCCTGAAAAGTTCCATGGATAGAGGAGCCTGGTGGGCTACACTCCATGGGGTTGCAAAGAACAGGACATGACTGAGCGCCTAACACACACACACGGTACTATTACCCATCTGTCATCTTGCAAGTTTCTAAAATAGAAACGGCAACTCCAAAATGATCTCTGCAGATTAACTTATAGCTACAGAGGAGCTGTTTTTCTGGCAAACTTCATTTGTCAGTTACTTGCCAGACAGTAATTTTTCTTGACCTATAAATGATGAGTGAAAGATATGCATAGGAATTTTTTAAGTGACATAAGCATTTCATCACATACAGTTTAACTGGATCAAAACTTTCCTGTGGGAAAAAACCTTAGAGAAGGCATGGAAATATTTCATGATTATATAATTTATCTCTTTTCCTAGGAAATATTTTATCCCCTTGTAGTAAGGAAGCAATTGATTCAGGGTGGTTTTTTGATTATTCTTTCTTCTCAGTTGTATACCTTTCCTTCCTCAACCTACTAGCTGGCAATTCCAAGTTCTGAGAGAAGTATAAGGACCATAGTTGTAAGAGATTTCATCATATTATGGCTTATACTGAATGTACATACATACTAGAACTCATCAATCAATAATCTTTTCAATACTAAAGTGACATTTTCAACACCAATTCTTTTCATAATAACCTTACTCATAATAAGAATTCAGGTGTCATCAATTATTTCAGCAGGTACTTTTAAATCACAATCAAATTTTGCAATTTATACCCTAGTTCAAAACATGCTACGAGATTTAGAATACATGAATTTCAGCCATGAAAGCAGAGGAAATGTTTTTCAGTGTATGGCTGCACCTATTCATTCTTTCCCTCCTCCCAAGAGGATCAGAAAAAGAGGGATTTCAGTGACTCCCACTTTTCTCTACATGAAACTCTACTAGTTCCTTCTCACCAGAGATGTACTGAATGCTAACTACTTTTATTGAACTACATGATTTTAAGCCTTTCTTCTTAAAGAGATTGACATTTTTCAGTTTGAATACAATTAAGCTATACTCTGCTGCTGCTGCTGCTGCTGCTGCTAAGTCGCTTCAGTCGTGTGTGATTCTGTGCGACCCCATAGACGGCAGCCCACCAGGCTTCCCAGTCCCTGGGATTCTCCAGGCAAGAACACTGGAGTGGGTTGCCATTTCCTTCTCTAATGCATGAAAGTAAAAAGTGAAAATGAAGTCCTTCAGTCATGTCCAACTCTGTGCGACCCCATAGATGGCAGCCCACCAGGCTCCCCGTCCATGGATTTTCTAGGCAAGAGTACTGGGGTGTGGTGCCATTGCCTTCTCCAAAGCTATACTCACTGCCTTATATACTTTGCTACTTTTGAGAATTTTCCTTGTCCTTAGTTTAAATCAGAGATTACTGGATTGTAGCTCAGAAAACAAGCAATATGATTTCTTTGAAATAATGCTGGATGTGTTAGTCCTTTACAGGAGGTGGCCCTTTGTCACAACGCTGCTGACAAGCGATGTCCAGTTCAGGTGACAAATTGCTGTCTGAGAAGAGCATTTCTGTGGTGTAAACTTGCTGGAAAAACATGAAAAATTACTGAAATAGCTTATCCTTCATGATCTAGTTTAAGGTCTTTACTGGGGAAAGCTCGAAGAAGTCTACAACTGACTGATGGACTACTGAATATTTTTAAATATAGGGACCTGTGGAATTCTGTCTTCATTTAAGAAAAATGGACAGAAGAATGCCAAATTTTTTCTGATAATTCATAAATGATAAGAAAGAACATAATTTTAAAAATTTTCCTAAAATAGTTAAGGCAATTTGAATATTTAAATATAGTGAGTCAATATAAACTTCATTCTAGTGGCCTTCAGTCTCTTCACTGTACTCTCATATTAGTAATTTAACTGTGACTTGATGCTTTTTTTCCTTCACTTTTTTACTTACTCCAACCTCAAACATTCTTTTTCGTCCTTCAGACTGTGTGCAACAGACATCTGAAAAACAGTGGCTTAAACAAGAATTTATTATTTAATGCACCAAGGCCTGGGGGTATATAGGGCAGAGCTGGTAAAGAGTCCAGAAACCACACTATTTTTCTCCACAGCTATCTTCAGTTCAGTTCAGTTGCTCAATCATGTCTGACTATTTGCGACCCCATGGACTGCAGCACACCAGGCTTCCCTGTCTATCACCAATTCCCGGAGCTTGCTCAAACTCATATCCATCGAGTCGGTGGTGCCATCCAACCATCTCATCCTCTGTCGTCCCCGTCTCCTCTTGCCTTCACTCTTTCCTAGCATCAGGGTCTTTTCCAATGAGTCAGTTCTTCGCATCAGGTGGCCAAAGTATTGCAGCTGCAGCTTCAGCATCAGTCCTTCCAAGATGAATATTCAGGACTGATTTCCTTTAGGATGGACTGGCTGGATCTCCTTGCAGTCCAAGGGACTCTCAAGGGTCTTCTCCAACACCACAGTTCAAAAGCATCAATTCTTCAGTGCTCAGCCTTCTTCACAGTCCAACTCTCACATCCATACATGACCACAGGAAAAACCATAGCCTTGACTAGATGGACCTTTTTGGTAAAGTAATATCTCTGCTTTTTATTATGCTGTCTATCTTCAGCATATATATGTTTTCCTTTTGTTATAAGATGGCTATTGCACCTTCAGGCATTAGCCTGTCCTCTACGTGCGGAAAAAAAAAGAGGAAGGACATGCAAAACACACACTTGCCAAAGGGGTCTGTCTCTTTTTACCAGGAAAACAATAGCTCTCTTAAAACTCTCACACAGTAGACTCCCTTTGGCACCACAGAGCCTAGAATTAGGTTAAATGGCCATTCAAGGCTTGAAGAATTTGAGGAGTTGTGTGTTTGTCACAAATTATTAAAGTGCTACCTTAAATAACCTTGGCATTCTCTTAGTAGGCAGAAGGGGAGATTTTATATTATATGGGGAATTGGTACTGTTGGTCACAGTTCTTCAAGGTTAGATGAAGAACTACAGTCTTTCATAGTCTTTTCTGTTACATTTCAATCTTTCCTGATGGTCCTTTTTCTGAAGGCTCAGAACAATGACAGGCAGAGTTAAGTATTACAACAATCCTGTACTGCCTCATACAATGCATTAATTTTTAAATATATCTTTTGACTGATCATCTCATAAGCCCTTGAAAATAAGGACAAATTTTATATCACATGTGCATCATATAAATATGGTATTTAATTTATTGATGAATTTACTCATGAGTTCTACCTCAATCCTGTTTTCTAGAAAAGGAAATTATAGTTTATCACTGTTGCTAGAAGTTATTTCATTTGCAATAGCATGGATGAACTTGGAAAACATTATGCTAAGTCAAATAAGTCAGACAAAGAAAGACATTTGTACAGAAATAGAAAAGACCCCAAATAGTCAAAGCAACCTTGAAAAAGAAAAGAAGAGCTGGAGTAATCAGGCTCCCTGACATAAGACTATATGATAAAGCTACAATAATCAAGATAGGATACTGGCAAAAAAAAACAAAAAAACAAAAAAAAAAACAGAAATATAGATCAATGGAACAGAATAGAAGGCCCAGAGATAAAACCATACACCTATGGTCACCAAATCTATGACAAAGATGGCAAGAATATATAATGGAGAAAAACAGTCTCTTCAATAAGCGGTGCTGGGCAAACTACATGGCTACGTGTAATGGAATGAAATTAGAACACTTCCTAACAACATATACAAAAATAAATTAAAAATGGATTAAGTATTTAATTGTAAGGCTGGACACAATAAAACTCTTAGAGGAAAACATAGGCAGAACACTCTGATATAAACACCTCTTTGACAGCAACATGATCTTTTTTTTTTTGGACCCACGTCCTAGAGTAATGACAATAAAAACAAAAGTAAACAAGTGGTATCTATTTAAATTTAAAAGTTCTTGCACAACAAAACTATAAACAAAAAGACATCCCTTAGTATAGGAGAAAATATTTGTAAAAAATGAGCAACCATAAGGGTTTAATCTTCAAAATATACAAACAGCTCATATAGCTTAATATATAATACTACTATTAATAATAAAAATAACCCAATCAAAAAATGGGCAGAAGTTCTAAATATACATTTCTGCAAAGAAGACTACAGATGGCTAAAAAGCACATGAAAAGATGCTCAACATTATTAATTATTAGAGAAATGCAAATTGCAACTACATACAATGAGGTATCATCTCACACTGTTCAAAAACTACAAACAATAATGCTGAAGAGGGTGGGGAGAAAAGAGAAGTCTCCTACATCTTTTGGTGGGAATGTAAACTAGTACAGCCTCTATGGAGAACAGTTCTTTAAAACACCACCTAAGAGGTTCCTTAAAAAACTAAAATTAGTCAGAAAGAGAAAGATAAATATTGTATTCTAGCACATAAATACGGAAATCTAGGAAAATGGTACTGAAGAATTTATTTACAGGGCAGCAATGGAGAAAAAGGCATAGAGAGTAGACTTATGGACATGGGGAGAGGGGAGGAGAGGGGAGAGGGTGAGATGTATGGAAAGAGTAACATGGAAACTTACATTGCCATACATAAAATAGATAGCCAATGGGAATTTGCTTTATGGCTCAGGAAACTCAAACAGAGGGGTGGTATGGGGTGGGAGATGGGAGGGAGGTTCAAAAGGGAGGGCATATATGTATATCTATGGCTGATTGATGTTGAAGTTTGACAGAAAACAACAAAATTCTGTAAAGCAATTACTCTTCAATTAAAAATTTTTTAAAAAAGATTAAAAAAAAACCTTAAAACAGAACTACCATATGACTTAGCAGTTCAACTTCTGGGCATATACCTGGAGAAAACTATAATTCAAAAAGATAATGCACCCCAATGTTCACTGTATTTACAATAGCCAGGACATGGAAGAAATCTAAATGTCCATCAACAGAGGAATGGATAAAGAAAATGTGGTATACATATACAATGGAATTTACCCAGCCAAAAAAAGAACAAAATAATGCCATTTGTAGCAACATGGATGGACCTAGAGATTGTCATACTCAATGAAGTCAGTCAGACACAGAAAGACATATATCATATATTATTGCTTATACATGGAACCTAAAACATGGGTGCTAAGTTGCTTCAGTTGTATCCAATTCTTTGCAACCCTATGGGCCGTAGCCCACCAGGCTCCTCTGTCCATAGATTCTCCAGGCAAGAATACTGGAGTGGGTTGCCATACCCTTCTCCAGGGCATTTTCCTGACCTAGGGATCAAACCCACGTTTTTCACATCTCTTGTATTGGCAAGTGGGTTCTTAACCACAAGTACCACCTGAGAAGGGTACAATGAACTTACTTACAAAATAGGAGTAAAGTCATGGATATACAAAACCAAGTCATGGTTACCAGAGGATAACAGGCAGAGGGATTAATTGGGAGACTGGGATTGACATATGCACACTACTATATATAAAATAGATTAACTAATACAAACTCGCTTTATAGCACAAGGAACTCTACTCAATACTCCCTATTGGCAGGCTACAGTCCCTAGGTTACAAAGAGTTGGACACAACTGAGTGACTGACACACACACACACACATAAAAGGAATATAACTTAGAATTCTGAATCACTATGCTGGATACCTTAAACATAATTTTGTCCATCAACTATACCTCAATAAAAAAAAAAATTTCATTCTGGACTACTCCACAAGCAATCTACCTATTTTCTGAAATGCTATAAGTCTTATTGATTCTCTACTCTTCCTTAAGCTCCTAGCTTTCCTATCAACATTACAGCAATAAAACAAACAAATGTAACAAATATTCTTCTTTTTTACACTCTTAGGGAGTTCTTAGGGAGCAAAGTATATTTTAAAATAACTTTAAATATAGCACTAAAATAATGGTGGCACAAAGGAATTGTGACATCTGTTTTACATCTATTTCCATCTTGTTTCTCCCTGTCAAATATTCTCTTCCAATTTGAAATGAGGGAACAAACTGAATAGCTAACTTTCTCAACAAAAGCATGAAAGTGATTTTCTCACTACACTACCTAGTTAAAAAAGTTTTATGGGAATCTTGTCCTAGACATGAGTGTGGAGAAAAGTACAGATCTAAAATAGAAACATTTTACCCCTAAGAAATGTTTTTGATTAATTATGACCATATATTGTATTTTTTACTAACATATTATGCATAATATGAAATACACAATTTTTTAAAAAGTGAGACTAATGCAATTGAACAATGTTTCACTATACTTGAAAATCTTGGTTTAGTACACTGCAATACAGCAATTTGGCTCTAGATATCATATATTTTGCACTTGGTTTTAATGGCTGTCATAGCTGGAAAAGATGCCTCAAAATGATATGTGGGTCAAATCTGAAACAATGTATAGTTAACTGTACTTACTAAATCAAGATTCTCAGTTTTCAATTTCACCCATGGGTTCAATTTAGTAACATTTTGAAAACACTGAATGGAGTATTAGATGACATCAAAAACCTGTGAGAAAGTTGTAATATTTCTCTGTTCTGTTTGGTGTTTTTAAGAGGTAAGAAAAGAAACGGGGGGCCAGGTCACAAGGGTCATATATGACGCTGCAATGACCGACTTTTAGAGTGAGATGGAAAATTTTACCTTGGAGAAGAAAATGAAGCAGGGCAAAGGCTAACAGAATTTTGACAAGAGAACACACTGGTTACAGCAAACACCCTCTTCCAACAACACAAGAAACAACTACACATGAACATCACCAGATGGTCAATACTGAAATCAGACTGATTATATTCTTTGCAGCCAAAGATGCAGAGGCTCTATACAGTCAGCAAAAACAAGGCTGGGAACTGACTGTGGATCAGATCATGAACTCCTTATTGCCGAATTCAGACTTAAAGTGAAGAAAGTAGGGAAAACCACTAGACCACTCAGGTATGATCTAAATCAAATCCCTTATGATTATACAGTGGAAGTGACAAATAGATTCAAGGGATTAGATTTGATAGACAGAGTGCTTGAAGAACTATGGACGGAGGTTTGTGACATTGTATATGAGGCCGTGATCAGGACAATCCCCAAGAAAAAGAAACTCAAAAAGGCAAAATGCTTGTCCAAGGAGGCTTTACTAATAGCTGAAAAAAAAAAAGAGAAGCTAAAGGCAAAGGGGACAAGGAAAGATATATCCATTTGAATGCAGAGTTCCAAAGAATAGCAATGAGGGATAAGAAAGCCTTCCTCAGTGATCAATGCAAACAAATAGAGGAAAAGAATAAACAGGAAAGACTAGAGATCTCTTCAAGAAAATTAGAGATACTAAGGGAACATTTCAACCCACTCCAGTGTTCTTGTCTGGAGAATCCCAGGGACAGGGAAGCCTGGTGGGCTGCCGTCTCTGGGGTCGCACAGAGTCGGACACTACTGAAGTGACTTAGCAGCAGCAGCAGCAAGGGAACATTTCATGCAAAGATGGGCTCGATAAAGGACAGAAATGGTATGGATCTAATAGAAGCAGAAGATATTAAGAAGAGATGGCAAGAATACACAGAAGAACTGTACAAAAAAGATCTTCATGACCCAGATAACCACAATGGTGTGATCACCAACCTAGACCCAGATATCCTAGAATGTTAAGTCAAGTGGGCTTTAGGAAGCATCTCTACAAACAAAACTAGTGAAGGTGATAGAATTCCAGCTAAGCTATTTCAAGTCCTAAAAGATGATGCTATTAAAGTGATGAACTCAATAAGCCAACAAATTTGGCCACAGGACTGGAAAAGGTCAGTTTTCATTCCAATCTCCAAGAACGGCACTGCCAAAGAATGCTCAAACTACTGTACAATTGCATTCATCTCACACGCTAGCAAAGTAATGCTCAAAATTCTCCAAGCCAGGCTTCTATAGTACGTGAACCATGAACTTCCAGATATTTTAGATGGATTTAGAAAATGTAGAGGAACCAGAGATTAAATTGCCAACATCCATTGGATCATAGAAAAAGCAAGAGAGTTCGAGAAAAACATCTACTTCTGCTTCGTTGACTATGCCAAAACCTTCGACTACATGTATCACAACAAACTATGGAGAATTCTTCAAGAGCTGGGAATACCAGACCATCTGACCTGCCTCCTGAGAAATCTGCATGCAGGTCAAGAAGCAACAGTTAGAACTGGATATGGAACAACAGACTGGTTCCAATTGGGAAAACAGTACACCAAGGCTGTATATTGTCACCTTGCTTATTTAACTTATATGCAGAGTATGTTATGTGAAATGCCAGGCTGGAAGAAGCACAAGCTGGAATCAAGATTGCCAGGAGAAATATCAATAACCTCAGATATACAGATGACACCACCCTTATGGCACAAAGCGGAAAGGAAATAAAAAGCCTCTGATGAAAATGAAAGAACAGAGTGAAAAAGTGGCATAAAACTCAACATTCAGAAAATTAAGATAATGGCATCTGGTCCCATCACCTCAGAGCATATAAATGGGGAAACAACGGAAACAGTGACAGACATTATTTTTTGGGCTCCAAATTCACTGCAGTTGGTGACTGCAGCCATGAAATTAAAAGACGCTTGTTCCTTGGAAGAACAGCTATGACAAATCTAGACAGCATATTAAAAAGCAGAGACATTACTTTGCCAACAATGGTCCATCGAGTCAAAGCTATGGTTTTTCCAGTAGTCATGTATGGATGAGAGTTGGACTGTAAAGAAAACTAAGTGCAGAAGAACTGATGCTTTTGAACTGTGGTGCTGGAGAAAACTCATGAGTCCCTTGGACTGCAAGGTTATCAAACCAGTCAATCCTAAAGGAAATCAGTCCTGAATATTCATTGGAAGGACTGATGCTGAAGCTGAAACTCCAATATTTTGGCCACCTGATGTGAAGAATTGACTCATTGGAAAAGACCCTAATGCCAAGAAAGTTCGAAGGCAGGTGAAAGGGACAATAGAGAATGAGATGGCATCACTGGATGCTTTGATGGCATCGCTGACTAGATGGAGATGAGTTTGAGCAAGCTCTGGGAGTTGGTGATGGTCAGGGAAGCCTGGTGTAATGCAGTCCATTGGGTCGCAAAGAGTCGGACATGACAGAGCAACTGAACTGAACTGAATTGAAGCTGTTTCAAGGTTTTGTGCAGAGAAGTGACTAATATGACAAGTTTCAAAAAATGACTCTGCCTACTGTGTTAAGAGCAGACTTTGGAGGGCAACAGTAGAAGTAAAGATACCAAATTACGAGGCTTTTGTAGAATTCCAGGCAGAAGACTTAGTGGCTTAGACAGTGGTGACCATAGTCGTGATGGTCAGAATCTGGATAAACTCCCAGGATAGTCTTCCCTATGTGTTGGACATATGGAGAGACAAGTAATTCTTGAAGTTTAAGCTTAGACAATCAACCTAGGAAGGCTTCTCTGATCCATGGGCTTCTATCTCATGGGCTTCTACAGCTCCACCTGTTTCATTTCCCTTACAGCACTGTCACATGTGTGGCAATTTATCTTGTAGTATAAAGGTAAAATTTTCTTGGTATACAATTGTATAAAACCTTACTTCTCATTTTTCAACAGTGCTATATCACTAATTCTATATAAATAGTTAATGATCACTTAGACTTTACTATGAACTACTGTAATTAGATAATAGTATATTCTTTAGCAAATGGTGGTAGCTCTTGAATGATTATATCAAGGGCATTTAATACTATTTCAAATCTGAGTGCATGAAAATGTTTAAAGACCTAAAGTATAAATGAGAATTGCTATGACTGGTTTCATTTGAATGTGAGGTTGGCCACACCATATATACTATAAGACATTAATAGGTTGACTGTAAAAATAAAACAACTAAAGCTTCAGAGATGGGGGTTGGAAACATTCCTGTGATAACTGTTGAATTATGCAGTTCAGACTTCTAAAAATAGATCTAGTCTGATATTCTCTTGTTAAGTTTTTGCTTGGTTTGGTACCGTATGTACATACACTGAGACAAAGCTCTTGAAACAGAACTTTAAAAGCCCAAAGTAAATGAGCTTGCTTGCTTGCTAAGTCGCTTCAGTCGTGTCCGACTCTGTGCAACCCCATAGACGGCAGCCCACCAGGCTTCCCCGTCCCTGGGATTCTCCAGGCAAGAACACTGGAATGGGTTGCCATTTCCTTCTCCAATGCATGAAAGTGAAAAGTGAAAGTGAAATCACTCAGTCGTGTCTGATTCTTAGCGACCCCATGGACTGCAGCCTACCAGGCTCCTCCGTCCATGGGATTTTCTAGGCAAAAGTACTGGAGTGGGGTTCCATTGCCTTCTCCGAAAGTAAATGAGCAGCATGACTCAAAACTTGGTATCAGTATCAACTAATTTCGCCTTTCAACATATGCTGTGTGCTTGCCATATATGAGCCTAACAAGAAGGGGCAAATTCTTTATCATTAAAACTATTTTCAGTAGGGCCCTGAAGCAAAGATGATAAAGTATCTACAGTGAACAGAATTCTCATGAGATATTGAGTATAACATACTCCATGTAAAAAATACCTTTGTATTATCTTTAATGCTGTTCCTGTTTGGAAGGGAATTAAATATATACTTAGCTAATGGGGTCCATCCCTCAAGAAGTCTATCAAGGAGGTTTTACCCTGGTGAGACTACTACATTCAAGGATTGGTTTTCAGCTGCTTTGAGGTATAAACTCTGGACTTACAAATATACTAAGCACAGATCCTTTTCTCAGCAGAAGACTTGGAGTATCTTAAATTCACAAGGCTAACTATAAAAACATCTCCAAGATTGTCTTATATGCATGAAATCTGAGCAAATGAAGTTGGATTACATATATGTTTAATGGCATTCATGAAACAAAAATTTTTAATTATTTTAATTAGAGGCTAATTACGGAGAAGGCAATGGCAACCCACTCCAGTACTCTTGCCTGGAAAATCCCATGGATGGAGGAGCTTGGTAGGCTGCAGTCCATGGGGTCGCTAAAAGTTGGACATGACTGAGTGACTTCACTTTCACTTTTCACTTTCATGCATTGGAGAAGGAAATGGCAACCCACTCCAGTATTCTTGCTTGGAGAATCCCAGGGACAGAGGAGCCTGTTGGGCTGCCGCCTATGGGGTCGCACAGAGTCAGACACGACTGAAGCGACTTAGCAGTAGCAGCAGCAGAGGCTAATTACAATATTGTAGTGGTTCTGCCATACATGAATAGGCCATGAGTGTACATGTGTTCCCCATCCTGATCCCCCTTCCAACCTCCCTCCCCATCCCATCCCTCAGGGTCATCCCAGTGCACCAGCCCTGAGCACCCTGTCTCATGCATTGAACCTGAACTGCCGATCTGTTTCACATGTGATAATATACATGCATGAAATGAAATTTTATTGAACATCTGCTATGTGTTAGGCTTATTCTAGACACTGAGAACATGAAATAGACAAAGTCTTTTCTTTCTCAGAGCTTATACTTTATCAGGGGAGATAGATAATTAACATGAATTTTTATGTTTTATTTACTGATGTATCCTTAGTACTTGAGTACTGCCTGGTACCTATTAAGTATTTGATAATATTTCTCGATTGAATGAACATTAATAAGATAATTTCAGATAATGTGCACTAAGAAGAAAATAAAACACCATGGTGATATGATGGAATATACTTTGAAAGAGTGTAGCTAACCTAGCGGAGAAGGCAATGGCACCCCACTCCAGTACTCTTGCCTGGAAAATCCCATAGATGGAGAGGCCTGGTAGCCTGCAGTCCATGGGGTTGCTAAGAGTCAGACATGCCTGAGCGACTTCACTTTCACTTTTCACTTTCATGCATTGGAGAAGGAAATGGCAACCCACTCCAGTGTTCTTGCCTGGAGAATCCCAGGGACGGGGGAACCTGGTAGGCTGCCGTCCATGGGGTCACACAGAGTCGGACATGAATGAAGTGACTTAGCAGCAGCAGCAGCAGCAGCTAACCTAGACTGGGTAGTGTAGTACATCGAATTATTGTTTGGCAAATGTTCTTCTACTATTTCCCTTCACCTCCATGAGAAAAAGAATTTTTCCAAGCCATCAGTGTTGAATTTGACTGTGCAACATGCTTGGCCTCATGATGGGTGAAATGTACTTTATAGAGTTTTGACTATGGGCTTGGCCATATGACTTGCTTCGGCCAACAAGATGTCAGAGATATGATAAAATCAGAAACTTCCAGTGTTTACATGTTTTGGGTTTTCAGTACTTCTACCTCTGACATGAGAAGACCTTGCCCATCATAGATTTCTTCTGAGTTTTGGAAACTCAGTTCAAGTGGTTTAGATTATTTCACTAAATTTAGTGAATTAGTATCTTGCCTATTGATGCTATTTTCACTAATGTCTTGACTACTGATGTGGGAGTCCTAAATATAAAAGAAGTATGAGCAAACAAGTTGTATTTGGGGTAAGAGCTGTGAAAGGAAGGGATCTGTACTGTGAAAGCACTCAATGAAAAAAGGTAGATATAAAGCTTTTTTTTTTTTTTTAACAGGATTTTTAGTAATTTAACCACTAAAATCAACAAAGTGCAGAAGGAGAGCATGTTTGTTTAGTCCCATGGCTAAGCTCCACCCTAGACAAGATATTTTCATTTTCAACACATGATACATAAGAAAAGGAAAATGTGAACCACAGGAATGGAATAAATATCGAGGACAAAAGCAAAGTGTTGAATATATTATAGTCACACCAAATCTTACATGAATAAGCACTCTAAACTATAAAGGAAAAACGAAGCAACAAAGTTATTTCATATGCCAAATGTCCCCACAGATGAATAAAAAGCAGACATTAAAATTCTTGTAAAGTGGCAAAGAAACTATGATTAATATGTTCCTGGTACAAGGTAATAATCACATTATACATGCAAAAAATATGAAAAACCATGGTGACAGGACAGGAATATTGGGATTACTTAATGAATCAATTCCAATGTACACTGAATGCCAGATATAGGATTTATCCTAAAATACTGTACTTCAAATCAAATGTTCAGAAAGTCATCTATACTGGAAAACAACATTCAGAAAATACTCAAATTGGAACGATCTAACTTTCAGACTTACTAGTGTAAGAATGTTCTGACTGGCCGCCAGGTTTTGAACATAATCTTCTGTAACAACCCAGAAGCTCAAACAATGATAGAAGAAATAACGGCCAGTCAAGAGAGACACAACAAAACCTATACATTTATTACATATAGAACTGAAGGCTCTCCTTTTTTAGGCTTAGCATATGTTACTTAATTTGATAAACTCTACTTTGCTGCTCAGTTTCTCACCATTTTCTTCAGTTTTACACTTTAATCAGAGTTGAAAAAAACATCAGAAGCCATGGATAACAGGTTTGATTGCAAGAAAATGGAAAGGAGGGTAGAAGAAAGAGACCCACTCGTCAGAGTGTGAAGTAAATACAGAGAACAAAGATGGTGCCAAGGACACAGAGGCAATTAACTCAATCCAGGTGAATTCAGTAGAAAGACAAGTCAATCAAGCTCTCTTTAGTAACCTTTGTGGCCATCACTCTACGAAAAGAAGTTCTATAACTAATGCAAACAAAAATGTCCCAGAATTACCAGGGAGTGAAACTGTTGGTTAATTCAAAGACAAGTTTAATCACTAAAACTTAAAAAATTTAAAAAATATCTCTTTATACCTTCTAAAGTTACCGATATTAAGCATAAGTACATGGAAACAAAAACTTTATCTATCCAAAGTATTGCATATCTTCTGAACAGTGTCACATACATAACTGTAGAAACCTCAGACTACAGAAAAAGAATGAAGTGGTAGTGGCCAGGTGACAAACTTTCTACAGGATATCTGATGAACCTGGCAATTGCTAATGTTCTGTTTTAGTAAGAATGAAACCCATCTAGTTTGACTTCAAAGAATCAGTTTTAGAATTAGCCAAGAGACTAAAAAGCTGGAAAAAATATTTCTACTATAACCATAGCAACTTGGAAAAAATTCCCCAAATATGTAGTGACCATTTGTAATGTTCTCTGGTTTTTGATACCCTTCCTATGTTTGATGAATTTCTAGTCTATGAAGTATGACTCCCTTAGGTAAAACCCAGAAAATTTAGTTATCTAGCCTGCCCTACCCCAAAGGCTCTGATAATCAGTCAACTGTGAAAGACTTTGATTCAGAAGTGAGCAATTAGGGGAAGGAGGCTCTGTATAGCACCCATTTGCTCATAAGGATAAGAATCACTCATTCTCAATATCCTTTTATTAAAACTGCTGCTGCTTAACAGGCTGGAGGCAGTTTTTTCCTACTTAAAACAAAAACCCTGCTTGTTATTAAGTGGCTGCTAGAAGCAGTTGAAGGCAATACATCCCTAGGAAAATCAAAAAGATCTATGAATGGTTATCTGATGCTATAAGGGTTGATGGCTCCAAAAATCCAGCTAATTTTCTGAAGAAAAAAACGTCTGACAGCCCACAGCCCACAGCAGCAACTGCCGAGTACGGCAATGACTAAATTAAGCAATGGGTTCCCACAGTGCCTGATGAGAATGTGGCGACAAAAAGGGACTCATCTTTAAGCAAGTTTTGTGGTGTAGTTTTTGGTATTGTTTCTGGAAGCTTTACCTTGACCCTGGTTCTCCAGCTCTCAACAGCTTGGTCAACTACTCAATATCCTTTTAATAAAAACTTCTGCTGCTTAACAGGCTGGAGGCAGTTTTCTTCTACTTAAAATAAGAACTCTGGTTGTTATTAAATGGCTACTAGAAGCAGTTGAAGGCAATACATCCCTAGGAAAATCAAAAAGATCTATGAATGGTTATCTGACGCCATAAGGGTTGATGGCTCCAAAAATCCAGCTAATTTTCTGAAGAAGAAAAAATTAAAAAAGTCTTGCAGCCCATAGCCCACAGTAGCAAGGAAACAAACTATTAATTACAGCCACTTGAAATGAAGTGACAAATGAAGGCAAAACTTTGGGAGATCCAGTGGCTTGTAACACTGAATAATATAGAGTATGAAAAATTCAAGCAAAAAGTTAGTTGCTTCTCATTCCACAGGTCAGCTTTGTAAAAAGATATGGAAGTGCTCACAGTCTTAATGATGCTACAGTTCTCAGTTCAAGGCAAGGATCACAGCCACCACAGCCATGAGCTACCCCTTAACCCTGCTCCCTGGGAGGGAAGAGCCAGCATTGGTGATGAGCATTGTCTTCTATGACCCAAGAGAGGTGACTGGTACCAGTGCTTTCAACCTAGACCACGGGATGTGGAGGTGGAAGACCTCAGCAGAAGCACATAACTAGAAGGGGCAGGAGGAAATGGTTACTGTGATTATTAGAAGGGCTGAATTAAAATGCTTTGACCTGCAGTGACCATTAGCTCTGGCTACCTGATCAGATGATCTGTATGGATCAAACAGATAGGGATACAAAAAAAAAAAATTTCCAACTTAATAAAATAATTAAGGTATCTATATTTAGTGAGAGAGGTCTGACTTGAGCCACTGCAACAAAAACTTGTAATGTCTTTTCCAATTTCTAGTCCTAAGTCAATTCACAGACCCAGAGTTTTTTGAGTGAAGGAGAGAATGCAAGTCCTTGAAGACATATATTGCAGGTGTACACTGTAAACTTTCGGCTTGGCCTTCCTCATAAAGGCAACTGCACTGAAGTAAGGGAAATGCTTCCCTGGTGGCTCAGAGGTTAAAGCATCTGCCTCCAATGCGGGAGACCCGGGTTCAATCCCTGGGTTGGGAAGATCCCCTGGAGAAGGAAATGGCAACCCACTCCAGTATTCTTGCCTGGAGAATCCCATGGACGGAGGAGCCTGGTAGGCCACAGTCCACGGGGTAGCAAAGAGTAGGACAGGACTGAGCGACTTCACTTTCACTTTCACTTGGGTACTACTATCTAATCTATCTACTATCTAATCTATCTAATTGCTCTGAATGAGAACTAAAACTGGGGGCCTAGAATACCATTGTGGACTAGTGGTCAGAAGGGATGCTAGTGGGAATTAAATGATGCTGCTGCTGCTGCTGCTAAGTCGCTTCAGTCGTGTCCAACTCTGTGCAACCCCATGGACGGCAGCCCACCAAGCTCCTGATGAGTGGACTTTTAATCTGAATCTGCCTCCTATCTAGGCCAGCTGGGCCCTTAACACATACAGTGTATACAGTTAGAACTGGTGGAAGATATAAATGACTAAAGCCTAATCAGATAGTCATTTCTACAAAGCTGCTGTAGCAGACATGCATTCTTTACCAGAACTCAGTACCACGTATACAAGTATAACCTGGAAAATGCTTTTCCCCCTCTATTACAGTAGACATAGAAACACCTACCATAGCTATTTTTCATATGACAGATAGGGCAATAATTCATTTTATCTTAGGCTTATATACATTATTTGGCTCTGAACCACAGTATACTTACCTCACTAAGACCATTACTGTCTCACTATTACACAGGACAAATGCACTGATGATATATGTCTCTAGGAACTACAGTAATACTACTCAATATTCTTCATAAAGAACAGGTATGTAAAAAATACCTGTGAGTCTAATACGAGTGCAGTATGGTGAGAGATACATCAAACAAAAATATAAGAGCTACATCTTAGTGAAGTTTCTGAGAGTCCAGTGATCTTCAGCATATCAGGACAGCTTCTTCAAAGTTAAAGATAACTTACTGTGCCTTCTGACACTAAAAGAGCAGCACAGAGCTAGATAGGACTCTTGAAGGTAATACATCTTGTTTTGATCTATTTATGAAGTGACCTGAAAGCCTCTACTTGTGAGGGGACCCTGGAGGAAAAAGGAGGCCTCCTAGTTAGTCCAGGCTGCAGTGCATCTACTTGGACCTAATGACCCATAGACTCAACAGATGTTAGAACTGTCAACAGTTTATTAAGAGCCCGTGGGGAGTTCTTTTTTTTTTTTTTTAAACTTTACATAATTGTATTAGTTTTGCCAAATATCAAAATGAATCCACCACAGGTATACATGTGTTCCCCATCCTGAACCCTCCTCCCTCCTCCCTCCCCATTCCATCCCTCTGGGTCGTCCCAGTGCACCAGCCCCAAGCATCCAGTATCGTGCATCGAACCTGGACTGGCAACTTGTTTCATACATGATATTACACATGTTTCAATGCCATTCTCCCAAATCTTCCCACCCTCTCCCTCTCTCACAGAGTCCATAAGACTGTTCTATACATCAGTGTCTCTTTTGCTGTCTCGTACACAGGGTTATTGTTACCATCTTTCTAAATTCCATATATATGCGTTAGTATACTGTATTGGTGTTTTTCTTTCTGGCTTACTTCACTCTGTATAATAGGCTCCAGTTTCATCCACCTCATTAGAACTGATTCAAATGTATTCTTTTTAATGGCTGAGTAATACTCCATTGTGTATATGTACCACAGCTTTCTTATCCATTCATCTGCTGATGGGCATCTAGGTTGCTTCCATGTCCTGGCTATTATAAACAGTGCTGCGATGAACAATGGGGTACATGTGTCTCTTTCCTTTCTGGTTTCCTCAGTGTGTATGCCCAGCAGTGGGACTGCTGGATCATAAGGCAGTTCTATTTCCAGTTTTTTAAGGAATCTCCACACTGTTCTCCATAGTGGCTGTACTAGTTTGCATTCCCACCAACAGTGCAAGAGGGTTCCGTGGGGAGTTCTGATAGAGGAATCAGAAATAAGAAATAAGCAACTGGAACAGTGAAACTTGATGTGGAATCTTCCCTGCTGGTGAAAGTGGTGGCAGACTGCGTTTTTCAAAGCAGAGGTTGTGAAATGGTTTTAGTGGTACACAAATGGCATAATACGAAAGCAGAAGCAATCGCAGTCTTCTTTAATATTTGGTGGGAGAACAGTAGCACCAGAATTTCCTCACTAGACCAGTTCTATGTCATGGTTTTAGGCTTTAATTTTGGAAACTGAACTGTTTCTCTCATCCAAATAACCTCTTAATAAACAAAGTCCGTTTCTTTTTTTTTGCTGAATCAATCATAGAAAACTGTTGCTTAAATTTAGGAGTTCAATCTTAATATAAAAATATAATTTTCAAACAGACCAACAATCTATCAAATTGATATTAATATTAATATTATGTTACTCTCAAATTCTCTGATCAAGGGATACAAAGATAAAAAGTAGTTCTTAAGTGGTAAACCAATCTGAATGTTGGAGCTTTACATATAAAACTGAGGATTTTGAAATCTCAAGTACAGAATCTCAGTTGAACTAATCAATGATGAGGGAACAAATGAAAAATTACTAGAAAAAATATAGGGCAGTGAATATCTTTAAAGGAGAAAGAACAAGAAGAGATATACACTGGTACATCAATCTCAGAGAAGGAAAAGAAGTGCTAATAAAATTACTGTCCTGACTATTCATTTAGTATTCCATTTAGTATTATTCCATTGAGTATTACCATTTTTAAAAAATAACAAAAACAGTCCGACATTTTAGTCTGACATGATTCACCTATAATCTAATGGTTTCATAAAAAAATAATGTGATGATCATAAATGACATATCTTTTACTTCTCTGTTACAGACTGGAGTTCACATATATTAAATAATTGGGCTCCCTTTACAGAGTGAGCATGAAGCTTTCAGAGAAAGACAGGAGCACAGAGAGGTCATGTCAGTGCATATGAATCAGCAAGAAACAGAACATCAAGGAGGTTTTCTCTGTTTTCATATGAGAAGAAAAATACCGCATCTCTTAGAAAATGATTTTTTCATGCTGTTTCCAAGGCACTATTAGTTACAAACCAAATTGTTATTTTTGCTGGGTTTTTTTTTTTTAAAGGAAAGAACTGATGGCTGAAAAGATATATATGATGGAAAATAACTATACAATAAATCAAATAGAGTAAATTTTAAAACTACCAAATATTCTTTGGTAATAATACCATCTCCTTTCTACTGGAAGTTGGGGATTTTGATAGTGGAAGGAAATAAGAAAACAGTCACTTCAGGAATTTCTTTTAAAAAGCAGCACATAAAAAATAATTCATTTCTTAACTATAACTTTCTTTATATATTTGAAAAAGAAATCAAAGAATCAGAACTAGCAGGTATTCATAAATATTCAGGACAGTTAAAAGACTATTAACCTATTATGAAGTCTACAATCCAAGAGATATAATTTCTATAGTGCAATTGTTTAAAGTATACAAGAAGAAGGCAGTGTATTTTTAAATGTTTTACAAGAAATTTTGCAGATATCAGTGCAAGGCTTGAATTGATATTGCTCAATCATTGTACCTTTTTGTAATAACAATGATTTCTTCTTTCTACATCACAAAACAGAATTAGGAACTGAGAGAATTTCCTGGCTGTCCAGTGGTTAGGACTCAGCTCTTTCACTGCTGTGGTACAGGTTCAATCTCTGGTTGGGAACTAAGCTCCTGCAAGTCATGTAGAAAGAATGAAAAACTGAGAGCCACTGAAGAGAAGTGTCAGACTGGAGGAGAAAGTGAAAGTGAAAGTGAAAGTGAAGTCACTCAGTCGTGTCCGACTCTTTGCGACCCCATGGACTGTAGCCCACCAGGCTCCTCCATCCATGGGATTCTCCAGGCAAGAGTACTGGAGTGGGTTGCCATTTCCTTCTCCAGGGGATCTTCCCGACCCAGGGATCGAACCCAGGTCTCCCGCATTGCAGGCAGACACTTTAACCTCTGAGCCAAGGAAATCAACTCTGAATATCCATTGGAAGGATTAATGCTGAAGCTAGTTCCAATAGTTTGCCCACCTGATGCAAAGAGATGTTCACTGGAAAAGACCATGATGCTGGAAAAGATTGAGGGCAGGAGTAGAAGACGGTGACAGAATGAGATGGGTGGATGGCATCATTGACTCAATGGACATGAGTTTGAACAAACTCCGGGAAATAATGAAAGATAGGGAAGCCTGAAGTGCTGCAGTCCATGGGGTCCCAAAAAGTTGGACATGACTTAGTGATTGAACAACAATGTGGTTTAGCTCCAGGCTAAAATTGAACAAAATAAAATACATATATTCTCCAAGCTAACTGAACTTTAGAATTTTAAAAAATGAGCAGTTTTCAAATAGAATATGTTGAGTTCATGGCTCATTTTCTTGATTTGGTCCATAAAAAAAAAATGTTTGCAATACTTACTTGTATATTTTAATATATTTTAAAGGGCTGAAGTAACTTTGACATGTTAGTTCTGTTTTGCATCTTTTTTTTTTAATTCCTAGAGGAAGTATAATTTTAAGGGAATTTGGCATTAGCCTATATGTCCCTAGAAACGAGCATTAATTCCAATGATGTCCCTTATGGCAGAAAGTGAAAAGGAACTAAAGAGTCTCTTGATGAAAGTAAAAAAGGAGAGTGAAAAAGCTGGCTTAAAACTCAACATTCAAAAAAGGAAGATCATGGCATCTGGTCCCATCACATCATGGCAAATAGATGGGGAAACAATGGAAACAGTGACAGACTTTATTTTTTTGGGCTCCAAAATCATTGCAGATGCTGACTGCAGCCATGGAATTAAAAGACCCTTGCTCTTTGGAAGAAAAGCTATGACGAATCAAGATCGCATGTTAAAAAGCAGAGACATTACTTTGCCAACAAAGGTCTGTCTAGTCAAAGCCATGGTTTTCCAGTAGTCATGTATGGATGTGAGAGTTGGGACTATAAAGAAAGCTGGGTGCCAAAGAACTGATGCTTTTGAACTGTGGTACTGGAGAAGACTCTGAGAGTCTCTTGGACTGCAAGAAGATCAAACCAGTCAATCCTAAAAGAAATAATTTCTAAATATTAATTGGAAGGACCGATGCTGAAGCTGAAACTCCAATACTTTGGCCACCTGACGGGAAGAAGTGACTCACTGGAAAAGACCCTGATGCTGGGAAAGACTGAAGGCAGGAGGAGAAGGGGACAATAGAGGATGAGATGGTTGGATGGCATCACTGACTTGATGGACATGATTTGAATAAGCTCCGGGAGTTAGTAACGGACAGGGAAGTCTGGCGTGCTGCAGTCCATGGGGTCACAAATAGTCGGACATGACTGAGTGACTGAACTGACGGGGACTTTATGACAACTAAAGAGAACAGGCTAAGGGTTTAGTTCTAAACCACCTAATGTTGTCATGACAATTAGGAAAACTAATTAGGGACTGAATTTCATATAAATTAAAACATTAAGACCATGCAGGAATAAAATAATATTTCAAGTATCTAAACAAATAGTCTTTGCTAGGATACTCAAAAGTTCACCATAGGTAAAAAATGTATTTAAAAATAATTTACAAATTTTATGTAATACATAATTTCAAGCTATTTCCCAAATGAATTGTGTGTTCCTATGTGTGTGTATGTCTGCACTGTCTGTGTCAATCTACTTTTTTACCTAATTTATCTGGATGGACCCAACTTGATTAATATTAATATCTAGACAGAGCCTATAACATTTATCCAGTTTATTTAGATGGAGCCTATGAAAATAAAACATAAAATTACAAGTTTTTTAGAGAAGAAACTGACAATCCTAAAATACCACATGAAAAATGACGTGTAAAGTAAATTATCCAATCAGATTTAAAGAGTTACTCAGGAATCACCATACACATTTTCCAGTCAGACAGAACCAAGTTAAAATCTTGCCTCTTTTTATTGATCTCAGGCAGTTAGCTTACATCACTGACTTAGTTTTCCTTGTCTGTAAAATCCAGATAACATTTTAGAAAAGTTTTGAGAATAAGTGAAACAATGTAAACAAAGCAGCCACCATGGTGTTCTGGACAAACCTGGCACTCAGAAATGGCTGCTGCTTTGATGTTGAAGCTGAAACTCCAATATTTTGGGCACCTGATACAAAGAGCTGACTCATTTGAACAGACCCTGATGTTGGAAAGATTTAAGGCAGGAGGAGAAGGGGATGACAGAGGATGAGATGGTTAGATGGCATCAGCGACTCAATGGACATGAGTTTGGGTAAACTCCGGGAGTTGGTGACGGACAGGGAGGCCTGGTGTTCTGCGGTTCATGGGGTCTCAAAGAGTCGGAGATGACTGAGCGACTGAACTGAACTGAACTGATTATAAGAATCAAATAACATAGGTAAAAATCTTTATATATTTTAGTTGTTAAATACGTATTGCTATTATGGATACCAAGGTAAAAGCTCTGTTTCTTGATTATCTCATTTATTCTCATGTCCTGAGCACAGCAGAACATCATTAAAGATGCTTAACATTTCTTTACAGAATGGGAAAAAAATTAAAACTGAACCTTCCCAGTATACAGCTCAGGTTGGAGAATGGAAGGGTATATAAAGATGTACGTTGTATAGATACAAGGATCTATGTTGTATAGATCAAGATGCTGGCAATCTTAAATACCACTTCTTATTCATTTCTTTCTAACCAGCTTAAGAGCAGCATGGTAAAGGCAACTGTGACTCTTAATAAATACTTCATGAATAAATGAAGTTATATACACAAGCTTTTTAACTTCTAAGGTTGGCTAAAGGGTAAGTAAAACAACATATGGAAAAAAAAAAAACAAAATCTCCATCTCCACTATCCTCAATAACAATAGCTTCATGAACTAGTACATTATAGAACTGCAATCAAAAGGTATATCACGAATCTAGAAATAGGCTTATTAATAAAAATGTTTACAAATTAATTTGCCTATCCCTAAAGGAAACCAAACCCTTTGGTTTCTCATGTAACATTGTCTATCTTCCATTTACTATGTAGTCTAGTCCATATTTGGAGAAGGAAATGGCAACCCTCTGCAGTATTCTTGCCTGGAGAATCCCATGGACAGAGGAGCCTGGTGGGCTGCTGTCAATGGGGTCACACAGAGTCAGACACAACTGAAGTGACTTAGCCTGCATGCATGCATTGGAGAAGGAAATGGCAACCCACTCCAGTATTCTTGCCTGGAGAATCCCAGGTACAGAGGAGCCTGGCGGGCTGCCGTCTATGGGGTCGCACATAGTCAGACACGACTGAAGCGGCTTAGCAGCAGCAGCAGTATCAGCTAGTCCGTATTTTAGTTTCTATTTGAGTGAAATGAAAAAGCCCACTCCTATCATTGTAGTCTTAAATGATCTTCTGGAATTCTATTGCTAATTATTATCAACATAATGTTTTTGACCTTTTTTCAAGCACTACATTATGTTACGGTATTTACTATTGCTTCAAGCCATTTTTTGAACTTATATAATTACTTAAGATAATATGCTCTTATACTTTCCTTCTAAAACAAAAGTTACAGCTTTTTAAAGATACGGTGGTTCTGGTCCTTCACAGGAGCTTTGATCTGGTAGATACCATGTAGTGCCATGCAACTAATAAAACATAAATATGAATCTCTCTTATCCTCTTACTCTTCTTGGCTTTTAATTTGAAACGTTCACTCTGACCTATTCACAAAATTCTTCCCTGTTCTTCATTGCTGCATCTTGCCCACAGAAGTGGTTTGCCCAGCGGTTAACAGCTCAGGCTCCAGAGCCAGACTATCACTTTCTAGCTTTGTGATCTGGTGGCTACTAACATTATTGTGAGTAATTAATATATACACACTCACACATGTAATAATATCCTTGGACTAGTGCCTGGAACCTAGTAAACGCTATATAAGTATTAGCTTCTACTGCTGTTGTCATCATTGTTATTTCAATTTGGGGCCTTTGGTAGCCACCACTTCCTCTAGATCTGACCTCTCCTTTCCTTCTATATCAGCTGCTCACTGTTTACATCACAAGTTATTCAGCTATTCTTCATCTCAAGAAGCTATACCCAACTATAGGCCTTTAGTGATAGCATACCCATCAGGTGTGTCAACTCTTCACTTCCATGGCCTTTGACTCAAAGTTGACACTTCGATTTTGTTGATTAGACTATGATTAGAATCAATTCTTATCACCATCTGAATTTTAAGAACTTTAATGTTGTACATTAATGGAAAAATCAACTGAATATTTAAGAAAAAGCTAAAACCTTTTAATGAAGAATAAAGCTAATTGTCACTATCACTATAATGATTCAAGAAGTGATTGAATTATTTAGATGAACACTTAAGTTACACAAAAACAGAATAGGCATTTTTAGATACTGACTCTAACTAAAATATTTATACTTACTGTACTCTGATTTAGAAGTTTTGCTTTGTCTTAAACAAAAATGTTATCACAAAGAACAAAGAAGAGTACTAAATTAATTGCTGGGCCAAACCAATTAAGTGCAAATACATAAATTTTAATTTTAAGTTAGAACATATTTATGTCTTTTCCCTGAAACAGAATTATAGTACTTAATCCAAGCATTGTTATGTCTATAGTATCTTCTTAATGACCCCACTGTTGAAATGGAAATGGTCAATAGATTTGCCTTACTAAAGTCCATGATTGTTAACATGTCAGTAAGTTCTTTCAAGATTATTCTCATGTAAGTGAGTCCAGGAGAATAAGAAAGAGGATCAAGAAGACTGTTAAAATATGAAGGTGAAAAACAGCAATAAATTTGATTTTGAGGTGTACTGTATGAAATAAGCTTTCAGAGTATAAGATAGAAAAATAGTAACCTTTTAGATCATACCTATACAAATCTTTAAATTCCCTTTGACATAAAAAATGAGGTACAGCTGAAAGTACAGATAACGATTGAATGTGAGGGTATATTATTCATTTTAATATGACCTGGTCAGATAAAAGCCTTTTCTAATATGAGACCCAAAGCAAAAGTTACAAGGGCAGATGTTGAATTCCTACTGAGTTGCTTCTTGTGCAGGTAACAATATAGCCTGCCCCAAGATAGGAGAAGCAAGGTAACTGATTAGGATGAGAAGGGGCAAGAGGCTGGGGAATGTCAGGAAAGTGTCATTTCCCTACAGTAATGTATAAATAATACACCAAATAAATATAAATGATGCAAGTGATTTATACCAAGAATTAAAAACCCGTGGAGAGATTCATCAGTTGTCAAGGAAAATGTTACTCATAGTCTTAACTGATTTCAGAACTGTAAGACTCACACTAGAGACCAGCTGGTCTGACTCCCAAATTATTAAGAGGAGAAAAGTAAGGCAACACAAGTTATTAAAGAACTTGTCTTGAAATCATGTTTAATTAAAGTAACTATATAAAAGATCAGAAACTAAAGAGAGTTCATTTTGGCCAAATAGTGCCTTTTATTAAACAGTTTGAGATGCAAACACTCAAGAATACTGTAGAAAACCTGGATCAAATGAGTCCTTTTATAATTAAAAAATTATAACAATGCTTTGACCACAGAAACTTTGAAGTAAAGGTAATTGCTCCTTACTCCTCTCTGAAGATCTAAATTAAAAGAATCCTCTAAAGTGCAGATTATTTTCCTGGAGGTGATTTAGAAAATACAGGCCATAATTCTGGTTCTTAAGAGGAAAAAAAAATAATCTTTTATTACATTTGGATGGGATTTTATTTTTTAGGAATCACTGCTTGGCTGTGAGTAGTTGTTGCTTGCTGAATATTATTCACACTTCCTCCCTCATAGCAAGCTCATGTGTAACAGTCTTAACTTGTGGGATGAGTTAGAACACTTCATTCTAATCCAAAGGCCATAGGTCATTTTCAACCACAAATTCTTCCTCCCTAGGGAAGTGTCAAGGGATGTGGTCTTTCCCATCTCATTTTTCTACAGTCTCCTTTAGTCTAAAATAAAGTTTATGTCACTAATGACCAGGTCTGAAATACTATAATGCATTATCTGGTAATTAATATCAAGAGAGAAATCTTTTCCAGCACCTTAGGAATTTCAATTGTCTAGTTTTAATGAGGCATAATGAAAGAATAAATATCTTGAAGGGCTGACAGGAAGAAATTTTCTCATCAAGATTATTTTGATAGCCTAGAACAGGAGTTGACAAATGTTTTTCTGTAAAGGGCCAGACAGTAAATTTTTTAGGTTATGTGGGCCCCATGATCTCTCTGAACTACTCAACTCTGTGGTTGCAGCATGAACACGTAAATGAATGGATGTGGTTGTGTGTTTCAATAAAACTTTATAAAAACAGGCAGAAAATCAAATTTGACCCATGGGCTGTAGTCTGCTATCCCTTAATCCACAATTTGTAATGATTCAAGAGAGTTTAAAATAAAAAAAATAATTTTAATAAAGTATACTATGGCTGTGATAAATCACTACACTTAGGGATACCTAGCTGATTCCCAGATAAACTGAGTCAATGTTAAAATCTTTTCAGGTTTTCTTGCTTACCTTTTCCTCTCTATTATATGAATTATAACAAAAATTTATAAATTCATTAAAAATGTAGACAATTTCTATCAATTAATATGAAAAAATTATAAGAAGTGAGATTGCAAAACTTTGGCTTTTCAATTTCATACTATATTAGTGAACTCAATATAATAATTTTCTCAGTAACAAGATAGAGTTTATAGAGGATTTTTTAATACTATCATTTAGAATACCTACAAAAAAGCACTTACAAGATAGTCACTGAAACAGATTCATTATTAATTTGAATTATTTTTCTGGTTGATCATTTTAAAAGCTTTCTTTGAATAGTCTGATTACACACAAACTTTTGATTATTATTATGAATTGGACTAACAGAATAAGTATTATGTATTCAACTTAGTAAATAATTCAGGATGTAATTTCAGTATAAATTTTGATTCACATAATTAGTATATAGGTAGTATAGGTATAGGTAATCCCTTCATCTAAGATGTTTAGATGGATGAAGGTGAGTATTTATAAAGTTTAGTGACATCTCTATTGATAACAAAAAACCCTGGTAAATGACATTTAAAAGTAAAACATTTTCTCAATATAATTTTAATTTAATCCTAGTATAATTCTAATTCTAATTCTGGGTATAACTGTAATACTCAAAAGGGTTGGATCACTGATTAAAAACTTGTTGAGTCCAGACACCCAGAAAAAGGAATATTATCCTCTATAGTGATTTGCAATTCTACTGCACTTAATATTGTAGGATAAATTATAAGCTATTTGAAAAGATCATCATTTCAGATATTTCATTCTGTTTTTCTTTTAAAACACTGAACTTTTAACTTTATTGAGACTTAAAGGCTAAGTCAAAGATCTCTCTTGGTAAATGTCACATTGCACGTGAAAATATGTAGTTACTTTTAACTATCTTTTGATATTAATTTCTAATTCCACAGTGATAAGAGAACAGACTGTGTATGACTTCAATACCTTTAGACCATGAAATTTTTGTACCTTGTTTTAAAGCCCCTGGATATGTTCCACTGTCTCCTGGTTTATACTCTACAGAACTTGAATAGAATTTGTATCCTGCTGTTGTGTGAAAATTCTATAAATCTTAATTATGTTGAATTGGTTCACAGTGCTTTTCAGGTCTACTATATCCTCCTACTTTTCTGTCTATTCACTCTATTAATTTTTGAGACTTTGAAATTCCAACTAAAAATCTTAATTTATCTACTTAAAAATAACTGTAAAAAACAAAAAAAGAATAGAAAATGCCAGAGTACACTGTTCATAGTAAGGGTAGGTACTGTCTTGTAAATTTTTTTTTCTAATTTTATTTTTGTTTATAGATTCATTGAGAATTGGGTCACAATGTAAACTGCATTTCTTAAGGCCACTCCAATACACAATGATTCAAACTGTGGCTTTTGCTTAACAACGTATATTGAAGATTGTTATACTACAGTTTTAAAAAAAGTTAAAGACTGGTTAGGACGAAAGACATATAAAGACAGAAACTAACATGGGGCTAGACTTCTTCTTTCAACGATTTTGGAAAACTACAAGGGGGGACGATTACTTCACAGACTGGAATGTAAGCCCAGTTGGAATCAAGGTCTACAGGGCTTTTGAGGTGTCTAATGTTGAAAATCTCAAGTTAACTCTAGTTAAAAAAGCTGGAGAGGAGAAAGGAAAATTTTTGTTCTGGAAAAGTGTTCTTCTCTGATGCAAAAAGAAATTCATCTTACAAAGGAAGAAGGAGAGATGAGCTGCTCTAATTTAGTCTTTTGGAAACAGACAAAAAGACTATGAATTTGCTATAAAAACCTTTTGTTTTCTTCTAAGTATTACTTTATAAGCTACGAGATGTCTTTTTTGTGTGCATGTGAAAACTTTGCAAGCCTCCAAAACTCATAAAAATTAACTTGAAACACTGAAATCCATTTCAAAAAAGAATCAGAGTATAGAGAATCTTAATTTTTAAAAAGTTATATATATAAGGATTCATTTCGATATTTGGCAAAACCAATACAATATTGTAAAGTTTAAAAATAAAATAAAATTAAAAAAAAAAAAGAAATCTCATAGTGTGTGTTTTCATTTTAGATATTCTAGCCACTTTCCTTTTTTATAGCTTTTCTATTTGGAGAGGTGGAAACATTCAAATGTTAAAAGTATTCCACAATGTGTGTTATTTAAAAAATTCTCAAGTCCCGAAGTTAAAGTAATAAACTTTCTATTAATATATTAATTAAATTAGTTTTGATCATCTATGAATCTAGTAACATGAGTCAAATAAACTATTAGAATCATGTTTATTCTAAATCATGTTAATTTATTTAATAAATTAAATTTATTGTTCTTACTATATAAGGGAAGAAGGATAGAGAAGTGGAACTTTGGTGCAAATAGAATCTAATATTGTAATAACTGTTGTGATTTAATAACACTTCTAAAGGTGATAACTAGTTTATCTAACATAAAGAGATACTAATATTTTAGGCTCAAGGCAAAGGAGAAAAGGAAAGATATACCTACCTGAATGCAGAGTTCCAAAAAATAGCAAGGATTGATAAAAAAGCCTTCCTCAGTGATCAGTGCAAAGAAAAGGAGGAAAACAATAGAATGGGAAAGACTAGAGATCTCTTCAAGAAAAACAGAGATACTGAGGGAACTTTTCATGCAAAGATGCGCATAATAAAGGACATAAATGGTATGTGTCTAACAAAAGCTGAAGATATTAAGAAGAGGTGGCAAGCTCAAAATTCAGAAAACTAAGATCATGGCATCCAGTCCCATCACTTCATGGCAAATAGATGGGGAAACAGTGGCTGACTTTATTTTTCTGGGCTCCAAAATCACTGCAGATGGTGACTGCAGCCATGAAATTAAAAGATGCTTACTCCTTGGAAAGAAAGTTATGATCAACTTAGACAGCATATTAAAAAGCAGAGACATTACTTTGCCAACAAAGGTCAGTCTAGTCAAGGCTATAGTTTTTCCAGTGGTCATGTAAGGATGAAAGAGTTGGACTATAAAGAAAGCTGAGTGCAGAAGAATTCATGCTTTTAAACTGTGGTGTTGGAGAAGACTCTTGAGAGTCCCTTGGACTGCAAGGAGATCCAACCAGTCCATCCTAAAGGAGATTAGTCCTGGGTGTTCATTGAAAGGACTGATGTTGAAGCTGAAACTCCAATACTTTGGCCACCTGATGCGAAGAACTGACTCATTGGAAAAGACCCTGTTGCTGGGAAAGATTGAGGGCAGGAGAAGATGAGGACGACAGAGGATGAGATGGTTGGATGGCATCACCGACTCAATGGACATGGGTTTGGGTGGATTCCAGGAGTTACTGATGGACAGGGAGGCCTGGCATGCTGCGGTTCATGGGGTCACAAAGGGTCAGACATGACTGAGCAACTGAACTGAACTGGCAATAATATGAAGAAGAACTGTACAAAAAAGATCTTTATGACTCAGATAATCACGATAGGTGATCACTCACCTATAGCCAGACATCCTGGAATGCGAAGTCAAGTGGGTCTTAGGAAGCATCACTACGAACACAGCTAGTGGAGGTGATGGCATTCCAGCTGAGCTATTTCAAAAATATCAAGGATGATGTTTGAAAGTGCTGCACTCAATATGCCAGCAAATTTGGAAAACCGAGCAATGGCTACAGGACTGGAAAAAGGTCAGTTTTCATTCCAATCCCAAAGAAAGGCAATTCCAAACAATATTCAACTACCACACAATTGCATTCATCTCACATGCAAGCAAAGTGATACTCAAAATTCCCCAAGCTAGGCTTCAGCAGTATGTGAACTGAGAACTTTGACATGTTCAAGTTGGATTTAGAATCAGAGGAACTAGGGATCAAATTGCTAACATCCGCTGGATCATAGAAAAAGCAAGAGAGCTCCAGAAAAACATCTACTTTTGCTTCACTGACTATGCAAAAGCCTTTGACTGCGTGGATCACATCAAACTGGAAAATACTTAAAGAGATGGGAATACCAGACCACCTTTTCTGCCTCCTGAGAAATCTGTATGCAGGTCAAGAAGTAACAGTTAGAACCGGACATGGAAAAATGGACTGGTTCCAAATTGGGGAAGGAGTATGTTAAGGCTGTATACTGTCATCCTGCTTACTTAATTTATATGCACAATACATCATGTGAAATGCCGGGCTGGATGAAGTACAAGCTGGAATCAAGATTTCCAGGAGAAATAAAAGTAACTTCAGATACTCAGATGACATCACCCTCATGGCAGAAAGCGAAGAGGATCTAAGAGCCTCTTGATGAAAGTGAAAGAGTAGAGTGAAAAAGCTGGCTTAAAACTCAACATTCAAAAAAACGAAGATCATGGCATCTGGTACCATCACTTCATGGCAAATAGATGGGAAACACTGGAAATAGTGACAGACTTTATTTTCTTCAGCTTCAAAATCACTGTAGCCATGAGGCAGTGACTGCAGCCATGAAATTAAAAGATGTTTGCTCTTTGGAAGAAAAGCTATGACCAACCTAGACAGCATATTAAAAAGCAGAGACATTACTTTGCTGACAAAGGTGCATCTAGTCAAAGCTATGTCTGGATGTGAGAATTGGACTATAAAGAAAGTTGAGCACTAAGAACTGATGCTTTTGAACTATGGGGATGGAAAAGACCCTTCAGAGTTCCTTGGACAGCAAGGAGATCAAAACAGTTAATCCTAAAGGAAATCAGTCCAGAATATTCATTGGAAGGACGGATGCTGAAGCTGAAGCTCCAATACTTTGGCCACCTGATGCAAAGAACTGACTCACTGGAAAAGATCCTGATGCTGGGAAAGATTGAAGGCAGAAGAAGAAGGGGATGATAGAGGATAAGATGGTTGGATGGCATCACCAAATCAATGGACATGAGTTTGAGCAAGCCCTGGGAGTTGGTAATGGACAGGGAAGCCTGGCAGGCTGCATCCATGGGGTCACAAAGAGTCGGACGTGACTGAGTGACTGAACTGATATTGAACTGAATCTTTTAATATGGACTTAACAGGTGGCTCCGTGGTAAAGCATCCACCTGCCAATGCAAGAGATGTGGGTTTGATCTCTGGGTCGGGAAGATCCCCTGGAGGAGGAAACAGCAACCCACTCCAGTATTCTTGCCTGAGAAACCCCACCGACAGAGGAACCTGGGGGCATAGGGTTGCAAAATGTTGGACATGACTGAGTATGTAAGCACAATCCTTTAATATAATTTGCAAGATCACACATTAAATGGCAGAGATCATTGTCAGTTCTCATCAAGGGCTAATTATCTCACACAGGAACCAGATGACTCCTGTAAAGGCATTTCCTGTTCTCCTTTTAAATGTTTCTAATGGTAGCCACAAGATTTCTTTTGAGCATAAAGTAATATTCAATTTTTAAGTTTTTTAAGAGAAAATTTCAATTTTGATCAAAGAAATATTCACCTAAGACACCCTTATGAATAAGTTTGCTATTTTACATAATTTCTTATCCAAATTAAATGTTCAAATAAGAACTGGCCATATATTATTAAGAAAAGATGATTAAAAAGAATACATCTGTAAGAGTTTGGGATTAACATACACAAACTACTATATATAAAACAGATAACCAATAAGGACCTAGTGTATAGCACAAAGAACTATACTCAATATTTTGTTATAATCTTTAAGGGAAAAGAATCTGAAATATATACACACACACACACACACACACACACACACACACATATATATAAACTGAATCACATTACTGTACACATGAAACTAACACAACATTATAAATGAACTATATTTCAGGTTTTTTTTAAAAGGATACATCCACAATACCCTGAATTTATTTCAAGTCTGTGTTCTTTCACTATCACAACTCCTATGTGTATGTGGAAAGCACCTATAATTATTTTCTTGTATGACTGCTTCTGAAGTAGGTTATTTAACATAAACTTCTTGAGAATACACATGTAAATAGGAGTTTTCTGGGAAAATATCACTTCCTGAAAGGTCAGCTGATGACATCTGGCTCAGAATTTTCTCTTCTGAAAGTTGCTCAGTTGTGTCCAACTTTTCACGATCCCACAGACTATACAATCCATGGAATTTCCCAGGCCAGAATACTGGAGTGGGTAGCTTTTCCCTTCTCCAGGGGATCTACCCAACCCAGGAATCAAACTTAGGTCTCCCACATTGCAGGCGGATTCTTTAGCAGCTAAGTCACTCTTCTGAGGGTTATGTATCTATTAGAAATTTCTGGGGGGTTAAATTACTTTTAAAAACATCTTGAGATAAGTTGCACAGAGATTTAATCCCATATGAAATGTTTCTGTGAGTGGTTAATTAATCTGGAAAGCTTAGAATTTTTTTTTTTTTGCTCTGCTGACAAAACTCTTTGTTGAAACCTAATGGTAGCTATTGAGGGGTAAGAATTTTCTTTATATTATACCAAAATTGATTTTAAATTAAGAGTATGGAACTAAAGTGGTATCATGAGTTCTTATGACATTCCTAGGAGTGTCATTACTCTTCTACTTAACTGCCAACTGAAGAGTAATCTTTTATTTCTTACTCTGACAACCATTACCTGTGCCAAATATCCTCATACACGCTATGTTTTAAGCTTTATTTATAATTTTATTATGTTACATAATACCATATATTGTGTAATACATAGTCCTTTAATATTTATGTTATACTAAACATATAAATAAGACATAAAATAGTATGTGAGAATTCACCAATAACTTATTATATAATATACTGTAATTTAAATTGCTTATTACAGAGATTACCATTAAACATCTCATCCTAAGTGTTTCTCATCCTGGATACTAAAAAAAATAAAGATTTGTTGAAAAGTCTAAAAATTAAGCTATTAAATACATTATTTTCAGCTACTGCTCAGACTTACAAATTAATAAAATCACATTGTACCAAAATGACATTTATTTTGTAAAGCTTCAATATGCATTATAAATTCTGACTAGCATATTCTGAATTTTGTTCTCAAAATGGAACTATGGCAGAAGAGCCCTAATTTGCTAACTGTATTATCTATTAGAACCACAGTGTTGTTAACCTAGTCTGAAGGTCTAAAGAGTGCATACAAATTTTGACAACCATTACATAAGAAATAACAAACTTATGGCAAAAACTTAAAAAATCTATAACAGTAAAAACCTGTCTACTTTCTTTTTAAGTGTAAAGTCAAATTGAAAATAGGTCATTTCTGGGAATCCAGCAGGAAATTATTCAGTGCTTTTTTTGTTAACAAATGGAATTTATGTTTACAGATATAACTATTAGAATATATACTTATACCAGAAAAAAATATTAGATGAAGATTCCTAAATTAGATGAAAAAGGATGTTTTAAATATTTTAAAATTTAATGTTACTGTATGGAAGCCAATGCTTCAGTTTATGGAAGAACAAATTAAAACCCTTCAGGGGATACTTACCCTTTTCTGTTCCCTTACATACTCTATCAGTTCATCTCTTGTTCTCTTCACTGCCTCTTCCACAGCCTTTTCACTTCGTTTTTGCTCTTCTATTATTGCTGCCTTAACTGTTTCCTGTTTGTGGAAGGATGAGAAAAACTCAGGGAGGTATGTGCTATGACATGTTTAGGCCTATTTTATATAAACTAAAAACATTCAATGGTTGAACTTATTCTGTTCAAAGCATGTCTTTAAACAGGAATAAGAACTTACAGAATCTTTCGGGTTCTGTGAACAGATTCCACAGAATTCACTTTTTCAAACTGAGTGAAAGGGGAAAAAAATGGAGTAAGCCATTTATTGCAGGGAGAGCCTAAAATACTCGTGGCTTCCTTACCAACCTTTCATTTGATGTTTACATGATTGATTGCCTTCCTGTACTTTGCACTATTCACATAAGACTTCCAACTTGTATTTATCCTTCCAAGAACACCCTGATGTTCTAGGCTGTTTTATTCACATTTAGCTTTTCCATCACACAATATCAAGTGTGGTCTGGGTGGTAAGATTTACAGATAGTTTAGTCCTCCTGCCAGGTTAAGACGTTGAGAGCTGGACACCATGAATGAGAGGTAAAAACTTCACTCTGTGTCCTAATATCTGAAATGAGAAATCTAGGAAGAAAAGTGGTACTACTCATTTTGCCGAAATAGTAATCAAGGACCCTAAGAGATTTCAAATTTTCAGGTAAAGAGAAAGACGGCTAAAATTCTAAGTTTAAAAATAAAATAAAATAAAAAAATAAAATTCTAAAGAAGAAATATTAACACTTTTCAAAAACTAAGAAATATTTTGTGCTAAAATATATCCTTTCATAGATTGGAAGAATGCTACAAAATCTAACTTCCTTTTGTCTATACAGGTAGTATCTTTCTTTAAACAGGCAATCAGAAAATGCCTTGATATTTCTCAATAGTATTTCCCTCATTTTTCTATTCTTGAGGACCCTTCACGTTGTTGTGTATACATTTTGGTTTAGTTTTTCCCAATTTTATACACACACACACACACACACACACACATACTTAAGTTGGGTCTGAGTCTTTTGTGACCGCCTGGACTGTAGCCTACCAGGCTCCTCTGTCCATGGGATTTCCCAGGCAAGAATACTGGAGTGGGTTGCCATTTCCTTCTGCAGGGGATCTTCTTGACCCAGGGACTGAACCCATGTCTCCTGAATTGGCAGGCAGATTCTCTACCACTGAGCCACCTGAGAAGCCCTATCTGTTAATCCCAAATTCTAAATGTATGCCTTCTCCTGTCCCCTGCAGTAACTATAAGTTTAATTTCTATATCTGTGAGTTTCTGTTTTGTAAATAAGTTCATCTGTATCACGAACAGATTCCACATATAAGCGATATCATGTGATATTTGTTTTTCTCTGACTTACTTCACTCACTATGACAATCTCTAGGTCCATCCATGTTGCTGCAAATGGGATTAATTTGTTTTTTATGGCTGAATAGCATTCCATATTGTATGTTTGTGTGTATGTGTGAACACAGCACATTTATTCATTCATGTCAACAGACATTTAGGTTGCTTCCATGTTTTGGCTGTGCTGCTATGAACACTGGGGTGCATGCTTTTCAAACTAGAGTTTTCTCTGCATATATGCCCAGGAGTGTGATTTCTGGGTCATACGATAACTCTTAGTTTTTTTCAGGAACCTGCATACTGTTATCCATAGCAGATGCACCAATTTACATTTCCCCAACAGTGTAAGATGGTTCCTTTTCTTCATATGCTCTCCAGCATTTATTATTTGTAGACTTTTAAATCATGGCCATTCTAACCAGTATGAGGTGACACCTCATTATGAAAAGCTATAGTAATTTTTGAAAAAAAAAAAAAAAAAAAAAGACAAAAAGATTATTTCAAATAAAAGCACCTACTATTACAATTCCTGTTGGTTACACACATACTAATTTGGAACTTGAAACTTTTCAGATTTTATAAAGTCGAAAAGTTAATACATATGTTACTAAGCCGCCTGAAATAAAACACAATAATAGTTCTGTGATGAAGGGTGTGAATATTCACACTACGTGGGTAAATTAAAAGTATAAATAGTTGCACATTATTTCAGGACAGCATTTGCAAAAAGCCTTGTTTTTCAAGGGTTTTATAATTTTAAAACTATTGTAGACCTAGACTAGTTGAATATAGAAGATAAATCCATATCATATTGAATATCAAACACAATTTCTATCTAGTAAGGGTCAAATTTGACTAGAAATGTTTGAAGACAAAACCATCAATTTAAATAAAAGGAATATATCCAGGAAAAAGATGAAGAGAGTTAGCTACTATGTTCTTCAGTTAAAAAAAAATTTTTTTTTTTTTTAGGGTGGACGGGCCTAAGAGTTTATACAGTCTGCTCAGTCCATACTTTTGAGGCTCCTTCTTTCTTGAATTTTGAGTTGAAGAAGAACATTTACAAAGAAAGTCTCCTTTGATTCTCTCCTCCCCAGCTGGCAGTTAGGTGACAGTCAAGGTTGTGAAATCTATATATACATAGCTCTATTTAAAACAGATAACCAACAAATGGTTAGTATCCCTTAGGAAGCATCAGAATAAACAAAGCTAGTGTAGGTGATGGAATTCCAGTTGAGCTATTTCAAATCCTGAAAGATGATACTGTTAACATGCTGCACTCAATATGCCAGCAAATTTGGAAAACTCAGCACTGGCTACAGGACTGGAAAAAGGTCCGCTTTCATTCCAGTCCCAAAGAAAGGCAATGCCAAAGAATGCTCACACTACTGCACAGTTGCACTTATCTCACACACAAGCAAATAATGGTCAAAATTCTTGAAGCGAGGCTTTAATAGCACATGAACCAAGAACTTCCAGATGTACAAGCTGGATTTAGAAAAGGCAGAGGAACCAGAGATCAAATTGCCAATATACGCTGGATCACAGAAAAAGCAAGAGAGTGCCGGAAAAACATCTACTTCTGCTTCATTGACTATGCTAAAGCCTTTCACTGTGTGGATCACAACAAACTTTGGAAAATTCTTCAAGAGATGGGAATACCAGACAACTTTACCTGCCTCCTGAGAAATCTATATGCAGGTCAAGGAGCAACAGTTAGAACTGGACACGGAACAATGCACTGGTTCCATCGGGAAAGGAGTACTTCAAGGCTGTATATTGTCACCCTGCTTATTTAACTTCTATGTAGAGCACATCATGCAAAATACTGGGCTGGATGAAGCACAAGCTGGAATCAAGATTGCCGGGAGAAACATTAGTAACCTGAGATATGCAGATGACATCACCCTCATGTCAGAAAGTGAAGAGGATCCAAGAGCCTCTTGATGAAAGTGGAAGAGGAGAATGAAAAAGTTGGCTCAAAACTTAGTATTCAAAAAACAAAGATCATGGCATCTGGTACCATCACTTCATGGCAAATAGATGGGGAAACAATAGGAACAGTGACAGACTTTATTTCGGGGAGCTCCAAAATCAATGAAGATGGTGACTGCAATCATGAAATTAAAAAGATGCTTGCTTCCTGGAAGAAAATTTACGACCAACCTAGACAGCATATTTAAAAAGCAGAGACATTCCGTTGCTGACAAAGGCCATCTAGTCAAAGCTATGGTTTTTCCAGTAGTCATGTATGGATGTGAGAGTTGGACCATAAAGCAGAATGCGCACTGACGAACTGATGCTTTTGAACTATAGTGTTGGAGAAGGCTCTTGAGAGTCCCTTGGACAGCAAGGAGATCAAGACAGTCAATCCTAAAGGAAGTCAATCCTGAATATTCATTAGAAGGACTGATGCTGAAGCTGAAGCTCCAGTACTTTGGTCACCTGATGCAAAGAAGTGGTTCATTAGAAAAGACCTTGATGCTGGAAAGGTTGAAGGCAGGAGAAGAAAGGGATGAGAGAGGATAAGATGGTTGGATGGCATTACCGATCATTGAACTTGAGTTTGATCAAGCTCCGGGAGACTGTGAAGGACAGGGAAGCCTGGCATGCTGCAGTCCATGGGGCTGCAAAGAACTGGAAACAACTGAGCAACTTAATAACAACAGCCAATAAATACCTACTGTATAGCATGTGCAACTCAGGTCCATATTATGTAACACCCTAAATGGGAAAAGGACGTGAAAAAGAATATATACATGTATGTGTATAACTGAATCACTTTGCTATATACCTGAAACTAACACAATATTGTTAATCATCTATGCTTCAATATAAAATATAAATGAAAAAAGGAAAAAAAAAACTTTATTTTATTTATTTCAATAAATAAATATCTTTGAATATGACATCAAAAAGTTTAAACCTTTCATTTTCTAACTAAATTCTGAACAAGAAACAAGCAGTGAATTTTGTATGCATGGTCATGTGTCTATGAATATCTGCCTGCATGTTTTCTTGAATTCCATGAATGAACTATATTGTCCCTGTGAATCATGAGACTTAGTCTAAAATAAAATATACTTCACGAGGGATGATGATTTGCCACTAATTAATACATTCAAAGAAGGCAATTCTGAAAGAATACTTACCAGAATATTTTAGTAATGTGCACATCCTGAAACATAATATATTTTCTAAGGCATGATTCATACCCTAACCTTGGCACTACTGACAATTCCTTGCTGGGGGTGGAGATGGGAGTATTGTTATAAGTAGTATACTTGGTATTTGCTTACTAGATCATCTTCAGTTGAGAAGCACTGCTCTAAAATTAACAGTTTGGAGGGAAAAACATCCATTTGCATATGTATTTTGGTAAGCTTGTTAAAATATATTGACACTTCTCATCCTAAATATATTTTGTTAAAAATAAAATATGTGTGAAAAATCACATCCACTTTATTATATAACTAGTTTTTTAAGTGTGGAAGAAAGAGTGCTACTTACTAATTTTTCCACTACTCCTTACTAGAATCACCTTCTATAATGTTACAATTAAATAGGTCATGATGAAGGTCATTGCCTTTACTAGCAAGTGAGAAGATGCAATTGTGCGGTAGTTTGAGGATTCTTTGGCATTGCCTTTCTTTGGGACTGGAATGAAAACTGACTTTTCCCAGTCCTGTGGCCACTGCTGAGTTTTCCAAATTTGCTGGCATATTGAGTGCAGCACTTTCACAGCATCATCTTTCAGGATTTGAAATAACTCAACTGGAATTCCATCACCTCCCCTAGCTGTGTTCGTAGTGATGCTTCCTAAGGCCCACTTGACTTCACATTCCAGGATGTCTGGCTCTAGGTGAGTGATCACACCATTGAGGTTATCTGGGTTGTGAAGATCTTTTTTGGACAGTTCTTCTGTGTATTCTTGCCACCTCTTCTTAATATCTTCTGTTTCTGTTAGGTCCATACCATTTCTGTCCTTTATTGAGCCCATCTTTGCATGAAATGTTCCCTTGGTATCTCTCATTTTCTTCAAGAGATTTCTAGTCTTTCCCATTCTACTGTTTTCCTCTATTTCTTTGCATTGATCGCTGAGGAAGGCTTATCTCTCCTTGCTATTCTTTGGAAATCTGCATTCGGATGCTTATATCTTTCCTTTTCTCCTTTGCTTTTAGCTGCTTTTCTTTTCACAGCTTTTTGTAAGGCCTCACAGACAGCCATTTTGCTTCTTTGCATTTCTTTTTCTTGGGGATGCTCTTGATCCCTGTCTCCTGTACAGTGTTTTAGAAAAGGCAGAGGAACAAGAGATTAAATTGCCAACATCTGCTGGATCATCAAAAATGCAAGAGAATTCCAGAAAAACATCTATTTCTGCTTTACTGACTATGCCAAAGCCTTTGACTGTGTGGATCACAATAAACTGTGGAAAATTCTGAAAGAGATGGGAATACCAGACCACCTGACCTGCCTCCTGAGAAACCTGTATTCAGGTCAGGAAGCAACAGTTAGAACTGGACATGGAACAACAGACTTGTTCCAAATAGGGAAAGGAGTGCGTCAAGGCTGTACACTGTCACCCTGCTTATTTAACTCAGATGCAGAGTACATCATGAGAAATGCTTAGCTGGATGAAGCACAAGCTGGAATCAAGATTGCCGGGAGAAATATCAATAACCTCAGATATGCAGATGACACTACCCTTATGGCAGAAACTGAAGAACTAAAGAGCCCCTTGATGAAAGTGAAAAAGGAAAGTAAAAAAGTTGGCTTAAAGCTCAACATTCAGAAAACTAAGATCATGGCATCCGGTCTCATCACTTCATGGCAAATAGTTAGGGAAACAGTGTCAGACTTTATTTTTTGGGGCTCCAAAATCACTGCAGGTGGTGATTGCAGCCATGAAATTAAGACGCTTACGCCTTGGAAGGAAAGTTATGACCAATCTAGATAGCATATTCAAAAGCAGAGACATTACTTTGCCAACAAAGGTCCATCTAGTCAAGGCTGTTTTTTCCAGTAGTCATGTATGGATGTGAGAGTTGGACTGTGAAGAAAGCTGAGCGCTGAAGAATTGATGCTTTTGAACTGTGGTGTTGGAGAAGACTCTTGAGAGTCCCTTGGACTGCAAGAAGATCCAACCAGTCCATCCTGAAGGAGATCAGTTCTGGGTGTTCACTGGAGGGACTGATGCTAAAGCTGAAGCTCCAATATGTTGGCCACCTCATGCGAAGAGCTGACTCATTGGAAAAGACTCTGATGTTGGGAGGGATTGGGGCATGAGGAGAAGGGGATGGCAGAGGATGAGATGGCATCACCAACTCGATGGACATGAGTTTAAGTAAACTCCGGGAGTTGGTGATGGACAGGGAGGCCTGGCATGCTGCGATTCATGGGGTCCCAAAGAGTCAGACATGACTGAGTGACTGAAATGAACTGAACTAAACTGATCAAATATTTTCTAGAGCAACAATGTGCTTTACTTTATTTCTATACATGATATACATTGCTGTTGTTGTTCTGTCACCCAGTCATGTCCGACTCTTTGTGACTCCGTGGACTGCAGCCCGCCAGGCCTCTCTGTCCCTCACCATGTCCCGAAGTTTGCCCATTTCCTTTACATCAGTGATGGCATCCTGCCATCTCATCTGATGCCCTCTTCTCCTCCTCCCTCAGTCTTTCATAGCATCAATGACTTTTCCAATGAGTCAGCTGTTCACATCAGATGACCAAAATACTGGAGTTTCATCTTCAGCATCAGTCCTTCCAATGAATATTTGGGGTTGATTTCCTTAAGATTGACTGGTTTGATCTTGCTGTTTGAGGAACTCTCATGAGTGCTCTCCAGCACTATAGTTTGAAGGCATCAATTCTTTGGCACTCTGCCTTCTTTATGGTTCAGCTCTTAAAACTGTGCGTGACCACTGGGAAAACCATAGTCTTGACTACACGGACTTTTGTCCGCAGAGTAGTGTCTCTACTCTTCATAATTATTTAATTATGTATTACTTTAAAAGTTGCATGTGGTTGTGGAATTGCACCTCAGTAAATGAATGTCTGAATCATAAGTCAGCCTACTTTATGCAGTTCCTTAGTATCAACAGTTAAGGAATTAGGACTTCAATTCCTACATAAATTTATGAGCTCACATTACAGCTCCATCAGTGCTTTTCACATATTGATCTAACTGCAGATGAAATTTCCATATTTCAAAATTCATCTGCCAGGTAACTGAGGAGCTTCCATCTAATTTTCAATTGGAAATAATCAATCTGCAGTGTAATGATATGCAAAATGAGAAGAATTTAATTCTACAAATGCTTCTCAAGTAATGAATACGCTCAATTAAAATTATATACTCACTGACTGATACCAATATTTTCCAGTACTTATTTGTGTGAAGGACATTCTTAAAGATGAAATATGTAGAGTCTCATTAGATACCGGCATTAATAAGTAAGTATTTGTAATCATTTCTGATGATAGGAATACTTAATGGAACCACAATTAAGCAAAATATTATTCTTTCCAAAGAAAATTCTATTCTTCTCACTAGTAGTGAAGGATAGGGAAGCCTGGTGTGCTGCAGTCCAAGGGGTTGCAAAGAGTCAGACACAATTTAGCGAAGAACACAAGTAGATGCACATTATGAAAAATTAATATTATATTTTGAATTTCATCAACAAAAATTTGTGAATATTTGCTGTTTCTTGTGTAAACATAAGCTCCTACATAATATTTTCAATTAAGCCTCTTGGCCTGTAAGTTTCTAAAATATTTACTAACTGGCTCTTTACAGAAAAAGCTTGCCAATCCCCGATTTAGCTCATAATTCTGTAAGCTGGCAATCTGAGCTGGGCTCAGCTGGACAGTTCTTTTGGTCTTGGCTGGGTTCTCCCATGTATCTGCCATCAACTGGTGGGTCCCAATCTGGCTGCTGCTACAATGATGGCCTACAGTAGGCTGGCTTGTTTCTCCTTCGTGTGGGCTCCTATCTCCTGCAGACTAGTTCGGGATTTTTCACATAGCAGCTGGACAGAATTGTAAAAGAAAGGGTGGAATGTCTCTTAAGATATGGGCTCAGAAATAATCCAGTGTTACTGCAGCCACATTATACTGGCTTAAGCAAATATGTATTAAACACTAATTCCAAAATTCTTATCAAATTGTCTATATGTCTTTTCAATACATTCAAAGCTATCAAGCAGTCTGTTTACCTTCTTAGAGACATATCTCCAGGACATATCTCCAACCAGGATTGGTGGTTCTCTAGGTCAGTTATTGTGGGATTTCCATGATTTTTCTAGGGGTTTGGCTACATCTCTCTGGAGCTTATCAGCTTTCTAGATACCACTGGATTCTTTTTTCTTTCTTTACTTCTTTGTTTTGATAGAGTACTTCCTCCAGGAGATTCCTCAGAAAAGACACGTCTTTCTTTGTTTTGATAGAGTACCTCTTTCAGGAGATTCTTCAGAAAACGGTACGTGAGAAGTGTAAGTTTTGGTATTTCCTTTGTCTTGAAAATGCTTTCATTCTACCCTCACACTTAAATTATAGTTTGGCTGAGTGTAGCTTTCTAGGGAAAATTTGTGCAGTTTTCAATGTTATTGAGGAGTCTGCTTACACATTCTGATTCATTATCATTTGCATAAATGTGTCCCTCTTATGAGAACATTTATGTATTTTCTTTACCTTTGCTGCTCAAAAATTTAATGATAAACTTAGTAACAGCCCTACCTAGAAACTTGTATCTTACAATTTAGAAACGCATGTCTTTCAATTTTGCAAGATTTACTTTAATACTATTATTAATATATTTACTGCATTTTACTTTCTGCTTTTTATTTCCCCTCAAGATCCTGTGATTCAGCAAAAGAATCTCCTGAACCAATTGCTTAATTTCCTTGTCTTTTCACTTCTATTTTCCATTTCTTCATATTTTTATACAATGTTCTCTGGAAGACTCCTAACACTTCATCTTCTGACTCTTGATGTTGTTTTTTAAACTTTCTATTGTATTGTAAATTTCTAATCCTTTCATTTAACTTTTAAAAAGGCACTCTCTTCCTGTTTCATAGGTGCAAAATCTCTTACTTTTAAGGAAATTAATGATAGTGTGTTTTTTTTTTAATTTTTCATGTCTCCATAGAATGGTTTTAATCTCTGCTTTTCATGAGGAGTATTCTATTTATACTTGACTATTTGCTCATGTTTAAAGAGTAGAGCACTAAAATGCTGAGTAACGTATCTTTGCTTGCAGTTGTGGTTTATGGACTGTGATCTTTAGAGCAGAGTAATCTGGCTGAGTTGTTTCCTTGGGGAGATTTCTGATACCAATACAGTTAAGTCTTTTATCCTGGGCTGCCTAGATGCCTCAGTTAAAGAATATTCCAATTTCCTGTTTGGTTTTCAGCATTCTGAGAACTGTGATGGGAAAAATGGGTAAGGTTCTCAATAAGCAGCTGAAAACTTTTCACCTTGCTGTCCATCCCATTTCATTATAGCATTTATACCTTCAAGTATGCTTGGTGATCCCTGGTCCAGACACCTTCCACTTTCTTTTTCTTTTTCCCCCAGAGAACTAATCCCAGGTTTCTGACAGAATTTGCAGAGGATGAGTGGGGATCTGTTTATTACACAAACTCCCAAACTCCCCTTCAAATTGAAGCTTCATCTTCATTTTCGCTTCTAGAGATACCTGGTTCCACCAACTGGGAAGCCTTTGGGAGTTTCCCCAGAGTACACTGCATGTTGTATATTGGTCTTCTCAGTCATCTCCACTTCTAATTTAGGGCTCCATTTCAGAGTTTTCATTTCAGTGAGGTTTTAGAAGGGAGTTAATAAAACTGCTCTTTTATCTGGATATGTGTTAGAAAAAATGTATGAAACTTTTTATTTTGAAGTAATTTTAGAGGTACAGAAAACTTACAAAGACAGTACAAGGGTTCTCATATGCCCTTAACACAGCTTCTTCTAATATTAACATCTTACATAACTATGGTACATTTATCAAGCTAACAAATTAATATCATATGGTAATACTAAATAGATTACACTCAATAGATTATTCTGTTGAACATATACATCAGCTTTTCTAATAATGCCTTTTTTCTGTTCCAGGATTAAACTAGGGTAAGATATTGCATTCAGACATCATGTCTCATTAGTCTCCTCCAATTTGCGTCAGTTTCTCAGTCTTTCCTTATTATATTGACACTGTTGAAAAGTACTTTTCATTTTGAAGAAATTTGGATTGGTGTTTTTTTTCCTCTTACAATTAGACGGGGGTTATTAATTTTTGAGAATGCCACAGAAGTGAATAATGCTTTTCACTGAAATCAGTGATTCTAATTTTTACAGTTCATATTCTCATCCTCTGTCGCCCCCTTCTTCTCCTGCTGTCACTCTTTTGCAGCATTAGGGTCTTTGCCAATGAGTCGGCTCTTCCCATGAGGCGGCCAAATTATTAGGGCTTCAGCCTCAGCATCATCTCATCCTCTGACACCCTCTTCTCCTTTTGCCTTCTATCTTTCCCAGCATCAGGGTCTTTTCCAATGAGTCAGCTCTTCACATCAGGTGGCCAAAATATTGGCGCTTCAGCTTCCAACCTGTCAATGAATATTCAGGGTTGATTTCCTTTATGTCTGATTGGTTTGATCTCCTCACTGTCCAAGGGACTCTCAAGAGTGTTCTCCAGCACCACAGTTCAGAAGCATCAGTTCTTTGGTACTCAGCTTTCTTTATGGTCCAACTGTCACATCTGTACATGACTACTGGAAAAACCACAGCTTTGACTATACGAAACTCTGTTGGCAAAATGAGTACCTGGTACCCAGCAGAAATGCTTAATTAATCTTCAATAAATGAGTGAATTTGTTTCCTCAATTCAAAGAAACCTACTTAAGGGTAGGGACTATAACTTACACCTCTTGTGGACCCCACAAGAGGTGTATATCTTGTGGATATACCTAGGTTAAAGCTTCCCTGGCTTTTTCAGTTCATGATTTGTTTGGCTGTCTCAGTAATTTTGTTCATGGTGCCCTCTAGGCCAGAAGAAATACCTAATTGTCCCATTTATTAATGGAACATACCTTAGTAGCCATTTGAAAAGATACAAAAAATGGAAAGAAAAATACTTTTAATTCATTATTAACCATAGTTATTTATGGAAATTTGTACATGTCAGGCATTGTACAACTTCTTAAATCTTGACTTAAGACTGGACTTCATTTCCTATTCCACAATGATATTTGCATGGTAATTGTTTTTTATCATAGCAACGTCTAAAACCCACGTTCACTAAGATATGATAATAATAGAAAGAAATGTAAGACTGTCATTAGTACTGACAAACTAGTCAAGAGATCTCAAGTGTCTTCTCTGTGTTGTCCTTTAATACTTAAAATACCAGGCAGCATCTTTGTGAAGTCACTGCAGTGCAGGGCACCCTGATTCAGTTTAGAAACTATAGCCTGAAGTAATCTCAGCAATTAGCCACTCACTCACTGCTTATTATACATGGTAATATTCTAGGTGTTAAAACTACAAAGGTGGTGGTAATAATGGTAAAATAAACAGCATCAACAACAGCAGTGGTCATCTCAGTTACAACAAATCTTATGTTTCAGGCAACATGCTAAGTAAGCTAAGTGAATTTATGCTGGGCTATAAACTTATCAACAGTACTTAAAGATCCGGTGACCTAATAGAGGTCTGTGTGAAGAGCAGAGTTAAGCAAAACATACTGTAAACAGTATTAAACACTAAAAAAGCAATGATATTTGGTATTTAAAGTAAGAAAACTAACGTGCATTTTTCACTTAATCTTCAGAACCATTTTGAGAGGCAGGTATACCCTGAGATTTAAAGCAGTAAAACTACTTAATTATGTTTAAAAAGTGGCAATGTAAAAATTTCAAACATATTTTAAAGAGATTTTATAGTGATTATTTCTGGAAGAATTTCTAATGATTATGTTAACACAGTGGTAGATTTAGGGCACGTTAGTAACTGGGTACAAATTTGCAGGGTTGGTAATTCCTATTGACACAGGAAGATAGATTCTAAAACAAAAAAAGGACAGTAGAAATGATATTCTCTATATATATATATATTCTTTGGTCTCCTACTTAATCCTTTCTTCAGAGTCCTGGATAAAAATTATATACCTGTTGCTAGATAACCTGTGATCTAATGATTTTTTATCATACTGGGCAATTTAAAATTATTCACCTATTTCTTCTAATCTGTCCCTCTTCAAATAAATAAACAACAATACCCCTTCACTGCAGCCCTTCAAATATGTGAACAATGTTCTCATATCTTTATTCTCCTCTTCTCTGAGCTACATACTCCCAATTCCTTCAAAACTATACGGCAAATTTTCCTGCTCTGTCACTGACTTGACCACAATACCACATAATATCTACATGATATTTTATGGTGTCTAAAGCTGTTTTATAATCTATCAATGTTTTTATTCGACAATCGATCTATGTTTTTATTCTTTTTGAAAAACATGTTTTTAAAGGTCTCACAGCAACTATACAAAGCAGGTATTATTAATCCCACTTTACAGTGGGATTGGAGGAAATGGGGCCTCATACATTTTTAAAAATTGGTCAAGGTAACACAGTCACAAGCTAGGACTCAAATCTAACCCCATTTGCTACTTAGCACATTTATTTGGCAATCAGTTAGTTATTTCAATCACAGGTAACAGAAAATTCAGCACAAACTGTCTAAACATAATTCAGTCTCACACAGAAAAACATAAAAGAAATACAGATTCCAGCAATGTGATGGGGATCTCTCTCCCTAGCTCTGCCTTTGGTGTTGGCTTCATTTGCAGAAAAAGTTCTACACATATGGTCCCAAGATGGTCACCTATAGTTCCAAAGATTTTCTCATTTTTTTCTGTGAATGAGAGTGTTTACGTACTTGAGGATCCAAGTTCCAAATGTAGTCTTATAGGCTTGACTCAGAATTTGTGTGAATTCTTGGAACCTTCTAACATGAGGATGGAATATAATCATTAGCCTAAGTAAATAAGGACTTATGCCTAGATTAGAAAGTAGGTTAAATCTCACCTAAACCACATGGCTAAGAAATAAAAAGTATCACTTTGGGAAGAGAGGAATAGATGCTGAGGAAGCACTAATAAATGTCTTAAGTTAGTCCCATTCTGATTTGGAAATGTCTTTCTTAAAACATGGTATATGGAACTGAATGTGCTGTTTCCATCTGACCAGTGAGAGTGTGTGCTTCACTGTGACTAAACAATTCCTATTACCACTCATGCAGAAATTCACCACTACCTTACAACAAATTGAAACTAGTTGTTCAAAGTACACACTTCTCTGAAGCTGAAATTCATTATCCTTTTTTTTTTTGCCCAGATTTCTTTCTGAGTACGTTATTAAACTTCAATAGTAGTAACAATCATCTCAGTTTGGCACCCAACAGACAATCTAATGCATACTTTTTAAAAAGGGATCATAATAGCCAAAGCATTAATTTAGGTGATCCTACTTTTAGTAATACAGTCCATTTAAAAGCAAGCAAAACTCTTAAGAGAGCCAAATTGTGTTATCAGAGATCAAGTTCATTTTTGAAATATTAACGATTCTCCTAAAACAGAGCTGGTCCAGAACCATTTCACAATCTCTTGCAGCTTGTTCAAGACTCAGTTCCTATTTTAAAAGTGCTGATAATATAGTAAAGATGTCCATTAGCAGATGAATGGATAATAAAGCTGTGGTACATATACACAATGGAGTATTACTAAGCCATTAAAAAGAATACATTTAAATCAGTTCTAATGAGGTGGATGCAACTGGAGCCTATTATACAGAGTGAAGTAAGCCAGAAAGAAAAACACCAATACAGTATACTAACGCATATATATGGAATTTAGAAAGATGGTAACAACAACCTTGTATGTGAGACAGCAAAAAAGACACAGATGTATAGAACAGTCTTTTGGACTCTGTGGAGGGGGGGATGATTTGGGAGAATGGCATTAAAACATGTATACTATCATATAAGAAACGAACCGCCAGTCCAGGTTCGATGCAGGATATAGGAAGCTTGGGGCTGGTGCATGGGATGACTCAGAGGGATGGTATGGGGAGGGAGGTGGGAGGGGGGTTCAGGATGGGGAACAAGTGTACACTCATGGCGGATGCATGTTGATGTATGGCAAAACCAATTCAATATTGTAAAGTAAAAATAATAATAATAATTTAAAAATATATTTTAATTATTATTAAAAATAATAAATTAATATTATTAAATAATATGATGATCCAGATCCTAATATGGTTAGGCACTATAGAGTTAAATACTGCCAATGAAGAGGAAAGAACTTTGATTTAATCTGAGAAATGGACAAAGAAATTTACTGAATTAAAAAAAAAAACTAAGTTATTAACAAGAGAGGGTTTTGAAAGTTAGGAAAGCAATAGCATTCTAGGCTGAAGGCACAGTATTGCTAAAGGCCCAGTACCATAAATGGGGCTTCCCTGGTGGCTGAGATGGTAAAAATCTGTCTGCAATGCAAAAGACCCAGTTTTGATATCCTGGAGATGGGAATGGCTGCCCATTCCAGTATTTATGCCTGGAGAATTCCATGGAGATAAGAGTCTGATGGGCTACACTCCAGGGGGTCGCAAAGAGTCAGACATGACTGAGCGCCTAACACACATCATAAACAGGCTAGTAAGAGTACCAGTAGGATGGTACAAAAAGCATGAAGTGTGAAGCAGAGAGGCAGAATATGAGCTGGAAATGTGGAGACCAGGTCACTAAAAGATTTATATTTTATGTTCTGAAAGATCTGTCGATCATTCTACATATATTCTACAGGCTATGGGAGGCACTGACATTATTCCAATTTGAAAAGGGACAAAACTGGAAACAAAGAAATGTATATAAGAGGTCAAGGTAAGCAATAAGAACCCTAATTAAGACAATGATAGCAGGTAGGAAAGAAGTGTATAGGTTTAAGGATTATTTAACAGGTAAATTGGGAAAACTTAAATGATTTAAAGGTAGTGAAATGGAGACAAGAGAGGAAAAGTTTAGGAGGAGTTCCTTCTCTGCACTGGCTAACTTGGTAGATAGCTATTTCACTACTTGAATAAAAAGGAAATGTAACAGGAGGAAAAAGTCTTGAGAGATGAGAAGGTAAGCTGATGTACTACTATTGTTCACCTGTCTCTAGATACAACACTGTTGACAATTAAAAATCTAATTAAGATTTTACCTATACCTAACTAGGTTACTATCAAAATTCAGTACACAAAAAAATTTAAAACTAATGAATCAAAAAAAAAAATAAGTCAATACTGAAAAATTATTTCAGTGTTGTGAAACTATCTGGCCTGCTAAGTTAAAATAGAAACGTTATTTCCTTTTTAAAAAGAAGGGTCAGGTGGCAATGCTAAATTTTTTAAAGAAAATTTAACCACTGATTGTAATGTCTGTGGCTTCTGGGGAAAACATAACCCCAAATTACTGTGGCTGTGGTTATAAACTATTATGCAGAGCTTTCAACGTCAGACATAGTTTAAGTGTCTGTATGCACTGGAGTCTTTTTACAGGACTTTGCTAGAACAGCAAAATTAATGACTCTCTTCTTTTTGCCCACTTTGGTGTCAATAACAAATGTGCTTTAACAAAGATTTTTAAGAAACACAGAATTAATTTAATATGAACATCAAATAAGCCAGAGTCATAAGCTTTCTCCTTAATATACCAGAAAAAAAAAGTGCAAGTCTACAATCAACACTGTGACTTGGTCTTACTTTACAAACAAGGCCAAATCAAATCAAGTCATCTCTCAAGTACATTTGGATAAATGTGTGCCACAATCCTTAGGTAGTGTGTTTTTGGTCATAGTTTAACATTTCTCTCCTCAGTTAAAGTCAGTATTAATACAGAGAAAATCTAGAAGTAAATTGGGAAGCAAAAGCTGTTTTTCCCCTTGAATTTCTCAGGAGTAAATGATGTTGCTGAAGTTAAGCCTGATTGCTTTTTGCTTTGCCACATGCTATCCTCTCCACATTTGAGTAAGACTTAGTGGCCAAGATGTTAAGTGCTGCTAATTACAAATTTTATTTTCAGAATTCTTTCCATTAAAGATATATCTGAGTGCTGTGGAGTGACCTAAATCTTGGACTTAATGAAAACATTCCAGGCTTCACAAAGCCAGGCCCTTCAGTCAGTACTCAAGCAGTTTATAGTTCCCAGGACAGGAGTTCTTCAGGCTGGATGTTTCTCAACCAGCTGCCAGAGAACTAGCAGACAGAATGAGCGGTGGCCTCTGAAACCAGACAGGAGCTGGGCAGAGGGTGGCAGGAGTCGCTATTGTGCTGCTGGCTCTGAGCTTCCCTGAAAATGTAGATGAAGGGGTGGTTGATCAACCCTGGTAATAGTGTGATACAGAAAGCATCAATAACTTTAATACCTTCCCAATTTCATCTGAGATACAGTAATCAGTCTGTTTCTACTATTACACAGTTAGTTTAAAGTGGATATAGTTCTTTCTAGTTAGAAAATTGCCAAGTTCCATAAAAGAATGTCATGTAAAGTCTTGTCCAGATTTTATTTATTTGCTTTTAAATATCATTTATATACTTGTTAATCTCATATTTTGGTCTCCAGCCCTGACAACTCACCTGAACTCCAGGCTCATATTTGTAACTGCCTACTCAATATTTCCTCTTGGATTATGAATACATACCTCAAATTTAGTGTGCACAAATTAGATGTTATCTCCATAAAACTAAATTCTTTCTCACCATAGTACTGATAAATGAAGTCACCATCTGAAGTTGCTATCTATCCAATAATTTATTCTTGGTAGTCATTTGTTTTTAAAAATTAGCTTCATTAAAATATTATTTACATATAGTAAAATGATCAGTATGAAATATATAATTTGATATGGTTCTATCAAATCAAACATAAGCACCACTACAATTATGATTAAAACATTTTCATCATCTTCAAATGTCCCCCTGCTGTGTAAGTCTCTTCCCTATCAACTACTGATTTCTTTCCGCTCAAGCTAATTTTGCCTTCTCTAGGATTTTAAATACAGGCATATCTTGGAGATATTGTGGGTTTGGGTCCAGATCACAGCAATAAAATGAATATTGGAATAAAGTCACAAAATCTTTTGGTTTCTCAGAGCATATAAAAGTTATTAGGTTTACACTTTGCTACAGTCTATTAAGTGTGCAACAGCATTATGTCTAAAGTAATACATGCCTTCGTTTAAAGTTTTATTGCTAAAAAATGTTAAACATTCTCTGAGCTTTCAGAGAGTCTTAACCTTTTTGCTGGTGGAGGGTCTCGCCTCAAGGCCGACGACTTCTGACTAATCAGGAGGGTGGCTGCTGAAGGCTGGGGTGGCTGCGGTAGTTTCTTAAAATAAGACAGAACAATGAAGTGTGCTGCACTGACTGACTTCCTTTCACAGTCTCTGTAACTTGGAATACTGTTTGATAACATTTTACCTGGAGTAGAACTAACAAATTTGGAGTCAATCCTCAAAAACCCTTGCTGCTGCTTTAGCCAAATGTGCAGTTACTTCCTCCACTGAAGTCTTGAATACCTCAAAGTTATCCAGGAAGGTTGGAATCAACTTCTTTCAAACTCCTACATGTCAATATTTTGACCTCCTTCCGTGAATCTGAATGTTCTTAATAGCATCTAGAACGGTGACATTTTCCCAGAAGTTTTCCATTTACTTTGCTCAGATCCATCAAAAAATCAGTATCTATTGTAGCCTTACAGACTCTATTTCTCAAATAATAAGAGTTGAAAGTTGAAATTACTCCTTGACCCATAGGCTGCAGAATGGATATTCTGTTAAGCAGGCATGAAAACACCATTAACCTCTTTGTACATCAGAGCTCTTGGGTGGTCAGGTGTACTGTCAAAGAGCAGTAATATTTTGAAAAAAAAAAAAAAAAAATTTTTTTTTGAGTAGTAGAAACAGAGAACTGAAAATATTCGGTAAACCATGTTGTCGGCAGATGTGCTGTAATCCCGGCTTTGTTGTACCATTTATAAGAAGCATAGGCAGAGTAAATTGGGAATAATTCTGAAGGGCCTGAGGACTTTCAGAGCCAAAGGCGCACTGGCTTCAACTTAACCAGCTGCATTAGCCTCTAATAAGAGTCACCTGTACATTGAAGCTTTGAAGCCAGGCACTGACTTCTTCTCTATAGCTGTGAAAGTCCTAGATGATATCTTCTTCCAATACAAGGCTGTTTCATCTACACTAAAAATCTGTTATTTGGTGCAGTCACCTTCATTAATTATCTGAGCTAGATCTTCTGGATAACTCGCTTCAGCTTCTATATCAGCACTTGCTGCTTTAGCTTGCACTTTTATGTTATGAAAAAGGCTTCTTTCCTTAAACCTCATGAACCAACCTCTGCTAGCTCCCAACTTTTCTTCTGCAGCTTCCTTGCCTCCTTTGGCCTTCACAGAACTGAACAGAGTCAGGGCCGTGCTTTGGATTAGGATTTGTTGTGAAGGAATGTTGTGGCTGGTTTTATATTTTATCCAGAAAAACGTTTTCCATATCAGCAATGATGCTATTTTGCTTTCTTCTTATTTGTGGGTTCACTGGTGTAGCATTTTTCATTTCCCTGAAGAACTTTTCCTTTGCATTCACAATCTGGTTAACTCTTTGGTGTTAGAGGCCTAGCTTTCACCTTGTCTCAGCTTTTGACATGCCTTCGATCCCTGGGCTGGGAAGATCCCCTGGGGGAAGGAATGGCAACCCACCCCAGTATTCTTGCCTGGAGAATCCCATGGACAGAGGAGCCTGGCTGGCTATAGTCCATAGGGTTGGAAAGAGCTGGACACCACTGAAGCAACTCAGCAAGAATGCCCCTCACTAAGCTTAATCATTTTTAGCTTTTGATTTAAAGTAAGAGAAGTGTGACTCTTCCCTTCACTTAAACACTAAGAGACTATTTAAGAATTATTAATTGGCCTGATTTCAATACAGTTTTGTCTCAGGGAATTAGGGATGCCCAAGGAGAGGAAGAAGAATAGGGAAACGGCTCACTGATGGAGCAGTCAGAATACATACAAAATTTACAGACTAAGTTCGCTGACTTACACAGGTGCAGTTTGTGGTGCCCTCAACTCAACAATGATAGTAACAGCACAGATCACTGTTCACAGATCCCGACAAACAGAAACATAATGAAAAACTCTGAAATATTATAAGAATTACCAAATGTGACTCAGAGACATGAAGTGAACAAATGCTGCTGGAAAAATAGCGCCAATAGACTTCCTCAAGGCAGAAGTACTACAAACTTTCAGTTTGTAAAAAATGCAGCATTCACAAAGCTTAAGTAAAGTGAAGCACAATAAAACAAAGTGTGCCTGTAAGTAGAATCATGCAGCATGCAAGTTTTTTTGAGACTGGCTTCTTTCCTAACTTACATATCTAAAAGTTCCCCTACCACCTATCCTTACCCAAACACAAAACCTTGATTTTTTTCTTCAAAGTCCATATCACTATAATGAATTACTTTAATTATCATGGGTCATTCTCAACTTGAATATACACTCTATGAGTGCCTAGGGACCTTAGGTATCTTATTCATAGCTATATGCTCACAGCTTCCAAAAGTGCCAGTACATGGCAGATGGTCCTGATGGTACTGAATGAATAAAAACATAAAAAAATTTCCCTCACATTTTCCTACTAAAATTACCTATACAGTTAATTACAAATAAGATGTTTTTGTATTTGTTCTAGGATAAATTTGTTCTCTCACACTGAGAGAGAGAATAGTAGTAAGTTACAAGGCCTCTAGAGTAAGGCTGCCTGATTTTCAACGTGGCCTATTGCCTCACCTGAGTTACCATGGCCTTGAGCAAGATCATGGCATCTGGTCCCATCACTTCATCGGAAATAAATGGGGAAACAGTGGAAACAGTGTCAGACTTTATTTTTTGGGGCTCCAAAATCACTGCAGATGGTAACTGCAGCTTACTCCTTGGAAGCAAAGTTATGACCAACCTAGACAGCATATTCAAAAGCAGAGACATTACTTTGCCAGCAAAGGTCTGTCCAGTCAAGGCTATGGTTTTTCCAGTGGTCATGTATGGATGTGAGAGTTGGACTGTGAAGAAAGCTGAGTGCAGAAGAATTGATGCCTTTGAACTGTGGTGTTGGAGAAGACTTTTGAGAGTCCCTTGGACTGCAAGGAGAACCAATCAGTCCATTCTAAAGGAGATCAGCCCTGGGATTTCTTTGGAAGGAATGATGCTAAAGCTGAAACTCCAGTACTTTGGCCACCTCATGCAAAGAGTTGACTCATTGGAAAAGACTCTGATGCTGGGAGGGATTGGGGGCAGGAGGAGAAGGGGACGACAGAAGATGAGATGGCTGGATGGCATCACTGACTCGATGGACGTGAGTCTGAGTGAACTCCGGGAGTTGGTGATGGACAGGGAGGCCTGGTGTGCTGCGATTCATGGGGTCACAAAGAGTTGGACACGACTGAGCGACTGAACTAAACTGAACTGAGCAAGTTAAATAATCTTCTTGAGGTTTAATTTCTGCATCAGTGAAAATGGGAGTGATAGTTTTATCTCATAAGTTGGTTTTAAGGCTTAAATGAGATTAAACATGTAAAACAATTTAAAAAGTACCTCATACCTAGAACTGAATTAAAGATAGCCAATATCGTTAGAATTATCGCCATCTCTACCATCATCAACACCACTATCTTACTATTTTGTGCAAAGATGAAGAAACAGTTCCATAAGAACAGTTTTTAAGCTAATGACCTAAAATAAATAGCAACAAACGCATGGACAGAAGACAGATAAAGTACATCAAAGTCTTACAATGATACTCATATGAATCACACTGTCACCTTATTTGCCACATTAGTTAAGAAAAACTTTACATGTTGATAAACTCACTAGTGGTGAACTTATTATGAAAAAGCAAGGCAATATGAACACCAATCTAAATTCTATTCTTTTTTAGAGGATAATTAACTTTATTTTGAAATATAGTGAAAACCAATGTTACCCCAACTGGAGTCCTGACCACTGAGAGTCTGAAGCATTCTCTCAAGATAGAATAAAAATTTCCATAATTCTTTTGTGTTTGTGTTCAGAGAACCCCTAAAAGGCCAGTATTAAAGTGTCAATGCAATGTTTCCCAAACTTGGAGGTTGATGTGAATTTTCATCCTGTCAAAAGCAGGGGAAAAATGTACATAGACCAAATCCAAGAATGTGTACTGTGGTTTATTCTGTAATTAGGATACTCTTTTATGACAGGTGGGCTTCCCTGTGGCTCAGCTGGTAAAGAATCCTCCTGCAATGTGGGAGACCTGGGTTCAATCCCTGGGTTGGGAAGATCCCCTGGAGAAGGGAAAGGCTACGCTCTCCAGTATTCTGGCCTGGAAAATTCCATGGACTATTCCAAGGGGTCACAAAAGAGTCAGACACGACTGAGTGACTTTCACTTTATGACAGTTAACCTACCTACCTCTCACTTACCTATATATCTATTATAATATTAATTTTTCTGATAATCCATATAGAGATTATCAGGTAGAAATTTATCAACACTAAGATTGAGGATTATTTTCAACAAGTGTGAGGAAGAGGAAATTAGTGGTTTCCTAAAATGGAATATTCATAGAATTTTGTGCTCTAGGATCAATTTTATTTTCCATTTGGATACTATTAGCAAAAGCCTTCAGTAAAAGAACAAAATCAGAACAAGCTTGACTACACCTTACATACTGATATGCCCAGAGGCCCTGACCATATTTTAGGCATATCAGTCACAAGAAGGAAGGCTAGGGTATGTGTGAGGGGAAGAGAAAAGAAGCAAACTTCATTAACGATGAAAGACTTCAGGGCTAGTGGGCATGAAATTTTGGCTAGTTTACAACGGCAAACCTCTTATCCAAAAAGAATTTGGTATGTGAAAAGCATACCAAGTTCCAGCTTTCACGGATCCAAGAATGAGAACAAAACCATGTTTTCTAATGGGCTTCAAAGACCATGGACACATAATGACAATTTCATTTAGACATGCTCAAGCATGTCATTAAATTAGCATGCCTTTTCAAAGTTGAAGACCAAACCATGTACAGTTTTCACCAAGAAATATCACCATTCAGTTTTTAAACTAACAAATAATTCAAAGCACTATATTTCTCATTTTTAACTTCTTTTTCCTTTGCATTATGATAAATATGGGATTTCAATTCTGCCTTATATGATTAACAATGGATCCTTAATACTAGTGAATTAAAATAGCAGATTAAAGTCTTTGTCTATTAAGTCCAACATTAATGCGGTTTCTGTAGACTGTTAGCAGGACTGTAGCTCCTGTTTATAAGCACACCTTTCTGTTTCTTTGCATATCTCACAATGTTGTGTTGATAAAAACTGGAGAATCAAAATAGACCTCCTCCATCCTCTAGAATTAATTTTTGTGCTTCTTGTCTGTTTAGGAACTTTCATTTTGTAACTTTTATGACAATTTTTGCTAGTATTCTCATTGCCTTTCTGGATAAAATACTTAGCAGAGACTAAGGATCTCAAGTCCTGCTTGAACTCTCCATTTCAAAGAGTATCGATATCTGCCCAATTTCCTTTTAACATATTAAATTTCTAGATTTAAATATTTAATTAATCTGAAATTCATATTAGTAGACAAAATCCAGGAAAAAATTACAGCCAGCTGCAATTACAGTTGTTCCTGACTAACCCAGCCTTAAACTGCGAGTCCACTTAAATGTGTATTACTTTTTTCAGTAAACACATACAGCACTACATGATCATGACTGCTTGACTCTGCAGATGCAGAGCTGTGGTAGTGAGGTCTGATTTTAGAACTTGAGAGTTGGCAGATTTGGGTATTAATGATGGGCCCTGGCATCACTACCTCACAGATACTAAAAGAGGACTATATTTTTAATCTTGTCTGGGTTAATTAGTAAAATACTTTTGAGAATCTAATAAACGCTACAGAGTATCACTGCAGAAAAATCTGCACATATACACAAATCTTGCATAATTTCAGTAAATTCACAGACTGTCTAGGGCCCCTTTCTTTGGAACCCAGATTAAAAATTTGTAAATTATAGAAAAAATTTGTGTCTCTTTCTGTATTTTTATTCTATGGGTCATTGTATCTATCTATATCCTTAGCAGTGCCATACAGTTTTAATTACACCAAGCATCTTTCCTTGGTAGCTCAGTTGGTAAAGAGCCCACTTGTAATGCAGGACACCCTGGTTCCATTCCCAGGTTGGGAAGATCTGCTAGAGAAGGGATAGGCTATCCAGTAATCTTGGGCTTCCCTCGTGGCTCAGCTGGTAAAGAATCCGCCTGCAATGTGGGAGACCTGGGTTCGATCCCTGAGCTGAGGAGATCCCCTGGAGAGGGGGGAGGGGGATCTTCACTGCAGTATTCTGGCCTCAACAATTTCATGGACTGTATGTATAGTCCATGGGGTCACAAAGAGTCAGGCATGACTAAGCAACTTTCACTTTCACAAGCATCTTTCTGCTTCAAAGCCGTTACACTTGCTATTCTCCATGCCTGAAATACTCTTTTCCCCTGCTGCTGCTGCTGCTAAGTCGCTTCAGTCGTGTCCGACTCTGTGTGACCCCATAGACGGCAGCCCACCAGGCTCCCCCATCCCTGGGATTCTCCAGGCAAGAACACTGGATTGGGTTGCCATTTTCCTTTTCCAATGCATGAAAGTGAAAAGTGAAAATGAAGTCACTTAGTCATGTCCAACTCTTACCGATCCCATGGACTGCAGCCTACCAGGCTCCTCCGTCCCTGGGATTTTCCAGGCAAGAGTACTGGAGTGGGATGCCATTGCCTTCTCCGACTCTTTTCCCCTAGCTAGTCTCAAAGTAAACTCCTCACTTCAATGCAGGTCTCAGCTCAAATGCTATCTCCTTAAGTCCTTACTTGATTACACTATTTATACATTGGTCCCCTCACTTTTAGCTGCTTAGATAGCTTCATTTTTCTTCATGACCCTGATCACTACTTCATATTTTATTACAACTTTAATAGTTTCCTGTGAGTTTTCTTTACAAGAAGGAAGGGTATTTTTTTTTTTTTTTTTCACTACTGTATCCTCAGAAATAAGTAAAGTCCCTGGAATATTTCAGGCAGTCTTTTCAATTATTAATGTAAAACACCAAAGTTTGAACATGGCAACTTACTGGCTTATCCTGCTGGTCTAAGTAAGTAAAGTACATAACAGATATATAAGCTCCATCTGCTTCCCAAGAAAAGTAATTTGTCAACTTTCTAGAATAGGACTGTGAGGCTTTAAGAGGCTAAGAGAATGCTAGTTGTTTCACTGTAGTTTTTACTGCAACCATGTGAGAATAAACGTAGTGAGCTGTTTAAGGAAGACTTGGAATACATTTGGTAGGACCACCTCACTTCTGAAAATCAGAGTTACCTGGCAACATTGTTTGTTCTTTCTGTTGTAGATCTTCTCTAGTCAACTGTACACACACATACATACACACTCACACTTTTTTTTTCTCTTTATCAAAATATGTATCCATTTGTAAGAAAAGAAACACAATATATTTATTCCTGACATGACTGGATTGTCCTCATGGTACCCTGAGCCTATAGAGAATAAATTTCAACATCTGTCATATACTATAATGTTTCTTATGGACAAGAATACTTACAAATTCACAGAGGAGGGTGCTCTTCTATGTTTTTTGGTTTGGGTAATAAACATGTGCTGATTTATTCATGCCCTCTTTCCCAATTTCATGGTGACTAACAGCCCACATCTTTGTGAGGTTAAAGGAGTGGTCTGTGGTCACAAAGAAGTTTTAAGTAAACTCTCCCAAATTAGGATTTAACCAATGATCTTGACATTAGTGGCATGGAATTCCAACCAACTGAACTGACAGACAATTAAACATATATACAATATAAATTCATGACACTAACATAGGTTACAGAAAGAATTAGAAAATAATCATTATGCCAGTGGAAAAAAGAAAAGAAAAAAAGATAAAATTTATCACATTACTGTTATACTGTTTTCTTACCATAGGTAGATATTACTGACAGATCTGTTTAATTTTCATAATAAATGGGTAATTGTGTGTTTTTGAGAACAAACTTAAGTGACATTAAAAAAAAAAAACTATAACATTGATCCCAGATACTAGAAGCACTCGGTTTCCTAGGGCTTCATTAAAATTAATAAGTCATAAGAAAATCTGGGTTTTTGTTCTCAAAAGCTGCAAAGAAAAGTCATTTCAGTTACATTTATAAAAGCATGGTCAAATGAACAATGATGTAAAACAAAGACTTCTATGAGTGTTATTTTTTGCTTTTTATGCTTCTTGGAGGAAAGATTTATTCAGTTATCTCATACCTGCGATGACTAAATGCAAGTATTAATAGAACCATGCGAATTCAATTACAGAAAATTAAACTAATGGATTTTTAACTGTTCATTAATGTAATCAAAAGATATTTTGAATGTAGGCCATATTTGTTGATATGTGTATATTTCATGAGACTACAGGGGTTATTTGTGAGGTTCTACTTTTACTACCAACTACAGGTATATAGCTATACAAATTAGACACAGGTGAATCTAATTAAACTGTTTTCAACACATATATATTATTTTCTTTGATTTTATGTGCATGTGTGTGTTTGTGAAAAAGGAAAACAAGCATATCAAAGAGGAGACAATGTAGTTACAATGATTAAACATAAATTTGGATTCTGACTTCTTTGAAAATAGACTAAAAAGGCAAAATTATCAGCATTAAAAAGTGAAAAGTACAGATATATTAAAAATTATTCAGTTAAAATATTAAACTCAAAAGTAAAATAATTATGCCCAATAAGGTGATTTTAAATAAGATAAAATAATAGTAAAGTTACTTTATTTTGAGAAAATTTAGAAGAAAGAAAATATTCATACAGAGCTAATTTTACTAACCTGACTAATTTTTCTCTGCTCTTGTATAGCTTTTTGAATTGCCTGAGATACTTCCTCTTGATCTTTTGCGTGCTCAGTCTTCCACAACTCCCTTTCTTCAGCATGGACATTTTCCAAATGTTTTCTTTCTTCTTCTATAGCTTTTAAAACTGCATCCTTCACCACTTCTTTCTCAAGCTTCAAAACAAATAATGACCACAACAAAAATATCTGAGTGAATGACCACAGTAATTCCTTGAATAAGACACACTGGAGTTAACCTAAAAAACACAACACTTTGATCTTACTGGGTTTATTTCTGACATTGTTTTTTTTTTTTTTACTCATATGTAATAACTGCTATAAAATAAAATCAATTATTTGGTTTTACACAAATAACCAACTTATTTTCATGGTATTTCTAAACTTCAGAGAAACCAAGCCTTAATTTAAAGTAGCAGTTTTCAAATTATTTTGCCTTAGGACCTCTTTACACTCTTAAAAATTATAGAGGATTTCTAAGAGCTTTTGTTTACATGGGTTATACATATTAAGATTTTCCACCTTAGATACTCAAACCAGGAGAAGATAAACATATTAACTAATTAATTAAAAATTAATAACATTAAATATATGTTAATAATGAATTTTATGAAAATAACTAATTTTCCAAAGTTAAAAAGTTATAAGAATATTTGCAAACCTAGTTACTATCTGACTTAATAGAAGAAAGCTTAGATTCTCAGATCTGAGTTCTGTGTTAAATCTGCCATGATTTTTTTTTTGCTGAAGTGTATAAGAACAACCCAGCCTCACAAAGATATGAAGTAGAAAATAAAATGTATTTTATACATACTAAATGTATCCAGTTGAGATCACTGTGGATATTCTTTCTGATTTCACAGCAAAACTTAACAAGGAGTAGTTCTTAAAGGTAAGTTGCAGTAAGGAAAATAAAATCACGTCAATGAACTTCTTATACTGTTACATTACGATCTTTTCTTACTTCTGAATGAATTCTTTAAAGATGATTTTTTGAACATTTTTTATTTGGAAAACATTGATTCAATGAGTTATGCATCTCTTTCAGATGTTGACACATTTCTCAATATTATAACCAAAACAGTCATATTTGTTCATACCACCATCAATCTCATTAGAACAGTCTTTAAGTATTAAAAAGTAGAAATAAATCTTCCAAATTTCTAATTTTTGTTTTAAATCTCTAATTTTATCATTGGCAACAAAAACTGTCAGGGTTTTTTTGTTTTTTTTTTTTTCCCTTAAGGTGTTGGGCTCATTCTGCTTATTTTGGAGAAAGTATCTGCTTCATACTAAAGTCTGTATAACCCTAGTAATTCAGTAAAATGGCATTCCATGAAAAAAGAGCCCATTTTGGATGGAACTCAAACAGCTGCCTAAGAATTTTCCTCAAGAAAATCATCATACTTTGGTACACAGTAAAGTCCATGGGCCTCCCACTCCTGAGAGAGTTACCACTTTTTCCTCTTGTTTTCAGCTCACAAGCAGGTTTGACAAAAGCCATTAAAGCTGACAGTCATCATTTTTTTTTTAACTCTTGCTTTATTTCACAATTCTTTTGAACCACTCCCTTACTGTGTACACCAATAGCTTCCATGTTGTTTATACCAAATGGTATTTTTTGTTCTTTGTTTAATCCTTATTTTCATGACCTCAAGCAATGTTCTACATAGCTGATTATTTCTGATTTTGTAAAGCCCTCTCTTTTCCTGGTTTGCATGACAGCATGCTGCATATATTCTTCTATGCATCCCGCTGAGTGTTTTCAATTCTTTGGAACGTCTTCCTTTCTCTGGATCTGAAGGAATACTCTGGGAGTTCACAACTTGGCCATCTCCTGTATCATCCATATCAAACATGTTGATTCCATCTTCTATTTCCAGAATTTAGCTATTTTCATTATTTTCCAAGTTACTACTGCTACTTGAGTTCTTTCTGCCATTCACTATCTCTTACCCAGAATTCAGATACATTCTGCTAATTCCTTCTCAGGCTTTGGCCTTTCTTGCTACAGTTTTCCCCAAATTAATATGTTACCATTATGACCCACCTATACTTGGAAATTTCAATGTGTCTCTACTTCTCTAAGGAGAAGCCTGGTAGGCTTCAGTCCATGGGGTCGCGAAGAGTCAGACACTACTGAGCGACTTCACTTTCACTTTTCACTTTCATGCATTGGAGAAGGAAATGGCAACCCACTCCGGTGTTCTTGCCTGGAGAATTCCAGGGACAGCAGAGCCTGGTGGGCTGCCATCTATGGGGTCGCACAGAGTCAGACATGACTAAAGTGACTTAGCAGCAGCAGCTACTTATTTATGGAATAGAATTCCAACTCACTATTCAGAATGTTAGTCATCCTTCAAGGCTCAGTTCAAAAGAAATTTACTATTAAAAACTACTATGACATGGAAACACAATCTATGCACTCATAATACTTTAATGTGTTCCTTTTTACCTTATTAGTACATAAGGAAGGTTTTTTAATCTGATTGTAAATTCTTTAAGAAAAAGACAAAATCATAGTCATTCTCGAACTTGCACCCCAGCATAGTGATTTGTACATAGGAGACTTTCAACATGTGTTTGCTAAATTTAAATATAAATCCAAAACGCAACACTCAGTGCTCTATTTGTGTTAAAAAAATTAGTAAACAGAAACTTCAATTAAATAGTGTCAGGAGACCATAAGATAGAACATGCTGTGACATGGCAGAGCCCAGCGGGAAGAAGCAAGACTCCTCTACTTTCCCAGTGAGAATTCAGCCAATGAAATGCCATGGACTCTGTTCACCATGGCCCTCCCAACTTCCCTTTCTTCTTCCTCCCTTCCCGTATGGAGACTTGCACATGGCTCACAATATGGTTGCAGACCCTGAATTGCAATTCCCTGACAATCCTGAACAGATGCATCATTGCTGGAGAAATATCTGGCATTCTATTTATTTTAGGTCAACATTTTGGTGGCCTACATAGGGATCAGAGAAGACGCCTGAAGGCTCTGGGGCTACTGAACAGATGTGGAACCCAGTGTCACTCACTGCTTTCTTGTTGACTGGAGTTTTGCAGGTACGCCTTTCTCCTAGATCCCAAGTTCATGCCCTCTTTGTGTTTGAGGCTCTCCAGGTTTTATTCAGACTCTGTTTTAAGGTTTTGCATTTCTGCTAAAGGCCTTGTTCTGCATGCATTTGGTGCTTCAGTCTGATTTTGAGTTCAGACTGTTTCCATTGAAGCTGGCTGGAAATGCCTTCAGTCTGTTCCTTTGGGAATAGTGACTTCTTCACTGAAACTGTATCTGTTTTTCATCCTTTGGCCAATTCTTTGGAAGGGACTATTCTCTGGAAATTGACTGAAAAGGCCTTTGGCCTGGCTTTTCCAGGGCCACGCTGTCTCCTTAGAACTGACTGGTGATAGCTTATAAGCTGTTTGAGCTGTAAGCTGTTAAACGGTTTGAAATTGTCCTTTTAATCTAGAGAAAAACCTCTGAGAAATGAGATCCCACTTATCTAAGTATTTTGAGGTCACTCCCCCTACAGGGACTCCAGCTAAACTGATGTTTAAAAAGGATAGTGCTAATCCTCCTCATGCTCATTTTTGAAAAAAAGAAAAAGAAAAAAAGAAAACTGACATGACTAAAGACAAGTTAGAATATCAGTGGCCATTATGGGAAACTTTTGAAATTTCTAAACTTAATTTCCTTAAAACTGAATTAGATCACAACAGTTCAAAACCTTTCAGAACAGAGTGGTATGCCTGTTTTGATTGGTATCTTAAGACTTCTCACCATTATCTAAAGCTGAAAATAGCCTCTCTGCAAAATAAGATTTTAAGGTTAACTGAGGCAAACAAACAATTAAAGAAAGATGAAATGGTTCCGAAAGCCTCAGGCTCTTCTTCCTTGGTTTCCCCAGCACTATCTTTCTCATCCTTGGATCTTCTTGGCCGGACTCTGCCTCTGGCGCCATCTTCCTCCCACCTTTCTGTGCCCTTGACGCCTCCTCTATATCCCATAGTAATTATGCTATCAAACTTACCCTTTTTTCTAAAACTCTTCCCACCCCATTTTCCTCTGAAATATTCAGAACTTTTCTTGTAAAACTAAGCCTTGTGAGGATCCAGAAGTTAAAGTTTTAATTTCTTATATTCTCTGAACTAAAATTGAACTGCAAGTCATAATAAAATATTTTCTCAAAGTAAACTGAAGATCCTCATACATTTGCTGAGGAATTTAATAGTCATTCAAACTTATCAACAGTGTTCCTCTGACTCATGTCAGCTAGTTCATATGCTTGTTGGTTAAGGCCAGGCCCAGCATAGGATGAAAACCGCTAACTGGGAAAATCCTGAAAGGTCAGGCAATCATTAGATGACTTCATCGAGCAATTCCTGGGGCTTTTTCAAAACCTGTAGATTGAAACAGAATTCAGGATTGCACACAAAAATTGGATGACCCTTTTTATGACTACTATAATCAACTTCAGAATGCTTTTAAGAAAATTCTGGTCTTCCTTCAGATGTTGATTCCACCCAGGCAGCTTTGAATTCTGTATTATTAATAGGCTGAACTGGGACCTCTTTCTTTCCGTCTGGTAAAAAGGATGAGGATGGAATGGAAAACTATGTCTACTTCAGACTTAATTAATCTAGCAAACCAGCTCTCTCACACTCTAGATGAGTCACTGGAAAAGAAGAATACCAGGTTTCCTAATCTTCAAATCCAGCAAATGAAGACTTCTAAATGAAACCCAAACCTTCCCAGTTTCTGCTATAATTGCAAAGAGCCAGGCCACTGGAAAAGACTGTTACAAATTTAGGTACTTTGAGTGTTTTCGATCCTCTAACCAGCCTTTCTCTTGTCCTTTCAATTCTCAGTTGCAGGGTTTTGAGGAACTACAGGGTCTCTTCCCAGTCCTCCCTCTCAGTTGGCTTGGGGAAATATTTTTCGTGATTGAGGATGAATCTCTTCCTGTCTTAACCAACAACAAAGGCATAGTCTCAGGGTTCCATCTCATTACTATAATGCAGCTCCTGCTGTGGTTCAAATATCTAATGAACTTCTTTTATTCATGGTCTAGAGATTTCAGAGTGGACTGAAAGAAGCCTCCCCTCACAGACAGGATATTCTCTCTTCTGTGGCTAAGGTACTTTTAAAAAAGTTTGTCCCTACCTGAGGAGCTCATTTCAAACATCATAGTGATCTAGAAATCCATTTTACTGGCTATGCACTTCAACAAGTTTGTGTTGTTTGGCTGGTTTTAAAACATTTTCACTGTGCTTGTTGTTTGTTGCTATTTAGTCACTAAGCCATGTCCAACCCTTTGCAACTCCATGGACTGCAGCATGCCAGGCTTCTCTGCCCTTCACTATATGCTGGAGTTTGCCCAAACTCATGCCCATTGAGTCCATCATCTCATTCTCTGCTGCCACCTTCTGCTTTTGCCTTCAATCTTTCCCAGCATCAGGGTATTTTCCAATGAGTTAGCTCTTTATATCAGGTGGCCAAAGTATTGGAGCTTCAGCTTCAGAATCAGTCCTTCCAGTGAATATTTAGAATTCATTTCCTTTAGGATTGACTGGTTTGATCTCCTTGCAGTCCAAGGGACTCTCAAGAGTCTTCTCCAGCACCATAATCAAAGCATCAATTCTTCAACCCTCATCCTTCTTTAAGTATGGTCTGCCTCTCACATCCACATATGACTACTAGAAAAACCATAGCTTTGATTATATGGACTTTGTCAGTAAAGTGATGTCCTTGCTTTTCAATACGCTGTCTAGGTTTGTCATAGCTTTCTTCCAAGGAGCAAGTGTCTTAATTTCATGGCTGCAGTCAAGGTATGCAGTGATTTTAGAGCCCAATAAAAAAAAAATCTGTCACTGTTTCCACTTTTTCCCCTTCTATTTGCCATGAAGTGATGGGACTGGATGCCATGATCTTAGTTTTTTCATGTTGAGTTTCAAGCCAGCTTTGTAACTCTCCTGTTTCCACCTCATCAAGAGGCTCTTTAGTTCCTCCTCACTCTCTTCCATTAGAGTAGCATCTTCTGCATAACTGGAGGTTGCTGCTATTTCTCCCAGCAATCTTGAATCCAGCTTGTGCTTCATCTACCCTGGCATTTTGCATGATGTACTATGCATATAAGTTAAATAAGCAAGATGACGATATATAGCCTTGTCTTCTTCTTTTCCATGAACCAGTCAGTTGTACCATGTCCAGGTCCACTGCTTCTTGACCTGCATACGGGTTTCTCAGGAGACAGGTAAAGTGGTCTGCTACTCTCATCTCTTTAAGAATTTTCTAGTTTGTTGTGATCCACACAAACACTTTAGTGTAGTCAGTGAAAAGAAGTAGATGTTTTTCTGGAATTCATTTGCTTTCTATATCATCCAACAAATGGATCACAGCCTTGTCATGGTGAAGGGGCTTGTGTAACTCAATGAAGTTCATGACCACCAAAGATGGATGGGTTATAGTGAAGAGTTTTGAAAAAATGTGGTCCACTGGAGGAGGGAATGGCAAACCACTGCAATATTCTTGCTGTGAGAACCCCATGAACAGTATGAAAAGGCAAAAAGGTATGACACCAGAAGATAAATCCTACAGGTTGGAAGGTGTCCAATATGCTACTAGGGGAGAGTGAAGGGCAATTATTAATAGTTCCAGAAATAATTCAGAGGTTGGGCCAAAAGAGGAATGATACTCAGCTGTGGATGTTCCTGGTGGTGAAAGTAAATCTGAAGCTGTTAAAAAAAAAGAATATCACATAGGAACCTGGAATGTCAGGTCTGTGAATCAAGGTAAATTAGATGTGTTCAAGCAGGAGATGGCAAGAGTAAACATCGATGTATTAGGAATCAGTGAACTAAATTGGATGAGAATGGTGAATTTAACTCAGAGCACCATTATATCTACTACTGTGGGTAAGAATCCTTTAGAAGAAATGGAGTAGCCGTCATAGTCAACAAAAAGTCCAAAATGCAGTACTTGGGTGCAATCTCAAAAATGACAGAATGATCTTGGTTCATTTCCAAGGCAAGCCATTCAACATCATAGTAATCCAAGTCTATGCCCTGACCACTAATGCTGAAGAAGCTGAAGTTGGCCAGTTTTATGAAGATCTACAAGACGTTCTAGAACTAACACCAAAAAAATATATCCTTTTCATCATAGGGGACTGAAATATAAAAGTAAGAACTCAAAAGATACTTGGAGTAACAGGTAAATGTGGCCTTGGAGTACAAAATGAAACAGGGCAAAGGCTAACTAAGAGTTTGTCAAGAGAACACACTGATCATAGCAAATAGCCTTTTGCAACAACAGAAGAGACAACTCGACACATGGACACCAAAGTGTTAGTCCCTCAGTCATCTACAACTCTTTGCAACCCCTTGGACTCTAGCCCACCAGGCTCCTCTGTCCATGGAATTCTCCAGGCAAGAATACTGGAGTAGGGAGCCATTCCTTTCTCCAGGGAATCTTCCTGACCCAGGGATCAAAGTCAGGTCTCCTGATTACAGATGTATTCTTTACTGTCTGAGCCACCAGGGAAATTCCTACACATGGACATCACCAGATGATCAATGCCAAAATCAGACTGATTATATTCTTTGCAGCCAAAGATGGAGAAGCTCTAGACAGCAAAATCAACACCTGGGGCTGACTGTGGTTCAGACCATGAGCTCCTTATTGCAAAATTCAGGTTTTCCTGCTTTCTTCAATCCAAGCAAGGTAGAGAAAGTAGGCCATTCACTGTGCTTACCACCCTTAATCCCTCTAGCTTAGCTGAATACACTCATAGCATATTGAGATTCAGTTAGCAAAATTTCTTTCTAAATCCCAGGTCCACCCCTTTTGGAACTCATACAATGCTCACCCCTCTTAAAAAATATTTATTTACTTTGCTGTACCTGATCTAAGTTACAGCATGTGGGGCCTTTGATCTTGTTGTGGCATACGGGATCTTCAGTTATGGCATGCAGGACCAAAGAGTTCGCATGACACAATTAAATCATTCCAAATGTCACAACTAAACTCTCACCCTCCAAGACAGTCACAAGACCACCAATGCACTTGGCTCCTGCCTTTTTGGACCCACAACTAACAAAAGGAGTGATACTCCAATATTGCAAAAGCCTAGTTGTTTCCATTAAGAACAACCATGAAGAACATGTTTCCATGAAGAACAACCGTGCCTTGGTAGAGGAAGCCTTTTCACAACATACCCTTGAGAGGTGACGACCTTAAGCATCATACCTTGCACCTGGAGATGTGCCTACTGGAAGACATACTTCCAGAAGAATGCTCTTCCACCTCACTGAAGAGGCCCCTATCAGGCACTGATAACTAGCCCCTGCACTATCAAACTCCAAGGAACAGACTCTTGGATTCACAGTACATAGCTTAAGAAAGCACGGAACCCCAACTGGTCATGCACGTCATCTGGTGACCTGAAAGTAAAGACTTCCTGGAAATGAAGTCGATGACATCTGATGAGATAGCTTTCCCCAGATACCTAGACCAGGCTTGTAAGAAGTTTGTCACCAAACCTTTGATGATGATGATATAACACTTCAGATGATCTCTGATGTCTACAATTTTGATAACATGTGGACTTTAGATAAAAACTGCCTAAGATGTCTCCCCCCTACCCCTCCTTCTTACTTGAATGCAACTGCAATAGTTCTCCAACCTGCACCACTTTCCTTCTGACAATGATGGACAAAAATTGCTGTAACCAGAAACCCTGGTTCTTAATCTGTGATGTTTTCAGAGAAAGATCTTGATCAAAGGGGAAAATGTAAAAAAACTCAGAAACAGAAACATCAATTAAATAGTGTCAGGAGACCCCTTTAAGGGGGAGCTGTCACACCCTGCAGCTATAGTAGAGCCCAAGAGGAAGAAGAAAGACCCCTCTTCTTTCCTGCCAGGGACTCAGCCAACGACAAGCCATGAACTCTGTATTTCCTGTAACCCTTACAACTTCCTTTCCTCCCTATTAAAGTGTTCTTATTGCCACATGGGAATTTGTATGTGGCTTGCCATGCTAGCAGACCCCAAATTAAAATTCTCTCATAATACTGAAAAAACGCACTTTTGTTGGACAAATATCTGATGGTGTATTTCAGGTCAACATATGTATACATTAGCATACATATATTTAAAATCTATGCATATACTACCCACATTATTTATTTCAAAGTTGGCTTTAATAATCATACACCTTGATAAACACATATGTACATACAAATAAACACATATACTCAATACTTGTGTGATACCTGTCAAATACCAAGTGGATATTGTTGCACCTATGTAGATATATTGTTTTTAACATATGATTGATAATCTAAATGTAAAGCATTTCAATATCATTACCGTGTGTAATGTATGTTTAATAAGAATACAAACAGCAGAAGAGGAAAAAATTCTTGAATTTTCTGAAATGAAATATTTTAAAAGTATACTGACTATGCCATTAATGAACTCAGTTTATTAATTCCACTTACTTACAAAGAAATTTATTACTGATGGGTCTATATCAGGTAAATACTTACGCATAAATATAACAAAAACAATTCTTACATAAGACCAACAACATTCACTTTAGGCTTTGAGGAGGGGGTAAACATAAAAACAATTGGACTGATAAAATGTATTAGAATTAAACTTCACAATAAACTTTGCAGATAGAAATACCTTTGCAGCAGATATTAATGCTTCTTTATTTTTTTGCCTTTCTTCCTCCAAACATTTTTCCAATATTTCCTGTAAATGATAAGACAGTTAGACATTACAGTATTATTTGGGACAACAGAACATTCTTTCCACACTCTAAGCAAAATTAAAATATTACCTTCTGTTCTTGAGATTGCTGAGTCAAAGCTTCCTTTATTTTTTCTTTTAACAGTTCCTTCTCTGTGTCAAGCATTTCAAGGAGCCTCTGATGCTACAAGGAAAGTTAACTGCATTACAATTATGGCTCTGAGATAGATAACCTATCAACACGTAGAACAGCTGGTAGAATTCATTTGAAGTAGTTACCAGGGGAAATAAGAAAGTTGGCTAAAATGAGGGCTTAGGAGCCAAAAAATCTGAATTCCCATTTCTTTCATCAGTCAAGACATACTTTTTTAATCCCCAAATTCAGTATAGTAGATGACATGAAATTTAATTTGAAAGATATTCCAAATATGAAGTGAATCAGAAAATGATAAAATGTCCTTTTCCAAAATTAAACTTGGCAAATATACTCATTAAAATTATTATTAGTAGCTTACAGTGAGAGCAATCAGATTATAACTGATGTCTGCCTGAAGAAATATTATCCTAACAGAATATTCGTGTTTCTAGTAAAGTACTGTTAAAGAAATTTAAAGATCATTAGTCTCATCCTAAGATTTTGCTAGAGATTCAAAAAAAAATAAATAAATCTATGAAAGTAGTCAAAGGAATAGTATTGTGATAGCTAATGTTAAAGAATACAGAGTTCATGTATTCATTTTTATTTAACTGTAATAGTAAAAAAGCACACAGAGTCATTATCAAATTATCATAATTCAAACTTGGAGTTTGAATGAAGTTTTGTTGAGAAAATTTGACCTCTATGGCCTCAACACCTTCAATATAGATAAGCCAGATACTTGCTCTGAACAGTGCTCTCAGGGAAAGTAAAATATATGTATTCCCATTCACACAGATTTCACCTCAGTTACTAAAGGCAAATAAGATATTTTCTCAGATTTAGAACTATTTATATAAGTTCAGTTCAGTTCAGATCAGTCGCTCAGTCGTGTCTGACTCTTTGCGACCCCATGAATCGCAGCACGCCAGGCCTCCCTGTCCATCACCAACTCCCGGAGTTCACTCAAACTCATGTCCATCGAGTCGGTGATGCCATCCAGCCATCTCATCTTCTGTCGTCCCCTTCTCCTCCTGCCCCCAATCCCTCCCAGCATCAGAGTCTTTTCCAATGAGTCAACTCTTCGCATGAGGTGGCCAAAGTACTGGAATTTCAGCTTTAGCATCATTCCTTCCAAAGAAATCCCAGGGCTGATCTCCTTTAGAATGGACTGGTTGGATCTCCTTGCAGTCCAAGGGACTCTCAACAGTCTTCTCCAACACCACAGTTCAAAGGCATCAATTTTTTGGCGCTCAGCTTTCTTCAAAGTTCAACTCTCACATCCATACATGACCACTGGAAAAACCATAGCCTTGACTAGACAGACCTTTGCTGGCAAAGTAATGTCTCTGCTTTTGAATATGCTGTCTAGGTTGGTCATAACTTTCCTTCCAAGGAGTAAGCATCTTTTAATTTCATGGCTGCATCCATAGTGATTTTGGAGCCCCCCAAAATAAAGCCTGACACTGTTTCCACTGTTTCCCCATCTATTTCCCATGAAGTGATGGGACTGGATGCCATGATCTTCGTTTTCTGAATATTGAGCTTTAAGCCAACTTTTTCACTCTCCTCTTTCACTTTCATCAAGAGGCTTTTTAGTTCCTCTTTACTTTCTGCAGTAAGGGTGGTATCATCTGCATATCTGAGGTTGTTGATATTTCTCCCGGCAATCTTGATTCCAGCTTGTGCGTCTTCCAGCTCAGCGTTTCTCATGATGTACTCTGCATAGAAGTTAAATAAGCAGGGTGACAATATACAGCCTTGACATATTCCTTTTCCTATTTGGAACCAGTCTGTTGTTCCATGTCCAGTTCTAACTGTTGCTTCCTGACCTGCATATAGGTTTCTCAAGAGGCTGGTCAGGTGGTGTGGTATTCCCATCTCTTTTAGAATTTTCCACAGTTTATTGTGACCCACACAGTCAAAGGCTTTGGCATAGTCAATAAAGCAGAAATAGATGTTTTTCTGGAACTCTTGCTTTTTCGATGATCGAGCGGATATTGGCATTTTGATCTCTGGTATTTACATAAGAGCCTCCTTTAAATATGAACCAATTTCTGATACTCAGCATTTTAAAACAGATCTATGTCATTCAAAGTTGTTCTGATTTAAATGGCTTTTAGGCAGATAATCTAAGTTTAGAGTAAGTGACCAAACAGAAAGTTAAGATAATCTATGATTTCTATTTTTAATATTAATGCTTTTATCTTAATTTTTCAAGACAATAAGAAAAATTACCAAAAAATGTGATTTTTTCTTTAAAAACAAATCTAAACCGCAATATAAATCATGACACCATGATAAAAAATTGTTGGTATCCTATGAATTTGTGGAAATCATTTGAATAACAAATCAGTAGGCCTACCATATGATATATAATAACTAAGACTTTAACGTTATATTCTTTGAAAGTCTAAATGCACACAGAATTTCATGAAGTCAGAAACAACACCTAATACTCTTTATAAAACACACGATAAAATGTTTAACCAGGCAAATAATTAGACACAAAAATGGTAAGTACAATTCTCACTTGAGACTGAAAATATTCAATTTAGGCTTTGAAATGAGGGTAAACATAGCAAAAATGGAACAAGTAAAAATTTCCAGAATTAAACTACCGAAGAAATTTTCAAGAGTTGTCAATAATATTGAAAGTGATTTCTCCTTAAAATGAACAGTTAAGTTAATAAATCAGACTAATGGAGATCAATAAGTAATTAACTATAAGTAGGCCACCTTTCTCTGATGCTTCTCTTGTGGCACAGTCATAAGGAATCCACCTGGCAATACAGGAGATGTGGGTTTAATCCCTGAGTCGGGAAGATTCCCAGGAGAAGGAGATGACAGTGCTCTCTAGTACTCCTGCCTGAGAAACTCCATGAACATGGGAGCCTGGTGGGCTACAGTCCATGGGGACAGGAAGAATTGGACAAGACTTAGTGACTAAACAACAAAGAAGCCACATTTCTCCAAGGGTCCAACAAGAACTAGTAAAAGACGATACAGTAGCTAAAAATGACAATGCAAGGTTAGAAAATTCATTTCTGAACTTCATTTCTTAACTCTATAGTACACTGTAACAAAACACTATTTTTGAGCTTGTTTGAGCCAAAATAAAGTCAGGATAATAATTTGAAAGAAGCACCCTACAGAAAATATACCTTAAGTAAAATTATACATCTACTGGAGAAAATACAAAGTAACTACCATATATGTGTGTGTGTGTGTGTGTGTATACATATACACATACATATAAAATAATAGCTAACATTTTTGAGCATTTTAAAGTTTCAGACATTGTTAAAAGTATTTTACATGTAATTGTACGGGCTGCAGTCCAGGGGGTCGCTAAGAGTCAGACATGACTGAGCGACTTCACTTTCACTTTTCACTTTCATACACTGGAGAAGGAAATGGCAACCCACTCCAGTGTTCTTGCCTGGAGAATCCCAGGGATGGGGGAGCCTGGTGGGCTGCCGTCTATGGGGTCGCACAGAGTCGGACACGACTGAAGTGACTTAGCAGCAGCAGTACCATAATAAACATAAGAAATTGCTAAACTGAATGACAGTCTTCCTCATTTTCAGACTGAGTTATGTGAGACACAGAGAGGCTAAGAAATTTTCAGGTCTTGAAGGAAGAGCTTCAGCAATAATTATATCTATACACTCATTTTCAGCAGTAATAATCATTTAATAGCTAAAAGCAGTGGCAGTGTTACCTAGTTACTAAAGCTACATGATGTAAGTATTATAACACTTGGTGTTAAAAGGATTTGAGTAATCTGCTTTTGATTTTGTTTTTTTCAGAATAATATTAAAAAGATTCTTTGAATAAATATCCCTTGATATTAGGAAATATGATTGAAAAAGATATTTAATGGTATGGGAGAAGGTCAGCTTTCATTTCAATCCCAAAGAAAGGCAATGCCAAACAATGTTCAAACTATAGGACAATGGCAGTTAACTCACATGCTAGCAAAGAAAGGCTCAAAATTCTCCAAGCCAGTCTTCAACAGTATATGAACTGTGAACTTCTAGATGTTCAACCTGGATTTAGAAAAGGCAGAGGAACCAGCGATCAAATTGCCAACATCCGTTGGATCATAGAAAAAGCAAGACAATTCCAGAAAAACATCTACAGCTGCTTTATTAATTACTCTTCCAAAGCCTTTGACTCTGTAAATCACAATAAACTGCGGAAAATTCTTCAAGAGATAGGAATACTAGACTACCTTAGCTGCCTCCTGAGAAATCTGTACGCAGGTCAAGAAGCAACAGTTGGAACTGGACATGGAACAACAAACCGGTTCCAAATTTGGAAAGTAGTACGTCCAGCTTGTATATTGTCACCCTGCTTATTTAACTTCTATAGAGAAAACATCATGTGAAATGGTGGGGTGGATGAAGCACAAGCTAGAATCAAGATTGCCAGGAGAAATGTCAATAACCTCAGGTATGCAGATGACACTACCCTTATCATAGAAAGTGAAGAGGAACTGAAGAGCCTCTTGTTGAAGGTGAAAGAGGAGAGTGAAAACATTGGGTAAAAGTCAACATTCAAAAAACTAAGATCAAGAGAACACTCTACACATAGAAATCACCCCATGGTCAACACTGAAATCAGATTATATTATAATCTGAATATATTCTTGCAGCCAAAGGTGGAGAAGCTCTATAAAGTCAACAAAAACAAGACTGGGAGCTGACTGTGGCTTAGATCATGAACTCCTTATTGCCAAATTCAGACTAAAACTGAAGAAAGTAGGGAAAACCACTAGATGGTTCAGGTACGACCTAAATCAAATCCCTTACGATTATACAGTGGAAGTGAAAAATAGATTTAAGGGACTAGATCTGATAGACAGAGTGCCTGATGAACTATGGATGGAGATTCGGGACACTGTACAGGAGACAGAGATCAAGAACATCCCCAAGAAAAAGAAATGCAAAAAAGCAAAATGGCTGTCAGAGGAGGTCTTACAATTAGCTGTGAAAATAAGGGATGCAAAAAACAAAGGAGAAAAGGAAAAATATACCCATTTAAATGCAGAGTTCCAAAGAATAGCAAGGAGAGATAAGGAAGCCTTCCTCAAGTGATCAATGCAAAGAAATAGAGGAAAACAATAGAATGGGAAACACTAGAGATCTCAAGAAAATTAAAGATAATAAAAGGAACATTTCATGCAAAGATGGGCTCAATAAAGGACAGCAACGGTATGGACCTAACAGAAGGAAAAGATATTAAGAACAGCTAGCAAAAATACACAGAACTATACAAAAAAGATCTTCAAGACCCAGATAACCTCGATGGTGTGATCACTCACCTAGAGACAGACATTCTGGAAAATGAAGTCCAGTGGCCCTTAGGAAACATCACTATGAACAGAGCTAGTTGAGGTGATGGAATTCCAGTTGAGCTATTTCAAATCCTAAAAGATGATGCTGTTAAAGTGCTGCACTCAATAGGCCAGGAAATTTGGAAAACTCAGCAGTGGTCACAGGACCGGAAAAAGTCAGTTTTCATTCCAATCCCAACAAAGGGCAATGTTAAAGACTGTTCAAACTATGGTGCAATTGCACTCATCTCACACATTAGCAAAGTAATGCTCAAAATCCTCCAAGCCAGGCTTCAACAGGTAAACCTCCAGATGTTGAAACTGGATTTAGAAAAGGCAAAGGAACCAGAGATCAAATTGCCACCATCCGTTGGATAATAGAAAAAGCAAGAGATTTGCAGAAAAACATCTACTTATGCTTTATTGATTATGCCAAAGACTTTGACTATGTAGATCACAACAAACTGTGGAAAACTGTCCAAGAGAGGGGAATACTAGACCACCCTACCTGCCTCCTGAGAAATCCATATGCAGGTCAAGAAGCAACAGTTAGAACTGGACATGGAACAACAGACTGGTCCCCAAATGGGAAAGTACTAAGTCAAGGCTGTATATTGTCACTGTGCTTATTTAAATTCTATGCAGACTACATCATGTGAAATGCCAGGCTGGATGAAGTACAAACTGGAATCAAGATTGTGAGGGGAAATATCAATAACCTCAGATATGTAGATGACACCACCCTTATGGCAGAAAGTGAAGAGGAACTAAAGAATCTCTTGATGAAAGTAAAAGTAGAGAGTGAAAAAGCTGGCTTAAAACTCAACATTCAAAAAAACAGATTATGACATTCAGTCCCATCGATCCATTGCAAATAAATGAAGAAATAAGGGAAACAGTGAGACTATTTTCTTGGGCTCCAAAATCACTGCATATGGTGACCAAAGCCATGGAATTAAAAGACGCTTGCCCCTTGGAAGAAAAGATATGAGAAACCTAGACAGCATATCAAAAAGCAGAGACATTACACTACCAAAAAAGGTCCATCTATTCATGCTATGGTTTTCCCAGTAGTCTTGTATGGATGTGAGAGTTGGACTATAAAGAAAGCTGAGCACTGAAGAACTGATGCTTGAACTGCGGTGTTGGAGAAGACTCTTGAGAGTTGCTTACACTGCAGGGAGATCAAACCAGTCAATTCTAAAGGAAATCAGTCCTGGGTGTTCATTGGAAGGACTGATGTTGAAGCTGAAACTCCACTACTTTGGCCACCTGATGTGAAGAAACGACTGATTGAAAAGACCCTGATGCTGGGATATATTGAAGGCAGAGAAGAAGAGGACGACAGAGGATAAGATGGTTGGAAGGCATCACTGACTTGATGGACATGAGTTTGAGCAAACTCCTGGAGTTGGTGATGGACAGGGAAGCCTGGCGTGCTGCACTCCATGGGGTCACAAAGAGTAGGACTCAACTGAGCGACTGAACTGAATTGAAAATTGCCATTTTAGTGATTTGTTTGGGTGTGTATAACAGGGATAGAGGAAATGACCACGTTAAGTTCACCTTATTTATCTAGATTTAGAATCATTTAAAATATTTTAATTATATTGATCATTTTTTGAGAGACTATGTCAGGCACCATATTAGGAACTTTGTAAATATTAACGATCTGCACAATAGTTCAGAAATGTGTTATTACATTTGACAGGTATTAAAACTGAGTTCAGAAAGGTTATGTAAACTGCTGAGGTCTCACAGGACTAATAAATGGTTAGGCTGAGATTAGAACTCAAGAGATACAAAACCAAAGGGCTTTGTATACAAAAGCCCTTTGTTTTTTGGATACAAAACCCAAGGGTTTTACTCTAGATTCCTGAGAATTAAACATATAACTAAAGATGGCTCAATAAAGGAGAGAAATGGTATGGACCTATCAACAGAAGATATTAAGAGGTCACAAGAATACACAGAAGATCTGTACAAAAAAGACCTTCATGACCCAGATAATCACGATCGTGTGATCACTCATCTAGAGCCAGACATCCTGGAATGTGAAGTCAAGTGGGCCTTGAGAAGCATCACCACAAACAAAGCTAGTGGAGGTGATGGAATTCCAGTTGAGCTCTTTCAAATCCTGAAAGATGATGCTGTGAAAGTGCTGCACTCAACATGTCAGCAAATTTGGAAAATTCATCAGTGACCACAGGACTGGAAAACATCAGTTTCCATTCCAATCCCAAAGAAAGGCAATGCCAAAAAATGCTCAAACTACTGCACAATTGCATTCATCTCCCACGCTAGTAAAGTAATGCTCAAAATTCTCAAAACCAGGCTTCAACAATACATGAACTGTGAACTTCCAGATGTTTAAGCTGGTTTGAGAAAAGGCAGAGGAACCAGAGATCAAATTGCCAACATCCCCTGAATTATCAAAAAGGCAAGAGAGTTCCAGAAAAACATTTATTTCTGCTTTATTGACTATGCCAAAGCCTTTAACTGTGTGGATCACAACAAACTGTAGAAAATTCTGAAAGAATGGGAATACCAGACCACCTGACCTGCCTCTTGAGAAACCTGTATGCAGGTCAGGAAGCAACAGTTAGAACTGGACATGGAACAACAGACTGGGTCCAAATAGGAAAGGAGTAAGTCAAGGCTGTATATTGTCACCCTACTTATTTACTTATATGCAGAGTACATCATGAGAAACACTGAGCTGGAAGAAGCATAAGCTGGAATCAAGATTTCTAGGAGAAATATCAATAACCTCAGATATGCAGATGACACCACCCTTATGGCAGAAAGTGAAGAAGAACTGAAGAGTCTCTTGATGAAAGTGAAGGAGGAGAGTAAAAAAGTTGGCTTATAGCTCAACATTCAGGAAACTAAGATCATGACATCTGGTCCCATGACTTCATTGCATATAGATGGGGAAACAGTGGAAACAGTGGCAGACTTTATTTTGGGGGCTTGAAAATTACTGCAGATGGTGATTGCCGCCATGAAATTAAAAGACGCTTACTTCTTGGAAGGAAAGTGATGATCAACCTAGACAGCATATTAGAAAGCAGAGACATTGCTTTGCTGACAAAGGTTCATCTAGTTGAAGCTATGTTTCTTCCAGTAGTCATGTATGGATGTGAGAGTTGGACCATAAAGCTGAGCAATGAAGAATTGATGCTTTGGAACTGTGGTGTTGGAGAAGACTCTTGAGAGTACCTTGGACTGCAAGGGGATCCAACCAGTCAATCCTAAAGGAAATAAGTCCTGAATATTCTTTGGAAGGACTGATGCTAAAGCTGAAGCTCCAATACTTTGGCCACCTGATGGGAAGAAGTGACTCACTGGAAAAGACCCTGATGCTGGGACAGATTGAAGGCAGGAGAAGGGGATGACAGAGGATGAGACAGTTGGATGGCATCACCGACTCAATGCACATGAGTTTGAGCAAGCTCTGGGAATTGGTGCTGGACAGGGAAGCCTGGTGTGCTACAGTTCATGGGGTTGCATAGAGTTGGACTGAGCAATTGAACTGAACTGATAGTCATTTTAGCAATCTCATTGTGGCCTTTACTTGCATTTTCCTAATAACCAAGCATTTGAACATCTTTAAAAATGCTACTTCTACTTCTGATAGTATATTTTAACTACTCCTTTTCAAATATTACTATTCATAGTACTATCTGTATAAGAAGGAAAATGATTGGAGCTCTTTTTTCAACTTGGATTTGAGGTTTGTTCACTGACTATTTTCATTATTTAATCACATTAAGGTAGAAATTAAAAAGTATTGAGAGATAACTTGGCCAAAAAGGTTTCAGACTCTCTTTATTAAATCTAAAATAAAATATAAAGCATATCTGGAGATTGCCTGTATTACTTCTGTTGCGTGCCTCAATGGAGAATTCCCTACTTGTCTAAATTAAAAGTTAACACCATGGAAGTTTTGTGATATAAGGGATAATCAGTACAGTCTTTGTACCTTACTAGCAGACCATTCCAAGGTGAGGATGTTCTGAACACCTTTTGTTACATACCTCAGAGCCGGAATTCAATCAATGAAAATATTTAATCATATGACTCTTTAAATATTTACAATTTTGAAACAAAGAAGTCCTTTCTACAGAATTTGCAAGACACAGCCTTACAAAACTTTGAAAGGCATTATGAAAATGAGTTGAAATCTAAACCAGTAAATCTCATTTAGAAACACTGAAGAGCTTACTGTACTCTGATTATCTTAAATATCCTATTGATTGCTTCTTAAAACTATACTGAAATTTTAGTAATTTTTAAAGCAATTTAAAGAAATAAAGACAAACTACAGAGTACTGTTAATCTTACAGAGTAGGTGCTTAGTGTAACAATACCAAGAACAGCCCTTTGAAATTCAGCCTAAAACAAAAGGCGTTCAGAAGTGGGTTATTCTTTTCCCATATTATGGAAGAAATTTTTCCAAGAGAAAAATTTTTGATATAGACTCAAATATAAATATAGAGGTTATGTGGTTTTCACATGATTTTTGCAAAAAAAGAAAAGAAAAAAAATCCTCTTTCCTGTAATGTGACTCATAGGAGATACTGTAAACAGATTTAATCACAATCATACGTAGATAGTTTTTCAACATCAGATTTTTGACTAAGGAATCCGAGAAGCTCATGTTCAGGTATAGAGTTATCAATTTATCACAAGTCCACAAACTTCACATTATCTTATACATATAGTATATATTCTGCACATTCCAATAGCATAAACATTGAAAAAAGATCAAGAGGTCTGGTGAAAGTGAAAGTCGCTCGGTCGTGTCTGACACTTTGTGACGCCATGGGCTATACAATCCATGGAATTCTCCAGGTCAGAATGCTGGAATGGGTAGCCTTTCCTTTATCCAGGGGATCTTTCCAACCCAGGAATGGAACCCAGGTATCCCGCATTGTAGGAGGATTCTTTACCAGCTGAGCCACAAGGGAAGCCTGAAAGGTGGTCTTAAATCACACATTCATATTAACATGATTTGATGGATACTAAATAAATTCAATAAATGTCTTAATATAATGTTGAGTTACAGCTGCTTCATCTCTTCATGGGCTAATACATTAAATATAAACATAAATAAGATGAACTATAGATCTACTTAAAACATTTTTACCACAAACTCAATACTATCAATAAACTTCTTAAAATGAATAAAGTAAGACTAAAGATGTATGTGTGTTAAGTTCCTCAGTCGTGTCTGATTCTTTGCGACTCAATGGACTATAGATTGCCAGGTTCCTCTGTCCATGGAATTTTTCAGGCAAGAATACTGAAGTGGGTAGCCATTCCCTTCTCCAGGGTATCTTCCCAACAAAGGGACTGAACCAAAGTCTCCTGCATTGCGGGCAGGTTCTTTACCATCTGAGCCGCCAGGGAAGCCCAAGACTAAAGATAGATTATACTTAATTTATTTCACCAAATAGACATAATTTTTAATATGCATAAAGAATGGAAGCAATCAGGTTATTCCTCCAACTTAAACAGGTGTTTGATCTGAGGGAGTAATATGAACGGATGAAGCCAAAACTGAGGAAGAAGGCAAGGATGATGCCTCTCACCTCTGCTTTTCATCACTGAACTAGATGTCTTAGCTAATGCAACACAGTAAAAATCGGAGATAAAAAGGGAGAAGAAATTAGGCTGTCTTTCTTCACAGATAGCATGATTATCTTTGTAGAAAATCTGGAAGAATTAACTTAAAAATTCCTGGAATTGATAAGCAATTATAATAACATTGTAGTATATAAGATTAATACACAAAAGCCAATCCCTTTCCTATACAGCAAACAACTTTGAAATCAAAGTCACAATCAGTTCAGTTCAGTTGCTCAGTTGTGTTCCACTCTTTGCGACCCCATGGACTGCAGCATGCCAGGCTTCCCTGTCCATCACCAACTTCCACAGCTTGCTCAAACTCATGTCCATCAAGTCAGTGATGCCATCCAGCCATCTTATCCTCTGTCATCCCCTTCTCCTCCTGCCTTCAATCTTTCCCAACAACAGAGTCTTTTCCAATGAGTCAGTCCTTCACATCACGTGGCCAAAGCATTGGAGTTTCATCTTCAGTATCACTCCTTTCAGTGAATATTCAGGACTGATTTTCCTTTAGGATTGACTGATTGGATCTCCTTGCTGTTCAAGGGACTCTCACGAGTCTTTTCTAACACCACAATTTAAAAGCATCAATTCTTCGCTGCTCAGCTTTATTTATGGTCCAACTCTCACATCCATACATGAGTACTGGAAAACCAACAGGGCCACCCAAAATGGACAGGTCATGGTAGAGAGTTCTGACAAAACGTAGTTCACCAGAGAAGGAAATGGCAAACCACTTCAGTATTCTTGCCTTGAGAACCCCATGAACAGTATGAAAAGGCAGAGTCACATTACATTTTACATTATCACCCACAAAATGAAAATGTTAGGTATAAATCCATGATAATCTGTATAAGAGCTATATGAGAAAGACTACAAATTCTGATGAAAGATATCAAAGAACAATTAATAAAAATATATTTTCCATGTTTATGAAAGGGAGACTGAATGCTGTCAATATGTCAGTTCTTTCCAACTTGATGTATAAACACAATGTAATCTCAGTCAACATCCCAGCAAGGTACTTTGTGGATATGGACAAACAGATTTTAAAGATATGGAGAGAAAGAAAAAAAAAAACAAACAAAAAAACCAGAATGACCAATACAGTATTAAACAAGAACGAAGTTGGAGGGCTCATAACTCTCTGACTTCAAGGTGTACTATAAAGCCACCATAATCAAGATAGTGTGGTAATGGCAAAAAATAGACAAAGAGATAAATGGAATATAATAGTTCAGAAATAGACCCCTATGAATACAGTCAACTGATCTTTGACAAAGATGCAAAATCAATACAGTGTTACAGTCTTTACAAGTGTTACTAGAATGACTGGACATCTGCATGCAAAAATATGAATCTAGATACAGATCTCACTCTCTTCACAAAAATTAACTCAAAGTGGATCACAGACCTAAATTTAAAACACAGAATTTTTAAAACTCCTAGATGATAACTTAGGAAAAAACCTAGATGGCCTTGGATAAGGTAATGACTTTTTTGATATAACATTATAAGGACAATCCATGAAAGAACTAATGTAGAAGTTGACTTTCCATATAAAAATTCTACTAAAACTACATGTATATACCGACTATAAATGAACATGAGAGAATTTTGGAAGGGCAATGGAAATGTTTTATTTTATTCTTGTTTTAAGTGCTAGTTGTAAAAATGTTCTTGTCTGTCAAAATGCAAAGAATGGTACATCTAAAAGGGTACATATTTTATTTATGTGAATTATTTTCAATAAATTTGAAGAAAAAAGTATAGATACATTTTAAATTAATTTTTAACTCATACTAGTTTTGTCCCCTTGAGATAGCTTGACTTTCCTATTCCAGTCAAAAACAAATCTTTTCCCCATTAAAATGTTACCTCTTTTAAATTATTTCTTGAAGACTCAGAATTTCCTACTCTTTTATCTGCAATCTTAGAGCATTTTGTTTCTATAACTAATGCATTGTTTATTTTATTGTAATTTATTTTACAGCTGTCTCTCTTAATAAGGCTATTACTTTCTGGAAGGCAAAGAATGTTCTTATACTTTTAAAAAGCCTTTCTAGTACAGTGGCTGATATATTAAAAACTTTCAATTCAAGTTGACAACACCATTATAGATACTAGTGTTCAAGGGACTATCTAACAGTTATAATGCCTGCCTAAAGATAAACTAATGGAAAAAAATGTACTGGATTAATATACGACTCTGATAACAACAAGCAACTAAGTTTTTCCTATGATGAAAGGAAAAAAAAATAGTGGTCACCTAAAAATTGTACACAAATATTATTGGCAAACTAATTAAATAGCTCTAAGTGCAACCTGACCAATGCTTTAACAAGGTTACAGTTTGAACCACACCAATCATCTGGTTTGCAAGATTTCCTGCTGGACATCAACACCAACCACTCATTAGACCCCAAACCACCTTGGGAAATAGCTGTGGCTAAGATTTACACAGACCAGTAATGGACTAAATTACTAGTTCAGATGAAAAACAGGTCAGAAGCATATATAACATGACAGAAATTGGAAAGCCAATAAAAAGAATTATATATCAGACTCCCAGCCCCACTCCTCAAAATTTAGCTGAAAGTTTAAAGACTCTGAAGTTGGAAGACTTAAAAAAGGTCTGGCAATTTGCTCACACAAACTTTATAACTATTATGAAATGCAGATTTGATGATAACACCTTGGGAAATATTATCACATATTTAGTATCTTTTAGATGGGAAATGAAATAATCATATCAAATACCTTTGACATATTTTTTAAAAGATTATACATAGGGAAAGAATATAGAAAATAAAAAGACAGTGCCTCTTTCTCTTCCATATGAAAGAAAAACAAATTCTCCAGACAATGGGGACATTTTTAAAGCAGAATATTTTATTTTTACAGCTTTATAAAATACATATTTTAAAATAAAGCATACTCCATTTTTCCCCCCAAATAAACTGTGTACCTATGAAGTATATGAGGATACACAGTAAGCACTGTGAATGATAATGAATCAGCATATTATAAAAAATACACCATTAACTCTTAACATCAATTAAAGACAGAATGATTGACAAAAATCAATAGAATATTCAGAAGGGTTCAGCCCTGGTCTTGATTCGTTTATAGTAAGGACCAGTGGTTTTCAAATTCTGCCCAACAGAGCACTAGACATCCCCATCTCTATTTCAACTAGAGTCAACTATGCCTTTATTGGTCTTATTTGTAGGAATAAGCTTCAGTAGAAGCTTAAATCTAAGAAAAGGTATAATGGATAAGACACTTGCTAAAATAGATAATGAAATTGTATATTCACACATTTGGTTTCAGCTTTGACATGTAAAGAGCCTGGAAGATCAACGTGATCCTTGAACAAGAAAAAAGCTGAAACAAACTAAAGATCACATGCTTAGATCTCACATGCTTAGATCTATCAGAGAACCAGAATATAGCAAACCCTCCCATTCCCACCATAATGATCAATTTACAACTAGGCAAATCCAGAGTCACAACCAAGATCATCTTCCCAAGAGCAGAAGCTACTGGATATATAAACTGGTAGGCACTTAGATGGTAAATTTGAGGAACTGCTTGAGGCTGAGTGAGGATGAGTATGAGAGTGACAACTCTGCCAGCTGATGGTTTAGGGGGTTCCACACAGTTTAATGGGTTCTCCCCCCAGAAACTGCATCAGAATCTCAGTATGAAAAGCCAAGAAATTTCCCCTCATGTTCTGTTGAAAGGAGTAGAAAAAGTACCCACTGTGAATTATTCCGAGAGCATGAAGTGAAATGCAAGTTGCTGAGTTGTGTTTGACTCTTTGCAACCCCATGGACTATCCTGCCTGTCTCCTCTGTCCATGGAATTCTCCAGGCACGGATACTGGAGTGGGTAGCCGTTCCCTTCATTCTCTATAACAAAAGTCTATGCTTTACTTGAAAAGACTTTATCAAAACCTTATGAAACCTTAAACCTGGGCAAAGGGCCTTACCAAGATTCCAGCTCCCTCAACCCTTCTTGACTCACAAAAAAGAGGGGGAAAAGCCAACAAACACTTGTGAAGGTCACAGGCTCACTAAAAGATGAAAATTTAATCAATTACAGAATACTTCCCCTCTCCAATGCCTTATATCACCAAACCAACAAGTGAGTGAGTTAGAGTCGCCCAGTTGTGTCTGACTCTTTGCGACCCCATGGACTGTAGCCAGCCAGGCTCCTCTGTTCATGGAATTTTCCAGGCAAGAATACTGGAGTGGGTTGCCATTTCTTTCTCCAAAACCAACAAGGTTCTAGAAAATCATAGTGGATAACAGTTGAAAGAGCAGTTAAGACACAAACTCTTCTTAAGGAGGAGTTCTTAGAGAAGCAAAACACAAGAGGAGAGACAAACAAACAAAAACTCTGAGGAATCTGAACCCTCTAGCAAAAAATCTACAGCAACAGAAAACATTAAACACAGCTACTCCTTCCTAGACAAATTAAGAAAACCTCCCTTTAAATGTGTTAGCTGCTCAGTTGTGTCCTACTCTTTGCAACCCTATGTACTGTATTCCATCAGGCTCCTCGGTCCAAGGAATTCTCCAGGCAAGTATACTGGAGTGGGTAGCCAATCCCTTCTCCAGGGGATCTTCCTGACCCAGGGATCAAACCCGGGACTCCCGCATTGCAGGCAGATTCTTTACCATCTGAGACACCGATGAAGCCCCTTAAGAGTCTACTTCAATTCTGATTACATGATACAACATGTTCATCTTTTTTTTTTAATTGAAGTATAATTGACATATAACATTATATTAATTTCAGGTATTCAATATATTGATTTGATACCTGTATATACTCGGAAATTTTCACTATAATAAATCTAACATCAGTCACCATACATAGATAAAAAATAATCTTTTAACAAAAAAATTAAGGCATACTGAAAGGCTAAAAAGTCTGAAGGAACAAAAAAAAAAAAGCATCAGAACCAGTTTCAGATATGTCAGAGGTTTATGAATTATCAGACTGGATATTTAAAATAAAAATGATTAAATATGTTGAGGAAGCTAATGGAAAAAGAAAATAACATGCAGGATCAGGTGAATAAAGTACAGATGGAAACTCCAAGGAAGAAACAAAGGAAAATACTAGAAGTAAAAACAGAAAGAAAGAATGCCTTTGATGGGTTCATCAGCAGAGTCAACCTAACCAAAGAAAGAAGATAGGCCAATGAAAACTTCCTAGACTTAAGTACAAAGAGGGAGAAAAAAAAAAGGAAAACAAAAACACAGAGCAGAACAGTCGAGAATTATGAGACAATTTTAAACGACATAACATATGTGTAACCGCAATACCAAAAGGAGAAGAATAAAGCAGAATATTTGAAGAAATAATAGCCAAAATTTTTCTAAAATTAATGACAAATACCAAACCATGGATCCAGGAAGCATAGAGGACATCAAGCAAGATAAGTACCCCAAAAATTCCACAAAACCCCTACACCTATGTGTATTATATTCAGATGGCAAGAAAAAAAAAAAAAAGAGAGAGAGAGAAATCATGGAAGAAGCCAGGATAGGAAGAGAGGAAAGGGGGGAATACTTTACTTACAAGAGGAAAAGGCTAAGAATGACAGTAGATTTCAGAAACCATGCAGCTACAAGAGAGGAGTTAAATATTTAAAATGTTGAAACAAAAATCATCAAAAGGAAAGAGCAGAGATTTGCCATACCACACCCTGGGAAATACCACACTGTGCAGTAATAAAATATCATGATATTTATGTAAAAAAAAAAACAGATTAATGCAACAGAATAAAAAGCTCAGAGACAGACCATGTATCCCTGGGAACTTGATCCCAGGTGGCACTAGTGGTAAAGAATTTGCCTGCCAATACAGAAGAAACAAGAGACGCAAGTTCAATCCCTGAGGTTGCAAAGACTTCCTGGAGTAGGAAATGGCAACCAACTCTGGTATTCTTGTCTGGAAAATTCCATGGACAGAGGAGCCTGGCAGGTTACGGTCCATGGGGTCACAAAAGAGTCGGACGCGACTGAGCACTACTAGGATAGTGGTAGCAGGACCTAAAGGAGTACCACAAAAACCAATGTATAAAGGGTAACAGGTTTTGTCAGTGGTTCTCAAACTTAAGCATGTTATCAGAATCATGTGAAGCCTTTGTTATGAGCTTGATCAGCCCAAGAGCAGAGTTTTGGATTCAGCAGTCTGCAGTAGCACTAGGGAACTTGCATTTCCAATTGTTCCCAAGTGATGCTGACAGTGAAGCTGCTGACTGAAGAACTACAGTTTGAGATCCTTGATCACAGTGATCCCGAGAGCTCAGGTGAGCTGAAGAGAGCAAACTCTCAAGTGTCAGACTTGCTGATTAAGCAACCGACAATGAGCCAAAATGACAGAAATGAAGAAGCTTTTAATCACTTACTGGTGTAGTACAAGCAAGCGGCTAAAACCCCCTGCTTCCCTCTACCCCACCCCGCACCATGGAACAGCACAGAAGGTGAAGGTCGTGTGAATCAGCGCAGAAGGGGGAGTCATCTCACTGCTGCAGGTGCTCCCAACAAAAATCTCTGGGTGTTTTATGAACCCTCAGGTGGAAGGGAGGGAAAAGCCAGGCAGGGAAGGAGAGGAAAAGTTACGAAGACAGTCAGAGTAGGGAAGTGTCTTTAAGTTTCTTTTTCCTCCTCCCAATGAGGAGGTCTTGGCAGAATCACCCGAGGAAGACTTCTGCCCAGGGCACATATAAAGAGCCCTAGGAATGAAGGCACCTGAGGCAGAAATGAATAGTGAAAGTGTTAGCTGGTCAGTCATGTCTGGCTCTTTGCCACCGCCATGGACTGTAGCCCACCAGGCTCCTCTGTCCATGGAATTCTATAGGCAACAATACTGGAGTGAGTGGCCATTCCCTTTCTGACCCAGGAATCTAACCTGGGTCTCTTGCACTGTAGGTGGATTCTTTTACTGTCTGAGTCACCAGGGAAGCCCGAAGCAACTATGTAAAGAGCATGACCAGCAGTGGGGCCTGAGGACTTGAATGCCAAGGCTGCAAGGCCCTGGCTTTGTAGTAAGTCTACTAAGGGGAATTGTTTTCTCTCTTGAGGCCTGCCAGGTAAAGCCTTTGTAATAGCCTAGAGTCAGACCTGAAAAAAAAAAATCACATGCAGATTTTTAACCAGGAATCAGACTCCTCAAGTATATGCTACTAGGAAAAGTGGCTCATTTTAGGGAGAAACCTAAAAATGGATACTGAATCTTTATCTAAGATGATAAACAAAGCAAGACTATATGGATACAATACCAAAATGTGAAAGGTAAAATAATAAAGTTAATAAGAAAAACATGTACCAATATGCCTTTGGCTATAAGGACAATAAAGAGATTCTTAAAGAACATTAATACAAACCACAAGGCAAAAAACATTCATGGGATTACATCAAAATAAGGGATTTGCTTCTAGCAATAGATACTAAGAACAAAGTTAGTATTCCAATTACAGATGAAAGAAATCTGTTTTATCTAAAAGCCTTTAGGGGTTAATATTTCAATTTACAAAGAACCCCTGCAAACTGACAAGAAAAATATATCAACTTCAATTTAAAAAAAGGTTAATGAATAGGCAACTTACTGAAAAGTTAATCTCCAAAGTAAATAAACTTACAAGAAATTTAAGTTAAGAATGAGGTTTCTATAGTTTATTATAAAAAGTAAAATTTTGGGAATTCCCTGGACTCAGTGCTTCCACTACTGTGGTCACAGGTTCAAGCCCTGGTCGGGAGACTAAGACCCTGAAAGCCACACAGCATGGATGGATTTATATTAAAACACAAGATTTACATGCACACATAACATCAGTTTCAGATTTTAAAAGCAAAATGTTCAGTGGATTTCTCTTAGAAGTCTAGGAAACAGAATGCATTCTATACATAATAACATTTTTTGTAAAACAAAAAAAATATGCACATCAAATAACACAGAGTTTGCAAGAGCACATTCAAATAAGGACATCTATTAAAATGGAGGGAAGACACTGGGAGTAAGGAAGAAGGATAAAAGTAGGGAAGTAGGAAGGATAAAAATTGTATAATTGTATAAATGTACACTTACACATGCACAGACACACACATAGGGAAGGGCCTTATAAGATACAACAGGATAATAAGCCAAGAATTGAGGAGTATGATTAACTCTCTTCACCTAAGTTTAATGAAAATATTACAATTATACCGATAAAGCAGAAAATAGTATTACTGACAGCTAGCCCAAGAGGGAGAATTATGAATGGAAACAAAACCATATTTTTCAAAACATACTTACGTCACAAAATAAACTGTGCCAGACCTAACCATGATGCACATAACAGACTAAGCTCAAATCTTTTAATGACATTTCACTCATACCCATCGTTCCCAAGAGCACAGAAAAACTAACCTAAAAGTAACTCTAGAAAGACTCATGTATTCTAAAGATCACAGACTGTTACAGCAACTTTTAAAATACATTTGATATTAGCCAACGGCCAAGAGGTGATGAGCAAGTTTTTCTTTTTTTAAAAAATAATTTATATATTTTAATTGGAGGCCAATTACTTTACAATATTGTGGTGGTTTTTGCCATACATCGAAAGGAATGTGCCGTGGGTGTACATATGTCCCACAATCCTGACCCCCCCTCCCAACACCCTCCCCACCCCATCCCTCTGCGTTCTCCCAGAGCACCAGCTTTGGGTGCCCTGCTCTATGCATTGAATTTGCACTGTTCATCTACTTTACATATGGCAATATACATGTTTCAATGCTTTTCTCTCATATTGTCCCACCCTTGCCTTCTCCCCCCGAGTCCAAAAGTCTGTTATTTACATCTGTGTCTCTTTTTGCTGTCTTGCATATAGGGTTGTCATTACCATCTTTCTAAATTCCACATATATGCATTAATATACAGTACTGGTGTTTCTCTTTCTGGCTTAATTCACTCTGTATAATAGGCTCCAGTTTCATCCACCTCATTAGAACTGACTCAAATATGTTCTTTTGAATAGCTGAGTAATATTCCATCCTGTATATGTACCCACAACTTTCTTATCCGTTCATCTGCTGATGGACTGGATATCTAGGTTGCTTCCACATCCTAGCTATTGTAAAGACTGTTTCAGTGAACTTTGGGGTACATGTGTCTCTTTCAATTCTGATTTCCTTGGTGTGTATGCCCAGCAATGGGATTCCTGGGTTGTATGGCAGTTCTATTTCCAGTTTTTTTTTTTTTTTTTTCTTGTTAATTAATTTATTTTAATTGGAGGCTAATTACTTTACAATATTGTAGTGATTTTTGCCATACATTGACATGAATCAGCCATGGGTGTACATGTGTCCCCCATCCTGAACTCCCCTCCTACCTCCCTCCCCACCCCTCTATTTCCAGTTTTTTAAGGAATCTCCACACTGTTCTCAAGAGGGTTCCCTTTTCTCCACACCCTCTCCAGCATTTATTGTTTGTGGACTTTATGATGGCAACCATTCCGAGCAGCATGAGATGGTACGTCATTGCAGTTTTGATTTGCATTTCTCTGATAATGAGTGATGTTGAGCATCTTTTCATGTGTTTGTTAGCCATCTGTATGTCTTCTTTGGAGAAATGTCTGTTTAGTTCTTTGGCCCATTTTTTGATTGGGTCATTTATTTTTCTGGTATTGAGCTGTACGAGTTGCTTGTATATTTTGGAAATTAATTTTTTGTCAGTTGCTTTGTTTGCTATTACTTTCTCCCATTCTAAAGGCTGTCTATTCACCTTATAGTTTCCTTCATTGTGCAAAAGCTTTTAAGTTTAATTAGGTCCCATTTATTTTTGCCTTTATTTCCATTACTCTGGGAGGTGGATCAGAGGATCTCACTGTGATTTATGTTAGAGGGTGTTCCGCCTATGTTTTCCTCTAAGAGTTTTATAGTTTCTGGTCTTACATTTATATCTTTAATCCGTTTTGAGTTTATTTTTGTGTATGGTGTTAGAAAGTGGTCTAGTTTCATTCTTTAACAGGTAGTTGACCAGTTTTCCCAGCAACGCTTGTTAAAGAGATTGTCTTTTTCTCCCTTGTATATTTTTGCCTCCTTTGTCAAAGATAAGGTGTCCATAGGTGCGTGGATTTATCTCTGGGCTTTCTATTTTGTTCCATTGATCTATATTTCTGTCTTTGTGCCAGTGCCACACTGTCTTGACTGGAGCTTTGTAGTATAGTCTGAAGTCAGGCAGGTTGATTCCTCCAGTTCCATTCTTCTTTCTCAAAACTTCTTTGGCTATGTGAGGTTTTTTGTATTTCCATACAAATTGTGAGATTATTTGTTCTAGATTTGTGAAAAATACCATTGGTAGCTTTAGGGATTGCACTGAATTTATAGATTGCTTTGGGCAGTATACTCGTTTTCACTATATTGATTCTTTCAATCCACGAACATGGTATATTTCTCCATCTATTTGTGTCATCTTTGATTTCTTTCATCAGTGTTTTATAGTTTTCTATACATAGGTCTTTTGTTTCTTTGGGTAAATTTATTCCAAAGTATTTTATTCTATTCATTGCAATGGAGAATGTGATTGTTTCCTTAATTTCTCTGTTTTCTCATTGTTAGTGTATGGGAATGCAAGGGATTTCTGTGTATTGATTTTATATCCTGTAACTTTACTATATTCATTGATTAGCTCTACTAATTTTCTGGTGGTGTCTTTAGGGCTTTCTATGTAGAGGATCATGTCATCTGCAGACAGTGGGAGTTTTATTTCTTTTCCAATCTGATTCCTCTCATTTCTTTTTCTTCTCTGATTGCTGTGGCTAGGACTTCCAAAACTATGTTGAAAATAGTGATGAGAGTGGGCATCTTTGTCTTGTTCCTGATTTTAGAGGAAATGCTTTCAATTATTTGCCATTGAGGATAACGTTTGTGATGGGTTTGTCATACATGGCTTTTATTATGTTGAGGTACGTTCCTTCTATGCCTGCTTTCTGGAGAGTTTTTATCATAAACGGGTGTTGAATTTTCTCAATGCTTTCTCTTCATTTATTGAGATAATCATATGCTTTTCATCTTTCAATTTATTAATATGGTGTATTACATTGATTAATTTGTGAAAATTGAAGAATCCTTGTAATCCCTGGGTAAAGCACTTAGTAATGATTTATGATCTTTTTAATGTGTTGTTGGATTCTGTTTGCTAGAATTTTGTCGAGAAATTTTGCAACTATGTTCATCAGTGATACTGACCTGTAGTTTTCTTTTTTTGTGGCATCTTCATCTGGTTTTGGTATTAGAGTGATGGTGGCCTCACAGAATGAGTTTGGGAGTTTGCCTTCCTCTGCAATTTTCTGGAAGAGTGTGAGTAGAACAGGTGTTAGCTCTTCCCTAAATTTTTGGTAGAATTCACCTGTGAAGCCATCTGGTTCTGGGCTTTTGCTCCTTGGAAGACTTTTGATTACAGCTTTGATTCCCATGCTTGTGATGGATCTGTTAAGATTTTCTATTTCTTCCTGGTTCAGTTTTGGAAGGTTGTACTTTTCTAGGAATTTGTCCATTTTTTTCAAGTTGTCCATTTTATTGGCATATAATTCAACTTAGGATCTTTTGTATTTCTTTGTTGTCTGTTGTGATTTCTCCATTTTCATTTCTAATTTTATTGATTTGATTCTTCTCTCTCTTTTTCTTGATGAGTTGGCTAATAGTTTCTCTATTTTATTTATCTTCTCAAAGAACCAGGTTTTAGTCTTGATTTTTTTGCTATAGTCTCCTTCATTTACTTTTCATTTATTTCTGTTCTGATTTTTATGATTTCTTTCCTTCTAACTTTGGGATTCTTCTTTTTCTAGTTGCTTTAGATGTAAAGTTAGGTTGTTTGTTTGATGTTTCTCTTGTTTCTTGAGGTAGGCTTGTTTTGCTATGAATCTCCCTCTTAGCACTGCTTTTACTGAATCCCATAGGTTTTGGGTTGTTGTGTTTGTTGTTGTGTTTTCATTTTCATTTGTTTCTATGTAATGACCAACTTTTAAAATACATTCTGACAAATCTTTGCAAGACCATTCAATGACCAATTATAACCCTCCCATTCTATCATTATTTGTCCCTAATCCCAAGACATACATGGTTTGTATGTATCATGCCTTGCTGCAGCAAGCTTTAAACCACATTCAGACTGAAGGTAAGTTCCCAGCAGCCTTTGGTTCATGGCTTTTAGTAGGAAGGCACAATAGGGTAAACAGAATTGACTAATCTCAAACAGCTGGTAGCTGTTGGCTGGTAGCTGCTGCACTATAGAGCCTTCCATTTATTTCAGGTCCTTCTATTCTGAGGAGAGCCTATAGGATCACTATTTTGGGCATAACGGCAAAAACTTCATGTAAGTTCTCTGCCAAGTTGTCTAATTATTTGTTCCACTCATTTTAACATAAATGAAACATACCAAATTTAGTTAATAGAGTAAAATGTTTAGAGCATATATTTAGGGTAATTGTATATATTTAGTATATAATTTAGTATATATTTAGTGTAATTGTATATATTTAGTATATAATTTAGTATATATTTAGTGTAATTGTACATGCTTTTTTGGACATGCTAGTTACAGTAAATCTGATAGTTGTATAATCTGAACTTCAATCCTCATTTTACCTATTTATTTCTTCTTTCATTGCTGCTCATACTACCAAAGTGTTAAAAGCTTTACAGTGGTTAGAACATGATAGGGATAAATGGAAAACTCTTAAGTATCTATGAAAGATATTTTTGAGATACTCTACTGGGTCACAAGTTCTTGCTGCCTTCCTCTACCCATGAAACAGAGAACACAAAGCTTGATCCACTAATGGCCAGGTGTGCAGCTGGGAGTTTTGATAGATTGCTTCTCTTACACCCGTTCCTTGTATCTTAATTTCCAAGGACAAGGTGTGACTTGTGCTGGCTTTTGAAATGGGTAGGGGGGCCCTGGAATTCTCTTACTTATAAAAATTTTTACACATTTGTATGTGACATGAAGTAGTATTTAATTTTTTTTTAATGGTGGAGTAGTGAGGCTATATCTAAAATTGAAATTCAAAAGGAATAATGTCTTTTACTTTAAACTTCAGCATTAGTAGATGATTAGGAACCAATTTCAGCCACACAACATGTATTTAACATTTGTGTGCATGCTTGGTCAGTAAGTCATGTCTGACTCTTTGTGATGCCATGGACTGTAGTGCACCAGGCTCCTCTGTCCATGAGATTTCCCAGGCAAGAATACTGGAATGGGTTGCCATTTCCTTCTCTAGGTGATCTTCCAACCCAGTGATCAAACCCACATCTCCTGTGTCAGCAGATGGATTCTTACCACTGAGCCACCTGGGAAGCCTTTTATTTAACACTAAGTGTTAAATGCTAGTTTTAAAAATGAATGTCATTTTAGTCTGATGTAATTGAAATTAACTTTCAAAAAAACAATGAGAAGAGGGAAGTCCCACTCTTTTTCAACTTATATCACATAATTCCCTTTAGTACTGAGTATCATACTTTTAAAAGGTTGTATTCAAATAGGAAAATATTTAATGGCCAGTGGATACAGGATTGAAGGGACACAAAGACATACAGTATGAAGAACAACTGAAGGTACTTGAAATAAGTTTCCTATTTGGAAGATTGTTATATGAAGAAAGAATAGACTTATTCTGGATCCTTACAGAACTAGGGTAATGTATTAAAACTAGGAAGAAACAGTTTAGCTCATGAAAATACAAAGGTATTAGGTTTCATCTAACTATATTGTGTTGATATGAAATCAGCTATATTAGACCATTTTTACCTATAAAAATAACTATTTCATATACTTCAACCCAATACAAAGGGATAGTGAGTGAACAGTGTTCCCTTCATGGGCTTCCCAGGTGGCTCCGTGGTAAACAATCTGCCTGCTAATGCAGGAGATGTGGGTTTGATCCCTGTGTTGGGAAGATCCACTAGAGTAGGAAATGGCAACCCACTGTAGTATTCTTGCCTGGAAAAACCCATGAACAGAGAGTAGCCTGGCAGGGCTACAGTCCCTAGGGTTGCAAAAGAGACACAACTCAGAGACTAAACAACAAGTGTTCCTTCAGGTAGCAAATTTCTTTTCACTCGAGTAACCTCCTCATAATATGGACAATCATTTAATGAGTAATTTACAGAGGGGTTTCAAGCACTGGATGAGTAGTTAGAATATTTCTCTTAAGTTAATTTCTGATCCAAAGATTCCACGATTCAAGAAACTGAATTTAATTCTGATTCACTGTGCATTTGCTGAATGGAAATCCAGATACACAGGGGAATGAGAAGATTTGACATTAGCTTTGTTGATTTAGAATATTCTCATTTGTCGAGATTCACAAATATCTTTTGCTAAATTTAATGATATAATATGAGAATATTTTATATATCAGTAGGCTGTTTACTCCAACCCTTAATGTGGATATTTTAAAAACCACTTCACATTTATAACCTTTTTGAAAAGTATTTTATTTTTGTAAACTAATATCTTAGGTATTTTCCTTTAGAAATATTAATATTTTCTTTAAAATATCCACTCTGGATAAAATTAATTCTTTGATTAGAAATAATTTCTTATGAAATACTTTTATTAACTTTTAGAAAACAAAGTACTGAAAGTAGAAATAATAATAAATAACTTTAATCTAGAAAAGTTATTCTGAAAACTAGTTTCTACCCATTAAACTTATTTTATTTGCTCAGAGATTTTAAAAAAGTGTTCTATGTAACAATTTTGACAAAAAATGGAGACATAAGAAAGATCTTTATATTCAATGGATTCTCTATCATATAAACAATTTAATAATTCAGACTGCAGAGCTAATCATTATTTTTGATACCTTATGATTAAAACTCATGAATCAGAAATTTGATGTAAGATGAAATATAGTTATATTACCTGGATACTCAAAGCATTGTTTCACCATAAGGACTGTCTGAATCTAGCTTAGAAGTAACATTCTGAATTTAAACTCAAATTTGAATTCCTTGCAAGGCCTCTTTCAAGAAATGGTGACCCATTAGGGCAACACTGTGGCATCCCACTATAGATCATTCTTCTGAGTGGATAGTAACCTAAATATTTATGTACTTGGCAAGGCCATTTAGCCAATTTTTATCTATTGCCCTAGCTCTCATGTATTTCATACTTTTGTTCACAATGAGTTTGTGAGAGACGTAATTTGTTAAATTTGAGATAATCTGTTCTATCCCATTTTCCTGTCTAGTCTAGTAAATCTGACCTCCAAAAGGATAAGTTTAGCCAGACTTTATTTCATTAGAAAATCAATCTTGGTTCCAGAAGTTACCAATCTTCTTTAACAATCCATTATACAATCATGCTAGGAAACATCTCAACAATCACCAGTTTGTGAAATAATCTTTTTGAAAGTCACTACAAAAAGTAACTTGTGAAAGTTACTACAAAAAAGTAACTTGTGAAAGTTACTACAAAAAAGTAACTTGTGAAAGTTACTACAAATACTTTTGCATTTGTAATCTAGAGTAGCTGCCCTCAATTTTTTTGGCATCAGGGACCAGTTTCATGGAAGACCATTTTTCCACAGATTGCAGGATGAAGGGTCATTTCTAGATGATTACATTTATTGTGCACTTTATTTTTTTATTATTATTACACTGTGATAGATGATGAACGAATTACACAGCCCACCATAATGAACAATCAGTGGGAGCCCAGAGCTTGTTTTCCTGAGCTCAGGCAGTAATGTGAGCAATAGGGAGCAGCTGTTAAACACAGGTTAAGTTTCATTCACTCACCTGCCATTCACCTCCAGCTGGGTGGTCAGGTTCCTAACAGACCACAGATCACTTCCAGTCTGTGGCCCAGGGGTTAGGAACCCCTGATCTAGAGTATTTAGCACATTCTTTTAAAATTCAAAAGATTACAGGCAATGTTTCATCCCTTTCATTTACCAAGTTTCTTGATAACAATTCACCTGGACAGGCAATTATGGACATATCAGCAGCAGATTGGTGCACAATAGCGATCTTTTCACTGATCTAGGGCTTCTGTTCTCCTTTACCAATGTCCTCTGTGAAAAATGATTTTTGTACCAAGAGAGAGTAATGAAAGTAAAAACAAAATACAACACAGGACTTAAGAAAATTAACCACGAATTAAGAAGTTCTCCCTTCTCTTGATCACTACAAATTTCCCCCCAAGTAATGAGAAGGACTATTCTTTCCACGGCTTTCTACTTATGTAAACATTACTTGTATGTGCGTGCATGCTCAGTCCTGTCTGACTCTCTGCGACCCCATGGACTATTGCCCTTTAGGCTCCTCTGTCCATAGGATTTCCCAGGTAAGAATACTTAAGCAGGTTGTTATTTTCTTCCCCAGGAGATCTTCCGGACCCAGGGATCAATCTGAGACTCCTGTGTCTCCTGCACTGGCAGATGGATTCTTTACCACTGCTGCTGCTGCTAAGCCATTTCAGTCATGTCCAACTCTATGTGACCCCATAGATGGTAGCCCACCAGGCTCCCCTGTCCCTGGAGTGGGTTGCCATTTCCTTCTCCAATGCATGACAGTGAAAAGTGAAAGTGAAGTCACTCAGTTGTGTCCGACTCTTAGCAACCCCATGGTCTGCAGCCCACCAGGCTCCTCCATCCATGGGATTTTCCAGGCAAGAGTACTGGAGTGGGGTGCCACTGCCTTCTCCATCTTTACCACTGAGTCACCTGGAAAGCCCAAACATTACTCACAGTATTTTAAATGTTGATGATGATTGGCCTATTCTCTCAAATAATATATTCAGGAAAAAGAGGAAGTAAGCTTCTTATTTTCTGTGTAGTAGATTTCAATTTAAAATTTCACCTCTTTATTCACTCTCTTAAATTTACTACTCGTAGAGAATAAAGACAAGTGAAGTATGTGGTAAGAGAGAAAAACAATTTTATGGCTAGCCACAACCTGATCATATCACTTATATACATTTGAGACAATAATTAGCAGGTAATAAAATGTGTTTTTCCTGGCAGATAAATGGTCTCAAGGCACACTTTTTCTGCCTATTTTATGATAATGAGACTTAAATGATCCTGATGACATCCTAAGAATGGATTAGAATAGTAACACCATAGCTCATATAAAAGTATTAAAAGTTAATGTTGTTTTATAATGTTTAATAGATGAAATTAAGTTTAAAAATAAGTAATATCTGCAACTAATGAATTCTTCTAAAATTTGAAATTTGATACCTACAATTTTATTCATACAAACAGCAGTATGAAAAAAGAACTACCAAAAATTTGATCAATTAGCATAACTAAATGAATTTGAATTTATGAGAAAATTAAACTTTGATTATTTCAATGTAATTATAGCACTCTTACACAATAAAGGTGACAACCAAAAATCTTCAATAACCTCCTAAGTAATCATGATTTACAATAAGCATTTGACATGCCCTAAAATGATAGAGGTACTAAGAGTGACAGATGGAAATGAAGGCTTTCCAGCACTTTCACTGATTATATACATAGCTAAACAAAACTCCAATAGACAAATAGAACACAGTATGTATAGAAGAGCATGACAGAGTACTTAAGTATCTTTACAAAGTCATGGCAATCTCAAAGACAGGCAAATAAATACAAAGTACTTACTGCCTTAGTCCATAAAAGGACCCACACACATATGTGCAATTAATTTTCAGCAAAAGTGCAAAGGAAATTCAATGGAGAAAAGGATTTTCATAAATGGTGTAGAACAATTGGATACTCACATAAAAAAATATTCAATTTGATCTATACCTCATGCCATACACAAAAATGACTCAAATGTAAAGCCTACAACTTCTAGATGAAAATATAACCTTTTGACTTGGGATAGGTAACAAGTTCTTCTGTGTAACATGGAGAATATAATTCATGAGAAAGAAAACTGATGAAGTGAACTTCATCAGTATTACGAACTCCTGCTCCTCCTAAAGACACTGTTAAAAGAATATAAAGTAAATATTTACAAATGATAAATCTGATAAAAGACTTAAGTATATAAAATGTCTTCAAAACAAAATAAAGAAATTAATAATCCAAAATAAAAATTAAGCATAAAACCAGATATTTCACTAAATAAAATGTACTGGTGGTAAATAAGAACAAGAAGATATTTAAAATTATTAGTCAAATGCAAACTGAATATAACTTATATGCATATTAAATGCAAGTCAATGCAAATTAAAACCACATACAGAATCCTAAAAAGTAGTATAAATGAACATATTTATGGGCCAGAAACAGAGTCATAGATATAGAAAACACACTAAAGGTTACTAAGGGGAAAGGAGGACAAGGCATAAGTTGGGAGACTGGAATTGGCATACATACTATTATATATATAAACAGATAACTAATAAGAATCTACGGTATAGCACAAGAAACTCTACACAATACATCGTAATGACCTATATGGGAATAGAATCTTAAAGAGTGGATATATTCACATATAATATGTATAACTGATTCACTGTGCTGTGCGGCAACTATACTCCAGGATAAATTAATTTACAAACATAAGCCACCACTACACAACTACTGGGATGGCTTAACTTAAACAAACATTGTGCCAAGAGCTGATAAAATAATATGAAACATTCTTACACTGCTGGTAGGTGTACAAACAGTACAACCACTTTTGAAAAACAGACAGCTGACATCAAGTTAAGCAGATACTACCTAATAATCCAGATACTAAAAGTTTTTAAATTAAAACATACATTTATTACAAAATTGCACATAAATATTTTACAGCAGCTTTATTCATAATCACTGAGAACTGAAAACGACCCAAATTTTCTTTAACTGGTAAATGGTAAATGGAGAAATAAACTGTGGCACATTCATACAGTGGAATACTACGTAGCAATGGAAAGAATACACTAATGGTAAATATACAACATAGAGGCATCTGAAATATAGCAAGTGAAAGAAATCAGTCTCAAAAGTCAACATACTACCAGGTTCCATTTACATGATATTGTGTAGAAAAGGCAATACTATAGGGCCATAAAATTTTCCATCCACCAATTTTGTGGCTCAGCTAGTTAAGAATCTACCTGCCATCCGGGAGACATGGGTTCAATCCCTGGGTTGGGAAGATCCCTGGAGAAGGGAAAAGCTACTCATTTCAGTATTCTGGCCTGGAGAATTCCGTGAACTGTATAGTACATGGGGTAGGAAAGAGTTGAACACAACTGAGCAACTGAACTGAACTGAACTATGCAAAAATAATGCGTTTTAAAAAATAAACCTGCCAAATGCAAATAGAAATTATAGCTAGACTTCAAATCTAAATATTCTTTCAAAAAGGAAACCAAAAATAAAAAAGACACAACAATGGATGAGTGAACTATTCCTTGTTTCAGAAGAATGAACTTCCTTTACATAAAAATAATCACAACATATCAGATCAAGATATTTCTCCATGTAACAACAGCTACTGGTGATTGAGTAGTACTATATTCTAGGCACTGTGCTTCATTTATCTTTACATAGCCCTGTTGAAACAGTATGCTAAGTCACTTCAGTCGTATCCGACTCTGTGCGACCCCATAGACGGCAGCCCACCAGGGTCCCCCGTCCCTGGGATTCTCCAGGCAAGAACACTGGAGTGGGCTGCCATTTCCTTCTCCAATGCAGGAAAGTGAAAAGTGAAAGTGAAGTCGCTCAGTTGTGTCCGACTCCTAGCGACCCTGTGGACTGCAGCCTACCAGGCTCCTCTGTCCATGGGATTTGCCAGCCAAGAGTACTGGAGTGGGGTGCCATTGCCTTTTCCGTTGAAACAGTATAATTAACTCTAATTTAGAGATTTTAAAAAGAGGCACAAAGAAATTACACAGTTGCTTCAATTCAAACTACAAATAAAGAATAAAAAACAATGTAAGTGGCTTCTAAGGTCACAAAGACAGTATAAATTTACATGTCCTTTCTTCCACCGTATCCTTTTTTACATTTAAATTGCAAAAAAAATGCTTTATAATATTGCTGTGATTTCTATCATATATTAACATGAATTAGCCATAGGATAATCAAGATGGTGGGATCACTCACCTATAGCCAGACATCTAGGAATGTGAAGTCAAGTGGGGCTTAGAAAGCATCACTTCAAACAAAGCTAGTGGAGGTAATGGAATTCCAGTTGAGCTATTTAAATCCTGGAAGATGATGCTGTGAAACTGCTGCACTCAATATGCCAGAAATTTGGAAAACTCAGCAGTGGCCTGGAAAAGGTCAGTTTTTATTCCAATCCCAAAGAAAGGCAATGCCAAAGAATGGTCAAACTACCACACAATTGAACTCATCTCATACACTAGTAAATAATGCTCAAAATTCTCCAAGGCAGGATTCAGCAATACATGAACTGTAGGCTTCCACATGTTCAAGCTGGTTTTAGAAAAGCCAGAGGAACCAGAGATCAAATTGCCAACATCTACTGGATCATCAAAAAAGCAAAAGAGTTTCAGAAAAACATCTATTTCTGCTTTATTGACTATGCCAAAGCCTTTGACTGTGTGGATCACAATAAACTGTGGACAATTCTGAAAGAGATGGGAATACCAGACCACCTGACCTGCCTCTTGAGAAACCTGTATGCAGGTCAGGAAGCAACAGTTAGAACTGGACATGGAACAACAGTTCAGTTCAGTCACTCAATTGTTTCCGACTCTTTGTGACCCCATGGACTGCAACATGATAGGTCTTCTTGTCCATCACCAACTCTGGGAGATTACTCAAACTCATGTGCATTGAGTCAGTGATGCAATCCAACCATCCCATCCTCTGTTGTCCCCTTATCCTCCTGCCCTAAATCTTTCCAAGCATCAGCGTCTTTTGCAGTAAGTCAGCTCTTTGCATCAGGTGGCCAAAGTATTGAACTTTCAGCTTCAACATCAGTCCCCCTAATGAACACTCAGGACTGATCTCCTTTAGGATGGACTGGTTGGATCTCCTTGCACTCCAAGGGACTCTCAAGAGTCTTGTACAACAACATAGTTCAAAAGCATCAATTCTTTGGCACTCAGCTTTCTTTCTAGTCCAACTCTCACATCCATACACGACCACTGGGAAAGCCATAGACTTGACTAGATGGACCTTTGTTGGCAAAGTAATGTCTCTGCTTTTTAATATGCTGTCTAGGTTGGTCATCACTTTCCTTCCAAGGAGCAAGCGTCTTTTAATTTCACGACTGCAGTCACCATCTGCAGTGATTTTGGAGACCCCCAAAATAAAGTCAGCCACTGTTTCCCCATCTGTTTGCCATGAAATGATGGGACGGGATGCCATGATCTTCATTTTCTAAATGTTAAGCTTTAAGGCAACTTGTTCACTCTTCTTTTACTTTCATCAAGAGGCTCTTTAGTTCTTCTTCACTTTCTGCCATAAGGGTGGTGTCATCTGTGGTTATTGGTATTTCTCCCAGCAATCTTGATGCCAGTTTGTGCTTCTTCCAGCCCAGCAGTTCTCATGATGTACTCTGCATTTAAGTTAAATAAGCCAGGTGACAATATACAGCCTTGACATACTCCTTTTCCTATTTGGAACCAGTCTGTTGTTTCATGTCCAGTTCTAACTGTTGCTTCCTGACCTGCATATAGGTTTCTCAAGAGGCAGGTCAGGGGGTCTGGTATTCCCATCTCCTTCAGAAATTTCCACAGTTTACTGTGATCTAGTCAAAGGCTTTGGCATAGTCAATAAAGGAAAAATAGATGTTTTTCTGGAACTCTCTTGCTTTTTCAATGATCCAGCAGATGTTGGTAATTTGATCACTGGTTCCTCTGGCTTTTTTAAAACCAGCTTGAACAACTGGAAGTTCACAGTTCACGTATTGCTGAAGCTCGGCTTGGAGAATTTTGAGCATTCCTTTACTAGCATGGGGCTTCCCTGGTGGCTCAGAGGGTAAAGCGTCTGCCTGCAATGAAGGAGACCCAGGTTTGATCCTGGGTTGGGAAGATCCCCTGGAGAAGGAAATGGCAACCCACTCCAGTACTCTTACCTGGAAAATCCCATGGATGGAAAAGCTTGGTAGGCTACATACAGTCCATGCGTTGCAAAGAGTTGGACACGACTGAGTAACTTCACTTTCATTTTCTTTCACTTTACTAGTGCATGAGATGAGTGCAATTGTGTGGTAGTGTGAGCATTCTTTGGCATTGTCTTTCTTTGGGATTGGAATAAAAACTGACCTTTTCCAGTCCTGTGGCCACTGCTGAGTTTTCCAAATTTGCTGGCATATTGAGTACAGCATTTTCACAGCATCATCTTTTAGGATTTGAAATCGCTGAACTGGAATTCCATCACCTCCACTAGCTTTGTTTGTGGTGATGCTTCCTAAGGCCCACTTGACTTCACATTCCAGGATGTCTGGCTCTAGGTGAGTGATCCCACCATCGTGATTATCTGGGTCATGAAGATCTTTTTTGTACAGTTCTTCTGTGTATTCCTGCCACCTCTTCTTAATATCTTCTGCTTCTGTTAGGTCCATACCATTTCTGTCCTTTATGGAGCCCACCTTTGCATGAAATGTTCCCTTGGTATCTCTAATTTTCTTGAAGAGATCTCTAGTCTTTCCCATTCTATTGTTTTCCTCTATTTCTCTGCACTGATCACTGAGGAAGGCTTTCTTATCTCTTCTTGCAGTTCTTTGGAACTTGCATTCAAATGGGTATATCTTTCCTTTTCTCCTTTGTTTTTGCAGCCCTTCTTTTCACAGCTATTTGTAAGGTTTTCCCTGACAGCCATTTTGCTTTTTTGCATTTCTTTTTTTTAGGGATGGTCTTGATCACTGTCTCCTGCACAATGTCATGGACCTCTGTGCATAGTTAATCAGGCACTGTCTATCAGATCTAGTCCTTTAAATCTTTTTCTCATTTGTATAATCATAAGGGATTTGGTTTAGGTCATACCTGAATGGTTTAGTGGTTTTCCCTACTTTCTTCAATTTCAGTCTGAATTTGGCAATAAGGAGTTTATGATCTGAGCAAAAAGACAGGACACTGAAAGATGAACTCCCTAGGTTGGTGGTGACCAACATGCTACTGGTGATCAGTGGAGAAATAACTCCAGAAAGAATGAAGAGATGGAGCCAAAGCAAAAACAACACTCAGTTGTGGATGTGACTGGTGAAAGAAGCAAAGTCTGATGCTGTAAAGAGCAATATTGCATAGGAACCTGGAATGTTAGATCCATGAAACAAGGCAAATTAGAAGTGGTCAAACAGGAAATGGCAAGAATTAAGCATAGTAAGTGCTGAAGATGAGCAATACAGAGGCAATACTAAGTTCTTCAATAAGTATTACCTGATCAGTCTACTAGAAATACATATACTTGGGCTCCAACTAAACTATTAAGAATCAAAACTAATGGTCAAGAAGCCTGTTAATCTGAACAAATATCTCCAGAAGTCTCATTGGAAAACACTAACCAAAATGATATTTCCCAATAATGTGGAAACAAACACTTTGCTGGTTTCCTGTTAAAACTACAACAGACTGAAGCACATTAAAATGCTGCTTTTGTAGACAAAAAACCAGCTAAGTATTGCCAACTTCATAAGGTTCAGCTTCATGTATTTCTTTGTCCCACTGGATTTACTGCATCAAACTCTGTAGGAAAGAGAATGTTGTTAACAAATAAAGCAGTCCAAGAAATTTTCATGATAAAGAAAATCTCAGAAAAAAACAATTATCACCAGGAGGAAATTAAGAGGTCAGAAAATTAAAATTCCCCAAGTTATACTAGTTCCTGTTCTAGATCTGTGAGGCTGGCAAATCTCATTTCAAATCTAATCTGGAGCCTAATTTTTATTGAAACACAGCTGTGCCCATTCACTATACAGTGTTTATAGGCACTTTCTCACTATACCAGCAGAGTTAAACAGTTGCAACAGAGAGCCTAAAATATTTACTATTAATACCTATCCTTTTTGGGAAAGATTTGCCAAACTTCCCTTAAAGCAATATAAATAACACAACAAAGATTTGCAAACGATAAACCAACAGAGGCCATAAAATTATGTGAAGACATAATAATCCTAAACATTTATGCACCAAATACAAGTATGCCAGATAGATGGGGAACTAGTCAAATGCATAAGTATAGTCATATATTTTAACACCTGCTTCTCAATAATTGGTAGACAATAGAACAAAAATCTGTAACAACATGGACTTAAATAACATGACAAAAACTTGATCCAATTAACATCTATTTAAAAAAAAAACTGCACCAACAGAAGAATGAACACTCTTTTCAAGTAGACAGAGAAATCTCAAAAAAGTACTTAAATCATATGAGGTATATTCTCTGTCTATATTACAATGAGATCAGAAATCAGTAAAAGTAGTACATTTGGAAAACCACAGAATATTTAAAAACAAATGACACATTTGTAAATAATCCAAGGTTAAAAAAAGAAATCAATAAAAAAACTTAAAAGTATTTTTTCTCACTGAAAATGAAAATATGACATTTAAAACTGTGAAACACATATCTAAAGTAGTACCTAGAAAGAAATTTACATTACTAAATAGGTTATTTATAAAGCAAGACTTCTATCAATGACCTAAGTGTCTACTTCAAGACACTAGAATAAGTACAAATTAAATCTCAAATTAAAATTAAGCTAAAGAAATAAAATAATAAAGGTCAGAGTAGTAATCAGTGATGCAGAAATAAGAAAAAAAAAAAAAAAACAAAGAAAATCAATGAAATACGCTGACTCTTTGAAAGGATAAAAAAAATAATAAACCTCTACAGAACTGTCAATTCCCTGGTAGCTCAGATGGTAAAGGATCTCCCTGCAGTGCAGGAGTTTGATCCCTGGGTCTGAAGATCCCCTGAAGAAGGGAACTGCAACTCACTCTAGTATTATTGCCTGTAGAATTCCACGGACAGAGAAGGCTGGTGGGCTACTGTCCATGGGGTCACAAAGTGTTGGACATGACTGAGCAACTAACACTTTTGCTACAGAATTAATGAGGAAAAAAGAGGATACGGATCACTAATAACTGGAATAAAATAAGAGATATCACCAAAGATTTATGAAAAAAATTACACCATAAACCTATACAGAGATAAATGACAATAAAATCCAACATCTATTCCTGGAATAAAAACTTGGAAGTAGAAAGAAAATACTTAACCTAATAAATGCCTTTAGGGTATCTATAGCTAAGTTTGTATCTAATGATGAAAAACTGAATGTTTTCTTCCCAGGTCAAAAAAGGCAAAGATATCCTTCTATTTTAACATTTACTAGAGGTTCAGTCGGAGAAGGCAATGGCACCCCACTCCAGTACTCCTGCCTGGAAAATCCCATGGACGGAGGAGCCTGGTAGGCTGCAATCCATAGGGTCGCTGAGGGTAAGGCACAACTGAGCAACTTCACTTTCACTTTTCACTTTCATGCATTGGAGAAAGAAATGGCAACCCACTCCAGTGTTCTTGCCTGGAGAATCCCAGGAATGGGGGAGCCTGGTGGGCTGCCGTCTATGGGGTCACACAGAGTCGGACACGACTGAAGTGACTTAGCAGCAGAGGTTCACTTAGTTCATTAAGTTAAGAAAAATAAATAAAAGGCATCGAGATTAAATGGAAAATGAAATGATGTCTCTGCTTTCAGACAACATGATCATCTATACAGAAAACCCTACAGACTTTACAAAAAGAGGTGCTTAAACTAGTAAGGGATTTTAGCATCATTACAGAATACAAGACCAATACACAACAATCAATTGTATTGACTGTTATGTACCAGCAACATGAACTGGGTAATTAAAATTCTTAAAAATATATGTCAAACTACCACTAAATAAATATAAAATATATCAGGATAAATTTGACCCCAAAACTGTGTTCGACTTGAACAGTGAAAAATTTTAAACTGGAAAATTTTATAAAGACCCAAATAAATGGAACAATAAACTGTATTATTAGGTAAGAAGACTGAATACTGTAAAGTGGTCAACTGCATCTAAATAGAATCAACTTAATCCAATCAGTATCTATGATACAATAAGAAATACATATTAGGTCTTTATCCCCAGTTCCTAGCAGAGACCTAAAACCCTTTTAATCCAGGGTATTTAGGAGTGAAAGGAGTATCTTTTATTATTCACAAGAAGACTCTTTCAACAATACTTGAGTTTATGCTAATGAGGAGACTCTTGGTAGGTCTCAAGATATCTTCAGGAGACTGTCAGAGTAACAAACCATATCATAAAGAAAGAGTTGGAACATTCAACCTTATCCTCTTCCTCAACATGGATGGAAAGGAGCGGTGCTAAAGACAGTTAACCAACAATGGCCATAGATTTAATCAGTCATACCCACGTGATGAAACCTCTATAAAAACCCCTAAACAAAAGTTTTCTGAGAGCTTCCAGGTTAGTGAACACATCAAGTTGCTGGAAGAGATACATACCCAGAGAGTACCTTCTCACCCTTATCTTGCCCTACGCAACTCTTCCACCCTTATCTTGCCCTACATTGCATCATTTATAATAAAACTATCAAAGCCTCAAAAGGAATTTTTGGGAACCCTTGCTTTATACCCAGTTAGTCAGAAATAGAGGAGGCCCAGGACTTGGGACTGGCCTTTGAAGTTGGTGTAGCCTTGTGGAACTGATCCCTTAACCAGTGGGGTCTGCTCTAACTCTGGGCAGTGTGAGAATTAAATTCACTTTAGGACATTCAGTTGGTGTGCACAGAGAACTAGAGAAATCTCTGATGTTAAAACCCACATATTCGGTGTCAAGAGTATTTGGCTGTGAGCAAACACAGTTCAAAACATCCCAGCATGCTTTGCTGTAGAAATCAACAGGCTGATTATAAAGATTACATGGAAATATGAATGACCTGCTGCTGCTGCTGCTGCTAAGTCGCTTCAGTCGTGTCCGACTCTGTGCGACCCCATAGACGGCAGCCTACCAGGCTCCCCCGTTCCTAGGATTCTCCAGGCAAGAACACTGGAGTGGGTTGCCATTTCCTTCTCCAGTGCATGAAAGTGAAAAGTGAAAGTGAAGTCACTCAGTCGTGTCCGACTCTTTGCAACCCCATGGACTGCAGCCTACCAGGCTCCTCTGTCCATGGGACTTTCCAGGCAAAAGTACTGGAGTGGGGTGCCACTGCCTTCTCTGATGAATGACCTAGAATAGCCCAAATGACTCTGATATACAAGCACAATATTGGAAGATTTACACTACCTGAATTCAAGACTTATTGAATGTGTATGGTAAATAAATAGTACAAGACTTGAGTTGAAACAGACAAATAGATAAATTGAACTGGTAGAGAATTAAGTAGCAAACCCACACATAACATGATTAATTTTTGAAGAAGGTACAAAGGAAATTCAATGGTGAAAGAAAAGTCTTCTTAGCCATTAAGACTGTAATGCTTAGACATCCATACAAAAAAGAAGAAGAAGAAGAAGAAACTTCAGTCCATATCTAGAACCATATGCAAATATCAAATGAATTACCTGGATCATTTGTAAACCTGAAATTATGAACTAATACCTTTAAAATTAAATACGGAAGAAAATATTTTTGATTTTGGGTTAGGTTAAGACTTCTTAGATGTAAGTAACATCAAAAGAATTACCCATAGGAAAAAAAATGAATTGGATTTGTATGTCATTTAAAATTTCTGCTTTTGGAAATACATTAGAAGAAAAGAAAAGCCATAGACTATGATAAAGTATTTGAGCACATATCTGAAGAAAGATTTATATCTAGAATATTAAAAAAAAAACTCTGAAAATTCAACTATGAGAAAACAATAACAACAATTAGGGACAAATGTCACTTTCCTAGTTAATATCTTTTAATAGCACCCAATTTCAGGTCAGACAATGTGGCAGACAAGGTCATTCTATTCAACAACAACAAACCATTTCTTGATCAGATTGTGACAGCAACAAAAAGTAGATTTTATATGACAACTGATGATAACCAGTTTAGTGGCCGGACAGAGAAGAAGCTCCAAAGCACTTTCCAAAGCCAAACTTGTACTAAAAAAAAGTCATGGTCACTGTTTGGTGGTCTGCTGCTGGTCTGATCCACCATAGCTTTCTGAATCCTGGAGAAACCATTACATCTGAGAAATGCTCAACAAATCCATGCTGCTACTGCTAAGTCATGTCAGTCGTGTCGGATGCTGTGCAACCCATAGACTGCAGCCTACCAGGCTCCCCCGTCCCTGGAATTCTCCAGGCAGAAACACTGGAGTCGGTTGCCATTTCCTTCTCCAATGCATGAAAGTGAAAAGGGAAAGTGAAGTCGCTCAATCGTGTCGACTCTTAGCGACCCCATGGACTGCAGCCCACCAGGCTCCTCCGTCCATAGGATTTTCCAGGCAAGAGTACTGGAGTGGGCTGCCATTGCCTTCTCCACAGCAAATCGATGAGATGCACCCAAATCTGCAACTGCTGCAGCCGCATTAGTCAACAGAAGGGGCAAATTTTTCTCCATGACAACACCTGACTGCACATCACACAACCAACACTTCAAAAGTTGAACTAATCAGGCTTTGAAGTTTTGCCTCCTCCACACCTGACTTCCCGTCAACTGACTACTACTTCTTCAAGCATCTAGAAAACTTTTTGCAGGGAAAATACTTCCAGAACCAGCAGGAGGCAGAAAATGCTTTCCAAGAGTTTGTCAAATCCTGAAACATGGATTTTTACACTACAGAAATAAACCAACTTATTTTGCACTGGCAAAAATGTGTTGACTGCATAATGGTTCTATTTTGATTAATAAAGATGTGCTTGAGCCTAGTTATAATGATTAAAACTTATGGCCCATAACCACAATTACATTTGCACCAACCTAATACATTTAAAAGATGAGAAAAATAAACCACAGAGAGGTTAAAGGACATTCCACAGTAACACAGCTAAGTGACAAAGCCAGGGATAATGGAGCCTCTTTGATTCTGGAGCACATGCTTGTAACTACTCTTGTGAGAGTTAACTTGCTTTTCCCTTAAATTCTAAATTTGAATAAAATAGAAAAAAAAAAGACTCATATACACATGAAAGGTTGAGCCAAATTATTCTTAAAGAACAATCCAGGTATTATTTTTATTAAAGTTACTTATTTCAAATTTCAAAAGACATCTCAAGAAATATGATTTGGAAAATATGTGTGAAATGCCATTTAAACACTTTATATGACTTTTACCTAATGATCATATCGCTGCTGCTGCTGCTGCTAAGTCGCTTCAGTCATGTCTGACTCTGTGCAACCCCAGAGACGGGAGCCCACCAGGCTCCCCCGTCCCTGGGATTCTCCAGGCAAGAACACTGGAGTGGGTTGCCATTTCCTTCTCCAATGAATCAAAGTGAAAAGTGAAAGTGAAGTCACTCAGTCGTGTCTGACTCTTAGCGACCCCATGGACTGCAGCCCACCAGGCTCCTCTGTCCATGGGATTTTCCAGGCAAGAGTACTGGAGTGGGGTGCCACTGCCTTCTCTGGATCATATCGCTATTAAGTACTATTTAATTACACTGAATTGTTTATGATCCTCTAAATGTCCCATGGTAGTCTTGAGTGCTCTTCACTAAATATTTCTCATGGAAATATTTCTGGTGATATTCACTGATGAACATGCAATGCATTTCCATGTATTTAGGTTATTTTCAATTTCTTTCAGCAATGTTTTGCAGTTTTTAGCTTACAAGTCTTTCTTCTCCTTGGTTAATTACATTAAAAAAAAAAAATTAAATGCCTCCAAGACAGTTTGTTCTTTAAACTGCTCTTGCAAACAGTAAATAGGCGAACCCACTGTTAAAGATTCAATGGATTAAAGGATCCCCAGGAACAGACTCAGTAAGTCTGTGATGGTCCTGTATATGCTTTCATTTAGGACCAAAAGGTTTGAGAAAAAGAGAACACTGGGATTTCTTCAAACTGGGTTTCATAAACGAAGCTATCTTTAATCAGAAGATGAGAGAGACATAGACAGACAGGAAAGCTTGAACATATTTAACATATTAAATCTAGAACATGGGTCTCTAAAATAACTAGGGATTTGCATCTAACAAATGGAGCCAACTGTAACCAGATAAAATGTCCAAAGAACTGTCATCCTGAACTGTGACTGTTTCCTACCCTAAATGACGCAGGACTCCCAAATTTTTATAGAGAGGGAGCAGGGTGAGAAATTATATAATCTCCAATACTCACATTAGGTATAGCCAAAAAAAAAAAAAAAAAAACTAAAAATTTAGACCCTATAGGATTCATAAAGAACAATGGACAAGAAACCCTGGCCCTAAACCCTGAAAAGTAAATCACGGTAAATTAAAAAGCAAATCCAATCTCCACAGCAGAGATACTTACTGAATCTATTCATTGAGATTTTAGAATTGCTACACAGTAATGCTAGCTATGCATCTCTGATTCATCTTTCCTTCTGAGAGCATTCACAGTATACACCCTGCCCTTTATCTCACTACTGTATACCAGATCTGTTGGTGGTAAACAACATATATTTTAGTTCCTAGTTCTTCAGGTCAAAAGGGACTATATGTCTAACCCTGATGATGTAGAGACTACAGCACATCATTTCCCACCTATCACTCAAATATCCTGGACTTTTGAGCATGAGACTATCACTTACCAACAGCCAGACATCTGGGACTGTGATGTCAAGTGTGCCTTAGGAGGCATCACTGCAAACAAAGCTAGTGGAGCTGATGGAATTCCAGCTTAAGCTAATACAAATCCTAAGAGATGATGCTATTAAAGTGATGCACTCAATATGCCAGCAAATATGGAAGACTCAGCAGTGGCCACAGGACTGGAAAAAGGTAAGTTTTCATTTCAACCCCAAAGATTGAATGGGCATTCAATGGGATGGGCAATGCCAAACAATGTTCAAATTACCATATAATTGCTATCATTTCACATGCTAGCAAGGTAATACTCAAAATACTTCAAGCTAGGCTTCAACAATATATGAACCAAGAACTTTCAGATATACAAGCTGGATTTAGAAAAGGCAGAAGAACCAGAAATTAAATTGCCAACATCTGTTGGATCATAGAAAAAGTAAGGGAATTCTAGAAAAACATCTACTTCTGCTTCATTGACTAAAGTCTTTGACTGTGTGGATCACAACAAACTGAAAAATTCTTAAAGAGATGGAAATATCAGATCACCTTACCCACCTCCTAAGAAACATGTATGCAGGTCATGCAGCAACAGTTAGAACTGCACATGGAACAACACACGGGTTCAAAATCGGGAAAGGGCGACACCAAGTCTGTATACTGTCTCCCTGCTTATTTAACTTATATGTGGAGTACATCATGGAAAATGCTGAGCTGGATGAAGCACAAGTTGGAATAAAGATTGCTGGGAGAAATATCAATGACCTCAGATATGTAGATGATACTACTTTAATGGCAGAAAGTCAAGAGAAACTAAAGAGCCTTTTGATGAAAGTGAAAGAAGAAAGTGGAAAAGCTGGCTTAAAACTCACCATTCAAAAAACAAAGATCATGGCATCCGGTCCCATCACTTCATGGCAAACAGATGAGAAATTAAGGGAAACAGTGACAAACTTTATTTTCTTGGGCTCTAAAATCAAAGCAGATGGTGACTGCAGCCATGATATTAAAAGATGATTGATCCTTAGAAGAAAAGTTATGACCACCCTAGACAGCATATTAAAAAGCAGAGATATCACTTTGCCAACAAAGGTCCATATAGTCAAAACTATAGTTTTTCCAGTAGTCATGCACAGATGTGAGAGATGGACCATAAAGAAGGTCGAGCACCAAAGAATTGATGCTTTCAAATTGTAATCCTGGAAAATTCTCTTGAGAGTCCCTTGGACAGCAAGGAGATCAAACCAGTCAATCCTAAAGGAAATCAGTCCTTCATATTCAGTGGAAGGACCAATTGATGCTGAAGCTGAAGCTCCAATACTTTGGCTACCTGATAGGAAGATCTGCCTCACTGGAAAAAACCTTGATGCTGGGAAATATTGAGAATAAGAGAAGTGGGTGACAGAGGACGAGATAGTTGGATGTCATCATCGACTCAAAGGACATGAGTTTGAGCAAACTCGGGGAGATAGTGATGGACAGACAGGTAAGGAAGTCTGGCATGCTGCAGTCCATGGGATCACAAGGAGTCAGACACAACTGAGCAACTGAACAACAACAACAATATCTGGATAGAACCTTCAGATTTTCTCCCATATGGGCAGGTTAAGAAATTTTACCTGAGAGATGAAGGCTGGAAATATCTGGCAACCTAAAGAGCAGACCATGGTATACCAGGGCTGCTTATCAAAGATTTTCTGCCCTCTCCCTCTCCCTACTCCAGATTCAGAGTAGGGTTTCACTCCCTGACCCCAAGATGACTGCGGGCACTGCAGATACAAGTTGGGAGTAGAAGTGTCATTTCCAGTCCAGAATGTTGAAATACCAGAAGGAAATCTGACTTTTTCTTTTTTTTTTAACTCTACCAGGTAACATTCCACAACTGAACTGTTTTATCAGACTAGTTTCCATCATGAGGACATCATGACACTGAGCCCTCAAAGCAGCCTCAGTGTATACAGAGAATTGGCTAAGATATAAATCTTCGCTGTCTGAAGTCAGGGAGTTTAAGGCATAAAATGGCTTGGCCTGGCCTGGCTAATACATGCCTTATGCTGTTTTACAGTTCTGTAACCTCCTCTTCTCTGTGATTTTTCTGTACATTTATACAGACATATCCTTTTTATCTCTGACAACCTGGTATTCTACCAGCCAAGAGAGTGCAATTGTTTTTTATTAAATTTATAAAATTTGCCATGCATTTCCTATTCTAAACCACTTATTAAAATGACCCTGAAAATACTGAACCAAACTGACCCCAATCTTGGGGACTAAGTGGCATGTTTATAAATCTTTGTTTAAATTCTAGATCTAAATTTTCTATTAGTATATTTTCTTCCTGTAATACGAAATAGGTCTTTTACATAAGGTTGATTTTATTTTCACCTATCAAGCCTCAAGTTATTCAAAAGTGTAGCTGGGAACTTCTTGCACATATTATTTATACTACGACACATACATACAGGCTTTTCAATTGACTATTTCATGTAAATGTACTTATCATGTCTGCAATGCTTTCTAAGACATTAATCAAGAAGAAACAAAAAAATCACGAGAAAATATCAAAATAGAAATAAATTCATATAAGCAATGAAAGGTAAATCAAACACAAATAAGTACTTAAATTCAAATATATTTATAAATCTTACACCACAAATTATTTCACATGCCATAATACATTTACAGTCATCTCTTTTGCTTTTGCTATTTGATAAATAATATGATACTCCAGAAATCAGCATAAGAATTAGCATTAATTTGGGGAATATTCACATAATTTAGGCCTTTAGGCCTATTTTTAGTCTATCATAAAATTCTCAAATTTTAACATTGATTTTACATCAGCAGATTTTTTTTTCTCCAAAATACATCAAGGAAAGTAAATGGCATGAAAGTGAATAAACAGTTCTAGAGCTCTCAGGGGAAGAGAGTCAGAAGAAAAGTACGAATATATAATGGATGTGCAATCTTATTACCTGAGTATTTAACAACTCTTCACACTTGTGTGCTTGTTTCTCAATTGCAGAAATGTACTGCTTTTCAATAGCTTCTACTTGTTGCTTAACTGAAGACTGTAGTAGTGCCTAAAAACAAGCAAAAATGTTATTTGGATCACAGACAAAACTTGGAATCTACTATTGGCATGATAAATTTTTTTTGACAGATGTACATGTCTGAAATATGATCTTCTGCATTACAAAATACACATTTGCGAATATTAAAGTACATTCATATATAACACTACTTTAAGCTTTTGGTTTTAGGTTTTCCTATTGCCCAAACTACAGTTTTTTGGCTCATTTTCCTTCCACACACCTTCTTGTTAAAAAGGCCAAGTCACAGAAGATGATAAAGAGAGTGAGCAGTTCTGTTAAATATAAATTCAGTTTAGCAAAGACCACACAAGATGAGAAGCATATGAAAGCTGCTGAAGAAAAAAAGAAAAGAGAAAAAAAACCAGACATATTTCACTGGCTGACAAAACTCCACATCCTCTCGGCACACTGTAATATCCCATGGGCCAAGCATGATCTTCAAGACCACAAGTCAAGTAAAAGCAGATGGAAACTCTGAGCAGTTTCAATCATGAAAAAAACTGCCCCCTAGGAAGTGCACGCCCCTAATGTGAAAAGGTGTAAGGCAAAGTGTGGATGGCAGAATCTCAAGGCAGTATTCATAAGAAGTAATAAAATGTGGGAGACTAGACAAACGCAAGTGGACAGTGTAAACACTGGAACCTCAGTCACTTAAATATAAAGATGTTAACACTGTTCTAAGGGAAGCCAAATCAGCAATGGAAGACGTTCCACCCACTTACTTCCTTATTGGCGACGCTTAGAATATTATCATCTTTCCTTTTTTTTTAAGGCATTATACATTATAGTTAATGTGCTCTCGATATTATCTTACATGCTATTTATAAATCCTGAATCATTCTAAAATATTCACTTCACCATATGCATAAGAACTCTTCAGCAAATATTCTATTTTTGAAGGTCTATCTGGATAATAAACTACTCATAATCAAAATAGTAAGTTGAAACAGACACATGTCTTATAGAAAACAGACCTTTGGCACATTTACCAAGAAAAGAAAAATATGCCAAATCTCTTAAATAATCTCTGTTTTGAAATAGACTTACTTGGTTGGAAACAACATGCATTAAGAGGCTAAATAAATATGCATGTATTTTTAAAAACTGAGACAAAAATATTTTTGAAACCTCTGGATAAGTCTCAAATCTTCAAATAATTAACTTTCTCTTGCAAATGTTAAACTGTCTCATGATGCTTCTACTCCTATAATTCAACAGTCATCACTCTGAAGCTGCAGAATTACCAGTGAGTTGGTAAAGGAAAATAAAGCTCTGATTGCAGTTTCACCAACATGAAAAGAACGGCTTTAACAGCACTGCTTAAGGTTTTCATTTATGTATTATGTCTTCTAAAGAATCCATAATGATAATTTATTTAAAAAATTAAAATTTAAACTGGCTAGACAATGTAAAGCTCCTATTTACCTTTGGTACAATATAATACTATTTTTGGACTTCAGAAAATTTAAAGGTTGGTAGATTTATGGCCAGTTCTCTTGGGTTACATTCATGGCATCTTTTGTAGAAAGAAAAATGTCATTCTCTAGGGGGACTTGGGTTATGGCAGAACTGTTTTGCTTAATGGAAAGGATTGTTTTCACTTCCATATTTGCTGATACCAAATAATCCCAGTTTTAATACCAAGTTGTTATTTTTTAGTAAATTATATCCTTTAGAGAGACAGGTAAATTAATGAAATAAAGTAATACTTCCTTATCATAATTAAGAAACACAAATGAACAGTACTTCCTCCTTTGGTGATTAATTTGTAAACTACATACTCATTTGCTACCAAACTTCAAGGAAGTAAGCACCCTAGGATAATGAATCATGTAAAGGCTAAACTGTAATTATGGGACATGGAAAAAAGCTTTGCACAAATGACCAGCTTTTCACATAGTTCAAGCCTCTCATCTTAGCCCCATTCAGTTACTTAAATGTATCCATCTATAAAAGGACACCAAGGCAAGTAACAGGAACAGAAAGATTTAAAAAGTCAGTCCTCATTGAGTTCATTCTATTGTTGAACAGAAACATTCTCCAGAAAACAGAAGGTGCACAGTGATTATCAGAGATAGAAAATTTGCCCAAGGCCTGCCTGTAAGGCTGATTGCTATTCACAGAGAACATTAAATAAAGAAGACTAGCTGGACTTAAAGAGTGGAGGCAGATAGAATGGCAGAAAATGTAGAAAAGTAGGCAGGTGCCATATACTAAAAATCTTTGTATTGCCACAACAAGATTTTTTTTTTAAGTGGGACTATAATACTGAATGCAGAGTCGGACATGACTGAGCGACTGAATTGAACTGAACTGATAATACTGAACTTCCTAGTTGTGCATTCCAGTCCCCTATAATGAAAAGGACATCTTTTTTGGGCGTTAGTTCTAAAAGGTCTTGTGGGTCCTCATAGAACCATTCAACTTCAGCTTCTTCACCATTAATTGGTCAGAGCATAGACTTGGACTACCATGATACTGAATGATTTGCCTTGGAAATGAACAGAGATCATTCTGTCATTTTTGAGATTGCATCCAAGTACTGCATTTCAGACTCTTTTGTTGACTGTGATGGCTACTCCATTTTTTCTAAGGGATTCCTGCCCACAGTAGTAGATATAATGGTCATCTGAGTTAAATTCATCCATTCCAGTCCATCTTAGTTTGCTGACTCCTAGAAGGCAGATGTTCACTCTTGCCATCTCCTGTTTGACCATTTCCAATGTGCCTTGTTTCATGGATGTAACATTCCAGGTTCCTATGCAGTATCGCTCTTTACAGCATCAGATCTTGCTTCTATCACCAGTCCCATCCACAAGTGGGTGCTGTTTTTGCTTTGGCTCCATCCCTTCATTCTTTCTGAAGTTATTTCTCCACTGATCTCCAGTAGGATATTGGGCACCTACTGACCTGGGGAGTTCATCTTTCAGTGTCCTATCTTTTTGCTTTTTCATACTGTTTATGGGGTTCTCAAGGAAAGAATACTGAAGGTGTTTTGCCATTCCGTTCTCCAGTGGACCACATTCTGTCAGACCTCTCCACCATGACCCGTCTGACTTGGGTGGCCCACACACATGGCTAATGCAAAAGTAGGAGGTCAAGAAACACCTGGAGTAACAGGCAACTTTGGCCTTGGAGTACAGAATGAAGCAGGGCAAAGGCGAACAGAGTTTTGCCAAGAGAGTGCACTGGTCATAGCAAACACCCTCTTGCAACAACACAAGAGAAGACTCTACACATGGACATCACCAAATGGTCAACACTGAAATCAGACTGATTGTATTCTTTGCAGCCAAAGATAGAGAAGCTCTATACAGTTAGCAAAAACAAAACCTGGAGCTGACTGTGGCTCAGATCATGAACTCCTTATTGACTGATTTAGACTTAAATTGAAGAAAGTAGAGAAAATCACTAGATCATTCAGGTATGACCTAATCAAATCCCTTGTGATTATACAGTGGATGTGACAAACAGATTTAAGGGACTAGATCTGATAGAGTGCCTGATGAACTATGGACAGAGGTTCTTGACATTGTACAGGGGTCATGAAGATCTTTTTCATACAGTTCTTCTGTGTATTCTTGTCACCTCTTCTTAATATCTTCTGCTTCTGTTAGGTGCATACCATTTCTGTCCTTTATTGAGCCAATCTTTGCATGAAATGTTCCCTTGGTATCTCTAATTTTCTTGAAGAGATCTCTAGTCTTTCCCATTCTATTGTTTTCCTCTGTTTCTTTGCACTGATCACTGAGGAAGGCTTTCTTATCTCTCCTTGATATTCAAATGGGTTTATCTTTCCTTTTCTCCTTTGCTTTTCACATCTATTGTAAGGCTTCCTCAGACAGCCAGTTTGCTTTTTTGCCTTTCCTTTTCTTGGAAATGGTCTTGATCCATGTCTCCTGTACAATGTCAAGAACCTCTGTCCATAGTTCTTCAGGTACTCTATCAGATCTAGTGAGTGTGATCACTCACTTAGAGCCAGACATCCTAGAATGTGAAGTCAAGTGGGCCTTAGAAGTATCACTACAAACAAAGCTAGTGGAGGAGATGGAATCCAGTTGAGCTATTTCAAATCCTAAAAGATGAAGTTGTGAAAGTGCTGGACTCAATATGTCAGCAAATTTGGAAAACTCAGCAGTGGCTACAGGACTGGAAAAGGTCAGTATTCATTCCAATCCCTAAGAAAGGCAATGACAAAGAATGATCAAACTACTGTACAACTGCACTCATCTCACATGCTAGTGAAGTAATGCTCAAAATTCTATAAGCCAGGCTTCAGCAATACGTGAACTGTGAACTTGCAGATGTTCAAGCTGGTTTTAGAAAAGCCAGAGGAACCAGAGATCAAATTGCCCACATCCGCTGGATCATCAAAACAGGAAAAGAGTTCCAAAAAAATGTCTATTTCTGCTTTATTGACTTTGCCAAAGCCTTTGACTGTGTGGATCACAATATACTGTGGAAAATTCTGAAAGAGATGGGAATACCAGACCACCTGACCTGCCTCTTGAGAAACCTATATGCAGGTCAGGAAGCAACAGTTAGAACTGGACATGGAACAACAGATTGGTTCCAAATAGGAAAAGGAATACATCAAGGCTGTATATTGTCACCCTGCTTATTTAACTTAGATGCAGAGTACATCATGAGAAATACTGGGCTGGAAGAAGCACAAGCTGGAATCAAGACTACTAGGACAAATATCAATAACCTCAGATATGCAGATGATACCACCCTTGTGGCAGAGAGTGAAGAACTAAAGAGCCTCTTGATGAAAGTGAAAGAGGAGAGTGAAAAAGTTGGCTTAAAGCTCAACATTCAGAAAATGAAGATAATGGCATCCGGTCCCATCCCTTCATGGGAAATAGATGGGGAAACAGTGGCAGACTTTATTTTGGGGGGCTCCAAAATCACTGCAGATGGTAACTACAGCCATGAAATTAAAAGATGCTTACTCCTTGGAAGGAAAGTTATGACCAACGTAGACAGCATATTTAAAAGCAGAGACATTACTTTGCAAGCATAGTCAAGGCTATGGTTTTTCCAGTAGTCATATATGGATGTGAGAGTTGTACTATAACGAAAGCTGAGCGCAGAAGAATTGATGCTTCTGAAGTGTGGTGTTGGAAAAGACTCTTTAGAGTCCCTTGGAATGCAAGGAGATCCAACCAGTCCATTCTAAAGGAGATCAGTCCTGGGTGTTCATTGGAAGGACTGATGCTGAAGCTGAAGTTCCAATACTTTGGCCACCTGATGTGAAGAGCTGACTCATTGGAAAAGACCCTGATGCTGGAAAAGATTGAGAGTAGGAGGAGAAGGGGACGACAGAGGATGAGATGGTTGGATGGCATCACCGACTCAATGGTCATGAGTTTGGGTAAACTCTGGGAGTTGGTGATGGACAGAGGCCTGGCGTGCTGTGGTCCATTGGGTTGCAAAGAGTTGGACACAGCTGAGCGACTGAACTGACTGACTGATAATGCTGAACAGTGGAATTATTATTGTCACTGTCCAAACAAAGGATGTGCTGTCCGAAAACAATCCTTCGAAGTAGAATATTAATCATTGTGGACATAAATAGTAATAAACAATGGTACTACCTACAAGGTTTTATAGCTAATTCTATCATTATATAACTGGATATTTATTCTCCTGTGTAATATACTATAATAACTACCTTACCACTTCCTGTGCACTTATGTTCAAAAATGTACATTAGTCTTAACATTTTCCTTTAATTGTTTTTTTCCTTTGTAATCGGCTCTAGAGATATCAAAGACACAAGTAACCCTTCCCTTGTGTTTAAATAACACTACAAAAATGATTCATGAATTAGTTCCTTTATCAGCTATTTTAAACTGCTCAACACAAAGCACTAAGATTTTCATTATATCTAGAGGCAGAAAAACAAAGATGCACACAAGCATTCTATAAAGAAAAAAATGATACCCAAAGCAGGGAATATTTTGTTAATTTTCAACATGTTTAGGTTTTAGCTTCAGTCTTACAAGATCCTCTGTTATCATCCTGCTGCTGCTGCTGCTAAGTCACTTCAATCGTGTCCAACTCTGTGCGACCCCATAGGCGGCAGCCCACCAGGCTCCCCCATCCCTGGGATTCTCCAGGCAAGAACACTGGAGTGGGTTGCCATTTCCTTCTCCAATGCATGAAAGTGAAAGTGAAAGAGAAGTCGCTCAGTCGTGTCTGACTCCTAGCGACCCCATGGACTGCAGCCCACCAGGCTCCTCCGGCCATGGGATTTTCCAGGCAAGAGCACTGGAGTGGGGTGCCATTGCCTTCTCCACTGTATCATCCTAGCGGACAGGAAAACTACTGACCACACTTCTTCAAGAATAATTTTAAAGGTGTGAACAAGATCATAGATTTCATTAGAACAGGAACTATGTCACGTTTATATTCAGCTTTATATATTACACAGAGGTTTTTACAGTTATTTGTACATAGCATACACATGCAATAGCTATTTGGGGAGTGGCATTCCTTATACTGAGATTAATGTTTTAAAAATCATAGTTTTAATGATACCAATATTCATTAGAAAATTCACTAAGTTTCAAATTATAACTACCAAGGTCAGTTACCAACTTTGTTGCTGAATACATTTAATTCCTAAGAGAGATCTGAATTTTTTTTTTATTATTTTAGACTAGAAATATTTATTCTTTCTACTCCACAAGTATAAATTTTGAATAAACAAAATAGGGCATGTGAAGGATGATAAACTCCTTGAAAAAAATGTATGTTATAAATTCTTTAATGATTAGACTAGAAAATACTGATATTAAGTCAAAAACCTTGCTACACCAACCAATACCCATAAGCAGGAGACAGACTGTTTTTAATGGAACTGAGTATACACTGGAATCTAAGTGAGTGGAGAAGTTACAGTTCAAGTGGACTACTGCAAACCAAACTACAATCCACTGTACCAACAAATCCACAGAATTTCTCTTTTCCCTTGAAACAGCCCAATTCCTACAGATCTCATTCCAGCCTCATCAAATTTAATTACTTGTCCAGATTTTCAGAGCAGATGTGTCTAAAGAACCAGATGGTCTCTGAAACATTAATATCATGTTGGCATTTAGCACATAACCTTAAAAGAATACTTCATAGCTAATTTTAGTCAATAGTTAATTAATTAAAATTACTTTAAAAGTCAATCCTCTAAGTCATAATTTACAAATAGGAATAAGCTAGAGGCAAAACACAAAATAAATATCCCCAGTAAAAATTAAGCCCTAGGAAATAGGAATCTGTGATTAATTCACTGATGGATCCATTTTACCTACAATAGTACCTATGCTATGCTATGCTAAGTCGTTTCATTCGTGTCCGATTCTGTGCGACCCCATAGACGGCAGCCCACCAGGCTCCCCCGTCCCTGGGATTCTCCAGGCAAGAACACTGGAGTAGGTTTCCATTTCCTTCTCCAATGCATGAAAGTGAAGAGTGAGAGTGAAGTTGCTCAGGCTTGTCTGACTCTTCGCAACCCCATGGACTGCAGCCTATCAGGCTTCTCTGCCCCTGGGATTTTCCAGGCAAGAGTACTGGAGTGGGGTGCCATTGCCTTCTCCTAATAGAAGACAAATAACTATTGAAGGAACTGAAGAAATAAATCATGATTTCAGTATATCCAATTTGTATTATTTGCCAATTCATAGAAAAACTATTAAAACACTGATAATAACTAGGTCTGTATCTATTGTATTAGTTTAGCTTTTGGACTGAAGTAGTACACATAAATAAACTGCTATAAAGGGTCATTTGAAATCAAATACAATTTTACTTTTCTTAGGAAACTATCACAGTTTGCCTTTTTTTTTTTTTTTTTTTAACACCATAAACATTTTGTATTGGAGTATAGCCAATTAATGTTGTGGCGGTTTCAGGTGAACAGTGAAGGCACTTAGCCAGACAGTTTGCTTTTTTTAAATCTATTTCAGATCTTTTCCAATTTAACTAAAAATAAAATAAGAAAATTAAACATGGAAACCCACTCCAGTATTTCTTTCCTGGAGAATCCTATGAACAAAGGAGCCTAGCGGGATACTGTGCACAGGGTTGCACAGAGTTGGACATAACTGAAACGACTTAGCACACATAGCACAGAGCTGTTGTTCACAGTGGGCTTCACAGGTGGGGTGAGCAATAAAGAACTCGCCTACCAATGCAGGAGACATAAGAGGCGGGGATTAGATTGCTGAGTCAGGAAGGTCCCCTGGAGTAGAAAATGGCAACCCACTGCAAGACAGCGGAGTCTGGCTGGTGCAGTCTACAGGGTTACAAAGAATTGGATATAATTGAAGTGATCAAATTGCCAACATCTGCTGGATCATTGAAAAAGCAAGAGAGTTCCAGAAAAACAACTATTTTTGCTTTATTGACTATGCCAAAGCCTTTGACTGTGTGGATCACAATAAACTGTGGAAAATTCTGAAAGAGATGGGAATACCAGACCACCTGACCTGCCTCTTGAGAAACCTGTATGCAGGTCAGGAAGCAACAGTTAGAACTGGACATGGAATAACAGACTGGTTTCAAATAGGAAAAGGAGTACGTCAAGGCTGTATATTGTCACCCTGCTTATTTAATTTAGATGCAGAGTACATCATGAGAAACGCTGGGCTGGAAGAAGTACAAGCTGGAATCAAGACTGCCGGGACAAATATCAATAACCTCAGATATGCAGATGACACCACCCTTATGGCAGAAAGTGAAGAACTGAAGAGCCTCTTGATAAAAGTGGAGGAGGAGAGTGAAAAAGTTGGCTTAAAGCTCAACATTCAGAAAACAAAGATCATGGCATCTAGTCCCATCACTTCATGGGAAATAGATGGGGAAACAGTGGAAACAGTGTCAGACATTATTTTTTTGGGCTCCAAAATCACTGCAGATGGTGACTGCAGCCATGAAATTAAAAGACGCTTACTCCTTGGAAGGAAAGTTATGACCAACCTAGATAGCATATTCAAAAGCAGAGACATCACTTTGCCAACAAATGTCCATCTAGTCAAGGCTATGGTTCTTCCTGTGGTCATGTATGGATGCGAGAGTTGGACTGTGAAGAAAGCTGAGCGCTGAAGAATTGATGCTTTTGAACTGTGGTGTTGGAGAAGACTCTTGAGAGTCCCTTGGACTGCAAGTAGATCCAACCAGTCCATTCTAAAGGAGATCAGCCCTGGGTGTTCTTTGGAAGGAACAATGCTGAAGCTGAAACTCCAGTACTTTGGCCACCTCATGCGAAGAGTTGATTCATTGGAAAAGAAAGACTCTGATGCTGGGAGGGATTGGGCAGGAGGAAAAGGGGATGACAAAGGATGACATGGCTGGATGGCATCACCTACTCGATGGATGTGAGTTTGAGTGAACTCGGGGGATGGTGATGGACAGGGAGGCCCAGCGTACTGCGATTCATGGGGTCGCAAAGAGTCGGACATGACTGAGCGACTGAACTGAACTAACAACTGAACAACAATAATTATTCATTAAAGCTTTATTTATTCAACTAATATTTACTGAATGCATGCTTTATTCCCAACATTGTTCTAGGCACCAGGGATGCACACCCAACAAGAGAGATAAGAGCCTGACTCTCCTCAATTCACATTGTAGATAAGGAAAATGGGGAAGACAAAGAAGATTGAAGGTAGACAATAAACAAATATTTCTGATGGTGTTACATGCTGTAAAGAAAATTAAAAAGGGCAAAAGGAACAGAATAATGGGGGAGAAACTTTTCAGAGGAGGAAGTCAAGAACTCTCTTAGGAAGTCACAAATGAGGAAGAAAAAAACTCAGTTTTATTTTGAATCTGAGGGAAGAACATTTCCAACAAAGAAAAATGTCCAAAGTTTTATCATGGGAATAAAGGCTGATAAATTGTAAAACTAGAAAAAAGGCCACTGTTTATCATACAAAACAGGGAATCCAACCAGATGCTATAGCAGCACCAGACTTCCAGACAAAGGCAATCACATAGAACCATGGAAATGCATTTTATTTTTAACTCAAAGAAAGTTTCTATAATCTGACCTACTTTCATTTTCTTCAGTGTTTCAAAGTATAAAAAACAGTCAAATGGTATAAAACAAATTCTTCATCAATAGACAATTTGTGAGAATGAAATATGTAGCACTGATATTTGTCAGCTAAACATATACACACACACACACATATAAATGCACCATGCATATACCACTTTTTATTCAGTATAATTAAGAGTAATAAAATTATCCTCTCTGGTAATGAAGGGGTTAGTCCTAAAAAGAACAGTTGAATGATTTTCATGGTCTCACAGAAAAGTGCCATAGATATGCTACACGTATATATGCCAATTAACGTCTACCTGAACTTCATCTGGACCCGCTGTCTATTAGCATGAAGTTCTTCTATAATAGTTACATTCTCCATTTTATACTGAATTACATTCTCCATTTTATACTGAATTAGAGTGACAAGATAAGATGATGAAAATTAATATATAGTGTCCAAATGATGGCAGCTCACTAACATGTCTTAAAGTTCAATGACTCTTGGCTAATCAGATATCTTCTGCCAATGTTGGAATCTAAAATGTCAACCTATAACTTTGTTGGCTTGTAGTTTGGGAAAAGAAACTGATACAGACACACATATTTTAAGACCTCAGTGAGTTAGTAATTCAACTGTGGTACAGATGTAGTTGCATTAGAAGAGAAACATTAGGTTATCTCTGAAAACAATATTTAGACATTTTAGAAAATTTTGTTGGAATACAAAAAGAATTAATGTGATAAAAATCTATCACTGGTAAGTGATTTAAACATACAAGGTAAATAGGACTAAGCAATATAACTCTCTTAAAGAAAAACTTCTATCTGAAATTAAGGCTTGGGTTTACTTTAAAAACCTGGATCTAAATCCGAGCTCAGGTTCATGGCCTGACTACCCAGGCAGGAAGAAGTTAAGCAACATCTAGAATCTTTAAGTTCAACCCTTGGGGAAAATGAAGGTGCATGCTTCTCAAGAGTGTAAACTCCAGATGTCCGCAGAGTTATAGTAATGGATTTGGTCAAATTTATTTTTAGAAAGCAGGACAAAAACCAATTCCTAAAATTATGGATAAATGGATTAAAAAAAAAAAACAACCCCACCCTTCCTTTTCCTTAACTTAAACAACAGCAGTGTCAAGGTCATGGAGAAGCTGGTGAAAATTTATCTTGTCACAGATCTCAAGCATTTGGAATTGTAGAGATCCTAAATTTTTCTAGTATTTGAAGTGCTGTGCAGTGGCACTATACTAATTCAAAAAGAAAAATGTTAAATTATGGGTGTAGATCTAAACATGGAAATTCAATACAGTCTAGCCATGCTATAAAATGCTCTGCGGGCTGTGAAAGCCAAAAAAAAGAAAAAAATCTTTAGGACAGAAGAAATCATTCCTGTTGGCCCTGTTGTTAAGGGATTCTAGTAACATCAGAGTTGTTACCTCAAACACCACAAAAGTCTCCCAGTGAAAATTTCTTTTGTGCCATGGACAACACATTAAAATTAAGAAGTTTCTAAAATTAAGTTCAGCAGAGAGACGCTGCATGTCTGCCTTCCAGATACTTTAAACTTCTGAAAAGCTGCCATATGGACATGCCTCTCCCTCAGATGCCACAATATTATTTCTTGTGACTTGCATAAGAGCTACAGTTTCAGCTAAAGAAGAAAGAAAGGAAGGAATGAAAGAAAAGGAAAAAAAAAAAAAGAACTCTGACTAAAATCTCTCCAGAATCTTTCATAGGACTCAACACAGCACCTAGTTATTAAACACTAAAGACATAACATTCCGTTTTCTGAAATATCAGAAACCACGAAAAAAAGAAACCCATGTACATGTCAGGAATATCTGACTTAAATACACAATCATTAACCTTCCAAGGAGGCAGCATAACTTGCTAAATAGAGTTCTGGATCAAGCTTTGAATGATCTGACTATATTCACAACTCCTTCTCTGGTTGTACGTGTTTGATCAGGGCACTGTGCTTCTCCATGTCTCAGATGTGTTATCTAATAAATAGGAAGAGTAATAGAGCTTCGTCTCTGCCAGTAATAAAGGAATGCTGTGAAATTCTGATCGCTAAGTTAATTCTTTATATTGATAAACTTTCAAAAGAGAATTGTTCAACCTTCTGCTGATTTTTGAAAACTAAACTCCTTACTTGCATGAAAAGGAAACTCAAGCTATTTGGATTCAAATTGTATCAAGAATATTTTTTAAGTTTCCAGATTTAAGATAGTTAAAATAATTTCCCTCCAAATTAACAGACATCCATTTACCAAATATAGATCTCAAAAATTAGAAAAGAACTTTTATTCACATTGAAAAGTTGAGTGAGATTAGAGGTTTCATCAAAATCAATATATCAGAAGATACACTGACAAAGTGTATCTTGGAGAAGGAAATGGCAGCCCACTCCAGTACTCTTGCCAGGAAAATCCCATGGACAGAGAAGTCTAGTAAGCTACAGTCCATAGGGTCTCAAAGAGTCAGATATGACTGAGTGACTTCACTTTCACTTTCACACTGACAAAGATGAAATTTTCCTTTATGTCTTCTTTTTGATCACAAAGAGAAGAATGTTGTAAACTTAGATGACAATTTAAGGTACTTTAACCTGGTTCTTTTCCAGCTAAGTGTTAACCATATATTCAGTTCAGTTCAGTTGCTCAGTCATGTCTGATTCTTTGTGACACCCATGGACTGCAACACACCAGCCTTCCCTGTCCATCACCAAACTCCCGGAGCTTGTTCAAACTCATATCCATCGAGTCAGTGATGCCATCCAACCATCTCATCCTCTGATCACCCCCTTTTCCTCCTGCCTTCAATATTTTCCAGCATCACAGTCTTTTCCAATGAGTCAGTTCTTCGCATCAGGTGGCCGAAGTATTGGAGTTTCAACTCCAAAACCATATATAACAGAAGTGATATTGCACGGGGAGATGTGTAAACTATTTAAAATCCGTAAGATTGGGCGCCAAAAAATCAGAAGTGTCATCCCCAGCACTGGAGCAGGTGTCAGAGGTCCCTGCAGTGCTGATCTCTAGCTTGACTGTGAGGGGTTAGGATGAAGCCTCAGGGAAGGGACAAAGTCATCAAAGTGTCTCAGAGAAATTGTTAATATACTAACTAGTATGGAAGTATTTCACCATTAAAATACAAAGTAGTGATTTATTGATTATCGATTTATCGAAAGTTATCAGTCATGTCTGATTCTTTGCAATCCCATGGACTATACAGTCCACGGAATTCTCCAGGCCAGAATACTGGAGTGGGAAGCCTTTCCCTTCTCCAGGGGGTCTTCCCCATCCAGAGATCAAACCCAGGTCTCCTGCATTGCAGGAGGATTCTTTACCACCTGAGCCACAAGGGAAGACCTTGCCGGCACCCAAATTAGCTTGTTACAATGAATTAACTACCAAGAAACTTGATTACATGAATATTCTACTAAACTACCAAAACAGGATAACTTTTGAACTTGGTGCTTCTAACCACATGGATAAAATCAGACTCTATAAGTTTTATTCTTCAAATGGAATTCCTTTCTCACTGCTATAAAACAATTTGACAATCAATTTATTGCAAATCAGAGACATGACAATCTTTAGCAGATTATCTCACTTCTGGAAGCAATAAAGCCTAAAGAATAGATGGGAATTGATACTCTAACAGCAATGGGAGCAAAATTTAATTTTTACTATGCATATTTCTGGGCTTCCCAGGTGGCACTAGTGGTAAAGAATCTGTCTGCCAATGCAGGAGACATAGAGATAAGGATTTAATCCCTGGATTGGGAAAATATACTGGAGGAGGGTATGGAAATCCACTCCAGTACTCTTGCCTGGAGAAACCCATGGACAGAGGAGGCAGGCAGCTACAGTCCATAGGGTCACAAAAAGAGTCAGACCAGATGCGGTAACTTAGCACACACACACACATGCATACTTTCATATCTTTTAAATTTTGTATTGTATGCATGTTTCCTTGGCAAAGAAATAATATACTTTGAAGACAATAGGGCAAATCATTTACTCCCTAATAATTTATTCTTGATTGTTGTTCCATCGCTCACTCGGGTCTGACTCTGTGACCCCGTGGACTGCAGCATGCCAGGCTTCCCTGTCCTTCACCATCTCCTGGAGTTTGCTCAAACTCATGTCCATCCAACCAACTCATCCTCGTTGTTCTCCTCTCCTCCTGCCTTCAATCTTTCCCAGAATCAGGGTCTTTTCTAATGAGTTTGCTCTTCACATCAGGTGGCCAAAATATCAGAGCTTCAAGCTTCAGCATCAGTCCTTCCAATGAATATTCAGGGTTGATTTCCTTTAGGATTGACTGGTTGGATCTCCTTGCAGTCCAAGGGACACTCAAGAGTTTTCTCCAAAACTGACTTTTGAACACCACAGTTCAAAAGTTTCTCCAAAACTGAGTTTTGAACACCACAGTTCAAAAGTATCAATTCTTTGGCACACAGCTTTCTTTATGATCCAACTCTCACATCCATTCAATACTGGAAAAACCCATAGCTTTGACTCTATGGAATTTGTCAACAGGCAAAGAGATGTCTCTGCTTTTTAATACACAACCTAGGTTTGTCATAGAGTTTCTTCCAAGGAGCAAGTGTCTTTTAATTTCATGGCTGCAGTCACCATCTGCATTGATTTTGGAGCCCAAGAAAATAAAAGTCTGTCACCATTTCCATTGTTCCCCCATGTATTTGCCATGAAGAGATGGAACTGGATGCCATTATCTTAGGTTTTTTTTTTTCGTAGTTAAAATGTTTACTTTTATTTTTTTGAATTGATTTTATTGAAATATAGTTGATTTACAATGTTAATTTCTGCTGTGCAGCAAAGTGATTCAGTTACATAGATGCATATATTCTTTCTCATATTTTTTCCATTATAGTTCATCACAGGATATTGAATATAGAACCCTATGCTATACAGTTAGAGAATCTTTATTCTTTTTTTTTTTCTTTTCTATAATCATTTTATTTCATATTTAAATTTTATTATTTTTTAAATATAAATTTATTTATTTTAATTGGAAGCTAATTACTTTACAAAAATATGGCATGCTTCACGAATTTGCGTGTCATCCTTGTGCAGGGGCCATGCTAATCTTCTCTGTATCATTCCAATTTTAGTATATGTGCTGCCGAAGCGAGCACTATCTTAATTTTTCAATGTTGAGTTTAAAGCCAGCTCTTTCATTCTCCTTTCACCTTCATCAAGAGGCTATTTAGTTCCTCTTGGCTTTTGGCATAAGGGTGGTATTATCTGCATATCTGAGGTTATTGATATTTCTTCCGATAATCCTGATTGCAGCTTGGCTTCATCCGTCCCAGCACATGTTGTACTCATTTCACATGATGGATGAAGTCTGTTGTTTGACCCAGGGATTGAACCTGTGTCTCATTCTCCTGCACTGGCAGGCAGGTTCTTTACTACTAGCACCACCTATGTGTATATATATATGTATATAGTGATATAGTGAAGTCGCTCAGTCGTGTCCGACTCTTAGTGACTCCATGGACTGTAGCCTACCAGGCTCCTCTGTCTATGGGATTTTCCAGGCAATAGTCCTGGAGTGGATTGCCATTTCCTTCTCCAGGGGATCTTCCCAACTCAGGGATCGAACCCGGGTCTCCCGCATTGTAGACAGACGCTTTACCATCTGAGCCACCAGGGAAGTCTCTCTATATATGTATATATATACATAAATATACTTTTAAATATGTTTATATACATTTATATAAATTTATACATTTATATACACTTATATATCTATATCCATATATATGTTATATATATATACATATATCTGTATATATAAAATTACACAAAACATACATATATATGTATATATAAAATTTCCCAAAAGCTAATTAACTAGAACTTAGCAGATAAAATCAAAACCAGATGTGTATTCTGATACTGGGTTGCACACTAATGGTTTATAGTTCAGATTAACGCATAAAGTTAACCATTCCCCTTTTATTACTTTTCAAGCAGGCAAAAAATTAGAAAAAAATCTTAAAAGTAGTTTTTTTATATACATATCTTCATTTGGACTTATCAGAATAATTTTAACCAGTTTATCTTTTCTGCCTTTAAGAACTATGGTATGTAATTGTCCACTAACTGGATTATTAGTTTCCAATAAAAATAAATCTGTAACACATCAATTACATCTCTTCTAAAGTCTAATAAACATGTAAGACTTCAATACTATCAAAAATTGAAAAAGACTGATTACAGACAGACCTTACTGATAATTCAGTTCACTACAATAACAGAAGATTAAAAATCACATAACTGATACATCACATTGACTAAAATAGTTACAGAAATTATATTCTTTAGATACTACTATAAACTCACTCTTTCAGCACTCCTACTAGATTTAGAAACCTCCTAAATAACATTGTTTTTTTTTTTTTTTTTTTTTTTTTTTTTTTTTTTTTAATTTTATTTTATTTTAAAACTTTACATAACTGTATTAGATTTGCCAAATATCAAAATGAATCCGCCACAGGTTTACATGTGTTCCCCATCCTGAACCCTCCTCCCTCCTCCCTCCCCATTCCATCCCTCTGGGTCGTCCCAGTGCACCAGCCCCAAGCATCCAGTATCGTGCATCGAACCTGGACTGGCAACTCATTTCATACATGATATTTTACATGTTTCAATGCCATTCTCCCAAATCTTCCCACCCTCTCCCTCTCCCACAGAGTCCATAAGACTGTTCTATACATCAGTGTCTCTTTTGCTGTCTCGTACACAGGGTTATTGTTACCATCTTTCTAAATTCCATATATATGCGTTAGTATACTGTATTGGTGTTTTTCTTTCTGGCTTACTTCACTCTGTATAATAGGCTCCAGTTTCATCCACCTCATTAGAACTGATTCAAATGTATTCTTTTTAATGGCTGAATAATACTCCATTGTGTATATGTACCACAGCTTTCTTATCCATTCATCTGCTGATGGACATCTAGGTTGCTTCCATGTCCTGGCTATTATAAACAGTGCTGCGATGAACATTGGGGTACTCGTGTCTCTTTCCCTTCTGGTTTTCTCAGTGTGTATGCCCAGCAGTGGGATTGCTGGATCATAAGGCATGTCTATTTCCAGTTTTTTAAGGAATCTCCACACTGTTCTCCATAGTGGCTGTACTAGTTTGCATTCCCACCAACAGTGTAAGAGGGTTCCCTTTTCTCCACACCCTCTCCAGCATTTATTACTTGTAGACTTTTGGATCGCAGCCATTCTGACTGGTGTGAAATGGTACCTCATAGTGGTTTTGATTTGCATTTCCCTGATAATGAGTGATGCTGAGCATCTTTTCATGTGTTTGTTAGCCATCTGTATGTCTTCTTTGGAGAAATGTCTATTTAGTTCTTTGGCCCATTTTTTGATTGGGTCATTTATTTTTCTGGAGTTGAGCTGTAGGAGTTGCTTGTATATTCTGGAGATTAGTTGTTTGTCAGTTGCTTCATTTGCTATTATCTTCTCCCATTCTGAAGGCTGTCTTTTCACCTTGCTAATAGTTTCCTTTGATGTGCAGAAGCTTTTAAGGTTAATTAGGTCCCATTTGTTTATTTTTGCTTTTATTTCCAATATTCTGGGAGGTGGGTCATAGAGGATCCTGCTGTGATGTATGTCAGAGAGTGTTTTGCCTATGTTCTCCTCTAGGAGTTTTATAGTTTCTGGTCTTACGTTTAGATCTTTAATCCATTTTGAGTTTATTTTTGTGTATGGTGTTAGAAAGTGTTCTAGTTTCATTCTTTTACAAGTGGTTGACCAGAGTTCCCAGCACCACTTGTTAAAGAGATTGTCTTTAATCCATTGTATATTCTTGCCTCCTTTGTCGAAGATAAGGTGTCCATATGTGCGTGGATTTATCTCTGGGCTTTCTATTTTGTTCCATTGATCTATATTTCTGTCTTTGTGCCAGTACCATACTGTCTTGATAACTGTGGCTTTGTAGTAGAGCCTGAAGTCAGGTAGGTTGATTCCTCCCGTTCCATTCTTCTTTCTCAAGATCGCTTTGGCTATTCGAGGTTTTTTGTTTTTCCATACAAATTGTGAAATTATTTGTTCTAGCTCTGTGAAAAATGCTGTTGGTAGCTTGATAGGGATTGCATTGAATCTATAGATTGCTTTGGGTAGTATACTCATTTTCACTACATTGATTCTTCCAATCCATGAACATGGTATATTTCTCCATCTGTTAGTGTCCTCTTTGATTTCTTTCACCAGTGTTTTATAGTTTTCTATATATAGGTCTTTAGTTTCTTTAGGTAGATATATTCCTAAGTATTTTATTCTTTCCGTTGCAATGGTGAATGGAATTGTTTCCTTAATTTCTCTTTCTGTTTTCTCATTATTAGTGTATAGGAATGCAAGGGATTTCTGTGTGTTGATTTTATATCCTGCAACTTTACTATAGTCATTGATTAGTTCTAGTAATTTTCTGGTGGAGTCTTTAGGGTTTTCTATGTAGAGGATCATGTCATCTGCAAACAGTGAGAGCTTTACTTCTTCTTTTCCAATTTGGATTCCTTTTATTTCTTTTTCTGCTCTGATTGCTGTGGCCAAAACTTCCAAAACTATGTTGAATAGTAATGGTGAAAGTGGGCACCCTTGTCTTGTTCCTGACTTTAGAGGAAATGCTTTCAGTTTTTCACCATTGAGGATAATGTTTGCTGTGGGTTTGTCATATATAGCTTTGATTATGTTGAGGTATGTTCCTTCTATTCCTGCTTTCTGGAGAGTTTTTATCATAAATGGATGTTGAATTTTGTCAAAGGCTTTCTCTGCATCTATTGAGATAATCATATGGTTTTTATTTTTCAATTTGTTAATGTGGTGTATTACATTGATTGATTTGCGGATATTGAAGAATCCTTGCATCCCTGGGATAAAGCCCACTTGGTCATGGTGTATGATCTTTTTAATGTGTTGTTGGATTCTGTTTGCTAGAATTTTGTTAAGGATTTTTGCATCTATGTTCATCAGTGATATTGGCCTGTAGTTTTCTTTTTTTGTGGGATCTTTGTCAGGTTTTGGTATTAGGGTGATGGTGGCCTCATAGAATGAGTTTGGAAGTTTACCATCCTCTGCAATTTTCTGGAAGAGTTTGAGCAGGATAGGTGTTAGCTCTTCTCTAAATTTTTGGTAGAATTCAGCTGTGAAGCCGTCTGGACCTGGGCTTTTGTTTGCTGGAAGATTTTTGATTACAGTTTCAATTTCCGTGCTTGTGATGGGTCTGTTAAGATTTTCTATTTCTTCCTGATCGAGTTTTGGAAAGTTGTACTTTTCTAAGAATTTGTCCATTTCTTCCTCGTTGTCCATTTTATTGGCATATAATTGTTGATAGTACTCTCTTATGATCCTTTGTATCTCTGTGTTGTCTGTTGTGATCTCTCCATTTTCATTTCTAATTTTATTGATTTGATTTTTCTCCCTTTGTTTCTTGATGAGTCTGGCTAATGGTTTGTCAATTTTATTTATCCTTTCAAAGAACCAGCTTTTGGTTTTGTTGATTTTTGCTATGGTCTCTTTTGTTTCTTTTGCATTTATTTCAGCTCTAATTTTTAAGATTTCTTTCCTTCTACTAACCCTGGGGTTCTTCATTTCTTCCTTTTCTAGTTGCTTTAGGTGTAGAGTTAGGTTATTTATTTGACTTTTTTCTTGTTTTTTGAGGTGTGCCTGTATTGCTATGAACTTTCCCCTTAGGACTGCTTTTACCGTGTCCCACAGGTTTTGGGTTGTTGTGTTTTCATTTTCATTCGTTTCTATGCAAATTTTGATTTCTTTTTTGATTTCTTCTGTGATTTGTTGGTTATTCAGCAGCGTGTTGTTCAGCCTCCATATGTTGGATTTTTTAATAGTTTTTCTCCTGTAATTGAGATCTAATCTTACTGCATTGTGGTCAGAAAAGATGCTTGGAATGATTTCTATTTTTTTGAATTTACCAAGGCTAGCTTTATGGCCCAGGATGTGATCTATCCTGGAGAAGGTTCCATGTGCGCTTGAGAAGAAGGTGAAATTCATTGTTTTGGGATGAAATGTCCTATAGATATCAATTAGGTCTAACTGGTCTATTGTATCGTTTAAAGTTTGTGTTTCCTTGTTAATTTTCTGTTTAGTTGATCTATCCATAGGTGTGAGTGGGGTATTAAAGTCTCCCACTATTATTGTGTTATTGTTAATTTCTCCTTTCATACTTGTTAGTATTTGTCTTACATACTGCGGTGCTCCCGTGTTGGGTGCATATATATTTATAATTGTTATATCTTCTTCTTGGATTGATCCTTTGATCATTATGTAGTGACCATCTTTGTCTCTTTTCACAGTCTTTGTTTTAAAGTCTATTTTATCTGATATGAGTATTGCTACTCCTGCTTTCTTTTGGTCCCTATTCGCATGGAAAATCTTTTTCCAGCCCTTCACTTTCAGTCTGTATGTGTCCCCTGTTTTGAGGTGGGTCTCTTGTAGACAACATATGCAGGGGTCTTGTTTTTGTATCCATTCAGCCAGTCTTTGTCTTTTGGTTGGGGCATTCAACCCATTTACGTTTAAGGTAATTACTGATAAGTATGACCCCGTTGCCATTTACTTTATTGTTTTGGGTTCGAATTTATACACCATTTTTGTGTTTCCTGTCTAGAGAATATCCTTTAGTATTTGTTGGAGAGCTGGTTTGGTGGTGCAGAATTCTCTCAGCTTTTGCTTGTCTGAAAAGCTTTTGATTTCTCCTTCATACTTGAATGAGATCCTTGCTGGGTACAATAATCTGGGCTGTAGGTTATTTTCTTTCATCATTTTAAGTATGTCTTGCCATTCCCTCCTGGCTTGAAGAGTTTCTATTGAAAGATCAGCTGTTATCCTTATGGGAATTCCCTTGTGTGTTATTTGTTGTTTTTCCCTTGCTGCTTTTAATATTTGTTCTTTGTGTTTGATCTTTGTTAATTTGATTACTATGTGTCTTGGGGTGTTTCGCCTTGGGTTTATCCTGTTTGGGACTCTCTGGGTTTCTTGGACTTGGGTGATTATTTCCTTCCCCATTTTAGGGAAGTTTTCAACTATTATCTCCTCAAGTATTTTCTCATGGTCTTTCTTTTTGTCTTCTTCTTCTGGGACCCCTATGATTCGAATGTTGTAGCGTTTAATATTGTCCTGGAGGTCTCTGAGATTGTCCTCATTTCTTTTAATTCGTTTTTCTTTTATCCTCTCTGATTCATTTATTTCTACCATTCTATCTTCTAATTCACTAATCCTATCTTCTGCCTCTGTTATTCTACTATTTGTTGCCTCCAGAGTGTTTTTAATTTCACTTATTGCATTATTCATTATATATTGACTCTTTTTTATTTCTTCTAAGTCCTTGTTAAACCTTTCTTGCATCTTCTCAATCCTTGCCTCCAGGCTATTTATCTGTGATTCCATTTTAATTTCAAGATTTTGGATCAATTTCACTATCATTATTCGGAATTCTTTATCAGGTAGATTCCCTATCTCTTCCTCTTTTGTTTGGTTTGGTGGGCATTTATCCTGTTCCTTTATCTGCTGGCTATTCCTCTGTCTCTTCATCTTGTTTAAATTGCTGAGTTTGGGGTGTCCTTTCTGTATTCTGGCAGTTTGTGGAGTTCTCTTTATTGTGGCGTTTCCTCGCTGTGTGTGGGTTTGTACAGGTGGCTTGTCAAGGTTTCCTGGTTAGGGAAGCTTGTGTTGATGTTCTGGTGGATGGAGCTGTATTTCTTCTCTCTGGAGTGTAATGAAATGTCCAGTAATGAGTTATGAGATGTCTATGGTTTTGGGGTGACTTTGGGCAGCCTGTATCTTGAAGCTCAGGGCTGTGTTCCTTTGTTGCTGGAGAATTTGCTTGTTATGTCTTTCCCTGGAACTTGTTGGCCCTTGTGTGGTGCTTGGTTTCAGTGTCGGTATGGAGGCGTTTGATGAGCTCCTGTCAATTAATGTTCCTTGGAGTCAGGAGTTCCCTGGAGTCAGGGATTGGACTTAAGCCTCCTACTTCCAGTTATCGGTCTTAATTTTACAGTAGTTTCAAAACTTCTCCTTCTATACAGCACCACTGATAAAACATCTACGTTAACGATGAAAAGTTTCTCTACTGTGAGGGTCACTCAGAGAGGTTCACAGCGTTACATGGAGAAGAGAAGAGGGAGGAGGGAGTTAGAGGTGACCCAAATGAGATGAGGTGGAATCAATAGTGGAGAGAGTGGGCTAGCCAGTAGTCACTTCCTTATGTGCACTCCACAACTGGACCACTCAGAGATGTTCACGGAGTTATACAGGGAAGAGAAGAAGGAGGCAGGAGACAGAGGTGGCCAGAAGGATAAAAGGGGGAAATGAAAAGGCGGGAGACAGATCCAGCCAGTAATCAGTTCCTTAAGTGTTCTCCACCGTCTGGAACACACAGAAATTCACAGAGTTGGGTAGAGTAGAGAGGGGTTAGGGAGGAGATACAGGTGACCTGGTGGAGAAAATGGAGAGTCCAAAGGGAGAGAGAGCAGTCAAGCCAGTAATCTCGTACACTAGTGAAAAATGGGTCCTGAAGATTGGGTTCTTAAAGGTACAAAATTGGTAACAAATACATAAAAACAAAAATTAGAAATCTAGAGTAGAGTTTGGAATTTCAAAAATGCGATGTTAATGAAAAGGAGAAGGAAAAGAAAGAGAGAAAAAACGAACAAAGAAAAACAAACAAGGTCGTGAAAGTAATAAAGAAACTACAGGTACAAAATTGATAACTAATACCAAACAGCAAAAATTAAAAATCTAGAGTAGAGTTTGGAATTTCAAAAATACAACGTTGAAAAAAAAAAAAAAGAAGAAGAAGAAAAATAAAGAGAGAAAACAAACTAACCAACAAAAACAATGTCGCAAAAATTATAAAGAAAATACAGGTACAAAATTGATATCAAATACCAAAAAGCATAAATTAAAAATCTTGAGTAGAGTTTGGAATTGCAGATATACGATGTTATATAAAAGAAGAAGAGAAAGAAACAGAGGAAAAAAAAAAGTCACAGCAATTATGAAAAAAACTATAGGTACAAAATTGATAACATATATCAAAAGGCTAAAATTAAAAATCTCCTTTCGAAGAGTTGGGCTGCTTTTCTGGGTGCCTGATGTCCTCTGCCGGCATTCAGAAGTTGTTTTGTGGAATTTACTCGACGTTTAAATGCTCTTTTGATGAATTTGTGGGGGAGAAAGTGTTCTCCCCGTCCTACTCCTCCGCCATCTTGGCTCCTCCTCCCTAAATAACATTGTTAAAGGGGTTTATTTCAACCCTATAAGAACAAAACAGACCCAGCCTCATTCAACACAGAAAGGTAATATTATTATGGATAAAAGGTACTTATGATAGACCATAAGTATTATTTCATGATAATAAGCAGAAGTCTGTAATTAATTAACAATGGACAGGAATCACACTGATACAGTTTTCAAGTCTCATTAACATTATTCACAAATATTAACCTGATGTGATATAAAAAAAAAATGACATTTAAATTTCATTTTGGAAGGTAAGCCAAAAATAACTAATGGAAACAGGCAGGTCTTACATGTCTTAAGAAACAACTAAATAAAACCTATTCATTAATTTTTTTGTTAATCTTTGGAGTTATTTTTCAAAGTCTTCTCTGCAGCAAAAATTTGAAATTTATAGCCTCAATACAGAATGGAGTCTTCTCCTTCATTCCTTTGACTATCAGGCTGAAAATCCAGTCACAATATAAAGGAAAGCCTTAAATCTATATTAGAACAAGTTTTCTTGCAATGTTTCCAATGCCTTTTGGTTTTGGCCTGGCTGGAAAACCACAAGAATAGCCTTGCATGCAAGATTCTGGCTTAGCCCAGAAAACTCAGAGGCACATAAGAACAGTTCTCAACTACCAAACCTTTCTCAATCCTCTGCTGAGGTTAAGTTTGATGGGAGGGATAAGAATGTACAAGCCAAGTTGTGAGTTCCAAACCAATCACTAGTATCTAGCATGCTGTTAGGCCAAACACTATTGGCAACAGCAAGCATCTTTATTTGTCCAGGAAAAATCTGATCATATGATAAAAGCTGGAATTTATGAGGATCCTTGTTCAATCAAATAACTAAAACTATAAATTTATTTCATATCTTTGGGTTAACAAAAAGGTGTAATTTTTTTTAAAAAGATATATAACGGATCTCACATATCTTCATTTTTACTTATCCCCTCTTTACACAAAAAGTTAGCAATCTCTAATCAAGGGAAAACATCAAAAGAAGAGAAAATGTCATTTCCTCCTCCTTGGAGCAGAACTTTATACAATAAAAGTAATTCTACACCCTGGGAAAAATTGGTCTCCAAAATGTATTATGTTCTCCCTTATAAAACAGTACAAACAACTCAAGAGTTCAAATAAAATACTAGCAAGTAGATGCTTTTGAAAAATGGAATATAGCAGGCATGTGATATTCTAAGCTGGCATTTGCATAAGTTACACTGCTAAAATTCAAAGCTGCTGCTGCTGCTAAGTCGCTTCAGTCATGTCCGACTCTGTGCGACCCCATTGACGGCAGCCCACCAGGCTCCCCCGTCCCTGGGATTCTCCAGGCAAGAACACTGGAGTGGGTTGCCATGTCCTTTTCCAATGCATGAAAGGGAAAAGTGAAAGTGAAGTTGCTCAGTCGTGTCCGACTCTTCGCGACCCCATGGTCTGCAGCCTACCAGGCTCCTCCATCCATGGGATTTTCCAGGCAGCAGTCCATAGCAAAAGAGACTTAAGGCATACCAACCTTTGAGAAATGCACAATAAACCAATACTCTCAATAAAACTAAGGTTGATCAAATGGGAAATAAAGAATTTTACTCAAGATAATTTAAGAACAATTTAAGTTTATGTAGCAATTCTGCACCATCTTTCACTCTGAATAGCAGAGAATGTATGTGTCTGATAAGCTAAAACTCTAGTGTATATAGTTCAATACTCTGGTACTTAAACATAAGAAAAAAAAATCAGCAAATTCTCTTCATAAAATGTTCTGAGACTTTAGAAAAGAATCAGCTAATACCTTGCCTGCTCATTTAAATGAGTAAAATATTTATAAGCACTAATCATGTGTCCAGCACAAGATGGAATCAAGATTGCTGGGAGAAATATCAATAACCTCAGATATGCAGATGACACCACCCTTATGGCAGAAAGTGAAGAGGAACTCAAAAGCCTCTTGGTGAAGGTGAAAGAGGAGAGTGAAAAGTTGGCTTAAAACTCAACATTCAGAAAACAAAGATCATGGCATCTGGTCCCATCCCTTCATGGGAAATAGATGGGGAAACAGTGCAAACAGTGTCAGACTTTATTTTTTTGGGCTCCAAAATCACTGCAAATGGTAACTGCAGCCATGAAATTAAAAGACGCTTACTCCTTGGAAGGAAAGTTATGACCAACCTAGATAGCATATTGAAAAGCAGAGACATCACTTTGCCAACAAAGGTCTGTCTAGTCAAGGCTATGGTTTTTCCAGTGGTCATGTATGGATGTGAGAGCTGGACTGTGAAGAAAGCTGAGCGCCGAAGAATTGATGCTTTTGAACTGTGGTGTTGGAGAAGACTCTTGAGAGTCCCTTGGACTGCAAGAAGATCCAACCAGTCCATTCTGAAGGAGATCAGCCCTGGGATTTCTTTGGAAGGAATGATGCTAAAGCTGAAACTCCAGTACTTTGGCCACCTCATGCGAAGAGTTGACTCATTGGAAAAGACTCTGATGCTGGGAGGGATTGGGGGCAGGAGGAGAAGGGGACGACAGAGGATGAGATGGCTGGATGGCATCACTGACTCGATGGACCTGAGTCTGAGTGAACTCCGGGAGTTGGTGATGGACAGGGAGGCCTGGCGTGCTGCGATTCATGGGGTCGCAAAGAGTCAGACACAACTGAGCGACTGAACTGTACTGACTGAATCATGTGTCTAGAGCTCAGTAGCTTTTGGCATCTGGGATGTAATATACCAAGTTAAAGATCATCAATTCAGACAAGCTTTCAGAAACAAAGACTGAAAAATGAGTATATGTCTATACATCTACTCTGGTGGAAATATCTTGAGATACGTAAATAAACATAAATAAGCCTGAATTTTTAAAATGTACTCAATTTGGCCAAAAGCATGCACAGAAAACACAAGGGTTAGAATAGAAAGCTCTAAAGTTTCAGAAGAGGGTATAAAAACTTCTAGTTTGAAAATGAATGTGATGACCAGGAACTAATTTTCATATCACCAAAAAACTGATACAGAAAATGTTTAGGTTAGGCACCCACAAGGGGGCCAAGAAATATGTAATAGACTTTAAATCACTACAGTTATAATTTATTGGTGTTTGCAATAAATATTAAACCAAAATGCATTTTCTTTTTTGCCTTTTTTGGGCTAACTTTCCAGTCACCATTTTGACTCATCTATCAACTATATCAAATTCAATGTTTCAACACTTCTATCTCCTATGATTTGAAAAATGTCTAAATCCCTTAAGTTTAAACAACAAAACAGCTGAGTGTAAATCAATTTGAAAAATAAACAAGTTGAGTCTGAACAAAAAAAATAACTAACTTGCAAAAACAACTTCAGGATGAAATAAATTCTGAATACTAGAGTTTCAAAAGGAAAAGCACTTTTTTCTAACTGATCTATCTTAAAGCAAACACCACATTAAAAAGAAAGAAAGAAAGGAGGCAGTCTTTTGTCATTGCCTTGAAAAGAAGATTCTTGAAAAAGAAGATTCAATATATAATAGTAAAACAAAACTATTAACCAAAAAAACCTATGTTATCTTATACATGTCAATTTGGGATCATCAATGAACTGGACTCAAAGTAAAATAAAATAAAATAGAAACAACATGCTAAACTTAATTTTTTGAGTACTTTCCACTCACTGTTAGAGCATGTGAGCAAAAGTTCTAGCTTTGAAGTTTAACATATTGAGTCAACTAGAACTTTCTTTGGAAAATTCTTTGCAAAAGGCATTTTGGATAAAAAAGAAAATTAATTTTAAGAATGTATTAACATCTAAAATAGTTTTGCCTCAACCACTTACATATAGTATATTAACTGAATAAATGTATACAGAGATAGTTCTGGAAAACAAAACAAAACAAAACAAGAACCAAACATATCTGTGCGAGAAATGGAGATCGCAAGATACTTTCTCTTTAAAATTCAGGGCATCACATGCCTTAAGTTAAAGAACTACATTTATTTTAGCAAATATGCCTGTATTTTTTCTATATATGATTTTCTTTGACAGTCCCTCTGTGCTATTATACCAATACTCCACTGTAAAGAAATTTTTCTTTGCTCTGATCACTTATTCTACATAAAGGAAAATAAGACGTAAGTTTAAAAAAATCTTTGGAGAAGGAAATGGCAACCCACTCCAGAACTCTTGCCTGGAAAATCCCATAGACAGAGGAGCCTGGTAGCTACAGTCCATGGGGTCACAAAGAGTCAGACACGACTGAATGACTTCACTTTAACTTTTCACTTAAAAAAATCTTAATGTGGGATAAATCTAGTTCCTTAGTTATAGCTAAAACTTTTGCTTCTTTTGTAACTTTTAAAAACAGAAAGCGGTGCATTCAACTGTCATTTAAATCTGTCAGAATATCTCTCATTTTCTCATAAGGAAAAATTTCATAGTGATTTCAATCTAAACATGCACACAGACACACATACCCACCCACACACAATCTTGACAGGTTCAATTTAGATAATCAGAATGGGGAAAATAGCAACAGATAGGATATAATGATAGGCAAATAAACATGAAGGGATAAGCTGATGGTTAACAACCTCCTCGGGGTAGCAGAATGACTTCTAAAACTTCAAAGAAAATACAGATGCCTAAATCTCACCTATGTGAACTGATTTTAAATTTCCAGAGAAGAAAATTAGTATGATTTCTTAAAAGGAACCCAAGTAATTTATTATGTCCTGCAAAAAGTGCAGGTTAAGATACCCTAATCCATGACAACTGATGAGTGCATTGTAAGCCAAATAGCAGCCCAGTAATACAACTACACATTACCTTAATAAAAAAAGGTGCTCTACATCATGGATGTGTCCCAGGTAGCACTAGTGGTAAAGAACTCCCCTGCCCATGCAGGAGACTTCAGAGACACAGGTTTGATCTGGGTCAGAAAGATCCCCTGGAGGAAGCCATAGAAACCCTCTCCAGTAATTTTGCTTGGAGAACCCCATGGACAAAGAAGTCTAGTGGGCTATAGTCCATGGGATAACAAAGAGTCAGACACAACTGAAGTGATTTGGCACACACACATATCATGGATAGTAATACTTGATAGAAAAAACTACAGATATAAAGAACTGTGAAGTCTGAACTAGTGTATATAATAGCAAATGACAGTTTGAAGAAAAAAGCCCAGTTAAACAAGTAAAGGAAAATTCTTGTTCCTTGTAGTAAACAATCTTAGATGTGGCAGGCTCCTATGGCAAGCCTCCCAAGATCTCCAGTTATTTTACTGTTGTTAATTATCAGGATAAAGGATTTCTTAAATCATGACATGAAAGAAAAAAATAAATACAATGAAGTAAATATTATAGGAAAAGTTGGCATATGTAGCACATTAAGTTAGTGTTAGCGTTGTTTTCTTCTGCACTTTAGCAGAATTTCACATGGCCTTTCATTCATCATGGACTTCCCTGGAGGCTCAGATGGTCAAGTGTCTGCCAACAATGCGGAAGACCGAGGTTCAATCCCTGGGTTGGAAAGATCCTCTGGAGAAGGAAATGGCAATCCACTCCAGTACTCTTGCGTGGAAAATCCCATGGATGGAGGAGCCTAGTAGGCTGCAGTCCATGGAGTCGCAAAGAGTCAGACATGACTGAGTGACTTCACTTTCTTTCTTTCATTCTCAGTCTGAAGCAACCTATTTACTTTCTTCTTTTTAATTAATTATTTTATTTGGAAAATAATAACTTTACTTTCTAAATGAATAAAAGAACAATGACTTTTTAGCAGAAGCCCAGGAGTATGAAGGGCTAGACCATGATCGCTTTCTCTTAAATAGACATTTCTAAAACAGACTGAAACAAGCATCCACACCGTATAATTATGAGAAGTAAGCTAATTAATAGTCAGCTGTAAGATAATGACAAGCCATTAAAATTGCTATACTAGAAAACTGATATATTGAATGTTATAATAACTAAATTGCAAAAATTTATTGACAGCATCATCATTGTTGTTTTTGTTGCTCAGTTGCTAAGTCACATTCAACTCTTTGGGACCCCATGGACTGCAGCATACCAGGATCCTCTGCCCTCCACCATCTCCCGGAATTTGCTCAAATTCATGTCCACCGAATCAGTGATACTATTATTATTAGCCATGATCAAATTCATTATCTCACTGGGTCCTCACAATACTTCTCTGAATAAGTTCTATGTTTTATTCCCTTATATACTTATAGGGAAATTAAAATTCATATATAATAAATTGCCGGAGGTGACACTGTTAGTAAGTACCCGAGCTAGGGCTTAGATCAGGTTTATATGACTCAATCAATCAGCTCTACTAGTAGAAATTCTTAGGAGTCCTAAAGAGGAAATTTTTGCAGAGATGCAAATTCCTTCAGGAATTTAGAGAATAAATGTATGAATTATGATATAGCATTATTCAGATCAGATCAGATAAGATCAGTCGCTCAGTTGTGTCTAACTCTTTGCGACCCCATGAATCGCAGCACGCCAGGCCTCCCTGTCCAACACCAACTCCCGGAGTTCACTGAGACTCACGTCCATCGAGTCAGTGATGCCATCCAGCCATCTCATCCTCTGTTGTCCCCTTCTCCTCTTGCCCCCAAAGGTAGCAAAAGATAAGGATATTAGTACACAATACATAATAATAGGGGCTTCCCCTGAAGCTCAGCAGTAAAGAATCTGCCTGCAATGCAGGAGACAAGTGGAACACATCACATAAAGGAAAAAAAAAAAAATAATTTTCAACAGAGATGTACCATTGGATAATATCCTGCGGCCTTTCATGATTTAAAAAAAACAACAAACTACAAATAAAAATGAAATTTCCTCAACCTAATAAAGGCCATCTATAAAAATCTCACTGATAACATCATACTTAATTGTTAATCAATATATACATATATATTTATCAGCTCTTATTAATATTATATTGGAAGTCTACCTGGGAAATAAGGTAAGAAAAAAGAAATGAAAAGCATCCAGATTGAAAAAGAGGAAGCAATCTCTAGTTGCAGATGGCATGGTCTTATATATAGAAAATCTTACAAAATCTAAACAACTATTAGAACTAATGACCATGTATAAGAACAACACACAAAAACATGGCAGCACTGAACAATCTAAACATGAAATTAGGAAAAACAATTCAATTTAGAACATTGTCAAAAAGAATAAAAGAATATTGAAAACTATAAAACACTGTTGAAAGCAATTAAAGAAGATAAACGTAAAGCCATTTCAGGACCATGGATCAGAAAACTTAATACAGTTAAAATGGCAATACTCCCTAAATTGATCTACATATTCAATGAAAACACAATTAAAATCCAACTCAGACTTTTTAAATTTACATACTGATTCTAAAATCAATGTAAAAATGAAAGTGACCCCACCCCAACGGGGTTCCCTAGTAGTTCAGATGGTAAAGCACCTGCTTGCAATGCAGGAGACCTGGGTTCGATCCTTGGGTCAGGAAGATCCCCTGGAAAAGAAAAATGGCAACCCACTCCAGTATCCTTATCTGGTAAATCCCATGGACAGAGGAGTCTGGCAGGCTACAGTCCATGGGTTCACAAAGAGTCTGACATGACTGAGCAACTAACACACACACCGCTCCGATGAGGATGACAAAGGGCACCTCATTACAAACTGATAAAAGGTCAAATCTAGGCCCCCTTAACTAGCCTTTGTGGGCAGGGCTTGGAGTTGGGCTACAGTTTGCTCTCTGGTATTTGGTGGAATTAGAATGTTTATTATCTAAAGCAAGTGGAAGCTTTCCTGGTCTTCTGGATAGAAAGAGTAGGTTTTTCTTGGGGTCTACTGTCTGACCTCATTGATATTTCTGGGTTGATTACTTCTCCAGTACCTTGTATGGGGCAAATGAGGCAAAAAGAGAAGAAAAATAAAATAATTAGCACATGAACTTCTCATGCATGAATTCATGATGAAAAAAACAAAATTGTTTCTTTTCTTGTTCCATAACAGGCCACAAATCATCAACATTTACATTACAAAGACAACTAACCAACCAAGAAAACATTGACATTTTTCCTATCTAAATTACTTTAGTTTTTCCATAGTACTATGAAGTTGTCAGTTATCATTCTAAGACACTTTGGTTTCTAAAATTTTATACAATAATTAATTATCAGATATATCCTTTGTAAAAATACTGTAGTATCTTTGTGCAAAATGTGAAGCTCACCAATAAATCAATACAGAAGGTTATATAAAAAGTATTTACACTGAAGTTCCATGCTATAAGAGAATTTATATACTTTACGTATTAACTGACTATAAGTATAATATGATAAATTAAATATAACTTTGTAGAATACTTGATTTGATACCTAATCCTTTTAAGCAAATTGAAATAAATACATAATGCCTGAAACTTCTAAATTCTTTTTTTAATAAGCATCCCATAATGATATGAGACAAAGAGGTGAAATGAGTAGCTCTCAACTAATTTTCTTTAAAATGTAATTTACAAAATATATTTGCAAAGTTGTCAATATGCTTTTAAACTCATTATTTGCCAGTGTTGAAAGTAATACACTATAAACATGTTTTTAGCAAAGGAAATATGTAGAGCCAGAACCAAAAAAATTTTAAATATAAAATACTAAGTTTTTCAGAATAACACAACAATGTAAGTACTTTCACAACATTTAATTTAGAATTCATAAATATAAATAAGTAAAACATAAATTTATCCAAAAATACATCATATAATATGCCAGGAGAATTATGTAAATTCCATTATTTTAATTCTTCCCACCCTTAGCCTTAGGACAAAAGAGAAGATGGTTCAAAATAGATCCTATACACTTTCCTCCAACTCAATAACTATAAAGCTGGTTTATATTAGTAGAACAAAAAATTCCCAACATTATAAAGAAAAGAGCCAATAATCACAGCTATGAAAAGCAGACATTTTAAAACAGCCTTCTCAAGAATGGCACAAGTTTCTGTATTGGGTGTGGTCATAAAAATGACCTTCCAGGTCCCAAGACCTATCATCTACCAGACTATTTTAATACCTTCAATTTTTTTAAAGTGTCTTTCACTTAAAATCTAGATCTATTTCTTTTACTACTTTTATTCAAATGACTTGTTATGGGAAGCTTTTTGACGTTAAACTGTCAACTAATTAAAATGAAATGAACTTCTATCTTGTCTAGGGATAAAGTTGAATCAACAAATAATGTCTATATTCCACATATGATAGAAGGATTTTTTTAAAGTTATTATAATAATTAACAATAAAAAATAAACTAATGCCTAATTATACAGGTAGAATTAAGCCAATTATGGTGCATGTATATATACATATATATGTGTGTGCATGTGCATGTGTATAAATATAGAATATAATAGTATAGAACAATGACAAAAATAGGATAAGTTTATATATACTGACATGAAAATATGTATTGACAAGTATAACGAGAAACAAAAGAATAGATTGAGTAGAAGAACATATTTCTAAAAGCAAATCAAAATTGTATACCATGATATGAGTAAATATGTATGTGTGAGTAAATGTGTATGTATTTAAAGAGAAATCTCTAGAAGGATGGATATCAAACCATTCACATCTGATTTCTGGGGAGAACTGTTGTAATTTGATTTCAACAAGAAAGCATTCCTTAATTACTTTATGGGAAAAAATGATCTAAAATGAAATTTAGGAACGAAAAGATTTTGTCATTAAACTCTGAATTTGCTTTAAATGTCTAAGTTTATGCTGCTACTGCTGCTGCTAAGTCGCTTCAGTCGCGTCCGACTCTGTTCGACCCCACAGACGGCAGCCCACCAGGCTCCGCTGTCCCTGGGATTCTCCAGGCAAGAACACTGGAGTGGGTTGCCATTTCCTTCTCCAATGCATGAAAGTGAAAAGTGAAAGTGAAGTCACTCAGTCGTGTCCGACTCTTAGTGACCCCATGGACTGCAGCCCACCAGGGCTTAGCTTATTCAGAATAATACTGAGTATATCATTGATATTGATACTTAGTTAATGTCAAATCTATTTAACTTGTTAAAAGAAAAAAAGTATGACAATAATTTTCAGATTTATATATCTTTTTTTCCTATAAAAGTAGAATCACAGTAAAGACCAAAAAAGCTAATCCAGCAATTAATTCTATAGCATTTTGTTTTAAAACTTCAATCTTTCTTGTGTACTCAAATATTCCGTAAGTTCTCAAATGCAGAGCAACATCTAACATTACCTTTGTAATTTACCAAGTACACTTTCAATGAGCACTATTGATCAACGGAAAGGAATTCCATATGAAAATATGATAACAATTCTATAATTTGTGAATATTTGCATATACATAATGTTTTTACTAAAATTTGCCAAACTTTAACAGAAAAAAGGAAACAGATTCTCAAATAACTACCTTATATTCATCCACAATAATGCTGAGGGCTTCATGACCCGCTTTCCTCATATCTTCCAATTCTTGTTTATGCTTTTCCTGAAAGAAAATAAGAAACTAAGCTATGATTTGTTTTTGTTTTTTGTTGTTGTTGTTGTTGTTTACAAAATAACACACCACTGACTTTTGCATTTATAAGTGATGTGAGTGATTTGTGGCACACCAATGTTGCAGCTGAAAACAAAGAGAAACTCATTCAAAAAAACTTTGTTTAAAAGCATTCTGAAGATAGCAATGAGAGATTAAAGGGAAACCATAACTGGGAAAGGAAAGCCATGCTCACAGGTAAGATAACCCAAGGCAATGGTGTTATCCCTTGAGACATCTGGCAATTGTGGACCTGGATCTAGAGACAGGAGGCCCTGTGTCATCCAAAAAGCCAGGACCTTTTTTTTTTTCGTTACTTCTCCAGTAATACACACATGTCAACAGTTCAATATGTAACAAAATTTGAGAACTACTAGATTAAGGAGAACAAACCCTCATTCTACCTTCCGAGGAAAGGAGAAGCTGAATTCTCTTTGGAGAATGTTAACATCCTACAGAACCTTTCCAATTTTTCAAACACAATGTAAAGCTTTCAATGCAAATTATCAGAAATGATAACAGATGAGACCAAAGAAACATAAAATAGAAAAGACAAAAGAAATAGACCCATGGGTGATTCAGATATTAGTTATCAAAAAGTTTACAATATTTATGAATAAATACACACAAGAAAATAGAGAAGTGGGGAAAGTGGATAGTACAGAGAATTTCTTCAGAGAATTGGAATTCATAAAACAAATTCTACAGCTCAATGCGATAAATGAGGTAAATAATAGGTAAAACAGCAGAAAGCAGGATTAGAGGACCAAAAGATAGGGAAAACCTACAGCAAAAGAGAAATAAATGATTGAAAGTATATTAAAAAAAAAAAAAAACCTTTAAAAAGACAAGAGACAAAATAAAAAGGCAAATATTTATGTAAAACAATTGTTAAAAAAATAATCCAAAGAAAAAGAAAAAAAAAATAATCCAAAGAAAGAAGAAAAAATAAAATCTAGCAAGACAGGAACAATAAAGTGATGAAGAAAATAAAAAACAAAAATTTCTAATATTACTCATGAATTCAGGATATTATACAACCAATAGATTTTTCTAAACAAATAGTAAGATATTGTTAAATATTACAGCAATAAATATGAAATTTTAGGTAAAATGAAAAAACTCCTGGGAAAAAAAAAACAAAACTGAAAGAAGATGAAATAAAAATTCTGAAAAATTTTGTATGTGTTTAAAAAAAAAGTACCTATATTACATTAAGAACAAAATAAAACTTCTGACCTAGAAACATATAAGTGCAGATTATTAAAAAGGTTACTTTTAATAAACAATTAATAAATAACAGAACTCTTACACAAAATCTTCCAGAGAATGGAAAAAGAGGGAATATTTCCCCACATATTTTACTAAGAAAGCATATCCCTTATACTTCAATCTGCAAAGATAAAATTATGAACCAATCTCTTTTATGAAAAGAAAAACTAAAATTCTACATAAAATATTAGTAAATGGAATCTAGCAATAAATAAATTATACATCTCAACCAAGTATGATTTATTTTAGGACTATCAGGTAGCTAGAAGTGATGCACACCATTTCAGACCTCAACCACAAAACCTCCAACAAATCCTCCACACACTTCCTTTGTCCCCCAATATTTGCTTGCTGATGTCATTGCCCTGGATGACAATTAAAGCCATGTGCTGCAAACAGCAGGAGGGCCTCTGTCAGCCAGGGACTCTGAATGACTACACCATCACCTCAGTGGACTTGGTGAGCAAATTAATGATATTTAGGAAAAAAGACAAGAAAAACAGTTCTTGTTCATGTATTCTTATGAGAGTGTGTGCCAACTTGCCTTGGTCATGGCCAATTCTGTGCGACCATATGGACTGTAGCCCTTCAGGCTTCCCTGTCCATGGGATTCTCTAGGCAAGAATACTGGAGTGGGTTGCCATGCCCTCCTCCAGGGGATCTTCCTGACCCTGGGATCAAACCTGCATCTCTTATGTCTTCTGCATTGGCAGGCCGGTTCTTTACCACTAGTGCCACCTGGGAATGTTACCAATTCCTCATTTATAAACTGCTTATACTTAACTTATTCAAGAATTATTATTTCATTATCAAATTCTAATTGCCTTTTCCAGTATATAGCTTTATGTATCTTTCTCTAGCTAAATCACTCTTTACCAAAAAGCCTAAACATAAAGGACCAATAAGGGCCCTTGATATAGACACTGATTTTTGTTGGTATGATTATCAATCTATGGCTCATGGCAGCAATCTTTTTTTAAAGTCATTTTCCCATTTCTGTGAGAGTTGTTTTCATTTCAGTTGCTCAGTCGTGTCCGACTCTTTGTAACCCCATGAATCGCAGCACTCCAGGCCTCCCTGTCCATCACCAACTCCCAGAGTTTACACAAACTCATGTCCATTAAGCCAGTGATGCCATCCAACCATCTAATCCTCTATGATCTCCTTCTTCTCCTGCCTTCAGTCCTTCCCAGCATCAGGGTCTTTTCCAATGAGTCAGCTCTTTGCATGAGGTGGCCAAAGTACTGGAGTTTCAGTTTCAGCATCAGTCCTTCCAATGAATATTCAGGACTGATTTCCTTTAGGATGGACTGGTTGGACCTCCTTGCAGTCCAAGGGACTCTCAAGAGTCTTCTCCAACACCACAGTTCAAAAGCAGCAATTCTTCGGTCCTCAGCTATCTTTATAGTCCAACCCTCACATACATACATGACTACTGGAAAAACCATACCCTTGACTAGATGGACCTGTGTTGACCAAGCAATGTCTCTGCTGTTAAATATGCTGTCTAGGTTGATCATAACTTTCCTTCCAAGGAGTAAGTGTCTTTTAATTTCATGGCTGCAATCACCATCGGCAATGATTTTGGAGCCCCCAAAAAAATAAATGATAGAAGACTGAACAACACATACACCAACTATAAGAAATGAAACTATAGAATACATCACCCAACAACAACAGAATACACATTATACTCAAGTAGACATGAAACAATCTCCAGGATAGACTACATGGTAAGCCACAAAACAAGTCTTAATAAATTTTAAAATACTGAAGTTATACAAAGCATTCTCTTCAACTACAAGGGAATGAAATTTGAGATAACAGTGAAAAAATGAGAAAATTCACAAATTTGTAGAAAACAAACAACATATTCCTATGTAACCAATTACTCAAAGAGGAAATCACAAGGGAAATTAAAAATCTATATTAAAAAAAGAAAACATCAAACCAATAACCTAACCTTTCACCTTAAGGAACTAGAAAAAGAAGAATAAACCAAAGCAAGCATAATGAAGGAAACTAAAAGAAAATAAAGAAAAGAATAGAAATCAATAGAGAAAATCAACTGGACCAAAGTTGGTTCTTTATAAAGAAAATAAAGAAAAGAACAGAAATCAATAGAGAAAATCAACTGGACCAAAGTTGGTTCTTTATAAAAAATCAGCAATATGACAAACATTCATTGACCAAGGCAGGAAAAAAAAAAAAGAGATAAGGGATGAGTCAAATTAGTAAAATTAATAACAAGGAAAGGGCTTACTACTGAACCTAAAGAAACAAAAAAGAACATACAAAAATATTATGAACCACTAAAAGACCCTGATGCTGGGAAAGATTGAAGGTAAAAGGAGAAGAGGGTGGCAGAGGATGAGATGGTTAGATAGCATCTCCAACTCAATGGACATGAATTTTTGCAAAGTTTGGGAGAAAGTGAAGGACAGGAAATCCTGGCACACTACAGTTCATGGGGCTGCAAAGAGTCAGATATGATTTAGTGACTGAACAAAAACAACATGCCAACAAATTAGATAACAAAGTTGTAAGGCACAAATTCCTAGAAATATGCAAACTACCAAAATTGACTCAAGAAGAAACAGAAAACCAAACAGACCTATAACAAGTAAGGAGACTGAATCCAGTAATCAAAAACACTTCACACAAAAGAAAATCCTTTCTTTCAAATGACTTTAGTGGTGAATTCTAACAAATGTTTACAAAAGGATTAACACCAACCTTTCTCATATAGATGAGAAAACATGCCCTAACTGATTCTATAAGGCCAGTATTACACGAATGCAAAGCCACACAAAGACAACACAAGAAAAGACAAAGCAGTAAGCAGAATCCAACAGCATATTTAAAAGTCTATAGCCTAGGACCAAGTGTAATTTATCTCAGGAATGTATAGGTGGTTCAACATATAAAAATCGATCCATTTTATATACCACATTAAAACAATGAAGGAAATAAAAGCCTGCAAGATTATCTCAGTACCCAGAAAAACAGTGACAAGATCAAGCAAACTTTCATGATGAAAATATTCAGAATATTAAGAACAAAAAGCAATATCTTCAAGCTGATAAAAGACATTGTGAAAATCCCTTTTTCACTGTGGAAGCACCATTTTACATTTCAACCAGCAAAGTGGAAGGGTTTCAGTTTCTCCACCTCCTTACCAATACTTATTTTCTGAATTTTAATTATAGCCATACTGGTGGATGCCAGTGGTTTTGACTTGAATTTCTATAATGGCTAATGATGTTGAACATTTGTTTCTTTGGAGAAATAGCTACTCAATTTCTCAAACAGCTGAAATCATATTATTGATGAAAGACTGAAGACTTTCCTCTAACATCAGGAACAAGACAAGAATGCCTACTCTTTCCAACTCCATTAAACAGTATACTGAAATTCTAGCAAGGGCATCAGGCAAGAAAAAGAAATAAAAAGCGTTCTTAGAAATTATTAGATTAGAAATGAAGGAGTAAAACTATCCTGATTTTCAGAAGACATGATTTTATATATGGGAAACTGAAAAATTATTAGGTCTAATAAACAAAATATTATTAAATACTATTAAATAAACAAGTTCAACAACATTATAAGAAAGAAGATTAACACACAAAATCAGTTGTATTTCTATACACTTGCATGAACAATCCAAATATGAAATAAAGAAAACAATTCCATTTACAATAGCATAAAAAATGTAAAATACTTAGAAATACTTTTTTACCAAAGAAGTGTGAAATTTTTACACTACTAACTATAAAACATTGTAGAGTCTTAAAAAATAGGAAGGACATACTGTATTCCTGGATTTGAAGATTTAATATGTTAAGTGTCACTACTCCCAAATTTTATCTAAAGATTCAATGCAATCCCTATCAAAGTTCCAGTGACTTTATTTTGCAGAATCAGACAAGCTCATCCTAAAATTCATATAGAATTGCAAGTGATTATGAGTCGCTAAAATAATTTCAAAAAATAAAGCAACGTCAGAGGACTTACACGTCCTAATTCCAAAACTGAGCAAAGGGCTGCAGTAACCAAAACAATGTGATATTTGCATAAGGATAGAGGTTCCAGTGGAAAATAAAAATGAGTGCTTCAAAATAAGTTTATGTATCTATAAGCAACTGATTTTTGACATGAGTAAACAAGTCAGTTCAATAGGGAGAGAATAATTCTATCAACAAATGATGGTGGGAAACTGGACACACATGCAAAAGGCTAAACCTGGAACCCCAACTCACATGATGTATAAATATTAAAACCAAATGAATCAAATTCCTGAATCGAAAAGATAAAACTACTAAATTCTTGTAGGAAAAGATAGGTACACACCTTTATCACCTTGCATTAGGTAACAGTTTCTAAAAATATGACACTAAAATATAAGCACAAGCAAAGAACCTAAATACCTAACTTAAAACTTTATGCATTAAAGGATACTACTAAGAAAGCAAAAAAGAAACCCACTGAATATCTGTAAAAATATCAACAGATCTAAGATCTGTTATCCAGGATATATAAGCAACTCTTGTAAATCAGCAACAAAAAGATAACCAAACTTTAAAAATGGGCAAAGAACTTGCGTAGCTATTTCTCCAAAGAAACAAATGTTCAACATCATTAGCCATTATAGAAAATCAAGTCAAAACCACTGACATCCACCAGTATGGCTATAATTAAAATTCAGAAAGTAAGTATTGGTAAGGAGGTGGAGAAATTGAAACCCTTCCACTTTGCTGGTTTAAATGTAAAATGGTTCTTCAACAGTGAAAAAGTTTGGTAGCTTCTCAAAAAATTAAAGGTAGATTTAATTAAACATAGACTTACCAAATGTCCCAGAAATTTCACTCTTAATTATACACCCAAGGGCACTGAAAATATACATTTACACAAAAACTTGGACACAAACGTCCATATGAGCATTATTTAATAATAGCAAAAAAGTAAAAACAATGTAAATTTTCATCAACTAATAGTTTTTTTAAATGAAGTATTATCCATACAAGTGAATATTCTTCACCCATAAAAGGAATGAAATGATACATGTTTTAATATGAAAGAACCTTGAAACCATTATGCTATGCCGAAGTAGCTAGACACGAGAGGCTGTGTATTCCATGGTTTCATTTTATGAGGAAATGTCCAAAATAGGTAAATAGGTAAAATAGGTAAATCCAGAAACAGAAAGTAGATTGGCAACTGTCAGGTGCTGGGGGAGAAGAGACCTAGGGAGCAACTGCTTAATGCATTCAAGGCTGCTTCAGGTGATGATACTATCTGGCCAGTTAGATACTAGTGACAGTACAACAATATTGTGAATATACTTAAAAAAAACACTGAACTATATTTTATATCATTTTAAATGATGAATTTTACGTTCTGCAAATGTTACATGAACGCCAAAAAACTGCACTGGTGGAAGAAAAAAAACAGTATGTTTGTGTCAATTTAATTTCTAAGCTGAATGGTGTTTTTCTTTGATTTTGCTATTTCATTTCTAATTTTGTTTTACTCTGATCAGAGAATGCTGGTTTTAAAATTTTACTTCTTAGAATTCACTGAGGTGAAATATTTCTCATAAACAACCAAGAGAATAACAATCTTTACGTTTCTGATTGCTGAGAACCATTTGCAGCTTTTAAAATAGAAAACCAGTTAACTGTGCGGATTCATACTTTATTTTAGTATTCTAATTATCTTACATTATTTTGTTGGCATATAGTGTGTTTTTTAAAACGTCTGTCATGGATCTAATTTTATTTTATATTTAGATTGACTATATAATTTATTTTCCAAATTGGGTCACTTTTGAGAATAAAAGGAGTTTCTGTTAATAACTGCACTGCTGCTGCTGCTGCTAAGTCGCTTCAGTCGTGTCCGACTCTGTGCGACCCCATAGACGGCAGCCCACCAGGCTCTGCCGTCCCTGGGATTCTCCAGGCAAGAACACTGGAGTGGGTTGCCATTTCCTTCTCCAATGCAGGAAAGTGAAAAGTGAAAGTGAAGTCGCTCAGTCGTGTCCGACTCTTAGCGACCCCGTGGACTGCAGCCTACGAGGCTCCTCCGTCCATGGGATTTTCCAGGCAAGAGTACTGGAGTGGGGTGCCATTGCCTTCTCCCTAATAACTGCACTAGGATAACAGTATAAATATAGACTATCCTGGGAAAACCAAAAAAGCAGAGTCACTGGAGTTACAGATTCCCAAGGTATTATTTTGAAAAACACTTTGTTTAAAGTCACTAGAAGATGTCTCATAATTGACTGCTACTGCTGCTAAGTCACTTCAATCGTGTCCGACTCTGTGCGACCCCACAGATGGCAGCCCACCAGGCTCCTCTGTCCCTGGGATTCTCCAGGCAAGAACACTGGAGTGGGTTGCCATGTCCCTCTCCAACGCATGAAAGTGAAAAGTGAAAGTGAAGTTGCTCAGTCGTGTCTGACTCTTAGCGACCCCATGGACTACAGCCTGCCAGGCTCCTCCGTCCATGGGATTTTCCAGGCAAGAGTACTGGAGTGCGTTGCCATTGCCTTCTCCCATAATTGACTGTTAGGGGTCTATTTTTTCAGGTATACATGTACATTTTCAAAATAGGTCCCAGTCTTCTTTCATATCATGTAAGGTGGTTGAATTACATTTTTCATACAGTTCTGTTTCACCTCTCTAGTCTTCCTCTTCGGGGAATCCAATTACACACACACTGGATCGGGTAAAAACAAACATACTGTTTGTTTTCTATAATTATTCCTTTCTCTCAAATTCTTCTTCATTTATGTTAGTTTTCATTTTGTCATGCTTTATTATTTTTTTCTTTCTATACTATTGCATTCCCTCTTTTATTCCTTCAGGCTTAATCTTCATTTTGGGATTTTTTTTCTTTTATGTCTTTTTTCTATCAGCTATATCTTATTTCTTCTTTTCCCATTTCTGAACTGTTGTTCTATTTCTGATTTTTCCTGCTGTTCAAATGCTTCCATCACTGTACTCAGTTTCGCAGCAATCATTTTCTCTTAACCATGTAGTAGTTTACTCTGAGTTGAAGTTAGCCTGAAGAACTTCCTCAGCTTCATGATTCTAGGGCTTCCTCTTCTGTTGGTATTATAAGATTTTAAAAAGAAAAAAGTGTTTTTCCAATGCAGCGACTTCTTGAGTACTTTCTGATAAATGCTTTCTCTGATCCCCTTCCTACCAGTATCTGAACATTCTCCCCCTTCAGTGTCTGTACGATGCTTTACCATCCTCCTTAGCATGGATGACTTTAAGATGGGTACTTTCTCTGTGTATTTCCAAAAGAAATGAGGGCTCAGAGACTCAGCCAGCTTTAACTGCTGTCCTCAGTCCTTCCAGATCCTCTACTCTGAGTGGGAACTGCTTCTTTTGGCATGGCAATACTTGGGTCTCTAGGCCCCCAGAACCACCCTAAATCCCCTTTATGTTCCCCTCCATCACTCAAGCAGGGATGTGAGAGACATGCCTATCTTGTTGCCGTCAATAGTTCAGCTCTACTAGCTTCTGCACCATAAATCATATAAGCATAACTGACATCTATTTTCCTATTCAAGATGTTACTTATGGACTTTTCCCCCTTAACTACCTTAGACTAGGTTTTTTTTTTAAGAAAATATAAGAAGATTCAAAAATCATGTAGCCTCTGCTGCTGCCAATCACCAAGCCCAATCCACCCCTCTTCCTTCTTGAAATATTTTCTTCATTTGTTTCTTCCCCTTCTCAGTCTATCCTGTTTGCTATTCTTCACTGCCCCAATCTCAAACTGCAGGAGTTCCAGAGAATGAGACCTCTTCTTTAACTTGTTCAACTGATAAATAAACTTAAATATCGTCTTTGTACAACTCCTTAAATTATATCCCCAATTCTGCCATAGCTAATCCTCAGATTTCTTTATCTAGCTGCCTATTAAGGTCTTTACATGTATATCTAAAAGAAATCTCAAAATTAACATGTCTAATGTCAAACCTTTTATTTTCCTTTACCAATCTTCCCTTCGCTCAAAAAAATTCTGAAATCATTTTTAGTTTCTCTCCTTTTTTCCCATCACAATCCACATGTAATATGTCACAAAACCCTACTGGCTTGATGTTCCTTTTTACTTCTTTAACAAAGTCTTTAACTTTGTTAATGTCAACAAAGGCTAAAACACCTGATTAAAATTTCTTTAACAAAGTCTCTAGCAATACAACTGTGTGCCAGGCACTGTTCCAAACCCTTTGCAAATACTGGGTCATTTATTTACTTATTTAAACCTCCTAATGTCTCCATCTCATGATCTACAATCTGGACAGTTGTCAACATCTCCACTGCTACTTCTCTAGTCCACACTACGATCGTTTCCCAACATCCCTGACTCTTTGATTCTACCCTTCTTCCAAGACTGCAGCAAAAATAGTCCTTCAAAACTTGAAAGTGAAAGTGAAGTCGCTCAGTCGTGTCCGACTCTTTGCAACCCCATGGACTGTAGCCTACCAGGCTTCTCAGTCCATGGGATGTTCCAGGCAAGAGTACTGGAGTAGGTTGCCATTTCCTTCTCCAGGGGATCTTCCCAACCCAGGGATTGAACCTAGGTCTCCCACATTTTAGGCAGACGCTTTACCCTAAAACTTGAGGGCAATCACAAAGAATGTAATTTCTATGATGGCAGAAATTCTTCACCACAGTATCCGCAACATGTAAAATACTACCAGGCATAGTGTGGGTACTCAATAAATATCTGTTAAATAATAAAATATCACACATCTGACTACAATTTCTAAGCTTCCACATTACTGCAAATAAACTCTATAATCCCTCCCATAGCCCAAAGTTATACCCCTCTCTCCCTAAATCTTCCATCTGTTGTCACTGGCCTTCCTCAAATCATTATAAGCACATTATTACCATAAGGCTATTAAAGTTATTTGCTGTGTTTGATATACTCTTCACCCCAGATATCACACACTCATTTCCTCTGAATACTACTCAAAAACCATTGTACTAGAGGGATGCTTGCTGACCACCCTATATAAAATAGCACACACTCATCATTGTCCACTAATCATGCTTTATTTTTATTCATTGCACTTATCACTACTTACTGTTTTGTACTCTTCATTGCCCATCTCTCTCACATACTGCAGAAGATAATGATGATACTCTTAACCCTATGGCACTTTGGAAAGTGAGGAAAAGACTGACAGTAGGGAGATTTCAAAATCTGACATTAAGTTCAATTTAGGAAGGTGAAATTTCACTTGCCATTGAACATACATATCACAAACGGCACCTTGTATATAATGTCTGTTCACTAAATAAGGACTGAATAAAGATGAGATTGAATGGACAGGATCTGAAGGCCAAATACATGAGGTAAGTAAGGTGCACATGAGGTGCTCAACAGAGAGAGTTATTTAAAATCATAATAAGAATTGTTAAAAATATATTTAAAATTTGGTCTTCAAAAAGAAGGCTATTTGATAGATTCACATATCTGTTTTTTGGATGACTGAATGAGATTATGATCAAAGTTCTTTTTCTGATATAAGCCCAGCATATAAATTAAGAAACATCTTTGAGCAGGTTTCTTTACCTATTAAATAAGAGAGTTGGATGAAATCATCTAAAAAATATACTACCAACTCCTGACAGACATGTGTTTGAGAAAACTCCAGAAGATAGTGAAGGACAGGGAAGCCTGGTGTGCTACAGTCCATGGGGTCGCAAAGAGTCAGACACAACTTAGCAACTGAACAATGAATAACATTCTATGATATCATTGTATGATACTGTATGTTAAAACTAGCTAGATAAATCAACCCACTTTGCTTACTTCAAAGTTACTGATGGTAATCATACAACCACATTGTAACAGACCAGGCTTCCCAGTTACCAAAAGAAAAACACAGGAATAACCAAATAGTCATACATGGCCTGAAATTCTTATTTCAAGAAAATAGAGCCAAAAATTTACAACCTATGTTCAAAGCAGTCAAAACCAAATCTGACCACAATGATAGCTTTCTTTCAAAATGTCAAACCCCAAACCATCATTAGAATGGGAAAATTCAGGAAAATGCCCTCACCTTAAATAAAGCTACAGAGTTTCTAAACAAGACTTCAAAGGTAAGTTTTTTCAGTGCATTCATTTTACAAATGAGGAAACTAAGGCTGAGAGATCAAGAAGTTTGTTCAAGATCACTGAGTTATCAGAGAGGGCAAGGCAAAGGCTAAATCACATCTTCTGATCTGCCAACCCGATGTTTACTAAAAAATATCATGACAAAGACTGAACTATCTGATATCTGAGTACATTCCAAACTGCTTTTCAATAGATTTGCTTTCTATAAAAACTCATTAATAAATAGACTAATCTGTCATAAGTCACTCCTTCTGAAGGACATGAGTTTGAGTAAACTCCAGAAGATAGTGAAGGACAGGGAAGCCTGACATACTACAGTCCATGGAATTGCAGAGTCGGACACAACTTAGCAGCTGAACAACAATGAACAATATCTGATGAAAATAACCCACAAACTGATCACTCTTGGTAAAAATGAAATGGTCATTCATCAATTCATTACTGTCAACCAGAAATTCTGGTCTGACAAAAATGTGAAAGGTGCTTTTCAAATGTTACCAGAAGCACATTAACCAATTCTCTGCTAACCACAATCACCCAATATCAATCCTTTGTCGAAATTATTAAACATACATTAAGTCTAGTATTTTAATATGCCTGCACATGTTTGTTGCTGAAAAATTATCTTTGAATGAATACACGGGTAAATAGGAACCACAAAATTAACAAATATAGATGTTTCACGGGAAAATGAGAAACTAGCAACTTTAAAAAAACTTTAAAATCTCATTGCTATATTGATGACAAAACTCTATTCAAATATTTGAATCACAATTCATGCAGAAAAATATTCTTAAGCCAAAGCTTATGGGAAAAGCTGATAAACACTTTACAATTCACATTATTATTGGCCATTAAAAAATCCAGTAGAACCCATACTGTGTGCTGTGTGCACAGTTGCTTCGGTCATGTCCAACTCTGTGCGACGCTATAGACTACGGCCTGCCAAGCTCCATTGTCCATGGGATTCTCCAGGGAAGAATACTAGAGTGGGTTGCCATGTCCTCCTCCAGGGGCTCTTCCCAACTCAGGGGTCAAGGCCATGTCTCTTATGTCTCCTGCATTGGCAAGCAGGTTCTTTATTACTAGTGCCACCTGGGAAGCCCATACCAATCATCTCTAATAAATTGATTGATGCATAGTAGCAGGATCCTCTCCATTAAAGATGGTAAAAGGCAACATTTGACTGATGTATTTGGAATGAATTGTTACAGTAGTTTTAAAAAAAACCTTGAGAAGGACAGAAGGTAGGAAGCAAGGAATGGAGGGAGGGAAGGAGGGGCAGAGGGAGAAAGGAAAATTCACAAGTCCAATCCACCATTCTACTTCACCTATTAGAAAGCAGTTGCTTTTCACTTTCCAAATTCTTTGGCCAAGAACAAGTCTATAATTAGGCTGAGCATAATTAGTAGAATATAATTAGCTAATATAGCCTGATTGAGAAAAGTTTTCTAATTCAGGTGTCATCACCACTCTCTCTCTGAAGCCACAAGATTATATCCCTTACAAATCCACTATATTGGGTAAGGCAGTCATAACCATCTCCAGATATTCCAAAAGGAAATTTGCAGGGCAAGAAATCAAAATAAAAATAGTGGGATAACATCTAACCAATGCACTTAAAGATTTGGAGTGAGAAATGGTATAAACTGCTCCCACCAAAATCTGAAGAATCCAACATATGGCCCGATTATAAATGTCAGAAAAGCACAAAGATGAAATTATCCCATAGGAATCCACTTTGTCAAAACAGAACAAAAACAATAAAACACCACCTCTCCATCTCTTACTGACCCCACATTCAATAGCTGCAACAAGCCTAGTTGTGCTCTATAATAAAGAAAAGTAGGTTTCACTGGCATGATGCAGCAAAGTCTTTCCCATTGAATGTATGTTTAATCTTTGCCTCCTTGCCCCCTCATTTCTTAGTTTCCCTATACAACCAGTAAAAACAATACATGACAGGATCCTTCAAAGTATTACCAAGTCAGTTTCACAGGCTAATTCAAATTCTTAGCCAAATATAAAAAGGGAGAAAAAAAAATAACACAAGCATGGAAGAATCAGCCTAAAGGTAAACTAATCTTACATATGGAAATAAAGCATTAGTGCCATAATCAACTGTATCTAGTACTGAAACAGACACCCTTAATATGTGTGTCCCATTAGCTTAAGATTTCCAAAATTTTTCAAAGAGTTAATTTTCATCTGGCCTTGACCCACTAATGGCCAACTTAACCCACCTGTATGGATTTCATCAGCACACAGATCCCAAACTATTGGTTCTGTGTCCCCCTCTCAGTCAAAAAAAAATAATGAAACAAACTTCTTCTCGAACTTTTCTAACAGATACAATGGATGATGGTATGCAAAAAAATTCCCATGATGTCTTCACACCAGCACTGAGGTAACTTACTTTTCTACATGCCACCTTACAAAACGCAAATGTGACAATGTCACATCCATGTCTAAAGCAAACTTTTAGGAAAGAATTAATACTTTCAAATGAGAAATGAGTAAGCAGGCCATAGCCAATTTAGTTTAAAGATGAAAACAACTACTCAAGTGCAATCCATTACAGAAGATGATGTGTTTATACAGTGCCATTATTGTTGCCACTATCAGTGCTCTGTTAACAAAACAATTTCTCCACCAAATATAACCCGTTAAAGAATAAAGGCCAAATCCCTCCAAGCCTGAGAATTTGGCCCCTTGCATAACCCTGGCTAAATTCTTAGCTAATTTGTTGATTGGATTGGCACTGCTCCTATTGCTACTTCAATGTCACCTTATTATTTGCTCCAAAGGGAAAGGCAGAAACTCCACTCTGTGCCACATTTAAAACAAATTACTATTTATTTTCAACTTTGTTAAAGTCTTCAAAGGCAAAGTGCCTTGAGAAGCAGATGCTCAAAGCTAATTCAAGCCAAATAGAAAGAAAAGAAAGGAATGGAAAGGAGAAAGGGAGAGGAAAAGATGATGAAGGAAAAGGAGGAAGGAAGGAAGAAAGGAGGATAAAGACGGGGAAAGAAGGAAGAGCAGACAGCTTGCAACAGTTAATGGGAAAGACTTATACCTTATGTATACATCTACAAACATTACCCCACCATTCAGTAAGGATATCAACATCATCAAATTCTAATTTCTTACACCTTTTCTCATTTTAAGCCTGCTCTCCAAAGTTTGGCTGTATTTTAAATTCTTTTAACAGAAAGGGACTTTCTAACAACACTGTCTCTCAAAATAGTTAATATTTTGATGGAGAAAAGAAAAATGGATTAATAATAAAAGTCATTTTTTAATGTTTTCATCATTTGTCTTCATATCTGAGTGTTTCTATTCACATATTATGATGTGCATTCACATTTTAAAATACACGGAGATTCACCTCTGGTGCCTGCAGTGGATTGAACTGTGACACCCTCAAAAGAGATAATCTCCTAATTGCTAGTATCTGTGTATGTAATTTGGAACTAGGGTCTTTGATATCCCAAGATAAGATTACCTTGGACAGAGTGAACCCTAAGTCCTAAGATTAGTTTCCCTATAAGAAAGGGGAGTGAGACTAGTGAAGAAGGAGGCAGAAACTGACTTCAGCTACTTCAAGACACAGAATGCTAACTCCAAGAACATCACTACCAATACGTTCATTTTAGACTTTATTTCCTATATCTGTGAGAGAAAAAATTTCTGCTATTATCAGTCATCAAGTTTGTGGAACCTAGTTACAGCTTTAGGAAATACAGGTTTCATGTGAAATGTCAGGCTGGATGAAGCATAAGCTGGAATCAAGATTGCTGGGAGAAATATCAATAACCTCAGATATGCTGATGACAACACCCTATGGCAGAATGCCAAGAAGAACTAAAAAGCCTCTTGATGAAGGTAAAAAAGGAGAATAAAACAGATGGCTTAAAACTCAACATTCAAAAAACAAAGATCCTGGCATCCGGTCCCATCACTTCATGGCAAAAAGGTAGGGAAACAGTGGAAACAGTGGCTGACTTTATTTGAGCTCCAAAATCATGGCAGATGGTGATTGCAGCCATGAAATTAAAAGATGCTTGCTCCTTGGAAGAAAAGCTATGACAAACCTAGGCAGCGTATTAAAAAGCAGAGACATTACATTGCCAACAAAGGTCCATATAGTCAAAGCTATGGTTTTTCCAGTAGTCACAGATGGATGTGAGAACTGGACAATAAAATAGGCTGAGTGCTGAAGAACTGATGCCTTCAAACTGTGGTGCTGGAGAAGACTCTTGAGAGTCCTTTGGACTTCAAGGAGATCAAACTAGTCAATTCTAAAATAAATCAACACTGAATACTCATTGGAAGGGCTGATGCTGAAGCTGAAGCTCCAATACTCTGGCCACCTGATGCAAAGAGCTGACTTAATGGAAAAGACCCAACTCAATGGCTAAGATCCTTATGCTGGGAAGGAGTGAAGGTAGGAGGAGAAGGAGACAACAGAAGATGAAATGGTTGGATGGCCTCACTGACTAAAAGGACATGAGTTTGAGCAAACTCAAGGAGATGGTGAAGGACAGGGAAGCCTGTCATGCTACAGTCCATGAGGTTAAAAGAGTTGGACACAACTGAGTGACTGAATAACCACCACCTGTTTAATGGCATTAATCCCTTCAGATTACACAGGAGATCCACAAGGTTTTTAAGAATGTTATACCAGCAAACCTGGATGGAGAGAAAGAGACAAAAATGGAAGGAAATGAGAGAAGGGTACTGGATTTCTGGGATTTACAACTAACAACAACAAAAACAAAAAAACACAACAAAAAGAGCAAATGGCTGTCTGAGGAGGCCTTGCAAATAGCTGTGAAAAGAAGAAAAGCAAAAAGCAAAAAGAAAAGGAAAGATATACCCATTTGAATGCAGAGTTCCAAAGAACAGCAAGGAGTGATAAGAAAGCCTTCCTCAGCGATCAATACAAAGAAATAGAGGAAAACAACAGAATAGGAAAGACTAAGATCCCTTCAAGAAAATTAGAGATACCAAGGGAACATTTCATGCAAAGATGGGCTCAATAAAGGACAGAAATGCTAGGGACCTAACAGAAGCAGAAGATATTAATAAGAGGTGGCAAGAACACAGAAGAACTATACAAAAAACATCCTCATGACCCAGATAATCATGATGGTGTGATCACTCACCTAGAGCCAGACATCCTGGAATGTGAAGTCAAGTGGGCCTTAAGAAGCATCACTATGAACAAAGCTAGTGGAGGTGATGGAATTCCAGTTGACCTATTTGAAATCCTAAAAGATGATGCTGTGAAAGTGCTGCACTCAAAATGTCAGCAAATTTGGAAAACTCAGCAGTGGCCACAGGACTGGAGAAAGTCAGTTTTCATTCCAATCCCAAAGAAAGGCAATGCCAAAGAAAGCTCAAATTACCACACAATTGCACTCATCTCACACGCTAGTAAAGTAATGCTCAAAATTCTCCAAGCCAGGCTTCAGCAATACATGATCTGTGAACTTCCAGATGTTCAAGCTGGTTTTAGAAAAAAAGGCAGAGGAACCAGAGATCAAATTGCCAACATCTGCTGGATCATCGAAAGAGCAAGAGAGTTCCAGAAAAACAGCTATTTCGGCTTTATTGACTATGCCAAAGCTTTTGACTGTGTGGATCACAATAAACTGTGGAAAATTCTGAAAGAGATGGGAATACAAGACCACCTGACCTGCCTCTTGAAAAACCTGTATGCAGGTCAGGAAACAATGGTTAGAACTAGACATGGAACAACAGACTGGTTCCAAATAGGAAAAGGAGTATGTCAAGGCTGTATATTGTCACCCTGCTTATTTAACTTATATGCAGAGAACATCATGAGAAATGCTGAGCTGGAGGAAGTACAAGCTGGAATCAAGATTGCTGGGAAAAATATCAACAACCTCAGATATGCAGATGACACCATCCTTATAGCAGAAAGTGAGGAACTAAAGAGCCGTTTGATGAAAGTGAAAGAGGAGAGTTAAAAAGTTGGCTTAAAGCTCAACATTCAGAAAACTAAGATCATGGCATCCAGTCCCATCACTTCATGGCAAATAGATGGGGAAACAGAGGAAACAGTGGCTGACTTTATTTTTCTGGGCTCCAAAATCACTGCAGATGGTGATTGCAGCCATGAAATTAAAAGACCCTTGGTCCTTGGAAGGAAAGTTATGACCAGCCTAGACAGCATATTTAAAAGCAGAGACTACTTTGTCAACAACAGTTCGTCTAGTCAAAGCTATAGTTTTTCCAGTAGTCATATATGGATGTGAGAGTTGGACTATAAAGAAAGCTGAGCGCACATGAACTGATGGTTTTGAACTGTGGTGTTGGAGAAGAGTCTTGAGAATCCCTTGGAGTGCAAAAAGACCCAACCAGTCCATTCTAAAGAAAATCAGTCCTGGGTGTTCACTGGAAGGACTGATGTTGAAGCTGAAACTCCAATATTTTGGCCACCTGATGCGAAGAGCTGACTCATCTGAAAAGACCCTGATGTTGGGAAAAGATTGAAGGCAGGAGGAGAAGGGGATGACAGAGGATGAGATGGTTAGATGGCATACCGACTCAATGGACATGAGTTTGGGTAAACTCCAGGAGTTGGTGATGGACAGGAAGGCCTGGCATACTGCGGTAATGGGGTCACAAAGAGTCGGACACAACTGAGCAACTGAACTGAGCAAGGAACACACAGGCTGATAGTGCTATATAGCTATAAACATATAATAAACTTCAAGTAAAAGGAGGAAGATTCTGAGAACAGAGCCATGGGTTGAGAGGCTAGGACCATGGACCTACATGCAGAAGCTCAAGCTATGTGTACAGTCTGCAGAATCATGAAGAGGGTGACAAAGCCACTGATGTAGAGGGTGAACAGGCCAGAACCATGAGCACAGTGGGCAAAGCAGCTGCAGCCATGCACCCAGATACAGACCAAGCCAAAGTCACAGTTACAGAGGCTCACTAAGCTGCAGCTTTCAGCCCCCAGGGTGGAGCATCAAGCTGGACAAGACTCTTCTCAAGCCTTAAAAGCTAAAAGACCTTGTGCTTCTGTGTTTCAAACTTGCTTAGATCTGGTGGTCCCCATTTTTTACTTTCAATTCCTCTTTTTTGAAATGGGAATGCCTATCCCATATGTGTTCAACCACTATATTCTATAAATTGATGACTTGTTTTATAGTTTGACAGATGTACCAGGGAAGAATTCTGCCCCAGGATGGACCATATCGTCTCACCTGTATCTGGTTTAGATAATTTAGATAACAACATTTGGGATTTTCTAGCTAATGACACTTAGATGATATTTTAGACTCAGAGCTGATACTGATATGAACTGAAGTTTCTGGGGATGTTACAATATGGCAAATGTATTTTGTACTTTGGAAGGGCAGAAATGTGTGGAGCTCTAGGGAGCAGGCTCTACTGGATTAAATTGTGTCCTTAAAAGATATATCAAGTTCCTAATTTCTAGTACCTATCAATTTAAAATTTTTTATAAAAGTTTTTAATTAAGTTAACAATTGTGACATGATATCATCTTGTATTTACTCTTAAATCCAATGATTGGTTTCCTCTCTCTCTTTTTTAACGTATAACTGACATATAATGTTATTCACACAGTCATGTCTGCCTCTTTGCAATCCCTTGGACTGTATCCTGACAGACGCCTCTGTCCCTGGAATCCTCCATGTAAGAATACTGGCAGGGGTAGCCAATCCCTTCTCCAGGGGATCTTCCAGACCAAGGGATCAAACCCAGGTCTCCTGCAAAGCAGAAAGATTCTTTACCCCCTGAGCCACCCAGGAAGCTGAATAACTGACATATAACAACGTTATGTTAATGTCAGGTATACAACACAATGATTCAATATTTGTATATACTGCAAAATGATCACAATAAGAAGTCTAGTCAACACTGGCTACCATATAGCCAGAGAGTTTTTTTCCTATAATGATAATTTTTAAGATCTGTTCTCTTAGGAACTTTCAAATATGCAACATAGTATTTTTAACGATAGTTATTATGCTTCACATTACATCCCCAGGAGTCATTTAATAACTGGAAGTTTTTGCCCTTTGACCCACTTCACCCATTTTTTTCCCACTTCCCACTCCCTGCCTCTGGCAACCGCCAATCTGTTTTATTTCTAACCCTGGTTTGGTTTTCTTTTTATATAGTTCTATTTGCGTATTTTTGCTTTTGTTGCCTTTGTTTTTGGTGTCAGATCCTAAAAAATCATCACCAAGCCCAATGTCAAGGAGCTTATTGCCTATGTTGTATTCTAGAAGTTTTATGATTTCAGTGTTTAATACATTTGGGGTTAATTTCTCTGTTAATTTCTCTGTATGATATAAGACAGTGGTGCAGTTTCACTCTTGCATGCGGCTATCCAGTTTTCTCTACACAATTTACTGAAGAGAGAATCCATTCTTCAGGGTATATATATGACTCCTTTGTCATAAATTAATTGGCCATACATGTTGAGTTCTGGACTCCCTATGCTGCCCCAGTGATCTGTCTGTTTTTATACCAATAACATGCTGTTTCAATATTATAGCTTTGTAATAAAAGTTGAAATCAGGGGTGTGATGCATCCGGCTTTCTTCTTCTTTCTTAAAACTGCTTAAGCTATTCAGGGTCTTTTGTGGCTCCATACAAATTTTAGGATAGTTTGTTTTATTCCTGTGAAAAAAAGCCATTGGAATATTGATAAGGATTGCACTGAATCTATAGATTGCTTTGCGTAGTGTAGACATTTAACAATATTAATTGTTCCAATCCATGAACATAGAATATTTTTCCATTTATTTGTGTCTTCTTCAATTTTTTTCATTAATTTCTTATAATTTTCATTGTAAAGGTCAATCACCTCCTTGGTTAACTTTATCCTACGCATTTTATTCTTTTTGATTCAATTGTAAATGAGATTATTGTCTTAATTTCTCTTTCTGTTAATTGTATTAGTGTATAAGAATGAAACAGATTTTTGTATATTGATCTCATATTCTATAAATTCAGTGATTTATTAGTTTTAACAGTTTTTTTAGTTTTCTTTATATTATATCCTGTCTTCTGCAAATTCTAACAGCTTTACTTGTTCCCTTCCAAAGTACAATCCTTTCATTTCTTTTACTTGCCTATGTCTCTGTCTAGGGCTTCCAGTACTATGTTGAATAAAAGTGGCAAGAGTGGGCATCCTTATTTCTGGTTTTGAATGAAAAGCTTTCAGTTTTTCACCATTTAGTACTGACTGGTTTCCTTATTATAGAAAGGAGAAGAAGATTTGATATACAGGTAAAAGGTCATGTGACAAAAGAAGATAATGAAGTTTTGCTCCCAGAATCAAGGGAAGTCAGGGGCCATCAAAAGCTGGAGGAGGAAAGACACTCCACTAGAACCTTGAGGGGGAGAGTGGGCCTGCAGACGTTAATTTCAGACTTCTGACTTCTAGAATTTTGAGAGAATAATTTCTGTCATTTTAACCCACCTAATTCATAACAGTATGTTATGGCAACCATAAGAAATCTATTACAATACTAATGTCCCTTTTTGAAAGAATTTCTTCCTTTACTCCCCAACAAACCTGAAGTACCTCAGTATTCATCTCAGGAGACTCAGTATTTGTTGTCGTTGCTCTGTTGCTAAGTCGTGTGCCACTCCTTGTGATCCTATGGACTGTAGCATGCCGAACTTCCCTGTCCTTCACTATCTCCCAGAGTTTGCTCAGATTCATGTCCATTAAGTCAATGATGCTAGCTAACCATCTCATCCTCTGCCACCTCCTTCTCCTTTTGCCTTCAATCTTTCCCAGCATCAGGGTCTTCTGCAATGAGCCAGCTTATGGTACCATATCGCCAAAACATTGGAACTTCAGCTTCAGCATCAGTCTATCCAATGAATACTCAGGGTTGACTCCTTTAGGATTGACTGATTTGATCTCCCTGCTGGCCAAAGGACTCTCAGGAGGCTTCTCCAGCACCACAATTCAAAAGCATCAATTCTTCAATACTCAGCCTTCTTTATGGTTCATCTCTCACATCCATACCTGACTACTGGAAAAACCACAGCTTTGACTATATGGACCTTTGTCAGCAGTGATGTCTCTGCTTTTTAAAACACTGTCTAGGTCTCCATAGCTTTCTCTCCAAGGAGCAAGTGTCTTTTAACTTCATGGCTGCAGTCACCATCCACAGTAATTTTGGAGCCCAGGAAAATAAAAGTCAGTCACTGCTTCCACTTTTTACCCTTCTATTTGCCATAAGGTGATGGGACCAGATGCCATGATCTTAGTTTTTTTAATGCTGATTTTAAGCCAGCTCAGTATATTGATACAATAAGATATTTCTCCTAATGATGCAATCACACAGCCTTTTTCTGGATTTCTTCTTAGCAAATTGTGTTTAAAATAGAAGAAAACAATAGAATGTGAAAGTCTAGAGATCTCTTCAAGAAAATTAGAGATACCAAGGGAATATTTCATGCAAAGATGGACACAATAAAGGACAGAAATGGTATGGACCTAACAGAAGCAGATGATATTAAGAGGTGGTAAGAATAAACAGATGAAATATACAAAAAAGATCTTCATGACCCAGATAATCATGATGGTGTGATCACTCACCTAGAGCCAGACATCCTGGAATGTGAAGTCAAGTGGGCCTTAGGAAGCATCACTATGAACAAAGCTAGTGGAGGTGATAGAATTGCAGTTGAGCTATCTCAAATCTTAAAAGATGATGCTGTGAAAGTGCTGCACTCAATATGCCAGCAAATTTGGAAAACTCAGCAGTAGCCACAGGACTGGAAAAGGTCAGTTTTCATTCCAATCCCAAAGAAAGGCAATGCCAAAGAATGCTCAAACTACCACACAATTGCACGCATCTCACACACTAGCAAAGTAAAGCTCAAAATTCTCCAAGCCAGGCTTCAAGAGTACATGAACTGTGAACTTCCAGGTGTTCAAGCTATATTTAGAAATGGCAGAGGGACCAGAGATCAAATTGCCAACATCTGTTGGATCATTGAAATTCCAGAAAAACATCTATTTCTGCTTTATTGACTATGCCAAAGCCTTTGACTGTGTGGGCCACAACAAATTATGGGAGATTCTTAAAGTGATGGGAATACCAGAACCATGAGACCTGCCTCCTGAGAAATCTGTATGCAGCTCAAGAGGCAACAGTTAGAACTGGACATGCAACAAATAGGAAAAGGAGTACATTAAGACTGTATATTGTCACCCTGCTCATTTAACTTATATGTAGAGTATATCAAGAGATACATTGGGCTGGATGAAGCACAAGCTGGAATCAAGATTGCCAGGAGAAATATCAATAATCTCAGATATGCAGATGACACCATCCTTATGGCAGAAAGCAAAGAAGAAATAAAGAGCCTCCTGATGAAGGTGAAAGGGGAGAGTGAAAAAGTTAGCATAAAACTTAACATTCAGAAAACTAAGATCATGGCATCTGGTCCCATCACTTCATGGCAAATAGATGGGGAAACATGGAAACATTAACAGACTTTACTTCTTTGGGCTCCAAATCACTGCAGATGGTGATTGCAGCCATGAAATTAAAATATGCTTGCTCCTTGGAAGAAAAGTTATGACCAACCTAGACAGCATATTAAAAAGCAGAGACATTACTTTGCCAACAAAGGTCTGTCTAGTCAAAGCTATGGTTTTTCCAGTAGTCATGTATGGACATGAGAGTTGGACTATTAAAAGAGCTAAGCACCGAAGAATTGCTGCTTTTGAACTGTGGTGTTGGAGAAGACTCTTGAGAGTCCCTTGGACTGCAAGGAGATCCAACCAGTCCATCCTAAAGGAGTTCAGTCCTGGGTGTTCATTGGAAGGACTGATGTTGAAGCTGAAACTCCAATACTTTGGCCACCTAATGTGAAGAACTGACTCATTTGAAAAGACCCTGATGCTGGGAAAGATTGAAGGCAGGAGGAGAAGGTGATGACAGAGTATAAGATTTTTGAATGGCATCACCAACTCAATGGACATGAGCTTGAGTAAATTCCAGGAGATGGCAATGGAGAGAGTGGCCTGGCGTGCTGCAGTCCATGGGGTTGCAAGGGGTCAGACGCAACTGAGCAACTGAACTGAACTGAACTGAATTGTTTAAAATAATAGCTATTGTTTTAGAATATTGACTATATAATACATGTTTAAATCCTCATCATAATAACAACAGAGGATTTTTAAAAGAAATGGCAGATTATACATAAATATTTACTGCTTCTGCCACTCCAAATGCAACAAAAATCTCTGAAAACATTTTTTAGCCTCTAATTTTTTTTTCCTCTTTTTTGTGTGTATTTGTAATAATACAAAACTAAAAAGCAAACAGTCAAAGAATTGAGAAGACAAAAGATGGAAAGCAGATGGACGTACATCCCTCTCAGAAACCCAACTTTCTTGCTTTCTAAAAATATATTAAATACAACTTTACCTCTTTCATGTGTTTACTCTGTCTGACCCACTTCTCTCACACATACCCAGGGTCCAGAAGGCCTACCTATACCTGTCTTTCCAAAAGTTCTCTTGTCAATAGAGGCTTTCCACTACCACCTTATCATATCCTAACACTTTGCAGATCCTTTATTCTGTTATTTTTTTTTTTTAAGTATTTATCATGCCATGACAACCTACAGATTTATCTGTTTATATACTGTCTATACCTCATCAAAATTTGGACTCTAAATTCAGGACTTTGTCTCTAATGATGTCTGGTAAGTTGCTGTTCACTATTAATTAACCATAATCATTAAATGATTATTCTAGGAAAAATATTCACACACAAGAAAAATATTTAATACCCACAACAGAAAAAGTATCTATAAAGTGTATAAGAATTATTGTAGGGACTTCCCCTGGTGGTCCAGTGGTTAAGACTCCATCCTTCCACTAAAGGTGGTGTGGGTTTGACCCCTGGTTGGGGAACTAAGACCCTGCGTGCCACAGCCAAAAAGAAGAAATGTTGCAATCATAAAAGGAAAATGTTCAAAATATGGGATAGATACTTCCTATGGAAAAAAAGAAATATCTGAAGGAAATATTTTTAAGTCCAACACAAAATATAATTTCAAAAAAATTAAATTTAAAGGTGATACCTTTTCTAAGAATTTGTCCATTTCTTCCACGTTGTCCATTTTATTGGCATATAATTGTTGATAGTGGTCTCTTATGATCCTTTGTATTTCTGTGTTGTCTGTTGTGATCTCTCCATTTTCATTTCTAATTTTATTGATTTGATTTTTCTCCCTTTGTTTCTTGATGAGTCTGGCTAATGGTTTGTCAATTTTATTTATCCTTTCAAAAAACCAGCTTTTGGTTTTATTGATTTTTGCTATGATCTCTTTTGTTTCTTTTGCATTTATTTCTGCTCTAAGTTTTAAGATTTCTTTCCTTCTACTAACCCTGGGGTTCTTCATTTCTTCCTTTTCTAGTTGCTTTAGGTGTAGAGTTACGTTATTTATTTGACTTTTTTCTTGTTTCTTGAGGTGTGCCTGTATTGCTATGAACCTTCCCCTTAGGACTGCTTTTACCGTGTCCCACAGGTTTTGGGTTGTTGTGTTTTCATTTTCATTCGTTTCTATGCAAATTTTGATTTCTTTTTTGATTTCTTCTGTGATTTGTTGGTTATTCAGCAGCGTGTTGTTCAGCCTCCATATGTTGGAATTTTTAATAGTTTTTCTCCTGTAATTGAGATCTAATCTTACTGCATTGTGGTCAGAAAAGATGCTTGGAATGATTTCTATTTTTTTGAATTTACCAAGGCTAGCTTTATGGCCCAGGATGTGATACATCCTGGAGAAGGTTCCATGTGCGCTTATATCCACAAATCAATCAATGTAATACACCACATTAACAAATTGAAAAATAAAAACCATATGATTATCTCAATAGATGCAGAGAAAGCCTTTGACAAAATTCAACATCCATTTATGATAAAAACTCTCCAGAAAGCAGGAATAGAAGGAACATACCTCAACATAATCAAAGCTATATATGACAAACCCACAGCAAACATTATCCTCAATGGTGAAAAATTGAAAGCATTTCCTCTAAAGTCAGGAACAAGACAAGGGTGCCCACTTTCACCATTACTATTCAACATAGTTTTGGAAGTTCTGGCCACAGCAATCAGAGCAGAAAAAGAAATAAAAGGAATCCAAATTGGAAAAGAAGATGTAAAGCTCTCACTGTTTGCAGATGACATGATCCTCTACATAGAAAACCCTCAAGACTCCACCAGAAAATTACTAGAACTAATCAATGACTATAGTAAAGTTGCAGGATATAAAATCAACACACAGAAATCCCTTGCATTCCTATACACTAATAATGAGAAAATAGAAAGAGAAATTACGGAAACAATTCCATTCACCATTGCAATGGAAAGAATAAAATACTTAGGAATATATCTACCTAAAGAAACTAAAGACCTATATATAGAAAACTATAAAACACTGGTGAAAGAAATCAAAGAGGACACTAACAGATGGAGAAATATACCATGTTCATGGATTGGAAGAATCAATATAGTGAAAATGAGTATACTACCCAAAGCAATTTATAGATTCAATGCAATCCCTATCAAGCTACCAACAGTATTCTTCACAGAGCTAGAACAAATAATTTCCCAATTTGTATGGAAATACAAAAAACCTCGAGTAGCCAAAGTAATCTTGAGAAAGAAGAATGGAACTGGAGGAATCAACCTATCTGACTTCAGGCTCTACTACAAAGCCACAGTTATCAAGACAGTATGGTACTGGCACAAAGACAGAAATATAGATCAATGGAACAAAATAGAAAGCCCAGAGATAAATCCATGCACATATGGACACCTTATCTTTGACAAAGGAGGCAAGAATATACAATGGATTAAAGACAATCTCTTTAACAAGTGGTGCTGGGAAATCTGGTCAACCACTTGTAAAAGAATGAAACTAGAACACTTTCAAACACCATACACAAAAATAAACTCAAGATGGATTAAAGATCTCAACGTAAGACCAGAAACTATAAAACTCCTAGAGGAGAACATAGGCAAAATACTCTCTGACATACATCACAGCAGGATCCTCTATGACCCACCTCCCAGAATATTGGAAATAAAAGCAAAAATAAACAAATGGGACCTAATTAACCTTAAAAGCTTCTGCACATCAAAGGAAACTATTAGCAAGGTGAAAAGACAGCCTTCAGAATGGGAGAAGATAATAGCAAATGAAGCAACTGACAAACAACTAATCTCAAAAATATACAAGCAACTCCTACAGCTCAACTCCAGAAAAATAAATGACCCAATCAAAAAATGGGCCAAAGAACTAAATAGACATTTCTCCAAAGAAGACATACAGATGGCTAACAAACACATGAAAAGATGCTCATCATCACTCATTATCAGAGAAATGCAAATCAAAACCACTATGAGGTACCATTTCACACCAGTCAGAATGGCTGCGATCCAAAAGTCTACAAGTAATAAATGCTGGAGAGGGTGTGGAGAAAAGGGAACCCTCTTACACTGTTGGTGGGAATGCAAACTAGTACAGCCACTATGGAGAACAGTGTGGAGATTCCTTAAAAAACTGGAAATAGAACTGCCTTATGATCCAGCAATCCCACTGCTGGGCATACACACAGAGGAAACCAGAAGGGAAAGAGACACGTGTACCCCAATGTTCATCGCAGCACTGTTTATAATAGCCAGGACATGGAAGCAACCTAGATGCCCATCAGCAGATGAATGGATAAGAAAGCTGTGGTACATATACACAATGGAGTATTACTCAGCCATTCAAAAGAATACATTTGAATCAGTTCTAATGAGGTGGATGAAACTGGAGCCTATTATACAGAGTGAAGTAAGCCAGAAAGAAAAACACCAATACAGTATACTAATGCATATATATGGAATTTAGAAAGACGGTAACAATAACCCTGTGTACGAGACAGCAAAAGAGACACTGATGTATAGAACAGTCTTATGGACTCTGTGGGAGAGGGAGAGGGTGGGAAGATTTGGGAGAATGGCATTGAAACATGTAAAATATCATGTATGAAACGAGTTGCCAGTCCAGGTTCGATGCACGATACTGGATGCTTGGGGCTGGTGCACTGGGACGACCCAGAGGGATGGTATGGGGAGGGAGGAGGGAGGAGGGTTCAGGATGGGGAACACATGTATACCTGTGGCAGATTCAGTTCGATATTTGGCAAAACTAATACAATTATGTAAAGTTTAAAAATAAAATAAAATAAAAAAATTTAAAAAAAAAAAGGTGATACCGTTTTATGGGTTTCCAATTAACAAAACTCTCCTTAAATGTAATATATATTATAAGGCAAGTATGAGACAAGCACAGGGCTTCCCTGGTGGCTCAGAGGGTAAAGTTTCTGCCTGTAATGCAGGAGACCCAGGTTCAGTCCCTGGGTCAGGAAGATCCCCTGGAGAAGGAGATGGCAACCCACTCCGGTACTCTTGCATGGAAAATCCCATGGATGGAGAAGCCTGGTAGGCTACAGTCCATGTGGTCACAGAGTCAGAAATGACTGAGCAACTTCACTTTCTTTTATGAAACAAGCACTGGCAACATGACTTGGTTCAACCTTTCATGAAACTAACTTAATATTTTCACCCTGTGATCCAGTAATTCCTCTTCTAACAATTTACATTAAAAAGAAAATCATAAATCAAGATGGGCTTTCCTGACAGCTTAGTTGATAAAGAATCTGCTTGCAATGCAAGAGACCTCGGTTCGATTCCTGGGTCAGGAAGATGTGCTGGAGAAGGGATAGGCTACCCACTCCAGTATTCTTGGGCTTCCCTTGTGGCTCAGCTGGAAAAGAATCCACCTACAGTATGGGAGACCTGGGTTCAATCCCTGGGTTGGGAAGATCCCCTGGAGAAGGGAAAGGCTACCCACTCCAGTATTCTGGCCTAGAGAATTCCATGGACTCTATAGTCCATGGGGGTCACAAAGAGTCAGACATGCCAATTCCTCTTCTAACAATTTACATTAAAAAGAAAATCATAAATCAAGATAGGTTTTTCTACATAAAAATTTTGGGGGACAACATGATTTTAAAAGACAAAATATTTTTAATAATAATCAATATGTAAAACAACAAAAAGAGAAGATTCTGAAAATTATGGTTCATTCCAATGCATAATATTATGCAGTAATATTTGTAAAGAATTTATAGGAGTATGAGAAATGTGTAAGCTATGTTAGACAGATAATGGCATACAAATAGTTTGCATTTGACACATTCAGAATATCATTAAAAAGAAAAACATATCAAATGCATGATGTTATTCGGTGGAAGTATTATAGATAATTTTATAATTCTTGGCATGAAAGACACTTCTCTCCAAGGAACAATGATTAACTTCAAAACTATGCCGTAAACTGAAAGAAAACTAGGTAAAACTAACCATTTCAAATCGGTGACAACTGACCTGGAAAGCCTACTTGACAGTGGGGCTTTAACAAGTACTCAGTAACTTGAACCAAAAATGATGCTGGGAAAGTACTCTGCATATCATCCAGATAAAACACAGCACTATTAAGACAAAGATCTTCTTACAGAAGGAATTAATTTGAATAAATATGTTGAAAAATGGAAACTATCTTCTTCAGTTAGTAGCAACTGTTTTAAAAAGATGGAAAATTACATGTAGGAATCCATATAAATATCCAAAGTTAGAATAGTTACCAAATTTTACTTTAGAAAAAATGTTTCACACAGGGCATTCTGGCAAGTACTATTTTTCATCATCTTCTTCTTTAAGGTGATTCAACAATGTAGCCACAAAAGCATAAGAAATGACAGATCTTCCTATTCTCCTGTCTACTTTTATGTTTGTAATCATTCCCAAAATGTGTCTTAATTTTCTAGAAAAAAATATATATATACCACATGCTAGAAATAACAATTCACTAGGATTTGAACAAAACTCTTCAAACTTTAGAAAATAAATTAGTCACCAATGAACTAAGCCTAACTCTGCCAAATCTTAGCCTAAAACAAACTGAAGTTGAATTATTAAGCCCTTTACAAGTTTTCTTTAAGAGATAATGTAACACAACTACAAAAATCACCACACTGTTACCACTGCCACTATGTCCAATATGTGTAATAATATACAGTATAAATCTTGTATGTTCCAACAGAACTTAAGGAACACTTTCAAAAATCACATTGAGCAATACAAGATGGATATGTCCCAATTTTCCAATGATTATTATTCTGATTAGTGTATCTATGAATCAGATTCTCTTCCTGTCTTGCCATAAATTACTAATTATTTCTGCTAACAGCTAACCAAGCTAGACAAGAATAAAATATTCCAACCAATTCCCTTCTGGGAGTATCCTATTCTTTTGAATGAGGGCCCCAGTGATTGGGAATTGCCTGTTTATTTTTTCCACTTATTACTAAGAAATTAGATAAAATGATCTATTTGTATTTCTTTAGGAAAGGGGATTGGGGTTAGAAAAAAGCAAGAAGAGCTGCTGTTTGCTTTTTTAATCTACCCCTCAGGGTATCTCAAACACTACCCTCTAATAATAATACACAATCATCACTTCTGAGAAATAAAAATTTGTGGCAAATACTTCTGCTATATATGAGATGAAGAGGAAAAAATGTGGTATTTTTCTCTTGGTTTTCTTGCAGGGACATACAGTCTTGACTGCTCTACAGACCATGAGAGCAACAAGAGTTAACATGTCAGTGTAAGAATCAGTGCTCACAAAGCTGTCCCTCTACCAAACAAATGGTAACAGATATTTAATATAATCTCTAAAAACAAAAAGAATAAAGAGAGACAGGGAGATGTTTGCTATATGTCAGAGTTCTATTCAAAACAATTAAGGTATTTAAATTAAATACTTTCAAAATTAAACTCTGAACAGAATAAAAGCTAACATTCTTTATCTCCTCTAAGGAATCAATTACAACAAAATATCACCTCCAATACCATTCTAGTATGTTCAGGTCTATCCAATTTTAAACCTAGGGAATGAGTTTACTAGCAATGTGAACCCTGCAAGCAATTTACAATTATCACTTTCTTCCACTGTAAATGGGACTAATAATGCCAATCAGACCGTCTCAAAGTGGGAATTAAGTGATAGTAAGTATGCCAAGGGTTTATTAGCATGGTAATTAATATACTGTAGACAACCAAACACTGAAAAGAAGAGGTACATCATATGGAAATTGAGTTGTAGTAAGAACACATGGGAAAGTCAAAATTGCTCCTGACAATTTCCTGAAAACAGACACCCAGGAATCCAACATACTGTATCTTCTCTATTTATCCAATATAGTTTCTATAACACTGAATCGATCACTCTCTCTGGTTAATCATCAGATACACTAATTGATTTCTATTAAGGGGTAATTTTGTGGGTAAGGGCAAGAGAAGGGGTGGATGGATTTTAAACATTCGAGTTACACATATTACAGTGAAATGTTAACAGTAAAAGAGGGACACTCAGAATATCCTGACTGAGTGCATAGCACAACTCACCCTACGATTACACATTTTAGGGCGTAAGTCAATTTTGTTTGTCCATTTGGAGAGAAGAGTTTTTACATCTGTTTGCTTGACTTAGGGCACAGTGTTTTTGCTTTTGCAAGTACATAAATTTCCTATAAGCTAAGAGTATATAAGGCTGATCACTGAATTTTCTTATCTTATTAAATAAACAAATCAAAAAAAAAAAACTTTTTTAAAGTAAAAAATCAATGCATGCTAAAAAGTAAAAATAGTTCACAAAAATTTGTGCTCCAGAATTTCTCTGCTCTATATAAAGAAGAATTGCCCCAAAGTCTAATACAGTGGCTACTAATCCGTCTTCAAACTATTCCACCTAGTAATCCAAGTTCTAAGCTTTCAGCACATCAGAGGAGCAAGGGAAAGAAACACCACGTGCAGGGATGTGTGCACTGTGTGTGCTCAGTCACACAGTCATGTCCAACTCTTTGTGACCCCATGGACTGTAGCACGCCAAGCTCCTCTATCCATGGGATTTTTCAAGCAAGAATACTGGAGTGGGTTGCCATTTCCTCCTCCATGGGATACTCCCAACCCAGGGATCGAACTCATGCATCTTGTGACTCCTAAAATTGTCAGTGGATTTTTTTTTCCCACTGAGCCATTGGAGAAGCCCCAAGGAAACTGGTTTCTTTAGAGAAAATGAGCTTTTTTTTTTTTTAATAATACCAAGAAAATGATGAGCTCTTACTAGGTGCATTTTAAAATCGCTTTAGTAAAACCTGCTTTCCTCTTCAAAGATCATTCTTTTAAATTCCTTAAAGCAATCAATCTTAGTAAAGAACAACAGAAATATGCCAACAAACTGACTCCCACACTAAACGTGGAAAAGCAACTGTTCCGTACAGAAGAAAATTTAACTGCTGCTTTCAGTACCTCATATTCCTTAGGCTATTAGATTCCTGAGAAAATAAACCTTTAAACACTCAAGGAAGGACTGATGCTGAAGCTGAAACTCCAATACTTTGGTCACCTGATGCGAAGAACTGACTCATTGGAAAAGACCCTGATGCTGGGAAAGACTGAAGGCAGGAAGAGAAGGGGACGGCAGAGGATGAGATGGTTGGATGGCATCATCAAATCAATGGACATGAGTCTGAGCAAGCTCGAACTCAAGTTGGTGATGGACAGGGAAGCCTGGCATGCTGCAGTCCATTAGGTTGCAAAGAGTCAGACACGACTGAGTGGCTGAACAAAACTGAACTGAAACACTCCTATTTGAGACTGTAACTAAAAGACATGCACATATACACAAATGTTTCCAGAAACTATTTCAACTGCAAATAAAGGACAAGTATATACATCCATCTTAAAATGGGTATTGAAACAAACTTAAACATCAGCTATATTTTTAAACCCCTTCATGGATCACAACCTTGTCATGGCAAAGGGGCTTCCATAACTCAGTGAAGCTATGAGCCATGCCATGCGGGGCAATCCAAGATGAATGGGTCACAGAGGAGAATTCTGACAAAAGATGGTCCACTGCAAGAGGGAATGGCAAACCACTCCAGTATTACTGCTGCAAGAATATCATGAACAGTATGAAAAGGCAAAAAGATATGAGACCAGAAGACAAGCCTGCCTGGTAGTCCACTATGCTGGGAACAAATGGAGGGCAATTACTAATAGCTCCGGAAAGAATGAAGCTGCTGGACCAAAGTGAAAATGACGTGCAGCTATGGATGTGTCTGGTGTTGATATTAAAGTCCAAAGCTGTAAAGAAAATATTGCATAGGAACCTGGAATGCTGGTTCCATGAATCAAGGTAAATTGGATGTGGTCAAACAGGAGATGGCAAGAGAGGACATAGACATCTTAGGAATCAGTGAGCTAAAATGGATGAGGATGGGCGAATTTAATTCAGATGACCATTATATCTACTACTGTGAGCAAGAATCCCTTAGAAGAAATGGAGTAGCCCTCACTGTCAACAAGAGAATCTGAAATGTAGTATTTGGGTGCAATCTCAAAAATGACAGAAGGATATTAATTCCTTTCCAAAGCAAACAATTCAACATCACAGTAATCTATGTGATGTCTATAATCTAAGTCTATGTCCAACCACTGATGCCAAAGAGCTAAAGTTGAATAGTTCTATGAAGACTACAACACCTTCTAGAACTAACACCAGAAAAAAAAGATGTCCTTTTCATCACAGGGGATTGGAATGCAGAATTAGGAAGTCAAGAGATACCTGGAGTAACAGCAAAGTTTGGCCTTAAAGTGCAAAATGAAGCTTGGCAAAGCTTACAGATTTGTCAAGAGAACACACTGGTCATAGGAAACACCGTCTTCCAACAACACAATAGATGACTCTACACATGAACATCACCAATGTGATAAAATCAGATTGATTATATTCTTTGCAGCCGAAGATGGAGAACTGTATACAGTCAGCAAAAAACAAGACTAGGAGGCAACTGTGTCTCAGACAATGAGTTCCTTATTGCAAAGTTTAGGCTTAAATTAAAGAAAGTAGGGAAAACCACTAGGCCATTCAGGTATAACCTAAATCAAATCCCTTATGATTATACAGTGGAAATGACAAATAAGATTCAGGGATTAGACCTGGTAGACAGAGTGCCTCAAGAAGTACGGATGGAAGTTTATAATACTGTAGAGGAGGCAGTGACCAAAACCATCCCAAAGAAAAAGAAATGCAAGAAGGCAAAGTGATTGTCTGAGCAAGCTTTACAAACAGCTGAGGAAAGAAGAGAGGCAAAAAGCAAGGGAGAACCAGACAGATATATCCAACTGAATGCAGAGTTCCAGAGAAAAGGAAAGAAAATTAAGAAGGTCTTCTTCCATGAACAATGCAAAGAAGTAGAGGGAAACAACAGAATGGAAAGACTAGAGATCTCTTCAAGAAAATTGGAGATACCAAGAGAATATTTCATGCAAGGATGGGCATGTAAAGCAGAGAAATGGTAATGACCTAAGAAAGGCAGAATAGATTTTAAAAAGTTTGCAAGAATAGACAGACTATACAAAAAAAGGTCTTAATCACTTGGATCACCACGATGGTGTGGTCACTCAGCTAGAGCCACACATTCTGAGGTATGAAGTCAAATGGGACTTATGAAGCATTGCTACAAAGTTAGTAGAGGTATTTAGTAGAGTACAGAATTCAAGTAGAGCTATTTCAAATCCTAAAAGATGATGCTGTTAAAGTGCTGCAATCAATATGTCAGCAAATTTGGAAAACTCAGCAGTAGCCACAGGACATCAATTCTTTGGCACTCAGTGATCTTTATGGCCCAGCTCTCAAATCCATACATGACTATTGGAAAAATAACAGCTTTGACTATATAGACTTGGAGGCAAAGTAATGCCTCTGCTTTTTAATACACTATCTATATTTATCATAGCTTTTCTTCCAAGGAGCAAGCATCTTTTAATCTCATAGCTGCAGTCACCATTCACAGTAATTTTGGAACCCAAGAAAATAAAGTCTGTCACTGTTTCCATTAATCCCCCATCTATTTGCCATGAAGTGATAGGACCAGATACCATGATCTTTGTTTTTTGAATCTTGAGTTTTAAGCCAGCTTTTTCACTCTGCTCTTTCATGTTTATTTCAGAGGCTCTGTAGTTCCTCTTTGCTTGTCTTTAGTTACAAGTAGCTAAAATTTACTTGTAACCCAAATCAATACTCTAGGTACTTCTGGAGACACCTAAGGATGGACATAGAACATTGAAGAATTTGACCTACCCAACATACACATTCCCAGGTCAGGTCAAATAGGGCAATTCTCTCTGCCTTCTTGATTCAGCTGTCCTTCTATAAACAAATAACTTTGTCAATCTATTCACTACCATATTTTTTGCATTTTTGTGCTTATTGCTGGTGATTTCATTTTTAAAATGCTCCTCAGGCATACTGCTGAAGTGCTGACTAGTGTCTCTAAAAGCAAGAAGGCTGTGATGTGACTTATGGAGAAAATAGTTGTGTTAGATACACCTTGTTCAACCATAAGTTATAGTGTAGTTGGCCATGACATCAACATATCTACTAAATGGCAATTTTCATATAAAACAAGGTTAAATATAACTCAGTTGATAAAAGTACTGTGATCAGAGGATCTCAGGAGCCTAACCCTGTATCTCCCTTAAGAGCAGTGGTTCAGCATTTGAGAATTCAGTGTTTTCAGTGACTTTATTGGACACAACTATTTTATTGAACAATGGGAATCAACTGTATTAGAATAAGAATCCAGAGCGGGGAAGATAGAAATGTAAAAATTCTCCTGTACTGAAAAAACACCTTAATGGGACCACCAAAGGGAGACCTTTTTCAAACATTAAAAAATAATAAAGGGGAAATAAGTCTGACAATATAAACAATATAAAGTATGTACTTTTGCAGTCACAGTCTCAACTGTTCACCTCTACCAGAAGCCAGGCTATTTGGTAAGGCCTTCCCACGCTGGCTCTGGTCATGGTCATGAGATCTACTGGGATCAATCAGGTGTTAGCAAACATCATGAAAGCAGAAACTGAAAAAGTGCTTGCATATTGGAACTTGCCCTCTTGATATTTTTGAAACTCTTTTCAGCCACTGTAAGAAGACAAAACTAGCTTACTAGATGACGAGATATGCAGCCCGTTTACTTGGTCACCATAGCCAACAGCCAGTCAACCACCACACATGTAAATGAGGTCTATCCAGATGTGCCTGCCCCAGGCCTACCCATCAGATGAGTGCAGATTTCTGAGAGAGCTCGACAGAAGTCAGCTGAATCTGGACTACATCAGCAGAACCAGCTGATCCAAATGCTCAGGAACAGTAATAATAGATGACTACTGGTTTAATGTAGGAGTTTTGAAGTAACTTGCTATTCAGCTATACCAAATTGATACATATATGGAGAAAAGCTATGACAAACCTAGACAGCATATTAAAAAGCAGAGACATCACTTTGCTGACAAAGGTCTGTATAGGCAAAGCTATGGTTTTTTCAGTAGTCATGTGAGGATGTCAGATTTGGACCATAAAGAAGACTGAGTGCTGAAAAATAGAGGTTTTCAATTTTTCAAACTGTGGTACTGGAGAAGACTCTTGAGAGTCCCTTGGACAGCAAGAAGACCAAACCAGTCAATCCTAAAGGAAATCAATCCTGAATATTCACTGGAAGGACTGATGCTGAAACTTAAGCTCCAATATTTTGCCCACTTGATGCAAAGAGCCGATTCACTGGAAAAGAGCCTGATATGGGGAAAGATTGAGGACAGAAGGAGAAGAGGGTGACAGAGGATGAGATGGTTGGATGGCATCACCGATTCAATGGACATGAGTTTGAGCAGACTCTGTGAGATAGTGAAGGACAGCGAAGTCTGGTGTGCTGTACTCCATTTGGTCGCAGAGAGTCAGACACGACTTATCGACTGAACAACAATAAATAAAATTTTAAAACTAACAAATTTTAATATGGAAGAACAAACTACAGCACCTTATCTTTTTCTTCCAATGTATAACAAGATTAGTTTTCAAACAGTATAACTTAACCTAGAAAATTAGCACATGAGAAACTCTGGAGGAACAGACAGTCATACCATGGCACGGCTCCACCCCTCATCACCTAGGCCCCACTAGGAAATTCTGGAGACTTCTAATATTCTCAAGAGAAACAAGTTGAGACGCTATCCACAGTTTTTCAGGTAGAATATGGATTGGCCAGAAGAAAAGACCCCTTTTAATTTCTTGATCCAATAACCTAAGAAGAGATAACTTATTTAAACTGAGATGGCCATTTACAGGACGAGCAGTTAAAGCATACTGTTTCCCTCACTCTTTGGTTCCATGCTAAGATACACACTGTCCTACCAGATCTATGAAAACATCTGACTACAATTCTTATTTTCAAGGCTTATATCAACCATTCTGGAAGCATTTACATCAATAATCCATGAGCTTCCATCTAAAAGAATGCTTATATGCACTGGAGTTTCCTAATTCCTAAACCAAACTCAGCATCATCTAGGCCACAAACGAGGTGGTGGAGCTCAGGGAGAGGGACATAGTAGTGGTGTCTCTGCTTCCAGCTGTCCAATATCTCAAAGAGTTTTTTCCCTGGAGTCAGTATTCTTCTTGCTTCTGAATGTTGAGTACATGGCTGCTATAAGAGGTAGACAGAAGTAATGTCTTCAGAACTACTGACTACAAGTGAGGAAAAGATCCAAAGCTCAAAAGTATTAAATGTAGAGAAAAGAAAAACAGGTACACTGACTGCATCCTGACAGAAACCTGTGAAGCAATTAGGGCCCAGATACTCTAACAAATCTAATCAGTTCTTCAACTGAACACTCTAGGACTTAAACTACTGCCTCATGTGACAGACTGTGAACAGGCTTCAAACTGTTCTGCACAGAAAAAAGGCAGCTGATCTCACATAAAAGGGAAACAGAATCAAGGTTCAGTTCAGTTCAGTTCAGTTGCTCAGTCGTGTCCGACTCTTTGCAACCCCATGAACTGCAGCATGCCAGGCCTCCCTGTCCATCACCAACTCCCAGAGTTCACTCAAACTCACGTCCATCGAGTTGGTGATGCCATCCAGCCATCTCATCCTCTGTCGTCCCCTTCTCCTCCTGTCCCCAATCCTTCCCAGCATCAGGGTCTTTTCCAATGAGTCAACTCTTCGCATCAGTGGCCAACGTATTGGAGTTTCAGCTTTAGCATCAATCCGTCCAAAGAACACCCAGGACTGATCTCCTTTAGAATGGATTGGTTGGATCTCCTTGCAGTCCAGGGACTCTCAAAAGTCTTCTCCAACACCACAGTTCAAAGGCATCAATTCTTCGGCGCTCAGCTTTCTTCACAGTCTAACTCTCACATCCATACATGACCACTGGAAAAACCTTAGCCTTGACTAGACGGACCTTTGTTGGCAAAGTAGTGTCTCTGCTTTTGAATATGCTATCTAGGTTGGTCATAACTTTCCTTCCAAGGAGTAAGCGTCTTTTAATTTCATGGCTGCAGTCACCATCTGCAGTGATTTTGGAGCACAAAAAAATCAAGTCTGTGTTACTCACAAATTTTTATATCACAGCAAATTCAATTTCTGGATAAAGCCACCCAAACATGGGCATTAAAAAAAGAAACATGGTAACCATGCCAACACACAAACACTCCTCCCTCTACTATGCACACATATAGAAAGAATAGAAAGGAACGAGTTTGTGAGAGGATGTTGATAAGGATTTTTTCCGTTATCTTGGAAGTGCAGTTAAGCTTAAAAACTCCAGTCAAGAGATACAATGTGCCGTCTTGCTCTCAGAGTTAACTGACGGGTAGCAGAACCGGCCCTTACCAGTTCCAAATGCCTGCGCCACTGCCAGGGTCAGCACCACCACTGGGCACACAAAGAGCAGCAAGGGAAGAAAAGAAGGAATAAGGAAAGAAGTCTTCATTTTCATGGAAATGACACTGTTCCTGGAGAAAAGCTTCTCTTTCCCCTCCCAGAGGAATGTATTTACTCATGTCTGATCAGACAGTAAAGAATCTACCTGCAATGCAGGAGATCTGGGTTCAATCCCTGGGTTGGGAAGATCCCCTGGAAAAGGGAATGGCTACCCACTCAAGTGTTCTTGCCTGGAGAAGTCCATGGACAGAGGAGCCCACAGCAGGCTATAGTCCATGGGATTGAAAAAAGTTGGACACAACTGAGCAACTAACACTTTCACTTTTTTCTATTTTCTTTGGGTAATAAAATAGAGTCAGTCTCTCGTAACATCTTAAAAGGTCCTCCTTACTCTTGACTCTCTTGACTTGCATCAGCAGCTACTGAACTAGATGAGAAGTCACACCACCAAGAGAATGACCTTGTCCTAGACAACTGACACAGCCAGCAGGTAGCCACACTGAAGAAGTCCCCGGCAAATAGTACTGCTGAGGTAAATCTCAGCACTGCCCAATGAAAACCATGCATAATCCATGTGGGGACCAAGAAATTATTAGGAGCACCATCAGTCAGTAAAATCAGATCTCACCCAGAAGAAGAACACGTATGTCTCACATCACCAATAATTAAGTATTAAGGTGCTTACCCATTCCTCCACTTCCTCCCAACTCACTAGGAGAGCTACAGACTAGAAAGTCAGAGGGGAAGAGCAGACATCAATCTGGACTGGTGTACTATATACTAATCAAAAACATTAATACTCCTAGTCTTTATTAACTATCACAAATGACAGAACACATTTTCCAAATGAAAAATCAAGATAAATAGTTTGAACAAAGATTGTTCCCCTCATTTCTTAATCTATTTCTTTGAAAGATAATATACTGGTATACAAAAGTAAAGGCTTCCCTGGTAGTTCAGCTGGTAAAGAATCCACCTGCAATGTAGGAGACTCCAATTTGATTCCTGGGTCAGGAGATCCTCTAGAGAAGGGATAGGTTACCCACTCCAGTATTCTTGGGCTTCCCTGGTGGCTCAGTTGGTAAAGAATCCACCTGCAATGCAGAAGACCTAGGTTCGATCCCTGGTTCGATCCCTGAATTGGGAAGATCCCTTGGAGGAGGGCATGGCAACCAACTCCAGTATTCTTGCATGGAGAATCCCCATGGACAGAGGAGCATGGTAGGCTGTAGTACATGGGGTGGCAAAGGATCAGACACAACTGAGAGACTAAGCACACATATACAAAAGTATTTTTTAATCATTATTAATCAAAAGAAAATTTCTGAAAAATTCAAGTTAAAGTCCACCATACTTTTAGGTCATATTTTCCGTTTAATTACTAAGGAGGCTCTTTTCTGAATCACTTCAAGTTTTTTAATTGCTTCCTTAAAATATAAACTGCAAAAACTAGAAAAGTCATTCTTAAAATGCTCCAACAGATGCCAAATTTACCTGAACCCAAGAGTATGTATCACCATCTTACAATTTGGAATTTTTATTTACCAATTAGTTTTGTCACTGTGCTTTGCATGCTCAGTTGCTCAGTCCTGTCTGACTCTGTGCAACCCCATGAACTATAGCCAGTCAGGCCCCACTGTCCACGGGATTTTTCAGGCAAGAATACTGGAGTGGGCTGCCATTTCCTCCTCCAGGGATCTTCCTGACACAGGGATCAAACCCACATCTCTTGCATCTCCTGCGTCTCCTGCATTGGCAGGAGGATTCTTTACCACTGAGTCAACTGGGAGGCAATTACTGAAAGAGTAAGTCTTATTTGATGTGACTATACCTCTGTCAATAATATTTTACTTAGAATATCTATACTAGTTATACACCTTGTATTTACAATTTCCTAATAAGTATATTAACTACCCTGAATTCTTTCTGAATAAAGGATATCAATAAATCTATATATTTTTCAAATTTTAATAAAACATTCAATTACACTACTTTCTAATTATCAAAGAAATAAATCCTTTAAGTAAGCACTGGGACTTAAAAATGCAACCCTTATCTAAAATATTTACTAAATTCGACACCTATCTTATAAACTTATCACATATTGACTGTCTTATATGTGTATATATAATCTCCAATATTAGATTTTATGAATAGGTATCATTTCTTATATATTTTAGTAATCCTTAAAAAACCATTCCTAGAACAAAAAAGGAGTTAGTTGGTAAGAATTTTTTTTGAGGACTAAAATATCTGTTCCCAAAGAGACATATTTCAAAAGTTATAATTTCTAACAATGATCTTGAAGGCATTACACAAATGAAAAATATTTAACTTCTGATTTAGTAAAATGAACATTTGATTCTATTTTTACCTCTCTTGTGCTTATTAAATAAATGGATGAGGGCAAATATAATTGCATAAAAACAGTGAACTGTCTCCTAAGTCAGGGTGAAAAACTGTGGCATACAAAGTAATCTTTCCAAAAATAGACTAACTTGTTATGACTATCATCCCTAAATCCTAGGCTTCAAAACAAGGGGAAAAATTGTATTTCAAAATCTGTGGCATTTCCACAGTATTTTAAAAATGATTTTCCAAAAGGGCTTGTGGCAAAAACTACAACACCATCACCATTTTCATAGAATACAATACTTTTGCTTCTCTTTTGTCCTGTAATTTTACCCCAGTCTGACTTTCTTTCCTCACATGAACCTCTGTCAGGAGGATGCTGTGTTGGCAGCAAATAACCAATCCACAATATTCATCCTGGAGATTACTGACAACTCAAAAACCACAAGCATGGAGTTAAGATAGCATTTAAGCATGCCTTTGGGGTTAGAAAGTAGTATTTAGCTTGCAGTTCATCAGTTTTTATATGACCAAGGTGAAATAAATAAAAGGAGAAATCTACGAATGATTCTCTTTGCCTCAGAATATTTCCTGATTTTTTAATAAGTTTAAAACTACCAGATCACAGCTTTGACAGATGACTTTGACACGTAATTGAAAGCTCAAAAATAAATTCTAATCCGGGAACATGAGCTTTTATTGCTGAAACTAAAAACATAATCAAAAAGAACAGGCTAAAGTCAATTTTATGATGCCTACTAGTTAGTGATGACTAATATTCTCTTCTCAAGGCTTTCTTGCATGACTAAGTTGTTTTCTTAAAAAAAAAAAAAAAAGACGGCAACACTTGGAAGCATTAAGAAATGGTAGTAGCTAAATATGTATAACCCTGCAGATTGCAATAAGCTCAACATAAAGAGCAATAACCTTGGCTATCTTCCAATCTGGCTGCAACAACAATCAGAGTGCCCATTAAGTAATATATTAAATCATGTCAGCAATTATCTCAGTATTGGCCAAAATGTTCTTTAAAATGTCTAATAATTTACACTATGTATATGTGTATATATATATGTGTATGTGTATATATATGTGTGTGTGTGTATATATATATATATATATACACACACACACATACAGAGTCTATAACTGTCATTTGGTCACAATTACTGATTCAGCTCCCATAAAATTAAAAAGTGTGCCAAGCATATGAGAACTCAAATGATATAAAATATAATACATTTAGGAATACATAAGAGGGTTTATTTACAGCATACGGAAAAACAATTTATTTAGCATATGGATTAGATTTAGATCTATGTCCACATTTGTGCTAGGGATACGAAAGGAAAAATTTAGAGGGAACGAAATAAATGCCACAATACGATAAACAAGTACTCCAAGATGGAAAAAAACAAACAAAAAAAAACTGAAAGGAAGTCAACCAAAGGACACTGATTCTAAAATCCAACCCAAACACCTTGCTTTTGTAATACTTTCATAAAAATTATTGGCCCCTGAAGTCCAACACTGAACTGAATCATTATTTGCATAACAGGGAACTGAGTCACATTTTAATTTTCTTTCTTCAGTATTATTTCAGAAAGACTCCTTTATTTTCTATTTAATACCATATGAAGAGTCCAGGTATGAAAATGCATCTCTATTTTCAAAAAGACCAATTTTATGAGCTTAGTAGAAAATAAATGGATTACAATATTTTTCCCCAAACATCATTTCTCTTTTCTATTGTCTAAAGTCTATCATTTGTCTCTACTATCCAGCTATCATCTGAAGGAAAATTTCCTATTTGAAGTATCTATTTTCAATAAAATTGTCCAACAGCTAAGTGGCCTAAAAATGAAATTTAAGAATATATTTTTCTGATATTCACATATGAAATCCCATTACCTTGTTTATAAACAAAAAGGAGGTTAAAAAATTGACCTCTACTTCATATCTAAAACCTTCACAGAAAACAGAAATAATAATTCTTGGTATTATTGGTATACGGCAACTGTGATGCCTCTTCAAGAAGATGGACAACAGAACATGATTATGGGTAGAGGGAAATGTTTTGTCATCTCTCTTCCCTTTTTATTTTCTGCAACTATACTGCTTTGAAGTGCAAGTCCTTCATCCAAATTTTTAGGCCTTATTACCACAAATTCTACAAAACGTCTATGCAACTTTCACTTAAGTTTTTCTTTACAAGTTACAATGTCGGCCTGTTTAGCAAAATTAGTCATCTGAGAGTAAAACCTGTAGCTCAGTGCTAAAAAAAAAAGTTTAGAAATAATTATACATGCCCTGCTTTTCTCTTGGCCTTAATATTCCACTCGGTCTATTCCCTGATTCTGAGTTTCTTCAGAATCACCAGAACATGACTCTGATGTTCTTCAAACATCTACTTTGATGTTTCAAATCAAAAAAGACACTCAAAACTTTTGTAGAAGGGCTTCCCTGGTTGTCCAGTGATCATGAATCCATCTGCCCATGCAGGAGACATGTGCTTGATCCCTGGTCTGGGAAGATTCCACATGCGGCAGGGCAAGTAAGCCTGTACACCACAACGCCTGAACTTGTGCTTTAAATCCTGTGAGCCGCAGCTACTGAACTGCCGTGCTGCCGTGTAACTAGAGCCCATGTTCAACAACAAGAGAAGCCACCATAATGACAAGCCTGCGTACCACAGCTAGAGAGTAGCCCCCCTCGCCACTACTAGAGAAAAACTTGCATACAGCAATGAAGACCCAGTGCAGCCAACACTAAATAAACAAATTTTTTTTTAAAAAGGAAACTTTTGTGAAAAGAAATGAAAAATCCGTAATATAAATCTACAGTTTTTGGTTTGTTTGTTTTTGTTTTTGTTTTTGTTTTTGCTTACAAAAAACAACCAAAGCTAAAATACCCAAAGTGGAAATTTGGGTTGAAGTATCCTCTAGATATATTTCTCTAGATAATGATGTAAGGTAGATGGAAGTATCTATGATTCAATTTTCCTGTAGTTTTGAAAGGTGATAGCAATGCAAGACATCAATTAAATTTGTGATACTTTTGAAAGGCACAGAAGTTTAAAAATCTACAAAATGCAAATTAGTAAAGTATTAATTTGTCAAAGTATATTATCAAGAATATATGATACCAGGGAATCCTTTGAATTCCATATACAATAAACTCTGCTTCATTAGTTTCTTTAAAAAATTAGCTGTCAAGTTTTCAATGAGTACAGTGGAGATTTAAAATTGTCTTAAATAGTTTTAAAAATCATTAAAATACTAAAGCTGCTGAGAGTCTACCAAAGACATACAAGAAATATGCCAAATGGTCCATCAAGTTCAATCTTGCTTAAAAACTAATCCTATTTGAAGTCCCAGCCAAATCTCACAACTGCAGAGAAATAAAGATGGATTTATATTTTAATTCTAAAGCAGATCATATGTTTGCAATGACACAGAAAAAAAAAAAAAGAGAGAGAGAGAGATCCACTGGAGGAAAAAATGTGGAGCGCCACAAAAATATTTTAGACAAAAAAAGTTGAAACAAAGAGTGTGCTGAGCCATGTCTGAGTCCCCGATGAAGGAAGAAAGCTGGCTGCTGACCAGGCTTTACTTGCAAAGAAGAACACATATGCTCTGGAATGACAATAGACAGCCTGCTTTGCAGAACATATAGTCTATTACTGCCTACAGTACTGCTTACTGTGGCATACTCTTTCAACAAAATGTGATGATACTCATACATTTTTAAAGTCTAAAATTGAACACTTTCATAAAAATATTTTTTCCTAAATAAAATTCAGTTTTATGCCCTTCCCATCCCTTGCTCCACCTCCACTGTGAGGTGACTTCATTTCCTACATTCCCTCATTCATTCTGCTCCAGACACACTGCACTTGTAGGTTCCGACTTCAGAGTATTTTCATTTGGCTTCTCTCGAGACTTAAAATCTTCACTTCTCACCATCTTTAAATCTCTGCTCAAAAGCCATGTTTTAACTGAAACCTTCATCATTTCACTTAAAATTTTGATCTACTCTTCCCTTCCCTAGTACTCCCAATTCCCTTATCCTGCTGTTTTTTTTTTTTTTTCATCTAAGTTAGATAAGCTTCTATTCAGCTTATTGTAAAGTTATTATTCTCTTTCATATACTAAAACAGAGGTTCCATGAACAGGAATTTGCTGCTGTTAGTTTTTTTCCCACTAATATATCAAGCACCCAACTTATACCTAGCAAAACAATACCTAGTCACTCAATCATACCTGACTTTTTTGTGACTCCATGACTATAGCCCGCCAGGTTCCTCTGTCCATGAGATTTCCCAGGCAAGAATACTAGAGGTCTTCCTAACTGCATCTCATCTTCCTCCAAATTATACCTATCAACTACAAGAACATCTTTCTAAAACACCAAAAAAGTCAGTGTCACACAACTACCAAAACCTTTTGACAGACCACAGCAACCTTTTCAGATTCTGTAACTTTCATGTCTTGTGCTAATAATCCAAATCAGACACACTCACTACTGAATCTCCAGTACTAGATGTCTTTCAAACCAGTCACACTATTTTATACCTGCAGGACTTTGCACATGTTCCTCCCTCTACAATCCATCCCCTCCCCACTGATGACCACAAAGACCAGTCAATCTTCTGAGTCGAAATTCTAATGACTTTTCCTCCTTCATGATCTTGCATACTTAGCATACTATCAGACTACATGACAATGCTTGCATTTATTCTTTTATTCATTTACCCAATCAAAAACATTTCTACCTTCTTGGTGTAACACAGTTCCTGGGAGAGTATATGTACTCTAGTTTGTTGCACTGAATTCAGGAGTAAAATCTATAGCAATAGTAGGTGCTAAAGGGCTTTTAACTATCAAGATTGAAAGCCAAGGTGAGATTATAAGAAACCTGATTCTAAATAACAAGTATATTGATATATCTGTTATTTAGAATTATAAAGTATAAATTCACAATACAAGTATAATTATAAATTTATTGTGAAACAAAAACTCTTAACATGTTTAGGAAAAACTTAACACTAAATGTCCAGGAGTTATAAGAAGAAAACTATAAAACTCAACTGAGAGATATTTTAAAAGTCTGGAATAAACTGAGAAACACATCCCCTAAAGAACAATTTAATACATGGAATCACGGAATTTATGACACAGATAACCACAATGGTGTGATCACTCACCTAGAGCCAGACATCCTGGAACGTGAAATCAAGTGGGCCTTAGGAAGCATCACTACAAACAATGCTAGTGGGGGTGATAGAATTCCAGTTGAGCTATTTCAAATCCTAAAAGATGATGCTATGAAAGTGCAGCACTCAATATGCCTTCAAAATCTGGGAAACTCAGCAGTGATCACAGGACAGGAAAGGGTCAGTTTTCATTCTACTGCCAAAGAAAGGGAATACCAACGAATGTTCAAACTACCGCACAACTGCACTCATCTTACACACTAGAAAAGTAATGCCCCAAATTCTCCAAGCCAGGTTTCAACAGTACGTGAACCGTGAGCTTGCAGATGTTCAAGCTGGTTTCAGAAAAGGCAGAGGAACCAGGGATCAAATTGCCAACATCCACTGGATCATCTTACATTACAATGTTTTTTGTTTTTTGTTTTTTTAATTTAATTTTATTTTTAAACTTTACATAATTGTATTAGGATCATCTTAAAGGCAAGAGAGTTCCAGAAAAACATCTACTTCTGCTCTATTGACCACACCAAAGCCTTTGACTGTATAGATCACAATAAACTGTGGAAAATTCTGAAAGAAATGGGAATACCAGACCACCTGATCTGCCTCCTGAGAAATCTGTATGGAGGTCAAGAAGCAAAAGTTAGGACTGGACATGGAACAACAGACTGGTTCCAAATCAGGAAGGAGCACATCAAGGCTGTATATTGTCACCCTGCCTATTTAACTTATATGCAGAGTACATCATGCAAAATGCCAGGCTGGATGAAGCACAAGCTGGAATCAAGATTGCCAGGAGAAATATCAATAACCTCAGATGTGCAGATGATACCACCCTTATAGCACAAAGCAAAGAACTAAATGGCTTCTTGATGAAAGTTAGAGGAGACTGAAAAAGTTGGCTTAAAACTCAACATTCAGAAAACTAAGATCATGGCATACAGTCACACCACTTCATGGCAAACAGATGGGGAAACAGTGGAAACAGTGACAGACTTTATTTTTCTGGGCTCCAAAATCACTTCAGATGGTGACTGCAGCTTTGAAATTAAAAGATACTTGCTCCTTGGAAGAAAAGCTATGACCAAGAAAAGCATATTAAAAAGAAAAGACATTACTTTACCAACAAAGCTCTGTCTACTCAAAGCTATGGTTTTTCCAGTAGTCATGTACGGTTGTCAGAGTTGGACTATGAAGAAAGCTGAGCATCAAAGAATTGATGCTTTTCAACTGTAGTGTTGGATAAGACTCTTGAGAGTCCCTTGGACTGCAAGGAGACCCAACCAGTCAATCCTAAAGGAAATCAGTCATGAATATTCACTGGAAGGACTGATGCTGAAGCTGAAGCTCCAATACTTTAGCCACCTGATGCGAACTGACTCATTGTAAAAGACCCTGATGCTGGGAAAGATTAAAGGCAGGAGGAGAAGGGGATGACAGAGGATGAGATGGTTGGATGGCATCACCGACTCGATGGACATGGGTTTGGGTGGACTCCAGGAGTTGGTGATGGACAGGGAGGCCTGGCATGCTGCAGTCCTTGGGGTTGCAAAGGCTGGCACATGACTGAGCAACTGAACTGAACTGAATACAGAATAATGTCAATTTTCTACACGTAAATCTAAAAATTTAATGAAATTTCTATCAGAATTTCGAGTGTTCTTTTTAAATTTAACATGTTGAATGATTTTAAAATCTAACTGGAAGACTAATAGTTAAGATTAGCTAAGAAAAAGAAGTATAACCATATAGATAACTAAATGGTCAATTAAATGGAAAATAATCCTCATAATATTTGGCAAAGTGTAAATAACCCTCATGTATAAAGGTTTTCTATAAATTATTAAAAATTTGATGACTAGATTTTTTTAATGGACAAAAAAGAAATAAAATTCAGGGATGAAATGAAAATGGTTAACAGCACAAGGAAAATTCATACATATCAATAAGAAAATAAAAATTAAAAAACAAGAGATATATTTTACTTTTCTAATTGGCAAAAAGACTGGTAATACATAGTACAGGCAAGAATGTGGCAAAATAGGCACATTCATTTATTTCTTGGTAAAGGTATAAATTTATACAATATTCTAGAGGAGAAATTGATAGTATCTATCTTAATGTTATCTGTAAGGTATGAAATTATAAGCAACTTTCACAGTTACAGGTTTCTATACTAGAATTCTTATTAGACCATGTTATCAGAAAGATTATGTTTTAAGAAAAATAATAAAGAAAATGTATAAGACAGAAGCAATAATATGGAAGGCATAGGAAGTATAGACATATATAAAATGTACACAACTGAAAAATAAGAAAAAGAAACTTTCCAGGAAGCATATTACCTGTACAAAAGAAACTATGACAAAATGGGGGAGAGTTCCAAGGCTACGTGGGGAACAAGTCTGAAATAACAGAGGAGGAAAAAGTCTCATGAAACTGAAAGCAAAAGAGGGCTCAATGATTTTAAACTGTGTGAGGTCCTTGATTAAGTCTTAAAGCAGAAGCAGGACCTGAGCTGTTGCCACATTTATAAATTCCTATGCAGTAAAGAGCAAGTTCAGAGACAGCAATGGCACCCAACTCCAGTACTCTTGCCTGGAAAATCCCATGGATGGAGGAGACTGGAAGGCTGCGGTCCATGGGGTCGCTAAGTCGGACACGACTGAGCGACTTCACTTTCACTTTTCACTTTCATGCATTGGGGAAGGAAATGGCAACCCACTCCAGTGTTCTTGCCTGGAGAATCCCAGGGACAGGGGAGCCTCGTGGGCTTCCGTCTATGGGGTCGCACAGAGTCAAACACGACTGAAGTGACTTAGCAATAGCAATAGCAAAAAGAGCAAGTTAGTGTTTGCTATGAAGGCTACCATTTTCAGATTCTAGAGGTTTTGGGCTGTTCTGTGATTTCAGACACTGCCGTAACTTGTGACACTCCCTGGCTCTTAGTCTGTAATTTCAGAAGCAGAAGGAGTAAGTAGCATATTTATATCTATTTTTCATTACTAAAATGCCCTCCACTCTGTATCTACAGCTGAAACCAAATATTTTCTTATAAGATGCTATTTAACAAAATACAAGGGTAATATATGTATTAGGTCAAAAGAAAATACACATTTCCTAATATTTTTATCAAAAAATATTCCTTTAAATACCATAAATTCCTTAAGCAGTTTTTTAAAATTATTAAAATATTTTACTTTTATCTTTTAAATAATTGAATCCAACTAAGTTTTAGCATAGAGATGGCTCACAAAAGGAAACATTAAATGGATGATGAAGTACACTACAGCCTTAAATATAAAACACCTATTTGTTGTTGTTGTTCAGTCTCTAAGTCATGTCTGACTCTTTGCAACCCCATGGACTGCAGTGTACCAGGCTTCCCTGTCCTTCACTACCTCCTGGAGTTTGCTCAAATTCATTTCCAGTGAGTCAGTGACATTATCTAATCATTTCATCCTTTGCGGCCCTCTTTTCCTTTTGTCTTCAATCTTTCCCTACATCAGGGTCTTTCCAACAAGAAGGCTCTTCACATCAGGTGGCCAAAGTGTTGGAGATTCAGTTGCCACCTCAGTCCTTCCAATGAATATTCAGGACTGATTTCTTTTAGGATTGACTGGTTTGATCTCCTTGCTGTCCAAGGGACTTTCAAGAGTCTTCTCCAGCACCTCAATTCAAAAGCAGCAAAAACACCTATACTCCATGTCTTAGTGTACTCAGGATACTTTGACAAAATATCATATATTAGCTGATAAACAACAGACATTTGTTTTCTCACAGCTCTGAAGGCTAGAAATCCAAGATCAAGGTGCCAGGATGAATGATTTCTGGGGCTTCCCAAGTGGTGCTAGTGATAAAGAACCTGCCTGCCAGTACAGGAGATCTTAGTGATGCAAGGTCGATCCTTAGGTTAGGAAGATCCCCTGATGGAAGGCATGGCAACCCACTTCAGTATTTTTGCCTAAAGAGTCCCATGGGCCCATGAGCCTGGAGGGCTACAGTCCATGGGTCTCAAAGAGTCAGACATGACTGAAGAAACTTAGGATGAATGATTTCTAGAGAGGACTTTCTTTCTAGCTTATAGCTTAGAGAAAGCTACCTTCAAGCTGTGTCTTCACATCCCTAGGGGAAGAGAGTGACCAAGCTCTCTGGTTTCTCTTAAAAGAGCACTAATCCTTTCCTTTCCTTCTGACCTTACTGAAATGTAAGATCTCCCAAAGGCACCATCTCTAGATACGATCACAATGGGGGTTAGGGCTTCAGCATATGAATTTGAGCAAGGGGGAAGTAGGGAGAGACACTAAATTCAGAGAACTTCACAAGCTATTAACAATTTCAGTCAACCAACCAACCAACATACATTTTTTTATGTGTCAAGCACTATTTTGGGAGTTGATAATACAATGATTAAAAAGGACAGAAAATGCCTCACCTTCCTGGAACTTATATTCTGAGAAAAGGGAGGAATAGTCAAACAATACATACATAAGCAACATTCTTCTAAGTACTCTGAGGAAAACACAGCAAGAGTGGGGTTAGGGGGAGCAGACACTACTTTAGCCAGATATATCTGAAGAAGGTTATTTCAAGATGTGGCCTTTCAGTTAAGAGGTAAATCATGAAGTAACAATGACCTAGTTAAGCCAATCACAAAATTCTCAGAAAGCATTTATTCTACATAAGTATCCTTCCAAAGCTAACAAATTTTGGCCACGATTCTCTGTACTGTGAAAAGGTTTTAAATAGTAAATTCCTGACTCTTCCCTTCAGAATCACAATATTCAGAAAGAATATGTAAAGCAAGTAAACATTCAAAGAGAAAAGGATATAGTACACTTGAAAGCAAATCTATTGATATGTAGTAAATGTGCCTTACGATACCACTTTCCTAAATGTTTTTACCTGAGTAAAGTCTAAAATTTTAAGTCCATCAAAAAAATATAGAGAAAACATATAGACCCTGGGAGCCACCTAACCCTGCCTCAAATTTTCTCAGATTTTTCAAGCTTTGGGTGTGTTTTCTCCTTCAACATTCATTTTTGGCTGCTGTGAGTGTAAACATCTTTTCTCCATTACTTTGTAGTCAACCATCTGGTTGAGAGAGAAAAAGACTCCATGACTTACCTACCAAATAAAGTACATGGATTTTTAAAGAATTTGCTCAAACCATTCTCTTCATTTACTGGTGAGGTCTGTGGCTTTGTTCTAGAATGGTTGAGGTCAGAGTGTGACCTCAGATAAGTAGGAAAATACAGTAAATATATCCCTTGAGATTGTAAACTCGAGTATTCAAAAATAACAGGTTTGCCTCACCACTGGATGAAAATAAGGCTTGGCCACATTGTAAGTCCATGTTTTCCTACTTTTTGGCAATACCATTACACACACACACAAATCTATCACTAAGCACTGCTCAAAAACACTGGGTACAAAAAAATCCACCTGCACTCCAAGAATTTTCCTTGGGTGATTAACAATCTCATAAAGAAGGTAAACCATGAACTCTTAAAGTGACAAAGGTACTTATAAACATCCTAATTGTAAATAGGATTACTGTAACTAAACATTTAAATTATATTTTACCAATTTATGTGATCCTGAAACGAAAATTTTACGTTATTTAAATTTATAAGACAAGTTAAAGATCTAATTCAAGATCATAAAAAAAGGGGGAGAGCAGAATGTTAGTCTTATAATTGGCATCTAGCGCAGAGAGGAGCCCCATGTTTTTTCCAAGACAGAGTCAAAATGGGAGGATTTATCTCACTGGAGAAAGTAACATTGTTTAGACAGTAAGGAGCAATCAAACCTGGGCTGAGTGTAGGGGATCTTAAAGAGTTAGTGCTCATTTTATGAAGCGTTTATGTGTTAGAGATACATATTGAAGTATTTATGTGAAAGGTGATAGGTCGTTTCCAGAAAACATTTCTAGGTGTGATGAATGAACAAACAAAATTGTGGACACTCTGTAAAAGAGAAAAACAAATGTGACTCCATATTGTATCTTTTACTTTAACCTTTGTATTCTATTGCTTTTGCTACAAGTTAAGAATGCTGCCTATAGCCTGAGATAAGTTACTGGATAGCCCTTTCTGAAGGCTGTGACCTTTAAAGTTATAACAGTTTTCCATTCACAGAGATAAAACACTGCATAATAGAAAATAACATTTCTCTTGCTGGCTGTTAGGCTGTGCTATGCTGGGTTCTGTCTGACTCTTTGTGACCCCATGGGCTGTACCCCACCAGGCTCCCCTGTCCATGGAATTTTCTAGGCAAGAATACTGGAGTGGGTTGCTGTTTCCTTCAGGGTATCATTCCAACCCACAGATTGAACCCAAGTCTCTTGCATCTCCTGCATTGGCAGATGGATGCTTTAACACTGTGTCAGCTGGGAAGTCCCTGTCTGTTGGAGGTTTACAAGCATATGGTGACCTGCCTATGTAGACAGCTGCAAGAACAAAAGATTCAGGCACTAAGAAGTCTGCAGCAATCAACCACACCTCACCCCTTTCAGTATTAAAAAAGCCTGAATCCTAACTCAGGGTAGATGATTTTTTGGGATACTATCCAATCATCTTCTCCATTTGCTAACTTTCCAAATAAAGTTCCTACTGCTTGCTCAAAAAAAAAAAAAAAAAAAAAAAAAAAAATTTAGTGTCACAGAATAACAATGATAATGATTCTATACCATCTCTGACATGTGTTCATATAAACCTTGGCATTAGTATAGCTCACAAGGGGTCATGTACTATCTAACTTGAAAATAAATCATGACTATGAAATTAGCATCCAACCTTGAATCACTCAATTAAAAATGAGCAAAACTTCTAAGACCAAATAAACATATAAAAGTAATATACACTTGCTGCTAAAATTTTACACAGAATCATACTATGAGAATATAAGTAATTAAATTTAAGGTAGATTCTTAATCCAGTTTTTGGTATTAAAAACTTTTTGCAGAAAATCTTCTCTTTAATGAAGGCAATTCATTAAAACTGAGATAACTAGTTTTAAATTAAAAGCAGGTTAAAAAACTTTGTCTTAAAATTAGTTTTTCATTTCCCTTTTAATTGAAGGATAACTGCTTTACAATGCTGTACCAACCTCTACCTTACAATAGCAAGAATCAGCCATAATTACACATATATGCCTTCCCTTCCAGAGCCTCCCTCCCTGCTATCATCCTTCCCTTCTAGGTTGTCACAGAACACCAGGATGGGCTCCTTGCCTGTATAGCAACCTCCCACCAGCCATCTATTTCACACATGATAGTGTATATACATCAATACTACTTTCTTAATTTGTACACTCTCTCCTTCCCCCACTCTGTTCACAAGTCCATTCTCTATGTCTGTGTCCCCATTCCTTCCCTGAAAGGAGGTTCATTAGTTCTATTTCTCTAGATTCCATATATATGCAGTAATAGACAATATTCGTTTTTCTTTTTTACTTGACTCTTTTTAATAGGCTCTAGGTTCATCCACTTCACTACAACTGACTCAAATTCATTCTTTATTATGGCTGAGTAATAGTCCATCGCATAGATATACCACAGCTTCTTTATCTATTCATCTATTGATGGACATCTACGTTGCTTTCATGTCCTGTAAACAGTGCTTCCATGTCCTGTAAATAGCAACTGTAAATACTGCTGTAATGAATACTAGGGTACATATGTCTTTTTGAATTATGGTTTAAAAAATCTTTATTTTCTGAGTTCTGAAGTTAGGAAATGTTACTTTTTCTGTCCCTTCAAAATATATTATCAAATTCATGCTCTGCCTATGTTATCTTAGATAATCTATGTAAGCTATGTTATCTTAGATTTGTGAAGTGGTAGCAAACATTTTAAATTTCTATTGTTGTGTAAGTGAGAAAAAACATTTTCACAATGGTCAATTAGTCTACAGAATTGAAGATGGTATTCCTCTAATGAATTCAAAATTACACAATTATGTTTTGATAAAGGGACAACTTGATTTTCAAAATTATTAGAACAGGAATGAGAAAAATCACATGATACCTTCAAATATTAACCGGTATAAAATTTCAAAAATGTATACCTATAATGTCAGTTCTCAAAAATGTTTCCAATCTTGGAACTCTATGAAATTAAAAGGTCAATTTTCTCATTACTGCTATTTAGTAACAATCTATCTGGTCAATTATACATTTTTACCATTGGTAGTATTCTTGCCTGGAAAATCCTATGGACAGAGGAGCCTGGTAGGCTGCAGTCCATGGGGTCGCTAAGAGTCAGATACAACTGAGTGACTTCACTTCCACTTTTCACTTTCATGCACTGGAGAAGGAAATGACAACCCACTCCAGTGTTCTTGCCTGGAGAATCCCAGGGATGGGGGAGCCTGGTGGGCTGCCGTCTATGGGGTCGCACAGAGTCGGACACGACTGAAGTGACTTAGCAGCAGCAGAACTAAAAATATTATTTTTGCTTTTCTAAAAACTGCATATTTGGATGATAAAAGGTGGAAGGGTGCTTTCCTAAAGTATTTATAATTTTGTTACTGTTTAAACTCTTTTGAAAAATCTAGTCTTTTTTTAAGAGTTTATTATTTTCATTTGTATGTGCTAAAAAATGATCCTCATTTAAAAGAAAAAGTTGCTAACTCCTAAGTTAGGGAAAGGTTAACACCTAAGTTAGGGAATAATGAATGAGAAGAAATAGTATTATTCTAAATCCTGAAAGATGATGCTGTGAAAGTGCTGTACTCAATATGCCAGCAAATTTGGAAAACTCAGCAGTGGCCACAGGACTGGAAAAGGTCAGTTTTCATTCCAATCCCAAAGAAAGGCAATGCCAAAGAATGCTCAAACTACCGCACAGTTGCACTCATCTCACACGTTAGTAAAGTAATGCTCAAAATTCTCCAAGCCAGGCTTCAGCAATATGTGAACCATGAATTTGCTGATGTTCAAGCTGGTTTTAGAAAAGGCAGAGGAACCAGTGATCAAATTGCCAACATCTGCTGGATCATGAAGAAAGCAAGAGAGTTCCAGAAAAACATCTATTACTGCTTTATTGACTATGCCAAAGGCTTTGACTGTGTGGATCACAATAAACTGTGGAAAATTCTGTAAGAGATGGGAATACCAGACCACCTGATCTGCCTCTTGAGAAACCTATATGCAGGTCAGGAAGCATCAGTTAGAACTGGACACGGAACAACAGACTGGTTCCAATAGGAAAAGGAGTACATCAAGGCTGTATATTGTCACCCTGCTTATTTAACTTATATGCAGAGTACATCATGAGAAACGCTGGACTGGAAGAAAAACAAGCTGGAATCAAGATTGCCGGGAGAAATATCAATAACTTCAGATATGCAGATGACACCACCCTTATGGCAGAAAGTGAAGAGGAACTCAAAAGCCTCTTGATGAAAGTGAAAGTGGAGAGTGAAAAAGTTGGCTTAAAGCTCAACATTCAGAAAACGAAGATCATGGCATCCGGTCCCACCACTTCATGGCATATAGATGGGGAAACAGTGGGAACAGTGTCAGACTTTATTTTTCTGGGCTCCAAAATCACTGCAGATGGTGACTGCAGCCATGAAATGAAAAGACGCTTACTCCTTGGAAGGAAAGTTATGACCAACCTAGATAGCATATTGAAAAGCAGAGACATCACTTTGCCAACAAAGGTCTGTCTAGTCAAGGCTATGGTTTTTCCTGTGGTCATGTATGGATGTGAGAGTTGGACTGTGAAGAAGGCTGAGTGCCGAAGAATTGATGCTTTTGAACTGCGGTATTGGAGAAGACTCTTGAGAGTCCCTTGGACTGCAAGGAGATCCAACCAGTCCATTCTGAAGGAGATCAGCCCTGGGATTTCTTTGGAAGGAATGATGCTAAAGCTGAAACTCCAGTACTTTGGCCACCTCATGCGAAGAGTTGACTCATTGGAAAAGACTCTGATGCTGGGAAGGATTGGGGCAAGAGGAGAAGGGGACGACAGAGGATGAGATGGCTGGATGGCATCACTGACTCGATGGACGTGAGTCTCAGTGAACTCCGGGAGTTGGTGATGGACAGGGAGGCCTGGAGTGCTGCGATTCATGGGGTCACAAAGAGTTGGACACGACTGAGTGACTGATCTGATCTGATCTGATCTGTGTTTATTCTCAAGATACTTAAATCTTTGCAGGGGTGGGGGGTGACTTAACAACGTCCTTATTAGGAACACCAATCATGATCTTAGTGATCTGGATTCTAAAGATACAGGTAAAAAGGTAGAAACACAAGTTATAATTTACAGGACAAAAAATCATATGAGTAGTAGCCATTTAGATATACTTGTATAAAGATGGTAACAATAACCCTGTATACGAGACAGCAAAAGAGACACTGATGTATAGAACAGTCTTTTGGACTCTGTGGGAGAGGGAGAGGGTGGGATGATTTGGGAGAATGGCATTGAAACATGTATAATATCATATATGAAACGAGTTGCCAGTCCAGGTTCGATGCGCGATACTGGATGCTTGGGGCTGGTGCACTGGGACGACCCAGAGGGATGGTATGGGGAGGGAAGAAGGAGGAGGGTTCAGGATCAGGAACACATGTATACCTGTGGCAGATTCATTTTGATATATGGCAAAACCAATACAATATTGTAAAGTTAAAAAATAAAATTTAAAAAAATTTAAAAAAATTTTAAAAATTAAAAAAAAATTTTAAAAAATGGAATGAAGCACATGAAATTCAGTAACTATCACGAAAATGTAATATAATTGACTTTCTATAAAATTGAAGATGAAACAACGCATAAAGTAGTAGTCTTCCCAAGTAGTTTTTCTTTATTCTCTTGACATTTCTTTTTTATTTCAATAATTCTCACAGGCACCTACATGGACCAAGCAATAGTATATAAAAATAAACAAAAGATGTTTTTTAGCCACATGAAACATGAGAACTCCAAAATAGCTAATATATGGGATCTGGATCAAAAAGAAGGCTGAGCACCAAAGGATTGATGCTTTTGAACTACGGTGTTGGAGAAGACTCTTGAGAGTTCATTGGACTGCAACATCAAACCAGTGAATCCCAAAGGACATCAATCCCAAACATGCATTGGAAGGATTGATGCTGAGGCTGAAGCTGCAATACTTTGGCCACGTGATGCAAAGAACTGATTCCTTAGAAAAAACCCTGATGCTGGAAAAGATTGAAAGCAGGAGGAGAAGGGGATGACAGAAGTTGAGATGGTTGGATGGCATGACCGACTAGATGGACATGACTTTCAGCAAGCTCTGGGTGATGGTGAAGGACAGGGAAGCCTGGCATGCTACAGTCCATGGGTCGCAAAGAGTCGGACACAACTGAGGGAGTGAACGACAACAACAACTCACCAGAGAGGTCAGCAGGCCAGTGTGAGGACAGCAGGTAAGACGGAGGGGCCTACCATTCCCGTAAGTATGAGTGTCCCTAGTGTTAATGGCCTGGATAAACCAGATCCAGTAAACTCTATGTCAAGAGAAAGCCAGCCCCATACTGAGCAGAAAAAGCTAAGAACGGAATCCACACAGACCAAGTCAGAGACAACAACAACAACAAAAAGAAAAAGGAAGGAAAAGAATATCAAGTCAAAGTGAAAGAAAGGAACAGCAGCAGAAAAATCTACAAAGTTTGCCACATCCTTTTAATCTGACAAAAATACAAGAGCACTATACCATCATGAGGGTAAAAAAAGCCTTAAATCACTCCTCCAGTTAAAAAGATCAAGAAAACTAATTTTGCATAAAAACAAAATAAAATTATTAAGTCAAATGCCAGACAATGTTTTATTTATATATTTATGGAACAGCATGACAGCCCTACAGAATATAAAGGCACAGCAGAAATATGTAGTTCAAAAAGAAATTTTAAATTCTATCCCTGTACATCAAGGTAAGTTAAAAGATATTATGAAAGTAATAAAGTAGATTATAGAATAATATGAATTATTATTAGAAAAATTCAGGAATGATGTAAGAAATTTTTAAAAATTATAACAGAATAAATTATTTCAGAATTGATGACTAATTAAAAAGAACATAATATGAAATGAGCTGAATGGATAATACCTTAAGAGAACACATTTAAGAACACATTTAAGAACATTTATTTTCTTAACACCTTAAGAGAATAAGAGGAAACACATTTTACGTCAAAAGTAAATGAAAAAAGAGATGAAAAGCATTCAAGAATAAAGGGCAATATGGAAGACAAAGAGTAACCAATACACACACAATTAGTCACCAGAATGAATAAAACATAGTGAGAAAATAATACAGATATTAAGTTTATAATTAATAAAAACTACTTGACATTTAGAAAGAGGAATTGAAACTATATATGTATATTAAAGGACACACTGGAAATCTAGGAAAGTCAATCCAGAATGACCAATACCAAGACATATTATAGTAAAATTATTTGACTTTAAAAAGTAAGAAATTGAAAGAATAGACTGAAAAGAAGCAGTACTTACAATAAAAGAAAACAGAATAATATATTCAGATACCCATGAAATGAAAATAATAAGGAATCTCTTAATGAGCCACTATGCATGGGCATCCAAGAAATATTCTTAAAAAAGGAAAAGGAGAATATTTTCTCAAATAAAAGTGTATTTATTTAGTACACTACCATCTGTATATAGGCATGCCTCACAGATATTGTGGGTTTGATTCCAAACCACCACAATAAAGTGATACTGAAATAAAGCAAGTCACACAAATATTTTGGCAAGTGTGACACAAAAGTTATGTTTACAGCATGCTTTCATCTATTAAGTGTGCAAAAAGCATTATGTGTAAAAAAACAATGTAGTGACCTTAGTCAAAAAATACTTTACTGCTAAAAATTACCAGTAATCATTTGAGTCTTCAGTGAATTCTACTCATTTTGCTGGTGGAGGGTTTTGCCTCAGTGTTGATGGCTTCTGACTGATCAAGATAGTGGTTGCTGATGGCTGTGGTAGTATGGCAATTTCTTGAAATAAGGCTAGCAATGAAGTTGGCCACGACGACTGACTCTTCCTTTCACAAACACTCTCGGTAGCATGCAATGCTGCTTGATATATTGGACCCACAGTAGAACTTTTCCAAAACTAGAGTCAATCCTTCCAAACCCTGCCATTTACCACCTAAGCTTATATAATATTCTAAACCCTGGTTGTCATTTGACCACTTTCACAGAATTTTCACGTAAAGCAGATTCCATCTCAAGAAACCACTCTCCCTGCTAAACCAAAAGAAGCAACTCTTAAATTTCAGTAACGTCTCCAGGCTCTATTTTTAATTCTACTTCTCTTGCTATTTCTACCATCAACTACATTTTGGTTTACTTATGCAGAACTGATTAATTCCTCACAAGTTATCAAGTTAAATGCTCAAGGATATCAAAGCCATTGCTTTAATGCCATAAAGCATAACTAAAAATATTACAGTGGTCTCTGGCTAAGCACCCAACTTCCCAACAGCTGACTAGTATTCAGTTTAAAACTATACAAAAATACTAAGCATAATATGTATTCTTATTGAAGTAATGTAACCTCTGAAATCAGCAACAGAACACAAGTAAAAACCCATTTATGAGATCAATTGAAAGTCCTCTGAAACACTGGATTTTCACAATATTTTTTTTAAATTAAATTCTCAAACAGAATACTCAACATACTATATAACTAAGCAACATCAATGGGGAATAGCATTTGGAGGAACAGACTCAATCTTTAAAGAGTTTGTATAGAAAATTCCCAAATCTAGCCATAGGTACCAATACTGACAACTATCAGAGATGATTTAACAATCAGCTAAGATCTATTAGTTAAACCTGTTAAAATGTGGTCACACTATGAGATGCACAGTTTGATAAACTTCTGAATTTCCTCACTGCCTGTCACAGGTGTGATGTACTTGCTATGAGAGTCAAAGAAAGAAAACAGAAGACACTGGAATCCAAATTATACTAAGATAAGTTCTCTATTCATGTTTCATGAGAAGTCCTTTAAATAGCTACCTCAAACGCAGCATGACTCACTTTTCTTCCTCTGCTTGGGCTACACACCCTGGACAGAACAGGAAAGGAGAGGTAGTGCACACCCCCATTGTACTGCAGGCTTCACGTTCTTTGTTATTTCCTTCTGTTATCAGCACATTCACACCCCTCCACCTAGCCTAGCAGTTAGACCATATCACAAAAATCAACACTGGCAGAATTCTCTGTAACAGTTAATGTTTTTGTTTTGGGTTTTTTTTTTTTTTCCCCAAAGTTTAAGGGTCTTACAAACATTCCATTTATTAATTATTCCATCTCTGGTTAGACTAAAATCATGACAAAGGCTCACCCAACACTAGTCTAAGTAGAGGCAGATTTCTTTACAAGACTGAAAACTGAAGTACTACATTTTCAGAGCACTTGAAAATACCTAGATTTTTCATGGTGATGAGAAGGTGTGAATTTTTTTTTTCTCTTTTTCTGTATTGTACACCTCCACACATAAACTTTTCAGTCAATTTAATCCACTCTTGCCAGGTTATCTTTGTGTACTCCTGGATATTTTGCTTCATTTAGGATGTCCAGAGAAGCAAGCACCAATATATTATCCCTATCATCAAAAATAGCAGAAAAGAAAATGTTTTCTATTTCATTGAGCTCCACACACATTTAGAAAACTTGTATGTAATATATGGCTTAATATAAAAATTATATGGATTACCATAGTCCGAAGAAAATACACAATAAATACATTAACTTTCAAATATCTGAGAGATGACTGACAGGCCAAAAATTCAAGCAAAAAACTTTATATTCATGATTCCAAAACTCACTTTTGCTAAAATTTCATCTTACTTATATTTAGCATAGAGTATTCTCCTTTGATATTCACAAATTTAATCACATTGTCTATTTCTTAAAAAGTACTAGATAGAACAAACTTTGTACCAGTTTTTTAAAAGGGCTATAGTCCCATAAAAAAATGAATTACACAAAGTAGGTTAAAGAGTAAAGCCCAAGATTTTCTCAATTCTTAATAATCAGGTACAATTAATTTAAAAATATTTATTAAAAATATACTTCCAAAAAGTCTAACACATAACCTATTTATGCATAAACTTATAAGTATAATACAGATATAGAGATTTATGAATTATCTCACAAATTGAGCTACACATATTTTTATTTGCCCCTCCTCTATCTACAATGACTCTGAGTTGATTACTTAACACTAATTTCATTAAAAAAAAATTTACTCAAAATACTTACTTTAAATTAATGTATTTTAAGGTGGAATTGATTTCCTGTAGTAGCTACAACACATAATATTTAAAATTTAAAATATTCCTTCTTATTTCACTTCTAGACTAAGATCAGGTAGATGCACCTCTCCCTAGATTTCTCAGTAAGTACAGCTGAAAGGCCCGGACATTATCTTTAAAACAACTCTAAGAAGACTACAGAGGGAGACAAGAAAACAGACCACCTGGGAATCTGAGGACCCAGGAATGACACAGTAGCAAATTTTTTAAGTTTGCTTTTAGTCTCCCTCATAAATTCCAAACTGGATAATGGAATGACCAGCAATGAGGACATGCCAATGAGCACAAACTAAACAAGCCCAAAGAAAAGCTCTCCTTCTCTACCCAAAGGTTCACCAAAGGGGCAACCTAGCAGAACAGGTAACTTTTAGATAGTAAACACCCTGCTGCTGCTACTGCTGCTAAGTCACTTCAGTCGTGTCTGACTCTGTGCGACCCCATAGACAGCAGCCCACCAGGCTCCCCCGTCTCTGGGATTCCCCAGGCAAGAACACTGGAGTGGGTAAGTAAACACCCTATGAGAGTCAAACCTCTTGGAAAAAAACATGATCCCTTCTCCAGCTCTAAGAGCAAAGACCAAAATGATAAGCCCAGACTTCTTCCATCACCCAGTAGTGATATAGAAACTAAACAGAACATCTGTCTTTGAGTTCAATTTGACTATTAGACTTCCTAGTACACTTTTCTATCACTTATTTAGCCAAGGTGATAAAATACTCCCTAAGTTACTTTACTCTTTTTTACACATAGTAAGAAAAGGAGAGAGGTCCTTTTTGGTACTGAATGAAAATCACCTAAAAAATGTTTTCTTGGGAAGTATTGTTTCTAGTAAAAGGAAAGTATTTTTAATATTGAATATTAGTTTTAATATTGAATATTAGTTTTTAAAACTTTTAATACTGAATATCCATTTTGAAAATTGAAGTTGTTACTCTTAGATTATCACTATTGACAGTAAAAGCAGTACTTCAGCAATTATGTTGTCACTATTGGCCTTCACTATGGAAAGCTCAAAGTGTTATGATGTCAGGTGTTGGTCTCTCAGGTACGTTATTGTTCCCATTAACAGACTGAGAAACTGAATTTCAAAGGTATCTGTCCCACTAGCAGGCCCAGAATAAGTCACTCAATGCAGAGAAAAGAAAACACAAAGTATTCAGTATTCAGTACTGAACCTACTTATAAGCACTATAATTCTAAGTATGTGACTATAAATGTGGACATACACACTGTAATCAGCCCTTGGGGAGCAGGGTGCATTATACTAATGAATTCTTGCATTCAAGAGTATTGACTGAGCCATATTATAAGCCAGTATTGCTCCAGGCATTGGAAAGGAAAGTTCCTAATCTCATGGAGCTTACACTCTGGTGGGGGAAAACAAAAAATAAACAAATCAAAATGAAATAATAGGTGTTATGACAAGAGGGGGGAAAAAAAGCAAAGAAATGGGGATAGGAAACGCTGACCATGTACACAGGTTCTTATTTTCTACAGAATAGTCAAAGAAAGCTTCCAGAAGAAGGTAGCATTTGACCAAGTTTCTAAAGGTAGCAAGGGTTCATGAGAGTTGTTAAGGAGTACAATTTTCAAACAGTTGAAACGTGATTCACATAAATATAAAGGAAATACATCACAGACTTAATCTACTCTTTATTAATGAATCATTTATGTTAACAGAATGAATCAGATGTTAAGACCATTGCAAAGAGCATTTCAATTGGCACACCTATAAAAAGGGCATCCCAGGCAGTGCTAGTGGTAAAGAACCTGCATGTCAACACAGGAGACATAAGCGACACGGGTTCGATGCCTGGGTGGGAAGATCCCCTGGAGGAGAGGATGGCAACCCACTCCAATATTCTTACCTGGAGAATCCCATGGATAGGGGAGCCTAGCAGGCTACAGTCCATAGTGTCAAAAAGAGTCAGACAACTGAAGCAACTTAACACACATGGATAGAAAATTTAAATAACAGAGTATTAGACTAAGCAAGAGTGCTAGTTAGAAACAAAAATGATGAATATCCTATAAGGTAATATCAACAGTATTTTTTGAAATTCTAACAGACCAGTATTGTTTGTATCTTTTCTGTCAAAAAAAAATTGACATGTAATGTCAATACAACTAAGACTTTTAATCAACAGTAAACAGTGAGCACTGTTTAATAGCACTGGTACATTTCTCCCAAATAATCCGTGAGTAGGTCGAGTAAGTAACGTCCTCCTAGGGCACTGAAAGAACACACTGTTAATGCTTTTCCTTATTTTCAAGTTTTGCCCTTTTTAAAACAAAACCATGCAGATATCTGAAAGGAAGAGCATTCCAGTCAGAGACAATGTGAATGAATCACAAATTGTTTCCCTCCATTCACCACCCCAACAGGCAGGGAATGCTCTCAGTAACACAGACTCACACATTTACCTGGACCTCATTAGGAACCCAGTGTAAGTTAGCAGCTGAGGTGAGGCCAGCAAGGGTCAGTGGGGGTGGTGTATGTGTAGGGGGGCGCGGTTGTTGGCAGTGAGTTGGAGAGAAGTCAGAAGATTTACACTGAAAGGAGGAGAATGATAATTGAGGTTGGGTTATGAAGTGATTCACATTTTTAAAAACATTATTTCACCTGCTGAAACAAAGACTCATTAGGAGTGAAGAGCAAGGGTAGAAGCTAGAAGACCACTTAGAAGACTATTAAAATGATCTATGCAAATAAACAAGTAAATACACAGTTTGTCAGATGTAAAAAGTGCAGTGAAGAAAAATAAAGGAGAATATGGGAAGGCTGGTAGGGGATGTCAGCACTGTCTAAAAGGTTTCCCTTGATAAGGTGAGACTGGCATGGAGACCAGGATGATATCAAAAAGTAAACCATGCAGAAAAGTGAGGGATGTGTATTCTAGACAGAGGGATAAAGTAAAACAATTGAGGAGAAAGAGTCAGGGAAAAGAAGGGAGAAGGGACGCAAGAAAATGAAGGGCCTTGCAAACCGTTTTAAGGACTTACTTGACTTTTAGTTTGCGTGAGATGAGAAGCCACCGAAGGTTTCAAAGCAGAGAAATGACATGAGCAGCTTTAACTATTAAACAGATCACAGTGGCTGCCATGTAGAGAATGATCTGTAAGTGGGCAATGACAGAAGCAGAAAGATAAGTTAGAACAGAAGATACTTCAGTATTCCAAGGAAGAAATAAGGGAGGCTTAGAATAGGTTGGCAGCAGTGACCATAATGATAAACAGTCGAAACCTGGATATTGTGAAGGTAGAGCCAATAGCTAAAGGAAGAGACTTGGAGTACGTACAAAAGGAGTAAATCTGGGTTTCAGCTTTAGCAACTGGAAAGACAGAATCGCTATTTACTGAGACGAGTAAGACTGCAGAAGAAACAAATTTGTTAAGGAAATGTGAGGAGAAGAGGAGACTGATTACATTTATGAAAAAGGTTAAATATATCAGTTCTTTTCAAATGTAATCACAATATGAAAAACTGCAATGTGCAATTTCCAAATTGAGAAAATCATCAGAAACAAAATATTTTAGGCCAGATTGAAACTCAAGCAACTAACCTTCACAGCTTCTCAGAGACATCTACTTTTCAAAATGGCATTTATCATTGATTTCATCAATATTAGTCAGTATTTTACATATTTAAGCAACTATCTGATCCCTCACTCATAAAGCATTTATTGAGCACTTTTTGAAATTACATATGACATGCTTCATCAAAAGGCCTACATATTAAATTTTTAATTCACTGTTTACCTGAAGTTCTTTGTATCTATCTTGAAAAGAAATGGCCTCTTGCTCTTTTTCTTTAAGGAAATCTTTTTCTAGGATACTATGTTTCTCCATCAATGATTCCACATCCTAAAAGAAAAAACCAAGAGTAAATTGTGTAATATTTATGGCAAAAAAATAGACTCTGATTTTTCAATGACACAATAGAAAATATATGGAAAGGAAAGAACCCACAGTAAGTATGGTCTTTAAATTTCAACAATATAAAATGTACGTTTAACTCTCATTTCCAGACCAATACCAAACACTAACATTAACACTAACCTTGATATAATACTAAAAGCATTCATGCTAAATAAATACATAAAAGCATTTAAGCTAACTATAAACATGCTACTTCAACATATTGTACAGGAGGCAGGAATCAAGACCATCCCGAAGGAAAAGAAAAGCAAAAAGGCAAAATGGTTGTCGAGGAGGCCTTACAAATAGCTGTGAAAAGAAGAAAAGCTAAAGGCAAAGGTGAAAAGGAAAGATCTATCCATTTGAATGAAGAGTTACAAAGAACAGCAAGGAGAGATAAGAAAGACTTCCTCAGCAATTGATGCATAGAAACAGAGGAAAACAATAGAATGGGAACCACTAGAAATCTCTTCAAGAAAATAAAAGATACCAAAAGAACATTTCATGCAAAGATGGGTACAATAAAGGACAGAAATGATATGGACCTAACAGAAGAAGATATTAAGAAGAGGTGGCAAGAATACACAGAAGAACTATACAAAAAAGATCTTCACGACCCAGATAATGATGATGGTGTGATTACTCATCTAGAGCCAGACATTCTGGAATGCGAAGTGAAGTGGGCCTTAGGAAGCATCACTAGGGACAAAGCCAGTAGAGGTGACAGAATTCCAGTTGAGCAATTTCAAACCCTACAAGATGATGCCATGAAAGTGCTGCACACAATATGCCAGCAAATTTGGAAACTCAGCAGTGGCCACAGGACTGGAAAAAGTCAGTATTCATTCCAATCCCAAAGAAAAGCAATGCCAAATGCTCAATCACAATTGCACTCATCTCACACACTAGTAAAGTAATGATCAAAATTCTCCAAGCCAGGCTTCAACAGTACATGAACCATGAACTTCTAGATGTTCAAGCTGGATTTAGAAAAGACAGAGGAACGAGAGATCATCATAGAAAGAGCAAGAGAGTTCCCGAAAAACATGTACTTCTGCTTTTTTGACTATGCCAAAGCTATGACTGTGTGGACCACAACAAACTCTAGAAAATTCTTAAAGAGATAGCAATACTAAAACACCTGATCTTGAGAAACCTGTATGTAGGTCAGGAAGGAACAGGAAGAACTGGACATGAAAACAGCGGACTGGTTCCAAATAGGAAAAGGAGTACGTCAAGGCTGTATATTGTCACCCTGTTTATTTAACTTACATGCAGAGTACATCATGCAAAACACTGGGCTGGATGAAGCACAAGCTGGAATCAAGATTGCCAGGAGAATTATCAATAACCTCATATATGCAGATGACACCACCCTTATGGCAGAAAGTGAAGAGGACCTAAAAAGCCTCCTGATGAAAGTGAAAGAGGAGAGTGAAAAAGTTGGCTTAAAACTCAACATTCAGAAAACTAAGATCATGGCACCTGGTCCCACCACTTCATGGCAAATAGATGGGGAAACCTTGGGAATAGTGACAGACTTTATTTTTGGGGCTCCAAAATCACCACCGATGGTGACTGCAGCCATAAAATTAAAAGACGCTTGCTCCTTGGAAGAAAAGTTACGACCAACCAAGACAGCATATTAAAAAGAAGAAACATTGCTTTGCCAACAAATGCCGTCTACTTAAAGCTATGGTTTTTCCAGTAGTCATGTATGGATGTGAGAGTTGGAGTATAAAGAAAGCTGAGTGGCAAAAAATTGATTCTTTTGAACTGTGGTGTTGGAGAAGACTCTTGAGAGTCCCTTGGACTGCAAGGAGATCCAACCAGTCAATCCTAAAGGAAATTTGCCCTGAATATTCATTGGAACAACTGATGCTGAAGCTGAAACTCCAATACTTTGGCCACCTGATGTGAAGAAGTGACTCATTGGAAAAGACTCTGATACTGGGAAAGATTGAAGGCAGGAGGAAAAGGGGACAACAGAGGATGAGATGGTTGGATGGCATCCCTAACTCAATGGACTTGAGTTTAAGTAAACTCCAGTAGTTGGCAATGGAGAGAGAGGCCTGGCGTGCTGTGGTCCATGAGGTCGCAAAGAGTCGGACATGACTGATCCTCTGAACTGAACTGACCTCAACACATACTCAAGTCTTTTTATAGAGACATTTGTAGAAAACAGAAATAAGAACACACATAAATAATTTACTAGAACAGCTGTATTTCTAAGTATTCTGTCAAATATTGCATGATGCGTGACTTCTCTAAAGACAAATGAATAGTACAAATCTTCTAATCTACATACAATTGCAACACTATGTACTTTCAAAATAAAGAAACCCAAAGGAAAGCATTCATTACAAAAACAAAAAAATCTAGTAAAAGTCATTCATATCTTTAAAAGTATATATTTATGGCTAGAAATTTCTTATCAAAGGCTTTTGTAAGTGATAGACTCATCTAACAGATTTAAGCATATCACAAAGAGCATAACAGCTTTTCCACTGATGAATTTTCAATCAGAGGTTGGGACTATATTGTATTTCAGAATATGTAATTCAAACATTTATTTTTTAGGCAAATGTAAATATACCTTTTTAATTCTCTGTTTTTCTTCCTCAGAAACTTTGAGTTTCATCTCCAGAGTTGAAATTTTCTGCTGAAGCTGTATGTTTGATACATTGGCTCCAGGATCCTCAGAATCATCCACAAGAGCAATTGTTCCATTACTTTTCTCATCAGTTAAACCCAATGGAAAAAGTGAGATATCCAGATGAGTGTGCGTTGATTGCTGAATCTAAACCACATTAAAAAAACACACACACACACACAAGAGAGGAAAGTTTACACTGTACCAAGAAAGAAATCACCCAAAGAGCACTAGAAACCACATTGGAAATTAAGCTGTAGCAAAGGTTCTGAAATTATTTCACCCTATAAGTAAATCAACAGAAGACCTCAAACTGTTACAACAATCTGATCTAAGAAAGAAAATTTTCTCTAAACTTAAAAGTTTAAGGTTTTTATTATTTTCCAAACAAAGCACTAAAAAACTTAAAACTTTTTCCTTATGTTGAGGGTGTATAATAAGTATAGAAAATTCTGACACTCACAAGTTCTTGAATTTACACACACATTCAGAATTTGCTTATCTATTACATTATACATCAGAATTTGAAATTAATCAATAATCTTTAATTGATCATCACTTTTTGGAAATGTAGTGCTCAAGTCACATTCTGCTTCAAAAAGTTGTAACAAATACAGATGAATTAAAAGAAAAAAAAAAATTGATCATCGCTTTCTGGTAAAGATAACAGGTGACTCAAGATTGTATATAGCACTTTGGAAATCTGGACTAAGTCCAGCATCTAGCACAAGGCCTGGATCAATAAGTAGTTGAAAGAATAAATATTATGACTGCTATATTTTTGTTTTTAATCTAAAATTGATATGAATACTCTAATACTTGAAAACATATTTTAAGTTCCCCTGAAAGAGAAATATTTTTTTTATTTTTTAAGATTTATTAATTTATGTATGTATTTATTTTATTTTATTTTTGGCTGCACTGGGTCTTCATTGCTACATGTGGGCTTTCTCTAGTTGTCATGAATGGGGCTACTTTCTGTTGTGATGTGCGGGCTTCCCATTGCAGTAGCTGCTCTTGTTGCAGAGCATGGCTCTAGAGATACAGGCGTCAGAAGCTGTGGCTCCTGATCTCCAGAGCACTCGGTAGTTGTGGTGCATGGGCTTAGTTGCTCCGAGGCATGTGGGCTCTTTCCAGACCAGGGATCAAACCAGTATCCCCTGCAGCAGCAGGTGGATTCTTAACCACTAGACAACAAGGGAAGCCCCAAGAAAAAGTTTTTTGTAATTATTTTCCTTTTTGAAATTCATGATTTCCAATGCAAAAGTAAGTCTATTTTAATAAATAAGATATTCAAATCATATTTTAGTAACTAAAGCTATTTGGACACAAAGAGTATCTACAGGAAAAAAAAAAAAGGGGAAATCAGGCAAACTTCAATTAAATTAGTATGCAATTTTTTAAGTAGGAAAACTTCCTATAAAAATTTGCTTGTCTTTACCTGTGCTTTAGGAATAGTCTGACTGCCAATGCTGTTATCTGCATGTGTATTCTCTGGTGATGCAATGATGGGCTCAGAAGAGAGGCAGCCAACTGAAGGGGAAGTGTGGTCATGGTCCAATACAATCTCAGGAGAAGCTGGAGAAAGATGGACTCCAGATACTGAAGGAAAACAAATAAACCAAAAAAACGTATTAGTAAAGGGAAAATAAAGAGCAATTAAGGGGAAGAAAGAGAGTAGAGGGAAGGAAAGGAAACAGGACAAGGAAAGTAAAAGCAAAGGATAGAAAATGAGGATTCTATGATTACTTTTCAGGGATTGTTATCTAAGATCTAAAACTAGTGTTTCTAAATTTAACATGACATTTCCATGTAAGACCCAGGCAAACAAAACAATTTAATAGAATCTTAATGTTTACATACTAATACATTACCACAGGGGTCCATTTGCAACTCAGAAATTATTTAACTTTATTATTTACCTATTCAGTTAGTTACGAAAAGCACTAGAATGCCTACCAGTGCCAGACACAGGCACTAGGCACCTAGAAGACAGCAATGAGCAGTTCATGCATCCACGTATTCAGTGACTTTATGACCCAAGAGGCAAATCAGATGAATTAGTTATTACCAGAGCTAAGGGGAAAAAGAATGACATTACAATAGTTAATCTACTGTCTCTAGATTAATTTCTTCTTTTACAACAACATAAGATTTTTTTTCATATTAAGGTCAATTTTTGTTTGTTTCCACAGACAAATAATGGTGAAATGCAACTCTGTAGTTAGTTTCACAACAAAACATTATTAGATTGTAATTAGAGTTCAAGCACAAAGGTCACAAAAGGAAAGCCAATTCCAAACATGAAATGAGACAAAAATATTGATGACAGCAAAATAAACAGATTATTTTCTAATGTCCCTTATAAGAATTCAAATACATTTGCATATGTGTTTTAATGTTTAAGAAGAGAAATTAAATCACTTTTAAGAGTAATTCATTTATCTGTTTTGACTGTCTAAATTATAAAGACCTTTATTCCACATTGGCATCAGTAGCAACGTCAGCGAAGCTCTAGCATAAATTCTGGAAGGCAGCTCACAATGGCAATTGCATTTTTCCCTGAAGAAAGACATTTATAAGGTCATTAGGTATTAACAAACTAAAGACTGTATCAATTTTTTATTGGTACCATACAGGACTACTTAACTATCTTATATATGCTTTTACTGTGTATCTATATTGTATTTTTCAAATACTGTGTGCCATACTGGGTAAGGTATCCTTGTTTCTCTAACAAGCATTTCACTATTTTAACTAAAACACAAAAAAAAACCCTGTAATTTTAATTCACATTTCTACTTGATGTGTCTTTTTCAGAAATTATTTTTTCTATGCTTCATTATTCTATATGCTAACAGATATCCCTAAAATGTCAAAATAGTCTAACTTCTAATTTTAAATTAAAATCGCAGCACTGTTTATAATAGCCAGGACATGGAAGCCACCTAGATGTCCCTCAGCAGATGAATGGATAAGAAAGCTATGGTACATATACACAATGGAGTATTACTCAGCCAATAAAAAGAATACATCTGAATCAGTTCTAATGAGGTGGATGAAACTGGAGCCTATTATACAGAGTGAAGTAAGCCAGAAAGAAAAACACCAATACAGTATACTAACACATATATATGGAATTTAGAAAGATGGTAACAATAACCCTGTATATGAGACAGCAAAAGAGACACTGATGTATAGAACAGTCTTTTGGACTCTGTGGGAGAGGGAGAGGGAGAGGGTGGGATGATTTGGGAGAATGGCATTGAAACATGTATAATATCATATATGAAACAAGTCTCCAGTCCAGGTTCGATGCACGATACTGGATGCTTGGGGCTGGTGCACTGGGACGACCCAGAGGGATGGTATGGGGAGGGAGGAGGGAGGAGGGTTCAGGATGGGGAACACATGTATACCTGTGGTGGATTCATTATGATATATGGCAAAACCAATATTGTAAAGTTAAAAAATAAAATTTAAAAAATAAATAAATAAATATTTGTTGAAAACCTACCATGCCCTCTTCTAGTTGCTGAGTTATTAACAAAAAAAAAAATTATACTAAAAATATTACTAACCTTTTAAAGGAATGATAATAGGTACTGAAGTATAGTAAAAAGGAATACAGCCTTATGATTAAGAGCATAAACTTTGAAATTATATTGCCAAAATAAGTACAAAACAGTTGGCAAATTTACTTAACTTCCTTCAGTTTGCTCATTTGTAAAACTGACATAGAGGTGATGATGAGGTTTTAATTGACTAAAATATGTAAAGCTTTTAGCACTGTGCTGAAATTACCTTCATCATTACTTCAAAGATTGTTAAAATTTGTTGGACAAGTATGTTTACTTCTGGGTATAAAAGGTACAAAGTGTATGGATAGGTTTCCCCAGTGGCTCAGCAGTAAAGTATCCGAGGAACCTGAGGCTCCTGCATCTCCTGGACTGGCAGGCAGATTCTTTACCATTACGCCACCTTGGTGTCCGGAGATGGTCTGCAATCAAGAGACTTGGGTTTGATCTCTATGTAGGGAAGATCCCCCAGAGAAGGAAATGGCAACTAACTCCAGTATAACTTGCCTGGAAAATCCCATGGACAGAGGAGGCTGGCAGACTACAGTCCATGGGGTCGCAAAACTCAGACACAACTTAGCGACCAATACCACCATGCATGTTATTCATATTTATATTGATAATGTAAGACAAAATGCCACGTTGTCATGAGTTAAATTCTCACTCTGTAACATTATATGTTCAAGTACGCCATGTTAAGAAAAGAAAGAGGGAAAGAGGGTAGAATAAAGGAAGTAAGAGAAAGGAATGAGATAAATAAAGGAAAGGAAAAGGGAGGTTGAGGGAGGAAAGTACGGAGGGCGAGGAAGCACCCTCACATTCACACTCCAATAGTTACCACCACCTTCTCACACTGTCCCTTCACAACCAAATTTCCTTTTTCTTTCAAATCCCCATCACTCCACTAGACTCATAATTTATGATGTTAATTTTCCTTTCAGCTATTATTAAGTTAAATGAACATTTCTTATTTTATCCTTCTTTTACTCCAGAGCACATAACACTAATGACTTTCCCTTTTCCTTGAAACTTTTCCTTTGGCACCTATAAGCCACTATATCCTAAATTCCTGGAGGAAGGCATGGCAACCCACTGCAGTATTCTTGTCTGGAGAATCCCATGGACAGAGGAGCCTGACAGGCTACAGAGTGGGACATGACTGAAGTGACTTAGCACACACACGCACACACATCCTAAATTCCTTCTAGTATTTTGACTTTTTTTCTTGTTTTTCAGACTCTTTTCCACTCAATCTTAATTTCACTGTTTTTTACACCCTCTAATCTTCTCAGTATTCACAATATTCTTACCAGGTTCAGAAGTTCTTATTTAAATTATCATCTATAAGCTAATGACAAATGATTCACATCTCCAGCACAAACCATTCTACAGACCTCCTGATCCAGAGGCTCACCTAACCACCAGACCGTTGCATTGAGCTGTCTGGTACATGCATCACACTTACCCATTATCTTACATAAGCCTGCTTTATTTCATGTTAATAGTATCCCAAAGAAATATTTGCCCAACACAGAAATGATACCACTAAGTGCCAATTTCACTCCAGTCACACTGTGCTACTTACTGTTCCCTGATTAACCCACACTGTTCAGTACCTCTGTGACCTCACAATATTGTTGCTTAAGTAAAAGCCACAGCTGTGGAATCAGAATGGGTTCAAATTTGAACCATAACAACTTATTGTTATGCAGCCTTGGGCAAATTACACAAACCTCTATAAGTCACAGTTTCCTCTTCTAAAAATGTTAAAATAATACAAACAAGCTTTTCCAGGAATCTTTTTACCTACTCCATTATCCATCCAGTCACAGAACAATTTTAATTTTCCACTGTAAAGACATTACACATTTCTAAGAAATAAAGAAAACATTACATATCTATGGTATACATTTAAAGCAGTGTTTAGAAAAAACATGTAGAGCCTTGAACACTTCAATTTTAAAATGAATTAAATTTCTATATCATAAACTAAAATAGAAACAACACAGAAAACTTTAAAAGCATGTAAAAAATAATAAAGACAATGCAGATGTCAAAGGTTAAAAAAGCAGATCGAATTAATCAAAATCCTGACATTCTAAGAAAATTAAGTGAACAGTAATTAACTTATTAACTTATAAAAGGAGAAAAGTACAAATATAAAAATTAAGTCACAAAGGTAACATAATAATTAAAACAAGAGTTTTTTTTTAATCCTAAAATCCTCTAAGACTTCTAGGTAAATAAATTTGAAAAATCTGGATATAATGGGCAAGTCTCCATAGAAATATAGTCTATAAAAGATAACTGGATTAAAGCCAAAAAATAATTTTAAAACATATATTTCCTTGGGGAAAAAATAAAATTATAAGCCAACTACCTTATAGATAAGGGCTTCCCTGCTGGCTCAGACTAGTAAGAATCCGCCCGCAATATAGGAGAGCTAGGTTCAATTCCTGGGTTGGGAAGATCCCCTAAAGGATGGCTTATCAACACACTCCAGTATTCTTGCCTGGAGAAATCCCATGGACAGAGAAGCCTGGTGGGCTACAGTCAGTGGGATCGCAAAGAGTTGGACATGACTGAGTGACTAAGCAGACCCTATAAAGTATTTCAAGAGAATTTCTAACAAAAATTCAAAAAATGAATTATCCCAATACTCAAAAATTATTACAGAGCATTGAAAATGAAGGAAAACTTCACTACAGTTATATAATATTAACATAACATTGATAGCCAAGCCTGATAATAATAATTTAAAAAAAAACAGAACAATAAAGATCTTTAGAGTATTTAACTAAAAATAATTAGGTAAAAGTTTTAAATAAAATATTACTAAACATAATCTAACACCATATTGAGAAAATGATATGCAATGAATGAGTTTGATTTGTTCAGGAATGCAAGGATAGAGAATTCATTAATATAACATTCTATATTAATAGACTTATAGAGAAAAATGGCAAAACTAACACTGGAAAAAAAAACACTGAAGAAATAAAAACCAGTGCATACTTTCTTATGGTAAAACATACAGACCTCAGTCCTAAAGTAATCATGCTAATTAAAGGAAAAAACCTATAGGTATTTCTTCCAAGATCAGGATTAAGACAAGGATGCCTACTATCTCAATACCACTTAATACTGCACTAAAGCAATGCAATTAGACAAGAGAAATTAAATAGAAGCATAAAAATAAGAAAAGGAGGAAAACTGCCTCATGCTCCTACTAACTCAAACAGTAAACACATTCAGTAAAGTAGTAAGATATTAACTTAATGAACAGAAGCCAATAGTATTCATATGTAAAAACAATAACTATCTAGAGGATATGGTGGTAGTGAAAATATTATTTTCCATACCAACAAAGAAGATAAAATACTTAGGAATACATTTAGCAAAAAACATGAGGGAACCTTTAAAGCATTTCTGAAAGACTCAATGCTAGATCTGAACAACAATAGAGATTCTTCTGATTAGATAGGGCAACTAATCATAAAGATGTCAGTCTTCTCTTAGTTAATGTATAGATCAATATAACTCCAGTAAAAGTAAATATTTTTTTATAATGAAGCTAGACAAATTGACTTTAAATATTACATGGAAAAAGTAAAAATGCAAAAGGTAAAAAAAGAAAAAGTATTAGGAGGATACTTGCCCATTATTAAAATAAACTAAATTATAATAAAACATACTACTGACCTTGTTAAGATATTCTATAATAAATTATGTTAAAATAAATAATAAATCCTTTATAATTAAGACAGTGTGTTTAAACAAAATACAAAACATGGTCTACAGGAGAAGGGAATGGCAAACCACTCCAGTATTCTTGCCTTGAGAACGCCATGAACAGAATGAAAAAATATACCAGAGAGTCCAGAAATAGAGTCATGCATGTGAAATATAAATATATGACCAAGTGGCATTTCAAATTACTGGGGCAAACATGGGCTTACTAATAAACAACGCCTGAAGAACTGATTAGCCATTTGGAAAACACTGAAATTAAACTCATATCTCCCATTATAAACAAACCAAAAACAAACAAACAAACAAAAGCAACAAATTGATTAGGGTTCTAAATAAAAATAAGATCATATAAGTACTAAAAGAAAATATAAGAGCATGTAAGAAATGGCTAACTATGACTCAATTCCAGACACAACAAAAGAAAAGATTGACAAGTGACTATAGAATACACAGAAATATTTTGTCTATCAAAAATCAACTTAAATAAAATTTAAAGATAACTTACAGAATACAAACAGTCCTTAAATACATGAAAAGATACAGATGCACGCATCTACTTATTTGTCATAAAGGAAACATAGAAAGGATAAAGCAAAAATAAAGAGACTGGGAGGTGCAAGAGAGGTGGAATGAAGTAGAAAGACACAGAATTAAACAGTACCTCTTCCCTAAAGGTAATTTCATAATATGTTTCTGAGTTCTGGAACCATATTAATGTTTCACATACTCAATAAAATAAAACTAGAATCAACAGGCAGAGGAATAGGGAAACTGAATCCTAAAATGGAATACAAAGAACAACAATCAAACCATATTTCAAATAAATAATAAAACAGCATTACTAAGGAAAGGGATTGGAGGGTAGAAGGTGAGAATCAAATGTTACTTTAGAACACAGTACTTTGCCTATATTGCCTCAGTAAAAGAACAACAACAACAAAAAAAAACACTAAATAAATTATCAGGAGAAAAAGAGAAAAGGGAAGAAAAAAGAAGAGAATGAAGAGGAGGGAAAAGAATAAAGATAAAGTAAACATGACAAAATGTTAATATTTGAAGAAAGTGAATGAAGGGTATGGAGAAACTATTTGTCTATTTCTTGCAGCTTTTTCTGTAATTAAAAATAAAAAGTCAAGAGGAATGAGCAAAAATGAAAAATATATAATAGGAAAGAAATTACTCATGAAGGGGAAAATAGTTTGTCTCCAACAAAAGTCTCCCCTATGCAAAACTGCTGAATACAGACTTGGTATCACTGAAAACATGTATAAGAATACTCCTAGCAATACTGACACCTGCATATCTGCTGACAGTCAAATGATTAAATGAGCTGTGGGATAATCATAAATTAGAATATTTTATATCAGTGAAAATAAACATAAGTATATACAACAACATGGGTAAGGCTTGAAACATAACTTTGGATTAAAAAAAAAAAAAACTGCAAGAAAATTTGCACAGTATTAACCCATTTCTACTGGTAGCTCAACTGGAAAAGAATCTGCCTACAGGGCAGGAGATCCAGGTTAGATCCCTGGGTCGGAAAGACCCCCTGGGGAAGGAAATGGCAAACCACTCCAGTATTCTTGCCTGGAGAATCCCATGGACAGAGAAGCCTGGTGGGCTACAGTACATGGGATTGCAAGAGTCAGACATGATTTAGCAACTAAATCACCACCAACAACAACACATTTCTACAAGGCACATAACAAGTAAAACTATATATATAGATATATATACACACACACATATATATAAATGTCATATATATGTAATATATATAAAAAACTTTTTTTTTTTTTACAAAAGCAAGTAAATTATAACAAAAATTTAAGCCAGAGTTTCCCTCTGGGGAAAAGTACAGGGACAGGACAGGGTTGTTACAGTTAGTCATGTTCTAGTTCTTAAGTTAAATAGCTAGATTCTTGAGGCAAAATTTTAAATATAACAACAAAAAAAAATTACATATGCTTTCAAATATAATTCTGAAGATCTCTTGTTTCATTGTCCTTCCTTGTTGCAGTACTCAAAGTGCATGAGCTGTACCCTCTCACTGACCAAAATTTGCTCTGGGTAAGTAAGAGAAGAAAAAACTCTAATCCAAATTAAAGACTGATAGTGACCAATTAGGCTCCCCCAGTGGCTCAGCGGTAAAACATCTGCCCACAGTGCAGGAGATGCAGGTTCAATCCCTGGGTCTGGAAGAACCCCTGGAGAAGGAAATGTCTACCTTCTCCTGAAAAATCCCATAGACAGAGGAGTCTGGTGAGCTACAGTCCACGGGGTCACATAGATTTAGACACAACTGAGCGACTGAGCACAGCACACAGTGTACTCAAAGAAATGATGCTTTAGTGAAAAGATATCAAGAATCAGTAAAAGACCAATAAATATTAGATCTGGAGGTGAAAATCCTTCTAGCATCCTACTCATCACATCAAAACTTATTGCAGACATCAGTAAAGTTGAACCTAAAATGCCTAGAATTTACATGTGCATTCAACTTATGAAAGATTAGGAAAATTTTCAGGAATATTTTTAATTTGATAATATAAATGTTTGCTGAACATAATTCATATCTTAGTTTAAAAATTAAATGAGAAAACAAATGAGTAGTGCTGCAAAAGAAAAGAGAATATAAAAATGTTACCCTTTAACCAGAAACTAGATTTTTCAGTTAGGCCTACTATGCTACAACTAATATATTCTCACTGAATTTTAGATGACTATGCAAAAACAGCAATTCATCCTAAAAAAAAAAAAAATCTACATTTATAAATACTGTACACATAAACATACTCTAAACATAATGCAATAACATAGATGATATACATATTTATACATGTTTGTTCAATGAGAATTTTTAAACATAATAATGAAAAAATATAAATTTCAATATGTAAAATATAATTATCTTCTCATCTAGCTGAGAAGTTACAATTTTTAATGTTTCAAACTGCTGTAGTCTTCTTTGGTCTATTGAAAGTTGACTGCTGTAAGTCTATGCCCAGAATCTTTAAATTCACATCAAGTGTACCCAACAGCAACAATTTCCATAAAAATTCAGCCAACACTTTTCAAGAAGTAGAAATCTACAATATTTTCTTCAGGTATTTTGTCTGTTTGCTTGCTTTTAAGTCTTAAGCAAGACTCAGTTCAGTCCACTTCAGTTCAGTCGCTCAGCCGTGCCTGACTATTTGAGACTCCATGGACTGCAGCACGCCAGGCTTCCCTGTCCATCACCAACTCCCGGAGCTTACTCAGACTCCTGTCCATCGAGTTGGTGATGCCATCCAACCATCCCATCCTCTGCCATCCCCTTCTCCTCCCACCTTCAAGCTTTTCTAGCATCAGGGTCTTTTCCAATGAGTCAGTTCTTCGCATCAGGTGGCCAAAGTAAGCAAGACTACAGACACAAATTGCTTCATTTCAAATGAGAACTTCTTGTTTTTCTAAGAATTAAAGGATACAAGGTCATCATATATTCCTTTAAAGCAATAAAGTTAATTAAAAGTGCAATGAATGACAGTTCCTCATCTTTAACTTTGTAATGGTAATTAGCATAGTCATTGAGCATATCATTTTTCATTGGCAGACCTCTTCTAAAACACAAAAATTAAGCACATTAAGTCATAACACCACACAAGCAAAGAAGCGCTAAGTTTCCAAACAGTATGCATTTTTTTCCAGTAATTCTGCCTGTGGTCAACTATATTTTGTTTACACAAGCATAATAACTCTTGCAAAGTCTCAACAAGAAATAGGTGGAATTATCTATGCACTTTTAACTATACTCAAAGAAATCTGTTTATATCTGTTAATAGTTAATTCAAGAGTAGAATACTAATATAATGATAATAATTTTTACAACTTTTAACATAGAAATGATTTTTGATCTTTAATTTCCAATTAAAGATGCTCTTACCCAGTCAAGGGCCCACTTTTCAACATTCTTTCATTTATATGAAAAACAAAGGATATGTAAAAAGTGAGGAAATATGGGAAATATTGAGGTCAGGAGGAGAAGGAGGCAACAGAAGATGAGACAGTTGGATGGCATCATTGACTCAATGAACATGAGTTTGAGCAAACTCTAAAGGACAGTAAAGGACAGGGAAGCCTGGCATGTTGCAGTTGATGGAGTTACTAAGCATTGGAGACAACTTAGCAACAGAACAACAACAACAAATGTGAATTGAAGAAAATCTAAACAGCATATCTAAATATGAAGATGGTAGCAAGTACAAATAAGTGGATAAACTTTTTTAACTGACAAAAAAAAATGGTAAAATTTGCTGGTTAGAAAAGTATTTTCTCTCTATAAGAAAGGTTCCCTATAGGAAATACCTCTTGATTAAAAATCTAATTGGTAAACATAATTTAATGGGTTCAAGATGTATCTGAGATACCTGTTAGAGATTTAAAGAGAAATATCAGTTCAGTTCAGTCACTCAGCGTGTCTGACTCTTTGCAACCCCATGGACTATAGCCGCCCAGGCTTCCCTATCCATCACTAACTCTGAGAACTTGCTCAAACTCACGTCCATCGAGTCAGTGACACAATCCAACCATCTCATGCTCTGATGTCCCCTTCTCCTCCTGCCTTCAATCTTTCCCAGCGTCAGGGTCTTTTCCAAAGAGTCAGTTCTTCGCCTCAGGTGGCCAAAGTATTGAAGCTTCAACTTCAGCATCAGTCCTTCCAATATGTATTCAGGACTGATTTCCTTTAGGATTGACTGGTTTGATCTCCTTGCAGTCCAAGGGACTCTCAAGAGTCCTCTCCAACACCACAGTTCAAAAGCATCAATTCTTCAGTGCTGAGCTTTCTTTTTAGTCCAACTTTCGCATCCATACATGACTACAGAAAAACCATAGCTTTGACTAGACAAGACCTTTGTTGGCAAAGTACTGTCTCTGCTTTTTAATATGCTGTCTAGGTTGGTCATAAGTTTTATTCCAAGGAGTAAGAAACTTTTAATTTCATTGCTGCAGTCACCATCTGCAGTGATTTTGGAGCCCAAGAAGAGAGAAATATATAATACCTTTAAAAACTTGAGGTTGAATCATAAGAAACAGACATGTTACTTTCTTAATAAAAGGGGCAGCACATACATGATTAAATTTTCATCATTTTAGTTATTTTATATTACCCTTCAAAGTGTTCTATAAATAAATGCTCCATCTCTACTTGATTAATTGAGGAATAATAGTGTTTCTCTAAGGGCTGTTTAGGAAACACTAATACATACCAAAAATTTCAGTGAGTACTTTTTAGAATTACAGATGACTAAAGAAAGTATGTTGTAATTTCTAAAATAGAAAGAGAGAGGTAAAGTCTCTATAATCCATTGCTAGCATGGTCAACAAAAATTCGTATCTTATAAATATAACTTTTGAATACGAAAATGAAAAACTGTGCTACTTACGTAACCACTGATTCTTTATTATCACAGCAGGAAGAAAACCCTACAGCAACTACAAAAGAAATAAAAACAGAAACTAACAAGATACATTAACAATGCCCTCAACTAACAAGAGGGCATTGTCTGAGTCTTATAAGTTGGAAGAATATGCAAGAAATATTTCAAAATCACACATCTTTAGACCAAGTTACATCCCAAAATCTGAGATTTCTTTTTATTTTATCTCTTGGTCATAGGCAAACATATTCAACTTCTAAGCAATTTCCCAACAGAAAGAAAAAAACTGCTATTGCAACTTAAAGCAATATAGTAAGGTGTTATGCTAAGATACTTTTTCCCTCCTCAGTCTATGGAAACTGGCTACTTAAGACTTTCTTTTAGATACCATCTATCAAAAGGGACCAAAAGCAAAATGGCCAAGCAAACTAAACTACAACAAACTTAAAACTATTAAATAGGAGAAAATATTTCCAAACCATATATCTCAAAAGGCGTTATATTCAAAATATATAAAGAACTCTAGCAAAAAAAATTTGATTAAAAAATAAGTTCTCAATAGATATTTTTCCAAAGAAGACATATAGATGGCCAATAAGTACATGAAAAGGTGTTTAGCATCATTAATCATCAAGGTAATGCAAACCAAAACCACAAATGAGATACCATCTGTTAGAAGAGCTATTATCAAAAATGGAAGAAATAACAAGAGTTGGTAAGGAAATGGAGAAAAGCAGCCCCTTGTGAACTATTGGTGGAATGTAAATTGATGAAGATGCTATGGAATACCATATGGAAGCTTCTCAAAAAATTAAGAACAGAATTATTGTATGATGCAGCAATTCCACTTCTGGATTTTATCCAAAGAAAACAAAAATAATAACTCAAAAGGACATGTGCACCCATGTTCAGTGCAGCATCATTTATAATATTGAAAATATGAAATCAACCTCAGTGTCCATCAATGGATGAATGGATAAAGGAAATGTAATACATACACACACACACAGGAATATTATTTGATCATAAAAAAGAAGAAAAGCTTGCCATTTGCAACAACATGGATAGATCTTGAGGGCATCATACTATGTGAACTAAGTCAAACAAAGACAGATACCTTATGCTATCATATAAGGAATCTAAAAACAAACCAAGGAGCACATGGATAGAGAGAGTAAACCAGTGGTTTACAGGAGCAGAGAGTAGGGGAAGACAAAATGGGCGACTGGGTATAAAGGTACAAATTTCAAGCTATAAAATAAATATTCACAGGTATAATTTAATATATATATTAAATATATACAAATATATATACGATGACCATAGTTAATAATACTGTATGGTATATTTGAAAGTTGCTAAGACATGAAGTTTTACAAGTTCCTTACCACAAGAAAAAAAATCTATAGCTGTGTATGAGCAAAAATGTTAGCTTGATTTTATTGTGATCATTTTTGCAATATATATAAGCATTACATCATTATAAGCATAAAACTGATATGTTACATGTCAATTATACCTAAATAAAAAAGAAAATTTAAATCTCATTACAATATGAGAAGAAACTTAAGGGAAAAAAGTGGTGGTCTTTCAGGGACTCCTTTATCAATTCACTCATTGAAAACACAATTATAGAGTATCACTATATTTAAGACACTATGCAATGAAAGATACAACACAAATCCTTTAAATTAGAAATTTCACCCTAAGACAATCACATCGATATTAATATACAAATCATAATTATAATAAAAATATTATACTCACCTTAAGAATATCACACTAGTATTAAAATAATAAATATTAAACCTTAGTTGTTAAATATTTATAGTGAGTAAGACTTGCCATTGTTTGTAAAGTTGATATCACTATTGGAACATCTCAAATAATAAATGATTAAAATAAAATATTAGTATACCAAGTTACAACAAACCTAGACAGGGTATTAAAAAGCAGAGACACTACTTTGCTGACAAAGATCCGTATAGTCAAAGCTGTGGTTTTTCCCATAGTTATATATGGATGTGAGAGTTGGACCATAAAGAAGGCTGAGAGCCAAAAGAAATCCAAGAGACAGGAGTTGGATCCCTGGGTCAGGAAGATCCCCTGCAGTAGGAAATGGCAACTCACTTCAGTATCCTTGCCTGGGAAAACTCCATGGACAGAGGAGTTTGGTGGGCTACAGTCCACCAGGCCGCAATGAGTTGGACATGACTGAGCAACTGAGCACAAGCATACACATGCTGCTCACAGTAGCTGTTTAATAAACTAATCTACTCAGGAGGATTTATTTAGACATTCTTTGGAAGTAGTGTATATTAATATTTAAATATAGTAAAGAAAGATAATCATTCCAAGACAAAGAGTAAAATTTGACTCTCGTAGAGATACAAATGAACACATGTGATTTTATTCTGCTCATACAATGAGGGAACCAGGCAAATGTTACAACCAGTTCAAAGGAAAAGTTAAACTAGCACGAATTGATAGGGAGTAAAAGAATGCTAAAATGAACTGCAACCAAAAAGGGGAAGGAAGACAACTGAAATTCTACCCAACATGACAGAATTTACCTGTGTAACAGTTACCCATAACATATAAATAGCTGTAAGATATAAAATAGTCCAAAGACAAGGAATAGGGCTAGAATCAGATAATCCTTAAATTTATGCTGAATGTACACAATGCATAGTTCCACTAAAAACCATTTTTGTCTACATGACCAAAAACAGTAGCTCAAATTTCTGTTAAACTAGTGAAATCAAGAAAGGGGAGAGAACTGTCATTGACTGAGTACATAGTTAATGCCAGGCATTGTGCAAAATATTCTGTTTGTTAGCTGATTGTGTCTGTGTTAGTCACTCAGTCATGTCCGACTCTTTCCGACCTCATGGACTGTAGCTCACCAAACTCCTCTGTCCATGGAATTCTCCAGGCAAGAATACTGGAGTGGGTTGCCATTTCGTTCTCCAGGGGATCTTGCCAACCCAGGAATTAAACCTGGGTTTCCGGGATTGCAGGTGGATACTTTACCATTTGAACTACTTGGAAGCCAGATGATTAGATACTTAATAATAATCATTTTATAAATGAAGAACCTAAGGTTTCAGTTTTAACTATTATGTCCCTGACCTCATGGCCAAAAGACTATCAAGATCAGAATGTCTATTTGCTTCAAAGGCTTAGTCTGTATGCTAAAATGATCAAAAATACAAGTTAAAATCATGTAGGATTTGAGGTTTATGTGCATGTAAACAATAAAAGATACAGTACAAGGAAATGAAACATACACCACCTAACAGTAAAAGTATAAAGTAAAAAAGAGATGAAAACTTAAGAATTTAATAAAATTCTTATTATCCTCAATAAAGTATATATTTACATGACACCAACAACAGAAGCTACTATTCTGTTATTAAAAATCTGGCTATCATATGTACAGTAATTTAACAATGTCAATTAAAAGAATAAAGACAAAACAGCAGTCCTCAAATAAACTCTTAACTATATACTATTGACAATGAAAAGCAAAACTAATGAAGTAAAACTAAAGCTCACTTCTGCCCTCTGAGTTAATCAAATGGCCAAGCTAATCTAGTTACAAAATGTGAATGTCAGAAAAATGCAATTCACAATTCTTTCTTTCTTTCCTCTTTCTTTAAACCTTCACTATAAACTCTGCCACAATTTCCTTTCTCTATACAGTGTGGAGATTATATGTTATTCTTTTTGTTTCTGATGTGTACTATTCTCTCATCAATAGCAAATTTCTTCTTTTATTCTCTGAAAGAGCCTTTACTATTCTCTTCCTATATGCCACTTCTGCCACAAAACTTTTTAAAACATATGTTAATACTTTTGGTTTAATCATTGTTTCTTGAAGTCAAAATAGTTTTTCTTTTCTTGGTTATCTAAATCATAAAATAGAAATATCAATTTAAAATTTTCCATAGCAACATACTGACTGGTTTCAGTAGATTACAGCATGATTCCTACTTGCAAGAAGCTAGCTCAGCCTCCTAAGATGAAATAAATGGCCCCATAATAATTCTCAGAGTTTGTGCAAAATGAATCATCATTGTATACAAATGGAACTGTTCACTTTTCCTGTATTCAAGTCTGAAGCATCTATATAATTCTAAGCAGTATAGTATATTTAAATATTCCCATTAAAGTAATGTAGTATCTACATGATTATGTGTGTAATACATACATGTATGCGACTTTCATAAACTTTATAAACACCAAAATTTTTAACAGCAGCAGACTAGTCTACTTTTTATCAATATGATGAATACACTATTAAGAAAAAAAAAACTTACCACACCAACATATTATTTAGAGATAGATATCTAAAGCTATATGTCCTCAACCCAAAGTGGAGGTCATTATATCTTCTTTATCAGTAATTTAAATACAATAGGAGCTATTAGACACCTAAACTCTTAGAATTACCTTCAAGAAATTTTATAGGCCCAAATCTAGATGAAATATGTGGCTTAAATAAAATTCTCTTCTCAGTTTACCCATTAAAATTAATGAACCATGTGGTTAAAATAAATTGAAAATAGTGTACATCTTCAGTAGTTCTCAAAACAAAAATTAAAAGGAATACAACTTCATCTAAGTAATGTCTGTCACAAGAGTGCAATGAATCATCTAACTAATGCTTCTTAGTAAGCATAAAAGACAAAACAAAAAATGAAATTTTTAATAAGAAACACTAGTGCTGAAAAATCTTATACTTTAAAAAAAAAACCCACATAGAATGGATGTGAACCCTGAACAATTGTTCATTTAAGAGAAACAACAATCTAAGGTTTAGAATATTCAGTATTTAACTCACTAAAAAATAAATAAATTTAATTAACTGCAACAAGAACTTACATCTAGAATTCACAAAAATAAAATACAATTGGCTTGTACTTCCTTGATGAAAGTTCACTTTACTATCTATGAATGAATAATTTGGAAAAAGAAAACAAAATCTGAGATCAGAAGCACATCAATGCTTTTAATGCATATTTCCTAGTCTCAGTGTTCTTAATGGAACTCAAGCCACTCCTCCAGAGTATCCAAGAATAAACAACATCTAGGCTGCAAAGAACAAAGGCCTTTATTTGGGGTCTGATGAACTACAACTCACAAGACACAGATTCAGGTAAAACCAAAAGAGTATTCTAAGGAAGAAAAGAGTCAAGGTCTTATAAAGGCAAAAGGCTACACTCTTGACACAAGAAAAGAAATATTTGTCCTTAATGAGTAAGCTGTTACCAGTTGTTTTAGGGTAAAACTCCAATACATATCTTGGGTTTCTGGCAGATGTTCTAGATGCTGTTAGGACAGTAAGTGCTCAAGAGGGCAGATTTTACCTAGGCTGAAATATGCATAAGCCACACTTCTTCAGTGGCCTCCCCACTCCAGTTTAGAGAGCAATCTTAGCAATACCAACTCCATTTAGATTTTCCTTTCACAAGAGAAACATAGAACAGAGAAGAAAAAATGAACCTTAAGAATTAGATTTATATCCCAGTTCTACAGTGGGATGTAGGGGGTAGAACTCAGTACCCCAAGGCAGACGGTGGGCCTTGATTTCTTCATTTATAAAAGGAAAAAAACAAAACCAGCCTCTTTTTCAAAAAACAAAACAAAACAAAATTTATGATAATCAAATAATGACTGGGGAACTGCTTTAAAAACTCAAGTTATCAGAAGAATCATCACCTAAGTGATCAAAACACACAAATATGCACAATCTTCTAAATAAAAGAGAACTATTCCCAAGCCAGAAAGAGTGAAATACAAAATATTAATTTATCTAGTTAATATATTTAAAGAAATAAAACAAGCAACCAGAAAGAAGATAGGTTTTAGTCAGAAACTTGAAAGATAGAGAAATATTAGCAGAATTCATGTATTATCCAGAGAAAAGGACAGTTAAATCAACGTTTTAAACTATTCCACTCCTCTTGCCAAAACCATTTCTATAAAGTGAAAGAAACATGCTAACTCACCATAATATCATTTAACTCAATTTATGTAACTCCTTTTATTCTAGTTCCATGTTTACCACACACTGTGTGATCATACTGTGATTTACCGTTTGTTCTGCTTGAGGAAGACAACAGACTCTGAGCATTCCATCCTCTGACAGAAGTTTTACACTGTAAATTAATAAAACTGCAATCTGGTTTTATATTTAAGTTTCATGAGTTTAGTTTGTCTCTGAGATAAATCAACTCTCAATATACTGACAAAATTAGATAACTGAGTCCACAAGGGCCAGTTTCCAACCCTGAGTGGGGGCAAATTCAACAGGAAAATAACCGTCCATCTCTAGAGCCTCTTAGGCAAAAGTGTGCCAAGCTTTTCATGTGGGTACAATGTCACAGTGTTTGTAAGCAAGACAACATATAGAAAAAAATTTCCATATCATAGGCAATTAAGTCTAAAAAGTTCAAGTGTCTCATCTAAATTATAGTGCTGAACAGTAAAAGATTCAGACTATAACGCATGCATACATGCTAAGTTGCTCAGTTCTGTCCAATTCTATGCAACCCCATGGACAATAGCCCGCCAGGCTCCTCTATCCATGGGATTCTCCAGGCAAGAATACCAGAGTGGGCTGTTACGTCCTCCTCCAGGAGATCTTCAACCCATGCCTCTTGTGTCTCCTGCACCGGCAGGTGGGTTCTTTAGCACTAGCTCCACCTGGACTTTCCTAATTTCTAATGGCAGTTCTTTCCACCCATTCTCCATAATATAGTAACATTTGGAAGAATATTTCATGAAACTTTTAAAGTTCATGAAAACAAAGTTATGTTTCAAAGACAAAAAACCTTGCTTCATTAGAGGCTACTTATAGCAGAAGACAATTAATATATATTTCACAGGGAGTAGTACAAAGGCCAGACCAAAAAAAAAAAAAAAAGAAGGAAGAACACTTCATTTTCAGAGTAAATAACCTGCTTCTACTTTTATTTAATCCTCATTGCCTGACCATGGGTCAAATTGTGCTACTTTCATTTCAGCATATATACAATTCACAAAAACTCAGTAAATACTGGCCATGTTCATGGAGATGAGGAGGCACTGGTTGACAAACATCATTTCTATAGACAGACATTAAATACAAAAGGTATAATCACAAAGGGTGAAAGCAGGGAATGTTAGAAAGTCCAGAAAATCTAATTTGCATCAGCTATTAACCTCTGTGCACTAAATTTTTATCAAGAAGGCAAACTTTATTAGTATTATACATATGACAACAAACATGTACCTAGAAAATACTTTGAAATCGCCTACAAATTTTGGAGAAATGCCTATCTCAGATTTTTGGCCACCAAAAAAAAAAAAAAAAAACAGTTTCAGACAATTCTGTTATCCAATTTAGATTTCTGAGTAGAGATGACCTATGTATTAAAGGCATCACTGTGGTGGCTGTTCTGGGAACAGATTGTTGTGGGTTAGAAGAAACCAGATCTATTTAGTAGATCTTTTCAATAACCTAGTCAAGAGATGATGGTGACTCAAACTATTAATAGTAGATAAGAGTGACAAAATACTGCATATATTCTTGAGAGTATAGGCAATAAGATTCCCTGGTGAATTAGATGGAGGGTGTAAGAGGAAAAAAAAAGAGTAAAGATGACTCAAGCATTTTAAGTGAATGAAAGGATGGAATTGGCAACAGCTAAGCTGGGGAAAGTTGCTGGGGTTTAGGTCAGGGACAGAAAAGGAGTTCAAATCTGGACTTCACAATACCCCTAAAGTGAGTCTTTTATTTCCAACTAGACAGCTGGATTCAAAACTACCAGATCATAAGGGGCATCAGATTCACTTACAAGATTTAGGATAGAAACAACATATGCCCTCAAACCAAGCCAAAGCTCATAATCAAGTAAGTATTGTGATAGTGAGACTCATCTCGACTGAGAAGCCATCCATATGCTCCCCAAGAGTCAATACCTTTTGAAACAACTTTGTAGGCACAGCTATCAAGGTCTTAGAAAAGACATGTTCGGTTACAAGAATTAACACTCAGTCCAAAACTATGGCTTCCAACCAGGTGTATACTGCTTATTTACAAAACACAGAATTTACTTACCAAGTTCATTTTTCATCCATGAACACTCTGCCTGGTAACAAGTATGACCTTCTACTTCATCATGTTTTCAGAGGAAGAGAGCCAGAAAGTTAACTCAACATAAACTATGTATTTAGAACAGAACATATTGACTTACAATGTCTAATAGACATCTAAGTAAACTATCAATAGATCATATGAATCTAAAAAGAGATTAGAGACTGAAATCTACTTACAATAGTAATTCTAGAAACAAAGAAAAAATTGAAATAATAACATGCAGCTTGACTACTTCCAAAAAAGAAATTATCAAAATGCACCTCTAAAGTGTCCCCACCTTGTATACAATAAAAAGTTAATTTTACTCTACAGAGACATATCTTTACAATAAACAAATAGTAATTTTCATGAAATGAAAAAATGTTCCATACAAATTAATTCTAGATTTAAAATATAGGGCAAAAATGGCAATAAAATACATGATATTCTGAAATTAAAATCAAGTTTTAGAGTTATAAACAACTTAGAATAATCTTAATATGATTGGTAAAATTATCAATGATTTCATAATTTTCATTCTTTCAGCTTCTATGGTAAATAGTATCATTATCCTATAGAACTCCTTAAATCACATAATTAGATTTAATTTGGAATTTTAAAACCTGTTTGTATTGACAGGATGATGAAAAATATCAAAGGTAAGAAAAAATTACCAACCAAATAATAGAGTACAAAGGTTTTATTTTTATTCATTATAAATATTCTGAACACAGTTATTTTCATTGTTTAGTTTTCTCTTATTGGTGCTACATATACATTTTGACCTTTAAATTATGATATTTAAAAGATTCCTGCTATCTCATAAAATATATCTTTCAATTGAAACATTTACAACTCTTTTCCATACATGGTGCATAGACTAAAGAATAGAAGAAATAATTTAAATACATTATCCCATTTTTTTCATTAAATCTAGGATTCTATGGGATAAGTCAAACCAAAGTATAACCTTTCAGCAGTAATAATCAGCAGCTTTGAGAAATTTATAAAACTGCAGTAACAGAAATAAGATGAATAGATTAAAATAAAATTTACAACTTCAACTACTGAATACTTCTTAAATACTATTGTGACTGACTGCTGCCTGTAATGGCAAAACAAAATAGAAATAATATAATCATGCTAAAATTTACATTTAAAGAGATACACAGTCATACATGGTACATAATGCCAGGCTGGATGAAGTACAGCCTGGAATCAAGATTGCTGGGGAAAAGATCAATAACCTCAGATACACAGATGATACCACCCTTATGGCAGAAAGCAAAGAACTAAAGAGCCTCTTGATGAAAGTGAAACAGGAGGGTGAAAAAGTTGTCCTGAAATTCAACATTCAAAAAACTAAGATCATGGAACCAGTCCCATCACTTCATGGCAAATAGACAGGGAAACAATGGAAACAGTAAGAAACTTTATCTTGGGGGGTTCCAAAATCACTGCAGATGGGTCTACAGCCATGAAATTAAAAGACACTTGCTCCTTGGAAGAAAAACTATGACCAACCTAGATAGCATATTAAAAAATAGAGAAATTACTTTGCCAACAAAGGTCCACCTAGTCAAAGCTATGGTTTTCCCAGTAGTCACATATGGGTATGAGAGTTGAACTATAAAGAAAGCTGAGCACCGAAGAATTAATGCTTTTGAGCTATGGTGTTGGAGAAGACTCTTGAGAATCCCTTGGACTGCAAGGAGATCAAACCAGTCAGTCCTAAAGGAAATCAGTCCTGAATATTCATTGGAAGGACTGCTGCTGAAGCTGAAACTCCAATACCTTGGCCACCTGATGCAGAAAACTGACTCACTGGAAAAGACCTTGATGCTAGAAAACATTGAAGGCAGGAGGAGAAGGCGACAACAGAGTATAAGAAGATTGGATGGCATCACTGACTTGATGGACATGAGTTTGAGCAAGCTCGGGAGCTGGCGATGGACAGGAAGTCTGGGATGCTACAGTTCGTGGGATCACAAAGGGTTGAACACGACTAAGCGACTGAACTGAGCTGACAGGCATACACAAGAGAAAGTAAGAATACTGTGACAGTCTTTTAATATGTCAATTTGGATATGCTATCATCACCAGGTTTTTTTTTGTTTTTTTTTTTGTGTGTGTATCTCTTTTTTTTTTTTTTTAAACTTTACATAATTGTATTAGTTTTGCCAAATATCAAAATGAATCCGCCACAGGTATACATGTGTTCCCCATAATGCAACCGTAATCTAGGTATTGCTGTGAAGATATTCTGATTAAAGTTCAAAATCAAATGACTTAAGCAAGGGAGACTATTCTAAATAATTCATATAGACTTGATGCAATCACTTGAGATATCCTAAAAGGAGAGCTGAGGTATTCTGCTTGTGATCTGCAGCTTCAAACTGTGCCTAATAATTCAAACCTGCCCTCCCTGATGATCTGTCTTGTGGATTTCAGACTTGCCTAAGCCAGCTCCTTAAACCATGCAAACCAATTACTTTCAATATGTCTCTTTATACATACACCCACAGCCACACCCAAACCCACACCCAGACACATATTCCCTACTAGTTCTGCTTCTCTGGTAGAACTATGGATGATACAAATGACATGTCCACATAACAAACGATACTCAAATATTTCCCACAAATGCTTAATGGATAAAAATCTTCCAAATTTTTTAGATCTAATAAACATTGCCAACAAACCTATCAAATGCATTAAGCCCTTTCTAGAACAAAGTAGATAAGAAAAAATGAAAAAAAAATTCACACAGAAAAATGAACAGTACAAATCCTCATATTGCACAGAATTGTCACCTGGGAAGCCCATGGGATTAACATACACACTACAGTACAGTTACAGTTCAGTCACTCAATCATGTCCAACTCTTTGCGACCCCATGGACTTCAGCACACCAGGCTTCCCTGTCCATCAGAGTTTTCCTGTCCATCATCAACTCCTGGAGCTTGCTCAAACTCATGTCCATCAAGTCAGTGATGCCATCCAACCATCTCATCCTCTGTCATCCCTTTCTCCTCCTGCCTTCAACATTTCCCAGCATCAGGGTCTTGTCCAATGAGTCAGATCTTCACATCAGATGGCCAATGTGCTGGAGGTTCAGCTTTAGCATCAGTCCTTCCAATGAATATTCAGGACTGATTTCCTTTAAGATTAACTGGTTTGATCTTCCTGCAGTTCAAAGGATTCTCAAGAGTCTTCTCCAATACCACAGTTCAAAACCATCAATTCTTCAGCGCTCAGCTTTCTTTATGGTCCAACTCTCACATCCATATATGACCACTGGAAAAACCATAGCCTTGACTAGACAGACCTTTGTTGGCAAAGTAATGTCTCTGCTTTTTAATATGCTGTCTAGATTTGTCATAGCTTTTCTTTCAAGGAGCAAGCGTCTTTTAATTGCATGGCTGCAGTCACCATCTGCAGTGATTTTGAAACTTAATTCCAGCTTGTTTCATCCAGCCCACATAATAAATATACTCTGCACATGTGCATCATGTTAAATAAGCAAGGTGACAACATACAGACTTATCATACTCCTTTTCCAATGGAACCAGTCAGTTGTTCCACATCCGTTCCTAACTATTGCTTCTTGACCTGCATAGAGATTTCTCAGGAGGCAGATAAAGTGGTCTGGTATTCCCATCTCTTGAATTTTCCACAGTTTGCTGTGATCCACAGTCAAAGGCTTTAGTGTAGTCAATAAAGCAGATGTTTTCTGGAATTCTCTTAGTTTATCTATGATCCAAAGGATGTTGACAATTTGATCTCTGGTTTCTCTGTCTTTTCTAAATAAAATATATATAAACAACTAGTATTTACCATATAAGGGCCTCCCTGGTGGCTCAGCAGTATGAATTTGCCTACCAATGCAAAAGACTTGGGTTCGATCCCTGGGTCAGGAAGATTTCCTGGAAGAGGAAATTACAACCCATTCCAGCATTCTTGCCTGGAGACCCCAATGGACACAGGAGCCTGGCGGGCTACAGTCCATGGGGTCACAAAGAGTAAGACATGACTTAGCAACTATAACCAGAACATGCTAATCCCATACTCCTAGGTTATCCCCCCTTTCCCCTTTGGTATCCATAAATTTGCCTTCTATGTCTGTGAGTATGTTTCTGTTTGTAAATTAGCTCATTTGTATTCTTTTAGAGGTTCCACATATAAGTGATATCATATATTTGTTTTTCCTCTGTCTTAACGTAATTTTGTATGATAAGCTCTCGAACCATCCATATTGTTGCAAATGGCGATCTTTCACTCATTTTTATGAGTCTTTTGCTGGTGGCAGAGCTTGCCTCAATTTTGATGGCTGATGAAACATCAGAGTGGTAGTTGGTAAAGGTTGGAGTGACTGTAGCAATTTCTTAAAATAAGACAACAATGAACTTTGACACATCACTTGACTCTTCCTCTAACAGTTTCTCTGTAGCATGCCATGCCTTTTGATAGCATTCTACCCATAGAAGAACTTCTTTCAAAAGTAGAGCCCATCCTCTGAAACACTGTTGCTGCTTTATCAACTCAGTTTATGTAATTCTAATTTCTCTGCCGTCATTTCAATAATCTTCACAGGATCTTCTTCACCAGGAGCAGACTCCATCTACAGAAACCAGTTTCTCTGCTTATTCATAAGTTATTCCTCATTCCTTCAAGTTATATCATGAGACTGCAACAATTTAGTCACATCTTCGGGCTCTATTTGAATTCTACGTCTCTTGCTATTTCCACATTTGCAGTGATTTCCTCCACTGAAGTTTTAAACCCTCAAAGTCATCCATGAGGGTTGGAATCAGCTTCTTCCAAATTCCTATGAATGCTGATATTCTGACCTCTTGCCATGTAAACTGTGTTGTAAACAAATGTGTGTCATCCAGGTTGTGTTGTTCTATTTATAAAATATGGGCATGATTTTGAAGGACTCCAAAATTTTCATAATGGAAAATGAACATTAGCTTGTACTTAAAGTCATCAGCTTCTACTTTTAGCCACCAGCCACATTAGCCCCTTAACAAGAAAAGTCAGCCAGTCCTTTGAAGCTCTGAAGTTTCTCCTCTTTAGCAATGAAAGTCCTACATGGCATCTCTTCCAATAGAAAGCTGTTTTGTTTATCACGAAAATCTGTTTCCTAGTGCAGCCACCTTTATTAATTATCTGAGCTAGGCCTTCTGAATAACTTGCTGAAGCTTCTACATCAGTACTTGCTGCTTTACCTTATTTATGTACTTATTTATGTTATTAAAAAGGCTTCTTTCTTTAAACCTCATGAACCAACCTCTGCTATCTTCAAATATTTCTTCAGCAGTGTCCTCACCTCTTTCTGCCTATACAGGAATTGAAGAGAGTTAAGGTCATGCTCTGGACTAGGACTGGCTTGGAGGAATGCTGTAGCTAATTTGATCTTCTATCGAGACTACTATAACTTTTCCATATCAGCAGTAAGGCTCTTTCACTTTCTTATCATGTCTGTGTTCACTGGAGGAGCGCTTTTCACTTCTTTCAAGAACTTTTCCTTTGCATTAACAGCTTGGCTAACTCATTCAAGAGGCTTTCAACATGTCCTCACTAAGTTTAATTATTGCTAGCCTTTGATTTAAAGTGAGAGAGATGTGACTTCCTTTCACTTGAAGATATAGAGGCAGTTGTAGGATTATTAACTGGACTAATTTCAATATTGTCTTCAATACTGTTTGTGTCAGGGGTTAGGGAGGCCAGAGGAGAGGGAGAAAGATGGGGGAATGGCCGGTTGGTGGTGCTGTCAGAACATACACCATATTTATGAATTGTTTGCCATCTTATATGGGTATGGTTCAAGATGCCCCAAAACAATTACAATAATAACGAAGATCACTGTTCACAACTCACCATGACAAATATGATAATAATGAAAACATGTGAAATACTACAAGAGTTACCAAACTGTGACAGAAAGACAGAAAGTGAACAAATGCTGCTGAAAAAAACTGTGCTGACAGACTTGCATGATGCAGGGTTCCCGTGAAAGACACAGTATCTACCAAATGCAATAAAAACAACATATGCCTGTATATGTGTAAGTATGTGTATGCACTATCACTTGATCTTCATAATATCTCTTATGAGCATGCATTATTAAAATTCTATAGATAAGCAAACGGGTACTTAAAAGTGTACTTAGAAAGGTCACAAGGCTTTTAATTGTGAAGCTGAGACTCACACCTACGTCTGTATAATTCTTACTTTAGGACTTTCTAGGCAAATGAAATGGCATACAAAAAGGTACCCAAAAAATGTATAGAATCATGAATTCACATAATGTGTTTAGGGTACAGCAAGTTTTTCAGCATAATTGAGAAGAAAAAAGCTCAAAAGAAATATGGAAATTACAGAGGCCCCGATCAACTAACTGTAACAAATTTTTTAAAATGACATGGGAATAGCATAATTACCTGACCTATATACATGAATGAATGGTGATTTCATTAAGTGGAAAAAAAATATATGAAGAGTACAGGCCGGAAGCAGTAATAGGAGAGACAGGTTATGTTACAAACATGTAGACTTTATGGTACATATGGAGCCAGCTAGATCAGAAAGACCAACCTGGAGCTCTAAAGAAGGGCATGAGTAAAGGTATGACGAATGTAGAGCCTTTTACACAAAATGAAGTAAGAAAAAAATTAATTAAAAATTATTTTTAAATTTTTATGTATTAACATTAAGTTTTTAAAAAGTAAGTACTTTTAATCAATCATATATTAATACATATATATGCAATCTAGAAAAATGATGAACCTATTTACAGGGAAGAAATGGAGATGCAGACATATAAAACAGACTTGTGGACACAGGAGGGGAAGGAAAGGGTAGGATGAACTGAGAAATATATACATTGACATATATACATCAGTTCACTTCAGTCACTCAGTCATGTCCGACTCTTTGCGACCCCATGAATCGCAGCACGCCAGGCCTCCCTGTCCATCACCAACTCCCGGAGTTCACCCAGACTCACATCCATCAAATCAGTGATGCCATCCAGCCATCTCATCCTCTGTCGTCCCCTTCTCCTCCTGCCCCCAATCCCTCCCAGCATCAGAGTCTTTTCCAATGAGTCAACTCTTCGCATGAGGTGGCCAAAATACTGCAGTTTCAGCTTTAGCATCATTCCTTCCAAAGAAATCCCAGGGCTGATCTCCTTTAGAATGGACTGGTTGGATCTCCTTGCAGTCCAAGGGACTCTCAAGAGTCTTCTCCAACACCACAGTTCAAAAGCATCAATTCTTCGGCACTCAGCCTTCTTCACAGTCCAGCTCTCACATCCATACATGACCACAGGAAAAACCATAGCCTTGACATGTATACATGGTCCTGTGTAAAACAGATAGCTAGCAGGAAGCTGCTATATAACACAGGGAGTCCAGCCTGGTGCTCTGTGATGACCTAGAAGGACAGGATGGAGTCAGGGGGGCTCAAAATGGAGGGGATATATATTATATATATATATATATATAAAATTATGACTGCTGGGGATGTTGTATGGCAGAAATCAACACAACATTGTAAAGCAGCTATCCTCCAACTTAAAAAAAAATTTAATTTAAAACAAAAGAGTAAAGGCACAAACTTGGATGTGCAGTCTGCTAAGTAATAACGCAAAAATATACAATGGAGAAAAGACAATCTCTTTAACAAGTGGTACTGGGAAAGCTGGTCAACCACCTGTAAAAGAATGAAACTAGAACACTTTCTAACACCATCACAAAAATGAACTCAAAATGGATTAAAGATCTAAATGTAAGACCAGAAACTATAAAACTCTTAGAGGAAAACAAAGGCAGAACACTCTCTGATATAAAGTGCACCAAGATCCTCTATGATCCATCTCCCAGAGTAATGGAAATAAAAACAAAATAAACAAATGGGATCTAATTAAACTTAAAAGCTTTTGCACAACAAAGGAAACCATAAGCAAGCTGAAAAGGCAGACTTTAGAATGGGAGAAAATAATAGTAAACAAAGCAACTGATAAAGAATTAAACTACAAAATATACAAGCAACTCATGCAGCTCAATACCAGAAAAATAAAGGACCCAATTTAAAAATGTGCCAAAGAACTAAAGAGACATTTGTCCAAAGAAGACATACAGATGGCTAACAAACACATGAAAAGATGCTCAACATCACTCACTATCAGAGAAATGCAACTCAAAACCACAATGAGGCACCATCTCATGCCGGTCAGAATGGCTGCCATCACAAAGTCTACAAACAATAAATGCTGGAGAAGGTGAATGTTGTTGGTGTGAATGCAAACTAGTACAGCCACTATGGAGAAGAGTGTGGCGATTCCTTAAAAAACTGGAAATAGAACTGCCATACGACCCAGCAATCCCACTGCTGGGCATATACACCAGGGAAACCAGAACTGAAAGGACACATGTACCCCAATGGTCACTGCAGCACTGTTTACAACAGCTAGGACACAGAAGCAACCTAGATGTCCATCGGCAATGAATAGATAAGGAAGTTGTGATACATATACACAATGGAATATTACTCAGCTATAAGAAAGAATGCATTTGAGTCAGTTCTAATGAGGTAGATGAAACTGGAGCCTATCATACAGAGGGAAGTAAGCCAGAAAGAGAAACACCAACACAGTGTTTTAAGGCATATATATGGAGTTTAGAAAGACAGTAATGATGACTCTATATGCAAGATAGCAAAAGAGACACAGATGTAAAGAACAGACTTTTGGACTCTGAGGGAGAAGGCGAGGGTAGGACAATATGAGAGAATAGCATTGAAAGATGTATATTACCATATGTAAAATAGATGACCAGTGCAAATTCGATGCATGAAGCAGGGCACCCAAAGCTGGTGCTCTGGGACAACCCAGAGGGATGGAGTGAGGAGAGAGGTGGGAGGAGGGTTCAGGATGGTGGGATACATGTATACCTATGGCTGATTCATGTCGATGTATGACAAAAACCACCACAATATTGTAATTAGCCTCCAATTAAATAAATTTTTAAAAATTTTTTGATTTAAAACAAAAGAGTAAAGGCACAAACTTGGATTTCTGTATGCTAAGTAACTTCAGTAGTATTCAACTCTTTGCAACCCTATGGACTATAGCCCACCAGGCTCCTCTGTCCATGGGATTCTCCAGGCAAGAATACTGGAATGGGTTGCCATGCCCTTCACCAGGGGATCTTCCCAACCCAGGGAACAAACCCACGTCTCTTATGTCTCCTGCACTGGCAGGTGGGTTCTTTACCACTAGCACCACCTGGGAAGTCCCCATTTAAAAGGTTCCATCAGTGAAAAAATGAAAAGGTCAAAGACAAAACCCTACAAAACAACAATTTTTAAGAGGAAGGGAGAAAGAAAATAATAAAGTGAAGAACCCAAAAGGAAAGTTTAGAGAAGTAGAACAGAACCAGGCTTACATGGCACAATAACCATCGACCTTAAAGGGAATTATTAACAGAAAAATGGCACAGATAAAACAAAACAGTAATTAATAGAAAAAGGTCACTTTCAGATTTGGGAAGAATTGAGGTGGGCTGAAAACACTGAATGAGGAAAACTCAGTGGAGAAAAAGATATTTAAACCAGGCCTTGAAGGTAGGATGTGATTTGAACGTGCAGAGATGAAGAGAATATTTCAGCTGGAAAGCAAAACTAGAACACAGAACTGAAGCAAGAATATACTGGGAAAATGTGCCAAAAAGAGCAAGTAATTTCCGTTTTACTGAATCATTGGTATGTCAAGGGTAACAGTGAGTGAAAAGTCAGCAGAGTCAGGTCATTACCAGGTAACAGTGGACGTTGAAAGTCAGACAAAAGAACTTAGGGGTCCTGAATGCCACTATATAAAAACTTCTGGAAATCATGTATAAGATGAATTATAAGACAAAGGGGCCACTTAAGATAATATTTATAACAGTTCATATGAAATGCTGTATAAATTCAGGCTATTGTGACAGAAGTGAAAACAACAACAGGGCTGATGCATAAAACAGAGGAACTTAGCCAACAGCACTTAGCAATGCAGCTCTGTTCAGGTTTTGCTAAAGTTAAGTAACTGGATTAACCAACAGGCAATGTCATTTCAAGACAAAGCTAAAATAAACAGCATTTGTCATACCAGAAACAGATTACTCCATTAAAAAAAAAATTCCAACTCAGCTGACATAGTAGTATTTATAGCACTCATGATGAATATTAGAAATTCCCTTTATTACAGTAAGTCACTTATAAATCTCTAAAATTTTCAATTACTATGAAGAAAGTGAGTTTGTGGCATCTTCTTATAAAAATATATTTGAACATAAAGCTTTTTTAGTTCTAAAACATTTATTAATTTTAATGTACACTTTACATGGTCTTAAATAGAAAGGTTATATTACTTACTAAATCTGTAAATATATCAGTATATGTTATGAGCTTATGAAATATGGCTTCAATTAGCCTTTAGGAAAACTAATAGCATATCTTTGAAATTCAATTTCCTGTAAATCTTGGCAGGTAAGTAAAACATAATTATAAAATTAAAAATCTAAAAACAAAAAGCTGAAATTTCTCTAAATTATACACGCAGTAAGTATATATTAACCTATAAAAATATACATATAAATTTCAACAGACAAATGATAAAAGTTTATAGTATGGACTCCGTCATGTCAGATTTGTTTTAATCCACAAAGAAGTCTTGGCCAATAATTTCAATAAGCAAAACAATGAAGACCTTTTCTAAACCAAATTTGACCAGTTAAACTTCTATATTTCTGTCTAAAAACACTGCCCTTCTATGAAAACTTTAAAATCCAATTGCCCCAAGAAGACTGATTCAGACTCAGAAACCTAAGAGAATAAAGCAAATAAAGCAAAAATCACAATCTATCCCTCAGCCCAGCTGTTTAACATTTTATGAGCTACATAAAAAAATTATACAAATGGTACAACAGAAACAAGAAAATGTGAATCACTTTACAGAAGTAAAAAATTCATAGATTCATATCCATCTCCTCCAGAGAAAGAACACAGTATTTATTTTCATTGTACGTGCGTGTTAGTCACTCAGTTGTGTCCAACTCTTTGTGATCCCACAACTGTAGCTTGCCAGGCTCCTCTGTCCATAGGATTCTCCAGGCAAGAATACTAGAGTAGATTGCCATTCCCTTCTCCAGAGGATCTTCCCAACCCATAGATTGAACCCAGGTCTCCTGCACTGCAGGCAGATTCTTTACCATTTGAGTTACAAGGAAGCTCCAGTTATTTTCATTATACACTTGGTAAAAATGATTGTATATTTAGTTCACTTTAAATATAAGAAAACCTAGGAAACATGTATCTCTTTGGTTTACACCCAATTAATCCAAAATGACATCAGGTTTCAACTCTACACAGTACTTTCTTGACCAATAACAATACCTTCTCTTTCTAAAGAAATGTAACTCAAAAATTTTAGGAATCATGTATATATATATATATATGTATATATAAAATATTCAATTAATGAAAACATACCAAATGTTCTTAAATAATCAAGGGATATAAACTATGATTTATATAGAATATGGTCTAAGAAAAAGTCAATACCAGCACATTTGACATTATCATATTTAATTAGGCCACAGTAAATGATGATACAGGACTCTGAAATATATTATATATACAATTATATCCTCTAATTGCTAGAATCTGGCAAACAAAAATCCATTTGCCTAATTTTTCATGTCAATTTTTTTTTTTTTTTTTTTTTTTTACTTTCAGGGAAATTAGCAAAGACCAGGCATCAAGTAGAATACATGGGTAAAGAATTCATTAAAAAAGTCCTAGAACTAACCACTGTTTCCAAAATTATGGGAAAGTAGGTATCTGGCTAACAGACCCATTTCTATTTCAATTAAATGTACAGAATAATATAAAAAAAGTAGAAAAGAAAAGTCAACCTGAGGATCTGGCTAAAAGTAAGAAATACTCAGGTACAAGATAAGTATGTAACAGACATTAGCAACTTTTTGCCTTGAACACATTTGCCAAACTTTGTAAAGATCAGTTTTGGTTTTCATAACCTCAGAAACACAAGGGACAAAGAAAGAAGTTCAGGACTCACTCAAGGACCCTCCCCCATACATCTGACCCCCAAAGGAATATATTCTCAAAGTCAAAATAAACTAAAAGTAATGTACCCATCCTAGAACAAAAGAAAGAAAACAGCCTGTATCAAACAATGCAATGGAAAGAAGGGAAGAGAAGGGAAGGGAGGTGTAGGAGGGAAGGGTATAAGACAGGGAGGGAAAAAAAGAAAGAGCAAAAGGGAAGATAAAGGAAAAGGAGAAGGGAAGCAGAAAGGAAAGCTGGAGGAGAGGGTGTTGCAGAGGGTGGGTTGGATGTTGCAGAGGATAGGAGGAGAAGGAAGGAAGAGAAGGAGGGAGGGAGTGGGGAAGGAGAAAAGAAAGAAAGAAAGTTGAAAATTACAAACAATAGATAGGTTATGTATCAGCTTTGACAATGATGAAGAAAAGCATAGTGAAATGGAAGATACATCTATAATTAATCCTCAGATAGCATGTCACAGAGCAAACTTCATCAAATTACCCAAAAAATAAATAAATAAATAAATAAATATATATCTATAAAGCTACTTTCTCTGGGAATAAAGCAATCAAAAATACAGTAACTAGGAAAAAAAATCCATGCTTAGAAATTAAGAAACACTGTTAAAATAACTCAAGAAATAATTCAGACTCCAAATTAGGAAATATATATAATTAGAGAATTTAAAAAAAAAACAGCAAGACGTAGCTAAAGTAATAATCAATGGGAAAATTATATCCTTGAATCCTTATATTTGAAAGGTTAAAATTAACATAGGCATCAAATTTTTTAAATTAGGAAGAAATACAAAAATAAGCCCAACAAAATAGAAGAAAGAGAAAAGCAATCATGAAAGGGATTTTAATAAATTTAAGAATGTTGACACTACCAAAACTTAGTATCTTTAGAAATGTTCTCTCAGTGTCCCCTTCTCTACTGCAAAGCTTTCAGGTCTTTCAGGTAAGTCTGTCTCCCTAAACATAAGAGGCCCTTTTTTTTTTTTGGCCTGTTGATGTTGACCCCTATTTGGCCTGAGACAGTGGTCTAATATCCTTCCCAGAGAGTGTTCACTTCACTCTGATCCTGCTATCCTGATATCCTTATCCTGTATCTACCCTTAAAAACGATATCCTAGTTATAATTAAATAATGAAATGTAACTGTTTGTTTAATTTTTGTGTACCTTACAAGGTTGAAAGACTCATGAAGGTATATATCCTCTATGTCGAGAGTTTAGCTAAGTGACTCCACAGTCTAGCTGCCTCCAAATTCTCTTGTTTGGCGAAGTGGCCTGCAGGGACAATAAACTGCCATAGTCTTCTTGGGCAAGCACACGCCCTATGATAACAGCCCACACACGGGTCACAAGCAAATTTAAAGTTATTAGTACGACATGCCCTACAACCCTTGTGATCAGCAGTCCCCTCATACCTCCCAAGACATTCTGCACCTCCTTGATAAGACCCCTGGAGAGGATCCTATAGCCTGCTCTTCAGGTTTAAACTGAGCAATCCAAATTTAGCCCTGAAACCCCTAAGACCTCTACCCAGGGACACAAATAAAGGCATATGCCCTGAGTTCTCCCATACTCTATCTCTGCACTCTAGCTTGGTTTATCAAGTGGCCCCACAAGGCATGCCATGTACTTCCTCCAGGACCTATGAGCAATAAATTTATTCATTTCAACTTCTCCTGTAGTCTGCTGTGGGACTAAACTCACCATAAGGCAGCCTGTGCTCCACTTGACAAATGTTAGGTAACAAATCCATAGCATTTTCATCGTGGCTATTTTGTGTTGTTCTCCCTGTACTTGATATACAATAAATACTTACTGTATGGGGGTGGGGGTGGGGGAACAAACAAAAGAAGGTAGAAAGTAAAAGTTCTATGCCCTGACTCCAAACAGGATTGTAATCAAATGAGAATCTAACCTATCTTTAAAAATTTAGAAACGAAATTCTTAAATTTCATTACATATTTCATAAAAACAAAGTATTAGTGTTCAGATCATAAGACCAAAGAGTAAATTACTAGAGAATGTTCCTTAAGGAATGTAATAGATTGATAAAATCCATAAATGTCTGTTCACTCTTAAATGAGCAATTCTATCAGCAAAGTTTTCCTTTTGTTTTACTTGCTGTATATTCCTAAGTGTCAAGAGAATGATTGAAGACAATAACAGTTTTATTTAGATGGCTAAAGGATTACATAATAACAAACTGCAAGAAATATTTTATTACCATATTGTGACAGTTCTGTGATATCTGCCAAAATAAATTTAAAAATTTCTATCCAAATGCTGAGTCACCATTTACCCACTTTCCTTCATTATGACCTTTAACTTGACAAATAGAAAATAATCACAACCTTCATGTCAGGCAGACAAACTTTTTAAAGGAATAAGATTAGGTAAAAACATCACTAAAAGGTATTCCTAAAAAGATGATACTGTGAAAGAGCTGCACTCAATATGCCAGCAAACTTGGAAAACTCAGCAGTGGCCACAGGACTGGAAATGGTCAGTTTCATTCCAATCCCAAAGAAAGGCAATGCCAAAGAATGCTCAAACTACTGCAAAATTGCACTCATCTCACATGCTAGCAAAGTAATGCTCAAAATTCTCCAAGCCAGGATTCAACAGTACATGAACCGTGAACTTTCAGATGTTCAAGCTGGATTTAGAAAAGGCAGAGGAACCATAGATCAAATTGCCAACAGCCGCTGGATCATCGAAAAAGCAAGAGAGTTCCAGAAAAACATGGACTTCTGCTTTATTGACTATACCAAAGCCTTTGACTGTGTGGATCACAACATACTGTGGAAAATTCTTAAAGAGACAGGAATACCAGAACACCTGACCTGCCTCCTGAGCAATCTGTATGCAAGTCAAGAAGCAATCATTAGAACTGGACATGAAACAACAGACTGGTTCCAAATCGTGAAAGGAGTGCGTCAAGGTTATATATTGTCACCCTGCTTATTTAACTTATATGCAAAGTACATCACGAGAAACGCTGGGCTGGAAGAAGCACAAGCTGGAATCAAGATTGCCGGGAGAAACATCAATAACCTCAGATATGCAGATGACACCACCCTTATGGCAGAAAGTGAAGAACTAAATGGCCTCTTGATGAAAGTGAAAGAGGAGAGTAAAAAAGTTGGCTTAAAGCTCAACATTCAGAAAACTAGGATCATGGCACCTGGTCCCATCACTTCATGGGAAATAGATGGGGAAACAGTGGAAACAGTGTCAGACTTTATTTTGGGGGACTCCAAAATCACTGCAGATGGTGACTACAGCTACAAAATTAAAAGATGCTTGCTCCTTGGAAGAAAAGTTATGACCAACCTAGACAGCTTATTAAAAATCAGAGACATTACTTTACCAACAAAGGTTCAGCTAGTCAAAGCTATGGTTTTTCCAGTAGTCATGTACAGATATGAGAGTTGGACTATAAAGAAAGCTGAGCGCTGAAGAACTGATGCTTTTGAAGTGTGGTGTTGGAGAAGACTCTTGAGAGTCCCTTGAACTGCAAGGAGATCCAACCAGTCCATCTTAAAGGAAATCAGTCCTGAATATTCATTGTAAGGACTGATGCTAAAGCTGAAACTCCAATACTTTGGCCACCTCATGCAAAGAACTGACTCATTTGAAAAGACCCTGATGCTGGGAGGGATTGAAGGCAGAAGGAGAAGGGAACAACAGAGAATGAGATGGTTGGATGGCATCACTGATTCGATGGACATGAATCTGAGTAAACTCTGGAAGTTGGTGATGGACAGGGAGGCCTGGCATGCTGCAGTCCATGGGCTGCAAGGAGTCGGCCAGGACTGAGCGACTGAAGTGAACTGAACTGAAGATTATGCTCAAAATCCTTTAAGTTAGGCTTCAGCACTATGTGAAGTGAGAACTTCCAGATGCACAAACTGGGTTTATAGAAAAGGCAGAGAAACCAGAGATCAAAGTGACAACAAAATTTGTTGGATCACAGAGAAAGCAAGGGAATTCCAGGAAAACATCTATATCTGCTTTACTGACTATGTGAAAGTCTTTGACTGTATGGATCACAACGAACTGTGGAAAATTCTTAGAGATGGGAATACCAGACCACCTTACCTGTCTCCTGAAAAACCTGTTTGTGGGTCAAAAAGCAACAGTTAAAACCTTACATGGGAAAACTGACTAGTTCAAAATTGGGAAAAGAGTACAGCAAGACTGTATATTGTCACTCAGTTTATTTAATGTATAGGCAGAGTACATCATGAAAAATGTCAGGCTGGATGACTCATAAGCTGGGATAAAGACTGCCAGGAGAAATATCAACAACCCCAGATATGCAGATAATACTACTCTAAGGGCAAGCGAAGAGGAACTGAAGAGCCTTTTGATGAGGGTGGAAAAAAAAAAAGTGAAAAAGCTGGCTTAAAACTCAGCATTCAAAAAACGAAGATCATGGTATCCAATTCCATCACTTCATGGCAAATAGAAGGGGAAAAGTGAAAGCACTGACAGATTTTCTTTTCCTGGCTCCAAAATCACTGTGAATAGTGAGTGCAGCCATGGAATTAAAAGATGCTTGTTCCTTGGAAGGAAAGCTATGACAAACCTAGACAGTGTATTAAAAAGCAAAGACATCACTTTGCCAACAACATATAGTCAAAGATATGGTTTTTCCAGTAATCATGTATGGATGTGACAGCTGGACTGTAAAGAAGGCTAAGTGCCAAAGAATTTATGCCTTCAAATTGTGGTGCTGGAGGAGATTTGAGAATATCAGGATTGACTGGTTTGATCTGAAAGCAACCCTGAATATTCATTGGAAGAACTGTTGCTGAAGTTGAGACTCCAATACTCTGGCCACCTAATGTGAAGAGCTAACTCACTGGAAAAGACCCTGATACTCAGAAAGATTGAGGGCAAAAGGGAAAGAGGGTGGCAGAGGATGAGATGGTTAGATAGCATCACCAACTCAATGGACGTGAATCTAAGCAAACTTAGGGAGACAGTCAAAGACAGGGAAACCTGGCATGCTGCAGTCTATGGGGTTGCAAAGATCAGACATGACTTAGAAACTGAACAGCAACAGCAATAATTCAGGAATCCACGAAGATTAAAAAAAAAACCCAAACATTTCTAAATAAAATCAAATTCCACATAAAGCCAAGATTAACTTATGAGTATTCACTGGGGCCCATACCTCTGGGTGCCACTTAAAAGTGGTGAGAGATTTAAGAGTGGGAATAAAAACTCCTGAAGTCATCCCAGAAAGACATGATGGGACCTTTTACTGGGGCAGTAACTAGGAAAATGGGCTTCCCCAGTGGCTCAGTGGTAAAGAATCTGCCTGCAATGCAGGAAACCCAGGTTCAATCCCTAGGTCAAAAAGAGACCCTGGAGAAGGGCATGCCAACCCCTTCCAGCATTCTTGCCTGGAGAATCCCATGGACAGATGAGCCTTTTGGGTTACAGTCTATAGGGTCACAGAGAGTCAGTCACAACTCAAGCGACTTCGCACACAACTAGGGAAGTAGAGGAGAAGTGAAAAGATACCCAAGTTTAATTAAACACAGAACCTACAGTATTTGATGATGGGTGGGTTGCAGATCATAAAATCACAAGGAGGGAACAGGAATAGAGCAGGATCAGAAGATTCAAAAATCTCAAGAAATCATGGTACTCCTCAAAGAGGATCCCCAGAAATGCAGCATCTATAGAACAGCACAGAGGGTTGGAGACTCTATTTGAGAAGATCAAATACCCAACCTTCAAAAAGAGGAAGAAGTACTTGAAAACGCAACCTGAGTGAGCACAAAGAACACACTGAAGCAACAGTGTTCATGAGAAGACATCAGTCCAAAGACATCAAGTCAGGTGTGAGCAGGCACAGCAGCAGAACCTCTGGCTGTGCTGGTCCAATCATCCTGTCAAGTGTCACGATCCCATGGGCCCCTCAAACTTCAGTTTGGCCACTTGAATTTTTTCCACAGTAGAAGATTTTATTGTTTTCAGCTTGAGGTAGGCCTTAGAGTCTAGAACAAGAATCCTAGGGGGAAAGGCATAGAAGGGATGAGAGACACAGGCAGTTCTGTTAGCTTCACGTCTGGTCTTTGCCTCTGACCTTCCTCCAGAGAATTTAAGCCGGAAGTATTTCCTAGTCTCATATTACCCCATTTATCCACCGTTCCTTTTTATCTGAAATCTACTCCCCAATCCCTACCCCACGCTGTCCTGAGTAAGTAAAAAGATGACTTCCGCCCTTTGGCAGATTCAGACATGGGGCCCACTATGAACCGGTTTCGAGCCTAGCTCTCTGGCCAAAACACAGAACCCTCAACTTCATGAAGAACAAGAATTCCAGGACTCCAAATGGAGGCTGACACTGTAGACCAGATTTTAGCACTAGGCTCTGAATTACAGAACAGTTTATCAATTGAGACTTCTGACTGATCCCTTAAAGACACTGTGAAAATAATGCCTATGTTTAGGATATTCTTTCCTGTTTTTATGTACAGTGGTAGTTTGCTAACTTTCCAGGTGTATGGTTGTCTGTCAAATAAATATATCCCCAAATATTAAGCTTTCTCCTTGTGATTGACATTTGGGTTGTTTCTTTTTCTTATTTAGTCACTAAGTCATGTCTGACTCTTTGAGACCCCATGGACTGTAGCCCACCAGGCTCCAATATTCATAGAATTTCCCATGCAAGAATACCAGGGTGGGTTCCATTTCCTTGTCCAGAGATGTTCCCAAATCAGGGATCCAACCTGTGACTTCTGCACTGCAGGGGAATTTTAGTGACTGTAATTACAGACTTAGGATTCCAAAAAAAACTGGCTTTGCTGTTGTTTAGTCGCTAAGTTGTATCTGACTCTTTGTGACCCCATGCACTATAGTCCACCAGGGTCCTCTTTCCATGGAATTTTCCAGGCAAAAATAGTTTAAGTTATTATAAACAGTGTTGCAATAAACATTATTTGACACATTAAAAAATACAGTGTAACAACTGAAGAGTATTTCAACCTAAGATGCTATTTTGCTCATAGACAGCTAAAGATTTTTAATTTCATTTATTTTTGGCTGCACTGTGTCTTTGTTGCTGCATGCAGGCTTTCTCTAGCTGTGGTGCAAGAGCTTCTCATTGTGGTGGCTTCTCTTATTGCAGAGCACAGGATCTAGAGTACACGGGCTCAGTAGTTGCAGCGCACAGGTTTAACTGCCCTGAGGCATGAGGAATCTTCCCAGACCAGGGATCAAACTCACGTCCCTGCATTGGCAGGCAGATTCTTAGCCACTGAACCACTAGGGAAGACTGCCAGCTGAAGATTTTATTTTCAACATACTCAAAAAGGGAAAGGGAATGGCTTCCCATTCCAGTATTCTTGTCAGGAGAATTCCAGGACAGAGGAGCCTGGTGGGCTATACGTCCATGGGGTTGAGAGCAAAACCACTCTTTGGGCTTCCCAGGAGGCTCAGATGGTAAAGAATCCACCTGTAGTGCAGGAGACCTGGGTTCAATCTCTGGGTGAGGAAGCTCCCCGGGAGAAAGCAATGGGTACCCATTCCAGTATTCTTGCCTGGAGAATCCCATGGATAGAGGAGACTGGCAGGCTACAGTCCATGGGGTGGCAAAGAGTTGGAGACAACTGAGCGACTAAGCACATACTCATAAAATGACCATGAGTGTGGTCATTTTATGTAACCAATGTGACCAACATTTTCTTATATATGGCTACATAAATATAAAATTTGACATTATTTAGAGTAAGAGAATGTTTGCCTTCTGCTCATATTAGTAAAATTAATAAATGAAATATGTTCATTTTAATTAATCTTTCCATTAAGACACATGAACAATATAATATTATCAGCTAAATTAAAACAGCTTCAGCGAAAATACATACAAGAAATTCACTCCAGGGCTACTTCTAACAGAAAAAACTGACAGTAAAATAACTGGTTACGTCTATAATGGCACATCCATGCAGAAGTGTGTTATGCAACTACTAACAGGAATCTGGAAGATCGACAAGTACTCCTGTGGCAAAATCTCCTGGTGTGGGAAAAAAGCAGATGTTAGCATGTACATACAGTATGTACAGTATGCTATGCCTATCTCAGGAGAGGAGGAGGATACATTCACATTTTATATGCCTGGCAGATACCTGGAGGGTTTCAACAGAAAGTGTAAGTAAGTTATCTCAAGGGAGTGGAACTAGAGGACTAGCAAAAAAGAAGAAATGCTCAGTGTGTATCTTTAACATTATTTCCCTTTTATTTCATGCATTTTGTACCACATATGTGTATGTCTCCCTATCTGTCACAAACAATAAAAAGTTTACTTTCTGAGTCAATTAGTGTAATGTAGAAGGAGACATATAAGGAAATGTACATATTTGTATAAGAACATTTGACAAGGACTTCTAGTGTTACTGAGCCAGACAGAACCTGTTTGGTTGCTATTGCTGTTGGCTAATTAAGCATTGTCATCAAGAGTCAGAACACTACCTTTATCTTACAGAGAAAAGAGTCACTGCCAAGCCTTCATCATTTTTAATAATGTGGAAAAAATTTCTACAAAGCTCTATTACAAACATTTTTACATGTATTCTATAATATTCTAAATCAAACCATTATTTTTTCTTCATTTTTTTTTAAATTGGAGGTAATTGCATTATACACAGCATATTAAAAAGCAGAGACATTACTTTGCTACCAAAGATCCATTTAGTCAAGGCTATGATTTTTCCAGTAGTCATGTATGGGTATGAAAGTTGGACTATAAAGAAAGCTGAGTGCCAAAGAGTTGAGGCTTTTGAACTGTGGTGATGGAGAAGACTCTTGAGAGTTCCTTGAACTTCAAGAAGATCCAACCAGTCCATCCTAAAAGAAATCAGTTTGAGTAAACCCTGGGAGTTGTTGATGGACAAGGAGGCCTGGAATGCTGCAGTCCATGGGGTCGCAAAGAGTCAGACACAACTGAGCGACTGAACTGAACTGAATTGCTTCACAATATTGTGATGGTTTCTACCATTCATCAACATGAATCAGCCATTGGTATACATATGTCCCCTCCCACTAGAACCTTCCTCCCACCCCATTCCAACCCTCCAGGTTATGACAGAGCACCACACTGAGCTCCCTGCATGTCATACAGCAAATATGCACTGGCTAATTCTACAGATGTTAGATATATGTTTCAATGTGACATTCATTCGTCCTGACCTTTCCATACTCCACTGTGTCCACAAGTCTGTTCTCTGTGTTTGTGTCTTTACTGCTGCCCTGCAAAAATTAGTACTATTTTTTAGATTCCACATATGTGTGTTAATATACAATATTTGTTCTTCATTTTCTGATTTACTTCACTCTAGAGTGAAGTAAGTTGGCTTACTTAAAAAGTTGGCTTAAAGCTCAACATTCAGAAAACGAAGATCATGGCATCTGGTCCCATCACTTCATGGGAAATAGATGGGGAAACAGTGCAAACAGTGTCAGACTTTATTTTGGGGGGCTCCAAAATCACTGCTGATGGTGACTGCAGCCATGAAATTAAAAGACACTTACTCCTTGGAAGGAAAGTTATGACCAACCTAGATAGCATATGGAAAAGCAGAGACATTACTTTGCTAACAAAGGTCTGTCTAGTCAAGGCTATGGTTTTTCCAGTGGTCATGCATGGATGTGAGAGTTGGACTGTGAAGAAAGCTGAGCACTGAAGAATTGATGCTTTTGAACTGTGGTGTTGGAGAAGACTCTTGAGAGTCCCTTGGACTGCAAGGAGATCCAACCAGTCCATTCTAAAGGAGATCAGTCCCGGGTGTTCTTTGGAAGGACTGATACTAAAGCTCAAACTCCAGTACTTTGGCCACCTCATGTGAAGAGTTGACTCATTGGAAAAGACTGTGATGCTGGGAGGGATTGGGGGCAGGAGGAGAAGGGGACGACAGAGGATGAGATGGCTGGATGGCATCATCGACTCGAGGGACTTGAGTTTGGGTGAACTCCGGGAGTTGATGATGGACAGGGAGGTCTGGTGTGCTGCAATTCATGGGGTTGCAAAGAGTCGGACACAACTGAGCGACTGAACTGAACTGATATAACACACTAGAGGTTCATTTACCTCATTGGAACTGACTAAAATTTGGTTTTTTATGGCTGAATAATATTCCGTTGTATATATGCACCACAACTTCTTTATCCTTTCATCTGCCAATGGACATCTAGATTGCTTCCATGTCCTGGCTATTGTAAATAGTGTTGCAATGAACACCAGGGTACACATGTCTTTCAGAATTGTGGTTTTCTCAGGGTACTGCTGTCTATGGGGTCACAAAGAGTCAGACACGACTGAGTAACTGAACTGAACTGAACAGGGTATATGCCCAGTGGTGGGACTGCCACATCACATTGCTAGTTTTTTAAGAAATCTCCATACTGCTCTCTATAGTGGTTATACCAATTTACATTCCCATCAACTGTACAAGAGGATTTCCGCCCCCCACCACACATCATTTTCTCCACATTCACACCAGCATTTATTGTTTAGATTTTTTGATGATGGAGAATCTGACCAGAGGTGACACCTCATTGAAGTTTTAATTTGTTTTTCTCTAATAATAAGCAATTTTGAGCATTTTTTTCATGTGTTTATTAGCCACCTGCATAGCTTCTTTGGAGAAATGTTTGTTGACATCTTCTGCTCATTTTTTGATTGGGTTGTTTGTTTTTCTAATATTGAGCTGTATGAGCGGCTTTTATATTTTGGAGATTAATCCTCTGTCAGTTGCTTCATTTGCAATTAATTTCTCCCATTCTGAGAGTTGTCTTTTCATCTTCCTTACAGTTTCCTTTGCTGAAACCACTGTCTTTTTAATAAGCAAGCTCAGAATCAGATAGAAGAGATACAGACTGTACCATAAAATACCAGAAAATAAATCAGTTTAAACAATAACTGATAATAATTAAAATGCATAGAAAAGTTTCTTTTCAGTATTATAGTTCTTTATAGTGACATCTGTGTTCTAGGTTTACAGCTATGTTTTTAGATTAAGTGTAATTAGATCAGCACTGTGTCAATGGGACCATGCAGTTAAAATGAGGTATCATGATTCACCTACTGGAGGCTACTCATATCACAGACACTATAATCAGAAAAAAATTAGAAATTAATGTGGAGCTCAAACTCTGGAAGAACACTTAGATATCACCTAGTCCTTCAATTTATAGATTAAATAAGTGAGTCTCAGAGAAGTTACACAGTTAGCTAAATGCAAAAACCAGAACTCCTCATTCAGTGTCAGAGATAATGGATTCTAAACCACATTACAAACCTAATCTTCAAGGTCATAATAAATATCACTATTATATTCTTTATTATATGCATTAATGAATACAAAAGTTGTATAAATTACTGAAAATCCACATAAGGCCTAATATATGTACAGGAATAATTCATACCTCTCTAGAAGCTAATCATTTTAGTCCTCATTTATAAAGTTGACTTCAGAAAAAATAAAGGTGAGTTAAAAATCCAGGGAGGTAAGAAAAAAATACAAGTAGCAAAAAGAAGCTAACTGGCAACCTTCCATTCAAACACCCAGGGTAACAATATTACAAAATTACTACACTACAATTGAAATCCAGTTGATGTCCTGGCAAAAAATATACAATGTGGATATAAAGTAGAAGCAATGGGAAGTTCTCAAACATCACCAATACTGTCTATTATAATACAGTAGGTGAACATGTAGTAAGTCATCTTCAAATTTTACCTCAGAGATAAATCAGACCAATGAATTCACTTAATATTTACTATCCCTGTGTGCAAACCACAGATTAATCTGAAAGAAAATATCACAACTTTTTCTCAAACAAAAAATGTGTGGACTCAGGTTCTGAGTTCTTATAGATGCGTAACACAGATTCTACTGGAAAAACAGGGTTAGCAAGGAGAGTAATGGGATATTAATAAAAGAACCGATTTGTTGTCCTAGGTTTTCCTGGCCGGGAGAACGGAGAATGGAAAAACTGAACCATGAAATCAAAAAGGCATCTGTCTTCCAGGTTTCTTTCTGCCAATGTCTTGAGAAAAATGTTTGAACTTTCCTGTTGGCTTTGTATGCAAATAGCTCCAGATGCAAAGTGAACCACATCTAAGTTATTCGGTTCAACATCTGCTGGTCCAACTCCCATTATTCCTTCTAAAGAGTCAGCTTGTGAAAGACAGTTTAGTTGCTTCCTATATACACTGTTTTGAAGGAGCTAATTTGGATTAAAGTATCTATCTGGACCATGTGCTTTTACCTTTGATGGTCAATGCATTCTAATGTGGTCTGTGTAGCGCTGCAAGGAACTTGGAAACATATTGGAAAGGACAGTATTCAAGGTTTTGCCTTGGACCTCACCTTCTAGGCAATTTACATTTATACAGTTAAGAGTAAAAAAGTGCAGTCATTTGCCTCTGAAACAGCACCACCCATACTGAATACAACGGCATCGTGATGATACTTTCTGACCTAATATACTTTTCATGCAACCTCTATCATAGATTTCAAGCTAAAGTTATTTATAAAAGCACTTGCCAGTACTAACATTACATTTCACAGAACATCTCGTCATTTGAGATGACTCTTTTCATATGGTATCACTGAAAGTGGCATAAGTTGGTCCATGGCAAATGGCACTTTGTGTCAGATATACAGTATATTTTCAAACGTGATAAATGAGTATATGAGCGAATGAATGAACAAACAAGTTAAATAATTAATTTAAATAATTAATTCTGTAACTTTGAGTCTGCTGAATTCAGAAAGCATAATCAAAAATATACAAAAGCCAAACTAAGACTAACAGTCTAATGTTCTTAGAGTTCGCAAGGTCAAGTAAAGATAAAATCCTTCCTTCAAAAGAGTATGGTAGGAAAGGTAATCTGCAATGAAGGTAAAAGTGGAGTATATGTCTACACGTGTGTGTGTGTATGTACATTTGCGTTTGAATTTGTATAAAGGAACACACATTTGCATTTGTATAAAGGAACACAAACATATATATATCAAAAGCTAGACATTCATTTCAAAGATAGACATTCATTGCAAAAAGTTACTTTTCTAAAAAGCAGAGTATTACCAGTCTTCTAAAAATTTACAAAAGACAGTTAATTGCTCAAAAATGATTCTGAAAAAATAGATTCCTCAGCCAAAAATTTGTTTTTCTAAAAAGTATAGTTCTTAAAAGAAGCCAATTCAAAAACTTACTGATATCATATGATATGCAAAATCTGGAATGACTTTTCTTTGGGAAAACATTAGAAAAATAATATTTTTAAAAGGAGGTAAAAGCACTGGATACTATTATTATTGCTTCTATACTCCTACTATCTTGAACTAAAATTTAGCCTAACTGCTGCTGTCCTCTACTGTTACCTGCCAACACACTGTAGGACCAGGGGAGAAAATTAGAATAGAAAAATAGCTAAATAGCTGTTCACTTTCTGAGAATCTGTGGCTACTCTTGTTAATCATTATCCCCAGGTTATTTGTCTAAATGGGGAATGACCAGGAAAGTTAGCTGAGCTCCAGACGAAACAACTTGTTAACCATTCTTGAATAATTATCTAAGATTTCCAGGTGTTTTTTTCTAGATTACTGTAATTTTTAAGGAAAACTTAAGTTTGCCTTCCTTTAACTTGCAATTGACAGGCGATTTAAATACTCTCAAAGAATTAAAATAATCTAAAAGAGTTACTTGAAAGTAAATCTGCTCTACTCATTATCAAGAAACAATTAACAAGCCCTGTTCATTAGCAAGGCACAATGCTATACTAGGTAATTAGGATTCAAAAAAAATTTAAAACATAGTCCCTGCCCTCCAAGGCTTAGACTAAAGTAGACATGCAGAGATGAATATCATATTGAAAAACTGGTATTTTTAAAAGTATTAGTACATCAATGTCCAAGGCAGCATTATTTACAATAGCCAAAGGAAGCAATTAAGTGTCCATGGACAAATGAACACATAAACAAAATGTAGTCTGTACATACACTGGAATATTATTTAGGCTTAGAAAGGCAGGAAATTCTGATGCATGCTACTGCATGGATGAAACTTGAGAATGTATCATGCTAAAGTAAAATAAACTGGTCACAAAAAGGAAAATACTGGATGATTCTATTTATATGAGATATCCAGAGTAGTCAAATCCATAGAGATAGAAAGTAGAATGGGAGTTGACAGAGGCTGTGGGGAGGGGAAATTGGGTAATTATTGTTTAATGGCTAAATAGTTTCAGTTTTACAAATGAAAAAGTTCTAGAGATTAGTTGCACAACAATATGAATATAACTAAAAATACTGAATTGGACACAAAACTGATTAATATGGTGGGGAAAGGGATAAATTGGGAAATTGGGATTGACATATATGCACTACTATATATAAAATAGGTGAGTAATAAGAACCTACTGTATACCACAGGAAACTCTATTCATTACTCTGCAATGACTTATATGGGAACAGAATCTAAAAAAGAGTGGATATATCAATATGTATATGTATAATTGATCTGCTTTGCTGTACAGCAGAAACTAACACAACACTGTAGATCAAATATATTCCAATAAATCATTAATTCAGTTCAGTTCAGCTGCTCAGTCGTGTCTGACTCTTTGCAACCCCATGCACTGCAGCATGCCAGGCCTCCCTGTCCATCACCAACTCCCGGAGTTAACTCGAACTCATGTCCATTGAGTCGGTGATGCCATCCAACCATCTCATCCTCTGTCATCCCCTTCTCTTCCTGCCTTCAATCTTTCCCAGCATCAGAGTCTTTTCAAATGAGTCAGTTCTTTTTTAAAATTGTGGTTAAATGCATATAATGAAAAATATTCCGTTTTTATTATTTATAAATTTTAAAAGGCACAGGTATATGACAAGGGCCAAGGAAATGAGACAGAAAAAAAAGTGATACAGTAGCTCAGACCAAGAAGCAATTATGAGAAATGGAACAAATTCAGTGAGAACTGTATTTTTTTTTACAAGAAAAATAAGACTCAAGTAAGCAGACAGGGGATGAGGGCAGGTATGACAACCAGAAGCAATGGCAAACAGTAGCAGACATCATCTAGAAACATAATGTAGATCACAGTTTGATTCATAGGCTTCAAACAACAGCCAGGGAGACCAGCTAGAGGGTAAGGCTATGAAGGAGAGAGAAAAATGCTTGAGGCAATTCTTCTCACTGAATAGCAGTATAGCACTAGTCGTTCGGTCATATCTGACTTTTTGAGACCCCATGGACTGTAGCCCGCCAGGCTCCTCTGTCCATGGGATTCTCTAGGCAAAAATACTGGAGTGGGTTGCCATTTCCTCCTCCAAGGGACCTTCGCAACTGTACATAAATGAGACTTCATTAATGTGCATTAGAGGATACCCCAGGTTAACCTGTTATAGAAAACTCTCTTGAGTCTTTAAATTTTATACCAATTCTCACTGAATAACTTTTTCTGAAATGAGGCAATATTCATCACAGTTTTACTAAGAGTAAAGGCAAGAAGAAAAAAGGAGATTCATAATTTCATATTCATTCACATCCTACATTCTCCAACTCCTATGATTAAGGAAGTGCATAGAGCTGCTGCTGCTGCTGCTAAGTCACTTCATTCGTGTCCAACTCTGTGCGACCCCATAGACGGCAGCCCACCAGGCTCCCCCGTCCCTGGGATTCTCCAGGCAAGAACACTGGAGTGGGTTGCCATTTCCTTCTCCAATGCATGAAAGTGAAAAGTGAAACTGAAGTTGCTCAGTGGTGTCCAACCCTCAACGACCCCATGGACTGCAGTCTTCCAGGCTCCTCTGTCCATGGGATTTTCCAGGCAAGAGTACTGGAGTGGGGTGCCATTGCCTTCTCCAGTGCATAGAGATATATCACTAATTAGCTGCCTCAGCATAAGAAGGGATGGGCCTAGAGATAATAATCTGTGTGAAGAAGCAACATGTGCATTTCATTTACTCTGCAATTTTTAAATTTTATTATCAGCACTGCACATAATCCAGTATTTTAAAAGATCCCACTAAGTAAATGATGCTAATATTACAGAAAAATGCATGTCCCTAGGTACCTCCTTTGATTGACAGTATTGAAAGCTAAAACAGATAGTCTCAGAGGCAAATTATCCCAGTTGCTATAAGGAAATCATCCTCTAACCGACCGCCAGCCCTATAGCAGACTAATCACTAGGCACACTAGGCCAACTCACTCACTACTTACAAAACCATTTGAAATGTTCTATGTCTGATATCTGTGTTGCACTATTTCATACTCTCTTTATTTCTCAAGTCTCTTTTTTTCCTCCTGTTCCCTAACTATGGGCATCTAAATTTCTCTACTTAACTCCATTCTTTCTATATGCAGCTTCCCACTCTGATCTCCTACAACTTCAACTGTCATATCAGCGGGAAAACTCCCAAACCAAGACCTCCAGTCCACCTTTCTCCTGAACTCCAGGTACTTTAAATAAACATGTCTAAGACAAAGTAATTAAGGCCTCATACTGTCCCAAACCAACTCTTTTAAATTCTCTATTTCTTTCATGGTAATACTATACTTTTTAGAACCAAGTCTTGTAACCTTAAAAATCAACTCTGACTCCTCCTTCACCCAAACATGCAATCAGTCAGACAGACAGTCCTGCTGATGCTTTTCTCAAAAGACAGAGTTCCTGACAATATACTGAAACAAGAACCTGAAAGTCTAGATTTCATTCCTAAACATATTTATCTGTATCAGACTCCAAAACTTTCATAAGCTATCATTTCATTATCTGAACAATGGGAAGAATGCAGCTGCCCTACCTAATTCACAATAAACAAATACATAATGGTGTGCTGAAAATCCTCAACCATTATGTAAATATATTATCTAGTCTTCCTACCCACCTCCTGCTGTCACCCTAGTCTAGTCATTTATTCACTTACTTATTCATTCATTCACTCATTTTTTTCTTTAATTATAGGACCAAGTACAATCCAGGTACTATGTTCAGCATTTAAAACATAACAACAGAACAAACAGATGTAGCCTTACATAACTTACAGTCTAACATGAAAGTCAGAAAACAGGTACATATAGATGGGAGAAGGTTATCTGGGAAAACTTCCCAGAAAAAGAAAGAATAAAGTAAGAAACATAAAACAAACATGAATCTATATGGCAAGGGTGTGGGGGAGAGCAGCAGTAGGAAAAAGATGAGCAATTTGAGGCAAAGGAAACAATACTTATACCCCTCAAACAAGAATGAGTATCCCAACAGTGCCATCCTCTTTTCCACATTTACACCTTTATTCCATGCATTTTTCTCCCTTCAAAATCTGTCTCCATTCTTATCTCTGCCTATTGAGATTAAATTCATCCTTCAAAGCCCAGATAGACGATATATAACCAGTTTCAAGGACAATACTTGACTCATTTGAGGCATGAAGTAACATTTGCTAAAGGAATGGACGACAAAATCATCATTCTTCCCAAATCACAAATCTGCTTCATATTACATATATACACACACTTGCCTTGTCTTTCCTTGAAGTAAAGGACATGTCTGCATAGTGTCTCATGCATAAAAGGTACTCAAAAATATTTGTAAAATGAATAATTCTAATAATCTGAGACAGACCTGTTAAAGAATATTTTCATCTTCGACTCCTGACTTTACAATAATTTGGAGGAAAAAAGAAAACACAAAATAATATTTAGACATGAATTATATTAATACTGAACATTAGGTCTTCCACAAAATACTTCTCAATAATGGAACTTATTTTTGTATTTCATTTCTTAGATGGCTTAATTCTTAATATTTTTGAATGATTTTCCTATAGATATACTTCTAAATTTAAATACTGTGGGGGATGACAAATAATCTTTAGAATATTAAGAAAAAGAAGTCTCTAATTAATAGACACTCTAAAAAAATTACTTGGCATCTCACCTTTCTAAAACTAAAACAAATTTGGAAATTCAAATTGCACTTTAATTTCATTTTAATGCTGATGGTATCATTTTTGGAATCATGCCTCAAGCCACCATTTCAGAATTTGTTATGTAATTCATAATTAGTTATGCAAAAAACTAGGTTAAGTTTGGGTCATTCCATTTATCAGATCAAAGAAGGCAAAGTGCAAAGGTAGAAAGGTGCTTTCAAAAGAAAGACAAAAGTACTGAATAGGAAAACATTCGAAGTTACTCTATACTACCTGCAGGAAAAGCAGCCCAAGGAATGGCAGGAGATGTAGTTTGGGTTTCCCCATTTCCACCATCAAAAATCTCTGCCGCCTGTAAAACGAAGGCAAAATTATTTTAGAAAATCTGAAAAGTAGAAATGTTATTTAAGCAATTAAGCCTCCCAATTCTACAAGCGTAATTCTCTGTAATACACTGCTGCTGCTGCTGCTGCTGCTGCTGCTGAATCGCTTCAGTCATGTCCGACTCTGTGCGACCCCATAGATGGCAGCCCACCAGGCTCCCCCGTCCCTGGGATTCTCCAGGCAACAACACTGGAGTGGGTCACCATTGCCTTCTCTGCTGTAATACGCTACACATTTTCAAATTTCCTCTGAATACTAAATTGTTTTTCAGTCTTCAGTGCTACCACCTCCAACCACTAGTCAATGCCCCCAGTGCTTGTGCTCTCTCCTTGAGTAAAACTTTCCTTCTTACTCAGATATATTTCCTGTCAATGAAATTTTATTTTACATATCCTCACAGTTGAATTTCTGAACCTGCAATATTTACCAATGTATATAAGAAAAATACATTATTTTTCTTCAAAAATAGACACTAAATCTTTTTACTTAATTATCACAAGATCAAAAAGAGATTAAAGAAACAAGATTTACCCATAGCTTTAATAATATACCAGGCTTCCCTTGTGGCTCAGCTGGTAAAGAATTCACCTGCAATGAGGGAGACCTGGGTTGGATCTCTGGGTTGGGAAGATTCCCTGGAGAAGGGAAAGGCTACTACCCACTCCAGTATTCTGGCCTGGAGAATTCCCTGTATAGTCCATGGGGTCACAAAGAGTCAGACACAACTGAGCATCTTTCACTTTCACTTTAATAATATACCAGCTGGACTTACCAGCATTCAACATTTAGAAAATTCCTAAACCTGACATTTAAATTAAACCCTCATTTTAAACAGTTTTAAACTATGAGACAGCCAATTACTGAATTTTGAGTTTGTGGGTAAAAGTGCAGAGTTTTATCTCTCTTAAGTGTTCAGGTCACAGGAAAATTGCTACTGGAAAAAAAGGGCCAGAATTTCAACTTGGATTTTGCATTGAGTTGTCAGCCAAAAAGAGTCAATTGGGCAACTGACAAGCCAATTGAGGGAATCTGCCACAGGAGTTCAGAGAAGGCAATGGCACCCCACTCCAGTACTCTTGCCTGGAAAATCCCATGGACGGAGGACCTGGTAGGCTGCAGGGGGGGAAGACCCCAGGCTTCCATGGGGTCGGGAAGAGTCGGACACAACTGAGCGACTTCACTTTCACTTTTCACTTTCATGCATTGGAGAAGGAAATGGCAACCCACTCCAGTGTTCTTGCTTGGACAACCCAAGGGATGGGGGAGCCTGGTGGGCTGCCATCTATGGGGTCGCACAGAGTCGGACACAACTGAAGTGACTTAGCAGCAGCAGCAGCAGCCACAGGAGTTAAGTGACGTTGAAGTGAGAGAAGCTCACTTCACTCAGTGAAACTAAGCCATGCCCGTGGGGCAACCCAAGATGGGCGGGTCATGGTGGAGAGATCTGACAGAATGTGGTCCACTGGAGAAGGGAATGGCAAACCACTTCAGTATTCTTGCCTTGAGAACCCCATGAACAATATGAAAAGGCAAAATGATAGGATACTGAAAGAGAAACTCCCCAGGTCAATAGGTGCCCAATATGCTACTGGAGATCAGTGGAGAAATAACTCCAGAAAGAATGAAGGGATGGAGCCAAAACAAAAAGAATTCCCAGCTGCGGATGTGACTGGTGATAGAAGCAAGGTCCAATGCTGTAAAGAGCAATATTGCATAGGAACCTGGAATGGCAGGTCCATGATTCAAGGCAAATTGGAAGTGGTCAAACAAGAGATGGCAAGAGTGAATGTCAACATTCTAGGAATCAGAGAACTGAAATGGACTGGAATGGGTGAATTTAACTCAGATGACCATTATATCTACTACTGAGGGCAGGAATCCCTCAGAAGAAATGGAGTGGCCATCATGGTCAACATAAGAGTCCGAAATGCAGTACTTGGATGCAATCTCAAAAACGACAGAATGATCTCTGTTCGTTTCCAAGGCAAATCATTCAATATCACAGTAATCCAAGTCTATGCCCCAACCAGTAACGCTGAAGAAGCTGAAGTTGAACGGTTCTATGAAGACCTACAAGACATTTTAGAACTAACACCCAAAAAAGATGTCCTTTTCATTATAGGGGACTGGAATGCAAAAGTAGGAAGTCAAGAAACACCTGGAGTAACAGGCAAATTTGGCCTTGGAATACAGAATGAAGCAGGGCAAAGACTAATAGAGTTTTGCCAAGAAAATGCGCTGGTCATAACAAACACCCTCTTCCAACAACACAAGAGAAGACTCTACACATGGACATCACCAGATGGTCAACATCAAAATCAGATTGGTTATATTCTTTGCAGCCAAAGATGGAGAAGCTCTATATAGTCAACAAAAACAAGACCAGGAGCTGACTGTGGCTCAGACCATGAACTCCTTATTGCCAAATTCAGACTTAAATTGAAGAAAGTAGGGAAAACCACTAGACCATTCAGGTATGACCTAAATCAAATCCCTTATGATTATACAGTGGAAGTGAGAAATAGATTTAAGGAGCTAGATCTGATAGACAGACTGCCTGATGAACTATGGATTGAGATTCGTGACACTGTACAGGAGACAGGGATCAAGACCATCCCCATGGAAAAGAAATGCAAAAAAGCAAAATGGCTGTCTGGGGAGGCCTTACAAATAGCTGTGAAAAGAAGAGAAGTGAAAAGCAAAGGAGAAAAGGAAAGATATAAACTTCTGAATGCAGAGTTCCAAAGAATAGCAAGAAGAGTTAAGAAAGCCTTCTTCAGCGATCAATGCAAAGAAATAGAGGAAAACAACAGAATGGGAAAGACTAGGAATCTCTTCAAGAAAATCAGAGATACCAAAGGAACATTTCCTGCAAAGATGGGCTCGATTAAGGACAGAAATGGTATGGACCTAACAGAAGCAGAAGATATTAAGAAGAGATGGCAAGAATACACAGAAGAACTATACAAAAAAGATCTTCATGACCCAGATAATCACGATGGTGTGATCACTGACCTAGAGCCAGACATCCTGGAATGTGAAGTCAAGTGGGCCTTAGAAAACATCACTATGAACGAAGTTAGTGGAGGTGATGGAATTCCAGTTGAGCTATTTCAAATCCTGAAAGATGATGCTGTGAAAGTGCTGCACTCAATATGCCAGCAATTTTGGAAAACTTAGCAGTGGCCACAGGACTGGAAAAGGTCAGTTTTCATTCCAATCCCAAAGAAAGGCAATGCCAAAGAATGCTCAAAGTACTGCACAATTGCACTCATCTCACATGCTAGTAAAGTAATGCTCAAAATTCTCCAAGCCAGGATTCAGCAATATGTGAACCGTGAACTTCCTGATGTTCAAGCTGGTTTTAGAAAAGGCAGAGGAACCAGAGATCAAATTGGCAGCATCCGCTGGATCATGGAAAAAGCAAGAGAGTTCCAGAAAAACATATATTTCTACTTTTTTGACTATGCCAAAGCCTTTGACTGTATGGATCACAATAAACTGTGGAAAATTCTGAAAGAGATGGGAATACCAGACCACTTGATCTGCCTCTTGAGAAATCTGTATGCAGGTTAGGAAGCAACAGTTAGAACTGGACATGGAACAACAGACTGGTTCCGAATAGGAAAAGGAGTTCGTCAAGACTGTATATTGTCACCCTGTTTATTTAACTTATATGCAGAGTACATCATGAGAAACGCTGGACTGGAAGAAACACAAGCTGGAATCAAGATTGCCGGGAGAAATATCAATAACCTCAGATATGCAGATGACACCACCCTTATGGCAGAAAGTGAAGAGGAACTCAAAAGCCTCTTGATGAAGGTGAAAGTGGAGAGTGAAGAAGTTGGCTTAAAGCTCAACATTCAGAAAACGAAGATCATGGCATCTGGTCCCATCACTTCATGGGAAATAGATGGGGAAACAGTGGAAACAGTGTCAGACTTTATTTGTCTGGGCTCCAAAATCACTGCAGAGGGTGATTGCAGCCATGAAATTAAAAGACGCTTACTCCTTGGAAGGAAAGTTATCACCAACCTAGATAGCATATTCAAAAGCAGAGACATTACTTTGCCAACAAAGGTCTGTCTAGTCAAGGCTATGGTTTTTCCTGTGGTCGTGTACGGATGTGAGAGTTGGACTGTGAAGAAGGCTGAGCGCCGAAGAATTGATGCTTTTGAACTGTGGTGTTGGAGAAGACTCTTGAGAGTCCCTTGGACTGCAAGGAGATCCAACCAGTCCATTCTGAAGGAGATCAGCCCTGGATTTCTTTGGAAGGAATGATGCTAAAGCTGAAACTCCAGTACTTTGGCCACCTCATGTGAAGAGTTAACTCACTGGAAAAGACTCTGATGCTGGGAGGGATTGGGGGCAAGAGGAGAAGGGAATGACAGAGGATGAGATGGCTGGATGGCATCACTGACTCGATGGACGTTGAGTCTCAGTGAACTCCGGGTGTTGGTGATGGACAGGGAGGCCTGGCGTGCTGCGATTCATGGGGTCGCAAAGAGTCGGACACAACTGAGCGACTGATCTGATCTGATCTGAATGACCACCTGGGAAGCCCCACAAGTGGGGGAAGGCCAAAAAAATAAAATAAAATAAAAATACTGCATATTCCTTGACCTAGACATTCCATTTCTAAGAATTCATCCTAAACATATAATTGTAAAAATTTACCCAAAAGGATGTATACCAAAAGGTTACTTAGACAATCACTGGATACAATCTAAACATTTACCAGAAACCTGATTAAATAAATCAACTTTTACTCATATACTGGAATTCTCTAGAATCATAAAAAATGTTTTAGAAAAAAAAATCTTAATAACATCTAAAATATGTTCACATAAAAATACAGATAGTACTTGTCTAGAAAAAACTATATATTTATCTAGAAAAAAGGTAAGAAAGACAAAAAACAAATTAAAAACAAGGTTTTCTAGTGGCAATTTTTATCCATTTGGTTATTAGTCCTTTTTCAAATTTTCTGCACTAAAAATACTTCTAAAATTACAATACAATTATTTTTTTAACTGTATTAAAAATCATTTCAGAATATTCCATCAATGCTTAATTCACTGACATTGATAACTGTACTGTTGTTAAGCAAAGGAATATCCTTATTCTTAGGAAATATTAACACACACTAAAGTATTTAGGAATAAAGAAACATAATGTATTTAACTGATCTTCAAATGTCTCCTCCCAGAAAGGTTTCTATACCCAAGGATAGAAACCTGTCATATTTCTACAACAGAATGTAGAAAGAAAGAATCCCAGCAACCATAATTAAATTGGAATGGTTGGTTAGCATTGTACCTGTGTAACATTCAAAGGAATAGATCCATTAAATATACACTGAAGTATAACTGTTACTCTACAGAATACTATCTACTCTTAGTTCTCTGATAAAATAAATCAAGAAACATATTAAGATTCAGTCACCCAACAACCCAAAATACTAAAGCAAATGCAGAAAGCATATCAGTGTGCTAAACAAAAAGTTTTAGATGAAATGCAGAAAATAGATAAATTCATATTCTGATTATTTCCATATTAACAGAGAGCAACAGGAGAGCAACTGATCCTAACCTAAAATAAACTGATACCATTCTTTCATGACATTCAGAACACTGAATATATACTAATGTCTCATTTCTCCTATTGTAATGTCATCAATTACAGTCACTGTCTTTAACAATCTCCTTTTCACAAGTTCCAAACTAGATAAAAGTCTTTCTTTAAAAAAAAAACACAGAGCTCACTTGATGGTAGTTCCAGGAGTTGAGCTCAGGCATCTTGACTCCTAATCCAGAGATTTTCCTGCAAGACTATACTGGCTCCATAAAAATAACTGGGTTACAAAATATTTCAATAAAATGAACACACACTGAAAAGGATCAGGGAAAAGACAGGGCTTCTTCAGTTAACAATTTCCTTACAAAGCATCCAACTAAAACCTGAGAGAATAATCTAACAACACAAACACACTAATTAGCTCTGTAAGCCACCAAAAGGTGATGTACTTAATACATTAAATCAACTCATTACAGGTATAAACATGAAAATATGTCACAGATCTTCAACACTCATCCCTCATCTCACAAGTATTTCCTAATAGACATGTATCCCAACAGAACCATCTGCTGACAATTTCTCAAATCTCTTCTTTAGTGCTTCCACCAGTAGAACTTAATTACCTCAATTTAAAACATTCCTATGGGTATGATCAAGTGTTCAATAATAATAAATCAATTTTAACTTTCAGAGGGAATATATTTTAATTTTTCTGTATTTCATTTTTTTATTCCAGAGTTACATTCAAAATGATCAAGAAAGGATCATGAACATCAATGATTAATAAAACATTTAAAACAATTACATAAGTAAAATAAGGTAAATAATAGCACATACCTCAAAACCACCAAAATCATCATCATCCATTCTTTAAGTGCACCTGAAAAACAAAAGACATTGAAACAGGCCCACACACATAGTCATTTATGTCAGAACACTTCTCTCTCTTAAGGGTATATACATTTTGATTTGTTTTTTTGATCTGTAAATTAGAACTATTTCATTTGGGTTAAGAAAATGATTTAACTAAATGCATATGCATTTTTAACACAAAAAGACTGAGATTTTTTGGACAAAATTAGCCATTCTGGCAATATTAACAATTTCTGTGACTTTTTCAGCAACCATGTATTTTGCCATTTTGTGTTGAGACGCCAGGAGTGGAAAAATATTCTTTTACATTTTAATTTGCTTTTCCCAAATTGGCACTAGGGCTCAATTCAATAATGCTTCCTGCTTTTTGCATCTATTCCTCAGTTGTCTGGCAACATCAGCACAAACTCCAGCTAAGAACAGGACTGTGGTGAATTTTTGGAAATCTGTCCCACACCACAAAGGTTCTTCCCTTGGTTTCATGGCCGAGGTTGATTTAGATTTTCAAAATTGATCAGCATTTTTGAGCTGTGGCCACAACTTCTGGAGCATTTTGATATGTGTATTTTTAGCTGAAACTGCTTTGCACTTTTGGAAAAATGTGGAGCAAGTTACTAGGCTGATCAAGATAAATCAAGTCATGTATTCATGGAGACCAGGGAAGAGAAAAACACAAGCAAATATCCATAATACCTCTCTTCTTTACCCTTAAAATATGTAAGCGAGACAAGCAGTGGGATAATGCATGCTTTATTTTGTCCTAAATGCATACTATAAAAATAAAAGGGTAAAACTATGAGTGCCTAGAGCTTTAAAAAAAAGAAAAAGGAAATGCTTTCATCGAACAAACCATGAAAGATCTAAAAAACCTAGAAAGGTAAAACAAGTAATGAGTGATATATATAAAACAAAACTAAATTTACAATAAATTGTGAATTGGTGGACAGAAGTCACACTCTGGTCAATCACTGGTTTTCCTTTTCTATCTTTCAAAAGTGGACATATTCAAATATTAATTACAGCTTTCTTGACTCAATAATACAAGATGAACTTCATTACAGAAAATCTCCAACTTCTAAAAAAAGAACAAAAACAGCTAAGCAAATTAAACTGTATATACTAAGCAGTAAGTCTAAAGGTATTTTCTAAGGCATGTTGCTCTGACTGAAAAGCAGTTGTCATGCTTTACCTTGTCACCAAAATTACTACTGTGTGTGCGCGTGCTCAGTCATGTTCAACTCTTTGCAACCCCAGGGACCACAGCCTGCCAGGCTCCACTGTCCATGGGATTAATTAACACTAATGCCTTGAAAACTAAAACTCAAAAATAGTCAAAGAAAAGTAAACAGTAAAAAGCAATCTCAGGATTGTTTTATTTTAATAGACAAAATTTATTTTCCCAGAGACTCAGTAGGCAATGACACTATAAGAAATATATAGATAGAAATATTCAATACATTATAAAAATAGACAACACTAAATTAACTAGAATATAATACCAGTATTGTCACCATTACCCACAATTTAACAATCTGATGAAAAATTTTCAAAAGATGTACTTCTCCAAAAATCAAAACGAAGCAAATCATCCACATACACTTAAAAAATATGAACCAGACTTTCAGAAACTTTTGATGGTGGTTAGTTTGAAATGGAATTCACATTAATTCTGATGCAAGCGAGTAGAAATCTGTATGTGATTACATTTTTCATGAAGAAATTATGAAAGAAGAGTGATATGGATACTGAGAATTAACCAAGTCAAATTATAAACACCAAGTTTGTCTTTTCCATGTGTCCCACGAATCTCCGGAGACAATTAAAAGCTATTTTTAGCATCTGCAAACACTGTACCCAAATAATTTGGTTTCAAAAGAATGGAATTTTTAGAGTAATGCATCTATGTGTTTTCATATGACACAGACCAATAAGTTATTTGTTAAGATAACAGAAAATTTGAAAACAAAAACAAATACCCATGCCTAAGAATCATTCCAGCTTGTTTGCCTGTGTTAATCAACCAAATACCATCAGCTTCCTAAGTACTATTTAGCTCTACAAAAGAAGATGCTAGTGACCGCAGATGCTTTCCATACCCCAGCAACTATTACATATTAAAATGCAGATAAGTCATCCAGTATTTTCAAAGAAATATTAATATATTTTAAAAAGGCAAACGTGTCCTGAGGTTCTTAAAATACAATACTAGGGAAATAAAGATTATTTTAAAGTAATAGCCTTTCTCTGAATAATTTAGTTCAAATTCTGAAATAGTTTGTTTCCTTCTGAACATTTTAAAGAGCAGAGGAAGCAAAATTAACAGCACTGATTTGTCAAAATCAACTTTACAAAATACAAAAACTAAAAATTAGTTTTTAAAGGAAATATTACAAGTGTGGGCTTCTTTATGTATTTAGTTAGTCCAATATATTTAGAACACTGCTTCATCTACAGTGCATTTATTAACCTTTTAGAAGACTTCCAGCATTTAACATTATCTGCCTGAAGTACATATAAAATTAAGCAACACCAAATAGTTCTGTAATAAAAGTTATAGAATCATGAGCCTGGCCAAAAAAATTGGCATATCCATGCAGTTTATTCTTTGGTGTCATGGCAAGTGGAGAGATGAACACTTTGTTATGATTAGTTATCTATGTTGAAAGAGTCCATAAAATCCAGCTTTAACAATTCGGACATGACTTAGTGACTGAACAACAACAATTCTCAGACTTCTTTACTTCAGAATTTAATCTCTTTTGTTGCATTACTATATTAATTCTCTCCTAAATTACCCTCAGTATTTAATATATTGCCGATATTTCACAAGAAAAACATATACACAACACTTAGAAAAGAAAAATGGTTAGTCGCTCAGTCATGTGCGATTCTTTGTGACCCCCATGGACTCTAACCCATCAGGCTCCTCTATCCATGCACAACCTTTAATGTAACATTTTTACTGAGCAACTCTACAGAAGGGATCACTCAAGGTCCTCAAGAAGTTACAGTCTGCTGTAGAGCAGAGGGTAGTGTGTAAGAAGAGCATGCAAATACAAAAAAAAAAAAAAAAACACACAAAATATAAAAGGGTCTTACAAAAGAAGAAGAACATGCAAGGTGGGAAAAAATTTTCAGAAGTTGGAGCATCATGAAATCCTTCAGGTAAAAGGAGACATCGGAAATTTATTTCAAGACTTAGCAGAGAATTTAAAATGGCACATTAAGAACATGGATTATACTCAAGTCTTTTCTTAAAATCTTTTCCTAAAAGATAGCAAGCAAGGATTGGATTGTTTGCTTCCATATTAAACAAAGGTCAAAGAGTAGGTAAAAAGAAAAAAACTGCAAAAAAAAAAAAACCAAAAAACGGAAAGCAAATACAAGGAAGATGAATCTTACACTATCAGTAGGGAAAATGAGAATCAATCACATTTATATCAGGGAAACCACAAAAAGCTCAGGAATGGGCAGCACTGAAAGACGAGTAAAGATGAGACTCAACGTAAGAATCACAGATATATCCCAAGATCCCCTCCCAAAATCAGCACAACTGGGCAGTTAATAATTCCTCATCACAGAAGAAGACTGAAGGTTTAATCCTTGGACAGTGTAAAAGCAAGAATCTCTAGACTGGAAGATCAGAGACAGGTGACTAAATCAAAACTGTATTAAATTTTAAGACCCATGCCCCCATCTTCTTTCACCACTCAGGAACCAAACTGCCATTTGCAGGTCTTCAACTTCTAAACAGCAGATTATAAGATTCTTCTCTGATCTAATCTAATCACTCCCTGACAAAGGACCTCACCAGACATTCCACAAAGATACAGCTCACTCAGGTAACACTGCTTTGACAAACCCTACCCATATATGGGTCAAGAAGCAACAGTTAGAACCCTGTATGGAACAAGTGATTGGTTCAAGACCAAGAAAGGAGTTTCAAAGGGCTGTCGGCTGTCATCCTGTTTGTTTAACCTACATGCTGAGCACATCATAAGAAATGCCAGGCTGGATGAATTACAAGCTGGAATCAAGATAAGTGGGAGAAACATCAACAACCTCAGATATGTAGATGATACCACTCTAATGGCAGAAAGCTAAGAGGACTAAAGAGCCTCTTGATGAGGGTGAAGGAGGAAAGTGAAAGAGACAGCTTAAGACTAAATATTGGGGAAAAAAAAAAAAAAAACTAAGATCATGGCATCTGGTCCCATAACTTCATGGCAAATAGAAGGAGAAAAGGTGGAAGCAGTGACAGATTTCCTCTTCTTGGGCTCCAAAATCACTGCAGATCATGACTGCAGCCATCCATGAAATCAGAAAAGGACTACTTCTTGGCAGAATAGTGATGACAAATCTAGACAGTGTGTTGAAAAGCAGAGACACTACTCTGCCGACAAAGGTCTATATACTCAAGGCTATAGTCTTCACAGTGGTCCCATAGGGTTTTGAGAGTGAAAAGTGAAAGTCACTCAGTTGTGTACAACTCTTTGCAACCCCATGTACTGTAGACTGCCAGGCTCCTCTGTCCATGGAATTCTCCAGGAAGAACACTGGAGTGGGTAGCTGTTCCTTTCTCCAAGCGATCTTTCTAACCCAGGGATAGGACCCAGTCCTCCCACACTGTGGGTGGATTCCTCACCATCTGAGCCACCAGGGAAGCCCATGGTTGTGAAAGCTGGACCATAAAGAAGGCAGAAAGCCAAAGAATTGATGCCTTCAAAATTTGGTGCTGGAGAAGACTCCTGAAAGTCCCTTGGACAGCAAGGAGATCAAACCAGTCAATCTTGAACGAGATCAACCATGAATATTCACTGGAAGGACTGATACTAAAGCTGAAGTTCCAGTGTTTTGGTCATCTGATGTGAAAAGATGACTCATTGGAAAAGTCCCTGATGCTGGGAAAGACCGAAGGCAGAAGGAGAAGGCATCAAGAGGATGAAACAGCTGGACAGTATCATCGATGCAATGAACATGAACTTTGGGGAAACTCCAGGAGATGGTGAGGGACAGGGAGGCCTGGTGCACTGCAGTCCATGGGGTCACAAAGAGTCGAACATGACTGGGCTACTGAACAGCAACCCACATACATGTAATTCCCAATTTGCTCCTTATTTCATTAAGAGACAAAATAAGTATAACAGTTAAAAGAAGGGAATATGGATTTTGGCTGCCTGGATTCAGATTCTAGCTCTGCCACTTAAACTGTGTAAAACTGGGCAACTTATCATTTTATGATTCAGTTTTCTCATCTGTCAAATAGGAATAATAATAATGGTAACTAATTCCTAAAGTCCTTGTGAGGATTAAATAAGTTAAAATAGACGAAGCACTTAGAACAATGTCTGACACAATTTAATCATTACATAAGCATAAGCTAACTTATTATTAGTGTCTCAATCATATCTGAACAGATAGCCAAGGACAATCACAGATATGTAGAAATGAAATTATGGTTGCCGGGGGGTGGGGGAAGGATAATTTGGTTGCCTTTGAGAAGGCCATGTACACACTGCAATATTTAAAATAGATAAACAGTAAGGACCTATTGTATAGCACATGGAACTCTGCTCAATGTTATGTGCCAACCTGGATGGGAGAGGGGAGTGGGGAAGAACGGATACATGTATATATATGGCTGAGTCCATTTACTGTTTACTTGAAACTACCACAACATTGCTAATCAGCTACACCCTAATAAAAATAAAAAGTTTAAAATATGGGGGAAAAAACAATAAGAATATTCAAATGACAAAAAAAGAAAATAGCTAATATGAAAAGAGCAGAGGTCAATTACTAATAGCTCCAGAAAGAATGAAGTGACAAGGCCAAAGCAGAAATGATGCTCACTTGTGGATGTGTCGGGTGTGAAAGTAAAGTTCGATGCTGTAAAGAACAATACTGCTTAGGAACCTGGAATGTTAGGTCCATGAATCAAGATAATGTGGACATGGACAAGCAGGAGATGACAAGAGTAAACATTAACATCTTAGGAATCATTGAACTAAAATGGACGGGAATGGGTGAAGTTAATTCAGAATACTATTATATCTACCATTGTGGGCAAGAATCCCTTAGGGGGGAAAAAAAATGGAGCAGACTTCATAGTCAACAGATGAGTCTGAAATGCAATATCTGAGTAAAATCTCAAAAAATGACAGAATGATCTCGGATCATTTCCAAGGCAAACTATTCAACATCACAGTAACCCAAGTCTATGCCCCAACCACTGATGCCAAAGAAGCTGATGTTGAACGGTTCTATGAAGACCTACAAGACCTTCTAAAACTAACACCAAAAAGAGACATTTGTTTCATCACAGGGGATTGGAATGCAAAAGGAGGAAACAAGAGATACCTAGAGTAACAGGCAAGTTTGGCCTTAAAGCACAAAATGAAGCAGGGCAAAGGCTTACAGAGTTTTGTCAGGAGAACACATTTGGTCATTGGTTATAGGAAACACCCTTTTCCAAGAACACAAGAGATGACTCCACACATGGGCATCACCAAATCGTCAATATCAAAATCAGATCGATTACATTATTTGCAGACAAAGATGAGAAGTTCTATAAGTTAGCCAAAACAAGACCTGAAGCTGACCATGGCTCAGATCATCAGCTCCTTACTGAAAATTTCAGGCTTAAATTGAAGAAAATAGGGAAAACCACTAGGCCATTCAGGTATGACCTAAATCAAATCCCTTATGATTACACAGTGAAGTGATGAATAGATTCAAGAAATTAGATCTGGTAGATGGAGTGCCTGAAGAACTATGGACAGTTTCATAACACTATACAGGAGTCAGTGAACAAAACCATCTGAAAGGGAAAAAAAAAAAGACAAGATGTCAAAGCGGTAGTCTGAGGAGGCTTTACAAATACATGAAGAAAGAAGAGAAGTGAAAAGCAAGAGAGAAAGGGAAAGATATATCTAATTGAATGCAGAGTTTCAGAGAAGAGCAAGGACAGATAAGAAGCCCTTCTTCAATGAACAATGCAATGAAGCATAGGAAAACAACAGAATGGGAAAGACTAGAGATCTCTTCAAGAAAATTGGAGAGATCAAGGGAACATTTCATGCAAGGATAGGCACAATAAAGGACAGAAATGGCAAGGACCTAACAGAGGCAGAAGATATTAAGAGGTGGCAAGAACACACAGAAGAACTATATAAAAAAGGGTCTTAATGACCAGGATAACCACACTGGTGCCGTAACTTACCTAGAGCCAGACATTCTGGAGTGTGAAGTCAAGTGGGCCTTAGGAAGCATTACTAGGAATAAAGCTAGTGGAGGTGACAGAATTCCAGCTGAGCTATTTAAAACACTAAAAGTTAATGTTGTTAAAGTGCTGCGCTCATTATACCAGAAAATTTGGAAAACTCAGAAGTAGCCATAAGACTGAAAAGGTCAGTTTTCATTCCAGTCCCAAAGAAGGGCAATGCCAAAGAATGTCCACAGGAGAATTGTGCTCATTTTGCATACTCATTAAGATTACACTCAAAATCCTTCAAGTTAGGCTTCAGCAGTATAGGAACTGAGAACTTGAGGATGTACAAGCTGGATTTAGAAAAAGCAAAGGAACCAGAGATCAAATTGCCAACATTCATTGGATCACAGAGACCAAGGAAAGGAATTCCAGAAGAACATCTACTTCTGCTTCATTGACAATGTGAAAGCCATTGTCAAAGACAATTTACATTGTCTATGTAAATCACAACAAACTATAGAAAATTCTTAAGGAGATGAGAGTATCAGACCACCTTACCTGTCTCCTAAGAAACCTGTATATGGATCAAGAAGCAACAGTTATAACCTTACATGGAACAATAGACTGGTTCAAAATTGGGAAAGGAGCATGACAAAGTGTACAGTGTCATCCTGCTTACCTAACTTATATACAGGGTACATCATGCAAAATGCCAGGATAGATGACTCACAAGCTGGATTCAAGATTGCAGAAAAAATATCAACAACCTCAGATATGCAGATAATACCATTTGAAGGGCAGAAAGGGAAGAGGAACTACAGATCCTCTCAGTTCAGTTCAGTTCAGTCGCTCAGTTGTGTCCGACTCTTTGCGACCCCATGAATTGCAGCACGCTAGGCCTCCCTGTCCATCACCAACTCCCAGAGTTCACCCAAACTCACATCCATCGAGTTGGTGATGCCATCCAGCCATCTCATCCTCTGTCGTCCCCTTCTCCTCCTGCCCCCAATCCCTCCCAGCATCAGAGTCTTTTCCAATGAGTCAACTCTTCGCATGAGGTGGCCAAAGTACTGGAGTTTCAGCTTTAGCATCATTTCTTCCAAAGAAATCCCAGGGCTGATCTCCTTCAGAATGGACTGGCTGGATCTCCTTGCAGTCCAAGGGACTCTCAAGAGTCTTCTCCAACACCACAGTTCAAAAGCATCAATTCTTCAGCGCTCAGCTTCCTTCACAGTCCAACTCTCACATCCATACATGACCACTGGAAAAACCATAGCCTTGACTAGACGGACCCTTGTTGGCAAAGTAATGTTCTGCTTTTGAATATGCTATCTAGGTTGGTCATAACTTTCCTTCCAAGGAGTAAGCGTCTTTTAATTTCATGGCTGTAGTCACCATCAGCAGTGATTTTCCAGCCCCAAAAAATAAAGTCTGACACTGTTTCCACTGTTTCCCCATCTATTTCCAATGAAGTGACGGGACCCGATGCCATGATCTTCGTTTTCTGATTGTTGAGCTTTAAGCCAATCTTTTCACTCTCCTCTTTCACTTTCATCAAGAGGCTTTTTTTAGTTCCTTTTCACTTTCTGCCATAAGGGTGGTGTCATCTGCATATCTGAGGTTATTGATATTTCTCCCAGCAATCTTGATTCCAGCTTGTGCTTCTTCCAGCCCAGAGTTTCTCATGATGTACTCTGCATATAAGTTAAGCAGGGTGACAATATACAGCCTTGACGTACTCCTTTTCCTATTTGGAACCAGTCTGTTGTTCCATGTCCAGTTCTAACTGTTGCTTCCTGACCTGCATATAGGTTTCTCAAGAGGCAGGTCATGTGGTCTGGTATTCCCATCTCTTGAAGAATTTTCCACAGTTTATTGTGATTCACACAGTCAAAGGCTTTGGCATAGTCAATAAAGCAGAAATATATGTTTTTCTGGAACTCTCTTGCTTTTAAGAGGAGAGTGAAAATGCTGGCTTAAAACTCAGTATTCCAAAAACTAAGATCATGGCATCTGGTCCCATCACTTCATGGCAAATAGAAGGGGAAAAAGCAGAAGCAATGACAGATTTCTTGGGGCTCCAAAACTCATTGCAGATGGTGACTGCAGCCATGAAATTAAGATGCCTGCTGCTTGGAAGGAAAGCTATGACAAACCCAGAGAGCATATTAAAAAACAAAGACATCATTTTGTGAACAATGGTCTGTATAACCAAAGCTATTGTTTTTCCAGTAGTCATGTATGGATGTGAGAGTTGGACCATAAAGAAGGCTGAGTGCTGAAGAATTGATGATTTTGAATTGTGATGCTGGAGATGACTATTGAGGGTATCTTGGACTGCAAGGAAATTAAACTAGTCAATCGTAAAGAAAATAAACCCTGAATAGTCATTGGAAGGACTTAAGAGGAAGCTAAAGCTCCAATACTTTGGCCACCTGATGCAAAGAGCTGATTCCCTGAAAAACACCCTGAAGCTGGGGAAGACTGAAGGCAAAAGGGGAAGACAGTGGCAAAGGATGAGATGGTTAGATAGCATCACTGACTCAATTTGAGCAAACTCCAGGAGACAGTGAATGATGGGAAGCCTGATATGCTGCAGTCCATGAAGCTGTATAGAGTCAAACACAACTTATGAGACTGAACAAAAGCAACAGTATGAAAAACAGAAATTAACTCCCCAAAAAAGGAGAAAAGATGGAAGAAACAGAGACTACATATGAGAGAAATATTTGCTAAAAAATAAAAACTATAATGAATACCTTCAGAGAGTTGAGATCACAAGACAGTGCATTCATGAAATAATAAGAAGCTTTAATTTGGGAGGGAAGTTGGGTGGTATATAACAAGACTATGGTCTTTTTTTTTTTTTTTTTAGCTTTCACTTTTATTTCTCCATTATATACCTTGCTACTTAAATACAGTAGGATCCCTCTGTGCCACATAAAATGTGAATAAAAATGTCAACTTCTCAGGTTTAGTACAAAAATTAAGTCAGATAACAGAATATATTATAAAGTATCCAAAATGTTATAAGTCTCAAAAAAGGAAGAAGGTTTCTTCTGTATTTAGCTAAACTTTAAAATATGAAAAATATCTCAAATAGTTTTTGGTTTAACTCTCACATAAATTGCCTAGGAATCAGTAATATGAAAATATATTTAATAGCTTATATGACGCACCTAAAGCAGTGCTTGGAGAGATATTTAATAGCCTAACCATTTTTTTTAATATGAAAATATAAATGATTACAGAAATTAAACACTTCAGGTTGGATAATAAAGCTAAGAAAATCTCCTTTAAGAAGCAGAGTATAAAAGAAAAAGAAATGAGAAATCAGAGTAAAAATGTAAGAAAAGTATAAGATCCAGTCTAGAATATGCAATATTTAATTTTAGGAATTCTAGAAAGAACAGAGAAAACAAAAGATATATCATGAGCCAAATAACAAAAGAAACTTTTTAAAACTAAAAGATATAATTTGCAGATTTAATGGTTCCTCAGGTATCTAAGAAAATAGAAGTAAAAAGCCACACTAAGAGTGCAGTGTCTTACATCCTACAAAAAAAGAGAAGATCCTACAAGCTTATAAAGAGATATATATGTAATGGTATTAGACTTTACAAAAGCATCACTGAAAAGTGAAAAACAATGAAGCGATGATGTTAAGATTTTGAGGGAAAATTTTACAACATAGAACTTTATAATCAGCCAATCCAACAAATAACCAAGTACAGGGAAAATAAGTCATATTCACACCTGACAGTCTCAAAAAAAAAAGTTATTTCCCAACAATTCTATGGAGTAAAGAAATAAGACATGAGAGAGATACAGGATTAAGAAAAAGGAGATCCAAATAAAGTGAGAAACAAAAGGAATTGTCCCAGAAAAATGAAGTGAGTAGCAAGAAGAGACAGCAACAAGTCTAAATTGGAGTAGAGAGGAAAGCTCCTGGGAGATGTATTTGAGGAAATGAAGTTAAATAGACTGTCTCTGTTTTACCCTAATAAGAGTAATTTTAAACAACTGGAGAAAAATGTAGGCTTGATTAAGTGATTAGAAAATTAGCTAAATGAAAACAGCGAGAAAACAATGTGTTAGACAGGAAAAGCAAACATAATATACTACCTTTTTCAGCTGTGAGTAGTATGTACATGGTCATAATCATGTTAACAGTGAATAACTACCTGTACCAAAATTATAATATAACCATATTGGGAAGGTAAGAGAAAGATGATGAAGGATGTGGTATGAGCCAGAGGTAAAAGACAGTTTAGGTCTGATCTTCCATATTGGAAAGACAATGGGTATGAAATTTAAAAATCAAGACATAGCAATAATAAATGTTATTTTGTGATTAACTGGTAAACACTAAAAGATTCAGCTATATATGCTGTTAAATATCTTGCTTCTAGAAAGCAAGAAATGGAGAAGCTGGAAGAGAGGGCATCATAAGACGGACTTCGGCCATAACAAGACTTTTACAACTTTAAACTGCGGGCTCTCATAACTGACTTTTTTAATGACAGCATAAAAAAAAATCATGGCACAACTAATCAAGTACCCTTTATTTGCGTCAAAATACTACTCTGAAAAGAAAACTCAAGGCAAGTTTTATTTTTCAAAACAAACTGTAAGAGAAGGCTTAAATAGTTTAAATTAGCCTTTAATCAGTGAATAAATGGAAAATGTTTCATGTTAGTCTTCTTTATGACATATTCCCATATTATAAATATTTATACAAAATGTAAAAGTGTATCTCAGACACCAAAGTTGCTCAAAATAAAATGCAAAAAAACACCAAATAGAAAAGTAGACAATTTAAGTAACTGACTTCAAAAATTACCATCTCCAGAGATTATCCAGAGTATTCAGTCATCCCAAAGTGCCTTACACTGTCCACTCAGCATTTAAGTCAATCTCTATCCCATCTGGAAAATTACTGGCTAACCAACATCCAAAATTTTTTCTGTTTGAGACTATTTCATGCCATGTTTCCTAAAAGTAACAGACAGGTGATTTTTTTCAGACAATCCAGAGCAAATATAAATTGGTAAGAGGAAACCTAACAAAGGAAATACACATAAACACAGACAGACACACCCCCTTAGCTAAGGTAAAAGTGAACAGCCATTAATTAAGACTGAACTAAAAGGAAGAGTCTAATCAAAACACAAAATCAGAATTTCAAGCTTATCTTGTCAAGGAAATCATTTACCTGAATTTCCATAAGGTCTTCCAAAGTAATTTATGGACCATTTCTTAAACTTTTTTACTCCCTAGAACCTTGAACTATGCAGTTCCTAGCACACAGTAGGAGCTCCAAAAAGTATTTTTGAATCAATGCTTTTGGAATAAATGACTGAATGAAAGCAAATGAGTTACTCATAGTTCGTCCATTACTCTGCTTTTCCTCTTATTTCTCCAAGAAAAATACACTGGAGTTTGAGCACAAAAAGTCTACATCTTAGAAGAAATTACAGTGCCACACTCACTCTCTTATTCAATTATTATTGTGGGTAATGGTAATTTTGAAACTTCCTGTCGTTATTGTTGTTTTTCAGTCACTAAGTTGTGTTCTACTCTTTGCAACCCCATGGACTGCAGCACATCAGGCTTCCCTGTCCTTCACTATCTCCCAGAGTTTGCTCAAATTCATGTTCATTGAGTGGGTGGTGCTATCTAACCATCTCATCCTCTGCCATCTTCTTCTGCTAACTGTGTAGAGGTCAGCACGCATGCACAGAGAAAGTTCTTTGGGTTCCTCACTGGGAACTTTATGCCCATAAACAATATAATCTTTCTCTGATCTAGCTCTCATGAGGGAAATTCACCAGAGAAAAACTTTATATTCTTAGTCTGGATTCATGTTTTTTAGCCAATGGATAAATTTAATTCAGGAGAGAAATTGCAGGAGACCTCATTTCAGCCTCAATCCAAGCCACATTTACATTAAACTTTTAAGACTAGAGACACTTTTCTGGTTCTTATAACTCTTGGTTCTATTTCTCAATAGCTTCAGAACCTAGAGTTCTTATAAGGCAGGAGATAATAGCTCTCATACAGAACCACCAACAAACAATATCCAACTGCCTGTCTTCTGCTTAGAAGGATCATAAAATTCATGCTTCCCATCTTCAACTGGGTCCACAGCGCTGCCAACCACATACATTTTTTTCTTTAATTAAACCTCTTGCTCCCCTTCTCCAGAAGCTATTTCAAAGATTTCGCAGCTCTCCTCAAACTTTCCAACAAATTACTTTCAGTAATCGAAGTACATGATCAAGCCTCCTGCTAAACAAAAAAGGCATTTTAAGGGAAGGCCCTTTACTTTTTTCTACCAAAACTATAGTTACTAGCATGTGTACCCAACTGTGATGTGCTTAGTCGCTTCAGTCGCGTCCAACTCTTTGTGACCCCATGGACTGTAGCCTGCCAGGCTCCTCTGTCCATAGGGATTCTCCAGGCAAGAATACTGGAGTGGGTTCCCATGCCCTCCTCCCGGGGATCTTCCCAACCCAAGGATCGAACCCAGGTCTCCCACAGATTCTTTACTGTATGAGCCACCAGGGAAGCCCAACTACTCCACTTCATTCTGCTCATAAGGAAAAAGAATTCCTCCACTTAAGACTAATTCCTCCATCTGTGCTCTGAGACCTGACTCTCTCAGTTATTCCTTCTCTTTATTAAATATTCAACTTTCCCCTTTTATTTGGCTCCTTCCTATTAACAGTGAAACATGTTCCACGTCCTACATCTTTAAAAATGAAACAAAACAAAAACAAAAGCAAAACCATCCTTAACTGCACATTCTTCTCCAACCACAGCCCTCTCCTTTTCACAACTCAACATCATAGATGCTCTATTCTTAAAGACCTACAGACCATGCCTGCAACCAATTACCTCCTTTTCACTAAATGCAAAAAGACACTTTCAATTCCTTGTCATATTTGAACACTAACAGCATTTGACCAGTCTTTCCTTCTCAAAACACTCTCAATCTCCGGCTTGCAAAACAACCATACTTGTTCCCTCTTTCTTCCTGTTTCTCCGACTGCTTCTTCCCAGTCTCCCTTACAGGTCCTTCTTCTACCTACCCTTTAAATGCTGGCATTTTTATCTGACTTCAAATAAATTCTCTAGGTTATTCATTCCTTCAGATTCATTTTAAACAATTCATTTTCAGATTGTTTACAAACAATCTAAGGGATCTCTAGTTCAGATCCACCTCCTGAGCTACAGATCCATAAAATCAACAGACAACTGACTAGTTTCTTTTTCATCTAACAGGTACTTGAATACAATCAAACCTGAACCTAAGATCTCTCCCACCAACCTCAAATTGACTCTTCCTCTAGGATTGGCCAAGAACAAAAGCTGGAGTCATCCTTGCCTCCTCCTTCTCTCACCAAATTCTGTGTCTTAAATACTTCTAGAATTTATCTACTCAATTGCTAATATTTTTACCCTAGTTAAAGCACCTTTATGTTTTATCTGGTTCATAGCATCAGCCTTCAAAATAGTTTTCTGCTTCCAGTTTGCACCTTTCTATTCCATCCTCCACTCTGCTACACAGGTGATTTCTTCTAAAGATTCATGCCTCTATAGAACACAAACTCTGGAGTCTCACCACTAAGCAAAGCAAACATGAAGACAAAGTTGTAAATTGAGACTAATGATTAGAAGTAAAAGTATATTCTGCAAAAAGCCTACAATTATATCATAATATTAAGGCAATATTATGAGGGTACTCTATATAACACACAATAGAGAAAAGTGTTAGTGAACAACACAGTACAGTGTTGACAACTTTATAAAGTGCTTCATATCTTTCATAGCGTTATATGTGCTTTTTTATCTTTTTCTATTTTATAGTGAATTTTCATTTATCTGGACAGATATATTTAATAACCTCATCTACCTGGAACATGGCTGTTCTACTATAATAAGCATAAAACTCTTAGGTAGATTGTTGTTGTTGTTGTTGTTGTTGTTGGGTAAGAGTAAAATTAAAACACAATGTCTCAGTGTTCAGTTATTTAACCACAGACAGCTTTAAACCTTTGTTAAGAATTTGTTAACTCTTCTCCTAGACATAATTAGAGCATCCAGTGCCTCTCTGATCTAAACTATAACTCCCTCTGACTCACTCTGTTCTAGCTACATAGCCTCCCTAACAATCATACTCCTGCCTCAAGGCGTTCGGTCTTTTTTTTTAATTGTTTATTCCATTTTTTTTTAATAAAATTAAGATACGGAACCTACCACCAGGCATAAAACTGAAGATCATAGCAAATTACATACAACCCCTCCTTGGATCTCTCTGGACTCACAATCTTAAGTTTATTTTTCATCATTCCTTTATTTTCAAGTTAATGAAGTTCCATTTTATATCTACCACCAAAAGGTATATTTTAGCTATTTTTATAGGGCATCCTATGACATAAATTTAGGGGATTTAATTTTTTCACGTTATGTTGATAATATTATTTTAGCTACCGTTCATTCTTTTTTACTACTTTAATATACCATAGTTTATTCAGTCACTTTCTTTTCAACAAACATTTGTGTGGCTTACAATATTTTGTTACTGAAAAGATGTACCATAATTAATCTTTCTTAATGCCTATTAATAAAATCTTATAATTTTCACTGAAGAAGTCTTTTATATCTCCTACTAGATTTATCCCTAGATACTAACATTCTGATACATTAATATCTTCTTTTAAATTGTATTTTCTAGTTGTCTAATGCTGTTGTGTAATAATACAATTAACTTTTAACTTTTTTATATTAATCTTATATCCATTCAGCTTCACCAAACTGACATCTAATAATTTATATCTTTTGATTTTATTTGTAAATGATCATATTATCTCCAGATAACAATTTTACTTCTTTCCAATTCTATCTCTCTAATTTATTTTTCTTATCGTCAAGCACAGGTTATGTCCTTCAATAAAAGTGCTAAGTACAAGAGGTAATGTGGTGACTGTAGTCTTCAAAGACATTATCAAAAATATCTCCTAACTCACATATTCTCCTAAGAATGAAACACTGATACTCATTCCAAAGAGTCATAATAGCTGTTTTCTCCTTTTGAAACTATGGGATATTAATCATTAAACTTCTAAAACTGATATAGTACAGTAGAATTAACATGTGTGAGTTTCCCAGTTAGGTCATAAAACTGTAATTTCTGATTCTGTCCTTGTATTGCCTGGCTAGTAACCTAGCTACCATGTTGTGAGAAAAGCCAAGCCAGGCCACATGGAGAGGTGACGTGGAGAACCTGCAAGTTTTTCAACTGATTACCTGAGCCCCCAGCCAGCAACTGGAATCAAATCGCCAGATATATATAAATACTTTCAGACAATTCCAGCTTCAGCTATCCAGCTACTTGCAGTATTTAAGTCATCCCACCGATGCATTCGAAAGGGGCGAGCAGTAACAAACCTTATTTTGCACTGTTCAAGTTCCGGACCCTCAGAATCCATAGGAATAATAAAATAGTTGTTTAATGCCCTTAAGTTTAGGATAATTTCTTATGTAGCAATAAAACCACTAGAATGGGTGATAACATCCATGTCTGTAACATTCCTGTTTTTAAAGGGAATGTTTTTAATATTTTCCCATTTAAAAACATGTCTGTTGATTATTGTTGGTTTTTTTTTAATAGTCCCAACAGGTTAAACAATTTCCAACTTTGCTAATTTACTAAGCATTTTAATCATGAATTTACATGGATAATTAGATGCTTTTTTCCACCTGACATTACCATATGATTTTTCTCTTTTAATCTATTAATATCATCATTTACATTTATAGATCATATAATAGTTATCTAGCCTTGCATACCTGAAACAAACAGAACTTGGTGAGAGCATTTTTCTTCTTTTACAATGTAGATTTCAAAATGTTAATATCTTGTTTGAGATTTCTACATCTACACTCAAGAGTGAAATAACCTGTAATTTTCATTTCTTCTAATGCCTTCATCTGGTTTAGATATCAGGGTTACATAGGGCTTTCAGAACTAGGTGGGGCAACATTCTCTTTTTCTATTAATTAAAAGAGATTGCATCAGATTGGAATAACCTTTTTTAAAAAATTTTGGTAGAAACTTGCTCAGCAAATCATCTGGACTTGTTGCTTTCTTTGTGGTAAGATTCAATTTCTTGTAATTATAGGATGATTCAGACTTTTAATTTCTCCCTCATTTTTTGTAAGTAATATTTTTCTAGAAACTTGTCTATTTCTTCTAAGTTTTTAAAAAACAGCTGGCATAAAGTTGTTAATAATATCATCATGGTTGATTTTTTTATTGTGGTAAAATAAACACCACATAAAATTTACTATCTTAACCACATTTAAGTGTACAGTTCAGTGGTATTAAGCATATTCATATTACTATGAAGTCACCATCATCCGTCTTTTCATTTTTCTTTACAAAACTAAAACTCTGTCCCCATTAAATGGTAATTCCCCATTCTCATCTCCCTAGTCCCTGACAACCATCATTCTATGTTCTATTTTGACTACATTAAGTACCTTACGTAAGTGGAATAATACAGTAATTGTCTCTCTGTGAGTGGTTTACCTCACATAGCATAATGTCCTCAAAGTTCTTCCATGCTGTAGCATATATCAGAAGTCCCTTCCTTTCTAACTGAATAATATTCCATTATGCCACATTTTGTTTACCCATATATGTCAAGATACTTGGGTTGTTTCATATGTCTTAGCTTTTGTGAAGAATACTGCTGTGAATCAGTATCTTGTACCCTGCTTTTAATTATTTTGAGTATATATCCTGATGTGGAATTGTTAGAGTATACAGTAATTCTAGTTTTAATTTCTGGAGGAACTACCATACAGCTGTTTCCCACAACAGCAGTACCACTTTGCATTCCCACCAACAGTGCTCAAGTGTTCCAATTTCTCTATATCTTCATCAAAACTTATTATTTTCTGGGTTTTTTGTTTATTTGGGGGTTTTTTTGGTAATAGTAGGCATCCTAATGAGTGTGAGGCGGTATCTCATTACAACTGACTTTGCATTTCCTTAACGATTAATGATGCTGAGCATCTTTTAATGAGTTTATTAGCATTCTGCACATCTTTAGAGAAATGTCTATTCAAAACCTTTCAGTTCAGTTCAGTCATTCAGTCACATCTGACCCTTTGTGAGTCCATGGACTGCAGCATCCAGGCTTTCCTGTCCATCACCAATTCCTGGAGCTTGCTCAAACTGATGTCAGTCGAGTCCGTTAGCCATTTTTTAATCTACTTGTTTGTTTTTTAGTGTTGAGTTTTGTTGTTGCTGTTATTGTTTAGTTCCTAAGTCATGTCCAACTCTTTTGTGACCCCATGGCCTATAGACTGCCTGTCTCCTCTGTCCATGAAATTTCCCAAACAAGACGATACTGGATGCTTGGGGCTGGTGCACTGGGACAACCCAGAGGGATGGAATGGGGAGGGAGGAGGGAGGAGGGTTCAGGATGGGGAACACATGTATACCTGTGGCAGATTCATTTTGATATTTGGCAAAACTAATACAATTATGTAAAGTTTAAAAATAAAATAAATAAATAAATAAAAAAGAACACTGGAGTAGATTGCCATTTCCTCCTCTGAGGGATCTTTCTGACCCAGGGATCGAACTCACATCTCTGCATTGGCAGGCAGATTCTTTACCCCTGAACCACCAGAAAAGCCCTGTTGAGTTTTAGGAGCGCTCTGTATATTCTGGAATATTAATTCCTTATCAGATACATGGTTTGCAAATATTTTCTTCCATTCTGTGGAGAAGCTAGATCTTTTAAACACCACTATTGGAGATGTAAAATGGCACAGTCATTTCCGTTACTCTGGAAAATAATTTGCCAGTGTCTTTAAAAGTTAAAAATAAACTTACCAAAATATCTAGAATTGTACTCTTGGGTACTTCTCCCAAAGAAATGAAAACTTATGTCCACACAAAAATCTGTACATGATTGTTCATACCTTTGTTTTTATCAGTCAAAAAACAGAAACAACCAAAAAGTTCCAAAATAAGTAAACAGTTAAACTGTGCCACATCCATGCTACTATATTAGTCAGCATTACAAAGAAAAGAATTACTGACACATGCAACAAGTTAGATGAATCTCAAGCGCATTAACTGAGTGATAAAAAAAATCTAGTCTCAAAAGGTCAAATACTGTATGATTCCATTTATATAACACTGTCAGAATGATAAAACTGTAAATATGGAGAACAAATTAGCAGTTGCTAGGGGTTGGGGATGGTAGGAAGGGAAGGAATAAGGCTGACTATATAAAGGTAGCACAAGGAGATCTTACTGGTGACAGAATAGCTCTGTGTTTTGATGTGATATTGGTTACACAAAACTACGGATGTGGTAAAATGACAGAACTGTACACACACACTGTACCAACATCAATTTCCTAGTTTTGACATTGTATTATGCATACAAAATCGCTTCAATTGTGTCTGACTCTTTGCCACCCTACGGACTGTAGCTCACCAGGCTCCTCTGTTCATGGGATTTTCCAGGCAAGAATACTGGAGTGGGCTATCATGTCCTCCTCCTGGGGATCTTCCTGACCCAGGGAGCAAACCCGCATGTCTTACGTCTCCTGCAGGTGGGTTCGTCACCACTAGTGCCGCCTGGAGGAGATCATTATACCACAGTTACATGAAATATGACCATTTGGGAAACTGAACACAACAGGACTTCTCTGTACTATCTTTGCAACTTCTTATGAATCTACAAACATTTCAAAATGAAGTTTTTTTAAGCCATGTATCTTGAAAAAGTTAAATTATGTACTTCATTAAAACAAAATTTAAATGTCTCTTTAAAAATTTTGACTTACACAGCATTTTCCTTTAAATTGGCTAACCAATTTATCACATAATTGTCTTAGCTTCATAATGCATCAACTTATCATCATGGTGCTAAAGATTTCTCATTAATAAATCATAAAGAGAATGAAATTTTTAGGATAAGATACTGATAAAGATGCTCAATTGCCTGCAAATTTACACAGTCTGCAAATGCCTAAAGGATACTTTAAAATTATTTTACCACAAAGACAACTTATTATAAGACTAGATATTAGCATGTTGGTGTTTCAACACCAATGACTTAAAAGAGATGTGCCCCTGTTTAGTCATAAATACAATTCAACTCCATCTTCTACAAACAGCAACAAAAATTATGAGACAAGTAAAAGAGAACGAAAACTGTCAAGAGACAAAGAAATCAAAACCAGGCTAGGCGATGATCCAGATGACAGGAATTAAAAAAGAAAAAAGCAGCTGTGATAGACGAATACAATGGAAAGGTGGAAAATATGCATACATGGCTATCAACAGATAGATGGAAACCATTAAAAAGAGTAAAATGGAAATGCTGGTAATGTATCAGGAAGGAAAATATCTTCTATGGGTTTATCATCAAAATGTACAGAATAGGGAAAAAAAAAAAAAACAGTGACCTTGAAAATAGATGAACAGAAATTATTCAAACTGGAACACACACAAACACACTTTGGCTAAAAAAAGAGAGAGAGAGAGAGAGAAAAGAATCCATCCATAAATTGCAGGACAGTCTCGGAAAGTCTATCATATGTAAAATTAAAATCATCAAAAAAAAAAAGAGAGAGAGAAGAGAGAATATTTAAAGAGATATTGGCTAAAAGTTTTTCAAATCAATTAAAGACAACAAACACAAACCAAGAAAATTAAAAGAACCCCCACCAGATAAATACAAAGTACACAAACTCTCATAAAATCTAATGTGAGGTAAGATGCACACAAGTATACAAAAAGTAAAGTGTATAAGAGATTTGGAAAGATCCATCAAAAATAGAATCAGCAATTAAAATCAAATTCTCTTTCTCCTCTAATATGTAATGAACAAATCAGCTACATAACTGTTCAACTCTGAAAATAGCTAAGTTGTTAATCATTAAATAATTGAATAACATACAACAGCTAAGCTGTTACAGAACTGGCTATCTAAATCTGTACCAACACTGTAACTATAAAAGCATAAAATCATGCTAATTATTTCCAGATACTCAACAATTTTCTCATAGTAAGAAATATAGCACACGAAACTAAAGATTTCTCATTAATAAATCATGAAGAGACTGAAATTTTTAGGATAAGATACTGATAAAGATGCTCAGTTGACTCCAAATTTACAGTCTGCAAATGCCTAAAGCATACTTTAAAATTATTTCACCACAAAGAAAATTATATATTATAAGGCTAGATATTAATTTTTAGTAAGTAATTCTTCTAAATTTTGTTTTGCAATACTTGAACTGTACTTTTCTTGAGAATTTTATTGTCAAAACAACATAAAAACAATTTGCTATGATGTCATCCTAGCCTATTTATTTCTAGTATTCAAATGTATACATATATGTTTCAATTGCACATGAAATTATAAATTCCTTTTTCATATATTACACCATTAATATACTTCTAAGTCATTACGGGCTTTGTAACTGTACTCTTCATGACTGTATTATTTACATCCACATAATATACCATCAGCATGACAATCCAATCATTATCCTACTTCTAAACACTACAGTTTATCCAATATGTTCTCTACTATAGAACCAACATCACAACAACTTCATTATACATTAACTTTTTAAAATTATTTTAGGTCATAGTATAAACTTCCAGATACATATCGATAAGGTCAAAGACTATGAACACTGCTTGATGAAGTTTGTTAAATCACTTTCCAAAGGAACTATACTGATTAATAACATACATGCAATCTTTTTAATTATTTAAATACAGATATAAAAATATATAACTTTAAAGCATAAGTATGATTTTGCTATCATTAAAGTATTATTTTTAATGCAATTTTTCTTTTCCTTTGTGGACATCATTTCTTGTCTCACAGTATACCTTCCTTTCTTGCACCACATAAAGGCACCACCCATTTGCCCATCAAAACTCAGCAGTGGCCAAAGGACTGGAAAAGGTCAGTTTTCATTCCAATCCCAAAGAAAGGCAATGCCAAAGAATGCTCAAACTACTGCACAATTGCACTCATCTCACACGCTAGTAAAGTAATGCTCAAAATTCTCCAAGCCAGGCTCCAGCAATATGTGAACCGTAAACTTCCTGATGTTCAAGCTGGTTTTAGAAAAGGCAGAGGAACCAGAGATCAAATTGCCAACATCTGCTGGATTATGGAAAAAGCAAGAGAGTTCCAGAAAAACATCTCTTTCTGCTTTATTGACTATGCCAAAGCCTTTGACTGTGTGGATCACAATAAACTGTGGAAAATTCTGAAAGAGATGGGAATACCAGACCACCTGATCTGCCTCTTGAGAAATTTGTATGCAGGTCAGGAAGCAACAGCTAGAACTGGACATGGAACAAGAGACTGGTTCCGAATAGGAAAAGGAGTTCATCAAGGCTGTATATTGTCACCCTGTTTATTTAACTTATATGCAGAGTACATCATGAGAAACGCCAGACTGGAAGAAGCCCAAGCTGGAATCAAGATTGCCGGAAGAAATATCAATAACCTCAGATATGCAGATGACACCACCCTTATGGCAGAAAGTGAAGAGGAACTCAAAAGCCTCTTGATGAAGGTGAAAGTGGAGAGTGAAAAAGTTGGCTTAAAGCTCAACACTCAGAAAACGAAGATCATGGCATCCGGTCCCACCACTTCATGGCAAATAGATGGGGAAACAGTGGAAATAGTGTCAGACTTTATTTTTCTGGGCTCCAAAATCACTGCAGATGGTGACTGCAGCCATGAAATTAAAAAACACTTACTCCTTGGAAGGAAAGTTATGACCAAACTAGACAGCATATTCAAAAGCAGAGACATTACTTTGCCAACAAAGGTTCATCTAGTCAAGGCTATGGTTTTTCCTGTGGTCATGTATGGATGTGAGAGTTGGACCGTGAAGAAGGCTGAGCGCCGAAGAATTGATGCTTTTGAACTGTGGTGTTGGAGTGCAAGGAGATCCAACCAGTCCATTTTGAAGATCAGCCCTGGGATTTCTTTGGAAGGAATGATGCTAAAGCTGAGACTCCAGTACATTGGCCACCTCATGCGAAGAGTTGACTCATTGGAAAAGACTCTGATGCTGGGAGGGATTGGGGGCAAGAGGAGAAGGGGACAACAGAGGATGAGATGGCTGGTTGGCATCACTGACTTGATGGACGTGAGTCTGAGTGAACTCCGGGAGTTGGTGATGGACAGGGAGGCCTGGCGTGCTGCGATTCATGGGGTCGCAAAGAGTGGGACAACTGAGCGACTGATCTGATCTGATCTTAATATTCCATACTGTAGATATATATTCAATACATATTTATTCAGTCATTCCTCTACCAATAAACCTATATTCTGTTTCTGTCTTGTACACTTTGTTTCTGACTTTTTGCCACTATTGTTTAATAAATGAATAAACAGAAATCAGTCCTGAATATTCAATGGAAGGACTGATGCTGAAGCTGAAACTCCAATACTTAGGCCACCTGATGCAAAGAACGGACTCATTGAAAAAGACCTTGACGCTGGTCTTTTTGATTGAAGGAGGAAGGAGAAGGGGATAACAGAGGATGAGATGGTTGGATGGCATCACCAACTTGATGGACATGAGTTTAAGTAAGCTCCAGAAGTTGGTGACGGACAGGGAAGCCTGGCATACTGCAGTCCACGGGGTTGCAAAGAATCAGACAAAACTGAGCAACTAAACTGAACTGAAACAAATGTTTGTACAGAAACCTTTATATGCAGAGGTATGTTTCAATGGGCTAGATTCCAAAGAATGGGTTTGCTAGGTCAACTAGTATACATAGAATATTTTTTACTTTAATAGATGTCATCAGATCATCTTCCTAAAAGACTCCATTAATTTGTCTTTCTACCAGCAAAATATAAAAATAGCTTTTTCCCTTAGTCTACTGCCAGCAAAAGATTATTGTTGCCCCTTTTTCTTTTTCAAGAAGGGTAGGGGCGGAGAAGGCCATGGCACCCCACTCCAGTACCCTTGCCTGGAAAATCCCATGGACGGAGGAGCCTGGTAGGCTGCAGTCCATGGGGTCGCTAAGAGTTGGACACAACTGAGCGACTTCACTTTCACTTTTCACTTTCATGCATTGGAGAAGGAAATGGCAACCCACTCCAGTATTCTTGCCTGAAGAATCCCAGGGATGGGGTAGCCTGGTGGGCTGCCTTCTATGGGGTCGCACAGAGTTCGACACGACTGAAGTGACTTAGCAGCAGCAGCAGGGGCTGAGAAGGCAGTCTCATAGATACAAAGTTAAAATACATTGTTACCTTAACTTGCATTACTCTTCTATTAAGTATGAACATCTTTTTATATATTTGCTTGGATTTTATATATTTGCTTTGGATTTGCTTCTTCATATCTTGCACTAATTTTCCTGTATTGCTGCTCCCTTTTTGTCAATATCTAAGTAGTCGTTTCATGTAAGAGATATCCATTTGTCCCTTCTTTGCAATGTAAATACTTTTATCAGTTACACTGTTCATATGCTATCTTTTCTCATCCAAAGCTGTTTCATAAATTCAAATACAGTCTTCTCTCCTTATAGTTTATAGACTTATAATGATGGCTCATGTCACCCTCATCACAAGAACGCACATGCAATCTCCCAAATTTAGTGCAGAATTTTTATTATTCTTTTCACATGGAATTTATTTTTATATAATGTATTAGAGATCCAATTTATTTCCCACAAAGTGGATAGCCAGATGTGCCAGAACTAGTTATTAAATAACCTATCCTCATTCTTCTAAATTGAATTTTCACAATTAACACTGGTATATGTATAGAGATCTACTTCCAGATTCTCTATTCTGTTCAAATATATTATTTTACTTCAAAGCTTTTCAATACTATTCATCAAATATCCTTCTGTTTGTCTTTATCATATCCCCATCAACAATGGCTGACATGCTATTAACTGTTCAATTGTTAGTTGCTGAATGCATAAACTTTAAAACTAAATGTTTTAATGCAGCCACTTATCAACATCACCTACTCTATTTTCTGCCTAAGTTTATATCTTGCTCCCATTTCTAGTCCCCACATACAGCAGAATATAAATATTTCAAATTAAACAAATAATAATAAAGTTGATTCTGACTGGACCCCAGTAGGAAACTGCTTTGTCCTAAAGTTCATTAACCCTATTGAATCGCTAGAGTCCAATGGGTAATCAGCTTAGGGTTAATGGAGTCTTACTACCATATTACTATAAATTTTGTCTACAAATTATAAGTTAAGTCGCTCAGTCGTGTCCGACTCTTTGTGATCCCGTGGACTGTAGGCTACCAGGCCCCTCCATCCATGGGATTCTCCAGGCAAGAATACTGCAGTGGGTTGCCATTTCCTTCTCCAGGGGATCTTCCCAACCCAGGGATCGAACCCAGGCCTCCTGCACTGCAGACGCTTTAACCTCTGGACCACCAAGGAAGCTCTCATCATATTTATTCATAATACCAAAGTTATCAATTAACATTTAATTATGAATAACCAAATATTATAGAAGCCTATTTACAGTATGTGAATGGATCTATTACAAACATTCAAACTAAAACCAAATTATTTTTCAAAATTATATCTTCAGTATAGGATCATGTCTAAGTAAAAATATATTATTGATGTACAGTAGAATTAACATGAACTCTAAGTCTTTAAAAAACAATAACTAGATATATACACAAAAACCTGCACAACAATGTTCATAGCTTTATTCACAATCACTAAAAATTGGAAGCAACCAGAAAGCCCTTCAATATGAAAAAGAATAAACAAAGATACACCCACACAATGAAATACTTTGCAGAAGTAACAAGAAATGAGCCATCAAGCCACACAAAAAAAAATGGATGAATCTTTAATGAAGAGAACTAAGTGAAAGAAACCAGTCTGAAAAAGCTATATACTATATATTTCAGTTTAGTTCAGTTCAGTTCAGTCACTCAGTAGTGTCCAATTCTTTGCGACCCCATGAACCACAGCACGCCAGGCCTCCCTATCCATCACCAACCCCTGAAGTCCACTCAAACCCATGTCCACCAAGTCAGTGATGCCATCCAACCATCTCATCCTCTGTCATCCCCTTCTCCTCCTGCCCTCAATCTTTCCCAGCATCAGAGTCTTTTCAAATGAGTCAGCTCTTCGCATCAGGTGGCCAAACTATTAAGAGTTTCAACTTCAACATCAGTCCTTCCAATGAACACCCAGGACTGATCTCCTTTAGGATGGACTGGCTAGATCTCCTTGCAGTCCAACGGACTCTCAGGAGTCTTCTCCAAAACCACAGTTCAAAAGCATCAATTCTTTGGTGCTCCGCTTTCTTTATAGTCCAACTCTCACATCCATACATGACTACCATAGCCTTGACTAGAAAAACCATAGCCTTGACTAGACGGCCCTTTGTTGGCAAAGTAATGTCTCTGCTTTTTAATGTGCTATCTAGGTTGGTCATAACTTTCCTTCCAAGGAGTAAGCATCTTTTAATTTCACTGCTGCAATCACCATCTGCAATGATTTTGGAGCCCAGAAAAATAAAGTCTGACACTGTTTCCACTGTTTCCCCATCTATTTCCCATGAAGTGATGGGACCAGATTCCATGATCTTAGTTTTCTGAATGTTGAGCTTTAAGCCAGCTTTTTCACTCTCCTCTTTCACTTTCATCAAGAGTCTCTTGCACGTGTACAAAGTTGCTTCAGTGGTGTTTAACTCTTTGCGACCCCTTAGACTGTAGCCTGCCAGGCTCCTCTGTACATGAGATTCTCCAGGCAAGAATACTGGAGTTGGTTGCCATACTCTCCTCCAGGGGATATTCCCAACCTAAGGATCGAATCTGCCTCCCTTATGTTTCCTGCATTGACAGGCAGGTTATTTACCACTAGTGCTAAGCATAGCTACCAGAGTTGACTTCTCTGAAGTAATATAACTTTAACATTAAAATCCCTTAAAATGTAATATACTTGTCTAACCTTCCCTAATGGACTATATAGCTCCCATGAGGATAGAGCCTATCCTTCAACCCTGTCATTATATATCCTCATTTAACACAATACATTGCTCTGCAAGTAGTCTGACAGAGAGAAAATATAAACAAGAATCAAATGGAATTGAAGAACACAATAACAGAATTTTTAAATACAATAGAAGGCATGAACAATAGGTTGGATCATACAGAGGAATAGACCAGAAAACTGGAAAACAGTAGAGGAAGTCACTCAAATTGAACTAAAATAGAGAGAGAGAGACAGAACATTGTTTTTTGGGTTTTTTTTAAAGAGGATAGTTTAAGAGGCCAGTAAGTAGTTAAAGGACACACACACACACACACACACACACAAAGATGTAAAACATGATGTCAAAAAATTAAATGTGTGGGAGTGAGGGAATAAAAATGCAGTGTTATTAGAATGCATTCGAACTTAAGAAATTATCAACTTTAAAAAATCATATGCATGGATGTATGTGTATACATATTGTTGTATATAAAACTCACAGTAATCACAAACCAAAAATCTAAAAAAGATACGTGCTAAAAAAAGAGAAATGAATTCAAATATAACACTAAAGATACTCATTAAATCATTAAGGAATAGAGCAAAGAAGGGAACAGAAAAAACTACAAAAACAACCAGAAAACAACCAACACAATAACAGTAAGTACATACCTATCAATAATTACTCTAAATGTAAATGAATTAAATGGTCCAGTCAAAAGACACAGACTGGCTGAACTGGTACAAAAACAAGACCCATATGTATGCTGCCAACAAGAGATTCACTTCAAACACATACAGGCTGAAAGTGAGGAGATGGAAAAAGGTTTACATGCAAATGTAAAAAAGAGAACTGGAGTAGCAATGCTTATATCAGGCAAATAGATTTCAAAATAAAGACTGTAACAAGAGACAAAGAAGGACATTACATAATGATAAAAGGATGAAGTGGCTTCTCTGATAGCTCAGCTGGTAAAGAATCCACCTGCAAAGCAGGAGAACCCAGTTTGATTCCTGGGTCGGGAAGATCTGCTGGAGAAAGGATAGGCTATCCAGTCCAGTATTCTTGGGCTTACCTGGTGGCTCAGACGGTAAAGAATCTTGCAATGCAGAAGACCTGGGTTCGATCCCTCAGTTGGGAAGACACCCTGAAGAAGGGAATGGCTACCCACTCCAGTATTCTGGCCCGCAGAATTCCATGGACTGTGTAGTCCATGGGGTCACAAAGAGTCAGACACAACTAAGCGACTTCACTTTCACGTCACAAAAGGATCAATCCAACAATAATATATAACAACTGAAAATATATAAATATACATGTACCTAACACAGAAGCACCTAATTAAATATAGCAAATATTACAAACATAAAGGAAGAAACTGATAGTAACATAGTTGTAGTCGAAGACTTAAACAGTCCACTTAACCAATGGACAGATTATACAAACAGGAAATGAGGAAACACAGGCATTAAACAAGACATTAGACCATACAGACTGAATAGAGATAACATTCCATCCAAAAGCAGCAGAATACACATTCTTTTAACTGCACGTGGAACATTCTCTGGGACAAACCATATGCAAGGCCACAAAATAAAAGGACTGAAATCATATCAAGCATCTTTTCTGACTATAATACCATGAGACTAGGAATCAACTACAAGAAAAAAATGGCAAAACACACAGACAAGTAGAGGCTACTAACCAATCAACTGGTCACTAAATAAATCACAGAGGAAATCAAAAACCATCTGGACACAAATGAAAATGGAAACATAATGATGCAAAACCACTGAGACACAGCAAAAGCAGTTCTAAGAGAGAAGTTAACAGCAGTGCAAACCTACCACAGAAAACATGAAAAACTGCAACTACCCCTAAACTTACACCAAAGGAAACTACACAAAGAAGAATAAACAAGATTCAAAGTTAGAAGAGGAAAATAAATATAAAGATCAGAGTTGAAATAAAAGAACTAGAGACTAACACAATGAAAAAGATCAATGAAACTAACAGTTGATTATTGTTATATGCTTTTACATAGTAACAATAAAATGGACAAATGCGAGCAAACAAAATTCAACAATACATTAAAAGGACCATGCACCATGATCAAGTTACATTTATCCCATGGATGCAAGGAGAGTTCAATCCAGAAATCAATGAATGTGATAAACTTCATTAACAAACTACAGAATGAATTAAAATCATATAAACATCTCAACAGACACACAAAAGACAAATCAATATACATTTGACAAATCAATATACATTTAGGATAAGAACTCTGAACAAAGTAGGTATAGAGGCATCACACCCCACATAATAAAGGCCATATATAACAAATTCACAGCCAACATGAAACTCAAACAAGAAAAGAAGAAAGTATTTCTTCTTAGGTCAGGTACAAGACAAGGATGTCCACTCTCCCAACTTTTATTCTACATAGTACTGAAAGTCCTAGACACAACAATCAGGCAAAAAAAGAAACAAAGGGAATCTAAACTACAAAGGAAGAAGCAAAACTGTCATTGTTTGCAGATGACATGATAGCATATGTAGAAGATCCTAAAGATGCCACTAAGTAAACTACTAGAACTGACCAATGAATTTGGTAAAATCGTAGGACAGAAAACTATTAGATGGAAATTTGTTGCACATCTATACAATAACAATGAACTATCAAAGAGAGAAATTAAGAAAACAATTGCATTTATAATTACATCATAAAAAATAAAATACCTATGAATAAATCTAACAAGAGGTAAAAGACCTAGACTCAGAGAATTAAAAGATACTGAAAAGAAATTAAAAGATGACACAAACAAAGGAAAAGATATACCATATTCATGGGTTGGAAGAATTAATGTTGTAAAATGACCATACAAGCCAAAGAAATCTATGGAATCAACACAATCCCTACCAACATATCAATAGCACTTTTCTCAGAACTAAAACAAAAATTTCTGTGGAAACATAAAAGATGGTAGGTAACTAAAAAAAGAAAAGAAGAAATAAGCTGGAGGCATCACATTACCTGATTTCAAATTATATTACAAAACTACAGTAATCAAAAAAGTACAATATAAGCATAAAAGCAGACACACAGATCAATGGAACAGAATAGAGATCCCAGAAATAAAACCACGCTTAAACTGTCAACTAATCTACTCAATCTACTCAAAGTAGGCCAAAATATACAATGAGACAGTCTCTTCAATAAATGGTGTTGGGAAAACTGGACAGCTACATGCAAAAGAAATCAACTGGATTACTTTCTTATACACAAAAACAAACTCAAAATGGATTAAACATCTAAATGTAGACCTTAAACCATAAACTCCTAGAACAAAACATATGTAGTTAACCTCTTAGACATTAGTTTTAGCACTGTTTTTAGATATGTCTCATCAGGCAAGCAACAAAAGCAAAAACAAACAAACAGGACTACATCAAGTAAAAGCCTTTATACCATAAAAGAAACTATCAACAAAATGTAAAGGCAGCCTACTGAAAGGGATAAGACATTTGCAAACAATATATCTGGCAATGCTTAATATCCAAAATATACAAAGAACTCATACAACTCAACATCAAAAAATAAGTAATCTGATTAAAAAATGGGTAGAGGACCTGAACATGTTTCCAAAGAAGACATACAGATGGCCATCAGACACATGAAAAGATGCTCACTCACATCACGAATCATCAGGAATATGCAGATCATAACTATAATGAGGAATGACCTCAAAAATCAAAAGTGTTGACAAGGAAAAGAAAAGGGAACTCTTGTATAATTTTCACAGTGGAAACTGGTGCATCTGCTATAGAAAACAATGTGAAGTTTCCTCAAAAAATTAAATATAGAACTATAATAGGGCCCAGCAATTCTACTTCTGGTTATTTTTCCAAATAAAATAAAAACACTAATTCAAAAAGGTATTTGTGGCACCCTTATGTTCACTGCAACATTATTTACAATAGCCAAGATATAGAAGCAACTTAAGTGACCATCAATAGATGAACAGATAAAGAAGATGTGGTATAGTCAGTCAGTCAATGGCATATTATTATTCAGCCATAAAAAAGACCTAGAGAGTATTATGCTAAGTGAAATAAGTCACACCATGAAAGACAAATATCATATGCGGTATCTAAAAAACTAAATGAACAAACACAACAAAACAGAAACAGAGTCATAGACAGAGAAAACAAAATGGTATTTGTCAGAAAGGAAGTGAATCAGGGGACAAGTAAAATAGGTGAGAGAGATTCAGAGGTACAAATTTCCATTTATAAAACAAATGCAATGTACAACATGGAACAGAGTCAGGAGTACTGTTATAATTTGCATGGTGACAAATTGTAACGACATATCACAGTGATCACTTTGTAATGCATAAAAATATCAGATATATCAGGTGCTGTACATCTGAAACTAATACAATACTGTAGGTCAATTATACTTAGGTAAAAAATAAATGAACAAAATTTTTTTAATTTTAGAAATAAAATAATTTATTTGAATAAAACAGTTCAGGGCACAAAAAGACTGAATGGAAGTGAGGAAGGCATATTATAATAAAACAGTGACATTAAACCTAAAAACATAATTTTATACTGCTATTCAGAATATATATATTATATATAAAGTATCATAAAGCCAAACAGAAATATTCTTCCATAGAAAACTGCCTCTACCTTCTAATACATAATATTTATATAAAATAAGGAAACAAAGTTAATGGTTATAAAAATTAATTTATGACTATAAATTGTGCAACAGAACCAAAGTATGTAAGAAATTTAATGAGTCATTACTAATAACACTGCTTTACAAGTCACTGGAAATAACCAGTCTTTGTCCAAAGAGAAGAAATGACTTAATTAAAATCTGAAAGTAATTCTTCATGGCACCATTATGGAAATAGGTGCCACAGTCACAAGCAGAGAGAGAGAACATTTCCATTCTTGCTTTATTCCAAAAATATTTCAACACCGGTATTAATTACATCAATTTGATACCAATTATATAAGAATATATAGATCCAATTTTCTTGATCTATGTTTTCTCAGCACCCAACTAAATATAACACACACTCAAATGCTGGCTGATCATAAAGTGATATTACTTCCAACAGCAAAGCATAGCAAAACCTAGTAAAATAAATTATTTCTAAAGACCATTTTAGAAATTCTTCACTGTTTCTTCACTGTGATGACCAATGGGTCATCAAAAAAGATCACATTAAGTGTGTCACTGAAATATACATTATTCATAAAATCTGATTGTCCTTTATTGTTAACAGGTGATAAGAGATTATTACATTTAAAAACAAAGATAAATTTTACCAAGTTGTATATAAAAATGACACTGCATCCAGCTTATGTAACAAAGAAGAAAAACAGTATTTATAAATGTTAAATTCATTTTAAAATGCTGACTTCTAAAACATGAAACTCAGAGCTGGTCCATTTAAAACCAACTCACAATGTTGTCTAAAATGTCTGTTGTGAGGATACCAAATGGGATTTACAGCCTGCCAAGAAATTAAAACTTAAATTCATTCATGTATTTTATTAAGCGTTGTTTCCCTACCCTTTTTAAATGTGATGCGGCACTTTAACTCAAACCTAATGGTAGAATAGGAACTGGATTGATAAATAAAAACCTTACAATAACCATTGTTATAATGAAGTTGCCACCAGCATTCTAGTCGTCATCAGTTTTACTCTTTCCAAATATTTCATTTATAATTTAAATCAGTTAAATATAAACCCATGTTTTCTTCCATAGACCTCAATATTGACATCCAACAGAAATATACTCAAGCTTTTTAAAGTAAAAATGTTATTAATTATATACACCATTTAAACCCATGGCAGATTAAAAACAACCACAAATTCTTTGACATGCCTCCTACAGAGAGAAGAGTCTCTGTCTCCTCCTCTTAAATATGAATGGGCTCTGTGATTGATTGCTTTGGCCAGCAGCATGTGGTAGAAATGATGTTGTATTATTTTCTGGGCCTATACTTTATGAAAGTAATAGCTTCACCTCCTATCTTTTGGAACACTTGTTCTGGAGGAAATCACTCTCCACAGAAGAAATTTGACTATTCTGAGACCACTACACTGAAAGGTAACCCAAAACAGACATGTGGAGAGCCCACATGAAGAGAAAAACATCTACTCAATCTCTCACTCTTCAAGTAAAGGTTGCTTCCATGCTGGATATGTAAATGAAGAGGCCTTCAGATGTCCCCAGCACTTAGCCACCACCTGAGTAGAACAATGTAAGACCAGCAAAACCCTACCCAAATTCCCTGACCTGCAAAATCGTGAGCAAAATTAATTAAATTGTGATGTTTGCTGCACAACAGAGAAACAAAAACTATAATTTCATCATACGGCATGTAAACACTCACTATAGCAACAGAAAAGAAAGCAGAGAGTCTTTTCCTTACACTGCCAATTTATAGAGTTGCTGCTGCTGTTAAATCACTTCAGTCGTGTCCGACTCCGTGTGACCCCACAGACGGCAGCCCACCAGGCTCCCCCATCCCTGGGATTCTCCAGGCAAGGACACTGGAGTGGGTTGCCATTTCCTTCTCCAATGCATGAAAGTGAAAAGTAAAAGTGAAGTCGCTCAGTCGTGTCTGACCCTCAGCCACCCCATGGACTGCAGCCTACCAGGCTCCTCCATCCATGGGATTTTCCAGGCAAGAGTACTGGAGTGGGGTGCCATTGCCTTCTCTGTTATATGGTTAAGGCAATAAAATTTTTATAAATTTTTAAATTATCAACTTACTATCTGCAGAAGTTCTCTTGTCTTCCATTAACTAACTCATGAGTAAATTAAGGGATAAACCAATATTCCTAACTACTTTTGATTCTCACAGTGTGAAGGAAAATGTCAAGGTTACAAGGACATGACCCTGAACTTGTACATGACTCCCATCAGCTGAATTGTACACTATCAAGAATGAGTTGTTTTTGTACTAAACATTTTTATGAGTTGTATCTGTTAATATAATAATATAATTTGGTTAACTATTTTTAAAAAATTATGAGAACTAGAAGTACTTGTTTCCATGAATAAACTGGATACTTTATAACAAACTGATAAAGGCTAATTGCTTTAAAAATAAATACTGTCTTTTTTTATATAAATTTATTTATTTTAATTGGAGGTTAATTACTTTACAATACTGTATTGGTTTTGCCATACATCAACATGAATCCGCCACAGGTATACACGTGTTCCCCATCCTGCATAAAAAAAAAAAAAAAAAAAAAAATACTGTCAAGTGGCAAGACTATTTATAAACACTTAGTACAATAACCACTGAGACAATTTTTAACTGTCTCAGGACACTTAAAAGAAAACTGAAACTAGAAATTGAAGATAACAGGTCCATGATGAACTCCAATCAGATCTATGCTCATAGAATAGACGTGGACCCAACATCAAAAAACTGAACTATAAATATATATTATGTTTTAAGGTATATACAGATAATCTTTATGACTACTCACTCTGGCCAAAAAAAATTTTACAAACTTAACAATTACCAGGCCAAGTGAGTTGGATTACAGAAGCTTGTACTGTAAGTTCTTAAGGATGAAGTTTCAGTTTTACAATTAAAAGAGGATGAATGGTAATGATGATGGCAGCACAACAATATGATTGCACTTAATGCCACTAAATTATACACTTTGAAGTGATAAAGATGGTAAATTTTATGTTTTGCATCAAAAAGACTTAAGTGAATAGATGTCATAATAATAATCAAAGAAATCAAAAGTATTACATTGGGCAAAGTAAGCCAGTAACAAACAGTACATATTGCATAATTCCATTTACATGAAGTTAGAAAAAAGTAAGACTAATCTATGTAAACAGAAATCAGACGAGTGAAACAGGGCATGGGAATAGAGTGGTGTAAAAGAGAAAACATGGAATGTTAAAGAATTTTCTAGAGAAATGAAAATGTGTTGTATCTTCATCAGCGTATAGTTACACAGTTGTGTATTTGTCAGAACACAACAAGGCAAAAACACTTCTGATCTCTACCTTTCACAATATATGCAAAGTACACTTTTTTTTTTAATGGAGGTATGGAGGCTGCAGTCCCTAGGGTTGCTAGGAGTCAGACACGACTGAGCAAATTCACTTTCACTTTTCACTTTCATGCACTGGAGAAGGAAATGGCAACCCACTCCAGTGTTCTTGCCTGGAGAATCCCAGGGATGGGGGAGCCTGGTGGGCTGCCGTCTATGGGGTCACAGAGAGTCGGACACGACTGAAGCGACTTAGCAGCAGCAGCAGCAGCATGGAGGATACAGAAAGACTAAAGAAATTAAATCTAGAAATTAATTCATAAGAGCTATCTCCTGAAACAAAACAATGGTATTTTTTAACCACCAAAATTATTACACAGAGCAGCTTAATGAAAAGTAAATCTCTAGCTGATACAGAACAAAGACATGCTACAACTTCTGACTGCTGCTGCTGCTGCTAAGTCGCATCAGTTGTGTCCAACTCTGTGCGACCCCATAGACAGCAGCCCACCAGGCTCCCCCATCCCTGGGATTCTCCTGGCAAGAACAGTGGAGTAGGTTGCCATTTCCTTCTCCAATGCATGAAAGTCAAAAGTGAAAGTGAAGTCGCTCAGTGGTGTCCGACCCTCAGCAACCCCATGGACTGCAGCCTTCCAGGCTCCTCCATTCATGGGATTTTCCAGGCAAGAGTACTGGAGTGGGGTGCCATTGCCTTCTCCTACAACTTCTGACTAGTCCATCATAAAGGTTTTTAAATGTAAGGATAATATCATCATCTTTGATTCCTTAACTAAAACAATAAGATATCTGGAAAGACTTTTAAGACTCAGCTTTCTTCAGATCAGATCAGATCAGTCGCTCAGTCGTGTCCGACTCTTTGCGACCCCATGAGTCACAGCACGCCAGGCCTCCCTGTCCATCACCAACTCCTGGAGTTCACTCAGACTCATGCCATCAAGTTGGTGATACCATCCAGCCATCTCATCCTCTGGCGTCCCCTTCTCCTCCTGCCCCCAATCCCTCCCAGCATCAGTCTTTTCCAATGAGTCAACTCTTCACATGAGGTGGCCAAAGTACTGGAATTTCAGCTTTAGCATCATTCCTTCCAAAGAAATCCCAGGGTTGATCTCCTTCAAAATGGACTGGTTGGATCTCCTTGCAGTCCAAGGGACTCTCAAGAGTCTTCTCCAACACCATAGTTCAAAAGCATCAATTCTTCGGCGCTCAGCCTTCTTCACAGTCCAACTCTCACATCCATACATGACCAGAGGAAAAACCATAGCCTTGACTAGACGAACCTTTGTTGGCAAAGTATTCTGCTTTAAAAACTAAAACTCCAAAATTCGAATTATGAAGTGACAGACAACATCACAATCTGAGTTCTACTTATACAAAATCACACAGTTTTCAATGCTAAAGTCCTAATTTACAGCTGGGAAAAACACCATTGAAGATAGCTGAGCTTAGATCAGATTCACTTAATATAAAAGCAGATGCGGAGACCTCAAACTACATATGACGTCTCTAGCCAATCATATAAATAAGAATGATACAAGCTGAAAGACAATAAATTCACCTAGACATTTCTAAATTTGGCCGCCCCAGTAATATGTTTTCCTAAAGAAATGTTTTCCTTTCTCATATAAGGAGAAAGGAAAGAAGAAAACGTGTATCTTCTTCAAGTACAATTGCTGCTAAGCTACTAAGTGACTTCAGTCGTGTCCGACTCTGTGTGACCCCGTAGATGGTAGCCCACCAGGCTCCCCAGTCCCTGGGATTCTCCAGGCAAGAACACTGGACTGGGTTGCCATTTCCTTCTCCAATGCATGAAAGTGAAAAGTGAAAGTGAAGTCCTAAACCCTGCTGCTGCTGCTGCTGCTAAGTCGCTTCAGTCGTGTCCGACTCTGTGCGACCCCATAGACTGCAGCCCACCAGGCTCCCCCGTCCCTAGGATTCTCCAGGCAAGAACACTGGAGTGGGTTGCCATTTCCTTCTCCAAAGCATGAAAGTGAAAAGTGAAAGTGAAGTCGCTCGGTCGTGTCTGACTCAGCGACCCCACGGACTGCAGCCCACCAGGCTCCTCCGTCCATGGGATTTTCCAGGCAAGAGTACTGGAGTGGGGTGCCATTGCCTTCTCCAAAACCCTACAATTACTCATTTCAACTCTTTCAGATTCTTTTAAACAAATCAAGAAATTCTGCATCTTGAAATACACCTGTCATTTAAATATAAAGAAAAAAAGCCTTACTAGACTTTTAGGATAGTAAGCCTTGCCATGTCACCTCAGAACTCTTTCCCAAACAATTTGTCTCAAGTGCACAGGAATAAGTTGTACTAAGGATATACAGATATATTTATTTGTTTGTGTAATCAGCTACTGATTCCCCACTATAAGGTAAAAAAATCAAATATAAGTCAACAGGAGTCTGTCTACAACTATAAAATCGCTGGCTTCAAAAGTTTGTACCCTATGGAAAATCCATTTAAAATTTTACCTGGCACATACATGCTACTAAACAAAATATTTTGTTTGCTGCTTGAAGCACACTAGATTCCAACCACATAGACAGGATTTCCAGTTTATTTCTCACAAACTGCATGTACAAAACCCAAAATCACAATATAGAAAAGCATTGCTAAAACTCTGTAATAACAATAAAGCAAAATAATTCACCACAGAGTTCTTCTCTTGTGAATTTTTAAAGTCTCTGTATGCATAATACACAATATTTCAACATCTAAATTAAGCATTCAAACACACAAAGTTCACACTGGAACTCTAACCTAAGTTAGAGTTGTTTTAGGTTATGAATCAAGCCTAACTTAGCTCAAACACTGAAAATTGAATAAATAATGGTATGATTGTTTAAAAAGGACATGATATCAAAGTCTATAATTATTTCATCATTTATTAACACTATATTTCATACGCGATCCTAAATGGAAATTAGTCTCATGCTTCTTTATAGGCACCTACTCCATGTGAGTTCGAGAATTAAGACTGTTGTGCAGCATCAGAGAGCTGACATGTTGCAGCTGCATCACTTCAAAAATACCAGACTCTAGTACCGATCTTTCCCCATAATAGTGAATACCACAATGAGTCGGTATTATGGCCCCTCACTGCTATACAGAATTCAAACCATTCAACCCTCACTGCCATATTGATCAGTCTTCAATATAACCAAAAACCAATAAGCAAAAATATTAATCAAAAAACACTTGGGATATTTGGAAGATGAAACAATATGAATGTTAAAAGTTTTCTTAGTTAGGAAGACACATTTGGAAACTCTTTGTTTTCAATTTATGTGCTCTGTCACTCAGCTGTGTCTGACTCTTTGCGACACCATGGACCGTAGACAGCCAGGCCCCTCTGTCCATGGGATTTTCCAGGCAAGAATACTGGAGTAGATTGCCATTTCCTTCTCCAGCGGATCACCTCGACTTAGGGATTGAACCTGAGTCTCTTATGTCTCTTGCACTGACAGATGGAGTGTTTACCCCCTGGACCACATGGGAAACCCTTTCAACTTAAGAAATACTTTATGAAATACACTGGCCAATTTCCCTGCCTTAGGAAATAAAGTACGTATATCCTTTACATACGAACTATTCAGGGAATGAAGATATATTAAGAATACTATAAACATTTAGCCTTGATAAAAAGTCAACAAAGATAACAACAGGTATCTTCAAATATGTTACGACAGAACTGTTAGCTAACAAAATGAAATGCTCTTGACCCACAAGGTCCACAGTCATTTTGCCAACCCACACCCCTTCCTTCCATGCTTCTTCTAGCCATAAAGGTAGACAATTAACCAACACCAAGCTACACATCTCAGCCATAATAATTAGTCCCAAGGATAAAAACTATGGTGGAGGTAATGAAGATAATGGCGACTTCCTTCAAAACACCCCCTGCACACACTGCTACACTCAGTGCCCCCAACCCTGCAGCAGGCCACCGACCCACACCTCTGCCGGAGACTCCTGGACACTCACGTGCAAGTCTGGGTCAGGCTCTTGTGGGGTCACTGCTCCTTTCTCCTGGGGCACACAAGGTTCTCTTTGTGCCCTCCAAGAGTCTGTTTCCCCAGTCCTGTGTAAGTTCTGGCAGCTCTATGGAGAGCCCCTTGAACTGCAAGGAGATCCAACCAGTCCATCCTAAAGGAGATCAGTCCTGAATATTCATTGGAAGGACTGATGCTAAAGCTGAAACTCCAATACTTTGGCCACCTGGTGCAAAGAACTGACTCACTAGAAAAGACCCTGATGCTGGGAAAGAATAAAGGAGGGAGGAGAAGGGGACGACAGAGGATGAGATGGTTGGATGGCATCACTGACTCAATGGACATGAGTTTGAGTAAACTCCAGGAGCTGGTGATGGACAGGGAGGCCTGGTGTGCTGCAGTCCATGGGATCAAAAAGAGTCAGACAAGACTGAGCAACTGAACTGAACTGAAGGATAAAAAATTGACTCCAGCTGGATCAGTCTTTCCTAGTGACATTTCCAGCTAGAGATAGAAGGGAAAATCCCATATATCACAAAACTTTCTTCATCTTCTAAGTTCTAAATCCAATGCCTTAACTTACTCCTCAGCATGCAAGTTCAGTCCCACTGAATTTTGCCTGAGCTATTCCCCAGAGTACTCTTCCTTCTGATATTTGCATGGCTGGCTATTTCTTCTGATTCAGATCTCAGCTTTAATGGCCCCTGTGGACAAAGGCCTTTGTAAGCAGACATTTAATCACTGTGCTATCACTTTAATTCTCTGCAATAGCATTTACCACTTAGTATCTTTCTTTTTAATACTCTCTGCTGTATCTCTAACACCTAAAATAGTACCTGGCACAAACTATATACTCCATTCATAATTTGTTGAATAAGTGAAGAAATGAGCCCAAAGCCAACAGCCATGGTCTTAGCTCCAAGAAGAAGTCAGTCTGAAAGAGTGACGCCATTAAGGAAAGATTCAAAAAGAAAAAGCAGAATTTCCTGAGGCATCTGAGTCTCTTCAGTCATCCCAAAGGCCAGCTCTAATCCTACCCATACTACAGTTTGATTATATATATACATAAGAGGACTTTAATATATATATATATTATATATATATATATATATAAAATATTAGAGGACTTTAATGAAGAAGGCAATGGCACCCCACTCCAGTACTCTTGCCTGGAAAATCCCATAGACGGAGGAGCCTGGTGGGCTGCAGTCCATGGGGTCACTAAGAATCAGACACGACTGAGAGACTTCACTTTCACTTTTCACTTTCATGCATTGGAGAAGGAAATGGCAACCCACTCCAGTGTTCTTGCCTGGAGAATCCCAGGGACGGGGAAGCCTGATGGGCTGCCATCTATGGGGTAGCACAGAGTCAGACACAACTGAAGCGACTTAGCAGCAGCAGAGGACTTTAAAGTGGTATGCATATACCAACCTGAGGAGAACTAAGGGATACATAAGATGATCCATCAGAATGTGAAAAGAAATACTACATCTTAAATGGATTTTCTATGATCCTTTGTTTTATATTGTACAAAATAAATTATTATAGTCATTGTACACAATGTACAGATATATATACCCATACTGGATGTACATCTACTACTTAATAGAGGGAAACAACTGAAAAAGTCAGGAGACTATTACTGTCAATGAGCATGTTTTTCTTAAGCTAGAGTGTTTCAGATTTCTCTCATTTCTAACCAAGAGACTTCTGAAATGTACTTGACACATATTTAATGGTAAAATGCTTGTAAAATGCTGAATGCTCACATTATCACTTCAGAGAACAAATAAAAACTAATGGCAAACAGATTTCAAATATACATTTTAAAAAAATTTTCTAAAACTTAGACCTGTCCAAAAGTAATCAATAACCCTCCAATTATAAAATTTTTCCTACTGGACAGCTTCAAATGGAAGCCAGATAACCACTAGTAAAGGGTGCTTAATGATAATGTGGCCACTTAATGATAAGCACCCTATGGTTAGAGAGTATCCACAAATGAATCTGCTGGAGAAGTGGCTAGGAAACAAAACATGAAAGGTCATGATAAGGAATTTGGAAGGAATCACAGAATAATAAAAATGACTGTCAGACTTGTATGATTTTGTTCCAGACAGATATCTAAACTCTTTAGACACTCTAGCAGTTTTAGTTTTCAGAAGATCCCTATCATTATCTACACTGTTTAAATAAGGAAACTTAGGCTAGAGGCAGACCAAGTAATTTGACTAATATCACAATTAAAGTAGTGTCAGAAATAGAATTTATTTAAGAATTATGAGAAGGGATGTGTAATATGCAGTATTTTGAATGAATGATATGCATTTTAGGAAAACAGCTAAGAATCAATGAGGAAAATTCTAAAGAAGTAGCACACACCTGCAACAGACAAATATAATCCAAATATTTGGGATAAGGGAGGGAGAGGGGATAAGGGGGAAATACTGTGTGATTTCACTTATATCTAGCTTGAGCAAGCAGGTGGTAAAGTAAGTTTGGGTGGAAGTAATGAAGCAGAAAATGAAGAGATGAGGAATAAAATGAGTAGGCTGAGCCTAGGCAATATGGACATGTTTATTTGAGATTTCAGTAAAAAAAAGAAAAAAGTCCAATAGGAAGTTAACAAGAAAGAGTTCTTTCTAAAATAAAGGTGGGAAGACTGGTTAAGACAAACATATTTATAAATTATCAATATACAAAGAGCAATTAAAAAATTAGGCCAAGCAAGGTAGAAAATATCCACAATTCCATAGTGTTATTAAATAAATAAATGTCAGTAGTGAATGCTCAGTTGTGTCTGACTCTTTGCAACCCCATTGACTACAGCCCGCCAGCTCCTCTGTCCATGGAATTCTCCAGACAAGAATACTGGAGTGGGTTGCCATTCCCTTTTCCAGAAATCCTCCCGACCAAGGGATCAAACCCACAACTCGTGCATCTCTTGTATTGGCAGGTAGATTTTTTTTTTTACCACTAGCGCCACCTGCTGCTGCTGCTAAGTCACTTCAGTCGTGTCCGACTCTGTGTGACCCCATAGATGGCAGCCCACCAGGCTCCCACATACCTGGGATTCTCCAGGCAAGAACACTGGAGTGGGTTGCCATTTCCTTCTCCAATGCATGAAAGTGAAAAGTGAAAGTGAAGTCGCTCAGTTGTGTCCGACTCTTCCCGACCCCATGGAAGCCTGGGGTCTTCCCCCCCTGTAGCCTACCAGGTCCTCCGTCCATGGGATTTTCCAGGCAAGAGTACTGGAGTGGGGTGCCATCACCTTCTCCGCCTAGGAAGCCCCAAATAAGTAAGTACGGGAAATTGATCAATTTTCCATGCAGAAGAACTCCAAACAATTTATATAGATACTGTATCCTCACAGAGGTGGAACTCCTCACCCCTTAAGTGTGGGCTGCAGATAGTGACTTCCTTCTGGAGACTACAATATGGAAAGGGGGGGTGAAGAAGAATAACTATAGAACATAGAACCCTGATAAAATCCACCTCAGCCAGATGATCCAAGTCAGTATCAACAATAAGTCATGATGACAGTTTGTACCCTTGATATGATGTGATGAAAATGGCACTCTACTTCTGTAGTCTTTCTCTCCAAAACCCATAACTCTATTCTTAAACATGAGAAAAGCATCAGACCAAAACCAACAGTGGGACAATCTACAAAATATGTGACTATTGCACCTCAAAATAAATTGTCAAGGTCATCAAAAACAAGTTAAAAAAAAAAAAAAACCATCAGCCAAGAGGGACCATGACTGTTAAATGTAATATGGTTGGGATATATGGAGAGAGTAACATGGAAACTTATTTAATCATCATATGTAAAATAGACAGCCAATGGGAATTTGCTGTATGACTCAGGGAACTAAAACCAGGGCTCTGTATCAACCTAGAAGGGTGGGATGAGGAGAAAGATGGGAGGGAGGTTCCAGAGGGAGGAGATACATGTATGCTGCTACTGCTAAGTCACTTCAGTCGTGTCCAACTCTGTGTGACCCCATAGACGGCAGCCCACCAGGCTCCCCGTCCCTGGGATTCTCAAGACACTGTGCTTACAAGAACTTAAATATAAAAAGAGCGCACAACTTGTAGAAATGAATCCTTTTTCCTCTTCCACACTTGGAAAAGTCAATTTTGCAACACAGGAAGGAAAACAGTTGTAGAAGACAGTATTGTTCTTGACTAAAGACCATTTCAGAGCTGAGCAGGGCCCAGCAGCACTTCGGGCCGAAAGGTACCTCGATGAGGGCCTGGCTGGTGTCCTGGCTGAGCCTCGGCATCACGGTGCTGTGTGCGTAGGCGATGTAGTCCCTGAGCACTGCCATGTCCATGCCCTCCTCCTGTGCCTGCTCCTCGCTCTGGTAGTACAGGGACACCAGGTGGTGAGCCAGGCACCAGGCATACACCTCATCCTGGTGGTCCAGCATGAGGAAGATCAAGTCAAACCTTGATAAGAGTGTGTTTACAATGGCTAATTCATGCTGATAACGGGCAAAAAAAAAAAAAAAAAAAAAAAATTCTGTAAAGTAATTATCCTTTGATTAAAAAATAAATTTAAAAAAAATGTAATATGGTATTGACCTCGAGGAGACAGCAGTGAGTGGTGACTTGAAATGAGATCTTAGTTCCCTGACCAGGAATTGAAGCTCTTCCTTGAATTCAGATCAGTTTAATCACCAAAACTTAATTCATATGAAATCTTTATTCACAGTGAAAAGTATTACGAGATGCATCAGATACCATACTTTACTCTGGGAGTAACAAAAAATTCCAAAAGCAAATTGTCTTAAACAATAAGCAAGTGTATAACCATGATCTCGTATAACAAGTCCATAGGCAGAGCAGGCTCTAAGCACTACAAATCAGAGCTTCAAATATTCTCTGTAACTCCCTTGGATCTGATCTCCTATGTATAACTTCATCCATAGGCTGGAGATAAGAGCAAACTAGTCTGAGACTACGATCTGCTCATCTTTGAACCTGTTATTAACAAAGAAAGGGAATTACCATGTTTCACTTAGACTTACTAAAACCAATCCTGGAACTAGGAATGAGGACTCCTCTCTCTAAGTCAGGTGAAGGAGGGTTAGATACTTGAACAATTAGGTTGTTAGAAAAGCAGATAGGAGAATAATAAGGCTAAATATGCATAAACAGTTAGCCAATACAGGAGGTTCTTATTTGCATGATTTCCTACCTTCAGAGAAGTTTTTAAAATTCTTTAATGCAATGAAAATAGGCTCAAATAAAATAAGAGCAAAATAATTTCCTTCTTCAAATAAACAAGTGATTCAAGACAGCATTTTATAAATCAAGAGGAAAAAAGTGGTATGAATTTGTAAATTTTCTCTTATCACTCAAATTCATATCACAAAAATAAAATGTGTTTTGGTATTTTAAAACCAGAACCTTGATTTCATTTTACTCTTCAAAATTATTGTGCTGGAGATAAAATGGTAAGAGATCCCAAGGTAGCAGAAAGAGCAGGAAGAGCCCTGGACTTGACTCTTCCACTAAATCACAGTGTTTTCACAGATGGTCACCTTATCAATGCAGTTTCAGTTATCTGTGTTCAGTTATCTAAAACATCTTATCTGTGTTTCAGTTTCTTCCTTTGTTAAATTAGAAAGTCCAGAGAGGTCATCTTCAAATATTCTTTCTAGTTCATTCCAAGTTATAAATTATACTCATTCATTAACGAAAATATTTATGCAGACTATTTCAAGTTGTAACTCTGGTCTAGCCAAATCCTAAAGATGCCTTCCAGGACTACCTACAAGCTGATGACATGAAGCTTCTCCTACAAAATTTCACTTTTATGAAAATCTTCACCATGTCCAAATGTTAACAGCTTGATGTAACAATTCTTAAATAGCTCAAAACTCCACTTAACTTCTCTTTAAATCCAAATTCACTATTGAAAGGTTGCAGTATACCTACAAAAGCAAACCCTCACTGATGGACAGGGAATGGAAAATGACAAAAACGTAATCACTCTGAAATTCAATGAAAGACAAGATATCTAGCCAATAAGCCAAAAATGCAGAAAACAAAAATCAAAGCACAATGAGAAAGCTGGAATTCAACCCCTCATAAGAAATAGGAATTCTATACAGAAAAAGACATAGTGTGGAAATAACCTCCAAAAGGGATTTGATTTAGGTCATACCTGAAAAAGTTGGCTTAAAACTCAACATTCAGAAAACGAAGATCATGGCATCTGGTCCCATCACTTCATGGGAAATAGATGGGGAAACAGTGGAAACAGTGTCAGACTTTATTTTGGGGGGCTCCAAAATCACTGCAGATAGTGACTGCAGCCATGAAATTAAAAGACGCTTACTCCTTGGAAGAAAATTTATGACCAACCTAGATAGCATATTAAAAAGCAGAGACGTTACTTTGCCAACAAAGGTCCATCCAGTCAAGGCTATGGTTTTTCCAGTGGTCATGTATGGATGTGAGAATTGTACTGTGAAGAAAGCTGAGTGCTGAAGAATCGATGCTTTTGAACTGTGGTGTTGGAGAAGACTGTTGAGAGTCCCTTGGACTGCAAGGAGATCCAACCAGTCCATTCTGAAGGAGATCAGCCCTGGGATTTCTTTGGAAGGAATGATGCTAAAGCTGAAACTCCAGTACTTTGGCCACCTCATGGGAAGAGTTGACTCATTGGAAAAGACTCTGATGCTGGGAGGGATTGGGGGCAAGAGGAGAAGGGGACGACAGAGGACGAGATGGCTGGATGGCATCACTGACTCGTTGGACATGAGTCTGAGTGAACTCCAGGAGTTGGTGATGGACAGGGAGGCCTGGCGTGCTGCGATTCATGGGGTCGCGAAGAGTCGGACACGACTGAGCGACTGAACTGAACTGAACTGAACTGAATAGTCCAGTTGTTTTCCCAGATCAGATAAGATCAGATCAGCCCCTCAGTCGTGTCCGACTTAGGTCTGAATTTTACAATGAAGAGTTCATGATCTGAGCCACAGTCAGCTCTCAGTCTTGTTTTACCTGACTGTATAGAGCATCTCCATCTTCGGCTGCAAAGAATATAATTAATCTGATTTCAGTACTGACGATGTATCTGGTGATGTCCATGTGTAGGGTCTCTTGTGTTGCTGGAAGAGGGTGTTTAATTTGACCATGGCGTTCTCTTGGCAAAACTCTTGTTAGCCTTTACCCTGCTTCAGTTTGAACTCCAAGGCCAAAACTGCCTGTTACTCGAAGTATCTCTTGACTTCCTACTTTTGCATTCCAGTCTCCTACGCTGAAAAAGACATCTTTTTTGGGTGTTAGTTACAGAAGGTCTTGTAGGTTTTCATACAAACATTCAACTTCAGATTCTTTGACATTAGTGGCTGGGGCATAGACTTGGATTACTGTGATACTGAATGGTTTGCCTTGGAAACGAACAGAGATCATTCTGTTGTTTTTGAGGCTGCATCCAAGTACTGCATTTTGGACTCTTCTGTTGACTATGATGGCTATTCCATTTCTTCTAAAGGATTCTTGCCCACAGTATTAGATATAATGGTCATCCGAATTAAACTCACCCATTCTAGTCCATTTTAGTTCACTGATTCCTAAAATGTTGATGTTCACTCTTGCCATCTCCTGTTTGACCACTTCCAATTTACCTTGATTCATGGACCTAACATTCCAAGTTCCTATATAATATTGTTCTTTATAGCATCGGATTTTACTTTCATCACCAGTCACATCCACAACTGGGTGATGTTTTCACTTTGGCTCCATCTTGTCATTCTTTCTGGAGTTATTTCTCCACTCTTCGCCAGTAGCATAATGGGCACCTATCGACCTGGGGCGTCATCTTTCAGTGTCATATCTTTTTTGCCTTTTCACATTATTCATGGGGTTCTCAAGGCAAGAATACTGAAGTGGTTTGCCATTCCTTTCTCCAGTGGACCATATTTTGTCAGAACTCTCCATCATGACCTGTCCATCTAGGGTGGCCCTACATGGCATGGCTCATAATTTCACTGAGTTAAGCAAGGCTATGGTTCACCTGATCAGTTTGCTTTAGTTTTCTGTGACTGTGGTTTTCATTCTGTCTGCCCTCTGAGGAATAAGGATAAGAGGCTTATGGAAGCTTCCCGATAGGACAGACTGACTGTGGAGGAAACAGGTTCTTGTTCTGACAGTCAGGGCCATGCTCAGTAAATCTTTAATCTGATTTTCTGTTGATGGGTGGGGCTGTGTTCCTTCCCTGTTGTTTGGCCTGAGAGAGGGAAACTGTCCACCTACATCTCCACCAGAAAGTCCTAGACACTCACAAGCAAGTCTAACTCGGTCTCCTGTGGGGACACGGCTCCTTTCTCCTGGCTCCTGGTGTGCACAAGGTTTTGTCTATGCCCTCCAAGAGTCTGTTTCCCCAGTCCTGTGAAAGTTCTGTAAGCAAATCCCACTGGCCTCCAAAGTCAAATTCCCTGGGGGTTCTCAGTCCCTTTGCCAGATCTCCAGGTTAGAAAATCTGTTGTGTGTCCTATAACTTTCTTAGCAGTGCACGAATTTCTTTGGTATAATACTTGTGCAGTTTGTGGGTCATCTGCTTAGCGGCTCTATGGTGGGTAATACTACGTGATCCAGGGCTGCTGAAGTCAGAGGCCTTGTCACTGTGGCAGCCCACTGCTGACCTGTGCTTCTGCAGGAGACCCTCAAACACTCAAAGGCACGTCGGGCTCAATCTCTGTGGGGCCACTGGGTCCTGGTGCACAAAAGGTTTTGTTTCAGCCCTCCGAGCGTCTCTGGCAAGTATGCGGTTGGACTCTAAACTCAATTTGCCCCTCCTGACATCTTGCTGGAGCTTCTTCTTTGCCCTTGGACATAAGGTATGTTTTTTTGGTGCGATCCAACATTCCTCTAGGTTATGACGAACCTAGACAGCATATTAAAAAGCAGACACATTATTTTGCCAACAAAAGTCTGTCAAGTCAAGGCTATGGTTTTTCCAGTAGTCACATATAGATGTGACAGTTGGACCATCAAGAAAGCTGAGTGCTGAAGAATTGATGCTTTTGAGCTGTGGTGTTGGAGAAGACTCTTGAGAGTCCCTTGGACTGCAAGGAGATCCAACCAGTCAATCCTAAAAGAAATTAGTCCTGAATATTCATTGGAAGGACTGATGCTGAAGCTGAAGCTCCAATACTTTGGCCACCTGATGTGAAGAACTGACTCATTGGAAAAGACCCTGATGCTGTGGCAGCCCACTGCTGACCTGTGCTTCTGCAAGAGACACTCAAACACTGAAGGCGAGAGGAGAAGGGGATGACAGAGGATGAGATGGTTGGATGGCATCACCGACTCAATGGACATGAGTTTGAGTAATCTCCAGGAGTTGGTGATATACAGGGAGGCCTGGCATGCTGCAGTCCATGGGGTCGCAAAGAGTCAGACACGACTGAGCAACTGAACTGAACTGAACTTTCTTCTGTTGATGGTTGTTCAGCAGCAAGATGCAATTTTGGAGTTCTCACAGGAGAAGATGAGTGCATGTCCTACTACTCTGCCATCTTCTTGCTGGGCTTGAAGAAAGTAGGGAAAACCACTAGACCATTCAGGTACGACCTAAATAAAATCCCTTACGATTATACAGTGGAAGTGAGAAACAGATTCAAGGGATTAGATCTGATAGAGTGCCTGAAGAACTATGGCCAGAGGTTCCTGACTTTGTCCAGGAGGCAGTGATCAAAACCATCCCCAAGAAAAGAAGAGAAGCTAAAGGCAAAGGAGATAAGGAAAGACATACCCATCATAATACAGAATTCTAGAGAAGAGCAAGGAGAGATATGAAAGTCTTCCTCAGTGATCAATGCAAAGAAATATAGGAAAACAACAGAATGGAAACGACTAGTGGTATCTTTAAGAAAATTAGAGATATAAAGGAACATTTCAAGCAAAGAGTGGCTCAATACAGGACAGAAATGGTACAGACCTAACAAGCAGAAAATATTAAGAAAAGGTGGCAAGAATACACAGAAGAACTATACAAAAAAGATCTTCATGACCCAGATAACCACGATGGTGTGATCACTCACCTAGAGCCAGACATCCTGGAATGCGAAGTCAAGTGGGCCTTAGGAAGCATCACTATAAACAAAGCTAGTGGAGGTGGTGGAATTCCAGTTGAGCTATTTCAAATCCTAAAAGCTGATGCTGTGAAGGTGGTACACTCAATATGTCAGAAAATTTGGAAAACTCAGAAGTGGCCACAGGACAGGAAAAGGTCATTTTTCATTACAATCACAAAGAAAGGCAATGCCAAAGAATGTTCAAACTACCGCACAATTGCAGTCATCTCACACGCTAGCAAAGTAATGCTTAAAATTAACCAGGCAAAGCTTCAACAGTATGTGAATCGAGAATTTCCAGATGTTCAAGCTGGATTTAGAAAAGGTAGAGGAACCAAAGATAAAACGGCCAACATCCACTGGATCATCGAAAAAGCAAGAGAGTTGGAGGAAAAAAATCTACTTCTACTTTATTGACTGTGCCAAAGCCTTTCACTGTGTGGATCACAACAAACTGTGGAAAATTCTTCAAGAGATGGGAATACCAGACCACCTGACCTACCTCTTGAGAAATTGTATGCAGGTCAAAAGCAGCAGTTAGAACTGGACATGGAACAACAGACTGGCTCCAAATAGGGAAAGGAGTACATCAAAGCTATATATTGTCACCCTGCTTATTTAACTTATATGCAGAGTACATCATGCAAAATGCTGGGCTGGATGAAGCACAAGCTGGCATCAACGTTGCCAGGAGAAATATCAATAACCTGAAATATGCAGATGACACCACCCTTATGGCAGAAAGTGAAGAACTAAAGAGCCTCTTGATGAAAGTGAAAAAGGAGAGTGGAAAAAACTGGCTTAAAACTCAACATTCAGAAAACTAAGATTATGGCATCCAGTCCCATCACTTCATGGCAAATAAATGGAGAAACAATGGAAACAGTGACAGATTTATTTTCTTGGGCTCCAAAATAATTACAGATGGTGACAGTAGCCATGAAATTGAAAGACACTTGCTCCTTGGAAGAAAAGCTATGACAAACCTAAACAGCATATTAAAAAGCAGAGACATTACTTTGCCAACAAAGGTCCATCTAGTCAAAGCTTTTTCTAGAAGTCACATATGGATGTGAGAGTTGGACCATTAAGAAAGCTGAGCACCAAAGAATTGATGGTTTGGAACCATGGTACTGGAAAAGACTCTTGAGAGTCCCTGGGACTGCAAGGAGATCCACCCAGTCAATGCTAAAGCAAATCAGTCCTGAACATTCATTGGAAATACTGATGCTGAAGCTGAAGCTCCGATACTCTGGCTACCTGATGTGAAAAACTGATTCATTAGAAAAGATCCTGATACTGGGAAAGATTGAAGGCAGGAGAACAAGGGGATGATAGAGGATGAGATGGTTGGATGGCATCACCGACTCAATGGACAAGTTTGAGCAAATCTCGGGAGTTGGTGATGAACAGGGAAACCTGGCATGCGGCAGTCCATGGGGTCACAAAGAGCTGGACACGACTGAGCGACTGAACTGAACTGAACTGAACCTCCAAAAGTAAACCAATATAAAAATATGGAAGAAACTTAATTCTCATGAATTTCTCTTAAAGATTATTATTTACATAAAATTGATAGAAGTAATTTCCAAAAACAGGTTGGTGACAGTGAGACACAGGAAAGGAAACCATTATCTTATCCTTTGGGAACTTCAAATTAACCAATCTTGGCAAACCAGATAAAAATCATATGGGATGACTCAATAAAACCTCATGATTTAAGCCAACTGCATTATGACTTGGAGATGGTTCTTCTCAAAATTGTTAATAATGAAAAATACTTACACAGGATATACATGTTTGCCAAGGGAAAAAAAATATACTTCTTTGAAACAGTTTTTAAAACAACAAACCACCCACAGAAACCACATGGGCACAAAATGAAATGATTCTGGTCACTGATTTGTAGAAGAGCACTTAAGCACTCCCCAAATGAAAGATTCACTTTTGTCTCTCTTTCTGGGACAAGCAGATCATCCATGAAAATACCTGATTGGACCTAACAAGAAAACAGTGCAAACATACCCGCACCAGCCTGAGTTTCAACAGGAAAAACTTTCCCCAATGACAGCGTAACAGTTTTCAAAGACCACTTCCTTTTTTTAAGAAGACGTTTTTTTTTCCACATTAAGAATTTATACAAAGCTTAAAAATACCTCAAAATAAAATAAATCTCAGAGTACTTAATTATAATATTAAAGACACATTAATTAAAAATCTCCTGGAATTACCATTCTCTATCAGTAAAAATATCATTAATATGTGATAATTACTCAATTTATCAATTATGTAATATCCTAGTTAAACAGTATACTAGAAAGATAAGTTTCAAAAGCAGAAGGAATAAATACAAAGGAAGGGATATTGCTCAGGAGACAGGCAAACTATAGGGGTGGCATATAGTTGCACTGGACACTAGAAGCTAGGTTGGGTATATCCAATGGGTAAAAGGTACAGAAAATGAAGCCAAATGAAACCAGAGTCAAACACAGTCTAGCACACAGCACTGCCTGGGGTAAAATGCAAAGAATACAAAAAATTCCACTTACATACAGAAATATCAGATAAGTACTAGATATATCAACAGAAAGCAGAAAGTTAACCTTGACTCTCAACATCACTAAAAATTCACGTATCTCTTTAAATAAGTAGGAAAAAAAGCAGGGTGGGGGCGTTTTCAGGGCTATATTATATAGCCTGCACAGAACATAAAAAGAACTCAACAAAAACCAAGAAGCAATGCAAGAGCTACAAGTTTACATACATATGCACGTATACTTTTCACCAAGTGTTCAATTTCCTGATACAATGCCATAAAAATTGGGGATTTTTTCCCCTCTACTTTGGCACTACGTAAGTTGCTGACTTTTCCCTTGGATAGGATGGCAAAACTCGGTTTGTCAAAGCTTGCATAACCTTGAAGTACAAATATAATTCCCAGAAGAAATAAAGAAAGAATGGAAAAATAGATGAGTTTCCAAAAGAAATAATTTTAAATTGTATATATCTATAGTCTTTATGCCTTGGAAAAGATGTCACTGGTAGTATTTGTTACCACATGCATGAATCCTAAAAAATCCAAGGCACTGAATCCGTTCAAGTGCAATTGTAGGTATCTTAATATAGTTTGAAAATAATGAAAATATAATAATGTCAAAGATGGAAAGCCCTAGGATTGTCACCTAGTCAGAAAGAATACAGATTGGAAGAGAGATTAGATTAGACTCATTTCAGAAAATAAACAGGGAACTCCTATAACTATATTGAGGATCTCTACATAAACAAAATAAAATTTATACACTAAAATTCTTCATGTTGTAGTAAAGTAACTTGATATTTTCTAAATAGCTGCTGAGTAAAATGATCTTTTATGGATGCAGGAATGAGAAAATGTCTGGTTCCTTAAGGTTTACTAAAAGTAGAAAGTGATGTTTTAAGATAAAGCAAAGTACCAAAAAATATAGTACATTTTCCTAGTGGATAAATTTTATACAAAGACTTAGTAACATGTTAAGAGGAGAAATTTTACTTTTCTCAGTAATTTACAAAGTATACTTTATAAAATATAACACAGAATATAAGATAATAGAAATAAATTTTTTTAAACATATTTTCTAAATATCACCAATAGCTAATTCGTAAACATCTTTACTACTACACACCACCGGAGTATCTATTATTTCTGTACTATGGATGCTTCAAAATAAAACGATGATAAAGGTTGGAGAAAAGTTTAAACTACAATATACAGACAGCATTCTACTTCAAATCAAAATGGAGATACACAGACCATGCCCCAACTAAAAGAACTAGAAAACTGAACAAGATACATGAAACAATTGTATAAGAGACAACAGACAGCATCGAATTATAACTCCTGAGAGAAAGGAAACAAACAAGGTTTGCAACCTGAAGTCAGTTTAAAGGCTGGTTAAATGGTAGGGAAACCCAAGCCTCTCACTGAATTAAGGGGACAGAGTTAAAAGTTTACAAGATAGGTAGAATTTCCAGGGCCAAGTACTTGAGAAGAAAGAACTACACAAGATAAGAACCCTAAGAGTTAGAAAGATCTGTTCAAATCTTGGGCTAAGTAATAACCTCTAAACACATGAGAAAACTCCACAAGGACAGGAAAAGTAAAATAAAAGTAAGCAGAACAACATCTGAAGCTTCCACAAGCTGGCAATAGTTTGTATTCCTATCAGATTAGATAAACCTCTTAATGCATAGAGTATACAGCAAATCCTCAAAAGGGCATCTCCTTAGCAGTTGAGGTTAAATTAGACCCACAGCAAAAGGATTTTTCTGGACACTAACTAAAAATCTTGAAATGTCCCTCAAAATAATCCAACTGAATCCACATAATATAACTTAGAGCCAGAACAAAATGCAGCACTATTTGAAATACAACAAAATTCAGCAATCAATGAGATAAAATTCAAAATGTCTTAATCCAATCAAAAATTAACAGGAATATAAAAAAATCAGAAAAATAAGACTTATAACCAGGAGAAAAATCACCCTACAGAAATTAGCAAGATGAGAGAATAAGCAAAGGCATGAAAAGAGCCGTTATAAACGTTTCATGTTTAAGAAAGTAGAAGAAAAAAGGATTATGGTGATAAGAAACATGGAAGATGTAAAAAAGACTCAAATGGACCTTCCAGAGAACTTCTAAAACAAAAAAAATACAGCGGATGAGATTAACAACAGATTAAACATTATAGAATACAATATCAAGATAAGTCTCAACTGATTCAAAAATAGAGAAATCATTCAAAATATCTTCTCTAGGTGCAGAAGAAATATATTAAAAACCAATGTAAGAAAGAAATCTGGAAATTCTCCCAAATGCCTGAAAATTAAACAACACAATTCGCCAAAATATGAAAAACTTCCAAAAGTCACTCCAGATAAATAGATTAAATTTACTACAGCTGGATCTATTAAAGAAGTTGATTTCATAGTTAAAATCCTTCTACAAAGAAACTTTTAGGCGCAGGCGGCTTTACTGGAGAAGTCTATGAAATTCAAGAAACAAATCAAATTTTTCACAAACTCTTTAACAAAATACAGGAGTAAACTGTATTTGGTATCACTCCAATACCAAAACCAGACAAAGATCAGAGAATAAAAGATTATATAACATCCAATATCAATATAGATGAATAAAAAATCTTTAAGAAAGTTTAAACAACTTTCTAGCAATATATGAAGATAATATAACATGAAAAATAAGGCAAATAAGATGGTTAGATAGCATCCCTGACTCAATGGGCATGAATCTAAGCAAGCTCCAGAAGACAGTGAAGGACAGGGAAGCCTGGCACGCTGCAGTCCATGGGGTTGCAAAGACCTGGACATGACTGAGCAACTGAACAACAGCAGCAGGAATACAAGTTAGTTTGAATATCCAGAACTAAATAAACTTAATTTACATGAAGGCAAATCATATGATCATGTCAATAAATGCAGAAAACATTTTGACAGAACTCAAAACCCATTCAATATACAAAAAAACAGAAGAAAATGTATTCAGCTTGATGAAGGCTATTTACAAAAACAAGGAACTCACAGCTAACATAAAGGTCAAAGACTGCATGCCTTCATCTTAAGATCCCAAAGAGCTCAAAGATGCATGATTTCACTGGAGGTCGTAGCTAGTGTAATAAGACAATAAACTGAAATTAAAAACATATAGACTGGAAAAGATGTAAAACTATCTTCATTCACAGGAAAACACTCTTGTCTATTAAGAAAATCCTAAGGAATTTACTAAAAATTTTATATTGACTTTGTGTTAAAGGTCAAAGACTAGAAAACACAAAGTCAATATAAAAAAATCAACTGTATTTTATAGTCTGCTGCTGCTGCTGCTAAGTCACTTCAGTCGTGTCCAACTCTGTGCGACCCCACAGACGGCAGCCTACCAGGCTCCCCCGTCCCTGGGATTCCCCAGGCAAGAACACTGGAGTGCATTGCCATTTCCTTCTCCAATTTTATAGTCTAGAAACTAATAATTGAAAATTAAATAAACAATACCAATAGTATCATCAAACATCTGAAACAATGATAAATTTAACAAAATGTATACAAAACATATATATGAACCAGATTAATTCAGCATTGCTACTACTTCTCTTCAAATTGAGATATAAATTTAATATTTTCCTAATCAAAAGCCCAGTAGGCTTTACTTTAAAAACTGTCAAGCTATTTCCAAGATATGCATGAAAATGTAAAGAACCTAAATAACCAATACAGTTTGAAAATGAAGAACAAATCTGAAAGACTCAAGATTATGATTCTTACCTGAAAGCTGCAGTAAGTCAACATAGTGTGATAAGCACAGAGTTCAGAAACAGATACACATGTATGCCACAAAGTTCCCACGGTAATACAACAGGGAAAGAACAGTCTTTTGACCGGGTGGATATCAATATGCAAAATAATGAACCTCGACATTTACAGTGTATCACGCAAAGAAAATACTAACTTGAAACTGATAATAAACCTAAACCTAAAACTATGTAACTTCTACAGGAAAACACTGAAGAGAATCTTTCAAACCACAGGTTAGGTAGAGATTTCTTAAATAAAACAAAAAGTACAAACCACAGAAGAAACAAAAGAGACTATCAAAATTAAACACGTCTGTTCAAAACACATGTTTGTCTGCTCTTACTTCCAGAGAGTCTGAATCAGAGTGACATTCAAGAATCTGAATATATAAAAAGTTATTTTTGATGCCAGTGGTTGCTGAACCACCTTCAGAGAAACATTTAACTTTCAGATCAATGCATTAACACAAGTAACGGCTTTTATGAAAATAAGGGAGAAAGCACGCAAACCTGCAGCTTTTTTGGCTACTATTCTTCCTGTACTAGTAGCTGTTTCCCAATGGTTCATTGTCTATAATGATGAAGCACACTCACTGAACCAAGGCAGAAAGGAAATAGACTTTAAAAATGCAGCGTGTCTCGGAAACGAGAATGGTAGTTCCTCAAAAGATTAAGCATTGAATTACCATATGATCCAGCATGCCATTTGTGGGTATATACACAAAAGAACTTAAAGCAGAGACTCCTCACACACGAATACACTCACAATTATCTGAAAGCAGATAATCATATGCCCAACTTTATAACAGTATTATTCACAATACCCAAAAAGTGAAAACAACCCAAATATCTATCTGTAGATGAACAAACAAAATGTAGTATATACATAGAATGAAATACAATTCAGCCTTAAAAAGGAATGAAATTCTGATACATGACACAATATAGATGAACCGAAAGACATTATATCAAGTGATATAAGACAAAAACAAAAGAGCAAATATTATACGATTCCACTTATATAAGGCACTGATATAGTCAAATTCTTAGAGAAAGTAGAATGGTGGTTACCAAGGACCAGGGTGGGAGATTTTGGGGAATTACTTTTTAATGGGTACAGAGTTGCAATTAAGGATGACAAAAAAGTGGTGATAGACAGTGGTGATGGTTGCATAACAATATCAATGTACTTAATGCCATTGAACATGAGAATGATAAACTTTATGTTATACATATTTTACCACAATTTTAAATGTTTTTAAATATATGTATTGTTATGAATATGAAAAGGCAAGCCACTGATTGGGACAAAATATTTGAAAAATACATCTGGTAAAGGTCTTAGATTCAGAATATAAACATAACCCTTACAACTAAATAAGATGAACAATTCTATGTTTTAAATGACCAAAAAAATGAATACACATTTCATAAAGTATAAGAATAGCACATGAAAAGATGTTTAACCATCATTAGCCTTTAGGAAAATGAAAATTAAATCCAAAATGCAGGTACTGATCACATCTACTAAAGTGGCTAAAATTAAAAAGAATTAAAACAGACACAACTAAAATGCCTATCAACTAGTAAATGGATAAAAGAATTGTGGTGCATCCACACAGTGGGCTACTACTCAGCAATAAAAATGAGTAACATATGTGCAACATGGATGAATCTTTATTATATCAAGTGAAAGAAGCTGATCACACACAAATACAAAAAAAAGACATTTTTAATGTTCCTTTTATATTAAATTCCTAAGAAAGCAAAACCTTAGTAACCAAAAGCAAGTCAATAGTTGCCAGGGACCAAGAGTGGTAACACAGGATCAGCTGTAAAGAGACTCACGGAAGTATTTCAGAGTGATGGAAATGTTCTATATCATGAATGTAATATTCAGAAATACATGAATATTTGTCAGAAGTCATGTGATTTGGTGTTTCCCTGGTGGCTCAGGTGGTAAAGAAACTGCCTGCAATGCAAGAGACCAGGTTCAATCCCTGGGTCAGGAATATCCCCTGGAGAAAGAAATGGCAACCCACTCCAGTATTCTTGCCTGGGAAATCCCATGGACAGAGGAGCCTGGTGGGCTACAGTCCATGGGGTCCCAAGAGTCGGACACAGCTTAGTGACTAAACCACCGCCACCACTGTGTCATTTTAGTTTATTTTTTAAGATTTTAATGTTATTATATTATTGGTTATTTTAATTGTATAAATGTTACATCTCAATAAAACTGAGTTTTTAAATGACCACAGAATATAGAATAAATAGTGGAAAAGAATACTCTGAGACTTTTATCACAATCCCACTGCTTATCACTGTGCTAAGTCCCTTCCTCCAGCAGGGGTGGGAATAGAAAGAGCACAATGGAAACAGTCCAGCTAATGGTCATTTCTTGAAATTAAGGTCAGAGAAAAAATTATCTCTTAGGAAGAACTATAGTTGCTAGCAAAATCAAAGAGAGGAGGGAGTGAGACTTAGAGAAAAAAGATATGCAGTATGTAAAGTACCTCAGAGTGTGTAATATGGGCAAGCTTGAAATAGAGTATCCAAGGACAGAGAAAGTGAGAACAGATCATGGGGTCACCAAACTAGAAAACCAAGGAGACTAGAGTAGAAGGGGATAGATGTATTAGGAACACAGGAAGATAGCCTCAGATGTTAAGTGAAATATGGGGTGTTTTTAAACCTTTCTACAGTAAGCTAGGCTTCCCTGGTGGCTCAGCGGTAAGAAATCCACCTGCCAAAGCAGGAGACACAGATTCAATCCCTAGCTTGGGAAGATCTCCTGGAGAAGGAAATGACGACCCATTCCAGTATTCTTTGCTAGAATGTCTCATGGAGGTCCTTGGTGGGCTACAGTCCTATAGTTCATGGGATTACAAAAGAGTCAGACATGACATAGCGACTAAACAACTGTAAGCTACGCTGCCTGAGACTGGAGAAGCTACCAGGCATACTCAAATTGTAATCAGCTTTCTGATACTCTGTCTTGCTTTTAAACTTTCTGTCATATCACCACCCTTTGTCCCCAGAAAAGCCTTATTTTTTAAGATTGCTAAATAACAATGATTATATGTTTTGTTTTTTGTTGTTTTTTTTTTTTTCCCAAGCAATCAACAAGTGAGAGCATTATCCCAGCCTGCCCAGGGTGGACTTCATCATGCCCATGATGAAGCTTATACATTCCACTATACTGCTACTGGTAATCTATCCTTAGAGATCCTAGAGTCCCTTAATGATCTGGCTCAAATTTACATTTCTAGTCTCATCTTCTGCCTCTTTCAGCCATTCTGAAGTTTGCAATTTTTTTTTTTCCTGCACAGAACAATAGTTCATTAACACATTATTTTTAATTGACTTTACTGACTTCTACTTCTCAAATGAGAAAAAATCCAAAGTATGTCTGTAGCTATTAATATAAAACTAAGTAGTCAATTCAAAATTGCTATTTCAGAAATTTCCTTAAAAATTGTCCAAAAGCTATATACAACTCAAATATGCACAAACTTGACATATGCATAAACAACTCTACTGGAATATTTAAAGAATACAATGAGTTGAGGGATTTCAATATTCCCAGGCAACTTAAGGTGAAACATATACATATGTGTTAATATACACATATATTCAATTATGTGTCCTAGTCTGTGCTAGCATCTCTGTTGTCAGTACCATAATACAACCATCTAGTTCATTTTTCCATAGTCCCTGAAAATAAGCTAAGAGCTTACACTAGGCCAAGATTTTCTTATGGGAGAAACGTATATATGCACTATGGTAACATAAAAGCCATAGCAGTGATGTGAACAAAAGTGCAATTTTCCTAAGCCCTGACTCCTTCACTGTCATTACAACTGATTCCCTGGTGCTTATGATATTCCCTGGTACCTTTATGATATTCTGAAAGGCCAAAACAAAGAATATCTTAAAATGAGAGCAATATTATTTATATGCCTCAAAATAACTTTCTTTCTCAACACAGACACATACAACTTCATCATCAACAAATTTCAGTTTCAATTTCAAAGATGAAAAAACAGCATTTCCTGTTTATTTTAACAAGATTACTCTGAACAATTCTCATTATGTTCTTTTAAGAATGGATAAGAGCAGATAATTACATGAAAGAATGTTACAGTTCCTACACATAGAAACATATGCCCCAGCTTTCACATATAAAACCAATTAGTGGTGTTTTATTCAATTGTTATGGTTTCCTTCCTCCCCGAAGGTTGACGATGTCCATAAATCATTACACAGAAACTCCCAAAAAGATGTACACATTTCTCGATTAGAATAACTAGTTATGTGATATTTTTGAGGCACAATATATATATTTTAATTAATGACACAAAGTAACTGAATTGCACAAAGTAATGACAAAATGATTGAAGATTTGCCTAGAAAATCACTATACATTTTCCAAGCCTGAGAACCAAAAAAAGTTTGCTATGAAATCCAACATCAGAGACACAGAGAACAAGTCTGCTGCTGCTGCTGCTGCTATGTCGCTTCAGTCGTGTCCGACTCTGTGAGATCCCATAGACGGAAGCCCACAGACGGAAGCCCACCAGGCTACCCTGTCCCCGGGATTCTCCAGGCAAGAACACTGGAGTGGGCTGCCATTTCCCTCTCCAATGCATGAAAGAGAAAAGTGAAAGTGAAGTTGCTCAGTCGTGTCCTACTCTTAGCGACCCCATGGACTGTGGCCTACCAGGCTCCTCCGTCCATGGGATTTTCCAGGCAAGAGTACTGGAGTGGGGTGCCATTGCCTTCTCCGAGAACAAGTCTACTGAGAGTCAAATTAAAAAAGAAAAAACAAACATGTTTTTTGCCTGATTCTGGACCTCAGCTCCGCTACATAATCACAATGGAACGAATGTGTGGTAATTAATCAGCTTTCAATGCCTCTTGATGAAAGTGAGGGAGAAGAGTGAAAAAGTTGGCTTAAAGCTCAACATTCAGAAAACTAAGATCATGGCATCTCGTCCTATCACTTCATGGCAAATAGATGGGGAAACAGTGGAAACAGTGTCAGACTTTTACTTTTTTGGGCTCCAAAATCACTGTAGATGGTGACTACGCCATGAAATTAAGAGACACTTACTCCTTGGAAGGAAAGTTATGACCAACCTAGATAGCATATTCAAAAGCAGAGACATTACTTTGTCAACTAAGGTTCGTCTAGTCAAGGCTATGGTTTTTCCAGTGGTCATGTATGGATGTGAGAGTTGGACGGTAAAGAAAACTGAGCATCCAAGAATTGATGCTTTTAAACGGTGGTGTTGGAGAAGACTCTTGAAAGCCCCTTGGACTGCAAGGAGATCCAACCAGTCCATCCTAAAGGAGATCAGTCCTGTGTGTTCATTGGAAGGACCGATGTTGAAGCTGAAACTCCAATGCTTTGGCCACCTCATGCAAAGAGTTGACTTACTGGAAAAGACCCATTTGCTGTCTTGCATACAGGGTTATCGTTACCATCTTTCTAAATTCCATATATATGTGTTAGTATACTGTATTGGTGTTTTTCTTTCTGGTTTACTTCACTCTGTATAATCAGTTCCAGTTTCATCCACCTCATTAGAACTGATTCAAATATATGCTTTTTAATGGCTGAGTAATACTCTATTGTGTTGTTGATGTATGGCAAAACCAATACAATATTGTAAAGTAATCAGCCTCTATTTAAAATAAGTAAATTTAAATTAAAAAAAAGAAAGAAAGAAAAGACCCTGATGCTGGGAGGGATTGGGGCAGAAGAAGGGGACGACAGAGGATGAGATGGCTGGATGGCATCACCAACTCGATGAACATGGGTTTGGGTGAACTCCGGGAGTTGGTGATGGACAGGGAGGCCTGACATGCTGCAATTCATGGGGTCGCAAAGAGTCAGACACGACTGAGCGACTTAAGTGAACTGAACTGAAATGCTGGAAATATCCAAATATTTTTTCCCTAAAAACTTTTCTGAAAGGGGAAAATCCTATAGACTTCATGACTGCTCTTTCATTTACTTTTGAAAAATGAAAACAAAGTACTAAGTACTGCTATTCACGGATTTTTTTCTCTCTTTTTAAGTAGTATCTTATCAGAGATATGATTTCTTTTTTTTATATTCACTAAATCTCTCTACAGTATATGTGATTAACTTCTTAGCATAATGACTAGTTTCCATAATCTAATGAGACTATGATAAAAATAAAAGCTCAAAGAACAATAGCAGTAACAGTAACTGAGTTTTACTAGATACATTTAAAACAAAAGTAGACATCTGTAAGTAATCATTACAGACAGTTGTTAAATGTCAATACACTGAATGTGTCTGAAGCTAATTAATTCTGGGAACTTAGTCATGATTTCTAAGAGTTTTACTATAAATTATCCTTATAGTAGTAGGACTCAGCATCTTATAGTAATTTCTTTATCATCTGAAATTTGGAATACAGAAAGGAATGAATTGGGAAAGGAGTACATCAAGGCTGCATATTGTCACCCTGCTTACTTACTTATGTGCAGAGTACATCATGCAAAATGCCAGGCTGGATGAAGCACAAGATGGAATCAAGATTGCTGGGAGAAATACCAATAACCTCAGATAAGCAGATAGCATATCTACATATGCCTTATGACAGAAAGCAAAGAGGCTTTCATCAAAGCCTCTTGATGAAAGTGAAAGAGGAGAGTGAAAAAGCTGGCATAAAACTCAACATTCAAAAAACTAAGATCATGGCATCCAGTCCCATCACTTCATGGCAAATAGATGGGGAGACAGTGGAAACAGTGAGGGACTGTTTTTCTTGGGCTCCAAAATCACTGAAGATGGTGACTACAGCCATGAAATTAAAAGATGCTTGCTCATTGGAATAAAAGCTGTGACCAATCTAGACAGCATATTAAAAAGCAGAGACATCACTTTGCCAACAAAGGCCTGTCTAGTCAAAGCTATGGTTTTTCCAGTAGTCATGCATGGATGTAAGAGTTGGACTATAAAGAAAGCTTAGCACCAAAGAAATGATGTTTTTGAACTGTGGTGTCAGAGAAGACTCTTAAGAGTCTGTTGGACTGCAAGATCAAACTAGCCCATCCTAAAGGAAATCAGTCCTGAATATTCATTGGAAGGAGTGATGCTGAAGCTGAAGCTCCAGTACTTTGGCCGCCTGATGTGAAGAACTGCCTCACTGGAAGACACCCTGATGCTGGGAAAGATTGAAGGCAGGAGGAGAAGGGGATGACAGAGGATGAGATGGTTGGATGCCATCATCGACTTGATGGACATGAGTCTGAACAAGCTCCAGGAGTTGGGTGATGGACAGGGAAGCCTGGCTACAGTCCATGGGGTCATAGAGTTGGACACAACTGAGCAAATGAACTGAACTGAAGGAATGAAAGCAATTTATAAAGTAAACTGCAAGGTCACTCTTTTAAAACTTTTATTAGCTCCATATTTGACATTCCACTTTGCCAAAATAGTCAATTATTTTCTGTCCATGGTGAGTGTATTAGTCAGGATCCTCAAGATTATTGCAGCTGACCCTTGAACAACAATGGCACTGAACTGCATGGGCCCACTTGTATGCAAATTTTTTTCAAATAAATACATACTGCAATACGACATGATTTATGGTTGGTAGAAGCAATGGATGCAGAATCACAGATACAGCAAGCCAACTAGAAAGTTATACTCAGATATTAGACTACATGAGGTTCAACATCCAACCCCTACCTTGTTCAAATATCAGCTATACAAAAAATAATAACTATATATAACTGTTATGGCAGCCCACTCCAGTATTCTTGCCTGGGAAATCTCATGCACAGAGGAGCCTGGCAGGCTACAGTCCAAGGGGTACCAAAGAGTCAGACATGACTTAGCAAAAACAACAACAAAAAAATGTTATTTGTATATAATAATATATTTTATTTGTAATATTTAGATATTTATTTTTAATTTTTTATTTTATATTGAACTCTAGTTAATATACAATGTGGTGTTAGTTTCAGATGTATGGCAAAATGATTCAGTTACACATATACATCCATACATTATTTGCAGATTCTTTTCCCATATAAGTTATTATAGAAGATTGAGTAGTTTCCTGTGCTATACAGTAGCTCCTTATTATCTATTTTATATTAGTAATGTGCATATGTTAATCCCAAACTTGTAATTTTTCCCTCCTCCTACCGCCTTTCCCCTTTGTTAACCATAAGTTTGTTTTCAACATCTATGAGTCTGTTTCTGTTTTATAAATAAATTCATTTGTATCATATTTTTTAGATTCCACATATAAGTGATTATCATATGATATTTGTCTTTGACTTACTTCACTTAGTATGATAATCTCTAGGCCATCCATGTTGCTGCAAACGACATTATTTCATTCTTCTGTAAGGCTGAGTAATATTTCATTGTGTGTGTGTACCACACCTATATCAATTCCACTATTGATGGGCACTGAGGTTGCTTCCATGTCCTAGCTATTGTAAATAGTGCTGCAATGTACACTGGGGTGCAAGTATCTTTTCAAATTATGGTTTTCTCCAGATACGTGCCCAGGAGTAGGATTGTTAGATCATATGGTAGTTCTATTTTTAGTTTTTTAAGGAATCTCCATACCATTCTCCATAGTGGTTGTACCAATATACATTCCCACCAACAGTGTAGGAGGGTTCTCTTTCTCCACACCCTCTCCAGAATTTACCATTTGTAGACTTCTTGATGATGGCCATTCTGAACCATGTGAGATAATACTTCATTGTAGTTTTGATTTCAACTTCTCAACTAATTAGTGAAATTGAGCATCTTTTCATGTGTTTTTTGGCCACCTGTATGTCTACTTCAGAGAAATGTTTATTCAGATCTTCTGCCCACTTTTAGATTGGGTTGTTTATTTTTTTGATATTAAGCTCCATAAGCTGTTTGTATATTTTGAAGATTAATTCCTTGTTGGTCACATGGTTTACAATAGTTTTTTCGCACGATGTGGGTTGTCTTTTTGTTTATGGTTTGCTTTATTATACAAAAGCTTTTAAGTAAGTTTGTTTATTTTTATTTTCATTACTTTAAGAGGTGAATCCAAAAAGACATTACTGAGATTTATGACAAAGAGTGTTCTGCCTATGTTTTCCTCTAAGAGTTTTATAGTATCCAGTCTTACATTTAGGTCTTTAATCCAATTTGAGTTTACCTTTGTATATGGTGTTAGAGAATGTTCTAATTTCATTCTTTTCCATGCACTTGCATAATTTTGCCAGCACCACTTGTCGAAGAGACTGTCTTTTCTCCATTGTATATTCTTGCCTCCTTTGTCACAGATTAACTGACCACTGGTTAACTGGTACACGGGTTTATTTCTGGACTTTCTGTCCTATTCCACTGATTTATATTTCTGTCTTTATGCCAGTACCATACTATTTGGTTACTGCAGCTTTGTAATTATTATTTTTATAATAATATATAATTTTAATACAATTTTATATTTTATATATACATTTTATACATGTACACACACACACATAAAAGAGACACACAGAGAGAACTAGATTAAGGGGAACTGGCTCATAAGATTACAGAAGCTAAGAAGTCCCAAGATCCACAGGTGACAAGCTGGAAACCCAGGAGAACGGATGGTGCAGTTCCAGTCTGCATCCAAAGTGTCTAAGAGTAAGAGAAGACCAATTTCCCAGTTCAGGCAACTGAGCAGAAGTTTTATCTTACTCAGCTTTTTGTTCTATTGAGCAATCGGCTTTATTCTGTCTAGTAATTCTAATGCTAATCTCACAAACACACTCAGAATAAAGTTTGATCAAATATCTTCAGCAAGCACTTCAGCTGCTCATGGTTCTTTACATGGTGGGGTGATCCAAACCCTCATTCCTGAGAGGTCTGGGCCATTAGAAGACCTCCCTAAATTGGGTTGTTTTAGTTTTCCATTGACTTTAATCACAAGGCAAGATAATACTAAGAGATGCCTTAAAAAATCTCCTGTATTTCAGCCATAGACGTCCTTACCTCCACTGTGGAATATAAGTCTAATATCCCTTTGGTAGTCAGGATCAATCACCCTAACCAACACAATAACTCCTTCTTTGCCTGTTGATTCAGAGGCATGAGAAACCCAAAGTAGCTAGGTGGTAGTCTTAATTTCCAATTCAATGGAATCACTTCAAGTGAAAGCACTCCTCCTTTTGGAACTAGGACCTATAAACTGGCAGAGCATAAAGTCATAGAAACAGAAACCAAAAATGTTGCTAAAGGGTCACTAGGTGTAATAGGGAATAGTGCTGCTCCCATTTCCACCCCTTGATTCCTGGACCTGTGACCCTGGCTATGGGAAAAACAGCAGCATATACTGTATGCTAATTCAAAGTATAGACTACTTCTGGAGAACCTTGTCCCAGTCCTACAGAGTACTGACACCATAATAAGTTAATAATAAGTCTTCTGGCACCATAACTTGGTCTTCAGAAGACCATTCCACCATTTTGTCAAGCCAGTTGCTTCAGGATGGCAGCACAAGGTGTGCTGCGCTGTGCTGTGTGCTGTGCCAAGTCACTTCAGTCGCGTCAGACTCTTTGCGACCCTATGACCACAGCCCACAGGGCTCCTCTGTCCAGGGGATTCTCCAGGCAAGAATACTGGAGTCAGTTGCTGTGCCCTCCTCCAAAGGATCTTCCTGACCCAGGGATCAAACCAGTGTCTCTTATGTCTCCTGCACTGGCAGGCAAGTTCTTTCCCACTAGTACTATCTGGAAAGCCCAGGAAATAAGGTAAGACCAGTGAATTCCATGACCATGGGCCCACCGCTACACTTCTTTTGCTGTGAAGTGAGTTCCTTAACAGAAGAAATGCTGTGTGGAATACCATGTAGTGAATGAAGCATTCTATAATTCTAGAGATGACAGTTTTGCCAGAAGCACTGCATGTAGGGAAGGCAAATCCATATACAAACTAAGCATCTATTCCAGTAAGAACAAATCACTGCCACTTCCATGATGGGAGCAGCTCAGTATAACCAACCTGCCTCCATTTGGCTGGCTAATCACCCACTAAGAATGGTGCTATATCAAGGATTCAGGGTTAGTCTCTGCTGATGACAGATCGGGCCATTCAGCAGTTGCCATAGCCAGGTTGGCCTTGATGAGGGGAAGTCTATGTTGCTATGTCTATATGTAACCTCCACCCCTGCCAGCATGGCCACTTTGTTTATGAGCCCACTAGACAATGACACAGATGACAGGGAAAAGAGGCTGACTGGTATCCAGAGAATGAGAGAGTCATCCTATCCACCTGATTATTAAAATCCTCCTCTGCTGAGATCACTCTTTGGTCAGCATTCACATGAAATTCAAATATCTTCACTTTTTTTCCCCCATTCAAAGAAGTCTATCCAAATTTCCTTGTCACCCAAATTTCCTTGTCACCCAAATTTCCTTGTCACCAACATTCCAATCATGTTTCTCCCAAGATCCTGACCATCCAGCCAAACCACTGGCCAGAGGCCATGAATCAGTGCACATCTGCATGTCTGGTCATTTATCCTTTCAAGCAAAGTGAATAACCAGGTGCAATGCCTGAAGTTCTGCCCACAGGGAGGATTTCCCTTCACTACTATCCTACAGGGATGTCCCAGAAATGGGCTGTACTACTGCAGTCAACCACTTTTCTGGGCTGCCTGTGTATTATGCAAAACCATCTATACACCAGGCTTTAGTCTTCTCTTCTGTGGTCTGATCTTAGCAAACTTTTCACAAGGCCACAGGTGTACTCTGGAAAAAGACACTGTAGCAGAGTAGGGACCAGGACATTTAGGCCACTTCTTCCACTTGTCTGTGCCTTGAAGGCCTGCTCAGGCCTGATCAGATATATACCGCTTTCATTTGATAATGAAGTTCTGCTGTACATGCCCAATTTTCTGGGTTGGCGGGTCAGATAGCACTCATTTTATGATAAGCCGCTAAGGTGACATGGTAACTTGGTGTCCCATGGTTATGCAATCAGTCTCTAAGGCCCAAATGTAGAACAACAGCTATTTCTCAAGAAACACAGTTACCCATAGAGGATGGCAAGGCGTTGGTCCAAAATCCGAAGGGCCTGCTCTGTAATTCCCTGGCAGAAATCTGCCAAAGGTACCAAACAGTATCACTATCTGCCATTTACACTTGAAGGACCACCAGATCTCCTGGATCCCATGGCCCAGGTGACAGAGCAGCTTGCACAGCATCCTGGACCTTTGGCAGAATCTTGGTCTTGTTCTGGGTCCCAATCAAAATTAACAGCGTTTTGAGTCAGGAAACAGGCCAGAGCAAAATACCCCAAATGAGGACTATGTTGTCTCTAACGTCCAGAGAGCCACTGAACGTTGTGCCTCTTTCTTGATTGTAGGAGAGCCCAGATGCAAAAACTTATCCTTGTCTTAACCTTAGATGTGATATCTGAAGATACGTCACACCACTGGACCCCTAGAAATTTCTCTGAGGTAGGAGGTCCCTGAACTTTTATCAGACTTGTTTCTTACACTCTGACACTAAAATGTTTACTAACAAGTCTAATGTAGTTGGTGCTTCTTATTCACGAGGTCCAGTCAACATAATGTCCTCAATTTAATGGACCAGTGTGAATCAGGTGATTCAGAGTCACACAAACTAAATTATGATGTAGGGCTGGAGAGCCGATATACCCCTGAGGTAGGACAGTGAAGGTGTATTGCTGGCCTTGCCAGCTGGCAGCAAACTTTTTCAGTTAGACCTTATTGACAGAGATGGAGACAAAGGTATTTACCAGATCAAGAGCTGTACACAGTCACCTGGGGATGTAGTAAACTGCTCCAGCAATAAAACCATACCTGGTATAGCAACTGCAACTGCAATCACCACACAGCTAAGCTTGTAATAATTCACTCTCATTCTCCAAGATCCATCTGTTTATGCACAGGCCAAACAGATCAGACGAATGGGGAAGTGCTGGGAATCACCGTCCCTGCATGTTTCATGTCCTTGATGATGGCACTAATATCTGCGATTCCTCCAGAAATGAGAAACTGCTTTCGGTTTACTATGTTGTTAGGTGAGGCAATTATACTGTCTTCCATTTAGGCTTTCTCACCATAATCACCTTCATTCCACTGGTCAGGGAACCAATGTGGAGACTGCAACAGCTGCTGAATATATCTATTCCAATTATGCATTCTAGAACTGGACAAAACACCACAGGATGGACTTGGGGACCCACTGAGCCCACTGTGAGACAGACTTGAACTAAAACTTCAGTGATTACTTGATCTCCATAAGCCACTATGCTGACTGATAGACCAAAGGGACAATTTGGGTCTCTTGGAATTAGCATCAGTCCAAAGCCAATATCCAGTAGTCTTTGGAAGGTCTGATTATTTCCTTTTCCCCAATGCACAATCTAGTAAAAGGCTGTAGGTCCCTTTGGGGAGGGCTGGGAGAAAGATTACCAGTATATCCTTTGGCAGTGTACCAGAGTCCTTCTTCAAAGGGACCTTGCCTCGTCTTCACTCAAAGGATTCTAAGTCTGCAAAAATTCAAGTCTTAGAATTGACTGATGGGTCATGACTCTGTTTTTATGATTCAGGCTAGACTTCTGTTCACCTGACCTAGAACTTTTCTGCTTATACAGATCAAGTAAGAATTTAGTAGGCTTCCTGTCTTTTCACTTCTAGGACCACCATAATCAACTAGCCCACACCACTGTTCTGCATGAGTCAAACTATCATAACTGACACTTTGACTCTGCTGTCCAAACCTGGTTCACCTTGCCTTTGACATTTAGATGTCACGACTGGGTCCTGTCACCCTGGAATTCATTTCCTCCCATTTGCATTTAGTTTTCCCGATTCAGTGACTGCATTCCCACTGAATCAATCACAGAACTCTTCAAGGATGCCAGGACTCCCCTCACGATTTATCTCTCATAATATTAGTAAAAGGTATGTCTCTGGACTCCCAGTTGGGGTGAGCACTTCTTAAAAGACAAATCCACTCTAATATGCCTATCTCCCTAAGCCTCTGAATCTCTTCAAAGCCTTTGAATCCCTGAACCAAAATAGGTAGGTCCTGTGTTTGGAAGGAATGATGCTAAAGCTGAAACTCCAGTACTTTGGCCACCTCATGTGAAGAGTTGACTCATTGGAAAAGACTCTGATGCTGGGAGGGATTGGGGCAGGAGGAGAAGGGGACAAGAGGATGAGATGGCTGGATGGCATCACTGACTCAATGGACGTGAGTCTGGGTGAACTCCGGGAGTTGGTGATGGACAGGGAGGCCTGGCGTGCTGCGATTCATGGGGTCGCAAAGAGTTGGACACGACTGAGTGACTGAACTGAACTGAACTGAACTGTGTTTCCAACTCACTCACTGTGTGCCACCTTTTGGTGCATATTTCAGTCAAACAGCCACACTAAATGCAGAAGCTCTGCTTAGTGAGCCCATATACATAAATTCTGTCTGGTTTGGTTTTATGTTCTTCTCATGATTATGCCATACCTCTAGTATCATTCTCACACATGTTCCCTGGATTTCTGTCTGTATAAATTAAAAAGCTCAAGTAGTTCTTTTGGAGTGTAGAACATTTCCCCATAAGTCACACTTTGTACCTCATCTTTAGAAACCTGCTGGGATTTGAGTCTAGTCATAGATCTAGAAGAGTGAAGGGGCAGGTCTTAAGGAGATCAGCACTGCCTTTTTTGGCAACTGCCTCTGGAGTAGCCATTAATGCAAAATTAATCCCCTCACATCTCAGACAGTTGTGGAGAGCTACTCCCACAGGAGTGAGGCAGAGCCCCCAGTGAGGATGAGAAAGCCACCATCACTGAGCATGGGAAGGATGCTTCCACTGGCAAAAATACTCATCAGCATTCAGGGGCTCAATGTATCCAGCTTCATCAGGGTCTTCCCTTGCATTCCTAGTCTAACTTTCAGGACCCCATTACTTTTCAATCAGTGCTCTCCCTATAATGTATCATTTACATTACTCTCACCTACTTGACTGGGAGGTCCTTGAAAATCAAGTGACATTTATTTCTGTATCTTCCACTGCCTAGTACAGAACCCTGAAATTATAGTCAGGGCTCAATAAAGATTTCTGTTGAGTTGAATTTTGCTTCTCACCATAGCTCAGTAGTCCATTATTTCACTTTCATAAACTCAGTTTGACAATCATTAAATCCTTGTTCATGAACCTATCAAAGGCCTTCATCTGCTAGTAGTGTCCTTTAACAGAAAACAGACCTGTTTACCAAAAAAACACATAAAGGACTTGCTTGCTCACATCTTTCTAAGATAATATAAAACTGTCCTAATCACGGATTTTCATTTCTTCCTGAATCAAGGCACCAGTATCTTTGGCAGGATCATTTTTTTCATCTGATTGTTTTTTTTTTTTTTTTTTTTTAGATTAGAAAAGTTTGTTCACTCATTTATTCCTGTAGATTGTAAACTGCCAATATTTAAAAACTATCTGATTAGGTTTCCATGAACAAATCTGAGACATCCCATGTATCACAACCTTTCCTAAATATAGCACAGAGACTTCAATTTCTTGTAAAACAATGGTTCACCAGAAGGAATCATCAAGTGTCCATTTAGTTAAGTTTTGCTTTGCTATATTAAAACAAACCAGAATTTTTCTACTTTTTTCATTTGATTGGGAAGGTGGTTGATAGCGATAAAAATTTTCCTTCCAGGGTTTCTGCATATAAAACTGCATTTATATGCAGATTCTGATAGGGATGCTTTAAAAAATTACCCAATTTAAATTCCTTAATGTGTCTAATTAATTACAAAATTATTTAATTTGAAAGGTTAAGACTTAAATTTTTAATCTAAGTTGAAGTTATTTCTTATATTGCTCAAAATGATGTAATTCCAGAACATGGGCTTATCCATGGTTATGAAAGGCTGTGATTTAAATATATTTACCAAAACAAAAACCACAACAAAAAAATTAACTCCCAAACCATTTACATATGTCTTTTATGTATACATATAAAAAACTTAGAATGGTCCTCAGGCATATATGAGTTAAATGCAAATTCTAAATTCTGATTGAGTAATGACTATGGAGATTTCCTCCAACATTTAGAAAAACTGTTCTCTAATGCTGAGGAAATAATATACCATGGTATCAAATTATTTCCTACTGAAGGAGGCAACTACAGAAAGCTTTTATTTGTTCAAAGTAACCAGTGCTACAGATGGAAAAAAACCCAAAAAACCCAATGTAACTTTCCCAATATTACTTCAAAACAAACAAATCAAACCTGATTTTCATTAGAATGTAGTTATTTCTTCACACTAATAAATCAAAAAACCAAGACCCATGTTTTATATATATATATATAAATATATATAAAAGGCAATGCAAACAATTATTGAGCCTCATCTTCCAGACAAGAATGCCAAGTTAGACTCTCTTCATAAAAAGCAATTACAATTTGAGGACACTTCATATTTGCCTCTTTTGCCAGTACCAAGTCTGCCTCATCGGAATCTTTCCATTTCATGAGGAACATTAATTCTCCACTGCTGTCTGTGGCACCAATTATTCGTTCTTGATCAAGACCTCTGGCAAAACCTCTCGGTTTATCAGCAGCATCTCTTTTCTTCTTTGATTTGCTATCATCAGATTCACTGTCAGACAAAGATTTTCTTTTTGTTCCATCTTTTTCTTTACCAGCTTTTTGAGAATTAAGAAATGCTTCAATTAACTCTGGACAATCTAAATTTTCTTCAGGTTCCCAAGTATTGTCTGCATCTGTAAATCCCTTCCACTTCAGGAAATACTCCACTTTCCCATTCACTATACGGCGGTCCAGCACTTTTTCTACTACAAATTCTTCAGGTTCTGCCTCTTCAACTTTTTTACTCTTTCCATTTTGCTTCTTTCCCATTTTTTGCAATGTAGTTTTATTGGAGGCCATTTTTTATTGCAGACTTGAAGAGCTATTATTCACCGCCTCTGAGCTGCTCCAGGTCCCGGGTCTGTGACGTCTCCCTTTTCATCTGATTTTAACTTGTAATTTATTTTTTTCACTTTCATATATAATAAGTAATTGAGTACCAAATGTATCTTAAAGACTTCTAAAATATATAGACTCTAGCTCATCAAAAACAGAATTAAATATGCATGTGGAAACAAAAATGTCTGAAACACACAAGCCTCTATAATTGGGTATATTCCTGACAAATCTGACACCTTCTGAGCAATGTTTGAACAACTTTTCCTCTGTACCATTATGAAGATTAACTGAGCCATTAGCTAAAAATCCAAAGTTTTCTCACAAGGCAATCTAGGCAATCCCAATGGTTCTTTTTTTATATGCAATAGTGTCAAGATCCTACAGAAACATCAACTGACACTCTCTCTCTACTGAGTAAATATATAACCAAATCCAAAAAATGCTAGCTATTGGGTGATGGCACTGACAACAGTAAGTTTTATTCACTTAAGTTCCATTCATTGTAAGTATTTCTACACTTTAACCCCATGTTCTTATCAACTGTTTGAAAGCAACAATCATCCAAATCTCTTCTAAAATAGTGAAAATAACATTCTCAATTATGACTCTCAGGTAGTACAAGATGACAAGATGCTAAGTCAGTGAGTTAAATGCTAGGGAAAAAATAATAAGTTCAGTTACCTTTAATTACCAAGGCATTAAAACTCCACAAGTACAAGTCTAGAGATTTTTCACCAAATTGAAAAAACAAAAAAAAAACAAAAAAAAAACTGAGCTTCTACTTACCTTTCTTTACTAGAAAATCCCATTAACCAAGTACTACATTCAGGCATAGCATACTATAAGCATTTAATAATGTTTTCTTTTTATAATCATTTTAATAATTCTATTAATTTTTAAGCATAATTCACAAGCCCTAACTAAATATTTCCTCTATTTAAATTGACCCAAAAATATAAGACAGAATGGCATAATTCCAAGTGGCCACACAAGACAAATAACACAGAGTTTACATAAAGAGTTCACCAAGACAGAAAAATAGCAAGAAAAATAGTAACAATAAAAATATTAAAAACCTGGAGAGGAGAGAAAAAAATTTGATATCCCGAGTTGCCACATTACATATATATATAAAGTATATATATGTGTGTATATATATATATATTTATATGTATATATAAATATGTATATATAAATAAATATGTATAAATATATGTGTATATATATATATTTAAAGTATATATACACAACAAACATATATTTATAAATGTCTAGTTTCAACAAAAATTGATACATGCCAAGAAACAAAGTCTCACAAAATAAAGAATATTAATGAAAAGACAGGAGTTATAAAAATAAAACATAAAATATGGAGTTTATTTACAGGTCAGCAATGGAGAAACAGACATAGAGAACAGACTTATGGACATGGGGAGAGGGCAGTATGGAAAGAGTAACATGGAAACTTACATTACCATATGTAAAATAGACTGCCAAGGGGAATTTGCTGGATGGCTCAGGAAACTCAAACAGCGGCTCTGTATCAATCTAGAGGGGTGGGATGGGGTAGGAGATGGGAGGGAGGTTCAAAAGGGAGGGGATATATGTATATCTATGACTGAATCATATTGAGGTTTGACAGAAAACAACAAAATTCTGTAAAGCAATTATCCTCCAATAAAAAAATAAATTTAAAAAAAATCTATAGAGTTGAAAGTACATTGACTGATATTTTAAAACATCCACTAGAAGACCTCAACACCAAATTTATGAAATGATAGAAGGAAGAATCAGTGAATGTGAAGATAGGTCAATTGAGATTAACCAGTCTGAGCAAAAGGAAAAAGGATAAAAAAGAAATTAACAAAGTATCAAAGACCTGTGGATAACCACCAAGAAAACTAACATATGCATAAGCATAATCAGAGTTCCAGAAAACAAGGAGAGAGAGAAAGGGGCAGAAAAACTACTTAAGGAAATAATGCTAGAAAATTTCACAAATTTGATGAAAAACATTAACCTACACATCCAAGAAGTTCAACAAATTGCAAGTAGGATAAAATTAAAAGAGACCCACACTTTAAGGTGTCATAATCAAACTTCCAAATGCCAAAGACAAAGAGAGAATCTTGTAATCAGCAAAACAGAAGCAACTCATCAGGTACAAGCAATCAGTGATAAGATTTTTTACCTGACTTTTCATAAACAACCATGGAGGCAGAAGGCAATGGGATGGCCCAAAGCGCTGAAAGAGAGACTTTCAACCAAGAATTCTATACCCAGCAAAACTAATACTAAAAAAAAAAAAAAAAAAGAAGGAGAAATTAAGACTTACTCAAAGCAAAAACAAAGAGAATTTATCACCAGGAAGTCTTATCTATGAGGAATTCTAAAAGGAGTAATCAGGCTGAAATGAAAGAACCACACAAAGCGACTGAATTCTCACAAAGAAATAAAGAGCACCAGTAAAGATAACTACACAGGCAAATATAAAAGACACAGGTAAATATAAAAATTGTCTTTTATATTTATCTATGTAACTATAGATATATTTTGGGCTTCCCTGATGGCTCAGACAGTGAAGAATCTGCCTGCAATGCGGAAGACCTGGGTTCGATCCCTGGGTTGGGAAGATCCCCTGGAGAAGAGAATGGCTACCCACTCCAGTATTCTGGCCTAGAGAATTCCAAGGGCAGAGGAGCCTGGCAGGCTACAGTCCATGGGGTCACAAGGAGTCACAGAGACACCTGAGTGACTTTCACAAAAGGTATATTTGTAATTCTTTTTTCACCTATACAATTTACAAGACAACTGCCCAAAAAAGACTGCAAATCTATGTTGATGGGAATCAACATAGAAAGATGTAATTTATGCAATAGCTGCACAACAAAGGAGAAGAAATGGAACTACATAGGGGCAAACTTTTTATAAATGTGAGATTGTTGGTGCTGATTCAAAATAGACACCAGACTGTTATAAAGTCATTAGTTGTAATCCTCAGGGCAATCACTAAAAAAGTAACTTAAACATAGTGAAAGAAACAATAAAAGAATTAAAATGGAACACTAGAAAATATCTATTTAATACAACACAAAGCAGTAATGGGATTAAGGAACAGCAACAACAAAAACACTTAAAAATATACAGAAAACAAATACTAGGTTGATGCAAATGTAACTGCAGTTTTTGCTTGTAGAAATTTGCCATTTGATATTGGAATACATTCTTAAATAAATGTGGTTATGTTAAACATCATTTTAATGTGCATTTATTTTTTTTCTACTGACTTATTACTTGCTGTTTATTTTATATTTACTTTAGACTAGGGAACTGATGTTAGACAAAAAGTAAATTCAAGCAATTTTCTTATCTGAGTTCAAAATGGGAGGTAAAACAGCAGAGACAACAAAACAGCAACAACACATTTGGCCCAGGAACTTCTAACAAACATACAGTGCAGTGTTGGTTCAAGAAGTTTTGCAAAGGAGATGACAGCCTTGAAGATGAAGAGTATAGTGGTCAGCCACTGGAAGTTGACAATGACCAATTTAGAAACATCATTGAAGCTAATTCTCTTACAACTACAGAAGTTGCCCAAGAACACAACGTCAGCCACGGAGTTGAGTTCTTTGGAATTTGAAGCAAAGCTGAAAGCTGAAAAGGCTCGGTAAATGGGTGCCTTGTGAACTGACTGCAAATCAAAAAAATCGTCGTTCTGAAGAGTCTTCTTCTCTTATTCCACACAACACCAATTAACCATTCCTCAATTGGACTGTGGCATGCAAAGAAAAGTGGATTTTATACGACAACCAGCAACAACTAGCTCAGTGGCTGGACTGAGAAGAAGCTCCAAAGCACTTCCCAAAGCCAAACTTGCACCAAAAAAAAATTGGGGATTTGATGGAAAAAAAAAAAAGCAGTTACTTTGCCAACAAAGGTCCGTCTAGTCAAGGCTATGGTTCCATAGTTCATCAGGCACTCTATCAGATCTAGTTCCTTAAATCTATTTCTCACTTCCACTGTATAGTCATAAGGGATTTGACTTAGGTCATACCTGAATGGTCTAGTGGGTTTCTCCACTTTCTTCAATTTCAGTCTGAATTTGGCAATAAGGAGTTCATGATCTGAGCCACAGTCAGCTCCCGGTTTTGTTTTTGCTGACTGTATGGACAGAGGTTTGTGACATTGTACAGGAGACAGGAATCAAGACTATCCCCAAGAAAAAGAAATGCAAAAAAGCAATGGCTGTCTGAGGAGGCCTTACAAATACAAATATTGGTATTGTAGTCTACAAATAAAAGCAGTATTAAAAAAAAACACTTGTGATCAATCCAACTCTACCACTCACTGTTGATACAACCTTGAATAACATTGTTCACTTGTCTGAGACTCAGTTTTCTCATCTATTAAATGGGGAAAATACTACTTAGCTACAACAAAAGAGTCTGATTGGAATTCAATAAAACAACATGCATAAAGGGTTTCTGCATGATATTGAACACAAAGATTTCTACAATCCTTATAAAAAGAACTTGAGCATTTTACATTACACAAAATGCATCAGGAATTTTATCTAGATCACTGGCAGAAAAATAATAATGTGGAAGAAAAAGTCATTTACTTATTGCACAGGCTAAACCTATAAAATAAATGATATAAACTAGATAAATCTAATAAACCGAGTTTCTGAAATCCTAGGAGTCTATCTTGCAACACTGCTCCAAAGAAATCAACAATATTAACTGCCACCTTTCGCTCCAAAATTTGTTGCAAATAAAGGCCCAGGAAGATAAATTCTAGGAATATTAAATTAAACAAGGCAGCAATGTATATTAAGAATTTGGAAAAAGTTCATGCATTTTGAGTAATAATCACTTTTAAAAAAATCAACTAAAAGAATTTTATCAGAATTATGCACATAGACTTAATATTAATTCTAATGGGGAAAACAACCATCCGAATGACAAATCAAGAACATACAAGTCAAATTTTCAAGAAATTCATGATGCAGTAAGCAATGAGTGTAATGTTTAGTGAAAAGGAAAAAATGACAATATTTACAACTTTGTTTTTTAAATGTTTTCAAAATAAAAACAAACAAAAATGCCAGAATTTTTATGCAGGAATAATAATGCAGGAATTATTTCATACTAATAGAAATGGATTAATTCTTTTCTTTACTGGTTTATTTTTCAACTTTCCATTCTAATCAACTACAATTTCCACAATCAAAAAAATACAAAATTCATTTATGATTTTTTAAAAATTTTCACTAGAAGTTAAAAAAAATTTCCTCAATTTGATGAGAATTGTATTTACAAAAAACAAATAGCTAACTACTTCGTGGTAAAAGATAACATACTCTCCCCACTAAGATGAGAATTAAGGCAAGGATGTCAGCTCTTACTTGTTCTGTTTAACCTCATCATGAAGGTCCTAGCCAGTATAATGAGAAAATAAAATAAAATAAATAAAAGGCAAATAGGAAAATATGAACTAACTAAAACCGTCTCTACTGGCAGACAAGATTGTTTACATAGAAAATTCCGAAGAGTCTAAAAAACCTACTAGTGTAAGTGAATTTATTAACAAGATTGAGAATTCAGGGTCAAAATAAAGTATCAATTTATTTATATAAATAATTGTAAATTGAAACTTTTAAAAAGAATACCATTTACAACAGCACCAAATAACATAAAACATACACTTTTTAAACGTGTGTTAAAGTTTTATGCTAAAAGCTTAAAATATTAATGAGGAAAATCAAGGCTTTATTAATGGATTAGAAACCATTCAGATGTCAATTCTCTTCAAGCAAAATTATAACTTCAATGCGTCCAGAATCAAAATTCCAGGATGCTTTTCTATAGAAATAGGCTGATTCTACAAACATATATGGAAAGAAAGAGCTAGGATAACTAAAACAATTAAAAAGAAAAAAAAAAAAATGGAAGACTCAGACTTCCTAATTTCAAAACAAAACTACGAAGTTACATTAATGAAGACAGTGTCGTTTTGGCCAAAAGAAAGACACATGGAATGACAGAACCGAACTGAGAGTCCAGGAATGTATCTACACATAGAGTCAATTGATTTCTGACAAAGATGCTAAGAAATTTTACTGAAGAAAGGATAGTAAGGATAGTCTCTTCAACAAGTGTTACTGGACAAATTAGGTGTCCATATACCAAAAAAAAGAAAGAGAGAAAAAGAACTTTGACACATATCTTGTACAACAAACAGAAATGAATAAAAGGCTGATCAAAACAGATCACAGAACTAAAGGTAAAATCTAAAACTATAAAAGTTCTAACAGAAAACACAGAAAAAAAAATCATTGTATCTCTGGGTTAGTCAAAATTTTCTAGATAGGTCGCAAAAGCACAAATTACAAAAGAAAAAAAAATGATAATGTGGACTTCTTCAAAATGTACAACTTCAACTCTTTGAAAGATACAATTAAGAAAATAAAAAGACAAACCACAGACTGAAAGAAAATATCTGCCAAACTATACATGATAAAGCAATTGTATCCAGACTTCTTACAACTCAGTAATAAAACAGACCAAAGATTTTAACAGATACTTCACAAAAGAAAACACACAAGATAGCAAATGACAGCAAATGAGCACATGAAAAGATGCTCAAAGTACTGCTGTGGTTAGTCACTCAGTCATTTCCAACTGTTTGTGACCCCATGGACTGTAGCCCACCAGGCTCCTCTGTCCATGGGGATTCTCCAGGCAAGCATATTGGAGTGGGTTATCATGACTTCCCAACTCAGAGATCAAACCCAGGTCTCCCATGTTGTAGGCAGATTCTTTACCATCTGAGCCACCAGGGAAGCTCAACATATCAGCTGATAGGAAAATTCAAACTAAAACATCATTGAGATAGCCCTAAATATCTATCAGAATAGCTGAAATTAAAAGCAAAATGACAAATGCTGACCAGCATGTGGAGAAAATGGAACCATCAAACAATGCTGGTAATTTCTTATCTTTGGTAATGTTATAAAGTTAAGTGAACATCTGCCACATGATCAGAGATTCATACTCCTAGAAATTTAACCAAAAGTTATGAAACCATTTATCTACACAAAGACCCACAGAAGAATGTACAAAGAAATGTACATGAACGTTTATAGCACCTTCATTCCTAAATGAGAAACAACCTAAATGTCCATTAACTGGTGAATAAATAAAACTGTGATATAGCCATAAAATGAAATAGGCAGTCAGATCAGTCACTCAGTCATGTCTAACACTTTGCAATCCTAAGGACTACAACATGCCAGGCTTCCGTGTCCATCACCAACTCCCAGAGCTTGCTCAAGCTTATGTCCATAAAGTAGGTGATGCCACCCAACCATCTCATCCTCTGTCATCTCCTTCTCCTCCTGCCTTCAATCTTTCCCAGCATCAGGGTTTTTTCAAATGAGTCAGTTCTTCACTTCAGTGGCCAAAGTACTGGAGTTTCAAGTTCAGCATCAGTCCTTCCAATGAATACTCAGGCCAGATTTCCTTTAGGATTGACTGGAACTCCTTGCTGTCCAAGGGATTCTCAAGAGTCTTCTCCAACACCACAGTTCAAAAGCATCAATTCTTTAGTGCTCAGCTTTCTTTATAGTCCAACTCTCACATCCACACATGACTATTGGAAAGACCACAGATTTGACTAGACAGACCTTTGTCAGCAAAGTAATGTCTCTGTTTTTTAATATGCTGTCTAGGTCATAGCTTTTCTTCCAAGGAGTGTCTTTTAAATCCATGGCTGCATTCACCATCTGCAGTGATTTTGGAGCTCAGGAAAATAAAGTCTGTCACTGTTTCCATTGTTTCCCCATCTATGTGCCATGAAGTGATGGGACCAGATGCCACAAACTTCGTTTTTTGAATGTTGAGTTTTAAACCAGCTTTTTCATTCTCCTCTTTCACTTTCTTCAAGAGGCTCTTCAGTTCTCCTTCACTTTCTGCCAAAATAGGGGTATCATCTGCATATCTGAGGTTATTGATATTTCTCCCAGCAATCTTGATTCCAGCTTGTGTTTCATCCAGCCCAGCGTTTCTCATGATATACTCTGCATATAAGTTAAATAAGCAGGGTGACAATATACAGCCTTGAAGTACTCCCTTCCTGATTTGGAACCAGTCCATTGTTCCATGTCTGGTTCTAACTGTTGCTTCTTGACCTGCATACAGATTTCTCAGGAGGTAGGTCAGGTGGTCTGATACTCCCATCTCCTGAAAAATTTTCCACAGTTTGTTGTGATCCACATAGTCAAAGGCCTGGGCATAATCAATAAAGCACAAGTATATGTTTTTCTGAAACTCTCTTGCTTTTTTGATGATTCAACGGATGTTGGCAATTAGATCTCTGGTTCCTCTGCCTTTTCTAAAACCAGCTTGAACATCTGGAAGTTCACGGTTCACATACTGTTGAAGCCTGGCTTGGAGAATTTTGAGCATTACTTTACTAGCGTGTGAGATAAGTGCAATTGTGCAGTAGTTTGAATATTCTTTGGCATTGCCTTTCTTGGGATGGGAATGAAAACTGACCTTTTCCAGTCCTGTGGCCACTGCTGACCAAACTTGCTGGCATATTGAGTGCAGCACTTTCACAGCTTTTAGGATTTCACACTTTGAAATCTTTTAGGATTTGAAATAGCTCAACTGGAATTCCATCACCTCCACTAGCTTTGTTTGTAGGGATGCTTCCTAAGGCCCACTTGACTTCGCATCCCAGGATGTCTGGCTCTAAATGAGTGATCACACATTGTGGTTATCTGGGTCATGAAGATCTTTTTTGTACAGTTCTTCTTTGTATTCTTGCCACCACTTCTTTATATCTTCTGCTTCTATTAGTTCCATACCATTTTTGTCCTTTATTGTGCCCATCTTTGCATGAACTGTTCCCTTGGTATCAATAATTTTCTTGAGGAGATCTCTAGTCTTTCCTGTTCTACCATTCAATATCACAATAATCCAAGTTTATGCCCCAACTAGTTATGCTGAAGAAGCTGAAGTTAAACAGTTCTATGAAGACCTATAAGACCTTCTAGCACTAACAGCCAAACCAGATATCCCTTTCATCATAGGGGACTGGAAAGCAAAAGCAGGAAGTCAAGAGATATCTGGAATAACAGGCAAATGAAGCAAGCCAAAGGCTAACAGAGTTTTGCCAAGAGAATGCACTGGTCATAGGAAACACCCTCTTCCAACAACACAAAAGAAGACTCTACACATGGACATCACCAGATGGTCAATACCAAAATCAGACTGATTATATTTTTTGCAGCCAAAGATAGAGAAGCTCTATACAGTCAGCAAAAACAAGACCGGGAGCTGACTGTGGCTCAGATCATGAGCTTCTTATTGCCAAATTCAGACTTAAATTGAAGAAAGTAGGGAAAGCCACTAGACCATTCAGGTTTGACTTAATCAAATCCCTTATGATCATATAGTGGAAGTGACAAATAGATTCAAGGGATTAGATCTGATAGCCACAGTGCCCAAAGAACTATGGTCGAAGGTTCGTGACATTGTGCAGCGGCAGTGATCAAAACCATCCCCAAGAAAAACAAATGCAAAAAGGCAAAATGGTTGTCTGAGGAGGCCTTACAAATAGCTGAGAAAAGAAGAGAAGCTAAAAGCAAAGGAGAAAAGGAAAGATATACCCATTTGAATGCAGAGTTCCAAAGAATAGCAAGGAGAGATAAGAAAGCCTTCCTCAGTGATTAATGCAAAAAATGAAATAGTACTTGGCAATAAAGCAAAAAAGGACAAAGCAATGATACATGCACCAAAATGGGTGAATCACAAAAGCATTAAGTGAAAGAAACCAGAAAAAAATTCTATTTGTTGTAGGAGTCCGTTTATATGACATTCCAGAAAAGACAAAGCTATATGGATAGGGAACAGATCAGTGGTTGCCTGATCAACCACTGAGGGGAGGAAACCAACTACAAAGTCGCATGAGGGAACTTTTTGGAATGATTGAAATGTTCTGTGTCTGGATTGTGGTGGCAGTTATACGAATATTGTGCATGTGTCAGTTTAAAGAACAAGATACTAGAGACTGTTTTTACTTATAAACTATACCTCAATAAGCCCACATTTTAAAAGACACAAGACATGCTCTTTTGAAAAATATGTTGTTGTTATTTAATTGTTCAGTCATGTCTGACTCTCTGCAACACCGTGGACTGTAGCCAACTGGACTCCTCTGTCCAAGGAATTTTTTAGGCAAGAATACAGGGATGGGATGCCACTTACTTCTCCAGGGAATATTCCCCACCCAGGGATCAAGTCCCAGTCTCCTGCATTAGCAGGTGGGTTCTTTACCACTGAGCTACCAGGGAAGCTTTGAAAAATATGTTTCAAATTAAATGACAACCCACCTAAATGGGTATTGGGGTGGAGGAGAAACAGTGGGGGAAACAAAAATTTTTTAGAAATATTACAAATCAAAATACTGATTTATCATTAGTAAGAAGAAACACACTGATATAAAAAGTTTCTCCAGTATGTCCTTTTTATTGTTCTCATTGTTTAGACAGAAAATAACAAAATTTGATGAGTTTCAAGAAAGACCAAAAGTCACAAGTAACAGATTGATAAAGAAGGCACAGTGATTACAAGCTAAAATTTGGAAACACTCACCTAAACATGCCCTTTCCAAGTTACTAATAAAAATGACCTCAGCCAACCGAATGCACTTCCACCCCAATTTCTGCTATGAAGAACAAGACAATAAACATAGTTTTCTTTATTTATAACAGTCCTATATACTTCACAACCATATATCTAAGCTAGGAATACAAGATAAAATTCCTCTAACTAGGCAAATTCCTATTTGTCCATTTAAGCTTCAGACTAGCTACTTGGTAACCATCTACCTTCTTTTTTTCCCCCTACTGCCACCCCAAAAAAAAAAAAAAATGCTGTCTCTCTATGATGACTTTCTGCAGTTTCTGTTTGTCTGATATCAAGATGATTAAAATAAAATAGGAGTTTTGAGCTGATCACTCCAATAAGAAGATACATTTTTCCATTTAAGAAAAGTTAGGTAAAGTGTAACTTTCACCACTTTGTTTTATGTTTATTCCATTTGGCGTGTACTGTTGCTGGGAAACCAATTAATAATAATATTTCCCAACTCACAGAACAACTTCCTAGCCAGCCTGCAGTATACCAAACTTCGTAACCAGGGCAATTCTCTACCACACAATTTACCCAGTCGCCAGCACCATACAGGTGCACTCTATCTGGCGTCCTCCAGCTCCATCAACCTTACAGGTACAGTAGCGCTAATCCCCTCAATGGAACAGAAACTGCAGCAGAAAGCAAATGAGATAAAGGATACAGGTCTCCGATGGCAGAGAACAACGTAAATTTATTGCCAGTCCCTGTCATCCCACCCAGCTAAATATTCTGGGAATTCGGTCTTAAATTGTAGGGTGAAATGTTAGCCCATCCCCCCATTACAAGATGAAGTCAGGCCACCCCCAATCACCAGCACGAATGCAACATTCAAAATGCCATCCAAAAGCCTTCGTCCAACTACCGCCCAGATAAATATTTAACGAGTAAGGTGGGCATCAGTTCCTGTACAGTTCAGAAGGGGAGATAAGGAGAAAGAGAGTCCTAATTCCTAAGGCGCCTCTGAATCACCTACAGCTGTGGTCAGAACTTGACCCTCCAGGTAATCAGGCTGTGCCCCAACTCTTATCAGGGAAGCAAGTGAGAGTAGCAGCAGCAACATCACCCTACCAAATTAAAAAAAAAAAAAAAAAAAAAAACCCACTCAGAGCTGCTTTTAATAGAGTTCCCACTCCTTCAAGTGAAGCCAAACATAGGTTTTACGTCCAAAGCTTTGCTCCGCAGTATGCAACAAGGGCAGATGGAAGAATCATCTTTATTGCAGGAGAGGGGGCGCACTTAAGGGGATGAAAGATGCCTCACCACTTGGAAAGTTACCAGCCACTGCCTTCACTCTGAAATGCTACTTTTATTGCAGTCTGTGGCCCTAAGTAAAGACAAGGAAATGTTGACTGTCTGACGGACCCTGTTGTACTTAAGTCAAAGGGAAAACTTAAACAAGGCGCGATCGGTGAAAACTCGGCAAGGATCAAAGTCACCGTTCATGGGAGCTTTGGTGACACAGTAATCACGTGTACTTGTGCGTAGACTTCCGAAAACATTAGGTTCTGGAACATGCAGGGGCAGAAATTTGCCGGCGAGAGAAAGCACGGGTAGACACCGCCCGCTGGGGAGCTAGGCTCAGTTCCCGCCCGCGGCGGGTCACGCCCCGTGACTCCCCGGCCCGAGACCTCCCTGGACCGGGGTCGTACCCGCCGGTGGCAGAAGCCCGTCCGCGCTCCCCGCCCGTGCCCAGGCCGCCTCAGGGCGCGCCGCCGGCCTCGTGCGGCCCGGGCCCCAGACCCAGGCCCAGAAGGCGAGCGTCCGTTTACCTGCGCCCCGGCTCTCGCCGCTGCGGCCTGCCGTCACTGCCACCACAACTGCGCTGCTCCCCCACAGCGCCAGGTGAGCCACCCCCAGCACACAGCCACACGCGCGCCCCCGGGCGCGACCCAGACCTAGGCGAATGGGGCCCAGGAACAGGCGTTGGGACAGCGCACTCACCACCCGGCTTCCAGAGCCTCTGCCCCCGGAAGTTGATTTCCGCCAAGGCCCGCCCAACACCGCGTCTGTCACTCAACGCCCACAGGCGCGTCACGTATGCCCAGGCCAAGCGCAAGCCCCAGGCCCAATCTTCCGAGACCCGCCACTCTGGGCTCCTGTGGTCTTCAGAGCGCTTCCCTGTGAAACAGGTTGACTCGGGCGCTACCTCCTGTTGGTTACAGCTTCTTGTTCACTTGAATGACAGACTCTGTTTCTGTGCCTAACCCATTCAAGTCAAACCATCCCCATAATGGCACTCCTGTCTAGGACTTGGTAGGACTGGTCCCGAGAAGAACGGGCCCTGATTTCTTAACCACTTCCAAACAGAGTACCCTAAATACTGGAACTGAGTTAAGTGCTCAAGAAAAGAGTGGACTAGACAACGTCTCCTCTTGACCATCAGAACTCTCACAGCACCAGGTTGCAGTCAAGTTCAGAGCCTCTCGAGACCACTGCTGCATGACTCCAGCCAAAGATCTTTGCTCTAGAGTTACGTTTGTTCTTGGCTTTATCTCCACATCACAGAGATCTGTACATGCCATCTCTGTTCAAAGGAAAATCTGTTTTCAGCTGCCAAGTTACTCCCTGTTTACCAAACCTTCAAATAGTTTCTCTTAAAGACAAGCTGCTAAGTCACTTCAGTCGTGTCCAACTCTGTGCGACCCCATAGACGGCAACCCACCAGGCTCCCCCGTCCCTGGGATTCTCCAGGCAAGAACACTGGAGTGGGTTGCCATTTCCTTCTCCAGTGCATGAAAGTGAAAAGCGAAAGTGGAGTCGCTCAATCGTGTTCGACTCTTCGCGACCCATGGACTGCAGCCTACCAGGCTCCTCCATCCATGGGATTTTCCAGGCAAAAGTATTGGAGTGGGGTGCCATTGCCTTCTCCACCTAAAGAAAAGAGAGAATGATAAAATGACCATTTTATTTGAAAACAAGCATGGTTATATAAAGTTGTTTTGTTGCTATTGTTCCTTTTCAGATCTAACCTAGGTCTCCCATATTGCCAACAGATTCTTTACCGTCTGAGCTGCTAGAGAAGACACCCATAGTTATATAGATTTTTTTTTAATAAAGATTCTTCCAATTTTGACATAATAGGGATTTGTTGTTGTTTAGTCACTGAGTCATGTTTGACTCTTTGCAACCCCATGGATTATAGCCCACCAGGTATCTCTGTCCATGGGTTTTCCCAGGCAAGATAACTGGAGTGGGTTTCCATTACTTTCTCCAGTGGATCTGCCCCACCCAGAGATCAAACCTGTGACTCTTGCATTGGCAGGTGAATTCTTGACCACCGAGCCACAGGGAAAGCCAAGAGGTATTTGGGAACATTTACCAATTTGTTAATGTAACTACTGAGCCAAGTTGGGACAATCCAAAAAGAGCATAAGATACACTCAAGATTTTACCTTCAAGGAGTCAACAGCCAAATAAGAAAGACAAGTAGCCTGGGAATTTAATCATTAGTGTCTGGAATATTGATGATCATTGTATAACAAGCATTCTTTAACATTTTGAACTTTAACATTTTGGACATTATTTTTCTCATCTTTCCATTGAACAAAAGAGGATCAAGCCTGTAAGCATCTCTGCTCTGTATTGGAGGTGGAAAATGTCAGCAAAGAATCCTAACAATAAGTTTTCCAGTAATTGCAGGCTCAAGGGATTAACAAACAGTTTCAATATTGAGCATGAATGTCACCTCTTATGTACCCTTTTTTTCCTGTCCACCATCTTAGGTGTGTGCAAAACCAACATTTGTATTATAAGAAATAGGATACTTTCCTACACATTATTTGTTTACCTGTGTGCTGGACCACCAAGTCAAGGACCACTTCTCATTTGCACATCTTTTAGTCTACTTCTCCTTTATCTTTATATTCTGCAATCTAGCACAGTGTCTAGTGATTAGAAGAAAGAATTTAATAAATGTTTCTTAAGCTGAATATATACAATTATCTTTGTATTGTTTTGTGCCTCAAATTTCTTTCTGCTACAAACGTCAAATAAGTTTCTGAGAGTTTTCATTGATATAACACGCTCCTTTTGTCTCACCTAATCCAATATTCAATATTGAGCCGATTTATAATAATAATAGAAACTAATATTTATTGAACACTCGCTTTGTTCCCGGCTAAATATTTTCATCTGTTATATAATTTGTCATCACACTAATCCTCTGAAATAATTATACTGATATATTCACTTTTTAGATGAGGATACAAGCTTAGGAAAGGTAACTTGTCCAAGCGGCAGAGCAGATTCAGATCAAGTCTGCTGAACAAAAAGATTTGTTAATTCACTGAAACGTGCTATCTCTGCTTTTCACATCATTCATTTGTGTATCCAGATTTCTCCAGCACCAGGAAGTCTTTCTCTCCTTTTATTAAGTACAGTTCAGTGGTTGTTGGTATAATCACAAAGTTGTGCAATGATCACAACAATCAACTTCAGAACATTTTCATCACCCCCAAATAAACCTCATAGCCTTTGTCAGTCACTTCCCATTCCTCTTGTTCCCTTCTCCCTGATGCCCTAGACAGGCACTAATCTACTTTTTTTGTCTCTTTAGGTTTGTCTGTTCAGGACATGGCCTGTGAACAGAATCATGCAATATGCGGTTTTTTGTGACTGGCTTCTTTCACTTCAAGCCATGTTCACAAACTTTGTTTATCCATTCTTCAACTGGTAGACATTTGGATTGTTTCCACTTTTAGGCTATTATGAGTAATGCTTCTATAAACATTGATATACAAGTTTTTGTATCAACATATGTTTTCATTTCTCTTATAGCAGTGGAATTGCTGGGTCATGTGGTAAGTCTATGTTTAACCTTTTGAGGAACAGTTGAACTGTTTTCCAAAGTGGCTACTATTTTTTCATTCCCATTTGCAATGTACTAAGGCCCTAATCTGGAGAAGGCAATGGCACCCCACTCCAGTACTCTTGCCTGGAAAATCCCATGGATGGAGGAGCCTGGTGGGCTGCAGTCCATGGGGTCGCTAAGAGTTGGACACAACTGAGCGACTTCACTTTCACTTTTCACATTCATGCATTGGAGAAGGAAATGGCAACCCAGTCCAGTGTTCTTGCCTGGAGAATCCCAGGGACGGGGGAGCCTGGTGGGTTGCCGTCTATGGGGTCACACAGACTTGGACACAACTGAAGCGACTTAGCAGCAGCAAGGCCCTAATATCTCCACAGTGAGCCTTTTTATCTCCTCTAGAACTTATGACTCTATTACTGACTTTCCATAAGTCATCTTTTTTATTGTTAGTTACCTTTGTTATTTATGTATCTACAGACTTACCACCCTAATAGACTGTGACATTCTGAGACGAGAAACATAGTTCCTGCCCTCAAGAAGATCAAATTTGGAGAAAGATGTAGAGGATCAAATCAACTATGATGATAGTAAGCACTGAAATTAAGTTTGTTGTTGAAATGTGGAGGAGCATCTCCCTCACTCTGCATTAAACAGGAAGTACCTCTCATAAAATGTAAAGCACAAGATGAATTTTGAAGAATTAATTAGAATTGGCCAAGCTAAGAAGAGATGAAAATGTGCTCCAGACAAAGAAGCATGCACCTTTATATGTATTTCCTTGCATATGAACTGTTGACTTCAGTGTTGTGTAGTGTGTATGTCGTCTGTGGGGTCGCACAGAGTTGGACACGACTGAAGCGACTTAGCAGCAGCAGCAGTGTGTATGTAGATATCATGGAAGCAAAGGTGATGATGAGGGGAAGTGTGGCAGAGGAAATGGAAAAATGTAGATAGGGCAAGATAAATAGTTTTGCTTCCTCGACCAAGATAATCACAATGATGTGGTCACTCACCTAGAGCCAGACATCCTGGAATGTGAAGTCAAGTGGGCCTTAGAAAGCATCACTATGAACAAAGCTAGTGGAGGTAATGGAATTCCAGTTGAGCTATTTCAGATCCTGAAAGATGATGCTGTGAAAGTGCTGCACTCAATATGCCAGCAAATTTGGAAAACTCAGCAGTGGCCACAGGACTGGAAAAGGTCAGCTTTCATTCCAATCCCCCAAAAAGGCAATGCCAAATAATGCTCAAACTACCACAGAATTGCACTCATCTCACACGCTAGTAAAATAATACTCAAAATTCTCCAAGGCAGGCTTCAACAGTACATGAATGGTGAACTTCCAAATGTTCAAGCTGAATTTAGAAAAGGCAGGGCAACCAGAGATCAAATTGCCAACATCCACTAGATCACTGAGAAAGAAAGAGAGGTCCAGAAAAACATCTACTTCTGCTTTATTGACTATGCCAAAGCCTTTGACTGTGTGGATCACAATAAACTGTGGAAAATTCTGAAAGAGATGGGAATACCAGACCACCTGACCTGCCTCTTGAGAAACCTATATGCAGGTCATGAAGCAACAGTTAGAACTGGACATGGAACAACAGACTGGTTCCAAATAGGAAAAGGAGTACATCAAGGCTGTATCTTGTCACCCTGCTTATTTAACTTATATGCAGAGTACATCATGAGAAACGCTGGGCTGCAGGAAGCACAAGCTGGCATCAAAATTGCTGGGAGAAATATCAATAACCTCAGAAATGCAGATGAAACCACCCTTATGGCAGAAAGTGAAGAGGAACTCAAAAGCCTCTTGGTGAAAGTGAAAGAGGAGAGTCAAAAAGTTGGCTTAAAGCTCAACATTCAGAAAACGAAGATCATGGCATCTGGTCCCATCACTTCATGGCAAATAGATGGGGAAACAGTGGAGACAGTGTCAGACTTTATTTTTTTGAGCTCCAAAATCACTGCAGATGGTGACTGCAGCCATGAAATTAAAAGACGCTTATTCCTTGGAAGGAAAGTTATGACCAACCTAGATAGCATATTGAAAAGCAGAGACATTACTTTGCCAACAAAGGTCCATCTAGGCAAGGCTATGGTTTTTCCAGTGGTCATGTATGGATGTGAGAGTTGGACTGTAAAGAAAGCTGAGTGCCGAAGAACTGATGCTTTTGAAGTGTGGTGTTGGAGAAGACTCTTGAGAGTCCCTTGGACTGCAAGGAGATCCAACCAGTCCATTCTGAAGGAGATCAGCCCTGGGATTTCTTTGGAAGGAATGATGCTGAAGCTGAAACTCCAGTACTTTGGCCACCTCATGCAAAGAGTTGACTCATTGGAAAAGACCCTGATGCTGGGATGGATTGGGGGCAAGAGGAGAAGGGGACAACAGAGGATGAGATGTCTGGATGGCATCACCAAGTCAATGGACGTGAGTTTGAGTGAACTCCAGGATTTGGTGATGGACAGGGAGGCCTGGCATGCTACAATTCATGGGGTCACAAAGAGTCTGACACAACTGAGTGACTGAACTGAACTGAACTGAACTGAACTGAAGGAGTTTGAAATCTAATGGAAGTCTAATGGATTGTTTAGGCAAGTTTGGGGGAGAATTACTTCAGGAGCAATGTGTAAGGTGGAGGCATTAGAGAATAAATGGCCAAGACTGGGAAAACAAACCAATTATTATAATAGAAGACTGATGAAATAATTAGAATGAGAAATTTTGAAAGCCTGAGTTGAGGTAGTAGCCATGAAGTTGGCAAAGAGGATTTGAAAGGCATGGTGGGCAGCAAAAAAAAAGAAAAAAGAAAAATTAAGAAAGAACAAAAGATATATCCCAAGTTCCTGGTAATTTTCAAAGAAGTAGGGGATTCGGGAAGAAGATGATACACTTGTTGATAAGAATAATGAAACACTACAACTTATTGCTCTTATAGCTTATATGCTATTGCAATCACCCACAGAAGTGAAATGGACACACACCTGAAATTTGGTTCAGATTTCAACCACACATATATCAAGGGGTATATGAAAGTTATTGCTCACATAATGAGACTTTCTGGAAAGAGCAGGGCAAGCCTTCCGAGCAAATCCAAAATGTCTTTGTAGTGGAGTTGGAGAAGACTAGTCTTGGGCATTTTATGGTGGCTAGGCTGTAGCTCTAAGATGAAAATTCTCATGTGGCCACCAGGGCTTCTACAGCCTGAATTTCTCTATGGCACCAGAGAAGGAGCATCGGGGCTTTCATATCAGCCTTCCCAGATGCGGGTCAAGAGAGAACTGGTGAGGCTTGAAAGTTGTCAGTGGTCAAACATCAAAAATAGAGTCAGGATCTTTATTACATATGCTTAGAGTAAGGTTTTGGGTTTTTTGTTTTGTTTTGTTTTCATTTCAACAGAGAAAATTATATCATTGTCATATATTTACATGCTTTGAAAGTGATTGTAGTGAACACTTGCCTGACATTTATTTTACTCTTCCTACATTTGTAGCACATATCTCAGAAATTTAGATGGAACTAACCCTAACCCTAACCCTAACCCTTATCCCAGAAATAAATCCAATTTGGATCAGTCCTGACCTATGGTGTTCCCCTGGCCATAACAAATGGTTTGAGAGTGGGCACCAACTCCAGGACTTTGCCCAAGGTTGTGAGACGTGGCACCCTCTCCCCTCCTACTCCACCCTCGATTTGAATGAGAAAGCATGTGGTCCTTGTTGTTGAAGGTAGTCATCTTGTGACCAAAAATTGAAGGAGACATGGAGCTGGAACGCTGATCAAATAAACAAAGATCTGTAGCATTGCAAATAGACAAAAGAATATTAGGAACAAGCTGCAAAATTACAAGCTGTAAAAGTTTCAAACAGGCACTCCTCTGGCCCCTTGCTTTTCCCGTATTCATTATTCATTTACGTGAGCCTTCAAATCAAATCAACATAGTTTGACTTTTCTGCTACTCATCCTCAATATTCAGTGTTGAATATTGTGTGGAATGTTAAGTCAGTTTGAATTTGCTTGTTATGTGTGTGCATGCATGTTATGGACTGTAGTGTGCCAGGCTCCTCTATCCATGGAGTTCTTCAGACAAGAATATTGGAATGGGTTGCCATACCCTCCTCCAGGGGATCTTCCCGATCCAGGGATCGAACCTGTGGCTCTTGTGTCTCCTACATTGGCAAGCAGGCTCTTCACCACTAGTTTGTTATACCTTACCTCAAAATACTTTAGTGTAGATCATATGATATGCATTCATATATGTTACTTAATTTACTTTATCGTCTAATGATCGTCAGTTGCCATAATCTAGAGTTCACACTAGAAGTATTCAGATGGTGTTTAATCAGAAAGACTGTTTTCCAAACACAGCAAGAATAAGTGCTTCAGCTATCACTGTCTTCCATTAACACTTCAGACTTCGCTAATCAATAAAATGAATGCTATAAGTGGGTTTTCGTGTCTAAAATTAAGTTTTTTGATTAGTATGATGGATATTATAAACTGACTCTCATAGATGAGCCAGTTGGGTTTATAATATATATATTGGTTAAAATAGTTCAGAGAGAGTCTGTACCTTTCATGTCCAAGACAATAAGAAACATGGTAGTCACAGCTCTGTAGGAAAAACAGCCTTCAGACCTCCAACTTAAGTGTCTGAAATCCTAACAATCTTAAGCATGTCAAAGGTGGAACAGTTTAATTTCAATTTAACTAAAGGAAGAATCACTCTCATTACAGAGATGACTGCATACATGATGTTTATTATGGAGACAAAGAATAAATAATCAGTGCCTTGCCCTTCTCTCCCCCTGTTCGTCTTCGAAATATCCTCAATGATGCAGTGGTCTTTAAACTGAGATCTCAGGATTAGGTCATTAAACTTTATAAAAACGTTAAAAATGTTGAATTTTTTAATATTCTGAGTTCATTCTAACTCCAAAATTATTCACATAATTCCAAATCCTTAATTAAATGTTGTATCTGTGGCTGCTAACACTACTTTATGTGATGCATATTGAAAAATCCAAACATGACCTAGGTTTTACATCTATATTAAACTATCACATTGCTTCCTTAGAACTTACTCTACCACTTTTGCAGATGGAACAGGCAATACTCTGGGCAGAAAGCCATGCCAGAGCTGCTACAACTAAGGTAAATTGAGTTTGAATTAAACTTTTTCAAAAATTTTGGTCCACCACAGAATTAACATATAGAGAGAAAACTCTGAAGTTTGAAAAATGGGGTTTGAAAGATCATGGTGGAACCCCAGGCAGCATTCTCCTGAGAGTCTGATCACTTTTTTAAGTTGACCAGAAAAAGCAAAGTATTACATATGAACGGTGGAAGGGCCTTCCATTTATTTTTTTCAGTTTGGATATTAAGTGATTCTAATGATAAAAAGAATTCTTTGTCGTTATGTCAAAAGACACCTCACATAGGAAAAAATCATCCAAATATCTGAGAATTACTACTGTTAGAGACAATTCTACCTGCATATTTGTTAAGCTGTCATCCAGGAATACCTGGCTTACAATTTAAATTATAAATAAAACACTAATTAATTTTTTTCTTTGATGACAATTTCTAAGTTTGAAAGCATAGTTACAAGGATATAAAGGCACAAAGTGTATCAAACCTGCAGTGTCTAAATCTATTTCTGGCAATAAGCGACAAACAAAAAAAAACTTTTTTGGGAGGATGGGGGAGTATACTAACAAACAGCTAAAGCATTGTTTTAACTATTATTCATGTTATAAGCTTTTACATTATTTTAATACACTTATCAGAATCTTTGCTAGATGTGTATCTTAAACCCCAACATCATATAGTACTTTGCCTAATTTCTCTACCAATTTAACAAATGCCAATCATACCTTTAGATAATAATTAGAGATTAAGTGACAATGAAATTAGCTTTTACATTAATGAAGTTACTTTTAAGTAAAGTTAGATTTATATATAGTGTATCTATATAGATTTATGAGATACCCCAAATGTAGGATTTTATAGAAATATTTGATAACAAGACTTCTGAATTAAAAATGGATTATATGAGTCCTGTTGTGAGGAGTATGAATAATTCCGTGCTCTTTGTTTTCTGGTACTTTGCTATGAATCCTTGATCACCATGTGACTGAGGTGCATAGGCAACATTTCACCCGACTTTATAGTAACAGCATAAAATCTCTTTGTTAACACTCTGTAGTGACCTGAATATGTTTTACAATCACTGTATCTAAGACATATGTGTGTATGTTTATTATCTCCCAATTAGATTTACTCCCTAAAATTTACATCTGAGACTGAGTCTGTCTCTTTACAGAAATTCACTCCCCCATCAACCTTAACAAAATTCTATCTCGATTCTCTGACTTTCCAGATTATTGTTCATCCAATTCAAAAAGTCCCTCTACTTCAATGTACCTGATCTGTAACTGTTCATTATTTGTTTTCTTCTTGCTCAGGTTTAGCCATTCTCTGTGGGTAATTTTTTCTTCTCACCACAGGAGAAATTAATCCCCTTTCTACAGATGACTCTGGAACCTACAGGAGTCTTCCATACAAAATCTTCTCTCTTAACCTACATTAAGATACATGGCCCCTTCATGGAACCACAGTCTTGTGGTGAAGTTGCTCGTGTAACTCAGTGAAGCTATGAGCCATGCTGTGTAGGGCCACCCGAGATGGACAGGTCACAGTGGAGAGTTCTGACAAAACGTGATCCACAGGAGGAGGGAGTGGCCAGCCATGAGAACCTCATGAAGAAGGAGAAAAGGGTGTCAGAGAATGAGATGGCTGGATGGCATCACCGATGCAATGGAAACGAACTTGGGCAAACTCTGGGAGGTGGTGAGGAACAGGGAGGCCTGACGTGCTGCAGTCCATGGGATCGCAGAGGCAGACACAACTGGGTGACTGAACAACAACAGCAAGATACCTGCTCCAACTCCAGCCATCACATCCACATTCTAACTGGCAGAACAAGGGAAAGAGGGAAGGAAAGGAAATGCCTCTTTTTAAGGTTAGGGCACAGAAGGTACATATATCATTTCATTTCACATCCCACTGGCCAGCCATGCCTAGCTACAAGAGAAGCTGGGAAATGGCCTCTTCAGCTGCAGTTTTGAGGCCACTGAGACTCAGAGATTCCACCACAAAGAAGGAAGGAGATGATATACACTGGAGAACAAGTGTTGTCCCTCTCACATTCACTATCTGATATTTCACTCCTGTTACTGCCTTGTTAAATATATATTCTTTTCATGTGGATGTACACTGAAAGGTTTTTGATCCCATTATCTGAGTTGAATGAAAAAGAATGCATTCATCAAACCAGTTTCTACATATCTTGTTCCTAAGGCTAAATTAATTCACTGTAAGAGTTGGACATGACTTAGCGACTGAACAGCAACAACAAACTTAGATTAACAAAGATACCACATCTGGCACAGTAGCTATGATCAGGGATACCTTGGTTGAGCATGAGACAATCTATAGTTGTCTCCCAGGATCCATCCAGTTTCTTCAGGAGCCAGATGAGTGAATCAAATGGAGATATGATAGTATGATAGGGATAACTACTCTGGGGTCCTTTAGATCTGAAGCCAGCAAACTTTATAAAGGGCTAGATAATATTTCAGGCTGTGCAGGCCAGGTAGTTTCTGTTCCAATCAGTGGACCCGTTGTAAACCTTGGACAGAACTCCATTTTTCAACTACCCTAAGTATTCTCTCACTCTAACTGAGGTCCTAATGGTATATATGTTAGGTTTCCTGGTTTCAGAGTTAACTAAAGCTTAGTGCCAACTGTTTTTAAAATATGCATGGCCTTTGGTCTCTTTTGAGAAAGACTGTGGGAGTCACACACATATGCATGCCATGGTCATAACAGGGTCAATCCCCATGGGGACCTACAACTACAATGAATGGGTTCTGTGGTCTGAAAATTGGTTTAGATCTATAAATTGGACAAAGATCATGGCACATTTATTATGGCAGCCACACTCAGCCTCCCAGTTATCCATCCTTGCATTTTCTGCTGGTAGATGCTGAGTGATTACATTTATCACTGCCCATTGATTTTGCCCATAAGGCTATCACATTCTCCTAACTTTTTTTGGTAACACGGTAAGTCTTGGCATACATACCAAACTTGTCAGTCATTATAATAATTGTGAACTATATAAAAATGAACCCTTGTCTTCTGGTAGTTAAGTGCCTCCACCCAGCCTCTAGTGTTTCAGGGTCCTAGCATCTCCTTTGCTAACAATGAGATGAGGCCTATAAAGATCTCTCTTACTGTAGTTTCACCCTAAAGAGGAGCACTACCAAGCACACAAGTGGCTGTGCTTATTTCACCAGCACTTCCTTATGGTCTTGGTAAACTGTGAATCCTCTTGGCCTGCCCATGGAACATATTGATCTCACCGTCTGGCAGCCATACTTGTGTGTGTGTGTGTGTGTGTGTGTGTGTGTGTGTAGCATGCCTATTTTCTTAAGCTTTTACTCCCTTCCCTGAACTTTTGTGTGTTTGGCCCCTTGGTAGGAAAGATCCCCTGGAGGAGGAAATGACAACTCACTCCAGTATTCTTGCCTGGGAAGTCCCATGGACAGAGGAACCTGGCAGGCTACAGTCCGTGGGCTCACAAAGACCCAAACATGACTGAGCAACTGAGCACGCAGGCACACATGCACACCAACATTTTACCATGGCAATCCTACCATATCACCTTTACATACCATTGACCATGTATCTTGGTTGAAATTTAGTCGTCTTTAAAATTCAGCCTCTCTAACCATAAAGTCTTCTCTTGGCCCTCAGCTTTCTCTAGTCCTCCCTTGCAGGAAATGAGACCATGCTTGTATGCAAAAAAGAGGCCCATTCAACTTCCCACATGACTTTCAGTTTCCTGTTATTCACTCTCAATTGTTCATTATCCTACTGTAGAACATCCGTGCTGCTTAGCAACAACAATCCTATCCCACTATCTTTCAGTTCGGTTCAGTTCAGTTCAGTTGCTCAGTCGTGTCCAACTCTTTGCGACCCCATGGACTGCAGCACACCAGGCCTCCCTGTTCATCACCAACTCCCAGGGTTGACTCAAACTCATGTCCATTGAGTCAGTGATGCCATCCAACCATCTCATCCTCTGTCGTCCCCTTCTCCTCCTGCCTTCAATCTTTCCCAGCATTGGGGTCTTTTCCAAAGAGGTCAGTTCTTCGTATCAGGTGGGCAAAGTAATGAAGTTTCAGCTTAAACATCAGTCCTTCCAATGAACACCCAGGACTAATCTCCTTCAGAATGGACTGGTTGGATTTCCTTGCAGTCCAAGGGACTCTCAAGAGTCTTCTCCAACACCACAGTTCAAAAGCATCAATTCTTCGGCGCTCAGCTTTCTTTACAGTCCAACTCTCACATCCATACATGACTATTGGAAAAATCATAGCCTGGACTAGATGGACCTCTGTTGGCAAAGTAATGTCTCTGCTTTTGAATATGCTGTCTAGGTTGGTCATAATTTTCCTTCTAAGAGTAAGCATCTTTTAATTTCATGGCTACAATCACCATCTGCAGTGATTTTGGAGCCCAAAAAACTAAAGTCAGCCACTGTTTTCACTGTTTCCCCATCTATTTGCCATGAAGTGATGGGTCCGGCTGCCATGATCTTAGTTTTCTGAATGCTGAGCTTTAAGCCAACTTTTTCACTCTCCTCTTTCACTTTCATCAAGAGACTCTTTAGTTCTTCTGCCATAAGAATGGTGTCATCTGCATATCTGAGGTTATTGATGTTTCTCCCAGAAATCTTGATTCCAGCTTGTGCTTCCTCCAACCCAGCATTTCTCATGATGTACTCTGCATATAAGTTAAATAAGCAGGGTGACAGTATAGAGCTTTGACGTACTCTTTTTCCTATTTGGAACCAGTGTGTTGTTCCATGTCCAGTTCTAATTGTTGCTTCCTGACCTGCATACAGATTTCTCAAGAGGCAGGTCAGGTGGTCTGGTATTCCCATCTCTTTCAGAATTTTCCACAGTTTATTGTGATCCACATAGTCAAAGGCTTTGACATAGTCAATAAAGCAGAAATAGATGTTTTTTTGTAACTCTCTTGCTTTTTGGATGATCCAGTGGATGTTGGCAATTAGATCTCTGGTTCCTCTGCCTTTTCTGAATCCAGCTTGAGCATCTGAAAGTTCATGGATTACGTATTGCTGAAGCCTGGCTTGGAGGATTTTGAACATTACTTTGCTAGCGTGTGAGATGAGTGCAATTGTACAGTAGTTTGAGCATTCTTTGGCATTGCCTTTCTTTGGGATTGGAATGAAAACAGACCTTTTCCAGTTCTGTGGCCACTGCTGAGTTTTCCAAATTTGCTGGAATATTGAGTGCATCACTTTCACAGTATCATCTTTTAAGATTTGAAATAGCTCAACTGGAATTCCATCACCTCCACTAGCTTTGATCGTAGTGATGCTTTCTAAAGCCCACTTGACTTCACATTCCAGGATGTCTGGCTCTAGGTGAGTAATCACACCATCATGATTATCCCGGTCATGAAGATCTTTTTTGTACAGTTCTTCTACATATTCTTGCCACCTCTTACCACTATCTTTAGAGCTACTATATTCTCCACATATCTCAAATATCTGAATTCTTTGGCAAATTCACTAGGCTTTTCTCTAGTTGTGAAAAATAGAGGCTACTCTCTAGTTGTAGTACACAAGCTTCTTATTGCAGTGGCCTCTCTCTTTTGAAGCACGTGCTCTAGAGTGTTTGGCCTTCAGTAGTTGTGGCACATGGGCTCACTAGTTGCAGTTCTTGGGCTCTAGAGCAAAGCTTAGTAGTTATGGTGAACAGACCCAGCTGCCCTGCTGCATGTAGCATCCTCCCAGACAAGGAATCAAACTTGTGTCCCCTGCACTGTCAGCTAGACTTCCACTAATGAGACTCTCTCAGGTAGGAAAGCTCCGAGAGTCATTTTTAAACAAGCTATTTAGAGGAGTGGCCAAGATGGCAGAATAGGAAGACCCTGGGATGATTAATTCAGATGGACACACCAAAGATTTCACTATATAAGGAGAAACTATTTTTTCAATAATTTGAAAAATAGTATTGAAAAAATAGTTTCTCAGTATTGGTGAGAAAATTTATTTTGGAGGGCTCCAAAATCACTGCAGATGGTGACTGCAGTCATGAAATTAAAAGACACTTGCTCTTTGAAAGAAAAGCTATGACCAACCTAGACAGCATATTAAAAAGCAGAGACATTACTTTCCCAACAAAGATCCATCTAGTCAAAGCTATGGTTTTTCCAGTACTCATGTATGGATGCGAGAATTGGACTATAAAGAAAACTGAGCACTGAAGAATTGATGCTCTTGAACTGTGGTGTTGGAGAAGCCTCTTGAGAGTCCCTTGGACTGCAAGGTGATCCAACCAGTCCATTCTAAAGGAGATCTGTCCTGGGTGTTCATTGGAAGGACTGATGCTGAAGCTGAAATCCCAATACTTTGGCCACCTGATGTGAAGAACTGACTCATTGAAAAAGACCCGATGCTGGGAAAGATTGAAGGTAGGAGGAGAAGGGGACGACAGAGGATGAGATGGTTGGATGGTATCACTAACGTGATAGACATGAGTTTGAGTAGGCTCCAGAGGTTGGTGATGGACAGGGAAGTCTGAAGTGCTGCAGTCCATGAGGTCTCAAAGAGTCAGACACGACTGAGTGACTGAACTGACTGATGAGAAAGACTGGAAAACTAGCAGAAAAGATCTTCTACAACCAAAGATATATAGAATGGACAATAAGATCCAGAGCAGTAAAAGCCCATTCAATCTAATGCAGGATCGAAACTGAGTCTCCTATATTGGAAGGCAGATTTTTTACCACCCAGCCTCCAGGAAAGCACACAAAATTTTTCATCTTTCAGGACCCAGGGCAGAAGTGGTAATTTGAAAGGAGCTCAGCCAGACCCACTGCTGATCTTGGACAGCCTCCTGGAGACATAGGAGACAACTGAAGCTCATGCTAGGGACATAGACACCGGAGACAGTCATTCTGGGAGCTTGTTGCACCAGGAGGACACTGCTGTTGACAGGCATTGCTTCGGAACCCATCCTCTAGCACGGGGCCTTGGCATTGCCCACAAGTATGTCAGTAGCAGTAATGGGAGGCCTTATGCCAAGAACCAGCAAATCAGCTGCCTTAAGACATCCTGAATCCACAGCCACACTGGGAACCACCCTTGTCCACCAGAGAGCTCAAGACCAGTCCACGCATACCAGTGTACTGGTGGCATTAGTCCTGAAATGCCCTGGGGCCCCACAGCCAGGTTTCAGGACTCAGTCTCACTCACCAGTGTGCTGATACCAATTCCAAGATTCCCAACACCCTGAAGCCAGAGACCATGAGTGGGCCAGCACTTCTCTGGAAGCAGGATCATCCACCACTGGACAGGTGCTAGCCCTAGGACAACCTGAGCTTCAGTCTTATCCACCAGCAGGCTGATATGAATTCCAGGACCCCTGTGCCCTGCAGCCAGAGACTCCAGCTGTCTCTGTCCTCTAATGAATAACCAGACCCAGGACCTGGCCTTACCCACCAGTAAATTGACACCAGCCCCAGGACCACTGCATCCCCACAGACTGCTGTGTCAGGAACCAGTCCACCTACCAACAGGCCAGCACCAACCCTAGGGCCAACCTAAACTTTTACCCCTAGCCTCCAGCAGGTCAATACTAGCTGCAAGACACCTTAAACTTCACAGCCAGCCATCCTGGGATCCAGCCCCACTCATCAGTGAGTGGATACCAGCTTTGGGACACCCCCACGCTGCAGTCAACCATATCAAGAACCAGTCCAATTCATAAATAGGCTAGGACCTTTGGCAGGACAACCACCTACCACAGAACCTGACTCTGCCCACCTATGGGCCAGCATTAGCCCCATTACCCGCTGGGCTCTGCAACTAGCTGCTTTGTGATCTAGTCCTTCCCACCAGCAGCCAGGAGACTCCACACAGGGCAGAACCTAGCAACCAACCACACTGGGGACCAGACACACCTACCAGATTACCCACAGTGGTCAGACCACCACAAGAGAAGGACCCACACAGCCCACATAGAGGGTGCCTCTGATGACCAGAAGGAAGTGTACTTATGGAAAATATAGGACAGATGTCCTACAAAAAGCCAGTTATCCAAGCTTGGGAAATGTAACCAACCTACTCAACACATAGAAATAAAAGCATCAAGTTAAGCAAAATAAGGGACAGAGGAAAATACTTCAAACAAAAGAACAAGAAAAAAATCTCAGAACTAAGTGAAGCATGTACACTTATGGCAGATTCAAGTCAATGTATGGCAAAACCAATATAATATTGTAAAGTAAAATTAATTAATTAATTTAATTTAAAGAAAAAACTAAGTGAAGATAAGAAATCTACCTGATAAAGAGTTCACGATAATGATCATAAAGATACTCAAAGAACCTGGGAGAAGATTAATGAAAAGAATGAGAAATTAATTTTTAATGAAGGGTTAGAAAATATAAAGAAGAACCAAAGATGAAGAATACAATAACTGAAGTGAAGGATACACTAGAAGGAGTCAATAATAGATTAGTTGGTGCAGAATAATGGATCAGCAAGCTGAAAAACAGAGTAGTGGAAATCATTCAAGCTTAACAGCGAAAAAATTAAAAAGAAGCAAAAATAAATGAGAACAGTTGGATGACATGAAGTATACTAACATTTGCACTATAGGGTTCCCATAAAAAGAAAAGGGAGAAAGAGGCAGAGAATATATATGAAGTTGTAATAGCTAAAAACTTCCCTAACCTGAGAAAGGAAACAGATATCCAGGTCCAGAAAGCACTGAGAGTCCCAAGCAGGATGAACTCAAAGAAAGTCATACCAAAGTACACTTACTATGATGAAAATGCCAAAAATTAAAGATAGAGAATATTAAAGTAAAAAGATAAAACCAATAACTTGCATACAAGAGAACTACCATAAAGTGATAAGCTGACTTTTCAGTAAAAACTTTAAAGACCAGAAGGAAGTAGTTCAGTTCAATTCAGTTCAGTTCAGTCGCTCAGTCATGTCCAACTCTTTGCCACCCCATGAATCACAGCACCAACTCCCAGAGTTCACCCAAATTTGTGTACATTGAGTAGGTGATGCCATCCAGCCATCTCATCCTCTGTCGTCCCCTTCTCCTCCTGCCCCCAATCCCTCCCAGCAACAGAATCTTTTCCAATGAGTCAGCTCTTTGCATAACGTGGTCAAAGTATTGGAGTTTCAGCTTCAGCCTCAGTCTTTCCAATGAACACCCCGGACTGATCTCCCTTAGGATGGACTGGTTAGATCGCCTTTCAGTCCAAGGGACTCACAAGAGTCTTCTCCAACACCACAGTTCAAAAGCATCAGTTCTTCAGCATTCAGCTTTCTTTATGGTCCAACTCTCACATCCATAACATGACCACCGGAAAAACCATAGCCTCGACTAGACGGACATTTTTTGGCAAAGTAATGTTTCTGCTTTTTAATATGCTATCTAGGCTGGTCATAGCTTTCCTTCCAAGGGATAAGTGTCTTGTAATTTCATGGCTGCAATCACCATCTGCAGTGATTTTGGAGCCCAAAAATGTAAAGTCTGACACTGTTTCCACTGTTTCCCCATCTATTTCCCATGAAGTGATAGGACAGGGGGAGTGGTACTGCATATTTAAAATGATGAAAGGGAAAAACTATAACTAAGAATTCTCTACGTAGGCTTTCATTCAGATTTGAAAGACAGGGCAAAAGTTTTACAGACAAGGAAAAACTAAAAGTTAAAACCATGTAAAGAGCTTTACTAAGAGGACTTTTCTAAGAGGAAAAGAAACCATCACAACTATAAATATGAAAATTATGAAAAGAAAAATCTCATCACTAAAGGCAAATGCACAGGGAAGGTAGTAAATCAACTATGCGTAAAGCTAGTAGGAGCATTAAAAGACAAAAGTAGTGAAATCGCCTGTATCTGCACTAAGCAGTTAATGGATACACAAAACAAAAAGATGTAAAATATAATGTCAATGTAGTAGTAACTGTGGTAAATATATGTGTGTGGGGGGAGGAGGTTTAAAAAAAACTAATACAATTATGTAAAGTTTTAAAAATAAAATAAAATTTAAAAAATAAATAAATAAAAATAAAAATGAAATCATATATCTGAAACTGTGAAAAAAAATGCAGGGTTTTAAGAATTCATTTAAACTTAGGAGATCAGCAACTTAAATAATCACGTACATACATAGGTTGCTATATATAAACCTCATGGTAACAACAAACAAAAAATCTATAATAGATATATACACACAAGAGAGAAAGGAATCCAAGTATAATACTAAAGATAAGCATCAAATCACAAGGGACAAAAGCAAAAATGGAGACGGGGGAAAAAAGAACTACAGAAAACTATAGAAACAACCTATAAATAATTAACAAAATGACAATATGTACATACCTACAGATAATAACTTTAAATGTAAATGGACTAAATGCTCCAATCAAAGGACAGAGTGGCTGAATGGATACAAAAACAAAATCCATATGTATGTTGCTTGCAAGAGACTCACTTCAGACCTAAAGACACAGACAGACTGAAAGTGAGAAGATTGTGAAAGATATTAAATTCAAATGGAAATGAAAGCAAATCTGTGGTAGCAATACTCATATCAGACAATATAGACTTTAAAAACAAAGGCTGTCACAAGAGACAAAGAAGAACATTACATAATTATCAAGAATATACAAAAATTGAAAATATATATACACCCAGCATAGGAGTACCTAATTACAAAAAGCATGTGTTAACAGATACGAGGGGGAAAATTCACAGTAATACCATAATATCAAGACACTTTAACACAAACAAGCACAAAGTTGGCAGCAGGGAAGAAATCATAAAGATCTGAACAGAAATTTTTAAAAAATAGGCTAAGAAGAAACAATACATAAGTCAATTACACTAAAGACTGGTTATTTGAAAAGATAAACAAAGTGAATAAACCTTTAGCCAGACTCATAAAGAATTAAAAGGGAGAGTACCCAACTCAATAAAATCATAAAGGAAAAAGAAATTACAACTGAAAAATTACACCACAAAAATTCAAAGGATCACAAGAGGACACTATGAGCAATTAAACGCCAATAAAATAGATACCTAGAAAAAATGGGCAAATTCTTTGAAAGATATAATCTCCCAAGATGGAACCAGGAAGGAAAAAAAAAAAATATGGACAGACCAACCAGCAGTACTGAAATGGAATTAGTAATTTTAAAACTCCCAAGAAACAAAAGTCCAGGACCAGTTGGGGTCATAGGTGAATTCTGCCAAACATTAGCAACTTTCCTTCTGAACCTACTCCAAAAAGTTATGGAAGAAGGAACACATTCAAACTCATTCTATGAGGCCAAAATCACCTTGATATCAAAATGGACAAAGATATCACAGACACACACATAATTACAGACCAATATCACTGATGAATATAGAACAAATATCCCCAACAAAATGCTAGCAAAGCAAATCTAGCAATATATTAAAAGAGTAATTCACCATGATAAAGTGGGATTTACCCCAGGGATGCAAGAATTTTTCAGTATCCACAAATCATTCAATGTGATACACCACATTAACAAATCGAAGGATAAATCCATATGATTACTTCTGTAGATGAAGTAAAGGTTTTGATAAAAATTCCACATCCATTTATGATAACAACTCTTTAGAATGTGGCATAGAGGGAACATATTCAATATGATAAATATCATCTATGACAGGCCCATAGCTAGCATCATACTCAATTGTGAAAAGCTTAAAGCACTTTCTTTCTTTTTTTTTAATTTTTTTTATTTTTAAGTAATTTATTCCAATAGAAATATTTCAGAAAACTGTACTTAAATTCAAGTTAGCTTATGCAAACACACTTAAGATCTCACACTCACATTTGCATATTAAACAGAAATCAAAAGTGAGAGAGGAACCAAGCTGCACGTCACTCCAGGAGGTCATAGTGCAAACGAGTACTTCATCTTTAGTACCTCAAGTTAACCGGGATGAAGGAGAGTAAGAATGGCTTGTGTTTTCCTGTATATTATCATTATTGGATATTCATCCCCACAGATGCCTTTATCTCCTTTAGATTACACTGTGAATGAGCTCTCCACCCCCTCCCCACACTTTCTATAAGATCAAGAACAAGACAAGAATGCCCACCCTCACCACTTTTATTCAACATAGTTTTGAAAGTCCTAGCCACAACAATTAAAGAACAAAGAAAAGAAATCCAAATTTGAAAAGAAGTAAAACTGTTATTGTTTGCAGACAATAGAGAACCCTAAAGATGATACAAGAAAACTACTCAAGTTCATCAATGAATTTGGTAAAGCTGAAGGATACAAAATTAACATACAGAAATCTGTTGCATTTCTATACAACAACAATGAAATATTGGAAAGAAAGTAAAGGAAATAATGACAGATTTGTAGATGACATAATGCTATGCGTAGAAAATCCTAAACACAACACCAAAAATCTACTAGAACTCATCAATGAATTTGGTAAAGTTGCAGGATACAAATTTAATATACAGAAATCTGTTGCATTCTATACACCAACAATGAACTACCAGAAAGAGAAATTAAGAAAACAATCTTTACAATCACATCAAAAAAGATGAAATACCTAGGAATAATTCTAATCAGTTCTCTGGACTTGGAGAACTAAAAAACATTTAAAGAAATTGAAGATAACAAAGATATGCTGGTTTCATGGATTGGAAGAATTAATACGGTTAAAACAACCATACTACCCAAGGAAATCTGTGGATTTAATGCAATTCCTATCAACATACCAACAGCATTTTTCACAGAACTAGGACGAATTAAAAATTTGTATAGAAGCACAAAAGACCCTAAAAAGTCAAAACAACCTTGAGAAAAGAGATCAAAACTAGAGATATCATGTGCCCTGATTTCAAACTATACTACAAAGCTACAAAAATCAAAACAGTATAGTACTGGTACAAAAACAGACATATAGATCAATGGTACAGAATAGAGAGCCCCCAAATAAACCCACACTTACATGGACAATTAATCTATGACAAGATAATGAAGAATCTACAATGGGCAAAGACTGCTGCTGCTGCTGCTGCTGCTAAGTCACTTCAGTCATGTCTGACTCTGTGTGACCTCATGGACTGCAGCCTACCAGGCTCCTCCATCCCTGGGATTTTCCAGGCAAGAGTACTGGAGTGGGGTGCCATTGCCTTCTCCAAATGGGGAAAGACAGCACTTTAAATAAATTGAGTTGGGAAAACTAGTCAGCTCTATGCAGGAGCCTGAAACTGGACTATTCTCTCACACCAAGCACAAAATAAATTCAAATTTAAAATTAATTGAAGACTTAAATATAAGATTTGAAACAACAAAACTTCTAGAAGAAAACATAGGCAGTACCTCACTGATATAGTTCTTAGTAAATTTTTTTTTTTTGATAGGTCTCCTCAAGCAAAGAAAGTAAAAGGAAAAATTAACAAATGGGACTACATCAAACTAAAAAGTTTTTGCACAACAACAGAAACTTTCAACAAAACAAAAAGACCACCTAGTGAATGGAGAAGATATTTGCAAATAATCTATCCAATAAGTGTTAATATCTAAAATATTCAAAGAACTTACCAAAAGAAACTGAATAGTTCTATTAAAAGTGGGCAGAGGATCTGAATAGACATTTTTCCAAAGAAGACATGCAGATGGCTAACAGACACATGAAAAGATGCTCAACATCACTCATCATCTAGGAAATGCAAGTCAACGCCATAATGAGATATCCCTTCACATTTGTCAGAGTGGATTTAATCAAAAAGACAAACAAATAGCAAGTGTTGTTGAGGAATTTTGAGAGAAGGGAAACCTCTTTCACTATTAGTGGAAAAATAAATTGATGCAGCCTCTATGGAAAACAGTATGGATATTATATTTCTGAAAAAAATTAAAAGTAGAACTACCATGCTGTGAAAGAAAGTAAAAGTGTTAGTCACTCAGTCATGTCTGACTTTTTGTGACCCCATAGAATAGAGCCCACCAGGCTCCTCTATCCATAGAATTCTCCAGGCAAGAATACTGGAGTGGGTAGCCAATCCCTTCTCCAGGATATTTTCCCAACCCAGGGATCAAACCCATGTCTCCTGCATTGCATGCAGATTCTTTACCATCTGAACCACCAAGGAAGTCTCATTTTGCTCCAAGGCATTTATCCAAGGAAAATGAAAACACTAATTAGCAAAGATATATGTGCTCCTATATTCATTGCAGCATTACTCACAATAATCAAAATATGGAAGCAACCTAAGTTCACATCAACAGATGAATGAATATAGAAAATATGAAATACACACACACACACACTATGGAATATTACTTAGTCATAAAAAAGAATGGAATCTTTCCATTTGCAGCAACATGGATGAACCTGATGGTATTATGCTAAGTGAAATAAGTAGAGAAAGGCAAAAATTCCACTTATACATAGAATCTTAAATGAACAAACATAACAAAACAGAAACAGAGTTATAGACACAGAACAACAGGTGTTTGTCAGAGGTGAGGGGAGTGGAGAAAGAAAAGACATAGGTAAAATAGGTTAAGAGGTACAAGCTTCAGTTGCAAAATAAACATCATGGTTTGAAGTATACAGTGTGGGAATATAGTCCATGGCTATGTAGTATCTTTGTATGATGACAGATCGTAATCAGACTCATCATGGTGATCATTTTTAAATCGGATCAGATCACTTTGTTGTGGGCTTCTCCAGAGGCTCAGTGGAAAAGAATCAACCTGTAATGCTAGAGACCCAGATTTGATTCCAGACCCAGAAGATTCCCTGGAGGAGGGCATGGCAACCCACTCCAGTATTCTTGCCTGGAGGATCCTGTAGACAGAGGAACCTGGTGGGATAGAGTCCATAGGGTCACAAAGAGTTGGACATGACTGAAGAGACTGAGCACACACTGTGCTATGTAGCAGAAACAAAAATAGTGTTGTAGGTCAATTATACTTAAAAAGCAAACACTCATAGAAAAAGAAATTAGATTTGTGGTTACCTGAGGTGGAAGTTTTAGGGGTGTGGGTAGAGGGAAAAGGGACTGAATGAAGGCAATCAGAAGGTATGAACTTCCAGTTACAAGACAAACAACTTCTAGTGTTATAATGTACACATGATAAATATGATTAACACTGCTGTATGTTATATATTAAAATCAAGAGAGTAAATCCTGAGTTCTCATTTCAAGAAAAAGTTTTTTTTAATTTCTTTAATTTTATATTTGTATGAGATGAACAATATTCATTAAGTTTATTATGATAATCAAATAGAGGATAGAGTTAATGTTAAATATTCTCACCACAATAAAATATTTTTTAAAGTAAAGATTAAAAATAAATAAGCCATTTAAATTCTATGACTTGGTTATTGCCTTTTACTTTTTGATTGGTATCCATAAAAACAAGTTGGATATAAGAAAAAGGAAAAGAAAAATTTTATATAATATTTAAACCATACATTGCTATTAATTTGCATATTTGTTTGAAAAATATTTAGTTTATTGTAGAAGCATCTACTACAAAATACAGATGTATCCTATTTGAGTAAATGCTGAGTAGACATAGAATTGATATTTAATCAAGCCTGAATAACATTGAATAGCCAAAGAATTGATACTTTTGAACTGTGGTATTGGAGAAGATTCTTGAGAGTCCCTTGGACTGCAAGGAGATCCAACCAGTCCATCCTAAAGGAAATCAGTCCTGAATATTCATTGGAAGGACTGATGTTGAAGCTGAAACTCCAATATTTTGGCCACCTGATGCAAAGAACTGACTCAATTGAAAAGACTCTGATGCTGGGAAAGATTGAAGGCAAGAGGAGAAGGAAATGACAGAGGATGAGATGGTTGGATGGCATGACCAAATCAATGGACATAAGTTTGAGTAAACTCTGGGAGTTGCTTATGGACAGGGCAGCCTGGCATGCTGCAATCATGGGGTCGCAAAGAATCAGACACAATCGAGCGACTGAATTGAATAACATTATTTCTGTGGTAAAAAAGACACATTTGTACTATTTCTCCTTATGGTACTTTTATAGTTACATAATATACAACAATATAAAGATTGAGTTTAAGTATGTATTACATATGTGGTTAATATTTGAAACTTTAAAATTATTATTCACCACTATATGACATCAGTGACGACACTGAATTTGAGAGTTTAAAGGACCTTAGATACTATTTTATCTAAACTTCTCTCTGAATTCAGGAATCTGTTTACCCACATTTAAGTAACAATTCAACAGAAATCAGTATTAAATCTTCCACAGAAAGTTTTCTTACTTGAAAGTAAAATAAATTAACCATAAGTAAAAACTAGTTTTCTGAGATTGAGAGCCAAGAAAACATTTGCAGCTACTACATAATGAAAATTTACATTTCTGTATTAGAAGGTTAGAACCTTTTAAAGCAGTATCAGTTCCTTAGAGTTTGAGGAAAGTCAAAGTGTTGATAAAAGAGAACTTAAAAAAAAATTAGCACTCCATTAAATAATAAGAAGACACTTCTCTGATACTTCTACAAATCTTTCCTTACTTTGGAAAGGAAATTTCCAAATGACCTTATTTGAAGGTCATCCATTATTGGTATGGAGAAGGCAGTGGCACCCCACTCCAGTACTTTTGCCTGGAGAATCCTGTGGACGGAGGAGCCTGGTGGGCTGCAGTCCATGGGGTCGCTAGAGTCGGACAGGACTGAGCAACTTCACTTTCACTTTTCACTTTTCACTTTCATGCACTGGAGAAGGAAATGGCAACCCACTCCAGTGTTCTTGCCTGGAGAATCCCAGGGACGGGGAAGCCTGGTGGGCCTCCGTCTATGGGGTCGCACAAAGTCGGACACGACTGATGCGATTTAGCAGCAGCAGCAGCATTATTGGTATTGCTCATAGCATGTAGTTTCCCAAAGTTGGGAATAGAATAAGAAAACAACAAATGTCCTTGTGTATGAACAGTAAATGTATCTTCCCTGTAGCTCAGATGGTAAAGAATCTGCCTGCAATGCAGGAGACCTAGGTTCGATCCCTGGGTCAGGAAGATCCTCTGGAGAAGGGAATGGCAATCCACTCCAGCATTCTTTCCTGGAGAGTCCTATGGACAGAGGAGCCTGGTGGGCTACAGTTGTGGGGTCCCAAACAGTTGGACAGAACTGAGTGACTAACAGTGCTACACTGCTACTACAGAAGCCAATGAAACACTTCTTTGGATGTGGGGTTATATGTATCCTTCCTAGAAGAATAGTTTTGAGTAGTTCCATGTCTATTCTGAAACTTTTAATTATTGGTTTAGTCACGGATGGTATTTGGTCAGGTGGTAAATGAGTAGATGAATAACATCACCCAGAAATATGACTGTTTTAATATGGTCAAAAGCCAGATATACTTGTGGTCTTTCCAAGTCAAACACTGCTTCTAATGTTATTGGGTTGGTTATTTGGGCTTTGGCCTTCTCTTGAAGAATGAGAAAGCTCTATATTTTTATATATGAAATACAATTTGTTTATGTGGATATGAATGTCCCACATGTCATTTACTAAGAGTCTATTTTCCTTGCAAACTGAGAATATTTTTTATCATTATTTTCAGGCAATGCTTTGGGGATATTGCAAGATACAGGGAAATGTTGTGGTGGGAGTAATAGTAATATTTATTTTAAAGCTTGGGTTAGTAAAACTCATTACATCTATTCTGGATCCATTTTTGGCTTAGTGAAGAGGAAAGTTTTACCAACTGATGGCCGTTTGATGACCTGCATGGAAAGAATTGGTAGACTCAAGAGAGCACAATTGAGAGAAGTGATCACATCATAAAATGTGACATCATTCTTTGGCACCAGCTGGCATCTTGTGCATGGAGAGTAACATACTCTCAACCACAAATTTTCCCCTCTAGATTACCCTTGTGGCTCACCAGAGGGCAGTGTGCAGTAATCAGTTCTACTGTGTCCTGCAATGGATGTCTCCTGTGAAAAAGCCAAGGTCAAATCATCAGAGCCAGACAACAGGAAAGACAATAGCGTATGGAAGTTGTTTTGTTATGTTTCCATTCCTCCTACAAGGAATTTTTAATGCTTAGAAATTAGCCAATCATACAAGGTGTGATGAATTTTTATGAGTTTTTCATAAATTCTGTATAACAGTTTCAAATTTATGACAAAAGCTTTGGGATCACTAAACTCAATTCTCTTTAGATTTACAGATGTATAATACTATCCACAGGTAAGTAAATTCCCTTCCTTCATCTATCTCACACTTGAATTCTCAAGGGTTTTTAATTCTACACACAGATTAAATAATTAAGTGAATATTAATTGAACATTGGAGTGTAGGGTATAACAAGATAAAGCACCTATTAACCTTGCTCAAAAGGAACTTGAAATATATCAATGCATTAAAGTGCAAATGAAAATTTGAATACATGATCAAAATTATACAAAGTAGGTGATTTATATAAACTTCTATGAGACTTTGGAGAATGGAAAGATCAAGGCTTTGAGGGAGAGTTCAGATCAAAATTTAGTCTTAGAAATGAGTCAAAATTCATTTAGATGTATTGAGAGTGATAAAAACACATCTTCTATGAACGTAACATCATGGATACTAGGATTTTAGGGTACATAAAAGGTAGTTGTGGGAAATAATGCTAGAGGGCTGCATTGTGAATAGGTCCTTGAGAGCACTGCATATCAGACATGTTCCCAAAACTGAACTGACAATGGAAAATTATAGGAGCATAAAGTCAGCATTAGTATTGTTTACCAAGAAAATTGTGTAGTATGGTGCAGGAGTGGACTGGATAAGTGAGAATCTAACACATGAACATCACCAGATGGTCAATACTGAAATCAGATTGATTATATTCTTTGCAGCTAAAGATAGAGAAGCCCTATACAGGTCAGAAAAAACAAGACCAGGAGCTGACTGTGGCTCAGATCATGAACTCCTTATTGCCAAATTCAGACTTAAACTGAAGAAAGTAGGGAAAACCACTAAACCATTCACGTATGACCTAAATCAAATCCCTTATGATTATACAGTGGAAGTGACAAATAAATTCAAGGGATTAGATCTGATAGACCAAGTACCTGAAGAACTATGGACATAGGTTCATGACATTGTACAGGAGGCAGTGATCAAGACCATACCCAAGAAAAAGAAATGCAAAAAGGCAAAATGGTTGTCTGCGGGGGCCTTACAAATAGCTGTGAAAAGAAGACAAGCGAAACGCAAAGGAGAAAAGGAAAGATATATCCATTTGAATGCAGAGTTCCAAAGAATAGCAAGGAGAGATAAGAAAGTCTTCCTAAGTGATCAATGCAATGAAATAGAGGAAAACAATAGAATGGGAAAGATTAGAGATCTCTTCAAGAAAATTAGAGATACCAAGGGAACATTTCATGCAAAGATGGGCTCAATAAAGGACAGAAATGGTATGGACCTAATAGAAGCAGAAGATATTAAGAAGAGGTGGCAAGAATACACAGAAGAACTATACAAAAAAAATCTTCATGACCCAGATAACCACAATGGTGTGATCACTCACCTAGAGCCCAACATCCTGGAAGGCAAAGTTAAGTGGGCCTTAGGAAGCATCACTACAAACAAAGCTAGTGGAGGTGATGGAATTCCAGTTGAGCTATTTCAAATCCTGGAAGATGATGCTGTGAAAGTGCTGAACTCAATAAGCCAGCAAATTTGGAAAACTCAGAAGTGGCCACAGGACTGGAAAGGTCCATTTTCATTCCAATCCCAAAGAAAGGCAATGCCAAAGAATACTCAAACTACCACACAGTTGCACTCATCTCACATGCTAGCAAAGGAATGCTCAAAATTCTCCAAGCCAGGCTTCAACAGTACGTGAATCGTGAACTTCCAGATGTTCAAGCTAGATTTAGGAAAGGCAGTGGAGCCAGAGATCACATTGCCAACATCCACTGGATCACTGAAAAAACAAGAATGTTCCAGAAAAAACATCTACTTCTGCTTTATTGACTATGCCAAAGCCTTTGACTGTGTGGATCACAGCAAACTGTGGGAAATTCTTAAAAAGATGGGAATACCAGACCACCTGACCTGCCTCTTGAGAAATCTACATGCAGGTCAGGAAGCAACAGTTAGAACTGGACATGAAACATCAGACTGGTTCCAAATAGGGAAAGGAGTATGTCAAGGCTATATATTGTCACCCTGCTTACTTCACTTCTATGCAGAGTAAATCATGAGAAATGCTGGGGTGGATGAAGCACAAGCTGGAATCAAGATTGCCAGGAGAAATATCAATAACCTCAGATATGCAGATGACACCACCCTTATGCCAGAAAGCAAAGAAGAACTAAAGAGCCTCCTAATGAAAGTGAAAGAGGAGAATGAAAAAGTTGGCTTAAAACTCAACATTCAGAAAACTAAGATCATGGCATCTTAGATTGTCCCATCACTTCATGGCAAATAGATAGGAAAGCAATGGAAACAGTGACAGACTTTATTTTGGGGGGGGGGTCCAAAATCACTGCAGATGGTGACTGCAGCCACGAAATTAAAAGACACTTATTCCTTGGAAGGAAGGTTATGACCAACCTAGACAGCATATTAAAAAGCAGAGACATTACTTTCCCAACAAATGGCCATTTAGTCAAAGCTATGGTTTTTCCAGTAGTCTTGTATGGATGTGAGAGTTCGACTATAAAGAAAGCTGAGTGCCAAAGAATTGATGCTTTTGAACTATCATGTTGGAGAAGACTCTTGAGAGTCCCTTGGACTGCAAGGAGATCCAACCAGTCCATTCTATAGGAAATCAGTCCTGAATATTCATTGGAAAGACTGATGCTGAAGCTGAAACTCCAATACTTTGGCCACCTGATGCCAAGAACTGACTCATTGGAAGAGACCCTGATGCTGGGAAAGATTGAAGGCAGGAGGAGAAGGGGACAACAGTGGATGAGCTGGTTGGATGGCATCATTAACTCAATGCACGTGAGTTTGAGTAAACTCTGGGAGCTGGTGATGGACAAGGAGGCCTGGTGTGCTGCTGTCCATGGGGTCACAAAGAGTCAGACACAACTGAACGACTGAACTGAACTGAACTGAAAGGTTGGGAGTTGAGTCAAAAGGTTATTTCAGAGGTTATATCATGTGGATTTTGAGATTGAAAAGAAGGCCAACAAAGGTTCATAAAAGTCAAAACTAAGTGGATGTGGGTGAAGTGAAAAGAGAGCATAGTTTGAGGTTGTGAGCCCAAGCAGAAGGATGACAACATTGAAAGATAGGTCCCAGAAGAGGTAGGTTTGGGGAAGAAATGGATACATCCACCAAAAATCTTCAATAGAAAATCTTAGTCAAATCTCTATGAAGAGAAATGTTTCTCTTTTTTTCCAAATTAATTCAGATGAAGAACTCATTATTTTTGATACCCTCAAAAGTCTTCTCCAACAACAAACTTGTTTATTGAAATGTTTTGAAATTTTAAAATGTGAAAGTCTAAGAGTTTATTTTACACTCGGGCTAACAGGCTTGAATTATATCATCATGTCAAATGGAAGGAAATGCAAGGTGTTCTCTCACCACTGAGGAAAATAAGATTCATAAAAATTTATTATTGTTTAAAAAATTAAAAATATCCTAATTTTACCAGGTAGTGAATTTCTGCTTAATGAAAAGAAAAGAGCTGGAATTTTTCACCCATGCAAGAACGATACTCTGTATTTTTTTCTTTTTTAATAGAAAAATATATGATAGAACATTTAAATGAATCAATAACGATCTTGTTGAAAAAAACAAAAAAATATATAATTTCCTTTAATATTTTCAAACATGTTTCTTATATTAACCTAAAAGGCTGTGATGGAGGCACAGTTGCTCAAACACATTGTAATATTTTTCCCTAATTTGGTTGACAGTTACAAAACCCAGAGACAAAGCTATGAAAGAAACTTTTCCAGTTAAAGCATCTGCTTTTGTGGCAAGTTTTTCAATCAATCATATAGGAAGTTTTGGAGTTGCCTTGAGTTCATCTGTTAGTTTTTCTACTCAAATTAAATAAATGACATCATAAGTAAAATAGACTCTTTTCTTGGCCACTAAAAAAAAAAGAAAGAATGCATTACTAAATTTTCTCACTAAACTGAATTTTTATAATCCTACCTTTCATCTTGACCCTTTAAATACTTGTTTATCAGATAACTTTTGTCCATTCCTGTGGACTTACAGCTTGAATTTTTTTATGTGTAAACCACTTAGTCTTCTACATTTTAATCATTTTCTCTCCACTCTGCCCTCATAATCATATAATTATTTAGAACAAAATAAGCCTTTCATCTTAGTAGGCTATTATGCATGATATTTCTTAGTAAATGTCTTATCAAATTAGAACTTTTATGCTTTATGCTACTATTAATACCACTTCTCTTGGTCCCCAAGATGGTCTGAGGTACGTACTATAGGAAGCCCTCTTGAGTTCAACACCATCAGGACTTTAGGTGAACTTCAGAAACTGACACCACCACATTGTTCTGTGATCACCCCTTCTCTTGTTTATGTATCAATACAGGAATGTGAACCCTCTAAGGGGAAGGATGGTTTCTAATTTAAGAAGTTCTCTGAGTTCAACTTGCTAGAAAGCAAGAAAGGAGTGGAGATGTCATATAGTGACAAGATTTCTGAAAGTGGAGAAGGTTGTGATTTTGGCTGGTATTCCACTAAAGGAAAAAAAGGTGGTACCAGCAAATGAGATTATAATTATCATCCAAGGATCAGAAAACAGAAAAAAAAAAAAAAATCTCTGTTCTTCCCTTTCAGAGATAATGTCTCCAATATACCTTTATTTGTATATGTAATCAGTTAATTATTTACAGTAAAATACACATTAAAATTAACCATCTTACCCACTTCTAAGTGTATTCAGTGACATTATATACATTCATGCTGTTGTGCGCCCATCACCACCACCTGTCTCCAGAACCTTCATCTTGCTACCCCATGCTAAGTCACTTCAGTTGTGTCCGACTCTGTGCGACCCCATAGACAGCAGCCCACCAGGCTCCCCTGTCCCTGGGATTCTCCAGGCAAGAACACTGGAGTGGGTTGCCATTTTCTTCTCCAATGCAGGAAAGTGAAAAGTGAAAGTGAAGCTGTTCAGTCCTGTCCTACTCTTAGCGACCCCATAGACTGCAGCCTACCAGGCTCCTCCGTCCATGGGATTTTCCAGGCAAGAGTACTGGAGTGGGGTGCCATAAAATCTTCATTCCCTCCTCCCCCCAGCACCTAGAAACCACCACTTTACTTTCTCTCTCTATGAATTCGATTACTTAAGGTAACTCATGTGTGAAATTAACTATTTGTTTCTTTGTGACTGGTTCTACTTCACTTACATGCTTTAGCATGTGTCAGAATTTTCTTCTTTTTTAAGTCTGAAAAATACCTGTGTGTGTGTGTGTGTGTGTGTGTGTGTGTGTGTGTGTGTGTGCGCGCGCGCGCGTGTGAGCGATCTGTATTTGGCTCTTGGGTTGTTTTCATAATTTAGCTATTGTGAATAAGCTGCCGTGAACATGGATGTATAAATCTCTCTTCAGGTAGCTCTTTCCATTCTTTTGGGTGTATATTCAGAAGCAGAATTACTGGATCATATGACAATTCTATTTTTAATTTTTTGAGGAAGTACCATGCAGTTTTAATTACTATAACTTTTTAGTAAGCTTTGGAATCAAGAAGTATGAGACATTTAACTTTGATCTTCTTTTTCAAAATTGTTTTGGACACTCAGGGCCCCTTGAGATTTTATATGAATTTCAATTTCTAATTTTACCGGAAGAAGTCTTTGGGATTTTTTTATAGGACCTTGATTGCATTGGATCAATTATTGATCCCTTTGTGTAGTATTGACGTCTTAACATATGTTGGAAGTGAAGTGAAGTCACTCAGTCGTGTCCGACTCTTTGCGACCCCATGGACTGTAGCCTACCAGGCTCCTCTGTCCATGGAAGGCTCCTCTGTCCATGGAATTTTCCAGGCAATAGTACTGGAGTGGATTGCCATTTCCTTCGCCAGAGAATCTTCCCGACCCAGGGATCGAACCCAGGTCTCCCGCATTGTAGGCAGACGCTTTACCGTCTGAGCCACCAGGGAAGTCCTGGTAACATATGTTGGAAGGTAAGTCCAATAACATATTGGAAGATAAGTCTTCCAATCTGCAATATTTCTATAAGGCTGAAAACAAGTGCTATTTTAAAAAGATCATTTATTGGATGAAAAGCACTTGAAACATTTTATTCAAGGCTCTCATGATGTCAAATTCCAAGCAGTTGGTAAGAGATTGAGGATTGGAGTTATCTAATAAAAAATTAAAATACAACCAGAGGAGGAGGCAGCAGAAAAATTTAAAACACAGCTTTGTTATTATTCCCATGTATATTAGACTTTGTTTATATATTTTTATTATATTCTTACTGATCTATATCTATGGCGATACGTCACCATATCACAGCTTTAATTATTATAATTTTATAATTTGCTCTAATGTTTAGTGGGTGGAATATCTGTATATTGTTCTCTCATTAATAAATTAATCTTGCTCATGATTCTTTTTGAGAAAACTTTATAAGAATTTTACCAAATTTTAAAAACATTTTCATTAAAATCTTATTTAAATCACATTAAGTGTATAAATTAATTTGAAGGGACTGGATATTTTCATAATATTGAAACTTCAACATCCAAGAATGAGGTATGTCTTTTCATTTATTCAAAATTTGTTTAAGAAAAGTTCTATTGACTTCTTTAAGCATTTTCTACTATTGTTAAGTTTGATATATATAATGATTGTAAAATTTCATCACCATCTTTCCTAACTGAATAATGATTGTTATTGCTGGCATGGAAAATAAACCCACAAATTTCTATGATTTTAGCATTAATTCATCTGAGTTTTGCAGAGTAAAGAGAGTCACATTCAGCAATAATGAATATTTTGTTCTTCTCCTATCCTGTAACTGCACTTGGTTGTACATGGACATATGTCAGTAAAGACGAGTGGTGTAAGCATGCATTGTGTACTGTTTTTCATTTTTACTGGAATACTTCTAATGTTTTACCATTAAACATTCTAGAACATAAGAAATTACCATGATTTAAAGGTATGGATTTATTTTTTATTAAGGATTGGATTTTGAAGCTTATCAAATATAATTTCTGTATTGTATCAGTCTGAGCTTGGCATTTCAAGTAATCCATGTACTAAGAGTTTAATGTGGGAATTATGGAATTACACATCTTGTGGAAGAACTACAGAAACAAAGGTCAGGGAGTTAAAACCTGAAGATCTCAGTCTGAACTCAGAGTAGGTGGTTCACAAATCCCATGTTTGCAACCACCTCAGAGATAATGGTCTCTCCTTCTCTTGAATCCTAAAAATCTCATGTCAGTGCATCTTATTGGCAACTTCTGACTAGGAGTTGCAGCCTGTGACTTCTTCTCTACAATGAAAGGGTAAAGAAGTGATGCCAAGTGAATAACTATCCACTCCAATTTATGAAGATGATCATTACTACAAAGAGCATATAAGTTTCTTTTAATGTGATGAATTGTATCACTTGTTATCACTAAATTGTGTCCAACTCATTGGTTTGAAATAAAACCTACCTATTTTTTTTAATATATCATCAAATTTAGTTTAAAACTCTATTTTATTTAGCTGGGTTTTTTTGCATTGTATTTATGAAAGAGTTCTGCAGCTGTACTGTGGTATCTTTGTCCAATTTTGCTACTGGACAAAGATTATACTTGCTTTATAAAATGAAGGCTGTCATCTTTTTCTGTATTCTAAAAGAATTTAAATTTATCATTTGTTATTATCTGTTACTAGATAATTAGAAATAACCTACAAACAGTTCTGGATCCAATACCCTTTTTACCTCTCCCCATTTTCCCCTAATTTTATGACTAAATATAGATCTGTGCTCTTCTCAATTTAAACAATATTATAATAGGAAAAATAAGCTTTCTAAAGCGGAAGAAACATGTTCACTTGTAATGAAAATAGTTCAATAACTGAATTGGGCTAAATTAATATAAAAGTACTAATACTTAGATACATTAGGATGAAATTTTTAATTTCAAAGGAAAAGAATATTCTACACCATGGCAGCCAGTTAACACAGATTGCCTTTAAAGCAGTAAAACTCAGATATAAATTTAAAACTCTGAATATAAATTTAAAGGAAAGAAAAGACTGTATCCTTTTGAAATAAAGTTTTTTTAACCCCCCAAAATGCAACTAAATTGTTCTTTACATATGAAATCAACAGAAAGACATTCTTGTATGTGCAGAGACTCAGAAGGTATGTTGCTGCTGCTGCTGCTGCTAAGTCGCTTCAGTCATGTCCGACTCTGTGCGACCCCAGAAATGGCAGCCCACGGGGCTCCCCCGTCCCTGGGATTCTCCAGGCAAGAACACTGGAGTGGGTTGCCATTTCCTTCTCCAGTCAAAAGGTATACGACCCAAATATTCTTAATTAAAATATTTTCAAATATAAGTCTCTAGCCAATGGGAAATGTCTCAGATAAACAATAAGAGAGATAACACCACAAAAGAGAGGAAAAATGATAATATAGAAGAATCAAGAGAAGCATCAAAGGCAGTTCAACATTGAATTAAATAAAACACTTGGCTTTGACTAGATGGATTTTTGTTGGCAAAAGAATGTCTCTGCTTTTTTAATAATTTGGTCCCTGATCATGGGACCAGATCAGGGTGGCTCTTTAGTTCTTCTTCGCTTTCTGCCATAAGGGAAGTGTCATCTGTATATCTGAGGTTATTGATACTTCTCCCGGCAATCTTGATTCCAGCTTGTGCTTCATCCAGCCCAGCATTTCTCATGATGTATCCTGCATATAAGTTAAATAAGCAGGGTGACAATATACAGCCTTGATGTACTCCTTTTCCTATTTGGAACCAGTCTGTTGTTCCATGTCCAGGTCTAACTGTTGCTTCCTGACCTGCATACAGATTTCTCAAGAGGCAGGTCAAGTGGTCTGGTATTCCCATCTCTTTCAGAATTTTCCAGAGTTTGTTGTGGTCCACACAGTCAAAGGCTTTGGCATTTGTCAATAAATGACAATAAATACATAGTCAATAAAGCAGAAGTAGAATTTTTTCTGGAACACTCTTGCTTTTTCAATGATCCAACAGATGTTGGCAATTTGACCTCTGGTTCCTCTGCCTTTTCTAAATCTAGTTTGAACATCTGGAAGTTCACAGTTCACGTATTGTTTAAGCCTGGCTTGGAGGATTTTGAGCATTCCTTTGCTAGCATGTGAGATGAGTGCAATTGTGTGGTAGTTTGAGCATTCTTTGGCATTGCCTTTCTTTGGGATTGGAATGAAAATGGACCTTTTCAGTCCTGTGGCCACTTCTGAGTTCTCCAAATTTGCTGGCTTATTGAGTTCAGCACTTTCACAGCATCATCTTTTAGAATTTGAAATAGCTCAACTAGAAATCCATCACCTCCACTAGCTTTGTATGTAGCAATGTTTCCTAAGGCCCATTTGACTTTGCCTTCCAGGTTGTCTGGCTCTAGGTGAGTGATCACACCATCATGATTATCTGAGTCATGAAGATCTTTTTTGTATAGTTCTTCTGTGTATTCTTGCCACCTCTTCTTAATATCTTCTGCTTCTATTAGGTCTATACCATTTCTGTCCTTTATTGAGCCCATCTTTGCATGAAATGTTCCCTGGTATCTCTAATTTTCTTGCAGAGATCTCTACTCTTTCTCATCCTATTGTTTTCCTCTATTTCATTGCACTAATCACTTAGGAAGGCTTTCTCATCTCTCCTTGCTATTCTTTGGAACTTTGCATTCAAATGGATATATCTTTCCTTTTCTCCTTTGCCTTCCACTTGTCTTCTTTTCACAGCTATTTGTAAGGCCTCCTCAGACAACCATTTTGCCTTCTTGTGTTTGTTTTTTCTTGGGGATGGTCTTGATCACTGCCTCCTACACAATGTCATGAACCTCCGTCCATAATTCTTCAGGCACTCAGTCTATCAGATCTAATCCCTTGTATCTATTTGTCACTTCCACTGTATAATCATAAAGGGATTTAATTTAGATCATATCTGTATGGTCTAATGGTTTTCCCTACTTTCTTCAATTTAAGAATTGAATTTGAATCCAAATTCAAATTTCTGAATTTGGTAATAAGGAGTTCACGGTCTGAGCCACAGTCAGCTCCCAGTCTTGTTTTTTTCTGACTGTGTAGTGAGTGCTTCTCCATCTTTGGCTGCAAAGAATATAATCAATCTGATTTCAGTATTGACCATCTGGCGATATCCATGTGTAGAGTCTTTTCTTGTATTGTTGGAAGAGTGTGTTTGCTATGAACGGTGCATTCTCTTGGCAAACTCTATTAGCCTTTGCCCTGCTTCATTCTGTACTCCAAGGCCAAATTTGCCTGTTACTCTAGGTATTTCTTGACTTCCTACTTTTGTATTCCAGTCCCCTATAATTAAAAGGTTATCTTTTTTTGGTTTTGCCTTTTTTGCATTGTGAGTGGGCTTTTGAAATGACGATTTTGAGCCTTGTTTTCTGTGCTAATGTTCAGTACAAGATGGTAGGCACTACAGTGACAGCTGCGCAGCACTGAGGGGCTCTAAGGAGATAACATACATTCAAGGGCAGAGGAGCCCCAGCCAGGCATTAGGTGCTGAAGTGGTGGCTGCAGGTGCTGGAGCGACTATGAGGAGATAACCTGCGTCCCAGAGCAAAGAAGAAGCCCCAGCAAGATGGTAGGAGGGGTGAAATCATGTTTAGAATCAAACCCCATACCTGCCAGAAAAGCTCAGAGGGCTCAAACAAACCTTGTGCACACCAGGACCCAGGGACCCCACAGAGACTGAGATAGAACTGTGTTTGCGTGTCTCCTGTGGAGGTATGGGTCAGCAGTGGCCTGCTGCAGGGTCAGGGGCTCTGGGTACAGCAGACTTGGGCGTGGCATAAGCCCTCTTGGAGGAGGTCACCATTAACCCATAGAGCCACCAGAACTTACACAGGACTGGGGAAACAGACTCTAGGTAGGCACAAACAGAACCTTGTGTGCACCAGGACCCAGGATAAAGGAGCAGTGACTCCACAAGAAACTGACCCAGACTTGCCAGTAAGTGTCCAGGAGACTCCGACAGAGGCATGGGTTGGTGGTGGCCAGCTGCAGTGCTGGGGGCATTGAGTGTAGCAGGGCATGCATGGGACCTTTTGAAGGAAGTCACCATTATCTTAATTACCTCCACCATAGTTTGGCCCCAAGGAAATGACGGGGAGGGAACACAGCACCACTCTTTAACAGAAAATTGGATTAAAGATTTACTGAGCATGGCCCCCCGTTCATCAGAACAACCCAGTTTCCCCCTCAGTCAGTCTCTCCCATCAGGAAGCTTCCCTAAGCCTCTTATCCTTCTTCATCACAGGGAAGACAGACTGAAAACCACTATTAAGGGGAACTAACCAATCTAATCAAATGGACCACAGCCTTGTCTAACTCAATGAAACTATGAGCCATGCTGTGTAGGGTCACCTAGGACAGACAGGTCATGGTGGAGAGTTCTGACAAAATATGGTCCACTGGAGAAGGGAATGTCAAACCACTTCACTATTCTTGCCTTGAGAACTGCAAGAACAGTATGAAAAGGCAAAAAAATAAGACACTGAAAGATGAACTCCCCAAGTCAGTAGGTGCCCAAGATGCTATGGGAGATCAGTGGAGAAATAACTCCAGAAAGAATGAAGGGATGGAGCCAAAGCAAAAACAACACCCAGTTGTGGATGTGACTGGTGATGGAAATGAAGTCCGATGCTATAAAGAGCAATATTGCATAGGAACCTGGAATGTTAGGTCCACGAATCAAGGCAAATTGAAAGTGGTCAAACAGGAGATGGCAAGAGTAAACATCGACATTTTAGGAATCAGCAAACTAAAATGGACTGGAATGGGTGAATTTAACTCAGATGACCATTATATCTACTACTGTGGGCAAGAATCCCTTAGAAGAAATGGAGTAGCCATCATAGTCAACAAAAGAGTCTGAAATGCAGTACTTGGATGCAATGTCAAAAACGACAGAATAATCTCTGTTCATTTCCAAGGCAAACCATTCCATATCACAGTAATCCAAGTCTATGCCCTGACCAGTAATGCTGAAGAAGCTGAAGTTGAATGGTTCTATGAAGATCTACAAGACCTTCTAGAACTAACACCCACCCACCCCCCAAAAAAAAGTATAGCAAAGAGAAAATGTTGAAGATAGAAAATTGAAGAGCATAAATATTTAAGGAACTGTTAGAAGAAAATCTAGTGAAATGGGCTGAGAAAAAACAAGTTAATAATTGAATACGAACCAGGAGAGTGTGGTGTCACAAAAGACAAATTAGGGGAAAAAAATTTCAAGATATCCTAATTTACAGAAAGAATTTAAGGTAAAGAACAGTCAAAGAATCAAGGGGCCAGAGCCACTATAGGAGATAAAGATCGAAAAAGGACCTGAAAGACGGTGATCCTGTCTTTGACAATCTTATAGAGCTGAACCTTGGAAATGTTGTGTGAAGGGTACTAGATGTTGTAATAGATTGAGTAGTAACAAAAAGCTGAGGCAGCTTTTTTGAAAAAGCAAAGGAAGATGTAGCTTTTAAGTATTTATTCAACAGTTCCCTATCTTTTTTTCTCTTCAATTTTATGTAAATTTTTACTAAGTTTTAAATTCAGGACAGTGCACAAATCATGAGTATAGCTCAGTGAATATTCACAAAGTGAATACATGCATGTAAGCAACATGCAGACCAAGAAACAACCTAGCAGAAGCTCAAGGTGGCTTTTGTGTTCCCTCCTTTTTTCCAACCATCCTTCATTTCCAAGCTTAGCATTATCTTGATCTCTAACACATCATAATTCAGATATGTTGTCTCTGTGCTTCCCTGTCTTTTAAAGTAAAATGTGACTTTATTTAAAGTAAAAAGTAATGTCTCAGTTCAGTTCAGTTCAGTCGCTCAGTCGTGTCCGACTCTTTGCGACCCCATGAATCGCAGCACGCCAGGCCTCCCTGTCCATCACCAACTCCCAGAGTTCACTCAAACTCACATCCATCGAGTCGGTGATGCCATCCAGCCATCTCATCCTCTGTCGTCCCCTTCTCCTCCTGCCCCCAACCCCTCCCAGCATCAGAGTCTTTTCCAATGAGTCAACACTTCGCATGAGGTGGCCAAAGTACTGGAGTTTCAGCTTTAGCATCATTCCTTCCAAAGAACACCCAGGACCAATCTCCTTTAGAATGGAGTTGACAGATATTTTTAGCTTGTCCCTTCTTTTAGTATCCGTATCACATCATGTTCATTACATTAAGTCCCCTGCATATGAACAAGTACCATTCTGAGAGTGCATTCTTAAGTCTGATGTGTCCTTAAATCCAACAAAGTTAGCCTAGATACCCAACTAACAAGGCTGGCTATATAGTACTGCACTATAATCAGTTTATTATGCTTTTCACACAAATGATACATAAAATACAAACACAAAAAAATAAAGAAAACATATTTAATCTTACAGCACAGTACCTTGAAAAGGACAATCCAACAGATAGCATACAGGTGCTGACATCCAGTGAACAGGCAAGAAGAGTTACTGACTGGAGCAGGGGAAGAAGGTGAGAAATGGTAGAACTGAAAGGTCGTCAGCAATAGGAGATGGAGGGCAAACTGCAATTTCGCCTATGCCTGACATTAATGGCACAGGTTCTCAATCCTGGTTGGATTAAATTCTTTCTACACTCTTGAAAAAACAAACCAGTGATGTCTGGTTAGTAGCTGTTTTCCTTCTCATAAATGACATGGTAGCCTGGATTGCATTCTTTTTTTAAAAAATGTATTTACTTTTAATTGGAGAATAATTGCTTTACACTATTGTGTTGGTTTCTGCCATACATCAACATGAATCAGCCATAGGTATACATATGTCCCCTCTCTCCTGAATTGCCGTCCCACCTCCCACCCCATCCCACTCCTCTAGGTTGTCACAGAGTACCAGTTTGAGCTCCTTGAGTCATACAGCAAATTCCCACTAGCTACCTGTTTTACACACAGTAATATAATTGTTTCCATACTACTCTCTCAATTCGTCCCACCCTCTTCTTCCCTCACTGTGTCCACAAGTCTGTTCTTTATGTCTGTGTCTCTATTGCTGTCCTGCAAGTAGATTCATCAGTACCACCTTTCTAGACTTCATATATGCATGAATATAGTATATTTGTTTTTCTGACTTACTTCACTCTGTATAATAGGTTCTAGGTTCATTCACCTCATTAGAACGGACTCAAATGCATTTCTTTATATGGTGAAGTAATATTTCATTGTATGTATGTACCACATCTTTATCTTTTCATCTGTTGATGGACATCTAGGTTGCTTCTATGTCCTAGCTATTATAAACAGTGTTGCAGTGAACACTGGGTTACCTGTTTCTTTTTCAATAATGGTTTTCTCCAGTATATGCCCAGAAATGGGACTGCTGAGTCATATTATAGTTTTGTTCAAATTTTTTAAGGACTCTCCATACTGTTCTCCATAGTGGCTGTATCAGTTTACACTCTGTCCAACAGTGAAAGACGATTTCCTTTTTCTCCACACTCTCTCCAGCATTTATCATTTGTAGATTTTTTTTGATGATGGCCATTTAACTGGTATGAGATGATATGATTGTAGTTATAATTTGCATTTCTCTAATAATAAGCAATGTTGAATATATTTCCATGTGTTTATTAGCCATCTGTATGTCTTCTTTGGAGAAATGTCTGTTTAGGTCTTCTGCTCACTTTTTGACTAGTTTGTTTTTCTGGTATTGAGTTGATTAAGCTGCTTGTATATTTTGGAGATTAATCTTGGCCAGTTTTTCATTTGCTATTATTTTCTCCCATTCTGCGGGTTGTCTTTTCACCTTATTTATGGTTTCCTTGGCTATGCAAAAGCTTTTAAGTTTAATAAGATGCCACTTGTTTGTTTTTGTTTTTATTTCCATTACTCTAGAAGGTGGATCATAGAGGATTTTGCTGTGATTTATGTCAAAGAGTGTTCTGCCTATGTTTTCCTTTAAGAATGTTATAGTTTCTGGTCTTATATTTAGGTCTTTAATCCATTTTGAGAGTTTATCTTTTTGTATGGTGTTAGGAAGTGTTCTAATTTCATTCTTTTATACATAGCTGTCCAGTTTCCCCAGCACCACTTATTGAAGAGACTATCTTTTCTCCATTGTATATTCTTGACTCCTCTGTGAAAGATAAGGTGCCGATGGGCTTATGGTTTTATCTCTGGGCTTTCTATCTTATTCCATTGGCCTATATTTCTGTGTTTGGCCAGTGGCATACTATCTTAATGACTATATCATTGTAGTATAGAATGAAGTCAAGAAATTTGATTCCTTCAGCCAAGATTGCTTTAGCCATTCAGGGTTTTTTGTGGTCCCATCCGAATGGTGAAAATTTTTGTTCTAGTTCTGTGAAAAATGCCATTGGTAATTTGATAAGGATTGCTTTGAATCTATAGATTACTTTTGGTAATATAGTCATTTTCACAATATTGATTCTTCCAACTAGATTGCATTCTGAATAGCTGCTGTAACCTTCCTGTACAGTTCTATGTTTGGGTCCTTTGTCTCAAAAGTTAACAATGCCCCCTCAAATAAAGAAAATCCCCTTGCCATTTCCTGTGTCATGAATCTCTTGGCCCTTCAATTACTTCTTCTTCCTCTAGTGTCTCTTCATCCTTTCTGTGAGCCTCCAATTCTAACAGGTCTTCATTATAAAGCTCCTCTTGTTGCATAGCAAGGAGTTCAATGTTATAAGACTGAGTGATGTTTACCATCTTTTCACTTTGCTCCACACCCCCAGTTATTTTCACTTTTGTTTCCATCATTATCGCTTGGTGCTTCTTAGCAGTACCAGCTACATCACTGCTGCTGTAAGCTTGCTTTCAGACATCCTGGGCTTGAAATAAAGATACTATACTAAGGTACTCTATACAGTACTGTATAGTAAAGTATGCAAAAGAACAACCACTTGCACATATGTGACAATGTAGGCCAGACATGTGAACTAACTTACCTGATTGGACATTCAAATGTACATTCATATCTTCAAAAGTTGGCAAATAAAAGGTTCTCATGTAGGGGACTTGCTGTATTTCTTGTGCTATTTAGTACTGCATTCTAACAACCTTTCAATGTCTCTCAATTCTGCAACACCTTAGCAAAACCCCAGGCTCATTTTTCTACTTCTGACTCTTTTATAGCTTTACTAAATGTAGCTGTTATTAAGAGCAAGACCCTTAAGAGAAAAAACTTTTAAAATTCCTTAAATTATAAAGCTATATCCTAAAATCATACAGCTCTACCTATAACTCCAAACACTTATGTGTTTGTATTATAAAATACATTTATTTGTAGTGAAAAACAGCTGAGTGGAAATCTGATTAAAAAGCAACTATCATTGATTTTGTATGGCTCTGTTAATTGCCTGCCATTCCTTTTATGTATTTTTTATTTAATTTGATCTGATACCATTAAAATATTAACCTCAGGGAAACTTACAGGGATTCAAACATATAAGATTAAAACCATAAGTTAAAGCTGCTTCTTTGCCCAAACTCTCCACGCTTGTTTCTAACAAAAGCAAAGATTAAATGGATTCCTTTCCTACATTTGGGTAGTACATTTAACTCACTTTGCCTGAACTATATGTCTGTTATACAAAGCACCAGGATTACTTTTATGAATGAGTATAGAGATACATTCTTTTTTTTTTTTTTCATTTCAGGAAAAGAATTCAAATCCTTTATTGTAATAACTAGGTTGTATTGCTATATCAAAAGCTCATTTGTGGACATAAGGGCTTCTGTTCTCAAAAACAATGCAGAACACTATTGTTATAAAGTATTATCTAACTATAGTGGGCTATAAGGAGAAAAAAAATTCAGATATAAAATACCCATAGCTCTAGGAAGAATAAATAGACTTGCGAATATTTTATATGAAAGAATACCAAATGATGGCTGTAGATATTCTAAAGCATTTATTATTTAAATCCCACCTACTCTAGTCTGTGCAGAAAACACAGATACAATTGATTATTGAAGCAAGTATAAAAGCACAAAATCCAAGAAATGTAAAAGGGGAAAGAGAGGAGAAGCAATTTGGTTGTACCAGAAAGCCTAAACTCAGGATAACTACTGATTCAACCAAAAAATTATCTTTAACCTCCTTGATAGTCAAGCCATATATATATACAAATATATATAAATATATATATATATATGTTGCACAGATTTCTGAATATACTAAAAAGAATTATACTAGTTAGAAAAACTTCTTCCCTGCATTAAACTCTAAAAAAACCTGGTATACAGATAAATCTTCACACTTCACAGTTATATTTTTAAGAGCTTTTGATATGAACCATTTTTAAAATCTTTCTTGAATTTTTAACAGTATTGCTTCTGTTTTCTGTTTCTGTTTTTGTTTTTTTTTTTTTTTTTTTTGTTTTTTTTTTTTTTTTTGGCCATGAAGCATGTGGGATCTTAGTTCCCCAAACAGGGGTTGAACCCACACCCCCTGCATTAGAAGGCAAAGTTTTAACCACTGGACAGCCGGGGAAGTCACAACACAGTTATTTTTTTAAACAGACATTTCACAAAAGTTTTGAAATATTGAGTTCATTATAGGAGTTTATATTGCACTGTGTAAAAATAAGTTGTGACACATTCAAGGAAAGTAAAAACTTTAGTTTATTAATTGGATTTTCAAGTTAGTTTTAAACAATCAACAGAATATTTTTAAACCGCTATATTTGCAAAACCTTTCTTAAAAGAGAAAAATTCAAAGGTAAGGGTGTTCAAGAAGGAAAGAAGCCAAGAGTTGACATTAAAATTTGTTGACTAAAACATCCTTGTAATTTTTTGGTTCAGCTGAGTTCAGTTCAGTCGGTCAGCCATGTCCAATTTTTTGCAACCCTATGGACTGTAGCACACCAGGCTTCTATGTGGATTACCAATTCCAAGAGTTTACCCAAACTCATGTCCACTGAGTCTGTGATGCCATCCAACCATCTCATCCTCTGTCGTCCCCTTCTCCTCCTGCCTTCAATCTTTGCCAGCATCAGGGTTTCTTCCAATGAGTCAGTTCTTCGCATCAGGTGGCCAAGGTATTGGAGTTTCAGCTTCAACATCAGTTCTTCCAATGCGCACTCAGGACTGATCTCCTTTAGGATGGACTGGTTGGATCTCCTTGCAGTCCAAGGGACTCTCAAGAATCTTCTCCAACACCACAGTTCAAAAGCATCAATTCTTCAACGCCCAGCTTTCTTTATAGTCCAACTCTCACATCCATACATGACTACTGGAAAAATCATATTCTTGAATCAGTCTAGTTCAGTCACTCAGTCGTGTCCAACTCTTTGCGACCCCATGAAGCACAGCATGCCAGGCCTCCCTGTCTATCACCAACTCCCACTGTCCACCCAAACCCATGTCCATTGAGTCGGTGATGCTATCCAACCATCTCATCCTCTGTCGTCCCCTTCTCCTCCTGCCTTCAATCTTACCCAGCAGCAGAGTCTTTTCCAATGAGTCAGCTCTTCGCATCAGGTAGCCAAAGTATTGCAGTTTCAGCTTCAATATCAGTTCCTCCAATGAACACCTAGGACTGATCTCCTTTAGGTTGGACTGGTCGGATCTCCTCACAGTCCAAGGGACTCTCAAGAGTCTTCTCCAACACCACACTTCAAAAGCATCAATTCTTCTGTGCTCGGCTTTCTTTATAGTCCAACTCTCACATCCATACATGACTCCTGGAAAAACCATAGCCTTGACTAGATGGACCTTTGTTGGCAAAATAATGTCTCTGCTTTTTAATATGCTGTCTAGGTTGGTCATAACTTTCCTTCCAAGAAGTAAGCGTCTTTTAATTTTATGGCTGCAGTCACCATCTGCAGTGATTTTGGAGCCCAGAAAAATAAAGTCAACCACTCTTTACATTGTTTCCCCGCCTATTTGCCTCGAATAGATGGACCTTTGTTGGCAAAGTAATGACTCCACTTTCTAATATGCCATCTAGGTTGGTCATAACTTTCCTTCCAAGGAGTAAGCATCTTTTAATTTCATGGCTGCAGTCACCATCTGCAGTGATTTTGGAGCCCCCCAAAATAAAACCAGTCACTGTTTCCACTGTTTCCCCATCTATTTGCTATGAAGTGATGGGACCAGATGCCATGATCTTTGTTTTCTGAATGTTGAGTTTTAAGCCAACTTTTTCACTCTCCTCTTTCATTTTCACCAAGAGGCTCTTTAGTTCTTCTTCGCTTTCTGCCATAAATGTGGTGTCATCTGCTTGTCTGAGGTTATTGATATTTCCCCCAGCAATCTTGATTCCAGCTTGTGGTTCATCCAGCCCAGAGTTTCTCATGATGTACTCTGCATATAAATTAAATAAGCAGGTCCTTCCCTAATTTGGAACCAGTCTACTGTTCCATGTCCAGTTCTAACTGTTGCTTCCTGACCTGCATGTAGATTTCTCAAGAGGCAGGTCAGGTGGTCTGGTATTCCCATCTCTTGAAGAATTTTCCACAGTTTGTTGTGATCCACACAGTCAAAGGCTTGGCATGGTCAATAAAGCAGAAAACAATGTTTTTCTGGAACCCTTGCTTTTTCGACGATCCAGTGGATGTTGGCAATCTGAACTCTGGTTCCTCTGCCTTTTCTAAATCCAGCTTGAACATCTGGAAGTTCATGGTTTACATATCATTGAAGCCTGGCTTGGAGAATTTTGAGCATTTGTTCACTAGCATGTGAGATGAGTGCAATTGTGTGATAGTTTGAGCATTCTTTGGCATTGCCTTTCTTTGGGATTGGAATGAAAACTGACCTTTTCCAGTCCCCTGGCCACTGCTGAGTTTTCCAAATTTGCTGGCATATTGAATGCAACACTTTCATAGCATCATCTTTCAGGATTTGTAACAGCTCAACTGGAATTCCATCACGTCCACTAACTAGCTTTGTTTGTAGTGATGCTTCCTAAAGTCCACTTGACTTCACATTCTAGGATGTCTGGCTCTACATTTACCTAATTATGATGCATGAAGCTGTGACCAACCTAGACAACATATTAAAAAGCAGAGACATTACTTTGCCAACAAAGGTCCATCTAGTCAAAGCTATGGTTTTCCAGTAGTCATGTATGGATATGAAAGTTGGACTATAAAGATAGTTGAGTTCCAAAGAATTGATGCTTTTGAACTGTGGTGTTGGATAAGACTCTTGAGAACCCCTTGGACTGCGAGGACATCCAACCAATCAATCCTAAAGGAAATTAGTCCTGAATATTCATTGGAAGGACTGATGTTGAAGCTGAAGTTGCAATACTTTGGCCACCTGATGCGAAGAACTGACTCATTTGAAAAGACCCTGATGCTGAGAAAGATTGAAGACAGGAGAACAAGGGGATGACAGAGAATGAGATGGTTGGATGGCATCACTGACTCAATGGGAAGGGGCTGAGCAAGCTCCTGGAGTTGATGATGGATTGGGAAGCCTGGTGTGTTGCAGTCAATGGGGTTGCAAAGAGTTGGACATGACGAGTGACTGAACTCAACTGTGCATGAAACTGTGAATAGATCAGAAAATTATTTGAACTTGTGCTTTAGAATCTATACAGCAAAAATAAGACCCAGATTTTCTATTCAGTCTCCCCGTTTTTACGTAGAACAACCCCTTAATCTTTTCAAATATGTGGTTTTCTAGTCTACAATAAATTCAAGTATTTTTATCAACACAGTAAGCATTTGATATTTATAACATGAACTGAATACTAAATATTTCATTTTGGAGAAATAGAGACCCAACTCTAATTATTCAACTATCTTCTTTTGTTAAACTGCTTTAGATACAATAATTTAAAAATTATTTCTGTGAGATAAATATTTTATACATTAAAGTAGATATACGAGATATAATGTTTTCTTCTTTATATATAAATAGCATTTTCATTTCCTTGTGGTCCGGTTATTTACTTATAAGTTTTCTACACTTTTCAATTTTCAATTTTATCACAAGCTGCTGCCACGGAATCTGACAACACAAGATCCTTAAGCCCAAAAACATTGCAGTAGAATCAGAAGTGGTACTTATAAACTACCTAGGGTACTGCAAACTCCTGGCAATTAATTTCAATTAAGTTATTTACAAGGTGTGCCACGACTAACTTGTGCCCAGATGTTTCAGTTGGCAAAATGTGATGGCCACCAATGTAGTCAATTTCAGGAACAATCACTCATTGATGGAATTTTCACACTGAATTCACAGCACCTTCGAAACATTAGTGCATGATGTCATCACCTTTTGCCTCATCATAACCGTAAAAATGCCAATACGAGTTGCAACAAATTACTGCAGGCAATTGCTGAGTTCTAGAGATGCTGTAGAGAACACCTGGGCTGGCTCAGAATCTAGCAACTTTCAAAATTTCATTACCAGATGTTTGTGGAACAACTTATGCATGTATGGAAAACATACACTTTTTTTTTCATTTGTATGAACGGTTACCAGATCTTTGGAAGCAGTAGAAACACGTTTCATGAAAAAACAAAGTTAACCAATAACATTTTTTTAGGGAAATATTTTTATTAAAATCAGCATGGTTAGTCTGAAACACTCTGAATTGAATCTGCATAACCATGTGTGTATCCAATTATTTGTTTACATAATAAAACACACCTTTACAAATTAGGTAAGTGGTTAGTGGATTATATTGTCCTTTGGCAAAGCAAAAAGAATTTAGGGAAATTTCATTAATATTTAAATAAAAATCATCAATTTATGTCTGATTTTAATATTTTTGTATTTTTAGAACAATATCCATTTAATAATTGCTCTCCTTTTCTTAAATATCCTATGCCTTCCTAGAAGAAGATAGAGACTGCTTAAATTTTTCTGTGTTTTGTTTACTTTTGCCACTAATTTAAGATAATATTAACTTTTAGTGCATTTTAGGAAAATTGGGCTTTGCTATTCAAATAATAAATATTCTTAGAAAAACTTTTCTGTGTCATTTCAAGATATATTTTCCACCCATAATGAGAATAAGAATAGAAAATCATTACTAATTTTTATGGGTATATTTATTAGAGGATTCTCATTTTTAATGCAAAGAAAGTGAAGATATTTAATGTTTTAACTGAAATACTAGTCCTATTAAAATCAACAGGTCTCCCCTTTATTAAAGCTAAATTATTGTTCCCATAGTAATTCACTATTTTATATAAAGATCTGAAATAGAGCACATTTTCCTCTCTCTGGGCAACTGCAAGTAGTTGTTAAAACTATTAACAGCTGTCTGGTAACTGTTAGATTCTCAGTGATTTCATTTAGTTCAAAAGACCTCTAAATTTATCCAGGTGTTAAATACAGTAAGTCCTGGATAAAATCAAAGGACATTCTATTAGGCATGCATTTCAAGATTTGATGAATACATTGTGTCTAGAAAGGCCAAAGTAAAAGAAAATACATTTCTGCTACTTACTAAACAGGCAGGTAAGTGAATGTCAAAAACAAAAACAACAACAACAACAGAAAAAGCTCCTGTCTTGTTTAAGAAGAAAACATTTCAACAAATTACTGAGAAAGGAGAATTACACATACCATTAAAACAGACCTGTTCACTATCAGGATATAAACTGGATGAAGTGCCAGAAGCAAACATACATTAATGGGCTGGATAGTAAATTTGAAATGAAAAAACTCGTTTGCAGCTTTAACACTTAGGAGATGAATACACATCACTCTGTGCACTGCTGTGAAGTTCACGGTGGTCCTGGGGTGCTGCCCTGATGACTTCGTTTGCCTTTCCTTCTTATATGTCCAGGAATCCCTCCCATCTCCTGGGAGTCATTATGAGCTGCGGGGTGGTACTGCAAGCAGGCGCCTTCCGGGCATCTCTAGGGAGGCGCAGACCAGAGATACACTGAAAGTCACTGTGGAGCCCACGTTTTCTCATTCCTTGTTTGTTGTAAGACTTGGGCCCAAGGGGGTGTGCAAGAATGCCACGTGAATATAGTCCCCTATGTTTTGTTAAGAAAATGTAAATGTCTCACTGTTGCGTTTTTAACCCGAAATGATCCTGAAAGTTTAATCTTGACCCATAGGCAAAATAACAGAGAACTTCTTAATGCCTGTGTTAAAAATAAGCTGCAATTTGTTTTTAGTCCTTGGGACATTTTTACACTCCCATTAAATAAAAGAAATAATCACAAAGGAAATTAAACCACAAAGAAAATATGTTAAACCCATGTTTAGCGTCTGACCTAAATATATAAAACAAAGGAAATACATGACTGTGGTTAGTATTTGGTCTTTAACTGGTCTGTTGCATTTACAGCACGTGGTAACATGGCAACAATATGTCAAAAAGATTCATAAGCTGTATTTACTCAAAACAACATATTTAGAAAAAGAATGAAAAATTCACTGAATTATTCCAATATTTATACACTTGAAGTAAAACTTCTAGTTTTTGTAAGTATCGATTGTATTGGAAAGATCAGAACTGATGATTTGGGAATGTTTACTACTTATGTTTTCCCCATATGCAAATATAATTTCCAGTAAAACAGCTGAACATTCATGGGTAGTACAAGTCACCCAAGTCAGCAGAGTGTGAAATTCGAGACTCCATGGGCAATCCGGTCAAAATGATTCTCAGTCCAACTCTCCTAGCCCTATATACCCCAAAGACTGAAGCAGGTAAAGGAATTCAGCATTAGTACCCAAATGCCTTTCAGTATTCTGACTTCTCTTTGAATGTTAGAGGTAATATACCACATTTATCCTCTGCTTCGTTTGATATCCATAAGCCTGTATACTAATGAAAGCAAGCAAACAAGTGCAATACTCAGAATCTTTGCTTTATCCCTAAAGGTTCATCCTGATATTGCTCGGTCTGAGACCTAGGCTTTGCCCACTGTATGACTTTATCACTTCAAATTGAACCTTTGGGATTCTAGCCATTCCAAAAATTTAGTCCAGTTGAACTTGTAGATAGTTATATATGTGTATATACATATATATATATATATATATATATACATATATAAGATATAGAATTAAATTAGATATAGATAGTAAATATATAATATATTATATATATTAGACCATATGATAAAGTAGAAATTCATTGTTGTTTAGTCACCAGGTCTTGTCTGACTCTTTTGCAACCCCATGGATTGTAGCCCGCCAGGCTCCTCTGTTCATGGGATTTTCCAGGCAAGAATACTGAAGTGGGTAGCCATGTCCTTCTCTAGGGGATCTTCCCATCCTAGGGACTTAACTTGCATCTCCTGCATTGGCAGACAGATTCTTTATCACTGACCCACCAGGGAAGCCCAAAAGTAGAAATTATTGTTATCCAGTTGCTCAGTCATGTCCAGCTCTTTGTGACCCCATGGACTGCAGAATACCAGGTTTCCCTGTCCATTGCTATCTTTTGAAATTGGCTCACACTCATGTCCATTGAGTCAATGATGCCATCCAACCATCTCATCCTCTGTCCCCCACTTTGCTCCTGCCCTCAATCTTTCCCAGCATCAGAGTCTTTTCCAAATGAGTCAAGTCTTTGCACCATAAAGTAGAACTTACTCATTGGTAATTAAGTTATTCACATAATGAAAAGATGAACACCATATTTTTATTATTGCTAGAGGCATTACACAGTAGTTATGTTTAAATTGCTCAGCAGATGCACATATTGGACTGCTAAATATCCAGTATGTTCTATATAATGTAAGCCAATCAGGTAGTTAAGAATCCTTGTCATGCATTGGAGAGTGGTTGAAGAAATCCACTCTGGTGGGAAGGATATGCTCCTGTCTAAGACAGCCTACTACTCAAGGAGCCTGAGTAGGCTCCTTGGGCCTACTCCAAGGAGCTAATGTAGGAAGCAGAGCTCTGCTATCCTCTTGGCATGAATCTTACAGAAATTTATACTGTGTCTTTGGGAAGTTTGTTTTTGTTGAAACAGCATTTGATAATATCTTAATTTTTCTTCTTTGTAGAGATCTTTTTTTACATGTATTTGCTTAATTGCCTTTTGGTTTTCCCCACTAGGTTCAGATGAGCTGATTATTTGGGGGGTATTTTGTATCAAAAACAACAGGAAATTTATAACTGGAATAGAAGAAAGAAAAATTGAATTCTTTGTTGAAATACTGTTATCATGATTACAGTTGGCCCTTATTTGAAGGTGCCTTAAAAACTGCATCAACAAAATAGTGTATATAGGATGGATAAACAACAAAGTCTTACTGTACAACACAGGAAACTGTATACAATGCCCTGTGATAAACCAGAATGGAAAAGAATATGAAAAAGAATATATATGTGTGTGTGTATGCATGTATATATATATATATATAAAACTGTCACTTTGCTGTATAGCAGAAATTAACACAACATTGCAAGTCAACTATCCTTTCATAAAATTTTTTCAAAAATTAAAAAATAAATTGCATCAATGCAAATAGGAGTCTGACAGCCAAACACAATGTGTCCCATAGACGGAGAGTTAGCTGCCTAAAAGAAGCCATTGTGCTGTATCGTGATCGAGAAGTGCCTCACCAGGGTAGGCATTATTTAGCATCTGCGCCAAAAACCTCCACTCACCAGCTGTTGAAGTTCTGCGAGACAACCCACAGAGAGCTTGGGGACAAAATTAGATGGGAGTTTCCTGCCCCTTAATTAAATTTCAACTTCTTTCTGCAGTGACAAGGCACCAATTAGGGGAGAGTTCAAAGAAAGTTAGTTACCTGTGGCTGTATCCTAAGCTTTAATGCAGTCCAGGGTTTGGAGAATACAACCTTAGGTGAGCCTTCTATAACTGTCTGAACAGTGACAAATTTAACTTGGATAAATCATAAAGCCCGGAGGGAAAGTTCCTTTTCTTTGTTGAGTTTTTTCCTAACTGGTCTAATCCACATATATGAATCACACATAAATACAGTTCTTGGGAGATGGTTTTCCTTTGTTCCACATGAAGTATATTTCCCACAAAAGCCATCCACAAAATCTGGATCTAAGGTTGTCACACACCCCAACAAATACTAACACCAAATAATGCTGGCATGCTATCAGCATTTCCTATACAAATACATGTATGTATATAATATTTTCAAATAATAATAAAGATACTAGAAAAAAGTAGCAGTGTACTTTGTAATGATCTTTATGAGACTTCCAAATTCGCAATGTCACAAACATTCTCAAAGCAGAAGATATAATGCTTTCTTCAAAATGTCACTTAAAATTTGTTCCCCCTACTCTCTATTTAAAATGAGTAGGACCCATCCATTTTAAATCAGCATTTTCAAAAAGAATCAACTGAAATTTGAACGGGCAGAAGGAAAAATGTTTCCACTTCTACCAGACTTAAAAGAAGTTGGGCATCTTTTCACATTTTTCTTGTTAGAATTGTAATACAAAACATCTGTAATAATTTAGTAAATTAAATACATTAAAACAACAAATAAAAGGAGCTGTAATGAATAAAATACAGAAGACCCCTTGAAGCTGCCTGTTCTTTTCTTGACAAGCTGCATGGATAAGTAGCTAGAGCCATGAGTAACTATGTGGGCAGAAAATACACTGACCAGCAAGATGGAGAGCTGCTCTGTGCTCACATGAAAACCAGCATTGTCTGATTTCATCACCTTTGTAACAGAATGCCACATTCAGCCATTTCTCTCTGCTTCTCTTTGTCTCTGTGGAAAGAGTAGTCTCATAAATTCTTTTGTCATTCTTGTCTAACCCCATTTTCTGTTACCCTCTTTTCTATGTCTTTTCATCATCAGCACCACCACCTTTATTAAAACTGTAATCTCCTACTTGGATTAATGAAAAAGTTTTGAGCTCATATCTTTCTTTTCATGAAACTTTAACCGTTATACAGAAGTTAAGTGCCTTGTCTCAAGTAACTCCAAAAACTCTCAAACAAGAATTTAAGTGACAGACAACTGCTTAGTGGAGAAAATCTAAAATTTTTGAGCTCATTACTTATGGCCTCTGTCACCAATGCCTTCTGAAACTCTCTCTTTTCATCTATTAGGATTCTACCAATAAAGTCTCCTAATTTCATTCAGACCAGATTCTATGGCATCCCTGTTTCACTTACACACATCCATAGCTCACATCTCTTGGCCTTTGTATGAGCTGATCTGCCAAGAATGAATGAGTGCCCCCTTCTTTCATCACAACAGTCAACATCTAGGGAGTATAGACTCACATGTCGTCAGGGCCAGGGCAGGCAGCATAGTCATGATACAGTAAATGACGGAACAAAACATGAAGGAGTAGTTCAGAGTATGGCTAAATTGGAAGGAGCAGGTCTCATGTAAAAATATCCAAATTTACGTTGGTTTTCAAAACACCATGCTGTCCCAACAAAACACAAGGAAAGCTAATTCGTCTGAGGGCCACAAATTTGCAACCTCTGAGGTATAATTCGGAGAAGGCAATGGCACCCCACTCCAGTACTCTTGCCTGGAAAATCCCATGGACGGAGGAGCCTGGTGGGCTGCCGTCCATGGGGTCACTAAGAGTCGGACACGACTGAGCGACTTCACTTTCACTTTTCACTTTCCTGCATTGGAGAAGGAAATGGCAACCCACTCCAGTGTTCTTGCCTGGAGAATCCCAGGGACAGGGGAGCCTGGTGGGCTGCCGTCTCTGGGGTTGTGCAGAATCGGACACGACTAAAGCAACTTAGCAGCAGCAGCAGCAGAGGTATAATTACAATTATCTCCTCTAAGATGTATTACAAATTTCCTTAAAAGTTTCTCTGCAGATTTCCATTTGTAGTCTTTAATTTCTATTCCTTCAGTGATTTCTAGGTACTTTGGCTTACATTGCTATACATTTACTTTTGCTATTATTTATGGCTACATTATTCTCTCAATTATTTAGGAAAGTTACTTTGGGGGAAAAAAAAGAGGTCTTGAGTTTTTATTCTTTTGCTCTCATACCCTGGAGTTAACTTCCCTCCACTTGTAAGCATAAAAACATGCTCATTGAGCATAAATAATTGACAAGTCAATACACTACCAGGGTAAGAGTTTCTGAAAAAAAATCATCTAACAGCATTTTCTCTAACTTCTTAGAAAGAAACAAATAGAAAAGTAGGGGGAAAGGACTGTGGGATTCGGAGTGAAATAAAGAGAAGCAAACCAGTGTTTTGAAACAGTTTGAGCGTGCTAAGTTGTTTCAGTCCTGTGCTGCCAGGCTTCTCTGTCCATGGGATTCTCCAGGCAAGAATTCTGAAGTGAGTTGCCATGCCCTCCTCCAGGGGATCTTCCCCACCCAGAGATCAAACCCCCATCTTTTACTTCTCCTACATTGGCGGGTGGATTCTTTACCACAAGTGCCAACTGGAAAGCTAAAGCATATGTAAAAATTACAACTAGATGGGAGATTTTCACTTTTACGACCTTGGCCAAGTAATTCACTATTTGAGGGAATGTTTCCTTCCGTTAAAATGATGTGTTTGGGGTAGGGATAGTGGGTGCAAGGTGGGAGTAACATTTCTGAGGGACAAATTTTGGAATATCTGTTTAGCCTACAATGATCCCCTTAACTACCTCCTTTCTCCATCCCAAACTCAGGGATATATTCCTATAGCTTGATGAGGTACAACCACAGTTGATTGGACCATGAGTAGCACCAATCAGTGTTTCTCCCTCAGGGTATGGAACTGTGGTGGAGAGAAGGAGACTCAGTATTTAATATTGCTGAGCATATTTCATGTTGAGGTGTATAAACTTGAGCCATATTCTACCTAACCAACTAGAAGACAGAGAAATATAGAAACAAAAGGCAGAGACAAGAGGTAAGTGATAGAATCTGCCTGGGTTCAAGACATCCTTCCTGTTACCTGTTCCAGTCATCCTGTTTGTGGTTATTAACAACCAACAGTCTAGAGATCCCTCTCTATCCTTTAATTCTATACCTTTAAGTTTTCTCATCTGTAAAATAGAGGCTATGAGTGGAAAAACAGTTAACAGGATAGTTCATTTTATTGAGACTCAAAAGCCTTTTAGTCAGCCAAAACTGTCTGTACAAGCTGTATTTCCTGGGATAGAAGACAGAGTTTGTCATAATGACACATCTCTTACTTTCTACCCAAGGCAATTATGTGGAGTTTAGGGAAAAAATAGCATAAAAAGCTGTGAGGATTACTAAGGTAATATCTGAAAGGGGTTTTAAGTTTCCCAAATATAAGAACCATATGGATTCTAAGAACTTTATTTCTTTTTATATGTGTAAAGAAAGCTGAATGCTGAAGAATTGATGCTTTTGAACTGTGGCGTTGGAGAAAACTCTTGAGAGTCCTTTGGACTGAGAGGACATCAAAACAGTGAATCTTAAAGGAAAGCAACCCTGAATATTCATTGGAAGGACTGATGCTGAAGCTCCAATAATTTGGCAACCTGATGCGAAGAACTAATTCATTGGAAAAGACCCTAATACTATGAAAGATTGAAGGCAGGAGGAGAAGGTGATAACTGAGGATAAGATGGCTGGTTGGCATCACCGACTCGATGGACATGAGTTTGAGCAAACTCCTAGAGTTGGTGATGGACAGGGAAGCCTGGCATGCTGCAGTCCATGGGGTTGCAAAGAGTTGGAGACAACTGAGTGACTGAACTGAACTGAAGGAACCCAAGGAGAGAAATTCAAGAATATTAGTACACAATGGTCATAAGATGATCTATAATACTTTTAATTTTGTACAAAATAAATGCTTACTGAGTAGCTTTTTAAATTGATCTATCTAATGGACTTAATAAAGAGGAAATAATTCAAAATACTGTGCATGGTATTACACCCTTACACACTGGGCTGAAAGGACTTCATTTTGCTGAGTGACTCTCAGTATTCTTGGAATTTCTGGCTGGTGGCTTCACTCCATGTGCTCTTCCATGTGAGTGCAGTTGAATCTTGCTTCAGGACAAAGGGCTGTAAATGTAAAACTTGGTCAGTCACAGATCGGATGGTGTTCCTAGAAACCTAACTATAGATGAAGAAAATTAAAGGATATGAAGACTTGTCCCCAAAAGCAGATGTTTGTATTAATAGTACCCTCCAAAATCAGGGCATCTCTTTGAAATAGTGCCTCTTTATTTTAGCATAAAAAAATCTTTCTTTTCTTAGAGAGAGAAAGAGAAGAACAAAGAGGAGAAAGAGGAGGAGAGGGAGAGAACAAAGAAGAAAAAAGAGACCAGAAGAGAAAGAAAGAAAAAGAGAAGAGAAAGAGAGGAGGAGAGACAGAAAGCTGGCTTTCTTCCACCTCTGTTCACACTCAGACCTCTGGCAAGAGTCATCCTTCTGATATTTTTGCTGCTTGCCCTCCTCTTCTCTCTTGAATCTCTTGCAATCTGGCTTTTTCCTCCTTCACACTCAGAAAATTATTTTTGTAATAGTCTCCAAAAGCTTTATAGTTGCAAAATTTGATGGGAACTTAATTATTATTGCAATAGATTTTTAACAGAGTTTAAAATATTTACCAACTCTCTTTGAAATGTTTGCCTTTCTTACTTTTTGTGGCAATTACTTGATCCTCTTCTACCTCTATTTGTTCTATCTCCTTCTTCCTTGGTTTCTTTTTTCTACAATTGGCCCTGTTTACACTCTGGTTTACTTCCAAGATTCTGTCCTTGCATTTGTCTATTCTCTACACACTCTCCATGACAGTCTTGGCCAATCCTGTACTCTCAGGTGCCAGATATTTATGACTCTTGATTTTTATCTTTAGTACAGACCCTTCTGTTGGACCTCAGTTTTGTATTTCTAGGCTTGTGTGCTTCCCAGTTGTCACTAGTGGTAAAGAACACGCCTGCCAATGCAGGAGACATAAGAGACAGTGGGTTCGATTCCTGGGTCGTGAAGATCCCCTGGAGGAGGACATGGCAACCCACTCCAGTATTCTTGCCTGAGAAATCCCTTGGACAGGTGAGCTTGGTGGGCTACAGTCCATAGGGTCACAAAGAACCAGACTCTTTGTGACTCTTCGGTCACAAAGGCCGAAGCAACTCAGCAATAGACCTCTCTACTAGATATATCACACACATCTTAAACTTAGCAAATCCAAAATTAAACTGTCCTATTTCCTCTTTCTGATTTTGCTCCACTTCATTTCATTAGATTTTAGTATCCAAGTCAGAAACTTCAGAATCACTTCCTCCTCATTACTCCTGTATATAAAAATTCATTACGTCTGCTTGAGTCTAAGGACATTTCTGGGATCCACTCCATGCCCACCGCTTCTGTCTGACTTCAGACTCAGCACTTCTTGCCTGTTCTGCTGCAGCAGCCTCTGACCAGATCTCCTTGCCTGAAGGCTTTCCCATGCTTCCTGGCTCCTGAATCTGGGTTCTACATTGTTACTGCTGGTATCTAAAGCACAAAACTAGTCATGACACTTCTCAGCTTAATACCTTTCAATGAATTTTCATCACCTATTTTAAAAAAATCATCTCCTTTCCTTGATGAACATTAAGGGCCCTTCATGATCTGACTCCTTCCTCCTTGTTCTATCTCCCTGCTTTCCCCTATTCACTCCTTATGGTTCAGCCTTAACTGTCTCAAAACTTCAGAGACATGCCCATCTATTTCACATCTCCAAGTTTTTGGACAGATTAGTGCATTTCCCTGGAATTGTCTTTCATTCTTAGGCCCCTAATAAATTTCTGCTCAGTATCTGAAAATTCAATAAACATCACCCTTCATATGTATCTTCCTACAGCCATTCCCACCCAAAGCACAGAGGTACCATACATGCCTGCCTTAACCTTTTCTTCTTTGTGCAGTAGTTTACAATAAGGGGGCCCCATCAATCCTCTGGTTCTCTGAGAGATGTCTTAGTCATCTTTATTTCAGTGTTTTAAGGATGCTTGGTGCAAAATATGTGCTCAATGTATGTTGGTTGAATGAATGACAAGGCACTAAATATATATATAAAAAAAAAAACCTGAGAGAGAGAGAGTAACTTGTTGAAGGTGTTTGGCATTCCTTTCCTGTATGTATTTGGACTACATATAATGCTAAGCAAAAATTGTCTTAAATCTCTTAAAATCTAAGTTTCAGAGAAGCAGAGAACTGCAAAATAAAGCAAAAGTTTGAAAATGAAGCTCCTTTGTAACAAAAGAAGTACTTTCTTAAAGCAAAGTATCTGGACTAATTTAAGGGAGGGACTGATGCTAAAGCTGAAACTCCAGTATTTTGGCCACCTCATGTGAAGAGTTGACTCATTGGAAAAGACTCTGATGCTGGGAGGGATTGGAGGCAGGGGGAGAAGGGGACTACAGAGGATGAGATGGCTGGATGGCATCACCAACTCGAAGGACCTGAGTTTGGGTAAACTCCAGGAGTTGGTGATGGACAGGGAGGCCTGGCATGCTGCGATTCATGGGGTCACAAGAGTCAGACACGACTGAGTGACTGAACTGAACTGAAGGGAGGGACTTCTGCCTATTGTCACTAACTGATAAGATAAAAGAAATGAGGTCTCATTATTTCTCACTGTTAATACTTGTAACATAAATATTTGAAGAAGAAAAACCAATCTTACAGCCTGTGGGGTCAATTCCACCCAGGGAACAAAACCTGGACAAGTGCGTCACCATCTACCTTGCAAAATCCTCTCACAGACCTGCGCCTACATGCACGTCTCTGATTTTATAAGATTTTGTACGTGACAATTAGCACATCAACAGTGTGTCTAGACTACAAGATCATATACAGAAACTTATGACTTCAACAGGGGTGGAGATTGTAGGGGACAGAGTCTGCTGCTGCTAAGTCACTTCAGTCGTGTCTGACTCTGTGCGACCCCATAGGTGGCAGCCCACCAGGCTCCCCTGTCCCTGGGATTCTTCAGGCAAGAACACTGGAGTGGGTTGCCATTTCCTTCTCCAATGCAGGAAAGTGAAAAGTGAAAGTGAAGTCGCTCAGTCGTGTCCGACCCTTAGTGACCCCATGGATTGCAGCCTACCAGGCTCCTCCATCCATGGGATTTTCCAGGCAAGAGTACTGGAGTGGGTTGCCATGGCCTTCTCTGGACAGAGTCTAGATCAGGTGAACTTTGAAACAGAAAAGGTATTTGTGTGTTCATGTGAAAAGGAAACAAGGAAAGAAGCATGTTAACAAAAGAATGACTTGTGGTAATTCTGGGAACTATTGGAGTAAAGAATTACAAACTTAACCCAATACTCGGATAATTGTAATGACGAACAGAGCTTTTCAGGAAGAAGATTTCTACTAACTCTTGGATGAGGAGAGGGAGAAGAATAGCAATCAAGAGTATAGATTAAGATTAGTTTGCAAAAGACTTTTCCATTTAAATTAAGAAATTGCTTTCTTTGGTTGGTAGGTGATGTCAGATTGAAAACACAGTGATAAGCCAAAAGCATATTTCTCTGAATAGGAAATAGAAATAAAGGAACTTCCATGAACCACACACCTGGCTGGAATCTTTACCTCAATTTTTGCACTGTTTCCTCTTCCTGCTTTGGCACACCTTGGCAAACCCTATATCTTTCCCTGTCTACATCTGTACTAATTGCTCATACCTTCTCTAATAATGTTTCTCTTTTAATTTGGATAAGGGATGACTTTACTACTTCTAGAACCCAGAAGTCTCAGGACAAGCATAGACGAATTCTGTTTGACCACAGGTCCACCGTGAACTGACACGTGCAGAGAAAACAAAAAGCAGCGCAGCACCCCTCTCTGTTGTTTTGAATCTTCTCAGTGAAGCTATAAAAATCCATTTCATTAATACTTTCACGTAAATCTTTAAACTGCCAATTCTGAACACAAGTAATAGATGGTAAGCTTATCATTGTTTGTATTCCATTAATTGGAATTTATAATGGAAAAAAAAATTGTTGCGCTCAGACCCAGATTCATGCAATTCTGGTCTCTGTCTCTGATTACAGAGATGATTTATGGGGAAACTAGTGGGCTTTTCTAATGTCAAACTAGAGTGTTTATAATTACACACCCCAATTCTCTGTTTTCTTTCCTTAAACTAATGTTAATTTTATTATTCAGTAATTATCTCTTCAGCCCATTTATGTATGTCATTCTCATTCATTTCTAGAGGTAATGCATTTTAAATTTTCTGTCCATTATATAAAATGTACATTTTCTTCTAAATTCCTGTTTAACAAAGTTAATGGGGACGTTCCTCACTTTAATAGGGTTATCAGAGTACTTCACGATTTTAGAAACTTAGATGGTCTTTTTTTTTTTTTGACACCATCCTTTACCGAAGTTGCAAATTCTTAAACTTTTGTTGCTCTCCAAGTCATTTATGCTGTACACTTGACTTTATCTAGCTTCTTGGGTTAAAACACATAACTATGGTTTAGTACAAAAGCTATCTATTGTTATGTACTTTTTCAGCTTGTTATGATTGTGGTTACGTGTTGCGCTGATGTCACTTGATTTCTCCAGCAGTGGTTTTCAAGGATTTCAAGTTTCTTGTTTTATTTTTTAATGCAAGTAATGTTAATATTATTTAAAATTCAACAAATGAAAAATTCCAAAAAAATGTAAAAATGAAAATAAGAATTACCTGATATCTTCCTTACAAAGATCATTGCCGTTAACATACTTCCAGATACTTTTTCTCTGCTCATATTCATATATGTTATTTTCCTAAAAGGAAAAACAACAGCCATGATTCTTGACTTGGGAAGAGTATTGGAGGAAAAGGACGGTGTGGCTGGTGATTTGGAACCATGTGGGGCTCTTTCTAAGTGTATTCGTGGTTTGCCACCTTACTCAAACATGGCTCCTGCAAAGACAAAATGAGAGAGAGGAGAGAAGAGCGAATGATTCAGCCTCCTTTCTCATACCTCTCCATTTTTCCCACCTCTCCATTTGAGAATCATTGTTCTAATGCCATTTATTTATTTTGCTCATTTACTCTATGTTGTAAACATTTTTCTGTACCAATGGCCAAGTATCAACTACTCATCCAAAGAAAGATATCTATAACATATTTTAAATTAAAAAAGAAAAGGAACTAGAGTTTGGCACAAAACTGCAAATTAACTGTACTTTAGTAAAAATCTTTTAAAAGAAATTACAAAACAGAGTTCTGTGTTAAATATGTTGTCATTAACGTTCATGCTATACCTATATATACACAAAACCTTTTGAAGGAGTGTGTGTCTGTCTGTTAACATGATTTATCCCTGGATCTTTGAGGTATTGGAGTGTTGGTAGCATTTTACTCTTGTGTTATTTGAGAATGTGGAGCAGCAAAAAATTCGCTATTTTGGACAAGATGAATGTAGATACAGAAATCATTTTAATGTCTGCTGCTGCTGCTAAGTCACTTCAGTCGTGTCCGACTCTGTGTGACCCCATAGACGGCAGTCCACCAGGCTCCCCCGTCCCTGGGATTCTCCAGGCAAGAACACTGGAGTGGGTTGCCATTTCCTTCTCCAATGCAGGCAAGTGAAAAGTGAAAGTGAAGTCGCTCAGTCGTGTCTGACTCTTAGCGACCCCATGGAATGCAGCCCACCAGGCTCCTCCATCCATGGGATTTTCCAGGCAAGAGTACTGGAGTGGGGTGCCATTGCCTTCTCCAATTTTAATGTCTATTTAATACTATATGGATCAACTATAATTTTTAAAGTAGTCTCATTTTGCTCTTTAAAAAAACATTAAACATTGCAAATAATGCTGATTTGAACATTGATTTATCTATCTCAGTACACATCTTTGTTCTTAAACAGAACCCTATTGATGCTTTTGAACAGTGGTGTTAGAGAAGACCCTTGAGAATCCCTTAGACTCCAAAGAGACCAAACCAGTCAATCCTAAAGGAAATAAGTTCTGATTGTTCATTGGATGAACTGATGCTAAAGCTGAAGCTCCAATACTTTGGCACCTGATGCAAAGAACTGACTCATTGGAAAAGACCCTGATGCTGGGAAAGATTGAAGGCAGGAGGAGAAGGGGACCACAGAGGGTGAGATGGTTGGAGGGCATCACCAACTCAATGGACATGAGTTTCAGCAAGCTCCAGAAGTTGGTGATGGAGAGGGAAACCTGGCGTGCTGCAGTCCATGGGGTCACAAAGAGTTGGATATGACTGAGCGACTGAACTGAACTGAATATGGGAATGTACTGTATGTAGAATATTTGAAATCTGTTGAAAACTGTATTTCAGATTACTATCTGAAAAAAAATCACTAATCTGTTTCCTTCAGTAAATGTCCCACTTTCTCACAACTTTATCAACATTCAGTTCAGTTCAGTTCAGTCACTCAGTAATGTCCGACTCTGCAACACAGTGCACTGCAGCACGCCAGGCCTCCCTGTCCATCATCAACTCCAGGAGTTTACTCAAACTTATGTCCATTGAGTTGGTGATGCCATCCAACCATCTCATCCTCTGTCGAACCCTTCTCCTCCCACCTTCAATCTTTCCCAGCATCAGAGTCTTTTCCATAAGTCAGTTCTTCATATCAGGTGGCCAAAGTATTGGAGTTTCAGCTGCAGCCTCATTCCTTCAAATGAATATTCAGGACTTATTTCTTTTAGGATGGACTGGTTGGATCTCCTTGCAGTCCAAGGGACTCTCAAGAGTCTTCTCCAACACCACAGTTCAAAAGCATCAATTCTTCACTGCTCAGCTTTCTTTATAGTCCAACTCTCATATCCATACATAACCACTGGAAAAACCATAGCTTTGACTAGACAGATCTTTGTTCACAAAGTAATGTCTCTGCTTTTTAATATGCTGTCTAGGTTGGTCATAATTTTTCTTCCAAATAGCAAGCATCTTTTAACTTTATGGCTGCAGTCACCATCTGCAGTGATTTTGAAGCCCAAAAAATAAAGTCAGGCACTGTTTCCACTGTTTCCCCACCTATTTCCCATGAAGTGTTGGGACTGGATGCCATAATCTTCGTTTGCTGAGTGTTGAGTTTTAAGCCAACTTTTCACTCTCCTCTTTCACTTTCATCAAGAGGCTCTTTAGTTCTTTGCTTTCTGCCACAAAGGTGGTGCAATCTGCATATCTGAGGTTATTGATAATTCTCCCAGCAATCTTGATTCCAGCTTGTGCTTCATCCAGCCCAGCATTTCTCATGGTGTACTCTGCATATAAGTTAAATAAGCAGGGTGACAACATACAGCCTTGACATACTTCTTCCTCAATTTGGAACTAGTCTGTTCTTCCATGTTCAGTTCTCACTGTTGCTTCTTGTCCTGCATACAGATTTCTCAAGAGGCAGATCAGGTGGTCTGGTATTCCCATCTCTTTCAGAATTTTCCACAGTTTGTTGTGATCCACACAGTCAAAAGCTTTGGCATAGTCAATAAAGCAGATGTTTTTCTGGAACTCTCTTGCTTTCTCATTTATCCAAAGGATGTTGGCAATTTGACCTCTGGTTCCTCTGCCACTTCTAAATCCAGCTTGAACATCTGGAAGTTCACAGTTCAAGTACTGCTGAAGCCTGACTTGGTTAATTTTGAGCATTCCTTTGCTAGCATCTGAGATGAGTGCAATTGTGTGGTAGTTTGAGAGTTCTTTGGCATTGCCTTTCTTTGGGATTGGAATGAAAACTGACCTTTCCTAGTCCTCAGCCACTGCTGAGTTTTCCAAATTTGCTGGCTTATTGAATTCAGCACTTTCACAACATCATCTTTTAGGATTTGAAATAGCTCAACTGGAATTCCATCACCTCCACTAGTTTTGTTTGTAGGGATGCTTCCTAAGGCCCACTTGACTTTGCCTTCAAGGATGTTGGGCTCTAGGTGAGTGATCACATCATCGTGATTATCTGGGTTGTGTAGATCATTTTTGTATAGTTCTTCTGTGTATTCTTGGCACCTCTTCTTAATATCTTCTGCTTCTGTTAGGCCCATACCATTTCTGTCATTTCTTGTGCCCATCTTTGCATGAAAAGTTCCCTTGGTATCTCTAATTTTCTTGAAGAGACCTCTAATCTTTCCCATTCTATTGTTTTCCTCTATTTCTTTGCATTGATCACTGAGGAAGGCTTTCTTATCTCTCCTTGATGTTCTTTGGAACTCTGCATTCAAATGGGCATATCTTTCTTTTTCTCCTTTGCCTTTCCCTTCTCTTCTTTTCATAGCTGTTTGTAAATTATGTAATGTTATCAATATTGGGTATTTTCAATTCTTTTCATCTTTGGAAATCTAATATGTGTGTAAAAAATGTCATTGGAGTTTGCATTTCTTTGATTACAAATGAGGGAGAATATCCATTCATACATTTATTGATCATACACATTTCTTCTTTGGTAAGTTGCCTGTTTAGGGTCTTTACTCACCTTGTTATTGGTGTATATTATTTTATTATTAATTTGTAAATACTTCTCAGGGTCTTCTCTGGTGACTCAGTGGTAAAGAATTTACTCTCCAATGAAGGAGACATAGGCGTGATCCCTGGCTCAAGAAGATCCCCTGGAGAAGGAAATAGAAACTCACTCCATTATTGTTGTCCGGGAAATCCCATGGACAGAGGAGCCTGATGGGCTACAGTCCATGGGGTTGCAGATGGTCAGACATAACTTAGCAACTAAATAACAACAAATGCTTCTCATATCTTCTGTATATTAATAATTGCCATATATTATGCCAACATGAAACTTGTGTGCAGTTTGCCATAGTTTGTATATATTTTATTTTGATTATACAAATTTATAATGCTTATCCATTTATTTATTCTTTCCTTTATGTTTGCCTTTCTGTATGTAAAATTATAAGACAATTTATTTTTATTAGTATTATGATTTCTTATATACATTGAAATCTTTAACCTATCTGGACTATATTTAGATTTTCTTGCTTCCATTTAAGGCAAACATTATTCTGCAATAGTTTGACCTTAATATCTGAGTATTCAACAAAGTCCAAATGGCATTACATTAATACTGTAATAAGCTGTTTTGTATTTATTCTTATTTGTTTAATGCTATTAAAATATAGTTTGCTACCTCATTCTTTCTCACACTCATTTCCTTTTCTTCTTCTTGTCAGTTTTAAGCAAGTTCTATTAATTATACATGCAGTTATTTTTTTAAAATATTTTTTTAAAATATAGTTATTAAATTATTCTGTTTCCCTGTATTCCACATATGAAATGTAGGGGTTAATGTTTTTTCAAAAGTGATTTAATACATGGCATGAACCACCTCTTGGTTTCCCATACTGTGACACATTGCAGATTTTTGACAAGGGTTTTGGAAAGGCTAGATTTACAAATCAAACAAAATATTTAAATCATAGTCAATAAATGGCACTAAAACCTCACAAATAATGTGATATTTGTACCGATGTTCAGCACAGGCTTTTTTAACTGTTCATTTATTCACATTGTTGAATAAAGAAATCTATATTGATAAGCAATTTATTTAACACCGTGGACTTTCTGATCTCCATTTGTCGTGGAAGTCATTTTTACTCATTTCTTCACAAGATTGTTGGAAGAATAAAAAGATATAATTCTAAAAATGTTTTGAAAGAAAACTTTCACATGAAAAAATGCTGTCATATAAACAAATAGGAATGGCCATGGATGGCCTGCTGTTGCTATAAAAACAAATAAAAGCATCAGAGACTATCAGCATGTTTCCCACTGGTCAATAAAGGTTTGTGATCTCCATTCTGAAATAAAAATGAATTCCCCACACAAAAATTCATGAAGACAGGTATCACCTGTCCTGCCAGACCACAGTGAGGAGGAGATTGATTGTGAGTTAGGTATTTCCTGTGGGCTCAGCTGTATCTGTGATCACAAGCAGTGAGTGTTCATTCTTCAGAGTTGATGTGTGTTGATGACAAGGTCTGCCCTCTGTGGCTCGCCTCCAAGACCCTCCACACCACAGACAAGCCATGATAGGAAGAATTGCATTTTATGTAATAATGACTTACCTCACCTCCTTCTTGCATAATATTTCATACTCTCATGGGGTTTTGTAATCATATGGCAATTATTCATCACAGAGTTTCAAGGAAGAAGGCAAGTTCCACTATTATATGTGAGTTATAGTAATATGTGCCATACTAATATTTTATTTAAAAAGCAAATTCACATAAGATTGATTTGATCAAAGTAAAGATGTATGCTCCACAAGCACCACCTCATATGACAAAATCAGTATCAGGACACAGATTTACCTTCAAGTATTTATTTAGAAATTACTACGTGTCCACAACTGTGAGGAAAGTAAGAACCACATGTTTTTCCTTAAGAAGCTTGTAATCTGATTCAGGGTTAAGATAATACTCAAAGACAGGTATAATTTAACCACCCAGTACACCTCAAGCGTTGTGGGTACCCTCATATGTAAATCAGTAGGCTTGAGGAACCTGATACTTAGAGCCAAACTCAGGCATCCCAGACTCACTCTCATCCTCACATGATGGAGAGACTTGGAATGCTTGGATTCCCTTTTCAGGAGAGACTTAAAGCTATTTCTCAATGGGCATGCTATTGGATTACTGGATAGGATAATTCTTTGTGGCACAACAGTGGCAGAGAGAAGGGGGAATCCTCAGCATGAAACTATAGCATCCCCATACCTTCTCAATGCCCCATTGGGCGGAGTGGGTACATTTCCAAATGCCCCCTTTAGGGGTGGGTTCCACCCCAGGTGAGAACTGCTGGACTGTGGGATATTCCAAGAGTGTACCTTGTCTCATTAGCTCATTTTACTTTAAAGTAATTTTTAAATCATTTTTTTACAATGCTGTGTTAGTTTCTACTGTATAGCAAAGTGAATCAGATGTTTGCATATATATAGTCTTTCTTTTTTGGATTTCCTTCCTTTTTATGTCACCACAGAGAATTGAGTAGAGGACAATAAGTTCTCATTAATTACCTATTTAATGAAAGTAAAGATGAAACTGAAAGTTAGTAGCTCAGTCATGCATGACTTGTTGTGACCCTGTGGAATATAACCTGCCAGGCTCCTCTGTCCATGGAATTTGCCAGGCAAGAATATTGGAGTGGGTAGCCATTCTCTTCTCCAGGGGATCTTCCTGACCCGGGGATCGAACCTGGGTCTCTCACATTGCGGGCAGATTCTTTACTATCTGAGCCACCAGGGAAGCCTTATCTATTTTACACATAGTATCAATAATGTATGTATTTTAATCCCCATCTCCTGATTCATCCCAATCTTAAAGCTCATTTTAGCTGTGAAAATCCACAGGGAGAAAGCAAAATTTTATTTGACTGAGAGTGACTGTGATTTTCCATCCATGTTTCTTGCCTTCACAGCAGGTCATTCCATTTTTTGAGACAACTCCAACTGTTAGAAAATTTCTAACAATAAGGAAGCTATGACTTCTGGTCCAACACACAGATTGAACTCTTACACACTGTAACCAAACCTTACAAAAAACACAGTAAACACATGAAAAAAAAAAACAAAACTCACAGGGACCACTAAAACCAGAGAGGAGACAACACTAGGTGTAAAGTTAAACCTGATCATATCATTACTAACTTGAAACTCATAGACATCTTCCCATCTTGCTCAAAGTCCAAGGTCCTTGCCAAGCTACAAAGCCGCTGCACAAATACTACACTCCTCTATTCTCTGACATCACCTCCTCCTTTCCCCGCACTGGCCTCCTTGCTGTTCCTTACAAGCTGGTTCTACTGCTTCATGTCCTTTGCATTTGAACTTCTCCATATCTGCACATCTCCTTCTCTAACATTCTTCCGGCTTCTATCCAAACGCTACTTTTTGGAAGAGGCCTGTGCACATGCCATGTGGACTAGCACTCCTGTCACTCTGATCTCTCTCATCCTAATTTACTTTTCTTTACAGCATTTATTGTCATTTATTGCCATTGTACCTTTTAGGTTTTTGCTTATTATCTGTATCTTCCCCTAAAACATAAGCTCTAGAAGGGCAGGGGCAAAATGATGTCAATGAACTATCAATTGGTGGGTTGAGGAACACCAAAAATTTTTTTTTCAAAAATGGAAAACACATAGATGAGACATAACTGACACAATCAAGCTGAAACCTAAGTATCCATAGATAGAATGGCTGCAGGAATCGAAAAAGTCATACTGCAGAGCCTTGAAAAGTCTCAGAAATTGGAGGCACCAGAAAGCCCAGAAGAGACTGTATAGTAGATTTGAAAAAATAAGATGATGAGGTGAAATTCTTATAAAAGAAATTAGATCCCTGGTCCACTCTCCAACTTCATATAACCAGGCAATAAGCTGTCTTCAAGACTGACAAAAGACTAGAACTGAACAGAAGCTCGGGATGAGATGAGGCCAGGTGGTGGTCAGGGATGAGGCATCCCACCTAAAGTAGGAGATGTAAGCACAGATCTACATTACGAGTACGAGAACCCCTTCTCCCTCTTACACACATGCAGGCTTTCCAATCTGACTTTTTGTACATCATTCTTAAATATGAACATATGGCAAAATACCATATATATTGGAAGAAAGTTCCAGCATGAAAGACCAAAACAAAGATAAAAAGAATTTCAGGAGGTGAGAGCTAATCAAACTGAAAAACTTTTTGCATAACAAAGGAAACCATCAATACAATGAAAAAACCTACAGAAAGAGAGAAAATATTTCCAAACAATGTGACCAAAAAGAAGTTAATATCCAAAATATAGAGATAGCTCATATAACTCAATACCAAAAGAAAAAAAAAAAACAATTAAAAAATAGGCAGAAAACCTAAATAGACATTTCTCCAAAGAAGACATATAGATGGCCAACAGGCACATGAAGAGATGCTCGACATTATTAATTATCAGAGAAATGCAAATCAAAACTGCAATGAGATATCACTTCACATTGGTCATCAAAAAGTTTACAGATAATTAATGCCAGAGAGAGTGTCAAGAAAAGGGAAGCCTCTTACATTATTGGTGCGAATGTAATTTGGTGCAGCCACTATGGAAGACACTATGCATGTTCAGTAGCTAAGTCACCTCCAACTTTTTTGCAATTCCATGAAGTGTAGCACTCCTCTGTCAGTGGGATTTTCCAGGTAAGAATAGTGGAGAGGGTTGCCATTTCCTCCTCCCGGATATCAAGACAGTATAAAGGTTCCTTAAAAAACCAGATAACTCTGCAGATCTTCCCGTTTCCCTAGTCGTAAAGAACTAGCCTGCCAGTGCAGGAGACATAAGAGAAGTGAGTTTGATCCCTGGGTCAGGAAGATCCCCTGGAAGAGGGCATGGCAACCCACTCCAGTATTCATGCCTGGAGAATCCCATGGACAGAGGAGACTGGCAGTCTACAGTCTATAGGATTGCAGAGTTGGACATGACTAAGCGACTTAGCATGCACACGTGACTCTGCAATCACACTCCTGGGAAAATATCCAGAAAAGATGAAAACTCTTGCTGGAAAAGATATGTGCATCCCAATGTTCATAATAGCACTATTTACAATAGCCAAGACATGGAAACAACACAAGTGCCCAACAGCAGATACAAACTACTATATATAAAATAGACAAGCAGCAAGGACTTACTGTATGTGTTTGTGCTAGGTCGCATCAGTGGTGTCTGACTCTTTGCAACCCTATATAGCACAAGGAATTGTACCTAATATCCTAACCTGTGAAAGTGAAAGTTGCTCAGTCGGGTCCGACTGTTTGTGACCCTGTGGACTATACAGTCCATGGAATTCTCCACACCAGAATACTGAAGTGGGTAGCATTTCGCTTCTCCATGGGATCTTCCCAACCCAGGTATAGAACCCAGGTCTCCTGCATTGCAGGCGGATTCTTTACCAGCTGAGCAACAAGGGGAGCCCCAAAGTATCCTGGGCTCTGGGAACGGGACCAAGTGTGCATATTGAACAGGAGGGCTCTCCTATAGGTGTGTGTGCATACTCAGTCGTGTCCGACTCTTTGTGACCCCATGGACTGTAGCCTGCCAGACTCCTCTGTTATAGAATTCTCCAAGCAAGAATACTGGAGTGGGTAGCCTTCCCTTCTCCAGGGAATCTTCCTGATCCAGGGATCAAACCTGGGCTTCCTGCACTGTAGGCAGATTCTTTACAGTCTGAGCAACCGGGCATCTCTAATAACCTGTAATAGAAAACGATTTCAAAAATATATATATACAGCTGAATCACTTTGTTGTATACCTGAAACTAACACAATGTTGTAAATCAATTATAATTTTAATAAAAAGAAATTCAGAGGGAATCAGTATTTCAGAAAGAAGGAAAAATGCACTTAAAATTATTAATATGAATAGAGAAATATGAGACAAAATAGGTTGCTATTTTAAAAGGATACACTTAGAGATAACAAAAATGTCTTGTGATGAAAAGTGTTATAGAAGAAATAAAACTTTCATATGAGTTGCATGTGAGAATACAGATTTGCAAAAGATAGATAAAAAGATGAAAAATTATCAAAGAATATAGAATAACTTTAAAATAATGATCTAAACAATCCAGGTAATAGGAGTTTCAGAAATAGATACAGAAAGGAGACAAAATTATTCAAGAAATAAATTAAGAATGTTTCCTAGTACTGAAATATATAAATTTCCATTTTGAAAAGGCTCCTCAAATTGTTTCCACAAGGAATGAAAAATTATCCACATCAAAACAGGTCTTTAAATATCAGACTAACCATAAAAGCTTTCAGAAAGAGACATTAAAAATAAGAAGTTCATATCTAAAATATTAGGAATCAAAATAGCAACAGATTTCTCAACATTACTGGAAGCTAGAAGGCAGCTAGATTTCAATATTTCTGAGAGCCTAAATACTTTCCAACTTAGATTTCTAAACTTTACCTTCACTCAAGTCTGAAGGTAAAGAAATTTTCTTACATGAAAGGTGTAATAGGAAGGATGAGATTATGTAGTCCTTGGAATAGACATCATTTCCCTCTTAAGTAAAAGCACAGGGTTATGCAGTCAGGGTGGGATTTGTTCCATGATGCCCTCAGGGACCCAGACCCCTTATAATCCTTTGCTCTATCATCCTTAGATTTGACCCAGTTTCTCATAGTCCAAGTTGGCATCTGTATTCTAGGCATGAAAAAGGTTTTGTTTCATCTCTATCTCATGGAAGGTCCCTGGAAGATTAACATTCGATGCTTTTGCTCCAGAATTTAGACATACTAACCTCACATAGCTGCTCAAGACACTGGAAAATGTGGTCTTCAAATCTTGGAAGGTAGCTATGGGCTCAGCTAAAATATCTATAACTATGAGAGAAGAGGAATAGAAGTATGTAACAACCAGCAGCTTCCAACATGCAAGCATGCAATATACCTTGCCTGCATCTTTTTCAGGCAGCTACTGGAGTATATGCCATTAAAACAGAAAAATGCATAAAGAGGAAGAAGTGGGGTCTGCAACAAGAAACTCCAATAGAAGACAGAAATTCCCAGGATAATGACCAAGGAAATCCCAAGAGAGAAGCTACATAGTACACCCAAAGAGTAACCTGTTTAGACTGGAGCAGAGAGTGATAGAGACATGATTCAAAGCAAAAAAACTAAACAATAAATTACCTAATGTGTCTGAGATTGTATTCACAACAGTTTTACAGTTAGATAGGGTAGAAAATTTGAGTGTACATTAATAACAGGTACCTAGAAAACAAAGAAACTGAGACAAACAAAGAAACATGGTATACGTTAACTCTAAGGAAAACCAAAAAGTCAGGCAGTAAAGGAAATGTAATCACACCCATCATGACTCGCTGGTGAACAAAATAGATAAGCTAGACACTGAATGTAAAGGAACGTTTCTGGAAGAAGAGGAGGAAAATGGTGAAGTGTGTGTGTGTGTGTGTGTGTGCATGTGTGTGTGTATGAAATAAAAGAACAGCAATCTTACCTCCCATATTTGGAAGTCAGTGAATACATTCTAATATTGAAATACAAGGAAAGGAAAAAAAAAATCACCATAAGCATGTTATTTAGAAATACCAGAAGTAGCTAGAAGAGTTAAAGGATTACTTCCAGAAGGCAGGATTTGAGTTGGAGAGGAAATGGTGTAGTAGTCATTATCATTGTTCCTCTAGCACTGCTTCACTTTTTAGGTAATGTTCCTACAGTACTTTGATTTAAAAGCAATAGAAGAGGAGATGGCTAAGAAAGACAAAAATTAAATCCAAACTTGTTCTATTAAGGGTACTTTGCAGGTATTCTTTCCCTATCCCTGACTGTAATAGTAGAAGTAGAGAGGGCTTTAAAGAGTTTTCAAAATTAATAGTCCTTTGGTAGAATTATTATTATTATTAGACAAATAGCATTATTTGAGTATGCACTGTGTGCCAGGATTGCTTAATTTATTACTCCAACGGTCCAATGAATTAGGTTGTATTATTACCCCTACGGCACAGACGGAGAATCTAAAGCTTGGGACAACTTACTTAATTAGCTCAAGATAGCATAACAAGTGAAAATCAATTCAGTAAAGCAACACAGTTCAAAAGAGCAACTCACTAATTGACTTACATCACAAGTGTCCTTCTGACCTGTGAATAGGATTTATCCTTCAGAAACTCCAGCAAACTTAGAGTAAATGCAATTTAGACATTTGTAGTACCTTTAATCCGGAGAAGGCAATGGCACCCCACTCCAGCACTCTTGCCTGGAAAATCCCATGGACGGAGGAGCCTGGTAGGCTGGAGTCCATGGGGTCGCTAGGAGTCGGATACGACTGAGTGACTTCACTTTCACTTTCCACTTTCATGCATTGGAGAAGGAAATGGCAACCCACTCCAGTGTTCTTGCCTGGAGAATCCCAGGGACGGGGGAGCCTGGTGGGCTGCCGTCTCTGGGGTCGCACAGAGTCAGACACGACTGAAGCGACTTAGCAGCAGCAGCAGTACCTTTAATCAATACTTGATCAGACACGCAAGAAGTTTCCCATAGACAGCCCTGCCAATGTACCTCAGGCCCTGACCTTTAGCACCCAAGGTTTTAGGCTCTTCTGAATTGAGTATGCTAAGAACACTAAATTATATGAAATGATGTCAGTACTTTCACAATATAAATACTGCACCGAAACCTTAGGGCTCCCTCAATAAAAGTTTACATTTATAAGGGCTTTAGTGAAACATCAAATGATGTAATCATCACCTTTCTGTCATGTCTGATGAAGATACACATCTAAGAGGCCAAAGGAGTAGCGGATATAGGAGATGAAAGAAGAAGTTGGACTATCCAATTTGCTTTTTCATTCTTCACCTTTCCCCAGCCAATACTGAAAAGCTCTAAACCCATTTTCTTACAACTGACTTCTCTGAGCAGAATAATGAAGTGGGAATGTTAATTTGCTTATTTGTTTTCCATTCCTCCTTTTGGAAAGTTTCATATGTTCTCAATATTTCTCACCCTCTTTTCTCTCACAAAAGTGTCCCTTTTCCAGTGTTTCTGCCTAGAGTTTTATGAGGTTATAGGACACTAGCCCTGGTGATGCCATGACTTTGGCTTTGAATAGGACTTTTCTGGGAATTGTAAGCCAATAACAGCACACTTCCCACAATGACAATGATGTGTCTTTATTCAAAGAATTGATTCATTTGACACTTTGAATAGAGAAGAGAGGTGGTAGTACATAAGTAGAAATAGAAACTCTGAAGGAAGAATTTTATCATAAAGAATCTGCATGCAATGCAGGAGACCTGGGTTCAATCCCTGGTTTGGAAAGGTCCCCTAGAAAAGAGAACACCTCTCCACTTCAGCATTCTTTCCTGGAGAAGTCCATGAACAGAGGAGCCTGGTAGGCTACAGTCCATGGGGTCACAAAGAGTCGGACTGAGAGACTAAAATTTAGGACTAGCTTCTAATTTGGCATGAGTGGATAGATTTGATACTGTTAAACTATAACATTGAACACTGTGAAAGGAATCGGTTTTCGAAGGAAGATGAGTTTTGTTTTTTTTTTTTTTAAGAAATGGAGTTAGGTACCTCCAGAACATCCAAATGGCGATATTCAGTAGGACTTTGTATTATCCAGGGCAATTTGGTAGCAAAATTCAGGAGATGCCACTGGAATCCAAATTAGGGGGACAGAGCTTAGAACAGTTTCAGTCTTTCTCAGGGTGTGGTACCATAGTCTGAACTCAAAAGATTGTTTTTCCAGACATCAAGGGTTGAACAGAAATAGCTCAATCCTCTGTTTTAGTTTCACTGCCTCCTTCTACCCTTCAGAGCGATCCCTACTAATTATCCTCATCTGTTTCTGCTTTCATTGCTTTTCTGTTTACCCCAGGCTGGGGCTTACAGATACCACGCTGCCACCCCCACTCCTATTGCTCACAGAAGACACTACTGATTGGACAAGAGCTCTCAGCGCTAAGTCCAGGTGATCAACAATGCTTCCCAACCTGGTGTTCCCAACAGCACCCTCCAAACAGAGCCAGCACAAGAGATGAAACCCACTACTCTCCTTTGTCCTTGCCCAGACTTAGGCTGTCCAATGTGGAACCAATTATTTGTGGGGTTGTTTTTTTGAGATCTCTTTCTTCTCTCATTTTCTAAACATCCTTACCCAATTTTTGATGGTTCTGCCCTTCTTTGGTTACCAGTCCTTATCTGGGGTTTCCAATTTCCAAACCAAGACCACTGAGTCAACAAACTAGAATGATGGAGGTGGAGCAGAGAAGTCATGGGTTGTGGACTCAAACAGACATAGATTCAGGTCCTTGCTCTATCACATGCAAACCCTGTGATTTGGGCATGTTACCTGACCTCCCTGAGCCTCTGCTTCCACAGCTGTAAAATGGTGAAACTAATATCCATCCTGCAGGGTTGTTTGGAACCTAGCTAGTTTACATAAAACTTGGTACCTAGTACTTTGTCAATAAATGCTTGTTTTTATTAATGGGCCAGTCTCTATTTCATTCATTTCCTCTAGAAGACTAAGTGTCTTAAGAGCCAACTGTGTGCTTTATCTTTGTATCTTTCACAATGTCTCCCAGGTGGCACTAGTAGTAAAGAACCCATCAGCCAGTGCAGGACATGGATTCGATCCCTGGGTCTGGAAGATCCCCTGGAAAAGAGCATGACAACCCGCTCCAGTATTCTTGCCTGGAGAATCCCATGGAGAGTGGAGCCTGGACAGCTACAGTCTGTAGGATTACAAAGAGTTGGACACAACTGAAGTGACTTAGCAGGCAAACTCAACATAGGTCTTCAATATGCCCTCAATACATTCTTCTTGAAGAAATGGATAAATTCCCTGATAATTTTTTTGGGGGGTAGGGATCAATTATTTTTAAGTAAACAAGAGTATATCATAACATAGAATGCAAAGGATTATGTTCAAAATAATCAAAACTCATTTACTGAGCCCTCAGTGTATGCCAGGCCTTCTTGTGAGTACTTCACTTGAATTAACTCATTCCAATCTCACAACAGCTTCAGAAAGAGACACCATTATTATCCCCACTGAACAGACTGAAGTAACTGCAGCAGAAGAAGGATAGGTTGTTTGTTCAACGTCACTCAGCTAGTCAGTGTTGGCTCAGGGATTCAAGATTAGACCATTTGTCTTTAAGAATCTACATTATTAACCTCTATGCCCCACATATGGAAAACTTGAAAAAGTTACCTCTGGCTAACCTGTTCAGGTTTTGTCTCTAACCTTTGATCTTTGCTCTTGACTGTGATTAATTTACTTTGGTAGAAAAATTGGAAAAATTATGCCTAAAGACATCAAAGCATGAACATCCAAGCTCTAGCAACTCCCTATTAGCCGACAACCAATTTCGAACATTTAAAATAGACTCAGAACATTTCCTTCAAACAAACCCAAAAAACTTACTTCCAGTAAGAAAGCACACTAGTTTGTAGAAAGACTCTCATATTCCTTGTTCCCAAGGTCTAACTGAAAAGTTGTTTGCAAGCATAAACTGATGACTTGTGCTTGTTTTTATCCATTTGCCCGATTTGATTTATCCATCTTGACATGCAAATATATCCACCTTCATATATGTTTGTTTTGCATGCTGCTGAGTGCACCTGGGATTATGACACAAAAGAATGAAGAGGTAGGGGCTACAATGGGTGTTGAAGTCGGGATGTGCAAAGAGCTAAAAAGAAAATGAGGTTTAACTTATTCCCCCCACAAGTCTGCCTCCTTTTCTCTTTGCTGCTTACTTCCTACAGGGAAAGATTCCTCAGGGGAGACACTGTAAACAGGCCTCTTCTCCAGCTCAGATGCACTAAAAGTACTCTTGTTGTCTGCCCATGCTTTGCAGGTTTGGGAGAGCTGATAAGTAATCTGCTAAATCACATCATGGATTCTTTAAGGAGTTGCTACAGTTTTTATTTCTTCTAGAAAATTTTTCATCTTTTGCTTTGCTGTAGTTTTTTTTTTTTTTTTGCTGTTGTAGTTGTTGTGTTAGTTGGTGTAGGATATTTCGTGATTAATCAAGGGAAAGGCTAAAGATAGAACCTGAGCAGAAACTTAAAGTGCCATCCAAGTGTAGAACTTAATTTCACTGTCTGAGGTCAATCTTTCTGCAACATCAGCAAAAAACATCAATGATCAGAATTCACATCTTCACTGTCTAAGCTGTAGATGAACAAGGCAAAGTTCTTGTCCACAGTGGAAGAACTGAAGCATATATAGGGGCAAGGCCAAGGTTAAGAGTAAACTGGTGTCAGAGTGGAAAGAACTGCAGACTTAAAATCAGAAATACTAGACCTTACTGCTTGTCATTAACTTAAATTGGGGAATTCACTTCCTTTCTTGACTTTGATTTCCTCATTTGTAAAATAATAATAAGTTAATGATAATAGCTAATACTTAACTGAGAATTCACTGGAGATGTCAGGCACTATTTTACTCTCAAATGTATTAACTCACTTTATCTTCATAGTAACACTGTGAAATTGGTACTATAATATACTCATTTTGCAACTAAGAAAACAAAAGACAAAGGGATTAAGCAACTTGCTCAAGGTTTCAATTCTAAAGTCACATAGCTCTAAGAGCTTTATAGAGATATAAAAGAATTTAAAAACCCAACAATTTACCAACATTTTTCAGATTTGTGTTTCATTAAAAATGTTTAGTTTGCATATGTAATCTATTTCCTTTGGGTAGAGTCTATCAATGTCACATAGTTGTAAAGGCCCAACTTTGATTATAATCCCAAATTCCAAAGCACTTTGGACATTGAGTCGGAAACATTTTAAATATTCACATACTTTGATTTACTAGATGGAGTAATGATAACTAACATTTCTGAGAAGACTTAAGTTGATCCAGTCATTGTGCAGAGCACTTTCTGCATAGTATCTCATTTAATCCTCACTCACTCCTAAGAGGAGAGTTTTCTAGGATAATATCCTCATTTTACAAAAGGATCAAAAACTTTGCCCACAGTCACACAATTTAGCAGAAACCTTTGGATTTAATCTAGTCACAGTCTTGCTCCAAAACTTTCATACTTCTCTATGTGAAAGGAAAGTAAAATAATAAAGATGGATTTGGGAGGAAGGTAAACACTGGAGTCTGGGGAGTACTGTAGTAAGTTTTTAAAACCTGCTCAAAGGTTTAGAATGGCAAAATCAAGACGTGAACAAAAACCAGTCCATAATGACTACTGATCTTTGCCAATTTAAGCATATCATTAGCATTAAAATTAATTTTCCATTATCTATGTCATCTAGGACTTGGAAGAGCACAAGGAATTCTAATTCTCAGAAGAAACTCAGACCTCGTTTTAGTCAGTAGTCTCAGCCATTTCCCTGACCAGACATTTTACAGAACAGCCTACTTATTAAAGTTTGTCAAATGGAATGCTATGGAATTTTGTGAGTTCTTTTTTCCTCTTTGATTTAAGCCTCAGTATAAGATGAACTCAAAGTAGATAAAAGTGTGTTAAAACAAAGAAAGTTGGGGGAAACATGTCCTGTGCCTGGAAACTGTTTCAGATGAATAAGCAATTCCTTGTTCATTTGTTTGCCAAAAGCCTCTAAAATCTGTAACATGTTAGATACCATGTTAACCATTTTAGATTTTCAAATGTCTGCTTTAAAATGTGGAGAGTTGAGCAAGTCTGAAGGGCAGTTACAAAGCACTCAGGGTACACTGGCTGATAGATAAATCAAGTACAGAGCAGTAACTACAAGAAATGCAAGATAGGGACAGCCTTTTCTTTATCTAAGAAACCACAAGGTTTTGCTGTGTTCTGAAATATCTCATACTACCCATCATAGAAGCATTGTTTCATGGTCATGGCAGCAAAGAAGGTCAGGATATTCCCTGCAGAAATGTAAATATGCATTGCTGAAGACAGTTGGGTATCTTCCTTATAAGAATGAAGCAATGGGAAAGATTTGGTTTTTTTAATCTGATGCTTCCATCAAATTCTTGCTATAAACATATGATGGGCTGTAGCAAATTAACATTTAAATACTGGGTTTATGTACTTTTTCTGTTTGTTTTATAGCCACAAAGAAAACCCACCTTTTCTTAGCTTCTAGTATCATGAATCACAGACCTATTATTTCCTCCTTCCCATCTACATTTTACAATTTTCAGACAAATAGCACTGTCTCCAGGAAAGCAGTAATTTCATTTCTGCCAATTATGTTCTTTGTTCAGTTTCTCCTTGACTTCCCAGAACAATATAACTGGAAGGACCACTGGGAGATCATCTGGACCAGCCATCCCAGGAAGGCATTTTATACCATGTCCTTCATGAATTGATAAGAGATCCTCTGTTTGACATATGGTTTTCTTCCGTTAAGAAACTATGTACTTGAATTCATCTACCAATAAATATCTGTTTTTATTTCATATCCACAACTGTTGCAGACCTTAAGAGAATCCTTATGACAATGACAGGAGAAAACATCATTCCAGTTTCCTTATCTATAAAATTGGGGGTGATGCTACCCACCCTGCAGGGATGATGTGTCCTGCACAGAGGTCCACTGAAATGGTTGATTACCACCAGTTTATTCCATAGATAAGAGAAACTAAAGTTCAGAGAGGTTAAGTGACATCAGCGAATTATTCTATGCCAGTCATAAAACTAGTAAGTGACAAAGTCTTGATCTCAGGTATTCTAATTTCAAGATTTTTCCTTTCTTCTGAAAACCTCACATTTATATAACAGTATACATTTTGTAAAATCCTTCCACATGCATTCTTATTTTAAGTATATATTCTTATCTTTATTTCACAGATGAGGAAACTTGAACATAGAAGAAACATTTGTCTGCAGACATCTGGCTGAGGAGGCAGGCCAGGCCTTAGACAACTCTCCTCTGATCCCAATTTTAGTGTGTTTCACTGCATCATTGCAGTAACTGGTCTTACTTAGGAACCCACATAAACACACAGGAAACAAAGGAAAATTAAATCTTAAAACTCTATACTACTACTTATCAGTACAATGGGAGCTCAGAGTTCATGAGCTGTTTTTCAAATTGGTTTCCATCCCACCTCCATCCCTACCTGCTCTATCGTCATTTTCTGTGCCCTGTGTAGTTAAATCTTTCCATTGCCCTCTACCATTTTAGTCAATCTGACTCCTTCCCCTTGAACTTCATTTGACCTGTCTATTAAATATTTCCAAGCACAAGTATTACATTCCTTTCATCCTTAAATATGGTTGTCCTCATAAATGTTTAAATTTGCCTAGAACGGTTTCTCTTTTCATTAACTGGGGAGACAGATTACTCATTATTACACTGGGTTTACGTGTTCATACAGATTGTTAAATACCTTCCATGTTATTCCCCAGCTTATGTGGCTATGTAGAGACTTCTCAGTGACTCAACTCTAGCTGTGTGCCAAATACTGTAGCTGTGAGCAATCCTTCTCTTTAAAGGCATGTCCCCTGGCCTGCCTTTGCCTTCCACCAAAGAGCACCACTTGGATGATTGCTCTTTCCCTGGTGTTGTGGTCTAGCAGAAGGCCATGTCCATTCTGGAAGGCTGCCTTGTGTTGTTTCTAATGCTAATGTTGGGGCAAGTGAAGAAGCAGCTTAAGCAGTATGCAAGGTGTGGGGCCATGCTGCCCAGGTTCAGTGTTCAGCTGTGCCTGTTTTCTTGTTCGTAAAATGAGGATAATAACTCTAGCTTCCTCCTAGGATTATTGTGAGGATTAAATGGGTCAATGAGTATAAGGTGTGTGAACACAAACACATACTGCTGCTGCTGCTGCTGCTAAGTCGCTTCAGTCGTGTCCGACTCTGTGTGACCCCATAGACGGCAGCCCTCCAGGCTCCGCCATCCCTGGGATTCTCCAGGCAAGAACACTGGAGTGGGTTGCCATTTCCTCCTCCAATGCACGAAAGTGAAAAGTGAAAGTGAAGTCGCTCAGTCGTGTCCGACTCTTCGCGACCCCATGGACTGCAGCCTACCAGGCTCCTCCATCCATGGGATTTTCCAGGCAAGAGTACTGGAGTGGGGTGCCATTGCCTTCTCCGCAAACACATACTACTGTTTATATACTAGTGTATTTTCAGTTAATCAGCAGAATGTGGCTGGCTGTAAGAAAGGTAATATGTTTTAGTTAGTTCATTGAATCCTCCTAAGAACCTGAAAGACCAGTATCACTAGCCTCATTTATGATGAAGAAATTGAGGCACAGAGGCTAATCAATGTGTTCAAGTTAATATGAGTAGTAAATTATAGTAAAAGAAAGTAAACCTAAATCAGTATAATTCCTGCGTGCCAAATCATAATAATAGCTGAATGTGCTTAGTTGCTCAGTCATGTCTGACTCTTTATGAGCCCATGGACTGTAGCCCACCAGGCTCCTTTGTCCAGGGGCATTCTCCAGGCAAGAATACTAGAGTTGGTTGCCATATCCTCCTCCAGGGGCTCTTCCTAACTCAGGGATTGACCCCAGGTCTCCTGCATTACAGGTGGATTCTTTACCATCTGAGCCACCAGGGAAGCCCTGAGTAGCTGATATTAATTCAATGCACCAGGTATGATGCTCCTTTATCTCTCATGCTGCTGCTGCTAAGTTACTTCAGTTGTGTCCGACTCTGTGCGACCCCATAGACAGAAGCCCACCAGGCTCCCCTGTCCCTGGGATTCTCCAGGCAAGAACGCTGGAGTGGATTGCCATTTCCTTCTCCAATGCATGAAAGTGCAAAGTGAAAGGGAAGTCGCTCATAACCCTTAAAATCAGCATTATTATTATATTCATTTCATAGTTCACAAAATTGAGGCTTAGTGAGTTATAAGAACTCACTTGGAATTAAATCAAACTGGTACTGATTCAAAATATAATTTTTTTTTTCTGATAAGAGAGGGATCTCAAACTTAGAATGTTGAAATTGAGCCGACTCATTTATGTTTTTGGCAATTAACTAATATAGCAGGAAGAAGAAAGAAACTCTCTAATGGAGGATTAAATGTGAAACAATTTAAGGATCTTTTTAATAGGCTACCTTTCTACATGGAGGCAGAAAGAATCAAGTATTTCATCTTCTAGATTACTCCATAAGCTGTATTTCATCAACTCTAAGGCACATTTTCCCCCCATATTTGAACATCTAAATTAAGATCCTTACTAAAATAATCATTGGAAAAATTTTCTTTCATGATATATAAGATAATAGAGCTACTTACAGTTTGTGACTTATTAAGAGTCATTAGATCCTGGTATTTTTTGTTTGTTCTCTACTGTGTGACCTCATTATTATAGACTTCAAGAGTGTTTTTTATTTAATAGCAAGCAAGCTCCTTACTTGGGTTTTAATAAGGAATGAGAACTCCCACAAAATCACCTCTTAATTCTCCATGCTCCATATTTCATTGGAAGTTATAATAAATCATGAACTGATACTACAAAGAGGGGAATAAGTGAAGGGTGTTCTCTGAACTAATTTAGGCTCATCTGTATAAGAAAAATGGTAACCAAATAAGAAGGTCAGCGTACTGGTTGAATGCTTCTTTTCTCTTCTCAAAGATTTCCTTTGACTTCATGAAGTCACAGTTTAAGCATTTTCAAGTTCTCACTTTTGAAAGATACTAAATACTCTCAAAATTCCCCTACTATATAGTCTCTAAGTTTTTTTTCTGTGATCCTAACACTTTTCCAATTCCCATTCAAAGTTTAATTTTAGGTTTTTACCCACCTTTTGCAGGTGAGAGTTTTAAGGACCTCCCCTATCTCATTTGCTTGAAATAAACTTTGCATAACTCCTGGTTTCCCAAAAAAATATCCTTTCACTTTAAATTTCTATCAGTGTTTTTTTTTTCTTATTTGTGTAATTGAATTGGTCTTCATTCTTACTCCAGCCTCTTCCCCTCTTCTCTAACATGATGTTCAATGTTCAATGATGTTCAGTGTAGGTGAATGATGTAAAGCTTCCTCTATTCTGAGAACTAACTGGTCTCTTTTGTCATTGTTTCCTCATATATTATGCGTGTGTGTTTTCAATTACAACTCTTTTACTCATTGAAAAAATTGATTTTTCAAGTCCATTCTATGATTTTGAAGCAGACATACAAAGAGTGAATCCTAATTTAACTAAGAAAGTGAAAGTGTTAATTGCTCAGTTATGTTAGACTCTTTGTGACCCCATGGATTGTAGGCCACCAGGTTCCTCGGTCCATGGAACTCTCCAGGTAAGAATACTGGAGAGGGTAGCCATTCCCTTATCCAGAGGATCTTCCCAACCCAGGGATCCAACCCAGGTCTCCTACAGTGCAGGCAGATTCTTTACCGTCTGAGCCATGAGGGAACTATGGACTTTAGTTAATAGTAATGGATCAATATTGGTTCATTAAGTGCAACAAATGTACCACAGTAACACAAGATATAAATAATAGATGAAGCTCTGTGTGTGTGTGTGTGTGTGTACGCGTGCATGTGCATGCATGTGCACACTCATGTAGGAACCCTCTAATTTCTGATAACTTTTCTCTAAACGTAAAGCTTCCCTGAAAAATTTGACTCATTAAAAAAAAATCTATTTCCCCAAATTAAGAATTCAATATGGCTTACAGTTTTATTGGTTTCTAAAATCAGTCCCCCTGGTTACCTTCCAGGAGTAGGCAGAGATCTCACTGTTCTAGAATAGCACTTCTCCACAAGAAATGACCTCAAAAGACTGAAAGAAGGAAATGATGATGATTTAATGTACAATATGCTCCCTTTCCTCACTGAGTCAGTGCCATTAATGCTTCTGTAGCATTTTGTTTCTGATGGCTTTACAACAGCTTAATAGCTGAGCTCACAATACTTCTGTGAGGTAGGTGGTCAGCAAATACCTTGGTTAGCAGTTTCGTTTGAACAACAGGATGCCTCAAACAGCCAATGACGTAAGCAAGGTAGCAGTGAGTCAGGGAGTAGGGAGGAGAACAGGCATGGGAATGTTTTCCGAAGGCCTCATTCTGTGGTGTTGGCCTTTACCAGATCAGCATGCTATGGGTTGTGTGATTATTAAAAGTGTGTTTTTTCATGGGGTAGCTATTTAGAAGGGAGGGAGGGTTGAGCGTGAGATGACAGGACTTTGCACCTCTGTGTCTTTTGTCAGCTTAAGTTCCACATGCCAATCCTCTGAGCCTAATGCTGGTAGAAGGAAGGTCACTAGGCATCTCCATGGAAACAGTTTCCCTAGAGGTGAAAAATAAAATGGAAATTGTTGGAAAAACTCTCTCAGACTTCTTTGTCTTTAGTTAAATTCTTTTTAATTGAAGTATAGTTGATGCACAATATTACATGTTTCAGATGTACAACATAGTGATTCACAATTTTTAAAGTTATACTTCATTTATAGTTATTATAAAATATTGCCTATATAGCCTGTGTTGTACAATATATCCTTGTAACTTATTTATACTATTTATACTTCTATACCAATACTTTGGCCACATGATGCAAAGAGCCGACTCATTGGAAAAGTCTCATGCTGGGAAAGAGTGAAGGCAAAAAGAGAAGAGGCAGCAGAGGATGAGATGGTTAGATAGCATCACTAACTCAATGGACATGAAATCCAGGAGACAGCAAAGGACAGAGTGGCCTGGTGTGCTGTAGTCCATGGGGTTACAAAAAGTCAGACCTGACTTAGTAACCGAACAACAACGTACTTCTTCTATACACCTTTAAAAATAGGAGTGCTACTCTACTCTTCTGCGGTCAAAGCAGAAGATGTGTATATTTTAGAATTTAGAATTCTAGAGTTTTTAGAATGAAGGGTGCTATCTTGAAGCACAAATGTTGTGATCCAAGGCATTCCATGCTTTCTTACACTTGAAACCATTTAGTCATTTCTGAAAGAAATCAGATATCATGGTGAAAGAAGTACAGATATGTAATTTTTGCCTTTATCACATTTGGAGAATACTTGTTTTAATTTTTTCCAGAGCTAGTGAAGCAGAAGAAAGTAAAAGATATTGGTCCTTGGATCACTGGTTTAAATCAGATAATCATCCTTACATACATAATGGTCTCTTAAGAGGAATAGAGAATGAATACATGGCAGCACAAATAAATGAAACATTAAATATGAGTAAATTAATTAGCAAACAAACATTGAAGTTGGAGAAATATCTACATTGATGTCTGCCAAGAGAAGTGATTACAGTTGAAATAAGGCCAGGCAGAGACACAGTTATTCAATAAAGTCTTTTTTTTTCAGGGACATGAACAAGAAAATTTGCATGAGATCATTTTATGTGAAATGATATCAGTTTTACAACATGTCAAAGAACAGTTATTTACTGAGCAATTATGTTATGGAAAAACCAGAATGAACTTTTGGCTAACCTGGCATTTATTATGTATATGGCTGAATTAGGTGTTATACTGAATACAAAGGTAATTTCTCCATAAAACTTAACCAGGTGTCTGTAAGTTAGTATGAAAAAAATTTTCTACATATAACAATAAAAAATTATAATCAACAAACACATTACTTATAGCATTAAGATTCAGTATAAATTTGATTTTTGTTTAGAAGATAAAAACTTGAAATTCTCCTTAACTGAACCCCTTATCATAATATTATAGCTATGAAAACCTTAAAAAACCAGAATAATCAGCAATCAATATCTGAAGAACCCATAATTACCAAATAGCCCTACGTTATTTAATGATTAGTTTTAAAAATTAAAATAAAACATTTGAGGGATCTTTTGACAAACTTATATATCTTTAACTCTGTCTATACAATGAGATCTTGTCTATTTCAGCTTTTTGTTGCAAAACGATTTCTGCTAAAAGTGAAAAATCTCTAAATCTTAAAATTGGAAGCTGAAATTTTTCCTTACATGTGGGGAAGAAATAATTTTATAAATGCTTCACAATTAAAACAGCAACATATTTTGGAAATGAGGGAAAAGGGGAAATGCCAGTGTTAAGTCTCTGGGCCATGTAATAGTTAAGACTATTATTTTTCATTGAAAGCTAAACATAGCATTAGATCAATAAATTCTATCATCATCCTTCTTGAATCTAGAGGATAATTTCAATTAATCAAGGAGAAAAATTATCATAATTATTTGAAATAAGAATTCACAAGTTTTAAAATAAGAATGGAAAAAATTACTGAGCATAAGTGACTAAAAAATGTTTTAAAAAGTTTAGCTGGATTTTTATATTGATGAAGAATATCAATCTTTATTCTTTTCATATTCTATTGTTAAAGTCCTTTTTAAAAGAATCTCCTTTAAAGTCCCAGAACTTTGAAAGCAACAGCAAAACAAATGTTGGAAGTATTTCAGTTTTGTTTACTTTGGACAGTACATAATGTGTGATATCATTTTTTTCTTTTCTAACCTGAAACACAAAAACTACTAGAAAACCTTTGGTTACCAGTATGCATCACAGAATAGGAAGAAAGGTTAGACATAAAACAATTCTTGGAAGAAGAATAAACAAATTATGTCAGTTATAACAATCCAAGAAATTTAGAACTATAATATTTGTGATGTTATTAGTAAATAGGAGAGAGCGTGGGGGGAAACCCATATTTAAAATATTTGTGATAAACCACAAAAAAAGAGAGAGGAAGATATTTAAAGAAATCTCATATTTTTACTGCATTTGGATGTTTTCAACAAAATGGAGCTTTGTGCCGAGCTAGTTGGCATTCTACTGTATCTGTATGGATTTCTGTGGCGCTTTTCAGGCTATGAGAAATTTGATTGAGCATTACATTTGTTCCTTACAGCAAGAAATTCCCTTGTCTGCTCTAAGTCAGCCGTTTTCATTCAATTTTCTAAGGAGAGAAACTGTATCAAAATAAAGGTCCACTCTGTTCAATAAAGAATTAAACCCACTCTCACCATCATTAATGTGGAAAAAGATTCAGCTTGACCTTTCCTCGTTACTGTTTATACCCTGGGGCTGGATTTTAGTTTTTCTTCATTGCTTTGAGGATGTCAAAGTATAAACTTCAAAGGTATAAAATGATTGATATATAGTATTCACAATAGATTTTTTTAAGTATTACATGTATAAAATGATTCATTTTAAACATTCCTTTGATAATTAAAACCAAATTCTTAAAGAAAACACAGAAATAGACTATCACAAAAAACTACTGTGATGATATCTGCCTCTTGGGTACATTTCTTCTCAAAGTTACTATTCCCCAAATATAATCAATTCTTACCTATTTATTTCATTTTTTGTTTCCATTCTTACCTGAATTCTTTGCTTTTAAATATTTTTAAAAATACTTTGACTTCATGTAGAAATTGCTTTTCTTTTTTGATGTTGCTTTCTTACTAATCTAATTTTATCTTAAATATAAGTAAAGATTTTGTGTATTTATTTTGTATCTATATTATTTTTTTTACCATCAATGCTTTTGTTTAGCTCTCAAAATTTCATAAGAAGAAATAATCTACAATACACAGGAGAAATACCTCAGATTACAATTATTTAATTTGGAGATTTTCATACTTCAGAAAAAAAAAAGGGAAAAATGGATCAAAGTTGATGGAAAGTGGTTCTGATTATAGCTGTTAAGGGAATGGGAAAAAAAAAATCCTAATTTTGCTTCATTCTTTATATGAAACCAAGTTAAACCTACCCAAGAAGGGCCAAAGGGAAGAGGGACTATAAAACACATTTGAATGTGCCATCAAAATGCCAATACTTTTGATTTGGTAGATAGTACACTAAGCTAGCAATTCTCTTTAAAAGATAAAACTAAAAAAAAAAAAAAAAACTTATAAACCAGAGAATTAGGAAAAAGAGTACCATGTACGAGTTTCAATAATTATGTTGAAAAACTTACCAGAAGAATTTCTATTTATCATAATAGCAGCCTTTTGCTTTAGTGAGAAAGGATCAGAGCAGAGCTACTAAAGTATAGCTGGCTGTCTAGCTGCTGATTCTCAGAAATCTATCACTTCAGCCCTCTGTCTGCCTACAAACCCAAGTTCATGATTTCATCTCTTCATTGGCATTTACACAACTACGTGGATTTTAACACTTAAATTTTTAAGTGCTCTCTTTTAAAAAGCAATGAAGAAAAAATGTCAAATTAATGCAACTTGGTATTATCAGGTAAATACAGTTTGTTATAGAATGTGTATTCCTTTTTTGTTGGTGTTTATTTAAAACCTCAGAAAAACAAACCCAACAATTAGGTTATTTATTTTATTACAATCAGTAGTTATTTCCCTCAGTGAAAGAAAGGCATACCATTTCTTTCCTCGTTCACCGTCCCTTAACTCCTTTACCCTTTAGAGATGCTCTGGGGCAGGGGGCGAGCGGCGGGGGCCGGGGAGTAGATGGAGGATAGTGTTGCATGACAGTTTGGCCAATGTTGGGGCTTTTTGGTGATAGGCTGTCACTATTATCAGACTATTCTCAGAAGATAATTAACCCAGCAGACTTGAAGTAACACAATTTCTATGTCAGAAGAAGGCAATTAGTTTGTTCTTAAAAGTCTGTATTTTGGAATACAATCACACTGACTATCCCACTTAGCTGTGAAATCAGTTCATCCTTTACTGCCACTTCTCTTTAGTATTTCCTTCTTGTCTCATATTCCTCTTCTTTTAGGATGCATATCCTTCAGCTGTTTACAGACACTTTATTTTTTCTTTTGTTATATCTACTTATTTATTTTTGTTTGCACTGCGTCTTGTCAAGTTGTGCACGAGATTTCTCTCGTTGCGGAGAGTGAGGACTACTCTCTAGCTGTGTGCAGGCTTCTCTTGTTGTGAGGCACAGGCTCTGTGTGCATGGGCTTCAGTAGCATGCGGGCTCAGTAGCTGTGACCTGCTGGCTCCAATTTACTTGGGCTTCAGTAGTTGCAGCTCACAGGCTCTTTAGTTGCGGCTCTCAGGCCCTAGAGTGTGCAGGCTTTGTAGCTGTGGCACTCTGGCTTAGTTGCTCGGCAGTAAGTGGAATCTTCCCAGACCAGGGATCGAAGCTGTGTGCCCTGAATTGGTAGGTGGATTCTTACCCACTGCACCTCTGGGAAAGTCCCATCACTTGCATTTTTTTCTAATCAATTCACTGCCCATACTTTTAGAGTCTTCCTGCCAGAGTCAAATCCATTTTTCTTCCCTTCCTTCCTTCACTCTTTCCTTCCCCTCCTCCCTCCCTTCCCCTCCTCCCTTCCATTCTCACTTTCTTCCTTTCCTCCTTCTTTGCTTCCTTCTCCTCATCATACCCACCCCTTCCTCCTTCCTCTTCTTTGTCTCAGCCTGCTGATCTACAGAGCTTCTGAGCAAAGAGTAGCAAGTGTGAAATCTTTCAGACGCCCTTTTGGTGATTTACTTAAACACTTTCTTACTTCAGGATGAATTAATTCCTTTAAAATTAACTACTTTAGTTCTCTCATTAATCGTTTGCCTAATTGGAAGCTAGTGTGTTTGAAAATCCATGAGGATTTTTCTAAGTGACTCAAATAGTCACCATTCTGTGAGTTTGTACTTGGTAGTACACACTCTTCACACTCTACACACTAGTACTAGTAGTAGTAGTACGCTTCACTAGTACACACTGCTTCTAGTGCCCTCATTGGTCCTGCAAGAAAGGATGCATTTTTCACACTTCACAAAGTAAGGAATGGGGATTCCCAGAGGTTAAATATATACTTCAGACTAACAGTGTCTGTCATACAAAAAAAAAAAAAAAAAAAACAGAAATCAAGCAAACAAAAATATGGACCATGTACAACAGCTGCTGCTGCTGCTGCTGCAAAGTCGCTTCAGTCGTGTCCGACTCTGTGCCACCCCAGAGACGGCAGCCCACCAGGCTCCCCCGTCCCTGGGATTCTCCAGGCAAGAACACTGGACTGGGTTGCCATTTCCTTCTCCAATGCATGAAAGTCAAAAGTGAAAGTGAAGTCGCTCATTCGTGTCTGACTCTTCGCAACCGCATGGACTGCAGCCTACCAGGCTCCTCCATCCATGGGATTTTCCAGGCAAGCACACATATGTAAAACCGAACGTATCGAAGAAATATGGTTAGTAAGAGAAAAAACTAGAATCCAAACCTAGATTGATGAGATTCCAAACTCCTTGCTTTTTTCTGCTAAAACACATAGCTTTTAAGTCCTACATCAGAATGACCTAAATAAACTAATTGAGCCATGCCAAAGAATAAAACAACCAAAGTTTGATTTATAGTTAGTTGATCCTGCTTTAAAAAAGAAATTAGATTAACCCTATTGGCCTGAAAGATTTTGTTTAGCTTGTATCACTTTCTTAAAAGCAAAACAAAACAAAAATTAATGCTTCCTGTGGTGTGTTATAATGATGTAAAACTCAAACCAAAAGATTGTACATGCAGAAAACGCTAAATATAAATTAGAAAACTCATCAACCTTTAATGGGAATTGTCTTTAGATGAGAGGATTATAGATCTTTTATTTATTTTTTACTTTGTTTTCTAAATTTTCTAGTAAATATGAATTACTTATTCACTGAAATACATCTTCAGTAAAAATAATTGGTAGAATTAAACAGTGAAAAAGAAAAAAATTGTTTCGCTGTTATCAGCTTGCATTTTCTACCATAAGATTAAAAAAAAGAGCAGCTACATAATATAAAGTGATTGTGTCTTATGTCTGTAAAAAAATATTTTAATCGGGGCTTAGAGAGTTTAGGAACCCCCTGCCATAACAAGCATGCTAGTTCAATGGAAGGAAAAAAAAAAAGGTTTAACTGAGTTAAGCTTTGGAGTTTAATTACTATTTGAATGAAGAATTAAGACTTTAAAACCCAGCTGGGTATTAACTTATCAAGGCCTCTGACACAACTGTTTTAATAAAGCTACTGAAGTTGATGCCACACAGTAAACATGGGCAAAAAAACCCAACTCAGTGAATTCCAGGATTGAGTTCATACTTTATGAAAGCAGTAACTTGTCTTAAGCAGTTGAGTGGGAAATCTGTTCAGCTCATGGATTTTCAGACACTGAAATGTCTCCATCAACCTTTGTTTAGGTAGAAGCCTCACCTTCCGAATTTATTTCCAAATGAGAGGGAAATAGCCATTATAGGAAATTGATTTCTAGCTTTCGTGCTTCCAGTATAAATTATCTTAATTGAAATATATTTTGTTTGAAAATGACAGTATCTGATTCTACAACAAATCACCTTCCATAAAGATAGTTCAGATTTCTCAAAATATTCTTACATTCACCCTAGAAAGGTATGGTAGATTCTGGACAGTCATAGTCTAAACATAGAGACTACTTTGAGGTATGTATCTTTATTCATGTATTCATAATTTATTCACATGCTGAGGATAGAAAGATAAATATGAAATGGTCCTGGGCCTTTCTAGGTGGCATCGGTGGTAAAGAATCCACCTGCCAATGCAGGAGACACAGGAGACTCTAGTGTGATCCATGGGTCAGGAAGACCCCTTGGAGTAGGAAGTGGCAAACCACTCTATTATTCTTGTCTGAAAAACTCCATGGAAAGAGAGGCCTGGCGGGCTACAGTTTATGGGGCTGCAAAGAGTTGGACATGACTGAGCAACTGAACACACATGAAATGGTCCTAGTCTCCAAAATGCCAGGTGAGAGGCCAGAAGATAGGGACTGGTTTGTGATATTTGCATAAGAAGTAGGACTATTGTGTTCTATGCTTTAAAAACCAACCAACTCAGTTTTCAATTTCTTGAAACCATCCTAGGTAGTATGGGATGTGTATATGTATGGATACATTTGTGTCTGTATATAAATATAAAGATAGAGTATATATACATACATAGTTTTTTCCGTTAAAGAACTCTAGACTTGGAGCCGTAACACCTGATTTAATGTCACAGTAGTGCCTCACTGCTATGGAACTGACAAACAACTCAAACACTTCCTCTGATTATTAAAATGGTCGAATATAATAGATTCTAGAGGAAAAAGAAAGAAGGGTCACTTTTTTTTAAGGTTGGGGGACTTGCAGATAAGAAAAAAAGAGTAAAAAATGAAAATACATAGTAAAAATGAGTTTTATACTTACATTATTTTTTATTGAAGCATAGTTGATTCACAATATTGTGTTTATTTCTGCTATACAGCAAAGTGACTCAATTATACACATACATACATTCTTTTTTATATTATTTTCCATTATGATTTATCCCAGGAGATTCTATAAATTGCCCTGTGTAAACAGTATGACTTTTTGTTTATCTATTCTAAATGTAATATTTTGCATCTACTAAGCCCAAGCTCCCAGTCCATGCCTCTCCCAATACCCCTCCACTTGGCAACCATCAGTCTGTTCTCTGTCTGTGACTATGTTTCTGTTTCTTAGATGTGCTCATCTGTGCCATATTTTAGATTCCACATATAAGTGATATCATATGATATTTGTCTTTCCCTTTCTGACTTATCTCAGTACGATAATCTCTAGTTTCAGCCATGTTGCTGCAGAATGGCATTATTTTGTCCTATTTTATGGCAGAGTAGGAGAATCCCAGGGACAGCGGGGCCTGGTGGGCTGCCGTCTATGGGGTCGCACAGAGTCAGACACAACTGAAGCCACTTAGCAGCAGCAGCAGCAGTAGTGTTCCATTGTACACATGTACCACGTCTTCTTTATCCAGTCATCTGTTGATGGACATTTAGGTTGTTTCCATGTTTTGGCTATTGTGAATAGTGCTCTGATGAGCATAGACATGCATATATCTTTTTAAATTATAGTTTGGTCTAGCTATATGTCTAGGAACGGGATTGTTGGACCTTATAGTAATTCTATTTTCGGTCTTCTGAGGAATCTCCATAGTGTTTTCCATACTGGCCACATTTTCTTACATTCCCACCAACAGTGTAGGAGGGTTCCTTTTTCTCCATACTCTCTCTAGCATTTGTTATTTGTGAAACTTTTAATGATGGCCATTCTGACCAGTGTAAGGTGATATCTCATTGTAGTTTTGATTTGCCTTTTTCTAACAGTTAGTGATGTTGAACATCTTTTTATATGCCTATTGGCCATCTAAATGTCTTTCTTGAAGAAATGTCTATTTAGGTCTTCTGCCCATTTTTCTGCTGAATTTTTTTGTTTTGTTGTTGAATTGTAAGAACTGTTTGTAAATTTTAGAGATTAAGCCCTTGTCAGTCACATCACTTACAAATATTTTCTCCCATTTCATATGTTGTCTTTTTCTCTATGATTTCCTTTGCTATGAAAAATCCTGTTAATTTGATTATGTTCCTTTTGTTTATTTATTTTTTATTTCTATTGCCTTGGAAGACTGACCTAAGAAAACTTTGGTACAATTTATGCCAGAGAATGTTTTGCCTATGCTCTCTTCTAGGAGTTTTATGGTGGCACATCTTCTGTTTAAGTCTTTAAGCTATTTTGTTTATTTTGTGTTTATTTTGTGTATATTTGAGTTTATTTTGTGCATGGTGTTAGTGGGTGTTTTTTCTTCATTGATTTACATGCAGCTGTCCAACTTTCTCCATACCACTTGCTGAAGAGACTGTCTTTGTCTCATTTTATATTCTTGCCTCCTTTGTCAAAGATTAATTGACTATAGGTGTGTGGATTTATTTCTGGGCTTTCTATTCTGTTCCATTGATCTGCATGTCTGATTTTGTACCAGTACCACACTGTTTTGATTACTGTAGCTTTGTAACACTGTCTGAAGTCTGGGAGGGTTGTACCTCCTGAATTACGTTTTTTCCCCTCAGTTTTACTTTGGCAATTCTGGGTCTTCTATGCTTCCATATAAATTTTTAGATTATTTGTTCTAGTTCTGTTAAAAAATGGCATGGGTAATTTGATAGGGATCATGTCAAACATGCAGATTGCTTTGGGTAATATTGCCATTTTTCTTACAATCCAAAAGCATGGGGTATTTTTCTATTTCTTTGAATCCTCTTTAAATTCCTTTATTAATGTTTTACAGTTCTCAGTGTATAAGTCTTTCATTTGCTTATTCAGATTTATTCTTAAATATTTTATTTTGATTGTGCAATTTTAAAGAGTATTTTTTTTACATTCCCTTTCTGATATTTCATTGTTAGTATAAAGAAATGCAGCAGATTTCTGAATGTTAATCTTGTGTTTTGCTACTTTGTTGAATTCATTTATCATTTCTAGTAGTTTGGTGTGAAGTCCCTAGGGTTTTTTACATACAGTACCATATCATCTGAATGGATATTGAATTTTGTCAGATGCTTTTTCTGTATCTATTGAGATGATCATGTGGTTTTTGTCTTTTCTTTCCTTAATGTGATGTATTACATTGATTGATTTGTTTATGTTAAACCATCCTTGTGGTGAATCCCACATGGTTGTGGTGTAAGATCTTTTTTCTGTGTTGTTAGAGTTGGTTTGCTATTATTTTCTTGAGAATTTTTGCATCTATATTCATCAAAGATATTGGCCTGTACATTTTTTTAGTGATATCTTTGTCTGGTTTTAGTGTCAGGATGAGGGTGATTCATAGAATGTCTTGGGGAGTTTTCCCTCTTCAGTCTTTTGAAGAATTTGAGAAGGATTGGTATACATTTTTCTTGGCATATTTGGTAGAATTCACCTGTGAAGCCATCTGGTCCTAGACTATTTTTTTGTAGGGAGTTTTTTCTGTTACAGATTCTGTTTCATTTCTAGTGATTAGGCAGTTCAAATTATTTCTTCTAGATTCACATTTGGTGGACTGTATGTTTCTAAAAAGTTGTCTGTATCTTCTAGGTTGTCAAATGTGTTGGCAAATAATTATTCATAGTATCCTCTTGCAGTTTTTGTATTTCTGTGGTATCCATTGAGATTTATCCTTTATCATTTCTTATTTTGCTTATTTGGGTTCTGTCTCTCTTCTTGGTGAGTTTGGCCAGATATTTGTCAACTTGGTTTACCCTTTCAAAGAACAAGCTCTTGGTTTTATTGACTTTTTCTATTGTTTTTTTTTAATATGTTTTATTTCCTCTCTGATATTGATTGTTCCCTTCTTCTGATGGCTGTATGTTTTGTTTGTTCTTTTCCTAATTCTTTTTGGTGGAGGTGAAGTTTGAAGAACCTGTTTAACTATGAACTTCTAAGAATAGCTTTTGCTACACCCAATAGATTTTCTATGGTTGTGTTTTCATTGTCATTTGTCTCAAAATATTTTTCAGTTTCCTCTTTGATTTTCTCATTGACCCATTGGTTATTTTAGTAGCATGTTGCTTAGTCTCTATGTAATCTTTTTTTCTCATTCTTTTTCTGGCTGTGGTTTATTTCTAGTTTTATGCCACTGTGGTCAGACACTTGAAATAAGTTCTATACTTTTAAATTTGTTTAGGTTTGTTTTGTGCCCTGGTATACAGCCAGTCCTAGAGACTGTTCCTAGTGCATATCTTGAAAAGAACGTGTATTCTCATTTTTTGATTGTATTGTCCTGAAAATATCAACTAACTCTAACTTTTATTGTTTCATTTGGAATCTTTGTTGCCTTATTTATTTTCTGTCTAGAATGGTCCACTGATGTAAGTGGTGTGTTAAAGTCTCCTACTGTTATTGTTTTTCCATCAGTTTCTCCCTTTATGCCCTTTAGCATTTGTTTTATGTATTTGGGTGCCCAAGAGAGTTCCAGAAAAACATCTATTTCTGCTTTATTGACTATGCCAAAGTCTTTGACTGTGTGGATCACATTAAACTGTGGAAAATTCTGAAAGAGATGGGAATCCCAGACCACCTGACTGGCCTCTTGAGAAACAAATATGTAGGTCAGGAAGCAATAGTTAGAACTGCACATGGAACAATAGACTGGTTCCAAATAGGAAAAGGAGTACGTCAAGGCTGTATATTGTCACCCTGCTTATTTAACTTATATGCAGAGTACATCATGAGAAACTCTGGGCTGGAAGAAGTACAAGCTGGAATCAAGATTGCCAGGAGAAATATCAATAACCTCAGATATGCAGATGACACCACCCTTATGGCAGAAAGTGAAGAGGGACTAAAGAGCCTCTTGATGAAAGTGAAAGAGGAGAGTGAAAAAGCTGGCTTAAAGCTCAACATTCAGAAAACGAAGATCATGGCATCTGGTCCCATCACTTCATGGGAAATAGATGGGGAAACAGTGGAAACAGTGTCAGACTTTGTTTGTCTGGGCTCCAAAATCACTGCAGATGGTGACTGCAGCCATGAAATTAAAAGATGCTTACTCCTTGGAAGGAAAGTTATGACCAACCTAGATAGCATATTGAAAAGCAGAGACATTACTTTGCCAACAAAGGTCCATCTAGTCAAGGCTATGGTTTTTCCAGTGGTCATGTGTGGATGTGAGAGTTGGACTGTGAAGAAAGCTGAGCACCAAAAAACTGATGCTTTTGAAGTGTGGTGTTGGAGAAGACTCTTGAGAGTCCCTTGGACTGCAAGGAGATCCAACCAGTCCATCCTAAAGGAGACCAGTCCTGGGTGTTCATTGAAAGGACTGATGCTGAGGCTGAAACTCCAGTACTTTGGCCACCTCATGCGAAGAGCTGACTCATTGGAAAAGACTCTGATGCTGGGAGGGATTGGGGGCGGGAGGAGAAGGGGACGACAGAGGATGAGATGGCTGGATGGCATCACTGACTCAATGGACGTGAGTTCGAGTGAACTCCGGGAGTTGGTGATGGACAGGGAGGCCTGGCGTGCTGCGATTCATGGGGTCGCAAAGAGTCGGACACGACTGAGTGACTCAACTGAACTAAACTGAGGTACATATATGTTGACAAGTATAAAATCCTCTTCTTGTATTGATCTTCTATATCATTATATAGTGTCCTTTTTTATCTTTCTTTATGGCCTTTATTTTAAAGTCTATTTTGTCCGAAATGAGTATAGTGACTCCCACTTTCTTATATGTCTACTAGCATGAAGTATATTCTCCCATCTCCTCATTTTCAATCTATATGTGTCCTTTGCCTAAAGGACAAGGTCTCTTGTCCTTTAAGGTCTCTTGTCCTAAAGGTCTCTTATAGGCAGCGTATTATAGGCTCTGGTTTTTTTATTGATCTGCCACTCTGTGTCTTTAGGTGTGGAGCATGTGTTCCATTGAAATTTGGGGTAATTATTGATAAATATGTATTTTTTTATTTTATTTTATTTTTAAACTTTACAATATTGTATTGGTTTTTCCAAATATTGAAATGTATCTGCCACAGGTATACATGTGTTCCCCATCCTGAACCCTCCTCCCTCCTCCCTCCCCATACCATCCCTCTGGGTCGTCCCAGTGCACCAGCCCCAAGCATCCAGTATTGTGCATCGAACCTGGACTGGCGACTCGTTTCATTCATGATATTATACATGTTTCAATGTCATTCTCCCAAATCTTCCCACCCTCTCCCTCTCCCACAGAGTCCATAAGACTGTTCTATACATCAGTGTCTCTTTTGCTGTCTCATATACATGGTTATTGTTACCATCTTTCTAAATTCCATATATATGCGTTAGTATACTGTATTGGTGTTTTTCTTTCTGGCTTACTTCACTCTGTATAATAGGCTCCAGTTTCATCCACCTCATTAGAACTGATTCAAATGTATTCTTGTTAATGGCTGAGTAATACTCCATTGTGTATATGTACCACAGCTTTCTTATCCATTCATCTGCTGATGGACATCTAGGTTGCTTCCATGTCCTGGCTATTATAAACAGTGCTGCGATGAACATTGGGGTACACATGTCTCTTTCCCTTCTGGTTTCCTCAGTGTGTATGCCCAGCAGTGGGATTGCTGGATCATAAGGCGGTTCTATTTCCAGTTTTTTAAGGAATCTCCACACTGTTCTCCATAGTGGCTGTACTAGTTTGCATTCCCACCAACAGTGTAAGAGGGTTCCCTTTTCTCCACACCCTCTCCAGCATTTATTGCTTGTAGACTTTTGGATCGCAGCCTTTCTGACTGGTGTGAAATGGTACCTCATAGTGGTTTTGATTTGCATTTCTCTGATAATGAGTGATGATGAGCATCTTTTCATGTGTTTGTTAGCCATCTGTATATCTTCTTTGGAGAAATGTCTATTTAGTTCTTTGGCCCATTTTTTGATTGGGTCATTTATTTTTCTGGAGTTGAGCTGTAGGAGTTGCTTGTATATTTTTGAGATTAGTTGTTTGTCAGTTGCTTCATTTGCTATTATTTTCTCCCATTCTGAAGGCTGTCTTTTCACCTTGCTAATAGTTTCCTTTGTTGTGCAGAAGCTTTTAAGTTTAATTAGGTCCCATTTGTTTATTTTTGCTTTTATTTCCAATATTCTGTGAGGTGGGTCATAGAGGATCCTGCTGTGATGTATGTCAGAGAGTGTTTTGCCTATGTTCTCCTCTAGGAGTTTTATAGTTTCTGGATAAATATGTATTTATGGTCATTTTAAATCTTGTTTTCTGATTGATTCTATGGTTCTTTTTTTTTGTTCCTTTCTTTTCCTTTTTTGTTTTTCTTTTTGTGGTTTGATGAATCCTTCTATTCTTTGCTTGTATTCTCTTCTTTCTAGTTTTTGTGAATTTATTGTATGTTTTTGATTTGTGGTTATCTTGTTTTTCAAATATTTTAACCCCTTCCCATATCTGATGCTTTAGACTGATAGTCATATAGGCTCAAACCCATTCTAAAAAAAAAAAAAGGAATCTATGTTTTCTTACTCTTTTCCCTCAAATTTTACAATTTTGATGGCCTCTTTTATACCATCATTTTTATCCTTTTGCTGTTCATTGTGTTTATCATCACTTTCACAAATAGATTTTTGGTTTTTTGATCTGTATATAACTTAATTAAGTGATTTACTTTCCAACTGTGATTTCCTCTTTCCTCTATCATCTTGTTTCTTTTCTTTTTAAAGAAGACCTTTCAATATTTTTTTTAGGATAGGTTTAGTATTGCTGTCTTCTTTTAGTTTTTGCTTGTCTGAGAAAATCTTGATCTCTCCTCCTATTCTAAATGATTATCTTGCTGGGTAGAGTATCCTAGGTTGCAGATTTTTCCCATCTTTTCCAAATTTATTGGCATATTGAGTGCAGCACTTTCACAGCATCATCTTTCAGGATTTGAAATAGCTCAACTGGAATTCTATCACCTCCACTGTAGTCCTAGAGGGCTATTTATATGCAGGAATGTCCCTGTGTAGCTTGCTTGCATTTAAAATTTTTTGGTACATGGGCTGCTTTTAGTTTAGATATTTGTCATCTCTTTCCTCAGCGTGTGCTGGCCATTATCCCCTTGAGAGGAAGTATGCAGATTTGCGGCTAACACGTGTTCCTGGAAAGGCAGGAACTGTGACTGACTCCAGCTCATGGGACCCTCAGCAGTGGCAATGGCCTGCACCCCTCCTCTGGAGTCTGAAATGAAGGCAGCAGCTGACACCTGCTCACATCTACCCTGGAGGTCACGTGGGCAGTGCCCTACCACCTGAGAGCACACACATAAAATGAAACTCCTATGACAGTCCAGCCCCTCTCCTCATGCACCCCTGTCAATGGCATCTTGTCTCTCTAGCAGGCCCAGGCTTCTTCCGACACCCTCTATTGTGGCACACCACACAGCCCTCTCAGGCTATCTCGATGCAGCCCATCCCAGTTCTCTCCCCAGGTCTGACCTCCAAAGCCCAAGCGTCAGCACCCAGCTGCTACCCATACCAGCAATGAGCATCTCAGGCTGGGGAGCTCTGAGCTGCAGCACTAACCATCTCTGCAAGCCTCTCTCCACTTTGCTCTCAGCAAACTGGTAGCTGTACTTTCATCCAAGGCCCTGAAGCTCCTCATCTGTCCTTTCTGATCTCCCCATGAGTGAAAGGGCTTTTTAGGGTATGGAAATGTTTCTTCTTTCACAGCTTCTTCCCAGGGATGGCATGTTCTGTCTTAATTTCTTTCTCTCTCTCTCTCTGTTTCTTCTTCCTTTTGTTCTATCTAGTAATAGGAGATTTTCTTGCCCTCTTGGAGGTCTGAGTTCTTCTGCCAGCATTCAATAAATGTCTTGTGAGAACTGTTTCACATGTAGATGTATTTTTGACGTAGTTATATTTTCTCCTCCACCATCTTAATCCCATCTCCCTTCATTTGAGTTGTTGTAAACAAAACTAGTGGAAGTGATCGATTTCCAGTTGAGCTATTTCAAATCCTGAAAGATGATGCTGTGAAAGTGCTACAAATCAATATGCCAACAAATTTGGAAAACTCAGCAGTGGCCACAGGACTGGAAAAGGTCAGTTTTCATTCCAATCCCAAAGAAAGGCAATGCCAAAGAATGCTCAAACTACCGCACAATTGCACTCATCTCACACACTAGTAAAGTAATGCTCAAAATTCTCCAAGGCGGGCTTCAGCAATACATGAACCGTGAACTTCCAGATGTTCAAGCTGGTTTTAGAAAAGACAGAGGAACCAGAGATCATATTGCCAACATCCGCCGGATCATGGACAAAACAAGAGAGTTCCAGAAAAATATCTATTTCTGCTTTATTGACTATGCTAAAGCCTTTGACTGTGTGGATCACAATAAACTGTGGAGAATTCTTAAAGAAATGGGAATACCAGACCACCTGACCTGCCTCTTGAGAAACCTATATGCAGGTCAGGAAGCAACAGTTAGAACTGGACATGGAACAACAGACTGGTTCCAAATAGGAAAAGGAGTAAGTCAAGGCTGTATATTGTCACCCTGTTTATTTAACTTATATGCAGAGTACATCATGAGAATTGCTGGGCTGGAAGAAGCACAAGTTGGAATCAAGATTGCCAGGAGAAATATCAATAACCTCAGATATGCAGATGACACCACCCTTATGGCAGAAAGTGAAGAGGGACTAAAGAGCCTCTTGATGAAAGTGAAAGAGGAGAGTGAAAAAGCTGGCTTAAAGCTCAACATTCAGAAAACGAAGATCATGGCATCTGGTCCCATCACTTCATGGGAAATAGATGGGGAAACAGTGGAAACAGTGTCAGACTTTGTTTGTCTGGGCTCCAAAATCACTGCAGATGGTGACTGCAGCCATGAAATTAAAAGATGCTTACTCCTTGGAAGGAAAGTTATGATCAATTTAGATAGCATATTAAAAAGCAGAGACATTACTTTGCCAACAAAGGTCCATCTAGTCAAGGCTATGGTTTTTCCAGTGGTCATGTATGGATGTGAGAGTTGGACTGTGAAGAAAGCTGAACACCAAAGAATTGATGCTTTTGAACTGTGGTGCTGGAGAAGAATCTTTTGAGTCCCCTGGACTGCAAGAAGATCCAACCAATCCATCCTAAAGGAGACCAGTCCTGGGTGTTCACTGGAAGGACTGATGCTGAGGCTGAAACTCCAGTACTTTGGCCACCTCATGCGAAGAGTTGACTCGATGGAAAAGGCCCTGATGCTAGGAGGGATTGGGGGCAGGAGGAGAAAGGGACGACAGAGGATGAGATGGCTGGATGGCATCACTGACTCGAGGCACATGAGTTTGGGTGAACTCCGGAGTTGGTGATGGACAGGGAGGCTTGGCGTGCTGCTATTCACGGGGTCGCAAAGTGTCGGACACAACTGAGTGACTGAACTTTAAATAAATAATATAGTCAAGGGAGTACAACTCGCATAACTATCACTGTCTCTTGTGAGAGTTGGACTATAAAGAAAGCTGAGTGCTGAAGAATTGATGCTTTTGAACTGTGTTGGAGAAGACTCTTGAGAGTCCCTTGGGCTACAAGGAGATCCAAACTGTCAATCCTAAAGGAAATCAGTCCTGAATATTCATTGGAAGGACTGATACTGAAGCTAAAATTCCAATCCTTTGGCCACCTGATGCGAAGAGCTGACTCATTGGAAAAGACCTTGATGCTGGGACAGATTGAAGGCAGGAGGAGAAGGAGACAAAAGAGGATGAAATGGTTGAATGGCATCACAGATGGACATGAGTTTCAGCAAGCTCCAGGAGTTGGTGATGGACAGGGAAGCCTGGCATGCTGCAGTCCATTTTGTTGCAGAGTCGGACACAAGTGAGCGACTTAATTGAACTGAATTGAAGTGAAGGAGTACAAAAGAATACACAGTAAATATGTCTCTCTCATTTCCTTGTTCCCCAAATGGAAGGAGAACTGTGAAGTTTCCTACTATTCTTCCACAGCTGTGTCATGCTTGAAAGTGTATAGAATATATAGGATATTCTATATCCTATATATAGGATATAAGATATTGTACTAGGCACTTTGCTTTCATTTCATTAAATGTTTTTAACTCTTTTTAAACATTTCAAACATATAGATAACATATTGTTTCATATTACTACACAAGCTGTGGACCTACCATCTCCATGGGTACCTTTTATATTGATTATGATGTGATTGGTTCTCTGTGAAGTAGGGTAGCCCTATGGAAAATGACAAAAGATGAATACTTTTGCATCATATGCACCACACAATTTTATGAAAGCATATCAAAATGATTATATATTCTCCAAATTTTTGAAACTTTTGACAGTAGAAGTTATTTGAGTATCCCTTCTTGATCTCACTATTATTTTGCTTTCCTGCCACAGTCACAGATTTAGTTTTATAAGTTCCATGCATAAGTCATATCTTCACTCAATATTTATGTATCCATCATTGTAGAAATACTACATGTGGTTATGTTTACCGGTTTTTAAAGTTTATTGAAATGGTGTACTACCGAAAATACCATTCTGCAACTTGCTTTTTCCCCCCATCACTCTATGCTTTCACTGTTCATCTTAGTTCATTCTTTTAAAATGCTATATAGTATTCCACTATATCACAATTTATTTATGTTCTCTCTTATTGAATAACATTTCTGTTTATACTTTTTTTTCATTAGAAACTATGCTGAAACAAAGTGCTCCCATTCACTAGCATACAAATTTTCTCCAAGTTATACACCAGGGGAATATATATATATATATATATATATATATATATATATAGCAGGGGAATTACTATATATAGCAGGGGAATTACTAAGTTGAAGAGTATGAACATCAACTTTACCAGATATTTCAAAATTGCTCTCCAAAGTAATGATACCAATTCACATGCTGATTAGTAGTATATGAGCATATAAAAGTTACAGTTACTGCAACCATAACAACTATTGATACTGTCATAATTGAAATGTTACCTGTTTGAGATGATATCCCACTGCTATTTTTTCCCTAATTATTGGTAGGTTGAGCATCATTTCATATGTTCATTATTTGCTTACGTTATTTTCTCTTTAAGTTGCCTATTAATGGACTTTGTTCATTCTTCTCTTTGGTTAGGGAAAAATAACAAATATCTTTGTCATTTATATGTGTTTTACAGGCTGTGGTTTATTTTTTTTACTTTGTTGCTGTGTATTTGTTGAAAGTAAGAGGTTTGTAAAATTTATCTTGGTGTATCAAATTACCTATCTTTTCCTCTACTTTTTTGTTTTGTCTAAGAAAAATTTCCACAACTAAATGTTATGAAGATATTCTATGTTTTCTACCAAAAGTTGCTTTAACATTTAGATCTCTAATCCATCTGAAATTTGTTTTTGTATATGGTGTGAGAATGGGATCCAATATTACTTAATTTTTCCCGTATGGATAACCAGTTGTTCTAGTACCGCTTAGTGAATAGCCATGCTTTTCCTCATTGATTTGTATTGCCACCTCGGCCATAATTCAAGTTTCCACATATAAAAGCATCTGTTTTGGGGTTCTCTGTCACATTCCGTGGGTTTATTTGACTCTTCCCACGCCAATACCACAGTCTTATTTTCTATAGCTCTATAAATTCCTGATACATTTGGTTGAGCAAATTTCCCCTCCCCCATCTTATTCTTCTTAAATTTATTTTGGCTATTCTTGATTCTTTGTGCTTCCATATTAATTTTAAGATTCACTTGTCAAGTTTCATAAAGTCTCTTTTTGATCTTGGTTAGAATTTTATTAAGTTTATAGAGTATTTTGGAAGGAAACTGACATCTTTAAATTTTTTTAATATAACAGTGTGTATCCCATACAAATCTTTTTATTGTTCAAATATATTTCATTTTCCTGTTAGAGGTCTTAACCATCATGCACTAGGTTTATTTCTAGTTATTTTATAGATTTTTTTGTTTGATTTTCTAGTTGGTTATTATTGCTTTGTTGAAATGACAAAACAATGGTTTTAGCATGCTGATTTGAGTCCAGTAAACTTATGGAACTTTCTTATTTCTTCTCGTAGCTTTACAAGTTCTTGGATTTTCTTTGTTTTAAAATCACATTTTTTTACAAATAAGGAAAGTTTTATTGTTTCTTTTCAAATTTTGTAGCATTTACCTTTCTTCTTATATTGCCCCGGATGAGACCTTGAGCACACTGTTGCCTACAGGTGGTTATAGTGATATCCTTGTCTGAGGCTAGGGGCATTTCTAAAATTTCACATTTATGTGTGATATCTCTAGATTTTCCATAGATATTCTTTATTAGGGACTACTCTTAGTTTGCTGTGATGGCTAATTTTATGTGTCAATTTGACTAGACCATGGGATGTCTAGACATTTTGATCAACCATTATTCTGGATATGCTGTGATAGTGTTTCTGGATGAGACTAACATCTGAGTCAATAGGGTAAGTAAAGCAGATTGCATTCCTTACTGTGAGTGGCCCCATCCAATAACTGAAGCCCAGAAGAGAACACAAGTTGAACCCTCCAGTGAGTAAAAGGACACTCCTCCTTCTTGAACTACCTGTGAGATAGGACATCAGTTCCTACCTTCAGGTTCAAACTGAAACATTGGCTTTTTCTGGGTCCCAAGATTACCACCTTTCAGGTTGGAAATACATCACAGTTTCTCCTGATTCTCTGGAGTTAGGACTTGGACTAGAACTGTACTGTTAGCTACCCTGAGTCTCTAGTTGGCCAACCACAGATCGTAAACTTGTCAGTCTTCATAACTGGCAAGTCAACTCCTTATAATAAGACTCATATATTGATATTGGTTTCTATTGGTTCTCTTTCTCTGGAAAGCCCTGACCAATCCATTTGCTATCAGGTTTTATCCATGAATCAATTTAATCTCTCTCACCACTGCAATATCCCTAGTATAAGCCATCAATTCATTTCATCTGGGGTATTACCATTTCCTCTTAGTTGGTCTTCCTTTTCTAACTGGTTTTTATATCAGCTATACTCACTCTCAGAGACGGCAATGGCACCTCACTCCAGTACTCTTGCCTGGAGAGTCCCATGAGGACTGTGGTAGGCTGCAGTCCATGGGGTCGCAAAGAGTCAGACACGACTGAGCGACTTGACTTTCACTTTTCACTTTTCACTTTCATGCATTGGAGAGGGAAATGGCAGCCCACTCCAGTGTTCTTGCCTGGAGAATCCCAGGGACGGGGGAGCCTGGTGGGCTGCCGTCTATGGGGTTGCACAGAGTCGGACACGACTGAAGTGACTTAGCAGCAGCAGCAGCAGCATACTCAGTCTAGTATAGATTATTCCCTACATGTTAGCCAGAGAAGTCATTTAAAACACAAATCAGAACTTGTAACTCCCCTTCTGAACACCCTTAAAGATTTTCCAGTTACATTTAGAATAAAATCAAAGTCCTTATTTTGCTAAATAAAACCATTCATGATTTGAGTTCTAGCATTCTCTCCAAACCCTTACCTTTTACACAATCCCTCCAACCACCTTATTTCTTCTTATGCCGGCCAAGCATGCTTCTAAATGTTCCTCCTCTTTCTTTGATCCAAGCAGATTCCTATCTTGGAGCCTTTGCATTCACAATTCTCTCTGTCTGATGTGCTCTCTCACTGAAACTTTTGTCTTACTGCCTCTATTCATCCAGGTATCCTCTCAAAATACCACTCAGCATCAAATTCTATCTAATTGTCTTGCTTTGTTTTTCACTGTAGGGATTACTGGTAGTGGTTTAGTCGCTAAATTGTGTCCAACTCTTGTAATCCCATGAACTGTAGCCTGCCAGGCCCCTCTGTCCATGGGATTCTCCAGGAGAGAATACTGGAGAGGGTTACCATTTACTTCTCCAGAGGATATTCCCAACCCAGGAATCGAACCCAGGTCTCCTGCATGGCAGGCAGATTCTTTACTGACTGAGCTATGAGGGTAGCGATGATTACACCATGACATTATGCAGTTTTGCTATCTCTTTATTTGGTTATGTGTGTGATTCATCCGAGGGGCTTCCCAGGTTGTACTAGTGGTAAAGAACCTGCCTCTGCCAATGCAGGAGACATAGCGACCCAGGTCACATCCCTGGTTGGAGAAGATCCCCTGGAGGAGGGCATGGCAAGCCACTTCAGTATTCTTGCCTGAGAAACCCACGGACAAAGGAAATTTGGACGGTTACAGTCCTCAAAGGTCGCAAAGAGTCCAATAGGAATGAAGCGACTTAGCACACATTCATGTGATTCGTCCACTGGAATGTAAACTCTATGAAGCAGAGCACTTTGCTCTGTATGTACTTGTTACATACCCATTGCCTGCTGCTGCTGCTACTAAGTCGCTTCAGTCGTGTCCTACTCTGTGCGACCCCAAAGACGGCAGCTCACTAGGCTCCCCCATCCCTGGGATTCTCCAGGCAAGAACACTGGAGTGGGTTGCCATTTCCTTCTCCAATGCACGAAAGTGAAAAGTGAAAGTGAAGTCGCTCTGTCGTGTCCGACTCTTCGCCACCCCATGGTCTGCAGCCTACCAGGCTCCTCCTAGGCAATGCTTAACACACAGTAGGTGTTAAATCAATATTTGTTAAATAAATATACAAATAAATAATCTTTCCTTTTCCTGCATCTATGATTTATGTGCTAATACAGTTGATAGATTTTATGATATTGAAACAGCTTTGCTCTTCTGCAATAAAGCCCACTTAAACATGATGTGTGTGTATTCTTAATACACTAATGAACTCAACTTGTAATATTTTATTTAGGATTATTTTTTATGTCCGTATAGGAATTTTTCTGCAGTTTAATTTTTATAATGTTCTGTCTAGTTTGGGTATCAACAGCATATTAACCTCACAAATTGAGCCAGCCAGCTTTTTTTCTTTGATTTTTATTATAAACAATTCATAGTAAAACAACAGATATTTGTTTTTAGGAAGTTTGTTAAAATACACCTCTAAAGATGGCTTGGCTTGGTGTCATTGGAAAGAGACTTTTAATTTCTTTAGTTATTAGTTTATTCATGTTTTCAATTTTTTTCACTAGTCAATTTTGGTAATTTTAATTTTTCTAAAAAATTGACATTTCATCTAAATTTTAAACTGATTTAGTATGTCCCTCTTATTTTTAGTATCTGTACTACGTCTATATTTTGTCTCCTTTTTATGACTAATTATATGTGCTCTCTATTTTTTTACATTTTTTTATCAAAGCTTTAGCTTACCAGGCCTATTAATCCTCCACATCATTTCTTAATTTTCTACTTATTAATTTGTATTCTTATCTTTATTATGTCCTTAAATTAGATACACTTTTTAGTTTCCTTTATTTTCCCCCTAGCTTCCTGAATTAGATGATTTATTTGTTTCAAATCTTTATTTTCAACATGTTAAAGGCTCTACTTTTGCAGCCATATAACCATTCTTTTTACTATATTTCTAAAATGTTATGTATAGCATTAATTTCATTGTTATTTATATTTATATATTTTTCTAACACATGAAATACATTTTAAAATCCAAACATATGGGTTCTTTCAAATGACTTTTTGATGTTGATTTCTTGTTTAATTGTATTATGGTCAGAAAATGTAGTCTACATGATACTAATTTCTTATAATTTACTGAGGTGTCTTTGGTGGTCTAGCATATAGTCAATTTTTTAAAAAAAATAAATATTGTGTATACTTGAAGGTAATGTATATTTTTATTTTGGGGGGATTTAGGGCTACCCTGATGGCTCAGTGGTAAAGAATCCACCTGTAATGTAGGAGACCTGGGTTTGATCCCTAGGTGGGGAAGATCCCCTGGCGGAGGTCATGGCAACCCACTTCAGTATTCTTGCCTGGAGAATCCCATGGACAGAGGGAGCCTGGTGGGCTACAGTCCATAGGGTCACACATAGCTGGTCATGACTGAAGCGACTGAGAACTCACATGGAATTATATAAAACTCCTTATTTAAAGCTTAATTAATACATTCTCTTTGCTTTTCATCTATCAAACATAATTTAAACTTAAGTGTATAGAAGTTCATGATATACGTTCTTCATGGAACAATCACTTTTATTATCATGTGGTGTATACCTTCATTTCCAGCAATGCTTTTTGCTTTCAATTCTATCTTGTCTGATGTTAATATTAGTACAGCACTCTTCTCTCACTTAATATTTGAATGGTTTCTCTTTTATCATATCTTCAATTTATGGCATAAAGGAGTTATGAGACTTCTCTTGCTCCAGGTCATGTTACTAAAACTCTAAAATTTGACCCCAGGAAAACTTATACCCAAGTCCATATTCTCAATGATGTTGTCTCCTAGAATGTGCTTCTAATCTTGGAAGCCAGGAGGCTCAGGTCTCCAGGCCATCTTGTTATGTTGAATTTCTTTCTCACAGAGATGTTTATCCTGTGTTTGTTACTCCTTATGTCTTCTTATTTTTCTCTAATTGATTTTTTTTTTGCATCATTGTTCGGTGCTTTTCTCAACCTGTTCTATATCTTGCTTAGCAATATTCTTGAATATAGCCTCATATCATTATGTATAGAGCTCCTTCATTAAGTTTAATGGCTGCATAGTATTTCATTGTATTTATTTCAGTGTTAAATTAGTCCCATGAAGAAGAGCACTTAGGTTGTTTCCAATATTTTTTTCTATTATCAATAATACTGAAGTAAATTCCCTTATACATAAATAGTTTGGAAATGCTAAAGTATACTTGGGGAATAAATTCCTAACAATATAATTGCTAGGCCAAAGATTATAGACATTTCCCAATTTATGGATCACTATCATAGAGTTGCTTTCCACGGAGGTTGGATAATCTATACTCCCAAAAACTATGTATGAAAATTTCTAATATCCATACATTGTCACCAATTATATAATTTCTTTCATCTTCATTAATCTAAGTAAAAAAGATATATCACAGCTTTAATTTTCTTTTCTCTACTTTTTCATTTTTGATAGTTAAATTTATGTTTCTACAGTTTTATCGATATATAACTGACATAACATTATGTAAGGTATATAATGTGATAATTTGATTTACGTATACATTGTGAAATGATTACCACACAAAGGTAAGTTAACATATCCTTCATCTCACATAGTTACTTTTTGTGTGTATGTGTGATGAAAACATTTAACACACTACTGACTGGGGAACTTTTGTGGAAACTAATGCCTATCACCAGCAATTTTTTATGTAAGTGAATATTAAAGCATCTCTGGTCCATAACATTCAGGTAACAAAAGACGTATTAATACATCTCCAGTTAACAGTGTGGGGGAAGATCCACTATGTTAGCAACCTTCAAGTATACAAACTGTATTGTTAACTATAGTCTCCATGCTGCAGCTAAGTCACTTCAGTGGTGTCTGACTCTGTGCGACCCCATAGACGGCAGTCCACCAGGCTCCCCTGTCCCTGGGATTCTCCAGGCAAGAACACTGGAGTGGGTTGCCATTTCCTTCTCCAATGCATGCAAGTGAAAAGTGAAAGTGAAGTCGCTCAGTCGTGTCCCACTCTTAGCAACACCATGGACTGTAGCCCACCAGGCTCCTCCATCCATGCGATTTTCCAGGCAAGAGTACTAGAGTGGGGTGCCATTGCCTGCTGTACATTAAATCCCTAGAACTTATTCATCCTGTATATTTGTAGCCGTTCACCAAAATCTCCCCCTTTCTCCCATCTCCCAGGTTCTGGGAACTGCCAATCTACTGTTTCTATGAGTTCAACATTTTTTAGATTGCATCTATAAGTGAGATCATACAGTATTTGTATTTCTCTGTCTGTATCACTTTGCATAATGTCCTCAAGATTCATCCATAGTATAACAAATGGTAGGAGTTCCTTCCTTTTATGGCTGAATAATATTCTATATATCCATCAATCGACATTTAGATTGTTTCCATGTCTTAAGAATAATGCTGCAACGAATATGGAGATGCAGGTATCTCTTTGAGATCCTGTTTTCATTTTCTTTGAATATGTACCCAGAAGTGAGCTTGCAGGATCATATGACAGTTCTATTTTTAATTTTTTTAGGGACCACCATACTGTTTTCCAAAATGACTACACCAACTTACATTTCCATCAATAATGCATAAGGATTCCCTTTTCTCCAATACTTGCTTATCTTTTTTGATGATACTCATTCTCACAAGGCCTATCGAGTCAAAGCCATGGTTTCTCCAGTAGTCATGTATGGATGTGAGGGTTGGACCATAAAGAAAGCTGAGCACCGAAGAATTGATGCTTCTGATCTGTGGTGTTGGAGAAGACTCTTGAGAGTCCCTTAGACTGCAAGGAGATCAAACCAGTCAATCTTAAAGGAAATTAACCCTGTCATTCTAACAGGGAGGTATGAGGTGATATCTCATGGTGGTTTTGATTTGCATTTGATGATTGGTGATGTTGAGTACCTTTTCAAGTACCTATTGGCCATTTGTATGTCTTCTTCAGAAAAAACTGTCGATTTAGTTCCATTGCTCATATTTTAATCAAATTTTGGGGAGTATTTTTGCTATTGAGTTGTGTGAGTTCTTTGTATATTTTAATTAACCCATTATCAGATATATGATTTGAAAGTATTTTCTCCCATTCTGTAGGTTGCCTTTCCATGTTTTCATTGTTTTTCTTGCTGTAAAGAAACTGTTTAGTTTGCTATAATCTCAATTATTAATATTTATTTTTATTGCTTGTACTTTTGGTGTCATATTGGAAAAAATCATTGCCAAGACTAATATCAAACAGTTTTTTTCTGTTTTTCTCCCCTAGGAGCTTTAATGATTTCAGGTCTTACATTTAAGTCTTTAATCCATTTTAAGTTAATTTTTGTGAGTGGTATAATATTGTGGTCCAGTTTCATTCTTTTGTATGTGAATATCTGGTTTCCCCCAAACCATATATTGAAGTGACTACTGGGTATTCTTGGTGCCCTGGTCAAATACTAGTTGACCTAATATGAGTGGGTTTATTTCTGGACTCTCGATTCTGTTCCATTGGTCTACATGTCTGCTTTATGCCATTATTATATTGTTTTGATTACTAAAGCTGCTTATTTAACTTATATACAGAATACATCATGTGAAATGCCGGACTGGATGAAGCACAAGTTGGAATCAAGATTGCTGGGAGAAATATCAATAACCTCAGATGACACCACCCTTATGGTAGAAAGTGAAGAGGAACTCAAGAGCCTCTTGATGAAAGAGGAGAGTGAAAAAGTTGGCTTAAAACAACACTCAAAAAACTGAGGTCATGGCATCCAGTCCCATCACTTCATGGCAAATAGATGGGGAAACAGTGACAGACTTTGTTTTCTTGGGCTCCAAAATCACTGCAGATGGTGAGTGCAACCATGAAATTAGAAGACACTTGCTCCTTGGAAGAAAAGCTATGACCAACCTAGACAGCATATTAAAAAGCAGAGACATTACTTTGTCGACAAAGGCCCATCTAGTCAAAGCTGTGGTTTTTCCAGTAGTCATGTATGGATGTGAGAGTTGGACCATAAGGAAAGCTGAGCGCTCAATAATTGACGCTTTTAAACTGTGGTGTTGGAGAAAACTCTTGAGAGTCCCTTAGGCTGCAAGAATATCAAACCAGTCAATCCTAAAGGAAATCAACCCTGAATATTCATTGGATGGGCTGATGCTTAAGCTGAAGCTCCAATACTTTGGCTACTTGATGAGAAGAGCTGACTCATTAGCAAAGACCCTTGTGCTGGGAAAGATTGAAGGCAGAAGGAGAAGGGGACCACAGAAGATGAGATGGTTGGTCCAACTCAATGGACTTAAGTTTTAGCAAGCTCCAGGAGATGGTGAAGGACAGGGAAGCCTGGTGTGCTGCAGTCCATGGGGTCTCAAAGAGTTGGACATGACTGAGTGACTGAGCAACAAGTTTAATAGTTTAATCAGGAAACATGATGCCTCTAGCTTTATTCCTTTTTCTCAAGGCTTATTTGACCATTCAAGTCTTTCATGGTTCCATACACATTTTCTGTTTCTTTTCTTATGGGTGAGACTGAGCATATTTTCCTATGTTTAAACATACTTGTCTTTTGTTTTCTGGTAATTGCTTACCTGCTACCTTGTCAGTTTTTAAATATTTATATCCTGAAAAATATACTCTCTCTTTTACTTTTTAATTTTGGGTTTGTTTGAAAGTTAAATGGATTCAATGCACCACTCCAGTACTTTTTTTTTTTCCATTTAGTTGTTGGTTGACTCAAAGTTTTCCTCTGAAGGATTATCTTCTCTCATTCATAAACAAATCTGTATAGGTAGAAAATTCTTAGGTTATACTCCTTTTAGGTGTTAAAAGTATTTCTTCTTTGTGTTCTAGCATTCATTTCTTTCTATAAACTCTCCTGTAGTTCACTTTATCTGTTATCTTTTTGACTAGAACCTCAGATAACTTTTTCTTTATGTTTACTCTTCAATAGCTTTACTAAGATGTGTTTCTTTGTTCATTGTTTTAAGTCAATTATTCCTGAACCATGTTGTATGTGCCAGTTCAATCAACACGTCTGAGACTATTTCTATTGCTAAGAAATTCTCTTTAATTAAATCTTTAAATATTTTTTTCTTTCACATTTTATGTTCTATCCTTGGGGACAGCATTATTCTAATCTCCCTTTAACTTTTCATTTTATTTTGCTACCTCTACAATATTCTACCTCTACAGTATTCCTTATGGTGTTTTTAGTAAAATCTATTCTTTTTTGTCCTACTCCAAATGTAGCCTTTAGTTCTCTGATGGTTTTCTCTTCCATTCCTTTTGTTTGCCAATTCAAATTTCATTGTATGTTACTTCACCCTATTTTTTCTACACTCTCATGTACATAGTTAGAATTTCTACTTAATAGAAGCTGTAATTTCTTAACATTTAAAATTCTTAACAAATACTTGTTCACAGTTTTTAAACAGCTCTATAAAAAATATTTATCTTGTGAGGGTTTATTACCTGTCATTCTTTTTCCTTTTTACCCCCATATAGTGCATTAGATTATTTTATGTCAGTTCTTAAAAAAAAAAAAAAAAACCTTGACTACAACTTCCTGGCATATATTTCAGGATCTTATTATTTTTCTAAATTATCATTTCTGAGTATACGGCTACAGATATATGTTCAATAAAAAGTCACAGTGAAACTTTTCTCTCTCGTAAGCAGAAAGCATGGTGATGGTAATACACAGATAAAATGTCATAGTTCATTCCAAAATATACACGTTACCATAAAGACAATTATACTTAATACAATAGTTATACTTAATTTGGCAAACAGATAAAAAGGAATTATTTTGAAATAGTTCATCAATTAATGATGAAAAATTATGTCCACATGCATTTTCATATCAAAGCCTACTGCAACTATGAAAGTACGTCTTCTTGAGTCACTTAAAACAATCAAATATGTTTAGAGTAACAAGTAACTTTTAAAAATAAAATGTTAGTTTATTAGATTGGAAGGGAGAGGCCAGGTCCACAACACATTTCAGGCTACATTTTATGGAAGTATAGGGTTTTATTAAACTTCCTGTTTCTGCTGGCTGCTTGCTTGGGTTGCTGTGGAGGGCCATGTGATTGTAGCAAATGCTGGATGTAAATTTATACCTTTGGCATAAAATGAAAGATAAAATATAGGAAATCTGAAAATGTTTTTGCTTGTCTAACAATTTGATCTTAGAAGTTACTATATACCACCTTAGAGAAGGAGAGGGACAGAATTAATGTCAATAGTCTAAATATTGGCTTGGGCTCCTGGCAAGTTTTCCATGAAAGGCAGAGAAGGTGAAGTTAATACTTACCAACACCGGCCCACACATAATCTGTGGCTGGAAAGGGTTGAATGCTAAGTCCCCAGAAGATTAAAGGAACTTGCTTCAAGGTAGCATTAAATCTAGACTCTAGAATTGAATAATTCTAGTTAAATTAGGAAAAATTACAGATTTAAACTTATGTGCAGATTTTGGAAGATAAAATAACTAATCAACAAATATCCATAAGAATGGTTTCCTACTAAACGAAAATATTCCTGCTCTGGTATGCATAGCTTCTTTTTTCATATTCAAACTTCCCAGCCACTAATAAATGAGATGCCCTCTCCCCTAACAATAAGGTTGCTGCCACAGCTGCCGCAGTTCTATCTCCCCCTTCTCTGACTTTTGGGGAGACTGGAAACCAGTGTGGTTTGTTTTTATACACTTGGCCCAGATCACAGGAAGACCACAAAAGAGTCTGATAACACATTTGGACTCAGACGTCACATGCAAAAATAAAAATATACATCCGGTCTCAGTCCTATGCTTACAACATCAAAGTTGTTGTTGTTGTCATTTGTGTTCCCTGCTCAGACCACAAAACCATGGTGGTCAACTGGATCTCCGATCCTCATTATTAGCCTCACTTATGACAGAGACAGCTATCACAGAAGGAAGGGAGAAGGAATAAGCACACATTTTCCCTTATACCTTCATGTGACTTCTTGTCACACGTCAGCAGGAAAAGCAAGTCATATGGCTCTACCTGGCTAAAGAGGAAGAATATTGGAGATTAGTAGTACAATCTACCATTTTCTATTTTTGCAACATGTCTGGGCATTTGATGTGTTCAGGCATTTTTTTTCAGACTATGTTCTACAAAACATGAAGAGCAAAGTTATTTCCTTCTTTTCGTAAATGACAAATAAATAAAAACCCCTGGAAGTGAAAGTGAAATTCACTCAGTCGTGTCCAGCTCTTTGTGACCCCATGGACTACACAGTCCATGGAATTCTCCAGGCCAGAATACTGGAGTGGGTAGCCTTTGCCTTTTCCAGTGTAAAAAGAAATAGAAGTGTAATTAAGTAATAAAGAATGCTTCTCGAAATATTACTGCTTTGAAAGTCATCCAGTGTTTCAGAACATGAAATACCATTTTAAGACAATGCCATGGAGACATGCCAGGCATTCATTTAAGTTTTTAAAAACAATTGTTCCTCTTTGAAAATTATTCACTTTACAATACACACTTTACCTTCTTCTTTTCTGATCCGTCTTGATCAGCCTAAACCTAATTGATATTCCTATCCATTATATTACTAATGTGATGGCTACTTTATATTCAGTGTGTATGAATAAAAAATTTTTAATGACATTATTGTGTACCTGTTTAAGTCTGATGCCAGCCAAAGAGTTAGTAATGACTCAGTGCCAGCCCTTGAGGAGACGAAGATTTAGATGGAGGAGAGGTTAGAATGGAGAAGATATACAGTACTTACTTGAGGATTATAAGCTAATGCATTTCCAAAGCAAATAGGTTTTAAGTTTGTGGCAATTGTTGAATCTTTCCCCCCTTCTATGTAAATTGAAGTTATTAGATACATAAAAGGAGAGCTCTTCTGATTGAAAGGGGAATGGAATGCCATGAATCTTACCTGATAGTTTCCCTATCTTAACTTCTTGCAATGCTTGTTTCTTCTAGGGAAGCTCTTGGCATTTTTGGAGTAGAGTTCCAAGACAAAAAGAAGCTCTGTTAGTCCCTACTGCATACACGCTTAACTTTATTTTGTCCAAATAATTGAAGACATATATTTAATTTATACTAGCCTTTGAGATAGGGATTCCCTGATAGCTCAGTTGGTAAAGAATCTGCCTGCAGTGCAGGAGACCCCAGTTCGATTCCTGGGTTGGGAAGATCTCCTGCAGAAGGGATAGGCTACCCACTCCAGTATTCTTGGGCTTCCCTTGTGGCTCAGCCAGTAAAGAATCTGCCTGCAGTGCAGGAGACCTGAGTTTGATCCCTGGGTTGGGAAGATCCCTTGAAAAAGGGAAAGGCTACCCAGTCCAGTATTCTGGCCTGGAGATTTCCATGGACTGTATAGTCCATGGGGTCACAAAGATTTGGACATAGTGATTTCCTGCCATGTGTGTTATAATGGCCATGTCATAGACTAGACTATGATTTTAAAGTAGAAATAAATGGGAGATAGCTTCCCAGGTGGCTCAGTAGGTAAAGAATGTGCCTACCAATGCAGGAGATGTGGGTTCTATCCTTGGGTTGAGAAGATCCCCAGGAATAGGAAATGGCAGCCCACTCCATGATTCTTGCCTAGAAAATGCCATGGACAGAGGAGCCTGGTGGGCTACAGTCCATGGAGTTGCAAAGAGTTGGACATGAATGAACATGGCAGCAAGCAGCACAGAGAAAAGGTAGAAAAGAAGGAGTGAAGGATGGCAGTTGGGAAAGTTTCTTTCACACAGTAATATAGAACTAACCCATTGATGGCTGACAGATAAACAAATCAAACTTTCCAAACTCCAATGGATAGAATTTTATGAGAAGAATTGCCAATTTTGTCCCTCGAGTCTCCCTCAAATGACAATGTTAACTGAAGGGTTATAATCCATGAGTAGCAAAGCAAAATTAGATTAATGGGAGGAACACAGTTTTCAGTTGAGAAAAAATTTAGGGAAATTTACAGGAAAAAAATGAAGATTAGTGAGAAAGGTAGTAAAACAGGTTTTGTTTAAATGCTAATCATAAACTCAGATTCCCAACTAAGTTTGTGTTTGGAAGAGAGCTGTAGAGAAAGAATTATGAGAAATATTTGGTGACAATATTAGCAGCACTTTTTCCCCATTAGGAGGATACTCATTAGGAGCATTAGTACTGATGTGCTGTTCCAGTTTGTTTGCAGTCCCTCTAAACTGTCTGAGGTTGCTGCTATACAGTGCCAATGCATATGGTTGAGCAAACTGCACGCTGCACAAGAAAGCACTTCCAGCAGGGTGATATAGATGTCATGAACTTGTGTATTTATTCTAACAATATTCTTATTGAAGTACAGTTACGATGAAGGGGCACTTTTTCCTAACTTAAACAGAGGTGTCATATGCACTGGTAACAGTCCTAACACATATTATTCAAAAGAAGTGTTCATTCTTTTGTAGAATCATCTCAACTTTACCCAAGATGTTTCATCACCAGAGGTACAGATGAATCATTTTTCATTTGCTTTTCTTATCTTAAATAAATGTGCTCATAAATGAAATTTAAAATGCCCATTGGATCTTTGGACTCTTTTTGTACCCTAAAAGATGGCTGACATCCCAAATTTGGGGAGTGAACCCAAAACAATTTGCTTTACTAATTTAAGATGAGGATTGGGTAGTTCCAAATAGGAAAAGAATAATTGGATTTGGCAGATGAAATTTTTTTCTGGATTGTTTACTGCCTGGCACGTAGTGACCATTTAAGAAGATATCTCTGGAATGAATTAGTCCATAGACGCTATCATCTCTAGAATCACCAAGACGACTGTTATTTTCAGAATCAGTCTAAAAGCTAAGTAAGGATAAACAATCTTAACAACAATGGTGATGATGAAACTGATAATATGCTGTGGTACCTAGATTCTACCAACTGACCTTTATTACACTCCTGTGGTTTTCTAAAACATGTCTGTTCTATTATATAAGGTCAGCTGTTCTCCTTTCTTTCCATTTAGCCCAATGTCCACTTTCTGACTAGATCCTCAGACACACTTGACATTTTCATCAAGAGAAAGAAAATCATTTCAAGTCCAAAGGATAAGCACCACCATGGTAAAAAGTTATAAAACACTAGGAGTTGCTCTTTAGCAACAGATTTTGAAGGCAAGTCCAAAGAAAACATGGGACATGGTTTGGAATAAGCTTGCGTGTACTTCATCATGAGGGCTGTGGTACACAGTACGAGAAGGCTCCAGGGAAATTCAAACACCAGTGGGAAAGAGGGTTTTGCTTGCATTGGCTATCATAAATATGTTTTTACAATAAACAAATGATGACCATAAGACATGCATGTCTGATGTTGAAGGAAAGCCTATTTGCACCAAATAAATTACAGAAACAGTTCAAGAGCAGTTCATTCTAGTGAAAATATTATCCCTGAACTACTGGCAGGGTTAGTGTCAGGTTAGGTTATCTTTTGTATGAATGCCAATTGCACTCATTAAATCTGCCTAAGGGCACTTCGTTGTGCTTACATACACTTTGGTGTTTCCCAGAAAACTTGCACACATTTAGTTACATACAAACTCCACTTACTCTTTTCCTCTTGGGATTGACTTCCCCCTATCATTGAGCTTGGAAATCACTCCTCTCTGCCCTCATGCCCCTCTACTCTTGCCCTATCCTTGGTGACTATATTCCCAGTGAATGCCTGGGATGAAGGCCAGGTTGACAGATGCCAATCCTGCACAAATAACAAGACAGACACAACTGATCCAAAGGTCATCAGTTATTCAAAGCCCAGTCCTTCAGTTCACTGAGGGTGAATGGCTTTCAAAACACTTCCAGCAAAAACAATGAAGTAAGAATCTTTGGGGGGGCATTCATTTCAACACATTTTCTGAAAAATTACAGAAAGTTTTTATAAACTTTGGCTTGTTGGAACACTACAGGAATTATATATTAGCAATTTAAAATGAAATAACTCAGCCTGGTTTCTGATCTCCTTTGTTGTCCAAGCCTCTGTACAAAAATGAGCATAGAATTCATGGTGAGGTTAACAAGACAGATCGATCCTTTCCAGCGACTGACAACACAGCCTCAGAATTGCTGATTAGCACTTTAATTGCTATATTTTACAAAAGTTTACAAAGAGAAAAAAACTTCAAGTCCGTAGTCTATCACAAAGGATTTATAGAGCACTCACAGATTGGAAGAAATATCTGAGGGACATTATCTATAGAGTCTGTCTCAATTACCTTTCTGTCTCTTTTGGTAACTAAGTCATTTAGAAATAAATGTCTATCAAATTATTGGTGTTATTGTTGTTTATAATGACATATCTTTCTCAGAAAATACATCCTCTCTTAATCTTTTTAAATAGCAGAAACAGGTGTTTCTCCTCTCCCTGCCTGTAGTGCATTAGTGTTTTAATGGAAAAATTGATGCTCCAGTGCAAAAGACCAGGATCTAGTCTTTTCAGGATCTGAATTTCAACTCCATCACTTAATAATTGGGAAAAGTATTGAAATTCTGAACCTCAGTCCCATCAAGCATAAAATGAGAATGATATCAGGGGTGTCCTTATGTAGTTTTTGACAAAAAAATGAAGACTATAATGTATGAAATGAAGTGGTCAATGCTTGTATAAATATAATATGTCATTGTGAGTTGTTTTTTACAATCTGATGAAAAGCTCATGATACCTAAGTCACCACTTGCCATTGGTGCACTAGATGACTTTCAGTTCAGTTCAGTCGCTCAGTTGTGTCCAACTTTTTTCGACCCCATGAATTGCAGGACGCCAGGCCTTCCTGTTCATCACCAACTCCCAGAGTTCACCCAAACCCACGTCCATTGAGTCTGTGATGCCATCCAGCCATCTCATCCTCTGTTGTCCCGTTTTCCTCCTGCCCCCAATCCCTCCCAGCATCAGAGTCTTTTCCAATGAGTCAACTCTTCCCATGAGCTGGCCAAAGTACTGGAGTTTCAGCTTTAGCATCATTCCTTCCAAAGAACACCCAGGACTGATCTCCTTTAGAATGGACTGGTTGGATCCCCTTGCAGTTTATGGGACTCTCAAGAGTCTTCTCCAACACCACAGTTCAAAAGCATCAATTCTTCAGCGCTCAGCTTCCTTCACAGTCCAACTCTCACATCCATACATAACTACTGGAAAATCCATAGCCTTGACTAGACGGACCATTGTTGGCAAAGTAATGTCTCTGCTTTACAATACATCAAAATATTGGTACACCAGTTCAGCTCACTTGCTCAGTCGTGTCCAACTCTTTGCAACCTCAAGGTAGGCTTCCCTCTCCATCACCAACTCCCAGAGTTTGCTCAAACTCATGTCCATTGAGTTGGTAATGCCCATTCAACTATGTCATCCTCTGTCAACCCCTTCTCCTCCTGCCTTCAATCTTCCCCAGCAGCAGGGTCTTTTCTAGTGAGTCAGTTCTTCGCACTGGGCGGCCAAAGTATCGGAGCTTCAGCATCAGTCCTTCCAATGAATATTCAGGACCAATTTCCTTTAGGATGGACTGGTTGGATCTCCTTGCAGACTTAAATTAAATTGAAAATTACCAGTGGGACTTGATAAAAACACAGCACCTTGGGCTCCATTGTCAGCGGTCTGGTGGGGTTGACTAGAGTTGGACCAGGGCATCCCTATTTAAAAGTGTCACAAGTCAACCAAGGTTTGAGGACTACTATATTAATATACAAGATTCCCCCTCTCCTTCACAATGATTCTGTAACTATAATTCATGCATCCTCTAGATGCATGGCTTACAAACAGAGATTTATAGGACAATTTATGAAAATCTATCCACTAAAATCTCTAATAAACTTTAGTGATAGGTTCTGAACCTCTATGTATGAAAATCCGTGGAAATGCAATCAACCTGATGATAAGAATTTAAATTAAGTGATGGTAAAGGAAATCACCTGTGACCGTGTGTATCACAACAAACTGTGGAAAATTCTGAAAGAAATGGGAATACCAGACCACCTGACCTGCCTCTTGAGAAATCTGTATGCAGGGAAGGAAGCAACAAATAGAACTGGACATAGAACAACAAACTGGTTCCAAATAGAGAAAAGAGTATGTCAAGGCTGTATATTGTCACCCTGCTTATTTAACTTATATGCAGAGCACATCATGAGAAAGGCTGGGCTGGATCAAGCACAAGCTGGCACCAAGATTGCCGAGAGAAATATCAATAACCTCAGATATGCAGATGACATCACCCTTATGGCAGAAAGTGAAGAACTAAAGAGCCTCTTGATGAAAGTGAAAGAGGAGAGTGAAAAAGTTGGCTTAAAACTCAACATTCAGAAAACTAAGATCATGGCATCTGGTACCATTACTTCATGGTAAAAAGATGGGGAATCAATGGAAACAGTGAGAGACTTTATTTTGGGGGGCTACAAAATCACTGTAGATGGTAACTGCAGCCATGAAATTAAAAGATCCTTACTCCTTGGAAGAAAAGTTATGACCAACCTAGACAGCTTATTAAAAAGCAGAGACATTCCTTTGCCAACAAAAGGTCTATCTAGTCAAAACTATGGTTTTTCCACTAGTCATGTATGGATGTGAGAATTGGACTATAAAGAAAGCTGAGTGCTGAAGAATTGATGCTTTTGAGCAGTGGTGTTGGAGAAGACTCTTGAGAGTCCCTTGGACTGCAAGGAGATCCAACCAGTCCATCCTAAAGGAAATCAGTCCTGAATATTCACTGGAAGGACTGATGCTGAAGCTGAAACTCTAATACTTTCGCCACCTGATGAGAAGAACTGACTCATTTGAAAAGACCCTGATGCTGGGAAGGATTGAAGGTGGGAGGAGAAGGGGACGACAGAGGATGAGCTGGTTGGATAGCATCACCGACTCAATGGACATGAGTTTGAGTAGACTCCAGGAGTTGCTGATGGACAGGGTGGCCTGGCATGCTGCAGTCCATAGGGTAGCAAAGGGTCAGACATGACTGAACTGAATTGAAAGAAAATCAATGTTAACTTATTAAAATATCTGCCATGATATAGTTAATGTTGGGGAAATATGCTAATTAAACTGACAAATGGTACTATAAAATATGTAATAAAACAGTGTGAAAAACAATAGAAAATTGTTGTCATTGTTCAGTCACTCCCCACCCACCATGAACTGCAGCATGCCGGGCTTCCCTGTCTTTCACTGTCTCCTGGAGTTTGCTCAAACTCATGTCTACTGAGTCAGTGATGACATCCAATCATTGCATCCTCTATTGCCCTCTTCTCTTCTTGCCTTCAATCTTTCCCAGCATCAGGATATTTTCCAATGAGTTGGCTTTTAGTATCAGATGGCCAGAGTATTGGAGCTTCAGCTTTAGCATCAATCCTTTCAGTGAATATTCAGGATTGATTTCCTTTAGGACTGACTGCTTTGATGTTGCAGTTCAAGGGCTCTCAAGAGTCTTCTCCAGTATCACAATTCAACAGTATCAATTCTTCAGAGCTCAGCCTATTTTATAGTCCAATTTTCACATCCATACATGACTACTTGAAAAACCATAGCTTTGACTAGATGGACCTTCATTGGCAAAGTGATGTCTCTGCTTTTGAATATGCTGTCTAGGTTTGTCATAGCTTTTCTTCCAAGGAGCAAGTGTCTTTTAATTTCATGACTGCGGTCACTATCCTCAGTGATTTTGGAGCCCAAAAAAATAAAATCTGTCATTTTTTCCCCATCTATTTGCCATGAAGTGAGGGGATCTGATGCCAGACAAAATGTGGTCCACTGGAGAAGGGAATGGCAAACCACTTCAGTATTCTTGCCTTAAGAACTGCATGAACAGTATGAAAAGGCAAAAAAGAGGAAATAATAATTTCTAGTTGCCTCCTTCTTACCACAGGTGGGCTGAAATATTAATAGCATCCCATCTCTCCTGATACATATTATCACAAGGCCTATCATTGTTAAGAGTGACTTGATATGTTCTTAAAACAATTTTGAACTGAACTTTTCTGAAGCACCAAGAAAAAAAAAAAAAGATCAGTTACTATTCCATTATTTTTCAGTCTCATTCACCTCTGAACTTCCTGGTTCTCTCTGAGGCCAAAGTCAAAACTGGCAAAACACCACGGGAAAGGCTGCTCTCACAGTATTTCTGGCTCACCAAAACTTTCTTGAGAAAGCCAGTTTCCATGAGATTTCAGTTCCAATTTTACAAACCCAAGAAAACTCAGAATAGTTCAGATAAAGTTCAGATAAGCATTCAGATTTTCAGTTGAGCCAGATGAACCGCTAAGCCATTTAACATGATCACATCCCTGTTTTGGGACAAAGGAAAAAAAATCAACGAGAATTCTGATTCAGTGTGGACAATTTTGGAGGAGTACAATATACTAAGAGGGCATTAGAGATTAATGAATAATTTGTTCTTTTTTGAAAAATTCAAAGTAAAAATAATGGCTCTGTGACATATTTTAGAGATTTAAATGAAGAAACCTAGGGACTTCAAACAGTCAATGATCTCTTGTCTGAGAAAAGTGACTGCAGTAACTGACACAAGATATAATATGGAGAGATAATACTTTGCCACCTGTTTTTCTTTATTCGCTTTCTCTTTCCCTTCTGTCTTTCTAAATAGAAACGATAGTACTCCCACCACTGTGTGTTCACAGAGGTTTAATGAATGACTAATCCTCAGATTTGAACATTCTGTGAGAATCCATTTCTCCTACTGCCATGGGGGTAGGGGTCAGGGAAGAAAAGATTAATTTACCTTTGGGGCTAGAAATGATCCTCTGAGGCAAGAAACAAATTCAGAATCTTTCAAAGGGGGAGTGAATTGACAATGAATTTACTCACCAGGAATCAAGAGCTTCTCATTAAGTATCATCAAAGAAAAATAATGTGTGAACATCAGAATCTTGTTATGACACAATCCACCATGGTGTGAAGTTTAATTGAGCACAGTTAGATTCTTGGGTTCCATCCAAGAGATTCAGTTATTATAAGTGCCAAAAGAAAACTGTTGCAACATGGTTTCATCTTTAACACTTTTGTATGGCCTGAGACCTGAAAAGAGTGGTACAGCAAAACCCTATTATATTCAAATATGTGAAAGTGAAAGTTGCTCAGTCGTGTCTGACTCTTTGTGACCCCATGGGCTATACAGTCCATGGAATTCTCCAGGCCAGAAGACTGGAGTGAACCCAGGTCTCCCACATTGCAGGCAGATTCTTTACCCGCTGAGCTTCAAGGGAAGCCCAAGAATACTGGAGTGGGTAGCCTATCCCTTCTGCAGGGGATCTTCCCAACCCAGGAATTGAACTGGGGTCCTTCTGCATTGCAGACTATATACTCAAATATAGTCACTGAGAAAACCAGGCCATAAGAAACTGACAACTACTCCCATTAAAAAGGAGTGTAGTACATTTATCATTCCACTAACATTTTTACCAGTCTTCTCATTTCAAGATAAGCGAACAGGGACTTCTCCGGTGGCCCAGTGGTTAAGACTCTGTGCTCTCAATTCAAGGAGCCTGGAATCGATCCCTGTTCAGGGAACTAGATCCCACATGCTGCAACTAAGAGTCAGCATGCCACAGCTAAGACCTGGTACGGCCAAATTGATAAATAAATATTTTTTAAACAGATAAGCAAGCATTAGCAAATTAAATCATCATTTCCCTTACCCAGAGTAAATCCTCACATGTTCCTGGCTAATGGTGGAGTACCTACTTGCAAGGATGAGTATAATATTTTAATTTTTCAGTTACTAATCTTTTAACTACAGAAATATTTTAAATGAATATTTCTATCACAGTCAGTGATAAGAACTCTTTAGATGCAATACCATGCTCTGAAATTAAAAGTCCACCTAACCTTGGAAAAGTCCCTTAGTCTCTCTGTGCCTCAATTTTCTCATCTCTAAAACTGTAGAGTACTTGTCTTTCTTTGTAGGATCCCTGAGTGGTTGAAATAGGATAATTCTTAGGAAGACAAACTAAAAAGAATAAGAATTTTCTCCATGTAGCATCTGTGGCTCCAGAATGTATTTAGACTCTGGCTACAGACAAGGGCACTGAGCAGGATTGTTCTTCAGTTTAAGAAGCAACTCACTGTTCCTGCTATTGCACATTTGTCTCACAGATGCTTTCTAATTTTTTATATTGAAGTTTCCTTTCTACAAATAAATTACAAATGTTTCAAGAGAGAGGAAGAAAGAAGGAGGAAGAGGAGGGGAAGAGGAGGAGAAGGAAAAGGAGGTAAAGGAAGAGGAAGGGAAAAAGAAGAAGGAAGAGGAGGAGAAGAGGAATTTTTTGTGGGAGATAGGGGAGGTGAAGGCTTCCCAGGTCGTGCAGTGGTAAAGAATCCACCTGCCAATGCAGGGAGAGACAAGAGACACTGGTTTGATCCCTGGGTCAGAAAGTTCCCCTGGAGAAAGAAATGACAACTCACTACAGTATTCTTGCCTGGAAAATTTCACGGACAGAGGGGTCTGGTGGGCTATAGTCCACAGTGCATGGGGTTGCAAAGAGTTGGACATGACTGAGCATGCACGTGCCACCAGGGGAGGTGAAAGGAGTTGGCAGGGGACAGCAAAGAAAAGATTTACAGTATAGTATAAGAGTGGACATGGTAAAGAATCTGAGACCAGGGTTCAATCCCTGGATCAGGAAGATCCTCTGAAGAAGGGAACGGCGATCCACTCCAGTATTATTGCCTGGAGAACTCCATGGAGAGGAAAGCCTGGCAGGCTACAGTTGCTGGGATCGCAAAGAGTCAGACACGACTGAGTGACTAACATACAAACATAAGAGTAGACAAAACACAAGTGGGAAATCTTTGGGGGAAATCCAGAAATTCCTTCTGTACCAGTGAGTCAGAAGCTCTCACAGACGCCTAAGGAGATAGAGGTGCAGAGAATCCTAGGCACAGAGGCAACCACCAGGGAGTCAAATACAGAGAAGAGAAAAGTAGAAGCTGCTCTTGGCAGGAGGGAGGGTCTCACCGCAACTATACACAGCTGGCTTGATCAGAGGCTCCCTCACCACCTGGTAAATAAGGTTGTCTATCATCCAAACTGCCCGCAAATTCAAGTTGAGGAAAGCAGCTAAGGTCTGAGTGTCCCAACAGATGTTCCAGCCAAACTAAAGTGACACTGGAACCTTAAATGCATTTTGATAATTTGTACCATTATACTCATGCTTTGATGAATTTTAAATGTTCTAATAGATTTTCTATTGGGGTAGGCAGAAGCTTACTATGCAAGTACTCTTTGAAAAAGTTTAATCTTGTCACTAATGAACTGAGAAGACAAAGATTTTGTTCACTTCTGTGTCAAGATAGTGGAAAAGAATCAGAGGTCACCAGTGGTTGGCTAATTTGATGATGGCAGTGGTTATCTTTAGATGAAACTGTATCCATGACTTTCCAAGGTTAACTTTGGAAGGAAAAATCTCAGGTTGGAAGAGGCATCTCCCAGTCTTTCTGCTAGGCCTTCACTCTTCCTCTGTGAGTCTGTCAACTTCAAGTTCTATTGCATTTCCAATGCATCAGATGGACTACTGACCAGCAGAACTGAACACTCCCTTTCATTAAAATGTGGAGATTATTTCAAAAGATATGATTATGAAGCCCATGAGTTGTTCTCACACAAGACTACTTGAAAATCCATTGGCAGAGGTTCTGAGTCTTGTTTTAAGACAAGATAGGTAGTTTTTGTCTTTGCATCATCCTTTCCTATAGAGCCAGAAGGAAACCTTGTAGAAATGGAGCAAGAAGAGTTTTGGGGAAACCACAGAATCCTTATAAGTGGAGACAACTATGATGCATTATTCCCTTCCCATTTGCCACACACACAATATTACATTGCTCAGATATGCAGATGACACCACCCTTACGGCAGAAAGTGAAGAAGAACTAAAGAGTCTCTTGATGAAAGTGAAAGAGGAGAGTGAAAAAGTTGGCTTAAAGCTCAACACTCAGAAAACAAAGATCATGGCATCCAGTCCCATTGCTTCATGACAAATAGATGGAGAAACAGTGGAAACAGTGGCAGGCTTTATTTTCTTGGGCTCCAAAATCACTGCAGATGGTGACTGCAGCCATGAAATTAAAAGATGCTTACTCCTTAGAAGAAAAGTTATGACCAACCTAGACAGCATATTAAAAAGCAGAGACATTACTTTGCCAACAAAGGTCTGTGTAGTCAAGGCTATGGTTTTTCCAGTAGTCATGTATGGATGTGAGAGTTGGACTATAAAGCAACCTTCTGCTGCTGCTGCTAACTCACTTCAGTTGGGTCCAACTCTGTGCGACCCCCATAAACGGCAGCCCACCAGGCTTCCCTGTCCCTGGGATTCTCCAGGCAAGAACACTGGAGTGGGTTGCCATTTCATTCTCCAATGCATGAAAGTGAAAAGTGAATGTGAAGTTGTTCAGTCGTGCCCGACTCTTAGCGACCCCATGGACTGCAGCCTACCAGGCTTCTCCATCCATGGGATTTTCCAGGCAAGAGTACTGGAGTGGGGTGTTATTGCCTTCTGCAAAGCAACCTGAGTGCTAAAGAATTGATGCTTTTGAACTGTGGTGTTGGAGAAGACTCTTGAGAGTCCCTTGGACTGCAAAAAGATCCAACCAGTCCATCCGAAAGGAGATCAGGCCTGGGTGTTCATTGGAAGGACTGATGTTGAAGCTGAAACTCCAATACTTTGGCCACCTGATGCGAAGAGCTGATTCATTTGAAAAGACCCTGATGCTGGGAAAGATTGAGGACAGGAGGAGAAGGGGATGACAGAGGATGAGCTGGTTGGATGGCATCACCGACTCAATGGACATGAATCTAAATAAACTCCAGGAGTTGGTGATGGACAGGGAGGCCTGGTGTGCTGGAGTCCATGGGGTTGCAAAGAGTAGGACACAACTGAGTGACTGAACTGAACTGAACTGAAAGTAAGAGTAGCATTTACTTCTACGCATAAAACCAAGTGAAATGTTGAAATGCTACCTGAAAACGTTTTGCAAATTATAGTTGTTCTTCTGAGTCTCTCAGTGGTCTCCACCTTAGTTTTCACATGGAACATAGTACATGGCACTTGAAGTGCTAGGACTGGCTCATGTGCTATGTCCTAAGCCCAGGCTATAGGGTTCTAGATTTTGTTCCTCTAGACCAGGATCAAGAAGCTTCTTCTAATCAGTTTTGCCACATTTAGAGTGAGAAAGTAGATGAAAGAAATAGTAGCATGGACAAGTTCTAACACTGCAAGGACAAATAGACTAAGACAGGTACTTACAAAATCTAAAAATGAAAACTGCTTTTTATTTTTTATTATGTTTTCTATTTTTAATGCCAAAAATGCTTGGAATTCTTATACAAAAAAGACTGGAGCTTGCATTTCATTCTCATCTTGGGCCACAGGGTGTATGACTGAGCATCTATAATGTGTGCTTTGCATGGCTAATTAATACTTTCTTCGAGTGGCACTTGCAATATTTTGTGTATGCTCATCTTGTGCACCTCAACTCCTGAAAGGCCCAGACTACTTTTCTTTTCTTGCACATCCCTCTGTTCAGGAGATGCTTCTCTGAACTTGCATGAGTTATTCTCACTCTTAGAGTACTGGGTATATTCTACTTGTGCATGTGTGCTAAGTCATTTCAGTCATGTCCAACTCTATCACCTTATGGACTGTAGCCTGCCAGGCTCCTCTCTACATGGGATTCTCCAGGCAAGAATTCTGGAGTGGATTGTCATGCCTTCCTCCAGGGGATCTTCCTGATCCAGGGATAGAACCCGTATCTCTTACATCTCCTGCATTGCAGGTGGATTCTTTACCACTAGTGCCCCTTGGGAAGCCCAGATTCTACTTGTAGTCCCTGTTAAAACATGGAGTACAACTCTAGACCCACAGTAGGCACTTGTGTTTGTATCTAGAATGTGATTGGTTGATTGTGAGCCATTGGTGTGCTGGAGCTGCTCAGATGAGCATTGGAGGGCAGTCTGTACACATCACTTCCCAACTTCATGTTCTATGACCTCGTCTTGGTAGCTTGAAATTGACCTTGACCTTATTGAAAGCATTTACATAGTGAAAATTGTACAGTTGGTTTTAAGCAATCTGAATATAAGCACTGCCTACCACTTATTTTTTATTCCATCTAACTTATAAGCCATTAGATATTGAGCAGTTAGGGTTCATGTGAGAATTGTATTTTGAATATATTTATGTTTTTAAAATAAATTATTTTTTAATTTATTAAAAAAGAGCAATTATTTTGTATGTGTCTTTTTATATCATTTTGGACAACCAGTTTCATACAACACTTAATTATTCCTTTACTTGGTTTGTATAAATGGTATTTATTAAAGGGAAAAAGTACTATTTTATTTTTGCCAAAAGTATCATTAAACAATTAGTAAAGACTCTAAAATTTCCTTTTTTTACTAACCAGGAAATGAAACTGTCTGGCTCATAAAATTATAATGTAAGTTTGTGTATTAGAAAGTTAATTCCATTGCCTTAAAATTAGTCTTTTGGGGGAGTTCTATTACTATCTGACAACATAATTGCCACTTTAACCAAACACATAGTACATTTTGTCTAAAATAGGCTTTGTGATTTTCAGATATGAACTTTCATTTTCCAGAACATTCACTGGAGAAACCATGATCTTTTGAGGTTCAATTAACTGCTTAATGGGAAGATGGATGCCGAATAACCTTTGGAAAGAGAGTAGAGGGCTGTGCTTAGGAGGGGAGACCCTAGGGCAGGCTGCCAGGGTTCTAGTCTCAGATACTCATTTTTATTATTAACATCTGTGTAACCTTGGGAAAGTCACAACTTCTCAGTGCCTTAGTTTCTTCATATGTACAATGGAGATGATACCAGAATCTGCTTCAAAGGTTTATGGTGAGGATGAAATGCATAAATGTCAGCAGGTCCTCGTGGCTCAGACAGAAAACAATCTACCTGCAATGCAAGACACCTGGGTTCAATCCCTGGGTCAGAAAGACACCTTGGAGAAGGGAATGGCTACCCACTCTGGTATTCTTGCCTGGAGAATCCCAGGGACAGAGGAGCCTGATGAGCTACAGTCCCTGACGTAGCAGAGAGTCGGACACGACTGAGCAAGTTCCACTTTCATTTTCAAATGCATAACTACTATGCAGATAAACACACTTATGCTGGTGGCCAGTATCCAGTAAGTGTTCAATAAATGCTTATTATATCTATTTAGAAGCACAGCATCTTACACATACTGGGTATTAAATCAACATTTCTGAATTAGTTAATTAAATGACCAGTTACTAGCATGGAGCAAAGAAACAAAGACTGAATGTCTACTGAGTACCAGGAATGCAGTGGAGAATGAGATAGCCTATGTCTTTATCTTTACATTTTAGAGCTACATTAAGCTGATCTCAGTGTTCAGAGATTGAAAGAAAAGTCTGGATCATAAACTCCTTAACAGTATATATTAAAGATTGTATGAAAAACAAAATGAAGAAAAGGATAAAGAATTGGCTGAATGTTACAAAGGCCCCAAATAGCTTATGCCTAAAGATGATATAAAATTCCTTCTTATGTATGTAATTGTCAAAAGATGGGCATTCAGGTCCTTCTGTCTTATAGCTCCACTGTCACTGCGGCACCCTCTGCCTTTTTAAAAAATTATTTTATTCATTTATTTTTGGCTACATTGGATCTTCATGGTTGCCTGTGAGCTTTCTCTGGCTGTGGTGAGCAGGAGTTATACTCAGGCTCTAGAGTGTACATGTATAGGCTTAGTTACTCTGCAGCATCTGGGATCTTCCTGGACCAGGGATTGGACCCATGTTCCCTGCATTGACAGGCAGATTCTTAACCAATGGACCACCAGGGAAGTCTGGGGTACCCACTGTCTGAGAGATCCTGGATAGCTCTCATCACAACCATGTTCCAAGCAATGGGCTGGAGAAAGGAGGTAAAACTTGTCCCCTTCATTAAGGGAGTAATGGATAAGAAGTTATAGTCTTCTGTTCTGTGCACAGCCCGTTAGGTGGAACTTCACACAGCCATCCCCATTTACAAGGGAACCTGGCAAATATTTTTATTCCAAGGGTTCTTGTGTCTACCTAAAATCAAGGAGAAGTAGCAGGTGGGTCTGGAGGGACAGTGAATAGTCTTGACCACATTTCTTTTCTTTGGCTGTGTTTGTATTATTCAGGACTTTCCTGGTGGCTCAGCAGTAAAGAACCTGCCTGCAGTGCAGGAGCCGCAAGAGATGTGGGTTCAAATCCTGGTTCAGACGGCCTGAAGATCCCCTGGAGAAAGGAATGGCAACCCACTCTAGTATTCTTGCCTTGGGAGCCGCATGGACAGAGGAGTCTGGCGGGATACAGCCCATGGGGGTCGAAAAGAGTTAGACTCAACTGAAGTGACTTAGCACACACACACACACACACACACACATATTATTCATTCTCCACAGAGAATCCTCTGTTCCCTTCCCAAGAAACCCAGTCCCAACACCTCATTCAGTTCCTGCATCTAGATCAAGGTGGCTCTTTGTAACAAGGCGGCCTATAAATTAATGGACTCAATGAACATGAATTTGAACAAACTCTGGGAGACAGTGGAGAATACAGAGGAGTCTGATATGTTGCAGTCCATGGGGTTGCAGAGTTGGACAGGACTTAGTGGCTCAACCACCACCACGCAAATAAGCTAACAAGTAATCTGCCCATGAGCACCCAAAATAAAACCAAAGAGTAGGGGGCTGAACAACTGAAATTAAAACTCCCATTGGGAATGGGAGAATGGGAAACACACAGCTGTCATCAATCTATCAGAAATACTGAGCCCCCCTGAAAAGGAACTCTAGAAACTCTGACCCCACTGATGTGTAAGTTCCTGGTCAGCCCATCTGGCTGCTGTGGCTTTCTGGGAGAATTTCTTTTGTCCATCATCTCCCATTGCCACATCTGAAGCACATGCCATTGAGGACACTTTTTCAGGGCCACCACAATGTCCACACTCTGCTTCTTGCTGGTGTTGATTTATAGATCTAGGAATGGGGTTGATTTGTCACAGGTTTTGGCAGGCTGGTTTCCTGGCTTCTTTGGCAATACATTTCCTTTATAATTATAAGAATGCCTTCCAGGCCGTTTGTTTCTGCTCTGTTCCATGTGTGAGTAATCACAGCTAAGGCTCTGGTCTTGACATAGATTTTTAGACTAAGGGTTCTGATCTTTATAAGGACCTCAATGTCACTGAGATTTCCAAAGGAGAGATTGGTTTATAGTGGAGGCTCTTTCCCACTTTTCTGTCCCATGTTGACAAGAGTGTTAAAAATCATAGCTTACTCGTCCATCAAAGGAGTTCTTGTGCAAGATTTTAATCCTAGCCACAGCCTCAGCTACTGGTTGTATGGCCAAGGGCCTCCAAGCTGTCTGTAGGCCCACAAGGGTGTATCAGCACTCAGGTTGAGCTGGCCAAGAGTTATCATTCTTTTAGCCCAACTCTTCAACAGAGTCTATTTCCTTTGACTAAGTCTCTGACAAAGGATGCACTCTCTCAAGGTGGTCCTTGAAACCACCTGAGAGGGCAGAGGTCACACCCAGAACTTTAGAAAGGTGTGTGTGTGTGTGTGTGTGTGACTTTTTGTCCAGAAACATACCTCCTCTGACTCAGCACAGCACCCTAAGCTGCAAGAAGTAATTTCCTGCTCTGTGCAGGGAATAAAGGAAAGAATTTATTTCTTATGCTCTTGAAACCAAGAATTAATTTCACCTCTTTAGATCTAGTTTCTTACATTTAGGCATATATGTGATATGTAATTGATAGTGATAGTGAAGTCACTCAGTTGTGTCCGACTCTGTGACCCCATGGACTGTAGCCTAGCAGGCTCCTCTGTCCATGGGATTTTCCAGGAAAGAGTACTGAAATGGGTTGCCATTGCCTTCTCAGGGGATCTTCCCAACCCAGGGATCAAACCTGGGTCTCCCGCATTGCAGGCAGATGCTTTACCACCTGAGCCACCAGAGAAGCTTATATATATATATATATATATATATATTTGTTGTTGAGTCACTCAGTTGTGTCGAACTGTTTGGGACTTCATGGACTATAGCACGCCAGGCTTCCTGTCCTTCACCATCGCTAGAAGCTTGCTCAAACTCAAGTCCAATGAGTTATTACTACTTAACCATATCATCTTCTGCCTCCCCCTTCTACTTTTGCCTTCAATCTTTCCCAGCATCAGGGAAGACTCTTGAAAGTCCCTTGGATTGCAAAGAGATCAAATCAATCAATCCTAAAGGAAATCAATCCTGAATATTCCTTGGAAGGACTGATGCTGAAGCTCCAATATTTTGGCCACCTGATGCAAAGAGCTAACTCATTGGAAAAAAAATCCTGATGCTGGGTTTTATATATATATATATATATATATATATATATATATATACACACACACCAGGCAGTGCTGGTGGTAAAGAACCCGCCTGCCAATGTAGGAGATGCAGTTTCGATCCCTGGGTGGGGAAGATTCCCTGGAGAAGGGCAGGGTAACTCCAGTATTCTTGCCTGGAGAATCCATTGACCAGGGGAGCCTGGCGGACTGCACTCTACAGGGTCACAAAGTCAGACATGACTGAAGCAACTTCACATGCATACACATAAATATGTACATATATAAGTCTAATATACATGTATTAATTCTAGTGTCTTTATAACTCTCTCTCTATGGGTAGATATTCCTCCCTAAGGTACCATGCCTCAAATGTTAAGGGGCTGCCAAAATACTTTCTACTCAGTCCTATTTATTCCTATATGGTATTTGACTATGTTATGCAAATTTAGCAAGACTTCTACAAGAGTTACAGCACATTTTAGAAGAATTCTTCTGGCTAATTTCATCATAAAATTTTAAGGGAAATTCCATGTGGTAAAAATACCATGGCACGGGTAATCAAACATGGGTTCACATTCAAACTCTGCCATTTAAGCTCTGTAGTCTTGGGCAAGTTACTAAAAATATTTAATTTTTCACTTGAAGAACTCAAACACATTGTGTAGAATACCCTTTTCTTGCTCTTTGATATTTAAAGCAATGTCCTTGGCATCTAGATGAATTATATCTGAAAGAAAAGTCTAATTTCATTAATTAAGCCTCACTTTTAAGAAAAAGACTAACTAAATCTAAATTAAAGTGTCAATCTCAAAGCAACCCAAGTGTGGCTTGGGTTTCTGCATTGAATAAGGTATGGTGATCTTTTCATTCTCTCCTTGTCTATTCCCCTCCCAGGGTCAGAAAAGAGGAAAAGGAAGGAGGAGAATACAGAGAAAAGTGTATTTTTAACCTAACAGGTCCTGCTGTTGCGGTTCCTTCAGAGTGAGCGCCAGTGTGGACTGACTGCCTGTCATGGTCCTTCAGATGCTGGCTCTGTCTTGGGGTGTTGCTGTTGGTTGTTGTTTAGTTGCTCAGTCGTGTCCAACTGTTTAGCCCACCAGGCTCCCCTATCCATGAGATCTTCCCAGGAAGACTACTGGAGTGGGTTGTCATTTCCTTCTCCAGAGGATCTTTCTGGCGCTGGGGTTGAACCCTCACCTCCGGCATTGCAGGCATGCTTTACCACTGAGCCACCAGGGAGATGTAAGTTCTTCAGGAGACACCACAAAGCATTGTTCACACAACTAATGAGCTGTCCAGCCTGCCTCCTGTCACCGTCTCCCAGTTTCTTGCCCTTGGCCATAGGCCTCGTCTTCCACTGTCAACAGTCTTTCTTCTAGGACAAGGCATCTTCAGAAGGTCCAAAGCCCACCTGACTTTCAAAGAATCCAGCCGACCCACAGGAAACCCATAGGTCCTCACCAAATGAAACAGGAGGAATGCAAGCTGAGCCCTTCTAGTCTTCTTCTTTTACCCAACCAAAAAGGGCTGCTCCTTAAGAGTCCACCAGGGAAGAAGCAAGCATGTTCACCAGGCTGTCAGACTTCTCAGAATTCTCTCTCCGCACTCTGTTCTGGGGGAAACACTAAAGCAGTTCACAGATGCCCCAACATAGAAAGCTTCCAGGTGAGGATGAAGTCCCAGTCTCTCCTTTCAGAGATCTCACAGTGTTCAGAGTTTCTTATCTATTTTGGAGAAATGCCACAGCACTGCCCTCTAGACTGAGAACTGTGAATTGTCTACTTCAAAGGATTCTTGAGTCTCTAGTCTTTTCTCTGTATAAGGGGTAATGGGTGATGGAATCAGGACCACTCAGCTACATTTCAGTAAGTCTTACGGAATGGTATCTACTGTTCTTCTTTAAAATGTGAGGATATTTATCATCTAGTATTCCCAACTTAGAGGCTTTAGCTGAAATCTGAGATAATGAATATCTTATTCACAGTCTATTGCTAATAATAATAATAGTAATGCTAATAACTGCAATAATTGGAGAAGGAAATAGCAACCCACTCCAGTACTCTTGCCTGGAGAATTCCATGGACAGAGGAGCCTGGCAGGCTACAGTGTATGGTGTCACAAAGAGTCAGACATGACTGAGCAACTAAGCACGCAGGCAATATTGCTCTTGTGGGATTTCCTAGGCAAAAATATTGGAATGGGTTGCCATTTTCTTCTCCAGGGGATCTTCTTGACCCAGGGATCAAACCCGCACCCCATCTCTCGCATCTCCTGAATTGGCAGGTGGATTCTCTACCACTGAGCCACCTAGCAAGCCCAGGAGTAGTATTAACCAATATTTAGAACTATGTGCCAGATATTACTTTAAGCACACTAAATTTACTAAATGTTTAACACTCTAACAACCATATAAAGTTATGTCTGCATTTTAAAGATGCAGAAACTGAGGCAAAACTTAAGGAACTTGCCTAAATTTTTACAGCTAGTAAGTGGCAGGTCTGGGATTCAAGCCAGACGGCTTAGCTATATACTTCATACCCTTAACAGCTACACTTTCATGCCTCTTCCTGTTAAGAGGTTTGGACTTTATCCTGAGGGTGATGGAAAGAATTTGATATTTTCCCCTTCACCTACAAAATAAGGATAATAAATCCTACATTATTCAGTGATTTGGAAAATAAGATAATACAGATGAAGACACTGAAACCAGCCCTGATGTGTAGTACAAACTTGCTAATAAATGATAATATTCATCACTATTTTTCTCTTTCTGTGTGAGCTTGTTGATACCAAGCCAATACCAAGAAAAGCTAGAAAAGTCATTCCTGTAGAAATAAGAGAGGAGCTATTGCCCCCACCCTCAAATCCCGAAATCAGCAGGTGGAGATATTCAGCCCCACCCATGATTCCCCTATAGAACACCCCAAGAATAGGATCTGTACCCCTTGTCACAATACAGCCAGACATGACCATGTACAACAGTTTGTTTCCTGTTTGGTTTAGTCCTTTGAAGACTGAGCCAAAGAGGCAGAGACAAATTTGAGAAACTGAGACTGAGTCTAAGCTCTCTTTGATCCCTTGATCAAGTTTCCAATCCAGTATCTGGATTGCCCAGGGGACAAGAGAAAGATCCTAAATTTTATCCTCTCTGGCAGACAAAGAGTCAAAATTAGTCCCAGACAAAGGGCTGCACAAAAACACTTGCATGACATAACTCTCCTTCATGAATTAAGCCTTAGAAAGGCTCATGACCAGGAGCCTTAGAAAATTCCAATTTGAGGCTAGAGATACCTGTACAAACCGGATGGATTTTAGTTTGCATAAAGCCCAGGGTTTTAGGGAAAGACTTGATTACCTGAGGCTTAGTTTGAATTAAAAGGCAAAGCAATTACACAAAGCTCTCATTTAACTTTTCAGTGGGATTAGGCCCACCCTAACTTTATGACGCTAGGTTGCTAAAAACAAATGGCAGTTTCTCACACGCCCTAGGAAAAATTTGGGGCTTATATAATTTTTCCAAATTATGAGGCATTGTGCCCAAGACTAGCAGATAGAAAAGGCCTAGAACCAAATGTACCCAATCTTACGGCTCAAACCAAGTGACAAGAGAACAGTCGTTTCATTTTTGTTTTTCCACTCACACATCAATGCTGCAGTCAGTACTGTCGATGCTACTGGAGACCCATGTCACTGGGGGAAGAAAAAGAAAACATGAGAACTAATTTTTGTCTCCCTTTCCTCATCTCTAAATGGGAAGCTGGACTCTTAAGACTCTCGAGTTCATATTCTTGGGAAGTTGATTTTATACAGGAGGTGTACATGAAAAGAGGAAGAGTGTAAAGGATAAAGCTAAAGAGATGAAAAGACCTCTGGAAAAGTAAGCATCTTCAATCTTTCGATAAAGGCTTCCTTCCCCTTTGTAACTCGATAGCCCTCAGGAAACTCTCCAGCTCCCTCTCCGAGGAGAGTGAATTGAGGGTGTGTGCGGGGGAAGTTATACAGGCAACTTAAATGTTTTCCCAGAACTCATAGAGAGTCAACACAGCCCTCCTTGGGCGATGCAGCCGTCTCTGGCTCAAACATCCATAACTCTTTCAGTTATACTTTCAGTTATACTTCATACCCAAATATTAAATCTCTATTTCCCTAACATCCAGAAAACTTCAAGAACTTCAGGTTGATTCGGAATCAAACCCAGACTAAACTAATATTTTGTAACCAAGGACCTCTACCTGGGCTGATAACTGATTCTCTTGGGCTCTTAAACAGCTTCTAAGTTGCCAGGGACATCTTAGCAGAAGTGTATTAAAAAATAAAATAATGCACTGGCTTAGCAGTATGAAAGCAGAATCCATAAACCACAATATCTCTCTGTGAGGAAATAGACTTCCTGTCTGCTTTTTTTTTATGTGCCCAATTAAGTGCAGATTTTTGGCTGCGTGAGCAACATAACTGCAGCATTTTTTCCAGAAAAACCAAGAAATGAACTAAAAAGCTAAACAAGAAAAGGACTTATAAGAAGATGGTCTGATAAGCTCTGTGAGATAATATTTTTTCTCACTTTATACCTGATATCGTCTAGACTGGATGTGACCAGCCTCGAGCGGAGCGACTCTAGATCACATTTCTAATGGCTGGCAGCTCCCCATCCCCAAGGGCTTTTCACTGAGTAAGGTGAGTACACTTCAAGGCCTTATATGGAAGAAAGGAACAGGGCACTGAGGCAGGATGGGTGGTTCAGAGAGTTGGGTGTCTGAGAATCAAAAATCAAAGTTAACCGAGATTCTTTGATGAAAAAACAGGGGCTGGATGACCTGGTTCAAAAGAAATAAGAACCTGCCTGAAACCTAGTTGCCAAATAAAATTGAACCTGAACATGTGAGAGATGAAGAAAAAAAAAAAAGAAATCATAGATTTTAATTTTAGTAGAGTTATGTACACCTGGGTACTTTCTGGCTTGGGCCACAAGTGAAAATGTTAGAATCCAGTGAGAAGGCAGGATCAGAAAAGTAACCTCCCTTTCAAAGATATTCTCTCTGCTACCTCAGAGAGACCCCAAAAGTTTTCAGGAGGCTTCCATATAATCCTCAAACCTGAACAAAAGTTTGAGTGATTTCAAATAGGTCAATCTTTTTCTTATAAGTAGTCATCAAAGAAAGCTTCTCGGTGCTAGGGTTGGAATCAAATCAGCACCATTTTTAAAAATTATTATGATTATATTTATGTATTGTTAATTGATTGACTTACACTATTGGTTTGCTTTACACTATTGGTTTGATTTCTGCCATACATCAACATGAATTAGCCACAGGTATACCTATGTCCCCCTCCCTCTTGAACCTCTTACCCTTTCCCGCCTCTCTAGTCATTAATAGAGCCCTGATTTGAAGACATAAACAACCATGGCAACAGCCAGCATGAGCATTTGTTTGTTTACCTGGAAAAAGAAAAGAGCAGCAACGATGTTTTAGGGGGAAGCCCAAACCTACTGGAAAGGCCTTTGCTTATTCGTGAGAGTTCCCACATCCTCTCCAGAGCACCTCTCCCAGGTAAACAGATTTGAGATTTTCTGAGCTTTTGGCTTCTCGGCTCTGGGTTACAGAATTTCTGATTTAACATTAGTATCAAGGTACAGAATATGTTCAAGTTTTGATTTGTTCAGACTGTCTGCACTAGATAGAAAGTAGGCAAGATTTTCCCCTCTGCCTCTCTTAGCCCAGTTTTAACTTAATCAAATACCCCCTAAAATTTTACTTCGGTTTGGACTAGCTACTTAATCTTCTACCTCATTTTCTTCATCTATTACATGTGTTTGGAAATATACGCTGTATCTACTATGTTCTGATGGGATGATGGTAAATCTGATAATATAGCTAAAAATGATTTAAGAGCCTCCAGGAAAAAGAAAATATTATGAGACTATACATGTGTAAAATCCAGCCCCATGGTAAATCCAAACCACAATTGTTGTTTTCAAAATAAAGATTATAAATAGGGAAGCAAAATAAAAACATGTGCCTCAGTGTAGACTGGTATGTAAATTCAACGCATCTGTAGGTTCAGTGGAAAATGTCAGCTTATTAGAAGGGGGAAGAAAGAGGCCCAGAGCCCAAGCCAATAGTGTCAATAGGTGGGTCTATGTTTATAATTAACAGGCGATGGCAATTCTGATAATGTTACTGCATGTTTATACATAAAGATATTTCGCTCCATGTCTTGCCATCGAAAGTTCTGTAAAAGCCCTGGTTTGAGTCCTAGATTGAAATGTAAATGATACGAGACGTGAAATCAGCTTGTTTTAAACTCCGCATTGCACCCTCTCAGGAGTCTGCATGCTTTGAGAACCACTGCATAGCTGTTCAGAAAGTGCCCTCCTAATGAGGCCAATTCTGACTGATGCATATTCCAACAATAATACTTGACCCAAATTGAATGCAATTCTCTTGTACTTATTATAATTTTCTATGACAGAGAGCAGAGGCTAAATTCGGTGAAAGGATTGTTTTTCTTCTAAACTTGAGTCTGCCAAAATTTGTTTTTCTACCTCCCTCCCTGCTCTGAATCTCCCCCACCCCCAGGCATCCCTCTTGGAAGAATTTGGTGATCATAACCCACTGGGAAACTTGCTGGCATCCGCATGGTACCCATTTCCACCACTTCCCCTCACTCCTGAGATAGATTTTTGATACAGAATGGAAATATTCTCAAATGAAAGCAACATTAACAACAGCAATGTCAAGAGCAGCCTTGAAACAACATCTGATATCCCATACATACAGGGCACCTATCACCCCAGACAATGTAAAAGCCATTTGAGGTCTGTAACTTCCTTTTCTACACACAAGGAAATGTGGCTGTGAATCAAATTGATACAGGAATTTTAAATATGTGTGGTCACACAAAGTTAGAGAAGATTATAAATTCAGCATTAGAAACCAAAAGAGAAAAAAAAAAAAGCCACAGGTAGTATTCTCATATTATATTTGTTTGAGCTGTCAGGACAAAATACTAGAGAGAAATATTTTTATGACATGGAAACTAAGATCTGCTTTCCAAAATTATTTTCCACTAACCTAAAGCTGTGTATCATTGTGCAAACCTAAAGACTTCTGCTCTTGCCGAATCAAACATTTATCTTATAACTGGCGAAAGAATCCCATCGCAAGTGTGCACAAGTGCAGGGGAATGACGGGGTCTCGTCCCTGGAATAAATGCTTGGGAAAGCAGAATATCTGCCAGTCTCCAGATCACGCTGTTTTGCCACATTCTCATGACTGATCCATGGCAGAGGCCAAAACTCCTCATTTCCTCAGGTACAGAGGGGGAAAAGGATTTAATAACAAGAGAGGCTGCTCCCAATAACTTAAGTAAGAATGTTTTATCTTTCGCTTTTTACTCTCAGCAAATGGTAAAGACGCCAACTCTCTGCTGAATTAAAGGGGGTGAGAGGTGTCGAGAGGGTCGTGCTTTCAGGGGGATGGGTCACATGTCTCCATGGGTCTTGACTAGTCTTACCTCGAGAGCAAGTCGGGCCGTTTAGACTCCAGACACACCAGACACCTCACTGTTCACGTGTGTGGTGTGTGTGTGTGTGTTTTAAGAAATGAGAATGGATAATAGAACTCGGTGGAAACTACGATGGGAGAATTCAGTAGGTTTGGATGTTGTTCTAACCAAAGCTCCGTGCTTTGGGTTTCCCTGGCTTCCCCATGTTCCTTAGTCACGTCCCCAAGAGGTCTCCTGAAGCAAATCTTTACATTTTAAAACACTCCTGTGACTTATGTAGACATGGCCATATGCTCAACCTGTGATTACTGTTGGCTTCCTCTCCAGACGTGGAGGATAAAGCAGGTGTCTATTCCTTCCTCTTTCACTGTATCTTCCCTTTAGGAGGTTTATTGATGCAAGCACCAGAAGACAAAGGACTAGATACCAGCCTCTCCTCTGCATGTGTCACAGGAAAAGTAGTAAAAGAGCTGTGAGAACATGCCATGCACCATCTTGACCCGCCTCACCTGTCCTAGCACCTCGAGACACCATGCTGGTTCACTCAGGGTTCAGGGCAAAGATCGCTCTGGGCTGTGGCATGCAGGACACCAGGGCACACTATTTCGTGATTCCTTCAAACACGGAGACTCTTGTAGAGAGCAGTGTTCGACAGTGGTGCCCGTGATCCACAACTGTTTGTCAACAAGGGGAGACTGATGGCAGCTGGCCTTCATTCAGGATCTTATAGGCTACAAGTTATTTTCTCATTACTTATTCAATCTGCACAACTTATCTGGGCTATATTATTTCCCTTATGATACAACTGAGAAAACTGGGCTCTGAGTAGTTCTTCAATTCATCAAATATTTACTGAGGGCCTGCTTTGTGTCAGACACTCTTCTAGGGACTGGAGATAAAGCAGTAAGCAAGGCAGACAAAAGTCTTGCCCTGATGGAACTTGGATTCTAGTTGGTGGGGAGAAGGGAGACAAACAATAGATGAATATGCAGGTGAAATAGCATATTCATATAGCATGTCGTGTGTGTGCATGCTCAATCATGTCTGACTCTTTGCAACCCAATAGGCTGTAGCCCACCAGGCTCCTCTGTCCATGGGATTCTCCAGGAAATAATACTGGAATGGGTTGCCGTGCCCTCCTCAAGGGGATCTTCCTGACCCAGGGATTGAACCCATGTCTCCTGTGTCTCCTGCATTGGAGGAGGATTCTTTACCCACTGAGCCACCTGGGAAGCCCATATATATAGCATGTCAGATGAAGATAAATACTATGGAGAAAAATTATGATTGAGTAGAGTGATGAGAGTATACCAGTGAAGAAGGGGAAAGGTTTCTATTTACCTTGGGCAGTCAAGAAGTGTTTTATTGAGAAGGTAGCTTCTGAGCAGATAGCTGCCAGAGATAAATCAGATGGGTATCTGATTTATCAGGGGCACTACTAGCAGAGGAAAGAGTAAGTCCAAAGGCCCTGAGGCAGACACATGCTTCGTTTCACTGAGGAAATTCCAAGAGGCACTCATGGCTTGTATGAAATGAGTAAGTGTAGGGTGTAGGAAATACAGGCAAAAATGTAGGAAAGAATCTGACAAACATGGGGACTTGGCTCTTGTTTTGAATGAGATGACAAACATGAGTGTTATTCAAAATATTTAACAGCAAAGACAGCACAAATACTAAACCATCAGCATGGATGTCTGGTCACAGCATAGCAGCAGCATCCTAAAAGCCTCCCTGAAGTGCTAAGCATTACCCCTGAGCCAGTACATTCTGGAGACATCCCCTGGTGAATTTCAGGGGAATTTCAGAGGCCAGGGATCAGGGGGAGGGGCCATCTACCAAAAGGAAAAGAACTGGTAGCCCAATTCCAATGTGAGCCAGTTGGAGATCACCGCTAACAAGAAAGGACAGCTGAGTGCTAGGATTGGATTCACTTTTTAAAGGATTGCTCTGGCAGAAGTGTTGAGAATAGAGCCTAGAGAGGCAGGAATGAAAATAGGGAGACCCAATTGGTGGCTGTTGTAGTAATCTGGTGAGAGATGATGGTGGCTTGGACAGTGGTGTTAGTTGGAGATGTAGTGCAAGGCAGCAGATTGAGAATATATTTTTAAAGCAGAATCAAGAGGATTTGCTGATATAATGAGTCTGAAGTGAGAGAGAGTGTCAAACATGACATGAGGAACCAAAAGATTGGGGTTGCTATCAACCGAGATGGGAAAAACTGAAAAAGGAGCAGGGTTGTAGAAGATCAGAAATTTGATTTTCGACACAGTCAGCTTGAGATGAGTCAAGTTCATTAAGCTCCCATCATGCACCAGAAACACAGCTCTATGAGCTAAGTCCTCTGATAATATCTTCATTTTTCTGTTGAGATGACTCTGTGTGGGACAGAGATATGAGGTAACCTACTCATAATCACCAGGGCTTGCCTGATGGCTCAGATAGTAAACAACCCACCTGCAATGCAGGAGACCCGGGTTTGATCCCTGGGTCAGGAAGATCCCCTGGAAAAGGGAATGGCAACCCACTCCAGTATTCTTGCCTGGGAAATCCCATGGACAGAGGAGCCTGGTGGGATGACAGTCCCTGGGGTTGCAAAGAGTCCGACACAACTGAGCAACTAACATATTCACTCATAGTCACACAGCAGATAAACAGCACATCAAGGATTCCAGCAAGGCTTTTCCATTCTGAGTTGAATGCTTTTCCCAGGACTTCACAGCTAAGAATCAAATAGTGCTACAAAGTGATTCACTAAGAATTTGCCTCTCTGTGACCCACTCACTGGAAGGCAAGATTTAAAAAAAAAAAAAACTTTCAACATCTAAGATTCAGGGAATTTGCTGTAAAAGGGGAGAAGAGTTTAATTTTAAATTCAATTGAAAAACCAAAAGGTTTTTCTGCCTTAAAAAATAAAACAAAACCGAGGTGAGCCGAAGGCCAGCATGCTGATTGCATCAGAGAGACAAAGATGAAAAGAGGAGAGAGGAAAACGGGCATGAGCCCTAAGTCAGCACGTTAAAGGGGCTGGCCTGCGAGGCTTGTATATCAGACGTTAGTCAAAGAGGGACATTCTTTTACTGGCCTAGAAGAAATCTGAAATAACACATTAATTTTAGGTCCTTTGATATTTTTTTTTCCTGGAGATGTTTTGTTTTGATACATCAGACAACAGCCAAAGAGAAAGCCTCAGAATACAGACATAATAAAAACAGTTGATGATCCATAGTCCCTAAGCATACGTTCCACTGTCTTAGTTTTGCCCAGTTCAAATCAGCAACCCACTAAGAAGCTACAAGACATCCTGGAGGATTTAAAGAGCAAGCCTACCCGTTTTAAAGCTCCAGTGGCAGGACTTCCACCTTCAGCTAATGACTTTGAAAGGAAAGTGTGAAAGTGTTAATCACTTAGTTGTGCCCAGCTGTTTGCACCCCATGGATTGCAGCCCACCAGGCTCCCCTGTCCATGGATCTCCAGGCAAGAATACTGGAGAGGGTAGCCATTCCTTTCTCCAGGGGATCTTCCCAACAGAGGGATCTCGCCCAGGTCTCCTGCATTGCAGGCAGATTCTTTAACTTCTGAGCTTCCAGGGAAGCCCAGTTTTGGGGACCTGTTAAAACTCAGATGCTTCTGAGTAGGGTAATGTTTTACAATTAACCTAGAAATCTGTTAGCATGATTGAGAGCACTTACCAACAAAAAGCCAAATGGCCCAGCATGGGAAGCTCTTTCACTGTTTGGCAGAAGGTTGGCTTCCAGTAGTTTAGAAATGAGGGTACCATTGTTTGGGTAAAGAAATGAAGAAGGATAATGAATTGTGTTCACCCTACAACTAGCATTTGTTGTTCAAAAATAGTAACATAACTATAAAAACTGAGACCTGATGGGGAGAGTTGGAGGATTGTATAAGTTAAATAAATTCCTCATCATTTATAATGCAGAGCTGAAGATATTACATGCAGTTGATAAGTCAATAAATAAAAGAGCAGTCACTAGAAGAAGTAAAACCAGAAATCATTTGCTGGTTTGGGGGACTGGGGAATGGGAATGAAAGGTTAAGAAAGTGAGGAAAATACCTTGTATTTTATACTTTTCTGTACTGCTTGCCTTTTAAAAATGCATGTACATACATTTTATTTAAAATTTTAAATCAAATAAATATGTTAAAATTTGGTTTATATGAACAAGGTTCTGGGGATTAATGGTGAGTAAGATATAGGGCTTCCTCAGTGGCTCAGACAGTTAAGAATCTGTCTGCAATGCGGGAGACCCAGGTTTGATCCCTGGGTTGGTAAGATCCTCTGGGGAAGGGAATGGTGATCCACTCCCGTATGCTTGCCTGGAGAGTTCCATGGAGAGAGGATCTAGCAGACTACAGTCCATGGGATCGCAAAGAGTCAGACATGACTGAGCAACTCACACTTTCACTTTCAAGATAGGCATATTCCCAGCTGTCATGGCAGTTTTGTATTGAACACCCTGAAACAGAAAAGAGTGAAAAATCTGAGACACAATGTAGAGAAATTGCAAGAGAACTTTATTTTCCCTTTTTCAGGGGAACCTCGATCTCTTTCCTTCTAGTGCCTCATTCCTCTGCCTTAGATGAAATTCAAATGAAGAAAGGATGTACTTTTCTCAATTGTAGACTTTTTATAACTATACGAGGCAAGTCCTGGCTCCACCATATTCCCTACCCATTCCTCCCATACTGCTTCTCTCTTTCCTGAAAGGAACATCTTTGGAGTTGTTTTCCTTAGTAGGAATTGAACCACCCACAGAAGTTGTGTAGGATATGTGGGAAATAGACACAGAAGAGGAAGTCATTTTCCTTTGATCCTAGAACTCTCACCCTGCTGTATACATGTGTACCAGACTCCCCAACTGGATTATAAGGAAGAGGCTTCCAAAAATAAATTGCCAGAAGCAATGAATTAATACATTTAAATATGCTAAGGGTGACTCTTTCGTAGAACTTCAGACTTCAAACACAGAATCATTAAATCTATTAGTGCTTCTTTGAGTTCTGTCCTCTGAAAGCTGGGGGGGCCAGGGCTACCTTTGTTTTAATAACTCTGGTAACTCTTCACATAATTGGTTTCCGGGTATCAAGATTGTCTTCCTTGGGCTACGGTGAAGGATTCTTGATTTGATTAATTTTCTAGGAAAAAACTTTTCAATGCAGTGGCCCACAGTCACAACAAACCCAGGACAATCATCTTAATTTTACAATTGAGCTTTTTGCTGATGATAATACTAGTTTACATTTGCGCTCAAGCATTCATGCTCTGTATTCAACAAAATTTAATTAGTGCCTATCATGTGCCAAAATTATAGTAGGTATAAGGATACTAGGACAAAATAAGGAATCTTTCCTTCTGCGTATGTATTCTAGTTTAAATCAAAAGTGCAGTGAAAGCTTTAGTAAAATTGTAATGGGAATAATACTATTGCATCTTTCCTGATATGTAAGTCCATCCACATTCTCTTTCATCAACCTTTATAGATTAGACAGAGGAGAAGGATTAGATGCCACTTAGAAAAGGATATGCTAGAGGAAAAGAAAGCAAAAGCCTTCATCAACTAGTATGGAAGATTTGGAGATGAAGAAACGATGATGTATGTAGGTGAAGCGATCAGACTCACATAATTGCATTTTACCACCATCTCCCACCTTGAAAAAGGAGCTTGGTTGGGGTAGAGCATATAGAAATATCAATACAAGCATGAAGACACCAGGGATGAAGGTAGCCTGGGGACACTGTGCTTCCAGGAGAAGCCAACACTCAGCTGGAGGAAGGACCCTGATATGCTGCCAACAATTTATACTGTAATTCTTTTTCCTGGCATTCCCCAAGTCCCCACAGCCATTTATCATGGTAACTGTACACTAAGGAAGGAAAAATGGCCAGTGGGGGGGTTGGAAATTATTGAGCACTGACTCTGAACTGACACTAATTCCTGTGACCTAAAGATACTGACTCAGCATTCAGGGTTAATGGAGGTCAAGTTGTTACCAGATCAAACTTGTGTCCACTCACCAAAATGCAATGAAGTCTATCTATCGACACTGGGTTGTTGTGAAGGAAAGTGCATTTATTGCAGGCGGCCAGACAGCTCATGCTCAAAAAACCAAACTCCCTGATCGGCTTCAGGGAAGCTTTTTTTTTTTTTTTTATTGTGCTCCTTTTTATTTATTTATTTATTTTGTAATTTACTTAATTTATTAAAAAATGCGTAAGTTCCTAAAATTTATGTATAAAACTTCAGATACTTGAATGATGGACAGTTTCTCAGATCATTTCTTGTCCTGCTGTAATAAAAACCTCCTTGGCCAGGCAAAATAAAGGTAGAAAGCATTTTTAAAGGCCAGATGATGGAGAGGATTGCAGGGTATGTAATCAGCTCAAGCACAATTCTCTGATTGGTTTATGGTGAGATAACAGGTGGTGTCAAGGGTTGCTATTGTTGATAATAGCAACAATCCTCAGACTCTAGTAGGTCTCAAGACTATGTGCTCATGGCCCTAAAACAGTTAACTTCTTACATTTAGAGGTGATTTTAGCATCTGTAAAAGGACTCAGGAAATGTACGTCGGATACTGTCATTTAGGTACTGTCATTTAGTCCCTCAGAGAGGGACTAAAGCAGAGAAAATGGAGGGAGGGCTGTGTCCTGGGAAGGCCCCATAGGGTCCTGCGGCTGCTGCTGCTGCTAATTCGCTTCAGTCGTTTCCGACTCTGTGCGACCCCATAGACAGCAGCCCACCAGGCTCCCCCGTCCCTGGGATTCTCCAGGCAAGAACACTGGAGTGGGTTGCCATGCCCTCTTCCAGGGGATTTTCCCAACCCAGCGGTCGAATCTGCCTCTTTTAAGTCTCCTGCATTGACAGGTGGGTTCTTCACTTTCCCAGGTGCCACCTGGAAAACCTCAAAATTCTCCATGGTTATTTTCAAATTTTCAGTAGGCATAGTTGGAACTTGCAGAACCCTCACATTGATTCTTTGATCTGCAAAGTGGGAGACTTTATGGTAAGAAAGGCCAGGTGGAAATCCCTAGAACTTTTCCTCTACCTACCAAACTATGAAACCAAAAGCAATACCACATACCTGGAAGAACTGTAGAGATTAGTGCCATTCTCAAGGACTTGAATGATGCAAAGTTGGTGATTCTTAACACATCCTTATTCAGATAACCTAAGTCTGTGCATAGGAGAAGGCAATGGCACCCCACTCCAGTACTCTTGCCTGGAAAATCCCATGGACGGAGGAGCCTGGAAGGCTGCAGTCCATGGGGTCACTGAGGGTCGGCCACGACCAAGCGACTTCACTTTAACTTTTCACTTTCATGCACTGGAGAAGGAAATGGCAACCCACTCCAGTGTTCTTGCCTGGAGAATCCCAGGGACGGGGGAGCCTGGTGGGCTGCCGTCTCTGGGGTCACACAGAGTCGGACACGACTGAAGTGACTTAGCAGTAGCAAGTCTGTGCATAAGACAGACAAATTCTGGAGAATGACTATATGATTAGAAACTTAATCAAGTGGTGACTCAAACTTTACTTTGCTGTTATAAATGTAGTTTCTTTCCTGGAACAAGGTTTGTTTGTTATTTTAGTTTGCTTTTAACTTGTTAGTAAAGATCATCAGACACTTTTTGCTTTCAACTTGAAAAGTCACCAACATACATTCAATGTTCTTTAATTATTCAGAGCTACATTAATTCTCTTGACTCAGTCATAACTTAGTCCATAGGTCTGGTTACCTCTCCATTCCACAGAACAAACGTTTTCTGAATATACTGAAGAGAGCAAGCTGATTGGATGTACTGGTTAAGAAGTAACAATTACTCTGGAAACCTTGGAAAGAACTATATGTGCTAGAAGATGGGATATAAAACCCAGAAAACTTAGGGGCCTAGGACAAAGTAATCTGTATAAGATTTACTCTTCTGCCACCATAATCAGTTCAACAGCATTTAGACATTGTGACAACAGGCAGATCCCTAAAAGAACAACAAAGTAAGACCCAGCATGGCCCTGGGTTCCTGCCTGGAAGCAGCTTGCAGCCTGCAGCACTGAACATATCAGTCTAGTCTTGCTGGTTGTGCAGACAGAAATTTAAATTTGAGGAGGATGAAGCATCTGGAATTTCTGATGCTAAGTGCCAGAGAGAAGGGAGCTATGCAGAGAGAATAAGAGAGCTCTAGAAACCTGAATAGCATTCCCCTCAAATTTTTTAATTAATAAGCTATAGATGCATAGAGTGAATTTGTGAGACCAGGCAAAGAGGAGCTATTGGAGAGAGAGAGGATGAAACAACCCCAGTTCTCACACAGAGTAGGAAGCCATTCATGTTCTAACCAGAGGAGAGAGACTTCACTGAATACTGAGATCATTCAATATAGACTCCAGAAGAGTCACCTGTTAGTAGGAAGGTTAAATTAGCTCTTGACTAATGGCTATCTTGGCCCACCCAGGATATCTTCCTGACATCCAATCAGGAAGAAGAAGGAAAACATGATCTATTGCCAAGGGGGGGGGAAAAATCAGGTGGAAATGTTAGAGCTGATGGAATTAGCAGAGAATGAATGACTTTAAAATAGCTATTGTAAATATGAGGACAGAAATTGAAAATCTATACTTTTATAAAAAGGATCAGGAACTTCTAGAGATGAAAAACCTAAATGAAAACTTGACTGATTGAATTGTATTTCCCCAAAAGATACATGGAAGTTCTAAATCCCAGTACCTAGGAATGTGACTTAATTTGGAAATAGGGTTATTGCACATTAAATACTTAATATGAGATCATACTGGAGTAGAATGGGTCCTTAATCCACTATGACTAGTGTTCTTAAAAGAAGAGGCAAGAAACACACAGGGAGCAGTTTGCCATGTGACAGTGCAGGCAGAAATTGAAGGAATTCATCTATAAGACAAAGAATGCCAAGAACCGTCAGCAAATACCAGGAGCTAAAAAGACAACAAAAAATTCTTCCCCACAGATTTCAGTGGGAGCATAGCCCTGCTGACATCTTGATTTCTTGATTTCATTCCTCCAGAACTGTAGGACAATACATGTCTATGGTTTTAAGCCATCCAGCTTGTGATACTTTGTTAGGGCAGCCATAAGAAAATAATCTAACTGCATAAGCAGATTGTAACTGTATAAGTACAAGCTTAACTGTATCAGATTATCAACCAGAGAATGGAAACTATCTAAATGTAAACACAATGGAGAAAAAAGACTGAAAAAATTAACAAAGCCTGTTTGTGAAACAGTATCAAGTGATTAAAACGTCAATTTTATAGCCTATGAAACCAGCTCTCCAAAAGGAAAGAAACAAAGTTTTTTGACAAAGTTGAGAGAAATTATCATCAGCAGCCATGTATCATAAGAAAATGGAAAGATTTCTTGAAGATAAGGATAAAAAAAAAATTACATGGAAACAATTTACATAGAGAGGGGGAAAAAAAACAGAAATTGATAATATATAAGTAAAATAAAATACATATTTCCTCATTTTTTACTTCCTAGAGAGATTAATTGAAAATTTATTTCAATTAATTGAAGTAAAAAATATTAGCAATGTATTGGGGGATGATAACATACATCAATGTTGTGATAACATAACATACGTAATAAGACAACAGTAACATTAAAAAATGGGGGAAATGGAAGCATAATTTCTTAAGGTTCCTAAATTATACATGAAGTGGTATAATATTCTTTAAAGGTAGACTGTGATTAATTAAAGATGTATATTTTAAAGCCTTGAGCACACACAAAAAATATTAATAAAGCAAAGAGGAATAGCTGACACATCCATAAAAGAGGTAAAAAAGAATTCTAAAAAATTCATTTAATCAAAAAGAAGGTAGGAAAAGATTGGAAAGAAAAAGCTAACAAAATAGAAAATGGCAAGACAAGACATTTAAACTTAACTATAACCATATTTTTAATTATGATAAATGTAAATGCACTAAAAGTACCAACTGAAAGGTCATAGTTTTTAAACCAAAAAGAAAGATCCAGCTATATGCTGTCCATAGGAAACTCACTTGAAATATAAAGATATAGGTGAATTTAAATCAAAAGGATGTTAAATGATATGCCATGAAAACACTAATCATAAGAAAGCTGTAGTGATTATACCTGATAAAATTAGGTAAGAAATATTACCAGAAATAAAAAAGGATATTTCATGATGATAAATGAGTCAATTCATAAAGAAAACTCAATAATCCTAATATGTGTGTAACTGATTTCAGAACTTTAAAATATATGAAGCAAAAACTGACAACAGCAATAGGCAAATCAACAATTTAGCTGGATTCTTCAATACACCTTGCTCAGCAACTGATTGAACAGGTGGACAGAAAAATCAGTGAAGACAGAAACCTTGAACACTGTCCATCAAATTTGACTTAATTAACATGTAGATAACACTACATGCAATGGAGTACATACTCAAAACAAATGGATATGGGATAATGACCAAAATAGACTATATTCTGGGTCATTAATTGAGGCTCACTATAATTAAAATTATTAAAATTATATGTGAATTTTGACCACAATGAAATAAATTAGAAATCATTAATAATAGGAATAGTCATGTATCTACCAGAGAAATTTAATTTGAAATCAAAAATCTTTCAACAAAGAAAATTACAAGCCCAGTTGGTTTCAGTGGTGAATTCTATCAAATATTTAAGGGTGAAATAATAATCCTACACAAATTCTTTTAGAAAATAGAGGAGGATAGATCATCTTCCTACATGTTGTGTGAAGCCAGAATTCCATGATACCAAAACCAAAGTCTTTAAAAAAAAAAAAATTCCAGTCCAATATTGCTTATGAACATAAACAAAGTTTCTTAACCATTGTTAGTGAATATAATCCAGCAACATTACAAGAAGGACTATACATCACGACCAACTGGAATATATCTCAGGAATACAGGGTTAGTTTAACTTTGAAAAATCACCATATTAACCAAAAAAAAAGGAAATATAAAACAGCATTTGAAAAATGTCAACATCTATTTATGATAATAATTCTCAGCAAGTTAGAAGTAGAAGTCAACTTCTTCCATATGATAAAAGGGATCTTCAAAAACCTACTGCTAGGATCGTAATAATGGTAAGAGAAAAAATGCTTTCCCCATCAGAAACTAGCAAGGGTGTACATTCTCACCATTTATATTCAGCACTGTATTGGAAGCCCTAGTCAGGCAATAAGGCAAGAAAAATGAGTAAAAGTCATAAATGTGGAAAGGAAGCTTTAAAAAAGTCTTCATTTGAATGACTGTGTATGTAAAAATTGTAAGAAAAAAATTTAAAGGTTACAAATTATTTTAACGAAGTTTCAGTATAAAAGGTCAATATATCAAAACCATTTATAATTCTATATTCTGGTAGTAAAAAATTAAATGTGCAAAATACTATTACTTTAATACTCAGAACATTAAATACTAAGGAAATATTTAACAACATGTATTGTACCCTGAAACCACAGAACAATGTTGAGAGAAATTAAAGGAGACCTAAAGAATTGTAGAGATGCATTAATGAACTCAAAGACTCAGCATTGTTAAGCAATCATTCTCCCCAAGTAAAGTTTTCAGATATCCCATCAGTTCAGTTCAGTTCAGTCGCTCAGTTGTGTCCAACTCTTTGTGACACCATGGACTGCAGCAGGCCAGGCCTCCCTGTCCATCACCAACTCCCAGAGTTTACTCAAACTCATGTCCATTGAGTCAGTGATGCCATCCAACCATCTCATCCTCTGTCATCCCCTTCTCCTCCCACCTTCAATCTTTCCCAACATCAGGGCCTTTTCAAATGAGTCAGTTATTCATATCAGGTGGCCAAAGTGTTGGAGTTTCAGCTTCAGCATCAGTCCTTCCAATGAACACTCAACTCTGATCTCCTTTAGGATGGACTGGTTGGGTCTCCTTGCTGTCTAACGGACTCTCAAGAGTCTTCTCCAACACGACAGTAATCCCAATCAATATTGTAAAGTAATTAGCCTCTAATTAAAGTAAATAAATTTAAAGTAAAAAAAAACCCTAAATAGAATATTGTTTTTTAGGTATTAGGAGTCCAACTCTAGAAATTAACAGAAAGTGTAAAAGTACCTATATTAACCAAAATAATTATGAAAAATGAATTTGGAACACTTACAGTACCTGATTTCAAGATTTACTATAAAGCTAAAGTAATCAAAATAGTGTGATATTGGCATGTGATTAGACATACAGATAAATCAAAAGGACAGAATAAAAAGCTTAGAAATGTACCCACATATACATGGTTAATTGATGTTGGACAAACTTACCAAAGTAATTCAACAAGGAAAGGATAGTTTCTTCACCTCTTGCTTTCACCATGTATGTGTGTGTTAGTTGCTCAGTCTTGTCCAAGTCTTTGTGACCCCATGGAATTCTTCAGGCCAGAATACTGGAGTGGGTATCCGTTCCCTTCTCCAGGGGATCCTCCCAACCTAGGGATCAAACCCAGGTCTCCCGCATTGCAGGCGGATTCTTTACCAGCTGAGCCATTCACCATATATGAAATTAACTCAAAAATAGATCATAGACCAATTATGGAGGCTAAAGCTAAGTTCTCAAGAAATCGTAAAAAATCTTTGCAACCTTAGAATAGGCAAAGATTTCTCAGATACATTTCACAAAACACTAATCATATTAAAATTACTGAAAAATTATACTTCATCAAATATAAAAACATGTCTTTGAAAGACACCATTAAGAACTTGAAAAGCAAAGCCACATACCAGGAGACAATCCTTACAGTACAAAGTACTTAGTTCCAAAATACACAAAAACTTCTTACAACCCCAAATAAGACAATCTAATTTTTTAAATAGGGAAATGATTTTGGGGAAAAAATGCATTACATAAGAAGTTACATAAATGGCCAGTAAGTACATTCAAAGATAGCTGATATCCCTAGTTACTATGGAAATAAAAATGAAAACAATGAGATGCTATCTTATGTTTACTGAGACTAATATTAAAAAGACTGACAATAGCAAATTTTGGCTAGGAAATGGAGCAACTGGAACTCTCATATTTTGCTGATGAAAATGTAAATTTCTATAATCACTTTGAAAAGATGTTTGGCAATTTCTTCAAAATTAAACACACTTTTCATAGTATCCAGTCATTCCAACCAAGTATTTACTTACAAAAAATGTGCATAAAAATTCATAGAAGCTCTATCATAATATTAAAAAACTTGAAACCCAAATGTTCATCAAATGTTGAATGAATAAACTGATTGTGGTATGTTTACATGATGCAATGTTACTTAACAATAAAAAAAACCAACTTGACACAAGCAACAATAAAAAAGAATCAGACAAACAAACAACACCTCATGGATGAATTTTTAAAAGTCAGTTCTGGAAAAGGTCAGTTTTCATTCCAATCCCAAAGAAAGGTAATGCCAAAGAATGCTCAAACTACCACACAATTGCACTCATCTCATACACTAGTAAAGTAATGCTCAAAATTCTCCAAGCCAGGCTTCAGCAATATGTGAACTGCGAACTTCCTGATGTTCAAGCTGGTTTTAGAAAAGGCAGAGGAACCAGAGATCAAATTGCCAACATCCTCTGGATCATGGAAAAAGCAAGAGAGTTCCAGAAAAACATCTACTTCTGCTTTATTGACTATGCCAAAGACTTTGACTGTGTGGATCACAATAAACTGTGGAAAATTCTGAAAGAGATGGGAATACCAGACCACCTGATCTGCCTCTTGAGAAATTTGTTTGCAGGTCAGGAAGCAACAGTTAGAACTGGACATGGAACAACAGACTGGTTCCAAACAGGAAAAGGAGTATGTCAAGGCTGTATATTGTCACCCTGTTTATTTAACTTATATGCAGAGTACATCATGAGAAACGCTGGACTGGAAGAAACACAAGCTGGAATCAAGATTGCCGGGAGAAATATCAATAACCTCAGATATGCAGATGACACCACCTTTATGGCAGAAAGTGAAGAGGAACTAAAAAGCCTCTTGATGAAGGTGAAAGTGGAGAGTGAAAAAGTGGGCTTAAATCTCAACATTCAGAAAACAAAGATCATGGCATCCGGTCCCATCACTTCATGGGAAATAGATGGGGAAACAGTGGAAACAGTGTTAGACTTTATTTTTCTGGGCTCCAAAATCACTGCAGATGGTGACTGCAAGCCATGAAATGAAAAGATGCTTACTCCTTGGAAGGAAAGTTATGACCAACCTAGATAACATATTCAAAAGCAGAGACATTACTTTGCCAACAAAGTTCATCTAGTTAAGGATATGGTTTTTCCTGTGGTCATGTATGGATGTGAGAGTTGGACTGTGAAGAAGGCTGAGCGCTGAAGAATTGATGCTTTTGAACTGTGGTGTTGGGGAAGACTCTTGAAAGTCCCTTGGACTGCAAGGGGATCCAACCAGTCCATTCTGAAGGAGATCAGCCCCGGGATTTCTTTGGAAGGAATGATGCTAAAGCTGAAACTCCAGTACTTTGGCCACCTCATGCGAAGAGTTGACTCATTGGAAAAGACTCTGATGCTGGGAGGGATTGGGGGCAAGAGGAGAAGAGGACGACAGAAGATGAGATGGTTGGATGGCATCACTGACTCAATGGACATGAGTCTGAGTGAACTCCGGGAGTTGGTGATGGACAGGGAGGCCTGGTGTGCTGCGATTCATGGCGTCGCAAAGAGTCGGACACGACTGAGCGACTGATTCGATCTGATAAAATAGGGCATGGGGTTTGATTGCATATATGTGAAATTCTAAAATAGGGAAAACTAATTGATAGTGACAAAAAGAATATTATAGTTGCCGAGCCCCAGGTGTAGGAAATTATCAACTACAAAAGAATTTTTAAGGTAGTAGAAATGTTCTGTATATATCTTGATTGTGACACTTGGTTACTCAAGTATATGCATACGTGCATGCTAAGTCGTTTTAGTCTTGTCTGACTCTTTGTGACCCTATGGACTGTACCCTCCAGGCTCCTCTGTCCATGTGATTCTCCAGCCAAGGATACTGGAGTGGGTTGCCACGCCTTCCAGGGGATCTTCCTGACCCAAGGATCAAACCCACATCTCATGTCTCCTGCATTGGCAGGAGGGTTCTTTATCTCTAGTGCCACCTGGGAAATCCACTCATGTATACACATTCATCAAAACTCACCAAACTGTACACCAACTTGGCTATAATTTATTGTAGTCAATTGCACTTCAATGAAGTTGTTTAAAAAAAATCTGAGCCTACCATTTCAGCAAAAATTTTAGAGTTCCAAGGTGAACAAGTTGTTCTTTTTGACTTTTTATCGCTAAGAAAGAAGTCTACCCTGCCAGTTCTTCAGGACTAGTTACTTATTCTTTTAACTCTCCAAGTTTCCCTTTTGTACCTTAATTTCCCCAGTTTTCCTCACATGAAATATGATTCCTATTATAAATTCCTTATTTCATAACACTTATAGTTGCTTTGTTGTTCCAAATGGTTTCTATACCAAAACAATGCCCTTGTTATACATGGGAAAATATACACAAAATCAATGAGCTAGTCATTTGTACTTCCAGGAACTAAACATCAAAATTCACAAACCTGAGACTTCCCTGGTGATCCAGTGGTTAAGATTATGTGTTTTTAATGCAGGGGGCTTGGGTTAGATACCTGGTGTGGAAATAAGATCTCACATGCCAAGAGGTGAGGCAAAAACCTCACAAGCATGATCTAGGAAACCTTCAGTCACCCACTGTGTTAGTTTTCTACCCAGTTCAGTCACTCAATCATGTCTGACTCTTTGTGACCCCATGGATTGCAGCACACCAGGCCTCCCTGTCAGTCACCAACTCCTGGAGCTTCCTTAAACTCACATCCATTAAGTTGATGATGCCATCCAACCATCTCAACCTCTGTCGTCCCCTTCTTCTCCTCTTTTATTCTTTCCCAGCATCGGGGTCTTTTCAATGAGTCAGCTCTTCACATCAGGTGGCCAAAATATTAAAACCTCAGCTTCAGCATCAATCCTTCCAAAGAATATTCAGGACTGATTTCCTTTATGATTGACTGGTTTGATCTCCTTGCAGTCCAAGGGACTCTCAAGGATCTTCTCCAGCACCACAGTTCAAAAGCATCAATTCTTTGGCACTTGGCTTTCTTTACAGTCCAAGTCTCACATCCATACATGACTACTGGGGAAAAAAAATGTAGCTTTGACTATACAGACCTTTTTTGGCAAAGTAATGTCCTGCTTTTTAATATGCTGTCTAGGTTTGTCATAGCTTTTCTTCCAAGGAGTAAGCATCTTTTAATTTTATGGCTATAGTCACTATCTGCAGTGACTTTGGAGCCCCCAAAAATAAACTGTCTCATTGTTTCCATTGTTTCCCCATCTATTTACCATGACGTAATGGGACCAGATCCCATGATCTTTGTTTTTTGAATGTTGAGTCTTAAGCCAGCTTTTTCACTCTCCTCTTTCACTTTCATCAAGAGGCTCTTTAGTTCCTCTTTGCTTTCTGCCCTAAGAGTGGTAACATCTGCATATCTGAGGTTATTGATAATTTTTCAGGCAATCTGGATTCCAACTTGTGCTTCATCCAGCCCAGCATTTCACGTGATGTGCTATGCATAGAAGTTAAATAAGCAGGGTGACAATATACAGCCTTGACGTACTCCTTTCCTGATTTGCAACCCGTCTGTTTTTCCATGTCTGGTTCTAAATGTTGCCTCTTGACCTGCATATAGGTTTCTCAGGATGTAGGTAAGGTAGTCTGGTATTCCCATCTCTTGAAGAATTTTCCACAGTTTGTTGTGATCCACACAGTCCAAAGCTTTGATGTAGTCAATGAAGCAGAGGTAGATGCTTTTCTAGATTTCTCGTGCTTTTTCTATGATCCAACAGATGTTGGCAATTTGATCTCTGGTTCCTCTGCCTTTTCTAAATCCAACTTGTACATCAGAAAGTGTCAATTCACATACTGCTAAAGCCTAGCTGGGAGAATTTTGAGCATTACGTGGCTAGCCTGTGAAATGAGTGCAATTGTGCGGTAGTTTGAACATTCTTTGGCATTGCCTTATTTTGGGATCGGTATGAAGACTGACTTTTTCCAGTCCTGTGGCTACTGCCAAGTTTTCCAAATTTGCTGGCATAAAGTGCAGCACTTTGACAGCATCATCTTTTAGGATTTGAAATAGTTCAGCTGGAATTCCATCACCTCCACTAGCATTGTTTGCAGTAATGCTTCCTAAGTCCCACCTGACTTCACACTCCAGTATGTTTTGCTCTAGGTGAGTGATCACACCACTGTGGTTATCTGGGTCATTAAGATGTGTGTGTGTGTGTGTGTGTGTGTGTGTGTGTGTGTGTTCTGTGTATTCTTCCACCTCTTTTTAATATTTTCTGCTTCTGTTTGGTCTATATGGTTTCCGTCCTTTATTTTGCCCATCTTTGCATGAAATGCTCCCTTTGTATATCTAATTTTCTCGAAGAGATCTCTAGTCTTCCCCATTCTGTTTTTTTCCTCTATTTCTTTGCACTGATCACCTAGGAAGACTTTCTTATCTCTCCTTGCTATTCTTTGGAAACCTGCCTTCAGATGGGTATAACTTTCCTTTTCTCCTTTGCCTCTCACTTCTCTTCTTTTCTCAGCTATTTGTAAGGCCTCCTCAGACAACCGTTTTGCCTTTTTGCATTTCTTTTTCTTGGGGATGGTTTTGATCACTGCCTCCTGTAAAATGTTATGAACCCTCATCCATAATTCTTCAAGCACTCTATCAGATCTAATACCTTGAGTCTATTTGTCACAGCAGTTTTATACTGTTGTGAGCCAAATTGCCATAGATCAGTGGCCTAAACTAGCATAATTTACTAACTCACAGCTTCTGTGAGGCAGGAGTCTGGCATGTTTTAGCTAGGTCTTCTGCTCAGAGTCTCATAAGGCTGAAACCAAGGTGTCTGCTGGGATCCTGATATCTTCTGATGAATCAACAGGACAGATGAAAAAGGCTAGAAATGGGTCCTCTTTCAAGCCTACTAGTGGTTGGTAGATTTCATTTCCTTATAACTGTAGGACTAAGGTTCCCTCATCTTTACTGGCTATCAGCTGGGCACTGCTCATGGATCCTAGGGACCACCCTCACTTTCTTGTCACACACTCCCCTCTACAACATGGCAATTTGTTTCTGCAAGGACACCAGGTAGGCATTTCTCTCACTTTAAATCTCTCACGTCAGTCTATTAAAGAGTCACCACTAATGTAAGGCTATCACAGGAATGACTATTCTATTACTTTTGCTTATAATATAACCTCATCAAGGAAGTGACTATCCCATGCTATTCACACCTCCTGCCCACACTCACTCCATTATCTCAGCAATTAGGGAATAACACAAAAGATATGGACCTTGGAAGATGGATAGAATTTGGGTAGACAAAGAGCTAAAGGGAAAGAACTTCAAGTAAAGGACTAATGTATGGTTGTAGATGTACCCTATGGTGCTGAGAGGATGAAGTTGAAATAGTTCAGCTATAAACCAAGTGAAGAAGGGGTTTTGTGCTAGAGAGCACGGGATCTAGAATAATTGGAGCATAGAGTCAGTTTTTTACCACTCTACTGAGAAATGTGGGCTTCAACAAAAAGGCAAAATGAAAATTGTATGTGGATTTTTAGTAGGGAGAATGATACAACAAAAAGTACATTTTAGGATGATGAGAAAAGTGAATAAAATTTAGAAATCATTGGTATACTCAGACATCATCTGATTCAGACGGAAGGTGGTAAGCATTCAGTTAACCATGGGAGCAGAAAGGAAAGAAGAAATCTGAAAGACTTCTGAGGAAATTCTATGATGTATTTGTCCCTCTGTATGTAGTCCTTCCCAAAACCCATTTCTTTGATTTAATAACCTTGCCTACATTCACTTTTAGCTTTATATTCTAAGAACCAGCATCTGCTTGTGCCATTGAATTGGAGAATCAGTGATAAAGATGCCTACTACTTATTGGGTGCCATTTAATTTTCACAACAACCCCATAAGGTAGGTGCTATTTTTACCTCCACTAAACTAATGAGAAACAGAAGGGTAGAGAGGCTGAATAACTCACACAGCTCATCCGTATCGAAGCTGTAAATTGAATTCAGGCCTTTCTCCCTGTCACACACCGTGATATCCTGCCTCCATAAACTATTACGTTTGCTAAGTTTGTGCATGCAAAGTAATTTAAAAACTGGTTTTACTTCTGATCAGTACAATTCAGTTCAGTATAGTAGCTCAGTCGTGTCTGACTCTTTGCGACCCCATGGAGTGCAGCACGTCAGGCTTCCCTGTCCATCACCAACTCTTGGAGCTTGCTCAAACTCATGTCCATCAAGTCGGTGATGCCATCCAACCATCTTATCCTCTGTTGTCCCTTTCTCCTCCTGCCTTCAATCTTTCCCAGTATCAGGGTCTTTTCCAGAGAATCCGTTCTTTGCATCAGGTAGCCAAAATATTTGGAGCTTCAGCATCAGTCCTTCTAGTGAATATTCAGGACTGATTTCCTTTAGGATTGACTGATTTGATTTCCTTGCAGTCCAAGGGACTCTCAAGAGCCTTCTCCAACACCACAGTTCAAAAGCATCAATTCTTCGGCGCTCAGCTTTCTTTATAGTCCAGCTCTCACATCCATACATGACTACTGGAAAAACCATAGCTTTGACCAGGCAGACCTCTGTCAGCAAAGTAATATCTCTGCTTTTTAATATGCTGTCTAGGTTGGTCATAACTTTTCTACCAAGGAGTAAATGTCTTTTAATTTCATGGCTGCAATCACCATCTGCAGTGATTTTGGATTCCCCAAAATAGTCTTTCCCTGTTTTCATTGTTTCCCCATCTATTTGCCATAAAGCGAAGGGACCGGATGCCTTGTTCTTCACTTTTTGAATATTGAATTTTAAGCCAGCTTTTTTACTCTCCCCTTTCACTTTCATCAAGAGGCTCTTTAGTTCTTCTTCACTTTCTGCCATAAGAGTAGTGTCATCTGCATATCTGGTTATTGATATTTCTCCTGGCAATTTTAATTCCAGCTTGGACTTCATCCAGCCTGGCATTTCGCATGATGTATTCTGCATTAAGTTAAATAAGCAGGGTGACAATATACAGCCTTGATGTACTCTTTTCCCAATTTGGAACCAGTCTGTTGTTCCATGTCTGGTTTTAACTGTTGCTTCTTGACCTGCATACAGATTTCTCAGGAGGCAGGTGGTATTCCCATCTCTTGAAGAATTTTTCACAGTTTGTTGTGATCTACACAGTCAAAGGCTTTGGCGTAATCAATAAAGCAGAAGTACGTGTTTTTCTGCTCTTGCTTTTTCAATGATCCAACTTCTGATCTTATTTCTAATAGCTATAATTTAATATTTGTTTGTCTTGAGAAGTCTAATCCATAGGATGCCATCCAGAGGAGGATTAAAAGCACAAAGCTGTATCTACTTACTAAACTGAGACAGAGAAATAATTACCCTCATGATTTAAACCTACAATATCTTAATTATATTACAGAAGTTTATAAGATGCTGTTCACAAAATATCTGATTCATGGCAATCACTCAAGAAATATCAGTTCCCCTTTCTCTTTTTTCCCCCTCTTTTTTCTCTTCTACTAGTTAGCCCACTTCAACATTAGTACATTAAAATATAGGGCTCTGTTAGTTTCCTGTTGTTTTAAAGAAAACTACAGGTCTTTTGTGGAGAAAGGTGAAGCAGTAAGTCCCCCAAACTCACAAGTCCCCAGGAGGCTGTGGGTTAGGAACCTCAAAGAGATTGTGCATTTTTTTAAGAAAACAGTGGGGAATTTTTAAAGATGAGGTTTGGGGCAACAGAAAGCTCATGGCAAGAAAAGAAACTGCATGGGTTCACCATCAATAACCTTTCATGGTGACCTTGGAGTATGAAACACTCTGTGGTTCGATTTACCTAGATAATTACATCGGTTCTGCACTGGGGTATCAGAAAGTTGTGGTTGTACTACAGACTGAACTGCCCTTTAGAAACTGACTTTTCTCCCTGCATGAACTTCACAGTGGCGGTTCAGCCCCCATCCCAGCTGAGGGAGACCCCTCTGCTCTCCCACTGGCTAACATGTACAGACTTAGCCTCAGGGCCACATAAATCTAGGCGTGTATCGGTTCATCTCCAAATACCCCAAATATATGCTCCATCAATTAGAAAGCATTAGGCAAGTGAGCCACTAGAAAGTTCAGCATAATTAGTAGCTACCACGAATTTTCACATCCACTTTTAATATCTCTATTATTCCAGCTAAGACCTCTGGTTATTAGTTTTATTAAAAGAAAGAGGTGGGGCAGGGGGAATAAAGAAGAAACAGACACAAACTTGCTTCCCAGGCAGGTTAATACAAGCTCTTCCTCAGCTCTCTATTCTTGATTTAAGGAACATTCTCAGAGAGAGAGAGAGCAAAGGAGTTTGGGGTTGTATGGAAAATTTGACTCAAACCAAAAACTCAGCCAACACCACAAAATGGATCGGAGTCAGATCAGATAAACAGAAAAAGAAAAGAATACAAAATATTTTTGAATGACAGTATCAAAAAGGTTAAAAAGCTGTAACAAGAACCTGATTCAAAACGTATAGACTGCAGGTTAGCTTTATCCTAACAAGGTGCTTTTAAGTATTGATCCAATGATGTTTCCTTCTCAATGCCATTGAAATGTAATCAAATGTTCACAAACATATACACTCTTCTTGGGTTTGGTTTCTGTAACTACCAACAATAATGTTTGAGAAATCACCCAAACCTCCCAGTGTATTATTCATGTAACCTAGATGTCTCATGAAAACAGAATGTACAAGACTCTCGTGCCAGTTAGCATGTGAAAATATCCGGCAAGAGTCTGTTTTCACTTCTTTGATAAACCGTATTGTCTTTTTTGGTATAATGGAAAAGGATTAGTAAGGCTTACCAAATAAACAGCAGCTTCCTTAGAGAAATTGACCTTTGTATTTCAAAAACCAAGAAATCAATCTTGAATAGAATATGGGGGTCTTCGACAGACTAATGGAGGGCAACCTTCAAGATCTAACCATGAAAAGATGTGGTTCAAATGAGGATTTGGGCTAGTGATACATTTTGATACTTTCTATTTTAAGTACCCCCAAATTTAGATACTTATACACAGTTTATCCAATTTTTCCTGAAAATCTCTAGTCTGCAAAATTGTGTTCTTCCAGGACTTTTTGCCTGTGTTTGGCCTGGAAATGATAATATTTATAATAATATATCTTGAAATGCATAGGTGTGCCCAAAGGAAAAATAATAATAAAAAAAAGTGAACCAGACACTTTCAAACCTCAAAAAATGTTTGGTTTAGTGAGTGCTTTGAGTGAAGGCTTAGAGGGTAGGGGCAAGATACATTTTGAAAAGCCCAAACAAGTTTTTCTTATCCTTTGCTGAAGCAAGTTTGGTGTTTTTTCAAACAAAACTTTTACTATATATTGAATGAGTAAAGAAAAGGGAGAGAGATAAAAGCAAGCAGAGCTTAGAATTTAACTTTTGGCGGAGGGGAACTTGAAGCCCTTAAGTAGAATTTAGACATTCATACGGCAGCTCTTGTACTGTCTGAGGTTACATCACCTGTTTGATTTAAGATCAAGACCTAAATTACCAAATCGTATTGCCCTTTTCTGCTAAGTCCACATTTGAATCAGCTTTTCTGTATCAATCTGTGAGTAAATCACTTTCTTGACCACTAAAGTCTGGTCTGAGCTCCTGAAATCAACATCCTGAGAACGTTAATCCGGAAAACCTGTAATTGGTGCCAACACAAGGTCATCATTAGGTGATAAACCTTTAACTTTCTTTTCCTCTGTCATCTACAATGAGGAAGTGCTTACTTCCGAGTCAACTAAAGGTCAGCAGATTTACAAGTAGGTTTGGCTTTGCCACTTTTTTCTTCATATGGTTTCTTTTCAGCTTCTTGTCCCTAATAGTCAGCTTAACACCTTTATACAATAAAAAGTTCAGATAGGCTCCACACAGAGCACCCATAGTAGCTAGCAGCCTATCCCCCTGCTATTAGCTATCATTTAACCCAACAAAAGTGTCAGAGCATGTAGGCACAAAGAGAAAAAGCAGGATTTCTAGGGGCACATCAGTGAAAGGCACTTGCCTTGCAAGACAAGGCATGAAGGGAGACACACTGCCTGGAAACAGCGGCATGATTTCTCCTGAAGTAGGTAGCAGGCTTCCTTGCAATACCATGAGATTATCTTAAGAGATGAACATCTTGATGGTGGTACAAACATTCAGTGATACCAGTCTAGACACACATGAAGGACAGACCAGGACATGGCTTATCCATAGTCTTCCATTTTTCAGGACCACTGTCAATTCACTGCAGCCAAGTAGAGCCTATAGTCCAGTTAATTTTTTGAAAGGAAGTTAATTTTATTTTTTACTTTTAATTATTTATTTATTTTACAATATTGTATTGGTTTTGCCATACATCAACATGAATCCACCACGGGTATACACGTGTTCCCCATCCTGAATCCCCCTCCCACCTCCCTCCTCGTACCATCCCTCTGGGTCATCCCAGTGCACAAGCCCCAAGCATCCTGTATCATGCATCAAACCTGGACTGGCAATTTGTTTCATATATGATATTATACATATTAAATATACATATAAAATGAATAATTGTATGAAATATATAACCACACACACTAGAAAAAATAAATAAAAACAATAAAATACCATCACTTTGCTTATTAATTTAACAAAAGAAACAATGACAATATCAATTAATTTTTAAGGAGGCCAATATTAATGCAAAAAAAATAGTTATTTGAAAGGTATAGACATACTCTAGTCACCTACAGATCTTTATTACATAATATTAGTTAGAACTGTAAGACATGACCAATACTTGACCAGTTTTGACCTACCAAAAAAGACAATTTCATATGGTTCTAGCTATGTTTATAAATAGAATGGTGTAAGGATTTTCTTTGGATTTGAAAATCAGCTTAATCCTGTGGATTTTTCAGATTCGGTGCATTTAAAAACCAAACACAAAGTTATTTGTGTTTCTTCTTTTCCTAGAGTATGTCTATCTCTTGCCCATTTTCATGGATATCAAGTGTTCCATAGATATCTGGCCCCACAGGCCAAGCTGGGGGAAAACTTAACTGTCAACTGAGTATGAAATCAAGGATGCAATTTCTGGTTAAGCCAGTGAACTCTGCATAGTAAATACTCCTTGTTCTATGGCCATTTCCTGCATATCTTGTCCCAAGCAATTAGCTAGCAGATGTTAGTCCTCTTTTAAAGCAAGACTGAGGAGAAAAAAGTCCTCAGCTATGCAAAAGCAATTACTAGTATCCTTCTAATGTCAGGACAATTTTATTTATTCAGTAACATCTTCTTACCAGGCAACAGAGAGAAGAGTATGAGCCTCAAAGACCTCACGCAAGCTCTCTGGGCCTCAGCATCTTAAAGATGGGTCAAGCCACATGAACAAGGAGTTCCCTTCTTGCTCTACATTCTGCTTTTCACTCTTGCATTTAGAATTGTTAATACTCATGAAATTGTTAGGGTGACCTAATGAGTCAACATAAGGCTTGCTATAATCTGCCTGAATTTGTCCCAAACCTTTAAAAACATACAAATATGAACCAATGAACTTAAATTACAGTATACTTCAAAATTTGCTGTAGGAAACTTCCTATTATCACTACCTATATATACATGATTGCTCACCGTGTAAGTAGGAGACAAACCACTTAATAATTTCCAGGCCGGTGAACTTTTGCCCAACTTCAAATAAAGTTGTTATTCTCCTTTCAACAGAAGTTGAAGATGTATCAGGTCCAGTGAGACTGGGTTGCCAGAAATAAAAAAGCTCATGTCATCAACATGCTAACAGTGTCAGATCAAACTGTTCCAAGCGTTTTGTTTCCTACCGCGTGCCTTCATACGAATTCATCTCAATGAATACGAGATTTGGGTGGCCAGATAGCCACCATAAATGTGCTTGTCTTCTGAGACTGCACGGAGATGTTTTTTTTTTTAAGAATAAGGAAGTTCATAGTAACTTTAAGGTAACATTTTCAGGGAAAAAGAAATTCCAAATTTCTGTATTGCAAATTGCCAGGGACTGAGATCAAGTCCTGATGCCTCCACTGATATGCTCTGGAGCTGAAAAACAAGTCATATTCTCCCACCCTCAAGGTCTTGAAACTAATGTTTTATCTGGATCCCCTATGCCATAATAATCAAGGTTTCCCAAGAACCAAGTGGAATTATATGGCATCTTAGATTCCTTCCAAAGGTGGTGTCACTGTTTCTTTCTTCTTAATTAGTTGATGATATTGCCAACTTTTCCCCAAGGCATCATATTTATTCCAGAAAATTCTTATTTAGAAAGTTCACATTACAATGATCCTGTACACTTTATCTGGATTGGCAAATTTAAGACCCATCCACTAATTTATGTTTTATTAAAACTGATTCAGTTGAGGGAACATATCTAAAAGCACTACAATAAAATTGCTTGAAGGCAAACTGCAAATTAAAGGCAAACTGCAAATCTAATCCCATTTATAAAAGTATATGTGGGTACAATAAATCCCATTTTTAACTATACATGTGTGTCTGAGTGGGTGTGGATAAGTCTGGACATGCTTGCACAAAGGTAGCAAGGTAACCATGGTGTGACATAGCAATGCCCTTCATGGCCAGTATGTTGATCAGGGTAACTTTATTTTAGAAGGACGTACTCATGCCAATGTAGATTGTGCTATTTCCTGTCTGAGGGACAACCTGTTCTAATGAAGCAGAGAAGAGTGCACCCCACCCTCTGTGGGGCTGGATGATGCATTTAAATTAGATGGAAGAACCAACACCTGCAAGAACCGGGGAATCAGCTATAAAGGTGGCAAGCATTCTGTAAAAGGAAAGAGGATAACTGTGGAAAAAGAAGAAAGGAATTCAGGGAGTGTAAGAAGGAGGAGTGATACAAGGGAAATACATGCAAGCAAAATGAGAAGGGAAAGCGTAGTATTTATGAAGGAAAGAAGGTGGTGATACAGGAAAAATAATTGAATGAAGAAAATGAATCCACTTTCTAATCCTGAAAATCGAAGACAGTCACTATATAGAGAAATTCTAAAACACTCAACAGCTCAAATTAGCAATTTCACTGTCATTTTTTTCATAGTATCAAAAAAGTAACTCACTCTGACCTAACAGAGGATTTACTGACACTGTTGTGAGTGTATAGCTTAGTAGTTACTTTTACTCTTGTAAGACGTGAACATTATTATCCTTGATGAGCAATAGAACATCTAGAAGTGTCCAGCTCTGGGAGCTCTAGAACAAAGTGCACCACGGTCACTGTCTATCATTTTGGACTTGAATTCCAAGTTCTCCTTTGCCAAGAATGATGGAGCCTGTCCTATTTCAAAAATTGCCTTAAATCAGATTGCTTCCTTCAATAGGAACCAAGTGCAGAGAGACCAATGGCCAGTTTCTTGTGGGCCACCATCCTAAGCAGTGTGATTTAAAAGCAAAAAGGAAGTTCCACCTGCCAAAAGTCATTCTGCTATGATACTGAAAGGCACTGACAGAAAATGTTGTTGAAATAAGGCAAGGGGAAACACATAATATTGTTCATTATTTCATTAGAGCTAATTAGTTTAAAGTCTTCTGGAAGAAGACTCCACAGGGCTGAGACCAGAGCTGGCTATGCTTAATGGGGGTGGGAAAGCTCACACATGGTTGTTACTAGACAGCTTAAAGGAGGAGCAGCACCAAGAGAGGCAGACTGGGTGGTGGTCTGTAGAGGGCAGAGCAATTGGAAAGTGGTGTAAATAAGAGACTGAAAGAAAGGCTGCATTTGGTACATAGTGAATGGAGGGTATGTGTGTGTGTGCATGAGTGTGATGTGCACACATGTGTGTGCTTTCCCACCGTGTGCAGTGCAACCCAGAATCACATTTGAGGGCTGCAGGGAGGAGGAGATAGTATTTAACAGCCCAGCCAGGGCTCCACTCTGTGCTGAGTGCTCATTAGTCTCATTCTTTAATCAACTAAGACAGAGGCCAGTTTCAACACAATGTCCTCTGAATACTGCTGCTTAATCCAGGATGTTTGACAGCAAAAACTTTAGTTGCTCAGTTGTATCTGAGTCCTTTGTGACCCCATCGACTGTATAGCCCATCAGGCTCCTCTGTCCAAGGAATTCTCCAGGCAAGCATACTGGAGTGGGTTGCCAAAGCTAGAGGTTTATTGTCCATTATCATCTCTTTAAGAGGTTGCTTTAAATAAACAGAGGTGAACCATAAGCTACTTTTGGTGAAACAGTGCCTGTTGTTCACAGTAAAACTCATAAATGGTCACAGCCCTGATTGGATATTTATGATTGCTGTGCTTGGGTCTTTGCTGTCACTTTTCTAGCTGTTTCATAGATAATCTCTGTGATACAATCAATCCCATTTTACAGAGGAAGAAAGTAAGGGGGCAAAGTATTACTCAGACTACTCAGGAAGTTTTGGTCTTTAGCAGAAATCAGGGCTCCCCATGCAAAAGACTGAGTCCCACTTCTCACAGAGACCATAGGGAAAGCTGAAGAGCTTTCTTTTCATTTGACTCTGAACATCTTGATCACACTCAAATTTCATAGAAACAATGGTAATTATTAAGCCTTTAAATGTGTGTGTGATTCCTCTGTTTACTGACCCTGGAATGGTGAATTGAATCTTGCATATGGTTATCATTGCTCTCAAGAAAATGTGGAGTGAGGATGAGACATGCCAAATGACTTTCATTTCCAACTGATAGACTTGGTCCTTTTCTCAAGTGTTTCTAAGAAGAGAAATTGCCTAAGGAGAATACTCCAGGGAACTAAATCAGACAGCTTGCCTCATTTATTCAGTGTGAAGAAGTGAAGATCCGGAATGTTCAGGTGGTTGCATTTACCTGATATTTAGAAATTTATCCCAATTGAATTCAGATCCCAATTAATTTTTGGAATACACATCTCTAACATGTCTAATTGTTGAAATCTTTACAAATGGGCATAATCTTAGAGAGAAAGCCAGGCTGCTATGCAAACCAAGAATCTCCTGGTAGATCAACTTCTGTACTTTAAAGGACTGCTCTACCTTAAATCATTTGATCCATTAAAGGAAGAGAGTAAGACAATTAGGTCCATGTAAGCACATGGACTGTTTTACAGCCTTCTATTGTATTTTAGTACCCTGATATGAACAACTTCCTCTCTCTCTGGTAGGAGTGAAGAAAATCTAATTACAGGTTGGAAAGAAGGAAGAAATAGGAAATCAGAAAGATTAATATAGATAAGGGAGCCAAAAGGGTCAATGGTTGAATTACACAGCAGGAATTTAGCAATTAGAAGTAGAGAGGTTAAGAGGACGGAAGTAGGGGCACCTACTTTTAAGAGTAATGCAGAGATTCTTCAAATATATTAAGGCTGAGAAAGATAAAGAAAACCTGAAAAATAATTACAGATTAAAGGAAACTAAAGACAAAGTATACATGTGCTATACATAATGCTGGAGTGGACTCTATGGTAGACAAAAAATACTGTAAAGGATACTACTGGGACAGTTAAAAATTGGAATATGGATTATATATTAGATTAAAGTTTAATATTAATGTCAATTTTCTTAACTTGATAGCTGTATTATGGTTATATAGTATATATTCTTCTTACATGCTGAAATAATTATGCTTAAAGAGGCATATGCCTCCAACTTGATTTCCAATAGTTTAGGAAATAAATTGGGATAGGTGTAAGTAAATAAAGTTATTATATCTCTTTCTCTCTATGTGCATGTGTGTATTCATTTCTTTCTCCATATATACTTGTATAAATACATATATATATGTAGAGAGAGAAAGACATACACTGAGATAATGATAAGCCAAATAGAACAAAATATAAACAGAGAATTTTGATAAAGGGTCTATCTGAATTCCTATACTATTTTTTACAACTTCTGATACTTTTGAAATTATAACAAAGTAAAAGTTTAGAGAAACTTAACACAGAGTAGAGGAACTAACCATCGCCTTAAACACACACCTATTGTATGCTTAAACACTCCTGAATACCTTGACATCAAAGCTTTCATCCATCCATAAATGGATACATCGTGAGAGAAACAGGAAAGCAAAGACTCTAGTGTATGCTGTTTCCTGTTGACTTTCAACAGCAATGGCGTGCCCTGTCATCGCTTGAAGTTGCCATTTCTGTATCTTAAAAATCTTAAGATTCAAACAAAAATCCCTTGTTCCCAGTCCTAGGCAACTTGATTCAAGGTATTGACAGCTGCCGAGGACCACAGAGCAAACACCAAGGAGGAAGTAAGCCTCGTGCTCTCCAGATGCTCTATGTGCCCCCTCCTCCCCCCGGCCCCCTCCCCGCGCCGCTGAACAGCCAGGAAGGGCCGATGTTTTAGCTGCTTGTAGAAATCGTCATTCCTCAGTGGCACTGTAAGTCCTGATACTTTATGATTTCTCCAAGCAGCTTTGAGGGATTCTCCCAAACCCTTAGGGACATGATTTTTAATTGCCTTTCAGAAAGCAAGTCAAAATATTACTTGCTTTCTGAAAGGCAAGTAATATTTTGTGTCATGGACAGATGACAGACACAGGCACAGGTACACATCCTCGCACGAGAGTGAATTTCTGAGGCCGCATGACTCACCGTCTTCTATTCAGATAGGTAGTGTATTATGTTTGGCTGGGACACAAAGCAGGTAGCTTAACTAGTCGCATGAGCATGTGGCCTTTGTCCATAGCCCAGAGGAGATCACCTGTTGGGCCCTCAGTGGAATTTTCACTCCCTGCCCAATTCAAAAGCATAATTGAAAAAAGATGTTGTGGGTCTCCAGGTGTTTCTTTGAGTTAGCCAACTTCTGCCTTCTATTGTGTTTCCCAGAGATGCATGGTTTGAAACAGTGGTAGCTGGTGAAGCTATTGCTAAGACAGCCGAATAGGAAACGGCATGCAACCAGTCAGACTGGAGATCTCTCTCTGAGGTCATGCAGCAGCTCTCATTCTCTTTAAAAGAGTTGCTTCTTTTAAAGATGACCTATGTCCTCAAGAGTTAGAATCAGGCTGGCTACAACTGCTATGCCTACCACCTGCCCTACCTTCCCTCCCTCTCCAGGATAATCCACACCCACTAATGCCTTCCAAACCCTTTTACTGGGTATATCTGGTAAGTTCCTGCAGGTAAACTTCACTTCATCCTGTCCACTCTCTTTATATTCCCTTAATACTTAAACATAAGTGGATTTTTTCCTCACAAAACACGTATTCTTGAAAAGTTGAATGTAAATATAATGTTTAAAACCTCATAATATTTATTAGTCAGGTCTTGGTTTCAAGCAATAAAAATACATTTTGACTTAAGCAAGAAAGGAAATTACTAGAAGTAGGCTTCCCTGGTGGCTCAGACAGTAAAGAATCAGACTGCAATGTGGGAGACCTAGGTTCCATCCCTGGGTTGGGAAGATCCCCTGGAGGAGGGCATGGCAACCCACTCCAGTATTCTTCCCTGGGAAATCGCATGGACTGAGGAGCCTGGAGGGCTACAGTCCGTAGGGTCGCAGAGTCAGACATGACTGAAGCAACTTAGCACATGTCCATAATTTAGGGGCCCCAGTCAATAGGAAGGCTGGAGAACAAAAGTTTGGGGGGGAAAAGGCCAGAACCAAGGCAGTTAGAATCATGGAAACCCATGAAGCAATCCAGGTGAAGAATCTGTGTAAAGCATCCCCACAGATATCCCCACCATGGCCACAGTTGGATACCATACACTAAATAATAGCAACTACAGCTCGTGGAATAATCTCTAAACTGTGTCTTTGCACCACCCCCTCAAAATTCAGGGTCCCCTGTGGAGAATCCAAGTGACTAAGCATCAATCACATGTTTCAACCCTAGTCATCTGCACCCTGACCAGAAGGGGTCCAGATTCTGAGGAACAAAAACAAATGCCAACATATTAAAAAAACTTAAAGGGAATTAAAATTGAGAAACTCTATTTCTGATTCATTTGCAAATTAAAAAAATATTATTTTTAAACAATTGCCACTTTGAACTTTCTCACAAACTCATGTTTTTTACACCCAGATTTATTCACTCAATTCCTCCCCCGTTTTTATAATATCCTTTATTCTCTCTGAGTTCACCTGAAAATAGGAATAGTTTTGGTCTTAGCTTACTAAAATATTTGTGAATGATTATAATTGTGAAATGGATTGTGAGTCCATTTATTATCATGTCAACTGGCTAAAGAGCAAGAATAAACGTATCTAATCAGAAACTAGGGCTTCCCTGGTGGCTTAGAAAGTGAAGAATTTGCCTGCAATGTGAGAGACTCAGGTTCGATCCCTGGGTCAGGAAGATCCCTTGAAGAAGGGAATGGCTACCCACTCCAGAATTCCATGGACAGAGGAGGCTGGTGAGCTGTTACAGTCCATGGGTCACAAAGAGTCAGACTTGACTGAGTGACTAACATACACACACACAATCGGAAACTAATTGACCTCTTCCTTACATTTCCCTCCAGAGAGTGCAGGATCATCAGATTTTCTAATGCATGTCCTCCTCAGCCTGCTGCTGCTGCTGCTAAGTCGCGTCAGTCATGTCCGACTCTGTGAGACCCCATAGACAGCAGCCCACCAGGCTCCCCCATCCCTGGGATTCTCCAGGCAAGAACACTGGAGTGGGTTGCCATTTCCTTCTCCAATGCATGAAAGTGAAAAGTGAAAGTGAAGTTGCTCAGTCGTGTCCGACTCTTCGCGACCCCATGGACTGCAGCCTACCAGGCTCCTCTGTCCATGGGATTCTCCAGGCAAAAGTACTGGAGTGGGGTGCCATTGCCTTCTCCGAACCTCCTCAGCCTAGGAGAGGTAAAAACTGAAACTGCTGGCTGGTCCTTCTCCTGTAATTAAAGGTTTATAGTACATCTTGAGGAGAAATGAGAAACTAGTGTATTCCATTTGAACCATTACTGACTGTCTCTCTCACATACACACAGATGAAACTTCAAAATACCATAGTCAGCTTTTAGGTACGAGTTTTTGAGTTACTAAATGAAGGCAAAGATTTTAGGATCTATCTTTCCCAATTATCTGCCCTCCTTAGGGAGGCATCATAGACACAGTATGTCTCCCCTGGCATCTGCAACATGCTTATGGAGCGCTTTGTGTGACTTAGAGGGGTGGTATGGGGTGGGGGGTGGATGGAGGTTCAAGAGGAAGGGGATATATGTATACACGTGGCCGATTCACTTCATTGTACAATAGAAGCTAACACAACGTTGTAAAGCAATTATACTCCAATAAAAAATAGTATTTGAAAAAAAGAATGACCATATATCCATATATCAAGTGTCTACAGCGGTCCAAGTTTTGTCATAGGTACTTCCGATATATTATTGCATCTCATCCTTACAATATGCCCTCTCTTCAGATGAGTACACATGTGTTAAGTCGCTTCAGTCTCATCCAACCCTGCAACCTTTAGGGACCATAGCCTACCAGGCTCCTCTGTCCATGGGATTCTCCAGGCAAGAATATTGCAGTGGGTTGTCATGCCCTCTTCCAGGGGATCTTCCCCAGCCAGTAATAGAACCCGTGACTCTTGGGTCTCCTGCATCGGCAGGTGGGCTCTTTACCACTAGTGATACCCGGGAAGCCCTCAGATGAGTACACTTAAGCTAAAAAAAACTGTTACCAAAATCACAGAGCAATAAATAAGAAAGTTAGGATTCAAGCACATAATCCCAGAATCCATACTCTCTTCACTCATACCTTGTAATGCTTGGAAATGTACTTTATGTAGTTGTACTTTATCTGGTCTCAGGTGTTTTCTGTGTAACAGAATTTCCATAAAATGTAGCATTTTTCCCTTTATCAAAATGGCTAGTGTGACCATAGACCCTGACAGAACAACTGTCACAAAGGCCAATTCAGGCCAGTTGCTAAAGTGATCCCATTTCTTGCTGGGCCCCCTGTGTTATACAGCAAACTCCCAATCTGTTTTACACATGATAGGGTATATATGTCAGTGCTATTTTCTCCATTCATCCCCCATCTCCTCCCCTCACTGTGTCCACAAGTCCATTCTCCACATCTGCATCTCCATTCCTTCCCTGCACATAGGTTCATCAATACCATTTTTATAGATTCCATATATATGCATTAACATGTAATATTTCTTTTTCTGACTTACTTCACTCTGTATAACAGGCTCTAGTTTCATCACCTCACTACCACTGACTCAGATTCATTCCTTTTTATGGTTGAGTAATATTTCATTGTATATACGTAACACATCTTCTTTATCCATTCATCTGTCAGTGGACATCTAGTTGCTTCCATGTCCTGGCCATTGTAAATCGTGCTGCAATGAACACTGGGGTTCATGTGTCTTTTAGAATTGTGGTTTTCTCAGCGTATATGCCTAGAGTGGGATTTCTAGGTCATACGTTAGATTTATTTCTAGTTTTTTAAGGAATTTCCATGCTGTTCTCCATAATGGCTATATCTATATTACAAAGCTATAGTCATCAGGACAGTATGGTACTGGCTCATAAACAGAAGTATAGACTAATGGAACAAGATAGAAAGGCCAGAGATAAACCCACGCACCTATGGGCACCTTATCTTTAACAAAGAAGGCAAGACTATACAAAGAGAAAAGACAGCCTCTTCAATAAGTGTTTCTGGGAAAACTGAACAGCTACATGCCAAAGAATGAAACTAGAACACTTCCAAACACCATACACAAAAATAAAAAGTGGTTTAAAGACTTAAATGTAAGACCAGAAACTATCAATCTCTTAGAGGAAAACATAGGCAGTACACTCTTTGACATAAATCACAGCAAGATCCTCTTTGACCCACCTCCTAGAGTAATGGAAATAAAAATGAAAATAAACAAATGGAATCTAATTAAACTTTAAAGTTTTTGCATAGCAAAGAAAACAATAAACAAGATTAAAACCTTCAGAATGGGAGAAAACAATTGCAAATGAAGCAACTGACAAAGGATTAGTCTCCAAAATATATAACTCATACAGCTCAATATCAGAAAAACAAACAGCCCAATTAAAAAATGTTTATCTGCTGCTGCTGTTGCTGCTGCTAAGTCGCTTCAGTCATGTCCGACTCTGTGTGACCCCATTGATGGCAGCCCATGAGGGCCCCCCGTCCCTGGGATTCTCCAGGCAAGAGCACTGGAGTGGGTTGCCATTTCCTCCTCCAACAGACATTTCTCAAATACATACAGATGGCAAATACACACATGAAAGATGCTCAACATCACTTATTAGAAAAATGCAAATCAAAACTACAAGGAGGTCTCACCTCACACCAGTCAGAATGGCTGTCATCAAAGGGTCTACAAACAATAAATGCTGGAGAGAATTAGAGAAAAGGGAATCCTCCCACACTGTTGGCAGGAAGGCATGTTGATTTCCTTCTCTGCTGTATCGCCAGATGCCTTCTAAATGCCACATCTTCTATGAAGTCCTAGGTGCAGTGGGTGATATTTTCATTTTTTTCTAATTAGAAAATTATATGCATGATATAACTAATTTAGAAAAGATAAAAATATATCAGAACAAATTAAGTTATCCATAATGGATGGGATGGTTTTGATTTGGTAAACATATCGAAATACAAGAAAATCATGACTTTAATTCTACAAAAATGTTTTCAGTACAGGATCAAACTCAAATTCTTCCGGGCTGTCTCTTCAACCCCACCAAGGCAAGAGATTGGACATGAGAGCTCATGAGTGCCCAATATCAGACACCTAATATTCACTTCACAACTATTTGATTAATTCATCACACCTAATTTGATCCCTGGCAAAAGAGGCAAGATGGCAGTCTTCATGATGAAAGGCTGAATGAATCAGCCTTGTTGGCAATGAGTTATCCTTTCTGCAGCTGAAGAGGATGCCAGCGAAAACCAGCCCAGTCTCACAATGGTTGCCAGGCCTCCCCTGCATTTTTCATCTCATAAGCATAAGAGATGTGTGACTGAGATGGATTCGTTCATCCACTCAACAAATATTTGTTGAGTGCCTAGTATATGCCAGGGCCTGGCAAGTCTTCTAGGTGCTGGGGATTAAGCAGTGAGCAAGACTGACATAACCCTGCTCTTAAAAGAAAACAAACAGGAAATGCTCTTAAAAGACCAAAGTCCTTGTATCTGAAATTCCCGTGAACTCCAAGTCTTTTTGCATTTATTTATATTTGTGCCAGGAATCGAGGAACAAGCCACACCACCATCATTTGCCGACAGGCAGAATATAGTGAAATATTATGTTGAAATAAGGAAGCAAGTTCAAATTAGATTGACATTTTAGGTAAAAAGAGACTCCAGGTTGGATGGTAGTTTAAACCCCCTGATACAAAGTAATGGATTGGTTGGTTATTTTTTCCCTCTCAGCCACTTATGGACTTGGATTTAGAAAACGCTGTATTCAACAGAAGAGGGACATCAGAAAGTGCAGCTATTTCTTTCAGCAGTCTTGGAGAACACCATCTCTTTTCCACAGAGACTTTCTTGATGTCTTTTATATGTGTGGGTGTCCTCAGGCATGTTTGAAGCTAATTTCTGGGTGTAGCAGGTTTTTCCCATCTTTGTCCAATACAGCACACCCAAATTGCCACACAGAGTTCCTGGCTTCAAAACACTGGATATTTTTTTGAAGAAAGATCTTTCTGGCTTTCCAATACTTTGAAGTTAAGGAACTCTTAATGCCTTTTTAAAATTTTTTCTATGACTGCCTAACATGGACACATTACAAAATTTTAATTTGGGAAAACAGCCTCACCAAGTCACTCGGGCTCGTGTGCATCAATTATTTGTGTCTGTATCTATTACGTTTTTATTTCTTTGTTTGTTTTAGGAATTGCTTCCACCTCTCTCAGCCTGCCTTCAGTTTCCTGTCTGTGATCAGAGGTTGCAGGGTGGGACTTGATCCTCAGGTATGAAGACACTTGGTGATGGAGAATGTTGAAAGACACTGTGAGTTTTTATCAGGTGTACTTTCCCAGCATATGTTTCCGGTTGCTAACAAGGGACGGGGAGAATCTTCTCTTTTATCGTCTGTTTCCTAGTTCCTCTCCCAGGCTTGTGGAATAACCGATTTCGTCATTGTTCATTGGGGGGAATTTGTACAAAAGGAGGATAAAAGAAATGCAGCCTCCTCCTGGCAACATATTTGAGCAACAAAGAGAAAGGAAAAGATGCAACAAAATAACCTAACTTCCAATTCTAACACTGTTATAGTATATCAGTGATTCTCAATGTTTTTCACATAAAGACCATTTTGTAATTTAAAAATCAGTCACGAACACATATGCCCTCCCCCATGCACAATTGCCACTGTACTTTTGGTGTTTGTTATTTAGGAAAATATATAATCAGAGGCTAGTACTAGGTATGAAGAAATATTTAAATGAATTTCTATTTTAATTAATCATAAGAACATCTATAGGGATCCCAGGTGGCCAGTGGTAAAAGAATCTTCCTGCCAGGGCAGGAGATGCAGGAGACTTGAGTTTGACTACTGGATTGGGAAGATCCCCTGAAGTAGGAAATAGCAACCTACTCCAGCATTCTTGCCTGGAAAATTCCATGAACAGAGGAGCCTGGCAGACTACAATCTATGGGATCATAAAGAGTTGGACATGACAGAGCAACTGAGCAGGTTAGCAAGAACATTCATATATATTTGAAAAATAGCAATGCATATATAAGGAAGAGATTTTCAAGCCACAGGCATCTTTGGCACACCAATGAATTCATAGATTCCTGATAACAGCACTCGAGTTTTCACAAATTTGGATCAACCTAAAAGTTGAAAAGTTTAGAGTTGGGGAGGAAACATAATACTCCGCTTGATTTGGACTAGAACCAAGGTAGGCATCTGGAAACCTTGGGTTTGACTGTATCTGTGCCATGTAGCTATGTGAAGCAGGGTGCATTGCTTAATCTCTTTGGAGTGCATTTTCTTCATCTCTAAATGGTGATGTTAAGATATAATAATGTTAATGTGATTCTCAAATCAGATAAAAGGGTGAAGGGAAGACAGCTAGATTACTAGGACCAAAGTTAGGCTTTTCCTCCCTGTTTCTTGTAACCCTGGTACTACAGCACGTCGTAGCCAGTGTGTTGTGTTATAAGGCCAGAACTGGGAGACATTTCCAAAAGACTCAAGCCATATGGGTAGTGACATTTATCAAGCACTGGCTGTGCTGAATTTACACTGATGACCTATTCATGAAAGCTTTGGTGTCTGTTTTCCAAACTACCAAGTCATTCCCCAAACGGAAGCTCTGCTAATCCCTCAAGTCTCTTGACAGGACATGCAATGTTGCTCTCTTCAGATCTATTTATTGTAATTCATACAAAGATTTGCAAGCAATACAAAGTCACAACTGAAATGAACTGAAGAAGTACCATATTTGCAGCTAAAATTTTAGCATTTTGGAGTCTGTAAATAGCACCCCTTATGTAATCCATTATTCTCAGCAAGGATCCATGGGCTCAGGCCTATTTATTTTAACTTAGTTTTTCTCCTGTCATCTGGTAAGATTTAGCCTAACTGTAGCAGCTGCAGTCCAAATTACCATGCTGCTCGGAATAGGCTCAGTGAGTACTGTGCCTTTTTTCTCATGGTGATCTTGGGTGTGTGGGTCCCATGTGAAGGGTACATTCACATCCGTGGAAAAGTGAGCGAGGCAGTGGGGGCACAGGTAGCATCCCCCAGAGCCTTGCTCAGTGTGCTTCAGTTGCTCGGTTCTTACCCCAAGGGCAGCCAAACATCCAGATCAAAGGAGCCCAGAAAGAACGAAGGCACAGACCTAATTCAATACAGGAAAATTGCCATGGCTGTAGTGCTCAGTTTATTCTTCCAAGAAAACAACAACAAAGAAGAAGGAAAAAAAAAAAAACCCTAAGATCAGGCTCTGGCATCAGGAATAAGTCTGCCAAAGCAGAAGGCATACCAAATGGGAAGGAGGCTTGTTTTCCTAGATTAATCAGAGTGCTTTGAGTCTGCTTTTATTTCCAAATGTACTACTGCCAAGGTACAACATAAGCCCCTTAATTCCTTCCCACAAACTAGAATTATTAGCTGTCATATGAGCTAAACAATTTTAATAAAACCCCAGGGAAACTGAAATCCATTTAGGTGGAAGAGTTACACCAGGAGATAGGTAATCAGAGGGTGGGGATTTTAAACCTCATTAAGAGCCTAATATAAACCCATCCCAGGCTGTTAGCTTAGTCCAGTGGTTACATGTTGACACCTGTCCAACAGTTTGGTTGCTAAATCCTTTTTGTGATGGACAGAAGGGCAAGGTATAGCCACCGCCACCAGAGCTGAGAATGATGATGGCGAAGTTCTACAGAATGACACAGATACAAAAGATCATTCCACTGTGAAAATTTCCTTTTCAGTCTGGTTTTGGGCAGTAATGGGTCTAAAACCAAGCAAAGAATGGCAGAAACATTTCATCTGGAGGCTTTTGATGCAGAATATCTTCCCACAGTGGCTGATATTGAGTACCCTCTCCCCACCGCCATTAAGTCACTCCCCAGAGTTAAATTTCCAGGAAAAGTGAAAGTGTTAGTTGTTCAATCGTGTCTGACTCTTTGCGACCCCATGGACAGCAGCCTGCCAGTCTCCTCTGTCCATGGACTTCTCAAGGCAAGAATACTGGAGTGGGCTGCCACTCCCTTCTCCAGGGAATCTTCTTGGCCCAGGGGTCAAACCCGGGTCTCCTGCACTGCAGGCAGATTCTTTACCAACTGAGTCACTAGGGAAGCCAGGCACATGTTAAAATGTCAATATAGTCACATGAACATGTGTGATCACATCAGTTTACCAGGTTCAAAGTTTTCATTCCTCCTAAAGTAGGAGGAATGGAGCCAGCAGGTTTCAGAAGAACAAGGCCATTTCCAAGGCGGGAAGCACTGATCCCCAGGATGGGAATTCCTGCAAGAAGTGGTCTGGGAGGAGCCCCTCCCACCCACAGGAGGGTGGGGGTGGGGGTAGCAGGGGTGCTGCAGAGGGGAAGAACAGCATCAGGGCATAGGCTACAAAAAGGATGCTAGGCAGGCTCTGGAGAGAACTATATTGGACTCCTTTTTTTCACCCTGGAATGAGCAGGCAACAACCAAGGCTGCAGTCTTGTTCTCAACTAGGACTTCTGTAAGTCTTGAGTTGCTACCTGTCAAGGTTTTCATCATGACATTAATCATTATGATTGGAAGCAATGCAGACCCAAATAGTTCCTTTAACAATAACAATCTTTAAAATACATAACTAATGAGAACCTACTGTATAACTCAGGAACCCTACTCAGTGTTCTGTGCACCTGTGTGTGCTAAGTCACTCCTGTCGAATCTGGTTCTTTGCAACCCTGTGGACTGTAGCCCTCCAGGCTCCTCTGTCCATGGGATTCCCCAGGCAATAATACTGGAGTGGGTTGCCATGCCCTCCTCCAGGGGATCTTCCTGATCCAGGGAACAAACCCACATCTCTTATATCTCCTGCTTTGGCAGGCAGGTTCTTTACCACTAGCGCCCCCTGGGAAGCCCCATTCAGTGCTCTGCTGCTGCTGCTGCTAAGTCACTCCAGTCGTGTCCGACTCTGCGCGACCCCATAGACGGCTGCCCACCAGGCTCCCCCGTCCCTGGGACTCTCCAGGCAAGAACACTGGAGTGGGTTGCCATTTCCTTCTCCAATGCATGAAAGTGAAAAGGGAAAGTGAAGTCTCTCAGTCGTGTCCGACTCTTAGAGACCCCATGGACTGCAGCCTACCAGGGTCCTCTGTCCATGGGATTTTCCAGGCAAGAGTACTGGAGTGGGGTGCCATTGCCTTCTCCGACTCAGTGCTCTATGGTGATCTAAATGGGAAAGAAATCTGAAAAAGAGGGGATACATGTATATGTACATACATATTTGTATCTACATACATACATATTTGCTGTGCAGCAGAATCTAACACAACATTGTAAAGCAACTATACTCCAATAAAAGTTAATTAAAAGAAACAACTTTAATCAAAAAGATAATGGTGCATGAATTAAGCCTTCCTTAACATGGCATCTTTGACCAAGAGAAATGTGTTCATAAACACACAATAAAGCTCTGAATTCACCCAGACCCAGACATTTCGAAAGCCATATTTTCTATCTATTATGTATCTCTGCATATTATGCACGCTGATAAAATTGAAGGATATAACTTGGGGAGAAAATATGAGGGTCTTTTTTAGTTTTAAACTGGAAAGCTCCACAATTTATTTCTAGTTTCACATTTGGCTACCTCTTTTTCATTGCTGTAAAGTAAAATTAAATTAGGGAAATTTGTTATGTTTTTTGAAGGGCTTTTTTTTTTTTTTTCTGTCTGTATTTAATCTGTTTTCATTGGTATTTACCTTTCCTACCCCACTGGTATAAATGTACTTCCTTTATACAATTTCTAGAGAAAATTTGAAATGGGGAGTTGAAGTTCATTTTCACAATTCCCATGGGAACAAATTCATCAGTATTAGATGAGATGTCTTTCTTGGCTAGCAAGGGTGCCCTGTCAGAGTTGCATTCATCTTCTGTTTTAATGGACTGTGTGGTCTCTGTCAGCTCCTCTCCTTGGGAGAGATGATAGGCATTGTGTGTCTTGAGTGAAAAGCTGATATCTACAATGACATCCATTGTGAATTTCTAGTCTAACTGGGCACAAAAATGATATGTGGATATGACAGTTTCTATCCTTCTATCCATGTTTTATTGTTAATTGGAAGAAATGGAAGTTGGGACAGAGAGAAAGAAAAGGGGAACGTGGAGAATCTGTGGCCACTGCTGACACCTCATGCTCAGAATATCTGGCCTAAGCCCTGCACTGGTGAGGCACTATAAGACTTAAAACTGAGGTTCCGTAAAGTTCATTGCTCAACGCTTCTACCTGGCCAGCCCTCGCCCAAGGCTTCTGATACAAAAGCATCATCCTTAGAGCCAAGATCATCCCATTTCCTGGTAAGCTGAAAAATGAACCAATCACTGCCCAAATACAGCATTCAGTTGTCACAGGCCTTTCTAGTACTTTGCATAAAACAGTACCAAGGGAGGTGCTACTGTCCAAACTTTTCCCTGAGTTCATTACTCATGTTATTTTTAAAGGACTCTGCCCCTTTAAAAAGGTTATTGCCTTTTGATTGCATCAGAAAATAGGAAGGTGCAAACAGGTACAGGACAATGAAATTGTTTCCAATGAGTCTAAGAAAAGAGTTCGTTCTTCAGAAGCCAACCGAACTTTTTAGCGTGAGGTATAGGAATGCCATCTGATCCAAACTCCCACTCAATGGAGCGAGCATCTTCTATGCCATGTCCCCAACAGATGGCTCATCTCTGCTTTAGCATTTTCAGTGTACAACACACACAACCCATGTTATGGAAAATGGCTCATTTCTGTTTTTCAACATACAGTTGTCTCTCTATTTTCATCTGAGACTTTCACTCTCCTACTCAAGACTCTGATCCCCTAATAGTGGCTTCAGAATAAATCCAACAGCCTGAGCACAGTATTCTCAGAAACTTGTGATCTACACCTCATTTTTTTTTTCACTCAAATTTTCTGTTTTCCTACTTCAACCATTTATTCAACAAATATATTGAATCTGTATATGTACTGAGCACTATAAATGCCACCACCACAGGAAGAAAGAAACATAGTCTCTTGAACTGTAGAAACCTCATAAGAGCTCTTTTCAAGTGTCCTGAGTGCTGTGAAAAGTGAAGTTGCTTAGTCGTGTCTGATTCCATTGGCTGTAACCTATCAGGCTCCTCCAACCATGGGATTTTCCAGGCAAGAATACCAGAGCTGGTTGCCTTTTCCTTCTCCAGGGGATCTTCCCGACCCAGGGATTGAACCCGGGTCTCCTGAATGGCAGGCAGACGCTTTACCGTTTGAGCCACCAGGGAAGCTGTCCTGACTGTTAGCAACACCAACTTTTAACTGATTCTCAAAGATGTCATCGATTCTCACAGCACTGTGGACTGTTCTCCCTTCCTGCAGTGCTCTTTCCTCCTTACCACTGCCGACAGAAAACTCTACTTCTCAACACAATCTCCTTCGGGAAACTTTCTCTGACACCAAAGTCGGAACAGAAGACTCTCTTATCTGTACTCTCATAGCACTTAGCTTCTAGAAAGTAAAGACCAGGGCCTCATTCCTCTGTTCACTATTTCCTTTCCAAGCACAGGGCCTGGTACCAGGTCAGCACTACATGATCATTTGCTGAACGATTGATTGTGATAAAGTGAGTAAACACATTTGCATGGTGGCACTTGCAAGAATCTAATTTGCAAGACGATTCAGTATGTGTGTATCATCCCCACCAGAATGTAAGCTCCTTGTTCACAGGGACTTGCTCTGCTCTCAGGGTCCTCCATTCCTTGTACAATGTCTAGTGCATGGTGAGTACCCAAGTGAAGGATGTAAACTAATTCATTCAGTAAATATCATCAAATGACTAATACAGTTGCTTGCTAAGAGACTCAGGTTCAATCCCTGGGTCAAGAAGATCCCTTGGAGAAAGAAATGACAACCTACTCCAGTATTCTTGCCTAGAGAATGCCATGGACAGAGGATCCTGGTGGGATATAGTCCATAAGGTCGTAAAGAGTCAGACACGACTGAAGTGACTTAACAAGCAAGCACAATATATGTGCAAGACACTTTAGGCATGCAGGTGTCTTCTACAACACTGAGGACTTACTCTAAGGGAGTTTATAATCAAATAAAAATAAGACACAAAAATAATCATTACTATGCCAAGCAAACTTTTATTATCTTGCACATTAATTTTCTGATGAGTCATTAGAAGAGTATCTAAACCACATAGGTTTTATAAAATTCCAAGTTAAGGGAACTTTTATTTAAATTACACGAGCTGATATTTTCTTGACTGATTATACTTACTGTGTGCCCAGCCCTGTTCTCGGCACTTTACATGTCTTCTTTTATACTCCTGAAAACAGCCTTTGTAGTACGTGCTATTATCAACCTCGCAGAAGCAAAGAGAAATTTGAGAACTTTCCCAAGGTTACACATGTATTAAGTTGCAGAAGCTGGGTTTGAACTCAGCTCATATGCCTCGCCAGGTAGACTGTCTTTTTGGCAAAAAAAAAAAAAAAAAAAAAACACCACACTTCACCTTAGGTAATAGATAGCCTCTTGATATTTAAAGCTGAAGTCACTGCTTCAAAGATTTGGAGAAATGTCTACTTGCTAATTTTTCCAACTATATTCGGGTGCTTATGTTATCTTCTGCATGAACAGCCTTGAGAATACTGAAACAGATTCTTAGAAAACGGGACATCTAAATGTACCAGTGGAGGAAATCTAGCTAACATAAACAAAGATGGAAATTTATTAGAAGGGTATTAAATAACTCAGAATTAAAAGGGAAGTTGAAAAACCAGATCTCTGAATCAACAGGAACCAGGATAGCTCTTTGACTCCAGGAAGCAGACATTAAAGGTATTTCTCTGTTGACCAGGGGAGTTAAAACATTTTGATTATGCCAGCAAGGCTGAATCTCATGGGGATAGGGCTGTTCTCTGAACCACAATGGATATGCTATTACCAAGGAAACAACAACCAAAAAAAAGATGACATAGGGCAGGAATGTGACAGATACCCATTCCATTAAGCATAGATACATGAGCCTAAAGCTCTGCTGCTGCTGCTGCTGCTAAGTCACTTCAGTCATGTCCAACTCTGTGCGACCCCATAGATGGCAGCCCACCAGGCTCCCCCGTCCCTGGGATTCTCCAGGCAAGAACACTGGAGTGGGTTGCCATTTCCTTCTCCAATGCATGAAAGTGAAAAATGAAAGTGAAGTTGCCCAGTCGTGTCCGACTCTTCATGACCCCATGGACTGCAGCCCATCAGGCTCCTCCGTCCATGGGATTTTCCAGATAAGAGTACTGGAGTGGGGTGCCATCGCCTTCTCCTAGGAGTTATCAAATTTGTAGAATAAAATTGCTAAGAAATTCCTATAATCCTGGTTTTCATGTTGACAAATTAACACATGTAGATCCATAGTGGGCTTCCCTGGTGGCTCAGATGGTAAAGAATCTGCCTGCAGTGTAGGAGACCCGGGTTTGATCCCTGGGTCAGGCAGATACTCTGGAGAAGTAAATGGCAACCCACTTCAGCATTCTTGCCTGGAGAATTCCACAGACAGGGACACCTGTCAGGCTCCTGTCCATGGGCTCTCAAAGAATCAGACACTACTGAGTGACTAACGCAACAACAACAGCAACAAACATCCATAGTAGGATGTTGGCCCCATACAAGTGAAGGAGGATCCAGTAGTGTGTCTAGTTAATAGCAACCCTACATGCTAAGTCGCTTCAGTCATGTCCAACTCTTTGCCACCTTGTGGACTGTAGCCCGCCTGGCTCCTCTGTCCATGGGATTCTCCAGGCAAGAATACTGGAGTGAATTGCCATTCCCTTCTCCAGGAGCTCTCACCCAGGGACTGAACCCAAGTCTCCTGCACTGGCAGGTGGATTTGTTACCACTGAGGCACCAGGGAAGCCCTCTTTTGTGTATACGAAGTCCTAAGTTTAGCCTTTTGTCAAAAACCTTCTGAAGCAAACCAGGTTTGGGGAGGGTAGAGGAGAAAAGATGGGCTCTAGGACCAGAGAGATCAGGGGAACAGGGTCTTCACTGGCAGTTCTGCAGATGATATGAGAACAAAACTTCCTCAAATGAGCAGTTAGATTTATAATGTGGCTCACAGATGGGTTTTAATAACAAGGCTGGGCCATCTGGTAACTTCCTGTGTTGGCTAATTATTTCTGTTTTAGCTAATTTAAAAACTTGGTACTAAGCTTTTAAAATTATTGCTTAATTTTTTTTGTCACCCTCCCTCTACATTTTGGTTTCTTGGGGTAAATCCCTGCCCTAGTTACTCTCCTGGGACGAGCCTGGCTTGCCTACTATTGTTAGCAGAGAAGTCTCTAAGAAAAATTCAAAATGCTTCCATTAACACTCTGATTCTCAAAGGTTTTTTTTTTTTTAATCAAAATACACTAGTGTAAACAGCAGAGTTAATTAAGTGATACCCAGGGGTCTGGAGCTGTAGGCCAAAGCATCTCTCACTAGCAATCTTGTCTATACCTCAAAGTTTCACACCAAACTTGCTTTCCCCCTCATTATTTTGGTGCCTGATTGGAATATTTTTAAAAGAGTGTCAATTATCACTGAGTAAACTTGAATCTCCGGAAAGATATATCAAATGTCCTATGAATTATGCACCCTTCAGAATATTGCCACATGGCAAAAGCAGATTAAATGAAATGAGTTTAGAAATAACAGAAGAAAGAGGCCCTGGTCAAGTGATGGCAATGAAAACAAAAAGCAAATAAGTGAATCCCTGAAGAAATAAGAGAGCAGCCTAGACTCTAAGACATGGTTAGGAGAGTATATTATACACGAGGTGTGGTCGGTCTTGCTCTTCACTCTATATGTACCTTGTTGCTGTTGTTCAGTCACCCAGTCATGTCCAGCTCTTTGTGACCCCACGGACTACAGCACACCAGGCTTCCCTGTCCTTCACTGGCTCCTGGACTTTGCTCAAACCCATGTCCATGGAGTCAGCGGTGCCATCCAACCGTTTCATTCTCTGTGGCCCCCTTCTCCTCCTGCCCTCAATCTTTCTCAGCTTCAAATTCTTTTCCAAGGAGTCAGCTCTTCAAATCAGGTGGCGAAAGTATTGGTGCTTCAGCATTAGTCCTTCCAGTGAATATTCAGGATTGATTTCGTTTAGGATGAACTGATTTGATCCCCTTGATGTCCAAGGGACTCTCAAGGGTCCTCTCTAGCACCACAGTTTGAAAGCATCAACTCTTTAGTACTCAGCCTTCTTTATGGTTCAACTCTCACATCCGTGGATGACTACTGAAAAAAACATTGCTTTGACTATCCGGACTTTTATCAGCAAAATGATGTCGCTGCTTTTTAATACGCTGTCTAGGTTTGTCATAGCTTTCCTTCCAAGGAGCAAGTGTCTAAATTTCATAGATGCAGGCCCTGTCTACAGTGATTCTGGAGCCCAAGAAAATAAAATCTGCCACTGTTTCCATTTTCTTCACCTCTATTTGCCATAAAGTGATGGGACCAGATGCCATGATCTCAGTCTTTTGAATGTTGAGTTTTAAGCCAGCTTTTTCACTTCTTTCACCTTCATCAAGAAGCTCTGATTTTTATTTGTTCTCAGCCCCAAGTCCTGAGAGCTGCCGTCTCCAGCCACTCTTTCCCCAATTCAAAAAAAAAAGAGAGAGAGAGAGAGATAAAGGGAATTTGTGATCCAGACACTCCAAACTATAAGTGAATTCTTTGGGAAAGCATGACTTTCCAGAGCTTGACTCATCTTGATTCACACCCTCACTGTTCCATTCAAAAGTTGTGTCATTTGGGACAAGATTACTTCAATTTCCTCAGTGGTAGAGGTATAATAATTATCTCATAGGACTCTTCTCACGATTAATTCAAGTTAAGCACACCTTTGCTTTTAAAATGATAAATGATTTAAAATATATAAAATGTATAATGATATGCAAAGAAAATGAAGCTTCTTTATTTCTATGGACTAGTCTAACATCCCAAATGAGTCCCCACCCTGCTGGAGGTGAGGTGGAATGAAGAAAAATGAAGCAAACACATATGTCAAGAAACAGTAACTTTGTGCCTTATAGAGGTCTTAGATCTGTGCCCAGAGCCTGGCTTTCACAGCTGTCTATTGCAAAATGTCTAGGTGAGACCCTGGAGCCGGCAGGCTGAATGGAGTCTGCTGAGCCTGAGGTCTGACCTCTCTCGGCTCAGTTGGTCCTGATGGAGGACCAGTGATGCTGCAAGATACACTGTATCATCATCTCCTTTCTGGAATTCAAAATGGCAGGTGAAATGAAACTGTGTCCCTTCCTCTGGCTTTGCCTTCCATTCCTCTAAATCCCTCCTCAGTATTTTACGTTCTAGGCTAACAGCTTGCCTTCCTCCTGTCTTTCCTGCCCTGCCCCCTGCCCTTCCTCTAGCAGGAAGGTGTCTCCTGTGGTACTCTGAGCTCACTCCAGCCCTGGTTCATACTGCCTTCAAGGTCTAACTCTTCAGAGATGTGTGGCTATGTAATGAGTGGCAAGAAATTTAAAAACTCTTCTTCTCTGGATAAATTCTGGATTTCATGAATCTAGTCTCAAATATTCTATGCCAGTTGTCCAAAGCTGAATATAGACTCTTTGCATTCCTGTGGCAACAATCCTAACTCCCCTTGATACAAATGGATGTTTCTGGCAAATCAGAGGGAAGTAGAAACAAGAAAAGCACACTGATAGATTTTAAAATATATCTTATCCTCATGACACTATTTCTTTTTCCATCAAGGCAGTGTTTCAGGTGGTTAGGAGTTTTCATAGCACTATACTGTCAATACCATACTTTGTGTGTTGGGAGTGAAACAAGGTTTTATGGGCTGGCCTAAGAGTGTAATTATCATAAATAACATTATGTCTATGGGAAAATTTCTTGAAAGTCTCTAATAACTGACTTTCAAATGAACTTTTGGAACATATCTGGTTTATAAGTTGAGAATGGACAATATTCCATTTTAATACCAAAAACTTCCCTGAGTTATACAAAATGAAACCTAGGGGGGATGATGATCTTGGAGTATAAAAGTTAATATTTCTAGTTTCTCTGTTTTTATAACTTACCTCCTTAGCTTTTTAGCACAAATATAATAGATCAGAGAAGCCAAATTTGAACTATAAACTCAAGGCTGTGGTGAATTAAATGTATTTGCTTTGTTCTGCAGATGTTAAGCACAATTCCCACAAAATTTGAAAGGTGGAGTTAATTCTGACTTAGACGAATCTAATGAGCATCTGTTTTGATTTTTCTAACCATTGATCTGATTTTCTTTTAACTTGATACTGGTTGGTTTACACAAGTCCGTGTGATAATTGCAAATAGCCAAAGGAGAAATCATTCCAGAACCCCCAAAACAGCTTTTTTTTCCCCTTAAAATGTCAAATGATTCTTCAAAGACATTTAGCAATTTTGTGTGAGTGCAAAGTAAGTGGTGCATAAATACATTTACATTTTATTTCTATAAATGTGTCTACACACAAATACATGACTAAATACTGGGAAGTTGTGTATTGCTTGTTGTAATGGGAAGAAGTTTCTTTAACAAGAGTGTAGAAAATCATGAAACTCCACATTATGAACTAAATTGTGTCCCTCACACAATTTATGTGATGAAGTCCTACTCCCCAATGCCTCAGAATGTGGCTGTGATTAGAGACAGAGGCTATGAAGAGATGACTGAGTTCAAATGAAATCATTAGAGTGGGCCCTAATCCAATATGACTGATGTCCTTATATGAAGAAGAATTGTGGACACAGACACACATACACACAGACACGTGAAGATGCACAGGAAAAGAGGGTATCCACAAGCCAAGGACGGAGGCCCCAGGAGAAACCAACACCATCAACACCTTAATTTGGGACTTCTAGTTCCAGAATTCTGAGAAAATAAGTTTCTGTTTTTTACCCAGACTGTGGTACTTTGTTGCGGCAGCTCTAACAAGTGAATTCACCCCATAATCTCAAATGATGTCTAGAGATATAAAATATAATTTGGGTTACTTGATGTAATAGCCATTTTATACTGTATTGACAGATCATGGGTTTTTTTTTACTTAGGTTATATGGTGATACTTGGGGGTTCTGCAATTGCCTAATTTGAATTTGACTGTAAATTATATTTTAAATATTTCAATGCTATCATGACAATAATCAAATATATTAGGTATCAAAATCTGACCCTTACAGACCCTCATTGCATTAATTTGCATTAATGTCATCACTGTGTGCTTCTCAGAACAAAACTTCTCACATCACTGCACATATATCTTAATTATCTGCAAATATTACCAGAAATGCTGAAGCTTTTACTAGTCTTTTTTCCTTACTGCAGTCCTGAATAAAATGTCTAAGTTTAATAGCAATTCTTTGCCTGTATCCCATTAAACAAAGATGAATACACTATCACCAAAAATATTACATATTCTTGTAAAAAAAACTTGAAAAGTAGTAGGAAGAAACATTCTTTCTTACCCCATTGTTATATTAATGATTTCTCTATAGTTTCTTGTTCTATAGTTTTTTTTTACATTATTAGAGTACTGAAACAGCCATATCTTGATAACTAAAAATAAGAAATATATACTTTTCTGAGAGTAAAGTAATATGTAATATGCTTACTGAAACATTCAAAAAATTCAGAAAATAATAGAATAAAAATCCCTTAGAGCCCCTGATCACAAATACACACACAAAATGCAATTCTGCATGTATCTGCTTAGATATAAGGAGTACATTACTCTACATTACTCCAGGAGTACATTACTCTTGTACAGAAAGGAGTACACAGGTATGCAACACTTAAATGTCAGGTAAGGCTCCGGCACACCCATTCAGTGTACGCCCTTGTCAGGGTGTATATAATATGATTTGTATAAAAGGAAGTGACTACCATGATCTATTGAGTCATGGTGATATCAAGTGAGAGAGAGTTTTGGCACATACTGTAAGCTTTCTATATGACTTATGTATGCATCATAAGAAAAGCAAGCAGCTGATAGATACTATTAGCTGTTAAATTTTGAAACAGAATTGTCATCTTAATCCTCTTTCAAATATTTGCATCAATTTAATTAAAGAAAATCCTCAGATTACAAGGAGAACTGTATTTAAAAACTATTTGCAATTCAGGAACTCCTCATCGCTGATGCAAATTCGTAGCAATAATCTGTAAGCCTCCATTTCAATTTGGGGAGGGATGGTGTTTGGCTTTATTTGTTTTGTTTTGCTTTGTTTGTTTAACATCACCAAAGATTTAATTTTTTAAATTGAGGTTTAGTTGATTTACAAGGCTGTGTTAGTTTCAGGTATACAGCAAAATGATTCAGTTATACATACACAAATATATGTATTCATTTTTCAGATTCTTTTTCCTTATAGATATTGCAAAACATTGGGTGTATTTTTCAGTTTTAAATGTATAGTCCCATTTCTGTCTGGCTATTGATTGTGAAAACTGATAAACATTCTTTTCTATTGTGATTACATAACTATAATTTGCTTAATACCATTGTATCATGACTGGTCAACAGAAAACAATATAATTATATATCATTATAACTGCCTTTTAATAGAAAACTCTGTAATCACATTTTAAAATCCAGATGCATATCAGAACTATCTCTGATTTTTTTTTTAAATATACAAATGCTCAGGCATTACTTTTTTTCTCCAAAGCTCCAGATGTATTTCTTTTTTTCCCCAGAGATGCTTCTAGTGAGCAGCCATATTTAAAAAAAAAAACAAACAGGATTATATGATCTTCTACTTTTATCTAGTTTGTTTTGCTTTTTCTATTTCATATTCAGTGCTGCCATTTCATTTAAGCTTATGTTTTCCATTTTCTCCATCCCTTTTTTGTTCTTTGTTCCTTCTCAGGCCTTTATCAAGTATAGTAGAAGAGCTTTTGTATACATTTATTGTATATACAGTATGTACAATGTAATTTATATTAATATTTTAGAAAACTTTTGAATTTTTGCCTAGCTAAAAAATGTATGACATCTTGATTCCACTTGTTTGACTTCATATGAATAAAATGCTAGATATCTAATTTAAAAAAATGTATAGTCCCATTACTATCCTTAACTGACTTGATAGTAAGGAAACATAAATGTAAGTGTATAGAATAATTATATACTGATTAAACACATGAATGGTCTTATCCTTCATTTCAACATAAGATTTCATTTGAAAAAATATGTGAAAATCACTGATGTGAAGGAGTAATTGAAACCAAGATCTTTGGTCTGGAGAAGAAAGTTAGAGGGAGACATTCATGCTGCCTTCATACATCTGAACCAGAAGTAGTTTATGCTGGTTGCTTCAGAACGTAGAAGATAGGATTAATAACATTCAGTTCAGTTAAGTTCAGTTGCTCAGTTGTGTCCAGCTCTTCGCAAACCCATGAATTGCAGCACACCAGGCCTCCCTGTCCATCACGAACTCCCGGAGTTCACTCAAACTTACATCCATCGAGTCAGTGATGCCATCCAGCCATCTCATCCTCTGTTGTCCCCTTTTCCTCCTGCCCCCAATCCCTCCCAGCATAAGAGTCTTCCAATGAGTCAGCTCTTCGTATGAGGTGGCCAAAGTGCTGGAGTTTCAGCTTTAGCATCATTCCTTCCAAAGAACACCCAGGGCTGATCTCCTTTAGGATGGACTGGTTGGATCTCCTTGCAGTCCAAGGGACTCTCAAGAGTCTTCTCCAACACCACATTTCAAAAGCATCAATTCTTTGGCTCTCAGCTTTCTTCACAGTCCAACTCTCACATCCATACATGACCACAGGAAAAACCATAGCCTTGACTAGACAGACCTTTGTTGGCAAAGTAATGTCTCTGCTTTTCAATATGCTATCTAGGTTGGTCATAACTTTCCTTCCAAGGAGTAAGCGTCTTTTAATTTCATGGCTGCAGTCACCATCTGCAGTGATTTTGGAGCCCCCCAAAATAAAGTCTGACACTGTCTCCACTGTTTCCCCATCTATTTGCCATGAAGTGATGGGACCAGATACCATGATCTTTGTTCTCTGAATGTTGACTACAGATGGACAAATCTCAGCACAATATAAGAAAAACTTGCCACAATTAGTTCTTTCTAAAAATAAAGTAAAGGGTTGCCTCTAAAACTCCTGAAGACCTGAACATGGGCGATATTTAGCAAAGGGTGTGTCTGTAAGGATCTCTGTACAATGAACTCCTCGTTTGGAAAAGGGAAAATTAACTCCAATTTAGAGTTCAGAATCCAAGGAGGAACAGCACTTTGAGAAGAAAGCAAGCATTTTGGCACTCTTCTTTTAGGGATTTGTGAGAAAACCCTGGAATTTTCTGCATGCTTAATCACGTAAGCCAGGAGATTAAAATCACACATAGCCAAAACACTCCACTATACCCAGCAGAGCTCTATAGCACAGGGCAACTTTAGAAAAGCTCCCTCTTTATGCAGGGATAAAGTGGTGCTTGGAAGCACTAAGCTTTAGGAATTGGGGTTTGTAAAGAAGGAAAAACAAGAGAAAGGATTCAAAAAAATTACACCCTGAAAAGGGAAAATAATAGTTTTGAGTTGACTTGCATAAGAACATTTTACAGGTTCAAGTTTATGCAACTACAAAGAGAAGTAGGGAAGCCTCGTCACTGAGGATGCCCCCAAGTCTACCCTAGAATCAATGGCTTATTTAAGTTCTTAAATATTTACTTTGGGAAAAAGTTTAGGCATGCCCATTGCAAACTCTGACTTGCTACTGAACTTACCCAAGAGAGGTGTCATAAGGTGAGAGTTAGAAGTGTGCACTCTGAAGACCAGTTTTCTGAGTTCAGTTCTTGGCCATATCAACAGTGAAATCACTTTGGAGACTTCTCTGATTTTAGTACTGGAAATTCCATTTACCAAGAGTACCCTCAACTCCACGAAAACCAGGACATTTGGTTACCCTAGCTTTACAACTTGTCAGCTGGGAAAACTCACATAAGGTACTTATTTCTGTGGGACCATAGAATACCTACCTCAATAATGGTATGAAGATAAAAAGCACAATATAAAGCACAATATGCAGATCAGTGTCTACATGAGTTCATTTCAGTTCAGTCACTCAGTCATGTCCGACTCTTTGCGACCCCATGAATCGCAGCAGGCCAGGCCTCCCTGTCCATCACCAACTCCCGGAGTTCACTCAAACTCACATCCATCGAGTCAGTGATGCCATCCAGCCATCTCATCCTCTGTCGTCCCCTTTTCCTCCTGCCCCCAATCCCTCCCAGCATCAGAGTCTTTTCCAATGAGTCAACTCTTCACAAGAGGTGGCCAAAGTACTGGAGTTTCAGCTTTAGCATCATTCCTTCCAAAGAAATCCCAGGGCTGATCTCCTTCAGAATGGACTGGTTGGATGTCTTTGCAGTCCAAGGGACTCTCAAGAGTCTTCTCCAACACCACAGTTCAAAAGCATCAATTCTTCAGCGCTCAGCCTTCTTCACAGTCCAACTCTCACATCCATACATGACCACAGGAAAAACCATAGCCTTGACTAGACAGACCTTTGTTGGCAAAGTAATGTCTCTGCTTTTCAATATGCTATCTAGGTTGGTCATAACTTTCCTTCCAAGGAGTAAGCGTCTTTTAATTTCATGGCTGCAGTCACCATCTGCAGTGATTTTGGAGCCCCCCAAAATAAAGTCTGACACTGTTTCCACTGTTTCCCCATCTATTTGCCATGAAGTGATGGGACCAGATACCATGATCTTCATTTTTTGAATGTTGAGTTTTAAGCCAACTTTTTCACTCTCCTCTTTCACCTTCATCAAGAGGCTTTTTAGTTCCTCTTCACTTTCTGCCATAAGGGTGGTGTCATCTCCATATCTGAGGTTATTGATATTTCTCCCAGCAATCTTGATTCCAGCTTGTACTTCTTCCAGCCCAATGTTTCTCATGATGTACTCTGCATCTAAGTTAAATAAGCAGGGTGACAATATACAGCCTTGACATACTCCTTTTCCTATTTGGAACCAGTCTGTTGTTCCATGTCCAGTTCTAACTGTGGTTGCTGACCTGCATACAAATTTCTCAAGAGGCAGGTCAGGTGGTCTGGTATTCCCATCTCTTTCAGAATTTTCCACAGTTTATTGGTCACTCAGTAATCATGAGGGGTTTTTGTTATCTGTGATTAAGCTCCACTCAGTCATCAATGTGACCTTAGACATAGTAGATCTATGTGTGTGCTTATTTGCAACCACTTAAAACAAGTCCCTCCCTGTTACATTATGGTCCTACCAATAGCTGAATTATTAGCCCTACAAAAAATGGCTTTATCCATTTTGATAGTAATCTAATTCCACATATAAACTGCACATACATTCTTCAAACTCACCGTTCTTCGGGAATTTTATGAAAGTGATTCCCGTCAGAGAATACGAGTCTTAAAATGACCTAAAACAGTCCTGAGTGGGTTGTTGAAAAGATGGGGGAAAGAGAACAAATACAAAACAGATCAATCAGCCAGTGAATCAGAGTGAGGATGCAGATCTATGCGAATGCTGACAGGAATGAAGCACCAAGGAAAGGACTTGCATGTGACGCACGTTTGTCGTCATTTATGGAACTTTCTGATGTTCAACATAAAAAGATTAAAAATGTAAAGCATATCCCCAAATTATCACATGAATGTGTAATTCACCAGAAAAGACCCCTTGTTCCTAAAAATATTTAAAGAAAATAAGTAGATATAGCTATATAAAAAAAAGAAGTAGAGTATAAATTGTTGAGTAGTACTGAACAAGGTCTTCCCATTACTGAAAAGTGCCTTAATCATAGTTAGGGTAAAAGATTGAGAGTGAGAGAGACTACATGTTCCAGAATCATCAAGGGCATCTCTTCTGCTTTGAAGTGATAGCACCAATGCCACCGCCACCATGCGTTATTTCTACCTTAACATGGATGATCTTTGAGCATCCTTCCAGAAAAACAGGGGGTGGGGGAACTTGTTGATGTGGAGCTAAGGAAGTTGATAATAATTACTGAAATAAAGCAGTGTGAGAAAAGTCAATGAAGAGCCAAGTGTGTGTGGATAGGATCGTACAAAGCACAATTGTTGGAAGACTGGATCCTGCCTACTGCATTGTAAGCAGCTGGTCTGGGCACAGGGAGCAGGGCTGGCTTGCCCCTAAGGGTCCCTCCCACCATCAGTCCTTCTCAGGACAGGAAGTTTGAAAGTTGCTGAATTTTTAAAGTATTTTTTTCTTGAGATTTTCCAGAGGTCACAGATCACATGAATTTTGTTCACTTATGAAATGGTTAATGTTTATTCACCCTAGAGATTGTTTTAGACAAAATAAAGCATTAGTCAACTGCAGTCTAACTTACTACAACCTTTAATTAACATTTTTTCTTTTGCATTGGCTTTGATGGGAAGTAAAGTGAATCACAAGTACTTTGACATGCGGGATTAATTTTTTTAGCCAACTGATCCCAAGGTATAACCAGGTATTAGTAAAGATCTCTTCTGGCTCATCTCGTTCACCTTTTATATTTATGATCAAATGAAAAATATGAACATATGCCCAAATCCATGATCCCTAAGCAAAGAGTGGTATGAGATATTCAGGACAATTGCTACCAAAAGGTTTTTATTTATTTGCCATCAAACAGAGTATTAGCCTTTCAGAATAAGAGGTATCTTAGGATAGGGTTTGCTTACTGTCCAATCTGTGAGCCTTTCACTCTCAAGGGTGTCCAGGATGGATAACAAACCATTTATTCACCACGCTACTTCATCTATCACAGTGATTTTCAAACAATTTTAGCAGCAGAATCCTTTTTAAAAACCAAGTCTTACACCAAGTTCTGATATATAGACAGAGTGACAATATGATCCCAGTTTGACCCGGATAAAGGAAGAATTTAGGATGAAGAACTTTCGATTCTAAAACTGGGGCAGTCCCAGGCAAATTGGGACTATGAAAAATAATAAAAGCTCTGTTTTGCCACTGTAAATGCACTTTACTAATACAAACTCATAACTTTCATTTATCACTAAGCAAGGCAATGAAAAAAATAAAGCCCTTTCAGTGATCACATAAAAAGAAAAAAATAATATTGAGAGTGAGAGTTGCATGCTTAGATGAGCCTCAGAGCCCAGTTTATTTTGAACTTGTTTTGGTTTCACAGTACTGAGGAAATTCTGATTCCAATCAGTAAAGAGTTGCAAATGATAGTTTATTGTTACTGGGATTGTAGTAGATCTCCTTAGAAGGTCAGGATTCTTTCTAACTGATGCAGAAGCTTATAGAAGAAAAGCAGAGCGTTTGTTTTTCACTTCAAATCACTAACCATATCTAACACCTTGATTTATGACAAACATGGAAGTTGGAAGCATAAAGGGCATAAACTCTCCATCATACCATCTGGTTTACAATGTGACTTGTCAGAGGTCCACTTTCTTTTACTCAACCACCCTGAAGTGCCCAGACCTGGCTGGCTTTTTTTTTTTTTTTTCATTTAACTGAGATTCTGCCACGCATGCTGCCACAGCGCAGTATGCTGGACAACCCTGCCCAGGGGCCCATGAGCAGACCCAAATATTAAGAAACACCAGGATTCTTCATCGATATTATTACAGTCACTGGTTCTAGCAAGAGAATCTTTGTCCCAATGATTACACCTAGAAAAATTAAACAAGCAGCCCAAATTGAAAGATTGTCATCAGAGCTACATGTGACCATGACACTTATTTTTGTTCGCATGTTATTTTTACTAATCAAAAATATACTTTAACATGACATTCAAATTTTGTGTTTGTAGAATTGGGCTCCTGAAAGCACAACAGTAACCATAATAGGGAACGTCTCTTTATAAAGAATTGACTGTGTGCTAAACTCTCTGTATTGATTCATTTAACCCTCATAGCTGCCGGCTGACATAGCCTGCCGCCCTGCTTTACTAAAACTGATAAGAGTTATGCGGAAGGTCCCAAAGTTGTGGGTGACAGCCAGGCCGGAGCTCCAGAGGGCAAATTCTGGAGTCTGTTTTCCTAGCCACCAAACTTTATATTACCAACCACCTCAGTTGTAAAAGGCTGTTCTAATATACTTTATAGACCCAGGAAATGTGCTCCTTAAAAAATGAAGGGATTAGGCCAAGCCGAGCCATTTGTAAAGTGTGAAAGATCTGGAACCTGCCTTCTTGAGGCCGCCTCCGAATTCTCCGGGCCACACCTTGACCTTCCGCAGAGACCCTGCCTGACCCAAGACTTACTCCTTTCAGTTTACTGGGATACCTGCCTCATGCCACTGGTTCAGGAAGACTTTGCTGATTAGAGGCTTATTGCTTTACTACCATTTGCTCTGCAGAACACAGGGCTGCACGGGCACAGCCTCAGTGGGCAGTTACAGAGGGAGTGGACAAGGTGCTGGTTCTATTATAAAGACTAAAGGCAGCTCCTTTCCTTGTACAGATTATCCCAGCTATAAAAGATCTAAGGATCTGTTTACAATTACGCAAATATTGCCTGTGTTGTTCCTGGCAGGCTGCTTTAAAACATCATAAGCAAGCCGCAAAGGCCCAGAGGGTGGCCCCATTCCTCTCCGAGCATTAAACGACTCTGTTCTTGTCTAGGGAGCTAGAGTGAGTCCTTTTTTCATCAGTAGGAAAGTCCTTTTTCATCAGTAGGAAAGTTCTTTTTTCATCAGAGGAAGAACAACTGTCAATCTGGTGCCATGTCACTGGATTACTTGTCACATATACCAAACAAAGCAGGCTGGTGTTAAATCATAGCCATTTTAGCATATGCATGCCATTCCTTCCTTAATGTGTTACTAAAATTTGATTATAAAGTGGTTACTTTAATTTCTAATATTTTCCAAGGAAACATTACAAATAGTGGTGATATTCCCAGACTATCTTCTTTCCCAAATGTATTCAGTCTCCCTGTAGCTGAAATACTATCAGCAATCAAAAAGATAAAACGATATTGTACCATAAATTGCCTTTAAAATGTTAGATGTGTATTTAAACCTCTACCTTACAACTATACTTAAAAAAAATAAGTATACATAGTCATTTCTGCAATGTGTCAGGATATTTGTAATGAAACAATGTTGATAATGTAGTCAAGTATTAATAACTGGTCCTCGTTATCTTAAATTTTGGTGCCTGAGGAAAAACAGAGCTTAGAAGATAAGATGGTGGGTGGCAATAATAATGCTGAAATGAACCCTTTCCAGGACTTAAGACTAGAACGTGAAATTGCTAGTCGCTCAGTCATGTCCAGCTTTTTGCGACTTCATGGACCTCAAGTCCGCCAGGCTTGTCTGTCAGTGGAATTCTCCAGGCAAGAATACTGAAATGGGTAGCCATTCCCTCCTCCAGGGGATCTTCCCAACCCAGGGATCAAACCCAGGTCTCTTGCACTGCAGGCCAATTCTTTACCATCTGAGCCACCAGAGAAGCCCAGGTCTTTGTCAAATTTTACTTTAGAACCTAGGCACTCCTTCTCCCTCTCAGAGGCACAGCACTAATGACAACCATTTACTGCTCTACTTTGCTTTCTTCTAGCACATTTCCTCCCTTGCTCTGTCCCCACAGACACTCAGTGAGGTCACTTGCTGGCCCAGAATTACCGGGTCAGCATGGCCTCACATGACTCAGCTGAAGGCTGGCCGACCGGGACGGCTGGTCCTCCCACTCAGAGTTCTGTTCCAGGCACAGCCACAACGCGGCCTTGGCACCTTGTCGTGGCCCTGGTCGTGCAGGCCCCTCCACTGACTTACTCCTTACGTTGTATCCATAGCCAATGAGCGCAAACAGCCCATCTGTAGATTTGCAACATAAGAAGAGGGGTAATGGGACTCCCCTGGCAGTCGATAGTTAAGATTTCACCTTCCAATGGAGGGGATATGTGTTTGACCCCTGGGTCAGGGAGCTAGGATCCCACACGCTTCATGCCCCAAAAAACCAAAACATAAAACAGAAGCAATATGGTAACAAATTCAATAAAGACTTTAAAAATGATGCACATTAAAAAAAAAAATCTTAAAAGAGGGGCAATAAAGAACCCAGGCTTGATGAAACTACTATCCTTGTTCCACAGAGGAAAAGAATATGAGAAAATGTGTGCTTTGGGTGAAAATTTTGTAGATAGGAGGATGAGGAACTGATTCTAATGTCCATGACTAGGGCCCACAGCAAATCCTCTGATTGAGGAGTCAGTTTGACAATCCTTAGGTTGATGGGGCTTCCTCTGGGAACCCTCCCCGTCTGCTGTGGCAGGGAAGGGGGTTCTCTAGTTCCCACAAAACACCTGATCAGAGCTCCCATCACACTGCCTTGTACATAATTTCCAACCTGTTCTCCTTCATTCCTCCCTGGACACCAGAATATGCTGGTTGGAAGCATGAATCTTGGATCAAGAATTATCTAAATTCTGGTCTTCCCTTTCCTAGCTATGCACCCTTGGGCTAGTTCCCTCATTTATCTAAATCTCGGCTCCTCTATCTGTAGACTGAGGGGGCTTCTACCACTTACCTTAGAGATCCATTGTGACTAGCACATAGTGTTGTAATTATTTAAGTTCCTGGAGGAAAGGTGTCTTGCCTTCTTACTGGTGTAAGAAGGACCTCTCGTGTTGTCCAGCTGAGAGGGTGTTCAACAAATATTAATTAATGGAATCAATGAACAATGCTCAGCTACAGAATGACAGAAAGGGCCAGACACGGAACAATGGCCTGCTACCACCAGGCAGGTGGTTTTAAGAGTTAAGTTGCCCTGGAGGTTTTCTTCAGAGTTTGATGCTTCTTCTGAGTTGAAGGATTAGAAGCAGGCTCAGCTATTTCAAGTGTTGAAGGGCATCCTTTCCCTATGAAGTGCTGCTTCACAAACAGGCCACCATCTGCCACAAAGATAAAAACGTTTGGCACTGAATTTGCTGTGGTTGTCAGTATCAACGTGCCTGATATTTAGAATGCTTACTTTTTTATGGAGCTGATTTGGGAGCAAAGAAAGCTTCTGGGAATACTGCCCTACATAGCTGCCCTTTACAACCAGAACAGCTGTGTCACAGTTTTGACTCTTCTGGGGCTGAGAATAGGGAATTAAAGAATGTGAATAACTCCATTTCAGAACCCTCCCAGGATGCTATTCCAGGGCCACTCATACTCCAGTATGCGGCGGCCTTCCCAGCTTTCTTTTCATTTTAGTTCTTAATGTGGCAGGTCAATTTAAAGTTTTTAAAGTTACTATAATGGATATACTTCTCAATCCATAACCTCGAGGAGCAAGGAAAATACAACAACTTAATTTCTATTATGAGTTCCTATTTCCTGGGGGCTGCAGAAATTTAATTATTGGTTCAGTTGGAACTCACTTCTCTACGAGGTTTTATGGGAGATCTGAGAGTCCCCACATTATCAGGCTATTGTGGGGTCTGAGGATAAACCGGGTTCTCCATGCGCTCTGTCTTTGCTGAGCAATCTGTGAGCCTTCAAGCACTGATCTTCTGGCTCAGCCCTGAGACAGCTCTAGCTCCCGTCTCCACGCCACTTCTGGTGCCACTCTGGAGCAGCACAGTCTACCCTGGAAAGAAAGCCATGGAATGATGGCTTTCTTACTAGGGTGGACTGTAGGACTCTCTGTGGGGCTCTGGCTCTGTTTGCCAGGACTCGCTGCAGAACCATTCCTTCTAAGGCCATATGGCCTCAGGGAGCTCTAAGTCCTCTTAGGCTTGGCAGCTCACCAGTCAAGGAGGTGGTGCAGAGACCTGCTCCCTGTGACCCTGTGCCTCATTATCCCCAGCCTTTCTCTCCCAGGGGGGATGCAGGTGACAACATGAAGAATCCTAACATTCATCAGCTTCTCGGCAATTTGGATAACTCCATATTTTCCATCCCATTCCAATCCTTTCCATTGCCCGCAGGCTGAAATAGGAAGATGTTTCTTCTTCTTCTTTTTTTTTTTTTTTCTTCTCTTTCTGATCTGCTGCATTCTTGCCCCAAGGCACAGAGCCAAGGGAGGGACAGAGAAGGAAAAATTGTGATGCCAAGTGGGAGTGGACATAATAAATTAATATTCTTTTAATTATCTCGCCACAATACGTTCATTGTCTGCTTTGATTCTCACACTTCTGCGAGGTAAACAACCTCACTTTTCAGGTGAAGAAACAGATTTGGAAAGATCAAGTCATATGTTCAGCATCTGTCTCCCAGTTTGACACCAGTTTATATTCCTCATCCAGCAGGGCTGGGACCCAAAGCCAGCCTGCATGCCTCAGACCCAGTGGTCTTGCCCCCACTCTCTGCTCCCAGGCAAACTGGACTCTTCCCCACCTTCCTCTCATGACTTATTCCCATCATCTCCACACTTCTCTTCATATTCTCCTCACCCTGTGGAATGTCTCCCTCACCATTTCCAGCAGTCGGGATCCTCTCTACCACACAGTCTCCACGACATCTTTCCTGATCAGTTTGGGTGTCAATGACCTTCCCTCCCCAAACCCTAGGGCATGGACTCTTCCCACACACCGCCTCTCCCCTCCTGCTCTGTGCCACCATTATTCATGCCAGGTCTTATCATCCCTGCTACACTGCAAGCTCTTTGAACCCAATATCTTTGTTGCTTTGAAATAAAAATTGGATGTACCAAGAAATGAATGAATAGATAGGCATGTGGATGGCAATAGGTGCTCCAAGACTCCAAAAGGGAAGAAAGAGTTTTGCAGCCTCGCATCTGAAGTGACAATGTAAAAGCAACGAAAGCATTCTGGAACTGTAAGGGGAGATTGATGGTAAGAAGCTACATGAATTGCCAGTTGGTGAGTCCCTGCACAATGATGGGAAACTAGGTATGGAGAAGAACAGAAGAAAACAGAATTGTGCACAGTAAAAAAAAGTCTGTACCACAGACAGAGTAGCTATTTAGGGAGGGGTTTTCATGTCTCCTGCTTATTACTCTGGGGTACTCTGGCCACACAAACACAGAAATAATGGCATGATCATTAACTGCATTGAAACAATCCTATGGGAGGATCATTTTGAGAAAAGCGTGGTAATAATATTATTTCAGTAGCTTCCATTCATTGGAGATCTATTGTGTACCATTCCTATGCCTAAGATTGTAAAAGAATTCTACCTACCAATGGCAAAAGATTTGAAAACAGCAATCAGGAAATGCTTGAATAACTTCCAGCCATCAACATGAAAGATGTTCAAAAGAACATGGGGGAAAATGGAAATTGCTGAGACTGGAGGCCTATTTATCTTAGTGGCCTGCATAAGTGTTTGGGGTTACGTATAAGAAGACTAAAATAAAAAATAATAATAATAAGTGGCCACTATCCACAATCTTTCTGGCAACATCTGGCTACACTCAGTGACATCAGAGGAAAAAAGATTCCTGCTTAGGAGCATGGAACCCATCGTTTCTCCAAAGGAGGTTCATCCCAGAAGCCTGGCATGTTGGGAATTTACTTAGCCAGCTGGTAGGATGTTGATCAACACAAACCATGGTTAGAATCAGATGTATACAACCAGGTGCTATATTATAAAAGATATTTGTCTTACTTGGTTAATTATCATTTGATTTCTCTTTCCCTTAAATGCAGCAGCATCTAATAATTTTTAGAAAGAACACAAAGCTCATTCTCTTCTTTCCTTAATCTAAAGATGGACTAGATTATGGGAGTGAAAAAAAATTTTAGATAAATAACTGATATGTGTAAATTCCCCCCATTTTTTATCCTTCTTCACACATACTATCTGGCATTCCATCCTTCCTATAACAACAGAATGGAACAAGCTGCTGCCAACAATCTTCCACCTTTCGTGGGTGTCATGCTTTGCTAATAGCTTTTCCCCTAAGGAAGAACAACAAAAACAACACTGCATGAGCAGCTGATAAGTAAGAATCTCTCATACTTTCCAGAACTAAAAAAAAGTTCTTAGCCATAGAGGTAAGGGTTTATGAAGACAGATTCCATTGAAAATGGAAAAGGAAACGGCAACCCATTCCAGTATTCCTGCCTGGGAAATCCCATGGACAGAGGAGCCTGGTGGGCTACAGTTCACAGGGTCGCAAGAGTGTGGGACATGACTTAGCAACTAAACAAAGACAACAACAATAACAATGAAAACACAAAAACCAGTAAGTAAGCTGTAACACCCCTGGTGTTAGGCAGCCCTTGAGATGGTTTCCAGTGATTTCCTCCTGCTGGTAGTCAGGCCTCTGTGGGATTATTTTTCATCTGGAGTATGGGCCAGATCTGGGCTTCCCTGGTAACTCAGTGGTAAAGAATAGGCCCAGAATGAGGGAAATGCAGAAGACAAGGGTTCAATCCCTGGGTCAGAAAGATCTCCTGGAGAAGGGCACGGCAACCACCTCCAGTATTCTTGCCTAGAGAATCTCATGGACAGAGGAGCTTGGCAGGCTACAGTCCATAGAGTTGAAAAGAGTCAGACAGGACTGAAGCAACTTAGCACCCATGCACACATGGGCCAGACCTAACGATGGGCTGTAACTTCCAAGATTAGTGACCAAAAAGCTATAGCTTCTGTCTTGGGCATCCCCTCTCATTCTCTCACTGGCTCTGAGGAAAGTTAAGTGCCATAAGCAGCAAGGGTCTAACTGTGTAACCTCCCTAGTCAAAACTTCAGTGACTGTAGCCCCAGCTGATATCTTCTTTTCTAAATAGCTTTTTTTAACTTTTTATTTTGTACTGGGGGTACAGCCAATTAACAAAGTTGTGATAGTTTCAGATGGACAGCAAAGGGACTCAGCCATGCATATACATGTGTCCATTCACCCCCAAACTCCTCTCCCATCCAGGCTACCACATAACATTGAGCGGGGTTCCCTGTGCTATACAGTAGGTCCTAGTTGGTTATCCATTCCCAGCTGGTATCTTAAGTGCAGTCTGTGGGAAACCCTGAGCCATAGACACCCAACTAAGCTGCACCCAGATTCCAGACCCACAGAAACTGAAATAATAAATGTTCATTGTTTTATGCCGCCACATATTGGGGTAAACGCGAAGCAAGAGATAAGAGGGGTGAGGAAATAATTACCAAAAAGTAACAAGAAAATGCATTATCTTTATTATATGTCAGAAACTAGACTAAATGTTTGACACACATTATTTCATTTGTTTCTCACAATAACTCTGTGAAATACTACTGTTAACCCCGTTTTACAGGTGAGAAAACTAAGACAAAGAGAGAGCATAGAGAGGTCATCTGACATGCTTATGGCTACATTGCTAGGAAATGGAAGAGCTAAGATTAAAGCCCATGTTCGATTTAAAAGTCCTTCATTTAAAGCCTATGAATATTGCCTCCCAGGTACAGGCCATGAGTTTCACACAACAACAAAAATATGTAAAAATTCCAGAGGGTATCAAGGCAGAGAGTTAGTAATGATGCTGAAGGTTTCAGAAAAGTCATCGTATTTATGTTGAATCTTCAAGGATAAGAACCTGATCAACTTTGAAAAATCAAAACTGTGTTGCAGACAGAAAGACTAATGGGCAAAAGTATATAGAGTAGAAAAAGTTCCTCAAATTTGAGAACTTCTGGTATAAGTTTCTAAGCTGTTGGGAGCAGAAGCTAGATGAATCAATAAGGCCAGGATACAAAAGGGTTTTCTTCTGTTAAACAAAACAATCCCTTTATCTTTTATCTCTAAAATGTAAATAATAAGATTTCATTTCAAAATCATGTCAAAAATAAAATTTAAGCTTACAGGATACAGGAGTTAGACTTTGAAATTGCCCAGAATTTCTGTTTCAGGTTTTAAACTCAGACTATAATAGTGACCATTCCAACAAAATATTTACTCTTTTCTATAATGCTCTATGACGAGTAAATACACAATGAACAGAGCTAAGTGTTTGTCGACATGAATAATTCTGTAAATATTATCTCAGTCTTTATGACTTTATTGATCTCACATCAAGTATTCAGTTTCATCTTAAAAGGCAGTCTCAACAAACTGCAGGTCTATTGGGGAATCTGTGATTTTAGATAGTGAAAAGAAAATACTGGCAATGTATTTTCTCAACGAGCAATCTCATGTTTTGAGACAGATTTTATTGTAAAAAAAATTGTATAAAAGTTCAATTGATATTTGCTATGTCAAACAATAAATTTCTATATGCTCAAATAGATCCCAGATGGTTTAGTGACTTACATATAATCCTAAAATAGAGTAACTATCAGAAACCCTGATATTTAACAGAACAATAACTTAACCAACTTTAATTTTAAAATATGAAATTCTTAAACTGTAAAGTGAAAATAGAAAAGAAGTTATTTTCAACAAATAGGACACAGGGTTTAAATGTGTAAAGAACTCCTGAATCTTAAAGGGAGCATCAATATTCCAAAAAACAATAATAGTTACTCTTAAATGCCCTTGGAAAGCAAGGAGATCAAACCAGCCAATCCCAAAGGAAATCAACATGGAATATTTATCAGAAGGACTGGTGCCAAAGCTGAAGCTCCAATAGCTTGGCCACCTGATGCGAAGAACTGACTCATTGAAAAAGACCCTGATGCTCGGAAGGAATGCAGGCAGGAGGAGACTGGGACAACAGAGGATGAGATGATGAGATGGCATCACCAACTCAATGGACATGAGTTTGGGCAAACTCCAGGAATGAGTGAAGGACAGGGAAGCCTAGTGTGCTGCAGTTCATGGGGTCTCAAAGAATTGGACACAACTTAGTGACTGAAAAACAACAAAAATGCCTCCTATATTACAGATGCTTTATTCTTTCTCTGGTTCAATCTTTTCAATGATCATACAAGGTTAAGTATTGTTACTCTAACTTTATTGTTGGAAAAACTGTAGTTTAGCAAGATTAAGTAATTTACCTCACTAATTAGTTTACATCACTAATTTACATCACCTAATTAGTTTACCTCACTAATAAATGGCAAAGCCATCTTATAAATGGGACTCCAAAGTCTCATTTTTTTTCCTTCCTTTCCCTGCCATATAAGTGAAAACTTGAAGACCATGAACAGAATCTATAGATAGATACTATATTATCTTCAACTATAATCTAAGTCAATGAAAACAAACTGAGAAAAAAAAATTTTAATTTAATAATAACACAAATACTGGTATAGGTTTGAAAATGTAGGAAAGAAGAAAACCTTTAACAATATTAACATGATTTGACAAAACCTATATGAAAATTTGACAAGAACTTTTTTTTATTCTTAAGTGAAAGTGAAGTCGCTCAGTTGTGTCCAACTCTTAGTGACCCCATGGATTATAGCCTACCAGGCTCCCCAATCCCTGGGATTCTCAAGGCAAGAGTACCGGAGTTGGTTGCCTTTATTCTTAAGGACTATCTTAATACTTACTTTCTCTGTGAAGACTATCCTGGCATCTCCTTGCCCAGACAGAGTACCATATTTTCCTCTGTGTTTGGAAAATACTGATCTCAGTGTCCCCAGTGCATAAACAGTGACTGGCACACACACAAAAGTATCAATACATACTTATTGACTGAATGAAGAAAGAATTCATCAGAAGAAGAAAAATAAGTTATACACACAAAGGTATTCTTTACAGTAGTAAAGTATGAGAAACCTGGCCAATAAAACTGAAGTGGTTAAGCAAAGGACTTTATAAAAATATGATTGACTATTTCATAGTCTAAAAAAACAGTAAAGTCATCAGTGAAGACTGAAAAAATATTTAGCCATTATGGGAATAAAAACTAAGTACAAAATACAGTATGATTGCCCTAATAGTGAGATATATTTGGGGGCTTCCTTGGCTGTCCAGTGGTTAGGACTCTATTCTCTCACTGTCAAGGGCTCAGGTTCAACCCTGGTTGCAGAACTAAGATCCTGCAAACTGTGTGTCATGGCAAAAATAAAATAAAATAAAAGTTTGCATAAGCACAAAAACTAGCTATTAGTATGTTTTAAAAAATAAAGTTAATGATTCTGTGAGAGTGGTAAGAATAGATTTTCTTTCATCTTTTCTCACAACGTTCTAAATGTACTTTATTATTGCTTATATTCATCTTAAAACATGACCTAAACTGCTCATAAGATTATATGGGGATGAGAAAATTTTTTCCAAGTTACTAAAACTTTCTATTTTGACCATTATGAAGCTCAGAGCTGTAATGACTTCTTTAGTCATTTGTTTCTAAAATAATTATCCCCCCCACCTCCACCATTATTAATACTTAATCCTTACCTTCTACTGTGCTGTTAATTATTTGAGGGGTTTATTTTATCTGTGTCTTTTATTATAAGCTGCTTCAAATCCTTGTTGGAAGTAGAAGACTTATAAATAAATAACAATAAAGATTGCCATAGAATAAGGAAGCCGTGCATAATACTACGGCATTATTCAAGGAATTAGGTAGATGCCACTAGCCATCTAGAAAAACCATCTGAAAGCTAATAAAGCTGTCTCTTTACTCTTTCAATCTTCTACTTCCCTCCCTCCCCCTACAAGTACTAACAGCCTTCCACTACAGTATACTGCATTACTTACCCATGATGTCTTTTTATTTTAAACTTATAACAGGAGTAACTACCTCAGCACAGGATGTACTGTATGAATGACCAGCTGAACTACATGGCGTCATTTACTTCCAGCTGGACATTACCCCCACCCATTCCCTTCCAGGCCACCACCCCCTTCCTCCCCCACAACTTTTTGCTCTCAGGATATGACCTGTACTTTAATCCTTCTTGCTCCATTTTGATGCTTTGTAATTTTAGCTGCTTTGTCATTCACTAAAATCAAGACTCACGTAATTCAATTGTTCAGTTTATAAGCCACTCCACTCAAAGATTTTGTTTGTGAGTGTCCAGGAGTCTCTAGCAGAGGCATGGGTAAGCAGTGGTCTACTACAGGGTCGGGGGCACTGAGTGCGTCAGTGCCTCATTTTGGCACAGCTCTTAAACTTAACTAATAAAAAAGTACATGTGAATACATCACATTTTTTTCAAGGTTTATTAACACTGCTATTCACGCACTTTCCTTTAAAAGAAACATAACCTAAATAAAGTCAGCCTGGAGAGTGACATAGAGTGAAGTCAGAGAAAACCTAATATCATATATTCGTGCATATATGTAGAATCTAGAAAAATGGTATAGATGATGTTATTTGCAAGGCAGCAATAGAGATGCAAAAGTAGAGAACAAATGTTTGGATACCAAGGGGGAAAGGAGTAGGGGTGGGAGGAATGGGAGATTGAGATTAATGCATATACCCCATTGATACTATATATAAAATAGATTACTAATGAGGATATCCAATTTTCTGTTGATGGGCGGGGCTGTGTTCCCTCCCTGTTGTTAACCTGAGACCAAACTATGGTGGAGGAAATGAAGATAATAGCAACCAACTTCAAAAGGTCCATGCAGACACTGGTGCACTCACTCTCCCCGACCCTATAGTAGACCACTGTCAACCCACGCCTCTGCTGGAGACTCCCAGACACTCACAGGCAAGTCTTGGTCAGTCTCTTGTGGGGTCACTGCTCCTTTCTTCTGGGTCCTGGAGTGCACAAGGTTTTCTTTGTGCCCTCCAAGAGTCTGTTTCTCCAGTCCTGTGTATGTTCTGGCAGCTCCCTGGTGGGGTTAACGGTGACATTTTCCAAGAGGGCTTATGCCAAACCCAGGTCTGCTGTACCCAGAGCCCCTGCCCTTGTGGCAGGCCACTACTGACTGGTACCTCCTCAGCAGACACTCAAACACTCAAAGGCAGGTCTGGCTCAGTCTCTGTGGGGTTTCCTGGTGTGCACAAGGTTTTGTTTGAGCCCTCTGAGCATCTCTGGTGGGTATGGAGTTTGATTCTAAATGTGATTTCACCCCTCCTACCATCTTTCTAGAACTGGTTAGAACTTGCTAGAACAGAACTGGACTTGGAACAATGGACTGGTTCCAAATCAGGAAAGGAGTACCTCAAGGCTGTGACAGACTTTATTTTTTGCGGTTCCAAAATCACTGCAGATAGTGACTGCAGCCATGAAATTAAAAGATGCTTGCTCCTTGGAAGAAAAGCTATGACCAACATAAACAGCATACTAAAAAGCAGAGACATTACTTTGCCAACAAGGTCTGCCTAGTCAAAGCTATGGTTTTTCTGGTAGTCATGTATGGATGTGAGAGTTGGACTATGAAGAAAGCTGAGTGTTGAAGAATTGATGCTTTTGAACTGTGGTATTGAAGAAGACTCTTGAGTGTCCCTTGGACTGCAAGGAGATCCAACTAGTCAATCCTAAAGAAAATCAGTCCTGAATATTCATTGGAGGGACTGGTGCTGAAGCTGAAAGTCCAGTACTTTGGCCACCTGATGCAAAGAACTGACTTATTGGAAAAGACCCTGATGCTTGGAAAGATTGAAGGTGGGAGAAGGGGACAACAGAGGATGAGATGGTTGGATGGCATCATTGATGTGATGGACATGAATCTAAGGTAAATTGGAAGTGGTCAAAGAGGAGATAGCAAGAATGAACATTGATATTTTAGGAATCAGTGAACTAAAATGGACTGGAGTAGGCAAATTTAACTCAAATGACCATTATATCTATTACTGTGAGCAAGAATCCCTAAGAAGAAATGGAGTAGCCCTCATAGTCAACAGAAGAGTCTGAAATGCAGTACTTGGGTGCAATCTCAAAAATGACAGAATGATCTCTGTCTGTTTCCAAGGCAAACATTCAATATCACAATAATCCAAGTCTATGCTCCAACCAGTAAAGCTGAAGATGAACGGTTCTATGAAGACCTACAAGACCTTCTAGAACTAACACCCAAAACAGATGTCCTTTTCATTATAGGGAACAGGAATGCAAAAGAAGGAAGTCAAGAGATACCTGGAGTAACAGGCAAATTTGATTTTGGAGTACAAAATGAAGCAGAGCAAAGGCTAACAGAGTTTTGCAGAGAGAATGCACTGGTCCTAGTAAACACCCTCTTCCAACAACACAAGAGAAGACTCTACACATGGACAGCTGCTGCTGCTGCTGCTGCTGCTGCTAAGTTGCTTCAGTTGTATCTGACTCTGGGCGACCCCATAGATGGCAGCCCACCAGGCTCCGCTGTCCCTGGGATTCTCCAGACAAGAACACTGGAGTAGGTTGCCATTTCCTTCTCCAGTGCCGGAAAGTGAAAAGTGAAAGTGAAGTCTCTCAGTCATGTCCGACTCTTAGCGACCCCATGGACTGCAGCCTACCAGGCTCCTCCATCCATGGGATTTTCCAGGCAAGAGTACTGGAGTGGGTTGCCATCATCACCAGATGGTAAATAGCAAAATCAGATTGATTATATTCTTTGCAGCCAAAGATGGAGAAGCTCTATACAGTCAGCAAAAACAAGACCGGGAGCTAACTGCGGCTCAGATCATGAACTCTTTGTTGCCAAATTCAGACTTAAATTGAAGAAAGTAGGGAAAGCCACTAGACCATTCAGGTTTGACTTAATCAAATCCCTTATGATTATATAGTGGAAGTGACAAATAGATTCAAGGGATTAGATCTGATAGACAGAGTACCTGAAGAACCATGGACAGAGGTTCTTGACATTGTACAGGAGGAAGTGATCAAGACCATCCCCAAGAAAAAGAAATGCAAAAAGGCAAAATGGTTGTCTGAGGAGGCCTTACAAATAGCTGTGAAAAGAAGAGAAGTGAAAGACAAAGGAGAAAAGGAAAGATATAAGCATCTGAATACAGAGTTCCAAAGAATAGCAAGGAGAGATAAGAAAGCCTTCCTCAGTGATCAGTGCAAAGAAATAGAGGAAAACAATAGAATGGGAAAGACTAGAGATCTCTTTAAGAAAATTAGAGATACCAAGGGAACATTTCATGCAAAGATGGGCACAATAAAGGACAGAAATGGTATGGACCTAACAGAAGCAGAAGATATTAAGAAGAGGTGGAAAGACTATACAGAAGAACTATACAAAAAAGATCTTCACAATGCAGATAATCACGATGGTGTGATCACTCACCTAGAGCCAGACATCCTGGAATGTGAAGTCAAGTGGGCCTGAGAAAGCATCACTACAAACAAAGCTAGTGGAGGTGATGGAATTCCAGTTGAGCTCTTTCAAATCCTGAAAGATGATGATGTGAAAGTGCTGCACTCAATATGCCAGCAAATCTGGAAAACTCAGCAGTGGCCACAGGACTGGAAAAGGTCAGTTTTCATTCCAATCCCCAGAAAAGGTAATGCCAAAGAATGCTCAAACTACCACACAATTGCACTCATCTCACACGCTAGTAAAATAATACTCAAAATTCTCCAAGCCAGGCTTCAACAGTACATGAATGGTGAACTTCCAAATGTTCAAGCTGAATTTAGAAAAGGCAAGGGAACCACAGATCAAATTGCCAACATCCACCAGATGATGGAGAAAGGAAGAGAGGTCCAGAAAAACATCTATTTCTGCTTTATTGACTACTCCAAAGCCTTCAACTGTGTAGATCACAATAAACTGTGGAAAATTCTGAAAGAGATGGGAATACCAGACCACCTGACCTGCCACTTGAGAAATCTGTATGCAGGTCAAGAAGCAACAGTTAGAATTGTACATGGAGCAGCAGACTGGTTCCAAATTGGGAAAGAAGTACATCAAGGCTGTATATTGTCACTCTGCTTATTTAACTTATACATCATGTGAAATACCAGGCTGGGTGAAACATAAGCTGGAATCAAGATTGCTGGGAGAAATATCAATAACCTCAGATACTCAGATGACACCACCCTTATGGCAGAAAGCAAAGAACCAAAGAGCCTCTTGTGGAAAGTGAAAGAGGAGAGTGAAAAATCTGGCTTAAAACTCAACATTCAGAAAACTAAGATCATGGCATCAGGTCCCATCAGTTCAGTTCAGTCGCTCAGTCGTGTCTGACTCTTTGCGACCCCATGAATCACAGCACACCAGGCCTCCCTGTCCAGCACCAACTCCCGGAGTTCACCCAGACTCAAGTCCATCGAGTCAGTTATGCCATCCAGCCATCTCATTCTCTGTTGTCCCCTTCTCCTCCTGCCCCCAATCCCTCCCAGCATCAGAGTCTTTTCCAGTGAGTCAACTCTTCGCATGAGGTGGCCAAAATACTGGAGTTTCAGCTTCAGCATCATTCCTTCCAAAGAAATCCCAGGGCTCATCTCCTTCAGAATGGACTGGTTGGATCTCCTTGCAGTCCAAGGGACTCTCAAGAGTCTTCTCCAACACCACAGTTCAAAAGCATCAATTCTTAGGCACTCAGCCTTCTTCACAGTCCAACTCTCACATCCATAGCCTTGACTAGACGAACCTTTGATGGCAAAGTAATGTCTCTGCTTTTGAATATGCTATCTAGGTTGGTCATAACTTTCCTTCCAAGGAGTAAGCATCTTTTAATTTCATGGCTGCAGTCACCATCTGCACTGATTTTGGAGCCCCCAAAAATAGTCTGACACCGTTTCCACTGTCTCCCCATCTATTTGCCATGAAGTGATGGGACCAGATGCCATGATCTTCGTTTTCTGAATGTTGAGCTTTAAGCCCACTTTTTCACTCTCCTCTTTCACTTTCATCAAGAGGCTTTTGAGTTCCTCTTCACTTTCTGCCATAAGGGTGGTGTCATCTGCATATCTGAGGTGATTGATATTTCTCCCGGCAATCTTGATTCCAGCTTGTGTTTCTTCCAGTCCAGCGTTTCTCATGATGTACTCTGCATATAAGTTAAATAAGCAGGGTGACAATATACAGCCTTGACGTACTCCTTTTCCAATTTGGAACCAGTCTGTTGTTCCATGTCCAGTTCTAACTGTTGCTTCCTGACCTGCATATAGATTTCTCAAGAGGCAGGTCAGGTGGTCTGCTATTCCCATCTCTTTCAGAATTTTCCACAGTTTATTGTGATCCACACAGTCAAAAGCTTTGGCATAGTCAATAAAGCAGAAATAGATGTTTTTCTGGAACTCTCTTGCTTTTTCGATGATCCAGCAGATGTTGGCAATTTGATCTCTGGTTCCTCTGTCTTTTCTAAAACCAGCTTGAACATCAGGAAGTTCACGGTTCACATATTGCTGAAGCCTGGCTTGGAGAATTTTGAGCATGACTTTACTAGCATGTGAGATGAGTGCAATTGTGCGGTAGTTTGAGCATTCTTTGGCATTGCCTTTCTTTGGGATTGGAATGAAAACTGACCTTTTCCAGTCCTGTGGCCACTGCTGAGTTTTCCAAATTTGCTGGCATATTGAGTGCAGCACTTTCACAGCATCATCTTTCAGGATTTGAAAGAGCTCAACTGGAATTCCATCACCTCCACTAGCTTTGTTTGTAGTGATGCTTTCTCAGGCCCACTTGACTTCACATTCCAGGATGTCTGGCTCTAGGTCAGTGATCACACCATCGTGATTATCTGGGTTGTGAAGATCTATTTTGTACAGTTCTTCTGTGTATTCTCGCCACCTCTTCTTACTATCTTCTGCTTCTGTTAGGTCCATACCATTTCTGTCCTTTATCGAGCCCATCTTTGCATGAAATGTTCCTTTGGTATCTCTAATTTTCTTAAAGAGATCTCTAGTCTTTTCCATTCTGTTGTTTTCCTCTATTTCTTTATATTAATCACTGAAGAAGGCTTTCTTATCTCTTCTTGCTATTCTTTGGAACTCTGCATTCACATGCTTATATCTTTCCTTTTCTCCTTTGCCTTTCACTTCTCTTCTTTTCACAGCTATTTGTAAGGCCTCCCCAGACAGCCATTTTGCTTTTTTGCATTTCTTTTCCACGGGGATGGTCTTGATCCCTGTCTCCTGTACAGTGTCACAAACCTCATTCCATAGTTCATCAGGCACTCTATCAGATCTAGGCCCTTAAATCTATTTCTCACTTCCACTGTATAATCATAAGGGATTTGATTTAGGTCATACCTGTATGGTCTAGTGGTTTTCCCTACTTTCTTCAATTTAAGTCTGAATTTGGCAATAAGGAGTTCATGATCTGAGCCACAGTCAGCTCCTGGTCTTGTTTTTGCTGACTGTATAGAGCTTCTCCATCTTTGGCTGCAAAGAATATAGTCAATTTGATTTTGGTGTTGACCATCTGGTGATGTCCATGTGTAGAGTCTTCTCTTGTGTTGTTGAAAGTGGGTGTTTGTTATGATCACTCCCATCAGTTTATGGCAAATAGATGGGAAAACAATTGAAACAGTGACATACTTTATTTTGGGGGCTCCAAAAATCACTGCAGATGGTGACTGTACCCATGAAATTAAAAGATGCTTGCTCCTTGGAATGAAAGCTATGAAACCTAGGCAGTATACTAAAAAGCAGAGACATTATTTGCTGACAAAGGTCCTCTAGTCAAAGCTATGGTTTTTCCAGTAGTCATGTATGGATGTGAGAGTTGGACTATAAAGAAAGCTGAGCAACAAAGAATTGGTGCTTTTGAACTGTGGTGTTGGAAAAGACTCTTGAGTGTCCTTGGACTGCAAGGAGATCAAACCGGTCAGTCCTTAAGGAAATCAGTCCTGAATATTCATTGGAAGGACTGGTGCTGTAGTTGAAACTCCAATACTTTGGCCACATGTTGTGAAGAGCTGACTCATTAGAAAAAACCCTGATGCTGGGAAAGATTGAAGGCAGGAGGAGAAGGGGATGACAGAGGATGAGATGGTTGGATGTTATCACCAATTCAATGGACATGAGTTTGAGCAAGCTCCTGGAGTTGCTGATAGACAGGGAAGCCTAGCATGCTGCAGTCCCTGGCATCACAAAGAGTCGGACAGACTGAGCGGCTGAACTGACTGAAAGAGACCATACTGCATAGCACAAGGAAGTCTACTTAATTCTCTATACCTGAATGGGAAGTCCAAAAGTGAGAGGATATACATATATCTTTAGCTGATTCATTTTGCTGTACAGAAGAAACTAATACAACATTATAAAGCAACTAAACTTTCAATAAAAATTAACTTAAAATAAATAAATAAAACCAGTCTGAAAACATATAGGCAGAGACTCGGCCAAGTAAGATATCTAAAGATTAATTATCTGAATGGACAGCCGCAGATACAATGAACTTGAACCCCTAGGATTTTTATCAGCACTGCCTTCTACCTTCCCCATTCATTTTACCACCATTGGTGTGAATTGATATTGAACAGAAAATTGAAGGAATCAATAACATGTTATGCTGTTTCATATCAAATAAGGAGCTGAAAAAGTAAAACTCAAACAATACTTATGTAATTCAACTCTGTCCTACTGTGTAATTTGAAGATCTTCCAGGGGCTTGAAAGATTAAATATTATTTTCAGTGTGCAAAGGAAATAACTTACTTGATACCTGGCAATTAAGCCTTTGCAAACTCACAAGTTGACATGTTTTATTTGATTTATACCAAACAGAGTCTAAGTTGAAAAGAGTTGAAAGAATATATTTTGCAAAGTAAGTACAATCCTAAGCAAACCTAATCTTTTCTAAGTATCCAGCAATATTTTCCCAACTGCCTCCATTAAGGGGGATGAATGAAGAGGAAGCCCATACATCCAATACTGCATTTTAGGACAGGGATTACATTTTAATAATGTTAAATAGAAAGTCTTGATAGTCATTTCAAAGGAAGTACTAACACAAAAAATAAATGAATAAAACTGAGAGAATGCTTATTACAGGCATGTTCTAGCTTCTAGCTGGCTGACTAACAGTAGAAACTTCTTTAGGATATTCCCATGAAATGAAAACCAACACGATTTTTCCTTAGCCCAGTGCAGCACCCATGGATGAATCAAGTCCTTTGAGAAAGCAAACGGCAAGGAATTATTGCTACCTGTGGCATAATAAAATGACTAATAGCTACGGAATAATAAATGTTATTTCAACAAAGACCTTAGACTACATCTAGTCTTTTACCTTTATTTTACAGGTGAAGAAACATGGATATAAGAGAGATAAAGTATCTTGCCCAAATATTAGTAATAAGCAGCAGCAAAACTAAGATTCCTAATCCAATGTTCTAGCTGCCAGGCCATACTGTCTTTCAACCACCCTCGTCTGTCCACCCACCTAGCCATCCATTTGATTTATTCTACAGGCATTTGTGAAGCTTAACTCTGTACCTGAAGCAATGTGTGGTCCCAGTGAATCACTCCTACTCACGTGTCTGCTCCTGTGCAGCATGACTCTGCTGTTCCTCCCAGCAGGAGGTAGTTCATTTCTTCACCCATTGAATCTGGCCTGACCTTGCCATTGCTTTGACTTTACAAAAAATGTGGCAGAGGTGATATGATACAATTTCAGAGTCTAGACCTCAAGAAGCCTTGCAGCTTCTTCTCTCCAACTGTGGCTGCCCTGAGACTGCTGTACGAAGAAGCCTGAATGATAAGAAGTCATCTCAGAGATGAGAAGTCATGTGGCAGAGAACCAAGATACCACAGCCAACAGCCTCTGTCAACTGCCAGAAGCGTACATGAAGCCAAAGACCAGCCAGTCCCCAGCTGATGTGCCAACTGACCACAAATGCATGAATGAGCTCAATCAGCACCCCGTAGTGCAGAAACCAGACATCACAGATGAGCCCTGCACTTGCTGCTGACCCACAGAATCATGAGCAAATAAACAGCAGCTCTTTGGAGTCTCCGCATTTTGGGGTGATTTGTAAGGTAGCAATAGATAAGTGATCCAGTTTGTTAAGAGCTAGAATCTACAGAAAGAGATAAGCAAAGAAAAAGATAAAACAGTCTTAGTCATCCAGAAATTCACAGACTGATGATGAATACAAACACAAAAGCTATCCCCTAAAAAGGGAGTTGTAAGCTTCATGTAAGTTTTCTAACGGAGAAATTTTAAAAGGGTTCAATCAAGGCATTAAAGATAAATTCAGCAGGGTTTTACGACTGAATAGGATGGTTGAAGAGGGAGTGTAGTGTGATATCTAGCTTGATGGGTCCTGGTAACTGTAGGCTGCAAAAAGCCTGAGAAGGAGTAGATTTAGGAAAAAGGGGAAGAATATGGGGAGTTCAGATTTGAAGTGTTCACTTTGATGAAGACTTGGAAGTTTCAAGATGAAGTTCAGGCCTATAGAACATCCATGTAGAAAAGGGTACTTAACCCTGAATTTCTGGGAGCAGATTAGATTGCAAAACAACCTTGAGAATCAGCTATTAATAGTAGCTTAAGCCACAGGCAGGGCTTACCTTGAGCAGGGAAAGTGTATCACGTACACTAGAGTTGAGGAAGTGGAGATAGGTAGTAGGCCATTCTTTCTAGAAATTTCTGGTGTTGAAAGGAGAGACATACAGAGACACTTTAGATCAAGGACAGATTTACTTTGTACCTCATGTCAGACTTGATGTAAGATGATGCACTTCTTCACCTTCTCCCCACAAAGAAAAACTACTTCATGGAGCACCAGCTCAACGTACAAAATATACTTAAGAATTTGGGATTGAGTATGAGCAGATGCATCACTCAGCACATAACATTTTCTCCCAAAGATCCTCATTTCTAAGTTTGTCATTAAGTCACCAGCTGCTGAGTCTTGTCTCTTCCTGGAGACACTTTCATGTCCTTTATATCTACCCACCTTATTTTTTATCCAGTGCAATGGAACTCTGAGTCTGTTCTCTTGAAGCATCAATCTACCCCCGGATCTAAGAGGCCCCAACCTCTGAGTGGGCTTATCAGGGCATTCACCCCACAGAACAGAATGTACCACTAAAAGAAAAAAATTAGATTTATTAACCTTGGTACATTCTGAAATGGGTTTCCAGAAGACATAATGGGGAAAAAAAGAGAATAGATCAAGGAGAAGCACCACAGTGCCATATCAAGCTATGCATTTAGGAGATAAATGATCAAAAGTTCGATCTCAGCCAAGAATGATAGGGATGAGAGGTACAATGGGATAAATTGGCCTCAAGCCTTTGAATTAGGTATTGTTCGTTCTTATTTAACTAACTTGACCTACTGTGTTTTCCTAGTTGAAATATGTTCCAGTTACAAGAGGAACTACAAATCAAAATAAGGAACTTCTTGTAATTGAAACTTAACCTATAAACCATGAAAAAGTATTTAAGTATTTTAATAATTTTTAATTAACATTGCATACCTACAAGAAAACTATATATGTAATATATATAATTAGCATATAATTATAATGTTTAATTAACATTGCATACCTACAAGAAAACTATATATGTAATATATATATAATTAGCATATAATTATATGAACTATATAATGAAATATAGTATATGCTATATATAATGTATAAATAAAAATAACTAAAATTTAAAGTTCTCCAATTTTTAATTAATATTGCACACTTATAAGAAAATTTATATATATATATATACACACACACATATATATATATATATGAATGAGGAAAATTTATTAACCCATGCTAGCTTCCCTGGTGGCTCAGAGGTTAAAGCATCTGCCTGCAATGCGGGAGACCTGGGTTCAATCCCTGGGTCAGAAAGATCCTCTGGAGAAGGAAATGGCAACCCACTCCAGTATTCTTGCCTGGAGAATCCCATGGATGGAGGAGCCTGGTGGGCTACAGTTCACAGGGTCGCAAAGAGTCGGACATGACTGAGCGACTTCACCCACTCACTCAGCTTTTTCATTAGCAGTGAAAATGCAACAGCACAAATTTTTGAGAAAATAATTATCACTGTTTTATTTAGCTACTATAATGGTATTTCCAAAGACCTCTCACTCTATTTCCTATCCATTTAAGCAGAAATAACACTGGAATGAATTCCGAACTAGAAACTGCCCCATATAAAACAAGAAAAGTTATTTCTGTTATGGCAATTTTTGTTGTTGTTGTTAAGTCACTAAGTTGTGTCTGACTCTTTTGCAATCCCATAGGTTGCAGCCCAAAAGGCTCCTCTGTCCATGGGATTCTCCAGGCAAGAATACTGGAGTGGGTAGCCATTTCCCTCTTCAGGGGATCTTCCCAACCCAGGGATCAATCCCAAGTCTCCTGCTCTGGCATGTGGGTTCTTTACCACTGAGCCACCAGAGATTTATCGTTGTCCAAAAAAAATTTGCTGAGGTAAGAATTAATAGAACAGCCAAGTTCTCTATTGTTTACCCAGAGGAATAAAAATTATTCCAACATGTATCCAGTGCATCTCAAGGGAAGTTTTGTGATGTTTTCACATTTTACCAACTCACTTAAGAGTTTTGTGATGCAAATGAAAGTAGTAATTTTAGCTGGCAATGTAAATAATCCTTCAACAATGGAAAAATTGGCTAATAATTATACTAATTAGGATTAAGAAACTATGACATTTCAACTAATAATTTAGAGTCTGATATAATTATAAAAGTCACAGTTTTTCCAAGAAGTATTAATATAAGTTATTAAACAGTGGCACTAGTGGTAAAGAACCCGCCTGCCAAAGCAGGAGACATAAGAGATGTGGGTTCAGTCTCTGGGTCGGGAAAATCCCTTGGAGTAGGAAATGGCAACCCACTTCAGTATTCTTCCCTGGAGAATCCCATGGACAGAGAAGCCTGGTGGGCTACAGTCCATGGGGTCACAAAGAGTCAAAACACGACTGAGGCAACTTAACATGCAGCATGCATACATACATTAGAGTGTGCACTATTGTTAAATAGACCTCATTCCTCTGTTCCTTTTCAGGGGCTCTGATGGACAGGGACAAAAATATTCATAAATCTTTGGATCCCAAGCAAGCTGTTAATCCTTTGATGGCAGGAAGAGGTGTTTTTAAATATTTAGAAACACGTTTAGATATCTTCAGAGACTTCCCTGGTGGCTCAGACAGTAAAGCGTCTGCCTGCAATGCGGGAGACCTGGGTTCAATCCCTGGGTCTGGAAGATCCCCTGGAGAAGGAAATGGCAACCCACTCCAGTACTCTTGCTTGGAAAATCCCATGGATGGAGGAGTCTGGTAGGCTACAGTCCACGGGGTCACAAAGAGTCGGACATGACTGAGCAACTTCACTTCACTCTAGCTATCTTCAGAAGAATTGAAGTCTCCTTCTCCCCCACCCCCATTTTTCACCCAATCTTTAAGTTTTTTATTTGCTGATACTGTTGCAATAAGGAGGTATGGGCCATAGCAGTGTCAATAGATACCTGAAAAGAAGTTCTGAGAAGCTTCTAGTGCTTCACACCGTATAAGAACACTACATAGGTAGCTGGAACTATGAAGTTTCTCTTTCCCCCAAATATCTTGCATCTTCATGTCCTAGTAATTGAAATTTCACCGTGAGATATTTTATTCTTTGATTTCAGAAAAGACTTTGTCCTCAGTGAACAAATATTTTCTAAGCAATTGCTCAGGTATATGCTTAGGTAGGTGATGTATGCCCTGAAAATTATAGGAGAATATGAGAGAGGCTCACTGGCATCCAGGAGAAACATTCAACCTGGGAAAACACAGAGACCACAGAATCCAAAGCAAACGTCACTGGGTGGGTCAGTATGTTGTTTTCTTGGTATATCTGAAAAGTGAAAGTTGCTCAGTCGTGTCCAGCTCTTTGTGGCCCCATGGGCTATGCAGTCCATGGAATTCTCCAGGCCACAATACTGGAGTGGGTAGCCTTTCCCTTCTCCAGGGGATTTTCCCAACCCAGGAATTGAACCCAGGTTTCCCACGTTGCAGGTGGATTCTTTCCCAGCTGAGCCACAAGGGAAGCCCAAGAATACTGGAGTAGGTAGCCTAACCTTTCTCCAGCTGGATCTTCCTGACTCAGGAATCGAACTGGGGTCTCTGGCATCGCAGGCAGATTCTTTACCAACTGAACTATGGGGGAAACACTTTGGTATATCTATCAGAAGAGAAAAGACACAACAGAATACAGAGAACTCTGGGTAGCCAGGGCTATGCATAGGGGATGCTTCAGCCAGTGTCTCTTGCTCTACATTTCTGCCTAAGGCCAGAATTGCCACCGACCACAGCAGCCCAGCCCACAGGATGATTCACCTGCTAGGATCGCATCCTAATAAACATCTTTATGCAAAGATGTGCTACCCATATCTCTCTGACCTCTGATCTTTTCCCACTACCTTCCACTATCCTCCACTCCAAGTATACACATTTCTAGGTGTAGCCAGGCAAAAGAGGATTCCAGTGAGGAAGGCCTTGGGAGAAAGAAGTAAATGTTTACAGTGGTCTCAAAGGACCCAGGATGGAGCCAATAGTAGGAAAGTCTTAAATGGATCTAAATATTATATTTCTTTTAGGATTTCCTGAGCCACCCCAGGATCAAACAGCATACCCTCAACCTACTCTCTTCTTACACCCCTGGGAGTACAGAGGAAATATATTTCATGGCCACAAAGAAGGGAAAGAGGAAGAAAGGAAGTTGTTTGGGAAAAGTGAGGGATGCGGAGTAAGTCAGATGATAGCTGGGCAGATCATCTCCACCCCAGGTGGGCTGTCAGTGCCCTCCCTCTTTTCTGCACCTGGGCAGGACTCTGAGACGGTTCACAAGTCTTGTGGCTGGAGCTCAGTCCCATGTCTCCTGCATTCTTTACCCATTGAGCCATCAGGGAAGCCCAAGCTCAGTTCTGGACTCATGATATACTGTGAAAACAAATCAGACAACACCTTAGTCTGTAGAAATTTAATAATGTGTTGTATTTAAAGATAAGATTAAAAAAATAATAAATAAAAACAGTCCTCATTGTAGACATGCCTCTTCTCTTTGTAATGATATAAACTTAAGTAGGAAAAGTGCTGTAAAATATTTGACATGGGAATAGTCAGAGAATTCTGTAAATATATTTTAAACTGTTTTTTTGTAAATAAAGTTTCTATTTTATTTATTTAGCCATGCTGCATGGCTTGCAGGATCTTAGTTCCCCAACAGGAGATTGAACCCAGGCCGTTGGCAGGGAAAGTGTTAAGTCCTAACCACTGAACTGCCAGGAAATTCCCTAAACTGTGTTTCTAAAATAGGTTTATGGGTTTATTTTACCAACGTTCAGCTTGGTAATTTACAGATCATCTTTGAGCAAAGGCCAGAATAGGCCTCAGACTCAGATCTGCTTTCCCAAGGGAAGGGCCTCAACGCAGGTGCTCATGGGTCCGGGAAAAAGGAGGAGGGGTGACAGGGACGTGAGTAAAGACTTGTTAGGGGAGTTGAAATTGGGTACAGATTGATAGTAAAAGTATATCTCCAAATTAGACTTTTGAAAAACTCAAATGATGGTGTCAAAGAAGGCTGATAGATGTATTCATTCACTTCCCTTGGCCATGCAGACATAGGAGACTTTATGGTCAACATGTCATGGATATTGTGAAACCTGGCCTCTTTCTCTCCAGTGGAATTAGTCAATGTCTTCATTATCATACCTTCCTTTGTAGATATCATCTACATCCATCATTTCTTTCTCAAAATACCATCTAAGGAGGAACAAGAGAGTGATTATTATGCAGGCTCATGTTCAGTTCAGTTCAGTCGCTCAGTCGTGTCCAACTCTTTGTGACCCCGTGAACCGCAGCACACGAGGCCTCCCTGTCCATCACCAACTCCCGGAGTCCATCCAAACTCATGTCCATTGAATTGGTGAGGCCATCCAACCCTCTCATCCTCTGTCGTCTGCTTCTCCTCCTGCCCTCAATCTTTCCCAGCATCAGGGTCTTTTCAAATGAGTCAGCTTTTCGCATCAGGTGGTCAAAATATTGGAGTTTCAGCTTCAACATCAGTCCTTCCAATGAACACCCAGGACTGATCTCCTTAGGATGGACTGGTTGGATCTCCTTGCAGTCCAAGGAACTCTCAAGAGTCTTCCCCAGCACCACACTTCAAAAGCATCACTTCTTCGGCACTCAGCTTTCTTCACAGTCCAACTCTCACATCCATACATGACCACTGGACAAACCGTAGCCTTGACTAGACAGACCTTTGTTGGCAAAGTAATGTCTCTGCTTTTTAATATGCTATCTAGGTTGGTCATAACTTTCCTTCCAAAGAGTAAGCGTCTTTTAATTTCATGCTGCAATCACCATCTGCACTGATTTTGGAGCCCCCCAAAAATAAAGTCAGCCACTGTTTCCCCATCTATTTGCCAGGAAGTAATGGGACCAGATGCCATGATCTTCGTTTTCTGAATGTTGAGCTTTAAGCCAACTTTTTCACTCTCCTCTTTCACTTTCATCAAGAGGCTTTTGAGTTCCTCTTCACTTTCTGTCATAAGGGTGGTGTCATCTGCATATCTGAGGTGATTGATATTTCTCCTGGCAATTTTGATTCCAGCTTGTGTTTTCCTCCAGCCCAGCATTTCTCATGATGTACTCTGCATATAAGTTAAATAAGCAGGGTGACAGTATACAGCCTTGATGTACTCCTTTCCCTATTTGGAACCAGTCTGTTGTTCTATGTCCAGTTCTAACTGTTGCTTCCTGACCTGCATACAGGTTTCTCAAGAGGCAGGTCAGGTGGTCTGGTATTCCCATCTCTTTCAGAATTTTCCACAGTTTATTGTGATCCACATAGTCAAAGGCTTTGGCATAGTCAATAAAGCAGAAATAGATGTTTTTCTGGAACCCTCTAGCTTTTTCAATGATCCAGCGGATGTTGGCAATTTGATCTCTGTTCCTCTGCCTTTTCTAAAACCAGCTTGAACATCTGGAAGTTCATGGTTCATGTATTGCTGAAGCCTGGCTTGGAGAATTTTGAGCATTACTTTACTAGCATGTGAGATGAGTGCAATTGTACGGTAGTTTGAGCATTCTTTGGCATTGCCTTTCTTTGGGATTGGAATGAAAACTGACCTTTTCCAGTCCTGTGGCCACTGCTGAGTTTTCCAAATTTGTTGACATATTGAGTGCAGCACTTTCACAGCATCATCTTTCAGGATTTGAAAGAGCTCAACTGGAATTCCATCACCTCCACTAGCTTCGTTTGTAGCGATGCTTTCTAAAGCCCACTTGACTTCACATCCCAGGATGTCTGGCTCTAGGTGAGTGATCACACCATCATGATTTTCTGGGTCATGAAGATCTTTTTGTACAGTTCTTCTGTGTATTATTAAACCTCTTCTTGGCTCAGACGGTAAGGCGTCTGTCTGCAATGCAGAAGACACAGGTTCGATCCCTGGGTTGAGAAGATCCCCTGGAGAAGGAAATGGCAGCCCACTCCAGTATTCTTGCCTGGAAAATCCCATGGATCTCGGAGCCTGGTAGGCAGCCGTCCATGGGGTCACAAAGAGTCAGACATGACTGAGCAACTTCAGTTTCACTTTCTTTCTGTGTATTCTTGCACCTCTTCTTGATATCTTCTGCTTCTGCAGGCTCATGAGAGTAAGTGTTTTCCACTCTTAAGTTAGGAACAGAAAATTTCGGGAAAGATCAATGATTCATATGCTTCTCACTTCCACCTCCTGCCCCAACCACAAAGGAAACACTTATCTTCCATCCCCTCCCATCCCTAGTAGCTTTCTCCATTGCCTTCATTCACTCCACATTGAAATATCCTTCCTTTCCCCTGTTTAAGTCTGTTTTTCTCCCTCTGCCCAAGGCCTCACCCAGCCGAGAGTGAATCTTCATTCAGGTTCACCTCTAGACCTACTTTACATCCACCATAAATTAATTAATATTTTCAGAGAGGGGGTCATTTTAAATGGATTTCAGGGCCTCTGAAACTTCAATTTGAAAAAGATTCACTTAAGGAGGACGGAATAGATGTAGCTTTCTACAGATTCAGTATGGTAGAATATGGAAACATACTGGTTCCAGATGGAACACACATTTCTAATCAGTTTCCCTAGTGATTCTGGTGCAGTTGACCTAAGAATCAAGAATCATACTTTGAGAAGCACTGTTCTACACACACAGACACACACACACACACACACACCAGGGAAACTGTTCCTGGAATTTTCTCACACTATCAGTAAACAAGAATGAAACATTTTCATAACATTCACTTAAAAAGAGGGGGAAAAGAAAGCCCACTATGGAGTCCAATATTTTAAAACATTTCCTTGTTTCCCAATTTCCTAATTATTTGAGTAATAAACACTTTTAACAAAGACTTTAGTGTCTTCATCCTTCTACTTCACTCAAACAAGCTCTATTCACTCAAACTTGTTATTCTTTAATTTAAACCAGAGCATTCAAAATGGAACCTTTTGCCTTTAGAAGGATAAACCAGAAGCTTCTCACTATCTAAAGAGAAGAAAGGTTTTCCCTACTTTCTGAGGACTGAAAAAAATTGGAAGAATAATATTCTGATTACAGACTCTTTTCCCATTCCTCAAAAATTATTATATAATAGAGTTTTAAGAAAGATCAAGGGATTTAGTAAGACTTGTACCATCCTGATAGGCCTACAAAATGCAAGAGTATTAAGACTTAGCACTCAGATTATTGGAAAAGACCCTGATGCTGGGAAAGATTGAGGACAAAAGGAGAAGGGGGCGACAGGATGAGATGGTAGTACAGCATCACCAACAATGGACATGAGTTTGAGCAAACTCCGGGAGATAGTGAAAGATAGGGAAGCCTGGCATGCTGCAGGCCATGGGGTCTCAGAGTCAGACACGACTTAGCGACTGAACAACAAACTATCCTAAAACAGAAGGTATAAGACCCACTGGGAGAGAGACTCATTTTGGCCTCCTTGTGATTCCAGATAGAGGGACCTCATTCGACACCACTCCTAACAAATCTTGGCTGCTCACTCACCTTCCTGCTCCTTTGGAGAAGACCTTGAACATTTCTGTTAAGGTTGACCATTCACAAAGTTCATGCTCCATGGGCTGAGGGGAGCAGGCCTCCTACCTGGGCAGCCTGCAGGGCTCCCAGTAGTTCTACAGGGACCACTGAGTAAGATGCTTCAGTCAGAAGGCTGTGGGAGCAAGCCACACATCTGAAGCCACTTCTCCTGTCAGTATTAAGGCTTTGCTTTATCTCCATCTCTCAGTGTCTCGTATCAGGTTTCTCAACCAGGGAAGGAAATAAAAAGTGCGAAAGAAAAGAAAACTAAGAAAAGTCATTTTCTTACTGTATTTACTACAAATAATAATTACTATTGTTTCCTGCAGCCCCAGGATGGCTGTGGTTACTTTGTCTCTGACTTCTGTGGCCTTATCATACCTGAAAAGTAATAGGAATTTCCTGGTTGCCTGTCTGTTCTCCTGTCTTTAAGGACGTAAACTGGATATTATTCATATTTGTATCCCCAGAAGTTATAAACAGTCAGGACCAGCTTCATGGTCCCGTGATCTGTGTTGTCACACTAGACCCGAGTTTGGTTTAATGCCTTGTGGCACCATCTTGACTTTCTTATATTTTTCAACTAAGGGTACCTCTTTTGTTTTACTTTGCAACAGGCCCTGCGAATTATGCATCCTGTTCTTGGGTTGGTGGGCATTCAGTGTCGCATTTTAAGATAAAAGACAAAAACAGGTTCAAGGCTCTGCCACATGCTATTTATTAAACTCCTAGGTCTGCCACTTGCTATTTATGTGATCTTGACAAAGTGATTTAACCTTCCTAAGCCTCAGTATCTTCATCCCTAAAATGGGAATAATAATAATAATAACAACAACAATGAGTTATAATGAAAATTAAATCACTCTAGGTTAAATGCTTGTTACAGTGCCTGACACATAATAAGATCTCAATAAATATTCAGTATTTATTGCTTACATACTATTAATACTATACCACCTCTGCTAATAGGACTGCTGCTACAAATAATGTAAAAATGAATTGGATCCAAAGGAAAAGATGTTGACATGGGTACAGAATGAACATATTCAGGAAAGTTCTCTGCTTTCATAGGTTATAGTTCCCAAACTTCCTTCTGCTAGCTTTTAAGAAACTTCTTAGAGAATGGAAGTTACTGTTTTACTTTTCAGAAAACAAGAGCTGGCAAACAGCATTTGCAATCCCAATCTCAACAGCCATCACTACACTAGATGTCTTAAATGGAAAAGTAAGGAGACTGTCTGTCCTTTAGTCTGCATTCCTCAGGCCATCCTGCAAATGAACAGTTGTGTTTTCTCCTTTATCGCATCTAAAGGGGGAAAAATAGTCCTTCACAAGGCCCTACTGATGGGGGATGGGACAGGGAGAAAGCAAGACTGTGAGGCAATGTGCACCCCCATTATTTAAGGATGACTCTTTTCTTGTTATTTTAGTCTCTCTTTTTCTAGCTCTTTAAGTTTTTTCAATATATTTAACTCTCAGATGGGCCACGTTATTTGGAGTAGGTTTTCTCTGAATGTGCTCAATTTATCACTTCCTGGATAATCCTTTTCTACTTTTCTGAACTTGTTGGAAAGTTTTGTATCTCTATTTCCTCTTGACCAGTTGGGTCAGGTGAACTTCCAGGATGATTAGAATCAAGGCCTTTTTCAGAAGTGGTGGGTTAAAAATCTTTATTCTGCAACTGGTGAGCTTTTCATTAGTTCTCTCTCTCAGTTTGGAAGAGGAGACGATGTCAAAAGTATTTGACTTACAGAAGTCTTTTGGGGACTAACATTTAAATAATTTTAGAGTTTATGTTTCACTACATCAAATCTTGGTTCCTAAATATATTCTATCCATAATATAGAGTTGGTTTGCCTGCATGCCTTCCCAGCCTCACAACCTCCAACCACCTATAATGAAAGTGAAAGTGTTATTCCATCAGTCCACTTGTCTGATTCTTTGCAACCCCATGGACTATAGCCCCCGCCCCCAGGCTCCTCTGTCCATAGGATTTCCCAGGCAAGAATGCTGAAGTGGGTTGCCATTCCCTTCTCCAGGGGATCTTCCCAACCCAGGGATCCAACCCAGGTCTCCTGCATTGGCAGGCGGATGTTTATTTTTTTTTTCTTTTTACCACTGAGCCACCTGGGAAGCCCCTTAAGGATCTTTAGTTCCTTCTTTATGAGAAACCTATGACAGAATTAATTCTCAATTTTCATACAGTTTAGAATTTTCTCCTTTCTCCTTCCAACAATTTCTGTAAAACTATAAAAAGCAACAAGGTACACTGCAGCCCTGTAGAAAGATGATACTCTTCATGACGAGCACTTCTCTAGAGCACTAGAGATAATGATTAATTTCACCAAGCCTGTATTTCTCAGCATTGTCTATATTTCAGTTTCTTCCTTCATTGACTGTACACATATACCTCAGTCTTCCAATTTTTGGATGCTCTGAATCTCCTAGACACTTAGCTAACTATAGTTAATTATAATGTGTGATTGAAAACATTGAGGTTCTTTTTATGATTTTAAGCCTTTCCTGCATAAAAATATTTAAGGGTGAGAGGAATCTATATCCAAAATACTGTTGAAAATACATGACCAGGAATCCAGAATATCCTCTGAATGGTGGTCATGAATCTCAGTGCACAAAATCAGCTGTGTAAGACAACTTCCTATAGTTTTCATGACTGAACTTCATTTTAGTTATAAGCCTTGATGCTTCAAGTAGGAGAAACTAAAACCCAGTCAGTTTAAGCCTGTCCTTCTCTCCCTGGAGGTGTGTCTAATTTCCAGGAAGTTGTATGAGGTACCCAACCCTGAGATAGGTGTCTTTTTATCAGAGTCATCACCTATGCATGGTGACATCTGTTCAGCTCTGCTGTTTCTATCTGATCTTTGACTCCATATCCACATAGGTCACAGCTCAGCTGTTCTCCCTTCCTATCGACAGGACTCCTCCATGTCTGTGTGTTTAATCCATCTGTCTCTATCTGTTTATATCTTCCTGCCCATGTCTCTTTGCTGATATTCATCCTTCTCTCCTTCTAGGGCATGGGATCCTTCAGCTTCTCTTACAGAAGAGTGAGCTCCAATAAGCCCAGTGGGACTATTAATAGGAGGTCATTGTTTCAGAGCTATTCTTGGGTGCGGGGGGCTAACTGTACAGCTCTCTAGGTGTGTGTGTCTGTGTGTGCTCAGTCATGTCCAACTCTTTGCAACCCTTTGGGCTGTAGCCCACTAGGCTCTTCTGTCCATGGGATTTTCCAGGCAAGAATACTGGAGTGGGTTGCCATTTCCTCTTCCAGGGGATCTTCCTGACCCAGGGATCAAATCTGCATCTCTTGCATTGCAGACAGATTCTTTACCTGCTAAGTCATTGGGGAAGCCATAAATCTCTAGAGCACATGGGAATTCTATGAGACCATCTCAAGTCCATGAGCCTGGACACACTATAGAGCAGCCATTCTACTTGCCATCTCCCTAAGCCCTTCTTGGAGAAAGGGACCCAGGACTCCACTGCTCTCAAATCCTCAAATCAACTTGAATTTCTGTTGTCCTCTTACTCAGAACCTGAGAGAGAAGAAGAGGTATGGGTCTTTTTTCTCAAGAACGCATGCTGTCTGTTCATTTTCTGTACATGTGTGTTTTATCGCTTCAGTTGTGTCTGAATTTTTGAGGGCACACCCCATGGACTGTAGCCTGCCAGGCTCCTCTGTCCATGGGATTCTCCAGGCAAGAATTCTGGAGTGGGTTGCCATACCTTCCTCCAGGGGGTCTCCCTGATGCATGGATTGAACCCATGTCTCTTATGTCTCCTACATTGGCAGGTAGGTTCTTTACCACTAGTGCCACTTGGGAAGCCTGTTCATTTTCTACTTCCCCTTAAATTTTGTCCCACTTCTTGACCTACAGATTCTTTGTTCCTATGTATACTTGTGGAAGAAGACCAAACAATGCCTTCTTTTTATGTCATAACCTTTCTCTTGAATCTATTTCACTTCCTCTGCATGAAGCTATTCTTTCCCCACAAAAACCTCAGTTCAGTTCAGTTGCTCAGTGGTGTCTAACTCTTTGCAACCCCATGGACTACAACACACCAGGTTTCCCTATCTATCACCAACTCTCAGAGCTTACTCAAACTTACGTCCATTGAGTCAGTGATGCCATCCAACTATCTCAGCCTCTGTTATCCTCTTCTCCTCCTGCCTTCAATCTTTCCCAGCATCAGGGTCTTTTCTAATGAGTCAGTTCTTCACATCAGGTGGCCAAAGTATTGGAGTTTCAGCTCAGCATCAGTCTTTCCAATGAATATTCAGGACTGATTTGCTTTAGGATGAACTGGTTTGATCTGCTCACAGTCCAAGAGACTCTCAAGAGTCTTCTCCAACACCACATTTCAAAAGCATCAATTCTTCTGCACTCAGCTTTCTTTAAAGTCAAAAGCCAAGATATGAAGTTCTTCTTCCTGGCTTTCTGGTTTTTCATGCCTCCTTTGTAGCAGTTATTATAAAGCCCCCAGCAAATTCCTGAATGGAAGCAGTAGAAATATCTCTAGAGCTGTGTTGTCCAATATGGTAGCTACAAGCCACATGAGGCTACTGAGCACTTGGATGTGGCTAGTCCAAACTGAGATGTGAAAAATACATCCTCAATTTCCAAGACTTCTTAAAAAAATGTAAACTATCCCATTAATCATTTTTATGCTAATACTATGTTGAAATAATTATAATATTTAGACATATTTGGTAAATAAAAATACTATGAAAAATAATTTTACCTTTCTTTTTATTTTTTAATATGGCTACTAGAAAATTTCAAATCATATATGTGGCTTGCATCTGTAGCTTACTTTATATTTATACTGGACAGTACTGCTCTAGCAGAATAAGTAATTGGAACCAAAAATAAATAAGTCAATATTTTAAAACTTATCACACATCTGCAGCATATTCTACCCATATTTGCTGTTCAACAACTACTCTGCAATTCAATAATTATTGAAGTTGCATTGTGCACCCTATTTACACAAGATGCACAGAGAGTAAAGATGGGTAATGCATTGTCTCTTCCATCATGGAATTCACAACTTGGTAGGACAGAGTCATAAGTATGTAACTAACTACGAAAAATGCCATATGATAAGTTCAGAGTCTGGACATTGTTTCTTCCTTGAAAGTAGAATGGGAAGAGCTCAGTTGCTCTCTGGGGCATGTAGATCCTAGTGAGGAAAGGGCATTCCAGGTACAGAGAACCACACAGGAGAGTCAGCATGGTCAGGAAACAGTGAAAAACTTAGTGTGGCTTAGGACAAGCTGGGTCAAAAGAGAGGAGTATAGAAACTTTGACTGGGACCAGATTATCAAAGACCTCTAGTGCCTAGATAAGGCATTGGACTTTATTTTCCTAGGGAATGGGGATCCAGAGAAGACATTTAGGCTGAAAAAATAGCATGGATTATGCTGGAAGTTTAGAAAAGAGAACTGTGACAGAAAAGTGGAGGATGGATTGAAATGGCAAGAGACAAGAGGCTGGCAGTGTGGGGGAGGGAGTTAGATTTTTATCACTATATGACAATACTTCCTATGACTTTGGAAGAAGTTAATTCCATAGCAAATTAATTTGGTTTAATCATTGTTCATACTTGAAACTTTAAAAGATACTGTGTCCAAATCCTAGTTAAAACACAATTTCTCTAATCTTCTATTCAAGACTATTCTCTTTCTGGTTCCTTAGCAATCAAGTGTTTGGGAAAAAAAGCTTTGTCTCTTCCTAGAGAATACTCAGTTCATTTGCAGCTTTAATTGTTTATATGCAGTTAATTCTTGGATTTTCTTAGTGGTACATTCAGAGTTGATATAAAAGGGTCATGAGTAAGGGTGAGCCATGTATAAACTGAGTCCTCTACTCACTCTGGGGAGTTGAGTGGCATGTGTGTTCTCTCATAACCAGTCTAAAAGTGATTCAATCAGCTAGCTCATTCTCCCCCTACAACCTCCACCCAAAACTGGCTTCTTCTCAACACAAGACACATTGAAGAAGCAAATGTCAACTCCACTCTACCCCATAGAGAAACAACAGCTGATCAATTCAACAAGAGGATAAAAGAGAGCTTGGAAGTGTTATTTAATCATCTCAATTTGCATCTTTGCATTTGTTGATAGACCATTTTATCAGTTCCTAGATGAATCTGGGAAGATACACCAAGTTCTTAAAAAAAAATAGGGTCCATTTTGAATATGTTGATGCATTGGTTGGGGAGATATGTATTAATCTTCTAGAGTTAATTGAAAGTACTATTGACAGAAATAGAATGAATCTATCTGAAATAATGTTTAAAAATTAGCAAAATATATTTTTTTACTTTTCCAATGTGAGATGCCTCTTAGTATTCCTGAAGGTAAATAACATGAATAATCATCCATCCATCCTGTATTGTATCGCACTACTACCATGAGTGGTATGTGTGCGTGCTAAGTTGCTTCAGTCATATCTGACTCTTTGCAACCCCATGAACTCTAGCCCGCCAGGCTCCTCTGTCCATGGGATTTTTTAAGCATGAATACTGGAGTGGGTTGCCATGCCCTCCTTCAGGGGATCTTCCCGACCCAGGAATCATACTCACATCTTTTGTGTCATCTCCTGCATTGCAGGCAAATTCTTTACCACTGAGCTCAAGGAAGCCCCATGAGCAGTATGACAGCTTCCAAATATACAGTTTTAAACAATGGGAAAAATCAGGAGTTTGGATTTTTTTCCCCCAGTAAATAGTTCTGAAAAATTTATAGCATGAGTCAAGAGCTTCTTGAGTTTAACCCTTGGATCCAGGTAACTCTGAGAATTATGCCTGGTGCACTCAAACCTATGTTTAAAGGGGCATTTCCACATAATTGCCTGCATTCATCTGGTTAGAGGTGTGGAAGGTTTTGGTCTCCTGGCTCTTAGGCTCAAGAAAGGCAGGAAATTATTTAGAATGAAGTTGAGAAGAGGATATCAGTAAACAGTAAGTGATCACAAGAGTTAAATTGTTCAAATTGGTGCAATCAAAATCCAGAGTGGGTCCTAAAGTTCCACGTGAGTGTGCAATCACCAGTCACAACTTATTTTGCCCCACTGCTCCTCTGCACAAAGAAATAAACACCTTGACATATTTTTGAAAGTAGTATATAAATCAAGAACAAACTTGCTCAGGTCGACCTAGACTTAAGAACCTTTGCAATTACGTGGTGTGACTAAGCAGGCAAAATGCTTAATTTTTATACATATCATAAAGAATCTCACTTGGAGCAGTGTAACTCTAGTAATTTCACAAAATAGATTTGTAAGCAATAGCCCGGGCCTTTATGTGAATTAGAGAATAGCCAGGTATAGGCAAATCCAACAGCTTATTAAACACACATCTTGGCTGATTGAACTTTAAGCAAACAGTTTATCTTTCCTCTTTTGTTTTAAATGGAAGATAATTTATTAATCAAAGAAAATTTACTTAATTGCTCTTGTTCCAAATATTGGTCTTTGATATATTTTAGGTAGCCAAAAAGACATTAGAGATTTTTTTTAAGTAAACATTTATATATTTTTTATTTTAAAAACTAATACTTAGTTTAAATTCTGGGAAAAGTTCAGAGAGTCCTGCATTGGACCATTAACAAAAACAGATGCTAAATATAAGGCAATAGAGAACTTTCCTTTCTTTTCTACTTAGGCCGTATTTAAGACAACCACTTCCTATATTCAAAAGATATAGAATTAATCTTTGTGAAATGAAACCCTTAACATCAACAAAAATTCTAGTTCTTGATTCTGCACATTTGGGAATCATTCCAGACTTTTGTTGCAGAATCTCCCACCCTTTTTGCAGGCATAGATTTCATATCTTCAGAATTAAAACCACTTAAAGCTTTGTAATCTGTAGATCATTGTTTTGCTAGGACATACCATGCTGGTTTCATCAACCTGATCAAATCTTTCCCTTCAGGCAGACATCTGCAGTTGTTGGCCTCCAGGTGCTTGAGAGTCCCTGTACTTCAAGACACTCCCCCTAAAGAAAAAAAAAGAAAGAACCTCCAGGAAGTGTGCAGGTGCAAGTGTGTTTTCAGAGAAATTAATGATGGATTGCCCTTTTATGCTGTGTATTCAAATACGTTTGCACTGGTGTAGTGCTGACCTTAAGTACACAGAACATGAACGTAGCCTTTTCTTGGTACTTGCGATGGCGCTCCCCTCTCTTGGCCAAAATATGTATCTTTAAGAGTACTCTGATATACTAAGGAAATGAGTTTTCTGGGGGGAAAAATATCTAAAGAATCTCAGTAAAGAACCACTGATAATGGAGAGAATAAATTCACGGATACCATCGTCCTCATCACTTTAGACATGCATCTATGAGTGAGTCAACATTTATAGGGCTGTTTTGGCCCAAAAGAAAAAGACAATTTAAGTAGATGGCTTATGCCTAAGACCCCAGATGCCCAAAGCCATTGATTGCTATACATCTTTGTAAGTTTTTTTCTTTATACTCTTGGTTAATTTCTTCCTTCTGTGCTGGTTCAAGAATCTACATTATTAATAGACACTCTTACCCTTTAATCATGGTACTCCTGATATCCTGGCTCCCAGTAATTATTACAAGTAAGATCCATCCTCCAGAAATGGGGAAAGATAAACTACTTACATTAAGTCAAAGGAAAAAGCCACATGGTTAACAAAAGATTTAAGTAGCTTAAGGTTCATGAGAATGAAGTTTCACTTAAGTAATTTCCTGTCTCATATTGAGACAGGAACAAAATTTCCTGTTTCTATATTGCACCCAAAGTGAATAACTCCAGAGCCACTTTCACTCCAGAAGATTCCACAAATAATCATCCAGCAAAAAGAATCAGAAGGCCTGTCACTTGAGGTTGCAAACACTATCGCAACCAATTGAACAGTGGGTATGAAGCCCTGCCCCTCCCAGGGCTTCCCTGGTGGCTTAGATGGTAAGAATCTGCCTGCAGTTCAGGAAACCTGGGTTGGATCCCTAGGTCAGGAAGATCTCCTGGAGAAGGGAATGGCTATCCACCCCCTTATACTTGCCTGGAGAATTCCTTGGACAGAGGAGCCTGGTGGGCTTCAGTCCATTGGGTCACAGAGTCAGACATGACTGTGCAACTCACACACACACATGAATCTGGATTCATCATTTCCCTAAAAGACAGTGATCTGTCCTTCCACTTGGCACTTCCCCAGTGGCTCAGTGGTAAAGAACCTACCTGCAATATAGGAGATGCAAGAGATGTGATTTCCATCTCTTGGTCAGGAAGATCCCTGGAGGAGGGCGTGGCAATGCACTCAAGTATTCTTGCCAGGAAAATCCCATGGACAGAGGAGCCTGGCAGGCTACAGTCCATGAGGCTGCAAAGAGTTGGACACAACTGAAGTGACTGAGCATGCAAGCATCCTTCCACTTAGACTGAAAAATGACCAGAAGGGGAGACTGATAGATGCAAAATCACCCTGCTGGCAGCTAGCTCATGAAGAGGGTACTAAGGATGGAAATATAAGTCACCACTTGCAAAACTGTGCAGCTCACAAAACAGATGAGGTCACATGAAGATTAAGTAAACTCAAACTCTCTTGACTCCAGCTCCTTCAGATACAATTATTCTAATAGTAATTGCACATCAACTCCTGTGTCCTAAAGACCACTGAGTGTTCTAGGAACTAATCTAGCTTACAAGTTCTTAAGCTATCCCTGCTAAGACTTACGAATAAATAACTCCTGTTCCCCAGGCCCTTTAAATACTCTTACTTGGTTTTCCCTTTCAGGTTCCTCATCATTCCCCTGATGTGTGTTTCCCTTTCTGCAACAACTAAGGAAGCCTAGCTTTGTTTGACTAAGTTATATTCTTTAGTCAGTGGACCTTAACCTAAGTACCTGTGAAAGGGTATACAGTATAGTATTATGGTTAAGAACATGGACTCTAGAACCAAATTGCCTGGGTTTGAATCCCACTTTGCTATTCACTAGCTGAGTGTCCTTGGGCAAATTAATTAACTTCTCTGTAACCCAGTTTCCTCATTTGTTAACTGGGGATAATAATGGGATCTACTACATAAGTTCTTCATGAAGATTAAATAGTTAATATATATAAAGTGCTTATAGATAATGCCTGGAACATATAAATTGTTTCTGTTATCACCAGGAGTAAACCAAGCATTTGGTAATCATCAGGGAAGTGCAAATCAAAACCACAATGAGATATCACCTGTTAGAATGGAAGGTATCAAAAAGACTAGAAATATCAAGTGCTGTCAAGGATGTGGAGAAAAGAGAACCCTTGTGCACTGTGGAAAATGGTATGGTATTTCCTCAAAACAATTAAAAATAGAATTAAAATGTGATCCAGCACTTCCATTTCTGGGCATTTACTTGAAGGAAACAAAAACACTAACTTAAAAAGATATATGCAACACCATGTTCACTGCAGCATTATCTATAACATCCAAGAAGCTTGGAAGCAACCTAAGTATTCATAAATAGGGGAATGGGTAAAGATAGATGAATGGATAGAGAAAATGTGACATATCTATGTAGATACAGATATAAGATAGACAGATGTAATGGAGTATTATTCAGCCATAAAAAAGCAGGAAATCTTGCCATTTGCACCCACATGGTTGAAATCAGAGGACATTATGCTAAGTGAAATAAGTCAGACAGATAAAGACAAATACTGCATGATTTATTTATATGTGGAAACTAAAGAAAGCAAACAAGCAGAATGTCCAAACTCATAGATACAGAGAACAGATTGGTCATTGATAGAGGCAGCAGATGGGGGGTGAGTAAAATGGGTGAAGGGAGTCAAAAGGTACAAGCTTCCAGTTATAAAATAAATAAGTCCTGGGGATGTAACGTACAGCATGGTGACTATAGTTAATAATTGTTGTTGTTTTAGTCACTAAGTTGTGTTCGACTCTTTGCAATCCCATGTTCTGTAGCCTGCGAGGCTCCTCTGTCCATGGGATTTTCCCGACAAGAGTACTGGAGTGAGTTGCCATTTCCTTATCCAGGGGATCTTCCTGACTCAGAGATCGAACTCACATTTCCTACATTAACAAGTGGGTTCTTTACCACTGAGCCACCAGGGAAACCCACATAGTTAATAATACTGTACTGTATATTTGAAAGCTGCTGAGAGAGTAGATCAAAAAAATTCTCATCACAAGAAAAGATTTGTAATTCTATGAAATGACAAGGATATTAGCTAGACTAATAGTGGTAGTCATTTCTCAATGTATACAAATAGCAAGGGCTTCCCAGGTGGCACTAGTGGTAAAGAACCCGCATGCTAATGTAGGAGACATAAAAGACATGGGTTTAACCCCTGGATTGGGAAGATCTCCTGGAGGAGGGCATGGCAACCTCTCTAGTATTCTTGCCTGGAGAATCCAATGGACAGAGGTGCCTGGCAGGCTACAGTCCATAGCATCACATAGTCCATAGGTCAGACATGACTGAAGTGACTTAGCATGCACAAATAGCAAGTCATGATGCTGTACACCTGAAACTAATATAATATATATGTCAATTATATCTCAATTTTTTAAAGAGACTTTGGAAGTGAAAATCAGTCACTTGGTGAAAATTCTCTAGGCAAAGAAAAAGGTAATCCTAGGAAAGCATGGATTGAATAGAGCAGGAAAGGCTAGAAGTCTCCCTTTAGACATCATCTTGGGCTGAGTTGTGTTTCCACAACAGGCATATGGGGCAAATGCTATTCCCTGGCTCCTTAAATACCATTCTCCATCCCCTTCTCACTGCTCACCTCCCTCCCACTATGGTTTGGAAAGCTTGCTACTCACATCCCCAGCCTTCTTTGCAGCTAGAGTAGAATGCCATGTTCTGGCCAAGGAAAGATAAGATGCCTTCTGAGGAGGCTCCTGGGAGAGCCTTCTCTTTCTTTCTTACCTTGAACATGAACGTGACTCCTGAAGCTGTTTGGGCTTTATGCAAAGTTACAAATATGAGGAAGAAGGCAAGCATATGAGGATGGTGGGTGATAAAGATGGAAACAATCTGAATCCTTGAGCAGAATGACTGAACCAATGCCAGTAAACACCTAATTTCAGATTTCTTGTTATGAAAGAGGAAAAAAGCATCCATTGTTTAATCTACTGTTAATCAGATTTTTTGTCGTTGCTTGCCCCGAAAGCATTTCTATCAGATACAGCGTGTTATTCAGAGGCTTTATGTATGTGCCTTTGGAGAATTAACATCAATGCTTGCTTCATGTCCCATCAGTTCTAATAATGAGTCCCTCACACTCCTTGCTTACGTGCGTGCTAAGTCCCTTCAGTTGTGCCTGACTCTCTGTGATCCTATGGATTGTAGCCCACCAGGAGTTCACCAGGCTCCTCTGTCCATAGGATTCTCCAGGGAAGAATACTGGAGTGGGTTGTCATGCCCTCCTCCAGGGGATCTTACGTCTCTTATGTCTCCTGCATTGGCAGGAGGGTTCTTTACCACTAGTGCCAACTGGGAAGCCCTCACACTCCAGTGCTGCACAAAACTGAATACTTAGCAGAATTACCCGGAGATGTTTTAAGAAAAAAAATCACTAGAACCAATACCCAGAAATATTGCTTCAGTAGATCAGAGGTGTGGTCTGATGTAGTGCTTGTATAATATCTACACTAGCTCATAAGGCAAGAGAAATACATCCTATTTTTATGATACATTCCTTTTCTAAAAGAAGTCAGGAATTTGAATATCCACAGCTATTGTCCAAGAACATTTAGTCAATCAAGAAAGGAACACACTCTTTAGAACTTTGTTTCCCAACCTAGGGTCTTTGGAGCCCATTCAAGAGCTACTGAAACAGATATTCAGAGGCTGGGAACTAGGGATTGGTACTATAGACAGACACACAACAGATGACGTCACAGACTATCATTCATTCCTTCAAAAACATTTATTGATCAATCACCAGATATCAAGCATTGTTCCAGGCGCTGGGCTAGTTGTTAACAAGGTAGACCAGACCTGAATCTCCATGCAGCCTCCATTGAGGTGGGGATAGAAAAGGGAGATGGACAAATTTAAAAGGAAAGGAATAAATTAACAGGAATTTCAGGTAGTAAGTTGTATAAAGAAAACAAAACATGAGCTGTAATAGCGAATATATATTTGGAGTGGGATGGAGGAAGACAGTCAGGGACATTCCCACTAAAGAAATGACATTGAAATTTAATCCTGAAAGGACAGATAGGGCCAGCCTTGCTATTAACTAGGAGAAGTGCTTGCCTGGAAATCACAAGACAAATGCCTTGAGTAGGAATGAGCTGGTTTATGTGAAGAATATAAAGAAAGCCAGTTTAGAGGGGGAGGTGAGAAAAGAGGTCAAAAGTAGAGATGCAGGGTTTATTGGCCCATATATGAAGTCTGGAAGAAATACTCTTTTTATGGGAAGCTGGAAAAACGATTCTTTGGAACAGAGATTTCACTGTGCCATAAATCAGTTTATATGGAATTAAGTTTGATCAAATATAATTCATGCAGAAGATTGTGCCAATGAAGAATGGGGCAATTAAACAATTAAATGTACTTTTCTCTAATCCCTAGGTACTCCAATTAGGTCCATGTACCAGCAGCATCTACATCATCTGGGAACTTATTAGAAATGCAGAATTTAAGGCCTTTCTCCAGACTTCCTAAATCAGAATCACATTTTAATAAAACCCCCAGGTGGCTCATATACACATTAAAGCTTGAAAAGCACTGCTGTAAGCCAGTGGTCTTCAGCTGTGGCTGCACATCGGAACTGTCTCGAAGGTTTAAAAATGTTAATACCTATGTCCCTGCATCAGAGATCTGATTTGATTGGGGTGTAGAGTTAGGAAGTGGACACGACATTGGGATGTTTATATGTTCAATGAGCATTAAGGCATGACTGTTAAACATCGATGTGCAAAAGATCATCTGGAAAGCTCACACCAATGTGGATTCTTGGGTTCTCCCCAAAGATTCTGATTCAGTAGGCCTGGGTTTCAGAAACCTGAATTTTTAATTACCACACATCCAGTGGATTCTTGTGTAGGTAGCCCACAGACCACACTTTGAGAAGCAATGCATTATGGAACTGTTGAACGAAAAAGAAAGAAACATATGAAATGAGAATACCAATTAATTTGCCTGCTGATTGATGTGTATCTCCCAAAGAATCTACTTAGTAACTGCACATCCTCTGAAAGCATAATAATACATGTAAATTTCTGATGATTACCATCAAGATCAGAGATATCCTCCTGTCAGAAATGATGCTGGCTGTGAAGATTCTACAAAAACTTTCTGTAATCTAAAAAGGGCTAAGGTCATACACAAGCCTGATCAAGAGAACCTGACATGCGAGCCAAAATTTCTTTCCAGGCTAGAGAAGGAGCTCTGCTTTTAAACCACATACTGTCTAATGATTGATGAGTGAATCAAGAAGGCCCTCATGGTTTTAGAGACCATAAAAAGCAGGATGGTGCCAAAAGAGCAGCCATAACAATTGCAATTGTCTCTCTCCTAACTCTGAGGTCTAATATTTGGCCAGAAGATGCCACAGAGCTCTCATAACTCCAGTATCTTTCTCTTGTCTGAACTTCAACTGGGCTCAAGTAATCAATTATTACTTGATTCGGTACTATTTCATTCCTTACTAACTGCCTTGTATGTGATAGCGTCATTTTCCTAACTGATTATTAAACTGCTTAAAAAACAAGAATGATGTCTGTCTTATTTCCTGAAGTGCCTACAATATTGCTAAATAATAATAGAAGCTTAGCAAATAGCTTTTTGGTTGGATAATGACAATAAACACTTTATACTGTCTTCCTGGATAGTTTCATTGATCATGATGAGTGATCCTCTAAATGGCAAAGGCACAGTTATCACTAGAAGATTCTAAAATATAGGTCATCCATCAATATTAAATGTTATTAAAATATAGATTTTAATTAATTAAAATATTGATGGGCTTTCCTTGTGGCTCAGATGGTAAAGAATCCACCTGCAATGCGGGAGACCTGGGTTCAATCCCTGGGTTGAAAAGATCCCTTGGAGAATGGAAAGGCTACCCACTCCAGTATTCTGGCCTAGAGAATTCCATGAATTGTATAGTCCATGGGTTTACAAAAAGTCAGACACAACTGAGTGACTTTTACTTTCAAAATATCCATAAGAATAGCAACCAACTACTTTTACTGCACTTGATAGTTTTTAGAGATTCCATAGGAATTATATCACTGAATCTCCAGAACAATCTTATGACAATGGTTGAAGGAGTTTTTGTTTTTGTTTTTTATTAGAGTAAGAACACTTAATATTTGTGTTTTGACACACTCTTGACAAATATTTAAGCGCACAACACAGTAGTGTTAACTACAAGCATGAAGCTGAACGACAGACCTCTGGGTTATTCATCTTGCATCACTGAAACTAAATACCTTTGACTGCAACTCCCCACCACCCCTGACCCCTGGCCCTGGCAACCGCCACTGTACTTCCTGTTTCTTTGAGTTTGACTGTTTTAGATACCTTGTATGAACAGAATCCAGAGAAGGCAATGGCACCCCACTCCAGTACTTTTGCCTAGAAAATCCCATGGACGGAGGAGCCTGGAAGGCTGCAGTCCATGGGTTCACTAGAGTCGGACACGACTAAGCGACTTCACTTTCACTTTTCACTTTCATGCATTGGAGAAGGAAATGGCAACCCACTCCAGTGTTCTTGCCTGGAGCATCCCAGGGACGGGGAAGCCTGGTGGGCTGCTGTCTATGGGGTCGCACAGAGTCGGACACGACTGAAGTGACTTAGCAGTAGCAGTAGCATGAACAGAATCATGCAGTATTTGTCTTTCTATAACTGGCTTATTTCACTTAGCATAATGTCCTCTAGGTTCATCCATATTGTTGCATGTGGCAGGATTTACTTCTTTTTTTAAGCCTGAATAATATTCCATTTTATGTACATACCATGTTTTCTTTATCCATTCTCCTGTAGATGGAAATTTAGGTTGTTTCCAAGTCTTGGCTATTATGAATAAGACTGCAATGAACATCAGAATGCAGTTATTTCTTCAAGATACTAATTTCAATTATTTTGGGTATATGCCCAGAAGTAGGATTGTTGCTTTATATGATAATTCTATTTTTTATCTTTTTAAGGGAACTCCATACTGTTTTCCATACTGGCTGCACTCTATTTTACATTTTCATTAACAGTATACAAAACTTTCAATTTCTCACATCTTCGCCAACACTTGTTATATATATATTTTTTATAATAACCATCCCAATAGGTGTGAGGTGATATCTCATTGTGGTTTTGATTTCCGTTTCCCTGATGATTAGTTATCTTTAACATCTTGTCATATATCTGTTGGCCATTTGTATATATTCTTTGGAGAAATGTCTGCTCAAGTCCTTTACTCACTTTTAATGAATATTTATTAAACTATTCATTTATTTATTTATATGTTGAATTTAGGTGTTCCTTGTATATTTTGAATACTAACCCCTTATCGGATATTGCATTTGCTAATATTTCCTTTCATTCTATAGATTCCTTTTTTACTCCATTGTTTCCTGTTGTGCTGATACTTTTAATTTAATGTAATCTCACTTGTCTATTTTTGCTTTTGTTGCCTCTACTTTTGGTGTCATATCCCAAAATTTGCTACCAAGACCTATAACATGAAGCTCTTTCTTTATGTTTTCATCTAGGAGCTTTATAGTTTCCAGTCTTTATTTAAATCTTTAATTCATTTTGAATTAATTTTTTTGTATGCCCTAAGACAAGGATCCAGCTTCATTTTGTGCATGTGGATATCCAGTTTTCCATCACCATTTGTTGAAGAGATTACCCTTTCCCTACTGTGTAATCTTGGGATCTTTGTCAGAGATCAGTTGGCTATATTTGCTTGGCTTATTTCTAGGATCTCTGTTCTGTTTCATTGGTCTATTTGTCTATCATTAAGCCAATGCCACACTGTTATAATTACTGAAGACGGGTAATAAAATTTAAAATCAGAAAGTGTTGTATCTCCAGCTTTGTACTTCTTTCTCAAGACTGCTTTGGCTACTCAGGATCTTTCATACTTCTATATGATTTATTTTTCATTTCTGTGGAAAATATAATTTTGATTTTAATAAAGGATTGAATCTATAGATCACTTTGGGTGGTGTGGACATTTTAACAATACTGTCTTTCAGTTGATGAGTACATAATATCTTTCTACTTATTTGTGTCTTCTTTATCAATGTTTTGTACTTTTCAGTATATAAGCCTTTCACCTCCTTGGTTTAAGTTTTTTTTATTCCTAAATATTTTATTCTTTTTGATGCTATGGGATTGTTTCCTTAATTTCCTCTTCAGATAGTTTGTTCTTAGTACAGAGAAATTATTTTTGCAGGTTTATTTCCCATCCAGCAATTTTACTGAATTCATTTAGTAGGTCTAATAATTTTGTTTGTGACGTTTTTAGGGTTTTATACCTCTGAGATCATATCATCTTCAAGCAAAGATTATTTTACTTCTTCCTTTCCAATTTAGATGAGTTTTATTTCTTTTTCTTGCCTAGTTGTCCTAGCCAGGACTTCTAGTACTATGTTTAAAAAAAAAAAAAGTGGTGACAATAGACACACTTGCCTCATTCCTGATCTTAGAGGAAAAGGTTTCAGCTTTTCACCATTGAGTATGATGTTATTAATGGTGGTGGACTATTCATAAGTGGCCATTATTATATTGAGATAAATTCCTTCCACATCTAACTTATTGAAAGTTTTTGTCATAAAAGGGTATTGAATTGAAAGCCCCCCCCCCTTGCTAACTTTTCAGTTGATGAAAGTAGGACTCAGAAAGCTTTTAATTAGGATGCCACTGGCGTATATGGTACCTTTGTATGAATTAGAGAAAGACAAGCCTTCCTCTGTGGGGAAAAACAGCTGGGATGCTGATCTGCTGAGTTGAATGCCCATTCCATCTCAACTAGGTAACCTTATGCAAGGTACACTTTCTAAAACTGTACCAGAGACTTTACTTGCATGATCTCTCCCATTGCCTGTTGATACATCAAAATGAAAGCAAAGACTTAGTGCTCTTTGCCCTACCTGCACTGGTTGGGTCAGGGTATATTTACTTGAGTCTTTAAGGAGAAGGAAAGAGAGCAAAATTTCTGATCTATAACCAGAGATAAGTAATAAGCAAAGTAAATAGAAGGAAAACAAGTTTTCATAGTGTAGATTTCTGTAACCAGAATACTATAAAGGAAGATGTACCACCCAGCCACTCTATCTTGAAAGTGATTGTGATAGATTACAAAAATACCCACCATACTTTGTAGTTCTTCAGTCAAGCAATGAAGTGTATTTCCCTGCGCCTTGAATGTGGGCTGGCCTTATGACTTATTGTGATTGATAGAATGTGGAGGAAGTTACAGCCTAATAGTTTTTCACTTGAGCCTTCACAAACCTAACAGCTTTCAGATTGCTAGACAGTGAGAGGTTTGTGATTGAATCACCCCATTTTTCTCACTAATAGTGAGACAACCACCAGATAGTTCAATGAGGTCATTTTCACTCACAGAGTTCCTGGCCAAGTCATCAGGGGAACACAGATATTAGTGAGCTTAGCTGCTCACCTGTCTGCCTCAGATCTGCAGAAGCACCCAAATGACTTGTCACTCACAAGTAACAATAAATGGTGGTTGTTTTGAGCCACTAGATTTTAGGTGGTTTGTCTATAGCAAAAGCTAAGTGATACAATGAGCAAGCCTTGAAGCAAAAGAATTGGACAGATCATGAAGCTAAAGTTCCATTTGCAAATAGCAGCAGCTGTTGCAATCAGCAGCAAAACTAAAAAACAAAAAGATTCTGCATGGCATAGAGATTGCCTATCATGTCAGGTTTCCATGTGATAGTCTCAGAGTTGGTAGTTGCCATTAACGGTGTATTTTTAAAAAGAAGATAATGTACATAATAAATTTTATGCATAGTGGCTTGTTTTTGAAAGCATTAATAGAAAGATCACAAATAGCTACAGAGGCATCAACCATTTGATTGACTGATAACAAAACCCTGGTGATTCACTACCTCTTCCAGTGCATTCTTCATAGAGAGCTAAGTTGGTAATGAGAATAATTGAGGCAGTTCTTCTTGTGATGGCTGGATTCAGCTCTTTCAAGTTTGAATATAGCCCTTTACTTATATTCATTTCCCATTACAATGGAACCTCAAAGTTTTCATAACATGAAATAAGAACCATGCTTTGAAGTCCAAGAGGAGAAAAAAAAAAAAAAACAAAGAAAAAAGGAGGAAAATGTTATGTCAACGCTCATTCAATATTGAAGACTGGCTTGCTGGAGCATGTGTCTTCCAACCTTTCTTCCAACCTCAAACCATTTCAAAATCTCTTGCTAAAGGGAGGACAAAAAAATAGGGAAATACATAAAGGACAGAACCCATATCCATACTACATCCCATAATGACTGTTTTAGAAAATAATAATATAATCTGAACATTTCGTAAAGAAAGTTACCCAAACTAAATTTGAACACAGATCACTTGTAATACATAGAGGTATCCTTGAATCAATGGTTTTTCTGGTAGTCATGTACAGATGTGAGAGTTGGACCATAAATAAGGCTGAGTGCCAAAGAATTGAAGCTTTTGAATTGTCGTCTGGAAAAGACTCTTGAGAGTCCATTGAATAGCAAGGAGGTCAAAGTAGTCAATCCTAAAGGAAATCAAGCCTGTTCAATGGAAGGACTGATGCTGAAGCTCCAATACTTTGCCTACCTGATGCACAGAGCCAACTCATGGAAAAGACCCTGATGCTGGGAAAAATTGAGGGTAGAAGGGGTGACAGAGGATGAGATGATTGAGTGGCACTCAATGGACATGAACTTAAGCAAACTCCAAGAGATAGTGATGGGCAGGAAAGGCTGGCATGCTGTTGTCCATGGGGTCACAGTGAGTCACACACGACTTAGTGACTGAACAACAACAAATCCTTGAACAAATCTTGTCCTTCTGGGAGTACGCTGGAGTCCATGGGTTATTAAGACCAAAGATGTGTATCTTCCACTTCCCATGCTAACAGTTCCATAAGGCCCCCAAAATACACAAAACTCCTAAGCCTGAAACTCAAGATCTTCCACTATCTAGCTCTTGTGTACCTTTCCTATTATCTCTGCAAATATGCAATACCTTTCCCCCAAACATAGGCAATACCTTCCAGCTTCCACACTAGTTGTTCTGCTAAGAACATCTTCCCTACTCTTCTCTACTCATTACAAACAGCACTTAACCATTGATGTCCATCTCAAATGCCATTTCTTTATTGAGGCATGACTACTCTTCTACAATCTGGGATATTCTCATGTCCTGAGTCTCATCTTCCCAACTGAGAAATTAGAGATCACGTACCCAGATTCCTTTATAGTTAGGAAAAAGCCATGTGACTGAGTGTAACCAATCAAGAATACCCATTTGTTGCATTGATTCAAAAAAGAGCAACAAGAGAGGAGACTGTGCTCAGAGGAAGAAATCTTCAGACAAATGTAGTAGAAGAAGCATGTGGTTCTTCAGTGACAGTGCAATCTGACTGTCCAGTAACCATCTTTCATTGAATCTGAGATGTTATCCACTAAAAATTTATCATTATTCCACATGCTTCTAAAGCAATTTTTAATACTGCCAATAAAGCTGGGATACAATGTGTTATTATAACTTATGGTTTTTATTTTGTATTTAAAAATGTGTTAGACATGAAGATATATAGATATAGATTTTCATAAAATACATTTGTTAAGTTACTGGAAAGTCAGTAACTGAACCAATATATTTTAAGAATGACTTCCTGAATAACTTTCAGACTCACAGTCAACCATGTCCACGTCTTGGCACACAATGTCATCCCTTCTGCCATCTGGACTGTTCATGATGTAGCATTTCTTAAGCGAGTGCTCCACTATTGTCTCTAGGAATTTCTTCTCATTCACTAAAGCCAACTGTAAGGGTGTTGATGTGTGTGAACAGGCAATGACAGGCTGCATCATGACTAACACTTGGTTAACAGCAATTGTGAAATTCAGTATAATTTCAGAGATATAAATATGCTAGGGGAAAAAAACTGTCTTAGAAAAAGTGAAGCATGTTCAGGCTCCACCGGTGATTCCAAGGTTATTTGTCAGTGTCCAGTCAAGGACACTGTTATAGTCCATCAAATAAAAAACTGGTCCGTAGTACCAAAAAAACAAAACAAAACAAAAACATAAAATAAAGCAAATACTTCTATCCCTGGCCCCCTGTTCTACAGTTTCCACCAGCCTAACACATAAGACTATGACACAGATTCAAATTAATTTACTGAGAGGTTGAAATAAGTAGTCTCAGAGAGAGGAAAAAAGATGTAATTTTAGCTGATTTGGACTTTCAAACAAAAAGTATGAAACTGAGGACTTTCTTTCCTGGTGATACACTAAGGAAGGCACCTTGAAACTTACGTTTTCATGTCTCTCATGCCTCTCAAGTTTCCCAGACCAAAAAAATCCTTCAGGAAAGTGTCAATATTTCCATAGGATAAAATCTGGTATTTGGTTGCTTTCTGAGTTCTCCATGTCAAGGTGTATACTGGGCTTCCAACTAGATGAACTCTGCTCAGTCTCATGATGTAAAAGATGGGCTTCGAGTATGGACAACGATGAAAATAATTCTTCCAGACTATATTTCTCTCAAACCACTTAGTGAAAGCTCTGATTCCCTCAAATGGTAACTATATTTGTTAGAAATTTCTCAGTTATTTTAACATTTATTATCTCTCCTACACAAAGTTCTCTCCTACACAAAGAACTCTAGGTGTCACATAAATGATCTTGACTGTGCTCCTCAAAGACCCTCCTGGGTCTGTCTTCCTAAGTGAGTTAGCTTCATCCTCAGACTGAAAATAAAAGCATTGACACAGATCTAGGTACATATTCGGATGCAACTGTGTCTATAGAAGGTAGAGGTGACTCTCCCTGCTTCTCTTAGACGCAAAGAAAACTTTCCCCAGAACTCCCCAATGTTCTTCTACTCTAGTCTTTATTAAACAGAACTGGATCACATGCTTATAACTAAACAATTACTGGCAAAGGGATAGACCCACCATGACTGGTTTAGACCCACCAGGACATATCCTTAGGGCCCGCCTACTCTAAAGTATGTGGTCACACAGAGAGGGTAAAAAGCCTGAACAAAATCAGGGCCCTAATAGGAAAGAGGAAGGGTGTGTGAGAAAAGACATTAGGTAACCAATGGTATCTACCAAATCAGTAGTCTCTCCAAGATATTAATTTTTCTTAGAAATGTGGCACTAGAGGTAAAGAACCCACCTGCCAATGCAAGAGACATAAGGGACATGAGTTTAATCCCTGGATTGGGAAGATCCCCTGGAGGAGGGCATGACAATCCCCTTCAGTATTCTTGCTTGGACAATCCCATGGACAGAGGAGCCTGGTGGGCTGCAGTCCATAAGGTCATAAAGAATCTGACATGCCTGAAGTGACTTGGCACGTTAGTGTAATCATTATTGATGAAAGAAGATTTGTGCACAGGACTCTGTGATCCTCTTAAGCTTTATTGTGCTATAGTACACTGGGCTTTTTTTCTGGTCCATCAGAAGCCTGGCACCCTCAGAAGGAGGTGGAGGTTTTTGTATGTCCTTTCTTTCTTACTGGAGAAATGATACTGCATATGATTGAATTGTTTTTATTCAAGTTATTCCTCTGATAGAAAAGAAGTAAAAATGGAGGGCTTAATGATTTCATGTAGGCCTAATCCCTACATATACAAGTCTATAAACTCTTCAATGGAATAGATGGTGTCTTTTTCATATTTATATCTCCTATGGAGTTAGCCTCATATGGTAGAAACTCATTTCAATAAATAAATGATGAATTGAATTGTTAATCTCATTAATTCTTTCCAAGATTAACATAAACCTTTATGAGAGCTTAGAGTTAAGGCTCTAAGATAGGTGTGGTCCACATCCATCCTGTGTGCATTAGCAGGATAATTTGGCTTTAAGATGCTTTCTTCCCCATGACCACAAATATGACCCAGAAGCAGGGACTTTCAAGCTGGAATTCTAATGCTCTTCCTGATTATGGAATGGGCTTAGGTGGGGAAAAAAATTTATAGATCCTAAATAAGGCAAAGAACTATCTGGAGAAATTTAGACTTTGATCAGATCTTTCCAATTCATTTCCTTTCAGCTTTGCCCATCAGCTGGATCTTTCTTACTAAAACTAGTGGTTGAAAAATCCCTGAGGAGGGAATATCAAAACTTCAATAAGTTCAGACAGATTTAAGTTCAAACAAAATTCTCTACACCATTTGAGAGTTTTCCCTTTTTCTCCTTACCATCCGGTTCCCTCATTTAAAATAAATAAATTTATATTAAAAAAAATAAAAGGTTTGGGTTTTCCCCCTTTTCTTGTTCAGTTCAGTTCAGTCACTCAGTCATATCTGACACTTTGCGACCCCATGAACCACAGCGTGCCAGGCTTCCTTGTCCATTACCAACTCCCAGAGCCTACTCAAACTCATGTCCATTGAGTTGGTGATGCCATCCAACCATCTCATCCTCTGTCGTCCCCTTCTCCTCCCGCCTTCAATCTTTCCCAGCATCAGGGTCTTTTCAAATGAGTCAGCTTTTCGCATTAGGTGGCCAAAGTGTTGGGAGTTTCAGCTTCAGCATCAGTCCTTCCAATGAATATTCAGGACTGATTTCCTTTAAGATGGACTGGTAGGATCTTCTTGCAGTCCAAGAGACTCTCAAGAGTCTTCTCCAACACCACAGTTCAAAAGCATCAATTCTTTGGCGCTCAGTTTTTTTAATAGTCCAACTCTCATATCCATACATGACTACTGGAAAAACCATAGCTTTGACTTGGTGACCTTTGTTGGCAAAGTCCTTTTCTTGTAGAACGGTGTATTTGCTGAATACACTGATTTCTGCCCTTTGGTTTCTATTCCTTGACTTCCAATTCTTATCTCTCTATTCTAACCCCAACCTCAAGGTTTGTTGTTATGTCTGAGCAGTCCTTAGATACCATGGTTACCCAAAGGGTCAAACTGACTCCCCAAAACTGAACATTGCTGATTCATGGGATGCCATGGGGATTACACTGCAGCTGAAATAGCTGTCCTAACAAAAATCCTCAGATAACAGCAACTGTTGAAAAAGACCAGCTCCTGTTACAAATCAATTAGCTACCCTTTATTTAAAAGATATTCAGTATGGTATTCATGCTGGGAATCAAGGAGACTGGTATTTCCTGAACTGATTTACACAATGCTAATATTTATCAGGTAAAGGAAGGAAAATATTGAAAGAGTAAAAAGCCAAACAAAAATTCTCAATCTTAAAGTCATTTTCATTGTCTAATTGTCCCAATGTATTATCAAATACTCATCTGAATGCCTGAGGAGGGAATAATTTAGATTAAGATCTATGTATTTCTATGTAGAATAATGGTCAAATGTAATATATGTATTTAATTAAATATCTCAATGAGGATTTAACTTTACCTGCATTATTTCATTTAATCATTATGACAGCTTTATGAAGTATGTGCCAAGGCTATCCACATTTCAGAGGTGAATAAACTAACTCTGAGAGGTTCTGTGCCTTTTTTAAGTTTACAAAACTAGCTGGTGAAAGGAAGAGCCAGGGCTAAATTCTAAGGCTTTGAGTCACTTTTTCCACCGCCCACGCTGCCAATATACAATCATGACAAAATATATATGAATATAGCCCTCATTGCCTGAACACAAGTAGCAAAAATTAAAAGCCAACAGATTGTAGTTGAGGAGCTCCTTCCTTTAAGTGGAGCCTGTGGCTTTGCCTTCCTGTCTATTTCCCTTAGATTTAATGTTAGATAGCAATGATGTTTCTTTGAGGAGCATTTAGGAGAACCTAATGAATGAGCAATATTCCCAGGGAGACTTGGAAAGTACAGCATGCTGAAGGCTGGCTGTGACACCAAGGAACTTTTGCCCCCTGAAATTGCCATAACATTCAACTTTCCCCCTGATTTTCAAATATTTATATTTCAATGATGTTCAGATTATTTGAGCTTGATCCTTTAAATCAAGAATAGGACAACTTATTAAACATAGGGTGGTCTGATGTCTCTTAAAAGCAACACTTAAGGTCATGCTGCTCTATAATCTCCAGTTTGTAACACGAAAAATAGTTTCCACTACCCTTGGTTCTCTGCCGAAAATGTTGCCAACTTTTACTCTTTCTACAGCTTCTATTAGAGCTTGAGATAGGCCCCATTCAAACACTGTCCCTGCCAAGAACTCTAGCCCAAGATCTATGAAGACTGAGCAAGACAGCAACTATGATTTTCAAGTCCTATCCAATGAGGTGTTTATAACAGGCAATGTTGCTTGCATTTTAGGTTTTAACCGATCGGACTATGCAATAGCCTTTCTTGACGGGGCTGAAAAAGAACTCAACAATAAGGTTTGAGGCATTTACAGATGTCTGAAACTCCAGTGAGAGGTATGGTTATAAGAGATAGGATTTGTAGATCAGATTTACTTTAGCTTTTTAACATAATTCTTCATTCTACTGAATTAATGTAGCAAATATATTAAGCTCAAAACTCCATGGTAAAGTGGAAGGCTACTGCTCAGAGCTATTGTAAGGAAAATGTAGCACTTAAACCATAGCCACAACAGGTTATTTGAGGAGAAAATGTGGTTTTTTAAAACAACTGAAAAACGCATTCATAGACATTATGATACAATTGGATGCGGTAGCCCTTGAAAGGAGGTATGAAAGGAACTGACTCAGGTATGATTCTATTCTGCCCAGCTCAGCTGCCATGACAATAAAATGTATTTACTTGCTGTAGGAAAAAAAGACAAATTCAACATCCTTAAGGCTTTTGTTGGTTAATGATTCAGCTATGATGGAAGCACCTAAAGGAGAGTAGCGAGTCTTTTCCCATTAGCAGGAATCCTTACTGGGGTGTGGTGAAATAACATTCTCCATTTTGGCTGCATGATCTGATAATGGAGACTATTCTAATTGTATTATAGTTTGGAGGGCAAAATGAATGTACACAGGAATGAAAATAGGACCACCTTTGGTGATAAAACTAATTCATTTCTGGGCAAGTCTAACTTATTATTACATAGGATATTTTAAAAGATTATTGTGTTTAAACTGACATTACTACCATTTATCAGTAATCCTTTAGTTTATTGATGTAAGATACTAAGAAGTGTGTGGCAATTGTGAAGAAAATTTCCAACTCAGGGTAGAAATCTGTCTTATCAAAGAAATATGCCTACATGTTGTATACCAGGATGTGTATTTAAAGGGAAAGTATTTTCACCATTGAATCTCCATTTATCCTTTCATTCTTTGACATATTTATTGACTGCCTACCATGTGCAAGCCCTGGTCTAGGTTCTGGAGGTACAACAGAAACAGACAAAGATCCTGGATTTCACAGAGTTTGCATTTATCCCAGCGGAAGCAGACAGACAATAAACAATGGGAGTAAAACATTTCCTTTGTCAAAATTCAAAGATTTATAATAAAAATATCAAATGTTTAGCAAACAAGAAGAGATTCACAGTTCTGACGAGATTGAAAATTCCATGTTATCAGTGTAACCCCAGGACCTACAGGCACCTGGCCTAGTAGACATTCAAGAAATATTTGTTGAATGGCTGAATGAACAAGTGAACAGACTTCATGTTCTCTGAAAATAGCCCTGACACTACATCTCAACCTTGTAAAAGATTACTAGATTTTGTTTTCTACTACTTTTCCAAAAAAAAAAAAAAAGATTTAAAGTAACTTTCAACAAAAAGAGAGAAAATTTAAGCAATAAGGGAAGAAATGTAGTCATAATGTGTGGCTTCCAAAAAAAATACACAGCTCAGACATAATAGGTGATAAATAGCTTAAATTAAAGTATATTTCATAGCAATTTCCAAAAAAAATACATACATATTTTTCACATGACTTTAAAATATATGTATATTATGTCCCTCAACAGAAGTTGAAATGGACAGGTCCCAACATGAGGCTGAAAAGAAAGGGAAAGAAATTATCTTGAATAAGGCACTTCTATGGACATCAGAGCAGCAATGCTGTGTGTGTGGCTTTCTTTAACATTCTAAGAATAGAACTTAGCATAATGCAGAACCTCAATACATGTTGATATGAGACCATCAGATAAGACTGATTCTTGAGCTATTTCTATAGTGTATAATAAGATCATGTAATCAGGGGAGAAAGAATGCTCATCTTTTCATTTTGGCCTGTTGAGTTACAGCATCCTACAGTTTGCTTTCAAGTGAAGATGCTCAGAGTCTCAAAGCCTTTGATGGAAAAATGGTCCTTCTCAACCTCTTCAATTAAGTGCATAGCTTTCAGGAACCCACATAAATGGGTGAGAGAAGGTAACAGTTGCCTTAGTCAGTCACATCAGCCAAATCAACCTTTATAGATCAGGGGATATAAGACATGCAAGTCAGATCCTGTATCATACTAGAGAGGCCCATAGTGTCAGACAAAACCAAATTCAAATCTCAGTTCTAGTAATTATTTACCCCAGTCAGGAAAGACAATGCAACAGTCTGTTGTGAATGAAATGATGCTGTTTGAAGTCTTCACAGTCATAGGGTAGAAGAGTTCAACAATACTTGTAATTACTGTTATTGAAGGTAGATAGCATCTAGGATATTTTGGAGACCTATGTTCTGAGATATCAGCAGGAAAGAAACTTAGGATAATCCTATGGTGAGGTGAAAAGAATAGGCTTCATTAAACTTTGGAATATAAACTAGACAGGATTTTTAGATAAACCAGCCATCTCAAAAAGGAGGTGCTTTTTACTTACACAGAGGAGAAACACTGGGAAGTTTTAGATGGTGAAAAAAGATATTGGATAGGATAGCTTATAAACTAAAGTCAAAGCAGTCTACCCAAATCCAGATCAGCAGGGAATAAAGTCCCTATGGTATCTTGCTATTCCCACCCTAAGTGTGTCCAAGAGATTGGACACACTAAGGAGTCCAAGAGATTGTTTTTAACCTGCACACAATACACCTCATTCTTTTCTTTGAAAAAGTTCTGAAAGTTAACATGGAAAGAAAGACAAAGGCATTACCATATCTTATGGGCAATGGGAATTTAATGGGCCGGGAATGGGTGTTCTTATTGACAAAGAAGCCTTTCCTTTCCTTTAGCTTCATTCTTTCTCCTATTTCCTTCCATCTTCTCTTTTCCTTCCTTCTCTTTTCTCTTTTCTTCCCTACCTGATTCTGCAAGGGTCTAAAAGGGAATGATTTCCTCATTGTTATTTGCCACTGGATTCAGGATAAGTCAGGTGTTAAAATATGCTGTCCAGATTTTAGTTTGCTTAAATTAGACCTGATGCATTTTTCATTCTTCTTTTCCATGTTTCCTAATATAAAGAAGTGTAGCATTCAGATGAAAAATAGATGGGTCATCAAGACAAGTTCTCCCATTGGAGAACAGGAAACTAAACCCGTGATGACTGTGAATGAACTCTCTGAGAACCAAATGAAACTCACAGAAATAGAAACCAGATGTAAGCAATCATGAATCCAGGGCACTACACTGCCTCTAGTTTATTTTTAGCTGAAATGTTATTAAAGTATTTTTCAGTACCATAATTAATTTTCAAGGATTGCCATTAATTAACCTCATAGTACAAAATGGAGCAAGAAAATTTTTGCATATAAGGCTTAGTGGAAAATGTTGATTTTTAAAGTAGTTTGCTGTGTGTTTGGTGGTGCTGGTGGGTTGTTCTATGGTTTTTAGTTTTCCCAGTTTGACCTAGAAATAATGAATCTCTAACCAGAATGTAATTCATCTTTAGATAATAGTGACTGTTTATATATTTAGGATATGTCAACCTCCTCAAGGCTAGGAAGTATCATAGCCTAATATAATATTTGGCTTTCGAGTTCTGGGTGTGTAACAAGAGGACCAACAGTCTTGTTAGCTAAAATCAACCCAAAATATTAGAGTTTGGACATGAACTTGGCCTGCTCATGCCAGAGGGAATACAAGTACCTTCTTTCAGGCTCTGAATGAAATCATTAATTATGTCAGCAGCTCCAGCGATAGACCTGGAGACACTTTGCCTTACTTAGCAAACAAGCTACCTTCTCAACTGTTTAAAAGTCTGGGGAAGATCTTAAAGATTCGTACTCACTGTACTGACACAGCCCTTTCCCCACAAATCCTCAGACTCTCCTTGATCTGGAATCTCTTTGGTTTCACCACACCGGGATTGGAATGAGATGAGGGAACTCTGTGGTCGTGGTGCCCAGACTGTGTATTATAGACCTAAAAGTACATCCTGGTGTACCTCAACAATGAATCCCTTTTAACACGAGGGGTTTTGGGAATCATATCAACCACACTTGAGTTGCTGCTTCATTTAAGGACATGCTAGACCTTTTAAAGGGCAATTTTAGCTGCTAAAGACATGTACATTTTTGGCATTTAAAATACAGCTTTACAAAGAATGTGACCTGTGTTTACAGGACAAAAGAAAAAAAAAAAATTATCCTTGCCACAAAGAACAGCTTCCTTTTTTTAACCATTAAAAGTGCCTTGGCAGTTCTATGTACAATTAACGACTTAGCAGAATTAGCAGAATAAGAAGTAAAGGAGCAAAGTGCAACAAAATTCTGCTAAGGTCAGTAAATTTTCTTAACAAGTACTTCCACACAATAATTGATTTCAATATATTTTGGTGCATCATGAATCCACATTTTCCCCCACATTTACCAGTCTTTGGGAAGTGAAGCACAGATGAAATGAAGAGAGAAATATCTTCAGGAAAGCAATGCCATGCACCAAGCATTAAGGAAAGACAGACTTTTAAGACTGTCCAACAGACAGGATGGGCTTCCCTGATGGCTCAGACTATAAAGAATTCACCTGTAATGTGGGAGACCTGGGTTCGATCCCCAGGTTGGGAAGATCCCCTGGAGAAGGGCATGGCAACCTACTCTAGTATTCTTGCCTGGAGAATCCCATGGACATGAGAGCCTGGCAGGTTGCAGTCCATATGGTTACAAAGAGCTGGACATGACTGGGCGACTAAGCACAGCACAACAGACGGGATGCCCTCATCCCTGATCCACTATGAGTTTTAAAAGAATATGCCTTACATAAGGTTTTCAGCTGCTGATAAATGAGCTTCATATATGAATTTGAAGAAGTAGATCTAAAATAATTAAAAACATACTTTCATTTCTCAAAAGTGCAGGTAGAGAGAAATGCAATCCAATTCGATTCCACAGATACCTTCTGAAGACCTTCTCTGGGCTCACAGCAGTGCTAAGCACATTGGGAAGATAAGCAGAACACAAACAAGAGATCGATAGACTTTATTTTCCTTTTTTAGCTGATAGACAATTATACTAATTAAATGCTTTCCTCTTGGGAGCATAAAAAATGTCTGGCAGTTTTAACAGAGCTGCTGATGGGAAGGATTAATACCCTCTCTAATAAACAGATAAAAGAATGAGATCTTTAAAATCTAGTAAGCTGTTGGAGAAAGCTAATTTTTAAAAAAATTCAGGAAACTGAAGGAAATTGGCTGAACTTTAAAGGGGAAAGTCTCCATTGGTATCAACACTGGACAAAGGAAAATGCTAAATTACCAGTGTGTGTTGGGGAGGTGGGGGCGGGAACTTTCTAAATTATAAGAGCAGATAAAGAATAGAATGAAGTCTATTTATATCAATCTATTTTTTTCTTCTTTCATAGAAAGAAGAGTAAAGAGATATATGGAAGAAGACTAGCTAGCAAAGGATTCATAGAACAAAACTGAACTTCTAAATTGCAAAACAACAATAATAAAATATTATTAGTCCAGTTTATTTCACACTTTTCAAAGAATAGGGTACACATTCAAGCCTTATTTTGTTAATTTTTATAAATAGAAAAAAGATGGTAAAATGTTAATATCAATTTTATTGATATGTGGAAATATTCCATTTTCCTTCACTAATTATTATACAAATGCAGAAACTGAGAGAAGAAAAGTTATGAAAAATTATTGACTCATAATACTTTCTGTTTTGCACGAGGCATTCTCAGAGTTATTAATAAGTACACACATTCTTTTTTTTTTTTTTAAGCATCACACCACAATAAGAAAGAAGGGTAAAAGCAGCAAGCAATGATGTGTTCCTACCTGATGTCTTGTTCAGAGACATAAAAGATTCTGTTACGTTCTGCTTGTTAGTTAAATGTCCTCATAAATATAGGCACAACTCTCAAATAAGAGTTATAAATGTTTACAATAATATTTTTAGTTTCTTTGGTAGTATTTAAAGAAGTTTGTTACTCAATGGAGATGAGATCGCTAATAGAGATAAGTAATGCCGAAATTGCCAAGAAAAATTAAAAGACAAAAAGGTAAAATGTGGTGATAATTATAAAGCCAAAACATGCTCTGTCTTAACATGTATAAGAGTTTAACTTCATAAACATTTCTTCTCAAGATCATGTCATAAGAACCAGGCAGAACTGTACTTCACAGAGAAGAGACCTACAATATGGCAAAAAAAAAATTGTTTCCTCCTTCCCAACGAGTGGCCATCAGACACTACTCGGCACTGATAAATAATAAAGAAGTCGCTCCTCTGAGCAACAGTATTTTACAAAGGACCCCAACCACCCCTTGGAAAGGAATTGATCAAGATCTCTGAGACGCCTGACAACCCCAGAACTTTCCCTACTCAATAGAAGGGTCGTGCGTCACCCTAGAGATACCACACGGATCCAAGAGCGATGGCCAGTTCCTAGATTCTTTTAACAAATATGAGAAGCATCATAAGACCAGTGACTACTTCTCGCTCTTTTAAGAACAGAACCTTAGTGTAGGGAAGGGAGGTAAACTGCTGGCTGCACCGACATTTCTTTAAGCCCAAGAAGTGTCGGCTGAGGAGGAAAGACATCTTCAGGAAGGAGCTAAAAGGAAACCCACAATTTGGACTCGAGAGTTTATTTTCCGCCTATCTCTGGAATTCTGCCCCGTTTGCGTCCCAGAGCGGTGCAAACGAACACGTGCAGCCGGTGCCCGGCTCACACCGGCTGGGTGGCCGGCAGGCTGGGGCCGGAGAAGTGGCGGCCCCCGGCGCGGGGGTCTGCGCCTCGCCGGGACCGCCCAGGACGCACGTCAAGGCGCCTTAACCACCATGGACAGCTCACTGGCTTCCCTTGGCCTGCGCGGAGCCGCTCGCGAGCTCCGCGGGAGCCACTGGAGAGGTTGCTTTCTACATGCTGGAGAGATGCCATGTGTTTCACTGTCTACACTCCCCGCGATCGCCAACTGCGACCACCGATCAACTATATATAGACAGAGTGGGCTTCAAGAATCAATAACCTGTCTCTTTGCCCTCACATCAGGCCTTTTAAGGTGCCACCGGATACTAAGAATCCGACGGAGAAACTTGGCAGAGAACTTTGTTCCACGTCCCTTCGTTTCCTCCCCCGGGCCCGCGCCGTCCCTCTCCCCGCCTTGGCTTTGCCGATCATGTTAAATGAAATAAAGCAGACGGGCTCCCCGGCTCCGGGCGCGCGGAGCCGGACGGACGCTAGGGAGGCGGGCCCGAGGACAGCGAGTCCCGGGGGCTCCAGAAGGAGGGGTCGAGCCTGCACACCCCTCTGGGGACTGGCCCTGGACGCGGACGGGCCGGGGGTGGAGTATAGCCGCCCCACCCTTTGTCCCCCCACCCCCACTGGGAACTTACTGCCACTGTCCGCCAGGGTCTGATGTCAAGTTTGAGTCATTGATTGCCCAGGAGGGAGAAGGGAGGGGACAGCCTGCTAGGGGGCGTTTCGCTGGTGCCTCCGACCCTGTGCTCGGGACACACTGTTCCCGACGCTTTCTTTTTTCCCCGGCGGCAGGAAGCAGGGCCCGTCTGGGAGGAGGGACCGTCTCTCTAACGCGTGCGAAGCCACGCAGTCAACCCAGAGGGGTGGGAGCGCGAAGGCCTGGGTGCTACCGCCGCGGACAGAAGGATTCTGTGCGGCCATCGAAGTCCAGATGCTGAGGGAGAGACGCCTGAAAACCCATCGAACGTAGCTACACCCGCCGGGGGGGCTCCCAGGCCTCTAAACTTTCCATCAGGTCTACGGTCCCTGGGTACCGTATACGCAAGGGTGACCTAAGTCTGCAGTGGCAGGTGGGGGCTGATAAAAATCGTCCTGTCGTGAAACGCTTCTTCCAAGACCCGAGACTCCAACCACAAGGCGACATAGGCTTCCCCTTCCTGCACCCAGAGCACAACAATCAGGCCTAAAAACCCGGGAGAGGAAGCGCGCAGGTTTCAAGTCTGCCTTATTTCTGACAGGAATCCCAGTAAGAGGAGGGAGTGTACAAAGACGTAATCACGAGCTCAAGCGAAATAAGCACAGCACCCCCTCGAAGGGTCGGAGGCCAGATACCATTTCTGCCCGTGCGGAAATGCCCAGCACCATTCGGTGCTGCCTTGGGGAGAGCCTGAGAGCTGGCCCAGTATGCAGGGGCAGGGGGCGGTGTTAGGAATGTGAACTGCTTCCGAAGTCCCGGCGACTCCAGACAGCAGGGCTCAGATGGTAAGAAAAGATGACTTTGCTCACAGAGGAGCTGGGTCCGGGCCAGGAAGACTGTGTGGCAGGCCCGAGATCAGTTTCAGATGGAGAGGTTGTCACCTGAGCCAGGTGGGACTCGGAACTCTCCTTGTGGTGTCCAAGTCCAGAGCTGCCTGCTTCTGGGAGACAGAGCTGGGCCCAGCCAGGGGCATTTAGTGAGCATCAGTCCAAGAGAGCAGGACTCTCGCACTACACAACCATTTTCTCTCTCCCCGTCTCTCTCTCTTTCTCTCTCCCACACAGTCTCCATCCCTAGCTGGAAGACTCTTTCTCATTCATGTTTTGATGGTCATGGGTTTGGGAGGTTGCACCAGTACTTGACCTTGGAGAACTTGTCAGAGAACCCCTTTCTTACAGACCTGCTCATCTCACATTGGCTTGCGCCCTCTGGGAAAACTGCCTTACCCATGAGCTTTCTGGTCCTGTCTGGGGAAAGCTGAACATTGCCCAAAAAGTAGGGAAAGACCAGGAAGGTGTGAGACCCACTTTGCCACTAAGAGAAACCCATCAGCTTGATGGTGTCTAGGCACTTCTCTCTGAGGCAGCCCTCTCCCTGCCATCAGCCAGTCCTGTTCTTATAAAGACAGCCTAGTTTGAGTCCTATCCTCATCTATAAGGAGATTTAGTAATAAAACACACCCTTTCCTGCCCCTTTTGGGGATTTAAAGGCATTACTTTAAACTTTCCTCTAGGTTCTTGCTACCTAGAGGTCAGATCTCAAATCCTAATCCAGGCCATAGTTCAAAGTGATTTGAACCATGTTCTAGTGTGATCAAATGATAATTTTACTTGAGCTAATTATGCAAACTTCTTTATGCAAACAAAGAGAGAAAAGAAAGGATGCATTGTGTTGTTCAGTTTCATAGGATTTGAGAGATATAACTTGGAAATTGGCAAATGTTACATTTGCATGTTTATTAGTGATAAGAAGGGAATTTCTGAGCCCAGGTGCACTTTTAAAGAGTTTAAGCTACCTTTTTTTCATTTGAATGTTTATTTGTTTGCTTGTTTGAACCTGGGAGGAAAAATGGAAGAAAGATAAGGAAGCTAAACATAAATGCTAGAGGTTTTTTCCCCCTAAATTGCAAGAGAAGATATCTCTAGAGATAGACATCAACTGGTTATGTAAACATGAATTTAAGAGAAAAGAACACCTAGAAATTTAGAACATCTCTTTTTAAAATTGGGATATTATGTTGCCATTGGAGATGGGAAGATGGAAGTCTGGGGCTTGCTCATGGGCTAGGCATTCATGTAGGTGTAGGTCTCACAAGCTAAACTGTCTTCACATGGCAAGGCTTCAGATTAAAGTCTGGACTTCAAATCCTCCTTTGCTAAGGTGCATTTATGTGATACAAGGCCTAAGCAAACATTCAGGCTCTGTTGGCACATCTTCTATTCCTAAGCCTTAAAAAAAAAAAAAAAAAAAAAAAACAGCCAGTAGTGTGGAGTCATCTCATTTCAGTCATGTGTCTTCAGCATTACCATAAAGGTTATTCAATTATATTGGGAACTAGATTATGATGTCAGAAAAATATCCTTCTCAGAAAGGTATATATTGAGGGTATATTTGAAGAGAATCTCAACTCTGAGTGATACACAGGGCTGCTTTAGAAGACGGACCTGCTTTCTAATAATTGCCTTGAGTGAGAACAGAAGTCTCCTTACAGGAAATTTTTAATTCATTTAAGACTTAATTTTACTTTTTTGAAGAACAAAACAAAAAAATTATTTCTGGAAGAGACTGCTGCAAAGATCTCCCTCCTTTGGCCAGAGAAGCAGAGAAGACTGTAAATCAAGGAAAAGGTAAAGTAATAAATTATGAGGAAAGCTTTGGTATTTCAAGTATATAAAGACTATTTATTTTTCCTGTGTCTATATTTTCTTTTTTTGTAGAGGAGAGGAAATTCTAAAAATATTTGATAGATGTTTTGCCATTAACACCAGAAAAGTGTTGGGGGTGGGGGGAGAGGGAGGGAGGTCAATTTTGTTTAATTAGTAGAAAAAGCAACATAAATCAAAGCAGTCTATTGAAGCCAGTCTTTAATTTATAATGTTATGAGAATATAATGAATTTATTTACAGCATAAGTGATTTAATATTTTCAATCTGATTTTTGTTTTAACCTTTTATTGGGAGAGGGTTGACTTTTTAAAGCCTGGATAGTTTGAAACTTGGCTAAGCACCTCTGGGTTTTTTATTGTGGAAGCAAATATTATCATTTTAATGTTAAACAACTTGCAAGTATTAAATAGCTCATTTGTGATTTACTTTTTTACAGATTCCCCCCCCTTCAGATCTAACGATTACATTAAGGCTTCTGCGTCCTTTTTGAAAGAATTTATTATAAATCAGAAAGTGTTAGATGTTCAAAGATTAACATTTCTGAGTGCTGATACTTCATCTTTTCATGCCTTGCAAACAGGTCTAACATTTAGAAATTCTTAAACGTTCAAGGGAAGTTGTGGAAATTCCCAGTTTTTTTTTTTTAAGCTGGAGGAAGCCAAGTTGTTTTTTTTTTTTTTTTTTTTTTTAAGTGTGAAGCTTAAAGCAATCAAATGAGGGAGATAGCAGCTTCTGAGAAGGGGTGACACCCACCCAACTTAAGTAGCAAATGTTTGATAAAGCTAGTTAGCTGGCAGCTGATGGTGGGGAAACGGAGCAGAGATTAAAGAGGGTCAGTGAGAGGGCGCTATTTCACCCAAACTTGGTGAAATTTGTGGAGCATCAGCCAGAAAGCCAGGCTTGATAAAGGTCAGGCTCAAATCATCTCACATCTCTAAGTCACACTAGCCTTCTACAGAGTATTAAAACCTACCAGTGGGATTGTCTGTCTCGAAGACAAACATCTCTTGAATGGTTCCCAACCACTCGGGTTCATTTCCGAAAGATAGAACTGAGTCCGTTGGGCGGGCATTCACATCCGCTGCAAGCCCTCCCTAGATGATACTGCCCGGTAATTCAGAGCAGTCCTTCTTCCCCGCCCAACAGTTTAAGGAAGAACCCCCTGCTTTCCCTTCGCTTTTCCGAGGCATAGCGGCTTAGAGCAATAGTCCCGCTGCTTCTGCGGGCTGAAGCGACACGGATAGACATACTAGAATATGTAACAGGGGACGCGGGAGGGGGGTGCGGGGGACAGTAGGTTATCGGCAGGGAAAGGGTGGGTTCTACTCCTGACGCTCGTGTGCGCTCCGCAGGAGTGTCGGTCCCCCTCCGCAATTCAAAACGGGGTCTCCATCCTGTGAGCGGGCTTGCTTGGACGGGCTCCAGAAGTCCTCAGCTGTACTGAGACACTTATAAATGCCATCTCGACCTGAAGTCTGAAACCATTTTTACCATTCTAAGCGAAGGATTCCCCCATCCTTAGCCAAGGCTCCCCACTCAGCTTCTTCCAGGAAAGGACGGGGGAGGAGGGTTCCCACCGCTCTTCCCGAGCCCCCCAGGCGGGCTTAGGGCTCCTGTAAGGCACTGGCCCGAGGCCCGCGACCTCCCCGCCGAGGATGCCGGGCGCCCCGGCTCTCCGCCCCGGCTCCTCGGCCTCTTCCTTGCCGACCGCCCCCGGCGGCCTGGGCGCCCGCGCGTCCCGCGGGACTCGGCTGCAGCTGCGCGCCGGGGGTCGTGGCTGCCCCCGGGAGGTCCGCACGCCCTCAGGACTTGCGCTGGCTGATCCGCCGAGGAGTCCCGGGCCGGAGGGACCGGGCGGGAACGTGCGGATTCGCCCCCGGTCCCGGGACAGCGCGGCGGGGCCAGCGCTCCGGGGTGGGGTTCGGCCGAGCTCGGGGCAGCGCCGGGGGCGGCGGGGCTGGGGTAGGAGAGGGGCTCCGGGCCGCCGGCGGGACGTTCCCAGCTCTGGGCTCCCCTCGGCTCGCTCGGGCCCAGCTGGGCCCGCTCGGGTCGCCGCCCCCGCCCCCCGCGCGCCCGCGCCCTCTCTCGGCCCGCGCGCGTTCCTAGGGCGCCACCTCTTTGCGACTTGCTCACTTCTCCGGCAGGTTTCCCTGAGAGCGTGTGAACATTGCCCAGCTCGGCTTTCAACTCGCTTCCAACCTGCACCGCCCGGCCAGCATGCCTCCCCGGCCGTGAAGCGGGGCCGCCGCCGCCCCTCTGCGCAGCTGGTAACCCGCCCTCGCCGCCACCTGGCCCTCCTGATAGACGACACACGCACTTAAAACTTGTTCTCAGGGTGTGTGGAGTCAACTTTCCGGAAGCAACCAGCCCACCAGAGGAGGTAGACAGACAGCTAGGTATATATATATGCGGGTCTCGCTACAAGTGGCTCTGAAACAAGCCGGCCTAGTTCGCAAAGAAGCGGACTTCGGAGCGGGAAACTTCCTTCTGTTTTTTAGAAAGGAGTTAGCCCTGCTCCCCGAACCCCGGATACTGCCGGCCAGATTAATTAGACATTGCTATGGGAGACGTGTAAACACGTTGCTCATCATTGATACGTATATAAAACCATTTCATTGCGGTTATTATTTCGGAGGAGGCGCCTCTGATTTTTTCTTTTCTTCCCCTTTTTTCGGTCCCTTTTTTGCCTGTGTGGTGTGGAAAAAACACAGTTGGAGTAGCTGATTCCTAAATAAGTAAGTGCCGGGAGACTCCAGTGAAAGTTTTTTTTGTGTGTGTTTTTTTTTTTTTTTTCTTTGCAACTTGGGAGATGCCCTTGAAGTGGAAGAAGCTCTCTAAGAGCAGGCTGAAGGGGGGCAGCGGGGTTGTGCGGGGAGATGGAGGTGCCAGACTGACACTTTGGGCCCCTTTCCTCTCCGTTGCAGGTCCCCAGAGCGAGAGGATACGATGCTGTGGAGGCTAGTTCAGCAATGGAGCGTCGCGGTGTTCCTGCTGAGCTACTCGGTGCCCTCCTGCGGGCGCTCGGTGGAGGAGCTCGGCCGCCGACTGTAAGTGCCCGATCCTCCCCAGGGCGCCGGGTGAGGGCTGGGGAGGCCAAAGGGAGAGGTCACCAGGCTGGGGCGCTGCCGAGGGCCCTCCGCGGTCATGATGCTCTTCGCCCGGCTTATAGAGCGGCAAGATCCGCTACCTGCCCGGACCTGAGCCCGGGTCCTCAAAGCCGGCGGGAGAACAGGGTAAAACCTCAGCGGGAGACAGGCAAAAGACAACTTTCATGTGTTTCCATGAGAGGGTGCGATTTACTGATTCCCCTCTAGCAAAATCTCTTCTACTGAGAGAAAAGGGTTATTTTCAGAACCTGGGAAGATTCTGAAACCCTGAGGACTGCAAAAAGCTTAAGAACTCGCAGGAAGCTGAGGTATCCAGGCGGCATACGTCTGTGTGTGTGCACTTGTATACGTACACACTGAATGTGGGTGGCAGGTTTTGTGTGAAAAGCAAAAACTTTACATCTAATTTTATTATGAATGACATAATTTTAAGCATATAAAACGGACCACATTACATAATGTAGGCATATTATATAATGAAGTAGTAACAACTTTGCAATGGCACAACTCCAACATCGGTATTGATACGGTTTAAGAACGCTAGAGTGCTCGGTTCCAAAATGAGTATTAGGCGTGGAAGCTTTTCCCCCCCCCTTGGAATTATTGCTAACAGCTCTTTAATCTGCAGTCAAATATTTGCATTGTAGACGGAAAATCTGTTATCTTGGCATTCTCATTTGGTGATTCTTTAAGGATAATTTTGACTTTAATCATACATCAAAGCTCACCAGAGAAATAGCACCATGTTGTGTGACTGAAAATTTGGAAAAGTGGGAAAGTAACACTAGCTTCATAATCCGTTGGGCCCAGCAGTTTATGAATGTATGTAATACCATCTTTGGGTGATCTTTAAGCTGTACTCTGAGTGTCCAGGATGGGAAAACCAGAAAGTTTGAGAACTGAGACGAGTTTGCCTCTGGTGAAGGAATTAAGGGGAACTTTTACAGTAACAATAAAAATAGCAATATCTAATATTTACAATCAGGTTCCCGGTGCTTCCTTGTAAATTCCCAAGGGTGTACCAAAAGGCAACTTTTTATATGTGCCCTTGGTCTATTATTATTAAAGCAGAAAATCCTTAAATGAAATTATCTTAGACATGTCTGAACCTTGGCACCGAAATGAAAATCTATTATGAATCTCCTAAGGCAAATTGTGTAGAACGTTGTACTGAAGATAAAGCTGCATTGTATTCTTCAAATCAAGATATTGCTGATGTATTTCTGGAAATTGTCTTCAGATTATTTGCTCATTTTGAGACTCATATTTAATTCAGTTATGTAAAATCCATATATAAATATAAATGAAGCCTAAAATTTTAAAAGCACTCTTAAATACTGTATTTATTTGGCCAAGAAATACTGTCTTGGAACAGAGCCAATTTTTTTTTTCTTTACAGTTGCTTAAGAAATACCTGTTTTCTCTTTTGAGAAACAGTAAATCGACCATGATTAAATCTACAGTTATGGCATTAAAATGGTGCTAAGTTAGTTCTAGAGGCTATTTTTAACTCTTTCCTTGTTGCACCTTGCAAAATACACATCAGAAACCACTTAGCAGCCAGAGTCTCTGTTATAGTTTTGTTTGTGGGTGAAATATAATATTGCAGTTAAACACTCACACTCAGCACATGGTTATAAAACTACCACAAAACATTCTTATAGTTAATGGCTAATAGATCATCACATTACAGCCATGGCTTTTCATGGAGGCTGAAATCATCAGCAGATAAACATGTTTCATCAAATTATTACAGCCAAATGGAGTTCTTTAAAAAAAAAACAAGTCATTTATTTTTGCATTATTGCCAAGTAACAGTACGTTTTTGTGTGCTAGACAAAACATTAGTCTGCTATTACAATAAATCAGCATAGTATCTTAAAAGAAATTTTTAACATATAATCAAATCATATTACCCCCCAATTACTTTTCACACCAAGTATTAGGAAAACTGCTTTAGACGTTTGCTAAAAAAGGGCTAACTTTTAAAGGAGAGGAAACTACTACAACAGTAACAATTCCCAGGCCATGGCAATATAAGTTGTGAATCTTCTGGACCTGTGAGTCTAAAAGGACTTTACTCAGTGAGGCTGTGTTAGTTCCTCAGTCGTGTCCGACTCTTTGCGATCCCATGGACTATAGTCCACCGGGCTCCTCTGTCCATGGGATTTCCTAGGCATGAATACTGGAGTAGGTTGCCAGGTTGAAGATCTCCAGGGGATCTTCCCAACCCAGTGATCAAACCTGGTTCTCCTGGATTGCAGGTGGATTCTTTACCATCTGAGCCACTAGTTGGAGACCTATGGACATTCTCGTCCAGATGAACAGGGCTTTTGGCAGGTGACAGTCTCTGTGTTTTAGTTAGAGAACCCCAGCAGATTCAGAAACCTAAAACATACTGACTGATGTGCTTAGGAGCCAGACTGGGTCTCTTCCACTTAATGAAAAGCATAACTTCTGACTGAGTCATTTGGGTTGGAAGGGACTTCTGATGAGTCATCTTAACTCTAACACCCTGACCCTGACTCTTCCATGGACCACAGAACTTTTCTTCTCAAACCCAGACTTCTTCCTCTTAGGAGCCTAGCATCAGCATGAGCATGCTGCCTCTTCCTGTGCTGAAAAAAGGAATTCCCGTCACTCCAGCTATTCCCTGTGTTCCTTGAGAGCTCCTTAGAAATTTAATCTTCTTCCCCAAAAACTCCCTAGAGAGTGATTTTTAAAGACAGAAAAGCTATATTTTGACTGAATTTAGAGGTTAAGCATTTCCTTCACATTTTTTCATTTTTTAAAATAATAATCAAAGGAAACTGTGAACGCAGGACACTTGTTTTTCCATGTTGGGGATGTAATAAATACCATGTGGACCACTGTGCTATATAATGTGTACAGATATACAAAGTAACAGACTATTATTGATGCCATATTTACAACTTAAGTACTTCAGAATTATCTAAAGTGAAAGCCTCCCTCTTGGAAGGAATTGCCCACCAGCTGTGTACATCTAGTTTGTACATGCTAGTCATTTACTTTTGGCTCAGTTAATGTCTTATTTGGAAAATAAATAGAACACTCCATGGACCTGATTCCTTGTTGACAGTATAGATACTATGCTATTCCTGATCCTCTAATGTAGTTGCTCAACCAGAAAGTTATTCTTCACAATATTTTGAATGCAGAAGTCTTTGAACTAGTAAGTAAATTATGCTACAGCATTTCAGATTTGGCATTTAAGAAAATCTGTATTTTCTACTATATTAATAATTACCCACCAAAGGCAGAATGAAGCTTTGTACCTCAGCAAGAGATGTACTATTTTAAACTAGACAAAGTTGTACCATATTGTAGGCTTTTTGTAAAACAGAAGGATAGAATGCTCACTCCATTTCCCATGAGAACCATCCTGGGAAAGTGAAGTGCCCGAGCTAGGAAGGCACTGTGACTCACACAACAGGCTAGCCAGGATGACAGGCATATGTGCCAGTCAGAGGAGGCATGAGCAACGGAGAATTGATTAGAACAGACCAACTATTAAAAGTCTGGCTTCAAGGTAAGCTAGAATGGGCTGTGTTATACATTTGGAGAGCAATACAGATGAGTGGCTATCTGCCAGGAATTGAGAATGTAATAAAAGCTCCAGATAGTAAAAATGATCACGTGTAAGAACTTCTTTTTAACTTGACATTTTGCTAAGAGATACTTATGAAAGTGTAATACTTATGAAACATGTAAGTGTATTGGTCCTGTTCTTTAAAACCATTATTAGACTATATAAATCTATTGTAGCAAAGCCTCCATGTAGGTCACTAAAAGTTTCCAGGATACTAACTATTGCCACAAAGTAAGTGAATTTTAATCTGGTCACATGTGGCACCTTCCAAAAGGAAGAGAGACTCCTTCATGCCTCATTTAAACCAGGTTCCTGTTAAATTCCTTTCCATTAAGTCATGTCTTTTTTGCACAAGCTACATGGCTTAAAGTCAGTGCATACAACTAAAATGCTGAAAGAGAGCTGGTATTCTGGCTATAACGTCTGAGAAATAATGACAGCTTCCGTGGTTTCCTCTTCTTGGATTGACAATATAACTAGACAGTCTGTTGTTCCCTCAGTGATAATCCAGACTCTAGAAATCCTGGTTCTTTATTTTGGTGATGAAAATGTACTTAAGACAACAAGCTCAGTCTTCTAGGAAGTGTATAAATTGCTGTCTATTTGCCCATTGCCATGGTTCCTAACACAGACTCTTTATTCTATGCCCTTCCCTTCTAGTTTCCTCAATATACACGTCAGTAAGAGAAAGGGTTGGGGAAGTTGGAAAACAATCTTGGTTTTAGAATCAGAAGACATCATCTTTGGAGTGCCCTGGTTCTGCCTGTTATCACGTGAAGTGAAGTGAAGTCGCTCAGTCGTGTCTGATTCTTTGCAATCCCATGGACACCAGGCTCCGTCCATGGGATTTTCTAGGCAAGAGTACTGGAGTGGGTTGCCATTTCCCTTCTCCAGGGAATCTTCCCGACCCAGGGATCGAACCCAGGTCTCCCGCATTGTAGACAGATGCTTTACCATCTGAGCCACCAGGGAAGTAGCAAGTGTGAAGCCTTTAATCTCTGAACTTCACTTTCCCCATCTGTAAAATGAAGAGTTTTGTTTATTCTCATATTTCTCTGAAGAGTTAAATAAGTTGTATCAATGAAAGTAATAAGAGACCAGATAAATCTATCATTGTGTTGGGGAGGGAAAATACACAGGATCCAGCCCTGTGAAATGCCTTCAGAAACTTTTGAAAATGAGCCACTTTGGAGGGTTATTTCAATGGTAGAAATTCAAGTTATGTAAAGTGTGGTTGTAGCAGATATAATATGACTGCTTCATGTATGTAATTCTTAAATTTGGTTAATACATACAGAATAATAAAAGAATACATGAATGGACGTTTAAGCAAGAGTCAGGGTGTCATCTAAAAAGACTGATAGAAAATTATTCTTTTCACTATATTTTCATTAGAGTGTTGTTTAATAGAAAAACCACTTCATATTTTTGCCCAGAGATATTTCTAGGACAAAGAACAAATAGAAAAGGGAATTTCTTAATTAAGCCCTAAGGATAATACGTTTGAAATTCTAAATTAAAAAGAAAAATGATGCACAGAGGAAATAGAATGATCTCACTTAAACACACAAAGACAGCCATTTTAAAGAGACCACCCACTACTTTACAGAAAAATATGCATGCTCTGACGGTTGGCCTTCATATATAGGTTCTTGGTAGCCTATAGTCTAATATCAATCATGTCCAAATTCAGTGTGTTAGTCAGGTGGTTTCCTAGACAGACTTCACAGCTCACTTCATCCTTCAGACTTTGTTTGCTTTTACTAGTAGAGCTTGCTGTTCTTTGAGATTCAATATTATTATTATTTTCTTAAGTGGGGATCAGTGTGTGTGCATGTACGCCTGCTCGTGCACATGTATGCACACTCGCTCATGCACATGTATGCCTGGAATGAGTACTTCGGGGAAATCAGCCACCTTTTTGTTTCCCAGACCAGGACGCTTTATTTCCCCAGTTCAGTTCAGTTGCTCAGTCGTGTCCGACTCTTTGCGACCCCATGAATCGCAGCACGCCAGGCCTCCCTGTCCATCACCAACTCCCGGAGTTCACTCAGACTCACATCCATCGAGTCGGTGATGCCATCCAGCCATCTCATCCTCTGTCGTCCCCTTCTCCTCCTGCCCCCAATCCCTCCCAGCATCAGAGTCTTTTCCAATGAGTCAACTCTTCACATGAGGTGGCCAAAGTACTGGAGTTTCAGCTTTAGCATCATTCCTTCCAAAGAAATCCCAGGGCTGATCTTCAGAATGGACGAGTTGGATCTCCTTGCAGTCCAGGGGACTCTCAAGAGTCTTCTCCAACACCACAGTTCAAAAACATCAATTCTTCGGTGCTCAGCCTTCTTCACAGTCCAACTCTCACATCCATACATGACCACTGGAAAAACCATAGCATAGCAACACAGCTCCAAAAACCATGAAAAGAAGCTCAGTGGTTTCTGTCCATATTTTTAAAACAATGATGCTTAATATTTTAAATTGAGAAGGGAGTATAGACATTGTAGAATCTGATCTTTTTAAAAAGATGGGGCCGCAGGGGCCCAAGAATGTTCATGTTCTCAGCAAGGTCACTGACCTGGGGAGCAGCACAGCTGGGACTTAGGCTTCTGAAGCCTCCTAAAGGCCGGCTCTTCTCTTCCCATCTCTCCCTTCCCTGCTCAGCCAGCTTGCAGCCCTCTAGCTTGGCTTGTGGGACCAACTAGACCATTCAAAGGCCTTCCCCACGTCTTTGTGGTCTCGGTCAGATATTAAACTGTCACTGTCTTCTTCCTCTCCTGCTCTTTTCTCTTTACAGCAAAAGGGCTGTGTCTGAGCACCAGCTCCTCCATGACAAGGGGAAGTCCATCCAAGACTTAAGGCGTCGGTTCTTCCTCCACCATCTGATCGCGGAAATTCACACAGCCGAAATCAGAGCTACCTCGGAGGTGTCCCCCAACTCCAAGCCTGCTCCCAACACCAAGAACCACCCCGTCCGATTTGGGTCTGATGATGAGGGCAAATACCTGACTCAGGAAACTAACAAGGTGGAGACATACAAAGAGCAGCCACTGAAGACGCCTGGCAAGAAAAAGAAAAGCAAGCCTGGAAAACGCAAGGAGCAGGAAAAGAAGAAACGGCGAACTCGGTCGGCCTGGCTGACCTCGGGCGTGGCTGGGACTGGGCTGGAAGAGGACTACCTATCTGACATCTCCGCAACATCGCTGGAGCTCAACTCACGGTAACCAGCTTCCCGGCCCCTAGCCCCTCCTCGGTGTCCCAAGTACAGTGTGGAGACTCCATTCTACCCTGACTTGCACAGACCTAGAATCTCCTATCTGTGCCTCGGTCCATCACGCGCTTTAAAAAGCTTACAAAACCAAGATGGCTCAGAATATTGCCTGCCTTAAGGCAATGTCCTCCAAGCCCCTCAACACACAAGGGGTTTAATCACTTGCTTCTTTCTCCACCAGCAAACCCCAATACCAATCCTTTAATACTCTACTAACAACTTTTATCTTTTTCCTCAAGCTTTAGAAGCTTGTGCACTTTAACCATTTGTTAGAGAACTGTATTTATTTACCCCACTCTTATACTAAGTTGAACTTTATGATTATTTTTCTTTTTTCTTTCTTTTTTTTTCCCTTCAAGGGGGGGAAAAAAAAAGAAAGGCTTTGATATGATCTACAAACACTACAGAAAAATATCCTACCATGAACAAATAAACTTATTTAATTAAAAATTAAATTTATTTTCATGTGATTAAATTTAAATTTTTACACACAGACTTTGAATTTACTTAATTGAATTTAACTCTGTTTTCTACCAGTTCATGAAACAAAAATTATGATTTCTGAAAATTTCTAAGTAAAGATTGGGAAGGACATAAGTTTTTCTCAGGTACCTATTTGTCCACTGACAAGTTGAGATACTTTCTATAGGGTTTTGTAGTAGGAATAATAAAACCACATCTATGAGGCTTGTTTATCCTTAGCTCGCAGCTGTTCACATTCACAAACTTTGGAGCCAGAAACCCTTAAGTTCAAGTCTTGGGTCTGAATTTATTGACATTCACAACCTTAGTCTTTCAAGACAGATTTCCTCTTCTGTAAAATGAAGATGGTACTTGTGCCAACCTCAATGGGTCAGGTGAAGATTAAATGAGATTACATGGGTTAAATGCCTGTCATAGAGTAAATGCTCAGTAAATCGCAGCTCATTATTGTTTACGTGCTTTGAGATTTCATTCTGGCTCTATCATCCATTCATCCATCTCTCTATCTAAGTATGTGTGTTTCTGTGAGGCAAAAAGGGGGTAAGTATTCATCTCAGTTTAGAATACGATTTGAAAACCAAAGCCTTCCACAGGAAAAGCAGCTGAGCAGACCTGGCAACGGGGAGTGGTGGCGCTCAGAACTGGCTTCACTTCCTTTCTTGACACTTAGGCCAGCACTGTGCTGGTGCTGCTCTTTACCTCTGCATTTCCGCTGATGGGATCTTTTCGTTTTTTACTTTCCAGTACAGCCCTCTGTGGGGTTTAAAAGAAAGGGGGAAACAACACAAGGATGCATTCTATGCAGCTAACGATCTTGCTATTTAAGGAGTCCCCTGTCCCTTCTCCAGTCCTTTCCTCTGACTGGTAAAGACTGGATAACAGCGTGATGTTTCAAAGGGGATATGAGTTAAATTGCCAAAACCCATCCTTCAAAAGCATATAAAATGATAATGACATCGGCCAAGTAGTGCAGCTTTAGTAATCAATGGACAGTGGCACTAGAAGAGTCTTTAGCCCAGTGAGTGATCTATTCTGCAAATACCTAATGGATATATAAGGGATAACAAACTATAAATCTTGGCTTAATGCACACATTCAGTGTATTTTTAGATATGATCCTAATTGTACATATTTATAACTAATTCAAGGGCTTTATTGCCAAAATCTACTTTTATCCATTTTGTATATATACATAAACAGAAGTAGAAATATGTTTTAATTAATTTTATTCATTTAAAATTTGCAATGCGCTTAAGTATCTGGAGAATTGAAAGTCAGCCCTTGTCAGTTCATATCCCCAAACTGTCTCTAAGTTAAAGTAGATTTACTAAAAACTAGGCAGTGCCCAATCAAATCCACACCTATGACTGAAAGAAATAGAATACTTCTGCCTCTCCTTTCTGTTCCCTGGTTCTGAGAGATGTTCGTGGAAGGCACTTTATGTTTGGCAGCCAATGTTGGCATTTTCTCACCACAGTCCAACAGAGGTGTAGGCAAGAGTGGGGAAATTCAGGAGTGTACTGATGAGAACATGTGGGACCATGCAAATTTTGTCGTCCAAATAGAATCTTTTCAGAATAACCATTTTAAAGTTTTATAAGCAACTCACCTTTTATTAACATCCTCTCTTCAGTCTCCTTGCATTAATGCGATGAGCTCAGAGATCTAATGATACGGCAACCATGAACTTTATTACAATATGTAATCGTGGTGGTATTTCTTAAGAGAAACTATTGAGCCTACACTGTATGGATCCTCTTACATGAACCATTCAGTGGCAAATATACAGGTTTAAATTTTGGAAATTATATTTTAGAATTTTTGATGTTGCACGTGAGATGTCCAGATAGAGTGGGACTCATATAATTTACCTTGGTAAACACTGATGTAAAAAAAATGAAAGCTTTTAAGCACTCAGAAGAGCTCTAAAGTGTTGTCATGCTCATATGAGTAATACGCTTATACATACACTTTTAGGTCATGGTATATATTTTACCTGACTATCCCACTACATGCCTTTGTCCAAGGGAAATCAGAAGGAAGGATAACAAACAAACTGGCCGGCAGGGTGAAATATAATTAAAAGATCTTTTCCTTAGTCCTTTAATGTATTTCCTTTTTCTTTCTTTCTGAGGAATAAATTGTTCAAGAGGCTATTCATTCCCTCCTTGCTTGTGTTACTCTTAAATACAATTCACTAGATGCCATTTAGTACCAAAACATTTTACAATCAGTACAATACCCAAATGATTGAGTTTGACAGTTGCCTTTCAGACTTTATTCATAACATCCATCCGTATCTGCCCACCATTTAAAAACTTTAATAGTAAACTATTTTTTTCCTCTGTTACTAGGAGCTGTTTTCTCATTCCAAACAAAATTCTTGAAGAGGTCGATTCCTTAAGACGTTAAAACACTCTAAATGCTAAACTTGCTTTTCATTCTTCAAGCTGCACATACAATTCCTAAATTGTCAAGAGTTTGCTTGTGGGTGGGTCACACAATCATGCAGGTCTGACATGTAAAATTTTGGCTGTTAATGCAGTGATGCAGCCAACTGCTTCCATTCCGTAGCTGTTGTTCCTAGTTGTTCCATAGTTGGTTTCTTTGACACCAGTAGGTATTCCCTGAAATAGACCACACACAGAGAAGAAAAAAGCAGAGAGAGAAGCAGAGAAAAAGCCACTAGTCTTAAAATGGGCTTCCTTGGTGCCTTAGACAGTAAACAATCCGCCAGCAATGTAGGAGACCCGGGTTCAATCCCTGGGTCAGGAAGATCCCCTGGAGAAGGAGATGGCTTCTCCACTCCAGTGTTCTTGCCTGGAGAATTCCATGGACAGAGGAGCCTGGCAAGCTACAGTCCATGGGGTCACAAAGAAGTGCACACAACTGAACAACTAAGCACACACATCTGAAAATACTGTCATTATAGTGCTTAGAAGGGTTAGAAAACATGTCAGTCCCAAGTGGAAACTTATTCTGGGTAATAAAACAAACACAGTGATGTGAAATATTGCTATTTTGTACTTTTGAATTAATAGATTCCTATTCTCTAATTTAAAATAGGCTTTCCCAATTTCTAACGTAAGATCCAGTCAAAAAACTAGCAGCAATTCTATCTTAGTTTTGGCTTCAAAAACAAAAATCCAAAAATAATTTTATTCATTAGTATTTAAGAACAGCTGAAGAAGGACCGATATCCTCATCCTCAAATCATCAGCCAAACATACTTTAATTACTCATCCTTCTAACATTTACCCCAAATCACACACTCAACCCTCACAACAGCCCATTAATCTGAGTAAGAGATTGGCCAAATGAGAACCTGAAAAGAATAAGCAACCTTTGCATCACCTCTGTCGGGCATCCCTGGGGAATAAACTTCTAAGCAAGGTGTATTTAATGATGGATAACACAACCTGGCCTTATTCTGAATTCTCAGATGTATCCCTCCTCTTCCCAAACTTGCCAGTTAGCAGCTTTGGAAAATTCTCAAAGGGTCTCCTTTTCCTGACAGAGTATAATTAGAAATGCAGACCCATATTCCTTTCTGTATTACATTGATCATTAGATCAGATTAAAGAGCCTGCCTGTAGCAGAGGGTTCTGGAGAGTTGGGTAGATCCCACAGGCACCTTTTGGAAAGATATTTACAAGAAGTCCCCTGAATCAGTTTTCATTGTGTTTCTATGGTCCTTAATTTACATCTTTATTTTATGTCTCTTCATTTACAAGGAAAATTAACCTGTTTTCTCCTCTTTTTTTTTTTTTTTGCTTCTTTCTCTTTGCAGGAGGTATTGAATTTTTCAGCAGAGACCTTCAGAAGACGTATTGCAGGATTCTGTAATAATGAACATGTGGAAAGTATTAGAAATATTTATTGTCTGTAAATATTGTAAATGCATTGGAATAAAACTGTCTCCCCCATTGCTCTATGAAACTGCACATTGGTTATTGTGAATATTTTTTTTTTGCCAAGGCTAATCCAATTATTATTATCACATTTACCATAATTTATTTTGTCAACTGATGTATTTATTTTGTAAATGTATCTTGGTGCTGCTGAATTTCTATATTTTTTGTAACATAATGCACTTTAGATATACATATCAAGTATGTTGATAAATGACACAATAAAGTGTCTTTATTTTGTGGTTGATCTTAATGAATGCCTAAATATAATTATCCAAACTGATTTTCCTCTGTGCATGTAAAAATAGCAGTATTTTAAATTTGTAAAGAATGTCTAATAAAATATAATCTAAATTACATCATGACTCAGAAGGTGAATTATATATATATGTATATATATCCTTTAAGATTTCTAGTAGAAGGAACATGATGTAATTTTTAACTGTATTTGAATATGGTCTTAAGTTTAATATGTCTATATTGGTACAAATTCCAACATTTTCACATTAGCTTTTAGTTTAAAACCACTTAAAATGTGGTTTTAATTATTTTGTCCAATATTTAAGTTCAATTCAGTGGAATGGCTGAGTTATCTAGGCATCATTTTATGAAGTACATCCAATTCAAAGTGAAGAGTGGAGAGGGCAGAGAAAAGTCAGGAGAAAAAAATTAAAGAAACTTAGTCCAGAGAGTTAGCCAGAGCTGAAAAACAGGGAGAGAGGAAGTCAAGAACTTTAAGGCCAGGGGTAATTTTACCCAATGTAAGGTTTAATTTGAGAGAGCTTGCCCTTATTGGTCAATAGTAAGAGCTGCTTGAGAATTCTACCTGGGTTAACCTTTCTACCAGTAAATGAAGAGAGACTCAGGTTTGGGAGATAGATACGTGGCAATTCAAAGAGCCTTCACTGGTGAAGATGTCTTTCCTGGGACATCCCACTTTCAGGGACCATGGTTGCAAACAGCACATATGTAATACCACATGCAATCCCCTTTCCATTTTGCATATCATCTTGGTTGTTTCTACTTCTATTTTCAAATGAAAACACAAATACATTCTTTCCATAGAATCTTTTTCTTTGCATCTGAGAACTAATCAGTGAAGAAACAACACAGCAAAACAGAAGGCCTATAGGAAGTCATTTGTTTAGGCTCAGTTTCACGTTAAGAATCTGTTAGATGTTTGGGGGATACCCAGAAAGTTCTAAATGCCCCAAAGACACTCTCTCCAGTGGGTAGAGAATACATACATGTACATGAGATAACTAAAATGCTGTATTCAAGAAACTGAGATAATCCAAAATTCTAATAACTTTTAAAAACAGGGGGAAACCACATAGGGAGAGATTAGTCTGAGCTGGATATGAGTAGGATAATGTTTCTGGGAGGAATATTCTAACACTGAACTTATTCATAATTTCACTTGAGGCTCACAGCCTTCAAAACAGGACCCATCTTACTATTTTGGGTAAGAATGTTGAACCAAGGACTTCCCTGGTGGTCCAGTGGTTAAGACTTTGCCTTCCAATGCAAGGGATGCATGTTCGATACCTGACTGGTGAGCTAAAGTCCCACATTCCTCGTGGCCAAAATACCAAAACATAAAACAGAAGCAGTATTGTAACAAATTCAACAAAGAGTTTAAAAATGGTCCACATTCAAAATAAATCTTTAAAAATTATTTGAAAATTAAAAGAAGAATGCTGAACACATGTTAGTAAGCAAACAAGAGAGTCTGTGCTTATCTTCAATCATGAATTTGTTGGATATTTGTAAGGAATATGCAGATGTTAAGACCAATACACTAAACCTGTCTAAAGCAACTAGCTTGGAAAGTCTTAAAACCAGATATAATTAAACATTTTCAAAATTCTGTCTGAAACTCTAATAATTTTTTTTTTCATGGTAAAGACTGCTTTATTGGTGGCAGCTAATACAAGTCAATAAATATTGATCCCCAAAGAACCCGGTTATGTATCAGATTACTGGCCCACAGAGAGCCGAATGGAATTGAACCAACTGATTGCTGGGAGGATAAATTCAAGTCAATCCTGCTTCTTGGGAAATGAAGCCACAGCCAGTTCATACATGGCACATGCCGTTCCACCAACTGTGAGAATCATGGTGGCTCTATACAGGAGGGCATCAGCTATCCCACCCTTCAGATGCACTGGAATTCCATTATCCTCCTGAAACAGCTTTTGTTTCTCTGGAACCTTATTTTCAAACTGCCTGCGTGAAGCAGTACTTATGGTCCTCTTAGCAATCTGATGGAGAGCCAGAAGATTCCGTAGCATCTTGGCTCAGTTACTGCCCACCAACCGCGACAACTGACCACCAGCTGAAACTCTAAATCTTAAGACTGCACCAAATCCTTATGTTATTCACATGAAAAGTGTTTTTTAAACACTAATTTGGTAAATACCTGGACATTACAGCAGGGAAACATCAGATTCAAATCATATTTAAGCTTTTCTTCACAAATAGTCTATTCCTGAAAAATACAGGCAGAATCGATAGTTATCAGTTCTGACCAAAATATTATTAATGCATTTATTACCTTCAGTCATATCTTCGGTCTTCAGGCAGTGATAAGGAGTAAAATCACAGCATAAGTGGTGGAATTGGATGATGAAAGAAGCAAAAAAATTCCTTTGGTGGAAAAAAGTCATTTTTTGATATTGTTATTTCCTATGAAAGAAAAACTGAAATATATAATTTAGGATAATAAGTGTTTGAATGTAAATAAAGTCTTAGCAAATTATAGTCTAAGTGAACATGGTTCACGCTTGACCTAAGTAATGTTTTAAATGAAGGCTAGTTGGACTAAGTATTCAGAAATTAAAAAATGAAACCGAATTTACTAACTTGCTACTGCCTTCCTCAAATTTTATTCAGACAGAAATTTGATATTTAATTAGACTCCTAATACACATTTATGGACACTGGGGAGTCCAATTACAAAAGACAAGAGTGGAACTTATGTGTGACACATTTATGGACACTGGGGAGTCCAATTACAAAAGACAAGAGTGGAACTTATGTGTGAAGACCTTATTCCTTTCCTCTCTGTTTTCTTAGTCATTGTTGTAAAACAGGTGCAGAACTATATTAAGGGATGAACCCAAATCAGTGTGGACATTATTGGTTCTGAAAACATTATAAAATCATTATTGGTATCTCCCTTTCTTGTTACAAAAATTAGTTGGGAATGGAGGCAGCATCAATCTGTAAAATATAGAGAAATTGAAGCTTTTCTTAGGAGAAAGCATAATCACATACCTTGATGGTTAAGAGTTTAATTTTAACTTCCCATTACCTAACCTTAGCACCTATTGAGCAAAGTAGCTATTTAACTTTCTATAACTACCATACAAGGACAAAGTGAAGGAATCTTTTTAAAATTCAAAAAGTTCTTTAATATACCATGTATAGTGGACCCAACCAGAAGCACAAAGTTAATTATTACTTTAGTTTTATCTCATAGTCAAGTCATTTAAGGAAGTTCTGAAATACAGTTTAAAAAGATGCCCAAAGTGCTTAAAGAACAAAGCTAATGCCTTTTGTAAGAAATTCTGAAATACTTAGACCACCACAGGGCATTAACTTTAGGATAATTTAGAGCTTGATTCTAGAGTACCTTACAGTTTAACTGCTATTTTTCCCATTGGCCACAAAGTCCATGGGAAAACAGAACCAGCTGTGGACAGAGAAATATGTCGAAATTCGGAGGGTTCATCTTCTGTGGCATGCACTTTTATTGAGAGATCTAAGTGTTCCCCCGGAAATATTCCCAGTAGACCCATCATTTCTTCCTTAAACAAAGGTTAAAAGACATTCCAAGCACAAATGTTGGCCACTTCCTTTTATTTAATAACCCAGAAGGTGTTAAGAGTAAGACTACTATCAAAGATTCTATTATACAGTTAGCAAAACATGACCACGTGCTAAATTCCTTTTAAGGACTCAACTGAACAACTCACAGGAGGTATTAAACATTGGTAGCTATGAAGATTCCAAAGGCTGAAAATATTACTTCTGTGAATTATATTATTATGTGTCAATCCTTTAAGAGAAGCACTATTCCTTCAAAGTTGCCAGTGTTACTTCACTATTATTTTGTGAACTTCTTGAGGACAGGAACCCTGTCTTAGTCAATATACACTGATGTACTACATTAGTACACTGCCTTAGCACACAGCAGGTGCTCAAGAAACACTCCTTGAACAGAATGTAAAAGTTCTTTCAGTTTTAGGATGAATAGACTAAAAAGCAGAGTTAAGCAAAAAAGTCTGCTGGAGGCAGGAGATAAATCAAAGTTTTGAGTATTTCAGGTTCCTGTGCCATGCCATTCTCTCATTTCAATAGCAAGAAGCTCAGAGAATGACTAACTGCTCCAAGTTATCAACTATTCACCAGAGTGTGCTTTGTTTTTCAGCTTCTGCCTTAATAGGAAAATTTCCAGCCTTGAAAGTACAAGAAGCAAGGGTTTGTGTTGAGTATGCAGCAACCTCCCAGAGGAAGGGAGGAGAATTTAAAATATCAGGTATTTGTCCCATGAATACACTGCACAGAAGTTACCCACAGGGCCCAGTCGTGCACAAAGAGGCCCACTGCTGTGTTGTCAGAAGATTAATGGACACAGTTCCCAACTAGAGCTACACAGCATCAGGATGAAAACATTCACATCTCTGTGTAAGTTCCTGATACATGCACATTTACCAGGGCAAAGCACAAGGGACATGTTTTCAAACTGCTTTTTAATTAAGCTTCAAAACATCTTCCAGAGAATTTCTTTACATTTTCCTCCAAACTGGAAGACATTAACAAATGACACAACGCGTCATCTCTGAAAAAATGGATTGTTTTAATTGTGACTCCTACTCTTTGCCAAGTCCACCTTGCTTTGGGGTCTGAAAAGCAAACTAACCCATCCATCTTCCATTTGAGCTCACTGGCTTGTCACCAGACACCTGCAAAACACCTCTGTTGGACCGCCCCGTATTCTACAAAATGAAAGCAAAATAATAACAAACTGCACCATGTTGGATTTAGTAATTCTGTATTCACAATACTCTTTCTTTTATTCACTATGAGCTTTAGTGTAACTCTTGAGTCAATGTAGAATATAAACAATACATTGAAGTGTTGTATCATGGCTGTCTATAGGTGAAAGAAACTAGAAAACAGGTATACTGTCTTAAGGAGAACTTCTTCCTTCGGATGACAGAGTGAGATATTCTTAATTCCTCAAGAATTAGAAATCCTATTCCATAGCATTATTTCATGACATTATAACAACTGGTATGCTATAAAGAATATGTTAACCTAACACATTACCTAATATGAGAGCTAATACTTGTTTTCAACGAGCTCACTAAGCCTAGATTGCATTCCTAATTTACACTCTAATCCTTCCAAGAATCTCGTGAGGTAGAGATTCCGTGTCTCCGTGTCACAGGTGATGCAGTTTTCCCTGAGACTGATTAGATAATTTACCCAAGAGCACACAGAAGTCACAGGACAAAGCCAGGGGCATCTGACTCCTAGGTCCGGATTCTGTGTGCAATTGCTACAGTGTTGCAGTAAAGCTTGAGGATGTTCCAGACAAACCTATTTTAGTCTTGCTTTCAGTGAGTTCAGTGAAATCATGGGTTTGAGACAATCCTTTTTTGGTCTACTCTCTACTGCCGAGAAGGCACTATTGACCAGGTTCTCTCCTCCTTTCCTCCTGGCACCTTTTAAGGCTGACTACAACCCTCTATTCCACAAAGCTCATAATCTGCTCTCTCTTCCTCTCTTTCTCTCTCTCTCTCTCTCTCTCCCTCACACACACACACACACACACACACACACACACACACACACACAAGCAGAGCCAAGGAGCCCAGGTGTTTGCATAGTCCCATGAATGAGCAGCTGTTGCTTTAAAAGGAGGGTGGCAGAGGAGGCCAGGGAGCCCTGGCTGGCAGGCGGGTGTGTAAACGTATACAGAGAGCCACTTTCTGTAAGAAGGCTAAAACATATTTAAAATGGGACCACCTCAGAGATGAAATCTTCCCCCTCCTGTTACCTCTCAACCTGCTCCAAAAACTCCAATATTCAATTTTTCCAAGTCTCCCTCCCCCTCCCCGGCTCCCTGGAGTTTGCTGATTTTCTATGTGAACACTTGGCACACTGCAGAGCCGTTGCATTTAGGAGTCAAAAACATCACCACAGTTAATTCTTTCCCCAGTTAACAGATGCGTGGGCCCAGGTTGCAGCATCCGTCCGTCTACTGCCCACACAGGGCGACAATGAATGAGCCAGCATCCTTTCTTTCCAACGGGTTTTCCCCTCTGGGTTGGCGCTTGGCTACTTATTTATTTCTTTTTAAATTACTTGGAAAAGAGGAAAGAAAGGTTTCCTTTGAGGTCACCTTGGTTTGGGGAAGAAGAACGCTCTTGGTCACGGGAGGGCACTGTGGAGGGACAGAGCAAGGCATGATCTGGGTTTCAGCTTCTTTCCCTTGGAGATCAGCCTGAGCATGAAGATGAAGGTCACACACCAGCTCCTAGAGGTGTCAGCATGACTTGGGTTCGAAAGCACCAGCCTTTGAAATCTCCCTGTATTTCCCCTGAAGAAAGAAATGGCAACTCACTCCAGTATTCTTGCCTGAAGAATTTCATGGACATAGGAACCTGGCAGGCTTGGTGTGACAAAGAGTCAGACATGACTGAGAAATTTTCACTCACTCACTCACATTTCCTTCTGAGAGTCTGAAATTTCCTAACTTTTTAAGTCAAGTTTACCCTTCCTTCTACTTTTATAGCTCTGCATCTAACTGTGAAGAACCCCGCCTTAATCAGAGCTGTCTTTTTATTTTATACTAAGTGAATCTTCTAAAGAGATACAACTAAATACATATGTTATCCCCAGAAGGACAAGCAAGTGTTTAAGGTAATAACTACACATACTTTATTAATTCACTGGTGGAGAGAAATAACACTGTTTTACTTTTGACTGTGCTAGGCTATTAGACCATGTCCCTCCAACTGGCTATAGCTCTCATGACAGAGCTCCTGATCCCACATTTTCCAAGAGTCACGTTGATTCATACACCTGAGTGATGAGAATGAAGCTACTCTGTGAACCTAAAGGCAGAGTCAATTCTATCCTCTCCTATGGATAACTAGTATACTGGTTGACTGTCTTAAAATCCCTTGTTCCTATGGGGCCACAATCAAGAGGTGATTAGCTTGAAAAGTCAATGTCAAAACAAACTATGTGAAACTGATTTGACTGTTGGCCTGCAGTTCATATACTACTTGGTCTTTCAGGCTGCCATGCTGACTCTGCAGTTGTTTATCTTCCCTTGTACTGAATGTGTTTTTAACTATTATCTCCTATTGAGTTTATGCTTTTCTTTGAGGGTGAGCCTCAGTTCAGTTCAGTTCAGTCGCTCAGTAGTGTCTGACTCTTGGCAACCCCATGAATCACAGCACGCCAGGCCTCCCTGTCCATCACCAACTCCTGGAGCTCACTCAAACTCATGTCCATCGAGTCAGTGATGCCATCCAGCCATCTCATCCTCTGTCGTCCCCTTCTCCGCCTGCCCCCAATCCCTCCCAGCATCAGAGTCTTTTCTAATGATTCAACTCTTCGCATGAGGTGGCCAAAGTACTGGAGTTTCAGCTTTAGCATAATTCCTTCCAAAGAACACCCAGGGCTGATCTCCTTCAGAATGGACTGGTTGGATCTCCTTGCAGTCCAAGGGACTCTCAAGAGTCTTCTCCAACACCACAGTTCAAAAGCATCAATTCTTCGGCGCTCAGCTTTCTTCACAGTCCAACTCTCACATCCATGCATGATCACTGGAAAAACCATAGCCTTGACTAGATGGACCTTTGTTGGCAAAGTAATGTCTCTGCTTTTCAATATGCTATCTAGGTTGGTCATAACTTTCCTTCCAAAGAGTAAGCGTCTTTTAATTTCATGGCTGCAGTCACCATCTGCAGTGATTTCGGAGCCCCCAAAAATAAAGTCTGACATTGTTTCCACTGTTTCCCCATCTATTTCCCATGAAGTGATGGGACTGGATGCCATGATCTTCATTTTCTGAGGGTGAGCCTAGCAGCAGCCTTATTGCCTAGTGAATACATATCTTAGTAGTTGGCAGGGGACGGGATTCCCCTGGAAACATCTTCATCAGGCTTGGAAGTTACATTTCCTTGTATTCAACACAGTCTTAATACAAATCCCAAACAGTTGTAATCATCTTTAAATGCAGTTATTAATATTAATATATTATTAATATAATGGCACAATAATAATAATCCAAAGGCGACGACAGAGGATGAGAAGGTTGGATGGCATCGCTGATTCAGTGGACATGAGTTTGAGCAAACTCTGGGAGATTGCGATAGACAGGGAAGCCCAACCTGCTTCAGTTCATGGGGTTGCAAAGAGCAACTGAAAAACAACGATTGTTCTACATCTCTGTAGGCAACCATCACCATACGTGATCTATTTTATAGTAGTACAGTTACAAGGCTTTTCTGATAGCTGAAAAGTAAGAACTCTAGGATGGCTCTAGGGGCCTTTCCTATTGTTCCAGAGGAAGTCCACACAGCAGGTGCCCTTTTCAATATTCATTCCACCCACTTAACAGACATTTCTCATGAGTTAGGTCCAGAGGACAGAGACAACTGAGTCACAGACTTGTTTCAAGGACCCAATAGATCACCTACTACAACTGAGCTCTGGTAAGCTCTCTGCTGGTACCACCTGGAATTAAGAGGAGAAATATTTCTGCCTCAAATACTGCATCCCTTGTTTAGTGAACTCATGTTGTTTGTCTTTCCAGTGAAGGAAAAATATTTGTGCTTCCATTTGAAAACTACGCAAATAGATTCTAGACAAAGCTCTGGGTTATCAGATTCTGATTCTGTGGGAGTTATTTTATAATTCTGTGAATTGTAGGTAACTGGTAGTAAGACAAAATAATGCTTGTCTCTAATCTTGTCCTGTAGAGATTCAATTAACTTCTTCCCAACTCTCCCAACCTTGGGGTGGGGGGGGGAAGTTTTAACTCCATATGCACATTCATTTCCATCTTTTTTGAATGTGTTATAACTTTTACCTTAGCTCATCACTGATTAGTGAGTTATTCAGTTGCTAAGTCATGTCTGACTCTTTTGCAATCCCATGGACTGTAGCCCACCAAGCTCCTTTGCCCATGGGATATTCCAGCCAAGAAAATTGGAATGGGTTGCCATTTCCTTCTCTAGAGGATCTTTCCGACCGAAGGATTGAACTGGGGTGCCCTGCACTGGGAGGCGGGTTCTTTACCACTGAGCCACCAGGAAAGCCCTGATTAGTGTGTGGAATAAATCTTTGCACATAACTATTTACATATCTACACCAGACTTTTAACTTTTTAAAACTATATTGTAACGCCAGTATCTTCCACTTGAGGAATCCACCCTGTCTCCATTCCATGTGTTTTGGGGAACTGGAGGTTTAACACAACCTCCTAGTCCATAGAGTGGGCAAAGGACCCAAACTTGGTCAGAGAACTCCATCATCCCTGATTGACTTAGGGATTGGCACATGATCAAAAATAGCCAATCAGAGTTTTCCTTGGACTTTTCTGCTGATCACTATGGGAATTATGTTCTTGCTTCCCTTGCACTCTTGGGTTAAAAGAAAAATATCTACATTTTTATTGTGTTCGTTACCTTCCCCCAGATGCATAATGGAAACTGTCCAGTACAGGAGGTAAAGAAGCCAAATTATAAAGAAAATCAGAGATACGAAGTCAAAAAAGGTAATGCTGACTCCAAGGCTTGTGCCTTGAATCCATCCATTCCTAAAGATCTTAATTATGTGTCAAGGGCCAGGGGGAGGAGGAGAAATATCTTTTTACTTTAACTGCCTAGGTTCTGTCACTGAGATACAAAGGATTCTGAAAAACAAGCCTGACTTCTGACTTTTCCTGATTTTTCTCTCTTTTCCAACAGCCTCCTGTCTACTGCAGAGAATGTCTTTGAGCATCTAAGCTACAGTAACAGATCACTGTAGGACCACAGAGATAACTGGGATAAAGAAAGAATAGCATACCACTCACTATATACATTAAGGCAGGTTTAGAGCAATAGGCAGTCTTTTCTGGAGTTTCTTATTGCCAAACACCTTTCAAGGCTACAGTAACTTCCTCTGGTACCCAACCCCTGAGTTCATAGTTCTTTTTTATCATTCCAGACTACCTATGTCTTTAAGCACTGACCACCACTTTCCCCAACAATATGGGGTACCTGTAACAGTCTGGTTTCTCCAGAGAAATAGAACCAATAGGAGAGAGGGAGAGAGGGAGAGATTGATTTACTATAAGGAGCAGGCTTATTAAATTATGGAGACTAAGTCCAAGATCTGCCAGTCAGCTGTCTAGGGACCAAAGTTAACTGATGGTATAGTTCCAGTCTGAGATCAAAGACTTAAGAAGCAGAAGAGCCAATGGTATAAGTTCCAGTCCAAAGGAAGGGAAAGACCAATATCCCAGGTGGAAGATAGTTAGGCAGAGAGAAAGAATTCTTATTAGTCTTTTTATTCCATTCAGTCCTTCAACAGGTTGAATAATGCCCACCCAAATAATGAGAGTAATCTGCTTTACCCAGTCTACTGATTTAAATGTTTATCTCATCTATACCCTCACAGACATACTCAGAAATCATGTTCAACCATGGACATCCCAGAGCCCAGTCATGCTGATACAGAAAATTAACCACCAGAATGGCCCACTCTCCTGCTCCTATAGCACACTGCAGAATAGAATAAATACTGAGAAAATGAGCCAACAGGGGGTATTTCTTCAAATCGATATTTAAAGTATTTACATGAAGAAGAAGCCATATGCTACATGAAGCAAGAGTAGGGAGGGGAAAACTCTTCAGGTAGCCAGCCATTAGCCTTTCTTACGTTGCCTGTGAACAGCTGCTCCCCTGTAACATCAGATGTGAAATTTACAGTTTAGGAGAATGAAAGCCCTGAAGACAACCAGCCTCAACCTCCTTAGAAAGCAGTTTAGTGATTCTTTATTGTTATTTAAGCATACTCCTTGGTTGTATCACTGACCCCACTACAAGATGTCTATCAACATAGTCCTTCAGTCACAATCATGGTCTCCCAAGTTTTGAAAACACAGCTTGCTCCATTCTGTACACATTCGGTGATGTTTTAACACCCTGCACAGCTATCTACCCTTTCAGTCTAGCACTGCTCTCCTGTATTTTTCCAACAGATATTCTTTTTACCCTGTATTTTAATTGCCTGGCTACTTCTCTACATTCTGGTAGACTGTAAATTCCACGGTGACTGTATCTCTTGTTCCATAACTAGCATATAACATAGCTTGACCAATATTAGGTATTTAGTAAGAATGTGTTGAATGGGTATGAATGTGTTACCTCTAGATTTTAAGCTCCCAAAAGGCGAGAATCATATCTACCTCACCTCTTTTATGGCACATTTGTCACAGCAGTGCCTGAAACACAGAAATACATGTGTGTGTTACATTTTATTATATTATCATTATTGTTACTGTTATTACTATTCCTCCTGACTTTCTCCCAGGAATTCTGTGACAACCCACCCTCCTGATTATGAGCACTTATCTTATTGCTTGGGTTCTGTAAACTGAATTGCCCACCCACAGGAGCATAATCATTTGTTTAATCACCATTCAACAAGTATGGTTCACTTGCTTATAGAGTGTACAATAAATATTTACTGGTACGTAAATTATGTTCATAGGGCAGCAATTTCTAAAGTCATTTCTCTTCGCTTTATGTTTCCCTTATTCATCATTTGATCGTATCCTCTAATGAACTGCAGTCTTACATTGATTTCCTATTACCCTTTAAGTCAAACACAAATTTCCGAGTATTTCTTTCAAAGGCTTCTCCTGGCTTAACCCACCCTCTGGCTGTTTTCATCTCCTGCTCTAACCTCGTCTTCACCTTCCAGACTAACTAAATTTATTGTCATGTGGTTCCTTCCACTGGTTCTTCCTCTCCTGGCTGTAAGCCTTTGTTCAACTTTTTCCATATCTATGGAACAACAACCAAACCACAAATTTCTCCTCTTTAAATCACAGCTCAAGGACCAGCTGCTCCAAGGAGTTTTTTCCCACCCATCTTCCAATCCATCAGCTCATCACTGACCCTGACTTCCACCACAGCTTAACCTTGAAGTAACTGAATTTATAAGTATGGTGTGGCTGTAGTTCAACTTCTGGCTTACGTCAATACTAATGGCTTAATCTCAGGATTAATCAATGTTAAATTTGGAAAGAACCAAAAGAAATGTTCAATAGTCATTAAATCAACTTTGTAAAATTTAGCCTTTTGTGGTAAAGACAATTAAATGTTTCATTAGAGTTTAATAAATCTGTTCCCTGCCTTGCTCTAAAGGATTTGAGGATACAACAACACATGTCAAACAATGACAGTTAAAATTAAATAAACATTAAGATCAGGGAAATGTGGATAGAATAAAATAGCAAGATTACAGAGAAAACTGTACATAAATAATCAGGCTGTAGAGTTCTCCATGGTTATTAAAGCTGAACTCCATTCAGCTCTGATCTTGGCATTCTGATTATTCATCATTAAGTCCAAGTTTTTTTTTTAGTATTTAAAATTAATCTATCTTCTGAATGATGTGAAAATGATCCATTTGCTAGTACTTTTTGGAATTGATGCTATAGTGTTTTCAAAAATGTTCCTTGTGAAACATAGTCCCCAAAGGCATGGCATAAAAGGTGCGGGGGAGGGAGGGGTCTGTGTTCAATTTGGGAAGGTTTGAGAAATCTTACAAATAATAACCCTATTTAATTTTGTAAAAATCCACTGCTTCCCGAACGAATTAGAACCTGATCTTTCAACTTTCTCCCCACATCATGCTCCACCGAAACAGCTTGCAAGTGGCTCCCTTGGGAAAAGCTAGTGTAACAATAAGAAAGAAATCAGGACTAAATCACCTTAAGATACTTCAATTCTAATTCTAACGTTATAGTCCTTAAGCCAGGTGGTGGGTATAAGGTATCTGTGGTACAATTCTATATACTTTTTGATGTGCTTGATACATTTCCTATTACAAAAGGAAAAATAAAAAATTACCCCCTCATGGAAATCTAGCTTCCAGCAGCTTTACCAAAGCAGTGAGCAGAGTGCAAGAGATTCTCAGATGATCAGTCGTGTCCTATTCTTTGCAATCCCATGGACTGTAGCCTGCCAGGCTCCTCTGTCCTTGGGGCTTCTCCAGGCAGCAATACTGGAATAGGTTGCCATTTACTCCTCCAGGGGATCTTCCCCATCCAGGGATCAAAACTTTGTCTCCTGCATTGGTAGGTAAGTATTTACCACTAGTACCAGGGCACTGACTTTAACTATGGAATGCCCTCTACTGAACAGCTCAATTATTATTTGGAACAATAATTATGACAGTAACAATAACAGCAGCATATCCGTATAGAGTACTTATTGTGTGTCATCTATAAAGAAAGCTGAACGCCAAAGAATTGATGCTTTTGAACTGTGATGTTGGAGAAGACTCTTGAGAGTCCCTTGGACTGCAAAGAGATCAAATCAGTCCATCCTAAAGGAAATCAGTCCTGATTATTCACTGGAAGGACTGATGCTGAAGCTGAAACTCCAATACTTTGGCCACCTGATGCAAAGAACTGACTCATTTGAAAAGACCCTGATGCTGGGAAAGATTGAAGGCGGGAGGAGAAGGGGACAACAGAGGATGAGATGGTTGGAAGGCATCACTGACTCAATGGACATGAGTTTGAGTAGGTTCCAGGAGTTGGTGATGGACAGGGAAGCCTGGCGTGCTGCAGTCCATGGGGTCGCAAAGAGTCAGACACGACTGAGTGACTGAACTGAACTGATTGATTATGTGTCCATCATTCTTTTCAGGGCTCTACTTCTATCAGCCCTCTGCATCAGAACTATTATTATTCACATTTTATAAGTAAGGAAACAGAAGAATGCCCGAGGGAAGAGACAGAGCTGGGATGCTGATCACAGAATCTACTCCTGAATCCATGCCCTGTTTTCACCATTTTCACCATTGCCCTGTTGCATAAGCCCCAATTTACCCATGATAGTCAAGGAAGACCTCCTCACTATGGAGATGTTTGAGCAAAGGCCTGAAGGTAAGAGAGAGACACCTGATGATGTCTGGAAGAACAGCACCCCAGTCAGTTCAGTTCATAAGCTCAGTCATGTCCGACTCTTTGTGACCCCATGGACTGAAGCACAACAGGCCTCCCTGTCCATCACCAACTCCCAGAACCTACTCAAACTCATGTCCATTGAGTCAGTGATGCCTTCCAACCATCTCATCCTCTGTCAACCCCTTCTCCTCCCATCTTCAATCTTTCCCAGCATCAGGGTCTTTTCAAATGAGTCAGTTCTTCGCATCAGGTGCCCAAAGTATTGAAGTTTCAGCTTCAACATGTTGAACCCTCAGGACCGATCTCCTTTAGGATAGACTGGTTAGATCTCCTTGCATTCCAAGGGACTCTCAAGAGTCTTCTCCAACACCACACTTCAAAAGCATCAATTCTTCCGCACTCAGCTTTCTTTATAGTCCAACTCTCACATCCGTACAGGACTACTGGAAAAACTATAGCCTTGACTAGATGGACCTTTGTTGGCAAAGTAATGTCTCTGCTTTTGAATATGCTGTCTAGGTTGGTCATAACTTTCCTTCCAAGGAGTAAGCATCTTTCAATTTCATGGCTGCAGTCACCATCTGCAGTGAATTTGGAGCTCAAAAAATAAAGTCTGTTACTGTTTCCACTGTTTCCCCATCTATTTGCCATGAAGTGATGGGACCAGGTACCATGATCTTAGTTTTCTGAATGTTGAGTTTTAAGCCAACTTTTTCACTCTCCTGTTTCACTTTCATCAAGATGCTCTTTAGTTCTTTACTTTCTGTCATAGGGTGGTATCATCTGCATATCTGAGGTTATTGATATTTCTCCTGGCAATCTTGATTCCAGCTTGCACTTCATCCAGCCCAGTGTTTCTCATGATGTACTCTGCATGTAAGTTAAATAAGCAGGGTGACAATATACAGCCTTGATGTACTCCTTTTCCTATTTGGAACCAGTCTGTTGTTTCATGTCCAGTTCTAATTATTGCTTCCTGACCTGCATACAGGTTTCTCAAGAGGCAGGTCAGGTGGTCTGGTATTCCCATCTCTTGAAGAATTTTCCACAATTTGCTGTGATCCACAGAGTCAAAGGCTTTGGTATAGTCAATAAAGCAGAAATAGATATTTTTCTGGAACTGTCTTGCATTTTTGATGATCCAATGGATGTTGGCAATTTGATCCCTGGTTCCTCTGCCTCTTCTAAAACCAGTTTGAACATCTGGAAGTTCACGGTTCATGTACTGTTGAAGCCTGGCTTGGAGAATTTTGAGCATTACTTTACTAGCGTGTGAGATGAGTGCAATTGTGCAGTAGTTTGAGCATTCTTTGGCATTGCCTTTCTTTGGGACTGGAATAAAAATTGACCTTTTCCAGTCATGTGGCCACTGCTGAATTTTCCAGATTAGCTGGCATACTGAGTGCAGCACTTTCACAGCATCATATTTAAGGATTTGAAATAGCTCAGATGGTATTCCATCACCTCCACTAACTTTGTTCGTAGTGATGCTTCTAAGGCCCACTTGACTTCACATTCCAGGATGTCTGGCTCTAGGTCAGTGATCACACCATTGTGATTATCTGGGTTGTGAAGACCTTTTTTGTATAGATCTTCTGTGTTTTCTTGCCACCTCTTCTTAACATCTTCTGCTTCTGTTAGGTCCATACCATTTCTGTCCTTTATTGAGCCCATCTTTGCATGAAATGTTCCCTTGGTATCTCTAATTTTCTTGAAGAGATCTCTGCTGCTGCTGCTGCTGCTAAATCACCTCAGTTGTGTCCAACTCTGTGCGACCCCATAGACGGCAGCCCACCAGGCTCCTTCGTCCCTGGGATTCTTCAGGCAAGAACACTGGAGTAAGAGATCTCTAGTCTTTCCCATTCTATTGTTTTCCTCTATTTCTTTGCACTAATCACTGAGGAAGGCTTTCTTATCTCTCCTTGGTATTCTTTGGAACTCTGCATTCAAATGGGTATATCTTTCCTTTTCTCCTTTGCTTTTTACATCCCTTCTTTTCACAGCTATTTGTAAGGCTTCCTCAGACAGCCATTTTGCTTTTTTTCATTTATCTTTTGCATTTCTTTTTCTTGGGAATGGTCTTGATCCCTGTCTCCTGTACAATGTCACGAACCTCCATCCACAGTTCATCAGGTACTCTATCAGATCTAATCCATTGAATCTATTTGCCACTCCCACTGTATAATTGTAAGGGATTTGATTTAGGTTATACCTGAATAATCTAGTGGTTTTCCCTACTTTCTTCAATATAAGTCTGAATTTGGCAATAAGGAGTTCATGATCTGAGCCACAGTCAGCTCCCGGTCTTCTTTTTGCTGACTATATAGAGCCAAAGAATATAATCAATCTGATCTTGCTATTTACTATCTGGTGATGTCCATGTGTAGAGGCCTCTCTTGTGTTGTTGGAAAAGGGTGTTTGCTATCACCAGTGCGTTCTCTTGGCAAAACTCTGTTAGCCTTTGCTCTGCTTCATTTTGTACTCCAAAGCCAAATCTGCCTGTTACTCCAGGTATCTCTTGACTTCCTACATTTGCACTCCAGTTCCCTATAATGAAAAGGACATCTTTTGGGGTGTTAGTTCTAGAAGGTCTTGTAGGTCTTCATAGAACCGTTCAGCTTCTTCAGCATTACTGGTGAATAGCACCCCAGCCAGAAGGAATGTCATTGTCAGGTCATTGCCCCTAAGGCAGGTGTGCTTGGTGAGTTTGAAGAACTGACTCCACACAATCAAAGCCCTGCCATCTCCCCAGACTTCACTTTACCTTCATTTATCCATTATTTTTAGTTTCTTCCACATGCCTTTCATTCTCTCAACTCTAGAGCTCTTCTCTAGAATTCCTCTTTCTCTACGCACCCCAAGTCCTAGTCTTTATCTGACTAACTTCTTTGGGTCTTGCCTTATGTTGCCTCTTCTATTACTTCTTTGGTTTCTCATAATTATTGGTTCCATAAATATGGGACTGTTTTCTATACATCCCATATCTCTGTGTCTTTTCTCTCAAGAGCTAACATTTACTCTCCATGGGTCATGATTATGCTAAGATCTTGGCCTGCATCATATCATGTAAATCCTGTTAACAATCAAAATGCAGTGGTTGTGGTCATGCCTCCATTCTATGGATGAGGAACCCAAGGCTTAGAAAGATCAAGGAACTTACCTGAAGTTACACAGCAGGAACCTGGGTCCAGGTAATGCCTTGCTCTAAGTCTTCTGCTACACTGCCAATCTAGCACTTACCACACTGGGATGTAATTGCAAGTTCCCATAGCTGTCATGCCCCAAGCAAAGACTATGTCATGTTCCTTAGTGTGTGGAATGATTTCTGCTACATAAAAGCTACATAACATGGGTCGACTCAATGAGTGGAACACAGGAGCCTTCTCCATGTGTAAGACATGCCTGACTTCAGGAGCACTGAGGCTAGGTCAGAGCACTTGGATGAGACAGTTTTGATGTTTAGCAGAGTCACCATTCAGGTACTCTTTCTTCAGCCAAACCATGCTGTATATATTTCAGGGTCTACATTTCTGCCCACTCCATCTCCCGTGCATGGGTACCTTGACCTCCCTTCTCTCTTTTTCAGAGTCCAGCATAAAGAGCTTTTCTTTCCATCAAGCCTACACTGGCCAGCCTGGGGCTCGGTCACAGTCTCACCCAGTTCCTGACAGTCTGTAACTGTCTCTCCAACAATGCAGAACTTCACCAACATTCTGCCTTCCAGAATATTCCATAGATGACTTCCTCACTCTACTTCTGACTCTGAGCTACTCTCTGCATCCCTCTGGTTTTTGTACTTAATTTGTACCATACATATTTTGACTTCTGGTACACCATACACGAAGATTCTTCAATTGTTCTGTTTCCCCAGTTAAACCACAGGGTGAGCAATAATCAATGGTTTAAGAAACCTTAAATGGCATTTAAAGACTTGTTTATTAAAATAATTTTTACATTTTAACCAAAAATGCTTAATTCAAGTGTTACTAAAATTTACTTAACAAACTCTAATGTACAAGTAGTTTCAAATATTTTGGAGTAGGAATAAATTTAGGTAGTATTTGAATTATATCTTTTACATTAAAATTTTAGAACACGTCTTACTCTGGGTCAAGTTCATTTTCTCATTTCTATTCTGAATGCTTTGTATTCAGAGTACTTTGTATTCAGATCACTATCTAAGGAAGAACAGACCCTGATGTCTATACATGATCACTGTTTCTTCATAATAACGATTCCTAAATGCAAGTTACTGGAGGCAGGTGTCAATCAGTCAATACACACACACAAACGTACACATACAAATTTTTTTTTTAAATCACACCACTGATCTGGTGGGAGATACTTGAGTGATGATGTTTTGATAGTCATAGACTTGCTTCATTAGCATAGATTATTTTCATTTGTAATAATGGTAGTTAAGATCCTTGAGCATTTCCTATGAACGATAAGTGTCTGCACTGTAAGGACCTTGTATGCGTTATTTCATTTAATCCTTCAAAACCTCTATGAGTTGGTAGGGGTTTTTAATCTCATTCTTCAGATGAGGACTGTTAGAGTCATTGGTCCAAGAAACACGTGCCTAGAAAAGTCATTGAATTGGGAGCAGGCAATCTAAATCCAAAGCCCCTTTCTGTTTTTCACAAAAATATGGATCCATTTATAAGTTGAGACACTAACTTAAATAGCAGAGAAGTTTGCTACTTAGTCTTTACAACTGATAAACAGGAATAAGAAAGAAGAAAAACCCAGAAACATAAGGTAAGATTTTAAAATAGCTTGGAATGATTTGCTGTCTACTAATATTGTTTTCTTCTGAAAAAATTAATATTTCCCATTAATTAAAAATAGCTTTAAATTATGGGTTACAATACTTTATACCATTTTTATTTAAAGTTTATAAATTAAGAAACCATGCATTTTCTTACATTAAAATATTATGTTTTCTGAATCTCAATATATGCCATTTTTTGTCCCTGAGAATTATCTGATCATCTTCTTTAGGAAGTTTCTTATTGCAAAATAATAAACTGGCAAAGAAAATATTAAATTTGCCAACTTAAAAATACCTATATCTAAAGGTCATCTCTAATTTATAAAACCTCTAGTGTGATCTTTATTAAATATTGACATTTTTAAAAACCCAGATCAACAGGATTTTTCATCACGAATTTTTCTGTGTTAATATAAAATTTCAAACATGCCCCGCCCCATTTAAACCACCTAAAAGAGATCTAGAAGAGATTTAAAGAAGTCACAAAAATGTTCACTCTCTAACTACTTGCAATAAAGACGAGTGTCAAAGAGACATATTTTAAGGTTACTAGAATACTTTCAACTCTGTTCCTAGATTGTGCTGTGATTATTCGACATGAAACAAATGTTATTGGTGTAATCTTGAATTCTGTTGTTAGCCTGGGAGTTGCCACTAGGTGGCAGCACAGGAGACACTCAGCCTTTGAACTGAACTTCAGTTGACATAACCTGAGAGGTGGGCCAGGCAAGAAAAGGAGATTAAACAAGCCTCTCCCTCTGTTATACATTTCAAAATTGTGTGGCTTTTCTGTTCACCAACTTTAAGAATTATGGAAAACAAAAATTTTCTATTATTGGAAGAAAAACAGCCATTAGCTTATTCCCTTTGGTTTTCTCCTTCAAATGCATGTTTTTGCATACAGTTTTATATTCATCTACACACGCTAGTAAAGTAATGCTCAAAATTCTCCAAGCCAGGCTTCAGCAATACATGAACCATGAACTTCCAGATGTTCAAGCTGGTTTTAGAAAAGGTAGAGGAACCAGAGATCAAATTGCCAACATCCGCTAGATCATCGAAAAAGCAAGAGAGTTCCAGAAAAACATCTATTTCTGCTTTATTGACTATGCCAAAGCCTTTGACTGTGTGGCTCACAAGAAACTGTGGAAAATTCTGAAAGAGATGGGAATAGCAGACCACCTGACCTGCCTCTTGAGAAACCTATATGCAGGTCAGGAAGCAACAGTTAGAACTGGACATGGAACAACAGATGGGTTCCAAATAGGAAAAGGAGTTCGTCAAGGCTGTATCTTGTCACCCTGCTTATTTAACTTATATGCAGAGTACATCATGAGAAACACTGGGCTGGAAGAAGCACAAGCTGGAATCAAGATTGCCAGGAGAAATATCAATAACCTCAGATATGCAGATGACACCACCCTTATGGCAGAAAGTGAAGAGGAACTCAAAAGCCTCTTGATGAAAGTGAAAGAGGAGAGTGAAAAAATAGGCTTAAAGCTCAACATTCAGAAAACGAAGATCATGGCATCTGGTCCCATCACTTCATGGGAAATAGATGGGGAAACAGTGGAAACAGTGTCAGACTTTATTTTTGGGGGCTCCAAAATCACTGCAGATGGTGACTGCAGCCATGAAATTAAAAGACGCTTACTCCTTGGAAGGAAAGTTATGACCAACCTAGATAGCATATTGAAAAGCAGAGACATTACTTTGCCAACAAAGGTCTGTCTAGTCAAGGCTATGATTTTTCCAGTGATCATGTATGGATGTGAGAGTTGGACTGTGAAGAAAGCTGAGCACCAAAGAATTAGTGCTTTTGAACTGTGGTGTTGGAGAAGACTCTTGAGAGTCCCTTGGACTGCAAGGAGATCCAACCAGTCCATCCTAAAGGAGATCAGCCCTGGGATTTCTTTGGAAGGAATGATGCTAAAGCTGAAACTCCAATACTTTGGCCACCTTATGCGAAGAGTTGACTCATTGGAAAAGACTCTGATGCTGGGAGGGATTGGGGGCAGGAGGAGAAGGGGCCGACAGAGGATGAGATGGCTGGATGGCATCACTGACTCGATGGACATGAGTTTGAGTGAACTCCGGGAGTTGGTGATGGACAGGGAGGCCTGGCGTGCTGTGATTTATGGGGTCACAAAGAGTCAGACACGACTGAGTGACTGAACTGAACTGAATCCATTTTCCACACTGCAGTCAGATCAATACTTTCAAAATGTACAGGGAATAGATGTATGTGCTCATGCTCAGTAGCTTCAGTCATGTCTGACTCTGTGCTACCCCATCGACTATAACCCCACCAGGCTTCTCTGTCCATGGAATTCTCCAGGCAAGGATACTGGAGTGGGTTGCCATTTCCTTCTCCAGGGGATCTTCCTGACCCAGGAATTGAACCCGCATCTCCTGTGTCTCCTGCATTGCAGGTGGTTTCTTTACTGCTGAGCCACCGGGGAAGCCCAAAGGGTGTTTTGCCTCCCTGTCGGGGAATCAAACTCTGGTCTCCTGTGTGACAGGCAGAGATACTTACCAATATGCTAATGAGGACAGCAGTAGATATATATCTTTGCTTTAAAATTTTCAACAATGATCCTTTCAGATGGCCCTGGAGGGTCCATCTGGCCTTTACTTCGAGTCTTCTCCGCTCAGACTGCAGCACCAGCACAATGAAAAGCTCTCGATTCATACTTATTATTCACAAAAGTGATCTTTTAAAATTGTGGTAAAAATAATATAGCGTAAAATTTACCATCTCAACTAATTTTTAGTGTACAGTTCAGTATATTCACTTTGTTGTGCCACAGAGCTCCAGAACTTTGTAATCTTGCAAAACTGAAAATTGTACCCACTAAGCAGGCTTCCCAGGTGGCTCAGTGGTAAAGAATCTGTCTGCTCATGCAGGAGACACAAGAGACGTGGGTTGGATCCATGGGTCTGGAAGATCCCCTAGAGGAGGAAAAGGTAACCCACTCCAGTATTCTTGCCTGGAACATTCCATGGCTGGAGGAGGTTGGAGGGCTACAGTCCATGGAGTCACAAAGAACGGAACACAGCTGAACACGCACACATCACCAATGGGTGACCATTAAACAAGGCTCCATTTATCCCTTCCCTCAGCTCTTGTGACCATTTTCCTCTCTGTGTCTATGAATTTGACTACTTTAGATACTTTATATAAGTAGAATCATACAGTATTTGCCTTTTTGTGACTGGCTTTTTTTCACTTACCATAATGTCGTTACATTTCATCCACGTTATAGAATGTTACAGGATTTTCTTCCTTTTTAAAGCTGAGTAATATTTCACTCTGTGTGTGTGTGTGTACAATATTTTCTTTATCCATTCATCCATTGATGAACATTTAGTTGTTTCCATGTCTTGGTTATTGTCAATAATGCTGCAAAAAATATGGGGGGACAAATATTTCGTCAAGATCCTACTTCCTGTTCTTTTGAATATACACCCAGAAGTAGAATTGCTGAATCACATGTTAGTTCTTTTTTTAATTTTCTGAGGAAGCTTCATACTGTTTTCCGTAGCAGCTGTACCGTTTTACATTTCCTGTATGCAACAGTGCATAAAGTTTCCAATTTCTCCACATTCTTGCCAGCACTTTCTATCTCTTCTCTTTTTGATGATAGTCATTCTGACAGGTATAAACAGATACATCATTGTGGTTTTTATTTGCATTTTCCTCATGATTAGTAATGTAGAGCATCTTTTCACATGTTTGTTTACCATCTGTATATCACCTTTGGAGAAATGGCTATTCCAGTCTGCCTATTTTTTAAATCAGATTATTTGTCTTTCTGTTATTGAGTTATAGGAGCTCTTGATATATTATGGATATTAATCCTTTATCAGATATATGATTTTAAATATTTTTCCCAGTTCATAGGTTGCTTTTTCATTGTTGATTGTGTCCTTTTATGCACAGAAGTATCATTTTTTCAAAAAGAAGAAAGCTATGTAATCTGTCATTCCTCATGACAGCCACATCGCCCTTTAACCTGTGACTGGTAGCACCATAATTGACTTATTCTTCTATTATGGAACATCATTTCTTGTTTTAGATAATGCCATAAAAATAGTTTTGTGCATATTGTTTCCCCCTTCTTAGTATTTATTTCCCTAGAATTTATGTTGTCAGAAATAAAATTAATGAATAAATTAATATAAACATGTTATGAATCTTGATACTTGTTGCTAAATTTCTTTCTTATTAATTTACATGATTAATGGTGGTTATTGTTATTATATGCCAAGCACTACGCTAGATTTTTTCCATGTATCATTAGTCTGCATATCAATGCTACAAAGTGAAGATTATCACCATTTTATAATTAAAATATAGACTCAGAGATCGTATTAGTTAGTCAAGATCACGCAGCTTGTAGGTTAATTCTGCCTTACTCCAAAACCAGAAGCAATATTTTTCATGACACTGTATTGTCCAAGCTTGAGAATATACTACTTTTGCTTTTCCTTCATACCATCTTTAAAATTTTTAATATTTGCTAATTTGATAGAAGGAGAAAGGGTAATTATTAATTTAAAGTACACGTCTTTGATTACATGCATGAATGAGTATTCTTCCAAATTTTAATCCTTTGTCCATGGGATTCTCCAGGCAAGAATACTGGAGTGGGCTGCCATGCCCTCCTCCAGGGATCAAACCTGCACTTCTTACATCTCCTGCATTGGCAGGTGGGTTCTTTACCACTAGCGCCACCTGGGAAGCCCTTTAATTACATTCGGTTTCACTTCAGTTCAGTGGCTCAGTTGTGTCTGACTCTTTGTGACCCCATGGACTGCAGCACACCAGGCCTCCCTGTCCATCACCAACTCCCGGAGTTTACTTAAACTCATGTCCATTGAGTCGGTGATGCCATCCAACCAGCTCATCCTCTGTAGTCCCCTTCTCCTCCTGCCGTCAATCTTTCCCAGCATCAGGGTCTTTTCAAATGAGTCAGTTCTTCATATAAGGTGGCCAAATATTGGAGTTTCAGCTTCAACATCAGTCCTTCCAATGAACCCCTTACTATTTTTCTCCTCCAAACTGAATGGATATTTCCTTTCTCTGCAGATACACAATTTTTTTACAACAAACACTATTCCATAACTTTTATCCTGCCTTAAATTGAATGACTTTTTCCTTTGTGAGTTATCTGTTTGTTTCCTCAGCCGTATTTTTATTTTATCTTATAAAACTAATTTTTTCTAGAATAAAAGTATTAACTTTTGTCAGCCATATCTTTGCAGTATGTTCTTTGCCAATTCACTTTCCTTTTTATTAATGTTTTTAAAATTTATATTATATAGTTCTTAATTTTTACTTATTTATTTTTAATATGGCCACTTGTGTTGAGCATTTGATTTGTTGTTTCTTCTGAAAACAACTGATTTGGTTTCTTCTGTTGTTTCTAACTGTAGAAGTTTATTTTACCTCCATATATAATATCTAATAAATATTTAGTTCTACCTTCTTGTTTTGTCTTCTCTATGATTGTCTTAATATTTAAATCCTTAATTCCTCTAAAATTCACTTTGAAGCACAGTATAGATGTAAATTTAGTACTTTTTCAAAACTGTAAATAGTCTCAATCAGTTCAGTTCAGTCGCTCAGTCGTGTCCGACACTTTGCAACCCCATGAATCGCAGCATGCCAGGCCTCCCTGTCCATCACACTATTTATTAAATCATCTTTCCTTTCTTTACTGTTCTATAATATCTCAATTATATGGTAGTCATTTATACAAACTATTATATATCATTTATATAAACTATATATTATAAACTATATTATATATCATTTATATAAACTATAAACATTATTAATTTTTAATAATGAGTTTGTTGAAACATAATTCACACTAAAATTCACAATTCAGTAGTTTTCTTGTATTCCCAAAGTTGTGAACTCTCGCCACCTAATTCCAGGATATTTTCATCACCCAAAAAGAAGCACCTACTTGTTAGCAAGACTGCTCATCCTCCCTCCCCTGGCCTTGGGTAATCACTAATTTACTTTTTGTCTCTGAGTTTTCTTATTCTGGACATTTCATATAAATAGACCACAATATATGGTATTTTATGATTGATTTCTTTCATTTATTTTCAGTGGTCATTTATGTTGTCACATGCACTAGTATTACATTCTATTTTATGATCAAATAATATTCTAATATATGGACACACCACATTTTCATTAACCATTTATTACATTATGAACATTTGGGTTTGGGGCTACTTTTGGGCTACTGTGAATAATTCAGCTATGAACACGAATGTGCAAGTTTTTGTGTGGACATATTTTTTTTTTCTCTTGGATATATATCTAGGAGTGGAATGTCTGGGTCATGTGGTAACACTATGTTTAACTCTTCAAGGAACTGACAAACTGCAAACCAGAACAACTGCACCATTCTGCATTTCCACCAGCGATGTATAACAGTTCCAGTTTCTCCACAGCTTCCTCAACATTTGTTATTGTCTGTCTTTTTTATTATATCCATGCAAGTGGGTATGAAGTAGTATTTTGTTGTGCTTTTGATTTGTACTTCTATAATGACTAATGATGGTAAGCATCTTTTCATATGCTTATTGGCTATTTGTATATATTCTTTGAGGAAATGTCTATGCAAATCTTCTACTTATTTTTCAGTTCAGTTATTTTTTTGTATTTAAGTCAGAAGATTTACTTACATATTCTGGCTACAAGTCCTTATTAGGGAAATGCTTTATCGATTCACCTTCTTAATGGTGTCCTTTGAAGCACAAAAGTTATTTTGCTTTGTTTTGTTTTGTTTTAATGAAGACTGATTTATCTATCTTTCCTTTGTTTATGCTATTGGTGACATTTTAAAGAAACTATTGCCTAATCCAAGGTAACAAAAATTATGTCAGGTTTTCTTCCAAGAGTTCTATAGTTTTCATTCTTTCATTTAAGTTCTATTTTGAGTTAATTTTAATATATGGTGTCTGGTACAGATCCTACTTCATTCTTTTGCATGTTGATACTCAGCTGTGTCAGAACCATTGGCTAAAAAGATCATTTTTCCCCTACTGAACTGTTTGCCTACCTAATTTCTGGGCCATTTATTTGTGCCAGTGATTTCTATGTTCTTGAAGGTCCACAATGTCTTAATTACTATGTTTTAAAATCTGTTTAACACTTGTATGCTTAGTTGTTCAGTCATGTCTGACTCTTGTAACCCCATAGACTGTAGCCTGCCATTCTCCTCTGTCCATAGGATTCACCAGGCAAGAATACTGGAGTGGGTTGCCGTTTCCTTCTCCAGGGGATCTTTCTGACCCAGAAATTGAACCCAGGTCTCCTGCATTGCAGGCAGACTCTTTACCGATGGAGCTACAAGGGAAACCCGTCTTCCCTTATTAACCACCTCATCACCTTTTCTCCCCCTCCAATATATACTCTGAGAATATTTCTTTTGATTCTCACTCACTTATTCGAGATCAGTAGTTTGCAAACTTGCTTCTCAGAGAACAAATTCAAAAGTTATGGTTCATAGCTTCCATTTATACCTAGCAACCATGTCCTTCCTCCTTGAATTGCTGTTATTAATGGTTTGCTTATTTTGCTCAATACATTGTTCTTCCTGAATAAAACAGATATTACCTCCAGTTAAAGAAGTAAATGAAGCTTTAAAGCAGATAATAAAACATAAAGGAGTTAAATTCTGTGATGACATAGTTCACCCAACTAGGTGGTAGCAAAGATATTTGAAAACCTCAATCTCTATGAAGTTTATTTATGAGAATCTTTCCATTTAAATCTTAACAGTTTTGATAAAGCAATCTGGATTTTTAAGAAAAATTGAAATTTGTGTCAACCAATTTAATTGCACTTTTTTCTCCATACTAGCTTATCACCCCACAGATTTAAACTTTGATACTCTTTGACCTGTCAAAGTAACTGTAGCTTACAAAAAGCTGTAAGCTGTTGACAGCATCTAGTCACTGTTTTAGTTTTACCTCAGGAGCAATGTTCCCAAAGAATGGACAACACGATGACTCGAGGTGGTGAGAAGACATATGCTGCTTCAGATAAGTAGTATTTTTACTGTTCTCCTAATACATAGTACAGTTAGCAAAGATCAACAAAATCTTCGGCAAGGGAGAACACACCAAAGATAGAACAGAAAGAACATTCATTTTTTGAATGTAGACATATATTTACCCCCTCTCAGAAAATAATAGTGAAGACCACATTTTAATGAATAATATTGCATCTTTTTCAGGTCTAGGTCTATATAAGCCAAAAACAAAATGTTGTGTAAATTTATGACATTTGCCAGTGGCTGGGCAACACAACACAACCTTTTGCCTTCTACGTATGTAGATCTTTCTCCTAGTACCAAAAAGACTACTTATACACTGTCTAAATCAGCACTTTATAGTAGAAATGAAATGTTAGACACATATAGAAATTTTTTAAACGGGAAGCATGCTAAGTTGCTTCAGTCACGTCTGACTCTTTGCAACCCCATGTACTGTATGTAGCCTGTCAGGCTCCTCCATCCATGGGATTCTCCAGGCAAAAATACTGGAATGGGTTGCTGTGCCCTCCTGCAGGGGATCTTCTGGACCCAGGGATCGAACCCACCTCTCTTATGTCTCCTGAACTGGCAGGTAAATTCTTTACCACTAGAGCCAACTGGGAAGCCCAAACAGTAAGCAGAAATAGACAAAATTAATTTTAATATGTATTATTTAATCCAACACATCTCAAATATTGTCATTTCAATGCATAATCAATATAAAAACTATTAGTTAGATAGTTACCACTCTTTTTCCACTAAATCTTTGAAATCTAGTGCACATTTCACACTGACAGCTTATCTCAAAGTGAACTCACCATGTGTCCACTGCTTGTAGTTACATGGTGCCTGTGGCTGCCATTCTGAACAGCACAGGTCTGTATAGAAGTAATCTCTTCAAGCCAGAGAGACACCAGAGGAAGGAGGGGCATGGGAAAGAAAGGAGAAAAGATGAAAACTTCTGCAAATAAAAATAACAATAATGTAATTGTTATTATAAGACCATATACCTTTTCCAGGCAGCAAAATACATGAGAAAATAAGAAAAACATAAATGGAAGACACGAAAGGGGAGGTCAACATTTTTTGAACACTTGCAGGGTGCCCTCCATTGAGTATGACAAAAAGTGCTAAGTGCTCAGAAGCTAGTTGGCAATGATCCTCAGCATCTCTGTGTCCTTAAGTAAGAACATCACATAGGAAATTACCAATGATGACTCAGTACGTTACAAAAGTACTTCAACACTCAGTCGTGGGAAGATGTTATTCTGGTTCACATGCTCATACCTGGAGAGGAATCTGCCTTTGGTGCGGAAAGTAAGCCACAAGAGGGCTACATTTGAGAGAAGCTGTTTCTCATACTTCTTTTTCTACCTCTCAAAACCAAGACACAATACCAGACATCTCCTCAGAGGGGATCCAGGTTAATGAAATTGCAATGCAATGGGAATAAAAAGGGGAGATGAAGGACAAGAAAGAACTCTGATTTCAGGGAGTAAGGGGATTCTTGCACCACCACCCCCCCAAATTTGTAGGCGAAAAAGATGAAAACTGGGCAAATAACAGCACACAGAAGTTTCATACAAACTGCCTATTTTAAGCAATGTGTAATGATGCATTGTCTTCCCCTGTTTGAGTGGCCAAGTTTCTGCTTTAAATCTGGATCTGTGGGATTTTGACTGATCTTAGGACAAAACTGACCTTCAGCTGCAAGGAGCAGAGAAAATGGTAACTGAAATGTTTTCTCTAAGTGAAGATGGTACAGAAAGCAAGAGAAAATCCATAGCATCAACACCAAAGTGGAGAGTAAGACAAGGATCTGAAACAAGTTGGCAAAAGCACTATGCAGGTGAGGAGGAGCAGATTCATACAGTGGAGCCTGGAGGCCTTTGTAACATATGCAGAGACCTCTGGCTGAGCCTCTAAGGGGAGAAAACTTATAAAGGATACAATATCATGTCTCCACTCCAGTTTAGTGGATGATATGTGAATTACTGGCAAAAATATTAAGTTTAGTATTTTATAAATAGATTTTATATATTCATCAAATAACTTAATAATAGTCCCAACACATCTGCCAGACATGTACTTTAAATGCCCCACACAGATGAGTTGCAGTGAATGGAGCAGACCAAATATTTCCATCCTAATTTAATTCAGGCATGGCATCTGGGTAGGGTCTATATGTAGGATTAGCGCATTGTAAATCCATGTTGTTTTTGCTTGTTCCCTCAGCTGGAGCCATGCTCCTTACACCCCTCCAGATTTGAAATGCAGAGGCCCTTCCCTTTCTTGGACCACCCCAATCCCAATGAAACAAGCTGAAGCACTCCAACCAAATGGAACCACTGCTTTAAAAATTACTATTCATAATCAGTGCAGAGGGTTTTCTCTAGGGTACTTTATTCCTTTCTTTCAGAGTTATTTGTATTTGTCCCTTTTGTTTTTGTAACCCTTTCTAAAAGTATCACTCACCTCTTTGTTTTCTACTTCATTTAATCAAGTTTGAATTTTTTTTCATGGAAGTCTTCAGATACTGCTGCCTTCTTTCTCGGGGGCAAAGGGAACCCTGTCACATTGATTGCCGCAGACCACCGATGGCCTGTAGTTCTCTGAGTGCTGTTCTTGGCAAGGGCAAAGCCTTTAAAAGCCAGTCGTCTAACAAAATGCAAGTTCTCTGCCATGACCAAAATCTGCTTTGAAGATGCCCAAGAAATGCTATCATGTAGACCACCCTAAGACTTGGCGCAGACTACCTGAAGGAAAAGACTGCCTCTGCTTCCAAGCCATCAGGAAACCAGCATGTGTTTCCAAGGAAGAACAAGATGATGGAGGAGTAGGTGGACGTGGAATACATTTCTCTCCATGGACACACCAAGGATACACCTTCAGACACAGAAGTGAGTGCAGAACACCAGCTGAGAGTGGACAGGAGTACCTGACCAGCAGAAAAGAATATAAAGACCCACACAAAACTCGCTAGGATGAGGGAACTAGGGGGGGGAAACAGGAGTGTTAGTAGGACTGGACCTGCCCTGGGGGGAAGGGAACTGAAGCAGGGGTCCCAACCCCACAATGGGGCAATTATCTGAGTCAGAGGAGAAATGCTGAGAGGGAAACAGCTGATCTGTGGCAGCCTAGATAGGATGAGAATCAGACAGTCCTTGCCACAGCCATGCATACCCTAGACGGTGCAGTGGCTGGGAGCTAGAGTTTAGGGATTGTGGAACAATCCCAGGGCAAGGGCTGCTGTTGACTGTGGAGAGACAGACCAAAGAGATGTGAGGGAGGAGATTGTGGTGGGAAATGCCTGTGGAGGAAAGCCAGTCAGCCATGGAAGCAAGGCGATAGTGCTGAGTCATGTGTAGTGGGTGGAGCTATCACCATAGCCTCTCCCCCCACCCCCCCATGCCATGATTGGCAGCTGAACAATAGAGAGGCTGGCCCATCAAAAGCCTGATACACTGAACTGCAGAGTAGGACCCCACCCAGGGTGCCCTTCAAGTGCCTGACAAGCAGGAAGGTGACCTCTCTATGTGCCTGATGCACTGAACAACAGAGAAGGACCCCAGCCAAGGAAACCCTCTAAGCACGTGAATGGAACTACAGTGAAAGACTGGCGGAAGAGCCTTTTGATAGCCAGCTACAAGAGGCTGAACAAAAGACTCTGATAAGGGCTATAACTCCTGCGGTGGAGGCAGTCCGTGTCCCTGCACACCTGGCGCTGCCAGGGCCCCCTGAAGCCAAGCAGCTGCGCTACCTTCACGCTCAACTCTCACTGGAGCAGAGCTGCCTCAGGCAAAAAAAAAGTCTTGCACCTATGTGCACAGGGTCCCTTCGATAGTGTCCGACTTGTTGAGACTCTGTGGACTGTGGCCTGCTAGGCTTCTCTGTCAGGAAGGGCGGTTCTCCAGGCAAAAATACTGGAGCGTATTGGCCAATACTGGTTGCCATACCCTTCTAGAGTACTATAGTTCCTGATGCCCTAGCTGCCAACTCCCCTGAGTACCTGGTGCTACCAGTACCCCTGTGACTCAAGCAACTGCACCACCTCCACAACTGGCCCTCACAGGGGCAAACCCAAGTCCTCCAGGGCAGCCTCAGGAGCAAACCCCAGTATACGACCCATATCCAGAGGTGGAAATAAAACCACAGTTGAAACCCAGGGGCAGTGTAACCAAGGAAGAAGACCCAAAGCCCTCCCACCAGCTGTATAAGCTGCAGATTAAATCCACACAATCAACTAGGCAGACTCTGTGGAATATATAAATGGTCACTGAGAGCTCCCACAAGAGAGAATGCACTAGTTCTGATAGCTGTGGACATTGGAGGCAAGAACACAGAGGAATAGGAGCAGATTAGCGTCTGAACCGCCTTCACAGTAGGTCCAGAGATCAGCACAGTGTTAGAGGGCATCCTAGGAAAGTGAAGTGGACTGACTCTCAGCTAGGAAAAGGACTCTGACAGCAGTGATTCAAGAAAAACATTTATTATTCTTATGTTTTGACATGTTATGTAGATTCTTTTGGATTTTTTCTTTTTTTTTCCTTTTTCTCCCCCTCTGTTGTAGTTGTTGATTTTATTGGCACTATGAAATCTAACTAAACTTTTGACCTTTTTTTCTTTTTTTTCTGTCACATTTTTTATTGTTGTTAAAAACCTCTGCCTCTATATCAGGCTTTTGCAGTTCTGGAGAGGTTTTTTTTTTTTCCCCTCTTTTTCTTTAATTTTAATTTTTTAAACATATTATTATTTCTACATTTATCCTTTTTATGCATTTCCTACTGTTCTTTTCCCCTTGCAGTTCAGATCAGATCAGATCAGTCACTCAGTCGTGTCTGACTCTTTGCGACCCCATGAATCGCAGCACGCCAGGCCTCCCTGTCCATCACCAACTCCCAGAGTTCACTCAGACTCACGTCCATCGAGTCAGTGATGCCATCCAGCCATCTCATCCTCTGTCGTCCCCTTCTCCTCCTGCCCCCAATCCCTCCCAGCATCAGAGTCTTTTCCAATGAGTCAACAAATCATATATATATATATGCTGCTGCTGCTGCTAAGTCGCTTCAGTCGTGTCCGACTCTGTGCGACCCCATGGACTGCAGCCTACCAGGCTTCTCCGTCCATGGGATTCTCCAGGCAAGAACATTGGAGTGGGTTGCCATTTCCTTCATATATATATATATTCTTCATCTACTTCTATTTAACTTTGCATATCTATTCTTTCTTTCTTTTCTTTCCTCTCAACATATTTGTTAGTTTTATTTTCATTGCTTTATACCCCAATTGGCACCTTGCTTTAGTTTTGTTTTCCAGTTTGTGCTTTAGTTAGTTTTGTTCTGGTAGACATAATTTTTGGTTTTGATTTTGCTTATGGGTGTATATGTATATGGGTATATTCAGTCACACTTTTTATTGTTGTTATAAATCTGCCTCTATGTTGGGCCTTTGCAGTTCTGTGGAGTTTTTCTTTTTTTCCTTTTCTTTCTTCTTCCATTTTTCTTTTCTCTATTTTATAATTTTAATTTTTAATTTTAATTGCTTTATTCCCCATTTGGCACCTTGCTTTAGTTTTGTTTTCCAGTTTGTGCATTAGTTAGTTTTGTTCTGGGAGGTATAATTTTAGGTTTCCTTTGTTTGCCGGGTCAAGTTATTGTACTTTATTTTGTTGGACTGTTTTGATTTTGCTTACAGGTGCATATATATATGTGTGTGTATGCAGTCACAATTTTTATTGTTGTTATAAACCTCTGCATCTATGTTGGGCTTTTGCAGTTCTTTGGAGTTTTTCTTTTTTTCCTCCTTTTTTTTCTTCTTCTTCTTTTTTTAAAATCTTTTCTCTCTTTTTATAATTTTAACTTTTAATTTTTTTAATCCTATTATATTTTTTCTACATGTATTCTTTTGTTTGCCTTTCCTACTGCTCTTTTCCCCATGCAGTTAATCTTTAATATATATAAATCTTCTTCATCTACCTTTATATAAATTTGTATATCTATATTTTCTTTCTTTCCTCTCCTCTCAACATATTTGTTAGCTTTGTTTTCATTGTTTTATTCCCCATTTGGCACTTTGCTTTAGTTTTGTTTCCCAGTTTGTGCTTTAGTTAGTTTTGTTCTTAACTGGTAAACATAATTTTTTATTTCCTTTGTAAACCAAGTCAATCTATTGTACTTTATTTTTATTGGACTGTTTTGACTTTGCTCATGGGTGTATATGTACATGTGTATATTCCATTATTTTAATTATTATTTGCCAATTTTGTAACTGCTGCTTGTCTGAGATTCATCTTTGGTTTCTCATTTTTGGGTATTTGATTTAATCTCACTTAATGCCAGAACAAACCACTTGTGGAATCTTCGTTCCTGACCAGAGATCAAGCACTGAGCTTTTGGGGTGGAAGCACTGACTCCAAGACCCTAGACTACCAGAGAATTAACCATCAGTCCAGTTCAGTTCAGTTCAGTTCAGTTGCTCAGTCGTGTCCGACTCTTTGCTACCCCATGGACTGCAGCACACCAGGCCTCCCTGTCCATCACCAACTCCCGGAGTTCATTCAGATTCACGTCCATCAAGTCAGTGATGCCATCCAGCCATCTCATACCCTGTCGTCCCCTTCTCCTCCTGCCCCCAATCCCTCCCAGGATCAGAGTATTTTCCAATGAGTCAACTCTTCGCATGAGGTGGCCAAAGTACTGGAGTTTCAGCTTCAGCATCAGTCCTTCCAAAGAAATCCCAGGGCTGATCTCCTTCAGAATGGACTGGTTGGATCTCCTTGCAGTCCAAGGGACTCTCAAGCGTCTTCTCCAACACCACAGTTCAAAAGCATCAATTCTTTGGCACTCAGCTTTCTTCACAGTCCAATTCTCACATCCATACATGACCACAGGAAAAACCATAGCCTTGACTAGATGAACCTTTGTTGGCAAAGTAATGTCTCTGCTTTTCAATATGCTATCTAGGTTGGTCATAACTTTCCTTCCAAGGAGTAAGCATCTTTTAATTTCATGGCTGCAGTCACCATCTGCAGTGATCTTGGAGCCCAAAAAAATAAAGTATGACACTGTTTCCACTGTTTCCCCATCTATTTCCCAAGAAGGGATGGGACCAGATGCCATGAGCCTCATTTTCTGAATGTTGAGCTTTAAGCCAACTTTTTCACTCTCCTCTTTCACTTTCATCAAGAGGCTTTTCAGTTCCTCTTCACTTTCTGTCATAAGGGAGGTGTCATCTGCGTATCTGAGGTTACTGATATTTCTCCTGGCAATCTTGATTTCAGCTTGTGCTTCTTCCAGCCCAGTGTTTCTCATGATGTACTCTGCATATAAGTTAAATAAGCAGGGTGACAAGATACAGCCTTGACGAACTCCTTTTCCTATTTGGAACCAGTCTGTTGTTCCATGTCCAGTTCTAACTGTTGCTTCCTGACCTGCATATAGGTTTCTCAAGAGGCAGGTCAGGTGGTCTGCTATTCCCATCTCTTTCAGAATTTTCCACAGTTTATTGTGATCCACACAGTCAAAGGCTTTGGCATAATCAATAAAGCAGAAATAGATGTTTTTCTGGAACTCTCTTGCTTTTTTGATGATCCAGTGGATGTTGGCAATTTGGTCTCTGGTTCCTCTTCCTTTTCTAAAACCAGCTTGAACATCAGGAAGTTCACGGTTCACATATTGCTGAAGCCTGGCTTGGAGAATTTTGAGCATTACTTTACTAGCATGTGAGATGAGTGCAATTGTGTGGTAGTTTGAGCATTCTTTGGCACTGGAATGAAAACTGACCTTTTCCAGTCCTGAGGCCACTGCTGAGTTTTCCAAATTTGCTGGCATATTGAGTGCAGCACTTTCACAGCATCATCTTTCAGGATTTGAAATAGCTCAACTGGAATTCCATCACCTCCACTAGCTTTGTTCTTAGTGATGCTTTCTAAGGCCCACTTGACTTCACAGTCAGGGATGTCTGGCTCTAGGTGAGTGATCACACCATCGTGATTATCTGGGTCGTGAAGATCTTTTTTGTACAGTTCTTCTGTGTATTCTTGCCACCTCTTCTTAATATCTTCTGCTTCTGTTAGGTTCCTACCATTTCTGCCCTTTATTGAACCCATCTTTGCATGAAATGTTCCCTTGGTCTCTCTAGTTTTCTTGAAGAGATCTCTAGTCTTTCCCATTCTGTTGTTTTCCTCTATTTCTTTGCATTGATCGCTGAAGAAGGCTTTCTTATCTCTTCTTGCTATTCTTTGGAACTCTGCATTCAGATGCTTATATCTTTCCTTTTCTCCTTTGCTTTTCACTTCTCTTCTTTTCACAGCTATTTATAAGGCCTCCCCAGACAGCCATTTTGCTTTTTTGCATTTCTTTTCCATGGGGATGGTCTTGATCCCTGTCTCCTATACAATGTTATGAACCTCAGTCTATAGTTCATCAGCACTCTAACTATCAGATCTAGTCCCTTAAATCTATTTCTCACTTCCACTGTATAATCATAAGGGATTTGATTTAGGTCATACCTGAGTGGTCTAGTGGTTTTCCCTACTTTCTTCAGTTTAGGGTATCAAATAGTGAGAACTCACACAAAGAAAACCACTGTAATACAAGACCCAGCCTCATCCAACCACTGATAGCACCCTGTGCAGTTTGCCTCATCTAAACAACAAACAAAACAAAAATACAAGCCAAATCATCAGCAGACAGGATTACCACCTCACTCAGCCTTGCCCATCAGAGGAAAAACAAACAAACAAACAAACAAACACTCTGCACAAATATCACCCTATAAGAAGCTTACACAAACCACTGGACCAAACTTAGAGGGCAGAAACCAAAAGGAAGAAAGAACTCAACCTTGAAGCCTGGGAATAGAAGACCTCAAACACAATAAGTCAAAAAAAAATGAAAAGGCATATATATACTACACAAATGAAGGGAACAACTAGAAACACAGAAGTCCAAATAAATGAAGAGGAAATAGGCAAACTACCTGAAAAAGAATTCAGAATAATGATAGTAAAGATGATCAAAAACCTTGAAAGCAAAATGGAGAAAATGCAAAAATCAATTAACAAAGACCTAGAAGAATTAAAAAATAAACACGCAGAGACAAACAACACAATCACTGAAATTAAATATACTCCAGAAGGAATCAATAGCAGAATATCTGAAGCAGAAGAATGAATCAGTAAGATGGAAGATAAAATGGTGGAAATAACTTTGAAGAGCAGAATAAAGTAAAAAGAATGAAAAGAACTGAGGATAATCTCAGAGACATCTGGGACAATATCAAATGCACCAATGTTCAAATAATAGGGGTCCCATGAGAAGAAGAGAAAAAGAAAGGGTATGAGAAAATTTTTTAAGAGATTATAGTTGAAAATTTCCCCAACATGGAAAAGGAAATAGTCAATGAAGTCCAAGAAGCACAAAGAGTCCCATACAGGATAAACCCAAGGAGAAACATGCCAAGACACATATGAACCAAACTAACAAAAGCTAAACACAAAGAAAGAATATTAAAAGCAGCAAAAGAGAGGCAACAAGAAACATACAAGGGAAACCCCATACGCATAACAGCTGATCTTTCAGCAGAAACTCTGGAGGCCAGAAGGGAATGGCAGGATATAGTTAAAGTACTGAAAAGGAAAAATCTACAAACAAGATTACTGTACCCAGGAAGGATCTCATTCAAAATTGATGGAGAAATCAAAAGCTTTTCAGGCAAGCAAAAGTTAAGAGAATTCAGTACCACCAAACCAGCTTTATAAAAAATGTTAAATGGACTTACATAGTCAAGAAATACAAAAGAAGGAAAAAGATCTACAAAATCAACCCCAAACAATTAAGAAAATGGCAATAGGAACATATATATCAATAATTACTTTAAACGTAAGTGGATTAAATGCTCCAACCAAAAGACACAGACTGGCTGAGTGGATACAAAAACAAAACCCATATATATGCTGTCTACAAGAAATCCACTTTAGACCTCAAGACACATATAGACTGAAAAATATATCCCAAGCAAATGGGAAGCAAAAGAAAGCTGGAGTAGCAATCCTCATATCAGACAAAATAGACCTTAAAATAAAGAAGATTATAAGAAATAAGGAAGGACACTACATAATGATCAAGGGAAAACATAACAATTATAAATATTTATGCACCCAACATAGGAGCACCTCAATACATAAGACAAACACTAACAGACATAAAAAGATAAATTGACAGTAACACAATAATAGTAGGAGACTTTAAAACCCCACTCACACCAATGGACAGATCATCAAAACAGAAAATTAACAAGGAAACCAGCACATGTTTCCAAACACAGGAGAATGAGGGAAAAATAGTAATGTTCTGTGTTTGTAAGTAATGTTCTTGGAGTTTACTTTTTTTTTTCAGTTGTTGTTTTAAAATGTTACTGTTTTGTTTCTTTAATTACTTGTTGAGAGTGAAGGATGGGAGGTGGGGAATGGGGAAGAAGGGTAAAAAATGATGAGTCATGGGAAGCCAGGAAAGAGGTTAAAGAGAAAGTCTAAGGCAAGGCAGAATGCTGAGGGATTGAAACATGGAATTAAGTCATGATTTCAAATCCTGGCTTTCAATGCATTCTAGCTAGGTTACTTGGACAAGCTACTCAATTCTTTAGGCTTGTTCCCTCAGTTGTAAAATGGCACTAATAATCAAATCTAGCTCATGGGGTTGTTGGGTGAACTAATTAAAATAACATGTGTTAAGTATGTACACAGTGATCACTAAATGGTACAAGCTATTATCACAATTAGTAGTAGTGAAGCAGATGGAATGAAATATAATCAATGCTTATGTCATTCTACTCATTCCATTTCTACAGTTTTATGTTGATTTTCTCTCTTTGGAGTCCAGGGAGAGATGTGGTAGTGGAAATGGGATGGGTAGAAAAGTACTTTCAGAGAGCAGACTTACAAGGTCATGCAACAAGTATTGCACCATGGAGCCACACCACAACTCCCAGGAACAGAACAGAAAAAATGCTAATTATTATTATAAGACCATTATCTCTTGGCAATCACCTCTCTAAGATTTTGAACCAGGACTTTCATCTTTCTTTTTATAAAATAGAAGAAGTAATAATTTACAGACCTGTTTTCCATTCGCTAAATCTCCAACCCTGACACTCTCATCTCTCCCATTCTCAGGCTCATCACTCCCAACAGCTGGGGCCAGTTAGTGATTAATTGAAACATGGAAACAGGGTCCAGGGTGATTAATCTGGAGACAGATGAACTTTTATGACCCCTGACCTTGGCTACCTCTACCCTGTGATAAACTATCTGAGCAAAACTGAACTAGGAAAGGATGGGAGGCAAAAAGGCTGATAAAGAATCTTGATCCTTTTCCAGAAACTCTGCTATTTTAACCAAGGGTAAATCTGAGTACCATTTAATCAGATATTAACAATTGCAGCAATGATTTTCCGACCTTTGAGGAAGGTGTAGTATTATTCCAGCCAAAGAGAAGTTGTCCACAGCCTCACACTGTGAGTCTGAGAGTAGTGAGTCTAGGTGGGTGTGAATGTTCTATCCAAACTGACTGAAGCAGTTAGTATCTTTGCTTGGGTCACTTGCTGAAGTCTCTGCTCTATTTTTAAGGTGTTCTTTTTCTGGCAGCACAAGTTAAGTGTTGGAAAACCTAAATGAATAGAGATAAGGTAGAGGCAGCCAACTGTCAGGCAGGAGACAAGCCAGTCATCCACAAATGTGCTCAATTAAATTTTTAATTCACACATCTACACACAAACATATATAGCATGTGACCCACCAGAAGTTGCTCTTATGAACTTCTACCACATATGAAAGTAACACAGTAACTGTCTCTAAAAAATAAAGTAAATATGTTTCTGCATATTATAATATATACAGAATGGTGTGTGTATGTGTGTATGTATATGCATATTTCATGTATTACAATATATGGTGGTTTAGTCACTAGGTCGTGTCCAACTCTTTGTGACCCCATGGACTCTAGCCTGCCAGGCTCCTCTGTCTGTGGGATTTTCTAGGCAAGAATACTGGAGTGGATAGCCATTTCCTTCTCCGGATGATCTTTCCCACCTAGGGATAGAATCTGGGTCTCCTGCATTGCAGGCAGATTCTTTACCAATTGAGCCACCAGGGAAGCCCTATTACAATATATGTGCTGTGCTTAGTTGCTCAGTCGTGTCCAGCTCTTGGCGACCCCATGGACTATAGCTCGGTGGGCTCCTCTGTCCATGGGGATTTGCCAGGCAAGAGTACTGGAGTGGGTTCCCATGCCTTCTCCAGGGGAACTTCCCAATCCAGGGATCGAATCTGGGTCTCCCACATTGCAGGTGGATTCTTTACCAACTGAGCCACCAGGGAAGCATTACAATATATACTGAATTATATTTAGAATATACATAGAGTGCAAGCTCCATGTGGCAAGAGTTTGTCCATTTCTTCATAGTAGATACTCAACAAATCTTGTCGCATAAAAGAATGCATATATATAAATTATTTCATCTGATCCTCCAGGCAGCACTGTGAGTTAGGAACAAAAAGGAATATTCCTGTCAGCATGCTGTAGTTGGAGGATTCTTAGTGGCGTGGTCAAGGTCACCAGCTAGAGAACAGTAGAATCAGAATGAAGCCAGGTTAAATGGGTTCTTCTCCCAATCATTACCGTGAATTGATCTAACTTCTGTAACATGTGAAAACAAAAGTTGCTTGTTTTCTTCTTTACCAAAGTGTAAGTGAAAGTCGTGTCTGACTCTTTGCCACCCCAGGGCCTATAGAGTCCATGGAATTCTCCAGGCCAGAATAGTGGAGTGGGTAGCCTTTCCCTTCCCCAGGGGATCTTCCCAACCCAAGGATGGAACCCAGGTCTCCTGCATTGCAGGCAGATTCTTTACCAGCAGAGCCACAAAGGAAACTCCTCTTTACCAAGTAATGGGCTCAATTCATTTCCTCATCTATACCCTATTCTCTTGGATCAGGTTTATCTGGAGCCTGGGGTTGAGAGATTACAGTCCAGTTACCAGTAGTGTTCATTCTTCTCCACCTCTTCTGAGCCAGTTCAGAGGCCCCCAGACACTGCACTGCTTTTTCTTTCCCCCTTGCACTCTCTTTCCCACTTTCTTAACTTTTGTTTTTCTGTGTCCCTTCTCCTCCACTGGCTCAAGCAACTACTAAATAAGAGAAATTAAACACACTCTCTTGGTGGGAAAGAACCATTTGGACTCCTTTCTTCCATTTCAAGCCCTTGAGATATCATCTGAAGAAGCCACAGTGAAAAGAAATTAAAAGCAAAAATCACCATTTACAGGAAAGGAGGGAAAGCTTAGCTGACACACCAGTCACTACAAACACACATATGTGCCCACACGCACGCGCACACACATCCCTTAATCCTTAAAAAACCTTGATCTTGGAGAGAGATGTTTGGATTTTGAGTGAATCATTAGCCTCCCATTTTTTCTTCTTTCCACCAAATGAACACTGTATAATGTGTCCAGTCAGTGGCCTTCTTTTTTTTTTAATTATTATTAACCATTGAATATTAAAATAAAAAAGAAGAAGACGCTATTAAGGTGTATCCACACGCCCACTCAGTAGATAAAGTGATGATGGGCAAAAACCGAGGATTTTCCTGAAAACATTTCTTGTTTTAGGAGAATAAAAATCAATGTCTCTGAAAATCATGGAGTCCGCGGGTATGAATGCTCACTTAATATTTCACATGTTCAGTTTCTTGCTTCCAGACCCTCCTAGCCAAATTTATTGCCCATGGCTGAAGAAAGGATTTTTTTTTCCCCGTGAAACTTGTTTTGGCTTCAGGTAAAGTTCAAATAATATTTACCAAGATTATTAAAAAACTCTAAAACTTTTTTCTTCTTCAGCATTCAAGGATGGAATGTCAGAGAGTGTTGACATTAATTTTTAAATTAATATTTTTGGAAAAATGTTCTTTAATAAAAGATCAAATGATTACCACAATGCTGGAAATGGGCTGCCGATGGGTAACAATACTTGTCAACGGCAAAATTCAGAACATAATGTAAGCTCTCCCATGGGTTTGCACACAATGGAAATACAAATTATTTTCTTAAATTGATTTTTTTGAATTTTCATTCTAGCTCATCTTCCGCTCTAAGGCTGAAACGCTGACCTCAAAAACATCTTTGCTCTTAACAGGAGAAAGAGCATTTCTTAACCGTATAATCTACATAAATTCCCCATCACCACATGCTAAAGAATTCTGTCACTGCCCACTGGGCAATTTAAAAAGACTCCTAAGTTACAGATTGTCTTGTATTTTCCTAACTTCCTTTGTTTCAATGTGCAGCTAAGGCAATAACGAAGAGAATGGGCAATACAAAATTAAAGATTTCTAATCATTAACTTTATAGAACGATGGTAGAACAGATGGTAGATGTTTGTTTGTTTGTTTTGTCCTTTACTCTAAAATAAAAAGTTGGCACTTTAAAAAAAGAAAGAGGGAGAATGAGCTTTGTCCAAACAAGCCTGGATTATAGCAGACGCTCTACCACTCAGCAGTGTGACTTAAGGAAATTAACTCCTCTTGACCTCCGTTTTCTCACTTGAAAAAGTAACATAATAAGAGCACCTTTCTCTCAGAGTGACTATTATCAGCACTCCCAATCCTCACTTTCTTTAACTTTTTATTCCACATTGGATCATTGCTGATTAATAATGTTGTGTTAGTCTTGGGTGTACAGCAAAGTGTTTCAGTTTTGCATATACATGTATCTATTCCTTTTCAAATTCTTTTCCAATTAGGTTGTTACATAATATTGAGCAGAGTTCCCTGTCCTATACAGTAGGTTATCCATTTTAAATATGGAAGTGTGTACATGTCAATTCCAAACTCCCAAACTATCCCAATACTCACATTTTAACTCACTTTTATTTTTCGCCATGAAAATGATCATCATATAAAATACTCCATATTAGCTAGTTAGTTTGGTTAGTTGTCTATACATGCCCCCTCCGATTAGACTTTAAGACCCAGGTGGGCAGTGGCTGGTTGCTCACCACTGTATCCTATCCAGCCCATAGCAGGAACTCAACTATTTATTGAATGTTGAATAAGTGAAAATAAAGTCCCAGCACAGTGCTGGTGTGTAAGAGCCCCTTCCTCCAAGCATACCAGTCAACCCATTGCTGTCATTGTGAAGATAAAGGGAATTTAATTTGTGAGACTTTCCAAGAGGACTGGGTTTGTTTTTCTTCCATTTTCTTCACACTCCTGCTTTTTTGTCACAGCACACGTGGTGGAGGACATTCCTTTCCCTTCCTGCTTTCCTTAGCAGTAATGTCTCCATGCGTATGGACATACCCTAGAAGATTCTCAATCAGGATTGAACCATACTGAGAATGAAAGTGAAAAGAAAAGTGTTAGTCACTCAGTCATGTCTGACTCGTTGTAACCCCATGGACTGTATCCCACCAGGCTCCTCTGTCCATGGAATTCTCCATATGAGAATACTAAAGTGGGTTGCCTTTCCCTTTTCCAGGGATATTCCCAACCTAGGGATGGAACTCAGGTCTCCTGCATTGCAGGCAGATTCTTTACTGTCTGAGCCACCAGAGAAACCCTGAGCTAATCTGGCAGCCTGGCAAACCAAGTGACATCATCTAACTTGAGTTTCCCTCTTTTTACTTTCACTTTTTAAATTTTTTTTCAAAAAAGCAATATTCTCAGTTTCTCAAGATAAGTGTTTTCTTTGTCATTCTTAAAATTTGGTCTTGTGTCCAGGTCTGGAGACCCTCTGCCCTGATTTAATACATTGGCCTGGACAACACAAGCCAGGGACACTGATTCTCTAAATGATCAGGCATCAGGAATGTTGACAAAGTTTAATCTCCCAGGAAAGGGACCAGGTAGCTTCTACTTTTACTGGAGTACAACTGGGGTGACTGAGAATGGAAGCAGAACAAAGAAAACAATCAGAGGATGTCTGGATCTCAAAATATTTAGAAGTTTTAAAACCAAGGTCAAAATTTGTTCTCCATTCCTGAAATCAATCATTAAAAAAAAAAAACAAAAAAACAAAACTCATGATGAGCAAAACCAGAACCCTAATTTCCCTCCCTCCTTTCAAGATAAAAAGATTATAAACTTTGGGAATCTGGGCTAGAATCCTGATTCTTCACCTATAGGCATCTGTACGATCTGAAGAAAATTGCTATTTTCTTTTAGTAAATGAGATAGTAACACCTATCTTTTAGAATTATTATAATTCAATGAGTTAATGCTTGTGATTAGTACATTGCTTGGTACACAGTAAGTGTTCCATAAATATTCACTTGCTTCCCTTTTCTTATTACCAAGGCCACTTTTCTTATTAATTATGTGAGTGTAAAATGGGGGTAATTCTTATGCCTCAGGTGACATTAAATGAGAAAACATTACTGTCCCAACTACAGAGTCTAGCATTTTACAAGCACTCAATCCATGCAGCTACTCTTATTGTTATTATTCAGTCGCTATGTCATGTCCACCTCTGCCACCCCATGAACTGTAGCCCACCAGGCTCTTCTGCCCATTGGATTTCCCAGGCAAGAATATTGGAGTGAGTCGCCATTTCCTTCTCCAGGCAATCTTCCTGGATCAGAGATCAAGCCTGCATCTCCTGCATTGGCAAGCAGATTCTTTACCACTGAGCCATCAGGGAAACCCAACCCTAACTCTTATTATTACTTACCATTTATTAAGCACCTGTTTTGTGTCACAACCAAAGGACTTGTCCTCTGGGCACTTTAAACACATGACCTTGATAATTTAATCTTCAAAATAAGTCTCACTGTGAGGTAGGCATTCTTATATTTATATCAGAGATGAAGAAACTAAGGGTCAAAAAGTTAAGTAATTTGGTCGGGCTTATACAGTGTCACGGAGAAGGCAATGGCACCCCACTCCAGTACTCTTGCCTGGAAAATCCCATGGGCGGAGGAGCCTGGTAGGCTGCAGTCCATGGGGTTGCGAAGAGTCAGACACGACTGAGCGACTTGACTTTCACTTTTCACTTTCATGCACTGGAGAAGGAAATGGCAACCCACTCCAGTGTTCTTGCCTGGAGAATCCCAGGGACGGGGGAGCCTGGTGGGCTGCCGTCTATGGGGCTGCACAGAGTCGGACACGACTGAAGCGAATTAGCAGCAGCAGCAGCAGCATACAATGTCAGAGCTGGTATCTGAACTCATGTCTCTGTGACTTCAAAGTCTGTGTTCTCTCCTATAACTATGCTGTAATGATGCCCATGGGGCTTCCCAAGGTGGCTTGGTGGTAAAGAACCCTCCTACCAATGCTGAAGATGCAGGAGACACAGATTTGATCCCTGGGTTTGGAAGATACCCTGGAGGAAGAAATGGCAACCCACTCCAGTATTCTTGCTTGGACAGTCCTATGGACAGAGGAGCCTGGTGCACTAAAGTCCATGGAGTCGCAAAGAGTCAGACATGACTGAAGTGACTGAGCAGGCAGCACAATAAATATTAGATAAATTGAAGAAAGAAACCATGTTCATTACATCAATGGATGAGCTCTAACTCTTAAAATAAAATATGGATCCTTGTTGCTTTGTGTGATGGTCAGAGCCTGGATGCAACCCATCCTGAATTCCCCTCATGCAGACATTATCAACCTTTCCCCGAGTCCTCAAAGTGGACAGTTGTGGTTCCTCTGGCCGTAACCCCAAAGTTGAAGGAGGTTTCAGCAAACACTCTCGTCCTTTGATACTGCATAAGATCTAGAAAGAGGGGATGGGTAAGATTGCCTTCTCAGAGAGAGAGGCTGAATGCCAGGACCTTCCCTTGGCTGTAACTCCATCCTAGCCATTGAACCATGTCAGCCTCTTCACCCTGCTCCCACCTGCATGCTTGGGCACACTGTCCCACATGCAGCATTTCGTCCTGGCAAGAGGTACATAGGAGGCCTCTTGGCAGAGCCAGTTGTCTTGGTTTAAAGACATCCATGATGCTGGTTTCTGCTGCCTTGTTCCTCACTCTCTCTCCCAACAGCACTCAGCCTTCACCTCATGAACCCGGAGTTTCCTGGCTTCTGCCTAACTCCTGGCACCAGGATCTCTCATGCTTGCCAGATTCCGGGCACTCCCAAATCCAGCCAACTGCCTTGTCTGGCCCTGAGCTTTCCTTCCAGGCTTCCTCTGGCTTTTCTGGTCTTGATCCTCGATATCTGGCTCACTGCATCTCAGTCCTGTATAGCCCTGGTTTAGTCCCTGCTCACCCAGCAGTGAGACCTTGCATATGCCCTACAATGATAATTTTTAAGAAATCTTGTTCAAGAAATCTAGTACAAATAGATGTAATGCCCTTCCTTATTATACATACCCAGGTGAGGATTAAACTAGAGGCAATGCTAAGAGCTTTCTTTGTGTTAAAGAAAGGGCCCAGGAGAAATATTTGGTGAGCAGATCCCCAGACTTTAGGATCTTTGCAGGGAAGGCTTCCTACCAAACCTCCCTCTTAAAGAAACTTCCATTTTAGAGCAATCAGGAAGAAAAATTTAGGACTAAATTCATTAGCACCATCTTGCAGACCTCCCAATTTTCTCACCACCACTCTCCACAGCCACTGCCAAGAATTTTAACATTTTAACTATTTCTCCCTCTCTCGTTACATATTCATTAATTTTGATTCATTTAACATACATTCTTTCTGTTCTAAAACATGCAATTTATGTCACAAAATCATTTGTTTAAAAGAGCAGTTCATGGATCAACAACAGAAATTGTTACTGAATCAATGTTTGATTGAGTTTGGAGAATACAGGGGTGCTTCCAGGGATGGACACACAGCAAGATGAAAAGTGCACACTACATCCATTTTTACATGACAATGCACAGCGTAGTTACTGCAGTGTTAATTTCCTGGCACACCTAGAGAGTGGCAATACTATAAAGGACCCCCAGGTAAAGGGAGAAGGCTAGTTACAGCACAACTGAACATAATTGCCCAGGTCCTCTGCTGTCCCAGGCCCTGGCCAGCTGCCTCAGGGGTGAGGCGTCAGTATCGCAACACATCTATAACCCATTGGTGGTACATTGGTAAACACTGCCTTCCAATGAGGGTCATTCATTCACTCATTTAAGATTTTTGAGTTCCTATGACTGTTTTACATGATTGTACCAGTTGCTGTTAGAGGAGCTTGGGATATGTCAGTGAACCAAAGATCCCTGGCCCCATGAGCTTCGATTCCACTGGAAGGGAACAATAATAAACATGCATTAAGCATAATAAAAGCTTCCCAGGTGGCGCCAGTGCAGGAGACATAAGAGACACGGGTTCAATCCCTGGGTCAGGAAGACCCCCGGAGAAGGGCATGACAACCCACTCCAGTATTCATATCTAGGGAATCCCAGGACAGGGTAGCCTGGCAGGCTACAGTCCATAGAGTCGCACAGAGTTGGACAGGACTGAAGCAACTTAGCACGCATGCAAGCATAATAAATGAATAGGTTCTATAGCTGTGAAGTGGCATAAAGAGAATAAAAGAACAGGGCGAGAGGCCTGGGAGGGGGACAGACAGGGCAGTTGCTGAGTGAAATAGGAGCTTAAGGGTGACCCTCAGTGAGAAAGTGGACAGATACTTGACCAGAGTGAGGATATCAGCCAAGTGCGTGCCAAGTGCAGCAGGAGTATCCCAGAGAGTGGAAACAGCCAGAGCAGAGGTCCTGAGGTAGGAAGTGCTGATGGGGCTTCTAGAAACAGCAAGGAGGCTACTCTGGCTGGAAACAAGAACCTGGGGGGTGGGACACAGGATCCAGGCCAGGGAGGAAAGGAAATGTCTCTGCATTTATTTTTCATCTATTTGTGTGTGTATGTGTGTTTATTGCAAAGATCTTTCCCAGTCTATCGCTTATCTTTTCCATTAGTTTTGTGTCTTTGTTTGACAGAAATTTTAAGTTTAATATAGTCAGATTTATCAACTTTTCCATTTGGGTGTGCAGTTTTGTGTGTGTGTATCCCTTTTAAAAAAAAGTCTTCTGAACAGAATGGTTTATTTTATTTAAAAGGTTTAAAGTTTTGGTTTTTCTCATTTAAGTCTTGGTAAACCTTAAATTGAGATTTCTAACATGATAATAAGCAAAGGTCTAATGTTACTTTTTCCAGAAGCTTCCCTTACTGATTAGTCCATGTCTTCCTATCATTGACTGTTAATGCTATCCTATCTTTTGTCTCTACTTTTTTTCTTTCCATTCTTTTTTTTATTTGAAGTATAGGTGGTTTACAGTATTGTATTAATTTCTGCTATTCACCAGAGTGATTCAGTTATGCATATATGTACATTCTTTTTTGTATCTTTTTCCATCATGGTTTATAATCAGATATTGAATATAGTTCTCTGCACTATACCATAGGACCTTGTTGTTTATCCAATATATATATAAAAGCTTACATCTGCCAACCCAATCTCCCACTCTATTCCACCCCATCCTCCTCCCCCTTGGCAACCACTGGTCTGTTCTCCATGCCAATAATTCTGTTTGTCTCTAATTTATTTATTTATTTATGGCTGCATTGGATCTTTGTTGCTGCAGGCAGGCCCTCTCCTGTTGTGGTGAACAAGACCTGCTCTCTAATTGTGGTGCTTGGGCTTCTCATTGCGGTGGCTTCTCCTGTTGCAGAGCACAGGTTCTAGGTGCCCGGGCTTTGTTGTATTGGGGCATGTGGAATCTTCCTGAACCAGGGATTGAACCCGTGTCCCCTGCATTGGTAGGCAGGTTCTTTACTATTGAGCCACCAGGGAAGCCCCTGTTTATCTCTACTTTTAGATGAAAGATATCCTTGGTCTTACCCAGCTGGTCACCAAAAGGCAAAACATTGTCTGCTCTTGCCCTGCCATCTTACCAATGAGGACACTGAAAGAAACTATGGAATAAGTGATTTTTTAAGGGTAAGGGGGCAAGAAGAAAAGCAGCACAGCATGAAGGGCTGAAAACAGGGAGTGTGTGACCAAACCAAATTCACACGGTAAAGAAGCTTAACGACAGCACGCTGCCTGACTTAGCCATCAGCGAGGAGGTGGCCAGTCCCTTCGCCAGCCTTGCAGATGGTTCTGTCTGCTGATGTCCCCCCACAACCCCTTGACTGTGACTGACCACCTCTCACTGAGGGGCTAAGCAAACTACCGAAGGAAGTCGTCTCGATGTGACCGGGCAGGAGCAGGTGGACAGCAGGTTCCATAGCGGAGGAAACAGAAATGGAGGCTGAAGCATCCTGAGCCACCGGGAGAAAATCCCACCCAGCAAACTATTATTTCCAAGTTTCTGCTCCCTGCCTAGGCTTCTTATTCTTCAGTAGAAGGACATACACCTCCAGGATGATGACTGAGAGTCAACGGTGTCGTTTCTTGAAAGGTGAGAATGGGCTTCCATTTTACATGTCCTTCTGTTGCTCTCCCCAGTGTCTTGTCCTGAGACCAAGGGCACATCCTCAGCTCAGCACACATCCCCCAAAGCTCACAGCCCCCTCCTCTCTCTCAAGAGCGAGGGAGCTGAAAAGGGCCCTGGAGACTTTTCTCCCTCCATGCAAAACCAACTGGTAGGGTCATGAAATGTGGTCGGGTTTCTGTCACTCAATTCAGAAAAGCCAAACAGCTCTGAGCAGAGGCGTGATGACAAGAATGCCACGTTCATTGCTGCCCCGGGCCCAGTATTTGCCGCCGGCAGCGTCTGGGAAGGAAGTGCGATGCTTACAGCATTTATATTTTCCATGCTGTGGTGAACTTGGAACCTTCCCCCAGCTCAAGACAGAATAAATTTACTCCAGCACAAATCTCTTGATCATTTCTCCTTCAAATGTGGGAAAACAGCACTGAGAATGTGGAAAGTGTAGAGCACATCATAAATCCAGGGACACAGGGACTCAGAAAGCTGCATGAGGCACATAAAGGAAGCACTGTGCTGTAATATTATTTTCTGTTTAAAATCGACATGTGTGGTTTCAGACAAAGGCCTTTTAGTGTAGAGGAGAGAAGGTTCAGTGTTTCTCTTTTTGAAAAGCAGAGGAGTGTCTGGGAGAGACAGTGAAAAGATGTGCTTTGGGGTCGAGTCTGAAAGAAACTAAAAATAAAATGACCCGTACTTTCGAATAACTGCCCTGAGGAAAGAAAACCATGTAGCCGGCTTCCCAGGATGTGTGTGTCTATGTGTGTGTGTGTGTGTGTGTGTCTTCCGTGCCAGTGACTTCTGTCCTGGTGTGTTATATTTGAATGGAAACAGGTGTTTATTAATAAAATCCCCAACTTGGCCCCATGTGGGAGGGATTATTAACTGTCACTTAAAATGTCTCTGTCCCTGTTTCTCCTTCCGTCCAACACAGGGAAGATGATCAGAGCTGCACATTTTCTTGAAGTATTTTGTTATGAAACTATATATAGTTATAGGAAGATTCTGAGGTAGACAGAATGGTGGATAAGAGCACAGACTGACCCCCGCTGCCTGGACTTGAATCCTTACTCTGCTGCAAATGGTACCAGCTGTGTAATCTTGTGTAAGTTACTTAACTTCTCTGGGCCTCAGTTTCCTCCTTCATAAAATGGGATTGATAAGAATGCCCCCCTCTTTGGGCTGTTGTGGGAACTGAATTAGTTACTATATGGAAAGTACTTAGCATATACTGACTCGTGGTGGTGGTGGTGGTTTAGTCGCTAAATCATGTCCGACTCTTTGCAACCCCATGGACTGTAATCCACCAGGCTCCTCTGTTTATGGGATTCTCCAAGCAAGAATACTGGAGTGGGTTGCCATTTCCTTCTCCAGGGGATCTTCCCAACCCAGGGATCAAACCCAGGTCTCCTGCATTGCAGGCAGATTCTTTACTGACTGAGCCACCAGGGAAGCCCCATACTGACTAGTAGGGATATATAATGTTTACTATTCTTGATGAATCCTCTTGATAGCCTGACCTTGAACTCTAATGACTATCTTGGCTTTCTGTATTTAAAAAGGGGGGGGGGTTGCTACTCTTAACAGACAGATAATGATTCTTTAATAAAAAAAGATTGAATCGACTTGTTCCCACTTGAATCTATTTATTTCTCAACTCTGGTGGCCACGGTGGGTAGTGTGCACTTAGCATCCTCTTCTTTTGAACTTGGCACCATAGTCTTGCCTTGAACTCCAGGCTGCTTCTGAATACCTACAGCTTGGGTTTTCTTCAGGAACTTAAACACCCCCTTTCCACCTACCCGACCTCTCACCAGTGGCAGGGAGGGCCTGTGACCCGGCTTGGCCCACCATCCTCTTTTTCTAGCATTTGCATCTTGAGCAGAGAGAAATCCAAGATGGGGAATGGCTGGTCCCATGCCATCACTTCATTTCACTTCACCATGTTGTAAACAAAAATGAGAAGAAAACATTAAGGAGATGTGAAGTGTGAAGATGGGGCAACTATTCAAATACAAGTCTCACTGGGGGAGAGGGGTGCTCAGTATTTCCTAGAGTTCAGCAGCTTCTCCCCTGCCAGGAATCTGTGATCAGAGGGAGGGTAAGGAAGGTGTTGTTGACAGTGAGGAGGGGTATGGATGAAAGAAACAAAGAAAGAATGGGACCCCAAGACGAATTCTCTGACTTCATGCTTCAGCTCTGGGCAGCCTTGTAGGTGAGTCATGTGGGGAAAAGAATCACTTAACGAGAGAGTGGGTACAGGAAGAATTGTGAAAGAGCAAAATGGCAGAAAGAGGAGCAAAGAACTAAATTGGGAAAAAAAAAAAAAGACGGATGGGAACAGCACAATCACCAGCAAGAATCAGACAGCACCTGCTCACTCAGAACCTCTCAGCCAGTGTCTGGGTGAGGAGCTCCTTTTGGGAGTTCGGACTCGTTCATATCTGTGCCATGGGGAGAACAGATCTCCCCATTAATGAATGACCCAGGTATTTGTAATAATGGCAGTGAAACATTAGTGATGCTGGATTCAGTGGAGATGTCTAGAGCATGAGCATTAATATTCTGCTTTTACTCTACTTAGCACTGTCTAAAACCTTAATGTTTCAGAAAACCCAGGAGAACTTTGGATTTTCTCCTGGCCCACCAATAGCTTCTCTCAACTTATCTTGGCAAAACACCTGAGACAAGTGTCCAAAGTGAAGGTTAGAAGAAGAGTAGCCATGCAAAGAGCAAGAAATATAGCAAGATTAATTAGAGGATGCAGGGCCCACATCCCATTTTGCTGGGAATCTGGTCCAAATAGAGAGGGCCAAATTGGGCCCCAGGGAGGCCGAAGCTGCCAAGGAACAGATGTTCTTTTATCCTTTTAGTGTAAGGACAAGTCCCCCAAATGGAATGGCATGAAGCATGGGCAATACAGTATATTTTCCAGTTGTTAATGATGCACATGTATTCACAAACCCACCTTATCATGCCATTGAAATAGCCATGTAGGTTATAAGTGTAATTTAAGCTTTGTTCCCCCAAATGCTTTTCAGTCTCTCTCTCTCTCTCTCTCTCTCTCTCTCTCTCTCTCTCACACACACACACACACACATGCAAAGTCTTCCTGCTGAATCATAATTATAGAACAGAGCTCAAGGTAACATTATCTGCAGCTAGTCTGACCCACTTCTTCTAACAATGAATGCAGGAACTAAAACAGAAATTAGAAACAGCCCAGTCAGGAAATGTGTTATATGAAAGAATTTTCATTAAAAAAAAAATAACATTCACTTTGTTATTTTTAACCTAGTTTTATTTATCATGAGTTCTTAAACTAGATGTACAAATGTTTCATTACCAAGAACAAAAATTATCTTGTGTTCATGACACACATAAAGGCCAATTTTCTTTTTGAAGGGGAGAAATAATTACCATGTGTTGAAAGGGGAAAAAAATATACAGCTACATTCTACAGCATGAAAGATGGTCAGAGGGCGGCAATGCCCCTGATGCTTTCAGTCAGATGTCACATGGCACTTCTGAGAAAGATGCATGTCTGCTCTGCTCTTAAGATGCCCACGCTTTCCCAGTAATCTGATATTTAATAACTTTTTATTTCTTAGGGCATTTTTTCTTCATTCAAACATAAATTCATCCTTCTATTATTTTTTCTTACTATCTTCTCTATGAAATTAAAACATAATAGACCCCAAGCTCCCAAACCCGTATATTGAAATTGTAATCCCCAACGGGAGTGGCATTAGGAGATGTGGGCCTTCTGGAGGTGATTAAGTCATGAAGGTGGAGCCCTCACCTGCATAAGCGTCCTTATGCAGGAGACCCAAGAGGGAGACTTCACCCTTTTTGCTGTGTGTTAAGAGTGAGAAGTCAGTAATCTGCAACCCGGAAGAAGGCTGCTGGCAGCCTGATCCTGGATTTACAGCCTCTAGAACTGTGAGAATTAAATGTTTGTGGTTTATAAAAAACAAACAAAAGCCCACACATAATAGAGATCTCCATCTACTTATGAACATTTCATGTATAAAGGAAGAATGCATTAAGGTAAACAGTAATCATGTTCACAGAAATATCATCTGTTATGCCATATGAACTGACTTATTTGTTTTACAAATGACTTTTTAATTTTATTACTTTTTTCTTTTTTTTTTTAATTATGGAAAAAGTCAAAATAGACAAAAATGGAGAGAAGAGTATAATGATGTCCAAAGACCCAACACTGGCTTCAACAAGTATCATCTCATGGTTCATTTATACTCCCACAACCCCTCATCCCACTCCCCAGTATTATTTTGGAGTAAATCCTGTGATATTTTTTCATTAGAAAATATTTCAATTTCATTTCTAAAAGATAAGAACTTATTTTAAAAACATAATCATAATAAAAATAATCACACCTAAAAGAAGATTAAAAATCATTTTTTAATTTTATCAAAACTCCAGCCAGGGGACATCCCTGGCTGTCCAGTGGTGACTCCACACTTCCACTTCAGGGGCCACAGGTTTGATCCCTGGTCAGAGAACTAAGATCCCACATGCTGCTCAGCTCAGCCAAAAACAAACAAACAAAAAACCCTCTAGACGGTATCTGTAGTGGACACTGTAACGTGCTACCCAGCTCTTCCTTCAGGATCAAAGGCTTTATTCCTCCTGCTGCTTTGGCATGCTGCCAGCTGACAGCACTCGGCTTTTTACCCTTTTCCCTCAAAGTTGCACACATTTCCCTGGGGCGGCCAACACCCGTGATTGGATCAATGCAGGGTTAAAGGCCCACACACGTGCCCCAACCGTTCCTGCTCTAAGGAGCCATCGCCTGTAATGCTCCCTGTGGGCTTGGCAGAGGTTTTGCTGTAACTATTTCTGAGCCCAGCTTCTCCCTCTGTTCAACCCTGCAGCTTTCCCTTCTCTGTGGGTTTTGATCCCAGGAGCACTCCCCAACCAATCCCCTGCAGCTAGGCTTTGTCTCAGAGTCTACTTTCCAGAGAACCACACCTGCTAGAGCATTCAAATTTCTGTTCGTTTCCTAATGTCATTAAGGACACAAATGAACAATCAGAAGTGCACAGGGCAAGAGGGGAGAATCTCCATGCCCTCTTGGGGCTTGCCATCCTCCCAACCTGGAAGCTTCCTGGGCCTCATTCTTTCTCAGTTGCTATCTAAGTTTCATTAACTGAGCATGATTAAGTCATTAGGTGTTGGTGAATGAACTTGATCTCCAGCCACCTTTCTCTCCCTGGAGTTTAGAAGAAAGTGAAGCTGAAAGTTCAAACCCTCAAATCATGTGCTTCACTCCTCTGTAACCAGTCCCCATCCTAATTCTATTTAGGGGCCACCAAGAATCACCTTATTAGCATAAACTCAGATTATCATTGAAAGGAGTTTATATGAAAAACAAAACACACTCTGATCACTCAGGAAATTGCAAAGATCTGTGCCAGAAACTGGGGACAAAGGCCAAATACACATAAGTAGAAACATATAATTTATACTATGGCTTCTTACTTTCTCTCTTTTATGACGAGATGGTCTAGGTTCACACATTACCTACCCCAGACTTGGATTCAGACATTTTTAAAAGAGTCTGAAATTCCTTTTGGTGGGAAATGGTATTTAGAAACCACTCTCTGGACATGAAGACGGTTCATTGCTAATGAGTTAGCTACTGATACTGGACCTTTTAGGTGGACAAAACTTGGGGAAATTTTTAAGATAAAATTCCTCAGGAATTCAACTGACATTTCTAATTCAAATTTGGGAGTATTTTTATTTACCTTCTTGTATTTCTCAAGCTGAGAATCCTAGAATTTGATTTAGAATGTCATATAATTACGCATTTGCTTTGTCTCACAATACACATATAACAGTCTCAGGTAAACATGTGACTCCTGAAAATTCTTTATAAAAAAGTTTTTGTTCTCCCCTGTACTTATGATTGGCTCAGTAAAGAAGCTGCCTGCAATGCAGGAGACCTGGGTTCAATCCATGGGTTGGGAAGATCCCCTGGGGGAGGGCATGGCAACCCACTCCAGTATTCTTGCCTGGAGAATCCCATGGACAGAGGAGCCTGGTGGGCTACAGTCCATGGAGTCACAAAGAGTCAGACATGATTGAGCAACTTAGCACAGCACAGTGCTTATCATATATACTACTAGGGATGTACCATACAATTACTAGGCTTAGCAAAGTTATTTTCTGCCAACAACTGAATACACAGTGAGATGAATTTTGTTTCATTTACTCCTCACTGTCCTGGGATTTCTTTTAAACTTAATTTTGTTTTATAATTATATAAAATATTTTTACAAATATTTCAAAGTCAAATAAACAAAGATATTCAAAGAAGCCTGGTTTCCATTCCTTTTTCCTCCATTATATTTTCTTCCATTCCTTACAGGTAAAAAGATTTTAATTTGTTTATCCTCTCTGTTTATATATTTATATGTATATATATATATATACTTCTTTTTATAAAAAATTTGCTCATCCTAATTATAAGAATTTCTAATTTACAGAATTTTATGGCTTTGCCCTGCTGCAACCCCCATCTTAGATGGAAGAAGAGAGGGAGTGAGAACAGAAGAACACTGGCATTTATGGCATTTATCGTCACATACCACATACCAGACACATTCCTAGTATATTTAATATTCACTATAAATCTTAGGTGGAAGCATTCTAATCCCTATTTTATAAAGGAACATGGATCTGATATTGGAGCCCAAATCTTTTTCACTCAAAGGACATGGTTGATCAAATACACTCTCTCTCTAATGTCCCTTAACTTAGCTTTCTCCCCTGAAGGCTAAAGAAAAGCTTTAGTATTTATATTCTCTCCTTTTCTCCTTCCTCACTGTAAGTGTCCTGTGACAGCGTGCATTTCATTTGTATTTCCATGCTTATGGTTTATAGTTTAACTTATTGCAAAATTTTTTATTAATAAAAAACAGAGATATAATACCAAAAAGATTTGAGAAGCCCTGCTACCATCTGTCAGCAGACACATCTGTCAGAAGTACCATGCCCTCCAGCAGAAACTTGCAGACTCAAGATGGAAAAGTGAAATAAAAATGTTAGTCACTCGGTCTTGTCCGACTTTTTGTCACCCCGTGGATTGTAGCCCGCCAGGCTCCTCTGTCCATGAAATTCTTTAGGCAAGAATACTGGAATGGGTTTCCATTTCCTTCTCCAGGGGATCTTCCCAACCCAGGGATCGAACTCAGATCTCCTGCATTGCAGGCAGATTCTTTACCATCTGAGTCAGCAAGACCCCACATTATTATTTTAAATAACATTATTAATTATAATTAGTTATATTAATAATTATTCTTATGATGGAAGAAAATTATTTTCTATTTTTAATTTCAACATTTGAAGTCAGTGATTTTTCCCAAGATCTTTCTATTTTTCAGGTTACTGATGATACCATGATGATAATATCATCAGTGTCATTTTAACATAAAAGAAAAATAAACCAAGACTTCTCCCTGGAGAAATTCTTGGCAGCAACAAGAAGGAGGGTGGGTGCAGTGGGTATGGGTAACCCTGCATATGAATTAGGTTTGACCTCCATTAGAGGAATACTGCCAAAAAATTTTCCAAATCTATTAATTCTATGTATTTATCTTTAGAGGAGCTTGTTAACAGACCTTTTAAGATATACACAAAGTTTGGCCTAGAGCCAAGTGAGAGGGCCATGGCTAAATTCCCTGTTGTAAGGTAAGAGGGACTTAACGTTTTCAGATGGCACCTCAGGGAGAGTGGATGAAGACCCTGGACGATGATCTGGCTAGAGTAAGTGTGCCTGATTGAAATGGAGTCAAAGAGGTCCAAGTAAAAGTCAACACACAAATGCTCTGCAGTGATCCCTGTCCGTGTTCCACAGTTCTCAGCAGCATTGCTACACTGTGCTTTGGAAATGAAAGGGAGGGGCTAGAGGTAAAACTGTGTGGGCAGACAAAAGCCATCACAGTGGCAAAGCCACAAGCAGAGGTTGAATATTCACATGGAGTAGGGATTAGGGGCCACTCAACCATCCTTATGGCAGAAAGTGAAGAGGAACTAAAGAGCCTCTTGATGAAAGTGAAAGAAGAGAGTGAAAATGTTGGCTTAAAGCTCAACATTCAGAAAACGAAGTTCACAGCATCTGGTCCCATCACTTCATGGCAAATAGATGGGGAAACAGTGGAAACAGTGTCAGACTTTATTTTTTGGGGCTCCAAAATCACTGCAGATGGTGACTGCAGCCATGAAATGAAAAGACGCTTACTCCTTGGAAGAAAAGTTATGACCAACCTAGATAGCATATTGAAAAGCAGAGACATTACTTTGCCAACAAAGGTCTGTCTAGTCAAGGTTATGGTTTTTCCAGTGGTCATGTATGGATGTGAGAGTTGGACTGTGAAGAAAGCTGAGAGCCAAAGAATTGATGCTTTTGAACTGTGGCATTGGAGAAGACTCTTGAGAGTCCCTTGGACCTCAAGGAGATCCAACCAGTCCATTCTAACAGAGATCAGTCCTGGGTGTTCACTGGAAGGACTGATGCTGAAGCTGAAACTCCAATACTTTGGCCACCTCATGCGAAGAGCTGACTCATTGGAAAAGACCCTGATGCTGGGAGGGGTTGGGGGCAGGAGGAGAAGGGGACGACAGAGGATGAGATGGCTGGATGGCATCACCAACTAGATGGACATGAGTTTGAGTGAACTCCAGGAGTTGATGATGGACAGAGAGGCCTGGCGTGCTGCGATTCATAGGGTCGCAAAGAGTCGGACATGACTGAGCACGACTGAGCCACTGAACTGGAACTGGATTCCCTTAGAGATGGGATTGGGTACCATACCACCCAACTCGCTACCTGGGGCATTCTGAGGAACCTCTGGAAAGGCACTGATCTTCCCACAGTACAGTTTACATGGATGTTATAGGAAAGTCACTCCAGCAAAGTCAGATGGTGAGAACATTACGACTATAATAAAAGTGGGAGACTCTGAAAATTACTGTATTATGAAAGTGAAAGTCGCTCAGTTGTGTCCGACTTTTCACCACCCCATGTACTATACAGTCCATGGAATTCTCCAGGCCAGAATACTGGAGTGGGTAGCCATACCCCTTCTCCAGGGGATCTTCCTAACCCTGGGATTGAACCTAGGTCTCCCACATCCCAGGGGATTCTCTATCAGCTGAGCCAATTGAAGATTAAAGTTATAATTATCTTTAAGATTATAATACCTATTATAAAAATATTTATTACTTAAAAAAAGACCAATATTCATTTTCATAACTGGGAGCTACAATTGAATACCTCCAAAATACTATTGTGAAATGCTACAAACTAATCAATCAATTCTCAGAAATGTCTTATAAACAGCAACATGGATTGACCTAGAGAATATCATACCAAGTGAAGTAAATCAGACAAAGAAAAATATCATATCACTTATATGTGGAATCTTAAAAAAGTGATACAAATGAACTTATTTACAAAATGAAACAGACTCACAGACATAGAAAACAAACTTATGGTTACCAAAGGGAAAAACTTCAGGGGGAGGGATAAATTAGGAGTTTGCGATGTCTAAAATAGATAATCAACAAGGACTTACTGTATAGCACAGAGAACTCTATTCAATATTCTATAATAACCTGTATAGAAGAATATGAAAACAATAGGTATATGTCTATATATATATTGCTGAATCATTTAGCTGTACACCTAAGACTAACACAACATTGTAAATCAACTATACATCAAAATAAAAGAATTTTTTAAAGACATATTATTCTATTGTGTCTAAAAACAAATGTGGAAACACCAAAGACCCAGAATAGCCAAAGTAATCTTGAGAAAAAAAATAGAGCAGGAGGAATCAGGCTCCCTGACTTCAAACTACACTATCAGTTCAGTCGCTCAGTCGTGTCTGACTCTTTGCAACCCCATGAACCGCAGCACTCCAGGCCTCCCTGTCCATCACCAACTCCCAGAGTTTACTCAAACTCATGTCCATGAGTTGGTGATGCCATTCAACCATCTCATCTTCTGTTGTCCCCTTCTCCTCCCCCCTGCAATCTTTCCCAACATCAGGGTCTTTTCAAATGAGACAGTTCTTCGCATCAGGTGGCCAAAGTATTGGAGATTCAGCTTCAGCATCAGTTCTTCCAATGAATAGTCAGGACTGATTTCCTTTAGGATGGACTGGTTGGATCTCCTTGCTGTCTAAGGGACTCTCATGAGTCTTCTCCAACACCACACTTCAAAAACATCAGTTCTTTGGTATTCACCTTTCTTTTTTTTTTTTTTTTTTTTTTTTGAGTATAAACATCTTTAATTTTATTTTTTTTGTTTGTTTTGTTTTGTTGTGTTTTTTTTCTATTCATTTCTTTTTTTTAATTTTATTTTATTTTTAAACTTTACATAATTGTATTAGTTTTGCCAAATATCAAAATGAATCCGCCACAGGTATACATGTGTTCCCCATCCTGAACCCTCTTCCCTCCTCCCTCCCCATACCATCCCTCTGGGTCGTCCCAGTGCACCAGCTCCAAGCATCCAGTATCGTGCATCGAACCTGGACTGGCAACTTGTTTCATACATGATATTTTAAATGTTTCAATGCCATTCTCCCAAATCTTCCCACCCTCTCCCTCCAACTCTCACATCCACACATGTCTACTGGAAAAACCATAGCTTTGACTAGACGGACCTTTGTTGGCAAAGCAATGTCTCTGCTTTTTAATATGCTGTCTAGGTTGGTCATAACTTTCCTTCTAAGGAGTAAGCATCTTTTAATTTCATGGCTGCAATCACCATCTGCAGTGATTTTGGAGCCCCCAAAAATAAAGTCTTACACTGTTTCCACTGTTTCCCCATCTATTTCCCACGAAGTGATGGGACCAGATGCCAAGATCTTCATTTTCTGAATGTTGTGTTTTAAGCCAACTTTTTCACTCTCCTCTTTCACTTTCATCAAGAGGCTCTTTAGTTCTTCTTCACTTTCTGCCATAAGGGTGGTGTCATCTGCATATCTGAGGTTATTGATATTTCTCCTGGCAATCATGATTCCAGCTTGTGTTCATCCAGCCCAGTGTTTCTCATGATGTACTCTGCATGTAAGTTAAATAAGCAGGGTGACAATATACAACCTTGATATACTTCTTTCCCTATTTGGAACCAGGCTGTTGTTCCATGTCCAGTTGTTCATGCCCATGAACAGTATGAAAAAGCAAAGATAGGACACTGGAAGATGAACTCCCCAGGTTGGTATGTGCCCAATATGCTACTGGAGATCAGTGGAGAAATAACTCCAGAAAGAATAAAGAGACAGAACCAAAGCAAAAACAACACCCAGTTGTGGATGTGACTGGTGATAGAAGCAAAGTCTGATACTGTAAAGAGCAATATTGCATAGGAACCCAGAATGTTAGGTCCATGAATCAAGATAAATTGGAAGTGGTCAAATAGGAGATGGCAAGAGTGAACATTGACATTTTAGGAATCAGCAAACTAAAGTGTACTGGAATGGGTGAATTTAACTCAGATGACCATTATATCTACTACCGTGGGCAAAAATCCCTTAGAAGAAATAGAGTAGCCATTATAGTCAACCAAAGAGTCCAAAATGCAGTACTTGGATTCAATCTCAAAAATACCAAAATGATCTCTGTTTGTTTCCAAGGCAAGCCATTCAATATCACAGTAATTCAAGTCTATGCCCCAACCAGTAAGGCTGAAGAAGCTGAAGTTGAACAGTTCTATGAATATCTACAAGACCTTCTAGAATTAACACCCCCAAAAAATGTCCTTTTCCTTATAGGGGACTGGAATGCAAAAGTAGGAAGTCAAGAAATACCTGGAGTAACAGGCAAATTTGGCCTTGGAGTACAGAATGAAGTAGGGCAAAGGCTAATAGAGTTTTGCCAAGAGAATGTGCTGGTAATAACAAACACCCTCTTCCAACAACACAAGAGATGACTCTACACATGGACATCACCAGATGGTCAATACTGAAATCAGATTTATTATATTGTTTGCAGCCAAAGATGGAGAAGCTCTATACAATCAGCAAAAACAAGACTGGGAGCTGACTGTGGTTTAGATCATGAAATCCTTATTGCCAAATTCAGACTTAAATTGAAACTATACTATAAAGCTACTGTAATCAACACTGTATGGTACTGGCACAAAAACAGAAATATAGATCGATGGTACAGGATAGAAGGCCCAGAGATAAACCCACACACCTGTGAACACCTAATCTATGACAAAGAAGGCAAGAATATACAGTGGATATTCTTTGAGTGCTTTGCTCTCCTTCTGTCTCTTGGTATTCCCATTCATCCCCAGATTATTTTCCTTCCCACTCTACTCTACTCTACTCTATCTATGGGCAACTTTATCAACTCTCATATCCCAAATACAATACACATGTGTAGTTCTGTTCTCTCCCCGGAACTCTTCATATTGGAAACACTTTAAAACATCAACTTTTCCTTCTCAACTCCAACACACACACACACACACACACACACACACACACACACAATCCTCCTTGATCCTTTCTTCATCTTCTCCATCTTGGTGAGTGGAATCAATTGCAGTCATTTCATTAATGAATCTGCATTGAGAGCTACCAAGTCCTTATAATCAAAGCCAAAAACTTTAGGCATCCCAGCTCCTCTCTCCTCTTATTCCCCAGATCCAACTCTTCATCAGGTCCTCCCATTCTCTCCCAGAAGCACAATTCTAACAACTGACCCCTTTTACTCTACCCCCTACCACTACTGAATTAGTTCAAAGTCTCATTGTGTTGCAATCACCTCCTAAATTGTAGCCTGCTCATTCTTCTCTTCCATTCTGGTCCATGTTGCATGGACCAGACTTAGACTGAGAGTGTAACTTAATCACATTACTTCCTTATAGAAAAACCTCCACAGACTCTCGGTTGTAATCTATAGTAATCAAATAGATTGGAATCTATAGTACTGCTTTAAAAGGGACTTGCCACTGGAATCCAACCTCATTTTGTTTTATTCTCCTGCTCTAGAAGCCTGAATTGCTCCTCATCATTTTCTAGAATGCTCTGCAATGGGTCAGTTTTCCACACTATTCACATTATGACATTCAGCTTCAGATCGCCTTTTCTGGAAAGAGTTCACCAAGTCTTCAAATAAACAAGTTTCTCTTTTCTTCCACTGTCCCGGAACTTTTTAAAGCTCACACTCTAGCACTTAGCAGGATTTGTCATAGTTAGTTATCTATATGTTAATCTCTTCTACAGTAGCATGAGCTCCTACATACAGGGGCCTGGTTTACTTATGCACTGGTTTTCCTTAACATAGGGCCTGGCACATTGTAAATGGTCAGTAAGCATTTGCTGAATAAATGAACCAATATGTTAAAAAAAAGTAATTGAAGGTAGAGAGAACAGCATGTCCAAAGCACAGAAAAGGTATGTTGTGGTTTGGGAACATCTAGGGGCTCAATGGCACCCCACTCCAGTACTCTTGCCTGGAAAATCCCATGGACAGAGGAGCCTGGTAAGCTACAGTCCATGAGATCGCTAAGAATCAGACACAAGTGAGCGACTTCACTTTGACTTTTCACTTTCATGCATTGGAGAAGGAAATGGCAACCCACTCCAGTATTTTTGCCTGGAGAATCCCAGGGATGGGGGAGCCTGGTGGGCTGCCGTCTGTGGGGTCGCACAGAGTCGGACACCACTGAAGCGACTTAGCAGCAGCAGCAACAGCAGCAGCTGGGGCTCAATATGATTGGTGTTTATGACAGCTGAAACAAGAAAGAGTTCGGAAAAGTAGTTTGAGGTGTAATTGTGAAGGAACTCGTATATCAGGCTCAGTTTGGACTTTCTCCCATCAGTGATTAAGAGCCTGTAATGGATTAGCCTCTGGTTTTTATTTATTTTGTAGAGTCTTTTTAAATTTATTTATTTTATTTTTGGTTGTACTGGGTCTTCATTGCTGCCCACAGACTTTCTCTAGTTGCAGCAAGCAGGGGCTACTCTTTATTGTGGTGTACAGGCTTCTCCTTGTGGTGGCTTCTCTTGCTGTGTGCAGGCTCTGGGGCACACAGGCTTCAGTAGTCATGGTACATGGGCTTAGTTGCTCCACAGCTGTGGGATCTTCCTGAAGCAGGAACTGAACCTGTGGCCCCTGCATTGGCAGGCAAATTCTTAACCACTGGACCACCAGGAAGTCCCAGCCTCCACTTTTTAGTTTGAAATTCTTAATGTATGGTTTTTATGAGTTTATACTTTGAGATTCCTACTGTATGGTTTTTATTCATTTTGGTAGCTGAAACAGAAACACACTCTAACTCATGTAAGTAGAAAGGAATTTATACTACGATATCAAGCAGTTCACAAAAACATTGGAAGGGGTAGAGGAGTAGCCTGGACAGAGAATTTGGGTAAAACTCCCAGAATCACAAGACCTCTACCATAACAGGCAATACTGCCATCTCCTATGCAAAGAGTCACCAAGTCAGGAAGTTTCTAATATGGTCTACCACGATTTGTGCCAACAAAAATGGATACCTTGCTGAACTCAGATCTAAATTCAAGTTTCACATAACTTCATCTGGTTGACAGAAGCCAAAGAGCATTTGAAACCTTAACTGCAAGAGAATCTGGAAAATGTAATTGATAGATTCCCTAGCCTCTACAATACTAGAATAAGATTGGAATGGACTCTGAGTGAGGCAGTTCACAGCTTTTATTTCCTAAGGATGTGTTACTTTGGGATCAAAGGCAGCCCATTGCTCCCTATATTACAGATGTTACATTAGTCATCCTTTGCTGTAATAATGCCAGGTAACAAACAGCCCCAAATACCCCAGTGGCCTAATACCAGACATCTACCTTACTCTCTGGTCTTAGGTCAGTGGGGTGGTCTGATTCAGGTTGTGGTTGGGGTCTGGTCTCTTTAGGCTGACTTCATGTTGAGGCCCAGCTGAAAGGGCAGCAGCACAGGGATCACGCTCTTCTTGTCGCAGCTCCCAGGAGTACAAGAGGGAAAACCAAACCTCCTGAGAAAGAGGAAGCTTTTGATCGTAGACGAAGTAAAACATCTAGGAGATTCATTCCTGAATGCCAGAGAAGTGAAACAGTGCCTCTCACATAGAAGTGAAAGAAGAACCAGGAAGCAGACACAAGCTGCCTTCAGAATCAGACAAGCCCTCAGGGACTGGTGTGTAACAACGAAGACAAGACACAGAGTCAGAGCCCAAGGATCTTGTGAGAAAAGCAGCTGGGAGAGGACCGTTTGGGGAGTGTCACATTGCCTATATTATCCTTGTTTACTTCTTACTGTTCTCCTTGTTCTTTCATATAATAAAGAGGTGCTGAGCCCCTGGTGTGGACCAGGCTGTGGGCTGAATGCTGGAGGCCACCATAAGGAAGACAGATGTTCCGGGGAGCGACAGGCCATGGGGCCATCGCCACAGTGTGGTAGGTGTTGAGGGGTGTGGCACCCACCCAGACTGGAAGGCTGAAGGAGAATTAGCCAGAAAGAGGAAAGAGCATTCCAGGAGTCCAGGAAAAATGGGAAAGCCAGGAGCACAGGAGAGAGAAGAGTGAGAAGCTAGAGACAGGGTTGTGAGATACGCATCACTGGACAGAGGAAAGATGGGCCCTGTCAGGACTGAAGAGTTTTCATTGGCTCCTTGGTACTTAGGAAGGGATCTGTTTTTCTTTTTTAATTTGGGAAAACAACTATTAAAAAAAAAACAAAACAACTATGATCATACTTTAAAACAGATCTTATGATGTCAACTGTGGTATTCTTCCAAAGATTTGTGTTCTGACCATAAAAATGATTAATATTTTTATGAATTTTAGTTCTCCACTATGAAATGAGTAAATGATTAATTTAATTAAATAATTCACATAAATGGATAAAAAGTTTTGTTAGTTTTACAAGTTACCATCTATTTATGTACTTTAATTTACACATAAAAAATTCTTTTTTTTTTATTGAAGCATAGTTGATTTACAATGTTGTGCTAATTTCTGGTGTATGGCAAAGTAATTCAGATATAGATAGAGGGAGAGATATTCTTTTTCAAATTCTTAGGAAGGTATCTTTGAGGAGATTTGTCTGGAGAGTCCCCATGTTGCAGGGCAACTGTATCTGTGCACCCCAACTACTGAGCCACAACACATGGAATCTTCCCGGACCAGGGATCGAATCCACATCCCCGGCATCGGCAAGCAGTCTCTTAATCACTGAATCAGCAGGGAAGTCCAGGAAAAATACTTTAAAATTATTTCAAAATGATTTTTGAAGCTCGCCTTCATAAATCCCTATGGGCAACATTCTCTTGTTGTGCCCTTTGCTAAATTACCTGATCAGTGATTCTGAGGTAGTGTAGATCTCTTAAACTGTATATGTAGAGAGTCAATAAAGCATCTTACAACATGGAAGAGAGATCTACTGTACAATTTAGTGCCTAGAATAGGTCAGTCAAATTATTACTGGCCCTAATTATCACTCCCACAGCTGTTAAATTCTTTACCTGCAGCAGAGTAGAACTTCAGAGGTGAGAAATTCTTTCCTGCCTTTGAAAATGCCAAGGGTAAAAACCAAAGGATTAACTTCCAATATGAACCTTAGAAATCAAACCTACACTGTACATGAAGACAGGCAGGCAAAGGGGAAAGCACCAGCAAATATGGAAAATAACTAACTGCAAAGTCAAAGATCTAATGTTGGTTTTATTTAGTAATTGCCTCCTACTGTGAAATGGGTTTATAAACTTGGGGGCTGTAACACTCAAAAGGAGCAAACAGTAAGAAGAAAAAAAAAAAAGAGTACAAAGAAGTCAAGAATAGCCAGTTGCTATAGTATTTTTCTCTCATTCTTCATTAAGATATGAGGAAGGAAAATTGAGCTATCAATCAGACACATGGAGAAACATAATGAATAGAAGTGGGGAGAGAGTAAGATCCTATAGAAGGGGCTCTTAACCAGAGATAGAAGGCTGTCGATGACTATCATTATCTTTCAAAGAAGAAAGATGAAGGTGGGCTCTGCAAAGGAAGAGAGAGATATTCCCACCTTTTCTGTGAATGGCCCACCTTCCCACGTACTTCTCCCTCTCCTACCAAACTCACTGTTTGAAATTTCCACTAGCATCAACCTCATAGAAGGTATCAGCCTTTTAACCAAGTCAAGAGGGACTTCCCTGGTGGTCCAGTGGTTAAGACTCCATCCTCCCAATACAGGGGGCCCACTTTTAATCCCGGGTCAGAGAGCTAGATTCCACATGCCACAGCTAAAAGATCTCGCATGCCACAACTAAGACCAGGCACAGCCAATTAAATCGTAAAAAGAAACTTAAAAAAAGAAAATATAGAAAGCTGACAGATTCCCCTGGGTCCCCAGAGAGCATTCATTTTCAATAAACATCACCTGTACTCCTTCATAGATGAAATCCATTTTTTTTAAGTTAAGGTCTGACTTCTTTATTCTTTTGTTTTCCATTTTCCCTCATGCCTGCAGTAGAGACTTAAAAGATGACTGGTGACTCATTAAACACAGAGAGAACTATTTGAAAGATGTGGAAAGTCAAGTCTCTGAGCTCACACCCCTAGACTCCTGAAATGCAATGAAGACCTTTCTCAGGAAATTTTAGCCCTGGGCTGAAGCACAAAACAGGAGATGAAGGGAAGGAGAAAGGAGAAATTAGAGGAAAAAAACAACTGGAATGCACACTTGTAAGGGTAAAAATTAGAGGTACATGTGGTTACATGATTTCAGCTCTCAATACGGAACCATTTCAAATTCTGTGAATGTTCTAGTAAGAGCCAAAGCCTCACCAACACGTGACAAATGACCTTTACTTTCTTTCTTAGTGTGTTTGTATTTCCACAAGGAGTTCAATTTGTTTATCTGCTATGAGCATCTATAATATCTATATAGAAACCAAACAGAATAATACTGGGAAAGGTTAAATGAGAAAATTGACACTGGAGGATTCTCTACTGAGGGAGGGGACTGTGTCCTTTGCTGTGGTCACAGATTGTCCCTGGAGGCCATGCCCACTAGCACAAAAGACACAAAGGAACATCCCCATGCTGTTTACCAAAGTGGTTATTGTTAGGTCACCTCTTCTTCTGGCATTGCTGATTTACTGGGAGGACAAGCCCTTATATCTACTGATTTGTTATGTAATTGAATTTATCATAATGACCTACAATGTCTTCTATAGTCTTGTCCCAGGGCTTAAAATCCAGAAACCATGATACTTAACAAAAGTAACTGCATTATGTTTTTACTTCCATATCACAATGGAATGGAAGATAAGAGAGTTCCTAATGCCAGCAGCGCGGCTCTAGCTGTTGGTCTGGGGCACGATGGAAAAGCCGCAGCGCAAAGACAGAGGCATGAAAGAGACAGTTCACAGCATGAACTCGAGTCTGTCTTTTACCCACTGGATGGACTTGGGGAAATTGTCAAATCTTTCCAAAATTCTTGCCTGGAAAATTCCATGGACAGAGGAGCCTGGTGGGCTGCAGTCCATGGGGTCACAAAGAGTCAGACATGACTGAGCGACTGAGCACCCTCACTCTACTCTTGCATCTCCCCAGCCTCCAGTCAGTTTATTTCATTGACTAGCACAATGGAAGGCCAGAGGATGAAAAAGCCCTATAGTATTCAGCCTCCCAGGGCTCAGGCCAGCGTAAGGAGGTGGAGGAGCATATAGGACATATCAGCATAAATTCATATCTGTGAAACTACATTGTTAAATGAGCAAGCTCAGTCATTAATTTAGTGCTTATGACAGTATCTAGCATTTGGCGACTGCTCAAGAAATATTTTTAAATGGTTAAATAAATTATTCTGTGATCAGATTCTGGTCCCTTTAGATCCAAACCCTACCTTTTCCACAATACATATGGTAGGTAAATTATTTATCATTTCTTATTTAACTTAAGTTTAAGCTTTGGTCTGAAAATAAGGTCCATTCTAGTAATTCTGAGAGTCGGGTAACTGAAATTAGGAAGCAGTGTTTGGATCCAGGGTTGTATCAAGAGGCAGATGATGAATCCTTCAAACATCACACATACACACACTTGGCTGACAATGTGGACAATGCCCGGGCTGTGTTTTCAGTCTCTCAAGCCATAACATGTGTGGATGAAGAGTCATCATGGTTACGACATCTGAGCAAGCGGCTGAAAATTCAAGCCCACTCAGCTCACATTTTCCTTTGCTAGAACATGAAGGGGGAATTCGCTGCTGACTTCGGAGTCAACACTGACAGACGGTTTCCCATGAAAAAACAACACCGTGTAATGCTATAGCTCGCTTTGCGGTCATGGAGTGAAAACATCACCCAAGAAGATACCCAGTGGGGCTAGTTTTACTACTTGGCACAGTCAGGGACCTGAAACAGTTAAAAGCAAAGCCCTACACAAAGGAATCTATGCTGACTTTGAAATGTATTTGAATTCTACATATCCGTTAATCCAAGACTTAACATGTTTTTAAAGTTTTACATAGAGTAAAAGAAGAAGCAAGGGTGGAGAGAAATGTGAAGAGCATGACAACTGATCTTGTAAGTGGATCATGCTTCCTGGTAATGTCCGTAGCCCAGACATCAGCAACTCTGGGAGGGGGCACTGTCTCTGTCATCCTAACCACTTCCTCGCATCACCAGAGCCATCAGAAAGTCTCAAAGTACAAGAAGGACTCTTTCTAAATTTTACAGGGAGGAAAATTGAAAAAATAAAATTTTAGATTTTATAATATAAATCAACTATAAATCAACTACCATAATCTTCATTGATGTAACCTCTGCAAGCAAACAACTGTTACAGGAGAAATCATATCTTTGAATATTCCCACTTTCTATGCTTTAAAGATAAGACATAATAAATGCAAAAGAATGAAACTGGACCACTATCTGACACCATACACAACAAAAATTTACTACAAATGGATAAAAATCCTTGAACATAAGACCTGAAACCATAGAACTCCTAGAAGGAAACATAGGCAGTATCTCCTTGACAAAGGTCTTGATCATTTTTTTTTTGGATTTGACACCTAAAGCCAAGGCAGCAAATAAGTGGAACATCGTTAAACTAAAAAGCTTCTTCATGGCAATGGAAATAATATTAAATAAACAGAATGAAAAAGTAACCCATTCAAATCATATATCTAAAGAAGCTAACATCCAAAATATATTTTAAAAAACTCACACAATGTAATAACAAAAATAAACGAATCAACTTAAAAATGGAGAGAGGATACAAACAGGATTTTTCCAAGGAAGACATACAGATGGCCAACGAGCACCTGCAAATTTTGTCAACATCACTAATCATCTGGCAAATGCAAATCAAAACCAAAATGAGCTATCAATTCACATCCGTTAGAATGGCTATCATCAAAACGTCTACAAGTAACAAATGTTGGCGAGGATGTGGAGAAAAAGCAAACCCTGTGCGCTGTTAGTGGCAATGCAAATTAGTGCAGCCATAGTGGAAAATGGTATGCAGGTTGCTCAAAAAATTAAAATTAGAACTACTATATGATCCAACAATCCCACTTCTGAGTATTTATCCATAGGAAATGAAAACACCAAATCAAAAAGTTAGATGCACCCCTATGTTCGTTATAGCATTATTTACAATAGCCAAAGCATGGAAGCTACAAGTGGTCATCAGCAGATGAATGGATAAAGAAAATGTGAAATACACACATATAAGCACACACAAAGGGATATTATTTAGCCAAAAAAAGACAGAAATCTTGTCATTTGTGACAGTATGAATGGACCTTGAGAGCATTATGCTAAGTGAAATTGGACAGAGAAATACAAATGCTGCATTATCTCCCTTATACATGGATTCAGAAAAAAAGAAAACAAAACAAAAAACCAACCAGCTAAACTAACAAAACCCAAACTCATAGATTCAGAAAACAGATTGGTAGTTGCCAAAGGGGTAAATGGGGCCTGGGGGCAGAGGAAGGGGTGGGAGTGGGCAAAATGCATGAAGAGGATCAAAATGTACAAACTTCTAGTTATAAAATAAATAAGCCCTGGGGATGGAATGGTGACTATAGTTAGCATGTTCAGTTCAGTTCAGTCACTCAGTCGTGTCCGACTCTTTGCCACCCCATGAATTGCAGCACGCCAGGCCTCCCTGTCCATCACCAACTCCCAGAGTTCACCCAAACCCACATCCATCGAGTTGGTGATGCCATCCAGCCATCTCATCCTCTGTCATCCCCTTCTCCTCCTGACCCCAATCCCTCCCAGCACTCCCAGCATCAGAGTCTTTTCCAATGGGTCAACTCTTCACATGAGGTGGCCAAAGTATTGGAGTTTCAGCTCCTTCCAAAGAACACCCAGGACTGATCTCCTTTAGAATGGACTGGTTGGATCTCCTTGCAGTCCAAGGGACTCTCAAGAGTCATCTCCAACACCACAGCTCAAAAGCATCAATTCTTCTGCGCTCAGCTTTCTTCACAGTCCAACTCTCACATCCATATATGACTTCTGGAAAAACCATAGCCTTGACTAGATGGACCTTTGTTGGCAAACTAATGTCTCTGCTTTTTAATATGCCATCTAGGTTGGTCATAACTTTCCTTCCAAGGAGTAAGCATCTTTTTAATTTCATGGCTGCAATCACCATCTACAGTGATGTTGGAGCCCCAAAAAACAAAGTCTGACACTGTTTCCACTGTTTCCCCATCTATTTCCCATGAAGTGATGGGACTAGATGCCATGATCTTAGTTTTCTGAATGTTGAGCTTTAAGCCAACTTTTTCACTCTCCACTTTCACCTTCATCAAGAGGCTTTTGAGTTCCTCTTCACTTTCTGCCATAAGGGTGGTGTCATCTGCATATCTGAGGTTATCGATATTTCTCCCGGCAATCATGATTCCAGCTTGTGCTTCTTCCAGCCCAGCGTTTCTCATGATGTACTCTGCATAAGCACATCATGTACATAAGCAGGGTGACAATATACGGCCTTGACGTTCTCCTTTTCCTATTTGGAACCAGTCTGTTGTTCCATGTCCAGTTCTAACTATTGCTTCCTGACCTGCATATAGGTTTCTCAAGAGGCAGGTCAGTTGGTCTGGTATTCCCATCTCTTTCAGAATTTTCCACAGTTTATTGTGATCCACACATAGTTAGCATGTTAACTAGACTTATTGTGGTGATCATTTCTCAATATATACACAGCAAACCACTCCAGTATTCTTGGAGAATCACATGGACAGAGGAGCCTGACAGGCTACATGCCATACAGTTACAAAGAGTCAGACACAACTGAAGTGACTTAGCACTCATGCACACACAAATATTAAATCATGTTGTCCATCGGAAAATAATGTCAATTTAATGTCAACAGGACTTCTCTCGTGGCTCATATGGTAAAGAATCTGCTTGCCATGTCAGAATTGTTGTTCATTTGCTAAGTTGTGTCTCTGACTCTTTGTGACCTCATGGACTGCAGCACGCCAGGCTTCCCTGTCCTTCACTGTCTCTGGGAGTTTGCTCAAACTCAAGTCCATTGAGTCAGTGATGCAATATGGAAGACCTGGGTTCAGTCCCTGAATTGGGAAGATCCTCTGGAGAAGGGAATGGCTACCCACTCCAGTATTCTTGCCTGGAGAATTCCACGGAGAGGAGTCTGGCGGGCTACAGTCCATGGGCTTGCAAAGAGTCGAACACAACTGAACGACTAACACACGCTATGAAAAGATTAAAAATGGTCAACATTAAGAGGTACAAACTACTATGTATAAAATAAATAATCTGAAAGGATATATTGTACAGCACAGGCAGTACAGCCAATGTTTTATAACAAGTCTAAGTGCAGTATAATCTATAAAAATATTGAATCACTATATTGTATGCCTGAAATGATATAACATTGCAAATCAACTATCAGTTCAGTTCAGTCGCTCAGTCGTGTCCGACTCTTTGCAACCCCATGAATCGCAGCACGCCAGGCCTCCCTGTCCATCACCAACTCCCGGAGTTCACTCAGACTCACGTCCATCGAGTCAGTGATGCCATCCAGCCATCTCATCCTCTGTCATCCCCTTCCACGTTCAAGGTCAGGAGGGGCGGTGGTGAGGAGATACCCCTCGTCCAAGGTAAGGAGCAAATCAACTATACTTCAATTTAAAAAAAAAAAAGAAAGTTAAAAAAAGGTCAACACTGTGTTTACAGCATAAAACCTATTTGATGTAGGTTTTAAAGGCTCTCTCTTGCTGTAATATTTTTTAATCATTTCTGACATTATTGCCTAGACCTCATGTGACAGCACATTTTGAGAGGAGAAAAGAAAAATAAACACTTTCAATATTTGCTTACTTAGCCTCCCATTACTGGTCATCTTCACACTCATCTAAAGTGCTTCCTCAGAAAGCTCCTAAAGAAAAAAATAAAGACTTCAATAAAGTATAAAATGTATTTAAATAAACTCTTAATTTTAAAATAGTTTTAGATTTACAGAAAAGTTGCAGACAGTACAGAGGATTTCCTTAGATTCTGTGCCTAGTTGCCCTGTTGTTGAGATCTTATATATGATTCCTTTGTCACAACTTATGAACAGATGCTGACATATTAACTGAAGTCCATGCTTTAATTGGATTTTAAGAAATTTTTTTAAAAGAAATTTTCCCACTAGAAATAGCGTATTAAACTCTGGGGGAAATTATTTCACACTAACATGTATGGATTTTTACCTCAATTGTTCATTTTATCCGATGCATTTTACTACTAATTTAGAATATCTCAGGGACAGTGAACCAGAGGACAGAACACGCATCTGGAGAAATGTGCTCACGGAAAAATGTATTTCAGCCTTAACTTTGCTCTGCCTTAGAAAAACCACTCAAACATTCTTTGAGCCTAAATTCTATTACAACATGAAGACATTGCACTGAGTGATCTCTTAAACTTCTTCTGACTTGAAATCCTGTGATTTTGAAACACTTGAAAACATTTAATGTTTTCATGGCAAAGATTCAAAATTTAGGGTTGGAGGATTATAACTCTGACTTTTTAACCAACTTTTAAACTAGTTTTTATATTTTTCAATTTCTAAATTTGCCCTTAGGCTAGTAGTACCAACAGGTCTGTTAAGAAGCCTCCGTGCATAAATATCTTTGCTTGCAAAATGTGGCTAAAACTTATAAAATCTACAATATCAGGAAATTAGCTGATAGCACAAAATACTAGGAACTCTCATTCAGTGTTGGTTCAGATATTGTCCCATTCTCATTTCACATCACTTCATTCCTTGTTATAACTTACCCATTAAGTTATGAGTAATAACGTTATGTAAAGAGATATAATTTTCTTTTCCTTTAAAATAGAAGAGTAGACTGTACATTCCAGTAAACAGGTTAGTAGTTAAAATTTTTCAGCATGGATGAAATACTGCTAAAATATCACATCAGAATTTTACTAATAATATAAAAGTCAACTTTTTAATGCCCCACAGTAGACTCAATGGACATGAGTTTGAGTAAACTCCGAGAGTTGGTGATGGTCAGGGAGGCCTGACGTGCTGCAGTCCATGGGGTTGCAAAGAATTGGACATGACTGAGCAACTGAACTGAACTGTAGACAAAATATTGTCTTACTGATTTAAAAGTGAAGAAATGTTATTTTAAAAAGACATAGCACGAATGAATTTTTTTTAAGTCACCAGCTTCAGTTGTTCCAACACTAGAAAACTCATAAGAAAAAAGGAGAAATAACATGTTCACTAATTTGAAGAAAAGAAAGCATGTACTTGTTTTCATAAAAAATCAAATGAGCACATTTATGGAAATAATGATTACATAGGAAGAACATAATTTCATGGTCCAAGAAAAAGGGCTTGCTGACAATTGAAAGGGAAAATCCCCGGCTCTTCCAAGGCCTTTCCTTTTGCCCTTAAGGGAAATTACACATTTGCAAAACTCTAAGTAGTCATGTACGGATATGAGAGTTGGACCATAAAGAAGGCTGAGCACCAAAGAATTGATGATTTTGAATTGTGGTGCTAGAAAAGACTCTTGCGAGTCCCTTGGACAGCAAGAAGATCAAACCAGTCAATCCTAAAGGAAATCAATCCTGAATATTCATTGGAAGAACTGATGCTCAAGCTCAAGCTCCAATACTTTGGCCACCTGATGCAAAGAGCCAACTCACTGGAAAAGACCCTGATGCTAGGAAAGACTGAAGGCAGAAGGAGAAGGGAGCAACAGGGGATGAGACGGTTGGATGGCATCATCGACTCAATGTACATGAGTTTGAGCAAACTCTGGGAGATGGTGAAGGACAGAGGAGCCTGGTGTGCTGCAGTCCATGGGGTCACAAAGAGTTGGATACAACTTAGCGACTGAACAAGTGGCAGTCACTGGCTGCAGAAACAAAAACACTTTTACTTTGAGTGATATCTTGAAGCATACCCCTCCTCAAAAGAAAATTAAAATAACTATATATATATATACTCTTGACCCTTAAACAACAAGGACAACATGAGTTTTAACTGCACAAGTTCACTTATATGTGGTTTTTTTGTGGTTGGCTGAATACAGGAAGTGGGGACTGATGCTTCTAACACCCTGTTGTTCAAGGGTCAACTGTACACATATGTAAGTGTGTGCGTGTGTGCTCAGTTGTGTCCAACTCTTTGCAACCCCATGGACTGTAGCCCACCAGCTCCTCTGTCCATGGAATTTTCCTGGCAAGAATACTGGAGCAAGTTACCATTTCCCCCTCCAGGGGATCTGCGCAACACAAGGGTTGAACCCATGTCTCTTGTGTTTCCTGCATTGGCAGGCGGATTCTTTCACACTGAGCCACCCTGGGAAACCCACCTGGGAAACTTTATATATATATAAAGTTACATATATATATATATATATATATATATATATGTAACTTTTGCTCATGAATACACTCAAATGTGTTCCTAACTTGACAGTACAGCCAAATCGGGATGTACTACTTAATTTAGCCCCAACCCTGGAGGCAAGTTCAGTGAACAAGACACAAAGAACATTTTTTTAAGAGTCCAGTAATAGCCATATGAAAGTGAAAGTCAAAGTCACTCAGTCATGTCTGACTATTTGTGACCCCATGACTGTGGTCCATGGAATTCTCCAGGCCAGAATACTGGAGTGGGTAGCCATACCTTTCTCCAGGGGATCTTCCCAACTCAGGGATCAAATCCAGGTCTCCCGCATTGCAGGCGGATTCTTTACGAACTAAGCTATCAGGGAAGTCAATAACCATATAGTCTTTTTTTTCTTTTTTAATATTTTTCAATTTTACAGCTTTAGCATCTGGGAGGGCCTCTGAGTAAAAACAAAAGGTTTTATTTTGGGAAACATCTAGGCCACACTATTTACAGTTGTATAATACTGGATATTGAATTTTATCTAAAAAATGCAGACAATAAATCTCTCACGTGATTGCTATAAAAGCTGAATACAATCATGTCAAATGCCTGGCAGAGTACTCTAAGTTTTCATTACATTTTTGTAGCTTTCATATTCACCATTTCTAATGCAAACACTGGCAAAATTGGGCTGACTATCTCTCAGGCCTCATGGAATGCCTATCTATCCCTCTTTACTACTGTTTATCTTCATGTTTAGCAGTGAGTGCTCCACAGAAAACTCTTAGAAGAAAAACAACGAATTCACAACTATATCTCAATATAGCATCAAAACTTACTTTTAAAAAGAAGTTTCCTCTACTCTAATTTCAAAAGATACGTTCACCCCAGTGTTCATAGCAGCACTAGTCACAGTTGCCAAGACATGGAGGCAACATAAATGACCATCAACAGAGGAATGGATAAAGAAGATGTGGTGCATATATACAATGGAATATTACTCAGCCATGAAAAAGAATGAAATGATGCCGTTTGCAGCAGCGTGGATGAATGTAGAGATTATCACACTAAGTGAAGCAAGTCAGAGAAAAACAAATGTCATATGATATCACTCAGGTGGAATCTAAAATATGACACAAATGAACTTATTTATAAAACAGAAACAGACTCACAGACATAGAAAACAAGCTCCTGATTACCATAAGGGAAAGGGAAGGGAAGGGATAAATTAGGAGTATGGAATTAACAGATACACACCATTATATATAAAATGGATAAACAACAAGGATTTAGTGTATAGTACAGGGAACTGTATTCAGTATCTTGCAATAACCTATAATGGAAATGAATCTGAAGCTGTCCACCTAAAACACAATAATATAAATTAACTACAGTTAATTTTTTTAAATTAAGTTATAACTAATGTGAAATATGAAAAAATAAAGTTTCCTCTAGAAACAAGGTCCAACTTTGAAACAAATGCTAAATGCTTCATCTAATTATAATTATTATTTAACATATACAATAGAATTTGCAAATAAACAATTGCAAAGTAAATAAATTCTGTGTTGAAACCCTATACCTGAGGTCCTCAGGTTTTAAAAATAACTTCAAGAAGAACAAGAATTTAACCAGCAATCAATTTTTCATAGAGAAGGGATGAGATAGCATAAAATATTGGAAACTGGAGACATTCTGAAGGTTTTCCTTTTGTAAAATCTCCCCAAATAAACTTTTTAATAAAGCAACAAAAATAACTAATAGGAACACCACATTTTAAATGATAAGGAGTTTTGAAATGGTAAAAAGTAAAGGATAAAATGTAGACAACCTAAACAATGAATAAGAAAATGTTGTTTAAATGTTTCTCATTTCAAAAAAATTAAACCATACAGAAAGATACAAAAAAGAATCAACATCTGAAATATTAACACCCAGAGCTACCTCTTAGTAAACATCTTTCTAGATAGTTCTCTCTAAATACATATAGGATATCACACTCTTTATAACTTGCGATTTCCATGTAATATGTTTGGGACATTTTTTGAGGTCAATAAATAGAGATCTTTAATATTTAACACTGTAGAGTATTTCACTGTAGCTATTTTATATAATTTATAAGAATCAGTTTGTTTTTATTGCAGAATTTTTAGTTTCTTTTCGATTTTTTTGCTATTAAAATAATGTTCCAATTAACATCTTTACACGAGCATCTTTTGGCATACAATTTCATAGAAGACAGATTCCTAGGCCAAATGTTACACACATTTTCAATTTTGGTACATATTTCCAAAGGGGCTTATTAGAAAGCTTATACCAGTTTAAACACTGGAGAAGAATTCAGCCAACAGCCACTTACAAATTTTCTTTAAAAGTGCATTAGATTGTTGGTGCTTTAAAATTGAGAATGGAGTGTAAGGTTTGACTTAACTATTTCTTGACCACTCCTAAAACTGTCAGATTAAATAACATTAACTAGATAGAACAACAACAAGAAAGTCTTCAGTTGTATATCCAGGACAGATACCATAATGGGAGGTTGTGATAAAAACAACTTTTATTTGGGTTGCACTTGCCAGTTACACTTTCACTTCAATTGTGTCATTTGATATTTTCAAAAATTCTGTAAGATGGGCCAGGCAGGAATCATTAACTTCATTCTATAGATTAAAAAACTGAGGCAAAAAGAGGTCACTTCCCAATATTACACTGCTGAGAGGTTTCAGCTTTGACCCACCCATGGTCTTCTGATTCACTGGCCTGTCGTCTCCTCAGTGGGCCATGTCATTGAAACTGCACTCTGGTTTTCACTGTTTTATGGTGGGGGAGTAGGGGGTTCCCATGATGGAGATGGTACCCAGCTATCCACATCAACTTGAACTCTATAGCTCTTGAAAGATGTGGGTAGGTGTTCTTCTTTCCCACTTTAGGAGTCAGTGCTGTGAATCACTGAAGTAATTGCATTGGACCTTCCTCATAGTAATCCAGCCCCTCCTTTTGCCAATGGATTTTTGGTTTGCATGCACGTGTGTGTGCATGCTCAGTTGCTCAGTTGTGTCAGACTCTTTGTGACCCCATGGACAGTAGCCTGCCAGGCTCCTCTGTCCATGGGATTCTCCAGACAAGAATAGGAGCCATTTCCTCCTCCAAGGGATCTTCTTATTAACCCACATCTGTGTCTCCTGCATTGGCAGGCAGATTCTTTGCAACTGAGCCACTTGGGAAGCCCTTTGGGTTTGCGTACTGACTAGGTATAGAAATGAGACAAAGAAGCATAGCTGTCCATTGGAGAGGAAGGCTTCAGCTTTCTGTTCATCATTTCTTGATTTCTTTTGATTATGCATGTATAGTAAGCAACACCCTTCTTGGCTACACAATAAGAAATACCATATTGCTATCCTTATGATACCTAAGATCCTTTCAAAACAGCCCTCTTGGTTGTCATTCAATGCTTGCTGCTCATTATGGCTATCACTCCCATTTCTTTCTCTTTTGTTAACCTTTACTTTTTAAATTTTCATTTAATATTGGAGTATATTTGATTTATACTGCTGTGTTAGCTTGAAGTGTACAGCAAAGTGATTCAGTTATACATATTGTTGTTGTTGTTCAGTCACTCAGTCATGTCCGACTCTTTGTGACCCCATGGACTTGCAGCACACCAGGCTTCTCTGTCTTTTACAATCTCACGGAGTTTGCTCAACTCATGTCCATTGAGTCGGTGATGCCATCCAACCATCTCAACCTCTGTCGTCTCCTTCTTCTCCTGCTTTCAATCTTTCCCAGCATCGGGGTCTTTTCTAATGAGTCAGCTCTTCACATCAGGTGGCCAGAGTACTGGAGTTTCAGCTACTGCATCAGTCCTTCCAATGAATATTCAGAATTGATCGCCTTTAGAATTGACTGGTTTGATCTCCTTGCTGTCCAAGGGACTCTCAAGAGTCTTCTCCAATATCACAGTTCAAAAGCATCAATTCTTCAGCACTCAGCCTTCTTTAAGGTCCAACTCTCATATCCATACATGACTACTGGAAAAACCATAGCTTTGACTATACAGACCTTTGTTGGCAAAGTAAAGTCTCTGTTTTTTAATATGCTGTCTAAGTTTGTCATAGCTTTTCTTCCAAGGAGCAATCTATTCTTTTTAAAATGCTTTTCCCATTTAGGTTATTATAGATTACTAAGCAGAGTTCCCTAAGCTATACAGTAGATCCTTGGTTTTCTATTTTAGATATAGTAGGTGTATACATCAATCCCAAACTCCTAATTTATTCCTCCCCTCTTCACTCCCATTTCTTTCTGAAAATTAAGTGCGGCCACTTGCCTTCTGTTGAGATCCTATCACCCCATTGTTAGTAGAAGATAGCATCTCTTATCATCAGCCCAACCCTCGGAGTTCAGTGACCACTAAGCTTCTCAACAATGCCAGTGCCCCTCAAATAGAAGTTAATGTCAGCCTTCCCATTGGAAAGCCTTTGAACGTGAAGAGTGCCACCTTCCTCCCTGCAACATCAAGGTTTGGGTGAAAGCCTTATGAAACCTCACTTAAGTCAGTCTTACTCTATTCAAGCTGCTATAATGGAATACCACTAACTGGATGACTTATAAACAACATAAACTTATTTCTCACAGGCTAGGAAATCCATGATCAAGACACCAGCATGGTCTGTATTCTGATGAGAGTCCATCTCCAGCCATCTTTTTGCTGTGTCCTCACATGGCAGAAACGACAACCCACTCCAGTATTCTTGCCTGGGAAATCCTGGCGGGCTACAGTCTATGGGGTTGCAAGAGTCAGACACAACTTAGTGATTACCCTACCATGTGGCAGAAGGGAGTGAAAAAGCTCTCAGGTGTCTTCTTTAAAGGGCACTAATCAATCCCATTTGTAGGAACTCTGCCCTCATGATCAACCTGCCTCCAAATACTGTCACACTGGGTCTTAGGATTTAACATTTGAATTTGAGGGAGACACAACCATTCCATCTATAGCACCCATAGCCATTATCGGAAGGCTGCCTCTGGTGTGGAAGAAGTATAAACTTTCAGGCCAGGCAGAAGGGCAATTATCCAGAAAAAGAAGGTGTGTCCAGTTAGCACAACTCCCAGAAGCCAGAGTTGGGTGCACCAGCTCAGGAAAGAGAGCTAGGTAGAGGATCCACAGGATCTGCTATATTTTTATCAGTCACTTTTGGAAAATTCTAGGGAGTCCACACTAATTTTGGAAACTGGTAAATAAGGCAAAATAACTAAGCATTTATCCCCTTTTTCCTCTAAGAATTATACTACTAGATAATGAAATAGTTGATGAAAGTAGGATTCTTCTTAATGGAGTATTCTAGCAAATGAATGAAGAGAAAAGGAAACATTAGTAATCACCATCTCATAACCCCTGATGAATTCATGGGTCTAATTACTCAGCATCAAAGCAACAAACTTCATAAAGAGTTATGATCAGACATGTATCTCCTCATGGAAGAAAGATACAGCTACCTATGAAGTATTCTTGCCAATAAAATTGATTCTGATAAAGCCTCTCTATCTATTTTTTTTAGAAAATAAATCTCCAAAAAAAAGATGGAAGGAAACCTACTTACTAAAAGAGATCTATTTATTTAGAGACTTAAGATCATATCAGCTAATTATAAGATATGAACCTTATTTCAATCCTCATATTAACAAACTATAAAAAATAATTATAGAAAATAATAAACAGTTATCGACAGTGTTCTTTTGTTTTGCTCCAACCACTCTGGGCTTCTTGCTGCTCCTCAGACAGGAGGAAACTCAAGTACACTTCCAGTTCAACACCCCTACATTTGCTGTTGCAGTTGCCAGAAATTCTCCTGCTAGAGATCACTGTGGCTACCTCCCTCGTGGCTTCAAGGACTTTTCTCAAAGTCAGCTTCTCCAAAAACCCTCCCCATCTCCCCAGATACAAATGCAAACCTCCCTTTCCATTGTCAACAGTTTGTATCTTCCTTCCTTTATTTTTTCTCCTCAGCATTTATCATTATGTCATATTCTTTTTACTTTATTTATCTTCTTTATTGTCTATTCCCCAAACTAGAATGTAGGACAGTAAATTTTTGATTGGTCTACCTAAATGATTCCCAGCTTTTATTAGGTCCCTAGTAAATATTTGTTGAATATTGAGTGAACATAGATGAATCCCGGCAAAAATAATACTTAAAGAAAAGCAAGTTCCTAAATAAATCATTTTATAGAGCTAAAACAACTAAAAATAAATATGTGTGTGTGTGTGTGTGTGAAAAACCATATGCATGTCTGTGGGCACATTGCAATGCACACAGAAGGGATGAATAAAACAAAGTTCATATGGTTGTTACCAGAGGCAGAATAAGCATGGGAACAAGTAGATTGTAACTTCATAGGAAGATGTAAGTTATTCTTAATGTTCTTTATCTCATATTGAGAGTGGATTCATAGATGTTTATTATATTTTTATTAATTAAAAACTGAAAGAAAAGTAACATAAAATAATACTAAATCTTCACAAAATAATATTCATAAAAAAGAAAAATTTAGCACAGTACCATTTAAAAATATTGTTACAAATCCTAAATAAAGTGCTATATGTTACAACCAAGAAAGCTTTATCCCAGGACTACAAAGATAGATGAGTGTCAAGTAATCTATTTCTATAATTCAGTAGAGAAAAAATTACTCCTATAATCTGCCATAATAATATTTAATAAAATTCAAAATTTACTGAAAAATAACTTTTAAAATATTTTTAAAAATAACTCAAGTGAACCAAATATATATATATATATATACACACACACACACACACACACACACACAAATATATATATGTCTCAGAGCATTAATTTTAAGATTGCAGAATTAGCATACTTCATTTTGCTCCTTCATGAAAAGTTTTCTTGTTCTTGCTTTGTGTTTTACATAAACCATCAATATGATGTCTGAATCAGTGATCTTTAGAAAACAGAGCCCAAGGCAAAGCTTACTAGCACATTATTGAGGGATATAATTCTTTTTTTTTTTTTTTTTTTGAGGGATATAATTCTTAAGTCACAGGAGTAAGCAAGGTAGGGAATGGGCAAGTAAATACAAGATGGTGCATTGCCAAACTTGACAGCTTCACAAGAAAGCACAACCCATTGCATCACCACATAGAACATATCCAGAGAAGCCTGAGGGCACTATTGTTCCTGGGAAGAGCCCCTCTCTTTCATCTTATGTCTCTCACTCGGTCCAAGTTAGTCACAAGAGCAGTAATGTGTTACTGTTCCCTCTCCCACCCCCACCCCCACCCACGTTTCTAGGCTCTGTTACCCAGCATTGGTGGAACAGCAGCTGATGGAGTGAGATCCTTCAGTGCAGCACTATGTCTCTTCCAAATCAGGAGGAATAAGAACTACTGTGGCTCAACATCAGCAGAGACAACGGTGATTGTGTCAAAACCAGTCTTCATCCCAGGGCAGCCTTAGACAGATGGCATGCTAGGAGACAAGGTGGCAGTGACAGCCACAAGGGCGCCTGCTGAGCAATGGATGAAGACCAGGAGGTAGGTAGAGATGAACAACCCTAAGGAGATACATAAATTGGTACAATAGCGAAAATTTTAAAAGCATAAAAATAAGTTAGAATTTGGAAACCAAATAGATTAATAATGATATCTCACTTAACAGACTAAAGATAGCCAAACCCTTAGTGGGAAGTATGGGAAGCTGAATAACCAAACCACTGGGACAAATTGATACCCTGAGACACATAGGACAGTCATAGGCAAAGTCCACCTCCTTCCCAGAGTGATTTTCCTGGCCACCCCATCACCTTCCTTGCTGTCATCAAGGGAGAAACTGTCTGAGAAATAGTTTTATTTACAACACAGCTGGTTCTTTAAAAGCTCAAACTAATATTGCCCATTCCCCCTTGGAACTGGATTGAAAGTTAATGATGGGAAAGCTGGAGCAGCAAGGAGAATTGAGTGAAAATTCTTTCTTTGAAAAGCAATTAAATTCTTAAATTGTCTCTTCCATTCTAAGCTTCTAGGTGAGCGTCCCATCCTTAAAAGAAGTCTTGAGATTTAATCTCTGAAGAGGGTAAAAGAAAGGGTTTCTTAGTTGGGGAGAACAGTTGAACAACGGGCAACTATACTTAAAATGCTACGTACTCAACTGTGTCTGACTCTGCAACCCCATGGACTTTAGCCCACCAGGTTCCTCTGTCCATGGGATTCACCAGGCAAGGATATAGGAGCAGGTTGCCATTTCCTTCTCCAGGGAACTTTCCAACCCAGGCACTGAGCCCAAGTCTCCTGTGTCTCCTGCATTGGCAAGTGGATTCTTTATCATTCTGCCACCTGGGGACTACATTGTATATAGTGTGTATATATATATATATATATATATATATATATATATATATATATATATTTATATACTATAAGTATATTGAATGCAAAATACTGACACTGCTGGACCCTCACTTTAGTTCAGTTCAGCTCAGTCCCTCAGTCGTGTCCAGCTCTTTGTGACACCATGAATTGCAGCACACCAGGCCTCCCTGTCCATCACCAACTCCCAGAGATCAATCAAACTCACATCCATCAAGTCGGTGATGCCATCCAGCCATCTCATCCTCTGTCGTCCCCTTCTCCTCCTGCCCCCAATCCCTCCCAGCATCAGAGTCTTTTCCAATGAGTCAGCTCTTCACATGAGGCGGCCAAAGTACTGGAGTTTCAGCTTCAGCATCATTCTTTCCAAAGAGCACCCAGGACTAATCTCCTTTAGGATGGACTGGTTGGATCTCCTTGCAGTCCAAGGGACTCTCAAGAGTCTTCTCCAACACCACAGTTCAAAAGCATCAATTCTTCGGCACTCAGCTTTCTTCACAGTCCAACTCTCACATCCATACATGACTATTGGAAAAACGATAACCTTGACTAGACAGACCTTTATTGGCAAAATAATATCTCTGCTTTTGAATACACTATCTAGGTTGGTCATAACTTTCCTTCCAAGGAGTAAGCGTCTTTTAATTTCATGGCTGCAGTCACCATCTGCAGTGATTTTGGATCCTCCCCCCAAATAAAGTCTGACACTGTTTCCACTGTTTCCCCATCTATTTCCCAAGAAGAGAGGGGACTAGATGCCATGATCTTCGTTTTCTGAATGTTGAGCTTTAAGCCCACTTTTTCACTCTCCACTTTCACTTTCATCAAGAGGCTTTTCAGTTCCTCTTCACTTTCTGCCATAAGGGTGGTGTCATCTGAATATCTGAGGTTATTGATATTTCTCCTGGCAATCTTGATTCCAGCTTGTGCTTCATCCAGCCCAGTGTTTCTCATGAGGTACTCTGCATATAAGTTAAATAAGCAGGGTGACAATATACAGCCTTGATGTACTCCTTTTCCTATTTGGAACCAGTCTGTTGTTCCATGTCTGGTTCTAACTGTTGCTTCCTGACCTGCATATAGGTTTCTCAAGAGGCAGGTCAGGTGGTCTGGTATTCCCATCTCTTTCAGAATTTTCCACAGTTTATTGTGATCCACACAGTCAAAGGCTTTGGCATAGTCAAAAAGCAGAAGTAGATGTTTTTCTGGAACTCTCTTGCTTTTTCCATGATCCAGTGGATGTTGGCAATTTGATCTCTGGTTCCTCTGCCTTTTCTAAAACCAGCTTGAACATCAGGAAGTTCACGGTTCACGTATTGCTGAAGCCTGGCTTGGAGAATTTTGAGCATGACTTTACTAGCATGTGAAATGAGTGCAATTGTGCAGTCGTTTGAGTATTCTTTGGCATTGCCTTTCTTAGGGATTGGAATGAAAACTGACCTCCTCCAGTCCTGTGGCCACTGCTGAGTTTTCCAAATTTGCTGGTATATTGAGTGCAGCACCCAGGACTGCATTCACAGCATCATCTTTCAAGATTTGAAAGAGCTCAACTGAAATTCCATCACCTCCACTAGCTTTGTTCATAGCGATGCTTTCTAAGGCCCACTTGACTTCACATTCAGGGATGTCTGGCTCTAGGTGAGTGATCACACCATCATGATTATCTTGGTCGTGAAGATCTTTTTTGTACAGTTCTTCTGTGTATTCTTGCCACCTCTTCTTAATATCTTCCGCTTCTGTTAGGTCCATACCATTTCTGTCCTTTATCGAGCCCATCTTTGCATGAAATGTTCCCCTGGTATCTCTAATTTTCTTGAAGAGATCTCTGGTCTTTCCCATTCTGTTGTTTTCCTCTATTTCTTTACATTGATCACTGAGGAAGGCTTTCTTATCTCTCCTTGCTATTCTTTGGAACTCTGCATTCACATGCTTATATCTTTCCTTTTCTCCTTTGCTTTTCACTTCCCTTCTTTTCACCGCTATTTATAAGGCCTCCCCAGACAGCCATTTTGCTTTTTTGCATTTCTTTTCCATGGGGATGGTCTTGATCCCTGTCTCCTATACAATGTCACGAACCTCAGTCCATAGTTCATCAGGCACTCTATCTATCAGATCTAGGCCCTTAAATCTATTTCTCACTTCCACTCTATAATCATAAGGGATTTGATTTAGGTCATACCTGAATGGCCTAGTGGTTTTCCCCACTTTCTTCAATTTAAGTCTGAATTTGGCAATAAGGAATTCATGATATGAGCCACAGTCAGCTCCTGGTCTTGTTTTTGCTGACTGTATAGAGCTTCTCCATCTTTGGCTGCAAAGAATATAATCAGTCTGATTTCGGTGTTGACCATCTGGTGATGTCCATGTGTAGAGTCTTCTCTTGTGTTGTTGGAAGAGGGTGTGTACTATGACCAGTGCGTTCTCTTGGCAAAACTCTATTAGCCTTTGCCCTGCTTCATTCCGTACTCCAAGGCCAAATTTGCCTATTACTCCAGGTGTTTCTTGACTTCCTACTTTTGCATTTCAGTCCCCTATAATGAAAAGGACATCTTTTTTGGGTGTTAATTCTAAAAGGTCTTGTAGGTCTTCATAGAACCCTTCAACTTCAGCCTCTTGCTGCCCCCTAGCCTAGTATTAATATGGTTTCCAGGAGGTTTGCAGCCACTCCTCTACCTTCCAGGCAGGAGATTAAAAGATTCTTCCCTGGCAAACCTGAATAGTCCAAGATAACACCCAAGTTCCTCAACAATGGCCTGACTACCCTAATAGTAAAACTCAGTGTCAATAAACTCCACCTTTTTAATCCCTCACTCTTAATCATGAGTAGACAGGCCTATTGTGAAATACACCGGACTTCTAACTTTGAAGATAAAAACCAAGAAAAGAAAAAAATGATAAGTTGGAAAAAAGAGACCAAGATTTTTTTAATATTCAAAAATCTATCATTATATTACCAGAGAAATAAATGATTTTGCATCCATAATGAATGAACAGGATAATTTTTAAAAAAGAATATTCAGAAGGTAAATAAACAGAGAAATTAGGTGAGATGAAAATACAATAAAATAGAGAAAATTTCCCAGATGAGGTGGACATTTGCAGATTAAATGAATTTATTAAATGCCCAACAGAGTGGGCAAAATAGATTGACTTCAAGGTATAGTGTGGTAAACTTTCTGAATATTGAGGACAAAAAGAAATTTCTAAAAGATTCATAGATTAAAAAAAATAAAGATCACCTACAATGAATAAAAAATCAAAATGGCTTTGAATTTCTAACAACACTGATACCATAAGACATTGGAGTAAGACCTCCAAAATTCTGAAGAAAAATAATCTTAGCCTATACCACTATACCCAGTTGAATTATCATACCACTATACCCAGTTGAACTATCAATCAAATGGAAGCATGGAATAAAGAATATTTTCAGATGCCAGAACTCAAAAATTTTACTTTTTCAGGATGGTCTTAGGAATTGTATGTTACCAAAATTAACAAAGAAAAGAAATACATGAAGCATAGAAACAGAAGAACCCATTCTGAAATGGCAAAGGAAACCTCTTGAATGATGGTGAAGGTAAATCCCAAAGTGAATGTTGTATAGCAGGCAAAGCAAAAAACCAGGACACATTAGGCTGGAATATATGTGACCAAGGAAAGGGCACACATGTGTGGCTACAGTCTCTGCCAGACTGGAAAAAAAAAAAGTGAATGTTGATGGTACAATGACAACCACATGACTGAGACCAATTGATAAAATACCAAAGAATTATGTTCTAAAAAATGATTACACAGAAAGAATATCATATCTTTCTTTTAATTGACAGTTGAATAAATGCCTTATCATCTCTGTACACCACAGTGTAGCAGAAAGAACAGATCTGTTTGAATAAGAACTCTAATATATGGGGAATTCCCTGGTGGTCCAGTGATTAAGACTAAGTGCTTTCACTGGCATGAACCTGGGTATAATTCCTGGTTGGGGAACTAAGAGCCCACAAGCCCCATGAGGTGGCCAAAAAGAAATTCTACTATATTTAGATACATATTTATATATGTATTTATAGATGTCTATCATGACTCTGAGGCAATAGGGAAACTCTGTCTCTCTCTAACAATGGCTGCCTCCGAAAGGAAAACTACATGGATAAAGGAAAGAAGTATGAAAAAGCATTACTTTTCACTATTTACCCTTTTGTTTTTCCGCACCATTGTCATGTGTGTTAACTTTTCAAAAACTCTTACAGGAAAGATTGTATGCATATAGGTGTGCTTCAAATCAAGAGTCAGAATTTTGCTTTACTATCAAGTGAAACCTGAGAAATCTGTATGCAGGTCAAGAAGCAACAGTTAGAACTGGACATGGAACACACTGGTTCAAAATTGGGAAAGGAGTGCATCAAGGCTGTATATTGTCACCCTGCTTATTTAACTTATATGTAGAGTACATCATAAGAAATGCCAGGCTGGATGAATCACAAGCTGGAATCTAGATTGCCAGGAGAAATATCAGCAACTTCAGATATGAAGATGACACCATCCCAATTGCAGAAAGCAAACAGGAACTAAAGAGCCTCTTAATGAAGGTGAAAGAGGAGAGTGAAAAATTTGGCTTAAAACTCAACATTCAAAAAATTAAGATCATGGCAACTGGTACCATCATTTCATGGCAAATAGATGGGGAAAAGTAGAAGCAGTGACAGACTTTATTTTATTTAGGTTCCAAAATCACTGCAGATGGTGACTGCAGCCATGAAATTAAAAGACACTTGCTCCTTGGAAGAAATGCTATGATAAACCTAGATAGTATATTAAAAAACAGAGACATCACTTTTCCAACAAAGGTCCATATAGTCAGAGCTATGGTTTTTCCAGTAGTCATGTATGGATGTGAGAGTTGGACCATAAAAAAGACTGAGGACTGAAAAATTGATGCTTTTGAACAGTGGTATTGGAGAAGATTCTTGAGAGTCCCTTGGACAGCAAGGAGATCAAACCAGTTAATTCTAATGGAAATTAGTCCTGAATATTCATTGGAAGGACTGATGTTGAAGCTGAAGCTTCAATACTTTGACCTGATGCAAAGAGCCCACTCATTGGGAAAGATCCTGATGCTGGGAAAGACTGAGGGGCAAGAGTAGAAGAGGGTGACAGAGGATGAGATGGTTGGATGGCATCATTGACTCAACAGACGTGAGTTTGAGCAAACTCCAGGAGATACTGAAGGACAGGGAAGCCTGGCGTACTGCAGTTGACTTAGCAACTGAACAACAACAACAAATCAAAGGAAATCATGCCTATCATAATTATTATTTACTGCTGCTGCTGCCGCCAAGTTGCTTCAGTCGTGTCCACTCTGTGCGACCCCATAGACAGCAGCCCACCAGGCTCTCCATCCCTGGGATTCTCCAGGGAAGAACACTGGTGTGGGTTGCCATTTCCTTCTCCAAGGCATGAAAGTGAAAAGTGAAAGTGAAGTCACTCAGTCATGCCCGACTCTTAGCATTTACTACTGTTTACTAAATAGTATTAACCATTCAACTTAAAAGATAAGAGGGATAAATTACCGTTATTTAGAGATAAAGTGAAGTCGCTCAGTCATGTCCGACTCTTTGCAACCCCATGGACTGTAGCCTACCACACTTCTCTGTCCATGGGATTTTCCAGGCAAGAGTACTGGAGTGGGTTGCCATTTCCTTCCCCAGAGGATCGTCCCAAAAAAACAAAAGAAGAATTCAAATTTTATTAGAAAGTAAGACATAATTTAGTAAGATTTTTGTGCCAACTATAAATGTAATGTATCAGATCAGATCAGATCAGTCGCTCAGTCGTGTCCGACTCTTTGCGACACCATGAATCGCAGCACACCAGGCCTCCCTGTCCATCACCAACTCCCGGAGTTCACACAGACTCACGTCCATCGAGTCAGTGATGCCATCCTGCCATCTCATCCTCTGTCGTCCCCTTCTCCTCCTGCCCCCAATCCCTCCCAGCATCAGAGTCTTTTCCAATGAGTCAGCTCTTCGCATGAGGTGGCCAAAGTACTGAAGTTTCAGCTTTAGCATCATTCCTTCCAAAGAAATCCCAGGGCTGATCTCCTTCAGAATGGACTGGTTGGATCTCCTTGCAGTCCAAGGGACTCTCAAGAGTCTTCCCCAACACCACAGTTCAAAAGCATCAATTCTTCAGCACTCAGCTTTCTTCACAGTCCAACTCTCACATCCATACAGGACTACTGGAAAAACCATAGCCTTGACTAGACGGACCTTTGTTGGCAAAGTAATGTCTCTGCTTTTCAATATGCTGTCTAGGTTGGTCATAACTTTCCTTCCAAGGAGTAAGCATCTTTTAATTTCATGGCTGCAATCAGCATCTGCAGTGATTTTGGAGCCCAGAAAAATAAAGTCTGACACTGTTTCCACTGTTTCCCCATCTATTTCCCATGAAGTGATGGGACCGGATGCCATGATCTTCGTTTTCTAAATGTTGAGTTTTAAGCCCACTTTTTCACTCTCCACTTTCACTTTCATCAAGAGGCTTTTGAGTTCCTCTTCACTTTCTGCCATAAGGGTGGTGTCATCTGCATATCTGAGGTTATTGATATTTCTCCTGGCAATCTTGATTCCAGCTTGTGTTTCTTCCAGTCCAGCATTTCTCATGATGTACTCTGCATATAAGTTAAATAAGCAGGGTGACAATATACAGCCTCGACGTACTCCTTTTCCAATTTGGAACCACTCTGTTGTTCCATGTCCAGTTCTAACTGTTGCTTCCTGACCTGCATACAAATTTCTCAAGACACAGATCAGGTGGTCTGGTATTCCCATCTCTTGAAGAATTTTCCACAGTTTATTGTGATCCACACAGTCAAAGGCTTTGGCATAGTCAATAAAGCAGAAATAGATGTTTTTCTGGAACTCTCTTGCTTTTTCTATGATCCAGCAGATGTTGGCAATTTGATCTCTGTTTCCTCTGTCTGTTCTAAATTCAGCTTGAACATCAGGAAGTTCACAGTTCACATATTGCTAAAGCCTGGCTTGGAGAATTTTGAGCATTACTTTACTAGCGTGTGAGATGAGTGCAATTGTGCAGGAGTTTGAGCATTCTTTGGCATTGTCTTTCTTAGGGATTGGAATGAAAACTGACCTTTTCCAGCCCTGTGGCCACTGCTGAGTTTTCCAAATTTGCTGGCATATTGAGTGCAGCACTTTCACAGCATCATCTTTCAGGATTTGGAATAGCTCAACTGGAATTCCATCACCTCCACTAGCTTTGTTCGTAGTGACGCTTTCTAAGGCCCACTTGACTTCACATTCCAGGATGTCTGGCTCTAGGTCAGTGATCACACCATCGTGATTATCTGAGTCCTGAAGATATTTTTTGTATAGTTCTTCTGTGTATTCTTGCCACCTCTTCTTAATATCTTCTGCTTCTGTTAGGTCCATCCCATTTCTGTCCTTTATCAAGCCCATCTTTGCATGAAATTTTCCTTTGGTATCTCTGATTTTCTTGAAGAGATCTCTAGTCTTTCCCATTCTGTTGTTTTCCTCTATTTCTTTGCATTGATCACTGAGGAAGGCTTTCTTATCTCTTCTTGCTATTCTTTGGAACTCTGCATTCAGATGCTTATATCTTTCCTTTTCTCCTTTGCTTTTCGCTTCTCTTCTTTTCACAGCTATTTGTAAGGCCTCCCCAGACAGCCATTTTGCTTTTTTGCATTTCTTTTCCATGGGGATGGTCTTGATCCCTGTCTCCTGTACAATGTCATTCCATAGTTCATCAGGCACTCTATCTATCAGATCTAGGCCCTTAAATGTATTTCTCACTTCCACTGTATAATCATAAGGGATTTGATTTAGGTCATAGTAATATGTAAATTTATTAATATATTTTCTATCTACTTATTTTACATAATTAATACATTCTCTGTTTAAATAAATCAGAATGTATCAGATAAAAATGTTCTTCTCCCTGTTCCACTGATTCTCCTGCAATCTTATAACCTAGATTCCAATTGTTGTTGTTGTTCAGTCACAAAGTCATGTCCAACTCTTTGAGATCCAATGGACTACAGCATGCCAGGCTCATCTGTCCTCTACTATCTCCCCAAGTTTGCTCAAATTTATGCTCATTGAGTCGCTAATCGTATCTAACCATCTCATCTTCTGTTGCCCTCTTCTCCTTTTGCCTTCAATCTTTTCCAGCATCAGGGTTTTTTCCAATGAGTCTGCTCTTTGCATCAGGTGGCTGAAGTACTAGAGCTTCAGCTTTAGCATCAGTCCTTCCAATGAATATTCAGTGTTGATTTCCTTTAGGAATGACTGGTTTGATCTCCTTGCAATCCAAGGGACTCTCAAGAGTCATCTCCAACACCACAATTCAAAAGCATCCAGATTCTAATACAATCCCCATTTTATAGATAATGATTTAAATATAAATATTAAAGCCATAAAGTTTTAGATAAAAACATGACTAAATCGGTCTTCAATAAAATAAGCACGTAACAAATTTCAAAAGCCATTAAAAAAGAGTGGTAAATTAGGAGTTTGAGAGTAACATATCTACACTGCTATGCAGAAAATAGATAAACAAGGATTTACTGTGTAACATATTGAATGTCCTGTAATCACCTATAATGGAAAAGAATCCTAAAAAGAATATATATATGTGTGTGTGTGTATATATATATCTGAATCACTTTGCTATACACTCGAAGCTAACATGTTACTGTAAATTAACTACACTTCAATTTTTTTTTAGTTAAAAAAAGAAAAAAAGAGTGATAAATTTTACTGCTTAAAAATTTTAAATTTACCATATCATATAAAAAAATGGTAAATATAACCAAAAGTAAATTATTAACTGGAGGAAATAGTTGCATTCATTTATGACAAGATTGATAATTGTATCCTTTATGTATCAATATCCCTTCTGAACCAAAAATCAGAAGGCAAACAACCTAATAGAAAAATGGGCAAATAAATGGCCAGACAGTTCACTAGGAAATAAATAAAAGGACCAAAAAAGACAGCAAAAAATGCCCAACCATAATCACAATTGCAAGATAAAAATTAAAATAATTAAGTGCTTTTTTTATACAACAGATTGGCAAAGATTGAACATTTGATAATACCCAATGTTGGCAACAGATTGGAAAAACTGACATTTTCATTGCACTACTGATTAGGTATAAGTGGTACATTGTTTTGGAGGGTGATTTGGCAATATAGATTAAAATATTATATATATATATATATATTCTATGATTCAGCAATCTTAATTCTAGGAATTTACCTTAAGGCAAGTATTGCACAAAAGCTTAAAAATATATGTGCAAAGATGTTCATAGAGAAACTGTAAGAACAAAAACTCAAAATGAATATTACTGGTTAAATAATATGCCCATAAAATAAAACATTTTATAACTTTAAAAATTTTAAGTATACCTATATATATGGTTATACAAAGATGTCCAATTATGCATTAACTGCATAAACAGAGAATAATGTACATAGTATTATCCATCGTGAATGAATATGCATGCTTGCTTGCATGCTAAGTCACTTCAGTCATGTCCGACTCTGTATGACCCTATGGACTGTTATCCCGCCAGCCTTCTCTGTCCATGGGATTCTCTAGGCAGGAATACTGGAGTGGGTTGCCATGCCTTCCTCCAGGGGAATCTTTCTGACCCCAGAATCGAACCACATCTCTTAGATGTGAACCTACATTGGCAGGTAGGTTCTTTACCACTAGCACCACCTGCATGTGTGTGTGTATATATATATATATGCATATATATATGTACATATAGATACTTTTACATTCACAAAAAAAATTTCTGAAAGGATACATCAAAAATGTTAAGAATAACTACTACAGAAATGTGTTGAAATCAAGAGGGGAAAGTAGTGTTCTACCTTTACCCTTCTGTGCCAGTTGTTCTTTCTACCACTTATCTTCTGTGAATCTGTTGTTAAATCTATGAAGAAAAGAAGCGGATCTTACATTTTTTTTTGCAGGATCTAACTTTGCAACAAAAGAACACTGAATGTCCCTTGCATTCATAATCATCATTGTTTTCAGGTATGTTTCAGCTTTAAGATAAATAATACTAAAAATTCATTGAATGGGTTAACTTATTTAAGGATTTTCTTGTTGTTGTTTAGCATTTATATGTTGCCACTAAATCATCTTGACATTCATTGTGATGCAAAAACTCCACATGAGCCATTTTTGGCTAATTCACGAGCAAGGCTGCTGCTGCTGCTAAGTCACTTAAGTCGTGTCCGACTCTGTGCAACCCCATAGACAGCAGGCCACCAGGTTCTGCCGTCCCTGGGATTCTCCAGACAAGAACACTGGAATGGGTTGCCATTTCCTTCTCCAATGCATGAAAGTGAAAAGTCAAAGTGAAGTCGCTCACTTGTGTCCGACTCTTTGCGACCCCATAGACTGCAGCCTACCAGGCTCCTCCGTCCATGGGGTTTTCCAGGCAAGAGTACTGGAGTGGGTTGCCATTGCCTTCTCCAAGGCAATAATAAGTAATTCCTATATTCACTGTTTTTCTCACCAACATTTAATTTTCCTTGTGTAACAATCTGATACTCTGGGCTCAATGAAGTACTTGTCCAAATGTAGACATATAGATACTTTGTGATTTAAAAACCAAAACAAAAGCATTCTTGGCCTCAAATATTGATACAAGCACACCTTGCAAAAGTTGAATTGTTTCCAAACCTGGGCAACAAGTTCAAGTCTGCATAAAACCAAAATTCTGAAGTGTATAGCTAACTGTTAACTCCTTCACCCATATGCCTGATATGTAAGCATATGAAACACCTTTGTATTCATCATGATAAATCTCTTTTTTGGTACTCCATGACAAGTTCAATCTTTAATTTTTCATTGTCTAGCTTCAGTCAAGAGCTTCTCTGAGATTATTTTCTGGAGGATTAAAGGACATTCTAAACTCCATCCCTGAGTCAGTTTAATCAGTAGACATTATCTTACCTAGAAAATATGGTCCCAGTTACTTCCAAAGCAAGGTAGACACAGAGATGCACCACTAACTACTCCTTCAAGGAAGGTCTTGCTATTCAGCTTCTGGGAGTACCATCAGCAGAGAGCATCCAGTTATCAACTATTTGAGTGACTGCCTCAGCTCCAGACTGGCTGATCATCACATTTTTACAGGAGCGGCCCACAACCCATGACTGATAGAAGAGGGAGATAAACTAATTAATTAAAACAACAATAGCAACAAAATACCATATGCTGTCTTCAGAGTCAGCATCCTTGAGAACTCAAACTGTGTCACCAGAAATCAACTCAGCTTTTTCCCCTTAGTTTTCATCAATGCCCGGTGTATGAAAGGGCCAACACTCATCATTTTTTGTAACTCACTGACAAACCATGAGAATCTTCTCAAGGTAAGGCAAGACAGACAGGGGCAAGGCAGAGGACCAGCTCTGGCAGGAGTGTTCCTGGAAAGAGACCTAGTACCTCTCATGGTTCAGACAAATGGTCAACATAAGGGCCAAGAATAGAAAGATACCTGTGAAATGATATGTCACACTGGTGACAAATATGGAGCAGAAATCCAAAGGCAATATCAGCCCAAAACTAGTAGGGTCCACCAAGTGTGAGAATTCTGGGACTGGGTTGCAGGCTCAGAGTAAGAGACAGCAGAAACAAGGCAGGGCCTGGCCTGAAGATAGACTTGAATTTAAAGAGTATCTAGGGTACCAAAATAGGAACTCAACATGGCAATTCGAGTACTGAGAGAGACCACCACAAAGTGGATGGGGACTCAGAAGCCCCATGCTCAGTACTAGGTGCCACATCCTTGGTTGGAAACATAAAACACGTGATTCAATACCCATCCAACAGAGATGTTGTAAGGAGGAAAGTGCTGGGGCCGTGGTAAACACTGAAAAAAATATTTACTTTTAAACAGTAGTAATTATCAGAGTGTGGTTTCAGATTACTCACGTGTTCCCATTCTGAAATCCCATTGCTGTAGGAAGAGGGGGCCTTTTCTCAGTATTGGTAACAAATCAAGCCTACAAGGAGTTCAACAGACCTGACCACCGGAGCTGGCATAGGAGGAGGCAGAGGTGCATGGCAGATGCTCAGTTTCCCTCTTGATATAAGACAGACTATTTGCTCTTCTTGGTGTTGAGATACCATTGCCTTCTTATGTTTCCCCCTTTGCTCAGTTGCTAGAAAACTTAAAGCCAAGCTTAATGCATAAAAGAGAGAGACTGTCCCTTCCCACCTAAATTCTTAGTCTTTATTCTACCACTTTTTTAATTGCTTGACTTTTATTCCTTTGGAAATTCTTTTTATTGCGACTCATATAAACTCCTTTTGAAAAACAGAAATAGGAAGATAAATGGGTACATTCAAATAAAATTTTACTTGTAAAGAAAAATGTATCTCTTTCATGGAGAAATATCCCATATTTAGGACATTGTTGCAAAAGATTTTTATAACTAACATGCTTTCCATTAACTATAGTCATAAACTGTCTTTTAAAATTCACTCTTGCTCTTTTGTTTCAGCTGCCAACATGCCATCCAGACTAAGGAAGGCCAAGAAGCCGAGGGGCCATATAAGCCACAGCCACAGCCACACCAGCAAACACTGGAAGCATCTAAGAAGTGGAGGTAATGCTGGTAACATGCATCAGCGCAGGATAATTTGGGAAAGTTGACGTGAGGCATTTCCACTTAAGATGAGCCAGAGCTTCTGCCCAAATGTCAACCTTAATAAATTTTGTGGACCTATGTCAGTGAACAGACACAGGTATGTTGTAGTTGTTTAGTCACCAAGTTGTGTCAGACTCTGTGACCCCATGGACTGCAGCCAGGCCATCCAGTCCCTCACTATCTCCTGGAGTTCACCTAAGTTCATGTCCATTGAATCATTGATGCCATCCAACCATCCAGTCCTTTGCAACCCTCTTCTCCTTCTGCTTTCAATCTTTCCCAGCATCAGGGTCTTTTCCAATGAGTCAGCTCTTTGCATCAGGTGGCCAAAGTATTGGAGTTTTGACTGAATGCTGGAGACATAGGTATATGCTGCCAAGAACAAGACTGGAGCTTGTTGAAGTGGTATGATTGGGCTACTACAAAGTTCGGAGGGAGAGAACGCTCCCAAAGCAAGCCTGTCATCATGAAGTCCAAATTCTTCATCAGGGTGCAGTTTGTGTCCTGGTAGCTTGAAGCCACATTAAATGTTATAAATTCATAAATTCATTAAATGTTAATAAGTGATTTTCAAAATAAAAATAAACAAAATTCATTCTTTCATTTGTTTATTCATGCATGGATTTAACAAAACATTGTTGACCTATCAAAATTCCACTGTTTTCTTGAAGAAATGGAAAAAAGTCTATCATAAAATTCCTCTGTAATCTCAAGGGATTCCAAATAGCCAAAACAATCTTAAAAAAGAACAGAATTAGAGATCTCATGCTTCCTGTTTTCAAAACTTACTACAAAGTTATAGCAATCAAAACAGTATGGTACTGGCATCCAAATAGATAAATAAACCAAAGAAATAAAATAGAGATTCCCTAAAATAAACCCTCACATATATGGTAGAATGATTTTTGACAAGGAAGTTTACAAAGACCATTCAACTGGGAAAGATAATCTTTCCAACAAATTGTGCTAGGAAACCTGGATATGTACATGCAAAAGAATAAAACTGGACCCTTACCTGACATCTTATACCAAAAATTAAGCTAAAATATATACTCTGAAAAGTAAATCAAAATGGATCAAAGACACATAAGACACAAAACTCTCAGAAGAAAACATAAAGGAAAAGCTTCAGGATATTGGATTTGATGATGATATCTTGGATATGACACCAAATACTCAGGCAAAAAAGAAAAATTAAATTGGAATACATCAGAATAAAAACTTATGTGCATCAAATAACACTAACAACAGAGTGTAAAGGCAACCTATGGAATAAGAGAAAATATGTAAAAATCATGTATCTCAAAAGGGATTAATACCCAGAATATATTTTTTAAATGCCTATAACTCAATGACACAAAGAATAAATAACCTGATTTTAAAACAAGCAAACTGGGATCTTCCTGGGGGTCCAGTGGTCAAGAATCTGCCTTCCACTAAAGAGGACACAGGTTCCATCACTAGTCAAGGAACTAAGATCCCACATGCTGTGGGGCAAATAAGCCCACACACCACAACTAGAGAAAGCCCACACACCACAATAAAGACCCCTGCACACCTCATCGAAGACCCAGTACAGTCAAAAAATAAAATAAATTGAGCAAAAGACTTGAACAGACATGACTTCAAAGAAGTTATAGTATGTGTTAGTTGCTCAGTCGTGTCTAACTCTTTGTGACCCCATGGAAGTAGCCCACCATGGTGTGATCCCACCAGTAGCCTCCTTTGTCCACAGAATTCTGCAGGCAAGAATACAGGAGTGGGTTGCTATTCCCTTCTCCATAGATCTTCCTGACCCAGAGATCAAACCTGGGTCTCCTGCATTGCAGGCAGATTCTTTACTAACTGAGCCATCAGGGAGACCCTAAATGGCCAATAAGCACATGAAAAGATGGTCAAGATAAATAGTCATTAAGGAAATGCAAATCGAAACCACAGTGAGATACCACCTCATACCCACTAGGACAACTAATATCAAAATAGAAAATGACAGCAATCGGAAGAACGTAGAAAAATTGAAACATTTGTACACAGCTAGTGAAAATGTAAAACGGTTAAGCTGCTATGGAAAACAGGGTGAAGATTCCTCAAAAAATTAAAATTCCCATCTGTGTGAGTTTAGTCACTCAGTCGTGTCCGACTCCCCTCAATCCAATGGACTGTAGCCCACCAGGCTGCTATGTCCATAGAATTTCCCAGGCAAGAGTATTGAAGTGGGTTGCCATTTCCTACTCCAGGGCATCTTCCTGATTCAGGGATTGAACCCACATCTCTTGTGTCTCCTGCATTGGCAGGAAGATTCTTTACCACTACACCACCTGGGGACTAAATTAACCTAAGCATATTGAATGAAAAATATATCACTGATTCATTAAAAAAATACTTACTGAGCAACTACTTTCAGTCAGATGCTCTTGCACGGAAATTACATTTCCTGTGAGAAAAGTAACCAAGAGCCAGATCTACCCTGTGGACCAGAGAGTTCATTCCATGCCAGGCTATGGAAACAATAAGAGATATTCCAGATTCTAAGGCAAAAGCCATTTCTTTTCTGGGTGCCTGATGTCCTCTGCCAGCATTCAGAAGTTGTTTTGTGGACTTTACTTGGCGTTTAAATGTTCTTTTGATGAATTTGTGGGGGAGAAAGTGTTCTCCCCGTCCTACTCCTCCGCCATCTTAGCTCCTCCTCCAAAAGTCATTTCTTATAGGATCCCCTAGAGGTAAGCACGAGTTTCAAAAAATTCTTTTGGCAACGTTGACTGTCTAGATTTTAAGATTCAACAAATAAAACGGACTGCTCTTTAACTTTTCAACTTTTCTTCCCCTAAAAACAGTCCATTTACTTTAAAGTTTACCTTTCCTACAACGAACTAGTCAGCATGATAAACCAGTATATCTTTAGCATACATGTATATTCAGTGCATCTGGGGTTCTTATAATTTGCTGATTCAGTGGATCCACAGCAGGACCTGTTCTGCTTTCCTGACAAGCACCCAGGTGAGGCAGATAATGCCAGTCCCTGGACCACACTTTGAGCATCAAGATCATGGATAACAACTGCCCATGACACGCAACCCTTCCCATCTCTGCAATCACAGCTCCACACATATCTGCTCTTCGATGCTAGTTATAATTGGTGATGCTCTACCCAACACCAAGAACAAACTTTTATAGCTTTGGCCAAAGTAAAAATGTTTCAAGAAAAAGGAAAAAAAAAAAAAAAGACCTTTTAAGTTTGGACAAACCTCTATTTCTAATTACAGGGCTTTCATAAAGCAAGCCTTAAGGGGAGGATTAGTTTTTAAGTTCATCAACCGCTTTCACTCAAGGAAAATTAAGGGTTGCCTGAGTTTGACAGGTACTTAATTATACCATAACAGAGAAAGGGTTTGATTTCCCCTAGTTCATTATAATTAAGTCCTTGCATATTCTTCAGTTTGTGAAAGACCACATGAGGAAGCTGAATTTTGAGTGCTGGAGGATTTTTCTTTTTCTTTTTTTTAATTTAATTAAGGAAATGAATCAAATTTCAGTCCCACAAAGAGAAAAATCAATGCCCTGGTACAAAAGGGGACTGCTTTTTTTTCTTCAAATTTTGTGATTCTTTTAAAGTGATATACAAATAAGTAAGTGATATACAAATATGGAGAAGGCAGTGGCACCCCACTCCAGTACTCTTGCCTGGGGAATCCCATGGACAGAGGAGCCTGGTAGGCTGCAGTCCATGGGGTTGCGAAGAGTCGGACATGACTGGGCGACTTCACTTTCACTTTTCACTTTCATGCATTGGAGAAGGAAATGGCAACCCACTCCAGTATTCTTGCCTGGAGAATCCCAGGGACAGGGGAGCCTGGTGGGCTGCTGTCTATGGGGTCGCACAGAGTCGGACACAACTGAAGCGACTTAGCAGCAGCAGCAGCATACAAATATGAAAATAATTTATGAAATATTCTATTTCTATCCAGAAATTTGTTGGAAGAGGGTGTTTGCTATGACCAGTGCATTTTATTGGCAAAACTCTATTAGTTAATGCCCTGCTTCATTCCGTATTCCAAGGCCAAATTTGCCTGTTACTCCAGGTGTTTCTTGACTTCCTACTTTTGCATTCCAGTCCCCTATAATGAAAAGGACATCTTTTTTGGGTGTTAGTTCTAAAACGTCTTGTAGGTCTTCATAGAACCGTTCAACTTCAGCTTCTTCAGCATTACTGGTTGGGGCATAGACTTGGATTACTGTGATATTGAATGGTTTGCCTTGGAAATGAACAGAGATCATTCTGTCGTTTTTGAGATTGCATCCAAGTACTGCATTTTGGACTCTTTTGTTGACCATGATGGCTACTCCATTTCTTCTGAGGGATTCTTGCCCACAGTAGTAGATATAATGGTCATCTGAGTTAAATTCACCCATTCCAGTCCATTTCAGTTCGCTGATTCCTGGAATGTCGACATTCACTCTTGCCATCTCCTGTTTGACCACTTCCAATTTGCCTTGATTCATGGACCTGACATTCCAGGTTCCTATGCAATATTGTTCTTTACAGCATCGGACCTTGCTTCTATCACCAGTCACATCCACAGCTGGGTAATGTTTTTGTTTTGGCTCCATCCCTTCATTCTATCTGGAATTATTTCTCCACTGATCTCCACTAGCATATTGGGCACCTACTGACCTGGGGAGTTTCTCTTTCAGTATCATATCATTTTGCCTTTTCATACTGTTCATGGGGTTCTCAACGCAAGAATACTGAAGTGGTTTGCCATTCCCTTCTCCAGTGGACCACATTCTGTCAGATCTCTCCACCATGACCCTCCCATCTTGGGTTGCCCCACAGGCATGGCTTAGTTTCATTGAGTTAGACAAGGCTGTGGTCCTAATGTGATTAGATTGACTAGTTTTCTGTGAGTATGGTTTCAGTGTGTCTGCCCTCTGATGCCCTCTTGCAACACCTACCATCTTACTTGGGTTTCTCTTACCTTGGGCGTGGGTATCTCTTCACGGCTGCTCCAGCAAAGTGCAGCCATTGCTCCTTACCTTGGACGAGGGGTATCTCCTCACTGCCGCCTTTCCTGATCTTCAACGTGGGATAGCTCCTCTAGGCCCTCCTGCACCCGCGCAGCCACAGCTCCTTGGAATACAGACTGAAGCAGGGCAAAGACTAATAGAGTTTTGCCAAGAAAATGCACTGGTCATAACAAACACCCTCTTCCAAGAACACAAGAGAAGACTCTATACATGGACATCACCAAATGGTCAACACCGAAATCAGACTGATTATATTCTTTGCAGCCAAAGATGGAGAAGCTCTATACAGTCAGCAAAAACAAGACCAGGAGCTGACTGTGGCTCAGACCATGAACTCCTTATTGCCAAATTCAGACTTAAATTGAAGAAAGTAGGGAAAACCACTAGACTATTCAGGTATGACCTAAATCAAATCCCTTATGATTATACAGTGGAAGTGAGAAATAGATTTAAGGGCCTAGATCTGATAGATAGAGTGCCTGATGAACTATGGACTGAGGTTCGTGACATTGTACAGGAGACAGAGATCAAGATCATCCCCATGGAAAAGAAATGCAAAAAAGCAAAATGGCTGTCTGGGGAGGCCTTACAAATAGCTGTGAAAAGAAGAGAAGTGAAAAGCAAAGGAGAAAAGGAAAGATATAAACATCTGAATGCAGAGTTCCAAAGAATAACAAGGAGAGATAAGAAAGCCTTCTTCAGCGATCAATGTAAAGAAATAGAGGAAAACAACAGAATGGGAAAGACTAGAGATCTCTTCAAGAAAACCAGAGATGCTGAAGGAATATTTCATGCAAAGATGGGCTCGATAAAGGACAGAAATGGTAGGAACCTAACAAAAGTAGAAGGTATTAAGAAGAGATGGCAAGAATACACAGAAGAACTGTACAAAAAAGATCTTCACGACCCAGATAATCACGATGGTGTGATCACTGACCTAGAGCCAGACATCCTGGAATGTGAAGTCAAGTGGACCTTAGAAAGCATCACCACAAACAAAGCTAGTGGAGGTGATAGAATTCCAGTTGAGCTATTCCAAATCCTGAAGGATGATGCTCTGAAAGTGCTGCACTCAATATGCCAGCAAATTTGGAAAACTCAGCAGTGGCCACAGGACTGGAAAAGGTCAGTTTTCATTCCAATCCCAAAGAAAGGCAATGCCAAAGAATGCTCAAACTACCGCACAATTGTACTCACCTCACACGCTAATAAAGTAATGCTCAAAATTCTCGAAGCCAGGCTTCAGCAATATGTGAACCGTGAACTTCCTGATGTTCAAGCTGGTTTTAGAAAAGGCAGAGGAACCAGAGATCAAATTGCCAACCTCCGCTGGATCATTGAAAAAGCAAGAGAGTTCCAGAAAAACATCTATTTCTGCTTTATTGACTATGCCAAAGCCTTTGACTGTGTGGCTCACAATAAACTGTGGAAAATTCTGAAAGAGATGGGAATACCAGAACACCTGATCTGCCTCTTGAGAAATTTGTATGCAGGTCAGGAAGCAACAGTTAGAACCAGACATGGAACAACAGACTGGTTCCAAATAGGAAAAGGAGTACGTCAAGGCTGTATATTGTCACCCTGCTTATTTAACTTAGATGCAGAGTACATCATGAGAAATGCTGGACTGGAAGAAACACAAGCTGGAATCAAGATTGCCAGGAGAAATATCAATAACCTCAGATATGCAGATGACACCACCCTTATGGCAGAAAGTGAAGAGGAACTCAAAAGCCTCTTGATGAAAGTGAAAGTGGAGAGTGAAAATGTTGGCTTAAAGCTCAACATTCAGAAAATGAAGATCATGGCATCCGGTCCCATCACTTCATGGGAAATAGATGGGGAAACAGTGGAAACAGTGTCAGACTTTATTTTTGGGGGCTCCAAAATCACTGCAGATGGTGACTGCAGCCATGAAATTAAAAGACGCTTACTCCTTGGAAGGAAAGTTATGACCAATCTAGATAGCATATTCAAAAGCAGAGACATTACTTTGCCAACAAAGGTTTGTCTAGTCAAGGCTATGGTTTTTCCTGTGGTCATGTATGGATGTGAGAGTTGGACTGTGAAGAAGGCTGAGCGCCTAAGAATTGATGCTTTTGAACTGTGGTGTTGGAGAAGACTCTTGAGAGTCCCTTGGACTGCAAGGAGATCCAACTAGTCCATTCTGAAGGAGATCAGCCCTGGGATTTCTTTGGAAGGAATGATGCTAAAGCTGAAACTCTAGTACTTTGGCCACCTCATGTGAAGAGTTGGCTCATTGGAAAAGACCCTGATGCTTGGAGGGATTGGGGGCAGGAGGAGAAGGGGACGACAGAGGATGAGATGGCTGGATGGCATCACTGACTCGATGGACGTGAGTCTGAGTGAACTCCGGGGGTTAGTGATGGACAGGGAGGCCTGGTGTGCTGCGATTCATGGGGTCGCAAAGAGTTGGACATGACTGAGTGACTGATCTGATCCGATCTGATCTGATCCAGAAATTTGATATTAGCAATTGGAAAAATAATTTTCAAGAAAACATAGAAAATATATGATATCAATCAAGCTAGTAATATTAACCATTTTCATTCTTTGATACAGGGGAAAAATTAGTCTCTGAAACTTAAGATCAGAGACAGTGATAGGGAATCTGTAAATAGTGAACATAACCACAAAGTGCAAAATAGTCCTTATATCCAACAAGAATTCATTAAACGCAGATAATAGCTATAAAAAGGGGACTGTTTTTTAACTCTCATAATTTGTCATAGTGAAAACTCTCCATAATTTGCTCTTTCTTGTTTGCCCCAACTTATTGAAGGAGCAGAAGTTATTAAGCCTTAACAGACTGATCTATCCTTGTCAAAACCCACATTGTGTAGAAAAAGACCTTCCCAGAAAGAGATGATTCTTACCTGGAAGGTTATTTAGCAGTTTCCAGAAAATGTTATATAATTCTAGGAACGAAAGGCTGTCTGTAAATCTATACAGTTTTCTGTATATATTTTATTTTATATAAAATATATATATTATATATATATATTTTAAAACTGTTGTAAATCTCAACAGTTTTAAAAGTTTTAAAACTTTTAAAATTTTTGCCTCAAGGATTGCAGTGAGTGAAAACGCATTTGCAATTTTGCTCCCACAAGCTACAAAAAGATCATTAACTATTGTACTTAGTTTTTCCATTTTGAGGGGTGAACCAGAAATTCAGAGGCTAATTCTCTATCATTAAATTGTACCTTTTCTTCCATTATTTCATAACATTTTGGTCTAGCTGTCATCAGAAGTGCCTTCCAATCCAGCATAGGTTTAAACTCAGGCCTGTAGATGTAGTTGAGATCAAGGTATCAAGATTCCACAAGTGGGCATTAATCCAGTCTCACATTTCCCCCTAAAACAAATCTAGTTCCAGAAATGCCCACAAGATATGTAGCAAATTCCTGTGTGACCACAGATCTCCTCACTAACTCTTCTTGTTAATCCTTGAAAACCCTTCGGATGGCCAGATATAGCACAGTATACACTCCCAGCTGGCAAATAGATGAGAGAATTGTGATAGCCTCTTATTTCTTCCTGTGATTTTAATTGAAATGATACTTCTGTTGAAGTCTGCCATTTCTTCCTGACCAGACATGCAAATAATTATATTGTCCAGGATATTAAAGGAAACAGGCCAACCCAAAAGGAAATCAGGCAGAGGCTTAAAGGAATCTGACCAGGATTCTAAACACAATAATGTCTGTCTCTGTTCTTGCTGTCTTTCTCTCAGGTTTCTGCAAGAATCTGTCTTCCAGGTTTATTAGAACTCAAGAAAGAAGCAGAACAGGCAGAGTATGTGACACAGTGAAAACAGAACAGAGCAAATTATCTTTGGTGGCCCATGGAGCTAACAGACTGTGGTATGTGACCCTGATTGGCCCTTAAGGAGGCCAAAATTTCCCCATGCAAATCCCCTTGGTTCTATCTCTTCTTCCACTGGCTCTCTAGTGCCAGGAGCTAGGCTGCAGCATGATGGTGTCATGGAACAGGACCTTATGGGGACTTTCTAGGACAGACCTCTTCCCCATAACCTCTGATTTAGCTCCTCTCTGAAGCACCTAGATGACTTCTCTGGTAGCTCAGCAGGTAAAGAATCCACCTGCAATTCAGGACACCCTAGTTTTATTCCTGGGTCAAGAAGATCCCCTGGAGAAGGGGTAGACTACCCACTCCAGTATTCTTGGGTTTCCCTGGTGGCTCAGATGGTAAAGAATCCACCTGCAATGAGGGAGACCTAGATTCGATCCCTGGGTTGGGAAGATCCCCTGGAGGAGAGCATGTCAACTCACTCCAGTATTCTTGCCTGGAGAATCTGCATGGACAGCATCCATAGTGTCTCAAAGAGTCAGACACAACTGAGTGACTAAGCACGGCACAGTAAATATCTAGATAATAGTATCTGGGGCACATATCTCATGTTGTTTTACAGATGCTAAAACCCCCACCAAATGGAAGAAATGAAGTACTTGATGACCATGAGCATTCAGCCCCCAGACCTACTGGAGACTAAAGATTGATGATGCTAACCCCTATGACACTGCCCTGTTACTTCACCATCAACCAGTCAGAGAATTGTGCACAAGTTGACCAAGTATCCTGGGACACTCCCTCCCTCTTTGGCCTTTAAAAAATGCTTTCCTGAAACCCATCAGGGAGTCTGCGTCTTTTGAACACTAACTGCCTGAACTCCTTGCTTGGCACCCTGTGATAAATGCTGCACTTTCCTTCACCACAACCCGGTATCAGTAGATTGGCTTTACTGCATGCAGTGAGCAGACCCAATTTTGGTTCAGCAACAATGGCTGCACCAAAGGACAGTCTTATAACTTACTTAGGGACACCCTAAGAGCCACTTTCTTTCTGAAGGAAACTCAGATGCTGACAGACTCTTCTCCAGTTGGCATATAGCAGACCAGCAGCTGAGCCAGGATCCTCAGGGTGGAACGTGACTAGAAGATCCCTCTTCCTGCATGCACAGCCACTAACCACTTCTCAAAAACAGTTGCTTCTTTCATAGTTTATTAAAGAAAACTGGGAAGGACAGCCCCAAGCTACATCTCCCCAACTTTCTTAACACCTATATTTCATTTACCATCTTTCTTTCCATAGGTATAGAGATTTTCAGAAATACTTTCCACTTCTCTTTTAAAAGTCCAGTTTTTTCAAACGACAACCAGAATCCAGCTGTACACATCCTTTCTCTTCCAACAACCTAATAAAAGCTATGATTCAACAAGGATCTCCTCGTCATCTACCACTTAAAATTCCTTAGTTTTACATTCATGCTACTAATGAACAGTTTTGTTTTTTGCAAATAATAGCCTAAAAATAGAGACCACCTTCCCTAGAAGAAGAGAGGGATTTTTCCATTTAAAGGTTATTTTCTTGAGTATCTTAACTAGGCATTAGACTAAGAACTTCCAGAGCCTTGGACCTCTCAAAGCTCCCTCCTTCCCTCCTGCCGTCCAGAGCTATGTGTCAGTCACTGCTGTCCTCCTGCTGGCTCACAAGACTTGAACCTTGGCTTCCTCCCAAGCCTGTCAGCACTGCTCCCAGTAACTGCCAGAGAAACCATATGGTACCTCCATACCCTCCCCTTGGGGACAAACCTATTATCTCCCCAACCTACCCACAGCAGCACAAAGAAGGAAGGAGAGGAAGAGTAAGCCAGGGCCCTGAGCTTGAGCTGCTCCTACTTTTCTACTATTGAGTCACCATCTAGAAGTGGGGGAGGAGGGGAGGAGAAAAAAGAGGAAGCGGGGGGAGAAGGGGGGGGAAGAGATCACACAGAGAGAAGAGAGAAAGAGAAGAGAGAGAGAAGTTGTATTTGAAATTATGGTTCAGTCACTAGGTCATGTCCAACTCTTTGCAACCCCATGAACAGCAGCATGACAAGCTTCCCTGTCCTTCATTATCTCCCAGAGTTTGCTTAAACTCATGTCCACTGAGTTGATGATGTCATTCCAGCCATCTCATCCTCTGTCGCCCCTTCTCTTCCTGCCTTCAATCTTTCCCAGTACCAAGGTCTTTTCTAATGAGTCAGCTTTTCACATCAGGTGGCCAAAGTATTGAAGTTTCAGCTTCCTCATCAATCCTTCCAATGAGTATTCAGAGTTGATTTCTTTTAGGATTGACTGGTTTGATCTTCTTGCTGTCCAAGGGACTCTCAAGAGTCTTATTGACTCTTGAGAGCACCACAATTTGAAAGCATCAATTCTTTGGCCCTCAGCCTTCTTTATGGTCCAACTCTCACATCCAGTACATGACTACTGAAAAAACCATAGCTTTGACTATACCAGGAATACCAGGGCTTTCATCATAGCTCAGTTGGTAAAGAATCTACCTGCAATTTAGGAGACCCTGATTCAATTCCTGGGTCAGGAAGATCTGCTGGAGAAGGGATAGGCTACCTACTCCAGTATTTTTGGGCTTCCCTTGTGGCTCAGCTAATAAAGAATCTGCCTGCAATACGGGAGACCTAGGTTTTATCCCTGGGTTGGGAAGATCCCCTGGAGAAAAGAATGGCTACCCGTCCCAGTATTCTGGCCTAGAGAATTCCATGGACTGTATAGTCCATGGGGTTGCAAAGAGTTGGACACAACTGAACAACTTTCACTTTGACTGTACATATCTTTGTCATCAAAGTGATGTCTCTGCTTTTCAAAACACTCTAGGTTTGTCATAGCTCTTCTTCCAAGGAGCAAGCATCTTTTAATTTTGTGGCTGCAGTCACTGTCCACAGTGACTTTGGAGCCCAAGAAAATAAAATCTTCCACTGTTTCCACTTTTCAATACCTATTTGCCATAAAGTGATGGAGCAAGATGCCATGATCTTAGTCCTTTGAATGTTGAGTTTTAAGCCAGCTTTTTCACTTGGCAAAAAGGAATATGAATGACTGTTAACTTTTCTGTAATTCAGTTATTGGGTTAGATCAATTCAGTTCCACAAGCTGATGTCAGATGTGCCCAGGAAATATGTCCTCATTCTAATAGTATCCTCAAACTAATTTATACACATAGGTGTTAAATAGTTTTTTAAGAGTCTTACATTTTCTTTATTATCATCTTTACCTCAAAGGAGAAAGACTGCAGACAATTTGGAAGTTTTTATGCAAGCTGCTATTCAAAGGTGGTATGAAAAGGTAACTTTCTAAGTTAAAGAAAAAAATGTTACCTGGGCAATATGTTGCCAGAGTTTTAAAAGTTATTCTGATTTTCACATTTCAAAAAAAGAATTCTATACAATTTTTTCACCTTAAATATGACATTCAGCTCAGACTCAGAAATTAGCTTTTCACAGGAACCAAATTCCATCTGAAAAACTACCATGGGCTATCCATGTATTCGTCTTTTACTTTAGTTACTTTAGTTTTATTAGAATGCATACTTAGTTGTGATGCCTAGCTATCATAATTTAATTTTGGAAAGAGATATTTATACCCTTTACTAAGAGACAAAATTGAAGGGTCAAGATTATTTTTATAAGACAATAATCACATGAAAGTCCAGATGTCTGACCAGACTGCTGCTTTGGGATTTGACCTGGACTAATATTTCCACCCCCTACCCCTCATCATGCATCCCACTCAACACCTCATACACTGAGAAATCCCATGAAAAATGCTATGATGAAGGGACTTTTCTAAAATGCCAAAAGACCACAAACTGAATCTGGTTGGCCTGTCTGTTCCCCATACTCCCCTGGCTTCATGATGAAGAGATGCCAGAAACAGCATTCCTACAGGATTTTCAGTACAGAAACCACAAGAATGCTCTTTCTCATGGTATGGCAACTGTGCAACAATATGGCGTCATCTGGAAAATTACAGTCTTGGAGACAAATATTTTTCCCCTCTCCAGTGATTTAAAATAGACAGGGTGTCACCCAAGAATTATGCGTTCCTTTCTCCAAGATGGAAGATTCTTCTTGGAAAGCTTCCCTTCAAGATAACAACCTTTGTTGTTAGAACCCCTCAAAGATAAACTCAAATAAACAAAACACCTTGGACAGCCTTCCAGGGATATTGGAAACTACTCAAAGCATGTCTGCTGAAAAGGAAGGCAATTTTGGGTATACTACTAAGTAAAAATTTCCTTTTTGACTTGACATGAAAGCAACTCACATTTTTATGAACTTCCCATAGAGCTTAAATTTGCATAAGTTAAGAAGTATCGACATTATTATGGCAGTTATTGTTTTCGGTAACATTTATTTTGGGTACACTGCACCAAAAGAATAATAGTCCTTGAAATATATACACTAACATTTATAAAAGAGATAACTAATAAGAACTTCCTGTATAGCACAGGGAATTCTACTCAATGCTCTGTGATGACTTAAATGGGGAAAAAAATCCTAAAATGGGGAATATATGTACATGTATAGCTGATTCATTTTGCTATACAGAAGAAAGTAACATAACATTGTACAGCAACTATACCCCAATTTAAAAAAAAAAGAACTAGTAATCTAATTAGGACAGCTTATACATAGTACATTTTTAAGGACTAAGAATGTAAGAAAAATTTCCAAAGAGTGTAGATAGTTCCATAAAGGTATGTCTGCCTGATTCACAGCTGTATTCCTTGTACGCATTCAGGTTGAACTCAGGATAGAAACTCAATAAACATTTCCTGAAAGAATAAAGAGAATGGGACAGTGGAGCAGAGGAAAGGGCAAAGAACAAAGGATGCTAGGGGACTGAGCTCAACATGGTGGCAAATGAAGCTTCTTTATTCATTAGAAAAGTACCTTCATCACTTACCTCCACTTGAAGAGGGATCCACACCCTCCTTACTGAAATGTGTGTCATATTTCACTATAATGGTAAATAAGCCTGTGGGCCTTTGGGAGCACCCACCATCCATTCAGGCTCTTGCTCTCAGGGTGTTGTCTAGGTCTGTTTCTTCCTGCACAGCATCAAGTCACCTCCCATTTATTTATTTGCAATTGTCTGTAGACTATGCACATCTTGGCTTTTAATTTCTAGAGTCCTCTCTGAGTTTGATTGTGTTTACCTGGTTAGACAAAGTTCTTAATGGTCATAAATAAGGAATAAATAACCCAAAGGGGAAGCTTTCTGTTTTGTTTTTCAGAATGAGAGATCCTTATTTCTATATGAGTGAGAGTTCATGAGAAGGCACTTATCTCTAATTTTTAGCCTCTTGGTTAATAATTGCTCCCTGTATTTCTTGGAACCCTCTAATCCTAAACCCCAAGGGCTGAGGATTTACTGAGCTCCCACAAGCAAAAACACAGAAGCCAAACTGAGGGCAACCAGTGCAATGTTAGCTTACTCACAAGTAGAGACAAGTGATTATACAGATAAGGCATTGGAGTCCAATGCCTCTGCAATGTCACACACACACACACAGAGTCCACAAAAGCCATTGGGCTTCAGAGGGCTCACTAGGCAGAAATTGCCTCCTTGTCTTCAGAGTCAGTACCCTGTATTGGCAGTCACCCTGCAAGCCATCTGAACCCTCTGGGGGGATGACTAGACTGACAGCTACAGAATGGCATCATCTCACACTTTTCCCTTGACATCAGCCGGGGGGGAAAAGGAAGTTGTTTAATGATGGATAACCACCACCCCCCCCCAAAGAAATCAAGTAACCTAAAACATCTTTTCTGGCAAAATGTGCCTCCTACAAAGCGATCAAAGGATGATAACAGGGTGTGGAGAGACGGAATCAGCAGTTAAGTGGATATCCGTCTGTCACTTAACCTTCATCACACAGCATTAGAGACCAGCGTCTGGCCAGCTTGGCACTCATCTTCCCACATCAGCCCACTGGCAAGACGCTTCCCCAGGTCCATGGCCTCCAGCCACACCACTCTGGCCTGCGGTTGCATCACGTCTTACAAACTGTAAAGGGGCTGGACAGAACTTGGATGAGACCAGGGGTCCATTTGGACTGGATTCAGGCCTGGTTCAACAAGATTGTACACAGCTTGTCCCTCTCCTCGTATTTCTTTACCTTTCTGGTCTCTATATTTTGCGCATCCTACCCCATACTCCCCACCCCTACTCCCAGCCCTCGGATCCAGATGAGCTTCTGTTTTCCTAAATTCTTCTCACCCTTACCATATCCCAAAGTCTTCCTTCCTCTGTCTTTTCAATGTTTCCTCTCTTGCTGCACTTATATTTCTTTTAAAACCAACATGAATTGGCTACAAGCAAAATAAACAGATGCAACTAAGAGAATCATAAATCACCAAGTTGGAGAGTGAGATTCTTCCCAGTACAGGAAATCATCTCTCAGTTGGTTTCAGAGGAGATAGAGGAACAGAGCTTTGGTTTTATTTAAATGTCCTCTTCCTCTAACAAGTCCTCTGGGACCAAATAGGAAGTACGCTAGACAGATTGGATATTCAGACTGAGGTCGTATAAGCGGAATCAAAACCCTCTTCCCTATACGTTCCTTACTTCATAGATATGGGTACAAAATGTAAGCTTTATGCTTTCTAAAGCTATGAAGAAATGCTGAACATGACCTCCAGGTGTTTGGGGTCATAGGAGTCACACACAGGGGCTCACTAATGGCGTCTTTCAAGAAATGTACATAGTGAGCCTAATTTGCTTCATCAAGATGGAGCTGCCACACACACACACACACACATGCACACACAAGCATGTGCACACACAATCAAATGCAGGGACACACCACTCCAATCCCACAACACAACACCCACTGCAGAAAGTATCACTGTCATCCATCCAACTGTGCAAGTCACACCCACTCGCTCATCACCTTCTGCTGAGTGTACCTGCTCAACAGCCATCATTTCTCGAGACCCTCTGTGTTGCCACTGCCCTTGGATATTTCAGGGGTGTTCAAACTCTTTCTCTAAAGGGCCAGATAGTAAATATTTGAGGCTTTGTGAGCCAAGCTCCCTCTGCTGCAACTACTCAACTTAACTGCTGTAGAGCAGACTGAGCTATAGAACTAGGCAAATGAACAGGCGGTGAGCCAGAGGTGGCCCACAGGCTGTGACATCTCTCATCTAAATTACCATGACAACACTTCTAACTGGTCTCTCATGCCCAGTTTCACTCTCCTCTGACCCATTTTCTACCCTGAAGTCAAAGATCTTTCAAAAACATAAATATGAGTGAGTCACTGAACTGTTAAACTCTCAGCTTCCTATTTTCTTTAAGATATAAGTGAAAGTCTTTAACATGCCCAGTGAGCACAACAGAACGAGGCCCCTCTTCACCTCTTCACACCCCGTGCTCCAAGCCCACTGAACCTCTGTACTTCTTTCTGTGCCTGAAACACACATCAAGCTGCTCTTGCCTCTGGGTCCGCATGCAGGCTGTTTCCTTTCTGAGTGGAACACTCGTTGCGTCCTTTGTCCTTTTTTAAAATTTTTATTGAATACAGTTAATTTACAATATTGTGTTAGTTTCAGGTGTTTAGCAAAGGGATACATTTATTTTCTTTTTTAGATTCTTTTCCATGGTAGGTTATTACAAGATATTGACAGAGTTCCCTGTGCTATATAGTAAGCTCTTGTTAGTTATCTATTTTATATACAGTAATATGTATATTTTAGTCCCAAACTCCTAATTTATCCCTCCCCCCCTTTCCCTTGGGTAACTATAAGTTTGTTTCCTATGTCTCTGTGTCTACTTCTATTCTGTAAATAAGTTCATTTGTATTATTTTTTTTCAGTTCAGTTCAGTCGCTCAGTCACGTCCGACTCTTTACAACCCCATGAACTGCAGCACGCCAGGCCTCGCTGTCCATCACCAACTCCCGGAGTCCACCCAAACCCATGTTCATTGAGTCGGTGATGCCATCCAACCATCTCATCCTCTGTCGTCCCCTTCTCCTCCTGCCCTCAATCTTTCCCATCATCAGGGTCTTTTCAAATGAGTCAGCTCTTCACATCAGGTGGCCAAAGTATTGCAGTTTCAGCTCCAACATCAGTCCTTCCAATGAGCACCCAGGACTGATCTCCTTTAAGATGGACTGGTTGGATCTCCTTGCAGTCCAAGGGACTCTCAAGAGTCTTCTCCAACACCACAGTTCAAAAGCATCAATTCTTAGGCACTCAGCCTTCTTCACAGTCCAACTCTCACATCCATACATGACCACTGGAAAAACCATAGCCTTGACTAGATGGACCTTTGTTGGCAAGGTAATGTCTCTGCTTTTCAATATGCTGTCAAGGTTGGTCATAACTTTCCTTCCAAGGAGTAAGCATCTTTTAGTTTCATGGCTGCAATCACCATCTGTGGTGATTTTGGAGCCCAGAAAAATAAAGTCAGCCACTGTTTCCACTGTTTCCCCATCTCTTTGCCATGAAGTGATGGGACTGGATGCCATGATCTTAGGTTTCTAAATGTTGAACTTTAAGCCAACTTTTTTTTTTTTTAAGCCAACTTTTTCACTCTCCTCTTTCACTATCATCAAGAGGCTCTTTACTTCTTCTTCACTTTCTGCCATAAGGGTGGTGTCATCTGCATATCTGAGGTTATTGATATTTCTCCCAGCAATCTTGATTCCAGCTTGTGCTTCCACCAGCCCAGCATTTCTCATGATGTACTCTGCATATAAGTTACATAAGCAGGGTGACAATATACAGCCTTGACATACTCCTTTTCCTATTTGGAACCAGTCTATTGTTCCATGTCCAATTCTAACTGTTGCTTCCTGACCTGCATACAGGTTTCTCAAGAGGCAGGTCAGGTGGTCCAGTGTTCCCATCTCTTGAAGAATTTTCCACAGTTTATTGTGATCCACACAGTCAAAGGCTTTGGCATAGTCAAAAAGCAGAAGTAGATGTTTTTCTGGAACTCTCTTGCTTTTTCCATGATCCAGCGGATGTTGGCAATTTGATTTCTGGTTCCACTGCCTTTTCTAAAACCAGCTTGAACATCTAGAAGTTCACCATTCACGTATTGCTGAAGCCTGGCTTGGAGAATTTTGAGCATTACTTTACTAGCATGTGAGAGGAGTGCAATTGTGCGGTAGTTTGAGCATTCTTTGGCATTGCCTTTCTTTGGGATTGGAATGAAGACTGACCTTTTCCAGTCCTGTGGCCACTGCTGAGTTTCCCAAATTTGCTGGCATATTGCGTGCAGCACTTTCACAGCATCATCTTTCAGGATTTGAAATAGCTCAACTGGAATTCCATCACCTCCACTAGCTCTGTTCGTAGTGATGCTCTCTAAGGCCCACTTGACTTCACATTCCAGGATGTCTGGCTCTAGGTCAGTGATCACACCATCGTGATTATCTGGGTTGTGAAGATCTTTTTTGTACAGTTCTTCTGTGTATTCTTGCCACCTCTTCTTAATATCTTCTGCTTCTGTTAGGTTCCTACCATTTCTGTCCTTTATTGAGCCCATCTTTGCATGAAATGTTCCCCTGGTATCTCTAATTTTCTTGAAGAGATCTCTAGTCTTTCTCATTCTGTTGTTTCCCTCTATTTCTTTGCACTGATCGCTGAAGAAGGCTTTCTTATCTCTCCTTGTTATTCTTTGGAACTCTGCATTCAAATGGGTATATCTTTCCTTTTCTCCTTTGCTTTTCGCTTCTCTTCTTTTCACAGCTATTTGTAAGGCCTCCTCAGACAGCCATTTTGCTTTTTTTGTATTTCTTTTTCTTGGGGATGGTCTTGATTCCTGTCTCTTGTACAATGTCATGAACCTCCATCCATAGTTCATCAGGCACTCTGTCTATCAGATCTAGTCTAGATTATTTTTTTAGATTTCACATATAAGCCATATCATATATTTGTCTTTCTCTGTCTGGCTTACTTAACTTAGAATGATAATCTCTAGGTCCAGCCACATTGATGCAAATGGTATTATTTCATTCTTTTTCATGGCTGAGTAATAGTCCATTGTATATATGTACCACATGTTTTTTATCTATTTATCTGTTGATGGACATTTAGGCTGTTTCCATATCTTGGCTACTGTGAATAGTGCTGCTATGAACACTGGAGTGCATGTGTCTTTTCCAATTATAGTTTTCTCTGGATATATGCTGAGGAATGGGATCACTGGACCTTTGTCCTTTTAAGACCTCTTAAAAGTCATTCTCTCATGGATATTTTCTGCCCACCATCCTAGACCAGACAGGGATTCCTGCTGAATGGTCTCTTGCACCTTGCTCTTTCATCACACTTTGCCAGTATACCTTGTTTCATTGTCTGTTTCACTGTCTATTTGCTCCTTTGGGAGGTAGAAAGCACTATCTTTTATGCCACTGTTTTTTCAGCAGCTCAGACAGTACCTGGGACATGGTGCATGCAAAAGCATGTTGAATGAGTGGATAAATAAATAAGTGAGAATCTAAAGTAGCATAGTAAAATGTTCCAAGCTATTCTATAATAGTATAGATAGTTAATAACCTATAAAGTAAATGTGTGTGCTCAGTCGATCAGTCTGTGTCCGACTCTGCAACCCCATGGACTGTAGCCTGCCACCCTCCTCTGTCTATGGAATTTTCCAGTAAAGAATACTGGAGTGGGTTGCAGTTCCCTTTTCCAGGGGGTCTTCCCCACCCAGGGACCGAACCTGAGTCTCTTCTGTCTCCTGCATTGGCAGGCATATTCTCTATCACTGTGCCACCTGGGAAGCCATAAAGTAAATATTCCCAGTAAAGATGAATAATTTAGTCTTTAAACATATTATAGTTTATTATGTAGCCCAATTAGTTGGTAAAATATTCATAGCAGTTCATTATAATCATCATTAAGCACTTTAACGTGTATACAGCTATAATCTGACAAATTTTTCTTCCTATACATAACACCCTTGCTGATTACTGCCTGCATACATCAACAATAAGACATGGAGACATTGCAACCTACCTAGAATCATGATGTTACCATTTTTGACTCCTTCCCATTTGCACAGGCCGAATAATATCACCCCAAGCCTTTTTAACAGCCATTGGTATAAGAGTTGCAAACTTCCTAGGGTACTAGAAACCACTCACATAAGTGAAATTTGACAAGAAAGGAAAAGTGATCTCTTACTTAATGGTTCTTGGCACTTCAGAGCTGAATAATTCTTAACCTGGTGCACTCACTGAGAATTCTTATCAGTATTTCTCAGGGGACAAAGTTATCTGCATTTTTAAACAGACCCTAAGTGACTCCAGCATGAATCCCCATTCAGAAAACTAGTTCTGAGTGGTGACTTATTTTTTTTCCCAGCTATGCTGGGTCTTCATTGTTGCAATGGGCTTTCACTAGCTATGGTGCTCATGATTCCCATTGCAGTGGTTTCTCTTGTTGCGGAGCACAGGCTCTAAAGCACAGGCCCAGGAGTTGTGGCATACAGGCTGAGTTGGCCCGCTGTATGTGGGATCTTCCTGGACCAGGGATCAAACCCACGTCCCCTGCATTGCAAGGCAGATTCTTAACCACTGGACCACCAGGGAAGCCCCTGCGTGGTGACTTCTTAAGGGCAACAGCTATTTCCTGGTCATTGTTTTATCCCACCTTAACCCAGAGTCTAACAGGTAGTAGGAGTAAATGGGTATTTACTGATCTAAATGGTAACAGCTATCATCTGGGGTGGTGGTGATTAGTGAAAACTTTTAAATGTATACGTATATGCATGCATGCTAAGTCGCTTCAGTTGTGTCTGACTCTTTGCGACCCTATGGATTGTAGCCCATTGGGCTCTTCTGTCCATGGGATTCACCAGGCAAGAACACTGGAGTGAGTTTCCATGCCCTCTTCGAGGGGATCTTCCTGACCCAGGGATCAAACCCATATCTCTGATGTCTCCTGCATTCACAGGAGGATTCTTTACCACTAATGCCACCTGGGAAACCCTTAAATGTATACACCTTTGTATTATTTCTTAATGGGCTTGTATATTTCTTTTTGAATCAGAAAAAATAAATAGATCTTCATTCAATTTTAAATAAATATCTATTGAAACAGAGTAAGGTAAAATAGTGTTTTTAAGGAAGAGAATTACACTCATATTAAATGTACTGGGGACTGCCCCACTGCCCTCCCTTCACGCTTTGCCTCTGTAAGATCTATCATAACTCTTAACTTAAATGTCATGTCCTCAGGGAGATGTTCTCTGATTCCTACACCTAAATTATTGTCTATCATAATACCCTTTTCTTTCTTCCAAATGCATAAAAACTTTTTAATTACTTATTAATTTTTTAAAGTACTGGTGAATAGGATCATTTTAAATTAATAAACTGTTTATAACAGAATGAAAAAACACTATAAATATAAAAATTTATATCATAACAACCATGAAGCAACAAATTTCTAGGTCCTCAAATCAGGTCACATGACATTTAGGTCTACACCCGGTGTGGTCAGTGTGTTGAGTAGAGTTTTTCCTTAGTAACTTAGTAAAGAGCTCCATAAAGATAAAAATAAAAATTGAAGTCTTTTCCCTCTAGGCCAATGATTTATCTTCTGGCTGCTGATACTGCTACTTCTTACAAATAGCCTAAGGTTATACCTTGCATCTCTGGTGGCTCAAATGGTGAAGAATCTGCCTAAATGCAGGAGACACAGGTTCAGTTTCTGGGTCAGAATGATCCCCTGGAGAAGGTTCCTACAGAGGATTCTACTGAGCCCAGAATATTTCTGGACCATAGGGCATCCCAGGTTGTGTTAGTGGTAAAGAACCTGCCTGCCAATGTAGGAGACATAAGAGACACAGTTCAGTCTCTGGATTGGAAAGATCTCCTAGAAGAGGTCATGGCAACCCATTCCAGTATTCTTGCCTAAAGAATTCCATGGACAGAGAAGCCTGGTGGGCTACAGTCCACAGGATCGCAAAGAGTTGGACACGACTGAGTCACTAACACTGCTTTCATGCCTTGCATCTGTCCACACTAGTAGGAGATCAGAAATTACTTATTCTGGAAGCTTGATTGTACTCAGACAAAATCACTCACATACTATGAGATGTCGTTATTGCAGTGGGATGAGCCACCTTTCAACTGTACCGTCTTTTATTTTCTTTGCTCTTTTGATCCTGCCCGTTGTTTTCATTTCCCCATAATTCTTAGTTAATTGATTTTCCAATCTGCTTTTCCTAGAAACCAATTTAAGGAGTGTTCACACCAAGTAACAGTGTTTAATGACTCTCCTGAGCCCACTCCAAACCATACACACACACACACACACAAAATCCATAAAAATTGCTGCCATTACCTTTTCACCATTCAGGCTATTTCTTAACTTTGCCACTTAGTCTTTGCTTTAGACTTTCATTCTAGTTTAATCTCCCTGGGATTCATCTCATTATTAACATTCAGTTCAGTTCAGTTCAGTCGCTCAGTCATGTCTAACTCTTTGCAACCCCATGAACCACAACCAGGCCTCCCTGTCCATCACCAACTCCTGGAGATTACCGAAATTCATGTCCATTGAGTTGATGATGCCATCCATTATTAATGTGGGCACAGATTTTTCCCCGACTTCCAAGACCCTTCAAATGGACAATTCATTTGGAAAGTCTTAGATTCTGCATCTTGGACTAACCCCCTTGGCCCCATGTATACACCCTATGCATGCTTGCATGCAGTCATGTCTGACTCTTTGTGACCCTACGGATTATAGCCCGCCAGGCTCCTCTGTCCATGGGATTCTCCAGGCAAGAATACTGGAGTGGGTTGCCATGACCTCTTCTAGGAGATCTTTCCGACCCAGAGACTGAACTGTGTCTCTTATGTCTCCTACATTGGCAGGCAGGTTCTTTACCACTAACACAACCTGGGATGCCCTATGGTCCAGAAATATTCTGGGCTCAGTAGAATCCTCTGTAGGAACCCGTCCTGAACCACAGGAACCTTGATTCCCTCTTATCTAGGAGGAATGATCAGATCATTTGGAAAAATTAATCTTCTAAAAACCACTAAATTATTTCATTTATGTTCAAACTTATCCTCATAAACCATGTTTTATCATTGAATCACCACTGTCACCACATTCAGGATTTTAATTAGATGAAAGAGTACTTACAATTAGAAAAAAAATTTTAAGTGAATATGGAACAAGGAAGAGAATTCAATGCCCCCCAAACCCATCTTGTCCCAGGTCTACCTTGGAGATTAGATTTTGATCAGGGTGTCTGATTTTCTAAGAAATATTGAATGGCCTTGGGAAATAGCAGAAAAATTAAGTTGGGTTTTTTCCCCTGGGAAGACTCATCCATCATTCAAATCACTTTGTGATTCAACATATAAGTCAGTCTTTGTTGTTGTCTTTGTTGTTCAGTCGCTAAGTTATGTCCAACTCTTTGCAACCCCAGGAACCGCAGCACACCAGGCTTCCTTGTCCTTCACTATCTCCCAGAGTCTGCTCATTCGTGTTCACTGAATCAGTGATGCCATCCAATCATCTTATCCTCTGTCATCCCTTTCTCCTCATGCCCTCAATCTTTCCCAGCATCAAAGTCTTTTCCAATCAGTCGGCTCTTCGTATCAGGTGGCCAAAGTATTGAAACTTCAGTTTCAGCATCAGTCCTTCCAGTGAATATTCAGGGTTGACTTCCTTTCGGATTGACTGGTTTTATCTCCTTGCCATCCATGGTACTCTCAAGAGTCTTCTCTAGCATCACAATTCAAAAGCATCAATTCTTCGGCATCTACTTTATGTGGATTATAGTTCTAGATTGCTTTATGTTAACCTCTGATGGATATTAAGACAATGAGCCAAAGTGGGCTAGAACTATATTCCTCAGGGAAGACAGGAGAGACCCAAAGACCGAAAACTTCAATGCGCCCTTGAATAATAAGGGCCTGCGAGAAAGGCCTGAAAGAAGGGCTTGGAAAGTAGCAGCCCAGCTCCTCTTGGGATTTTGTGGTCTAAATTGCCTTTCCTGGTTCCTCAGCCCCAACCCTTTCCATCTGTCTGAGCTGGAGGTGGTCTTGGATTCTGCCCTATAAGAGCTAGAGGGCAAATAAAATAGAGATGGTTAGCAGCACTTGAATGTTCAACACATAACCCCTTTTTAAGAAATAGAAGTTTAAAATCTGGGGCCTTCCAGCTGGGCTGAGTACAGCTGCTGTACCCTGAGTCTATGCCATCCCTTTGAAACAAAAAACAAAGCAGCAGTAATAAAAATAAAATTCATGCTTAAAAAAAAAGTTGGTCCCTTCCCACTCATGTTTATGTATAAACCAAACACCAGCAAAACAAACTGGTGGTTAAACTGGCATTTTAGTTATGAACCATTGCATTAACCAAACAAGCTATGGGACTCCCACAAGCATCTCTTATTTTTATGGTGCTGGATGGCAGGAAGGTCCAGGTAGATTTCCAGGTATCCTACTGCTCAGAGAGGCCAGCATCCTTCAGTGTCTCCACAGAAACTGATCTTAACAAAAAACTAAAGAAGGTTTAGAATCTTCAGGAGGAGAAACTCCTACTAGATTCAGACATTAAAACCATTGGGGAGAGAGAGAGAAATTCCCAAAGCATGACTTTTATGGTTGGGTTGATGCTATTTCAAATGACTGCTTCCCACTTGGGCCAGTTAACCCAGTTAATTCTCAACTCCCCAAACCAACTCTTCTTGCTGACGGGAGATACGGATGGGTCAAGGCCTATTAGAAAAACCAATTCTTTCTGAATCAGTATTTGTTTTTGCAGGCCATCAGATGAGGGGATTTCCTAACTGACTTAGGAAAATGTAGCTCAAGCTGATGAAACCATGTTCTACTTATTATTAGGCCCAGGGCGTTGGAGAGAAAGTGTGACAACCTACGCTGTCCACAGCTGGCCTTTGAAAAATAGCTTCTTGAAATTAAATACAGTGGCTGCAATCGCCTGACCAGAGGCATTCTGAGAAGGCACCTGTGCCGAGACCCAGAGCAGCAAGGAAGGGCGAGGGCTTGGGGGAACTGAATCTGTGGTTTTGACTGGCATAACTAGTCCCATTGGAGTTAAGAAGTCAATGGAAAAATGATCCTTCCTGAGTTACTTTTATTTTGTTTTTGTTAAAATTTCTTTTGGAAAAATTAAACATCTGGACTTCTTTATGGAAATAGTTGTTATGGTCACCAGGAAAAAATTATATATCTTTTTCACAGAGTTTGAATAGATTTGGTCAGGGAAGGTCTGGGGGTGGTGTAGGAAGCCCAAACACAGGATGGCTGCTCCTCCAGTCTTAAACACTTTGAAAAGAAACTTTCTACAACATAGTACAGCAACTATACTCCAATAAAAAGTAATTTTTAAAAAATAAAGAAAAGAAACTTCTTCTGAGTACATTCAAGGACATTTGTGCCACAGTCCTGAGAGGCAGCATTTAAGAGTTGTCTTGAAATGGAAGACCTCCTCTCCCCAGCAGAGAGGGAGCTCTCCTCCCCTAGGCAGGGAAATTCCTCTTGGATTTGAAGTTAGTTGTTAGTGTTGCTAAATTGCTGGCATAATATTTTCTTTTCCTGGAGATAATGTTTCATTTCTGGGAGGTGGGAGAGAAGAACAATGTATTTGCCTTATTTTTCAATCAGTATCTTTCTTTGGTGGAGTATGTTTTTTTAAGGTAGATGCTCTATCTTTTCACCCCATTAGTTTTGAAAAGAAGTTGTGGAAAACTGTTAGTCGCTCAGTGGTGCACGCTGAGCTCTTCTGTCCATGGGATTTCCAGGCAAGGATACTAGAGTGAGTACCCATTTCCTTCTCCAGGGGATCTTCCCAACCTAGGGATCGAACCCAGGTCTCCTGCACTACAGGCAGATTCTTTACTGTCTGAGCCACCAGGGAAGCCCCATTAGTTTTGAAAAGAAGTTGCAGAAGGAAGTGGTTTTTTTATGCTCTATAAGTACTCTTTCTTCCTGAGTGTGGGGCTTAGGGAAAAGGAGATGCTTTGAAAACCCTCCTAATTGAAAATACAATATTTTCTTGAACTCAGGCAGATGTTCTGGATTCCAATCAGATTTGAGGTCTCCCATGTTCTGCAGGCCACTTTTGGAGTCCATTTTGAGAGCTGAAATCTTCATCTTCAACCCCAAACTAAAGAGGTGTCACAGGTCAGCTCCATGGAGACAGCAAACAGGTTAACTCTTGTACATTCTCCTCCCTCTGCTTCCATGCATGCCTGGCACACAGGAAATATTCACTAAAGCTTAGCCTAAAATACATGTTTAGCTCACTCTGGGTAATCAAAGGTGCAGAACATTTTACCAAGAGTCTTGTCATTGCTTTAGGTTCCCTTTAAAAAAAAAAAAAAACTGTCTTTGCATCAGAAATGACTGGAGCTCCATGAACTGATACTTTTCCTCTTAAAAGTTACCCACCAATCAGTTTGAAATCATATAGATTACCAAATGGATTAATACCTTCACCAAAAGCTCTTACTTGCTTATTACCCTGCTATTCAAGTTTATTTCTTTAGATTTTCCAGTGTGTAAATGTGTCCTATTAAAATGCAAATATTTATGGGGAAAATAATGCCATATTAATAATCACCCCTTAAGCCAAGATTGATTGAAAGATGGTTAAGAGTCAGCCACCATGGTGAGGAATGAGGTGCAGGAGAAAACAGAAACAGGAGAGGTGGAAGGGGCCCAGGTGCCAGCATGGGGAGGAGGAAAGAGAAAGCTGCTGGAAGGGGCCGTAGTACAGTTTCTCAAGTCCAATTTCATATCATTTACACTTCACATAATTTACAGCTGTGTGAAAAGCCAGTCCCACTCCTACCCACGGGGAATACACAAGGAACACTTTGAACTCCTTGGAAGGAAAGGTTTCGGTAAATACAAAGTAGGTTTATCATTGCACCTGTTTCCTAGAATAGATGAGGGACTTTCTAGCCAGGTGTCTATTATCCCTTTGCGTTTTCTGGGTCAAGGAGGTTCGTTTATAATCCATGTCTTTTTCTTTTTAATCTCTTCATTTTTTTTTTAATTGGAGAATAATTGCTTTACAGGGCTTCTCAGGTGGTGCACCAGTAAAAAATTTGCCTGCAGTACAGGAGATGTGGGTTCAATCCCTGGGTTGGGAAGATCCCCTGGAGGAGCACATGGCAATCCACTCCAGTATTCTTGCCTGGAGAATCCCATGGACAGAGGAGCCTGGTGGGCTACAGTCCATAGGGCCATAAAGAGTTGAATACGACTGAAGCAACTTAGCACATGCACACAATTGCTTTACAATATTGTGTTGGCCTCTGCCATACATCAACATGAATCAGCCATGGGTGTATATATGTCTTCTCCCTCCTGAACTCCCTTCCCATTCCATACCCCATCCCATCCCTCTAGGTTGTCACACAGCACTGGGTTGAGCTCCCTGTGTTTTGAGAGAGTATAGCACTGGGGGAAGATAGTGGAGGATAAGATGAAAAATATGGCAGCAGATGAAGGAAAGAAGCAGCTTATATGGTTCAAATGTAATGGTTCCTGCTCAGAAGACCAGAAAGAACAGAAAGCTGTCTCCGTTTAGATTCTCCCAGAAGCAGATCCTGAGACAGGGATTTGAAGGCAAGTAGTTTATTTTGGAGGTGATCCTAAAAAGTACCCGTGGGGAATAGGAAGAGGCCAGGGAAGGACCCAAAGTCAATAGTCAGTTCATAATCAAGTCGTTTACCATCTGTGGGCAGCTGGGGGTCAGCCCTGCTGGGTAACGCTGGGACATGGGCTGGAATATGCCACCCAGTCTTTCTCTGCAGAAGGTGTGAGGAACCTGGGATGTTTGTCTTCCAACGGTCATCCTTCATGAGGCTGCTCTTGGAGACAGTAACCCTCTGCCGCTTCTGGGCCTCCTTGTTATGGAGTGGGAGGCAGAGGCACGGGTGCTTGTGGGTGGGGAGCACTGGACTAGTGAGTGCCAGGGACAGGTGAGGGGACGGGCATCCAGAGGCAGCTAGGATTGCCACCAAAGTCGTGATAAGGCCCTGTGGGCACTTACATCATCATGTACAAAGTCGTAACCAAAATGGATGTAGGATATGTACATGGATTCACTTGTGTCCAACTTTGCAACCACATGGACTATAGCCCGCCAGGCTCCTCTGTCCATGGAATACTGGAATAGGTTGCCATTTCCTTCTCCAGGGGACCTTCCTGACCCAGGGATCAAGCCCATGTTTCCTGTGTCTCCTACATCAGCAGGCGGATTTTTTTTTTTTTTTTTTTTAACCACTGTGCCACCTGGGAAGCCTGTAACCAAAAAGTGGTTCTTATCAATTTAGGATTTTCAAATTCATTTAGAAGTTCATATTTTTTCTCTCTTCTTAAGATTCTCCTCTATTTACTTGGCTTCAACTAACACTGCAAATGTGTGTGCATGCTCAGTTGCTTCAGTCGTGCACAACTCAGTGCAATCCTATGGACTGTAGCCCGCCAGGCTCCTCTGTCCATGGGATTCTTCAGATAAGAATACTGGAGTAGGTTGCCATGCCCTCCTCCAGGGGATCTTCCTGACCCAGGGATTGAACCCATGTCCCTTATGTCTCCTGCATTAGCATGCAGGTTCTTTACCATTAGCACCACCTGGGCAACACCACAGCAGTGACTCCCGAGTCTGCTTCTACCGTCTATATGGCTCTGCTGAATTCTTGTTCCAGGTTTCTAGCTGTTTAATGAGCATCTCCACCTGGAGAAGAGCATCTCAAACTCAACATGCCTTAAATTCTCTTCTCCCAAAGACCCATTTCTCTTCTTGTCCTTCTAACTCAGTCTAAGGCACCACTATCCATCTATTCAGTTAGAAACTTTGAAGTCACCTTGAATCTTCATCCTCTTGGTCCCTACATATCAAGGCATCAAGCCCTAAACAGTTTTTAAAGTGTCTCTTAGTCCATCCTACTCTCTCCAGCTCCTGTGCTACTGTGGTGGTTGCCCGTCACCAGCGTTCGTCACCTGAATTATTACAACACTCTCATCACTGCCCCCACTGTCATTTTCTCCCTCTCTACAATCTATCAAAAAGATAATTTTAAAAACCTCATCTGATTACATTTATCTCTCTTTAAAATCTTTCAGTGAGTTTTCTTTGCCTTCAGGACAAAGCCCCAACTTCTTAATAATCATGCAAAGCACCTGACAATCTGATTCTAATCTACCTCTCTAGTTTCATCTTTTTCTCTCTGCACTCCATTCAAAATACATGTTCTTAAATACACATAACATAAACCAGCTCTAGATGATTTAAGAAGCAAAATAATTTACTCAGAAAATGGAGGGGAGCTCACCGTATCTCTGGGAAGGTTGGAGAACCTGGCTCAGAAGGCAAGCAGGAACAAAAGGAGGCCAGTCAATGAGAACCACAGCCAAAGCCATCCTCCCATGCCAGTCCAGGGAGAACAGCTGCCTCTGCCAGCAAATATTAGACACTGTAACCAGTACCAAGACGACTGCGGGCAGTAGGCCCTACTGGTTCCTCTACACTGTCTCTCCCAGCAGCTGGATGTTACTGCATTGCCATGCCTCCAGAATATATTCTCCACCACCTTTTTCACTTGCATCACTTGGTCCAGTTTTAATATCCTGTGAGTGAGTGTGATTGATTGGCTGCCATGTGAGGTCACATTGCAGGGCCTTGAGTTCTGGAGGGACCACAGCAACAAGTAGGGCTTTCTCCACCTTGTAAGGAGGGACAGACCGAGCTCCCCATCAAGTTCATGGGGAAAAAAAATAGAGATATAAGATAGGCAGGTGCTAAAAAGTGACAACTGTTCATGAAATAGGCCTTTCTTTCCATTTTTAAACAAAAATAATGTTTCTACTTAACATAATTCAACCATTTCCATGTATATATTCAGGCTCTCTGCAAAGGGAGACAACCCAAAGCCACATTAGTATTGAAGCTAATATTGATACATCAGGGACTTCCCTGGTGGCCAGTGGTTAAGAATCCACCTTCCAACACAGGGGACGTGGATTCAATCCTTGGTCAAAGAAATAAGATCTCATATGCCACAAAGCAACTGAGCCCATGGCACAACTAGAGAAACCCTTGTGCTGCAACTACTGAGCTGTGCACTCTAGAGCCCATGGATCACAATTAGAGAGCCCACATGTAGCAGCTACTGAGCCCCAGAGCTCTAGGGTCCATACTCCACAACTAGAGAAGCCCCATGTGATGCCAGAGAAAGCCTGTGTGCCTCAATGAAGACCCAGCTTAGCCAAAATTAAATATAGATAGACAGAGAGAAAGAGAGATGGTCCATTGAGTGTGCCATGTTCAATCTGCCTAACCTTGATAGACACATTCCTTCCTCATAGGACAAAACTAAACCAGCAAAATCAACAGATTCAAGGGTGAGAAGTTGGCCATTAGGTATAAGAATGGAAAGCACCAAACCAATTCCATCTGTGTTCTGACCTGTGTGTCTTCAAGCTATGGGGTAAACAGCTCATGCCATAGGTTACTGTGTGGCTAAGCCTGCAGAAGACCTGCTGGGGTTACAAGAATTCAAACATGGACAGTGGTGACCATGGAGCAGCAAGGAATTCATACCTGGTAGCACGGCTGTCTCTTTGGAGTGCTGATGTGGCCCCTTTCTCAAGGAGCTGCTTCATTCACCCATGCACTTGATTTTATTCATACCCTTTGAGTCCATTGCTTATTAGCTGGTACCATGGTAAGCCAAAGTGAACATTCTCTCAGAATGAGTTTCAGTTGTCACTCTTGTCATGTTTTGAACTCCAAGACTGACCCAGCCAGCTCAAGACATATACTACAGCTTGTGAATGGTGGTGGCAGTTTAGTCACTAAGTCATGTCTGACTCTAGCAACTCAATGGACTGTAGCCCGCCAGGATCCTCTGTTCATGGAGTTTTCCAGGCAAGAAAATAGGAGTGGTTGCCATTTCCTTCTCCAGGGGATCTTCCCAACCCAGGGATCAAAACTACATCCCCGCCTGCATCCCTGCAGGTGGTCTCCTACATTGCAGGCAATTCTTTACTGACTGAGCCACCAAACCCACAAGACATTGTGTCCAAGCTGCTCTGTGGGTGACTGGCTCCATAATAAGATAAGTGATCCCAGTCTTCCCTCTCTCACTGAAAAGCAGGCTTCTTGGTTGCTTTTCTTGCTGAAAAGCAATGTCATGTGCTTTTGGATATGTGCTCATGGATGGGTACCAAGAAAGTGTCTAAGGCATTCAGTAAATTCAGGGATGGTACCAGAAACACGATAGGCAGTGAAAGTAAATCTGAATCCAAGTGGTGTAATTAGTGTATTGGGTTGGCCAAAAAGTTCGTTCGGGTTTTGCATAAGCTGGTGTGGGGGAAACCCGAACGAACTTTTTGGCCAATCCAATAGCAAACCAATGGATGTTGAAGGTTGCTGAGGTGCTGAAGATCCCTGAGGATTAAACTGTGCCCCAAAGCCAGAGCTGTTGTACCCTGGAAGCAACCAGAGGAAAACAAGTTCTCTCTGATGTTGTCTCCTTATTGGAATCCAGAAGTAAGCACTGAACCTCTTAATAATGGTGTGACAGGTGTTAAGGACTGCATTATCCAGAAGAGAGACATCACCTGTTACAGCAACCATAACTGAAGTCACTATCTCCATAGGCTTGTGATATCCCTCTGTCTTTCATCAAAAATCCATCCTCAGGACTTCCCTAATGGTCCAGGGATTGGGAATCCACCTGTCAATACAGGGAGGATGGATTCGATCAACGGTCCAGGAAGATTCCACATGCTGCAAGCCAACTGGGTCCATGCACCACAACCACCAAGCTCACACCGTCGAGCTTGCCTGCTGCAGCTACTGCAGCCCACGTGTCCCAGGGCCCATGCTCCCCAAGAAGAGTTGCGTTCTCTGTCATACAAATCAAGCAGCCCATCTATCTCAGGCCTAAGGACTATCTGACCACTAGGGCCTGAGGAGCACTCTGGAGACCACACCATCTGTGGTAAGTGCTTTGACTTGGCCTCTGCCATCCTGAGCTCCCCGCATTCTCAATGAAACCGGGGAGCTCATTCTATTTTTATTTATTTATTTAGTTTTGGCTGCACTGGGTCTTGTTTTGGCACATGAATTTTTTGTTGCTGCGAGCAGCCTTTTTCTAGTTGCAGCAAGTGGGGGCTACTCTCTAGGCGCGGTGTGTGGGCTTCTCGTTGTGGTGGCTTCTCTACTTGCTGAGTAACTCTAGGCATGCGGGCTTCAGTAGTTGCTGCACACAGGCTCAGCAGTTGCAGCGCACAGGCTTACTTGCCCCACGGCACTTGGGGTTGTCCTGGCGCAGGGATCAAACCCATGTCCCCTGCATTGGCAGGAGGATTCTTAACTACTGGACCACCAAGGAAGTCCTAAGGCACCTTTCAAAGCAAAAAGGATACTGTATTTACTAAGGCCTTGGCCAAGAAAGCACCTCTGGGTTCTCTTGTAAGAGATCAGTCATGTATGATAAACCCAATCCAACTTTCCCTCTCTTCCTAAATCCTAGGATTCCTTCCACTTTGTTATACCAAAGAATTTATGACATCTCCATTTTTATCCAAAATAGGACATTGACTTTTAGTCACCCAAGTAAATAGTGAATAAGAATTTACCCAGCTCTTCAAGCTGGCCAATTGAATTTTGACTCCTTGGGAATTGCATCATCTTCAAAATTTTAGGCCAGTTTAAAATTATGCCTTTTCTTCTTGATGTAGCCCCTTTAGAATTCATGCCCACACATACTCTACAGATTTTTGCTAGTATAATTTTTCAATCTTACTTTATTGGTGTGTAACACTCTCCTCCCAAATGTGAGCTTATATTTTGCCAGGTTGGGATCTAACTTTGTTCATATGTCTAAAGCAAAAGAGTGGTGGGTGAGAGGTACACAAGAATGAACAGTGTCTCCTTGCATGTTAATCCCTTAAGTGAAAGAGTCATGTGATCTAAAAACAGCAGTCTTATCAGAAAATGGAGAAGGCACTTCTTTGTGTGGTACAGTTTCTATTGTCACTATAACAAATCATCAAAAACTTAGTGACTTAATACAAGACAAATGTATTATCTCATAGTTCTGTAGGCCAGAAGTTTGACATAGGTCTCACTGAGCTAAAATCAAGGTGTCAGCAGGGTGGAATTTTCCTCTGGTGACTCTAGGGGGAAAATTGTTTTCTTGCTTTTTTCAGTTTCTAGAGGTTACCTGCATTCTTTAGTTTGTGGTCCCCTTCTTTCATGTTCAAGGTCAGCTCTGTTGCATCTCTGTTTTTTACCTTTCTTTCACAGTCATGCCTTCCTCTGACCACTGGGAAAGGTTCTTCACTTTTAAGGGTTCCTGTGATTTGATTGGACACACCCAGATAATCCACAATAATCCCTCCATTTCAAGGTCATTAACCTTAATCACATCTGCAAAATCTTTTTTGCTCTGTGAAGTAACGTGTTCACATGTTCCAGAGATGAGGACATGGAAATTTGGAATTATTCTATCTATCACAATGAGCAAATGGAATTTATTTGGGGTTGAATATTCAATGCTCCCTGAATTCTTCTTTCAATTCTCTGGATCCCATTCTTTCCCAAAGTATATCTTTATTATTAAATAAAAGACCTGGTAAAGTTGCAAATTCAGCTGTTGTTTTAATTTGGCAATGCCCAGATTCAACTCTGTTTAGTCTGTAGTGATCTCAGCTCTGTGGCTGAAAGAGATGATGAATTATTTTAACACAATCTTAGAAATTCCCTGAATTTTAGGCCTGGATTATTTTAATATAATCATAGAAATTCCCTGAAACTCCCTGACTTAAAGCCAATAATGTAGGGTCTTGAACTTCAAGACCTACATTCTTGAGGCTGTTCAAGGATGCTAAAAGTGGCCCTCTAACCCCATAGCTGTTGAATTTCTCGTGCCCTTTATCCTGGTCTATGGCAGTGACCTTCCATGCACACTTCTGTAAACCATCACTGAGTTATTTCCTTGTTGTATTTTATGAGCCACAGCTTACCGTCTCTTAAATATTGCTGGATTTTTCAGTGTTTTTAGTCCAACAAGACCCAAATCCCCCTCACAGTGTAATTTCCTTCACACCTGTGTGGGCTTTCTTTGCACTGTTAGCCAGGGTGCTTCATTGTAAGCAGCAGAAAGCAACTCTGACTACAGCCAAAAATAGAATGTATTTAGCAATACAAGGTTGCTCCCAGAATTGCTGGAGGGTCTTGAGGACCAATTCAGTAACCCAGGAACCAAGTAACCCAGTAACCAAGAAAGCCAGAATCAGCCAAAATTACCGGACAGGACCAGTCTGATAATGAAGACAGTGGTACAGTAGCCACCCCAGCACTGGCCACTGGATGCGCCACTGACGCTCTTAACATTGCAATGATTTTGCCCAGAATGAATCTCTTCCTCCCTAGTTCCTTTGCTTTACAAGATCAAGATCTCAGGTCCTGAAAAGAGGCTTCCAACTAGATAAACCTAAGCCCATCCTTGTATCCTGGTTCCTTGAAATAATTAGACAGGCAAGGATCCTGCCCCCTTGGGATCATCAACATGATGAAGTATTTGTACTTCTTCATCCTGTTAAATGGAGCTCTCATCATATTGTACTTTAATAACATAGATATTCATCTTCTCCACTAGACTGACACTAAAGGAAGGTGCCACATCCTAACCTGGTGTTCCCAGAAGCTACCACAGTACCTGACACATAGTAGGCGCTCAGTAAATGAAATATTAAAAAGGTAAATTTATTGCAGGGTTTTCTTATAATCTTTTAAAAAAGAACTGACCAGGAAAATGATGAATCAAGGATGCAGGGTATGAATGGTAACAGAAAGAAGCAAATGTGTTCAGTGGACACTCAGAAGATAGGGGAGAGGGATACATGTGTGTGTATGTATGTGTATGTGTAGATATTAGGTGGGTGTGCCATAAATATGGACAGAAGAAGAGACAAATAAAATAAGAGAAAGTAAGAAACTGAAACCTGCAAATGAGCACTAGGCTCAGCCAGCGCACAGTGTATTAACACAGCTCCAAAAGCCCAAGTGACCTGGAAAAATTACCTCGAACCTGAGAGAAATTATTATATAGGTAATCCATCACAGCCCATAGCACTGATATACTTAGGGGGACTATTAATGCCCCATATCCTCAGATTATTTTCCCTAAAGCAATAGTTTCATTATGTAACTCCTCACACAGTAACTTTCAAAGGCTCCGCATTGTCAGAGATTAAAAACCACAGTCCTTAATGCAGTATTCAAGGTGCTATGGAACCAATCTTCCCAAATAAAGAGTCAACTCTCTTGTCCAGAAATGCCTTCCTTGTTCTTATATCTATCTGTGTTCCTGTTACTTAAGCTGTTTTCTTTCCCCTTTCTGAAAAGACCTTCCTTCCTTCTTCACCTATACAAATCTAATCATCGTTCAATATTGCAATTAAGACTTCCTTTCTTTTCCCCCAACTCTTGCCACCCTTTCTCATTTTAGAACTGCAGTAATAAACTCTAGTACCACCCATCCCCCTGAATCGCATAGACCCTCAGCGCTGTAGGGTTATTCAGCATGTTACCATCACATTAAGGAGAAAAAAATTGAATTGCCAGATTGTGACCTCTTGGTTTTCCCATGTGTCGACAATGTTAAAAATTAGCTTAAATAAATGACAGCATTAATACCATTCTTTTCATAAACATGGAAAGGAGAGAGAAAATTATTCACATGGGAAGATGATTTAAATCTATATGCAAAACATCAGTAGTTATAGATCACACACTTTAGGAGATGATGGAGTCTTCCTGCCTGGGCTGACTTTCCAGTTCTCCCAGAAGGAGTTTCCCAGAAGCCTCAGCAAACATCCCTTCACATTACCTTTGCATCTGAACCTAAGGATGGGGTCAGTATACAGGTGAGATGATAAAGGAACAATATTTAGGTCCTATTTGAAAAGAGAAAGAGGGGGATGGATACTGAGTGAATAACTAAGAATGTCTGCAAACCCTCCCCACCCCACCAATATGATTGATTCTTTTGAACACAGTTTGAGTTTCTATAGATTAGAATACAAATCCAAAATATATACATTATTTTGGGACTTCCCTAGTGGTCCAGTGGCTAACACTCTGAGCTCCCAATGCAGGGGGCCCAGGTTTGATCCTTGGTCATGGAACTAGATCCCACATGACATAATTAGGAGTCTTCATGCACAACTAAAGATCTCACATGCCACAATGAAGACAGAAGATCCTGAGGACTGCAACTAAAACCTGGACAGCCAAATAAATAAATAAGATTTTTAAAAAGACATTATTTCCATTCAAAAGTAGTCTACGTCTTAAAACATTCTTAATGTTTAATGAAAGGCTTACAATTTTTTTAAAATCAGAATTTCAAATAAAAATCTATTCCTTATTTTTTATTGAATTATAATAGACATACAGTATTGTGTTAGTTTCCAGTAGACAACATAGTAATTTAATATTTCTATACATTATGAAACAATTACCACCAGAAGTGGGAAAAAAAAGTGAAAGTGTTAGTTCCTCAGTCATGTCTGACTCTTTGAGATCCCCATGGACTATAGCCCACCAGGCTCCTCTGTCCATGGAATTCTCCAGGCAAGAATACTGGAGTGGGTTGCCATTCCCTTCTCCAGGAGATCTTCCCAACCCAGGGGGTTAAACATGGATCTTCTATATTACAGGCAGATTTTTTACAGTCAAAAGCCCTTTTCACTTTACAGTATTATGTTAGTTTCCAGTGAACACTATGGTGATTCAATATTTCTATACATTATGAAATAATCACCACCATAAGTCTAGTTAGTTCCCTCTGTCACCACAAAGTTATCACAATATTATTGACCATATTTCCTATGCTATACACTACACCCCCATAACCAACAAGCTTTGCAGTAATAAATTGTGACTCTGAGAGGCCACTGCCCAGTGATGGAGTGCTCCTTTCTTTAATGTTAGTGATACTCTTGGTCATGCCGATCTCGGAGGGAGAGCAGTGAGCAGTCCTGAAGAGAGATCTTAGTTCCCTGCCCAGGAATTAAACCTGGGTAACCTGGATGAAAACCGAGTCCTAGCCATTAGATCACAAGGGGTTAGAGGCTAGAAGCACAGTGGTCCTGACTCTTGCCCCTGTTTGAAAGCAAGAATGTTTCAAGGAGGTAAAAACTGAAAAACACAGGTACAAAGTTTGTTATTAGAGACACAGCACAATGTATGGGAGAGCACACAGGAAAACAGTTTCTTTCTTCAACTCAGAAGCAGGGCAGAGGTACACACCCAGAGAGAAAGGGTATGGCGTCCTCTCTAATGAGGGGGGCAGTAAGTCAGACACTAGGCAGAGATACACACACGGAGAAGAGTGCGGGTGTCCTGAGTGAGGAGGAGCACAGTACAGATGTGACGTAAACCACTATATGGGACAGTCCTTCCAGGTCTTTGTTTATTTTTAGCCAATTATCTTGTTTCTTTCTTCACCCCTGACTGGTCCATGGATCCTCCCCAAGATGCATGTGCAACGTTTTCCTAAGATGGATTTCACTGTAGAGGCCTATGGGTGCATATCCACGCTTATTACGGAGTGGAGCTCCCTCCCTTTTTGACTCCCAAGAAACCTTCCTGTGCATGTGCTGACAGGGAAGTCTTCCTTGACCTCAGGAGCAGGCACCTTATCTCTTTGCTTTAGTAGAGCCCAGCTTTTACCCCTAGCTTTGTCCTTGGAAAGTCTGTGTAAGAACAAAGCTTCAATTTTACTCCAACAATTTGGAAAACTCAGCAGTGGCCACAGGACTGGAAAAGGTCAGTTTTCATTCCAATCCCAAAGAAAGGCAATGCCAAAGAATGCTCAAACTACCACACAATTGCACTCATCTCACACGCTAGTAAAGTAATGCTCAAAATTCTCCAAGCCAGGCTTCAGCAATACGTGAACTGTGAACTTCCAGATGGTCAAGCTGGTTTTAGAAAAGGCAGAGGAACCAGAGATCAAATTGCCAACATCCGCTGGATCATTGAAAAAGCAAGAGTTCCAGAAAAACATCTATTTCTGCTTTATTGACTATGCCAAAGCCTTTGACTGTGTGGATCACAATAAACTGTGGAAAACTCTGAAAGAGATAGGAATACCAGACCACCTGATCTGCCTCTTGAGAAACCTGTATACAGGTCAGGAAGCAACAGTTAGAACTGGACATGGAACAACAGACTGGTTCCAAATAGGAAAAGGAGTACGGCAAGGCTGTATGTTGTCACCCTGCTTATTTAACTTATATGCAGAGTACATCATGGGAAACGTTGGGCTGGAGGAAGCACAAGCTGGAATCAAGATTGCCCGGAGAAATATCAATAACCTCAGATATGCAGATGCTGCTGCTGCTAAGTCGCTTCAGTCGTGTCCGACTCTGTACGACCCCAGAGGCGGCAGCCCACCGGCTCCTTTGTCCCTGGGATTCTCCAGGCAAGAATGCTGGAGTGGGTTGCCATTTCCTTCTCCAATGCATGAAAGTGAAAAGTGAAAGTGAAGTTGCTCAGTCATATCCGACTCTTCGTGACCCCATGGACTGTAGCTTACCAGGCTCCAATATGCAGATGACACCACCCTTATGGCAGAAAGTGAAGAAGAACTAAAGAGCCTCTTGATGAAAGTGAGAGAGTGAAAAAGTTGGCTTAAAGCTCAACATTCAGAAAACTAAGATCATGGCATCCAGTCCCATCACTTCATGGCAAAGAGATGGGGAAACAGTGGAAACAGTGGCTGACTTTATTTTGGGGGGCTACAAAATCACTGCAGATGGTGATTGCAACCAAGAAATTAAAAGACACTTACTCCTTGGAAGGAAAGTTATGACCAACCTAGATAGCATATTAAAAAGCAGAGACATTACTTTGTCAACAAAGGTCCGTCTAGTCAAGGTTATGGTTTTTCAAGTGGTCATGTATGGATGTGAGAGTCGGAATATAAAGAAAGCTGAGCACTGAAGAATTGATGCTTTTGAACTGTGGTGTTGGAGAAGACTCTTGAGAGTCCCTTGACTGCAAGGAGATCCAACCAGTCCATCCTAAAGGAGATCAGTCCTGGGTGTTCGTTGGAAGGACTGATGTTAAAGCTGAAACTCCAGTACTTTGGCCACCTGATATGAAGAGCTGACTCATTTGAAAAGACCCTCATGCTGGGAAAGATTGAGGGCAGGAGGAGAAGGGGACGACAGAGGATGAGATGGCTGGATGGCATTACTAACTCAATGGACATGGGTTTGAGCAGACTCTGGGAGTTGGTGATAGACAGGGAGGCCTGGCCTGCTGCGGTTCATGGGGTCACAAAGAGTCAGACACGACTGAACAACAGAACTGAACTGAACTAACAAATACCAGGTGTCTGGCCCAGAGGCCCACAGTCTCCTACCTCAATGCTATCTAAGTAAGTTTACATTATCAAATCTATTTCTGTTTCTAAAAGTTACTGAAAAAGAAATTGACACCACACTGTTGGGAGATCTGCCTAGTATTCCATGACTAATAACTACCAGGTCCAAATCTAGAATCCAGATCTTCTGACGAAATAAGAGATAGAATGGAAAGAAATGGGGTTTGGAGTCCATCAGAGCTGAGTGCAAATCCCAGTTTGGAGTTTACACTGTGCAACCTTTAGAAGTGACTTATCTCTAGAACCTTGGTTTTCTCTGTAAGGGGAGGGGTCCTCTACCCAGTGATGGAATGAGAATGGAGAAGTATGTGGAAACAGTCTGGTGTTTGAGAGGCTCTGATTAAAAGACAGATTTTTTTACCTGACCTTGTATCTCTTTCTAAAGTCCATTTCTTTCCCAAGTGCAGCAGATCACAGAAGGATCACCTAGGGTGATGACTCAGAGCGGCCTTCAGAATCAGGAGAGACATAGCTTAGCCTGGCAGCTGTAAATGGTCAAAAGGCAAGACCATACTGGCCTCGTCTCCAACAGTAACGAAATCGGAGGGAACTCTAGGTTTTGGCTTCCTAGATGGTTTACTAGGGCCGACGAAGGACTTCAAGATGCTTTTCATAAAAGCTGTTTTCCTTGTGATTAACTTGTGTTTGCCTGTTAACTATGTGGTAAACAAACCCTCAGCTCCTACCTCGGGTTCTAGTGCAGCCGCGTGTTAATTGGGACCTGGAGGGTAAGTGGGTTGGCAAAGCTGCCTGGGACAGGACGCCAAGGAGCCCCCTTTGGTTATCAGTTCTGTTGACATGAGCTGAGCTGTATGTGGTTGTGTGGCATGTCCAGCAGGTCTAGCAGGGGTTTTCCCAGCTATGAAAGGCCTGCTGTTTGAAATGCTTGGCCTGCAGTCAAATGAGGGCTTGGGATCAGGATTCCCACTGCCATCCGCCCATCAGCCCCACCAGCACCGTCTCCCACTAGAGCAGGGGCCAGCCCAACCAACATGTCTGGTCTCATCCTTGGGTCAGGGCTGAGGAGAGAAGGAAAAGCAGGGAGTCGGGGTTAATCTACTCTTCTTAACACCCACTGCCACCCCAACCCAGACAGAAAGAGATCCTTTCCCAGCGCTGAAATCCTTTCCCTCTGTGTCACTTATCAGGACTAAACTCAGACACACTCAATCCCTGAGAAAATGCTGCCAGGGAATCAAACGGGTGGGTGAGGCTTGCTGGGAAATTCCTTCCAGCCAGTGGATACATGAATTGGGGCAGTTCCCAGTGTAACTTGCTACCCCTCCCCCAGGAGCAATCACTGTCAAAGACGATTTATTTTAAACATTTTGTAATTATTTTAGCCAATGGAGTGTGTATGTGTGTGTGTGTGTGTTTGATCATTTGCGGTTAAGTCTGTGTTCACAAGAGCCTTTGAGTTCAGTAGAGTCCAACCGCCAAACCCACACCCAAATATTTTGTAGATAACAGAAGAACCATTGCTGGGGATGCTTGTATGTACACAGACAAGCTTTGTGGCCTTATGGTGAGGACCCTGAAGTGGGACTCGGGCTGTGAGGACTATGCAGTAAGAGCTGCAGCAAGTCATTCCACTGCATCTCAAGAAATGGGTTTAGAAACCTCCACGGAAACCATTCCTTCTGCTTCTTAGTAAATGAATATGATTAAGTACCTAAATGTTACTGTTCTTGAGTGAAGGTCTGTAGAACAGGGTTAGCACTTACTATTAGGTTTAGGGTTGTTCTTATACTCCACTTTAAATCCTCACAAGATTGGAAGCAGTCATGCCAAAATGTTAACTGTGGCTAATTCTGAGAGGTGAGAGTATGAGTGAGTGGTATTTGCTCCTTGTATTTTTCTAGAAAATTTTTTTCTTGAAAATTTTTAGAAAAATTTTTTCTAGGAAATTAGAAAATTCCTTCTAGCTTAGAAATTTCTACAAACAATAAAGTTTAAATGCTTACTGGATGAATGAATGAGTGAATGAAGAAATGAACCCAGAAAGGTCTACTTGAAAGTAGGCCTAGTTCCTGTTTTCAAACTGCTTCTGTTCCTAAAGAGATAGGATGGATCACAACATTCCTCAGCATCTATTCTGTATACTTTTTGTATTTGTTTTCCTTCTACTTTCTTTTCTTTTTTAGGGTATTTGAAAAATGAAAAATAAGAGGCAGTGTACACATTAGGATAGCAGAGATGAAAGCCAGGTGATAATCATTCAGGTTTAATGAGTTACTTCCTCTGAGGAGCTTGGAAGGTTGCAGATGGACAATAGAGGCTGCCAGCTGGTCATATTGATGGGAGAGAAAGAAGACACCACATCAGATAGCACTCACCAGACGGTAATGAGGGCAGGACCTATTCATCCCTGAATTCTCTGAGTCTAAAGCAGTGTCTGGTGGATGAAGCATGCTCAAAAAATAAACAAGTTTTATGAGTGAATCCATTTCCTTTGAAACCTAAAGAAAGGGGCAAATGGTTTTCAAATTGTAAGATATAGAAAATATTTCTGACTATGAACACTTTGAAACATTATTGAGGGTTAGGCTGGGGGATTTCTAACTGCTAGAACTTTGTAAGAAAAAAGACTATCTGAAATATTACAAATGGGACTCCCCTGGTGGTCCAGTGATTGAGAATCTGCCTTCCAATGCCGGGGTTGTGGGCTTCATACCTGGTCAGGGAACTAAGATCCGACATGCCACAGGGCAACAAAGCCCACACACTGCAACTAGAGAGGCCCACACACGGCAGCTACTGAACCCACACGCTCTAGAGCTTATGTCCTGCAGCAAGAGATGCCACAGCTTGAGAAAGCCCAGGTATCACAATGAAGACCCAGCAAAGCCAAAGTTAAAAAAAAAATTAAAAAAAATAAAATATTAGTGTTAATGAGAGTGGCAGTAAGGTTAGAAAGTTCTACATACTACCCAAAGAGACTTCTATATTCCCTTCTTGGCTCTTACTTGGTTTAAAAGTGATGCTAGGGCTTCCTGACTATCGACCAAGACTGGAGCATGCTCACTCACGCTCAATCATGTCTGATTCTTTGCGACCCCATGGACTGCAGCTTACCAAGCACTTTTCTCCGTGGAATTTTCTAGGCAAGAATACTGGAGCAGGTTGCCATTTCCTACTCCAGGGGTCTTCCCAACCCAGGGATCGAACCCACGTCCCTTGTACCTCCTGCATTAGCAGGCAGATTCTTTACCACTGCACCACCTGGGAAGCCCAAGACTGGTACAATCACTGGCGAATTGCAAATTGCTCCTCTCCTCAGCCTATACTTTGCAAATGGCTCCAAGTTAAATCTTTACCTTAATAAGCTTGACAGAGCTATTTCAACACTAAATGAGCTAGATAGGACCATGTAAGACTTAATGACTCTTTAGTAGTTGAAATTGGCCCATGTTAAGTAAATGTAAAACTATACAAGGCTAAGTTGTCGGGAATCTGAATTGAAGATTTAAAAGAAGGGCACCTGGGCCCATGGTCTCCTAGTTCATGGGGTACACAAAGACATTCTGCAGGGTCCCTCTTAACTTAAATGCTCTTGCCTAAGCAGTTCAAATTTGGGAGGCCTTATACAATGGACATGAAGCCTGCTGTTGTATCTTTAATAAGTCCCCAGGACCTCACTTTGAAGTGATGACTCACAGAGAATTATTTTGTCAGGCCAACTAGGCCATAAAAATATTAAACGTGGTTTTAGGTAGTAAAGGTTTTTATTATCCTTCTCACTTCCTGTCATGAAGCATTGCATTAAATTGTACTTTAAAGGGATTAATGACCAGCTTGCTATGTTTCACAAGAAATTCATTCTTATAAATATTCTAGAAGCATTGATATTAACACTAGGGTTAGTAAAAAATAAAATAAAAAACTGGAGGTGCTCAAAAAATATCCATTGAACTGAGTTGGGGCATGTTAAACATACAAACACAAAACTGTTGGGGTGAAATTTCATTTGAATTTGTTTTTAATCCAGAAGTTTTCAGGCTTCATCCTATTATCATGGAATTGTTGAGGCTACCATCAGAAAAGAACAAATACCGTGCTTAGGTATTTGTTAGTTCCTAGGGCAAGGCAATGGCACCCCACTCCAGTACTTTTGCCTAGAAAATCCCATGGACAGAAGAGCCTGGTAGGCTGCAGTCCATGGGGTTGCTAGAGTCGGACACAACTGAGCGACTTCACTTTCACTTTTTACTTTCATGCAGGAGTAGGAGTACTTCTCATGAAGGAGAAGGAAATGGTAACCCACTCCAGTGTTCTTGCCTAGAGAATCCCAGGGACGGGAAGCCTGGTGGGCTGCCGTCTATGGGGTCGCACAGAGTGGGACACAATTAAAGCGACTTACAGCAGCAGCAGCAGGGCATGGTACTTTGTTCCAGCTGGTTATAACCCACAGGCATTATCTCCTCTCTTTTGGGCCATTAGCTGACAAGATTGGCCAAACCCTCTTTCAATGTCATTGTCTCTTTAAGTCCAGCAAGAAAAAAAAAAAAATCACTTTTTGAAATATATGTTTATTTATTTGGCTACACCGGGTCTCAGTTGCAGCACACGGGGTCTTCGATCTTTGCTATGGCATGCGGGATCTGTAGTTGCAGCACGCAAACTCTCAGTCGTGGCATGTGGGATCTACTTCTCCAATCAGGGATTGAACCCAGGGCCCCTGCACTGGAGAGCAGAGTCTTAGCCACTGGACCACCAGAGAAGTCCCCCCAAAATCACTTCTTATCTTTGTTATAACTGTGAGGCTTAAAATTTTGCTGAGTCATCTCCCCAATGATCAACTTACTTTCGGGCTTTGCTAAATTCAGTCCGCTGCTTCCAGGCCACATTAACTTTAGCCATCTCTGTCTTGTAAGGCCCCACTTGCATGCTCACTGAAGCAACAAACAGGAGTTATTTGAGTGTCTGTCTCATCCCTTCCTTAGAGTCAATACTTGTCTCTCACTCTCCCTTGAGTGTTCAGTTTCTTTTTCTGGAAAATCAGGATGAATACATAGATGACTTGCACTAAGATAAATGATGTTTTACATTCATTTGCTAACAGCCAAGTCTTGAAACTAAACTAGCTAAACTAGCCAATGTGTATCACAGTTCTCAGGCTCTAACTTTGTTAGCATTTCAATATTATGTGATGTATCTGTTCATATCACAACTTCTGGTTAGCTGAAACATGTTCATCTGATGGGCAAAAGTTTAGAAAAAAGACCTGTTACCAATATGTTCCTCATTAAATTCGTATTGTATTATTACACTTCCCTGCAGAAAAGATATTTAAGAGTACTTCCAGAAGAGGGCAATGTTCCTGAGGTTAACTTTGCTATTAAATTTTCCAAACTCCAAAAATTCACACTAACTCCAGATTATTTATTCAAAAGCACTCTCATCCTGAAGTCTGAGAACTGATGACTTTAGGAAAACATTGGATTTGTACAGATTCCCCTTATAAATATTACTGTAATTTTCCTTTTCTCAAGAAATCTGAAACTATTCTATCTGTTTGACATAACTCTTCTCTGGGGCCTAAAGTTTCTGGGAAATGTCTTCGGGCTATGCCAGAGTCTTGGTTTAATTATGCTGACAATTCACAAACTTTTGAGACTGGCTTGCCCCTTGAGACTGAAATATTGATGTTATTTTAGATGGGTGCTTGGCTACAAAGATTACCATTTGATCTGTAAAGACAAGAACATAGGAGAACATACTTGATTGTTCTTTCTTTCTCAAATGCTTGAGCGAAGCTGACTCGTGAAACTATGGGTCATAAATCACTCTGTTGACTGCCCTGCAAATCTGAGATGTATGACCCTATGTCCTCATAGGAACCTAAAGTAAAGAACTAAACTTTCTCCCCACTGAGAACTGCATGGTTACTTCAGGGACTCTTCCTAGAGAGAAACTGGACTTAGAGTGAAAAAAACAAATAAATCACTCACTTCCTAGAAAGATTCCTGAATTCCACGCCAAAGAATTCTAACCCAAAACATCCTATAGAAAGCATTTCAAGGGAGTCCTCCTGAAGAGAATTCAAGTGGATTCTAGGTGGCAAGTGCACTCGGTCTCTCCTAAGTGGACAGCTTGTACCAGCCAGACACAATGTAATAAAAAGTGACCTGCCAGTACTACTGGCACATCCCAAGGAGAATTTTGCCTGAAAGATCTCAGAAAAGCAGAGCCAGCTTCCATTAACCTCTCCAACCCTATAAAATTATCGCCTGGGTGGACATCTATTTATTTATTTGCTTTGTTTTGCCTGCCAACATCCCTTCCCCTTTCTTTTGGCTAAGAATTCTTAAAAAGTGGGCATGTGATCCCAGTTCGGACAATCATATTTTTCTTCTTGGAATTTGACTCTTGAGTGAAGTGATGAAAGAACAGGAATGGTGAGGTGCAATCCTCTCAAAACAGCCCAGTGGAGAGACTGCCCTTTAGTTCCTGTTAATTTACATGCTTAGTGCTTCCCGGGCTCTATCCTGGCCACGACCTAGCCACTCAGCCTGTCCTTGGATTTTGTGAGTTTAAGTTAACCACACGTGGACTCTGTTGTTTGCTACCAAAGAGCCCTGAACCAAAACATCTCCTGAATATAAAGGAACTCTATGAATCCCCATGGATTTTTAAGACCACTGGACCATTATACCACAGACTGCTAGCCAGAAGATAAAAAGAAAGCCTTCTTAAAAAATCCATAAAAGACATCCAGTTTTAAGTTGGAAGAGCAAAGATAGGTCCAATCCCCTCTCAAAAATCTTCTCAAGACAATAAAAATAGGAAACAAACCATTTTATATATTTTTGATGAAAATCAAATCATCTACAGCCCTGAATCAAAATGGCAAAGGTTAACAGTAGAACTGTGAATTACTTAGCTGAGAGGAATAAAGCTAAATTCAGTGGTCTGATAAGTTAAGGGGTAGTGGGAGGACTTGAAGGGAGATACCACTTTGAGAAGCAAACCCTGGAAAACTCCAGAATTCACGGTGCCTGTTAGAGATGAGGCCAAGGCACTGAAAAGAGAAGACCTGTCTGAAAGTCTGTAGGAGGAATTCTTGGGCTCTGAGTCCCAGGCCCACCCTACACTGTCACTCCCTCTCCACCCCCACCATAGGAGACAAAGGTTTTTGCTCTGGCAATGTTTCCCCTGGAGAAATTGAGTCAGGGAGACTCTAGACACGAAGCACAGTGAAAGGCAACGGTGACGCTCCACACTGTAAGCAAACGATGCTTCAGATCTTTCCCTTCCCCAAAGGTGGAGGTGGGCAGAATGGAAGGAAGAAACTACCTAACAGCATTAACTGTGCCGCCCAATGTATTAGTAAACCTGATATGAAGCTGTTGGAAGGTGTGGGGAGGCTTCATCACACTTTCTTAGAAATCTGTTAGTTGCTCAGTCATGTCCAATTCTTTGCAACCCCATGGTCTGTAGCCCACTAGGCTCCTCTATCCATAGAATTCTCCAGGCAAGAATACTGGGGTGGGTTGCCATTTCCTTCTCCAGCGGATCTTCCCAACCCGGGGACTGAACCTGGGTTTCTTGCTTTGTAGGCAGATTCTTTATCAACTGAGCCACCACAGGTTCCATCAGAGAACTAAACAGATGAAAAAATGAAGTCACTGTGTGCTGTGCTAAGTTGCTTCAGTCATGTCGGACTGTTTGCAACCCTATGACCTATAGCCCACCAGGCTCCTCTGTCCATGGAATTCTCCAGGCAAGAAGAGCGTGTTGCCATGCCCTCCTTCAGGGGCTCTTTCCAACCCAGGGATTGAACCTGCGTTTCTTACGTCCACTTGCGTTGGTATGTGGGTTCTTTACCACTAGCACCAACTGGGAAGCCCTGAAGTCACTACAGTAACATTACCTCCAGGTAGAAGAAAAATATAGTACAGAAAGAAAAATATACAATAGCATACTACTTGGTAGTGAACAACTATTGACATAGTCGTAACAATGAAAAGATTCAATATTGTATTTGAGCAGAAATTGAAGACAGTACTGGAAGAAGTCAATAAATATAACAAAAATTTGATAAATCAAAGTATTAGGAGGTAAATACCAAAAAATACATATAAAAGTGTTCAAAATTACTACTTCTGGGAATCAGGACAGAAAAAGAGATGAAAAACAGGTAATTACTGTTTTGTCACAAGCCATTCAACATTACTTGGTTTTTAAATTATTTGTAGGTGATACTTTGATAAACAATTTAACTTTTTCAATCCACTAGAACTAGTTGGAAGATTAATAGTGTCATTAACACTAATGAATTTTTACAAAGCTGCAACTGTAATTGTTAAACTATACCAATAACTATATAAATGTGGCTGTCAGTATCAGAGACATAGCCCACATCTCTCAGTTTGCATGTCTGTAATATGGTGATTGTAAAAAATCTTTGAAAATATTGTACTAACATATATCTTTTTAAACTTTGAATTTAAATTGAGTAGTGAATTAGGCATGAAATACTTTACGAGTCCAAAGCCCTTTAAAAACTAAAATTAGCATATTTCTGAGTAGAAACTATTGATTATTGCAATACAGCACATGCAAGCATGCTAAGTCGCTTCAGTTGTATCTGACTCTTTGCAACCCCATGGACTGTAGCTGGCCAGGCTTCTCTGTCCATGGGATTCTCTGGGCAAGAATTCTGGAGTGAGTTGCTGTGCCCTTCTCCAGCTGCAATATAGTACAAAATGACAATGCCATATTTCTATGTATTTCACCTAACAAAAGTATTTTGAATTTTTAAATTTATTTCATATGAAATGTCAGTGCAAATAAGATTGTCATACATTCCAATACAACATTTACAAACTAAAATCATCTCCAGGAAAAATTGATTTATATAAATGTAAATATTAAATACACATTGTCATTCTAAAATAACGTACTTGCAAATAATTTTAATAAAAATAAATATTTAAAAAATCAAGTCACTGACATGAAAGGGAAAATATGTAAGGAATGGAAATAGGTTAATAAGAAATATTACTTAATATTTTAAAATGCTGCCTTTAAAAAAAAGCAGTGTGTCATTTTTAAATAACGCATAAATTTTTCATGAGAAATTTTCCAGCTGTGGACAAAAGCTTTTTCTGACTCTAGCAGTCTGAAGACTACTGAGGAGATACTTATGAGCCAACTTCAAATATTTCCCTTTGGTTCTTGTATTGTCAAATAATATCATCTCTTTGTTAATAATTTTAAGGAGGCTTTTGTGAACTTTTTATTTCAAAAGCTCTCTTTTATTGATAGAACCCTGTAGTTTTTGTTTCAAAGAATGCATTTATGACTTGTTTCATCTTCTTTACCATATTTAGAGTTCAATACTATTGTGTTCATATTCTTCTGGTTTGAAAAATCTTTGAACAAAATTAAGAAATATTCTTGCAATATGTATGCACTTAGTAGCTTAGTCATGTCCAACTCTATGCGACCCCATGGACTGTAGCCTGCCAGGCTTCTCTGTCTATGGAATTTTCCAGGCAAGAATACTGGAGCAGGTTGCCATTTCCTCCTCCAGGGGATCTTTCTTTCTGAGATCAAACCCTCATCTCTTGCATCTCCTGCACTAGCAGATTCTTTACCACTGTGTCACCTGGGAAGCCCAATTTTTGCATTAGAAGCTTGGCATAGCACAATCCAGTTGCTTAATTTTGTATCTTACACATTGTAGATCTGTCTAGACTTATAGCCTGCACATCACATTGTCTTTTCATTCCAGTTGAAAATTTGAGTTATTGCTCTTAATCTTGAGACATAATTGACTCAGGTTTCAGACATTTAAAATAATAACAGTACTATACCAAGTAAAATGTGATGATTTGGTAGTTAAAAATAAAATAGTATGCCAGACTACTGGAATACTGAAAATTGATAATACTATCCCTAGTAGGAGGAAAATTCAAATTGTTCTATACACTGATTTTCAGTTTATAAAAGAATGTTGAACTATTTCCCTTCATCAATAAAACAGTCCTTTTTTCAACTGCCAAGTTATATCAGTTTGTATCAGATATAAATATCCAATGCAATTAGAAATTCTCTGAATAAATATACATTTTGGGGAAAGGAATGTATGGTTACTACCTGATCAAAATTACTTAGGGAAAGCAGTAATTCAGTAATTCAAAATTTTTGTAACCACGAAGAAGTGCAGAGACGTGGTTTTACTAGCAATCACTCTGTATTAATTTGCCATTGTATCGCTAAAAATTTTCATCCAAGAGGGTCTGAGGCCTATTTCCTGAAAATCATCAAGTATATGACAAGGTTACAGAGCAAAAAGAGATTAGCTTAAAAACTACTGATGGTTTCTAGTCTCTCCCCTCAGTCTCCCTAACCTCTCTGTTCCTCAGTTTTCTTTATGCTAAACAGTCAAGAACCTGTCAGCCTAGTCTCTACCTGTATGTCATACTGAAGATTAACATCTATGAAGTTCTTTGAGTGGGCTGGCAGAAGAATGATCTGAGTGGACAATTCTCTAGTGGATTGTATGGGTCACTGTAGAAGTCTGCTTTCAGACAACCTATGTTCATCAAATGACACAAAAATCAAAGTCCATCATTAGACACTCACTTCTGGACTTAAGCACCGTCCTCTGTGCTCAATACTATTTCTACCTCTGAAGCCCCTGGAGAAAAAGGCACCTCCAATCACCATCGTGTTAGTATGCACTTTTGTTTTAGATGATAGCAAGACAAAGATGAAGCACAGCACTGATCTCAATGTGAGAAAAACAATGTAGAGAGCAGGGATCAAGAGACCAAAGATCATCTCTCCTGCCTCTCAGGTTTTGTTGTGGGCCCAACTTTATCTCTAACTTTCTTAGTTCAGTGCTTTTCTCTGTATTAATTCTCAGTTCTAGATTGCTCTCCAGTCTGTATTTGGAAGGATCCACTAGCCATTCCTAATACTGAACCAACCAAACCCTGAAGTTAATGAGATTGCTTTACAAATCACAACAGGAAAGCAAAACCACTCTGAATACAGAAACTGACAAGGCTGAGTAGGAAAGGAAAGGACTACAGAATGAATGAATGCGCAGAGCAATGAATTAACAGTTTGACTACATGCTTGAAACTTGGGAAGTTAAAAATACTTTTCCTGGATGTGCCCAAGCTTCCAGTCTGTCTCAGTGCTTTCTGTTTTAAATATTTAGGCTTTGGCACACAATAGCTGTACTCCTCCTTAAAGAGCTATGGAAATTGGGCAGTGTTTCCTTTTAACCCTCTCCAGTTAAAACATGCAGTCCAACCAAATAAGTTACACCACAGCAAAGAGTTCACATCTATGAACTGGCCTTAAAGACAGAAAAGAGCCTCATGAAGTGGTTGTAATTTCCATTAGGTCAAAGAGTGGCAAAAAAATCGTAAGTATGATTAATTTTTGTAAAGGTAATTTTGTATAGCAGACAAATCTGTGAGGAACAGCATCTCTATCTGTGATGCACCTACATCCCTCTGGGGATCATCTGGGTGGTTGTTCGTTATACACACACAGTCATATAACTTGAACTTGAAATGCTCAAATGGAGAAGGGAATGGCAACCCACTCCAGTATTCTTGTCTGGAGAATCCCATGGACAGAGGAGCCTGGCAGGCTACAGTCCATGGGGTCACAAAGAGTCAGACACGACTGAGCGACTGACACTTTGACTTTCACACTTTGAAATGCTCAAACACAACTCAGTGAGATAAATCTGGCCTCTACTTAAATCATTCTCTTTTATTATCTCCAGTTCTAGAGATGATCACCAGAACATTTTACTAAAATCTTTCTAAGGGAATATGTGAATAAGAGGGTTGAGAGGGAGACCATGACAATGTGAAGCATCAGGAAAGGCATTTAACCCAGGGGCTTGGTCAGGAAACACTCAGAAGAACTGCAGAATCCCTGATAGTATGGGGTACACTTATCTAAAGCTGGGCAAATTCAGAATCAAAGAATTATCCTTATTTCAATGCTCTGGGAGAGAAAAAAAAAGAAATCCAAACACTAGCAACTAGGCAAGTGTTGAGCTATCCTATAGGAAGTTCAATGCTATCACCATCTGCCAAGGGAGTCTCTCTAGACCCTGAAGGGGGCCTGGGGACACAGAATTACCCAGATTCCCTTTCAGGATGAAGACATCAGAGTGGCAGGAAGAAAACCTAGAGTCCCATATACCAAATGTGGCGCATGTATCCTAACCTAGATTATATATCAGCCTCTCGGCCCCCGATCCAGCTACATGCATGATTCAGACAACTGAGCCCCATTTCATGACAGAAAACCAGTCTCCACGAAATCTGATTTTCACTTGTCTTTTTTTCCTCTTTTCTTTTCTTTCTTTCTTTTTTAAAAATTATTGTTCATCAGGCTTATTACTTTAAGAATAATCAAAACAAAATAAAAACTGGGTGGTCATGAGATATTTAAACTCCTTGCTCCGAGTTCTCAATTGGCGTCTTTTTTAGAGCGCTCAAGCCTGTGCCCCAAATGTTGTATTTCATCAACATCGCTCCTTCCAGACCCGAGCTCTGAATTTACACACCGGGCAGAAGTGTTTCTTCGCCTGGGGATTCTCAGGATGCCAGGCTCGGCCAAATGGGAGCAGCTTTCCTTCTAGACCACAGTCTTGCGGCCCACCTTGGAGGCTGAAATAAAGCTACTGTACTCAGCCTCCCAACCTCACCCAGTGCCCACTAATAACATCTGCTTTATAGCCGTCGTTCCTGCAACCTGCTCTCTCCTGGCTCTCTCGTCCTCTCAGAGAGGATGTGCCCTACTATGCGGCAGGTCTGGTGGAAAGTTGACAGTCTTCAAGCCAAGACGAGCAAAACCAGCCAACACTGGATAAATGACTTGAAGTGCTTTCTCAAGGGACCCTTTCCAGGTACGGGAGCCCTTCTTAACCAGATTTGGCCTGTGCTGGCAGACAGCCTTGTTCAGGAGCACATTAAAAAAATCAAAATACAGACACCGTTTGGAAAGCATAGAAAGCTTGACTCTAACATCTTATGTATTAAAACATTGTTACATAAAAATGACTGCAGAGCTCCAAATTCATACTTTCCTACCTCGTGAGACCAGTTGCCACTAGGAATAAACCTGGGAAAGTGTGGGGCCCACTGCGGAACCTCAAGAGGCCTGGGGAGAAGGCTGGAGCCACATTCCAACCCCTGGGGACAAGATCAATGCCCTGGCCCTTGAGGGCGGCCTTCATCTCACCACATGAGCCTGGGGGCGAACACCCAGCCTGAGCCACGGTGGAATTGATAGTCTCTTCCGAGGCCCCCTTTCATCTGCCTCATAAAGCCCCAGACAAATTGGCACAGCTCACAGTTTTTAATGAAGCGCCGGCTCCAGGCTGGAGCCAAAGGGGCATTACCAACTCAGAATGAGGTTCTTTCATATCCTTGGAGATGGTGGTACAGAAGGCCAGACTTCTGGAATAACTTTCTGCTATGGATCTCAGTGCTGGTCATGTAATTCATTTCATTTTTCCTCATCAAGTTGTAGTAGCATCCTGAATGGGTCATTTCTACCTTTGTTTTGAAGCAGACCTGAAGCAGGGCCTTGAGAAGCTGAGGTGACCAGGCATACAAGGGCTAGAATGCAACCTCTTGAGTACTGACCATATGAGGATGCTCATGTAAAGCTTCTGGAAGAGGAAATGGAGACCCACTCCAGTATTCTTGCCTGAAGAATCCCATGGACAGTGGAGCCTGGCAGGCTACAGTCTATGGGGTCACAAAAAAGTCGGACACAACTGAGCACCCAGGCATTGAAAGCTTACAGTAGGCCAGGTACTGCTAAGCTTTACATGCATTGCCTCATTCAATCACGGCAATATTCCTATGGGAAACCCACTATCTCCCATTTCTTGCGGTTGGGAACCTCAAGTACATAGATGTAGGAGCATATAGTTAGTCCCATTCTGTCCCTCCTTTGTGAACATAATGCCTTCAACATCATTCAAACATGAATGAGTATGGCGTGATGTGCATGGTTGGACACTTAGAAAATACGGTATTTTGAAGTCAATTGGCCCTTGTTTAAAACTTGATTCAAATAATTCCCAGGTTCCTCACTTATAAAATGGGACCATCTAGGGGCTCAGGGTCTCTGTACCGAACAGTAAAAAACAATAGAATACAGTTAAAACAGGGCCACCTAGAACTGTATAATTTGAAGTTCCTGTCAAGACTTCAACAATTCCAAATTATTTATAAATTCTGCTTGCCTTTCTTTCCTCCAGAGAGAGTGTGGTATTGTGTGTGAGGGGTGAGGAAGGCTGATACACTTTGATTATTCTTAAATTTGAGTCATAATTCATCCACATACTGGCTGTGTGACCTTGAGCTAGTCATAACCATGAGTTTTCATATCCCAGTCTGGAATTAGGAGTAATCTGTTCATCTGGAATAATTCTTGTAAAGATTTTGTTACCTAGAAGTAGAGTACTTGTAGCAAAAACTCAAAATGTGAGAACAGCTTTGGAACCAAGTAATGAGTAGAAAGTATAAAAGCTGTAAGGATTTTGAGGAGAGTATTAGTGAAATTTTTAAGTGCCTTGAATACATTATTTATATAATTTTGGACTTTGAGGAAACTGATAGTGAGGATTTAAAGGAAATTGAGGAAAATCACACTGGAAACTAGAGGAAAGGATAGCCTTGTTATGAAGTGGCAGAGAGTTTAACAACGCCGTCACCTGGAGCTATAGGGGAAAGTAGAAAATGCGTCCAATGGACTCGGTCATCCAGCTGATGATGTTTCTAGCCAGACTATTAAAGTGGTACCCGGTTTCTTCTCGGCTTATAGAAAGTCAGACTGTCACATGAAAAACTGTTAAAATGAGCATGCTAGGAAACCATTAAAACCACAATAAACAATGGGTTTGAACATTCCCAGCCCTTTCAGATGACAAACAACGACAAATTTTAAAAAGGGCTTTCAAGCAAAGATCAAATGGAGGCTTCCAGGAAAACAGTGCCCCTCAGAGTACTATTCATTCAGATTAAGGCCCTGTCAAGATTTTAAGAGTTTGATTCACATCCAAACAACAGGAGTTTTAAGATGATTAGGGACACTGTTCCTCAGTAGAATCTTAGGCCTTTAGGAAGGCCTTTCTCAAAGAGATTTATGGGGCTTTACCTAATAAACTCCAAGAGAATTCACAGAAAGCCCATAACACTTTTAAAGAATTATTTCAGTTTTGATTGAAAGTTACAGAGAAAAGGATAAAATGAAAATAGACCATAGAGTTTTGGGGCCCCCAAATTCTACTGACAAGAAGCAGATCAAGAAAAATACTCAGCTGTGAACACATGCTATGCTCATTGTGTCCGACTCTTTGCGACCCTGTGGACTGAGGCCTGCCAGATTTCTTTGTCCATGGGAGTTCCCAAGCAAGAATACTGGAGTGGGTTGCCATTTCCTGCTCCAGGGGATCTTCCCAACCCAGGGATTGAACCCACATCCTTTGTGTCTCTGGCACTGGCAGGCAGATTCTTTATCACTAGCATCACCTGGAAAGTCCATTAGCAAACACATGCTAATCTTCATGACAGAAGGATGACTCAGAGCACAGAAGCAAGAGTCCACAGCCAAGAATGATGCAGAGTAACTCCTGGTCAGGAGTGTGACTGAGTCCTAATCAAGGAACTTCTACGTTTGACTAGTTGGAGTTCCAAACAGCTAATGATTCCTGTGTGCCTCTCACTTTCCCCATTTTTGAGCAGAAGTCTCTATGATGATATCTCATGCCTGTCTAAACATTGCCTGTTGAGTGTCAGTGTTTTTTGTATTTTATTTTTTGTTTTTTTTGTCAACAGGTCTACACACAGAGAGGAGCCATACTCTAGGAAACTACGCCTGCCAAGTGTGATCTGCACCTCGACCTGATTTAGAGCACAGTATTTGCCTTTGAGATGATGGTCTAAGGGGATAAGATTTGGGGTACCTTGAGAAAGGGACGACTGTATCTTGCAGATGGAAGGGAGATGTATCATTAGGACCCAGAGAATGAACTGCAGTGGCCAGCTTCCAAGATGGTACCCTATCTTTCACGCTCCCATGTATAGTCCCCTTCTACATTGCACCAAAATTGGCTTGTGTTATAGACTGTGGTGGCTCAGATGGTAAAGAATCTGCCTGCAATGTGGGAGACCTGGAAGACCTGGGCTGGGAAGATCCCCTGGAAGAGGGCAGGGCAACCCACTGCAGTATGCTTGCCTGGAGAATCCCCATAGACAGAGGAGCCTGGCGGGCTACAGTCCACAGTCGCAGAGTCGGACACGACTGAGCAACTAAGCACAGCACAGCACAGAAATGGTGTTAGATTACTTCTGAAATTAGGTTATAAAGGACACTGTGGCCTCTGTCTTGTTCTCTCTCTCTCCCTCGGATACCTCACTCCAGGGAAAGCCAACTACCCTGTTGTGAGCAGCTCTGTGGAGATGCCCACATGGTAAAAAACTGAAGCCTCCAGGCAACAGCCATGTGAATGAGCTTGGGAGTCCCAGTCAAGTTCTCAAAGACGCTGCAGCCCCAGACAACATCATGATGGAAACCACGTGAGAAATTCTGAGTTAAAATTACTCAGCTAAGTTGCTCCTGGATTCCTGAACCTCAGAAGGTATGTGAATAATAAACATCTAAACCATTTTGGAGTAACTGTTACCCAGCAATAGATAACGAATCACTTTCACTTTCATAGAAAGTGAATACAGAAAAATTTCTGTATTAAATGTGATTAAAGCCAACAAAGGTGGAAACCTAAATATCCATCAACAAATAAATAGATAAAGATGTGGTGCATATGTACAATGGAACACTACTCAGCCATAAACAAAGAAGGAAATAATGCCATTTGCAGCAACGTGGATGGACCTAGAGATTATCATACTAAGTGAAGTCATAGAAAGACAACTATTATATGGTATTGCTTATATGTGAAATCTAAAATATGAAAAAAATAAACTCATCTACAAAATAGAAACAGACTCCTAGACATAGAGGACAGACTTGTGGTTGTGCAGACAGAGGACAAGTGGAGGAGGGATGGATTGGGAGTTTGGGATTAGCAGATGGAAACTATTATATACAGAATGTACATAGAAATAACACTGTATAGCACAGGGAACTATAGTCAGTACTCTGTGATAAACCATAATGGAAAAGACCATGCAAAAGGATATGTGTGTGTGTGTGTGTGTGAGGCTTCCCTTGAAGCTCAGTTGGTAAAGAATCTGCCTGCAATGTAGGAATTGAACCTGGGTCAGGAAGATCTCCTAGAGAAGGAAATAGCAACCCACTCCAGTATTCTTACCTGGAAAATCCTGTGGATAGAGGAGCCTGGTAGGTTAAAAGAGTCGGACACGACTCAGCAACTAAACCACCATATATATGTATGTGCTCAGTCTCTCTGTCATGTCCTACTCTTTGAAGCCCCATGGACTGCAGCCCACCATGGAATTTTTCAGGCAAGAAGACTAGAGTGGGGTGCCATTTCCTCCTCCAAGGAATCTTCCCAACCCAGGGATTGAACTGGCATCTCTTGCATCTCCTGCATTGGCAGGTGGATTCTTTACCACTAATGCCACCTGGAGAACCCCCCAAAAGAACATGTTCTGTTACCCTGCATGTGTGTGTGCATGCTAAATTGTGTCCCGACTCTTTGCAACCCTATGAACTGTAGCCAGCCAGGCTTCTCTGGCCATGGGATTCTCCAGGCAAAAATTCTGGAGTGACTTGCCATGCCCATTTCCAAGGTATTTTCCCAACCTGGGGATCAAATCCTCATCTCTTAGGTCTCCTGCATTGGCAGGCAGGTTCTTTACCACTAGCACCACCTGGGAAGCCATATATATCAGATCAGATCAGATCAGTCGCTCAGTCGTGTCCGACTCTTTGCGACCCCATGAATCGCAGCACGCCAGGCCTCCCTGTACATCACCAACTCCCGGAGTTCACTCAGACTCACGTCCATTGAGTCAGTGATGCCATCCAGCCATCTCATCCTCTGTCATCCCCTTCTCCTCCTGCCCCCAATCCCTCCCAGCATCAGAGTCTTTTCCAATGAGTCAACTCTTCGCATGAGGTGGCCAAAGTACTGGAGTTTCAGCTTTAGCATCATTCCTTCCAAAGAAATCCCAGGGCTGATGTCCTTCAGAATGGACTGGTTGGATCTCCTTGCGGTCCAAGGGACTTTCAAGAGTCTTCCCCAACACCACAGTTCAAAAGCATCAATTCTTCGGCGCTCAGCCTTCTTCACAGTCCAACTCTCACATCCAAAATGACCACAGGAAAAACCATAGCCTTCAGTAGACGAACCTTTGTTGGCAAAGTAATGTCTCTGCTTTTGAATATGCTATCTAGGTTGGTCATAACTTTCCTTCCAAGGAGTAAGCGTCTTTTAATTTCATGGCTGCAGTCACCATCTGTAGTGATTTTGGAGCCCAGAAAAATAAAGTCTGACACTGTTTCCACTATTTCCCCATCTATTTCCCATGAAGCAATGGGACCGGATGCCATGATCTTCGTTTTCTGAATGTTGAGCTTTAAGCCCACTTTTTCACTCTCGACTTCCACCTTCATCAAGAGGCTTTTGAGTTCCTCTTCACTTTCTGCCATAAGGGTGGTGTCATCCACACATCTGAGGTTATTGATATTTCTCCCGGCAATCTTGATTCCAGCTTGTGTTTCTTCCAGTCCAGCATTTCTCATGACGTACTCTGCATATAAGTTAAATAAACAGGGTGACAATATACAGCCTTGATGTACTCCTTTTCCTATTTGGAACCAGTCTGTTGTTCCATGTCCAGTTCTAACTGTTGCTTCCTGACCTGAATACAAATTTCTCAAGAGGCAGATCAGGTGTTCTGGTATTCCCATCTCTTTCAGAATTTTCCACAGTTTATTGTGATCCACACAGTCAAAGGCTTTGGCATAGTCAATAAAGCAGAAATAGATGTTTTTCTGGAACTCTCTTGCTTTTTCCATGATCCAGCGGATGTTGGCAATTTGGTCTCTGGTTCCTCTGCCTTTTCTAAAACCAGCTTGAACATCAGGAAGTTCACGGTTCACATATTGCTGAAGCCTGGCTTGGAGAATTTTGAGCATGACTTTACTAGCGTGTGAGAGGAGTGCAATTGTGTGGTAGTTTGAGCATTCTTTGGCATTGCCTTTCTTTGGGGTTGGAATGAAAACTGACCTTTTCCAGTCCTGTGGCCACTGCTGAGTTTTCCAAATTTGCTGGCATATTGAGTGCAGCACTTTCACAGCATCATCTTTCAGGATTTGAAACAGCTCAACTGGAATTCTATCACCTCCACTAGCTTTGTTCGTAGTGATGCTTTCTAAGGCCCACTTGACTTCACATTCCAGGATGTCTGGCTCTAGGTCAGTGATCACGCCATCGTGATTATCTGGGTCGTGAAGATCTTTTTTGTACAGTTCTTCTGTGTATTCTTGCCACCTCTTCTTAATATCTTCCGCTTCTGTTAGGTCCATACCATTTCTGTCCTTTATTGAGCCCATCTTTGCATGAAATGTTCCTTTGGTATCTCTAATTTTCTTGAAGAGATCTCTAGTCTTTCCCATTCTGTTGCTTTCCTCTATTTCTTTGCATATATATGTAATCAAATCACCTTGTTATATGGCAGAAATTAAGACAACATTGTACATCAACTATACTTCCATAAAATAATTTTTTAATTATTGCATAAAAAAGTACAATGTCTGTATGGTTAAAAAGTAATTACTTAAAGATGCATGTTGCTAAAAGACATGGACTGTAATAGGACGCAGTTGCAACATATACGTCACTACATATGGAAAGAACGTGAACATACCAAAATGCTTTCTAGAGTCAAGGTGTCATCTCTGGAGATAGGAGCACAGACCTGTAACCCGCGAGTCTTCAGGTCAGTAAAACCCTTTGCTCTTACCGATGTGCGAAGAATGTCTTCTGAATAAACTCCTATTGATAGATATTTGGTGTCAGAACAGCTCAATTATTGGAAAAAATGCTAGTGTTTATCATTCTGCATGCCCTCAACATGGAGGGATGAAAGGGGTTGGATTTTAATCCACTGAAAGGGCTCCAGAAGACATAGGCGTGGGTGAAAACAGGGGCTGGGTATTCTAATTCCCACAGTAAAAACCCTGGATCCCCATCCACCCTCGGGAAAGGGTTTTCAAAGCCAGTGTGACAGACAGTCCGGGTGGAGCCTGGGAGAGGAGAGACAGGGGGCTGGAAGAGCCTAAAAAGAGTCAGTCCCGGTAACCAAAGTTTCCATCCTATTGAGGATAACTGAGGCATCTCCCTAGCGCCTGACTGTGACAAAACCAGCTGGAACTGGCTGTCACTAAATAAAGCAACAGGAAAGGGAGGACATTCTTGACAGCCGTCCCCAGTTTCAGCGGCATGTTTTGACTACAGAGTAGCACTCGTCACTGAGAACTGACAGCAGCTAATCTTCTACATGTCAAAACACACCTCCTCGGGTTCTCTTATTTCCCAAACCTCCATCTCTGCCTCCTTCTGACCACATGAGGCCCTCGGATCGTCGGACCAAATTTGTTTTTGATCCTCTCCGTGGAGCCGTTCAGATGTCTTTCTCTTTCATTACCCTCTCTCTCTCTTTCTTTTTCATGTGAGTTGAGTGCCAGTGAGAGAAGCCAGATGGAAACTGAAGCTCTCTGTTTATGACTGAACAGGTACACCACAAACAGCAGTGTAAATGTTCCAGCCCGCTGCCTCCCACACACCCAGACTGCCCCAAGCCCCACCTGGAAGGACCAGCTTCAAGCAGAGAGATGATGGTTCCATTTCTATGCTTATTGAGCCTGGTAATATTTGCTTAAGAACAACATTTGAATAGAGACTCCTCAGAAAACTCACATTTCCATATTTACTGGGGGATTTTTGTTTATTACCAATGAGGTTCAGAAACCATATTCTGTATACTTGCTAAGTGAAAATGAGCAGCCTACAAAAAAGCAGGCCAGGAAACATAATATTAGTAATCATTTGTGAGCATTTATTATACATCTGGACCTGTGCTGGGCACATCAGGTCCATAAAGATGAATGGACATGAGATGAATTCATCATGCCCATTTCACAGATGAGAGACTGAGGTGTAAAAAAGTGGAGGAACCGATCCCACTGAAGTCGACTGCCTCTGGGGAGGAAGGTAGAGGTGAGGTGGAAGGAATCTTGTACTCTTTTCTACTCTTAGAAATTATCTACCACTTTTATTATTTGATGCATTTTAAGTGACAATCCCTGGGTTGGGAAGATCCCCTGGAAGAGGCAGTGGTAACCCAACTCCAGTATTCTTGCCTGGGAAATCCCATAGAAAGTGGATCCTGGTAGGCTATAGTCCATGGGGTCCCAAAGAGTCAGACATGACTGAGTATGCCGGGTGCCGGGGGTGGGGGGGTAAAAAAAAACAACATTTGCTTAAACTCACAGAGTTGGGAGGCTACTCAGGAAATCCAGAGACAGTTTATCAGGACCCCCGGCACACAGGCTCTTCGTCACTCTGCTGTGATCCTCAGTTCAGTTCAGTTCAGTTGCTCAGTCATGTCCAGCTCTTTGTGACCTCATGAACTGCAGCACGCCAGGCCTCCCTGTCCATCACCAACTCCCGGAGTTCACTCAAACTCACGTCCATTGAGTCGGTGATGCCATCCAGCCATCTCATCCTCTGTCGTTCCTTTCTCCTCCTGCCCCCGATCCCTCCCAGCATCAGAGTCTTTTCCAATGAGTCAACTCTTCACATGAGGTGGCCAAAGTATTGGAGTTTCAGCTTTAGCATCAGTCCTTCCAAAGAACACCCAGGGCTGATCTCCTTCAGAATGGACTGGTTGGATCTCCTTGCAGTCCAAGGGACTCTCAAGAGTCTTCTCCAACACCACAGTTCAAAAGCATCAATTCTTCAGCACTCAGCTTTCTTCACTATTGGACAAAAGATTCTAAAGACACCAACTAGGGACTTCCCCGGTGGTACAGTGGTTAGTAATCTGTCTTCTAATGCAGGGACACAGGTTCGATCCCTGGTTGGAGAATTAATGCTGTGAGGCAACTACAGGAGACTACACATCGCTTCAAAGACCCAGGAGAGCCAAAAATAAAAAAATAAAGATACAAAGCAACTTGTGCATGGTATTTGGTTTCTGGGAGAAGGCAGTAGAATAGAGTGACTACTTCAGCTATTGTCCCAGTGGAACATTTTTGAGAATGAAAGGAGGTACTAGTTGGACTGGGTCTGTCCTGGGTGCACTAGTACTCATGGGGGCGTATGCCCTAATTGGGGTGACATTAAGCTTTCATTAAGCTCTACACATACAAATGTTCTATCCTGAGCCAGGAGTATGTTTATAAGCAGATGCCTCTGCTGTGCATCATTTTTTTAAACAAAGACACTCCTAGTTCTGACTGTTGTGGATATACATTTTTTTCCTTGGAATCACAAGTCAAAGCTTGCATAATTCAAATTATTCACCACCACAGTCCCAGAGTGCTGACAGCCATCCGTGTGACAATCATTATGATTGCAATGCTAATATTTAATCAAAGGGCTTGGAACCATCTCTGAAAGAGAGCCGTTCCCAGCAGCAGGGCAGCAACCCCATGATCATGGCTTTCACGTACAGGTGGCCAACCCAGAGGTTCTGGAAAGCCTCCCCAGAGGTCACCCGGCAAGTTAGTCAACGCCTGCTCCACCTCAGGCCAACTTCCGCTGCGCCTCTGAGCTGGAAGACAGTTTCCAGTTCTCTGTGGCTATTCATAACTTTCTCCAAAGAAATAAAAGCCAACTTTGGAAGAACATATGTGTTACCTTGGCCACATCATGCTCCAATACACAAACACCCTACCCATCTAGCCAAGACTATCAGTAAATAATGTCATTTGACTCAAAACAGGGCATGAACATTTCTCAGTAGGGGCAGCCTCGTCTGGACCAGTTCAGATGACTAAGGAACCTCAGGAAGTGGAACCATGAATCAGAAAGCTACCTCCTTTCCTCTGACTCAATGCTGAGCTCATGAGCCCAGGTGGTGATGGGGGTTCTGTGTTCCTGGAGGTGCTGAATTCCTCTCAAACATCTGAAAACCAAGGAAAAACATAATGACCTCTCAAGTACTCTCTAAACTAGGCTCTAAGATCACATTATACATGAGTTATTTAATCTCATAACAGTGTATGGTCCAAAGTACATCCCATTTTAAGGATGGAGAAACTGAGGCTCCAAGAGCTTGCCAATGCCCCCCAACCAAGTTTGTGCCTTACCAGTGCACTTTCTATTATATTACACTGCCTCACAATAATAAATGATAAGCAAGAATTTAAATGGTATAAAACATTCTGTAAGCCTCTTTACTAATAATTTTGACCATGATCTTTGTCACTTCCAATTCAATAAGCTCTATCAGTAGTAACATAGCTTTTATATGCTTATTTCATTTCTTTAATTCTATTAACCAACTTGGAAAAGTACTACTCAACTTTGCTTACAATCATGATAATTAGAGCATTACCTATTTTTCTCTTGTATACCAAGTGGTCTAACATGTATAGTAAATTCTTAAGAAGAAAATAAGCAGTGAAAATTTTCAGGAGGTATTAGCTCCAGCCTCAAAGGCAGTGCATACGTCCTCCACACTTTTGAGGGTCCACTGAACCCCCAGGAAAGACAGAGTCACAGCTGACCACACAGGGCCCTGTGGTTACAGAGGTTGGGGTTTATATGGTTAGCCCCTCAAAAGCAGTTTGAAGCCTCTCAACGTAAGCACGATGCTTGCAATTCAGACTTTTACCACTAGGTGGACGGGAATGCTTTGTGTATTAACTTATTAATGGCTTTACGGAATAACTGGTAAGCTTTCCCTGGAACCTCGTAAACATTAACTTTATAAAGTTAGTTATACCAGCTTTAATTAAAGACAATGAGCTCCACTGAAAAACAATATTTTAAACTGGCGAGAGAACAACAAAACCACGTAGGATAAAAAAAAAAACTCATCTTTAATACCAAATCCCACTTAATTACGTCATTTTATAAAAATAACCTCTCTCTTAAAGAAGCCTGAGAATCTAGTTAACCTGATTTGGGGGAAAAATACGTCTTCTTCAAATTGCTATAATTTGAGGCTTTTCTCACTAAAATTCAATTACTGTTGATTATTGCTGAATCTAATTTCAGCTTTACTTTTTCTGTTTTTAAGAAGAGAGCTTTAACTTTTTTTTTCCTATGTGGAGCCTCAGTTGTCAGGAGACTCTGTGTGCAAATACAACTTAAGTTAGAAGTTAATATAACTTCTCATGTTGCAGCTAATCCATATTGTAAAAACTCCTCAGAGGATCTTACTTCCCATACCCTCCTCAGTCTTACAGTTTTCACATAAGACTTGAGGAAGATGTAGGTGATTTGTCCCATTTCCTGGTGACCACTTCCATCACTGTTCTTTATAGGAATGATTTATTTCTTCAAGCAAATCCTTTCTATTCTAATTCCCAGAACTTTGAATCCTAAAATCAGCATCAGATCAGATCAGATCAGTCGCTCAGTCATGTCCAACTCTTTGCGACCCCATGAATCGCAGCACGCCAGGCCTCCCTGTCCATCACCAACTCCCCGAGTTCACTCAGACTCATGTCCATCGAGTCAGTGATGCCATCCAGCCATCTCATCCTCTGTTGTCCCCTTCTCCTCCTGCCCCCAATCCCTCCCAGCATCAGAGTCTTTTCCAATGAGTCAACTCTTCACATGAGGTGGCCAAAATACTGGAGTTTCAGCTTCAGCATCATTCCTTCCAAAGAAATCCCAGGGCTGATCTCCTTCAGAATGGACTGGTTGGATCTCCTTGCATTCCAAGGGACTTTCAAGAGTCTTCTCCAACACCACAGTTCAAAAGCATCAATTCTTCGGCGCTCAGCCTTCTTCACAGTCCAACTCTCACATCCAAAATGACCACAGGAAAAACCATAGCCTTGACTAGACGAACCTTTGTTGGCAAAGTAATGTCTCTGCTTTTGAATATGCTATCTAGGTTGGTCATAACTTTCCTTCCAAGGAGTAAGCGTCTTTTAATTTCATGGCTGCAGTCACCATCTGCAGTGATTTTGAAGCCCAGAAAAATAAAGTCTGACGCTGTTTCCACTGTTTCCCCATCTATTACCCATGAAGTGGTGGGACCAGATGCCATGATCTTCATTTTCTGAATGTTGAGCTTTAAGCCCAGTTTTTCGCTCTCCACTTTCACTTTCATCAAGAGGCTTTTTAGTTCCTCTTCACTTTCTGCCATAAGGGTGGTGTCATCCGCATATCTGAGGTTATTGATATTTCTCCCGGCAATCTTGATTCCAGCTTGTGTTTCTTCCAGTCCAGCGTTTCTCATGACGTACTCTGCATATAAGTTAAATAAGCAGGGTGACAACATACAGCCTTGACGTACTCCTTTTCCTATTTGGAACCAGTCTGTTGTTCCATGTCCAGTTCTAACTGTTGCTTCCTGACCTGCATACAAATTTCTCAAGAGGCAGATCAGGTGTTCTGGTATTCCCGTCTCTTGAAGAATTTTCCACAGTTTATTGTGATCCACACAGTCAAAGGCTTTAGCATAGTCAATAAAGCAGAAATAGATGTTTTTCTGGAACTCTCTTGCTTTTGCCATGATCCAGCGGATGTTGGCAATTTGATCTCTGGTTCCTCTGCCTTTTCTAAAACCAGCTTGAACATCAGGAAGTTCACGGTTCACATATGGCTGAAGCCTGGCTTGGAGAATTTTGAGCATGACTTTACTAGCATGTGAGATGAGTGCAGTTGTGTGGTAGTTTGAGCATTCTTTGGCATTGCCTTTCTTTGGGATTGGAATGAAAATTGACCTTTTCCAGTCCTGTGGCCACTGCTGAGTTTTCCAAATTTGCTGGCATATTGAGTGCAGCACTTTCACAGCATCATCTTTCAGGATTTGAAACAGCTCAACTGGAATTCTATCACCTCCACTAGCTTTGTTCGTAGTGATGCTCTCTAAGGCCCACTTGACTTCACATTCCAGGATGTCTGGCTCTAGGTCAGTGATCACACCATCGTGATTATCTGAGTCCTGAAGATATTTTTTGTATAGTTCTTCTGTGTATTCCTGCCACCTCTTCTTAATATCTTCTGCTTCTGTTAAGTCCATACCATTTCTGTCCTTTATCGAGCCCATCTTTGCATGAAATGTTCCTTTGGTATCTCTGATTTTCTTGAAGAGATCCCTAGTCTTTCCCATTCTGTTGTTTTCCTCTATTTCTTTGCATTGATTGCTGAAGAAGGCTTTCTTATCTCTTCTTGCTATTCTTTGGAACTCTGCATTCAGATGTTTATAATACTAATATTAAATATCATAGTTAATGCTTATATTGTTCTTAAAATATACCAATCACTGTATAAGTATTTTATACATTTTAACTTATTGTAAGCTGACACGTTAAATATTAAAGATTATCTATAAGCAACAGTTAGAACTGGACATGGAACAACAGACTGGTTCCAAATAGGAAAAGGAGTTCGTCAAGGTTGTATATTGTCACCCTGTTTATTTAACTTATATGCAGAGTACATCATGAGAAACGCTGGACTGGAAGAAACACAAGCTGGAATCAAGATTGCTGGGAGAAATATCAATAATCTCAGATATGCAGATGACACCACCCTTATGGCAGAAAGTGAAGAGGAACTAAAAAGCCTCTTGATGAAAGTGAAAGTGGAGAGCAAAAAACTGGGCTTAAAGCTCAACATTCAGAAAATGAAGATCATGGCAACTGGTCCCACCACTTCATGGGAAATAGTTGGGGAAACAGTTGGAAACAGTGTCAGACTTTATTTTTCTGGGCTCCAAAATCACTACAGATGGTGACTGCAGCCATGAAATTAAAAGATGCTTACTCCTTGGAAGGAAAGTTATGACCAACCTAGATAGCATATTCAAAAGCAGAGACATTACTTTGCCAACAAAGGTCCATCTAGTCAAGGCTATGGTTTTTCCTGTGGTCATGTATGGATGTGAGAGTTGGACTGTGAAGAAAGCTGAGTGCTGAAGAATTGATGCTTTTGAACTGTGGTGTTGGAGAAGACTCTTGAAAGTCCCTTGGAATGCAAGGAGATCCAACCAGTCCATTCTGAAGGAGATCAGCCCTGGGATTTCTTTGGAAGGAATGATGCTAAAGCTGAAACTCCAATACTTTGGCCACCCATGCGAAGAGTTGACTCATTGGAAAAGACTCTGATGCTGGGAGGGATTGGGGGCAGGAGGAGAAGGGGACAACAGAGGATGAGATGGCTGGATGGCATCACTGACTCGATGGACATGAGTCTGAGTGAACTCGGGGAGTTGGTGATGGACAGGGAGGCCTGGCGTGCTGGGATTCATGGGGTCGCAAAGAGTCAGACATGACTGAGCGACTGATCTGATCTGATCTGATAAAACTCTTCTAAATAGCTCCATACCTCCTTTTAAAAAGTTTTTGACAAATGTCTATTTTTTTTTAATTTTTATTAGAGTAAATAACATGAATTTATTTTACAGCAAGATGAATCACCTGTATGTGTGCGTGTGTGTATATCACCTGTATGTGTGTGTGTGTGTGTATATATATATATATATATATATATATATATGTTTCCCCTCTTTTGGGATTTTCTTCCCATTTAGGTTACCACAGAGCACTGAATAAAGTTCCCTGTGTTATACAGTAGGTGCTCATTTGTGATCTGTTTTATGCGTAGTAGTATATATATGTCAATCCCAAACTCCCAATTCATCCCACCTCTCCTCTCCCACTTGGTGTTTGAATGATGCCATTTTTAAACAGTTTATATGTTTGTATAAATCTTATATATTCATATACATAAACATGTAATCACATACACACATCTCTTCTCACCACTTCCTGTAGCTTACTTTCCCAGGTGGTTTGTGGGTCTCTGAAAGGTAACGTTCCCTTTAGGCCTCACCTGTCATTCCTTCATTCTGTCTTTCTACTCAAGAGCATGGTTCTCTGATCAGCAACATCTGCATTTACTAGGAACTTGTGGAAAAAGTAGAACCTTGGACTCAATCTCAACTTATTGGGTCAGTATCTGCATTTTTCAAAGCTGCCTGGGTGGATTGTAAGGCAAATCTGCATTTTATTTTACTTTAAAAAAATTTTTTATTTCATACTATAGTTGACTTCCCTGGAGGAGGGCATGACAACCCACTCCAGCATTCTTGCCTGGAGAATCCCATGGACAGAGGAGCCTGGCGGGCTGTGGTCCACAGCATCAGTTGGAGGTGACTGAAGCAACTTAGCGCGCATGCAAAGGTGGCTTACAATGTTGGGTCAGTTTCAGGTGTACGGCAAAGTGATTCAACTAAACATATATATTCTCTTTTTCAGATTCTTTTCCATGTAGGCGATTACAGAATGTTGAGCAGAGTTCCCTGTGCTATACAGTAGGTCCTTGTTGAGAGTCTGCATTTTTGTAAGATGCCCAGGTGAACTGTACACACGTCACCTTTTAGAAGTGCAACCCTTCACAATGCATCTGAATAGGAAGATAATCACATGATGGAGTTAGACATTGGAAGTGACTGTGTGGGGACAAGGCCAGAAGTTAATAAAGGACACAGGAATGCCAATTTAGGAATCTAAAAAGCGTCACTAATGAAATGTTCCTAGTGCACTAAAAAGGAATCACATTTCTCCACAGAGAGTATTAAGTAATGAAGGTAAGGCTGTTTTCTCCCCTCCAGGTCTTGGGGATAAGGCAAACCTCCTTGTTGTTTATTGTTTTTAGTAGTTTTTGCAACCCCATGGACTGTAGCCCACCAGGCTCCTCTCTCCATGGGATTTCCTGGGCAAGAATACTGGAGTGGGTTGCCCTTTTCTTCTCCAGGGGATCTTTCTGACCTAGGGATCAAACCTGCATCCTTGCGCCAATGCAAATAAAAGCATAATTCTTTTTGGCTGTGCCATGCAGTTTGTGAGATCTTAGTTCCCCTACCAGGGATTGAACCCACGCCCTCAGCAGTGGAAGTATGGAGTCCTAACCACTGGACCACTAGGGAATTCCTGAAGGCATAATATTTATACCAGAAAGCAAAAAGTGTTGGAATTCCATGTGGTCCAGAGGCTAAGACTCCACTCTCCCAATGCAGGGGACTGAGCTCGATCTCTCATCAGGGAACTAGATCCTGCATGCAGCTACTGAGATTTGGTGCAGTCAAATAAAGAGTAAATATTTAAAAAGAAGAAGAAGACAAGAAATATTTCCTCAAATATTTGATCCTATGGACAGAATACTACATGTTAGCAGTTCATCTCTCTTTAAAGACTTCTAGTCAGAGTTATTCAACTGTCTCCCCTTTTTAGATCCATTGCATGAAGCAGGAGCCATCCATAACTAATCATGTACCATGAGTGGCATTTGTTTCTATGAAGGTCTCTCCTAGGCACCCCATGCTTAAATCTGAAAATGTGACATGTGAGGATGGGCATTGGAGAAAGTCACCTAGGCTCCAGGTTCTTTCTCATCAGTATCCTCTGCAAACTGCTTTAATATTTGAGAGCTAATTGAAACTGAGGAGCACACAAAAGCATTCTTTAGACACCAAGAAGCAATGAGTGTTTCTAGCAGCTGTGGAACGATGTGTTTGTGAGAAGGGGGTGATTCGCAAGAAGTTACAGCTGCTGCGATGCCAGCTCCTGCTGCCCTCTCTCCAAAGCTGCTGCGAAGTTGTGCCTGACAGTTTTCTGTTTTTAATCTTTATGCATTTGTTTATGTGGTTATGCCAGGTCTTAGTTGTGACATACAGGATCTTTAGTGACAACAGGTGAACTCTTAGTCGCGGCATGTGGAATCTAGTAACCTGGGCCCCCTGCACTGGGAGTGGAAGTCTTCCTCACTGGATGACTAGGGAAGTTCCGGGGCTGACAGTTTTAAACTTCAGGAGATAGGAAGCAATCACAGGGAATTAAATAGTAAGAAAGAAGGGGGGTGGGCTTCCCAGGTGGTGCTAGTGGTAAAGAATCTGCCTTCCAATGTAGGAGATATGGGTTCAATCTCTGAGTTGGGAAGATCCTCTGGAGGAGGACATGACAACCCACTCCAGTATTCTTGCCTGGAGAATCCCCTGGACAGGGGAGCCTGGAAGGCTACAGTCCATGGGGCCAGGGAGCTGGACACGACTGAAATGGGGTGAAGAGAAAGGGAATCTGAAGCTAATTCCAGCCCCTCCTTAGGTTAAGGATAAGCAGCCTGGGGGTCTTGAACACCTTGTTGAGGGAGCATCTCTCTGGAATTCCTGTCTGATGCTCTGTCTTGAAATTTTTTTAATATACATAGGAAAGTTAATGACAGGAATGAGATACATGTTTTTGATATTCTCAATTCTTGCTCAAGGAAGGAAAAGAAATTAAGTGGATGACAGACATCTTGATTGTGTGTGTATGTGGTTGGATTTTAAACAAAAAGCTTGCATTGTTATTATCTTCAGTTCAGTTCAGTTGCTCAGTCGTGTACAACTCTTTGTGACCCCATGGACTGCAGCACATCAGGCCTCCCTGTCCATCACCAACTCCCGGAGCTTACTCAAACTCATGTCCATTGAATCGGTGATGCCATCCAACCATCTCATCCTCTGTTGTCCCCTTCTCCTCCTCCCTTCAATCTTTTCCAGCATCAGGGTCTTTTCAAATGAGTCAGTTCTTCGCATCAGGTGCCCAAAGTATTGGAGTTTCAGCTTCAATATCAGTCCTTCCAAAGAATATTCAGGGCTGATTTAGGAGACTAGTTGGATCTTCTTGCTGTCCAGGGGACTCTCAAGAGTCTTCTCCAACAACATAGTTCAAAAGCATCAATTCTTTGGTGTTCAGCTTTCTTTATAATCCAACTCTCACATCCATACATGACTACTGGAGAAACCATAGCTTTGACTAGATGAACCTTTGTTGGCAAAGTAATGTCTCTTCTTTTTAATAATCTTATTATCTTAAATGTTTTAAAGAATGTCTTTTAAATCAAGTCCTCCAGGGTGCCACCAAAGACTCAACTTTTGAAGGAGCAAACCACCTTCCAAGCTACAATCCTTTGCCCATTCTTCTTATCCAGTTGACCTGCAGATCCATGTGCCCCAAGTTCCCTAGAAATTGGGAGGTGTCTAAACACCATGGTTAATGCCATCCAATCCTAGTTCCACTGCCTTTTTACCACAAAACCACTGATGACCAAGTAGAACTGGAGTTCCTCCTGGAGTTAGAACTGCCCCCTGTGGGGCAATTTGGAAACTGACCTGGCATTTTGGTGGTTATATTTCCTGCATTCAGTGTACAGTATTTCTAATGTTAGATCAGATCAGATCAGATCAGTTGCTCAGTCGTTTCCGACTCTGCAACCCCATGAATCGCAGTACTCCAGGCCTCCCTGTCCATCACCAACTCCCGGAGTTCACTCAGACTCACGTCCATCGAGTCAGTGATGCCATCCAGCCATCTCATCCTCTGTCATCCCCTTCTCCTCCTGCCCCCAATCCCTCCCAGAATCAGAGTCTTTTCCAATGAGTCAACTCTTCGCATGGGTGGCCAAAGTACTGGAGTTTCAGCTTTAGCATCAGTCCTTCCAAAGAAATCCCAGGGCTGATCTCCTTCAGAATGGACTGGTTGGATCTCCTTGCAGTCCAAGGGACTCTCAAGAGTCTTCTCCAACACCACAGTTTAAAAGCATCAATTCTTCGGCACTCAGCCTTCTTCACAGTCCAACTCTCACATCCATACATGACTACAGGAAAAAACCATAGCCTTGACTAGATGAACCTTTGTTGGCAAAGTAATGTCTCTGCTTTTTACTATGCTATCTAGGTTGGTCATAACTTTCCTTCCAAGGAGTAAGCATCTTTTAATTTCATGGCTGCAGTCACCATCTGCAGTGATTTTGGTGTTATATAGTCTGCAATAAATGGAACAGTCCTATGCTATGAATTATCCAACATCCCACGCAACTTTCATGTGGCCCAAGGACATTCATAGGTAAAAATGTCTGCTTATAATTTTTTTACCTAGAACCAAAGTCCATTTTATATACAAGCATCAAATATTTTTTGCATAGTATGACTATACATTGAATTTTCCAGAAAAACAACTACTATTTAAATCAAGAGATGCTTGTCTTTTTTTGCACTCCAAATTTTGCAAAGGGTTGCTTACTATTGTGGAAATCCACATCACCAGTGGCAAGGCCATGACAGGTACTTGAGTCCCTGGCAAAACATACCTTCATAAGTCTTCATCTATAACTTTTAAATGCACAATGATTCATTCCATCAAGGTACAGGTGTCTGTCTTCTTCATTGTCTCTTTTAGTATAATTGTGGCCAAACATGTACATATTGGTAAACATATTATTTATTTATAGATTGTTTTTCTTTTATTTCTCCATTATCTCATCACCAGCACATCATATTGATTTGTAATGAAGGGTGTAGGGAGGCTACATTTATTTATAAACTATATATCAAAATAGAAGAGGGAATACTAAAAAATACAATAAGGGACTTCCTTGGTGGTCTAGTGGTTAAAAGACTCCAACGCAGGGGGCCTGGGTTCGATCCCTGGCCAGGGAACTCGGTTCTACATGCTGCAACTAAAAGTCTGCATGACTCAAGTAAAGACCCCACATGCCACAAGCAAAGATCCTGCATGCTGCAAGTAAGACCCAGTGCAGCCAAAAAAAAAAAAAATAGTTTTAAAAAATAAAATACAATAAAAAGAGAGTGTTGAGTGTAATAGGGTTGAGACATTGATAGAGCAAAATTTTTTGGAACCTAAGAGCCAAAAGGAGAGCAGAAGATCAAATAAATGTCCTGCAGAAATGCTAGACTGAGGATTTGAAAATTAGTAGGTGTTTCTGTTCTAAGGACTGATGGCTCTTGACTGCTCAGATTTCCCTTCACGTGCCCTCTTCTCCTGTCTTCTTCTTGAATCTAGGTGTTCCAAATGTCCCCTCTGTCACCCTATTTTCTCACTCTGATCTTATCCTTGGTAAATGTATCCACTGATTAAGCTTCAGTCAGAATCTCTATACAGCTGATTCCAAATCTACACACCAGGTCAGATAGATCTGAGCATCTAATACAGGCATCAATTTTACTTTAGGATGAGACACATCTATGTTGTGTTATACCCCAAATTCATGTGGCAAATCACATTTATCATCTTTTTCCCCTAAACTTAGTCTCCCACTGATGTTTTCACTATTGGCTAACAACAAAGAAATATAATGTAATCAGAGTGAGGAGTGGTCAAACTAACTTTACTGATAGTTCTATGAGTCACTTGGCCTCCCCATCAAAGCCCTGTGCTGCTATAGTTCCAGTTTTCATATACTCATTTGAGATATGAAAAAGGAAAAAGTGTGGTGCCATCTATAATCATTCCCATTTATCAGGGGAGCCCGAAAGATTTCCCAGAACCTCCCAGGAGACTTTTGCTTAGTTGCTACTGCCACACCTGATTCATGACCACTCCTAACAGGAAGGGAGATCAGAAAAGCAGGAAACAGAATCACAGTTAGCTTAGAACTGTGATCTAGAACTAACTACATGGAGACTCCCAAACAAAATTGACATCAAGTATGACAGACTCTAGGCTGACCCCACTTTCTGGTTTTCACACTCTTGTTTAATTCATTCTCCTGGGACTTCCCTGGTGGTCCAGTGGATAAGAATCTACCTGCTAATGCAGGGGACATGGGTTCAATCCCTGGTCCAAGATCTCACATGCAGCAGAGAAAGTAAACCTGTGCACCACAGCCTGAGCACTTAGAGCCCATGCTCTGCAACAAGAGAAGCCACCACAATGAGAAGTCCAACCACCACAATGAAGAGTAGCCCCTGCCTGCCACAACTAGAGAAAGCCTACATGCCTATGAAGACTCAAAAATAAATAAATATTTTTTAAAAATTCATTTTCCTTCAGTGTGGGTGGGACCTGTGACTTACTTCTAGCCAACAGAAGATGGCAAAAATGGAATGCCATTTCCATGATTATGTTACAATTCTTGCTTACTAAGACTCATTCTACAGACTCTAATATCCCTAGCTGGCTTTGAAAAAACATGTGGCCATGTTGTGAGGTCCACATGACAAGGAGCTGTGGATGGATGGCCTCTAAGAGCTGAGCTAGCAAGAAGCCAGGAGTCTCAGTCCTACAACCATAAGGAAATGAATTCTGTTAGCAACTTGAGTAACCGTAGAAGCAAGTCCTTTCCCACTCAGGTCTCCAGATAAGAATGTAGCTCAGATAACCCCTTGACTGGAGCTTTGTGAGACCCTAAACAAAAGATCCAGCTAAGTTATATCCAGACTCTTGATCTACAATGGAATTTCCCAGGCAAGAATACTGGAGTGGGTTGCCATGTCTTCCTCTAGGGGATCTTCCTGACACAGGGGTCAAACCTGGGTCTCGTGCATTGCAGGCAGATTTTTCACCATCTGAACCACCAGGGAAACTCCATTATTTACTTATTAAAGCCACAATGTTTGTGGCAATTTGTTATACAGCAATAGATAACTAACATATCAATGGAGAACTAAGATATGTATATGGTGAGGTAACCAAGAGTTTATGCTATATCAATCAAGTTTTTAAATTTCATTTCTTTTGTGTAGCAACCACATTTTTTGCCTTCTTCCATGTTTTATTATTTTTCTTATGCCTAATCTGTAGGCCTGCAACTTAGATTCACAGAGATCTTCTGTGAAGTTCCATCTTCTTCCACACCACTCCCCTCATAAATTCCTTTCTTAACTTTGTTAACATCGCACTGTCCTTGTTTCTTTCAACTTCTTCTCTTCTCGACGTGTGCCTGAGGTTTACTCCTTGACCTAATGCTTTTTCTCTAGCTACATTTACCCAGTTCTTTTTGATCTTCCATAGCTACTCTACACTTGAAATGGCTGAAACTCACTATTCCTTTTCTCCCTGTCCCACAAACCAGTTTCCCCCCTCAGACACTCCTTTTCTGTCAGTTGCACTGTAATACTTTCAATCTTTGAGAATCAAAATCATGAAATAATAATTGATTTTCCTAACTTTCACCCCGCATCAAATGCTGGAAATCTTCTCCCATAATGTCTCCAAGAATCATCCATTTCCACGGTTAACACCCTGTTTCAGGACTTCAGAACCCCCTGTGTATTTCACTTCAATTGACTGCTAATTGATCTTCCTGTCTCCACTTCGCTACACATTAATCAATTACACATATCACTCCACTGGGAAAATGAAAAATAATTGTATCATCGTCAATAACATCTTTCCTTAACTATTTCACATTTACTGCTGATGTAGTGTAGTGGTCCTTCGTAGGTAACACCCACTTTGTAGTTCCTTTTGTCTTCCCAACAAGTACTCTTCCTGTCCCTGTCCCCCAGCTACACAGACACACACAAGCACACACACACTCATCTGTATATTCTCTCTCTCATATGGGGATCCAGGAAAGCCGATTTCCACTCTAGCCTTCATGAGGAGAGCAGTGACCTTTGCTACAGCAATTGTCTCACTCCATACTCAGTTCCCCCAAACACAGTGTCATTTCAGTATTACTTAAGCCAGTCCAATAAGAGTGAATCTCAGAACTAATACAGGAAATGCTGTGACAAAGATGATCGTTTCCTCACTGGATGCTCTTGAAACCACAAGAGTGGTTCATTCAAACTCATGAGGCCAATGAGGAAACCTCATACTTGGTGATATAGTCAACCTGCTGGATAAAATCTTGACTAAAGTCTGTCAAAATTAATATCCTTTAATTTCTCTTATATCTTCTGTCTAATAATTTCCTTTATTTTTTTAGGCCAGATCATTTGGAATTTTCTCCTATTCACAGTCCAAACCATCCTGGTAAATTCAGCCAGCAACCCACAACTAACAGACTGTTCTATGTTCTACTGCATTCATTTGTGGGTCAGTATACAATCTGACTGTATGAGGACTCTCATTTCTTTAACTGAACTGATGTTCATGTCTATCCCTGAACTAGATAGATGTCAACCTGCTGTTAGAACATAAAGTTTTACTTATTTTGTATTCCAATGGTATCCATACTTGTATCATTGCTTAATAAACATCTGTTAAGGATTTACCAAGTTCAAGTTAGCACAAACTATGCTAAAATCTAGGACACTGACAGATTTAGAACACATACGTGAAAAAGGGGAAAAGAGCCAATTTCTTCACCATGTGTGTATGCTAAGTCACTTCAGTAATGTCTGACTCTTTGTGACCTTATGGACTGTAGCCTTCCAGGTTCCTCTGTCCATGGGATTCTCCAGGCAAGAATACCAGGTGGGTTGCCATGCCCACCTCCAGGGAGATCTTCCTGTCAATCCTGTGTCTCCTGTGTTTCCTGCATTGGCAGGCAGATTCTTTACCATTAGTGCCACATGGGAAGCCCCATTTCTTCACCACATTGACAGAATTCAGTTCCTTGAGGCTGTAGGACTGAGATCCTCTTTTTCTTGCTGGGTGTCAGCAGGGGCTCACCTTCAGCTCCTGGAGGTTTCCTGTGTTCCTTGCCACAGGGCCACCTCCATCTTCAAGCCAGCAATGGTACGTTGAATCTTTCTCATGCTTCTATTCTCTACCTTTCTCCATCTCTGACCTTTAGACTTGGATTAAAGCACTTTATGATTAGGTCAGGCATACACAGAAAAATTTTTTTTGCCATTTCACACTTATCATGGGGTTCTCAAGGCAAGAATGCTGAAGTGGTTTGCTATTCCCTTCCCCAGTGGACCACGTTTTATCAGAACTCTCTACCATGACCTGTCCCTCTTGGGTGGCCCTACATGGCATGGCTTATAGTTTCACTGTTAGACAAGGCTGTGATCCATGTGATCAGTTTGGTTAGAAAGCAAAGAGGAATTAAAGAGCCTCTTGATGAAGGTGAAAGCAGAGAGTGAAAAAGCTGGCTTAAAACTCAGCATTCAAAAAAGCAAGATCATGGCATCTGGTCCCATCACTTCATGGCAAATAGATGGGGAAACAATGGAAACAGTGACAGACTTTATTTTCTTGGGCTCCAAAATCGCTGCAGATGGTGACTGCAGCCATGAAAGTAAAAGACACTTGCTCCTTGGAAAAAAGCTATAGCCAAACTAGACAGCATATTAAAAAGCAGAGACATTACTTTGCCAACAAAAGTCTGTATAGTCAAAGCTATGGTTTTTCCAGTGATCATGTATGGATGTGAGAGTTGGACCATAACGAAGGCTAAGTGCTGAAGAATTGATGCTTTTGAAGTGTGGTGTTGGAGAAGACTCTTGAGAGTCCCTTGGACTGCAAAGAGATCAAAGCAGACAATCCTAAAGGAAATCAATCCTGAATATGCATTGGAAGGATTGATGCTGAAACTCTAATACTTTGGCCATCTGATGCGAAGAACCAACTCATTAGAAATGACCCTGATGCTGGGAAAGCTTGAAGGCAGGAGAAGAAGGGGATGACAGAGGGTGAGATGGTTGGATGGCATCACTGACTCAATGGACATGAGTTTGAGCAAGCTCCAGGAAATGGTAAAGGACAGGGAAGCCTGGACCAAGGAAGCCCCCTGGTCCATGGGGTCGTAAAGAGTCAGACATGACTGAGCAACTGAACAACAACAACAGAGAAAATCTATCTTAAAATCAATTGGGACACAGCATAATCACAGGCTAGTCTTCAGCAGTACTTGAACTGAGAATTTACAGATGTACAAACCTGGGTTTAGAAAAGGCAGAAGAACCAGACATCAAATTGTCAACATTCGTGGGATCATAGAGAAAGCAAGGAAATTCCAGAAAAATATCTATTTCTGCTTCATTGACTACATGGAAGCCTTTGGCTGTGTGAATCACAACAAACTGTGGAAAATTCTTAAAGAAATGGGACTACCAGACCACCTTCCCTGTCTCCTGAGAGACCTGTATGAGGGTCAAGAAGCAACAGTTGGAACTGGACATGGGACAACAATATTAAAAGACATGGAACATGAAATTAAAAGACATGTGTTCCTTGGAAGAAAAGCTATGACAAACCTAAACAGCATATTAAAATTACTTTGGCAATAAAGGTCCATATTATAGTCAAAGCTATGGTTTTTCCAGTAGTCATGTATGGATATGAGAGTTGGACCATGAAGAAGGCTGAGTGCCAAAGAATTGATGCTTTTGAACAGTGGTGTTGGAGAAGACACTTGAGAGTCCCTTGGACAGCAAGAAGATCAAATCAGTCAACCCTAAAAGAAATCAGTCCTGAAAATTCATTGGAAGGACTGATGCTGAAGCTGAAGCTCTAATACTTTGGCCACCTGATGCAAAGAACTGACTCACTGAAAAAGACCCTGATGCTGGGAAAGACTGAAGGTGGGAGAAGGGGATGACAGAGGATGAGCTGGTTGGATGGCATCACCAACTAGATAGACATGAGTTTGAGCAAGTTCCAGGAGTTGGTGATAGACATGGAAGCCTGGTGTGTTGCAGTTCATGGGGTCACAAAGAGTTGGACACCTGAGCAACTGAACTGAACTGATGGAACAATAGATTGATTCAAGATTAGGAAAGGAGTACAACAAGGTTGTATATTGTTACTCTGCTTATTTAACTTCTATGCAGAGTACATCATGCAAAATGCCAAGATAGATGAATCACAGACTGGAACCAAGATTGCTGGGAGAAATATCAACAACCTCAGATATACATATGATACCACTCTAATGGTAGAAAGTGAAGAGGAACTAAAGAGCCTCTTGATGATGGCGAGAGATGAGAGTTGAAAAGCTGGCTTGAAACTCAACATTCAATAAATGAAGATCAAGGCATCCAGTCCCATCACTTCATGGCAAATAGATGGGGAAAAAGTGGAAACAGTGACAGATTTTACTTTCTTGGGCTCCAAAATCACTGTGGATGGTGACTGCAGGCTTGAAATTCAAAGACACTTGCTCCTTGGAAGAAAAGCTATGACAATCCTAGACAGTGTTTTAAAAAGCAGAGACATCACTTTGCTGACAAAGGTCCATATAGTCAAAGCTATGGTTTTTCCAACAGTCATGTACGGATGTGAGAGTTTGTCCATAAAGAAAGCTGAACACCGAAGAAATGATGCTTTCAAATTGTGATGCTGAAGAACACTCTGAGAGTCCTTTGGACTGCAAAGAGATCAAACCAGTCCATCCTAAAGGAAATCAACTCTGAATATTAATTGAAAGGACTGATGCTGAACCTGAAGCTCCAACACTTTGGCCACCTGATGGGAAGAGCCAACTCATTGGAAAAGATCCTGATGCTGGGAAAGACCAAAGGCAAAGGCAGAAGTGGGTGGCAAAGGATGTGATAGACAGCATTACTGACTCAATGGACATGAATCTGAACACACTCCACGAGATGGTGAAGGACAGGAAAGACTGGTATGCTGCACTCCATGAAGTCACAAAAGAGTCTGACATGATATAGAGACTGAACAACAACAAATAATCACAGGAGTGATATCTCATCATATTTGCAAGTTAATATTCAAGGGGAGGTGATTATACAAGGGTAAGAGTCAGACATGACTTAGTGACTGAACAACAAAGAGCAGAGGAACACCTTAGAGCTCTGTCTACCACAGCCCCTCACCTTTTAACTTGACAAATGTATCCCCAAATACAGACTACATCTGCCAGGCTCCCTTACAGCTATGTACAGCCATGTCTCTCCATGCTGGCCAAAGGAATGTAGAGCAGCTTCCCAGAAACCTCTGTAAGATACTGCTGGTGCCCTATACTTGTCCCCTCTTTTTGGATTTTTTTCTTGCCACCTGGAATGTATAATTCAATGTCTGGAACTTTTGCAGCAATTTTGGACATAAATGAACACAGGAATGGGGGCCACATACAAGAATGATAGAGCAGGATGAAAGAAAAAGCCTAGGTCCCTAATTCTGTAGAAACCTATACCCAGAGGTATGCTATTAAGTGTTAAAAAATAGGCTCTATGGAAAGCAAAACCCTGACTTGTAGCATTTGCCAATTGCTGTGATGTAAATACTCCACCATGGCCAGTTTTGAGTTATCAATGTGACATTACTGAACATAGAGTTGGGAAGAGATGTTTATAGCTGGTTCTCAGGAGCTGGAACAAGCCAATCCAGCACCCCGCCAGCTGTACCAGCTCCATGCTGCCTGCCACCAGGCTTCTGTTTCATCAGAGAAAATTAACTTCTATTGTATTGAAGGTACTGTAACATTAGGGTTCTCTGTCCCATGTAAATACACCTAATCCCATGGTAATTTTCTCCAGCTTTCTTTCAACTTTGAAATGTTTTTCACTTGGAATTTTCTCTATATCGATGTTTCCATCTCTAAGCCGGACAGTGGGTGTTTGGGCCCAGGATCTACTTCATGTAGTATTCACAGCAGCTGCTGTTTCATTCCAGCCTCCTCTTAGTAACATTGACCCCACTCCTTATACAGTAGAGCTTGAATAACTTCAAAGCTCAGAAGGAAACAGGAGGGTAATTGTATCGAAGCAACAATCACGATGCTTGACACAGACCCCTGGGCAGGCACCATGATGGGAAATATTTTGAAGCCATGCAACAAATCCACGAGTATGTGACACTGAAACCCCACTTGACAAAGCTGTCTTTGAAGACTGGTGACTTTCAAGACCCACAACAGAGCAGAAAAGACTTCAGAACAAATAAACATCAGCACTACTAGAAAACACCTATTCACCTCTCAGAAAACAGAGCTGGGAAAAGACACAGACATGCCTTTTCTTTAGGTTTCAGTGGCACAGAATCACTCTGCATGAATCAACCCCAGTGCAGAGGCTGGTCGGTGACCACCAGCTGAGAGCCAGTGGCTAGCATCTCCTGTCCACAACTGGAATTTGCACCAGGGGCATGGCAACTCCATTACAGGACAGCTTGGTGTCCATATCTGAAACTTCACTCAACAATGGCACAGACCGACAATCCCAGGAAACATAGGACAGTCTCATCTACTCTGGTTCCCGTCATTCTAGTATGCCTTCCAAATATATGTAGATGTGGATATTCCACCCCGCTTCCCCAATTCTTTGGTATGAGCTGTTTTTGAGTAATGGATTTCCTTATTCAGTTCCCACAATAATCCCATAGAGTGGATACCACTTTCTTTCCCTTACTTCACAGACAGACACTCAGCAAGGTACGGTAATCTGACGAAGGCTATACAGCTAGAAAGTGGCAGGACTAGAAAGCAGACTCCATCAGTCTTGGTCTGCAGCCCACACTTTCAACCTTTCTGCCTGCAACCCAGCAACGGCAGAGGGTCAGATAATACATGCCTTGCAGAGTTGCACGAGCCAGAGTCTGTTTCAACCAAAGGTGCGTGAACCGTCTGGAAAATACAGTAGGACTGGGTTCTTGAAGGAAGCAAAGAAATCAGGTGGGAATTTCATCCCCAAACCCCTCCCAACACATAGAGGCAATCGTGTCTACTAAAGCAGCGTTCCCTGGGAGGTAGTCTGGCAAGGACAGAACACTACTGTTTCAGGTTGTCTTAAAGTTGATGAAGAGATTGGAGCCATCACGCTGAGGATGAAGGGTGAAGGCAGGAACTCTGAAGCCAAGAGACAGACATCACAAAGATGGGTTCCAAGTTCAAGGAACTGGCCCACAGAGTTACCATAGATCAGATCTACCAGCATCTAACTGGGGTTTTTTAAGGGTTTTGTTGCCAAGGAAATGTTTATGGTCCTCACACAGGGGCCTGGGATTCCATGGTGTCTATAGAATCTTAGGCTTTCCTCCCACCACTCCCCCTAACCCGGTCAACAGGAAGACGGCCGCCATCTGGCACACACAACCAGGAATGGCCATGGACATCTGCTGCAGAGCAGAACCAAGAGCTCTCAGATTGACTGGCTAGACCCACTCTACCATCAGGGTAGGAAGCCCTTGCCAGTCTCTACCAGCAGGAAAATGTACACCATTTGACTTCTGATTTCTGCGTACGATTTCCCCTTCTCCCTTTTCCCAAATGGCAGTTTGTGACCTGCATTGCCTCAGTTTCTTCAACTAAAGGGGGACTTATATTTATCACCTTGGATTGCTGTGAGGCCTTTTGTTTTGTTCAGTCCCTAAGTTATGTCCAACTCTTTGCAACCCCATGGACTGCATCGTGCCAGGCTTCCCTGTCCTCCATTATCTCCTGGAGTTTGCTCAAACTCGTGTCCATTGAGTCAGTGATGCCATCCAACCATCTCATCTTCTGTCGTCCCCTTCTCCTCCTGCTTTCAATCTTTCCCAGCATCCGGGTCTTTTCCAATGAGTCAGCTCTTTGCATCAGGTGACCAAAGTATTACAGCTTCAGCTTTAGCATCAGTCCTTCCAATGAATATTCAGGATTGATTTCCTTTAGGATTGACTGGTTTGATCTCCTTACTGTCCAAGAGTCTCTCAGTTCTCCTCCAGCACCAAAATTCGAAACCATCAATTCTTTGGTGCTCAGTCTTCTTTACGGTCCATCTCTCACATCCGTACATTACTACCGGGAAAACCATAGTTTTGACTATATGGACCTTTGTCAGCTGTGAGGCCTAAATAAGTTAAATTTTTAAAATGCCTAGAGTTCCTAGAGTAAGTGCTCTATTAGTGTTGGGTGTGTATGAAATAAGTTCATTAGCTGATAGGCTGTCAGAGCTGGGTGGTCACCCATGGGCTTTGGAGAGAAGGATAACCCCTGACGACCCTGGACTTGGGACTCCATGAACTGGGATGTCACCTTGGATACAATAGCTAGATCTGATCTTTGTTTCTGTTAGGGAAAAGATGGGTGTGTCTTTGGTTTTTAATGGGGGTAGTAGTATATTTCAAGTTGGATCACTCTTAAAACTGTATGAGAAGACCTGTTCTCACAGGTCAAGCAACCAAAGGATAGAAGAAGATGGACACAAGGCCCATCCCTGGTGGTCTAGTGGTTCGGACTCCATGATTCCACTGCAGGGCTCCCATAGTTCAATCCCTTGTCAGAGAATTAACATCTCACCTGCCTTGCAGTGCAGCCAAAAGAATAAAAAGAAGATGGACAGCCATGGATGGATATCATCTAGTAACTGAACTCTATTTTTGGACACTTACCCCCAGTGCTTTCTAAGCCTCACAGACCGTGAGTGTCATAGCTAACACAATAGAAACAGAACTATGTGTCTTAGTTTTCCTAGAGCAAGAGGTGTTTAAAACAGTGGGAATGGTAGAAAACACAGGGAGGAACAGATCGTGAGGGGCCATAATTGGTAAGCTATGGAATTTTGACTTCATTCTTTTATTCAGAATTGCAAGGATTCAGAGCTCCTCCTCCAAGATCCATCTTCTTCAAACATTAACAGTTTTCATAAGACACTCCACGTGGTTCTTCCTCCGCTAACTGGCTCATAGGTTAATCTGGCCTTCCAGCCAATCAGGAGCTCCCACCGACAGACAGCTGTCTCCCCTCCCCCAGCCCTTCTCAGCCCTGAGTACACAGCGGATACTTAACGGACAACGAACACAGATTTAGAACTATTTTATTTGAAGAGATTTTCTTCTGTAGTTCTAAACATAAAAGGAATGCTGTCTGAGTGAGTGCTTCATAGGCATCATTGTATTTAAATGAATCATGTGAATGTTTACATTTTAAGCCACACTGGAAACTGAAGACACAATACAACCATTTTAACCAAGAAAGTATCAATCATAACAAAACATAACTATTCATTCTATAGATTATCTTTTTTTTCTAAAATGACCACTAGATATGAAAACATTGTAAAGACATCTAAAGAGTCCCTATTAAGTTTTTTTTAGAAAAACGGCATAATAATGCAAATTACATTTTCCTTTTCTTTACTAGTAATAAACTCTGACATCCACTTGACAAAGCACCAGCCAACCCCATCAAAGTCATTTCAGCACACTTTTGCAACTCAAAATTGACCATCTTTTACATTTAATCTGTCTCCTACAGGAATGAATGGGTAAAACTGGTTATGTTAAGTGCTAAACTCAGTCTGTGTCAATTGGTGTGTATTTTATATTGTGTTCCTAAGTTAACACCAGAAAACGGAAAAAAAAATATGCTTATGTGAATGAAATATACCCTTTAATAGTTATCACAAAGGCAGAAATCAACTGACTCTCAGTCAGGACTAGTATATAGATGTCCATTTCTTTATTAATATTTTTGATCGAAGTGTGTTAAAGGCACAGGTATAAACACACACGTGAACAGCTGGCTTCTCTCCCAATACCTGCCTCCCTGGATTTGTTCATCATTCTCATGGGATCAAGCTGTTGAGCTCTCAGCTCCATAAGCCATGGTGCCTACTAAGTATTTTTAAATAAAGCCAATCTCATATCATCCTTCTCAGGAAAATGAAGTACAGAGAAGACTATGGAAAGTAGTGAGAAAAGAGCATACGGTGAAAAAGAAAAAAAAAAACACAGGATGTGATGTTTAAATTGAGTGTATAGCCAGTATGAATCAGCTAGTATGATGATCGTTAGTCAACCATGTAAGGTAGGGGCCAGACTGGGGCCAGGACTGAAGATGCAGGAATGCAACACGCCCCAGTGCACCTGACGAAAGCGGGCATCCTCCAGACAGTCTAAGACGGTCACGGCAAACATTTCCACAAGGCTGCAAGGTCTTCAAGGCTAGGGATGGTGGCTTACTTATGTCTGTCTCCCCACTTCTTAGCACTTTCTTGCACATGATAGAGATTTAATATGTATTTTGGGAAACCAGAAAACAGCTCAATCAGCTCACTGCTTTCACAGACATTCTGGGTGGTGTCTACTCATGTCATTCATTCACTCCTCTGCCTAAGGCAGGGATGACAAAGAGACCTCATCTCACTCTGATGGGCTGGTAATAGATGCCTGGAAGCATTAATGACATGGATTTTTAAGACCAATTTCTGCCACAGAGGCAAAAAGTGCTGCTCACTCGTAACGCCACCTTGAAAGAATGGTGGCATAGTGTTTCATCTTCCCCAGCCCTAGTCTAGGAGAAAGGCATCCAGTGAAGGACTCACCCATATTCCCTCTCTGTTGCTATGTTGTCTCTCAAGTGCTCTGCATTAAGCCACTGCTTATTAAGTGCTGGTCGACCAGGACAGCAAAGCCTTCACACTCGATTTACCTGTGCAGCCAAACACATAGGGTCATGACTTTACCTAGAAATCTGAAAACATGGCATTCACAACACTCAAAGAGTAATGGTTTATCGAAAGAGAACAGGCATTTACTTGATTACTCTCCCGGTAGAGAGTTTTGTCCATCTCAGAACAATTTTAATTGATATCTAAGGCATTTGGAATTACTTAGGATTTTGGTTTTTTAAAAAAAATGGCAGAGTTAAATTCTCTTTGGTATTCATGCTTAATCCTAATCTACTTGTTTCTTACTAGTATCCATAACCTTCTCAGTACTTCACTGTTAAGATTTAACAAATATAGTTGAAATAATCAACTCCTATACATTCATCAGACAAATGTTTAAAGGGAGGGGCCTCAGAAACTAAGGATGCAGAAAAGAAAGCCAGAAGGAATGACTGGAGAACCAATAACCTCCATCTAACAATTCACACTTAGACCATGCTCAGTGAAATAGGGTGCTTCTGGCAAGGTGGCCAGCATTCAGGTCTTCCCAGTAACTCCCCTCTCCACAGTGGGAGGGCAGCAGCCCTCAAAAGCTTCTCTGAAAATGAGACAGCAGTTGGAGAAAGAGAAGAAACAAAGGGAGACTTTCAAGCAACATTGCCTTCATCATAGGTAGAGTCTTCAGTACAACATTGGCACCAGTGAGAGCATGAGGCTAAATTAAAACTACTCTCAAAACATCAACACAGCTAATGTGTACAGCAAGAAGGAAGTCTCAAATCCACAGATCTCTCCTACCGCACTTTCTGTTTTGCCTAAGTACTGCTGGCACCCCCAAGGAAGTCTTGTTAGAGTCTGCGTATCTTAGAGCTTAATATGCCAGATGCCTATGTGTGCGCATGCACACTCGTTACACACACACACAGATGCACATACACACACATTAAACTTGGTTTATAAAAAGAGCTTTGTGGATAAGAGTATGCCTTCACTTGGTCAAAGAATCTAATTGTTGGCACGAGGAAAATAGATCCAAAGAATGTAATCAAGAAGAGAACTGGTTGGCAGGAAATTTTGTATTTCTTATAATGTGGGTATTTACGAGCTAATCTCCAACTGTTTGTCCAGAATTAATTCAACTGGCTATAATCGTAGGAATATATAAGGTTAAGCCTTAAAAACGCTAAGATCTATAGTAACACAAGTTAACACTATCTAAAATAAATTAGATTTTTAAATATATGTAATGAAATTACTGGTCACTAGAAATTCAATTCTATAATGAATATAAATTAATATAAATCTATTATTAAAGTACTATTCCCAATAAAATTTAAGTCAGAGTTCTTTAAAAAAAAAAAAAAGAAAAAGAAGGCTAAGTATTTGAGAATAAATGGATATGGCTTAGAAACCCTTCAATATTGTTGTTGATAAGATTATTTGGTAACAAGACACAAAAATCTATCTCCATGTCCACAATAAAGACTTACCACATTTTACCTAATAGAAGTATTCCTGAAAAGTTGTGCAACTAGAATTTTTTACAACCAGACCCTTATTTTAAATATACTAGGAGGTCATAGTTGTGAAGAAACCCTGTAGTGAGTCCTTGTATAAACTGAAGCCTGTTAAGGTCATCGACTCCTCTGTGTCCACCTGCCCAGTGAATGCATACTGGAGGCATCAGTAAGCGTGCTGAATGCATGAATTTGCCCTAACAGTTTTTGTTTTTCTACAGGACCTTTTTAAAGTGAGGCACGCTGAAACTGGAATGTTAGGACAGAACGACAGGATCCAGCTCACAATTTAGTTATTCCACTGCAAAAAATCAGAGGGCTTCAAAAAATGTTTTTCAATGGAAATAAAATTGCTTTACATGTGTATATACAGGCATAACTCATTTCATGGTGCTTCACTTTACTATACTTTGCAGATTAATACACTGTTTACAAATTGAAGATTTGTGGCAACCCCACTTTGTCAGGTATAATGGTTAGCAGTATTTAATAATAATAGTATTTTTAAAATTAAGGTATGGACATTTTTTTAAGACATAATACTACTGAACACTTAATGGACTATATAGTATAGTGCAAACATAACCATTACATGCACTGGGAAACCTGAAAATCCTTTCAATTTGCTTTATTGCAGTGGTCTGGCACTGAACTACAGCATATCCAAGAGATGCCTGTATATTTTTAAAGAAATGCTGATCTATGACTGGCAGAAGATTTTATTCATTGTTAACTATTTACTGTAAACAAACAACTCTTAAGCTGGGTTCCACTTGATTTACCAACCAAGGCAAATAGAGCACCTTACCAAATTTCCGAAGTCCTAGCAGATGCTACTCCATCTCTAGGGGCTTCTTTCCCTCTCTCTAGCACAAATGTTTCAAAGCTGTCCTCACTTTACCCCACAAAAGCAAAGCATGAATTAAAAAGCCAAGATTAAATCTGAAAGGTGTCTGACTTAAGTATAAAGTTACACTTTCAAACTTAAAGAACTAGGTCAAATACATTCGATAAAAGTAACTTTCAAAGGCATTTTTTTTTTTCTCTCATTTGGTGCTTCCTTCCCTTCCCATTTAAGACTCAATTTAAAAAATATAGAGATTCATTCTTTTAAACAATATATCCTCTTTTTTAAGAAATACAGAATGCCTAGCAATATAACCTGACCACACAAATCTGCAATCTGCTACATGAATGAAATAAGAGGTTATACCGGCCTATTTACTCAGCATTCATAACTGTTAAAAAAAAAAAAAGACTTGAAAAATAGCTGAGAACATTGTTACACAGGTTTGGGGGAGGACTGGGTGTTGGGTTCCACTGGTGTAAGTTTCCTGGAAAGTCATGTGCAAATAAAATAAATGAACACAGAACCCTAGTTTAAACACACTGCAACACATGTGGGTGTGACCAGGGGAGAAAGACAGCGTTAATATTCATGTTTGTCAAGTAAATTAATAACAAAAACAAACAAAAAAAACCTCTCACTTAAGGTATCAATGATATTTCAAGTGATCTAAATAAAACAGATTTAAAAATCATCTTTAGCATTCTTACCAATTTTGACTTTGGCCCTTTACTAAACAGGCACAATGAATCTTCTTTTTGAAGATCAGTTTCAGACATTGGCCCAAGGGTATCACATTTGTACAAAAAACATTATCATGGATTTGCTCCCATAATTTAAAAATCAATAATTAAAAAAATAATAAAGTTGGTCTCTCTTTTTTCCCACAAGTTTTCAAGTAAATTAGTTCAAGTAAGCTTATTTACAGCTTCTGTATAAATGACCTAAAACTCACATTTTCCCTTTGAAAATCAGTCTCTCTGGAAATTGGACAGTTGTGTTTTTTGGTCTTGAACCAGGTTTCTTTTTCAGTTCTAGGTCAATTCAGTCAGGTTTCTGTTTTATTGGGCAGATAAAGAGAAGAGACCAGCAAATTGTGTCCAAAAGCTGGGAAACGCCTAAAGGCTTCCCAACTATCTGAAAAGATATTGTACTTGAGGAAAACTCGGTGCTCCAGGCTGGTGGACAGGGTCACGTCTCTGCTCATGATGTAGATGCCATCGTTGTGCAGCGCGCACGTCAGGTTAAGGCCCGACTTCGATGTGTTCTCCTTGAGGTAGAGCCACTGGCGGGTGGCGGTATTGTAGGACTGCACGGTGAGCATGTCCTCACTCTGGCTGCCCCTTCGTGTGGGCCCCAGCTCGTGCAGACAGCCCCCCACGATGTAGATGGTCTCCTCCACCGACACCATCTGCTGCTTGCGGATGTGGACGTCGCACGTTTCGAAAAGAGTCCAGAGGTCGGCGGAGGGGCAGTACTGCAAGATGTTCAGGTTCCGGTCTGAAAGGCAGAGAGGAGCCGCGTGAGGACACCACCAGGGGGAGCGCCACCAGCCGCCCGGCTGGACCTGCACGCCTGCCTGAGACTGAATGATTGCCTCACACAGAGGCCAAACTGCTTCCGGAAAGCGGAAGTTGGGAAAAGAGTTTGGGAAATGGCTGGGAGGAGATCCGTGTAGAATCCTCCCCACTGGGCTGGCTCTCAGAGCCGGTCGGACCAGGGAGATGAGCCTCTGTGACAGAGCAACCGCTCCTCCCTGGGACCCCTGCACCTTGGAGAACCACCAGGCCAGCGTAGGAAGAATCCAGGCCTCAGAGAGTCCTCATCAGTACCTAACAGAACGAGGCGCTGCCTAACGCAAATGACAGGCTGAGCCCCAAGAGGATCTCTTCTTGACAACAGATTCTATGAAACAAGACAAGTGAGCTGAGCGGGATCTCTGGAGCCGTGTAACGGAAAGGAGGCAGAGCTGCAAGTCAAAGAGATGCAAGAAAAAAACTCTGACCTCTGGCCTTTAAGCCAGAATCGCTTGGCAATTCTGTTTCCCAACTGTAACACTGGAGATGCGCTGACAACGGCTCTTTCCCCTCCCCTTGCCCATGTCACGAGATGGTTACGTATATACATATATATATACACACACATATATATTTTTTGTTTTGTTTTGTTTTTAACATGGACCATTTTTTAAAGTCTTTATTGAACTCATTACAATATTATTTTTATTTTATGTTTTGTAACTTTTTGGCCCTGAGGCATATGGGATCGCACCCACACCCCCTATGCTGGAATGTGAAGTCTTAATTACTGGACCACCAGGAAGTCCTGAGATGCTTAATTATTGTGTGGATATAATCGGATGGTAGATGAAAGACCACCCTAACATCATTTTCAATTAATACCTGTTTCAAGGAAAAATGCTGCCTAGTCTCTTTGAAAAATGCTTGTGAAATTGAAAATATCTAGTTTCCTTTTTCGTTTTTTTTTTTTTTTAATTGTTCTTTTATTCTTTCTTTCCTCAAGGGAAGAATAAATGGAATATTTTAGCCTCAGCAAAAAAAAAAAAAAAATTAAAAATGCTCTGAATTATCCGAAAGAATGAACTTTCTGTTTGTTGTTTTTTAAACAACGGCATCAGTGTAAAGAGACAGGTTAGCTTGGGAACTGACGTTCAACGAAAGCCGCAGCCTTTTGATCGCTGCAGAAACTGGGAGCAGTACTTCCTCCTGAGACAGAAGGACCCACCCACAGAGGGCTGTAATTAAAGCTCCACCGTGCTCTCTGCTACAAGTCAAGTGCCTTGAGAGGGCACAGGGGATAAAGCGGACATTCTAGGAGACAGCACTAAGGAGTCTGGTTACTAATCTACCAACAAGTACTCCTGAGTAACCTGGTTCCCCATCCTACAAATAAAGGACCTATTCTGGCCAAGCGTCAGTGTATTTATTTCTCAGGTCCAGGTTTGAAGGTCCTTCCAGGTCTTCTGTAAATGTTTTCTCTCCTCACCCAACAAGGGCTCAAGCCATGATGAGGTTTGAGTTGGTGGAATGATCTTTTTGCATTTACACTGAGAGTTGACTCCGACATTTAACAAATCACCCCTCTTCCCTTTAGTGGTTACTACTACTTTCTATTGAATTTCATTTCTTCAGTGCTGGCCAAAGAATTAAAATAATCAATCAGTTATCATAAAAACAATGAATTATCCCTTACTAAATTTTAAAAGTATCACCTGACTTAAGTGAGTAGGTTAAAAACCCAACTTCAATTCCTGATTTTTTTTTTCATGGCAATTATGATGTCTTATTTTAAAGACAAGGAACTATTAGGAAGTGCCGGGACAAGCCCAAGCAGAGGAGGAGGGGGCTTCAGAGGACAAGGAGCTGCCTGCCCTCTCATAGTAGAAAACTCATTTTCAGCCCTTGCACAAACAGCCATCCATCCACGTCACCTAACCATCCTGTCATGGGGATTTGGCTCAGGGAAGCCGGGTCAGGGATCACAGTGGGTGGCCCAAGTGAAGAAGGCACATTAGTAGTGGCCTGTGAAACTAGAAAACACACAAGCAAGGGTTTTCCAGGTCAAATCTAAAGAACATTTGCTCAGCCAGGGTCATGGAAAAACTAGGAAATCTACCAGTAGAGTTGTCTTTGGGTTACAGTGCTGCCTGTCAGGGCTTCCCGACTCTGGGGTAGAAGAGAAACCAAGGGCTGTGTGTGCACTGGGTCAGCCCACAGGGCACATTCTGTGTCACAAAACCTAGGGAGGAATCAGAATTCTTAGAAATGTGCAAAAGTAAATAACTGTATTTACTTTCCTAGGAGAGAAGACACACAGATACACACAGAGGTACATATGCATACACAGGAATTCTCTGGGGTCCATGGTTTAGTTAAGTCTATAAAGTTGACCACTGTAACCTGAACACCAATGCTGAAGTGAAAGAAGTGACTGCTAGGTCTCATTTTCTTTCAATTATTTGTAAAGGAAGAGTGGACAGATATCTTATCATCAGTGGAGAGTCACAAGGGATAAGTGATGAAAACTTGGTGTGAAAAAAAAAAACCTCACTGCTCCCCATGCACTTCTCTTCCCACGTCACCGTCCTTAAATGTATAAATGAAAACACCACCTACAGAAGGTTGAATGGTGGCCCCTGGATAGATATGTTCATCTTCTAACCCCCAGAACCTTTGAATGCCACTTTTTTTGGGAAAAGGATCTCTGCAGATGTAATTTTAGTTAAGGATCTAAAGAAGAGACCATCCTCTGGATAACCCAGGCAGCTCTAAATCCAAGAAGTATGTCCTTGTCAGAGACAGAAGAGGATCCAAAGAAGACAAACAGTTGGCCAAGAGGCACATGAAAAGACACTCAACTTCTCTGTTAGAGAAATGCCAATCAAAACTACAATATAATATCACCTCACATGGGTCAGAATGACCATCATCAAAAAAAATCTATGAAAAATAAATGCTGGAGAGGGTGTGGAGAAAAGGAAACCCTCTTATACTGTTGGTGGGAATGTAAATTGATACAGCCACTATGGAGAACAGTATGGAGTTTTCTGAAAAAACTAAAAATAGAACTACCATATGACCAAGAAATCCCACTTCTAGGTGTATACCCAGAGAAAACCATAATTCCAAAAGATACATGCACCCCTATGTTTATTGCAGCAGTATTTAGTACTGCAGTTTGTTGCAGCTTGCAACAGCCAAGACATGGACGCAACCTAAATATCCATCAGTAGATGAATGGATAAAGAAGATGTGGTACATATACACAATGGAATATTACTCAGCCGTAAAAGGCAATGGAATCGTGCCATTTGCAGAGATGAGGATGGACCTAGAGACTGTCATACAGAGTGAAGTAAGTCAGAAAGAGGAAAATATCATATACTAACATATAGGGGATCTAGAAAAGATGGTACAGATGAACCTCTCTGCAAAACAGAAGTTCAGACATAGACATAAAAAAGGAACATGTGGACACCAAGGGGGAAGAAGGGCTGGGATGAATTGGGAGATTGAGATTGACATATATACACTATTGATACTATGTATAAAATACTTAACTACTGAGCACATACTGTATTGTACAGGGAACTCTACTCTGTGCTCTGTGGTGACCTAAATGGGAAGGAAATCTGAGAAAGAGGGAATATATGTGAACATACAGCTGATTCATTTTGTATACAGGAGAAACTAACACAACGATGTAAGGCAGCTAAAGAAAGCAGAAGTCGCTCAGTCGTGTCCGACTCCATGGACTATACAGTCCATGCAATTCTCCAGGCCAGAATACTGGAGTGGGTAGTTGTTTCCTTCTCCAGGGGATCTTCCCAACCCAGGGATCGAACCCAGGTCTCCTGCATTGCAGGCTGATTCTTTACCAGCTGAGCCACCAGGGAAGCCCGAGAATACTGGAGTGGGTAGCCTATCCCTTCTCCAACAGATCTTCTGACCCAGGAATCGAACCGGGGTCTCCTGCATTGTAGGTGGATTCTTTACCAACTGAGCTTTCAGGCAATTATACTCCAATAAAAAAATTTTTTACAAGCTGTGAGATGCTCCCTACCAAGACCAGGAGTATAAAACCTATGGAGAAGCTTGTTATTTTCAAATCATTAACTATAAAATGTCCACCAAACAAAGTAGAAAACACATATGCGTACTGAATGCTCAGTCACTTCAGTTGTGTCTGACTCTTTACAATCGTATGGACTGTAGCCCGCCAGGTTCTCGATCCATGGGATGCTCCAGGTGAGGAGAATACTGGCATGGATTGCCATGCCCTCCTCCAGGGGATCTTCCTGGTCCAGGGATCAAACCTACATCTCTTAAGTCTCTTGCATTTGCAGGTGGGTTCTTTACTACTAGAACCACCTGGGAAGCCCATTAGTCACTGAGTTGTGTCCAACTCTTTGCAGCCCCATGGACTGTAGCCTGCCAGGCTTCTCTGTCCATGGAATTCTCCAGGCAAGAATACTGGAGTGGCTTGCCATTCCCTTCTCCAGGAGTCTTCCCAACACAGGGATCATTGCAGGCAGATTCTTTACCACCTGAGCCACCAGAAAAGCCCAGAAAACACATATGTATGGTTTAATAAATAGCACAGCCACCTCCCACTGCTGGTCAAGAAAGAATGCTCTTCATGCTCTTGTTCCTCCTATGATATGTGAACAGCCTGGAGCTGAATTTCTGGAATCTGTACCCCATATGTTTGTACCCAAACACAAGGGAGAAAGTGAAAAGAAAGACCTGCAAGGATGCATTGGCACTAAATCCCAGTGTTAGACAAGGCGGGTTCAGTGTACTTGAGATAAAGGTAGGAGTCATCCAGCCAAGTCACAGGATGGTTGACTACAGGGTGGAATTTCCAGAGCAGGAAGAAAATACATGTTTTCTTCACAGCTCCCCCCACACCATGCAATTTTCATGCTCAAACAAAGGTATCAAAGACCCCTCTTTGATGTCCCACAGGATGCTCTTTTTTCCAGATATGTAAATATACAGTAAGCAATACATAACATCAGGCTGGTGTGCACTAGAGGGCTTCCTCTAGCCCCTCCCGTCCTCCCCCAGGCTGCCAAAGCTCACATGGAGGAGGACCACTTTCCAGGCCTTCACTTACCTCGGGTAGTGTATCCTCCAATGACATAAATTTTCCCCTTACACTCACACGCAGAGAACTCAGCCAGAGGGTTTGGTAAGGGTGCCACGAAATTCCAGGCATCCTGCTCAGGGTTGTAACACTCAACATTAGAAACGGCCTGCCCACCAATGGCATAGAGTTTGAAATTAACAGCCACGAGCTTGAAGTTAGACCTGCAAGAGAGACACAAAGGCCCACAAAGTCAGTTCTGATTACTCAAAAGACCACGGCACAATCTGCTAAAGCTGTGTGTGGAATCTGCTTGGTATTTGAAGGAAATGAGCTCTCCAAACAGGGTGCTGTTATGCCTGGGGACAGAGGAATGATGAAATAGCATCCGAGATTTCACCCATCCCCAAGAAACCACAAAAATGGTGCATTCTCTACACTTCAGCTGTTGAAGGTAAGCAATTCAATGTAACAAGGACTAATCTTGCTTAGTTTAAACCAAGAATCAAAGACACTTTGTATATGCTAAACTCAAGACCTCTGTATCCAATCAAAAAATAATATAGTTGTAAAAAATAATTCACTCAGAAAGAAAAAACTCACAACACTGTAAATCAACTATACTTCTATAATAAGTAGATTGTTAAAAAAATAAACTCAATACTCTCTCAAGAATGGGAGCAATTACCCACTTGACTCCCTTGCCCGTCTCTACTCACTGGCAGTAGGCACCATCCTAGGTATACATCAGCATTGCCTACACAGACAAGCACATGCAATATGTTTTCTACAGGGTGGTCCAAACACCCATTTACCATGAGTTCACTCAAGCAGATGGCTCACCCATCCTCCTCATGTGAGGGCATCTTCTACATTGCTTGGCAACATACAAAGTAGAGGGAGGTAAGCACTGAACTAAATAGAAATATTTTGATCTGGCATTGTAAGAGTATTCATACATGTTAACTCAACAAATAACAGATATCAACAAATGCTCACCTATCACAAGAGTAAACAATTTTAAAAAGAGAAATGTATTGCTTTTAAGATTCATATTCAGTAATACAATTAAATTGCTTATTGGCTTCAGATACTAAATAAAAGTCTCATGACTTTTGGATAGAAAAGAAAAAATTAATTTCTTTCACTGTAGTACAGGGATTAATGGACTCCTTAAAGGCCAGGAAGGATAAGCACTTGGAAGCGCTGGGTGAGTTGACTGTGATACATGCAACGATCTCAACTTCACACTCATACGAGCAGCAGCACAGAGCTGCAGACCTGGTTCTGGACCTGCTCTGGCGATAACCAGCTATCTGACCTCCGTCTCAAGTGTGTAAACCACACCCATCCCAGGGCAGTGGAGACAACCAGAGCACACAGCATATCAGAAAGTACCAACACAATGATTTTGTCGAAAGTAACAATGTCCTACTAAAGAATGGGGGTGCAGAGGCTCTAAATGTTCAAATGGAGAAAAGCATGTAAGAGGGTAGATTAAAAAGCAGTAATAAACAAGTAGCCATGCTGGACAGATGTTTAATGAACAATGATACATTATGATATAGAACGTATGTTCGTAATAGCCACCTACTAAAAAACTAGGATTTTTTCAATGGTTCCTGTAATGTTTACATTTAAATGAGTTTTAGCTTAGTTGTGTTTTTCAAATTAGACAGTGAAAAGAGTACTCTTCATCAAGAACCTCACACTGTCCATTAAACCCAATTGGCCATTCAGTTTTTCATGCCAATAGACTTCACCGGGGTGGCAGTTACTGGGGGGTCCCTGGTTCACGGTGCTTACCTTTCCTGCTGCCAGTGGTCCTTAAAATCTGACCGTGATGCCCTCTCTGTGTGTGCAAATTTGGGGAACCAAAGGAAATAAAGCTTGTAAATAAGCACTAAATTTTACTAGCCCACAATTTGTTTTTGTTCCCCAAAGGTACACAGATAGTAAATTTTGTAAGATCAAAACAGTGTTTGATATTCCTCCAGCATAATCATTTGTCCTGTGCAATATGTAAGGGACTTCTTTCTGAGGCTGAACGAACAGGCAGCTAAAAGTAAACAACTCCATCTCTCCAGACCCCAATATGCTCAAATTCACTTGAAAAGAGAAACAGTTTTCAATATTGAATTTATGATGAAATTGCCACCCAAACACAGGCCACTTGATGAAGAGGCAGACGGCCAAGGATTATGAACCCAGGCTTGCATGGGGAAGTCTCAGCTCCCCTGCTAAACAGCTCTGTGACCTTGAACAAGGCATTGAATCTCAGCTGATCTGAGTCTCAGTTTCCCCACTTGTGAAGGGGGGAAAAGAAAAGCACGTTGTTAAGAGTTAAGAAGGGTAATCTACAGAAAGAGATCACTGCCTGCATGTCCCTGCCTATGTTTCTTAACCTCAGGAGGATTAGTTTCTCGTCGGCCAACTGCAGCCGTCACTGGCTGCAAAGTACCAAGTGCTGGATTTCTGTACAAAGCACTCTCATGTCCATAAATTCTTGCCTTTTCCCATTTTCTGAAAGTAAGTCTTCCGTTCTTCACATCCTGCAGGGTAAAGGTATGAATCCAACATAGCAATTATTTTAATTATCACTTTTATAGGGTTTTTCCTAATACTGATTCCTGATATCCTCCATTCAGAAAGGAAAAAGGATTTTTAAATCAAATAATTATTTGCTGTAGCTACATACTTGACTTAAACATAGGATAGAAATGAAAGTGAGAAACATTAGATGATGATCTAGTTTCTTTCACTTAGAAGAAATCAAAAGCTCTTGAAATCCTTCAAAGCTAAGTAACATGAACCACGCTAACCACCAGCACACAGCATCAAAGACGAACAAGAGCTGCACAACCCCAGTAGCTGTAGTAGCTACATAGGATGACTGGGGTCTGACAGGCTGGGAGTGCCACTCAATGAAACTCACTGTGCCTCAGTTTCCTTTTGGGGAAAAGGGAGCCCACAGAAAGGCCCACCTTACAGAGGCCCTGGAGGACATCTAAAGCAGTGACCACAACATGCAGCCCTGAGTAAGAGCTTAAGAACCGTAAACCACCAGCAGGTCTTGCTGCTTAGAAAAGTTGTTACCATTAGGGTAAAACTTGGGAGTGCAAAGCTCGCTCCTTTCTCCCGTCCTTTCCCAAGCTCTCTGAGAAAGATGGTGCAGTCTGTGGACCACTAGGGCCTTCTGTCTCCTCCTTCCCCTATGCTACTTCCCCACATAGTAGGTGCCCTGGGGACCAGTAAGGGGAGAAGGAAAGGTTAGGAGACAGAAGTAGTCATGCCTGCTCCCTACTACCAACCATCTCTGAGAAAACCTAACCCACAAAACAATTTAAACTGTTGGTCAAAATTACATTGGGTGCGGGGAGGAGGTGAATAGACATATGGTTTTCTTTACTTCATGGGGCTTTCCTGGTGACTCAGATAGTGAAGAATCTGCCTGCAATGCGGGAGACCTGGATTCAATCCCTGGGTCAGGATAATCCTCTGGAGAAGGGAATGGCAACCCACTCCAGTACTGTTGCCTGGAGAAGTCCATGGCGCCTCAGAGTTGGACAAGACTGAGTGACTAACACACTTCACTTCATGCTATCCTGAGACTCCACTGCAATTCACCATAGAGGACAACATTTCTCAAAGGTTCCATCACTCTAGAAAAGTTCTAAAAGAAACTTTGGCTCAGAGGAAAGAGGACAGCCAAAGCTGACAAGTGTAATTCCTTCCAGGCCAAGGACTTGTTTGGTAGGTTTCTCTCCTAGTCTTGCTGTACTCACATGCAGAACAACCCTACTCTGATTTCAGAGCAAGGGTACAGGGCAACACAAGAGACTAGAGACAACTCTAGAAACAGAGAAGTTAACGAACTGATGACTGCAGCGGTGCCAGTTCCTGCAAGTTATCCCAAATTAAAGCGAGAAAGGGAAGCAAGCAAGTTTGTGGGCACACAAGTTTCTACACAGGCAGAGTTGCATCCTGACAACTCCAGAGATCAAATCCACGTGCAGACCACTGGGCGGTACTGTGTGCTTGGACTTCAAAGCAGCCTCTCCAGCAGCGTTGTGTACTCACTGCCGTTTTTAAGTAGAAGGCACAACCCTAAACGTTTCTTTTTTCTTCTTTTCTTTTTTGGTTCACCACTGGTCGTTTAGCATCATTTTCTCTAGGTTGTAAGTTCAGTTCAGTTCAGTTCAGTCACTCAGTCGTGTCCAACTCTTTGCGACCCCATGAATCAAGGGCTTTATAAATCTCTCCATCCCAGGGGAGTCTAAGTTCCCACCTGTCCCTTGTTATTTAAGATTATGGGATCATTTTACTGTTCAGTCCCTGTGGAAAGTAGGCTGCTCTGTCTTTGATCCCTTTGTCAATGGTCCAGTTACCTCAGCAAAGGCAAGTGAATGGGGTGGATGTGAAACGCTGTGTAACCAGGGGTCAAAATCTGCCCTTTCTACTCAAGGTTTCTTCCAGTCTTTCTTCCAGTCTCCTAAGTTTCTTCCAGTGTTTTCGGAGCCTGTGTGGGACACATTATCCAGCAATAATTCCATTTCAGGTTTCACTTCTATTTGTCTCATCATCTAAATTCAACTATAAACTCCTTCAGGGCAGAGCCATATCATCGTGTGGTTTATTCAACAGTGACCAGAATGAGGCTGGCACAGAGGCTGTGGTGAGGGCTGAGACGCACGCAAGGAAATTCTGAGAAGCAACCCAGGATCATGAAATATCTGAGCTCGACTTCTTGGAAGAAAATAATCTTTAAAAGGAAAAGTTAAAGGTTTTCATGAAGACAGTCACCATCAGTCATTAAGCCAAAACTTGTAAATGCTCCAAAGGGTTATACTGAGTCAATGAATATTTAAATTTTGGTTACTCTACTTTTTACACACCTTGACCAATTTTTTAAAACATAGAGTAACCAAGCTCCAAGTAGGGCTTCCCTGGTGGCTCAGATAGTAAAGAATCCACCTGCAAAGTAGGAGACCCAGGTTCAATCCCTGGGTTGGGAAGACCCCATGAAGAAGGAAATGGTGACTCACTCCAGTATTCTTGCCTGGAAAATCCCATGCTCAGAGAAGCCTGGAGGGCTACAGTCCATGGGGTCACAAGGAGTCAGGCATGACTGAGCACTAACACTTTCACTACTCCACTTTTTACACACCTTGAGCAATTTACTTTCTGTGCCTCAGTCTCTGCCTCCGTAAAACGGGGACCTAATATAATCCTTGAGAAGAATAAGTGAGATGATACATGCAAAGCAGTAGTACAGAGTACCAGGTACTAGACAGTACCTAGTACAGAGTAAATGTTCAATTAAATGTTGCTGCTGCTGCTGCTAAGTCGCTTCAGTCATGCCCGACTCTGTGTGACCCCAGAGACGGCAGCCCACCAGGCTTCCCCGTCCCTGGGATTCTCAAGGCAAGAACACTGGAGTGGGTTGCCATTTCCTTCTCCAATGCCTGAAAGTGAAAAGTGAAAGTGAAGTCACTCAGTCGTGTCCGACTCTTAGCGACCCCATGGACTGTAGCCCAGCAGGCTCCTCCATCCATGGGATTTTCCAGGCAAGAGTACTGGAGTGGGGTGCCATTGCCTTCTTCGCAATTAAATGTTACTTACTATTATTTTTCAGTGATTCTAAGTAACTAAAATGACTATAATGACTTACAAAATAAAAATATTCACTGTAATGTTACATTTTAAAAGAACAAAAAGATACATTCACCTTTATTACAATAATGTAAAATATATTCCACAGTTCAAAAAAGCCATGCATTTAAAGCATTTATTGCTTACCATGTTAGCAGTATTAATATACATAAGCATTGAATAAGCAGTAGGTCCCAATCAGAAGAGAAAGAAAAAAACAAAAACAGAAAATTTCAATTAAGGGTGAGGAGTGTGCTATAAAAGAAAGCATGGCGTTTCATCATTTAGTCCAGTTGAGGGTTTGGGGACGGAATCCTGGTTGAGATTATGTCAGATCTGAGTCAAAGTATGAAGGAGAAAAGAAGGTTAAAATTCCAATATGGCACCCAATTCTAAAAATATAATGAAAAAAGGTATCTGTGTAGAAAGAATAATAATAACTTGAAAATACATAAGAATAATTATAACAACAACAACCAAAAAAAAAAAATAAATAAAAAACCAGACCAGACAAAGGTAATAAAAGAAACCTTTCCTGAAGGACCAAACCCCCCCCCCCAAATACATGGAAAAACAAACCATTTTTCCATCTGCAAAGTATCAGAGAACTGTGAATCCTCCTTCAAATTAACCTATGATACAATGTAATTCCAGTCAAAATTCTAACAGGACTTGACAAGAAGATTCTAAAGTATATCTGAAGGAGAAAATGTATCAAGAATAACCAAGAGAATTAAAACAGAACAAATGGGTCTCTGTGCTATAAGACAATAAAATAGGTTTCCAAGCTACAAAAATTTAAAAATGTGTTATTAATATAGGAATGGCTAAACTGCCCACTGGGAAACAGGGAAATTAGCATAGGATAACTGGTTTAGCAAATCACAGTGAAGAACCAAGACTACTGAACATTCAGGAAACATGTTATAATCTAAAATCCCCAAAAGATTCAGATGTAAGTGTAAAATGGCAAAACTATAAAAGTAACAGCACGAGACAGATGAGGGCTCTCCTGGTAGAAGCCTTCCTGTAGAAAGCCTTTCCTATGCAAGATAAAAAGCTCATAGGAAGCAGACGACAAAACTGACTACGAAATATTGAAACGCTTTTCCTATAAAAGCAAGTGAAGTTGCTCAGTCGTGTCCGACTCTTTGTGACCCCATGGACTATAACCTACCAGGCTCCTCCGTCCATAGGATTTTCCAAGCAAGAACACTGGAGTGGGTTGCCATTTCCTTCTCCAGATCTTCCCGACCCAGGGATTGAACCTGGGTCTCCCACACTGTAGGCAGATGCTTTACCATCTGAGCCACCAGGGAAGTCCCCTTTCCTATAAAAATGCCCTATAAACATGAAGCCCCAAACTGGAGGCTCACAAGGCCAGTTCTTGTTGTTGTCGATTTGCTTGTTTTTTAAATGGAGTACGGTGCCAACATTTAAAAATTGAGATATCTGGCGACACCATTCCTCACGCCTATGACAATAACAGCTGTGGTCGCGATGTGGCGCCCTCTTGCGGTGGATTAGTAACTCACCAGTTCATCATGACCCTTCCAAACCCCTCTATTCACTGGCTCTACCTGCCTGGTCACTTCTGGCATTTCATTTTTGACCTTTATGATAAAAAAAAAAAGGCAGATGAAAAACATGTGCAACACTACCTAATAGATAAGAGTTATTACCTATATACAAGAAGAGAATTTCTAAAATTAATACAAAAAAGATAAGCCAGTTTTTTAAAAACTGGGAAAGGCCATTTATAAAAGATATGCTAAGTCACTTCAGTCGTGGCTGACTCTGGGCGACTCCATAGACGGCAGCCCACCAGGCTCCCCCGTCCCTGGGATTCTCCAGGCAAGAACACTGGAGTGGGTTGCCATTTCCTTCTCCAGTGCAGGAAAGTGAAAAGTGAAAGTGAAGTCACTCAGTCGAGTCCAACTCTTAGCGACCCCATGGACTGCAGCCTACCAGGCTCCTCCATCTATGGGATTTTCCAGGCAAGAGTACTGGAGTGGGGTGCCATTGCCTTCTCCGATAAAAGGTATACACATGGCCAATCAACATATGAAACAAACAATCTCTCCTCCAAGCAGAGACATTCACACCAGTGTTTTTGTCCATTATAATGATAAAGATAAAAAATGTTCATAATGTCTTATCTTGGCAAGAATTTAGGAAACTGGCAAGCTGAAACACTGTTGCTAAGAGAGGCAATTAGATCAATTTTTGTTGAGAAATTTGGCAGGAGCTACCCAACTTTAAAATGCATGTATACTTTGTTCCATCCATCCAGGGATTCCAGGCATTTGCCATATAGAGCTAACGTATACCAACTAAGATAGGCACACATATTCAAAGATGTTCAATATGGGATTTTTATAATGGCAAACGGAAGTGACCTAAATGCTCATGATAGGGAAGAACTGATTACAGTACTGCGCATCCATAGGCTGGAATACTACACAGCCATTAACAAGAGTGAGGTGGGTCTACATTTGCTGACACAGAAAAACACTCTCAGAGTGGAAATACCAAGGGCCATAATAATCAGCATAAGCTAAACAATTTTGCAGTAAAAATATGTATAAGATGCATATATACTCCAACATGTAAATGCATACATATATATTTTCCCCTGTAAACCATTACTGTATTTATAAATATACATTTGTGATGTATATTATGTATTTATATATTTACATTAATATGTCTATAGATACACATATGTTTTACTCCATAGTTTTTCAATGTCAGTTGCAATTTTTCTAAGCATGTATTTATGCATTACTGGAATACTTTTTTTTTCCCTCCCTAAAGAGGGCAGTAAGGAGTTCCTGCAGGGGTGGCAGGGAAGGACTACCAGAGATTTGGAGAGAAAAAAGAATCATGTGAGGTGCTGTGTTAAGAGTTGTGGAGCTGGGTTTGTGTGCTGAGCACCAAATGCACAGCAGGAGACACGGGAGCAGAGGTGCCAGCCTGCTGGCTCTTGTATCCTGATCTTGGCATCTTCTATCACCACTGCATGTTCCTTGCTTCAACAAAAACTCTTAGAATCCATTTAAAAGTAACACTGTGATATCAGATTTTCAATACAGCGTGTAAATAATGCACTAGAGAGGGGATAGAAAAAAATACGCCAACCTGTAGATGGTTATCACCTCCCTCAAGGAGGAAGTAGTAGTAATGATCTTTCTATGGCCATACTACCCTGAACATGTCCTATCTTGAAAGCTAAGCAGGGTCAGGCCTGGTTAGTACTCGGATGAGAAAAGTGACAGTCTTTCTGCTTCTTCATTCTTTGCCCTTTTAACTTGTTTTCTAGAACAACTATGCATTTTTTACCATGAAAAAACAAACAACACGTTCCAAATTGAATTTTATATTATAGTAGAAATAAAGCCAGTGTACCCTCCCCCACTCAGCCTAGAGGGGCATCTTAAGTCAAGTAAATCTGTGTAATGACCTTCTCATTCTTGTTAAGACTTTCTTTGCGCTGTTGTGAGTCCCCCAACTCCTTGTTCCACACTTCAGGGCAGGAACCACGGTGGAGGTTGGGTGGGGTGGGGGTGGGGGGGCTTGAGATGGACACAGATGGGCCAGAAGAAAGGGCATGCCTGTCCTTTCTTGAGTTACATTGATTCTTCTCCCCACTTCTGAATGGCTCTGGGCCATCCTGGGCTCTGCCATCGGTTTGTTGTTTTTTTCTTTCTACCACTTCTTCCTGTAATGCTCTTTGCCCTTGTTTTTCTATTCCATCCCTGACTCTGTTCCCTCTTCCTGCCCCTGATTTCTTCCTTTTCCTTTCTTCAAGTCACCCAAGTGCATGTTGAGAGGGATTTGCAGGATGGGAAGGGAAAGGTTGGGGTGGATGATCATGTTCTAATTCTGCAGGTGACCAATGCCAGGCTCAAGTCTTGGGTCCATGATGAAGACTGTCTGGGAAGAAAAGTGAGATGCAAAAGAGAATAAAAAACAAGGAAGGTAATCCTGGATAGCTAATATTAGTAGAAGCCTAATGATTATTTTCTGATCACAGACTGGTAAGCTCCAAAGTCATCAACAAGAACATCCAAAGTCAGTGTTACAGGTTACCGTGTGTCATTATAATCAGGATTAGTTCCTAAAAGAAAATAAAAATAAAAGCAAAATTAAATAAAGTTTTCTTTGGAAGTATCCTTCTAGGAAAACCCAAAAAAGGCAATTCGTCTGAAGGCAAAATACTGGCTAAGAAAACCACGCAGCGAGCTGACCTCCTTGGGGGCTTCTGCTTCCCCGCAATTTCTTAGTTCATCGGGAACTTTGCCCGAGTCAAGGCCAACCACATTCCCGAGCAAGCCATTCCCATCTCAGAACAACCTCCAGTGACTGCTGTTGACTCCAGTGGAGTCAACCTGAGGGGTATGGCTTCCGGAACAGGTGGATGCGCGGGAACGCAGTAGCTGGCTGGGTGCTTACCTCTTCTGGTTCATGGAGGCCACCTGGAGCCACTCGTTGGTGCTGGGGTTGTAGGAATGCGCGGCAGAGATCTCCTGGCTGGTGATCCTGTACCCGCCCACGATGAAGAGGTAGTTGTCCAGGATGGCAGCCCCGTACCCCCTGACATTCACCAGGTCGGGAGGAAGGTTGTTGGCCAGCGGGAACCAGCGCTCCGTCATCTCCTCGTACCTGAGCATGGACGGGGGCTCCCCTTGGTAGGGGTGAGGGGCCAGGGGTCCCCCCAAGAAGTCCCCCAGGGCCACGAGGACGGGAGTCCCGGTCATCCGGGCCTCTCTCAGCCTCTGCTTCAGGCTGACATCCCCGGGGGCCGGAGGAGAAGAGCCCAGGAGGTGGAACTGGGGCTTGCACAGCACCTCGTGGAAGTGGACAGCCATGAAGCGCAGGCAGGCCTCCTGCAGGTCCGGGAGCCCGTACACCTGCGCCAGGCGGTACAGCTCCAGGCAGTTGGTGAGCCGCACCTGGGACAGAAGCAGCTGCAGCAGAGACGTGACCTGCAGGAAGGAGGCCGCCTCCACCAGCTCAGATAGCAGGCTCGCCTCGTCCATGTCCTCCTCCTCCTCCTCGGCCCCGCCACCCGGCTCCCCGCGCCGGCCCAGCAGCCAGCCCTCGCGGGCGCCGCCCGCGTTGATGAAGTCCAGCACCAGGCGCAGGCCCGGGGCGCTGAGGCCGCGCAGCTGCTGCACCTCGGGGCCCCCGGCCTCCGGGCTCAGGGCCTCGCGCATGCCGGAGCGGTAGAGGGCGCGGAAGTAGTCGCTCTGCTCGATGAGCTTTCGCTTGCTCACCGGGTAGCAGCGGTCCTCCAGGCGAATCTGCACCATCTCGTCGGTCGACATGGCCGGGGGACCGGGGGCGGCGGGGGCTCCCGCCAGCTCTGCGCGCTCGCCTCCCGCCCCCGCGCGCGCTCGCCGGGTTCCGGGGTGGCCGCGGAGCGCGGGGAGGAGGCGGTGGCGGTGCGGGGCCGCCCGCCCCCGCCCAGCCTCTCCGGGCCGAGGCGGCCCCTCCTCCTGGTCCCGGGGGCGGTGGCTCGGCCTCGCCCCCCCGCCCCTCCGGCCTCGGTCCGCGCCAAAAAAGGCCGGGGCGGCGCGCGCTGCCCGCTCGGGTCGTCCCGGGCCGTCAGCCGGGAGGGGATCCCAGCCTCCAGTCGCAGCCTCCTCCCACGCCCGGCTTCTCACTTCCGCCCGCGGGACCCCTGCCGCCGCCGCCGCCGCGCTCCGGCTTTCGGGGAGGGCAGGAGGCGGCGGGTATCGGGAGCCGGGAAGGCGCCTCCCCGCGTCCTCCCCCGCACGCCGGGCGCTGTGACCCTGCTGCCCGCCGGGGCTGCAGCGCCGCTCCGCGCGCGCGGGGTATGGGAGGAAGTCTTTCCTTCCACCGCGCCTTACCAGGGGGAAGGAAACGCAAGAGAAAGGGGCGTGGAAGGAAGGGCATGAAATGAGTCGAGGTCTAGGGAGTCAAAAAGACATCACGCGTGGGGTCGCGCATCCGACCGAGTTCGGCCTCGGGTCTGGGGCGGGGACCGAGGCCCGCGGGCCGTCTCTGGACGCGTAGGTGGCACCTCGGGCTGATTCCTCGGAAGGGTCATCGTGGAGGAGCCATCTTGTAGGAAGAAGGGCCTGCTGGATGGCCGCAGGTTGTGCAGGGCTGCGAAGCAGAGGAGCGTGTGCGCACTGCTAGGGCCTGTGCTCTTTGTGCTATTAAAAGAAAGAAGTACGACTCAATAAACGTAAATCAGCTGCCTTCTTTCAAAATATTTTCTAACAGCCATTGCATTCCCGGTTTCATTTTGGTGGGACTAGCCACCCTGGAATGTTACTTCTGGGCAAAAGGTCTGGCGGTTTTTGCTCGTATTTTCCTACAGAGGTGGCTTTTCTGGACACCCTTTTACCCCTCCCTGACCCCTGACCCCCGCCAACTGAGGACCACTTAAGCAAGGCTACTGCTTCCCCATCTTCTCCCACTGAACACTGCAAGTAGAAAGCACACCTCAAATAAGGATCTTGTGTTGCTCATAAGAGGAGAATTAATCCTAGAAAGGGGGAAAGTGAAAGTGAAATCGCTCAGTCGTGTCCAACTCTTTGCGACCCCATGGACTGTATAGCCTAGCAGGCTTCTCTGTCCATGGGATTTTCCAGGCAACAGTACTGGAGTGGATTCCTATTTTCTTCTCCAGGGGATCTTCCCGGCCTAGGGATCGAACCCAGGTGTCCCGCATTGGAGACAGACGCTTTACCGTTTGAGCTACCAGAGAACTCTAGAAAGGGAGAGTAGGTGGTGGTACTTATTAGGTTACCTTTGAGTAGAAGAAGGGTTAGGATTGGGAGGGAATTGTGTGTGTGTGTGTGTTCACTCTTATCTTAACAAAAGCCCCTTGCAAACTCTTTGACCAGAGATTGAGAGCCAAATATAGTAGTCCTCAACCTGGGGAAAATACGTCCTTGGATTTTTTTTAACAAGTTTCATCTTTCTTTATGAATGACAAAGTGTTAAATAGTAACTTCTTCATGAGTACAATGCCCCATATTTCAAACAAAAGATAACCTCCTACAGTGCTGATTAACATTTTCTGTTAGGAAGTTGTTGTTTGTTCGGCTGCTGTATCATTTCAGACTCTTTGCGACCCCACAGACTGTTGCTCCGTCCATGGGGTTTTTCCACAGGAATACTGGAGTGGGTTGACATTTCCTTCTCTAGGGGATCTTCCCAACCCAGGGATCTCCCACATCTCCTCCATTGGCAGGTGGATTCTTTACCACAGAGCCACCAGGGAAGGGATTATGTTAAGGAGGGGAAAGGTTAAAAACCAGAGAAGGAAGTCATGTCCTAAAACATGAAATCATTTCAACACATTGTTCAGTTACATGGTGCTTCTTTCTGTGTGACTTAGGGCTTCCTAGGTGGCGCACCTGGAGCAGTGGTAAAGGATCCACCTACCAACGCAGGAGACATGGGTTCGATCCTTGGGTCAGGATGATCCCCTGGAGAAGGAAATGGCAACCCATTCCAGTATTCTTGCCTTGAAAATCCCATGGACAGAGAGGAGCCTGGAGGCCTACAATCCATGGGGTCGCAAAATCGGACATGACTGAGCACACACACTGTGTAATTTAGCTGCTTCATCATGAGGCATTGTCATCCCTTATTTTCATTATACTACACTATGAAGAAGGAACTAAACATTTAAAGACAGGGAAGAAAATTCTAGTAGATTCTGGGCTCCCTGGGAAAACTGAAGGAAACAAAGATGGACCCATGACTTGTCTCTTTAAAGGTATTTTCTTGGATTCTGGGGAAAACTTCTAGCGTTCCCTTTGTTTCATGCGGCCTTTAGATCATTACTGATAAAGCTCCAGTCTCATGTGGGACCTCTCACACTTCTGTTCTCAATGAGCAAGTAGTGGAGACATCTAAGGTTCTTTGTGGGTGTGTGATCATGAGAGTAGCATTCTGTTTGGAAAGGCAATGATTCACTTCCAGTGTTAGGCTGGGAAACTTTGGCCAGGAGGTGCCCCTTGTGTCAAAGAGTCTTGAACCTGGAATTTGTGCCTCCATCAGCAACAATGTCAGATTCAGTGGGTTAGCTAAGAACAGGCTCTTAGTCTCTCCTCAGTCCCTTTATAATCTTTCACCAGTGGAGGCTTTTGTTCCCCAGGCCTTAGACTGGTGTTTCTTTGCTTTTTAAAAATGGACCAAAGGAAAAACAAATCACACTCAAAGAAGCACATGCATTAGAAAGTAATTCACGCCCAATAATATTATCAGAGCAGATCTTAGGCAGGTAATGTAAGGTGTCAGTTTGACAGAACTAGGTGCTGATCCTGTATTGGCCCCTGACATGATAGTAACGCCATTTAGAATTGAAAGTCTCTTAAAGATCAAATCATTTTAATAACTCACGAAGTAAGTTTTCTGTTAAGCTAGAAATGCAGTCAAAACTTTATAAACTTTATTTACCAAAGACCTAAAATTACTATTAAGCTTCATGAAAATGTTGCTTGTCTATAACTGGAGATACACTTTTATAGATCTGTTATTGACTGACCTTTGTGGCAACATGATTCACTTCAAACACCTAACAATTTGTTTTACTAAAATCTAAAGTAAGGGTCAAACACAAAGCTAGACTATTTCCTTAAGAATTTATGGATAGACTTTCCTGATGGTCCAGTGGTTAAGTCTCCAGGCTTCCACTGCAGGGGACACATGTTTGATCCCTGGTCAGAGAACTAATGGACTTCCCTGGTTGCTCAGACAGTAAAGAATCTGCCTTCAATTCAGGAGACTGGGTTTGATCTGCGTTGGGAAGATCCCCTGGAGAAGAGAATGACTACCTACTCCAGTATTCTTGCCTGGAGAATTTCATGGAGAGAGGAACCTGGTGGGCTACAGTCCATGGGGTTGCAAAGAGTGAGACACGACTAAGCAACTTTCACTTTTTCTCTCTTCAGGGAACTAATTTGCTTGGCACAGCCAAAAATAAGAAAAAGATTTTAAAAGAAAAATAAAGGATTTATGGAAAATATACCTTTTGACCTAGAATAGGGAAAAATCAAAGTAAAAGATGTTTATCACAGTGTTGCTTTGAATAATAAAAGATTGAAAAACAACATATAACAGTAGCAGTAGCTGACATTTACTGAATGTTTATTATATGTTGTAAGTGCTTTACATGGATTGCAATCTATTTTAATACTCTTCTACAGCTGAGGAAGTTGAGGTGCAAAGTAAATTTTGGTATATGAGTAGAATGAATACCGTAGAACTGTTACAACTTTGGATGCAGAGTTTTCTTTAGAGACACTGAACATATGATTTTACATTGGATTTTTAAAAAAGTTTCTGAAACAATATAAATCCATTTTTTGTAAAATTGTACATGTGTATATTTTTTATGGCGATGTCTGGAAGGATGTTTACCAAAAGATTTAAGATTGTAAGACCTTGAATGGTTATTCTTTCTTTTTGTACTTTTCTGTATGATTTGGGTTTTTAAAGTGCATGCTCATGCTCAGTCACTCAGTTGTGTCTGATTCTCTGTGACCCCATGGACTGTAGCCCACCAGGCTCCTCTGTCCACTGGGATAATCATCCCAGTAAGAACACTGGAGTGGATTGCCATTTGTATATCCATTTAATAAAAACAAAACATTTTAAGAAAAATTAATGGTATATTCCAATTTCTCAGGCCCCATTTTAAAAAATGATTTCCATCAATTTTATGAACTGGTGAAATGAAAGTGTTAAGTAAATACTACAATTACTATCTTTTAAAAAAGATGAAATATTGACTGTTTTTCAAACATCTTTGAATTTAGTGTCTGCTGTTACCTCACTGCCACTTAAAAATTGTTTATATCTTATTTTTTAGTCCCTCCAGTATTTCTAAAACAGTTGTTTCCTCTTTGTTTTTTAATAAGCAAGACTGAAATTTCTTGCTTTCATTAAAGCATGGGGGCAATTTAAATGTTTAAACTAGAACAGTTCTTAAAATGGCTCTATTTAATTCAGGCTGAGCATCTTCATGTAGCTGAAACTCACTTATTTCAGTGTTTTCCAGACATCTTAGGAAATCACCGGAGACACTTCATATAAAGATAAGAACTCTGGTTCCCACATCAGAGCTACTGAATCAGGCTCTTGGGAGGATGGTTCCGGTCTCTATCTCAGATCATTGTAGTTTCCTCCCTCTTCCCCCCGCTCTCCTGCTTTTAATTTCTCCTTTTCAAAATAGCCGGCTCCAAGAAGTTACCTGTTTCCAGATTCAGTGTTTAACAATCACCCCAAAATTTGTTTTAAAAAATTGAAAGTCTGCTTTTACATTGGAACTTGTAGATTCTTTAAAATGCAACCTTGATCTCCCTGTGAACATCATCTGAAAGCAAAAGCATTAAACAACCGTGGATTGTTCCCTTACCCCTGCCAGAAACACGAGCACTTCAAGGAATTATACATCACACAAAAGAAGCCACATTTAATGCGACTGAAAGATGTGGAGGTTAGAAAGTTGACTTTCCGGTTTACGGCCCCAAGGTTTGGACTAATCCAAATAGCTCCTGGAATCTCAGGGGAAAACAGGAAGCACTCTTTTGTTCCTCATCTGTCTCCTGTTTTTGCCTTTAGGAGGAAGCCTTTCTTCCCTCTTTCCTCTGAACAGATGAAAGCCTGTTCGCAGGTAAGCAACTGAAATTTGTTTTCTAAAAGAAGTTTATTAGAATAAAATATTTATTGTTTTTAGTGTATTTTATGTGGCTTATTCAAGTTAAGACTTATTCTAATTTTTGCTCAGAAGGAATTTTTTTAAATTAATCAGCCTTTTGACTGTCATCCTCTTTATTATTAGTAATATTATATGTTTCTAAAAATCAAAAGATATAATTACACTATTATTAGTAGACAGATGGAGAGATGAAAGTTCAAAGTGTATGATAAACAGATCACAGGAGGGAAAATTTTCACCTTTTTTCATTTTTTAAAAAGCAGTACAGTACTTTTTGTGCTTCCCCAGTGGCTCAGTGGTAAAGAATCCGCATGCAATGCAGGAGATGCAGGAGATGTGGGTTCGATCCCTAGGTCGAGAAGATCCCCTGGAGAAGGAAAGGCAATCCACTCTAGTATTCTTGCCTGGAGAATGCCATGGACAGAGGAGCTTAGCAGGCTACAGTCCATGGCATTGCAAAGAGTCAGACACGACTGAAGCAACTAAGCACACACAGTACTTTATAACCTAAACTAATTACCACTAGTGCTTTGTATAAAAATGGATATAAAAGAGCAACAGTTCTATGCATTGAACCAATTTCATCTTGGATATTGTGGAATATGGAACACAATCTTCACAAAGGAGACCATTTTCACGGCCTTTAATATTTTTTCAAATGTTTTAGCATTGCAATGGAAGTAACTTTATTAATATTTAGAAATTTAAAACTATTTCCCTAATGCACATTTCCTGTCACTACATCTGCTTCAGAGATGCCTTTATGTATGTGCTTCACAAAGTTTTCTTTGTAACTTGAAAACAAATAGCAGAAAACCCCCAAACCCCCAAACCCCCAAAAAGTTCTTCACAATTTTCTATTATGCTTTAAACTCTTGATTGAACAAAATACACTTTAATGGGTGTTGTATTCCATCTATGTTATTAGATCTTGGCTGGATCTTTTATCTTTTCAAAAAGCATGTGGCTGGCCTTTGCAAAAAAATGCCTGACCCCAGAAGTGACCAGGATTCATATTCAGTGTTTTCAAAATCACTGCAAAGTTAAAAATTTTTTTCATTTTTATTTCATTTTCACTTTGTATTTACTTTTTATTTTTTTTCCAGTGATTCTGAATATTAGAACTTTAATTCAAAGAACAAAGATCATTGAAAAAAAAAATCTGCAGTCACAAGTTTCTTAAAGAAACTGACAGAAGTATCCTGACAAAATGATGTCTTGTTTCCTGGTGAAATTGATCCTTCCTTTATCTGACGTCAAGTGACTGAACTGTTGTTTTACTCAGAAATACTCTTGGCTAGGATTTCGAATTGTCTTTATATTTACTTGGTAAAAGGTGTCTGTGACTTCCCTTTCAGAGAAAGAAGAAAAGCAGAGGAGAGAATCTACGTCTACCGGAGGCTAAAGGACAGAGTACTGAAATGGCCTGGAAAGAGTTCAGAATTAACATCAGCAAGTCATCAAGTCCCAGGTGTAGGGTGCAACTGGGAAGAAACAAAAGAAAAATCAACGTGCAGTCAAAGAGCCGCTTCATTTTTCTAGAAAGTGACCCTTCTCAAAGTTCCAAGGAAGCTCTTCCTTCACAACAGCCCTGAAATCCCAGCTGTTCTGAACCCTGACGGTCAGCTCCAGCATCTGTCTGGTCACCAGACTTATTGCCGAGTCTTCATTCCAGGGAAATGCATGCGGTGGTGGTAGCAGCAAATGTGATACTGCTCCTGAGCATGGGGGGGACCTCAAACTCTCTTTGCTCACCCACCGTGTTTTACAGAGACTGCTGGATCCGTCGCTTCCCAGGTCTTCTGATTGACCTGGAGGAGTCTCAGAAGCTGGGGGCCCAGTTCCTGAGGTATTATTCCGAAAACACCGGTCAGAAGTGCAGTCGGAACTGCTGTCTTAGGAAGGATGGTAAGTGTCCGTGATAGACCTGACAAAATCAGGGCAAACTTCTAAAATGAGGACCTGAGGAAAGAGCCCTTGGTAGAGGGTCCAGTGAACAATTGACCCAGACTAGGGAAGATGCCCTGAAGGAGGGAGTGGGCACAGAGGGCGAGACACTGAGACTGACTTTGCAGGTGAGGTCAGTGCCAGCTTGGTTTATAAATCTAGCAATGACCCAGGAGGCTGTGAACCTGCTGGTAACAGAGAACCTCTTCTCTCCACTAAAGTGCTGAATGAAAAAATTTCCTTGAGGGCTAACAATATTTCTATAGCCCAGAATATAGCATATATAATTCCAAAAGTATTTATAATAATTTCCTTTTCAAAGTTCTTTTGGTGACATTAGTATCATATCACACTTTTGAAATGAGCTTGCTTGGGCTGACCAAATGTGGGAATGTATTGAATAGGATTTAGATTGTGATTCATGTTTTGAAAGAAATAGGGAGATTTATATCAACTAGAAAAAGGAAGAAAGGCAAAGAAGAGAAAAGAAAGGAAGGAAGGACGGGAGAAAGAAGAAGTGGGGGAGGGAGGAAGGAAGAAAGAAATCTACAAAATACCCTGACATAATTTTTTTGGGTATGAGATGTGGAATCAGGGTTAAATATCATTCATATAATATAATCAAGGCCTGTAATTAGAAAAATGCTTCATTGTTGCAGAATTTCAAGTTACATTTGACTTCATTCATTTCATTTTTCTAAGATTTGAAAGCTACTTGGAAAGAACAAAAGTGACACAGCACTTTAAAATAATTCTCTTGTTCTACACTTTCTTCTTGTGGGATCATGCTGATGCTGATAAGTTGCTTCAGTCGTGTCCGACTCTGTGCGACCCCATAGACAGCAGCCCACCAGGCTCCCCCGTCCCTGGGATTCTCCAGGCAAGAATACTGGAGTGGGTTGTCATTTCCTTCTCCAATGCCTGAAAGTGAAAAGTGAAAGTGAAGTCGCTCAGTCGTGTCCGACCTTTAGCGATCCCATGGACTGCAGCCTACCAGGCTCCTCCATCCATGGGATTTTCCAGGCAAGAGTACTAGAGTGGGGTGCCATTGCCTTCTTCTCCTGTGGTCTCATACTGACATTAATTGCCTCTTACCCAATTATCCATCTAAGATTTCTAGGATGCAGATTGGAGCTCCTTGGAGAATCTGTCTGTCAAGAGACCACAGTGTAAGAAGCTGTCACAGACTAAGCCCTCAAATTTAATCAGGCACAGAAGAGAGCAATTAATTTATTAAAGGGAAATTTTGAAAAAGGTAGCAAATATTCAGCTTCCAGATGTTTATAACCCCCAGAATCATTCACTGAGAGCAGATGAGGGAGGGATGATAACTTTTCCCCATTTTCCCACACCATGAATTTACCTTATTCTCCACACCAGGGAAACTATGGACTATGGACTTTTAGAGATACTAAAAGCATCCATTTGGAATTCCAGGATTTTAGAGTCTTGCGGGGTTGTGGCTTTCCTTCTCTAGAAGAAAAGGCACGAACGCACATCCCTTTTTACCTGGAAGCCAGAACTTCAAAATGCTACCATCCTGCAGTAGCTAACCTACTCAGAGCTGGGACTCTGAAATACACATGAAGAATGTAAAAGATCTTAAAAAATTAGTCCCTACAGGATCCACTGCTTTCTTATTAGAAATTCAGATGTCTAAATTAGAATGATGTTCTTTCTTCATTTTCCTTGAACTTTACAGCACAATCCTCAGGGAAAATGTCTTGGTAATCTATAATGTATTAGCAATGAATTACTAATTTACTTTTCTCTCATTCTGGAAAAATAAAGAGAGCAGAAACATGGGGTGCCCCAAAAGTAATGGGGGAGAGGTAACCCCCCCAGTTAGCTTTACACAGAAGCAGAGCAGGTTCTACCAACAGTTCCACAACAGCTGCAGGTACACTCTGAAGTCTGGTAACAATACACTATCCCTCTGTAATCTCATTTTATTAAAGAAGCTGATACCTTTGGGTCAATGAATGTTTCTCATCGCATGGTTCCTACTATACAGCAGCAGGAGGAAAATCTGTGCTGCACTGCAGGGATGACAAGACTGAAGATCTGCACTCAACAAATCTGACTTAAAAGTTATCCAGAAATAATACGATATCTTTTAAGGAGCAAATCTCCTTAGAAAAGAGGAGCTGGGGAGAGCAATGCCCCCTACAATTCCAAACGCTAGCCACCGTCGGTCCACTCCCTTCCTCTGACACTGATTAGCGTTTCCGTGGACGTCGCTTAGCAGCATAGGGCTGGTTGCACACCCGCAGTCAGGGTCAGGGCCAGGTTCACCCACACTGGTGCCTCTATACCACCCGGGCCTCTCCAGCAACAGTCAGTGCTGCTTTTGCTCTTCCCATCACTCCCCTTTCTGTTATAGCATTTGTCCATTTATTGTCCTATTTCTTTCTCTGGTGAACTCCTTAGCATTCCAAGAGGGTATTGCACCTGGAAATCTCATATTATAAACATCAGATTCGAATATTATGATATTATAAATCTCCCCTCTGGGGAGAGGTTTTTGTAGTCAATTGAGTTTTCCTGAACATGAAATACTGGGATTGCAAAATAATTCCAGGTAATCCTATGTAGCATGGGAATGTATGAACGATTACTGAAAGACAAATCAGTATTTTCTTTTGAAGAGGCATTTCCCCATCTTCACAGAAATAGCTGTTCTCAGTTCATAGTTAGATGTCTGAACAGCCCTGCAAGGAACTGTTAATCCAGTGTTTGTGAAAGAAACACAAGCTACTCAGAGCTTATCAAGCTGCAGAAAATAAGCAGACGTACTTTGCCTGCTTCCCTTTCAGTGTCCTGTAACCTGGCTGTCTTCTTCCACGACCCTATTCATGACAATGTCAACTGCCTCCATGTTCACTGCCCAGCCCTGGAGAGCTGCATACTGGAGCCTGGAGCCAGTGCCATTTTATATAACATAACAGATGGTAATGATTTATGTACTTTGTATGTATTTCTAAGAATGTCTAATATTTTAGTAGAGGCAAATAACCTAGAAATTGGCTGGAAGAAGCCATGTATGCATTTCTAAATAATTATTTTCCAGGGAACTCTGTCTGGAAAAGTTTGGGGCTTCCAAGGCAGAAAGTAAAAGGAAATTCACATTAATTTGGCATGTTCAGCAAGAATGACTTTGTCCCAGATAACAAATCATATGTGACTGAACAAGAACAATGTATTTCATTTATCCCAAGAGCCTTCAACAAGAGCCAAAATAGGTATTTCTACTATAGTCGTTAAGAATACAACTAAGAAGTAAGTAATATGCTAAATGTCACTGTTGAGGCTTGCTGACATTATATACAAGGATTCTACAAAGATTGATTCGGGGACAGGAAATACACTTACTGCCACATATTAATTTCTGGCCCCAAGATAACCAGTATGTTTTACTTTAGAAAAACAAATTATTTAAGTGTGCTTTGCCCATGTATATAATCTCAGGGTACAGATTAGTAAATATCAAAGATCGACTTTTGCCATCACAATACAAAGGAGGTAAATTTCTTTATTGATCTGTGCTTGTTGACCACAAGCTGTGTTTATCACTGCAGCTGTATCTCTGCCCTCAAGTTCCTTCTAATCTACCTGAGGAAAGAAGTCTCACAGTTAAAGACATACAATTCAATTAAAAATAGGTGATACTGCCTCGAGTACAAAGGTTCAAAAGGTTGGGGGGCGGAGAGCTAAAGAAAGCTCAATTATTCAGGGGAGGCTTCATGGAAGATGGCAGGTAGAGGTAAGGAGTCTATGTCACTCCCTAGGAAAGAGAGAACACTGATGTCGCTACAATATGGGCACATTTGCGGCTGCAATGGAAATATGGGTAGGATAGGGTAGGCCAGGTAACAAAAGAACAGAGTGGAGTGTTGGTTTGACTGTCAGAAATATGGAAACAACAAAGGTGTTTAATGAGAAAACGCTATCATTAGAGTGATGTGTCTGGTTATCTTAGTCCAGGAAAATTATAAGCAGGATGCAGGCTAGAACAAGGTGATTTTACTTGCAACGAAGGACAGGGATAGTTACCAGTATATTGGGAAGGGATTGGATAGCACTTAGTTTTTGGGTAGAGAAGAAGAGAAGTCTTAACCCTGCCGTCCAGTGGTTGACTCTGTGCTTCTGCTGCAGGGACACAGGTTTGATCCCTGCTCTGGGAAGTAAGATCCCTGCAGGCAAAAAAAAAAAAAAAAAAGAGCGAGAGAGAACAGAGGAGTCAAGAATTCCTTAGCAGTGCAGTCTGTCATTGGTGATGGAAGAATGATGCCTCTGAACAAGACAAGGAGGTAGATAAGATGATGGTTCTGAAAATGTCAGTGGTGATGTGAGATGTTTAGGTGGGAAACAGTGGTGCACAGAGAAATGAGATCAGAGCTCAAGAAAGGGGAAAAAATTGGGCACATGGATTTCAGGGTCATCGATGTAGTAGGGACAATGAGGATAGTATTTTTGGCAGTGGCGGCGGGGTGGGGAGCTGGGGGGCTGTGGTCAGGGCAGAGGTTATATGGAATGCAGAGAAATACCTTAGAAAACCAAGGACTAAAGACTGTAGAAATCACGAAGCCCAGTTAGGACCAAGGAGAGAACCAACAGAGGAAGGAAAATAAGGGACGCAGGCAGCCTGAGATAAAATGCCAAAGCAATCTGTGGTGCAGGGAGTCAGTTCAGTTCAGTTCAGTCGCTCAGTCGTGTCCAACTCTTTGCGACCCCATGGCCTGCAGCACGCCAGGCCTCCCTGTCCATCACCAACTCCCAGAGTTATGGCCATTGAGTCAGTGGTGCCATCCAACCATCTCTTCCTCTGTCGTCTCCTTCTCCTCCCGCCTTCAGTGTTTCCCAGCATCAGGGTCTTTTCAAACGAGTCAGTTCTTTGCATCAGGTGGCCAAAGTATTGGAGTTTCAGCTTCAGCATCAGTCCTTCCCATGAATATTCAGGACTGATTTCCCTTAGGATGGACTGGTTTGATCTCCTTGCAGCCCAAGGGACTCTCAAGAGTCTTCTCCAATACCACAGTTCAAAAGCATTCATTCTTTGGTGCTCAGCTTTCTTTATAGTCCAACTCTCACATCCATACATGACTACCGGAAAAACCATCGCTTTGACTAGACAGACCTTTGTTGGCCAAGTAATGTCTCTGCTTTTTAATACACTGTCTAGGTTGGTCTTAACTTTCCTCTCAGTGCAGGGAGTCAGGGAAGAATTCAAGGAGAGTTGGCCCTCAGTGTCAAGGACAAGAGAAAAGTCAAAGCAGTGACACCCAGCAATCAGGAAAAAGGGAAGGTACTGACCACTCTAGAAGCAGAATTTTGGCATAATAGAGGATGGAAACAACATGACAGAAAGCACAAAACAAAGTCAGAAAGGAAATGAAGGAAATGGATGTTGGTGTGGTGAGAGAGAGGGAACAAGAGAGACTGAAAGGGAAACAGTTTCTGAAGCCAGCCGGAAAGGAGTTTATAAGAGGAGAGAGAACAAACACTGGAGACCGGAGGCACTGAGCAGGGATGCGATGTAGGGCTCTGCTAATAATTTTGAATAGCTACACATCTCAGGCCTCATTTTGTTTAACTCTAAAATGTTACTCATATCAAATGGTTACTGTTTCTGAAGTTCTTGCCCTCACACTGCTATTGTTGCCTAAAAGCCCTGGCAGATACAAAGTTTTCTCTATGATGTAGCCAAGTTTGTTTGCAACAGAAGATGTCTTAGAAAGTTAAGAATTCAAATGTGGTCAGCATGTCTCAAAGCCTTTGAGAAATGTGCACTAGTGGAACTTGCAATTAGCTTAGTTCATAACTCAGAGAGGCAAAATCTAGGACTTCAGTAAACTACTTTAGGGCCCTCTCTGCTAAACTAAAACTAAATGATGCCTTACTTATTTTTCAGGTATAGATCCTGATTTGCTGGTTTTTGAACAATCACTGCCTACATATCTAAATACCCGTTCTTCATCTGATACATGGGAGAGACTAAGGATTCTAAAAGCTATGTATTTAGATAAACAACAAACCACCATGATAAACCAAATGCTACCATCAATAGAGGCTCCGTCACCAACCACACATCAAGATTTGTTGGCAACCACAAATAATACTAGGTATTCCAAGGAATTGACCACAGACTCTTGGGCAAGATTCATTGCCCTGAATGACTCCATTACCACAAAGATAAATACGGTGTCAGCCAGTACTGACTTCATCAACAATCCAGATAACAAGACTGTTTCTCCTTTCTTTGTGCCCAGAGACACAAAACTTTCTCATATGCCTAGTCCCTCCCAACTCAACAGCAGTAAACAATTGCTAAACAAAACCAAAGGGTCCAACAGCAGAAACCATACATCTAAGAATGAAGACTCAACACCTGGTGGGGCACCTGTGACTGGTGCAAAGGCATGGGTGGTTCCTGTGGCCCTCTGCACCCCTGTCATCTTTCTTTGCTCTTGTGTAGTCATCCTGGCATCTGGTTGCTGTCGAAAGCAGTACGGCCAGTATAAACCAGGGCAGAGAAAGTCAGGACCCAGGCAAATTAAAAAATGTGCCCATCAGAAGGAGTTCTCTTATTAATGAAAGGTGAGAGCATTTTGAGTATCATTTTTAGTTTTCTTAAGCAATTTGGTTTAAAAAAAGGAAAAAAATAAAGCACAGATGCCCATTCATACCAATCTCTAAAGAAGGCCAATGTTTGATAAACATAACTGCTTTTTGTGATTATATCCATTTATTGAATAGTGTACCCTTTGCCAAGCTTCAAAATTCTGACCCCTGCAGTTATTCAGCACAACGTAAGAGAGACAGTTCTAAGTGTTGTATGTGTATCGACTTGTTGAATATTTAGAACTCTGTGGGTTTTCATTAACCATCATACTGATATTTTACAGATGAGGAAACAGGAGAAAAAAGGCTAAGTATATTGCTGAAAGTCACACAGCTAGTATGTAGCAAAGCCAGATTTCATAGGCAATATGGTTCAAAGGTCCACGCTTGAAATCCATGTTGGACTACAAGCCTCCACTTTCCCAGTGAGTATGGAAAAAAGATACAGAAGAAAAACACCATATTTTTCTCCCATTAAGGTCATATTACCATCACATATGTTAATGAAATCTTTTAGTGGTTTGAGCAAAAAAGCTTCTTGATCTTTTATATAGTTTTCAATGTTCAATTTATTTATCTTTCTCAATCCTAATCCATCCTCTTCATTTTCTAAAACATGTCTCTCAATGATTATGGCAGAGATTTCTGAGTTTTCTGTTGAATAAATGTTGGGAGTTTTAGTTTATGTTCCTCAGTTGTATACATTGTTTCCCCAGGGCAAATATTAGCTCTAGGTATTTCAAGCTCTGTCCACTCCTTACACCAGACTCACCCCCTAGATTTTAAACTCCAACTCTTTAAGTGTAGAAATCTGAATTACTGTCTCTAATGATCTTAAACTTTAGACCCTTAGTCTCATCCTTAAAAATATTTTTTAATGGGAGCACAGACATTAAACAGCTATTTGTAGTAAGTATGTGTGTGCGTGTTCAGTCGCTCAGTTGTGTCCACTCTTTGCAACCCCATAGACTATAGCCTGCCACTCTCCTCTGTCCGTGGGATTTTCCAGGCAAGAAAATGGGTTGGAGTGGGTTGCCGTTTCCTCCCCATATGTTTCTTAATACACTAGTAAAAAAAAACAAAAAACATGCAATTTAGAGGGAATATCAAGATTTACTCTAAAAAGATATTTAAGTTATCTGGGAAGCTATGATTTGTATACACATTCTTTTAAAGGGTTACTTTTCTTTCAAATATATACAAATTGTCTGAAGGTTTCCCAACAAACTAGGGTTACTAAAAAATTTTTTTTCTTCCTTGAGATTCCTTCAGAATTTTATTTGTTCCATAAAATTGCAGTTTTTATAAAAATGATCACAATTTGGGGAAAACATACTTGCTTTGTAAGAAAACAAATTCTTACCCCTCTTCTTCAGTCTCTATCTTTGACCATCAGATAAACAGAGTAAACTTAAACTGTAAAGGTGACCCAAAAGTTTGGCTGAGAAGCAAAAACAAATAGACCTGAAATCATGTCCTTAATGGAAATCAGAGAGACTGAAGAGAACTTCTGAACAGAATTTAAAACTTTCAAGAAACAAAGATTTCAGGGCTTAGTCAACAACAAAGGCTAAGGTTGTTAACACACATTTAAGAAATAACCATGATTATCAAAATCTTTCTGACACTGAAACTGGCCAAAACCTTTTGGGGAAAAGTCTATAGTAAGTCCAATATTGTGTGATATATTTAGCAATTTGGAAAGAAAATATGCAAAGAAAAAACTAAAGCTCCCTACAATTAAGAAAACAGGTTTGTTCCATTTCTTAGTTGCCTATGTGCATAAGCAACTTCTGAGCCATGGAATTTACGTTTGAAGTCAGAAGTGATCACGTATCAATATAGCAAAAAGTGTCCCTCAGAAACCTCATTAAAAGGATATTCATTATGTTCACTGTGGTATTAGATAAATTAATAGCTTAAAGATCAAGAATCTAAATAATGACAAATAGTGCTGTTTAATTATTGCTAACAAAATAATGACAGCAGTTTTGTAGTGTTAATCTTACAGCCCTAAGATACTGCCATTAGGTGTCAATGCCACGGCCTAAGAGTCTTCAAGTCAGTTGCTCAGTTAGTCAAACTGCAAAGGTTAAGGGCACAGTCTTCTACAAGATCTCCCTTACTTGTGACACCAACTCTAAGTCTGGGGGATGGCAAGTCCCAAAACCACTCTCAGGGTCCGTACTACTTCACTAGAGGAATTTACAGAACTCAATGAAAGCTGTTATACTTACGGTTTATTATGAAAGTGCAAAAGTGTTAGGTGCTCAGTCATGTCTCTTTGCAACCCCATGGACTGTATCCTGCCAGCTTCCTCTGTGCATGGGATTCTCCAGGCTAGAATGCTAGAATGGGTTGCCATTTCCTTCTCCCGAGGATCCTTCCAACCCAGGGATCAAACCCAGGTCTCCTGCATTACAGGCAGATTCTTTACCACCTGAGCCACCAGGGAAGCCACAGTTTATTATAGGGAAAGGATACAGATTAAAATCAGCCAAGGTAAGAAGTACCTAGGATGAATTTCAGGGGGGTTTCACACTCACAACTTTGTAAGACAGTCTTCTCCCTGTGGAAGCAGGATGCATGACTCCCAGCACCAGTGTGTGACGATATGTCCAGAGTACTGTCAACCAGTGAAGCTTACCGGAGCCTCCGTGTTCTACGTTTGTGTCCAAGCTCTGTTACACAGATATGCCTGACTGATCAATTACCTGAGCAGCTGATCTCAGCTGGTAGGTGGACTGATTTACTGATAGACTCAAAGCACCCCCCCAACCCTAAAACACATGGTTGGTTTTTCCAGCATGCTTAAGACTTATCAGGTGTAGCTAGCCCCACCATAAAATCCATTGTGACCAATTCCTGCCCTAAACAAAGACATTTCCATGAGGTATAACAGATTACCTCCCAGAAGGTGACAGAAGAGGCCAGACTCTCTTTGGGCAAAGTCAAATTCTTTATTACACATCATTACTCTGTCTGCTTTGATCTGCACTGTACTATTCCTCCAGGACTGAGGACCCTAATCACCACCTCTTCACATGTTTCCGAATAACCACCTCTCCTCAGCTTCTACTGTTCTCATGTTTCCTTCTTCAATCCTGTTTCAGCACCTGAGTTTTCCTTAACTCCTTGAGTCTCTAAGAAATGTAACATTTCGATACATTTACATATGCTTTAAATCAGATAGAGAAGTTCAGTTGTATCTACTTTTTTGTTCACTATCTCCATCCAATGGAGGATGGAACTGGAAGCTCTACTGTTATCCTTCATAACCTATGGACTCTTGGTCTTGCTAATACCAAATCATACCTTCAATTTACCTACATCTTTTGAGAAACTGTTCTGAAATTCCTTTTAGCATGTTATATTCTCAAATTCTGTTAAGCAATTTAAGTTTTAAGCAAATAACAGCCTCCATAATTTCTTTATTTCAATTTTAAATTACTCGTTGACAACTTTAAAAGTGGTAAGAAATGACTCACAGATATATTTAAAAGTATTCAATTGACAGCTAAATGGAATGAAATGTTTCTTAGGGCAGTGATCACTGTCATTTATTCCAGTTAAAGGTCTTTATATCTTATCTCTTTCCTGAGCTGTGGAAGTTCTAGCTGGGGCTTCCAGAGAGGTGAATATCGGTCAACCTCCACTTCCACTTTTCCGCAAGTTTGGGCTTGGAGAAATGAGCCAAAGAAAATGGAAACAGGATGCTAAACAGAACTGAATCAACATAAAGTGATCCCAGAACAGAGGGATGGAACAAACTTCTTAGGTTAGAAAATACTGCCAAGAACCTGTTTCTAATCAGAATCAGCATCTGCAAAATGCTCTGCCTCACTAGGCAGGTAGCAGTTATGTAGACAAAACACTAAACTGCAGTCAGGGGACTGGGTTCTGAGCCGAACTTCCTAAATAACCAAAATGCAACCGATAAGTACTGATTTGTAGAGAAAGAAATAGAGCAGGTGATAAAAGAACAATATTGTGTGTGTGTGTGTATATACGTATATATGAATACTAAAGGGTTATGGTAGAAATAAAATTCAAACACTTTAGGACCAGAAGAAATCAGAATCAAATTAGTCTGACTGCCCCAGTATATAAGAAAACCTTTGAATAATCATTGCCCTTGTATCTTAGAATGAAAGGAATAATTTTAACTCTAATGTAATAAAACAACAGCTTTTTAAAAAAAATTTTTCAATTTTATGTCAAATTAATGATTACATATGTATCATAAAATTTGTAAATCAAGGACATTTTTCTGTATAATTCACATCAAATGTAATAGTCTCTTCACTGATTCTTTGTACTGAGAAAGGGTATTCTCATTGTCCCCCTCATTCTTAAGACTAACAACAGAATTTTTGTAATCTTCAACTTCTTTAGTACTAAGGAGCTCTTCTTTACTTAATTCTGTATTTTTCTCAGCAGCTTTAATTTGGAAAAGGGTTTCCAGAATGTTTTTTTCTGAGGCGCTGTCTTTCCATACATACTCTTCCATATCTGCTTCAGTCTTCTTTTTCTCCCACTCTTCAGTTTTCTGAAAAGACAAAAAAAACAATATCTGATTTTGAGAATTATTTGGTCAACCCTGCATGTTCACCTTGATTCACCTCCCTTATCCAGCACAGCTGCCTACCTGCAGCAACAGCTGTGGGCTGCACACTCTTATTACATGAATACCTCGTTACCACTCACCAATTCTATCCACAGAATTTATACTTTATCTGCCCTATAAATGGCACTTACAAAGCAAGACTATTTCCCAAAAGACCCAGAAAACTCACTCCTTGCAGCTTTCTAGACGCTAAACTCTAACACAGCAAACAGTTCTGAGGTTAAAGCTATGAGAGCTGAAAGGAGACTGTATTTATCTTTGTAAATGCCTGTGGGGATGACAAGGGGAAGACCAATTATTATAATAAAAATTAAAATATAAAGTTTGTGTGATTTTTAGTGACTTTTAGTGATTTTTAATGACTATATATTCTGGAATTTTGTTTTGTTATTATCGTTACTTTCTGTTCCTAAAATGGAAATAATTTTCAATCCTACTTATTTTTTCTTACAGAAAGTATTACCATGTTATTTTAGGGAACACTGGTAGATTTTAGATTAATATAATTCAGATTTATGATTTAAATGAAGATGTAACATTCTGTGAAAAAAAAATCAAGCAACACAGCTCATATGTAATAAATACACTCTCGTTCAGAGAAGTGCTGAATACCAGCCACATTCTTTCCAAATTAACACATAACAGTATTGTGAGCCATAGGCTATTATGGAATGAGCCACTAGTCTTACAACATTTGAAGGTGGTACACCCCCCAAATTATAAAGTTTTTAAAGTATTAAAAGCGAAGGCAGGTTTGTAAGGCTGTCAGAAATCACATTCTAACTTTGAAAACTCCTCTTGAAACAGACCACAGCTTCAGCAGACAAGAGCTCCAAGGCGCCTCGGAACCAAATGAGTTAGCAAGGAGGCAGTTTCCAGCCATGCCACTCTCCCATCCCCACTCCCGCCCCAAGAGCTCCTGAGAAGAGAAAAGCAGGAGCAATCTGTCGTCCCTCAAAGGATGCACAGGAGCCCCGCCAAAGGCAAACAAGCCACCGGGGATGCCACTGACTCAACAAACCCCACTTGGATCACTAAAGCCCCGGGAAGAAGCTCCCCCACCACAGAGACCCACAAGAAGAAGAAACCCTCCTTTAATCCTTCAAACTGTGGACTCTCTTCTTCAAGAGAAACAAACAGACATAGAGTTTCCTCAGCTCCCAAATTCCTCAGCCGAAGCGGGGTCTCTGTGCTCGCAGCTCCCCTGTGTCTGCCCCACCTCCGTATGCTGAGTTTATGGCTGAGGACAATGTTCCAACTTAAGTTCTAGAAACATCTTATCCAGCTGAGAATCAACTCTTGCCCCCTTTTCCCTGGTAAGGGAGGTTTTAGGCTTGGCAGAGGGGCAGGGAGAATATGAAATAACTTTTTCTTGTGCCCTGTCCCCACAACCTTGTTGCAAATAAACTTCTAACAGCCAAACTCTAAGTCTGTACATTAAAAAAAAAAAAAAATAACTGACAAAATGACGCTACCTGCCAAGCTTTCACTGTAATATATGAGGCAGGAATAAATGTCATCCCCTTAACAAAGTAAATCCCCTAAATTAAATACGTTACTGGGCCTATCTACTCTTGCCAATGCTTTAAGTGTTCAAGACAGTGTCAGAGTTTCTTTATAATTCTACAAGTGAAATAAACTGAGCTCAACGAACATATTTTATAAAGCATTAAGTAAAACAGTCACTCCATCTCATTCTGAACTGTTAGAAAGTAAGCAATTAAGAAGCTTAACTGTTTAAAAAATTGTTTCACCTAGGTTTATCTGGATTTTCTTAATTGACTTGAAATAGGTGCTTAAACAGAGGAGCTAACCACATTAAATCCACTAACAATTTCCAACATTTTCAATCTTCCCCTTATATTTGGAGTATACAATTCTACATTGGTCTCTAAGATGTGTTTACAGTTGTGCCGTGATACTAATTCCTAGGCACTCGAGGTGCCCAGTGAGCCTGGAGGAGCAGGGACGCCAAGCACCCCCTCCTTCATTTATCTCAGGAGAGAATTTTCTATGTGTGCAGTGACATGAAAAACACTGCAACTCCCAGGTGGCTCTAGTGATAAAGAACCAGCCTGTCAACGCAGGAGACCTGAGAGACCTGGGTTCGATCTCTGGGATAGGAAGATCCCCTGAAGAAGGAAATGGCAACCTGCTCCAGTATTCTTGCTTGGAGAATCTCACAGAAAGAGGAGCCTGGTGGGCTACAGTCCACAGGCTCGCAGAGAGTTGGGCACAACTGAAGCAACTCAGCACGCACACATGTACACTTACTACTGTTCTAAATGGTCACTGTCAGCTGCAAGCTTAACAAAACTCTTGTTTTTCCATATATTCTAGCTTTAGGATCCAAACTCTGCCCAGCTCAATATAACTTCCAAGATAATAATAGTAACAATCTCCTAAATTTGAATACTTACTATGTACTTGGTACTTCAATACTTACATGTGTATAGTAATTAATAGAATTTGTATTAAGACCTACTGGATTAGATTTTAACATCTACAGATAAGAAACTAAATATTACAGACGTTAAACATAGGGTCACAGTCACCTGGGATCGGTTCAGAGTGGCACATATACCATAAATTATGTAACCTCTCCAAAGGTGACCGTGGCAACCCCTAATCAAACAGATTACTACTTTTCTAGCAACAGGCATGAATATTCACACTAAACGCGATAAACAAAGGCTATAAATAGTTTCTCATCCATTTAGAAGTCACGAAAAGACTAGTGATTTCCAAAGCTTCTGGAAAAACCCTACATGCCATGGTACAACTAAGCTTGTGAGCCACAATTACTGAGCTCACACTCTAGAGGTGTGCTCTGGCAACAAGAGAAGCCACGACAATGAGAAGCCCGTACATCGCAACTAGAGAATGCCCACACACAGCAATGAAGATCCAGCACAGCCAAAAATAACTAAGTTTAAAAAAAAAAGTAATCTTAATGGACCCCTGCCTGGAATCCCTTGAATTCTGGCTCCTGGCTGGGTTTGGCTAATGGGAGGAACGAGCAGGAGACCTAGAGAATGACCTAGAGAATGACGGAGAGTGAGGCCACTGCTGTCTTCCCAACTCGCTCCCTTACAGAGACCACGCCCCATAGCCCCGTCAGGTGGCCCACCCCGCCACAGCTCTCAGCACTTCCCTCTTCCCCCTTCATATACGGGGTGTGATGGCACCCAACTCTCACCACCCTTAAGAACGGCACCCTTACTTGTTTCTGTTATTGAACCTTTGTAAAATGTCTCCTTAATAAAATATCCGAAAATGAAGAAAAACAAAAAAGCAATTGCAAAATAATCTTCTAGTCTTTGTAAACGGTAAAAAAGCAATAATATTTTACATAATGTTTTCACTTCAGAATATTTTTCACTTAAAGAGGTATAGATATAAAATCTTTGAGGGGAAAGAAAACTCCAAATTTTATTTTTTAATTTACATTATGATTTCCACTTTCAAATAGGATGTAACAGGTCACAGCCTGCCTCTGCTTTGGCTTCAACTGGAAAAAAAGCCAGGCAGTAAAAATATCAGAAAGTTCCAGAATCAATAAGGACTAGATGAATGTGAATTCCAGGCTGCAAGGATATGGGAAGCCCTTCTGAAAACCCCTACCCGTTTTCTTCCCTGAGGCCATTTTCCAATTCTGTACGAGACTGGCACCTGGCCCATGTGGAAGGACTCTACTTGGGAAAAGAGAAAAGAGATGAGGTTTTGAGCTGTCACCCAGGGTTTGTGTGACAGACTGGAATTGAAGAGTCCCAAACATGACTGGTTTTAGTTCTGGGACTACTTCTGGAAAACTGGGGAGGCTGAATCAAGCTTCTAAAAAGCAAATCTCTTGTATCCCGTAGTGGTTAGGAGGCAAAGTCCTAGTAGAGGGAAGCCCTGTTTCAAACACACAACCAGTCTCCCTCTCAAGACATCTATCTGCTAGATTCTGCTGCAAGGGCTAGAGGTTATCAAGTTAAGCTCAAAACTTCTCAAAGGCACAAGTGACTCTTAAGCAGGCTTTGAGATGTGGAAGCAGACTCACCAAGTTCCTAAATAAAATGCCTGAGAAAGAGACAAAGGTGAACAAAATCTTAAAAAACTGTAACCCAGCCCTGCTCCAGCTCAGTTATGATTGGATTAAAATGATAAGCCAGTGATCATCTCTGCCTAAGAGAAAAAAAGAGGCAATTCTTTCTGATGGATCACATCATATGGTAAAAGAATCCGCATGCAATGCGGGAGACATGGATTTGATTCCTGGGTTGGGAAGACTCTCTGGAGGAAGGCATGGTAACCCACTCCAGTATTCCAGAATCTAGGGATTCTGGAGAATCCCTAGGGACTGAGGAGCCTGGTGGGCTACAGTCCATGGGGTCTCAAAGAGTGGGACACAACTGAGCAACTAAGCACAGCACAGGTCTTTCACACATAATATCTGTCATGCAAATTACTAGACACTTCAGACATTTGAAGAAAATCAATCAATACTGTTGATAGCCGGTGCATGTCCTTCTAAATTCATTTTTTAAAGCAAAGCTGTGATTACCTTTCATATATAATTTTGTACCCTGAGCTGTAAATCACTGCCAAATTTTTATTGCTTCTGAAATTACACCCAGGATTGAAGTGGGCAACTGTAAAGAATTTCTTTTTTTTCGAAGAGTAGTTGGCATGTATTAATTTTAAAGTGTAAAAAAGAGATATTGAAATTGTTGGAGGAGGGCACTTAAAAATAACCAATGTAAGCTCAAACTGATCATCATTTAGGCAGAGTCTGATTAGTTTGTAGACTTCAATTTTAATACCTCAAGTACTAAACATTTACCATTTCACCATCTGACTTAGGTATGTATACAATACATATACGTATATACGGTCTCTTTTCTTCCTTGCCTACCACAAGGGAACCTGCTCTGATTACACTCCTAGAGGAAGCAACCTTCTATTCCACGTGATCCTGTTCTCTTGTCCACACATCAGCTCTATTATTCACTCACTCAGTACATATTTGTTATACAACTACTGTCCCAGGCACTGTGCTCTCCTGGAACTGCCAGCCTAGTATATGGAATGTTGAGCTGAGTGGGAGCTGTCAGATGAAGGCTGTGATCCCAGCAGAGGAAAGAGTATCCATAAAGGCTGGAGGCAGAACGAGCTTAGTACGTTCAGGGCTGAATGAAGGCCAAGGTGAGGAAAGTGGCATGGGATGAGAAAGCACCTTACATATATTGGTTCATTTAACTTCCACAGCAACCCTATGAGGTAGTACTATTCATATCTGTTTTACAGAAAGGGAAATTGAAACCCAGAGCAATTAAATAATCTGTCTCAAATCATACCGCTTCTCAGTGGTAGAACATGTTGCAAGCAACATAGAAACATGGTAAAAAAAAAACACAAAATAATAATTTATTTCAATCTATCATGTTTCTTCTCATTGTAAGCATGAATTCAATACAAAGAAAAACACAATAGCTACTTCACGCAATGGTCAGTGAATTTCAATGTAACAGAAGGCAATGAAGCATCTGTTTCACTAAACACACAAATATGTCACCTTCTACCATCTTATTTATAACTCCCTTTGCCTAGGACATGAATCACTGTAATATTCCACTTCTCATGATTACAAGTAAGGCATTGTGCTAGAGAACGGAAAACAGTTTTACTATTAAAAAAAATCCAAGTTACTCAAAAATCATAAAAAATAGGAAGAGGTTAAATATCTGTAATGGATTAAAAAGTTACTGACAACTATATTAGTTACCAAACCTAAACTTTCTTTTAACTGAGTTATGTCAAACAATTCAATTCAAATCAGATCAGTTTTTTAAAAATGTACTGAAAGCTAATATGCCAGACAGACACTGTATTAGATGCTGGGAATATAAAGATGAATGAAATACACTGTCCTGTCCTCAGTGACCGCACAGTCTAATCGAGCTTGGCAGACATGCATACAGGCAATAACCATAAACACAATAAGAGGAAGGTTAACTGGTGGAAGGAGGAAGGGAAAAGGAAGCGAGGAGACATCTAAGAGAGGTCACATGTGAGGTTTATTAGAGGATTCATATGAAGTTGCAAGGCTGATCAATGTGAAAAGGTATTATAAGCAAAGAGAACAGTACATGCATGCAAAGTTATGGAAGAACATATTCTGTTCATTAAGTTACAGGGTATATAACCTACATTTCCTGAGCAGCTGGTAATGAGGTGGTGCATGCATGGTTAGTCACTTAGTCTGTTTCTGACTCTCTGTAACCCCAAGGACTGTAGCCTACTAGGCACCTCTGGCCATGGAATTCTTCAGGCAAGAATACTGGATTGGGTTGCCATTCCCTTCTCCAGGGGATCTTCCCCACTCAGGGACTGAACTCAGGTCTCCTGAATTGCAGGCCAGATTCTTTACCCTTTGAGCCACAAGGGAAGCCCAATGAAGTGGTTCAGTTCAGTTCAGTTTAGTCGCTCAGTCGTGCTCGACTCTTTGCGACCCCATGGATTGCAGCATGCCAGGCTTCCCTGTCCATCACCAACTCCCAGAATTTACTCAAACTCATGTCCATTGAGTCAGTGATGTCATCCAACCATCTCATCCTCTATTGTCCCCTTCTCCCGCCTTCAATCTTTCCCAGCATCAGGGTCTTTTCAAATGAGTCAGGTCTTCACCATCAGGTGGTCAGAGTATCAGAGTTTCAGCTTCAGCATCAGTCCTTTCAACGCATATTCAGGACTGATTTCCTTTAGGATGGACTGGTTGGATCTCCTTGCTGTCCAAGGGACTCTCAAGAGTTTTCTTCAGCACCACAGTTCAAAAGCATCACTTCTTTGGCACTTAGCTTTCTTTATAGTCCAACTCTCACATCCATACATGACCACTGAAAAAACCATAGCTTTGACTAGACGGACCTTTGTTAGCAAAGTAATATCTCTGCTTTCTAATATGCTGTCTAGGTTGGTCATAACTTTTCTTCCAAGGAGAAAGCGTCTTTTAATTTCATGGCTTCAGTCACCATCTGCAGTGATTTTGGACCCCCCAAAATAAAGTCTCTCATGTTTCCCCATCTATTTGCCATGAAATGATGGGACCAGATGCCATGATCTTAGTTTTCGGAATGTTGAGTTTTAAGCCAACTTTTTCACTCTCCTCTTTCACTTTCATCAAGAGGCTCTTGATGAAATGAAGTGGTAAATTGCTGTAAATAGACATACTATTTATGGAGTTTAGATTTTATCCCACATAATGGGAAACCACTGAAGGATTTTATAAAGGGATATGATATAACAGATTTGTTTTTTAGAACAATTACTTAATAGCAATATGGAAGATGGATAAGACAGGAAAATCAATAAGGCTATTATAGTTATTCTGATAAAAAATGACAAAGACCCATACAGGACAATAGCAGTAGGAATAAAGAAGAGAAAACAGTTTTAACAGATGTTTAAAAGCTAGAACTTAAAAGATCTGGTGACTTATCAGGGGAGATAGGGAGGGAAGAAAAAAGTGTAATTTTCAAGGTTCATGACTTCAGCCACTGGATGGAAATTTTTCTTAATGGCCTTTAAGTATATGATAGGCTCCTGAGCATCAGATATAAAATTAAGTATTGCCTGAAGGCAAAGAGATATGAGACGTATCACTTTACTGTATCATCATCCTACTCAAGAACAGCTGCCTACTGCCTACCACATTAAGTGAAAAAAAACATTCTATGTATGTATGATACACAAATCCTTCTTTTTTCTTGCCCCTTTCATTTTAATGCCCATATCACACCCCCAGGGCTAACACTAGATACATGTACAAAAACTGTTTTTTTTTTTCTTGTTTAAAGATTTTTTTTTTAATGTGGACCACTTTAAAAATCTCTATTGAGTTTGTTACAATATTGCTTCTATTTCTTGTTTTGGTTTTTTGGCCACAAGGCACCTGTGAGCTTAGCTTCCTGACCAGGGACTGAACCATACCTCCTCCATTGGAAGGCAAAGTCTTAACCACTGGACCACCTGGAAGTCCCTAAAAACTGTCTTGGAAGAGATATATCAAACCTTCTAATAAGTTTCTTTACTAACAAAATTCAGACTGGGGAAGTTATTCCCAATCAAGAGCTCAGCAACAGAGCCTTTAGAATAAAATACATCTGGGTCTCTCCTCTGGAGATTTTTGACTCTGCAAGATCTAAGTATCTGTAACTTAGAAAAGCTTGACAGGAGTTTGATGAAAGCCCCAGCTGAAAATCAGTTATGGAGACAGATAAATTTTCAACTCAAAGTTAAGTTTTAAGAACTAGCAGCTAAAGTTCAGGTTTGATTTCATCTCTTTTGTTTCCTAATATTTTACCATGGAAGTTGAATAAAACTAAGTAATATGATACCATGAAAAGAATGTGAAACTCTGAAGCTGCAGTTCAAGTCTGAGTTTCTTGGGTTCACAAACTCTGTGGCCTTGGGCAAAATACTTGATCTCTCCTTTAAGTCTTAATTTCTCAAGGGAATGAAGAAGGTATAAAGGTTATATAACGAAGAGGTTGTAATAGATAAATTTTGTAGATAACTTCTAAAATAATATAGAATTACAACACATTTTCTTTAAATATTTGGAAAAAAAAACACAGTCAAATGAAAAACAAACCTGATCAACATATAGCCCAAATCATACATCCATGAAAATTAAGTACCTCAAACTGTTGCAAAGACATTTCTTAAACTTTGGGCATAATTATTGATTGTTGATTATTAGTAATCTTATTAATAGATCATTAAAAAGCTATACCAGTAAAAAATTATTGCTAACATTTAACAAGTAGGCTACATTTTATATTACTGAAAAATGAATTTGTTTGTAACTCTGTCACTTTACTTTTTTAAGATGAAAAACTACTTCAAATGTCTGTTTTTGGATATCCAAAAGAATACACAATGTTTCAATAGCTGTCAATTCATGGAACATGGACTAAGGCAACTTTTGTACTCAAGATAGTAAGATAGTGTAACTTGCTGTCTATGCAATGTAGTCAGACAAATAAGAGGCACAAATATATCTGAAAAGAATTAATTTCCAAAATATATAAAGAACTCATGCAACCCAACAGCAAAAAAAAGAAACAATCTAATTAAAAAACAGGCAGAGGATCTGAACAGACATTTTTCCAAGAGAGACATACAGATGGCCAAGAGCCACCTGAAAAGGTGTTTAACATCACTAATCAATGGTACAACCTCACAAACCTGTTAGAATGGCTATTACCAAAGAGACATTAACAAGTGTAGCTGAGAATGTAAACTGGTGTGGCCACTATGGAAAACAGTATGAAGATTCCTCAAAAAACTAAAAACAGAACTATCATATGATCTAACAGTTCCACTTCTGGGTATTTAGCTGAAGGAAATGAAAACTCGAACTCAAAAAGATATTTGCACCTGTTCACTGCAGGATTATTTATAATAGCCAAGGCATGGAAACAACCTAAGTGTCCGTGAATGGATGAAAGGATAAAGAATAGTCAGTCACAGTCGCTCAGTCGTGTCCGACTCTTTGCAATCCCAAGGACTGTAGCCCACCAGGCTCCTCTGTCCGTGGGATTCTCCAGGCAAGAATACTGGAGTGAGTTGCCATTTCCTTCTTCTTGAATTGAACTTGGGTCTCCTACATTACAGGCAGATTCTTTACTATCTGAGCTGTAAGTGGTGTGTACATATGCGATGGACTATCATTTAGCCATAAAAAAGGGAATTCTGCCATTTTCGACAACATGGATGAACCCTGTGGGCATTATGCTAAGTGAAATAAGTCAGAGATAGACAAATACTGTAAGATCTCACTTATGTGTGGGAATCTAAAAGAAAAACAACAAAAAACCTCACAGAAGCAGAGAATAATTGCTGGTTGCCAGAGGCTTAGGGTGGCAAAATGATTGAAGGTGATCAAAAAGTACAAACTTTTAGTTATAAAATAAATACGTCACAGGAATATAATGTACAGCCTGCTGGTGACCACAGTTAAAACTTGAAAGTTGCTAGGAGAGTAGATCTTAGAAGTTCCTCATCACAAGAAAAACAATGTTTATTAACTATGTATGATGGTGGAAGTTGACATATTGTTGGAGCGCCTATCAAAGCCCTGAAGGATATACAATAAATAAGTAGAGAAAAATAAAAAACTGAACAGTAAATTATATAACCTTTATAACACTTTTATTTTATTGTTAAATATTATAGTATTTATTACTAAACCAACTTGATTCCACTAGTATTCCTCAAAGGATAGTGTTTTCTCCTTAGGTATTAATCTCCATATCCAACAACACCAAGCATACAGGCAACTAAACATGTGCCCATCAATTAATAAACAGTTCATTTTATTGAAAGCACACTTGATAGTTGCTGTGAAAGTGGTTTACTCTTTCATAAACACTACAACAGTGAAAGAGGTGCCTTTTCAAACATCAAGTAAAATGCTACGGTGCATGCTCACACTCAGTTGTGTCCGATTCTTTCTGACCCCATGGACTATAACCCACCAGGTTCCTCTGTCCATGGAATTCTCCAGGCAAGACTACTGGGGTCGGCTGCCATGCCCTCCTGCAGGGGAACTTCCTGACCCAGGGATCAAACCCACGTCTCCTGCTTGGCAAGTGGATTCTTTACCACTGGGTTACCTGGGAAGGATTCCCCCCACCCCCATCCCTACCAATGCTACTACATCAGTCATTACTGCCCTCTGGATACAAATCTACACTCATTCAATAAGCCCTATGGCCTGCTCACAGCCTGGCTCAGAATGATTTTTCAGTCTCATCTCCTACGACTGCCTGTTGGTCATACACCCTGGCCACACCAAACTTCTGCCTGCTCTCTAAACCCACCAGACCTAGAGAGTCCTTCACCCACTTCTCCACGGCACACTCCTACTCATCTTCTAAGACCAGTCACCACTTCTGTGAAACTTCAAGGGAGAGTTGATTTTTGTCTGCACCTCTCACAGCACTGTGTGTCAACCTCCCTTACCTGGTGGAACAGACTATACTAACCACCAAATCCTTCCAGAAATAAAGCTACTTAAAAGTAGAGGCTCATTCATTTTGATCATCTGACTGATACCCACCACTTTTAAACAAGAACAAAATCATTGATGAATGCTAAGAAAAGCAAACAGATATTGTTCAAGCATTCTCTCTAATATAACCTGGAAATGTATATGTACGTGAAAACACATGAAAGATCACAATGAATTCATCAACCACCAGATTAAATGGCGATTATCGCTCTGCAAAAGGATTCATTATTTTTACCAGAAAGTGAAAGTGAAGTAGCTCAGCCGTGTCCGACTCTTTGCAACCCTGTGGACTGTAGCCTACCAGGCTCCTTCCTCCATGGGACTCTCCAGGCAAGAATACTGGAGTGGGTAGCCATTTCCTTCTCCAGGGGATGTTCCCGACGCAGGGATCGAACCGGGGTCTCCGCATTGCAGACAGACGCTTTAACCTCTAAGCCACCAGGGAAGCCCTTTTCCCAGAAATACTTATAATAAAGTCCCCTTTAAAAATACACTCTTTGTAAAATTATCCCTTTTATCCATTTTGTTATGTGACTTTTCAGAACCACTTTGTTACAAACCTAGATACATTCCTGACTGGCAACAAGACGATCATGTAGTCCAAATAAGACAGTCCAAAATTCAAATTTTAAAAGGCAACCTTGAGTAATTAAGTATCAAAATCATTCAAGAACCCTTTCAATCTAGTTTTAGATATCTACATTTTCTGAAGCAAGTCTATCTTTTGTGCAAGTCACTTTGTAAAATGCTTCATTCAATCATTTCTTAACCAAATCACTTGTGGAAGGTTTTAAGAATAACATGCAACAAAGTTAACATTTAGGAAGCTTTTGTTATTATCAGTTGTGTCAGAACCTGAGTCAGATACAAGTTCTAAAAATTCAAATACAATAGGACATAGATCTGACTTCATCTGTATAAAGTCTTTGTCAAGTTAAATGTGAGCTATACACAGAAACTGGGAATGAATGAATTTGAAATTCTAAGATACATCTTCCTTCATTCTAGTAGTTAACAGCAATAATAATAGCCACCCACTATTTACCAGACATTTCACGTAAATTCTCCCTGATCCATCCAAAAGCCCCTCAGAGAAATCTGAGCCTCAGACATTACATGGCTGGCCAAGGCTACACAGGTAGCAGGTTCGTGAGCGTGTGCTCAGTTGCTTCAGCTGTGTCTGTCTCTTTTTAACCCCATGAACAGTAACCTGCCAGGCTCCTCTTGTCCATGGGATTCTCCTGGCAAGACTACTAGAGTGGGTTGCCCTGCCCACCTCCAGGGGATCTTCCCAACTCAGGACCTGAACTCAAGTCTCCTGCATCACAGATGGATTCTTTACCCACTGAGTCAAGTAACAAGAAATGAGATTCAAATTCAAATTTGAATGGTTCTAAAGATTAAAAGTTAATTCACTTCTATGCTAACAATGTGTAATACTGAAATATTAACCCAAATTTCTACAAGTCTCTTTCTTTCTTTGAACTGCTTAAGGATAAATGATTTAATGTATTTCTGTTTCTCATCACCTTCTTAGCATGCAATAATCATTCTCTGAAGCATAACTAAGACTCTGTGCCTGAAGTCTATGCTTTTTGAATACAAAAATTAATACAGAAAACCTCAATTAAAATTTAGAGTCGGGAATGGCTTGTAGAGGGAGTTCTCACATATTCTCACACTCCATTATTTGCATGCAGTGACCTTCACCGACATGCCTCGCTGGAAGCAGAACTCTGCACAGCAAGAGCCCAGGCCATGAGAAACCTCTCAGCTCCATAAATGAAAAAAGTTACCACCACCCTAAACTCCTACTTTCCTCCCTAGGACTTTCATTTAGAACAGCCCCTCTCAACTCTCTCCTTTTCCCTATAAAAGCATGCTCCCTTTGTCTTTGGACTTATGTGTGTGTATGTGTGTGAAGTCACTTCAGTCATGTCCAACTCTTTGTGACCCTATGGACCACCAGGCTCCTCTGTCCATGGAATTCTCCAGGCAAGATTACTGGAATGGGTTGCCATGTCCTTCTCCAGGGGATTTTCCCAACCTAAGGATTGAATCCGTGTCTTTTAAGTCTCCTGCCCTGGCAGGCGGGTTCTTTATCACTAGCACCACCTGGGAAGCCCCTTGGACTTACCTATGGTTCACCATAGATTACACTTCCCAAACTGTAATTCTGTGCTGTTCCTGAATAAACCCATTTTATTGTTTTAGATCAACAAGTTCTACTTTGATACTTCTATACAGTTAACTGTTTTGAATAGCACACAACAGTAACTTCCTTTTACTGAAGTCTAGACAAATACCTTTTTGGAGAAGTTTCAGTACCATGTTACATAAAAATACCAACTACTTTCTCTCAATGCTACTTAGAGGTAACCTCCATGGAGCTTAGCTTTTAGGTATTAAATGCTCTGAAACTAGCCTTAAAAATAAAGGAATGGATTAAAAGGGGCTCTCTAAATATTTGATTAAATACCAGGTGGTAACATCAATTTCAAGTATGAATTCCATGCTGGTGAAGGAAAAAAAAGTTTCAATTCAATAAAAATTCTGTTCCACCAGCTCTGCAAAATTTCACGGCTCATCTGCATTCTCTTAAAGCTTCTTCACTGATGGTACTTGTTTAGAAAGGATCAAGAGCCAAGTTTAATATAGGATTTATTTAATTATATCTGTTTAGGACAGTTGTATGTGGGTAGTTATTCTGCCATCAAAGTAATTAGCATTAAGATCAAAAGCTTTGCGTGAATCCAGAATACAAATTTGTTTGGATTTTATGTCATGGAACCACAGAAAGAATCCAGTAAGTCAACTTTAACTGAATTTATTTATACCTGTCATTTCCTTTGGGGCAAATTCATTTTACAGACTGCTGGCAAAATAAGAGACTCAAAACTGGTCAGCTTTTATTGTTTGGTATTAACTCTTTAAGTGGTGGCCATAGAGCTGAAGCTAATTCAGCCATGTTGTTGGTTCAAAAGGGAACTTAATTACCTCAAGCCAAAGGTATTTATATAATCAGTTGACAGGAAACAGATTAACTGCTATTATAATGTTCCTGAAGCCAGGAACTACAAAACAAGATGAACTGTAATTAGAATAGCTCAAAAGCAAAGAGCTATCAGCTACTTTTTGTCCTTTTACTAAATTTGCAACAAAGTTTTATTTTATTTTTTATTTTTCACTCACCCTCTTGTGCTATTTTATGATTAACATCAATGATCTCTGCAATAAGAGTAGCTGTATGTGTTCACAGAATCACACAGAGATGAAAAGAGACTCCAAAGACCATCTAATGCAACTAACATCTGAAGAGTATGTTCCTTTTACTATATCCCCACTAAGCAACCACTCCTAGAGAAGGGGGCAACCCACTCCAGTATTCTTGACTGAAAAATCCCACAGACAGAGCCTGGTGGGCTACAGTTTGCAGAGTTCGACTCGACTGAGTGATACCCACACCCCTACACACACACACGCAATAAGCAACCAGTGGATGAAACATTTTCTACCTATGAAAGCAGCCCACTCCATCTTCAGATGAATCCTGTATAGAGCTTTCACTCAGTAAATAAATCATTATCGTTTCTACTTTGTTGTATCTGTAAAAGTCATGAAAAACAGATCTCTTTTTTCATATGAAGTCCTTTGAACATCTAAAGAGAGTGACTTTCTCCACCTACTTCCATTCTTTCATGAGTTCCTAACATGAAATGCAATAAGTCCCATGTCTATGCTGGGCAAGCTTCAAAAAGTTAAATTTATGTGCATATCTAAAATTATTTTAATTTAAAAACATATAAAACTGTGAGTTACCTAAATATATTAGTTACCAACTTTAAATGAGTTGATGCTCACACATAGCAAAATCTTCCTTATGTGCATACTTATACAACTCAACAAAATCAGATACCAGACTGTTTTTATACTGTTTCAATAATTAATTGCCCTAACTGCCCCTAATGTATACCAGTGAAAAGTTCACATGAAAGACTACATGTTACCTAAAATTTTAATAAACATTTAATGTACTTTCTATAAAGTTTTAGAGATTTGTTTTGCAGTTTACTTGAATAACAGGATGAATTATGTAGTTTCAAGTAATATAGATGTGATCTCCCTTCCATAACTTTGACAACTTTCACCCAAAGTCAAACAAATAAAAAAAATAAATAAAAAATTTTTCATTTTTTTAGCCTAAGCCAGAACCTGAACTTAAGGCATTTTAGTCATCTGATTTCTGAAGGTCCTGAGATGGACTGCATAATATATTTCAAGATCCTCACTTTCAATATCAGTAGACGTTACCTTAAAACATTTAACATGTCCTTACCTTAAATAGCAGTTCATTAAACTCTCAACTGAATGCTGGATACACAGACTGTTTTGAAAGGCTAACATCTCTCAAATCACAATGACAAAATTATTAAACACTCATTCTACAGTCACTTACCCAAGACTCATGGTATAAAACTGTTAGTAGATACATTGCATAATCATAATTCTGTCTCTTTAAAGGGCACCTTTAAAAGAGAGAGGACAGAAGTTAAAATGGTAAACTTTCAGTATACAGAATAATTTGCAAAGTACACAAATACTAAATACAAAGGATAACTTATATTCAGGAATTCCCTATCTGCCTTAAGAAAATTCTGTCCTTGGAATAAGAATTATCTATGCACTTTATGTCTTGAGGACACTGAAAACTGATGCTATTTTTACTTTTATTTAGAGGATCTCTTCGCTTTCATTACTAACAAAGTTATTTACATATGATAATAGCTTTACACTATTTTTAATATGACTGTGTCAAACCCAAGAGCCTTTCATGATCTCAGGGCTACAAGTCTGCAATTATAGGAACATATCTGCTGTGTTTCTTTAAAGAATACAGAGACAGATGGTAATCTAGAAGTTCATCCTGATCTCCCCAGAGCTGATTCTTTTAAAAATGAGCTACACTACACAATGTTGTATTTTTTTTTTTTTTTTACAATGCTGTATTTTTATGCTGTCATATTTAAAATGGAACTAATGGCCCAATATTAGATAAACATCTACATGAATATGAGCTGGCGCTAGCTTTTAGGCTACAAAAGTAATAGAGAAATGGAAGTAATTAATTCTAATTTCTTTCAACATAAAATAAAACTATCATATGACAGTTAACTTCGATTGTACCCTGTTTATTCTGCATTTGGTTTAATAGTTTTCTACACAGTTGTTACGGTAAAACATATTTATACTCTGACACTTGTAAACGTAGGGGAAAAAAGCAACATTATCAGAAACTTTTAAGAATTTCTAACAGTAACTTTTTTTTAAATATAAATTTATTTATTTAACAGTAACATTTTAAAGGTATTTTTTAAAATTGCAAAGACTAAAAACACAGTGCTATTTTATGTTCTCTGAAGCTAGCAAGAACATATTATTAATGTATTAATATTTCAAATCTATTTCTCCCTGAGCTTTTTCCACCCCCATAGTTGCTACCTCTGAATGTCAGGCCACTTCTCTATACCACTAAGAAGCAAGACATAAAACCTAACTGATATGGCTGGTTCATGCTGATATATGATAGAAACCAATATAATATTGTAAAACAATTATCATTCAATTAAAAATAAATTAAAAAAAAAACTAATTGATACTGACACTTCCCAGTACTTTGAAACTAGGATAAGGAGAGAGAGAGGATATCTGCCATTTGCTTTTCTTTATATTTTGACCTAATTTAGAAACAACCAAAGTATAATTCTAGAAATAAAATAATCATTTAGCAAAAACATACCAACAGCCTTGCTTTACCTCAAATGATCTAATTTATAAATTCATATACAATAAATTTAATACTGCTTTTACAAACTTCTATGCTAGCACTGAAATTGTGCTTATTTACAAAAGTGCCCTGATACATTAAATTTCTACATTTAATAATCTTGATTTTAAAATGTAAGATTTCTATACTTTGATTTTGCAGAAAGCTGTTTAAGCATTAATCACTGGCAAATTATACTTTGTTTCCTTCTAACATCTTTCCTGAGTTTTACATGCACAAATATATTAAAAATAACAATAATTTAACTCAGCTACACAAGCCTCTCCTTGAACACAAAGATCACATCAATAGGAGGCTAGTGTGAGGATATTAAAAAATGAATGAGACAGCTTCTCTGACCTAAGAGGTTAATATCAGGCCTGCCAGGGGACTGGAGGACAATAAAGCAACACATGTGATGATACACTGAACTATTCTTTACCTGTCTGTCTTGATGGTAAGCACATCTGTGCTCTTGCAGTATCGATCTCCCACTAGTTTAATAAGTTTCTTCTTTGCATGATCATCTAAATTCAAACTGGAAAGTTTAACCTTAAAAATACATGAAAATATTTTGAAAAAAATTATATACTTTAAATGAAAAAAAAAAACAGTGGCAATATTATCTATACTAACATTAAAAAAGAAACCTTTTCAAACGCCTTTGTATACAGAGTTATCAATTCACAAGTATCATGAAGCCCGATCTTATTCACGAAAAAAAAAAAAAAAAAAATGGGAGCAAACTGGGAGTTCTTTGAACGTTCTGGGCATAAGCATCTTTCCTACAAGAATTAATGACATGTCTCTTGGATGAAATTACAGTGCTTATGAGTAGCAGTAACTAGTAGAATTCAACTCAATAAGTGTTAGTAAAGCTGTTTTTAAAAATAAATGGATGAAAAAAAATTTTTTAAATAAAAATACATGGATGAAACATACAGGCTTTAAGGACTCCTACCATGCAAGTATGAGACCCATATCACTGCAACAGTTTAGGGGCATTTATTCTAAGAGCTGCAGATATCTCAAGGAAACCGGAATAAAGCACCATGAGGGGTCAAAATATTTGAAATGATTCAGTTCAACATCTCTCAAAATGCTAGCCCCGCAAGCTGCTAAAAAGAATTTTAAAAGAATTTACTTCATTAAAAAGGCTCTCTCTATTGAATCTATTTAGGAAATGCTGAATTAAATTGGGTTCTTCACGGCAGGATTTCTTAGACAAAGCAAAATGTTAAAGAGCATTCTGAAATTTCAAGATGCAGGATGGTGATGCAATAATTTTCAAATTTATTCAACTCATGATTCCACTTTTCAAGGGATAATTCATGAACTTAGTCTTTCTTAAAACATATTTTGGGAAATGCTGGGCTAAAGGAGCATACTTTTTAATTTGCAGAGAATTATGGCCTTGGCTGAAAGGTATTATCCAGAGATAAACAGGCTTGATCCAGGAAAACAGGTTACAGGCTAGAATACAGTCAAGTGAGGTAAAGTAAAGATTATCTTTCCATGGAGAGCATTAAGCACATGCAAGAATTAAAACTATATGAAGTAAAAGGCTAAATAAGATTTTGAAATCCCACATATTTCTTCTTTCTAGCTTCAATAACCCAGCATTTCTCTCAAGACAACTGTAGCATAAGAGCTTACTTATTTTCCCATTTTTCCCACTAGTCCACAAACTCCTGAGCGTAAGAACAATATCTGTCTTGTTCCTGGCAATGACCTAGCACCTAAAAAGCACATAATATATATCAGCTAAACGAAATCATACATTTTAAAAAGGGAGGATATGTTGTTTATTTTTTAAGCACAGTGAATTTTTTTTATTTGGATTAGAGAAAATAGGAAATAAATAAATATGAATGCAAAGACCGTTAGTAAGAACAATGACAATTAAATATTAATCCCAGAGGATGGTCATATGGTGTAGGCAATGCGAAATTACTAGTCTTCTGAAAAGAATTTATGTCAACAATCAGGTTATTAGTCTGAGGGATAAAATGTTAGTTTTATGATGACTCTGATCGCTAGCATTATGGAGAATTACCTATAAGAAAAGCAAAAATATACCTACATTTTGATTGTTAATATGAAAATATATGCATCCATACAGATACAGTACAGAGAAAGAAACAGCTTTTACAGTCAGCTACTGAGAACGTAGTGATTTTTCACTTTTAAAACTCATTCAATAAAATTCAAGATATTTAACAATAATTAAAAAAATTTACCATTAAAAAATTTGTGTTTCTAGTTTCTAATGTGAGAGAGTCAAAAACAAAAATTGGCAGCAATGCTAATCATTACTGTGACAACTGCTTTAAAACTCATGTTCACATTAACATTTTAATGGTCAAAAGTTATATAGGCTCTTATGCCAGAAACTCATAAATACTGCAGAAGCAGCTGTGTGGTACACTCCCGCCACCTACTAGCACTCAAAGGCACTGCAAAATTGTAGTCTTTAACCTGGACTAAAACTCTTACTTTGAAGTTGACTGACATTTATTTGTCATTCTTTTTCCAAAATTCAAAAGAATCCTTAGACCTTTTTTTTACAAGTTACTATATTTTAAAGGGTCAGTATTAAACTATTAACATTATGCTCCAAACAATGTTGACATTTCAAATCAGAGGTGGTTGCAGTAATAGGTGTGTATCTTCAAAAGTCCACTTAGAATGACATAAATTGAAAGAGGTCTAAATGTGTGAAATATTTTCTCTATTTACAAGAATATGCAATTAGTTAAAGAACAATGGCATTAACACATAACCCGAGAACTGGACTTCATGTCTAGATAATTCTACTTAACAGATAAGTGACTTTAAACAAATCAGGTGATCTTCCTGTCTGTTTCCTCATTTATAAAACAGAAAGAATTTACAGAAGTTTTGTCAGGAGTAAGTGAGATTAAATAGAAGAAAGCACTTTTAAAGTAAAATCCTACACAAATATGTTACTTTAAATTCTGAACTACTTCTATGACTTATCACAAAACATGATACCAACTTTTACTTCCCTGAATTTAAAAATCTGAGTATCTCTAAATAATATTTTACAATAGTTGATTATCTTCACAATATTACGTTAAATCATGCTGGTCTACACATTTTAGTCTCACCGTTTCACCTGCTTCTACCCTTGGACCACAGTACCAGTCTGGACACTACCTCTGAACCTCAACTATCAGCAGATGGAGTGAAAATAGTTCCGAAGGGCAGCCAGGAGTCAGGCAGGGGGGTGTAAGGGACGGAGGAAGATGTGGTGTGGTGGCATGAGACAAGGAGCAGATCGGCAGGGATGGCCATGGGATACAGTGAGTAGTGCCTGCGGGCATACTTTAAATCAAGCACTGATTATTTTTATGTGAAACAAATTCAGCAGATTTAGAACCAGTAGGGACCTTGTATGTTTACTCTAGTACTTAAGACTAAGGCCCACAAAAATTAAACCCCAAAACATGAATTAGAGTCTAAGTTTCCTAGAAATTCCCCAGCGGTCCAGAGGTGAGGACTCCAATGATTGCTGTGGGTCCAGGTTCAATCTCTGGTTGGGGAACTAAGACCCCATAAGCCCCATGGTACGGCCAGAAAAAAAGAATCTAGGTTTCTCTGGGTTCAGAGATTTTACCATAAAACACAGAACTCAGTATTTTGTTATTATCATTATTATTAAAAGAAGTAACATTTATTAAATTTTTAAAATGTATGAGGTATTATTAGTCTATAATAGACACTCTGTTAACCCATGGAATGGTATCAGTAAAGCAGAATTTTAAGTTCTTCTCCTGTTTTCTTTTGTCGATCTATGTTTCATAAAATGTATATAATAAATCTTTTGTAATTTTTATATTTTCAGTATCTCTAAATACATAATTATATTGCTGGACACTTAAACTATCCTGGGAATTTAAAAAAAATGCTGAAAAGCTTCAAAAATTCATTTCATAACCCTGACACTGAAACTCAAAGAAAGAAAATTACGAGTTAGTTATGGCTATAACACTGAAAAAAATTTCTAAAAATTAAATTTTGTCTATTTGTTAGCATACAATGCAAAGATGGCTGCACAGATTTTCAGCGTATTTTTGCAGTCAATTGGAGCCTTTCAATTTAAAATACAGATTACATGGAGTACAAAAACGAACTTTTTGTACTGGAAAGCCCCTCAAAAAGGTGGGCTGTCACCCTCCAGAACAGGTGAATCAAAAGTACATTAGTAAGGGATCTCTGGACAAAGGGCTGATTCTAGGAATGGGACAGGAGTATCTAAAATGAACTAGGAGCATTTTGTGGTGTCAAAAAATGAAGATGTGTTTAAAACACAAATGATGGGGCATGGCCAAGGAACAGAGGGGCCAAGTGAATAAGTGTCAAACTGCCAAAACCAAAACAATCTGAGCAACACAACGAAGTATTACTGGACCAAAATCCAAGGGATAAAACAAATATCCCTGAGTCCACACTGATATAAATACATGATTGAATAAATAAACAAATGGAGGAGAACATACAAATTCCCCACATAGAAGAATTCCAAATAATCTATGTGATCTTTCTCCCTCAAGGTGGTGGAGTATAACTTCCATAAATGTGGGCTATGCAGAGTGACTTCCTTCTAAAGGGTATCCTATGGAAAGGAAGAAAAAAAAGAGTAATTTTAAAGTGGAGAAAGATCTAAGCTGCATCACCAATGATAAATCAAGTGAGCAACCTACACCCTTGCTCTGATGCTATGAGAATGCCACTTTGCTTGAGGCTTTTTTCCCCAAAACACAGAACAGTCTAACCGTGAGAAAAACATCAAACTAATTCAAACAAATCGAAACTGAAGGACGTTCCACAAAATACGTAACTGGTACTTCTCAAAACTGTCAAAGTCACCAAAAACAAGGAAATTCTGAGAAATAATCAGTCAAGAAGAGCCTAAGGAGACAAGATGACTAATGCAATGTGGTACCCTGGATGGGATTCTAAAGAAAAAAAAGAGAACATTAGATAAAAACTAAGGGAATCTGAATAAAGTATGAACTTTTAATTAAAAGTGTATCAATAGTGATTCATTCATTAGTTGTAACAAATGTACCAAAGTAGCATAAGACATTAACAACAGGAGATATTTGGTGAGACATACAGCAAACTCTGTACTATCTTTGAAACCTCTCTGTAGATCTATTCTAAAAGTAAAAGTTTAATTAAAAAAAAACTGTCCGTGACTGCTGTGTGAGAAAGATACATCATGTGCATCAAGAAACCAGGGTACTGGAAACAAGAGTTTCCAGTACTAACTTAGGAGTTACTAGGCCACACGTGGAACTGCACTGGCATGTGGCATGTTCCTGGTGAGTGAAGCAGGGCTTTGATATTCCTCCAAAGCAATATGAGATAAAGACAAATGGTGCTAAATAAAATATTAAAATAGAAAATCAGTCAGTGGTAAAGTAAAAGAATAATGTACCATAAACTGATCAGGACTCAGAAATGATTCAGTAATTGAAAATCTAGAAATTAACTCGTTACTTTAAAAAATTCAAAGGAGATCATTCCAAAAACACTAGTAAACTAGGAACAAGAAATGGCAACCCACTCCAGTACTCTTGCCTGGAAACTCCCACGGATGGAGGAGCCTGGTAGGCTGCAGTCCATGGGTCGCTAAAGGTGGGACACGACTGAGCGACGTCACTTTCACTTTTCACTTTCATGCATTGGAGAAGGAAATGGCAACCCACTCCAGTGTTCGTGCCTGGAGAATCTCAGGGACAGAGGAGCCTAGTGGGCTGCCGTCTATGGGGCTGCACAGAGTCGGACACAACTGAAGCGACTTAGCAGTAGTAGCAGTAAGAACAGGATACGTCGTTAACATAATAGGGACTACTGTCTCAAATTGGGGTCCATTTCAGAGTTAAAGGCTAAACACTAGAGGCACACACATTGTAGAGCAGCACAAGGGACTACATAAACATTTTAGAAACTAATTCAAAGGAAAACAAAAAACAAGATGTTAAAAATGAAAACTACCATTAATTATCATTTATTTCTTGAGAAATGACCCAAAGAATCAACTGAAAAGTCCTAGCATTCAGATTTTGGTCTCTAAACATCAATGTTCACTAAAATGCATCAGAGCTCCTAGAGAAACAGCTAATTCCAGGTCTGAGATACGAAATACACTATAAAAGGAGGCTGGGCCATCTTGTGTCAGAAGGCAAGGAAATTTTCGAATGATAATGGGATTGTAAAAAGAAAAAAAAGGATACAGGAATCAGCTTAGACTCCTACTGGCCAAAGTTTGGACACACTTGAGAATATCAAAAAGAATACGATTTTATTTGATTAAAATTTGCTGAACATACCTATCTACACATACCTGTTCAAGGGAAATGGAAAATATATAACCTCACGTTAGAGAGAGATTGTGTTGTCAGTCTCTTAACCACATGATCAATCTCAGCATACTAAAAATATAGTAACCCGACTTTACGTGCCTTCTCATGGAATGAAATATAAAATACATAGCAACATCTCTCAAATACTGTTGTCACAGTTAACTCTAACGTAATCAGCCCCTTAAATCTAGCTTCCAGTTTATATGAAATACAGAAAAATAAGGTAAATGACATCAGGATGCATTGACAAATGCAGAAGGTAGGGGATGCTGCAGAATAAAATGCCTGTCTCTTTAACTTGTCTAGTAAAGGTGGGGGTGGCAGGCCGGGGAGTGGGAAAAGGAGTAGTGGGATCCTTTGCTGGTCTAGATTTAAAAAGACATAAGTAACATCACAGGCAAATGCAACTGTGTTTGACTGGATCCTGGTTTAAACAACTCAAATGTCTACTGACTTTTAAGTGGATAAATAAAAGTGAAGTGAAAGTTTTAATTGCTCAGTTATGTCTGATTCTTTGCAACCCCATGGACTGTAGCCGCCCCCCAGACTCCTCTGTCCATGGAATTCTCCATGCAAGAACACTGGAGTGGGTTGCCATTTCCTTCTCCACGGGATCTTCCTGACCCAGGGATCGAATCCAGTTCTCCTAGTATTGCAGGTGGAATCTTTATCTGAGCCACCAGTGAAGCCCAAGTGGATAAAAAAAAAAAAATGTGGTGTATCCATAAAATGAAATATTATTTGGCAATAAAAAGAAATGAAGAACTGATACATGCTATAACAGATGAAACACTGAAAGCATTATACTAAGGAAAAGCATACATGTTATATTATTCATTTACATGAAATGTCAAGAATAGGCAGATCCACAAAGAAAGAAAGTAAGATTAGTAGTTGATAGGAGAACATTGGTGAAAAGGGAGTGATTGATAATGGGTATGGGATTTCCTTTCTGTGGTGATGAAAATTTCTGGAGTTAAGTAGTGGTGACGGCTGCACATTTCTGCGACTACGCTGAAAACCACTGAGCTGTAAACTTTAAAAGGATGCATTCTACAGTATGTGAATTATCTCAATAAAGCTGCGATTAAAAAGAAAAAATAAGTTTGTAAGAAATCAATACAGCATCAAAATGGGCAAAGGAGCAAAAAAAAGTATTCTACAAAGGAATAAACTTTCACCCTCATTTGAATTCAAAGACATACATATTTCAAATAAAATTTTTACCTATCAAGCTAATAGGTAATAATAATATCTTATCTGGTAAGAGTACAGAAAAATACAGGCTTTCTCACTATCTGCTGGTTTGTATTTGGAGGAATTTTATATAATCAAATAACTATCACAATATATATAAAAAATCCTTAAAAGATCTATATCCTTTGACCTGACTTCTCATTTTAGTAAGTTATCTGAGGAACATAATCAGAAATATATATAAATATTAATTTCTAAGAATATTCATTATATGTTTCTAATAAAGAAAACTGTTAGAAAGCCTAAATGTATCAGTTTTATAGTCACACATACAAAATACTATTATAAAATAAAGTGTTATAATAATTCTTATTTTTTAAAAAATAACTCTTACCCGTAAGGTCACTACTCGTGCTTTGGGGTTTCGAATAGATGGTCCTGATGAAATATAATCAGCTGTGTCAATTTCAATTGGAAAATGCTTCTCACATTTCTCATCACTGTCTAATGCAGCTGGCCACTCAGTGCAAAAATCTGAGAATTAAAAAAATTTTCAATTGTAGTTTTATAATTCTCATTGTAATACATATTACCAGACAAAATCAAATTAATGAGGGAGATCACTTTTTAGGATACATGAAATGAAAGAACAGATTCTCTTTTGCACTTTATATACATCATCATCCCACATGCATCACTTTTCTTCCTAGGTGAATCCTAATTAGGGGATTTAATTAAGGGAATGATTTGGCTAGTTCAGGTTTTGTGGGGAGCAGTAAGTTAAAAGGGAACTATGACCTGATGGAAGCTTATTATAGCTTTGCACATATCTGTTATGAGACAGTGTTAATTCCTGACCAACTGAAAGCAAAAAATTTCATAGAGCCTGGAGCACTATTGTTTTTGAAACGGCAATAGGTAATATGAATTCACATCCAAATGAAGGTTATTAAAAATCAGATGACGGGGAAACGGAAGTGAGCGGCAGGGCCAGCTGACCGTAACAGTGAGAGTTTGTGCGCCAAACAAGTTGAACATGAATGTGAGAGGACTTGGATCTCAGCTAAAGGACAGTATTCCAGTTACTGAGCTTGTCAGCAAGTGGACCTTTTGAAAGTCATGATCTTCTTCGAAAAGGTTTCTTGTGTGAAAAATGAACTTCTGCCCAGTCATCCTCTTGAATTATCAGAAAAAAATTACCAGCTCAACCAAGATAAGATGAACTTCTCCACACTGAGAAACATCCAGGGTCTATTTGCGTCACTAAAACTGCAGATGGAATTCAAAGCAGGGCAGCAGGTTAAGTGTCTTCCATTTCTTCCAAGCTCAAACCTTTCACTGGATATTTTGAGGGGTAACGACGAGACTATTGGATTTGAAGACATTCTAAATGACCCATCAAAAAGTGAACTAATAGGAGAACCGCATTTGATGGTTGAATATAAACTTGGCTTACTGTAATGCTGTGTGCTGTTCATGGAAGTAGAGGGGCTGCGTCTTGTTTACAGTTGTCTTTTTCCTATAATTTGATGTGTACGACATTAAAAGTACTGACACATTAAAAAAAAAAAAATCAGTTGAAGGGAAGTGAAAGAAGCTCTGAAGAGGCTTTAAGAGGGGATTCCCAGGTGGTCCAGTGGGTAGGACTCAGTGCTTTCACTGTCGTGGCCCAGGTTTAATTCCTGGTCAGGGAACTAACATCCACCAAGCCATGTGGTACAAGCTCTACCAGAGAACTGAGATGTTGTCAATCTTCTTTGTCAACAGGGCCTCTAACTGTAAAGCCTGAGTTACCTTTCAGTTCAGTTCAGTTGCTCAGTTGTGTCCGACTCTTTGCAACCCCATGAATCACAGCACACCAGGCCTCCCTGTCCATCACCAACTCCCGGAGTTCACTCAGACTCACGTCCATCCAGTCAGTGATGCCATCCAGCCATCTCATCCTCTGTCGTCCCCTTCTCCTGCCCCCAATCCCTCCCAGCATCAGAGTCTTTTCCAATGAGTCAATTCTTCGCATGAGGTAGCCAAAGTACTGGAGTTTCAGCTTTCAGAGTCACCTTTAAATGATCCTTAATTCATGTTTCTTTTGACTTCTGAGCTCCTGGCACTAAATGGAAAGAACAGACTTGTCTGCATATTCATGCAAGACAGCCAGTCTGGAGAGAGTGGGTCTACGTCTGAGATCTGGGCTACAAGCAGAAGTTCTAAGCCCGGAGAACACTGCTCATAGCAGAGGTACAAACTCAGGCCTCAAATGGGAAAAGAAAAATCTTTCAAGGAAACGAGAGAGCTCCCAGCCTCCTGTAGCTATCAGTACAATACCGAGGCACTCCCTAGGTGGGCAACTGATTTCATTTTGCCCTAGTCTATCAAGTTAGTACAGTACAGGGCTCCCAGTCTGGGATGAAAACTTCTAAGATTATCAGGTTCCCCTTAACAGAAATCCCATTTCCTAAACAACCTTTTCCTAAGAAGAGCTAAAAGTAATAGGTTTCTTAGATCAAGCGCATGAGACCCCATGGATCCATGCTTTCTCCAACAACATTTTCCCCAAGCTAACGACTTTCTTATAGTAGACACTATATTTAGCTCCTGTTTAGACTTTAAAATCAGTCAGCAAAATGTCACTCCAGATTACAGAGACTTTCCAAGACCTGGGACTAAATATATGTTAGCAAATTAAGTATAGCTCACACCATTCCCTAAATACTGTGTTTAAGAGATCAATACCCAGACACTCTGAGGGGAAGAAATAGCTTTGCCATTAAGAACATTGTGACATTTAAATAAAATGAAAGGAGCAAAATTCCTGGGGTTAAACTGCATTCCCATTATGGACTAATCCCAGTATCCTGTACTATAAGATGCAGCAGTGCCAGGCACTTTGTAAGACAGACTAGTGTGGGGAATTTTATGAGTTACTGAGTTTGTACTGACCTTTTTAAAAAAAAAAAAAAAAAAAAAACTTTGGATAAGTCATTTCAATCACCAGATGATAATTACAGTTTTTAAATTAAATTGCCCGATTATATGTTGAAAAAACCCCAGCCAACTGGAAAGTACATAATAGACCCCTCTCAACCTTTTGTTCATCTGATAGGTAGAGCAATAGACTAGAATTTGGAAGACCTTGGTTTTTACTTAACTTCTGCCACTGATTATTAAAGTTTTGGTAAATTACCTAACTTTCCTGTGCTTCAAATTTTCCATCTGCAAGTCAGATACAAAATCTGAACTGACCTACTCTGAAAGAAAACTGAGAAGAAATACTTGAAAAGCCTGTGAGTTATTTGGAAGATATGATCTAAATCTAGAAGCTGGCAAAAGTATAAGGGCAAAATTAAGGAAAGATTAAAACATTCACTTAAATATTGTAAAATATAATGCTACTCTTGTAAATGTACTGTATAGAACCCTTTCATTTAAAAACTATTAAGTATTTTCGAACTATCTCATTACCAGTTTCTAAATTATAAATGCACATTAAAAAATAATGTTTAAAAAACAAAAAAAGTGGAATTTATCACAGGGTAATATATTTGGTCTTCTGTGTGTTCTTTCCATTTCGTCTTGGTCTCTTCAGCATCTACTAGGTCTCTACTGTTTCTGTCCTTTATTGTGCTCATCTTTGTGTGTAAAGAGGGCTTCCCTGGTGGCTCAGACAGTAAGGAATCTGCCTGCAATGCAGGAGACCTGGGTTCGATCCCTGGGTTGGGAAGATCTTCTGGAGAAGAGAATGGCAATCTCCTCCAGTATTCTGGCCTGGAGAAATCCATGGACAGAGGAGCCTGACAGGTTGCAGTTCACGGGGTCACAGAGAGTTGGACATGACTGAGTGACTTTCACTTTTTCACTTTTGGGTGTAAAGAAGGCAGAGTGCCAAAGAATTGATGCCTTTGAACTGTGGTGCTAGAGAAGACTCCTGAAAGTCCCTTGGACAGCAAGGAGATCAAACCAGTCAATCTTAAGGGAAATCAACTCTGAAAACCATTGGGAGGACTGATGATGAAAGCTCCAGCATTTTGGTCTGATGTGAAAAGCCGACTCACTGGAAAAGTCCTCGATGATGGGAAAGACTGAGAGTAGAAGAAAAAGAGAGTATCAGAGGATGAGATGGCTGGGTGGCATTACTGATGCAATGGACATGAACTTGGGCAAACTTTGGGAGATGGTGAGGGACAGGGAGGCCTGGTGTGCTGCAATCCATAGGGTCACAAAGAGTTGGACACGACTGGGCGACTGAACAACAATCCATTTGTTAACCGGCTTTGCAAAGGATCAAAAAATTACATATGATTTGTATCATATGGGGCACAAATGTGCACCAGTGATCTCTGTCAGTCTAACATTAATGCTGCTGCTGCTAAGTCACTTCAGTTGTGTCTGACTCTGTGCGACCCCACAGATGGCAGCCCACCAGGCTCCCCCATCCCTGGGATTCTCCAGGCAAGAACACTGGAGTGGGTTGCCATTTCCTTCTCCAATGCATGAAAATGAAAAATGAAAGTGAAGTCTCTCAGTCGTGTCCGACTCTTAGCGACCCCACGGACTGCAGCCCACCAGGCTCCTCCATCCATGGGATTTTCCAGGCAAGAGTACTGGAGTGGGGTGCCATTGCCTTCTCCGCAGTCTAACATTAGGCGCCAACAAATAAAGAAACATACAATCTAAAGGGACAGAAGTTCATCCTAATGTCTCAGAAGACAACATAACTTAATGAAAATAAGAGAGATTTTTCTTCCCTCATTTCAAGTGTAAGGTTATTATTCCTGCTTTTTAGACCTCTTTTTACGATCTTTTCATTTTTTTTTCTTCCTTTTAATTTTCAACTGGAAGGCCCTTACAGAAGCTCAAATTTCATCATAATCATTTTACTACTTTATTTCTCCTATTAGCATAATCAGGCCACCTATGAAGTTTCTGGTTTCATTTCCTTTTCTGAAAAGCCTTGATAACTATACTGAGCAAGTAGACATCACCTTCAGATGAACATGGGAGTCCATGTATCTCAATACTCCATCTTCATTTCCTTTGGATATATATCAAGAAATAGGATTGCTGGATTATATAGTGTTCTAATTTTCACTTTTTTGAGGACTCTCCATGGTGTTTTCCACAGTGGCTGCACCAATTTGCATTCCCACCAACTGGGCACAAGGGTCCTCTTCTCCACATCTTCATCAACAGGTTACCTTCCTGACAATAGTCACTTTGGTGCAGTGATTTTGAAATTTTTTCCCCCTGATAATTAGTGAAGTTGAGCATCTTTTCATGTACTTATCGGGCATTTGTAAATCTTCTTTGGAAAAATGGTGTCTATTTAGCTCTGCACATTTAAAATCAGTTTTGTTTTTTTTTTTTTTAATATTGAGTTGTATGAGTTCTTTACATATCTTGGCTATTAACCTCTTAACAGATACATGACTTGCAAATGTTTTCTACCATTCCACAGATTGCCTTTTCACTTCACTGATGGTTTCCTTTGCTGTGCAGAAGCTTTTTAGTTTGATGTAGTCCCACTTGTTTATTTTTGCTTTTCTTGCCTTTCCTTTAGGTGTCAAATTCCTAAAAATCATTGCCAAGACCAATGTCAAGGAGCTTACACGCAATGTTTTTCTCCAGGAGTTTTATGGTTTCAGGTCTTATGTTCAAGTTTTTAATTCATATTCATTTTTGTGTATAGTGTAAGAATGTGGTTCTCCCAACAACATTTACTGAAGAACTATCCTTTCCTGATTAAGTGTTTTTGGTTCTTTTGTCACAAATTAAGTAAACAAATACACGACTTTATTTTGGAATTCTGTTCTGTTCCACTGATCTATGTGTCTGTTTTTATGACGAAACCACACTGTTTTCTGACTACTACTATTGCTTTGTAATACAGTTTGAAATCAGGATGTGTGATGGCTCCAGCTTTGCTCTTCTTTCTCAAAACTGCTTTGGCTATTTGAGGTCTTTTACAGTTTGTTCCATGTCTGGGAAAAATACCTTTGGAATTTTGACAGAGACTGCATTGAATCTGTATATTGGTTTGAGTTTTATGGGTGTTTTAACATTATTAATTCTTTCAATCCATATCTTAACACTTATTGGTGTCTTCTTCAATTTCTTTCATCAATATTAGTATTCAGTATACAGATCTTTCACCCTTGGTTAAATATATTCCTAAGTACTTTATTCTTATTTTTATTATGTGTTCATATATATTTTACTTTTATTTCTTCCAGTTTTGAGACCTAATTGGTATATAGCACTGTATAAGTTTTAAGCGCTTTTTAAAAAGCTGGCTTAAAACCCAACATTAAAAAAACTAAGATCATGGCATCTGGTCTCATCACTTTATGGCAAATAGGAGGGGAAAAGGTGGAAGCAGTGATAGATTTCCTCTTTTAGGGCTCCAAAATCACTGTGGATGGTGACTGCAGCCATGAAAATCAGAAGACATTTTGCTTCTTGGAAGGAAACTTATGACAAACCTAGACAGTATATTAAAAAGCAAAGACATCACTTTGTTGACAAAGGTCCCTAGAGTCAAAGCAATGGTCTTTCAGAATTGAACCATAAGGAAGGCTGAGCACCAAAGAATTGACGCTTTCGAATTGTAGTGCTGGAGAAGACTCTTGAGAGTCCCTTGGACAGCAAGAAGATCAAACCAGTCAGTTGTAAAGGAAATCAACCCTGATTACTCACTGGAAGGATTGATGCTGAAGCTGAAGCTCCAACACTTTGGCCACCCAATGTGAACATGTGACTCAATAGAAAAGACACTGGGAAAGATAAAAGGCAAAAGGAGAAGGGGGTGGAAGATGATGAGATGGTTGGATAGCATTACTAACTCAATGGACAAGAACTTGGGGAAACCTCGGGAGATAGTGAGGGACAGGGAGACCTGGTGTGCTGTAGCCCATGGGGTCACAAAGAGTCAGATACGGCTGAGGGACTGAACAACAACTGTGCAATTTAAGGTACAGGGCATAATAATTTGAATTACATAAATTATGAATGATTATCATAATAAATTTAATGACTATCCGTCTATAAATACAAAATAAAATAAATAGAAAAAAAAACTTCTCCCTTGTGATAAGAACTCTTAGGATTTCTTCTCTTAAAAACTTTCATAGATAACATGTAGTAGTATTAATTATATTTATCATATCATACATTACATCCTTAGTATTCAGTTACCTTGTAACTGGAAGTCTGTATCTTCTGACTGCCTTCATTCAATTCTTCCTCCCCTCACCCAGTACTTTATTCTTTTTGGTGCTATTGTAAACGATTTTCTTAACTTCTCTTTCTTCATCTCCTTCTGAACTCCCAACTTCACTGCAGAAAATGCAACTGATTTTTGTATACTAACTGTATCCTGCAACTTTACTGAATCCATTTATTAAGTTTTTTTTGAGTCATTAGGATTTTATATGCATAAAATAATGTCATCAGCAAGTAACGACAATTTTCCTTCCTCCTTTCCTATGCCTTCTGTTTCTTCTTGCCTAGCTGCTCTGGCTAGAACTGACACTACTATGTTGAATAAAAGTGGTGAAAGTGGCATCCCTGTCTTGTCCTGATCCTAGCAGAAAAGCTTTTAGCTTTTCATTGCTGTACTATGATATCAGCTTTGAGCTTATTATATGTGGCCTTTATTATGTTGAAGTTTGTTCCCTCTATACACACTGTGTTGAGTTTTCTCATGAAAGGATGCTGAATTCTATCAAATGCCTTTTCTGCATCTATTGAGAAGATCATATGATTTTTATCTTCCATTTGTTAATGTGATATGTCACACTGATTTACTTGCAGGTGCTGCACCACCTGGCATCCCTGAAATAAATCCTTCTTGATCATGGTGTATGACCCTTTTAATGTACTGTTGAATTTGGTTTGCTAGTATTTTGTTGAGGAGTTTTGCATCTACGTTCATCAGGGATATTAGCCTGTGTTATTTGCCTTTGTAGGAGAAGGCAATGGCACCCCACTCCAGTACTCTTGCCTGGAAAAATCCCATGGACAGAGGAGCCTGGTGGGCTGTAGTCCATGGGGTCGCTAAGAGTCGGACACAACTGAGCAACTTCACTTTCACTTTTCACTTTCCTGCATTGGAGAAGGAAATGGCGACCTACTCCAGTGTTCTTGCCTGGAGAATCCCAGGGACGGGGGAGCCTGGTGGGCTGCCGTCTATGGGATCGCACAGAGTCGGACACGACTGATGTGACTTAGTCCGGTTTTGGAATCAGGATAATGCTAAGTTTATGACTTTGGGTCGTCTCTTCTCTTTTACTTTTTTGGAAGTTTGAGAAGGATTGATATTAATTCTTTAAATGTTTAGTAGAACAAACCAGTGAATTTGGAATTTGGGATTAACATATACACATGATTATATATAAATAACTAACAAAGACCTACTGTATAGCACAGAGAACTATACTCAGTATTTTAAAATAACCTATAAGGGAAAATAATCTATAAAAGTATACATAGATTTATACATATGTTTAATTGAATCACTTTGATGTACTGCTGAAATTAAGCAAACGCTGTAAATCAACTATGATTCAATTAAAAAAAAATCACCAATGAAGCCATCTGGAGTGACTCAATCTCCTTACTAGTAACTGGTCCATTCAGATTTTCTATGCTTGCTTCAGTCTTGGTACATTATATATTTGTAGGACTGTATCCATTTCTTCTAGATTGTCCAATTTGTTGGCATAAAAATGTTCACAGTAGTCTCTTAGATCCTTTGCATTTCTGTGATATCAGTTGTAACATCTCCTATTTCATTTTTAATTTTCAAGCCTCTCTTTTTCTTGCTAGATAAAGGTTTGTCTATATTGTTTATCTTTTCAAAAAATAAGCTCTTATTTATCTTTTCTGTTGTCCTGTCTTAATTTATTCCCATTCCAACCATTATACTTCCTTCCTTCTACTAACTCTGGGCTAAGTTTGTTCTTCTTTTTCTAATTCCAAGTTAGGTGGCTTAGTCGATATTTTTCTTTATTCTTACGTAGGCTGTTATTGCTATAAAATTACTTCCTGGAACTGCTTTTGAGACATCCCATATCTCAAGGTATTTTCTGATGTCTCTTTGATTGCTTCTTTGAATCAGTATGTGTTTAGGGGCATGTTATTTAATCTCCAGCTGTTCGTGAATTTTCAATAGATTTCTAGTTTCAAATCATTGTGGCTGGAAAAAATGTTTGATGTGATTTCAATCTTCTTAAATTTTATTAAGACTTATTTTATGGTCTAACATATGATCTATCCTGAAATCATGTTTCATTTGTACTTTAGAAGAATGTGTATTCTACTGCTGTTGGATAGAATGTTATGTAAATGTTAAATTCATTTGGTCTAATGTGTAAACTTAAATCCAATGTCTCCTTACTGATTTTCCATCTGGATGATCTACCCATTGTTGAAGGTGGAGTACTGAAGCTCCCTACTATAACTGTATTGCTTTCTATTTCTTCCTTCAATTCTGTAAATATTTTCTGTATATTAAGTGCTCCAATTTTTGGTGCCCAAATATTTACAAATACTGTATTCTTTTGATAAACTGACGCCTTTATCATTGGAAATGAGATTCCTGTTAAATTAATAAAATATTAAGTTCATATTATAAAACAACCACATACCTTTAAGAGCCTCACAGTGCTTTTTAATTGCTACAGGAGTCAAATGCAGAAAATTGGGAATCTAAAAGAGAGAATTTTAAAGGATAAATTAGCTAAGTGTCTTTGTTTTTTGTTTGTTTTTTTGGCCATGCCATGCAGAGTGGGATCTTAGTTCCCCAACCAAAGACTGAACAAGGCCATAGCAGTGATAATACCAGGCCCTAATCACTGGATGGCCAGGGAATTCTGACTAAGTCTCTTAAAAATATGAAACACAATTTTCTCATAAAATTAAATCATAAGCCTCACAAACCTTGTGAGGAATTTATTAAATAAAATCTATTTTTTTTAACAATACTGATTCCATGTCACAGATGTTGTAAATTTAAGAAATGAATTTCCTGAAATAAAGATTCCGTACCAAGTATCTTATAAGAATAATGGTAGAGAAAAAAACATTATTTTTATAGTATTATTCCTGCCACAAATCTACAGGTGTACATATTTCCCTTATAAAACTGAAAACACTTAAAGACACAGACCATTGTTTAATAATCTTAATCCCCCGGAACACACACCACTGCAAGAAATTTTCTGTTTTATCCTTAACAGACATTTTATGAATTCAATGGAATGAATAAACAAAGCAAGGAAATCTTAAATGAATAGTTAAATGAACTTGGGAATATGTTTATAATACATTGAAAGGTTCTCTATTTACAGGGCCAATGAAAACTTAGGTAAGGTCAGCAATTTGATTCCTTCAAATAAATAATTAACACTTCCTGGGATATTTTTAAAATAATGTTAAGCATTTAAAGAGAAAATTTAGTTTAAAGAAACTTATTTTGAAAGAAAATCTGAATAAGCAGAAAGTTCCTCCAAACATTATGTCTGGAGTCTTAAGTACCAATCAGAAAATGGTTATTTTAAACAAGAGAAAACAGACACCAAATAGTGGGATTATGGGGGTGAGTGACTTCATTTTCTATACTTCTATTTTTGAAACGTGACTCAAAGTCATAAAAGGAAAAAACAATAGTGAATGCTTACATAGGATTTATATTGGCACTGCTTTATGAACTCTGCATACATTACCTCAGTTTACAAGCTTTTATCCATATGGCACTTACTGGGAACAGATCATATCACTGGACTAAGCATATAGGTGACTCTTCAAAGGGACAGCATGCATTAAATGTTTGGATTTTTATATTTATTAAAATTCCATTCATGACCACCATTACAACATTATAAACATATCGTTACTCTCTCTCACAGTGATATTTTCCAAAGTTTTTTTTTTTTCTTTAAACTAAGTTGAATTCTTCTCTTCCATTTGAAGAAAAGATTAGTTTTACAAGTGTTTGCTTTATCTCTTGATAAAGCAATAGATTTTGTTCCCTTGTCCAAATTTCATCTACCTGTCCCCAGCAAAAGATGATCCCCTCTCCATGTTACTATCTCATTTAAAAAAAATTTTTATTTGCTATCTCATTTTTTTACCATCAACTTTTAGCAAATTTTTGTTTTTCATTCAGTAGAAAATACAGTTTCTCTCATTTAGTAGAAAATACAATTCCTTGATGATAATTTCATTGTAGGTAAAAGGAAACCATCTAAGACATGCATTCCCTGGTGATGGACATTTATATTTTAAGAAGTCTACTTTTCATATATCACAAAAGGTGCTATCAACTCATTATAGATGCATTTAACTGAAGCATTTAACATGACCTATTTTGCTTCATGAAATAAAGACGTTTAAGGACTATAACAATAATACTAAATTAATTTTCTGGGAAGTTTTTAAATTTCTTTTTTAAAAGTAAAAACTTCACTCCGTCCCCAATTCTCACTCTCAAATTAGGTTATTTCATTTAGTTCTGTTTGAAAAACACAATATAGAAAATATACAATAGAAAAGAAAAAGTCAAAAGGAAGCCAAAGGACCAATTAATTACCCATTCTTAAATGCCTAGAATTCTTTGAGCCATCTTTACCAGGGATAAGTAAAACATAGTATCCATTATTACCTGCAAAACAACTCAATTAAAATGCAGTAAGCTGCGATGCGCTGAACCTTGAAGCGCTGCGGGGAGGGGCGGGGAGTGGTGAGGGCAGGGGGAGGGTAGGTGTCTGAGGGAAATCAACATTTCTTGAAATGTAAATTTCAGCCAATGAACCAGCAACTTATCCTACCTTTAGAAGTTCCAGATTTCCCTCCTTAGCCATGGGCACTCCCCTTTTTACTGGATAACCCATTCGAACCGGAAGAGGTACTGCGGAGGGTTTAAATGGAGCTGCAACAGGGTAAACACTAGGCCAGTCCTGGTCAACAGACATTTTCTCTGTCCTGGGAGGTAGTGCCTGAAGAATGTAAAACAGTTTAATATTTTAAATATAAACATGAACTTTAATTTTAAAGGAAAAAAAGTACAATTAAGAGAAACACAAGGACTTGCAACCTATATAAAATCTGACGTCCCCTAACTGCTGCTGTTGAAATAAAAAAAAACAAAAAAAAACAAACCTACCTAGACATCCTTGGCAGTTTCCTCAAACCCTGTGGAAAGGAACCCTTTAATAGCACATTTGCTTTACAAAAAATTTTCTCTTACTTACTGAGTCTTTTAGCAAACTTTCTGCATATTGTTTATGAAGGGGTCAGTAACAGTATATTTTGAATAATTTTTAAAACTTCAATGAAAGTCAGTACATGAGATGACAATGAGAATTTGAAATAAGGAAAAGAAGAAATAAGAAAAATAAAGAATAAGAATTCAGAAATAAATTAAGATTAAACTAACTGAATAGACACATAATAAGAAATGTCTTCCACGCCCAGAGAATAGCTACACGATAACTTAGTCAATCACATTAACATTTATTGTTTAAACTGTATTTGACAGATAGGGATGGCCAGCATTCCATTTAAACTCAAAAGGAAGGTTCGAAGATGCAAAACTAGGCAACATCCTTCTAAGCAACAGACCAGTGTAGCATATGTCCTGGAAGCAGTTAGTACTCCTGTGAAAATGAGTACTCTATATGATTATAAATGGTGCCACTTCAGTTCAGTTCAATAGCTCAGTCGTGTCTGACTCTTTGCGACCCCATGGACTGCAGCATGCCAGGCCTCCCTGTCCATCACCAACTCGTGGAGTTTACTCAAACTCATCTTCATTGAGTCAGTGCTGTGCCATCCAACCATCTCATCCTCTGTCGTCCCCATCTCCTCCTGCCCTCAATCTTTCCCAGCATCAGGGTCTTTTCAAATGAGTCAGCTCTTCGTATCAGGTAGCAAAAGTATTGGAGTTTCAGCTTCAACATCAGTCCTTCCAATGAACACTCAGGACCAATCTCCTTTAGGATGGACTGGTTAGATCTCCTTGCTGTCCAGGGACTCTCAAGAGTCTTCTCCAACACCACAGTTCAAAAGCATCAATTCTTCAGCACTCAGCTTTCTTTACAGTCCAACTCTCACATCCATACATGACTACTGGAAAAACCACAGCCTTGACTAGACGGACCTTTGTTGGCAAAGAAATGTCTCTGCTTTTTAATATGCTGTCTAGGTTGGCCATAACTTTCCTTCCAAGCAGTAAGCGTCTTTTAATTTCATGACTGCAGTCACCGTCTGCAGTGATTTTGGAGCCCAGAAAAATAAAGTCAGCCACTGTTTCCACATCTATCTGCCATGAAGTGATGGGACCAGGTGCCACAATCTTAGGTTTCTGAATGCTGAGTTTTAAGCCAACTCTTACTCTCCTCTTTAACGTTCATCAAGAGGCTCTTTAGTTCCTCCTCACTTTCTGCCGTAAGGGTGGTGTCATCTGCATATCTGAGGTTATTGATATTTCTCCCGGCAATCTTGATTCCAGCTTGTGCTTCCTCCAGCCCAGCGTTTCTCATGATGTACTCTGCAAGTAAGTTAAATAAGCAGGGTGACAATACACAGTCTTGACATACTCCTTTCCCTATTTGGAACCACTCCATTGTTCCATGTCCAGTTCTAACTGTTGCTACCTGACCTGCCACAGATTTCTCAAGAGGCAGGTCAGGTGGTCTGGTATTCCCATCTCTTTCAGAATTTTCCACAGTTTGTTGTGATCCACACAGTCAAAGGCTTTGGCATAGTCAATAAAGCAGAAATAGATGTTTTTCTGGAACTCTTTTGCTTTTGCGATGACCCAGCAGATGTTGGCAATTTGATCTCTGGTTCCTGTCTTTTCTAAAACCAGCTTGAACATCTGGAAGTTCATGGTTCATGTATTGCTGAAGCTTGGCTTGGAGAATTTTGAGCATTACTTTATTAGTGTGTGAGAGTTCGGTAGTTTGAGCATTCTTTGGCATTGCCTTTCTTTGGTATTGGAATGAAAACTGGCCTTTTCCAGTCCTGTGGCCACTGCTGAGTTTTCCGAATTTTGTGCCACTTAACTTCCAACTAATGTGCCTTTGTTCTGAATCCACACTTATGAAGGGACCTTATAATCTGGATTCCTCCATGAAGATGCCCATAGGGTGAGACCGAACTGGTTAGATGAATGAATACATTCCAGGCTGCCTGACTGTTCAAGGCATCGTCAAAAACAATTTTTTATTCTGGTTTATATACCTATTTCCTGGGAGTAAGTGAGTGAGTCTGCCTCTCAAAAGATGATCCATTCTCAGGGAATTGACGAAACCAATCAAAGACTAGATAGAGCCAGAGCTTCCGGGGTCACCCAGTGCACATGCCCTTTTGAAGCCTGCTCATGTGGCACCCTCTCTACCTCATAATGAGGATCTGCCTTACTTTACATCAGAAACCCACACAACAGTCTACACCAGAGCACATCAACTGCTTACCTTTCTTCTCGGCGCCCTTTCATGTTTGGAGGTTTTTTCTGTTGTGGCTAAAAGACAACACAACAGTTGCAGAGAATTTTATTAGTACGGAGTCATTCCACATTGTTCATGATCCCACAATTCTCACATAATTTAAAGTATTTAGTAATACAAAAATGAGACAATAATCCATTTTCTGTAAGTTCAGAGACTAAATCATTTTAATGCAAATGAAAAGTCAGAAATAGGTAAGAAAATTTAAGAGTTACTTGAAAATATTCTGTGACTGACAATACATGTGCTTAGTTGCTCAGTCGTGTCCAACTCTGCGACCCCATGGACTGCAGCCCTCCAGGCTCCTCTGTCCATGGAGATTCTCCAGGCAAGAACACTGGAGAGGGCTGCCATTCCCTTCTCCAGGGGATATTCCCAATCCAAGGACTGAACCCAGGTCTCCCACATTGTAGGTGGATTCTTTACAGACTGAGCCACCAGCATGATAAGATATAGTTAGCTCATCAACTAAAGATGTATTTTTAATAACTTTTAAGGTTGTCAAATAAACTCACTTCCCCAAGTTGAAATATCTAGTTAGAAATAAGTATTTTGCATCTTTAAAGACAACTGGTTTGAAATGTTCTAACATATATTTGCTCATATCTGTTATTATTCTGTTCTTTACGCACATACACAAAATAACCTTCAGTTTTCTGTCTCTCTTGTTAATTAGAACTGCCAATGCTACAATAGCATCAACAATAACAAAAAATCATAGTTATTCCTAATAAATCACATAACTGTACAAGATAAATGATTTACATATACTATCTTTTAAAATATTAACTTATGTCTCTCTAAATTAATGTTTTGCTATACTAAAATAATATGAAATAACTATATTCAGTACTTTCACACATCCAGACACTGAGCTAAATACTTCTCATTATCTTATTTAATCTTATTCTTCACAGTAACTATAAGCACTAAATATATTATCCTTATTTAGAGGTCATTTAGCCAAGAAAACTAAAGACAAGGCGTCAGGATGATGACAGCTCAGCACAAGCCCTGACACTCTCAACTACCATCTCCAGCCTCACTTCCTTTCACAAAGCCCTAGACTACACTGGACTTTCAGTACCGGGCCCCTGAGTTTTTCTCTGAGCTTCCTGTTCTCTCTGCCTGGAATGTGTCTCCCTTTCATCTGCCTGGCTTCTGTCCTCTACTCCCTCTCCGCCTCATTCCTTGATCTGATAAATTCTTATTCACCCCTCAACAGTAATTCACTGACTCATTAAAAAATTGTTTGAGTGATACTGTTTGAGTATCAAACAAAAATTGTTTGAGTGATACAGCAACTCAAAAGGCAGCAATGAATAACAGACTCATAGTCCTTGCTCTTACTGAATACAGTCAGTAAATAAGGCAACTATCTAGCAAGAAATTTCAATAAACAGTGATAAATATTAATGTAAACATATAGCAGGGGACCCAACTTAGTCAGTTAATTGGGGAAAAAACCTTAAAGATGAGCAGGAGGTAGCCATGGGAACAGGCAAGTGAGAAAAAGTGTTCTAGAGTGAAAGAGAAGATGGAAAATCAAAGTAAACAAGTTCAAAATGGCTGAAATGTAAGAAAAGGGCATAAAGAGCACCCAGAAAAGTGGTATTTAATAGGTCAGAGACAAGGACTTTCCTGATGGTCCAGTCGCTAAGATTCTGCACTTCCAACGCAGGGGGCCTGTGTTCTAGCCCTCATCAGGGAACTAGATCTCCCATGCCTCAACTAAGACCCAGCGCAGCTAGATAAATAAATAAAAAAAAATTTTTAATAAAAGGTCAGAGACATATTCAATAGGCATCTCAACTAAAACACATCATTGACAGAGCTCTTGATTTCTTTCTTCAGTCTCCTCAGTTCCTGTAAACAGTATCACCATTCATCCAATTGCTCAAAAATCTAACATGCTTCCTTGAGACTTCTGCTCAAGGCCCCATATCAAATCCATTAGGGAGTCTTGTTAGCACTACCTTCAAAATATATCCCAAATCCAACCACACCAGCATCTCCACTGTTAGGTCAATCCAAGTCACTACCATCTCATTTGGAGCACTACAACAGCTTTCAAACTGGTCTCCTGGTTCCCACTCCTACACCAAGCTTGCCAAACAGCAGTCAGTGATCTTTCAAAAGTATAAATCACATTATATCACTTCCTGTTCAAAACCTACCAATGTGATCCCAAACTTATAATAAAATCCAAGCCAAATGCCTACAAGCCTTTACCAGATCAGGTCATTATGTATCTTTCTGACATCTTTTACTTCTCCTTTTTACTCACTTTAGCTCCAGCCACATTGGTCTTCTTTCTGTTTCTTGGTCACACCCATAACCCCATTCTACCTTTGAGCTTCTGTACTTTAAGCTCCCTATACCAACAAGGGTCTTCCCACAGATACTCAAACACCACTTCCTTAGGGAGTTCTTTCCTGACTATCTGATCTTGTCTTGCCCTACAGCCTCTATTCCCCCAATCTATTATTCTCAAAACCCTATTTTTTTTTCATAGCATCTGACATTGTTTACCTATTTATAATCTGATTTCCTACCAAGAATGTAAACTTCATGAGATGAAGGACCTGCTTTTATTATTATTCATTTATTTATCTTTGGCTGCACTGGGTCTTCCGTGTTGGGCAGGCTTTTCTCTAGCCGCAGCCAAAGAAGGCTTCTCATTGCGGTGGCTTCTCCTGTTGTGGAGCACAGGCTCCACGGTCTTCGGGCTTCAGTCTTTGCAGCACCTGGGCATAGTAATTGCGACTCCCGGAGTCTAGAGTACAGGCTCAGTAGCTGTGCACTGGTGCGCTGGTTTACTTGCTCTGCTGCATGTGCAAGCTTCCCTGATAAGGGATCAAACCCTTTTGTCCTGCATTGGTAGGTGGATTCTTGACCAATGGACCACCAGGGAAGTCTGAAGGGCCCTGCTATATTCCAGTATCTAGAACGCTACCTAGCACACAGTAGGAGTTAAGTATTTGCAGAATGAACAGATGAACGACTGATTCAAAAGTGTTAAGACTATTATGTGCTATGATGATGCATTAAGGAATTTACCGTTTATCTCACAGCAATGAAAAATCTTTTGTATATTTTGAACATGGGAGTGGCAAGTTAAGATTCGCTTTTTGCACACTTCACTCTGGCTGATGTGAAAATCCAATGTAGGAGAGCAAAAGTAGAAATAGAGACCAGCAAAGAAACTACGGTAAACGGGAGATATGGTGGCCTAAACTGGACAGTATCAATATTAGAAATATTACAGAAAATAGCACGGATAAGACAAGACGAATGACTGGCAACGCTCCCTCGACAGAGCTTTTTTGACTCTTGAGGGTTCCTGCTCGGTGTTCCCACCCCCTTACTGTATTCACGATTCTATTAACAACACCTAACACTGCACATGGAGAAGGAAATGGCAACCCACTCCAGTGTTCTTGCCTGAAGAATCCCAGGGATGGCGAAGCCTGGTGGGCTGCCGTCTATGGGGTCGCACAGAGTCAGACACGACTGAAGCGACTTAGCAGCAGCAGCAGCAACACTGCGCAGTACTCCCACCTAGTCTACCCACAACTAGACTTTTCCACGATATTCCTCCAAGGCAAGAACGGTATCGGACAGCCCTAAAATCTCTCTTGAATCAAGGTCACCTCAGTACGCCTACTGAATGAAGGTCAACCCCCTTTGGTGACATAGCTAGCCCTGGAATTCAGAGCTGTACCATGTTCCAGGCCATTTGTGGGCTTCTCTTAAATTTCGGGAAAATCGGTGGTTCAGCATCACCTAACAAATATTACGAGAACCAGCAACCAGAGAGAGAATTTTGCGCTGGCCCTGGGAGAGACTACCAGAAGGCGCAGGTCACTGAGAAGGTGGGGAAGCAAGACCGCGGTGCCCCGAGGACTAGAAAGAGAAACTAACTGCCAGGAACTAGGCGACAGTCCGCGCAGGGGGCACACCTAGGTCCGCGGGTTCCTACTTCTAGACGGACCAGTGACCGGCTACGGAGGACGTACTGGAATCCCCAGGGTGGCTCTGGCTCCGCCACCGCAGCCGCCATCATGCGCCCGTATTCCGCTCGCTTACAGCCCCCAAAGCCCGGAGGCGACGCGGCAGACACTCACGCGGGCTTAGTCTCGGAGCGCCAGTGACAGGAGACACAGCGGTGGAAAAGGCACGAAGGGTCCTGGCTCGCGTCTGCAGCGCCAACCACGCAGGGAGCGAGGGGGCCGCCATGTCGGCCAAGACGGCAAGCGGGAGGGGACAAGTGCGGCTCCGGGTCAAGGGGCGGGCTTAAGGCCCTACTGCGCAGGCTGGCGAGCCTGGCCCCACCCCTGGGAGGGAGAAACAGGAAGCACGTGGGCCTCGGAAAGCAGCTGCTACTACTGCTTGCCAAGTCGCTTCAGTCGTGTCCGACTCTGTGCGACCCCAGACACGGCAGCCCACCAGGCTTCCCCGTCCCTGGGATTCTCCAGGCAAGAACACTGGAGTGGGTTGCCATTTCCTTCTCCAGTGCAGGAAAGTGAAAATTCAAAGTGAAGTCGCTCAGTCGTGTCCGACACTAGCGACCCCATGGACTGCAGCCCACCAGGCTCCTCCGTCCATGGGATTTTCCAGGCAAAAGTACTGGAGTGGGGTGCCAGCAGAGCCACAGTCAATTAACTGTGCAAGAAAATACTCTCCACGTAGAAAAAGGAATGGAAAGAAAACAAAAAGATTTTGTAAAAAATCGAAGCTGTCAGTCCAGAGACAGGTGCAAAGAAGAAATGTGGCTTTATTGGAGGGCAGGTGAGAGCGGGATCTCAAATGGTCGGGGAGTCTGGCAGCCTACCCTAAGGCCTTGCTTCTTTGCAGTTGCTGCTTTCCTGCACTTTCTTGAATTAAAGGAAGTCTTCAGCTAGTGCAAGTGATGTGCTTTAAGGAGAGAGGCAGTGTCCAATAATAAGTAAAAGGATGGCCTCTTGAGCCAGACTAGTTGAGTTCAGTTCAGTCTCTTCCTCGTGTCCAATTCTTTGCGAACCCATGGGCTGCATGCCAGGCTTCCCTGTTCATCACCAGCTCCCGGAGTTTACTCAAACTCATGTCTATTGAGTTGGTGATGCCATCCAACCATCTCATCCACTGTCCTCCCCTTCTCCTCCTGTCTTCAATCTTTCCCACCATCAGGGTCTTTTCAAATGAGTCAGTTCTTTGCATCAGGTGGCCAAAGTATTGCAGTGTCAGTCCTTCCAATGCATATTCAGGACTGATTTCCTTTAGGATGGACTGGTTGGATCACCTTGCTGTCCAAGGGATTCTCAAGAGTCTTCTCCAACACCACAGTTCAAAAGCATCAGTTCTTCAGTGCTCACCTTTCTTTATAGTCCAGCTCTTACATCCACACATGACTACTGGAAAAACCATAGCTTTGACTAGACGGACCTTTGTTGGCAAAGAAATGTCTCTGCTTTTTAATATGCTGTCTATGTTGGTCATAACTTTTCTTCCAAGGAACAAGGCTCTTTTAATTTCATGGTTGCAGTCACCATCTGCAGTGATTTTGGAGCCCAGAAAAATAAAGTCTCTCCCTGTTTCCCCGTCTATTTGCCATGAAGTGATGGGACCAGATGCCAGGATCTTAGTTTTCTGAATGTTGAGTTTTAACCCAACTTTTTCACTCTCCTCTTTCACTTTCATCAAGAGGCTCTTAAGTTCTTCTTCACTTTCTGTCATAAGGGTGGTATCACCTGCATACCTGAGGTTATTGATATTTCTCCCAGCAGTCTTGATTCCAGCTTGTGCTTCATCCAGTCCAGCATTTTTCATGATGTACTCTGCATATAAGTTAAATAAGCAGGGTGAAAATATACAACCTTGACGTGCTCCTTTCCAGACTTGGAACCAGTCTGTTGTTCCATGTCCTGTTCTAACTGTTGCTTCTTGACCTGCATACAGATTTCTCAGGAAGTAGGTCAAGGGGTCTGGTATTCCTATCTCTTCCAGAATTTTTCCACAGTTTATTGTGATCCACACAGTCAAAGGCTTTGGCATAGTCAATAAAGCAGAAATAGATGCTTTTCTGGAACTCTCTTGCTTTTTCGATGATCCAACAGATGTTTGCAATTTGATCTCTGGTTCCTCTGCCTTTTCTAAAACAAGCTTGAACATCTGGAAGTTCACAGTTCACGTACTGTTGAAGCCTGGCTTGAAGAATTTTGAGCATTACTTTGCTAGCGTTTGAGATGAGTGGAATTGTTTGGCAGTTTGAGCATTCTTTGGCATTGCCTTTCTTTGGGATTGGAATGAAAACTGACCTCTTTCAGTCCTGTGGTCACCGCTGAGTTTTCCAAATTAGCTGGCATATTCAGTGCAGTGCTTTCACAGCATCATCTTTTAGGATTCGAAATAGCTCTACTGGAATTCCATCGCCTCCACTAGCTTAGTTCGTAGTGATGCTTCCTAAGGCCCACTTGATTTTGCATTCCAGGATGTCTGGCTCTAGTGTTCACACCATTGTGATTATCTGGGTCATGAAGATCTTTTCTGTATAGTTCTGTGTATTTCTTGTCACCTCTTAATATCTTCTGCTTGTTAGGTCCATACCATTTCTGTCCTTCATTGTGCTCATCTTTGCATGAAAAGTTCCCTTGGTATCTCCAATTTTCTTGAAGAGATCTGTAGTCTTTCCCATTCCATTGTTTTCCTCTATTTTTTGCATTGGTCACTGAGGAAGGCTTTCTTATCTCTCTTTGCTAGTCCTTGGAACTCTGCATTCAAATGGGTATATCTTTGCTTTTCTCCTTTTCGTTTCACTTCTCTTTTTTTCATATCTATGTGTAAGGCCTCCTCAGACAACTGTTTTGCCTTTTTGCATTTGTTTTTCTTGGGGATGGTCTTGATCACTGCCTTCTGTACAATGTCACAGAACTCCATCCATAGTTCTTCAGGCACTCTATCAGATCTAATCCCTTGAATCTATTTGTCACTTCCACTGTATAATCATAAGGGAATTGATTTAGGTCATACCCTGAATGGTCTCGTGGTTTTCCCTACTTTCTTCAATATAAGTCTGAATTTGGCAATAAGGAGTTCATGATCTGAGTCACAGTCAGATCCCAGTCTTGTTTTTCCTGACTGTATAGGGCTTCTCCATCTTTGGCTGCAAAGAATATAATCAGTCTGATTTCAGTATTGACCATCTGGTGATGTCCGTGTGTAGTCTTCTCTTGTGTTGTTGGAAGAGGGTTGAGTTTAAAACTTGACCTCACCATCTTTAGAATGTGTGATCCTAATCCATCATATATCTGGGTATAATATTAGCATATTGATCCTCTGTGCCATTTAGGCTTTGAAAATTATAAAGTGGAAAAGTTAGTCCCTCATTCCTGTCCAACTCTTTGAGACCCCCATGGACTGTAGCCTGCCAGGCACCTCTGCCAATGGAATTCTCTAGGCAAGAATACTGGAGTGGGTGACCCTTCTCTTCTTCAGGGGATCTTCTGAACCCAGGGATTGAACCTGGGTCTCCTTCATTGAAGGCAGATTCTTTATGGTCTGAACCACTAAGAAAGCTCCTATAGGCTTTAACTATAATCAGTGATTCTGTTAGCTTGTTTGTATATCAGGTTAAAATTACAAAAAGGCAGAACTCATTAGGACCTAGAAAATGCTGGTACTCCTTAGAGGAACTCTCTTATTTTCTACCCTAGGATGGATTAACATACAACCCTTAATAAAAATTATCCTCTATTTTTTTCAATCAATATGTATAATACTTAAAGTAGATGATTATAATAAGAACAACTGGAAACAAACAGAACTGAGCCTTGTTAAGCATACCAGGTAGAGCAGGTGTGCAGGTGTCCTAGAGTATTCTACCTGTGAACATTCAGTGTGCTATGGGCATCAATAAGCATGCAGCATGATAATAACCAGTATTTGTAGTAATCACCTTCCTCAATCTTTTCTGCCCTCTTTATCATCCCATTATTGTTCCAAAGTGGAACAATAGATGTTAGATGTGTTTGTTTCCTAGGGCTGCTATAACAAAGAACCAGAAACTGGGTGACTTACAACAGGCATTTATTCTCTCACAGTTCTGAAACTAGAAGTCCAAAATCCAGGTGTTGACAAGAGATGGTTCCTTCTGGAGAGTCTGACAGAGAATCTGTTTATGCCTCTCTCTCTCTCTCCCCTAGTTTCTGATGGTTGCTGGCAATTTCTGGCATTCCTTGGTTTGTAGACACAGGACTCTAATCTCTGTCTCCATCTGCACATGGAATTCTCCCGTCCTCCATTTTTAAGATTTAAAGCATGGCCTTTAAGTCAGATGGATGTGGGATTTGAATCCAGGTTCTGTTTCTTTGTGATCTTGGGCAAGTCCATCTAAACTCTCTGAGCTTCAGTTTCAGAGAAAATGGGAACAGTATCATCTTCCTGAAAACGACTATGATTAGGTGAGTAATGTTTTCAAAGCCATAATATAAAAGGTGGCCATTCAAATTAAGCTTAGGGTCAATGCAGCAACCACTTTTTCTCTCAGTTTTGCATATTTCAGTAGAATAAAGTGCAAGGCCTATCTCATAGACATTTAGGGACAAATGAGAATGAATCTTTAGAGAATTAGTTCATATCCAGAGACTTCTCAATTTCTGAGCAACATGTTGAGAGATTCAGTTCCTCGTTCAAACTGCTTATGATTTCTTCCTTTTGTTTTAGTCTCTCCCTAAGACTAAAGTAGATCAATTCTTCTGAAGTTAGAAGAGCCAGAAAATTCTTATTGTTTTCTCTGATATCAAATACTATGAAATTTGTTCTATATTAAAAGTTAAAATGTCACTTGTAATGCTATAAATGGGCAATAATGCTGTTTCATGCAGTATAAAAAGTAAAGCATGTACTATCATGTACATAGAAGTTAGTAAGAATAACATAATTTTTCAGTTAGAAAAGATATTAGAAGTATATACACTCAATCATGATAAAAATCTTTTTTTAAGCCTTCATGACCAAATAATCCAACAAAATGTAGAAGTCAGGTCAGTTTCATGGGCTTGTGACTTACACGTAAAAGAGCCCTGTGCTTGGCTTAATGTTTGTTGTCTCTGTCTTGAAACATTTTACAATTTTTTACACAATTTTTTACACTCTGTATTTTCAGTTTGCATTTGGTCCCACAAATTACGTAGCCAAGTCTACATATGTAGATCAATTTTAAATATTAAGATTTTTTTTTTACAATTGGTTTTTGCTATATTTGAAATCTGCATTAATCCAATGACTGTCAGGGAGCTGTTTTTAATTTAAAAAATAACATAAAAAGTGAGTGAACCAAATTTCCAGTTATAGGATAAATAAAGTACTAATGATGTAATGCACAACATGATGACTATAATTCACACTGCTGTATGGTAAAATTCAAAGTTGTGAAGAGAATAGATCCTAAGAGTTCTTGTCATGTGGAAAAAATTTTTCTTTCTTTTTTCTTATATCTGTATGAGATGGACATTAACTAAACTTATTGTGATAATCATTTCATAATGTATTAAGTCAAATTATGATGATGTACACTTAAACTTATCCTGTGTTGCATGCCAACTATATCTCAGTAAAGCTGGAAAAATGAACTCAAAAATAAATACATGCTTATGAAAAAAAGTGAGCAAAGTATGTTGATTTACAAGCATGTTAAAGAAACAATATGTAAATATATCCAGGTATGTGGATGGACTTTGGAACCCAAATATCCATCCAGACATTACACATTAAATATATCATGGTGTATACATACAACAGAGAGGACTACTTAGACACATCTTAATCCTAGTTGAACATTATAATTACTTTAGAAGATTAAAAAAAAAAAAAACTCTCAGTTCCCTCTCTCTGAGATAGTGATCAGTTGATCTAGGTGTGTTTGTAGCCTTGGTCTTTTTTTTTTTTTTGCTTTTAAGTTTCCCAAGTGAATCTAATATGTATGCAGGCTTGGGAACAGAACCATTGATATCAGCCCAGAAAAGAGGAAAATGAATATAAATGTATTAACATGGAAAGTTGTCCACAATATTCAGTGAAGTTTTTTTTTTAATGCAGGTTATAAGGCATTTGTAGATCATATGATTTACACTTGTGTAAAATATGTTTAATACACAATACACGTTCTGGAATGGCAAACAGTAAACTGGAACAGGGGTCAGTGTAGGACTCATGAAGAAGTAACTTTGTATTCTTCTGTACTTAAATCTTTACATAAAAATGCTGATTAAAAAAAGCATGAGAATACAGTATTTTTAAAATCAGTAAAAGCTTCACATCTTTATTTTCATTAAGAAAAACATGGTGAGTCTTTGATTTATATCTTTTTGCTCTTTATCACATGCATACTTACAATTTGTACTGGACACATCAAAATTTTGGTAAGCTTACCCTTCAATAAAATAGAGAAGTGTTGTCACAAGCATTGTCTCCTTTGAATTAGCTGAAGTCATTCCCCTTTCACAGATAAGAAAACAGTTAAACCTCTAGATTCTACTTTTTAAAAGAACTGAGACTCAAACCCACATCTGATTCCAAGTTGCATACTCTTTTTTACTCTTATCATACCACCTCCTTGATAGCTTGCCCTACACAGCATTGATGCAGACAGGGGTCACTCTATACAAGGAAACAGAAATTGACTGAGTAGTATAACCTTCCAGGCATATTCCAAGTAGGAATAATTATTGCTTAACAACACGAAGAGATGCCTCTCGTGCCTACTTGTACCTACTTACGGAAGACAGAAGGCTAAAATGTTTTCCTTGAACTTTTGGTTTCCTGGAATGAAGGAATGTCATATTTAAGAAGTTTGGAAATAAATGTTCTAATTGTGATATATTGCATGCAGTCATCAGCAAATGATGTATGCTTTACCATCAACTGTTCCTAATTTGACCTCTTCGCCCCTTCTCTTCTGCCACTTTGCTTGAGGCTACTCTTTTCTCTCATGTGTGTATGTGACTGTGTGTGTGAGCATGCGTGCATGCTCAGTCACGTCAGCTCTTTGCGACCCCATGGACTGTAGCTGACCAGGCTCCTCTGTCCATGGGATTTCCCAGGCAAGAATACTGGAGTGGGTTGCCATTTCCTTCTCCAGGGGATCTTCCTGATCCAGGGATTGAACCTACGTCTCCTGCATTGGGAGGATTCTTTACCACTGAGCCACTTGGGAAGCCCCAAGTCTTTTTTTCCCACCTGAGTTATTATAAGTTTCCTAGCTGACCCCTGGGCTCTGCTGCTACTCTTTCCTCCCTACAGTCTAGTCTCCACCCAGCAACTGAGTGAGGGTTTTAGTGTTTAAGTCAGATCAAGGCATGTCCGTCCCCATATCACTCAGAATAAAATCCAGAGTCCTTACAAGTGTGATCTGCTTCTCCTGTTTGCTGACTCCTTCCCTGACTGTCTCCTATCAGTCTTGTCCCTGCTCACTCTGCCTCTGTTACTATGTCTCAAACACACCAGCTCCATTCCCAAGTCAGGCCCTAGGCATCTGCAGATTCCTAGGTCTAGAACACTCTTTCCCAGATACCTGCATTAATGATCTCTCTCCATTCACATTTCTGGTAAATTGCCCCTTCTCTCTGAGGCCTTCCTTAATCACCTCATATAAAATAGTATCTCCTTTTCCTTTATACCACCCCTGACATTTATTTAAATATGCATTTAAAATGTATGCAGGTATTTATTTATTGTCCATTTTCCACCATTAAGAGGGAAACTCCCTGAGAGTAGGGACCTTGTTCTTTTTACCGCTGGACTGGCAAGGCATAGAACAGGGCCTTTCAAGTAACAGGCATTTAACAATCATGTGTAAATGAACCAAGCTTCCCTTTACACTTTTAAGCATTCTTTTTGCTTCTGTCCTCTAGAAGCATACAGGAAAAATTATTTTTCCTTCCCTAGAGTGCTGTTTTAATTCACCCCAGCTTTTAAGGTAGTTTTTATATATGAATATGCTTTCCTTACTGCAAATGCTGCTGCTGCTGCTGCTGCTGCTAAGTTACTTCAGTTGTGTCCGACTCTGTGCGACCCTATAGATGGCAGCCCACCAGGCTCCCCCGTCCCTGGGATTCTCCAGGCAAGAACACTGGAGTAGGTTGCCATTTCCTTCTCCAATGCATGAAAGTGAAAAGTGAAAGTGAAGTCACTCAGTCGTGTCTGACCCTCAGTGACCCCATGGACTACAGCCTTCCAGGCTCCTCCGTCCATGGGATTTTCCACTGCAAATGCTAAATAGATGTTAATCATTATCATAATGGATTGTGATATGGGTAAAAATTATAGGTAAAGCTAACACTCAAACAGTCCCCAAGGGATCCCACCAAGGTCCTCTCTGCAGAGAGCAGGCAGCTTGGGATGAGGTGAGAGCCTGGGTAGAGAGGAAGAGAACCAGGCTCAGTTTTTTTTGTGTCCTGAAATGAAACTGGTTTTGTATTAATAAATACAACTAAAACTGTTCTGTAGTCTTATGCACCCCCTTGCCCTCCCCAACTCCCACCCATAGCAGTCAAAACCCATTTTACACCTTTAAATGCTAGACTTACTCTTATCAAACACAATTTGTTTTCAAGTTGAACTTTAAGGGTGACTCTATTATCCTTTCCTCCCACTTTTATTGTTGAATAATAAACAAAAGATTAAGCTAAAAATTTCCATTTTCCCTGAAATACAGGTAGGCTTTTTTTCTGTCCATAATCACGCTAGGAGGTTTTGACCCAGGAGATGGTTTTCATTCAATGTGGGGTGGAGCGAGGGGAGAAAAAAATCCCATGAGAGGATAAACTTATTAGAAGAACATATTTTTGTTTTCTTTTTATCTTACAGGTCAGTCTCATCCCACACGGCCAGTTCAGAGGATGCTAATATAAACCTTGCCCACCTCTCTCAGCCCCTCTTTCTTACTCAGACAGTTTCCAAGCAGCTCCCTGACGGAGATACAATCTTCCGTTTCCAGGATGAATCGTGCCACAGCTGTCCCTCCTGGCAGATGACCCTTCATCGTCTCTCTCTTGACACTGTCCAGGACCACTCCTCGGATGTCTTTAGGGTTTCCTGGCACACCAAAGATGATACACAGGCCAAGACAGTCCTCTCCTATCAGGTTACAGAATTCTTCCAGCTTGTCAAACCTACTTTTCTTGCTGAAAGACTGCTCTGCCTTGGAATCTTGGTTGGAGGGGTCAGATTCCACAGGAGGAAGAGAAGCCATCTGCAGTGTCTGCACAGCCAGCTGAAGCTGTATTTGCTTATCGGATCCCCAGAAGGTCCAAACCCAATCTGCCCCAAACAGGAAGGCTTGGTGCTTGGTCATCTTGGTGGTGGTGAGCCACTTGTCAGCTCCTTTCTCATGGCAGAAAGTGACAAAGTGGATTAAGAAGATCTCATTGAGAGTGTTTGGATCTGGGCACAGATTGCTCAGTGTGTCTTCAAATCCAAGATAGGCCTTCAGTTTCTGAGCTGCGTGGATGATTGCTCCACTGACCACCTCGCAGACGCTGAGAACCTCTTTGTCCTTTGCAGCCAGCTGTTGTGATGGTTTCTGCCCCATTTCCCTGCACACGCTGAACACTACTTCTAGATATTGAGCACGTGAACTGTTTTTTTTCCAGAGTAAAAATTCTGCAGTGAAGTCACATCTGTGAATGTGGTCCCAGTTTTCGAACTCTATAAGTAAGCATATATACACACAGCTAAACAAACATGTTAGGTCTTCCTGTTTGCCAACTGGGTGTGTTGTACTCATATCGAGTCCTGCTGGTTTATTAAGTCAGAGATACTTACACAAAAAATCATCTGTCTTCTAGTTATATTCACCTAACTTCAAATATTCGGTAACCTCTTCTGAGACAAGTTTCCTTTTTTCAAGTTTTAGTTTTATTAAAAAATACTATTTAATTCTTTAAAGAAAGAAACATATGTATATAACTAACTTCTTTCTACAACTAACTTCTTCAAACTTGTAGGCAAGTTATTTCGGTTTGCTTTTCCGATACCCCTTTGCCATGATTCCTCATCCCCCAAGCTCAGCTGCCTGTGTTTCCTTTCATGAGAAAGTTTCTGAAGTAAAGGCCTTAAATTTTCATCTGTTGATACAGGCTATGCATGCTCAGTGGCTTCAGTAGTGTCTGACTCTTTTCAACCCTATGGACTGTAGCCTTCCAGGCTCCTCTGTCCATCGATTCTCCAGGCAACAGTACTGGAGTGAGTTGCTGTGCCCTCCTCCAGGGGATCTACCTGACTCAGGGATTGAACCCATGTCTCGTACCTCTCCTGCTTTGCAAGTAGTTCTTTACTGCTGAGCCACCGGGGAAGCCCTGATACAGGTTATAGACCCCCCTCAAACAAATTTCTGAGAGCTTGTGAGCTGTAAAGAGTTGGTGTTACTACTCTTTAGATCCAAAATAAAGGCGACTTGGTTATTCCCAGTAAAGGAAAACAAAGTAACCCACAATAAAAATATGAGGCAGTTATCAATTGACTTTATTTCTTTTCATATGGTAATACCAGCAGTGTAAATATCTTGTAAAAAGAATATATATCATCAAAAAAATTTAACCTTATCACATATCATCAGTGATGTTACACTGTCCTGAATAAGGAATATTTGGCATCTGTAACAGTCTCCTAGTATTTTTAACCAGGATTGAATAACAAATGGTTTTTCAAATGGTGGCATATGTTCACATTAAAATAAAACACAAATACACAAAGAGTCCAATACAGTTACCAAATAGTACATGAACCAATAGTACAGGAACCAAAAATATTATTAGCATTGAGTCGTTTTAATTATGAATAAATAGTAATTTAGTATCACAGGGTTCCTTGATAAGAAACTTGGAAACTGGCTAACTTGAAAGGTCATGCCACTGACATTCAAATATAGTTTATTAGGCAAGTCTTCAGACATATATTGAACTGCCCACCCTACGCTAATTTTTGAAAACCTGTCTTTACCACCACTGACTATCATAAGTAATGAGATAGTAGTGAACAAAAAATTGGATATTTTTCTGATACCTCTAGAAAATAATAAACACAATAACAGTTTTTATTGCAGCTTTCAATTTTCTTGATAAAGAATATTTGGGCCCTGTGCTACAGAAAAACATGAACTGCATTTTATCATCACACTATAGCCATTATGAAACTAATTTTGCAGTCTTTGAGTTACTGAAGTCTGAGACAAAATGTTCAGACAAGTAATCAGCTTTAAAAAAAAAATCCATTTGCTGATAGTCTGAGAAATGTGCAATTATTAACATTAGGCAGACTGTTAGTATTTTGATGCAATGATATGTTTAGCAAAGAGGAAGATAAGAGGCTTAATACTGTAAAGGGTTTTGTTTTGGTTTCTTCAGGAATAATTTCTACAAATTTGGGGGGAGTTTCTTGAATACACTCAGGTTAATAGCACTTAAAATGTCCCTCAGGTTCTTCCTTATGAGTTAAGAGGATCCAAGACTAAGGCTGAAATTTTTAAAAAGCTAGTCAATAATTTTGTGAGGTGTCATCAAAGAAGGGGTATTTCACATATGTTAATTTAGTCTGAATGATCAACATCATTAGAGTTCAGTTGGAGGACAGAAATATCCTTTGGACCTCTCCAAGAAACAGCTGGTATACAAAAATTTTGATCACTGTATTTTTTTAACGTGATCCTTTTACCATCTTCCTTATGTTACAAAATAAAAGTTCTATTTTCTATGTACTAAGTATATACATATATTTAGAAAAATATATAAAAATAGGACAAAAAGAGGCAAGTGGAGGTGTGGCTGGCATATAGTGGGCACACTGAACGCCTAAGAAATTCCACCATTTGATTTCGAAAGCATGTAACATCCTGCTTCCAGGGCCGCAGTGCTATCACATTGACGTGACAAAAAATCATTCACATACTAGTCACTGCTTCCCAAATCCCCCATGCTGTGAATGTGGATGGAAAGACTATGGTAAAATACTCATATTAAATGCAACACTTTAAATATAATATATCACAGATTTTTTTTTTTTTTACATTAAATAGAGGAGAAACAATTATACTCTCATTCACCAGTGTCTCAATTGTCATGGCAACTTTAGAATCAGCACCTAATCCCTGCTTTCCACCTCCACTTCCACATGAGAAGTGGGAACGATAAACAACACACAGCCTGTGGCTTGCTGTAGATACTGTGAGTGTCCGAGGAATAGAGTGGAACAAAGATGAAGGGCTCCCTGCTCTCATCCAGGTGCTATGGTCAGACGTTCGAGTCTTCATCGGTGATGCTGGCACTGGGGGAACGGGCAGCAAAATCTTTAAACATGTCATCTTCCTTTAACATGTGCTGGAAGACAAGGAGGTGGGGGTCATACACACCAGGCACCTTGAGCTTTCCACTACACAGGCAGTCCCCTTTCGGGTGATTGTCAAGCTTATTTTTAGAATATTTGAAATTCGTTTTACAACTTACAGTTAGGTTGTTGATGCCCTCAGAGAATGCACCTATCTGTCTCACTGTCCCTTCTGAGTCTTCCATCTGCAATGAACACACCACGACATGACAGACTCATTTGCACAATTTCAAAAACAATGCAGCAAAATGAATACAAGTCTAAGAAGAAACAGTGCAAGTGGCACGGAATGGGGTGGGAGCAACAGAATATTTCCAAAGCCATCTCCTCCTACGACCGCAACTGGACATTAAAAACGAGAAGAAAAACACTTTGCTGGCACATTGAGCCCAAAGCTCTGATGTTGACAATGGCACCAAAGAATATTCATTTGAAAGCAATACTCAGATCCATGACCTGATACTGAAAAGGCTAAGGAGTAAGAGGTGCCCATTCCTGACTTGTTTTGGTACGTAGATTTCCTTAATACTGAGATAGGCATAACATAGGTAAATAGTACAAGCTTTGAAGCCAGCCTGGCAGGCTGGAATCCCAGCAGTTCTACCAGCTCTTCTGTCTTAAGTTACTTAACCATTTTGTGCTTCAGTGTCCTTATCTCTAAAATGGGAATAACAATGCTCCCTATGTTTTAGGATACCCTGAATATTAATACATGTAATGTGCTTAGGATAGTACCTGGGATGTAGCAAACAATCTGTAAGTGCTTGTTATTATCTTAATAGACTATTATCTTTATTATTAGGTATTTAAAGAAAACATCTTTAGTTAGTAGAGAGCACACAAAGTTTTCAAATAGTGAAAAAACTTTGAAACACGCCAATGGTGTCATGTTTACCTGCTCTAATCGGTCCAGGTCATCCTCATCATACAGGCGTACATCCAAACCAGGCTTAAATCCTTTCTTAGATGTCCCTCCTGATGCCTGTCCCAACTCCATCGGACAAACATATTCCTCCCCATCTTCCTGTTTCTTCTTTCTCAGGTTCCCAAAATTGCTGAAGGTAAGCTTCTTTGGCTTTAAAAAGAAACACAAACAAAAACAACCAGGGACTTGATAAAATTCACATGACAAAGGACCAGTAACACATATAATTTTAAGTATTCACACTACCAAGAAAAGCAATTCGATGACTGGGTATAAGAAAAACAAAGACATCTCAGGCATATGGTTAACACCCAAATATGACAAATGATCCTCATTATGAATCTCTGAAAATTAAGCTTGTTATCATCACTAGCTGGGTAGTCACTGTGAAAAGCCAAGAGCCTTAATTGTGACTGACCTTAATGCAATGAGATTTCTCAGGGCTGAATCCAATTTTGCAAGGTCAAAAAGAGGAAAGACCCATTACTGTATTTTCTTTTTGAGTGAGGCTATGATTATCCATACCAGTAACTGCTAAAAGCAGCCCTCATTTTCAGGGAGAAAACTTTGAGAGAAGAAAAAAATCCATCTTTTCACTGGATAGTACCTGAGACTGTATTTAAAGGAGATGCTGATGTTGAGAATTTATATAGAACAGACTCTTTCAGAGGTTTCAAATCTGACACATTTTTTTAAGGGAGAAAGGGAGCTAAAGAGAAAGTATTGAGTGGCTAGGGGGAGTGTTTTTTTTTTTTTTTTTTTTTCTTTTAAAAGGGGTTTGTGGAGGAGCCATGTTTGTGGAGGAACTGATAAACCCTATCTTCACATTAATTTAATTGATACAACAGACTCAGAAGAGTTCACAGAAGAGTGATTTAAAAAATAAAAAGTGATCTAAACTTGGTATGATCCATGAATCCAGGTAAATCTGAAGATATCTACTCTGTGCTGGTCTACCTTGAATCATTGCTTGAGTATCCTTTCCTAACTTGCAAGTCTGGTTATTTATGAGAAAAAAAAAATCCTCCTCTTATGCTTGATTTATCCATAGGATAACGGCAATCAATATTGGGCCCAAGACATGGACTTTCCGCATTGGCAAAAAAATCAATGGTAGATGCCAGCATCATGTTCTTCACTCCTGTTAACTCTAATAAAATAAATGATTTGAGCAAAGATCCCTCCAGAAGGAAGCCTTCAAAAATGCATTTTCCTAACTACTCTTAAAGAATCATTTACCTTCAACCCATTCACAAAACTTAGAAAACCTAAGAAAATGGGATAGCCAGGTAACAGCCAAGACTGAGTCTTTGCTATAGGCAATTATAAAATGGTAGGAGCTTGAACCAACCTTCACTTTGGCTGTCGCGGTTAGAAGCACATAATCTGGTAACTCCATGGCGTCCCGCTTCTGGTGCTGGGCTTCTGCACCAATCAGAAGGTTGAAGTGAGTGGCCAGATGTCTTCGCAACAGGGTCTTACTTGGTGGGATGTTCAGTAACTGAGCCATTGTTTCTACGTTAAAACGAGGTTCTAGAACCTACAGGAAAAATTAAGATTGTTGAAGGCACCAGGGATCACACATGCCTGGATCGTGCTTTATAGTCTGTAAAGCTCTTTCATTTAGTTATCTCCAATGACTCTCTCGACAGCCTGGTGAGGATAGACAAACTGTGGACTTTGATCTTCAATTCAAGTATCTTTTCTTTGTTTTGCCTAAGCTAGTGAGAAGCAGGGCTGGTCCTGACACCCAAGCATTACAAAGTTGGGGCTTCTACCTATGAAGTGGCACCTTTGGGAATCGACTCCTTATGCAATATCAAGGTGCTGCTGCTGCTGCTGCTAAGTCGCTTCAGTCGTGTCCGACTCTGTGCGACCCCATAAGATGGCAACCCACCAGGCTCCCCCGGTCCATGGGATTCTCCAGGCAAGAACACTGGAGTGGGTAACATCAAGATGCAGCAATGCAGTATCCCTCCAAGGGTTTTAAAACATGATCGTATGCAAGCCGATGGCCAGATGTTATCCAACATTAGTGAAGACAGTAAAAGAGAAATCAGTTTAAATTCAATCTAGATTATATGGTGATATTAATTTTAAAATATGGGGAAGAATACTCTGAAAGTAAAGATTCACTAGAAATGGTGCAGAAAGGTTCAGTTAGATGACTTCAGGATTATGACAAGCAACTGATAATCTCCTACTCATTAGACTAATGGAAACAAAATGATAAGGAGTCAATTTTAAATGAAAGCAGAGTTTTACCATGAGCCCACCATGGACACCACTGCCTCTGAGGTTGGGGGCATATTCCGCTAGGTCCACGGAGCGCAGCCACTCCATCACTCGGTGATTGGTCCACTGCTGAACTTCTGATGGGGTGATGCTGTTCTATGGGGACAAACAACCACCCAGAGCTTTAGTCACTGACTACGGGGTTCCAAATATTAAACCTGCCTGCCAATTCTAAAGAGCCTACCTCAGGGGAGGAAGTCTCTTTAAGAACATAGTTTAAACATTTTGTTAAAATTTTCCATCTTATTTCATGTCTGCAACAGCTGGTATCTAGCTGTCCTTTTTATAAGGGTGAGAACTTTCTCTGTCGTATCTGATAAATGTTGTCTAGGTTCCATTGCCAACAATGTGTCATCTAAAATGCCAATTTAGTTTGTAAAGATGGAACTCCAGGTTTTAAGTATGTATGCCATGTTATGATAGGATATGGTAGTACTGATGGTCAGACAAATGGAAATGGTGGGGAGATAAGAATATAATGTGAAATAAACTCAGTATTTTAATAAAGTAAAAAGTAAAGAATCTGCCTCATGGAGAAGAGTTTATCGTAAAGGTGAAAAGGTTGTTTGCTAACTTGAACTCTCTTTTAATGAATGTATGTCCCAGAGTTTTAAGTTTTTTACATACTAGTAAAGCAGTGATACTTAACTCTGTGGCTTAAGGAGTTAGAAATATAAAATGTACCCAAGAAAGGAGGAAGTACAACTAAAACACAGCTCAGTTACACAGGTAGACCCGTCGTGGGGGAAAGGAAGGAATGCGTGTGTACTCAGTTGTGTCCAACTCTTTGCGACCCCATGAACCGTAGCCCACCAGGCCCCTCTGTCCATGGAATTCTCCAGGCAAGAATACTGGAGTGGGTTGCCATTTCCTCCTCTAGGGGATCTTCCCAACCCAGGGATTGAACCTGGGTCTCCTGCACCGCAGGAAGATTCTTTACTGACTGAGCCACCAGAGAAGGCCAAAGGAAGGAATACAGAAACACAAAGCCTAAGAAGTAAATGAGGCTGGATTTGAGGCTCTGAGGGAGCCAGAAGTTTCCCTTCTATGTAGGTGCCGAGAAGAAAAAAATAGGTCTTAGTTTCTCCACTCAGACTGTCACACACATGGAAAGGACGGGCTGCAGAAACCTCAGCCTCAGGTGCTACCTCGTCAGAGGGTCGCCTCCGTAGACAGTTTGGCTCAAAGTTATTGATCCTTAGGACCTGGATGGCCCTTTTGATACTGAGATGGTGGAGCACACTCACGACCTTCAAAGACAGTAAGTCATCCTGCAAAACAAAACAAAAAACTGAGATGGCAGGAGCACCTTCTCAGGAGGATCTCAGAAAACTCAAGTAAAAGGAGAAGGGCCCTTCCAATAGGCCTCGAAGGCCTGTCAGGTTTTTCAGTTTTTATTTGGTAACAGAACCCTTTTTCCTGTTCTGAACAAAATTTTCTCCAGGACCCCAATATATTAATAGAAGAGAACCAAAATTCACATTGTTCCAACTGAAGCTGATTTCTACCTGTTTATCTCTCGTCTACTGAGGGAAGATGTTAGGCCCAAACAGCTCTGAAACACACAGTGTGAAAAGCAGTAGCTAAGCCACTCTGAAAAGTGACCCGCTTTGACATGATTTGATAAAGCAAATAACTGAGTCCAAGTGATCTTCACTGATGACTGAGGGCTGGTTCTCTGAGCTGAGGCACATCGCAGTTTGGAGGGAAACCAGACTGTTCCTGTTATACCATCCCCCAGCATCAAGAAATCTCTGGTTCTAGATTACTGTGCTTTATCCAGCAGACAATGTGAACAGTTTGGGAAAAGCTATCTTAATCAATGCAAAGCTTTTGGTGAGAGGTAGAGAGAGAAGAGAAATGAAGACATTGTAAGTACCAACATATATTGCCAAGCAATTCCTTTAAGGAATAATTTTCACCAGTCTGTGGCTATAGAGTACTTCTCAAACACGCCAAAACAAAGTATTTTACAAGAAGGTGATACGGGGAGGCAATGTCAAGGTAAGTACCAGTCTACTTTCAAACACACCCAGAAAATAAATAAGGAAAATATCCACTTTAGCATACCTTACAGAAAACACATTTCTTTTCTTTTTTTAAGAAAACCTTTTTTTTGTATTGGGGTATAGCCAATTAAAATGTTGTGATAATTTCAGTTGGACAGCAAAGGGACTCAGCCATACATATGCATGTATCCATTCTTCCCCGAACTCCTCTCCTATCCCAGCCACCATAACATAGAGCAGAATTCCATGTGCTTTATAGTAGGTCTTTGTTGGTTATCCATTTTAAGTACAGCAGTGTGTACATGTCCATCCCAAACTCCCTGTCCCTTCCCCTCATCCTTCCCCCCGGCAACCATAACTTCAAGAACACATTTCCTATATAGGAAAAATAACCTATTACAGAGATATTTTTAAAATAAAATAATAAGACAGCTTAGATCCAAGCAAAAATAATTTCCTGAGCTTTTTCCTAGATTAAGTTCTTTTTTTTCAAATGTAACTTTTATTTTATATTGGAGTATAGTTGATTTATATCTTAGTGTTATTAGACTGACTTCTTAAAAGCAGTGCTTGATGGTAAGTTAGAAAGGGCATTTACCATATTTTAATCTAAGATTGAGACACCTATTCAAAACATTTCCACATGGGCTATTCTCAACCAACTGAAGTCTGTCAGATTGAAGAGAAAAATCAAAATGCATAATGTTTACAATGTAAATAAAACGTTAATTATTTTAGTTTAAGGGATTTTAAAAGTAGGGACCATTTTCTTTTAAATCAAAACACACTTTTTTGAGGGGAGGATTTAAAAAAAATCCTTTATTTTTAAGTGATTTTAGATTTACAGAAAAGTTGCCAAAGATAGTACAGAGTCCCACACACCCTTTGCTCAGCTTGCTCTAATGTTAACTCTATATGTCATTCTCTATATAACCATGATAGTCAGCAAAACTAGGAAATTAACACAGACAATAATGAAATTCAATTAAACCCAGGCTTCACTCAGACTTATCCGGTTTTTCTACTTGTCCCTTTTTCTGATCCAGGATTCAATACAGGACACTACAGACAAACAGATTTTTTTATGACTTAGGATTTCTGTGGTCAAATCTTCTAAGGTAATTTATTTTTTCATAGACATAAAAATTATGTTTGCCTTTTGTGATTTTCAGTCTGAATTTGGTCACATTCTCCGGTGAGCAAATTCTCACAGCTCACATTCCCACTGTTCTCAGTATGAACATCCTCATACCTAAATAGGCAGGCCAACAGCCACAAATGCACTCTTTCTACTACTTTCTAACAGTGGCAACATGGTTGTTACCCAATTTCTCAGTTCTTTTGTTTCCTCATCTAAAAGCTGGGATAACAGAGTGCTACCTCAAGTACTGCTGAGACCTGAGCATTAATTATGAGTAAAGAGTTTAACAGAGTGCCTGGCACAAAGTAAGTGTGCAACAAGCCACACGCTGGTGTTATTTTACATGATGTACCCACCGTGGTTCAAACTTCTGTTTCAGTGATGGAGAAGAAAATGAGCTGGAACCCAACTTTCTTCGATACTGAAAAATTCCTAAATAAATCAGCTCTTTGAAACTTTCCACTTATTTTAAAAAGGTACTTGTCTGAATTGAGAGAATATCATTGATATATGTACACTGCAATGTGTAAAATAGAAAGCTAGCAGGAAGCTGCTATATAATACAGGGAGCTCAGCTCAGTGCTCTGTGATGACCTAGAGGGGTAGGATGCAGGTGGGAGAGGGAGGTTTGGACAGAGGGGATACCTGTATACTTACAGCTGATTCACAGTGTTACACAGTAGAAACTGTGCAACATTGTAAAGCAATTATATTCCAATTAAAAAATAAAGCTATTATATAAAAATAAAGGAAAGTTAATATGGGTATATGATTCTTATACAAATTAAGAGAAAAATATACTACAAGACTTTCATATTTAATTTAAAAATTTTGTTCAAAAGTAATTAGAGCAATTTTTAACAGCTTTCACCAGATAAACAGCAAGGTCCAAGTCAATAAAATTAATTTAACAGTTTCCACTGTCTTAAAAAAAAAAGATACTTGTGGTAGTTGGATCCGTATCCTAGACCACAAAAAAGCCATTTAAAAAAAAGTATCTTAGGCAGGACACTCCTAGTACCATGAAGTCTAGAACAAGTTCTCCTGCAACCCATCTCTCCCTGCTGTTGTAAAATGGGGAAAAGTTTTTCTATGCATTGGACAGAAGGCTAGAAATAGCCTTACAACAGTAAGGAAGGAATCTGAGTGAAGCCCTACCTTTACCTGTCTCCTCTTCACTCCAGCAGAACTGGGCTGAAGTGAGAAGGTCTAGGGGGTTTCAGGAAATAGTTCTCAAAAGGGGAAGGAAGGGAAAAGACAGTTCCCACGGTACTGTCAGAAGGGCAGCCTTTCTAGTGGTCACTACTAATAGAAGTGCACCACTTAGAAACTGCCAGGGTTGCAAAACTCTACTTTCAGTTTTAAATCTTTTTATGAGATGTTATTCTATATCATAAAATGCACCCATTCAGAAGTGTACACACCAATGTCTACATTGTTGAATATATATAAAGTTTTATGTAGCTTAAGTCAGGGTTTCAGAATTTCCCAAGCCTATTACAATCACCAAATCCCATAACATCAACTTAGAAAACTCTGCCTGCCCCTCTCCTCAAGTTAAAGCAATACCTTCAAAATCTGGTGGAACCATTGTGAAAACACTGTATTTTGCTTACTCGATTTCTGTGTTTTTCAGAGAAAGGTAACTTTAGCCTCCCCAAACCCCAGGACTGAGTCACTTACAACAGTCATGTAATGAAGCATTCGACCATCTACCCGTCCTTCATCAAACTGGGTCTTGTACTGGGGGAGGCCAATATCATCCAACCATCCTACGGATAGAAATGAGTTCCGTTAAGGAGCCACAGAACATCGGTTCTTGTGATGAAAAAGAAAGAGCAGCTATGTATGTGTGTGTGTGTGGGGGGGTGTGTGTATAATTTTATACACACTCATTCATGAACTGAAAACCTCTTACTAGTGACCCAGTTGAAATCCAGCTTTCCATGATTGGTTTCTTCTTCAGATCCCAGGGCTTGCAGTGCCAGTTGGAGTTTCTTTCGATGAAGGGAATGCTTGATTCCAAGCTCCTGAAATAGTAAACAGAAACACTGGCATTACAGCTCTGTCAACATAGGCTGGCGGCCATTGGCAAAGGATGCCAATACCTCCAAAATCAAGCTAGTATTGAAGACTCAGTAATTACATTAAATCAGAATACTAACCCCGGCTATAAAATGTTGCTGAACAAAAGGCTCCTGGAAAGCCAAGACCACTGCAGTTGATTTAGCGGTATGTTAGATAGTCCCACTAGGCTCCTTCCTTTGCAAGATTGGAACTGTAGGATGCATAACACCAATTCTACTCTCATTTCGTGCTTGTGTGCTAAGCCGCTTCGGTTGTGTCCGACTCTTTGCGATCCTATGGACTACTGCCCACCAGGTCCTCTGTCCAGGGGATTCTCCAGGCAAGAACACTGGAGTGGGTTGCCATGCCCTCCTCCAGGGCATCTTCCCAATCCAGGGATCAAACCCACATCTCTTATATCTAACATGCATTAGCAGACGGGTTCTTTACCACTAACGCCACCTGGGAAGCCCACTCTTATTTTGCACCAGATGTTAAATAATTGGGAAGAAATGTTAAATAACTAGGCATAAAATGTAGGGCTTTTCTCCCTTGTGCAAAGTACAATTGAATTGCACATATTACATTGAGAAGATGGACCAATGATAAAGCCACAGAATGGTTTTGAGAATATGAACTGAAACTTTATGATTATGGCTCTATAATTATTATTTCATTAAAATGCCCAGTGGCTTAAGTGTCTTAAAGGAATCATTAAGACCAGGTCCTCCCTTTTTAAGTCCATGAGATAAACTAAGCACAAAGCAGGAACTCAAGCTTTTTGCAGAGTACTTACTAGCCCTACTCACTTCCCTTTCTGGAAAATAAAACAAGCCTATGTTCACATTTTCTGTCTCCACTGCATAAACAAAATAGAGGCATTCACCTTCTCTAGGTCTTGTTGAGAAGCCTGCAAAAGTGTCTGGCCAGATGCAATCCAGTGCTTGCCAGAATTCAGGTAGGACCCCAAACCCTGTTCCACCAGCCAACTGCAAACCTGATCCTTGGTCCACTTGGCAAATGGCATATCCAAGTCACTACGGGAAAATGAACGATTATATGAAAAAACAGTTCAAAGCCAATCCTGTAATTTATCACGAAGGTGGAACAACTGCATGTTTAATAGATACAGAGATTCCCATCTGATTATGAAAAGTCTAATTTTTAGGATGTATTTGGTGAAGGAAATGATACTTCCTCATAAGGGAGATGCATGCTCCCTTGTGTCAAACAAAGCCACAAAAGATTCAACATGATTTAACAAGACCATGTTCTATGGAAGGAGACTGAGTTAAACGCACTGATCAAGGTATTATACTAGTATCAACCAGTGTTGTTTAGAGGTTGAGTCTTCAGAGAACACTAGATCAGACTGAAGGAAACTCAAGTCTAACTTGAATTAACTTTAGAACTACAATTTCTCTCCACGTGGTATTCAATGAGAAGAGGGCAATATGCCATTCCTGAGCATGAGATAGTGCAATCAAAGTAAATGTTTGCTTTCTTTTGTTATTTTTAAGTTAATTTTTAATCTGGAATCTAGTTGATTTACAATATTGTATTAGCTTCTTATGCTATTTTTACAAATAGCATTCTTGTTTGGAAAAAAACAGTGGGGCAATGAACAAGAAAATTTCTTTTCAGAACAGCACAAAGAGCTCCTCTACTGTGTACAAGAGAACATATGGCAAACGAGACTGTTCTGTGTTTGAAGAGGGCCAACGAGTCTCCTCCTTGATGAAACCGGTGCCCACTGTTCTGCCTGGGTGGGAGGGACCATGTGTGAAAGGTTTTAAGCCTATTCTCTTTTTAAAGATTTAGTATCATGACTTGTGCTATATGTTTGCCAACCACACCCTTTGATGTTTAGCAAGAATGTGCAGCAGTTCCAAACCAGCCCTAAACTGGGATAAAGGTGTAGGAAAAGTTCTTAAGAGTCTTAACAGATAAAATATTACACAGTCCTGATAAACTGAATTCTGATAGAATGTATGTCTTTTAAGTGCTTTCAGAGAATCTATTAACTGTTAACGTTTGGTGGTTTAGTTGCTAAGTCGTTCCCAACTCTTGCAACCCCACGGACTGTAGCCCGTCAGGCTCCTCTATCCATGAATTCCCAGGTAAGAATATTGGAGTGGGTTGTCATTTCCTTCTCCACGGGATCTTCCTGACCCAGGGATCAAACCCATGTCTCCTGTGCTGCAGGCAGATTCTTTACCGACTAAGCTACCAGGGAAGCCCTGTTAATGTATACTGAACAGTTATTTTTTTGCCAGATACTTAAAGCATATTAACTCATTCAATCATCACAATCATCTTTTTGGGGTGAGTACTAATTCATACTATGGGAAACAGAGGCAGAGAGCATGAAAGTAATTGGTTAAGGTCACTCAGCTTATAAGAAGTGGTGAAGTCAGAAATCAGGTCTAAGCAGTCTATCTCTAGAACCTATTCTCTTTTTTTCCCCCCCTTAATTATAGTTGAGTTACAATGCTGTGTTAGTTTCTGGTGTGAAGTAATTCAGATACATAAATATATATATATATTCTTTTTCATATTAATTTCCATTACAGTTTATTATAGGCTTTCGAATATGGTTCCCTGTGCTATACCGTAGGACCTTGTTGTTTATCATATATATAATAGTTTGCATCCACTAATCCTAAACTTCCACTCCATCCCTCCCCCATCTCCTCTTCCCCTTGGCAACCACAAGTCTGCAGAAGCTATTCTTAACCACTACACTTTCCCATCTTTCCAGAGCTACGCTTTAGAGTTCCTATACTTATTTTTTATGTAAAATTTAAATCCAAGAGCCATTCTAGTACAGATGTTGCTGACATTTCAGCTCAGGTTACTCACCTAGCTCACAGAGCCCTCACCTTCTGTATAGTTCCTCATTAACCACAGCCAAACAGCACTGCTCTAAAGATGACAGAGGCTTCCAAAGGTGCAGCAGTAAGCAATGGATTCAGCTGTCTAACCCAGGGTCAATAACAACACTGCAGATGCTCACAAGACTTGATGCTTGGGAGGTGATGCAAATGTCCATTCATGTGGCTGCTCCTACCTGTTAGACTGTCCCAAATCACGAGACCAACCCAATCGGGGCCCCGCAGTTGCCCTTGTCCCTCCTCTTTTGAATTCAGACTCAGACATGTCATCTGGGTTGAATGTAGTGGACTGACTTCTCCTAAGTCTGTAAAGAAGACATAGCACATTAGACCTGAAGACACCTTTGACTTTAATTTGAACATTTTAAACTGATGCTTATGTATGTATGGTTAGAAAAGACATTTGGATTTAAACGTTGAGACTCAATGAGTTAATGAATCCCAAGTCACAATCTTCCCTCTGTAAAAGGATCACAAAAGCCCTATAACCATTTTTAGCCAGTTTCCCAATCATCCCTACATTTGAGCCACATATAGGACAAAGCTCTGTTACTTACTTTCCGAAGAGTCTCATAATACCCCGGGATTTCTTTTTGGAATCTGGAGATGGTGGAGACATCTGGAAGGGACTACTTCCCTGTGAATTTTTCGGCCGAGAAGATACACCAGCCAGATCTAGGTGCTCTGGTGTCTCCTTCTCCGTTTCAGCTATTCCAAGAACAGAATACACACTTGATGAATTTTAATATATGGGATGAACACGCCTAGATGTTAACCTCCTCGGTTTAAGCAACTGTTAAGAATTCTTCTTCTGTTGATCTATAAACCAGTGACTTAGAAAGAGCACCCTGCAAATATTAAAAATGGAACACAAATCTACATCCTACTCTACCATCTACTTTGTTGTGTATCAAGTTTATTAACATGGGGATTACATCTTCTTTGAGATCAAAGGTAAAATAGCATTACCATACTCTTTCCTTAACTGATTTGAATCCATAATGAAATCATTCTCGAAATTACTGCAGCACTTGGTACTGTTGACTACTTCCTACAAAGCCATCATCTCCTTTAGCTTCCTGACATGACACGCTCCTAGATCTGTCATCTGAAAGTTTCCTTGCTGTAGCGCTGTTTTCTCTTCCTCTTTCACTCCAAGATTCTCTCCTGGGTTCCTTCTGCAGGATCTTTTGACAGATTCACTCACTCTATGCTCAGCATGAAATGATGGCTTTGCTCATTTCATGAACAGAGCAACTGGTATCAGAATCTCTGAGCCTAATAATCTCTCTCCCCAGCTTCAGTATCTGAATGTCAGTGGATATTCCCAATTTGATGTGCCAAGAGTACCTGGGACTTAACAAATCCACCCAATTTTCCTGAGAGTCTTCTTTTACATTTTCTTATTTCATATTTCATTAATACCAGGCAACTTTCTCCCTGTTACTCCAGTCTAACCTCTTTGTCATTTTCTTTTCATTCCCTTCTCCCCTTTGGCATTTAAACCAAATTGGTTACCAAATTCTGGGAATTCTTAAGAAATTTATTCTTAATTATAACCTGTTATGTTCCAAGAACTAAGAAAAGAATGAATTGGATAGTCATAAATTTTTCTTATTAAAAATTTTTTTCTTTTGATATGAAACTAGTGCCTGTTGATTTTGCTTTAATAGAATAACACCCAAATCTCTATCCTCAGACTTCCCAGCATCAACTCTCCCCATTTGTTTAGCTGTCGATCTCACACTAGCAAACACAAGGATGCTGATTCCTCGATGTGAGAATATGCACTTTTACAGAGCAAAGTAAAAGTTATACAAAAATCACAGGGACAGTGTTTCAGCAAGATCTAAAAGTTGCAGAGGCTGACTTGTCTATGAAGCAGAGCTGTGATTACAGGTTATGGTAAGCAGCATTGATTGGCCTCTCAATATCAACAATACATTTCTCCTAAGAAAGATGCAAACACATTTGAGAACAGTTGTCTGGATAGATCGTTTTCATTCATCCTGTGTATATGCTGGACATTTAAGGCTATGAAGAGAGAGAAGTCACTTTTGTTGACCCATATTAATATGTGGATACCTATACAAGATAATAGGACCTACTGGGAAAATCCAAAGGAATCTATCCATTCAAACCCTACAGCCATGATAGAAGTACTGGGGTCTCTGAAAATGCTGCCCAGCTCTCCCTCATTTTAAAAGCATCCTGTTTTTATTTATTTTGAGGATAACCTCCCTACCACTGTATTCTTTAAAAAGGAAAACTGAGCTTTCCCTCTCCTAAAATCGCTTTGGGGGTGATTCCTCAGATATTGTTGTAACTAAATGTCACCTCCATCTTCAAAGTAATATGTCAGAAGGATGTTCCTCTAAGAGAAGTAAGTCTAAAATGATCGTTTTTGGTGTCTTCCACAGACCTATTCAGCTAAAAACATTTCTTTCTGGAGTCTGGGGAAATGTTACCATCGAGGAGGAGCTGCAAGGCCCTGGGAGTTAGTGTGATGTGATGTACTTTGGGGTGAAGGAGCTGGACTTATGACGCCAGGAAACTCCTGCCCTGCACTTTGCCGGCCGCTGGGCACATCTAGGTCCTCACAGAGCTGCTTGCAAGGTGCCATTAGCATGGGTTACAGCAGCATTTAGGCTTAGAAGAGGAGGCTCTACAGAGAGTCCTGGTGAGCAGAAGGTGGAAGGAATCCTCTGGAGTAGAGGACTCCATTTTCTGATGCTGCCAGCTCGCTGTCTAGAGATCAAGATGCCAAGAGCAGGGATTAGCTGGGTTGGGAGCACAGCGCTGGCAAAGGCAGGCATGCAGGGGTACGGTACCTAAGGTGGGTGCACTGGCACTTCGTTTACGATCTTCAGAAATCCCAACAACGCACACAATCACACGCAGCCCAATGGAGAAAACACAGGGGAATGACAAAATGAAACACAGATCAAACTCCTACTCACAAAATGCACAGGGAGAGGGGGTGCCACACTGTGCTTCCGATGTTACACACAGACTCTATTAGCAGCGTCAATATGGGGTGAATTTATCCGCTTTCAGAGTAGATGGGAAGCTGTTTGTAATGATGTCAGAGAGAGCCACGCGTTTTGGTTTTTCCTCTAAGTTTACACCCAGAACAGGGAGCAGAGTGAGAGAGTCCACACCAAGCTATCTTTACCTCTGAATTAAGCCTGTGGAAGCATTTTTTGTTAACTTTTCCCCCCAAGTCATTCACCTTCATTTCTGAGAAAAAGAAATGTACAGATAGATGAATAAGGGAAGAGACTGATCTTTTCCTGACTCTGGAAGAATTAGGAAATGGCATTTTGGCCACACATACCCAAGTTTGGCGCACTTGCTGTCCTCTTGTTACTTTTGATTTTAAAAAAACCACGACCAAAGGAAGATCTGGCTTTCCGAGTGCCAAAGGGATTGTCATCCCCGGAGGCATCATGTCCTGGAGCTTTGGGAGGGAGGGTCCCAAAGGGACTGCTCTCTACCGGAGCTTTATCCTGAGAGAGAAATAGCGATGAATGTAACACAGCATGAACATGCATAATTACTGGTACATGGCAGTACCAAATACGTGACACACGTGACTTTAGTTAAAAAAGGACTACTGAACTAACACATTCATTATGAATGTCAAATGTCCTGTTAGAAGTTTAAAAAGTCAATTCTGATTTTTACTTAAGGAACAACAACAAAAACATGGTCATCACCAATCTTAATCCATGTGTTTAGGGCTTTAAGTATTTAGGATAGATATAGACATTCTCAAATTTTATTTTAATTTTATTTGCCTCATTCCCTCAAAGACACAGAGATAATACATTACATCACTGGAGTAGCAGTAGATTTCCTACTTTCCTAACAATCATGACAAAGACCTGGTTATGACATAGTTCACAGTCTTTATAATTACAACAATAAAATGCCAATATAATGTAATTATTCTATAAAGTAGGCATTAGTCCTGAACTTCTATACCAGCAGTATAAGAACTTTCTACTCCAGTTAGTTTAAATATTTCCTCTCAAAGAATTAATGATAAAATGAAGCACAATCAGCAACTATTTAAGATATCTAATTTTGAAATGGGATTCTGGGTTATATTCATATCTCACCTGCAAGTTACCAAACATGGATTACCAGTTTTCAATGATTGTGATACATTCAAATATGATTAACCATTAAAACTAAATACACTGAAATTAAATTTATCTCGATTGATTCAGAAGCCACTTCAGATCCTCACAATATTTCAAAATCCTTATCAAGAATTTTAACTGTGACTTTAAATATAGGTATACCTCATTTTATTGCATCTCCCTTTATTGTGCCTTGCCGATATTGCGTTTTTAACAAACTGCAAGTGTGTGGCAGCCTTGCATTAGTGCTATTTTTCCAACAGCATGTGCTCACTTTATGTCCCCATGACACATTTTGGTAATTCTCACAATCTTTCAAACTTTTCCATTAATATTATATTTGTTAGGGAAATCTGTGATCAGTGACCTTTGATGTTACTATTGTAAAAGGTGACAGCCTGCTGAAGGTTCAGATCATGGTTAGCATTTTCCAGCACCTTTTAATGAAGGTATGTACGTGGTTTTTGTTCATATCATGCTACTGCAGATGTAATAGATTATGGTAGTACAGTGTAAATATAGCTTTTATATGCACTGGGAAACCAAAACGGTTGTGTGACTCACTTTACTGCAATATTTGCTTTATTGTGGCGGCCTGGGCCTGAACCTATAATATCTCCGAGGTCTGCCTGTAACTTAATTTTGAGCTTTCTGCTTATTTAAATTGGTAATTATACTGTTTTAGTATTATCCAAAGATTCTTTTGTCTGCATGTTCTCATTTCTTGAACATCTCTCGTCCTCTCTCTCTTTTCTGCAGAAATAGAGAGAAGGACAAGAGAAAGGCAAGAGAGAAGGGCAACAGAGAGAAACAAGCTTTTAAGGTGGATATTTTTCTCTACATTTCTACCATTCATAGTAACTAAACATGTACAGATGCCACAATTCAGTGATTCTGTTATCTACGTCTCAATGCTCTATGTCACACCATTTACTGAATTAGCAAGACAAAAAGAACAATGACTTGAATTGTGACTGATCTACTTTCTGTGCTTTGTCAGTTACACCTACTCATGACTCAAGGCAGTAAGAGCCAACAGTCGAGAGACTGCATCTGGAGAGAGTGTGCTTACCAGACTGTGACCTGTGCAAGGTTAACATTTGAAAAACAGAAGAAAGAAGAGCCAGAACCCATGTTGACGATGCCTTAAAAATACCAGAATGTCTGCTGTGGATAGACACTGGTTATATAATATAAACAGCTGGTGATCTTTCTAAGAGGGGCTTTTTGTGAAGTGTAAGGAGACCCAGGTTTGGTTGTTACTGTCATCAAGTAGCATAACCAAGAGTTCGGAGCTTCGCCTTTATTTTGTTATTACTGACATGAAAGTCATATAACATAAAAGTAACTATTTTAATTTTTGGCTGCGCCACATGGCTTGTGGGATCTTGATTTCCCAACCAGGGATCAAACCCCATGACTCCTGCATTGGAAGTGTGGAGTCTCAATCACTGGACCAGCGAAGTCAAAAGTAACTATTTTAAAGTGAGCAATGCAGTGGCATTTAGCACATTCATAGTGTTGTGCAACCAACACCTCTACCTAGTTCTAAAACATTTCCATCATTCTAAAGTAAAACCCCTTATTCACTATGCAGTTTCTCCCCATCCTCTCTCCTCCACCCTGGCAACCACCAATTTGGGTTCTATCTCAATGGATTTACTTATTCTGGTATTTTACATAAATGGGATCATATAATATGTGACCTTTTGTGTTGAACTTCATTCATTTGGCATGTTTTTCAGGTTCTGAGAATTTTGCTTTATTGGAGACATTTATGTAGTCTTATGTATTAAGCAATCTTATGCATTATGTATTAAGAAGTCTGATGCATGTATTAGAACTCTCGAACATTTCTACATTGTAATCTGGACATAAAACTTACTTCTGAAGGCTTTGGAATAGACTCCTTTTCCTGTTCAAAACAACAACAGTAGTTAAACATTGTTATAGGAATTAATCGATTTAGAATTTCTCATATATAATTCAACAAATTAAAATAAATTTACATCTATTTCAGGGCTACAAAATCTCATCTTTACTTACTTTCTACAATATTAATGTCTCCACATTTGACTTTATGTACTACTTTCAACCCTTTACACTCATATTCCTTAATATTTATCATTAACTGCAGTATCTAATACTTTTCCATTATTGAAACCACAAATGGGACAAGATGAAGATCCCTAAATATTTTGCCTCAGGGTAACAGACAGAAAAAACACAGGACCAACCCCGTCTGATGACTCTTTCTTCAGATTGCCCAGGCTGCTAGACTTCTGCAAACTTGAAGTTCTAAAAATAACAACAATAATAATGATGATTAATAGTAAGTGGCTCTGGTGCCACTGCTTCTAAGTAGAATGCCTTGGAAAGAAACTAAAATTGCATGTGAATGGAATCCTGGTAATAAAAGAAAATCTGGATTCAGACAGTCATTTATGTGCTTAACTAAATTATAATGTTTAGTTCTTTTAAAAGCAGGGGTGGTTAACTGTCCCGCCAATAACTCTAACTGTCCCGCGCGCGTTAGAATGGCTGGAAAAACACTTAGGACTATCCTGTGATGTCAATATTCGAAAATAAACCAGTGTTTTCCACAGGCTAGTGGTGCATGCTTTGCACATACACATTTATACCAGGAACTTTTAAAATGGTTGTGTACTTTTTATATTAATCCTTCTAATGAAAATAAAGGATGAAAAAGTATTACTTTTCAGTTCACAAAGGAATCAGTTTTCTGAGTCTGGCAAAGCACTTTATTTTACAGTCCTAATCAAGCATAATAGAGGAATCCCTGTTGCGATAATAACTCGTTTAAAACCCAGGCACAGTGACAGTGTGAACACCTGGGAAAGTCTTGCTCTTCTCATAAGTTGCATTCAATTATACGCAGCTGTTGTTACTCAGAAAGTGAAGGCAGGAATATCTGACCAGTTTAAAAACAAGAGAGAATAAATAACTTTGCTCTAAGATACAGAATAATGGAATATACTAACAAACTTTTAAAAGGTATTTCTCATGTATTTATGTGTAAATAAGTTGCTAGAAATGTCAACTACCAAATAAATAAAAAGATAATGGAGAAAAAAGATCTCATCTTTGAGTATAGCTCTGAAAATATTTTCCTAATTTCATCCAGACTTTAACTTGGATAAATGTAGCCATTAGGTCAGCTTATTAAGCTGAAAGTATGAAATACCATGGCAGCCTTACCAGCTGCTGTGATGCTTTTCTGACAGACATACTCAAAATATGCTGCTGCTAAGTCGCTTCAGTCATGTTCGACTCTGTGCGACCCCATAGACGGCAACCCACCAGGCTCCCAACCCTGGGATTCTCCAGGCAAGAACACTGGAGTGGGTTGCCATTTCCTTCTCCAACTCAAAATATAGGTCAGTACAAAAATGAAATTTAAAGCACTGAACTTCACATGGAAACTGATGAAGGAAGGCTCAAGATCAGCAGAAAGCTGGCATGAAATAATGGTAAAAGAGAAGGATTTATTTGTTTCTTCACAACCCCGACCCCCACCCTCTCTGGTCATTACGGCTGCATTCACTCATGCAGGCCTCAGGGTCACCTGCTTCTAATACTAGTCATTGTTAGTGTTACAGACCCTTTTGTGTCCCAAGCAGCAATCATATTTTTCACATTTGATAAAACAGAACTTACGCAAGACTATCACACAGTTGAGTTTCAGCAGCAGAACCAATTTCATCACTAAAATATTGTTAAAAAAAAAAAATTGATGAGTTTCATGAAAAAAAAAAAAGACTATTCCAAGTGAACAAAACTGTCAATAAAAAAAATTGTGCAAAAACAGTTACTTCTCTCTCTTTTGATATTCTACTTAATTTTATTTAGTCTAATTGGAAGATTAGGCAATTAATTTGGGAACACGTTCCCCCCACATTCCATTTGCCTAGGGAGAGACTATCGGATCCTTGTCTTGGCTCCTTGACAACATCTTTCAAATAGCCTCAGGAACATGACTGTTGCTATTCTCCTTGCAGCCCTTTGATGACCACCTGGGACCTAGGATATACAAGCCAAGTTCCCTCTCTAACCTGATCAGCATACTTCCCCGGCCGAACCTCCAGTTACTTCCTGCTTCACACCTCTTGTTTTAATAATACAGAACTGCTATGGGGCTCCCTGGCCTGTGTCTTGCTGTTTCTTGCTTCTCTGGGTAAAAGATTATGTCTATAAATAAATGCAGCCCACTCCTGCTTTTGGTGGATCTACTTTTCTGAGTATTCATATTGCAGTGTTAGGTCATAAATGACATACCTCTCCTCAAATGGAGTCTCTGGCTTAGAAGGCAATTTTGCTTTTTCAGAAGTTTCCAAGCCTTTAGATGCTGGCAATAATGAAGGGATTGAAACTTGCAAGATGCTGGTGTGGAACTGTAATGTAATAATAAAAAACCCCAAATCAATCCATCAAACAAACAGAACATAAGCCACAGAGTAACAAAGAGATAAATAAGACAAGTCGTCTATTGCTAAAATTTCATACACCTGTGTTTAGAACTCTATCCTTATATTGATAAAATGGTTTTAGGACATAAACATCCAGAGGAAACATTCAGAAGAAGGTAATTTTTGAAGGCACATTTGAAGAAGACACTGAATATTGAGAAGAAGGCATAATAAATACCATTAAGAAAGTTAATAGTAAATCCTAACCACATTAAGCCCTGATTGACATCTTGGCCCTGACACACTTGACTAAGCGAACTTGACCTTAGGCAAGTCACATAACTGTGCATTGATTTTCTCCTCTGTAAAATGATAATGTCAATGCCTACCTTACAGGGTTGCAATAATTGTAGATGAAATTTGGTTAAAGAGTTTTGTAAACAAAGCACTATTTTCACTTTAATTTCTACCATTAGTCTAATATGGTAGTTAATTATTCTATATGTGCACAGGTTAACTAACTTCAGTTAACAGAACTGATGAAAAGTGTCATTAAAACAAATTATAATAGATTTTTGTGGCTACACTACTTAAAACACAAAACTTAGTAGTAACAATATCATAGCAAAAACAACAAAAAAGCATAATACATTTTCTCCCCCAAAAATGTATGCTTTGTATATTCTAAGGATGGATTTTGTGAAAGGCTTGCTAAACACTGGTTTTCAGTAATTTCTGACAACCAGAGAGCAGTTAGATTGTGAGCCACACCATGAAGAAATAAATGAAGCACTTAAAAAAAAAATTCCAGTATAAAATGAAAAAAACTTGCCTCAATGAACTCACTTTTGAAAGTCAACCAATCCAAGACAGCTCTTGGCTTCTGGGAGTAAGTTAGTCAGGTAAGGACCCACACCAGGAACACACTTCTGAGTGCCAACCAGTCAACAACAGCCTCACCTTCACAACCACTCACAACTGATGCCAGCTCACTCCTGCCACTTGAAAGCCCAATGTCCTTGACCCACCAACAAATTCACTTACTTAAATAAGCAATAAAAACAGCTTTGTGAGATTTGTTTCAGTTACTGAGTGGCAGTCCCATCCTGTGATACTAGAAAAAGTTATAAAATGTGAAGTCTGTTAAAGATTGGGCACAAGATGGAGTCACTCATGCTAAGCCCTATATTAGCAAGCCTGTACATAACTACATTTCCTATGTTCAGCTTTCCAAGACAAGGAAGGACTAGGTCAACCAGTCAGCACTTCCTGTTCAGCACAAGTTACCTGGCTGGGGCCCAAGACCTCTATTCTATGTAAGGGAATAACCCTGTGTTATACCAATCAGCACAGGCCAAGTAAGACTTCCCTTTTCTGCTCCACTTTGACTATAACAGTTGATGGAATGCTGCTGGATTCATGAATCACTGAATAAAACCAACAGATCTTTAAAATTTACCCAGCTGAATTTTGTTCCTTAACAAGTCATATTATTATAAAATAGATTACTTCATTATCACTTTTTTCAGTTTGAATCTTTATGATTCATTCCAGGCAATTTATTTAACCACCATACCCATTTGCTGATGTGCACTCACTTCCTTGGTTTTCCTCCTTGGGTAAAATAGCTGCACTAGCAAACCAACCCATTTTCTAGATTTCCTTTAAAAATTTAGGGCTTTCACTCCAACCTCAAATTGCCCTCCTGACTTTTCTTTAAAGATGTGGCTGAACATCTTCAGTCATCCTAAAGTCATTTTTGTTCCAAACTTAGTATCTGTCATTAAACTGCAATTCACATAGTGAAGACTTTTGTTTTTTGTAAAGATATGAGGTTATCCGGGTATGTCCCATATGGAACAGCAGCTGCTTTCAACAAATGGAGCACATGCCGTGGCCATCATACAGTATTTTATCTTTTAGTGTAAATATTTAACAACTAGAGAATTTTTCCCTCTAAAATAATTCTTATTCCTTAACTAACTCCTTAGGTTTTTTTCCTATCAGTTTTATTGAAAAAAATCTATGACAAACCTAGACAGTGTATTAAAAAGCAGAGATATCACTTCACCAACAAAGGTCTAGATAGTCAAAGCTATGGTTTTTCCAGTAGTCATGTACAGATGTGAGAGCTGGACCAGAAAAAAGGCTGAGCGCCAAAGAATTGATGTTTTCGAATTGTGGTGCTGGAGAAGTCTCTTGAGAGTCCCTTGGATGGCAAGGAGACCAAACCAGTAAATCCTAAATGAAATCAACCCTGAATATTCACTGGAAGGACTGATGCTGAAGCTGATGCTCCAATACTTTGGCTACCTGATGTGAAGAGCCAACTCACTGGAAAAGACCCTGATGCTGGGAAAGATTGAGGGTGGGAGGGGAAGGGGGCAGCAGAGGATTAGATAGTTGGATGGCATCATCGACTCAATGGACATGAGTTTGAACAAACTCTGGGAGATAGTGAAGGACAGGGAAGCCTGGCGCGCTGCAAGTCACAGGATTGAAAAGTCCTGGACACGACTTGGCAACTGAACAACAACAACTGACATATAGCCACTGTGAAAGTTTAGCCACTTTATATGATTGCATAGTTAAGTTTAATTAGCATTTATTACCTCATATAGATAGGTGAAGAAAAAGTTTTTCCCTTATGATGAGGACTTCTAGGATATACTCTCTTATCAACTTTCAAATACACAATACAGTGTTAACTGTAGTCCTCACGTTGTACATCACTTTCCTAGTACTTACTAATAGCCTTTGTACCTTTTGACTACCTTCATGCAATTCCCCTTCTCATCAATACCTTTTTAATGACACATTTCAGCTAAGAGAAATGTTGTTTTCTCATTCAATTGAAATTTCATATTTTAAGTAAAGATGCTATTTGATTACTTCTCACAATTTCCTATAATAAAATGTTAGAAGAGAGATGGACAAAGAAGGATCTGTTAAATATAAAGGAGCCAAGATTTAATTGAAAAATCAAACTGTTTCTCATTCCTAGTTTCCCTAGATCGAACACTACATATTAAAATTAAGAAATGGTTTCAAGGCAGAGATCAAGCACAGGTGTTGTCAGGAAAACAGCCTTAAGATGAAGCCACAGGTGTGGCTTTGTTAAGAGAGGAAAATTTGAGGTGGTGCTCTCCTTGAACCTTTCAAAAAGGTCAAAAAACTTTAAAGATAAAGGGATATCTCAGTGGCCTCACAGGGAACCTAAGGTTATGAAGGTTTTTTTGGTGAAGATATTTGTGGATATGATTTTATCTAATGGAGTGAATTATACATTGATTCATAAGAAATTCTAAATGTTTAGACTGAAAGGAATATAGCTAGTAGAAAATGAGAAGAAATGAAGGCTTTGTGACCTAAATGGACACTCAACAGAAAACTGCTGCTGCTGCTAAGTCACTTCAGTCATGTCCGACTCTGCGACCCCATAGACGGCAGTCTACCAGGCTCCTACATCCATGGGATTTTCCAGGTGAGAGTACTGCAGTGGGGTACCATTGCCTTCTCTGCAACAGAAAACTACTCATCTGCAAATACAGGCTTCTTCTCATTAAAAAGGATGGCTCAAAAGGAAACCAAGAGCCTAGAGGACTAGGCTCCATGGAATTGCTATGGACTAGTGACACAGGTGTGCCTTGTATTTCTCTATTTTTCAATAGGAGTGCCTACAGCAGCTACGTTATGTCTATCCCACTACTGTACGCTGGATGTGTGGCGGACAGACAGCTTGTCCTTTAAGTTCCAGGTTCCTTAAATAGAATGGAATGGTATTCACAAAGCTGTGCCCAAGAAAATGTACCCCAAGAGCTTCATCTATAACTTGACCTGATCTTTATGACAAGATCCAGGGATACTGATGCCAAACTGGAATGAGGCTGAGGGGTCTTTGAAGAGGGAATGAATGTTATTTTCCATGGGAGAGGGATATAAATTGTTGGAGTCAGACAGCCAAATATGGTTGTCCCGATATATCCCATCCCATGTATTTTTATGATATTGGCACTTGTTCATCAACAGGTAGAGTCTATGTTCCCACTCTTTGAATCTGGATGGACCTGTGACTATAGGAGAAGAGATTCTACACGACTTCTGAGATAAGTCACAAAAGGTGGTAAAATCTGCCCAGTCTTCTCCTTGGGACGCTCATCCTTAAGACCCACCACCACACTGAGAGGAAGCTAAGCCATCACATGTAGTTGTTCCAGTCTGAGTCTCAGCTGAAGTCCTAGTCAACAGTCTGCCTCACCCACCAGACACGTGAATAGAGTAGCCTTCAGATGACTCAAGCCCCTAGGTTTCTCACCATTCCAGCTGATGTCCAGGGGAGCAAAGACATGATGCTCCTGCCAAACCCTGCCCAAACTGCAGATTCATCAGCAAAACCAAGGTTGTGGTTCAAGCCACAAAGTTTTGGGGATGGTGTGCAGCAGAGAACAATAATAGATTTTGGTGCCACTTTGAAGTGAAAGTAATATAAGTGAGTTTAAGGCTGTTTATTTCCCTCTAGCTGCTTTGTTCAAGTTTAACAAATTGAAGGGGAAATTTTCTTCTTTTTTTTTAAATTTGAAAGTAGTCACTATTTATTAACTGATGAGATTACAAAAATAATCATGGTAGACACCCTAGTTCAAAAGACCTGTTGATCTGGTCTACTCCACCTTGCATCTCCACCTTCTATAAAATATGTGGTCTTTCTCTTCATTCCACCTTGTGAAGATAATTTGTAGGGCCGTAGGAAGGTGTTTGCTGCTTTAAAGCATTTTCCAATGCTACAGATCCCATGAAGCAGATCCTCCATGCAGATGATACCATATTTACCAAGCGATCAAGCAACCAATGTGTAGTCTGTCAAGGCAATTTGTTTCATCTTGTTTTGCCATAACTATGCTAGTAGATAATTCATTTGCTGACTTCCAGTTTGGGTACCTCCACGCAATACATGGCTCCACAATACCCAGCTTGTTAACCGAAGTCCATCACCTTTCCATGTTATCATCACAAGTGACTAAAACTTACACAATCTCACATTGCCCCCACTTTATTCATTGCCTACTTATTTTTTAGTAAGTAGATTATAATCTCATATTGAAGACATCTATCTCCAAAGGATTCATATGTCTTTCCTGAATTATATAACTGATTTTGACATTGCCCAAGTCTTTATTTTTTTCCTTTTTAAACTTTTTATTTTGTATTGGGGTATACCCAATTAACAAACAATTTTGATAGTATCCAGTGAACAGCAAAGGGACTCAACCATACATATACATGTATCCATTCTCCCCCAAACTCCCCTCCCATCCAGGCTGCCACATAACACTGAGCAGAGTTCCATGTGCTATACTGTAGGTTTTTGTTGGTTATCCATTTTAAGTACAGCAGTGTGTACATGTCCATTTCAAACTCCCTAATTATCCTCTCCCTGATCCTTTCCCCTGGCAACCATAAGCTTGTTTTCCAAGTCTGTGAGTCTGTTTCTGTTTTGTAAGTAAGATCATTTGTATCATATCTTTTCGGATTCTACATATAAGGGATGTCATGTGATATTTTTTCCTTCTCTGTCTGACTTACTTCACTCAAAATAACACTCTCTAGGTTCATCCATGTTGCTGCAAATGGCCCAAACCTTTATTTATTAAAGAGAGGGGGGGAAAAAAAGATGTTTCAAATAAAGACCCAGAGGTCATAATGACTGCCAAGACAAAGCAAGTCCGTGATCCAACTAAGAAAAGAATCCATGACTTTGATGCTATCAATCACACTTTAACTTTCAGTGACAGAGTCTCTTTAACATGAAGAAACAATAAGTCTGTAAATACCTCTTCTGGAGCACTTGTGTTAAATGGGTCATGACTGGGAGATCCCCTTACTGGCGTCGGCGACAGGTTTTTCTCCAGATCACTAAAGCCCTGAGCATCCAGCAGGGTGGAAAAAGAGCTGGATGGAAGCAGGTCTTCAAAGTCGCCATCTTGGCCTAGGAAACAACAAAGCGCAGAGTGGACACCAGCAGCTTCTCACTTTTGGAAGAAGATAAGAATCCCAATGATCTTGAACATAAAGAGTTTTCTGATCCTTAAAAATCAAAGAGTCAACTTCTGGCATCCCTAAGAACAACAACATGGGCCCTAGGAACAACATCTTAAACTGGGAGCACCTAAGGTCCAGTGAGTATCCAGCACTGGTATTAATGGAGGTAATCAATTAATCAATAGTGATTTAACAGACATAACTATGGATTCACAGCATTGGCATTAAAGCTAACTTAGTCTGACAACCCTTCTATAATTTTGTGGCAGCATTTGGAGCTTTAAATATTTCACTTCAGAAATAACCTGTGGAGGAATTCCAGTAGTACAACAAAAGTGATTCTAAACAACAACAAAGTCACACACAACTCCATTTCCATCACGACTATGCTCTTGAAAAAAAATGTGCAAAGCAAAAAGGGAAAAGAGAAAAGATGATGACTCTTGGTCCCTCTTAAGAGGGTTCTTTATACCATTCATTTAATTTTAAAGCAGAAAGAATAATGACTTAATGGAAAAAAGCAATCACATAACCAGCAAAGTAGCAACTCTGAGAATTTTTTTTTAATGTGTCTAGAAATGAAAAGGATTAAGTGCTGAACAACAGTGCCAGACATTCTTTTTTAAAAAACAGAATGGTCCTTCCAACTAGTCTTTAACACAGAATGGCAAATCATTTACTTGTTTACAGATACTAACTAGACATAGCTTTTTAATTTAGATTTTATTAGATTTTTACTCTAATTTTATTAGAATTGAGGTATTCTTAGAATTGCCTGAGGATTTTCAAAGTAAATATAAATCCTACTAAGAAAGCACTGTTGATGAAACTCATTAGAACAGGACATAATTTCTAATGGTTTATAAAAATCCTTCTGTACAGGGTTAAAAACTCTCTCTTTTAACTAGACTATTTTTATATGCATAGATTAAAAAGACAGAAAGAATTACATGAAAATGCCAGTAGTGATCATGCCAGTGCAATTATGAGTGATTTTTACCCCTTTTCTCTATTTTCTAAAAGTTTTACAATATAGTCTAATTGCAGAAATCAATCTGCTCTTCTTTCATTTTGAAACGTTAGATTATAGTATTGAGATTCTATAAAGTCAAACAATGTTACAAATACTGTGACTATGCAAAACTACTATGTAAAATATTTACATAATAATTTTATGTAAAAATTAATTACAGAATCTGTAATATTCCTTAAAAGAGACTCTTGTGAAGGCATAGAAAATGCTGTGATGAGAACTGTCATGATAATTACAGGTTTACTTGCTCATTCAGATAACTATAAAGTCTTAATACATGCCAGGCCTCATGGACAAAAAGATGAAGATCCATTTTGTTCAAAGATCCTGGTCCAAAGGATTTTCTTTCTTTGTGAACCCATCAAAATTAAAATTTCAAAATCCCAAGTGTTCTACAAGTACCTTCCCAAAGACTTATTTTCACCACTTACTTTTAAAGTAAATAGCCCCACCTATGCAGTGTGAATGAACAAGAGAACTTCAAAGCTCTTAACATTTTTGCTTATTTTGAATGACCCCCAAAGCTTTGCCATACTTGAAGATGGCCAATTGGCCCATCAGCAGATAAAATAATAATAAGTACAACAAAATACAAGCTATTTTTACTTAGATGTTTTACAGACTTTTAAAAAAAGTATTCAAAGCTGAACACAATCCCCCTCAAGCCCTGCAATGCTCCTCCTCTAGGTTTCCCCCTCTTGGTAAGTGGAGCCATCCTCTGCTAGTTGCTTTAGCCAGAAATGTTCATCTTTCCTGACGCTTTCTTCTTTTTCACTTTGCTCATCTAACTCATCACACTATTAAGTCAAGGGTAACACCAAAATTGATGCTTTTGAACTGTGGTGTTGGAGAAGACTCTTGAGAGTCCCTTGGATTGCAAGGAGATCCAACCAGTCCATTCTAAAGGGACCAGTCCTGGGTGTTTATTGAAAAGACTGATGCTGAGGCTGAAACTCCAATACTTTGGCCACCTCATGCGAAGAGTTGACTCATTGGAAAAGACTCTGATGCTGGGAGAAATTGGGGGCAGGAGGAGAAGGGGACAACAGAGGATGAGATGGCTGGATGGCATCACTGACTCGATGCACATGAGTTTGGGTGAACTCTGGGAGTTGGTGATGGACAGGGAGGCCTGGTGTGCTGCAATTCATGGGGTCGCAAAGAGTCGGACACGACTGAGCGACTGAACTGAACTGAACAGCAAAACAGATTTCCAATCAGCACTATCAAATCTTCCCACTGTAATACTGCAAGGTTCTCTTGACTGGTTTCCCTTCCTTCCAACACTGCTGGAATAGTCCCAGTGGTCCATAGTCCATGATGCTCCATCTGTCATGTCACTGACTTGTTAAGACCCTTCAGTGGATCCTCTGGGCTGAAATGAGAGCTGAACTCCTCACTTGCATGATCTGGCTGTGTCGCTTCTATTATCTTATCTGTCTCACTCTCCCCTCTGCCCACGACCTTTCAGGCACATGCGTCTCCTTTTTTTTAATTGGAGTATAATTGCTTTACAATGTTATGCTAGTTTGCTGTACAATGAATGCTCTATGTACACACACTGAGGTCCTTTTCCACCGAGGTTCTCGCACATGCTGTGATTCTCTCTCTGGAATGTCCCCTATACATGGGGATGGCTCTGTCTGAGCAACCAAACAAGACCGCACTCAGCAGCATACACTTTTTCTGGCAGAGAAGAGATGCCTAATAACTTTGTTGAATGAATGGATGACCCACCTAATTTGAAATAATAGCAATTGAGGCCAAATGTAAAAAGTTTACAGCCAGGTAAAATCAACTCAAGTAGAAAAGCTCTTAGAGCTACATACCTTTTTTACCTGGAGCCAAAACCACTGTTTCTTGCATTTTCTTATACCTGTTCAGGCACTGTCGAAGATCTTCTATTTTCCGATCCTATTAATAAAATAATAATTTGTAATATTGTGGTTTTAAAACAATAAAAGTAATTGTGACACAAAGAATGAGCAGACGTGAATTATTTACATTATTCAAAGAATAGTTCTAAACTTTAATAAAACTGCTAATGTCTAGAATATTTTTCCTACATACATCAGAGATATAGAAAAAGTACCTCTAAATTTAGAGATCCTATCCTTCAGCTGCCATCTTTAAAAAACAAAAACAAAACAAGGTAATAAGATACAAAAAAAAGCCAAGAAAAAAATCAACTTTAATTACTCTCCTCTCTAACATAAGTCAGAGCTGGAAAGAAAGATCTATACTTGTTATCTTCATCAGCCACCATCAATCTCCATCTGGTTTTCCCCTTCTCAAAACACTCTGTCAAAGTTGCTTCAATTAGTCATCAGGGACCTTTCTCTTCGGGGCTTCTCAGGTGGCGCAGTGGTAAAGAATCCTCCTGCCAATGCAGGAGCCACAGGAGACACAGGTTCAGTCCCTGCGTTGGGAAGATTCCCTGGAGTAGGAAATGGCAACCCACTCTGGTATTCTTCCCTGGGAAATCTCATGGACAGAGGAGGCTGGCGGGCTACAGTCCATGGGGTTGCAAAGTGTCGGACACACAGCACACACGCACGACCTTCTCTTTACTAAAAACAATGGACACTTTTCATCCTTTTCCGAATCTGATCTCCAGGTGGCACTTGATTGGCCCCCACTTTCCTTCTTTCATTTTCCTCTCCACTCTTTCTTTTCTTCTGTCTTGATTTATTAATCCTTGAGCAGATGAATATTCTACTTTCATTACCCCCAACTCCACCCCAAGCTATCGTCCCAACCCAGAATATGAAATGTTAGAGCTTCAGGGTTTTCTCCCTTACCCTATTCTCTTCTCCCAGGCCCTCAGTTTGGTAGATGATGAACATGGGTCCCCTAGCTCCCTGCAACATGTATTTGGGGCATGACCATATGACCTACTTAGGCTAATGATATATAACAAATGTGGTTCAAAGCAAAGGCTTGAAAAGTAGTTGCACACTGGGGCGTGTCCTCTCTTGCTGCCCTAGGAACTCTGAGGCCACTATGTGAAGAAGCGTAGGTTAGCCTAATGGAGGTAGGGGGATCATTTGGAGAAGACACAGCCCAGTCTTGTCAATCACCAGACATGTGAATTACACCATCTTAAACTATCCAGCCCCATCCCAGCCACCAGCAAATGGTCGAGGATCAGCAAAGTCAGCCCGGACTAGAACAATCTAGCCAATCTACAGAAGTATGAGAATCAACAAATGTGATTTATTACAGAGCAAAAGCAAACTGATACATCAACTATAGTTTTGTCCCCACCAATCTACATAATTCAACTACATATTTCTCCTAAAATTGACAGGGTTCACTGCCCACCAACTTATAATCCTACATTAATCCTAAAATGTAGATTCATTCTCCAACTTTCTATGAGAAATCTCTGTAATGTCCCACAAACACATCACAAATTGAATACATCTAAAATGAAGCTCATTATTCGCCCCGAGTACTTGAGTCTCTGCTTGGATTCCCTTAACTCTTTTATGGGTACCCTCATTCAACCCACTGCCCAAACCAGAAAATCTTTCCCAAATCCAAAGATTTAAAAATCTTGCTAACCAGTGAATTTCTCTAAAACTCCCCCCCCTCCTTATCACTTCACTGCCACTGCCTTGTTTCCACATCTTCATTTCTCACCTATTTCAACAGCCTCTTAATTGTTGTCTTCATTTTCTTTCTTTTATTCTTGCTTCTATTCTGCCACCAGAATTGGCTTTTTAACACAGCAATTTAATTATGTCACTGTTCGAGGTCTAAAGCTGAGACCCCAAATCGTTAAATCATCAGCTTCACTATAGCACCCCCTCATACACTCATGTCCTCCACCTGTATCTCATGGCTCCAGAACTCTCCCAGTATGCCGTGGCTGTTTCAAGACTTGGTTTTGACTTGTGTTTTTGCTCATGGATCTTTTGCCCAGAACACTTCATTTTCCTGATGAATGACTCTTGCTCTCACTCAGGATTTGCACAAATATGTCCTCTTTGAAGGCTTCTTGGAACCACCAAGAAGTTAGGTCACTCTTGGTGCTCTTAGAGAAGTCTGAGCATCTAATAAGCCCTCATACAACATTGGGAGTTTTGCTTGCTATTGTTGCTTTTTGAGGGAGAGAAATGAAAACAAAACGAATTTTAGTGTTGTTTTTTTTTTCAAACTCAATCTATGTGGACAGCTTGCTAATAACTTTTTTATTTGATGTGGGGAGAACTACCACAAATAAACCTATATATGGGTGGGTGGGTAGAATGAGTTTACTGAAAGGCAATAAACAGAGTTAGGCAAGAAAGAGAAGGAAGCTTATGATGAGAAAAAGATCAAGACAAAGTTCTTTAGCATTGGCTTGGTTTTTATTTCCTTGAAGTTAACTCTTTTTGTGGGAAAATGTCTCCTTGTTCTACTCATTAAGAGACAGAAGGGGGGGACAGTTCTGGTGACAGGATCTGAACCTGCCTGCTGGGTATGTGGTTGGTCAGGGAAGCCGAAGAGACACGTTACTTTATTAAGGGCCTGCGTCCCTGCTCTGAGCAGAATGCAGTGAGAAGAAGCAATGGCTGGAGGAGAAGCCCTCCTGGAGATGTTGGCATTAGGCCAGTGCATCTCAAACAAAGCCTAGTGCCATCTTGATTACGGTGCCTGTGCCTGTTTCCTGGCATCTCACCACGCAGAAGAGCAGAGATGATCCCAGATGGGAAAGAGGCCAGCAGTGTGAAGGAAGCAATGTGTTCACAGAGATTAAAGTCCACATGATGGTGAAGCTAAAACTGCCATGGCTACCTCCTTCAGAGTTCATATGGTGGCCTGGAATTTCCAGGGACCACAGAAAGGAGGTACTATGGACTATGTCCTTTCTCTCATTTGTCACCTGAATGTAAAAAGCTGATCTGATAGCTTCAACACTTTCTAAATTCAAGATGGTGGGCTGGGGGGATGGATTCTCTGCTGGCTCTACTTGTGCTATCCACTGACCCACTGAGAGCAGGTCCACTTGGGCAGGAAGGGAGAATGCTTCCCCTTAAAGTCAGTTGTTTAGGGGATGTTCTTTCAAACTAGGGTATCTGATGAAAATGCATGGAATGATCAAAATGATGATGTAACATATCCAAATAAACAGTTAAATTTCACCTACATACCTTTTCTTCATTTGCTGCCATCAAAGACTCCACAGCCTTTTTCATTTTTTGTACTTCAATATCTGAAATATCACAACATCAAGTCAGAAATGTGTTTTTTTAAACATGTGTGAAAATAAGAAGAAACTACTGACTCTTCATGTTGAAATGTTTTAAGGTAAAAATGTTAATAATTTATTCTGCTTGTTTTTTTTTAAAGGCACATTTACCATTTATATTCTCTTTTAGGGAAAAGCTGAAAATGAACATTTTCTATTATAGCTCACCTTAACAATCATCATTCTAGAAAAAAAAACAACTGCCCTCTTTCAAAGCAAGAACAAAATCCTGATAAGAATGTTGAAGATGAAATTTCAGTGCCATAACAATAAAAACATGGAGTTTTAAAAGAAGAAACTTATAATAAAGCAGGTGAAAGTGATGAATGGCATATATATGACAAAAGCAGAGAAAATGTTCAGTTATAACCAAGACAGAGACACAAATGGTAACAGCCTGATGGAATGTGATATTTACATGAGTGTCATGCTAAGAAGCTAGCTGTAGATTCCATACAGAAGGATAATAAGTACGTTGCTTCATCTATAAACTTCATTTCCAATACTATCTTAAAATATAAGGGCCAAAGTAAGTGATTCTCCTTAAAACTTGATATTCAAATAGAAAAGCATGCTACTTTAATCATAAAAACAAATATTTTAAATATGAAAAGTCAATCCAAAATGAGATCACAAATTAAAAAAATTAAAACAGAAAAAAGTTTAGCTAAAATTGTCTGCTTCCAAGAGAAAAAATACTACTGAAGGTGAATTTTAACACAATGATGCATCATCCAGCAGAGAGATAACATTTTCAATTACGGTATACTCTAGGAACTGCTTTTATTATTATTTTTTATGGCAAATTTCCTGAAGAATTTAACATCTGAAGGAAAGACCACTAAGGGTTTATCTTTATCCTGCATTATATAATCTAGGCTCTGTTAGTCAGCCTGGGTACAATTTCTTTTGTAACACAAGAGGGTATGTTTATAGAACCCCCTAATATAGATCTCAGTGAAAAAGTGGGCTACAAAACACTGGAAAGCAAAAGCAAGTTCAAAATGATTGTTAACTGTGGCAAATTTTAAAAACAGCAGGTTTTGACTTTCCTGGTGGTCCAGTGGTGAAGAACCCACCTGCCAATGCAGGGGACATGGGTTTGATCCCTGATCTGGCAAGATCCTACCTGCTGAGGGACAACTAACTCTGTGTACAACTACTGAGCCTATGCCCTCAAGCCCACACGCTGCAACAGAGAAAGCCTGCATGTAGTAACAAAGACCCAGTACAGTAAAAAATAAATAAATAAATTTATTTTTTTAAAAGCAGATTTTCATTGGAGTACAAACATTGTTTTCTCCTCTGACCCTGTATCTCAGGCCACAGAGAAAATGCTTCCTCGCCTCCACCAGTCTGGGGGGCTCTGCTGAATCCTGCAAAGCAAAGGGGCTGACTCAGGTACAATCTGCAAAATGGTCTTTTACTCCTGCTTCTATCGTCTGTTAGTTATCCTCTATTTTGTAAATTCTGAAGAAATGAGGAGCTTATTGATGAAGCAATTTTACATTTTTGGTGAGAGAAATGTTTTAAAAACACATGCAAAGAACAGTCCAAGTAGTACTTTGGGTGAATGTGAAGGCTCATGGAAATACACCAAAAACCTTACTTTTGTCTTTGAGCTTCTTTTTAAAATTTTCATCTGTGCAGGAAAACCCATTGAATTGGAAGTTAGCATATATTACAACAATAATATTTCAAAAGCACTATAATTTGGTCTCTTTTTACCTAAAGTAAAGAGACTTTAATCTCATAAAGACTGAATAGGAAGCATTATTTTATGACTTCAGGACTGGCACTATAATACCATAATGCTTTCTGTGAGGTTAGAACCTCATGTAATTAATCAGAAGACGTAAATCTGAGTTACTACCTCTGTTACTTCATCTTTCTGAGACTTGATTTTCTTATATTAAAATTGGGCCTTCCATGTACAAGTGCTTCTTAAACACTGTGATGAAAAACCAGCTAATGTTACATCAGTTGCTTTTTATATTTCCATTGTAGTCTGATCTATGACCCTCCTGAACATGATGAGGACACTGCTTATGTCATCTCCATCTCACCATTCAATTTCAACAGCACTGAAATGATCCATTTCCTGTTCAACAAGATGAGTCCACTGATCATGCAGTTAGATGTTATGTCAGCATCAGATTCCATGAGTTTCTAAACACCAGCTCTTAATGCCTATACCTGTCTGGCCAGGTACTGCTAACAAGTGGTCCACAGACCAGTTCAGTTCAGTCCAGTCACTCAGTTGTGTCTGACTCTTTGCGATCCCATGGACTGCAGCTCATCAGGCTTCCCTGTCCATCACCAACTCCCCGAGCTTGCCCAAACTAACGTCCATCGAGTCAGTGATGCCATCCAACCATCTCATCCTCTGTCTTATCCTAATCATAGACCAGTGCTAGTCCTCAAATCTGATTTTGGGTAGCATTACTCTAACGTAGCCTCTATAGCTCACAAGTCCTATGAATCCATTTTTCTCTTAAGACTCTTGAAAGCATAACCTGCATGTGAATGTCCCCAAAGAAAGTACATTCTATATATGTGAAAACAGAGACAAAAGATCCATTTCCCTCAATGTTGGACGAACTGAATTTTCAGATGGATAGGGAGTTGTGATACCTGCAGATAAATAAAGCCAGGGCAATCTAAAGCCAAGAAGACTATGGAGGTAATCTCATTCAAGCCCCTCATTGCACAGAAAATTGCAATTTGGACAAGAACTTTCTCATGATGAGAATTTACCATGTAATAATTAACCACGTAGGCTTCCCTGGTGGTTCAGACAGTAAAGAATCTGCCTGCAATGTAGGAGACCTGGGTTTGATCCCTGGGTCAGGACAATCCCCTTGAGAAGAGAATGGCTACCCACTCCAGTATTCTTGCCTGGAAAATCTCACAGACAAAGGAGACTGGTGGGCTACAGTCCATGGGGTTGCAAAAGAGTTGCCACAACTGAGCAACTAACACAAAGACCAATGATTAGGCTTAATCTAAAATAAACATCCGCAAAAGTACAGCGGTGCCCTCCTCTGGCTGCTCAAGAGGAAGTTAACAGGTGCCCAAGCACAGTGAAGTCTCAGAGAAGTCCCTGGGGTCCCGGGCTCAGATGGCTTCTGCTGCTCCTCTCTCTTTGATGCTAATGTTATACATCATCTAACATCAACTTCTTTTATAGATTGTGACGGTTTTAACAAAAGAAAACAAATGTTTAATACATATTCTTACCTCGATCAAGAATTTCAATCCCTTCTCCTTTCATCTGGCAAACCAATTTTTCTTGTAGTCTTCTCACTTCAGATTCCTTCTCTTCCAGTTGTTCTTTCAGAGATGTCAGCTCCTCCTACAAATGATAAATTCATTCAAAAACAGTAGATTATGACCAAAAGGGAATATTCAGAGAGTCTGTTAACTCTTGAGTCAATAATTAGTTCTCATGAATGAAACAAAAAAAACTATAAGAATTTAGACACAAACTTCAGAAATCAGTGGCAATGATAAGCAGGAAGCAAGACAATTAATAAAAGTCCAATTTATAATAACTGTGGTATAATTATTTCAAGTTTCTCTGTGACCAAATTAAAAATGAATCTTTTGAATGTAATTAGGACTAGGGCAGCCCTAAGGTTTAAATCTTATGTTAAATAAAACATCTGACCAAGTTAATCAAAGAAGATAATCAAATTAGATGCTTAGTGTCATCAAAACAAAACAAAATACAAATTTGAAAAAATATATTAGACTTGCTTGACATTTATTCAGCATTTCAAGATGGTACTCATATTCCCTAGACAAGATAGAACTTAATTAGTGGATAAAGCAGCAGGCAATAAACAACTTTAAGTCATGGGACTAAATAATTCCTTCTCATCACTAAGGTAAAAGAAAAGAATCTCCTACAACAATGGGAAAAAAAGAGATTCTTTAATCTTAAAAAAAAAAAAAAACTACACAACTATTTAAGACCTTAAATCCAATGTTCTATTTACTGAAGTTTGTTTCAGCTGGTTATATTTAACACAGGAAATAAAGCTATGCAATGCTAATAAGTGTGCCTTTATTTTCAATATAACATTTTATTTTCAGTTGGTAAAGATACCTATTACGTTTAGCATTATGAGAAGATGTAGCTCTCCAAAGCAGCTAAGAAGTTGGCCTATTATAGTTTTTACTTATGGTGGGAATCGACACCAAATATAAGGAATTTTCAGTAGCCCTGTCAAGAAGTGCTGCCATGAGCTTACTATGCTTCTTTATAGTTCTACTATGCTTACTAAACAGTAACATCTACTCACTGCCATGGTAGCATTAGCTGATGCATGCATTTACCTTTGAGAAAGTCTTGAAAGAATAAGACCATTTATTACTGATACCAAAGAGAAGTCTTTCCCAGGTGAACTTTTGCAATTATTTTACCATGCTTGGATCTCATTCTAAGACAATGAGATTTAATTTATAAACAAATACTTTCATTTTACAAGTTTATTACTTTTCACTATTTCATATGCTTCTGAAAACAATATTAAGGATCGCAATGTCCCTTTAAGTAGCTTTACACATATTAAAAAAAAAAAGGAAGGGGACACACACAAAAAAATGAATGCACACACCACTAAAAACACCATCACAGCAAAACAACACAAGCCAGAAAGCAACAGGCCATAGACCCATTACCCAAGGTCTACTACACCTTCAGTGATTCCCACTTTTGTTCCATCCGCTGCTTTTCATACTGCATCTGACCCACCTTGATTTTCATGCTAGAAAGTTTGGCCATTAAAGACTGGTAGAGAGACAGGAGTGAAAGAAAACTACAGATAGAAAAAGACAAGCTAAGTAACCAAGAACACAGTACCGGTTTATAAAGGAGATTAGATAACTGAGAGAAATGACAGGTTATGTTCTATCAAATTAGTTAAACCCTGGTTCTTATTCAAAATTGTTGCTGTTCAGTCACTAAGTTGTGTCCAACTCTTTTGGGACCCCATGGACCTGCAGCCTGCCAGGGTCCTCTGTCCATGGAACTTTCCAGGCAAGAATACTGGAGTGGGGTGCCATTCCCTTCTCTACTTATTCAGAATGTGAAAGTTGCTCAGTCGTGTCCACCTCTTTGCGACTCCATGGACTATACACTCCATGGAATTCTCCAGGCCAGAATACTGAAGTAGGTAGCCTTTCCCTTCTCCAGGGGATCTTCCCAACCCAGGGATTGAACCCAGGTCTCCCGCACTGCGGGCGGATTCTTCACCAGCTGAGCCACAAGGGAAGCCCAAGAATACTGGAGTGGGTAGCCCATCCCTTCTCCAGCAGATCTTCCCGACCCAGGAATTGAACCAGGGTCTTCTGCATTGCAGGTGGATTCTTTACCAACTGAGCCACCAGGGAAGCCCTTATTCAGAACAATAGTGTTTAAATTCTAGATGGTCTCCAGCTTGGGGAAAAACTTTGTTCACTTGTAAAATGCCTTAAAATGTCTTCTTTATCACATTCTAGGTGGAAAATGTATTTTATCTATATTACTGATCATGGATAAGTAGTGGAGCCACTTATGTAAAATTTTTCGCCATTGTGAAAACTTACCTTGGTAGATTTCAGCTTTTTCTCATACTGAAGTCTTTCATTTTCCATTTCACTGACTCTTAACCTCAAATCATTGATCTCCTGCATTAGCCCCTGTCCAAAAAGAAACAAGGAAATACATTAGGAAAGCAGTAAACACCATTTTACCTACCAAAATAGCAGTTTGGAAATCCTCAGTCAATGGCTCTTGGGTTAGAGCTGGATGAATGAGATTAGACAAATGGGAATGAATGTGTCTCCTTGAGAATCTTTCCATTGAATCTTTCCATGGATCCACTGAAAGATCCATTGAATCTTTCCCCTGAAAACACTGTCTCTGCCCTAAAATGAAGGGACTGATTATGGAAATGAAAAGTGACAGTAATTTTTAAGAAAGGTAACTGATCACTTGTTATCATTAAGCAAATATTTCTAGATTAAAAATCACTATATGAACTCCATCTTTTTAAAATAATCCAGAGAAATTTTCTTTAGTAAAGTCATTTACTTTTAGGGCCTTTTCAGTGATATATGGATATTTATAAAAATATTTTTCTAACTTCTTAATTTGTCTACAAAAGATACATATTGTTCCTCAACCCAATCTGGGAGAAACGAATGAAATTCAAACACTTTAAACCAAGGATTCCAAATTTGAGGTTAGATGAGAGCCCTGTCATTTACAAATATATTCAGCATCATAATATAATTTTATGTTTGGAAAAAAGCAAAAGAAAGCAACCTTAATGTTTTCATAATACAATCATACACCTTTTCTACTTTTATTTTAGAAAATCTAATTTGTTTGTAAACATTGCCTAAATATTCTGAGCAATAGTGACATATTTTTGTCCATGGGCCAGAGAGTAGGAAAAAGAAATTAGAATGCAAAACAATACTATGTCATCCAGAAGAAGGGCTCAAATAGTCTGTGAAGACGCCTCTTCTCTAACAACAAGGTATGAAGCTTCCACCGATGGTTAATGTGTTTTTGTTCCTCTCAAGATATTTATTCCTGAGCCACAGATTCACAGGTAACAGAAAAGAATTACACAAGAACGCTATAAAAAACAAACAGAACAATGCTATTAAAGTGTAATGATTCAACCTCACAGAGGTCAGGTAAAGGATGCTCTAGTGAAATATACTTCTCAGAAAACCTACAGGTTTTTAAATTGTAGTTTCTTGTAAAATGGGGCAAAGTATTACCTAGTATTACATAATACTTTTGAATATTATAACTATTAATACAGTGTTTCAATAAAAAGCTATCTTCTGTTTATGAATGCCATAAATAACTGTTTGACATCATTTAATAACATTTTAATTGTGATTAAGTTGTGATTTAGTTTATCTGTAAGTTCAAAATTCAAGTAAAAGGAAAAAGTCAGTTTCTCCTATTCATTTATCTACCATTTATTAAGCACTCTTGCATAATACGAGTTCTTAGTAATCTTCTTTAATTAATCTGGTCTTCCACAGATATATTTTCCCACTTATTGCTATAAGTGAATTCTATTTGGATTGGAATTCTATTTAGATTGTTTCACTTCTGTTGTTGAATTGTTGATTGCTGGAATTCCTCAGCTTTGAATTCTATTTAGATTGTTGTATTTTACCACTTCCTTTAGAAATGGTGGCAATTTGTAAAGAAGAAACAAATGAAGAAAACAGAATTAAAAATTGAGGTCATTTTTCTATTAAAAAAGAACTACCCAATTATCCCTTGAGACAATACTGTAAGTATGAACATAAATTTTTAATCTGAAAGAAGCCCTATCTTTCCATAACTCAAGCTAGAAAATCTGGAAGTAGCTCCTAAATATGAAACTTTTAAAAATGTAATACAAATTATTTCCAAGTAATTTCTTATCAGAAGTTCAGTACTTTTGAAAGTGAAAATCCGTTATCTTTCCCTTTTCCTTTGCAGAAAACTAGGGCTCCACAGAAACTCATTTCTGTTATCTGTATTCTTACCAGAAGGGGGCACTGTTGAATGGTGCTAACCACCTATCAACAATTCCTGGGATAGGCAAGCCCTGTCTTCCAAGGTTTCAAGACTTCTCTACCCCTAATCTTTTGGAAGTGCCTACATTTCTACTTCTTCCCCACACTCCACTGTTTCCTTAGAAATTAATCTCCAGATAACCTAAAATCTTAAGACAAAGAATTTTGGATTCATGAAACAGCCAGAGAAACATTTCAATTAAGGGGAAAAGGTAGGAAAATGAGCATATTCATTTTAACTTTTTTAGTTTTAATCTTAAAGACTACTTCAATTATTTTCATATATAAAAGCAGTTTATAATATCCCATAGTCTCTAATCTCTAAAAGGCATGCTACATCTAACCAATAGTGCTGAATGTTTATTAGAAAGTTATTAGAGACTGAAGTTTACTAGAGGTTTGGTGACAAGAACACCTTGCATATGATTGAGGCAATGCATACGTGAAGCAAGAAAACACAAAAAAAGGGTTTTACAAAAAATGCAAACTCTAGAGATATAAATATTGCTCTGGGATCTTACAAGAAAAAATCATAAAACAGCTAGCTACTTCAACTTAGTCCTAACGGTTGGTTAACATCTCGTATCCAAATTAGGCACAGTTGAATGGGTTAAGACATTCCCTAAAGTTTGTATGTATAGTAAGCCCACCCCTTAAGGCTTCAAAACTGCGAACTTCTTTCCTGACACCAGAGTTAGCTCTACTGCCACCTTAGCTACCTGTTGACTGAATTCTACCACCATTTTATACAGCAGCTGTGGAGTCAGCGAAGGACAAAAAGGGAAAAGAGGAAATATCCAAACAGATTTTTAAAGAAAGCACAAAAGCAAGAATTTTAAAGAAACTAAGTAGTTTTCTAAGTTTTAAGAGCTCCAGTCTCAGTTAAACGAAAAAAGACTAACATAGGCGACTGATAAAGAGCTTTAAGATTAAAACGTGAGCTAGGTTGGGATTTCCTTTTGCTACTTTGGAAATAATACATATACCAAGACTTCCCAGTATAGTTATATATTTGACAGAAAATTTAACTTTAAAAATAGCAATGGAGTATTTGTTGTTGTTGTTCAGCCACTAAGTCATGTCTGACTCTTTGCAACTTAAGAGTATAAACCTTATTAAATTCAGATCTAGGAAGGACTTTCATACAGTGGAAACCATGTAATATAGCTCATATCATGATGGCATGCAGTCAGCATAAAATAAATATTTGAAATGAAAACAGAGGGGAAGAGTAAGTAAATGATTTCTTTATTCTCCTTCTTGGTGCCCATTTTGTAGCTAAGTATGACACTTCTCCTGGAGAAGGCAATGGCACCCCACTCCAGTACTCTTGCCTGGAAAATCCCATGGACAGAGGAGCCTGGTAGGCTGCAGTCCAAGGGGTCGCTGAGAGTTGGACATGACTGAGCGACTTCACTTTCACTTTTCACTTGTATGCATTGGAGAAGGAAATGGCAATCCACTCCACTGATCTTGCCTGGAGAATCCCAGGGACAGGGGAGCCTGGTGGGCTGCCATCTATGGGGTCGCACAGAGTCGGACACGACTGAAGCTTGACTTAGCAGCAGCAGCGAAAGCATGTTTGCTATACCTATTTAAAAATCTACTTATTATATAGTGAATAATTTTGTGCCTAAATAAGAACTATTAGTAAAGTCATGCACTTGAATCCATTATTTCCACAATGAAGAGAATCAGTGTGGATGAACAGATGAATGGACAGACAGATGGATACATGAATGGCAGACAGATAGACAGAAGCTCCAAATGTCCTAAAGTCAAAAGTATTTTTAAAGGTGAGTGAAAGGATTAATATTTCATATCAAAAGTCTCAAAATAAAAGTTACTACTATCATTTAGTGATTAAAAAGTCAATGTAAGCTCATTCTTAAAAAGAAGTATGGATAATGAGGGCATATAGTAATTAACTGCCTCTCCTTCACAACTCCAAGGAATTTCAACTTGTTCTAGAAATATATGTGTGTGAGATATATAAGTATGCATATATATAAATTAAAATGAAAGTGTTAGTTGCTCAGTCATGTCTGACTCTTTGTGACCCCATGGACTATAGTCCACCAGGCTCCTCTTGTCTATGGAATTCTCCAGGCAATAATACTGGAGTGGGTGGCCATTCTCTTCTGCAGGGGATCTTGCTGACTGAGCGATGGTCTCCTGCTTTGCAGGAGATCTCCCTAAGGATTGTAACCCACCAGGTTTCTCTGTCCATGGGATTTTCCAGGCAAGAATATTAGAGTGAGTAGCCATTCCCTTCTCAAAGGATTTTCCCAAGCTGGGGATTGAATCTGGGTCTCCTGAATTGCAGGCAGATTTTTAAGCTGTCTGAGTCACCAGGGAAGCCCCTATATCTATATATATATGTATGTGTACATATATATGTGGTTAAGTCACTTCAGTCGTGTCTAACCCTTTGTGACCCCATGGACTGTAGCCCAACAGGCTTCTCTGTCAATGGAATTCTCCAGGCAAGAATAGTGGAGTGGGTTGCCATTTCCTTCTCCAGGGGTATGTGTGTGTATATGTATATGTATAGAAAGCGAGAGAAAGGGCACCACTTACCTCCGTGTCTCTGAATCTATCTTCATAATCCAATCTGTCCTTCTCTACAGCTGTCAGTTTTAACTTTAAGTTAGATATTTCAGCCATCAGGTCCAACTTCTGAGTTTCTAAGGATGTCCTACTCAGAAGCTCCTATTAGAATTGAAGAGATACATGCAAAAGTTGCTTTATTATAAACAGTCACATATGGATGTGTCTTTCTTATGATTGTAAAACAGTATTATTAAGTAGAGGATGTGAAGATTAATTCTAAACAGATACATCTGGAAAAATTATTTGCTTTAGTTAACCTTCATTGAGCCAAACTAGTGTTCAATAAGCAGCACATGTCTGCTTTTTTGCGAGATATATGTTTTATTGACAAACACATATATAAACTTACATATTCTTTTTTTTTTTTAACTTATATATTCTTAAGCCTGTGATAACACTGATGATGATATTATATTTGCTATGTGAAAGGTACTGTTTTCACATGTACTAAGTGGTTCAATCTTCAAAATAACCTTATGATATAGAAACTCATTAGGATAACCCATGAATTATCCTTGTTCAAAGGTTGAGCCTCTTGATGAAGGTCAAAGAGGAAAGCGAAAAAGTTGGCTTAAAACTCAACATTCAAAAACTAAGATCACAGCATCTGGTCCCATCACTTCATGGCAAATAGATGGGAAAACAATAGAAACAGTGAGAGACTTTTATTTTCTTGGGCTCCAAAATCACTGCAGATGCTGACTGCAGCCATGAAATCAAAAGACACTTGCTCCTTGGAAGAAAAGCTATGACCAACCTAGACAGCATATTAAAAAGCAGAAACATTACTTTGCCAACAAAGGTCTGTCTAGTCAAAGCTATGGTTTTTCCAGTTGTCACATACGGATGTGAGAGTTGGACTATAAAGAAAGCTGAGCACTGAAGAATTTATGCTTTTGAACTGTGGTATTGAAGAAGACTCGAGAGTCCCTTGGACTGCAAGGAGATTCAATCAGTCAATCCTAAAGGAAATCAGTCCTGAATATTCATTGGAAGGACTGATGTTGAAGCTGAAACTCCAATACTTGGGCCACCTGATGCAAAGAACTGACTCACTGGAAAAGACCCTGATGCTGGGAAAGATTGAAGGCAGGAGGAGAAGGGGTCGACAGAGGATGAGATGGATGGATGGCATCACTGACTCAATGGACATGAGTTTGAACAAACTCCGGGAGATAGCGAAGGACAGGGAAGCCTGGCATGCTGCAGTCCATGGGTCACAGAGAGTCGGACACAACCGAGCAATTGAACAGCTGAGGAAGCTAAGGGGCAGAGAGGTTAAGAACTTGCAGAAAGTCATTACAGCAAAGAAATGGCAAAGCATGGACCCAACCTAAACAGTCCTACTCCAGTGTGTAGTCTACCCACTGTATGACAGGTCCTCTAGCAGACAAGCATCATACATGTGTGTGTGCCCACATATGCTATACATTTTTTCCACTAAGAGTCATATAAGGTACTTGTGTGTTAGTCACTCAGTTGTGTCGGACTCTTTGCAACGCTATGGACTGTAGTCCCCCAGGTTCCGCTGTCCATGGGATTTTCCAGGCAAGACTACTGGAGTGAGTAGCCTTTCCCTTCTCCAGGGGAATCTTCCCAAGCCAAGGATCGAACCTGGGTCTCCTGCAATGCAGGCAGATTCTTGACCATCTGAACCACCAGGGAAGCCCTTTTTCCTAGTCCTAAAATATACACTCATGGTTGGAAATGAGGCAACCATATGAAAGCATAAAGAAGAAAACAGAAATCATAATATTTTATTCCAGACACTAATTGCAATGAACACTTTCTATTGTGTGTATTTGTTTGGAGACCCACAACTCTAAGTTTTTGCTTAAAATAAGCCAGTCTAAGTGAATCATACAATTCACCACTGTATCAGAGCAAACACAACATACAAATGTAGCATCTCAAGCAGTTCAGCAGGGAAGCCCCGCCTCTGAACATACCTGCTGCAGCATTTCTTCTGTGGCATTCAACTTCTCTCTGTGCTCTTCAAGGCAAAATTCCAAATCGCGAATCTTCTCTCCCTGAGCCTCTACCTGGTCTGTCAACACACTCACCTGTATACAGCGCAAAATACCGTTATGGATTAGGAAGAATTTGGGTCCCACTGCCAACTTTATTTGTCTATGGAGAACACAAACTGGGATGATGTTACCAATCATTTGGTTGTTTAAAAAAAAAAAATCTAAGAATTAATAAGAAACCAGCCCTTCACACACTTATTCACATCATGCGTGTTGGTTTGAGGATTCCTCTTCAATTTTTAAGAAAGTTAGGGCTGAATTGGGGATGTGCAACACTTTATAGGATAAAAACATTGCAACTCTTTATGAGAAAGAGCATGTAGACAAATTATCTTTTTTGGAGGGTCTGGTGAGGATGGGAGACAGTATTAGAGATTAAGAGAGGAAACGGAGTTAATATTAGAAACAGAAGTCCTCAAGGACTATTTAGTTTTTTGTTTTTTTTTTCCCCCCAAAGTGGTCTGTGGAGGGCTCCCCTGATAGCTCAGTTGGTAAAGAATCCGCCTGCAATGCAGGAGGCCTGCGTTCGATTCCTGGTTTGGGAAGATACCCTGAAGAAGGGAAAAGCTATCCACTCCAGTATTCTGGCCTAGAGATGTCCATGGACATGGGGTTACAAAGAGTCGGATGTGACTGAGCGACTTTCACTACTGACTGAAAGTGGTCTGTATCATTTATTTACTGAAGTAAAATATTATAACATTATATTAGTTTTAGGTATTCAATGCAATGATTTGATACTTGTACACAATACAAAGTGATCATAACAAGTTTAGTCGCCATCCGCCACCATACAGATGACTCCCTGCACTCATTCCAACTATCCGCTAGTACCTTTCTTCTCTGGTAACCATCAATCTGTTCTCTGTATCTATGAGTTTTGTTTTTTTCATTTGTTTTGTCTTTTAGATTCCACTTATAAGTGAAAACAAGTGGTATCTGCCTTTCTCTGTCTTGACATTTCATTTAGCATAATACCCTCAAGGTCCAGTAACATTGTCACAAATGGGAAGATTTCCTTTTATTTATGACAGAGTAGTATTCCACTGTAAATATATATACTATATACCACATTCTCCTTTTTCTTCTTTTTAGTCTAAACTTTTTGTTTTATATTGGGGTATAGCGTATTAACAACACTGTGACAGTTTCAGGTGAACAGCAGAGGAACCCAGCCATACATATATTAATACATGTATACATTCTCTTGCAAACTCCCTTCTCATTCAGGGCTGCCACACAACAAGGATTATTCAGTTTTGATACTTGACAAAGAATACAGAAAAGAATCCTGGGAATCCAAATTCTATGAGATCTTTCATGATCCCACTGTCCACAAATGTGTTCAAAAGCCATGATATAGCTCAAAGGTCCAAGAGGAGCCACTGGGTTGGTCTTTCATCCTCAGTGTTTATTGCAAATCTCTGAGCCTTCCTTCCAAGGATCACCAGCCTAGTAAATATGCTTGTTGTTTTTTTTTCCCCCTACCACGCAGCTTGTGGGATCTTAGTTCCCTGACCAGAGATCAAACCCAGCCACAGCAGTGAAAGCATCGAATCCTAACCACTGGACCACCAAGGGATTCCCTACGCTTCAGTTCTTTTAGCTCAAAATACCAAAGTAAAACTATTTGTCAAGGATTTAAAAGACTGTGAAAGACAGGAAAACTCTGATTTAACCTACAAACAGGACCCCACTACCCACTTTGTGTTGTTTGGTCCATGGCATCATTTTTCAAATTGAAAAAATTAAATATATATTCAGATTCAGAAATTCTTATTCATATTTATGAAATAGATATATGAATATGTAGACACACATATATATACACATATAGTTACAAAGTCAGAATTTCTGCTATATATATATATATATATATTTTTTTTTTTTTTTAAAGATCATTTATCAGAAAATCAGATGATATTGTGCCTATCACCCAGCTGGCCCTTGAAGAGCAGAGGCTAAGGGCTGCTCACTCTAGACTGGGTATGCATACCCTTGTTCCATCACAGTCCTCACTGGTCCCTAACGTGTATAGATGGCCCTATACTTATTTCTGTTAGCAGTCTGGCTCCTGTAAGCAACTGAATTTGCCATCCCAATTTACAATGGACTTTGTAAGTTAAGTCATGAGGGGAAAAAAGCATTTAAAAATCACTTGCCTGAAGAACGAGGGATTCTTTATCATTTTCTAAACGGGCCAGTCTTTCTTGATACACATCTCCGTTCCCAGGGACGTGTCCATTTGTCTGAAAAAGGAAGTGGTATGTGTAAGCCTGACCCTCTTTAACACTGAACTACTGTGGGAAAATAAAAATTGCATATGTTTTTAATCCAAGGAACCTGAATAGAATTCAGCACAGCTGTTACTATTAATACAAAATATTGGAATGCAACACAGTTCATATAAAAACAGCAACAACAACAAAAAAGCAATTCTCATCAAGCAGAAAATCATGACCCAAAAGGGACAGTGACTACTGAGAGTCACTGACAGCGAGTACCCACCTGAGACATGCAAAGCTTTGTTGAGTGTGTGGTTGGGCACAAAATCCCTCTTTCTCCTGAATGCCATGATCAGTGGGAATATACTGAGAGGGCCTTCCAATCCTCCCCTCTCCTCTCACAGTCCCAAATCCAGGGCTGCAAATGCTGGCCTTTATTTATTTATTTTTTTAATTTTATTTTATTTTTAAACTTTACATAATTGTATTAGCTTTGCCAAACATCAAAATGAATCCGCCACAGGTATACATGTGTTCCCCATCCTGAACCCTCCTCCCTCCTCCCTCCCCATACCATCCCTCTGGGTCGTCCCAGTGCACCAGCCCCAAGCATCCAGTATCAGAGTGAAGTAAGCCAGAAAGAAAAATACCAATACAGTATACTAACGCATATATATGGAATTTAGAAAGATGGTAACAATAACCCTGTGTACGAGACAGCAAAAGAGACACTGATGTATAGAACAGTCTTATGGACTCTGTGGGAGAGGGAGAGGGTGGGAAGATTTGGGAGAATGGCATTGCCAGTCCAGGTTCAATGCTGGCCTTTAAATGCGAGACTGCAGGCTTCTTCCCACTACTCCAGTCTCCAAATCACAAAACAAATGTTTCCTTTCTCCCTGAAGCCTTTCTCTGTTTTTCTTTTCAAGACCTTAAGCACTGAGTCCATAATGTCCTCCACTGGCAGCATGAGCCAAGTTCGCTGGCGATTTATCATGTTCTGTGCTGAATTCATCAACAACAACTGCATTTGCTTGTTCACCTACTATTACACTAAGCTTCCAGGCAGTCTGTAAACTCGTGTTATCTTGTAACCTCCACAGCTTCCAGCCCAGAGCTCTACTTAGACTAGTGCTCACTCTTTTTTCCTCCTCCCTTTTGCCTACCCCCACTTTTTTTTTTTTAAATCATATTTCTGTATGTTTACAGATGGTACAAATGCCAAAGGAAATACAGATTGGGGGTGGAAGTGTAGATTTTTTTTTTCTCAGCCATCTTATATGTGCAAGTGATTAAGGAGACACATTGAAAAGGCTTACAGAGTGCAGACAACATAAAAATGTCATTTTGAAACACAGTAGTATATGTGATGTGTCCCTTGGTATCTCATTTAAATAGCTCATAATCACATAATGTGTAATCACAATAGAGTTTTCTGATTACTCATTCAAATACAACAGAAATACAAACCAGTGGAGTCCAAAATGATTAGACGGGGCCAACCAGAGTTCAACTGAAAAAGCAAATAAACCACCCCAGACTTAGAATCAGAGAAAACACACACTGTATATCCTTACTGCCCAGGACGTAGCTGATGTGACAGCTGTTATTTTTCCAGAATCAACTGCTTTTATCATTCTACCTTTCCAATTAATGCATTTTCTAGTATTAGTTCTGGAAATACCAAAAGCTATGTATTGGGAAGAAAACAAAAACAAACAAAAACAGAGAACTAATGAAAAAGAAAATTGCAGGGTGTTTCTTCTAAAAATATATACATCCCATAAGGCCACAGGAAAATCTGAAACTAGTTAGTAAGCACGCACTGCTGCTGCTGCTGCTGCTAAGTCGCTTCAGTCGTGTCTGACTCTGTGCGACCCCATAGACGGCAGCCCACCAGGCTCCCCCATCCCTGGGATTCTCCAGGCAAGAACACTGGAGTGGGTTGCCATTTCCTTCTCCAATGCATGCAAGTGAAAAGTGAAAGTGAAGTCACTCAGTCGTGTCTGACTCTCAGCAACCCCATGGACTGCAGCCCAACAGGCTCCTCCGTCCATGGGATTTTCCAGGCAAGAGTACTGGAGTGGGGTGCCATTGCCTTCTCCGAAGCACACACTATGTGGGTACAATTTTTAACATCAGCTGCTTGACCACATACCTGCACAATTATCACAGCATAATCACAGCCAGAATTAAATTACCAGTATTAGAAGGAGTCTGATGGAGTGGCTAGGATGATTTCCATCCCTGAGGACTAACATGAAAATGAAATCTACCTTAACCTCTTGAGAACTGTTTTTGGGGAAGGAAGTAGGATGTGTAATGAATGCATGTTCTCAATCTGAGAAAAGTGCTGAGACTCGCCCTACATGACTTTATTTTTTATTTTTTTTTAATTTTATTTTATTTTTAAACTTTACATAATTGTATTAGTTTCGCCAAATGTCAAAATGAATCCGCCACAAGTATACATGTGTTCCCCATCCTGAACCCTTTAAATCTCTCATTTTGATCATGAACATTAGCAGGCACCTGCTTTTAAAATTACACAAGCAATGTTTTATAAACATATACGTTTTCCTGGGTAGGGAAAAAAAAAAAGCTTTCTCCTTAGTGAGGACAAAAAAGCAAAAGTCCTCTTTCTCCTGACTGAAGGAGACTGTAGCAAGATCAGAACTGTTTCTAGAGCAAGTTCTAGAAGTGTTTTTTGAAGCTACTGCCTATGACATGGAAATAAGCTGTCCCCAAACCAGTTCTACAAAATGATCCATTCAAAAAATACTAAAAATTGACCACAATGAGCATGCTCATGTTTCTCAACACTGTATTGATATTTACAAGCAGTCGTAACGCTTGTGAGTAGTTTATTTTTAAACACTAAAATAACTTTAGGAATAAAAGACAAATGAACCACTGCTGGAATAATTATGTACTTTTGAAATATTCTGTTGGTATATTTAAGTAGATAAAGGTCTGTTCTGTTCACACGTTAGTTTCTGCTAATTTTTGTTACCTTTGCCTCAAAAATGCTAGCAAGAGGTACATTCCATTAGGCAAATACCCTACTGTCTCTATTCTCCCTCCATCTCCTGTATCCTACCTCCCAGATCACTCCATGCCTCCCCAAACCCAGCATGCTCTCTCCAACACTAATGCTATTCCTTCGGCATGGACTGTATCTCCAACTCCTTCCCTCCTTGTTCCACCTCATTCCTTAGGATCCACTTCAACTGGGGCTTGGTCTGGAATGTCTTCCATGAGTTGCCTGTTCACTCATATGCTAGTTAACCACACCCAGATGTCCCTTTGTTGCAGCAGGCATCACACTGAATGGACAAGCTAGACTTGACTACATACAGAACTCGCTCTACCAATAGACTCTGAATTCTTTGTACAGTCCTCTTTCAATCTGATGCACAGTGGGTGCTAACCGACTGCTGAATGAAGGAACACTGATAGATGTTAAATAAACATCAGGCAAATAAAAGATGAATGAATGTTTGGTTTTATCCTGGCCTTCTTCCTTCTTTACTCACATTTCCTCTACTACCTGGTATGCACACACCATGATCACTGGCTCCTTTCCCCTCAAGCCATATCCTCTCTTCCTACCACATTTAAGAGGTGACTTCATAGCCTTTTTTTTTTTTTTTCCGTTCATGCCGCATGGCTCATGGGATCTGTTTCCTGACCAGGGATTGAAGCTGGGCCCTTGGCAGTCAGAGTGCAGAGCCGTAACCATTGGCCCTCCAGAGAATTTCCTCCAGAACCTTTTCAATGGTCAGTAATTGAGGCCCTCTTGCACGAACTCCCTCATGTACTTCCTTCTTCAACACACAGTATTACATATCGCTTCCTACATCTTCCCTGTCTTTCTTCCTGCCAGTCTCGGGAGAACTGAGTCTTAACTCCTTCTTACAAGCTCACCATTCTTCTACTTTGGAACCCTGACTTCCTGTTTCCCCTGTGAATTGACCTACACTTATCGCCTGCATCCTTATCTCATCAATTTCTTTCTCTCAATGAACTTTCATTCTCCTTTCCAAGATCTAATTCTATGGCTCTGTGCCCACCTCTGTACCAGCTCCCACTTCTCTCTGCCTATAGAAATCTATCTTTCACAGCTGCTCCCAACCTCCTCTTTCTTACACCATGTCATTCTCTTCTCCTCTACTGAATTCTCCTCCACATCTTGCCTTGAACTTCATGATTAGCTTCTGCTGAAAAGCTAATATTCTGCGAGGGAGGGCTTACAAGTGATTTTATGCATCAGTCATTTACTCTTCCTAATAGTCTTTCAGTGCTAATAGAAACTTTATTACATTTATTTTGATTCTCCCAAAATGCTTATGAAATTCTAAGCCTATAATTAAAAACACATTTGGTATAAACTCTTTTTGGGTGAATTTAACATCCAATGCATTGAAGACCAGCCAGCCCAAATTATTTTACTCAAAATCCCAGAGATGCCTTCAAAAGAACTCTTTCTGGCACCACTCATGATGCAAACTTTTATTGACCATATTAAATCCAGCTGAGAGTTTAGGTCAAAACTGGAATCAACGTGAGGATTTAACAATGCAATCTTCAACTAACAGGGGGTGTGGAGGGACAGGACAGGAATACACCGGGGAGGGCAGGGCACAAGAGGCAGCTGGACTCTAACAGTGATACTTTAATTAAGGGACTTATGGAGTTTGCCAGATTTTTCTGACATAATGGGTGTGGAGGGATATGTCTAAAAAGCTTTATTCCTCATCGAATTATAGAATCCTAAGGCTAGGCAGAAACCACACCCAAGAACGTGAATTGCCTGAACTCACATGGCAGGTGCTACACACACCATCTACTCTACCCTTCATCATCTAAACAGAAGCTCTTCTTTTTATATTAGTTTCCCTGTAATCATCAAATATAAATACACAATCAAGTAAAAAGATGTTACAAATGTTAGCATTTTGCATTATATGAGTCTCTTCTTTAAAATGTTTTAATACAGAAAGCTTCAAATATACATAAAAATAAAGACTACAATGACGGGACCCTTTGTACTCATCACCCAGTTTCAGTTTCATGACAGGTAGGAGACTTCTGTCTGTTATTTTTGTGGAAAGTACCATGCTGTGTTTTCCTCTGATTTTCTTAGTTTTATTGGTTTGCATTGGCCTACACCTGGCTCTCTTTTCTCCTCAACCTTCAGTTTTGGTTTGGTGTTCTTTGCTGAGCTCTGTCATCCTGTAAAAATCCAAAAATCAATATACCAGTAGTGATTTGCTATGATTAAACTTATTTATCTTATAATATAGAACTCCTTTTGAACATAGCATTCCCATATCAGAATGGTAACAGAATTAAAATGGGGAAAAGAAAATCAGTCCAATTTTATAGACAACAAATATTTTAAAAGAGTTGGAGTAGCACCCCCCCCCAACACACACACTCATACTCTTCTCATTTTTGCTTTCCCCCACACTCAGTAAATATACTAGCCATTTTTTTTTCTGTCTAATCTTTTGGCCACACTATGTGGCATGTGGACTCTTAGTTCCTTGACCAGGGATTGAACCTGCACCCCCGCTGCACTGGAAGGTGGAGTCTTAACCACTGGACTGCCAGGGATATCCCATTAATATACTAGTTTTTAAAACTGCCATACACTTATGATTTCGTGATTCTATTTCTTAAATTTCAATACCAAAAAAGGAAAGTGGGGAGTTACCTGGTGGCCTAGTGGTTAGGACTCTCAACTTGCATTGCCGTGGCTCAGGTTTAGTCCCTGGTCAGGGACGTGAGATCCCTAACCCTAACCCTAGCCCTAGCCCTAACCCTAACCCTAGCCCTAGCCCTAACCCTAACCCTAGCCCTAGCCCTAGCCCTAGCCCTAACCCTAACCCTAGCCCTAACCCTAAACCCCAACCTTCCCACAAGCCACATGGTATGGCCCCCCCAAAAGAAAGAAATAAAAACGAAGGTATGTTAAACTAAAGCTCATTTAATTAAATGTTATCTTTAGCTACCAAATGATATATCTCATACAGGGTCTTTCATGTCCTAATCACAGTATTAATATTTCTACCACTGCATGCAAACATCCATTGCCTGCTTTCCACTAGAGGAAAGACTGAAATAAGACTTGAATCTTTCAGTCTAGTCAAGGCTATGGTTTTTCCAGTAGTCATGTATGGATGTGAGAGTTGGACTATAAAGAAAGCTGAGTGCAGAAGAACTGATGCTTTTGAACTGTGGTGTTGGAGAAGACTCTTGAGAGTCCCTTAGACTGCAAGGAGATCCCAACAGTCCATCCTAAAGGAGATCAGTCCTGGGTATTCATTGGAAGGACTGATGCTGAGGCTGAAACTCCAGTACTTTGGCCACCTGATGCGAAGAGCTGACTCATTTGAAAAGACCCTGATGCTGGGAAAGATTGAGGGCAGGAGCAGAAGGAGATGACAGGGGATGAGATGGTTGGATGGTATCACTAACTCGATGGACATGAGTTTGGGTGGAGTCCAGGAGTTGGTGAGGGACAGGGAGGCCTAGCGTGCTGTAGTTCATGGGGTCGCAAAGAGTTGGACACGACTCAACGACTGAACTGAACTTTCAGCCACAAATATCACAGTTACATTTCATTTGGGTCCAACACACAAGACAGAATCTCACATTCTTTTGTACAAAGAGTCAAAGAACACAGCACCAACAATGTTGGAAATCAATCCACCAGGCAGGAGGAGTGCTCTGCTGTCTGGTCCTCACATTCGATGTAGTGTGATTAGGATTGAGAGGCCTGCTCCTGGGCTGTAAACAATCATCTCAGGGCAACACCGCTACCATTCAGGGCCACTAGAGTGTCCCCTCCACCTGGCCAGTGCCCCTTGGTACTATGGTACCTCTGACTCTAGGTCCATCTTGCAAACACTCCACTTATATTTTCCTCCTAAATTTCTACTCAAGTTCAAAAGAACAGCCTCTTCAGGAAGCCCTCTACTTATTCCAAAATCTCATCATCTCATCATTTGCTAAGAAACCCAAAAGGGGAACTAAATTTCACATGCATTTTATCATACCCCCAAAACTCAATCACAACCCTCTCCTAGAAATATATGTTTATTCAATGTTGTCAGAAAGTACATCAAAGACTGAAACTCAGAATGATCCTGAATATATGCTGTACTTTCCAAGTCAAGATTACAGACATGGTCAGAATCAGACTATGGCTTTAGGGTTTTGTTTTTCTGGGTTTTAATTTTCATGGTACTTATTTCCCAGAGACAGAAGGCATCTTCTTAACTAAACAGTCGAGCAAAAACAAGTGCTCTGGAGCAAGAAAAACCACAGTAGTGGGTCAGCCTCTAAGACTCACTACTCCAAAAATGTAACTATATCTGAAATGCTGATGAGAACAGCAGATGTCAAGGGCTTTCATCTGCCAGTCTTTTTAGAAGTATCATGAGAGCGCTTCCCTCGGAGCGTCTGTGCCACATTAAACTGTTCACAGCCACGAGCAGTGGCTGTCCTGTTACACGGCCAGGGCACACCTGCATCTCCTTGTCTATGCATCCACAGCCAGCCCCGGGAGAAGAGACAGACTGCTACAGTGTCTCCCAAAGAGTTCTTTTAGATCCTTGAGAAGGGAAGACGGGCTCTACCCCTTCCTCACCTTATTTTCAGGCATATCATGATGCTCCCGAAGCTTCTGGAGTGGGGAGAGGAGTACACACTGAGACTGCAACATTATCCCAGTCACAGGTATGCTCCAAAGTTCCCTGAGTTCCAGATGGATGGAAAACAAAAGCTAAATAAAGCCAGCTCCTATTCTAGGAGTAAAACATATTCATTCATTCATGTATTGTTCATTCCTGTATTCAACATTTATAAAAATCCAAGACACAGACATAGAGAACAAATATATGGGTATCAAGGGGTTAAGGGAGGGTGGGATAAATTGGGAGACTGGGATTAACATATAAACACTATTGATACTATATATAAAATAGATAACTAATGAGAACCTATTATATATATAGCACAGGGAACTCTACTTAATGCACTGTGGTGACCTGAAAAAATCCAAAAGGGAGATAATATGTGTATATGTATGGCTGATCCATTTTGCTGTATAGCAGAATCTAACACTACTCTGTAAAGCAACCATACTCCAGTGAAAGCTTATTTTTTTAAAACCCAGCTATGTGACAGGCTGCAGAGCTAGCAGAAGACTCTTTTTTACTTTGCGAAGGAGAATCTGAGATCAAGGAAAAATGCTGTGTCTACTTTTCTTGCCACTTACTCTTTCAGGGATCCCCTGGAGGAAGGGATGGCAACCCACTCCAGTATTCTTGCCTAGAGAATTCTATGGATGGAAGAGCCTGGTGGGCTACAGTCCATGGGGTGGAAAGAGTCAGACACAACTGAGTGACCAACACTATTCTTTTTTAACTTACTTTTGTAAAAGAATAGAGGAATCTTTCTATTCAACCCCAACAACTACCGGCAGCCTGGGATTCCACTGAAAGCACCCCTCTCACTGTTCACACACTGGCATCTTTTGATGGAGAACTCTGCTGACTTGGTCCACGTGCTTTCCTGGGAGTTTTCCAGAAGCATAAGGGAAAAACAGGTTTAACTTCAGCTAGGATGTCTCAGTGAGAGACGAGGCACAGCTCGTATTATTGTGACCACATACAGGATACAACCTTCAGATGTATCTTGTTTGCCAAAGCTTGGAAAAACATTCCCTGGAGGCACACAGCAAAAGAGAAAGAAGCTGGCCAGAGACCAGCAGGGATCAGAGGGTGGCGGGTTGGGGATGGAGTGTGCTGCTGGGGGTCAAGGACTCGGGGAGAACAGTTAGAAGCCCTGGAGAGAACATGCCCTGTGTCTGAACTCTTTAAATAAATTATGAGTATTGTTATTTTTATGAAACATTTAACCCAAGGGACACTTAGGATTAATATTATCTTTTTCAACATAGAGAAAAGATAGAAATACATTGTAATGATTTAACAGATCAGAAGTCAGTCAAGAGCACTTCATTTCCCCCACTGATAGACTACTGGGTTATCATGCCTGATTTGCAGTTTTTACCATGAGTATTTTCATTCACTTTGTTTTCTTTTTAAAATTAATTTATTTGACTGTGTCAGGTCTTAGTTGCAACATGCGGGATCTTGTGCTGTGTGCACGGATTCTCTAGCTGTGGCACGTGGGTTTAGTTGCTCCACAGCACATGGGATCTCAGTTCCCCGACCAGGGATTGAACCTGCGTCCCCTGCATTGCAAGGTGGATTATTAACCACTGGACTGCCAGGCAAGTCCCCCAAACTGTCTTTTTCTGTAATTTCTGCTGACTTTGAGATTGTGTCATAATTAAAGCTGCCAAACAACCAGACACTTTGGGATTTCAGGATCCAGTCAAGATCATGAACCTTGCCTCCATCTACTGAAGAAAGCATTGTAAGAATGTTCTAGGGCAGTACATCAAGTTAGATCTAAAGTAAACAAAAACTACTTGCTAGTCTCAAAAAATTAAGACTTTTTTTCTATTTGCCCTCTTAAACTTTGAGCTTGATAAAGTACATAATTCTCTGTTATTAATATTTGTGTTAACATACATTTCACAATTAAAACAGAGAATTATACCTCAGTAGTTGAACAAATATGTCATATTCAATTGATTTGTTGCTGCTGTTGTTTTACCACAGGAGACAAACTTGCACGTCTTAAAAGAAACTTACTCATTCCTAGAAGGCTACATGTTTAGCTACCCAATTAAAACAAATTCATTTTTGTAGATTTAACTTCACTTCACTGTAACAGTCTTACTATTTTCCATTTTCTTATCCAGCTTCTGATCATCTAAAACAATTAAGAGGGCAGCAGAAATTAGTAGCGAAGGAATAACCTGTACCCTACAGGAAACCAGGGCATCTTCCTGGCCTGGGTAAAATAATATTAGAAATGCAAAGGCCCAGTTGCACTAAAGAGAAGCTTAGCATCAGTCAGTCTTAAGTAAATGGACTTTCAGATTGGCCATCATTAAGCATGAATGAAATATTAATTATGTAATTTGTATCATTAATAAGTTTTTCTAAAACATTGTCGAAGCTTCCCCATAGTCAGAGAAATGTCTGCACTCTTCTGTCAAAGAAGTAAACTGTATAAATAATTGGTAACCATCACCCCGCCCCATAACCAGTCTCAACCCTTTCTTTCCTTCATTGCAAAAGGTCCTGCTAAATGTTTCCCTCTGTTCTCTACAATCCACTCTTCACTATGACCTTTTTGACTAATCCTCTGCCAGGCTCACTGACACGCACTCAACATACATTAGCTAATAGGATCTTCACAATCCTGTATGGCAGAAACCACCATTCCCATTTTACAGATGAGGAAACTGAGACAGCTTAAGACACAATTGGGAGAATTCTGTGTTCCTTCAATTCTAAGATGCCACCAAATTTTATCAAATTACTAATTTAAAATTTTTTTATTAGGGTAGAATACACATAAAAATTTACCATTTTTATATGTACAGTTCAGTGGCAATAAGTACATTCACAGGTCTGTGGAATCATTACCATCATCCATCTACAGAACTCTTTTCATATTGTAAAACTCAAGCTCTGTATCTATTAAATATTAACTCCACATCCCACCCTTTCCCCCGCCAATGGCAACCACTCTTCTATTTTCTCTGTCTATGAATTTATTTGACTACTCTAGGTATCTGCATGCATGCTCAGTCACGTCTGACTCTTTGTGACCCCTATGGACTACAGCCTGCCAGGAACCTCTCTGACATGGGATTTCCCGGGGAAGAATACAGGAGTTTGTTGCCATTCCCTTCTCCAGGGGATCTTCCTAACCCAGGGATCAAACTCAGGTATCCTGCACCGAAGGCAGGTTATTTACCTTCTGAGCCACCAGGGAAGCCCAAAACATGTACAGATACCACTTTTAAGATCATAAAACACATCACAGCTTCTGAGATACCAAATGGGAGAAGGCTATACTCTTAGTAAACCATTAAATTGCAAGCATAAGACCTTCTACCTGTTGGATTCTTAATATTGCCTCAATTCCCTTTGGTTCTAAAATTAAAGTCTATGATAGGCTAAGCTGACTATTCATGTCATACCTATGCCTTTTTGTTTAGTTTATTTTTTATTGAAGCATAGTTGAATTACAATGCAGTGTTAATTGCTACAGTATAGCAAGGTGACTCAGCTATACACATATATACACACAAATTCTTCTTTATATTCTTTTCCATTATTGATAATCACAGGATACTGAATATAGCTCCCTGTGCTTATGGTAGCTGGGACTGTTGTTGGGATTAGCAGATGTAAACTGGTATATACAGAAGGATAAACAAGGTCGCACGCCTACGCCTTCATTATTCCAAACACTCACTCCCACTCTCCCCTTCTTGCTTTGGGCTTTGCCCTTTGTCATCAATCTTTTTTTTTTATTTCATTATCTATGTGCTTGCAAAAATACATGTAATTTGGAAGGACTAGATTCCACATGAGGGGACAGATATAAATCAGGTTATACAGATATAAATAAGTTTAACACAAGAAAACTTACCTCTCTGGAGTTAACATTTAGTTAGTTTTTTAAGTGTCATTTTTTTTGGATAAAACCTGAATCTTTGTAAGGTGTGTAAAGTATTTGTCCATTTTGTGGATACTTAACTTTAAAATGTTAGATATTAACACAAAGAGCAACCAAAACCACAAATTAACAAGCCATTATCCATCAAATGAATAAATTTAACACAATAAATAAATGCTATTTTAATAAATGTTAAATCCAGTTCATTAACTCATGGAGCAACATTCATCACAAATATAATTACTGACCACCTACTGCATACCAAGCATTGTTCTAGGGACCATCGATGCAGTGGTTTTGTTTTGATTAGTTTTAAATACAGTTAAAAGTCTCAATGATACTTCCATTCCAGTTGGAGAGAGGAAAAAAATACACATAAATATGGTAAATACAGAGTACATAAGAAAGCGGTGCATTCTTAGTAAAAAAAAATAAAAGTAGGGATATGTACTATGAAGAATATCTATGTGAAATTTTAGATCAGGTGGGCAGGAAAGGCCTCGCAGAGAGCACAACTTTTAAGTAAATGCGATGAAGCTAGTCATCCAGATAATCTGAGAAAAGAACTTTCTAGGCAGAGTAAACAGCCAGGGCAAAGGCCCTGAGGTCCAGTTTCACCAACATGTTTGAGAATCAGTGAGGAATCCCACGTGCCTGAAGCTGAGCAAAAGGCCAATGAGACCTGAGGTCAGAAGTCAACAAGAAGCAAGTACGAAACTAAAGGCCTTGCAGTCCAGCAAGCACTGTGGTTCCTATCTCTAAATCACATGTGACTACCACTGTAGGTTTCTCAAAAAGGCATGGATGACACAATTTATGTTTCAGGAACCATCACATCACTTTCAGTCTTTTCCAGAAACACTTTAACAGACTGAGCACCTATTAATGGAGATATTTTGGACACAAGTGAAACGCTTAACCACCGTGCCCTCATGTTATGGCTGCATTGGCTGCCTCTACATGCAGGGTGGGAATGGGTTCCTCTAAGTTCCCTTCCCAAAGTGTACCGAAAACAAGCAGTAAAGAAGGGGCAAGGGAGGAGGTAGAAACAGCCTGAGAAATATGCCAGGAAATCGCTGGTTTCAGAGCATGAAGCAATTCTGCAAAGAAATCAGCAGACCTGGATACTTAAATCTCTAGAGGAGAAACTTGCAGAAAAACTAAAGGTGCAATAACTAGGTATGGAAAGTAATATATCTATTATACAAAGTAAAATATACAAAATAAAATATCTAAAATACTATTATACAAAGTAAACTAGCTCAAAGTAAGATATACAAAGTAAAATATTTATGCGCATTTTACCCTACTCAAGGTGGCAGAGATGCGCTAAAGATGAACCGTAGCACTTGCACTGGAAATGGGGAGGTACACTGGCTGGGACAGGGTGGGAGAGTTGGCGTTTGCGGCACATCACAGGAAAACGCTTCAGGTGCAGGATGTACTGATACCATTAAGGTTCCCAACGCAAACAGCTGACATAGGCACCACAGACCAAAAATAGACTGTCATTCTTTCAGACCATTTTCATTAACTTTTACATCAAAACTATTAACTTGGAAGCTTATTCATGCATTTTCCTGAAAAACTGAATATCCATTAAATACTTACAAAATAAACACTTTTTCTAGCTTCTCTTTTGCATATTTTTGTGACATTCTGTGGATTTTCTGTGTTTAACACATACTAAAACATAGCATTTACCATTGTTTTCAGGGAAAGGGCAGATCTGCCATGCCATCAGTTTTCGAGAAGGATGCCTAGAAAGAGGCTCATTGTTCAGTGACTAAGAACACCATTCAGAGCCCAATCCACAGATTAACTAATGTACTGGAATTGAAATGACTGTAACAACCACTAGATGGCACTTGACCCCACATACTGCTTCCAACGTCCCTTGCTATTAGAACTGTTCCTGCCGCAGTCCATGGGGTAGCAGAGTCGGACACGACTGAACAACTGAACAGCAACATTCGCTGTACTCCCTATTTTGAATCGCTATTGGCCCTTTTCAAATAGACTTCCCAGTATTACAAGTAAAGCCTCTATTAAGTGCAAAACTCTTTCCCTCACAGGACTATTTGTTTTGAGCCATAGCAGGTCACTCAAGCACAGTTCAAATGCTAAGTCCACCTTTATGGGCAAAATCAGGTGACCAGCTGGCACACAGGAAATGTATACTAACAGCAATTTTTTAAAAAAGGATCTTTAGAGTCAAAAGGAAATCAGAATCTCTTAATGGATAAAGTTGGGGCAAACCTGTCGCCCTGTAGCTGTTTTTGCCTGTTCTAATCAGCTACTTTATGTTCTAAATTTTGGACTAAGCAATGGAAGATTCACGGTGTGGGGCTGGTAACAGGTGGATATCTACCATTTGACTCTGGAGCCACTCGATGAGCGTTTCCGCTGTAGAGTCCGGGATCTGGCACCTCAAGCCTTCCTTCTCATCAGCTTCCATCATCTCCAGCAACCCACGCAGGTCTTCCACAAGGTGCAGGGCTCGCAAGCTTCCCATGAATGGGGAGGTGGGGGACTGGCAATCGAAAATCCCATTGGAATATTCCAGGGCCTTAGAACCTAGGTTTAAAAAAAATCAGAGAGAGAGCAATGGTATTTATGCTGGATAATATACCAAAGCTGAAGGTGGCAAGCAAGTCTAGTCACAGTGAGGAATGACCAAACAAGGAACAGGGAAAAGAGAATTCAATCATGTAAATCTCTCCAAGGGATAGTCATTTGGTGAAAAAATAAAAAACGTAACTGATGAGAGATTGTTGTTGTTTAGTCATTGTGTCCAACTCTTTGCGACCCTGTGCATTGCAGCCCGCCAAGCTCCTCTCGTCAAGGGATCTTCCAGCCAAGAAAACTGGAGTGGGTTGCCATTTCCTAAATATCAGTGGTCGAACACCTAACAGGGAGGCCAGCTGTGTGGCATAGTAAGAGTAGGATGGGTCTTGGTATAAGATGTGCTGACCTCAAGAAACACAGGTTAAGAAGAGAGCAGATCAGTTTGTGTGAAGCCATGTATTCCCCAAAATAAAAATTTTAGAAAGCATAAAGTCTGTTTTTTTAAATATAAATTTATTTATTTTAAAATCCCCCTAGAAAGAAGTTGCATATTGAGGTGGAAATTGCATAGCATAACCTCAAAGGTAAGAGAACCAGCTCTCAGTTAACTGCCTAGAATTTAATGTCTGAAGTTCAGTAACTTACACATGTACGTTGTATACGTACAAGGGAGCATGTGTGGATAAACACTTTCCCCCACAATTTTGTTTGCAGCCTAGCATCAAATGCTCTTGCTAATGTTAGCTTCAAAACATAGTTTTAAAGCCATTTTTGTTTTCTATTACTTTTACAGAACACTCTACTACTTAAATACATACACTGACTCACAGTGCATTCTGAAAGCACCCATAGACACTTCTACATCTCTTTGATTTTTATTTTCTGGTCTATCAAACATACCATCAAATATACATATTAACTTTACACTTTAAATTTCAACAACTATGATATTTAGGCCATCACCTCACAAATCTGGGCTTCCCTTGTGGCTCAGCTGGTAAAGAATCTGCCTGCAATGCAGGAGACCTGGGTTCGATCCCTTGGTTGTGAAGATCTTCTGGAGAAGGGAAAGGCTACCCACTCCAGTATTCTGGCCTGGAGAATTCTATGGACTGTGTAGTCCATGGGGTCATAAAGAGTTTTGGACATGACTGAGTGACTTTCACTTCATTTCTCACAAATCCAAAGGTCTTACAGCTGGATGAGACCTGTGAGCCAATGTGTAAGTTCTCTCTCCAGTTGGCCACGGGGCTTGATCAGTTCTAACAATGGGGAAAGGAATTCTCTTTCAGCTGTTTCATTCCACTGATGTCCCTGATTAGTGGACCACAAGATTTGGATCAAACATCTACCAAACTGTGATAATGGTAACCACTGATATGTATAGTGATGAATGCTAATGGAGCCACATAACCATCTAAATCAGCCCCCTTAGGAAACCCTGCACAGTTGAGATGAGAACTCAGAAAAAAAAAGAGGTGAGCAAGTCAGGAGGAGGGAAGAACAGAAAAGCAGCAAAACCCAGACATTATAATGTCCTATATTCCAGCAGTTTTAAGTACTAGGATCATACAATGCAGTGATTTAAAAAACATGTGAGCCCATGGTAATCCTCTGTTCTGTTCAGTCTTCAACACAAAACAAAGTGGGAAGAGGGGAGAAGTATGTATTCAGAAAACCTCCCAAATGTTTGCTGTCAGTTCTCTTCTCCCTCTTACCTCAGTTGGAGAAATACTGATGGTAATTTGAAAATATGAATCCAGATCCTACCCACAAAGCTCTGACTGACTTAGTGTGAGGTGAGAGCTGGGGGATCTTGTTGTCTTAATGACTCTAGTATTGCTCCCGAGGCCCTGCTGGGACTGAGGGATTAAGGACACAATCTAGTGGAATGTGTGACATGTAATCCCTCAGAAATATCACTTCCCTGATGAGTGGTAAGGTTGTATATAATCCCTCGGAAGAACCTAAAGTTGGCTCTAGTTGTTATATGTTCTGAAATTGTGACGGAGTAAATCCATTCTCTTTCCCATATAACAGTCCTTAAACTATTTAAAAGCATATATCATAGAAAATGGGGCTTCCCTGATGGCACAGTGGTTAAGAATCTGCCTGCAATGCAGGAGATGCAAGAGACGTGGGTTCAATCCCTGGGTTGGGAAGATCCCCTGGAGAAGGAAATGGCAACCCACTCCAGTACTCTTGCTTGGAAAATTCCATGGACAAGGAGACTGGAGGGCTACAGTCCCTGGTGCCCCAAAGAATCACACACAACTGAGTGAGCACACACACATCATAGAAAACAATCACAACAAGGACCCACTGTAGAGCACAGGGAACTATATTCAATATCTTATAAAAACCTATAATGGAAACAAATCTGAAAAAGAAAGTATATGTACATGTAACTGAATTACTTCATTGTATACCTGAAACTAACATACCACTGTATATCAGCTATATTTCAATTTTCAAAAAGGCAGTTAAAACAGAAATTTTTTTTTTTTTTTTTGAGAGTGATGCTTTATTTGATGGGAATTTTTAGGACTTTTAAGTCTGGGAGACAGCATCTCAAGTGATCCTGAGAAAACTGTTCTGAGGAGGCAGAGGGAGGAGTCAGGTTATATAGAAGCTTGCAGCAAGGGGCAGGTAGCCTGAACATCAACATCATTATTGTTGATTAAGGAAAACCAGATGTCTCAAGTTAAGAATTTAGCACTTTCCTCTGTATGGGAAGATGCAGGAGTCTGGGCTCACTGATTCGTTCCTTTCGTATGCACCCCATCTGTCTGGGGCCAGCATCCTGCGATTTGATTATTCACATCCTTGGCTCCTTGCTCACCATAGGGAGTGACTGCAGCTGGGTGGCTGACAAATAGCAGGCATTGTTCTTCCTGGGCTCAGAAATTCACATTTGGAGGGCTGGAATCGCTGATGGCCGTGACATCCTTGTTATTTCATATGGCAGAAAATGCTCCATTTCACAGGATACATTTGACAATTAGTATGGCAAATCCTCTTCCAGTGCTCTTTTTCAAAATTGTCTTGTCTTGGACATTTTCTTACAAATTTTAAAATTAGTGTGTCCTCTGTGAAAATTGTTTGGGGATTTTTTTTTTAAACTTTACATAATTGTATTAGAAAATTTTTTAAAAAAATTTTAAAAAGTGTATCATTCCCCAAGCAAGAATACACTCTGCTAGATTAAACGTAACCAGTTCCTTACTCTGTTAAACTCTTCACCTTTATGCTTACCTTCTCTAGATAAGTTTAACTTTGCCAACAACACTGTGTAAACAATATTCTAAGAACTGAATACAGTATTCAAAATGTGGTCTAATCTACAAAGGAGGTCAAATTGAAAGAAGGTCTCCAAGACATAGAAGTATAATACAGAGACCATGCAGGTCACTTCCTTGAAGAGAAGAACCTTCTGAAGAGGAAAAGACCTTTGGTTTCTCCAAACCACCAAAGTCAAGTAGCGTCAGGGCCAGGACAACTATATCCTGACCCTGGTCACCGGTCAAGGCCAACTGTAACAGGACCCTGACCACCAGGTGCGTGCAGGCCAACCCATTCAGACACCTCCTTGTTGTAACTGGTTCCTTCCCAAATACATGAAAGTCCTTCTTTTGAGACAAGACACAAAATGTGACAGAAGGGCTTGGTTTTGGTGGTTTCAGTCACTAAGTCGTGTCCGACTCTTGCGACCCCATGGACTGTAGCCTGCCAGGCTCCTCTGTCCATGGGATTTTCCAGGCAAGAATACTGGAGTGGGTTGTCATTTCCTTCTCCAGAGGATCTTCCCAACCCAGGGATTGAACCCGGATATCCTGCATTGTAAGCAATGAGTTACTAGGGAAGCCCATGGAAGACAGAAGAGCTTAGGTAGCACTACTCCTGGGGGATGTGCCAGGGGATGAATGGGCTCATCTACTAGTCAGTCCCCTCATCATGATGAGAAAACAAGGAGATTATAGTCTACTTCTTTTGCTCAGCTTCTGTAACAGAGAACTGCTGAAGATTCTTAAGGAGGATGATCAGCTGGGATTTTTAAATTTATTGGAGGATAATTACTTAACAATACTGTGCTGGTTTCTGCCATACACCAACATGAATCATAAGCATACATATGTCCTCTCCGTCTTGAACCTCCTTCCCACCTCCCACCCCTCTAGGTGGTCACAGAGCACCAGATTTGAGCTCACCAGATTTGAACACCAAATTGAATGAATTAGCCATTCAGCAAATTCCCACTGGCTATCTATTTTACATATGATAACGTATATGTTTCAGTACTACTCTCTCAGTTCATCCCACCCTCTCCTTCCCTCCTTGTGTTCACAAGTCCGTTCTTTATGTCTGTGTCTCCATTGCCGCGACTGGCATTTCAGAAAAAAAGATTCTGGTGGTCTGGAAAAAAGAGTGGATTAGAGCAGGAAAGCAAGTGCGCCAAGGACATCAAGTGGGAGGGTTATTTAGGTAGAGCAGGACAATGGTAGCACAGACACAGCAGATTTTAGAGAGGAAGAAAGGGACTGGGAGAATTTGGTAGGAGGCAGAGCTGACAGAATTTGACTAAGTAGGAACATATGGGTCGTGTCTAGAATGACTTAAACTGCTTTATGAAAGTGTATAGAGGGAGGACTATGAGATTAGCCAAAATAAAGACACCATATGTGAAACAGATCACCCGTCCAGGTTCAATGCATGAGACAGGGTGCTCAGGGCTGGTGCACTGGGATGACCCTTAGGGATGGGATGGGAAGGGAGGTGGGAGGGAGGCTCGGGATGGGGAACACATGTACACCCACGGCTGATTCATGTCAATGTATGGCAAAAACCACTACAATATTGTAAAGTAATTAGCCTCCAATTAAAATAAATAAATTAAAAAAAAAACCAACTAGAGGGGCTTCTGAGAAAAGATGGTGAGCTCAATGTTTTAGATGATGACACTGATGCATCTATAGTAAGACACTGCAGGGAGGCTATCTGGTTGGCTGGTAGAGATAAGGTCCTGAAGCTTAGCAAAGAATTGGAAAAATAAATAGATGTCAGAGTCATTGATGGGAAAGTGAATACTGAATTTAAGGGAAATGATGAGAACATTCCTGATTATTGGGTAGAGCAGTAATCCCTCCCTCCAAGTGCAGTCCACAGACCACCCGGACCAGAGTCACTTTTACTCTGGATCAGAAGCCCAGGAAGGTACCAGAATTTTTTGACATTTTAAAACAAAATTTAAGAATAATTCTGGCAGAAATTGGGGAAGAAGGACAAAGACTGAAACCACGGGGAACCTAAAGGCACTGGAGAAAGCCAATAAATGAAAATATCCAAGTGGAGAGGTTATAAAAGAGTTGCAATAAAAAAAGCCAAGACAGCCCAGTAAATACCATGACTGCGTCTTTTAGAGGATGCAGATTACCTGCTATAATCCCATCCATCTGCTCCAGCGCGGCAGCCAACATGTCACTTGCATCACTCATCATCTTGGTATTTGTCAAGGGCAAATTCCAACCTAGATCTGAAACAATAATGATGTTTATCATTACATCCTTCAAATGATATATGCTTCCTGGCAGGTTTGATAATTCAACACAAACTATAACTCCACCTAGCAGAGACATACAGAGAATTTGTGAAGTATCAGAGCTGAATTAAATGAATCATTTAATAAACTATGACCAGTCATTGTGTGCCTACTCTACCGCTGGATCTCATGCTATGCCCGATCAGTTAATAAAGTAAGTATGATTCAGTTCTTGCTCCCACAGTGTTTAAACTCCAGTAGGACGGTTTCCATGCTGTACTCTGGAGAGCTCCAGGTCTCTGTGAGGGCAACAGAGGTGGCTGTGGAACCCTGCTCCGGGCCACGAGGGATGCTAGATAGATGAGACTTGGTTCTATCTGCACTGGCTCCACCCAATCTCTGTTCTGTCAATTTTGCCTTTATTTTTATTTTTTTCCTCAATAAGGGATTACCATGAGATTTGTCTAAGAAAATGATTCAGGAACATACATAACAAGCACACACACACCTACTGGCATTTTGCACTGTGACCATGGCTATCCTGTATTGAGTGCCTATGAGTGCATATCCTGTATTGAGTCCCACACATTAATATAAATTACCCATAATCCTTAGTCACGAGAGAAACCCTATTAAATGCATAAATCCCTCTTCATTTTATAATGATCTTTGCCTATAAAGACTGCAAGTAAATATAACAAAAACAAGTTTACAAAGACCAGTTTTTGAACTAGGTCTATCTGATTTCCACTGTAATATTAAATTTTTGTTTCTTTGATCCTATTTGAGAAATCAAGTTAGGTTGAAATTGTATCACAATCAACTCACTCTTTTACCAGCTAAAAAAAAAATTAAAATTATTCTTGCAAAAAATTTGGCCATTAACAGGAAAAAAAGGCAAATTATGTGATTTTCAATATTAATTAATGCACTTCAGGTACCAGCTAATCATCCAAATAAATTCTCCCAACACACTCAAATACAGCGCCTGCTATTTGGCAGTTACTGTGATGGAGCAAACACCTGGGAAATAAAGCATATGCTGCTTAACAGAAAACTTTGCCCTCTGTTTCCAAGCAACCTAGGTCTTACCACTTTATTTTTACAAACATATTTACAGTTCTGATAAACAGCTGCTTAGATCAATTCTCTATTATGCATTCACTCTCATAAAATGCCATTAATCATTGTGAAATCTTACTCTGATTGGATAGTTTTCATATATTTCATCTAAGAATTTCAAAGGTTAAAGTCTCTGGCTATGTGGATCACAACAAACTGGAAAATTCTTAAAGAAATGGGACTACCAGACCACCTTACTTGTCTCCTGAGAAAACTGTATGTGGATCAAGCAGCAACAGTTAGAACTGGACATGAAAGAACTGACTGGTGCAAAATTGGGAAAGGAGTATGACAAGGTTGTACATTGTCACTCTGCTTATTTAACTTCTATGCAGAGTACATCATCTGAAATGCTGGGGTGAATGATTCACAAGCTGGAATCAAGACTGGTGAAAGAAATATTAACAACCTCAGATATGCAGATAATACCACGTTAATGGCAGAAATTAAAGAGGGACTCAAGAGTCTCTTTATGAGAGTGAAAGAGGAAAGTTAAAAGCTGACTTGAAACTCAACATTTAAAAAAAACGAAGATCATGACATCCGGTCCCATCACTTCATGACAAATAGAAGGGCAAAAAGTACAAACAGTGGGAGATTTCATTTTTTTAGGTTCCAAACTTGCTGTGGACAGTGACTGCAGCCTTGAAATTAAAAGATGCTTGCTCCTTGGAAGAAAAGCTATGGCAAACCTAGACAGAGTATTAAAAAGCAGAGACATCACCTTGCTGACAAAATTTCACATAGTCAAAGCTATGGTTTTTCCAGTAGTCATGTATGTATCTGAGAGTTGGACCATAAAGACGGCTGAGCACTGAAGAACCAATGCTTTCAAACTGTGTTCCTGGAGAAGACTCTTGAGAGTCTCTTGGACAGCAAGAAGATCAAACCAGTCAATCCTAAAGGAAATCAACTCTGAATATTCATTGGAAGGACTGGTACTGAAGCTCCAATACTTTGGCCACCTGATGCAAAGAGTCAACACACTGGAAAAGACTCTGAGGCTAGGAAAGATTGAAGGCAAAAGGAGAAGAGGGTGGCAGAGGATGAGATGGTTAGCTAGCATCATCAACTCAATGGACATGAATTTGAGCAAACTCCAGGAAATAGTGGAGGACAGAGGTGCCTGGTGTGGTACGATCCATGCGTTTGCAAAGAGTTGGACGTGACTTGGTGACTGAACAATAACAAAGAATTTCCCAGAATTTACTCCCTTCAGAAGGTATAAAATATCACTACCATTTTATGTAGAAACACTACAGCACAAAAACACCCAAGGCATGCATTTACAGTCACCCAGAAATCAAGGGGCTAATAGGTTATAAACCTAGGCGTTCTCAAAAATCTACTAGCACCTTTAGCTAGTGCACAGTCCAGAGAGGTAGGGCAGAAATTGAATGATCACACTTTAGGCTTAAATACTCTAGAAACACGAAGGATTAAGCCAAAGAGTGTATGGTCCTTGAATTTCACATAATTAAGTGGCCTACATTTCCTTTTATTTTAACATTGAACTTCAAAGAGCTCTAGATAGATGCTATCTATCTCTCTATATTTGTGTGTGTGTGCATGTGTGTGTGTTTATAAATAAGAGAGACAGATACATGCCAGGCTCAGCTATAATCATGGGGAATACCAATAAAATAAAATAATGCTCACATTAGAAAAGCTCTCATCACCCCACTAAATCTTTGCAGGTAACTCTAATTTGTGTAGAGCAAGAACACTTTTTCAAGAAAGACAGGTAGTTATCTATTTCTTCTCTGTTCCAATGAACCTTTCAAATGCTAAGACACGGAGGTACAAGAACCTAGGTGATGCTTTTCAAAATGGTGAAGAACCAATTTTTTAAAAAAATTTCCACTTTATTAGAGACCAAGTCTTTGTTTAATATAATATGATGTAAACATTAAAGTGTTATAGAAGTTTATAGACGCTTACTCTCAATCTCTATACCTATCACATAGCAGCCTACATGTAATAATACGGAGAAGACAAGACAGTAAACACAATTAATAAATATGTACATAATATGGCAAAGGTGGTAGGTGCTAAGGGAGAAAATTTGAGCAGTTATCCTCAGGGAGTCAAGGGGTCAGGAATTTGGAGAGGTCCCTGATGGCTCAGTGGTAAAGGAACCGCCTGCCAATGCAGGAGACACAAGAGATACAGGTTCTATCCCTGGGTGGGGAAGATTCCCTGGAGGAGGAAATGGCAACCCACCCTAGTATTCTTGTCTGGAAAATTCCATGGACAAAGGAGCCTGGCAGGCTACAGTCCACGGAGTCTCAAAGAATCCAACATGACTGAATGACTGAGCAGACACACACGCACACAAATTAAATAGAGTTGTCAGGAAGAATGACAGATTCAAAGATCAAACACTGCTTTAAATTTAGTTAAATATAGTGGTAGTTCAGTGGTTTCCAAGTAAAAAATTACTACAAATTGATTTAAAAAATGGGAGAGGTAAAGACATGAACAGACATTATAACAAAAGGGAAACACTTTTACCAATATAAAATATGAAGAGATGCCTAATGTTATTAATACTCAAAGAATTTAAGACAGCAATGTGATATCATTTTATATTCAGTCAGTTGGCAAAAAAATGGACACTACTAAGTACTGTACAAGGATGTGAATTCACAGACTCTCTTACAGAATGGTAATGGGAATGCAAAATGGGCTAAAATGAAAATAAAAACAGGTAGAAACTATGGGGAATTTAGCTCTTGAGTAAAGGTAACCATACATAATGAGTGAGGTTCACATTCATACATCTTTTCACTTGTGGGCACTCCCCCATCCACATGATGCAAAGTGATTAGAGCTTATGAAGGAAATCAAATCTTACTGGCTCAATGATTAGAACAGGGTAAAGTTCTTACATTATGCACAAAGATGTTCAATACCAAATTGACAGCAGGCTGTGATAAGAATATATAATATAATCCATCAAACTGTACAAAGACAGAGTAAAAAGCCAGTTGAGTTGATGAGATAGAATACTAATAAAATCCTCAATTAATCCAAAAGAAGGAAGTAAAGGTGAAACAATGAACTGATGGGAGACAAAGAAATCAAATGGCATATGATAAACTTAAACTCAATCATATTATTTACCATTACATTAAATGTAAATGGAATAAACTTTTAATAAAAGCCCAAGATTGTCAGACTGGTTAAACGTAAAGACATATAAAATATAAGAATGAAAAATAAGACATTATGCACACAGTAAATAAGCCTGGGGAAGGAGGACTGGCCATATTAATATGTGAAAAGTGGCTTTCAATCAAGTATTACTAGAAAGAGGAATATTTTATAATGGTAAGAGTCAATTCATCATAAATGTTTCTGCAACTAATAACAGAGCTTCAAATAAAATGAGGCAAAAACTGACACAACTAAGGGAGAATTACACAAATTCACTCCATTTATATTTAATAGTCGATATAGTTGGATTTAACTCTTTTGTCCTGCCATTTTTTTCTGTTTATCCCATCTTTCATTTCTTCCTCCTTTTCAACCTTCTTCTGGAATGACAGACCAGGTAGGAAAACAAATCAGGTAATAATACAGACTTTAGTGATACTATCACCCATCTTGACCTAACTCAATTTATAGAACAAAACAACCAAATGCAGAACATATTCTTTTCAACCCACAGGTTATACACACTAGGCCAGGCCATGCGTGTATGCATGGCCACAAAATAAGTCTCAATAAATTCCAAATGGGCATTAAAGGATTATACAGAAGACTACGAACAGCAACCGAAAGTGGTAAAGTACTAATGTTAAGAACAGAGCTTCCATATTTATTAAAAGTCTGACTTGTCCACGCTTGAGCTATTTTAGTGGCCACTAAATTCATGAGCATCTGTGTTAATAAGGTTATGTCAATTTTTATGCCTGATATCAAAATGAATCCGCCACAGGTATACATGTGTTCCCCATCCTGAACCCTCCTAATACAATTATGTAAAGTTTAAAAATAAAATAAAATAAAATAAAAATTTTATGCCTGAGTCAAAGTATTTTTAAAAATAGAAAACTTAAATAAAAGGCCTCAGAAAATAAAAGGCCTCAGAAAATCTCACGCTATATCAAGATTTTCCTATATTCTCAGAAACATTTCTGAGAGGAAGATTCCCCTGGGCATCTTCACATACTTAATACAATGGAATATTACTCCAGTACAATGGAATATTCCTCCACAGTGGAAAAGACTAATAAATATAACATTACCTGGAGCAAAAGAAGTCAGATATAAATGACTATGTATTATGTGATTCCTTTTATGTAAAATTAAAAAATAGGTAATCTATGGTGAAAGAAAGTAGAACAATAATTATTTTCAGGAAGTGGTGAATGATTCAAGGAAACTCTGGGGACTTTCTGTTCAATATTTTGATGGATACATACAAGCTTATACATTTGTCAAAACTCATCAAACTGTACATTTAAGATATGTTCATTTCACTGTATGTAAGCTTCACCTCAAATTTTTAAAATTAGGGTTGAAGATGGCTGTTAGAAATTAGAAATTAAACTATTTTTATTTTTTATTTTTTTGAAACAATATTTCTAAATGAACCAAACAAATGAATGAATGTAAGTAGGATATGCAGGCCTTATATGATAATATATCATGAATAAAGAATAATGAATAATCTAATTATATACACCTGAGGTCTAAAATTAAACTCAGAATATCCAGCTTCCTATGTTCGGACTCTTTCCTTACCCAAAAACCTGTTGATTACAACTTCATCTTTTGGATGCACAAAACGACTTAGAAAATAAAAACTTTATCATCTAATAATTCCCACACAATACCAAAATTATTTCTGGATTCTAAATAGCTAATATACACTTATTTGAATGACTTGTTGAAGGAAAAGGCACCAGAAAATACAACTACCAACAACAAAAGAGTGTGGTTTGGGTTCAAACTGGAGAAAGCCCTTACTATTGGGTGATGTAAACAGAGATTAGTTCTGCTTTAAGAAGACCTCAGTCTAGTGGTTTCCTATTCTAATGGTTTAATGAAAAGAAGTTCAGAAAAGTCTTGGAAAAGTAAGCGCCTGGAGGTAACATTCATATTTTACCGTAATGGTAAAGGAATACCAATGAAGAAATATTTTGAGCGTATTTTAAGCTTGGTCAGGACCCATTTAGAGCAGATTTGAATAGGGTAAAATATCAGGGAAAGTTCCAGCAATGGGTGTGGTGGCCTAAAAGGTTGGCAGAAAACCACAACTTTTACAGGGTTGTTGACTAACTGATGGTTTAGGTCGGAAGAGCTGCCCAGTCTCTCCGTGAAGTAGGAAAGAAAGACTGTAAGAACAACTACAGAATCTGTTTCTAAACTTTGGTGAGAATGACATTTGTCCTAACTTTCTCAGCTTTCCTTAGGTAAAATGTTTTACGTTTGAAAGAGAACTTTGAATTCCGTGCCCAGAGACAGATACTAAGGACACGTAAAAGAAGAAATCCCTTCAGTGAATGAGAGAATGTTTACATACATTCAACTAGGCTGGTGGAGCACCATGTTATTATGTGGCCATTATGAAAACAATATAGTTTCATGTAAATTACCCAAGATCTCTCATCAATTTTTCCCCCCCAAGATGCTCACTGGGGATGTCAATCAATTACAAGACGATTTCCCATGCAGGCAGCAATACAATCTTAGCAAAGAAATGTCTTAAAAACTGGACTAGGAAGGACTGCTGAGTGGTTCTCAAGGTGTGGGGACTGCCCAGCAGTGGCACAGCATCACCAGTGAGCTGGTTCCGATGTAAATCCTTGGCCAAGATCTACTGAATCCGAATTCTAGGAGCACGGTTTGTCTGAGCTGCCACGTGATTCTGATGCCCACTCCGTCACTGTGTTAGAGCACAAGCAGTCCTCTTTCCTCCTGGGACACCAAGCCCCACCCAGAGGGGGTGGGAACAGGCTACCAAGGTAAACAAGGGCAGAGCTCCTCTCCCCACCTCCTGCTTCTACTTTTGATTTAAAAAATAACAGCTCTGAAGAGGCAATTCAGGTTTTAACCAGTAAAATCTCTCCCTTTAAACTTCAACTACTAAGTTGTTATGCCTTTTTAAGATTCTTACAGAATCCTCGTGTTCTGGTTCTCTGCTATGTATACATTATCACATATTTCCTCCTCCACACTGTATTATTAATCCAAATCCCTTCACCTCCAATCTGCTCTAACATCCCTAGAAAATGAATTCAGAATCAACTGAAAATGGCAGCAAGGTAGGAACTGGGGGTTGAGAGGCAGGAAAAGTGCTAAAAACAGCCGAGATGTTGGCAGTGGGGTTGATGTCAATGTTACAACACACATGTAAAAAGTCTGGTCAAACTGTAAAAATAAGTATAATATTAATGGCAGAACTGGAAATATGAACATTGTGTATTTGGTGATATTAAGGAATTATTTTAGTATTTATGGCATATTAGGGATGACCAAATATTCATGGATTAAATGATACAACATCTGGAATTTGCTTTAAAATAACGAAAGAGGACACTTCCTTGGTGGTCCAATGATAAGACTCTGTACTCCCAATGTAGGAGGTATGGGTTTGATCCCTCGTTGGGGAACTAAGATCCCATATGCTGCACAGCACAACCAAAAATTAAGATAAAACTAAAATAAATAAATAAAATTAAAAGAAGGGAATAAAGGGTAGAGATATACATGACACAAGATTAGTTATGATTTGATAATTGTTGAAGATGGGCGGTAAGTACATAGGGTAACACTATACTATTTTATCTACATTTTCATATATTTGAGATTTTCCATAATAAAATATTTAAACTTTCTCACCCATGTCTTCAGACAATAGGATTTTCAAACACCCTTGACCCTGATATAATTGGCTTAAATATTTTATTTTTCTAGCATAACCTCAAGCATACCAAGAGCTCACCAAATATTTACAAATCAAATAAGAAAGTACATGTTATGTTAACCACCTGCATAAACACAAACACACACTCAGAAAATGGAATAGCCTCTCACAGAGAGATGTAGGCAAAGCACAAAAGAGGGCGTGTTCACGACTGTGTGTTAGAAAAAAATAACTCTCGTGCTCACTAAAATGAAGAGCCATAAAAAATGGTTAAGTATTCAAATAAACAAAGCAGCAAGGAAAACAGGACAAAATAAAAGGAAACGAATGTTTTGGCTCTTTGCTATCAATATTTAGGAATGATAACAAGAAGGCAGATGATTTCAAAAGTTCATTACAATAAGCCAAGATCTTTTACTTCTTGCATAAAAGGATGTTGCTGCTATTTGAAAGACAAATGTGTATTAGATGTCAGTAAATCTGAAGATCTTGTGATCAACTGAAAGAATGCCCCATTTCTCTCTGCTGCTGCTATTGTTGTTCAGTCACTCAGTCATGTCTGACTCTTTCCACCCCGAGGACTGTAGCCCGCCAGACTCCTCTGTCCTCCACTATCTTCTGGAGTTTGCTCAAATTTGTGTCCATTGAGTTGACGGTGCTATCCAACCATCTCATCACTCTACCATTATATGATGACTGCACAAAATTATGGATTTGCCCAGTGTCACTCAAGAAGAAAGATTTAAACCTAAAACCCAAGTATACTTCTCATTCATTCAACAGGTGCTTATCAAATAGCTCTTATGCCCTGACTAGGACCACCAGCTTTGATCAGGATCAGCAACCTTGACCTCTCATTTGCTTCTGGTTCACATTATATACCACCTCTGCCCGCCTCTCTGCACAACATACCCTACTCTGGACACAACCTGATCTCTTACCTCTGTATTGTCACCTCTCTCCTTACACCACCCCTTCTAAACCCTGGGACACGTACTTTCAAGACAGCTCATGCACCCTTTCCTCCAAGGCCTTCTTGAGCCCACCAGGAACATCCTACCAGGATGACTTCACAAAAGCCCTAATTTTACAGTATCTGTCTCCGTGACTGCACTGTGAGCTCCCTGAATACAGAGACTGTATTCCTGATCTCTGCATCCCCAGTGTCTCAAGTGATGGACATCAAATGCTTGCAGCACAAATGCTCGTGCCCAGGGGCCCCTCAAACATGCACACTGTCCTGTCATAACTAGTCTTGCTCCTATGCTCCCTGGTTTGGGGAATAGCGTGAGCTTCTTCTGAGCTGCACAGGCCAGAAAACTATCTTCTCACTTTAACTTTTAAGATAAATGTTGATATATTTGATCACTACTATCACCCTTGTTAACTACAATCTCACAAAATGAACGTTCATGCTTTTTAGGAGGTAGATGAACCAAGTTTACTGTGCTACTGTGGAATGATGTTATTCCTTTATGTCTTTAAACTTCGTCCCCCATATGATGGAGAACTATTTGGGGCCTGAGCAAGTTTCAACTTCTAATTTTTTCACCCACTCTGATCTCTTCATTTTAGGTCTTATAACCTGGTGACTCATCTCTCTCCTATTTTCCCACCCAGGTCTACCAACCTAGCCTCAGCTGGCTCAGAGGAAAGCAGCTTTGGGGTACATGAGACCCAGACTCATACTCCTGAGGAGGGTAGGGATGGGTAACAGCTACTCAAAGCTCCGACAGGGAGGGAATGGACAAGGTGCCTATATGTGAGCAGCCGCTGAAGAAGTGTGTTATAAACCCTCAGATTAAAAGGTAGTGAAAAAGTTTAGTCTTATCATCACTTATTTTAATAAAATAGAAGACATCAAAATGTCTCACAAGAAGTAAAAGTATAATTTTGTGAAACTTTTGATTTCATTTTATATATATACCTGCCTGTAACAAATGCAAACGTAATCAAATGATGGAAGGCCGACATGGCCTAGTAACAGAATAGTGGGAAAGAGAAGCAAAAAGAAAAGTCACTCTGCCTTTAGGGAACTGACATTCCAGTGGGGTGTGTGTGTGTGTGTGTATGTGGACATACATGTATATGTACCGCATCATGAGATAAGACAGTATATCTTACACTGGGTCAAAAACATTTGAAAATTACTTCTCTTTGCAGGCAGATTCTTTACCTTCTGAGCCACCAGTGAAGCCCCTCTTTCTCTTAAGTGGTGGTATTTAAAACATGGTCTACCTGTATGCAGGTCAGGAAGCAACAGTTAGAACTGGACATGGAACAACAGACTGGTTCCAAATAGGAAAAGGAGTACGTCAAGGCTGTGTATTGTCACCCTGCTTATTTAATTTCTATGCAGAGTACATCATGAGAAACGCTGGACTGGAAGAAACACAAGCTGGAATCAAGATTGCCAGGAGAAATAACAATAACCTCAGATATGCAGATGACACCACCTTTATGGCAGAAAGTGAAGAGGAACTCTAAAAGCCTCTTGATGAAAGTGAAAGTGGAGAGTGAAAAAGTTGGCTTAAAGCTCAACATTCAGAAAACGAAGATCATGGCATCTGGTCCCATCACTTCATGGGAAATAGATGGGGCAACAGTGGAAACAGTGGCTGACTTTATTTTTCTGGGCTCCAAAATCACTGCAGATGGTGACTGCAGCCATGAAATTAAAAGACGCTTGCTCCATGGAAGGAAAGTTATGACCAACCTAGATAGCATATTCAAAAGCAGAGACATTACTTTGCCAACAAAGGTTCGTCTAGTCAAGGCTATGGTTTTTCCTGTGGTCATGTATGGATGTGAGAGTTGGACTGTGGAGAAGGCTGAGCGCCGAAGAATTGATGCTTTTGAACTGTGGTGTTGGAGAAGACTCTTGAGAGTCCCTTGGACTACAAGGAGATCCAACCAGTCCATTCTGAAGGAGATCAGCCCTGGGATTTCTTTGAAACTCCAGTACTTTGGCCACCTCAAGCGAAGAGTTGACTCATTGGAAAAGACTCTGATGCTGGGAGGGATTGGGGGCGGGAGGAGAAGGGGACGACAGAGGATGAGATGGCTGGATGGCATCACTGACTCGATGGACGTGAGTCTCACTGAACTCTGGGAGTTGGTAATGGACAGGGAGGCCTGGCATGCTGCGATTCATGGGGTCACAAAGAGTTGGACACGACTGAGCGACTGATCTGATCTCATCTGATGAACTGGTGCTAATTCACCAACTGTTACTGGTCTATTATAAGTACAGAAATTCAAAGTATTCAGAAATTTTTATAGGAACGTGATCTTGCTGTGATATCCAATTTCGTGATAATTTTGCTGCCCAATTATTTTCAAATTGAATTAAAAAAAATCAATCCATGATAGATTGGAAATAAGGGAAAAAAAAAACCCAACCTTCATCTTCACCAGAGACGGCTGGAGAAGCACTGCTATGAAGGACACGCTGGGTGGGGGTCTGGGGAACAGGTGTGCACACAGGACTTTAAACAAGAACTGCCGTGGCAGAGCACAGACAGGAGTGACGCATTTGCAAGAGGACTCCAACAAGCAGGGAGAATAGTTCAGGTTTGTTCTCGTTCCACATACGTCAAATGGTTAAAATAACTAAATGCAAAGTAGAAAAGTGTTAGCACTGACAATGATGCTATATGGCTAAATTCAGAAGAAGTGAAACAGAAACACATTTGTGTTAAAGTAACATCAACGGCAGTCATACACAGGCATGCCTCTTTAATTTTACTTCACAGATAGCAACAGCTTTGTGGTTTTGTTTTGTTTTTTACCAACTGAAGGTCTGTGGCACCTCTGCGAAGAGCAAGTCTATCAGCACCATTTTTCCAACAGCATTTGCTCATTTCATGACTCTGTGTAACATTCTGGTAATTCTAGCAATATTTCAAATCTTTTCACTGTGGCCTGCGACATTACTATCAGACTTGCTCTGGGGCACCGTGAACTGCATCCATGTAACATGGAAAACTTAACTGACACATGTTGTGTGTATTCTGACTGCTCCACCGACTGGCCTTTCCCCCATCTCTCTCTCCTCCTTGAGCCTCCCTATTTCCTAAGACACAACAATATTGGAATCAGGCCAGTTAATAACTACAGTGACCTCTAAACGTTCACAAAAAGAAGAGTCGCATGTTTCTCACTTTAAATCAAAGGCAAGAAATGATTAAGCTCAGTGAGGAAGGCATGTTGAGAGCCAAGATAAGCTGGAAGCGAGGCCTCTTGTGACAAACAGCCAAGTTGTGAATGCAAAGGAAAACTTCCTGAAGGAAATGAAAAGTGCTACTTCAGTATACACCCGAATGATAAGAAAGTGAAAGAGCCCTATTGCTGACGGATATGGAGGAAGCTGCAGTGGTCTGGGTAGAAGATCAAACCAGCCACAACCTTTCCTTAAGCCAAAGCCTGATCCAGAGCAAGGTCCTAACTCTTCAGTTCTACAAAGGCTGAGAGAGGTGAGGAAGCTGCAGAATTTCAGTCTGAAGCTAGCAGAGGTTGAAGGAAAGATGCCCTCCTTATAACATACCGGTGAAGCAGGAAGAGCTGATGTAGAAGCCGCAGCAAGTTTTATCCAGAAGATCCAGCTCTGATCATTACTGAAAGTGGCTACACTACACAACACTAATGAAGATGAAACAACTTTCCATTAGAAAAAGATGGCATTTAAGATTTTCATAGAGAAAAGCAGCCAACGCCTGGCTTCAAAGCGTCAGATGAGAGACTTTCTTTCTAGGAGTAAAGCAGCTGGTGACTGTAAGTGGAGGCTAATGTTCATTTACCATTCTGAAAATCCTAGGGTCCTTCAGAATTATGCTAAATCAGCTCTGCTTGTGCTTTATCAATAGAACAACAAAGTCTAGATGACAGTACATTTATTTACAGCATGTTGCACCGAATATTCTAACCCCATTCTTGAGATCCATTCTTCAGCCCATTCTCGAGAAAAAGATTTCTTTCAAAATATTACTATTCATTGACAGTGCATCTGGTCACCCAACAATTCTGATGGAGATGTACAATGAGATTAATGTTGCTTCCATAACACAGCATCCATTCTGCAGCCCATGCATCAAGGAGTCATTCTGACTTTCAAGTCATATTATTTAAGAAACACATTTCACAAGATTAAAGCTGCCACAGACAGTGATTTCTGGGACGGATCTGGGCAAATTAAATTGAAAACCTCGAGATATTCACCATTCTAGATGCCATTAAGAATACTCGTAATTCATGGAAAGAGGTCAAAACATCAACATTCAGAAGAGTTTGGAAGAAGCTGATTCTAATCCTCCTGGATGACTTTGAGGGATTCAAACTTAGTGCAGGAAGTCACTGCAGATGTGGTGGAAACTGCAAGAGAACTAGAATCAGAAGTGGAACCTGAAGATATGATTAAATTGCTGCAATCTCATGATAAAACATGAAGTGATTAGGAGCTGCTTCTTACAGATGAGCAAATAAGTGGCTTTTTGAGATAGAATCTGCTCCTGGTGAAGATGCTGTGGATATTGTTGAAGTGACAAGAAAGTATTGAGAATATTACATAAACTGAGTTGATAAGGCAGTGGCAGGGTTTGAGAGGATTGACTTCAATTTCAAAAAGGGTTCTACTGAGGTTAACATGCTATCAAACAGCAGCGCATGGTACAGAGAAACCATTTATGGAAGGAAGAGACAATTGATGGGGCAAACTTCGCTGTTGTCTTATTTTAAGAAATTGCTGCAGCCACCCCGACCTTTACCATCCACCACCTGATCAGTCAGCACGCACCAACATCTCACTGGGGCAAGACCCTCCACCAGTACAAACACGATGATTCGCTGGAAGGCTCAGAAGACAGCACTGTTAGCAATAAAGTGCTTCTTAATGTATGCACATTTTGTTTTTAGACAAAATGCTCCTGCACATTTAGACTATAGTCTACTACACAACAGTATAGTGTAAACATAATTTTCATATGTACTGGGAGACAAAAAAATTCCTGTGACTCACTTTATTTCAGTATTTGCTCTAATGCAGTGGTTTGGAACTGAACTCACAGTATCTCCAATGTACACCTGTAAGGAACCCCTTACATGTCTAATTACAAAACATCACAGCCACAAAGAATGCATCCCGATCATCTCTGTTTTAATAAAGCAATAAAAGCTATTATATTTTTCACTAAAATTTCACAGACTGTCATTTCATACAATACAGCTCAAAAAAATTTTTTTTTAATTTTAAAGTGGAAGAATCTTGCCAGCATACCAGGAAGAGCGGTAAAAATTGTGGGCTAGGGAATAGTTTCATACAGAAACAAGACTGTAATAATTTAAAAAACTAAACTGTTTGTCTAATAGGTAATTTCTATTGCTTTTCTATTTCAACTGAGTGGCAGTTACATTCTTAGCTGTATGATAAATAGAATGTCGCCATTTTTTCCCTTTATAGCATACACGCCTCTAGCCATAATCAGCAGTACAGATATGTCTCCAGCTGTTGCAGGAAAAAAAACTGAAAACCAGAGCCCTGAAATTGTACAGTTGAAAGTATAAAATATATTCTTAACACTGTTACTCACTGTTAAGAGATTACCCCAATACAAAATCAAAAGTTTTAAAAAAATAAGACATATGGAAACTGTGTACAATTAATGAAGACTGAGCCAAGTAACTGATCAAAGACTGAAGGCACAAGAAGGGGATGACAGAGGATGAAACGGTTGAATGGCATCACCGACTCGATGGGCATGAGTTTGAGCCAGCTCCAGGAATTGGTGATGGACAAGGAAGCCTGGTGTGCTGCAGTACATGGGGTCACAAAGAGCTGGACATGACTGAGCAACTGAACTGAACTGAGCCAAGTAATAAGAGGTAATATAATGCTTTTCAAATTACTAATACTTCAGGTTTGTGTGACTAGCACTAATTGCTGCAGTGGGAGATGTGCTTAAGGGAGGGATGATGATAATGAGGAAAGCAACACTTCCAGTGCAGGGGGCCCAGGTTTGATCTCTGGTCGGGGCACTAGACTCCACATGCCACAAATAAAGATTGCACGTGCTGTGACTAAGACCCAGGGCAGACAGATAGATAACAAATAAATAAATAAAAGCAAAGCCAAAATTTATTTCCCAGCCCATGGGTTAGCAAACTATAGCCCATAAGCCAAATCTGGCCCTCTGCCTGCTTTTGTAAATAAAGTTTCCCTGAGCACAGTCGCACTCATTCATTTCTGTAATCCTCTAGGCTGCTTTCATGCTACAACAGCAGATTTGAACAGCTATAAACACAAAGCCTAAAATATTTACCATTTGGCCTTTTTACAGGAAAGTTAGCAGACCTCTGCCCCAACCCATTTCCTATTTGCACATTTTCTCATTGACAGAACAACATTTACTGACAACGTGTAACATATCAGAGGACTTTCCAGGTGGCTCAGTGGTAAAGAATCTACCTGCCAATGCAGGAGACACAGGAGATGAGGGTTTGATCCCTGAGTCAGGAAGATCCCTTGGAGTAGGAAATGGCAACCAATCATACCATTCTTGCCTTGGAGAATCCCATGGACAGAGCAGTCTGGTGGGTTACAGTTCAGGGGTCGCAAAGAGTCAAACACGACTGTGCACTCACACATAATATATCAGGCACTATTCTAAGGGAGGAGGGTACAGCAGTAAAGAAAAAGAAAGAAAATGGAAAAAGAAAAAAAGTAAACATAAGGTTGGTGCTCTGATGAGGCATACATTCTAATGGCAAGAAACCATTAATAAATAAGTGGCTGAACCCTCAGTAACTCAGATGATGATAAAAAAAATATGGGTAAAACAAAGCAGGTAAGATCACATTAGCTTACAACATATCAGGAACTGTTTTACATGCTTTTAATGTATGAATACATTAATCTTTCACAACCCCACTGACATGATATTCATCTCTCTTTTTTTTGTTTGGCTGTGCTGGGTCTTCACTGCAATATGAGGGCTTTTTGTAGCTGCAGCATATAGGCTTCTCTAGTTGTGGTATTGGAGAAGGCAATGGCACCCCACTCCAGTACTCTTGCCTGGAAAATCCCATGGACGGAGGAGCCTGGTAGGCTGCAGACCATGGGGTCAAGAAGAGTCGGACACGACTGAGTGACTTCACTTTCACTTTTCCCTTTCATGCACTGGAAAAGGAAATGGCAACCCACTCCAGTGTTCTTGCCTGGAGAATCCCAGGGACGGGGGAGCCTGGTGGGCCGCTGTCTATGGGGTCACACAGAGTCGGACATGACTGAAGCGACTTAGCAGCAGTTGTGGTATGTGGACTTAGTTGCACTGTGGCATGTGGGATCTTAGTTCCCCGATCAGGGATTGAACCTCCATCCCCTGCACTTAGACGCAGATTCTTAACCTCTGGACAACCAGGGAGGTCCCTCATCTCTATGTAATAGGTGGTAAAACTGAGGCACAGAAAGGGTACCTGAGTCATACAGCTAGAAAACAGATTTGGAACCAGAGCCCATGATCTTAATTGTACATTCTGCTGGCTCTTTGTAAAGAAAGAGACTGAGAGGAAGCTACCACTTTAATATGATAATCAGGGAAGACCCCACTGACAGAATGATGTTGAACCAAGCCCTGAAGACGTGAAAGAAGACATTCATGTGAATATACAGGAAGAACTTCTAGTTGCAACAACAGCCAGTGTGAAGGCCCTGAGGAAGGAGAGTTTCATGTATTTGGTATTTGAGGCCCAGGTGAGGAAAGGGGAACCAAGAAGGGGAATTTTGTTGTTGTTGTTTAGTCACTAAGTCATGTCCAACTCTTGTGTGACCCCATGGACGGTAGCCCCCCAGGCTCCTCTGTCCATGAGATTTCCAAGACAAGAATACTGGAGTGGGCTGGCATTTCCTTCTCCAGGGAATGTTCCCAACCTAGGGATCAAACCTGTGTCTCCTTCATTGGCAGGCAGGTTCTTCACCACCGAGCCACTAGGGAAGCCCAAAGGGCAATTTACAGAGTGAAAGGCACAGGGCTTAACTACATAGTTTGGTGAATTCTAAGGAGTGTACACACCTAGGTGACACACACTCTAACAAGGTGACAACTTTCCTAACGGCTTGTGTTTATTTTGATGGAAAGGCTAATAGAATTTGATGAGTGTTTAGGGAAAATAAAGGACCCAAGTCGGTGGCCTAATCCATAGAGAGATGGATGGCCATTTACTGAGGTGAACCACTTGCCCCCACACTGAGCATGACAAGTAGTCCTTCCATCTACTAAAGGAAGGAAGCAAGAACTATAAAATGATCATCCATGGAGAGTCATCCCCACCATCCTTTACACTAAAGCCTAATGAAATAGCCAGATCTTGTATATGAAAGCTGTGCATCTCGGCAGATTACCCAAGGAAAACCCACACCTCAGCATCAAGCACTCCCATAACACTCTTCTGTTTTCAAACCTCTATAACCAGGTGCCATATGGACCACTGGTTATCTCGACAGACACTGCACTTGGCTAAAAAAAAAAAAAGATGTCTCTGATAGTTGGGCTCACTTGATTAGGTCCATGAAATGCGGTTTCTGCCAGACTGAGTTTTTTAAAAATTAAGGTCCTGGGACTTACTTGGAGGTCCAGGTGTTAAGACTTCATGCTTCTTCTTGCAGGGTCTGATCCCTGACCAGGGAATTAAGATTCTGATCTTACATGGGTCTGATCCCTGACCAGGGAATTAAGATCCTGCATGCTGCACAGTATGGCCAATAAATAAATAAAATGCCATTTTAAAAAGAATTAAGGTCCTGCTCTTAATAATAAGCTTCTATGCCAAGCTTAGCTCGGATCATGTATTCAATAAAAGTGAAAGTGAAGTGAGTGAAAGTCACTCAGCTGTGTCTGACTCTTTGCAACCTCATGGACTATACAGTCCATGGAATTCTCCAGACCAGAATACTGGAGTGGGTAGTCTTCCCCTTCTCCAGGGGATCTTCCCAACCCAGGGATTGAACCCAGGTCCCGGCACTACAGGCAGATTCTTTACTAGTTGAGCCACAGGGAAGCCCTGTATTCAATAAAGGTTTGATAAATAGACGAACAACCATTCGCTATCAAACATCCATCAACACAAAACCACCAAATGTGCTATACAGTATTGCATATTAAAGAACAGTACATTAATGGACTTGTTTGGCCAACCACTAACATGGGTGGGACTATATGATAAACAGCTCAGAGGCTTGCAGCAGCTCCCTATGGCTTTCAGGACAAGCTTAGGGCTTTTAGGATTTGATGAGCTCTTCTTGGCTTCCCTGGTGGCTCATTGTAAGGAATTGGCCTGCAATATGTTTTAGATCATCAGCACAGTTTTTTTTTAATTTACTTTTAACTGGAGGATAATTGCTTTACAATATCGTGTTGGTTTCTGCCATACAACAACATGAATCAGCCATGACTATACTTACGTTCCCTCTCTCCTGAACCCCCCCTACCCATCTCACCCCTTGAGATTATCACAGTCAATCCAGATTTTTGTTTTAATTTTAATAAAAGTTCTGGCAATCCAACAGCTTTCAGGAGAGAGGGAATGAGGAGACAGAGAAGAAAAGTAGAACAAATAAAATATGTTGAACTGTCTCAACAGGAATCTGAAAGCTTGCTTTCAGTATAGATGTAAATTGAATCCCTAGAGTAGGGCTACCAAATAAGCAATATCATCAAGATTCTCCATACTTTATCTGGTAGAACTACTGCTTTAAAATGACACGGCTAATCCATCCATTCATTCATACACACATATATACACTTATTCAAAGGATACTGGTCATTCATCCATCATGTACCAGGGATTGTTCTAGGCACTGAGGAACTTTCATTCCAGTGACCATCCCCAACTGCTACCTCTGCTTTCCAATAAAGTCCATCTCATGCACCTGGTTAGGTGAGCCCACCTGCCAGACACATACATTTTCCTTAGCCAACTACAGCACTGATCTTATTTTCAAGACGCAATCCCAAACTAGGGCATTCTACTTAACATAGTGATTGCCTGAGCTTAAAAACAAAGCAAAGGAATAATATACTTTTATAAATATAAAAATATACTTTTTTACTATGTATTCAACAAAATATACTATTTTTACATAATACAAAATATATAGTGTTTGTATATTTGATTAAGTATTAAACTTTTTTTAATTTTTAATATGTAAAAGTATACTTTTTACATTTTTGCTGTTTAAACCATGTGTATTGAATGTCTTAATCTCAGGATACCTTCAAGTCCTGCCTTCTGCCAAACAGCGATAGAGCATTAAAAATGTATTTCTCCTTATGAAATGCCCAGCTGTGTCTTGATTTCATTCTACAGATCTGTTAGAGGAAGCTAGGTTGGCTCCACTTCAAACGCCTGCTATCTAATCTCGGCAGGGCACTTAATGTTACCCAAGAATCCTTTATTCATCACTATTTCCTGCCCTATCACGTTTCTCATAATGGCTGTCTCTCAAAATTCCTACCAAACTCTCCCTAATCTATTCCTATTCCTCTCTGCCCTTAATCTCAGTAGATTCCCTCATATCCTACCTTGCTGAGAGTCCCAGGACACTCTCCTCTATCTAATTTTTCTATATACTCTCATTTGCTTGTTTCCTTCTGTCATGGGGAAACTCTCCACCGTGTTCTCAATGACATTCCAAACTTTTCACATTCACTCCCTCATTCCCTCATATCTTCAGTCTTTTGCATTCATCTGTTTCCTTCTGCTCAACCAATAAACACTTTAAGAACCTTCTAGACCTAAAAATAGCACTCAAAAAAGAACTCTCAAGTTCCTCCCTACCCTTCAAAAGCTACAGATCTAGCTGTGACTCTTTACCATTGTCCCAGGCCTTTCTCTACTTGGGGATAAGTCAATAGCCCAAGTTTCTGTAAATAAAAAGAAACCAGCCAGATACAGAACTTCTGGGGTAGAAACCTGTTTTTAAAGCAGGGATCCCAAACCTCCAGGATCTACTGCCTGATGATCTGAAGTGGAGCTGATGTAATAATAAAATAGAAATAAAGTGCTTAATAAATGCAATGCACATGCATCATCCTGAAACCATCCCCCACCTCCCCCAGTCCGTGGAAGAATTGTCTTCCACAACACCTGATCCTGATGCCAAAGCGGTTGGGGGCCACTGTAAATGAGAACTAAGATGGCTGATATCTTTATTAATATATACATATTTCTTATTTAGTAGAAATTTTATAATATTCTACTTCATTCTAGTAGTAAAGATTACTTGGGCCTTTCACACAACAGGAGACTGCTGACCCTGGTCTCCTTCCACGTTGCTAGAGATGATGATGATTCCATGCAGTGTCTGTGCTTTGCTGTGCTTTGTCACTCAGTTGTGTCTGATTCTTTGTAACCCCATGGACTGTAGCCTTTTTTAGGGACTAGAATGAAAACTGACCTTTTCCAGTCCTGTGGCCACTGCTGCATTTTCGGAATTTGCTGGCATATTGAGTGCAGCACTTTCACAGCATCATCTTTCAGGATTTGGACTAGCTCAACTGGAATTCTATCACCTCCACTAGCCTTGTTCGTAGTGATGCTGCCTAAGGCCCACTTGACTTCACATTCCAGGAAGTCTGGCTCTAGGTCAGTGATCATACCATTGTGATTATCTGGGTGTGAAGATCTTTTTTGTATAGTTCTTCTGTGTATTATTGCCACCTCTTCTTAATATCTTCTGCTTCTGTTAGGTCCATACCATTTCTGTCCTTTATTGAGTCCATCCTTGCATGAAATGTTCCCTTGGTATCTCTAATTTTCTTGAAGAGATCGCTAGTCTTTCCCATTCTTTTGTTTTCCTCCTTTTCTTTGCATTAACCACTGAGGAAGGCTTTCTTATCTCTCCTTGCTATTCTTTGGAACTCTGCATTCATATGGGTGTATCTTTCCTTTTCTCCTTTGCTTTTCACTTCTCTTCTGCACAACTGCACTCATCTCACACACTAGTAAAGTAATGCTCAAAATTCTCCAAGCCAGGCTTCAGCAATACGTGAACCATGAACTTCCAGATGTTCAAGCTGGTTTTAGAAAAGGCAGAGGAACCAGAGATCAAATTGCCAACATCCACTGGATCATCCAAAAAGCAAGAGAGTTCCAGAAAAACATCTATTTCTGCTCTGTTGACTACGCCAAAGCCTTTGACTGCATGGATCACCACAAACTGTGGAAAATTCTGAAAGAGATAGGAACACCAGACCACCTGACCTACCTCTTGAGAAATCTGTATGCAGGTCAGGAAGCAATAGTTAGAACTGAACATGGAACAACAGACTGGTTCCAAAGGGGAAAAGGTGTACTTCAGGGCTGTATACTGTCACCCTGCTTATTTAACTTCTAGGCAGAGTACATCATGAGAAATGCTGGGCTGGATGAAGCACAGGCTGGAATCAAGATTGCCGGGAGAAATATCAATAACCTCAGATATGCAGATGACACCACCCTAATGGCAGAAAGCAAAGAAGAACTAAAAAGCCTCTTGATGAAAGTGAAAGAGGAGTGTGAAAAAGCTGGCTTAAAGCTCAACATTCAGAAAACTAAGATCATGGCATCTGGTCCCATCACTTTATGGCAAATAGATGGGGAAACAGTGGAAACAGTGGCTGACTTTATTTTTTGGGGCTCCAAAATCACTGCAGATGGTGACTGCAGCCATGAAATTAAAAGACGCTTCCTCCTTGGAACAAAAGCTATGACCAACCTAGACAGCATATTCGGAGAAGGCAATGGCAC